>NC_092708.1:127487701-137487701 GCF_047496885.1 Scyliorhinus torazame
ACATTTCAAAATGTGTAATGAAGCAAGCGAGAAGATATATTGTCGCGTTGGAAACATTTTCTGCGGCTAAGAATGGAGAGGATTGCAAAACTGACAAAGGGGAATAACTAATGTTAAAATATAACAGGTATTCTTTGAGATTATTGTTGCACATGTGTTGCTATTTGGTATATTGTAGGTTGTTTGCAGATCGTCGGTTCTTCATACTCTGTAGAATCCAACCATTTATCTCGGGGTTTATTCTAATGCATTAAAAAGCCAACAAAATCAGGTTGCTTTCAATGACATTTATTTTCCATGAACAACACCATAAATAACAGAATATACAAAGCTTTTAATTATTGCACGTTTGTATAAGTTAAAATATTTTACAATGAGTGGGTACGTCCAGCAATATTTTCAAGCACAAATACTATATTACAGTTTGACATTACACCATCAGGCCTAAAGGCCTACAGTAAAACATTTAGTTCCATTTTTTGAAAAACCTACATCCGTATCAGTAGTCTGATATCATATTTTTTATAAAGATCGAGAGATTTTGTCTATCTTTTCCTTTGTAACGGGTTCTCTTAATTGGCGGTTCCGCGCGTTTTATTTCAGTAAGCAATAATACAAGGTTTCAGCAAATCGCCAAAAAATCTAACAGTCACAAGAATAAGTGTGGTAGTCTGCAATGCTGATGTGATTTTGACATTTTAGTTCGCAGTTGATGCATTGCAAAAAAATGGAAAACAGAACAACGATTTTCTGTATTAATACTATAGGGTTTTGTTAGGTGTCTACTAAGTTCATAATCAACTCTATTTTGCTTTCATTGCACTCTTTTTGCAGTTCAACTGTAATATCATCAACCTGACCGCCTTTAATCCAACAATGCAATCAGGTTCTGATTTAACATTTCACGCAGTATAGTGTAAACAGCCACCGAGATCGAACACGCCTGCCAACTGCATCTTGCATGCACTTATGTTATCCGCTCTATCCCGTTTTGGAGAGTAGAGTGTAACTTCCCCCTGAATGAGCATTGTACAATAATCACTGAATGGGGGAACTGAAATATTACATAATTTAATGAGTTAATTTACAAGAGATTGACAAAGGACCCTATGGGAAGTATGAAAAGTGAAAAAAATTGTGAGTTACATTTTTTCCTGAAGAATCCCATTAAGTGAAGAGTGAAGTGGCTCTATGGGGCGTATTATGGAAATTTCTAGGTTGATTTAATGAGACTGTTCACATCAGTACCATACTGGTTTCAAGGGAAAGTGGACACAGAATGTCTACAATATAGGTTTCCAAAATTAAAATTGGCAGTGGAATAATGAGAACGTAGCGTTTTTGCAAAATCACTTCAGATAACGAATACCACATTAAATCCTGTACATTCTATGCACCATGAACAATGTTTTATGTATCAAGTCTCTTATCTATCTCTTCTAATGACTTCCCTTAGCGGGTTGTTAGTATTTGACAGCAGGTCTCAGTGCAGGGAACTTTTTTCCAATTCTACGTTCAAAGGAGGTCCATCAAGGTACATGATTGGCAATTTTCGTCATAATCTGCACATTATTAGCATCGGAATTGACATGGCAATAACATTGGCGGTGTCTGATGTGTCTTCCTCGAACTTTACCAAAGTCCTCGAGGAGTCGTTTCTGGCAGAGAACAATTGTCAGATACCCGGTGGTGGCACTCCTGGGCCAACACAGTAGGCATGCACGTACCCAATTTCACAGAAAAGGGTCTTCTTATAAAGAAGGCGTGTAGAATAAATGGAATTGCGTGTTTCCCAAAGTGACCTTCATCTGTAAGCATTATTTAAAGAGACATTATCCGTTGTAGCTGGACATTGTCCTTGCTGCAAACTGTTTCAAAACAGTTATACATTTCTTGAATTTAGTCCCAGCTGTCTTATCAAATGCTAATGTCCCCTATAATATCAGCTGAAAAGACCATAATGCTTAAAAAGTTCACAGTTTTTCTGTCCAGTCGAGTACAATTAAGAAGACAATTAAAATAGCTTTTGAAGAATCCTTAGGGGAGCTTTTGAAATGTTTAGCACTGGATTAAATGAATTCTGGGAAGAAAGGATAGTATATCTCTTTAAAACGGGCGCTTATGGATAATTGTCCATGTTTGCACCAAAGTTGTAATTACTAAGAGGGGCGATGTTTATTTTTTAAAACAAAAAGTTGAGCAATTTGCCACTTGGGTCTCGATTGGCCTTGGCGACAACCACCGCCGGGGTGAGTTATCTGGTAAGGGAGGACTCCTCCCGCTGGTCAGGCGGTGACACCGCCGCTGATTTGCTGAGCACTGCGGCCGAGTACGGAAGAAAGCCGCTCTCCGACCTCTGCGCAGTCGCGGTGCACGTGAAGTCGGAGCTCGCGCTCCTGGGCCCCAGCGCGCCGCTCTGGTTGCTGTGGCAACTGAGGCAAGAGCAGGGTGCGGCGCCGGCTGGCGTCGAGGCTGCCGCAGCTGCCGCCGCCGCCGCCGCCGCTGTGGCCGCGCTGCTGTTGAGGCCGTGGGGCGACTGGTAGAGGCCCGGGTGGCGGAAGCTGCAGAGCAGCTCGGGCCGCGAGTAAGGGTGCGAGAGGGCGCGGAAGGTGTCGAGCGGGCGGATGGAGGTGGGGAAGGGCGTGGCACCTGTGGCGGCGGCGGCAGCTGCAGCAGCTGTGACGCCCACGTGCGGGTAGTAGTGCAGGGGGACGTGAGAGTGGAAAGGGTACGGCAAGCTTCCAGTGGCCGCTGCGTGGGTCATCATGTAGGTGTAAAAACTTGGGTCAGCCGGGTGGGGCCAGGACATGGCTAGTCGCTGCCTTTTATCTTTCATCCGCCGGTTCTGAAACCAAACCTGGAGCAAGAAAGAAAATGCACAGCGTCAACACATTGCAGCCGATTTGTGTCTATTTACCCCAACTCAATTCGAAATAAATGCTTTGCTAGTAGTGTTGTTAGTGGAATTAAAACAATACCTAATTATTCATGCAATGCTAAGCGTACATCTAGACGTCTCCCAGACGCTATCCGGTTAATCGAAATAATAATGGTTCCGAAACAACATTTTATCACGGCAGTACTTTAATATACTTACATTAAATCAAAAAGTGCAATATATTTATGCAAAATTGGTTAAAGACACGAGTTAAACAGTATGCACCTTGATGGTAGTTTCGGGCAGGTTTAAAGCGGCCGCCAGTTCACATCGCCTGGGTCTGGACACATAGTTTTCTCTGTAAAACTCCTTCTCTAGCCGACCGATTTGTTCTCGGGTGAACGCTGTTCGATACCGTCTCACCTGGTCAGGACCAGAACCCGAGTTGCCTATTGAACCAGAGTTGCCGTTCAGATTCGTAATATTGGACCCATTCGACGAAGTATTTGTTGAGTTTCCATTGTCAGAATACACTGGGAGAACAAGAGAACAAATACGTTTCAGATCGGTAAACCATGAGTGCAAATTAATAAGGCAACTTTGATGCCAGATAATTAATGCTAGCTGTCATTATTACAAATGGGGACTGTTATTAGAGTCAATAAAGTTCTATGTGTCTCTGCATAACCAAATATACGTAGTTAATTTGTGGTAGGTTTCGGTAATTATGTATAGATAAAGGTTCTGAGCTATCCATCCATTAGGCATCTGAATTTACGCGGAATGAATATCCTCCAGGCACTTCTTACTCGTTTTGCTTTACCTACTGAGCCATTGGATTCTTAAACACTTTGCTTATCAATATTTTGAACCATGAGCAAAGCGCACCACTAAACTGGGGCGTTTTATTTGGACCAACATCTTTTAAGGACAAGAGAAAAGATCCGTTTGAAAACTCTGAAATTCTGTCCGTTTCAATACAAAACGATGTTAAATGCAGTTTTATTTATTGTATATTTAGCATTTAAGCCTTCGATTTCACGATGTACAATTTCGATAATGGAACAAACGAATCCGCTCAGCATATTGTCATGCAAATACTAACACTTTTACTGGTGCGTTTCTTGATAAAGGAAATATTATTGGCGTAAAAAAATAAAGGTTATATTTCCCAATTTGGAGATTGTAATTTTTCCCCACAATTATTCCTTAAGTAAAATCCATCTCTTAACATTGTCAGCGCCTTCAATGTTAATATCACTGTTATTGTTTCAATCCTAATGCGTCTTGCAATACAACTTTCAACGGCAAATACACGTTTTACCGGCTTGTGGTACTTTGTTGGAAAATAAAACACTTACCAGTAATAAAGAGGATTATTCTGAAAATTGGACTTCGGGTTTTTTTATTACAGTTTATTTACACTCAGTGTACCAGCTTTGTTTTCTGCACTGTCAGACCATCGATAGAAATGTATTCCGAATCTTGGATGAACCACAACAGAACCTTCTTCAAAATGGTTCTTTCCCCCCCCCCCCCCCCCCTGTACATTCATTAGACCTTGAGCAGAGGGAACGCAGCTTAATTTCCGAGAAACGTTTTAACAAATAAATGTTTACCTTTGTTTGCATTTTCTTTTAGTTGCGTTGTACTGACGCCGGCTGGAGAGCGGTGTGTCGAACAACCCACGTCAACATCACTGTTCATATCTGCTTCTTTCTCCCGGCTAGCAAGTTCTGAGTAAAGGGAGAATTTTTTCCTGGTTTCCGAAGAGGAAATTTCGGACGAGGACGTGCTGTCGCTCGAATGTTGATGATGGAATAAATTGTCTATCTCAAATTTGCCGTTTGTTGGGGTGTCCCCAACAGTGTTGTGCAGGGAGGCGGAAGTTGGTCTGGGACTAAGACGAGCACTGTGATGAGAATTTTCAAGGGCCTCCTCCACTGCATTTCCCGCTGAGTCTGACAAATTCGAAACCTTTTTACCAGCAGGACTATGCAGCCCCCGTTCCATGAGAATTATTTCTTTTCTTATTCTCTCCATCCCGAAGCTGAGAGCAGGTTGCAGGCTGATCCTACACTAATGATGACCTTGCAGCTGTGGCCAATTCACATCCAGCCCCGCAAGTGTCTCGAAATTTATCTTTTTGGTGCAAAGAAAAAGTGTTATGTCAATGCGAGGGAACGACTGGTCAAAATGACCCGTGCTTCCTTTTCTCCCGATGTGTCATTCATCAAACTAGTGCTCGTCATTAAGGTACGAATGACGCTGTTCGAATAATCATTTATTGTAACAGGTTTATAAGCAAATAAATACAAGCGGCTGTCAGTGGATGATGAAGGCGGCCTAGCGACAGGCGAATACATCCAGGTAGAGAAGAATCTGAGGACAGCCCCTGTCCTCAGCCGATGATCGTATGCCCGGATGCTCTGGGGTTTGGCCTCTGGGGTGAAATTGACAGTCTGATTAATAAAATGAACATAACAGCATTTCCCTGTACATTTAGCCAGATCATTATGTTCTTATTTTGCTTTGCTGTTCTTATCGGCTTCTGATAATAGCATCTTTTCTCATCACACTTTTGGTTGAAGGTGGGCGAGCATCGTAGGTAAATAGAAGCACTAAGTTGAACGGTTTGTTCCTTCAATTCACATCACCATATTTGCTGTGTTTAGTCAGTTGGGCTGGAAACGCCATCCTGTGTTTTGTTGAAATGTGAAGTCGGATTTCTGGCAATCGCGCTTTAATATTCCGACTTTTCCTTTCCTTATTTTATCTCTGTTTGCTGTCCATCTTCTCCCCAGCCTCTTGTCTTGTCATTGCTTATTTTGTCTCTATTTACATACACCAATGCGGATAACTGGCATGCCCACTTTTAATCGCTGCTTCTCTCTATCTTTCACTTCTGTTTAATCTGCACATGTTCGGTTAACATGTAGGGTTTTTTTTTAGTGTATCGTTCATTGCTTTATTGTAGTGAATATTTCAGACGTTTAAGCACTGACATGTATTTTTGCCTTGTACATCCTAAGAGCTCGAATCAAGGGCAGTGCCCTTTCCGCTGATGTGCGTTGTATATTTGAATAAAGTTTCATTTGCTTTTAAAATGTTTGAAACTTTTTCACCAATTGAATGATGTCCTTTATACGATCGCTATTACTTGTAGATGATAACTTGACATGGGTTTGGAGGCAGTTTGGCTGTGGGACTGTGCATCAATCCCTTTCCCCCACTCTCTCCAATTCCATTACATATCTATATGGTCCTTTTAATTTCACATAAAATACACTGTTTGTGTTTATGTTGTGCAGGGCATTACCGAAGGATAGATCCGTCAAAACGTTATAAAAACATGTTTTTCTCCAGCCTATTCTTCTTCGAAACCAAACCATTGGCGTATATTCTTCAAATTAATTTGCTAAGATTTATTTTAACCTCAGTTTGAACTCCGTACGGTACGCATTTAGCTCGGGGGGGGGGGGGGGGGGGCTGCTGAAGGTTAATCCGTTACCTGTAGCTATTACCGATTTACTCCAGGTCCATGGCAGATATAACGGAAGGCTAAGCAACATTTGCGGCTGGAAGTTTAATATTCCAGGGAGGATTTGGAAGATGGAGAATGTGTGGACTCGATACTCTCGCTGTTAATAGTGGTATAATGATGACGCTGATAGCGATGATGATAATGATGATGAATTTGTTGTTGTTGTCATCATCGCCGTAGTTACTTTGGTTTTCCAAATCAATGTTTACCGACGAGAAGCGAAAGCCATGACCTGAGTTGCAAAATCTAGGCGTGAAATGTTAATTTAGAGCCGAGAGGAGCTGCAGTGTGACTATCACAGAATAGTTTCCATCGAGATCCCCTTATGGGAGGTGACAATGTAGCAAGAGCGTTCGAGATGGATAATTAATATTAAATAATACATAAACGGAACCTATATCACTGCTGCTAAATGCTTTAATTAGTACAGTGTCCCCTATGCCATAGAATAGAAACTGCAAGGCCCTGTCACATGCATCTTGGTATATATTCGCAGTATTTGTTCCTAGATTATAATCTACAAAACATTTTCATGTCCCATACCCTTTGCAGTCTGCATTTACGCAAATTTCTGCATTTAAGCAAAGCATCACTGGATAATGAATGTCGAAAAAATGGCAGTGGGAAATTGCAATAATACGGCAACGATTTATGAGAAGACATAAGCGACTAATGCTAATTGTGGTTAAAAAAATGCATTAAAAGATGATATTAAAAGTTGCAATGTGGAAATTATGCTTTCTTCCCAAGGGCCTCGTGCAGCAACAGTGGCTTCTGTAAAGTGCTGGAGACACCATTTTAATGTTATTGTTTTCTAATAAAAAATTAATACAAGTTGAAGGAGATCATAAGTAGCGCGTTTAAATTGCTGGTGTAGGCGATGAACATTTTTCCAATGTGGGAAACGGTATGGCCACAAGTTCGCACATTTGTCTTCTTGGTTAGCAAACATAAATATTTCACATTCTCGAACAGCATGTTCGGACTGCTACCCCCAAAACTAAAATATAAACAGCTGGTATCGATGATGCGAAAAACAGCACAACATAAACCAGCATTTTGGAGAGATTGGTGCTTTTTTGTTAATCGTGCTTTATTTGGAACCCTGTTTGATAATAGTATCTGCAGTCGGCCAATCAAAATGAATGAATGTTACGACGAATTAATTGCGAAGCTTTGCAGTAATCTTTGAGTGGAGTTCTGAGATACACAAAGATGAATGGACTCGGAATTAAACGCAATCTCTCGAAATATCTGTCCTCTGGCGCCCTCATCTGTTTGTTTTCGTTTTAACAGTCCGATTACTTTCAGAGTGGCTCCAAAAAGTAGATTTCTCTGAGAGCCAGCGGCTTTTAAACATACTGTACTCCTTTACAAACCAAATTAAAAGTGAAACTCTGCTGTTCATATGAGTTCCCATTTTTTTAGTGATCACTGATTTTCCATCGACATAATTTGAACATTCTGCTATAAGAGACAAATGAATGTATGTCTTCATTTGTATTTATTTTCTTAATAAAACCGACCTCTAAAATGTTGTACTGCTATTTTGTGGGCGAGAAAAGTTGACTAGCTAACTGACAATTGACATTTTGTGTCACTGTCAGAACAGGTGTACATGCATGTCTTGACATGTTCATTCTGATCAAGGGCGAGCGATGAGGCAAAAACAAATCTAAATGTAAAATTTTCATAAGATCTATTTCATAACCTGCAGTCTGCTGAAATTTCGTTTTGAGTGCTGGATGCAATTGTTTTAAATGCCTGGTTGATGGTTAACTGGCGACAGAGTGGAGGATTATGTCAATTCTCTTTGACACTCGCATAATGCTGATTAATGAAATTGAGCAAGAGTGTTAAACACAATACAAAGAAAAGATAATGGCAAAGGCATTCGCTTGGAAAATTAGTTGCATGATATCAAAATCCATGAACTCTGTCATTTACATTTTAATTGCCTATAGCACTGTGTGAAGAGAAAGTTTTAGTCAGTCAGCAAAGCTGGTTAAAATGATCAGTCGATTGCACCAGGTTTGTGCGCGCAGCGATACTCCACTTTAGCTAGCTCAAAGGAGGTTTGCAGCAATAGACTAAATATTTGTTCGATCGTCTAATGCAGGTACCTCGAGGTGTAATTCTAGAGCGTTAAGGGTTATAGCATGCAATAAAATGTCCTTAAATGCCTTTTGCCTGACGTAAACTGCAATGTCACGAAGGAGGTGATTTCAGATTGCAGCTCGCGGTTCTACTAAATGATTACTCCATTCTGCTGCTTGCGTTTTTTTTTAAGCACGTTTACAGGATTAGATGCCCTGCACTCAAATATTGCCACCTGAGGACACCGGGGGGGGGGGGGGAACATCAGACAAATAAAAATCGATAGAATATGGGGGGGGGGGGGACACAATGATCTCAAAAACTCAACATTGACCTTGACTCGCCAGTACAATAACTACTGTACAAGTGTGTCATTCTGTAATGCAACGCTGTCTTTGATGTTTGCTCACAAAGTTTAATTTGCAAAGAGTCCACACTGTTTTATTTACCAACTGTAGTAGAGTTACGGCAATAAAAAGATCAGGTAGTTTGGACCAGGGTGTAGTTTGTGCACTTAATGGATAGTTTAGTTCCATTCCTGGGAGGTGATTGTTAAAGTATTTGCTCAGTGCCTGTCACGCATATTATTCTCAACATTTGGAACAAAGAGAAATTTACGCTGGCAAGTAGCGACAGAGAAATAGCAGGGAGGTTATATGTGTAAGTGGCTGAATTGAACACAATCATTTAGTGAAGTTATAAGATGGATGCGACCTCCCTGCAGTACAAACTGACGTTAGAGACACCTAGCGATGAAACCGGAATACGGCACGATGCAGTGCGGCCTACGGAAATGGTACCAGTACTTTCCACTAACTTTGGAATTTCTTCTACTATGGCTCCTTCGCCTTTGAAAACGATCTCAAGTGGAAAGTGCCACGGTTTGTACTCCGAAAACATTTCGACTTGTGGATCGCTCGGAAGCGCTGATCGGGAGACAGTTGCGATGTCACCTGCGGCCGGGCAATACCCTACAAACCAGTTTGGAAATGACAGTCATATATCTTCGTTTACTAGCTATCGGCACAACCTGTGCACCAGAAGTGAATACCCTACAAACTGCCCAATTTATCAACATTGGCCTTTAGAATATCCCCGGGCTGTACCTGCCCAGACCCAGACAGACCCCAGCAATCAGGGCATGCCTGCCTTTAGTCATTCTCAGTACTGCGAATCACCGTTTACAGGAGCAGCACTCAATACTGCAATGGCCGGCGTCCCAAGGCATTTAGGTTAGTTTGATCATACATTCACACAGACTGTATACCTGGCTTTTCGTGTTAGATTCGTGTTAGAAATTAAGAATTGCGATATATTTTTTAATTATTGTCTTTCCGTGTCTTTTAGCAAAGCCCAGGTGATTTGCATTTTATTTTGGACTCTGGACATGTTGCATTGACTGTGAATTATTAGGAATTTCATCTTCACCTGCCATCTTAGAAAATTATGTCCAGTGAACTTCAGGAGAGCGGAAGTATTTCGCTTTTCTTAAGGACGGTTTTAATTCTTAGGATGTATATTCAGCACGAGAAATATACAAGGGGACTGGCTAGTTAAAATTAGTTCAACTTAATTCAAGCGCTTCACTTTTATTTTCAATGAAAAATTTCAGAAATCAAATCAAAATATGCGTTTCGAACATAAAATATCCAAATATTGCACAAATATATCCACTTCAATGGGAAATAATTTACTTTGGGGGAAAAAGTGACTTTCGTATTCAAACATACAAGGGGGCGGAATAGAATGAGACCTAAATTTGTAAACAATCAATAATATGTTGGATATTAATTCTCGTCACTGGACAGTGCTAATTATTTGATGATAAATTCGCTGGTATCAATTAAAATAAGCGAAGGGGACCGAAACTGTTACACGTTTTGTTAACATGGGGTTCATGGATACAAGTAGAAGTTATAACTAGGTAAATATATATATATCTGTTGCTGTGGGTGCCAGCCATTGTGTTCGTGGTAATTCAACATATTGGTGGATATGTGTGTTTCTCCAGCTTTGGGATTTGCATCGCAATGGTCGACATCACAGAACCCAATGCACAGACAAAGGAAAAAACGAATTCCTTACAGCAAACAGCAAATCACCGAGCTGGAAATGGCTTTTGAAAATAATCGATTCCTCACTCCTGAAGTCCGATTAAACATTTCGTTCAAGTTGGGTTTAACAGAAAGGCAGGTAAGAGAATCTCCTTCCAGTTTCTACGGGTCCTAGCTGCCTCGAGCCGCTGTCTCTCTGAACGGTCAACAGGTGGGCGCAGGCAGAGTTTCCCCTGGAACATTGAACATTAGCCACCTGCCATTTTAAAATTACCTGTCTGTTTTTCAGGTCAAAATATGGTTTCAGAACCAGCGACAGAAAGAGAAAAAACTTCTCCGTGTACAACAATCGCTAAAGGCAGGTTATCCCGGACTGTGAAATGCTAAACCCTTTCTCAAATGAAGACAGCATTTTTGACTTACTGTAACGTTCAGATGTGTAATGGCAAAGTCACCGCTCTTCAAATATACATCCACGTCCATTATTAAGCGTTCTTTATTTCAATGTTTTTCGTTTACTACAACACGAAATCGATTTTTTTTATGAAACGGGCTGATTCTACTAAAGGTGACGAACAAGAAATATTTATACAATGGGCCAATTTGATTCTTTAAGGAAATGTTCAGTCTTGTGTTCTAAAATTATGACTGTAATAATGATTAATAAAATGTTTTTCTAAAGGTTAACTTTAATGCATAAATAATCACATAGATTTCCCAGGAGATTGTTTCATGAATAGTAAAGAATGTTAAAATTTAGAATGATTTGGAATGCATATATATAATCGTTCAAAATAATTAAGTTATATTTAATAAAAATATCAACTTTATGAAGGCTGTAACACTGTATTAAAATTTGCTTTAAAATGTTTTCCTTACCTTTTGTTACAAAAACCTATTAATTCACGTGCTTTAACCAAAACTCAGAGCTGGGATGAATTGGGAATAGGCCGACGCGTGTTAGTTAGGGACAACAATGTGCTGATGTGAAGCATCAACAGAATAACATTTATGGCAATATTTAGATGATGAAATAGAACAGATTTCTATCTGTCTGGACCATTTCCTCAATGGCTTATTGTGTATTTTCTATTCTTGGGCGCAGTGTGAAGTGTTACACGATTGAAAAGTTATGCAGTTTAAAAGTTACAGGGGGTCGAAGTTATACATTCCCATGTTGATTTGCCGATAAACGCGCACAGATTTTCTAAAATGAATGGGACAATTGACCCCGTGTTTCATTGTGGGGATCACGGGAGCGCAATGCTGTGACTTTGCTATGGATTATTCAGCTCAAAAGAATGAAGTAGCTCCTAAAAAAAAATCCTGGAATACTACAATGAGTTATAATGGAACAGAATGCTTTGTTTAGCTGTAGAACATCGGTCAGACAAACCGATCCATTGTGTTCAAGTGCAATATATTGAGATCTGAGGTCCTCTTCTGAGTGAAATATCTGTTTACTTCTGATTTGTTCCCAGTATATTTCTCCGCCCAATTCATTTACCTGTTAAAATGGCAATATATTTATTAGAAACACAGACACTTAGAAAACAGGAGCAGAGGAGGCCATTCGGCCCTTCCAGCCTGCTCTGCCATTCATTGTGATCATGGCTGATCATCCAACTGAATTGCGTACTCCCGCTTTTCCCCCACATCCCCTGATCCCCTTCACCCTAATGGCCACAGAAACATAGCAAGTTGTTGCTTCAGAGTTGATTGCGATCAGTTGGAGAACGTGGACTGAAGATTTAAGAAGGAAAGAAAAATACTTCGAGTTCCGGACCCATCAGCACCCATTTTCTGCCGTAGTGATGATATTGTTTAATTGCAAAGGGCGTATGTCAGAGATGTGTTCCTCAAAGCCGAAAGCGCAAATCCAAGTCCCGTCTCTGGTGCATCGTCAATATAAACAGCGAAAAGCAGAAGTCACAGGTGGCAAAAAAAACATACCATCACAAGCAGTCCACTAGATTCTCCCAATGCAGGGACTGAAAACACATTGCCATAATGTATCTGGGTAGAGTTTCCCGTTGTTCAGGGAAGTTCTAAGGACGAAATATATTTTGAGCGATTGTCTGCCAAAAAATTTTAACTCGTAAATTCCCAAAAGTCTGATGTGAATTTCAAACACTACATTCTGATATTTATTGTACAAGTCCAAATAAATGTTTTGAAGTTATAGCAACTTGCATCGTAATCAGAGTAAAATTATTATAATTAGAGATTTACAATTGGAGTAAGTCGAATCAATATTTCTCAAATGTTCCAGTTTTCAAGCGCCTGCCTGAATATAAAAAACTGGCATGTATGACATTAGATTTTAAAAAGCTTGCATTTATATCTTACAAAAATAATCTGCACGAAAAATGAATTCAATTTGAAATATAATTACTTGTAGGAGAACAACAGCTAATTTGGGAAAAGCGATCTCCTACAAGCAGCAAACGAATGAATGATCAGTTAATGTGCATTTGGTCGTGTTGGTTGAATGATGGCCTGGGCAGTAAAAGAGTGACTTGCTTTGTTCGAATAGTGCCATGATTTTCTTGTTTTAAGTCTCCCTAATTATAGTCTATATAGGACCCGTATGAAACAGAAATCTTTACTTTCTTCAAGCACCTCTGAGATATAATCAGCATGATAATCAATTGGACACAATAATTGCTGTCGAACCTCTCTTGAAATGAAAATCGCTTATTGTCACAAGTAGGCTTCAAATGAAGTTACTGTGAAAAGTCCCTAGTCGCCACATTCCAGCGCCTGTTCGGGGAGGCTGGCATGGGAATTGAACCGTGCTGCTGGCCTGCCTTGGTCTGCTTTCAAAGCCAGCGATTTAGCTCTGTGCTAAACCAGCCCCTCTTACTGACTTGTCTTACTGACAGACATCGGTGAAATAACGATAAATGGCTATAAATTCAAAATCTTAGGTCTATGTCCACTTCCTGTCAACGTTCCCATTATAAATCCCCAGGTCCACCGTTTCAATAGAAACGGCCAGTGCAAACTCGCAGCACGGTAGCATAGTGGTTAGCACAGTTGCTTCACAGCGCCAGGGTCCCAGGTTCGATTTCCGGCTTGGGTCACTGTCTGTGCGGAGTCTGCACGTGCACGTTCTCCCCGTGTCTGCTTGGGTTTCCTCCTGGTGCTCCAGTTTCCTCCACAGTCTATGCTAAATTGCCCTTAGTGTCCAAAAAGGTTAGAAGGGATTACAGGGACAGGGAGGAGGTGTGGGCTTAGGTAGGGTGCTCTTTCCAAAGGCCGGTGCAGACTCGATGGGCCGAATAGCATTCTTCTGCACTGTAAATTTTATGAAACTTGCCGTCTTGGAATCAGAGCCTTTGGCCAGGTGCGCAGATAGCGCCACCATTGGTGAGAATGATAACTGCATCGTGACAAGTTTACATCTTTTGTTTCCAACAAAGATGAGGAGATGGGAATTTTAAAATGTGTCACTTTAAAAGTAAGACTTAGAGAGGTGTCCTCCTCACCCGTCCGTTTTCCCCACTGCCTGGTAATAATGTTTCACTTGTTCACGACTTCTGCTCTGGGGTAGACTTGGAAAGGAGTGAATACATTTGTGCCAAATTTTATTCAGGAGCACTGCAGATCGTGGGGACGTAGCAATATCAGTACTGAAAGATATAACAGACACGCGGGCCTATAACATGTTGTTGTACGTGGTTGTGCACTCAGAAACATGCTTAATTAGTCAGGAGCACGAGAATGGCATGTGATCGAAAGAATTGGAATTCGAGAGTTTATTTTAGAAACCAAGCTTGTAGAACAAGACATTGGGGTGAGAATCTCTTGAACACTTTTACATAATTCTCCAGACTGCAAAGTGTGCTTGACAAAATTGTGAAATTCGTTTGAATGCATTGTGAATGCATACTTCCGTAACATGCCACTGGACGAGCGGAGGCATACATGTTGCATTGGAAATTAATTTGAATTCCAGACGCTGCACCAGTATACTATTTTCCCCTAACATTGATCGATTGTGTGCCTTACAAGTGAAATTCTTCTTCAACTGTATGGGGTTGGGCCGCTACTGTTAAAGTCAGTTGGCATAGAACACAGACAATAGGAAAATGAACGTCTACTATTAGTCCCCAAATATATTGTGTGGTGCCTTGTCGAAGAGCTAGCAATATCAAAATGCAATATTTTTTACATGATGAAATTTCACACAACTTGTTGCTTTGTGTCTACTGTCAGTCCTCAGTCCAGCTGTCAATGTGGCGCATTCAGTTATGTTTATCGCTCAATGGAACGTCACACTATTTCAATAACATTTGACAACTGCGTTTGAATGAAGCAAATGTCTTATTTCTAAGTATGGTTATCTTCTCTTCAGATATGCAGCACTTTGAAGCTGTTGAAACATTTCTAATGTGTTCACTCTCAGACACTTAGGGATCATATGTGCTGTTATGCGGCTTGCGACGCAGTGAATTATTATAGGTCCAAATAGAACATAGGTGCAAAAGGTGAAGGAGGACACGTTCGCAACATCATGTGATTAATTGTTGCGAGAAATGTTAGGTTAAAAATATATCCCGTTCCCTGATTACTGCGGACAGATTAAATCCATTTTATGGAGGTGCATTTAAATGCAAGGTGATTTCTCTGTGTATCTGAAATATCACAAGTGAATTTTGATCTAGTTTTAGCAACTGTCTAGGATTTAATTTCAAATACGTATGTTAAGTAATATGGTTGGTACTTGGACAGTTAGGGATTGATAATACATAGCTTCCAGTTAGAAAAACGCATATATGCTGAGCATTTTGTGGCGTGTGATCTGGTTTCATTCAAGTATTAATATCGCCCATTACGTTTGACTAAAAAGGCACGTTTACGAGAGCGTGCTTTCAAACTGCACTCATATGACCTGGAACATAGTTAATCTCACTTTAATCAATATTGATAGCTGGATATATCTTATATCAACCAATTTTTAAAAAATTTATTGTCGTTAACTAATTTTGGAGAAAATCCCTATAAGTAGGCACTTCCGCGTTATGAATTTCAAAGTTACCATGCCTCCAGCTCAAGTTTCATCGAGTGGCTTTCCACGTAGTATGTTTCGCGCGACCTGAAATATATTCAAACTGGCATTTGGGTTATTGAAAATAACATTTATTGTTTAAAACATTTCTAAACTGCTATTCCGAAAGGTCTCTGGCTCATCTCGCAATTCGTAACCTTTGTCCTGTGAGATCGTTTACTTCGTAGAATTGCAGCTTCAGGCCTCTTACATTTAAAAAAGGAGGAATTTAGTGGAACGTTATGTTGATTCACGGCAATTCCTGTCCCCCACCCCGCAATTTTCAGCGAATTTCAAGATCAAACGTAATGAGCGATATTAATACACGAATGAAACCAGATCACACGCCACAAAATGCTCAGCATATATACGTTTTTCTAACTGGAAGCTATGTATTATAGCTAAGTGATATTTGCACTCCACAATTTCAGAGTGCAAATAATCCAACGGTGATTACGATTTAGAAAAACGTGTTTGCTAATAACGTTATAATTTGAAAAATATGTAAAGGTTGTGCAAATTGATTTACTAATAATACATAGCGAATGTTGGCAAGTATTATCTTTTGAATGGCAAGGTATATAAAAAATATATCTATGTAGTCAATTTCGAACTTAAATCGGATTTCTTCTTATTGCTTCTAGGTTACGAATTGTTAGATGAGCCAGAGACCTTTCGGAATAGCAGTTTACAAGTGTTTTAAACAATAAATGTGATTTTCAATAACCCAAATGCCAGTTTGAATACATTAAGCAAATAGATACCAACAATGTCAAATTTAATCAAATCATCAAAGCAGAATAAAGGAAATGTTATATCGAAGGAAGATTCCCCAATCAGGATTGTCCGCAGAATTCACAAAACGACAGTGGAAAGTTGATCTTGAAATTCGCTGAAAATTGCGGGGTGGGGGACAGGAAATGCCGTGAATCAACAAAACGTTCCACTAAATGCCTCTTTTTTAAATCTAAGAGGCCTGAAGCTGCAATTCTACGAAGTAAACGATCTCACAGAACAATAAATAACATTGAAAAGAAGCAACATCCAAAATGCAACATTTACTGTCACCCTTTGTCAATAACATGAGGGTTGTTAATATTTACATCAACTGGCTCGCTCCATTTGTTTTATTCTGGGATGCAAGCGAAGGCGGCAAGGTCACATCTATTGGACATCCCTAGCTTCGCTCGAAAATTCGCCATTGGCCCCTTGTCAAATCTTATTCCATTTTCTAGTGAAGATGATGTCTGATTTGTCAAGTGGCTTAGAGTCAGAAATCTAACACACGCTGCTATATGTAAATTAGTGTTTAACTTTATATGGCACCACAGGTATTGCCGACCTGCCATGATTTAGCAATAGCGCACAATTTTGCAAAGCTATGTTATAATTCGCAGCTAACTTCAATCTTTTGAAATGTTCCCATTAATTCTACGGAACTCGCGAATTCGTTCAACCGCTGTTTACCATCTTTCTTTTTCCTCTCCTTCCTTCCTCCCCTCCCTCCCTCCCTCTCTCTCCACCTTGACCTTGGACTTCATCTACTTCCGGCAAGGATCCCTTTGTCTGCATGCCATTGATGCTGGGACCAACTTGAGACAGCGACATACTTCTAAATCCGACCATGCGCTTTCCCGGAATTCTAAATAAAAGTGGCCATCCGAAATTTATCGTTAGCACACTTCTTTTTCCTCTCGATGAAAATAGGAGCTGCTCACTTGCTATTTGTTTTTCTGACGAAAGACACCATCCGCATGTTCTTCAATAAACGTGCTGCACTTATTCAAATCAGATACTCGAATAGGAAGGATCAGCATTGTCTATGCTGTTTTGAAGTCCTTTTTCTTCGGGGTTTTCTTTTAAGAGGCTGTGGGACGACTTCACTAAATAGAAACAAAGCGCATCAAGTCAATGCAGAACACATTTTCAAGAAAATAAAGCAAAGGATTTGAAGAAAATGGATGAATGTAACTTGGTGCAAAGAAACATGGGCTCATTAATTTCTGCACCTCACGGCCGCTTGTAGCTAGAATCTGCTTTGTCCCTGTGAATTAACGGCACATTTTGACGTTTCCACCCCCCCCCCCCCCCCTTGACATTCAGGGGACCTAGTTAAGACAAGAATGAAAATGCTTCCTTTGAAAATGCCGTATTTCTTATTTTGCTCGTGCACAGAATCTCGTTGACGAATTGTTTGGCGTTTTTCCATTACTGTCTGTGGAAATATTCTGATAAGTTTCTTTGAATGTCAACCTCGTCATCGAATATTCTTGTGTGCCGGCTCTGCAGCCTTGAGGAAGACTGGGAAATATGTGCGGTGGAAGTGTAAGGTGAACGCTCAGTTTGCCGTGATATTCCTCATTGAAAACCCAATCACAGATATCCAAACTCGCCCAATTATCCGTTCAACATTAGTGAAATGTCACCGAGGCCGCTGCTGTCATAGCCAACTGCAGTACAGCAGTTGCAGCAAATATCTTCCCAGAATAAGATGTCTTCGTTTTAATTAAGTAGAAAAATACGGTAATATCTTTGGCCCGCATCATCAGCCGCTTATTGTAAGGTAGGTTGCAAAGTAGCATTTAATTTGTGCGATTTTGACAACTGTGAGAATGTATGAATTGGAAATGCGTTTTGGTGGGAAATATCAATATTTTTCAACAAATCGTCCTATTGTGAAAATGGATTGTAGTAATTAAAATGTGCCCTAGTTCCAGCAGCGGCTATATTGCCTAATATTTATGTTTATATCATACGACCCTTGATAGCAATGGAGTGAATTCAGACATACACTGGCATTATACAGGAGCCTTCCCACCAATTCCATCATTTACAAATTTCACACAACCAAAACAGAAAAACTGCGGCATTTCCAAAGTTTAGAGAACGCGGCCTTCCCCGATATCATATCTTTATCTGTTTGACACAGACAAATAAGTGATTCGATAGTTCACAATTTGGAATGATTTAGCGCATTTGATGTTGAAAAACAAATTAATCCCAAGATGTGAAAAAGATGTGCTGAAAAAGGCAACGGGGTGATATAAAATAGGCAATATCGCATGTACATCAAAATTAAATATCTGACATCTGCAACCTCCACACACATAACTAAATGTAAGGAACGTACTGAATAAAATAGCCCTTTTGTTGTTTTACAGATCGAGTATCGGAGCGAAAAGTAAATATCGATCCGATTAATTTCCTCTCAAGATTTTGACGATTTAACATATATAACATTTGGGCGGAAATGAATGCATATGTGGTCATCTTATGAGTTGTTTAGAAGAAAATGAATAATCTTTGCAATCTATTTCACACTTGTATGCAGATTCATGAATATAGCGTGGTTTTCTATCTGCAACCTATATATATTATCCTGAACGACACATGTTGATGCTAAACAGGTTACTGCCCAAAGTCTTCGCCACCACGTCCGAAAATGCAAACATGTGTCACCACTGTGCATTGAAAAAAAAATCAAGATTCCGTGCCAGTTTGAAATTGTAATTTTGCTAAAGATATCCAGAGCATTGTTTGAAATAGGAAACATTGAGGATTGAAAATCGGTTCAAATCGTATCTAATGCATGCTATACGTATAATTTACTGATCCTGCAAGCTGCATATTGTGCAAGGTATCAGTAATACATTTCAGTGAAGTAAATCGTAAGAGCACTGCTTTGGAAAACATCTTCATGTTTTCTATTTCCAATGCACAGCAGCTCCTGTAGTCAATCACAATGAATTAATTCAGGAAAAAATAAATCGTTTTAACATCGGGAAGGGATTGCAATGACTGCTGAAACCAGCGCCCGTTGCTGCGCATCACGTGGCCAGAATCGACCTATCAGGTTTCAGTCGGCCAGTGCACACTCTAATCAGTGAAAATAAGCACCTCTTCTCACTCCCGAGGCTGCTTTTATAAAGCAGTACTTAGTTTGCAGTGGCTCGTGATATGACAGCTTCTTTTCTTTCAGCCCCTTGGAGGACTGATACAATCAGGTACCTACACAGCAGAAACAACACAGCTAACTCGGAGATGGAAGGACTGGGAGGGAACGTCCCTTCAAATCAATGCAGGAATTTTCTGTCTCCCTCTGCATTTGGAGCTCATCACAACTCATTATCTTCGGCACCCGCTTACTCCGTCGGAGATCGAACGCATTCTGTCATTTCTGAATCTGCTAAGCAATGCAGCCCATGCCCAGCTCCGACAAGCCCTCCAAACCCAGCGATCAGTTACGGCTATCATTTTGGAAGCAGCTATTACAGTTGTCGTAATGTTGGCATCCAGCAAACTGGACTGAAATCTGGTGCGCATGCATCCCTAGCCGGTTATCCAGTGGACAAATACATGGACGTTTCGGGTTTGACTAATACCCCTGTCCCCACTGACGAGGTGTCATCCAGGGCAAAGGAATTTGCATTTTATCAGAGTTATCCCAATCCATACCAGCGGGTCTCTGGTTATTTGGACGTTCCAGTAGTCCCTACAATAAGCGGGCACGGAGAACCAAGGCATGAAGCCTTAATTTCCATGGAGGGCTATCAGCCTTGGTCATTTGCTAATGGCTGGAACGGTCAAGTGTATTGTCCTAAAGATCAGACACAGACTCCACATTTTTGGAAATCTCCTCTTTCAGGTATTATGAAATAATTTTCACTGAAAAAAAGTTACAATTATTTTAAATGCAAAGGAAATAAAATAACTCCACTTGGGTTGCTTTAATATTGTCTGGCATTCGCTAGGTTTTAAAAAATAATATATTTCAAACGAATAGTACCTGGAACACACAACAACCATATATGTGAATTGACGCGCTGGGATGTGGGATTGACCATATGACTAAATGTCTCTAATGAGTTGCTAAAAGTACGTTTCGATAGCCGAAAGAGTGGGATGGCAATATTTGGTTTATTTTTATATTTTTAACATTCCTTGAAGTGCTACTGCTTGAAGTTAAATGTTCTTCTAACTTGCATGTTCCCCCTCAGGAGATGTGATGCACAATCAAACTGATATAAACATCTACAGGCGAGGGAGGAAAAAAAGAGTTCCTTACACGAAAACCCAGCTTAAAGAACTCGAGCGAGAATACGCCACAAACAAATTCATAACCAAGGAGAAAAGGCGAAGGATATCAACAACCACCAACCTGACCGAGAGACAAGTTACTATCTGGTTTCAGAACAGAAGAGTTAAGGAGAAGAAAGTGGTTTCCAAAGTCAAAGAAAATATACCTTGATCCGGCAGTGATCAGTAACCAGTATTCGCTCATTGTAAATTACATGTGATGGTTGTCCTTTTAGTAAAGGAAACTAAATGAAAGTGGGAGACGTTGAAGATACATCTTCGGATTTACAAAGATAACATCTTAAACTGACAATTTCCACAAAATGTTTGTGCGAAACTTTGCTTTAAAAAAACTTGTTCTGACTTCATTTACCACCTTCAAAGAAATAAGGCACTCTTGAAAGGGTTGAACAGCTTGACGTTCACATACTTGTATTGTGTTACCGTGCTGGATTATTTTCACGAGTGACATTGCAAACACTGCTGCAAACTAATGCTTCGTTCAGTTTTCAGTACATTTGTCGAGTGTTCAGCTGAGCTACTGGAGGGTTTGCAATGTGCAGATAAAATGGCGACTACAACTGATAACATATTTAAACACAAAAGTTGACATTAAATGGAACGTATTTATAGCTTTCTTAATGCAAAGCGATTTTTATTTAACATTTAAGTTTTCAGCAGTGCTTTGCAAAAGGTGCAATGGCTGCATTGCGAGTGGGTTCAAACGCTAATCATATACACTAGCAACAAAATCCATTCTGTTGCAAATGATCGAAAATATATTGCTAAAATACCATTTTAAGTCAGTGCCAGTTAGAAATTAAATATGAGTGGGATAGTTACAGATTGACTGCGGTACAATTTCATAAGATATTTTATCCTATTAATCGGCAGCGAATTTACAATCATTTTCATAATAAATTATTTAGCCTAGATACTGAAAAGACTTTCCTTTTCCTCACTGAATGTTCTATGTTGTCCTCAGTAAATGTAAACATTACACTTAAATTCAGTCTCAAGTGAAATGCTCGTCAAATCTAAAATGTCCTTAAAAGTTATGAGTCAAAATATGAAAATCTATGTTTCTGCAGTTTGAATCTTTTGTTCATTTAAAGCTGTATTTTCAAAAGAAACGCTAATATATTTGAAAGCCCCTTGGTCGTTTTGAATGCGGTGCCTTTAATTGAAACTTTTACAGCTGTTTTCTAATTAGTAACTTGTTGCGCTGCATACTTACTCCATTATTGTAATCATGATAACTATACGAGTAAAATACTGGATACGTTCGGCATTATTTCTATGTTTTATGTACATTTTTAACGCAAGCATTTGCTCATTTTGTCCATCAATTTCTTTCCCAGGATGAGTTAACTATGAACTCGCATGGTTTTCTTTGATTTATGCCGTGTACAATATTAAAACAAATCACACTTTGACTGTCTTCAAGTTTTATCTGTCCTGTAAATGAATCCAGATTTTTGGATTTTGTCACGACGCCATATTTTCTATTAAGCTAAGCAACATTTATACGAATGTTTCTCTAATTTACAAATGGACATAAGTCACCATTTGTGCTGCGGTATTGGGGACGGCGGATAAAAGCTTCGGAACGACGAAGGCATAAGTAGGGATGATTGTATTAGCAAACTATAAGGAGCTGGAAATGATGAGTGTCAAATACATCATTTCAAAAAAATTTAACGATACCTTATGTTCACAATGCTTCCAGTATTCACTTGCTGCGCATCTTGTAAATATAAAATCAAACTGTTTGAAACATGTGCTCTTTGCAGGCTGCTGTGTTTTGAAATAACCCGTGGGTAGGCCAATTTGAAAGCAGAGAATGGTTCATGTAGTGAGTTCAATTTTAAAGATGGTCTTAGCCACTGGAATCTGGCGTTAAAAAGTGCCAGGTTGCACGCCATTATCCCATTTGTCGATGTAGCGGTCATTTCAAGATGGGGGCTGTGCTCATTTCGCGTAACAATTCCAATCATTTGTCAGGATTGCCACGCAAAATTACTGGTAGGTAAATAAACTGCTTGGCACAATGTTAAAGTTAGTTATCCGAATGAACAACTTTGAAGAGATGCACGACAACATATGTGCCTCCGACAACTTGTTGGATTATTAATGCAATTAAACGCGTAAACAATCGAATTAATGTTTAGAAATCTTCAACTTAAATGAATCATTTGGTGAGCAACCTTGCAATCTCGGCACAGATGTTTAAACACCAATTGTATCATCCCTGTCGGCGACGCTGTGTAATTAAAACACAACATGGTGATGTGAATAGCATGTTCATAACAGAGTGAATGGAGCCTTTTGAAGGTGTAGAGGGTTAGCAAGTGAGGAGAGCCATCAGTCCCCCTGTTTAAAATAGAAATATTGAGTGATGAAGTTTAGAATTAAGCTAAGTGCGATTGCCGGCATTTATATGAGCATGACCTTAGTAGGTGATAATACTCCTGACCCTGTCATCTATATTTACCATCTGCTAACACTTTCCAACCATATTCATGTGCATTGGGATAAGCAATCTTCGTCAACCTCAGAAGAAAAGGGAAAAGTATCTTGGTTCAGTAAGTTAATTAAAACTTCGTATTCTGTCATATTTAACACGTGCATGCCGATTGCCTGATTTTGTTTTTTCATTAAGTTTGTCAGAGCTCGGTGATTTCAAGGTACGTTTTTTGAAGGACGTTCAGCGATCTGACGTCAAATTTCTATTTACCATTGACCTTGACTATCGTTATGGTCTTTGACCTTGACTTTATTTAGCATCATGAATAATAAGGACTACCCTGATCGCAGAGCCAGTCCGCCATCTACTGGTCAATCCGCCATAAAACATGATGCAACATAACAGTACAACTAAAACGCGGGCCACAACAAGATGGTCGTTCGTACTTTACGCTGCAAACCAGTGTCAAAAGTACTAATTAGGCCGATATTTTTTTCTTTCAAGATCTTATTTGAAAGGCTGCAATAGCGGCTTAGGCAGCAGCCTTGCGTGTTTTTCAAGAAAAGCGCGCGAAAAGTAAGTAGTTCAACTAAAGCGACGTAAAGTTTGCAAATGCCGGTGTTCAATTTGTTAATTATCTGGGGGTTAACATTTTTGCATCAATTCAATTTAGTGTATTTTCCCGAATTTATGAAACAAGTTGTAGTTTCTACATATTATCCTGTTTTGTGTTCACATCCCGGATAACCAAGCACAGCCCGGCATTGATGTTATATTGTAAACAAAAGAATCTAGGTGAATGAGTCTTGCTACTGGTTTCTGTGACGTGTATAACACAGAATGTTTTGGATTGTAGTTTTATTCAGTAGATTATGATAGAATTTCACAAACTGCGTTGAAATAATGATGGTGATCGAATGAGTGAGGAAAAAAAATCAGGAACAATAAAGCAGCGTTTGTCCTGGGAGCTGGAAAGTATGGATTTTCAACCCAATTTGCGACCTTTGTTACAATAGTTCTAATGAAAACCTCAGTTTATCCTGATGCGGTACTAGTTTTCTACCTGAGATGACTTTTCATTCGAAAGCACATTTTGCACTAAAACGAAGTTAACATTTCTAAAAAAAAATGGCGATTTGATCCCATTCGACATTGACCTTGAACCGAGGAGTTTCATTTTTTTGGAGTTATTTCGAGTCTTTTTTTGCATAAAGTGTTAGGTGGAGACCCGCCTTCGGTTAAGCGCCTTTGTCCACAATTACGCTTGGATTTGGAAGTCTTACAAAAGAAACTGGTTCGGCATTTTTAGGGCATCGTGAGATCATAAAAGAGACAGAGTGCGATCAGTCGTTTATCTTTCCGGTAAGGATGTGCTGGCGGTATCTGCTTTGATTTTACTGCACATGATTTTAACTGAAAGGGTCAATTCGTGTCAAATTATGTATATACATTAGAGTGGAAAGTAAATTCTTAACTTTTAGGCCAATAATTATCAATTATACAAATAAAAATATTTAAAATATCACATTTCTGTAGTTGACACAATGTAAGAAATGAAATTAGGAACTGGCGTGAGGTTTAATTATCTAAAGCCATATTGTGCCTCAGAATTAGTTGCATAGTTCAGGAAGGTAGGCGCATTATGTTTAATACTTTATTCAATTTGATTTGCTGTCGATACATTTTGATATCATTGTTAATGTTAAATGTTAATTTAGCAGCAGCCTCCTTAATGTTTTCATTATTGTCAAATTTGAGACATTGCGCAAATGCGGCCTAAAATAAATTTGGAGGAATTCTAAAGAGGAGCCGATGAAAAAGCGGGGCGCGTTTCTTTTGGCTTCGGCACTCGCGTTGCAAATGTTGGTATTTACTCCAAAAACATTAGTTCAACATTTTCCTTCCCCAAGCATAAAACGAGGCTTCGCGGTTCTGCCACGACCATCTGTCTTGTGACCAGCAAGGAGGCAATCTTAGGAAAAGTAAAATGTTGCGGTCTAATGTTAAAGTAGCCACCGCCAATTTACTGGATGTTGTTGAAATGCGAGTATTGTGAAGACAGACTCAGAACAGAATTTAATCTCAACATTTCCACTTGCAGCGGCACATGTTAAGCACAATAGAACTGTGCAACATTATTCAACTCGAATGTGGACGTGTTAAGAATCGGGGCATTTTCCTTCCCGCCTAATAATGCGAGCAAGCGTTAATATAATCAACTTGCTGATTTTTTAAAAACCCAGTAATGTCTTAGATCATTGTATTCAACGGTAAGAATCCGAATATGACTATTGTTCATATCACATTGGACGCTATGCTGATGTAGGGCTTTGTTCAACTGTATGAATGCATCCATATTTACGAAAAGTCGAATGAGTCTTATCGCACTATATTTGGTGCATTAGTTGATTATTCCAATGTTATAACGTTCCTTAACTAGGTAGACGCAGAATCATTTTGTCAATCCTATAGATAATCTGCATTAATGTTCGTGTGTTTAGTTTTAAAATATTGTCACTGCCTACCGCCCTATTCGTCGTATTTTTATTAACACAAAGAATCAAAATAACATAATAAAAAGCATGGCTGATTTAAACATAGGTGTCCTTCGCATAGTGACAGATATTATCCTACGGAGATATCCGCCGATACATACTCAAATAGGCTAAAATATAAACGGACTGTAGTATTTTAAAGAAACATGTTAGATTTTTATTCCATGCGGATGGATGTTACGAATCATCACGAGTTCCAATGATGCATTATCGAATTAATCATCCTACCAATTATGGCTATTACCTTTTCGGGAATTATTGAAATTGATTTGATAGAATCAGGAGAACGTTTGAACATTTCGGATATTTAAAGCTTTATTATTTTTTAAACGGTCATTGGATTAGTATAGCATTTAATCAGTTTAGGTCATGCGAAATGCTTGGAGATGTGTGGAAACTGTGTCCAATTTATTTAAAGTGGAAGTTATTTTTTTCCTGCTCTATTTCTGCATGCTGTTGACTGCAGCGAGCTGGGTCGGACTAACAGCCATTGAGTGGGATGAAGGTGCACATGGACGTGTACTTGGACATTTCAGATGGGAGTCGTGGTGGGACGGAGGCGGTTCCAGCAAAAAAAAGCTGTTTCCGCTTGTCTTGTGACCAGCGAGGAGCCAATCAGCGAGCGGCTTTCGTTTATCTCTGTCTGGAAGCTAAATAGGGGACAGAGAGGGTCTGATCGCGGTCCTCGGAAATGTGCGAGCATAATCTGCTCAATTCAGGCTATGTCGGCTCCCTGTTAAATTTTACCAGTCCGGAGCCATTCTATTTCGCCAACCTGCGTCCGAATGGGACTCAACTGGCAAGCCTGTCGCCGGCACTCTCCTACACCCGCAGGGAGGTGTGCTCGCTCCCGTGGACTTCGAGTCCATGCGCATCGCCGCCGCAGAGCCGCGCCTTTGGCGGCTACTCTCAATCCTACCTCAGCAACTCAGTCTCCATCAGCATCAATAAGCATGGATCAGACAAAGCGGCTGCCGGCGAAGAGCCTCACAAATATTACTTCCAGGACAGCAGCCGGAAAGCGGAGGAGAGATGCAGACACAATCAGTCTTACCCAAGTGATACCAGCATCCCCTCTTCAGTCAACATCAATCCTGCCAAGTACGAATACCCAAACGTGGAAACATCTCTGCACGGTTCGCCATTACATAACCAAGGCTTTGAATTGAATTCCAACTCTCCCACTGTAAACGATAGCATCAAGCAAAGTGTGAGCCTCAGTGTGTCATTACAGTCACCAGTAACGCCAGTATGCAACAGATCCTCCGATGGTATAGTATCAGTGCAATATTAAAGCGATCATCTTCTGAAAACTGCATGATCCCGACTTTCCAAAAAGTGCTACCTGTCACTCTAACGTGAATTTCACGGATTTGGCCACCAAACAGCGAGCCTGAAAACCTTGCGCTTACTGTATTTAGAACAAGCGGCGATTTAATTATACTAATTACAAAAATGATTCGGACGTGATAATAAACACAAACTGGAAGCAGGTCAGCGGCCCGTGAATCACAGGTCAAATGATTGGAAATTTAATTCAAATTAAAATTAAAATCAGAAGGTCAAATGCTGCAGGTTGAGTTTTAACTAACATTGACATGATGAGGAAATGGTAACTTTACTGAATGTGTCGCTATTTTATTATGAAGGCAATTTCCCAGGGCCATTCTTTTGTAAAATGTAGAATTGGCGCGATTCTGCTGCAGCGTCTCGAGAATAATAAAATGGTTGAATGGCGAATTTGAATAACTTATTTGTATCATTTGACCGGCTTGTCGGGCAAAATAATCATTCCCCAATTATGCTTTTTCTTCTCATTTATAAAGACCACAAAGTGGATAATATGATATGTTTTGGTCGGTGTTTCAACATCGCTTCTAACAATAAGAGCGAATACAGCAAAGTTAAAAATGTTAGCGCCTGAAGTAACAAAACGGGCTGACAAAATTAAATTATTGTGAAATGAGGAGGGTGGTGAAATGTTTCGATTGCTTCAGCCTTTTGTTTTCTTAATTTCTATCTGCAGGTTTGCCCTGGTGTCCAACCCAAGTGAGGTCAAGGAGGAAGCGCAAGCCATACACCAAGCAGCAAATAGCTGAACTTGAAAATGAATTTCTTGCCAACGAGTTTATCAATCGCCAGAAGAGGAAAGAGTTGTCCGACAGACTGAACCTGAGCGACCAACAAGTTAAAATCTGGTTTCAAAACCGGCGCATGAAAAAGAAAAGGCTTGTAATGCGTGAACAAACACTCTCACTCTTTTAGGCCAAAGTAAAGTTCAAATGTGAGTCTCAAGGTCGTGAATTGAACTTTTTTATGGTAATTAAGCTCGCTTGCAGAAAGCATGTAGATCAAGAATATCCATTGTCTTAATGGATAGGTGCTCCTTTGATGTGGCTGTCATATAAAACAGCAATCTAACATTACATTGCCACTGCCACTAGTCCATGGCGTGTTGGCTTAAACATCAGCGACATACAGGGACTGAGATGCAAACTACGGATACCTCGTGAACATTTGCTATAGCAGGAAATTAATCGCAAGGCACAAATTTGACTTGTTGTGGCCTGTTCTTTGCTGTCCGTGAATAGCGTGCCGGCGTATTCTCATCATCATTTATTAGTTTCAAAGACATTTGTAATGGTTTTGTTTCCTGATTTTTTTTCTAAATTGCCACATGACTGTCCATTCGAGTAACAAGCAGATATTCTGCATTTTGAGAATGTAAGTACAACAGGTAATTAGAATGGAACATTCGAATTTCAATCTTAAATATATAAATATTATGCATGCACTCTACTTTATGTAAAATCGGTTCTAATAAAATGAAGGACGAAGCAATGTTTCATTTGTATGTACAACTCATGTTTTGTAAACGTGCTGTGAAGTTGGAGCCGGACAACTGATTAATTGAAAGGTGTGTGGGAATCTGATAAAGATGCATACCTATCCGGACTATGGCATTTGTTTTTCGCAAACAATGCGTGTCCACAATAGGTGATCGTGGTCTCTGTGGATTTAGACGAGCCGAATAGGAAGGAGCTCGTATTATTGACGTTCTGTGACTGCCCGATATATTTGGTGTTTTGGAAGCTGCAAATACTTCGGCTTCAGAATTCAGAGTTGCTCTGGTGAAATTGCACGTGGATCCGATACATAGAACAAAATAAATAAACGAAGATGCCAGAAATTAAATATAATAAACACACGGGTGATAAATTGTTATGGAACTGTACTTTCCTTGGGTCCCTTAAAGACCCACGTTGAACAAAATAAAAATAAAGAAACATGCCTCGCAATTTTTTCCACAAATGATTTATTGCAGTTATTTCCACTCCAGTAACATTAAGTCGACGCTTCATTTCAGAATAAGATTCAACATTTATACATTAGCGATTAATTGAGAACGCATAATATCCACCTGATGCATGGGTTACAGGATGGGGATATTTGAATTGCTATTTAAACATATTACAGAGTTTAGGAGCTCATCGCTTTCAAATCATTGCATTATTGTTGGAACAATATTGCTTATTTCACTGTGCAAGCTAACCATTTTTCGTCAACCAATTTCCGGGAGATCGGTAAACGTGCAGAGTTTACCAATCCAATTGAGTTTAAACTGTGCAAAATCTGGGGCTGTTCGTGAACAGCGACATTTAAGGAAGTTTCATCCAGATTAAATGAGACAAATATTTATCTTCAAATTATGTTAATAAAATCCAGTCGTAAAGCAAAAGCGGAGCATCAATAAAATCCGCATAGCACAAACAGACATGCTGTGGGCATCGTTTGTATTTGTATTCAGCTGGATTTTGAATCTGTAACACGCCAGTTAACCCGCCAGTTTGAAGGTTGTTTTTTAGTTACAGCTCACCCATATTTCCATCGAACCAAAATAGTTATGTGTCCCTCTCTGTAAGAGGTTTCTATTCATTTATAATAATTCCAATTCTTAATCATCAGCGAGATTAAGTGACTAGAGAACAAAAAAATTAAGGCAAACTTTTAGGAAATAAAATAAAATGAAATAATGTATCCTGTGCTGTAATTTTAATATGATTTGACCCGGATGCCGGGCGCCACGTCCCTTATTTCACATGAAACGAGAATGCCACTTTTATTCTTTCGGTTCAAACGGGTTGACGACGATTCCATTCGTCAATGGGACATACTTTTCTTGGACCAGGTCAAAACTTTCGAAATAATGTTTGTTCTTATAGATAATTAAGTCAAGTGCTATCAATCTCATGATAATTATTATTGCACTTACCCCGCTTCGTTCAATTTTCTTTTAATTTGACGGTTTCAAGCTTGGCGGGTTTTTAACTAACTTAATAGTGGAAACTTTTATTTTGACGTAAAGAAGTCATGTTTATTAAAATGAGGCTTAGTCGAGAAAACCTTTGTACTTGAGTCTGGGCAGTTAGCAGAAGATTTAAACGAGAATGAATGAGTTGCAGTCACTCCGCTTCTCATTCCAGCAAATCAGGACGTGGGTGGGCAGAAGCAGCCATTACTTCTATCCGCGCCGCTTGCCTGGACTCCGATTAATTAAACATGCACCGTGCGATTCATGGACCCTTTTAGGAACTTTAATGAAATACATCAACGCAAATAAATGTGGTCCGATTAATGGTATTTAGAAATTTCATTCTGGCCATTTTACCGAAAGTACCAGTTTTTTGGTTCATTAGCAATAGGTCTTAAATATATCCAGATTAAAAAAAAAAATAAACTGTATATCGAGAATTAGGCCAAAAATGAATGTTTTTGTTAGGCGGGATATGTAAATACGACTTGCAATGCAAACAATGCGCACAGCCATTTTAAAATATTTTAATTACATTAGTTTGATGCTAGGTTGGCATTCAATAATTTGGCAGCGTGAAAGCCATTTTTCATGTCCCTGGTCCCTGTGATTGTTGGTATCAGGTCAGAGAAATAAATGTCTGCAGCCCAGATGTTGCACTGAACTACATTTTCCATCAATGCTTGGTCGATTGAAATTGACGGAAAAGTTGTTATTACCGTGGAGACTATTTTGTATTTCAAAAAGGCAGGTGTTATGTGAAAGAACGCTTAAACTACGCTATTCTGAAATGAAGGCTGTTCCATTTGCACCAGAGGTAAGATATGTATCTAAATGATGAGAGCTCTCATCAAATTCTATTGCGCTAGGGTTCTGACCGCATTAAATTGCATGTACATAGACATACAATGAAAACGGCTACGGCTACGTTCGTTAGAACGTTGGTTAGAATTGGCGTAAATTTGGACTTGGAAGCTATTGATTTTGGTGAGCTTTTAGAAGCACTATGCTCTAATAAAAACGCCACGTAGGTCAGCAGTATGGACGGGTGGTTCTGAGGGAGCTTCCACTAGACATCAGAAGGACGCCCGCAAGCGCCACATTAGAAAATAATGCGAAGCAAATACAGCCGCCAATTCATCGGAAATTAAGGATTTCGAACCGGTCTCTAGAAGGTCCTAAACATTTTAATGCGCATTCATCAATATATAAGTTTCATTTTTAAATCTATGAAGCCATGCATTCGCTGATGTTGAAAATGTTCCCGTCATCAGCGTGGTTACATTTCTAGTTCAAGCATTAACTAAAAATATACCGAGACCCCAGCTTTTCGGCATTGCAAGCTGACTTTCTTATTGAATTACAAATGGGACGAAAATGGCTTTGGCACTCCTTTTCCAATTGCTGCTGCTGTGTTTGGGGGATGGAGAGACCTGTGTGTGGTGCTGAATTTCTGATCCGCCGCCCCCCCCCCCCCCCCCTTAAATAGTATACCGCCTGTGGAAATAAATGTGCTACATCCTGCCTGAATATTCTTTACATTCATTTTGTTCGATAATTGTGACGAAAGTAAATTACTCTAAGATCAAAATGTACTGTTGCATCAAGGCTGTCGTGTTTGCAGTAGTACAACCCAGGGCGTTGGAAATTTGTCCGACATTACGTGGAAACCGCTCGGAATCTCTTTTTCATCTCACTTTTATGGGTCGAGCTGCCAGACAGAGTCTGTGCATGTTCTCCAGATACTGGGGGCGCCATAACAAAGTTAAGGTCAAGTTAGTGTCTCTTTTTGGATTGCACAAGTCTAACATACGAACTGATCGTGGACTTTGCTTGACTAATGAGTTTTTTTCACATTCGGAATACTTAATGCTGCGTTGTTCAAAAAAAGAAAGAAGACACTCATATTTCGCAACATGAAGGGCAACGTGAAAGAACAGGTCACCGATTTGAAGAAATGAGTAGGAAAGAAATACGGCAGACAAACTTTCCCCGTCCGTCGCCTTTTGCTCTATGTATGTAAGAGAATAACGATCCTAACTCATACCCTATAGAACTCTTTACTTGGCATAGCAGAACCGCCTTTGCTCCCCCCACCCCTGCCCCATCGATGTGGAACAACTTGTTAGATTTTTGTCCGCATTTAATATTGAATACAGGCCGAATTGGTCATCTGAACACGAGATGAGAACAAAGGACACTTTTAATTCCCTTCCCATTTCCAGCCATTGCCACAGCATTGAAGCGGGCCTTTTAACACATGTACTAATGTTATGTGATTGAATTAGTAAGTATCTTCATAACAGTTAATGCTTGGAAATAACATCGAGCCCTTTGGCCAGTACATTTGAGCTTTACAACTATTATACGGAAAAACGATAGTCATATTATAACCAACGCATGCTTAAGCGAGTTCCGTAATGTATGGGTAGAACACGCAACGATATTTTTTTAAATTAACTATACAAAGGATATATTACATTCAAGAAGAAGAAAATTTAAAATGGATCAGTATATATAAGCTAAATGTTTCTGACAAGAAATTATTGTGTTTCGATAATGTTGGGCACGCTATCCAGATTTAAGTGTGGCTTATTCTGCTGTATCAGTGAACACGGGCGACATACTGGATCATTCGGCCGTGTTGCATGAGGAGGTTCCAATTTTTGATTTCAATAGAGGTTAGTTATCATTATTATTTTACAACAAATAAAGAAAGATAACACTATTTTAGCTCCCGTTAATTAAAACAATACCAGGCCACGCACTTTCTACTGACAACAACCGGTTGTCACATTTTAGCAACGCATATGCGAGCTTGGCGCGCGAAAGGAGCGAACAGATCGAAATTCAAAATATTGGTGGATTTCAAATTTTTCACTCTGATCCATATTTGGGGAAATTACTCTACAACCGAACAATTGTTGCTTTTAAACTCAACAACATTTACGTTTTTATTATGTTTCCGTTCAGAGAAGTGGGACTTGAGGGGTTATCATCAGATTATTCGAGTTCATTGTACGGAATCTCTGTCTAATTTATAGATACGAACAATTTCATTTGTGCATTTCAATCTGACCAAAGTAAAGAAATATTGATCAGAGTGCTGCCGCCTGCTTGGTCTTGCGGGATAAATGTAACGAGAGATAATGACAAGCGATATTTAATGAGTGCATGAAAGCAAATTGAAACATGAGTAGATTCCCCCCCATAATTAAATATGATTTCCCTTTTCTCCGTGGAGCGGCCTCTGCTCCGTCTCCCCGCCCCTTAGGACCGTCTTTCGCTCGATTGCCCTTCAGTTAAAGGTGCCGAGGATGGTTCGCATTTACAGATTCGAGCCCTTTTCAGACAAGAAGCTGACTACCCGCAGATCGACCTATTTAATTAGGCTACACAGATTAGGTTGTGCCAATGGGGAAGGCGACGGAATAACTCGGCCTTGCTCTAGTTTGAATTCTCAGTCTTCTGAACTCACAATTTACTTGCCACACTGAGTCTCCACATGTTATTTATAATTTATGCAAATCAAGAATATGAGCTTTTGAAATTTCTATGGGAATTATACGCCTCGAGCAAGCCCAGTATTTTAGTAATTATTGAAATATTGTAGTGCTGCCGTTTTCTGATGTTAATACAAGAGTAGCGATGCAGTTCTCGAGGCACTAAACTCCAAACCCTTGTCTAATTTGCATACTTACGATTTATGTCGAAGATAATGTTAAACTCGCACGATCATTGGACGGTTAATTTGCGTGATGTAAATAATGATATCTGGATAATTAATGGAGAAAATTGTTATGGGCTGCAACATAATGAAGCTCAGAAGTAGGGAATGGTTTTATCTTGTGTATATTCTTGGCTGTAGGATATGCCAAAGCCCAGTCGTATAAATCTAAGCAACATGTTGGAAACCACCAGCTTCTGAATAAAAGTGAATAATGTCACTATCGTCCTTTACCATTCTATCTAATTCTATCTAATTTCTTTACTTTGAGATATATAAGGAAATTTCTGATAACGTGTCAATCCGACCTTGAAGTAGTGTTCAGGCAGTATCTTGTAATTCGGTTCACCACCGCGAAATGGAGGGGGACTCTTTTTTTACTCGTATTAATACACGTATTAAAATAAAGTTTTACATTTTAAACTATAAGATTGTGCAATCTGCCTTGTTGGCAGAATATGGTTTAACGTTATGCCCATGACCTCAACAGTTAATGAAACAGCGCTGATGTTTTTGAAGTTTCCAAATATAGAAAGATGTCTGTGACAGACTGTAAATTAAATTATTTGTTACTGTGTTTGCTTTATCCTTAGTCACAGGACAAATCCTTGGCACAGGGAGGCGAACGCAGCTACCTAGCACAGCCTGAAAACCGATAGGCTAATATTGCCTGTATTACCTTGGAGTTCCAAAGGATGGATGTTAATGACCAAAACTGATCTATGGTAATTTCTACATTGGATCACATGACTCGTTTACCCTTAGAATCAATCAAGATGAATTGCGCGTCAGCTTGCGTTTCCAATTTTTTTTCGCCGACCCTGTTCATACGGTTTTAGGGTAGAATAGATGGAGCATGTTTAACATCATCAATCCTGATAATTCGGCCTCGCAACTCCGAAAGCAAAATATGACAGAGTTTGAAGACTTTGGTAGCTGCGCCTCGAGTATGTATCTGCCTAGCTGCACGTACTATGTTTCAGCCCCAGATTTCTCCACAGTGTCAACATTTTTACCGCAGAGCACTTCTTGCCAAATGACATTTCCTTACTCCTCCAATTTAACCCAGGTTCAACCTGTCCGTGAAGTGGCGTTCCGAGATTACGGTTTAGAACGTCCGACCAAGTGGCATTACAGGAGCAATTATGCTCCTTATTGCTCTGCAGAAGAAATAATGCACAGAGACTATATCCAACCGCCGGGCAGGACGGGGATTCTGTTTAAAAATGATTCTGTATACAGCCAGCGTGGAAGTTCAAATCCAGCTTGCAATTTCTACACTTCAGTTGGCAGGAATGGAATACTTCCGCAAGGCTTTGACCAGTTCTTTGAGCCGCCTTATGGGGTTTCGGACACCTCTAACTATGAACAGTTGACCGAAAAGTCTGTGTCGGCGTGCCAGACTATCACCCCATCTGAGAAAGTTTCTCCGGGCCAGGAGCAAGAGAGTGCAACGCAAAAGAGCACCGTGGAGTCCTCCGGTAACAGTGTGGGCGACAAAAACAGCCTATCCAGTAGGTGCAGTAGTAACCCGGGGTTAGAATACAGGGCCAACACATTTTGTCTCACAGATTTTATGTGAGATTTTATAAGCAGGCGAAGGATTTTATATACCCTATAAGATTTGCTTTAAAGTTGTAAAGGTTGTTTACGACGGGAAATCAGTTCAGGTGGGCTTTTGAATATGCAAAATCACGCATAGTCGATTTTAACTTTCTATAATGATTTCAAAGCCGTCATTGCAATGTGACCGGAGTTTTTTTTAAACTATTTCTGTTCAATGCAAATGCGTTTTCTGTCAGAGTAACAAGTCGACATTTTACTATGATAGTTTCCCCTGCGATTGTCGTTTTCAATATGAATGCAATGAAAATCAAACTTTATAAAATAAAACGTAATAAGCATATTCATTTTATAAAGTTATCAATAAATAAATAGTACTCTCAGGGTGTACTGGACAAGTCGAATCAGGAAGTTTTTAAAAATAATTTGGTGTCGAATTTAAGTACAAGGAATTAAGAACATGTGTGTTGGTATATGATACTTTGTAACCTTTTTTTCAAATATGTCTCTATCAGCTAACCTGCGATGCAGAAAGAAAAGATGTCCTTATACCAAATATCAGATCCGGGAACTTGAACGAGAATTTTTCTTCAATGTTTATATTAACAAAGAAAAACGCTTGCAGTTGTCGAGAATGTTAAATCTCACCGATCGACAAGTCAAAATTTGGTTCCAGAATCGAAGAATGAAGGAAAAGAAACTTAGCAGAGACCGCCTGCACTTTTTCACTGGCAATCCCTTACTGTGACTATGATACAACTTAACTCTGGTGGATTCTCTCCGGCCAACTCTCCATTGCCTTAGTCAATATTTATTTGCAGAAGGAGTGACTTACAAGTGTGAGGGAATAGTTTTGTTTTTCTTCTGTGGAAGCAGACTGCCCCTTAATACGATCGACGTAGAATCGAATTTAAGGTGACACGGTTGTGCAGGAAACGTGGCCGTAATGTTAATTAGGAAACATTCTTACCTCAGTATTTGTGTTATTCAATTCCACCGGAAGAGGATTGATTCATGGCATAAAGGAGCAGCGTGCTCATTTTAAACAATAAACCGAGGTAACTGAGGGCTGGAATGGAGCAATCGTTCGTTCACAGCAATAGGTCAATCATATGATATAGCATTTTCTATTTCTGTTTTAGTCATTGTATAGCCAAACTAACCATTCTTGTTCAAGTTGTGTGAAAAGAAGAAATGCATATTTATTATTTTACTTTTTCCCTTGTATTTCATTCATTAACAATAGCATATCGTAGCTAGGTATTTAAAGCTGTTGCAATGCTAACAATTCTGTTTTAAGGTTACAAATTAGTTGACATTTCATGATAAATGCATGTGTTAGAATATGTTTTTTTGTGTCTCAAATGAATACAACCCTTCTAAGAAATCTTATAAATAAAGTTTTTTTGTAAATGAATAAACAATTTGAGTAAGTTAACCAAATTTAGGATCACCAATTGACTGGGAAGATACAAATATTGTTTATCTCCCAAATACAGTGCAAACATTGCAATTTACTGCACAAAAGGCAAAGTAATGCGGATGTTGGAAATCTGAAGTATAACAGATGTGTATCTCATCTGCTGAGCATTTCCAGCATTTTTTGTTTATATTACAGATTACTGCCTGCCTCATGTATTATGCGTCTCCACAAATGTTTCTGTTTTAAAAGCAAAAGTCGAAAGTTGACCTGGCGGTTCGCCGATAAACATGACAGTTAGTTGCAATTTGTTTTTATTTTAAAATAATAATTGGATTAAACATATTTACATCTGGAAATTAATTGACAAATCTGTTTGTATTGCATGGTAAGGGAAAAGGCGATGTCAACGTATAGTCATAATTAAACTGTTTTTTACAGAAGCAAGTACATAAATGTGTAAACAATATATGATAACTTGAAGTCAACCCCAATGCCCCTGTGACACAGTAAATACGACTTCTCAAAACGTTTAAGTTTTTTTCGAAAAACCAATTGCCAAGTTTCCGTGCCGCATGACATAGCATTGCTGTTTACAAAACCTTGAACTGTCTAGACAACATCGTAAAGTTCACTGCTCTAGCCAGCTTGATGGCGACGCATTACACCTTCTAGTCCCTAAGAAATGCTCCCGCACTGCATACCAAGCAGCAGAATCGAAAGAAATCAAAGTAAGTAGATTTTAAAAGGGAACACGAACGCAAGAATAATTCAATTGATAAAGTCTGCCATTTGATTTTTTTTTAATCTGCATCTCACGTAAGTTACGTCAAATAAATTTGTTAAACTTAATGAAGACCAGGGTTACTGACAAAGTAGCATCACTTCGTGCGCATGCCGAGGTATATTTTGAAAAGAGAATTCTTATAATGTTGTCTTTGAACTTCTATAATGTCAAGGTCATCACCTTTAACCTTTTTGAAGACATAGGCGCCTGGTGGCTGCTGGGTTGTTCTTGCAGCTCCCCTCCTTAAGGAAGACAAAAACTTCAACAACAATAACGTGTTAATAAAGTGCGCATTCTAAAGGCCACAAATAGTCCAACGTGAAAATTGTATTTCCTTGATCTGACTCAATTTTAACTGAGTAATTGTGCGTCTCCAAAAGTCACATTGAGCAATACTCGCCCAAATATTTTTGCACAACATTAATAAGGCTCCTTTGTTCCTCTATGCTTAGTTGATAGGAGCAACATCTTTCCATATAGGTCATTCTCATGCAAGCTGAACGAGTCAAAAATGTTCATCATACGTCCAAACACTATACCAATCGCCCACCAATATGTCGGTTTCCATGGTAATGAGAAAAAATGTAATTTACGACTCAATAGAATTTCCGATGCAAACCTAAACATTCTCTGTATCCTTGTAATACACAATACTGATCTAAGTATGATTTTACTGGTTGCGTATCTTACTTAAATGGCCATGACATATATAATTTTATTAGGTTTATTTAAAAAGTGTCTAAACAGCGAGACTAGTTTAGTGACAGTCATTGCCGGGATAATTAATTCTGCAAATGGCCACACGGCGGCGCACTGTAGCATCAAGCTGCAGCCCAGCCAGCAATGCTGTGATAATGGCTTTCAGAGTTGAATATAAAAGAAACCGAAATAATGTAAGTATTCCAAGCAATAAAGGTCTCTTTGTTCCTGCCATTTATCTGGAACATCATGTCGAAGTGTGGGATTAAATACAACTCAGTTTTTTGCAAATGTATTTGGTTTATTGCTCTCCTTAAAGATTAAGGCGTTATTTTTCGTCGCAATAAGTAAGGAATTAGCAAAATTCACCTTCCAATGACATTCCTCTCTACTTGTTTTATTAGCATTTCGTCGGTATATTCGCTTAACCTTTTGGTCAGATTGGTTTGGTGCAGATTGCACGAAGTTACAAAGGTTTTGTGACATCCAACGCAAAGATCATATCAGACCTGGCGTATTATCTGTAACAGCCACCAAATAACATTATGAATGTGCAAAGCAAACTGAGGGAACACATCACAGTCCATTTGAAAAAACTATGCTAAACAATGTAACAATGGGTGGAAATTGTCAAATCAAACAGGCGCTGTCGGGAAAAATCCTAAATAGTTCTGTTCACATTCTGACGATGCAGTCGGTTTAAATGGCAGCACAATATCTAAATCAGCCCTTTCTCAGTACTGCTTTCCTTTTGGGGCGCCTCCACAATCCGAACACATTTAACAAGATTGTGAAGGGAATTGTACTGGACAGTCAAATAATATTTCCGGGTATATATTTCACCTCGATAATGACGCTATGTTTAACTATAGTATTCGTTTCTGTTTTAATTGGACAAAGCAACGCCGCTCAGACTCTTCTTATCTGTTTAAAAACCTACCCTGTGTAGAAGTGAAAAAGGATGCTGTAGGCTGGAGAGCTGACTTCGAGGAGGAAAATCAATAACTACCCCGTTTTCTCCCAGTGTGGAAACAAGGAATATTTGATGACAATATTCGGCGAACCATTTGAGTGGAATCAAAGACACAGCCCGCTAGACAGACTAAACATGCGGCATTTTCATCCCTCTTTTCCGAGATTTACAACTATTTGAAATATTCTAATATGGAAAGTGATACTCTTTAATTTCTTGCTGCAACATATTTTTAAATTGTCAAAGCGGCCGATCGCAGTGACTAGAACTAATACCCGCTTCAGTGTCATTAATAGTGTGTGCATTAAATGGGTCGTTTTGCTTTAAGTTTCCGATCTGGCCTGAAGAAGATTTCAGAACATGAGCTAATCGCCCAAGCGAGTTTTCCTTTTTCGTGGCAAAGCTGGCCGGGCCATACTTGTCAATTATCTTCCATTCAGTCCCATACATTCAGTGGAGTTGTGTGAGGAACTTTTATTTTGCTCTTTATTACTATTGTAATTCTAAATGACGAAAACCTGTTTGCAGGAAACATAATTCCTCTCTACTTGTTTATAGGACGATAATGTGGTCTGATTTTTATTCAGATTAAACGCAGTTGAAATACACGAACGCATATAATTTAAAACATAGGAAGGCTAATATTCCGAACGAGGCAATTGCTTGTTGATACACGTTTACTGATAACAAATATTACAATAGCTTGTTTAATGTGACAAGGAGTGAAGTGATGTAATTATGTTGGTCCTTTGCAATTTGTAGTCAGGCACAATGAAAGCGCGGTCCTGTGCATTATCATTCGGCTTTCATACAATTTAACTGGAAATGTCCAGCGACCAAACATATTTTCCAAATATCTGCAGGCGGTGTGAAATTAGAGCAAACGTTTTATTATCGGCAACGTTTTGTTTGATGGCAAGCAAAGTTAAGCTGACGAAAGCTCCACGTGCACTTTAATCGGGTGCTTATGGAATATTCAATCTTTCTTTCAATCTTTTCTACATTTGCCTGATAAACTGTAAACGAGAACGCCGAAACTACCGTCATAAGCTACGCGGTGACTCCTTTAATTCTGAGTTCGAAGCGTGGCGAAGCGGTCAGAATAATTCAAGGTGAAAGTGAAGGTACAAGTGGCTGGTGGTTTTGTTGGTCACAGGACCATACCGGTTTACACTAGTTGGAAGTGTAATGGGGGAAGTATGAGCCTCTATCAAAGCATGGGGGTGATAGTTAACACGGAAAGATCAACAAAGAAACACACAGTTTTATCCAAACGTTTGAAGTGATTATAGTGATTTAAAATTGTTCGAACAATTTATTTTTTGGGGGGGAGGATTTGACCTTATTTTCCAATAATTTGCCTCATTTTAACAATAGACTTGTTGTTGGTGATGTGTGTGCATGCGTACGGAGCGGAAATGTTGCTTCGTGTTATATTGCAAATCGATGCAAATGCAACACTGTTGCTTCATGTTCCTGTTTAAATCTAATATTCATTAAGCTTGTCTGATATAAAATACTTCCAGCAAATCACATTCCATGTTGGCGCTTAAATGCATTACGAGATTTTAATTAATCTCCATCATTAGAACTAATTTAAGGAGGATTGTGTGTAACATTTCTCCCATAAACAGCTTATAACTACGTTATTAAACGTTAAAGTATCGTTCGGAGACTAATCAGTCAGTTCCCTTTCTAGTTGCTATTAATATAACCTTCCTTTTACTAAAACTAGGCTCTGCGTGAGTTGAGTGTACCCTCATGATAACTGTGTTTGATATTGCAATCTTCCCCGCTGCATACCAGGACACTTTACAGTTCAAAGATTTCATAGCTGTTAATTCTCGTGTGTCTGCAGTCGTAATATTTTATGAGGGTATTTTTGGCATACTAGGGGTCGTATGATACAGGTTTACAGACTTACAATTTTATTTGAGTACATTGAAATGAACATTTATGGTATATCATGGAGGCCCGCTTGGTACAATTATGTTGTTTTGTTTACTTGGCGTGCGATTGGTGCAGTGTGAACATAAGCGATACTTAATGCAATAGCCCGCTATCATTGTGTGTTGATAAACATATTGATATAATTAATTCCTAGTGCGTAAATGAGTAATACATGCAGATGGGAATGTTAAAGTGGTTTTGTAAATGTCACAAATTTCCTACACAGCACAATGTATATCTGCTGAACATACGCATAAGTACAAATGACTGCGGTAATGTAGCATTCCGGTAACTAATGTTGCTTCTCTTTAGCTATCCCATACAATGTGACGGGAAATGGAAACTACAAATAAATGGCGGCATAAGTCACGGCTACTGAGCAACGGATTGCCTTTCGTTGAGTGAAAAACAAATTCTTCTTGACTAAAATACGTTTGAGCACGGCATTGCCTATTGCAACATCGAGGCCTTTCGCCTTTTGAGGGCTATTTAACTTTGAGCTCGCAATTTGTCCATAAATACCAGTTTTGTACTTTGCAGGCCTCAAGGCGCTGAGGATTCTCTCGTTCAAGGCTGCAACTATCTGTGGTCTGGAAATAGTGCGGCGTCGGTTCTTGCAAAATCACTGCCGCCAGCTTATTTGGTTTTGATCGCTTTTACAAGAAAAATCACTGTGGGGTTGACTTTGCCATGAATTTGAATATTGTTTATAATATGGGGAAGCGCAGTGGGCTTAAAGCGCATTGTTGGCTCTCGTTCAACGATTCATTGCTTATTGTAAACAAATCATTGAGGTCAGTCTATTGCTTCGAAAAGTTCTTGAAGCATCATATTATTCCAGATATAACCCTGCTATCTACACATGTTTAATTAAAAGTATCTCGTATCAGTAGTAAAACAGCACTGGCGTATTGAGTTTTATTGTACTAGAATATAAACAGAGTCGTGGTTTAGGCTGAATGGGCATTAAGCTTCTCGGCTGATGGAGGAAATAATAAAGGAGTCAAGAATAGAAAGTAGCATCAATCTTGTTTCTGTATTTTGCACATATTCACTCATGTTACACATAAATGTGGCCAGGATTTCAAACGCCCAAGAACAGCAATCTTTTCCCCCTTGCCCGGTAAACTAGTTTTACATCAAAGCATGCCTACTCCCATTTTAAATTAAAACAAGACGCTGAATAAATTAATCTGAACTTTATCAATAATGTATGATGTTCTCAGTTGGTCACATTGCTTGCCATGTCATAGCGTTCGTCTTTAAGGTCGTTTTTAAAACATGGCAAAATAGTTTTACACAGAAAGATCATAGTTTAATAACCTTTAAGGCCCAATTCTAGTGCCTTGATACGGGGTTGGCTGTTAAGGATAGGATTGCGATATATTTTGGAGAAATATAAATGCTCTACCTTTCAGATAAGTATGTTTCCCTCGGAATGGCGGAGATAAGCTATACAGTATCGAGGCGTTGTGAACGAAATTATGTTCTGGATTTGAATTGGTGTCAGCAGAAATCAAACGCAAATCTTAAAATGCAGGGGCGCCATAACATTGATTGTAAAGATTTGGACTACAAATTCTAGCAAATCCGAAATAATGATGCGTGAATAAACAGCCGCAAATTATCTGCGAAAATAGTTGTAAATATAACTTCCACGACCTGCAAGTATTTAGAGCTTATATCTAATGTCTGTTGCTTTTCAACATTTGTAGGAATTTAGACATTTAGTGCAAGACTAAAATTCACATAATCCGAAAGCACTCTGAAGATTACATTTATATTGCAAAATAAACAGAGAAATGAAGACAGCCTTGACCCTGACACTGTCCCCATCGCGGCTCTTCTTGTTAAGTGGACATTTTCGGTGGCTTTGTGTGAATGTCACATTGCTCCTCCATAGCTGATGCTGCTCACTATGTGGATTTTCTTGAACCCTCGAGGGTTCTCCCTATGACCGGACATTTACATGACTTGTTAAGTGGCACATTTTCTCCATTTGGGGATGTTCGAAAAATCGACTGTGAGCGGAGGCAACACTAGATTGCAACTCCACCAACCAAGCTGAATCCCGAAAACAACCAGCAGGGCCAATCGCGTTGGAAAGCAGACAGGCCCTCTGTGTGTCTTTCCCTTGTTTTGCGGCCAACGAGAGCGGATACATTTCCGGCCTATTTTTGTAGAGTGGTTCTATTGATGGTCAACAAAGAAGCCACCCATCTGCAGTCGGGAGATGTGTTAGAGTTCCAAAGTAAAGGTGGAAATTTTAGGATAGGGCAATAAACTCTGAACTCGAATAATGCTTATTAAATTGTAAAAAAAAAACTAAAGTAATGGCAAGAAACACAAAATGCTTATTTTCTTCATCCAGGGTCTTACATCTTGGAGGGTGTCTGTGCAAATGTTCGAATACAGTTACGTTATAGAAGCCTGTGATATTAACACCAGTTTGTCTGCACTCCAACTATTGTAATGGTAAAGACAGAGCGGGAGGAAGATTACAATAATTCAAATGTGAACACTGTTATGGCGACTCGTAAGCATCAATTTTACTCGTGAAGATTGGTTTTATTATGCATTAAATACTTCTACATACTTGCAGCTAAATAGAGTGTAGTTCCGCCCAGCAAGACATGTATCAAATGAATGCTGATAAGTCTGCAACATTTTGAATCCATTCATAGATTTCACCAAATGTTTGGTTTATATCAAAACAAAGTGGCTGATGCGGCTCGTTATGCAGATAATAGGCACGGTGTGTAGAATGTATACAATGAAATGCCCCTGGCTGCTTCGGGGTCCCTGAAACTATCAAGACATTTAGGTCATAAACCTGCTCCGCACTCATCTCACTTCGACGACATTTTCTACCAATAACTCCGCTTTTACTTCCCCATGGTCAGGAATCGCAGCGATTTTTATTCCTCTTCGATTCTTTTTTTTGTCCTATCAGAAAAATGCTGGCTGTGTTTTACAAACAGAATGCTAATTATTTTACGACTGATGGCTGGGATGAGATTATACGATCTGCAGTATGAATATGATGAAAGGTTTGAGCCGGGGTCTGTGTGGGGATTACGATGCGCTGGAGCGGACGCCACTTTGGAATTGCATTTGTAGGTGTCGCTGTTGTCCACAGTTAAGCTCAAATTCAACCAAATGGGGATCATGTGATGTGCGAGGAGGTAGTGCTTCAAGGCCATTTTCAAATTCCATTGGCTCAGTAGTCATGTGGTTGTACAGAGGCATCCACAATTACACAGGGAATGTTTTGTTAGAGATGTCGGCTTACAAAGGACATCATCTGCCTTCTTCAAATTACTCTCCAAAATGTCCTGTCCCAGCAGCTCTCCAGCTACTAACTCGTTTTTAGTCGATTCCCTGATTAGTGCTTGCAGGGGTGACGGTTTCTATTCAACCAGCTCCATGTACATGCCATCGAGCACGGATATGGGAACTTACGGAATGCAGACCTGTGGACTGCTCCCGACCATGACTAAACGAGGAGAGGTTAGCCATCAAAATATGAGCATCAGCGTTCATCCGTATTTATCTCAGGTGGATGGCTGGGCTGACCCTTCAAGACCATGCCGAATTGAACAACCTGTTACTCCACAGATGCCCACGTGCTCATTTCCTGCTAGCATAAAGGAGGAAAGCACTTGCTGCATGTATAATTCTGATAAACGGGCAAAACTCACTCCTACCGCAATTCCCGCCTATCCCAGGTTGGTCACCGAAAACTGTTCCATTGAAAGTCCTGAGATTCCCATCCCGGGATATTTCAGACTCTGCCAGGCTTACCCATTGGAGAAAAGCCTGGACTATAATCACGCTGGGGAAATCAGTGCAAATGTAATGCCGCAGTCAAATCTAGGGCTTATCAGTAAACTCCAGGTATCTAGCCAGCCTACAATGGAAAGGAAAATAAACGAGAAGCCAGACGCACAGGAACCCACTAAGGGAATATATGTGGAAACTCCTGAGCCAAAGCCGAGGTTAGTGGAGGTCAGCGCAACCGCTGAGGAAGCAGAATCTAGCTCGGAACTATCGGACAATGAGACTAAAGGTGAGCATTTCAAAGATTTAATGTGAACATGGCAACACCATAAAGCTTGCATAACCACGGCGTAACTTTACCACAGTAATATGTTTGGCAGGTTATGTGTATTTCTGATCACTAAATGTACAAACAAAATGCAACCTCTGCATTAACCTTGAATAAAAAGACAGTTTTCTTTTCTGACAATGAGATTTTACAAAATGTGCTCAACAATTCCATGAAATTGTTAATGACGTAGTAAAGGCGAGCAAACCATTTATAGATGTCAGTATAAAATTGATAGTTTCACCTTATGTTTGTATGTGTTAGATAATGCGAACCCTAAGATACTATATGAAACGGTTAGTGCAATGCACGGCACGCAGCATATTCAAAGCAACTATTAATATATTTAGCACTACAACACGAGCTAGTTGTACTCGGTCTATTGAGGGAAATTAGTTATTTACACAATTTGCTGACTTGGAAATAGTGTGTGTGGAAGTGTTGGTCGTAGATAGAATCGTCGCTTTCCCTCAAATAGTTTGTTAGATATACAACATATTGTTCACTGTACGTAGTGATAAAAGTTCCATTGGTAGAAAATGAAATATTACTAGCACACATAGCGCATAAATTCCAATTAACCTGCTCTGTAAGAGGCAGCGGTAGTATGTTTAATAGCCTAAGATTTAGCTCCGGAATTATTATCATGGCCACATACGTTTGTATTGTCAGGATTTCACAATCTGTAAATTTAAGCTATGAAATTGAAAAATGACCTATTGGTGAAAATCCTATTGGTGCATTGCAACCCACAGCTTTAAATTCCGTTCACACGTAATAGCATTGCCCACTAATCATCCAATGTTAACAAATCGTCTGTTTTCAGTGCATCTTAAATCGCTCTGACATATATTTTATAATTCACTAAGAAACCTGTTCCAAAATGTGCATTGCAGTAAATAGCATATTGTATCATCCTATTTGTCAATCTCCAAAATCATAGTTTTAGCTTCCTTGATCTATTCGGCGATTTTCTTTTTGCATTGCACCATGTGTATATTTGCTTGACAATTTGGCAAAATGTAAAGAGCATGTGTAAGGTTACTGTGTGTAACTTAAAATGCCAATTGTGCGCATAACCGCACTGAGACTGATTTGAAGTTTGGTTGTTATGGGACATGTTTGGTAAAATCTCATCTCTCGTTTCTTACTTCTGATAGAAAAGCTCAAAACTCCGATAAGCAACTGGCTAACAGCAAAGAGTGGACGGAAGAAGAGATGTCCTTATACAAAATATCAAACACTGGAATTAGAGAAAGAATTTTTATTTAATATGTATCTGACTCGTGAGCGCCGTCTAGAGATAAGTAAGAGCGTGAATCTGACCGACAGACAAGTCAAGATTTGGTTTCAAAATCGTAGGATGAAGCTGAAGAAAATGAATAGAGAAACCCGAATTCGAGAACTGACCACTAACCTCACCTTCTCATGAGCGTGGGATACGGATTCCCCCGTCATCCAACACATTTGATACAGTGGCGGTTTAGGGGGGACATTTGAACCCTGCTGTTGGGCCACTCTGGGATATTGTCAATTATCCTGATTTAACCATTTTAGTGTTATGGTTGTTTGAAAGTACAAATTAGCACGTTTACCTTAGCAAGATTTTTTTTTCTAGGAAATTGTCCTATCTAATACGGGACAAATTATTTACTTTGTTTAGTGAGTAGGCCTTCGGTAATTTTACATGGGACAGCTGTTCGGGCCATTTGGGGGGGCAAGCGTACACCAGAACATCACGTTTTACAAAAATCACTATATTCAGAAAAAAAATTACATTTATTTAGTAATTGCAAATCAAATGTGACAATACCATGAACAATCATCGCATTACAAACACTCAGTTTGAATTGTTTGTTACAGAGTTATACAGTGGCCCATATAAAGTACAGTGTTAAAATAATCAGGTCTGTAGAAGAGGTTCTTAGGTCCATTATTTGGAGTATGTGATGCAGTCGTGATGCACATTTTCATGTCTATTTATATGCATGTGTCTGTTGCACGTATATATATATATATATATATAAATATATAAATATAAATATAAACAATCAATCCTAAATTAGATATCAATTTCTTCAACCCATTTTACAATTTGGGAAACCTTCGCCAACGGCCTCAGGCGAAATTGATCAATTACTCGTAGACAGTACAAGCAAAATGATTTAACCACGGCAAACGTAATACTTCTCACGATGCATTAAAGGTTGAATCAATGTAATGCAACGGTGCAGTGTAGAGATGAATTCGAATTCCTTCCCTCATACTTGAGAACATTACGTTCCCGCAACATTCAGCCAAACAGCGCTAAATGGTTAAATGAGTTCTCGTCCAAATGAAAAAAAAACAGGAAGAGTAGAGCGGACAGTGCGTTCAGCTTGATACAAGTCACCAAACTTGTAAACGTTCCTATTTATTTATCAAATTATTGTTCATTAGCTTCTATTTTTGGAAAATCAACACATATATAGGGAAATGGTCCAATAAACATGTGCACATTTCCTTATTGAAAACCAAAATAGTGCGGGCGCTGGGAGATCTGAAATAGAAAGGGAATATGCTGGAAATGCTCAGTATGCGAGGCAGCCTCTGTGGAGAGAGAAACAGTTGAACCATCAGGTCGATCGACCTGTTTCTCTCTCCGCCGATGCTGCCTGACCTGCTGAGTAGTTCCAGCATGTTCTCTGTTTATTCCATATTTATTTCTGCTTTGTCGCTTCCGGAGCTGTTACGTGTGTCAATAGGAACCGAAGTTTCCCTTCTTTTTATTCAATCTTCTGCTGGGACATAGAAGGGATGCGTCTAAATTAACAATTGGAATTTCGAGTCTAAACCTTTATGTTTGCGGTAGAAATATATAGGGTAAATAGTAACTTGCTTTATAAACGAAAAATAAGGCTAACGGTACGGTTCTCAATTATTTGGGTCTGACCTTAACTGGGATATCAAAGGTACTGTTCTTATTGCGTCTTTGGCTTTAATAAACAGAAGACGAGAAAATCCGACTTCCCACATTTTCAATGCAAATGCCAATTGTTAAGCCCACGTGTTATTATTATCCAGTACGAAACACTGAGAATATTTGGTTGGAGTGAGGGTCAGACATCATGAATTCAGTGTTCCTTTCAGCTAGCATGCACAGCTGCATCTCCTAAATGTCACTCGTGGCAAGAAAAAAAGGGAAATAATTTTAGTAACTCGATGAGGTCTTTGATATTTTTAGCACACAAAATAACGAATTTCGCATAGTTTTGTAATAATTCTTCAGAGGTATTAATAGGATAAAATTCCTTAATCTAAGTTTAATAGATGCAAACAAAATCTATTTAAAGAGCTGTCAGTCTGGAATGGACCGAAAAGATCGGCCGTTTACTGGCTTCATTCGGTGCATTATGTTTAATGGAGAAGGTTCAATTCAATTAATAAAATGTTTAAAGAGTCAAACTGACATTTGCATTTACAGATGTATGTCTTTTCAAAATAGACCGAATTACTAGTCTTTGTCCTCTAATTATATGGAACAGGCTGAATAAGTGCAGACAAAAATACCTGGATCCAACCGTAACAAAAAGATTACTGATACTGTTGATCAAAATCCTTCGGTAACAGCTTAGTGTCACAAAGATTAGAAAGTGGTCACATTAAACATTTATAAGATTTTACACAGATGGAAAGACATGAAACATCTAAAATTACAGAGTGTGCAAGGTCACTGAGAAAACACGTCTAAAAATGAAACCAAATTAAATTCAGCCACCGGTTCAATCAAGTCCAAGTTTGAAATAAAGCATTGTTTTTACACAATGCAAAATGCACATCCTGCAGTGATTGGTTACCATAATTGCAATCCCACAAATACTAAATAGAAATTGTTTTCTCTTGATTTGTCCGGAGGAGAACACACTCTTCCCAATTCGTTTTAGTCACTCCCTTTGTATGTACGAATGAGAAAAATAATTAAATTAATATCAATTAGCCGGGTTAAAGTTACTAGCGGGTGAAATTAGTTACTTATCCTTGATTACATTTGCAGTTAAAATGATGATTCGCCTCAGAATTTTGTAAACGCTTAAAATATTAGAAACTTTTTTTGTGTTTTCCGCATTACGACAGGGAATTTACAAAGAAATTAATCCTTAATCACTAATGCTCTATTTGTCCGACATTTAAACTGCAACGTGCGTTTTCTAAGTTAATTTGTTGAGGGGTGGGGGAGCGGTTGATAGTCAATCTTAACCATTTTTAATTCTGTAAAAAAAAATGTATTACTTAAAGTGCTGTAAAATTGCAGCTAGCGAATGATCTTCCCGGCGACATTTCCGTATATGAAATGCAGTAAATGTTATAAACACGAATGTTGCAGAAATGTGATGTTTTTTACGCTTTACTTAAATAATGTTAAACGGAAATCCACTCTTTGGTTTAGCTATAGCAATTGCAGCGCCTAACTGCAGCATAGATATCATCTTTTATTTTTAAAGTAATTCATAACCAAGAAAGGAACAACCCGTATTTTTAATTTGCAAATGTCACAAAACATCAGCAAGGAATGATTCTCTAATCTTTCAATTTATCAAAGACTGGCGTCTTGCGAAAATGAGCCACTTAAATCTGTTCGGTGGCCTGCTGTCTAAATCCGGCAAAATTTAACATTTGCATCATCTTGAATCAGGAGAAACTGGATTTGGTAAAAGAGAAATTAAAATTACCCCTTTAATAATTGTAAATTGTTTAAATAAAGCGACTGGAGTGCAGTAAAATATAAAGGTCCATACGGCCGCAAAGTTGACATGAACGGCCACTGACGTGCCTTATCCTTTGGCTTTCTTATCTTTAGATTTTGAACATTCGACACGGTATATGAAAGAGATTTCCTTCTTGTTTATTTCGCAGCTATTACAAATAGCAAGTATCAGCTCAGAAACAAGTGAGGAAAATGAGCCGATAAGAATGAAGCATTTTTCAATAACAAGTAGTGTATTCTGAATCGTCCCTGAGATGGACTCAGTCACTAATCTCGTCACGGTGAAAGCCAAGATTGCTGCGCAGTTATTGTCCATTCAAAAAAAAAGTTCAATGCGAAAAAAAAGGCAGACTAAAAATGACTAGTTTTCTTTTTGAAAGGTAGAATTAAACTTATTTCCTTCGTCACAAACGAGGTTTGCCTGATTGGTGTCATGGTGGACGGTCTCTGAAGACACACGCAGTTTCCCTGCAGATCTTTAATGGTTATTATCTCTTAAAACTCAAACTTGTCGAACTTTACCCTTAGACTCACTGCAACTCCTCCATTGTATCGACTAGCGAGGGCACTGAAACCCGCATTGGAGCTGGGTAATGGGTTTGTGTTCCAAAGAGCGAGCACATTCTCCTCTTTTGTAGATCATGGTACACTGAATTGCTATTAACAGGCGATGAGAGAGAAACATATTTATAGGCTGGAATACTTGTACCTTTGTGGGAACCTTTTGGAGTCCAGATTTGGTTAAGCATACTTTACTATGCCAAAAGAGGCCTGTTTTATTAAAGACACATTAATGTATAATCAAATGCACCTCATAAAAATTTTATTGATAGACATAAAAGCATTTATGGTGGCTTCTGAGTACAGACTATAAAGGGGCGAGGAACCCTTTACTTCAAATGCAGTGATATTTAAAACAAATTTAAATATTAGCCGAAGAATATTCGAAGAGTGGGAAAGAAACTCGGCAAGTTCCTGTACTCCAGAATGTTTTGTAAATAGCTCAAACCCCTCGTTTTGCAGCGTGTCGTTTACTTTTTTATGGGAGAAGCCAGTCAATGGTCTGTAAAAGCTCTTTTCTAAACAGGGGAATATACAGTATAAAAACACTAACATACCTCGAAGGTGTTTTCTTGCCGCTTTATTGCACTAAGCTAACAGATATTTGCTCCTGACATAGATCATGGACTACGCACTACTGATTATGAAATGAGTGACAGACATTAATTAGCTTACGGGGAAAATAGTCCCCTGCTTCTCCGGGCGTTGGTTTAACCGCTCTTGGAGACATTGTTCCTTTGTATCCAGCAAAACGTTTCCAACAATCCTGCTCAAGTGATTTTGCTTTGCACGTTGATAATGCGCTTTTTAAAAATAGAAATTTATCTCATTAAAAGCTGGGCCAGGCCCAGTTGCGGTCAGACTGGTAAGCGGATTGATTTACTCGCTGTATTGGTAAATACAATCACGTGAGGCCCGCAACCAATAGCTGCAACTGTAGTCGGCAAAATACTATGATTGTTCTGAGTGAAGGTATCAGATACACGTTCCAGTGTAACCTTTTCTATGAAAGCGAGAGAGCCTAAAATGTCGACCAGTGGCACTGTACAGAATTATTATGTTGATTCTTTGATAGGCCAGGAGGCAGAGGACTTGTACGCGGCTAGATTTGCTCAAGGATCACACAGCACAGCTCCAAGGCCATCAGGTGTAGCAGACAGTTCCGATTTCTCTTCCTGCAGTTTCACCCCCAAGTCAACCGCATTTTCTAGTCCCTGGTCTGCTGTTCATCCTCAGCCCTCTGCAGCCGTGGCAGGGATCTATCACCCTTACATGCACCAGTCGCATCTTGCAGCGGGGGACAGCAGGTACGTGCGTTCCTGGCTAGAACCACTTTCCAGTTCAGTCTCCTTCCCCGGATTCCATCCCAACGGCCGACATTACGGGATCAAGCCAGAAACTTTATCAGGCAAGAGGGCTGAGTGCTCTTCCTTTGAGCTGCAAACCCTCAGCCTTCCAGAATTCGCTTGCGGCTCATATCCAGAGTGTAGGGACAAGCTTCCCAAGGAGATTGGCTGCACCAGCTCCGAGACGACGAGCAACAGTGAGCGCAAGGAGGAGAAACAGCAGCAACTTGACCCAAGTAAGTGCAAAAATTGCAACTTGATTTACAACCCGAACCTGCAGACCCGAGTGTGCAAAGCTGATGGTTTTACAAACCTATAAAGATGTCTAGACGCCTCCCCAAGTCTGAAAACGCACAGCCAGCTGTAAAGAGTTTATATTGTTTACAGAGATTTTTTTACACACAAATTTGTGTGACAAGACTGTTAAACGTTGATGCATCCCTCCTCATAGTAGCGTGCAGCACTATCGGATAGCCCAAGGCGGAATACATCTTTCTCATTTCAACATTTTAAACTGTATTCTTTCTATTCTTCCCTTCAAAGACCCCCCCCCCCCCCATTTTGTAACAACCCATTTCAAAACAACCCTAAATAGACTGAAATCAATCGCTGTCTCCGCTTCTTAATGCATGAAACCTCGCTGAACTTGACAAGTGACCAGTGAGAAAAGAAAACAGCAGCTTTGGTTAATAGTATTACAATTGTGGAAATTCTTGAGGATGTTTGAAATCCCGCGGAAAAAATCCAGGAGATGTTCAGATTTTAATTCTTTCTTTTTCCCGCCCCTCCATTCCTTCCAGATCACCCTGCTGCAAATTGGATCCACGCTCGCTCTACCAGGAAGAAACGCTGCCCTTATACCAAGTACCAGACGCTTGAATTAGAAAAGGAGTTTTTATTTAATATGTATCTCACCAGAGACCGGCGTTATGAAGTTGCTAGAATTTTAAATCTTACCGAGAGACAGGTAAAGATTTGGTTTCAAAACAGAAGAATGAAAATGAAAAAGATGAACAAGGTGAAAAATAACGAAGAACCTTAAGTGATCATCCGTATTTGAAGTGATAGATCTGAAAATCCTACAGACTGTGTAAAAAGTGTTTTGTCTATCTCGTGGTGCTTATTCAAAGCACGGTCTATGTTTCCCAGTGTTGTACTGCTCCGGAGCAATCCTGTGTTTAAACAACTGACATTTGTGTAGAGACCCCCTGATTTGCTGCTATTTGGTTACATTAAACGGAATTTAAACAGATGTCGTCAGCACATTGGTTGTATTTCGCTAAAACTTTGACACCATTATTTGAGTATATTTGTTTTATACATAAATAAAGCACGCATTCTTCAACATCTTCTTTGGTTGTGCAACCTGTAAATCGTTGTGTTTCCGCTGTATTGTTAGTGTATCACTTAGATCGAAATATAGAGAAATGCAAGCCCCTTGTCTCTATTCAATTTGTCTGCCGGTTACTCGGTGAAATGTAATAAAGGCGCCACTGTCTGTACATTATTCAAATATTTACAAGTGCAATGACATTATCACTGTGCTGATAAAGGGTGTCAAGCCAATGTACTATTTATTTAAAATATTTCAAGTTAAATTAGCAGAGCGGCATTGTCACTATGGGACTATAAGACACACTCTCGAATAAGCTGAACGTGCCATGAAGCTACAGGCACCTTGACGACGGAAAACAGAGAAATAGAAAGGTGTCTAAATTTTGTTACTTTTCCAACAGCTGTGAACATTTTTTGTGCGTTTGGGACAATCTGAAGCAAGCTTATGTTAGTGACAAGTGAATATGACCTGCTTTCATTCTGTGTTTATTGCGTCGATTTCAATAATGTCATAAAGATGCGGTTACTGGGATCATTACGTAAGTCAAATCCAATGTAATTAATGTAAAGATGTGAGAAAATATAACATGACAGTAGTTTTCGACTTACTCCCAGGTCCTCTGCAGTATTTAACAGCTGCCAGAGATGTGATAGTTAAAGCCATGCAGCACTGCCGAAGTCAAGCGGCTGAAGCAGACAGTTCCACCCCTGCCCGCTGGTTTGTACCTCACGTTACGCTAACAATAAAATTTATAAACATTTCAGATTTGCTGACTGCTTGAAAAGTCATTTATGATTTACGGTTAACTCGGTTGGATGTGAACTTTAACAATTTCAGGAGGGATTGCATAGCAATATGTTTCTTTAGAGGGGCATTACGTTCACACAGCCGGAATTGCTAATATTACGATGGTCCAAAGTGGAGTTCGTTCAAATCAGCAATCTAATATTGACCCCGGTGGGTAAAGACCACTGGTTGTGTAGATTATCAAAACAATTCTGAAATCTTGTTTTTTTTCTGGATTGCAGTAATTACCAGTTATCCACTAATCACGTGCTGATACACGTGCATATTATAAATAATGGGGATCTAGTATCCGTTCAAACAAAATCTGTTTTGATCGATGCATTTTTTTCATTTCCTTACTGTACGACTTGCTATCTGTTGGAAGGAAGTTACTTTCGGTCTTTTGTGCACAAAGTTGTTTTATAGTTTCTCCTTTGTCGTTTGAACAATGTTATTTATATTATTATCGCGGATATCCGACGTGTAACACGTTGGCATGATTAATAGTTACAATACACTGGATACATGAGTTAAAGGTACGAAAATAAACAACAAAGTACACATTCTTGGCAAAACAGTGGGTGCGGATTTATTTTAACTGTGGACATAAATGGGCCGTGAGCACAGACAGATTCATTTTACTTCACGCCACTGTCTCATTAAATGCTTCAAGCTGAAAGCAATTGCGCGCACTGGTAAATCGAGAACTTCATTCCTTTTGGAGATTCCTCTGAAAACTTTACTGCTCTGAAGGTGTTGAATTGCTGCGCCATCTATTGCCACAATTCTACATACAGTACTTTAGAACCGGAAGGAACGGGGTACAATAAACCCCACTCCTGGCTAGACGCCTGACCTTAATGGCTTTACAGTTTTTTTCATGTAATTACGGGCTCCTTTGAAATCAGCCAATTCAGATGTTTTGTCTGTTGATGACAAACAAAAACGCAGACACTAGTTAAAGGAACGAGGACAATTAATTCCGCGTTGACTCTTCAGCCTGGACAATCGAATCAATTCCCAAACAGACATGTAGGAAGTACAATGAAATGAAATACACTCCGCTGTACGTCAAATTTACATTTAATATTAATCCGCATGACCAGTCAAATAACAATAAGGTGTAAATCGATAGGGTTACTTCATGAACTGAAAAGGCAGGCTCTAGAAAGAAAACAGACCTCTAAATAAATAATATTTATGTTCAATATATTTTATCAAGCAAGATGCAAATGATGAATAGGCGGATATGGGATTGATAAATGACGAGTGGAGGCTAAACTGAATACAGCTCCCGCTTTATGAATTTATCGAATTTTGAATCTAAATGAACGTTTCTCGTCGGGTCCATGTGCGCACACGCATTTATTCACAATTTATTTTTTAATGTAGAAGCAGCAAATGCAGCACATCCGGAAAATCCCTTTCTCAACCAATAGCAAACATATTTAGATATTACCATGCATTGAATAGTCGCTGATGGTCTGTATTTCTCTGTTACTTTCTTTGTCTCCGTATACACGTGCAGTCACCCATATCTCTCCACCCCACCCCGCGTTTTTATTCGGATTATTACCTCTGAATATTTTTTTGCTACTTTAGTAATTAACATATATAGGCAGTCAACTAATTTAACTTACATTTGTTTCAGAGAGTCGTTAGTGAAATAATATCTAATTAGTCGACTGTTTTTTGTCAAATACCAAGTGTGTAAAGTTTCACTGTATCATCTAACTTTTTGAACCGCTGTGATTTCGCTAGTGCTAAATGCCGAGTTAAAGTAGTGCAAGGTTAATCAGACAAACTGCACTGACAATTCTGAATCATTCTACATAAAACTATTTTAAAAACATTTAATGAGATTTAATGGAGCTCCTTTTATGCCTCGTATCTTCATAAGAATTTTAACTGATTCTTAAATGATTCCTCACAAAAATGAACCGAAGTCGCCCCGTTCCACTTGAATCGCAGTGCATTGCATTATCCACTGGGCGGTGCTGTCGCTCCACTATACCAAACTGGGAAACCTGCAAATGACAACAGATACATTGTAAATCGGTTAAAAGGACAATAATATTTTTTCACAGTGCGTTTAAATTTAGAAAACATGAAAAACAGTAATATCTGAAACTTGTTTATGGAGAAATTTCAAAATGCAAGTTTAATGTTACAATTGCAAATACTCAAAAAGAACGTTCAAACTCAAAGACGTGTGACCACGTGCTCGCTTAAAGGTTAGAAGTTCCACATGACTTTTTTCTTTAAATTTACCATTACATTGTTGCAAAGGGCAGACATTTAGTCTTAAAAGATTTGTGAGAACGAACTGAAGAATGACTCGTAACAATTTGCACCAGTTGAAACTTAGGTTTGCACAAAAAACATCCACATGTTTGTCTGCTTTCTCCTTTGTTCAAATGATGTTCCTTCGGCAAAACTGTAAAATATGATCTTTGTACAATGGCCTCGTTGTACAGTCACAGCCAGATAATTCGCTGTGGATTTCCAAATTAAGGGTGGCATATTTTTTATTCCTCAATTTTAATTTAAAAATTCACTATTCTGAAACTGAAAGATTAGCATGTAGTATAGCAGGAAAACAACAAATGGAATGTACTTGCAGCTAACCATAGCAAGCTGTGTATTGCCTTTTACAGTGGTAAACATATATTTATTTCATTGTGCATTCCGGTCTCCAAAACAATAATCTAAAACAATACAGTGAAATTAACAGCCAGATGCATATTTAAGCTTCCAACCTTATGGCCAGTTTTTTTTAAGTAATACAATAGCCGCTAGCGGCTAATGTTACAGCCTCCCCTGAAAGAGCTCTTTCGGGACATGTACTAGGTCCTGAAATATCTTTCAAGCGTTTGAGATCAGTGACCGATTGTGAAGCAAAATAAACTAAACTACACATTGATTTGATTTCTGTCAGCTCGCTGCATACCCGCCACCCGGAATCAATTAGCTACAATTTTATAAATATTCTAGAGAGGAAGATGAATGATGTTTGAAGTTAAAATTTAAATTATATCTACAGAGTGAGGGTGGAGGCGCTATTTGAAAAATAACGTTCCTAAAATTTCGGCAAAAAAAAATCCTGGCCGCCGTTCTTTTTATTTAAAAAAATGATACTTCATTGCTCTATATTAGTCCGATACCCCGCACGTCCACTGCCTTCTTACAACAAATATCATTGCGGAATTATTCAATAAACCCGGCAAGTGTTAACTTATTCTCTCCAAATTCTAGCGCCTCTTCGGTTAGAACACAGAAAGAAAAGTCAAGCAGAGCTAATAAATACAGTGAAATTAACAGCCAGATAGATGTATGTTTAAGCTTCCCAAACTAATGGGTCAGTTTTTTAAAGTAATACACTGATTTGAATGCTTCGTGGAAAAACAAGTGGGCAACAGAGTATCTTCACGTCATTCCTCCTTTAGAAATTTGCTTAATCGAAGTAACCCTGATGGTGGAATGGATTTTTGCCCAATATAAATTCACATTTGTAAATCTGTACACAGCAATATTAACATGACGCCTATTCATCGCACTGCAGTTGATGGAATTTTTTAAAATCATTGTGGAAGTGTGCAGTTTTCTGGAGATTTTTTTAACGTAGAATGCGATTTGCGCCTTGGTGCTATCGTGCAGTTCAAACAGGGCCAACGGCAGCTTTTATTTCTATTTTAAGGTACAAATTCATGGACACTATATTATAATTAAACAATCATAGCGCGGTTTGAATTGTGGCTTTTCAGCTCACTGCTTTTGCTTCATGCGAATAAATGAAAAGTTACTGGAAAGGAAGGTCGCTGCCGCACATTCTGGACTGAGTTTTGAGTGACCATATTCTGCTGGAAGCAGCCAGTGAAGATATTTTTGACTTTATTTCCCTGAAGCAGTCTGGAGAGTTGAGGCAACCACCGGAGCGTGAGGAACAAAGTTCACTGGTGGATGCATGTTTAACAGATCAAGGCCTCTATTCGTTTAAACTTTAAACACAGTCGCTTGAAGCAAAGAAATTGGGATTCACTTTATCCATGAGCGGCTCAGCTATCAACAACTAAAGCAGCTGGGGAACTGCACGCCTATCATCTCAGGTTTGCTCTTCCTCTCGATGCCCAAGTTGTTGATGAAATTTCAACCTCAAGCTACGAACTTTGTGTTTGCCCGGAGACCCGGGCAGCTTTTCTCAGCAATGACGTGTATCGGGGCTGAAATGATGGAAATTGTATTCACAAGCATGATTTTCATTAACTAGCAATTAACCTCCAAGTCTCAGTCAAGCGAGCCGGTTTTTTTCAAATCTGAGGCAAGGGTAACTATTTCTTCGCCTTCTTTGTGGAAGGGATATTTCATATATAGCATCTTAATGTTGCCGGATGTATTTGTCTAAGTAAGGTTCCATGTCTGTTTCTCTGCCGGCTATTTAAACCAAACAATTAGAATTGTTGCTGATTGTTAACAGTTTATATGTAACTTTTAAAAGTATCTATGCGTCAACTAAAGTTAAGCATGGAAACATAAATATATAAATGTACGTGTATCTGTGTGTCTATATGTGTGTGCATGTATATATTTGTGTGTATATATGTGTGCGTGTGTATGTGTTTGTGGGTATATATATGTGTATATGTGTGTGCATGTATATACATATGTGTGTGTATGTGTGCGCGTGTATGTGTTTGTGTGTGTGTATATATGTGTGTGTATACATTTATGTGGGTGTATATGTGTGTGTGTGTATATATCTGAGTGTGTGTATATGTGTGTATATATATGTGTGTATATGTGTGTGTATATATCTGAGTGTGTGTATATATGTGTATATATATGTGTGTATATGTGTGTGTGTGTATATATGTGTGTATATGTGTGTGTGTATATGTGTGTGTGTGTATATATCTGAGTGTGTGTATATGTGTGTATATATATGTGTGTATATGTGTGTGTATATATCTGAGTGTGTGTATATATGTGTGTATATGTGTGTGTGTGTATAAATATAAGCTAGGTAGACAGACAGATTTACAGGCCCACGCAGATCCGACAAGATTTACAGAAACAGGCAATAAAAAATAATCCCTGATCTTCATTCTAACCTTAGCCTTTTGGTCTTGTGGCTTTTTCTCCCCATTTTTGACTATATCTTGACCTTGAAACCAATCTCACCTTGTTGTGTTCTAAAATCTAATTGCTGTGCTGTAACCAGGTCAGCTTCATCTCTCTTCAGTTGAGTGGCGCACGTATTTCATGTTTTCTGTGATGCGGCCCGCCTAATTGTAATGAGAGTGTGCCGAATATATTAATCCGCATGTTATCTTTTTTTTCCGATCTGTATGCCCTCTACATTTTTTTTAAAAATATATCATTTTCCAGCAGAGACGTGTTGCCCGTGAAAGCGGTAACTGTAAAGGGCAGGCAAAGACCTTGCCTGCTGCTTTACTCCTGATCTGCGGTATCAGAGTGTAGCAGCCAGAGCCGTGAGGCAGTTGTGTACCTACAGTATTAGCGAGTATGTTCCACAGGGGCATCAGTGCATACTGGACCTGCATTGCCATCATGAGCAGTCTGTAGACCGGGGGACCCAATAACATCACTGCTGTATTGTTTAACATTTATTTTGTTGATATTCATTGGCCATTCCAGAGTCTGCACAGATGAGTTCATATTTTGTGAATCCATTCTACCCCAAGTACAAACCCGGAGAAGCTCTCAGTCCCACTTACTACGACTGCCGGTTTCCTCAAGACGTGACGAGCAGGCACGCTGTGGTCTATGGTCCCAGCACCGGCGCAAGCTTCCAGCACCCAGCTCAAGTTCAAGATTTTTACCACCATGGGACATCTGCACTTCCTAACGCTGGCTTTCAACAGAATCCTTGTGGAATTACGTGTCATGGTGACCCCTCTAAATTTTACGGATACGATAACTTACAAAGACAGCAAATTTTTACGACACAGCAAGAGGCCGATCTGGTACAATATCCTGACTGTAAATCGTCTAGCAGTAATATTGGCGAAGAACCAGAGCACTTAAATCAGAACTCGTCTCCTACTCAAATGTTTCCCTGGATGAGACCTCAAGGTTGGATATATTAGAATTAGCTTCCATCTCACGTTTTACTGCTGCTCAGTTATATCGCCAAGGTGTTTAACGCTGTCTATAATAGTCTGTCCGCTTTTATAGGGGCACTTTCTTTGTATGGCATTACCGTCCAAAGCAAAGTTGTACCCTTCTTGTTCCTAGTCTGTCGCTATTTGGTTGTATGCATTTGATCCCATAATGATTGTCTTTGTGATTCCCGTGTTCTTTAGCAGCGCCCGGTAGACGCAGAGGGAGGCAGACTTACAGCCGATTCCAAACCCTGGAGCTGGAGAAGGAATTCCTCTTCAATCCGTATCTGACTCGGAAGCGAAGGATCGAGGTTTCACATGCTCTGGGACTGACTGAGAGACAGGTGAAGATATGGTTTCAAAACAGGAGGATGAAATGGAAAAAGGAAAACAACAAGGACAAATTTCCAACCTCCAGGAACGACGAGGAAGAGGAAGAGGTGAAGAAAGAACAGGAAGAACCTGAACAGGAGACAACAGAAAAAGAGACAAAGTAACTTTACCTCCTTTGGCCTCCAAGCGAAACGTCATTCAGTTTGTGCTAATTCCACTGTTAAACGTGTAAAGAATGAATCCTCCAGCACTTTGATAGCTGGTTTCCTGTAAACAGTCCACCTGTTTTTTTAAAGCTCTTTAGAGCCTTACTTCCACGTTATTTCTAATGAATTCTGTGCGCATAATTTTAACCCTTTTCAATCACACCCTGACAAATCAATTTTGCAGCTCCCTTGAAAAGTGGAAAGTGGCAAAATCTCAGAAGAAATAACCATTTTGAATAAAGATTTTATTGCTTTTTAATAAGACGAGAATATGGAATGATGTGGTGATTGATTTAGTTTGCTGATTTTATTTAGCATTTTTGTGATTATACCCAACAACATGAACTGCCTAATAGAATGGATAATTTGGAATGTATTGCGAACACACTTAATTAATGATAGAAAAAAAACTGCACTTAACGATGTGTCTTAATTACTGTGCGTGTGAAATAATTGGTGGTGTCTTACGGCTAGAAATTCTCAACCATTACCTATCTCCGATACGCATATTATCAACACAAGCAAAAAAATAAATAAATTACAAGGTATTCCGCAGCAATAGTCACTTTTTATGAAGGTCGAATGTGATTAAATTAATAAATGTTGATTAAATTTAATTGCGTACTTGTTTCATTCAACGCCGGGTGTCCCAAAAGCAAATCCAAGTAGATATATTTGCGCTCGCACTGAGAGTATCAGCTCAATGGCTAAATCACTAGCTCGCCAGCTTTGTGTGGCGGTATCGAGGTTGTGTTCTTTACGGTGAAATCAGATGTACTTTATTTGTGTTTGTCTATTTCTGTGGCCATAAGGTGCATGCCTGCAATACAGCATCGCCGCCCTATTACAGGGATGCGAAAGCCTGAAGATGGCGTAAGTCTTTATATGTAGTTATAAAAGTTAATGATATAGCTGATGATTAGAATATTAGTTTATCTATGCCTCAAGTTAAAAGTCTTTCGAATCACCATTGGCTAATCAGATCACATGCCTGGCTCATGTGTGGCTAAACCTCCGCTGTAAAAGTTAGTGTTTGGTGTTAAACTGCGGTCTACTGTACACGTATATCAGCAAATCTCGTAAAACCGACAATAAAAGTTCTAATACTACAAATCACTGGACAAACTGCGGATTTCTGGCCTCCATTTTATTCCTCCCTGGTTTAAAGACTGGGAGCGAAAGGAGAATTTTCAGCTGTTGCATAACTTTCCAACGTTTCATGACATTTTCCTTCGTCGGCAGTCTAGCCAAGTAGAAATTTGAATATGATGCGTGAATGTTATATAAACGTCAACCGCAAGAATCGGCAATTTCCAATCTCTTTCTTTTGCTTTGCGCACACGATAAGCCTGAATCAAGGAAAATATTGATAAGAGCAAACAGGAAACAATCAACAGGGGGAGAAAAACAAACATTGTACTTCAAATGTTAAACAAACAATTAAAATGCCGCGATTATTTGTAGAACTAAAGATACATTTGACCAGCGGTCTCCAGATTCCATAACTATAATCATTTCCGCTTCACCGTACAGTTCGGATTTGTAATCGAATGGAATTAAATGTTACATAACAAAAAGTCAAACTCCCACAACATCCTCATTCTATCAGGTAGCGTGAACGTGTGAAGTATTAGCTCATTCAAGACGGGAAACAATTGGGAAATTCCAATTTTGTTCATACATTGTCATATTGTCAATTTGATGTATCCTGAACTCAATGGCATCAAATATTATTTGACTGCAAATATATTTTGGGAGCTACATTCAATACCACAATCAGTGCCGGTCAAAACGGATAAGTAATTTTGCAGAATAAATCAACTCGAAATAAAGAAATAATAGTGTTTATTTTTGAAATTGCATTTAGGCATCGGAGGGGAGTGCTCTGTCCAAAATTAACATGTTTTTACAAGTCTCTCTTGCTCTCCAGCCAGATATCCCCCCCCCCCCCCCATATATTTGCACTGTCCCGCTTTTAAAATACGTACTGATTTCAAGTTTCAATAAATCTGTTATTAAAAATGTCTTATGCCCCGAAACATGTTTTTAAAAGTCCATTTTGAATCTGCTCCCATTTAACTGTTGGGCGATCAAATACGGGTCTTCACCGGAATAGTGACCACCAAGTGATGCACCATTCACGGCAGGGCAGGGCCAGATTAATAATCGTATGAGATAGTAGGAATCTCCCGTTGAAATCTCCCGAAAGACGGTGCACAGAATGACGAAGCTTTGTTTGGAATTCGCACGTCCATGTGAGCGTTGCTTCCATTGATTTCTTTTTAACAAACAATGGAGATTAAATAATGCCAACGATACATTAGAAAACCTTCCCTTCTCAATCATTGCAAAAGGTTCCTTTCGGTTCAAAACCGTTTGTAAACCTCTGCAGACATCCCTGCAGCACTCAGCCTCCTCCTATACCACCCAGCGCACACCCAGACTTTGCACATTCACACTGAGGGTAACTTGCTCGCTTGGCCGTTCTGGTCAGAATCCTTGCAATTTTGACGCGACATTTCTGGTAGTGTTTTCCTTACCATAAATTGAAAATCAGATACCGACACGGATCTGGTTAAGTTGTTCTGATTTCTGCCCCCCCCCCCCCCCCCCTGTAAGATCAGTTAAAAGCAATAGAGCAGAGGCAACCAAGTGCTAGCCTTTCTCTCGAGTTAAACCCCCGGAATGCATGCGGATAGGGGGAAAAATTATGCATATCAAATATCTACGAGCCATCCCCCCTCTCCCCCCCCCCCCCCGGCCCGTCCCTCCGGCCCCATGAATGGAGTTGACGTGAATTGTACACGGTGGAGTATTTCATCGCAGAGTCCGCTCCCCGCCATTGAAGGGAGAAATTACTGAACGAACCGATTCACTTTCATTCCCCCCCCCCCCCCCCCCAATGTGTTACCCCAGAATCTATTTTATCCGGCTAAGGCAAACCTTATTGACCACTGGGATGAGTTCTTACATTTGATATAGAATCATTTTCTGCCCACACTGGGGACAGGAAGGGTATCATGCAATGCTCCATGTGATTGGAATGGAAATACAAGGTATAATTAGGTAGCTACATATGCACCGATGCTTAATCTTCAACCTCTCACCTGTGCAGAATGCACAGTGCAACATTTAGAATAAATTAATACATTACTTTTATTATTGATTGCTATTTGAAGGAAGGCGGCCGCCGCAGTTTTGATATCTATTTAACAGACGAACACCCTTCTGCTTCGCTTATTTCCTACTCTTGGCCTCGGCCATATCGAATGGCCAGTGAAAATCAAAGCAAAAATCCCAAAAATAGCAGCTTTCAGTTACATAACTGGCGGCATTAGGAACTGTGATCATTACACATTTAATTATTTGTTGAACTTGCTTTCTCCCACCCCCCAAAAAATACAACTGTCACTCATTGACTTATTCGAACCACGAGCTAACATAACTATAGATGCACAAACAAATTGTAGCGATTTAATTGCTAGACTGCGGAATGCCCATTGCTGTGGGAGATGTCTCCCTCTATGTTGGCGCGGCATTTCCGCTTATATAGTTAGTTCAGGCGTTCGTTACAATACACAAGGTAACAAATAGCTGCAGCAAAGAACTCGTTAAAGGAAACATGGCGCTTGCGAGCTATACTTGTGAAATCCGCAAGGAATTGCTGCGAATTCCTTTTTGTTTGAAGAAAATTTACAACTTGTAATGGATCTTTTACGACGAAGGCGACGTTCCTATTGGCTGCCATGGGTCACGTGAACCCAGTAACTGCGTTCATGGCCTTTTCATGATTTCCCTTGTGAATATTTCACTGCATTCCGCTGCTAACTCGTCTCAAATCGTCTTTTCTGTCAGTATCTGCCCTTGCCTGCTTTTGTCGTTGGTATTTGACGCCGGCTGCTTGCAAAAAAGGAGACTTTCCGCTGTATTCGCGCTATTCAGTCCTTTTCTGTGCAACTATGAGGAAGTCATTCGACCCATGCTGGGATTTAGCAACCTGATCGCTCTCACAGACCTCTGACGTCTGTTTACAGTGTTCCATTTACCCTTCAGTTTCGCTTTACCTTTTTTTAAGTTCCTTTATTATCGAAAAAGTCGAAATGGAATACAACATCCAGCTGGTTACTATTCTGGGGAACCGCCCGGAAGCGGGTAAGTGCTGTGTTTTTCTATTCTCTGCTGTAGCAGATAGCAGCGCTGTACAGAGGAGGGAAGGGCGTTTGTTTCGTTGGTCGAGTTGCAGGCAACTGTTTGGGAGGTCGAGGAGCATTCGACACAAATGAACAAACAACAAGACAGATTTGCAAACGGTACATTCAAACCGTGTCCGGGTGGTCATTTCAATTCAAATGGGGACAGGTGACGCAGATGAATTAAATATTTTATTTTCCGCAATAGGACGAAGAGTTGCGATTCGTGTCAATCTTTCATATGAAAGCTTCGCTACAAAGCAGCTGATATTTCTCATATGATCCAGAGCGGAGATTAATCAGGTTGCGTCGTTTTCTCATGGGATAATGATTATTGTTACTGCCAATAGCAATACAATTGTTCCTGTTATTTTGCGGGAGTGAAATCCGATCGTTGCTGGTGATTGGCGCCTTGTTTCTCTTTTTGTCAGTGTGTGGTTTTCCGCATCTTTCGGACGAGGATGTTAGTTGGACTCTTTTACGCTAAGGATGAATTGCAGAGATGAATGATGCGCCTTGTGTTAATGATCCGGATAATTCCGTGCAGTAATCATAGAAACGATCAGAATTTAGGAGAAATGTTTGGCCAACATTTTCATGATAACCAACCACGTGACAGAACTGTGCACAAATGAGTGGTACACTTGCAATAATTACCCTGCAGTCGATAGCAGACTGTGGTTTTAATGTGCTAGTAATGAGGAGCCCATTCAATAAATATTTAACTGCGGTATTTTTAATGCAAACGTTTCAAATAATAGCAGTACGCCCATCTGATGACTCATTCACTGCAACAAGTTGTACCTATATTGGATGTTACCTATATCAAAACTCTAACCTCTGCAGACTTCTGGGTGTTTTAATTTGGTAGAAACAATTCCAAACCCATGCTAAGTGCTCGCACATAACGGTCACGAATGAAATACCGGGTCCCTTTCCCGCAAATCCCCTCCCCCCCCCCCCCTCTCCTTCGTTTCCATTTAGGTGCAACATCTTGCTGTAGAAATATGCGCAGAAAACGGGCGTGCGAGTTGTTATATTTTCCAGGCATTTGTTTGTATCCATTCCCCGTGATTAAATATCCAGAGAGGATTTTTCACACTTAACATTAAAGTGAATCGAGGGAGATTGCAATTGCATCCATTGAAATTGTCATATATGTCACATGACTGTGAATTCCTCAGTCTCTAGATTATTTTAACTGGTAGATAAAATGCAATGGATTGGTTTGAGCATCCGTGCAGCGTATAATTATAGTGATATTGGTTCAATTTTTTAGCATCTGAAATCTATTGGCAAATGAAAGAGATATATACAAACGGCTGATCTATACTTGCCTGTATCTACCGCATAGACCAACAGGTATTTTGTCAAAGGGACACAGGAGCTGCTTAAAATAATATTGCAAAGTTATGCTAGAATCAAATACATGTGTAAAGATATCGTAACATTTGCAATTAAATCGGATTATTATTTACAACATTGTAAGTGTGTCAATATCAATTATTTATTTTTAGAACAGGTCGACAAACAGAAATGTATCATATTCGGAGTATATCAGATTGGGAGAGGTGTTCATTGCCCTATAGAGAAAGTAGTTTCATTTTACCTAATTTCTCAAGCAACAATTGCTAGTAATTGTGTTCATAGAATGTTTTCATATAATTCTCATGTTCATGTGTGTTAATGATGCAGACAAGAGTTCTTATGCAAGTTTTATCAATCAAGCTCTTTTCGGCTCAGTTACATAATTAAACGAGATGATATTCGATAACCCAGACTGTTTACCTGGAAGTATGCGATAGCTACACTCTGATCTTTTTATGATACTTTGAAAGACTGATTTGTGATTTACCAATTTTCTTGAGAATGCATAATTCAGTGTAAACGCATGAAAAAGAACAATGAAAAAATAATAAACATTATAATCATTAGAAAAGGCATATTTATTAATTCAATGAGAGATACAATTTTTTTAATCGAATCATTTAATTTATGCTCTTAAATGTCACGAAGTTCATAATCTTGCTAAAAGTGCTAAAATGCTCAGCAGGAATGCCACTCTATGTGTATGTACATGTGTGTTTGTGTCTCTATATCTGTGCGTTTATCTGTGTACGTTTGTCATGATGTATACTTGTGTCCGCATGTGTTTATGTGTATGTATGTGTGTCTGCATGTGTGTGTATATGTGTATCTGTATGTATGTGTGTATAAATATATGCGTATCTTTACGTGTGCGTTTATATGTTTGCCTGTATGTATATCTGTGTCTGTGTGTGTATATTTATGTGTATGTTTCGCTGTATGTATACGTGTGTCTGTATTTGTGTATATCTGCGCGTGCTTGTATGTCTGCCTGTATGTATATGTGTCTGCATGTGTGTGTTTATGTCTCCATATGTATATGTCCGTCTGTGTGTGTGTATGTGCAAATTGTGTGTCTGTATGTGTATACGTGTATATGTGCGTGCACGAATTGATATACAGTCAGTATCTAGCGGTTCATTTGGAACCTTCAACCTGGGCGATTTTGCTCACAGTGTATCTTCTACACCGACAATGCTCAGATATAATTTCCAATTTCAATGGAATAACAAAATATTAAAATTATTTATTTAATGCAAACAACTTTTCAACTTAACATCTGTCTCAAAAAGTAATCAGATCGCCGCCAACGTTCAGCACTCAAAAAATGATAACACTTTTTTTCCAAATCCTTTTTAACATCAGTTTGTAAATATAAAGAATTCTTCACACAAAAACTCCACGAGAGATTTAATCTCGAGTTCAACGGAAATAACCGGTTGGAATTCCAGAAACTGTTCACTCTTTGCAGGTTAGGCAAACAAACGAATTTCGGACCTTCTCCTGGATTTATTACGAGGAAGAACGCCCTGTAAAGTGAAAATCAACAAAACTGATTGGTATATGATACACGCAGCGATTTCATTTCACGGTGTGAATATAATTCACGGTCTCTCCCCCAGTAAGGGGGAAATGTTTATCTGCTGGCCATCCTATCTCAAAAGTTTCAAGGATAAAAGCGTGCAGCGGCCTGGAAACATACATATTTTTAAAAGAATTAGTCGAAGTCAGCACTAGAACTATTCGATCGAGTGTTCTGTAAGAGCGGCCTGATTTGTTAATACAGGACAAAGCCAATATTTCTTCCACCGGCTGTCACATGGCTGCTGCAACGTTAGATTGACGAGCAGCGGAGTCACTTGGTCTGTGTAGCAACCAGGTTCTCAGTTCAGAATTTAAGAAGGGTACACAAATCAGATCTCACAAAGAAAAAATAAAACCGCACCGGAAGAAGGCCCTTTATATAAAATGTGCTTGTTAAAAGATTACGTTTTCTTGTACATAAGGTTAACTCGGCGCAAGTTATAATTTGGAACACATGATGGTCCTAGGATCAGAGCACTTTCAATCCGAGGCCTGTGCGGTTCTCCACTGAAACGTATGGTTGAAACTGCCCCAATGACTCCGGATTCAGGCTGCAGTTGGAACTGGCGTGCTTCTGACGTGGGCTTTGATTATACAGTTCCTGCCTATTTTCTTTCAAATATGCTCACACTTGAATTCTTTTGTAATCCCCTTGTTTTTGTAGGGGCTGGTTCAGCACAGGGCTAAATAGCTGACTTTTAAAGCAGACCAAGGCAGGCCAGCAGCACGGTTCAATTCCCGTACCAGCCTCCCGGAACAGGCGCCGGAATGTGGCGACTAGGGGCTTTTCACAGTAACTTCATTTGAAGCCTACTTGTGACAATAAGCGATTTTCATTTCATTTAATTAAAAATCTCCGGCGACTGGTATTTGGAAAACGAGCACCATGAAACTCCCTGAGCCCAGCCCTCCGGAGCAGGAAAATATGTAAAGGAATATTTCTGCCAGAGCTCAGGAATCAATTTTTTTTTGTTTGAGAAACAAGCGTACGTGGTCTGGTCTGGTCATATAACAGGAGGATCCTACTGTACTGCTGATTAATACGCTTATTAAAGTGGTTAGAGGAACACTATTTTTATATCAGTGAAAACAACTGGCAAACAAGTGTAAATATTTAGATGTAATCCACCTGTTTAAACATTACTGCGATCTTGGGCGAACTTTTGTCAAGGTTTTCAGCTGCACATGAACACAGTTGATATTTGACATCGCTACCCCTCGTTAACTATGCCTTTCCGGATCACAATCATGAATTTATACGCTGCCTATTAATCAAACCGAATAAAATCTTGATTTCAAATATTACATTTATTGCTCTCTGAGTTTTCTTGCATTTCTGGCTGGATATGTTTGGAGTAGAAGCTACCACTGTGGAGAATGGCAACAGACCAAGGGTGCAGCTACTCCAGTCCGCAACTATTCCTCTTCCAAATGTGGATCAATTTGCCGAAGGCGATCTTTCTGCAAGAACTATTTTGAATGAGCTTAGCATATACATCGAATGTACATCAGGCCCCAGAGCATTAAACAAATACCGCGACAGTGCAAAAATATAGATTATATAGAGGGAAAGAACAATAACGTCCACGGTTAATTGAGTAGTGAAAATAGAAATAAACATATCACACACTGCGCTTAGCTTCTCCGTGTGTACTGTCGGGACTGCTGTCAGCGTCGACCTAACCAGTCACAAAATAAAATGCAACGTTCACTGGTACTTTTGTTTCTTAAAACAAGTTACCGATGACAACAGGGAACACATATTTATGTAGAATCCCGAATATAGTGGGCAGGGTGCAGCAAAAGACGGAACACTTATGTGCACATGAAAGTTAATGGGGAACATTGTAAAACTGATGTTAATGTGCCATCTGTAAGGATATGAAACTAATGTATAAATAATCTCAACGCCGTGTAACATAGTCCATTCCAATCATTCTAAACCCCAGCCACCAAGACCGTGTGTGAAAATTCGGGGAGGCTGCCTTATGATTCGCATGCTTGAATACGCTTCCTTCCTCAGAAAATAGTGTCCCCGGCCTTGTTCCCCGCACGAAAAAGAATCTAAAAATCCAAAATCTTTGAGTAAAAGTCAGAATCGGATACCTGTATTTGAAATCATTCCTGCGAGTACGTATTGTTTATTTCCAACCAAACAGTTCGCCAAGAATCTAATTATTTATTTACAGTCAGCATCGAACTAAGGGGTCAAGTACACAGTAAATCCGAAGGGAGGGTGTTCTTACTCAACTGAATTAGAAAAAGAGCGACTAATTGTCTCACTAAATGAGTTGAATTATTGCACTAGTTTTTTTCACAAATAAAGCCTTGGATAAACTTTTGCAGTTTTTAAGTGGTTGTCCTTTAAGTCAGCTAAAGCCAATTCGACTATTTACTTTACACGTGTATTGCACACAAGCATATACTCGAATAATATTATTAAATAGGATGCTTGTATTTACAGAGACATTTTGCATCTTGTCGCCAACTACATAACTCATAATTTCAGTAAAAGGAAGCAGTATTGATGCCCAAATTTTATCATATCTTAAACCATGAACACTTTTAGAAATGAACCCGTTTCGAAAAATATTTAGCAAACCGTGTAAACGTCAAAGCCTCTTTTGGATTTTGCTTTGTTGATATGAACCTGGCTTTCTTCAAATTTGCCAGCAGGAGGCGCTGTAGGATCATGCTCGCTAAATCACAGCAAATGTTCTCACTGCATGAATTACCCCCAGGGTCAGACAGAAGAATTTACGACTGGTCAACAAAAACACGTGATCTAAACTTGTGTCCCATATTTGGTTGCATACGTAGAAGGCAGAGAAATGACATGTGCCTTTTATTTCCATATTTCATTATATATCGCGCGGTCTAGTGGCGAATAAACGTCTAAGAACCACAAATCAAACCTCTAAAAGGCAGATGAGTTCCTACTTTTTAAACTCCTTCTCAGGTCGCTACCAAAATGGCCACGATTATCAGTTGCAGAGTTATGGAAATGCTGCTTCTGTGGGCGAGCATTTTAGGGAGCCGACGGTGCTCTCCGCCAGGTATGGCTATGATTACACGGGGATAGATCTCAGCATGACTCGCTCTAACTCAAATCTATGTGGAGACAGTGAAAGGTCTGCTAACTACCTGCAAACAGCCAGCAACACCTTTCAGAGCTCATCTGGGATGAAAATGAAGTCTCCAGATCCTGCCTTCTGCTCGACATCTTTAATAAGCCCATCAGACAGGGCTATCAAGGCGGGGGCCACTATCACTGAGTCCAGTCACTCATACAGCGGTGACCAGGACACTTCACCGCTTAACGATGGACATCCTAAGGGGACTAACAGCCCCAAACCGGAAAGTGGACAACTAGACAAGGATCCAGCCCGACAGTTGCAGATATACCCATGGATGAAAAAGATGCACCTTAACCAAGGTACTACATTCAGCCTTTTGACGCGTTTTAATTTTGATCCAATTAATTTTCAGACTGAGGAACAAAATAACTGAGCAAACATGAGCTAAATATGAGGACGACTTATCAAAATATGACAGTTTGAATGATATCGGAATATCAAATGCAGCTATAAATTATAACAGCAATTATGCCGAAAGATGCACCATGCTCTGCACCATACCACTTGAAATTGAAAATATTTTACATTATTTTAACATAGACCCAAACAATTGAAGATTTTATGCTAGAATTAAGCATGAACGCATTTGTCTGAAATTGTATAACTTCATAATTTCCGTTGTACTGATGCGTGTAATAATACATCTTTTAACTTTTTCTTAAGAAGGCTTAAGTGGATTAGAAGGAAAACGAACGAGGACTGCATATACTCGCTACCAAACCTTGGAGCTGGAGAAAGAATTCCATTATAACAGATACCTTACACGACGCCGGCGGATAGAAATCGCTCACGCCCTGTGTCTGACTGAAAGACAAATTAAAATCTGGTTTCAAAACCGAAGAATGAAATGGAAAAAGGACAATAAATTGAAAAGTATAAATGTCAGCCCTCCAGGAGGAGGGTGTCAGCCATAGCGTGTTTCACCTAACTGGCTGTATAATATGACTATCCAGATGATGTTTTAAAGTTGCAATAGGAAAGGTTGCTTGGCCACAATAAGTGCTTCTCGATGAGATACGATTGATATGTTGTTCTCGTGTGGGTTCAACGTCTTGCTATCAATTTATAAAGGCAAGGGTACAATTATTCAGTTGTCATCAACATAAGTTAAATCATGTTTTTAATACATTGATGCTAACATCCATGCTTTAATTTAGATTGTAGGAGAGTAAGACAGGGGTCAACCGATGTAATGTAACCAAGCAAACCATTTGTCTTTGAGAGCAGAATGAAATTGTGCTATATATCTGGTTGCTGAACAAACACATTCTAGACCAGATTATAGCTTCGCTAAGATTCTAATTTAAAAAAATGTTTTATAAACATAGATAAATATTGTTTCATTCATCTCTTTTTACAATAAAAGTGATAATTTGTTTGATTTTTCTTTGGACTCTGTATGGCACGAATGTTGCTGTGGTCCCAGGTATATCTTGTCATGTATATTCTGTACATATATAACGTTTGAGTATCTGGCTGTGTCCTTTGTACATGAAATAAGTGTTTTTTCGCCGACAACATTGAAATAAATTCAATTTTATCAAAAAACATTCCACCTGGCGTTTTGTTCAGCTTACATTTCCTTGCTTAGCTCTAATGGGTGTACAAAAGCACTAGCAATTGGTGACTTGTGAAAGAACCAAACGCCATTTCACTTTCTCACTTTGTATCTTATTCCTTTAACACCCAGATTCACCTAATACTAGCCCCAATGTTTCAGAACTCATACAAATTCCTTGGGCTAAATCGTCTTTGAACGTTTTCTGAATTTAAAAAAATATTATTATTGGCAAGACCTGTTGGCCGAGTTTGTACTTATTCCAATAACTTTATTAAGCATGAGTCATGCTTGAGAAACTTCAGCACCTAGATTACAGACATGGTAATTTTGAAAAGATAGTTTGAAAGGCTGTTATTTAATGGAATAACTTACTTTTATTAATGAATATTAACATACAAAGTTGAAAAAACATGTATATCCATAGTTGGGATTTGATTGGAAGAGCTATGGAACGTATTAACAACTTGGTATTAGATTGCATTGCATTGAGTAACTTACCAGGTTAACTGCACTGAGAATACTTGTTCTACCGAACGCTTATGACTAAAGCAGTAGGAACTAATATTGCTGAAGCGACAGAAATAGAGAAACAAAGTCATAGGGCGTTATAACTGTTAAAAGGGCATCTTGTTTTATTTTTCAGTCGACCAATTTCCATTTCACTGTAGCTCAGACGCTATCGGTCACTTATACATGTAGTGTATTTACACTTACCAAATCTAATAGATCCCCGTGGTTGTATAAGAACTGCCCAAGCTGCGTTTTAAAGTGAAGGCAACTTATTCTCCAAAGCACGCGTCCTCTGGGCACTCAGATGTTTAGCTTTATATTACTGAGAGAGCATTTCGATGAACATGACTGTCTTTAATGAATAAAAGTTTTAAAGTTTAAGGGTTATTTATATGGACGCCACAGAGCCGGGTTCTGACTGGCTATAGAGGGGCACGTGATGTCATTAAACTTTGTTTTATGGTTAGGGGAGTTGACAAGCCAAAATATAATTCACATCATATATTAGGTTAAGAGCAGGCAAGTGCAGATGGGTTAGTGTTTTTGAGAGGGTCTGTGGAAAGTGACACCAAGAAGCAAGCGGTCCTGTTCGCATTGGCAGTGTCCTAGAGTCCTAGTACCTTTGCGCTGGAAAAGCAGCAAGTAAGTTATTTCTAATCGGCAACAGAGCTGGTGATTGCGTGACACCTGATGTCATTCGGGCCTCTTGGGCGCATGCACTATTTCTTGGCCAGCCAAAAACTAGAAACACAGAGTACTACGTGAGTTCAGTTTCAACAGATACCGGTTATATCATATGTAATACGTGTTCAATTATGAAAATGATACTGCAATATTCGAAACAAATTATAAATTATGCATGCTACTAAATTTCCAACTACAATTTCAAATGCTTAATCATGAAGAATGCTGTGCGTCATAATCATATTAACTAGTTACATGAACCATTCAGAAATAAACCTAGTTTAAATTGGGTTTTTTACAAAAACAAGGAGCTTTTGTACAGTTTGATCACGTGTATTAGATAAGTCATTTTATTCAGCCAGCTCTGAAAAATATTAACTGCTCTAGCCCTATAACACTTTCATACGTTGAAAATCGATTTTGTTTTTTAAAAATCGGAGGCCAGAGAACCAACGCTATGCAGAAGATTAAAATTGTTACCCTATAATCTGCGAGTTTGATCGAAAGTATTTTGGGGATATTGCCTAATTTAAGGGCTAGTTCTGCAAGTTCAAAGAAGAATCAAACATTTACTACATATTCTTTGCTGAGCCTCCTCTATTAATTCGCTGAGGTGGGGCAATCACTTTTAGCTAATTAGTTCGGTTCTAGGTAACACGGTTTGTTCGGAGTCACAAATTGCGCACAATTTGGAACAGAATTATTGAACAATGGCGAACAGTTTGCTGCTTAATGTATTTTCTTTTTCTTCAAAAAGCCGCTGAAAAAATATCTTCAATTTTTTAAAACAACGCAGTCTGAACACTCACTGCAGTTGGCGAGAATTTAGTTCGGAATTCTTTTTTGACTACTTATGCGGCCCGCAGATAGCGAGGCACTACGAAATAAACTAAGCTTATTAATTGTTTTTGTGACACGTTGACATTGCTTGTGGCCTACTTAAATGTTGCTGAAAATGTAGAATGATATGACAAGGTTTCAAGAGGAAGGGGTGGGGGGGGGGGGGGGGGGGGAAGGGGGGAGGGGGCAATGAAATCATAAACCGTGCGAGATGGGAACCAAAATGCAAAAGAAAATTAATAAATATCAAACATGACAGGGGACAGGCTCAGCCCAAAGAGCTGAGATGAAAAATGTTTACTGACAACTGGAAATGTGAGCAATTCACCCATAAATAATTCGGATTGGCTTTAAACAAGAAGACTAGAGCACGTTCTGCTCTTTTTAGCCAATTCAGTTCAATGGAGAATTTTGGAAATATTTTGCTAATAAATGAAAAATATAGATTTCGAAAATATTCAAAACAATCGAGGTGGATTAGCATCGCGGATGAAAGATTATTTCGGTACTCGAAATGTTTAATAAAATTCGCAATTGAAAAAAATAGCAAACAGAACACTGACAAAATACCTGCCAAGATATTCGAGAACATATTCGAGAGTGGATAACGGCCCACGGAGAAGGTTTAGTTTTCATAATGTCGCTCATCATTACAAATCGACGCTTTATGCATGTATACATTTTTAAAGTTCAATGTACGGTTAACTAGTGAAGGAAAGTTGAAAGTGCCTTGACAGACGGCGTGGAGGACAATGTGAAACCAATATTCAAATTACTGTTTACCAAGAACATATGACATTACTTGAGTTTCCTGTGCTTAAACAATGTAAAGTGAAACTAGTGGTGTCATATCAATTAGTAGGCCAGAAGTAAAATTCGCCGTATATAAATGATCGATATTTCTGCTTAAAACGTCGCACCATTACAATACAGAGCTTTGGCCTCATGGTAACATAAATTATATTGTAGATCGTATTGAAAATCTTTGCATTCGAAAGTAATATCATGAAGACCGCTTACCTGAACTCGCGAAGTTAACAGTATTTCAGTTACTTTAATATCAGAAAGCCATTGTGGGTATATATTGCACCGATTCCCATCTTCATTGTGTGATTTACTGAGTCTGAACTGTTCAATCTAACTTTGATTTTATTTTGTTGCAGGTCTGGCAGAATGGAGGAGGTTCTTCCGTAAGTAGCTGTGTGTTATTTCTTAAATGTGTGGTGAATAGTTGGAAGCGATTGTTTTTTTTTCGGATGTGGTTTATGTGGAAAACGAAATGGTCACATTGTGCGTCTAAAGGGAGCGGTTCCGTGGATTGGAAACGGATTTTAGTAACAATTGTGCACAGCTTACATCCTTCCTGGTACTCTGCTTAATTTGTATAACGGCATGGAGAAATTATGCTGTTACATTCAATTTCCCTGAAAGGGTTACGATCTTTATAGGTACAGAGTAAAGTCAGTTAAAATATTATTGTACTTAACTCTATCTGTGACAGTGTATATCCAGAGTCCGATTTAGCTGGGTTGTTATTTTGAATTGGTAATGTACAACACAGCGCCTCCCAGTGCAAGGGTGCATCTGTAAAAGGTCATTTGGAGGAAAATTATTGTTCCGGTTTCAATAAACATCTGTAAACTCGCTTTGTCGAATGACGTGGCAATAATTATAGCAGCTATTTAAAGTCTACACTTATTGAGCCTACAGAGGCGTGTGGGCGAAAGCAAATGTTAAAGCTGTTCAGATATCACAGTCACTGTAAACATGTAGGCCAAAAATCAAGCCTTATGGCTGCCAGAGCATCAAATGAACTATTAATTTAAGTGAAGCACAGCATTCCTTTGATTGGGTTATTTATTGGCGAGGCTTACCTTTTATGATTTTTAATGTTTTTTGTATTGGTCCGCCAGGTCGCTGGTGGAATAGTTATCGTCAAAACATTCATATAACTTATTGCAAAATGTAATTGCTTTTTAAATGAGAGCATGTTTCAATAGTTTCTTGTTTTTTGTTAACTATGAAAGATACAGTAAATAGAATTCCCTATTTATAGGTTTATGAAGATAATATGAAGCTATTAATTTAAGACTACATTTAAGGAAAAACTAATAATATCAAAGTAACCAAAATCGCACGTCAAATTAGACAGGTTCAAGTCTTTATTTAAAAGAGACAGTAGTAAAACATCTTGAGTTAAATTACTATCTGGCTATCGCAAGGCAGTAATAGATATGTCCTACACAAGGGACTTTCAATGTTTCTTTTCACCTTCGGTCGACTATTGCTCCTGCACCTCAGCTAATTGTAAGCACTGCTAAGGATATCAAATGCAGACATTTACAGATACTAGTCTATCTCTACACTTAATATCCAATATTATTGCCCTCCAACTAACGAGTAATTACGCCACGAGATAAACGTCAAACAAGAACTCACTTTAAATAGATCCCGATAATGTTTAACCGGTATTGGCAAAGCAATGGGCCAGCGCAATGGCTCCTTCGTTTCAGCACTAAGTTTTACAATGTGAATCTCTAGGCGTTGATAAGTAATCAAGGGTAATTGCCACTGAAAAGCAAAACAGTCGTCCTTATGCTGAGCGGACGTCTGCAAGAAAATGACTTTCTGGGTCACTAGAAAGGTGAACTTTTTAAAAATTCAATTTTGTTTTTTAAATCGTTGTATTTATACGCAGGAAGGCCCTTAGCAGACTCATGGCAATAATAGCTTTCATTGAACCACCGAATCTATGAATAAATATAGGGTTCACTTCCCAAACACTTACTTTGCATTGACATTCTCTAGGTCAAAATCTGCTAGATCAAAAGTCGCAGCACTTGTGTGGGCAGTTAAAAAAGAGGTGAATTTTAATCGGGTTTGTTCATCAATAACTCTTTGGCATTGACCTGTCTGAACGAGTCGAGCAGTAAGGTGAAATGCAGGTCACAGCGTCTAACAAATATTAAAATGTGTAGCACCAATCAGCTTCACTATCTGCGATAATTTGAACAGTAAAGACATTTGGCTTTTCAATTAGCGGATGATGTAACGATATCTGGGATTTTCTTTGCAAAAAGGCTTTTAAAAGCAGAATTCACCACCGGTGCATTCGTTGGCGTCATTGGTTGTCGAAAACTGTTTAGCCTTTTTCTTTCCTAATGCACTGGGGTAAACGGAAAAAAATCACAGGTAAATAAGACCAAACTTTTCGCGACTTTTTGGATTTTTTTTACAGAAGGGAAAATCATCAAAACAGCAATTTACTCAGGGATTAAATATGAGGTTGCACATTTGTAGAGCTTTAGTTTGGCTGCTCTGCAATAAAGCGTCCATATAGCGAAAGCGTTATTGTGCTCGGCAGAAGTAGCAGAGAAATAAAGTGAAGATTCCCATTTGCTGTCAGAAAGTACAGTTTCAGTATTACTTTGTTAACCAGTGCAGTCAAAAACATTTCAACCTAGCCTTTGTGCTGTCGAATCCACTTACTCGGTTTCGTTGGCGTACGTTTAGAATTGTCCTCAGCCTCTCGTGTGCCTTTAATTCCAACTAGAGTCACAAGGACAGAATTACTGTAAACTTAGCTGAATAGTTAGTTCGGCTAGATTCACACAAAGGTCAGGCGTGTGGCGCTCCCTAAAGTGAAAATAATAATGCAACTTTGCGAGGTGTTTGTAAATGATTTCAGTCTGACCCCGCTGCCCTTCAGCCTTTAACACACAACGCGGTGACACTGCGGAGACACTGGGGAGAGCAAAGTAAGGAATCTACAATGCACTAGAGTTTAGAAACCACCTTAGAAATGTTCGAGGCAAAGGGAATCCTGGTTAGTTGTCATATTAAATTGTACTAATTTTTTTCCGGCATGTGACGATCCAATTGACTGTTGCTAATTAGAATTTGAAGCACATTGCCAGGCCTGCCTGCAGTATTATTTTATCCAGCTCTGAGGAAGAGATTAGGATAGAACAAACAATCGTTATTTTCCTGCGCTGCCATCATTTTATGGAAGTAGCAATGAGTGCTGAACACTTTGAAATAAACCAATATTTGTGCTATCATGTATAACTTGTTTTTGATTAGATTTAGGGATTGTTTAGGCCGGGTGATATTTGTTATAACATCCTGCGGTTTGTTAGTGGTGAGTTCAAATTATTAGCATCTGGAGCAATTATTGATTCACGCTGGGGCACTTAGTAATGTTAGTTGGAGCGGATCGGTACAAACTGTTTCCTATAAAATCTCTGTGAAATACCAAGGGCTCATATGCAGAGTAACAAATAATAACTTCTGCCTAGTACACTATATGCACGCTGATTCACGTTGCTGCCACTGCCGAACAACGCACGTAGAAATGTTTGCTATCACCGACCTGTTATAAAGGGCGACTTCTATTATTTTTCAGTGGCCAAACAATTAAATTGTTGACCAGTCGCTTTGTCTGAATTTTCTTTTCTTGTTTATTAATATTGCACGCCATTAACTCTTTGGAGTCCGCTTGCAACTGTAGCTTTTAAAACGACTTTCCCATATCGCAATTAGTCACCGAATTTGTTTGCAACCCGTCGTCTATATATACCCTGTAGAACCGAATTTGTGTGATGTTTCGGTCACAGATTCGTTTCTAGGGGAGTCTATGGTCGATGCCAACACTACGAAAATCAGCAATTTGCTCCTCGTGGCCTTTACTGCTTAGAGTGATTAAGTTCTCAAGTAATACTGAATGATTTGATTAGGAATGGCCTCATTTTGTTTTGAATCCACTTTTCAATATTGTGTCGGCTTTTAGTTCTCGCCGCTTAACAATAAATGGTTTATTTCAGCTCCCCTTTGCAATCGAATTGTGATGTATAACGTGTTGATTTACTGATCATTAGTGCGAATGTAGTCGTTTCTAAACTTCCGGATTTACTCTCAGGAAATCTAAGATTACTGAAACTGAAGTATTTCTTTCTCAAGCTGCCTGTTTCCATGGCGATGACGATAAATTATCTACAAAGATTGGCTGGCGGTTTCTTATCACACGATGCTTCGCAATTAAATCGGACTAGAACCCGCCTTAGTTCAAAACTTGAAATTCGAATTGTGCATATTACAAATATAAGAGTTAGTTATTGAAATAGTTTAAGGAGATAATAGATGTGAGTGAATGTGAGAGGGAAAAACAACGAATTGTGAAGAAATTGGAACACAAATGGTTCGGGTCATCAGATATTAAACTTATATTCCAGTCTTCCATTTTTTAAAACTTTCAGAACAAAGTATTTTTCATCTTACAATGTCCTTAAGCAACATGTGCAAAGTGCTTTATGTGATACGGGAAGTCCTTGTTCTGACTCTATCGGAGCAGGCCATGTTTGCCTTTGAATAACTTTGTCCAGAAGACCTTTCTGCATCGGTAATGGCTGTAATTATTTCCCTCAGCTCCGTTATTCTTTTTCTTGGCTAGCTGGATGCTTCCTTTGTCACCCTACGTACGTTGGACTGCTGGCCGTTTCTCCAGGAACCCTCGCTATTGTCCTGCTGCTCCCGGGGAAGAAACAGCAACAACAGATACCAACAGGCCGCATGCATTCGCTCCCCTTGATTTATTTGAAAAGCGGCAAGAATGGTGGAAAATTCTCTTTTGGACAAAAGAGAAATTACCTGAGCAATATTCGGGCGCTCAGTGAGTGGTCATTATTCTCTCCAAATGGAAACCTCTATTGTATGCATTTTCCGGAATCTGTTTCAAATACTTAGTGGCTGCTGGGGGGGAAATCAAGACCTTGCAGTTTTTAATTTATTTTTAAATCAAGGTTTTCTGGACCAAGTTTGTAAAAAATTGTCATTAGCTGTTTCCTTATCCGGGAAACGGGCCCGACCTCGCCATTGGCTCGTATGGTCACATGGGTGACTAACTTTATTCAGTTGACAGCAAGTAGGAGGGCTTTATGGAACGGGAAAAAAAGACAACTGGAGAAAAATTAGTATTTTCCACCTTCAGAAATTAATGACCATGAGTTCGTATTTGATGAACACTAAATATGTGGATCCCAAATTTCCACCTTGCGAGGAATACTCGCAAAATAACTACATACCTGACCACTGCTCAGAGTATTACAGCCAGGCGCAGGATTCAGATTTTCAGCACCAAGGAATCTATCCACGGTCAAACTACAGCGGCCAGTCGTACAGCTGCAGCAATGCTCGGGGCTCTCCAGTGCAGCAGAGGGGTCAACTGCAGGCACAGCCCGCTCCCCAGGACCACCTCACAGGGCAGGGGGAGCCCGTTGCACCGCTCCAAGTGTCCATAGGCCGGCCTTGCAGCCAGCAGCAACATAATCCAAAGAACCAAAACGGCACAGCAACCAAACAACCAGCAGTGGTATACCCTTGGATGAAGAAAATCCACGTTAACACGGGTAAGATGCACTTTTTGGTTTCTCTTTCGTCTCCCCCCCCCCCCCCCCCCCCGCCAACCACCTCCACCCGCCCCCCCCCCCCCCAACCCCCTACCTCTCCTTCCCACCCCCCCTGCTGCATCGCCATCCCTAGCAAATATTTGTGACCCATTGATACAGGTCTACCGTAAATAACTCCTTCAAGGGAGGATTTATGAGCGGTTTTTAAAAAGACCGACAATTACACCCATCATAAATTTTTATTGCTGAGGAAATAGGCCGCTAGCCATGTGGCTGACTCCATGTGAAAACTCGAGCCTGAGAGTAACAGGGATATGTTATATCCCCAATTCCGAAAGCACTTTAAAGTGATCCTCAGTACCAATATCTATATTTTTGAACTTCTTATCAGAGATACTATTACAGTGCAGTGTGCGTGCAGGCGTTGCCTTTAGGGCTGACTGGTGAAAGCGGCTGACAAACTTTAGGTCCGGATTTGAATGGCTTTTGAATTGTTTTGTTTTTCAGTGAACCCTAATTACACAGGAGGGGAACCAAAACGTTCACGAACTGCCTACACAAGGCAGCAGGTTTTAGAACTGGAAAAGGAATTCCATTTTAACAGGTATCTGACAAGACGACGTCGGATTGAAATAGCTCACACTTTATGTCTTTCCGAACGCCAGATCAAAATTTGGTTTCAGAACCGGAGAATGAAGTGGAAAAAAGATCACAAACTGCCTAACACAAAGACCAGATCCTCTGGTCCTTCCTCGACTTCCAATCAACAGTTACAAACTGTTTCCAAGGACCACCAAACAGACCTCACAAGTTTATAGAAGCATATCTACTAAGTGGCTCTTTAAGTGTATATATTGAGACATTTCCAGGCAGAAATTGCATGTACCGATAACATGGCTTGTAGGTGCTTTCCTGCTGATTTTATGGCATTGAAGGGACCTTGTCTTGTGCCTCACCTTTGTTCTCAAATGTAGGAAATGAAACAAAAAGGAGAAAATCACCATAGTTGCAGCTGAAAGCGTTGCGATTTTAGCCAGTGGCTATTCTTATCATACAGCACACCTTAGTAACCTTAACAAGTGCGAGGCACTAAGTCCTGAAGATATGGTGAGGTGCACACTAGGAAGGTACATGTGTAGTCTGTTCGCATGAAAATGAAAGGCTGCGACGCGTGTTCATGGTCTTTTTTATTTTACAATGAAGGCCCAATAATTTGATGTGGCAATTCTTGATTTCCACAACTATTTTTGCTTGTAATGTGTATTTTTGCGATTCCATCCTTTGTGTATGTTGTGTTGGTATTCGAGATTTATTGTGATCAGGAATTAGATAGTGTTATGTGGTTTCTTTATTTAAATTGAGAAAATGGTATTTGTAATTGTGCTGCTGGATGGATTATTGTTACAAGTCTACACTGCAAGATTGCATACATTTTTATGTTCAAGAACGATACCAAAATTCGTACGCACTACTAAAGTTCAAGAAATAAATTTAGTAGTAATAAGCTGAATAGCGTGAGTTGTTTTCCTTTTTTGATATCTGGAAATGGATTCTTATATGTGACTCCCGCTCCTGTTACGACGCTATCGTTTGCAAATGTCATGAAGATGCAACAATACAAAATGCCAAAAATCCAGTGATCTCCAATTCAAAATCAAATAGGCAATCAAAAAACGCCACCCGATGTGATCTAAAGCAAGATTTCGGAAAGAAAAGTGCGGTTAGTGAAATATTGCAACAGTACTTTGTGTTCAGGATGCTTGTTAAACTCCGCTTCTCGGGTTGTTGGTTGATAGATGAGTAAGTTAGTTACACCAATCTGTGAACGTTTAGTATTACAAGTGGGAATGCGTTTCCTTTCGATTTTCTCCAAAACGGATGAGCGAACAACAATACGACAAAGTACACAGTTTAGAAACAGAAATGCTCTCCACCGTGTATATTTTGCTTAGTGAAGAGCCCTGTTCGTTTTTCCAGCCTATTAATCTGTAAAGACACACTGGTGGTTGATTTAGAGGGGCACGGACAATAGCCGAGAGGCTCTTCAATTAGGTAATTTACACCTAAACACAAATTGCGGAAGATTCTTGTTTCTGGCAGTTTTAAGGAAGCGAATGTTATGTTACAACCAGGCGAAACGAGTCAGAACTTCCTGAAACACAAGACTGGCTGTACTGTGCCAATATTCTCACGATATCAATCAGTGGCACATGGGTATGTCATGGAGATTTCGCATTCAGTTCTCCTATGCAATGTTTTAAAACGGTCATTCATTGTTGATACCCAGATATTGAAACGGAATGAAGCCCCTTTGTGACACGAAGGAACAGTTCATTAGATATTCGAACATGCCTTACCGTTTTCATCATAATATTACCTCCATCAGTTAAATATGAAGAGACATTTTTTTTTAAATTCTCACAAAACCCTTCCGGGCACAGTTAATGTAAGTTTTGTTTGTGAGGAATTGTCCAACCTTTGATTCCACAGCCTCCTCACAATGAAGCGTGTTTTCTCGGAATTCTGATGGCCATGCGAGAGAGAAATGCGAGGGGGGGGAGGGGGGTGGGGGGGCATTGTGTGTAGTTGTGTGATTACAATTGAGGGTTCTCTCCTTTCGTATTATTAAAACCGCGAACACATGTTAGGTGACTTAGATTTCTACCGCTTTATTTTTCTCCGATCTGCAAAATTGGAGCTTTAGAAAAGAAAGATGGCGAGTGAGCACAATACTGCCTTCAAATAATCGAAGCTCTAGGTAGAAAGGCTATGTAAAGGGAAAAAGTCCGGAGGGGTTCGTGTTAGTGGGCTTTCTAATCCGCTAAAAGGAAGCCGTACCTAACCAACTCAGGAAATCATTATCGCAATCACGCAGCAATTTAGCTGGAAATGCCAGAATTCCGTCCAAATACAAGAAGTGAAGAAAATCTATTTCGGGAGAATTTCGATGCTCAACTCGGTTTTGTAGCATTCAGTAACAAAAGAAAGTTGGCGGCGCAGCTCTTTCTCCTTGTCCCTTTAGTGCCCTGCAAGCCTGCAGCTGGCTTAGCTGGACATGGGCTGCTTCAAAAGGCAAATTCCAAGATTCTTTGTTCCTTTTAGGATAAGCCTTGTAGTTCTCAGACTTGCACATGACATTACTATAATATATCCACGTCTTGATATTATAAATGAGTGATATTCTCTGTACCATTTAAATCATTGTCTCCAGTACAAAACGCTAAGGTTCACGCGTAGCAAAGATGTCCTTTTCTGACGCCTTCATGTTGAGAAGCTGAAAAGGTATTTTTACTGAAGTTCGGCTAAACTGTAGAAACAGGTTCACCAAGAGGACAAATTTTCTATTCGATTAGCTGTATTTCAGCCTGGAGGACTGACCTCTAAACCCTTGACCTTTTGGACTCAATCCTACCCTTCGCCTTTTCTATGTGTTTTAACACAGACACCCTCTAGTTAAAGCCAGTTGAAACAGTTTCTCACGTATGAACTGCTCCAATTTCTACAGGGGTAATTTTGCGTCCATTCTCAGGAGATGCAGATTTTAGAATCATGCACGATGCCTCTAAACCCCACTTTTCTCCCGTACCTTCACAGCAGTGACACTTCAGCCATTGTCTACGCTTTACCTCTAACCATACAACTTAGAAGTTGTTCATTGACTCAGCTTTTGAAGTGGCCTATTTTCAACTCAGTATGTTCCTGCTTACCTTTCAATAATGCTTGAATAATGAAAATGCTCAGAAACACTCCCAGACATTCAATTCTTAATATTTGCATTGCAATTCACACTAAATTCTATCTCCACATAGGCGCCATGAAAATATAGTTTTGCCACATTCATTGATATGCTAAAAATACTCGAACTCAGGTTGCAGTGGTTGGTGTTTGTGTCGAATAGCTGTCCATATTGGTTTGGCAAAGCAGGATTGAATTCCTGTTAGCTAAATGATATAGCAGCATGTACAACAGTAAAACAAAAACAATTACAAAAAAAAAAATCTAGTTATACAGTTGGAAATAATTATATTCTCAAACACCGTTGCATCTTTATTATGGATAACGTCTACATAATTTTGTCATTATTCATTTGTTTTCATTAAAGAAGTCACATTTTTGCCACCAAGTGGACACAGCATCCTGCCGTATAGGTGTTTTGGTCTGGCCCCATATTATTGCCAAGTTATAACTCATAATCACACACACCCCCACCAAAAAAATAAACAATTTGCACCGTCTACTTTGGGAGTTGAGAGCAATCGAGTCCCCTCTCAATTTAGCAACTAGCCAAGAAAAGTGAAACTGAACGAACTTGTAAAAATATTTTGTAAATACTTGATAAAGCAGTGATCACTGAAAGCGAGATACACGTATGCGAAAAGCCCAAATAAGTAGCAATTAATCAGCGGCAAATGTTGTCTTTTCCGAGGTACAATCTAAATGATCAGAGCATATGTGCCACAAGAAGCTCTAAGCAATGTATGACTTTGACTTTTGTGCAACACCTATCTCCTTGAAAAGCAGTCCACTTTTAACCGCAGTTACCACCAAGGTCAATTGATAACGTCTCATATTCATTTAGTCGTGTAATTTATCAATATTTAACCTATCTAGCTACATGTATTAGTGCAGGCACTGGTTACAATTTATAATTCAAATTTTAAATTCAGCATCTTAATTATTTTCAAGTTCTTTCATTGTGTGATTTGTCACATATATATCGAGTAGGCAAACAAGGGAAGCACAGAACATAAAAGTAAACAACATCATGATTTCTGAACTGTTATATCATTCAAAATTCACAACGTCACATGTAATATCAATCACAATCAATCAACTTGCATATTTATATCTATCGACGCACAACACAGCTCCCACGGCTTCACATAACCCTTATATCTAGCTGTGTGCTGTTTGTTTGTTTGCATGCATCTGTTTTTCTATGCATGCGTGTGTTTTAGTGTGTGTGCATTTATGTACATGTGCACGTGTGCTTGTGTACATATGTGGATTTGGCCGCGTGTGTGTATAGATATATGCATGAATGTATATATGCGTGGGTGTGTATGCGATTATGTACATGCGTACTTTCTGTACACGCATGTTTTTAGCTCTATCCACGTATCAGGGGCAAAAACATGCATTAAATAACCCACCTTTTATGATTTAACTTTCTTAAAAATAAAATAATCTTACTATTTAGTTTATTTGAATAAATCCGAATAAACTTAAATGAGAAATGTTCACTGCATTGTTATTGTTGTATGTACACCGCCCCGTTAATCCGCTTCTAGTGTGGAAAGAGAAAGAGCGAAAAGGAAGGCAAAGAGTCAATCCGACCATGCCATAGGCTGGTCATTCAAAATGGGACAAAGCTGATGCAACCCAACGCTACTAAACAGCCATATTTGTTAGTCTTCCCCTTTCGAATTTTAAAACATATTTACCAACCAAATATTTCTCAAATGCTAAAGACGTATGCATTTCATGATTATGTCCAGAAGAAGTGGCAAGATTTTATGTATCCTTTTATATTTGATTCGGCCACGTGATTTACTAAATAATTAATGCAGTACGTCCCGAAAGAAACACGGCGTCGTCATTAATCGGCCAAGCAAAGGACTCTATCACACTTGAAAAGTGAACAGATCCCAAGAATATTATATACAAATGGTCCGCTATTTCACTTTGCTGTTGTGGTTCGTTGCCAGAAACTAAAAAATGGGAGCTTGGTAGGTAAACAATTTTAGTTTTGTTTCTGCTAAGATAGCAAATGAATGTAACTGTCATATATCTTTGATGAATAGCGCCCTTTGCTTCATACTCTGTGCTACCAGGCGACAGTCATAAGTTGTAGTAGGCAGATATACTGACCTTCTATTCGGATTAGGCTTAACATTTTGGAGCAACTATGATAAACTTCAGATGCAGAAATTTGTACCGGCTGCATTTTGGAGGTGGGGGTAAACGTTAGTAAAACTGCGATGAGGTTGTTATTAAGGCGTAGTTGAGTGTCATGAAATGGCGTAGATTTTACGGTTTAGTTGTGCTTTATTGCAAACAATGCCGGCTGTCATGGCATCTGCTGCCTGTTTGTACACAGCGAAATAGAGGCCTGAGTTTATGTTGAATACCACGAGTTATATCTTTTGTTTTCTTTTGAAAATGGAAAGTCTGTAAATGAGATTCAACTAGGGCAATTGCAGGTACCCATGTACAGAAACAATATTCATGAGCGTTTGATGCTTCATTTTTTAATAGATGTTTTGCTTAAAAGGTGAAACAAATGTCTCATTTGAATCTATCCGGATTTTATTTTACAGAAAATGAGTTTTTGTCTTTCCTACAGCAGTCTGTTTAATGATTACCCACAAAACTAGAAGAGCGTACTTGACTGATTTAAATAATAAACGGTTGTGATTTCTACCCGGCACAGGAACAAACTGTATTTTCACTATCGGTACATGTTCTAATGTAATAAAGTGGCATATTCTGATTTGCTGATTTGAGGTTAGTATGATAATAATAGGATGTCGTATTAAACTCTGCCTCACATGTATAATATAGATAATGCAACGCAATAAGATACAAACACGATCGAGCTTTCTATTGTTGGTCGTTTAATAATAATGTACAAAAGTGTTATTATTAGGGTATAGATTAAAAACAAATTGTAAGTAAACATTTTAAGGTGTAACGTTGCATCGGACCTTAACCTAAATTATAGTTGTAGTGTCGGAGTTGCAAATATGGCAGATCAGTTCCTAAACCTCTTTCTAAAGCTGTAATTAAACTGCATAAATTACTGTGGCAAACGCAGATGTCCTTTGAAAAAGGATTTTATTAAGTTGGTTGGAGATACTTTACAACATGGACCTCTGCATTTATTGCTTCCGTTGCTTTAGTCACAAAACACTTATGGAAATTGAATTTGTGCTGTCGTCACGTGTGTAAAGTCAACGCTCGTTTCCTTTTTTAATAAATTATGCATTAAAACAATAACCTATTAATTCAGTTATTCGCCGATGACAAATGCAGCGCTGTTTTACTGATGACAAAACTGCGGTCCTATCGCCAAGTTACTATTTTGCCGACTCTCTCGTCAACTCCGTTTCGTCTACCGTTAAATCCCAATCCCAATCCAGCGAAGAACTAGGCAGACACGAATCAATGAAAACGCTTTAATTACAACTTTTTCATTAAATCGGAAGAAAGTTGTTGTTGGGGGTGGGGTCAACAATTTTCCACTGTTATAAATCACTACTCGTAATTCCTGAAAGGCTGCAAGGCTGCCGAGGCCAGGCGAAGATTGTAAATCTCTCCTTTTTATTGCTGTATGAACATATGCTGCAGTCGAAGCCGTCTTCGGAGCCCCATTTGATTATATTTCCCGTAAAGCTGAGTTCCCACAGTGGCGAGCATTAACACTTAGTTGCTTCATCTTAGTCTCCTCATAAAATTATCAGACAAGGGGAATCTTGCCGTGATAAAATGGTCTATTTACACTTTGGGGATCGAGCAATACTTTAATAGACATTACATGAAAAGTGCGAACATGGGACAATTTGAACCATATAAAAGATTTGTCTGTTTTACGAAATCCCACAACAATCCTTATGTTATGAAAGATCGTCAAAATGCAGAGTTTCGAATTCGCTCAACATAGATTTTGACCGAAAGTGGCGTCTTAGTTAAACATTGAGATGTAATCCTTATTTTCTTTTAAATAATTTATAATGCAGTAATTGCAAAGCAATATTTTTATAACGACCATATAAGCCACAGAGGGTAAAGTAATTTAGATAAATGTTGCGTTAAGCCAGCGCTAGGTGCAATAAGGTCATGCATTACTGTCAATAGAAATGTTTTTTATTGCTATTAAATTACAGACAAATGTTTCAGATATTTAGAGCAAGTTGGAAGTAACAATTAACAGAAATATTAAGCAATTCGATAGAATGTAACTCGAAATTAATTTCCCCTAACTAAAAACACGATATTTCAACAAAACATTGGGGGTAAATACAAAACAAGAACAGAGTCAAAATGAAACGACATCCTCCAACGCCTGGTTTTGTGAGGCATTTGTATAACCAGACATTGTCACTGGTCCTTGTGATTTAGCTGCATCTCCTGAAAGAGAAAGGGGGAAAATGCCACATTAATTCCTAGTCCACAGATATCAAGTTCATTGTATAAAACTGCAGTTACCAACGATGATTAATTTCTCCTCCTGGAAAAGAGGAGATTGAGTTTCACAGAAATCGTATCTGCTGCAGCATTTCTTTAACGGCTTCTCTCAACTAATTCAAATCCTGAACGGGATAAATAGGAAGTCCAATTCATTGGCCAGATTTCAATGTGATTACCTCACAACATTTAACCTAAACATATGCCTGTTGTAGTTACATTACATATTTTGTCGTTTTATTCTAATCTTTTGTGTTGTTTTTGAGACTCGCTGATATATATTGCTTTCAAATACTAAAATGTTTTAAACCGAATGAAGTGTTTTATAGAAATACGCTTCCTTGGTTTTATCTATATATGTGTATGTGTACACAGAATCCGATTCTTCCATAAGTACTCCTTGTTAGATTAAATAAATGAGTGCAATAATCAACTCAATACACCAGAAGGGATGATAAGCAACGTTCAGCCTAGAGGCTATGAAATGGCAATAAAATAGAAATCTATTGTTCAATTTAGTGAACCTGGCACTGTTCTGAAAGAAGCTTCCTCACAATGCTTTTTCAAATGCAGCATCGAATGTTTAATTTTCATTCGGCTCTTCATTAGTGTTAATGTAAGAAGTGACTCAAAGCGCCAAACAATCCATATTAAATAGATGTTAGTGAGGTAACGCTGGCTCAACTTACTGGCTCAATCAGAACAATCTGGTAACACAGATCACGTGAACAAATATGCCTGTATCTTAAGGCAGCGCCTATATTTTCTGATTATAAAAGGTATCCGTTGCACTATAAAATTCATAAATTGCTACTTTTTAAAGGAATACCTACCGGTTTATAAATACAATTTCTTCGTCGGATGGTCGATTCTAAAGTCTCGGCTTAGATCTAAAAGCTAAAGCATCTCTGTACGCCGTTTTTATTGGTAGTTGTCCCTGAGACTGAAGCCATTTCTATCGGGAATACCGTCTGCATTTCGTATCGAAATGTCTGTAAAACCGCAAGATCTGGTTTAAGACAGCATTGCCTCCAGACAAACGGCGCAGGATATTATTCGCAGCTGCAGGCTAAGAAAATGAGTTTGAGAAGCATAGATTTATGATAAATTGACACACAGGTAAGCAATCGTATGATAATATGCAACCTTTAGCAGTAGGTTTGGATAATGCCTTCAGCAAGAGGACGCATTATTCATGCCAAATTGTATGAAATTCTGATGCAAACTAGTGCATTGTTTCCATTTCAGTCGCAGACCAGAAAAAATGATTTTGTAGCAAAGAATGGCGATTTATAGAGAAGAAAAACATTTGCTCTTTCACGAAAGTGCGCAATTTGAGAAAGGTTATACCGGACAAACCAGAGGTGTCCCAGATTTGTCTTGTGGATTCATTTTAGCTGATTCTGCAGTTTTATGTAAAAGGAAAACGAAATAAAAAGGCACAGAAACCCAGGGAACTTTCCAAACTGTCACTAGCAAACTTAGATCGTAAATCACATTAATTTGTTGTCTCTAGCTTATCGTCAGGCTGCAGTCTTCTTTGATTTATGCGCTTCAGAAATATATTGCGGGCTAAAGTTATTGCAGCAGCCTGTATAAATTATTTCTCAATTAATGCTATTGTCCTTCAAGGAAAACAATTTGCGAATTTCCAGGAAATCAGCATATCCGTATTTTTACATGTATTTAGACATCAAATATCGAATATTATTTTAACTCGTACTCATAAAAATCGCGTCAGAAGATAGTCTCTATATTCAACTCAATGTTTTTGCACTACACTATTAACCAATTTGGGAAAATCTCAAAAACGAACCATCACATTTAAATCATGGGATCTGGGCGGCTTTGTTACAGTGAAAGTGAAATTTAAATGTTAACTTGTTTTTTCTCTTCCAGTTCTAGAAACGCTTCAATTGCTCTTATTAATTGCAGCCAAGAATACAACCGTACTATTTTCATTTTTATAATAATTCCTACTTTTAGACATATCGTAATGTTGTTAATTCCTGTTCATAATTAATGTTCATAAAACGTTGGTCTGAAGTTAATCTAAGGTAGGATCGGGAATATGATTAAAGTTGTTTGTTTTGGAAATTCCGTTTTAAGTTAATATAACAGTGTTATTCGCTGTAATCTGAATATTAATAATGGGGGGCGTTTTTGCTTAATGAAAACGTAAATTGTCCAAATTCACGTTGTTTGTATGCAGATTTGGACATTTTCTCAGAATGCTCACAGGTATAAGCGTTGCTTTGCCGTCTGCATATGTGCTTTGCTCGGTGAAAACTTCTGCGTGGAGCATTTTTCATTGCTGCATGCCTGGAAGCTGCTGGGCTGCCATGTTAGTCAGCTGAATCCAATTACTCTGAGTAGCATTTCATTTTGCTCGATGGGGCCACTCACTTATAACTTCACCTAAAATTTCAATAAACCTCTCTCCTCAGCTCAAGCCATGGTAACTATCAACATTCGATTGGTAGTGTAGCTTTAAAACTTTTCATCTCTGCAAAAAGTGAAAACTTTTTCAGGCACCACGTACAGTAACCGCCCTGGGCTCATGAATTGTGCTTTGGTGGACACCAAAAGTAATAAACAAGTAATTGTTCTCAAATCAGTTCAGCAAATTTAGGAACGTGTCAAAAGAAAAAGTTTTCAAAACTTTCCGACATATTCATTCTGCTAACCCTATTGACACGGATAATCTGCTTATACCTTTTAGGTTGGTAGTATCAGAGCTCCCTTACACTACTGCGAAATTAATAAAATGCTTAAAAACTTACCGTCCAGATCAGAGCTGAGCACTTAAGTTATCAGTAACTGTTTGAAAGCAACCAAGTGTTTAAAGCTTGTCCACTGTTCTTGCTTTCTCGAAAAGTAGCGACTTTGCCCTACAAATACTTAACTTACTTCCCGTGATTACAGAGAAATAAAACCTTTTAAATTGACGTATGGCCACGTGAATACATTACACACATTATGGTGGGAGGCATTGGACCGAGGACGCGATGCCTTGCCGACTGTGAGTTGGATCCTCTTCTAACTTCAAACTATATCGACACAAGTTGGTGAGACTTGTTTGTAAAGTGCTGCATCTTAGTGGGATTAAAGAGGGATAGAAAAGCCATGGTGAAGTTGTGTGATGGGCTGTATTGTGAGGTAGTGGAGGCGCTTCCGTTCGTTGTTCATTAAGTGGTGAGTTATTGCTGTACAAGCCAAAGGTCATTTCAAAGCCTTATGATTCTTACATATTGTCAGCTAATGACGGCGATTTCTTTGTCCCTCTGAACTGCCACAGTTGCTGTTTTTTTCCCTTAAATATATTTTCAAATTTAAAGCATGTGCTTTGAATTGATTCAACATTCCCTAAAAATCAGTTTCTGCCTGACTTCAGCTTCCTTCCACCTTCCATCTGCTCCTTGCACATTGATTTGGAGATTGGAGCCTGTTTGCGGGTTTCGGCGGTGCTGTGTTATTGCATTTTAGTAACTTTTTTGTATAACCAAGCTTTTTATATCGAGCATTATGAGCCTGCCTAATCGATGTAAAATATTACATGATGTTTGGTATCCCAATGACAAAGCATAACCGCCTGTCAATATAATACATTATTCATGAGCTTTATATATGGCGCCAGGCCCTTTCTTGCTGACCTCCATATTTGTATTGTTATGTTAGCTGGCTATAAAATGTTCGACAACGGTGGTCATTTCTGCTTAAACGCGTTGATTTAAACTTCAACAGGAAAAGAAATAGACGCTTATATTTTTATTATGAAGAATGTCAATACAGCCAGTTTGCGAATACTGGTTTGGAGTGAGTTCGTGGAAACCAAAAGGCTGCATGATGTAAAATAGTGATTCTTGTTTAATGCTCCGTTCAGGCCCATTCTCCATTAAAAGGCTCCACAGAACAATCTATTTCCCTACCAAGTACAGTAGGCCCCAAAATATCATGTTCGTTGGGTAATAAGCCCACCCTCGAGGCACATTTCTGGTACTTTAAATGAAAGTTCCGATCTAAAATGCTTGATGCTATTAATAGCTTAATGTTTCCGCAATAACAATTTGGATTAGGAAAATCGCTGGGAAGAAATTCTTTGTTATTGTGTATTCAGATTCTCGGGAGGCGGTTCTTCGGCAATTTTCTTTTAAAAGGAGGCCAAATTTCATATCCCAATCTGTACCGATTGTAAATCTATTTAACCCGTTCTTCCCTTCTATCTTTTTTAATTCACTGACAATGCAACTCGCCTCATTAATCACACAGCGTTGCTAATGAGTAGCATCAAATTTCTAATTTCTGGAGCAAAGCAAGTGAACATCATTTTATTTTTTCATAAAATATACCAAAGCACTTAGCCGTTTGATTAAAGCTCACGAGGAAACCTGTTTTTTCCCCACACATTTTATGTAAATAACAAAGAAATACATTGAACAAAATCAAATTTGGATTGCGCGGCCTGTTGCAAGATCCTTTCCTTCTTTGTTTGATAGCAGTCAAGAAGATGGCCTGAAATATATAGGATATAGAGAAATGGTATTAGTGTCCTTGAAAGTATTTAATTACATTTTCTGCTTTCAGAACAAAGCCAGTGTCCTCTGATCAATCTGGACAGATTCCAAATCCGATCCAACGAAAAGCAGATAAAAAAAAAATCAGTGGTGAGTTTCTATACTTTTCACTCCTTTTTAGCAGAATCTGCTATTCTGGTCAATAAGCAGAATTACCACTGCAGAATTATTTCAAGGTTTTATATATTAACCACCGGAATACAGATAGAAGAAATTAATTACATTCTTTAAATAGGCAGGGACTCGATCCTTGGACTTCTCCATTGGCGCCTGTTATCGTGCTACACGTTGGTGAACCTGCTTCCTCTCTCTGCTAGACCCCATGCTTTTGCAAAATAATGTGTAATTCTGATAAATTGGTCTGCATTGTGTTAACACGTCTGGGTAGCAGGCCATTAAGGCTTCAAAGCAATACAATTGAAAACGGGAGAGAATAGAAATCTTATTTAAACTATTCTATGTGTGGCACATCGTAATGTTCAGAATGAGGCATGTTTATAGCCAATATGTACATCTGGGTGCGTTTCGTTAAATCTAGAAGGGGGGAGGGGGTACGTTTTATGAAGTATTGGAAACGATTCCTTTGAGCTGTACTATTCCGTTCAGCTACTTTGACTTCAGGTCTACAGCGTTGCTCTTTAATCTTTCTAACTCAGTTTCAACTCCATATATTTGTTTCCATATATTTGTTCATTTTGCAACACACATGGCTTCCATGAGAGACCGACACATTTCGTGGGACTGTCCCTCGTTTGTAAATTAATTGGGCTGTATAATGGGAGTCCTACTTCTGGATAAACCACAAAAATGGATTGTGAATTGGAGACAGGAACCGCACAATCCATTCAATCTTTATAGTTTACACAATGAGAGTGTTTATCCCACTTACTCGATATAGAATAAAGGACCTGACATTAAAAATGGTTGATATCTGAAAGCTGGTGAATATTAGTTTGATGATGGGGGTCCTGCTACCTTTATATGCAAAGACTGGATTATTTCTCCAGAGAGGTCATTTCAATTTTGAAACAAAGTTCTTCGATGTCTACAATTTAGGGATGAAGCTCAGATCTGGAAGAGATTAGGTAAGATGCAAGCTGAAATATGAACAGATGTGCACACCCAACCAGATCCCTTTGCCAGAACTGATCCTCAGAGTATAAGCATAATTAACATTGCCATGTCCCAAGAATAATCTGCTTCTTCTGGAGAGTGATGGCTGAATGCAACAAATATTTGAGTAGAATTTTTAACAAAATATATCATATGGTTAAGCAAGTTCCGAAAATGCGTGGAACTCGTTACAATTTAAAATAGCTGACATATATCACGAATAAAATTGCATTAAACATGCCTGCCAGACACCGAGTAGAAGAGAGACGCTTCTTTTCCCCGTTTGATCCCCTGATTCTCCCGGCTTCGTACCTCAAATCAAACCTTTGATTTCAAATTTGGCTCCCAGCTGACGTTCAGCAAAGACAATTTCCAGTTGCTCCCGCTCGAGCCCTGCGCTTCTGCTCGATGTGAGAAGCTGGCGGTGTGAACCTTCCTTCAAATTCCCTGGCAACTTTCAATGGCTTATATAAAATCCTGCAAGAGTTGGCGAAACGCCTCGTAGATAAGGAACTTGTGGAGTCTGGGCATTCTTTTTTTGGCCTTTCCTCCTACGCTGTAGCTGTTTTACACTTCTGAAGATAGCAAGTCTTTGGAAGTGTTTTTTCTTTTCATTCTGTAGTGGAGCCTTTGCGACCATAGCACTAGCAGTCATAAATTGTGCGTAGCACACAATGACAGGTGCATTGATATGCACTGTGAGGACTCTAGCTTCTTAATAACAACGAACTGCCCATCTTTATGTACGGCTATTACATTCTTAGGCTACTCTGCTAAGATTAAACGGAAAACGGAAAGCAATTATTCGATTATTAGTTAAATGATGGAAACTGTTTTTCAGTGGTCTCGCCATGGACAAATAAAACACACACAGGAGAAAGTGACTCAGGATGTAGCTTTGCTATTTACTTAAGTCTGTATTAAAGAAGTTTATCTTTTGTAACTCCGCTTTATAGACGAATTTAAAACCTGAGATAATGGAAAATGGAAAGTTAAATCATTAACTTCAATCCTGTCGTGGTGTATCTATGACCGGCAACTCTTTTGCCCTTCTACTTTTCGTTAGTGTTGTAGTGAAACTTGCCATTTATGTCGGCCAAAAGTGTTTAATAATTTCTGGCGTTATTTTTCGCCATGGGCCCACGCGGTTGCAGATAATGTATTCGGAAACACACCAAAAATAAAGAGGTGATGGTCCAGAACAAGGTGTTACTTATCAAATCTTTGTATTAGGTGATGCACCCTTGCATTTAGAAAACATGTAAGGTAAGAAAGATCTGAAAGATGAACGCAGAAACAGTTGACCATTGTCCAAATGATTTATGGCCCGTGGCTGCGATGGAGGTTCAAGCAGAGTTCACAAGCAGTTGGTGTTTCTGAACCAGATCTGCCGCTTCACCACCTTTTCACAACACCTTAATATTAATGTTGGTTTTGATATTCTGATGATAGCGCCTTCAAACCACCTACAATCGAGGAGGCTGGCTGCAATAGCGTGGGTTCAGATCCCGTGGCAGTAAATAATACTGCGTTGCTTCCTTATCTCTTACACATAACACGGGTTAGATGGGCAGAGTGGATGGGGAGGGAACAGAAATGTAATTAAATTCCAGATAAACAGCTAAGTAAAGGACCGCAATATAATGCCAAACTTACTGAACTATAATGGCGTGCATGGATAGGACGTGAAAACAGGATAACAGAAGAAAATAGAATGCAAAGAGACACATAAAAACAAACAGCGTAAAGCAGTAAAGCAAAATATTGACATTTTTTTCCCGTAAAGGAACAGCTGAAATGTGCACGTGTGCCTGACTGCTACTTTGGAGGGCGCAGATCACAAACCTCATATTTCATTATAATGTCAAGTCTTGTATGGCTGAAGGCTTTTTCTAAATGAATCGAAAATCTATTTGTGACGTGATATAGTAGCAGATAAGTCATACATCCAATGGTTGCGATGGTTTATACAGGAATACATTTTACTTAAATGATTCAGCAGACTAGGTATTGTACTCAAGACTTAAAACACTGGCAAGTCATTTTCCTTAACGGTCCCAGTATATTTCACAGTGATTTGTTTTAATTTGCGTTTTGATCATTTAATTCCAGACACAGAAATAACCTCCTAGTTTAATAAATATCTTCAGTAACCTCAATCGGAACACAAGGTGCCATTCTTCAATAAAAAAAACTTTGACTTTATTGCTGAGCTCCTCACTTCATGCACAAATGCAGTAACTGGGAAGTCCCCTCACCAAGTTAGATACGTACTTTTAATAAGCTTTTGGCCGAGAGTTTTCGAGTAATTTTTACAATTGGTTTAATAACAAATTCACAAGTAAGTAAGGAATGGTTAACAGATTTGCGTTAGGGTCACAAAACTGTAGATAGTACATAAATAATTTTACTATAGAAACAAATTGGAAAATATGATGTTAAAATAGTTTATATATAGTATAGTGTTTCGAAACAACTGTTGTTACAGCTACAAGAGTCTCATCTCCATTCTTTCAAATCGATTCTTATATTATGAATCGTTATTGACTTTAAGATTGGAGTTTGCACATTCTTGGAGTTTGCACATTCTCCCCGTGACTGCCTGGGTCTCACACCCACAAGCCAAAGATATGCAGGGTAGGTAGATTGGCCACGCTAAATTGCCCCTTAATTGGAAAAAAATAATTGGGTGCTATTGACTTTAAGAAAGGTTGCCGGTTAGACTAAACACGCTATCATTCCTGTTTTTTTTGTTTCAGTTTACGTTAGTGCGATGATTTTATTTCACATACACGTTCCAAAAAGATAATCCTATCCAGTAATATATGCTATATTGCAGACTGCTGCATAAACTAAAGCCGATGTAAGCAGCAGGATGCAGATGTAAAATGCTGACTTGCTTATTTCTCTGTTTTAATTAGAACAAAAAGATTGAATAGGTGCTAGTTATACTTTAACTAAACTGCCTGCCCTCTGTCATAAAGCAGAGAGATGTAGCAGAAAGCAAGACATTCGCTTCACACAAACCTCTCTTACGTTGAAGAAAAAGAAACCAACAATGGCGAGGGAACACTTCGTTGGTTTTTCAGCTTTTGGAACTGGTCCGATCCATCATGTCTTGTGCAACACTGTCTAGATCAGAGAATAAAACGGTCTGTACCCCCAGCAAATGCTGCAGGCGAATAAGTTGCCTGTGACTATGGTATTTTCGTTCTGTTTGAGAGGCGCCTTTTTGTTTCTCACCATTATAAAAATGGCCTCAATCAGTGAAACCAGCTGGAATAGCACTGTGTGTTCCACCGAAGTCCACTTATGTCAAGCATGACTGCGACATTTTTAGCGTTCTTTGACTTCCACTGTTCTGAGAATAAATCCTTAGCAGAAAACTGGTTGTTTTCCATATGATGTGAAATAGTTCAGATGATGAAGAATATTATATTATGTCTGCTATATATAATTACGTCTTGTTACAAAATCAAAATAACGTATTTATAAGAGAATCGTCATCTGCGGTAGGTATTAATAGACGAGTAATGCATTATGCATTGAAATATTAATAAATCTCCGCCGAAGTGGAAGGCAACAGCAAAACGTTATACATCGTTTCAACTATAAATGTTTTCGACATTTCCTGAAAATGGTCACTTCAAGTGCCCGAGTTTACAAATTGAAGCTGATTCCTCGAAACACAGGAAGGTGCCAACACATAAACACCTTGTAAAATTATAAATGTCTTCCAGAAGTTGTCAAGTAATTTATTTTACATTTCAGCAACTTATTAATTCTCTCGTAAAGTAGTAATTCATAGAAGAAGGAAAACTCAAATTCTGCTAACGGATGTGATATAAGATTTTATTTATGGATGCTGTTTATGCTTTACAAGTTGAATTATGAGTTCCTAATGTTTCACCATTATTGTCTTTTGCCTCATAAGCTCAAGGACTGCTGCAGACTTGTGATTGGTGTAACAGTGCCACGTGATCGAAGGTGTCAATGCTATTCGATAAGGGTGTCAAGACCTTATCATTTCGAAATAGCGAGATGCAAAAAGCGACTTACTACGATAACTCCGGAATATTCGGCGGTTACTCCTACCAAAAGACCAACGCATATAGCTACAGTTCTAGCCACCAGGCCTTCCCGCCATCATCTGTTGAAAATGATTATCAAAGCTCGGCGTGCCCCATTCAGACATCTGGTGTCAGGGCCCCAAACCATAAGCCTACCGATATAAATGGCAACTGTATGAGAACAAGTGGCAGCCAGGGCACTGTCCAGCCCCCAACCATCAATGAGCCACACCTGCCACCTCCTTTACCACCCTCACCCAATGCAAGCAACACCTCAACACAGAAAAGAGCCAAGTCTATTTCAAATTCTTCCGCCAGCCCAGCTGCTACTCTCACCAAGCAAATCTTTCCCTGGATGAAAGAGTCTCGTCAAAATGCCAAGCAGAAAAACAACTGCACAGTTGCAGGTATCCTTCAGCACTTCACTTTTTCGAATTTGAATCACAGCTAATCTTTTAACAATTAGGGAGAAAGTTTGCCAAATGACACACCGAGATGGAAGTAGTTTCCCTCTATTTGACTTCCCGTGGTTGGGGAGAGCAAAAGGATCATTACATATTTTCAGGGCATTGCGTAAACATTTTGGCGATAACTTGTAAATCATTAAATCCTCGACTGCTTGAGTAAGTAACTGAGACATTCTGGGAGTGTTGATCAGGAATGCCTGAATTAATAGGCTGACCCTTCTCTGATTCTCGTATGTCACACAGTGAAATCCTAATATATGCAATTGTTGCAGATGGCTCAAATACTCCCATTTTATCACTGTGGACTTCGCCGTTTAGACCAGAATCTATTAAAATAAAGTCATATAAAGAATGTGTTTGTATCTCCTTTACATAGAAGTGATTTGATTGTATTTGATCTCATTTTATTCTACTGCTCATTCCCATTGCCTTTAAATACAGAGGTTCAAGTACATATGACCTAAGTTTGGTGCATGATAGCACGGGGCAGCATAGTGGTTAGCACAGTTGCTTCGCAGCTCCAGGGTCCCAGGTTCGATTCCCGGCTGGATCACTGTCTATGCGGAGTCTGCACGTGCCTGCGTGGGTTTCTCCGGGTGCTCCAAAGATATGCGGGTTAGGTGGATTGGCCATGCTAAATTGCCCTTTGTGTCCAAAATATGTTAAGTGGTGGTTACTGGGTTACGGGGAGAGGGTAGATACGTGGGCTTCAGTAGGGTGCTCTTTGTAAGGGCCAGTGCAGACTCGATGGGTCGAATGGCCTCCTTCTGCACTGTTGATTTATGATAGAAATACTACTAATGGGACTAACCTTCAACTTCTAATTGTGTGGGTACAATCAATTGGCACAACTGTATTCTAAATGAGAATAACTTTTACTTTTACACAAACAAAAATACACATCGAGTCAGCTAATCATTGCACGGCATTATTGCAATACAGCACAATATCAGGTGTTTGACTTCCAAGCTCCTCATATTAAAGAAGGAAGCACTTATATTACTTTTTCTTTGGGAGGGATTTGCTCATCAGTTTCGAGGTAGTTGCCTCTCCAAAGTTTTAACTACAATCTGGGAAACAACGTGAAGCAATTGTTACATTCCAAATTATGGGTCAATATTTCCAGGTAAATGTTTTTATTAGAAATGAATTCTTGTGAAATAACGTTTTATAACGTTATTGGATCTTCTGCTTGAAACTCCGAAGAAGTCGATAAATAGACACCTCGTGAATCAGCAAACAGCATTAACAGCAAATGCCAAAGAAAAGAAGTAACGTGCATTTATCTAGCGCCTTTCACGGCCCCGGCACGGCGTAAAGAACGTAACCGCCAACCAAATCATTTAAAAATGACGTTAAATGCTTATTTTAATGTTAATACAGCTATTAACCCACCTTTGTATGTAATCGACATGTTACCCTTCAGATGGTTATATTTGGCCACTACATAAGGCTGGGGAGTAGGGGCGGGGGGCGTTACATGATTAAATAATGGGTTTCCACTTATTTTCCTAGTTCAGTGGTGGATAATGACGCGGCGGGGTTTTTAGGTTAGACGTGCTTATTTACACATTTATGTATGGGAACCAATATAATGTTTTTCATTTTGCAGGCGACAATTGTGAAGATAAAAGCCCACCCGGTCCATCCTCCAAGAGAGTCCGTACAGCCTACACCAGCGCGCAGCTGGTCGAACTGGAAAAGGAATTTCATTTTAATCGTTATCTGTGCCGTCCTCGGCGAGTTGAAATGGCCAATTTATTAAACCTAACCGAACGCCAGATAAAGATCTGGTTCCAGAACAGAAGAATGAAATATAAAAAGGATCAAAAGTCCAAAGGGATCATGCACTCCCCTGTTGGACAGTCTCCAGACAGAAGTCCGCTTTTGACCGCGCCAAATAACATTGGATTCTCAAGCCAGCTCCCCACTGTCAACAGTCTGAGTTATGAACCTCCTTCGCCAACATCTTTCACAAAATCCCAGCAAAATATGTATGGCTTGGCTGCTTACACTGCACCCCATAACAGCTGCCTACCCCAGCAGAAAAGGTACCCGGGTACAGAGTATGACCATCACACTATGCAGGGCAATGGTAGTTTTGCCAATCACAACTTGCAGGGCAGCCCTGTGTATGTTGGAGGGAACTTTGTTGATTCAATGCCAGCTTCTGGTCCGATGTTTAACCTTACCCATCTTCCTCATCCTTCATCAGCCACTGTGGACTATAGCTGCTCTGCTCAAATACCAGGCAATCACCACCATGGACCTTGTGATCCCCATCCTACATATACAGACCTGACATCTCATCACACATCTCAGGGAAGAATCCAAGAAGCGCCCAAACTAACACATCTGTAACGGACCAGCACGGTTTGTCAAGCGATGTCACTTCGCTTTTTTATTACCTCATTTGTATCAAATATTCTCCTGCTATGAGACTGCCGCAGTATTCGTCCACCATTCATTTTCTACCTGTTACAATGCTTCTCTGTGTTTATTTAAGGGTCTACATGTCAGCCATACCTTTCCGTAAGATCCTAGCGTAATGCAGAATGCAAATAGAGGAACAATTGCTTGAAATATGTGCATTGGAAGGTAAGATACATGGAGCCAGTCCTCAGCAAACCCTTCTTAATGTGGAATTTAAAGACTAGTAATTCTACACACTCCACTGAGGTGGGATCCTGTCCGTAACTGGTCTTACTGCCCAGAACTTCAGCTCTGTACTTTTCAATAATGAACGGACTGAATTGAACATCAATGATATGTATTTATTATTTTAAGTCGAAAAGAAAAAAGATTTTTCTATCACTTATTTATCCTCGTCTTAATGTATTTATGTGAGATTTATAGATCTTCTACAATCTGACTTTAACCTGTTTGAACCATGTCTGTTACAATCATATTTTCCCTCTTTAGTAAACCTGGGTTTAAATTAGATGAGAGGATAGTTTTTTGAGCAGTTGTATCAGTGGCTGGTGTTTGTAGATTATGTAAGGGTTATCTCTGAAAGCAAATTGTAAGTTATGACTGTAGTTAATCAGAGAAAATGTGACACTACACAATAGACGGCACATTTCTATAACAATACTTTATTTCAATTGTCTGGTACTATTCCAACAGATATTTAGAATAAAAATGTGTTCTTTGGACAAACCTGTAGCCTTTATTTATAAATACATATGCACCATATCAGCTGGATGTTTCGCCATCTTGTCTCCTCACTTCTCATTAATACAAGACAAACTGACTGCAGCCATAGACTGGAGATGTTCAGCCCAGTTGCGGTCGGGTTAAAATGGGCACTTGCAAAACGATACATTGCACGTTTCAATGCAATGCTAAATGAGCATGAAAAACCATTGCTGCAATTTTGTATTTTACCCAGCAATGTAATATACCACATGAAATGTTAAGAGTGGGGCACACAAAATAACAGGAAGGAAACAAAGGGAAAGAGGGGGCGGGGGTTAGGTCGCGAAGAAATGTGGCCAAATAGCATAAGATAAGTAAGGCTGACAAAAATAAAATTCAAACATGTACATTTTCGTTACTTTAACTAACCTTGACAGTTATTATTTGCTTTGGTTTTCCTAAACGACTTGCAGCCTCGGCATATGCCACATGCATATTTAAGGCAAATAGACAAGGAGCAAATCAATCCAAGTAAAACGATTTAGTACAGATTTTCACAGATTTTATCTGATAGATATATTAAAAAATCCAAAAGCGCCTCAATCTAATTACCGTTATCTTAGGTAGTCAATATTATTATGCAGCAAACGGTGTTCCGGATGCCCCCGTATTAGGTGCCTGTGAGAATGGAACCTGATCCCAGGCTTTAGCTGCTGCCTCTCTCCACAGCAGCAGCCTGCAGCACCGACACATGCGGCGCCATTTTGTTTGACAAATAAAGCAGGAGCGATGAAAGCCTTCTGGCAACAAAGATATCACCCATCCGTCAAAAATAATGTCTTTATTTTAAATGAGAAAGAAATTGGGATGTGAACATTTGAAAACATCAACAGTTTGACGAAGGCGAAACCTTACGTTGAGGATTTTAGAGCTCGAAATTATGTAGCATTTAAAATGTTGCCCTCCAGAGTAAACTCCTCTGGTTTACTTTATCTTAAAATCTCTGACGAGAAGGAAGTGCTAAATATGAATGCAGCGTAGTTCTTATGCACTGCACTCAGCTCATCGGTGTGTGTTATCTTTAACGTGCCTATCATTAACGCCAACGCCGTAAAGCGATCCTGAGCCTTGTTTTGTTAGTACACCACCCACACGTCAAAGAATGCAAAATGTTGTCTTTCCAGGCAGACAAGAGGAGAAAAAACACCCACTCAGACAACAATTTAATGGAAGCCAAAGGCCATCTGAGGAGAATGAATAAAAAAGAAATGGAACGTCGCGTTTTGACCTTATTTTTATTATTCTCCAACATTTTGTATATACGTGAGCAGAAGAAATATTAGCAAATATTGTGGTTGCTAATTTGGCAATAACAGATTACAGAGAGCGCAGCCTTCGGGGCTTAAATGTCAAATAATTCACAGACGTTGCTATATAATGTGTAAAGTTCATAAGTCATAGCAGCTCTATTCAAGGAGAACCCGCGAGATGCTACTTCAGAAATACTGAAGTAATTGACTTTTGGGATCTTCTGAAATCAACAAATAACAAGGCGTGCTGACTTAGATGGAGAACGTTAGATGGTACTTATTCAGAGTGTAAAGATATCGAATAAATTGTACATTCTTAATATTTCTTGCAGCACAATGTTTACAGTGTCTGTTTATGTTCATGGTAAAAAGCAGAGAGTGTCTGCAAGTGATCCTGTCTACTTGGCATTGGGCCTCACCGCCAGCTCCTACTGTCCAGGGTGCTGCTTTAGCCACAGCTTGTGTTCATTCTTCTACACCGAAGGGCCTTGCGATGATTGTCACAGCTCCGAAGATTAATTGATTTGTCGCTTATTACTCCACGCTACACAATTGTAGGCAGAAATCTAGATTTGAGTGTTCTTTTCTTCTCAGTAATGCAACCACCCACCATGAGATGCAGGATGATTTGTAATAGTACTGTACACTTTCTACTTTCTAGGAATGACTCTGCATTACCTTACATAATAACATGGCCTGGCGATGGCAGGAAAAAGCGACCTACACCTTTTTATATTTTATTTCAGAATCATTCAGAAAGCCAGTCTTATTTTCCACTCTTGTCATTGGTTAAGGCGATCATGTGACGATAAAATCAGCCTCATCTCAACGTCGTGTCTGTGTATTCAATAGACATAGTTTAATAATAGCACGATCCCTTAGCGTTTGTAATCAGTACATTTTATAAATATATATTTTCAAGGTAACTATCAAATAAGCAATATTCTACCGATTCTGCCGGGCAGAAATGAACAACGAGTTTGAGAGAGAGGTTGGTTTTATCAATAGTGAGCCATCGCTTGCCGAGTGCCTGACATCCTTTCCTCCTGTTGGCGAGACATTTCAAAGTTCATCAATCAAGAACTCGACGCTTTCACATTCGACACTGATTCCTCCTCCTTTTGAGCAGAGCTTCAGCAGCTTGGACCATGGTAACACAAACCAAAATGGGAAAAGCCACACTTCAAAAGGCATTGGTCGGGCCATGTTAAGGGACAAACCTCTGGAATATCCGTGGATGAGAGAAAAGAAAAACCACAAGAAAAAAACTGTCCCAGCGACGGGATCATTCTCATCTTGTTCTTCTAATGAAGGTCAGGTCAATAATGTTTTCCTTTATCTTTTTTGTATCATATACGGTGTATCAACAGTATTTTTAAAAGGGATTCAATTTTGAAGCAATAACATGTTTCATAGACTGGAATATGTCAGACCTGCAAACTGCTCCAATCCCATCAATATCCAAATGTAAGTAGTGGCTATTCAAGTATATAGCACTCCTCGTAATATGTAGGTATCAATAACCTGCACACAACCAAATTTCAGACATCTGGATTATCTTTCTGTTGCCCTGCTGGGTCATTTTCTGCTGGAAGCCTTTTGTGTCTCGGAGGCGGCCATTTTATGTTGCCGGATTATTTGGAAAGATTTGTGATAACTTATCGGAACTTTTCCTTCCTCACTACAGAGAACGAAGAGCTTAACGAGCCGGACAACGGGAATCCTTTTGACAGCTCCAGGAGACTACGAACCACTTACACAAACACTCAGCTATTGGAATTGGAAAAGGAGTTTCATTACAATCGTTACCTTTGTAGACCTCGGAGGGTAGAAATTGCAGCTCTACTCGATTTGACAGAAAGGCAAGTTAAAGTCTGGTTTCAGAACAGGCGTATGAAGCACAAGAGACAAACTCGATTCAAACAAAGCCAAAACGCTGATTCAAAGTGCCATTTTGCTAACACTGTTAATCAGAGTGGATTTTCCATGAGAAGTTTTGCTGAGACACCTGTAAATAAAACTTTGAGTTCATTAGAGAGCAAAAAGATTGCTGAGCAAGATATTAGCGATTCCGCTCATCAAGATACGCTGAGTGATATCAGCAGTGACCTGCGCAGTGTTATTGGCACTTCTCTGATCTGCACTGAGGGAACCCACAGCCACTATTTTCCCCAGAGCTCAGATGAAACTGACTCCCTGATACCTATGCTGAAAAACTGCTCGGCCGGAACAAGTCCTGGCAGTCCAGAGAGTTTCAGCATCCCATCTTTGGAGGATTTAGACAAAATTACAATCGAACCACATCTAGATCTGATAGAAGAATTACCTCAATTTTCTTTGTTGGAAAACGAGGACACATTAGTTATTCCATCCAACGTGTTTGACTTTCTAAGTGACAATTTTAGCTCCACCGATTTTCAGCAGTTGCAGTTTTAGACCGGCTTCCAGTTCACGCACATACTGATTTCCTTAATATGTGATATTTCTAAATTAACAGGCTGGAAGGCTGTGCCATTTAGCACATGCCTCTTGATCACAGGTGTTACGGATCTCCTGCTCATGTCTGCATTATGCCGCGAATCAAAGGAAACGAGTTCTGAACAAATTTAATGTAGTGCAAGAAATAAAAGTATTTTCAGTATTTTATTTTAAATAAGGTGAATATTTCAAATATCAGCAGATTTTCAAAAACTAAATACATATCTTTAAAATACAATTTATATAATAGCTTTGAGTAAAGAAAGTATTAACATGAAAATATGCAAGAAAAGATAAATAAAATATATTGGAATTGAACATGTCTATCCCGACACTGCGGATTTCTCTCAGTTTAATAGTCGAATTGCCTTAGTCCAAAGTCCCAATCAGCGATATTCCTAGAAAACAAGACGAAAATGCAATCAGCAACCAAACAACATATGTAATAACAGTGCTGTGACTGAATAAAGCCAATTGCCTCTGTTTAAAAATGTACTTATTCATAGGCGAGTTATTGGTTGTTATGGGGGAAAAAACATTAAGAATAGGCTATGGAATTTCCATGGTTTCCCCCGTAAACTGTTTAATGCTTTAAGGAAATACAGTTTTTAAAAGTAATTATGGGGTTAAATCCCACAAACCACATCGTGGATCCTAATTTAAATACTAAGATCACCTAGTATTAAGCTGCTATGAAAATCGAAAGGGAAGCCAACTGGGTAGATCATTCACAGAAAAAAGGAAATTTCTATTTATTCCGAAACTCAGTTACTACAGAATTACAAAATAAACCGTTAGGACAAACAAGCTAGCGATGACTGCCATAGTCCGGCTGGGGTTTAAACCCATGGAGGACGCCATTTTGTTCGACGGGACCAAATGTAGTAGCTGAACAAATCAATGCATCGATATCCTATTTAGAAGAGGCGGAAGGAACAAGATCTCGATAAATAACTATATTACAGTATTTCAACCAGGATACGCTGACAAAACATGCAATATCATAGTCAAATCAAAAAAATATAGAAGATAAAGAAATGATGCCCTCTTGAAATTGGTGTGTTTAGTATTTTATTCCCTTTTGAATTTCACTCAGAGGCTCACAATAGGTTATCACCGTTTGTGGCTTTAAAAATGAATATAGTTAAGATCCAAAACTATTCTATTGCCTTTAGGTTGGGTACCTGTGTAAAACTGCCGGTCGAATAACGCACATCAAACTTACCTAAACGTGCTTAAAGACATGTACAGAATTGATGCTGGTGGGAGATATATTGATGTTTAGAAATGACATGCATTTCATCACCGAAAAAGATATGAATGAGTAAAGAACTAACTGTAGCAAGCGAATATAGTCCCATGTAATAAGTAACTGCAGAATAAGATCTATCCTGTTGAACAATTGCCAGATATTTGATCTAAAAGTTCTTGTGTTTTTAAAACACTTAACTCGTGGTATTTATCAATTGAACTCGCGATGCGATGTAATCTATTGAGTATGCTATTGCATATAAATGGCAAATAGAGAAGAAACAACATACATCACAATCTGAGCCAGAAAATTACCAGCTACCTCGAAGGCAAGGTGCAATTTATCTTTCTGTTTCAGAAAAGGGTACACAAGTGCTTTCCAAAAGTTTGCTTGCAGCATCAGTAGGGCAAAGAATAGCGTTCTACTTAGAAAAAGGAAGTAGCTTCTGAATCCTGAACAAACTCACGCAGTTCTTGTTAGCAAACGATGTTGACTGTGTCAGACAAGGATGTGCTTGGAAACGCCCACGTTCCACATTTGTAATGTCCAATAAATATTTAATTTTTTGAAATTCTTACTTTTATGCATTTGATTTACTGAGAAAGTAGCGTTGTGTCAACCTTCCAAACAAAGTGCCCGCTTTGTTCACGTGAGTCATGACCGTGCCTTTAATGTTCAAAAGCTTGAGGAGTTCTTGGTAGGACGTTTTCAAATTGCAAGACCAACTATCAGGATATTAAAGTTCCGAAGGGAATATGGTGATTAGGTCCTGTCATTTATAAGGTCGTAAATGCACGTTAGTTCGAATAATCGCTCATTAAGTATCATTGGAGCTAGAAGTTCAGATCAAATTGCTAAACCTCGGCAAGTAATTCCGAATTTCGCTTTAGAATGCTGCCACCGGAGATATGAAAACTTTCGCTGTGTACAAATCTATAGTAGTCAGACGCCATGAAGCTTTCGCGCTGCATTCTACGGCCAATCAAATTCGTTGTTATAAACTTATTTAATTTTTCCCTTCAACTTTATATGTTGTATTATGGTTCCACTATAGTGAGGTCATGCCAGTAAAACTCAACCACAGTAACAAGTGACGTTTAGACCCTGCATAAATTATGAAGTTACACTGCTACCGATAATATAAAGTACTGTACGTTTTCCCAAACTACGAGGCACTCGCCCTAAAGGGTGAGTTTTGTGTTTGCCGTTCCTAATAATAAACAGCAGCTCTCCAGGAACCCGTGAGTAAAGGATCACGAGACAGCAAAATCAGTCGTCATATTTCATTTTTATGTGGGTAACTGCCTGGTATATTTACAGCTAATGTTTCCGTTTGTTTTGCAAAAATGATGGCTCTAAACGTGCAATTGTAAATGAAAAGGAAGGCTAATTTGGAATTTGAAACAACGCACTAACAAATAAGGAGTTCTGCGGAAAGACTTGCAGCTCTGTCTGGATGCAGAGCTGTCAGTGGGGTATTGTTAAGAGTTCATCAATCATGAAATCTGCACTTTTCCCTCGACAGCAGTTCCTCCTTCTTTAAAGCAAGCCAAGGCCAGCTGGGATCCTCCAGCAACCGCTGCCAAAGCGGACAAATGCAAAAGCGAATCACACACCAGTCTAATCACACCACAGCCGAAACCTCCTGTATGACTAACCTTCGAGAAAACTGGAGTCTAACTGCGATCCCTCGTTACTACTCGTTAAAGAGGGTAAAACGTTTCAAGGGCACCAGAAATCTTGGCTCAGCTGAGAATGCTATGTGTGCTTAAATTATTGTCACGTATGACTGCATTTGTGGTATTGGGTCATTTGCGTTAACCTTTTGAAACATGTGACGAATAGATATGTTTTCATAGGAATCCCGAATGTATAAAACTCCGTACATTATATTTTATTTACAACCCCACATTTCCTCTTGTCAATTTACAGAACAGTTAATGGAGAGCTAATATGGTTCCCAGCACCGTAGGCCTAGTGCAATAGCTGTATTTTTTTTATATGACCTATACTTGGTGCCTTATTTGCGAATTTAGAATGGTTAACCGCACTGCCCACACAAATAAAGCGAAAGAGGTTAGTTCAAAGACAATCCTGGGATTCCTGACAAGTTGCAAAATGCAAAGCAGGCCTGCTGCTTGCCTGGCTATTTGATTTTGTGTCTGTGCCTTTTGCCTCCAGAGATCGAAGCCCACCATTATCATCATCATCACCACCAGAACAGCTCCCCTCCCCAACACACACACACACATTTATATGCTACCGGGTTAAGATAAAAACTAACTTCGTGCAAACAGAGGACTTAAACAGGGAAGACGATAAAACTGGTTATTGCAAAAATAAATTCCAAGGAAAAGAAGGATAACCCTGATGTTTACTTGGAGGACTATTACCCTCAAATCATTAGTTACGAATTGCCAGCACAGCGCTATCCCCTTTGTTCCAGACTCATGGCGGTCTAGCATCTTGTAGCGCAGCTTTTATTCTGAATATGAGAAAGTGTTGAATCCAGAAGCACACTCTGATCTGGGAATGGTTCCACGCACTACTGCGGTGACTCCGCACTTTGGACAAGTCTGCCTCGGATTCACAATGCATTTTTCAGTCATATGTCCCCCCACGTTGTCTAAATCAGTTCATCTACTGTGAGAACTAGTGGCAACTAGATACAGTAGGAAGTCCAGAAAGAGATTCATCGTATTGTTTTTATAAAGAAGAATAGCTGAGTGTTTAGCGATATAAATATGTGGGTATGTTGCCGTTCATTCTATTCAAAACTATACTAAAGTGCGATGAAATTAAATACGCATTCAAATAACTGCTTGTGTCTGTTCATTTAAATAATTAGTCAAGACTGCAAAGAGGTGTTGCCTGGAGCTGTCAAAGGAAAGCAAAAATCCAATTAGCTTCCTTTATTATTTTGATGTGGACCACCTCAACTTTAGAAGAAACTTCGGAGTTCGGAATGAGTTGATTTTATATTTATGAACTCCACGTCAGCAAACACAGTGGCAATTGGTAAAATATTCAATGTTTCCGGTTAGGAACTGCAATGTGTTTGATTATGCATGTTCATGTTTGGAAATCACCATCTCAACTTTGACCATATTTATTGGGCCATTTTATGTTCAAGGCACAGACGTATATTTTGATTGCGATATCAACATACATGACTGTAAAAGGGCAGCACTGTAGCATAGTGGTTAGCACAATTGCTTCACAGCTCCAGGGTCCCAGGTTCGATTCCCGGCTTGGGTCACTGTCTGTGCGGAGTCTGCACATTCTCCCCGTGTGCGTGCGGGTTTCCTCCGGGTGCTCAAGTTTCCTCCCACAGTCCAAAGATGTGCAGGTTAGGTGGATTGGCCATGCTAAATTACCCTTAGTGTCCAAAATTGCCCTTAGTGTTGGGTAGGGTTACTGGGTTATGGGGATAGAGTGGAGATGTGGGCTTGGGTAGGGTGCTCTTTCCCAAGAGCCGGTGCAGATTCGATGGGCCGAATGGCCTCCTTCTGCACTGTAAATTCTATGATTTTATGATAATTCTATGACTTCTAGTCAGGAATTCAGTTACATTTCCACTAATGATCAGCATCCAATTTCGAAGGAGAACATTAAACGCTAAGTAGTTAGAAACAAAACTCTGCACTTTTTATAACCAATATCTGCTCTTCAGAAAGACAAAAATTGCCCTCAATATTGTGATTTTAAAAATATTTAATTTGAATAATGTCCAGTATATTCATCTAATGCTGTTGTTAACATTTTAGGGAAAAAAGTAAAACTGCAAAGATCGGTTAGTAAAACATCCAAAGACAAATGTGAAGGGAATGAGCAGGCGGAAGCATCTGTTGAATTGGCTATGCAGGAATTTTAGCCATTTGCAAATCCCGTGGCAACTGTATGCTTTCAAAGCCCTCAAACCCGCTTGCCTCTGAATTATACATAACGCAGCTTTTCGGAATCACATTCAATATGCTGACCGCAAAATGGATGGAAAGGGTTTTGATGAGATGCACCTTTTACTCAAGCAGGAGAGTAGCAACAAAAACATTATTACTCAATATTCAATTGCGAGGGAACACGAGAACAGAAAGGAGAGTACATGCTCCAGTTGATGTCCACTTAAAAATCATGCAGAGCCAGCAGAATTGACTTGTAGATTAGAAATACCGGTAGATATAAAGAAATAATTAAGCATCGAATGAACAGACACACTGTGATGTAGATAGATGGATTTTAGACTTAAAATGCTACATACCGAATATATATTTTCAATCCTTTACACGAGTGAAGAAATGTCTTTCAAACTACTCTAATGCTATGTTTTAACATATGAATGAGGTAATGACACGGCACCTAACAAGCAGCTCATATGAATTACACCGCACACCGCCCCTGGCGATTAAAACGAGCAAGTCATCATGTGTTGTACTCATACACAACTGACTTACAGTTAGAGTTTCTCCATTGAGTGCTTTGACAGCTAAATTACTTTAACTCAGCTGCTTTCACGGACGTGTACCAGGATGAAATAATATTTAGTAACACATTAGGTAAATAAATCAAAATATTTTAATTGATTTAACGATTTCCCGAAACAATTGCAATTGTTCGACAGTGCAGTTCGGGAACTCGCTTTTCTAATATTTCATTTTGACCTGTGTTTCAATTCATATTTTAACGCACTTTAAACGTATCCTGCAGCATATCACAGAACGATCAGGGCAGAAAGCGAATTCAGAATTAGCACGGCCAGTTCTGGGTAGTGAAAGTAACACTTACATAGAGTGTCTTACCGTTTATTTCCGCCTTTTAAAAGTTCTATATTTATCTGATTTCTGCAACAACATTCACGGAATTTCCCTGCTATTAATGATAATTGTTAGGGTGCCGATTAAAAAGGGAGGAAGCTATGTATTCTGACAAGAGAATTACTTTACTACTTGTTTAAACAATAATGCTAACATTTGTAAAGTTACCAGTACTTTGGACGTTCACTAAACAGTTAAACATTTTAATTATGTCGCAAACATCTCACTTTCCGAAACTATTTCCTTTATGGGTATGATTATTATGCCGGTTAGTATTACATTGCGGAGAAATTAGTACCCCTGAGAGGGTAATTACAACGAACAGACTTTTGCTTGCGGTATTCTATAAACTAAGGGACAGCAGCAGTGCAGTGTCATGGACTTAACTTCAGAAACCATTTAAATAACCATTTGCTTTATTCTTCCATGTTTTCTCCATTCTGCATATGTTGGGGCCGTGCGAGTGTTAAGGCCACGAAACCCTCAGTCACCTTGTGCCCCCATTTAATGATCACTGCATCATGAAATAGCCAGAGCTCCTGACAGCAGACAGCAGGCGTGCCTTTACTGTAACCGCCACCATCACACAACTGAAGCCCTTCATTATCCTGCAGCAGGAACACTCCCTCCGCGCGAACATGGATCTCTTACCTGATAACGGGCTTTCAGAGGATCGTCCGCAACGTGACTAAGGTTAGAAAACGCCTCTACGAAGGGTGCTGATGATGTGATCGTAATAAAAGGTGAGTAGATTCAAGTGTCCACTCCTTTCAGTGGATGAGCAAAAAGCTCCGGACGCCATAGAGTAGCGCTGGCTAAGACCGCTGTGATTGGATGGGCACAGCCACGTGACCTCCTTGCTCTATATTAGGAATATTTACTTCCTTTGCGAAGGAAGTGAAGGATCTGCTATGGTGCTCAGGGATAGACAGCAATCAGCTAGAGCTAAACACTCCATTCTGCTCCAGCCCATTATTGGAAGAATGAGCTCTTACTTAGAATACATTCCCAATGCAGACATTCTGACGTTTCCGCCAAAGTTTTACCTCAGTAATGCTCCAGCAGGCTCCCTGCAGCAATGCTCCGGACAAGGTCGTTGTGTTTCAAATGAATCGGTAGGTGATCCATCTCCCAGTCATCATCACCTCCATCAGCCGGTGCCTGCTACTCTCGAACTTTCCTATGACGCCTCTCCATCATTAGACATTAACTTCTTACCTCAGAGCAATGTCGGCTATGACTTTCCTTATGCTGCTAACCAGGAGCAGGATGACACTGGAGAACTTATCCCATACACCACCTCTGTTTACTCAGGAAGCGCGTCTTTTCCGCTCACTGCGCGCCAACACCAATACAACAATCTGTTTGGTGAGCAGGAACAATACCAAACCTCTGGCAAGGAATTCCCAAACTTTTACCCCGGGCATTATCAGAGCCAGTCGACGTGTCAGAGCAGTTACCAAAGGCCGGAGCCTCCCACCGCACAGAAAATTAACACAGCCAATACCTTCGAGTGGATGAAAGTGAAGCGAAACCCTCCCAAAACAGGTCAGTCAATAATCTTGGAAAGTTGGGCTGAAAGTGCACTACATAATATATATATACATATCTAATGTCTAAGGCCACTGATGTTTATTAGCCTTCTGTAAGGCTCATTCAAAGCACCAATTCTGTATTAACCCTTTCATTGACAAAGTGTCAATTTACTGAGACGTAAATGACTCGTAAGGGTGAAGTGCACTTCTGTTCCAGTCATTTCGCCTCCTGTTTCCTCCATTCTGGTTCATATCTTATCATTAATGGTGTTTGAGCAATAACATTGGCAATTGAATCGTTTTCAATAACGCTTTTGGGTGTGTGGGGTAAAAGTGGCACAGTGAAATGAATGAGCTTACCAACTCTGTGCTTTCCACTAGAATACTATGCCTAACTCTATGTATTGTAATTTTGTAGCTAAAACGACTGACTATGGAGTTCCCAGCCCTCCAAGTACAGCGCGTACAAATTTCACCACCAAACAGTTGACGGAACTGGAGAAGGAATTCCATTTTAACAAATACCTGACAAGAGCCAGGCGTGTGGAAATAGCGAACGCGCTACAACTGAGTGAAACCCAGGTGAAGATTTGGTTCCAGAACAGGAGAATGAAACAAAAGAAAAGGGAGAGAGAAGGACTTCTTGCCAGTCTGGCTTCTGTGAACTGTAGTCAGGATTCAGCGTCCACAGAAAGCTCGGATAAATCGGACACTACCTCGCCATTACCTTCCCCATCAACAAAGAGCTCGTCAGAAAATCCAAACTTTGTTGAACAGAAGTAACCTTTTTGAGGCCTTAAATTTCAACTCACTTTTTTGGCCGAAAATACTGCAATCGTTTAGCACATGGCCGAATTGTTCACTTTTATTCTATCAAGTTATCGGCAGGTGATGCAGACTCGATTGTTTGTATATATTGGTTTGAGATGATTTTAAACTCCGTATCATATTGAAATGGACTGAAAGAGTATGGCCAAAGTTTCCATTTTGACCTGCAATGTGTATCACATAAACACAGTTAAATGTAAAGGCGAAACAAAGTGTATCACCTCAACTAGTATGCAAAGAATTTCGTTCCTTAACACAATTGCACAGGCAGTGAATCAGCCTTTGTAAGCAAAGTCTCAGCAACAACACGCTGCACCAATTGACCAGGGTTTTGCTATGAACTGCCTCTTGCTGAAACTGTTACTTGCGTAAAGGAAATTGTTTACATGTACTGTATTTTTATTGACTTATGTGCGATGACATTGACGAATGTAACATAGCATGTTCGACCTAACTCAATGAATAGAGTTTGCACAATTATGCCTCAGGTTGAAAGGTTGCGGTTGCTGCTATGTAACACTGTGCCTATCTAGCATTCTTTTATTAGTTAATATGTTACTTGGCTGCTCTACCTCTGTGATACTTACAACTGTATATTTAAGACTAGTCATGTTATATTCTGCTCTGTTGCGAATTGACTTAAAAGCTTGTAATTTACTTCATTCTCCATCCGAAACGGTTTGTCAGCTTTAGTTACTGCGATTGTACAAATAATGTCCAATGGTAAGAACATGCAAAGGCCGTGGAATAAAATATATCAGAACACATATCACACTTTCAAACTTGTCGAATTTTCTGCAGGTACAATCTTGGATTAGACTCCAGGGTCTGGCCAAGTCATTGACTTCAATCTGGAATGTATATCAAGGCAGCACTTCTCAGTTCAGTTCAAATGTGAACCAAAATGTATGTCTCAATTAGTGTGAAATGAATTGTATACACTGATACAGAACATAAACAAGAAGGCCAGTCTCCCACTTTCAGAAGAATTCTGATCTTTTTGTACTATCTTAGCTCAATCACTGATTTTATGATTCTTTTATTAAAATGTGAGTGGTTGCCTGAAATTAAAATGAGAGACTAGCATTTGTCTTTTACTGTTATTTCTGTTAGTAACTTCAGTTTAATCCAAGCCACTTTTGAAAAGTATATTTAGTAACAGCTCTCCATTCTCCCTCTCTAAAGTCAGGGAAGAAGAGGGCCTTTGCATTATTAACCAATTATAATGAGTCCACTTGGATTAAACATCTTTGCTCAGCAACTTCCCACCGAATGATGAATACAAGAGAGAAAGCATTCATTCAATTTCCTAATCAATTGAACAACATTTGAGACTCATGTGCTCTGTTGAATTGGCTTCCATGCCATCTGCGATGAGCTGCATGGGCCTTGGCTATGTCACACAGCTTTAGACACAAGCTAGCTCTCATTGTCATTGGACAGGAGAATAAGCCCAATAGTGATGGTGGTGGCTTAAGAGGAAAAAAGGACATCTTCACCATTCCATTAGACAACAAAAATGTAAAATCAGTGTATTGATGGTTAATAACATTGGAACATTTGTCAAAATGATAACATCAGTTTAAAAGTATATCTTAACCTACCACAATCATATTTGAGTTCGAATTCCTGGCGACTTGCTGCGGATAATGCTATCCCTCGTTTAAAGGTCCAATTACACTTCAAGCTGACCGTTTGTGATTTCTGTACTGATTCAAGTCTTGTTCAGTCTTGAAGATAGCACAGCATTTCAATCAGCCGATTGAGCCTGTGCTGCAAATCATCCAGATTTTTCTAGTTAATAATGGTAGGAATAGGAATTTCGAGCTACCATTTACTGGTTCGTCGATATATTTGACATTACCCGAAATTGAGCCTCTGCTTCATTGGTGTGAAACTGAAGCTGTAGTTCGGGCTGCTCAAATGAAAGGCAAAAAGAGCGTGTTTGTGTCTGCACTGTAAATTCTATGAATAAACTCCAGTGTGTACCGCATTTCATGATCACAGGCGCCTCAAAGGGCTTTACAGCCAATAAAGTACTTTTGAAGCGAGGTCACGATGCCATGTAGGAATGATGGTAGGATAAAATGCCTAAGTGTGTACAAAAGTGAACATATATTTTAAACCTGTACATTACGTCAAAACAGACTTTAGATAATATACACACAATCCCATTTTTAGGTTTCGCCGGAATGTTTGTTTAAAAATTGAGCTTTAAGATTTGTGAGGCAGACCATTGCAATAATTGAACACGAGTCGCTTCAATCTGGATAATCTGTTAGTGTTTGACTTTAGCTTTTCTGTATGTGTGTATGTCTACAAACTGATGAATCACACTCAGAATGAAAGTGCATATTCCCGATCGACCACATGTTGTACAGCAAACAGAAGGTAGCGACGCAAATGAACATGCCTCTACTTTTTCGCAAACGTTTCGGCCATTTGGTCTTAACAACTTCGTGTTAATTACAGTTCCACTAAATCAACACACAGAGTCCCTGAGAAGCGGCATTTCAAAGAACTGCTGAAGTCGTAAAATTTACAATGATCTCCTTGGGAATCAGCTCGGAGATCTTTGATATGGAATCCACGATTCTTTGATGGTGGCTCGCAATGGGCAACCCCTGTACTCAGAAAATGCGTGGTAAATCTAAACGCTGATTTGCACAAAATGTTTATTTTGCTTTTAGGCAGAGACACATGCTTCACGCAGACCAGAAGAGTGGTTTTAAAATGTGATATTTTTGTGAGTCTGAATAAGTAATGCTAGGTTACGCCTCGGGAAATGGCATATCCTGGCGCAATTGCATGTTATAAACTTGCAGATCTTTTGTCTTGTCCCTTACTGTTAGGCGCCTATTGTTCGCTTTTATGTTATCATACCTCTGATCCCAGTCCTGATTATTCCCCCAAAGCCCCTGAAGAGGTGGGGGATGCTAGGGATTTTATTAGCACAATACGAAAACTGTTCGTAACTGTGACTGCATTGTAAGGGTCACAATAGTAGTTTGCACTTGTTTGATATCCAGTTTTACTTCTGCCCAGAGCGGAAGGACTATTCAATATTTACTCTGCCTGAAAGGGGTTGCAGAAGGGTGAACCACAGCAGGCATCCCACCGATCCCACCCCCAAGCGCCAGGTTCACTGAAAGTTCATGAGAAAGCTAAACGATCTGGTTCGATCCTTAGTGTTCCATTTCTACTGCAATAAATGTATTAGGACAGGTTTTTAAACAGGATGGAATATATGCGTGTCCTTTCCCCAACAATTTGTTTTCAACGTTTGAATACATAAACTAACGTAATGCGCACTTCTTACCTTTAGACAGTCTTAAAGGTCAAAGTTCATTGTAGTACTGCATAAATGCATATTTAATGTTGCTTTATGACTGACGCACAATTAATATGCCACGAATCCACCCGTTCACTGCAAACAATAAGGACGTACCATACATGGACTTTCCCCTGATATTGTCTATTTTGCTATGTGGCTCCATAACATCTTTCTTCTCGAATTCATAATGTTCGCCTGCTTGAGCAATTTGCCGTGATTTTGTACTGGGTAGGGTGGGGAGGCAGGTCCCGAGTCTGCCTCTGCTGGAATAGGGGTCAACCTTTTGGAATTAGTCTAATCCACACACCACCTCACCAACTGAGCTAACCGCACCCCAAATTCTAGTGTATTGAAAAACTAGGTTACTCTAGATTTTGTTCGTTGCGATTAAAAACATATAATTTCGAACCAGACAAAAGGCTGGTTCTCGCACTGATTCTATATACACTTGGGACGGAGATGTTGGAGCTGAAATCATGTTGTTTTTGATTGGCCGCTGTAACACTTCCGCATGGAAGGCGTGCTGCAGCCAATAAAGTGGGCCTATGGCACTAAAAGGACTGCAACAGCATTCAGAAAATCAGTTCATATCAGGTATTCTCCGTTTTGTTTAATTTATCAGTTTCCCCGAGAAGCAGTTCATGAATATAAACATCAAGGCGAACATAATTGACAGATGTAGCAGCACTTTCCAGCCAATTGAAACAACGGGTGGGGCGATGATGCTGAGTAGCCGCCACACATTGGCTCTCCGCTGGTTTAATATGCAGTTTATCCAAATACTGAGTGTTGACGAACCATGTATGCGGCTTGTTTATTTTGGTATTTATCTATAGTGTAATTGTCACCGGATTGAGGCTCTCTTTGAATAATTAGTTGTTACATTGTGCTCCTCAATGACCATTTGCACATACATGTGCTCCAAGTAAATTCAGGAGGCCGGAAATTCAACTTGTTGACAAATAAATCAAATTGTAAACATGCTTCGAGATAAACTATATCATGGAATACAGTGCGTCTGTTAACATTGGTTTGACGTAAACATTTCTTGTGCTTCCAGCAAACTGGCGAAGGTCAATGCCATCAATTCAATGACAGGCTCGCTATTACACCAGCTCTGTAGGTTACTGTCGGTAACAGTGCGGTATGAAATTATTTCAGGACGCGGTCTTCTTAAAAATGTATCGAATGCAAGTGACTTCAAGACCGTTTAACACAATGCATCCGACGTAAAGCGAAACACTCCTGATCCAACGTTTGATGTTTCCGAACTTTGATTTCTTCAACAAACGGGTCCCTGTCGTGTTTTAAGGGCACTTGCAACGAGAAAACGTGTTTTAATCGGAATATATGCGTCTTCCAGCGAACAGTTGAAGAAGAGTTCAATTTCAATATTTTGCGAGTATTTCAAATTACATTTAATAATTTGCTTTTTATACCTTTCTCTTTGAAATATATTTCCCTGAAGTAAAATAAACGTCAAGCAGTAACTGGGTAGGAATCAACCATTGCCGATTAACGTTCTTATGAATTGTTTCCAATACAATATTGCCAGAGTTGATCTCTGCGTGGATTATTGAAATAGGAATTATATAAACAGAACATTTACTCAGTCTAAATTTGATCCGGCTCCGTATCTAGCAGTAGGGACATCACTGAAACCCAATGCTGCACTTCGTCATATCCACGCAGTTCCTCGTGATACACCTTTCGGGCATGTGTTTCTTTAAGTCGCTCCATTTCACCCTTTGAAACATATTTTTGTGTGCATGACGCTGATCTGCAGTAAGAAACAACCGTCGACGCTCTGTTTCTATTGGAGTTGAAGCTCAGGGCAAGGTTTCTAAGAAAGTGTTTATAAATGAATGGTTATACTTTATTCATCCTCTAGAATGGTTTCCAAGAAAACGCCTTCGCCATTCCTATTGGTCGAATATCACATTTTAGATTCGCTCTATAACAATTAACCATGATGAAACTGAGTAGTTAACCTGCCAGGACCATGGCAATCTTCATTTATTATAGGCATCTTGCATTGTGGCACCTGATTGTTGTATCTGCCTCTGCTCCTGGGATTAGTGCTAGTATTGCACAATATCAGGTACAGAAGCAATTCAATTCAGTCCAACCGAGAGATATGCCCTAACAAGCACAACACGTATTTCCCAGAATATGCTAAACTTGGTTAAACACTGATGCCAAACGTAGACTAAACGAGTCAATATGGAAAATCAGCATTATTAAAAAAGCATTAACATCAATACAGCTAAAGAAAGTAGAACTTGAAAAACAGGGTAAACATCGCTTCTCGGCCTTTTGGCTAAGATGAGTATGAGGTCAGGTGCCTAGATCTGGCATGTCTCTCTTGTGGGGACCATGAATTGGATTCAATTTGAATTGTTTTTTGGAGCAGGCAAGGAGCTGGATTAGAGATTTGTCTCTGTCCACACTCTGAGCTCTAGGTTTTTAACTCTGATAAAGGAATTTTTAAAAAAAATTATTTAAAAAAGAATTACAGGATAAACAAAACTGGTCAGTGTCCTAAACGTACGGAGGTTTATAAGGGGCGTTTGGTAGTTTGGTTATATTTAATATGTGTTTTCTTTAAGAGGGGTGTTTGCATTTTGTATAGCATCTTATATTGAATAAAGTATATTCCGATCATGTACGGATTGATTTAAATTTTGCTGTGTTAGTGTACTTACTGGAACCAAGTTCCTTCCGACAACTAGTTTAATATTGCTAAACACAAAGCTGTCATTTCACATTTTGCAAAGACTGATGCATTAAAATATGCCAGGCGCTAGTGCCCCAAATGATGGATATATTTTAAAATGCCAATCACCGGAAAACCATGTACACCCTGTATATGCCTTCCTTAATGAACTATCAAACGTTCATTTAATATAAGTTCAGAGGCGTGGGGTGACAACGCTTCTGCATGTCCCTCGCACAGATTTAAAAAATAAATTAAATCGGGTACATTTTGTCAGATGCGACCTAATGATAGAATGGCAGAGGAATGATACCTGAATATTCTGGAACACTGCGATTCGTTTAACCTCGAGCCTACTAAAATGCACAAGTGCATCATTAAACTGCATTAAGATTTCCAGTGCTTCATGATTCCTTGAGCGAAATGAATCTTTGGAATCAAAAGAGGCGAACAAACTCCGATCTATTCCGCATTTTACAATCAATTTTGAATCACATATCTTTGGCTCCTTTCTTTGCAAGTATTGGCAAACGTTTACATGTTTCATACAGTTCACCCCGAATAGAGCGTTGCGGTTCACAACAGGCACACACAGGAACGTGTGCTTATCTCACTCGCCCTTGTGAATTTGAGTCTACAAATTATTTTGAATGATAGGCTTATTAAATGAAGTGATTCCTTAAGTATTATCAAGTTAGACCTGGATAGTCCATATTTCGCGCGAGAATGTTACCGTTCTTTCCTTTCTGAGGTATATTAAACATGTAAAGTAAAACAGCCAGGATGCATTAACCTGTCAATTCGCTTTCCAAACAACATATATTCATCAGACGTGAAGTTTTGTGGGAAAGGGTTGGTCCCGTTGATCAGACGTTGGCCTTTCACCTCTGGCACCTAAACTCAAACCCAATGCTGTCAGATGTAATGAGCTTGTAAGGGGCCAAGCTAAAGAGAGTTTGGGCAGTCTCCATTCAGTATCCAGTTGGCACGGACGTGTACCACAAAACTGTCACTAATTGGGCACTAATTGGCAGCTCATTCCGAGAAGCCATGAATTTTAGTGTGGGAAATGGAGAAACTAATAATCTTCGCGCAACAGCACACGCTGTTGGGACAAAATAGAAATAAGCTTTAATTCCGACCTGGAAGTGTTTGATGCCGACACCGGATGCCTAAAGCGAAAGCAATTCAATCCCCAGCACAAACATGTATAAAACGAAAAGTAAGTTTTTGTCACCGCGTTTAGATTTAGGTATGTGCTTCGTAGTTTCTAACTTAAATGGGTTGGTCGTAGCTGACATTTATCATTTACTGTTCAGAAATACTTTCTAGTTTCATGCACTTAACAGTCAAATAAGAGCTTTCGTATTCTAAACAAGTGTTTCTAACAATGTTTGCAACATTACTTGCAATAGTTCGTTTCCCGAATTTTCCATGTTGTCTGTGTTACTGCACTATATCGAAGATAATTTGCAGTTATTTCTAGTTAAGAAAAATCACCAGGTAAGTCCAGCTAAATTTCTATTTTAGATGCACAATCAACCATTTGGATATTAACTGATTTTTAACTGTATACAATCTTGGGGATATTCGTTTTTAAATGTATGAAGCTTGGTTTAATGCGCTTATTGAAAATCACAAAATTCATAAAGAAATGCTCCTTCACGGGCCAGGGTGCCTGCTTTCCAGTCGATACGCCTCTGTCACATCAAACAAGGCGTCGGAATGAATTGTTTAATGTCAGAGGAAATCACATTCTTACACTACAGCCACCAGAATCCAGAATGGTAAATGCAGTTAGAGAAATGTATAGAAAACTAGGAAAGCAATGCTTCCCGTTAGAATAATGGAATGGAATATATTCCGGTTGACTCAATGCCGATTGCAACTGTCTGGCTCTTGTAATGGTCAACTGTGGCTATTCATCATTACCACGTTATTATGCGGCTTAGTCGTTCGTTAAAGAAAATGGATCCAAATAACTTTGGTCAGAGTTTGAACATTATTTACCTGGTACCAAATAAATGTGCTAAAATTAGCCTTGGCTCATGAGCAGCCTTTGAGATAGAACAATGAGGGATACAGCCCCACTCCAGGACTCTGAGCACAATGCACGATGTAGCACTGAGTGCCACGCTGTTCTTTCAGCGATGTTCACCCGACGCTTAGCTGCCTTCTCAGGTACACCCGAAACTTCCGATGGCACTGATCGAGAAGGGGTATCCATCAACCCACACCATCAAAATCAGATTTGTAGGAGCAGGACAAAAATCACCACGATCTGACTGCCCATCCCTGGGACCTCACTGTGCGCAACTTAACTACTGCCTTTCCCCAAATCACAAAAGTGACCACAGGCCATTTAGGTTTGGGACGCCCTGAGATCAGGGAGGCTTTCAATGAATACAAGTTATTTATTTCTTATTAATATTCTAATATAGAATTGAAGAGTGAAATCATTGTAATCTATGTTACATTATTTGCAGTACCTAATTCAATGAGGTGAACTAATATGTTAAAACTCGTCATCGTTGTCCTTTATCCTAAATAGAACAGAATAAACACTTCTTTCCCCGTCTATTTCAATTCGGGAGCGATGAAAATGACCAGTGCCTAAAGATTCTCCAGGTGTTTGAATATTTGAAAGGCAGAGCGAGTTTGATTTCTGAACAAGAAGGTGAAAGGCTATCTGCGGCGCAGACAGCAATGTGGGGTTGCGGTTACACTCAGATCAGCCATGAACTTATTTAACAGCGGAGCAGGCTCGAGGGGCCGAGTGGCCTCGCCTGCTCCTAATTCGTCAGTTCGGATGTAATTTGTTCACGTGCTTGAATTATTCAAGTTGAATTGCAGATGGTTAGTCATCGAACCCCCTCACTCTCGGAGAAACAGATTCATTTTGTAACTGTTCCCCGTAGTTGCAATAATTAACATGGCCGGTCCCATCAATTATTCAAACACACAGAAAGTACAGATCTCTTTCCAACATGATGCTTATAATCCAATTTAAATCTCAGAAGCCGAAGGAGTAGCGCAAAGCATTGTTTACATTTATTTAGTCACGCAATTTAAAAAAACACAATTCACCCAGCGATCAACAGTTTTCAAAATGTTACCGTCCTTACATTTTGATGACGCTTTAGTATTTTTACATTTCACCAAAGGATATGAGCTAAACTAACATTTGTCGAAGTAGTAGAGTTACGAGTAGTAAATAAAAACTAGTGGGTCCCAATTGTGTGTTATACTTGACAAGCTTCTGCAATCTTGAAAATATTTTAAACAACTCATGTACAGTCAATGTTGTGCAAACATGTTTTCAACTGCGATTAATCTGCGTGCTTGACGTAGAAAAATAACAAATAGGTACTTGATCTTCAACAGATACAGTATACAGGGTCAGCCAGAAATATCTATTTGTAAACAAACAGCCCTAGTGATAATCAGATAGCACTAGGGTCAGGGGAAAAACATGGAATGGATTCTTACACTACAAAAATACATTCTGTCTATGCATTTTTTATTCCAACAAGTGTTGTGCCCTACATAGCGTTCCCACCAAACCATCTGATCTATATAAACTTGAAAGTAAAGAGTTACCCAGTTCAGTTCATAGATAAGGACGGCCTGAGAACTTAGAGTTGACAAAGTTGGGCATAAATATGGCCTTTGTTGAAAACTGTATCGATCACACTTCATCGCGCATTCCATTCATTTAACGGAAGTGGAGACAATATAGTTTAAACAAAACCATGTATATTTAAGTCACGCTATTTTGCTGGAATTAGTATAAGAACAGATAATACAGTAGGTCATCTCATCTCTAAATACCGTTCTTTGTCATCTAGAAAATGTACAACTGAACACCAAACACAGCTACACCAAGTGTCACCCCACTGACTAAAATATAAGACTTCAGTATAAATAATGGTTTTTTTAAAAATCCATAATACACCCTATTTCCATGGTCAACAACATGATAGTGCTTTTCAAAGCATATGACCTGGAGAAACAGCAAGGGAAGGTAATCGTTCTGGCCATCATTCAGTATCATATTAGCATATAAAGTGCACTTGGTTTTAGAGGAAATCTCAAATGTTCAGTACTACAAATACATAGGCACATATACATAAAATATGCAATAACACTAACATATCTAACAATATGTCTGCTTTTCATCAGATTTTGAAAAACAAAACGAGTATATGTTATGTTTCCCTTTTTTCAACTTGCACTCTAATGTTTTATATGATTAATATTCAGAATGGTGCTTTCATTAGAAATTACACCAAAAGCTTTCTTCAAATTCCTACTTTGTATGTATTCTATCTCTGAGTATTATATTGTTTACCTTTTAAAACATTTTTTTAGAGTGCCCAATTCATTTTTTCCAATTAAGGGCAATGGCCAATCCACCTACTCTGCACATCTTTGGGTTGTGGGGGCGAAACCCACACAAACACAGGGAGAATGTGCAAACTCCACACGGACAGTGACCCAGAGCCGGGATCGAACCTGGGACTTCGGCGCCATGAGGCAGCAGCGCTAACCACTGCATCACCCTGCTGCCTTATATTGTTTATCTTAAGTACTTGGTCCGACAGAAATTATTTTCCTTCCTAACCTAATGTTCTGAGTTTGAGAGAACTCACAGTCCTTATCACACATGGTCCCAGATTGTGCATATCCACTGCAGCTTACTAGTTGTTCACCAAGCTAATCTGGAAGAGAATGATATTGCTGCTGCACATTTCAAGCTCAGATTGTTTGTAAATTGACTTAAATAATGCAACAAAATTAAACAAAGTGTACATGCACATAACAATAAGAATAATAAAAGCTTTAATCTTGAGTACCACATTGCCTTCATGACAGCAGTGAAAATAGTATTCGTCTTTGTACAGTGTAAAACTTTCCAACACATTTCAGTTTCAATTCACACAGGACCATCCTAGTTCCCATAATATTGTACTTCAGCCTCTCTAGAAAACTGCCTGCATCCCACAGATTCCTGTGTCTTAAATGTACCATTTGTGGAGAACCTCCTAGAATCTAGTACAAAATTAGTCACCACAATGAGGGATGCCAAAGAATAGAGAAAAAAAACACTGGAAAACTGGTGCAATTAAAGGATCTCTGTTGGTGTTGGATTCATAACAAATCCATCCTGCAAAGCCTGTAAAAAATATTTCCTCATTTATTCCTCAGAAAATGTATTGGTGTATATTGTTAGAATTATGAGTTTGTAAGATTATTATATTTTGGGACTGTAGCTTTGAGTTCAGGTTATTTGAGGGGGTTAAGTGACTTGTTCTATAGTCTGCCTGAGAGTAAGCCTGGGTGGTTTGATTGTTAAAAATCAAAGGAAGGCTTAGATTGTTTTACTGAGAAGAAGTTGCAAGATGTTTATATTTGGAGAAATGGCAGCAGTCTCTGAGTTTGCAATGAGTGTACTTGAAGTCTCCAATTGTCCCAGAAGGTATTACATGTATCGGGATGGTTAGCAGATGGTCACCATAAGATTTTCCAACATACATTTTGTTACAATCCCCATGGAGACAATTTTTTTAAAGATTGAATTTCCAATTGATAGCTGAAAGAAAGACAAAATTTCACTTTCTAAAACTCTTGCTGTAACAAATGACTAAAAGCACTATTGACTAAACACTATACTCTATTTATAGGCAACATATATTTTAAATCATAGACTGGAACATTCCCCTTTTATTCTCATCACATATTGCACTCTCCATTATATTACAGTCCTTATAACAAATAACGGGCAGTTAGAAACTGCCAGCTTCTAATGCGTTCCACGATCCCCACTTCAGCGAGTAGTGACTTTGAAAGACCACCTCATGGCACTTTCCTCAGTTTTCAGAGGGTTTATTTAATTCTCCACCAGCACTAAAGCTGTTCCAATGGTTATTCTTCCCCCGACTATGCCAGAACAAATGTCCCAGAATTCTTGAATAAAACTTTTAATTTACTTTCAAGGTGCAAGGGAGTTGCGATCAATGTTTCATATTGTCAGGGGGAAGAGGGCAGAGTAAGCCATTTTTGAGTTTAAGTTACAGGCTCCCCTAATAAATATCACATTCAGATGGCAGAGGTTATGTGTGGTCAGCAAAGAGAAAAGATTGTTTGACTTTGCGAGCTACCACAGTTGGATGCAGGAAGGAGCAATCCCCTCTCAGAGACACATAGCCTGTAGCCTTCAAGAATTCTGGGACATTTGTTCTGGCATAGTCGGGGGACGAATAATCATTGGAACAGCTTTAGTGCTGCTGGATAATTAAATAAACCCTCTGAAAACTGAGGAAAGTGCCAGGAGATGGTCTTTCAAAGTCACTACTCGCTGAAATGGGGATAGAGGAACCCATTAGAAGCTGATAGTTTCTAATTGTCCACTATTTGTTGTAAGGACTGTAATATCATGGAGAATGCAATATATGATAAGAATAAAAGGAGAATGTTCCAGTCTATGATTCAAAATATATGTTGCCTGCAAATAGTGTATAGTGTTTAGTCAATAGTGCTTTTAGCCATTTGTTACAGCAAGAGTTTTAGAAAGTGAAATTTTGTCTTTCTTTCAGCTATCAATTGGAAAGTCAATCTTCTTTTTAAAAATTGTCTCCATGGGGATTGTAACAAAATGTAAGTTGGAAAATCTTATGGTGCCTGTCCTGTTTGTTCTCCTGATGAAAAGAAATGTGTTCAGATTCATTAGACCATAAGACCATAAGACAGAGGAGCAGAATTAGGCCATTCGGCCCATTGAGTCTGCTCCGCCATTCAATCATGGCTGATATTTTCTCATCCACATTTCCTGCCTTCTTCCCATAACCCCTGATCCCCTTATTAATAAAGAATCATTGGTACTTTACTGGAGTTTTCATGCTGCACAATGTTTATAGGTGGCAATTTTTACAACCTCCATAATCTCTTGACATTTGATCAATATATTCTCATTTTATTGCAATGCTGAATGTCAAATTTCTATTTTCTAAAAGTTTATGTTCATAGCTATGACTATTAAGCTACTAGAAATGTAAAAACGGATAGCAAGAATTTCTATAGGTATCTAAACAGGAAAATAGCAAGTAAAGTGATTGCTGATCCTCTAGAGGGTGAGAATGGGGCATTAATAGTAGGTAATTAGGAAATGGCAGATGAAATGAAAAAATATTTTGCTTCTGTCTTCACTATAGAGGATGAAAAAAAGATTCCAGCAATAGCTGTTAATTCAGGAGGTGGAGGGGAGAAGGGAACTTGCTGAAATTACAACCGCTAAGGAAATAGTACTGAGGGAGCTTATGGATTTGCGAGTTGACAAGTCTCCAGGTCCTGATGGACTTTCTTCTCAGGTCATAAAGAAATGGCTAATGAGGTAGTTGAGGTGCTGGTGTTATTTTTCCAAACTTTGCTAGGTTCTGGAAATGTTCCATCACATTAGAAAGTGGAAAATATAAACTCCCTTGTCAAGAAGTGAGGGTGGCAGAAAACAGGTAGTCACTTGGGCATATGAGGATTAATTAAGGAAAGCCAGCTTGGATTTGTTAACTAACTTGCTGGAGTGTATCGAGGGTTAACAGAGAGAGTTGGTGAGGGGAATTCTGTTAATGTGGTGTATATGGACTTCCATTTGATGCAATGCCACAGAACAGACTTGTGAGCAAAGTTATAGCTCATGGAACGGAAGGGACAGTAGCAACATGGATATGAAATTTGCAGAGTGACAGGAAACTGAGAGTAATGGCTAACGGATGCTTCTAAGACTGGATGAAGGTTTGCAGTGGAGTTTCCTAGGGGTCACTGTTGAGACCCTTGCTCTTCCTGATGTATATTAATGACCTAGATGTTAGTGGACATTATGGCACAATTTCAAAATTTGAGGATGATACAAAACATGGAAGCATTGTGAACTGTGAATAGTGTAAACATTGAAAAGGATATAAACAAGGTGCAAAGGCGGACAAGCGGGAGATGAAATTCAATTTAGAGAAGTGTGAACAAACTGATTTTGGTCGGAAGAACATTGAAAGACAATATAAAGGGTACAATTCTGAAGGGGATACAGGAGCAAAGATACCAGGGTGCATAGATGTATAAGTCATTGAAGGTGGTACGATAGGTTGAGAGCATGGTTATATAAATGATTTGGAGGAAAATGTAACTGGTCTGATTAGTAAGTTTGCAGACGACACAAAGGTTGGTGGAATTGCGGATAGCGATGAGGACTGTCTGAGGATACAGCAGGATTTAGATTGTCTGGAGACTTGGGCGGAGAGATGGCAGATGGAGTTTAACCTGGACAAATGTGAGGTAATGCATTTTGGAAGGGCTAATGCAGGTAGGGAATATACAGTGAATGGTAGAACCCTCAGGAGTATTGAAAGTCAAAGAGATCTAGGAGTACAGGTCCACAGATCACTGAAAGGGGCTACACAGGTGGAGAAGGTAGTCAAGAAGGCATACGGCATGCTTGCCTTCATTGGCCGGGGCATTGAGTATAAGAATTGGCAAGTCATGTTGCAGCTGTATAGAACCTTAGTTAGGCCACACTTGGAGTATAGTGTTCAATTCTGGTCGCCACACTACCAGAAGGATGTGGAGGCTTTAGAGAGGGTGCAGAAGAGATTTACCAGAATGTTGCCTGGTATGGAGGGCATAAGCTATGAGGAGCGATTGAATAAACTCGGTTTGTTCTCACTGGAACGAAGGAGGTTGAGGGGCGACCTGATAGAGGTATACAAAATTATGAGGGGCATAGACAGAGTGGATAGTCAGAGGCTTTTCCCCAGGGTAGAGGGGTCAATTACTAGGGGGCATAGGTTTAAGGTGAGAGGGGCAAAGTTTAGAGTAGATGTACGAGGCAAGTTTTTTACGCAGAGGGTAGTGGGTGCCTGGAACTCACTACCGGAGGAGGTAGTGGAGGCAGGGACGATAGGGACATTTAAGGGGCATCTTGACAAATATATGAATAGGATGGGAATAGAAGGATACGGACCCAGGAAGTGTAGAAGATTGTAGTTTAGTCGGGCAGTATGGTCGGCACGGGCTTGGAGGGCCGAAGGGCCTGTTCCTGTGCTGTACATTTCTTTGTTCTTTGTTTGTTTGTTATTAAAGCATACAGTTCCTAGGCTTTATTAATAGGGACATAAAGCACAAGAAAGGAGGTTATATTAAATTTGTCTAAAACACAAGTTCAGACTCAACTGGGGTATTGCATTAGGGTTAGGGTTAGTGCTGCAATAATTCTGTGATTCTGTGGTCTCAGGGCTGCGCTGGAAGCTTAGGCAAGATTATGAGAGCCATGCTCAAATGCTGACATCATGGCTGTGTATACCAGAGCCCAAAGGAGCTAGGAGGGTCTCACAGCAGTCATCTTGTCCTCCAACAGATGACTAGAATTGCTGATTCGCTGCATAATCTGCTTTTCTCTCTCAGCATGATGGAGGAGGGATGGGGGGAGGTGGTCTCTGATGCAGTTGTCTACTGCGAATTGTGAGTTGTTGCTAATGTCAGCTACTCCCACCTGGACAGATCTGCAGGTGCAGACATTTCGGGGTACAGTGATCTTGACAACCACCTTCCTCACCGTGCTGCATAGTTGCAGGTTGGTTGTAGGAGGTGGCACGGTTCAGTCACTATCTGCTTAGTGAAACACAAGCATCTCACGCACTGCTCTTGACTGAGGTGCAGGTCAGAAAAGTGCTTCCTAAAGATCCTAGGAGATAGGGCCTTCCATTGAGAGCTTACCTGCTCCCTTCACTATGTGCAGCTTCCCCTGTCAGCTGGCTGCGCTCCGTTTGTATATCATGATGCAGCCCAAAAGGTATTGAAACTATAGACCCCATTACTAAAGCAGGCTTTCTCCTGGCAGGCCTCCAAACTCCTCTGACCACCTTGTGAAGATCCAGAACACCCCTGCAAATCCAAAAAGTTGCAAAACTCCTCCAAAAGAACAGTACACAGTACTTCCACTAACTTTGCAACTGCAAAAGCAAATCAAAAGCACCGCACCAGAAAATTGGATGGTTAGCCCTTTAAGGGGTTTTCCTGAAGATGTTAGCTGGACCTGTGTGGTCCAAAATGGCAGTCTGTGCACCATATTAGCATTATGGTGGTATGGTGGCGCTGTGGTTAGCACTGCTGCCTCATGGTGCCGAGGACCCAGGTTCGATCCAGGCCTCGGGTCACTGTCCTTGTGGCGTTTGCACATTCTCCCCATCTCTGCGTGGGTCTCATCCCCACAACCCAAAAAGATGTGCAGGGTAGGCCAGTTGGCCACGGTATATTGTTCCTTAATTGGAAAAAAACATGTTTGACATCACTATCCTACCACACTTCATGCCTCTGGTGAATGCACAGCAGGTCTGCGTGGGCATCCTGTCAGGACATGCCTTACAGGCTGCACCCAAAGTGGCTGGAAAGGTCCTGGTTGATATTTGTGCAATTTCGGACTTCTATCAACAGCACAATAGAGCTTAATTTCACGCTTATGTGTGGTTGTCCATTCCCCTCACAGACCAAAAGGATCTGTTTATGAGACAGAGGATATATTCCAACTACTTCGGCAAATTCCTTGATCACAAACAGCATAGCCAGAGAAAGCTTTTTGTTTATTTCAGTCGTTGGGTTTGGCTTTGCAAGATTAAATTCTACTGATTGGCAGCATAACATTCATGGAAGAAGTTTATTTTGTTGTTTAAAAATAGACTATTTTCAAATTTAGCTAAATAACTGCCTAAAATAGATTTTAAAATCTTACTTTGTGTTTGGGTGGCATTGGAAAACCCTTGGCATAAAGAATAATTAATGCTTATTTCTGCTTTATCAATCTGGTCAGTGATTAATCAGGAATAATATTACTAAAGGTCCATAAACCAGGACATAATTGTCTAGTTTTATTTCTAGTATCGATAGTCCTTAGATATTTTGTAATTCGTGAAATCTTATGTAAGACTTGCCACGTTATCGTCAATATTTTTCACTATTATTTACTTCATCCTACCAACTAAACAGGCCAAATAGAGTTTCCAGTCAAATTAGACCCCGAGATACACTTCTGACCACATATCTGTACCATCAGCAAGATGGTCTATTTTCATCTTTGTAACATTGCCTGGCTCCACCCATCTCAGATCATCCATTACTGAAACCCTCCAGTATGTTTTTTCAATCTTAAGATTTGACTATTCCAACACATTCTTGGCTGGAATCCCATGTCATGAAGCGTATCACCTCCATACTCCCAGAACGCCTTGATCCACTGCAATTCGCATACCGCCGCAACCAATCTACAGCAGACGCTACACTGGCCCTACACTGATCCCTAGAGCATCTCGACAACAAGGACTTCTACATCAGACTGCTATTTATTGACTACAGCTCCACCTTCAACACCATAATCCCAGCCAAGCTCATTTCAAAGCTCCAAAACCTAGGGCATGGCTCCTCACTCTGCAACTGGATCCTCGGCTTTCTGACACACAGACCACAATCAATAAGAATAAACAACACATCCTCCATAATAGTCCTCAATACCGGGGCCCCGCAAGGCTGCGTACTTACCCCAAACTATGTGTATACTCCCTGTATACACATGACTGCATGGAAAAATCTGGTTCCAACTCCATCTACAAGTTTGCTGACGATATGACCATAGTGGGCCGGATCTTGAATAACGACGAGTCAGAGTACTAGAGGGAGATAGAGAACCTAGTGGAGTGGTGTAGCGACAACAATCTATCCCTCAATGCCTGCAAAACTAAAGAGCTGGCCACTGACTTCAGGAAACAAAGTACTGTACACACCTCTGTCAGCATCAACAGGGCCGAGGTGGAGACAGTTAGAGGTTTCAAATTCCTGGGGGTACACATCTCCAAAAACCTGTCCTGGTCCACCCACGTCAATGCTACCACCAAGAAAGTACAACAGTGCCTATACTTCCTCAGGAAACTAAGGAAATTCGGCATGTCCACATTAACTCTTACCAACTTTTACAGATGCACCATAGAAAGTATTCTATCTGGCTGCTTCACAGCCTGGTATGGAACTGCTCGGCCCAAGACCGCAAGAAACTTCAGAGAGTCGTGAACACAGCCCAGTCCATCACACAAACCTGCCTCCCATCCATTGACTCCATCTACACCTCCCGCTGCCTGGGGAAAGCGGGCAGCATAATCAAAGACCCCTCTCACCCGGCCTACTCACTCTTCCAACTTCTTCCATCGGGCAGGAGATATAAAAGTCTGAGAACACGCACGAACAGACTCAAAAACAGTTTCTTCCCCACTGTTACCGGACTCCTAAACGACCCTCTTATGGACTGATCACATTAACACTACTCCCCTGCATCCTTCACCCGATGCCGGTGTTTATGTAATAACATTGTGTACCTTGTGTTCCCCTATTATATATTTTCTTTTCTTTTTCTTTTCTTTTCATGTACTTAATGATCTGTTGAGCTGCTCGCAGAAAAATACTTTTCACTGTACCTCGGTACAAGTGACAATAAACAAAATCCAATCCAATCCAATGTTCCAACCTCCATAAGCTTGAAGTCATCCAAAACTCTGTTGCTTGTCATAACTAGTACTAAGTCCAGTTCAGCCATCACTCCTGTGCTCGCTGACCTACACTGGCTCCTCATTAAACAATGCCTCAATTTTAAAATTATTACCCTTGCTTTTGATTACTTCTTACTCCTCCTTACCTCTGTATCTCCTCCTGCCCTGCAATCCTTTGAGATATCTGTGCTCCTCCAATTCTGGCCACTTGAGCATCTCTGGTTTTAGTTGCTCCATGATCGAAGATCATGCCTTCAGCTGCCTGAGCCATAAGCTCCAGAATTTCCTCCCGAAATCCCTTCATCTCTCTGAAGAAAACCTGTAAAACCTACATCTTTGACCGAGTTTTTAATCATCTTGTTACACGGTTTGGTGATTTTATTGACATTGTACATGAAGCACTTGGGGATATTTTACCATGTTGAAATACTGCTGTTCTTTTTTAGTTTCATTTTAATTTCATTAGTGAAACTACTCGAAAAGATACTGGGCGAGATTCTCCGGAAACATTTCTTTAAAAAAAATTTAGAGTACCCAATTCATTTTTCCAATTAAGGAGCAATTTAGCGTGGCCAATCCACCTACTCTGCACATCTTTGGATTGTGGGGGCGAAACCCACGCAAACACGGGGAGAATGTGCATACTCCACACGGACAGGGATCCAGAGCCGGGATCGAACCTGGGACCTCGGTGCCGTGAGGCTGTAGTGCTACCCACTGCGCCACTGTGCTGCCCTCTCCGGAAACATTTCTAAGTATAGAAGTGAGCGGCAACTGCCGCGGGCTTCCTGGCACTCAGTCCAGCAAGGCTGGCAACGCTATTCAACGCTAATTGGTCAACTTAACCATGCTAACGAGGGCAGCACGGTAGCACAATGGTTAGCGCAGTTGCTTCACAGCTCCAGGGTCCCAGGTTCGATTCCGGCTTGGGTCAGTGTCTGTGCGGAGTTTGCACATTCTCCCCGTGTGTGTGTGGGTTTCCTCCGGGTGCTCCGGTTTCCTCACACAGTCCAAAGATGTGGAGGTCAGGTGGATTGGCCATGATAAAATGTCCTTATTGTCCAAAAAGGTTGGGTGGGGTAACTGGGTTATGGCAATAGGGTGGAGATGTGGGCTTAAGTGCGGTGCTCTTTCCAAGGGCCGATGCAGACTCGATGGGCCGAATGGCCTCCTTCTGCACTGCAAATTCTCTTATTAACGAGGCCCCAAGGGCTTCTCGCTGCAAATGAAGGCTCACCAGCTGATTCGGCAGCATCAAGTCTCCCCCTCCCCCTGAACAAGGTCGAGCAGCACTTAAACAGGTCTTGCATAGCCAACCCAGTCAGCTCGCAACCATAGCACCAAGAACACTGGCACCAAGATTCAGCGATGCGGACCTAGCCAGGCTCCCAGACGCAGTGGTGGCGAGGAGGGATGTCCTATTCCCCCGAGGGTCACGGAAGGTGAGCCACAGGGCAGCCAGTGCTGCCTTGGACGAGGTGGCGGCAGTTGTCAGCTCGGGGAGCGTGACTAGGATGACTGGCTTCCAGTACCGTAAAAAGGCCAATGATCTACACCAGGCAGCGAGTTGACACCAATGGTGCCCACAACCCCTCACCGAGACCTTTCCGCCGCCACGCGAGCACCCCCCCCAAAACTCTCCATGCAGCCCATAACCCTCCCTTCACCTCCCCTCCCTTTAATCCCCCAACCCTTCACACACTCCCCTACCACTGTGAACCACGCATGTGACTAATAATAATAATATTAATAATAATCGCTTACTGTCACAAGTAGGCTACAATGAAGTTACTGTGAAAAGCCATATTCCGGCACCTGTTCGGTGACTAATGATGTCCTCTCTGTGTCTCCGCAGCAGAAGCTGTCATGTAACTGTCGGGAGAGAGCCGAGACTGGACTTAAGAATCCTCACCAACCCTGGAGGTGACAGGCATGGCTGAGGACAGAGCGGTCACCAATGCGGAGGTTGGCAGAAGCCGCACAGGTGAGGAACCACCGGACCCCTCCATGAGGACCTGTCAAATGTAAATTATTATTGCCTTACTGACTGACCCATCCCTCCCACTGACCACATGTCCATTCTCCCACAGGTTCTCCAGCCGACGGCGTCGGCCCATCTCGGGTGGCCCCCTCTCCAGCCTCCCAGGAAAACACCTCAGAGGAAAGCTGCGAGGAAGTCACGATCGATGCAATAGCTGTCATCCCCACCCTCCACCAGCGCAGGTACACCACGCACCTCGGTGGGAAATGTTAGTGGTCAGGCTTCTGGGGCACAATCTGGTGAGAATCACACAGCTGCTGATGTACATCAGGTGGAGGCAGGAACCCCAGGAGAGACAGTCGTCAAGAGGTCTCCTGGATTCCAGGACCCAGCTGGGACCCAGCCTGATGCTGAGTCTCTAGTATAGGGTGACCTGGAGATGATGGAGACTTCAGGGTGCATTCAGGACATTAAGAGGATGTCAGCGACACTCCAGCAGGTCCATCGCCGATTGGAAGAGTCCCAGAGGATACGGACGCAGGAGATGTTGCCGGCAATGCGAGGCATTGAATCCAATACTGCTCGGGTGACCACTGCAGTGGACAGTCTGGTGCACGACATCGGCACCATGAGTGAAGGTGTCCAAGGCATCGCGCATTGGGTGATAGCCATGGCTGAGGGTCTCGGCAGAATGTCCGACATGCTGGGGATGTTACCCAGTACCAGGCTGACCTTGATGAGATGCTGCGGGACATGTCCTGCTCTCAGGTGGCTCGAACCAGCTGCCCCACCATCCCAAGGTGAACCCCAGGGCCACCTGGGCACCGATCGGGAGGAGAGGGCAGTGGGTGCCAACCCACACTCGACCCATGGAGTGGCAACGGTAGCCGCCAGCTCTCCCGGGTTCCACTCCTCTGATGAAGCCGTATCCCAAGGTCAGCACATGGGACAGTGCGGCATGGCTATGCAACAATTGCAGCGGAGCCCTCTGGCCCCAGAGGACGCCCGCCGGGGCATCGAAGGCCACTGGACGAGATAAGTAGCTGGCTGCCTCCATCTCAGATGTGCATCCTGGGGAGACCGAGACATAGCAGTAGAGCTATCAGGGCCAAGCACATTGAGGATCACTGAGGGCTCCGGGAGAGGGGGTATAGGGTGGGGGGGGGGGGGGTGGGGGGGAGATAGGGGGTGAGAGGGTAGTGGGACGGCACCATCGGAAGAGGGGGGAATTGTATTACACATTAAAAACCCTTGAACGCAACCAATATTACGCCAATGTCACTTTCTCCCACAATGTGGGTCGACCTCCGAACCCTTTCCCCCATCTCTCCTGGCATCTCCCCCTCCCCCCCCTCCCAGGGCACACCGTGCAGGTGATGGGTGTAAGCGAGCACTCAGGCAGGGGTCAGACAATAAGATAGATTGAGGAGCACCGGCGCTCAGCTTTCTGCGGGTTATCATCACCCCCCTGCCCTCGACAGTGACCCACTGGCATTGCTGACACAGTCACAGCACACTGGAGTGATATAACACATACCCTGGGAGGGTGGGGGAGGGGTTTGGGGAGTGGGTAAGGTATCGATGATGGACCAGGTCACATCTTATGAGAATCAGGCGAGTAAGAGGGCCTCCCTGGCCCTCCAGGCTTGCTGGACTCTTGCCGCTGCCGCCTCTGGCTGGTCCTCCAGTTCCTCTCTGGGATCATCCTCCAGCCCCTGCTGGTCCGGCGCCGCCTCATCACCTTCATACACCTCGTTGTCCTCCTCTGAGGTGGCCATATGTTCCTCATCACTAACCTCCAGCTCGTCGGCCCACTGCTGTGCAAGGTTGTGGATGACACAGCGGACCACCACAAACCGGGTGACCCTCCGGGCGGCATACTGCAGGGCACCACCGGAACGGTTGAGGCATCGGAACCTCAGCAGTCCGATGCACCGCTCAATCACAGCCCGGGTGGCCGCATGGAACTCGTTGTATCGAGTCTACACTTCGATCTCCGTACTGGCGTCATTAGCCAGGTCCTCAGCGGGTACCCCTTATCCCCCATGAGCCAGCTGCCCATCCTGGGATGGTCCTCGAAGAGGCCGGGATTGACTAACGGCCCTAGAATGTAACTGTCGTGCACACTCCCTGGGAATCGTGCGCACATGTGCATGATCTTCATGTGGTCGTCGCACACGAGCTGTATGTTCAGGGAGTAGAACCTTTTTCTGTTAATGTAGGGTACTCCCAGATGACCTGCTGAGCGCAGGGCAACATGCGTGCCATCCACTACCCCCTGGGCCTGTCGAATCCCGGCGTTGGCAGAGAATCCTGCTTCCCAGGCATCCTGTTGGGTTTGGTCCATGTCAAAGTGGATGTAGTTTTTCGCCCGGGCAAACAGGGCACCTGTGACCTGTCGGATGCACCTGAGCGCTGTGGCATGTGAGATGCCTTACAAGTCCCCACTCGAGCCCTGGAATGATCCTAAGGCGTAAAGTTCAGAGCTGAATGACCTAGATGGCCACCGGGAGTGGGTGTCCTCCTCCTTCACGTGGTGCCAAATCAGCAAGGAGTCTCCTGCGGCACCTGCCGTCCATTATCTATTTGAATGATCAGTGATGCCTGTACACCCTGGGCCATCACGGGACTCCCCCTCTGGGTCTCTCCCTGGCCTGATGGGTGGCCCGGTCGTCATAGTGTGGGGCGGGATCCGACACATGGGCTGCCGCCTCGAGCATCTGCAGACACTGCTGCTGACGCCGTCTCCAGCGCCTGGCCGCCCGACCTGGCAGCAGCACCACAAGAGCAAATTCTGCTGGGTCCAAATTCCCTGCCTTAGTGTTCACTATCTGTAACACATGGGAGAGGGTGTTAGACTGACAAACAGCGGTGGCTCTCACCCAGGGCCCTCCATTCCCCCATTGAGCGCCCCACTCCCCCGCACCGAGTGCTCTGCCCACGCTCATCCAGCCGCAGCAGGCCCCCCTCACTGGACGTCAGACCTTGTGCCCTGGACACCCTCTCATAAGGTCACCTGGACTGGCCGCTGGTCCCCAACCTGTTGCACTCACCCAACCTCCAGCCATGGATATGTCCCCACTGCTGGAGCCCATCCCCTGGGTGTTCGAACCCCACGGGAGCGGGTCAGTTGCATCGCAAACTGTTTGGCGCCTGCCACAATTCTCAATTTTGGCCTCTCCCGCTGTTCACCGTCCTTGTTTCGCTCGAGCGAGAGTGTCACGAGGCCGGAGAATCGTGCCCACCATCTGTTGTCAATCAAATGTCACATCACTTGTTTGGCTAGTGTACATCTTGCAGCACATCCTATACAGCACCAGTTTTGTACTTCTTGGAGGTGGGGAAAAATAATTGCAGTGTACCTCAACAACACGTCTTTGTGTGATTTAGTCTTCCCATATAGGTTAAGTAATTTGAAGAAGGCATAAATGAGAAAAGGTTCACTGAATTAGCCATCAGCTGGAACTCTCTTCTACGTGATTCTGATTTCAATCTCTAGCTCTTTCACACAAACACAAATGTCCTATGATCCTAAAGAGGTGACAAACATCCTTCTATTATAACAACAACTTATACTCAAAAAAGTGCATTTAACATAATAAAATGGCCCTCGCCGCTTCACAGGAGGATGAGAAAACTAAACATAATACTGAGCATCGGAAGGAGAAATGAGATCAGATGACCAAAAGCTTAGCCAAAGAGGTTGGTTTCATGGAGTGCCTTAAAGGGAAAAAATAAGGTAGAGAGGCTTAGAGAGGATATTCCAAAGCTTGGGCTGAGGCAACTTCAGGCATGGACACCAACAGTAGAGAAATTAAAAATAGGGATGCTCAAGATTCCAGAATTAGATGAGCACTGATATTTCAGAGGGTTGCAGAGCTAGAGGGGATTATAGGAATAGGAATGGCCAAAGCCACAGATGGATTTGAAAACATAGGTGAAGATTTTAAAATCAAGAGGTTGATTGATTGAAAGCCAATCTAAGTCAACGAGTGCAGGGCTGATAGGTGAACGGAATTTTGTGCAAGTTGAGACACAGGGAGTAGAGTTTTGGATAACTCAAGTTCATGGAGGGTAGAATGTGAGATACCAGCTAGCAGTACATTGTAATAGTTGAGTGTAGAGGTAACAAGGGCATGAATGAAGATTTCAGCAGCAGACACGCCAAGACAGGAGTGAAGTCTGCGATGTTACAGAGGTGAAAATAGGTAGTCTTTGTAATAGCATAGAGATGTGGATGGAAGCTCAGCTGGGATCAAACATGACACCTAGACTGCGAACAGACTGGTTGCCAGGGAGAGGGATTGGATTGGTAGCTAGGAAACAGAGTTTGCAGCAGGCATATAAAACAATGGCCTCAGTCTTCCCAATACTCAATTGGAGTAATTTTCTGTTCACCCAGTACAGGGTATCAGAGATGTAGTCTGATAATTTAGCAACAATGGGAAAATTAAGAGAGCTGGTGATGAGGTAGAATATTGGTGAAAACTACTGTTGTGCTTATAGACGATCTTGGAAAGAGGCAGCAGGTCAATTGCAGGGAGCCAAGGATAAATTCTGAGGGACATCAGAGGTAATCAATGGGATTTCAAAGAGAAACCAAAGCAAGTGATAGGCAAGAATGAAAACTGGAACGGGCAGCACGTGGCGCAGTGGTTAGCACTGGGACTATTGCATTGAGGACCCGGGTTCGAATCCCGGCCCCGGGTCACTGTCTGTGTGGAGTTTGCACATTCTCCCCGTGTCTGCGTGGGTTTCACCCCCATAATCCAAAAATGTGCAGGTTAGGTGGATCGGCCACGCTAAATTGCCCCTTAATGAGAAAAAAATAATTGGGTACTCTAAATTTATTTTAAAAAGAATGAAAACTGGTGAGAGGAATCGTACCCAGCTGGACGATGGCTGAGAGGCAATGGAGGAGGATCATGTAGTTAACCATATTAAAAGCTGTATGTGTCAACAAAGAGTTCATTTTTATATAATTATTCTGGTATATGTAATAGACCTTCAGTTTAGTTATTCTATTGTCAAAATATAAAAATTGGATTGGATTTTCCAGATCCATACTGAAACTTACAGTGTACCTTTGCTGTTGTAAGATTATATCGAGCCATTAAGACAATGGTTAGGGTGGCACGGTGGCGCAGTGGTTAGCACTGCTGCTTATGGCACTGAGTACCCAGGTTCCATCCCAGCCCAGGTCACTGTCTGTGTGGAGTTTGCACATTCTTCCCGTGTCTATGTGGGTTTCACCCCCACAATCCAAAAATGTCCAGGTTAGGTGGATTGGCCATATCTTTTTTCGAAAACAGTAAAATATATACACAAGGCCAAACGGTACAAACCCTAATTTTGTGTTGGTGAAACAGGGTACCCTGCTCTCTGTACCAATGTGCAGGGAGGGGGGGAAGACAAGGCAACTTGACAGATAGCAAGGAAAGGCAGCACTCGGTCTGATGCCGAAACCCAGGATTGAACCAGGGACCTTAACGCTCTCCCAAGTGAGCTATTTCGACTGTGCTAAATTGCCCCTTAATTGGAAAAAAATAATTGGGTACTCTAAATTTAAAAAAAGAAGACAATGGTTCTTTTTAGACCAAGCAATTTTCTCTTGCTGATTTTGCTGAGAAGGCTGTTTCTTCAAGAATGTATGTGATAATTCCTCTTTTTCCCAAATCGTGGCATGTTTTTCCTGTTACCGTTTCATTTACAGCCATAAAAATGTGGCACCACTTTCTTTTTCCCAGTAGAAAACTCTTAATATTCCTATTATAACATTTTTAATTTACCCAGAAGATCACTTTTCTACAAACCTTTATTTTAATGCAACTCCAGGAATCCTTAGCCATTGCATAGCTTATCTTGTCTGCCTTTTCAGGATTTTTTTTTCTCCATAGCTATTGTAACTTAACTGTCCTCTGCAACAGTGAATAAGGCCTTGAAATCTTATAATTCAGCAGGATCTAAGTTTCCTGACACAAAGCACAATAATTAAGTTCTAGAAATTGAATTAGCTTATCTATGCCCAGTTATCTGAACTATTGGAACTGCATTCACTCTCAAAATGAGCTTTTGTAACAAACTTCACATATTTATTCCATAAGAGATATTTAGCTCCAGCCAAGCTTATCACTGTTTCTAATTCCAGTTTCACTGCAGCTTTGGGCTAAATAGTGGACAGTATATGAGAAATAGCACTTCTGAGGTGACCCAATTGTGCTGTTCATTATGACATTGCCATTATTCTTTCCTTGGTGTGAATAGATAAATGATGATTTCCAGCATAATTCAGGATATTGACATTCTATTTGGGTCACTCTGGTTGAATGAGAAAACTTCCTCCTTTATCACCCTGGCATTCTTTCCAGTCCCTTTGTTTTTATTTGCAAGTTGCGCATGTTCTTAAACAAATCATGTTCTCATGTACAAATTGCCCATCTTCAACTACATGATACCATCTATTTGTCCATTTCCATCTGTGAATCATTTTCTTTTTCCCTCGCAGCTCATTGTTCCATTCCTCAACAACTATTCTTTAGGTCCATTTCAGCAGCCATGTCAGTTATTACCTATATCATGAGATTTCCTTTTCCCATGAGGATTCATCCCTTTCTGCTCAGGATAATCTAATTGGATCAGGCCTGTGACAATCTAGATGAGTCAAGTCTCAAACTGTGCAGTCATTATCTTTCCATCATCCTCCACTATCTGAGGGTGAACCAGAACATTCACAACCTTCGAACTATAGAACCATAGAATTACTTAAGTGCAGAAGGAGGATATTTGGTTCATCGGGTCTGCACCGGCCCCAGGAAAGAGCACCCCACCCAGGCCCACACCCCCGCCCCATCCCTGCAACTCCATCTAACCTGCACATCCCTGGACATTATGGGCAATCTTAGCATGGCCAATCCAACTAACCTGCACATCTTTGGACAATGGGAGGAAACTGGAGCACCCAAAGGAAACCCACGCAGACAGAACATGCAAACTCCACAGACACCCATGGCCAGTATTGATCCCTGGTGATGTGTGGCAGCAGTGCTAACCACTGTGCCATCATACTGCTCTATATTCGGTGCTATATTTGACCATGATGTCATGATATGCAGACATGCAGATAATGATTTCCAGACAGGCACAGACAGGCAGCTAATGAACACAGAGAACAGGACATGACCAATGAGCAGGTAGGACATTCAGGGGTGGTATCTCACTATAAAAGGCACGAGGCACTCACACTCTGCCTTTTTCCACTGATGAACATCTACAGAGTGAGTCAGGGTGTACGTACAGTATCACACCTCCAGCACGTGGCTAAGAACTAGTCTGGTTCAGTCAGACAGAGTAACCACACTTAGGTTAGCAGAGAGTCGAACTCAAAGAGAACTGTGCTAACTGTGCTACTGGTTCAATAAATCAGATTGAACTAACTTCAAGGTCTGGAGTATCTTTTGGTTAAAGCTGCATCCAGTTGCAGCCTGTGTTATCCCAGAGTGCATAACACATCATGCTACCAGGAGACTGTTTAATCTAGGCGGTTTACCTCTGTCCGTTCCGTGGCGACTAGCGAATGTATCCCGGCACCATGGAGAAGATTCAGGCTCCTCACCAGCTCAGGACCTCCGGCAATCTCAGTGCCAACTGGCGGACATTCAAGCAAAAGTTTCTGCTGTACATCGAAGCTTCAGACCTCGTGGGTGCGTCTGATGCAAGGAAGATCGCGCTTCTCCCCTCAACAGCGTGTGATCAAGCCATCGAACTCTGCAACTCGTTTCACTTCACCGAAGGCCATGACAAGACCCAGACCCTCCTGGACAAGTTTGACAGTCACTGTGAAGTGGACACCAATGAAATCTTCGAGCGTTACATATTCAAACAGCGTCTACAAGGTAAAGATGAATCTTTCAACTCCTTCTTAACTAACCTCCGCCTGCTAGCGCTGTCCTGCAACTTTGGTGAGGTGTTATTGCTGACTCCATGATCAGACGCCAAATCGTTTTTGGAGTTCACTCTGATCCTCAGAGAGCAGCTACTGAAAATCAAGCATATGACCCTGCCAGTCGCGATTGAAACATGCACAGTGCATGAGCACGCCAAAAATCGCTATGCCCAGTACAAATCGGCTGAAAATGAGAAACTTGCCTCCCACGAGGCAGAGAGTGTGCAGACCATCTCCCAGATGCAGCGCCTTGGCATTGATGAAAGCAACCATTTTGCGTGCTTTTCCCGGGGCCCCATGCATGCGCGATGCGAACAGACAACGAAGCGGCCAACACCCGCACTGCGCATGTGCGACGACGCACGGAGCGTCAGGACCCCGACGTCATGACGTGTTCGAACTGCGGCAACGCCCACTCAAAGAAACACTGCCCTGCAAGAGGCAGGCGATGTTTAAACTGCGGGAAGCCTGGAAACTCTGCAGCCTTCGGCAGGTCTGCACCACCAGTCAGGGGCCAGCACTCCCAATTCCGACGACGGCGCGTTCAGAGTGTGCAACAACGATTACAGGATTCTGATCCTGGCAGCACAACAGATCCAGAGGAAGAATACCTGGACTCCGCCTACTGTGTGGGCATCATTACCAAATGTGAATAGGCCACATCCAACTCATCTCAAATTCAATCCAACCTCGCTGTGGATTCTGCGGACAAATGGCCTGCGGTGATGCAGGTCAACCACTGCTCCATCCAGTTTAAGCTGGACACAGGTGCTTCTGCCAACCTCCTCTCACAGGCAGATTTCAAACACATCAAGAAGCCCCCCAAGGTCCTTCCAGCAGCCTGCAGGCTCCTGGACTACAACGGAAATGCCATCACGGCACTGGGATCCTGCCATCTACTCGTCTCCAACTTGGGCATTCATGCACGGTTACGTTTTGAAATTGTCAAGCCAGACAGGGCATCCCTACTTGGCGTGCATGCCTGCAAGCAGCTGACCCTCGTGTAGCGGGTGTACACAATGACATCCTCCAATGTGGATCTTCAGACATCCTCGCTCAGTATCCGGATGTGTTCGACGCGATGGGCATGCTGCCATATCGATACAAGATTCTGCTACGACCTGATGCCAAGCCAGTGGTCCACGCACCATGCCGGGTCCTGGCTCCGCTGAGGGAGCGCCTGAAGGCACAGCTCAAGGATCTTCAGCAACAGGGCATCATTTCCAAGGTAACCAACCGACTGACTGGGTCAGCTCGATGGTATGTGTTAGAAAGCCTTCGGGAGACCTGCGCATCTGCATTGATCCCAAGGATCTCAATAAGAATATAATGCGTGAATACTACCCCATCCCGAAGCGGGAGGAACTCACCAGTGAGATGGCACACGCACGTTTTTTCACCAAGCTAGATGCGTCACATGGATTTTGGCAAATCCAGCTGGGTGAGTCCAGCAGAAGGCTCTGCACCTTCAACACACCGTTTGGCGGATACTGCTTTAATCGCATGCCGTTTGGCATTGTCTCGGCATCGGAGATCTTCCATCGCATCATGGAGCAGATGATGGAGGGCATTGAAGGGGTTCGTGTGTACGTGGACAACATCATCGTATGGTCCACGAGCCCTGAAGAGCACATTTCCCGTCTCCAGCAGGTATTCCGCCGTGTCCATGCCAATGGCCTGAAGGTGAACAGGTCCAAATGTTGCTTTGGCATGTCGACACTCAAGTTCCTAGGTGACCAGATCTCTCAGCAGGGCGTGCGCCCGGACACAGACAAGGTCAAGGCCATCAAAGCCATGAAGGTCCCTGAAGACAAGAAGGCGGTGTTGCGCTTCCTGGGCATGGTCAATTTTCTGGGCAAGTTCATCATACACCACGACTCTACGAAACCTGGTGAAAAAGCCCACTGCCTTTGAGTGGAAGGCAGCACATCAGGCAGAGAGGTTGGAGCTGAAAGCCAAGCTCACCACTGCACCCATCTTGGCAATTTCCGACCCAGACAGGGAGACGAAGATCTCGACAGATGCGAGCCAGGATGGCATCGGTGTGGTGCTGCTTCAATGCGATGACACATCATCCTGGGCACCGGTAGCCTACGCATCGAGGGCCATGACGCCCACCGAAACAAGGTATGTGCGATTTGAGAAGGAATACCTGGGTCTTCTCACTGGCATTCTCAAGTTTCACGACTTCGTCTACGGCCTGCCAACATTCACTGTTGAGTCGGATCATAGGCCTCTGGTCCACATTATCCACAAGGACCTGAACGACATGACGCCTCGGTTGCAGCGCATCCTCCTCAAACTTTGACTTAGTGTACACGCCTGGCAAGAAGCTCATCATCGCTGATGCATTGTCCCGCTCCATCATATTGCCTAGTGAACCACTGGAAATCATCCGGCAGATTGAATCACAGGTGCAGCTGTGTGCTAGCACCCTCTCGGCGTCTGATGAGAAGGTGGTTCGTATCCGCGAGGAGACAGCCAAAGACCCCCTCTTGCAGCGTGTCATGCACCACCTCGCCAATGGCTGGCAGAAAGGGCAGTGCCCTCAATTTTACAATGTAAAGGACGACCTGACGGTGATTGATGGTATCCTCCTCAAGCTGGACCGGATTGTCATTCCACTCAGTCTCCAGAGCTTGGTGCTCCGCCAAATCCATGAGGGACAGCTGGGCGTCGAGAAGTGCAGACGCAGAGCCAGGCAGCTGTCTACTGGCCCAGTATTAGCCAGGACATCTCAAACATGGTCCTCAACTGTGCGACCTGTCAACGCTTTCAGCCAGCGCAGAGCAAGGAGACGCTCCAGTAAGAAATTGAGTTCTTTCTGTCCAGTCTGGTCTCAATCAAAAGCTGAGTTCGGATTTAGAAATTCCTTTAGTTTATTTCAGCTTGCAAGCTTACACTCCCTCTGATGAAGGCAGGAGACCCATGTCTCTTGAAACTCCCAGAGCGAGTGAGACAAAGGGAGGCAACACTTTGTGGTCTCATATACATTCATGCAGTATCAAGTTCCACGTTCTGATAGGCCCTTTCCTTGACCTGGTCATATAATCTAACTGCCACTGATTCTGATAGGCTCATTACACATTCCTTTCCTTCCTCTGGGCCTCTGCCTCCCAGCATCCTTTGCAGCATCCTTTGTGCAAAGAGCCAGTCCTGATAGCCACCCCTCCCCCTCTCGCCATGCTTTGCCCATCTCTTTGTTCACTCCCTGCAACCCGAATTAATGTCCATAATGCACTATTCTAACTGGTCATCCCAGTCTAATGCTCTTTTCTTTAGTTCAATTCCTCATTCTTTCCTTTTATCATTCTATGATAATTACTATGCTGCCTCCTAACCAACATTCCCTTCCGCTACCTGCCGACAACGGGACACCGGTGGCGTTGTGGCAGGTGCATTGGCCTGACGTCTGGGTTACGCTACACCTCCATTCCGTGCAGGTGGAGAACAGACATGTTATATGTTCTTTCACCTCTGCCACGAGGGTCTCTATCGCTCGAGAAATGTGTGGTAGGTATTCCCCCTAATGGTCACAACGTGTGCTAACAATTCGCCAGACCAACAATAGTCCTGTTGCTGTCTCGGTCCAAATTTGGAGTTTGGTTAGGCATACCAGTGTCCATTATAAACATCCCCAGGTTAATAACCTGCATCAATGTCTGGTCTGAAAGACTGTCCCGCAATTCATTACATTCCGTACATAAACACCTCATCACATTTTTACAGCCACTGGCTCTCCGTCCGGATTCCTTTTGGTTTGATGGTCGCCAGTAACGGGGTGTCATCTTGGTGAGTGGTGATGGGCCGAGTCTATCGGCATCATCCGAGTCATAGTCATCTTAGAACACATACTAACGCATCCAATGATTATACAATATATAATTATAATAACAAGTATTATCAATCCATGCATCAGGTAAAACCCCATGACCGAGCTATGAGAGCTGACTCTGAGCTGAATCCTACTGTAGGGTTTATATCCCCCTTCTAGTCGTACTGACTAGCAGCTATCCCTTATCCTTGTCATGTGTGTGTACATGTCGTGATTTGTAAACTGTGTATGGAAATCAACTGTAAATTCATCCATCCCGCAGACCAGTGTCGATAGACTCTTTGTATTGTTCTTGCCTCAAGTCCAATCACCGTGAACCATAGCTGTCGCTACTCAGGAAGGTAACACAATAGCTATATCCGTGTGTTCCACTACCTCCAAGGCATCTGATTACCATGGGGAAGCAGCACCGTAAAAGCTTCCTCATGTCCCTTAGAAACAGCACACAACTCAGTCCATCAGCGACCAAAAAGGTTTTCATCCCTCACTGGTATTACTTTCGTTTTTAGGAAGTGCTTTCCGTTTCGCATTGGAATGGTAAATTATGTTATCATGTACTATCCACTGATTATCTTGCTTTATGAATTGCAGAAGATTCAATCAATCCTGTGTTTATTCCTGACTTCCTCACACAAACGTCTAACATTGTACTGAACCATGTAGTCTGCCAGCCCCGGTTTACAATACTCAGTTTTCTTCAAATCCCTTTTGTCCGTTATCATTTTCCTTACAGCATGGAGTGTATACTTGCCATTATTTGTTTGTTTGTTTTTCTACTTTGCAATAACACCACTTGCACATTCAATACAGTCAACTTTTGGGATTACAACCCAATTGAATCCATACATAACAGTCCCTAACAACTTACAGGACATTTCATCCGTAATAACTATTACACTCTCCAATGCAATATTGTTTGCTGCATTGGTTACAAATTTCCCATCGTGGCATCAAGCTGCCAAAATTCCTAAACTATTGTCATTTAAAATGCGGGGGTTCCTCGTCAGTCGCTGCCATCTGCCAAGACCCTGAATAACTCCACCGCGTAGTACATACCCCGTGGAGACCACAGATCATCCATCAGCAAACATGCAGTTCGAGATGTCTGACTGGAGGTTTCACTATTGAGGAATAATTTGATATTTTGATTTGTTTCTAACCTGAAAGGTTTTCCTTCTAGGCTCTGTCATTTAATTCCCTCAAATATGTAGCCAATTGTATCATTAGTTCCCCCCCCCCCCATACTGTCTAAAACATTCTTCTCTGGAGTGTAGTTCTCGTTCTTCGTCTGTGTGTTATTTTTGCTTCATCTGAAAACCAAATGAACAGGTCAAAGGCGGAGAGGGCCCTATTTCTTAATTTGTATCTTTCTATTCTTGTTTGGATGTTCCAGAAGTACTCTCTCCAGGACTTCTGGATTTCCATTTAATTCCCTTCTCATCCTTGACGTACATCATACGATTAAGGCCTGTTAAGCCTCCTTCTATCGTTGCACCCCTGAGTGAGACTCGAAGAATCTCAAACTCCTCTTTTACTAACCCAGTGATCCAAGCGGGTCGAAACTTTCCCTGACACATGTCGGATATTGCTACTGCATGTACTTTAATTCCTTTAATTTTGATTACGACCGGGTTTTTATGAAAGTAATTTCCAATCATGACATTTTCACTTTAGCATCTGTCCTATAGATGCTGCTAACAGGTTTCAATTCCCTGGCATCCCGCTCCACTGATTCCATTATACTAATAAGTGCAGTTATCCCCTGCCACTCACAACCAAACATTCCTTTTCCCTTGTCCGAGCGGTTTGGTGATATGATCTATCGTGTGGCACGGAATCATTGCAGTGATACAGTCTCTAAACACTGTCAGGCTAATTTTACGTCCCCGGGTCATCCCAACATCTCTTAAACTACGTACTCCCTCACTAATTGGTACCACAAGTTTATCACTTCTTCACAATCCTGCACATCCTTTCCCAATCACTCCGTCGTCAGCTTGGTTTTCTCTGCAGTAATTTCAATTTATCATTATCACACTATCCCATGGTCAAAATCTATCATGTGGTCACAAACTTCGATCATCAGTGTTGCCTGATGTTTCACAAAACAATCATGACAACTGAATTCCCCAAATTTCCCTGGGAGCCGAAGCATTTCCCCATTTCTGTCGTTCTGAATGCAATATCAACTCACCTGAATGCTATATCTGCCATTCTCCTAGGTTTCATATGATTACTCCCTGTCCAAACTACTGGGCTACAGAACGTGCCACATCCTTGACACAATGTTTCATTATGTTCACAATGAATCATTTTAACTGGGGTCCATTAATAACAGCCCTTGATCTATCATCCCATATTCTCAATTCCTTACTAATTATGTTTCTTCATTTGCTGCCGATAGGTTGCCTATGGATTATAATAATCCCTCTTTTATCATTTAATTGGGTCGGATGTTTTAGTTCTGATACAATTCCTTTGCTCCAGATGCCACTGATTCTCTACTTCAATGTCCCCCGTGCTGCTATCAGCTTTGATTAAAAAGTTCAAATTACTTTTGCTGCTCCTAGGAAAAAGAGGGCCTGCATACTCTAGTGACCATTCTTCCATCGGTGTCTCAGTTTTTTTCTATGCCACTCCCTGTTTCTCCACCATTTTCTTTCCTGAATTTTTTTTTTAAATGAATGCCCCCCTGGCTTGTCCCTCGTCCTCCTTAGCTTTACTACCATCCGTACATACCACCCAAGCATTTACCAACTCTGTTCTGCTAACTGATTTATCAAGTTTCTGTCCCTTTTTAATGTTATGAATAAACATTAAGGCAGGGTTTAAAAGAATGGTTTCCCATCTTTCCCATCGAGCTGTATTCGCGCCTTGCTGGCAACTCTGTCTCTTGGTCGACTCTGTCAATTGTAAAAATTCAATTTTGACATAAATTTTCTTTCCGCCTGATAAATTTTCAATCTCTGCTTTCCTTTTTGTTATGGCTGCCAGACATTTTGCAATGTCCGAAAACCTTTGTTCAGCCCTTGACCAATTTCCTGTCAATGTTTGATAAGTGTCGGAGCACTATGATTAACAAGCACCATACCATATCCATTTGCGTACAGATCAAATTTAATGCTCAAATCGTCCTCTTCATGTCACTCCTCTAATGGCCCGGATGTTGTTATTAACTGGTGCAACCTCCTCTTCGGCAGGAGCTAGGGAATGTGGATTGGGTGCAGCTGTTTAAGGGTAAATCCACATTTGAAATGTGGGAGTCTTTGAAGGAAAGGTTGATTAGAGTGCAGGGCAGACGTGTCCCTGAGAAAATCAGGGATAGAAATGGCAAGATTAGTGAACCATGGATGAAGGGTGGAATTGTGAGACTAGCTAAGATGAAAAAGGAAGCATACATAAGATCTAGGCGACTTAAAACTGATGAAGCTTTGGAGCAATAGCGGAGAAGTAGGACAAATCCCAAGAGATATGGACAGGGTGGATAGCAACAAACGTTTTCCAAGAGTGGGAGTTTCAATTACAAGGGGGCACGATTTCAAGGTGAGAGGGGAAAAGTTTAAGGGAGATGTGCATGGAAAGTTTTTACGCAGAGGGTGGTGGGTGCCTGGAACACTTTGCCAGCGGAGGTGGTAGAGGCGGGCACAATAACATCATTTAAGATGCATCTAGACAGATATATAAACTGCGGGGAACAGAGGGAAGTGGATCCTTGGAAAATAGGTGACAGGTTTAGATAAAGGATCTGGATCGGCGCAGGGTGGGAGGGCCGAAGGGCCTATTCCTGTGCTGTAATTTTCTTTGTTCTTCACTGGTCCACCTAAAATCTCCTTTCCAAGTTTCATAAATGGGTCTGGCATAAAGACCAAAGTCTTCCACTACTGGTCTCAAATACCCCAAAATTCCCATGATTTGCTTACCCCCCTTTTTGTGAAACGGGCACTGCGATTCTAGCAGCTTTCTCTCGCATCCCAACACTGGCTTCCCCACCTGCCCTTGACACTGACTACCCTAGATAATCGACTTTGCTCCTGCCAATCTGGCATTTCTTTAGCCCTATCTTAAACCCTGCTTCATTAAGTGTTTTAATAATTTTGGTCACTCTTTCAACATGTGTCCCCCTGATCATCATCTCCAATTAACACATCATCAATATATACTAAAGCCAAATCATCTTTAATCAATTCCCTTACTATTGCCTGAAAGTGGTCTGGGGAATTAACATATCTTTGTGGCAATTTACAGTATACGTAATGTTTAGTGCCAAAGGTAAATACTGTCTTTTCCCTGCTGTTTGGGTCTAATGGAACACTCCCAAATCCGTTGGCTAAATCTATACTAGTTAAATAAGTTTTGACTGCCACTTTCTCCAATTTAGTTTGTGGATTTATTAAATACCGTTTATCCTTCTCGTTTTTCTTTTTGTAACCCTATTTAATGCTTTGTAATTCGTTATCATTCTAAATGTACCAGCAGGCTTGCTAACTACCTGAAGTGGGCTATTCGTCGATGCATATGTGACTTCTTGAATGATTCCGTGCTGTTCTAACTCATTGATCATTATCTCCAGCTCGCATTTGGCACCTTGGGTCAAGGGCTATGTATTTTATAGCCTGTATCGTCTCCCTGGACTGTGTGCTGGAATTGTATGCTGATTAACCCTGTGTCATTCTTTCTATTGCTAGGTTTACTTTCCTTATTTCCTTTACGTTATCAATTGGTTGTAATATCTTAATTTTTAAAAAATTTCTACATCTATTTTTATTAATCTTTCCCTGCCATCAGATTCTCATTTCCTGATACTGCATGTATCCTAATCTAAGTTCCTGTCCCATATCTTTATTCCCTAAAGCTCTGCCTGCAATGTAGTTAACATTCTAAACTTCATTTCTTCTGCTAGTGACTTTCTTGCTACTTGGTGGGCACTAGGACCCAGTGGAGCTGTGCCATATCACTTCCACCGACTACCTCCTAATACTGGTCTCATTGGTCCCTGTGTTTCTAGCCCCTTACTGCCACAATGCCCCTCTCCACTATCTCAATATAACACGAGGGCATGTTTTAATTAATTTTTTCTTGAAAGCGATATCCTGCTACAGTCCCCATTCTACCTGCTCTCGGGACTGTCTACCCCTCTTGGGTCAGTGCTTGCAGCTTCCCCTCAAGTTCTAAGTGCTTGTACACCAAGGCCCTACAGTAGACAAATAGTCCCCAGTATTTGCCTAACCCCTCTTTAACTGATTTGGGGTTTGGGCATCTCTAAAATGGCCTTCTTCCTTTCTACTGGGGTTTTCCTTTTCCCCTGTGTAATCTTAAAATAAAGTTTAAAAATCCATAGTCTTTGCTATATGAAAATCCCCAAATCTTAAATTTGATGTGTAGTGAGTTTACAGAGAAAATACTGAAATCTCTACAATTTGGAACTCACAAACAAAATTTAAAAATGTAGGTACATCATGGCTGCCTCTAATAAAGGAGCACATGGACTCAATTCGCCAAATGCCTAGTCTTCGCATTTCAATTTTAGATTCCTTTGTTCTCTTCCCCTTTTTCTTTTTTAACCAACCAAGATTATGCCGAGTTCAACTAATCATTTACAAATCCCAATTTATACATCTTGATTTTGCTTTTTGTTTACTTCCTGAGAATTGTGTTCTAAATAACTTCCACAATGTTCATCATTATTACTGATTTTCTAAATAACTTTCAAATCCTTACCCCGTTTTATATCTCACTTGTAACTGCCCCTGTATACCTCCTAATTGATGTGCAACTTCGTTTTACAAAACACAACATTTTAAAAACTAGGAATACCAGAGGAATGTGGTGGTATGTATTAGGGGTAATGTGGTACCTGTGAAGCCGAGAGGCTATTGGCTGACAGGTTGGATCTGCCGACTTCTGGCTCCGCCCTGAAGGCGGAGTATAAGAGCTCGAGCTTCTCCCCGCAGCCTCATTCTGTTGCTGAGCTGCTGGGGACAAATCTCGCTTAATAAAGCCTAGATAGACTTCATCGCTTCTCGTCTCGCGAAAGTCATTGTGCGCTACAATTTATTAAGCGAGCTTAAAAGACTATGGAGCTCCGGATCGCCCCGGAGTGCCTGCGGATCAGCCCCCATGCAGCGAAATCGGCGGCCGTATTCAAACACTGGCAAGCATGCTTCGAAGGCTACCTCCGAACGGCCCCCGGCCGGATCACGGAAGAGCAGAAAATGCAGGTCCTGCATTCGAGGGTAAGCCCGGAAATTTACTCACTAATAGAAGACGCAGAGGATTTCCCGACGGCGCTCGCATTGCTGAAGGGCATCTACGTTCGGCCCGTAAACCAGGTCTATGTGCGCCACCAACTTGCGACGAGACGGCAAATTCCCGGAGAATCGCTCGAGGAATTCTACGGCGCGATGCTGATTTTGGGACGAGGCTGCAACTGCTCGCCAGTGAACGCGATCGAACACACGGACCTGCTAATTTGTGGCGCATTCGTGGCAGGTATGAACTCTCCCCAAATTCGTCAAAGACTTTTAGAAAGAGAGGCGCTAGGACTCTCAGAGGCACGGGCCATTGCGGCCTCCCTTGATGTGGCCTCCCAAAACGCCCGCGCCTACGGCCCCGACCACACGGCAGCCCCTTGGGCTCCGTGGACCCCCGTCGCGAACAACTCCCCGGCACAGCCGCCACCCCCCCCCCCCCGGCAAGCTTGCGCGGTTAAAGCGCCAGACCATCCCAGGGGGGCCCGCTGCTATTTTTGCGGACAGGCGAAATACCCCCGGCAGCGCTGCCCGGCCCACGCAGCTACTTGTAAAAGCTGCGGCAAAAAGGGCCATTACGCGGCAGTGTGCCGGTCCCGGGGGGTCGCCGCAATCCCCGGAGAAGAACGAGGACAGCACATCCCAAACACCCCCCAACCCTCCCCAGCGCCCCATGTGCGACCCGCGGGCGCCGCCATTTTGGGTCCCGGGCACCATGAGGGGAGGATGGGCGCCGCCATCTTGTGACCCCCCAGCCACGTGCGATTCATGGGGGCGGCCATGTTGTGACCCCCCAGCCACGTGCGATTCATGGGGGTGGCCATTTTGTCCACCCCCGACCACGTGCGACCCATGGGGGCAGCCATTTTGTCCACCCCCGGCCGCGTGCGATTCATGGACGCCGCCATCTTGGTTGACAACAAAGGACCCCAGCATCGACGGCTCCACGGGGTCCGAAGAAGATGCCGCGACACTACTACCACGACTGGCTTCGGTGATACTGGATCAATCGCGGCCCCAGACGTTCCAGACGACGACAACAACGGTGCTGGTCAATGGATACGAGACGCCATGCCTGATCGACTCCGGGAGCACTGAAAGTTTTATTCACCCAGACACGGTAAGACGCTGTTTTCAGACCATCCATCCAAGCACGCAAAAGATTTCCCTAGCTGCAGGATCCCACTCAGTGGAGATCAAAGGGTTCTGCATCGCAAACCTAACGGTGCAAGGGAGGGAGTTTAAGAACTACAGGCTCTACGTCCTTCCCCAACTCTGCGCGCCCACATTACTGGGATTAGATTTCCAGTGTAACCTTCAGAGCCTAACATTCCAATTCGGCGGCCCAATACCCCCACTCACTATCTGCGGCCTCGCAACCCTCAAGGTTGAACCGCCGTCCTTGTTCGCAAACCTCACCCCGGATTGCAAACCCGTCGCCACTAGGAGCAGATGGTACAGCGCCCAGGACTGGACATTTATCCGGTCTGAAGTCCAGCGGTTGCTGAAGGAAGGCATAATCCAGGCCAGCAATAGTCCCTGGAGAGCCCAGGTGGTAGTCGTAAAGACCGGGGAGAAGCAAAGGATGGTCGTAGACTATAGTCAGACCATCAACAGGTACACGCAGCTAGATGTGTACCCTCTCCCCCGCATATCCGACATGGTCAATCGGATTGCTCAGTATAAGGTCTTTTCCACCGTGGACCTCAAGTCCGTCTACCACCAGCTCACCATCCGCCCAGGTGACCGCAAGTACACCGCCTTCGAGGCAGACGGGTGGCTATACCACTTCCTAAGGGTCCCATTTGGTGTCACGAACGGGGTCTCGGTCTTCCAGCGGGAGATGGACCGAATGGTTGACCAGCACGGGTTGCGGGCCACATTCCCATACCTCGACAACGTAACCATCTGCGGCCACGATCAGCAGGACCACGACGCCAACCTCCAAAAGTTCCTTCAGACCGCAAACGCCCTGAACCTCACATATAGCGAGGAAAAATGCATTTTTAGCACAAAACGTTTGGCCATCCTGGGATACGTAGTGCGCAATGGAGTAATAGGTCCCGACCCCGAACGCATGCGCCCCCTTATGGAATTTCCCCTCCCCCATTGCTCCAAAGCCCTGAAACGTTGCCTGGGCTTCTTTTCATATTACGCCCAGTGGGTCCCCCAGTACGCAGACAAGGCCCGCCCGCTAATACAGTCCACTACCTTCCCCCTGTCGACAGAGGCTCGCCAGGCCTTCAGCCGCATCAAAGCGGATATCGCAAAGGCCACGATGCGCGCCATCGACGAGTCCCTCCCCTTCCAGGTCGAGAGCGACGCATCCGATGTAGCTCTGGCGGCCACCCTTAACCAAGCGGGCAGACCCATGGCCTTTTTCTCCTGGACCCTCCACGCCTCAGAAATCCGCCACTCCTCAGTGGAAAAGGAAGCCCAAGCCATAGTGGAAGCTGTGCGACATTGGAGGCATTACCTGGCCGGCAGGAGATTCACTCTCCTCACCGACCAACGGTCGGTAGCCTTTGTGTTCGATAATGCACAGCGGGGCAAAATTAAGAATGACAAGATCTTAAGGTGGAGGATCGAGCTCTCCAGCTTTAACTATGAGATCTTGTATCGTCCCGGAAAGCTGAACGAGCCGTCCGATGCCCTGTCCCGAAAGCTGAACGAGCCGTCCGATGCCCTGTCCCGCGGCACATGTGCCAATGCACAAATAGACCGCCTCCAAGTCCTCCACGAAGACCTCTGCCACCCGGGGGTCACCCGATTCTACCATTTCATAAAGTCCCGCAACCTCCCCTACTCTGTGGAGGAGGTCCGTACAGTCACCAGGAACTGCCACATCTGCGCAGAGTGCAAACCGCACTTTTTCAGGCCGGATAGAGCGCACCTGATCAAGGCTTCCCGCCCCTTTGAACGCCTCAGTTTGGATTTCAAAGGGCCCCTCCCCTCCACCGACCGCAACGCGTACTTCCTGAACGTGGTGGACGAGTACTCCCATTCCCCCTTCGCCATCCCCTGCCCCGACATGACAGCGGCCACAGTCATTAAAGCCCTTGACACCATATTCACACTGTTCGGTTTCCCCGCGTATATCCATAGCGACAGGGGGTCCTCCTTCGTGAGCGACGAGCTGCGCCAGTTCCTGCTCAGCAAGGGCATAGCCTCGAGCAGGACGACCAGCTACAACCCCCGGGGGAACGGGCAAGTAGAGAGGGAGAACGGCACGGTCTGGAAGACCGTCCTACTGGCCCTACGTCCAGGGATCTCCCAGTTTCCCGGTGGCAGGAGGTCCTCCCGGACGCTCTCCACTCCATCCGGTCGCTGCTGTGTACCACCACTAACCAAACGCCTCATGAGCGCCTCCTTGTCTTTCCCAGGAAGTCCTCCTCCGGAACGTCGCTGCCGACCTGGCTGGCGGCCCCAGGACCCATCTTGCTCCGGAAACATGTGCGGGTGCATAAATCGGACCCGTTGGTCGAGAGGGTCCACCTTCTCCATGCAAACCCGCAGTACGCCTATCGTACCCCGACGGCCGACAGGACACACACACACACCCCCGACACCGATCACCCCCTCCCTGCCACCGGCGCACCCCGCGACCGCCCCCTTCCCGGGGGGATCGGTCCTCCTCCCGTGCCCGCCCAGGAGTAAAACAGGAACAAACAGCAAAACGCTCCCGGAGACGACAACGCACGAGCAAGCACCTGCACCACCACCGGGGCTGAGGCGATCGACGAGAAAGACCAGACCGCCCGCTCGACTCGTGGAATCCGCATGACACCAAGAAAAAGCAAGAATGTTGTTGTAACAAAAAAATTTTTTTTGCCCGTATTGTAAATAGTTCTCACAAACTTGTACAGTGTAGGGCTAAAGCTGTATTAACACAGTCCGAAATTTGTTCCAGGGCCAGCCTGTAAACCCCTACCACCATGCGAACCACCACCCCGCCGGGTTCCTTTTTAACAAGGGGTGAACGTGGTGGTATGTATTAGGGGTAATGTGGTACCTGTGAAGCCGAGAGGCTATTGGCTGACAGGTCCCGGGTCCTTGTTGGATCTACCGACTTCTGGCTCCACCCTGAAGGCGGAGTATAAGAGCTCGAGCTTCTCCCCGCAGCCTCATTCTGTTGCTGAGCTGCTGGGGACAAGTCTCGCTTAATAAAGCCTAGATAGACTTCATCACTTCTCGTCTCGCGAAAGTCATTGTGCGCTACAAGCAAGTTCACAAATTCTTATTAAACACACACACTCATTCATCCACCAGACGCAGAGCCAGGCAGCTGTCTACTGGCCCGGTATTAGCCAGGACATCTCGAACATGGTCCTCAACTGTGCGACCTGTCAGCGCTTTCAGCCAGCGCAGAGCAAGGAGACGCTCCAGTGAAGAAATTGAGTTCTTTCTGTCCAGTCTGGTCTCAATCAAAAGCTGAGTTCGGATTTAGAAATTCCTTTAGTTTATTTCAAACAGCTTGCAAGCTTACACTCCCTCTGATGAAGGCAGGAGACCCATGTCTCTTGAAACTCCCAGAGCGAGTGAGACAAAGGGAGGCAACACTTTGTGGTCTCATATACATTCATTCAGTATCAAGTTCCACATACACGAATACAAGATTCTGATAGGCCCTTTCCTTGACCTGGTCATATAATCTAACTGCCACTGATTCTGATAGGCTCATTACACATTCCTTTCCTTCCTCTGGGCCTCTGCATCCCAGCATCCTTTGTGCAAAGAGCCAGTCCTGATAGCCACCCCTCCCCCTCTCGCCATGCTTTGCCCATCTCTTTGTTCACTCCCTGCAACCCAAATTAATGTCCATAATGCACTATTCTAACTGGTCATCCCAGTCTAATGCTCTTTTCTTTAGTTCAATTCCTCACCAGCAGCATGAAATCAAGACCTCCCCGTGGTCCAAGGTTGGCATCGACCTCTTTCGTGCGAATGGTCGTGACTACGTGTTGATTATTGACTATTTCTCCAATTACCCTGAAGTCATGAAGCTCTCAGACCTCACATCTCGGACCGTCATCAAAGCTTGTAAGGAGACGTTCTCCAGGCATGGTATCCCACTCACTGTCATGAGTGACAGTGGCCTGTGCTTCAACAGCCACAAGTGGTCTATGTTTGCCAAGTCATACCATTTCAAACATGTCACTTCCAGCCCACACTATCCAATGGGAAGGTTGAAAAAGGGGTGCACATTGTGAAACAGCTCATCTGCAAGGCCGCGGATTCTGCTTCTGACATCTACCTCGCGCTGCTTGCATACAGGGCGACCCCACTGTCCCCTGGCATGTCGCCCGCTCAACCCCTGATGAACAGGGACCTGCGGACGACACTTCCAGCCATACACTTGCCCAACCTGGATCACGTCCCGGTGCTGCAGAAGGTGCAGCAGCTCCGAAATCAGCAAAAGCAGGGCTATGATGCTCATGCCACCGATTTTCCCGTGTTATCCCCAGCAGACACTGTCAGGATCAAGATACCGGATGGTGGCTGGTCTGCTCAAGCTGTCGTTTGACAGGCTGCGTCTCACTTGTATGTTGTACGTGTGGCTGATGGTTCTGTTGTGCGATGAAACAGACGGGCACTGCGCAAAGTTGCCTGCCCGCAACCGCTTTCTTCTCCGTTTCCGTCCGTTGTTTTGCCACTCCCGATACCTCGAACTATGAGGCCACCAGTCAGGCTTCCATCCCGCCTGTCAAGGCGCCGTCGTCCCCACCACCACCTCTCCGGCGGTCAACAAGGATCAGGCGCAAGCCCCAGAGACTGGACTTATGAACATTTGTTTTGTTTGCTATGTTCTGTTTTCTCACATTAGACAGCTGTCTTCACATGTAAATACGTTCACATATGCCACCGCTTGTAAATATGTTAATATATGCCACCACATGCAAGTACGTTCCCATGTGCCAACAAAATATAAAATAAAAGGGAAGATGTCATGATATGCAAACATGCAGATAATGATATACAGACAGGCACAGACAGGCAGCTAATGAACACAGAGAACAGGACATGACCAATGAGCAGGCAGGACATTCAGGGGTGGTATCTCACTATAAAAGGCACGAGGCACTCACTCCGCCTTTTTCCACTGATGAACATCTGCAGAATGAGTCAGGGTGTATGTACAGTATCACACCTCCAGCACGTGGCTAAGAGCTAGTCTGGTTCAGTCAGACAGAGTAACCACACTTAGGTTAGCAGAGAGTCGAACTCATAGAGAACTGTGCTAACTGTGCTACTAGTTCAATAAATCAGATTGAACTAACTTCAAGGTCTGGAGTATCTTTTGGTTAAAGCTGCATCCAGTTGCAGTCTGTGTTATTCCAGAGTACATATCACATCACATGAGATGGATTCCGACCACATGTCTGCACGGTCACCAAGACTGCTACTACTTCCAGCACTGAAACATTTTCTGACACACCTCGAGTGGCATGCCCTGTAAAGGCATGTCACATTATGAACTTTCCGACAATACTTTTAAAAATTGGACAGAAACGATCTGTTAAGATCTCTGCTGCAAATCATGAAATTTTTGGCACTTGGACTGCAGACAGTATGAAGTCTCCGGCAAATACCTAATTAAATATGGAATATGTGAGGGGATCTCACAGCCATTTGTGGAATTCACAGATCTAGGGCGAAATTCTCCCCCAACGGCGGGATGCCCGCCGACTGGCGCCAAAGCCGGCGCCAATCAGACTGGCATCGTGCCGGCCCAAAGGTGCGGAAGTCTCCGCATCTTTGGCGGCCTAGCCCCAACATTGAGGGGCTAGGCCGACGCCGGAGGGATTTCCGCCCTGCCAGCTGGCGGAAATGGCGTTTGTTGCCCCGCCAGCTGGCGCGGAAATGCGGCGCATGCGCGGGAGCGTCAGCGGCCGCTGTCAGTTTCCCCGCGCATGCGCGGGAGCGTCAGCGGCCGCTGAAAGTTTCCCGCGCATGCGCAGTGGGGAGAGTCTCTTCCGCCTCCGCCATGGTGGAGGCCGTAGCGGAGGCGGAAGGGAAAGAGTGCCCCCACGGCACAGGCCCGCCCGCGGATCGGTGGGCCCCGATCGCGGGCCAGGTCACCGTGGGGGCACCCCCCGGGGTCAGATCGCCCCGCGCCCCCCCCCCAGGACCCCGGAGCCCGCCCACGCCGCCTGGTCCCGCCGGTAAATACCAGGTTTGATTTACGTCGGCGGGACAGGCAATTCCTGGGCGGGACTTCGGCCCATCAGGGCCGGAGAATCCAGCGGGGGGTCCCGCCAACCGGCGCGGCTGGATTCCCGCCCCCGCCCAATCTCCGGGAGCGGAGACTTCGGCGGGGGCGGGGGCGGGATTCATGGCGGCCAACGGCCATTCTCCGACCCGGCGGGGGGTCGGAGAATGACGCCCCTCATTTTTTGACGATGGGTGGAATTTAATGTTGCCCGGATTTTACAGTCCCGTGGAGGTCAATAAACTTTTAACAGCTCAAAGCCTTTTACAGCCCCTCCCCTACCATGATGGGGCTGTAAAATTGCATCCCGTGGAGTTTCAGACTGCCTGTCTCTACGTTTCATGCTGGACGAAAGAGAAAATCAAAACACGATAGCCACTATCAACTTCCCATTGTGTCACAATGGCCTCCCCCATCAAAATTAGATGAGGTGGGCCCTAGAAATGTTAACCTAGTAGTCATGAGTGAAGCTGGTTTCAGGGACTGCGTCCTTATTATCTAAGGACCAAGTCGATCCATTCGAACCATCAGTTGTCAGCCAGTCTGAGTACCAGAATCTGAAACTAGCTGCAAGTCATAATGCAGACAAAGTACTTAACCTATTGACCTACTTTATTTTATGTGCGGTTTGGTGTCAAATTTAGCTTGAAAGCAATCCTGGGATGAGTCTTGGGATATGTTACTATGTTAAACATGCTTATATAAATGCAAGCTATTATTATCGTCATTATTTCTGAGCCTTGAAAAAGATTAGAGAAAACACTTATGAGGATGGCATATTCCTATTCCTAAATTCCTATGAAACTCCACTTAACAATTTATTTAAATTGAATGTAAAAGGGGAGGCGGAGTTGCGCTACTGGTTAGGGAGAATATCACAGCTGTACTGCGGGAGGACAGCTCAGAGGGCAGTGAGGCTATATGGATAGAGATCAGGAATAAGAAGGGTGCAGTCACAATGTTGGGGGTTTACTACAGGCCTCCCAACAGCCAGCGGGAGATAGAGGAGCAGATAGGTAGACAGATTTTGGAAAAGAGTAAAAACAAAAGAGAAGAAATTGGTAGATGTTGAGTCTGGAGAAGGGTGTGTAGATAGCCTGGGTCACATTGAGATCCAAAAGGACGAGGTGTTTGGTGTCTTAAAAAATATTAAGGTAGATAAGTCCCCAGGGCCTGATGGGATCTACCCCAGAATACTGAAGGTGGCTGGAGAGGAAATTGCTGAGGCCTTGACAGAAATCTTTGGATCCTCACTGTCTTCAGGGGATGTCCCGGAGGACTGGAGAATAGCCAATGTTGCTCCTCTGTTTAAGAAGGGTAGCAAGGATAATCCAGGGAACTACAGGCCGGTGAGCCTTACTTCAGTGGTAGGGAAATTACTGGAGAGAATTCTTCGAGACAGGATCTACTCCCATTTGGAAGCAAATGGACGTATTAGTGAGAGGCAGCATGGTTTTGTGAAGGGGAGGTCGTGTCTCACTAACTTGATAGAGTTTTTTGAGGAGGTCACTAAGATGATTGCTGCAGGTAGGGCAGTGGATGTTGTCTATATGGACTTCAGTAAGGCCTTTGACAAGGTCCCTCATGGTAGACTAGTACAAAAGGTGAAGTCACACGGGATCAGGGGTGAGCTGGCAAGGTGGATACAGCACTGGCTAGGTCATAGAAGGCAGAGAGTAGCAATGGAAGGATGCTTTTCTAATTGGAGGGCTGTGACCAGTGGTGTTCCACAGGGATCAGTGCTGGGACCTTTGCTGTTTGTAGTATATATAAATGATTTGGAGGAAAATGTAACTGGTCTGATTAGTAAGTTTGCAGACGACACAAAGGTTGGTGGAATTGCGGATAGCGATGAGGACTGTCATAGGATACAGCAGGATTTAGATTGTTTGGAGACTTGGGCGGAGAGATGGCAGATGGAGTTTAATCCGGACAAATGTGAGGTAATGCATTTTGGAAGGTCTAATGCAGGTAGGGAATATACAGTGAATGGTAGAACCCTCAAGAGTATTGAAAGTCAAAGAGATCTAGGAGTACAAGCCCACAGGTCACTGAAAGGGGCAACACAGGTGGAGAAGGTAGTCAAGAAGGCATACGGCATGCTTGCCTTCATTGGCCGGGGCATTGAGTATAAGAATTGGCAAGTCATGTTGCAGCTGTATAGAACCTTAGTTAGGCCACGCTTGGAGTATAGTGTTCAATTCTGGTCGCCACACTACCAGAAGGATGTGGAGGCATTAGAGAGGGTGCAGAAGAGATTTACCAGAATGTTGTCTGGTATGGAGGGCATTAGCTATGAGGAGCGGTTGAATAAACTCGGTTTGTTCTCACTGGAACGAAGGAGGTTGAGGGGCGACCTGATAGAGGTCTACAAAATTATGAGGGGCATAGACAGAGTGGATAGTCAGAGGCTTTTCCCCGGGATAGAGGGGTCAATTACTAGGGGGCATAGGTTTAAGGTGAGAGGGGCAAGGTTTAGAGTAGATGTACGAGGCAAGTTTTTTACGCAGAGGGTAGTGGGTGCCTGGAACTCGCTACCGGAGGAGGTGGTAGAAGCAGGGACGATAGTGACATTTAAGGGGCATCTTGACAAATCCATGAATAGGATGGGAATAGAGGGATACGGACCCAGGAAGTGTAGAAGATTGTAGTTTAGTCGGGCAGCATGGTCGGCACGGGCTTGGAGGGCCGAAGGGCCTGTTCCTGTGCTGTACATTTCTTTGCTCTTTGTTCTTTGAATCACATAATCTGGGCTGGCATTTCTTAGCATAGCTAAGGCAGTGCTGCATTGTCACAAGTACCATTTTTTGGTTCATTTTTTAAAAGCTTGCCTCCTCTCTTCAGGTGCATGAAAAAGATACCAAAACAGTATTTGAAGATAAGCATTGAAGCTTTGCTTGTGTCCTTGCCAACTGTTATCTTTCAGTTAACCACACTAAAAACAGATTAATCATGCAAGCACTAAACTCATTCATGGGACCTTCATGTCTTCAATTTGGCTGCCCTGTTTGTCTGCACAGTAACAGTGACTGTGCTTCATTCAACTAATTGGCTGTGAACTACTTTGGGATGGCCTGAGGATGTGAAAGGTGCAATGTAAACTTCAGGAATTTCTCTTCCAAAAGTAATGAAATGCTTTGTCATTTATGTTGCCCCACTTTCAATTAAGGACTTTGTGATATGAAATACGTAGACATTTTTAAATCTATTTTCATAGAATCATAATGCAGAAAAGGAGGGCATTTGGTTCATTGTGCCTTCCTGGTTCATCCCACTTTGCAGTTTGTTCACCATAGCCTTACAAATTCTTCCTTTTGAAGAAACATTTATTTTCCTTTGAAACTTACTATTAATCTGCTTCCACTACCCTCTCCACGTTCTAGATAATAACAAAAAATCTCTCCTCCGCGATCCCCTCCATCTTGCTTTTTTCGCTAATTCTCTTATGGTTTTTCCCTATCTACTCAGTTGAACCAGTTCTTAATCTTGAACAGCGCTTTTAACTCTCCTCATATCGTTTAACAGTCATTGGCATATTATTGTTCATGAAATTGCTGATTGACGTAAATTATTTTGAACATCTTATAAAATGTGTGAAAAAGCTGACAGTTGTATGTACAAAAGCACTGGATTGATGGAATATTTTGGCCACATGATACCTTCTACCGCCTCTCTCTTTCCTTCCCATGTCTCCATTACACCATATAATGTAATTGTTTATTAAAAAGCTTTTTATCCGCAAGATATAATTCTAATTTCTGTAAAACACCTGGTCACTAGATGACAACAGCATATGCATATTATGAGTTCATGGAAAAATAAAGTCTACGGATCTGGCTGTCCACATATTCTTGCCTTAATCTTGTGGCCCATCTAGCCAATAACATTAAAACAAACACAACTTGTTTTTGGAGTTATGAAAAATAAACTGATAACCTCTTTACCTTTTTATATAACACATTATGAGATTTTCCTAAATTAACTTATCCTCTTATTGCAGCTACCTCATCCATTACTCCTTTATCATCTCAAATGTAATAAACTCTGGGATATTAACACTTTCTTTTATCCACAGACACCTTGCATTGCTTCATTTAACATCAATAGTGACAGCTGCAACATCTAAAATGCAACCACAGAATTATATTTTCTGTATTTATTCATATTTGATATTTACGCTGATCTCCTACAATAGAAATTGGCTAGCTGTTGTTCCAAGCTCAAGTTATTGTTAATTGTGTTTAAATTTTATGAATTGTGCTGGACATATAGACTAATGATATGATAATCTATTGATTTTGGAATTAATCTTTCTATTGCAGTTGTATTGTATTGTCAAGTTTGGAGAGCTGGCAGTGTAACAATGGGAAATAATTACTCGCTGTCAATAAATGTTGTACGATATTAAGATGCTATTAAAGGTGTTAAAACTGAAATAGGGTTTAATTTTCAGCATTGCAAATTATTTATTAATTCCTAACCACTCTATTTATGGCCAGAATGTTTATACTCAATTATTCAAAATCCACGCCATGTACTATTAATGAGTGATTTAAAAATGAATATTTGTTACACTGACAAGTATAAACAAAAATCTGACAGTTTCCAAGCAATGTGATGCCACCAAGGAAATGTAAACATTATAGTCTCTGAAACCATCGATGAAGACGAGCATCTTGCCAAGGCCATCCCCACACCCCCACTACTTGCCTTCAAACAACTGCGCAACCTCGAACAGACCATTGCTTGCAGCAAACTCCCCAGCCTTCAGGAAAACAGCGACCACGACACCACACACCCCTGCCACGGCAACCTCGGCAAGACGTGCCAGATCATCGACATGGATACCACCATTACACATGAGGACACCACCCACCAGGTACGCGGTACATACTCATGCAACTTGGCCAACGTTGTCTACCTCATACGCTGCAGGAAAGGATGTCCTGAGGCATGGTACATTGAGGAGACCATGCAGATGCTGCGACAACGGATAAAAGGATATCGCGCGACAATCACCAGGCAGGAAAGTTCCCTTTCAGTCAGGGTACACTTCAGCAATCAAGGGAATTCAGCCTCTGATCTTCGAGTAAGCCATCTCCAAGGACACACGACAAAGCAGAATCACCGAGCAGAAACTGATAGCCAAGTTCCACATACATGAGTATGGGGCTGGTTTAGCACAGGGCTAAATCGCTGGCTTTGAAAGCAGACCAAGGCAGGACAGCAGCGCGGTTCAATTCCTGTACCAGCCTCCCTGAACAGGCATTGGAATGTGGTGACTAGGGGCTTTTCACAGTAACTTCATTTGAAGCCTACTTGTGACAATAAACGATTTTCATTTCATTTCATTTCATGGCCTCAACCGGGACCTTGGATTCATGTCTCACTACAGTTAACCACATTTAACCCCCCCACCATCTGGCCTGGGCTTGCAAAATCCTACCAACTGTCCTGGCTTGAGACAATTCACCCCTCTTTAACCTGTGATTATCGCTCTCTTTAGTCGGACCTTCTGGGTGTGTAAAAATTTAATTACGTTCAAAGACTCGCATTCAAAGTATCATCTTGCATCATTGGCTTTGTCTTTATATGCTGTGTTTGAGTAATCTACCTCTTCACTCACCTTTTTAAAAATAAATTTAGAGTATCCAATTCATTTTTTCCAATTAAGGGGCAATTTAGCGTGGCCAATCCACCTACCCTGCACATCTTTTGGGTTGTGGGGGTGAAACCCACGCAAACATGGGGAGAATGTGCAAACTCTACACGGACAGTGACCCAGAGCCGGGATCGAACCTGGGACCTTGGCGCCGTGAGGCAACCGTGCTAACCACTTGCGCCACCATGCTGCCCTGCCTCTTCACTCACCTGGTGAAGGAGCTGCGCTCCAAAAGCTAGTGATTCCAAATAAACCTGTTGGACTTTAACGTGGTGTTGTAAGACTTCTTACTGTGCCCACCCCAGTCTAACACCAGCATCTCCACATCAATCTCTGAAATGTCACTATTCTCAGATATTTGTAGTCTTAACTTAGAACATAAATAATAGCATATGTAACTAAAGAGAACAAATGTGATCTTATGTTAATTGTCATTATAATCTGTGGGAATAGTTAAACATTGATTTATTTGTATTTTATATTTTCCAAATAAGATTATTGCAAGTTCTAAAATCTGTTTTCTATTGGGACTTGAAATGCATGAAGACATGGTTACCTGAATATATTGCAATTTATGGAGATTAGCTAAAAAATAGCATTTTGGCAAGGTGAGTCTCAAGTTGAAAATGATATGGATTTGCATTGTAAAATGATGGGGAGAGGCAGGAGCTGAAGTAGGAGATGTCATGGAAGTGATTATCAACTGAGACGGTGGGGGGGGGGGAGTAAATAGATAAGGACAAATGCAATTCTTAAAATGTATGCAAGACTCTTTCCTCAAGCATTATGTTTGAATACGGGCAGCACGGTAGCATTGTGGATAGCACAATTGCTTCACAGCTCCAGGGTCCCAGGTTCGATTCCGGCTTGGGCCAATGTCTGTGCGGAGTCTGCACATCTTCCCCATGTGTGCGTGGGTTTCCTCCGGGTGCTCCGGTTTCCTCCCACAGTCCAAAGATGTGCAGGTTAGGTGGATTGGCCAAGATAAATTGCCCTTAGTGTCCAAAATTGCCGTTAGTGTTGGGTGAGGTTACTGGGTTATGGGGAGAGGGTGGAGGTGTTGACCTTGGGTAGGGTGCTCTTCCAAGAACCGGTGCAGATTCAATGGGCCGAATGGCCTCCTTCTGCACTGTAAATTCTATGATAATCTATGATAATACCTATGAGCAGAAACGTATTGCTAGATCTAGTTATGATAAATAAAATAGATAGTGTGAAGGTAAATCTAAAATTTGTTAAATAAACGAAGAAAAGTTTAATAAATTACAGAAAAGCATTGAAGAAGTTAGTTAAGCTAAAGGATGGCAAAGTAGTGGAAACTGGGGCAGCAGGGGGGCGCAGTGGTTACCACAGCTGCCTCACGGCACCGTGGTCCCAGGTTCGATCCCGGCTCTGGGTCACTGTCCGTGTGGAGTTTGCACATTCTCCCCGTGTTGGCGTGGGTTTCGCCCACACAACCCAAAGATGTGCAGGCTAGGTGGATTGGCCATGCTAAATTGCCCCTTAATTGGAAAAAAAAATGAATTGGGCACTCAAAAATTTTTTTTAAAGTAGTGGAAACTGATGAGTTATGCTCAAGGAATCTGGGCTTGAATGGATGAGGGAAAAAAAGCAGAAACTCTTCACGATTATATTTGGTCGTCGTTTTTTTCTTAATTTAGAGTACCCAATTTTTTCTTTCCAAATAAGAGGCAATTTTGTGTGGCCAATCCACCTTTGGGTGTGGGGGTGAGACCACTGCATCACCATGCCGCCCTGTTATATTTGGTAGTTATATCATTCACGGATGTATGCAGGAGAACTGGAGAACAGGTAATAGAATACATATTTTCAAAAGGGAGACAAAGCTAATTTAGGCGTTTACAAGCCAATTAATTTATCAAGTGTGGTGAGGAAGATTTGAGAACCTTTAATGATACATGAAATTACTAAGTATTTAGATGAAGAGAAAATAATTAGAGGGGGCCAACACAGATTTCAGAAAGATCTCCTGAACATGTTTTTATTGTCTCGAGAGATTGGTGGGGATTACTCAGAATTATTTCCTTTAATTGGCCTTGGTTCCAGTTTTCCATATCTCTTAAGAGACCACATGATACCTCCAGGCTAAGGAGCCTCTTGACGAGATGCAAAACATATAACAGCAGGTTGGTCAGGGGCAGGTTGGATGTCCCAGCAAAAATATAAACTTATAAAAGTATTGGACAGTAAACTACCCTAAGGAGAAAAGAATAGTGAATGGGTAGGAAATGGGACTAAAGACTATTTAGAAGGGATGAAGCAGATGGTAGTTACTAAGGGCAACCTCTCAGAGCTAAATGGTGTGGAGTTCATATTTGAAGTGCATACTAAATTTGTAGGCACATTAATTCTGAGAAGCAAAGGAAGTTGCAAGGTGATTTTGATAAAATGGGGGAAGATATGGCAAATGGACCCCAGATGTATGTTTTAGGAGACAAATTTTGTTTTCTCTTGTGTTATGTGCTGAATGGATTATGTAAGAGTCCTTCCTGTTGTTTCCCTTTCCCCCCTTTCTTTATGAGGATTCAAAAATTACAGAAGACAACACTCTGCTAGTTTTGGACAGCAAAACGCAGACTTTGTGGCACCTGAGAGTTGGGGTGGGACTCGGTTCAATTAATTGGCTGGCGGGCAATGAATTGGCCAGAGGCCATATTCTGCCCGGTAACAGGTGGTGATTGGATTCTGCCTGAGTGGGATGATTTCCACAGACCCAAGAACAGCAGAGTTGAGATCCGGACACTCAGGGGAAAGGACCTGCTCTTGTTCTAGAAAAGCTGCTGTATTTCTGAAACTGCAGAGACCTGAATTAATTTACAGTGAAAACCATTACAGACTGGAAAGCAGAAATCTTGACCTGAAAGCCTAGTTTTGAAGAAGGCATGTTCGAAACAACCATTAGAAACAAAGACTTTTATCTTTTTACTTTTACTTCTTATTTTACCCACCTCTTCCCCTCAGCGCTTGCTTGACTTGTATGTGTGTCTGTGTAGGGGGTGGGAAGTTAAAGTGGTGTATTAGGAATTAGATAACAATTTTTTTCAAATAAATTTAAAGAACCCAATTCTTTTTTTTCTAATTAAAGGGCAATTTATGGGCAGCATGGTAGCGCAGTGGTTAGCACTGCTGCCCACGGCGCTGAGGACCCGGGTTCGATCCCGGTCCCGGGTCACTGTCTGTGGGGAGTTTGCACATTCTCCCCGTGTCTGCATGGGTTTCATCTCCACAACCCAAAGAAGTGCAGGTTAGGTGGATTGGCCACACTAAAATTGCCTCTTAATTGAAAAAAAAATGGATACGCTAAATTTAACAAAAAAAGGGCAATTTAGTGTGGCCAATCCATCTATCCTACACATCTTTGGGTTGTGGGGGTGTGACCCATGCAGACACAGGGAGAATGTGCAAACTCCATACGTACAGTGACCCAGAGCTGGGATCACGCCCGGGTCCTCAGCGTTGTGAGGCAGCAGTGCTAAGCACAGAGCCACCATGCCGCCCCAGAATTAGATAATAGTTAACCAGTTGTAGGAAATTGGAATTAGGAGCAAAAGTAGGCAATTCAGTCCGTCGAACCTGCCCCTCCATTCAATCAGATCATGGCTGATCGCTCCCTGGTCTCAAATCCACTTCCTCACCTGTTCCCCATTTCTGTTTAACCTGCTTTTTAAATCAGAAATATATCTCTCTCCTTCTTGAAACCATTTAATGACTCAGATTTCACCGCACTATAAGGTGACGAGTTCCACAAATTCACCATCCTCTGCAAGAATTTGTTCCACCTCATTTCAGTTCTAAATTTACCGCCTCTCAACCAATATCTTTGACGTCTCGTTCTAGATTGCACTACAAGGGAAAACATTTGGTCTATGTTTATTTTATCAATCCCTTTTAGTACCTTATATACCTCGAACAGATCCCCTCTCATCCTTGTCAACTCCAGCGAGTATAAGCCCAAACTGTTTAACCTCTCCTCATACGTCAACTCTTTCATCCCCGGAATCAATCTGGTGAATTTCCTCTGAACTACCTCCAATGCCACCACATCCTTCCTCAAGTAAGGAAACCAAAACTGGACACAATACTCCAGATGTGGTCTCACCAGAATGTCTTGATCCACTGCAATTGACATACCGCCACAACTGATCCACAGCAGATGCCATCTCCCTGGCCCTACACTCATGCCTGGAGCATCTCGATAACAAAGACTCCTACATCAGCCTCCTATTCATTGAATACAACTCTGCCTTTAACACCATAATCCCAGCCAAGTTCAGATCAAAGCTCCAAAACCTAGGGCTTGGCTCCTCCCTCTGCAATTGGATCCTCGACTTCCTGACCCATAGACCACAATCAGTGAGGATAAACAACAACACCTCCTCCATGGGTCCTCAATACCGGGGCCCTGCAAAGCTGAGTAATTAGCACCTACTATACTCCCTATACACGCATGACTGTGTTGCAAGATTTGGCTCCAACTCCATCTATAGGTTTACTGATGACATGACCATAGTGGGTCTGATCTCGAACAATGATGAGTCAGAGTACAGGAGCGAGATAGAGAACCTAGTGGAGTGATGTAACGACAACAATCTCTCTCTCAACATCAGAAAAACTAAACAGCTGGTCATTGACTTCAGGAAGCAAAGTATCGTACACACCACTGTCTGCATAATGGTGCCGAGGTGGAGATGGACAGCCTCAAATTCCTAGGTGTGCCCATCACCAACAATCTGTCCTGGTCAACCCACGTCGACGTTACGACCAAGAAAGCACAACAGTGCCTAAACTTTCTAAGGGAACTAAGGAAATTCGACATGTCCACATTAATTCTTACCAACTTTTACAGATGCACCATAGGAAGTATCCTATTGGCTGCATCACAGCCTGATATAGCAACTGCTCGGCCCAAGACCATAAGAAACTACAGAGTCGCAAAGCTACCTCCCATCCATTGACTTTTTCTACACCTCCCTCTGCCTTTGGAAAGTGGGCAGCATAATCAAAACCCCTCCCACCCGACTTATTCACTCTTCCAACTTCTTCCATCGGCAGGAGATACAAAAGTTTGAGAACACGCACTAACAGGTTCAAAAACAGGGGCGAAATTCTCCTACCCGCCCCGCCACATTTCTGCGCTGACCGGCCGGCGGGAGTCTCCGTAACACCGGCCGGTCAATGGGGTTTCCCATTGTGGGGCACCCCCACGCCGTCGGGAAACCCCCGAGCGCCGGCAGAACGGAGACTCCCGCCGGCGGAGAATGACGTCCCAGATCTTCCCCGCTGTTGCCAGACTCCTAAATGACCATCTTATGGACTGATCTGATCTCTTCACACATCTTCTCTACGGAGTAGTACTGCACTCTTGTATGCTTCACCTGATGCCTGTGTCTATGTGTTTACATTATGTATTTTCTGTATGCTCTATGTTTTTTTGCATGTATTGAATGATCTGTCTGGACTGTACGCAGAACAATACTTTTCACTGCACCTCGGTACATGTGACAATAAACAAATCCAATCCAATCACCAACACCGTATTCAATTGCAATAATACTTCTCTACTTTTATACTCCAGGCCTTTGGCAATAAATGCTAACATTCCATTTGCCTTTTTAATTATATGCTGTACCTGCATGCCAACTTTCTGCGATTCATGAACAAAGATACCCAGATGCCTCTTCCCAGACACATTTTGAATCTGCTTTCCATTTAGATAGTAATTTGCTTTTCTATTTTTTCAGCAAAAATGGATAACCTCACAGTTTTCTACATTAAACTCCATCTGCCAAATGTTGGCGCAATCTCCTAGCCTATCCATATCCATCTGTAAAATCTTTATCTCCTCTTCACTGCCTGCTTTCCTACCTTTTTAGTGCCATCCGCAAATGTTGCTATGTTATACTCTGTCCCCGCTTGCAGATTATTTATATAGATTGTGAACTGACCTCTGCGAAACCCCGCAAGCTACAGTTCGCCAGCCAGAGAAGAACGCATTTATCCCGACCCTCTGTTTTCTGTCAGTCAGCCAATCCTCAATCCAATCTGGATCTGTCTTTTATGGGGCACCTTGTCAAACCCCTTCTGGAAGTCTAGATATGCCACAACCACAGGTTCCCCCATGTCCAACTTGCTGGTTATGTCCTCAAATAACTCAAGCAAGTTTGTCAAGCCTGGCTTACCCTTAATAAAACAATGCTGACACTGGTGCATTGAGCTTTGTATTGCCAAATGTTCAGTCATCTCCTCCTTAATGATTGATTCTAGCAACATCCCCATCACAGAGGTCAAGCTAACCGGTCAATAGTTTCCTATTTTTTGCCTATCTCCCTTTTTGAATAGGGGCGATATATTACCATGTTTCCAATCCACTGGGATCCTTCCAAAATCCAGGGAATTCTAAAATATCATAACCAATGCATCCACTATCTCTGCTGCTACCTCCCATAATGCTATAGGATGCAGACCATCAGCTCCCGGAGACTTATCTGCCTTTAATCCCATTAGTTTATTCAATACCGTCTCCCTAGTGATGGTTATTGCACCAAGTTCCTCTGCATTAACTAGATTTTGAAAACTTGTTATTATCTTCTAATATGAAGACAGAGGCAAAATATTGGTACAGTGCCTCCACCTTCTCTGTGTTCCCCATCATTACCTCACCAGTATTGTCCTCTAAAGGGTGAACATTTACGTTAGCTATTCACTTCCTCCTTATATACTTATAGAAGCTTTTGGTATCAGCATTTATGTTTTCTGCTAGTTTCCTTTCATAGTTCATCTTAGCTGTTTTGATTATATTTTTAGTCGTCTTTTGCTGAACCTTAAAGTTCTCCCAATCCTCCAGCTTATCACTAGCTTTTGCAGTATGGTATGCCCTAATGTTTGCCTTTATGTCTTCCTTGACTTCCTTGTTTATCCATGGAACATTTTTCTTTCTTTTACAATTCCTCTTTCTCTCAGGAATACACTTTAAATTGAGAGGTATTTAATATCTCCCTGAACATCTGCCATTGTTCTCAACCGTCCTACCTTCAATTATTTGTGCCCAATCTACTTGGGGCAACTCTTTCCTCAGGCCTATATAATTAACTCTGCCCAAAGCTGAAAGTCTAGTATGGCACTCTGTCCTCTCTCGCTCAATCTGAATTTGAAATTCTAACATGTGTGATCACTCCTTCCAAAAGGATCCTTAACGACAAGACTATTTATCAACCCTTCTTTGAGGGGCTGTTTAGCACAGGGCTAAATCGCTGGCTTTGAAAGCAGACCAAGCCAGGCCAGCAGCACGGTTCAATTCCCGTACCAGCCTCCCCGAACAGGTGCCGGAATGTGGCGACTAGGGGCTTTTCACAGTAACTTCATTTGAAGCCTACTTGTGACAATATTAATTTGTTACATAATACTAAATCTAAAGTAGCCTGCTCCCTGGATGGCTCCATAACATATTGCTCTAAGAAACAATCCCTCATACACTTTATGAAATCTCCCTCGAGACTACCCTTGCAAATTTGACTAGTCCAGTCAATATGCATATTAAAATCACTCATGATTACTGTTGTGCCTTCCTCACAAGCCCTCACAATTTCTTGGTTTATACTATGCCCTACTTTGGAAGTATTGCTTGGGGGCCTGTAAATTACTCCTACCAAGGAGTTTTTCCCTTGTTTTATAATTCCACCCAGATCGATTCAACATTTTGGCCCTCAGTGCCAATATAATTTCTTAATACAGCCTTGATGTCATCTTTAACCAATAAAGTAACTCCATCTCTTGTTCCATCCTGTCTATTTGTTCAGAATACTGAGTACCATTGAACATTCAACTCCCAGTCCCGGTCCTCCTGCAACCGTGCTTCAGTAATCCCCACCAGATCATATCCATTTGTCTCTATTTGTGCCGTCAGCTCATTGACCTTATTCCGAATACTGTATGCATTTAAGTAAAATGTTTTCAAACATACCCTACTGATTTGTCTTTCCCTTGAAGGATTTTCTTGTTCACTATGCTTTTCACACATTTTGACCTCCTTTATTAACCTCTGATAACACTCAGCCTCATCCCCAACTTTCACTCTCAGTCTCCTTACCTATTGATTTTCTATGTTTCCTCCCCTCCGTAGTCATTAGACTGGCCCTGCCTGGTCATTGTATTAATCTTTATCTTCTCCTCACATGCTGACCTGCTGCATTGGTTCCCATTAACCATTATACTTCTTGTAGTTTTACTCTTCCCTTCCCTCCCATTTGCCAGTTTAAATCCTTGTGACCACCCTATTTATCCTTTCTGCTAGAAGACTAATTCCAGATCAGTTCAGATGGAAACCATCCCAATGGTACAGATGCCTCCTGTTCCAATACTGATTATAGTGCCCCATGAAATGTAACCCCTCTTTCCAAAAACCATTCCTTTAGCCAGGTGTTTTCTTCCCTAATTTTCTCACCCTATGCCAATTTGCACGTGGCTCGGGTATTGATCTAGAGATTATAACCCTTGAGGACCTGTTCTTCAATTTTGTTCCTTGTTCCTGATAATCCCCAATTAGGTCCTCTTTCCTAGTCTTGCCCATACTACTTGTCCCAACGTGGACCACAACAACTGGATCGACCCCCTCCCACTCCCACTCCAATATCCTTTCAAGTCAGTTAGAGATGTCCCTCAAGCTGGTACCTGGCAGGCAACATACCATGTGGGACTCTCAGTCCTGATTGCAAAGGATGCTATCAGTCCACTCATCATAGAATCCCCTACTACTAGCACTTGTCTTTTTGCTCCCCCTCTTGAATGGCCTCCTGTACCACGGTGCAGTGGTCCACTAGGTCATCCGCCCTACAGTCCTTTCCCTCATCCACACAGGGAGCAAGTACCTCATATAAGAGCTGAGGCGCTTCCATTCCTGAATTCAGGATCCCTCTACATGCCTCACTTGCCGCAGTCACACCCTGCTGTCCCTGACCAGTGGGCGAATTTGTGGTACTTAATCTAACAGGTGTGACCGTCTCCTGAAAAAAAGCATCCAGTAACTCTCTCTCTCCCGGGGGCAGCACGGTGGCACAGTAGTTAGCACTGCTGCCGCCGGCGCTGAGAACACAGGTTTGAATCCCGGCCCTGGGTCACTGTCCATGTGGAGTTTGCACATTCTCTCGTGTCTGCGTGGGTTTCGCCTCCACAACCCAAAGATGTGCAGGGTAGGTGGACTGGCCACGCTAAATTGCCCCTTAATTGGAAATAAATAATCGGGTACTCTAAAATTAAAAAGAAACTCTCCCTCTCCCGGATGTGCCGCAGTGTCTGAATCTCAGACTCCAGCTCATCAACTCTGAGGCAAAATTTCTCAAACAACAATCACCTGCTGCAAATGTGGTCACTGCAGTTTGCAATGGGATCTGCCAGCTCCCACATCATGCAGTTTCAGCATATCATCTGCCCAACCATCTCTTATTAATTAATTAATCAATTAATTTTGCACATTATTAAAAATTTAACAGATTCCCTACCAGCCAATTAGGTCACAGCTTTCCAGTGATGTCAGTTTTTTCAGCTTCAGTGGAACCCCGATACTTACTGCTCTGATGCTCCGACCTCCGAGACTGCTCCTTGGACAATAGTCGGTGAATCCCCGAGGTAAGTTACTTTATACACTCATCGTTCCGATGCTCCGCATTCTGAGACTGCTCCCTGCAGAAGTTCAGTCTCTCTCTCTGTGCTTTTTAATGAAGTCTCTCAGCTCTCTCTCCACTCTTTAATGAAATCTCGCCTCTCTCTCCATGCTCTTTACTGAAGTCTTGCCTCCCTCTCTGCGCTCTTTAACAAAGTCTCGACTCTCTCCTCCGCGCCCTTTAATGAAGTTGCGCCTCTCTCTCTCCGTGCTCTTTAACAAACTCTTGACTCTCTCGCCGCTCTTAATGAAGTATTGCCTCTCTCTCCGCGCTCTTTAATGAAGTATTGCCTCTCTCTCCGCGCTCTTTAATGAAGTTCTGCCCCTCTCTCCATGCTCTTTAATGAAGTCACGCCTCTCTCTCGCCTCTCTTTAATGAAGAATTGCTGTTGTATTTGCTTCATATTTCATTATAGTTCTTGTTATAAATAAAAAATAATTGTGTTTAAATTTATAAACCTGGTGACTGCAATTATAAGAGCCAAAGACTTTGGGTATTTTTCTAAGAATTATTGTTTTATTTAATTGTGTTGCGACCCTGGGAGGTCAAGGGGGCCGGTACTGACGCGCTCCAGCGCAGGGTGTTGTAATGATTAACACTGAATAATCTGGAAGAGCACAAGATTTTCATCTCTTGTTCACAAGATGGCAAAAGCAGACAATCGAGTGGTTATGTACTCACAAAAATGTTAATTGAATATGGCATGGTGTTGAGTATGAAAGTTGAGATATAAAGCTGAACCCAGCGGAGTATTATGCGTAGTTTGGGCTTCACAATGGCTCTTGCGGCCATCGAGGTGACATAACCCAAATTCACCAGTATCTGACATGGTATGTGCAAATGACAATGCAAAGAATAACTTGAAAATTGTGCCTGTTTGGTTAGAGAAAGGGTCATGTTGTGTTTTTATGTATGGGGGTTGGTTAAGTTCCAACTGTGTTTCTATTGTGCTTAGTGAGGGTTATGACATGAAGAATAAATAAAAGGCATAAGTATGTAGGTGTTGCTTAACAACTGGGGCCTTGTAAAGTAGAGATGCTTTTAAGTTTTAGTTCAGCTAATTTGATTGTAGTTGGAGACAGGTAGTGAGAGAGAAGGCAGGTCTCATCCCTTTTCTAAAAGCAGTTGGATTAGAAGGCTAGAGAGGGAACATCTCTCTCAGCTCTGCTATAAGAAAAGCCACACGATGGAGTAATAGTAAAGAAAACAGATGCAGGAGATCTAAAGTCGAGCCAATTAAGGAAACTAGATAAATGAAGAGAAGTGTCCAGGAAATCTGAAGTTAAGTGAACAGAGACCAAGGTATCGTTCATAAGAATTCAAGGAAGAGTAAATAAAGTGTTTTTATTTGAAGAGACAATAGCAGTACCCAGATTTAAAGTGGAATAGCAGCCTTCAAAGGAAAAACAAATGGTTGATGCAATTTTAATACAGACTGGGAATTGAGAGTTAAAGCAATTGTGAGCAGTTTGTACAGCTGTCAAGACAAAGAAATCCCACTCCCCGGGATCTACCCGGCTCGCAATGCCTCATGAAATCTAAAGCAATCTCGCGAGACATTGTGATGTAAATCCAGCCCATTGTGGATAACGTTTTGGCAAATTTGCAGAGCAGAGTGAGTCAGCTAGTCTCACTTTAATATGCAGTTTTCTGAGGCACTCAAGGCATTGGGATCTATCCCTTTGCCTCGAAGATATTGAGCGAGCGCCGTTGAGTACTGGTCTCCGCATATGAGGACCAGATGGAACGGCGGCGGTGGTGGGAGGGGGGAGGGAGGAGGGAGGAGGGAGGGGGAGGGAGGAGGGAGGAGGGAGGGGGAGGGAGGTGGGGGGAGGGAGGAGGAAGGGGGAAGGGAGGACGGAGGGGGGAGGGAGGTGGGGGAGGGAGGAGGGATCTCCCAGGAGGCTGGAGGGATCTCCCAGGAGGTTGGAGGCCCCGAGGTGCATGCCCTTAGGGCAGGGTGGCACCCTGGCACTGCTGATGCCACATGGGCACCTTGGCATTGCCAGCCTGGCAATGCCATCTGGGTGCTGTTCTCTCTAACCTGAGTGCCATTCAATAGCGTTGTGCTTCTCGGTGCTGTGAGCGCCGGGCAACATGGCTAAACACACTTGCTATGGGACTATGTTCCCATTTAGTTAAATCGCGCCCATTATGTCATGATCCAATTTGTTTTCTTGTTAAAACTTAATTGCCGGTCCTGTGACTTCTTTTCCTTCATGTTTTATGAAAAAAAACTACGTCTGTTGAACCAGGGCTCCATTCTGGGATCTTTCCGTCGGTTATAAGGTCAACTGGGATCATTATACATGGAGGCAGAAATTGACCGGTACGATGTTGTGGGCATCACAGAGACGTGGCTGCACGGGGATCAGGCCTGGGATCTGAATATACAAGGATATGTGTCCTATCGAAAGGAAAGGTAGATGGGCAAAGGAGGCGGGGTTGCATTGTTAGTAAGTTAAATCGATAGCAAGGAGCGATATAGAATCAGAAGGCATAGAATCTCTGTGGATAGAGTTGAGGAATCGCAAAGGTAAAAAGACCCGGATGGGAGTTGCGTACAGGTCCCCTAGCAGTAGTCAGGATGTGGAACAGAAAATAAACCAGGAGGTAGAGAAAGCATGTAAAAAAAGCAATGTCACAATAATCACAGGGGACTTCAATATGCACGTGGACTGGGAAAATCAGGTTGGTAATGAATCCCAAGAAAAGGAATTTGTGGAATATATGAGATAGTTTTTTGGAGCAGCTTGTGGTAGAGCCCATTAGGGAACAGGCAATTCTGGATTTGGTGATGTGTAATGAGGCAGACTTGATTAGGGATCTTAAGGTGAAGGAACCCTTAGGGAGCAGTGGCCACAATATGATAGAATTTACCCTGCAGTTTGAGGGAGAGAAGCTGGAGTCGGATGTAACAGTACTACAATTAAATAAGCGTAACTACAAAGACGAGGGAGGAGTTGGCCAGAGTTGATTGGAAAAGGAGACTAGATGGAAGACAGAGGAATAGCAATGGCAGGAGTTTTTTGGGGTTATTCGGGATGCACAGCAGAAATCCATCCCAAGGAGGAGGAGGAAACATGCTAAGGGCAGGACAAGGTATCCATGGTTGACGAGGGAAGTCAAGGACAGCATAAAAGCTAAAGAAAAAGCATACAAAGTGGCAGGGATTTGTGGGAAGCCCGGGGATTGGGAATCCTTTAAAAGCAAGCAGAGGACAACTAAAAAAGCAATAAGTGGAGAAGATGAAATATGACTGCAAATTAGCGAGTAATATAAAAGAAGATAGGAAGAGTTTCTTTCAATATATAAAAGGTAAGAGAGAGGCAAAAATAGACATTGGACCACTGGAAAACGTGACTGGAGAAGTAATAAGAGAAAACAAAAAAATGGCAGACGAACTGAATAGTTACTTTGCATTAGTCTTCACAGTGGAAGACACCAGTGGGATGCCAGATCTCCAGGAGAATCGGGGGCAGAGGTGAGTGCAGTGATCATTACTAAGGAGAAGGTTCTGGGGAAACTGAAAGGTCTGAAGGTGGATAAGTCACCTGGACCGGATGGATTACATCCCGGTGTCCTAAAAGAGATAGCTGAGGAGATTGTGGAGGCATTGTCGGTGATCTTTCAGGAATCACTGGAGGCAGGAAGGGTCCCAGAGGACTGGAAAGTGGCTAATGTAACACCACTGTTAAGAAGGGAGGGAGACAGACGACGGGAAATTATAGGCCGGTTAGCCTGACTTCGGTCATTGGTAAGATTTTAGTGTCTGTTATTAAAGATGAGATCGCGGAGTACTTGGAAGTGCATGGTACAATAGGTCTGAGTCAGCACGGCTTTGTCAAAGGGAGGTCATGTCTGACAAATCTGCTAGAGTTCTTTGAGGAGGTAACCAGGAAGTTGAGAAAGGAGAACCAGTGGACATGATTTCTTTAGATTTCCAGAAGGCCTTTGAAAAGGTGCCGCATAGGAGACTGTTCAATAAGTTAAGAGCCCATGGTGTTAAGTGTAAGATCCTGGCATGGGGATTGTCTGACTGATAGAGAATTGTCTGACTGGTAGAAGGCAGAGGGTGGGGATAAAGGGGTCTTTTTCAGGATGGCAACTGGTGAATAGTGGTGTGCCTCAGGGATCTGTGCTGGGACCACAACTTTTCACAATATACATTAGTGATCTGGAAGAAGGAACTGAAGGCACTGTTGCTAAGTTTGCAGAAGATACAAAGATCTGTGGAGGGACAGGTAGTATTGAGGAAGCAAGGAGGCTGCAGAAGGATTTGGACAGGCTAGGAGAGTGGGAAATCATAGAATTTACAGTGCAGAAGGAGGCCATTCAGCCCATCGAGTCTGCACCGGCTCTTGGAAAGAGCACCCTACCCAAGCCCACAACTCCACCCTATCCCCATAACCCAGTAACCCCACCCAACACTAAGGCAATTTTGGACACTAAGGGCAATATAGCATGGTCAATCCACCTACCTACACATCTTTGGACTGAGGAAGGAAACCGGAGCACCCGGAGAAAATCCACGAACACACGGGGAGAACATGCAGACTCCGCACAGACAGTGACCAAGCCGGGAATCGAACCTGGGACCCTGGAGCTGTGAAGCAATTGTGCTAACCACTATGCTACCATGCTGCCCAATAAAGTGGCAAATGAAATACAATGTGGAAAAGTGTGAGGTTATGCACTTTGGAAGGAGGAGTTTACGCATAGACTACTTTCGAAATGGGGAAATGCTTAGGAAATCAGAAGCACAAAGGGACTTGGGAGTCCTTGTTCATGATTCTCTGAAGGTTAACGTGCAGGTTCAGTCGAGGTTAAGGCAAATGCAATGTTAGCATTCATGTCAGGAAGGCTAGAATACAAGACAGGGATGTACTTCTGAGGCCGTATAAAGCTCTGGTCAGATCCCCTTTGGAGTATTGTGAGCAGTTGTGGGCCCCGTATGTAAGGAGGATGTGCTGGCCTTGGGAAGGTTCCAGAGGAAATTCACAAGAATGATCCCTGGAATGAAGAGCTTGTCGTATGAGGAACGGTTGAGGACTCTGCGTCTGTACTCGTTGGAGTTTAGAAGGATGAGGGGGGATCTTATTGAGACTTACAGGATATGCAAGGCCTGAATAGAGTGGATGTGGAGAGGATGTTTCCACTTGAAGGAAAAACTAGAACCAGTGGATACCATCTCAGACTAAAGAGACGATCCTTTAAAACAGAGATGAGGAGGAATTTATTCAGCCAGAGGGTGTGAATCTGTGGAACACTTTGCCGCAGAAGGCTGTGGAGGCCAAATCGCTGAGTGTCATAAGACAGAGATAGATAGGTTCTTGATTATTAAGGGGATCAGGGGTTATGGGGAGAAAGCAGGAGAATGGGGAGGAGAAAAATATCAGCCATGATTGAATGGCGGAGCAGACTCGATGGGCCGAGTGGCCTAATTCTGCTGCTATGTCTTATGGCCTTCATTTTAAAGGACACATAATAATAATCTTTGTGCAGGCTGAAGACATAGAAAAAAATGAAGACATCTACAGCAATGGAAGTAGCACAGCAATAATTTCTGGAGGTGGTACTTCTCTGACTAGCCAGAGATGTCCTGTTGCTAGCAGGCAAAAGGGGACGCCAATAAGCCTCACCAAGAAAGCATGTTTGAAGGCCAGACATCATAAGCAGGCAAGAGGTCAGGTGCAAGAACCTGGATCCAGCTTCGGAAGAGATTTAGGAAGATGGTTTAGAAAAGCGAGTAGTGTTTAGAGTTGCAAACTGGAAGCTTAGTATTAATTTCTTTTTTTAAATTTCGACTACCCAATTAATTTTTTTCCAATTAAGGCATGGGCCAATCCACCTACTCTGCACATCTTTGGGTTGTGGGGATGAAACCCACGGAAACACGGGGAGAATGTCCAAACTCCACACGGACAGTGACCCAGAGCAGGGATTGAACTTGGGATCATGGCGCCGTGAGGCAGCAATGCTAACCACTGCGCCACCTTTCTGCCCTGCATAGTATAAATTAAGTGGTCCCATGAAATGTGAAACCAGGTGGTAGACCCATGCATGCAAACCACTGCCCATGAGCATATTCTCATCTAGGTATGGCGACTTCACATTACTTAAGTGTGCGGCACGGTTGCACAGTGGTTAGCCCTGTTGCTTCACAGCTCCAGGGTCCCAGGTTCGATTCCCGGTTTGGGTCACTGTCTGTGCGGGGTCTGCATATTCACCCCATGACTGTGTGGTTTTCCTCCTGGTGCTCTGGTTTCCTCCCACAGTCCAGAGATGTGCAGGTTAGATGGATTGACCATGCTAAATTGCCCTTGGTGGTGCCTTGGTGTCCAAAAATGTGGGGTTACTGGGTTACAGCGATAGGGTGGAGGTGTGGGCTTATGTAGGATGCTCTTTCCAAGGGTTGGTGCAGACTCGATGGGCTGAATGGCCTCCTTCTGCACTGTCAATACTATGATTCTATGATATGACTTGGGTGAAAACAGCTTTCACAAGAGAATGTCGAACTGGCCCTAGCATTTGCTGTGTCCTTTGGAGAATTTTGCGATGGTGTTCAAACCATCTGAAAGAGATTGACAAAGAATTTGATATGTGGAAAGAGTTAAATCCTCCCGAGATGAAACATTGCCAGGCCATTGAGGAGAGATACCTGAAAAGTTGCAGCAAAGCTCAGGGAAAATATTTCACAAACATGAACAAAATCAGATTCTATATAATTGCTTTTCCACATTCTATGATAATATAGAATGTGTTTTTTCCATGGTGATTACTACTTGCAGAAACGAGAGTAATAAGCCGGAAGTGCACAGCGTGAATCAGAGATTCTGACCCGCATCAAATTTTCAGAAGAATGCAGATATGTACTTTTAAGTTTTTTAAGAATGAAACACTTATGAATGCCACCAGGAACAGACAAAAGTATAAAAACTAGTCATCCCCATGGTATGGTGGGTGCATTGGCTTTAAATTGTTGATAGTTATTAGTTGTTTTACTATGTATATCAGGTATCATACTACATATATTAGTTGTTGTAGTTATTATTTGTTTTTTTTAACTAAATTTAGAGTACCCAATTATTTTTTTCCCAATTAAGAGGCAATTTAGTGTGTCCAATCCACTTATCGTGCACATCTTTGGGTTGTGGGGGTGAGACCCATGAAGACACGGAGAGAATGTGCAAACTCCACACAGCCAATGACCCGGGGCCGGGGACGAACACGGGTCCTCGGCACCGTAGGCAGCAGTGCTAACCACTGCACCACCTTGCCACCCGTAGTTATTTGTAATTACTTAACTTCATCAATAAAGTGAGTAAAGAAATTGTGGCAGTATATTTGCTTTAATTAATTATGTCAGCAGGCCATAGCTTGCCACACAGCAAGCCACATGGGCGGCACAGTAGCATAGTGGTTAGCACTGTTGCTTTATAGCGCCAGGATCCTGGATTCACCCAAAGGGTTGTGAATCTTTGGAATTCATTGCCCAGTGAAGCGGTTGAGGCTCCTTCTTTAAACGTTTTTAAGAAAAAGATAGATGCCTTTCCAAAGAATAAAGGGATTCGGGGATATGGTGTACGGGCTGGAGAGTGGAGCTGAGTCCACAAAGATCAGCCATGATCTCATTAAATGGCGGAGCAGGCTCGAGGGGCCAGATGGCCTACTCCTGTTCCTAGTTCTTATGTTCTTATTCAATTCCCGCTTGGGTCACTGCGGAATCTGCACATTCTCCCCGTATCTGCGTGGGTTTCCTCTGGGTGCTCCAGTTTCCTCCCACAAAACGTGCTTGTTAGATGAATTGGACATTCTGAATTCTCCCTCTGTGTACCCGAACTACCGGAGTGTGGCGACTAGAGGATTTTCATAGTAACTTCATTGCAGTGTTAATGTAAGCCTACTTGTGACAATAATAAAGATTATTATTATGCAACCATTCTTTGTGTCCCCGTATGCATGGGGTTGGCAGATCTGGCCGAGGTGGTGGTTTCTGCCTGTTATTTTTTTTTGTAATTTTGGTCTCTGCCAGTGGCTACATCCCCAACTTTATTTGCTCCATTGGTGATAACCATGCCTTCAGTTTCCCAAGCCCTAAACTCTGAATTACCATTACACACCTATTTCACTTTCAGATGCCCATAAGTTCACTTTTAACTAGGTTTTTCACCATCTGACCTAATACCTTCCAGGTTGCATTGAGGCGTTCTATTATCTTAATAAATACAAGTGGTTAAAGTTATAGAGAATAGAATTGAGCCTTTGGCCCATCCAGTCTGCATCGACAAAACTTGTTGCTGTTTCCTGCATTACAACAAGGATGAATAAATGACTGCATATCAGAAGTACTTTGCTGTCTTCAAAGTGTCATGAGACGTCTGTGGCTGTGAAAGGCGCTATATAAATGCAAGTCTCGAATCTCTTCTGCTCCTCCTTAAAACATACCACTTTGACCAACTTTTAGTCATCCATCCTAATTATTTTTCGGATTTTGTTGGCTCTAAAGCACTTCGGGGGCATTTTCCAACCTTAAATCCAAGCTATTGTTCTAACCTCTGACGAGACACTTTCATAAAAACGGCAAAACGCCCCATGTCTCCGGAATGGACAGGCAGGCAGACAATATCGTGCTGACCATTAATTCACATCCCCGAGCAGCAGATACTGCGCGTGCGCCACATGGAGGGGCAGACAGGTGACGCCGTGCCGGCCGCTAATCACCACCGCCCATCACATCACCGAGCAACGGATACTGCGCGTGCGCCACAGTGCCTGGCCGGCGCAGGAAGTGAACGTGCATTGACGGAAGTGAGTTGGTGCCGGCTTGACATTGTCTCGAGAACACCCCGAAGATTCTCCCCAGCGCCGGAGCGCAGTGTTTGTTTTCGTCATGTCGATAACAACAGACGTGTTTGTCTGCCAGATGGCAGGTAATGGACCCCAGTGTTGCTTCATGTTGCGCCTTGTCGGCGGAGAACAGGGTTAGCTTGGGCTTTGATGGAGGGAGCAACAGGTGACTGGGAGGCAGTCGCTGCAATGTTGTTCTACCCAGGAAGATTCTCCCGTTTGTGCGGCCTTCTGATGAAATGTATGAGATTGCCAGATCTTACTTTGGGTCATCTATTGCGTTTATTTTTCATACTAGCATTGGGTTGTACAGCCTACGCAGATGTTTTCAACGAAAGCAGAACTTTGCCAATGTGTGCACAGTACTTTGCTCATGAGTCTCCGACTGTCTCTTGTTTGATGATTGCCGAACGGCGGCTGCTTTCCGAATTAAGAATATGAAGATGATTGAACAAGCCATCTAGATTATTTGTAATTTTGGATTTTAATGTTTGAAAAATAAGTAAGGCATTGATTCAAGTTTTGCTGCAACCAATTTGAAGGTAAAATAAGTGTGAGAATACTTTCCCAAAGTGATCTCGCATCCAAATCATACAATACAAAACAATTAGACTGTAGTTATGTGACTACATTTGCATTATCCTACAGCATGCATTGAGGTAAAGCATTATTATCAGTACTCACTTGAGTTGGGCTACAAGAGGAGGTTTTTAAATGTGAAGGCAGAAAGAGAATGGGTGAGCATCAGTCAGGTAGTGCTCTTGTCTATCTTGTTTGCCATTTTAGATACTGGTGAGGGTGATGGTTCCTGAGGGGAGTGCAGCCAGAGCAAAGTCTGTGGCACCACAGCTGACTCAGCTGCACAAGAGGGGAGCATGAGGGTGGCACAGTGGTTGGCACTGCTGGTTCACCATGCCAGAGCCCCAGGTTCAGTTCCGACCTTGGTTGACTGGGTGAGCTTTGCACGTTCTCCCCATGTCTGCATAGGTTTTCTCCGGGTGCTCTGATTTCCTACCACAGTCCAAAGATGTGCAGTTTAGGTGGATCAGCCATGATCAGTGCACGGGAATAGGTTGGGAGAGTGGTCCTAGGTACAGTACTCTTTTGGAGTGTCAGTGCAGACTCAATGGGCCAAATGGCCTCCATCTGCACTGTAGGGATTCTATGTGAGGAAGAAGAGTGGAAGAGCAGCAGTTATGGGGATTTGATAGTCTGTGAATCAGACAGGTGTTTTTTGTTTAAACGTGACTCCAGGATGGTGTGTTGCCTCACAGTGCGATGGTCAAGGATTTTGTGGGGGACTTCCGGTGGCGTTCGCGAGTGGAGCAGCCGCACTAAACAGGTTCCAGCCGTTCTGCAAAATCGGGTTTTAAAATTAAAAAAAAAAAAAAATTAAACGTCCCCCAAGTGCGTTCTGCACAAGGGTCAAAACACCATTCCACGGAGCCGGAGAGGTAAAAGGGCGAGAGAGGAGAGTCTGGTCCCTGTGAGTACAGCAGAGCGGCTGCACGTGGAGGAGGAGGAGGAGTTACCCAAGAAACAGACGGAAAGTTGGAGGACCAAAAGACCGGGGAGCGGATAAAACTTACTTTTTTCTCCTATCCTGAAAATTTGAATTTAAAAAAAAAACCAAATCTTCGGGTATTTAAAAAAAATTTTTTAAATAAAAAAAAGTGCCAAAAGGGAACCAAAGTAGAGGCAGAACGGACGCCAGGGGCGAACCCACTCAGACGAGCCGACCGGCGCATGAGGCGGCGGAGCGGCGGTTTCGCCGCAACAAAAAGAACAGGAGCAAATTTCCCCTGTGCCAGGGTGGAACTGGAAGGCGTCCTTTGCCGTGGCGTTGAGGGACCATCAGGAAATCAAGGCGGAGGTTAGAGCAGACATGGAGGCTGCGGTGAAAGCAGCAGTGGCCAAGGCCCTGGCGGAGATGCAGCTCACCCTGGGCAGAGCAGAGAAGATACCGGAAGCCCAAGAGGTGACTATTAAGGAGCTGGAAAAGGCCGCGGCCGCCGAGCGACCGGATCACAGCACTGGAGAAGGAGGTGGCGAAGCTGGTCACAACACAGGGGAGCCTGAACGGCAGAGTGGACGATCAGGAGAACCGCTCGAGAAGGCAAAATGTAAGGATTGTGGGCCTACCGGATGGGATTGAGGGCAGAGGCACCACTGCATACGTGGCCGAGATGCTGGGCAACTTAGTGGGGAGGAAAACTTAACCCAACCCATCAGAAATGGACAGAGCACACCGGTCGCTGCGCCCAAAACCCATGGCTGGGGAGCAGCCGAGGGCAGTAATAGCTAAACTGCACCGGTACCAAGACAAGGAAGCAATCCTCCGCTGGGCCAGACAAAACAAAATCTGCCAATGGGAAGGACACGACATTAGGGTTTACTGAGACATTGGGGCAGACCTAGCCAGGAAACGCCAAATTTAATAGAGCGAAAGCAGCACTTTACAAGAACGGCGTATTTTTTGGTATGCTGTACCCAGCAAAATTCTGGGTCACATACCAGAACAAAGAGTACTTCTTCACAGACCCCGCCGAAGCAAACAAGTTTGCCGAGGAACGCGGGCTGGAAAACCGCCAGCAAGGGTAGACATAAGGAGCTCCCTGACAAGGAGCAACAGCACGCCGACGGGAGGGGGAGGGGTGAGGCAACACCTATCCTCCACCCACCCCCAACGGAGAGGGGACCCTGAACAAAAAGCAAACCACTACTAGAGGGACCACTTCAGGTGGGAGACCATGGCCCAGCATGAGGGAACGAGAGTAGCGGAGAGTGGAGAGCAAGTGAGAGGAGTGCAGGGTAAGATGGGGGAAGAACGGGCAGAAAACCGTAGAGATCGGGCGAGGGAGAAGCGAGACAGCAACTCCCGGAAGGGGGGTCACCGCACTAGCAGGAAAGCTTACGCCGGAGGTATGCAACAAAGCAGGCCGCAGCGTGCCTCCAAAAGGGGGGACGGTGCCAGGCCGGATGAGGGGGAGCACTTAACAGAGGCGGGAGAGCAAACTGGGATAGGGAAGGGAGGGAGGGGTCGGGGGGGAGGGGGGGGGGGAGAAGGGAGGGAGGGGGGGGGAGAAGGGAGGGGGGGAGAAGGGAGGGGTCGGGGGGGAAAGGGAGGCGTCAAGGAAGGGGTCGGGAGGGGGGGAAGGGAGGGTTCTGGGGGGGAGGGGGGGAAAGGAGGGTTCGGGGAGGGGGGTGGAAAGGGAGGGGTCGGGGGGGAAAGGGAGGGGTCGGGGGGGAAAGGGAGGGGTCAAGGGAGGGGTCGGGGGGGAAAGGGAGGGGTCAAGGGAGGGTTCGGGGGGCGGGGGGGGTGGAAAGGGAGGGTTCTGGGGGGGGATGGAAAGGGAGGGTTCTGGGGGGGGGATGGAAAGGGAGGGTTCTGGGGGGGGATGGAAAGAGAGGGTTCGGGGGGCTGGAAAGGGAGGGTTCGGGGGGCGGGGGGGTGGAAAGGGAGGGTTCGGGGGGCGGGGGGGTGGAAAGGGAGGGTTCGGGGGGCGGGGGGGTGGAAAGGGAGGGTTCGGGGGGCGGGGGGGTGGAAAGGGAGGGGGCGGGGGGGTGGAAAGGGAGGGGGCGGGGGGGGTGGAAAGGGAGGGGGCGGGGGGGGTGGAAAGGGAGGGGGCGGGGGGGGTGGAAAGGGAGGGGGCGGGGGGGGTGGAAAGGGAGGGGGCGGAAAGGGAGGGGGCGGGGGGGGTGGAAAGGGAGGGGGCGGGGGGGGTGGAAAGGGAGGGGGCGGGGGGGGTGGAAAGGGAGGGGGCGGGGGGGGTGGAAAGGGAGGGTTCGGGGGGGGTGGAAAGGGAGGGTTCGGGGGGGGTGGAAAGGGAGGGTTCGGGGGGGGTGGAAAGGGAGGGTTCGGGGGGGGTGGAAAGGGAGGGTGGAAAGGGAGGGTTCGGGGGGGTGGAAAGGGAGGGGGCGGGGGGTGGTGGAAAGGGAGGGGGCGGGGGGGGTGGAAAGGGAGGGGGCGGGGGGGGTGGAAAGGGAGGGGGCGGGGGGGGTGGAAAGGGAGGGTTCGGGGGGGGTGGAAAGGGAGGGTTCGGGGGGGGTGGAAAGGGAGGGTTCGGGGGGGCGGGGGGGTGGAAAGGGAGGGTTCGGGGGGGTGGAAAGGGAGGGTTCGGGGGGGGTGGAAAGGGAGGGTTCGGGGGGTGCGGGGGGGTGGAAAGGGTGGGTGTGGGGGGGTGAAAAGGGAGGGTTCGGGGGGGCGGGGGGGGTGTGGAAAGGGAGGGTTCGGGGGCGAGGGGGGTGTGGAAAGGGAGGGTTCGGGGGGCGAGGGGGGGTGGAAAGGGAGGGTTCGGGGGGCGAGGGGGGGTGGAAAGGGAGGGTTCGGGGGGCGAGGGGGGGTGGAAAGGGAGGGTTCGGGGGGCGAGGGGGTGGAAAGGGAGGGTTCGGGGGGCGAGAGGGGGTGGAAAGGGAGGGTTCGGGGGGCGAGGGGGTGGAAAGGGAGGGTTCGGGGGCGAGGGGGTGGAAAGGGAGGGTTCGGGGGGCGGGGGGGTGGAAAGGGAGGGTTCGGGGGGCGGGGGGGTGGAAAGGGAGGGTTCGGGGGGTGGAAAGGGAGGGGGCGGGGGGGGGTGGAAAGGGAGGGTTCGGGGGGTGGAAAGGGAGGGGGCGGGGGGGGTGGAAAGGGAGGGGGCGGGGGGGTGGAAAGGGAGGGTTCGGAGGGCGGGGGGGTGGAAAGGGAGGGTTCGGGGGGTGGAAAGGGAGGGGGCGGGGGGGGTAGAAAGGGAGAGGGCGGGGGGGTGGAAAGGGAGGGGGCGGGGGGGTGGAAAGGGAGGGGGCGGGGGGGGTGGAAAGGGAGGGTTCGGGGGGGGTGGAAAGGGAGGGTTCGGGGGGGGTGGAAAGGGAGGGTTCGGGGGGCGGGGGGGTGGAAAGGGAGGGTTCGGAGGGCGGGGGGGTGGAAAGGGAGGGGGCGGGGGGGGGTGGAAAGGGAGGGGGCGGGGGGGGGTGGAAAGGGAGAGGGCGGGGGGGTGGAAAGGGAGGGGGCGGGGGGCTGGAAAGGGAGGGTTCGGGGGGCGGGGGGTGGAAAGGGAGGGTTCGGGGGCGGCGGGGGGGTGGAAAGGGAGGGTTCGGGGGGGTGGAAAGGGAGGGTTCGGGGGGGGGAGGGGGGGGGAAAGGGAGGGTTCGGGAGGGGGGGGAAAGGGAGGGTTTGGGGGGGGGAGGGAGGGTTCGGGGGGCGGGGGGGTGGAAAGGGAGGGTTCGGAGGGCGGGGGGGTGGAAAGGGAGGGTTCGGGGGGTGGAAAGGGAGGGGGCGGGGGGGGTGGAAAGGGAGGGGGAGGGGGCGGGGGGGGTGGAAAGGGAGGGTTCGGGGGGGTGGAAAGGGAGGGTTCGGGGGGAGCGGGGGGGTGGAAAGGGAGGGTTCGGGGGGGGCAGGGGGGGGAAAGGGAGGGTTCGGGAGGGGGGGGGAAAAGGGAGGGTTCGGGAGGGGGGGGAAAAGGGAGTGTTCGGGAGGGGGGGGAAAAGGGAGGGTTCGGGAGGGGGGGGAAAAGGGAGGGTTCGGGAGGGGGGGGGAAAGGGAGGGGGGAAAAGGGAGGGTTCGGGGGGGGAAAGGGAGGGTTCGGGAGGGGGGGAAGGGAGGGTTGGGGGGGGAAAGGGAGGGTTGGGGAGGGGGGGGAAAGGGAGGGTTGGGGAGGGGGGGGGAAAGGGAGGGTTGGGGAGGGGGGGGGAAAGGGAGGGTTGGGGAGGGGGGGGGAAAGGGAGGGTTGGGGAGGGGGGGGAAAGGGAGGGTTCGGGAGGGGGGGGAAAAGGGAGGGTTCGGGAGGGGGGGGAAAAGGGAGGGTTCGGGAGGGGGGGTGGGGGAAAAGGGAGGGTTCGGGAGGGGGGGGTGGGGAAAGGGAGGGTTCGGGAGGGGGGGGAAGGGAGGGTTCGGGGTGGGGAAAGGGAGGGTTCGGGAGGGGGGGGGAAAGGGAGGGTTCGGGAGGGGGGGGGAAAGGGAGGGTTCGGGAGGGGGGGGAAAGGGAGGGTTCGGGAGGGGGGGGGGGAGAAGGGAGGGTTCGGGAGGGGGGGGAAAGGGAGGGTTCGGGAGGGGGGGGGGAGAAGGGAGGGTTCGGGAGGGGGGGGGGGAGAAGGGAGGGTTCGGGAGGGGGGGGGGAGAAGGGAGGGTTCGGGAGGGGGGGGGAGAAGGGAGGGGTCGGGAGGGGGTGGGGAGAAGGGAGGGGTCGGGAGGGGGGGGGAGAAGGGAGGGGTCGGGAGGGGGGGGGAGAAGGGAGGTGTCGGGGGGGGGAAAGGGAGGGTTCGCGGGGGGGGGGGAAGGGAGGGTTCGCGGGGGGGTGTAATGGAAGGGAGGGTGGGTTTGGGGGGGGAAAGGGAGGGGTCGGGAGGGGGGGGGGAGAAGGGAGGGGTCGGGGGGGAGAAGGGAGGGGTCGGGGGGGGAGAAGGGAGGGGTCGGGGGGGGAGAAGGGAGGGGTCGGGGGGGGAGAAGGGAGGGGTCGGGGGGGAAAGGGAGGGTTCGCGGGGGGGTGTAAGGGAAGGGAGGGTGGGTTTGTGGGGGGGAAAGGGAGGGAGGGTTTGGGGGGAGAAAAGGAGGGAGGGTTTGGGGGGGGGAGAAAGGGAGGGAGGGTTTGGGGGGGGAGAAAGGGAGGGAGCGTTTGGGGGGTGTAAGGGAGGGTTCGGGGGGACGACACAGGGAAGAAGAGACAAACGAGGCTAGTAAGAGAACAGCAATAAGGCTACAAAGTCCCACAAACCAGGGCTCGGAACAAGGAATCTCTGCAAGCAACCACCCAGTATGGTATCTGGGGCGAAGGGAGGCCCCGGAGTGCAGGGGAGTACCACGTGGCGGACTCAACGTTGGTGGCCATGTTGGTGCCCCCTGGATAAAGGGAAACCCTGGAGCGCAGGGTCCCGACTGCATGGGGAGAGCAGTGACAGTGGCCATCTTGGACAGCCCCCTAACAAAGGGAAACCCCGGAGTGCAGGGGCGCATACAAAAGGTAAGTATGGTTAATCCCACAGAAACGGGGGGACAGAAGGCCCCCACCAGGATAGTCACCTAGAACATAAGGGGACTCAACGGCCCAGTGAAAAGATCCAGAGTCTTCACCCACCTAAGAAACATGAAAGCCGACATAGTCTTCCTCCAAGAGACACACCTGAGAGAACAGGACCGACTGTGGGTAAGAAAGCCTGGGTGGGACAGACCTACCATTCCTGTTACGGGATGAGAGCCAAGGGGGTGGCAATACTGATCAGCAAGAGGATGATGTTCAGGGCGACAAAGATGGTTATGGACCCCGGGGGACGGTACGTCATGGTCAGTGGGGACCTGGACGGGGCACCGGTAGTACTAGTTAACATGTACGCGCCCAACTGAGACGACAAACTTTTATCAAAAAGACCATGGCAGAAATCCCCGACATAGCAACGCACCGACTAATCATGGGGGGGGGAGGGGGGGGGGGAGGGGGGGGGGGAGACCTTCAACTGTGTACAGGACCCAATGACTGACAAATCAAACCCCAAACCAGGGAAAACCTCAAACATGGCAAAGGAACTCGGTCGTTTTATGGAACAGATGGGGGCGGTGGACCCCTGGAGGTTCACCCACCCAGGGGAGAAGAAGTTCTCCTTCTTCTCCCCAGTACATAACGTATACACCAGAATTGACTTCTTTGTGGTGGGGAAAACGGTGCTTCCGTGGCTGGACAAAGTGGAATACTCCGCAATTGTGATATGCGACCACGCTCCACAGTACATGGATGTGAGGTTGGAGCCGGGCAGGGCCCAATACCCCACATGGAGATTGGACACTGCCCTACTAGCAGACAAGGCCTTCAACAAAAAGATATTGCAGGCCATAGCAGAGTACACGGAGAACAACCAAAACGGGGAGGTCTCACCCTCCACGTTCTGGCAAGCGCTAAAGGAAATTATCGCTTTCAAAAGTGCGAAGAGATGGGGTGGAAAGGGCGGCTAGGCAGCAGCTGGTCGACTCCATACTGGAGGTAGACTGTAAATACTCCGAGACCCCGACCATAGAGCTTCTGGCGGAGAGAGAAGAGCTACAAAGGTACTTCGATCTGCTCTCCACTAGGAGAGCAGTGCACCAACTCCGCCAGGCACGGGGGACCCTATACGAACACTGAGACAAAGCCAGCCGCCTGTTGACACCAGCTGAGAAAGCAGGCAGCCACCAGAGAAATTGCACCAATCATGGATACCAGAGGCACATTGGAAACAGAAACAGAAAAACCAGATCAACCAAACCTTTTGAGGTCTTCTACCAAGGGCTGTCCACCTCAGAGCCCCTAACGGGAGTCCGGGCTGAAAGGGTTCCTTGATAGACTGGACATGCCAGTTGTGGGGGACGGCAGAAAACGGGGCCTGGAAGCACCACTAGCACTGGGAGAGATCATGGACAGCATTAGCTCCATTCAGGCAGGGAAGGCGCTGGGACCGGACGGGTTCCAGGTGGACTGCGACACAAAATTTGCGGCAACACTGGCCCCACACCTGCAGGAGTTGTTCACAGACTCGCTGGCTAGGTGCACACTGTCACCTACACTCGCACAGGTATCAATCATGCTGATACCTCAGAAAGATAATGACCCAACTGAATGTGGGTCATACAGAACCATCTCACTGCTAAATGCAGATGCCAAAATCCTAGCCAAAAGGCGAGAAGACTGCCTCCCAGAGGTTGTCGCAGAGGACCAGACGGGCTTTGTCAAAGGTAGACAGCTAACCTCGAACATCATGCGCCTGCTGAACGTGATAATGACCCCATTCGGGGGGAGAACACCAGAGGTGATCATCTCCGTGGACGCAGAAAAGGCCTTTGACAGGGTCGAATGGAAGTACCTCATTGAGTTACTGGAGCGGTTCGGCTTGGAACAGGGTTCACCTCCTGGGTAAAGCTCCAAAACAACGCTCCCATGGCGAGTGTATGGACAAACAACTCACGATACTTCCAGCTGCTAAGGGCACCAGACCAGGATGCCCACTGTCCCCATTGCTGTTCGCTCTAGCGACTGAACCATTCGCAATCGCGCTCAGAACAGCAAAAAGCTGGAGGGGGACCCGAAAGGGAGGCAGAGAGCACAGAGTCTCTCTATGCAGATGACCTGCTCCTCTACATTTCGGACCCACAAAACAGCATGGACGGAATCATCGCGCTCCTGAAAGAGTTTGGTGCCTTCTCGGTCTACAAACTCCACATGAGCAAAAGCGAGATCTTCCCGGTACACCCACAAGAAGGGTGGGGGGTAGCACTAATGGGGCTGCCATTTAAACAAGACCGACACAAATTCCGCTACCTGGGGATCCACTCTGACAGGAAGTAAAAAAGGACCTGCAAAGATTTTTTTTTCAATAAACATTTTATTGAGGTATTTTTGGTATAGTAACAACAACAAAATAAACAATATACATGAAACCATAAACATAATGCAAAAGCCATTTACCTCTCATACAGGTCCCACCCTTATTGACCCCCTACTCTAATCTAAACTACCCCCCCCCCCCCCCCCCCCCTCCCCAGTCTGCTGACGATTAATTTCCCGCAAAGCAATCGACGAACGGTTGCCACCTCCGGGCGAACGCTAACAGTGACCCTCTCAAGGCGAACTTGATTTTCTCCAAACAGAGAAAGCTAGCCATGCCCGATAGCCAGGTCTCCGACTTCGGGGGCTTTGAGTCCCTCAATGCTAATAGTATCTGTCTCCGGGCTACCAGGGAAGCAAAGGCCAGGGTGTCTGCCTCTTTAACCTCCTCTATTCCCGGGTTTCTGACACCCTGAAATTCACCACTTCTGGACTCAGCGCCACCCTTGTTTTTAACACCGTGGACATGACGTCCGCAAACCTTTGCCAAAATCCCCAAAGCTTTGGACGTGCCCAAAACATGTGGACATAGTTCGCCGGTCCTCCCGCACGTTTTGCGCACCTGTCCTCCACTCCAAAGAATCTGCTCATCCGGGCCACTGTCATGTGAGCCCGGTGAACAACCTTAATCAGGCTGAACCTGGCACATGTTGCGGACGCGTTGACTCTACTCAACCCGTCTGTCCATCGACCGTCCTCTATCTCACCTCCCAGCTACTTCTCCCAGTTGCGCTTCAGCTCCTTGGTCTGCGTTTCCTCCGACCCCACAAGCTCCTTATAAATGTCCGAGATGCTCCCTTCTCCTAACCTCCCTCTGGAAACTACGCTGTCCTGAATCCCCCATAGCAGTAGGAGCGGGAAGGTTGACACCTGTTTATGAAGGAAGTCCCGCACCTGCAGATACCTGAATTTGTTTCCCCTCGCCAACCCAAACTTTTCCTCCAATGCCCTCGTGCTCGGAAAGCTCCCCTCTATGAACATATCCCCCGTCCTCTCAATCTCCGCTGTCCGCCATAACTGGAACCCCCTGTCCATACTCCTTGGGGCAAACCGGTGATTATCACAGATTGGGGCCCAGAGCGATGCTCCCACATGCCGTCTCCACTGGCCCCAAACTCTCAGGGCCGCCACCACCACTGGACTGGTGGAGTACCGTGCCGGCGGGAACGGCAGGGGCGCAGTTACCAACGCCCCCAAACCGGTGCCCTTACATGAAGCCACCTCCATACGCACCCATGCCGATCCTTTCCCCACCACCCACTTCCTGATCATGGCTATATTAGCCGCCCAGAAATAGTTGCTAAAATTTGGCAGCGCCAGCCCCCCTCTTCCCTATTCCGCTCAAGCTTTACCTACCTCACTCGCGGGGTCTTGCCCGCCCAGACGAAGCCCGTGATAACTCTGTTGACCCGCTTAAAAAAGGACCGCGGAATAAAGATGGGGAGACACTGAAATACAAATAGGAATCTCGGGAGGACCGTCATCTTCACCGTTTGCACCCTCCCAGCCAGAGACAACGGAAGCGCGTCCCATCTCCGAAAATCGTCCTTCATTTGGTCCACCAGCCGGGCCAGATTCAATTTATGCAGCTGGTCCCATTCCCGCGCCACTTGGATGCCTAGGTACCTTAAAGCTTCCCTTTACTAACCTAAACGGCAGCTCTCCCAGTCGCCTCTCCTGTCCCCTCGTCTGGACCACAAACATCTCACTCTTTCCCATATTAAGCTTATATCCCGAAAACCAGCCAGATTCCCCTAGAGTCCTCATGATTTCTTCCATCCCCTCTATTGGGTCCGAAATGTACAGAAGCAGGTCATCTGCATAGAGCAAAACCCTGTGCCCCCCCCCCCCCCCCCGGGACCAGTCCTCTAGCCCCTCGAGGCTCTCGGAGCAATTGCCAACGGCTCTATTGCCAGCGCAAACAACAGTGGGGAGAGGGGGCATTCCTGTCGCGAGGACCTGCAAAGATGGAACACACTCCAACTCTCCCTCACGGGGAGAGTCCAGACGATCAAAATGAATGTACTGCCCAGGTACCTCTTCCTACTTAGATCTATCCCGATCTACATCCCGAGGCCTTTTTCAAACTAATCATGCCGTTCGTATGGTGGGGGGAAGAATGCTAGGATCCCAAAGAAGGTCCTACAAAAAACAGAATCCAGGGGGAGGGGGGGGGGGGCTAGCCCTCCCAAACCTACAATTCTCCATTGGGCGGCGACAGCCGAGCGAATAAGGGGATGGTTCAAGGAGCCAGAAGCAGAGTGGGTGCGGGTGGAGGAGGCCTCCTGCAAGGGGACCTGGAGGCCCTCGCTACGGCGGTGCTCCCATCCCCACCCAAAGAAACACTCCAGCAGCCCAGTGGTGATAGCCACTCTCCAGTCCGGGAATCAACTACGGCAGCAATTTGGCCTGACCAAAATGTCGGACAAAGCCCCCATCTGCAACAACCATAGGTTCACACCAGCGCTGACTGATGCCACCTTTAAAAAGTGGGGACAAGACAGAGGGACATTGACAGGGACCTACATACGGACGGCAGAATCGCAACACTGGATGAACTGACGGAGAAATTCCAGCTAGCCAGGGGGAAAGAGCTCGGGTACCTGCAACTCAAAAACTTCCTACGAAAGGAGACGAGGACGTACCCACAGCCGCCACGACGGACATTACTGGAAGAGTTACTGGATGCAAACATCCCAGATAAAGGAAACTGTAGCGACATGTATGAACGACTGGTAGAAAGGGCCGACACCGTACTGGACGCAACAAGAAAGAAATGGGAGGGAGACCTGGGGATTAAAATAGGGTGGGGACTCTGGAGCGAAACAGTGCATAGAGTCAACTCCACCTCCACGTGCGCAAGGCTCAACCTGACGCAATTAAAAGTGGTACATAGAGCTCACTTAACAAGAACTCAAATGAGTAGTTTCTTCCCGGAGGTGGAGGACAGATGTGAGCGGTGCCAAGGTGGCCTGCCCAACCACGCCCACATGTTCTGGTCTTGCCCCAGACTTGATGGGTACTGGATAGCCTTCTTTGAGGCAATGTCTAAAGTGGTGAGGATGAGGGTGGTGCCATGCCTGAAAGTGGCAGTCTTTGGGGTATCAGACCAGCCAGATCTATTTATGGGGCCTTTGCCTCCCTGATCGGCCGCTGTAGAATCCTGTTCAGCTGGCGGTCAGCAGCACCACCCAAAGCTGCAGACTGGCTGTCCGACCTCTCAGAATCTCTCCAAATGGAGAAAATCAAATTCGCCATCTGAGGGTCGGACGACAGCTTCCACAGAACGTGGGAGCCATTCACCCAACTGTTCCAGGACCTGTTTGTGGCCAACGAACAAGCAGAAGAATAGCCAAGTAGCCAAGAATCAGGGAAAGTAGCGTGAGATGGAGGGAAAGACCCGGAAGGGGGCGGGGGGGGGGGGGGGGGGGTTGGGGAGAAACACGAACAGCTAAACCTAAAAGAAAGGTGAACCACAGGAGAAGGGGGGTAAGGGGGGAGTGGAGCAGAAGTGGGAGGGGGGGGGGGGGGGAGAGAGAGGGAAGAAGGAGGAGACTGGGAGCAAGAGTGGGAAACCAGAGACTGGGGCAAGGGGAGCAGAAGGGGGGGGGTGGGGAAGAAGGAGGAGACATGGAACAAGAGAGGGAAACCAGAGGGGGGGGGGGGTGGAGGCGAGGAAATGAAAGCCGGAAGGAGAGCATGGGAAACAACCAAACTCGGCAAATACAGTAACCGAGAGCAAGAAAATACGGGACAAACGGCCGAAGCGGAGGTGAATGCACAACAACGGCAGCGAAAACTGTCCGGGAGAAACAAGTAACAACACCAACACCAGATCCATTCTCGTATTGGACATAACTACTGTAATTGTTTCTCCGACACCCAAATGTATATATATCTCTTCCCCCCCCCCCCCCCAAACATGTCTACTTGTTTGTTAAACGTAACATTGCTAACTACTGAGCTGGTGTACAATATCCTACCAGTTTGTTTTATATTTCATTCTGTGTACATAACATTAAACTCTAAATATACTATGTTCAAAAACCCAATAAATTTTTTTTAAAAAAGGATGTGGAGCGGCTGCAGGACATCCTTTTCGTGGAGGGTGAACACCAGAAGCCATGGTTACATTGGTACATGACATGGGTAGGAAGCAGAATGATGTCCTACAAGATGGACGGGTTGCACCTTAACAGACGAGGGACTAATATCCTCATGGGGAGATTTGCTTAGTGCTGTTGTTCCCAAGGACAGGGTTAAAATATCAGAATATTTGCTCATATTGAAATCTCCCAAGATCCTATAGTGTTCTTACAATTTGAATTTCTTATTGGGCACCAAGCATATTGCCCACTAACAGTCAGAGAGACACAGTAAGGAAGACGACTGAAATGTAGTCAAATTTGTATTTTAAGGAGTGACATCCTTGGTTGAACTTTCACAAAAGAACCTCACAGATAAAATCACTTTATTAACTTTGCTACCTGCCACAAAGAGGAAGCAAGCCAGGGGCTGTTGCTCGGCTTCTGCTCAGTGCACTTGGTCAACAAGATCATATTCTGCAATTTGTTCATGACTTGACGCAGGCATGTCAAAACCAGTGTACCAATATGCCATATAATGTGAGATAATGAATAAAAAGGCAGAAATAGACAATGCTGGAAATGGGGATAATATAATTTATCCCAGAGGCTTAGACATTACGGGTGGGATTTGTCCCTAACAAGAACATGCAACCTTTGATAGGAAGGATGAAATGAGCAAAATTACCTGATGGAGGCTGTGTATGCCTGATGTCTCGCATGGTTGGAGCACCAGAATATGACAAATGTAGAACAGACTAATGTTTATTGTGAAGTAATAATAATCGCTTATAGTAAGCAAGTAGGCTTCAATGAAGTTACTGTGAAAAACCCCTAGTGCCATTTAGTATTGAGTCTGCACTCTACGTTTTACATTGTCAGAGTTGTATGACAACAGCCATACTTAGCTACTTGAAAATTCATCCACTACATTCTGACACTTTTAAAGTTATTTCTACTTCGACATGGAAGGAATGGCTTAAGCATGACCTGACAAATAACACAGTTAAGCCAAGCAGGGTATTTAAGGCTTGAGAAAATATATATTCGTACGATTTGAGTTTTTAAAAAAAATGTGGGTAATCGTCTGGATGGTGGGAGGCTGAGTCCCAACTATATCAAGATTGATTACGACCCTCTCTTGCTTTAAGATGCTCGTTTAAAAACCTACCTGTTTGACCAAGCATTTGGTCACCTGACCTAATATCTTAATGCTTTGCTGTCCGCTATTTTTTCAAAATGTTCCTGTGAAGCACCTTTTGGGTGTTTTTACTACATTGAACTTGCTATATAAATGCAAGTTGTTGCTAAGAAATGTTGATGGGCATAATTCAGGTTGTCCCAACTATTACTGCAATTGTAGCTATGGTATTTAGTGACTTGATCCCAAAGGAAGAGCCTAATCAAGTGATATAGTCTGTGAAGGCATAATTACTTTGAAAGAGTGAAAAAAGCTATGTGTACAAACCCCATACTAGCTTGTCTTGATCATTCTTGCACCAGCGCAGTTTATATTGATGAATCAGAGGCAACAGTACTGTAGACTCTTATTTATTATGTTGTCATTAATATCATGAGAGATTGACAAAGATTGTTTTGTTTGGATGTTGCAAACACTGCAATTCATATTTGTATCAAACTGTATTTTGGGGATGTTCTGATCATGAGCCCTGTAGTGTGATTGTGTTTGACTCATGATGAAAACATACATCTGTTATGATGAAGCATTGCCCTACAAAGATACTAATTTATGTCATTTTGCTTTCCAAAGTGGGAAGATTAGCATGCAGGAATAATTGCAGTTTCAATCCTCACAAATAGTGCTTAGATAATACTCGCCCGTGTTATCTTCAATAGAGAGAGTAATGTTGAAAAATCATGTAATTTTGTCTATTTCAGTTCATGGCAGTCCCTTTTGGTCCAGTGACTACAAACTTTTTTTTACAGCTGGCTGCTGTTTAGATTCCTGTGGCAAGTTTATTTTGATATGTGCGTTGCATACTGAGTTCAAACGGGGTTTCAACCTGTGGGCTGAGTCAAACTAACCTTCAATACACAAAGCCATTCTTTGTTCAGATAGCACATTGAATCTGACTATTGCAACAAATCATGGCAACTAATAAAAGTGTGAAGTGGCTGGATCTGTGCATTGAGTTCACCCCACTTTCATTTCTACTCCAAAAGATAATTGCCAGTTTTGCCAGATTGTTGAGTTCATTAATGTTTATGGGGAGGAAATCTGCCATTCCTACCCAATCTGTCCTATATGTAACTCCAGACCCACAGCAATATGATCGACCTTTAACTGCTCTGTGAAATAACCTAGCAAGCCACGTAGTTACACCAAACCGCTATGCAAAAAAATAAAAGTAACACTTTACAGACCACCTGGCATCAACATAGGCAGTGGATATGACCAGTCCAGCCAACCCTGCAAAGTACTCCTCACTAACATCTGAGGACTTAAACCAAAATTGAGAGAGCTGTCCAACAGACGAGCAACAGCCTGATATTGGCTGAAAGGTATGATTCTATGAATATGACCATGTTCCAGACACCACTGCCCCCATCCCTGGGTGTGTCCTGTCCCACCAGAGGTGGTGTTACTGTGGCATACATTTTGGAGGGAATGACCCTGAAAATGCTCAAATTGATTGGATCCCATGAAGTCTCATGACACAGGCCAAACGTGGACAAGGAAATTTCCTGCTGATGATCTCCCTGAGATAGGAAAACAGTGCTTTTTTTTGTTGAATACTATTTGGTAGAAGCACTGAGAGTAGCAAAGGTATAGAACATACTCTGGATGAGGCACTTCAATTAATATCAACAAGAATGGCTTTGTAGCAGCATGAATGACCAAGCAGGCCAGGCCCTGAAAGACTTAGCTGCTTACTAGATCTGTGACACCTAGTGAGAGAACCAACACTTGGGAAGAAGCCTTCTTGACCTCATACTCGCCAATCTAACTCGCAGATTCATTTGTCCATGACAGTGTTGGTAGGAGTGACCAACGTACAATCGTCATGGAATGGAAGTCATATGTTTATACTGAGGGCTTCCTCCATCATGTTGAGCAGTGCTACCTTTTTGTTAAATGGGACAGCTTCTGAACAAAACTAGCAGTTCAAAAATTGGGCATCCATTAGGAGCTGTGGACCATCACCAGCAACAAAATGATATTCCACACAATCTGTGGCCTCGTGGTCTGGCATATTTCTCACTCTGCCATTATCATCGAACTGGGGATCAACCCTGTATCAATGCAGAATATAGAAAAACCTGCGCAGTAACCTAAAAAGGTGGTCGAGAGCTTATAGAATTTAAGGCAAATTATTAAAAAGCAGTAGTTTAGATATGATGCATGAGCTAAATAGAAAGCAAAAGCATACAACCTGTGTCAGTTGAGAGCAGTATACTGATCCCAGAGGACGAACAGATGGATGACGTGGTGTGTTTTGATCTTTGTAGCTTGTGGGGCAGAATTCTGCCCTCCAATCTCTTCCCCTTGTCTTCCTCCATCTTCCCTGGTCCATCTTCCATGTGAAGAAGGCAACTATATGATGAATACTAATCTCCTTGCATCCAAGCATTTATTAATATATTTTATTTCTAGGGGCTTGTTGTTTACCCTAGTTAATCACTTGTTTGAAAGTTTTGGCTAATAACCGCTGGACAGGTAGCCAGGGTGGCCACCTCTCCACTTGTCCATCACTCTAGCTTGTGGTCATCTTTTAGCTTACCTTATGCTGAGGGCCGTTTGATAGTCCTTACTGGACAAAAGAGTAAAACAAGCCAACCCATCGGCTTAGTGTCAACTTGAAAGCCTGAACCAGGGAACCTTGACATTTTTAGGGACTGTTTGTGCTTTTCCATAGAAAAGAAACAGCCTTCCATCAGCAAGGCTCCTGCTGTGTGTTATGGGCCAGGGTTTAGAGAACCCCAAAGTATATCGTGGCGTTCACCTGACCCACAACTTTTAATAGATTGTGGTATGGGGAGCACACGGCCCACTCTACAGGTGTGGTACAGCAGAAATGGAAAAGTATTTTTTAAAACAAAACAATGTTTATTCTATGAATTCAAGTTAACTTTTTTAAAACATACAGTGAACATCTTAGCAACCATCAATTCAAATACCACCCCCAAAGAATACAACTCTAAGTAATCCTTTAAGCTTTCCTTTTAACATCCATACGACATAAAACACCTTTTACCAGAAGCACACCAGGTTAAAATCACTACTGTTATAAGTTTTAAATTATCAGGATCGATTTACAGTCTTTAGATTACAGAGAGAGATTCATACACCTTCTGGCTGTGACTGCAGCTATCCAGCTCTGGAAACTAAACTAAAACACACCCTGCAGCCTGCTCAGAAACGAAAGCAAAAAGCTGACCGACAGCCCAGCTCCACCCAGTCTCTGACATCACTGCAGTAATAAACACTAATTTCTTAAAGGTACTTTCACTACAGATATTTATATGCACACCCATTTATAAACGCCAATTTCTTAAAGGTACTCTCACATGACATCTCCCCCCCAAGAAAAAAACCCCCATCAACTTCAAAATGGTTTCATTTTTCACCTTTTCACTATCCTTTAAGAAATGCACACAGTAAATATACTTTTTTGGTTTTAAAAAAAAAACACCTGCAAACAGGTATAATAATATAGTCCATCTTTTTTCATTCTTCCTCCTCCAACTGAAATCCTTCCTGATTGACAGTCTCTTTGAACAAGAAGGTCTCTGCACGATCCGTCCATTTCTCTACGCCTCGGCATTTCTCTTTAAAGTCAGATACTTTAGTTTAATCTGATCACAGATTCCCTTACAATTCTCCAACACCGGAGCATTGGTTATCACCGCTTGCAGGCAGTCAAATGCCTGTTGAAAGTCCGCTGTCCACTGAAATTTTCAACGTTTCTTCAGCAAGTCCATCAGTGGAGCAATCACGCTACAAAACCTTTGCACAAATGTTCGATCAAATCCACTCATGCCAAGAAATCGCATTATTTCCCTTTGTCTGGAGGGTATCGGAAACTCCTCAAGGAAAGTGACTTGGGCTTGTCCAAATTCACTTTTGGCTAGGTTTATCACCAAACCCGCCTCCTGAAGTCGATTGACTAACTCCATCAGATGTTTCAAATGTTCTTTCCATGTCTGGCTGAAAATTACCAGATCGTCGATGCATACCGCACAAATGGGTAACCCTGAAACAACTTTTGTTTGTTAACCGTTGAAATGTGGCTGGGGCGTTTTTCATGCCAAATGACATAACTTTGAATTGGTATATACCATCTGGAGTCACAAAAGCTGAAATCACCTTCGCCCTTTCGGATAAAGGTACCTGCCAGTAACCTTTAAGTAAATCCAGTTTGGAAATAAAAGCTGATTGTCCCACTTTCTCAATGCTATCCTCCAAACGTGGGATAGGATAAGAGTCCGTTCTTGTAACTACATTAACCTTTCTATAGTCCACACACAAACCTTTGGGTACCGTCTGGTTTTGGTACCATCACTGTGGGTGAGCTCCATTGGCTGCAACCCACTTTAATTATGCCATTTTTAAGCATACTTTCAATCTCTTTGTTAACCTGTGCCAATTTTAAAGCGTTAAGTCTATATGGATGTTATTTGATTGGACAGCATTTCCCACATCTACATAATGTATAGCCAATTTAGTACTTCCCAATTTATCTCTACAGATTTGCCCACGTGATATCTATAACTCTTTCAGTTCAGTCCGTTTTTCCTCTGGAAGGTAACTCAACAATTTATCCCAATTTTTAAGAACATCATCATTTTTCAATTTAATTTGAGGTATGTCAAATTCACAGTCATCTGGATTTGATTCGTCACTGAGTTAGAATCATTAAAACCTCCTTTTTCTTTCCTTCCCTTTCAAAGTATCTTTTAAGCATATTCACATGACACACTCGGTGAGTCTTCCTTCTGTATGGTGTTTTTACCACACAATTCACCTCACTTCATTTCCTTTCAATCTGATAAGGTCCACAAAACCTAGCTTTTAAAGGTTCACCTACCACTGGTAACAACACTAAAACTTTATCTCCACAGGCAAAACTACGGACTTTGGATTTCTTGTCCGCTACCCGTTTCATCACATTTTGTGCAACTTTTAAATGTTGTCTAGCCAATTTGCCTCTATTTAATCGTTCCCTAACATTTGACATGTAATCCAATAATGTAATTTCTGATTTCTCACTCACCAATTTTTCCTTAATCAATTTAAGTGGTCCTCTTACCTCATGACCAAAAATTAGTTCAAAATGACTACATTTGGTTGACTCATTAGGTGCATCCCTAATTGCAAATAGTACGAATGGAATTCCTTTATCCCAATCCTCTGAATAATCTTGACAATAAGCCCTCAACATTGTCTTTAATGTCGGGTGCCATCTTTCTAACGCTCCCTGTGATTCTGGATGGTACGCAGTTGATTTAAATTGTTTTATTCCTAAGCTATCCATAACTTCTTTGAATAACCTTGTGGTAAAATTTGATCCTTGATCCAATTGTATTTCTGTGGGTAGTCCATATCTAGTAAAGAATTTAAGTAACTCCTCCACAATCCTTTTGGCTGTAATATTATGTACTGGAATGGCCTCTGGAAGCCTAGTAGACACATCCATTATAGTCAAAAGATATTGATTCCCACTTTTTGTTTTAGGAAGCGGTCCTACGCAATCAATTAGGACCCTTGTAAAAGGTTCCTCAAATGCTGGAATGGATATTAAGGGTGCTGGTTTTATCACTACTTGATGTTTCCCTATCACTTGACATGTGTGACATGATTGACAAAATTTAACAACATTTTTATGTAGTCCAGGCCAATAAAAATGTTTCTGGATTTTAGCTTGAGTTTTCCTTATTGCCAAATGACTTCCCACTGGTACCTCACGTGCAACCCGCAACACCTCCTTTCTATACCCTACTGGCAGTACTACTTGATGAACTTCTGCCCACTTTTCATCCGCCTGCATATGTAAAGGTCTCCATTTTCTCATCAAGACATTATTTTTATGGTAATAACACTCTGGTATACGCTCAGATTCCTCTTCCGTGTATGCTTTCTGATACATCTGTTTTATTTCTACATCTTTTTGTTGTAACTCCGCCAATTTTCCTGAACTAAAGATATCCGCCTCATCTTCCACCTGCTCTTGTTCTTTTTCAACCATCTGATCAAAAATCGTTTCTGATAATTGCACTTAGACTTCATCTTCACTCTTGACATCTCTTACCATTAAAGATTGACTAGCTCCCGTATCACTTGAAATTGTGACTTCTTTACCTGCTCCTTTTAATACACATGAGTAAACTTTACCCCACAAGTAAATTCTTTAAAGAGATCTGGCACCTTCTTATCAATCACCTCTTGATCAGGCTGTACAATCTTTTGCACTTCCTTTGCTTCACTTGGGCTTTCCTTTACCACTTTAACAAACCCCAGTGTCTTATCCTGTTTTACCACATCAGCCTTCCCAGTGCTTTTCTTCAACCACCAACACTGTGACTTACATGGCCTTGTTTATTATAGTGAAAACATTTGAAACTTTTTATTTCTTTTCCACCCTCCTGGATTTCTTTTTTAATCTGAGGTACACTCCCCTTATTATCTCCCATCAGAGCACCTTTACCTTTACCACTTGAGTATTTCTCATGTCCCCAGCTTCTGTCCCTCACAGGCTGAAACTGATGTCGGATGCCAAGCTTTGATTTATGAACTAATTCATAATCATCTGCCATTTCTGCTGCTAATCTCACAGTTTTTACTCTCTGCTCTTCCACACGAGTTCTCACTACATCAGGAATTGAATTTTTAAACTCCTCCAAAAGTATAATTTCTCTGAGAGCTTCATACGTTTGGTCTATTTTCAAAGCCCTTATCCACCTATCAAAATTACTCTGTTTGATCCTTTCAAACTCCATGTATGTTTGACCAAATTCTTTCCTTAAATTTCTAAACCTTTGTCTGTAGGCTTCAGGCACTCGTTCATATGTACCTATGATGGATTTTTTTCACCTCCTCATACGTCTCAGATACCTCCTCCGGTAGTGATGCAAACACTTCACTAGCTCTACCTACTTTGTTTGAATCAGTAATACCCACATGTCCTGTGGCCATTTCATTTGATTAGCTACCTTCTCAAATGAAATGAAAAAGGCTTCTACCTCCTCGTCAAACCTTGGCAATGCTTGGACATATTTAAATAGATTCCCACCAAGTCTTAGACTTTGATGCTCTTTCTCATTATCCTCATCACTATCATCCAACTGTATGTTTCCCATTACGTCTGCCAATTTTAACTGACTGGCATGTTTCATGGCCATTTTCTGAAGTTCAAACTCTCTCTCTTTATCTTTTTCCCTGATCTGTATCTCCCTTTCTCTTTTTGTTCTGCTAGGGCTATTCTTTCTTTTCTCCTTTCTTCTCTCTCCTTTTTTCTTTTTCCTCTCTCTCTCTTTCTCTTTTTCTGCTCTCTCTTTCTTTATCCCCTCTTTTGTATTCAAGCTGCTTTAATTCTTTCTCATGTTCTATTCGTTTAAGTTGTAATGAATTTTTGCTATTTCCAATGAGTCAAACTGTATCTCAGGCAACTTTAAATGCTTAGCCACCGACATAATTACCTTATTTCTTAGCATTTTGTCAGGTAATGTTAACTGCAATATTTTTGACAAATCTAAAAGTCTGCTTTTAGTCTCTGTCCATAAGGTACTGCGTGTGACCGTCTCCACCCTAAAGAATTTCAGAGCCTCTGAAAGAGTCATTGTCCACAACACACTCCCCACTTAAACTAAAATACCACACCTGGAAAGCAACCATAATATGCTCACCCCTCACTGTCTTTAAGTTCACAAAGCCAATCCAATAGATAGACTTTTATCCCGGGCGAGCCCCCAATTTGTTATGGGCCAGGGATTAGAGAACCCCAAAGTGTATCATGGAGATCAGCTGACCCACAACTTTTAATAGATTGTGGTGTGGGGAGCACATGGCCCACTCTACAGGTGTGGTGTAGCATAAATGGAAAAGTATTTTTGAAAGCAAAACGATGTTTATTCTATGAACTCCAGTTAACCTTTTAAAAACATACAGTGAACATCTTAGCAGCCATCAATTCAAATACAACCCCCAAAGAATACAACTCTAAGTAATCCTTTAAGCTTTCCTTTTAACATCCATACGACTTAAAACACCTTTTCCCAGAAGCACACCAGGTTAACATCACTACTGTTGTTAGTTTTAAATCACCAGAATCAATTTACAGTCTTTAGATTACAGAGAGAGATTCATACACCTTCTGGCTGTGACTGCAGCTATCCAGCTCTGGAAACGAAACTAAAACACACCCTGCAGCCTGCTCAAAATGAAAGTAAAAAGCTGACAGCCCAGCTCCGCCCACTCTGATATCACTGCAGTAATAAACACCCATTTCTTAAAGGTACTCTCGCATGACATGTGCTTGCTAATTCAGTAAGTACATAAGCATGCCTAAAAATAAGGTAATGCTAAAACAGAGGACTACATGTATGCTAAGCAGCATGCTATTGGCAGAACTAAGTAATCTCACAACCAATGGGTCAGATCAAAGGTCTGCAGTCTTGCCTTTTGCCACTGTGAATGGCGGTGGACAAATAAATAGCTAACACACTGTGGCTGAGGCTACATGATCAACCCCACCCTCAATGGTGGAAGAGCCCAGCATGAGTGCAAAGGACAATCCACTTCAGCTTCCTTCTGAGGTCTGTGCCATCACACATGGTAGAACCCTCACTAGTATTGACAGTCCGAGAGATTTAGGTGTACAGGTCCACAGGTCACTGAAAGTGGCAACTCAAGTGGAGAATCATAGACTTTACAGTGCAGAAGGAGGCCATTTGGCCCATCGAGTCTGAAAACCCACGCACACACTGGGAGAACGTGCAGACTCCGCACAGACAGTGACCCAAGCCGGGAATCGAACCTGGGACCCTGGAGCTGTGAAGCAATTGTGCTAACCATAATGCTACCGTGCTGAAGGTAGTCAAGAAGGAAAATGGCATGCTTGCCTTCATTGGCTGGGGCATTGAGTATAAAAATTGGCAAGTCATACCTTAGTTAGGCCACACTTGGGAGTGTAGTGTTCAATTCTGCTCGCCACACTACCAGAAGGATGTGGAGGCTTTGGAGAGGGTGCAGAAGAAATTTACCAGGATGTTGCCTGGTATGGAGGACATTAGCTTGGAGGAGAAGTTGAATAAACTCGGTTTGTTCTCACTGGAACGACAAAGATTGAGGGTAGAGGTCTACAAAATTATGAGGGGCACAGACAGAGTGGATAGTCAGAGGCTTTTTACCAGGGTAGAGGGGTCAATTACTAGGGGGCATTGGTTTAAGATGCGAGGGGCAAGGTTTAGATGAGATGTACGAGGCACGTTTTTTTGCACAGAGGGTAGTGGGTGCCTGGAACTCGCTGCCGGAGGAGGTGGTGGAAGCAGGGATGATAGTGCTGTTTAAGATGCATCTCGACAAATACATGAACAGGATGGGAATAGAGGGATACGGACCCCATAAGTGTAGAAGATTTTAGTGTAGACGGGCAGCATGGTCGGCGCAGGCTTGGAGGGCCGAACGGCCTGTTCCTGTGCTGTACTTTTCTTCTTTGTTCTTTATGCCAGCTCCAACTAATTAGTTTCAGTGCGGTGATATCAAGAAGTAGTTGTATTGGGACTTCCGGTTGCGGCTATGCGGAGCTAAGTCGCACATTCGGCGGCTCCCGCAAAAATGGACTTTTGGGCTCTTTTCAGGGCCCCCAACGGTACTTTTTCGACGTTTCCCGGTGTGGGAAGGAGATTATAACATATCCACGATAGTATATGGCTTCTACTAGGAGCGGGGTGACTAAAAAGGTGATGGTGGACCCGAAGAAGGTGCGAGGGAAGTAGAACAAAATAGTGGCGGGCGGAGACCAGGCAGCGTGGATGCAGTGGGCGGAGGAGCAGCAGGAGGGTGTTCCAGCGCTGCTTCAGAGAGATTAAAGCGGAGTTGCTAGAGCCAATGAAGGCTTCTATTGATGAGCTGCTGAAGACAGACGGCCCAGGGGGTGGCGATCCGCGAGGCTCGACAAAAGATCTCCGACAACGAGGACGAGATCTTAGGCCTGGCGGTAAAGGTGGAGGCGCACGAGGCGCTCCACAAGAAATGGCAGGAGCGGTTGGAGGAGATGGAGAACCGGTTGAGGCGGAAGAATCTGCGGATTCTGGGCCTCCCGGAGGGGCTGGAGGGGCCGGACGTGGGGGCCTATGTGGTCACCATGTTGAACTCGCTGATGGGTGTGGGGTCCTTCCAGGGGCCCCTGGAGCTGGAAGAGGCCCATAGAGTGCTGGCGAGGAGGCCCAAGGCTAACGAGCCTCCGCGGGCGGTGCTGATGAGGTTCCATCGGTTCGTCGATCGGGAGTGTGTGCTCAGGTGGGCCAAGAAGGAGAGGAGCAGCAGGTAGGAGAACGCGGAGGTTCGAATATACCAGGACTTGAATGCGGAGGTGGCGAAGAGGAGGGCCGGGTACAATCGAGCGAAGGTGGTGCTGCACAGGAAGGGGGTGAAGTTTGGCATGTTGCAGCCGATGCGCCTGTGGGTCACCTACAAGGACCGGCTCCATTATTTTGAGTCTCCGGAGGAGGGGTGGGCCTTTGTTCAGGCCGAGAAGTTGGACACAGATTGAGGGTCGGGATGGGCGTTTGTGGACTGCGGTTGATATGTTAAATGTTTTTGTTTTTTTTGAAGGGGGGGGGCCTTTGTTTTGCTCCTGGTTTCCTTTTCTCTGTGTTTTTCTCTTTCGGGTCGGTGGGAATGGTTGGGGCGGGTTGGGCACTGTTTTGGTTGGGTTGGTCGGGGGGGGGCTCTTGGAGGGGGGTAGGTAAACGGGACAGGAGTGGTGGCCGGCGGTGAGGGGGAGGCCCGAGTCGGGGGTGAGGGGACTGGGCCTGTAAAAGAAGCTGCATCAGGTGGCGGGGCCGGGTAGGTGGAAAGCTCGGGCTTTATCCTGCGCTGAAGACTGGAGGGGGCGGGGCCGGGGCGGGGAAGCGAGGGTTGTTTCCTGTGCTTACAAAGGAAGGGGGAGGGGGAGAGCCTATGGATGGGGAACGGGAGAGGAGGGTGTGTCACACAATGGGAGGAGTCGAAGGAGAGGCGGGAGTGGCCGGGGTCAGCAGGAGTCATCTGACTTGCGGATGGTGCATCAGCTAGGATGGGTCCTAGCCGGTGGGGGGTGGGTGCGTGGGAATAGAGTTGCTGCTGCTATGGTCAAGGGGGTGCTGGGGAGGGTCGAGATGGGGGTATGCCGCCGAGGGGAACGGGCTGGGTGTGGGGTGCGGGCGCGTGGCTGGCCGAGGAGGGGTTATGGCTAGTCGGCGGGGGAGTGGGGCGGGTAGCCCCCTGATCCGGCTGATAACCTGGAATGTAAGGGGACTGAATGGCCCGGTTAAGCGGGGCCGCGTTTTCGCGCACCTGAAGGGGCTGAAGGCGGATGTGGTTATGCTCATGGAGACACACCTGAAGGTGGCAGACCAGGTAAGATTGAGGAAAGGGTGGGTAGGGCAGGTGTTTCACTCGGGGCTGGATGCCAAAAATCGAGGGGTGGCGATCTTGGTGGGAAAGAATGTGTCATTCGAGGCGTCGAGCATTGTGGCAGATAAGGGCGGTCGGTACGTAATGGTAAGTGGTAAGTTGCAAGAAGAGAGGGTGGTAGTGGTCAATGTGTATGCCCCGAATTGGGACGAGGCGGGTTTTATGCGGCGTATGTTGGGTCGGATCCCAGACTTGGAATTGGGGGGCCTGATAATGGGGGGAGACTTTAACACGGTGCTGGATCCGGCACTGGATCGCTCCAGGTCTAGGATGGCTAGGACGGCGTCGGCGGCTAGAGTGCTGAGGGGGTTTATGGACCAGATAAGGCTTATTCCCGAATCTACTTTTTCATTTTGAGTAGGGTGCTGATAGCGAGAGTAGAGGATACTGAGTATTCGGCAATAGCCATTTCGGACCACGCCCTGCATTGGGTGGACTTGGAGATGGGGGAGGAGAGGGACCAGCGCCTGCTGTGGCGCTTGGAGGTGGGGCTGTGGGCGGACGAGGAGGTGAGCGAGCGGGTCCGAGGAAGTATAGAGAGGTACTTGGAGACCAACGACAACGGGGAGGTCCGAGTGGGGATGGTATGGGAGGCGCTGAAGGTGGTGGTGAGGGGAGAGCTGATCCCCATTAGGGCCCACATGGAGCAGGGGGAGAGGGAGATGCTGGTGGGGGAGACAGTGAGGGTAGACAGGAAGTATACGGAGGTGCCCGAGGAAGGATTGTTGAGGAAGAGGCGCAGCCTCCAGGCCGAATTCAACCTGGTGACCACCAGGAAGGCGGAGGTGCAGTGGCGGAAAGCCCAGGGGGCGATTTACGATTATGGGGAAAAGGCAAGCCGGATGCTGGCGCATCAGCTTCGGAAGCAGGACGCAGCTAGGGAGATCGGGGGAGTTAAGGACAGGGGAGGGAGTGTGGTGCGGAGTGGGGTTGGCATCAATGGGGTCTTCAGGGACTTTTACGAGGAATTGTACTGATCCGAGACCCCACTGGAGGAGGGAGGGATGGGCCGCTTCTTGGACCAATTGAGGTTTCCAAAGGTGGAAGAGGGACTGGTGGCGGGATTGGGGGCCCCGATTGGGCTGGAGGAGCTGACCAAAGGGATAGGAAACATGCAAGCGGGGAAGGCACCGGGGCTGGACGGTTTCCCGGTCGAATTCTATAAAAAATATTTGGACCTGTTGGGCCTGTTGCTAGTCAGGACCTTCAATGAGGCAAGGGAGGGAGGGGGCTTTGCCCCCGAGGCTGTCCCGGGCACTGATCTCCTTGATCCTGAAGCGGGACAAGGATCCCCTGCAGTGTGGGTCTTACAGACCGATTTTGTTGCTAAATGTAGATGGCAAGGTGCTGGCCAAGGTCTTAGCCATGAGGATTGAGGATTGTGTGCTGCAGATCATCCATGAAGACCGGACTGGGTTTGTGAAGAGGAGGCAGTTGAACGTGAATGTGCAGAGGCTTTTGAACGTTATCATGATGCCGGCGAGGGAGGGGGAGGCGGAGATAGACGCTGAGAAAGCCTTCGAGAGGGTAGAGTGGGGGTACCTGTGGGAGGTGCTGAAGAGGTTTGGGGAAGGGTTTGTCAGGTGGGTTAGGCTGTTGTATGAGGTCCCGATGGCGAGTGTGGCCACAAACTGGAGGAGGTCCGAGTACTTTTGGTTGCACCGAGGGACGAGGCAGGGGTGTCCCCTGTCCCCCCCCGCTCTTCGCAATGGCGATTGAACCCCTGGCTATGGCACTGAGGGAGTCAAGGAACTGGAGGGGGTTGGTGCGGGGTGGGGAGGAGCATAGGGTGTCGCTCATTGCGGACGACCTGCTGCTATATGTGGCGGACACGGTGGGGGGAATGCCGGAGGTAATGAGGATTCTTAGGGAATTTGGGGACTTTTCGGGGTACAAGCTCAACTTGGGGAAGAGCGAGCTGTTCGTGGTTCACCCAGGGGACCAGGAGAGGGGGATTGGCGAGCTCCCACTAAAAAGGGCGGAGAGGAGCTTCAGGTATTTGGGGGTCCAGGTGGCCAGGAGCTGGGGGGCCCTGCATAGGCTTAATTTCACAAGGCTGGTGGAGCAAATGGAGGAGGAGTTCAAGAGGTGGGACGCGTTGCCGATGTCCTTGGCGGGTAGGGTGCAGTCTGTCAAAATGACGGTGCTGCCAAGGTTTTTGTTCCTGTTCCAGTGCCTCCCCGTGTTTATCCCGAAGGCCTTCTTTAGACTGGTCAACAGGAGTATAATGGGGTATGTGTGGGCGGCAGGGACTCGGAGGGTGAGAAGGGTGTTCCTGGAGCGGAGTAGAGATAGGGGGAGCGGCTGGCGCTGCCCAAACTCTGTGGGTGCTACTGGGCCGCCAATGCGACGATGGTGCGCAAGTGGGTGATGGAGGGGGACGGGGCTGCATGGAAGAGGCTGGAGACGGCGTCTTGTGTGGGTACGAGTCTGGGGGCGCTGGCAACGGCGCCACTGCCATTCCCTCCAAGGAGGTATACCACAAGCCCGGTGGTGGCGGCTGCCCTCAATCTGGGGGCGGTGGAGGCGGCACAGGGGGGAAGTTGGGGCCTCGGCGTGGACCTCAATACAGGGGAACCACCGATTCGCCCCAGGGAGAACAGGTGGAGGGTTTTCGAGGTGGCACAGGGCAGGGATATGAAAGTTGGGGGACCTGTTTGTGGACGGGAAGTTCGCGAGCCTGAGTGAGCTGGAGGAGAAGTACGGGCTCCCCCCGGGGAACACCTTCAGGTACTTACAGGTAAGGGCGTTTGCCAGACGGCAGGTGGTGGAATTCCCGGGGCTATTGCCACGCACGGTACAGGACAGGTGCTCTCTGGGGGGGGGGGGGGGGGGGCGAAGATCTCGGAAACTTACCAGGTGATGCAGGAGGAGGAGGACTCGGTGTCGGTGATGGAGGTGAAAGGTAAGTGGGAGGAGGAGTTGGGAGAGGAGATTGAGGAAGGGAAGTGGGCAGATGCCCTAAGGGAGGGTGAACTCTTCCTCATCGTGCGCGAGGCTCAGCCTCATACAGCTTAAGGTGCTGCACAGGGCACACATGACCGGGACAAGGATGAGCCTGTTCTTTGGGGGCGAGGACAGGTGTGTTAAGTGCTTAGGGAGCCCAGCAAATCACACCCATATGTTCTGGGCATGCCCAGCGCTGGAGGAATTTTGGAAGGGCGTAGCGAGGACGGTGTCGAGGGTGGTAGGATCCAGGTTCAAACCGGGCTGGGGGCTCGCAATATTTGGGGTGGCTGAGGAGCCGGGAGTGCAGGAGGCGAAAGAGGCCGGTATTCTGGCCTTTGCGTCCCTGGTAGCCCGGCGAAGGATTCTTCTTTAGTGGAAGGATGCGAGACCCCCAAGCGTGGAATCCTGGATCAACGATATGGCAGGGTTCATTAAATTGGAGAGGGTGAAATTCGCCTTGAGAGGGTCGGTACAAGGGTTCTTTAGGCGGTGGCAACCATTCTTAGACTTCCTGGCAGAACGGTAGACATTGGTCAATGGCAGCAGCAACTGGGGGGGGGGGGGGGGGGGAAGTTAGCTTTCTTTCTGTTTCTGTTATTTACACTGGAGGGTCCAGGGGGGTGTATATACCAGTTGTGTTAAGTCGGTGAATAAATAATAAATGTTAATTTATTATTTATGGGGAGCGGGGTAGGGAGGGTTGCTTTTGTAGACCGTGTTTTGTACTTAACCCTGTTGGGTTCCTTTTTCATTTTGTTATTCATATTTTATGAAAACCTTCATTATTTAAAAAAAAAAAAATAAGTAGTTGTATTGGCAGGTCAGATGGGCGGATAAGTGGCAGATGGAATTTAACCCTGAAAAGTGAGAGGTGATACACTTTGGAAGGAGTAATTTAACAAGGAAGAATACTATGAAAGGTCTGGCACTGGGAAGTTCCGAAGAACAAAGCGACCTTGGCGTGTTTGTCCATAGATATTTGAAGACAGAAGGGCAGGTTAATAGGGTGGTGAAAAAGGCATATAGGACACTCGCTTTTATCCATCGGGGCACAGATTACAAAAACAGGGAGGTCCTAATAGAGCTGCATAGAACTTTGGTGAGGCCACAACTGGAGTACTGTGTGCAATTCTGGTTACCACATAATAATCTTTATTGTCACAAGTAGGCTTATATTAACACTGCAGTGAAGTTACTGTGAAAATCCCCCAGTTGCCACATTTCGGGTACACGGAGGGAGAATTCAGAATGTCCAAATTACCTTTCAAGCCCTTCTTTCGGAACTTGTGGGAAGAAACTGGAGTTCTGCCAATAGCACGCTACTCAGCATATATGTAGTCCTCCGGAGCACCCAGAGGAAACCCATATAGACACAGGGACAGTGTGCAGACTCCGCACAGACAGTGACCCAAGCTGGGAATCGAACCTCAAACCCTGGCACTGTGAAGCAACAGTGCTAGCCACTGTGCTACTGTGCCGCTCATTATAAGAAGGATGTAATTGCACCGGAGGTGGTGCAGAGAAAATTCACCAGAATGTTGCCTGGGATGGAACATTTAAGTTATAAAGAGAGGTTGGATAGGCTTGGGTTGTTTTCTATGAAGCAGAGAAGGCTGAGGGGTTACCTGATTGAGGTGTATAAGATTACGAGGGGATTGAATTGGATTTGTTTATTGTCACGTGTACCGAGGTACATTGAAAAGTATTTTTCTGCGTGTAGTTCAAACAGATTATTTAGTACATGAAAAGAAGAGAAAATACGTTATAGGGCAAAACAAGGTGCACAGTGTAAATACCTAGACACAGGCATCAGGCAGCACGGTAGAATAGTGGTTAGCACAGTTGCTTCACAACTCCAGGTCCCAGGTTTGATTCCCGGCTGGGTCACTGTCTGCGGAGTCTGCATGTTTTCCCGTGTCTGCGTGGGTTTCGTCCGGGTGCTCTGGTTTCCTCCCACAGTCCAAAGATGTGCGTGTTAGGTGGATTGGCCATGCTAAATTGCCATTCGTGTCCAAAACGTTTAAGTGGGGGTTACTGAGTTACGGGGATAGGGTAGATACGTAGGCTTGAGTAGGGTGCTCTTTGTAAGGGCCGGTCCAGACTCGATGGGCCGAATGGCCTCCTTCTGCACTGTAAATTCTATGATTATGATTATTGGGTGAAGCACACAGAAATGTATAATCAGATCAGTTCATAAGAGGGTCATTTAGGAGTCTGGTAACAGCGGGGAAGAAATTATTTTTGAATCTGTTTGTGCATGTTCTTCGACTTCTGCCCGATGGAAGAAGTGGAATGGACAGGGTGGATTGGGAGCAGCTGTTCCCTTTAGTTGAAGGGTCAGTTACGAGGGGACACCAGTTCAAAAATATAGGTTTCGGGGTGATTTGAGGAAAACTTTTTTTACGCAGAGTGGTGACGGTCTGGAAGGCACTGCCTGGGAGGGTGGTCGATGCGGGATGCCTCACATCCTTTAAAAAGTACCTTGACGAGTACTTGGCACGTCATAACATTCAAGGCTATGGGCCAAGTGCTGGCAAGTGGGATTAGGTGGGCAGGTCAGGGCCTTTCATGCGTCGGTGCAAACTCGATGGTTCTTCTGCACTGTAGTATTCTGTGATTCTGAATGCAGTAGGTTTTATGGGTCCTGATAACATTCCAGCTGAATACATGTGCTGCCCAACTAATTGTGCCTCTAACTAAGCTGGTCCAGTGCAGCTTTAGCATTGGCATATTTTTAAGTAAGTGGAAAATTTCCGTACCAGCCTCCCCGAATAGGTGCCGGAATGTGGCGACTAAGGCTTTTCACAGTAACTTCATTTGAAGCCTACTTGTGACTAAGCAATTTTCATTTCATTTCCCACATATGTCCTGTGCATAAAAAACAGGACAAATCCAATCCGGTCAATTACCATCCCATTAGTTTACTCTTAATCATCAAAGTGATGAAAAGTGTCATTGATGGTACTACCAAGTGACACCTACTCAACAATAACCTGTTCACTGCTGCTTAGTTTGGTTTTCATCAAAGCAACACTGCTTCAGACTTCATTACAGCCTCAGTCCAAACATGGACAAAAGAGCTGAGGTGAGAGTGACTGCCCTTGACATTAAGGAAACATTTGACTTCATGTGGTATTAAAGATTCCTAGCTAAATTGATGTTGATGGGAATGGGTAAACTCTTCCCTCGTTGGAGCCATACTTAGTGCAAAGAAAGATGGTTGTGATTGTTGGAAACCACTCATCTCAGTCCCAGGGCATCGCTGCAGGTGTTCTTCAGGGCAGTGCCCAAGGCAAAAGCATCTTCAGCTACTTCAATGATCTTTCTCCCCCCCCCGGTCATAAGAGAAATGGGGAAGTGTGCTGATGATTTCACAATGTTCTCAATTCCTCAGAAAATGAAGTGGTCTGTGTCCATGTGCAGCCAGACTTGTACAACATTCAGGCTTGGACTGATAGAAAAAATAGGACCATGAGGAGGCCATTCGGCCCTTCAAGGCTACTCTGCCATTCATTTTGATGATGGCAGATCATCCAACTCAATAGCCTAATCCCGCTTTCCCCATAACCTTTGATTTCCCCTCCCCCAGGAGAGGCCATTCGGCCCTTCAAGCCCGCTCTGCCATTCATTACGATCATGGCTGATCATCCAACTCAATAGCCTAATCCTGCCTTCCCCCATATCCCTTGATCCCCTTCGACCTAAGTGCTATATCTAACTGCTTCTTGAAACCATGCAAAGTTTTGGACTCAACTACTTGCTGTGGTAACAAATTCCGCAGGCTCACCACTCTCTCACTGGGTGAAGAAATATCTCCTCCGCTCTGTCCTAAAAGTCCTACCCTGTATCCTCCGACTGTGAACCCTGGTTCTGGACATACCCACCATCGGGAACATCCTTCCTGCATCTACCCTGTTAGAACTTTTTAGGTTTCTATTAGATCTCCCCTGATTCTTCTGAACTCCAGCGAATACAATCCTAACTGATTCAATTTCTCCTCTTATGTCAGTCCTGCCATTCCAGGAATCAGTCTGGTAAACATTCGCTGCACTCCCTCGAACATCCTCCGAATGGGAGACACACTATTCCAGGTGTGGCCTCACCAAGGCCCTGTATAATTACAGCAAGACATCCTTCCGCCTGTTCTCGAATTCTCTCGCAATGAAGGCCAGCATAGCATTTGCCTTCTTTATCGCATGCTGCACCTGCATGCTTACCTTCAGTGACTGGTGTATGAGGACACGCAGGTCTCGTTGCACGTTTCCCTCTCCTGATTTATGGCCATTCAGATAATAGTCTGCCTTGTTTTTGCTACCAAAGTGGATAACCTCGCATTTATCGAAATTATACTGCATCTGTCATTCATTTATCCACCCACTGACTTCCGGGTGCGGCGATGACCAGCTAAGTCGCACGTTTCGGCAGCTCCCGGTGGAACGGACTTTTGGGCTCTTAATAAGAGCCCCAATGGCAATTTTAACGGCTAGAAGCACTGTGCGGTAAACCAGAAGGGAATCCCCCCTGGAAACGGATGGAAAAAGGAGAGGGAAGTGGCCAGATTGCAGTAGATCCTTTGGAGCAGCGGCAAGGAAGGCAAGCAAGAACCAAGATGGCGACGGAAGGTGGCAGTTTAACATGGGGCCCTGAACAACAAGAGTTCTTGAAATGCTGTGTGGAAGAACTTAAAAAGGAAATGAAGAAGGAGCTGTTGGCCCCGATATTACAGGCGATCGAAGGGCTAAAGGATGAGCAAAAGACCCAGGAGCGGGAGCTTCGGGTCGTGAAGGCAAAGGCTGCCGAGAACGAGGACGATATACAGGGCCTGGTGGTGAAGACGGAGATGCACGAGGCACACCATAAACGATGTGTGGAAAGACTGGAGGTGCTGGAGAATAACACGAGGAGGAATAATTTAAGGATTCTTGGTCTTCCTGAAGGTGCAGAAGGAGCAGACGTCGGGGCATATGTGAGCACGATGCTGCACTCGTTAATGGGAGCGGAGGCCCCGGCGGTACCGCTGGAGGTGGAGGGAGCATACCGAGTGATGGCGCGAGGACCGAGAGCAGGAGAAATTCCTAGAGCCATAGTGGTGAGATTCCTCCGTTTTAAGGACAAAGAGATGGTCCTCAGATGGGCAAAGAAAATTCGGAGCAGTAGGTGGGAGAACGTGGTGATCCGCATATATCAAGACTGGAGTGCGGAGGTGGCGAGAAGGAGGGCGAGCTTTAATCGGGCCAAGGCGGTGCTTCACAAAAAGAAGATTAAATTTGGAATGCTGCAACCGGCAAGACTGTGGGTCACATATCAAGGGAGGCACCACTACTTTGAGACGGCGGATGAGGCGTGGACTTTTATTGTGGAAGAAAAACTGGAATAAGAGGGTTATTAAAAAAGAACGTTTGAAACAAAGTGGTGGGGCGAGTATGGGGGCGAAGAGGGGGGAAAAAGGGGGGGAAAGATGAGTTTTATGTTATTAATCCTGCGATGCGGTAACTTTTCTCTCTTCCACAGCTGGTGGTGGAGGGAGGAAGGGAGGTGGAGGAGATGGGGCGTTGGCCATGGGGGGCGGGGCCAAAAGGGAAGCGCGGGCTTTGTTCCCGCGCTATGATAATCATGGCGGGAATAGGGAAGTAGGAAGGAGGGGGCGTCGCACGGTGCGAGCCGAGGTCACGGGGGGAAGCCGAGGTCGGCCAGAGTTTGCTGACTTCTGGGAGCAACATGGGGGGTGTAACTACGCTAGTGGGGGATCTAGCGTGGGAGGGGGGAGTTACTGGGTTGCTGCTGCTGGGGAGAGGGGGGAGCCGGAATGGGGTGGGGTGGGTGGGGGGGCACCGCCTGGGGGGGACACAGCTGCGTGGGAACCGGGTGAGGAGCTGGAAAAAGGGGATGGCTAATCGACAAGGGGGGGGGGGGGTAAAAAAAAACCCAACCCGGTTGATCACGTGGAATGTGAGAGGGCTGAACGGGCCGATAAAGAGGGCACGAGTACTCGCACACCTTAAGAAACTTAAGGCAGACGTGGTTATGTTACAAGAGACGCACTTGAAACTTATAGACCAGGTTAGACTACGCAAAGGATGGATGGGGCAGGTGTTCCATTCGTGGCTAGATGTGAAAAACAGGGGGGTGGCTATACTAGTGGGGAAGCGGGTTATGTTTGAGGCAAAGACCAGAGTGGCGGATGGCGGGGGCAGATACGTGATGGTGAGTGGCAAATTACAGGGGGAGGCGGTGGTCTTGGTAAACGTATATGCCCCGAACTGGGAAGATGCCAATTTTATGAGGCGCATGCTAGGACGCATCCCGGACCTAGAGGTGGGAAAGTTGGTAATGGAGGGAGATTTTAATGCGGTGCTGGAGCCAGGGCTGGACAGGTCGAGATCCAGGACTGGAAGGAGGCCGGCTGCAGCCAAGGTGCTTAAAGATTTTATGGAGCAGATGGGAGGAGTAGACCCGTGGAGATTTAGCAGACCTAGGAGTAAGGAGTTTTCGTTTTTCTCCTATGTCCACAAAGTTTATTCGCGAATAGACTTTTTTGTTTTGGGAAGGGCGTTGATCCCGAAGGTGAGGGGGACGGAGTATACGGCTATAGCCATTTCGGATCACGCTCCACATTGGGTAGACTTGGAGATAGGGGAGGAAACAGAAGGGCGTCCACCCTGGAGAATGGACATGGGACTAATGGCAGATGAAGGGGTGTGTCTCAGGGTGAGGGGGTGCATTGAAAAATACTTGGAACTCAATGATAATGTGGAGGTCCAGGTGGGAGTGGTCTGGGAGGCGCTGAAGGCAGTGGTTAGAGGGGAGCTGATATCAATAAGGGCACATAAAGGAAAGCAGGAGAGTAGGGAACGGGAGCGGTTGCTGCAAGAACTTCTGAGGGTGGACAGGCAATATGTGGAGGCACCGGAGGAGGGACTGTACAGGGAAAGGCAAAGGTTACACGTAGAATTTGACTTGCTGACAACGGGTACTGCAGAAGCACAGTGGAGGAAGGCACAGGGTGTACAGTATGAGTATGGGGAGAAGGCGAGCAGGTTGCTGGCCCATCAATTGAGGAAAAGGGGAGCAGCGAGGGAAATAGGGGGAGTGAGGGATGAGGAAGGAGAGATAGAGCGGGGAGCGGAGAGAGTGAATGGAGTGTTCAAGGCATTCTATAAAAGATTATACGAAGCTCGGCCCCCAGATGGGAAGGAGAGAATGATGTGCTTCCTGGACCGGCTGGAATTTCCTAAGGTGGAGGAGCAGGAGAGGGTGGGACTGGGAGCACAGATCGAGATAGAGGAAGTAGTGAAAGGAATTAGGAGTATGCAGGCGGGGAAGGCTCCGGGACCGGATGGATTTTCAGTCGAATTTTATAGGAAATATGTGGACTTGCTTGCCCCGATACTGATGAGAACCTTTAATGAGGCGAAGGAAAGGTGACAGCTGCCCCCGACTATGTCGGAGGCAACGATATCGCTTCTCCTAAAGAAGGAAAAAGACCCGCTGCAATGCGGGTCCTATAGACCAATTTCCCTCCTAAATGTAGACGCTAAGATTCTGGCCAAGGTAATGGCAATGAGGATAGAGGATTGTGTCCCGGGGGTAGTCCATGAGGACCAAACTGGGTTTGTGAAGGGGAGACAGCTGAATACGAATATACGGAGGCTGCTAGGGGTAATGATGATGCCCCCACCAGAGGGGGAAGCGGAGATAGTGGTGGCGATGGATGCCGAGAAAACATTTGATAGAGTGGAGTGGGATTATTTGTGGGAGGTGTTGAGGAGATTTGGCTTTGGAGATGGGTATATTAGATGGGTACAGCTGCTGTATAGGGCCCCGATGGCGAGCGTGGTCACGAATGGACGGGGGTCTGCGTATTTTCGGCTCCATAGAGGGACGAGGCAGGGATGTCCTCTGTCCCCATTATTGTTTGCACTGGCGATTCAGCCCCTGGCAATAGCATTGAGGGGTTCCAGGAAGTGGAGGGGAGTACTCGGGAGGAGAGGAACACCGGGTATCTCTTTACGCAGACGATTTATTGGTGTATGTGGCGGACCCGGCGGAGGGGATGCCAGAGATAATGCGGATACTTGGGGAGTTTGGAGAATTTTCAGGATAGAAGCTGAACATGGGGAAAAGTGAGCTGTTTGTGGTGCATCCAGGGGAGCAGAGCAGAGAAATAGAGGACTTACCGTTGAGGAAGGTAACAAGGGACGTTCGCTACTTGGGGATCCAGATAGCCAAGAATTGGGGTACATTGCATAGGTTAAACTTAACGCGGTTGGTGGAACAGGTGGAGGAGGACTTCAAGAGATGGGACATCCCTGTCACTGGCAGGGAGGGTACAAGCGGTTAAAATGGTGGTCCTCCCGAGATTCCTCTTTGTGTTTCAGTCCCTCCCGGTGGTGATCACGAAGGCTTTTTTCAAAAGGATTGAGAAGAGTATCATGAGTTTTGTGTGGGCCGGGAAGACCCCGAGAGTGAGGAAGGGATTTTTGCAGCGTAGTAGGGATAGGGGGGGGCTGGCGCTACCGAGCTTGAGTGAGTACTACTGGGCCGCCAACATCTCAATGGTATGTAAGTGGATGGGAGAAGAGGAGGGAGCGGCGTGGAAGAGATTGGAGAAGGCGTCCTGTAGGGGGACTTGCCTACAAGCCATGGTGACGTCGCCGTTGCCGTTCTCACCGAAGAAATACACCACAAGCCCGGTGGTGGTGGCTACTCTGAAAATTTGGGGGCAATTGAGACGGCATAGGGGAAAGACGGGAGCCTCGGTGTGGTCCCCGATAAGAAATAATCATAGGTTTGCTCCGGGGAGAATGGATGGGGGATTTGGAACATAGCAAAGAGCAGGAGTAACGCAATTGAGAGATCTGTTTGTAGATGGGACGTTTGCAAGTCTGGGAGCGCTGACCGAAAAATATGGGTTGCCCCAAGGGAATGCATTCTCAGGGATGTTAATATATAAGTATAATATGTATAGGTTGTTGTTATAGATAATTGTATATTGGACTGTTAAAACATATTTTTGGAGAATATTTATCTGGGACAAGGCAGTTGCCATTTAGTTTTGTTTTTGTTTATATATTATTTATTTCTTGTTTATAAAACTGGCCATTGTTATTTATATTGTTATATTACTGTGTAAAGGATACACAATGTACTGTGATGGTTGGCCATAAATTTTCAATAAAATATTTAAAAAAAAAAAAAAAAAAAATTTATCCACCCACTCAACTTGCCCAAATCACACTGAAGGATCTCTGCATCCTCCTCACAGCTCACCTGCCCCCCAACTTGGTGTCATCTGCAAATATGGAGATATGACATTTTGTTCCCTCATCTAAATCATTAATATATATTGTGAATAGGTGGGGTCCTAGCACCGATCCCTGCGGTACCCCACTAGTCACTGCCTGCCAATTTGAAAAAGACCTGTTAATTCCTACTCTTTGTTTCATGTCTGCCAACCAATTTTCTATCCATCTCAATACACTTGCCCCAATCCCATGCGCTTTCATTTTACACACTAATCTTTTATGCGAGACTTTGTCAAAAGTCTTCTGAAAGTCCAAATGTGCCACATCCACTGGCTCCCCTTCATCAATTCTACTGGTTACATCTTTGAAGAATTCCCGTCTTTTCGAGCATGATTTTCCCTTCATAAATCCATGCTGATTTTGTCTGATCCTGCCACTGTTTTTGAAGTGCTCTGCTATAAAATCTTTGATAATGGATTCTAGATGATAAATGGCAAGTAACATCCGCAAAACACAAGAACTAGGAATGACCATCTTCAATAAGATAGAGTCAAACATATTCTCCCATACACTTTCAATTACCTTATCAGATCTGAGGTTCACCATTGACCAGAAACATAGTGGACCACTGTGGCTACAAGAACCACAGTGTGGGTGTTCTGTGGTAAGTGATTCACCTCCTGACTTCCTAAAGCCTTTGCACTATCACAAGCCAGGAATGTGATGGAATCTTTCTACTTGCCTGCACGAGTGCATTGAGGAAACCAGAAACTCTACCATCTTTGACCAAGAAGCCAGTCTTCCATCCTCTAGTAAGCATTCATGGTTGTGGCAGGATTGCAGAGCTTTGACCTGAACCATTGGCTTTGGGATTGCTTATCTCTCTTTATCACATGCTGCTTCTGCTGTTTGGCATGCAATTGGTTCTGTTTTGTACCTTCACCAGGTTGGACACTTATTTTTTTAGGAAGCCTGCTGCTTCTGCTGCTCATGGCATGCTCTCCTGCACTCTCCATTGAACCAGGGTTGAACCCCTGGCTTGATGGTAATAAGTAGCGTTTATGCTGGGCCGTGAGGTTACAGATTGTGGTTGTATACAATTCTGCTGCTGCTGATGACCCACAAAACCTCAAAGGTTCCCAGTTTTGATTTGCTAGATCTGTTCTAAATCTATCTCATTTAGCTCTGTGGTAGCGAAGATGGGATGCTGTCCCTACAAGGACCGTGCAGCAGGCACTCCTACCAATACTGCCTGAGACAGATGTATCAGCAACAAGTGGGTCGGTGAGGACAAGGTGAAGTATCTCTGCCGCCGGCCTGGTCTAGCAGGACTCGTTCAGATTGGTAATCGTGGTACTACTGAATCAACCCCTTTTGGCGATGGACGTTGAAGTCCTCCACTCTGAGTACACTTTGTGCCCTTGCCACCAACAGTGCTTCTCCAATTGGTGTTCAACATTGAGGAGTACTGATTCATCAATTGAGGGGAGAGAGTGGGTAGCAGGATGGTAGGGGGGGTCCCTTGCCTATATTTGAACTGTTGTCATGAGGTCTGGAGTCAATATTGAGGATTCTGAGGGAAACGTCTTCTGGACTGTACATCACTGTGCTGCCACCATTTGGACTGTAAAGACCCACAACAATTTTGGACTGTGACCCACAAACAATGTTTTTTCAGAAAAAAGGTTAATCTTTCTGGCAAATGCAGTAGTTGTATTGAAGCAGAAGGCGTTGACAGTAATTCAGAAGAATTTAAAATAATTTCTTCAAATAGTAAATGCTGCACAGTTCAATACTTGGAAGAAATAAAAGCAAAATACTGTGGATGCTGGAAATCTGAAAGAATAACAAAGTGCTAGAAAAACTCAGTAGGTCTGTGGCGAAAGAAATAGTTAACATTGCAATCCAATATGACTCTTCTTTGCATTGGACTTGAAATGTTTACTCGGTTTCTTTATCTCCACAGATGCTGCCAGACATGCTGAGGTTTTCCCACACTTTTAGTTTTTATGGCAATAATTAGAAGCCTGGACTAATAATACAGAGAATACAAATTCAAATCCCATCAGTCCAGTTTGAGAATTTGAATTTGGTTTAAAAACACATCTGGCAATACAAAGCTGGTGTGAGTAAGACTGCCCATAAAACTGTTGGATTGCCATAAAATGCATCTGGTTCATTATGGAAAGTAGCCTTCTATTCTTATTGAGCAAACAACTCAATGACATCAAACAGTTAGTTGTGTTTCAAGTAGTAAAGCCACCACTACCTTCTCAGCGCAGCTAGGGTTAGACAATATAAATACTGGCCTGGTCAACAATGACCACATCAAGAGTACGTTCAGCTTGCTTGATACTGAACAAAACAATACAAAATAAAATGCACAACTGTTGTACAGTTTTCTGGTCATCAACCAAGATCAAAGACATGATGCAAAAATATTCCATGGCACAATATTGACACGTTTGGTGCACACTATTTGGGCCTCACAATTGCCAAGACCTAAACAAAACATATTTGAACAAATTCTAGTAGCGGCCATGTAGTGAGTGGCTGCCCATTTGGTGGCTCCCGCTCGAGGTAGAATTTTCTGGTCCTTGCCCACCCAATTTGAGGTGTGTTTTGCTGACGATTGGTGCATAAGCACTGAAGGATTGCAATACTCTGGTGGGGCCAGTTTATGGCTTACCAGAGGAGAAGTGTAACAAGTAAGAGACATCAGCTTGACCATGAGAATAATTGAGGTGCGACACAGAAAAAGATGTCAGAAGGTGCTGGGGCATTGTTGCCGTCCAGTGGTCTACAGAGCAGCTCGTGAACATGTGGGACAACCAGTTCCAGCAGCAGAGGAAGGAGGTCTCACAGGACCTGGCTAAGATGGTGGGGAGAGTGAAGCAGAGGCTGGAGGTGCAGGGCCTGGTGCTCCACAAGGTGGAGGAGTCTGAGGGAGCATGAGGACCGGCTGGCCTCGCTGGAGGTGGTGATGTGCTAGTGGCTTATAGCCACAAGAGGTTGGGGGAGAACATGGAGGACCTTGAGAATCGCTCCAGGAGACAGAATCTCCAGATCGTGGAGATGCCTAAGGGGGTTGAACAATGCAGGCCCCTAAATATGTGGCCAATATGCTGGAGAAGATGATGGGGAGGGGCTCTTGGACCGTCCCCTCAAGATGGGGGTGGGGGGAGAGAACACTTCAGACTGGAAGGGATTTCGCTGTGGGCGCCATAGGGTTGTGCCGGCGGGGCTGGACATGATGTTCCAGGGATGGCTTGAGGGTATAGAGTACTTCAGGGACTTGTTTGTGGGAGGGAAGTTTGCAGCCCCGGAGCTGCTTGAGGAGATGTATCTGTTGTCTAAGGGAAACAGGTTCAGGTACTTGCAGGTGAGGGACTTTGTTAGAAAAGAGGTGCTGTCCTTTCCATCCGGTGCTGCAAGACAAGTTGCTGTCAGAAGATGACATTGGGGAGGGGAGAGTGGCGATATATATGGAGAGCTGGTGGATAGGGAGGGCGCTCCTGTGGAGACGGTCAGACGCAAGTGGGTCAGACGCAATTGGGTCAGGTGCAATTGGGAGGAAAAGCTGGGGCAGAGTTGGGGGTCAGGATGTGGAGGGAAGCCCTGCAGCGGGTGAATGGTTCCTCATCGTGGGCGAGGCTAAGCCTCGTCCAATTTAAGGTGGTGCACAGCGCCCATGTGACGGTCTCGAGGTTGAGCCGGTTCTTGGGGATGGAGGATAGGTGTGTGCGGGCCGATTAACCATGGTTTGTGCGTGTCCCAGGTTGAGGGGATTTAGGAAGGGGTTTTTGGATGCAAGGACCGATATTCTGTGCGCGGGGTTCCGAGACCGGAGGTGGCGATATTCAAACAGTCGGAAGATTCGGGAGTTCAATTGGGGAGAGAGACCGATAGATAATCTTGGCCTTTGCCTCCCTGATAGCCCAGAGACGGATTTTCTTTTTTAAAAGTGCTTTTATTAAGAATTTCTAAGCTATACCAGACAAAGGCAATTGTGAACATACATTGAAAAATAACAGGAGTGAAATAATGAAATAATACAATAATAAAAAAACAATAAAACAGAAAAATAACATTAGGAAAGGAAAAATATACACATTGGTTGTTTTTAGCTATTTACATCGGTTGCGGTTTCTTGTTTGTGTTCTCCAGTGGGTGTTTATTCCCAACTGGGTCCCCCAGTCTCTTCTTCCCCCCCCCCCCCCCCCCCCCCATCTAGTCATCTGGCTAGATGTATTCTGAATACAGAATACAGCTCCTGTATTCTGTTCTTGTGTGATTGACATGACACTGTGTATTTTGTTGTTTGCTTGCTGATCTTGGTTGGGTTCTATATTTCATTGTTCCCTCCCCACCCTTCCTCTTTCATTGGTACACATTATTGCATTGTGGTTTTCAATCCCCTCTGGTTTACTGGCTGTTGGCGCCCACGTTTTGTGAAAGCCTTCTTTCGATCCAGGATGGCAAATTTGATTTTCTTTATCTTGAGAAATTCCGACAGGTTGGACAGCCAGTCTACAGCTTTGGGTGGTGCTGCTGATCGCCAGCTGAGCAGGATTCTCCAGCGGGCGATTAGGGAGGCAAGGGTGTCAGCCCTCCTCCCCAAGAATAGATCTGGCTGTTCTGAGACCCTGAAGACTGCCACTCTTGAGCATGGCTCCACCTTCATCCCCACCACCGTGGACATTGTCTCGAAGAAGGCTGTCCAGAACCTGACGAGTCTTGGGTCAGACAAGAACAGGTGGGCATGGTTGGCCGGGCCTCCTTGGCACCGTTCGCATTTACCCTCCACCTCCGGGAAGAACCTGCCCATGCGGGTTCTAGTTAAGTGGACTCTGTACCGCTGTACCACTTTCTGTTATATGAGGCTTAGCTTTGTGTAAGTGATGGTGGAGTTGACCCTATGTAGTGCTTTGCTCCAGAGCCCCCACACTATTTCAAACCTCAAGTCCTCCTCCCATTTTTCTCTTATCCCGACAAATTGTATTTTTGCCCTCCTAGTCGTCGCCCATACAGGTCGCCGAAGTTCCCCTTCCCTAAGATATGTGTCCAGTAGGTCCTCTAACAACGACTGTTGCAATGCTGCTGGTTATGTCCTCGTTTCCCTACGCAAGAAGTTTTTAACCTGCATGTATCTTAGTTCATTCCCCCGTCAGCTGGAACTTCTGTTAGTTCCTCAAGTGATGTCAGTTTGAAAGTCCTTAACTGTCAGCGTCCCACCTTTTGAAGGTGGCATCCATTGTTGCAGGCATAAACTTGTGACTATTGCAGATGGAGGCTTTAACGGACATTTTGGTTAGCCCGACCTGTTGTCGCAGTCAATTCCACGACCAGAATGTTGCTATACCCCTTTGTTAGGGGGACCTCCAAGATGGCCACAGTCACCGTTCTCACCATGAAGCCGGCCCCTGCGCTCCGGGGTTTCTCTTTGGCGGGGGGCCACCCAACATGGCTGCAAACTGTGTGCATACCATGTGGGCAAACCCATGCACTCTGGGGTTTCCCTTTGTCTGGGGCCCACCCAACATGGCCGCTAACTGTGTGTACGTCATGCGAAACCCCTGCGGGTTTCCCTTTGTTCAGGGACCCTCCAAAGTGTTTGCTTGCTGTGCCTTTGTGTTCCAAGTCGCCACCTGTAGCCTGTTGCAGTCAGCCTGATGCCCTTGCTATATTTGTTCCAATGTTCCCCTTATGGTAAATTCTGCCTGCCTCTGTCTCTCTGTCTGTCTGTCTCTCTCTCTGTCTCTCTCTCTCTCTCTCTCTCTCTCCCACTCTCTCTCCCCCCCCTGCGTCTCTCTCTCTCTCTGTCTCTCTCTCTCCCCCTGTGTCTCTCTCTCTCTCTCTCTCTCCCCCGTGTCTCTCTCTCTGTGTCTCTCTGTCTGTCTCTCTCTCTCTCTGTCTGTCTCTCTCTCTCTCTGTGTCTGTCTCTCTCTCTCTCTCTCTCTGTCTCTCTGTCTCTCTCTCTGTCTCTCTCTCTCTGTCTCTCTCTCTCTCTCTGTCTCTCTCTCTGTCTCTGTCTCTCTCTCTCTCTGTCTCTCTGTCTCTCTCTCTGTCTCTCTCTCTGTCTCTCTCTCTGTCTCTCTCTCTCTGTCTCTCTCTCTCTGTCTCTCTCTCTCTGTCTCTCTCTCTCTGTCTCTCTCTCTCTGCCTGTCTCTCTCTGCCTGTCTCTCTCTGCCTGTCTCTCTCTGACTGTCTGTCTCTGACTGTCTGTCTCTCTGTCTCGCTCTTTCTCTCTCTCTTCCCCCCCCCCCCCTTTGCTAGTGTGGTGCTCCACCCCCCTCCCCTCCCAGAGTTGGCTGTGTCCTCCCGTCACCCATTCTCTGAGCGTCCTACCTGCCATTCCCCTCACCCTTTCCTGCTGCCCTCGCTCTTTCCTTCTTCTATTTCACCTCTCGTCACTAGAATGAGGCAGTGCAGTCCTGTGCAAAGTGTTCATCGAGTTGGTTAACAATTAGCAAATAAATTCTCTTCAGATGATCACTTCACCGTTGTCCCTGTTGCCGTTTCTCAAACCCGTTCTCCAGGACAAAATTGTTCGCGTCCGCAGGGGCCATGAAAAATTGCTCTTCGCCTTGGAATATCATCCAGAGTTTGGCTGGGTACAGCATCCTAAACTTTACACCGCTCTTGTACAGGGCAGCTTTCGCCCTGTTGAATTCTGCCCAGCGCTTGGCCAAGTCATCCCCAATGTCCTTGTAGATCCTGATCGGTGACCTTCCCAGTTGCAGTTCTTTGTCTGCCTTGCCCAGCGCAGGATTCTTGCCCGGTCTTTTTAAAAATAAATTTAGAGTGCCCGAGCTTGAGCTTTCTTGAGCTTCTAGTCGCCTCTCTGCCTTGTCTAGGGCCACCTGCATGGTTGGCAGAGCTTCAGCGACTGCCCCCCTGACCGCTGCTTGCAATTCAGTTTTCGTCTCTTCTGTGTTCTCACAGTTCCCTTGAGGGAAGCATCCCCCACCCATCCCCTACTGTGGGTGTGGGGGGGGGGGGGTTGGTCCTTCTCGTTCTGGCGAGGCCCGGGTTTCACCGCCTTGTTTGTTTGCCGGCTCCACCATTTGCTTCTCTTGGCTTTTTCCACTTCTAGTTTCTATGCGGCCTCTGGAGTGGCTGTTGTTTTGCATTTCCCTTCGCATTACTGTTGGTTGAGCTGTGGGGATGTTTTTTTTCCTTCGGAATAGCTGGATGTTTTGGGTGAAAGAGCCTATTTTCGGGTTCGTGGGAGGAGAGCCACCTGATGTGCAACTTCTCAGCAAATCCCCGTCACCGGAAGTGCCTGGAGACTGATTTTGTTGAGTTGGCGCGACTGAGCCGCCAAAAGTGAGGATATGGGTGAGTGACCAGGCAGAATCTTTGCACTTGGAAAAAGTTACGTTCTTCATACATGGAGTGGAAGAGGACTTCATCCCAAGAAGGAAGCCATTTATCGTCTTATTTAAAGTGATTCGAGGCAGGGGTGGGGGTGTTTTGTTTTTTAGGGGTGTTTTGTTTTTTAAAATCTTTTTATTGGCTTGCATTTATAGTAACATTGTCAGGAACAGTGTACAGTAATATAGAGATATCTACAAAATTGGTATGTAAAAGATATATAGATAGTAGCAAAGCAAGAGGAACAAAAAGACACAACTATAGCAGCATACACAGATATGTATATATTGGTAGTGTGTGTATACCTCAAGATACAGGGGCCCTGGCTTTGGGTCTCCTGTGGTAGAGTTGGAGATCCGGAAGGGCCAGCCCACCCATGTTCCTCCTCCTCCTCTAGGACGTACACACATAAGAACATAAAAACTAGGAACAGGAGTAGGCCATCTGGCCCCTCGAGCCTGCTCCGCCATTTAATGAGATCATGGCTGATCTTTGTGGACTCAGCTCCACTCTCCGGCCCGTACACCATATCCCCGAATCCCTTTATTCTTTAGAAAGGTATCTATCTTTTTCTTAAAAACGTTTAAAGAAGGAGCCTCAACTGCTTCACTGGGCAAGGAATTCCAGAGATTCACAACCCTTTGGGTGAAGAAGTTCCTCCTACACTCCGTCCTAAATCTACTTCCCCTTATTTTGAGGCTATGCCCCCGAGTTCTGCTTTCCCCGACCAGTGGAAACAACCTGCCCGCATCTATCCTATCTATTCCCTTCATAGTTTTATATGTTTCAATAAGATCCCCCTGCATTCTTCTAAACTCCAATGAGTACAGTCCCAGTCTACTCAACCTCTCGTCATAATCTAATCCCCTCAACTCTGGGATCAACCTAGTGAATCTCCTCTGCACTCCCTCCAGCGCCAATATGTCCTTTCTCCGGTAAGGAGACCAAAACTGCACACAATACTCCAGATGCGGCCTCACCAACACCCTATACAATTGCAGCATAACCTCCCTAGTCTTGAACTCCACCCCTCTAGCAACGAAAGACAAAACTCGATTAGCCTTCTTAATCACCTGTTGCACCTGCACACCAACTTTTTGCGACTCGTGCACCAGCACACCCAGGTCCCTCTGCACAGCAGCATGTTTTAACATCTTACCGTTTAAAAAATAATCCATTCTGCTGTTATTCCTCCCAAAATGGATAGCCTCACACTTGGCAACATTGAATTCCATCTGCCAGACCCTAGCCCATTCACCTAACCTATCCAAATCCTTCTGCAGACTTCTGGTATCCTCTGCACTTTTTGCTTTACCACTCATCTTAGTGTCGTCTGCAAACTTTGCACTTGGTCCCCAACTCCAAATCGTCTATGTAAATTGTGAACAACTGCGGGCCCAACACTGATCCTTGAGGGACCCCACTAGTTACAGGTTGCCAACCAGAGAAACACCCATTTATCCCCACTCTCTGCTTTCTGTTAGTTAACCAGTCCTCTACCCATGCTACCACTTTACCCTCAATGCCATGCATCTTTAGTTTATGCAGCAACCTTTTGTGTGGCACCTTGTCAAAAAATGCCATGGTTGCCTTGTCTATTTTGGTCAAGAAGGACTTGGGGTTGAAGATTGGGAGGGATCTGAATAGGAAGAGGATCCTGGGCAGCATGTTCATCTTAATTGTCTGCACTCTCCCCACCAGCGAGAACGGGAGTGAGTCCCACCTCTCTAGGTCCATCAGGCTCAGCAGGTTCCATTTGTGGATTCATGTCCAGTTGTGGGCTACTTGAATCCCCAAGTGTTGGAATTTGGTTTGGGCCAGGTTGAACGGCAAGTTTTGCAGCTCTGTTCCCCCCGCAGGTTCACGGGGAATATTGCGCTCTTGCTCAAGATGAGTTTGTAACCTGACAAGGCTCTGAGCTCCCCCAGGAGTTTCATTTATTCCTCCCATGCTGGCTCGGGGGAATGAGACTCTGTCCTCTCTGTCTCTTCTCCGGATGCCTCTCCACCCCTTCGCTGATCTGAAAGTGATGGCAAGTGGCTTGATTGCCAGGGCAAATAGTAGTGGGGACAATGAGCATCCCTGCCTCGTGCCTCTGTGCTGCCAGAATTATTCAGAGCTGGTGGTGTTGCCTGTACCCTTGCCGTGGGACATTGTACAGCAGTTTCACCCATGAGGTGAACCCTGGCATGAACCAAAACAGTTCCAGTACCTCCATGAAATACCTCCATTCGACCCTGTCAAAGGCCGCCTTTGCATCCAGGAAGGCGATCACTTCTGGTGTCTCCTCCCTAGGTGGGGAAATGATCATATTTAGGATGACGTTCGCCGTTTTTAAAAAAAAAAAAAAAAAAAAAATTTTTTAAAATTCTTTATTCTCCTTTTTTGCATTTTCTCCTGAATTTACACCCATCAGTAATAAACAATAATCAGTAATAAACAATAATCAGTAACAAATATGTCAATCCCCACATCAACAACACCGATCCCATCCTCCCACCAAACCCAAAACATTCGCCCACATGTTCACATAAACTGACAAAAAGGAATCCGGAATCACCCATGGCCACCCATCGTGTCCCGTCCCCCCCAAACTAATGTTCGATGTTATCCAGTTCTTGAAAGTGCATAATGAATAATGCTCATGAATTGTAGAACCGCTCCATCCTTCCCCTCAGTTCAGACTTAACCTTCTCAAGAGTCAAGAATTCCAACAGATCCCCCCCCTGCCACGCCAGGGCACAGGATCCGCCTTCGGGCGATCAACGAGGCGAAGGCTACGACATCCGCCTCCGCACCCGTTTCCAACCCTGGCTGGTCCGACACCCTGAATATGGCCTCCCGGGGGCCCGGGTCCAGTTTCACGCGCACCACTAACGAAAAACCTCCTTCCAGTAATCCTCTAGCTTTGGACAGGACCAAAATATATGAATGTGATTAACACCCCCCCGCCCCCCCGCCGCAACATTCACACACATTTTCTACTCCTTCAAAGAATCGGCTCATCCTCACCCTCGTGAGGTGTGCTCTGTATACCACCTTCAGCTGTATCAGCCTCAACCTTGCGCACGAGGTAGAGACATTCACACTCCGGAGCACCTCACACCACAACCCCTCCTCCATGTCCTCTCCCAACTCTTCCTCCCACTTTGCTTTGATCCCTTCCAGTGGTGCCTTCTCCTCCAAAATAGCGCTGTAGACCGCTGACATTACCCCCCTTCTCCAGTCCCCCTGACGTCAGCACCTCCTCCAGCAATGTGGAGACCGGCTCCTCCGGGAAGTTCTGTATCTCCTTTCTGGCAAAATCTCGAACCTGCATGTATCTAAACATTTCCCCCTGCTCTAGCCCATACTTCGCTTCCAGCTGCTTCAATCCTGCAAACCGACCCCTAAGAAACAAATCTTTCAGTGTCTTAATAACCTTCTCCTCCCAGTTCCGAAAATTTCCATCCCATCTCCCTGGCTCAAATCTGTGCTTCCCCCGAATCGGCATTTCCTTTGACCCTGCCCCTAACCCGAGGTGTTTGCAAAACTGCCTCCAAATTCTCAATTAAGCTATTATTACCGGACTCCCCAAGTATTTCCCCGGGGCTATTGGGAGCGGCGCTGTTGCTAGTGCTTTCAATCCCGATGTTCACCGTTTGTTGTCTGCCTTTGACAAACCCCTCTAATCCTCTGGCACACAACCCTCCAGCCACTTTGATCCTCTGGCACACAACCCTCCAGTCGCCTCGCCAGGGCCTTCGCCAGCTCTTTGGCATCAGTGTTTAGGAGTGAGCTAGGTCTGTATGACCCACACTCGGTCGGGTTTTTGTTGTTTTTTGGATCAGTGATATTGAGGCCATGCCATCATGGGCGGCAGGGTCCCGCTCGATAGCGAATCATTGAACATCTCCCGCAGGTGCAGGGCCAGTGCAAATTTTTCCGGTCTAAGGGCCGGTTTAGCTCAGTGGGCTAGACAGCTGATTTGTAATGCAGAACCAGGCCAGCAGCGCAGGTTGAACAGCTTACCCAAACAGGTGCCAGAATGTGGCGACTAGGGGCTTTTCACAGTAACTTCATACTTGTGACAATAAAAGATTATTTTGTTTTCTTTTTCATTTTCATAAAAGTCTACCGGAAATCCGTCTGGACCCAGTACCTTCCTTGACTGCATGGAATTGATGCTCTCCATGACTTCCCCCCCCAGCTCTAATGGTGCTTCTAGACCCTGCCTCTTTTCCTCCCCCACAACTGGTATGTCCAGCTCGTCGAGGAATAACTAATCTTCGAGCCCCCCCTCCAGCCCTCAGTAGAAAGTCACAAAGGCCTCATTGATCTTATCTGGCGCCGTGGCTAACTTGCCGCTCCTATCTTTCATCTGCGCTATTTCCCTCATGGTTGTCTGCTTTCTCAGCTGATGTGCCAGCAGGCGGCTGGCTTTGCCGCCATATTCATAAAAGGTTCTCCGTGTCTGGTGCAGTTGGTGTACCACTTTCCCAGTTGTCAGCAGGTCAGACTCCATTTGTAAATTTTATCTCTCTGTCTGTAGTTCACGGGGCTGTGGAGTACCGCTGATCCACATCCAGTATGGAATCGATCAATTATTGCCTGGCCGGCCTCTCTTTCCTGCCCCTGAGTGCCCTGTATGCTATTATATCCCCCTTATCACCACCTTCAGTGCCTCCCAGAATGTGGAGGGTGAGATCTCCTTATTCTGGTTGCAGGATACATATCTGTCAATGGCTTGTGATATTCTCTTGCAGAATGCCTTGTCGATGACGGGAGCTGTTTCCAGTCTCCAAGGGAGGTGCTGGGCCCAGTCCGTCTCCAACTTCACATTCACATGATATGGAGCGTGGTCTGAGATTACTGTTATGGAGTCTGCCCTGTCATCCCTGGAAGCACTGATTTCCCCACTACGAAGAAGTCAATGCGGGAGTGTACATTATGGATTTGGGAGCCCCGGATGGTTGAACTTCCATGGGTCCACCCCCCATCTGCTCCATAAAGGTGTTCAGTTCCTAAACATGCAGCCTTGCAGGGCCCCGGTATTGAGCACTATCGTGGAGGAGGTGGTGTTGTTTATTCTTACAAATTGTGGCCTATGGGTCAGGACGTCGAGGATCCAATCGCGAAGAGAGGAGCCAAGTCCGAGGTTTGGAATTTGGATATGAGCTTGACTGGGATTATGGTGTTGAAAGTTGATCTGTAGTCTATCAACAGGAGTCTAACGTAGGAGTACCTGTTGTCACGATGCTCCAGGGATGACTGTAGGGCCAGGGCGATAGTATCTGCTGTGGACCGGTTGTGGCGGTATGCGATTTGCAGTCTGGAAGTAATAAATAAATAACCTTTATTGTCACAAGTAGGCTTACATTAACACTGCTATGAAGTTAATGTGAAAAGCTCCTAGTCGCCACATTCCGGCGCCTGTTCGGGTACACTGAGGGAAAATTCTCAGCTGGTACGGAAATAACCCACGCTGCTGGCCTTGTTCTTTATTACAAACCAGCTGTCTAGTCCACTGAGCTAAACCAGCCCATATGTATGGAGTTGATGTGTCTCTTGACCAACCTGTCGAAGCACTTCATAATGGTAAAGAAGCGATTGAATGATTAGATCTGTGGCAGAGGGAATGAAGAGGATAGATGGTCAACTTCAATACAAGTAAGGAATGATATGGGCAGAACCTGTGGAATGTAGAAATAAAGTGAGGGGCAGTGTAGAAGTTTGCCACAACTTTTGGATGCCAGTCAATTCTTAGTAAATTGTAGCCCAGGAACCAATCTTGTGTTTGCTTGAACAATTTATCAGTAAACGATTTGACTGATGTGAGTGGAGCGTTTTAACTTGTCCACACAAGGGTAGTTCAAACAGGAATAGCTAAGTAGAGGTGAATATACTAGTCAAGAATTCCTTTGGAGTTAGTCTCATTCCACATATAAATAAGGCTTTCATCTTTTGTTAGGCAACATTATGGCTGCAGACTGGAAGCAGCTCCAAAGAAATTTCTGGCCTTTGTATTCCCTCCTTTCTAACTCAACTCAGTGGCACCAACACCATGGATTGTACTATTGATTCTCTTGGGCTGCAAGTGAAATAATCACTGAGCGCCTTAAAAGAAATGCTCCACTACAATTCATTGCTGTAATCTATTGGCAGTGCTGACGTAAGGGATAGCAGCATTTCTGTGCAAAACATGAGACTATCTATCCACTTATTGTGCATGTGTATAACGTAATTATCAACCTCCTGTCAAATCATAGAATCTTTGCATGCAGAATGAAGCCATGATGAACATTTGTTAACATACCATGTACTCCTTTTACCATGAAGGCTCTTGCTTGTATACTGTTGTGTGTGCACTGGTTACCCTCTGGTATCACAGCTAAGTAACTACTAGGCTGGAATTTTCCAACCCCTCCCCTCATCTCCACAGTGGAGGAGACTTGACATTGGCTGTCAGCGGGATTTTCTGGTCCTGCCAAAGCCATTGACAATTATCTGTCCTGCCACCAGGAACCCGTGGCAGGTTGACTTCTGTGGGACCAAAGATCCTGTTGGCCGGAAGGGCTGGAAAATCTCACCCAATGTCTGAATCAAGACAATCCATGTGAACCACTGGGGAAATCAGCCAACCATTCCTGTCCTTGCCTGACATCCCTGCATGTTGATCAGGAACAGGAACACTTTAAGTCAGTTTAATTTTTCTTCCTTCTCTAACTTATGCCAGATGAGTTATCACACTCGTGCTACCACACTATTGCATCAAAGACTGGAGATAAAACTTGGGAGCTTACTGCTGCATATAACTCAGTTGCTCATTGTCTTAACAGGTTAGACCAAATTTGTTTTTTTCGGAAATGTATCTTTTAAATTTTACTCCTCAAGCAGTAGCTAATCATGCGGAAGCAGGAGCAATGTTTAATGGCACAAATGGGTTCATTAGCCCCCTGAACTGGGATTGCCAGCCTATGCATAGACATAATGACAAATTACTTGTACCCATTATTAATCATAGGCCTTGTAAGATGTTCTGGCTATTGGCATCATTACTTGGACTGTTACTTAGCTTCCTGACTGTTACCCAAACAGCAAATAAACTGATGAGCAGGAGTCTTGCATAATTCAGTTCATATGTGAATGATCATATAAAATGTTTATAGATATCAGGCTCTTGGCCACTATCCACTGAACCCTAACTGAAAAATGGACATGTGCGGATATCAGTCTTGGTTGCAATGCTTTATGTAGCTGAACAGAGTGCTGAAATTTGCTGCCTTGGCACATAAATAAAGAACAGACACGATGGTTTGGTATTGGACAGCTGCCTCTACCTGTATGGAGCTATACCCAAGCAAATGGTAGTGCTTTCTGTACAGGAAAGCCAAATAAACACATTTTTAATAGTGGGAAAAGTAAAGATTTAAATTACCCATTCTAAAAATCAGATCTTGAAATGTTATAGAGACTTCTGTTGGTAAGCAGAAGACCTTGGGGAAATTTATTTTTTTAATGATAGACATGGTGAGCTACAAACTGCAATCCATATGCTATGGAAATGAGTCGCCCAAGGATAAATGAGTTCAGATTTTAGTGGAGATTTTTGTGTCATAAATCACTGATCGAAGAAAGCAGGCTTGTGTGGTTAAGCTACATGTAATTTTAGTGTTTGGTGATGTAAGAAATTTCGCATTATGTTCAGTACTTTTGAAATGCATGTTCTGTACAAGATTGTTATTTTAGCCTGAGAATCACAGCTGTATCTGTCAACTGTGATATTTACTGTTTTATTATTTATTGGCCCTGAATAATCTGTCATGCAGAAGGTTCAAATACTGAAGAAGATTTCTGGCTGATGTTAAAACTTGGAACTCTATTAGCAGGAAATCTTTATTTCTCTGTCTTACCAAAATCTGTATTTAAAGTTCTTCTGCAAATATTAAGTTTAAAAGTATTACAGTTAATAGAGTCCCAGTTTGCTTTATTCACATTCTGAAACTCAATATGGATAGTGCTTTGTGGTGGGCATTGAACTGTATGGTTAATATTGTTTTGAGTTTAGCAGATCACTAATATGTATTACTGAATTACATTTAGCATTAATCCAGTATTGCAAAATTAATTTTTCAGATGACATTTTTAATTTTTGTTGTTTCTCGCAGTTAAAGGAGTGTATATTGAAAGTTTATAGTGATCCCTAACTTTGTTTCTATGCTATGAAATGTAGATTTTATTCACATTGCTGGTCACAAAATAATACAATGCTGCTGTTCTACAAACTACTGGAATTTCTGTTCACTATTATAAGGGTGGAGGGTGTGTGATCAAGTTATTTGTGATTAGTAGAACAATATTGCAACACTTATTTTTGTGCTTTATTATGTTGAAGGTGCCAGAAATTTAGGCATGACATTTTATTTGTGCAAAGTAAACTTTAAAGATGGGTGGTTTACCTCAGACTTAGGAAAACAATTGCAAATAGAATAACTACAGCAAGTATAAGTTGTCTGTCCTCCAATGATTTGAGAAACTTCAATTTTTATGACTTTTGGTAGGTATTGTGAAGGAAACTCATTTGTAGCAAAAAGGTAAAAAAATGAATCTCTGGCAAGGGAACCTGGAGAATTCTATTTTATATTTCAAATAGCTTCTGAAATAGTTTGTGCATGTCTAATATGCTGTAGTGTCAGGTGAAAATGCTACTACAGAGTAACACTGTCCTATACTTAACAACATGTGTGTGTGTATATAGCCATTGCATTTCATACTACCTTCTTCCACCTTTGCTACTTTTAAAGTATCGATATCTGCTTCCTGTTGTCACCGAGTCTTTTAAGGCCTTAGTAACTCACAACTTGATTGCGCATATATTTTCCTGGTCTTCCACCCTTCTTGGATCGCAGTTCCTCCAGAAAACCCCTTTGCCTGTGTTCTTAGTGCTTAAGATATTGTAGTTTGCTATTTGGGTGCTCATTAGGACCCATTAGCTTCATTGAATCAATTTCAAAATCTTTATTTAACATGTCTCCATAGTCTTGCCCATCTCAATCTTATTGAGCCTCCTTAGCCTTCTGTCCTGTGCTGCTCTCATACTTATTTGGTATTTTCTGCTTCTCATTGCTCTACCGTTGCCCACTGTTGTTTTACCCATCTTGTCCCTACTCCCAAACTCTTTTAAAAATTATTTTAGATCTCATTGTTTTTAGTTCTGCTATAAGAGAGCTAGTGATGTATTTTCTGTTCAGCTGTTTTTTTTAGCTCTGCATCTTAAATACATGCTGACCAATCTCTTCCCCCCCCCCCCCCCACCATTTTTATCTATCCAACCTATGAAGAATTATTTCAATATTAAGAAAGTTCTATGACATTCTTTTTCTTCTCTAATTTATAAGTACAGTTTGGTTGCTGAAGGTGTCACACATTGATTGTAGCAGATGCAAAACCTGGGAGATCTGCTAACAGCATATTAAAAATGGTCATTAATGTGTAAAAACATCAATTTGAAAAATTTTGGAAGCTTCGCTGTTCTAAACTAAAATTGATCGACACATTACAATCTCTGAAGTTTGTTGACCAAACGTCTAATTTTAAATATTTATTTAAAACTAAATTTTACAGTTTTCAAAAGTTAGGCCTACTGAAAAACAGCATTACTTAAATAGAAAAAATATACATAGACTATTACAAGGAGTGCTACATTTACCATTATGAAACTAGATAGCATCCAATATATCTTAAGTAATACCATGGGAGATTTGCTTACATAGAAACAAGAATAGGCCATCCAGCCCTTAGAACCTGTTACATTATTCAATTAGATCATGGCTGTTTCAAATTCTAACTCCATTTACCTGCCTTGGTCCAATAGCCCTTAATACCCATAACTAACAAAATTATATCATTCTCAGTTTTGAAATTTTCAAGTGACCTGGCCTTAACTTTTTTGCAGAGGGAAAGATCCAGATTTTCACTACCATTTATGTGAAGAGGTGGTTTCTGACATAACCGCTAAACCGTCTAGATCTTGGGTCAAGTTCCTCAAGCCCTTGATCTAGACTCTTCCACCAGAGGAAATAATTTTTCTCCACAATATCAGATCCCTTAATTGTCTTAAACACCTCCATTAGTTCATTCCTTATCTCTCTATATTCAAGGGAATACAAACCTAGTCGATGCAACCTATGATCACAATTTAATTCCTTTAGCCCTGCTATCATTCTGGAGAATCTGCACTGCACTCCTCCCAAGGCCAGTACATCCTTCCAGGGGGAGAAGGGAGCTAACACATCGAGTCTGGATGACACTTTGTCAAAACTGGAGAGAACTGGAAATATTGTGGGGGTGGATAGAAGGCCAGCAATAGGTGACACAGATGTTGTGAACAGAAAGGGAATGTAAATGGTGGTGATCAATGCAGAGTACTGATCGTGGCACTTTAAGAGATTGGAATGTGTTAATGGCGGAACTAAGGGAAGCAGTGTGTCAAAGGACAACTACGAGCATGGAACAGATGGCCCAGGTGGGGGTGGGAGGAGGGCAACAATGGTGAGGGAAAATCAGGTCGATGGAAGAAATGATAAATTGATAGAAATAAAAATGGGGTGAAGGTGGAGGAGCGAGTTCATAGTCTGAAGTTGTTCTGCCATTGAAACCCACATTTCCCACTCAGTCTATTCAACCCCATAATATTGTCTACTCAATCTATGCTCTCCTATTTACATGATCTACCCTGCCACCTAACTTGCCATTGTCAACAAACTTAGATACCCAGTTCTCTATTCCTTTATCCAAGTCGTTTATAAATGTATTACGTTTAAATTGTTGAACGTGTTTATTATTATTGGCCCTTGATTTTTTTTTTCGCCAGCTAACAATTCTCATCTCAGAATATGATTATTTCACTTCATAGCTACGCAGAATGGGTCAAGGGTCTAACGAGAGATGACATAATGGCAATGTCTAATGTAACAGAGTTGGGATAAATGGATAATTTTCAAGTTGGCAGACTATAACAAGTGCAGTGCCATAGGGATCAGTGGCTGGGGCCTCAAATATTTACAATCTATATTAATGACTTGGATGAAGAGACCAAATGCATTGGAGCCAAATTTGCTGGCAATACAAAAATAGGTAGGAAAGGAAATTATGAGGAGGATACAAAGAGTTTACAAAGAGATTTGGATAGGTTAAATGAGTGGGCAAAAAATTGACAGATGGCAAATGTGGGAAAATATGATGTCTAATTTGACAAGAAGAATAAAAAAAAGAGAATATTATGTAAATGTAGAGAGACCACAGAATGCAGTGATCCAATGGGATCTGGATGTCCTTGTACACACACAAATTACTAAAAGTTTGTACGTATGTGCAACAAATAATTAGGAAGACAAATGGAATGCTGACCTTTAGTTGCAAAGAGGGTGGAATATAAAAGTAGTGAAGTCTTGCTGCAACTGTGTAGGGTATTGGTGAGACCACACCCAAAGTGCTGTTGCAGTTTTGTTCTCCTTATCGAAGGAAGGATATACTTGCATTGGAAGCAGTTCAGAGACAGTTCATTAGGTTGATTCCTGGGGTGAAGGGGTTGCCTTCTGAGGAAAGGTTGAACCACTTGGGTCTACACTGTTTGGAGTTAATAGTAATAATAATCGCTTATTGTCACAAGTAGGCTTCCATGAAGTTACTGTGAAAAGCCCCTAGTCGCCACATTCCGGCGCCTGTTCGGGGAGGCTGGTACGGGAATTAAATCTGCGCTGCTGGCATTGTTCTGCAAAGCAAGCCAGCTATTTAGCCCATTGTGCTAAACCAGCTCCTCAGAAGAATGGGAGGTGATCTTATTGAAACATAAAAATTCTAAGGGGCTGACAAGGTACATACTGAGAGGATGTTTCTCTTCATAGGGGAACCTAGAACAAGGGGGAACCGTTTAATAAGGGTCTCCCATCTAAGGAGCAAATGAGGAGAAATTTCTTCCCTAAGCATCGTTCTCTTCCCCAGATAGCAGTGGAGGCTACTTCATTGAAGATATTCAAGGCAGAGTTAGGCAGATTTATTTTAATCAGCAAGGGAGCTGAGGATTATGGGAGCAATCAGGAAAGTGAAGTTAAGGCCACAAACAGTTCAGGCATGATCTCATTGAATTGCCAAACAGGCATGAGGGGCTAAATAACCTACTACTCCTACTATTTCTTGTGACCTTATGAATGGGCTAACTTTCATCATACTTGATACTAAACTGGTTGCTAGAAAATATAAAAAATGAGATACGAGGACAAAAAAAAACTAGATTTAGGAAATCGCTTTTATTTAATCAATTAACCTTAGCAAAAAACTTTTTTCAGTGACTGTCATACAATGTAGTGTAAAATTAGGATTCAGGAACAAGTGGATGCAATTTACATCAAATTGATGGAGATAATTTTCCTCAGAAATTAGTTATACTCTTTTGAATTCAGAAATAGGTCTCTATGCATGTATATTCAATTTAGTGTTTTTATTTTGTTTTTACAGCTGCAGAACCTTGGCCAGGAAATGCAACACTATATCAACCATTGAAGGGTAGGAATTACATATTGGAGTTAAATTTTATAATAATTTGTAGTGCAATACAAGCACAGTAAATGACTGTCACCTTTTTTTTCAATTAACTGTATTACTCAACGAAAGATTCAGGGGGTATAGTGGAAAGTTTTAATATTTGGTACTATTTCATCCTATTAAGAGGTTTACTGACATCCGCCTGTCAACGTAAACAAGACATTCATGAAATCTAACCGTCATGATTTATTATTGAGTCGTCATAACAGCTAGTTGTAAGCATCTTGTTGTAAAACAATATGCTTGGAAACCCTATTGATAGGTTTACCAACGGTTGAGAATTGATTTGTAGGTCTTATCGGATATTCAAATATTATGGCAAATATGGCTCTCATTAAAAATAAATTTAAAATGCTTCACATTGGCAGAGACAGTTCAGGTTTACTTTAGCAGCTCTTCATATATCATCAGCTCATGTTATGGCCCCCATTTGGGGCACAGCAGCCTGCTCCAGTTGTCAGAAGACTGCAAAGTAATGAAGACTAATGGGTTGCTGCCCAAGTCCTCTAAACCAAGGAATTTTTATTGCAGTGAACTTGTCATCTTTCTTTCTTCTGACAGACTGAAATGTTTTATAACGTTAGCTTCAAACACTATTTAAAACACTATTGGCGACTTTTCTTGCTTGAAGTAAGCAATGCAAAAATATTGTGGTATACAAATGGTCTGATTCAGGTGATAACATTACCTTTGAAATGACTTTTTTCCTCTCATTATGCAGGGGAACAGATTTTGCTGTCAGACAATGCTTCGTGTCTTGCTGTTCAGGTAGGAATATAAGTATGATCTTGATATTAAAGGTCAACTAACTAGATTGGATGCAGAATCTTTAATTAGTTGGAGCGAAAACCACATACACTGTTAAAATAATACCTGGTAGGATAACTTCCATGAAACTCATTAATGCTTCTTTGCATTTCAAAACTCGTTCAATTTGCAGAGGAATGTCTGAACAAATGAATGCACGGCAGTAAGTGGTGACATGGGGATCAATCGGAAGGAAAGCTGATCACATTTTAACATTGGAGATAATATCACAGTTTTTAAAAATAAATATTGTTGATCCCTTAAAAGTTTGGAATAACTTTCACAGAAAACAAGATTCATCAAATATTCACTACTAGAGTACAGTGGTATACTTTGTTTAAAAAGTATTGTGGGTATTAATTGTAACCAAATTGTGTTGTCTTTTGGGATAGGTTATTTTTTTTGGCAGGTCTGACGTATATAATTCAATATTTTTGACAACTAGCCCATTTCTTTTCTATCGAAGCTTAAGGAAAGAACCAGAAGGAAAATGAGATTTTCTTTTCGAACATAGTTGTTAGGATCTGAAATTCAGTAGTGGTATGGTGGAAGGAAACTGTACAATAACTTTCAAAAGGGAATTGGATATATACTTGAAAAGGAAACATTTGTAAGTCTATGGGGAAAAAGCAGGGAAGTTGACTATAATTGGACAGCTTTGTCAAAGAGCTGGCACAGACACAAGGGATCAGGTACCCTTTTTGTGCAATATGATTCTAAATATACCACTGTCATTTTCTAACATTATAATTGCTTATTTATACAATTTACAGTTGCTTGTCGGTTATCTTGCTTGCCTATAAATTTATAAATTTGTTTTCCTTCTATAAATTAGCATGATGTTTTTAATTTATATGTTTCAAATATATAAATTAGTGTTGCTTATTTTTCTGATAGGTTGAACCTGGCAGAGAAGTACTCTTGCTACTCATAATAAATGACATTACGCACGGTTGCAGTTTTGGGTAGAAAAAATGAAACTAAGTTTAAAAAATCCGTAGAAATTAAGAAAAAACACTTGTTCAGTGTATTCTAGGTTTTTTTGCTGATATTCTTTTAAGAATTAGTTTGTTTCACAGGATTGTGGAAAAACTCCACAGTGCAGATTATGGAACTAGCATTCTCTTAAAATAAACTAAAATTCTATATTTTGAAAAATAAAGCAGGTGTAATAAGCAACGAACAATACAGAAGCAGCTGCATTAATCTGAAATATTAATGTACTTCTCAGACTGTGCATAGCGAGTTGTTACTACTTACACAGAAACAGGATATTCAGCCCAACAAGTTATTGTCAGGATTTATATTCCACATGAGCTTCCTCCGACTTTGCTTCATCTCACCCTATAAACATTTATTTCTATTCCTTTCTCCTTCATGTACTTCTCCAGCTTCGCCAGAAACGTATCTATGCTATTCACTGCAACTATTCCATGTGGTAGTAAGTTCCACATTCTAATTACTCTGTGATTAAATGCATTTGTTTTGAATTCCTTATTGGAATTGTTAGTGACTGTCATTTACTTATACGCTCTAGTCTTGGACTCCCCCACAAGTGGAAACATCTTTTTGCATTTGCCGTATCAGAAATCTTCATAGTTTTAAAGACTTTTATGAGGCCACCGTTTTGAGAAAAGATCCTGCGCTTGTTCAGTCTTGATCCTGAAGTCCATTTTCTCTGTTTCCTAACTGCTGATTCTTATTTCAACCATTCCTCTGAGCAGCTATTTTTTTTAAAAATGGGAACAGTCTTTCCAACTACACTTGTCGACTGCTGCTGATCTTAAAACTCCTTTATTGTATTTATCCTATTGAGATATTTCTGATTTTATATCAGTAGCAGGACCTCGACAAATGTTGTGAGGAAATGTTGTCCATTAGATATATCATTGCTGATAGACTGGAGTAGAGTAGTAGCTACATTAGAAAATTAATAACATACTACACTTCAAAAAATACTTCATTGGAAATAACGCATTTTCAGATGTTTTGAGATACTTAACGGCACTATAAAAATGCAAGTTCTTTATTTTTAGCCTAAATATGCTGAATTTTACTAAATTTAATGGCTTGACAAAATTATTTTACTGGGAAGGAAATCTGATGGGAAGGTGATATTCCAAATATAAAGCAAGCCCTTCTCCCTACTTTCAGTCCTAAACTTATAGCAACTGATTTGTTTTAAAAAAAAAACTACTTGCAAGAGAGTTAAAAAGTAACCGAGTATCTTTGAGATAAATTATGGATTCTTTATGTATACAATGACTCATGTTTCTAAATGTCTCAAAGTACATTATAAAACGCAGGGGAATAGTAAATGTTGAAACAGAGTAAAATTAGAGAATTAATGTCCTTTCAAAGACGGGGCGAGATTCTCTGTTTCCCGACACCAATTTCGTATTCAGCGATCGGGCGTAGAATCCCTTTTTACGACAGAATCGGGGGCGGTTAGGCAGTTTCCGCCTGCGGCGCGCACCACATGCCGTTGGGGCGGCCTCAAGACGTCACCTGAATGCTCTCCTCTGATGCTCCGCAACCGATGGGCCGAGTTCACGATGGTGCGGAGGACAGGTAGTCGCAGCAGTGGGGGAACCAAACGTGGCGGCTGCGGACTGTGTCCAGCACCGCCACAATCAGGAGCACAATCAGGCGGGAGCTGTACTGCTGGCTGAGGTGCTTCCACGAGGGCTGGGGGGACAGATGGGGGGTGGCCTGGAAGGTACTATCTGGCAGTCGGTTCTGCACACGGCCGGTGCGACTGCTGCAGGTCGCCGCCATGTGCATGCGCGGTCACGGACCTGGTAATTATCCGGCCGTTTATTTTGTGGAGGCAGGGCGTTTCCGTGACGCAGCTGCTAGCCCCTCACCGGTCGCAGCTTTGGTGAGGGGGCGCAGCTGATTTTTTTCCACATAAAAGGCCATGGATCCCCTGTACTTAGCCTCAGAATCGGAGAATCTAGCCCAAGGATTTTGAAAGGAAGTACGTAGCAAACTGAAGGAATTAAAAAGGAATTTTAGAGGAAGAATTGTAAACGGCAGTCAGCAGTGGGGTGGAGTGGAAAGAATTAAGAACCATGTATAATTTGGCATGAAATGTGGTGGCTGTGTGCAGCAAAGGAATTGAAGATTTAAATGGGTTGTGAATGGAATCTAAATTTAAGTTAACTAGGACAAGGGAGCCAGGGTGGAGGTAATGGAAGTGCACAACTTTGTGTGTCTAGGAATGTGGCTCTGGTATGCTGAATAAATATTTTGTGGTGAAGTTTTGACTGTGATAGCATTAGGGAAGGAGACCTTAAAGTGATAAAAGATGTGGACTCGGATTTTAGCAGAGAAGAGGCAATGGTGGGAATAAAAGAGGAAGTGCAAGAAAGAACTTGGTAACACAGTAAACTGGAGGTATAAAGTTCAACTTTTGATTGAGCAGTATGCCCAAATACTAACTATCTGTCCAGATGTGGCTTGGGATGGTAGTTGGGGAGGTTGGTGAAGTCAAAGCCAAGTGATGCTAGTCAGAATCCAGAGAGGATGCCTCCAGTTTTACTGACATGAAGGTGGCATAGATTGAAGAAAACAAAATGTGAACTTTAATTTAAATTCTTCACATTCTATAATTTTCCCATTGAATCCTCATTGGACAGAACCTACTTGGAGCATGCTGCATTCCCTGCAGTGTTATTCGCAGAAATTAAATTGAATTTGAGAATCTGCTTTGACTGATCCAGAGTGTTTGAGCTTAAGAAGCCATAGCCTGTAAATTTATACTACGAGTGATGAGGAAACAAATACGACAATCTTAAAATTACTGATAAATGTAGTGTCATCGTTTATCATTTCTAGACTTCATTTGCGCTAATGCGGAACAACAATAAGATTACATTACACCATTTGTACTGTTCATAGCAGGGTAAAATAGATTGATTTTGAAAATGATTGTAGTTGCATGGTAAATTACATTCACAAGATTGAGGAAATTTGTTACATTGTTTAAAATAGTATTTAATGGAATTAGCATATTAATTTCTGTTAAACTGCAAATAGAGTCATTAGACTAACCAAATTAAGAATTTATTCTGACTCCCGAGATGAAGAACGCTGCAATGTGGTTTTTATTTGTAACTGTTACAATCCAAGTTGATGTAACTGGATGGGACGATCCCAGAATAGAACCCTGGCTCAAAAGACCATAACTATTTTTGTATAAAACGTGGAGTCACAGGACTGCTAATTAGTTTTAACACCAAGAAAAAGGTATTTCTTAAACATAAAGTTGGACCCTGTGCAAATTAGCTCGTGGCTCAGGTAATAATCCAGAGATCATTACCTTTTCAGGTTCTGCTTTCTAACTTAGCTCCTAGCTGTTCATACTCCCTTAGCAGAAACTCTGTTCCTGTTCTACCGATGTCGTTGGTACCTACATGGACCACGACAACTGAATCTTTACCCTCCCACTCCGAGTTCCTCTGCAGCCCAGATGCGATATCCTGAACCGGAGCACCAGGCAAGCAATACAACCTTTGGGATTTTTGATACTGGTCACAGAGAACAGAGTCTATGCCCCTGACTATCCTATCCCCAATTACAACTACATTTATTTTCTCTCCCCCCACTTGAATGTCTTCCTGTGGTGCTATGGTCAGTTTGCTCATCCTCCCTGCAGTCCCCATTCCAATCCACCACAGGGAGCAAGAATCCCAAACCTGTTGGACACGTTCAAGGACTGAGGCTCCTGCAACCCTACCTCCTGGATCCTTCTACCTGCCTCACTCACAGCCACACCCTCCTGTCCCTGACCACTGGCCGAATTCAATGTATTTCATCTAAGGGGTGCGAGTTCCTCCTGGAACACAGTCTCCAAGTATCTCTCCCCCTCCCTGTAGTGTTGCCGCATCCAAAGCTCAGAATCCAGCTCATTAACTCTGAGCCTGAGTTCCTTAAGCAATCAACACTTTACTACAGACATGCTCACTGGGAACCCCAGTGAGCTCCCTCATCATGCATGAACAACACGTCACCTGACTCTCAATCTCTATTATATTTAATTTGTTTTTAATTTGGTTTTTTATTTATAGTTTTTTGTATTTCTCCTTTTTACCTCTGTCTCACTGCAATTTCTAACCAGTAATTTAAATAGATATGCAAATTTAGCCAGCTCCCTATTAGCCAATCAAATCACAGCCCTCCTGTGATGTCACTTTTAAGTTTTTTTTGTTAGTCCGAACTCTCAGTCAGTTTCAGAGAATCAAGAGTATCACTCCCCACCCCCCATCCACCCCACACACACACACACAGCACTCTGCTACTCCTGGTCACTCACTGTTATAACCTGCCTACTGAAGATTGGCTGGGGACTAATGATTATCCCACAATCCTATGGGAGTATGAACTTCCCCAATGAGGAGGAAGGAGAAGGTAGCAAGGGAAGTTACTGCTATGTATATATTGTTATAGTAAATAAACTTTATTATTTTGTATCCTTAAAACTCGTGCTGGATTCTTCGGGGCCCTTACAAAACTGGCGACGAAGGTAAAAGTGAATAGCTGTCTACACTGCTGAAGCCACCTCCCTGGATTTTTGTTGGATACAGGTTGGAAGTTGTTTTCTATTATACCATGCCTCTGTACGGACGTTTGGATGTTTTTGATGCTGCGCTGGAAAGCTGGAACCAGTACACGCAACGGATGCGTTACTATTTCCGGGCAAACAATATCACTGAAAACGAGTGCCAGGTGGTCATATTGCTCACCGCCTGCGGACCGCATACGTTTGGGGTGATTAGGAGCCTTACGTACCCAGCTGCGCCGGACACCAAAACGTTTGACGAACTTGTGAATATAGTGGGGCAACACTTTAACCCAACCCCGTCCACGATAGTCCAGCGTTACCGGTTTAATACCGCTGAGAGGACCCCTGGAGAATCCCTTGCCGATTTTTTTTATCCAGGCTACGCGGGATTGCGGAATACTGTGACTATGGTGAGACCTTGTCAGAAATGTTACGCGACCGTTTGGTTTGCGGTATTAACAATGCGGCCACCCAGAGAAAGTTGTTAGCGGAGCCAACATTGACTTTTCAACAGGCAATACAAATAGTCTTGTCCCGAGAGAGCGCAGAGCGAGGAGTACAGGAGCTACAGGGAATGGAAGTGCATGCCTTGGGGCGAAACCCTTTCCGCCCAAAAACGTCCCCCCGCACTCCTGCGGTACCTTGGGCGAGGCAACGACCAGACCGACGCCAGTGGCCATCGGACATTCCTCCCCGAAGGGAGCCTTCTCCAGAGCCAATGGATGAGGAGCCATGTCCGTGTCAGACTTGTAGGCGCCGACCCCGTCGCGGACGGCGGTCCTGGGGACGCCAGAGGCGCCGTCGTTCCGACCGAAACTGGGACCAGCCCAGGGGCCGTAACTGGGACCAGCCCAGAGGCCGTACCTTCCATCTGGATGAACCTGCGGCGACCACTCCTGAGGACGACTGCCTGCAGCTGCATTGTGTGGCAGCTCCCCGTGTGGCCCCCATTAAGGTGACAGTACGGGTCAATGGCCACCCGCTGGAGATGGAGTTGGATACTGGCGCAGCGGTCTCCGTGATCGCCCAGAGGACATTCGACCGCATCAAGCAGGGTATACAGACCCTTACACTAACTGACTCACAGGCCAGGTTGGCCACCTACACGGGGGAACCACTGGACATTGCAGGAACTACAATGACCCCTGTTGTCTATGGACGCCAGGAGGGGCGTTTCCCACTTATCGTAGTGCGTGGCCATGGGCCCAGCCTGTTGGGTCGGGACTGGTTGCGCCATTTGCGGTTGCAATGGCAGCACATCCTCCAAACAGTTTCTGGAGGGTTGACTGAGGTGCTAGGACGATACCCAGAGGTATTCCAGCCTGGTCTGGGGAAAATAAAAGGGGCCGTAGCCCGTATCCAAGTTGAACCAGGAGCCACACCGCGCTATTTCCGGGCGCGCCCAGTGCCTTACGCTTTGCTCGAGAAGGTGGAAGGGGAGCTCACTCGTTTGGAGAGTTTGGGTATTATCAGGCCTGTCCGTTTTGCTGACTGGGCAGCACCAATTGTGCCAGTAATGAAGCCAGATGCCACAGTTCGCTTGTGTGGCGACTATAAACTTACAGTGAATACAGTTTCCCGACTCGACCGATACCCAATGCCTCGCATAGAGGATCTCTACGCGAAACTTGCAGGCGGACTCTCATTCACAAAATTAGATATGAGTCACGCCTACCTGCAGTTGGAGCTGGACCCTGCCTCCCGACCATATGTAACAATTAACACACACCGGGGCCTGTATGAATATACACGGTTGCCCTTTGGAGTATCCTCTGCCTGCGCAATTTTTCAACGTGTTATGGAGGGCATTTTGAGAGGTTTACCACGTGTGGCTGTCTACCTAGATGACGTGTTGATTACAGGGACGTCGGAGCAAGAGCATTTGGAAAATCTGGAGGCTGTCCTTAAACGCCTTTCGGAGGCTTACGTCACACAAAGTGCGTATTTCAGGCAAAAGAAGTAGTCTACCTAGGTTATCGGGTGGACTGCGAGGGTCTGCACCCCGTCGCAGAGAAGGTGCGTGCAATTCAACATGCCCCCACCCCGACTGACACTTCGCATCTTCGTTCTTTTCTCGGTCTCGTAAACTATTACGGGAAGTTCCTCCCCAATCTGGCAACTATGCTGGCCCCCTTACACCTGCTGCTAAAGAAAAATCACACCTGGGTTTGGGGTCAGCCGCAAGAAACCGCTTTCCGGCGGGGAAAACCACAATTGTCGTCGTCTGGGTTACTAACCCACTATGATCCGGGAAAGCCTTTGCTCGTCACATGTGATGCATCCCCGTATGGTATTGGGGCTGTCCTGTCCCACAAGATGGAGAACGGGGCCGAGCGACCGATAGCTTTCGCCTCCCGCACATTGACTGCAGCGGAGAAGAAGTACGCGCAGATCGAGAAGGAGGGCCTGGCAGTGGTTTTCGCGGTGAAACGCTTCCACCAGTATGTGTACGGCCGCCATTTCACTATCGTGACTGATCATAAGCCCCTGCTGGGACTCTTCAGAGAGGATAAGCCGATACCGCCCATTGCTTCTGCACGGATCCAGCGCTGGGCTTTGTTGCTTGCTGCATATGAGTATTCTCTGGAGCACAAACCAGGTACGCAGATAGCAAATGCCGACGCACTGAGCCGATTGCCTTTATCGACCGGCCCCATGTCGACCCCCACGACCGGTGAGGTGGTCGCAACCCTAAATTTTATGGACACCTTGCCTGTCACGGCATCACAGATCCGTGAGTGGACCCAGACGGAGCCAGTCCTGTCAAAGGTTCGGCACATAGTCCTGTATGGTGGGCAGCATAGACAGCTCCCGGGCGAGTTACGGGCATTTTCCTCCAAGCTGTCAGAGTTCAGCGTGGAAGACGGCATCCTCTTGTGGGGGACGCGTGTGGTTGTCCTGGAAAAAGGCCAGGAGCTGATATTATCAGACTTGCACAATGGGCATCCGGGCGTGACCAAGATGAAAATGTTGGCCCGGAGTTATGTCTGGTGGCCAGGCCTCGACACCGACATTGAGAAGGTGGCCCAAAACTGCTCCATTTGCCAGGAGCATCAGAAGCTTCCGCCGGCCGCGCCCCTACATCACTGGGAATGGCCAGGGCGGCCTTGGGCACGCTTACATGCAGATTTCGCAGGCCCTTTTCAGGGATCCATGTTCCTTCTACTAATTGACGCCCAGTCCAAATGGCTGGAGGTGCATAAGATGCAGGGGACAAAGTCCTGCGCAACAATTGAAAAAATGCGTTTATCATTTAGCACGCATGGCCTCCCCGAGGTGCTGGTCACGGATAATGGCACTCCATTCATGAGTGAGGAGTTTGCTAGGTTTACAAAGATGAACGGCATCCGCCATATCCGCACTGCCCCTTACCACCCGGCTTCAAATGGGTTGGCAGAGCGTGCAGTGCAAACATTCAAAAGAGGCCTAAAGAAGCAGTCTTCCGGATCAATGGACACGAGACTGGCTCGGTTTTTGTTTACGTACAGGACCACCCCCCATACAGTGACTGGGGTAGCTCCCGCAGAACTCCTAATGGGCCGGAGACTTCGCACCCGCCTTAGTATGGTCTTCCCGGACATTGGCGCAAAAGTACGCCGCACACAAGAACGGCAGGGACCGGGATTGTCTCAGCATCGTCCGATTCGGCAGTTTGCGCCCGGTGACCCAGTATTCGTGCGGAATTTTGCTGGTGGTGCCCAATGGGTTCCTGGGGTAATCTTTCGCCAAACGGGCCCTATATCGTACCAAGTGCAAGCCCAGGGTCGTCTCCAGCGAAAACATGTAGACCACGTCCGGTCCAGAAGATCATCCCCGCAAAAGATTCCCCGCCCCCGGAGCTCAGTTCAACAGCGGCAAAGACCAGAAACAAGGGAAGGTAGTCCTCCAAATCTTCCACTGGTGCCTCACTCAAAGCCTGCGCAGGTCATGACGGGACCGAATGGGGACAGAGACGCTGACATGACGGAGGCAGCAGACTCTGACTCCGAGATGGAGACACAGGATGAATCAGAGGGGGAATCCTCGGGTCCACAGGCCGTGGATGTACAAATGCGCCGTTCATCACGGAAGCGCCGGTCTCCGTCTCGTTATACGCCGCCTGATCCAGCGCCGCGTGCAAATGGCGTCCGGCCTGCGGCCAAACTAGTTCGACGCCTCCCTTCGCCAGGGCCAACGGTGGATTCCTTGGACTTTGGGGGGGAGGGATGTTATAACCTGCCTACTGAAGATTGGCTGGGGACTAATGATTATCCCACAATCCTATGGGAGTATGAACTTCCCCAATGAGGAGGAAGGAGAAGGTAGCAAGGGAAGTTACTGCTATGTATATATTGTTATAGTAAATAAACTTTATTATTTTGTATCCTTAAAACTCGTGCTGGATTCTTCGGGGCCCTTACAAAACTCACCTTCCCCCACAGAGCCCTGCCCTCCACGCCACCCCACACACACACACACACACAAACACACACACACACACACAGCACTCTGCTACCCCTGGTCACTCACCTTCTCCCACAGAGCCGTGCCCTCCACGCCACCCCACACACACACACACAGCACACTGCTTCTTCTGGTCACTCACCTTACCCCACACAGCCCTGCCCTCCACGTCACCCCACACACACACACAGCACTCTGCTTCTCCTGGTCACTCACCTCCCCCCATACAGCCCTGCCCTCCACCCCACACACACACACTGCACTCTGCTTCTCCTGGTCACTCACCTCCCTCCATACAGCCCTGCCCTCCACGCCACCCCACACACACAGCACTCTGCTTCTCCTGGTCACTCACCTCCCCCCACACAGCCCTGCCCTCCACCCCACCCACACACACACTGCACTCTGCTTCTCCTGGTCACTCACCTTCCCCCACACAGCCCTGCCTTCCACCCCACACACACACACACACACACACTGCACTCTGCTTCTCCTGGTCACTCACCTCCCCCCACACAGCCCTGCCCTCCACCCCACCCCCACACACACTGCACTCTGCTTCTCCTGGTCACTCACCTTCCCCAACACAGCCCTGCCTTCCACCCCACACACACACACACACAGCACTCTGCTTCTCCTGGTCACTCACCTTCCCCCACACAGCCCTGCCCTCTACCCCACACACACACACTGCACTCTGCTTCTCCTGGTCACTCACCTTCCCCCACACAGCCCTGCCCTCCACCCCACACACACACACAGCACTCTGCTACCCCTGGTCACTCACCTTCTCCCACAGAGCCGTGCCCTCCACGCCACCCCACACACACACACACACAGCACACTGCTTCTTCTGGTCACTCACCTTACCCCACACAGCCCTGCCCTCCACGTCACCCCACACACACACACACACACACACACACAGCACTCTGCTACTCCTGGTCACTCACCTTCCCCCACACAGCCCTGCCCTCCACGCCACCCCACACACACAGCACTCTGCTTCTCCTGGTCACTCACCTTCCCCCACAGAGCCCTGCCCTCCACGTCACCCCACACACACACACACACACACACACACACACACAGCACTCTGCTACCCCTGGTCACTCACCTCCCCCCACACAGCCCTGCCCTCCACCCCACACACACACTGCACTCTGCTTCTCCTGGTCACTCACCTCCCCCCATACAGCCCTGCCCTCCACGCCACCCCACACACACAGCACTCTGCTTCTCCTGGTCACTCACCTCCCCCCACACAGCCCTGCCCTCCACCCCACCCACACACACACTGCACTCTGCTTCTCCTGGTCACTCACCTTCCCCCACACAGCCCTGCCCTCTACCCCACACACACATACTGCACTCTGCTTCTCCTGGTCACTCACCTTTCCCCACACAGCCCTGCCCTCCACCCCACACACACACACACAGCACTCTGCTTCTCCTGGTCACTCACCTTCCCCCACACAGCCCTGCCCTCTACCCCCCACACACACACACTGCACTCTGCTTCTCCTGGTCACTCGCCTTCCCCCACACAGCCCTGCCCTCCACACCACCCCACACACACACACTGCACTCTGCTTCTCCTGGTAACTCACCTTCCCCCACACAGCCCTGCCCTCCACCCCCCCCCCCCCCCTCCCCCACTCACACATACACACACACACAGCACACTGCTTCTCCTGGTCACCTACCTCCCCCCACGCAGCACTCTGCTTCTCCTGGTCACCTACCTCGCCCCACACAGCACTCTGCTTCCCCTGGTCACCTATCTTCCTCCACACAGCACTCTACTTCTCCTGGTCACTCACCTTCCCCCACACAGCACTCACCTTCCCCCACACATCACTCTGCTTCTCCTGGGCACCTACCCCCCCCCCCCCCCAACATACACACACAGCACTCTGCTTTTCCTGGTCACTCACCTTCATCCACACAGCACTCTGCTTCCCCTGGTCATCTACCTTTCTGCCCCCCCCCCTTCCCACACACACAGCACTCTGCTTCCCCTGGTCACCTACCTACCCCCACACAGCACTCTGCTTCTCCTGGTTACCTACCTACCCCCACACAGCACTCTGCTTCCCCTGGTCACCTACCTACCCCCACACAGCACTCTGCTTCTCCTGATCACCCACCTTCCCCCACCAGCACTCTGCTTCTCCTGGTCACTCACCTTCCCCCACACAGCACTCTGCTTCTCCTGGTCACTACCCTTCCCCCACACAGCCCTGCCCTCCACGCCACCCCACACACACACACAGCACTCTGCTTCTCCTGGTCACTCCCCTTCCCCCACACAGCCCTGTCCTCCACGCCACCCCACACACACACTGCACTCTGCTTCTCCTGGTCACTCACCTTCCCCCACACAGCCCTGTCCTCCACGCCACCCCACACACACACAGCACTCTGCTTCTCCTGGTCACTCACCTCCCCCCATACAGCCCTGCCCTCCACGCCACCCCACACACACACACAGCACTCTGCTTCTCCTGGTCACTCACCTTCCCCCACACAGCCCTGCCCTCCACCCCACACACACACTGCACTCTGCTTCTCCTGGTCACTTACCTTCCCCCACACAGCCATGCCCTCCACCCCCCCCACACACACACACTGCACTCTGCTTCTCCTGGTCACTCACCTTCCCCCACACAGCCCTGCCCTCCACCCCACCCCACACACACACACTGCACTCTGCTTCTCCTGGTCACTCACCTTCCCCCACACAGCCCTGCCCTCCACACCACCCCACACACACACACTGCACTCTGCTTCTCCTGGTCACTCACCTTCCCCCACACAGCTCCCCCCTCCACCCCCCCCACTCCCCCACTCACACAGACACACACACAGCACACGGCTTCTCCTGGTCACCTACCTCCCCCCACGCAGCACTCTGCTTCTCCTGGTCACTTACCTTCCCCCACACAGCCCTGCCCTCCACCCCACACACACACTGCACTCTGCTTCTCCTGGTCACTTACCTTCCCCCACACAGCCATGCCCTCCACCCCACACACACACTGCACTCTGCTTCTCCTGGTCACTCACCTTCCCCCACACAGCCCTGCCCTCCACCCCACCCACACACATACTGCACTCTGCTTCTCCTGGTCACTCACCTTCCCCCACACAGCCCTGCTCTCCACACCATCCCACACACACACACTGCACTCTGCTTCTCCTGGTCACTCACCTTCCCCCACACAGCTCCCCCCCCCCCCCCCCCCCCCCCCCCCCCACTCCCCCACTCACACAGACACACACACAGCACACTGCTTCTCCTGGTCACCTACCTCCCCCCACGCAGCACTCTGCTTCCCCTGGTCACTCACCTTCCCCCACACAGCACTCACCTTCCCCCACACAGCACTCTGCTTCTCCTGGTCACTCACCTTCATCCACACAGCACTCTGCTTCCCCTGGTCACCTACCTACCCCCACACAGCACTCTGCTTCTCCTGGTTACCTACCTACCCCCACACAGCACTCTGCTTCCCCTGGTCACCTACCTACCCCCACACAGCACTCTGCTTCTCCTGATCACCCACCTTCCCCCACACAGCACTCTGCTTCTCCTGGTCACCCACCTTCCCCCACACAGCACTCTGCTTCCCCTGGTCACTCACCTTCCCCCACACAGCACTCACCTTCCCCCACAGAGCCCTGCCCTCCACGTCACCCCACACACACACACACACACACACACACACACACAGCACTCTGCTACCCCTGGTCACTCAGCTTCCCCCACAGAGCCCTGCCCTCCACGTCACCCCACACACACACACACACACACACAGCACACTGCTTCTTCTGGTCACTCACCTTACCCCACACAGCCCTGCCCTCCACGCCATCCCACACACACACACAGCACTCTGCTTCTCCTGGTCACTCACCTCCCCCCATACAGCCCTGCCCTCCACCCCACACACACACTGCACTCTGCTTCTCCTGGTCACTCACCTTCCCCCACACAGCCCTGCCTTCCACCCCACACACACACACACACACACACACACTGCACTCTGCTTCTCCTGGTCACTCACCTCCCCCCACACAGCCCTGCCCTCCACCCCACCCACACACACACTGCACTCTGCTTCTCCTGGTCACTCACCTTCCCCCACACAGCCCTGCCTTCCACCCCACACACACACACACAGCACTCTGCTTCTCCTGGTCACTCACCTTCCCCCACACAGCTTGTCCTCTACCCCACACACACACACACTGCACTCTGCTTCTCCTGGTCACTCACCTTCCCCCACACAGCCCTGCCCTCCACCCCACACACACACACAGCACTCTGCTTCTCCTGGTCACTCACTTTCCCCCACACAGCCCTGCCCTCTACCCCACACACACACACACACTGCACTCTGCTTCTCCTGGTCACTCGCCTTCCCCCACACAGCCCTGCCCTCCACGCCACCCCACACACAGCACTCTGCTTCTCCTGGTCACTCACCTTCCCCCACACAGCCCTGCCCTCCACACCACCCCACACACACATACTGCACTCTGCTTCTCCTGGTAACTCACCTTCCCCCACACAGACCTGCCCTCCACCCCCCCCCCTCCCCCACTCACACATACACACACACAGCACACTGCTTCTCCTGGTCACCTACCTCCCCCCACGCAGCACTCTGCTTCCCCTGGTCACCTATCTTTCTCCACACAGCACTCTACTTCTCCTGGTCACTCACCTTCCCCCACACAGCACTCACCTTCCCCCACACATCACTCTGCTTCTCCTGGTCATCTACCTTTCTGCCCCCCCCCCTTCCCACACACACAGCACTCTGCTTCCCCTGGTCACCTACCTACCCCCACACAGCACTCTGCTTCTCCTGGTTACCTACCTACCCCCACACAGCACTCTGCTTCCCCTGGTCACCTACCTACCCCCACACAGCACTCTGCTTCTCCTGATCACCCACCGTCCCCCACACAGCACTCTGCTTCTCCTGGTCACCCACCTTCCCCCACACAGCACTCTGCTTCTCCTGGTCACTCACCTTCCCCCACACAGCACTCTGCTTCTCCTGGTCACTCCCCTTCCCCCACACAGCCCTGCCCTCCACGCCACCCCCCACACACACACAGCACTCTGCTTCTCCTGGTTACCTACCTACCCCCACACAGCACTCTGCTTCCCCTGGTCACCTACCTACCCCCACACAGCACTCTGCTTCTCCTGATCACCCACCTTCCCCCACACAGCACTCTGCTTCTCCTGGTCACCCACCTTCCCCCACACAGCACTCTGCTTCCCCTGGTCACTCACCTTCCCCCACACAGCACTCACCTTCCCCCACAGAGCCCTGCCCTCCACGTCACCCCACACACACACACACACACACACACAGCACTCTGCTACCCCTGGTCACTCACCTTCCCCCACAGAGCCCTGCCCTCCACGTCACCCCACACACACACACACACAGCACACTGCTTCTTCTGGTCACTCACCTTACCCCACACAGCCCTGCCCTCCACGCCATCCCACACACACACACAGCACTCTGCTTCTCCTGGTCACTCACCTCCCCCCATACAGCCCTGCCCTCCACCCCACACACACACTGCACTCTGCTTCTCCTGGTCACTCACCTCCCCCCATACAGCCCTGCCCTCCACGCCACCCCACACACACAGCACTCTGCTTCTCCTGGTCACTCACCTCCCCCCACACAGCCCTGCCCTCCACCCCACCCACACACACACTGCACTCTGCTTCTCCTGGTCACTCACCTTCCCCCACACAGCCCTGCCTTCCACCCCACACACACACACACACACACACACACACACACACACTGCACTCTGCTTCTCCTGGTCACTCACCTTCCCCCACACAGCCCTGCCCTCTACCCCACACACACACACTGCACTCTGCTTCTCCTGGTCACTCACCTTCCCCCACACAGCCCTGCCCTCCACCCCACACACACACACACAGCACTCTGCTTCTCCTGGTCACTCACCTTCCCCCACACAGCCCTGCCCTCTACCCCACACACACACACACTGCACTCTGCTTCTCCTGGTCACTCGCCTTCCCCGACACAGCCCTGCCCTCCACGCCACCCCACACACAGCACTCTGCTTCTCCTGGTCACTCACCTTCCCCCACACAGCCCTGCCCTCCACACCACCCCACACACACACACAGCACTCTGCTTTTCCTGGTCACTCACCTTCATCCACACAGCACTCTGCTTCCCCTGGTCATCTACCTTTCTGCCCCCCCCCTTCCCACACACACAGCACTCTGCTTCCCCTGGTCACCTACCTACCCCCACACAGCACTCTGCTTCTCCTGGTTACCTACCTACCCCCACACAGCACTCTGCTTCCCCTGGTCACCTACCTACCCCCACACAGCACTCTGCTTCTCCTGATCACCCACCTTCCCCCACCAGCACTCTGCTTCTCCTGGTCACTCCCCTTCCCCCACACAGCACTCTGCTTCTCCTGGTCACTCCCCTTCCCCCACACAGCCCTGCCCTCCACGCCACCCCACACACACACACAGCACTCTGCTTCTCCTGGTCACTCCCCTTCCCCCACACAGCCCTGCCCTCCACGCCACCCCACACACACACTGCACTCTGCTTCTCCTGGTCACTCACCTTCCCCCACACAGCCCTGCCCTCCACCCCACACACACACAGCACTCTGCTTCTCCTGGTCACTCACCTCCCACCATACAGCCCTGCCCTCCACGCCACCCCACACACACACACAGAACTCTGCTTCTCCTGGTCACTCACCTTCCCCCACACAGCCCTGCCCTCCACCCCACACACACACTGCACTCTGCTTCTCCTGGTCACTCACCTTCCCCCACACAGCTCCCCCCTCCACCCCCCCCCCCCCCCCCCCCACTCCCCCACTCACACAGACACACACACAGCACACTGCTTCTCCTGGTCACCTACCTCCCCCCACGCAGCACTCTGCTTCTCCTGGTCACTTACCTTCCCCCACACAGCCCAGCCCTCCACCCCACACACACACTGCACTCTGCTTCTCCTGGTCACTTACCTTCCCCCACACAGCCATGCCCTCCACCCCACACACACACTGCACTCTGCTTCTCCTGGTCACTCACCTTCCCCCACACAGCCCTGCCCTCCACCCCACCCACACACATACTGCACTCTGCTTCTCCTGGTCACTCACCTTCCCCCACACAGCTCCCCCCTCCACCCCTCCCCCCCCCCACTCCCCCACTCACACAGACACACACACAGCACACTGCTTCTCCTGGTCACCTACCTCCCCCCACGCAGCACTCTGCTTCCCCTGGTCACTCACCTTCCCCCACACAGGACTCACCTTCCCCCACACAGCACTCTGCTTCTCCTGGTCACATACCTTCCCCCCCGCCCCCCCCCCCCCTCCCACATACACACACAGCACTCTGCTTTTCCTGGTCACTCACCTTCATCCACACAGCACTCTGCTTCCCCTGGTCACCTACCTACCCCCACACAGCACTCTGCTTCTCCTGGTTACCTACCTACCCCCACACAGCACTCTGCTTCTCCTGATCACCCACCTTCCCCCACACAGCACTCTGCTTGTCCTGGTCACCCACCTTCCCCCACACAGCACTCTGCTTCCCCTGGTCACTCACCTTCCCCCACACAGCACTCACCTTCCCCCACACAGCACTCTGCTTCTCCTGGTCACCTACCTTCTCCCCCCCCCCCCCCTTCCCACATACACACACAGCACTCTGCTTTTCCTGGTCACTCACCTTCATCCACACAGCACTCTGCTTCCCCTGGTCACCTACCTACCCCCACACAGCACTCTGCTTCTCCTGGTCACCTACCTTCCCCCACACAGCACTCTGCTTCCCCTGGTCACTCACCTTCCCCCACACAGCACTCTGCTTCTCCTGATCACCCACCTTCCCCCACACAGCACTCTGCTTCTCCTGGTCACCCACCTTCCCCCACACAGCACTCTGCTTCCCCTGGTCAACTACCTTCCCCCACACAGCACTCTGCTTCTCCTGGTCACTCCTCTTCCCCCATACAGCCCTGCCCTCCACGCCACCCCACACACACACACAGCACTCTGCTTCTCCTGGTCACTCACCTTCCCCCACACAGCCCTGCCCTCCACGCCACCCCACACACACACACACAGCACTCTGCTTCTCCTGGTCACTCACCTTCCCCCACACAGCCCTGCCCTCCACACCACACACACACAGCACTCTGCTTCTCCTGGTCACTCACCTACCCCCACACAGCCCTGCCCTCTACCCCACACACACACACACACACAGCACTCTGCTTCTCCTGGTCACTCACCTTCCCCCACACAGCCCTGCCCTCCACGCCACCCCACACACACACACACAGCACTCTGCTTCTCCTGGTCACTCACCTTCCCCCACACAGCCCTGCCCTCCACACCACACACACACAGCACTCTGCTTCTCCTGGTCACTCACCTTCCCCCACACAGCCCTACCCTCCACCCCACACACACACACACTGCACTCTGCTTCTCCTGGTCACTCACCTACCCCCACACAGCCCTGCCCTCTACCCCACACACACACACACAGCACTCTGCTTCTCCTGGTCACTCACCTACCCCCACACAGCCCTGCCCTCCACCCCACACACACACAGCACTCTGCTTCTCCTGGTCACTTACCTTCCCCCACACAGCCCTGCCCTCCACCCCCCACACACACTGCACTCTGCTTCTCCTGGTCACTCACCTCCCCCCATACAGCCCTGCCCTCCACGCCACCCCACACACACACACAACACTCTGCTTCTCCTGGTCACTTACCTTCCCCCACACAGCCCTGCCCTCCACCCCACCCACACACATACTGCACTCTGCTTCTCCTGGTCACTCACCTTCCCCCACACAGCCCTGCCCTCCACCCCACCCCACACACACACACTGCACTCTGCTTCTCCTGGTCACTCACCTTCCCCCACACAGCTCCCCCCTCCACCCCCCCCCCCCCCCCCCCCCACTCCCCCACTCACACAGACACACACACAGCACACTGCTTCTCCTGGTCACCTACCTCCCCCCACGCAGCACTCTGCTTCTCCTGGTCACCTACCTCCCCCCACACAGCACTCTGCTTCCCCTGGTCACTCACCTTCCCCCACACAGCACTCACCTTCCCCCACACAGCACTCTGCTTCCCCTGGTCACCTACCTACCCCCACACAGCACTCTGCTTCTCCTGGTTACCTACCTACCCCCACACAGCACTCTGCTTCCCCTGGTCACCTACCTACCCCCACACAGCACTCTGCTTCTCCTGATCACCCACCTTCCCCCACACAGCACTCTGCTTCCCCTGGTCAACTACCTTCCCCCACACAGCACTCTGCTTCTCCTGGTCACTCACCTTCCCCCACAAGGCACTCTGCTTTTCCTGGTCACCTACCTTCCCCCACAAAGCACTCTGCTTCTCCTGGTCACAGCTCCTGAAATGAAGTAGGTCTTTATATCACATACCTTCCCAGGATGCTCTCTGGATCTCTCCCTGCAGATTAACAGTTACAAAGCAAGAAGAAAGAGAACAAAACAAAAAGGGAAAAAGCACCTCCTCCCACACTACACCGTATTACTACACTGTTCCAATTTATCAAGTTTCAATCCCCACTCTGGCTGCCTCACTCAGGCTGTCTCCAACTTGACGTGCTCAAAGTTTACTGAGAGTGCGCTGTTACCTCTCTTATATAGAGCTAAGCTGAGATGACTCGTACTAGTTATGCTTCAAACAGAAGAATGCAATTTACACCTTTGCCTCTAATCAGGTTTCAGGTGATTGACAGATAACTGCCCCTCAGCAATTTGGATGGGGCAGCTCCTTTTTGCCAGCTAACTAGACCACTAAACGTATAACTGAAAAACAAGAAAATTAAATTTGCTACTTACCTCTTTAATTACCAAACTTCTTCAAATTATCAAGTTTCAATCCCCACTCTGGCTGCCTCACTCAGGCTGTCTCCAACTTCACATGCGCAAGGCTTACGCTTCAAGGCTTTTACATAAACTCCGAGGTCCAGCCACCGATTTCCATAATTATTTCAAATAAGTCTCCCAAACTGTAGTAATTTCTCATATGCCTTAGCATCACTGTTGATATCTTTCTGGCCTCTCATGATCCAATGCCTTTTCAACTCTGTGACTTTACTGAACAGCAATTTGATCTGGTTCCTAGTTTCCTCTGTGCCGTTAACTCCAGCATTAGAGGAAACTTCTCTTCATTTATCTAGTTTCCTTAGCTAGCTGGACTTTAGATTTCCAGCATCTGTTCTCTTAACCATTACTCCATTGTATAGCTTTTCTTCTCTATTTTTTAGCCTTCTAAAACCAACTGCTTCTAGCAGAGCTGTGAGAGCTGCCTTTTCCCTTGCTACCTACCTCTAACTACAGTCAAATGAGCGAAACTGAAAGCCTCTTGATTTTAAAAGCCTGCAGTTGCGAAGCAACCACCGCTGATTTATTTACCCTTCACGCCGTAGCTCCCTCTGGTTTAGCACAGTGGACTACAAGTGGGCTTGTCATGCAGAACAAGGCCAGCAGCGCGGGTTCAATTCCCGTACCTACCTCCCCGAACAGGCGCCGGAATGTGGCGACTAGGGGCTTTTCACAGTAACGTTTTCGAAGACTACTTGTGACAATAAGCTATTATTTCTATTTCTCAGCATAATAGAGGAGCAGTTGGAACTGAAACAAGCCCAACGAATATCTTTGTCCAGTGTGACTCTAACTATAATTTTCAGCCTTCCAGGCACAGAAACGTTAAATTAAACCCATCTAAGACTATACCTAATTTTGAATGTTTACCAATGCAAGTATAACTCCCATAAAACTACCTTTGTTTTCCTAACTGTACCCACAAAAATATTTGGTCAATTATGGACAGTGTAGCTGTAAAATCTAAAATAAGTTTTGTATGGCAGCAAACTGCATTTAGTTATGTTAAACTGAAGGTGTAACGGTAAATTTTTTTTAAAAAGCTGATTGATGAACCATTATAAATGAGCCTAAATTGGAATTTGAGACTGGTAACGTCCTCAAAAAATTCTACCAAATTAGTCAGACACGACCTACCCTTTGTGAACCCATACTGCGTCTGCCCAATGGGACAATTTCCCTCCAGGTGCCCCGGTATTTCCTCCTTAATGATAGATTCCAGCATCCTACAACCGAAGTTAAGCTTACCGGCCTATAGTTACCCGCTTTCTGCCGACCTCCTTTTTTAAACAGTGGTGTCACGTTTGCTACTTTCCAATCCTCTGGGACCTCCCCAGAGTCTAGTGAATTTTGATAAATTATCACTAGTGCGTTTACAATTTCCCTAGCCATCTCTTTTAACACTCTGGGATGCATCCCATCAGGGCCAGGAGACTTGTCTACCTTGAGCCCCATTAGCTTGCCCAATACTGCCTCCTTAGTGATTACAGTCATCTCAAGGTCCTCACCTATCATATCTTTATTTCCAACAGTCACTGGCATGTTATTTGTGTCCTCCACTGTGAAGACTGACCCAAAAAACCTGTTCAGCTCCTCAGCCATTTCCCAGTCTCCTATTATTAGATCTCCCTTCTCATCTTCCAAAGGACCAATATTTACCTTAGCCACTCTTTTTTGTCTTATATATTTGTAGAAGCTTTTACTATCTGCTTTTATGTTCTGAGCCAGTTTACTTTCATAGTCTACCTTACTCTTCTTTATAGCTTTTTTAGTAGCTTTCTGTTGTCCCCTAAAGACTTCCCAGTCCTCTAGTCACCCACTAATTTTTGCCACTTTGTATGTTTTTTCCTTCAATTTGATACTCTCCCTCACCTCCTTAGATATCCACGGTCGATTTGTCCCCTTTCTACCGTCTTTCTTTTTTGTCGGTATGAACCTTTCCTGAACACTGAAAGATCGCTTGGAAGGTTTTCCCACTGTTGCTCAACTGCTTCACAATGAAGTGTTTGCTCCCAGTCTACTGTAGCTAGTTCTTCTCTCATCCCATTGTAATCGCCTTTGTTTAAGCACAAAACACTAGTGTTTGATTTTACCTTGTCATCCTCCAACTGTATTTTAAATTCCACCATATTGTGGTCGCTCCTTCCAAGAGGATCCCGAACTATGAGATCATTAATCAATCCTGCCTCATTGCACAGGACCAGATCTAGGACCGCTTGTTACTTGTAGGTTCCATTACAAGAGATATAAGGACAGTGTGGGGAAAATGCATTGAGCTGGATGATCAGCCATGATCATATTGAATGGTGGAACAGACTTGATGGGCTGAATGGCCTACTCCTGCTCCTATGTTTCTATGTCCTGTCGCCTTCAACGATGCATATACGTTCATCCCTGAAAGAAAGAAAGAGTTGCCATTTGGAGGGTGACTGAGCCCCAGCCCTCGGCAATTCGCACGCTCCCCACCCTGCATCACATGCCAGCACCCAAACTGAGTGCCCTGGCCATGCAGGCCACCAGCTGCCCACCACCAAGTGAGACCCCGCTGTATTGCAGTTTCCCATGGCATGTGTGACACCACCCCAACCCACGATCCAATCGTACATCATGTCTTCAGTCTTGCCGGATCACTTGACGAAGAGACGGACCCTTCTGGTGAACCCTAACCCCAAGCAGATTCCAGCAACAAAGTGGCGACCGATAGCAAGGAGAGCCCCCAAACGCCAGCCTGAGACATGCTGGAGCACCAGTGCGGGGATGACACTGACTTTCTGTCACACTTATCACTAACACCCTCCACCATCCCAGAGACATTCGCCTTGGTTGGGCGCTTTAGAGGCTCCTGGGGCACTATCTGATGCTCACCACACATGTGCTGCAGATCATCAGGTGAAGGTAGGAAGGGGGGCAGGCGGTCAGAGGGTGGCCCGACTGCCGTCCAGAGTGGTCTCTGGCATCTGGAAAGGGCAGTCCCATAGATAATGGAATTGCGGACACTGAGCCAGGGACTACATGAGAAATTATCAGCAACCATCCAGTGCTTGCAGGTGCTGTTGGAGGAGTCCAACCAACTGCAGGGGCAGGAGGCAGTACCGACCATGCGTGCCACCCAATCCAACACTGACTGTGTGGCGTCCGCAGTGGAGGCCTTGGGGGCGAAGGTATCGGCCATGGGTCAGGATGTCCAAGACCAGTAGCACCCTGTGCGTGCAGTTGTTCTATCACAGACAGATATGTACCAGGGCCACCTGGACATTGAAGTGGCACTCCAGAGCTTGGCCCAGTCAGAACTGGTTATGTCTGAGGGTGTCATCTGCATTTCCCGGGCGCTGACTGACCTGCGGCAGTCCCTGTGCTGAATGGCCGAGAGCATGTTGAGACGATAGGGGGCCTCCGGGACTGGCGGTGCCGGGTTATGTGGGAGCCACAGGAGTTTGCATCAGTCGCACGCCTGTCCCACGGTGTAGCCTGGGGGCCATCGGACACCCCAAAGGAGGAAGAGGTGATGGGGACCGTACCAGTGACTCCCACAGGGTAGGTGCTGGAACACCACAGCGCCTCGGACTCTTCCTCTTCCTCCCCCCAATCCCTTGGTGCATCCGATGGGCAGCGGGCAGAACAGGGTGGCACCACGCCACTTGGGGCACCCGAGCAACAGCCGGCCCATCCAGGGCCAGTCACTCCAGGGGATGGCCTGCAAAGGGGACCCAGGTCACGGGCTGGGATTCGTAACAGTCCGACTCCACTTCTGATGTACCACCTGGGGATCCACCTAGACATAGCGTTCGTGCCCAGAAGGCCAGAAAGGTAGACACCAGTTAAGATGGCGTGCGTGTAGCACATAGGATAGTGTTGGGGGCTAAAGCACATGGGATAGTGTTAGGGGCTGGGGCGCAAACCTTTATAGTGATGTTCATATGTTCTTTGTAAAATAAACATGTGCACAAAAGTTGTAACCTGCCTCAGTGCTCTTTCGGAAGGGTCTGAGGAAGGGCAGCACGGTGGCGCAGTGAGTAGCACTGCAGCCTCACGGCGCCAAGGTCCCAGGTTCGATCTCGGCTCTGGGTCACTGTCTGTGTGGAGTTTGCACATTCCCCCTGTTTTTGCATGGGTTTCGCCCCCACAACCCAAAAATGTGCAGGGTAGGTGGATTGGCCACGTTAAATTGCCCCTTAATTGGAAAAATGAATTGGGTACTCTAAATTTAAATTTAAAAAAAAAAAGGAAGGGTGTGAGGGATGGACTTTGCTGGCTGGGGGAGAGGGGGAGGGTTGATGGATGGATGGCCTGCCGCTCATCCCCACCTCCAGCACTTCGCATCTCTGCTGCGCAGTGTTGTGGAGGACACAGTAGGCCACCATGGTGTGGGAGACTCTCCCAGTGCTATACTAGAGGACCCCTCCAGAGCAGTCCAGGCAGCTGAACCGCATCTTCAGGATGCCGAAGCACTGCTTGATCACGCCTATGGTCGTGGCATGGGCATCATTGTAGCAGGTCTCCTGATAGGAGTCATCAGCCATGACCGCAGCAGATAATCCCTGTCCCCCAAGAGCCAACCCTTCACCCACGGGTGCGCCTCAAAGGTGTCAGGGACCTTTTTATTAATAATAATCTTTATTAGTGTCACAAATAGGCTTACATTAACACTGCATGAAGTTATTGTGAAAATTCCCTCGTCTTCACACTCCGGCGCCTGTTCGGGTGCACTGAAGAAGAACTCAGAATGTCTAATTCACCTAACAAGCATGTCTTTCGGGACTTTGGGGGATGAAACCGAAGCACCCGGAGGAAACCCACGCAGACACTGGGAGAACGTGCAGACTCCACACACAGTGACCCAAGCCGGGAATCGAACCTGGTGCTGTGAAGTTACCGTGCGGCCCCCCACTCTGCTACCGTGTGTTTTCTATCTCCAGATTTATTTTCTTCCCCATGTCCTGACTACTGCTAGGGGGCCTGTACATAACTCCCATCAGGGTCCTTTTACCTTTGATTCCTCAACTCTACCCACAGAGATTCTATGCCTTCTGATCCTATATCACTCCTTGCTTTCGACTTAATTTCATTTCTTACTAACAATGCCCCCTCTGCCCATCTGCATGTCCTTTCGAAAGGGCTCAACCTTGGATATTTAGATCCCAGCCCTGATCCCCTTGCAGCCATGTCTTTGTGATGCGCACAACATGGGACTGGCCAATTTCAATGTGCACAACATTCCATAATGCGTTCCATAAACGCATTTAGGTACAACATCCTCAGTCCTGCATTGATCACCTCCCTTCTCCTACTTGTCCCCTTTTTTGCTCTGCCTGAAGTTGGATTCCTGCCACCTTCTATACTCTTTGTTCTATTACGTGTTCTAGAAATTTTACTTAACCTCTCCTGAGCCCTCGGCTCCTTTAACTAGTTTAAAGTCCTAGTTATTAACCTGCACTTCTACCTTCTCCTTTAACTTTGATATTCTAATTCTCCTTTCAACTGGAACCCCCCAGCTATTTACTTTAAATAGCTTGACCAACAGTGCAACAGCAAAATGTGATCCTTCATGCTCCAAAACAGAATATTGCTCTGTGTTGAAGTCTGTTTTGTTTTGCAGTACTGAAATATATTTACAGCATGTTTTATGTTATATTCACTTCAGAAAGTATTGAACTGCAGCAAAGTTGAACATTTTCTGCTGAGATTATCATAAACATTTGGAAATCTAACTGTTTTAAGAAAGGTGATACTGCAGAGGCGACGGCAGGCGGTGGGGTTAGGCCTCCCGAATTTGATATATTATTATTGGGCGGCGAATGCACAGGTTTCCAATGGCCCAGGGAAGTATTTACTGAGCCTGGTAATGGTGGCTATGCTGAAGATTTGGAGGCAGTTTCGTCAACATTTTAGGCTTGGAGCAGGGTTGGGGGATGTTGATCAGGGGAAATCATGGATCTGAGCTGTGGAGGATTTATACGAGGTTCCAGGGATGGGAAGAGAATGGGATTAGGGAGATGAAGGATCTGTTTTTGGGAGGGCAGTTTGCAAACTTGGGAGAGCTGAATGAAAAGTTTGGTTTGGCGCGGGGTGAGAGTTTCTGGTACACGCAGGTGCAGGACTTTGTGAGGAAGGTCTTCCCGACCTCCCTGATAGTGCCTGCCTCCTCGCTGTTGGAGGCGTTGCTGTCGGTGGGGGGGGGGGGGGCTGGGGGGGGGGGGGGGGGGCTGGGGGGGGGGGGCTGCTGCAGAGGGTGAATGCCTCGACTTTGTGTGCAAGGCTGGGCTGATATAGCTATAGCTGAAGGTGGTGTACAGGGTGCACCTGACAAAGGCTAGGATGAGCCAATGTTCGAGGGGGTGGAGGACGTCCGTGAGCAATGTGGGAGGGGAACCCTGCGAACCATGAACATATGTTTTGGTCCTGTCTGAAGTTGCAAAGGTTTTGGAGGGTGGTTTCAAACACCATTTCGGGGGTTCAGCATGTTGATGTGGAACCCAGTCTCCTAGAAGCCATATTTGGTGTGGTGGACCGGCTGGAGTTGCAGACAGGTGCAGGGGCAGATGTCTTAACCTTTGCTTCGCTGATTGCTCGCAGACGGGTCTTATTGGGGTGGAGGTCGCCCTGCTTCAGCGTGGCGAGGGGACCTGCTTGAGCTTATGGCCCTGGAGAAAGTGAAATTTACTCCAAGGTAGGTCAGCGACTCGTTCTACAATAGGTGGGGTTTGTTCATTTTGCATTTTGGAAAGTTGGTTATCGTTGACTGCTGGGGGAAGGGGTGGGGGTTTTAATACATTGGATGGGAATTGTGTTCATTGTAACTTGTAAAAATGTTGAAAATTTGGGGAAAAAATACCTCAAAATAAAAAAGAAATCTAACAGCTTATTTTTGTAACATTATTTATTGTAAATTTAAGTTGCCCAGATATATAGAATATATAATGGTGTAGATATATTCAGTCCTCTGCAATCTAATTTCCAAATCAATTTACATGAAAATAATTTTGACTCTTTTATGGATAAGGGTTGATGAATAAATGTTTTTTTAAGTAAATATTTTATTGAGGCATTTATAATTTAAACAATTTTCAACATCAAATGTCAACAAAAACACAACAATATAACCCCCCCCCCACCCCCACGAGCACAAGCCCCAGCCACCATGGCTTACACAAACAGTGCCACCTTCCACAGCCCCCCCCCCCTGTTGGTTCTCCTATCCTTACTCATCTCTCCCTTGCCGCCCCCCCCCCCCCCCCGGGTGACAGCTTAATTTTTCTCAAAGAAGTCGATGGACGGCTGCCACCTCTGAGCAAACCTCTGCAACGAACCCCTCGAGACAAATTTAATTTTCTCAAGTCGCTAACCCATACCCTGACTTCGGGGGTTCCGAGTCCCTCCATCCCAGTAAAATCCATCTCTGGGCCACCAGGGAGGCAAAGGCCAGGACATCGGCCTCTCTCATCCCCTGGGCTGAATAAAAGTTTGTTTTGAAAATACCATTTAGTTAGAAGAAATTTAAACTTAAGTGAAATATTTTCTTGTATAATGCATGTCGATCAAAAATTGATCTAAATTTATCTTATCTGATCTTGCCACAGAGTAAAACATTACCAGACTAAGATATTGAAGTCCACCACCCGTAAGTTTTCAAGTAGAATACATCTATGCACCTTATACTTTGACGTCCGAGTTAATCACCAATATAAAAGCAAAGTAATGGAGATGCTGTCTATCTGAATCAGAATCAGAAAATGCTTGAAGTACTCAGCAGGTCAGGCAGTATTTGTGGTGAAAAACAGAGTTAATGTTTCTTATAAAAGGCCACCGGTCTCAAGTTCTGCTGAGGCAGCTAGGAACTAAATTAAAAAGCAGGACCATAAGACATAGGAGCGGAAGTAAGGCCATTCGGCCCATCGAGTCCACTCCACCATTCAATCATGGCTGATTTCAACTCCATTTACTCGCTCTCTCTCCATAGCCCTTAATCCCTCGAGAAATCAAGAATTTATCAACTTCTGTCTTAAAGACACTCAACGTCCCGGCCTCCACCGCCCTCTGTGGTAATGAATTCCACGGACCCACCACTCTCTGGCTGAAGAAATTTCTCCTCATCTCTGTTCTAAAGTGACTCCCTTTTATTCTCAGGCTGTGTCCCCGGGTCCTAGTCTCCCCTGCTAATGGAAACAACTTCCCTACATCCATTCCTGGGATCATCTGTGTTAATCTCCGCTGGACCCGCTCCAGTGCCAATATGTCTTTCCTGAGGTGTGGGGCCCAATATTGCTCACAGTATTCTAAATGGGGCCTAACTAATGCTTTATAAAGCTTCAGAAGTACATCCCTGCTTTTATATTCCAAGCCTCTTGAGATAAATGACAACATTGCATTTGCTTTCTTAATTACGGACTCAACCTGCAAGTTTACCTTTAGAGAATCCTGGACTAGGACTCCCAAGTCCCTTTGCACTTCAGCATTATGAATTTTGTCACCGTTTAGAAAATAGTCCATGCCTCTATTCTTTTTTCCAAAGTGCAAGACCTCGCACTTGCCCACGTTGAATTTCATCAGCCATTTCTTGGACCACGCTCCTAAACTGCCTAAATCTTTCTGCAGCCTCTCCACCTCCTCCGTACTACCTGCCCCTCCACCTATCTTTGTATCATCGGCAAACTTAGCCAGAATGCCCCCAGTCCCGTCATCTAGATCGTTAATATATAAAGAGAACAGCTGTGGCCCCAACACTGAACCCTGTGGGACACCACTCGTCACCGGTTGCCATTCCGAAAAAGAACCTTTTATCCCAACTCTCTGCCTTCTGCCTGACAGCCAATCGTCAATCCATGTTAGTACCTTGCCTCGAATACCATGGGCCCTTATTTTACTCAGCAGTCTCCCGTGAGGCACCTTATCAAAGGCCTTTTGGAAGTCAAGATAGATAACATCCATTGGCTCTCCTAGGTCTAACCTATTTGTTATCTCTTCAAAGAGCTCTAACAGGTTTGTCAGGCGCAACCTCCCCTTACTAAATCCATGCTGACTTGTCCTAATCCGACCCTGCACTTCCAAGAATTTAGAAATCTCATCCTTAACAATGGATTCTAGAATCTTGCCAACAACCGAGGTCAGGCTAATTGGCCTATAACTTTCCATCTTTTTCCTTGTTCCCTTCTTGAACAGGGGGGTTACAACAGCGATTTTCCAATCCTCTGGGACTTTCCCTGACTCCAGTGACTTTTGAAAGATCATAACTAACGCCTCCACTATTTCTTCAGCTATCTCCTTTAGAACTCTAGGATGTAGCCCATCTGGGCCCGGAGATTTATCAATTTTTAGACCTTTTAGTTTCTCTAGCACTTTCTCCTTTGTGATGGCTACCATATTCAACTCTGCCCCCTGACTCGCCTGAATTGTTGGGATATTACTCATGTCTTCTACTGTGAAGACTGACGCAAAGTACTTATTTAGTTCCTCAGCTATTTCCTTGTCTCCCATCACTAGATTACCAGCGTCATTTTGGAGCGGCCCAATGTCTACTTTTGCCTCCCGTTTGTTTTTAATGTATTTAAATAAACTTTTACTATCATTCCCAATGTTACTGGCTAGCCTACCTTCATATTTGATCCTCTCTTTCCTTATTTCTCTCTTTGTTATCCTCTGTTTGTTTTTGTAGCTTTCCCAATCTTCTGACATCCCACTACTCTTTGCCACATTATAGGCTTTCTCTTTTGCTTTGATGCATTCCCTAACTTCCTTTGTTAGCCATGGCTGCCTAATCCCCCCCCCTCTGATAACCTTTCTTTTCTTTGGGATGAACCTCTGTACTGTGTCCTCAATTACTCCCAGAAACTCCTGCATTGCTGTTGTACTGTCTTTCCCACTAGGCTCTGCTCCCAGTCGATTTTCGTTAGTTCCTCCCTCACGCTCCTGTAGTTACCTTTATTTAACTGTAACACCTTTACATCTGATTCTACCTTCTTTCTTTCAAATTGGAGATTGAATTCTACCATATTATGATCACTGCCTCCTAAGTGTTCCCTTACTTTAAGATCTTTAATCAAGTCTGGCTCATTACATAACACTAAGTCCAGAATGGCCTGTTCCCTCGTGGGCTCCATCACAAGCTGTTCCAAAAAGCCCTCCTGTAAACATTCAATGAATTCCCTTTCCTTGGGTCCACTAGCAGCATTATTTACCCAGTCCACCTGCATATTGAAGTCCCCCATGATCACTGTGACCTTGCCTTTCTGACATGCACTTTCTATTTCGTGGTGCATTTTGTGCCCCCGGTCCTGACCACTGTTCGGAGGCCTGTACATAACTCCCATTATGTTTTTTTTTCTTTGTGGTTCTTCAACTCTACCCACACAGACTCCACATCATCTGACCCTATGTCGTTCAGTGCTATTGATTTAATTTCATTCCTAATTAACAAGGCAACCCCGCCCCCTCTGCCCACCTCTCTGTCTTTTCGATAGGTTGTGAATCCCTGGATGTTTAAATGTCAGTCCTGAACCCCCTGCAACCACGTCTCTGTGATGCCTACCACATCATACCTGCCAGTCACAATCTGGGCCACAAGCTCATCTACCTTGTTCCGTACACTGCGCGCATTTAAATATAGCACCTTTATTTCTCTATTGACCGTCCCTTTTTGTTTTCTTAGTGTGGTGGACCTTTACACTGTGTCATATTTTGTGGGATGGGGACTATGGTAACCTCTCCTGATTTCTGTCTTTTCGTGCTTTTTTTGTATTCCTAAGCAGCTACGCTTCCCACTGATTACTTCACCTCTTGGTTCCCTGACTTTCCCTTCCCCCCCCAATCTCTAGTTTAAAGTCCTATTGACCACCCTATTTACTCTTTTCGCCAGAACACTGGTTCCAGCTCGGTTCAGGTGGAGACCATCCCAACGGTATAGGTCCCCCCTGTCCCAAAACTGATGCCAATGTCCCATGAAAAGGAACCCCTCTTTCCCACACCACTCTTTCAGCCACGTGTTAACTTCCCTTATTTTTGCCTCCCTATGCCAATTTGCACGTGGCTCGGGCAGTAATCCGGAGATTATGACCCTTGAGGACCTGTTTTTTAATTTGAATCCTAGCTCTTTATAATCTCTAAACAGGTCCTCTTTTCTAGACTTGCCTATGTTGTTGGTACCGACATGGACCACAACAACTGGATCCTCCCCCTCCCTCTCCAGTATCCTTTCAAGCCGGTCAGAGATGTCCCGCACTCTAGCACCGGGCAGGCAACATACCATGCGGGACTATTTATCCTGCTCACAAAGGATACTATCTATCCCCCTGATAATAGAATCCCCTACAGCTACAACTTGCCTATTTACTCCCTCCCCTTGAATGGCCTGCTAAACCATGGTGCCTTGGTCAGCTGACTCATCCTTCCTGCAGCCCTGTTCGCCATCCACACAGGGAGCAAGTGCCTCATACCACAAAGGTAAAAATCTGGACTACTACCTGAACCACAAACAAATTGCTTTGGGTAAATAAGATCAGAGTGCTGAATGTGTGGCTCACAGATTGGTGTGGGAGAAAAGGGTTTTGATTCATGGGACACTGGGAAAGAGGGAGCTATGTCAATGGGACAGCCTTCACCTAAACCAGTGCACTGGTGAATTGTGTAACTAGGGCTCGAGAGAGAGGACTTCAAAACAAATAACTGGGTTTTGATTCACATAAGGGGAGATTTGGAGAGTTAAAGAGAAAGAACAAGACAATAGTGCAAGGGTAGAGAAGTGGGCAATGATGACCAGAAAATGATAGGAAGAGAGACCATACGAATATGAGTGCACCAGCAAATAAGATCAGAGTAGGGGAAAATGGTAACGAGAGAGAATTAAAGGCTCTTTATCTGAATGTACACAACATTCATGATCAGATGGATGCATTGATAGTACAAATAGAAGTAAATGAGTATGATATGACCATTAGAGACACGGTTGCAAAGTGACCACGGATAGGACTTGAAGATTCAGGAATATTTGACATTCTTGGAAGGACAGGAAGAAGGGAAAAGAAGGTGGTGGTCACTCTGTTAATCAAAGATGAGATAAGTACAGTAGTAAGAAATGATCATGGTTCGGAGGATCAAAATGTAGAATCAGCTAAGAAATAGCAAAGGAAAGAAGTCACAGGTTGGAGTGATTTATAGACCCTCTGACAGTAGCTACTATATAGGGCAGAGTATAAATCAAGAAATAATGGAGGCTTGTAAGAAAAGTACTGTAATAATCGTGGGAGATTTTATCTTCATACAGATTGGACGAATCAAATTGAAAAGGTAGTCTGGAGGGTGAGTTCATTGATTGCATTTAGGACAGTTTCTTGGAACAATACATTCTGAAACCAACCATGGAACAGGTTATTTTATTCCTGGTAATGTATAATGAGACAGAATTAATAAATGATCTCATAGTCATATAGTATCCCCATGGCACCGTGTTAATGTCACAGGACTAGTAATCCTGAGGCCCAGGCTAATGTTATTGGCACAGGAGTTCAGATCCCAGCACAGCAGCTAGTAGAATTAAAATTCAATTCATCAAAATAACAAATAAGAGTGAAATCCATTCTCCATAATAGTAGCCATGAAACCATAATCCATTGTTATAAAAACTCATCTGGTCCGGGAAGGGGGGGGGATCTGCTGTCCTTACTTGGTCTGCCCTATATGTGGCTCTAGATGCACAGCAATACGATTGACTCTTAACTGTCCTCAAGAGGCAATTTGGGATGAGCAACAAACAAACAAAGCAAACAAACATTCCATAAAATAATAAAATGGAAAAGATCCTCTAGGTAAAAGTGATCATAATATGACTGAATTTCTGATTCAGTTTGAGGGTAAGAATTTGGGTCTTAAACTAGTGTTGTTCCCTGTTAATTGCCTTAATTTAAGTTTATGATGTTAGAATTGGCTAAAGTGGACTGGGAAAATAGGCTAAAAGGTAGTATAGTGGAAGAGCAGTGGCAGACATTTAAAGAGATATTTCTCTTTAAATGTATTCCATTTAAGAGGGAAATACTCTACAAGAAGGTTGCACGATAAGTGGCTAAAAAAGGAAGTTAAGGATAGTATCAAATTGAAAGTAAATATGTATAATGGTGCAAAGGTAGTGGTAGGCCAGAATATTGGAAACATTTAGAAATTGGTAAAGGATGACTAAAAACTAATAGAGGGAGAAATTAGACTGACAGAAAACAAGCAATGAAAAGAAAAACAGACAGCGAAGCTGCTAGAAGTATATAAAAAAGGAAAAGAGTAGCTAAATTGAGCATTGATTGCTTAGAGGATGGGACTGGGGAATGAATGTTTTATACCTATCTTCACAGTAGAGGACACCGAAATGATCCCAAGAATAGTAGAAAAGCATGGCAAAAGGGAGAGGGAAACTTAAAACAATCATGATCAGTACAGAAAAAGTACAAGGAAAATTAATGAGACTAAAGGCCGGCAAGTCCCTTGATCTGATTGCCTACCTCTGAGGGCCTTAAAGGAAGTGGCAGTAGAGATGATGGTTGTATTGGTTGTAATCTTCCAAAATTCCCTAATTCTGGAAAGGTGCCAGTGGATTAGAAAACCACGAATGTACCATCTCTATTCAAGAAAGGAGGGAGACGGAAAGCAGGAAACTATAGACCAGTTAATCTGAACATCTATCATTGAGTAAATACTAGAATCCTTTATTAAGGAGGTAGTAGCAGGACATTTAGAAAATCATTATACAATCAAGCAGTCAACATGGTTTTGTGAAAGGGAAATCATGTTTGACAAACTTATTAGAGTTTTTTGAGAATGTAGCAAGCAGGGTGGATAAAAGGGAATCAGTAGCAGTGGTGTATTTGGAAAAGACATTGACAGCTTCCAGTTCGCAGGCCCGAACCGCATTCTATTCACCATGGATGTGCAATCTCTCTACACCTCCATCCCACACCAGGATGGCCTGAGAGCTCTTCGCTTCTTTCTTGAAAAGAGGCCTGGACAATTCCCATCCGCCACCACTCTCCTGCGCCTGGCTGAACTTGTTCTATCTCTCAACAACTTCTCCTTTAACTCATCCCACTTTCTCCAAATCAAAGGTGTAGCAATGGGTATCCGCATGGGTCCTAGCTACCCTTGTCTTTTTATGGGGTGTGTGGAACATTCCTTGTTCCAGGCATATCCGGGCCCCCTCCCACAACTCCTTTACCAATGGGAATCAATGCAGGAAGTTGGAAGGTAATAAAACAGGGACAGAAACAAAAGGCAGTAAGGGGGAAAGTGTAAGGCAGAGAAGCCATAGTCAAAAATCAAAAAGGGCGACAGTACAAGGTACAGTGACTGAGGGGAGCTCAGTGAATAGGACCAGGAATACTAAAAGGAATAAAACGGGAAGTGAAAACATTAATGGTAAGCGACATGGCAGGTTGTTACATGAAGATATGGGTTCAACGACAAGGAAAATTAGGAGAAAGGTTAAGAGGAAATATAACTTAGGAGAGGTTACTGATCAAGGTGTTAAGATTCAGAACAGAGGTAAAAAAAAGCCAACATAAGTGTACTTTACCTGAATGCTCGTAGTATTTGGAATAAGGTAAATGAGTTGATGGCGCAAATCATCGTGAATGACTATGATTTAGTGGCCATTACTGAAACATGGTTAAAGGATGGTCACGACTGGGAGTTAAATATCCGAGGGTGTCAAACTATTCGGAAGGACAGAGTGGATGGTAAGGGAGGTGGTGTAGCTCTGTTATTTAAGGATGACATCCGGGCAACAGTGAGGGATGACATCGGTGCTATGGAGGATAAGGTTGAATCCATTTGGGTGGAAATCAGGAATAGTAAGGCAAAATAGTCACTGATAGGAGTAGTCTATAGGTCACCAAATAGTAACATTGTGGTGGGGCAGGCAATAAACAAAGAAATAACTGATGCATGTAGAAATGGTACAGCAGTTATCATGGGGGATTTTAATCTACATGTCGATTGGTTTGACCAGGTCGGTCAAGGCAGCCTTGAGGAGTTTATAGAATGTATCTGTGATGATTTCCTAGAACAGTATGTAATGGAACCAACGAGGGAACAAGCGGTCCTAGATCTGGTCCTGTGTAATGAGGCAGGATTGATTCAGGATCTCATAGTTAGGAATCCTCTCGGAAGGAGCGATCACAATATGGTGGAATTTAAAATACAGATGGAGGGTGAGAACGTAAAATCAAGCACTAGTGTTTTGTGCTTAAACAAAGGAGATTACAATGGGATGAGAGAAGAACTAGCTAAGGTAGACTGGGAGCAAAGACTTTATGGTGAAACAGTGGAGAATCTTCCAAGCGATTTTTCAGTGCTCAGCAAAGGTTTATACCAACAAAAGGGAAGGACGGTAAAAAGAGGGAAAATCGACCGTGGATATCTAAGGAAATCTAATTGAAGGAAAAAACATACAAAATAGCAAAGATCAGTGGGAGACTAGAGGACTGGGAAATCTTTAGGGGACAACAGAAAGCTACTAAAAAAGCTATAAAGAAGAGTAAGATAGATTATGAGAGTAAACTTGCTCAGAATATAAAAACAGATAGTAAAAGTTTCTACAAATATATAAAACAAAAAAGAGTGGCTAAGGTAAATATTGGTCCTTTAGAGGATGAGAAGGGAGATTTAATAATGGGAGATGAGGAAATGGCTGAGGAACTGAACAGGTTTTTTGGGTCGGTCTTCACAGTGGAAGACACAAATAACATGCCAGTGAATGAGGCTATGACAGGTGAGGACCTTGAGAGGATTGTTATCACCAAGGAGGTAGTGATGGGCAAGCTAATGGGGCTAAAGGTCTCCTGGACCTGATGGAATGCATCCCAGAGTGTTAAAAGAGATGTCCAGGGAAATTGCAAATGCACTAGTGATAATTTACCAAAATTCACTAGACTTTGGGGTGGTCCCAGCGGATTGGAAATTAGCAAACGTGGCACCACTGTTTAAAAAAGGAGGTAGGCAGAAAGCGGGTAATTATAGGCCAGTTATCTTAACTTCAGTAGAAGGGAAGATGCTGGAATCTATCATCAAGGAAGAAATAACGAGGCATCTGCATGGAAATTGTCCCATTGGGCACACGCAGCATGGGTTCATAAAGGGCAGGTCGTGCCTAACTAATTTAGTGGAATTTTTTGAGGACATTAACAGTGCGGTGGATAACGGGGAGCCAATGGATGTGGTATATCTGGATTTCCAGAAAGCCTTTGACAAGGTGCCACACAAAAGGTTGCTGTATAAGATAAAGATGCATGGCATTAAGGGGAAAGTAGTAGCATGGATAGAGGATTGGTTAATTAATAGAAAACAACGAATGAGGATCAATGGGTGTTCCTCTGGTTGGCAATCAGTAGCTAGTGGTGTCCCTCAGGGATCAGTGTTGGGCCCACAACTGTTCACAATTTACATAGATGATTTGTAGTTGGGGACCAAGGGCAATGTGTCCAAGTTTGCAGACGACACTAAGATAAGTGGTAAAGCAAAAAGTGCAGAGGATACTGGAAGTCTGCAGAGGGATTTGGATAGGCTAAGTGAATGGGCTAGGGTCTGGCAGATGGAATACAATGTTGACAAATGTGAGGTTATCCATTTTGGTAGGAATAACAGCAAAAGGGATTATTATTTAAATGATAAAATATTAAAACATGCTGCTGTGCGGAGAGACCTGGGTGTGCTAGTGCATGAGTCGCACAAAGTTGGTTTACAGGTGCAACAGGTGATTAAGAAGGCAAATTGAATTTTGTCCTTCATTGCTAGAGGGATGGAGTTTAAGACTAGGGAGGTTATGCTGCAATTGTATAAGGTGTTAGTGAGGCCACACCTGGAGTATTGTGTTCAGTTTTGATCTCCTTACTTGAGAAAGGATGTACTGGCACTGGAGGGTGTGCAGAGGAGATTCACTCGGTTAATCCCAGAGCTGAAGGGGTTGGATTACGAGGAGAGGTTGAGTAGACTGGGACTGTACTCGTTGGAATTTAGAAGGATGAGGGGGGATCTTATAGAAACATTTAAGATTATGAAGGGAATAGATAGGATAGATGCGGGCAGGTTGTTTCCACTGGCGGGTGAAAGCAGAACTCGGGGGCATAGCCTCAAAATAAAGGGAAGTAGATTTAGGACTGAGTTTAGGAGGAACTTCTTCACCCAAAGGGTTGTGAATCTATGGAATTCCTTGCCCAGTGAAGCAGTAGAGGCTCCTTCATTAAATGTTTTAAAGATAAAGATAGATAGTTTTTTGAAGAATAAAGGGATTAAGGGTTATGGTGTTCGGGCCAGAAAGTGGAGCTGAGTCCACAAAAGATCAGCCATGATCTCATTGAATGGTGGAGCAGGCTCGAGGGGCCAGATGGCCTACTCCGGCTCCTAGTTCTTATGATCTTATGATACATTGATGACTATTTTGGTGCCAGGACATGCTCTCGTCCAGACCTGGAAAAATTCATCAACTTCCAGTTTCCACCCCTCCATTACTTTCACCTGGTCCATCTCAGACACTTCCCTTCCCTGATCTTTCTGTCTCCATTTCCGGCAATAGACTATCCACTAATATCCGCTACAAGCCCACTGACTCCCACAGCTATCTGGACTACAGCTCTTCGCACCCTGCACACTGTAAGGCATCCATCCCTTTCTCTCAACTCCTTCGCCTCCATAGCATTTGTTCCGATGATGCCACTTTCCAAAATGGTGCTTTTAAAAAGTGTTCCTCCTTCCTCAACCGTGGTTTCCCAACTACAGTTGTTGACAGGGCCCTCAACAGTGTGCGGTCCATCTCCCGCGCAGCTACCCTCGCCCCCTCCCCTCCCTCCCAGAACAAGGATAGAGTCCCCCTAGTTCTCCCATTTCATCCCACCAGCCTCTGGATGGAAAGCATAATCCTCTGTCATTTTTGCCAACTCCAGCATGATGCCACCACCAAACGCATCTCCCCTTCACTCCCTCTGTCAGCATTCCGCAGAGACTGTTTTCTCCGAGATAATCTAGTCCACTCCTCCACCATACCCGGTCTCCCATCACCCATGGCACCTTCCTATGCAAACGCAGAAGGTGTAACACCTGCCCCTTCACCTCTTCCATGCTTAACATCCCAGGCCCAAAACACTCATTCCAGGTTAAGCAGCATTTCACTTGCATCTCTTCCAATTTGGTCTACTGCATTCGCTGCCCCTAATGTGGTCTCCTCTATAACAGAGAGACCAAACGCAGACTGGGCGATCGCTTTCCTGGGCATCTTCGGTCTGTGTGCATTCAGGACCCTGACCTTCCCGTTGCTTTCCATTTTAACAAAAGCCCCTGCTCCCGTGCCCACCTGTCTGTTCTTGGCCTGCTGCAGTGTTCCAGTGAAGCTCAACGCAAACTGGAGGAACAACATCTCATCTTCCGGTTAGGCACTCTACAGCCTTCCGGTCTCAACATCGAATTCACCAACTTTAGATGATCAGCTCTACCTCACCTCGACCCATTTATTTTTATCCCATTTCATTTCAATTGTGTTTTACCATTTCTTTCTTTCTCCGTATATATTTAACCCCCCCTCCTCAATCTAATCCACCTTTCTCCTCTTTGCTGCCCCCTTCCCCTCCCCCCACATCTACAGTTCATCTTCTGATGTTAGTTTTCTGCTGTTTGGCCTTTCACATCTTTTGTTCTGTCTGGGGACTGCTTTCCCCTTGGTTTCTGTGGCCATTAGCTCCCGGTTTCCCTAGGTTTCTGCGGCTATGACTCATCTTTCATTCTCACTCCACGGTATACATATTTCCCACTTTCTCTGTTTGTTAGCTTTGACAAAGAGTCATCGGACCCGAAACGTTAGCTCTTTTCTCTCCTACACATGCTACCAGACCTGCTGAGTTTTTCCAGCATTTCTCTTTTGTTCCAAAAGACATTTAATAAGATGTAACAAAAGATGACTGCAGGAGACAGTGATGTTGGAGGAGATACATCAGCATGGATAGTGGATTGGCTAACCATAAAGAAAAAGAGAGTTGGAAAAAATAGATAGTTTTCATATTGGCAAACTGCATCAAGTGGAGTGCCACAAGGATCAGTGCTGAGGCCTCAACTATTTGCAGTCCATGCTAGTGACGTAGATGAAGGGACAGAATGTATAGCAGGCAAATTTGCTGATAATGCAAAAAGATATATAGGAAAGCAAATTGTGAGGAGGATACAGAGTCTGCAAAGGGATATGGATAGGTTAAGCGAGGGGGCAAAAAATTGACAGTATAATGTGGGAAAAATTCGAGGTGCAGGAGTAATAGAAAAATAGAATATTATTTAAGGCGAGACTGCAGAATGCTGCAATATGGAGGGACCTGGATGTCCTTGTATGCAAATCACAAGTTGGCATGCAGGTGGTACAAATGAAATGTTGGCCTTAATTGCAAGGGAATCGAGTTTAAAAGTAGAGAAGTTGAAGAAAAGTGGAAGACATTGGTGATCTACTTCCATCGGAAGCAGTTCAGAACTGATTCAATAAGCTGATTCCTGGGATGAAGGGTTGTCTTATGAGGAAAGAATGAGCAACTTGGACCTATACTCATTTTGGTTTGGAAGAGGCGATCTTATTGAAACATTTAAGATTCTTAGGGGTTTGACAGGGTAGATGCTGTGATGATGTTGGGGGAATCTGAAACTCAGGGGCACAGTTAAATAAGGCATCTCACATTTAAGAAGTCGATGAGCAATTTCTTCTCCAGAGGGTTGTTAATGTTTGGAATTCTCTTCCCCAGGAAGCAGTGGAGGCTGAGTTATTGAATATATTCATGGCTAAGTTAGACAGATTTTTGGTTGGCCAGGGAGTCTTGGGTTCTGGGAGGGCAGACAGAAAAGTGAAGTAAAGGCCACATTTAGATCAGCCATTATCATATTGAATGGTGGAGCATACCTAGTGGACTAAATGGCCTATTCCAGCTCCCATTTATAACTTTTATGACTACCTGAGTATTTCCATCATTTTCAATGTTTATTCAAGTTTTTTTATTTTTATTTTTATTTTTTTTAATAAATGTTTTATTGAAATTTTTTTCCCAAACAACAATTTTTCCCCTCTTACAAAGCAAACGCAACAATAACAATACAGAAATTTTAAACAATACACAAGTAACAAAACCCCTTTATCTTTGACCTAAACTAAACCCCCCCCCCCCCCCCCGGGTTGCTGCTGCTGGTCATCTGTCTTCCCTCTAACGTTCCCCTAGGTAGTCGAGAAATGGCTGCCACCGCCTGGTGAACCCTTGAGCCGATCCTCTCAGGGCAAACTTTATCTGCTCCAGTTTAATGAACCCCGCCATATCATTTACCCAGGCCTCCAGTCCGGGGGGTTTCGCCTCCTTCCACACGAGTAGGATCCTGCGCCGGGCTACGAGGGACGCAAAGGCCACAACGTCGGCCTCTTTCGCCTCCTGCACTCCCGGCTCTTCCGCAACTCCAAATAGAGCTAACCCCCAGCCTGGTTTGACCCGGGCCTTCACCACCCGCGAAATCACTCCCGTCACTCCCTTCCAATACCCTTCCAGTGCCGGGCATGCCCAAAACATATGTGCGTGGTTTGCCGGGCTCCCGCCACACCTCCCACATTTGTCCTCCACTCCAAAGAACCTGCTCAATCTTGCTCCCGTTATGTGTGCTCTATGTAGCACCTTAAATTGAATCAGGCTAAGCCTGGCGCATGAGGAAGAGGAATTTACCCTGCTTAGGGCATCAGCCCACATACCCTCCTCTATCTCCTCCCCTAGTTCTTCTTCCCACTTTCCTTTTAGTTCGCCCACCGACTCCTCCCCCTCTTCCCTCATCTCTCGGTAAATCTCTGACACCTTGCCCTCTCCGACCCACACCCCTGAAAGCACCCTGTCCTGTATCCCCTGTGTCGGGAGCAACGGAAATTCCCTCACCTGTTGTCTAGTAAATGCCCTCACCTGCATATATCTCAAGAAATTTCCCCGGGGCAACTTATACTTTTCCTCCAATGCTCCCAAGCTCGCAAAAGTCCCATCTATAAATAAATCTCCCACCCTCCTAATTCCCAACTGGAACCAGCTCTGAAATCCTCCATCCATTCTTCCTGGGGCGAACCTATGGTTGTTCCTGATTGGGGACCCCACCAGGGCTCCCCGCACCCCTCTCTGTCGCCTCCACTGTCCCCAGATATTCAATGTTGCCGCCACCACCGGGTTCGTGGTAAACATTTTAGGTGAGATCGGTAGCGGCGCCGTCACCAGCGCCTCTAAACTCGTCCCTTTACAGGACTTTCTCTCCAGTCTTTCCCACGCCGCTCCCTCACCCTCTATCATCCATTTACGTATCATTGCCACATTGGCGGCCCAATAGTAATCGCCCAAGTTCGGTAGTGCCAATCCTCCTCTGTCCCTACTACGCTGAAGGAACCCCCTCCTTACTCTCGGAACTTTCCCTGCCCACACGAAGCTCGTGATGCTCCAGTCTATTTTATTAAAAAAGGTCTTAGTGATTAGTATAGGGAGACATTGAAATACAAATAAGAACCTCGGGAGGACCATCATCTTAATTGCTTGCACCCTGCCCGCCAGCGATAGAAGCTGCATGTCTCACCTCTTGAAGTCCTCCTCCATTTGTTCTACCAGCCGTGTCAGATTAAGTCTGTGCAAGGTTCCCCAGCTCCTAGCGATCTGAATCCCCAGGTATCGGAAGTTTCTTTCCACTTTCCTTAGAGGCAAGCCTTCTATCTCTCTACTCTGGTCCCCTGGATGTATCACAAATAATTCACTCTTCCCCATGTTTAGCCTATACCCCGAGAAATCCCCGAACCCCCTCAAAATTCGCATAACCTCTATCATTCCCCCCGCTGGGTCCGACATGTATAACAATAGGTCATCCGCATATAACGAGACTCGGTGTTCTTCTCCCCCTCTAATCACCCCTCTCCATTTCCTGGAGTCTCTCAACGCCATGGCCAGAGGTTCAATTGCCAACGCGAACAACAATGGAGACAGCGGGCATCCCTGTCTTGTTCCCCTATATAGTCGGAAATACTCCGATCTATGTCGACCTGTAACTACGCTTGCCGTTGGAGCCCCATAAAGAAGTCTAACCCAGCTAATAAACCCGTTCCCAAACCCAAACCTCCTTAACACTTCCCATAAATATTCCCACTCCACCCTATCAAATGCCTTCTCTGCGTCCATTGCCGCCACTATCTCTGCCTCCCCCTCCACTGGGGGCATCATTATCACCCCTGATAGTCGTCGCACGTTAACATTCAGTTGTCTCCCTTTTACGAACCCTGTCTGGTCTTCGTGCACCACCCCCGGGACACAGTCCTCTATCCTCGATGCCAGTACCTTTGCCAACAATTTGGCGTCCACGTTCAACAATGAAATGGGTCTATAGGACCCGCACTGCAACGGATCTTTATCCCTCTTCAAAATTAACGATATCGTCGCCTCCGACATCGTCGGGGGTAGAGTCCCCCCTTTCCTGGCCTCATTGAACGTCCTCACCATCAACGGGGCCAACAAGTCCATATATTTTCTGTAATACTCCACCGGGAACCCGTCTGGTCCTGGGGCCTTCCCTGCTTGCATGCTTCCCAGTCCCTTAATAACCTCGTCCACCCCAATCGGTGCCCCCAGGCCTACCACCCCCAGCTCCTCCACTTTCGGGAACCTCAATTGGTCCAGGAACTGCCGCATCCCCTCCTCTCCCTCTGGGGGTTGAGACCTATACAGTTCCTCATAGAAGGTCTTGAACACCTCATTTATCTTTCCTGCCCTTCGCACCGTGTCTCCCCTTTCGTCTCTAATTCCTCCTATCTCCCTCGCTGCTGCCCTCTTTCGCAATTGATGAGCCAACAGGCGACTCGCCTTTTCCCCATATTCACACCTCCTCCCCTGTGCCTTCCTCCACAGTACCTCCGCCTTTCTGGTGGTCAGAAGGTCAAATTCCGTCTGGAGCCGTCTCCTCTCCCTGTACAATTCCTCCTCCGGGGTCTCTGCAAATTCCCTATCCACCCTTAAAATCTCCCCCAGTAATCTTTCCCTTTCCTTGGCCTCTGTTTTCCTTTTGTGGGCCCCAATGGAGATCAGCTCTCCTCTGACCACCGCTTTTAGTGCTTCCCATACCACTCCCACAGGGACCTCGCCGTCGTCATTGACCTCCAGATATCTCTCAATACACCCCCGCACTCTTGCACACACTCCCTCATCCGCCATCAGTCCCACATCTAATCGCCAGAGTGTTCTCTGCTCCCTTTCCTCTCCTAATTCCAGGTCCACCCAATGTGGGGCATGATCCGAAACCGCTATGGCTGAGTACTCAGCTTCTTCCACCCCAGAGATCAACGACCTTCCCAAAACAAAAAAATCTATCCGGGAGTACACTTTATGGACATGGGAGAAGAAGGAAAACTCCCTAGCCCTAGGTCTAAGAAATCGCCATGGATCCACTCCCCCCATTTGGTCCATAAACCCCTTAAGTACCTTGGCCGCTGCCGGCCTTCTTCCGGTCCTTGAGCTGGATCTATCTAGCCCCGGGTCCAGCACCGTATTAAAGTCCCCTCCTAAAATCAAGTTTCCTACCTCCAGGTCCGGTATACGCCCCAGCATCCGTCTCATAAATCCCGCATCGTCCCAGTTTGGGGCATACACGTTAACCAACACGACCTCCATTCCCTCCAGCCTGCCACTCACCATTACATATCTACCTCCGCTATCTGCTACGATGTTCTTTGCTTCAAATGCGACCTGTTTCCCCACCAAAATGGCCACCCCTCTATTCTTTGCGTCCAGTCCTGAGTGGAACACCTGTCCCACCCATCCTTTCCTTAGCCTAACTTGGTCCGCCACCTTTAGGTGCGTCTCTTGGAGCATAACCACATCTGCCCTTAGTCCTTTCAAATGCGCGAGCACTCTGGCCCTTTTTATCGGTCCGTTCAGGCCTCTCACGTTCCACGTGATCAGCCTCACTAGGGGGCTACCTGCCCCCCTCCCGTGTCGACTAGCCATTACCTTCTCTCGGCCAGTCCCATATCCCGCCTCCGCGCTCCCGCTCGCTCCCCCAGCGTCGCACACCATCCCCGCCCACCCACTCTTTAGCCATTTCCTTTTGGATTTCCGCAGCAGCAACCCAGTTGTCGTCCCCCCCCCCTCCCCCTCCCTCCCCCCCTCCCCCCCTCCCCACTAGATCTCTTTCTAGCATGATTGCTCCCCCCATATTACTTCCGTAAGTCAGCTGACTTCAACTGACCCCGGCTACTCCTGCTCACTCCTCGACCCCCCCCCCCCGTGTGGGGAACTCCCATCCGCCTTGCGCCTGTCTTCCCGCCTTATTCTTTCTGGTGCGGGAACATCCCTTTACCTGACCCGCCTCTTATGGCGCAGCTCCCTTTCCCCTCCCCCTCCCCTTCCCCATTCTCCAACTATGTCCCGTCTTTCCCCCCTCACCGGCGCCCACATTTCCCCAATGTCTCCCCCCTTCCCTGTTTACTTCTCAATTAACTTCCACCGTAACATTAACAATAACATTTCCTGCAGCATCAGTCCCTCAGTTCCGATCCAATTTCTCTTCTTTGATGAAGGTCCATGCTTCCTCCGCCATCTCGAAATAATGGTGTCTCTCCTGATACGTGACCCATAGTCTTGCCGGCTGCAGCATCCCGAACTTCACCTTCCTTTTATGCAACACCTCTTTGGCTCGGTTGAAGCTCGCCCTCCTTCTCGCCACCTCCGCACTCCAATCCTGGTATACCCGTACCACTGCATTCTCCCATCTGCTACTCCGCACCTTTTTAGCCCATCTCAGGACCTCTTCTCTATCCTTAAGGCGGTAAAATCGCACGATTATCGCCCTGGGTGGTTCTCCCGCTTTTGGTCTTCTCGCCGGAATCCGATTTGCCCACTCCACCTCCAAGGGGCCCGTAGGGGCCTCAGCACCCATCAGTGAGCTCAGCATCGTACTTGCGTACGCTCCACAGTCCACTCCTTCCACACCCTCAGGGAGACCCAGTATCCGAAGGTTCTTCCTTCGCGCTCCATTTTCTAGGGCTTCGATCCTTTCAGTACACTTTTTATGAAGTGCCTCGTGCGTCTGTGTCTTAACCGCCAGGCCCAGAATCTCGTCCTCAATATCTGTCACCTTCTGCTCCACCACACGGAGCTCTGTCTCCTGGGTCTTTAATGTCTCCTTGAGCCCCTCAATTGCCTGTAGCAACGGGGTCAGCACCTCCCTCTTCAGCAGCTCCACGCACCGTCTCACCATTTCATGCTCAGGCCCCCATGTCGCCTGCGCTTTCTCCGCCGCCATCTTGTACTTCTCTCTTTCTGACCCTTTGGTCGACGATTCCTCGCGCTGCAGCCGCCGCCGCCGGTTTTTTCCTCCTTCGTTTGGGGGGGACTCCCTTCTCACACGCCCCACACCGGGTTGCGTCATCGAAAAATTCCCCGTTGGGGCTCTTAAAAGAGCCCGAAGGTCCGTCGGAGCTGGAGCCGCCGAAGCGTGCGGCTAGCTAGGCATCACCGCAACCGGAAGTCCCTTCAGTGGCCTTGATGAGGTCTTTTCACAGTTGTTCCCTCTGCTGCTAGAATTCACTTTTGATACAGGCCCTCAGGTCAGCTTGCAGCTTTAAGCTTGCCCTTCCCCCGCCTGCATGCTGGAAGAGGCCCTGTTTATCCTGCAGTTGCAGCCAAATCTTTTACTGTTTCTGCGTGTGTCTGGCAACCAAGAGACATACCCTTCCTGGGGGACACTGTCGGGGGAATATTGCAGCCTTCTTCCCACACCGGGAAATGTCAAACAAATGCCGTGGGGGCCCTGTAAAAGAGCCCAAAAGTCCGTTCCAAGCAGGAGCTGCCGAATATGCGACCTAGCTCTGCATAGCCGCACCCGGAAGTCTCATGTTTATTCAAGTTAACTACCAACTTCATTCAAATGTTTTGCAATAAAACTATTTTTCACCACTATTATTGGAACATAGGAAGCGAGTGCAGGGTGTAGTTAAAGCATGCCAATTAGCATGTACGAATTAACGTTTCCATAATTGACCAAGAAAATTCTTTACACAGTGCCTTTGAATGGAACCTGTCAATAACATGGTCTTGAGTTATGGAATATGTTATAGCAGGCCCCAGTGGCTAATGATTTTGACAAGGAAATTCTTGGCCCATTGTCATGTAAATTCAGCTGTATATTTCTAATGCCGGGTTCCTCATTCTTCAGTCAATCCAGTGATTGCATGTTTAGGAATGTACAGCATCGGAGAAGATCCGCACGGCCTATCTGGTTGATCTCAAAGCCTGAAAAAATTGTACAGAGGTCCATTTGTCATTTCAGTTGACCACTTTTTTTGCTGAGTAGACATTCAGCTTCACCTTGAATTCACATACACAATCCGCCTCCATCCACCATCTCCCTGGGCAGTCCACTTCACATCTTCACTAACTCTGTAATTAAATTAAAACTTCTTGTTTACCATTACTGGTTTGAGCTTCTGAGCTCCATTCCTTGTGAAGTTTCTGATTAAATCAGATATATTGGCCTGGAATTTACTGGAGGTTTGACAGCAAGTGGTCGTAGGCAGCATAGAAAGAGGCCATTTGGCCTCTTCTTTTTTTTATAAAATATTTTATTGAAAATTTTTGGTCAACCAACACAGTACATTGTGCATCCTTTACACAATATTATAACAACACAAATATCAATGACCTATTTTATAAACAGAAAATGAATAAATAATAAATAACAAAAATGAAAACTAACCCTAATTGGCAACTGCCTTATCACAAGTCACACTCTCCAAAAATATAATTTAACAGTCCAATATATAATTATCTGTAGCAACGACCTATACATATTATACAGTATATATTAACAACCCTGAGAGTCCTTCTGGTTCCTCCCCCCCCCCCCCCCCCCCCATCCTGGGCTGCTGCTGCTGCCTTCTTTTTTCCATTCCATCTATCTTTCTGCGAGGTATTCGACGAACGGTTGCCACCGCCTGGTGAACCCTTGAGCCGACCCCCTTAGAACGAACTTAATCCGCTCTAGCTTTATAAACCCTGCCATGTCATTTATCCAGGTCTCCACCCCCGGGGGCTTGGCTTCTTTCCACATTAGCAATATCCTGCGCCGGGCTACTAGGGACGCAAAGGCCAAAACATCGGCCTCTCTCGCCTCCTGCACTCCCGGCTCTTGTGCAACCCCAAATATAGCCAACCCCCAGCTTGGTTCGACCCGGACCCCCACTACTTTTGAAAGCACCTTTGTCACCCCCCTCCAAAACCCCTGTAGTGCCGGGCATGACCAAAACATATGGGTATGATTCGCTGGGCTTCTCGAGCACCTCGCACACCTATTCTCCACCCCAAAAAATTTACTGAGCCGTGCTCCAGTCATATGCGCCCTGTGTAATACCTTAAACTGAATCAGGCTTAGCCTGGCACACGAGGACGACGAGTTTACCCTGCTTAGGGCATCTGCCCACAGCCCCTCCTCGATCTCCTCCCCCAGCTCTTCTTCCCATTTCCCTTTTAGTTCATCTACCATAGTCTCCCCTTCGTCCCTCATTTCCCGATATTTATCTGACACCTTACCATCCCCCACCCATGTCTTTGAGATCACTCTGTCCTGCACCTCTTGTGTCGGGAGCTGCGGGAATTCCCTCACCTGTTGCCTCGCAAAAGCCCTCAGTTGCATATACCTGAATGCATTCCCTTGGGGCAACCCATATTTCTCGGTCAGCGCTCCCAGACTCGCGAACTTCCCATCCACAAACAGATCTTTCAGTTGCGTTATTCCTGCTCTTTGCCACATTCCATATCCCCCATCCATTCCCCCCGGGGCAAACCTATGGTTGTTTCTTATCGGGGACCCCCCCAAGGCTCCAGTCTTTCCCCTATGCCGTCTCCACTGTCCCCAAATCTTCAGTGTAGCCACCACCACCGGGCTTGTGGTGTAGTTCCTCGGTGAGAACGGCAATGGGGCTGTCACCATAGCCTGTAGGCTAGTCCCCCTACAGGACGCCCTCTCTAATCTCTTCCACGCCGCTCCCTCCTCCTCTCCCATCCACTTACTCACCATTGAAATATTAGCGGCCCAATAATACTCACTTAGGCTCGGTAGTGCCAGCCCCCCCCTATCCCTGCTACGCTGTAAGAATCCCTTCCTCACTCTCGGGGTCTTCCCGGCCCACACAAAACCCATGATGCTCTTTTCAATCCTTTTAAAAAAAGCCTTCGTGATCACCACCGGGAGGCACTGAAACACAAAGAGGAATCTCTGGAGGACCACCATCTTAATCGCCTGCACCCTCCCTGCCAGTGACAGGGATACCATATCCCATCTCTTGAAATCCTCCTCCATTTGTTCCACCAACCGCGTTAAATTTAACCGATACAATGTGCCCCAATTCTTGGCTATCTGGATCCCCAGGTAACGAAAGTCCCTTGTTACCTTCCTCAACGGTAGGTCCTCTATTTCTCTACTCTGCTCCCCTGGATGCACCACAAACAACTCACTTTTCCCCATGTTCAATTTATACCCTGAAAAATCCCCAAACTCCCCAAGTATCCGCATTATTTCTTGCATCCCCTCCGCCGGGTCTGCCACATATAGTAACAAATCGTCCGCATACAAAGATACCCGGTGTTCTTCTCCTCCTCTAAGTACTCCCCTCCACTTCTTGGAACCCCTCAACGCTATCGCCAGGGGCTCAATCGCCAGTGCAAACAATAATGGGGACAGAGGGCATCCCTGCCTTGTCCCTCTATGGAGCCGAAAATATGCAGATCCCCGTCCATTCGTGACCACGCTCGCCATCGGGGCCCTATACAACAGCTGCACCCATCTAACATACCCCTCTCCAAAACCAAATCTCCTCAACACCTCCCACAAATAGTCCCACTCCACTCTATCAAATGCTTTCTCGGCATCCATCGCCACTACTATCTCCGTTTCCCCCTCTGGTGGGGGCATCATCATTACCCCTAACAGCCTCCGTATATTCGTGTTCAGCTGTCTCCCCTTCACAAACCCAGTTTGGTCCTCGTGGACCACCCCCGGGACACATTCCTCTATTCTCATTGCCATTACCTTGGCCAGGATCTTGGCATCTACATTTAGGAGGGAAATAGGTCTATAGGACCCGCATTGTAGCGGGTCCTTTTCCTTCTTTAAGAGAAGCGATATCGTTGCTTCAGACATAGTCGGGGGCAGTTGTCCCCTTTCCTTTGCCTCATTAAAGGTCCTCGTCAATACCGGGGCGAGCAAGTCCACATATTTTCTATAGAATTCGACTGGGAATCCATCCGGTCCCGGGGCCTTTCCCGCCTGCATGCTCCTAATTCCTTTCACCACTTCTTCTACCTCGATCTGTGCTCCCAGTCCCACCCTTTCCTGCTCTTCCACCTTGGGAAATTCCAGCCGATCCAAAAAGCCCATCATTCTCTCCCTCCCATCCGGAGGTTGAGCTTCATATAATTTTTTATAAAATGTCTTGAACACTCCATTCACTCTCTCCGCTCTCCGCTCCATCTCTCCTTCCTCATCCCTCACTCCCCCTATTTCCCTCACTGCTCCCCTTTTCCTCAATTGGTGTGCCAGCAACCTGCTCGCCTTCTCCCCATATTCATACTGTACACCCTGTGCCTTCCTCCATTGTGCCTCTGCAGTGCCCGTAGTCAGCAAGTCAAATTCTACATGTAGCCTTTGCCTTTCCCTGTACAGTCCCTCCTCCGGTGCTTCCGCATATTGTTTGTCCACCCTCAAAAGTTCTTGCAGCAACTGCTCCCGTTCCTTACTCTCCTGCTTCCCTTTATGTGCCCTTATTGATATCAGCTCCCCTCTAACCACCGCCTTCAGCGCCTCCCAGACCACTCCCACCTGGACCTCCCCATTATTGAGTTCCAAGTACTTTTCAATGCACCCCCTCACCCTTAGACACACCCCCTCATCTGCCATTAGTCCCATGTCCATTCTCCAGGGTGGGCACCCTCCTGTTTCCTCCCCTATCTCCAAGTCTACCCAGTGTGGAGCGTGATCCGAAATGGCTGTAGCCGTATACTCCGTTCCCCTCACCTTCCGGGATCAACGCCCTTCCCAGCACAAAAAAATCTATTCGCGAGTAGACTTTATGGACATAGGAGAAAAACGAGAACTCCTTACTCCTAGGTCTGCTAAATCTCCACGGGTCTACACCTCCCATCTGCTCCATAAAATCTTTAAGTGCCTTGGCTGCTGCCGGCCTCCTTCCTGTCCTGGACTTCGACCTATCCAGCCCTGGTTCCAACACCGTATTAAAATCTCCCCCCATTATCAGCTTTCCCATCTCTAGGTCCGGAATGCGTCCTAGCATCCGCCTCATAAAATTGGCATCATCCCAGTTCGGGGCATGTACGTTTACCAAAACCTCCGTCTCCCCCTGTAGTTTGCCACTCACCATCACGTATCTGCCCCCGTTATCCGCCACTATAGTCTTTGGCTCGAACATTACCCGCTTCCCCACTAATATAGCCACCCCCCTGTTTTTCGCATCTAGCCCAGAATGGAACACCTGCCCCACCCATCCTTTGCGTAGCCTAACCTGGTCTATCAGTTTCAGGTGCGTTTCCTGTAACATAACCACATCTGCCTTAAGTTTCTTAAGGTGTGCGAGTACTCGTGCCCTCTTTATCGGCCCGTTCAGCCCTCTCACGTTCCACGTGATCAGCCGGGTTGGGGGGCTTCCTACCCCCCCCCTCTTGTCGATTAGCCATCCCCTTTTTCCAGCTCCTCACCCGGTTCCCACACAGCTGTATCTCCCCCAGGCGGTGCCCCCCCGCCCATCCCCTCCCATACCAGCTCCCCCCTCTCCCCAGCAGCAGCAACCCAGTAATTCCCCCTCCCACCCCCCCGCTAGATCCCCCGTTAGCGTAATTACTCCCCCCATGTTGCTCCCAGAAGTCAGCAAACTCTGGCCGACCTCGGCTTCCCCCCCGTGACCTCGGCTCGCACCGTGCGACGCCCCCTCCTTCCTGCTTCTCTATTCCCGCCATGATTATCATAGCGCGGGAACCAAGCCCGCGCTTCTCCCTCGGCCCCGCCCCCAATGGCCAACGCCCCATCTCCTCCACCTCCCCTCCTCGCCCCATCACCACCTGTGGAAGAGAGAAAAGTTACCACATCGCAGGATTAGTACATAAAACTCCTCTTTCCCCCCTTTTTAACCCCCCTCTTCGCCCCCCACATTCGCCCCACCACTTTGTTCAAACGTTCTTTTTAATAACCCGCTCATTCCAGTTTTTCTTCCACAATAAAAGTCCACGCTTCATCCGCCGTCTCAAAGTAGTGGTGCCTCCCTCGATATGTGACCCACAGTCTTGCCGGTTGCAGCATTCCAAATTTTATCTTCTTTTTATGAAGCACCGCCTTGGCCCGATTAAAGCTCGTCCTCCTTCTCGCCACCTCCGCACTCCAGTCTTGATAAACGCGGATCACCGCGTTCTCCCATTTACTGCTCCGAGTTTTCTTTGCCCATTTAAGGACCATTTCTCTATCCTTAAAACGGAGGAATCTCACCACTATGGCTCTGGGAATTTCTCCTGCTCTCGGTCCTCGCGCCATCACTCGGTATGCTCCCTCCACCTCCAACGGACCCGCCGGAGCCTCCGCTCCCATTAACGAGTGCAGCATCGTGCTCACATATGCCCCGACGTCCGCTCCCTCCGCACCTTCAGGAAGACCAAGAATCCTCAAGTTGTTCCTCCTTGCGTTGTTCTCCAGTGCCTCCAACCTTTCCACACATCGTTTCTGATGTGCCTCATGCATCTCCGTCCTCACCACCAGGCCCTGTATGTCGTCCTCATTCGCGGCTGCCTTTGCCTTCACGACCCGAAGCTCCCGCTTTGTTCCTCCTTTAGCCCTTCGATCGCCTGTAGTATCGGGGCCAACAGCTCTTTCTTCATTTCCTTTTTGAGCTCTTCCACACAGCATTTCAAGAACACTTGTTGTTCAGGGCCCCATGTTAAACTGCCACCTTCCGACGCCATCTTGGTTTTTGCTTGCCTTCCTTGCCGCTGTTCTAAAGGATCCACTGCAATCCGGCCACTTTCTCCTCCTTTTTTCATCCATATCCAGGGGGAATTCCCTTCTGGTTTACCGCACAGTGTTTTTAGCCATCAAAATTGCCGTTGGGGCTCCTATCAAGAGCCCAAAAGTCCGTTTCACCGGGAGCTGCCGAAACGTGCGACTCAGCTGGTCATCGCCGCACCCGGAAGTCTGGCCTCTTTTCTCCATGTTAGCCCTCAATAAGAGCAACTCACCACACCACTGCCTTTTTTACTGAGCCCTGCAATTTTTTTTCTCTTCAGATAATTATCCAATTCTCTTGTGAAAGATACAATTGAACCTGCCTCCACCAAGCTCTCAGACTTTACACTCCAGATGCTAATCACTCGCTGCTTAAAATGTTTTCCCCCTTGTCAGCTGTGATTCTTTTGCTTTTGTTACACCTTTGAAACTAACCACAATTTCAAGATTTAATGCAAGCACAGATTAACACACAAACTGAGTTATGATCTGTCCTTTACTGCTTCGCCACAGGCTGTGCAATGGACCGGCTGTGACATTGTTCATTGAGCCTAAGCTTACAGTTTTTTGAAATGTTCCTTGCCTTTATTCTGTCATTGTTTCACAACGCTAACTAAATGTGAGACTGAGATTGCACTGCCAAGGCTGGTTGTGGTTTTGCAGTTATGCAAGCAGGCTTTCAAAATAAAGATGCAGAAAAGATGAAGAATACACAGCTGCACATGATTAATTTTACTATAAATTAATACAGAAGGCCTGCACCACATATATACGATTTAAAGATAAAGCAACAAAAAGCAACTTGGAAAGATGTAAAAGCTATGATTTTACACCATTTTCTGGTGATGTAGATGGTAATGTAAAATAAAGGAATATACATGTAAATGGTACTTTTAGATTAAACATGTACTATTAGAAATTAGCTCATCTGAGAGTTCAACATTGTAAAGATTGTTTTTCGTTTGAAGAATGGATACAAAAAATTATAAGTTTTGTTTGACATCCCTCAAAAGACAAAAAACACATCTCAATGTGACATTTCGGGCTTTCTCCCAATTTTCTTTATTTGTGTTCACAGCAGAATGCAGTTTCCATAGAGAAATTGATGTCCTTTATTGTCTCAAACTTACACCTTTATGCCATGAATGGGTGTAGTGTGTCGCAAGATTAACGATTATCTTTCACCGAGATATTTCATGTCAGAGGTTATACAGGCTGCCCAACAGACACTCCTGTGCTTTTCGAAAGGAATAGAATACCACACTGTCAGACTGCGTCATTTAGCCTGAAATTGATCAAACTTACTTTAAAAAATGTATAAATTTTATATATAATAATCTTTTATTGTCACAAGTATGAAGTTACTGTGAATAGTCCCTAGTCGCCACATTCCGGCGCCTGTTCAGGTAAGCTGGTACTGAAATTGAACCCGCGCTGCTGGCCTTGTTCTGCATCACAAACCGGCTGTCTAGCCCACTGAGCGAATCTTTAAACTGTTTCTAAAACCAAAATCATGTCTGAAATCTTGGTCCTTTAAGAATCTTCCAACTGAGCCTTTGAAAAAAAGTGAGTGGAGGTCTACCTTAAATCTTCAATATAGAAACAATTGTTTAAGGTGGAGGAGTTGTAAGGGAAAGGTTGAAATCTTCTATAGGGAAGTATTTGCTATGCTAAATCAAATGCACTTTCACATTCAGCAGACAGAAGTACCTTTTAATTAAGTTTAACTTGCAGGCATATACAACGTGAACTGTGCAATTCCAACATATGGTTTAGGTTGTCATCTAATTCCTGACTTGTATATCCAATAATTTGATCCTCCAATCCACATTTAACAACCATTTATTTCCTATTATTGCAAGATACATTTACATACAGTGGACATAATTCTACCACTGCGTTGCGCCCAGCGTGGAACTCTGCATGGTGAATTGTGGGAGAGGCCCAAATCGGGCCTCAGGCCAGGTATGAAGCCTCGTACGAGTCGCCCGACTCACAGCCCCCAGGATGATCTTGTCATGGGAGTGCCCGTTTAAGAAATGTTTTTGTCTTATCACATGGCTTCAGTGATGTCACTGTGTGGGTGGAGCTGCACTGTGGCTCTGGAAGTTGCTTTTTCTTTCACTTTGGTTTGGGGCTTGTTTGTCGCTCTTGAGTTTTTTGCTTTCGTTTTCACATTTGGCTGCTGTACCTTGGAGTGTCTCTCTATCTTCATTTTAAAAGCGGTTTCCAGATTACTTGATAACTTAAAATAAATAATTGCTTTCTGGAATGAATTCAAACCTGTTTTTGGAAAGGAAACGAGCGTCCATTCCAGGGCTTAGTGCTCTGTGCTGGGCAACACCTTTGAAAAGGTGGTACTGGTTTATGGGATCTTGTTCTTAAATTGGAACAGTTAAATGGGGGAATTTATTAAGGGTGAGACATAGATTACTGTAGCTGTGTCGTTGATAAAGATGCTTACTGTGTGTATTTATATAGATGATAACTAAATTCATAGAATAAAGCTTAATTTTGATTAAAAGTGCTTAAGGCCTCTGTTGAATATCACCTGAAAGCCAGGACCCTCGTGCTCATCGTAACTAAAATCAATAAACAGTTGTAGGTCAGGTGAACTCCATGATATATTTGGAGTTTTCTAAACACTGGCCCATAACAAATTGGGGGCTCGTGGGATAAAAGTCTATCTTTCGTGATTGGGTTGGCTTAGTGAATTTAAAGACCGTGAGGGGTGAGTGTTTTATGTTTGCTTTTCAGGTGTTGTTTTCCAGTTTAAGTAGGGAGTGTGTTGTGGACAATGTTCCTTTCAGAGGCGGAGGAAATTCCTTTTTAGGGGCGGAGAAGGTCACACGAAGTACCTTATAAACAGAGATTTTAAAAAGGCTTTTAGATTTGGCAAACAAATTGCAGCTAACATTGTCTGACAAAATACGAAAAGAAGAGGTAATTGCGGCGGTAGCTGAGTATTTTAAATTGCCTGAGACACAGACAGAATCATTGGAAATGGCAAGAATTCAATTACAGATCAAGCAGCTTGAACATGAAAAAGAATTAAAGCAGCTTGAATACAAAATGAGGAAAAGAGAAAGGGAGGTACAGAACAGAGAAAAAGTAAAGGCGAGATAAGAAAGGGAAAAAGAAAGAATAGCCCTAGCAGAACAAAAAACGAGAGAAAGGGAGGTACAGATCAGGGGGAAAAAGAGCGACTTTGAACTTCAGAAAATGTCCATGAAACGTGAAGGTCATTTAAAATTGGCGGATGTAAAGAGAAACGTACAGTTTTAGGAAGTGAGAAAGAGCGTCATAGTCGAAGGCTTGGTGGGAATCTATTTAAATATGTCCAAGCACTGCCAAGGTTTGAGAAGGATGTAGAAGCCTTTTTCATTTCATTTGAGAAGGTAGCTAAACAAATGAAATGACCACAGGACATGTGGGTATTACTGATTCAAACAAAGTTGGTAGGTAGAGCTAGTGAAGTGTTTGTATCACTACCAGAGGGGGTATTTGGGATATATGAGGAGGTGAAAAAAATCCATCTTAGGTGCATATGAATTAGTGCCTGGAGCCTACAGACAAAGGTTTAGAAATTTAAGGAAAGAATTTGGTCAAACATACATGGAGTTTGAAAGGATCAAACCGAGTAATTTTGATAGGTGGATAAGGACTTTGTAAATAGACCAAACATGTGAAGCTCTTGGAGAAATTATAATATTGGAGGAGTTTAAAAAGTTAATTCCTGATGTAGTGAGAATTCATGTGGAAGAGCAGAGGTTTAAAACTGTGAGATTAGCAGCAGAAATGGCAGATGATTATGAATTCGTTCAGAAATCAAAGAGAAATACTCAAGTGGTAACGGTAAAGGGGATCTGATGAGAGATCATAAGGAGAGTGTACCTCAGACTAAAAACTAAATCCAAGAGGGTGGAAATGAAATTAAAAGTTTCAGATGTTTTACTATAATAAACTGGGCTATGTAAAGTCACAAGTGTTGGGGTTGAAATAAAGCACTGGGAAGGCTGATGTGGTAAAACAGGATAAGACAGTTGGGTTTGTCAAAGTGGTAAAGGAAAGCCCAATTGATGTGAAGGAGGTGCAAAAGAATGTACAGCCTGATCAAGAGGTGATTGATAAGAAGGTGCCAGGTTCCTTTAAAGAATTGACTTGTGTGGGTAAAGTTTACCCATGTGTACTAGGAGGAAGTCAGAATTTTAAAAGATACGGGAGCTAGTCAATCTTTGATGGTAAGAGATGAGGAGTTATGTAGTTTGGGAGGAATATTAACAGAAAAGGTGGTAATATGTGGAATTCAGGGTGAGAAGAGAAGTGTTCCATTATATAAGGTAAGGTTGGAAAGTCCAGTGAAGAGTGGTGAAGTGGTGGTAGGAGTAATTGAGAAACTATCTTGTCCAGGAATACGGTTTATCTTGGGTAATGATATAGCTGGATCACAGGTGGGAGTGATGCCTACTGTGGTTGATAAGCCAGTGGAAAATCAAACAACTGAATTGTTGAAGGACTAATATCCTGGGACTTTTCCGGATTGTGTAGTAACAAGGTCGCAAAGTCACAGGTTAAGACGAGGAGAAATCAAAGAGTGAAGATAAAGTTGCAGTTTAATTATCAGAAACTATTTTTGATCAGATGGTTGGAAAAGAACAAGAACAGGTGGCGGATCAGGCAGATATTTTTAGTTCTGGAAAATTGGTGGAGGTACAACAGAAAGATGTAGAACGGATGTATCAGAAAGCATACACGGAAGAGGAATCTGAGTGTATACCAGAATGTTATTACCTTAAAAATGATGTCTTGATGAGGAAATGTTCATCAAGTAGTATTGCCGGCAGGGTATAGAACGGAGGTGTTGCGAGTAGCAAATCAGGTACCAGTAGAAGGTCATATGGGAGTAAGGAAAACTCAAACTAAAATACAAAAATATTTTTATTGGCCTGGACCATATAAAGATGTAGTTAACTTTTGTCGCTCAGGTTATTTTGTAGAGATATGGGTTCAAAGACAAGGAAAATTAGGAGAAAGGGTAAGAGGAAAAATAAATTGCGAAAAGTTACTGATCAAGGTGTTAGGATTCATAACAAAGACATAAAAAACAGCATAAGTGTACTTTACCTGAATGCTCGTAGTATATGGAATAAGGTGTTGAGTTGATGGCGCAAATCATCGTGAATGACTATGATTTAGTGGCCATTACTGAAACATGGTTAAAAGATGGTCACGACTGGGAGTTAAATATCCAAGGGTATCAGACTATACAAAAGGATAGAATGGACGGTAAGGGCGGTGGTGTACCTTTGTTGTTTAAGGATGGCATCCGGGCAATAGTAAGGGATGATATTGGTGCTATGGAGGACTAGGTTGAATCAATTTGTGTGGAAATCAGGAATAGGAAGGCGAAAAGGTCACTGATACGAGTAGTCTATAGGCCACCAAATAGTAACAGGATGGTAGGGCAGGCAATAAGCAAAGAAATAACGGATGCATGTAGAAATGGTACAGCGGTTATCATGGGAGATTTTAATCTGCATGTCAATTGGTTTAACCAGGTTGGGAAAGGCAGCCTTGAGGAGGGGTTTATAGAATGTGTCCGAGATAATTTCCTGTAACAGTATGTAATGGAACCTACAAGGGAACAAGCGGTCCTAGATCTGGTCCTGTGTAATGAGGCAGGATTGATTAATGATCTCATAGTTCGGGACCCTCTTGGAAGGAGCGACCACAATATGGTGGAATTTAAAATACAGTTGGAGGATGACAAGGTAAAATCAAACACTAGTGTTTTGTGCTTAAACAAAGGCGATTACAATGGGATGAGAGAAGAACTAGCTTAAGGTAGACTGGGAGCAAAGACTTAATGGTGAAGCAGTTGAGGAACAGTGGAGAACCTTCCGAGCGATCTTCCACAGTGTTCAGGAAAGGTTCATACCGACAAAAAAGAAAGACGGTAGAAAGGCGAAAAATCGACCGTGGATATCTAAGGAGGTGAGGGAGAGTATCAAATTGAAGGAAAAGCATTCAAAGTGGCAAAAATTAGTGAGAGACTAGAGGACTGGGAAGTCTTTAGGGGACAACAGAAAGCTACTAAAAAAGCTATAAAGAAGAGTAAGGTAGACTATGAAAGTAAACTTGCTCAGAACACAAAAGCAGATAGTAAAAGCTTCTACAAATATTTAAGACAAAAAAGAGTGGCTAAGGTAAATATTGGTCCTTTGGAAGATGAGAAGGGAGATTTAATAATAGGAGACTGGGAAATGGCTGAGGAGCTGAACAGGTTTTTTGGATCAGTCTTCACAGTGGAGGACACAAATAACATGCCAGTGACTGATGGAAATAAAGATATGATGGGTGAGGACCTTGAGATGATTCTAATCACTAAGGAGGCAGTATTGGGCAAGCTAATGGGGCTAAAGGTAGTCAAGTCTCCTGGCCCTAATGGGATGCATCCCAGAGTGTTAAAAGAGATGGCTAGGGAAATTGTAAACGCACTAGTGATAATTTATCAAAATTCACTAGACTCTGGGGTGGTCCCAGAGGATTGGAAAGTAGCAAACGTGACACCACTGTTTAAAAAAGGAGGTCGGCAGAAAGCGGGTAATTATAGGCCGGTAAGCTTAACTTCGGTTGGAGGGAAAATGCTGGAATCTATCATTAAGGAGGAAATAGCGGGGCACCTGGAGGGAAATTGTCCCATTGGGCAGACGCAGCATGGGTTCATAAAGGGTAGGTCGTGTCTGACTAATTTGGTAGAATTTTTTGAGGACGTTACCAGTGCAGTAGATAACGGGGAGCCAATGGATGCGGTATATCTGGATTTCCAGAAAGCTTTTGACAAGGTGCCACACAAAATTAAGATGCATGGCATTGAGGGTAAAGTGGTAGCATGGGTAGAGGATTGGTTCACTAACAGAAAGCAGAGAGTGGGGATAAATGGGTGTTTCTCTGGTTGGCAATCTGTAACTAGTGGGGTCCCTCAAGGATCAGTGTTGGGCCCGTAGTTGTTCACAATTTACATAGATGATTTGGAGTTGGGGACCAAGTGCAATGTGGCAAAGTTTGCGGACGACACTAAGATGAGTGGTAAAGCAAAAAGTGTAGAGGATACCGGAAGTCTGCAGAAGGATTTGGATAGGTTAGGTGAATGGGCTAGGGTCTGGCAGATGGAATTCAATGTTGCCAAGTGTGAGGCTATCCATTTTGGGAGAAATAACAGCAGAATGGATTATTATTTAAACGGTAAGATGTTAAAACATGCTGCTGTGCAGAGGGACCTGGGTGTGCTGGTGCACGAGTCGCAAAAAGTTGGTGTGCAGGTACAAGAGGTGATTAAGAAGGCTAATCGAGTTTTGTCTTTCATTGCGGGAGGGATGGAGTTCAAGACTAGGGAGGTTATGCTGCAATTGTATAGGGTGTTGGTGAGGCCACATCTGGAGTATTGTGTTCAGTTTTGGTCTCCTTACCTGAGAAATACATATTGGCACTGGAGGGAGTGCAGAGGAGATTCACTAGGTTGATCCCCGAATTGAGGGGATTAGATTATGACGAGAGGTTGAGTAGACTGGGACTGTACTCATTGGAGTTTAGAAGGATGCGGGGGGATCTTATAGAAACATATAAAATTATGAAGGGAATAGATAGGATAGATGCGGGCAGGTTTTTTCCACGGACGGGTGAAAGCAGAACTAGGGGGCATAGCCTCAAAATAAGGGGAAGTAGATTTAGGACGGAGTGTAGGAGGAACCTCTTCACCCAAAGGGTTGTGAATCTCTGGAATTCCTTGCCCAGTGAAGCAGTTGAGGCTCCTTCTTTAAACGTTTTTAAGAAAAAGATAGATACCTTTCTAAAGAATAAAGGGATTCGGGGATATGGTGTATGGGCCAGAGAGTGGAGCTGAGTCCACAAAGATCAGCCATGATCTCATTAAATGGCGGAGCAGGCTCGAGGGGCCAGATGTCCTACTCCTGTTCCTAGTTCTTATGTTCTTATGTCACACGTGTCAAGTGATGGGGACGCGGTGATAAAGCCAGCAAGCACCCTTAATACCCATTCCAACATTTAAAAAAAAAATATATATATATTTATTAAAGATTTTTAACAACACAATTTTTTCCCCTCACAAACAATACCCCCCCCCCAATAACAAAATAACACACAATCGCACTGAGCAAGATATATACTTGGCAAAATGGTACCCCCCCCCCCCCCCCCGCCCACGGTTGCTGCTGCTGCTGACCGACCTTCCTCTAACGCTCCGCGAGGTAGTCTAGGAACGGTTGCCACCGCCTGTAGAAGCCCTGCGCAGACCCTCTCAAGGCAAACTTAATCCTCTCCAGCTTTATGAACCCAGCCATGTCGTTTATCTAGGCCTCCAGGCTAGGGGGCTTTGCCTCCTTCCACAATAGCAAGATCACTACTAGGGACGCAAAGGCCAGAATTCCGGCCTCTTTCGCCTCCTGCACTCCCGGCTCATCCACTACTCCGAATATTGCTAGCCCCCAGCTTGGCTTGACCCGGACTTTCACCACCTGAGATATTGCTCCCGCCACTCCTCTCCAGAACCCCTCCAGTGCCGGGCATGACCAAAACATGTGGACATGGTTCGCCGGATTCCCTGAACACCTTCCACATCTGTCCTCTACCCCAAAGAACCTACTCAACCTCACCCCGGTCAAGTGCCCTCTGTGAACCATCTTAAATTGTATCAGGCTGAGAATGGCACATGAGGAGGAATTAACCCTACCCAGGGCATCAGCCCACAAACCTTCCTCGATCTCCACCCCCAGCTCCTCCTCCCATTTACCCTTCAACTCTTCTGCTAGGGCTTCCCCCTCTTCTTTCATCTCTTGGTGTATTGCCGAAACCTTGCCCTCCCCGACCCATGCACCCGAGATCACCCTGTCTTGAATTTCTTGTGCCAGGAGCAACGGGTATTCCCTGACCAGTCGCCTCACAAAAGCCCTCACCTGCATATATCTAAATGCATTTCCCGGGGGTAACTCAAACTTCTCCTCCAGTGCCCCTAGGCTCGCAAATGTCCCGTCAATGAACAGGTCCCCAATTCTTCTAATCCCTGCCCGATGCCAGCCCTGGAACCCGCCGTCCATCTTCCCCGGGACAAACCGGTGGTTACCCCTGATCGGGGACAACACCGAGGCTCCCACTGCACCCCTGTGCCGTCTCCACTGGCCCCAGATCCTTAACGTTGCCGCCACCACCGGGCTCGTGGTATACTTTGATGGCGAGAGCGGCAGCCGTGCCGTCACCAACGCCCCCAAGCTCGTTCCTTTACAGGACGCCATCTCCATCCTCTTCCATGCCGCCCCCTCTCCCTCCATAACCCACTTGCGGATCATCGCCACATTTGCTGCCCAGTAGTAGCTCCCTAGGTTTGGCAGCGCCAGCCCTCCTCGGTCCCTACTGCGTTCCAGGAACCCTCTCCTTACCCTCGGGGTCTTATTCGCCCACACAAACCCCATAATACTCCTACCTACTTCTTGAAAAAGCCCTTGGTGATCACGATGGGAAGGCACTGAAACACAAACAAAAACCTCGGAAAGACCACCATTTTGACCGACTGCACTTTACCCGCCAACGAGAGCGGCAACATGTCCTATCTTTTGAAGTCCACCTCCATTTGGTCCACCAACCTCGTCAGATTCAATTTGTGTAGGGCCCCCCAACTCCTGGCTATCTGGATCCCCAGATACCGAAAACTCCCCACCGCCCTCCTCAGCGGTAGGTCCCCTATCACTCTTTCTTGGTCCCCCTGCCTGTAATACAAAAAGCTCGCTCTTCCCTACATTGAGCTTATAGCCCAAGAACTCCCCAAACTCCCTTGGAGTCTGCATGACCTCCACCATCCCCTCCATTGGGTCCGCCACGTACAGCAGCAGGTCATCCGCGTATAGCGACACCCGATGCTCTTCTCCCCCGCGGACCACCCCCCTCCATTTATTAGACTCCCTCAGTGATATGGCCACGGGTTCGATTGCCAATGCAAACAACAAGGGGGACAGGGGGCACCCCTGCCTCGTTCCTCGGTACAGCAGAAAGTACTCCTACCTCCGCCGGTTCGTCACCAAACTCGCCACCGGGGCACTGTAAAGGAGCTTAACCCAGCTAATAAACCCTCCCCCGAATCCAAACCTACGCAACACCTACCAGAGGTACTCCCACTCTACTCGGTCAAAGGCTTTTCCCACGTCCATAGCTGCCACTATCTCCGCCTCTCCCTCCTCCGATGTCATCATTATCACGTTTAAGAGCCACCGCACATTAGTATTTAATTGCCTGCCCTTTACGAATCCCGTCTGGTCCTCATGAATCACCCCCGGGACACAGTCTTCAATCCTCGTGGCCAGCACTTTTGCCAATAACTTAGTGTCCACATTAAGGAGCGAAATCGGCCTGTACGATCCACATTGCAGTTGGTCCTTGTCTCGCTTCAGAATCAAGGAAATTGTCGCCTCTGACAGTGTCGGGGGCAGGGGCCCCTCCTCTCTTGCCTCGTTAAAGGTCCTCACTAGTAGAGGGGCCAACAGGTCCACATACTTTCTGTAGAACTCCACCGGGAACCCGTCCGGCCCCGGGGCCTTCCCCGCCTGCATGCTCCTCAAACCCTTACTCAGCTCCTCCAACCCGATCGGTGCCCCCAAACCAGCCGCCTCTTGCTCTTCCACCCTCGGGAACCGCAGTTGGCCTAGGAATCGTCTAATCCCCTCTTTCCCCCCCTGGGGGCTGGAATCTGTACAGCTCTTCATAGAAGGCCTTGAATACCTTGTTTATTTTTGTTGCATTCTGAACCGTGGCTCCCCCTCCATCTTTGATTCCCCCTATTTCCCTCGCTGCCGCCCTCTTACGGAGCTGGTGTGCCAGCATCCGACTGGCCTTTTCCCCGTACTCGTAGGTCGCCCCCTGCGCCTTCCTCCACTGTGCCTCCGCCTTCCCCGTGGTCAACAGGTCAAACTCCGTCTGGAGCCGTCGCCTTTCCCCAAGTAGTCTTTCCTCCGGGGCCTCTCCTGTCCACTCGCAAAATCTCCCCCACTAACCTCTCCCTTTCCATACCCTCGGTCTTCTCCCTATGAGCCCTGATGGAGATTACCTCTCCCCTGATCACCGCATTCAACACCTCCCATACAACCCCCACTCGCACCTCCCTGTTGTCGTTGGCCTCCAAGTACCTTTCGATACACCCCCTCACCTTCCCACACACCACCTCATCTGCCAGCAGTCCCATGTCCAGCCGCCACAGCGGGCGTTGGTCCCTCTCCTCTCCCAGCCCCATTTCCACCCAGTGCGGGGCATGGTCCGAAACGGCTATGGCCGAATACTCCGTCCCTTCCACCCTCGGGATGAGCACCCTGCCCAGAACAAAGAAATTTATCCGGGAGTAGGCCTTGTGCACGTGGGAAAAGAAAGAAAATTCCCTGGCCTGCGGTCTTGCAAACCTCCATGGGTCCACTCCCCCCATCTGATCCATAAACCCCCTGAGCACCTTGGCCGCCACCGGCCTCTTTCCAGTCCTTGATCTGGAGCGGCCTAGTGCTGGATCCAGCACTGTATTGAAGTCCCCTCCCATTATCAGTCCTCCTACCTCCAGGTCCGGAATGCGCCCCAACATGCGCTTCATGAATCCAGCATCATCCCAGTTCGGGGCGTATACATTTACCAACACCACCCACGTCCCTTGCAACCTACCACCCACCATCACATATCCCCCTCCATTATCCACTACGATAGTCTTGGCCTCAAATGACACATGCTTTCCCACCAGAATTGCCACCCCTCTATTTTTCGCGTCCAGTCCCAAGTGAAATACCTGTCCTACCCATCCCCTTCTTAACCTAACATGGTCCGCCACCTTTAGGTGTGTCTCTTGGAGCATAGCCACGTCTGCCTTCAGTCTCTTCAAGTGCGCGAACACTCGAGCCCTCTTCACTGGCCCATTCAGGCCCCCCCCCGCCGACTAGCCATCTCCTTTGCTGGGCCAATCCCGTGTCCAGTCCCCCAGCCGGGGACCTCCATCCCGACCACCTCTTCTGTGTCCCATTCCCTTTCGGCCAGTGCAGCAGCAACCCTTCTCCCCTCTCCCCCCCCCCCCCCCCCCCGCTACTAGCTTTTTTGCTCCCCCCATATCACTCCCGTAAGTCAGCTGACACCTGCTGACCCCACCTTCCCCCGCCATCCCTTTGAACCCCCTGTGTGGGAGTCTCCCCATCAATATACGTTCCTTCGTTCCCACCTTTCTTCCCGCGCGTGGGAAGAAAAACCCCCGCGCTTTCCAAAGCCTGCCCCGCCCCCTCTGGCGCAGCTCCTGTCAAGCCTTGTCTCTCTCCCCCAGCCCATATAACATTCCCTGCGCGTGATTGCCCCCTTATATACAACAACCATCATACTTCAACCCTCAAACACCCCCCACCCTCACAAACCCTCAATTAGAGTCCAACTTTTCAGTTAGTATAAAGGTCCACGCCTCTTTGGGCGTTTCAAAGTAGTGGTGTTGGCCATTATGTGTAACCCACATTCGCGCTGACTGCAACATTCCAAATTTCACTCGTTTCCGATGCAGCATCGCTTTGGCCCGGTTGAAACCCGCTCTCCGCTTAGCGACCTCCGTGCTCTCGTCCGGGTATATTCTGATCTCAGCATTGTCCCACTTGCTGCTCCGCTCCTTCTTGGCCCATTTCAGGACCCTCTCTCTGTCCGTAAACTGGTTAAATCTCACCACCATCGCCCTTGGCGGCTCATTTGCCTTGGGCTTCCTCGCCAGCACCCGGTGCGCCCCTTCCAGCTCCAGCAACCCCGGGGGGGCCTCCGCGCCCATCAGTGCCCCGATCATTGTGCCCGCATATGCCGTAGCATCAGCCCCCTCCACTCCTGGGAGACCCAGGATCCTCAGATTATTTCTCCTCGACCTGTTCTCCAGGTCTTCGAGTCTTCCCGCCCACGTCTTGTGTAGCGCCTCGTGCCGCTCCACTTTCACCGCCAGGCCCAAGAGCTCGTCCTCATTCTCACTCACTTTTTCCTAGATCTCCTGGATCTTCACCTCGTGGGCTTTCTGGGTTGCCCCAAGTCCTTCAATTATTGCCAACATAGGCGCCACCATCTCCTTACGCAGCTCCTCGAAGCAGCGCTTGATGAATTCCTGCATCTCCTCTTTGTCCCCGGCCGCCGCCATTTTGCTTGTTTTCTCTCTCTTCTCCCGCTGCTCCAATGCCACTTTTTTGGCCGTTTCGCTGCGGGTCCGGTCCATACAAGTTAGTAGGGGACCTCTCTCCTCTCTTCCCCACGAATTGGCTGTAAAAAAAAAAAAAAAAGTTCCGTTGGGGCTCTTCTATCGAGCCCGAAAGCCCGTGTTCACGGGAGCTGCCGAATCGTGTGGCTTAGCTCCGCATAGCCGCAACTGGAAGACCCATTCCAGCATTTGAGAAACCTTTTACAAGGATCTTAATTGATTGCGTAGGACTGCTTCCTAAAACGAAAAGTGGGAATCAATATTTTTTGTCTATAACGGATGTGTCTACTAGGTTTCCAGAGGCCATTCCAGTACGTAATATTACAGCTAAAAAGATTGTGAAGGAGTTACTTAAATTCTTTAGTAGATATGGACTACCCACAAAAATACAATTGGATCAAGGATCAAATTATACCTCGAGGTTATTCAAGGAAGTTATACATACATAGATACATAGAAGATACGAGCAATGGGAGGCCTTTTGGCCCTTGGAGCCCGCGCCGCCATTTATCACGATCATGGCTGATCATCCAACTCAATAGCCTAATCCTGCTTTCTCCCCATAGCCTTTGATCCCATTCTCCCCAAGTGCTATATCCAGCCACCTCTTGAATATATTCAAAAAAAGCCTGCAATGTCTCCAAGGACATACTATGGACATACTAAGCTTATGGATAGCTTAGGAGTAAAACAATTTAAATTCACTGCGTACCATCCAGAATCGAAGGGAGCATTAGAACGGTGACACAGACGTCAATAACAATGTTGAGGGCTTATTCCCAAGATTATCCAGAGAATTGGGATAAAGGAATTGTATTCGTACTGTTTGCAATTAGAAATGCACCTAATAAATCCACCTAATTCAGTCCTTTTGAACTAATTTTTGGTCATGAGGTAAGAGGACCACTTAAATTGATTAAGGAAAAATTGATGAGTGAGCAGTCTGAAATTACATTATTGGATTACGTTTCAAATTTTAGAGAATGATTAAATAGAGCAGGTGAATTGGCTAGACAACATTTAAAAGATGCACAGCATGTAATGAAACAGGTAGTGGACAAGAAAGCAAAAGTTAGTAGTTTTGCCAGTGTAGATAAAGTTTTTTAGTATTAGCAGTGATAGGTGAACCTTTTAAAAGCAAGGTTTTGTGGACCTTATCAGATTGAAAGGAAATTATGTGGTAAGAATGCCAGACAGGAAAACTCACCGAGTGTGTCAGGTGAATATGCTTAAAAGGTATTTTGAAAGGGAAGGAGAGCAAAAGGAGGTTTTAGTGATTCTAATTCAAAGCGAAGAACCAAATCCAGATGACTCTGAATTTGACATTCTTCAAATGTTCTTAAAAATTGGGATAAATTGTTGAGTTACCTTCTGGAGGAATAACGAACAGACCTGGAAGAGTTATTGATATCACATGGGCAAGTTTGTGGAGATATGTTGGGAAGTACTAAAATGGCGATACATGATGTAGATGTGGGAAACGCTGTTCAATTAAACAACATCCATGTAAACCCTTTAAAATTAGCACAGGTTCAAAAAGAAATTGAATGGGCAGCACAGTGGTTAGCACAGTTGTTTCACAGCTCTAGGGTCCTAGGTTCGATTCCCGGCTTGGGTCACTGTCTGTGTGGAGTCTGCATGTTCTCCCCGTGTGCACGTGGGTTTCCTCCGGATGCTCCGGTTTCCTCCCACAGTCCAAAGATGTGCAGGTTAGGTGGATTGGCCATTCAAAAATTGCCCTTAGTGTCCAAACAAAAAGTGTTAAATCAGGCTTACTGAGTTACAGGGATAGGGTAGAGACATGGGCTTGAGTAGGGTGCTCTTTGTAAGGACCGGTGTAGACTCGATGGGCCGAATGGCCTCCTTCTGCACTGTAAATTCTATGATTCTATGAAAGTATGCTTAAAAATGGCATAATTGAAGTGGGTTGCAGCCATTGGAGCTCACCCATAGTGATGGTACCGAAACCGGACGGTACCCAATGATTGTGTGTGGACTCGAGAAAGGTTAATGCAGTTACAAGAACAGACTCTTATCCTATCCCACGCATGGAGGATTGCATTGAGAAGGTGGGACAATCCGCTTTTATCTCCAAACTGGATTTACTTAAATGTTACTGGCAGGTCCCTTTATCCAAAAGGGCGAAGGAGATTTCAGCTTTTGTGACTCCAGATAACCAATTCAACTTTATGCCATTTGGCATGAAAAACGCCCCAGCCACATTTCAACGGTTGACTAACAAAGTTGTTTCAGGATTACTCAATTGTGCGGTAAACACCGACAATCTGGTGATTTTTAGTCAGACATGGAAAGAACATTTGAAGCATCTGATGGAGTTAGTCGGTCGACTTCAAGAGGCGGGTTTGGTGGTAAACCTAGCGAAAAGTGAATTTGTAAAAGTCCAAGTCACATTCCTTGGCCATACAATTGGACAGGGACGAATGGTCCCACGGGATGTGAAAACAAAAGTTATTGGGGAGTTTCCAATACCCTCGACACAAAGGGAAATAATGCGATTTCTTGGCATGAGTGGATTTTACCAAAACTTTGTGCCAAATTTTAGCAGCGTAGTTGCTCCACTGACAGACTTGCTGAAGAAGCGTAGCAAATTTCAGTGGACGGCGGAGTGTCAACCGGCATTTGACGGCCCAAAAGCTGTGTTAACCACTGCTCCTGTGTTGACCACCCCAAATTACACGAAACCATTCAAAGTGGCTGTCGATGCGAGTGATGTGGGCGTAGGTGCTGTGCCCTTGCAAGAAAACGACAAAGGAATAGAGCGGCCTATTGAATATTTTTCCAAGAAATTGAATGATCACCAGAGGATGTATTCAACAATTGAAAAGGCGACTTTGAGCTTGGTGCTGGCTTTGCAACATTTTAACACTTTTTTAATGTTACCAGCAATTCGGCTAGAAACAATTATATATACTGATCATAATCCATTGACGTTTTTGGAGCGATTCAGGAATAAAAATGCCAGACTGTTTTGATGGAGTTTATTGTTACAACCATTTCATTTAAGAATTAAACATGTAGCAGAACGAGAAAATGTGATAGCCGATGCTTTGTCACAAATGTAATGAAGAGAAGCAGGTTCAATGGTGGAAATGGTAAAATGGACTATTATTATCAATGTTTGGCTGTTTTGATTTTGTTTAAAAGATATATATTTATTGTCAATTGTTCTTATTGGAAAAGTGGAAAGATGAAATATGAAACCATCTTTGAAGTTGATGGTTTATTTTTTTTTTCTGGGGGAGGTGTCATGGGAGTGTCCCTTTGAGAAATGTTTTTGTTTTATCACATGGCTTCAGTGATGTCGTTGTGTTGGTGGAGCTGGGCTGTGGCTCGGAGTTGCTTTTACTTTCGCTTTGGTTTGGGGCTTGATTGTCGCTCTTGAGTTTTTTGCTTTCGCTTTCACATTTGGCTGCTGTACTCAGAAAGAGAAATATCTTGGAGTGTCTCTTTATCTTCATTTTAAAAGCTGTTTCCAGATTACTTGTCAACTTAAAATAAATAATTGCTTTCTGGAATGAATTCAAACCTGCTGTTTTGGAAAGGAAACAAGAGTGTCCATACCAGGTTTTCGTGCTGTGTACTGGGCCACACCTTTGAAAAGGAGGTACTGGTTTATGGGATCTTGTTATTAAATTGGAACAGTTAAAAGGGGGAATTTATTAAGGGTGAGACATAGATTACTGTAGCTGTGTGGGGTATTTGTGTTTGTAGTTGATAAAAATGCTTACTGTGTGTGTTTAGAAAAATGTTAACTAAATTCGTAGAATAAAGCTTGTTTTTGATTAAAAGTGCTTAAGGCCTCTGTTGAATAACACCTGAAAGCCAGGACCCTCAGGCTCATCGTAACCAAAATCGATAAACAGTTGTAGGTCAGGTGAACTCCATGATATATTTGGAGTTTTCTAAACCCTGGCACATAACAATCTGGATCGTACCCTCGCTTGAAATGATCCAGATAATGATATTTACTCATTTAAATATGCACAGCCATCTTGATATTGCATTGAATCGACACCTGGGAGTCACCGGCTGCATTGGTGAGGTCTCAACCAGGCACCGATTTAGTACTGGTCTCCACAAGCAGAGACCAGTCATGATGGCCACGTGGGTGTCTTGACGGCCATTGGAGCCCCTCGGGTGGTCGGGGACAGGGCAGGGCAGTACCCTGGCGTCCCTATCTGAGGAACTGGTCTCGCCAGCAAGTTGAGTTCCCCACTCTAGAAAACATTTCTCAGTTTGGGCTAGACCGGGGAGAAACACCCCCATGGCCCAAAAAATGAAGTGTGGGTGAATACCGGTCTGGATCACACTGGGAAAGCTGACGGAAACACCCCGCCATACTCATCCAAAATGACACTAAGAAATGTTTTGGTTGAATCACACCAATGTTAATGTTTCAGAAACAGAATTGGGTTTCTCATAAAACTATAATGAGGCATTGCTGAGAACGTATTTGGCATAGGTAAACAAGACTGAATAATACCACAAAGCCTTTCCGTTGGAGGTGTGAAGCTCTTTTTGATGAGGTGCCTAGGATACTCCAATTCCTCGCTTAATGTTTTTAAAAAAAATCTTTTTATTCGCCATATTTTCATCATTAAAACAGAAAAAAACCCAGAGAAACAATAAAACGACCCTACCAATATGGAACCTAAAACAGTGACTCGCAAGTTAAAGACAAAAAGCAAACAACAAACCAACCCCCCCCACCCCTAATGTTCAATGGCACCAACTCCCAAAAGTGCATGATAAATAAACCCCGTGAATTGTAGAACCCCTCCTTGCCCTCCCCCCTTAACTCAAACTTCACCTTCTCCAGGGTCAAAAATTCCAGCATGCCCCCCCCCCCGCCATGCCGAGGCACAGGGCAGAGAAGTTGATCTCCACCCCAACAGGACCTATCTACGAGCAATCAGCGAGGCGAAGGCTAAAACATCTGTCCCTGCAGTTCGGGTTGGTTCGACATCCTTAAAATGGCCTCCAGGGGATCCGGCTCCAAGTCCATATGCAGCATCCCGAGATGATGTTAAATACCTCCCTCCCACACCTTTCCAGCTTCGGACAGGACCAAAACATATGCACATGGTTTGCGCGGCCCTTCCCACATCCTCTACCCCCTCAAAGAGCCGTCTCATTGTTGCTTTTGTGAGGTGCGTCCTATACGCAACCTTCAATTGAATCCACCCCAATCTTGTGCATGAGGTTGAGGCATTGACCCTTCGCAGCACCTCGCACCACAGACCCTCTTCCATCGCCTCTCCCAGCTCTTCCTCCCACTTAGCCTGAATTTCCTTCATGGACACACCATCCTTCTCCAAAATTCTTCCATAGATCGCCGACATCAACCCCCCCCCCCCCCCCCCCCAAAGCCCACAATACTGCAGTATTGTCTCCAACACCGAGGGGGCTGGCGCTACCGGGATGGTCGGGAACTCCTTCCTCGGAAAGTCTCGGCCTTGTAGGCACCTAAACCTTTCCTCCTGCGTCAGCCATTCTCTCCCAGCTCCTCCAACTTCGCAAGTCATCCCCAGGAACAAATCCTTCACTGCCCTAATCCCCCCTCTCCTTCCACCTCTGAAACTTCTCACCCAGCCTCCCCGGCTCGAACCAATGATTCCCCCTAATTGGCATCCTCCCCTGACCTGGCCCTCAGTGTAAAGTGCTGTCCAGCTTTTCAAAGTTACCACCACCATCGGGCTCACCGAATACTTGCCGGGGCCATCGGGGGCCGCGCCGTTAACAGCACCCTCAACCCGGACTCTCAACACGGACCCTCCTCCATCTTAACACCCCAAGACTAGCCCCACCCCAACCCTGCCCAGCACCTTCTCTTGTGTTCACCGGCCAGTAATGTAATACGTTTGCCCCCCCGGCCCGTCGCACTCTCTGCAGGACCGCCCTCAACCCTGGTCACCTTTCTCTCTCTCTCTCTCTCCCCCACCCCTCAAATAAACGAGATGCCCAACCTGTCCACCTCCTTGGAAAAAACATTTGGGTTGAAAGACCGGCAGGCACTGAAATAGAAACAAACAGAAATGTCAATAGCACATTCATTTTAACTGTCCGCACCCGGCCCGCCAACGACAGAGGGAGATTGTCCCACCCTGCCAAATCGGCCTTCACCCTCCCCACCAAACCAGCAAAATTGTACCTTCGGATCCCCTCCAAATCACCCGCCACCTGCATCCCCAAGTATCTTAAGTGGGTTGAAGCCCGACAAAATGGCAGTTCTTTGCCATTTGACTCTACCCGGCCAAATGCCTTCTCTGCATCTCATGCCACCACCTCCGTTTCCTTCCCATCCGTCGGTGGCATGATCACATTTAACAACCTTCTCAAATTCGAGAACAGCTGGATTCCCTTCACGAACCCTTTCTGATCCTCTCCAGTAACCTTCGGGAGGCACCCCTCCAACCTTGCCTCCAGCACCTTTGTCAGTATCTTGGCATCCACATTTTAATAGGGCTATGGGCCTATACCAACCACACTCCACCGGGTCCTTGCCCTTTTTTCACAGTAGGGAAATCGAAGCCTGTCCCAATGTCTGCGGCAACCCCCCCTATCTATCGCCGCCTCAAACATTCCTACCATGAGCGACGCCAACTTGTCCTTAAATTTCTTATAATTCGCCCCTGGGAACCCATCTGGCCCTGCCACCTTCCCTGACAGCATCCTCCCGATTGCCTCTTTTACCTCCTACTCCCCCACTGGCCCCTCCAGCCCTATCCTATCTTCCTCCCCCAACCTCAGCTACTCCAACCCGTCCAGAAACTCCCTCATCTCTCACTTTCTCTCGGCTGCTCCGACCTATACAACTTCTCAGAAAACTCCTCAAAAACGTTATTCTGCTCCAGGGCCACCACTAACTTCCCTATCCTATCCTGTACCTGGACTATCTCCCTCGCTGCCTCCTCCCTCCGGAGATGGCCGGCCAACATATGCCCGCCTTCTTCCCATATTCGTAAACGGCCCCCCTTGCCTGTCTCAATTGGCGCACCGCCTTCCCTGTGGACAACCAGTCAAACGTTGCCTGAAGCTCCTTCCTCCTATTCAAGAGCATCACCAATCTCCCCTCCAAAGCCCCTGTTACCATCATGTACCTGCCCCTCTGGTCCACCTTCGCCATCTGAACCTCACCCTCTTGTCCACCAATACCGCTACCACCTGAGCCCTACTATCAAACCCAGAATGGAACACCTGACTCACACACCACTTCCTGAGCCTCACCTGATCCTTCACCCTCAGGTGGCTCTCCTACAGCATCACCACATCGGCCTTTAGGCCCTTTAAATGCGCAAACAGCCTTGATCTCTTCACCGGCCTCCCCAATCCCTCACGTTTCACCTTACTGTTCTGATCGGGGCCTCTCACCCACCCAGCCCCTCCTATCCGCCATAATCATAACCTATGGTCCCTGCCCAGGCCTCCTCTTCCCAATCCCCTTCCACGTGCCCAGTTCCTGAAAGCAAAAGTCTAACAAACAAAACCAGTGCAAAAAAAAAACACACCCCAGAAAACCGCCATCACCCCAAAGTTCACTAACCTCCTACCAGCGCCCCATACCACAGGGTACACTATCCTTCCCCACTAACCAACCCAAAAATAGAAACTTCCAACCATTCCCAACCCTCATATAAAACAAATTAACATCCTTAACCAACAGACAAGAAATGAATCTATATGCAGCTTTTCACCCCCTTCCATCTGTCCAAAGCCAAACAGCGGTCCCAGCTCTCATTTTCACCACAGTCCTTCAACCTTCACGGACACCTCCGCAGCCTCCACCGTCTCAAAGTAGAAGTCATTTGAGTTGTTGGTTACCCTCAGCTTTGCCGGGTAGACCACGGCGAACCTCACACCATTACTGTAGATTGCCGCCTTCAGCTGACCGCCAGCCTTCTCACCAGCTTCACAGTTAAGTCCTGGATATACGAATGCCAACTCCTTCCCACTGCACCTCATGTCCGGAGGACATTTTCTTTAACATGGTATTTATGAAAACAAATTATGACCGCCCTTGGCGGCTCATTTGCCTTCGGCTTGGGCCGGTGACCGATGAGCTCTGTCGAGTTCATACCGGGCGGGTTCCTCCCCTTCCCCCAGCAACTCGGCCAGCATCTCCGCGAAGTGCTCAGTCAGCCTCAGGCCCTCCACCCTCTCGGGCAAGCCCACAATTCTTAAATTCTGCCACCTTGACCTGTTCTCCAGGTCCTCCACCATAGCTTGCAGTCCTTTGTTGACTTCTACCATCCTCCGCAGGCTCCTCACCCATTGAGGTGAACTGGTTACTGTGCTGTGACAGAGCCTCCTCCACCCCCATCAACTTCTCTCCTTGCTCCTGTCCACGGCCAATGTCCTCCAACACCGCCTCCTCCACCAGCACCTTCATCGCTGCCATCATCTCTTTCCGCATCACCACCTCCATATGCTTGGCAAACTGCTTTTCGAACTCTCCAGCCATCACTCTGGCATCTTCTCTACTGAGAAAGGTGCAGCCCAACCCAGCGACCCAACTTTCCTGCAGCCGGGCTGACCCGTTCGCTCGATGGCGAATCTTCGCTCACCCTCTTCTTCCTGATGGCTTTTTTCTGGTCCTTCGACATTTCCCCTCCTTCCTTGTCTCTTCCTGCACCAGCTCATCCAAAAACTGCCACTCGGACCAGGCTTTAAATTCCAAAAAACTGAGCCTTGAGCAGGAGCCACCCAATGTTCGACTTCCATCTACGTGCTGCCACTGGAAGTCCCTCCTCGCTTACCTATACTATGAGACATCATGGGGGTGACTTACCACTGTGCTGAAGGTTAACATGTAAAGTCCTTGCCTTGAGACCATTTGACCCCGCAATCCTTTTTAGATTGATGAAGCCCCTGGGCGGTCATTTATGCATAAAGTACTCACAATCTGTGCCTTATGTATCAGGAGCAATAAGGTGTTGATCATATTTTTTAAAATACCAGTTGACATGGTTGTTATCATCCCGGATGAGGCGGCATCCACCACCACTAATTGTTCTGATGTTGCATAAAATTAGCTCTAATTTCCAGCAAGCGCATTCTCCTTTATTCAGCTGATTCCAGATTTCTCATTTTAATTATTTCCGAATAACTTAAAATGGTACAGTGCTGAATTTCCTACTTTCCTACACTCCAGGTTGAATACTATAGTTACATCTGTCTATACGTTATAGCTGTCACCAAAGTTTGCAAAGTAGAAAAAACAGAGGATGGAGAGAGGCTTGAAAGATAGGGACGGGTTAGTGTAGGGAGAGAGCATGTCAAGGACAAGCTTCATAACTTGGAGAATGGATTAGAAAGTCTGAGCTTCGACTTCCGGGTGCGGTGATGACCAGCTGAGTCGCACGTTTCGGCAGCTCCCTGTGAAACGGACTTTTGGGCTCTTGATAGGAGCCCCAACGGCAATTTTGACGGCTAAAAACACTGTGCGGTAAACCAGAAGGGAATCCCCCCTGGATACAGATGGAAAAAGGAGGAGAGAGTGGCCAGATTGCAGTGGATCCTTTAGAACAGCGGCAAGGAAGGCAAGCAAAAACCAAGATGGCGTCGGAAGGTGGCAGTTTAACATGGGGCCCTGAACAACAAGAGTTCTTGAAATGCTGTGTGGAAGAGATCAAAAAGGAAATGAAGAAAGAGCTGTTGGCCCCGATACTACAGGCAATCGAAGGGCTAAAGGAGGAACAAAAAACCCAGGAGCGGGAGCTTCGGGTCGTGAAGGCAAAGGCAGCCGAGAATGAGGACGATATACAGGGCCTGGTGGTGAAGACGGAGACGCAGGAGGCACATCAGAAACGATGTGTGGAAAGGTTGGAGGCACTGGAAAACAACGCAAGGAGGAACAACCTGAGGATTCTTGGTCTTCCTGAAGGTGTGGAGGGAGCGGACGTCGGGGCATATGTGAGCACGATGCTGCACTCGTTAATGGGAGCGGAGGCCCCGGCAGGTCCGTTGGAGGTGGAGGGAGCATACCGAGTGATGGCGCGTGGACCGAGAGCAGGAGAAATTCCCAGAGCCATAGTGGTGAGATTCCTCCGTTTTAAGGATAGAGAAATGGTCCTTAGATGGGCGAAGAAAACTCGGAGCAGTAAATGGGAGAACGCGGTGATCCGCGTTTATCAAGACTGGAGTGCGGAGGTGGCGAGAAGGAGGGCGAGCTTTAATCGGGCCAAGGCGGTGCTTCATAAAAAGAAGATAAAATTTGGAATGCTGCAACCGGCAAGACTGTGGGTCACATATCGAGGGAGGCACCACTACTTTGAGACGGCGGATGAAGCGTGGACTTTTATTGTGGAAGAAAAACTGGAATGAGCGGGTTATTAAAAAGAACGTTCGAACAAAGTGGTGGGGCGAATGTGGGGGGCAAAGAGGGGTTTTATGTACTAATCCTGCGATGTGGTAACTTTTCTCTCTCCCACAGGTGGTGATGGGGGGAGGTGGAGGAGATGGGGCGTTGGCCATTGGGGGCGGGGCCAAGGGAGAAGCGCGGGCTTGGTTCCCGCGCTATGATAATCATGGCGGGAATAGAGAAGCAGGAAGGAGGGGGCGTCGCACGGTGCGAGCCGAGGTCACGGGGGGAAGCCGAGGTCAGCCAGAGTTTGCTGACTTCTGAGAGCAACATGGGGGGAGTAATTACGCTAGCGGGGGATCTAGCGGGGGGGTTGGGAGGGGGGAATTACTGGGTTGCTGCTGCTGGGGAGAGGGGGGAGCTGGTATGGGAGAGGATGGGCGGGGGGGCACCGCCTGGGGGAGATACAGCTGCGTGGGAACCGGGTGAGGAGCTGGAAAAAGGTGATGGCTAATCGACAAGGGGGGGGGGGGGATAGGAAGCCCCCCAACTCGGCTGATCACGTGGAACGTGAGAGGGCTGAACGGGCCGATAAAGAGGGCACGGGTACTCGCACACCTTAAGAAACTTAAGGCAGATGTGGTTATGTTACAGGAAACGCACCTGAAACTGATAGACCAGGTTAGGCTACGCAAAGGATGGATGGGGCAGGTGTTCCATTCGGGGCTAGATGCGAAAAACAGGGGGGTGGCTATATTAGTGGGGAAGCGGGTAATGTTCGAGGCAAAGACTATAGTGGCGGATAACGGGGGCAGATACGTGATGGTGAGTGGCAAACTACAGGGGGAGACGGTGGTTATGGTAAACGTATATGCCCCGAACTGGGATGATGCCAATTTTATGAGGCGGATGCTAGGACGCATTCCGGACCTAGAGATGGGAAAGCTGATAATGGGGGGAGATTTTAATACGGTGTTGGAACCAGGGCTGGATAGATCGAAGTCCAGGACTGGAAGGAGGCCGGCAGCAGCCAAGGTACTTAAAGATTTTATGGAGCAGATGGGAGGTGTAGACCCGTGGAGATTTAGCAGACCTAGGAGTAAGGAGTTCTCGTTTTTCTCCTATGTCCATAAAGTCTACTCGCGAATAGACTTTTTTGTGCTGGGTAGGGCATTGATCCCGAAGGTGAGGGGAACGGAGTATACGGCTATAGCCATTTCGGATCACGCTCCACACTGGGTGGACTTGGAGATAGGGGAGGAAACAGGAGGGCGCCCACCCTGGAGAATGGACATGGGACTAATGGCAGATGAGGGGGTGTGTCTAAGGGTGATGGGGTGCATTGAAAAGTACTTGGAACTCTATGATAATGGGGAGGTCCAGGTGGGAGTGGTCTGGGAGGTGTTGAAGGCGGTGGTTAGAGGGGAGCTGATATCAATAAGGGCACATAAAGGGAAGCAGGAGAGTAAGGAACGGGAGCGGTTGCTGCAAGAACTTTTGAGGGTGGACAGACAATATGCGGAAGCACCGGAGGGGGACTGTACAGGGAAAGGCAAAGGCTACATGTAGAATTTGACTTGCTGACTACAGGCACTGCAGAGGCACAATGGAGGAAGGCACAGGGTGTACAGTACGAATATGGGGAGAAGGCGAGCAGGTTGCTGGCACACCAATTGAGGAAAAGGGGAGCAGCGAGGGAAATAGGGGGAGTGAGGGATGAGGAAGGAGAGATGGAGCGGGGAGCGGAGAGAGTGAATGGAGTGTTCAAGACATTTTATAAAAAATTATATGAAGCTCAACCCCCGGATGGGAGGGAGAGAATGATGGGCTTCTTGGATCAGCTGGAATATCCCAAGGTGGAAGAGCAGGAAAGGGTGGGACTGGGAGCACAGATCGAGGTAGAAGAAGTGGTGAAAGGAATTAGGAGCATGCAGGCGGGAAAGGCCCCGGGACCGGATGGATTCCCAGTCGAATTCTATTGAAAATATGTGGACTTGCTCGCCCCGGTACTGACGAGGACCTTTAATGAGGCAAAGGAAAGGGGACAACTGCCCCCGACTATGTCTGAAGCAACGATATCGCTTCTCTTAAAGAAGGAAAAGGACCCACTACAATGCGGGTCCTATAGACCTATTTCCCTCCTAAATGTAGATGCCAAGGTCCTGGCCAAGGTAATGGCAATGAGAATAGAGGAATGTGTCCCGGGGGTGGTCCACGAGGACCAAACTGGGTTTGTGAAGGGGAGACAGCTGAACACGAATATACGGAGGTTGTTAGGGGTAATGATGATGGCCCCACCAGAGGGAGAAACGGAGATAGTAGTGGCGATGGATGCCGAGAAAGCATTTGATAAAGTGGAGTGGGATTATTTGTGGGAGGTGTTGAGGAGATTTGGTTTTGGAGAGGGGTATGTTAGATGGGTGCAGCTGTTGTATAGGGCCCCAGTGGCGAGCGTGGTCACGAATGGACGGGGATCTGCATATTTTCGGCTCCATAGAGGGACAAGGCAGGGATGCCCTCTGTCCCCATTATTGTTTGCACTGGCGATTGAGCCCCTGGCGATAGCGTTGAGGGGTTCCAAGAAGTGGAGGGGAGTACTTGGGGGAGGAGAAGAGCACCGGGTATCTTTGTATGCGGACGATTTGCTACTATACGTGGCAGACCCGGCGGAGGGGATGCCAGAAATAATGCGGATACTTGGGGAGTTTGGGGATTTTTCAGGGTATAAATTGAACATGGGGAAAAGTGAGTTGTTTGTGGTGCATCCAGAGGAGCAGAGTAGAGAAATAGAGGACCTACCGTTGAGGAAGGTAACAAGGGACTTTCGTTACCTGGGGATCCAGATAGCTAAGAATTGGGGCACATTGCATAGGTTAAATTTAACGCGGTTGGTGGAACAGATGGAGGAGGATTTCAAGAGATGGGATATGGTATCCCTGTCAATGGCAGGGAGGGTGCAGGCGGTTAAGATGGTGGTCCTCCCGAGATTCCTCTTTGTGTTTCAGTGCCTCCCGGTGGTGATCACGAAGGCTTTTTTTAAAAGGATTGAAAAGAGCATCATGGGTTTTGTGTGGGCCGGGATGACCCCGAGAGTGAGGAAGGGATTCTTACAGCGTAGCAGGGATAGGGGGGGGGCTGGCACTACCGAGCCTAAGTGAGTATTATTGGGCCGCTAATATTTCAATGGTGAGTAAGTGGATGGGAGAGGAGGAGGGAGCGGCGTGGAAGAGATTAGAGAGGGCGTCCTGTAGGGGGACTAGCCTACAGGCTATGGTGACAGCCCCATTGCCGTTCTCACCGAGGAACTACACCACAAGCCCGGTGGTGGTGGCTACACTGAAGATTTGGGGACAGTGGAGACGGCATAGGGGAAAGACTGGAGCCTTGGGGGGGGTCCCCGATAAGAAACAACCATAGGTTTGCCCCGGGGGGAATGGATGGGGGATATGGAATGTGGCAAAGAGCAGGAATAACGCAACTGAAAGATCTGTTTGTGGATGGGAAGTTCGCGAGTCTGGGAGCGCTGACCGAGAAATATGGGTTGCCCCAAGGGAATGCATTCAGGTATATGCAACTGAGGGCTTTTGCGAGGCAACAGGTGAGGGAATTCCCGCAGCTCCCGACACAGGAGGTGCAGGACAGAGTGATCTCAAAGACATGGGTAGGGGATGGTAAGGTGTCAGATATATATAGGGAAATGAGGGACGAAGGGGAGACTATGGTAGATGAACTAAAAGGGAAATGGGAAGAAGAGCTGGGGGAGGAGATCGAGGAGGGGCTGTGGGCAGATGCCCTAAGCAGGGTAAACTCGTCGTCCTCGTGTGCCAGGCTAAGCCTGATTCAGTTTAAGGTATTACACAGGGCACATATGACTGGAGCACGGCTCAGTAAATTTTTTGGGGTGGAGGATAGGTGTGCGAGGTGCTCGAGAAGCCCAGCGAATCATACCCATATGTTTTGGTCATGCCCGGCACTACAGGGGTTTTGGATGGGGGTTACAAAGGTGCTTTCAAAAGTAGTAGGAGTGCGGGTCGAACCAAGCTGGGGGTTGGCTATATTTGGGGTTGCACAAGAGCCGGGAGTACAGGAGGCGAGAGAGGCCGATGTTTTGGCCTTTGCGTCCCTAGTAGCTCGGCGCAGGATATTGCTAATGTGGAAAGAAGCCAAGCCCCCGGGGGTGGAGACCTGGATAAATGACGTGGCGGGGTTTATAAAGCTAGAGCGGATTAAGTTCGTCCTAAGGGGGTCGGCTCAAGGGTTCACCAGGCGGTGGCAACCGTTCGTCGAATACCTCGCAGAAAGATAGACGGAATGGGAAAAAGAAGGCAGCAGCAGCAGCCCAGGATCGGGGGGGGTGGGGAGGGGGGCGCGGGGGGAGGAGGAACCAGAAGGACTCTCAGGGTTGTTCATATATACTGTATAGTATGTATAGGTCGTTGCTACAGATAATTATATATTGGACTGTTAAATTATATTTTTGGAGAGTGTTACTTGTGACAAGGCAGTTGCCAATTAGGGCTAGTTTTCATTTTTGTTATTTATTATTTATTCATTTTTTGTTTATAAAATAGGTAATTGTTATTTGTGTTGTTATAATATTGTGTAAAGGATGCACAATGTACTGTGTTGGTTGACCAAATATTTTCAATAAAATATTTAATAAAAAAAAAGAAAGTCTGAGCTTCTGGACAATAGGCCTGTGGAGGCGCAGCTGGTGAAAATGTTGCAACATCTATTGCTAAGTTTTGTATTTTTTCCTCAGAACTGTTCAACTTTGTGCATTTATGTTGTGATTTTTCTGGCGGGTAAATATTGGAGTGGAGGGATATGCTTAAACAATTGTGTTTTAAGTGTTTCTGGATTGGTTTGCCAATCCGAATGCTTACCCCTCTTAGACATGGCCAACATTTCCTCCATGCCTCGCATTCATTTTTGTTGTTTAAGAGATGCTGTGTAAAGCAGATAAGATTTTTGTTTATGGTCTACCTGCTTGCTTAGTAAAGCACTTCTGAATAGGGGAGAGGTGTCAGCAGGAATAACTGTTGCATGGGGAAGGAAGAAGGGCAGTAAAGTATCTTTGAGTGAGGCCTAGTAATCTAAAATTAAAACTATTAGACCCCGAGAGAAGAAGGAGCAATTCAGGGGCAATTTAGCTTGGCCAGTCCACCTACCCTGAACATCTTTTGGGTTGTGGGGGTGAGACCCACGCACACAGGGGGAGAATGTGCAAACTCCACCCAGACCGTGACCCGGGGCCAGATCGAACCCGGGTCCTCAGCGCCGTGAGGCAGCAGTGCTAATCACTGTGCCATCGTCCCACCCTACATAACCACATTCCTGAACAATTCTCCTGTTGATCCCTCTGACTTTGCTAATCCTTCCCTCCCTGACATCTTGACTCCATCTTTGCTATCCATCATGGTGTTGCAGTTGAAAGCCCTTCACTCCTCTCGCTTGAACATATCATTGGCATTTGCCACTGGTCAGGATTTCCCCAAGTGTCAGCAACCATGTTGCACTGCATTATGTGAACCTTCAGTGTATCTTTGTAACACCGTTGCTGTCTGCCCTGCTTTCCTTTGCTATCCATCAGTTCCCCTAAAGTACCTGCTTAGGTAACCATATATCGTTCTGCTCTGGGGATCTGAGCATTGATTAACACGCCCTCAGTGCTGATGCTATTGCATATTCCAGTATTTGGTTATTACTGGTTATGTCCTGTCAGCTTGTACAAAGCGAACAGGAGAAATCAAACCAATATCCCACTTATCACAGTAATAAAGTTGCAAAGCCTACTTCTTTGTGATTTTACTTGCTGATATGCGAACAAAGGCTCTAAAAGAAGAAATATGAAGAGTTTCTAGTACTACAGTATGGAAGCAAAAATAATCTAATTCCTACTCTTTAGAGAGAGCAAATTGACAATGCATTTATCTTATTTGAAAAACAACTATCCTGAGAATTCCATGTCAGCAGTTTAGTACAAGACCCCATTCTCAGTGTGCCACTCCGGGCCAATGCAGTCAGCTGGCTGGCAGCAAAAATACACCGCAGCTTAAGCAGCAGCAGCAAGCAACCTGGTGACACAGTTGTAAAGTTTACCTCAGGGTAGTTACCTTGAATACAATTTGCTTTCATAACAGCACCGAAAGGTTGGTGGAAAAATTGAAATATGGTTGAAGGTTGGCAACATTGCACACTTGAGGCAAAGTGCCAACAAATTGTTTGTCTCTAACATTATGCTTTTGTAACTCTTTGGGGAGGCATTCACCATGTGTGCCAAGCAAAATAATGATAAATTTGCTGTAGCAAACGTCCACATTTCTGTTACTTTGCAGTTGTACCATAGAAATATCAAACAAAATCCACAATGCCTCTTTTCCCCGCCTTACCAGCTGAAAATATTTGTTGAGATCAAAAAATGGTTACCGCAAGGAGGCCATTCACTCCTGTGCGAATAGTTCCATTATTTTGACTATTTAGTTCTTTTAATTTTAAAAAATACATTCTTCATCATTTACATCTATAAATGTGCATGGTTAATACAAATCTCATGAATTAAGTATTTTAAGAATTGTAAATATGTCTATATGGCAGGGATGGGGAAAATCATTTTTCAGTTGGATAAGTTCCACCTCTGCTGGCCAAATATATGTTTACTGTTTTATTTCTCCATATTGCAGTGTGATCATAAATTGATATAATCTATATTTTTGAAATGTTAGTTTCATGACAAAATGTTGCTGTATTTCAGGCATTTCTGCGGATGTGCAATCTGCCAGTCCAGGTGGTTTGTAGGGCAAATTCAGAGTACATGTCCCCATCTGGTAAGTCTGAAGCTGAATTAAATTCCTGGAGGGCTTGTTTTGTTCGATGCCATATCTAATCCTGCAGTCTATATACTGCACAATACTGGTCATGAGCTACTTTTTTCATACACTTTTACGTTACCCCGTCTTCATTCTGAACCTTACTTATTTGAGGAATAGATTATTAACGGTTGCAGTTGTTTCGGAATTTTAATTGAGAGATGTATGAATTAGGATAATCTGTGGTGGTATGAACTTGTATGCAAAGTAGCACATTACATACATTATTCCACAGTGAATGATTGTTCAAGCAAATAACTATAAATGCTATGTATATCTATCAATTAAAAATTTTAAAAAAATAAAATATATATATATATATTATATACCATTTATCTTTTATAGCAAAGTTTACTTCTGGCCATTATTTATACTTGCTCAAGTAAAGAAAAAGGAGATTAAATGGTGGATCGACTCAAAATTCCTAAGACTGACATTTGGATCTTAGCAGTGTCTATGTGATGCTCTTGGCCTTTATTGGGGTTTCAATTTAAAAAATTAAAAAAAAAAATATATATATATATATATTATATACCATTTATCTTTTATAGCAAAGTTTACTTCTGGCCATTATTTATACTTGCTCAAGTAAAGAAAAAGGAGATTAAATGGTGGATCGACTCAAAATTCCTAAGACTGACATTTGGATCTTAGCAGTGTCTATGTGATGCTCTTGGCCTTTATTGGGGTTTCCTTTGTGCCGGAACACATATGAATAAAAGCTCAGAGATCACTATGTTCAAAGAGACCTGCAACTCTTTTGTGATACACTTATCGTATGGATGCAGATGAGGCTTTTGTTCATACATTTTACCTCATCTATTACCCTAAGGCTGCCTGTGAAGGCAGTGAAGAATGAATCTATTCAAAAGAAGCACAACAGAGCCTGCTGTTAGTGTGAACTGTATATGAACTGGCCTTAACAGCAGGTTCTGTGCATTTGAGTATAACACTTTTCCTTATCTTTTTCTTTTCAAGATATGAAACAAAACATAATTTGCGTATTCCTCTGCAAAAACTTGACTAGTGTTTCTGTTAAGTTTGGTTAAAATAATACACTGAATATTTTAGTACATATTTACTGCTGGGAGCTATCAAGAGAGAAGTATTTTACTGCAGTGCACCTATAATTCCATAGCACCAGGTGATGGAAAAAGGAAGAGAAAATTGGAGGATGCAGTCATCCTAACTAAACCTCCTAGAAGTGATTATTAAACAGCAATGGGTAGAGACCTGAGAGCAAATCAGCTGCCCACTGTTTCAACAGGGAAATACTACATTGTACAAGGGGCCCTAAAAGGGTGGCTGAGAACATTTGGCTAATTCTTTAAAAATCACTTTGGACAGTGTGTTTAGCATTTCATATTTTAATTTTAAAATCTGTTTTGACTACTGAACACATTTACATTTTAAGCCACAATTATTTTAATGACAGTACAAGTTAACTTGAGTACTTGTATCAGTGACTTTGCATATCAAGTAAATAATTAATTTGAATATAGATTTCATAAATTCTCTAAGAAAGGGCGACATTCTTATGGTAGTATGCTGTTTCATGGCTCATCGGGACCACCATAATAGATTGTAATCCCAACTGGCTATCTGAGAAGAATTTATTTTGCTGTTCTCTCCTCTAATGAGAATGTGAAGACAAGGTGATCTGTTATCACGTTCTTGATCAACTGGTTTAAGAACATCATTGGCAGATGCCTTGAAAAAGCCAACTACTAGTCTTCATAATTGGGCAATGGCATCTTCTGGAGAGAGATACTAAAGAAGTAGAATTAGTACAGACTTCCCTCAATTGCTTATAGGGTGCGTATTGCTTTATGTACTATAGAATCATAGTGACCAGGAAGACCCCAGGTTCTATTTGTGTTGAGTTAGCTTATCTCCGCTTAGTACCATGTAACATTACAGTTGACAACAATACTAGGCAAAATAATACAATTGGCTGGGTTCAGGAGGGGCCTGACTTGCTGTGTATTTCCAGAATCTTTTGTATTTATTTCAGATTTCCAGCATCCAAAGTATTTTGCTTCTGTATTAATAACCTGTGTTTTAAATTGTCTATTGATTCCTCTTTTGTTAACATAGTATACAGTGCAGCTGAGTCACAGTTGATAGGCTGTGGATGCTGTTAGGTAATTCCAGGATTAGCATCCACCTCTTGGGCGGCAAGGTGGCACAGTGGTTAGCAGTACTGCATCACAGCTCCTGGAACCTAATTTCAATTCCGGCCTCTGGTAACTGTGTGGAGTTTGCACTTTGTCTCCATGTTTGCGTGGGTTTCCTCCCACAGTCCGAAGATGTACAGGTTAAGTGGATTGGCCATGCTAAATTTCCCTTTAATGTCCAAAAGGTTAGGTAGGGTTACTGGTTATGGGTGTAGGATAGAGGCATGGGCTTAGGTAGGGTGCTCTTTCTAAGAGCCAGTGCAGACCAGATGGACTGAATGGCTTCCTTCTGCCCTGTAAATTCTATGAATGCATTTTGTCCACCAGGGCCTTCACTATTCTCCTTTTGGGCATTCATCTGCCTGAAGCTGTTGGCACTTTCTGGAGGTTGGCAGGCTACTTAACTGTTACCTAACACTCTGAACTGTCATAGGTAGTACCATCTACTGTTACTATGACCGATTTTAACACCTGACTCAACATAAAAAGCTATTAATAGGCTCATTATTTCCTCTTGGCTTTTATATTCTACATGTTTTGTGCTAAAACCTAAAGAAAAACTTCCCAAAGCCTAGCTGAATCCCATTCGCTTTTGTTTACAGTGCTATCATCCTGAAGTTTTGCCTTTAATGGCCAGCGAACCTGTACCCACAAATATCTCTGCTGTTTGACATTATAGAGCTTAATGCATCACCTCACACTTGCTGACATCAAATTCCACTTGCCATTTTTTAAAAAACTTGTTTCTTTATTGTATCATCCTTTAGGTCTTCTAAAGAATTGCCTATACCTTTTGTTGTGGTCCCATTGCAAGTTTCAGCTGCAATCTTTCTAAGCCTGTCTAGATCATTGATGCATACAATGACAGTAGTGACCTGATGAACTTGTGGAACACACAACCCACTTTGAACTACCCCTAATAACAGCTTTTTACTCCCTCTTCTAATCTCAAAACTGTTTTAATTCACTTTGCTATCCTTCCCCAATTCCATACACCTTGATCTTCTCTGGCAATCTCCTCTGTAAGCACCTTGTCAAATATTTTTTTGAATCCCATGTGCACAACACCCACTGTATTTCCCCCACCTACCACGTCTGTTACCTTCTGAAAGGATTTGACCAGGTTTGTCAATCACAATGTTCTGTGAAACCATGCTGGCTGCTTCGATTTTGTCTTTATCTAGATACAAAGTAATTTTATAAAAACTAAAATGTTCTCTTCAATTGATGTTGGGGATTGGGTAATGCTCCCTCATTATGTTGCGATTCAGATCCTTTGGATCAATGCAGATTCTGAGTTTGCCAGAAGGCTTCTTTACGCACACCATGGAACTGACCCAGTCGGTTGGTTCCGTAACTCTGGAGATCACTCCTTGGTCTTAGAGGTCCTATCATAGAATTTACAGTGCAGAAGGAGGCCATTCGGCCCATCGAGTCTGCACCGGCTCTTGGAAAGAGCACCCTACCCAAGGTCAACACCTCCACCCTATCCCCATAACCCAGTAACCCCACCCAACACTAAGGGCAATTTTGGACACTAAGGGCAATTTATCATGGCCAATCCACCTAACCTGCACATCTTTGGACTGTGGGAGGAAACCGGAGCACCCAGAGGAAACCCACGCACACACTGGGAGGATGTGCAGACTCCCCACAGACAGTGACCCAAGCCGGAATCGAACCTGGGACCCTGGAGCTGTGAAGCAATTGTGCTATCCACAATGCTACCGTGCTGCCCTGCAGCTGCTGCTTAAGGCGGTCCTTGAGCAGTGCTGGGACTCTGAGCTGCATGCACCACAGGTGTGGTGTTCTGTTTGAGTATGATCTTGTACGTATATGGGAGCGTGCCCATGCCTTCGAAGACGTCGCGGTGCTGGTCGATGATGGCGTTGAGTTGCGCTCTGACGTCAGCATCCTGGAAGGCAGACGTATCATCAGGAGAGAGTGAGTGAACTCTTTGAACGAAGTTTAGCAATTTGCACGCCTGTCGCCTAGCACAGAGTCCTTCGAGGAACCCATGATCTTGAAAGGAAGGATGGCTTTTCGTGACTTGTGCGTCACTTCGTTGGCATGAGCCGGTAGCAGGAATGATGTTGCCATTGTAGTCCAATAGCTGGCAGGCCGATGGGAGAATGGTTGGTTTGACACAAAGGCTTTGGAAAGCAGACCACGCCATGAGATTGGCGGAGGCACCAGTGTCCAGACGGAATCGTATTTGGGACCAGTTGAACATCAGGGTGGCACACCACTAATCGTCTGGATCGATGCTGTATACCGACAGCGGTTGTTTGCTTCAGGGACAGCCTGTTTTTCGTTACGACACCGACTCGAAAAGGTGCCTTCGGGTCCTCGGTGTCACTGCTGCGTGGGAGGTCGGAATCGGACTCTGTGACCGTGGGTTGAATTGCCCGAACATTCCTGCGAGGCTGGCTGAAGCAATATGAATTGGAAGGCTGAGCTGCTCGACAGCAGGCAACATAGTGGCCAAGTCTTCCACATCGTAGGCATTGTCGAGATTTTGCGGGGCATTGCCGCTTTAAATGGACGGAGCCACAGTTGCCGCACGTCGTGACATCAGCACGTTCACTGCGCCACCGCGCATGCGCGGTGCGGTCCTGCGTGGTGCGCGCTTGCGCATTACGTTCCTCCATGTCGCTGTCCCCTCGTTTGGTGCATACAAGCGCAGGAGTCCGCGAAAAGCGAGCGAAATGGCCACCCTCATCCAGGCTGAGGCCCTGGAGGTGTTCAATCACTTGGACCCGTTCCGCCTCGTGGGGACCTTGCCGCACCGTTTCAGCTGCTTGTATATGGGAGTACCGACTGGTGGCATTTTCAGGTAGGACACTGGTCTCGATGGCGGTCGCTAGGGTGAGTTGCTTTACTTTGAGGAGCTGCTGACGTAGGGGGTCCGACTGAACACCGAAAACGATCTGGTCGCGTATCATGGCGTCGGAGGTGGGCCCGTAGCTGCAAGATTGTGCAAGGATGCGGAGGTGCGTTAAAAAGGATTGGAAAGGTTCGTCCTTACACTGCAAACGCTGCTGGAACACGTAGGGTTCGAAACTTTCATTCACCTCTACGCTGCAGTGAGTGTCAAATTTGAGGAGAACTGACTTGAACTTCGTCTTGTCTTCGTCATCTGCAAAGGTGAGAGTTGAAAATATGGATGGCTTGGTCCCCGGCCGTGGCGAGGAGAAGAGCAATCTTTCTGGTGTCCATGTCCTGTCCGTGGCTTCGAGGTAGAGCTGGAAGCGCTGTTTGAAAATCTTCCAGTTGGCCCCAAGGTTGCCGGCGATGCGGAGCGGCGGCGGCGGGCTGATGTTGTCCATGTTGCAGAATGACGGAATGCCGGCGGAAGGCAGATCACTTGAGGTAGGTCTAAGAAGTGCTAGTATGCAACCACTCCTGGCATCATGATGTGTAGGGTGTTCTGGATCACATACAGGTCACCAACACTATTTTATTAGAAGGTTAACTATTTAAACATACTTGAACTGTGGATAAATACGATACCAGCTTTAGCTAAAGACCTTTGCCTTGTCCTAACCAGTTGATGCTCTCAGCACATGGTGAATGTCTGTGTTGCAGGTTGTGAGCTCTGTGCTCCTAGCTAGCTGCTACTCGAATGAGCGGGAACCCTGATGTCCTCTGTCTTTATAGTGCATGTGCCCTCACTGGTGATTGGCTGCGGTGTTGTGTGTGTTGATTGGTCCCACTGTGTGTTCATCAGTGTGTGTCTGCACCATAATATACTGGTGTATATTATGACAATAACTAGGCAGTAATTGCCTGGATTAGCTGCGTCTCCATTTTTAAAGATGGCATTATATTGACCACTTTCCAGTCCTCTAATACATAGTCACAATCAATAGAGCCCTGGAATACAGCCCCAGACTTTCCTGTGAAAACAAGAATTCAAATCTTGCCATCTAGTGCACCAATCTCGCCATTGCTAATGTCCTCACATTTTGCTGCTTTTCTAATTGGAATATGCCACAGTGAGCTTGGCAGGTAATCTGTCATTAATTGATGATCTAAGAACTGGAGTGCTGTCACCATTTCAGACTACTGGAGAGTGTCAGTGAATGAATTCTTAAATGCATCCCTTTTGAAGTTTCAGATTTCTGCCAGTTCCACTGCAGTGTGTGATCTATGAATTCAGGCCACTCCCTAGCCCAAACTAACCTTGAATTTTGAAGTTGAACATGATTTTGTTTTGAATGGGACAAAAGATTGCAAATCTTTGTGGCTAGCGTAAATTTGCACAATCTCATGCTGACTTTCCTCTGAATAGATGGGCTTGAAATGTTCGGCACATGTACAGCAAATTATTTAAAACTGTTTAAAACATTTGTAATTATTCAGTGAATTAATTAGAAAATATACGCTTGCAGTTTGATTGGTTTTATTTACTGAGGTAGAGCACTGTGGAGAAAACAATGAAGTAGCCATTTAAATTCTGAAAATGATCTGATGAATTGAATGGACCATGGACGTACAATATAGTGTGTCAATATTCATATTGAAACGCCCAGGTGCAGGAAGTGGATTCTCAAAGATCCTAGTTCAATCTTCACAACAGTGATCTATTTTTAACAACCGGAAGGTTAAATCCAATCTTGGTGCAATAAATCATGTTGCTGCCAGACCACTTAGACCATTATTTCTAAATCTAAGTGGCATTGAATTGAAAACTGGCTTAACTGCAACAGGTTTGTAATCACCATTGATTTTACTGGGGCGGAGCTCTGATAATGATGTAACTGTTTTTGTAGAGGGTAATGGCAGAATGGCACAAAGATCTCAAGAAAATAATAGCATAAGTTACAACGATGAATCCTGTTCAGCCCTGATGTTTATTATTTCTTTCGTTTAACTAATTTACCTAAAAACTTTGCTTTAGCCATCATAATATCACTCATCTCTCTCATTACTTCAGGATTCACAACCCCTCCAATATCCTTCTCTTTAATAAAGACCGATGCAAAGTACTTAATGAAATGTCTATACCATTTTTTGATTATCATCTAAAAAATTGAAAATACTTTCCTCTCGAGTCCTGCCTCATTTTTAACAGTTCTCCCCTCACTAAAATACTTTGTTGTTCAGAATTAGCTCAGAACAGTGATTTAATTATTTTATTCCCTCACATGTTTGACTTATTACCACACCTGACAGTTCAAAGGGGAGAATAACGCTTCGTATTTCCTTATCCCCTTCATAATACTGACACCTCGTTGCTTTCTGATTTTATAGACTCTGGCTATTTTCTGGGATCTCTCTCAAATGACCATTATTGACATATGTCAATGATCAGCATTTAATATTGATCTGCAGTGTTCACTAAGTTCTGTTTGCAAATCATTGCTGATTAAAATTGGTGCCTGACTGCTGCTGTTATTTCACATCATTACCGAAGAATGTCCTGAAACGTTGCATTTGTTGCGCATCCTTCATATTTGTAGTTCTTAAGGTGATTATTCGGGTTGTCTGACATGAGTAGCAGGAGCTTTAGAGGCCTACCAATCAGAAACTAAATAGTATTTTGCTCTTGTGAACAATGTGCGCAGGTAGCAGCTTCAAACAAAATTACTGCATTTTTGTATGTCATCCATGAGGTCACTGGGTTTCAGAAAACAAACAAACTTGTGGGTCATCAAGCAAAATACCGAAGTTCAATTAAACGAAAAGGAGTTTAACTTCCCTCCTGCCACCAAGAAACACACCACTGGGAGGCCAGAGAATCTCAGCCATTGTTTTTTGAATTGTCAGCCTTTTGTGGCTGCGTTTACTATTTTGATGCTACTTATCAACTTTTCTGAATTTTATGAATAGGACTGAATGCTTCCCAACTTCCCCAGTGTCCCAAAAGACGTGCTGTTAGATAATTTAGACATTCTGAATTCTCCCTCCGTGTACCCGAACAGGCGCCGGAATATGGCGACTAGGGGCTTTTCACAGTAACTTCATTGCAGTGTTAATGTAAGCCTACTTGTGCCAATAAAGATTATTATATTATTATAAAACTGTTTTTAAATTGATACCCAATTCTGCATTTATTCATAACTAATGGTACCCAATCACGCTTTCCTTTTGGGCTGTTATGATAGCATTGCTAATGGTTAATTTCAAAATGAGTTGCTGGATGGCTAGTATTGACAAACTTTATAAATTAAGCCTTGTATTAGAGGATCCCACATGGCACTTTGTAGATGCACAGCAAATAGGAAGAACATGGAAGCCCTTTGACCACTTTGTCATCTCCCACTATTGCCTTAGTGATTAACTGAGCCATATGGACTCTGAAGGGTGAACTTGTAATCAGTACTGATTTCATCCTAGAAAAATTGTGTACTCATGGGTTTGACTAAATATAACAAGTACACTCTTGCTGTGCAAAATGAGCCCAAATGCATAACACAAAGTACTTTTTTAAAATAGCAAACAGAAAATCAAATGAAGTGCTGCATTGTTCTTTTTCCTAGGATATGTGTTTGTGTTAGTATATATTTTGAAATTGAGCCTGTTAGTTTACCATTTGTTTCTCTCTGGTTTTTGTTTTTGAGACATTTTTAAGTAATATTCTTTGCTTTAATCTATTTCACCCTGTTATTTTTTTGACAATTGTTTCCATTTCCACTATAAAATTGTTGTAACAACCCTGTGATCTTGTTTTGCATTAGGCAAGGCTCCATTTATACATGTGGGTAATCATGTTGTATCAGAACTTGGCCCGATAGTACAGTTTGCAAAAGCCAAGGTAGGAAAAATTGCCTACTTTGTTACTGTAGCTATAAATGCCACTTTTAGGCAAGTGTGTTGATTTGGAAATGTATATCTTAGTATTTATTGCCATTTTTGGTATTTTCTATTTATTCTTCAGTGTAATAGATGTGTAATGCTGTCCATGGGCAACTTTTGGCATTTTGAATCTTCCTAATTTATGTTCAAATAATTTAGTACTCAAGGTTCAAGGATGAGGTTGTGAACCAAGAGTTCATATTTTTCCTAAAATAGTTATATTGTGCAATCTACAGATATTAGAACTATTTTGATTTTCATTTTGCACAACTCGTGTATGGTTGGTAATGAGGTTAATTAAAAGGAAATTAATTGTTTCTGTGCAGTATTGGTAATTATTGTCTGACTGCATTGAGTTTATGTACTGTTGACTCTTGCATTTTCATAATTTCTCACTTTAGGGTCACTCACTCAGTGAAGGACTGGATGAAATTCAGAAGGCTGAGATGAAAGCTTATACAGAACTTGTGAATAACATGCTGTTGACGGCAGAGGTATGCCAGATCAAAGGCTTATTATGTTATTCTTGTTTTCTTAAATATTGTAAACCCATTTCAAACAGCCCAGCTAGTCTTTTTGGTTCCTATGATTAAAGATTGCAACTAAAGCTGTCATGTTTTGTGTATTTTTGCAATCGTAAGTATGGCTGGTTCTTGACTAACTTTTGTCAATATGTTTTACCTTGCAGCTTTACATACAGTGGTGTGATGATGGCACATCTGCAAAGGTGGGAAATCTGTCAGCATTTCGAACAATTTAATTAAATGGGCATGTATCAACATTTGTGTCAACTTTAGTACTACAGCAATGATTTTGTACTTGTTCCATTTCTGGTGCACTGCTTTCACAAATGTTCTAATACAGGGTAGCTAGGCAATATTCTGGATTGTCCGTCAGTGTGTTTTGACAGGATCAAGGAGTGCAAAGTTGCAGTGCCTCAAGAATCTATATTTTGGGGCAGCACGGTAGCATTGTGGATAGCACAATTGCTTCACAACTCCAGGGTCCCAGGTTCGATTCCGGCTTGGGTCACTGTCTGTGCGGAGTCTGCACATCCTCCCCGTGTGTGCGTGGGTTTCCTCCGGGTGCTCCGGTTTCCTCCCACAGTCCAAAGATGTGCAGGTTAGGTGGATTGGCCATGATAAATTGCCCTTAGTGTCCAAAATTGCCCTTAGTGTTGGGTGGGGTTTACTGGGTTATGGAGATAGGGTGGAGGTGTTGACCTTGGGTTGGGTGCTCTTTCCAAGAGCCGGTGCAGACTCGATGGGCCAAATGGCCTCCTTCTGCACTGTAAATTCTATGATCTATGATTTCGTATTTGTTCTTGGGATGTGGGCATCGTCCTCAAGGCCAGAATTTAGTGCCCATTCCCAACTGCCTTGGGCAGCTGGTGCTGAGCCATCTCCATCTGAGTGGCTTGTTTTTCAGATGACACTTCAGAGTCAACCACATTGTGGGTCTGGAATCACATGGCGCCCAGATTGGGCAAAGATGGCAGATTTTCTCCCTGATGGACATTTTTACAATAATCCACTAGTTTCATGACCATTATTGATGTGATTAGCATTTTATTCAAAATTTAATAATGAATTGATTTAACATTCTTCCATCTGCCATGATGGAATTTGAACTTGTGTCTCTGGAGCATTAATCGAGGCCCTGGATTACTAGTCCAGTAACATCATCACTATACTACTGTTCCCCAGTTCATTCACTATCAATATCAATTTCAAAAATGATTAGAAGACCAAAGTTCTTGTAATTTTTACAAGCTACTATAGATTGTGGCGTATAAGCCGACCCAGCATATAACGTGATCCCATGTTTTCTTTGTCAAAAAATATGCTTTTGTATGCGCTTGATGTATAAGTTGACCCTCCTCTTCCTTCGCAGATATGCAATGCTGTAGTTGTATTGGTAGTTGGCCTCAAATTTTCACCCTGGAAATGCATGTTTTACACCTGAAACTGTGTGTCGTTGTATGGTATCAAGCAGGCGATACCGGCTGTGTTGTGAAGAGAATACGCAGGAGTTTAAGACACCGAGCAGACCGTGCATGAAATGGCAAGTGACGAACCGAAATGGGTCCTCCAGCAAATGAAGTACAGAGTTGGTTTCAAGCTAGAAGTCGTAACATTTGCTAACTCCTCAAATAGCAGTCTCGCAGCGAGATAAGTCAGTGTTAATGAAAAACTGGTGCAAGAATGGAAAAAGAGGTATTCTGCACTGAAGAAGATGTTCAACACCAAAGGCGCCAGCAGAACAAGGATCAGCAACTAGCCTGATCTTGAGAAGCAGGTATCAGAAGGAGTTGTCAAAAATCCTCAAAATGGTTATATCATAACCTGCGAAACATATATATGCATTTAAATGGGCCAAATCAAACCCTGGGTCCAGCAAATATTTTAGATCAACAGCTAATTGGTGTAGTTGCTTTATGGAATTAAACAGTCTAGTGTTGTGGCAGAAGACCAAGATTGCTCAGATTACCATAAGACCACAATACCAAAATGACCAGTTTCCAACAATTCATTATCAGACAGCAGTACAAGGGCAGCACGGTAGCACAGGGGTTAGCACTGTTGCTTCACAGCTTCCAGACCCAGGTTCGATTCCCGGCTTGGGTCACTGTCTGCGTGTTCTCCCATTGTTTCCCTGAGTTTTCTACTGGTGCTCTGGTTTCCTCCCACAGTCCAAAGATGTGCAGGTTAGGTGGATTGGCCATGATAAATTGCCCTTAGTGTCCAAAAAGATTAGGTGGGGTTACTGGGTTATGGGGATAGGGTAGAGGCGTGGGCTAAAGTGGGGTGCTCTTTCCAAGGGCCGGTGCAGACTCGATGGGCCAAATGGCCTCCTCCTGCACTGTAAATTATATGATTCTAAAAGTACCCATTAAGTCACATTGGCAACATGGAGGAAACAGAATTTCAGTATGCTGAGCAACTGAGCTGCGGAGTGGAAAAATTCGAAAACAGTTCTAGTGAAAATGAAAGGAGATGAAAAGACCAGATTAAAGTCTGTGGTAATTCTCATAGGAGCACATGCCGACATTAAGGTTCCCTGGAGGAATTTTTGTGCCTGTCATGTGAACGGTTGGGTGGATGACGATGGAATGAATTTATGGATCGATAATGTGTAGAATAGGCTTCTCGGTGGTCTACACAAGAAATGCTGTTTATTGGTGTGGAGCATATTGAGATGTTATAGAAGCAATGAGGTCAAGTGGTGCCTGCTAAGTTATGCCTTGGGGTCTAACACTCATCGTTCAACCTTTGGATGCGTATCTCAGCAAACCAGCAAACCAAAACCATTCAATGATCGTTTTCATACCGAATAGTGTAGGTGGATGTTTAACAAAAGAAAAAAACCCATCAGTGTGGAAATGTGTGTGCTGCCTCACTTGATGTATTGTGTGGCTTCATTATCAAGTTATTGGATGCTATTAGTGCACCAAGTGTTATCAGATCATCTAGAATCTGCGGAATATAGATTCAGTGCATGGCGAGGAAGACGATTTGTTGAGGAGGGATCATTCTGAAAGAGAAAGTGCCGCATCTGATCCAGAGTTTGGATCCTTATGATGATGCAAAAACAAAAGTGAATTGGAATGAATTTGATGAACTCTTTGCATCAGGTGCCAAAGACCACGAATGTGACGGTTTAAAAACACTTTAATAAACTGTGCCGCATTAGTTTAACATAAAGTATTGGTATAATGGTTTTTCCCTCATTTCAAAATGGTGACCACACACACTCACAGCAGTGGTTCACGTTTTATGCTCGGTGCATAAGCTGACCACCATTTTTGGAAGGATTTTTGCAGACTCCAAAAGTGAGTTATACGCTGCAATCGAAGACATTTGTCAAATTTAACAAGAAATTGTGTGATCGTGATTATATGTGCACCTTAGTACAATAAGCTTTCATTAAGCTGGCAAGTGATTAGTAACGTAGAAATTACAATGATAAATAAAGCATCGATGTTAGAAAATTAGACTCCACACATTCTTTGGGGGGGGGGGGGGAGAGAATGAAAAATCGAGTCTCGGCTGGTTGAGCTGGTGCTATCTCATTCATGTACATTTTCAAGATAAGTACATTAGCCAATTTTATTGCTACCTATAAATGGTGTACCACTCCAATTAAAGGATCAAGTGGATATTTCTTGATATTTTGTAGATGGTGTAATATTAAAGACCTTTAATGAATCAAACTTTTTGATTTAAGATAACTCGTTCTAGATATGGTTCACCATATCCTTGGCCTTTAAACCATATTTTGGCCTATCAGAAGCAATGGGAAGTAAGACGAAAGATGAAGGCAATTGGATGGGCTGGAAAATCTCTCAAACAGGTCAGTCATTAATTTTTTTTCCAGTGTTGCCATTTTTGCTTTTACAACTTTGTTTTCCAACTCTAATCCAATGTTGATTGTAATCAAAAGTTTGTGTTGCATGAAGCTATTTTAAAATGAATTGCATTCAACAAGATAGAACTGATATTTTAGAGCTACCCTCGAATTTGATGTTGATCCATTGGCCCGAATCTTCCGATGTCCAGAGTAGTGAAACCTGGCCATAAGCCTGTTGTGCATCGGACCCTTTGGAAATTCTGGCACACGTGTGCGCTGTAATTGCTTGCAGAGTTTAAACTCCAGTAGATTGATGTACGTTGTCCGGGCCGGCTCTCTGAAAATGCCTCTGACCTTGACTAGGCCCAACTGTTCACTCTCCCCGGCCCCACCACTTCACTCATTCGCTTGCAAAATCTGAATTTGTAATGAAAGCGGACATAGAAAATGGATGTACCAGACTAAATGACTACATTAAACGCAACAGAGAACTACATCAAGTGATTGCTGTAATCTCAATTCTATATTATGACTGTTAATTCTGGAAAATACACTACTCAGTTAAAATAAGAATTCCACACTGGGTAACGTAACCTACTGTTAGTCACCACAGTCCAAGAAAGTGACAATATCTTGACTAACAAAAATATACTTAAGCAAATTGGATGCTATAATTTTAAATTTACTCCTGCTTTTTGACTTTATGAAGTGCTTTATTATGAAGTAATACACTGCTCCAGAACTTTGATTAAATACCATAGCCTTTGGCCCAGGTAGCTAATCTACTGTGAAACTGTTTATTGCCTTGCACACTTCTGTGCGTCAAGTGAACTCCATGATACACTTTGGGGTTCCCTAAACCCTGCCCATAACAAATTGGGGGCTCGAGGGGGATAAAAGTCTAAATTTTGGATTGGCTTAGTGAACTTAAATTCAGTGAGGGATGAGCTTATTGTGGTTGCTTTTCAGGTGTGGTATTTTAGTTTAAGTAGGGAGTGTGTTGCGGACATTGGCTCTTTCAGAGACTCTGAAGTTTTTGGGGGTGGAGACAGTCATACGCAGTACCTTACGGACAGAGACTATAAACAGACTGTTAGATTTGGCAAAAACATTGCAGTTAACATTACCTGACAAAATGCGAAAAGGTGAGGTAATTATGGCAGTGGCTAAGCATTTAAAGTTGCCTGAGATACAGTTTGACTCACTGGAAATGGCAAAAATTCAGTTACAAATTGAACAAATGGAACATGAGAGAATTAAAGCGGCTTGAATACGAAAGAGATAGAGAGGAAAAACAAAGAGAGAGAGAAGAAAGAAGAAAAGAAAGAGGAGCTCTCGCAGAACAAAAAGAAAGAGAAAGGGAGGTACAGATCAGGGAAAATGATAAAGAGAGAGAGTTTGAACTTCAGAAAATGGCCATGAAACATGACAGTCAGTTAAAATTGGCAGACATAAAGGGAAACGTGCAGTTGGATGATAGTGTTGAGGATAGTGAGAAAGAGCGTCATAGTCGAAGGCTTGGTCGGGATCTATTTAAGTATGTCCAAGCATTGCCAAGGTTTGACGAGAAGGAGGTAAAGCCTTTTTCATTTCATTTGAGAAGATAGCTAAACAAATGAAATGGCCACAGGACATGTGGGTATTACTCATTCAAACAAAGCTGGTATGTAGGGCTAGTGAAGTGTTTGCATCACTACCGGAGGAGGTATCTGGGACGTATGAGGAGGTGAAAAAAAATCAATTTTTGGTGCATATGAACTAGTGCCTGAAGCTTACAGACAAAGATTTAGAAATTTAAGGAAAGAATTTGGTCAAACATACATGGAGTTTGAAAGGATCAAACAGAGTAATTTTGATAGGTGGATAAGGGCTTTGAAAATAGACCAAACGTATGAAGCTCTCAAAGAAATTATACTTTTGGAGGAGTTTAAAAATTCAATTCCTGATGTAGTGAGAACTCATGTGGAAGAGCAGAGGGTTAAAACTGTGAGATTAGCAGCAGAAATGGCAAATGATTATGAATTAGTTCATAAGCTTGGTTTCCGACATTAGTTTCAGCCTGTGAAAGAGAGAAACTGGGGACATGAGAAATACTCAAGTGGTAAAGGTAAAGGTGATCTGATGGGAGATAATAAGGAGAGTACCTCAGACTAAAAAAGAAATCCAGGATGGTGGAAACGAAATGAAAAGGCCATGTAAAGTCACAGTGTTGGTGGTAGAAGAAAAGCACTGGGAAGGCTGATTGTGGTAAAACAGGATAAGACAGTGGGGTTTGTTAAAGTGGTAATTGGTGGATAAATGTGAAATAACTCACCTGGACACATCAATGGAAGTTCAAGCTGCTGGATCAAGCGAACAAGCTCCAACACCTACTTGCGAAGCAAGTACGTCAGGAGAACATAAACTGTATCCTCAGATGAAAAAAGAAGCCAGCTTGTTCAATTGTAATTGTAATACAGCCTGATCAAAAGGTGATTGATAAGAAGGTGCCAGATCTCTTTAAATAATTTACTTGTGTGGGTAAAGTTTATTCAAGTGTATCAGGAGGAGCAGGTAAAGAAGTCACCATTTTAAGAGATACGGGAGCTAGTCAATCTTTAATGGTAAGAGATGAGGAGTTATGTAGTTTGGGAGGAATATTAACAGAAAAGGTGGTAATATGTGGAATTCAGGGTGAGAAGAGAAGTGTTCCATTATATAAGGTAAGGTTGGAAAGTCCAGTGAAGAGTGGTGAAGTGGTGGTAGGAGTAATAGAGAAACTATCTTGTCCAGGAATACAGTTTATCTTGGGTAATGATATAGCTGGATCGCAGGTGGGAGTGATGCCTACTGTGGTGGATAAGCCAGTGGAAAATCAGACAACTGAAGTGTTGAAGGACGAATATCCTGGGATTTTTCCGGATTGTGTAGAAACAAGTCGCAAAGTCACAGGTTAAGACGGGGAGAAATCAGAGAGTGAAGATAAAGATGAAGTGCAATTATCAGAAACTATTTTTGATCAGATAGTTGGAAAAGAACAGGTGGAGAATGAGGCGGATATTTTTAGTTCCAGAAAATTGGCGGAGTTACAACAAAAGGATATAGAAATAAAATGGATGTATCAGAAAGCATATACGGAAGAGGAATCTGAGTGTATACCACAGTGTTATTACCATAAAAGTGATGTCTTGATGAGAAAATGGAGACCTTTACATATGCAGGCGGATGAAAAGTGGGCAGAAGTTCATCAAGTAGTATTGCCGGTAGGGTATAAAAAGGAGGTGTTGTGAGTTGCACATGAGGTACCAGTGGGAGGTCATTTGGGAATAAGGAAAACTCAAGCTAAAATACAAAAACATTTTTATTGGCCTGGACTAGATAAAGATGTAGTTAAATTTTGTCAATCATGTCACACATGTGAAGTGATAGGGAAACCTCAAGCGGTGATAAAACCAGCACCCTTAATACCCATTCCAGCATTTGAGGAACCTTTTACAAGGGTCCTAATTGATTGCGTAGGAACGCTTCCTAAAACAAAAAGTGGGAATCAATATCTTTTGACTATAATGGATGTGTCTACTAGGTTTCCAGAGGCCATTCCAGTACGTAATATTACAGCTAAAAAGATTGTGGAGGAGTTACTTAAATTCTTTACTAGATATGGACTACCCACAGAAATACAATCGGATCAAGGATCAAATTTTACCTCAAGGTTATTCAAAGAAGTTGTGGATAGCTTAGGAATAAAGCAATTTAAATCAACTGCGTACCATCCAGAATCACAGGGAGCGTTAGAAAGGTAGCATCAGACATTAAAGACAATGTTGAGGGCTTATTGTCAAGATTATCCAGAGGATTAGGATAAAGGAATTCCATTCGTACTGTTTGCAATTAGGGATGCATCTAATGAATCAACCAAATTTAGTCGTTTTGAACAAATTTTTGATCATGAGGTAAGAGGACCACTTAAATTGATTAAGGAAAAATTGCTGAGTGAGAAATCGGAAATTACATTATTGTATTGCGTGTCAATAGGGAATGATTAAATAGAGCAGGTGAATTGGCTCGACAACATTTAAAAGTTGCACAAAATGTGATGAAACCGGTAGCGGACAAGAAATCCAAAGTTTGTAGTTTTGCCTGTGGAGATAAAGTTTTAGTATTGTTACCAGTGGTAGGTGAACCTTTAAAAGCAAGGTTTTGTGGATCTTATCAGATTGAAGGGAAATTAAATGAGGTGAATTATGTGGTAAAAACACCAGATAGAAGAAAGACTCACCGTGTGTGTCATGTGAATATGCTTGAAAGGGAAGGAGAGAAAAAGGAGGAGGTTTTAATGTTATTAAAAATTGGGATAAATTGTTGAGTTACTTTCCAGAGGAAAAACGGACTGAACTGAAAGAGTTATTGATATCACATGGGCAAGTTTGTAGAGATAAATTGGGAAGTACTAAATTGGCTATACATTATGTAGATGTGGGAAATGCTGTCCAATCAATTAACATCCATATAGACTTAATGCTTTAAAATTGGCACAGGTTAACAAAGAGATTGAGAGTGTGCTTAAAAATGGCATAATTGAAGTGGGTTGCAGCCAATGGAGCTCACCCATAGTGATGGTACCTAAACCAGACGGTACCCAACGGTTGTGTGTGGACTATAGAAAGGTTAATGCAGTTACAAGAACGGACTCTTATCCTATCCCAAGTTTGGAGGTTTGCATTGAGAAAGTGGGACAATCTGCTTTTATTTCCAAACTGGATTTACTTAAAGGTTACTGGCAGGTACCTTTATCTGAAAGGGCAAAGGAGATTTCAGCTTTTGTGACTCCAGATGGTCTATACCAATTCAACTTTATGCCATTTGGCATGAAAAACGCCCCAGCCACATTTCAACGGTTAACTAACAAAGTCATTTCAGGATTACCCAATTCTGCAGTATACATCAACGATCTGGTAATTTTTAGCCAGACATGGAAAGAACATAAACATCTGATGGAGTTATTCGATCGACTTCAGGTGGGTTCGGTGATAAACCTAGCCAAAAGTGAATTTTGAAAAGCCCAAGTCACTTTCCTTGGCCATACAATCGGACAGTATCGAATGGTCTCACGGGATGTGAAGACAGCAGTTATTGAGGAGTTTCCAATACCCTCATTACAAAGGGAAATAATGCGATTTCTTGGCATGAAATTTGGATTTGATCCAACATTTGTGCAAATGTCTTGTAGCGTGATTGCTCCACTGATGGACTTGCTGAAGAAACATCAAAAATTGCAGTGGACAGCAGAGTTTCAACAGGCATTTGACTGCCTGAAAACTCTGATAACCAATGTTCCTGTGTTGGAGAATTACAAGGGACTCTGATCAGATTGAACGAAAGTAGCTGACTTTAAAGAGACATGCCGAGGCATAGAGAAATGGATGGATCGTGCAGAGACCTTCTTGTTCAAAGGGACTGTCAATCAAGAAGGATTTCAGTTGGAGGAAGAAGAACGGGGGAAAAATGAACTATATTATTATACCTGTTTGCGTGTGTTGTTTTTTGAAACGAAAAAGTATATTTACTGTGTGCATTTCTTAAAGGATAGTGAAAAGGTGAAAAATGAAACCATCTTGAAGTTGATGGTTTATTTTTTTCTCTTGGGGGGGGGGGGGGGGGGGGGAAGAGGTGTCATGTGAGAGTTCCTTTAAGAAATGGATGTTTATCAGTGATGTCAGAGTGTGGGTGGAGCTGGGCTGTCTGTCAGCTATTTACTTTGTTTTAGGCTGTTTGTTGCAGGGTGTGTTTTAGTTTTGTTTTCAGTGTTGCAGCTGAAGTTAGACAGAGCAGGTGTACTGCTGTTCTCTCTGCCATGAAAAGACAATCTCTTGATCATTTAGTGAATTCAGTTTTCAGTAGCGAATGTAAACCTGATGTGCTTTGTTAAAAGGTGTTTCTTTTGTCTTCTGGGTGTTGTTTGGGAAGTTATTAAGGATTACTTAGTGTTGTATTCTTTGGGGGTTGTATTTGAATTAATGGTTGCTAAGATGTTCCCTGTATGTTTTTTAAAAAGTTAACTTGAATTCATAGAATAAACATTGTTTTGCTTTAAAAAATACTTTTCCATTTCTGCTGTACCACACCTGTAGAGTGGGCCGTGTGCTCCCCATACCACAATCTATTAAAAGTTGTGGGTCAAGTGAACTCCATGATACACTTTGGGGTTCTCTAAACCCTTGCCCATAACAAATCTGTAACATGATCCACATAATATTAGTCATCACTGTACAGATTTGGCACATCCTTTAACTTGTATTCTATTTATTTCACGATTTACGTCAGCAATTGTTTGGTTTGTTAATTGTTGCTGAACAGCAAGACGGCATTTAAGTATTCTCTAGATCAGCTATTTAAGTACTGTTCACGCAGAATGTATGCTATCAATGCTTTTTTAAATGTGCAACTCCAAATACTTAACTGTTTTGAACACCATTTGTGTTATTCCAACTTTAATTTTACCTGACTAATTTTCTAGATGTTTGGGTGTCTTAATTGCCACCCTCTCCAATATAGGGCGGAATCTACCGGCTGTGTCTCGTCCCAGCTGTGTCGGGACGCGACGCGGCTGTTAAATCTCATGAGAGGCCTCAGGCCATGCAATTGGAGGTTCCTGGGTGGTCTGCTTCTGGGCAGGGTGGCACCCTGGCATGTCATGGGTTCCATCCTGGCACTGCCAAGGTATTCGGGGTGCGGCCAGGCTGGCAGTGTCGTGGTGCCACGGTATTTTGCCTACGCTGGAGATCGGGACCGGGAGTGCTCTGTCCTAATGACGCTCGATGCAGAGGATCTCAAGGACCCGCAACAGGTAAGTTGGGGTCTGGGGCTCGTGATGGGGAAATCAAGAGATCGGGGTGCCATTCTCAACCTGTGCTGACAAGCAGAGCTCCTCAGTGCAGGAAATGAAATGCAGCCTCGGTGGGGCGTTCCTTGACGAGGCCCAAACAAATAGGAATCCCTTTCGATAGTGGGGTCGCCCCAGTTGCTACAAGCGCTGGGAAGCACCCCGCTGAACCCACCCACAAGGGATTTTTTTCCCGTTAAATCGCACCCTTAATATCTATAATTTTGAATGGTTTACATTGAGTTCCTGAATACAATTTGTGGATGTAGATTAGAAACCATGGGGATGGAGTGGTCACAAATTGGAGAATGTCAAGCTGAAAGTTTATGATCCGTCACTCAGGCCACACCTGTTTATTGTGTTTAGTTTTGGTCACCAAGAAGCAGAAGAAACACTTCCGGTTGCGGTGATGCCTTGCTAGCCGCACGTTTCGGCGGCTTCAGCTCCGACGGACCTTCGGGCTCTTTTAAGAGCCCCAACGGGGAATTTTTTGACGACGCAACCCGGTGTGGGGTGTGTGCGAAGGGAGTCCACCCCCCCCCCCCCCCCCCCCAACGAAGGAGGAAAAAAACGGCGGCGGCTGCAGCGCGAGGAATCGTCGACCAAAGGGTCAGAAAGAGAGAAGCACAAGAAGGCGGCGGAGAAAGCGCAGGCGACATGGGGGCCTGAGCAGGGTGAAATTGTGAGACGGTGCGTGGAGCTGCTGAAGAGGGAGGTGCTGACCCCGATGCTACAGGCAATTGAGGGGCTCAAGGAGACACTAAAGACCCAGGAGACAGAGCTCCGCGTGGTTGAGCAGAAGGTGACAGATATTGAGGATGAGATCCTGGGCCTGGCGGTTAAGACACAGACGCACGAGGCACTTCATAAAAAGTGTACTGAAAGGATCGAGGCCCAAGAAAACGGAGCGCGAAGGAAGAACCTTCGGATACTGGGTCTCCCTGAGGGTGTGGAAGGAGTGGACTGTGGAGCTTATGCAAGTACGATGCTGAGCTCACTGATGGGTGCTGAGGCCCCTACGGGCCCCTTGGAGGTGGAGTGGGCACATCGGATCCCGGCGAGAAGACCAAAAGCGGGAGAACCACCCAGGGCGATAATCGTGCGATTTTACCGCCTTAAGGATAGAGAAGAGGTCCTGAGATGGGCTAAAAAGGTGCGGATGGGAGAATGCAGTGGTACGGGTGTACCAGAATTGGAGTGCGGAGGTGGCGAGAAGGAGGGCGAGCTTCACCGAGCCAAAGAGTTGTTGCATAAAAGGAAGGTGAAGTTCGGGATGCTGCAGCCGGCAAGACTATGGGTCACGTATCAGGAGAGACACCATTATTTCGAGACGGCGGAGGAAGCATGGACCTTTATCAAAGAGGAGAAATTGGATCGGAACTGAGGGACTGATGCTGCAGGAAATGTTATTGTTAATGTTATGGTTGAAGTTAATTGAGAAGTAAATTGGGAAGGGGGGAGACATTGGGAAATGTGGGCGCCGGTGAGGGGGGAAAAGACGGGACATAGTTGGAGAATGGGGAAGGGGAGGGGGAGGGGAAAGGGAGCTGCGCCATAAGAGGCGGGTCAGGTAAAGGGATGTTCCCGCTCCAGAAATAATAAGGCGGGAAGACAGGCGCAAGGCGGATGGGAGTTCCCCACACGGGGGGGGGGGGGGGGTCGAGGAGTGAGCCGGAGTAGCCGGGGTCAGTTGATGTCAGCTGACTTACGGAAGTAATATGGGGGGAGCAATCACGCTAGAAAGAGATCTAGCGGGGGGGGGGGGGGCGGACAACTGGGTTGCTGCTGCGGAAATCCAAAAGGAAATGGCTAAAGAGTGGGTGGACGGGGATGGTGTGCGACGCTGGGGGAGCGAGCGGGAGCGCGGAGGCGGGATATGGGACTGGCCTAGAGAAGGTAATGGCTAGTCGACACGGGAGGGGGGCAGGCAGCCCCCTAGTGAGGCTGATCACGTGGAACGTGAGAGGCCTGAACGGACCGATAAAAAGAGCCCGAGTGCTCGCGCATCTGAAAGGACTAAGGGCAGACGTGGTTATGCTCCAAGAGACGCACCTAAAGGTAGCGGACCAAGTTAGGTTGAAGAAAGGATGGGTGGGACAGGTGTTCCACTCAGGACTAGACGCAAAGAATAGAGGGGTGGCCATTCTGGTGGGGAAACGGGTAGCATTTGAAGCAAAGAACCTCGTAGCAGATAGCGGAGGTAGATATGTAATGGTGAGTGGCAGGCTGGAGGGAATGGAGGTCGTGTTGGTTAATGTGTATGCCCCAAACTGGGACGATGCGGGATTTATGAGACGGATGCTGGGGCGTATACCGGACCTGGAGGTAGGAAACTTGATTTTAGGAGGGGACTTTAATACGGTGCTGGACCCGGGGCTAGATAGATCCAGCTCAAGGACCGGAAGAAGGCCGGCAGCGGCCATGATACTTAAGGGGTTTATGGACCAAATGGGGGGAGTGGATCCATGGCGATTTCTTAGACCTCGGGCTCGGGAGTTCTCCTTCTTCTCCCATGTCCATAAAGTGTACTCACGGATAGATTTTTTTGTTTTGGGAAGGTCGTTGATCTCTAGGGTGGAAGAAGCTGAGTACTCAGCCATAGCGGTTTCAGACCATGCCCCACATTGGGTGGACCTGGAATTAGGAGAGGAAAGGGAGCAGAGAACTCTCTGGCGATTAGAGGTGGGACTGATGGCGGATGAGGGAGTGTGTGCAAGAGTGTGGGGGTGTATTGAGAGATACCTGGGAGTCAATGACGACGGCGAGGTCCCTGTGGGAGTGGTATGGGAAGCACTAAAAGCGGTGGTCAGAGGAGAGCTGTTCTCCATTGGGGCCCACAAAAGGAAAACAGAGGCCAAGGAAAGGGAAAGATTACTGGGGGAGATTTTAAGGGTGGATAGGGAATTTGCAGAGACCCCGGAGGAGGAACTGTACAGGGAGAGGAGACGACTCCAGACCGAGTTTGACCTTCTGACCACCAGAAAGGCGGAGGTACTGTGGAGGAAGGCACAGGGGAGGAGGTATGAATATGGGGAAAAGGCTAGTCGCCTGTTGGCTCATCAATTGCGAAAGAGGGCAGCAGCGAGGGAGATAGGAGGAATTGGAGATGAAAGGGGAGACACTGTGCGAAGGGCAGGAAAGATAAATGAGGTGTTCAAGACCTTCTATGAGGAACTGTATAGGTCTCAACCCCCAGAGGGAGAGGAGGGGATGCGGCAGTTCCTGGACCAATTGAGGTTCCCGAAAGTGGAGGAGCAGGAGGTGGTAGGCCTGGGGGCACCGATTGGGGTGGACGAGGTTATTAAGGGACTGGGAAGCATGCAAGCAGGGAAGGCCCCGGGACCAGACGGGTTCCCGGTGGAATATTACAGAAAATATGTGGACTTGTTGGCCCCGTTGATGGTGAGGATGTTCAATGAGGCCAGGGAAGGGGGGACTCTACCCCCGTCGATGTCGGAGGTGACGATATCGCTAATTTTGAAGAGGGATAAAGATCCGTTGCAGTGCGGGTCCTATAGACCTATTTCATAATTGAACGTGGACGCCAAATTGTTGGCAAAGGTACTGGCATCGAGGATAGAGGACTGTGTCCCGGGGGTGGTGCACGAAGACCAGACAGGGTTCGTAAAAGGGAGACAACTGAATGTTAACGTGCGACGACTATTAGGGGTGATAATGATGCCCTCAGTGGAGGGGGAGGCAGAGATAGTGGAGGCAATGGATGCAGAGAAGGCATTTGATAGGGTGGAGTGGGAGTATTTATGGGAAGTGTTAAGGAGGTTTGGGTTCGGGAACGGGTTTATTAGCTGGGTTAGATTTCTTTATGGGGCTCCAACGGCAAGTGTAGTTACAGGTCGACAAAGATCGGACATTTCCGACTATATAGGGGAACAAGACAGGGATGCCCGCTGTCTCCATTGTTGTTCGCGTTGGCAATTGAACCTCTGGCCATGGCGTTGAGAGACTCCAGGAAATGGAGAGGGGTGATTAGAGGGGGAGAACACCGAGTCTCGTTATACGCAGATGACCTATTGTTATACGTGTCGAACCCAGCGGGGGGGATGATAGAGGTTATGCGAATTCTGAGGGGGTTCGGGGATTTCTCGGAGTATAGGCTAAACATGGGGAAGAGTGAATTATTTGTGATACATCCAGGGGACCAGAGTAGAGAGATAGAAGGCTTGCCTCTAAGGAAAGTGGAAAGAAACTTCCGATACCTGGGGATTCAGATCGCTAGGAGCTGGGGAACCTTGCACAGACTTAATCTGACACGGCTGGTAGAACAAATGGAGGAGGACTTCTAGAGGTTGGGACATGCAGCCTCTGTCGCTGGCGGGCAGGGTGCAAGCAATCAAGATGATGGTCCTCCCGAGGTTCTTATTTGTATTTCAATGTCTCCCTATACTAATCACGAAGACCTTTTTTAATAAAATAGACAGGAGCATAACGAGCTTCGTGTGGGCAGGGAAAGTTCCGAGAGTAAGGAGGGGGTTCCTTCAGCGTAGTAGGGACAGAGGAGGATTGGCACTACCGAACTTGGGCGATTACTATTGGGCCGCCAATGTGGCAATGATACGTAAATGGATGATGGAGGGTGAGGGAGCGGCGTGGAAAAGACTGGAGAGAAAGTCCTGTAAAGGGACGAGTTTAGAGGCGCTGGTGACGGCGCCGCTACCGTTCTCACCTAAAACGTTTACCACAAATCCGGTGGTGGCGGCAACATTGAATATCTGGGGACAGTGGAGGCGACAGAGAGGGGTGCGGGGAGCCCTGGTGGGGTCCCCAATCAGGAACAACCATAGGTTCGCCCCAGGAAGAATGGATGGAGGATTTCAGAGCTGGCACCAGTTGGGAATTAGGAGGGTGGGAGATTTGTTTATAGATGGGACTTTTGCGAGCCTGGGAGCATTGGAGGAAAAGTATGGGTTGCCCCGGGGAAATTTCTTGAGATATATGCAGGTGAGGGCGTTTACTAGACAACAGGTGAGGGAATTTCCGTTGCTCCCGACACAGGGGATTCAGGACAGAGTGCTTTCAGGGGTGTGGGTCGGAGAGGGCAAGGTGTCAGAGATATACCGAGAGATGAGGGAAGAGGGGGAGGAGTCGGTGGGCGAACTAAAAGGAAAGTGGGAAGAAGAACTAGGGGAGGAGATAGAGGAGGGTATGTGGGCTTATGCCCTAAGCAGGGTAAATTCCTCTTCCTCATGCGCCAGGCTTAGCCTGATTCAATTTAAGGTGCTACATAGAGCACACATAACGGGAGCAAGATTGAGCAGGTTCTTTGGAGTGGAGGACAGATGTGGGAGGTGTGGCGGGAGCCCGGCAAACCATGCACATATGTTTTGGGCATGCCCGGCACTGGAAGGGTATTGGAAGGGAGTGATGGGAGTGATTTCGAAGGTGGTGAAGGCCCGGGTCAAACCAGGCTGGGGGTTAGCTCTATTTGGAGTTGCGGATGAGCCGGGAGTGCAGGAGGCGAAAGAGGCCTTTGCGTCCCTAGTAGCCCGGCGCAGGATCCTACTCATGTGGAAGGAGGCGAAACCCCCCGGACTGGAGGCTTGGGTAAATGATATGGCGGGGTTCATTAAATTGGAGCAGATAAAGTTTGCCCTGAGAGGGTCGGCTCAAGGGTTCACCAGACGGTGGCAGCCATTTCTCGACTACCTAGGGGAACATTAGAGGGAAGACAGATGACCAGTAGCAGCAACCCAGCGGGGAGGTGGGGGGGGTTTAGTTTATGTCAAAAGATAATGGGGTTTTGTTATTTGTGTATTGTTAAAAATGTCTTTATTGTTACGTTTGCTTTGTAAGAGGGGAAAAATTGTTGTTTGGAAAAAAAATTCAAAAAAATATATATTTTTTTAAAAAGAAGCAGAAGAAACATCCTATCCTTGAACCTTGCTAAGAAATCGGAGGCATCTTGTTCAGGTCTGGCAGTAAATTAAATTGGAAACTTAAATCTAGAAAATCAAGGTAAACTGATTGAACAAGAGACCAAATTGATGACAGACATGCTTGTAACTTTTCTCATACCCTTTGCATCAGTCTTTGATCAGTGGTATCCCGGTCGCCTTTGAATGAGTAGGCCAGGAATTCAAATCCTGCTCCAAAGACTTGAGGTACGATAACACTTCAGTGCATACTGTGAGAAATGCTGTCTTTTAGTTGGGACGTTAAATTCAGTCCTTTTATCCCCTCTTGAGAGAAGGTAAAATATGCAACAGGACAATTTGTAAAAGAGGTGTTTTCCTTCTGTCCGGACCAATATTTGCCCTTTAATTAACATCACTGAAATTGATTCTTTGATCATTTTTCTTATTGCTATTGTGGGAACTTGCTTTGCACAAATTGCTTACTGTGTTTCCTCCTATTGCAACAATGACTACACTTCAAGAGTACATCATTATATAATGCACTTTGGGATGTCTGAGGTTCTAAATTGTGCTTGTATGAATGTAAGTTATTTAAAATAAATTATTTTGTGCAGAGTTCAACTTCTGAAATAGACCTCTAGGGGAAACCTAACCATCATTTATGATGAGGAGATTGTAATCTTTTCTAAATGAAAGAAGGAAGATACTTTCTCACCTACACTTAGCGTGTACCTTGTGACATTCAAAGGGATTTAGCATTTAGGATACTGTATTCTTAAAAGTGAGTGATTGGTTCCAGGCACAGTTTGTTTAAAGGATAGTCTCTAGTTCTTAATATGGCACAATATGCGCACACAAAGTTAAATTGAGGACCTGTAACATAAAGTAGGGTGGCATTTCTTTGAAATTAGAAAGCTGAAAAGTGACCTACTGGATGAGCCAGTTTCCTTGCTGTGGATCAAAGAGAACAAAGAACAATACAGCACAGGAACAGGCCCTTCGGCCCCCCAAACCTGTACCGGTCATTTGTTTTGCAAATTTAGAGTATCCAATTTATTTTTTCCAATTAAGGGGCAATTTAGCGTGGCCAATCCACCTAGCCTGCACATTTTTGGGTAGTGGGGGCGAAACCCACGCAAACACGGGGAGAATGCGCAAACTCCACACGGACAGTACCTGTACCGGTCATGATACCAAACTTTGCCAAAACCATCAGCACTTCCTTGTGCCAGACCCATCCTCTATACCCATCCTATCCATGTGTTTGTCAAGATGCCTTTTGAATGCCATTAATGTATCTGCTTTCACAACCTCCCCTGGCAACTTGTTCCAGGCACTCACCATTCTCTGCGATTTTAAAAACCTGCCTTGCCCATCTCCACTAAACCTTGCCCCACGGATCTTAAACCTATGCCCTCGGTGACTGACCTCTCCACCTTAGGGAAGAGTGCCCGCCCGCTCACCCACTCCATCCATGCCCCTCATAATCTTGTAGACCTCTGTCAGGTCACCCCTCAACCTCCGGATGTCTAATGAAAACAGTCCGAGTCTATTCAGCCTCTCCACCCTCCAGACCAGGCAACATCCTGGTAAACCTCCTCTGCACCCTCTCCAAAGCCTCACGTCCTTCTGGTAGTGTGGCGACCAGTCCGCAACATTCCAAGGTTCTTATACAACTGTAGCATGACTGGCCAGTTTTTATGCTCGATGTCCCATCCAATGAAGGTAAGCATTCCGTATGCTTTCTTGATTACCTTGTCCACAAGTTGCCACCTTCAAAGATCTGTGACATACACGCCCAGATCTCTCTGACTTTCTATATTCCGAAGAGTTTTGCCATTTACGGTATATTTTCCTTCTATGTTAGACGTACCAAAATGCATTACCTCACATTTGTCTGGATTAAACTCCATTTGCCATTTCTCTGCCCAAGTCTCCAACCTATCGGTGTCCTGCTGTATCTTCTGACAGTCCTCAACACTATCTGCCACTCCATCAACCTTGGTGTCATCCACAAACGTACTAATCAGACCGGCTACATTTCCCTCCAAATCATTTATGTACACTACAAACAACAGAGGCCCAAGCACATATCCCTGTGGAACACCACTAGTCATAACCTTCCATTCCGAAAAACACCCTTCTACTCCTACCCTTTGACTTCTGTGACCCAGCCAGTTCTGTATCCATCTTACCACCTCACCTCTGATCCCGTGTGACTTCACCTTTTGTACCAGTCTGCCATGAGGCACCTTGTCAAAGGCTTTGCTGAAGTCTCTGTAAAACAACATCCACCGCCCTCCCCATATCATTCATCTTTGTCACCTCCTCAAAAAACTCAATCAAGTTAGTGAGGCACAACCTCCCCTTCACAAAACCATGCTGTCTATCGCTAATAAGTCCATTTGTTTCCAAATGGGTATAAATCCTGTCCCTGAGAATTCTCTCCAATTTGGGCAGCACGGTGGCACAGTGGTTAGCATTGCTGCCTATGGCGCTCAGGACCCGGGTTCAAATCCCAACCCTGGGTCACGATCCGTGTGGAGTTTGCACTTTCTCCCTGTATCTGTGTGGGTTTCAGCCCCCACAACCCAAAGATGTGCAGGATAGGTGGATTAGACACACTAAATTGCCCCTTCATTGGAAAAAATAATTGAGTATTCTTTTAAAAAAAAAAAACCCCAGAGAATTCTCTCCAATAATTTACCTACTACCACGTGAGGCTCACCGGCCTATAGTTTCCAGGATTATCCTTGCTACCTTTCTTAAAACAGCGGTACCACATTAGATATTCTCCAGTCCTCTGGGATCTCACCTGTAGCCAATGAGGATACAAAGATGTCAGTCAAGGCCCCAGCAATTTCGTCCCTTTCTTTCCTCTGTATTCTGGAGTAAATCCCATCCGGCCCAGGAGACTAATCTGCCTTAATATCTTTTAAGAGACCCAGGCGGGATTCTCTCATACCGGGGGCCGGCTGGAGAATCACTGGGACCGGCGCGAAACTCGCCATGCCGGTCTGCCGTTTCTCCGCAGTGCGGAGAATTGCCGCTGGCGCGGCGCTAGTCGGGGGCCGCTCAACAGGGCGCCCCCGGTGATTCTCCGCCCGGGATGGGCCGAGCGGCCACGCTAAAAAAGCCGAGTCCCGCCGGCGCCGTCCACACCTCTTCCCCGGCGGGACCTGGGTGTGGATGCATCTGGGGGCGGCCTGGTTGGCGGGAGGGGGGTCCAACCCTGGGGGGGGCGGGGGGGGGGGCCTCCGCTGTGGCCTGGCCCGCGATCGGGACCCACCGATCGGCGGGCCGGCCTCTCGTGCTGGGGCTTCTTTTATTCCGCGCCGGCCCCTGTAGCCCTACGCCATGTTGCGTCCGGGCCGGCGCGGAGAAGAAAGCCACTGCGCGTGCGTGCATTGGCGCCGGTCCCACTGCGCATGCACAGACCCGCAATGCCCGTTTGACGCCGGGGATCGGTAGCTGGAGCGGTGTGGGTCGCTCCAGTGTCTTGCTGACCCCCTGTACGGGTCAGAATTGCTGCTCCTGAGGCCATGCCAACGGCGTCAACACTCCGCCTCAGGATCAGAGGATCCCGCCTCCAATGCCTCCTCCTTTTCGATGTTAACATGATACAGACTGTCCACACACGCTACACAAGGATCAAGTTGAGTTGGCATAATCTTAAAATTATGCTGCATTTTTATGTTGCATTGAGGAAGTAGAAACCTGGAACAGTCCTAACCAAAAGGTGATGGATGCTTGGTCAGTTGAAATTGATCAATTTTTATTAGGTATGGTATTATGCTCTTGATAGAGACCAATAACGTGTTTAATTCTTTTTAGACCTAGGTACTGCGAAAAGCATGAAGGTTCATGGTTTCAATCAAAATAATTTTACTACACCAGAATAAAAGAAAATTAATGCAGTTAATAACTAATTAATAATAAGTACACTACCTTAAATAATTTACGTTAAAGATGTTAAAAATATAAGAGAACAATTACTCTAAATCGAATGTCTTCACTCCACTGTCCCTTTGACCGCAATACATTTAAGTCATAGACACTTATAAATTACAAGAGTGACCACGAGGTCTGAGCACTGTTTCAACAGTTTAGAGTTCTTGGACCTTCTGCTTACTTTAGGGAAGAATTTCCCTTCAAATTTCCTCCAACTGTCCCACAGTTGAAACTCTCCGTTTAACATTGACAACTTCAGTGTGGCCACTTTGGGCCAGAATTCTCCTGTTTCTACAATTCTTCGCTCTGGAGTTTTGCATCTAAAGCTCTCGCACTCTCTCCTGCTCACTGTTGTATTCTGATCAGCTTGGCAACCGGCTGTTTATCTCCAAGGCAACTTAGTCACATGTTCATTTATTGGAAGCAAGTGCTTAACCAGAAATCCTATCCCAAAGAAACTTGGCTCTTAAATCACCCCGATAGAAAATATAGGCTGTGATTCAGCTACCCTGGTGTGCCTGATGTTGAGCTGGGCTCAATGAGTGAATCAGTCGCGTCAGGCTGATCACCAGCCACATGACTCGTTCTGCTGGCATGATCTTGATGGCTCATTTAATTGCCCCAGCCGCTCGATTCACCCAGCTCCTGGGACTTGACAGACATGCCTGTGAGACTTCGCCAGGACACTGTTTAGTACTGTCCACACAAACATGGGAAGGGTCTCCCATTGGAGACCCCCAGGTGGTCCGGGAACAGGACAGGGGAGCACCCTTGCACTCTCCAGGTGCCTTTGCAACCTACCAATGCCACGTGTGCACCCTAGTATGTTGCTTCACAGCGCCAGGGTCCCAGATCCGCTTCCCGGCTTGGGCCACTGGCTGTGCGGAGTCTGCACATTCTCCTTGTGTCTGTGTGGGAGATTTTAATCTGCATATCGATTGGTTTAACCAGGTTGGTAAAGGCAGCCTTGAGGAGGAGTTTATAGAATGTGCCCGGGATAATTTCCTGGAACAGTATGTAATGGAACCTACAAGGGAACAAGCGGTCCTAGATCTGGTCCTGTGTAATGAGGCAGGATTGAATAATGATCTCCTAGTTTGGGATCCTCTTGGAAGGAGCAACCACAATATGGTGGAATTTAAAATACAGTTGGAGGATGACAAGGTAAAATCAAACACTAGTGTTTTGTGCTTAAACAAAGGCGATTACAATGGGATGAGAGAAGAACTAGCTACGGTAGACTGGGAGCAAAGACTTCATTGTGAAGCAGTTGAGGAACAGTGGAGAACCTTCCGAGCGATCTTTCACAGTGTTCAGGAAAGGTTCATACCGACAAAAAAGAAAGACGGTAGAAGGGGGAAAAATCGACCGTGGATATCTAAGGAGGTGAGGGGGAGTATCAAATTGAAGGAAAAAACATACAAAGTGGCAAAAATTAGTGAGAGACTAGAGGACTGGGAAATCTTTAGGGGACAACAGAAAGCTACTAAAAAAGCCATAAAGAAGAGTAAGGTAGACTATGAAAGTAAACTGGCTCAGAACATAAAAGCAGATAGTAAAAGCTTCTACAAATATATAAGACAAAAAAGAGTGGCTAAGGTAAATATTGGTCCTTTGGAAGATGAGAAGGGAGATTTAATAATAGGAGACGGGGAAATGGCTGAGGAGCTGAACAGGTTTTTTTGGGTCAGTCTTCACAGTGGAGGACACAAATAACATGCCAGTGACTGATGGAAATAAAGATATGATAGGTGAGGACCTTGAGATGATTGTAATCACTAAGGAGGCAGTATTGGGCAAGCTAATGGGGCTAAAGGTAGTCAAGTCTCCTGGCCCTGAGTGCAGCCCAGAGTGTTAAAAGAGATGGCTAGGGAAATTGTAAACGCATTAGCGATAATTTATCAAAATTCACTAGACTCTGGGGAGATCCCAGAGGATTGGAAAGTAGCAAACGTGACACCACTGTTTAAAAAAGGAGTTCGACAGAAAGCGGGTAATTATAGGCCGGTAAGCTTAACTTTGGTTGTAGGAAAAATGCTGGAATCTATCATTAAGGAGGAAATAGCGGGGCACCTGGAGGGAAATTGTCCCATTGGGCAGACGCAGCACGGGTTCACAAAGGGTAGGTCGTGTCTGACTAATTTGGTAGAATTTTTTGAGGACGTTACCAGTGCAGTAGACAACGGGGAGCTAATGGATGTGGTATATCTGGATTTCCAGAAAGCTTTTGACAAGGTGCCACACAAAAGGCTGCTGCATAAACTAAAGATGCATGGCATTGAGGGTAAAGTGGTAGCATGGGTAGAGGATTGGTTAACTAACAGAAAGCAGAGAGTGGGGATAAATGGGTGTTTCTCTGGTTGGCCACCTGTAGGGCAGCACGGTAGCACAAGTGATTAGCACTGTGGCTTCACAGCGCCAGGGTCCCAGGTTCGATTCCCCGCTGGGTCACTGTCTGTGCGGAGTTTGCACGTTCTCCCCGTGTCCGCGTGGGTTTCCTCCGGGTGCTCCGGTTTCCTCCCACAGTCCAAAGACGTGCAGGTTAGGTGGATTGGCCATGCTAAATTACCCATAGTGTCCATAAGGGTTGGGAGGGGTTATTGGGTTGCGGGGATAAGGTGGAAGTGAGGGATTAATGTGGGTCGGTGCAGACTCGATGGGCCGAATGGCCTCCTTCTGCACTGTATGTTCTATGTAATCTATGTAACTAGTGGGGTCCCTCAAGGATCAGTGTTGGGCCCGCAGTTGTTCACAATTTACATAGACGATTTGGAGTTGGGGACCAAGTGCAATGTGTCAAAGTTTGCAGACGACACTAAGATGAGTGGTAAAGCAAAAAGTGTAGAGGATACCGGAAGTCTGCAGAAGGATTTGGATAGGTTAGGTGAATGGGCTAGGGTCTGGCAGATGGAATTCAATGTTGCCAAGTGTGAGGCTATCCATTTTGGGAGGAATAACAGCAGAATGGATTATTATTTAAACGGTAAGATGTTAAAACATGCTGCTGTGCCGAGGGACATGGGTGTGCTGGTGCACGAGTCGCAAAAAGTTGGTGTGCAGGTGCAACAGGTGATTAAGAAGGCTAATCGAGTTTTGTCTTTCATTGCTAGAGGGATGGAGTTCAAGACTAGTGAGGTTATGCTGCAATTGTATAGGGTGTTGGGGAGGCCGCATCTGGAGTATTGTGTTCAGTTTTGGTGTCCTTACCTGAGAAAGGACATATTGGCACTGGAGGGAGTGCAGAGGAGATTCACTAGGTTGATCCCAGAGTTGAGGGGATTAGATTATGACGAGAGGTTGAGTAGACTGGGACTGTACTCATTGGAGTTTAGAAGGATGCGGGGGGATCTTATTGAGACATATAAAATTATGAAGGGAATAGATAGGATAGATGCAGGCAGGTTGTTTCCACTGGTCGGGGAAAGCAGAACTAGGGGGCATAGCCTCAAAATACGGGGAGGTAGATTTAGGACGGAGTGTAGGAGGAACCTCTTCATCCAAAGGGTTGTGAATCTCTGGAATTCCTTGCCCAGTGAAGCAGTTGAGGCTCCTTCTTTAAACGTTTTTAAGAAAAAGGTAGATGCCTTTCTAAAGAATAAAGGGATTTGGGGATATGGTGTACGGGCCGGAGAGTTGAGCTGAGTCCACAAAGATCAGCCATGATCTCATTAAATGGCGGAGCAGTCTCGATGGGCCAGATGGCCTACTCCTGTTCCTAGTTCTTATGTTCTTATGCTCCGGTTTCTTCCTACAAGTCACGAAAGACATGTGATTTGGACATTCTGAATTCTCCCTCTGTGTACCCGAACAGGCGCCGGAATGTGGCGACTAGGGGCTTTTCACAATAACTTCATTGCAGTATTAATGTAAACCTCCTTGTGACAAGATTATTATTATTATCCCTAATTCTGAAGAATAGGTCTTCAGTACGACATCTGGGATATTGTTGGGACACATAACCTTTGTATTACTGGTGTGCTCATCCATTTCTGTACCACATGGAGTGAATTGAATTGGCTGAAAACTGGCAGCTATGATAGTAGGGACCACAGGAGGAGCCGAGATGGATCATCCACTTGGCAGTTGTGGCTGAAGGAGGTTGCAAATACTTCAGCCTTGTCTTGTAAACTGATGTGTTCTCTCATCGTGGAGGATGGGAATGTTCATGGAGCTTCTTTTCCCCATTATTTTGACTGTCTATCTCCATTCACAACTGGATATGGCAGAACTGCAGAATTTTTATCTGACCTATTCATTGTGAGATGGCTTAACTATGTCCCTGCTTCCCCGGTTTTAGCATGCATGTAGTCCTGTGTGTTGGCGCGAGTTCATTTTTATGTACGCCTGGTGCTGTTCTTGGTGTGAGGTCTCTTTGAGCCAGGTTTGGTCCCCAAACTTGGTGGTAGTTATTGAAGGATATACTAGGCTATGAAGCTTCAGATTGTGGTGAAATGCAATTCTGCTGTGGGTGATGATGCACAGTGCGTCATGGATGCAAAATTTTGAGATACTAGATCTCTTCAAAATCTATCCCATTTATGGTTAATGGTGGTGCTACACAGCGTGATGGAGGGAGTCCTCAGTATGAAGATAGGATCCCCACAAAGACTGTGTCGTGGTCATTTCTGCCTATACTGCCATGGACAGATGCACCTGCAACAAGTAGATTGGTGATGATAAGATCAAGTGGATTTTTCCCTTATTTTGATTCTATCATCACCTATTGCAGGTCCAGTTTGGCAGATATGTTCTTCAGGACTCGAGCAGCTCATTCAGTAGTGGTGTTACTTATGGACATTAAAGTCCCTCACCCAGAGTGCACTCTGTGTCCTTGTTACACTTGGTGGTGCTTCCAAATGGTGCTCAACATGGAAGAGTACTGATTTATCAGTTGAGGGAGAAGTAGGTGCTAATGAACAAGAGATTTTCTCGTCCATGTTTAACCTGGTGGAATGAAACTTCATGTAGTCCAGTATCAGTCTCCATGGCCACTCCCTCCTCGCTGTGTACCACTGTGCTGCCATGATGTATCTGTCCTGCCTGAAACCTCATGAGACTGCTTTTCCTACTGAATGCCTACTGCTGTTTTGATGGCAACATTAGGCACAATACAAAAGAAATACTGATTTTTGGAGACTTTGATGAGTCTATGGAACAGTAACCCACAAAAATGATCCAAGCAATTGTTATGGTGTCCGGACCAGACCTCAATTTATCTGAAGAAACCAGACGGAACCCCAACAATTTTTCAATTTGTAAACTGAGGAAAGGCTACTTCGCCCCAGAAGTTAATCCTATATGTCAACTCGGGATCTTTTATATTAAAACAAACTTCATTATTAACACAGGATTAATGCTATTAGCATCCAAGGGGAAAAAACAGCTTTTCAATTAACAGTTAATCTGTTCTTACAAAAAAAAGGTATTTGAGCTTACTTTCCCATCTACTTCTAAAGTTTCAATTGAGTAAAATCCACACACATGGGTCAAATGCCACTTATTAATACAGTTAACACTCAGTGGCTTACAGATTTATGCACAAAGTTCTTGGGAAAGAAGCTTTCAGAAGTCAGTCAGCCTCCGTCAACTCCAGCATGCTGCCACCACCAAGCACATCTTTCCTTCACTCCCTCTGTCAGCATTCCGCAGAGACCATTCCCTCCGAGATAATCTGGTCCACTCCACCACACCCAACACCTCTCCCATCACCCATGGCACCTTCTCATGCAATTGCAGAAGCTGTAACACCTGCCCCTTTACCTCTTCCATGCTTAACATCCCAGACCCAAAACACGCATTCCAGGTTAAGCAGCGTTTCACTTGCACCTCTTCCAATTTGGTCTATTGCATTCGCTGCTCCCAATGTGGTCTCCTCCGTATCGGAGAGACCAAACGCAGACTGGGTGATCGCTTTGCTGAGCACCTTCGGTCTGTGTGCATTCAGGACCCTGACCTTCCTGTTGCTTGCCATTTTAATACAAGACCCTGCTCCCTGCCCACATGTCTGTCCTTGGCCTGCTGCAATGTTCCAGTGAAGCTCAGCGCAAACTGGAGGAACAACATCTCATCTTCCAGTTAGGCACGCTATAGCCTTCCGGTCTCAACATCGAATTCAACAACTTCAGATGATTAGCTCTACCCCACCTTGACCCATTTGTTTTCATCCCATTTCATTTTAACTGTCTTTTACCATTTCTTTCTTTGTTTATATATATTTAACCCTCCCACCCCCTCCCATCATATCCACTTTTCCTTACCTTTTTTTTGCTTCCCCGTTCCCCTCCCCCACATCTACATTTGTCACAGTTTACCCTCTGATGTTAGTTTCACTGCAGTTTGGCCTTTCACATCTTTTGTTCTCTCTGAGGACTGCCATTAGCACTCTTTCTTCTTGGTTTCTGTGGCCATTAGCACCCAGTTTCCCTGGGTTTCTGTGGCTATGACTCATCTTTCATTCTCACTCCACAGTATAAATATTTCCCCCTTCCTCTGTCTTTAGCTTTGACAAAGGGTCATCTGGACTCAAAACATTAGCTCTTTTCTCTCCCTAAAGATGCTGCCAGACCTCAGATTTTCCAGCATTTTCTCTTTGGTGCGAACACACCTCCTTTCCTTAGAAACCAGAACAGAACTCTTTTTTTTTTTAAAAATGAAACTTAGAAACAACAGACTTGGGGCAGGAAAACAACACTAAAAACAGCCCCAGCCCCTTCCATGAGTGACATCACAGCCTGCCAAGCCGTTAACCCGTTAATCACAGCTTGAGCGGATATATAATCTGGATACCTTAACCTAAATTGTTTGAATAACATTATTGCAATAGACACATAATACAATGTAAATAAATTCCTACATTCGCACACTATTATTGCATCAGTATCCATGTGATGTTTTTGATAGTTGCTCAGTTGAAATGCACAACATTGTATTTTCAATCTGCTGTGATTTGTTTTCATTATTGAGGGCGGCACAGTGCTTAGCACTGTTGCTTCACAACACCAGGGACCCGGGTTCAATTCCTGGATTGGGTGTCTGCATGTTTTCCCCGTGTCTGTGTGGGTTTCCTTTGGGTGCTCTGATTTCCTTCCACATGTCCCGAAAGACGTGCTTGTTAGGTGAATTGGACATTCTAAATTCTCCCTCAGTGTACCTGAACAGGTACCAGAGTGTGGCGACTAGGGGATTTTCACAGTACCTTCATTGCAGTGTTAATGTATGCCTACTTGTGACAATAATAAGGATTATTATTATTAGATAGTTGCCCATCCCTAGTTGCCCTTTAGCAGGTGGGCTGAGTCTCCTTGAACTGATACAGTCCATGTGTTGTGGGTACATCAGTAACATAGCTCCGATTCAGGGTGTTGTGTGGCTTGGAAGTGAACTGGCAGGTGGTGGTGTTCCCATGCATCACTCTTATCTTTCTAGGTGGTAGAGGTCAGAGGTTTGGAAGGTGAGTTACTGCAGTGCATTTTGTAGATGATACTTGCATCTTGCAGTGCATCTTGTAGATGATACACAATAATAATCTTTATTAGTGTAGGCTTATATTAACACTGCAATAAAGCTTCTTTGAAGATCCCCTAGTCACTACTCTCTGGCGCCCATTCGGGTACACTGAGGAAGAATTCAGAATGTCCAATTCACCTAACAAGATTGTCTTTCAAGACGTGTGACAGGAAACCGGAGCACCCGGAAGAAACACGCGCAGACACAAGGAGAACGTGCAGACTCTGCACAGACCGTGACCCAAACCGGGTATTGAACTTGGGACCCTGGCGCTGTGAAGCAACAGTGCTAACCACTGTGCTACTGTGCTGTCCACAGAGTCCTTACAGTTAGACTCAACTACTTGCTGTACATGTGAAGTCACTTGTTGGCCTGACCCAACAAGGATGTGTTATATTCTTTGTTGTAGCCGCAAAGAGAGAGAATTAGAGGTGGTACACATCAAGTTCATATCAAGTAGTGCAAGGGGTTTATTTACAAGATGCTGCTCAAAGAGGTGAACTCCACAAAAGCCCGTGAAAGGCTCCAATTATGTCATTGCATGACCATAAGACATAGGAGCGGAAGTAAGGCCATTCGGCCCATCGAGTCCACTCCACCATTCAATCATGGCTGATTTCAACTCCATTTACCCGCTCTCTCTCCATAGCCCTTAATTCCTCGAGAAATCAAGAATTTATCAACTTCTGTCTTAAAGACACTCAACGTCCCGGCCTCCACCGCCCTCTGTGGCAATGAATTCCACAGACCCACCACTCTCTGGCTGAAGAAATTTCTCCTCATCTCTGTTCTAAAGTGACTCCCTTTTATTCTAAGGCTGTTCCCCCGGGTCCTAGTCTCCCCTGCTAATGGAAACAACTTCCCTACGTCCACCCTATCTAAGCCATTCATTCTCTTGTAAGTTTCTATTAGATCTCCCCTCAACCTCCTAAACTCCAATGAATATAATCCAAGGATCCTCAGACGTTCATCGTATGTTAGGCCTACCATTCCTGGGATCATCCGTGTGAATCTCTGCTGGACTAGCTCTAGTGCCAGTATGTCCTTCCTGAGGTGTGGGGCCCAAAACACGTGACACGTGACATTACATCAGCCAATGGTGTTACTCTGCATAAAAGATTGTCAAATTTCTTTCATCAAAGAGCAATGTGGGGGGGTTCACATTGGTGCCAGTAACTATGGTTACAAGAGCAGGTCCCAACAACAGTCTACTCATTCTCCGGGGCTTGTCGAATAATGTAGGCTGCTGCATAATGAAAGCATCATGCGTATACCCTGGATAATGGGCATTAACGTTCAAAATAAAGTTTATGTGGAGTGTGAAAGTGCCATTTATCTATCTGGAGCTTTTCTAGTTTGATCACTAATGAGTTTGAAGATGTGGAAGTTGCACAAAATATGACGAATATATAATATTCATACATGACCCGTATATATTTTTTAAAACAAACATAACAAATTATTGTAGTTTTAATGAAATTATAAGTCCAGAAGTAACCCTATTATATGGTAGAAAACAAAATATCTAGTAGTATCCAAAAATAAATTCACACCAGAATGCAAGATTACAGTAAAGAATGAAAATATCAAACAGGTAGACACCTTTTGTTACCAAGGAAGTATGTTAACTCCGGACAGAGAGTGCAATCAAGAAATTAGACAAAAGAATCATAATGGCCAAAGATGCATTTCAAAAAAGGAAAAAGATTTATGATCAACTCAAAATTAGTCATAAAAGAAACACAGCTTGGGAATCCTGGAATCACATCTATTTTGACACGGTAGTGAAAGTTGGACGATCAGTGAAATAATGTATGAGGTCCCGGGTTCAATCCCCGGCATCTCCACAGATTCTGCTTGGGGGCTGGTTTTGTACAGTGGGCTAAATAGCTGGCTTGCAATGCAGAACAATGCCAGTAGCGCGGATTCAATTCCCGTACCAGCCTCCCCGAACAGGCGCCAGAAAGTGGCGACTAGGGACTTTTCACAGTAACTTCATTGAAGCCTACTTGTGACAATAAGCGATTATTATTACAATGCAGAGAAGAATTGAGGCTGCAGGGTCGTGGTTTTTGAAGTGAATAATGAAGAAACATTGGACAAGTCATTGTTAATGAAGTGCTGGGAAAATCTGAGACCAAAAGAACTCTGCTGACCAAGATCAGGAAGAGGCAGTTGGAATTTCTTGGGCATATGACAAGGAATCATGATTTAGAAATTCTAATGCTGATGGGAAAATGGGTGGCAAAAGAGGTCAATGTAGACAATGGACAATATTTTTAAAGAGCCTCGTAAACTTGATGGATGTACCACTAAAAAAGATGATTCACACTTCATGAGCGAGACTTATCCTGGAGGTCCATAGTCACCATCGCTCTCTTAGGGCATGGAAGTGTGAAACTATCACCATATTGAAAAATCTACTATGCCTGATTTATGTTTATCCACTTTGCCAAAGAGCTCCTATCAAAATATGCTTTGTGAATGTGATTACAACACTCACTTCCCAACCTGTAAAATTGTCGCTTGTCACATTAATAATGGATCCTAAAACACTTCATAACAGCAAGCCTTAAGTACTGAACCATGACTGATTAATGGATATTTAGATTTCTTGATATAGTTGCAATATTAAACACACACATGTCTTATTTTTACTTTTATATTAAGATTTTTAAAATTGGAAATAATAAAGCAACAGGCTTATCCAGCGGTGTGGCCAAGAACATTTTTGGAAGTTCTATAACATTAAACACTTTCAGTTTAGATTTTGATGTGGCAGAAAGTCAGACTCAAAATTGGCAGTATTTGGAGCCCTGTGTTATCTTAAGTGAACATAGAAACATAGAAAATAGGAGCATTCAGGAAAATAGGAGTAGGCGATTCAACCCTTTGAGCTTGCTCTGCCATTCACAAGGTTCACTGCTGGCCCCCTATTTCAACATTATACTCCCGTGCTCTCCCCAATAACCCTTGACACCTTTTCGAGTCTAGAAACCTATCTATTTCCTTTTTAAAAATAAATTTAGAGTACCCAATTCTTTTCCAATTTAGCGTGGCCAATCCACCTACCCTGCACATCTTTTTGGGTTTTGGGGGTGAGATCCACGTAGACACGGGGAGAATGTGCAAACTCCACACGGACAGTGACCTGGGGCCTGGATCGAATCTTGGTCCTCGGCGCCGTGAGGCGGCAGTGCTAACCACTGCACCACTGCTGCCCCTTATCTATTTCCTTCTTAAATAGATTCAGTGACTTGGCCTCCACCACCTTCTGTGGTTTAGAATTCCACAGGTTCATCACCCTCTGAGTGAAGACATTTCTTCTCTTGTCAGTCCTAAATGGTCTACCCTGTATCCTGAGACTGACCCCTTGTTCTAGACTCCCCAGTCAGAGGAAATAACCCTTCATCCAGTCTGTCCAGCTCTTCCAGAATTGTATACTTTTTTTAAAAAATGCAATATATTTATTTCCAAATTCTGGATACATGGACAGTATTCAACTAAGCGGAGTGCTATTATTTTTGTTTATACAGTATTTGACCCAAAAGTGAGGAGATATTTTTATTCCATGCCAGACTTTAGTATATGACCCATGTAAACTTCTGTTTTTATCCTTCTGGGTGGCTTTTAGGTGCTCGAAGATGTGGATCGATGCTGCCAGGCTCTCTCTCAAAGACTGGGAACCCAACCCTATTTCTTCACTCGACAGTAAGTTACATTATTGTGATTACAGATATAATAGTAGAGAAAAGTGGTGGTGTTTTTACACCAGTGGTGTATTCATTCAATTTTTGTGTGTTCACTCTTTCCATTTGTTTAGCCACGAATACAAAGACATTTTACTACCATGTAATTTATTTTATCAACTGTGTTAGAATCGTTAGCAGTTTAAATGCCCAGAAGCAATGTATTTTGCTATTTGAAGTGCAACGTTCTATTTTAAGGATGGCTTTGTTATGCACAGTAGCTGCAGGGGAAGCAGACTCCTGTTCTTTTTCTTCACAGAGAGAGCTGAAGAGCAACTGTCAGTAGTCACAAGACATTATCCTACATACATTTTTACGTGTACTATTTTGGTATATTTAATTTATGCTCATTTGGGAAAAATGTAATTAATCTGTTAATGGCAGGTTTTTTCATAAGGCTGATGTACCTGTGTAATAAATTACTTAAGATGGTCTACGTCTGAGAAACCTATAGAGATCAGCTTAATTTAGTTAGGAAATGCCAACAGCTTATTGGGGAACAGAGTGGTATGTTAATATCCCTTGCAACGACCTTTCCATAACCTGTTCTTTGTGACAGAATGTTGCTACAGGCCTCAATGTTGCCTTTGATAATAATGATTTGCTAACCTTTTAATGTTTGTGCTGCAGGCCAACAGAACTGGATGCACTGGTGTTTGGTCATTTGTTCACAATCCTTACAACTCAGCTGACTGATGATGCACTTGGTGAAAAAGTGAAAAATTATGAAAACCTCATCAAGTTTTGTCGAAGAATAGAGCATCAGTACTTTGAAGAGCATGATCAAGAGAGTGCTTTGAATGCAGCATCCAGGTGTTCAAGAGGTTCTTCCACAAAGTAATTGATGAAGGACAAAATAAAAGGAGGACATTATTGTTAGAAATAAAATACAAGTTACAAAGAAAACTGACAAGTATTTAAACGAGTTGGTTGCCAAGTTTAGTGCAGTTAACACAATTACAGTTTGTCTCCTGTAACATTGTACAGATAATATTTTACAAAGATCTGCAGACCCTAATTGTTAGCACAATGAACCCAGTGCTTTGTTTTCTGTTTAATATAATTGTAATGAACAATTTGACGGAAATATGTCAATTAAAGAATAATCTGGAAACTCTAAATGTCCTCTTAGATCATAGTGTTTTTAAATATTAGCAACCACTGTGTTTATTCCCCACAAGCACAAAAGGACAATTTGCATTATCACAGAGGATTATCACGTTAGCTGTTGTAGCCTAAATTGGTAATCTGCTCTCTTTGGGTTTAACAAGTATGTATTGAAAGACGATCCTTGCATTTACAAGGTGATTAGTCCCTGTTTCATATTAACATTCATGGGATAGCTTCCTCCAGAAAGAGGGTCACTCAATTGTGAGTACCCTGCTTGTCCAAGTGTGGCCAACAGAATCCAGCCTATTAACTGTTTTTTGTTTTATATTAGGACAACATTTCTCTTAATTTATAACAGATTTGCTTGGCCTGGATAACCTCTGAGTAAGCATATTATATAATATTTAGAAAAATATTAGTTTTAGTGAACTGTTTAACATGTTTCCCTTATTATACAGTTTTCCTTCTTGCAGTTTGACTGGTTGCGGTATCAATTTTTAAAAAAAAAACATGCATTCATAATAAAGACCACCAGACAGCTCAATGCTTCACAGCCAATGTATTTTTGAAGTAAAGTCACTGCTGTAATGTTGTAACGTTCTCACCATGTCTGCGTGGGTTTCTCCGGATGCTCTGGTTTCCTCTCACAAGTCCCGAAAGACGTGCTGTTAGGTAATTTGGACATTCTGATTTCTCCCTCCATGTACCGGAACAGGTGCAGGAATGTGGCGACTAGGGGCTTTTCACAGTAACTTCATTGCAGTGTTAATGTAAGCCTACTTGTGACAATAAAGATGATTATTATTAATATAGGCAAATTGGCAGCCATTTTTTGAGCAGCAAGGTCCCACAACAGCAATGTGATAAGTAACAGATAATATGTTTTTGGTTGAGGGATTAATATTACGCAAGGCAACAGGAATAACCTCCTTGTTCCTCTTTGAAACAATGCTATGGGGTTTTTTTGTGTTCACCAAGAGAGTAGACAAGACCTCAGTTTAAAATCTAATCCTAAAGATGCCATTTCCGACAGAACTGCACTTCTGAGACTCGGTTTTCATGCTCGAGCCCTGGAGTGGGAATTGAACCGGTCTTATGACTTGGAGGTGAAAGCGCTAATAACTGAGCCGAGGCTGACACCTTAGGGTAGTTTAGACTACAGCGCTGCTGAAAGGCTGCTGACTTTCAGTGGAGGGGACTGCAGGTGGCTTTGGAGAAAACATCCTCAAGCAGTCCTGGGCTGAATTTTTGTCTGCAGACTGCACCATCTTAATGTGGCAGCAACAGGCAGGGCTGACTGGGGACAACAAAGGGCACTGATGGAATGCTAAGGGTGAGAGGATGGCAGGTTCATACCCATGCTGTATGAAGTCATTGCCACTGCCCACTGTCTCACCATGTGCAGATGTTGCCGTTATGCTATCCCGTACAATATATATGATGCTACTATCTGAGCTAGTGGATCAAATGGTGGTGTTTTGTCTTCGTCATCACCACTTTCTTGTTCCTCCTCCACCTCCTTTCCAAGGTACATTTCTTGTTTATCTGAGAAGAGAAAGTCTCCAGGATGAGATTGTGTGGCGAGGGGATAGAAAGAAGTGCATGCTTACACCACCTAAATTTGTAAATCAGAAGAGAATGTAGGATGGAGAGGTGGGAGGAGAATTAAGTATGAGCATACCACCATTTTCAATCATTTTGGCCATGGCCTTCGTCATCAACATGGGGGTAAGAGTGAAACCTCTACTCTGCATAATTCATGCTGCATCCAGTTATGTGTCACCTTGTCCTGCAAGAGAGAAGAAAGGATGTTAGTGAATGTGGTGCATTCTATTTGGGTAATGTGGATGCCATAGTTGAATATCTTGCAGTCTGTGCAAGCTGTGAGTGAGGCTTGCAGCAGTGCAAAGTGTTTCAGGGTGTGGTGAAGCATGGGTATCAGATGACACATGATTGATAAGAGACTGGTGGTAGGTGAGTGAAGAGGATATTTGCTCTCATTGACTTCTTTGTCTCGAAGGTCATGTGATCCCCTGAAGATGCAGAACATCTCAGCTCTGCACTTCCTTCACCAAGTGCAACATCTGAAACTTCAGAGCCTACTCTCTCACACGTTGGGCCATTCTTCAGTGTGTACCATTCTTCCGGCCGGTTTAGCTCAGTTGACTGGACAGCTAGTTTGTGATGCAGAGCAAGGCCAACAGCGCGGGTTCAATTCCCGCACCGGCTGAGGTTATTCATGAAGGCCCCACCTTCTCAACCTTGCCTCTCACCTGAGGTGTGGAGATCCTCAGGTTAAACCACCAGTCAGCTTCCCGCCCCAAGGGGAAAGCAGCCTAAGGTCATCTGGGACTATGACAACTTTACTTCCCATTCTTCAGTGTTCCCAGGTAGGATTCAGCTCACAAAAGACTCCCAATATGTTCTCCAGCATAATGCAGCTTCCCCTTAAGAGGTGCAGGCTAGCTTTAAGCAATGCACACAAACTAATTGGTGTTCGTCACTCACAATATTGGTCCCCTGCAACACCCAGCCAATAAGCAACACAGTTGGTGCTGGTTACATGCAACAATCATTTAAAACAGCAGGCAACACTGTTGGCACGCTGCCTGCATTTCAGTCAATAGGCATGTTTTGGGAGCAAACCACTTCCATCTCCACCTCAGTACTTTGAACTGTGAACTTTAACAATTTTCACTGACGACTTTATTTAATGTATTGATTTTGTGTAAATAAATGCTTGTGATGAAAAGCCCAGATTGTGGCATATATACATTTAAAGAGGTTTATTTTATTTGCTTTATGCAATCTTAATATTGTATTATAGAGTAAAACATTTTAATATGTTTGAGTTAACTGTCATTTCTTTTCACTTCTAAATACTACTTAAAAAAAAAAAGAAAATTATATTTTCCTTCAATCTCTTTTAGTAGCATCAATCTGTCCTGATGACAAATGAATAGCCCATCTTTAAACGTGTATTTTGGAGACTTGCCTATCCATAAAGTCTGAATGGAGTCAGTCCAAAGGTTGATCAATGTAGACTTATTCCACTATATTTAGTAGAGTATTCTGAAGTGTCTGATATTGTGACGAGGAGCTGCTTGCACCGTGACTTGGTATAAACAGAATACATATCAGAATTTTGTAAGTTTCTCAGCACTTCATCTCAATGTTTGCAAATATTTGAATTGCTAATAATGTAACTAATGTGTTTTAAATTGACATTGCAAATCCACCACAGGATAGTATGATGGTTTTTGAAGATTTCAAAAAGCTAAAAATCAAAGAACAAAATCAAAACATAATACAAGGACAGAAAAGTGGGTATACAAAAGATGTGTTATTTGCAAACTTTGTGAACGGTTTAAACTAATCAAATAAAAAGTATTATTTTTCTAATGTGACAGGTATTAATTCTAAATGCAGCCAACTTGTCTGATCTGTATTAAAATGTATTTTGCTACATATTCTGTATTGTTGTCAGCATTGGAATATATTTACAATGAGCTGATGTTACACACTATGGCACAAATGCAAAATACAAACAATAAGCAAGAAAGGCAATTTATCCGCAGCCCAAAGACAAAGTAAAACTGAAGTATAAACAAATTATGAAAACTTTACATAGTCACTGTATCAGTTATAGCAATATAGAGAATGTAACAATATTTTAAACCTTTTGAAATATCTAGGCACATTGATGAAATACAATTAATTAGGTACTGAAATAGTTATCCCGAAAGAAGCTGCATATTAAAGATAGCTGGATTGTAATATCCCTTTGTTAGCTGTCTGCTGATCAAAGTTCATGACTAACCATGCATAATTGATAACTGTGGTTATTAGTGCAGCATTTCATTTGTAGAATTTTGTGCAGGATTCTTTGAGTCTTTTCAATGAACTTCAGCCAGATATACAAACTGATTTTTGACCAAATGATTCAAATGTACAGTTGGGAGAAGAAAGAAAAGTGGTGTTCAAATGAAGGCTGATAGTGATGTTCCTCTAATGATGCCTCTTAGGATCAGCTGGGTTACTGGTGTGCGCTTCATTTCCTGCAGTTTCTTTTACAAGCAAGACCACAGCTCCCATGGCTCTCACAACAATTATCACCCACTTGTTCTGCAGGTTTTGTTTTTTACATTAGTCTGGTTGAGAAATTCACAGTATTAATCATGACTGAAGTTGTTATTTATCACCTGCTGGGTGAGAAATAATAATTTTGACACTAGTGGGGCAGCAGGCCAGAGGTAAAGAATTAAGTAAAACATCTAAACACCAGCAAGGATCATTTCTCTGATTAATGGTTCACTACAGAGAAAAACTGCTGCTCATTATCTAGTCTTGCAAATCCAAACTGGGTTATGTGCTTGAAGAATCGTGGCTGTTGATACATTCAGCTAGTGACAGTAGCTTTCTATAAAAGTTAGATGTTTTTGAAAAGATAAATCCACAAATATAATGTATGGATACTAATAGTTCAACGGACACATTGTTTTAGTTGGCCAGCAGCAGAAGATTTGTTCAAAAATCTATAAACCGAATTACAGCAGAATGCCACCTCCTCACTGAATGTCAGAAGCCATCTTGCTGCGAATACTTCACCCACATTGGAGCGCAGCTCTTGGAACTGATGAGGTGAAGAGTGTTGCACCACAGCTCTGAGCTGGTAATCACAGAACTGAAGAAACACATACATCATCTGCCACATAGGTTGACGTTTAAACTGAAAAACCTTCAGATCATGTACAGTCTTGGACAAATGACAGCCCAGTGTACATTCATCCCTCTACAGATTGCTCAGCAACCCAACTATAAGAGAAAGCTCAGTTCAGCTTTTTTTTGCTGAGTGTTGCACTGGAGAGGCCACTTATGTACTGTTAAAACAATAATGGAAAAGTGACATAAATAATTTGCAAATAGTTTGACATTTACACGGCATCATTCACGCAATAAGTATCAATGTGTCAGGTTAAAATATTGACAGTGCCACTACAGTTTACAACAATTTGGTAAAACCCCTCAACTGTTAGTTGTAGATTTTACTTGTGTCTAGGATAGCTTCCCATACTTTTTACCTTGGAGCTCAGAACTGCTTGGAAAAAGATCGGTGAAGAAAATATGATGATGCTACTACAATTTTATTTTCTCTCTGCTAAGACTCAATTATTCATTAGAAAGATGATAGCTAAGGTGACATGTTGCACAGTGGTTAGCACTGGGACTGCGGCGCTGAGGACCTGGGTCCGAATCCCGGCCCTGGGTCACTGTACATTTGGAGTTTGCACATTCTCCCCGTGTCTGCGTGGGTTTCACCCCTACAACCCAAAGATGTGCTGGTTAGGTGGATTGGCCACGCTAAAATTTCCCCTTAATTGGGAAAAAAAAATAATTGGGTACTCTAAATTTAAAAAAAAAAAAGATGAAAGCTTAAAAAAACTTTGGTCTTGCACCTAATAGGGTCAGAGTGTAAGATTCATTCAATTGCTGCCTAATCCATAGCCTTCAGATGAAGCAAAGATCTGACCTCTATCACAACAAAATCAGGAAGATCTCCCCCCAAAAATTGCAACTTCAGAATTAACAATTTTGTTTGCTGGAAGAGGTTTAATGAAATGAAATGAAAATCGCTTATTTTCTCAAGTAGGCTCCAAATGAAGTTACTGTGAAAAGCTCCTAGTCGCCACATTCCGGCGCCTGTTCGGGGAGGCTGGTACGGGTTTAATCTGTTTAATTGTGCACACAAAGACATGAATCACTAAAATCAATTCATTGTGTTTCCTTGCACCTTATGTACCAGATTAATATCACTTTACTAATCTTATATTAACAAATCTTATCAATCTGTTCAAAAATAATACATTTTTAGCAAGATTTTAGCCAGCTTCTTAAAACTGTCACAGTTGGAATTCAACCTCTAACTTCTGATCATATCTTCTTGCCAAGATCTGTTTATGGTGCCCTAGAACCTTTATGTATTGTTTTTTTTTAAGTATTTCTCAGATTAAGAATACCAATTTTTTTTCTGTATAACATATTAAGGTAGATTAATGTTCATTTTGTTTCATACCTTTCTCTTAGCCCTTAAAAGTAGTGAATTTAAAACTAAATTTCACATTTGGATCCAATTATGACATTTAAATATTCAAGTCTGATTGATTTCTAGTTGCCCTTCAGTTTTGGGGGTCAGCCTTGGTTGACTGCATTCCTTCCTGAATCAAAGGGTTGTGGGTTCAACTACAAACTTACTCTCCTCCCAGAGACTTCAGCATATAATCTAGGATGGTACTTTAGGACTCGAATGGAGTGTTGCACTGTCAGAACTACAACCATTTGGGTGAGACCTTAAACGGAAACCCCACCTGCCCTTACAGAGAAATGTAAAGGATTGCACAACATTATTCATAGAAAAAGTTCTTAAGTATCCTGCCAATGTTTATACCTCAATCAATTTATAACACAGATGATCTGAACATTAATTTCATTGCAATCTGTTGGATTGTGCAAATTGGCTGCTGAGTTTCCAATATTAGATCAGTGACTTCAAAAGTGCTTAATTGTTTGCAAAGCATTTTGTGATGTCCTGAGCTCTTGAAAGATGATATGGAAATTCTTTCTCTTTTGATCACATAACTAAAACAGATATATGGCCATTTACCTCATTGCTTTTTGTGGGCTCTTACAATAGTGATTCAATACTTCAAAAATCTTTCACAGGGCAGCATGATGGTACATTGGTTAACACTGCTGCTTCACTGTGCTGAGGACCAGGGTTCGATTCAGGCCTCCTGTCCCTGTGGAGTTTGCACATTCTCCCTGTGCCTGGATAGGTCTCACCCCCACAACCCAAAGATGTGCAGGGTAGGTGGATTGGCCATGCTAAATTGCCCCTTAATTGGAAAAACATTTTACAAATCCTTAATTGGCTTTAAACTAGGTAGTATCCAACAAATCTATTTAAATTCCACAAAAAGCAATAATTAATGGGTAATTATGTTATGTTTAGCATATTGTGGCTTCCAGAAAATAGTGGAAAAGATCCCTCACAATTGCCTAATGTGTAAAATTTGGGGGTAAAGAAGTGTTGTAAATTGAATAATAAATAGACTATACAGGACATAAGTCATTGGTAATAGTTCCAATGAGCAGCTGACCTTTGAGTCTTCTAGAGATTGGATTTGATGCTCACTATAAGCTATTATGTATAAATGTCAATAGAGCCTTTGGTTTGATGGGAAAAATTACTCAGGGCTTCCACTCCTGAATGCTATCCAACAAGAGAGTGGATCAGGTTCAGAAGGTGTAACATCTTTTATCAGCATGTCAGGTAAATGTCCAAACATCATTACATGCCATTGATCCATTTGGAGTCTGTAATGTTGTTAAAGTAAAATGGATTGCAAGAAAGCACTGAACATCCATATTTAACTATAACTGGACATATATTAAGAACTGCGTGGGTTGCATGTTTATAAATCAGTGTGTGTGTGTTGTATGGGATAAATTTAAACACAACGTCTGATCACTCTGGTCATCTCCAACATCAGCGGAAGCCACTTCTACATCTGCTGGCTGATGAGTGAACTTGCATTAATCCAGAAGATTCCCAAATCTAATAATAATAATCTGTGCCATGGTCCTCAGTTGAGTCCACCAGGATGCAGGCAATCAGGAGTCTGGGGCAAGTGGTGCCTGGCACAGTGCACAGTTTTAGTATGGAGCCACTCCTGCTCCACGGTCCTTCCCCGGCTCCATATTGAGGTAAGTAAATAACTTAAAAACGTATCTCTTCGGCAACAGAGTTGAGAAGTTCATTTAATGACTAGTGATTTTGCTCCTGTGTGACAAGAAAACTGACCGCAGCATGCAGGGCTTAGCAGCACGTACTATGATTTGTGGCAATCAATTTTACAAAGGGGCCAGAAACTGACACTAGACTGTCGATTTGCATAAACTATGAGCTTCAGGCAATTGTTCAGGGTGATGAAAGGGCACCTTAAGCAATATGATCTGTAATGCATTCCCAGTGCGGACTGAGCATTCACAGTCCATATTGCGTCATGCAATGCCTGAAAACATACATCTTTATTTCCTCATGTTTTACACCACTTTGATGTATTTGCAGCTAACCAGCAACAAAATTTAGGATTGCTTGTTTGGAAAGGCATAATAATAATCTTTATTAATAATCTTTATTAGTGTCAAAAGTAAGCTGACAGTAACACTGCAATTAAGTTACTGTGAAAAGTCCCTAGTCGCCACTCTCCGGTGCCTGTTCGGATACACAGAGGGAGAATTCAGAGGGCGGGATACTGTGATCCTGAGGCGAAGTGTTGATGCCGTCGAAAACGCCATCGTGAACGATGGCGTCAACACGGCCTCATGATCAGCAATTCTGGCCCCTACAGGGGGCCAGCTGCTGATCCCGGCATCAACTGGGCGCCACGGGGGTCCATGCATGTGCACTGGCGGCAACGCATACATGTGTAGTGGCACCGGCGCCAACATGCACAAGCGCAGTGGCTCCCTTCAACGCGCCGGCCCCGCTGCAACATGGTGCAGGGCTACAGGGGCCGGCGCGGAAGAAAGGAGGCCCCCAGCCAGAGAGGCCGGCCCACCAATCGGTCCCCGATCGCGGGCCAGGCCATATCGGAGCCCCCCCCCCCCCCCCCCCCCGGGGGTCGGACTCCCCCCCCCCCCCCCCCCCCCACCACAGGCCGCCCCCTTCAACGCCGAGGTCCCGCCGGCTGAGAGCAGGTGTGAACGGCGCCGGCGGGACTCGGGTTTTTTACGACAGCCGCTCGGCCCATCCCGGGCCGAGAATCGACAGGGAGGCCCCGTAGAGCGGCACCCGACCGACGCTGTGCCAACCACGCCGGCGCCAATGGCGCCGATTCTCAGCTCTGCGATTCGTTCCTGTCGCGGGGATTCTCTGGCCCGGCCCCGGGCTGAGAGAATCCCGCCCAGAATGTCCAATTCACTTAACAAACACGTCTTTCGAGACTTGTGGGAGGAAACTGGGGCACCCGGAGGAGAAACACGCAGACACAGGGAGAGCATGCAGACTCTGCACAGACAGCAACCCAAGCCGGGAACCGACCCTGGTGCTGTGAAGCAACAGTGCTAACCACTGTGTTACCGTGTCACAATCCTGGCTCCCAGTTGACATCAAGAAAAATATGATGCTTTTGTCCATACCGAGTAGTAAATGTCTATGTAGCCCAGCTAATCACATATTCCAGTTTATAGTTAATGTGTTAGAAGCAGCTTTTTTCCAAAAGGTTCATGTTTGAGCATTAATTTAAAGGAAGATTACTCATATTTTTGAACAGAATGTGTCAATACTTGTACTGAAAGTGTTTCAATCTGAACTAAACATGTTTTAATAGAACTGACACTAATCTAAATTGACAAACATTTTCTCCCAGGAAAATTCTGAATTCTCATGTCATGTATTGATGTTAGGACGGTGCATTACGAATCAACTTGGATGAGACTCTCTAATTGCACTAGCTGATTACCAGTGACACAGATAGAGGAAGGGCAGTAAAAAGCTTTCTGCAGAACCAGTTAAAAGCATTTGAATATATAAAAACCCAGATTATCAGCAAAATCCATATGGTGTACTCATGTAGGAAACAATTACCTAAAAGAATAATTTATGCACTTCTAATTGCATATCATAAAAAGCTTTCTTAATTTATAAGAGCATCTGCATCCGTTTCAGTGCACATTCTAATTCCTGTATCCTGGCCAGAGTGATACAAGGTCATCCTTTGGCATGTTTTAGCTAGCAACCTTACTAATTACTTCCATTTTACTACTAGATCTGAACCACACCTCTGTTGTGGTTGGAGCTTTTACTGAGGTGACAGCAGCCATTTTCTACCCTGCTGTCTGATCTCAAAGCTACACAAACCGATTTAGAAAACATTCCAACCTTAGGATTTCTATGTGTGTGTGCGTTGTCACAATTACAATGACTGGTAAGCTTCTACCTTGGATTTAGAAAATGCCATTGATAAAGTACCATTTGTGATTAAGATCACACATGTGGAATCAGAGAAGTAATGTGTTAAATATTTCATCCATTTCCATGTGCACAAAGTCCAAATTTCTTATTTGAGATGTGAGGAGGGAATGGAAAAAAATTCTGAAAGACTCTTTTAAAGGTGGGGATTCAGCAGGAGGGCCTCACTGACCTAATTTTCTACTGAATGCGAGCAGCATTTATAAATCTAATTCTAAATATCAACAAAGTATTATATTCCTGGAGACTGAACCCAGAAGCAAGGCTAATTATAACAGCCCTATTTTCTGTTGCAGCTTAGATGATCTAATGCAACACCATACCGGAGAATGAACCTTTGACTTTCCTGTTTTGTATAATTCAGCTACTCGTTGAATAAACGTACCAAGCATTTTTGAAACCTCTACACTCTGAAGAAGTATGTTCTCCAGTATTAACAACACTGAAACACGCCATTAGACCCAACAGGTTCATGCTAGTTCTTATACTCCACACAAACATCCCAATTTGTTTTATCTAAAAGCATCAATATTTCTTTCACCCTCATGTATTTACTTAGTTTCCCCTTATGTGCATCTATGTTAAATCGGTTAACTACTCATTGTGTTAATGAGTTCCAGTAAGCATTCCTTATTGGATTCATTAATGACTATCTTATATTTAATGCTGTAGTTCTGGTCAGCCCTACACATGGAAACATGTTCTCTGAATCTATTTTTCGTAATGTTAAGGATTTCTATCTGGGCACTCCAAAATCTTTTGTGAAGGAAATATAGCTTCAGCCAATTCAATCTTTCCTGATATATATAACCTTTCAGTTCTTGTATAATTCCATTAAATCACTTTCTCCAATGTCGCTACATTCTTTTAATGGCCAGAACTATTCGCAATATTCCAAGTGCAGTCTAATTTCTTAACTTTTAGTTCTATCTCTCTAGAATAAATGGCAGTGCCTGTCATAATATGCACCCATGCACATCATGAGGTAAAAGCAGGCACTGACAGACACCCAGGTGAGCCAATCAACACACAGAACAGAACACGACCAATCACCAGACACAACACCAGAGGGGGGCTTCCAGCTATAAAACACACGAGGCATCAGCACTCTTCCTCTTTCGACTGGTGACAATTGTAGTGACAAGGGTGTACAAATCATTCAACACCTTCTACACGTGGATCAGAGCTACCCTGGCCTAGATAGTTAATGTTAGTTTACTTAGAGTAGTAGAGAGTCAACCCTCAGGCAGCTGTGTGCTTCGTTACTGAAGTTCAATAAATCTTATTGAACCAATGCCTACGTTTGGTGTATGCTCGATCATTTAACTGCATCGTGTTGCAGTCCGTGTTACCCCAGGGTGAATAGCACGACATGATACCAGGAGTGGCTACTGCTTCTAAGTAATTTACCTTCGAAAATTCACTGACGACCAGCAACTGCCTTCCAGCGGCATGGAAAAGATCCAGGCACCTCCACAGCTCCAGATCTCCGGGAACCTTGGCGCCAACTGGCGGGTCTTCAAGCAGAAATTCAGTCTATACCTTGAGGCCTCGGGCCTCGAAAGTGCGTCCGATGCCCAAAAAATCACGCTGCTACTGTCGACTGCGGGGGACCAGGCCATCCAAATCTTCAATTCGCTTACTTTTGCCGACGGTGGGGACAAGACCAAGTTCCAGACCGCCTTAGACAAATTCGACAGTCACTGTGAGGTCGAGACGAATGAAAGCTTTGAGCGCTATGTCTTCCAGCAGCGCCTTCAGGGTAAGGATGAGCCTTTCCAGTCTTTTCTCACTCATCTTCGCATTCTAGCGCAGTCCTGCAACTACGGTGACACTGCTGACTCCCTCGTCAGGGATCAGATCGTGTTTGGCGTCCACTCCGACGCCCTGAGGGTGCAGCTCTTAAAAATAAAAAATCTGACCCTGCCAGTGGCCATCGAGACGTGCAAAGTCCACGAACAGGCGAAAAGTCGCTATTCCCGCCTTAAGTTGGCAGAGCAGGACCAACTTGCCTCCCACGAGGCTGAGAGTGTACAGGCCATCGCCCGAATGCAGCGTCTGAGCATCGATGAAGGCGGCCAGTTTGCGGGCTTTTCCAGGGGTCCCACGCATGCGCACCACGGTGGGGAGAATGAAGCGGCCGAAGACTACACTGCGCAGGTGCGAGCGGCGGCTGACCGCACTGCGCATGTGCGCCGATGCACCGAGCTTCACGACGTTGACGTGATAACGTGCCCCAACTGCAGCACCGCTCATTTAAAGCGGCAATGCCCTGCAAGAGGCAGGCGATGTCTCAACTGCAAGAAGCTTGGCCATTATGCGGCTTTGTGCAGGTCTGCACCTCCGATAGGGGGCCAGCGATCCCAGTTCCGACGCAGATGCATTCGAAGTGTGCAGTAAGGGCTGCTGGATTTGGAACCTGATCCCGTCACGGATCCAGAGGACGACTGCCCGGAGTCCCCATATCGAGTGGGCATCATCACCGTGCATGACAAGGCCTCCTCACATTCAGCAACACACACACCCATCCTCAATGTGGATTGTGCGGACGAGTGGCGTGCCACAGTACAAGTCAACGATTGTAGCATCCGGTTCAAGCTGGACACCGGTGTTTCAGCCAATCTAATATCAAGAGCAGATCTGGCTCGTATCCAAAGGCAGCCAACAATTCTTCCGCCGGCCTGCCAGTTGCTCGACTACAATGGGAATGCCATCACTGTGTTCGGGTCCTGTCACCTGCATGTATCCAACAAGGCCATCAAGGCCACTTTGCGGTTTGAGATCGTCAAGACCGGCAAGGCTTCTCTGCTGGGTACCCGAGCATGCAAGCTGCTCCATCTCGTCCAGCGTGTACATGCCATGTCCTCTGCCAACAGCACTCTTCAGGCCGACATCGAGGAGCTACTATTGCAATACCCGAATGTGTTCAGTGGGATGGCTACGCTGCCCTACCGCTATAAAATTCTGCTCAGGCCTGATGCCACGCCTGTCATCCATGCGCCCTGCCGGGTGCCGGCGCCCCTAAAAGACCGTCTAAAGGCGCAGCTGCAGGAGCTCCAAGATCAGGGAATAATATCCAAGGTGACGGAACCAACGGACTGGGTCAGCTCGATGGTCTGTGTCAAGAAGCCCTCTGGAGAACTGCGCAAGGATCTGAACCGCAACATTATGAGGGAACACTACCCGATCCCGAAGCGGGAGGAGCTGACGAGTGAGATGGCACATGCCAAATTCTTCACAAAGCTGAATGCATCGCATGGCTTCTGGCAGATACAACTGGACGAGTCCAGCAGGAAGCTCTGCAAGTTTAATACACCCTTCGGAAGATATTGCTACAACCGCATGCCGTTTGGTATTGTTTCGGCCTCCAAAATCTTTCATTGAATAATGGAGCAAATGCTAGAGGGCATTGACGGTGTGCGGGTTTATGTTGATGACGTCATCATATGGTCCACGACCCCGGAGGAACATATTTCTCGTCTGCAACAAGTCTTCAGGCGATGGCCTGAAATTAAATAAAACCAAATGCTCCTTTGGCATGTCATCAATTAAGTTTCTGGGTGATCAGATCTCCCAGCAGGGCGTGCAACCAGACTCGGAAAAGGTGAAGGCCATCAACACAATGAAGACAAGAAGGCGGTCCTCCGCTTCCTGGGGATGGTACATTTTTGGGGGAAGTTCATTCCCAACCTTGCGTCACACACCACGGCCCTCAGGCACCAGTTGAAGAAGTCCACCACTTTCCAGTGGCTACCCGCACATCAAGCAGAGTGGCTTGTGTTGAAAGCGAAGCTAACCTTCGCTTCTGTTCTAGCTTTTTTTGACCCAGCGAGGGAGACTAAAATCTCCACAGACGCCAGCCAGGACAACATTGGGGCGGTGCTCCTCCAGAAGGACGACACCTTGTCCTGGGCTCCAGTGGCCATGACTCCCACTGAGCAACGATATGCTCAAATAGAGAAAGAATGCCTGGGCCTTCTCACTGGCATCGTGAAATTCCACGATTATGTCTATGGTATACCGACCTTTACAGTAGAGAAAGACCACAGACCCCTAGTGCACATTATACACAAGGCATTAAATGACATGACACCCAGGCTCCAGCACATTCTCCTTCGACTCCGCAGGTATGATTTCGAACTTATTTATACACCTGGAAAGGAGCTAATCATCGCGGATGCCCTGTCGCGTGCCATCACCTCCCGCCATGTGAGCAGGTAGACTTCATACACAACATTGAGGCATAGGTGCAACTGTGTGCCAGCACCCTCCCGACATCCGACGAACGACTCGTCATCATTCGAGAAGAGACCGCCAAGGACCCTCTTCTGCAGCAGGTCATACATCGCCTCACGAATGGTTGGCAGAAAGGGCAATGCCCCCAATGCTATAATGTAAAGGATGACCTAACTGTTGTCGAAGGGATCCTCCTGAAATTGGATCGCATCGTCATTCTGCGCAGCCTCCAGAGCTTGGTGCTCACGCAGATACACAAGGGACACCTCGGTATTGAGAAGTGCAGGCGCAGGGCCCGGCAGGCTGTCTATTGGCCTGGCATCAATGAGGATATATCAAACATGGTCCTCAATTGCACGACCTGCCAGCGCTTCCAGCGGCTGAGCCCAAAGAAACGCTCCAGCAGCACGGGATTGTGACCTCTCCATGGTCTAAGGTCGGCATTGGCCTTTTTCACGCCAATGGGCGTGACTACATCCTGATAATTGATTACTTCTCCAGTTACCCCGAGGTAGTGAAACTGTCTGACCTAACATCCAGGACTGTCATAAAGGCCTGCAAGGAGGCATTTGCCAGGCATGGATTCCCGCTCACAGTTATGAGCGACAACGGTCCCTGTTTCTATAGTCAAGAATGGTCCAACTTCGCAAAGCATTACCACTTCCAGCACATCACCTCGAGCCCGCAGTACCCGCAAACTAATGGGAAGGTCGAAAAAGGGGTCCATATTGTGAAGCAGAAGCTCTGTAAGGCTGCGGACTCAGCTTCGGACTTTAATCTTGCTCTTCTGGCGTACAGGGCAACCCCTCTGTCCAACAGTATGTCTCCGGCACAGCTCCTTATGAATTGTAACCTGCGGATGACTGTTCTGGACATTCATGTCCCTGACCTGGATCACCTTCCAGTGCTGCAAAAGATGCAGCAGTTCAGAACCCGGCAAAAGCTGACATATGATGCTCATGCTGCTGATCTGACCTTGCTCTCTCTGAAGGACGCTGTTCGCATCAAGTTGCCTGGTGGAGGCTGGTCAGCTCCAGCTGTTGTTGTTCGACAGGCTGCTCCCAGGTCGTTTGTGGTTCGCATGGCTGATGGATCTATTGTCAGGCACAACAGAAGGGCACTACGCAAACTTGCCTGCCCACCACCGGATCTCACGTTCCCAGCTGTCGTTATGCCTTTTCCGGACACCTCGCTCCACGAGACCACCAATCTGGCTGCATGCCAACCTATGAAGACACCATCATCCCCTCCATCGCGGCGGTCCACAAATATCCGACGACAGACTTCCAGTTGTGGCTAAGCGGAGCTAAGTTGCACATTCGGCGGATCCCGCAAAAAACGGACTTTTGAGCTCTTTTCAGGGCCCCCAACGGCATTTTTCCGACGTTTCCCGCTGTGGGAAGGAGAGTACAATAGTTCCCTGTCAGTATATGACTTTTACCAGGAGCGGGGCGACTAAAAAGGTGGTGGTGGACCCGAAGAAGGTGCGAGGGAAGAAGAACAAAATGGCGGCGAGCGGGGACCAGGCAGCGTGGATGCAGTGGGCGGAGGAGCAACAGGAAGTTATCCAGCGCTGCTTCTGGGAGATTAAAGCGGAGCTGCTAGAGCCGATGAAGGCTTCCATCAATAAGCTGCTGGAGACACAGGCGGCCCAGGGGGTGGCGATCCGCGAGGCTCAACAAAATATCTCTGACAATGAGGATGAGATCTTAGGCCTGGCGGTAAAGATGGAGGCGCACGAGGCGCTCCACAAGAAATGGCAGGAGTGGTTCGAGGAGATGGAGAATCGGTCGAGGCGGAAGAACTTGCGGATTCTGGGCCTGCTGGAGGGGCCGGGTGTGGGGGCCTATGTGGTCACCATGTTGAACTCGCTGATGGGTGCGGGGTCCTTCCAGGGGCCCCTGGAGCTGGAAGAGGCGCATAGAGTTCTGGCGAGGAGGCCCAAGGCTAACGAGCCTCCGCGGGCGGTGCTGGTGAGGTTCCATCGGTTCGTCGATCGGGAGTGTGTGCTCAGGTGGGCCAAGGAGAGGAGCAGCAGGTGGAAGAACGCAGAGATTCGGATATACCAGGACTGGAGTGCGGAGGTGGTGAAGAGGAGGGGAGTGTACAATCGAGCGAAGGCGGTGCTGCACAGGAAGGGGGTGAGGTTTGGCATGTTGCAGCCGGCGCTACTTTGTGTCACCTACAAGGACCGGCACCATTATTTTGAGCCTCCGGAGGAGGCGTGGGCCTTTGTTCAGGCCGAGAAGTTGGACACAGATTGAGGGTCGGGATGGGCGTTTGGGGATTGTGGTTGATATGTTACTTTTTGAGGCGGGGTCCTTTGCTCTTGTTTTTTGTTTCCTTCTGGTTCGGTGAGTGTGGTAGGGCAGGTTAGGTACTGTTTTGGTTGGATTGGTCGGGGGGGCTCTTGGAGGGGGGTAAGCAAATGGAACAGGGATGGATGGCCAGCAGTGAGATGGGGCACCGCAGGGGAGGGGAGGCCCGAGTCGGGGGTGAAGGGACTGGGCCTGTAAAAGGAGCTGCGTCAGAGGTGGCGGGGCCGGGTAGGTCGAAAGCGCGGGCTTTTTCCCGCACTGAAGACTGGAGGGGGCGGGGCCAGGGCGAGGAAGCGAGGGTTGTTTCCCACGCTTAGGATGAAAGGGGGAGGTGGAGAGCCTGCGGATGGGGAATGGAAGAGGAGGGTGTGTCACACAATGGGAGTAGTCGAAGGAGAGGCGGGAGTGGCCGGTGTCAGCAGGAGTCAGCTGACTTGCGGAAGTGCAATGGGGGGGGAGTAAAGCAGCTAGGAGGGGTCCTAGCCCGGGGGGGGGGGGGGGGGGGGGGGGGAATCGAGTTGCTGCTCCTATGGTCAAGGGGGAGCTGGAGCGAGTGGAAGGGGTCGAGAGGGGGGGTCTGCCGCCGTGGGGAACGGAACGGGCCGGGCGTGGGGTGCGGGCGCGTGGCTGGCCGAGGAGGGGTTATGGCTAGTTGGCTGTGGAGGGGGGCGGGTAGCCCCCTGATCCGGCTGATAACCTGGAATGTAACGGGACTGAATGGGCCGGGCAAGCGGGCCCGCGTGTTCGTGCACCTGAAGGGGCTGAAGGTGGATGTGGTTATGCTCCAGGAGACACACCTGAAGGTGGCAGACCAGGTAAGACTGAGGAAAGGGTGGGTAGGTCAGGTGTTTCATTCGGGGCTGGATGCCAAAAATCGAGGGGTGACGTTCTTGGTGGGAAAGAAGGTGTCGTTCGAGGTATCGAGCATTGTGGCAGATAATGGCGGTAGGTACGTAATGGTAAGTGGTAAGCTGCAGGGAGAGAGGGTGGTACTGGTCAATGTGTATGCCCCGAACTGGGACGATGCGGGTTTTATGCGGCGCATGTTGGGTCGGATCCCAGACTTGGAAGTGGGGGGCCTGATAATGGGGGAGACTTTAACACGTGCTGGATCCGGCACTGGATCGCTCCAGGTCTAGGACGGGTAGGAAGCCGGCGGCGGCTAAGGTGCTGAGGGTGTTTATGGACCAGATGGGAGGGGTGGACCCTTGCAAGGCCAGGGGCTAGGAAATTTTCATTCTTCTCACATGTCCATAAGGCTTATTCCCGGATCGCCTTTTTTATTTTGAGCAGGGCGCTGATAGTGAGAGTAGAGGATACCGAGTACTCGGCGATAGCCATTTCGGATCACGCCCCACATTGGGTGGACTTAGAGCTGGGGGAGGAGAGGGACCAGCGCCCATTGTGGCACTTGGAGGTGGGGCTGTTGGCGGACGAGGAGATGAGTGAGCGGGTCTGAGGAAGCATAGCAAGGTACCTGGAGGCCAACGATAACGGGGAGGCCCAAGTGGGGATGGTATGGGAGGCGTTGAAGGCGGTGGTTAGGGGAGAGCTGATCTCCATTAGGGCCCACAGGGAGAGGAGGGAGCAGAGGGAGAGGCTGGTGGGGGAGATGGTGAGGGTAGACAGGAGGTATGCGGAGGTGCCTGAGGAAGGACTGTTGAGGAAGAGGCGCAGCCTCCAGGCCAAATTCAACCTGGTGACCACCAGGAGGGCGGAGGTGCAGTGGAGGAAGGCCCAGGGGGCGATTTATGAGTATGGGGAAAAGGCAAGCCGGCTGCTGGCGCATCAGCTTCGGAAGCGGGACGCAGCTAGGGAGATCGGGGGAGTTAAGGACAAGGGAGGGAGTGTGGTGCGGAGTGGGTTTGGCATCAATGGGGTCTTTAAGGACTTTTCTGAGGAATTGTACCGATCCGAGCCCCCACGGGAGGAGGGAGGGATGGGCCGCTTCCTGGACCAATTGAGGTTTCCGAAGGTGGAGGAGGGACTGGTGGCGGGATTGGGGGCCCCGATTGGGCTGGAGGAGCTGACCAAAGGGATAGGAAACATGCAGGCGGGGAATGCACCGGGGCCGGACGGTTTCCCGGTCGAATTCTATAAAAAATACATGGACCTGTTGGGCCTGTTGCTAGTTAGGACCTTCAATGAGGCAAGGAAGGGGGGGGGGGGCCTTGCCCCCGACAATGTCCCGGGCACTGATCTCCTTGATCCTGAAGCGGGACAAGGATCCCCTGCAGTGTGTGTCTCACAGGCCGATTTTGTTGCTAAACGTAGATGCCGAGGTGCTGGCGAAGGTCTTAGCCACGAGGATTGAGGATTGTGTGCCGCAGGTCATCCACGAAGACCAGACGGGGTTTGTGAAGGGGAGGCAGTTGAACGCGTATGTGCGGAGGCTTCTGAACGTTATCATGATGCCGTCGAGGGAGGAGGAGACGGAGATAGTGGTGGCGATGGACGCTGAGAAAGCCTTCGATAGGGTAGAGTGGGGGTACCTGTGGGAGGTGCTGAAGAGGTTTGGGTTTGGGGAGGGGTTTATTAGGTGGGTTAGGCTGTTGTGTGAGGTCCCGATGGCGAGTGTGGCCACGAACAGGAGGAGGTCTGTATACTTTCGGTTGCACCGAGGGACGAGGCAGTGGTGTCCCCTGCCCCCCCCCCCCCCTGCTCTTCGCACTGGCGATTGAACCCCTGGCTATGGCACTGAGGGAGTCGAGGAACTGGAGGGGGTTGGTGCGGGGTGGGGAGGAGCATAGGGTGTCGCTCTATGCGGACGACTTGCTGCTATATGTGGCGGACCCGGTGGGGGGAATGCCGGAGGTAATGAGGATCCTCAGGGAATTCGGGGAATTCTCGGGGTACAAGCTCAACATTGGGAGGAGCGAGCTGTTCGTAGTTCAGCTAGGGGACCAGGAGAGGGGGATTGGCGAGCTCCCACTAAAAAGGGCGGAGAGGAGTTTCAGATATTTGGGGGTCCAGGTGGCCAGGAGCTGGGGGGCCCTGCATAGGCTTAATTTCACAAGGCTGGTGGAGCAAATGGAGGAGGAGTTCAAAAGGTGGGACGCGTTGCCGCTGTTCTTGGCGGGTAGAGTGCAGTCAGTCAAAATGACTGTGCTCCCAAGGTTTTTGTTCCTGTTCCAGTGCCTCCCCGTGTTTATCCCGAAGGCCTTTTTTAGGCGGGTTAACAGGAGCATAACGGGGTTTGTGTGGGCGCGAGGGACTCCGAGGATGAGAAGGGTGTCCCTGGAGCGGAGTAGAGATAGGGGGGGGCTGGCACTGCCCAACCTCCGTGGGTACTACTGGGCCGCCAATGCGACGATGGTGCGCAAGTGGGTGATGGAGGGGAGGGGGCTGCATGGAAGAGGCTGGAGACGGCGTCTTGTGTGGGTACGAGTCTGGGGGCACTGGCAACGGCGCCGCTGTCGCTCCCTCCAAGGAGGTATACCACGAGCCCGGTGGTGGTGGCGGCCCTCAAAATCTGGGGGCAGTGGAGGCGGCACAGGGGGCCTCGGCGTGGACCCCAGGGAGAACAGGTGGAGGGTTTTCGGGGTGGCACAGGGCAGGGATACGAAGGTTGGGAGACCTGTTTGTGGACGGGAAGTTCGCGAGCCTGGGTGAGCTGGAGGGGAAATTGGGCTCCCCCCCAGGGAACACCTTCAGGTACTTACAGGTGAGGGCATTTGCCAAGCGGCAGGTGGTGGAATTCCCACGGCTGCTGCCACGCACAGTACAGGACAGGGTGCTCTCGGGGGGGGGGGGGGGGGGGGGGGGTGGAGAAGATCTCAGAAACTTACCAGGTGATGCGGGAGGAGGCCTCGGTGGTGGAGGTGAAAGGTAAGTGGGAGGAGGAGTTGGGGGAGGAGATCGAGGAAGGGACTTGGGCAGAGGCCCTAGGGAGGGTGAATTCTTCCTCTTCATGCGTGAGGCTCAGCCTCATACAGTTTAAGGTGCTGCACAGGGCACACATGACCGGGACAAGGATGAGCCGGTTCTTTGGGGGTGAGGACAGGTGTGTTAGGTGCTTGGGGAGCCCAGCGAATCACACCCATATGTTCTGGGCATGCCCAGTGCTGGAGGAATTTTGGAGGGGTGTAGCGAGGACGCTGTCGAGGGTGGTAGGTTCCAGGGTCAAGCCGGGCTAGGGGCTCGCAATATTTGGGGTGGCAGAGGAGCCGGGAGTGCAGGTGGCGAAAGAGGCCGGTATTCTGACCTTTGTGTCCCTGGTAGCCCGGCGTAGGATTCTTCTTCAGTGGAAGGATGCGAGGCCCCCAAGCATGGAATCCTGGATCAACGATATGGCGGGGTTCATTAAATTGGAGAGGGTGAAACTCGCCTTGAGAGGGTCGGTACAAGGGTTCTTTAGGCGGTGGCAACCGTTCTTAGATTTCCTGGCAGAACGGTAGACATTGGTCAATGGCAGCAGCAAATCGGGGGTGGGCGGTTTACTTTGTTTTTTGTTTCTGTTTATTTACACTGGGGGGGTCTGAGGGGGTGTATATATTTGCTATGTTTGCTTTGTGTTAAGTCGGGGTGTTAATTTATTATTTATGTACAGGGGGGAGGGGGGTATGAAGGTTTGTTTTTTTGGACTGTGTTTTGTACGTGACCCTATTGGGTTCCTTTTAATTTTGTTACTGATATTCTGTGAAAACCTTAATAAAATTTTTTTTTTTTTTTTAATCCGACGACAGCCCCAATGACTGGACTTGTAAATAGTTCCTTTGTATATATACTGTTATGTTTCTGCATGCTAGACATCTGACATGTACATATCCATTCACTCACCAATTACTGTATATAGTTACTTTTGTAAATATGTTGTATATGATCTAAGCAGCCGACAATTTTTTTTAAAAAGGGGGGATGTCATAATATGCACCCATGCACATCATGAGGTAAAAGCAGGAACTGACAGACACCCAGGTGAGCCAATCAACATACAGAACAGAACACGACCAATCACCAGACAGAACACCAGAGGGGGGCTTCCAACTATAAAACACACGAGGCATCAGCACTCTGCCTCTTTCCACTGGTGACAACTGTAGTGACAGTCATGGTGTACAAATCATTCAACACCTTCTACACGTGGATCAGAGCTACCCTGGTCTAGATAGTTAATGTTAGTTTACTTAGAGTAGTAGAGAGTCAAACCACAGGCAGCTGTGTGCTTCGTTACTGAAGTTTAATAAATCTTATTGAACCAATGCCTGCGTTTGGTGCATGCTTGATCATTTAACTGCATCATGTTGTAGTCCGTGTTACCCCAGGGTGAATACCACGACAGTGCCTTGCTTTTTTAAAGTAGCCCTATTAACCTGTGTAGCAATGTCTAATGTTTTGTGTGTCTGTACCCCCATCCCTGAATTCCTTTACCCCATTTAGACCCTCTTTAGTGGGAACAATATGGAGGCCAGTTTATTAATGATTTTCTGTGACTTGTTACAGTCCTCCTCGTAAGTTAACTAAACCCCATCCCCACACTCTCTTCCAACATCTCTCTTCAAATTTCTTCCATCGGTCAGGAGATACAAAAGTCTGAAAACATGCACAAACAGCTTCTTCCCGCCGTTACCAGACTACTAATTACCCTCTTATGGACTGAACTGATCTATCCACATATCGCCTCTACAGAGTAATACTACACTCCATATGCTCACCCGATGCCTGTGACGAATGTGATATAAAATAGTTACTTTAGAGATACTAGTTAATGTAACGTAAAAAGAAGTTATTTATTTAGCTTGCAAGCTTAATTCATCTTACAGAAACATAAGAGACATCCAGCCTCTTACACTCCAGAAAGCGACTGAACAAAGAGACAAAAGGATCTCTGCAAAATCAATTCAAATGGTATAAAGTTTCACATACTCGATGCCCATAGGTCAGCCTATGTCCCTCCTGACCTGTTTGATCTATTTTGATTGGCTCACTTCCAATCCCTTTCTCTGGCCCCTATCAATGCAGCATCACTCTCATAGACACACCTCTTCCTGCTTTTTCCATGCGGTCTCAAATCCCTTTGTCCCTAACTGCCAGAATCAAAGTGGCTTATTTCTACATTACATTAACTAGTATCTCTAAAGTAACTATTTTATATCACATTCGTCACCTGTGCCCATATATTTACATTGTGTGCTTATGCATGACCTATGATTTTTCATGTATAGAATGACCTGCCTGGACTGTATGCAGAACAATACTCTTCATTGTACCTCGGTACACATGACAATAAATCAAATTCAAACATTCCCAAAATTTGATGTCAAATATTGAAACTGTATTTCTGATTCTTGAGTGCAAATCCAATTAAATTGTGAACAAAAAGCCTAAGCACAAATTATTTTGCCTGTATGGGCACTCTCGTCTCTCCTTTGCAGTCAGTTTGCTATCCATTACTTCTCTGGGGTGAAATTCTCCGTAAATGGCACGATGTCTGCCGACCGGCGCCAAAAACGGCGCTAATCAGTCCTGCATCGCGCCGCCCCAAAGGTGCAGAATCCTCCGCCCCTTGAGCGGCCGAGCCCTAACCTTGTGGGCCTAGGCCTGCGCCGGACTGATTTCCGCCCCACCAGCTGACTGGAAAGGCCTTTGGTGCCCCGCCAGCTGGCGCGGTAATGACTTTGCCGGGCGGCGCATGCGCGGGAGCGTCAGCGGCCGCTCACAGCATCCCCGCGCATGCGCATTGGAGGGCGTCTCTTCCGCCTCCGCCATGGTGGAGACCGTGGCGAAGGCAGACGGAAAAGAGTGCCCCCACGGCACAGGCCCGCCTGCGGATCGGTGGGCCCCGATGGCGGGCCAGGCCACCGTGCGGGCACCCCCCGGGGCCAGATCGCCCCACGCCCCCCTCAGGACCCCGGAGCCCGCCCACGCTGCCTTGTGCCGCCGGTAAGAGAAGTGGTTTAATCCACGCCGGCGGGACAGGCATTCTAGCAGCGGGACTTCGGCTCATCCGGGCCGGAGAATCGCCGGGGGGGGCCCGCCAACCGGCGCGGCGTGATTCCCGCCCCCGCCGAATCTCCGGTGCCGGAGAATTCGGCAACCGGCAGGGGCGGGATTCACGCCAGCCCCCGGCGATTCTCCGACCCGGCGGGGTGTGGGAGAATCTCGCCCCTGATTCCACATGTGTGACCTTAGTCATAAATAAAATAAATTATCAATGACTTTTTATAAAATCTCAATACATTAGTTTATCACATTATCCTTTCCTCCCTGTTACATCTTCAAAGAATGCAATGTAGTTGAGCAAGCATGACTTTCTCTTTTAAAATCTTTGTTGACTCTGCTTTATTCTTATATTTTCAGTTTCTAGATGTTGTACTATTGCATCATAAATAAGGATTGCTGCCATCAATGACCAGCCTATTAATTTATAGTTCCCTGGACGTATTCCACCTCCCTTTTCACCATAGGAATCACATTAATTGTCCACCAGTCCTCTGACATTATTCTCTTTTGTAATGAATTGTTTTATGCACACATATATAAATATATATATGTATGGCCAGGCACCTTATCCGCACTAATTTTATTTTGTTTATCAATGATTTCCCCCTTTCTATCTTAAGCACAGTAGCACAAGTGGTTAGCACTGTGGCTTCACAGCACCAGGGTACCAGGTTTGATTCCCCGCTGGGTCACTGTCTGTGCGGAGTCTGAACTTTCTCCCCCTGTCTGTGTGGGGGTGCTCCGGGTGCTCCGGTTTCCCCCCACAGTCCAAATACGTGCAAGTTAGGTGGATTGACCATGCTAAATTGCCCTTAGTGTCAAAAAAAAAGGTTAGGAGGGGTTATTGGGTTAGGGGGATAGGGTGGAAGTGAGGGCTTAAGTGGGTTGGCAGACTCGATGGGCCGAATGGCTTCCTTCTGCACTCTATGTTCTATATCTTTTTGATATCAATCTGGTATCTTAGAACATGGAGAATTGAAAATTGCACAAAGGTCATTGGGCAAATCTAAACTTATAATACTTCTATAGTTTAATGAATATGTTTTTAATATATGGAAGGTATTTTAAACAATATCTTTGGATATGCCATTTTAGGGCAGCATACTGCACTGCCACAGACCCAGAAAATGGATGTCTTTGTTAATTTCCCAGAAGATTGAATTCTCAATCTCAGTTCTGTTATTCAGGAAGCTCTGAGTTAGGAACTATGGATTCTAAAGAAGAATCTTAGAGAAGGTTTATCCATGGATCTCCTCAATCACTTACTTTCGATAGATTCCAAGGTAGCCTTGCGAGGGAATGTGTATATGTATTATTCAGTCTCACAGCATTGAATAGTGTGTGGTGCTCGGAGAGCAAATGAGTGTAGGGAAGGAAATAACAATAGAAATGTCATCACCCTCTACTGCAGCACATTTCCCCATCCCAATTTTTCTTCCTTCTGTGCCTGCCCCCTGGAAAATACTATTCCCCAGTTCCTGTAAATTTAACTTTTAAAATCCCAACTTTCTAGCCCTTGGTTTTCTTTCAGAGCAACACTTCTGCAGCTGTTAATGTGCTCAACCACATGCTCACTCCAACCTTTAATGCTACTGTCCCCATTAAAACCATTACTTTCTGGGCAGCATGGTGGCGCAGTGGTAGCACTGCAGTCATACAGCGGCGAGGTCCCAGGTTCAATCCTGGCTCTGGGTCACTGTCCGTGTGAAGTTTGCACATTCTCCCTGTGTTTGCGTGGGTTTCGCCCCCACAACCCCACAAAGATGTGCAAAGTAGGTGGATTGAACAGGCTAAATTGCCCCTTAAGTGGAAAAAATGAATTGGCTACTCTAAATTTATAAAACATTACTTTCTGGGCCATTGCTCCATTGCACCCCTATTCTTCACTCCCTTAAATCCAAAGGGTGCAGATATGGTCAACAACTGAGTTACAGATCCCCTGGACACAGGTCAGGTCCAGCTCTCGCCTACCAAAGCTGCTGACAATTCCAGGATCATCCAATGCTAAGATATTTTAAAAATAAATTTAGAGTACCCCATTCCTTTTTTCCAATTAAAGGACAATTTAGCATGACTAATTCAACTAACCTGCACATCTTTTTGTGTTGTGGGGGTGAGACCCACGCAGACACAGGGAAAATGTGCAAACTCCACACGGACAGTGACCTGGGGCCGGGATCGAACCCAGGTCCTCAGTGCCATGAGGCAACAGTGCTAACCACTGTGCACTGCGCCACCATGCCGCCCTGAATAACATTTTTAAATCCCTCTCCCCTGTCTCCTCTACCCTCATCTCAAACAATAAATGTGAGGTACTCAAACTCACTGCGTCTATGATATCAGCTGCCTCTGCCACACTCTTCCTCAGCTCAATAAACATTCTCTGAAACTTTCCACTTCCCTCACCCTGAACACACATAATACTCCAGTCCCGTCCCACCCCGTCCCCGTCCCCCCGTATCTATCTTCTCTGTTTCTATCAAAGGGCCTGGGGAGAAAGCAAGACTATGGCATTGTGATTGAGGATCAGCAATGGCCACATACAATGGCAGAGCAGGCTCGAAGGGCCTGGTTCCCGTTCCTGGTTTCTATGTTTCTCATGTCTTCCTTAAGCTCATCTTGTCCATGAAACCCACCTTAAATCCCTCAACCTTATACCCACTAAACGTTCCACCTAACTTTCCTTTCTGGTCCCCATGTTATTTGATATTGCCAATGACATTCTTTCTTAATGTGCTGTCATTCTTCGCTTCAAATCTGTGGTCATCACCCAAATTCTGAGAAAAAGCCCAGCATCCTAGTTAAACACTACCCCATCTCCAAACTCCTTTCCCTCTCTAAAGTTCTTAAACATGTTGTTACCTCTCAAATCCATTCCCATCTTACCTCGATCTCCATGTTTGAGCCCTTTAACCGGATCTCTGTCCCTGCACACGCCTCGGAATTCTCTTATCAAAGTCATCAATGACATTTTATTAACCTCTCACCCACCTATTCATAATCAAGACATCACAACAATGGTTTCTTTAAGCACTCACTATTTGCTCCAGATTCCAACAAGATTCTTGTTTCCTTTCTCCTGCTGGCACTTTGCAAAACCATCAAATATGTAGACATAGAATTTACAGTGCAGAAGGAGGCCATCAGCCCATCGAGTCTGCGCCAACCATTGGAAAGAGCAACGCACACCTCCACTCTATCCCCGTAACCCCAGCTAACCTTTTTGGACACTAAGGGGCAATTTAGTTTGGCCAATCCACCTAACCTGCACATCTTTGGACTATAGGAGGAAACTGAAGCACCCGGAGGAAACCCACGCAGACACGGGGAGAACGTGCAGCTCCGCACAGACGGAGACCCTAGCCCGGAATCGAATCGGGGAACCTCGCGCTGTGAAGGAACAGTGCGACCTACGGTGCTATCGTGCTTGCATGTCGGATCAGTTTCACATGTAAACTGACAATACCTAACGTTAACTTTGCAAGAGCACACCCAATTCCTCCACTGCTTATGTATAATCTGGTCTTGAATAAGGCAAGATTTCATTGTTGAATATTAGAAAAACTGAAGCACTTGTCCTTGGCTTCCTCCATAAACTCCGCATCCTCTTCACCAATTTCACCACATTCCTGGCCTCTAGGTGGGATTTACCGGCTATTCACGCTAGCGGGAAATTCCGGTCCCATGCCGGCACATAGGTTTCCCGGCGGTGAGGGGAGTAGTCAATGGGAAATCCCGCTGACAATGGTGGGACAGGTAGATCCTGCTGGGGGGGGGGGGGGGGGGGGGGCTGCTGCCTCACCTGCAGATAAACACGTGGGGTGCTCGTAACTCCCGCCCTCTGTTTCAGATTGAGTTAGACTGTTTGCAACTGAGCCACTTTTTCTATCTCAAGCTGTGTTTCCAATGCATAATTATCACCATCATAAAGATGCTTATTTCTATATCTGTAACACTGGGCAGAATTCTCTGTTTGGGACTAAGTGACGCTGGGACTGAATTGCGTGTGGTTTATGTTCCCGTTGGGAACGCTATTTGGTAAGAGAGTCAGGACATGCAAATTGGCCAGCACTCTGCCGACACAGATTCAGAACAATTCCCAGCCCCGCTGGGACAGGAGTTAGCGCTAAAGAGTCTGACAGGTGGAGCTGTTTTTAAGCTCTCCACTTTCCGCACACTCACTGCAGCCACCAACACAGAGAAGATCCCCCCCGCTGAGGTCGGAAGTCTGAGGTGGACCCACGGCTCCATACCAGTGAGGAGCGGGGGGCACACTCTTCCCCAGGATGGGCCTCAGTCTCAAGGCTGTTCTGAACACCACCTGGGAGGTAGTGGCAGAGGCAGTCAGCACTGGGAGCCTCACCAGGAGGAGAAAGCTGGTGATCCAGAGGGGTGGGGGTGACTAATGAGGCCTCTGCCATGAGAAGGACAGAGAACCAGGGAGGGCTACAAGGCCGCCGTGCAGGTGTCCTCTGGTTGGGATAACCTCTGCTGATTCCCTGCTTCCACTGCGGCGGGGCAGCGTTCTGAGGAGTGCCAACACCTTGTGGGCCGCTGATTGAGTTTGGCAATGCCCATCCCCTTGATGATACAGCTGGGGTATGAGGGTATCCAGAGGGGCAGCCTGGGTGGGCTCCCAGATGACCAGGGCTCTTCTGAGCATTTAAAGGACACAGGCAGCACTCAGCAGTGTGAGCAGCCAGGAGCCTGGAGGTAGCCAGAGGGGTGCATTTAAAAGACAGACTGCAGCAATGGCGGTATGAGCCAGGCCACCCCGATCCCGAGGGAGACACACCGAGTCCATGGACTTGGTAGCAAGTCACTACCTGCTATTGCTCCCAGACAGTGCAGCCATCGCCAGCAAGCCCAACAGTTTTTCAGTATTTTTTTAGCCTCCTGCTCCACTCTGCAGCCCAATCCCCACTTGTAAATACTTGTAGTAAGTTGCACCCGTGAAACCTCCACTTGAGAGGAGCGGAGCATCGTGGAAACATGGAGCATGCTGGGTCCAACCCAGTGAGTACATTTAAATGAATTCAAATGCCAGTTTTGCATTCCCACCAGGGAGAGACCAGAGCATGGTGCCCGAATCGGCGAAGGGCATGAACCTTGATTTCTGCCAGACGCCCAATCGTGATTTGCGTTTCCAGCGTCGCGAGTCAGCGCATTGAGCCTATTGACACCTCCATCCTCCTCCTGAACTCATCTGCTGCTGAAACCTTCAGCCATGCCTTTTCCACCTCCCAATTCAACTATACACAATGTTCTCGACCAGCCTTCTGTCCTCTGTAAACATCAACTCATTCAAAGCCCTGCTGCCGTATTCTCTCTTGAACAAAAGCATTTCAACCATCTTGACCTTGTTGATTGACGTACATTGGCTTCTGATTTCTATTGCCTCCAATTTAATATTGTTAATCTTGTATTTGAACCCTACATGGCCCTCACCGCTGTATCTCCTCAAGTCCTATAATGTGCATCAATCTCTGTTCCTTCGACTCTGACCTGTCATGCTTCCCCTCCTTTTGCTCCACCTTGGGTAGTCATACATTCAGCCAGCCAGGCCCATGCACCGGAATTACCCCCCTAAATCCGTCCACCTTTCCACCTTGCCTGCTTTAAGAAACTCCTTAAAACTTGCCTCCGATTGAGTTCCTATTACCTCTTCCTTTGGCTTGGTGTTCATTTTTGTCTGATTACATTTATGTGAAATGCCCTGGGTTTTATTTTGAGGTAAAGGGTTACATTGTGATTCACTTGTGAAAAAAGTAGCATTTGTGACTGGATTTAAAATTTCATTCAGAGAGAATTTTGCAGATAACAATGGTGCACAGAATTTTACAGCTGATAAGGAGGCAATTTGGCTCTCTGTGGTTGTGCCATTACTCTGAAATAGCCATCCACTTATTCCCATTCCCTTGGCCTTTGCGTAACCCTTTTACATTTTTCTATTTCAAATATTCATCCATTTCCCATTTAAAAGCTATTATGGATTTTGTGTCTGCTGTTATTCCATGTCCACAGGACAAAGATCTCAATAGAACGTAAAGGATATAAACAAAAAAGCAAAACATTGTAACCAGGAAGTTCCTCAGATCTGCTCCTAGTTTGTTGGTGAAACTTGGCTGGAACTGTTTATGCCCATAAACTAGAGTTTCTGCCGTATTGCTGAAAAGGAATTTTCCATCCAGCAATTGTTGACTTCTTTACTTCTTTTTTTGAAAAATATTTTTATTCTCCATTTTCACATTTTCTTCAGAATTTACCCCCCCACCAACAAACAGTAAACAATAACGAATACAATGTCAATCCCCTTATTAACAACAACGATCCCATCCTCTCACCACCCCAAACAACAACCCACTTGACAATATAAGCATCAAATAAAACTAAACCTCCCAAGGAGGAAAAAGGAATCAGGAATCGCCCCTGGTCACCGTTGACACATATAGTCCACCCCCCCCTCCCCCACCCCTAATATTCAATGCCATCCAATCCCCGAAAGAGTACCGTGAATGGCACCCATGAATTGTAGACACCCCCGCACCCTCCCTCCCAGTCTCCTCCCCTCCACTTCCTCGTGTAAACTCCTCCCCGCAACCTCGGTTCCTTCCCCCAACTTTTCACCCCGGCTAGACTCACCGAAACCTGTTCTGCCAGGCTCCGATGGTCGCAGCCCCTCCCCCCACCTCACTCCCGTTCACTGGCCGGCTAAAACCGGCCAGCGTGGAGGCCCCCGCCGGGATCTCCTTTCCCCTTGCCTGGTCCCAGGAAAACCAAGAAATCCCCTTTAGCACACAACCCCTGCATACACACCCAAGCCCCAAAGAACCATCATTGCAAATCGAAGTCCCAACTCTTCCCTTGTCCAAATATACAGCGTCGTCGACTCATTTAGTACATACACCAACACGCAGTGAAAAAATAAAGTTACATGAGGGTCCATCGGTACACGACCCACTCTCAGTCCCATTTCTCAATTCTGCCACGGTCCTTCTGCCTTCACAAACCCCTCCGCCGTTTCCGCCGTCCCAAAATAAAAGTCCTTGGATTTGTAGGTCACCCTCAACTTAGCTGGGTACACTATGCCGCACTGGACTTTGCTGATGTACAGTGCCTTCTTCACCCAACTGAAGGCAGCCCGCCTCCTCGCCAGCTCCACCATAGAGCCCTGGTTTGATTTGATTTGATTTGATTTGATTTATTATTGTCACATGTATTAGTATACAGTGAAAAATATTGTTTCTTGCATGCTGTACAAACAATGCCTACCATACATAGAGAAGGCAGGAGAGACTACAGAATATAATGTTACAGTTATAGCAAGGTGTAGAGAAAAGATCAATTTAATACGAGGTAGGTCCATTCAAAAGTCTGATGACAGTAGGAAGAAGCTGTTCTTGAGTCGGTTGGTACGTGACCTCAAACTTTGGTATCTTTTTCCTGATGGAAGAAGGTGGAAGAGAGTATGTCCGGGGTGCGTGGGGTCCTTAATTATGCTGGCTTCCTTTCTGAGGCAGCGGGAATTATAGATAGAGTCAATGGATGAGAGGCTGGTTTGTGTGATGGACTGGGCTACATCCACGACCTTTTGTAGTTTCCTGCGGTCTTGGGCAGAGCAGGCTCCATACCAAGCTGTGATACAACCAGAAAGAATGCTTTCTATGGTGCATCTGTAGAAGTTAGTGAGGGTCGTAGCTGACATGCTAAATTTCCTTAGTCTTCTGAGAAAGTGGAGTCGTTGGTGGGCTTTCTTAACTTTAGTGTCGGCATGGGGGGACCAGGACAGGCTGTTGGTGATCTGTACACCTAAAAACTTGAAGCGATCGACCCTTTCTACTTCGTTCCCATTGATGTAGACGGGGCATGTACTCCACTACGCTTCCTGAAGTCGATGACAATCTCCTTCGTTTTGTTGACATTGAGGGAGAGATTATTGTCGTCGCATCGGTTCACCAGATTCTCTATCTCATTCCTGTACTCTGTCTCGTCATTGTTTGAAATCCGACCCACTACGGTGGTGTCATCAGCAAATTTGAAAATCGGGTTAGAGGCGAATTTGGCCACAGTCATAGGTGTATAAGGAGTATAGTAGGGGGCTGAGGACACAGCCTTGTGGGGCACCGGTGTTGAGAATGATCGTGGAGGAGGTTTTGTTGCCTATCTTTACTGATTGTGGCTGTGGGTTAGAAAGTTCAGGATCCAGTGTGGTGTATGCGTATACCAGCTCCAGCCCACTGCACCGCCCGCTTCTGCTTTGCCCAGCACAGGACCTTCTCCTTCACGCTGTACCTACGGAAACACACAGTTACTACTCTTGGCGGCACAGTCGCCTTTGGTATAGGCCTCCTCAACCGATGAGCCCGATCCAGTTCGTATCGAGAGGAATCGTCTTCCTCCCCCAATAGCTCCGCCAACATCATGGCAAAATACTCCGTCGGCCTCGGGCCTTCCACCCATTCGGGCAGACCCACAGTCCTCAGATTCTGTTGCCTGGGTCTGTTTTCCAGGTCTTCCATTTTGGCTCGCAGACCCTTGATGGTCTCTGTCACCTTCCGCAACTCCTTCCCCATCCAGGTGAGTTGATCACTGTGCTGCGATAAAACTCTTCCACTTCCTTCAGTGTCCCACCTTGCTCCCGCACCTCCACCGCTGTGCTCGATACCGCCGCCCTCACTGGGGCAATCGCCTCCTCCACCAGCACTTTCAATACAGCCCCCATCTCCTTCTTCATCACTTCCATGTGCTTTGTGAACTGTTTTTCAAGTTCCACAGCCATCACTTTGGTCATTTCTTCTGCTGTGAGCGGTGCGGCCTCCCCTGGTGCTCCAGCCTCCACTTTCCTTACAGTTCCTGCGCTAACTTTTCCACTCACCGGCGGACTTTCATTAACCCCCTTTTTCACGGCCGTTTTTTCCCCAAGCTTGGACATTTCTCCTCCCTGTGCCTTCTTACAGCTTTTTCAGCCTCCGTTGCCCCTGGGACCGGTCGTTAAAACCCCAAAATTTCTATTCCCGAGCGGGAGCCCTCCAATGTGTGGCGACCTCCCGCCCGCCATCACCGGAAGTCGACTTCTTTATTTCTATGTGAACAACAAGCTGTTTCCTATATTGACCGAATGACCACACAACTAATGTATTGGTTCAAAGACAGTTTATTAATAACACAAGACTTATTTCTATATGCAATGATACACACGACTACACCCTAAACTAGACCTAATAACTAAGATGACCTTTACTTAATTTCAGGGTGATTGGCTCTGTGTGAGAAATAAGGCCTTTATCTGTGTCCACGTGGGTCGGTCGGAAGTCTTCAGGTTCGTCTCGGCTCGTCCTTCAGGTAGCGATCGCGGGTCCCTGAACTTGGCTAGTTGATATGCTGCAATTGGGCGCAGACAGGCCGGTCCAAAAGAGGCTGATCCTTCGTGCGCAGGGCTTCTTATCCTTCTTCACTTTTGCATCCTTCTGGGAGGTCCTATCTCCAGCTCCAATGCATCGATAGGGTTTTGATCACCCTCATTGATCCTGGCCAATTAGGGGGCGGCTACCTCGGTGGCTGGGCGGGTCCCAGCTATCGTTGTCCTAGGCACATAGGCCTTTCCAAATAAGGGGAAATGGCACCGGTTAGTCTGCTACTGCTGTAGCTCCTTGATTCAAGCTCTATTATCCTGGGGGAAATGGTGATTGACTTTTAATGGTTGCAAGCTTTGGTCAGGTCTGGCTTCTTTGCACAATACACAGAGGCTGTGTACTTGTCTTTGCCCAAGTTGACCACAATTCCCATGGTCCTTTGCAGGTAGCCATTTTAGATGGTTACAGAATGCAAATGATCTGATTGAACTTTGCATTAAAATCAAAATATTTAAGACAGCAGAACTAAAACTACTCACATGGCAAATACTGCCAGTATTTCCTGTGTTATCAAGTATGTCTATGCTAACTGTAATTATTTGAAAATGCCTTACTTGGAAGACCAATATACACATGAATCCTTGAAGGGGATTGCTCAGAAAGAAAATGGTAACTTCTGCTTCTATGTTCACAAAGACACAAAAGTCTTTCTGAGCAAAATCTTAATTGCAATCCCAGGCATGCAAAGATTGATACTAGTTTGAAAAATAAAATTGTATAAAACTTTACTAGTTGTGCCTCCAAAATGTTGAACTGTTTTCCCATTCAGTTTATGTGAATATGTCTGCCATTCACTGTACTGAGTTAGGACACAAAAGAATGACAGGAAACAAGGGAATTAACTAAATGGTGGCAGTCTATGAGGAGCTGCATAGACAGGAACTTAACCATTTGCCTGTGGTCCATAAGCCGCTGTTTGCTTGCATTGCCTTTCTAACAGCTGTCTTTATCTGAAAGATTCTTTGTTTCGAATCTGAACTCATCTGATGCTTGTATACTGGAACTGAATGTCAGTTTCTCAGAGGAAAACCAGTTGTATCCAAAGGGATGTCAGTACTGCCCTAATTTAAAGAATGGCTTATACCACCAAGTCACAGACCGCCTGCACCTGTGACAATAGGGCACCGAGCTCAAAATAGCAGTGAAGAAAAATGGATTTCTGAGAGTGATTAAATGATGTCTAGATTAATGGCCAGGAAATGAGCTATTATCACAGGCTCACAGCTGTATTGCTTTTTAATGGTCTCTGTGTTCTTAGTACATTTTCCTTGAACTTGGAAATCAAACGGGTGCTTCTGTAGCTACACAGTTGTAAAAGGCAGAACTACGCCCCTTAGTGTCACCTCAATATTTTTTTTTAATAAACATTTTATTGAGGTATTTTTGGTATTGTAACAACAACAAAATAAACAATGTACATGAAACTATAAACATAGTGCAAAAGCCGTCTCTCTTCCTTACAGGTCCCACCTTTATTAACTCCCTACTCTAAGCTAAACTAATCCCGCCGCCCCCACTTCTGCTGACGATTAATTTTCCGCGAAGAAGTCGACGAACGGTTGCCACCTCCGGGCGAACCCTAACAGTGACCCTCTCAAGGCGAACTTGATTTTCTCCAAACAGAGAAAGCTAGCCATATCCGATAGCCAGGTCTCCGACTTCGGGGGCTTTGAGTCCCTCAATGCTAATAGTATCTGTCTCCGGGCTACCAGGGAAGCAAAGGCCAGAACATCTGCCTCTTTCTCCTCCTGGATTCCCGGGTCTTCCGACAGCCCGAAAATCGCCACCTCTGGACTCAATGCCACCCTTGTTTTTAACATCGTGGACATGACATCTGCAAACCCCTGCCAAAATCCTCTAAGCTTCGGGCATGTCCAGAACATGTGGACATGGTTCGCCGGTCCTCCCGCGCATTTTGCACACCTGTCTTCCATCCCAAAGAATCTGCTCATCCGGGCCACTGTCATGTGAGCCCGATGAACGACCTTGAATTGTATCAGGCTGAGCCTGGCACATGTTGCAGACGCATTGACTCTACTCAACGCGTCTGCCCGTAGACCATCCTCTATCTCTCCTCCCAGCTCCTCTTCCCACTTGCGCTTCAGCTCCTCGGTCTGCGTCTCCTCTGACCCCATAAGTCTTTGTTAATGTCAGAGACGCTCCCTTCCGCTACCCACCCTCTGGAAACTACCCTGGCCTGAATCCCCCTTAGCGGTAGGAACGGGAAGGTTGACATCTGTTTACGTAGGAAGTCCCACACCTGCAGATACCTGAATTTGTTTCCCCTCGCCAACGCAAACTTCTCGTCCAGCGCCCTCATACTCGAAAAGCTCCCCTCTATGAACATATCGCCCATCCTCTCAATCCCTGCTCTCCGCTATATCCGGAACCCCTCATCCATACTTCACGGGGCAAACCGGTGATTATCACAGATTGGGGCCCAGACCGATGCTCCCTCTGCTCCCACATGTCTCCTCCATTGCCCCCAGACTCTCACGGCTGCCACCACCACGGGGCTGGTGGAGTACCGTGCTGGCGGGAATGGCAGAGGCGCAGTTACCAACGCCCCCAGACTGGTGCCCTTGCATGAAGCCGCCTCCATATGCTCCTATGTCGACCCCTCCCCCACCACCTACCTCCTGCCTATATTCGCCGCCCACTAATAGTTACTAAAATTTGGCAGCGCCAGCCCGCCCTCTCCCCGACTCCGCTCAAGCATTACCTTCCTTACTCACGGGGTCTTGCCCGCCCAAACAAAGCCAGTGATCACTTTGTTGACCCGTTTAAAAAAGGACCGCAAAATAAAGATGGAGAGACACTGAAATGCAAACAGGAATCTCGGGAGGACTGTCATCTTCACAGTTTGCACCCTCCCAGCCAGAGACAACGGAAGCGCATCCCATCTCCGAAAATCATCCTTCATTTGGTCTACTAGTCTGGCCAGATTTAATTTATGCAGCCGGTCCCATTCCCGCGCCACTTGAATGCCAGGTTCCTAAAGCTTCCCCCTACTAATCTAAACGGCAGCACCCCCAATCGCCTCTCCTGTCCCCTCGCCTGGATCGCAAACATCTCACTTTCCCCCATATTTAGCTTATACCCCGAAAACCGGCCAAATTCCCCTGGATTCCTCATGATTTCTTCCATCCCCTCTATTGGGTCCAACACATACAGAGGCAGGTTGTCTGCATAGAGCGAGACTCTGTGCTCCAACCCCCGACCCCACTCCCCCGGACCAGCCCCTTGAGGCTCTCAGAGTAATTGCCAACGGCTCTATAGCTGGAGCGAACAACAGTGGGGAGAGCGGGCATCCCTGTCTCGTCCCCTGGTGAAGTCTAAAATAGTCCAATGTTGTCATATTCATCCGTATGCTCGCCACAGGAGCCTGATACAGCAACCTGACCCAGGCAATAAAGCCCCATCCAAATCTGAACTGTCCCAGTACCTCCCACAGATAATTCAATTTAACCGGATCAAAAGTTTTTTCTGCATCCATTGCGATCACTACCTCCACAAAGAAATGTGGGACTTTTGACTCAGCCAAAAGTCCCACATCCAACCTCCATCACTGATTACTGTCTTTACTAACCTGCAGGTCAACCCAGTGCGGAGCATGGTCTGAGATTGTGATCGCCGAGTACCCCGTGTCCATCACCCCAGCCAGCAAGGCCCTGCTCAAAATAAAGAAATCAATCCGGGAATACACTTTATGCACGTGTGAGTAGAAGGAGAACTCCTTCACTCTCGGCTGCCCAAATCTCCATGGATCCACTCCCCCCCCCCCCCCCCCCCCCCCCCCCCCCCATCTGCTCCATGAACCCTTTTAGTTCCTTTGCCATTGCTGACACCCTGCCCGTTTTCGAGCTTGACCGGTCCAAGCCAGGATCCATAACTGTGTTGAAGTCCCCTCCCATGACCAACCTGTGCGAGTCCAGGTCCGGTATCTTCCCCAGCATCCTCTCTATAAACTCTACATCATCCCAATTTGGCGCATACACATTTACTAATACCACCTGCACCCCCTCCAGTTTCCCACTGACCATAATGTACCGACCTCCCACATTCGCGAGTATTCTACCCGCCTCAAACACCACCCGCTTATTGATCTGGATTGTGACCCCTCTCGTCTTTGAATCCAGTCCTGAGTGAAAGACCTGACTGACCCAGCCTTTCCTCAATCTAATCTGGTCAGTTACTTTAAGGTGCATCTCCTGCAACATTACCACGTCCTCCTTCAGTCCCCTAAGATGCACGAACACACGTGCCCTCTTGACCGGCCCATTTACCCCTCGAACATTCCAGGTGATCAGCCTAGTTGGGGGGCTCATTGTCCCCCCCCCCCCCACTTCGCCGATCAGCCATTCCCTTTTTTGGGTCCACCTCCAGCCCATGCTCCGCGCCCCCACCGGTCCGCCCCAGGCAGCCTCCGCCCCCAACCTCCTCTCTGTCCCTTAGCCCAAGTCCCTCCCTCATCAGCAGAACATTTACACCCCTCCCACCCCCTAGTAACAACACTCTGTAACCCAACCACTTTAATAAACCGAACATATGCACACCCCCCACTGTGCTTCCATGAGTTATCCCGCCCAGCTAGCTTCGTGGCCCCATCTCTGGTGCCAGATAGTCTCCCACCTATTGTTCCTCCCCCCCCCCCCCCCCCCCGCTTATACAAACATACTCCAACATCAAACAATCCCCACACAATTGCCCAACAAAAAAACACCAAGATCAAAACAAGCACTCCTCCATCCCCCAACAATGCAAATGAAAACCTTAACTCACTCAGCTCTACCGCTGGTCCCAAATCAATGCAAAAGGCATTACAAACAGCTTACACAAAACGAAAAGCGAGAAACTTGTTTTTAAAAAGAAATGAAAACCAAAATAAATACAAGAATGTTGCAGCAAAGTTCAAAAGTTCTCAGTCCACCACCAGTCCTTTCCTTTTCGCGAAGTCCAGCGCGCCTTCAGGCGACACAAAATAAAAGTGCTGTTCCTCGTTCGTGACCCAGAGATGGGCTCGATACAACAGTCCGAACTTCACCTTTTTCTGAAAAAGGATCGACCTAATCTGGTTGAAGCCTGCTCTTCTCCTGGCCACCTCCACACTCAGGTCTTGGTAAACCCGCAGGATACTGTTGTCCCACTTACAGCTCCGTGTCTGCTTGGCCCACTATAGAATACGCTCCTTATCCAAGTACCTGTGGAATCTCACCACTATTGCCCTCGGGGGGTCTCGCATTCGCAGATTCCTCGCGAGTGCTCTGTGAGCCCTGTCCACCTCCAAGGGCTGGGAGAATGCCCCATCACCCAGCAGCTTCTCAAACATGTCTGCGATGTATGCCCCAGCGTCCGCTCCTTCGGACCCCTCCGGGAGCCCAACGATTCTCAAGTTCTGCCGGCGGGACCTATTCTCTAGGTCCTCCACCTTCTCCAGGAACTTCTTCTGCTGGTCTCTCAGCATCCCCACCTCCAACTCCACCGCAGCTTGATGTTCCTCCTGCTCAGCCAGCGTCTTCTCCACCTTCCGGATCGCCCGATCCTGGGTGTCCAATCTAAGCTCCAGCCGCTCAATCAACTCTTTTATCGGGTCCAAGCAGTCCTGTTTCTGCTTAGCAAAGCCTTCCTGAATAACTTGCATCAGCTGCTCCGTTGATCGCTGGGTCGACAAACCAGAGGTCCGGTCCTCCGCCATGCTGTCTCCCGCTGCAGCTTCAGCCCAAGCCTTCTCTGTCTTTCTGTTTCTGCCTTTACGAGCACTTCTAGTCCTTCTCTCCGTGCACCGATGTGGGAATTCAGTACACAATTGCCTCTGTCATCAGTTTTACAATTCAAGTCCGGTAAAAAATCGGGGCAAAAGGTCCAAATGTCCGACCAGAGCGGGAGCCACCAAATGTGCGACTTACTCCTTCATAGCCGCCACCGAAGTGTCGTGACACCTCAATATTAATAACCACTGTAGTCCCACAGTCAAAATCTGGAACATAAATCAATTCTATATTCTGTCCCACTTACAAAGCATTTGTGTTCCTTGCAAAATTAGGTGGAGTTTTCTTTTGCAAAACAAAAATCAGAAATGATCAAACTTAGATAAAGCTTTTAACTCCTGAAAACTACTTTTGTAAGAGGTGTTTAAAAAGCAGAATATAACTCAGTGAAATATTTTTTGTTGAGTTAACTGGGCTAATAGTATGTGCAACCCAAGGCCACACAGGAAAACTGAGTTCTGCTGCCTCCAGTGATGCAACAAAGGGATTCATGTCCTCAATTAAATACTGGTCAGCAATGTTTTAGAACGCACACTACAAATGTGCTAATGCAATTAAAAAATTGAAGCAATTTCTTTTGATGATTATCACCCAGTGGCTGCTTTGCAGCAACCAAAGGAACCATTTAATACTTACTGAAGAACACAGTCCAGGTGTGTTTTAAGTCAAGCTGATTTCATTTTTTGCGAGTATGTCTGAATGTATGCATCCTTCTTTATGTTTGATTGGCACATTATTTATATACTTTCCTTACATTCTTTTAACGTCACATTATTCCAAATAAACTTGTTTTAAATGTGCCCACTCGTCATGTTTGAAATAAATTACCCTTCCACTTCAACTGTTGTGTTGTCAAAGTAGCTTCAAACTGGTCTTCTCAGTCATTTTTTACTCCATCAACATTCAATGGTTTCCATGACTTACTCCGTGTGCTCCTATATTTACTTTCTTTTTCCTTTTTAAAATAAATTTAGAGTACCCAATTCTTTTTACCCAATTAAGGGGCAATTTAACGTGGCCAATCCACCTAGCCTGCACATCTTTGTGTTGTGGGGACGAAACCCACGCAAACATGGGAAGAATGTGCAAACTCCTCACAGACAGTGACCCAGTCCCGGTATCGAACCTGAGGTGCTGTGAGGCAGCAGTGCTAACCACTGTGCCACCGTGCTGCCCTATGCTCCTACATTTACAAGAGCTTCTGAATTTTCAACTATCAGAAAATATGCGATCCCTAGCTTCTGAGCAGAAATGCTTTCATCTGGAGATTTATTTTGTACCCTTGACCAAGCGTATAGGAGGTTGCCACAGATAGGGGGCAGCAATGACATGAATTCCAATTTGTAATCTTGTCAAAATTGCCACCATATTTTAAGAGTGGCCGCCACCACCAGGTTCGAGGAGACCGTCTTCTGAGGGAGCGGAAGCAGGTCTGTTGCCAAAGCCCTTAGACTAGAGCCCCTACAGGAGCTTCCCTCCGTCTGTCCCCACATGGGGCCCCGCTCCCCAAACCAACCCAATACCATCTCGATATTGGCTGCCTAATAATAAGCGAGTTGATTGGGTAATGTCAGACCACTGATTGCTGGTTCCTCTGAAGGAAAGTTCTACCGACTCTTGGGTTCCTACCTGCCCAAATAAAAGAGGCCACAAACCTATTAACCTTAGCAAAAAAGGTAGGCACTGAAAAGAAATAAAAACCTCAGGAGAATATTCATTTTTAGAATTTGGATCCTGCCCACCAAGTCGAAGGGAGATTATTCCATTTTTGCAAGTCGGACCTCACCTTGCTTACCAGACTACTGTAGTTCAATCTATGGAGTGATGACCAGCCGCGGGCATTTCGGATGCCAGATATCAAAAGTTACCTCTGGCAAGATGAGAAGGTGATACCCTCAGATCAGATCCCTCACTGGGTGGCTAACTGGAAAACATTCACTCTTCTCCAGTTTGTATCCCCAAAAGGAGCCAAAGCTCTTGAGCAGCTTCATTATTTCATCCAAAGAGGACACTGGGTTCACAGTATATAGAAGCAGGTCGTCGGTGACACCCTATGCTCCCTCCCGCCTACTCTATCCCCCTTCCACCAATCCGAGGACCTCAGTGCGATCAGCAACCGCTCAATTGCCAATGCATATCGGAGTGGCACTGTAAAGCAGCCAGACCCACAAAATGAACTTCTGCCCAAGACCAAAGCACCCCCCCCCCCCACCCCCCACAGGGCCTCAAAGAGGTATTGGGAACTGGGGAGGGGGAAAGGACGGCATTCAATAACTGCCACACATTAGCCGGTAACCGCTGACCTTTAATGAAGCCTGCCTGGTCGTCTGTCATCACCTCCAGGACACATGATTCCACATACCGGCACCTTAGCTATTGATTTGGTGTTGATGTTCAAAAGACAAATAGGTCTATAACCCACACTCTGTGGGGTTTTTGTCCAAGTTCAGAATGAAGGATATAGAGGCCTGTGAAATAGGAGGGAAGGATGCTCACGGCAAGGAATCGTTAACTCTGTCAAACATCAATGGTGTTAACCTGTTCGCAAACTTCTTATAAAATTCAACAAGAAACCCGTCAGGACCAGGGGTCTTACCCAACTGCATCAATCCAAGGCTCAACAGGGCTCCCAACTCCTCCCACCTTTCTCCACCATTAGCAAGGACAACCTGTCTCAAAACGCCAGCATGGCCAACCTATTCTCCAGGGGCTCTGACCTATAAAGGTTCCTGTAAAAAGACTCAAAGCCGCATTGACTTCATTTGGGGTGAAATCCAAACTACCGCCCGAGTTTTTCATTTGTATAATTTCTCGGGAGGCCTCCTTCCGCCTCAACTGGTGAGCTAGAAGACGGCTGGGCTTCTCCCCATACTCATAACAATTTCTCCTTGAGTGCCAAAGCTGGCTCACTGCCATCCCCGCAGACAACAAATCAAACTGGGCTTGCAGCTTCTTCCTATTCGCAAGCAGGGTAGGGTCAGACGAATATTGACGATTCGTCTCAAGGAGGCCATCCACCAGCATTTGCTGCTCCACCCTCACCATCCTATTTAAATGTTCTTTAAAGGAGATTGCCTCCCCCCATACAACCGTTGTAAGGGCTTCCCACAGTATGGAGGGAGAGACAGAGTTGTTCCTATTAAATCCAATGTACTCCTCAATGGTCTTGGTCTTGTGCTCATAGAAGCTCTCCTCCACTGGCAGCGCTATGTCTGGTCTCTATATTGGGTGCTGGCTAGAAACTGTTTCCAAGGCCAAATCCCCGAAGTGTGGAGCAGGGTCTGAGATAACAATTGCCGAGTATTCTGCTCTCCACACCCAGGGTAGGGATGACCCACTCATTAAGAAGAAGGGAATCCTGGAATAGACTCTATGCACGTGGGAACAGAACAAGAACTCCTTGTCCCTTGGGGCGGCACAGTGGCACAGTGGTTAGCACTGCTGCCTCACAGTTCCAGGGATCTGGTTTAAATTCCGGCCTCGGGTTACTGTCAGTGTGGAGTTTGCACTTTCTCCCCGTGTCTGTGTGGGTTTCCTCCGGGTTCTCCGGTTTCCTCCCACAGTCCAAAGATGTGCAAGTTAGGTGGATTGGCCATGACAAATTTCCCCTTAATGTCCAAAGGTTAGGTGGGGCTGCTGGAGTTCGGGGATGGGTGGAGGTGTGGGCTTAAGTGGCCAGTGTAGACTCGATGGGCCAAATGGCCTCCTTCTGCACTGTAAATTCGATGGATGCATAAACTGTCATGTGTCTGCACCCCCCATGTGTTCCATAAAAGCCAGGAGCACATTCACCAGCCCTGAGAGAGCAAACAATTTAGGCCTGGATTCATCTCGTTCAGGATCCAAACACAGTACAGTGTCCTTGCCAAAGATCAGCTGGTGTGTATCTAGGTCAAGAATGGAAGTCAACATTCTTCTAATGAATGTCACATCGTCCAAGTTTGGCATGTAGATATTTAGTAGAGCCACCGATGTAGCCATTAGAGGTGCACTGACCATTACGAATCTGTCATTGTGATCCCAGTGGCCAAGAAAAGAACCCGTTTACTGACTAAGATCACTGCTCCTCGAGCCCGCCCATCAAAGCCCGAATGGAACACTTGGCTCACCCACCCCTTCCACAGACTGGACTGATCCCTGTCTCCTGCAAAAACACCATATCAGCACTTTGATTCTTTAGGTGAGCAAAACTCTCAACCTCTTTACGGGGTCACCCAACCCCCCAGGTGACCAGCTGAATTGGGGGATATTTTAATGATGGTCGGGGTAGAACAGACGTTCGAGAAGTAAATGGCGTTTGCTAAGTTTGAAAGTGGCCAAGAAGAGCAGACAGATTGTGAGAGCGGGCGCTTACCGCTTGCTTATTGGGCCTGGCAGAAATACTCCTGCTCCCCATGGCCCACAAGCAGTGCTATAAAGGTACCTTTCTTATGGATTCAGCCATTCCTGCCTTTTGCTGCTGCTAAGAGATTCCAATGCCTGGGAAACCTGGCTGAAATTAGTCTTTTTTTATTTAATTTTTTTTCCAATTAAGGGGCAATTTAGCGTGGCCAATCCACCTACCCTGCACATCTTTTGGGTTGTGGGGGTGAAACTCATGCAGACACGGAGAGAATGTGCAAACTCCGCACAGACAGTGACCCAGGACCAGGGTCAAACCCGGTTCCTCAATGCCGTAAGCAGCTGTGCTAACCAGTGCGTCACCGTGCCTCTCTCCCGGCTGAAATTATTTGAAAACAGAATGTGTTACAAGCATGAAGTTTATAAGATTGCTATTTTTTGGACTGTGCCTTTAAATTAGGATAAGTTGAAAGGGCAATGTTGCCTATTCCGAGATCTGCCTGACAACAAGTCTGGGTGATGTGGCTGTTGAAAATTATTATTAATAATAATAATAATAATAATAATAATAATATTCTTTATTAGTGTCACAAGTAGGCTTACATTAACACTGCAATGAAGTTAGAATAGAATTTACAGTGCAGAAGGAGGCCATTCAGCCCATCAAGTCTTCACCGGCTCTTGGAAAGAGCACCTGACTTAAGCCCACACCTCCACCCTATCCCCGTAACCCAGCAACCCCATCTAACCTAAGGGCAATTTATCATGGTCAATCCACCTAACCTGCACGTCTTTGGACTGTGAGAAGAAACCGGAGCACCTGGAGGAAACCCACGCAGACACGGGGAGAATGTGCAGAATCCGCACAGACAGTGACCCAAGCGGGAATCGAACCTAGGACCCTGGCGCTGTGAAACCACAGTGCTAACCACTGTGCTACCATGCCACGCAAATTAAAGAAAGGTTCAGGTTGTTTGAAGGAAAAAAAGTGCAAGGTGTTCATACTTAACCATCAAAGCATCTGTGTTTACAATGGTTAAACTGCTAGTCTCCAAAGTACCAGGAAAGTGTTGAGAATGTCTGGTTGTAAACAGTCATGCTTTAAACAGTCAATTACTTCCAAAATATAACAGAGTTGTGGTTTAAAGCAGTGTTTTTCAAACTTTTTTTCCGGACCCACGTTTGCCAACCAGCCGACCTGTGGGACCCACACCGGCCGACCTTTGCGACCCACGCTGGCTGACTTTTGTGACCCACGCCGACTGACCTTTGTGACATGTCACGTTCACTTACCTTTAATGTCAAAAGGGAGCCTGCTTGGTCCTCACGATCTCATTTGAATCAGACTCAAAGGAGGTGCAGTCTTCAGCCAGTTCCTTTGTGCTGTCTTCATCTTTACGAAAACGATTTCCGGTTGCGGCTATGCGGAGCTAAGTCGCACATTCGGCGGCTCCCGCAAAAACGGACTTTTGGGCTCTTTTCAGGGCCCCCAACGGCACTTTTTCGACATTACCCGGTGTGGGAAGGAGTCTATAACAGCTCCCCGTCAGTATATGGCTTCAACTAGGAGCGGGGCGACAAAAAAGGTGGTGGTGGGACCCGAAGAAGGTGCGAGGGAAGCAGGACAAAATGGCGGCGGGCGGAGACCAGGCAGCGTGGATGCAGTGGGCGGAGGAGCAGCAGGAGGGTATCCAGCGCTGCCTCAGAGAGATTAAAACGGACCTGCTAGAGCTGATGAAGGCTTCTATTGATAAGCTGCTGGAGACACAGACGGTCCAGGGGGTGGCGATCCGCGAGGCTCGACAAAAGATCTCTGACAATGAGGACGAGATCTTAGGCCTGGCAGTAAAGGTGGAGGCGCACAAGGCGCTCCACAAGAAATGGCAGGAGCGGTTTGAGGAGATGGAGAATCGGTCGAGGCGGAAGAATCTGCGGATTCTGGGCCTCCCGGAGGGGCTGGAGGGGAGGACGTGGGGGCCTATGTGGTCACCATGTTGAACTCGCTGATGCAAGCGGGGTCCTTCCAGGGGCCCCTGGAGCTGGAAGCCTCCGCGGGCGGTGCTGGTGCGGTTCCATCGGTTCGTCGATCGGGAGTGTGTGCTCAGGGGGGCCAAGAAGGAGAGGAGCAGCAGGTGGGAGAACGCGGAGGTTCGGATATATCAGGACTGGAGTGCGGAGGTGGCGAAGAGGAGGGCCGGGTACAACCGGGCGAAGGCGGTGCGGCACAGGAAGGGGGTGAAGTTTGGCATGTTGCAGCCGGCGCGACATGCCGGCACCATTATTTTGAGTCTACGGAGGAGGGGTGGGCCTTTGTTCAGGCCGAGAAGTTGGACACAGATTGAGGGTTGGGATGGACGATTGGGGACTGCAGTTGATATGTTATGTTTATTTTTGTTTCGGGGGGGGGGGGGGGGGCCTTCGTATTACTCCGGGTTTCTTTTTCTCTGTGTTTTTCTCTTTCGGGTCGGTGAGGGTGGTTGGGGCGGGTTGGGCACTGTTTTGGTTGGGTTGGTCGGGGGGGGGGGGGGCTCTTGGAGGGTGGTAGGTAAACGGAACGGGGGGGTGGACGGCGGTGAAATGGGGCCCCGCCGGGGAGGGGGAGGCCCGAGTCGGGGGTGAGGGAACTGGGCCTGTAAAAGGAGCTGCGTCAGAGGTGGCGGGACCTGGTAGGTGGAAAGTGCGGGCTTTTTCCCGCGCTGAAGACTCGAGGGGGCGGGGCCGGGCAGGGAAGCGAGGGTCGTTTCCCGCGCTTAGAGCGGAAGGGGGAGGGGGAGAGCCTATGGATGGGGACGGGAGAGGAGGGTGTGCCACACAATGGGAGGAGTCGAAGGAGAGGCGGGAGTGGCCGGGGTCAGCAGGAGTCAGCTGACTTGCAGAAGTGCAATGGCGGGGGTAAATCATGGGTCCTAGCCGGGGGTGGGGGGGGGAGAATCAAGTTGCTGCTGCTATGGTCAAGGAAGAGCTGGAGTGAGTGGGGGGGATCGAGACGGGAGTATGCCACTGTGGGGAACGTGCCGGGTGTGGGGTGCGGGCGCGTGGCTGGCCGAGGAGGGGTCGTGGCTAGTCAGCGGGGGAGGGGGCGGGTAGCCCCTGATCCGGCTGATAACCTGGAATGTAAGGGGACTGAATGGGCTGGTTAAGCAGGCCCGGGTGTTCGCGCACCTGAAGGTGCTTAAGGCGGATGTGGTTATGCTCCAGGAGACACACCTGAAGGTGGCAGACCAGGTAAGATTGAGGAAAGGGTGGGTAGGTCAGGTGTTTCACTTGGGGCTAGATGCCAAAAATCGAGGGGTGGCGATCTTGGTGGGAAAGAAGGTGTCATTCGAGGCGTCGAGCATTGTGGCAGATAATGGCGGTAGGTACATAATGGTAAGTGGTAAGTTGCAAGGAGAGAGGGTGGTACTGGTCAATGTGTATGCCCTGAACTGGGATGATGCGGGTTTTATGTGGCGTATGTTGGGTCGGATCCCAGACTTGGAAGTGGGGGGCCTGATAATGGGGGGAGACTTTAACACGGTGCTGGATCCGGCACTGGATCGCTCCAGGTCTAGGACGGGTAGGAAGCCGGCGGCGGCTAGAGTGCTGAGGGGGTTTCTGGACCAGATGGGAGGGGTGGATCCTTGGAGATTTGCAAGGCCTGGGGCTAGGGAATTTTCAATCTTCTCACATGTTCATAACGTTTATTCCCGAATCGACTTTTGCATTAAAAAAAAATGTTTTTTTAAAGATTTTTTTCAACAATATTTTGAACATGGTCAGTCAATAAGATACATAACTTTGTACATAGGATTCTTCCCGTACATTTCAGTTTCCGGATCATTCATGTATTTTCTTGCTCAAATGCCCCTCAGAGAATCCCCTCCCTTCCCCTCCCTCCCCCCCCCGCCCCTCTCCCCCCCCGGGTTGCTGCTGCTGCTGTCCGACCCTCATCTAACGCTCCGCGAGATGGCCTAGGAACGGTTGCCACCGCCTGTAGAACCCCTGCGCAGACCCTCTCAAAGCGAACTTTATCCTCTCCAACTTGATAAACCCAGCCATATCGTTTATCCAGGCCTCCACGCTGGGGGGCTTCACCTCCTTCCACATTAGCAAGATCCTTCGCCGGGCTACTAGGGACGCAAAGGCCAGAATGCCGGCCTCTTTCGCCTCCTGCACTCCCGGCTCGTCCACTACTCCAAATAGTGCTAGCCCCCAGCTTGGCTTGACCCGGACTTTCACCACCTTAGATACTATTCCCGCAACTCCCCTCCAGAACCCGTCCAGTGCCGGGCATGACCAAAACATATGGACATGGTTCGCCGGACTTCCTGAGCATCTCCCGCATCTGTCCTCCACCCCAAAGAACCTACTCAGCCTCACCCCCGTCATATGCGATCTGTGCACTACCTTAAACTGTATCAGGCTAATCCTGGCACACGAGGAAGAGGAATTAACCCTACTTAGGGCATCAGCCCACAGCCCCTCCTCAATCTCCTCCCCCAACTCCTCTTCCCATTTACCCTTGAGCTCCTCTACCAAAGCCTCCCCCTCTTCTTTCATCTCCTGGTATATCGCCGACACCTTGCCCTCCCCGACCCATACGCCCAAAATCACCCTCTCTTGAATCCCCTGTGCCGGGAGTAGCGGAAATTCCCTCACCTGTCGCCTCACAAACGCCCTCACTTGCAAGTATCTGAAAGCGTTTCCCGGGGGTAGCCCAAATTTCTCCTCCAGCGCCCTTAAGCTCGCAAACGCCCCGTCAATGAACAGGTCCCCCATTCTTCTGATCCATGCCCGATGCCAGCTCCGAAACCCCCCGTCCATCCTTCCTGGGACAAACCGATGGTTGTCTCTAATCGGGGACCATACCGAGGCTCCCGTCGCACCCCTGTGCCATCTCCACTGCCCCCAGATCTTTAGCGTTGCCGCCACAACCGGGCTCGTGGTGTACCTTGTCAGCGAGAGCGGCAGCGGTGCCGTCACCAGCACCCCCAGGCTCGTTCCTTTGCAGGATGCCATCTCCAACCTCTTCCACGCTGCCCCCTCTCCCTCCATCACCCATTTACGGATCATTGCCACGTTGGCTGCCCAATAGTAACCACCCAAATTCGGCAGTGCCAGCCCTCCTCTATCTCTGCTACGCTCCAGGAACTCCCTCCTTACCCTCGGGGTCTTACCCACCCACACAAATCCCATAATGCTCCTCCTTACCCTCTAAAAGGCCTTAGTAATCACAATTGGGAGGCATTGGAATACAAAAAGAAACCTCGGGAGGACCACCATTTTGACCGACTGTACCCTGCCCGCCAGCGAGAGTGGCAGCATGTCCCACCTTTTAAAGTCCTCCTCCATCTGTTCCACCAGCCGCGTCAAATTAAGCTTGTGCAGTGCCCCCCAGCTCCTAGCTACCTGAATCCCCAAGTATCGAAAGCTCCCTTCCGCCCTCCTCAACGGTAGGTCGTCTATCCCGCTTCCCTGATCCCCCGGATGCACCACAAAGAGCTCACTCTTTCCCACATTGAGCTTATAGCCCAAAAAGTCTCCAAACTCCCTTAGGATCTGCATGACCTCAATCATCCCCTCCACTGGATCCGTCACATACAGCGACAGGTCGTCTGCGTACAGCGACACTCGATGTTCCTCTCCCCCTCAAACCACCACCTTCCATTTCTCCGACTCCCTTCACGCCATGGCCAAAGGTTCAATTGCTAATGCAAACAGCAGAGGGGACAGGGGGCACCCCTGCCTCGTCCCTCGGTACAACTGGAAATACTCCGACCGTTGCCAGTTCGTGACCACACTCGCCACCGGGGCTTTATACAGGAGCTTAACCCAACTAATAAACCCTCCCCCGAACCCAAACCTCCTCAACACTTCCCAGAGATACTCCCACTCTACCCGGTCAAAGGCCTTCTCCGCATCCATGGCTGTCACTATCTCCGCTTGGATCGAAGAGGGGCAGAAATGGTTGTTGGAGGTCCCTGGTTATAGATGTTTCAATAAGATTAGGGAGGGTGGTAAAAGAGGTGGGGGGGGGGGTGGCATTATTAATTAGAGATAGTATAACAGCTGCAGAAAGGCAGTTCGAGGAGTATCACCCTATTGAGGTAGTATGGGTTGAAGTCAGAAATAGGAAAGGAGCAGTCACCTTGTTAGGAGTTTTCTATAGGCCCCCCAATAGTAGCAGAGATGTGGAGGAACAGATTGGGAAACAGATTTTGGAAAGGTGCAGAAGTCATAGGGTAGTAGTCATGGGCGACTTTAACTTCCCAAATATTGAGTGGAAACTCTTTAGATCAAATAGTTTGGATGGGGTGGTGTTTGTGCAGTGTGTCCAGGAAGCTTTTCTAACACAGTATGTAGATTGTCCGACCAGAGGAGGGGCAATATTGGATTTAGTACTGGGTAATGAACCAGGGCAAGTGATAGATTTGTTAGTGGGGGAGCATTTTGGAGATAGTGACCACAATTCTGTGACTTTCACTTTAGTAATGGAGAGGGATAGGTACGTGCAACAGGGCAAGGTTTACAATTGGGGGAAGGGTAAATACGATGTTGTCAGACAAGAATTGAAGTGCATAAGTTGGGAACATAGGCTGGCAGGGAAGGACACAAGTGAAATGTGGAACTTGTTCAAGGAACAGGTGCTACGTGTCCTTGATATGTATGTCCCTGTCAGGCAGGGAAGAGATGGTCGAGTGAGGGAACCATGGTTGACAAGAGAGGTTGAATGTCTTGTTAAGAGAAAAAAGGTGACTTATGTAAGGCTGAAGAAACAAGGTTCAGACAGGGCATTGGAGGGATACAAGATAGCCAGGAGGGAACTGAAGAAAGGGATTAGGAGAGCTAAGAGAGGGCATGAACAATCTTTGGCGGGTAGGATCAAGGAAAACCCCAAGGCATTTTACACATATGTGAGAAATATGAGAATGACTAGAGCGAGGGTAGGTCCGATCAAGGATAGTAGCGGGAGATTGTGTATTGAGTCTGAAGAGATAGGAGAGGTCTTGAATGAGTACTTTTCTTCTGTATTTACAAATGAGAGGGGCGATATTGTTGGAGAGGACAGTGTGAAATAGATTGGTAAGCTCGAGGAATTACTTGTTAGGAAGGAAGATGTGTTGGGCATTTTGAAAAACTTGAGGATAGACAAGTCCCCCGGGCCTGACGGGATATATCCAAGGATTCTATGGGAAGCAAGAGATGAAATTGCAGAGCCGTTGGCAATTATCTTTTCGTCCTCACTGTCAACAGGGGTGGTACCAGGGGATTGGAGAGTGGCGAATGTCGTGCCCCTGTTCAAAAAAGGAACTAGGGATAACCCTGGGAATTACAGGCCAGTTAGTCTTACTTCGGTGGTAGGCAAAGTAATGGAAAGGGTACTGAAGGATAGGATTTCTGAGCATCTGGAAAGACACTGCTTGATTCGGGATAGTCAGCACGGATTTGTGAGGGGTAGGTCTTGCCTTACAAATCTTATTGAATTCTTTGAGGAGGTGACCAAGCATGTGGATGAAGGTAAAGCAGTGGATGTAGTGTACATGGATTTTAGTAAGGCATTTGATAAAGTTCCCCATGGTAGGCTTCTGCACAAAGTAAGGAGGCATGGGATAGTGGGAAATTTGGCCAGTTGCATAACGAACTGGCTAACCGATAGAAGTCAGAGAGTGGTGGTGGATGGCAAATATTCAGCCTGGATCCCCGTTACCAGTGGTGTACCGCAGGGATCAGTTCTGGGTCCTCTGCTGTTTGTGATTTTCATTAATGACTTGGATGAGGGAGTTGAAGGGTGGGTCAGTAAATTTGCAGACGATACGAAGATTGGTGGAGTTGTGGATAGTAAGGAGGGCTGTTGTCGGCTGCAAAGAGACATAGATAGGATGCAGAGCTGGGCTGAGAAGTGGCAGATGGAGTTTAACCCTGAAAAGTGTGAGGTTGTCCATTTTGGAAGGACAAATATGAATGCGGAATACAGGGTTAACGGTAGAGTTCTTGGCATTGTGGAGGAGCAGAGAGACCTTGGGGTCTATGTTCATACATCTTTGAAAGTTGCCACTCAAGTGGATAGAGCTGTGAAGAAGGCCTATGGTGTGCTCGCGTTCATTAACAGAGGGATTGAATTTAAGAGCCGTGAGGTGATGATGCAGCTGTACAAAACTTTGGTAAGGCCACATTTGGAGTACTGTGTACAGTTCTGGTCGCCTCATTTTAGGAAGGATGTGGAAGCTCTGGAAAAGGTGCAAAGAAGATTTACCAGGATGTTGCCTGGAATGGAGAGTAGGTCTTACGAGGAAAGGTTGAGGGTGCTAGGCCTTTTCTCATTAGAGCGGAGAAGGATGAGGGGCGACTTGATAGAGGTTTATAAGATGATCAGGGGAATAGATAGAGTAGACAGTCAGAGACTTTTTCCCCAGGTGGAACACACCATTACAAGGGGACATAAATTTAAGGTGAAAGGTGGAAGATATAGGAGGGATATCAGAGGTAGGTTCTTTACCCAGAGAGTAGTGGGGGCATGGAATGCACTGCCTGTGGAAGTAGTTGAGTCGGAAACATTAGGGACCTTCAAGCAGCTGTTGGATAGGTACATGGATTACGGGAAAATGATATAGTGTAGATTTATTTGTTCTTAAGGGCAGCACGGTAGCATTGTGGATAGCACAATTGCTTCACAGATCCATGGTCCCAGGTTCGATTCCGGCTTGGGTCATTGTCTGTGCGGAGTCTGCACGTCCTCCCCGTGTCTGCGTGGGTTTCCTCCGGGTGCTCCGGTTTCCTCCCACAGTCCAAAGATGTGCGGGTTAGGTGAATTGGCCAATGATAAATTGCCCTTAATGTCCAAATTGCCCTTGGTGTTGGGTGGAGGTGTTGAGTTTGGGTAGGGTGCTCTTTCCAAGAGCTGGTGCAGACTCAAAGGGCCGAATGGCCTCCTTCTGCACTGTAAATTCAATGATAATCTATGATTAATCTAGGACAAAGGTTCGGCACAACATCGTGGGCCGAAGGGCCTGTTCTGTGCTGTATTTTCTATGTTCTATGTTCTATGTTTTATGTTCTCCCTCCACCGATGGCATCATTATCACATTTAGGAGCCTTCGCACATTAGTATTTAACTGTCTACCCTTTACGAATCCCGTCTGGTCCTCGTGAATCACCCCCGGGACACAGTCCTCAATCCTCGTGGCCAACATTTTTGCCAGCAACTTAGCATCCACTTTAAGGAGCGAGATCGGTCTATACGACCCGCATTGCAGTGGGTCCTTATCCCGCTTCAAGATCAAAGAGATCGTCGCCTCCGACATTGTCAGGGGCAGGGGCCCCCCCTCCCTTGCTTCATTGAAGGTCCTTACCAACAACGGGGCTAACAGGTCTACATACTTCCTATAAAACTCCACCGGGAACCCATCCGGCCCCGGGGCCTTCCCTGCCTGCATGCTCCCCAGTCCTTTAACCAGCTCCTCCACCCCAATTGGCGCCCCCAAACCAACCACCTCCTGCTCCGCCACCCCTGGGAACCTCAATTGGTCCAGAAATCGCCGCATCCCCTCTTTTCCCGCTGGGGGTTGGGACCTATACAGCTCCTCGTAAAAGGCCTTAAAAGCCTCATTCACTTTCCCCGCACTCCGCACCGTAGTTCCCCTGCCATCTTTGACTCCGCCTATTTCCCTCGCTGCTGTCCTCTTACGGAGCTGGTGTGCCAGCCTTCTCCCCATATTCATATATCGCCTCTGTGCCTTCCTCCACTGTACCTCTGCCTTCCCAGTGGTCAACAGGTCGCACTCCGCCTGGGGACTTCGTCTCTCCCTGAGTAGTCCCTCATCAGGAACCTCTGCATAGCTCCGATCCACCCTTAAAATCTCCCCTACTAACCTCTCCCTTTCCCTGCCCTCCCTCTTCGCCCTATGAGCCCTGATGGAGATTAACTCTCCCCTAACCACTGCCTTCAGAGCCTCCCAGACTACTCCCACCTGCACCTCCCCATTGTCATTGGCCTCCAGATACCTTTCGATACACCCCCGCACCCTCCCGCACACTTCCTCGTCTTCCAGCAGTCCCACATCCAGCCTCCACAACGGGCGTTGGTCCCTCTCCTCCCCCAGCTCCAGCTCCAGCCAGTGCAGGGCATGGTGTGAAATGGCTATGGCCGAATATTCCGTTCCCTCTTCTTTCGGGATCAGTGCCCTGCCCAGAACAAACAAATCTATCTGGGAGTAGACCTTTTGAACGTGGGAGAAAAAAGAAAATTCTCTGGCCAAAGGACTGGCAAATCTCCATGGATCTACGCCCCCCATCTGGTCCATAAACCCCCTAAGCGCCTTGGCCGCAGCCGGCCTCTTCCCCGTCCTAGATCTGGAGCGATCTATTGCTGGGTCCAGCACCGTGTTAAAATCCCCACCCATTATCAAGCTCCCTACTTCCAGGTCTGGAACACGCCTCAACATCCGTTTCATGAATCCAGCATCGTCCCAGTTTGGGGCATATACATTCACCAGTACCACCTCCGTCCCCTGCAACCTACCACTCACCATCACGTATCGGCCTCCCTTGTCCGCTACAATGTTCTTGGCCTCGAACGACACCCGCTTTCCCACCAGTATTGCCATCCCTCTATTCTGTCCTACCCAACCCTCCCTTAACCTGACTTGATCTGCCACCTTCAGATGTGTCTCCTGAAGCATGGCCACGTCTGCCTTCAGTCCCTTTAGGTGCGCAAACACTCGGGCCCTCTTAACCGGCCCATTTAGGTCTCTCACATTCCACGTGATCAGCCGGATTGGGGGATTAACCCCCCCCCCTCCCGCCGACTAGCCATCTCCTATTTTAGGCTAGTCCCGTGCCCGCGCCTCCCGCACCCTCCAGTCCCCCAGGTGGGGAACCCCCATCCCGACCACCTCTTCCATTTTCAGTTCCCCCTCGGACAGTGCAGCAGCAACCCTTAACCCCCCCCTTCCCCCTGCTAGATCCACATCTAGCTCTTTTGCTCCCCCATATTGCTTCCGTGAGTCAGCTGACTTCTGCTGACCCCGGCTTCCCCCGCCTCCCCGTTGATCTCCCCCCGTGTGGGAGTCTCTCCTCCTCCTTACCTTCATCCACCCCCCCCTTTTTTTGCGCGGGAAAAAGCCCGCGTTTTCCTGAACCAGACCCGCCCCCTGTGTCGCAGCTCCTTTTGCGGCCATTATCCCAGGTCCTTCATCCCCGAGTCCCACCTCCCTCCAGCACCAACGCCCACATTCTCCATCATTATGATCTCGTCTACAGAAAAGAAAACAGGACTTTTAGGAATTTTAACCAGAGCTCTACCCACATCCCCATCCATCGCCCCACCCATGAAGTGTTCTTTGCCCCTATTTACAGCCCCCATTTACAACCAACATCTCCCCCCCCACAGCCAGTTTCGAGTCCAGTTTTTCCGTCTGGCGTTTCAAAGTAATGGTGTCTGTCCTGATAGGTGACCCACAGTCGCGCAGGCTGCAACATGCCGAACCTGACTTTTTTTATGCAGCACCGCCTTGGCCCGATTGAAGCCAGCTCTCCAGCAGCCCGGGGGCGGGGGGGGGGGGGGGGGCACTATTTTTTGTTACTTTGATATTTTATTTAAATAATGTTATTTATCAGTTATTGTGCTATTTTTATGTTGATTTGTAAAGTGGAAAAATTCTGTTTGAAAACTTTAATAAAATATATATGTTTAAAAATAAAAAATTGAAGCCAGCTCTCTTCTTTGCCACCTCCGCGCTCCAATCCTGGTAAACTCGGATCACCGCATTCTCCCATCCATTGCTCCGCACCTTCTTGCCCATCTCAGCACACTTTCTTTATCCGTGAAGTGATGGAACCTTGCCACTATCGCCCTTGCGGCTCATCAGCCTTGGGTCTCCTCGCCAGGACCCGGTGAGCCCCCTCCAACTCCAAGGGGGTCGGAGGGGCGTCCGCTCCCATCAGCGAATGGAGCATCGTACTCACATACGCCCCGGCGTCAGCTCCCTCCACTCCTTCAGGGAGACCCAGAATCCGGAGATTCTTCCTCCTCCACCTGTTCTCCAGGACCTCGATTCTCTCAGCCCACCTCCTGTGCTCCACCTTGTGCGCCTCCATTTTTACCGCCAGGCCCAGGATCTCGTCCTCGTTGTCATTCATTTTGCCTTTTACCTCACGAAGCTCCACCGCCTGGTTCCTCTGGGTCTCCTTCAGCCCCTCGATCGCCAACAGCATTGGCGCCAACACCTCCTTTTTAAGCTCCTCCACACAGCGCTTAAGGAACTCCTGCTGGTCCGGCCCCCATGCTGCTCGATCTCCGCCCTCCGCCATCTTGCTTTTTCCCCCTCGATTTTGCCGCTGCTCCAGAGCCTCTTTTCTTGCCGCTCCACCGCTGATCTCGGCCACATATCGTAAGGAGGGACTTTGCTGCACCTTGCCACACGGGATCCGATCAAAAAAGCTCCGTTGGAGCTCCTCTAGTGAGCCCGAAAGTCCATTGTCGCGGGAGCTGCCGAAACGTGCGGCTTAGCTCCGCATCGCCGCAACCGGAAGTCCTCGACTTTTTCATTTTGAGTAGGGCGCTGATAGCGAGAGTAGAGGATACTGAGTATTCGGCACTAGCCATTTCGGACCACGCCCCGCATTGGGTGGACTTGGAGATGGGGGAGGAGAGGGACCAGCGCCCGCTGTGGCGCTTGGAGGTGGGGCTGCTGGCGGACGAGGAGGTGAGCGAGCGGGTCCGAGGAAGTATAGAGAGGTGCTTGGAGACCAACGACAACGGGGAGATCCGAGTGGGGATGGTATGGGAGGCACTGAAGGCGGTGGTGAGGGGAGAGCTGATCTCCATTAGGGCCCACAAGGAGCGGAGGGAGCGGGGGGAGAGGGAGAGGCTGGTGGGGGAGATGGTGAGGGTAGACAGGAGGTATGCGGAGGAGCCTGAGGAAGGATTGTTGAGGAAGAGGCGTAGCCTCCAGGCCGAATTCGACCTGGTGACCACCAGGAAGGCGGAGGTGCAGTGGAGGAAGACCCAGGGGCGATTTACGAGTATGGGGAAAAGGCAAGCCAGATGCTGGCGCATCAGCTTCGGAAGCGGGACGCAGCTAGGGAGATCAGGGGAGTTAAGGACAGGGGAGGGAGTGTGGTGCGAAGTGGGGTTGGCATCAATGGGGTCTTCAGGGACTTTTACGAGGAATTGTACCGATCCGAGCCCCCACAGGAGGAGGGAGGGATGGGCCGCTTCCTGGACCAATTGTGGTTTCCAAAGGTGGAAGAGGGACTGGTGGCGGGACTGGGGGCCCCGATTGGGCTGGAGGAGCTGATCAAAGAGATAGGAAGCATGCAGGCGGGGAAGGCACCGGGGCCGGACGGTTTCCCGGTCGAGTTCAATAAAAAATATATGGACCTGTTGGGCCCGCTGTTAGTTAGGACCTTTAATTAGGCAAGGGGGGGGGGCATTGCCCCCGACGATGTCCCGGGCACTGATCTCCTTGATCCTGAAGCGGGACAAGGATCCCCTGCAATGTGGGTCTTCCAGACCGATTTCCTTGCTATATGTAGATGCCAAGGTGCTGGCGAAGGTCTTAGCCACGAGGATTGAGGATTGTGTGCCGCAGATCATCCATGAAGACCAGACGGGGTTTGTGAAGGGGAGACAGTTGAACACGAATGTGCGGAGGCTTTTGAACGTTATCATGATGCCGGCGAGGGAGGGGGAGGCGGAGATAGTGGTTGCGATGGCTGCTGAGAAAGCCTTCGATAGGGTAGAGTGGGGTACCTGTGGGAGGTGCTGAAGAGGTTCGGGCTTGGGGAGAGGTTTGTCAGGTGGGTTAGGCTGTTGTATGAGGTCCCGATGGCGAGTGTGGCCACAAACAGGAGGAGGTCCGAGTACTTTTGGTTGCACCGCGGGACGAGACAGGGGTGTCCCTTATCCCCCCTGCTCTTCGCACTGGTGATTGAACCCCTGGCTATGGCACTGAGAGAGTCGAGGAACTGGAGGGGGTTGGTGCGGGGTGGGAGGAGCATAGGGTGTCACTTTATGCGGACGACCTGCTGCTGTATGTGGCGGACCCGGTGGGAGGAATGCCGGAGGTAATGTGGATTCTTAGGGAATTCGGGGATTTTTCGGGGTACAAGCTCAACATGGGGAAGAGCGAGCTGTTCGTAGTTCAGCTAGGGGAGCAGGAGAGGGGGATTGGCGAGCTCCCACTAAAAAGGGCGGAGAGGAGCTTCAGGCATTTGTGGGTCCAGGTGGCCAGGAGCTGGGGGGCCCTGCATAGGCTTAACTTTACAAGGCTGCTGGAGCAAATGGAGGAGGAGTTCAAGAGGTGGGACGCGTTGCCGCTGTCCTTGGTGGGTAGGGTGCAGTCAATCAAAATGACGGTGCTCCCAAGGTTTTTGTTCTTGTTCCAGTGCCTCCCCGTGTTTATCCCGAAGGCTTTTTTCAGGCGGGTTAACAGGAGTATAATGGGGTTTGTGTGGGCGCGAGGGACTCCGAGGGTGAGAAGGGTGTTCCTGGAGCGGAGTACAGATAGGGGGGGACTGGCGCTGCCCAACCTCTGTGGGTACTACTGGGCCGCCAATGCGACGATGGTGCGCAAGTGGGTGATGGAGGGGGAGGGGGCTGCATGGAAGAGGCTGGAGACGGAGTCTTGTGTGGGTACGAGTCTGGGGGCACTGGCAACGGCGCCGCTGTCGCTCCCTCCCAGGAGGTATACCACGAGCCCGGTGGTGGTGGCTGCCCTCAAAATATGGGGGCAGTGGAGGCGGCACAGGAGGGAAGTTGGGGCCTCGGCGTGGACCCCATTACGGGGGAACCACCGGTTCGCCCCAGGAAGAACAGGTGGAGAGTTTTCAGGGTGACACAGGGCAGGGATACGAAAGTTGGGGGACCTGTTTGTGGACGGGAAGTTCGGGAGACTGGGTGAGCTCGAGGAGAAGTACGGGCTCCCCCCGGGAATGCCTTCAGGTACTTACAGGTAAGGGCGTTTGCCAGATGGCAGGTGGTAGAATTCCCGCGGCTACTGCCACACACAGTACAGGACAGGGTGCTCTCGTGGGGGTGGGTGGGAGTGGGGAAGATCTCGGAAACTTACCAGGTGATGCAGGAGGAGGAGAAGGCCTCGGTGGTGGAGGTGAAAGGTAAGTTGGAGGAGGAGTTGTGAGAGGAGATTGAGGAAGGGACGTGGGCAGATGCCCTATGGAGTGTGAACTCTTCCTCATCGTGCGCAAGGCTCAGCCTCATACAGTTTAAGGTGCTGCACAGGGCACACATGACCGGGACAAGGATGAGCCGGTTCTTTGGGGGTGAGGACAGGTGTGTTAGGTGCTCAGTGAGCCCAGCAAATCACACCCATATGTTCTGGGCATGCCCAGCGCTGGAGGAATTTTGGAAGGGCGTAGCGAGGACGGTGTTGAGGGTGGTAGGATCCAGGTTCAAACCGGGCTGCGGCTCGCAATATTTGGGGTGGCAGATGAGCCGGGAGTGCAGGAGGCGAAAGAGGCCGGAATTCTGGCCTTTGCGTCCCTGCTAGCCCCGGCGTAGGATTCTTCTTCAGTGGAAAGATGCGAGGCCCCCAAGCGTGGAATCCTGAATCAGCGATATGACAGGGTTCATTCAATTGGAGAGGGTGAAATTCGCCTTGAGAGGGTCGGTACAAGGGTTCTTTAGGCGGTGGCAACCGTTCTTGGGCTTCCTGGCAGAACGATAGACATTGGTCAATGGCAGCAGCAACTCGGGGCGGGAGGGGGGGGGGGGGAGGGGTTATCTTATTATTGTTTTTGTTATTTACACTGAAAGGTCTGAGGGGGTGTATATACCTGTTGTGTTAAGTCGGGGTGTTAATGTTAATTTATTATTTATGTATGGGGGGTTGCTTTTCTAGAATGTGTTTTGTACTTAACCCTGTTGGGTTCCTTTTTTCATTTTGTTATTGATATTTTATGAAAACCTTTAATAAAAATTATTTAAAAAAAAAATCTTTACGAAAACAGAAAATCCAACCTCACACATGTAGGTCGTCATGAAGGGTAATAGCAACAAAATGCATGTTTTACTCAGCACTGGATACTCCTAGGAGACACTACTCCAGAATCCTGACAGCCTCATGTGCTTTTGGCATGTTTTTAATGTGGTATCACAGGTCACCTACAGCAACGTAGTCTTTAAATTTAGAGTCAGCTCTAGGTTATTAGCTGAGTCTGGAGTCTCAACCTCAAAAGGAATTTTTCAACCTTCACTTCACTTTCAAAATCTGAAACTTCTCTCATTTGCTAGTACTTCCCTGCATATAACACACATGGGCTTTGCATCCTTATTTGCATTGGCACAATTGACAAAAGCATACCTCAAGAAATCATCTTAATAATAACAATAATAATAGTCTTTGTTAGTGCCACAGGTAGGCTTACATTAACACTGCAATGAAGTTACTGTGAAAATTCCCTAGTCGCCACACTACGGCATCTGTTCAGGTACACTAAGGGAAAATTCAAAATGTCCAATTTACCTAACAGGCACATCTCTCGGGACTTGAGGCAGCACCGGAGGAAACCCACACAGACACGGGAAGAACGTGCAGACCCCGCACAAACAAATACCCAAGCTGGGAATCAAACCCGGGTCCCTGGTGCTGTGAAGCAACAGTGCTAACCACTGTGCTACTGTGACACCCACACTGCTTTAAACTGCTTCATACTGCTTTGTTCCTGAGTTAAGTTTCTTCTTTGTAGGTTGTTAATCAGAGGCCCTGGAGCTCTGTACAGAGCTAACACTAGCACTGCTCTGTCCTGCCTTGGACTCTCCAGCCGATTCTGTTGTGAGATCCTGCCCAATAGATAAACTGTCTATTTGATTCTCTGAGCGTCTCTTACTTTTATGAAAACCATTCATCTTCACAGTTCATTATCTTGCTTTCCATCATCTGGAAAATGAAAGCAACACTGCTCCGTGATTTGAAGGCAAAAGCACGTACCAGGAGAGCACTTGATGTCAAATGTGCGTGCACAGTGCGTGACCTGCTCTCTGCTGCTGCTTCTGAAGACTCCACATAGCCTCATTTGTTTCCATTTAAAAGTCGGCAGCATTCTCTTTTTAAAAAACTTTAGTGTACCCAATTCATTTTTTCCAATTAAGGGGCAATTTAGTGTGGCCAATCATCTTTTGGGTTGTGGGGCCGAAATCCATGCAGACACGCGGAGAATGTGCAAACACCACACGGACAGTGACCCAAGGCCGGGATCGAACCTAGCACCTCGGCGCCGTGAGGCAGCAGTGCTAACCAATATGCCACCGTGCTGCCGATGTGGCCATCTTTCTTGATGTAAAAGCCGCTAGTGGCTGTTGGGCGCTTCTCCTGTGATCAGACCCACCGTGGGGACTGCGCAACCGATTGCTCTGTAACCCTCCTGACACCTGCATACGACCCACTCGTGGGTTGCGACCCGCACTGTGAAAAACCCTGGTCTAAAGAATAGCTAATCAGCATTTCTATCTCTACAAGGCCATGTGATTTATGGTGTCATGGAGATAGGTTTTGAGAGGGGATGGGTTTCCAAAAATATCACTGAATTTCACAGAGCAATTAGTCTGCCAGGATCTGGGAGAGTGCAAGGGAGAAGCTAAAGGCCTAAAGGCCCATAATTTCCTGGCTCTCCAGCGTCGGATTTGGGGGAGAAACCCAAAGGTGTATTGGAGAATCCCTTTCTTAAAATGCCCAGGTAAGGGTTTGTGCAGCAATTATCTAGAGTGCTAACTTCCCCCAGACAATGCGCTTATTTGGGAACCACATCTCCCAAACCCCCAGGGAACCCCGTGTCCACCCCCCCCCCCCATTCCCGGGTACTCCCCACCTCTGACACCCACCCCCACAGGATTCCCAATCCTCCTCAACCTGACCCAACTCGACCCTCACATTTACCTTATCGCTGGCTATTTTCAATGGGGCGTTTAAACTCACCTGCTTTACAGCTGCTACTGTCGTAAAAAGGGGGCGTGCCCTCCTTCGTTCCACTTCTTCCACTTAAATGTTGGAGCGGGGGTTATGCTGCGCTCCCTGAGCCTCACCTGATCTCAGTCAGGAAGTTCGGGTGAGACAAGCGCTGAAGAATTTTAGCACAGGTTATGTGGGTACGGATTGACAATCTGACACTGCTTGCTACTTCAAGGATGTTATGGGCCGGGATTCTCTGTTGGAGGACGCCAAAATTGGGAAAGGCAATTGGCCGGAGAATCGTTCGTGAGGCCAAATCCGTGGCCGTCGCCGGGCGCCCACCAGAATACCATGCTCTGGAACCTCGACAGCGGCACCAATGCATTCTACTCCAAACGTACAGTCAACGCCCTTGACATATCATGGGCAGGCATTCTCCGGGGTATTCTCGGGACCTCCACGATGCTCCACCTCTGCCAGGAGGAATTATCGAAGGCGAGGCTCACTTGTGGTTTCAAAAATCGTGAAGCTGTGGCTGCTGAGGGGGAGAGGGGGGTATGGAAAGTGTCCCAAATCGCCATAGTGTGCTGACAGTTCCGCTGGCTGGGGGACGTCTGCTAGGGCCAGGGAGTAGCGGGGTGCTGCTAGGAGGTGGGCCATAGGGTCGTGATGGATGCGCACAGACCACCATTGCCACAGCCTGCAAGGCAGCTATGTGGCCATGCTGGCTGCTGACTGCCCACTGTGAACTTAGTGCCACAGGCTGTTTGGATGTTCCCCCAGGGCACCCCCCTGGGTGTCCTCTGACTCCAGCCGACCGCTCTCCAGTGCAACTGATGCTATCTTGTTGGCTGGGATGAGTGTGTGTGGGGACTGGATTGCTAACATACGGCTGCAGCTTGTCAGCCTCTTGAGTGGCTATCCTGACCCTGCAAATCCAGCACCGTTTTTCATTGGAATCAGTCTATTCTATGTGGCGCCGGTGCTAGCCTATTAACGGTCCCTGAATTGCTCTGGGAACGGCTTCAATTTTGCTGTCGTAGAAATTCACCGATTCAGTCCTGTAGTCAAATGGAGAATGCCGCCCACCGATGGCCTTTGGAAGTGTCTATGATTCACCATACAGGAATGCAGCTGAGAGTCTGCTTGGCTTGAAAAAACTCAATTCTTGAGGATTTAAAATGAGGTTGGAAGACTTGGGAGAATCACTAGAATCACCATGAAAGATTGTTCTGGTGTTAAAACAGCTCTGGGGCTGGGAAAGGAAAGGAATGGGAGAAAAACCCTCAGGTGCAAAGAATCACTGAGTCCAGGAAAATCTAACCATTACTTGAGGGATAGTGACTTTCATTCTCTGTTTGTTCCTTCACGCCGGTGGGATTCTCCGTTCCTGCTGCAGTGAAGAGAGTGAATTGGCTGAGTGCCAAATTCTCCATCCTCGCTGGCAGCGGTAGCGAGGTGGACTGGCAACAGAGAATCCCACCCAGTGTATTTGATAAGGCATTTGATAAAGTGCCACATTAAAGATTACAACACAAAATAAGATATCATAGTGTTAGGGATGACATATTAGCATGGATAGAGGATTGGTTAACTAACAGGAAGCAGAAAATTGGGATAAATGGGTCATTTTCAGCAAGGCAAACTGTATCGAGGGGAGTGCAACAGGAATCAGTGCTGGGGCCTCAACTATTTAAGATCTACACTAAATGTTTGGACGAAGTGGCCAATTGTATTATAGTCAAATTTGCTAATGATTTTAAGATAGATAGGAGAGCGAGCCTTGATAACGGTACAGAATCTGCAAAGGAATAGGTTAAATATATTTGTTCACTATGGTAGGAGGAATAGAAAAACCGAATTCTATTCAAATGGAGAGGGATTACAGAATGCTGATGTATACAGGGATCTGGGAGCCTTTATGTGAACCACAAAAAGGCAGCAAACAGATACAGCAAGTAATTAGAAAGGCAAATGGAAGGAACGTTGTCCTTTATTGCGAAGGGTAATGTATAAAGGTTCAGAATGTCTAGCTATAGATATATAGGGCATTGCTGAGAACATACCGAGAGTACTGTGTACAGTTTTGACCTCCTTACTTAAGGGACATAATGGCATTGGAAGCGATTCAGAGACGTTCACTAGCTTGATTGTTGGAATGAGGAGGTTCAGCACGTTGGGCATGTACTCATTGGAGTTTAGAGGAATGACAGGCGATCATAAGAACATAAGAACTAGGAGCAGGAGTAGGCCATCTGGCCCCTCGAGCCTGCTCCACCATTCAATGAGATCATGGCTGATCTTTTGTGGACTCAGCTCCACTTTCCGGCCCGAACACCATAACCCTTAATCCTTTTATTCTTCAAAAAACTATCTATCTTTATCTTAAAAACATTTAATGAAGGAGCCTCTACTGCTTCACTGGGCAAGGAATTCCATAGATTCACAACCCTTTGGGTGAAGAAGTTCCTCCTAAACTCAGTCCTAAATCTACTTCCCCTTATTTTGAGGCTATGCCCCCTAGTTCTGCTTTCACCCGCCAGTGGAAACAACCTGCCCACATCTATCCTATCTATTCCCTTCATAATTTTATATGTTTCTATCAGATCCCCCCTCATCCTTCTAAATTTCAATGAGTACAGTCCCAGTCTACTCAACTTCTCCTTGTAATCCAACCCCTTCAGCTCTGGGATTAACCTAGTGAATCTCCTCTGCACACCCTCCAGTGCCAGTACGTCCATTCTCAAAGAAGGAGACCAAAACTGAACACAATACACCAGGTGTGGCCTCACTAACACCTTATACAATTGCAGCATAACCTCCTTTGTCTTAAACTCCATCCCTCTAGCAATGAAGGACAAAATTCCATTCGCCTTCTTAATCACCTGTTGCACCTGTAAACCAACTTTTTGCGACTCATGCACTAGCACACCCAGGTCTCTCTGCACAGCAGCATGTTTTAATATTTTATCATTTAAATAATAATCCCTTTTGCTGTTATTCCTCCCAAAATGGGTAACCTCACATTTGTCAACATTGTATTCCATCTGCCAGACCCCAGCCCATTCACTTAGCCTATCCAAATCCCTCTGCAGACTTCCAGTATCCTCTGCACTTTTTGCTTTACCACTCAAATAGCGATGAGGACTGTCAGAGGATACAGCAGGATTTAGATTGTTTGGAGACTTGGGCGGAGAGATGACAGATGGAGTTTAATCCGGACAAATGTTAGGTAATGCATTTTGGAAGGTCCAATGCAGATAGGGAATATACAGTGAATGGTAGAACCCTCAAGAGTATTGAAAGTCAGAGAGATCTCGGTGTACAGGTCCACAGGTCACTGAAAGGGGCGACACAGGTGGAGAAGGTAGTCAAGAAGGCATACGGCATGCTTGCCTTCATTGGCCGGGGCATTGAGTATAAGAATTGGCAAATCATGTTGCAGCTGTATAGAACCTTAGTTAGGCCACACTTGGAGTATAGTGTTCAATTCTGGTCGCCACACTACCAGAAAGATGTGGAGACTTTCGAGAGGGTGCAGAAGAGATTTACCAGGATGTGCCTGGTATGGAGGGCATTAGCTATGAGAAGCGGTTGAATAAACTCGGTTTGTTCTCACTGGAACGACGGAGGTTGAGGGGCGACCTTATAGAAGTCTATAAAATTATGAGGGGCATAGACCGAGTGGATAGTCAGAGGCTTTTCCCCAGGGTAGAGGGGCCAATTACTAGGGGGCATAGGTTTAAGGTGAGAGGGGCAAGGTTTAGAGTAGATGTACGAGGCAAGTTTTTTACACAGAGGGTAGTGGGTGCCTGGAACTCGCTACCTGAGGAGGTGGTGGAAGCAGGGACGATAGTGACATTTAAGGGGCATCTTGACAAGCACATGATTAGGATGTGACTAGAGGGATACGGACCCAGGAAGTGTAGGAGATTGTAGTTTAGTCGGGCAGCATGGTCGGCACGAGCTTGGAGGGCCAAAGGGCCTGTTCCTGTGCTGTACTGTTCTTTGTTCTTTGTTCTTTGTGCTGAAGTTAAGCTCACTGGCCTATAATTACCCGCTTTCTGCCTCCCTCCTTTTTTAAACAGTGGTGCCACGTTTGCTAATTTCCAATCCGTCGGGACCACCCCAGAGTCTAGTTAATTTTGGTAAATTATCACTAGTGCATTTGCAATTTCCTTAGCCATCTCTTTTAGCACTCTGGGATGCATTCCATCAGGGCCAGGAGACTTGTCTACCTTTAGCCCAATTAGCTTGCCCATCACTACCTCCTTAGTGATAACAATCCTCTCAAGGTCCTCACCTGTCATCGCCTCATTTCCATCAATCACTGGCATGTTATTTGTGTCTTCCACTGTGAAGACCGATCCAAAAAACCTGTTCAGTTCCTCAGCCATTTCCTCATCCCCCATTATTAAATCTCCCTTCTCATCCTCTAAAGGACCAATATTTACCTTAGCCACACTTTTCTGTTTTATATATTTGTAGAAACTTTTACTGTCTGTTTTTATATTCTGAGCAAGTTTACTCTCGTAATCTATCTTACTCTTCTTTATAGCTTTTTTAGTAGCTTTCTGTTGCCCCTAAAGATTTCCCAGTCCTCTAGTCTCCCACTAATCTTTGCTACTTTGTATGCTTTTTCCTTCAATTTGATACTCTCCCTTATTTCCTTAGATATTCACGGTCGATTTTCCCTCTTTCTACCGTCCTTCCTTTTTGTTGGTATAAACCTTTGCTGAGCACTGTGAAAAATCACTTGGAAGGTTCTCCACTGTTCCTCAACTGTTTCACCATAAAGTCTTTGCTCCCAGTCTACCTTAGCTAGTTCTTCTCTCATCCCATTGTAATTTCCTTTGTTTAAGCACAAAACACTAGTGTTTGATTTTACCTTCTCACCCTCCATCTGTATTTTAAATTCCACCATATTGTGATCGCTCCTTCCGAGAGGACCCCTAACTATGAGATCCTGAATCAATCCTGTCTCATTTCACAGGACCAGATCTAGGACCGCTTGTTCCCTCATAGGTTCCATTACATACTGTTCTAGAAAACTATCGCGGATACATTCTATAAACTCCTCCTCAAGGCTACCTTGACCGACCTGGTTAAACCAATCGACATGTAGATTAAAATCCCCCATGATAACTGCTGTCCCATTTCTACATGCATCAGTTATTTTTTTGTTTATTGCCTGCCCCACCATAATGTTACTATTTGGTGGCTACAGACTACTCCTATCAGTGACTTTTTCGCCTTACTATTCCTGATTTCCACCCAAATGGATTCAACCTTATCCTCCATAGCACCGATGTCATCCTTTGCTGTTGCCCTGATGTCATCCTTAAATAACAGAGCTACACCACCTCCCTTAGCATCCACTCTGTCCTTCCGAATAGTTTGACACCCTCGGATATTTAACTCCCAGTCGTGACCATCCTTTAACCATGTTTCAGTAATGGCCACTAAATCATAGTCATTCACGATGATTTGCGCCATCAACTCATTTACCTTATTCCGAATACTATGAGCATTCAGGTAAAGTATACTTATGTTGGCTTTTTTACCTCTGTTCTGAATCTTAACACCTCGATCAGTAACCTCTCCTAAGTTATATCTCCTCTTAACTTTTCTCCTAATTTTCCTTGTCGTTGAACCCATATCTTCATGTAACAACCTGCCGCATCGCTTACCATTAATGTTTTTACTTCCCGTTTTATTCCTTTTAGTATTCCTGGTCCTATTCACTGAGCTCCCCTCAGTCACTGTACCTTGTGCTGTCGCCCTTTTTGATTTTTAACTAAGGCTTCTCTGCCTTACACTTTCCCCCTGACTGCCTTTTGTTTCTGTCCCTGTTTTACTACCTTCCAACTTCCTGCATTGGTTCCCATCCCCCTGCCACATTAGTTTAAACTCTCCCCAACAGCTCTAGCAAACCCCCCCCCCTCGGACATCAGTTCCAGTCCTGCCCAGGTGCAGACCGTCCGGTTTGTACTGGTCACACCTCCCCCAGGACCGGTTCTAATGCCCCAGGAATTTGAATCCCTCCCTCTTGCACCATCTCTCGAGCCACGCATTCATCCAAAAATACCCTGACATTCCTACTCTGACTAGCTCGTGGCACTGGTAGCAATCCTGAGATTACTACCTTTGAGGTCCTACTTTTTAATTTAACCCCTAACTCCCTGAATTCAGCTTGTAGGACCTCGTCCCGTTTTTTACCAATATCGTTGGTGCCTATGTGCACCACGACAGCTGGCTGTTCACCTTCCCCCCACAGAATGTCCTGCAGCCGCTCCGCGACATCCTTGACCCTTGCACCAGGGAGGCAACATACCATCCTGGAGTCTCGATTGCGTCCACAGAACTGCCTGTCTATTCCCCTTACGATTGAGTCCCCTATCACGATAGCCCTGCCATTCTTCTTCCTGCCCAGCTGCGCAGCAGAGCCAGCCATAGTGCCATGAACCTGGCTGCTGCCGCCTTCCCCTGGTGAGCCATCTCCCTCAACAGTATCCAAAGCGGTATATCTGTTTTGCAGGGAGGTGACCGCAGGGGACACCTGCACTGCCTTCCTACTCTTGCTCTGTCTTTTGGTCACCCATTTTCTATCTCCCTCAGTACCTTTCACCTGCGGTGTGACCAACTCGCTAAACGTGCTATCCACGACGTTGTCAGCATCGCGGACGCTCCAAAGTGAGTCCATCCGCAGCTCCAGAGCCATCAAGCGGTCTAACAGGAGCTGCAACAGGACACACTTCTTGCATGTGAAGGAGCCAGGGACAGTGGACGTGTCCCTGAGCTCCCACATCGCACACGACACGGGTCTGAGTCCTCCTGCCATGTCTTAAACCTTTGGTTAACTTCAACAACTAAAATTTCCAAATAAAAAGGAAAAATAAATAAATATACCAATGAAAAGAAAAAGAAAACAGAAAAACTACTTACCAGTCACTTACCAGGGATAAAAAGCACTTCCTCCGCACCCAGCTTCTAATTCCCACCTAGATTCAAATTCCCAAACTCACTCTTTGCTGTCTCACTCTGGCTGTGTCTTCTCTGGCTCACTGGGAGAACTCATGTTGAAACATAAGATTCTGAGGGGGCTTGATTAGGTAGATGCTGGCAGCTGGGAGGGTGTTTCCTTTCATCAGGGAAACTACAACTCGGGCACACTGTTTAAAAATAGGCAGCGGGATTCTCCGATCCGCCAGCCATGTTTTCCAACACGGCCACCCCCCACCCCCCCGCCAGCAGCAAGATTCTCCAATCTGCCAACTGCGTTTTCCAGCACGGGAGAGGGTGTCGGGTCAGGTAGGGATGGGAGTGGGGGGGGGGGGCATTTGGGCCAGATATGGGGGTGGTGTGGTGGGTCCCTTGAGGGGTTGTGTTTGTGCAGAGTGTCCCATGTGTGACTGGGTCTGGGTGTTTAAATAGTGACTCTGGAGTTAGAAGATTTTTTTTCCATCTAACTGTTTCAGAGTGACTATCAGGGCAAACTGGCAGAACCATTCGAAGTTAGCGATTTAAATCGCTTCTGTTGGATGGTTCCCAGCCCAGTGCAATTGTTCAAAGGAAGTTAGCTCTTCTGGCAATTTCTGGGTAAATCCATACGTGGGAATTTCCAAGGGGGTTCCCCAGCGCATCATTGGCCGGGGGGGGGGGGGGGGGGGGGGGGTGCTGATGCAGGGAGGGATGGTGCTGACAGACACCAAGGTGGAATTAAGGACACAGTCACATTAGCCATGGCCTCATTGAATGGTGGAGTAGGCGCGATGGACTGAATTATTACTTGCTCCTATTTCCTATGTTCTTAAGTGTAGAATATGCCTATGTTTTCCAGCTTTGTTAAAAGTGAAAAGTTCAGTTCAGTTCCACAGTTTGAAGTCAAGTTCTTTCAACAATAAGGTTTAGTCAAAAGTGTGTTTAGACTGTTGTTAAAGTAAAAATTGTACAACATAAAACCTTGGCATATCACCCTTTCAGCCACCCAACTGGAAGTTTGAATTTCTCTAAAGTTATCTGTCCCAAGGGTATCGTAACAAATGACTGTTAAAGTAAGGGCAGGCTACCTCATTATAATATTGCAATGAGCAACTCACTGCCCTGAGTATCTTGGTTGCCTGCTCCACAGCCTGCCTTTGTTTGAACTAGAAGATAGTCGGCGGAGTTTTCCATTCCTGAGAGTAAGTGTTGACGCCGGAGCAGGATTAGTGCAGTTCCACGACAGTAAAACTGGCGCCGCGCCTGGACTCATTCAACCTCTGTTAAGGGGCTAGTACGGCACGACGTGGAACACAATCGATTCCAATGAGAAATGGTGCGGGATTCGCTGGGTCTGAGATTAACACTCAGGAGGCTGACAAGCTGCAGTCGCATATACACACTGCACTCCCACCACACACCATCTCAGCCAACAAGATGGCAGCAAGGAGAGCGGCGGTCTGAGGGGGCGGACGGTCGGAGGGCAGGCCGACCTGAGGAACTAGCAGTCCCATCGATTGCAGTTGCAGAGCCAGGGACTCCATGAGGGGTTTCGGATTGCATCCAGAACCTGCAGGTGCAGTTGCAGGAGTCCAACCGCGTGCAGGGGCAGGAGGTGGTACTGACCATGTGGACCACCCAGGCCAACACCGCACGGGTGGCTTCTACGATGGAGGCATTGGGGCAAGGGTTTCGGCTATGGATCAGCATGTCCAGCCTCGGATCATTCTGTGCAGGCGCTGGCCGAGGCCCAGGACAGGGTTGCTGCCTCACAGGCCGCCACGTGCGAGAGCAACCTAGGAATTTCAGAGGTGCTTCTGAGCGTGGCCCAGTCACAGCAGGCCATGGTTGAGAACGTCAGCGGCATTGCCCAGGTGCTGGCCAATGTGGCGCAGACACAGAGTGAGGTGGCCCAGTCACAGAGTGAGGTGGCCCAGTCACAGAGTGAGATGATGCAGTCACTGGCTAATGTGACACAGACCCAGAAGGTGGTGGCACAGTCACAGTGTGATGTGGCGTAGTCCCAGACGGCAATGGTCCACTCCCTGTGCTCCCTGGCCACAAGCATACAGACCCTAGTCGAGACTAGAGCCTAGAGCAGGCCTCCAGGACCGGCAGCGGGAGGTGGCGGGCGAGCCTCAGGGGATAGCTTTGCTCACACCCACATCCCATGGAGTAGCCCGTGGTGGTGAAACTCGCAGGGAGGTGCCGGAACACTGCAGCACTTCGGACCCCTGCACCCCCCCCTCCACCCCCCCCCCCCCCCCACCCCCCCCCCCCCCCCCCCGCCCTCCTGTCCTTGGCGCATCTGGTGGGCAGCGGTTAGAACAGGGTGGCACCACGCCACCTGGAACACCTGAGGAGCAGCCGGGCCCGTCCAGGCACGGACTCCCCAGAAGTCGGCCGCCATCGGGGACCCAGGTCGCAGGGCGGGAATCAGACCAGGCCACCTCCACTCCTGATGCATCGTCTGGGGATCCACCTAGACGTAGCATTAGGGGCTGGAAGGTCAGAAAGTTAAATACCAGTTACGTTGGCACGGGTGCAGAGCACAGTTTAATTCTAGGAGCTAGGGCACAAATCTGTAGAAACGTTGTTGCATTAAACACCTGTTCACACTGTTACAACCTGCGCCTGTGCTCTGTCAGATGGGTGTGAGGAGTGGGCTAGTACGGGCTGGTCAGAGAGGGGCTGAGGGGGGGTTAGTCTGGGCTTCCCGCGGGGGAGAGAGGATGGGCTGGTGGGTGATGGTGGGATGTGGTGTCAGTGCCCCTGGCCTGTTCCCCCCCCCCACCCAACCCCTTATCCCGCACACATCATGTGGCCTTCCCTGCCTGCCTGGGCCCCATGGTCTGCCATCCCCACCCTTCCCCGCATCCTCCTCATTCCCTGGGCTTCATCCTCCTCCTCCAACACATCGCCCCTCTGCTGCGCGATGTTGTGGTTGTGGAGGAGGCAGCAGGCCACCGTGATGCGGACGACCCTCTCATCATTAAACTGGAGGAGCCCTCCAGAGCAGTCCTGGTACCTGAACCCGCATCTTCAGGAGGCCGAAGCACTGCTCAATCATGCCCCTGGTCGCTGCATGGGCATTGTTGTAGCGGGTCTTCACGTTAGTCTCTGGCTGCCGGATAGGCATCATCAGCAACGTCCACAGTGGATAACCCCTGTCACCCAGGAGACAACCACCCAGCCGGAGGTTGGGGGTCTCGAACATGTCAGGAATCGTCGAGTGTGCCAGGATGAAGGCGTTGTGCAGGCTGCTCGGGTACCGGGTGCAGACGTGCATGATGCGCATCTGATGGTCACATATCAGCTGCACATTCATTGAGTGGAACCCGTTTCGGTTTGTGCAAAGCGGATGTCATCTGCAGGTGCTCATAGGGTACCATGAATCCCATTGATCACCCCTGGACCCGGGGCATGTCGGCGATGGTGGCAAATCGCGCTGCCCAGGCATCCTGGTGGGCTCGGTCCACATTAAAATGGATGTATTGTGTTAACTGGGCACATAGCGCTTCCATGGCGGCGTGGATGCACCTGTGCACCGAGGTCTGTGAGATCCCGGACAGGTCCCCACTCGCCGCCCGGAAGGACCTAATTGAGTAAAAGTTCAGGGCAACCATCACCTTGGCGGCTACCGGGAGCGGGTGTCCTCCGCCATACCCCCGCATCATATGTCACAATGTCTCCCTGTTCAGCCGAGTCTTCGACAGCATATCCAGTCCGGCAGGTCCTTGAATGACAGGCATTGGCGGTACACACGAATCCTCATGTGGTGCCTCCCTGGCAGCTCCTCCTCCACCTCTTCTGCCTGTGGGGCGGCCGATTTTCCATCCTGGGCGGCTGCCTCCTATTCCTCTGGGGCACACCCCGCTGCTGCATGCCCAGCTGCTGCAGCTTCCTCCTCCTCGAGCAACTCCAGCACGTACAGCCGCCGGGCATCCCCCCGGGCTGCGGCGACCAGCAGGAAGGCCACCATTGCTGGTTGAATTCCAATATCCACCGTCTGCAGGGAGTGAAAGGCCGACATGTTAGCACGGTGCATACCCCCGTGCCCAAGCAGATCCACTGGGCTACATGGTGGCCCCAATTGGCACTGCGGGCTCTGCCCCTGCATGCCCCCATCTCTACACCCCGCACCCCGTCAGTGCCCGGTTCCGTGGGGGCCTCTGACGCTGGCGCCCATCCTTGATGCCAGGGGTACGGTTGGCTGGCATTGCAACTGCCAGTGGTATGCTCCGCGGTTCCCGCCCTGTAGGGGCTACAGTGCCCCTCGAGTGGGCCACCTGATGCCCCGCCAGTGGGTGGTGGCCGGGTAGAGGGGGGGGGGGAATGGTGGAGAGTGGGTGCGGGGTTGGGGGTGGGGGCACCCACGCAGCCGGTGTCACTTTGCAAAACCAGGGCCAAGGTGGGTGGTCACTGGCGGTCCGTGCCTGGACACCAGCCCAGTCTCGTGGGGGGTCACCCCGGCCATACAGTCCATTCCCCACCACCCCACCCCCCAGCCCTGGCAGGGCCCCCCCCACCCTAGCCAGCTAGTGTCTGCCCCGGCAGCCCACAGTCACGCCTCTCTGTGTCCTATCTCCTCTCTCTCATCATCGGCCACGACAATGTTTCACGATTTTTAAAGGCACAAATGAACCGTGCCACCTGGAACCCGACCCATCGGTGGCAGAGAATCGCAGAGGCCCCGGAGAATACCAGGTCAGGCACGCTAATTATGTTTACTGTTCGTGCGTCCCAGACCGCATTGACGTCGCTGTTGAGGTGGTGGAGAATTGCGTTTTGGCATCAAACCGGTGCTCGCCACAATTTTGATGTCGGAACCTATTCTCCGCCCAATCGTGTCTCCCGATTCCAGCGGAGAATCCCATCCTGTGGATTTAAGGCACACTGGGGGTGAAATTCTCCGTAATCGGCGCGATGTCCGCCGACCGGCGCCAAAAACGGCGCAAATCAGTCCGGCATCGCGCCGCCCTTGAGGGGCTAGGCCCGCGCCGGACTGATTTCCGCCCTGCCAGCTGGCAGTAAAGGCCTTTGGTGCCCCGCCAGCTGGCGCGAAACTGACTTTGCCGGGCGGCACATGCGCGGGAGCGTCAGCCGCCACTCACGGCATCCCTGCACACGCGCAGTGGAGGGGGTCTCTTCCGCCTCCGCCATGGTGGAGACCATGGCGAAGGCGGAAGGAAAAGAGTGCCCCCACAGCACAGGCCCGCCCGCGGATCGGTGAGCCCCCGATCACGGGCCAGGCCACCATGGGGGCACCCCCCAGGGCCAGATCGCCGCGCGCCCCCCTTGTCCCACCGGCGGTTTAATCCACGCCGGCGGGACAGGCATTCTAGCAGCGGGACTTCGGCCCATCCGGGCCGGAGAATCGCCGGGGGGGGGGGGGGGGGACGCCAACCAGTGCAGTACGATTCCTGCCCCCGCCGAATATCCGGTGCTGGAGAATTCGGCAACCGGCGGGGTCGGGATTTACGCCAGCCCCCGGCGATTCTCCGACCCGGCGGGGGGTCGGAGAATCTCGCCCTGGGTTCCTGTTTCAATTTTGTTTACATTTCAATCTCTGATACAATTCCCAGTTTTTCAAGCATCAGCCTTATCTTTTCTCCCTCCACTCCACATATTACTGTCTCCCAGCTATAGTCAATGGATTTCAGTTGGTACCCAGCAGAATTGTGTCAGGTGGACTGTTCAGGTAAGTCAGCTAACAGCAGGAACATTTGGAGAAGTTATGTGAACCCATGTTGAGTTGGTCATAGTGCTCTACACCAGCGACCCAATACATCACACTTAGGATTCATTGAAATGAAATTTCAGAGAATTTACCCGTTTAAAGATCAGTTGAAACTAAGTGGCTTGGGTGTGGTTTGTTATTCTGTGGGTTTTGCAGTGACTTGAATCACAATATTTGAAAAAGAGGAAATACATCATTCTCTCTTGTGAATATAATCAGACAATTACCAAGCCTCTTTATATTCCCTCTAGTATAACCTTCGTCATTAGCAGGGCAGGGAAAAAAACAACATGATCTTTTTGCCAAACACCAAGAAGGAAAAGGGCTAATGTGGTTAACTTATGGCCAAATTAAATATCTTACAATTTCAGGTAACTAACCATTATATGTTGTAAAAACTCTGAACACATTTCCCTCACTAAAGGCTGCATAAAACATCATCCTTTCAAACACTGTGTTAATGATCATTATGAAAATCACAGGCAGATTTTTAAGTGGCCTTTCCCAGGTTGTGAAGTGGATTGTTGCAGCAGTGGGCTTTGCCATGGCTGTTTAACTTAGTCATGGCATTCGCATCCAGCCTCCGGATTTCCTGAACAACCGGAGAAGCATGATGATGTCAATGGAAGGATCTCTTAAGGGGACCCCGCAGGGGTCAGAATGCTGCATCCTGCATTAGATCTGGACAGTTCTGGAAACAAAACAATGGGAGCAAGACATTGAAAAGCAGCCCCAGCTTTAACTCTTCATTGGAGGTGTTGCTGGAGGCTGTAAGGCCTCAAATAGATGCATTGTTTCCTGTGGATGGGCAGAAGAGGCTAGCCACTCAAGCCGAACAGGCTTGGTTGAGGCAGTCAGCTGCAGGAGTGTGGTCCTCAGAACATGAATACAATGCCACTAGAACATAATAAATAGGAGCAAGAGTTGACCATCTGGCCCGTCGAGCCTGCTCCACCATTCAATACGGTAATGGCTGATCATGGGCGTCAACTCCATTTTCCTAGGTGCTCCCCATCCATTAATTCCCTGGGAGACCAGAGATTGACTAACCTCATATGGGCAGGAAAGGTGAGTGGCCTGCCAATTTTAGATACCACCATCCATAATCTGACATTCCTAACATTCTGCTGCACAGCACCCTCAACAAACCTTGCAGCTCCAGGCATTTCTTTCTCTCCCTCTCTGGGAACTTTCTCATATCCCCATCTGAGCAGTCAATACTCACCCTCATTTTATTGCCTTCGCACACCCATCCATCAGAAGCCTGATTCTTGAGTGTTTGTGGGGCTCAAAGCAGTTGTTGGTCAGCCTGCAAAATCCTTCCAACTCTCCACACCATTTTCTAAAGGTGGGGAGGGGAAATAGTGTGGAATAGGCAAAACAAACAAACCTGTTCCTCCATAAATGTTCTCATTCTATTCCTCACGTTCATACATTTATGCTTTCTCTCATTGCAGAAGAGACTGAGAGACTGCAAGTACAGGGAAAGGCAGAGAATCAGGGGTTGCCCCACAGTGACTGCCACTCTGACTGCTGTTGTGAAGGAGGCATTAGAGATTGACAGGGTGGCACAGTCCATGGGTGTAGATGATGGAGAAATAGGGGTCTCCCACATAGTTGGTGACAGAATTAGGTACCTGTAGCGCACAAAGACTCCGAGAGACGAATAGAGTGAAGTCGATGAGGCGTGACTGTTTCCCCCGCAGTTCAGTAGTAGACTGCCTGCGGGGGAGGACTCCAGGTACTTATACTCCGCCTTCAGGGCGGAGCTAGAGGTCAACGTCCAACCAGGACCCGGGATCTGTCAGCCAATGACATCATGGCTGCACAGTCCCACATGACCCCTAATGCATACTACCACATTCACCCCTTGTTAAAAATGAACCCGGCGGGGTGATGCTTCGCATGGTGGTAAGGGTTTACAAGGCTGGTCCTGGGAGGAAAACTTTCACATGTTATAACAGTATGTTCAAGGTTTTTTTTTGTTTCAAACTATTTACAGTAATCGTCAGGAAAAGACAAAAAGTTCTCGTTAAAAGTCCACATTGTACTGTTAGATCGACGCCACGAGTCGGTCGGGCGGTCTGGTCGTCCGTGTCGATCGCCTCGGCCCCGGTGGTGGTGGTGCTTGTTCCGGTGTTGTCTTCTCCGGGAGCCTTACGGTTTCAGCTTGGGCTTTATTCCTGGTCGGGCCTGGGAGGAGGACTGATCCTCCTGGGAAGGGGGTGGTCGCGGGGTGCGGCGGTGGCAGGAAGGGGGGGGGTTGGGTGATTGGTGTCGGGGTGGTGTGTGTGTTGCCGGCGGGCGCCAGATCTCGCAGAGAGACCGTGTCCTGTCGGCCGTTGGGGTACTCCACGTAGGCGTACTGCGGGTTCGCGTGAAGGAGGTGAACCCTTTCGACCAACGGGTCCGACTTGTGCGCCCGCACGTGCTTTCGGAGCAAGATGGGTCCTGGGGCCGCCAGCCAGGTCAGCAGCGACGTTCCAGAGGAGGACTTCCTGGGGAAGACAAGGAGGCGCTCATGATGCGTTTGATTAGTGCTAGTACACAGTAGTGACCGGATGGAGTGGAGGGCGTCCAGAAGGACCTCCTGCCACCGGGACACTGGGAGGTCCCTGGACCATAGGGCCAGTAGGACGGTCTTCCAGACCGTGCCGTTCTCCCTCTCTACTTGCCCGTTCCCCCGGGGGTTGTAGCTGATCGTCCTGCTCGAGGCTATCCCGTTGCTGAGCAGGAACTGGCGCAGCTCGTCACTCATGAAAGAGGACCCCCTGTCGCTGTGGACGTATGCGGGGCAACCGAACAGTGTGAATATGGTGTTCAGGGCTTTAATGACTGTGGCCGCGGTCATGTCAGAACAGGGGATGGCGAATGGGAAGCGGGAGTACTCGTCCACCACATTAAGGAAGTATATGTTGCGGTCGGTGGAGGGGAGGGGTCCTTTGAAATCCAGACTAAGGCGTTCAAAGAGGCGGGAAGCCTTAATCAGGTGCACACCATCAGGCCTGAAAAAATGCGGTTTGCACTCTGCGCAGATGTGGCAGTTCCTTGTGACTGTACGGACCTCCTCTAAGGAGTATGGGAGGTTGCGGGACTTGATAAAGTGGAAAAACCGAGTGACCCCCGGGTGGCAGAGGTCCTCGTGGAGGGTTTGGAGGCGGTTAATTTGTGCGTTGGCACATGTGCCGCGGGATAGGGCATCGGACGGCTCGTTCAGCTTTCCGGGACGATACAAGATCTCGTAGTTGAAGGTGGAGAGCTCGATCCTCCACCTTAATATCTTGTCGTTTTTGATTTTGCCCCGCTGTGCATTATCGAACATGAAGGCTACCGACCGTTGGTCGGTGAGGAGAGTGAATCTCCTGCCGGCCAGGTAATGCCTCCAATGTCGCACAGCTTCCACTATGGCTTGGGCTTCCTTTTCCACTGAGGAGTGGCGGATTTCTGAAGCGTGGAGGGTTCGGGAGAAAAAGGCCACGGGTCTGCCCACTTGGTTAAGGGTGGCCGCTAGAGCTACGTCGGAGGCGTCGCTCTCGACCTGGAAGGGGAGGGACTCGTCGTTGGCGCGCATCGTGGCCTTTGCGATATCCGCTTTGATGCGGCTGAAGGCCTGGCAAGCCTCTGTCGACAGAGGGAAGGTCGTGGTCTGTATTAGAGGGCGGGCCTTGTCTGCGTACTGGGGGACCCACTGGGCGTAGTATGAAAAGAACCCCAGGCAGCGTTTCAGGGCTTTTGAGCAGTGCGGGAGGGGAAATTCCATGAGGGCGTGCATTCGTTCGGGATCGGGGCCTATTATCCCATTGCGCACTACGTAGCCCAGGATGGCTAGCCGGTTGGTGCTAAAAACGCACTTGTCCTCGTTGTACGTGAGGTTCAAGGCTTTAGTGGTCTGGAGGAATTTTTGGAGGTTGGCGTCGTGGTCCTGCTGGTCGTGGCCGCAGATGGTTACATTGTCGAGATACGGTAACGTGGCCCGCAACCCGTGTTGATCAACCATTCGGTCCATCTCTCGTTGGAAGACCGAGACCCCATTTGTGACGCCAAATGGGACCCTTAAGAAATGGTATAATCACCCGTCTGCCTCGAAGGCTGTGTACTTGCGGTCACTTGGGCGGATGGGGAGCTGATGGTAGGCGGACTTGAGGTCCACGGTGGAGAAGACTTTATATTGGGCAATCCGATTGACCATGTCGGATATGCGGGGGAGAGGGTACGCGTCTAGTTGTGTGTACCTGTTGATGGTCTGGCTATAGTCTATGACCATCCTTTGCTTCTCCCCTGTCTTCCCTACTACCACCTGTGCTCTCCAGGGACTATTGCTGGCCTGGATTATGCCTTCCTTTAGTAGCCGCTGGACTTCGGACCGAATGAAGGTCCGGTCCTGGGCGCTGTACCGTCTGCTCCTAGTGGCGACGGGTTTGCAATCCGGGGTGAGGTTCGCAAACAAGGACGGGGGTTGCACCTTGAGGGTTGCGAGGCCGCAGATAGTGAGTGTGGGTATTGGGCCGCCGACTTTGAAGGTAAGGCTCTGTAGATTGCACTGGAAGTCTAATCCCAGTAATGTGGGGGCGCAGAGCTGGGGAAGGACGTGGAGCCTGTAGTTTTTGAACTCCCTCCCCTGCACCGTTAGGGTAACTATGCAGAAACCTTTGATCTGTACGGAGTGGGATCCTGCACCTAGGGAAATCTTTTGTGCGCTGGAATGGGTGGTCAAAGAACAGCGTCTTACTGTGTCGGGGTGGATAAAGCTCTCCGTGCTCCTGGAGTCGACTAGGCATGGTGTCTCGTGCCTGTTTATCAGCACCGTTGTCGTCGTCGTCTGGAGTGTCCGGGGCCGAGCTTGGTCCAGCGTTATTGAAGCGAGACGTGGTTGTAGTAGTTGAGCGTCTTCTTCGAACCCCATGGAGCCGTCGACACTGGGGTCCGTTGTTGCCGTCCAAGATGGCGTCGGGGATGAACAAAATGGCTGCCCCCATGCATCGCACATGGCTGGGGGGTCACAAGATGGCGGCGGGGGTGGACAAAATGGCCACCCCCATGCGTCGTACAGGTCTGGGGTGGTCCAAGATGGCGGCGCCCTTCCTCCCCTCGTGGTGGCCGGGACCCAAAATGGCGGCGTCTGCGGGTCGCACATGGGGCGCTGGGGGGGGTTAGGGAGCGTTAGGAACGCGCGGGGCTCCCTCATCTCTGGGGACAGTGGTGGTCGGGACCCAAATTGGTAGCGCCGGCGGGTCATACATGGGGCGCGGGGGGGGGGGGGGGGGTTGGGGAGCGTAAGCGGCGTGCAGGGCTCCCTGTTCTCCCGGGACCGCGGTGGTCGGGACCCAGAGTGGCTGCGCCTGCGGGTCGTACATGGGGCGCTGGGGGGGTTGGGGAGCGTAAGCGGCGTGCAGGGCTCCCTGTTCTCCCGGGACAGCGGCGACCTCGCGGGACCAGCACACAACCGCGAAATGGCCCTTTTTCCCGCAGCTCTTGCAGATTGCTGCGCGGGCCGGGCAGCGCTGCCGGGGGTGTTTCGCCTGGCCGCAGAAATAGCAGCGGGCGCCCCCGGTGCGACTTGGCGTTTGGACCGCGCAAGCCTGTGGGGTGTCCGGGGGGGGGTGTGGGTTTGTTGCGACGGGTACGTACGGAGCCCAATGGGCTGCCGCGCGGTCGGGGCCGTAGGCGCGGGTATTTCGCGCGGCCACGTCTAGGGAGGCTGCTAGGGCCCGTGCCTCTGAGAGTCCTAGCGACTCTTTTTCTAGAAGTCTTTGGCGGATTTGGGAGGAGTTCATACCTGCCACAAAAGCATCGCGCATTAACATGTCCGTGTGTTCAATTGCGTTCACCGACGGGCAGCTGCAGGCTCGTCCCAAAATTAGTAGCGCGGCGTAGAATTCATCTATCGATTCTCCGGGACTTTGCCGTCTCGTTGCGAGTTGATAGCGAGCGTAGGTCTGGTTTACTGGGCGGACATAGAGACTTTTCAGTGCTGCGAACGCCGTCTGGAAATCCTCTGCGTCTTCGATGAAAGAGAAAATCTCCGTGCTTAACCTCGAGTGCAGGACCTGTAGTTTTTGGTCTTCTGTGACCCGGCCGGTGGCCGTTCTGAGGTAGGCCTCGAAACAAGTCTGCCAATGCTTGAAAGCTGCTGCCGCGTTCACTGCATGGGGGCTGATCCTCAGGCATTCCGGGATGATCCTGAGCTCCATAGTCCTTTTTAGGCACGCTTAATAAATTGTAGCGCACAAAGACTCCGAGAGACGAATAGAGTGAAGTCGATGAGGCTTTATTAAGCGTGACTGTTTCCCCCGCAGTTCGGTAGTAGACTGCCTGCGGGGGAGGACTCCAGGTACTTATACTCCGCCTTCAGGGCGGAGCTAGAGGTCAACGTCCAACCAGGACCCGGGATCTGTCAGCCAATGACATCATGGCTGCACAGTCCCACATGACCCCTAATGCATACTACCACAGTACCACACTGCTATTTGGCACATACAGTCACTCCTGTTGAACTGTTGCCACCACAAACTAAAATGTCAAGATCTGCATGATGATGGATTTGAACCCTTTCCAAATGGCAGCTTAAATTTCATCTCCCACAAATCCTCCAAAGGTCACAGAGGAGCTGGAATGGGAGGAAGCTGAGAATCCCTCAGATGCGGGCATGTTGGACTCGTATACTCTCGGCTTGCTCAGAAACACATTCCACCACAGTGGGGCTGCAATAGAAATAGTGAGGTTGTCACACGGTGAGGTACAATCACATGTGAGCAGGAGCTGGTGATGGAGACAGGGATAGCAGTGGAAAGTCCCCATTAGAGATGCAAGACACGTCAAACTCTGCTCAACTGGACACAGATGCCGAGCCTCGAGGGTCATTTATGAAGAACACGCCTCTTGAGCAGCAATCGGAAATGTTTGTGCTTCTGTCAGCATTTTCAGAGGCAATGCACGCCCCTGGAGAGAGCGTGGAGGAGTCTATTGCTGCTGTGAATGCGAGGATGTCTCGGACATTTGTGCTGATGTCCATCTCCAGCGAAGCTGCACGGACAATCAGACATGACAGGCAACTGAATGCATTCTTTCCCTGACCAATGGCCTGCACACTCAGCCTGCCGCTTTAAATAGGATGAATCGTCTTGGTTGTGCACCATCTCACTGAAGTGCAGCAAAATGCTCTCGAGCTCTTGGCTGCCAGGAAATGCAGGTAGGTAATGAGTGAGAAGGTGGAGAAATAGTAAATGGAAGAGAAAACTCTTCTCAAGAAGCTTCCACATCTTGTCCCTTGTGCCTCACCCGCAGCCTCCTGCCCCAGTGACTGAATCACACCCAATAGATGTCCAGCTAGGGCAGTCTTTGGCAAGACCCTCATAGGCTCCAAAAGCCAGAGGTTATCTGCCTTGGCTACCTCAGTTCTTGGACGAACAGCCTCTCTGCTGCTCAATTGAAGCCATAGTATGAGAGATGAGCATTTTGTGTTGTTTTCACATGAATAACTCTGGCTCACAAATAAGATGTCAACAATAGTGCTTGATGGGAAACAAGATGTCAAGTGGAGTTTTGTGTAAGCTGCAGTGCTAAAGTTTTTGTAACTGTGTACGTGACTGACCTTCAGGGATGAACAGAACTTACAATAACAAGATGCAGGTGGAGATGAGGGCCTCATTCTAAATCATTTTAGCTGACGGTTCAAGGATGTACCAGGAACTCACAGAAATCACTGCTAGGCGAAGCAAGGCGGAAGCCAAAATGAACATAACAAGTCCAAATAAGGAATCACTGATAAGGAAACTGCCAGCAAGGCAGAGAGCGGGGTGTGTTGCTCAGAGATTGTATATAAGAAATAATGCTGTGTTGATTCGGTGTGTCTGCTAAAGTTGACAAGCGGCACCCGTTCTTGCAAGATCGATTGAATAAAATACTTCTTCAGAATTTGGCTAAGTGTAAATTATTATCAAGTGAGCGGTGTTTCTCACAACAGGATAGAAGCAGCTAGGAGTAATGGAAAGCAGAAATGAAGACTTCTTAGTTGCACAAGGGTATTTATATGGGTATTTACAAAGATATCAATGGCATTATTTCTATGGAAATTTAAATGAATCAATAACTTGATTTGAACTCTCCATTGTCCTGCCAATTCTATTATTGAATCCTGAATTCCAAATGGAACAAAGAAGTTAAGAAATAAGGGGCTGGATTCTAGAGGCTGTTTAGCACAGGGCTAAATCGCTGGCTTTGCAAGCAGACCAAGGCAGGCCACCAGCACGGTTCAATTCCCGTAATAGCCTCTCCGAACAGGCGCCGGAATGTGGCGACTAGGGGCTTTTCACAGTAACTTCATTTGAAGCCTACCTGTGACAATAAGCGATTTTAATTTAATTTCATTTCATTCTCCGCACCCCCCCGACGCCGAAATCGCGTCGTGGCGGAGAATCAGTTTTCGCGCACGAAATCGGGTCTGGTGCCAGTTTCGCAATCCTCTACCCACCGAAAATTGGTGTACTTGTGGGGTACGCCACACCGAGTATCCACCACCTCAGGCCATTGTCTGAGGGCCGCCCCGCGATGCTCAATTGCCGGCCGGCCGAATCCCCGATGGCGTGGTTCGAACATGGTCCCACTGTCCGGGATCCTCGCGTGGCGGCTGCAGACTCAGTCCAGGGCATTCACAGTCGGGGAAGGGACGATTGGCAGACAGAGGGGGCTTCATTTGGGGCTGGGGGCAATGTGTGCGGGTGGTCCGGGGCGCTTGAGCGGCCGATGCGGGGCACTGTTTTGCCGGTCCAGGTCCATGGGAAAAGTCCGCCATGGAACACGGTGCGGCCGCCGGAGGCCACCGCCGTGCGCATGCGTGGCCTTTGACCCGGAAGTGTGGGGGCTGTATCGACAGCTAGAGCTGTGAGCTCTACGCCAGTTCCCTGCTAGCCCCCAGCAAAATGGGGAAACTGTGGCCTTTTGACGCCACTTTTTCTGCCATAAAAGACCACAGTTTTCCCGACAGCGTGGGGACATAGTCCCAAAAACGGAGAATCCAGCCCAAGAGCAGGAGGAGAACATTTGGCCCTCAAGTCTATTGCCACATTTAACATTGTGGTGTTACCTGCGTGGTTGATAACACGTGTAACTCAATCCTTGGCTGATGGTGAGATCCTCTGAATCTTGTTGAAGAAGACTCGAACTCGTCCAGTAACAACAAAGGTTTATTGAGTAACTATAACTATTAATATGTGAGTTCTTTACCTTAACATGGGAACTAGGAATTGGATAACAAGATTTAACAATTGTAATTAAATGTAACTCCACTAACTATCTATGTGATTCTGATGTTTCCCTGTTCACAGCACACCCGAGAGAGAGACACAGACCCCGTGTGGCTGCCCTTTATACCCCTGTTGGTCCAGCCCGCTGGGGATCATGTGGTGCTGCTATCTACCCATTAACCCCTTGTGTGCATGCACCTACAGAGATCACCACATCTCCCCCTTTTTAATGTGCTACAGGTTTTCTGTGTGGTGTAATGAAAACTAAACAAACATAATGAATTAAGTCAACTGGAAACAGATAAAACAAGTAACACTGTGTACGGAATGGGATGGTATTAATGACTGTACAAAGTCAATCAACGTTTAACAAGTCCAATTCTAACGAAAAACTTTGAGTCCAGACTATGCGTTTGATCAGGTGGGTTGATCCTTTCACCTGCCATTGAGGTGGCAGTGTTGATGTCGCCATGTCGTTGTGACCGTCAGTGTTTATGTGTGTCCTTGAGGATATCATGAGACATCGGAATGGTCGAAGTAAGTTGATGTTAGTAGCGGACTTTCTTTTGTGCTTGCAGTGTTGACCCCGTATGTCATCTTTTTTGCAAGCTGGGTTGGGTGATTGCTGCGGCGCAGACACAAAATCACGAGTTCTGTTGTTGTTGTGGTTTTGTTCACTGCTTTGATCAACAGTGGGTAGACATTTAATGTCTGCTGCTGGCTGCTCATACAAGGCAGATAGACCGTCATAGTCTTCCTCGTTCACGACTGTCGCTCCGGAGTTGTCGCTTGTGGCCATTCTGGAGCCTGTCAACGAGCTCGCTATGGAGGCCGGTATCATTCCCTCAGTGGAGTCAATCTGTGCTCTCTGCGTGGCGTCGCCTTCTGCTAGGATATATGACATGTGGTTGTCATCCATTTTGTCGACGAGCTGCCATGTCGCCATGGTATTGGATTCTCCCACCATGAGACTCGTATGGGACTTGGCACCCATGTTGCTGCGCAATCACCATCAGATCCGGAGAACTGATCCATGGCTGAGTGGCATTCGTCAGCGAGCAAATCATCGCTTCTTGTCGAGGATGTGTCTTGGTGCTCTATTTGTCCAATGAGGAACTCATCCCCTGAGTAATCATCGTCAATGAACAAATCTTTTGCTATGGGTTTGTCATTGTGCTCTTCTCTTTGGGTGTTGCAAACGGTATGTTTCTGGGTGTTGCGGCAGTGATCTTTAACTGTAAGTGGAGGCTCGAGCTTCATTCTGTCGCTGGAGAAAATAATTTTTTGTTTTGAGACTTTAAACCCCTTTTTGTTCACTTTTGGGCATTTTGGATGAGGCGTGGTGATGTAAGGTTCCTCCGCGACTGTGACCGTGGCCACACGGTAGGAGTCATCATAGGCAAGGTCATCGTTTTCGGACAGGTAATCACTGAACATTGGTTGGCGGTCCATAGATGCCACGTTCCGAACGTCGCAGGGTCTTAGTTGTTGTCCCGTGGAAGTCATCTGTAGCACAGCTTGACATTTGAAGGCATAGTGGTTGTACTTTCCACACCTCAGGCACTGTTTGCCATAAGTTGGACATTGCCCTTTTAAGTGGGCGTGTCCGCAGTTATGACACTTCATGATACCGTCCTGGCACGTTCGCGCATGCGCAGTAGCGTTCTCAGCCGGTTCCAGTCTCCGTGCGAACTGCGCATGTGTGTGGGCCACTTGCAGATTCGCGCTCGGGGGATTGCCGATGGAGGAGCGCCTTCGAGAAGCCTGGGCCACCATTTTGACTGCTCCAACCTCGTGGTGGAGGCCTTTGTCCCAATAAGTAAACTGTTGATATTGTGCTTCAGTGATTTTATGAGCAGAACATAGTTGTGTAGCCATTTCAAGATCAAGATTTTTGTGCTTCAGGAGAGATTTTCTGGGTCCCTCATCAGAAATGCCACTGATAATCTGGTCTCTGATGAGGGAGTCACGGAGGGTCTCATAATTACAGGACTGGGCCAGCAGCTTTAAGTCAGTGAGAAAGCTGCTGAATGATTCTCGTGGTCTCGTGGCCTGGTGAACTTGAAGCGTTCAAATGTTTCATTCACCTCCGATTTGTAGCTGGTATCGAATTTTTTAATAATTGTGTCCCACATATTCTTTTCCTCCCCTTCAGCATAGGTAAATGAGTTATATATCTCCATGGCCGGTTTCCCTGCCGCAGCTAAGAAGTATGCAATTTTTAAAAATCTGGCGCAGCGGTCATGTCCTTAATTTCCAGAAATAAATTAAATTGTTGCAGGAAAATCTTCCAATTATACTGGAGATTACCAGAAGTTTTGCAGTGTTCTGGAAAGTGATTCCATCTTACCGGTTTGTGCCCGAGAGATCCGAGTGTAGTGATGCCTTCCTTGGCCGAATATCTTATCCGAGTTTTTTTCTTTTTTTTGTTTTCTCTTGTCTGTCGAACCTAAGCTAGCTAGTTTCTATTTTCGTTGTTAAGGCCAACACACTCCGTGGTACCATGTGGTGTTACCTGCGTGGTCGATAACACGTGTTACTCAATCCTTGGCTGATGGTGAGGTCCTCTGAATCTTGTTGAAGAAGACTCAAACTCGTCCAGTAACAACAAAGGTTTATTAACTAAATGTAACTCCACTAACTATCTATGTGAGTTTCCTGTTCACAGCACACCCGAGAGAGAGCCAGAGACCCCGTGTGGCTGCCCTTTCCACCCCTGCTGGTCCAGTCCTCTGGTGATCATGTGGTGCTGCTATCTACCCATTAACCCCTTGTGTGCATGCACCTACAGAGATCACCACAAACAGAATTATGGTGTATCTTCGGTTCCTATTTCCTGCCTGCTCCTTATATCTCTTGACACCCTGAGACATCTGTCTGTCCCAAACGTAAATATATTCAATGATGGAACATCCACAATCCTCTCGGGTAGAGATTTCCAAAGATTCACAATGCTTTCACTGAAAAAAAGTCTCCTCATGTCAGTTCTAAATAATTAATCCTTTATCCTGAGGTTGTTTCTCCATCCAAGGAAAATAATCTCTCAGTGTCTGCCCTGTCAAGCCCCTCCTGCATTTTATTTGTTTCAATTAGATGACCTCTCAGTCTTCTAAACTCCGGAAAGTATAATCCAATTTACTCTGCCTCTCTTTGTAGGAAACCCTTTTTATCCCAGGCACCAGCTAGTGAATCTCTGTTGCATCTCCTCCAAGGTAGGTATTTTCATTCATCAATACAGAGACTAAAACAGTGCACAAGTATTCCAGGTGTGGTCTCACCAAAACCCTATTCAATTGTACAATAACATTCGCCTTCAGCAGACTGCTCTACCCAGAGTGGGGGAAGAGCAAAGAGTATGAATGGGATGGAAGGATTTATGGCTGTGGAAATGGTTTCCATCAGTGGAAGGTAGGTTTTGTGTTGGAATAACTTATGGCTTCACACAGCAAAGAAACGTTACAGTTCTGGCATAATTCCTCCAAAAGTAGTGAGATATTATTCATGACAAACCTACTGGAAAGGCACACCATTCCAGATCACATACCGCCCACTGTTTCTGAACTGGACTAAGGTGAACTGGATGATTTGACCCTGAGCAGATTTTAACCTCTGGGGAGCACCTGAGAGCTCCAGAATGCCTACTTCCTTGGGAAAGACAAAGAAGAGGACAAGTCACTCACACTGGCCTTGCCCATAGTACATCCCCTGGTAGATGGTTAGATCAGAACATCATATCTGCTATTTTAATTAGATATTTTACCTCCCAAGAACTTTGCTGAATCACCCGCAGTCCAGTTCAGCTCTGTGAACATGTCCTCACAATTCCGCCACTATTTCTTTGTTCCGAAAGACAGCAGTACACTTGACGTTGAGTAAAAACAAATGTATTCCTCCCTGGCTATCGTCAGGTACCTAGCTAAGAATGAATCACAAGGTTCACAGCTTAATTGGCCCCACTGGTGTTGAAGTTATGGAGAACTCTTCTTCATTCCTATATTGCATATAATATACATATAAGAACCTGAGGGGTCTTGACAGGGTGGCTGTGGAGAGGATGCTTCCTCTTATAGGAGAATCTAGAACCAGGGGTCACTGTTTGAAAATAAGGGTCGACCATTTAAAATGGAGATGACAGGAATTTTTTTTATGAAGGTTATGAGTCACTGGAACTTTCATTCCGAAAAGATGGCGGAACAAAGGGCTGGATTCTCCATTGCCCGACGCCGATATCGTAATCGGCGATTGGGCGGAGAATCGACTCTGACGTTCAAATTGGGGCCGGCACTAGTTTGATGCCAGTCAGCCATGCTCCGCCCCCTGAGATGGGCGTAATCATGTTGCTTGCCACTGCAACGCGTTGGTGCGTCATCGGCAGGCCCTCCCTCGATGCTCTGCCCCCGATGGGCCGAGTTCCCGATGGCACGGGACACATGTGGTCTCAGCGGTCGGGAACCTGGCGTGGTGGCTGCAGACTGTGTCGAGCGCCACCACACTCGGCCCGGGTCCGTGCTGCTGGCTGGCGGGGCTTCCGCGAGGGCTCGGGGGACTGGTAGGGGGTGGCCAGGGGTTGGCCTGTGGAGTCGCGGATGGCAGGCCAGGTCCACGCACGGCCGGCGCCATGTTGTATGGCGCGACTGCTGCAGGTCGTCAGGGACCCGGCCATTCTCCAGCCGTTTTCGGCACGGGAGCCAGGAGTTTCACCCGGTGCCGCTGCTTGCCCCTCACCTGTCCTGGAATCGGTGCCAATTTTCTGGTCATAAACCTTTCCGTTCGAGCCGGCACTTAGCCGCTGAAACAGAGAATCCAGCCCAGATTCTTTGAATATTTTTATGGCAGAGGTGGATAGATTCGTGGTAAGCAAGGCTGTGAAGATTATTAGGGATAGGTGAGATGCAGATTTGAGGTTACTAGCAGATAAGCCATGACCTTAATAAATGGGTTAGCAGGCTCAAGGGGCTGAATGGCCTATCCCTGGTCCTTGTTTGTATGTTGTCAAAATGATTTGTTTCCTGATATACGTTTTTTTTTCTTATTAGCATTTCTTGTTTGTTTGTGAGCTGCAGAGAGATGATGCTGACAAGTTTACATTTTTTGTCCATTCCTAACTGTTCAGAGAACATTTTGCTGAGCCTTCTCCTTGAACAGCTCTGACCCTTGTGGTGATGAAGCTGCCACAGTGGTGTTAAATACTGTCTGCTAATTGTTCACATGAGTTGCTGATTATACTTCATTCCAAGAAGATATTTATGTAATGTCGAGAGAGGAATCAAAAATACTTAAAAACGTGAATTGTCTTCTTTCCATGATAATGACTTTATCTGAGGCAATTGATTCGGCAGATTCCAGATGTAACCCCAAATTTGTGTTGAATTAGCTAATCTCAGCTAGGGTAGTAATTAGGGTACGATAATTCACCTTTTGAACCCTTTGGTTGGAAGGGAAAATTGCCCAGGGGCTCCCGATCGTTATCTATTAGCAGCTGTTGCAGGCACACCTATGTCGACTTTTACTTTAGTCTTTCACAGGATGTGGGCATTGTATTTGTTGCCCATCCCTAATCGCTTTTGCGAAGGTGGTGTTGAGCCACCTTATTGAACCTCTGCAGTCCATGTGGCGTAGGTACACCCACTGTGCTGTCAGGGAGGGAGTTCCAGGATTTTGACCGAGTGACAGTGAAGGAACTGCGATACATTTTCAAATCAGGATTGTGTGTGGCTAGAGGGGAACTCTAGCCACACACGTGGCATTGGTGGTGAAGGGAATGAATATTTAAGGATTTAGATAGTGTGCCAACCAAATGGGCTGTTTTCTCCTGGATAATGTCCAGCTTCTTGAGTATTGTTGGTACTTCACTCATCCAGGCATGTGGAGAGTATTCCATCACACTCCTGACTTGTGCCTTGTAGATGGCAGTTAGGCTTTGGGGAGCAGGAGGTGAGTTACTCACCACAGAATCCCAGCCTTTGACTTGCTCTCGCAGCCACAGTATTTATATACTTGTCCATATTGTGTTCGGTGTTTGATGTCTAGCAAGGAATCTACCAAACAACTTGAGACTTGCCAAACCAGGATCTTTATTGAATCACACGTGGTCAGATAGCAATCTGTTACAGAGCAAGTGACCATGGAGTCTCTTTGTACTCCTCTCGAACTACCCTAGCACAACTGTCCACTTGTACATCTTATAACCATCTCCTTGTGACCAGATGTGCCCCACTTATATTGGAGTGCCTTTTCACATGACCATTCTCTTGAGACCGCATGGGGTGTCTGTACCACCATCTGCTGGTTGGAGGTCGCACCACCATTCAGCCATCTATGATATTGCTTACAGGCATATCACCACAGTTCAGTTCATTTTCTGGCCAATGATAACCCCAGGATGTTTTTTTTTTAATTTAATTTTTTTAATTCTCCTCCTTTTTCACATTTTCTCCCACATTTACACCCATCAACAATAAACAATAGTCAGCAAGATATGTCAATCCCCATAATAACAACGATCCCATCCGCCCACCAACCCCCAAACCTCAGCCCACATGTTTACATAAACAAATGACAAAAAGGAATCAGGGATTACCCATAGTCACCCTTAACACACACAGCCCCCCTCCCCCCAACCCTCCCACCCATCCCCTCCCCCCCAACTAATGTTTGATGTTATCCAGTTCTTGAAAGTGCATAATAAATAGTGCCCATGAATTGTAGAACCCGTCCGAGCTTCCCCTCAGTTCGAACTTAACCTTCTCAAGGGTCAAGTATTCCAACAGGTCCCCCCGCCATGCCAGGTCACTGGGTGGAGAGGCTGCTCTCCATCCCAGCAGGATCCGCCTTCGGGCGATCAACGAGGCGAAGGCTATGATATCTGCCTCCGCCCCCGTTTCCAACCCTGGCTGGTCCGACACCCCGAATATGGCCTCCTGGGGACCCGGGTCCAGTTTCACACGCACCACCTTGGAAATTACCCTAAACACCTCCTTCCAGTACTCCCCTAGCTTTGGACAGGACCAAAACATATGAACGTGATTCACGGGCCCCCCCCCGCAACGCTCACACACATCCTCTACTCCTTCAAAAAATCGGCTCATCCTCGCCCTCGTAAGGTGCGCTCTATATACCACCTTCAGCTGTATCAGCCCCAACCTCGCACATGAGGTGGAGGCATTCACTCTCCGGAGCACCTCACACCAGACCCCCTCCTCTATAACCTCTCCCAGCTCTTCCTCCCACTTTGCTTTGATCCCTTCCAGTGATGTCTTATCCTCTTCCAGAATAGCTCCGTACACCGCTGACACTGCCCCCTTCTCCAGTCCCCTTGTCGTCAACACCTCCTCCAGCAATGTGGAGGCCGGTTCCTCTGGGAAGCTCTGTATCTCCTTCCTGGCAAAATCCCAAACCTGCATGTATCTAAACCCTTCTCCCTGCTCCAGCCCATACTTTGCTTCCAGCTCCCTCAATCCTGCAAACCGACCCCGAAGAAACAAATCTTTTAGCGTCTTAATCCCCTTCTCTTCCCATTTCCGGAAACTTCCATCCCACCACCCTGACTCAAACCTGTGGTTCCCCCGAATCGGCATTTCCCTTGACCCTAAACCCAACCTGAAGTGTTGGCGAAACTGCCTCCAGATTTTCAATGAAGCTATTATTACCGGACTCCCTGAATATTTCCCCGGAGCTATCGGGAGCGGCGCTGTTGCAAGTGCCTTCAGCCCCAACCCCCTGCACAAACTCTCCTCCATTCTGACCCACTGGGAATCAACCCCTCTGACCCAGCTCCGCACCTTCTCCACATTCACTGCCCAGTAGTAGTACAACAGGTTTGGGAGACCCAAACCCCCTGCCTGCCTTCCCCTCTGTAGCAGCACCTTTCTCACTCTGGCCACCTTCCCTCCCCATATGAACGAGGTAATTCTTCCCTCAATCTCCCTGAAAAAAGACTTTGGCAGGAAAATCGGTAGGCATTGAAAAATAAACAGGAATCGCGGCAACACATTCATTTTAACCGCCTGTACCCGACTTGCCAGTGACAGAGGGAGACCATCCCACCTTGCCAGATCAGCATTCACCCTCCCCACCAAACTAGTGATGTTGTACCTGCGAAGCCTCCCCCACTCCCGGGCAACCTGCACCCCCAGATACCTAAAATGAGTCCCTGCTCTACGGAATGGCAGCCCCCCCACCCCTGTCTCGTCCCACGGTGGAGAGAGAAATATCTCGAACTGATATTATTTGTGCGGACACTCGCCTTCGGTTCCTTATATAATAGCTTTACCCAGTTCACAAACCTTGGTCCAATCCCAAACCGCTCCAGCACTGCCATCAGGTGCCCCCATTCTACCCGATCAAACGCCTTCTCGGCATCCAATGCCACAACTACCTTTGTTTCCTTTCTTTCCGCCGGTGCCATAACAACGTTCAAAACCCTCCTAATGTTCGAAAACAGCTGCCTCCCTTTCACGAACCCCGTCTGATCCTCCCCTATCACATTCGGGAGGAACTCCTCCAGCCTACCCGCCAGTACCTTCGCCAACACTTTTACGTCCACATTCAGAAGTGATATGGGCCTATACGACCCACACTCCGTCGGATCCTTATCTTTTTTTAGTAACAGGGAAATCGATGCCTGCCCCAAGGTTTGCGGCAACACCCCCTTCCCTATCGCCTCCTCAAACATCCCCACCATCAGGAGTGCCAACCTATCCTTAAATTTTTTATAATATTCCACCGGAAACCCATCCGGCCCTGCCACCTTCCCCGACTGCATCCTCCCAATTGCATCCTTTATCTCCTGCTCCACTGTTGCTCCTTCTAATGTAGCCCTGTCCCCCTCCCCTAGCCTCGGGTACTCCAACCCATCGAGAAATTCCTGCATCTCACGGTCTCCTCCAAGTGGCTCTGACTTGTACAACCTCTCATAAAACGCCTCAAAAACCTTGTTAATCAGCACTGGGGTCACCACCATCTTCCCTGCCCTATCCTTCACCTGAAGAATTTCCCTTGCCGCTGCCTCCCTCCGGAGCTGACCTGCTAACATATGACACCCTGGCCTTATCTCCATGTTCATAAACTGCACCCCTTGCTCGTCTCAGTTGGCGCACCGCCTTCCTGGTGGACAGTCGGTCGAAGCTCGCCTGTAGTTCCTTCCTCTTCTCCAGCTTCGCCGGGTCCCCATCCTCTGCATACCTCCTATCTACCTCCAACATCTCATCGATTACCCTCTGCCGCTCCAACCTCTCCTCCTTATCCACCCTGGCCTTAAACAAAATTACCTCACCTCTCATCACCGCCTTTAGAGCCTCCCAGACGACTGCCTTCGACACCTCACCTGTACAATTGAAACCTACATATTCCTTAATTACCTTTTCAATTTTCTCACAGAATACTTGGTTCCCCAAAAGCCCCACATCCAGTTTCCACCCCGGTCTCTGCGCTGCCCCCTTCTCCAGCACCATATCCACCCAATGTGGAGCGTGATCTGACACTGTAATTGCAGAGTATTCCGACCCCTTGACTCCAGCCAGCAAAGCCTTCCCCACCACAAAAAAGTCGATCCGCGAGTATACCTTATGGACCGCTGAGAAAAACGAATACTCCCGTTCCCTTGGGTGCAGGAACCTCCAAGGGTCCAGCCCTCCCATTTCCACCATTAGCCCAGCCAGCGCCTTCGCCCCCCCTGATGGGACCAGCGAGCGCGGCCGTGATCTGTCCAACCTTGGCTCCTGCACCAGGTTCCAGTCCCCCCCCCACAATCAGCTCATGCGTGTCTAAGTCGGGAATAGCCCCAAACACCTTCCTCGCGAATCCCACATCGTCCCAATTGGGACCGTATACACTTAACAGTGCCACTAATCTCCCCTCCAATGCCCCTGTCACATCACATATCTACCCCCCTGATCTGCCACCACCTTCTCCATCTGGAAGCGTACCCTTTTGCTGACCAGCGCAGCTACCCCTCGAGCCCTTCCATCAAATCCGGAGTGAAACACTTGGCTGACCCACCCCTTTTTAAGTCTCACCTGGTCCTTCACCCTCAAGTGAGTCTCCTGCAGCATTGCTACATCGGCTTTCAAACTTTTAAGATGTGCAAGCACCCTTGACCTCTTGACCGGACCTCCTAGCCCTCTCACGTTCCACGTGATTATCCTTACTGGGGGTCTCTCAACCCCCCCCCCCCCCACCCCTCCCCCCCACCTTTCTTATCCACCATCACCATACCACCGGGCCCTGTCCCATAAGCCTGACCCGCCCCTGTCCATTGTTAACATCGAACCCCTTCCCCCCCTCCCAAGAACCCCCCCTACAAAAACATCCCCCAACATCCCTCCCTCCACCCGCTCTTGCTCGCCTCGCAGGCCCATTGAAGCCTGCTACCCAGGCTCCAATGTCCGCAGTCCTCCTCTCACCTCACCCCCGTTCACTAACTGACTCTAGTTAGCTAGCGCGGGTGGCTCCCCCCCCGCCAATACCTCTTGCCCCCTTCCGCCCAGTCCCAGAGAAAGAAACACCAAAACAAACACAACAATCCAACCCCTACAATTCACTAACATAGCATTTAACCGTCGCAACACAGAACGCCATTAACTTGAACTCTGCAACAATGCAAAGAGAAGTAAATTTCAATACAAATCAGTAAAAAGAAAGTTGTAACATTTGTACATTTTCCAGCCGCTCAAACACAGTCCATAGTCTTTCTTCCAGTTCCGCTCTTCACGTCTGTCCCAAGCCTTCTGCCCTCACGAACGCCTCAGCTGCCTCCGCTGTCTCAAAATAAAAGTCTTTGGCTTTATATGGTACTCTCAACTTCGCCGGGTACACCACACCAAATCGTACCCCCTTCTTGTACAAAGATGCCTTCACTCGCCCAAACGCCGCTCGTCTTTTTGCCAACTCCACCGTCAAGTCCTGGTAGATCCGAACCGCAGCACCATCCCACAGCACCTCACGCTTCTGCTTCGCCCAGCTTAGTACTTTCTCCTTCATGCAAAACGTATGGAAACAGATAATTACTGCCCTTGGCGACTCGTTCACTTTGGGCTTCGGCCTTAATGATCGATGAGCTCGGTCTAGCTCGTACAGGGTGGGGTTTTCACCCTCCCCCATCAGCTCCGCCAACTTCTTAGCGAACTATTGTGTTGGCCTTGGGCCCTCTGTCCCTTCGGGCAAGCCCACAATTCTCAAATTGTGCCGCCTTGAGCGGTTTTCCAAGTCTTCCAGCTTTGCTCGGAGCCCTCTGTTAACCTCCACCACCCTCCGCAGCTCGTCCCCCATCGAGGTGACCTGGTCGCTGTGTCGTGTCACGGCCTCCTCCACCTCCTTCATCTTCTCGCCCTGCTCTCTCACCTGGCCGATGCCTTTGCCACCTCCACCCTCATCGGGCCGAGTGCCTCCTCCAACAATGACCTCACCACGACCCCATCTCTTTCCTCAGGATCTCCATGTGCCTCACCAAACGTTTTTCCAGCTCCACCACCATCACCTCGGTCATCTTCTCCACCGTAAGTAGTGCGGTCCTGCCTTGCAGTTCGGCTTCCGCCATCCTGTCAACACTTTTGCTTTTGCTCGTCTTCTCCTTCGGCGGTGAACCCGCGTTTCCTCCTTTCTTTGACGCTGCTTTTCGCATCTTTTAGCGGCTTATTGTTTTTTTTAATCTTCTTTCCTTTCTCCTCTCTCCCTTCACCCTCCTGCCCTTCATCAATCTGACATTCTTCTTTTTTGAAAAAAAAACTTTTACCAAACTTCCATAAATCTTCTTTCTTTCTCCTCTACATTCACCTGGGACCAGGCTTCAAACCTTCTTCTTCCTCGGTGGGAGCCATCCGACGTGGAGCACCCTCCCTACATGGAGCTCGGGCCTGCCGCCTCGACCTCTTCGAAGCTCCGCCACCGCTGTTCCGACCTGCCGGGCCCGGCGCCTCAGCCCCCGCCACCCAACACCCGCGCGGGGTTCTTCGCCGGCTTTTAAACTGGCCCCGCTGGCTGCTCGTGGCGGCCCCAAAGGCCGACGATAGACGGGGGGGTGCGTGAAGGCTCGGAGATTTCCCCGAAATCGCCGCGAATCGCGGCCACCGGCGGGAGCTCTTTTTTTTGCGGCCGCCCTGCTCGCCCACTCCACCGGAAGTCTAACCCCAGGATGTTGATGTCATTGGATTCATTGGCAGTAATACCATTGAATTCCAGATTCTCTCTTGTGAGAGATGGCCATTGCCTGGCACTTGTGTGGCGCAAATGTTACTTGCCATTTGTCAGATCAAGCCTGGATAGTGTCCAGGTTTTTGTTATAACCTGCCTGCTTACCATTGGCTGGGGACTAATGACAATCCCACAATCCTGTGGGAGTATGAGCTTCCCCAATGAGGGGGGGGCGGAGAAATCATTAGCAGACTCCCTGTAAAAATAAAGCTGGCCAGTTTGGAACCAGCAGGAAGTAGTGAGCAGCAAGCGGTGTTGCTGCTGCTGTTGTATATACATGTTATTGTAAATATATGTTATTTCTTTGTATCCTTGAAACTCGTGCTGGATTCTTCGTGGCCCTCACAAAACTGGCGACGAGGGTTAAAGTGAATAGCTGTCTACACTGCTGAAGCCACCTCCCAGGATTTTTGTTGGATACAGGTTGGAAGTTGTTTTCTATTACACAATGCCTCTGTATGGACGTTTGGATGTTTTTCATGCTGTGCTGGAAAGCTGGAACCAGTACGCACAATGGATGCGTTACTATTTCTGGGCAAACAATATCACCGAAAACGAGCGCCAGGTGGTCATATTGCTCACCGCCTGCGGCCCGCATACGTTTGGGGTGATTAGGAGCCTTACGTACCCAGTTGCGCCGGACACCAAACCGTTTGATGAACTTGTGAAATTAGTGGGGCAGCATTTTAACCCAACCCCGTCCACGATAGTCCAACATTACCGGTTTAATACCGCTGAGAGGACTCCAGGAGAATCCCTTGCCGATTTTCTATCCAGGCTACGCAGGATTGCGGAGTACTGTGACTATGATGAGACCTTGTCAGAAATGTTACGCGACCGTTTGGTTTGCGGTATTAACAATGCGGCCACCCAGAGAAAGTTGTTAGCTCAGCCAACATTGACTTTTCAACAGGCCATTCAAATAGTATTGTCCCGAGAGAGCGCAGAATGAGGAGTGCAGGAGATACAGGGAATGGAAGTGCATGCCTTGGGGCGCAACCCCTTCCGTCCGAAAAAGTCCCCCCGCACTCCTGCGGTACCTTGGGCGAGACGATGTCCGGATCGACGCCAGTGGCCGTCAGACATTCCTCCCCGAAGGGAGCCTTCTCCAGAACCAATGGATGAGGAGCCATGTCCTTGTCAGACTTGTAGGCACCAACCCCGTCGCGGACGCCGGTCCTGGGGGCACCAGAGGCCCCGTTGTTCCGACCGAAACTGGGACCAGCCCAGGGGCCATACCTTCCATGTGGATGAACCTGCGGCGACTACTCCTGAGGACGTGGAGACGGAGGACGACTGCCTGCAGCTGCATTGTGTGGCAGCTCCCCGTGTGGCCCCCATTAAGGTGACAGTACGGGTCAATGGCCACCCGCTTGAGATCGAGTTGGACACTGTCGCAGCGGTCTCCGTGACCACCCAGAGGACATTCGACCGCATCAAGCAGGGTGTACAGACCCTTACATTAACCAACACACAGGCCAGGTTGGCCACCTACACAGGGGAACCATTGGACATTGCAGGAACTACGATGACCCCTGTTGTTTATGGACTCCAGGAGGGGCGTTTCCCACTTATCGTGGTGCGCGGCCATGGGCCCAGCCTGTTGGGTCGGGACTGGTTGCACCATTTGCGGTTGCAGTGGCAGCACATCCTCCAAACAGTTTCTGGAGGGTTGACTGAGGTGCTAGGACGATACCCAGATGCATTCCAGCCCGGTTTGGGGAAAATAAAAGGGTCCGTAGCCCGTATCCAAGTTGAACCAGGAGCCACGCTGCACTATTTCCGGGTGCGCCCGGTGCCTTACGCCTTGCTCGAGAAGGTAGAAGGGGAGCTCACTCGTTTGGAAACTTTGGGTATTATCAGGCCCGTCCGTTTCGCTGACTGGGCAGCACCAATTGTACCTGTAATGAAGCCAGATGCCACAGTTCGCTTGTGCAGCGACTATAAACTTACAGTGAATACGGCTTCCCGACTCGACCGATATCCAATGCCTCGCATAGAAGATCTCTACGCAAAGCTTGCAGGTGGACTCTCGTTCACAAAATTAGACATGAGTCACGCCTACCTACAGTTGGAGCTGGACCCTGCCTCCCGACCATATGTAACGATTAATACACACCGAGGCCTGTATGAATATACACATTTGCCCTTTGGAGTATCCTCTGCCTGCGCTATTTTTCAACGCGTTATGGAGGGCATTTTGAGAGGTTTACCGCGTGTCGCTGTCGACTTCGATGACGTTTTGATCACAGGGACGTCGGAGCAGGAACATTTGGAAAATCTGGAGGCTGTCCTTAGACGCTTTTCGGAGGCTGGAGTCTGTTTACGTCCACAAAGTGCGTCTTTCAGGTGAAGGAAGTAGTCTACCTGGGTTATCGGGTGGACCGCGAAGGTTTGCACCCCGTCGCAGAGAAGGTGCGCACGATTCAACAGGCCCCCGCCCCGACTGACACTTCGCATCTTCGTTCTTTTCTCGGCCCCGTAAACTATTACGGGAAGTTCCTCCCCAATCTGGCAACTACGCTGGCCCCGTTGCATCTTCTGCTAAAGGAAAATCACACCTGGGTTTGGGGTCAGCCGCAAGAAACCGCTTTCCGGCGGGTAAAACAACAATTGTCGTCGTCTGGGTTACTAACCCACTATGACCCTGGAAAGCCTTTGCTCGTCACATGTGATGCATCCCCGCATGGCATTGGGGCCGTCCTGTCCCACAAGATGGAGAACGGAGCCGAGCGGCCGATAGCTTTCACCTCCCGCACATTGACTGCAGCGGAAAAAAAGTACGTGCAGATCGAGAAGGAGGGCCTGGCGGTGGTCTTTGCGGTGAAACGCTTCCACCAGTACGTGTATGGCTGCCACTTCACTATCGTGACTGATCATAAGCCTCTGCTGGGATGTTTCCGAGAGGATAAGCCAATACCGCCCATTGCTTCCGCACGGATCCAGCGCTGGGCTTTGTTGCTTGTTGCATACGAGTATTCTCTGGAGCACAAACCAGGGACCCAGATAGCGAATGCCAACACACTGAGCCGATTGCCCTTATTGACCGGCCCCATGTCGACCCCCACGACCGGTGAGGTGGTTGCAACCCTAAATTTTATGGACTCCTTGCCTGTCACGGCATCACAGATCCGTGAGTGGACCCAGACAGAGCCAGTCCTGTCAAAGGTTCGACACATAGTCCTGTATGGTGGGCAGCATAGACAGCTCCCAGGCGAGTTGCGGGCATCTTCCTCCAAGCTGTTAGAATTCAGCGTGGAAGACGGCATCCTCTTGTGGGGGACGCGTGTGATTGTCCCGGAAAAAGGACAGGAGCTGATACTAAGAGACTTGCACAATGGGCATCCAGGTGTGACCAAAATGAAAATGTTGGCCCTGAGTTATGTTTGGTGGCCAGGCCTCGATGCCGACATTGAGAAGGTGGCCCAAAACTGCTCCATTTGTCAGGAGCATCAGAAGCTTCCGCCGGCCGCGCCCCTACATCACTGGGAATGGCCAGGGCGGCCTTGGGCACGCTTGCATGCAGATTTCGCAGGCCCTTTTCAAGGATCAATGTTCCTTTTATGAATCGACGCCCAGTCTAAATGGCTAGAGGTGCATAAGATGCAGGGGACAACGTCCTGCACAATAATTGAGAAGATGCGTGTCTTTTAGTACACATGGCCTCCCCGAGGTGCTGGTCACGGATAATGGCACTCCATTCACCAGTGAGGAGTTTGAGAGGTTCATGAAGATGAACAGCATACGCCATATCCGCACTGCCCCTTACCACCCGGCTTCAAATGGGTTGGCGGAGCGCGCAGTGCAGACATTCGAACGAGGCCTAAAGAAGCAGTCTTCCGGGTCAATGGACACGAGACTGGCTCGCTTTTTGTTTTCGTATAGGACCACCACCCCATGCGGTGACTGGGGTAGCTCCCGCAGAACTACTAATGGGCCGGAGACTTCGCACCCGCCTTAGTCTGGTTTTCCTGGACATTGGCGCAAAAGTACGCAGCACACAAGAACGGCAGGGACAGGGTTTTTCTCGGCATCGGCCGATTCGGCAGTTTGCGCCTGGTGACCCAGTGTTCGTTCGCAATTTTGCTGGTTATGCCCAGTGGGTCCCTGGCGTAATGTTTCGCCAAACGGGCCCTATATCTTACCAGGTGCAAGCCCATGGTCGTCTCCAGCGCAAACATGTAGGCCACGTTCAGTCCAGAAGACTATCCCTTCCAAAGGTTCCCCGCCCCCAGAGCTCATTTCCACAGCCGCAGAGACCAGAGACAATGGAAAGTAGTCCCCACAATCTTCCTCTGGTGCCTCACTCAAAGCCTGCGCAGGTCGTTACAGAACCGCACGGAGATAGAGACGCCGAGATGACAGAGGCAGCAGACTCTGACTCCGAGATGGAGACACAGGATGCATCAGAGGGGGAATCCTCGGGCCCATGGGCCGTGGATGTACAACCGTTACGCCGTTCATCACAGAAGCGCCGGTCTCCATCTCGTTACACGCCGCCCGCTCCAGCACCTTGTGCAAATGGTGTCCGTCCTGCTGCAAAATGAGTCCGAAGCCCTCCTTCGCCAGGGTCTTCGGTGGATTCCTTGGACTTTGGGGGGGAGGGATGTTATAACCTGCCTGCTTACCATTGGCTGGGGACTAATGACAATCCCACAATCCTGTGGGAGCATGAGCTTCCCCAATGAGGGGGGCGGAGAAATCATTAGCAGACTCCCTGTATAAATAAAGCTGGCCAGTTTGGAACCAGCAGGAAGCAGTAAGCAGCAAGTGAGGTTGCTGCTGTTCTGTATATATTTGTTATTGTAAATAAATGTTATTTCTTTGTATCCTTGAAACTCGTGCTGGATTCTTCGTGGCCGTCACATAAGTGTTGTTGCATTTGGACATGGACTGCTTCACTATCTGAGGAGTTGTGAATGGTGCTGAACATTGTGCAGACATCAGCAAACATCCCCTCTTCTGACCTTATGATGGAAGGCAGGTCATTGATGAAGCACCTGAAGGTGGCTGGACATAGGACACTTCCCTGAGGAACTCCTGCGGTGATATCGTGGAACTGAGATAATTGATCTCCAATCACCACAACCACCTTCCTTTTGCCCCCAACCAGTGGGGAACTTTCCTCTGATACCAATTGATGTCAGTTTTGCGATCAGAATATCAGGCGAAGGCTCCAAAGGGTTTCTAATCTTCCCTCTCAAGGCTTGTACATCAGTAATAGTTACTTGGGTGAGGTATCAAAGGGAGTATAGTATCTAAGGAACCACATTCTGGTAAGCAGTCAGTGCTATCAGAAAGAAACATTCAATGAGATTACTTCTTTATGTATTTTACCACATGTTTGCACGTTAATGGATTGAAGGGCGAATGTAAGAGATGTGAAGGGACCCCATATCCAGGGCTTCATGAATTCATAATTTAGCTGCGCTTGAACTGTGACATTTTGAATCCGAATCTTGGAAATATTTTCAAATAAAGCATTTTCAATTTAAAGAAGGCATTTTTCTGAGATTTGAGAGCCCAGCAATATACTTTAAGGCAAATGGGTTTCTGAAATCTATAATGTAAATAAAAGTTGTAGTGCCTTGATAAGACATCTATTCTATTATAATTTATAACAACTGGTTATTTTATAAAATATCAATGGACTGATCATTAATTTGTTTCCAATGAAATCCATTAGGGAAAGCTAAAACCACAGTAATTCTGCTGTAGTACAAAAAAGCTTTATTTACTTACAAGCAATAAATACTTCTTACTACTATACTGACTTGGCAATTACTCATGCAGAGGAAAAGCCTCTCCTGGCTGGACTAATGGTGTTTCAGAACAAAGCGTTTCCATCTCCTGTGTACCAAGGGACAGCCTGTACTGTTTCAGTGCTGAATAGCCAGTTTCACCCAGTATTTATCATGCTCCAGTAAAGTCGGTGAGATATCATGGGTCACAAAGGAAAAGCTTTTTTCTTTACCGTCTCCTCAAAGGAATGACTTGTAGCTATCTTTACTAAAATGTTCAAGCTGTTCAGCAAAGAATTGAGCAAAATGTAGAAATTAAATAATTTTTTATTGCGAATGAGAGTAAGGTCAGTAAAGTTGAACAAAGTTTTAAGGTTGGATAACTGATTTTGAATGATTTCTTTTCTTTTTTTAAATATAAATTTAGAGTACCCAATTCATGTTTTCCAATGAAGGGGCAATTTAGTGTGGCCAATCCACCTACCCTGCACATCTTTGGGTTGTGGGGACGAAACCCACGCAAACACAAGGAGAATGTCCCAGAGTGATCCAGAGCCGGGATCGAACCTGGGACCTCGGCGCCGTGAGGCAACAGTGCTAACCACTGCGCCACTGTGCTGCCCTGAATGGTTTCTTTTCTAATGATATTATAACATAAAAACAATTCTAAGATTCCACGTCTTTTGATGAAATTGGCTTTTTCTTTACGAAGCAAAAGGCTAACACAGGGAACTATTTCTCACAAAAAGTAATAAATACTAAGTTAATTCATAAATATATATCTGAGATTGGTCGAGTTTTGCTAGCTAACGATATTAAGGAATGTGAAACCAAAGTGGTGCGTAGCATTAGGATACAAATCAGCCATGATCTCATTGAATGGTACTTGAGGTGCTGAATACCCTGTTCCTATGTTCTGACTGTTGACCGTGAATAATTGGAAAATCTGGCCAATGTATCTTTTCATCAAGCTCAGGCTGAAATGATTTAATACCATTGGCTTTCAAACATTTGTCACTCGCATCTTGATCTCAGAATCTTCAAGGTCTTTGAATTTCTTTCCTCCTATAAACATGCATAGGATTGAATAAAATCTCTTTGGAATGCAGCGGAATAATAAGGGCTCATTTCTGCTATATAATAATCATGTTTGAACCTTTGTCAAAGGGCTCTGTTCTACCACTGTAAAAACTACAAATTTCTCTTCAACTTTTATCCCCCTCATTTTATTGGCTTCAGCTTCAACAAGTTCCTGTTTATACAGTGTAAAGTAAATCTGTTTTACGTGCCAACTTGATTGTCTCTTGAGATAATCGTTAAAATGCACTTTTGTGCATCCAACTGAGAATTTAAAACATAGTTTGAAGCAAAGGGAATGTAATATTTAGAGGGTTTTGCACATCTGTGATGCTACTGGATGATTCCAACTGAATTTACAACACAGTAAGCCTTAGAAAGAACCTTACAGTAAGGATAAAGCCACATTTTAAAAAATCCCTAACTCTAGATAGGCATTAGCAAATCTGGTTGCTCTGTAACATTGCACTGAACTTCATTGCTAGTTTTTCCACTGAGTAACGGAGCAGCCCAAAACTTAAATCTTAATTAGATATATTGCCTGTGCTATTCTGAAGTCTGTATTTCAAACCTAGTTAAATTGATTATAGTGGATTCAAGTAAATACGAAGAGATATTGCTGTATTTCTTTACCAATTTGTTATTTGAACATTTTATTCAAAGGGAAAGTTGTTCCCTAATGAAAAGTGAATCACGTAGCTGAACTATATGGACAGTTAGCTAGGCTGTATGCAGCCAGCATATCTCAGTTGCAATGCAGTTAGAATGCTACATTTTGGCAACAACACCCTTGAACTAAATACACAAAATTCATGAATGATTCCTGTTCCTGATTCTTAATCAGTGCCACCCCCCCCCCCCACCCCTCCCCCCACCCCTGGAAAGTGCTTATTTGTGGGTATTGTATGAAGATGGTCTAGAGTTTGGTGGCGATACCTCACAGTCAAATCTCCATGGTGATATCAACCACTAATTATACCTCTTGGGAGAATACCTGAGAGTGACTGATTTCAATGGAACCGTAGCACTGAAACAATCAATGTTTTTCAGAGAGGAGGATGGGAGAAAATTGGCAACAAATAAACTGTAATTTGCACCACTGGAGTGAATGAAAAGATGAAATTGTACAAAAGACAAGCATTTGTATTGTACCTAAACTCTCTGGGGTTGAATTTTCGCTTCCTTTTCAACACATTGGTCGTGTATAAACAATGCAGGAAATGAATGAGAAAATGCTGGAAAATCTCAGCAGGTCTGGCAGCATCTGTAGGGAGAGAAAAGAGCTAACGTTTCGAGTCCGATGACTCTTGTCAAAGCTAACAGACAGCTAACAGACAAAGCTACCATGACTCGCCTCCTCAACAATGCAGGAAAAATGTTTTAGCTGGAGCATCAGGTAGAAACTGTTTCTTCCTAATTTTCACCATTAAAAAGCTTCTCCCAAGTTGCCTTGCACTTTTTGAGTCTACTGTGAGATATGACCTGATTTCTGGCTGACTCTATTTGCAGATGTCAGGGTGAAAGCAAATAGCTCCTGCCGCACCCATCTTCCTAGTTTCAATTCCTAATCCACTCGAGGTAACTTAGACTGAGCTCTAAAAAGTACAGCAGTTGCCAAGTGTATCTGATCAAGGCTAACATAAGCAATTACTCACACAGCAAAACCTAGATTATGGTGATACATGTTGACTGGAATGGGAAATCTCCCACTCAGGGCTTCCATAATACCTGGAATTCGCCCACGAAATCTAATGAGGTTGACCCTGAAAAGTGTGGTGGACCATTTGGTATTTCTACTAGGTTAAATGTCAACCTCATTCCAAACATATATAGGGGTACATACATTTTTCAAAGTGTCCTGAGATCCTGTAAAAGAAAACTAAGAAGTAGTAAATTTCAAATGTCTTATTATTTTCTGTACCTCAGTATCGTTAACTAACTGAGAGATAACATTGTTTCCTTATGTTTGTATATCACAGATGAGAAAACGCCACCAAGCCCAGAAGGAACAGGGATGCCTAGGAGTGTGTTTACAACATCTTTATAGAAGGTAGGACAGGTTCAGAGGCTGCTATGATCATTGGCTTGATTAATAGAGGATTGGAGTTCAAAAACAAGTAAGTTATTTGAGACCGCTATAAAATTCTGGTCAGGCTCTATCTGGATTATTGTGCCCAATTCTGGGCGCCACACTTTAGGATGGAGTTAATACCTTACATTTAAGAAGGGATTATTCTCTTTAAGCAGATAAATTTAAGAGGAGATTTGATAGAGGTGTTCAAAATTATGAATGGTTTGGATAGAATAAACAAGGAGAAACTAGTTACAGTGGCAGAACAGTCAGTAAAGAGGTCAGATTTATGGTGATTGCCGAAAAAAAAGAGGGGTGACATGAGGAAACATTTTTGCCCACAAAGAATGTCGTGACCTGGAATGCACTGTCTATAAGGGAGGCTGAAGCAAATTTAGTAGTAAGATTTAAAAGGGAAACGGAAAAATAACTGAAGAGTAAATATTGCAGAGCTATGGGGGAAGAGCAGCAGAATGGAATTTACTGAATAACTTTCCTTTTTTAAAATAAATTTAGAGTGCCGAATAATTTTTTTTCCAATTAAGGGACAATTTAGCGTGGCCAATCCACCGACCCTGCACATCTTTGTGTTGTGGGGGTGAGACCCACGCAGACACAGGGAGAATGTGCAAACTCCACATGGTCAGTGACCCGGGGCCGGGATCGAATCTGGTTCCTCGGCACTGTGAGGCTGCAGTGCTCCCTTATAGACAGTGCATTCCAGGTCACAACATTCTTCGTGGGCAAAAATGTCACCCCTCTTTTTTTTGCCAATCACCTTAAATCTGACCTCGGCACTGTGAGGCTGCAGTGCTAACCACTGTGCCACCGTGCCGCCCCTTTGAATAACCTTCCTAATGAGCTGGCACAGGCCTGATGAATTTTTCTCTGCTGTATCATTCTATGCTTCAATGTCCTTACCTTATCCAATGACTGATGTCATCCCCATCTCCAAACATGTCTTCCCATAGCCCCTCAAGCCTACTTTGGCACTCAATGATCAAGGCTGATTTAGGACCTAATTCCACATGACTAGGCAGATACCTCCATTAGATCACATAAAATTGCAGGAAAGCTTCTATATCCCGCTTATTCAAAATGGAATTCAAGTCTTTCCTGGGAACTTTAATGAGTTCTGTGCTCTGTGGTGGGAAAGTTAATAGGGACTTCATAAAGCAGGGTTTCCCAAAGTTTTCTGGGCATGGAACTCTTCTGACCTCCCAAGAGGTACAACATGCAAAATCAAATTTCTAAAAGTATTTTCTATTTCTTATATGTATACATTTATTACAATTAAAATGTTCTCTTCTTCAACAAAGTACTTAGGGCTCACTTATTTGTCATTTTTAATAGGAGGGGTGATGCTGCTTCTATTGTTCATATTCGTTTAATATTGGGAGCACTGTTGGAGAGCTGGATTTTCACATCACACATATGCATATATACACACTCTCTCACACAAACACACTCACACTCTCACCTTTCTTTCTCTCTCTCTTATACACACTATCACCTCTCTGCCTCACACACACACACTCCCACAAAGTATGCATTCACTCGTCTCTCTCTTTCATACTCACCACTCTCAGATGCTCACATAATTCTCACACACTTTCACACACTCATATACTTTCACACACCCACACACACCTTTCTCTCTCTCTTTCTTTCACACACACTCACCTTCTTCTCTCACACACAAGAGCACACATACACATGCACACACACCTCTCTCTTTATTACACACACACACACTCTCTCTTTCATTCTCACATACACGGCTCTCTCTGCTCACTCCATCACTGACCATCACTGTCTCTCCCACCCCATGGTCGCTGCTCCTCCTTTAAAAAAAATATAGAAAAAATTATTTTTTTCAATAATGGGGCATGGCCAATCCGCCTACCCTGCACATCTTTGGGTTGTGGGGGTGAGACCCACACAGACATGGGGAGAATGTGCAAACTCCACACGGGCAGTGACTCAGGGCAGGGATCGAACCCGGGTCCATGGCGTCATGAGGCAGCAGTGCGAACCACTGTGCCACTGTGCCGTCCCGACCACAGCCCTTCTGCCCCATGCCACTGCCCCTCCTGCTCCATGGTCATTGCCCCACCCGCACCATGGTCATTATCCTTCCTGCCGAATGGTTGCTGCCCCTCTTGCCCATGGTCATTACCCCTCCTGCTCCATGGCCACTGCCCTTCTGCCTCATGGTCATTGTCCCTCCCGACCCATACCCGCCGCCCCTCCCACCGCATGGTTGCTGCCCCTCCCGCTCCATGTTCGCTACCCCTCCCACCCCATAGTCGCTGCCCCTCACACCCTATGGTCATGCCCCTCCCGCCCCCTGGGCTGCTGCAAACCTTGTTCCATTGGCTGTTCTCTTCCAAGCTCTTGCCCAGGCCTGGACCTTTGAGTCCGTACTTTCCCGTTGTTTCCAGGTTGTTCAATCAGAGATTGGCTTCTCGATGCATTGGCTGCGCATAGGCTCACTAATGAATATTTAGAGTGTTCAGAGTATATGGCTTTGGAAATCAGAGGTTATAGTTGACAAGTCTCATCCAGTTTTTGAATAGACTATTACATTAGATTTTCAAAATGCTCTCAATAAAATATCACATGAGTGATTGTGTGAGAAAATTAGATCTTAGAGTGTAGGATGTGAAATGAGATAGAAATGCTATGGTCATCTGTTGCAGAGTTAAAGAGGAAATGTGGAGCGGGGTGCGGATATGAGGCAGTTTTTGAAGAGGCAAATAATGGAGATAGGGCTAAAAAAAGCAGAGGAAGGCTTAAGACCAGATGCAAAGATGCGAGATACTTATCTGCAGCAGGACTGGAAGAGGAATGAGTGATTGAGAGGATGAAGACAGAGGAGGGTGTTCAATCAGCATTGTGGCGACCACAAATAAAAGGGGAGAAGCCAAAAGCCGAAAAGATGTATGGGAGGTGAAGTAAGGCAGGGTGGGTCATGGGTGGGTATCAGGAGGGTCGCGGAGCGATCATTCCTGCTCTGGTCCAGAATGCGGCAGAAGCACCCAACAGCCGCTACCGTCTTTTACATGGACTGTCACATTGTGGTGAACCACTGTAATAGGAGATGTAAGGTAGGACCTGCACTACAGGTTCGCCGGTAGCTCCTGCCGGCTGGCTCCGCCCAGGGAGAACTGTATAAATATGCATGACCTCCATTGCCCTGCCATTTCGCCAGCTGCAGCAGGAGGCCACACATCTGACTGTAATAAAGCCACAGTTGTACCCAACTTTAGTCTATGTGCAATTGATCGTGCATCAATTTATTACAGTCAGATTTTCCACAGAATGGATATCCGAATTAAGCCCGATCGCCTGCAGCTGGATCCTCACTCACCCGACGCCAGGAAAGACTTTGCTCACTGGCTGGCATGTTTCGAGGCTTACATCAATGCAGCGGACCCCGCGCCAACGGAGGCTCAGAAGATCAACGTCCTGTACTCCAGACTGAGCTCCAGCGTATTCCCGTTGATCCAAGACGCCACGACTTACACAAAAGCGATGGAACTCCTCAAAGAACACTCCACACAGAAGGCGAACACGCTCTTCGCCAGGCATGTACTTGCCACCCACTCGCAACTACCTGGTGAGTCCATCGAAGACTTCTGGCGGGCCCTCAGTCCACTTGTCCGGGACTGTGACTGTCAGGCCGTCACCGCCGCCGAATACTCGAATCTACTCTTGCGCGATGCCTTCGTGACGGGGATTGCGTCGGACCGCATCCGAGAACAATTGCTGGAAGGGGCCACGCTCGAACTGGCGGAGACGAAAACCTTGGCGCTCTTCATGACAGTTGCATCCCATAACGTACAATCGTACCTCTCCTGCCGTGCTGCCCACCCTTCTACCCCTTCCTACCCCTCCTGGACCCCGCCGACGACCTCCTCAGCCGTGGCCCTGCCTTCGCAATACGCCGATCCGCGCACCCCGGGGGTCCCCGCTGCTACTTCTGCAGTCAGCAGAAGCACTCCCACCAACACTGCCCGGCCCGCACTGCAGTTTGTAAAGCTTGCAGTAAAAAGGGCCACTTCGCGGCTGTGTGCCATGCCCGCGCAGTCGCTGCGATCGCGCCCGCTATCGCCCCCTCTCCCACGTCAGACGCACAATGGGAGCCGCCATCTTCTCCTCCCGGGTCCATGTGTGACCAATGGGCGCCGCCATCTTGTCCCGACCCCACAATGCGCGCACCATGGGCGCCGCCATCTTGTCCCGACCTTGCAATGTGCGCACCATGGGTGCCGCCATCTTGTCCCGACCCCACAATGTGCGCAGCATGGGTTCCGCCATCTTGTTCTCCACAGGGTCCCCGGACATGTCGACATCGGAACCGCACCCGCTTGTCACCCGAAGCATCCGATGGCTACCTGCAGCTCGCTTCGATGACGCTGGACCAATCTCGCCCGCACAACCTGGCCACCGCGTCGACGTTGGTTAAAATCAACGGTCACGCAACCTCGTGCCTGCTGGACTCCGGGAGCACTGAAAGCTTCATTCACCCAGATACGGTAAGGTGCTGCTCCCTCGCGGTCCACCCTGCCAATCAAAGGATCTCCCTAGCCTCCGGATCCCACTCCATCCCGATCCGAGGCTTTTGTACAGTCACCCTCTCGGTCCAGGGCGTAGAATTTAGTAACTTCCGCCTCTATGTCCTTCCTAATCTCTGCACTGCACTCCTGTTGGGTAGGACTTCCAGTGCAACCTCCAGAGCCTCACCCTCAAATTCGGCGGGCCCTTACCCCCCTTACCGTTTGCGGCCTCGCGACCCTCAAGGTCGATCCCCCCTCCCTTTTTGCAAACCTCACTGCGGATTGCAAGCCCGTTGCCACTAGGAGCAGACGGTACAGCACCCAGGACAAGACCTTCATCAGGTCCGAAGTCCAGCGGCTGTTTAAGGAGGGTATTATCGAGGCCAGTAACAGCCCCTGGAGAGCCCAAGTGGTAGTGGTTAAAACTGGGGAGAAACACAGGATGGTTGTGGACAACAGCCAGACCATCAATCGGTACACACAGCTCGCGCGTACCCCCTCCCACGCATATTTGATATGGTCAATGAGATTGCGCAGTACCGGGTCTTCTCAACAATTGACCTGAAATCCGCCTACCACCAGCTCCCCATCCGGAAGTCGGACAGTCCATACATGGCCTTCGAGGCGGACGGTCTCCTCTACCACTTCCTTAGGGTCCCTTTCGGTGTCACAAATGGGGTCTCGGTCTTCCAAAGAGAGATGGACCGAATGGTCGACCAGTACGGTTTGCGGGCCACCTTTCCGTACTTAGATAATGTCACCATCTGTGGCCATGACCAGCAGGACCACGATGCCAACCTCGATAAATTCCTCCGCAGTGCCACTCTTCTCAACCTGACCTACAACAAAGAGAAGTGTGTGTTCAGCACGACCCGGTTAGCCATTCTCGGCTATATAGTCCAGAACGGACTTCTCGGGGCCGACCCCGAGCGCATGCGCCCCCTCATGGAACTTCCCCTCCCCCACTGCCCTAAGGCCCTCAAACGCTGCCTTGGGTTCTTTTCCTACTACGCTCAGTGGGTCCCAAACTATGCGGACAAGGCCCGCCCACCCATTCAGTCCACCCACTTCCCCCTTGCGGCCGAGGCACAACATGCTTTCGTCCGCATCAGAGCAGACACCGCCAAGGCCGGGGTGTGCGCAGTGGACGAGTCACTGCCTTTCCAAGTAGAAAGTGACGCTTCAGACGTCGCCCTTGCCGCCACCCTAAACCAGGCAGGCAGACCCGTGGCATTCTTTTCCCGCACTCTTCATGCCTCTGAAATTCGACACTCATCCATCGAGAAGGAGGCTCAAGCTATCGTTGAAGCTGTGCGGCATTGGAGGCATTACCTGGCTGGTAAGAGATTCACTCTCCTTACGGACCAATGGTCGGTAGCCTTCATGTTCTATAACACACAGCGGGGCAAGATCAAAAATGATAAAATCTTGCGGTGGAGGATCGAGCTCTCCACCTATAATTACGAGATCTTGTATCGCCCCGGTAAACTCAACGAGCCCCCAGACGCCCTCTCCCAAGGTACATGTGCCAGCGCACAAGTGGACCAACTCCGGGCCCTACACGACAACTTTTGTCACCCGGGGGTCACTCGATTGTACCATCTGGTCAAAGCTCGCAATCTGCCCTACTCCGTCGAGGAAGTAAGGACAGTCACCAGGGACTGCCAGGTCTGTGCGGAGTGCAAGCCGCACTTCTACCGGCCAGACCGTGTGTGTCTGGTGAAGGCTTCCCACCCCTTTGAAAGCCTCAACGTGGATTTCAAAGGGTCCCTCCCCTCCACCGACCGTAACACGTATATTCTCAGTGTGGTCGATGAGTACTCCAGATTCCCCTTCGCCATCCCATGACCCGATATGACGTCTGCCACCATCATCAAGGCCCTCAGCACCATCTTCTCTCTGTTCGGTTTCCCCGCCTACATCCACAGTGACAGGGGATCCTCATTCATGAGCGATGAGCTGCGTCAGTTCCTGCTCAGCAGGGGTATCGCCTCCGGCAGGACAACCAGCTACAACCCCTGGGGAAACGGGCAAGTAGAACGGGAGAATGGGACGGTTTGGAGGGCCGTGCAGCTGGCGCTACGGTCCAGGAACCTCCCAGCCTCTTGCTGGCAGGAGGTCCTCCCTGACGCTCTGCACTCCATCCGGTCACTATTGTGCACTGCCACTAATAACAGACCCCATGAACGTGTTTTTACCTTCCCCAGGAAGTCCACATCCGGCGTGTTGCTCCCGACTTGGCTCGCTGCTCCAAGACCGGTCCTTCTCCGTAGGCACGTCCGACTCCACAAGGCGGACCCCTTGGTGAACAGGGTTCACCTGCTCCATGCCAACCCTCAATATGCCTACGTTGAGTTCCCCGACGGCCACCAAGATACTGTCTCATTCAGCGACCTGGCACCGTCAGGTTCCACCCCAACACCCCCCCCCCAATAATGTCAATTTGGAGTATTTTGGGTTGCACCGGGGTCGAGGCAGGGGTACCCGCTTTCCCCTTTGCTCTTTGCCCTGGCAATTGAACCGTTGGCAATGGCACTTAGGGTTTTGAGGACGTTGCGGGGCATTGAGAGGGGCACTGGAGCATCGAGTCTCTTTATACACCGATAACCTCTTGTTAGAGATTGCGACCCGGTTCAAAGTTTTGACAGGATTATGGGGATCTTGGGGGAATTCAGTCTTTTTTCGGAGTATAAGCTCAATATGGGGAAAAGTGAGGTATTCCTGATTAACGCCCAGGGACAGGGGGGCAGTTTAAGGAGGTTGCCGTTTTGGTTGGTCGGCGCGGGCTTTCATTATCTGGGGATACATGTGGCACAGAGCTGGGCCAGCTGCACAAGTTGAATCTGGCAAAGCTGGTGGAGGGAATGAAGGACGACTTTAGGAGGTGGGATGTGTTGCCTTTGTCATTGGCTGGAAGGGTCGAGTTGGTAAAGATAACAGTGTTACTGAGGTTTTTGGTTGTGTGTCAGAATCTCTTGATTTTCTTTGGATGAATAAGATGATACTGGGGTTCCTGTGGGCGGGTAAGGTTTCCCAGACTAGGAAGGTGTTTATGGAAAGGGATAGGTGGGGAGGGGGGCTGGCGCTGCTGAATCTGCAGAATTATTATTGCGTGGCGAACATTGCTATGGTTCGGATGTGGGTGGTGGAGGAGAGGTCGGTGTGGGGATGGATGGAGGAGGCTTCATGTAAAGGGACCAGTTTGAGGGCATTGTTGTTAGTGCCTCTTACATTCTCGCCAGCCAGGTACTCCACGAGCCCGGTGGTGGTGTCAGCGTTGAGGGTGTGAAATTAATTTCAGCAGCACTGTAGGATGGAAGGCATGACCCTGTGGGTGCTGATTTGTGACAACCACATGTTCTGGTGGGGTTGGATGCGAGGTTTTGGGGTGGAGCGGTTGGAGATAGAGTATTTCCGGGACCTGTTTCTGGGGGATAAATTAGCGGAACTGGAAGAACTTGAGGTATACTTTCTGCCGAAGGGGAATTGGTTCAGGTACCTGCAGGTGAGGGACTTCTTGAGGAAGGAGGTAGGTTAATTCCCGCAGCTTCCACCTCCAGCGCTACACAAATTGTTGTCCAGGGATGAGATAGGCAAGGGAAAGCTGTCAGATATATATGAGGAGCTGATGACGAGAGAGGGCGCCCTGGCGGAGAAGGTCCGACGCAAGTGGGAGGTGTTGTGAGGAGCGATGCAATTTGGGGTTTGCAGTGAGACTCTGCGGAGGATAAAGTCATCCTCGTAATTTGCAAGACTAGGTCTCATCCAGTTTAAGGTGGCTCATAGGGCTCATATGACAGGTTCTAGGATGAACCGTTTTTTTCCAGGGGTGGAAGGTAAGTATGGGCGGTGTGCAGGGTGTCCGGCAAACCATGTCCATATGTTTTGGGCATGTCTGAGGTGGGAAAGAGTTTGTGAATGTAACATTGAAGATTTTGGGAGTGGAGGGGACGCCGAGCTAGTGGATGGTGTTATATTATTTGTTTGTAATATGTCGTTACTCATTGCTTTACTTCCAGAAAGATCTGGTAGTTAGATTTCACAATCTACAATTCAATCTTCAAACTACCAATCTTCAATTCAAAGCAAAATAGGTTTAATGAATAACAAATTAAATAATAATGATTTTTTTTCACTCTTACAGAACTATCACTGGAAATAAAGTAAATCAGAATAAGTATTAACTGTATTTAACTATAAGAATGAACTAAGCTATATCTCTCTCTAACTGTTGTCTAGTCACTCCTGGTTCGAAGAGGACCAAGATCCTCTAGGTTCACATATTTATACATGAATCTAGTGCTGCCATCTAGTGGTTGTCTTACAATATGATGCAGTTGTTAACCCTTTATATACCAGCATATATATATATCTCACTACTGTTATGGGCCAGGGTTTAGAGAACCCCAAAGTGTATCATGGAGTTCACCTGACCCACAACTTTTAATAGATTGTGGTATGGGGAGCACACGGCCCACTCTACAGGTGTGGTACAGCAGAAATGGAAAAGTAATTTTTAAAGCAAAACAATGTTTATTCTATGAACTCAAGTTAACCTTTTTTAAACCATACAGTCAACATCTTAGCAACCATTAATTCAAATACAACCCCCAAAGAATACAACACTAAGTAATCCTTTAAGCTTTCCTTTTAACATCCATAAGACTTAAAACACCTTTCACCAGAAGCACATTAGGTTTACATTCACTACTGAGAACATTTATAATTCTGCATTCACACCAAATGATCAAGAGATAGTCTTTTCATGGCAGAGAGATCAACAGTACACCTGCTCTGTCTGGCTTCAGCTCCAACACTGAAAACGAAATTAAAACACACCCTGCAGCAAACAGCCTAAAACGAAAGTAAAAAGCTGACAGACAGCCCAGCTCCACCCACTCTCTGACAGCACTGCAGTAATAAACACCCATTTCTTAAAGGTACTCTCATATGACACTACAAATGGCAATATTTGGGATGTTGGAGGATTCGGGAGTGCAGATGGGGAGAGAGGCTGACGTCTGTGCTTGTGGTGATATGCCTGTAAGCAATTTCATGGATGGCTGGTGTTGCGACCTCCAACGAGCAGGTGGTGGTACAGAAACACCATGCGGTCTCAGGACAGTGGTCATGTGACAAGGCACTCCAATATAAGTGGGGATACATCCGGCCATCAGGAGATGATTGTAAGATGTACAAGTGAACAGTTGTGCTCGGCGTAGTTCCAGAGGAGAACAAAGAAACTCCATGATAACTTGTTCTGTGACAGATCGCCGCTGTCTTACCATGTGTGATTCAGTAAAGATCCTGGTTTGGACAAGTCAAGTTGTTTGGTAGATTCCTTGCTAGACATCGAACAACGAATACAACAATGTGGTAGCCTTTGCCTCCCTGATAGCCTCCCGGAGGCAGATCTTGCTGTGCTGGCAGGACTCGGAGCCGTCAAAAGTGGGGGCATGGGTGAGCAACTTGACAGAGTTTCTCCACCTAGAAAAAATTAAGTTTGCCATAGGAGGGGCAGAGGAGGGGTTCTCCACAAGGTAGAGGCTGGACATTGACTTCTTTAAGGGACGTTAACATGTCAGTGGGAGTGTTAATTGTGTACAGTTTACTGTTGCTGTTTGCTCGTTTCTGTTCTGTATTTATTTGAAAAGACTGCCAATAAAATATTTTTCACATGATCTGGAGAACATGAGCAGCACAGTGGATCATACCAGGTTGTGTGTAAATAAATGTGGATTGACTTCGAAAGTGGATCCTATTCTTAGACAGCCAAATGCTTTTCAATGTGGACAGAATTGCAGTTAGGCACTTAGCTGCACTTAATGACAATAAACAGGAGTAGGTGTCAGTTAAAGGGAAATGAAAGAGGAAAAGACCTGGGATTGATCACTGATCACTCCCTTCAGGTTCATTGTGAGAACGTTGCAGCCAAGGCAAACTGTATTCATTACAAATTTAACACCACGCTAATGGAATTGTATAAAACTTTGATAAGGACTTGTTTAAAGAATTGCCGGTCGTATTTGTTCCCTTTGCCTCATGAAGGACTTTGTGATGAGAAAGGTATAGAGGTGGAAAATGAGGATGATTCTGGTCTGAGATCATTAAACACCAGATAGACTTAATGCTTTATATTCACTGGAGAGATTAAATTAAAAAAGAAAAAGAAAGAAAACTTTCAAAGTTTCGGATCCTGTTATTAATATTAAAGGATAGATGCCATGACATTGTAGGAGCTGATGTCAAACAGAAGTAGAGGGTCATACATACAAACTAAAGAATCAGCAAATGAGGCTATTTGTTCAGAAATGAAGGGCAAACTGAATTCTAATAACACAGATTCTTTGCAGTCCTCCAAGGACACATGATTTGATTTCCAGAAAATAAAGTGACATAAAGGCATATGAAAAAGTATGCAATCTAGGAATTTCTAGGTCATAGATTGGAACCCAATTCGATGTTGAATCTGAATTGAACTTCTAAATCAGATATTGGCTTTTGTTTTAGTGACTCGCAGGAGCAGGAATAAGGTGTGGTTGGTGTGCAGGCACGATTTTAGGCAAAGGAGGAACATAAATTAATCTTTTTCAGGTTGGCAAGGCATGAGTGGTCTGACACCGGAATCAGTGCAGGGGCCTCAATTGTTGGGCAGCATGGTAGCACAGTGGTTAGCACTGTTGCTTCACAGCGCCAGGGTCCCAGGTTCGATTCTCGGCTTGGGTCACTGTCTGCACGTTTTCTCTGTGTCTGCATGGGTTTCCTTCGGGTGCTCCGGTTTCCTCCCACAAGTCTCGAAAGGCGTGTTTGTTAGGTGAATTGGACATTCTGAATTCTTCCTCAGTGTACCCAAACAGGCGCTGGAATGTGGCGACGAGGGGCTTTTCACAGTAACTTCATTGCAGTGTTAATTTAAGCCTACTTATGACACTAATAAAGATTATTATGTTACAATTTTTATGAGTGATTTGGATGAGGGGATGATTGCCAAATTTGCTGATGACACAAAGATAAGTAAGTTGTGAAAAGGATATAAGGAGGCTACAAAATATCTAGATAGGTTAAATGCATGGGCAAAGCAAAGGCAACTGGAGTATAATACGGAAAAATGTGAAATTGTCCATTTTGGAAGGAAGAATAAAAAAAAGCATATCATCTAAATGGCGAGCGATTGCGGCACTCCAAGGTGCAAAGGGACGTGGCTGTTCTGGTTCATGAATCATAAAAGGTTAAGATGCAGGAAAGCTAATAGAATATTATCATTTATTGTGAAAGGAATTAAGTACAAAAGTAAGGAGATTATGCCTCAGTTGTCCAGGGCACTAGTGAGACCTCGGGCAGGATTCTCCATATGGGAGACTATGGGCGGACTTCTTTGGTGGTTGATGCCGGAATCGGGAAACGCGATTGAGCGGAGAATCGGTTCCATGCCGAAATCGCGTCGGGCACCGATTTCACGCCAAATTGCAATTCTTCGTTGCCTCGACAGTGGCATCGATGCATTCCAGAACGCACGCACAGTAAATGCAACGGCATCTCGTATTGGGCCGCCATTTTGTGGTGGCCAAATAGTGAAGTCCTGTGGCTGGCCATGCCCCCCACTGCAAGTCAGCCCCCACTGCACCCGCCACCCCACAGATCGCAAAGCAGCCCCCCCACCCCCAGATTTTCTGGGTGGCCCCACTTCCCCCGAGTATGGGATAACCTACCCTTCCGGGTCCCCATAAATAGCGAGACCCCCCATAGAGACCCCCTAAATACGGAGACACCCACAGGGACCCCCTGAATAGCAAGACCCCCACAGGGACTCCCTGAATAGCGAGACCCCCACAGGGACCCCCTGAATAGTGAGACCCCCACAGGGACCCCCTAAATAGGGAGACCCCCCCTACAGGGACCCCCTAAATAGAGAGACCCCCCACAGGGACCCCCTGAATAGCAATACCCTGACAGGGACCCCTAAATAGGGAGACCCCCACAGGTACCCTCTTAATAGCGAGACCCCCACAGGGACTCCTAAATAGGGAGAACCCCCCACAGGGACAGCCTGAATAGGGAGACCACCCACAGGGACTGGCTAAATAGGGAGCCCCCACAGGAATACCTAAATGGGGAGACCTCCCCCGAGGGATCCCCTAAATGTGGAGAAACCCCACAGGAACACTCTAACTTAAGGGACCCCAGCACAGGACCCCCTAAATGGGGAGACACCCCACAGGGACCCTCTAACTAAAGGGACCCCACTACAGGGACCCCCTAACTAAAGGAACCACTTAATTAAAGGGAACCCTGCCACAGACTCCGCAGCAAAAAGACCCCTATCTGGAAGCTAGAGAGCAGTGCAGACAGGGCCAGTGGCAAGATTACATTTGAAATACTCACCTGGAAGCACCACGTGGCCATTTCTGGAAAGACAACACCTATAACCTGTGCTTAAACCCGTCAGAGCCGTTAGCTGCAAGCCATTCATTTCTGAGATTGACAGCCGTGATTGACAGCTTCCACAAAACAGCTGTGAGCCTAACTTCATTCATCTTGTTCACTGTGCTGAAACCACAATTTTTACAAACATCAACCATGTCAAAGAGAGCTAAATGCATTCCAATCATGCCCCTTCATGCTTGAGCGATTTTTGAAGTGCTGAGCTGGAAATTGACAGCACTTAACTCTCTTTCGATGTGGTTGATGTAATTAAACTGTAATTTTTTTCACTGCCCCTGTCTGGTCTGCTTCTAGACAGGGGTTTCTTTTCTGTGGGGTTGGGGGGGCCATTTCCATCCTCCCATTGGCGCGTGGATGAGAACTCTGATCCCACCATCAGCATAGCGGTTGGTACGTCGCCCAGTGCGAACCTCGATTTTTTCCGGATGCCCAATTTTCCGCCTGCTCTCACTCTGCATTGTCATTGTCACCAGGGCAGAGAGTCCATCTGGAGTATGGTGTACAATATTGGCCACCTTATTTAAGGAAGGATGTCAATGCATCAGAAGCAGTTCAGAGAAGGTTTTCCAGACTAATATCTGGAATGGACGGATTGTTTTATGAGGAGAGGTTGGTCAGGCCAGTCTTGTGTCTGCTGGAGTTTAGCAGATTAAAGGTGACTTGATTGCAACATAGAAGATCCTTAGGGATCTTGACAGGGTGGATGTGGAGAGGATGTTCCCTCTTGCGGGAGAATCTAGAACTAGGTGTCACTGTTTAAAAATAAGAGGTTGTCTATTTAAAATTGAGATGAGGTGAAATGTTTCCTGAGTGGTGAGTCTTTGAAACTTTCTTCCTGAAAAAGCAGAGGAAGCAGTCTTTGAATATTTTTAAGGCAGTGCTGGAGAGATTTAATGTTTATGAACATCTAGGAGTTGAGTGCTTCCTGGGAATGAACTGACCCCTCAGCGAGAAATCACGTGGGCATCATTTAACACTCCCATTTTAAAAATGTGAAGCTGGAGCAATGGCTGCTGAGGTGAGTAGCCATTTCTATTTTCCCGCATTCAGCTCAAGGGCACGGGAGCTGCTGCCCCAGTGCTCGGGGTGGAGGTGGAGACACCTTGGGAGGGTTGGGCTTGTTCGGGAGTTGAAGCATTTCAGTTCGAGGGAGCCTCCCCCAGACCGGGGGGTGGGAGGGGGTTGTTGAGGGGCTTTTAGTCTGTGGGACAGTCAGGCCATCTTTAAATATTGTGGATACCCATAACAGGAACAAATACAGCTGCTGACTGTCTGTACTACCAAAGACTCCCAGGTTAGAGCACAGCTCTTGGTTATATGCTGACAGTCACTTTAACTCCCTTTATCTGTGAGCAGCCTCTAACTTTGCAGCTGAATGCTATTGTTGATGCGGAATTGGCCTTGTTAGTTGGGAGAGCACTTCCCAGCTACAGATTGCATTTGCTGCTTAGTCTTGCTGGTGTCTGCAGATGCCTGGAGGCTGCTGTTGCTGTTTCCTTCCTTTTCAGTAGCAAGAAAGAAGGACAATTTTTTCTAAAATACCTGGGAACTGGAACACTGGGTTCAGGGGAACTTATGAGTCCAGACGGCAACCTGGTTTGAAGCAAGAAGATGCTGTGGGACATGATGCGTGACATTGATCCAAATGGGCCACCTGCTAACGCCATTGAAGACATGCTTTTGCAGATTGCTGATGCTTTTGTTGCTGGTGTGCTTAGTGCTGCATGTAACTGGCATGTCACTGTGGGTTAAACATTTTTTTCCCTTTTTAAAATAAATTTAGAGTACGCAATTATTTTTTTTTCAATTAAGGAGCAATTTAGCGTGGCCAATCTACCTAGAACATAGAACATACAGTGCAGAAGGAGGCCATTCGGCCCATCGAGTCTGCACCGATCCACTTAAGCCCTTACTTCCACTCTATCCCCGTAACCCAATAACCCCTCCTAACCTTTTTTGGTCACTAAGGGCAATTTATCATGGCCAATCATTTGGACTGTGGGAGGAAACCGGAGCACCCAGAGGAAACCCACACAGACTCGGGGAGAACGTGCAGACTCCGTACAGACAGTGACCCAGCGGGGAATCAAACCTGGGACCCTGGTGCTGTAAAGCCGCAGTGCTAATCACTTGTGCTACCGTGCTGCCCATGTGCTACCATGCTGCCTGAATTTCTAACTAACCTGCATATCTTTGGATTGTGGGGGTGAAACCCATGCAGACATGGGGAGAATGTGCAAACTCCATGCAGACAGTGACCCAGGGTTGGGATTCGAACCCACGTCCTCAGCGCCACAGTCCCAGTGCTATCCACTGCACCACATGCCGCCCTCACTGTGGGTTAAATATGCTGGAAGTCAAGGATATTCAACTGCACCTTGAGCACCAGTGGAATATGTGGATGCCAGGATTTGGTTCCGGTGAAATTGGAACGTGTGGGAGAGCCTGGATGGAGAATGGCACTGATACATGGAAAAGTCACACATTGATAGACAGATCATTTCTATGACCCAAAGTTCTGGACAGCGCCAGGGTCCCAGGTTCGATTCCCCGCTGGGTCACTGTCTGTGTGGAGTCTGCATGTTCTCCTCGTGACTGCGTGGGTTTCCTCCGGGTGCTCCGGTTTCCTCCCACAGTCCAAAGACGTGCAGGTTAGGTGGATTGGCCATGCTAAATTGCCCTTAGTGTCCAAAAAGTTTAGATGGGATTATTGGGTTACGGGGATTGGGTGGAAGTGAGGGCTTAAGTGGGTCAGTGCAGACTCGATGGGCCGAATGGCCTCCTTCTGCATTGTATGTTCTATGTTCTATGATAACACATTCTCAGGTTTCTCCTCTGTTTTTGTTGAGGAACCTGCGAGGGATGATACCGTGTGGTTTTTTGTGTGAAAATGAGCTGATATCGTTTTGTATTGGTACCAATATGGAACAGTGACATTTAATTGTCCTTTAATGGTTGGTGTGATATGTGAAATGTTACGTAGTTGATTTTCGAATCTTTGTTACTGTTGACCATTTAATAAGCAAAATATTCTCAAGTGAAGCTGCAGGGTGTGAGTGCTGATTGTCCCTGCTTCAGGCTGCAAAATACCTGGAGGCTGTGTGTTTGTTTGCTGCAGCCTCCTCAGCTTCTGTGGCCTGGAATAAGGCAAAGGCACTTTGTCTGGTGACCTACCAGTGCTGGAGAGGGGAAGTGTTGATCTTTTTAAAAAATATATAAATTTAGAGTACCCAATTCACTTTTTCCAATTAAGGGGCAATTTAGCGTGGCCAATTCACCGACCCTGCACATCTTTGGGTTGTGGGGGCGAAACCCACGCAAACATGGGGAGAATGTGCAAACTCCACACGGACAGTGACCCAGAGCCGGGATCGAACCTGGGACCTCGGCGCCGTGAGGCAGCAGCACTAATCACTGCGCCACCATGCTGCCTCAGGCTCCTCCATCTTTAAGGACGGAGGTATATGTAGAGCCTCCTCCTCCAGTGAGTTGTTTAATTGCCCACCACCATTCACAACTGGAAATGGCAGGACTGCAGAGCCTTGATCTGATCCATTGGTTTTGGGATCACTTAGTTCTGTCTATCACTTGTTGTATCAACATTTTGCAGTGATTTGCTGACAACATTAATTCTTTCAAGTAAACGGTACCACAAAACAGTAAAAACAGCAATATCGTACTTTTTAAACTTCTCTGCTAAGGATTTTGCTTCAGCTTTCACACGTGGTTTTTCTGAATTTGATGCGCTATAACTGATAAGGTTTCCCTTACATCACCAAAGTTCAGTTTCAAAACCAAAACAGCATCTGTACAAATGAACCATCTGGTGTCACAAATTATTTTGACCATCAAATGTTTTACATTTGCCTGCTCCAAGTGTGATTGCAACATGTTCCACCAATGCGGGGTAGCTGAAAAAAAGGCATACAGATTTTGAACAAAGTAAAAAAAATGTACAGCTGCCTCACAGGATTCAGCTGCACCTTTGCTGATTAAATTCAAGGAGTGACTGGAACATGGGATGAATAATGCATAGGGGCTTGCATTTCCCAGTCTTACTTATAGACCTAAATATTTTCCTGCCATATTTGCAGCATTATCAAAGCTCTGCCCATGGCCATTTTTGACCTCCAAACCTAAATTTGCAATGAATTCCAAAACAGCTTTCTGCAGACTCAGAAGTGTGGGATTGTAGGTGAAGAAAACAAAGAAATCACTCCACAACTTCACCATCGCTGGTCACATATCTTAAAATTAATGTTATTGGTCCACATGACTCTCATCTGGTGTTGAATCAACTATTATGGAATAGTATTTGGCATTGTTTACTTCATTAGTGAACTGTTTCTGAGCTGCTTTGCCATTATGGTGATTACAGGTTCTGTGCATTAAAAAGTTGAGTCACAATATTGATAACATTTTCTTTATAACACAAACAAAATCCTCCAACGCTTCCCCCCACACCCCCCTTAAAGAAAACAAATATAGATACCAACCCCCCCATCTCGCCGCACCCCCCCTCCCCCCCAAACAGCTGGCGGTATCCAGCTCCCTGAAAAAGGAGATGAAAGTCTGCCACCTCGAGTAGAATCCTTCCACTGACCCCGTCATGGTACACTTTGCTTCTCAAGGTGTAAGAATTCCATCAGGTCTCTCAACCACGCCAAGGCCCTAGGCGGCATAGGGGACCTTCACCCAAGCAGAACTTGCCTCGGGCTATTAGCAAGGTGAAGACTAAGACATCCGCCATCGATCCCGTCTGCAGCACCGGTAAGTCCGAAACTCCAAAAGTGGCCACCAACGGACACGGCTCCAGATGAACCCCCAAAATCCCTGAGATTGTATCAAAAAAGGAGACCCAGAAACTAACAAGCTTGGGGCAAGACCGAAACATGTGCGTGTGATTCGCCGGCGCCCTAAAGCACCTTCCACGCTTGAGAAGAATTTGTTCATACGTGCTCTGGTCAGGTGTGCCCTGTGCATCATCATGAACTGGATTAGGTTTAACCTCACACATGAGGAGGTGAAGTTGACCCTGTGAAGAGCCTCACTCCACATTCCCCCCTCAAATACCAAACCCAGCTCACCCTCCTACTTCCTCTTTACTTCCTCCAATGATGCCTGCTTTGTCGCCAACATCTGTCCATTAAGACATCCAAAACCATACCCTCCCCTAACTCGGACAAGGACAGGTCTCTGTCCATAAGCAAAGATGATGGTACCAGGGGAAATAAGCAAAGCTCCTTGTGTAAAAGTACCTGAAATACCTGAATACATTCCTTCTCGGGAACGGGAACTTCTTGACCAACTTATCTAGGCTGGCGAACCTACCTTCCAGAAACAAGTCCCTAAACCTCTGCAACTCGAACCTCTCCCACGCCCTGAATGATAAACCTAAGGCAGAAGGCAAAAACCTATATTCTTGCAAATTGGAGCCAGCAGTGACATGGAATCCAGTTTAAAGGGCTGCCTTAACTGTTTCTAAATCCTCAATGGCTTTCACCACCAGGCTCGAAGAGAATCTAGCAGGGGAAAACGGGACCCTCAGACCCGACACTATGCACAAAACCTCCTCCATCCACCTCCATATGGTCTGGATCCTTGAACCATCCCTGGACTTTATTAATATTTGCTGCCCAGTAGTGACATAGCAGATTAGGTAATGCCAATCCCTACATTAAGGGATAGGCAATCAGTCTGCCTATCCCGTTGCAAAAATGTCCTACAAACCCGAGGAGTCTTACCAGCCCAAACAAATGCAGATGTCAATTTATTAACCCTACAAAAGAAAGCAAGGTCAGAGGTAGGGCATCCCACCTGGGCCTTCATCCCATCCACCAGACTAGAAAAGTTATGTTTATGGAGCGAGGCCCAGTCATAGCCAATTGGAAGCCCAGATACCGAAAGCTAGTCCTGACTGGATGGAACAGCAGCCTCCCCAAATCAGCTCCCCTCCCCGAGGGGTTCACCGGAAAATATTCACCCTTGCCCTGATTCAGCTTGTACCCGAAAAAGAGTAAAACTTACTGAACAACACCCCCACCTTAGAGAGTGGATCCGTGATATAAAATAACACATCGGCCACATATAAGGACACCTTATGCTTCAAAAACCTTTGCAACCACTTAACGTCAGCATTTAACAACAAAATGGCCAATACGACCCACATTCCATGGACCCTTATCCTTCTTCAGGATCAAGGACACCGATGCCTGCGCCAGTGGGGCGGCAAAACTCCAGGGATACGGAATCTTTAAACATATCCAGCATAGGTGGGACCAACTGGCCAGCAAGCAGTTTGTAAAATTCAATGGGAAACCCATCCGAACCCAGTGCTTTGTCTGTCTGCTTTGACCTAATACGACTCATAATCTCCTCAACTTCGGCATCTCCAACTTCTGAGTTCTCTCCTGCCCGACCTCTGGGAAGGTTAATCCATCCAAAAATTGCTTCATTGATGAACCCTCCTCCTGGGCCTCTGACTCATACAACCCACGGTAGAAGGCCTCAAACACTTCATTCACCTTCCCTGGGGCAGAAACCAAACCGCCACCTGAGTCCCTAACTTGTACTATCTCCCTGGAGGCAGCCTGCCATCTCAGCTGGTGAGCCATCAGATGACTGGCCTTCTCCCCATACTCATAAAAGGTCTCCCTCAAGTGTCTCAGCTGGCTCACTGTCTAACCCGTCGACAACAATTCAACATTTTTCTGCCCACCAATAACTTTGGTGTCAGGGTGATCGAGTACTGGTGGTCCACCTCGAGATTGGTGTCCACCAGCCTCTGTCTTTTCACCTTTGCAGATGTATTCCTATGTGGCTTATAAGAGATTATCTCTCTCCGAACAACTAGCTTTAGAGCTTCCTAGAGCGTGGAAGGCAAGACCGTCTCATTCCCGCAGAACTCAAACGAACTCCCCAATGGCAGAGGATACACGCTCATAAAGTCCCTTATCCGCAAGCACCACCATATCCAATCTCCATGGAGGGTCACTGAGAGTGGCCTGGCTCCAACACCAAATCCACAAAATGCAGAACATGAACTGATATAACGACCACCGACTACCCCGCCACCCTCATCCCTGGAAGAAGAGACCTACCCACCACAAATAAGTCAATCCAGGAGTAAACCCGATGCATGTGGGAAAAAAACAAAACTCCTTGGGCTGGATTCTCTGATGTCGGGATGCTCCATTTTGCCAGCAGCCCGGGGGTTTCCTGATGGCGTGGGGCTGCCCCACAATGGGAAACCCCATTGACCAGCCGGCGAAACGGAGCATTCCGCATGCGTGCTGAACCAGAAATCTGGCGCAGTGGGATGGAGAATCCAGCCCCTTATCCCTCGGAAACGTAAACTTTTATTGCTCTACCCCTCCCCCCCCCCCACCCTCCCGCCCCCAATTATCTGTTCCATGAACACCAACACTCCTTCGCTACCCCAGAAAAGAACAGAAGAACTAGGAGCAGGAGTAGGCCATCTGGCCCCTCGAGCCTGCTCCGCCATTCAATAAGATCATGGCTGATGTTTTTGTGGACTCAGCTCCACTTACCCACCCGTTCACCGTAACCTTGTATTCCTTTACTGTTCAAAAGTCTATCTATCTTTGCCTTAAAAATATTTAACGAGGTAGCCTCATCTGCTTCACTGGGCAGGGAATTCCACAGATTCACGACCTTTGGGTGAAGAAGTTCCTCCTCAATTTGGTCCTAAATCTGTTCCCTCTTATTTTGAGGCTATACACCTAGTTCTAGTTTCACCCGCCAATGGAAACAACCTCCTTGCTTCTATCCCATTTATTCCCTTCATAATTTTATATGTTTCTCTAAGATCCTGCTTTATTCTTCTAAATTCCAATGAGTATAATCCCAGTCTCTCCTCATAAACTAATCCTCTCAACTCCGGAATCAACCTAGTGAATCTCCTCTGCAACCCCTCCAGTACATCCTTTCTCAAGTAAGGAGACCAAAACTTTACACAGTACTCCAAGTGTGGCCTTACCAGCACCCTAGACAGCTGCAATTTTTTACCATTTAAATAAGAGTCCATTTTGCTGTTATTCCTACCAAAATGGATGACCTCACATTTACCAACATTGTACTCCATCTGCCAGACCCTTGCCCACTCACTTAAACTATCTATATCCCTCTGTAGACTTTCAATGTCCTCTGCACACTTGGCTCTCTTAGTGTCATCTGCAAACTTTGGCACATTACACTTGGTCCCCAATTCCAAATCATCTATTTAAATTGTAAAAAATTGCGGACCCAACACTGATCCCTGAGGCACAGCACTCGCCACTGATCGCCAACCAGAACAACACCCATTTATCCCCTCTATTTGCTTTCTGTCAATTAACCAATCCTCTATCCATGCTGACACATTACACGTAACGCCATGCACCTTTATCTTATGCAACAGCCTTTTGCGCGGCACCATGTCGAATGCCTTCTGGAAATTCAGATACACAACATTCACCAGTTCCCCATTATCCACCGTGTTCATAATGTCCTCAAAGAATTCCACTTAATTAGTCAAATATGACTGCCTTTCATGAACCCATGCTGCATCTGCCCAATGGGACAATTTCTATCCAGTTGTCTCGCTATTTCTTCCTTAATGATAGATTGAAGCAGTTTCCCACTTCTGGGGCGTCATTCTCCGACCCCCCAGAGGGTCGGAGAATGGCCGTTGGCCGCCGTGAATCCCGCCCCCGCCGGTTGCCGGATTCTCCGAAGGGAGAAAAGTCGGCGGGGCGTTAATGTCGCCGCTGCCGTCGGAGAATGTCACGGGTCTGCGCAAGGCAGCCGATTTTCGGCCTGCCGATATTCTCCCTTCCGGATGGGCCGAAGTCCTGTCGACGTGATGACCGTTCACGTCGACGTAAATTAAACCTCCTTTTCATCTGCGTGACCCTGTGCTCCAGGTTCACGCCGACCAGCGTGGAGGTGAGTGAAGGCCTGGGGGGTTGGCTCTGGGTTGGCGATGGCGTGGCCGCAGTCTGAATGCGTGAGGAGAGGTGTGTCTCGGGTTGTGTGTGTGTGTGTGTGGCGGGGGGGGGGGGGTTAGAGTGGGCTGGGCTCCAGGGGAGTGCCGGGAGGGGGTCCGTGCCGGGGAGGGGGATGGGGGGTCCGTGCCGGGGTGGAGGTTGGGGTCCGTGCCGGGGTGGAAGTTGGGGGGGGGGTCCGTGCCGGGGAGGGGGAAGGGGGGTCCGTGCCGGGGTGGAGGTTGGGGGGGGGGTTCGTGCCGGGGTGGAGGTTGGGGGGGGTCCGTGCCGGGGAGGGGGATGGGGGGTCCGTGCCGGGGTGGAGATTGGGGTCCGTGCCGGGGTGGAGGTTGGGGGGGGGTCCATGCCGGGGAGGGGGATGGGAGAGTCCGTGCTGGGGAGGGGGATGCGGGGGGTCCGTGCTGGGGAGGGGGATGGGGGGTCCGTGCCGGGGAGGGCGATGGGGGGGGGTCCGTGCCGGGGAGGGGGATGGGGGGGTCTGTGCCGGGGAGGGGGATGGGGGGTCCGTGCTGGGGTGGAGGTTGGGGGGGCCCGTGCCGGGGAGGGGGATGGGGGGGGGGGGTCCGTGCCGGGGAGGGGGATGGGGGGTCCGTGCCGGGGAGGGGGATGGGGGGGATCGTGCCGGGGAGGGGGATGGGAGGGGTCCGTGCCGGGGAGGGGGATGGGGGGTCCGTGCCGGGGTGGAGGTTGGGGGGGTCCGTGCCGGGTAGTGGGATGGGGGGGTCCGTGCCGGGGAGGGGGATGGGGGGTCCGTGCTGGGGTGGAGGTTGGGGGGTGTCCGTGCCGGGGTGGAGGTTGGGGGGGGGGGTGGTCCGTGCCGGGGAGGGGGGTGGGGGGTCCGTGCCGGGGAGGGGGATGGGGGGGATCGTGCCGGGGAGGGGGATAGGAGGGGTCCGTGCCGGGGAGGGGGATGGGGGGTCCGTGCCGGGGTGGAGGTTGGGGGGGGTCCGTGCCGGGGAGGGGGATGGGGGGTCCGTGCCGGGGTGGAGGTTGGGGGTGTGTCCGTGCCGGGGTGGAGGTTGGGGGGGGTCCGTGCCGGGGAGGGGGATGGGGGTTCCGTTCCGGGGTGGAGGTTGGGGTCCGTGCCGGGGTGGAGGTTGGGGGGGTCCGTGCCGGGGAGGGGGATGGTGGGGGTCCGTGCCGGGGTGGAGGTTGGGGGGGGTCCGTGCCGGGGAGGGGGATGCGAGGGCAAGTGAGTTGGTCCACCTGGCCAGGTGCCAGCCTCCAACAGTTGGACCCATGCGGTCCATGCCACCTGGCTGGGGGGAGGAGGGGATATGGGCAATGATGACATGTGGTCGTTCCCCTCCCCCCCCACCTGGCCTTCATGTTTTCCGATCATCCAGCGATGTTGTCCGCCGTGGCGGCAGCCGCTAATGTCTATGTTGCCCTGGATGAGGAGGAGGAGGAGGAGGAGGAGGAGGAGCGTGCCAGAGAGGCGGCGCAGGCTGCCGCAAAGGGACAGGCGGCAGCCGCCCAGGCTGGAGGGACACCTGACCGACAGGACGAGGAGGGGGAGGAGGACGTCGCGGCCCCACGGCAACGGAGGCACCCGAGGGCGCCCCGTGTGTACCGGCCCCGGCAGTCATACCAGGACCTCACGGACCGGGAATGCAGGAGGAGACTCCGGATGAGGCGGGAAACCGTGGCACACATCTGCCACCTGCTGGCACACCTGTCACCGCGTGGCACTGGCGGGGGACACCCTCTCCCCGTGTCCGTCAAGGTTACGGTGGCCCTGAACTTTTATGCAACGGGGCCATTCCTGGCACCGAGTGGGGACCTGTCCGGCATATCGCAGACATCGGTGCACCGGTGAATCCGGGCAGTGACAGATGCCCTATATGCCATGGCGCACCGCTACATCCGCTTCCCCGTGGACCGGGCCAGCCAAGATGTCCAGGCCGTGGGCTTCTCTGCCATGGCCGGGTTCCCCATGGTCCAGGGCGCGATCGATGGGATGCACGTCGCTGTGCGGCCACCTGCAGATAACAGGGCCGTGTTCACCAATAGGAAGGGGACCTATTCGATGAACATACAGGTGGTCTGCGACCACCGCACGATGATCCTGCACGTCTGTGCCCGTTACCCAGGCAGTGTACACGACTCATACGTGTTGTCGCGGTCATCCATCCCCGGCATGTACGAGGGACGCCATCCCCGGCTGAGGGGCTGGTTGCTGGGCGACAGGGGCTACCCATTGCGATCGTGGCTGATGACGCCTATACGGAGGCCACGCAATGAGGCGGAGAACCGCTACAATGATGCCCATGTAGCGACAAGGGGAGTGATCGAGAGGTGCTTTGGCGTGCTGAAGATTCATTTCAGGTGCCTGGACCTCTCTGGGGGCGCCCTCCAGTATCGGTCAGATAGGGTCGGCTGCATCATTGTGGTGTGCTGCGTCCTGCACAACATAGCCAAGCAGAGGGGCGATGTGCCGCAGGCAGAGGAGGGCGGAGTGGAGGAGCAGCAGGAAGAGGCGCAGTCCTCCCCAGATGAGGGGGATGGGGGTAATGGTCAGGGCAGACGGGGTAGACACAGGCGGGTGGCTGTCCACCGTTACCGGCTGGCCCAGCGGGCACGGGACAGACTGATAGCCACCCGCTTCACTGACTAGATGGGCGTGGGAATCGGGTAGTATGGCCACAGATCGCACACCATGGCAACAGCCGACCACCCACACCCCCCACCCATCCACCCACCCAGCACCCTCACCCCCCTCCCCAACCCCACCCACCCCACCCGCATGCACACCACCCCCCTCCATTGCCGATCCACCTGCGGCACAACGGGCCGGGCTCACACAGTTGCGGGTGGACGCGTGTCTATTGCAGGCCATGGAGGATGATGACAACCCGCCCTGCGGTGAGCTCCTGGCTCCACATCGTTGGACTATGTCTGACCCATGGCCACAGTACCACCATCCACCTGGACCATCCCTGCATGCGGCTGTGACACTGCAGCGCACGGTCCCGTCCTCTGCCCGGGGGATTTTGATGGCGGCCCAGGGGGAAGGGGGCAGACTCACCTGGGGCTGAGGTAAGACCACCCCTCACACACACACTTGCGCTCACCGTACATGACACCCCCGCACGCTATGGACAGAGCACATAGGCAGCTTCTGTAGGTGTAACATTGACTTTAATAACCAAAGGAGTTCATGCACGTGCCCTAGCCCCTAAAACTCATCTGTGCCCTGCACCCGTGCCAACTTACTCAATGTCTAATTGTTTGGCCTTACGGGCCCTTTGACTACGTCTACGTGGTTCCCCAGACGGTACAGCAGAACTGGAGGTGGACTGGATCCCTTTGGCGGCCGTTTCCTGGGGCGTCCTGGCCTAGATGGGCCAGGCTATGGCCCGGGCGACTGGGATGGCGAGCTGCCAGCCTGTCCTGCCCGTTGCCCACCCGATGCACCTGGGACGGAAGGGAGGGAGTCCGAGGTGTCGCGGTGTACCGGGACCTCCCCTACAGGGGGAGCCGGTGCGGACCACATCACCTCCTCCTCCCTCGGGGTGCCCGATGGCCCCCAGGCCTCTACATGGGTGGGGGATGCGAACGGACTGGCCATCCGACTCCCCCCTGACATCTGGCGCTGCCAGTCCTGGAGGCCCGTGCTGGTATCGACAGGGGTCTGCAGGTTTGCAGCCATGGAGCCAAGGGGGTTGGCAAACCCTGTCTGTGACAGTGCGACGCCGGCTCGCACATGGCCACTGGCGCCGATGCTCTCAGCGATGGCCTGAAGAGACTGGGCCATGGCCTGCTGAGACTGGGCCATGGCCTGCAGAGACTGGGCTATGGCGTTGAGCGCCTCTGCCATCTAGCGCTGGCACTGGCTCATGGCCTCCTGTGAGAGGGCAGCCATGTCCTGGGCCACAGACACCGCCTGCACGGAAAGCCCCAGGCCTCGCAAACCATTCCCCATGTCTGACACCGTCGCACCCATTGCCTCCACCGCGGACGCCACCCGTGCGGTGTCAGCCTGGGTGGCACACATGACCGGCACCACTCCCAGCTCCTGGACGCGGGTGGACTCCTCCACCTGCGACTGCAGCCGCCGCAAGCCGCCCGTCACCCTCTTCGCTCGTCTCCGGGTCGGTGGTTGCATCGGATCTATGTGTGGGTGTGGTAACTCCAGGAACCCGGGATCCATCTGGGCGGCAGATGTTCGCTTGGGCTGGGCTGCCCTCCGACCGCCTGGCCCCTCTGCTGCTCCTACCTCCACCTGCTGTACCGGGACGGCTGAGTTGTGCGCACCAGTGAGTGTACCAGACGCCTCATCACTAAAGTGCCCAACCGAGGTGAGTGTTTCTGCGATGGTGGAGGGTGTTGGTGACAGCATTGGCGTTGTGTCGTGCTCTTCGTCCCACTCTGAGTCCATGGCACTTTGGGGTGGGGGTTCATCTCCACGCATCCACTCTGAGTCACTGTCCAGTATTTCGTCTTCCTGGGTAGTGCTGTCCCGGGCAGGGGTGTCCTGGGCAGTGCTGTCCTGGGCAGTGCTGTCCCGGGTAGTGGTGTCCTGGGTAGTGGTGTCCTGGGTAGTGGTGTCCTGGCTCGGATGTGACGGGGGCCTGTGGCTGCCCCCCTCGTCGCTGGGTGGTCGCTCCCGCACGTGACGGGGGTGTCGTCTCCCTGTTGCTCCTGGTCTCTCCGTCTCCCGTGGTGTGCGAGGGGCATCCTGCGGGCGTCGCATGCTGGAGGGTCCGGGTCTCTCCGTCTCCCGTGGCCTCCGAGGGGCATCCTGCGGGCGTCGCATGCTGGAGGGTCCGGGTCTCTCCGTCTCCCGTGGCCTCCGAGGGGCATCCTGCGGGCGTCGCATGCTGGAGGGTCCGTGCCTCTCCGTCTCCCGTGGTGTGCGAGGGGCATCCTGCGGGCGTCGCATGCTGGAGGGTCCGGGTCTCTCCGTCTCCCGTGGTGTGCGAGGGGCATCCTGCGGGCGTTCTGCATCTGCGGGGATGGGTGCCTGGACGTTTGCTCCTGCGATACACAATGAAGCATGCATGGTTAGACATCAGGCAGTGATCAGGTGATATAGGGGAGGGGGATATAGGGGAGGGGGGTTATGGGGACGGGCTGTCGGTGGCTCACTTGCTACTACGCCCCCGACCTCTGCATCAGCAACCTCCCGGTCGTCAGGTCCGCCAGCCAGTTCCAGGGCCCTTTCCTCGTGTTCGGTCAGTGGCCTCTCATCAGCGGGGCCTCCTCCAGTCCTCACATGCTCCCTATTGTTGTGTGCACGCTTATCCTGTGGGGGGGGGGGGGGGGGGTGGTGGTGGTGGCAGGGGTAAAAGGCAACACTGTTAGGCAGGTATATGAATGCACGCCATCGGTTGCGCGTGCATTGCAGAGGTTAAGGTTAGGGCTGGATTCACTTGGGGATATGGGGGAGCGGGGATATGGGGGAGGGGGGATATGGGGGAGGGGGGATATGGGGGAAGGGGGATATGGGGAGGGGGGGATATGGTGGAAGGGGGGATATGGGGGAGGGGGATAAGGGGAGGGGGATATGGGGGAGGGGGAAATGGGGGAGGGGGGATATGGGGGAAGGGGGGATATGGGGGAGGAGGGATATGGGGAGGGGGATATGGGGAGGGGGGATATGGGGGAGGGGGGATATGGGGGAGGGGGGAAATGTGGGAGGGGGATATGGGGGGAGGGGGGATATGGGGGAAGGGGGGATATGGGGAGGGGGGATATGGGGAGGGGGGATATGGGGGAGGGGGGATAAATGGGGAGGGGGATATGGGGGAAATGGGGGAGGGGGATATGGGGGAGGGGGATATGGGGAAGGGGGGATATGGGGGAGGGGGGATATGGGGGAAGGGGGATATGGGGGAGGGGGGATATGGGGGAGGGGGGGATATGGGGATATGGGGGAGGAGGGGATATGGGGATATGGGGGAGGGGGGATATTGGGGAGGGGGGATATGGGGGAGGGGGGATATGGGGGATATGGGGGAGGGGGGATATGGGGAGGCTTACCCTGCCTGCTCTGACGAGGTCGTTCACCTTCTTGTGGCACTGGGTGCCTGTCCGTGGTGTCAGGGCCGCAGCGGTGACGGCCTCTGCCACTTCCCTCCACAGACGCCGGCTGTGGCGTGGGGCAACTCTGCGGCCGTGCCCGGGATACAGGGCGTCCCTCCTCTGCTCCACAGCGTCCAGGAGCGCCTTCACATCCCGTGACTCGAACCTCGGGGCTGAGCGGCGGCCAGCCATCCAGTCGGGTGTTCCGGTCGGGTGTTCCGGTCGGGTGGGGGGGAGCAGCGCGGCCTTATGAGCCGTCACGCCGTGCGGCGCGTATGACGCTGCACGGCATGAACCACTCCGCAAGCGCGGATCCCGTTACGTCGCTGCTAGCCCATTTCGGGCCGGAGACTTTCGACCCATTTTTCCGACGTGACGCAAGTCGGATTTGCGCCGTTTTTTGCGCCGATCGGCGGACTTTCCGCCGATAACAGAGAATTTCGCCCCAGAAGTTAAGCTAACCAGCCTATAGTTACCCGCCTTTTGTCTACCTCCTTTTTTAAACAGTGGCGTTCTAATCCACCCCAGAGTCCAGCAAAGTTTGGTAAATTACCACAAGTGCATTTGCTATTTCTCCCACCATCTCTTTTCATACTCTGTGATGCATTCCATCAGGGCCAGGAGACTTGTCTACCTTTAGCCCCATTAGCTTGCCCAACACGACCTCCTTCGTGACAATGATCATTTCTAGGTCCTCAGCTGCCATAGCTTCCTTGTCAACAATTATTGGCATGTTATTTGTGTCTTCCAATGTGAAGATTGACACAAAATACCTGTTCAATGCCTCGGCCATTTCCTCATTTCCCATTATTAAATACCCCTTCTCATCCTCTAAAGGATCAATATTTACCTTAGCTACTCTTTTTTATTTTATATATTTGTGGAAAAGTTTGTGATCTGCTTTTATATTCTGAGCTAGTTTACTCTCATAATATATTTTACTTTTCTTTGTAGATTTTTTCGTGGGTTTCTGTTGACCTTTAAAGATTTCCCAATCCTCTAGTTTCTCACTAATCTTTACCACTTTGTATGCATTTTCGTTCAATTTGATACCCTCCTTTATTTCCTTAGATATCCATGGCTGGTTTTCTCTTTTACTTTGCACTGGTATATACTTTTTCTGAGCACTGTGAAAAATCTCTTGGAAAGTCCTCCACTGTTCCTCAATTGTCCCATCACAAAGACGTTGCTCCCAATCTACCCGAGCTAACTCCTCACTCATCCCATTGTAATCTCCATTGTTTAAGCACAAGACACGGGTATTGGATTTTACTTTCTCTCACTCCATCTGTATTTTAAATTCAACTAGACTATGATCGCTCCTTCCGAGAAGATCCCTAACTATGAGATCATTAATTATTCCTGTCTCATTACACAGGACCAGATCTAGGATAGCTTGCTCCCTCATAGAATCCAGTACAAATTCCTCGGGGTACACATCTCCAAAAATCTGTCCTGGTCCACCCGCGTTGACGCTACCACCAAGAAAGCACAACAGCGCTTATACTTCCTCAGGAAACTAAGGAAATTTGGCATATCCACATTAACTCGATGGGTCGAATGGCCTCCTTCTGCACTGTAAATTCTATGAAATCTATGAAACTCTTACCAACTTTTACAGATGCACCATAGAAAGCATCCTATCTGGCTGCATCACAGCCTGGTATGGCAACTGCTCGGCCCAAGACTGCAAGAAACGTCAGAGTTGTGAACACAGCCCAGTCCATCACACGAACCTGCCTCCCATCCATTGACTCCATCTACACCTCCCATTGCCTGGGGAAAGCAGCCAACATAATCAAAGACCCCTCCCACTCGGCTTACTCACTCTTCCAACTTCTTCCATCGGGCAGGAGATACAAAAGTCTGAGAACACGCACGAACAGACTCAAAAACAGCTTCTTCCCTGCTGTTACCAGACTCCTAAATGACCCTCTTATGAACTGACCTCATTAGCACCACACCTCTGTATGCTTCACCCGATGCCGGTATTATGTAGTCACATTGTGAACCTTGTGTTGCCCTATTATGTATTTTCTTTTATTTCCTTTTCTTTTCATGTACTTAATGATCTGTTGAGCTGCTCGACAGTTCGAGGAAACTATCGTGGACACATTCTATGAACTCTTCCTCAAAGCTGCCCTGGCCGACCTGGTTTGACCAATCAACATAAAACATAGAACAGTACAGCACAGTATAGGCCCTTCGGCCCACGATGTTGTGTCGACCATTTATCATAATCTAAGATCAACCTAACCTACACCCCTTCAATTTACTGCTGTCCATGTGCCTGTCTATGAGTCGCTTAAATGTCCCTAATGACTCTGACTCCACCACCTCTGCTGGCAGGGCACCCACCACTCTCTGTGTAAAGAACCGACCTCTGACATCTCCCCTATACCTTCCTCCAATCACCTTAAAATTATGTCCCCTCGTGACAGCCATTTCCGCCCTGAGGACTGGGGGCATTCTGGCTAAGTTTGCCGATGATACAAAGATAGGTGGAGGGGCAGGTAGTATGGAGGAGGTGGGGAGGCTGCAGAAAGATTTAGACAGTTTAGGAGAGTGGTCCAAGAAATGGCTGATGAAATTCAACGTGGGCAAGTGCAAGGTCTTGCATTTTGGAAAAGAATAGAGGCATGGACTATTTTCTAAACGGTGACAAAATTCATAATGCTGAAGTGCAAAGGGACTTGGGAGTCCTAGTCCAGGATTCTCTAAAGGTAAACTTGCAGGTTGAGTCCGTAATTAAGAAAGCAAATGCAATGTTGTCATTTATCTCAAGAGGCTTGGAATATAAAAGCAGGGATGTACTTCTGAAGCTTTATAAAGCATTAGTTAGGCCCCATTTAGAATACTGTGAGCAATTTTGGGCCCCACACCTCAAGAAGGACATACTGGCACTGGAGCGGGTCCAGCAGAGATTCACACGGATGATCCCAGGAATGGTAGGCCTAACATACGATGAATGTCTGAGGATCCTGGGATTATATTCATTGGAGTTTAGGAGGTTGAGGGGAGATCTAATAGAAACTTACAATATAATGAATGGCTTAGATAGGGTGGACGTAGGGACGTTGTTTCCATTAGCAGGGGAGACTAGGACCCGGGGGCACAGCCTTAGAATAAAAGGGAGTCACTTTAGAACAGAGATGAGGAGAAATTTCTTCAGCCAGAGGGTGGTGGGTCTGTGGAATTCATTGCCACAGAGGGCGGTGGAGGCCGGGACGGTGAGTGACTTTAAGACAGAAGTTGATAAATTCTTGATTTCTCGAGGAATTAAGGGCTATGGAGAGAGAGCGGGTAAATGGAGTTGAAATCAGCCATGATTGAATGGTGGAGTGGACGTGATGGGCCGAATGGCCTTACTTCCGCTCCTATGTCTTATGGTCTTATGGAAACGTCTCTGGCTATCCGCTCTATCCATGCCTCTCATCAACTTGTGCACCTCTATCATGTCACCTCTCTTCCTTCTTTGCTCCAGTGAGAAAAGCCCTAGCTCCCTCAAGCTTTCTTCATAAGACATGCCCTCCAGTCCAGGCAGCATCCTGATAAATTTCCTCTGTACCCTCTCCAAAGCATCCACGTCCTTCCTATAATGAGGCGACCAGAACTGGACACAATATTCCAAGTGTGGTCTAACTAGGGTTTTATAAAGCTGCAGCAAAACCTCCCAGCTCTTAAACTCAATCTCCCTATTAATGAAAGCCAACACACCATTTGCCTCCTTAACAACCCTATCAACCTGGGTGGCAACTTAGAGGGATCTATGTACATGGACCCCAAGATCCCTCTGTTCCTCCACACTTCCAAGAATCCTGCCTTTAACCCTGTATTCAGCATTCAAATTCAACCTTCCAAAATGAATCACTTCACATTTATCAAGGTTGAAATCCATCTGCCACTTCTCAGCCCAGCTCTGCATCCTGTCAATGTCCTCTTGTAACCTGAAACAGCCCTCGATACCATCTACAACTCTCCAACCTTCATGTTATCGGCAAACTTACTAACCCACCCTTCCACTTCCTCATCCAAGTCAGTTATAAAAACCACAAAGAGCAGAGGACCCAGAACAGATCCCTGAGGGACACCACTAGTCACCGACCTCCAGGCGGAATACTTTTCATCCACTACCACTCGCTGTCTTCTTTCGGCCAACCAATTCTGTATCCTGAATCAGTTTCTAGCTCAGCCCTTCAAAATCACTCAAGAGGCATGGTTGGAATGCAGGGGCTGGTTTAGCACAGAGGGTTAAACAGCTGGCTTGTAATGCAGAACAAGACCAACAGCACGGGTTCAATTCCCGTACCGGCCTCCCCGAACAGGTGCTGGAATGTGGTGACTAGGGGCGTTTCACAGTAACTTCATTGAAGCCTACTTGTGACATTAAGTTATTATTATTATCCACTGCCCGACCTTCATCAATGTGTCTTGTCACATCCTCAAAGAATTGAATGAGGCTTGTGAGGCATTGATGAGGCCCCTCACAATGCCATGCTGACTCTTTAATCAAACTATGTTTTTCTAAATAATCATAAATCCTATCTCTCAGAATCCTTTCCAATATTTTGCTCACCACAGACGTAAGACTGTAATTCCCAGGGATTTCCCTATTCCTTTTCTTGAACAGGGGAACAACATTCGCCTCCCTCCAATCATCCGGTAATACTCCAGTGGAGAGTGAGGATGCAAACATCATCACCAACGGTGCAGCAATCTCCTCCCTTGCTTCCCGTAGTAACCTTGGGTATATCCCGTCAGGCCCAGGAGACTTAACTATCCTGATGCTTTTCAAAATTTCCAGCACATCCTCTTTCTTAATATCAACCTGGTTGAGTCTATTAACCTGGTTCGCACTGTTCTCACGAGCAACAAGGTCCCTCTCTCTAGTGAATACGGAAGCAAGATATTTATTTAGGGCCTCCGCTACCTCCTCAGACTCCATGGGTGGGATTCACCCCTACCCGGCGGGATGGAGTGGCGTGAACCTTCCACACCTTCAGGGGCTAGGCCCGCACCGGAGTGGTTGCCGCCCCGCCGGCCGGCGGGAAAGGGGCTTGGCGCCACGTGAACCAGCACCGAAGGGCCACCGCCGGCCGGCGCGAGTCGGCGCATGCGCAGGAGTGCCAGCGCGTGCTGGCGCCATCCCCGTGCATGAGCAGAGGGATTCGCTTCCGCACCGGGAATAGCGGAGGACCACGGCCTCCGGTGCTGAACAATAGAGTGCCACCACAGCACAGGCCCGCCCGCGGATCGGTGGACCCCGACCGCGGGCCAGGCTACCGTGGGGGCACCTCTCAGGGCCAGACCCCCCCGCGACCCCCCAAGAACCCCGGAGCCCGCCCGCGCTGCTGGGTCCCGCTGGTAAGGGACCTACTCTAATTTACGCCGGCGGAACTGGCAAAGAACGGACAGGATTTCGGCCCATCGCGGGCCAGAGAATACGGTCAGCCCTGGGGCCCATTGAGTCGCGCCGGACCCCACCATTCCCCGAGGCGGGCGGCGTGACTCACGCCGGGCAATTTTTGGGGAGCGGGGGTGGGATTCACGCCGACCCCCGGTGATTCTCACACCCAGCGGTGGGGTCGGAGAATCCCTCCCAAGTTCTCTCCTGATCGGCCCTACTCTCACTCTGACCATCCTCTAATTTCTCTCATAAGTGTAGAACGCCTTGGGGTTTTCCCTAATCCTTCTCGCCAGGGCTTTTTCATGCCCCCTTCTAGCTCTCCTAAGTCCATTTTTGAGTTCCTTCCTGGTTACCTTGTAACCCTCTGGAGCTGTGCCAGATCCTTGCTTACTCAATTTTACGTAAGCTTCCTTCTTCCTCTTGACTCGAAGCTCCAGCTCTCTTGTCATCCAAGGCTCCTTCATCTTACCATTCCTTCTTTGTCTCAGTGGGACAAAACTATCCAGCTCTTGCAGCAAGTGCTCCTCAAACAACCCCCACATTACTGTTGTGCATTTCCCCGAGAACAACTGTTCCCAATTTATGCTCCTCAGCTCCTGTTTAATAGCAGTATAGATTAAAATCACCCATGATAATTGCCGTACCATTTTTGCATGCATCAGTTATTTATTTGTTTATTGGCCGTCCCACCATGATGTTATTATTTGGTAGCCTATAGACTACACCTATCAGTGACCTTTTCTACTGACTATTTCTAATTTCCACCCAAATAGATTCAACCGTTTTCTCCATAGAACCTATATCATTTTTCTCTACCGCCATGATGTCATCCTTAAATATCAGAGCCACACCACCTCCCTTACCTTCCTGCCTGTCCTTCCGAAAGGTCTGATACCCCTGGATATTTAACTCCCAGTCATGACCATCCTGCAACCTGTCTCTGTAATGGGTAATGGTCACTAAATCATAGGCATTTGCGATGATTTGTGCCGTCAATTCATTTATATTGTTTTGAATGCTACGAGCATTCAGGTAAAGTTTATGCGAGTTTAATACCTTCTTTTTGAATCCTAACGCCTCCATCAATAACATCTCCTGAGTTCTTCTTCCTTTTATCTTTTTTCATAACTTTCCATGTAGTGGAACCCACCTTCCCATGTGCTAACCTGCTGCTTTGCTTCCCATTAACCATTATATTTCCTGTAGTGTTACCCTTCCCTTCTGTCCCCCACTTGTTAGTTTAAAGTCCTTGAGACCACCCTATTTATCCTTTTTGCTAAATGGACTCAGAGACTTGGAACACGGCCTATCCGTCCTAGGCTCCAAGTCACAATTGAAGCCCCCCTCTCCCCATAATTAGCTGATGTGAACCAAAACCGGGGTAGATGCCAGTACCTTGTTAATAAATCATCCCAGTGTGGTGCATACACATTGACCAAAACCATTGGAGTGCTTGCCAATGACCCACTGATGATTACGTACTTCCCATCTGGGCCTGCCAATATATTAACCGCAGAAAACACCACCTTCTGATTCATTAACTGTAAGGATTCTCCAATTGAAACCTGGTTTCTCTTCTATTCCCTTTATCTTTCTGTTATATTTTGATATTTTATCTTTTGATGCCTGGACAATTGCTGAGATTTATGCCTTTCAGATGGTCTACACTTTTAATTTTTAAATGATTCCTGAACGCCCCCCCCCCCCACCCCCCAGCAGATGTGCTATTTTGTTTGGCCTCTGGAGACCCCCGATATCAGTGCAATTTGGTCCAGCCCAGTGGAGGATGTTCCGCAATGTTCTGCCAAACTGACACAGACTCCATTTTGTAGAGGGAAGCACATTTTGATACAGGCCTGGATAAATAGTTAATCTCTCTCTTTCCTGATGAACACTTTTTTGATTAATAAGCTTGAAGAGTCAGTCTATCTCTCTCTCTGCTTGGCGATTTAGAGAGCATTCTGCAGCCTGCAGGTTCTGGTTGAAGACATTAGGAGATCGCTGGCTACAAAGGCCACTATGTCAGCAGCAAAGAACCATCTCATATTTCTTAAACCCTGTTATTTGTTTTTACCTTTCCCCCAAGTTCACCCTGTGTCTATTCTGTGTGTGTCTGGGTGAAGGGTGGGACAGGGTTTTGGGAATAGTTAGATTAGCAAACCATTGTTCCATTTTTATCATTATATAATAATGCTTTTCCTTGTTATCAATGAACCGTTTTTCAAGTTTTACTTATAAATCTGGTGCCTGTAAGTTATTGGAGCAGTCCAGGGCCAAAATCTCGACAAGTTTACAAGAATTATTTGTTAATTGACTTATGTTGCGACTCCGGGTCGAGGGGAGCTGGAATTGACCGCAAGCTTGCCAAGGGTGTCATAACATAACACAATGCCCCCACCTCCCCCCACGCCTTACAATCAAATCCCGAGTGATATACCTGCCCACACAACTTTCTACAACCTTGTTTGATACTTGATTTCCAAGTGGGTCTCTGTGGTGAACATATTGTATTAACCATTCACCATGTATTTCACTGTATCACGCTGTTGCCCCCATTGTACGATATTACATAGAATGTATCATGTTGGTGCCCTTGTGGGCTCCGCCCCTTGAGGGGAGGTATACAGAGCAGTAGCCTTGTAGGTGGCTCCCACTAGCAGAGCAGTCGCAGGCAGGCACTGTTAAAGTCGATTAAAGCCACAGTTTACATCTACTCTCTGTTTCGCTGAATTGATGGTCGCATCAATTTAATCGACTACACCACAATGGAATCGGCCCTCAAACCTGGAAGAGTACCTACGTGACCTCAAAGTCCTCGCACAAAGTTGCAATTACCAGGCTGTTATGGCCTCTCAACATATCGACCTCGCCGACCGGGACGCCTACGTGGCTGGAGTCAGGTCCAACTACGTGAGACAGTGCCTGCTCGAGAAAGGTGCCCCCGACCTGGAAGAGATGGTAAAACTAGCCACCCCCCTAGAAGTAGCGTTGCAAAGCCTCAACGCGTTCCCGTCTGATCAAGTGACCCCCTCGTGGACCCCCGACCAGAGTGTACCCCAGGCCTGTGCCGCGCGGCTGCCCGCCCAACCCAGGGGGCTACCCTGCTATTTCTGCAGTCAGCACCAGCACCCCAGACTGCGCTGCCCGGCCCGGAACGCGAACTGCAGCGACTGCGGCAAAACGGGACACTTCGCCAAAGTTTGCCTGGCCGGGTCCAAATCCTCCAAGTTTGCGTGCCTGCCGGCTCCGCCCCCTCCGGACGCGTCATCTGCCTTGTGTTGTCTGTGGGGGCAGCCATCTTCAAGCCCGCACAACATGTGCGAATCACGGGGGCCGCCATCTTGGCCACCGTCTCCCACTCGGCCTGCCACGTGTGACTCGTGGGGGCCGCCATCTTGGCCGCCATCTACAACGCTGCCCGACACGTGCGAACGACGGGGGCAGCCATCTTGGGACCACCCCATCACCTCCGACCACGCCGTCTACCCGCAACTCGGTGCGGTCACCCTCGACCAGTCACGGCCAAAACACCTCCGGAGCTCCATGATGACCGTCCGGGTCAATGGACACGAAACGCCTTGCCTGTTCGACTCCGGGAGCACGGAGAGCTTCATTCACCAGACACGGTAAGGCGCTGCTCGCTCCAAATCTTCCCTGCACTTCAAACCATCTCCCTTGCTTCTGGATCGCACTCAGTGCAGATCCAGGGTACACTGCCACAAACCTTGCAATACAGGGCGCCGAGTATGCCAATTTTAAACTATATGTACTCCCCAACCTCTGCGTGCCTCTCCTGTTGGGACTGGACTTCCAGTGCAACCTCAGGAGCCTAACCCTGAAGTTTGGCGGGCCCCTACCCCCACTCATCGTAAGTAGTCTCGTGACCCTGAAGGTCGACCCTCCCCCATTCTTCTCAAATCTCACCGGCGACTGTAAGCCAGTCGCCACCAGAAGCAGGCGGTACAGCATCCAGGACAGGACTTTTATCAGGTCCGAGGTCCAGCAACTCTTGCAGGAAGGGATCATCGAGGCAGCAATAGCCCCTGGAGAGCTCAGGTGATGGTCGTCAGGACCAGGGAAAAGAACCGGATGTTTGTAGACTACATCCAGACCATAAACCGGTACACGCACCTCGATGCGTACCCCCTTCCCCAGATCGCAGACATGGTGAATCAGATCGCACACTACCGGGTGTTCTCCACAGTGGATCTGAAGTCTGCATACCACCAGCTCCCAATCTGGCCGGAGGAACGCCACTACACGGCCTTTGAGGCAGCTGGCCGCCTCTTCCACTTCCTCCGGGTTCCCTTCGGCGTCACAAACGGGGTCTCGGTCTTCCAAAGAACGATGGACCGAATCGTGGACCAGTACGGGCTGCGGGCCACATTTCCGTACCTGGACAACGTCACCATCTGTGGCCACGACCAGCAGGACCAAGACTCCAACCTCCTGAAATTTCTCCAAACCGCCCAAGCCCTCAGCCTCACTGACAACAAGGAGAAATGCGTTTTCCGCACAACCACACTAGCCATCCTTGGCTATGTCATGGAAAATGGAGTTCTAGGACCCGACCCCAACCGTATGCGCCCCCTCCTGCAACTCCCCTCCCCCACTGCTCCAAGGCCCTGAAAAGATGCCTCGGGTTCTTTTCCTATTACGCCCAGTGGGTCCCCAACTATGCGGACAAAACCCGCCCACTGATCAAGGCCACCATCTTCCCACGGGTGGCTGAGGCCCGCCAGGCCTTCAGCCGCATCAAGGCAGATATTGCCAAAGCCGCGATGCGCGCGGTGGACGAGTCCATCCCCTTCCAGGTGGAGAGCGACGCGTCAGAAGCCGCCCTCGCCGCCACCCTTAACGAGGCGGGCAGGCCAGGAGCATTTTTTTCCCGTACCATCAACGCCTCCGAAATTCGACACACCTCGGTCGAAAAAGAAGCCCAAGCCATCGTGGAAGCCGTGCGGCACTGGAGGCACTACCTGGCAGGTAGGAGGTTTGCCCTCGTCACCGACCAACGGTCAGGCCTTCATGTTTGATAATACACAGCGGGGCAAGATCAAGAACGATAAGATCTTGAGGTGGAGGATCAAACTCTCCACCTATAATTATGATATAGTGTATCGTCCTAGGAAGCTCAACGAGCCCCCAGATGCCCTGTCCCATGGCACGTGCGCCAGCGCGCAAGATGACTGACTCCGGGCCATCCACAATGACCTCTGCCACCCAGGGGTCACCTGGCTTCTCCACTACATCAAGGCCCGCAACCTGCCCTACTCCACCGAGGAGGTCAGGGCTATGACCAGGGACTGCCAAATCTGCGCGGGGTGTAAACCGCACTTCTATCGACCAGATAAGGCCCACCTGGTGAAGGCATCCCGGCCCTTTGAGAGCCTCAATATCGACTTCGAAGGGCTCCTCCCCTCTACGAACCGCAACACGTATTTCCTCAAGTCGTTGACGAGTTCTCCCGCTTCCCCTTTGCAATCCCCTGCCCCGACATGACCGCGGCCACTGTCATTAAGGCCCTGCATAGTATCTTCACCTTGTTCGGTTTCCCCACTTGCGTCCCCAGTGACCGGGGCTGCTCGTTTATGAGCGACAAACTACGTCAGTACCTGCTCGGTAAGGGCCTTGAGCAGGACTACCAGTTATAACCCCCGGGGAAACGGGCAGGTGGAGAGGGAGAACGCGACAGTCTGGAAGTCCGTCCTCCTGGCCCTACGGTCTGGGAATCTCCCAGTTTCCCATTGGCACGAGGTCCTCCCCGATGCGCTCCATTCCATTAGGTCCCTCCTTTGCACAGCCACGAACGAGACCCCTCATGACCGTCTGTTTGTTTTCCCCAGGAAATCCACATCCGGGGTCTCGCTTCCGTCCTGGCTGAAGACATCGGGGTCCGTCCTACTCCACAAACACGTCAGGAGCCATAAGTCCAACACCCTGGTCGAGAGGGTCCAGCTCCTTCACACCAACCCCCAGTACGCATACATAGAACACCCCGACGGCTGACAGGATACGGTTTCCCTCCGGGACCTGGCACCCTCAGGTTCCACTACCACCGCCACCCCAACTTACCCCCCCCCCCAACCTACTCCAGCCAGCGCCCCCGCCCCTACATGGCACCCGCACCCCCTCTTGCCCCCCCTCCCCCCTTCACCGACCCACAGGAACGAACCTCCAGAAGACACGCTCCCGGAGTCCACGTCTGTGCCCGCACCAACGACTTCACTACCCATGCCCGCACGGATGAGTTTGACACCCGGGCCAGCTGCGATACCAGAGCTTCGGTGATCACAGCGCACGATCAGGGCACCGGACAGGCTGAACCTGTGAACCCTTCACCCCCGCCGGACTTCAATTTTTTAACAGGGGGTGAATGTGCTGAACGTATTGTATTAACCATTCACCATGTATTTCGCTGTATCACGCTGTTGCCCATGTGGACTCCACCCATGGACCATTGTACGATATTACATAGAATGTACCATGTTGGTACCCTTGTGGGCTCCGCCCCTTGAGGGGAGGTATAAAGAGCAGCAGCCCTGTAGGCGGCTCCCACTAGCAGAGCAGTCGCAGGCAGTCACTGTTCTAGTCGATTAAAGCCACAGTTTACATCTACTCTCTGTTTCACGTGAATTGATGGTCGCATCAGTCTCCTGTAGAAAAATTACATCTGCCTTTAAACTTCTCAGGTGCGCAACACCCGGGACCTTTTTACTGGCCATTTAAACCCCTCATGTTCTAAGTTATCAACCGGACTGGGGGCCTCTGACCTCTGCCTCCCGACCTAGCCATGATGTGGTGATGCCGGCGCTGGACTGGGGTGAGCACAGTAAGAAGTCTTACAACACCAGGTTAAAGTCCACCAGGTTTGTTTCAAACACTAGCTTTCAGAGCACTGCTCCTTCCTCAGGTGAATCTGAGGAAGGAGCAGTGCTCCGAAAGCTAGTGTTTGAAACAAACCTGGTGGACTTTAACCTGGTGTTGTAAGACTTCTTATTGTCCCGACCTAGGATCAGCTATAACCTCCCTGTGAGGCAATCCAGCAATGCTCCAACCTGTGCCGGCTCCGGGTCCATCCAAGATGGCCACCACATCCCCCACCAAGCCAGACCAAAAACAAAGGAACCGTCACCGTCAGCAGTCTACCTGTCCCCCTCTTCCTCCCCCTCCCCCTTCCACCAGCTCCACCCCACCCTGAAAACTAAGCAAACAACCTACGGAAAAAACAAAGCCCCCCTCCCCTTGCCTGTCCCCAAACCCAAACCAAACAGAAACAAAAAGCCAAAGCTTGTTGCCTTAAAAAAACACAAAAAACAACCCCCACGGTAACCAGGTGAAGACATCTCCCCCTTTCTGCTCCTGTTAACTAGCTATACTGCTAGCAGGGTGATGCCCGCACAGAGTAGGAAAAAAGTCAACTAGACAGTATATCAATGATCAGCTCCCCTGCCAAAACCAAACTTTAATACAGAACAATAGAGGAAAATCAACACCCTACCCTCCTCCCCCATCACAAAACAAACTCCAACAGCACACTATACAAACCCAACTTCGCCCAGAAAAATCACCCACCAGCAAGAACCAGACACAACCCCATATCCCCCAACATTACAAATATCTCCCAAAATACAAATACAGATGAACTTAACAAAGAACTAACAACAAACTCCATAGTCCTTAAGCACTTTAGTTCATCCCCAGTCCGTGCTTCTTGTCAAACTCATCAGCATCCTCTGGCGCATCAAAGTAATAGTCTCACTGTCCTTGAAAGTAACCTGAAGACGAATCGGGTACACAACACCAAACCTCACGTTACTCTTGTACAGCGCGGCCTTGGCCATATTAAACACCGCCGCAATTCGGCCCCAATGTCCTGGTATATTCTGATGGCATGGCCCTCCCACCTCCAGTCTTGATGGTACTCCGCCCACCTCAGGACCCACTCGATATCCAGCTATTGATTAACCCTAACAATGATCGGCTGTGGTAGCTCTCCAGATCTGGGCTTCGGCCTCAGCGACTGATGGGCCCTGTCCAACTCAGGAAGCGTCGGTATGTTTTGTTCCCTCACCAGCTTTCCGAATATCTTGGACATTTAGTTCATGGAGAATGAGCCCTCCAAGCTTTCCGACAGCCCAATGGCTCTTACATTTTGCCGCCTCTCTTAATCCTAAATCTTGATTTCCCATTAACAGCATGTAAAATGAACATACAGCACTCATCTCCACTTACACAATCAGGTAAAAATTGCCCACTACATCTTCAATCCAACTTCGTAACAATGGCTTACAAGGGAAATTAGAGATAGTATTAGATCCAAGGAAGAGGCATACAAATTGACCAGGAAAAACAATGGGCTGGATTCTCACAAAATGAGACTATGTCCCCACGCCGGTGTAAAAACGGTGGAGTTTTACTCCAGAAATTCCTACAAATAAGTTCAACGAATTCATAGCCCTGCAGGGGGCAAGCAGGGACCCAGAGTGAATCTCGCAGCTTTTGCTGCAGATACGGGTCCCCGCTGTAGCCACCTGGATTGGCCACTTCCCGACTTTAAAATGGAGATCCGCTAAGAATGCAGGGAAATTCAGCCAACGCAGGAAAACAAGCAGGAGCAAAGTTCCCTGTGTATCAGAACTTGCAGGAACCCAGACAGCACTGAAACTAACAACCATCTGCATATTAATGAGCGATCCCTGGGAACAATTGGAAACAGTTAAGGTAAACAAGGCCAAGCCAGACTCCTCGGCGCCAGCAGGAGCCAAGACAAAGGAAGGCCAATGGACACTTAGGAACTGCCCAGTGATCAAGGAACAGCTCCAGTATTGGAGAAATCGATCCAAGTGATCAGAACTTAGTTCAATCACTTGAAACCAGGTACGGGGTCTGCCCAAAAGGGTGCGAAGCCCCTGGGGACTATAAAATAGAGTCCCCAAGTTCAATTCGTCCTTCTTGGCAGGATCACTCAGCAGCTCGAAACAACCCTTGACCGTGACCTGCCTAGTAGCTGCATCAACCAAGTAAGTCTCCAGTCCATGCACGCTATGAGATAGGCGCTCCTAGCTACCAGTCCGTACCAGCTTTGAATCCTGCAGACTCAGAATCGAATGAAAGGCCATTTGTTCCCCTGACCTGGTGGGCCAGTTCCAAAGCTAAGTATAGGCCTTTTAGTGTTAGAAATAGTCTAGTAAGTAGAGTTTTATGCATGAGTAGCGATTGACTGTGTATAATAAATGTGTCTTGATTTGAAACGTACTAACTGGTGTATTGAGTTATTGATCAGCACTTGAACTTGAACCTCGTGGTGGTATCATAAAGATACCTGGCGACTCTAGAGCAAAGGTTATAGAAACAGAGCAAATTAAGTAAAGACACAACGAGCAACATTTAATAGCCAACCAAAAGTTAGCAACATCGCTCTCCTGGGTCAGAGTCCACGCATGCGCACAGCAGCGGCAGCGCCGTGCTCCATGGCTGACTCGGACCGCGGAGCGACACCGAAGAAAGAGATCCCCCGATCAGCTGCGCGCCCAAGCCTCAAACCCCGCACAGTTAATCAGCGGCCGCCTACAAGGCCTCCCCTGGTCTCCGATCCGCCAGGCCCCGACCAGGGCAGCTGTGGACTGAGTCCACAGCCGGCATGCGAGCATCCCGACCGGCAGTAGGTGGTTAGTTTCAGGCCGCCTGGAACTCGGCTGTTCGGGAGCAGAATACTGCTGAGCAGGCCTCTGGCAATGGCCCCCCGGTGGTGCGGCGTACGACACGGTGACACCGATTTTCGGTCCCGGAGAATCACTGAACTGGCGCCGGGCCCGATTATGGCGTCAAACTGGATTCTCCGCCCCGGCGCCGGGTGCGATTTCGGCATTGGGCTGCGGAGAATCCAGCCCAATGGATTTGAGGATTGGGAGCAGTTTAGAATTCAGCAAAGGAGGATGAAGGGATTGATTAAGAAGGAGAAAATTAAGCTTGCAGGGAACGTAAAAACGGACTGGTAAGGGGGAGCCAGTGGGTGTGGTTTATTTGCACTTTCAGAACGCTTTGGACAAAGTCCCACATAAGAGAGTACAATGTAAAATTAAAGCGCATGAATAGAAAATCCCTTTGCCTGGAGGTGGCAACTGTTTATCGACCTCTTTGGGGAAAATTAAGCTGTCAGCAGATATAAGATGGAGGGGAGGGGGGTTAAGGGAAACAGGGCGGCAGGGGGAGTTGGTTGAGGTTGGAAATAGGTAGAGGGAAAGGGGAACAGGGGAACTGGGTATGTAAGCCATGTTGCTGGGTTTGGTTGTTGGTTGGGTGGGTGTTATTTGTTCTGTTGTTTTTTTTCCTTTTGAAAATTGTTGTTAAAAATTATATATGCCGTAATAAAATATTTAAAAAATAAAAGAAAACTGGTTCCCAGACTGGAAACAAAGATTAGGAGTAAACGGGTCTTTTTCATTGGCAACTGACTAGTAGGGTACCGCAGCGATTGGTGCTGGGAACCCAGCTATTCAAAATATATATCAACGATTTAGACGATGGAGATAAAAGTGTTCGTGGAAGGTCCCCCGTGTCTGGTAGAGTTGGTGCACTGTTTTCCTGGTGGATAGCAGGTTAAAGTCCATCTGCAGCTTTTTCCTCTCCAGTAGAAGCTCTACGGTTGGGGCCTCGGAGTATTTTCTGTCGATCTCCAGGATGGAGTCAATAAGTTGGCCACCCTCTCTTCCCTATCTCTTTGTGCCTTGTAGGCTATAATCTCTCCCTTAATCACTGCTTTCAGTGCCTCCTAGATCGTGCAAGGTGAGACCTCCCTGTTCAGGTTGTTTGTAACGTACTCACCTATGGCTTGTGATATGTTTTGGCAGAAGACATTATTGGGCAGCAGGTCCACGTCCAATCTCCACGTGGGGCACTGGGCACAGTCTGTCTCCACCCTCACATCCATGTAATATGGAGCGTGGGTCGGATATAACTATGGCTGAATATTCTGCTCTTACTATTCCTGGAAGCACCACTTTCCCCACTGCAAAGTCTATCCTTGAGAGTGCTTTGTGGACTGGTGAAAAATAACAAGAATTCCTTCTCACAGGGTTGTAGGAACTGCCACGGGTCCACCGCCCCCTTCTGCTCCATGAATGTTCCCAACTCCTTAGCCATGCCCGTTCTTTTCCCCGTTTAGGGGTTCAATTGGCCTGTCAGTGGGTCCTGTACACAATTGAAGTCTCCCCCCACCTCCCCCCCCCATGACCAGTCGGTGCATGTCAATGTCAGGGATTACCGCCATGGTCTTTTTTATGAAGCCTGTGTCACACCAGTTGGGCACGAATACATTAACCAGAACTACTGGTCACCCATATAGGACACCGCTGACCATAATGTGACAAATCCCAAATTTCTTTACCCGTCAGTCTGGCCTCAATAAAAGTCGAGATGGATTTGCAGGTACAGCATTAGTTATTTTATTTAGCTTGCAAGCTTTCCTCAATTCTCAGGAGCACGAAGCACATCCTGCTTCGTAGACCTCTGGAATCAAGTGAGGCTGTAGAACAAAGGAGTCTGTACTGATACATTCAAATGGCATCAAGTTTCACATACACAATGCCCATAGGTCATCCTATATCCCTCCTGACCTGTTGATATATTCTGATTGGCTCACTTCCAATCCCTTCCTCTGGCCCCTATTACCCAGCATCCTTTTCTCCTCCTTTGGTGGACACACCTCTTCCTGCTTTGCCATGTGGTCTGAAATCCTTTGTCTGTGAACTCACCAGAATGAGACTGGCCTATCTCTACATTACAGTAACTAATATCTCTAAAGTAACTATTTTATATCACATTCGTCATTCCCTCCTTTTATCATTCCATGATAACCGAACTATCCAATCCATAGCTACGGTCCCTCATCTAAAAAGATCTGTCACTGCATTTCCAATTCCTGGCGTAGCCCCCCTTCATCTGCTGCACCCTCATGGATTTTGACAGCTAAGATGTTAGGGGCGTTGATCTGTTCCAGTGTACCCCGCATTCTACCCATCACACATTTAAGGATGGCTGGGCCCACAAAGATGCAGCCGATAGCCACCACTAAATACATGACCATATTTATCAACCAGTCCTTCCAACCTCCAAATCCCCAGTTACCCCAAGCGCCAGGATCCTGCATTCCGTCCAGGTGATCCCGTATGTGATCCATAAATTTAGTGATGTTAGCGGTCAAGTCCTGAACTCCCATGATACACTTGCCCTGCACTATGGCGCATACCCCACCCTCACGGGCCAGAAGATAGTCAAGAGCATACCGGTTCTGCATTGCAAACAACCGTAGCGGAGACAATTCCTTGGTTATTGCCCCGAGGGCTCCCAAGGTTTCATTTCCCAAGATGTTAAGGCCACAAATAAAATAATTCCTATTGCTGACAGCCAAGGGACCCCCCAGTAGCCCAGTTTATCTAGCTTCGAAACGCCCATTCGGGCCGCCTAGCAATGCGGAAAGCCCTAGTCTCAACAGTGATATGAGAGACATTCCCCCAGCCACAAAGGAGCTGGAGGCCGGCGTTCAATGGAACACAAGTGGTGTTGTAACAAACGCATTGGCCAGACGCCTGGGTGATATGGCACCTCCTGTCCGTACAGTTGGGGAACAGACATGTTATATTCGTTTCCACCTCTACCAGCAAACAGCCGTATCCTTCACTGCTGAAACAATTCTCGTACGACCGGGAATCCCTATTGGGAGTGAAGTGGCTAGGTATATATGCCCTCCACCGTTGCAGCCTATCATACTGTGAATGGGAATTATCCCGAGGAAGGGGAAGGCAAATAGCCGGTGGTGGTGAACCCGGATCGTAAGGAAGAGTGACTTGCTCGGGCAGTGGCTCGGAATGCTGACAATGAATCACCGTTTGGGGAGTGCCCCAAAGCGGTGAAACAGAAAATAACCGAGACACCGCTGCGGGGTTCGGGTAGCAGACAACCCGTCCGTGGCCATACAAGCGATGGTAAATCTGGTAGAAGTGATTCATACTACCCGGGTTTTCCTCAGTTTGGCCTTTAACTAAATTAAGTGTATCTCCCGATAACCTACGTTCTAGCTGTACTTCCCTTCTCACACGCCCCGTCCTCTCTCTCGTCCCTCTCTCTTCCTACGCTCTCCTGACGGTCTGATGTTACCTTTATCGCACCAATCTTAACACATCCAAAATCAAATTTACATGTACTCCAAAAACAAGGCAATGTCCATATAATGTTCCCTTCCCATCGCCGGGACCGGTGCAATTGCTTCATGAGTCCTGCATTCTCCTTAACTTTGACGACCTTCCATGAGTCGATACCATGTCCTCGTATATGGGGGCAGCGAATAACATCACCTTTGCATCGGTGATGTATCCTTGTAGATTGGTTGGGGTTACAAATGTAGTTAATATTCCCCTTTTCCATGTCCGTCGCCAATAACACTCCAAGCGAGGTGAGGCCAAATATCACACAGACGGTGCGTAGCCACCCCATCATGCTCCACACCTGTAAAATAGCACAGGTTAATCTGTCCAAGAAAATGAGGCCCGTTATCAGAACTCAACTGAGCTGGTCTACTGTACCGGGGAATGATTTCCCGCATCAGAACTTTAACCACAGTAGCAGCTTTATTATCGGTAGTCGGATACGCCTCAACCCATCTGCTGAACACATCCACAATGACCAAAACATATTTATAACATTGACACCTTTCCAACTCAATGTAATCCATCTGGAGCGTCTCAAAGGGACCACTGGGTAACGGGGTTTGCCCCATCCCACAAGGGATACCTTTTCCGGTGTTATATTGCTGACAAATCAAACACCGATTACTGATACTCTGGGCCAATCCCTGCATTTTAGGGTGCCACCAAGTGTCCAGCAACAAATCACTAGTCCCCCGAGCCCCACAATGAGTTGCAAAGTGTACACATTTGATGACCCATAAAGCTAGTACATCAGACATACAAGTCTGATGTGCTGGCGTGGTCCATAAAGAGGAAACAGAATCATATGTACAACCTAACCGTTTCCACATTTGTTTATCACTCTCAGGAGCGTCCTCCTGTAACCTTATGACGTCTTGGATGGTTGGCATTGACTTGTCAGAAGCAGACATACTTATAGTCGATCGTTTAGTCTGACTTAACATTTTAGGCACCATCACTTGCTGAATTTGCGCGGCTGTCCGCGCTGCACAATCTGCTTGTTCATTACCAATGTCAACTGGGGTCTTACCATTTGTGTGGGCAGCGCATTTAATAACGGAAATCTGCGCGGGCATAAGGAGGGCCTGCAGTAAGTCATTAACTAAACCCCTGTGGGATATTTGACCACACATAATCATGTCAGGTTGTTCTGACGAAATGTCACTCAAATCGTCCCTTATTGTGGTAGTTTCCTGAATCAAGGCTAAACAGTCGTGGCCAGGTGCGTCTTCATGGACAGGGGGACCACTAAGAAAACAGGCTGGATTGATAGTGGTACAGTGTTTAAATGTCAGATGTGGATTGTTCAAAAGGTATACCTCATACCTATTCTGACGAGCTGCGGTAAGATGCTGAGTCTGCAGTTGCCTCAGTAGTGCGATGACCGAGTGGGAGCTATACACCGTAATATCCTGTTGGAGGGTGAGAGCATGTAACGGCTATGCGATGGCATTGATTGAACGTAAATCCTGTACTAATCGGTACTGGTCTGGTTTGGCTGGTTTAGGCACAGCAAGTATGGGGGTGTTACATTCTGATTGGCAAGGGACCAAAATACCCTGTTGCAACAGCTCTTGAATTAATTTGTCTATAGACGGAGCAGCTTGGGGTTTCAGGGGGTATTGCCGAATGGAAGGTAGCTTTACATGATCCTTAATCGTTACCTTTATAGGTGTAACATTTGTCTTTCCCACTTGTGATGGGTATTTCGCCCAGACCTGTGGATTGACATATTCCAAAACATCATGTCCCCAGTGATGCTGCAGTCGAGTGTTAATTGTTTCAGGGACCTCAAAATATTTTATGGTAGTGCCATCCGGCATGACTTGAAGTGCGTACTCTGTTGGATCCGAATGATCCACTACCCTCCTTACCATTTGCCCCAGATCCCTGGCATGGTACTGGTCGTGGACCTGACGTGTAATATGAGGGCTTACCGAAGCTGACTGTGGCCATAAATGTGGTGGTATTGTAACAAAATCGGCTGTACCTTCTTTTCCCGTGACTGTGGCTGTACCTTTGACTGGCCATTCGGTCCCAATTAATGGCCGGTATTTGTCCTCCAACACCCTGTTTTGTCTGGTTCTGTCATAGGCCAGGGTAACGTGATGCAGTGAATGTTCAATGTCTAACGTCCACCACTGGGGGTGATAGAAATATAGCACTGTTGTCTCATCCTCCATGATTGGACCGTTACCCCCTCGTCTCCGCACTCTAGCTGTAGCTGGAAGATACACAGTAAATCTCGGGCCAACAAATTACAGTCCAATCCAGTAGTCACTACAAACTGATGATCTGCAGACTTATTCTCGTAAGTGACTGTCACAGGTTCAGAAATAGGATACTCACACACCTGTCCTTGGAACCCTGACAATTGCTGGGTGTAGTCGGATAATGGTAGTCGAAGTTCTGATTGCACAGAAGACATGGCTGCTCCAGTGTCGTTTACAAATGAGTGATGTTAATCTCCTATCTGCAGAGAGATAATAGGTTCCCTGTCCGATTGGAGAGTCCTTATGACTAAATTAGCTAGTCAATCCTGTGTTGGGAAAGGGTTTGCCTGGGAGAAGTCAGTGTATCTCGTCTGTCCTCCCCTTGGTGGGTACCCCCTCCTTTGGGTCGGATAATCTCCTTCTGCTGCCTGTCTTTTAAAGGGGCATTCCTGTTGCCAGTGATCTGCACGGCCGCAATTAAAACATGCATTGTTCCCTCTATATCTGCCCCGTCCTCTTCTCCCAGTAGACCAATGGCCCCTCAGAGGGGGCGGCGGTTGTAAAGCTGTTGATGCATATGGTGGGCCATAAAAAGGAGCTGAGGGTCCCTTTGGGTGGGTTTGATATCCTCCCCCTCGCTGATCCACCCACCCAAAGTCACAATATTGGGGCTCCTGCTGGTAAACTACCATTTCTGCCGCTTATTGGGGTCGCAGATCATCCTTTTTCATTACATACTCAGTCTTAACCTTTGTAACTGAGCCTCCTTCCTGGCCTACACCCTCCTTCCAATAAAATCTGACTGCCCTTGCCATCTGGGAAGGGTCGTTCTCTGTCCAAATCATGTTATTACATTTCACAGCAGTAGCCACAGAAGGTGGTAGGCAATGCATTAACATAGCACAATATTGAGGGGAATTCTGACCATTTTGATATGGCAAGTCGCCTGACTGCCCACAGTAGATTTCATTAAAACGCTCCAGAAATTCCTCTGGCTCTTCAGTCCTCTTAGGTTTTAGGTCTAAGATAGCAGAAATATTTATGGGCTTTTGAAATGTGCTATTCAACGCATTCAGGATCTGTGTCCGCCTATCATCGTCTAACGCATGGGCTTGCTGAAGTGCGGCGTGGCTAGCATAATTCAAGTGATTGGTATCTTCCTAATTGGCAACTGTCTCCGAGTCTCACCAGGGGGCACTCTAGCTATTTCCTCTGGTTCTTCCAAGACTTCGACGTCCCTCCCTGTCACTAGAGGGAGTTCTTTCTCTTCAAAATCATCTGTTGCAGCTCCCTTTGTTCTGAAATTTGCGGTTTCCCCTTGGTTTAGAGGGATTTAGTTGGTATGCTTAATTGTTTCTGGTTATGATCAAGCCCTTCTCTTGCTGTCCGAGATCTGGTCCTAGAGCTAACTGGACTTGCGGAACAGAGCTCCTCTTTCTCTACTGATCGTGAAGATGGTAAATCAGGACCCACACTATCAACGAAAAAGGGCTGGAGTTACTGGCATGATTGGAATCTGGGGAGCAGTGACTGGATATAAATTATTATACTCTGGTGGTTCTGGAATTAGTGCAGACAATGCTACAGGTGCAGTCAAAACTTTTACTGACATTTTTTAATTATTGAATTAATCATTTTCTGTCAATTCAAGGCCAGCCATTGAACTGCGTAGCTCATCTTTTGTTTGACCCGAGACTCTCCTGTCTCTACTTGCGCGTTTCTTTGGGTTTTTTTCTTGGCAAAACGATTGAAAAGGTTCTAACAGTGTTCTTTTAAAACTTAAAAATGTTTGAAAATTCAAATTGAATTACTGCAACTTGCAAGCTTAGCTCTGATCTCAACTCAGAACTAAATTTACGATTTGCTTAACACAACTTGTATAACATTTACAACTCAATTAATTCTTTATCTTAACAATTTTTCTTTTAACAAGTTTTTCTTACATTCACAAAAATGTTGGCAAAGTCAACTATCATCTCCAGATTTACACTTTTTAAAATGGTGTCAGTGATCTTCTTTAAGTTTCTATTAATTCACAAATAAAATGAGATAAACATTATTTCAAGTAAGTAAAACTTAAGATTCTGGCAATTTCAATCAATTGCTTTCGAAAATAATAACTTTTATCAAAGAGGTGGAGAAACCCACTGGTTTCCTTTAATTAATTCAAAACGTAACTTTGCTGGAGTTCACTGACTCAAAGGAAAGGTATCCGATTACACTACAGGCTGCTGCTGTTATCTCAAGGCCTGAGTGAGAAGCACTGTCTGTCGTCTTTAACTTTGGCTGCTGCTGTTAACCCTTTGAGAGACTTCTGCTTCAACCAATATGCAGCATCCAGCTTTCAAGACAGGATGTTCTTGTTTTGAAATTTATCCAAGCAATTCCCCACAATCTCAACTAGTCCTCAGAACTGCGTTTTTCGCCACTACAGTCCAAGGGTACAATTTTTTTTTTAGCTTAATCAACTATAGATTTAAAACACTCACACATGGAATTGAATCATCTTCAGATTTAAAAACACTCATTGAACTGAACCCTCATCATGAGGTCACATCAGCCATAAAAGCACTTATACTGGACTGAACCTTCACTACTGAAGTCACATCAGCCGTTAAACACTTATACTGGACTGAACTTTCACTACTGACGTCTCATCAGCCATAAAAACACTTATACTTGGAATTGAATCATCATTTTAGATGTCCCAACAACCCAAAACCTAACCCAAGCCGAATCAACAATATGAAATCCCATCAATTAAATTTCTAACCTTTGATTTCGTCGAGACGATCTTTCCGTACCAACCGCGAGTGACCAGACTAATCAGACGATAAGAAGAGGGGAAAAATCAATGTGTGGTCATTTTCCAGCTTTACATTGTGGGCCCTTTTCCCCCATCCTCCTGTTCATAATCAGTCTAATTCTGATTTCGCAGTTGGTCAGAACCGTCTTGAGAAATCCCGGGTTTTCGGCACCAAATGACAAATCCCAAATTTCTTTACCCGTCAGTCTGGCCTCAATAAAAGTCGAGATGGATTTGCAGGTACAGCATTAGTTATTTTATTTAGCTTGCAAGCTTTCCTCAATTCTCAGGAGCACGAAGCACATCCTGCTTCGTAGACTTCTAGAATCAAGTGAGGCTGTAGAACAAAGGAGTCTGTACTGATACATTCAAATGGCATCAAGTTTCACATACACGATGCCCATAGGTCATCCTATATCCCTCCTGACCTGCTGATATATTCTGATTGGCTCACTTCCAATCCCTTCCTCTGGCCCCTATTACCCAGCATCCTTTTCTCCTCCTTTGGTGGACACACCTCTTCCTGCTTTGCCATGCGGTCTGAAATCCTTTGTCTGTGAACTCACCAGAATGAGACTGGCCTATCTCTACATTACAATAACTAATATCTCTAAAGTAACTATTTTATATCACATTCTTCAAATGTACCGCACCCCCCCCCCCCCCCCCCCCCCAAGGTCCATAACCGTCCTTGTCGCAGTAAACCTCGTCCCCTAGCCCTTGTCCTGTAGCATGGATGGTACCTCTGTCCCACCCAGCCCTTTCTTACCCGCAGTCGGTCCTTCTCCCTAAGGTGGGTTTCCCTTGTCCTACGCGACGGTTCAAACAAATTCATTTGCTTCCTCCAGGGAGTTAAAGTAATGTTCCTTTTTTTGATTTGTGACCCAGAACCTAGCTGGGAACAGCATACCAAAACATACCCCGTTCTTGTACAGGGCTGACTTCGCCTGGTTGCATTTTGCTAGTTCTGCACCAATATCCTGGTAAATTCTGATTTAATGTCCTTCCCAGGTGCTCACTTTTGTTTGCTGTGCCCACCACAGGATCCTCTCACGATCCTGATATCGGTGGAGCTTTACGATAATTGCCCTCGGCTGCTCCCCGGCCTTGGGTTTTGGTCTAAGCGACTTGTGCGCTCTGCTGAGCTGTGGGGGTTTGGGGAAGCTGTCTCTCCCGACTTGGGCGACGTAGTCAGTTGGGTCTTTGCCCTCAATGCCTTTGGGCACGCCCACGATCTGAATGTTTTATCGTCGGGACCTGTTTTCCTGGTCCTCGACTTTTCCCTTGAGGTTTGCCTGGACTGCCTTTTCACTTCTTTCTCCAGGGCAGCGATTCTATCGCTCTGGTTCATCGGGGCCTGCTCCAGGTCGAGGATCACCCTCTCCTAAGTTGGCACTTTTTCCCCAGTCAATTGATTGCCTTTTGCTTGGTGGCCATCACCTCTGCCACCATCACCTTGACTATCCTGATCACCTCCTTCATGACGGTCAGCTCCTTCATCAGGAAGCTCTTCCAACTGTCTCCAGGCTGAGGCTCAGGTCGTTGGCCGTCCTCTCTCATGGGTGGCTGGGGCCCCTTCGCCTCCTGGGTCAGCCGTCTCGTCTGCCTGCTGGTCGTGGTTCTTTCCCCCGCTTCTGCCGTCTCTTCGGACCCTCGAGCTCCCGTTCGCTAGCATCTTTTCTTGGTTGCCCTCCTTTTGCTATTGAGGGATTTCTTTCCTTTGAAATTTGGACAAAATTCAATTAAAAGTGCCTTTTTTTGTCCTGGATTGGAGGAGAGCCACCTGATGTGCGACCGCTCAGCACATCACCATCACCGGAGGTCAGATGAGGAGAACTTTATTCACCAGTGAGTGGTTAGTCTGTGCAATTGTCTACCACAGGAAGCAGTTGAGGTCAAAACATTGTCTGTTTTCAAGCAGGAGTTAGATGTAGCTCTTGGGACCAAAAGGATCAAAGGATGGCGGGGGGGGGGTAGGGGGGTGAAGGGGGAACAGGTTACTGAGTTTGATGCTCAGCCATGATCATAATGAATGGCAGATGGCTCTAAGTGCCGAATGGCTGAAATCTGCTACAAGTTTCTATGTTTCTCCTCAGCTCTGGCCTGGGGTTGAGTAGCCCCTGTGACGATGGCTTGCTCCCGAGTCCCAACCATCTGGTTGGCTCACCACTTCCCTCCCTCCCTCATGTCTTTATTCATCAATTCACTCAAACATTGGTTAAATAAACACAGAAGAAATGGGGCAGTAATTTGTACCAAATCTAACCACTAAAATGGCCTTGCAATTTGTACCAAATTCAACCACTAAAATGGGGCTGTAATTTGTCCCAAATTTAACCATTAAAATGGGGCTGTAATTTGCACCAAATTCAACCACTAAAATGGGGCTGTAATTTGTACCAAATTCAACCATTAAAATGGGGCTGTAATTTGCACCAAATTCAACCACTAAAATGGGGCTGTAATTTGTACCAAATTCAACCATTAAAATGGGGCTGTAATTTGCACCAAATTCAACCACTAAAATGGGGCTGTAATTTGTACCAAATTCAACGATTAAAATGGGGCTGTAATTTGTACCAAATTCAACCACTAAAATGGGGCTGTAATTTGTACCAAATCTCACCACTAAAGTGGGGCTGTAATTTATACCAGCACTATCCACTAAAATGGGGCTGTAATTTATACCAGCAATGACCACTAAAATGTGCCTCTAATTTGTACCAGCAGTAGCTACTAAAATGGGGCTGCAATTTGTACCAGCATTAACCACTAAACTGTGCTTCTAATTTGTCCAGCAATAACCATTAAAATGGGGCTGTAATTTGCACCAAGACGAACCAGTAAAATAGGGCTGTAATTTGTGCTGGCACTAACCATTAAAATCGGGCTGTAATATATACAGGCCCCCACCATTAAAATGAGACAGTAATTTATACTGGCACTAACCAGCAAATTGGGGCTGCCATTTGGACTAGCACTAACCACTAAAATTTGTACCAGCAGCAAGCACTAAAAGCGGGCTCTAATTTGTACCAGCATTAATGACTAAAATTAGGCTGCAATTAGTACCGCCATTAATCACTAAAATGGGGCTGTAATTTGTACCAGCACTAACCAAATTGGGGCTGTAATTTGGACCAGCACTAACCAGTAAAATGGGACTGTAATTTGTACCAGCACTAAGCACTAAAAGCGGGCTCTAATTTGTGTCAGCAGAAATGACTAAAATTAGGCTGCAATTAGCACCTACATTAACCACTAAAATGGGGCTGCAATTTGTGCTGGCACTAACCACTAAAATAGGACTGCAAGAAGTACCAGCACTACCCACTAAAATGGGGCTGTAATTTGAGCCGGCACTAAACTCTAAAATGGGGCTGTAATTTGTAGCAAGGCTAACCAGCAAATTGAGGCTGTAATTTGGACCAGTGCTAACCACTACAATGGGACTGCAATTTGTACTGGCACTACCAGTAAGCCTAACATCGGTAGTGGGAGGCAGTGATCATAATATGGTAGAATTCAATCTCCAATTTGAAAGAAAGAAGGTAGAATCAGATGTAAAGGTGTTACAGTTAAATAAAGGTAACTACAGGGGCATGAGGGAGGAACTGACGAAAATCGACTGGGAGCAGACCCTAGTGGGAAAGACCGTAGAACAGCAATGGCAGGAGTTTCTGGGAGTAATTGAGGACACAATACAGTGGTTCATCCCAAAGAAAAGAAAGGTTATCAGAGGGGGGATTAGGCAGCCATGGCTGACAAAGGAAGTTAGGGAATGCATCAAAGCAAAAGAGAAAGCCTATAATGTGGCAAAGAGTAGTGGGAAGTCAGAAGATTGGGAAGGCTACAAAAACAAACAGAGGATAACAAAGAGAGAGATAAGGAAAGAGAGGATCAAATATGAAGGTAGGCTACCCAGTAACATTAGGAATGATAGTAAAAGTTTCTTTAAATACATTAAAAACAAACGGGAGGCAAAAGTAGACATTGGGCCACTCCAAAATGACGCTGGTAATCTAGTGATGGGAGACAAGGAAATAGCTGAGGAACTAAATAAGTACTTTGTGTCAGTCTTCACAGTAGAAGACATGAGTAATATCCCAACAATTCAGGAGAGCTAGGGGGCAGAGTCGAATATGGTAGCCATCACAAAGGAGAAAGTGCTAGAGAAACTAAGAGGTCTAAAAATTGATAAATCTCCGGGCCCAAATGGGCTACATCCTAGAGTTCTAAAGGAGATAGCTGAAGAAATAGTGGAGGCGTTAGTTATGAAAAGTCACTGGAGTCAGGGAAAGTCCCAGAGGATTGGAAAATCGCTGTTGTAACCCCCCTGTTCAAGAAGGGAACAAGGAAAAAGATGGAAAATGATAGGCCAATTAGCCTAACCTCGGTTGTTGGCAAGATTTTAGAATCCATTGTTAAGGATGAGATTTCTAAATTCTTGGAAGTGCAGGGTCGGATTAGGACAAGTCAGCATGGATTTAGTAAGGGGAGGTCGTGCCTGACAAACCTGTTAGAGTTCTTTGAAGGGATAACAAATAGGTTAGACCAAGGAGAGCCAATGGATGTTATCTATCTTGACTTCCAAAATGCCTTTGATAAGGTGCCTCATGGGAGACTGCTGAGTAAAATAAGGGCCCATGGTATTCGAGGCAAGGTACTAACATGGATTGACGATCGGCTGTCAGGCAGAAGGCAGAGAGTTGGGATAAAAGGTTCTTTTTCGGAATGGCAACCGGTGACGAGTGGTGTCCCGCAGGGTTCAGTGTTGGGGCCACAGCTGTTCTCTTTATATATTAACAATCTAGATGACGGGACTGGGGGCATTCTGGCTAAGTTTGCCGATGATACAAAGATAGGTAAGGGGCAGGTAGTATGGAGGAGGTGGGGAGGCTGCAGAAAGATTTAGACAGTTTAGGGGAGTGGTCCAAGAAATGGCTGATGAAATTCAACGTGGGCAAGTGCGTGGTCTTGCACTTTGGAAAAAAGAATAGAGGCATGGACTATTTTCTAAACGGTGACAAAATTCATAATGCTGAAGTGCAAAGGGACTTGGGAGTCCTAGTCCAGGATTCTCTAAAGGTAAACTTGCAGGTTGAGTCCGTAATTAAGAAAGCAAATGCAATGTTGTCATTTATCTCAAGAGGCTTGGAATATAAAAGCAGGGATGTACTTCTGAAGCTTTATAAAGCATTAGTTAGGCCCCATTTAGAATACTGTGAGCAATTTTAGGCCCCACACCTCAGGAAGGACATACTGGCACTGGAGCGGGTCCAGCGGAGATTCACACGCATGATCCCAGGAATGGTAGGCCTAACATATGATGAACGTCTGAGGATCCTGGGATTATATTCATTGGAGTTTAGGAGGTTGAGGGGAGATCTAATAGAAACTTACAATATAATGAATGGCTTAGATAGGGTGGGCGTAGGGAAGTTGTTTCCATTAGCAGGGGAGACTAGGACCCGGGGGCACAGCCTTAGAATAAAAGGGAGTCACTTTAGAACAGAGATGAGGAGAAATTTCTTCAGCCAGAGAGTGGTGGGTCTGTGGAATTCATTGCCACAGAGGGCGGTGGAGGACGTTGAGTGTCTTTAAGACAGAAGTTGATAAATTCTTGATTTCTCGAGGAATTAAGGGCTATGGAGAGAGAGCGGGTAAATGGAGTTGAAATCAGCCATGATTGAATGGTGGAGTGGACTCGATGGGCCGAATGGCCTTACTTCCACTCCTATGTCTTATGGTCTTATAGTGGTGAACATTCTTGAATCCATTATCAAGGACTTTATAGCGGAACATTTAACAAAGCAGGGGAAATCATGCTTGACAAATCTGTTGGAATTCTTTGAAGATGTAACCAGTACTGTTGACAAGGGGGAGCCAGTCGATGTGGTATATTTGGACTTTCAGAAGGCATTTGACAAAGTCCTGCATAAGAGATTATTGTGCAAAATTAAAGCACATGGGATTGTGGGAAATATATTGAGGTGGATAGAAAACTGGTTGGCAGAGAGGAAACAAAGAGTAGGAATTAATGGGTCCTTTTCAAATTTGCAGGCAGTAACTAATGGATGCCACAGGGATCGGTGCTGGGACCCAGCTAATCACAATATATATTCATGATTTGGATGAGGGAACAACATGTAATATCTCAAAGTTTACAAATGATACCAAGTTAGGTGGGAGGGTGAATTGTGACGAGGATTCAGGGATCCTACAGCAAGATCTGGACAGGTTGGGCAAGTGGGTAAATCAATGGCAGATGCAGTATAATTTGGATAAGTGTGAGGTTATTCACTTTGGAAGCAAAAACAGGAAGGCAGATTGCTACCTGAATGGTTATAAATTGGGAGAGGGGAGTGTGCAGCAGGACCTGGGTGTCTTTGTGGCCCAGTCGTTGAAGGCAAGCATGCAGGTGGTAAAGAAGGCTAATGGTATGTTGGCCTTCATTGCGAGAGGTTTCGAGTATAGAAGCAGGGATGTGTTGCTGCAATTGTACAGGGCCTTGGTGAGGCCACACTTGGAGTATTGTGTGCCGTTTTTGTCTCCTTCTCTGAGGAACGATGTTCTTGCTCTCGAGGGAGTGCAGCGAAGGTTTACCAGACTGATTCCAGGGATGGCGGGACTGTCATATGAGGAGAGATTGACGAGGTTGGGATTGTTCTCGCTGGAGTTCAGAAGAATGAGGGGGGATCTCATAGCGACTTATAAAATTCTAACAGGACTAGACAGGGTAGATGCAGGTAAGATGTTACCAATGGTGGGTGTGTCCAGAACCAGGGGTCACTGTCTGGGGATTCAGGGTAAACCATTTCGGACAGAGATGAGGAGACATTTCTTCACACAAAGGGCGGGATTCTCCACCCCCACGCCGAAGTGGCTGCACCGTCGTGAACGCCGTCGAGGTTCACGATGGCACGGAACGGCCCCGGTCCCGACCGATTCAGGCCCTGACAATGGGCTAGGATCGGGACCGCGTCATCTACACGCGCCAGGCCTTGTCGCCCGCGTAAAAGCGGCGCCGCATAGATGACGCAGCCGGCACCGCATAACGGGCGTCATCCGCGCATGCGCGGGTTGGCCGGCGGCAACCCGCGCATGCGCGGTTGCCGTCCTCTCTAAATCTGCCCCGCAAGAAGATGGGGGACGGATCTTGCGGGGCCGCGGAAGGAAGGAGGTCCTCCTTCAGAGAGGACGGCCCGACGATCGGTGGGCACCGATCGCGGGCCACCCCACATTCCAGGTGAAGCCCGGTGCAGGATACCCCCTCGCCCCCCCCCACAGGCCGCCCCCCCCCAGCGTTCACGCACCGCCCACGACTGCAGTGACCAGGGGCGTCATTCTCCGACCCCCCCCGCCGGGTTGGAGAATCGCCGGGGGCTGCCGTGAATCCCGCCCCCGCCGGTTGCCGAAGTCTCCGGTACCGGATATTCGGCGGGGGCGGGAATCGGGCAGCGCCGGTTGGCGGGCCCCCCCGCTCGATTCTCCGGCCCGGATGGGCCGAAGTCCTGCCGATAAATTGCCTGTCCCGCCGGCGTAAATTAAAGTACCTATTTACCGGCGGGACAAGGCGGCGCGGGAGGGCTCCAGGGTCCTGGGGGGGGCGCGGGGCGATCTGACCCCGGGGGGTGCCCCCACGGTGGCCTGGCCCGCGATCGGGGCCCACCAATCCACGGGCGGGCCTGTGCCGTGGGGGCACTCTTTCCCTTCCGCCTCCGCCACGGTCTCCACCATGGCGGAGGCGGAAGAGACTCCCTCCACTGCGCATGCGCGGGAAACTGTCAGCGGCCGCTGACGCTCCCGCGCATGCGCCGCCCAGCAATGTCATTTCCGCGCCAGCTGGCGGGGCATCAAAGGCCGTTTCCGCCAGCTGGCGGGGCGGAAATCCCTCTGGCGTCGGCCTAGCCCCTTAATGTTGGGGCTCAGCCCCCAAAGATGCGGAGCATTCCGCACCTTTGGGGTGGCGCGATGCCCGTCTGATTGGCGCCGTTCTGGGCGCCAGTCGGCGGACATCGCACCGTTTGGGGAGAATTTCGCCCCAGGTGTGGACGGCGCCGGAGGGAACCCGCCGTTTTGGCCTGGCCGCTCGGCCCATCCGGGCCTCAGAATAGCGGGGGTGCCGGAGAATCGCCATTTTGGGTGTCTCCGGCGATTCTCCGGCCTGCGGCCCGCGAAACCCGACCAGGCCGTTCCCGCCGCTTGGGAGAATCGCGGGAGGGCGTCGGACCGGCGTCCCTGGAAATTTTGGCGGCCCAGGCGATTCTCCCAACCGGCGTGGGAGTGGAGAATCGCGCCCAAAGTGTCTGAAATGGTTTACCCTGAATCCCCAGACAGTGACCCCTGGTCACATAGAGCCTGTGGAATTCATTACCACAGGAAGTAGTTGATGCTAAATCATTGAATATATTCAAGAGGCAGCTGGATATAGCACTCGGGGAGAATGGGATCAAAGGCAATGGGGAGAAAGCAGGATTAGGCTATTGAGTTGGATGATCAGACATGATCGTGATGAATGGTAGAGCAGGCTCGAAGGGCCATAATGCCTCCTCCTGCTCCTATCTTCTATGTAAGTATGTAAGCACTAAAATGGGGCTTTAATTTGGGCCAGCACTAACCCCTAAAATGGGCCTGTAACTTGTAGTGGCACGAACCACTAAAATGTGGTTGTAATTTGTACCAGCACTAACCCCTAAAATGGGCTGTAATTTGTAGTGGCACGAACCACTAAAATGTGGTTGTAATTTGTACCAGCACTAACCCCTAAAATGGGCTGTAATTTGTAGTAGCACGAACCACTAAAATGTGGTTGTAATTTGTAACAAGACAAACCACTAAAATAGACTGTAATTTTATACTGGTGCTAATCACTAAAATGGGGCTGTAGTTTTATACTGGTGCTAATCACTAAAATGGGGCTGTAATTTGTATTACCCAAAGATGAGGCTGTAGAATTTACTAGTCATAGAAATTTACAATGCAGAAGAAGGCCATTGAGTCTGCACCAGCCCTTACAAAGAGCACCCTACTCAAGCTCACGTAACTACCCTATCCCCATAACCCAGTAATCCCAACTTAACCTTTTTGGACACTAAGGGCAATTTATCATGGCCAATCCACCTAACCCACACATCTTTGGACTGTGGGAGGAAACCGGAGCACCCAGAGGAAACTCAGGGAGAATGTGCAGACTCCGCACAGACAGTAACCCAAGCTGGAATCGAACCTGGGACCCTGGAGCTGTGAAGCAACTATGCGAACCACTATGCTACAATGCTGCTAGCGCTTAACATTTGGGTTTGCTCCAATACCACAATATTTGTACGTTGTCAGACAGAAATTTCGGTTGAGATTGTTGTGGTTCTGAGTAACAGAAATTACACATTCACTGAATAATATTCAGACATGTTTTCTTTTTACACGGAGAACTATACCAAATGATTCCTATGATGTTTTCCCCACCCCCAAAGTATTTATCTGAACTATTTAGCTTGGTTTAAAAATCCAAAATAGCTTGACGTGTTTTGCAACAGGTACCTGGCGGGGGTCGGAGTATCTCGCCCCAGATTCCCAACCTGGGCGTGGAAAGGATGGTAGATCCATTGTTATATTTCACGACGTGTCCACTACAAAAAATACATGTTATTTTACACCACCCTCATTTTACCCAGGAACATTTAGGAACAATATGATTTACTTAACCACACAACTTGACCATACTAAAGCGATGGATATCGTTCCGACGATTATCAATCAGTGTAGATGTGAAAGATCCTCGTTGTATATGGCAGGGATTGGATTGGATTGGATTTGTTTATTGTCACGTGTACCGAGGTACAGTGAAAAGTATTTTTCTGCGAGCAGCTCAACAGATCATTAAGTACATGAGAAGAAAAGGGAATAAAAGAAAATACATAATAGGGCAACACAACATATACAATGTAATTGTATATGTTGTGATGCCCTATTATGTATTTTCGATTATTCCCTTTTCTTCTCATGTACTTAATGGGAAATGGGGTTGTGACAAATGAACAGGCATAAGGATTTATTTCAATTAATGTGTAATGTGGCCTGAAGGCGGGAAACACAAATTCTACATTACACTAATTTTGTAAATTTGACCGTACTTTCTGTTGGTTTAGGACATTATAAAGAATGGACCCCACCACCGAGAAATAAGACTTCCTTGTTCTAAATCTGTGTACACTTGGACAAACGTCATTATTGTAACCACAGAGGAACATGTCAAATGGATCTTTACTGGGTTTTGAGTGAACCCCCCTCCCGCAAATGTACTCAAATACAAAACGATTCACAAGCACCACGTGCTGGTTTGTCTGTGGTATTAATACATGTATGGTTCTGGACAACATCGTGCTTACTCTGATACAGGGGATGTCCCAATAGCTTTTGAGTCCCATGTACAGTTAATTTGAACATATGTCACATGTAATATTATTGTAGCAAGTAGCACGTTTTTGTATAAAGACTGGGCACTGTAAGCCACAGCCCATGCAGTGACACAGTGGTTAGCACTGCTGCCTTACAGTACTAGAGACACGGGTTCGATTCCACCTTGGGTGACTTGTGTGGAGTTTGCCCTTCCTCCGGGTGTTCCCCCTCTTCCCCCCCTCCCCTCCCCCTCCCCCCCACCTCCCCATCCTCCCCTCCCTCCCCCTCCTCCTCCTCCTCTCCTCCCCTCCCGTCCCCCTCCCCGTCCTCCCCCCAGTCCCCCCTCCCCTGCCCCTCCTCCCCCTCCCCATCCTCCCCCCTCCTCCTCCCCCTTCCTTCCCCTTCCCTTCACCCCTCCTCCTCCCCCTTCCCCTCCCCGCCTCCCCCCTCCCCTTCCCCTTCCCGCTCCTCTTCCCCCCCTTCCCCTCCCTCCTCCTCCTCCCCCCTCTCTTCCTCCCCCCCTTCCCCTCCTCCCCCCCTCCAGATTCGGGGTTAGGGTGGAAGAAAGTGCAGTCTCGATGGGCCGAATGGCTTTCTGCACTGTCGGAATTCTATGAATCCTGTTTAAATGCAAAGGCATCGAGACAATAATAGGTAGCTGTTAAATTGGACAATATATTTTCCTCAAAAGGTGTCTGTTTGTGCATTTCACGAAGGCATGTGGGTGGAAGTTGTGAGGCAGACACACCATCTATGTTAGCTGCACAAACAGCTCCACCAACTGGCTATTGCGAATAATAACCATTAGAGCCGAAGAAAAGATTTGGAAGATGTCCAACGCTAAGAAACGGATGTATATTGCTGTTGGCACGTGCACAATGATCCACAATGTCTGCCATTGATATTGATAGCCTGTTATAAAAATATCCCAATATTACAATGGGGGAGTCTTCGTGTTGATATTTCTGGCCACTTTAGTTGCAGTTCGTCAACTAAGTTAAATGCCTTTAGTATTTCCTCCCACACTGGGAGCTTCTGAATTTAGGGGGATTTAATCTTTGGAAAATTGCCAACCAGCTTGTTTTCAAACATTTCTTCATTGCAATTTAAAGCAATTTGGAATTTGTGGGAGAGTTGAAGTGCGGAATTCATTGCTTGGCAAGTAGTTACATTTTATGGAGGGAAGTTAAATACACGTTTACGGTTTCTGACATGAGATAGAATTAAACAGCAGGAACTAATCAGCCCGTCCAGAAAAAAATGATCTGTCACTACACGTGCGGGATTCCCACGTGTGTTGCTAATAAAAAGATACTGAAATGCGATTATTCACTGACATGAGTCCAAGCCGAACTGAAGAGAAGATATAAGTGATCCAAATCCGGACATATCTGACTCTCTCTCTCTCTGCACATCACTGACTCTCTCTCTCGGGACATCACCGACTTTCCCACTGGACATCACTGACTCTCTCTCTGGGCATCACTGACTCTCTCTCTGGACATCACTGACTCTCTCTCTGGACATCACTGACTCTCTCTCTCTCTGGACATCACTGACTCTCTCGACATCACTGACACTCTCTCTGGACATCACTGACTCTCTCTATGGACATGACTGACTCTCTCTCGGGCCATCACTGACTCTCTGGACATCACTGACTCTCTCTGTGGACATCACTGACTCTCTCGACATCACTGACTCACCCTCGGGCCATCACTGACTCTCTGGACATCACTGACTCTCTCTCTCCGGACATCACTGACTCTCTCTCTCTGGACATCACTGACTCTCTGGACATCACTGACTCTCTCTCTCTGGACATCACTGAGTCTCTCTCTCTCTCTGGATATCACTGACTCTCTCTGGACATCACTGACACTCTGGACATCACTGACCCTCTCTCTGGACATCACTGACTCTCTCTCTCGACATCACTGACTCTCTGCACATCACTGACTCTCTCTCTGGACATCACAGACACTCTCTCGACATCAGTAACTCTCTCTCTGGACATCACAGACTCTCTCTCTCTGGACATCGCTGACTCTCTCTGTACATCACTGATCTCTCTCTCTGTACATCACTGACTCTCTCTCTGTGGACATCACTGACTCTCTCTGGACATCACTGACTCTCTCTCTGGACATCACTGACTATCTCTGGACATCACTGACTCTCTCTCTGGGCATCACTGACTCTCTCTCTGGACATCACTGACTCTCTCTGGACATCACTGACTCTCTCTCTGGACATCACTGACTCTCTCTCTCTCTGGACATCACTGACTCTCTCGACATCACTGACACTCTCTCTGGACATCACTGACTCTCTCTATGGACATGACTGACTCTCTCTCGGGCCATCACTGACTCTCTGGACATCACTGACTCTCTCTCTCCGGACATCACTGACTCTCTCTCTCTGGACATCACTGACTCTCTGGACATCACTGACTCTCTCTCTCTGGACATCACTGAGTCTCTCTCTCTCTCTGGATATCACTGACTCTCTCTGGACATCACTGACACTCTGGACATCACTGACCCTCTCTCTGGACATCACTGACTCTCTCTCTCGACATCACTGACTCTCTGCACATCACTGACTCTCTCTCTGGACATCACAGACACTCTCTCGACATCAGTAACTCTCTCTCTGGACATCACAGACTCTCTCTGGACATCGCTGACTCTCTCTGTACATCACTGATCTCTCTCTCTGTACATCACTGACTCTCTCTCTGTGGACATCACTGACTCTCTCTGGACATCACTGACTCTCTCTCTGGACATCACTGACTATCTCTGGACATCACTGACTCTCTCTCTGGGCATCACTGACTCTCTCTCTGGACATCACTGACTCTCTCTGGACATCACTGACTCTCTCTCTGGACATCACTGACTCTCTCTCTCGACATCACTGACTCTCTCTCAGGACACCACTGACTCTCTCTGGACATCACTGACTCTCTCTCTCTGGACATCACTGACTCTCTCTCTGGACATCACTGACTCTCTCTCTGGACATCACTGACTCCCTCTGGACATCACTGACACTGTCTCTGGACATCACTGACTCTCTCTCTCTCTGGACATCACTGACTCTCTCGACATCACTGACACTCTCTCTGGACATCACTGACTCTCTCTAGGGACATGACTGACTCTCTCTCGGGCCATCACTGACTCTCTGGACATCACTGACTCTCTCTCTCCGGACATCACTGACTCTCTCTCTCTGGACATCACTGACTCTCTGGACATCACTGACTCTCTCTCTCTGGACATCACTGAGTCTCTCTCTCTCTCTGGATATCACTGACTCTCTCTGGACATCACTGACACTCTGGACATCACTGACCCTCTCTCTGGACATCACTGACTCTCTCTCTCGACATCACTGACTCTCTGCACATCACTGACTCTCTCTCTGGACATCACAGACACTCTCTCGACATCAGTAACTCTCTCTCTGGACATCACAGACTCTCTCTCTCTGGACATCGCTGACTCTCTCTGTACATCACTGATCTCTCTCTCTGTACATCACTGACTCTCTCTCTGTGGACATCACTGACTCTCTCTGGACATCACTGACTCTCTCTCTGGACATCACTGACTATCTCTGGACATCACTGACTCTCTCTCTGGGCATCACTGACTCTCTCTCTGAACATCACTGACTCTCTCTGGACATCACTGACTCTCTCTCTGGACATCACTGACTCTCTCTCTCGACATCACTGACTCTCTCTCAGGACACCACTGACTCTCTCTGGACATCACTGACTCTCTCTCTCTGGACATCACTGACTCTCTCTGGACATCACTGACTCTCTCTCTGGACATCACTGACTCTCTCTCTGGACATCACTGACTCCCTCTGGACATCACTGACACTGTCTCTGGACATCACTGACTCTCTCTCTCTCTCTGGACATCACTGACTCTCTCTCTGGACATCACTGACTCTCTCTCTGGACATCTCTGACTCTATGTACATCACTGACTCTCTCTCTCTCTGGACATCACTGACTCTCTCTCTCTGGACATCACTGACTCTCTCTCTATCTGGACATCACTGACTCTCTCTGGACATCACTGACTCTCTCGCTGGGCATCACTGACTCTCTCTCTGGACATCACTGACTCTCTCTCTGGACATCACTGACTCTCTCTCTGGACATCACTGACTCTCTCTCTGGATATCACTGACTCTCTCTGGACATCACATGCTCTCTCTCTGGACATCACTGACGCTCTCTCTCTGGACATCACTGACTCTCTCTCTGGACATCACTGACTCTCTGGACATCACGGACTCTCTCAATCTCTGGACATCACTGACTCTCTCTGGACAGCACTGACTATCTCTCTAGCTCTCTGCACATAACTGACTCTCTCTCTCGACATCACGGACTCTCTCTCTGGGCATCACTGACTCTCTCTCTGGACATCACTGACTCTCTCTCTGTACATCACTGACACTCCCTCTGGATATCACTTACTCTCTCCCTCTCTCTCTGGACATCACTGTCTCTCTCTCTGGACATCACTGACTCTCTATCCGGACATCACTGACCCTCTCTCTGGACATCACTGACTCTCTGGACATCACTGACTCTCTCTCTCTGGACATCACTGAGTCTCTCTCTCTCTCTGGATATCACTGACTCTCTCTGGACATCACTGACTCTCTGGACATCACTGAACCTCTCTCTCTGGACATCACTGACCCTTTCTCTCTGGACATCACTGACTCCCTCTCTGGACATCACTGACTCTCTGCACATCACTGACTCTCTCTCTGGACATCACAGACACTCTCTCGACATCAGTAACTCTCTCTCTGGACATCACAGACTCTCTCTATCTCTGGACATCGCTGACTCTCTCTGTACATCACTGATCTCTCTCTCTGTACATCACTGACTCTCTCTCTGTGGACATCACTGACTCTCTCTGGACATCACTGACTCTCTCTCTTGACATCACTGACTATCTCTGGACATCACTGACTCTCTCTCTGGGCATCACTGACTCTCTCTCTGGACATCACTGACTCTCTCTGGACATCACTGACTCTCTCTTTGGACATCACTGACTCTCTCTCTGGACATCACTGACTCCCTCTGGACATCACTGACACTGTCTCTGGACATCAATGACTCTCTCTCTCTCTCTGAACATCACTGACTCTCTCTCTGGACATCACGGGCTCTCTCTCTGGGCATCACGGGCTCTCTCGCTGGGCATCACTGACTCTCTCTCTGGACATCACTGACTCTCTCTCTGTACATCACTGACACTCCCTCTGGATATCACTTACTCTCTCCCTCTCTCTCTGGACATCACTGTCTCTCTCTCTGGACATCACTGACTCTCTCTCTGGACATCACTGACTCTATGTACATCACTGACTCTCTCTCTCTCTGGACATCACTGACTCTCTCTCTCTGGACATCACTGACTCTCGCTCTATCTGGACATCACTGACTCTCTCTGGACATCACTGACTCTCTCGCTGGGCATCACTGACTCTCTCTCTGGACATCACTGACTCTCTCTCTGGATATCACTGACTCTCTCTGGACATCACATGCTCTCTCTCTGGACATCACTGACGCTCTCTCTCTGGACATCACTGACTCTCTCTCTGGACATCACTGACTCTCTGGACATCACGGACTCTCTCAATCTCTGGACATCACTGACTCTCTCTGGACAGCACTGACTATCTCTCTAGCTCTCTGCACATAACTGACTCTCTCTCTCGACATCACGGACTCTCTCTCTGGGCATCACTGACTCTCTCTCTGGACATCACTGACTCTCTCTCTGTACATCACTGACACTCCCTCTGGATATCACTTACTCTCTCCCTCTCTCTCTGGACATCACTGTCTCTCTCTCTGGACATCACTGACTCTCTATCCGGACATCACTGACCCTCTCTCTGGACATCACTGACTCTCTGGACATCACTGACTCTCTCTCTCTGGACATCACTGAGTCTCTCTCTCTCTCTGGATATCACTGACTCTCTCTGGACATCACTGACTCTCTGGACATCACTGAACCTCTCTCTCTGGACATCACTGACCCTTTCTCTCTGGACATCACTGACTCCCTCTCTGGACATCACTGACTCTCTGCACATCACTGACTCTCTCTCTGGACATCACAGACACTCTCTCGACATCAGTAACTCTCTCTCTGGACATCACAGACTCTATCTCTGGACATCGCTGACTCTCTCTGTACATCACTGATCTCTCTCTCTGTACATCACTGACTCTCTCTCTGTGGACATCACTGACTCTCTCTGGACATCACTGACTCTCTCTCTTGACATCACTGACTATCTCTGGACATCACTGACTCTCTCTCTGGGCATCACTGACTCTCTCTCTGGACATCACTGACTCTCTCTGGACATCACTGACTCTCTCTTTGGACATCACTGACTCTCTCTCTGGACATCACTGACTCCCTCTGGACATCACTGACACTGTCTCTGGACATCAATGACTCTCTCTCTCACTCTGAACATCACTGACTCTCTCTCTGGACATCACGGGCTCTCTCTCTGGGCATCACTGACTCTCTCTCTGGACATCACTGACTCTCTCTCTGTACATCACTGACACTCCCTCTGGATATCACTTACTCTCTCCCTCTCTCTCTGGACATCACTGTCTCTCTCTCTGGACATCACTGACTCTCTCTATCCGGACATCACTGACCCTCTCTCTGGACATCACTGACTCTCTGGACATCACTGACTCTCTCTCTCTGGACATCACTGAGTCTCTCTCTCTCTCTGGATATCACTGACTCTCTCTGGACATCACTGACTCTCTGGACATCACTGAACCTCTCTCTCTGGACATCACTGACCCTTTCTCTCTGGACATCACTGACTCCCTCTCTGGACATCACTGACTCTCTGCACATCACTGACTCTCTCTCTGGACATCACAGACACTCTCTCGACATCAGTAACTCTCTCTCTGGACATCACAGACTCTCTCTATCTCTGGACATCGCTGACTCTCTCTGTACATCACTGATCTCTCTCTCTGTACATCACTGACTCTCTCTCTGTGGACATCACTGACTCTCTCTGGACATCACTGACTCTCTCTCTTGACATCACTATCTCTGGACATCACTGACTCTCTCTCTGGGCATCACTGACTCTCTCTCTGGACATCACTGACTCTCTCTGGACATCACTGACTCTCTCTCTGGACATCACTGACTCTCTCTCTGGACATCACTGACTCCCTCTGGACATCACTGACACTGTCTCTGGACATCAATGACTCTCTCTCTCTCTCTGGACATCACTGACTCTCTCTCTGGACATCACTGACTCTCTGGACATTATTGACTCTCTCTCTCTGGACATCACTGACTCTCTCTCTGGACATCACTGACTCTCTGTACATCACTGACTCTCTCTCTCTGGACATCACTGACTCTCTCTCTCTGGACATCACTGATTCTCTCTCTATCTGGACATCACTGACTCTCTCTGGACATCACTGACTCTCTCGCTGGGCATCACTGACTCTCTCTCTGGACATCACTGACTCTCTCTCTGGACATCACTGACTCTCTCTCTGGACATCACTGACTCTCTCTCTGGATATCACTGACTCTCTCTGGACATCACATGCTCTCTCTCTGGACATCACTGACGCTCTCTCTCTGGACATCACTGACTCTCTCTCTGGACATCACTGACTCTCTGGACATCACGGACTCTCTCTATCTCTGGACATCACTGACTCTCTCTGGACAGCACTGACTATCTCTCTCTCTCTGAACATCACTGACTCTCTGGACATCACGGACTCTCTCTCTGGGCATCACTGACTCTATCTCTGGACATCACTGACTCTCTCTCTGTACATCACTGACACTCCCTCTGGATATCACTTACTCTCTCCCTCTCTCTCTGGACATCACTGTCTCTCTCTCTGGACATCACTGACTCTCTCTTTCTGGAATTACTGACTCTATCTCTCTTGGGCCATCACAGACTCTCTCTCTCTGGACATCACTGACTCTCTCTCTGGAAATCACTGACTCTCTCTGGACATAACTGACTCTCTCTGGACATCACTGACTCTCTCTCTCTGGACATCACTGACTCTCTGGACATCACTGATCCTCTCTCTCTGGACATCACTGACCCTTTCTCTCTGGACATCACTGACTCTCTCTCTGGACATCACTGACTCTCTGCACATCACTGACTCTCTCTCTGGACATCACAGACACTCTCTGGACATCAGTGACTCTCTCTCTGGACATCACAGACTCTCTCTCTCTCTGGACATCACTGACTCTCTCTGGACATCACTGACTTTCTCTCTGGACATCACTGACTCTCTCTCTGGACATCACTGACTCTCTCTGGACATCACTGACTCTCTCTCTGGACATCGCTGACTATCTCTGGACATCACTGACTCTTTGTCTGGGCATCACTGACTCTCTCTCTGGACATTACTGACCCTCTCTGGACATCACTGACTCTCTCTCTGGACATCACTGACTCTCTGGACATTATTGAATCTCTCTCTCTGGACATCACTGACTCTCTCTGGACATCACATGCTCTCTCTCTGGACATCACTGACTCTCTCTCTGGACATCACTGACTCTCTGTACATCACTGACTCTCTCTCTCTGGACATCACTGACACTCTCTCTCTGGACATCACTGACTCTCTCTCTATCTGGACATCACTGACTCTCTCTGAACATCACTGACACACTCGCTGGGCATCACTGACTCTCTCTCTGGACATCACTGACTCTCTCTGGACATCACTGACTCTCTCTCTGGACATCACTGACTCTCTCTCTGGACATCACTGCCTCCCTCTGGACATCACTGACTCTGTCTCTGGACATCACTGACTCTCTCTCTCTCTCTGGACATCACTGACTCTCTCTCTGGACATCACTGACTCTCTCTCTGGACATTACTGACTCTCTCTCTCTGGACATCAGTGACTCTCTCTGGACATCACATGGTCTCTCTCTGGACATCACTGACTCTCTCTCTGGACATCACTGACTCTCTGGACATCAATGACTCTCTCTCCCTGGACATCACTGACTCTCTCTCTCTCTGGACATCACTGACTCTCTCTCTATCTGGACGTCACTGACTCTCTCTGGACATCACTGACTCTCTCTCTGGACATCACTGACTCTCACTCTGGACATCACTGACTCTCTCTCTGGACATCACTGACTCTCTCTCTGGACATCACTGACTCTCTATCCGGACATCACTGACTCTCTCTCTCTGGACATCACTGAGTCTCTCTCTCTCTCTGGATATCACTGACTCTCTCTGGACATCACTGACTCTCTGGACATCACTGAACCTCTCTCTCTGCACATCACTGACCCTTTCTCTCTGGACATCACTGACTCCCTCTCTGGACATCACTGACTCTCTGCACATCACTGACTCTCTCTCTGGACATCACAGACACTCTCTCGACATCAGTAACTCTCTCTCTGGACATCACAGACTCTCTCTATCTCTGGACATCGCTGACTCTCTCTGTACATCACTGATCTCTCTCTCTGTACATCACTGACTCTCTCTCTGTGGACATCACTGACTCTCTCTGGACATCACTGACTCTCTCTCTTGACATCACTGACTATCTCTGGACATCACTGACTCTCTCTCTGGGCATCACTGACTCTCTCTCTGGACATCACTGACTCTCTCTGGACATCACTGACTCTCTCTCTGGACATCACTGACTCTCTCTCTGGACATCACTGACTCCCTCTGGACATCACTGACACTGTCTCTGGACATCAATGACTCTCTCTCTCTCTCTGAACATCACTGACTCCCTCTCTGGACATCACTGACTCTCTGCACATCACTGACTCTCTCTCTGGACATCACAGACACTCTCTCGACATCAGTAACTCTCTCTCTGGACATCACAGACTCTATCTCTGGACATCGCTGACTCTCTCTGTACATCACTGATCTCTCTCTCTGTACATCACTGACTCTCTCTCTGTGGACATCACTGACTCTCTCTGGACATCACTGACTCTCTCTCTTGACATCACTGACTATCTCTGGACATCACTGACTCTCTCTGGACATCACTGACTCTCTCTTTGGACATCACTGACTCTCTCTCTGGACATCACTGACTCCCTCTGGACATCACTGACACTGTCTCTGGACATCAATGACTCTCTCTCTCTCTCTGAACATCACTGACTCTCTCTCTGGACATCACGGGCTCTCTCTCTGGGCATCACTGACTCTCTCTCTGGACCTCACTGACTCTCTCTCTGTACATCACTGACACTCCCTCTGGATATCACTTACTCTCTCCCTCTCTCTCTGGACATCACTGTCTCTCTCTCTGGACATCACTGACTCTCTCTATCCGGACATCACTGACCCTCTCTCTGGACATCACTGACTCTCTGGACATCACTGACTCTCTCTCTCTGGACATCACTGAGTCTCTCTCTCTCTCTGGATATCACTGACTCTCTCTGGACATCACTGACTCTCTGGACATCACTGAACCTCTCTCTCTGGACATCACTGACCCTTTCTCTCTGGACATCACTGACTCCCTCTCTGGACATCACTGACTCTCTGCACATCACTGACTCTCTCTCTGGACATCACAGACACTCTCTCGACATCAGTAACTCTCTCTCTGGACATCACAGACTCTCTCTATCTCTGGACATCGCTGACTCTCTCTGTACATCACTGATCTCTCTCTCTGTACATCACTGACTCTCTCTCTGTGGACATCACTGACTCTCTCTGGACATCACTGACTCTCTCTCTTGACATCACTATCTCTGGACATCACTGACTCTCTCTCTGGGCATCACTGACTCTCTCTCTGGACATCACTGACTCTCTCTGGACATCACTGACTCTCTCTCTGGACATCACTGACTCTCTCTCTGGACATCACTGACTCCCTCTGGACATCACTGACACTGTCTCTGGACATCAATGACTCTCTCTCTCTCTCTGGACATCACTGACTCTCTCTCTGGACATCACTGACTCTCTGGACATTATTGACTCTCTCTCTCTGGACATCACTGACTCTCTCTCTGGACATCACTGACTCTCTGTACATCACTGACTCTCTCTCTCTGGACATCACTGACTCTCTCTCTCTGGACATCACTGATTCTCTCTCTATCTGGACATCACTGACTCTCTCTGGACATCACTGACTCTCTCGCTGGGCATCACTGACTCTCTCTCTGGACATCACTGACTCTCTCTCTGGACATCACTGACTCTCTCTCTGGACATCACTGACTCTCTCTCTGGATATCACTGACTCTCTCTGGACATCACATGCTCTCTCTCTGGACATCACTGACGCTCTCTCTCTGGACATCACTGACTCTCTCTCTGGACATCACTGACTCTCTGGACATCACGGACTCTCTCTATCTCTGGACATCACTGACTCTCTCTGGACAGCACTGACTATCTCTCTCTCTCTGAACATCACTGACTCTCTGGACATCACGGACTCTCTCTCTGGGCATCACTGACTCTATCTCTGGACATCACTGACTCTCTCTCTGTACATCACTGACACTCCCTCTGGATATCACTTACTCTCTCCCTCTCTCTCTGGACATCACTGTCTCTCTCTCTGGACATCACTGACTCTCTCTTTCTGGAATTACTGACTCTATCTCTCTTGGGCCATCACAGACTCTCTCTCTCTGGACATCACTGACTCTCTCTCTGGAAATCACTGACTCTCTCTGGACATAACTGACTCTCTCTGGACATCACTGACTCTCTCTCTCTGGACATCACTGACTCTCTGGACATCACTGATCCTCTCTCTCTGGACATCACTGACCCTTTCTCTCTGGACATCACTGACTCTCTCTCTGGACATCACTGACTCTCTGCACATCACTGACTCTCTCTCTGGACATCACAGACACTCTCTGGACATCAGTGACTCTCTCTCTGGACATCACAGACTCTCTCTCTCTCTGGACATCACTGACTCTCTCTGGACATCACTGACTTTCTCTCTGGACATCACTGACTCTCTCTCTGGACATCACTGACTCTCTCTGCACATCACTGACTCTCTCTCTGGACATCGCTGACTATCTCTGGACATCACTGACTCTTTGTCTGGGCATCACTGACTCTCTCTCTGGACATTACTGACCCTCTCTGGACATCACTGACTCTCTCTCTGGACATCACTGACTCTCTGGACATTATTGAATCTCTCTCTCTGGACATCACTGACTCTCTCTGGACATCACATGCTCTCTCTCTGGACATCACTGACTCTCTCTCTGGACATCACTGACTCTCTGTACATCACTGACTCTCTCTCTCTGGACATCACTGACACTCTCTCTCTGGACATCACTGACTCTCTCTCTATCTGGACATCACTGACTCTCTCTGAACATCACTGACACTCTCGCTGGGCATCACTGACTCTCTCTCTGGACATCACTGACTCTCTCTGGACATCACTGACTCTCTCTCTGGACATCACTGACTCTCTCTCTGGACATCACTGCCTCCCTCTGGACATCACTGACTCTGTCTCTGGACATCACTGACTCTCTCTCTCTCTCTGGACATCACTGACTCTCTCTCTGGACATCACTGACTCTCTCTCTGGACATTACTGACTCTCTCTCTCTGGACATCAGTGACTCTCTCTGGACATCACATGGTCTCTCTCTGGACATCACTGACTCTCTCTCTGGACATCACTGACTCTCTGGACATCAATGACTCTCTCTCCCTGGACATCACTGACTCTCTCTCTCTCTGGACATCACTGACTCTCTCTCTATCTGGACGTCACTGACTCTCTCTGGACATCACTGACTCTCTCTCTGGACATCACTGACTCTCACTCTGGACATCACTGACTCTCTCTCTGGACATCACTGACTCTCTCTCTGGACATCACTGACTCTCTATCCGGACATCACTGACTCTCTCTCTCTGGACATCACTGAGTCTCTCTCTCTCTCTGGATATCACTGACTCTCTCTGGACATCACTGACTCTCTGGACATCACTGAACCTCTCTCTCTGCACATCACTGACCCTTTCTCTCTGGACATCACTGACTCCCTCTCTGGACATCACTGACTCTCTGCACATCACTGACTCTCTCTCTGGACATCACAGACACTCTCTCGACATCAGTAACTCTCTCTCTGGACATCACAGACTCTCTCTATCTCTGGACATCGCTGACTCTCTCTGTACATCACTGATCTCTCTCTCTGTACATCACTGACTCTCTCTCTGTGGACATCACTGACTCTCTCTGGACATCACTGACTCTCTCTCTTGACATCACTGACTATCTCTGGACATCACTGACTCTCTCTCTGGGCATCACTGACTCTCTCTCTGGACATCACTGACTCTCTCTGGACATCACTGACTCTCTCTCTGGACATCACTGACTATCTCTCTGGACATCACTGACTCCCTCTGGACATCACTGACACTGTCTCTGGACATCAATGACTCTCTCTCTCTCTCTGAACATCACTGACTCTCTCTCTGGACATCACGGACTCTGTCTCTGGGCATCACTGACTCTCTCTCTGGACATCACTGACTCTCTCTCTGTACATCACTGACACTCCCTCTGGATATCACTTACTCTCTCCCTCTCTCTCTGGACATCACTGTCTCTCTCTCTGGACATCACTGACTCTCTCTATCCGGACATCACTGACCCTCTCTCTGGACATCACTGACACTCTCTCGACATCAGTAACTCTCTCTCTGGACATCACAGACTCTCTCTATCTCTGGACATCGCTGACTCTCTCTGTACATCACTGATCTCTCTCTCTCTGTACATCACTGACTCTCTCTCTGTGGACATCACTGACTCTCTCTGGACATCACTGACTCTCTCTCTTGACATCACTGACTATCTCTGGACATCACTGACTCTCTCTCTGGGCATCACTGACTCTCTCTCTGGACATCACTGACTCTCTCTGGACATCACTGACTCTCTCTCTGGACATCACTGACTCTCTCTCTGGACATCACTGACTCCCTCTGGACATCACTGACACTGTCTCTGGACATCAATGACTCTCTCTCTCTCTCTGAACATCACTGACTCTCTCTCTGGACATCACGGACTCTCTCTCTGGGCATCACTGACTCTCTCTCTGGACATCACTGACTCTCTCTCTGTACATCACTGACACTCCCTCTGGATATCACTTACTCTCTCCCTCTCTCTCTGGACATCACTGTCTCTCTCTCTGGACATCACTGACTCTCTCTATCCGGACATCACTGACCCTCTCTCTGGACATCACTGACTCTCTGGACATCACTGACTCTCTCTCTCTGGACATCACTGAGTCTCTCTCTCTCTCTGGATATCACTGACTCTCTCTGGACATCACTGACTCTCTGGACATCACTGAACCTCTCTCTCTGGACATCACTGACCCTTTCTCTCTGGACATCACTGACTCCCTCTCTGGACATCACTGACTCTCTGCACATCACTGACTCTCTCTCTGGACATCACAGACACTCTCTCGACATCAGTAACTCTCTCTCTGGACATCACAGACTCTCTCTATCTCTGGACATCGCTGACTCTCTCTGTACATCACTGATCTCTCTCTCTGTACATCACTGACTCTCTCTCTGTGGACATCACTGACTCTCTCTGGACATCACTGACTCTCTCTCTTGACATCACTATCTCTGGACATCACTGACTCTCTCTCTGGGCATCACTGACTCTCTCTCTGGACATCACTGACTCTCTCTGGACATCACTGACTCTCTCTCTGGACATCACTGACTCTCTCTCTGGACATCACTGACTCCCTCTGGACATCACTGACACTGTCTCTGGACATCAATGACTCTCTCTCTCTCTCTGGACATCACTGACTCTCTCTCTGGACATCACTGACTCTCTGGACATTATTGACTCTCTCTCTCTGGACATCACTGACTCTCTCTCTGGACATCACTGACTCTCTGTACATCACTGACTCTCTCTCTCTGGACATCACTGACTCTCTCTCTCTGGACATCACTGATTCTCTCTCTATCTGGACATCACTGACTCTCTCTGGACATCACTGACTCTCTCGCTGGGCATCACTGACTCTCTCTCTGGACATCACTGACTCTCTCTCTGGACATCACTGACTCTCTCTCTGGACATCACTGACTCTCTCTCTGGATATCACTGACTCTCTCTGGACATCACATGCTCTCTCTCTGGACATCACTGACGCTCTCTCTCTGGACATCACTGACTCTCTCTCTGGACATCACTGACTCTCTGGACATCACGGACTCTCTCTATCTCTGGACATCACTGACTCTCTCTGGACAGCACTGACTATCTCTCTCTCTCTGAACATCACTGACTCTCTGGACATCACGGACTCTCTCTCTGGGCATCACTGACTCTATCTCTGGACATCACTGACTCTCTCTCTGTACATCACTGACACTCCCTCTGGATATCACTTACTCTCTCCCTCTCTCTCTGGACATCACTGTCTCTCTCTCTGGACATCACTGACTCTCTCTCTCTGGAATTACTGACTCTATCTCTCTTGGGCCATCACAGACTCTCTCTCTCTGGACATCACTGACTCTCTCTCTGGATATCACTGACTCTCTCTGGACATAACTGACTCTCTCTGGACATCACTGACTCTCTCTCTCTGGACATCACTGACTCTCTGGACTTCACTGATCCTCTCTCTCTGGACATCACTGACCCTTTCTCTCTGGACATCACTGACTCTCTCTCTGGACATCACTGACTCTCTGCACATCACTGACTCTCTCTCTGGACATCACAGACACTCTCTGGACATCAGTGACTCTCTCTCTGGACATCACAGACTCTCTCTCTCTCTGGACATCACTGACTCTCTCTGGACATCACTGACTTTCTCTCTGGACATCACTGACTCTCTCTATGGACATCACTGACTCTCTCTGGACATCACTGACTCTCTCTCTGGACATCACTGACTATCTCTGGACATCACTGACTCTCTGTCTGGGCATCACTGACTCTCTCTCTGGACATTACTGACCCTCTCTGGACATCACTGACTCTCTCTTTGGACATCACTGACTCTCTCTCTCGACATCACTGACTCTCAGGACATCACTGACTCTCTCTGGACATCACTGACTCTCTCTCTGTACATCACTGACTCTCTCTCTGGACATCACTGACTCTCTGGACATCACGGACTCTCTCTATCTCTGGACATCACTGACTCTCTCTGGACAGCACTGACTATCTCTCTCTCTCTGAACATCACTGACTCTCTGGACATCACGGACTCTCTCTCTGGGCATCACTGACTCTATCTCTGGACATCACTGACTCTCTCTCTGTACATCACTGACACTCCCTCTGGATATCACTTACTCTCTCCCTCTCTCTCTGGACATCACTGTCTCTCTCTCTGGACATCACTGACTCTCTCTCTCTGGAATTACTGACTCTATCTCTCTTGGGCCATCACAGACTCTCTCTCTCTGGACATCACTGACTCTCTCTCTGGATATCACTGACTCTCTCTGGACATAACTGACTCTCTCTGGACATCACTGACTCTCTCTCTCTGGACATCACTGACTCTCTGGACTTCACTGATCCTCTCTCTCTGGACATCACTGACCCTTTCTCTCTGGACATCACTGACTCTCTCTCTGGACATCACTGACTCTCTGCACATCACTGACTCTCTCTCTGGACATCACAGACACTCTCTGGACATCAGTGACTCTCTCTCTGGACATCACAGACTCTCTCTCTCTCTGGACATCACTGACTCTCTCTGGACATCACTGACTTTCTCTCTGGACATCACTGACTCTCTCTATGGACATCACTGACTCTCTCTGGACATCACTGACTCTCTCTCTGGACATCACTGACTATCTCTGGACATCACTGACTCTCTGTCTGGGCATCACTGACTCTCTCTCTGGACATTACTGACCCTCTCTGGACATCACTGACTCTCTCTTTGGACATCACTGACTCTCTCTCTCGACATCACTGACTCTCAGGACATCACTGACTCTCTCTGGACATCACTGACTCTCTCTCTGTACATCACTGACTCTCTCTCTGGACATCACTGACTCCCTCTGGATATCACTGACTCTGTCTCTGGACATCACTGACTCTCTCTCTCTCTCTGGACATCACTGACTCTCTCTCTGGACATCACTGACTCTCTCTCTGGACATCACTGACTCTCTGGACATCACGGACTCTCTCTATCTCTGGACATCACTGACTATCTCTGGACATCACTGACTCTCTCTCTGGGCATCACTGACTCTCTCTCTGGACATCACTGACTCTCTCTGGACATCACTGACTCTCTCTCTGGACATCACTGACTCTCTGGACATCACTGACTCCCTCTGGACATCACTGACACTGTCTCTGGACATCACTGACTCTCTCTCTCTCTCTGGACATCACTGACTCTCTCTCTGGACATCATTGACTCTCTGGACATTATTGAATCTCTCTCTCTGGACATCACTGACTCTCTCTAGACATCACATGCTCTCTCTCTGGACATCACTGACTCTCTCTCTGGACATCACTGACTCTCTGTACATCACTGACTCTCTCTCTCTGGACATCACTGACTCTCTCTCTCTGGACATCACTGACTCTCTCTCTATCTGGACATCACTGACTCTCTCTGAACATCACTGACACTCTCGCTGGGCATCACTGACTCTCTCTCTGGACATCACTGACTCTCTCTGGACATCACTGACTCTCTCTCTGGACATCACTGACTCTCTCTCTGGACATCACTGACTCCCTCTGGACATCACTGTCTCTGTCTCTGGACATCACTGACTCTCTCTCTCTCTCCGGACATCACTGACTCTCTCTCTGGACATCACTGACTCTCTCTCTGGACATTACTGACTCTCTCTCTCTGGACATCAGTGACTCTCTCTGGACATCACATGGTCTCTCTCTGGACATCACTGACTCTCTCTCTGGACATCACTGACTCTCTGGATATCAATGACTCTCTCTCCCTGGACATCACTGACTCTCTCTCTCTCTGGACATCACTGACTCTCTCTCTATCTGGACGTCACTGACTCTCTCTGGACATCACTGACTCTCTCTCTGGACATCACTGACTCTCACTCTGGACATCACTGACTCTCTCTCTGGACATCACTGACTCTCTCTCTGGACATCACTGACTCTCTCTCTGGATATCACTGACTCTCTCTGGACATCACATGCTCTCTCTCTGGACATCACTGACACTCTCTCTGGACATCACTGACTCTCTCTGGACATCACATGCTCTCTCTCTGGACATCACTGACTCTCTCTTCGGACATCAGTGACTCTCTGGACATCACTGACTCTCTCTGTCTGGACATCACTGACTCTCTCTCTCTGGACATCACTGACTCTCTCTCTATCTGGACATCACTGACTCTCTCTCTGGACATCACTGACTCTCTCTCTGAACATCACTGACTCTCTCTCTGGACATCACTGACACTCTCTCTGGACATCACTGACTCTGTCTCTGGACATCACTGACTCTCTCTCTCTCTCTGGACATCACTGACTCTCTCTCTGGACATCACTGACTCTCTCTCTGGACATCACTGACTCTCTCTCTCTGGACATCACTGACTCTCTCTGGACATCACATGCTCTATCTCTGGACATCACTGACTCTCTCTCTGGACATCACTGACTCTCTGGACATCACTGACTCCCTCTCTCTGGATATCACTGACTCTCTCTCTCTGGACATCACTGACTCTCTCTGGAAATCACTTACTCTCTCTCTGGACATCACTGACTGTCTCTCTGGACATCACTGACTCTCTCTCTGGACATCACTGACTCTCTCTCTGGGCATCACAGACTCTCTTTCTGCACATCACTGACTCTCTCTCTGGACATCACTGACTCTCTCTCTGGACATCACTGACTCACTCTCTCGACATCACTGACTCTCTCTCTGGACATCAATGACTCTCTCTCTGGACATCACTGACTCACTCTCTCGACATCATCGACTCTCTCTCTGGACATCAATGACTCTCTCTCTCTGGTCATCACTGACTCTCTCTCTCTCTCTGGACATCACTGACTCTCTCTCTCTCTCTCTCTGGACATCACTGACTCTCGCTAGACATCACTGACTCTCTCTGGACATTACTGACTATCTCTCTCTGGACATCACTGAATCTCTCTCTCTGCCTGGACATCACGGACTCTCTCCCCGGACATCATTGACTTTCTCTCTCTCTGGACATCACTGACTCTCTCTCAGGACATTACTGGCTCTCTCTCAAGACATCACTGCTTCTCTCTCTCTCTGGACATGACTGACTCTCTCTCTCTCTCTGGACATCACCGGGTCTCTCTCTGGACATCACTGAATCTCTCTCTCTACATCACTGATTCTCTCTCTGGACATCACTGACTCTCTCTCTGGACACCACTGACTCTCTCTCTGGACATCACTGACTCTCTCTCTGGACATCACTGACTCTCTCTCTGGATATCACTGACTCTCTCTGGACATCACTGACGGTCTCTCTCTGGACATCACTGACTCTCTCTGGACATCACATGCTCTCTCTCTGGACATCACTGACTCTCTCTCTGGACATCAATGACTCTCTGGACATCACTGACTCTCTCTCTCGACATCACTGACTCTCTCTCTGAACATCACTGACTCCCTCTGGACATCACTGACTCTGTCTCTGGACATCACTGACACTCTCTATCACTCTCTGGACATCACTGACTCTATCTCTGGACATCACTGACTCTCTCTCTGGACATCACTGACTCTCTCTCTCTGGACATCACTGACACTCTCTGGACATCACATGCTCTCTCTCTGGACATCACTGACTCTCTCTCTGGACATCACTGACTCTCTGGACATCACTGACCCTCTCTCTCTGGACACCACTGACTCTCTCTCTGGACATCACTGACTCTCTGCACATCACTGACTCTCTCTCTGGACATCACAGACACTCTCTCGACATCAGTAACTCTCTCTCTGGACATCACAGACTCTCTCTCTCTCTGGACATCGCTGACTCTCTCTGTACATCATTGATCTCTCTCTCTGTACATCACTGACTCTCTCTCTGTGGACATCACTGACTCTCTCTGGACATCACTGACTCTCTCTCTGGACATCACTGACTATCTCTGGACATCACTGACTCTCTCTCTGGGCATCACTGACTCTCTCTCTGGACATCACTGACTCTCTCTGGACATCACTGACAATCTCTCTCTCTGGACATCACTGCCTCTCTCTGGACATCACTGACTCTCTCTCTGGACATCACTGACTCTCTCTCTGGACATCACTGACTCCCTCTGGACATCACTGACACTGTCTCTGGACATCACTGACTCTCTCTCTCTCTCTCTGGACATCACTGACTCTCTCTCTGGACATCACTGACTCTCTGGACATTATTGACTCTCTCTCTCTGGACATCACTGACTGTCTCTGGACATCACATGCTCTCTCTCTGGACATCACTGACTCTCTCTCTGGACATCACTGACTCTCTGTACATCACTGACTCTCTCTCTCTCTGGACATCACTGACTCTCTCTCTATCTGGACATCACTGACTCTCTCTGGACATCACTGACTCTCTCGCTGGGCATCACTGACTCTCTCTCTGGACATCACTGACTCTCTCTCTGGACATCACTGACTCTCTCTCTGGACATCACTGACTCTCTCTCTGGACATCACTGACTCTCTCTCTGGATATCACTGACTCTCTCTGGACATCACATGCTCTCTCTCTGGACATCACTGACACTCTCTCTCTGGACATCACTGACTCTCTCTCTGGACATCACTGACTCTCTGGACATCACGGACTCTCTCTATCTCTGGACATCACTGACTCTCTCTGGACAGCACTGACTATCTCTCTCGCTCTCTGGACATCACTGACTCTCTCTCTGGACATCACTGACTCTCTCTCTGGGCATCACTGACTCTCTCTCTGGACATCACTGACTCTCTCTCTGTACATCACTGACACTCCCTCTGGATATCACTTACTCTCTCCCTCTCTCTCTGGACATCACTGTCTCTCTCTCTGGACATCACTGACTCTCTCTCTCCGGACATCACTGACTCTCTCTCTCTGGACATCACTGACTCTCTGGACATCACTGACTCTCTCTCTCTGGACATCACTGAGTCTCTCTCTCTCTCTGGATATCACTGACTCTCTCTGGACATCACTGACTCTCTGGACATCACTGAACCTCTCTCTCTGGACATCACTGACCCTTTCTCTCTGGACATCACTGACTCCCTCTCTGGACATCACTGACTCTCTGCACATCACTGACTCTCTCTCTGGACATCACAGACACTCTCTCGACATCAGTAACTCTCTCTCTGGACATCACAGACTGTCTCTATCTCTGGACATCGCTGGCTCTCTCTGTACATCGCTGATCTCTCTCTCTGTACATCACTGACTCTCTCTCTGTGGACATCACTGACTCTCTCTGGACATCACTGACTCTCTCTCTTGACATCACTGACTATCTCTGGACATCACTGACTCTCTCTCTGGGCATCACTGACTCTCTCTGGACATCACTGACTCTCTCTGGACATCACTGACTCTCTCTCTGGACATCACTGACTCTCTCTCTGGACATCACTGACTCCCTCTGGACATCACTGACACTGTCTCTGGACATCACTGACTCTCTCTCTCTCTCTGGACATCACTGACTCTCTCTCTGGACATCACTGACTCTCTGGACATTATTGACTCTCTCTCTCTGGACATCACTGACTCTCTCTGGACATCACATGCTCTCTCTCTGGACATCACTGACTCTCTCTCTGGACATCACTGACTCTCTGTACATCACTGACTCTCTCTCTCTGGACATCACTGACTCTCTCTGGACATCACTGACTCTCTCTCTATCTGGACATCACTGACTCTCTCTGGACATCACTGACTCTCTCGCTGGGCATCACTGACTCTCTCTCTGGACATCACTGACTCTCTCTCTGGACATCACTGACTCTCTCTCTGGACATCACTGACTCTCTCTCTGGATATCACTGACTCTCTCTGGACATCACATACTCTCTCTCTGGACATCACTGATGCTCTCTCTCTGGACATCACTGACTCTCTCTCTGGACATCACTGACTCTCTCTCTGGATATCACTGACTCTCTCTGGACATCACATGCTCTCTCTCTGGACATCACTGACGCTCTCTTTGTGGACATCACTGACTCTCTCTCTGGACATCACTGACTCTCTGGACATCACGGACTCTCTCTATCTCTGGACATCACTGACTCTCTCTCTGGGCATCACTGACTCTCTCTCTGGACATCACTGACTCTCTCTGGACATCACTGACTCTCTGGACATCACTGACTCTCTCTCTGGACATCACTGACTCCCTCTGGACATCACTGACACGGTCTCTGGACATCACTGACTCTCTCTCTCTCTCTCTGGACATCACTGCCTCTCTCTCTGGACATCACTGACTCTCTGGACATTATTGACTCTCTCTCTCTCTGGACATCACATGCTCTCTCTCTGGACATCACTGACTCTCTATCTGGACATTACTGACTATCTCTCTCTGGACATCACTGAATCTCGCTCTCTGCCTGGACATCACGGACTCTCTCCCCGGACATCATTGACTTTCTCTCTCTCTGCACATCACTGACTCTCTCTCAGGACATTACTGACTCTCTCTCTGGACATCACTGCTTCTCTCTCTCTCTGGACATGACTGACTCTCTCTCTCTCTCTGGACATCACCGGGTCTCTCTCTGGACATCACTGAATCTCTCTCTCTACATCACTGATTCTCTCTCTGGACATCACTGACTCTCTCTCTGGACACCACTGACTCTCTCTCTGGACATCACTGACTCTCTCTCTGGACATCACTGACTCTCTCTCTCTGGACATCACTGACTCTCTCTGGACATCACTGACTCTCTCTCTGGACATCACTGACTCTCTCTCTCTCTCTCTCTGGACATCACTGACACTCTCTCTCTGGACATCACTGACTCACTCTCTGGAGATCACTGACTCTCTCTCTGGACATCACTCTCTCTCTCACTCTCTCTGGACATCACTGACTCTCACTCTGGATGTCACTGGCTCTCTCTCTGGACATCACTGCCTCTCTCTGTGAACATTACTGACTCTCTGTGGACATCACTGTCTCTTTCTCTGGACTTCGCTGACTCCCTCTCTGGACATCACTGACTCTCTCTCTGGACATCACTGACGCTCTCTCTCTCTCTCTCTCTCTGGACATCACTGACTCTCTCTGGACATCACTGACTCTCTCTCTGGACATCACTGACTCTCTCTCTCTCTCTGGACATCGTTGATTCCCTCTCTGGACATCACTGACTCTCTCTCTGGACATTACTGACTCTCTCTCTCTGGACATCACTGACACTCTCTCTCTGGACATCACTGACTCTCTCTGGACATCACTGACTCTCTCTCTCTGGACATCACTGACTCTCTCTCTGGACATCACTGACTCTCTCTCTGGGCATCACTGAATCTCTCTCTGGACATCACTGACTCTCTCTCCGGACACCACAGACTCTCTCTCGGCACATCACTGACTCTCTCTCTGGACATCACTGACTCTCTCTCTGTGGACATCACTGACTCTCTCTGGACATCACTGACTCTCTCTCTGGACATCACTGACTATCTCTGGACATCACTGACTCTCTCTCTGGGCATCACTGACTCTCTCTCTGGACATCACTGACTCTCTCTGGACATCACTGACAATCTCTCTCTCTGGACATCACTGCCTCTCTCTGGACATCACTGACTCTCTCTCTGGACATCATTGACTCTCTCTCTGGACATCACTGACTCCCTCTGGACATCACTGACACTGTCTCTGGACATCACTGACTCTCTGGCTCTCTCTCTGGACATCACTGACTCTCTCTCTGGACATCACTGACTCTCTGGACATTATTGACTCTCTCTCTCTGGACATCACTGACTGTCTCTGGACATCACATGCTCTCTCTCTGGACATCACTGACTCTCTCTCTGGACATCACTGACTCTCTGTACATCACTGACTCTCTCTCTCTCTGGACATCACTGACTCTATCTCTCTGGACATCACTGACTCTCTCTCTATCTGGACATCACTGACTCTCTCTGGACATCACTGACTCTCTCGCTGGGCATCACTGACTCTCTCTCTGGACATCACTGACTCTCTCTCTGGACATCACTGACTCTCTCTCTGGACATCACTGACTCTCTCTCTGGATATCACTGACTCTCTCTGGACATCACATGCTCTCTCTCTGGACATCACTGACACTCTCTCTCTGGACATCACTGACTCTCTCTCTGGACATCACTGACTCTCTGGACATCACGGACTCTCTCTATCTCTGGACATCACTGACTCTCTCTGGACAGCACTGACTATCTCTCTCGCTCTCTGGACATCACTGACTCTCTCTCTGGACATCACTGACTCTCTCTCTGGGCATCACTGACTCTCTCTCTGGACATCACTGACTCTCTCTCTGTACATCACTGACACTCCCTCTGGATATCACTTACTCTCTCCCTCTCTCCCTGGACATCACTGTCTCTCTCTCTGGACATCACTGACTCTCTCTCTCCGGACATCACTGACTCTCTCTCTCTGGACATCACTGACTCTCTGGACATCACTGACTCTCTCTCTCTGGACATCACTGAGTCTCTCTCTCTCTCTGGATATCACTGACTCTCTCTGGACATCACTGACTCTCTGGACATCACTGAACCTCTCTCTCTGGACATCACTGACCCTTTCTCTCTGGACATCACTGACTCTCTGCACATCACTGACTCTCTCTCTGGACATCACAGACACTCTCTGGACATCAGTAACTCTCTCTCTGGACATCACAGACTCTCTCTCTCTCTGGACATCACTGACTCTCTCTGGACATCACTGACTTTCTCTCTGGACATCACTGACTCTCTCTATGGACATCACTGACTCTCTCTATGGACATCACTGACTCTCTCTGGACATCACTGACTCTCTCTCTGGACATCACTGACTATCTCTGGACATCACTGACTCTCTGTCTGGGCATCACTGACTCTCTCTCTGGACATTACTGACCCTCTCTGGACATCACTGACTCTCTCTTTGGACATCACTGACTCTCTCTCTCGACATCACTGACTCTCAGGACATCACTGACTCTCTCTGGACATCACTGACTCTCTCTCTGTACATCACTGACTCTCTCTCTGGACATCACTGACTCCCTCTGGATATCACTGACTCTGTCTCTGGACATCACTGACTCTCTCTCTCTCTCTGGACATCACTGACTCTCTCTCTGGACATCACTGACTCTCTCTCTGGACATCACTGACTCTCTGGACATCACGGACTCTCCCTATCTCTGGACATCACTGACTATCTCTGGACATCACTGACTCTCTCTCTGGGCATCACTGACTCTCTCTCTGGACATCACTGACTCTCTCTGGACATCACTGACTCTCTCTCTGGACATCACTGACTCTCTGGACATCACTGACTCCCTCTGGACATCACTGACACTGTCTCTGGACATCACTGACTCTCTCTCTCTCTCTGGACATCACTGACTCTCTCTCTGGACATCATTGACTCTCTGGACATTATTGAATCTCTCTCTCTGGACATCACTGACTCTCTCTAGACATCACATGCTCTCTCTCTGGACATCACTGACTCTCTCTCTGGACATCACTGACTCTCTGTACATCACTGACTCTCTCTCTCTGGACATCACTGACTCTCTCTCTCTGGACATCACTGACTCTCTCTCTATCTGGACATCACTGACTCTCTCTGAACATCACTGACACTCTCGCTGGGCATCACTGACTCTCTCTCTGGACATCACTGACTCTCTCTGGACATCACTGACTCTCTCTCTGGACATCACTGACTCTCTCTCTGGACATCACTGACTCCCTCTGGACATCACTGTCTCTGTCTCTGGACATCACTGACTCTCTCTCTCTCTCCGGACATCACTGACTCTCTCTCTGGACATCACTGACTCTCTCTCTGGACATTACTGACTCTCTCTCTCTGGACATCAGTGACTCTCTCTGGACATCACATGGTCTCTCTCTGGACATCACTGACTCTCTCTCTGGACATCACTGACTCTCTGGATATCAATGACTCTCTCTCCCTGGACATCACTGACTCTCTCTCTCTCTGGACATCACTGACTCTCTCTCTATCTGGACGTCACTGACTCTCTCTGGACATCACTGACTCTCTCTCTGGACATCACTGACTCTCACTCTGGACATCACTGACTCTCTCTCTGGACATCACTGACTCTCTCTCTGGACATCACTGACTCTCTCTCTGGATATCACTGACTCTCTCTGGACATCACATGCTCTCTCTCTGGACATCACTGACACTCTCTCTGGACATCACTGACTCTCTCTGGACATCACATGCTCTCTCTCTGGACATCACTGACTCTCTCTTCGGACATCAGTGACTCTCTGGACATCACTGACTCTCTCTGTCTGGACATCACTGACTCTCTCTCTCTGGACATCACTGACTCTCTCTCTATCTGGACATCACTGACTCTCTCTCTGGACATCACTGACTCTCTCTCTGAACATCACTGACTCTCTCTCTGGACATCACTGACACTCTCTCTGGACATCACTGACTCTGTCTCTGGACATCACTGACTCTCTCTCTCTCTCTGGACATCACTGACTCTCTCTCTGGACATCACTGACTCTCTCTCTGGACATCACTGACTCTCTCTCTCTGGACATCACTGACTCTCTCTGGACATCACATGCTCTATCTCTGGACATCACTGACTCTCTCTCTGGACATCACTGACTCTCTGGACATCACTGACTCCCTCTCTCTGGATATCACTGACTCTCTCTCTCTGGACATCACTGACTCTCTCTGGAAATCACTTACTCTCTCTCTGGACATCACTGACTGTCTCTCTGGACATCACTGACTCTCTCTCTGGACATCACTGACTCTCTCTCTGGGCATCACAGACTCTCTTTCTGCACATCACTGACTCTCTCTCTGGACATCACTGACTCTCTCTCTGGACATCACTGACTCACTCTCTCGACATCACTGACTCTCTCTCTGGACATCAATGACTCTCTCTCTGGACATCACTGACTCACTCTCTCGACATCATCGACTCTCTCTCTGGACATCAATGACTCTCTCTCTCTGGTCATCACTGACTCTCTCTCTCTCTCTGGACATCACTGACTCTCTCTCTCTCTCTCTCTGGACATCACTGACTCTCGCTAGACATCACTGACTCTCTCTGGACATTACTGACTATCTCTCTCTGGACATCACTGAATCTCTCTCTCTGCCTGGACATCACGGACTCTCTCCCCGGACATCATTGACTTTCTCTCTCTCTGGACATCACTGACTCTCTCTCAGGACATTACTGGCTCTCTCTCTGGACATCACTGCTTCTCTCTCTCTCTGGACATGACTGACTCTCTCTCTCTCTCTGGACATCACCGGGTCTCTCTCTGGACATCACTGAATCTCTCTCTCTACATCACTGATTCTCTCTCTGGACATCACTGACTCTCTCTCTGGACACCACTGACTCTCTCTCTGGACATCACTGACTCTCTCTCTGGACATCACTGACTCTCTCTCTGGATATCACTGACTCTCTCTGGACATCACTGACGGTCTCTCTCTGGACATCACTGACTCTCTCTGGACATCACATGCTCTCTCTCTGGACATCACTGACTCTCTCTCTGGACATCAATGACTCTCTGGACATCACTGACTCTCTCTCTCGACATCACTGACTCTCTCTCTGAACATCACTGACTCCCTCTGGACATCACTGACTCTGTCTCTGGACATCACTGACACTCTCTATCACTCTCTGGACATCACTGACTCTATCTCTGGACATCACTGACTCTCTCTCTGGACATCACTGACTCTCTCTCTCTGGACATCACTGACACTCTCTGGACATCACATGCTCTCTCTCTGGACATCACTGACTCTCTCTCTGGACATCACTGACTCTCTGGACATCACTGACCCTCTCTCTCTGGACACCACTGACTCTCTCTCTGGACATCACTGACTCTCTGCACATCACTGACTCTCTCTCTGGACATCACAGACACTCTCTCGACATCAGTAACTCTCTCTCTGGACATCACAGACTCTCTCTCTCTCTGGACATCGCTGACTCTCTCTGTACATCATTGATCTCTCTCTCTGTACATCACTGACTCTCTCTCTGTGGACATCACTGACTCTCTCTGGACATCACTGACTCTCTCTCTGGACATCACTGACTATCTCTGGACATCACTGACTCTCTCTCTGGGCATCACTGACTCTCTCTCTGGACATCACTGACTCTCTCTGGACATCACTGACAATCTCTCTCTCTGGACATCACTGCCTCTCTCTGGACATCACTGACTCTCTCTCTGGACATCACTGACTCTCTCTCTGGACATCACTGACTCCCTCTGGACATCACTGACACTGTCTCTGGACATCACTGACTCTCTCTCTCTCTCTCTGGACATCACTGACTCTCTCTCTGGACATCACTGACTCTCTGGACATTATTGACTCTCTCTCTGGACATCACTGACTGTCTCTGGACATCACATGCTCTCTCTCTGGACATCACTGACTCTCTCTCTGGACATCACTGACTCTCTGTACATCACTGACTCTCTCTCTCTCTGGACATCACTGACTCTCTCTCTCTGGACATCACTGACTCTCTCTCTATCTGGACATCACTGACTCTCTCTGGACATCACTGACTCTCTCGCTGGGCATCACTGACTCTCTCTCTGGACATCACTGACTCTCTCTCTGGACATCACTGACTCTCTCTCTGGACATCACTGACTCTCTCTCTGGATATCACTGACTCTCTCTGGACATCACATGCTCTCTCTCTGGACATCACTGACACTCTCTCTCTGGACATCACTGACTCTCTCTCTGGACATCACTGACTCTCTGGACATCACGGACTCTCTCTATCTCTGGACATCACTGACTCTCTCTGGACAGCACTGACTATCTCTCTCGCTCTCTGGACATCACTGACTCTCTCTCTGGACATCACTGACTCTCTCTCTGGGCATCACTGACTCTCTCTCTGGACATCACTGACTCTCTCTCTGTACATCACTGACACTCCCTCTGGATATCACTTACTCTCTCCCTCTCTCTCTGGACATCACTGTCTCTCTCTCTGGACATCACTGACTCTCTCTCTCCGGACATCACTGACTCTCTCTCTCTGGACATCACTGACTCTCTGGACATCACTGACTCTCTCTCTCTGGACATCACTGAGTCTCTCTCTCTCTCTGGATATCACTGACTCTCTCTGGACATCACTGACTCTCTGGACATCACTGAACCTCTCTCTCTGGACATCACTGACCCTTTCTCTCTGGACATCACTGACTCCCTCTCTGGACATCACTGACTCTCTGCACATCACTGACTCTCTCTCTGGACATCACAGACACTCTCTCGACATCAGTAACTCTCTCTCTGGACATCACAGACTGTCTCTATCTCTGGACATCGCTGGCTCTCTCTGTACATCGCTGATCTCTCTCTCTGTACATCACTGACTCTCTCTCTGTGGACATCACTGACTCTCTCTGGACATCACTGACTCTCTCTCTTGACATCACTGACTATCTCTGGACATCACTGACTCTCTCTCTGGGCATCACTGACTCTCTCTGGACATCACTGACTCTCTCTGGACATCACTGACTCTCTCTCTGGACATCACTGACTCTCTCTCTGGACATCACTGACTCCCTCTGGACATCACTGACACTGTCTCTGGACATCACTGACTCTCTCTCTCTCTCTGGACATCACTGACTCTCTCTCTGGACATCACTGACTCTCTGGACATTATTGACTCTCTCTCTCTGGACATCACTGACTCTCTCTGGACATCACATGCTCTCTCTCTGGACATCACTGACTCTCTCTCTGGACATCACTGACTCTCTGTACATCACTGACTCTCTCTCTCTGGACATCACTGACTCTCTCTGGACATCACTGACTCTCTCTCTATCTGGACATCACTGACTCTCTCTGGACATCACTGACTCTCTCGCTGGGCATCACTGACTCTCTCTCTGGACATCACTGACTCTCTCTCTGGACATCACTGACTCTCTCTCTGGACATCACTGACTCTCTCTCTGGATATCACTGACTCTCTCTGGACATCACATACTCTCTCTCTGGACATCACTGATGCTCTCTCTCTGGACATCACTGACTCTCTCTCTGGACATCACTGACTCTCTCTCTGGATATCACTGACTCTCTCTGGACATCACATGCTCTCTCTCTGGACATCACTGACGCTCTCTTTGTGGACATCACTGACTCTCTCTCTGGACATCACTGACTCTCTGGACATCACGGACTCTCTCTATCTCTGGACATCACTGACTCTCTCTCTGGGCATCACTGACTCTCTCTCTGGACATCACTGACTCTCTCTGGACATCACTGACTCTCTGGACATCACTGACTCTCTCTCTGGACATCACTGACTCCCTCTGGACATCACTGACACGGTCTCTGGACATCACTGACTCTCTCTCTCTCTCTCTCTGGACATCACTGCCTCTCTCTCTGGACATCACTGACTCTCTGGACATTATTGACTCTCTCTCTCTCTGGACATCACATGCTCTCTCTCTGGACATCACTGACTCTCTATCTGGACATTACTGACTATCTCTCTCTGGACATCACTGAATCTCGCTCTCTGTCTGGACATCACGGACTCTCTCCCCGGACATCATTGACTTTCTCTCTCTCTGCACATCACTGACTCTCTCTCAGGACATTACTGACTCTCTCTCTGGACATCACTGCTTCTCTCTCTCTCTGGACATGACTGACTCTCTCTCTCTCTCTGGACATCACCGGGTCTCTCTCTGGACATCACTGAATCTCTCTCTCTACATCACTGATTCTCTCTCTGGACATCACTGACTCTCTCTCTGGACACCACTGACTCTCTCTCTGGACATCACTGACTCTCTCTCTGGACATCACTGACTCTCTCTTCTGGACATCACTGACTCTCTCTGGACATCACTGACTCTCTCTCTGGACATCACTGACTCTCTCTCTCTCTCTCTCTGGACATCACTGACACTCTCTCTCTGGACATCACTGACTCACTCTCTGGAGATCACTGACTCTCTCTCTGGACATCACTCTCTCTCTCACTCTCTCTGGACATCACTGACTCTCACTCTGGATGTCACTGGCTCTCTCTCTGGACATCACTGCCTCTCTCTGTGAACATTACTGACTCTCTGTGGACATCACTGTCTCTTTCTCTGGACTTCGCTGACTCCCTCTCTGGACATCACTGACTCTCTCTCTGGACATCACTGACGCTCTCTCTCTCTCTCTCTCTCTGGACATCACTGACTCTCTCTGGACATCACTGACTCTCTCTCTGGACATCACTGACTCTCTCTCTCTCTCTGGACATCGTTGATTCCCTCTCTGGACATCACTGACTCTCTCTCTGGACATCACTGACTCTCTCTCTCTGGACATCACTGACACTCTCTCTCTGGACATCACTGACTCTCTCTGGACATCACTGACTCTCTCTCTCTGGACATCACTGACTCTCTCTCTGGACATCACTGACTCTCTCTCTGGGCATCACTGAATCTCTCTCTGGACATCACTGACTCTCTCTCCGGACACCACAGACTCTCTCTCGGCACATCACTGACTCTCTCTCTGGACATCACTGACTCTCTCTCTGTGGACATCACTGACTCTCTCTGGACATCACTGACTCTCTCTCTGGACATCACTGACTATCTCTGGACATCACTGACTCTCTCTCTGGGCATCACTGACTCTCTCTCTGGACATCACTGACTCTCTCTGGACATCACTGACAATCTCTCTCTCTGGACATCACTGCCTCTCTCTGGACATCACTGACTCTCTCTCTGGACATCACTGACTCTCTCTCTGGACATCACTGACTCCCTCTGGACATCACTGACACTGTCTCTGGACATCACTGACTCTCTGGCTCTCTCTCTGGACATCACTGACTCTCTCTCTGGACATCACTGACTCTCTGGACATTATTGACTCTCTCTCTCTGGACATCACTGACTGTCTCTGGACATCACATGCTCTCTCTCTGGACATCACTGACTCTCTCTCTGGACATCACTGACTCTGTGTACATCACTGACTCTCTCTCTCTCTGGACATCACTGACTCTATCTCTCTGGACATCACTGACTCTCTCTCTATCTGGACATCACTGACTCTCTCTGGACATCACTGACTCTCTCGCTGGGCATCACTGACTCTCTCTCTGGACATCACTGACTCTCTCTCTGGACATCACTGACTCTCTCTCTGGACATCACTGACTCTCTCTCTGGATATCACTGACTCTCTCTGGACATCACATGCTCTCTCTCTGGACATCACTGACACTCTCTCTCTGGACATCACTGACTCTCTCTCTGGACATCACTGACTCTCTGGACATCACGGACTCTCTCTATCTCTGGACATCACTGACTCTCTCTGGACAGCACTGACTATCTCTCTCGCTCTCTGGACATCACTGACTCTCTCTCTGGACATCACTGACTCTCTCTCTGGGCATCACTGACTCTCTCTCTGGACATCACTGACTCTCTCTCTGTACATCACTGACACTCCCTCTGGATATCACTTACTCTCTCCCTCTCTCCCTGGACATCACTGTCTCTCTCTCTGGACATCACTGACTCTCTCTCTCCGGACATCACTGACTCTCTCTCTCTGGACATCACTGACTCTCTGGACATCACTGACTCTCTCTCTCTGGACATCACTGAGTCTCTCTCTCTCTCTGGATATCACTGACTCTCTCTGGACATCACTGACTCTCTGGACATCACTGAACCTCTCTCTCTGGACATCACTGACCCTTTCTCTCTGGACATCACTGACTCCCTCTCTGGACATCACTGACTCTCTGCACATCACTGACTCTCTCTCTGGACATCACAGACACTCTCTCGACATCAGTAACTCTCTCTCTGGACATCACAGACTGTCTCTATCTCTGGACATCGCTGGCTCTCTCTGTACATCGCTGATCTCTCTCTCTGTACATCACTGACTCTCTCTCTTGACATCACTGACTATCTCTGGACATCACTGACTCTCTCTCTGGGCATCACTGAATCTCTCTCTGGACATCACTGACTCTCTCTCCGGACACCACAGACTCTCTCTCGGCACATCACTGACTCTCTCTCTGGACATCACTGACTCTCTCTCTGTGGACATCACTGACTCTCTCTGGACATCACTGACTCTCTCTCTGGACATCACTGACTATCTCTGGACATCACTGACTCTCTCTCTGGGCATCACTGACTCTCTCTCTGGACATCACTGACTCTCTCTGGACATCACTGACAATCTCTCTCTCTGGACATCACTGCCTCTCTCTGGACATCACTGACTCTCTCTCTGGACATCACTGACTCTCTCTCTGGACATCACTGACTCCCTCTGGACATCACTGACACTGTCTCTGGACATCACTGACTCTCTGGCTCTCTCTCTGGACATCACTGACTCTCTCTCTGGACATCACTGACTCTCTGGACATTATTGACTCTCTCTCTCTGGACATCACTGACTGTCTCTGGACATCACATGCTCTCTCTCTGGACATCACTGACTCTCTCTCTGGACATCACTGACTCTGTGTACATCACTGACTCTCTCTCTCTCTGGACATCACTGACTCTATCTCTCTGGACATCACTGACTCTCTCTCTATCTGGACATCACTGACTCTCTCTGGACATCACTGACTCTCTCGCTGGGCATCACTGACTCTCTCTCTGGACATCACTGACTCTCTCTCTGGACATCACTGACTCTCTCTCTGGACATCACTGACTCTCTCTCTGGATATCACTGACTCTCTCTGGACATCACATGCTCTCTCTCTGGACATCACTGACACTCTCTCTCTGGACATCACTGACTCTCTCTCTGGACATCACTGACTCTCTGGACATCACGGACTCTCTCTATCTCTGGACATCACTGACTCTCTCTGGACAGCACTGACTATCTCTCTCGCTCTCTGGACATCACTGACTCTCTCTCTGGACATCACTGACTCTCTCTCTGGGCATCACTGACTCTCTCTCTGGACATCACTGACTCTCTCTCTGTACATCACTGACACTCCCTCTGGATATCACTTACTCTCTCCCTCTCTCCCTGGACATCACTGTCTCTCTCTCTGGACATCACTGACTCTCTCTCTCCGGACATCACTGACTCTCTCTCTCTGGACATCACTGACTCTCTGGACATCACTGACTCTCTCTCTCTGGACATCACTGAGTCTCTCTCTCTCTCTGGATATCACTGACTCTCTCTGGACATCACTGACTCTCTGGACATCACTGAACCTCTCTCTCTGGACATCACTGACCCTTTCTCTCTGGACATCACTGACTCCCTCTCTGGACATCACTGACTCTCTGCACATCACTGACTCTCTCTCTGGACATCACAGACACTCTCTCGACATCAGTAACTCTCTCTCTGGACATCACAGACTGTCTCTATCTCTGGACATCGCTGGCTCTCTCTGTACATCGCTGATCTCTCTCTCTGTACATCACTGACTCTCTCTCTTGACATCACTGACTATCTCTGGACATCACTGACTCTCTCTCTGGGCATCACTGACTCTCTCTGGACATCAATGACTCTCTCTGGACATCACTGACTCTCTCTCTGGACATCACTGACTCTCTCTCTGGACATCACTGACTCCCTCTGGACATCACTGACACTGTCTCTGGACATCACTGACTCTCTCTCTCTCTCTGGACATCACTGACTCTCTCTCTGGACATCACTGACTCTCTGGACATTATTGACTCTCTCTCTCTGGACATCACTGACTCTCTCTGGACATCACATGCTCTCTCTCTGGACATCACTGACTCTCTCTCTGGACATCACTGACTCTCTGTACATCACTGACTCTCTCTGGACATCACTGACTCTCTCTGGACATCACTGACTCTCTCTCTATCTGGACATCACTGACTCTCTCTGGACATCACTGACTCTCTCGCTGGGCATCACTGACTCTCTCTCTGGACATCACTGACTCTCTCTCTGGACATCACTGACTCTCTCTCTGGACATCACTGACTCTCTCTCTGGATATCACTGACTCTCTCTGGACATCACATACTCTCTCTCTGGACATCACTGATGCTCTCTGTCTGGACATCACTGACTCTCTCTCTGGACATCACTGACTCTCTCTCTGGATATCACTGACTCTCTCTGGACATCACATGCTCTCTCTCTGGACATCACTGACGCTCTCTTTGTGGACAGCACTGACTCTCTCTCTGGACATCACTGACTCTCTGGACATCACGGACTCTCTCTATCTCTGGACATCACTGACTCTCTCTCTGGGCATCACTGACTCTCTCTCTGGACATCACTGACTCTCTCTGGACATCACTGACTCTCTGGACATCACTGACTCTCTCTCTGGACATCACTGACTCCCTCTGGACATCACTGACACGGTCTCTGGACATCACTGACTCTCTCTCTCTCTCTCTGGACATCACTGACTCTCTCTCTGGACATCACTGACTCTCTGGACATTATTGACTCTCTCTCTCTGGACATCACATGCTCTCTCTCTGGACATCACTGACTCTCTCTCTGGACATTACTGACTATCTCTCTCTGGACATAACTGAATCTCGCTCTCTGCCTGGACATCACGGACTCTCTCCCCGGACATCATTGACTTTCTCTCTCTCTGCACATCACTGACTCTCTCTCAGGACATTACTGACTCTGTCTCTGGACATCACTGCTTCTCTCTCTCTCTGGACATGACTGACTCTCTCTGGACATCACATACTCTCTCTCTGGACATCACTGACTCTCTCTCTGGACATCACTGACTCTCTCTCTGGACATCACTGACTCTCTCTCTGGATATCACTGACTCTCTCTGGACATCACATACTCTCTCTCTGGACATCACTGATGCTCTCTCTCTGGACATCACTGACTCTCTCTCTGGACATCACTGACTCTCTCTCTGGATATCACTGACTCTCTCTGGACATCACATGCTCTCTCTCTGGACATCACTGACGCTCTCTTTGTGGACATCACTGACTCTCTCTCTGGACATCACTGACTCTCTGGACATCACGGACTCTCTCTATCTCTGGACATCACTGACTCTCTCTCTGGGCATCACTGACTCTCTCTCTGGACATCACTGACTCTCTCTGGACATCACTGACTCTCTGGACATCACTGACTCTCTCTCTGGACATCACTGACTCCCTCTGGACATCACTGACACGGTCTCTGGACATCACTGACTCTCTCTCTCTCTCTCTGGACATCACTGCCTCTCTCTCTGGACATCACTGACTCTCTGGACATTATTGACTCTCTCTCTCTGGACATCACATGCTCTCTCTCTGGACATCACTGACTCTCTATCTGGACATTACTGACTATCTCTCTCTGGACATCACTGAATCTCGCTCTCTGCCTGGACATCACGGACTCTCTCCCCGGACATCATTGACTTTCTCTCTCTCTGCACATCACTGACTCTCTCTCAGGACATTACTGACTCTCTCTCTGGACATCACTGCTTCTCTCTCTCTCTGGACATGACTGACTCTCTCTCTCTCTCTGGACATCACCGGGTCTCTCTCTGGACATCACTGAATCTCTCTCTCTACATCACTGATTCTCTCTCTGGACATCACTGACTCTCTCTCTGGACACCACTGACTCTCTCTCTGGACATCACTGACTCTCTCTCTGGACATCACTGACTCTCTCTCTCTCTCTCTCTGGACATCACTGACTCTCTCTCTGGACATCACTGACTCTCTCTCTCTCTCTCTCTGGACATCACTGACACTCTCTCTCTGGACATCACTGACTCACTCTCTGGAGATCACTGACTCGCTCTCTGGACATCACTCTCTCTCTCACTCTCTCTGGACATCACTGACTCTCACTCTGGATGTCACTGGCTCTCTCTCTGGACATCACTGCCTCTCTCTGTGAACATTACTGACTCTCTGTGGACATCACTGTCTCTTTCTCTGGACTTCGCTGACTCCCTCTCTGGACATCACTGACTCTCTCTCTGGACATCACTGACGCTCTCTCTCTCTCTCTCTCTCTGGACATCACTGACTCTCTCTGGACATCACTGACTCTCTCTCTGGACATCACTGACTCTCTCTCTCTCTCTGGACATCGTTGATTCCCTCTCTGGACATCACTGACTCTCTCTCTGGACATCACTGACTCTCTCTCTCTGGACATCACTGACACTCTCTCTCTGGACATCACTGACTCTCTCTGGACATCACTGACTCTCTCTCTCTGGACATCACTGACTCTCTCTCTGGACATCACTGACTCTCTCTCTGGGCATCACTGAATCTCTCTCTGGACATCACTGACTCTCTCTCCGGACACCACAGACTCTCTCTCGGCACATCACTGACTCTCTCTCTGGACATCACTGACTCTCTCTCTGTGGACATCACTGACTCTCTCTGGACATCACTGACTCTCTCTCTGGACATCACTGACTATCTCTGGACATCACTGACTCTCTCTCTGGGCATCACTGACTCTCTCTCTGGACATCACTGACTCTCTCTGGACATCACTGACAATCTCTCTCTCTGGACATCACTGCCTCTCTCTGGACATCACTGACTCTCTCTCTGGACATCACTGACTCTCTCTCTGGACATCACTGACTCCCTCTGGACATCACTGACACTGTCTCTGGACATCACTGACTCTCTGGCTCTCTCTCTGGACATCACTGACTCTCTCTCTGGACATCACTGACTCTCTGGACATTATTGACTCTCTCTCTCTGGACATCACTGACTGTCTCTGGACATCACATGCTCTCTCTCTGGACATCACTGACTCTCTCTCTGGACATCACTGACTCTCTGTACATCACTGACTCTCTCTCTCTCTGGACATCACTGACTCTCTCTCTCTGGACATCACTGACTCTCTCTCTATCTGGACATCACTGACTCTCTCTGGACATCACTGACTCTCTCGCTGGGCATCACTGACTCTCTCTCTGGACATCACTGACTCTCTCTCTGGACATCACTGACTCTCTCTCTGGACATCACTGACTCTCTCTCTGGATATCACTGACTCTCTCTGGACATCACATGCTCTCTCTCTGGACATCACTGACACTCTCTCTCTGGACATCACTGACTCTCTCTCTGGACATCACTGACTCTCTGGACATCACGGACTCTCTCTATCTCTGGACATCACTGACTCTCTCTGGACAGCACTGACTATCTCTCTCGCTCTCTGGACATCACTGACTCTCTCTCTGGACATCACTGACTCTCTCTCTGGGCATCACTGACTCTCTCTCTGGACATCACTGACTCTCTCTCTGTACATCACTGACACTCCCTCTGGATATCACTTACTCTCTCCCTCTCTCCCTGGACATCACTGTCTCTCTCTCTGGACATCACTGACTCTCTCTCTCCGGACATCACTGACTCTCTCTCTCTGGACATCACTGACTCTCTGGACATCACTGACTCTCTCTCTCTGGACATCACTGAGTCTCTCTCTCTCTCTGGATATCACTGACTCTCTCTGGACATCACTGACTCTCTGGACATCACTGACTCTCTCGCTGGGCATCACTGACTCTCTCTCTGGACATCACTGACTCTCTCTCTGGACATCACTGACTCCCTCTCTGGACATCACTGACTCTCTGCACATCACTGACTCTCTCTCTGGACATCACAGACACTCTCTCGACATCAGTAACTCTCTCTCTGGACATCACAGACTGTCTCTATCTCTGGACATCGCTGGCTCTCTCTGTACATCGCTGATCTCTCTCTCTGTACATCACTGACTCTCTCTCTTGACATCACTGACTATCTCTGGACATCACTGACTCTCTCTCTGGGCATCACTGACTCTCTCTGGACATCAATGACTCTCTCTGGACATCACTGACTCTCTCTCTGGACATCACTGACTCTCTCTCTGGACATCACTGACTCCCTCTGGACATCACTGACACTGTCTCTGGACATCACTGACTCTCTCTCTCTCTCTGGACATCACTGACTCTCTCTCTGGACATCACTGACTCTCTGGACATTATTGACTCTCTCTCTCTGGACATCACTGACTCTCTCTGGACATCACATGCTCTCTCTCTGGACATCACTGACTCTCTCTCTGGACATCACTGACTCTCTGGACATCACTGACTCTCTCTGGACATCACTGACTCTCTCTGGACATCACTGACTCTCTCTCTATCTGGACATCACTGACTCTCTCTGGACATCACTGACTCTCTCGCTGGGCATCACTGACTCTCTCTCTGGACATCACTGACTCTCTCTCTGGACATCACTGACTCTCTCTCTGGACATCACTGACTCTCTCTCTGGATATCACTGACTCTCTCTGGACATCACATACTCTCTCTCTGGACATCACTGATGCTCTCTGTCTGGACATCACTGACTCTCTCTCTGGACATCACTGACTCTCTCTCTGGATATCACTGACTCTCTCTGGACATCACATGCTCTCTCTCTGGACATCACTGACGCTCTCTTTGTGGACATCACTGACTCTCTCTCTGGACATCACTGACTCTCTGGACATCACGGACTCTCTCTATCTCTGGACATCACTGACTCTCTCTCTGGGCATCACTGACTCTCTCTCTGGACATCACTGACTCTCTCTGGACATCACTGACTCTCTGGACATCACTGACTCTCTCTCTGGACATCACTGACTCCCTCTGGACATCACTGACACGGTCTCTGGACATCACTGACTCTCTCTCTCTCTCTCTGGACATCACTGACTCTCTCTCTGGACATCACTGACTCTCTGGACATTATTGACTCTCTCTCTCTGGACATCACATGCTCTCTCTCTGGACATCACTGACTCTCTCTCTGGACATTACTGACTATCTCTCTCTGGACATAACTGAATCTCGCTCTCTGCCTGGACATCACGGACTCTCTCCCCGGACATCATTGACTTTCTCTCTCTCTGCACATCACTGACTCTCTCTCAGGACATTACTGACTCTCTCTCTGGACATCACTGCTTCTCTCTCTCTCTGGACATGACTGACTCTCTCTCTCTCTCTGGACATCACCGGGTCTCTCTCTGGACATCACTGAATCTCTCTCTCTACATCACTGATTCTCTCTCTGGACATCACTGACTCTCTCTCTGGACACCACTGACTCTCTCTCTGGACACCACTGACTCTCTCTCTGGACATCACTGACTCTCTCTCTGGACATCACTGACTCTCTCTCTCTGGACATCACTGACTCTCTCTGGACATCAGTGACTCTCTCTCTGGACATCACTGACTCTCTCTCTCTCTCTCTCTGGACATCACTGACACTCTCTCTGGAGATCACTGACTCTCTCTCTGGACATCACTCTCTCTCTCACTCTCTCTGGACATCACTGACTCTCACTCTGGATGTCACTGGCTCTCTCTCTGGACATCACTGCCTCTCTCTGTGAACATTACTGACTCTCTGTGGACATCACTGTCTCTTTCTCTGGACTTCGCTGACTCCCTCTCTGGACATCACTGACTCTCTCTCTGGACATCACTGACGCTCTCTCTCTCTCTCTCTCTCTGGACATCACTGACTCTCTCTGGACATCACTGACTCTCTCTCTGGACATCACTGACTCTCTCTCTCTCTCTGGACATCGTTGATTCCCTCTCTGGACATCACTGACTCTCTCTCTGGACATCACTGACTCTCTCTCTCTGGACATCACTGACACTCTCTCTCTGGACATCACTGACTCTCTCTGGACATCACTGACTCTCTCTCTCTGGACATCACTGACTCTCTCTCTGGACATCACTGACTCTCTCTCTGGGCATCACTGAATCTCTCTCTGGACATCACTGACTCTCTCTCCGGACACCACAGACTCTCTCTCGGCACATCACTGACTCTCTCTCTGGACATCACTGACTCTCTCTCTGGACATCACTGACTCTCTCTCTGGACATCACTGACTCTCTCTCTGGACATCACTGACTCTCTCTCTGGACATCACTGACTCTCTCTCTGGACATCACTGACTCTCTCTCTGGACATCACTGACTCTCTCTCCGGACATCACTGACTCTCTCTCTGGACATCACTGACTCTGTCTCTCTCTCTGGGCATCACTTACTCTCTGGACATCACTGACTCTCTCTCTGGATATCACTGACTCTCTCTGGACATCACTGACTCTCTCTCTGGACATCACTGACTCTCTCTGGACATCACTGACTCTCTCTCTGTACGTCACTGACTCTCTCTCTGGATATCACTGGCTCTCCCTGTGGACATCACTGACTCTCACTCTGGATGTCACTGACTCTCTCTCTGGACATCACTGCCTCTCTCTGTGAACATCACTGACTCTCTGTGGACATCACTGTCTCTTTCTCTGGACACCGCTGACTCCCTCTCTGGACATCACTGACTCTCTCTCTGGACATCACTGACGCTCTCTCTCTCTCTGGACATCACTGACTCTCTCTAGACATCACTTATTCTCTCTCTGGACATTTGAGACTCTCTCTCTCCCTCTGGACATCGCTGACTCCCTCTCTGGACATCACTGACTCTCTCTGGACATCACTGACTCTCTATCTCTGGACATCACTGACACTCTCTCTCTGGACATCACTGACTCTCTCTCTGGACATCACTGACTCTCTCTCTCTGGACATCACTGACTCTCTCTCTGGACATCACTGACTCACTCTGGACATCACTGACTCTCTCTCTCTGGACATCACTGACTCTCTCTCTCTCTGGACATCACTGACTCTCTCTGGATATCACTGATTCTCTCTCTCTCTGAACATCACTGACTCTCTCTCTGGACATCACTGACTCTCTCTCTGGACATCACTGACTCTCTCTCTCTGGACATCACTGACTCACTCTGGACATCACTGACTCTCTCTCTCTGGACATCACTGACTCTCTCTCTCTCTGGACATCACTGACTCTCTCTGGACATCACTGATTCTCTCTCTCTCTGAACATCACTGACTCTCTCTCTGGACATCACTGACTCTTTCTCAGGACATCACTGACTCTCTCACTCTGGACATCACTGACTCTCTGTCTGGACATCACGGACTCTGTCTCTCTGGGCATCACTGACTCTCTCTCTCTGGTCATCATGGCCTCTCTCTCTGGGCATCACTGACTCTCTCTCTCTCTGGACATCACTGAATCTCTCTCTGGACATCACTGACTCTCTCTCTGGAGATCACTGACTCTCTCTCTGGACATAACTGACTCTCTGTGGACATCACTGACTCTCTCTCTGGACATCACTGACTCTCTCTCTCTCTCTGGGCGTCACTGACTCTCTGGACATCACTGACTCTCTCTCTGGATATCACTGACTCTGTGGACATCACTGACTCTCTCTCTGGACGTCACTGACTCTCTCTCTGGATATCACTGGCTCTCTCTGTGGACATCACTGACTCTCTCTCTGAACATCACTGACTCTCTGTGGACATCACTGTCTCTTTCTCTGGACATCGCTAACTCCCTCTCTGGCCATCACAGACTCTCTCTCTGGACATCACTGACGCTCTCTCTCTCTCTCTCTCTGGACATCACTGACTCTCTCTGGACATCACTGACTCTCTCTCTGGACATCACTGACTCTCTCTCTCTCTCTCTGGACATCGCTCACTCCCTCTCTGGACATCACTGACTCTCTCTCTGGACATCACTGACTCTCTCTCTCTCTCTCTCTGGACATCACTGACACTCTCTCTCTGGACATCACTGACTCACTCTCTGGAGATCACTGACTCTCTCTCTGGACATCACTGAATCTCTCTCTCTGGACATCACTGCCTCTCTCTCTGGACATCACTCTCTCTCTCACTCTCTCTGGACATCACTGACTCTCACTCTGGATGTCACTAGCTCTCTCTCTGGACATCACTGCCTCTATCTGTGAACATTACTGACTCTCTATGGACATCACTGTCTCTTTCTCTGGACATCGCTGACTCCCTCTCTGGACATCACTGACTCTCTCTGGACATCACTGACGCTCTCTCTCTCTCTCTCTCTCTGGACATCACTTACTCTCTCTGGACATCACTGACTCTCTCTCTGGACATCACTGACTCTCTCTCTCTCTCTGGACATCGCTGACTCCCTCTCTGGACATCACTGACTCTTTCTGGACATCACTGACTCTCTCTCTCTGGACATCACTGACACTCTCTCTCTGGACATCACTGACTCTCTCTCTGGACATCACTGACTCTCTCTCTCTGGACATCACTGACTCTCTCTCTGGACATCACTGACTCTCTCTCTGGGCATCACTGACTCTCTCTCTGGACATCACTGACTCTCTCTCTGGACATCACTGACTCTCTCTCTGGACATCACTGACTCTATCTCTCTGGACATCACTGACTCTCTCTCTCTCTCTGGACATCACTGACTCTCTCTCTGGACATCACTGACTCTCTCTCTGGACATCACTGACTCTCTCTCTCTGGACATCACTGACTCTCTCTCTCTGGACATCACTGACTCTCTCTGGACATCACTGACTCTCTCTCTCTGCACATCACTGACTCTCTCTCTCTGGACACCACTGACTCTCTCTCTGGCCATCACTGACTCTCTCTCTGGACATCACTGACTCTCTCTCTGGAGATCACTGACTCTCTCTCTGGACATAACTGACTCTCTCTCTGGACATCACTGACTCTCTCTCTGGACATCACTGACTCTCTCTCTCTCTCTGGGCGTCACTGACTCTCTGGACATCACTGACTCTCTCTCTGGATATCACTGACTCTCTCTGGACATCACTGACTCTCTCTCTGGACATCATTGATTCTCTCTCTCTCTCTGGACATCACTGACTCTCTCTGGACATCACTGACTCTCTCTCTGGACGTCACTGACTCTCTCTGTGGATATCACTGGCTCTCTCTGTGGACATCACTGACTCTCTCTCTGAACATCACTGACTCTCTGTGGACATCACTGCCTCTTTCTCTGGACATCGCTAACTCCCTCTCTGGACATCACTGACTCTCTCTCTGGACATCACTGACGCTCTCTCTCTCTCTCTCTCTCTGGACATCACTGACTCTCTCTGGACATCACTGACTCTCTCTCTGGACATCACTGACTCTCTCTCTCTCTCACTGGACATCGCTGACTCCCTCTCTGGACATCACTGACTCTCTCTCTGGACATCACTGACTCTCTCTCTCTCTCTCTCTGGACATCACTGACACTCTCTCTCTGGACATCACTGACTCACTCTCTGGAGATCACTGACTCTCTCTCTGGACATCACTGAATCTCTCTCTCTGGACATCACTGCCTCTCTCTCTGGACATCACTCTCTCTCTCACTCTCTCTGGACATCACTGACTCTCACTCTGGATGTCAATAGCTCTCTCTCTGGACATCACTGCCTCTCTCTGTGAACATTACTGACTCTCTATGGACATCACTGTCTCTTTCTCTGGCCATCGCTGACTCCCTCTCTGGACATCACTGACTCTCTCTGGACATCACTGACGCTCTCTCTCTCTCTCTCTCTCTGGACATCACTGACTCTCTCTGGACATCACTGACTCTCTCTCTGGACATCACTGACTCTCTCTCTCTCTCTGGACATCGCTGACTCCCTCTCTGGACATCACTGACTCTCTCTGGACATCACTGACTCTCTCTCTCTGGACATCACTGACACTCTCTCTCTGGACATCACTGACTCTCTCTCTGGACATCACTGACTCTCTCTCTCTGGACATCACTGACTCTCTCTCTGGACATCACTGACTCTCTCTCTGGGCATCACTGACTCTCTCTCTGGACATCACTGACTCTCTCTCTGGACATCACTGACTCACTCTCTGGACATCACTGACTCTATCTCTCTGGACATCACTGACTCTCTCTCTCTCTCTGGACATCACTGACTCTCTCTCTCTCTCTGGACATCACTGACTCTCTCTCTGGACATCACTGACTCTCTCTCTGGACATCACTGACTCTCTCTCTCTGGACATCACTGACTCTCTCTGGACATCACTGACTCTCTCTCTCTGGACATCACTGACTCTCTCTCTCTGGACATCACTGACTCTCTCTCTCTCTGGACATCACTGACTCTCTCTCTCTCTGAACATCACTGACTCTCTCTCTGGACATCACTGACTCTTTCTCTGGACATCATTGACTCTCTCTCTCTGGACATCACTGACTCTCTCTCTGGACATCACTGACTCTGTCTCTCTGGGCATCACTGACTCTCTCTCTCTGGACATCATTGACTCTCTCTCTGGGCATCACTGACTCTCTCTCTCTCTGGACATCACTGACTCTCTCTGGACATCACTGACTCTCTCTCTGGACATCACTGACTCTCTCTCTCTCTCTCTGGACATCGCTCACTCCCTCTCTGGACATCACTGACTCTCTCTCTCTCTCTCTCTGGACATCACTGACACTCTCTCTCTGGACATCACTGACTCACTCTCTGGAGATCACTGACTCTCTCTCTGGACATCACTGAATCTCTCTCTCTGGACATCACTGCCTCTCTCTCTGGACATCACTCTCTCTCTCACTCTCTCTGGACATCACTGACTCTCACTCTGGATGTCACTAGCTCTCTCTCTGGACATCACTGCCTCTCTCTGTGAACATTACTGACTCTCTATGGACATCACTGTCTCTTTCTCTGGACATCGCTGACTCCCTCTCTGGACATCACTGACTCTCTCTGGACATCACTGACGCTCTCTCTCTCTCTCTCTCTCTGGACATCACTGACTCTCTCTGGACATCACTGACTCTCTCTCTGGACATCACTGACTCTCTCTCTCTCTCTGGACATCGCTGACTCCCTCTCTGGACATCACTGACTCTCTCTGGACATCACTGACTCTCTCTCTCTGGACATCACTGACACTCTCTCTCTGGACATCACTGACTCTCTCTCTGGACATCACTGACTCTCTCTCTCTGGACATCACTGACTCTCTCTCTGGACATCACTGACTCTCTCTCTGGGCATCACTGACTCTCTCTCTGGACATCACTGACTCTCTCTCTGGACATCACTGACTCTCTCTCTGGACATCACTGACTCTATCTCTCTGGACATCACTGACTCTCTCTCTCTCTCTGGACATCACTGACTCTCTCTCTGGACATCACTGACTCTCTCTCTGGACATCACTGACTCTCTCTCTCTGGACATCACTGACTCTCTCTCTCTGGACATCACTGACTCTCTCTGGACATCACTGACTCTCTCTGGACATCACTGACTCTCTCTCTCTGCACATCACTGACTCTCTCTCTCTGGACATCACTGACTCTCTCTCTGGCCATCACTGACTCTCTCTCTGGACATCACTGATTCTCTCTCTGGAGATCACTGACTCTCTCTCTGGACATAACTGACTCTCTCTCTGGACATCACTGACTCTCTCTCTGGACATCACTGACTCTCTCTCTCTCTCTGGGCGTCACTGACTCTCTGGACATCACTGACTCTCTCTCTGGATATCACTGACTCTCTCTGGACATCACTGACTCTCTCTCTGGACATCATTGATTCTCTCTCTCTCTCTGGACATCACTGACTCTCTCTGGACATCACTGACTCTCTCTCTGGACGTCACTGACTCTCTCTGTGGATATCACTGGCTCTCACTGTGGACATCACTGACTCTCTCTCTGAACATCACTGACTCTCTGTGGACATCACTGCCTCTTTCTCTGGACATCGCTAACTCCCTCTCTGGACATCACTGACTCTCTCTCTGGACATCACTGACGCTCTCTCTCTCTCTCTCTCTCTGGACATCACTGACTCTCTCTGGACATCACTGACTCTCTCTCTGGACATCACTGACTCTCTCTCTCTCTCACTGGACATCGCTGACTCCCTCTCTGGACATCACTGACTCTCTCTCTGGACATCACTGACTCTCTCTCTCTCTCTCTCTGGACATCACTGACACTCTCTCTCTGGACATCACTGACTCACTCTCTGGAGATCACTGACTCTCTCTCTGGACATCACTGAATCTCTCTCTCTGGACATCACTGCCTCTCTCTCTGGACATCACTCTCTCTCTCACTCTCTCTGGACATCACTGACTCTCACTCTGGATGTCAATAGTTCTCTCTCTGGACATCACTGCCTCTCTCTGTGAACATTACTGACTCTCTATGGACATCACTGTCTCTTTCTCTGGCCATCGCTGACTCCCTCTCTGGACATCACTGACTCTCTCTGGACATCACTGACGCTCTCTCTCTCTCTCTCTCTCTGGACATCACTGACTCTCTCTGGACATCACTGACTCTCTCTCTGGACATCACTGACTCTCTCTCTCTCTCTGGACATCGCTGACTCCCTCTCTGGACATCACTGACTCTCTCTGGACATCACTGACTCTCTCTCTCTGGACATCACTGACACTCTGTCTCTGGACATCACTGACTCTCTCCCTGGACATCACTGACTCTCTCTCTCTGGACATCACTGACTCTCTCTCTGGACATCACTGACTCTCTCTCTGGGCATCACTGACTCTCTCTCTGGACATCACTGACTCTCTCTCTGGACATCACTGACTCTCTCTCTGGACATCACTGACTCTATCTCTCTGGACATCACTGACTCTCTCTCTCTCTCTGGACATCACTGACTATCTCTCTCTCTCTGGACATCACTGACTCTCTCTCTGGACATCACTGACTCTCTCTCTGGACATCACTGACTCTCTCTCTCTGGACATCACTGACTCTCTCTGGACATCACTGACTCTCTCTCTCTGGACATCACTGACTCTCTCTCTCTGGACATCACTGACTCTCTCTCTCTCTGGACATCACTGACTCTCTCTCTCTCTGAACATCACTGACTCTCTCTCTGGACATCACTGACTCTTTCTCTGGACATCATTGACTCTCTCTCTCTGGACATCACTGACTCTCTCTCTGGACATCACTGACTCTGTCTCTCTGGGCATCACTGACTCTCTCTCTCTGGACATCATTGACTCTCTCTCTGGGCATTACTGACTCTCTCTCTCTCTGGACATCACAGACTCTCTCTGCACATCACTGACTCTCTCTCTCTGGACATCAGTGATTCTCTCTCTGGACATCACTGACTCTCTCTCTGGACATCACTGACTCTCTCTCTGGACATCACTGACTCTCTCTCTCTCTCAGGACATCGCTGACTCCCTCTCTGGACATCACTGACTCTCTCTCTGGACATCACTCTCTCTCTCACTCTCTCTGGACATCACTGACTCTCACTCTTGATGTCACTAGCTCTCTCTCTGGACATCACTGCCTCTCTCTGTGAACATTACTGACTCTCTATGGACATCACTGTCTCTTTCTCTGGACATCGCTGACTCCCTCTCTGGACATCACTGACTCTCTCTGGACATCACTGACGCTCTCTCTCTCTCTCTCTCTCTGGACATCACTGACTCTCTCTGGACATCACTGACTCTCTCTCTGGACATCACTGACTCTCTCTCTCTCTCTGGACATCACTGACTCTCTCTCTGGACATCACTGACTCTCTCTCTGGACATCACTGACTCTCTCTCTCTGGACATCACTGACTGTCTCTGGACATCACTGACTCTCTCTCTCTGGACATCACTGACTCTCTCTCTCTGGACATCACTGACTCTCTCTCTGGACATCACTGACTCTCTCTGGACATCACTGACTCTCTCTCTGGACATCACTGACTCTCTCTCTCTCTCTGGACATGGCTGACTCCCTCTCTGGACATCACTGACTCTCTCTGGACATCACTGACTCTCTCTCTCTGGACATCACTGACACTCTCCCTCTGGACATCACTGACTCTCTCTCTGGACATCACTGACTCTCTCTCTCTGGACATCACTGACTCTCTCTCTGGACATCACTGACTCTCTCTCTGGGCATCACTGACTCTCTCTCTGGACATCACTGACTCTCTCTCTGGACATCACTGACTCTCTCTCTGGACATCACTGACTCTATCTCTCTGGACATCACTGACTCTCTCTCTCTCTCTGGACATCACTGACTCTCTCTCTGGACATCACTGACTCTCTCTCTGGACATCACTGACTCTCTCTCTCTGGACATCACTGACTCTCTCTCTCTGGACATCACTGACTCTCTCTCTCTGGACATCACTGACTCTCTCTGGACATCACTGACTCTCTCTCTCTGCACATCACTGACTCTCTCTCTCTGGACACCACTGACTCTCTCTCTGGCCATCACTGACTCTCTCTCTGGACATCACTGACTCTCTCTCTGGAGATCACTGACTCTCTCTCTGGACATAACTGACTCTCTCTCTGGACATCACTGACTCTCTCTCTGGACATCACTGACTCTCTCTCTCTCTCTGGGCGTCACTGACTCTCTGGACATCACTGACTCTCTCTCTGGATATCACTGACTCTCTCTGGACATCACTGACTCTCTCTCTGGACATCATTGATTCTCTCTCTCTCTCTGGACATCACTGACTCTCTCTGGACATCACTGACTCTCTCTCTGGACGTCACTGACTCTCTCTGTGGATATCACTGGCTCTCTCTGTGGACATCACTGACTCTCTCTCTGAACATCACTGACTCTCTGTGGACATCACTGCCTCTTTCTCTGGACATCGCTAACTCCCTCTCTGGACATCACTGACTCTCTCTCTGGACATCACTGACGCTCTCTCTCTCTCTCTCTCTCTGGACATCACTGACTCTCTCTGGACATCACTGACTCTCTCTCTGGACATCACTGACTCTCTCTCTCTCTCACTGGACATCGCTGACTCCCTCTCTGGACATCACTGACTCTCTCTCTGGACATCACTGACTCTCTCTCTCTCTCTCTCTGGACATCACTGACACTCTCTCTCTGGACATCACTGACTCACTCTCTGGAGATCACTGACTCTCTCTCTGGACATCACTGAATCTCTCTCTCTGGACATCACTGCCTCTCTCTCTGGACATCACTCTCTCTCTCACTCTCTCTGGACATCACTGACTCTCACTCTGGATGTCAATAGCTCTCTCTCTGGACATCACTGCCTCTCTCTGTGAACATTACTGACTCTCTATGGACATCACTGTCTCTTTCTCTGGCCATCGCTGACTCCCTCTCTGGACATCACTGACTCTCTCTGGACATCACTGACGCTCTCTCTCTCTCTCTCTCTCTGGACATCACTGACTCTCTCTGGACATCACTGACTCTCTCTCTGGACATCACTGACTCTCTCTCTCTCTCTGGACATCGCTGACTCCCTCTCTGGACATCACTGACTCTCTCTGGACATCACTGACACTCTGTCTCTGGACATCACTGACTCTCTCCCTGGACATCACTGACTCTCTCTCTCTGGACATCACTGACTCTCTCTCTGGACATCACTGACTCTCTCTCTGGGCATCACTGACTCTCTCTCTGGACATCACTGACTCTCTCTCTGGACATCACTGACTCTCTCTCTGGACATCACTGACTCTATCTCTCTGGACATCACTGACTCTCTCTCTCTCTCTGGACATCACTGACTCTCTCTCTCTCTCTGGACATCACTGACTCTCTCTCTGGACATCACTGACTCTCTCTCTGGACATCACTGACTCTCTCTCTCTGGACATCACTGACTCTCTCTGGACATCACTGACTCTCTCTCTCTGGACATCACTGACTCTCTCTCTCTGGACATCACTGACTCTCTCTCTCTCTGGACATCACTGACTCTCTCTCTCTCTGAACATCACTGACTCTCTCTCTGGACATCACTGACTCTTTCTCTGGACATCATTGACTCTCTCTCTCTGGACATCACTGACTCTCTCTCTGGACATCACTGACTCTGTCTCTCTGGGCATCACTGACTCTCTCTCTCTGGACATCATTGACTCTCTCTCTGGGCATTACTGACTCTCTCTCTCTCTGGACATCACAGACTCTCTCTGCACATCACTGACTCTCTCTCTCTGGACATCAGTGACTCTCTCTCTGGACATCACTGACTCTCTCTCTGGACATCACTGACTCTCTCTCTGGACATCACTGACTCTCTCTCTCTCTCAGGACATCGCTGACTCCCTCTCTGGACATCACTGACTCTCTCTCTGGACATCACTCTCTCTCTCACTCTCTCTGGACATCACTGACTCTCACTCTTGATGTCACTAGCTCTCTCTCTGGACATCACTGCCTCTCTCTGTGAACATTACTGACTCTCTATGGACATCACTGTCTCTTTTTCTGGACATCGCTGACTCCCTCTCTGGACATCACTGACTCTCTCTGGACATCACTGACGCTCTCTCTCTCTCTCTCTCTCTGGACATCACTGACTCTCTCTGGACATCACTGACTCTCTCTCTGGACATCACTGACTCTCTCTCTCTCTCTGGACATCACTGACTCTCTCTCTGGACATCACTGACTCTCTCTCTGGACATCACTGACTCTCTCTCTCTGGACATCACTGACTGTCTCTGGACATCACTGACTCTCTCTCTCTGGACATCACTGACTCTCTCTCTCTGGACATCACTGACTCTCTCTCTGGACATCACTGACTCTCTCTGGACATCACTGACTCTCTCTCTGGACATCACTGACTCTCTCTCTCTCTCTGGACATCGCTGACTCCCTCTCTGGACATCACTGACTCTCTCTGGACATCACTGACTCTCTCTCTGGACATCACTGACTCTTTCTCTGGACATCATTGACTCTCTCTCTCTGGACATCACTGACTCTCTCTCTGGACATCACTGACTCTCTCTCTCTGGACATCACTGACTCTCTCTCTGGACATCACTGACTCTCTCTCTCTGGACATCACTGACTCTCTCTCTGGACATCACTGACTCTCTCTCTGGGCATCACTGACTCTCTCTCTGGACATCACTGACTCTCTCTCTGGACATCACTGACTCTCTCTCTGGACATCACTGACTCTATCTCTCTGGACATCACTGACTCTCTCTCTCTCTCTGGACATCACTGACTCTCTCTCTGGACATCACTGACTCTCTCTCTGGACATCACTGACTCTCTCTCTCTGGACATCACTGACTCTCTCTCTCTGGACATCACTGACTCTCTCTCTCTGGACATCACTGACTCTCTCTGGACATCACTGACTCTCTCTCTCTGCACATCACTGACTCTCTCTCTCTGGACACCACTGACTCTCTCTCTGGCCATCACTGACTCTCTCTCTGGACATCACTGACTCTCTCTCTGGAGATCACTGACTCTCTCTCTGGACATAACTGACTCTCTCTCTGGACATCACTGACTCTCTCTCTGGACATCACTGACTCTCTCTCTCTCTCTGGGCGTCACTGACTCTCTGGACATCACTGACTCTCTCTCTGGATATCACTGACTCTCTCTGGACATCACTGACTCTCTCTCTGGACATCATTGATTCTCTCTCTCTCTCTGGACATCACTGACTCTCTCTGGACATCACTGACTCTCTCTCTGGACGTCACTGACTCTCTCTGTGGATATCACTGGCTCTCTCTGTGGACATCACTGACTCTCTCTCTGAACATCACTGACTCTCTGTGGACATCACTGCCTCTTTCTCTGGACATCGCTAACTCCCTCTCTGGACATCACTGACTCTCTCTCTGGACATCACTGACGCTCTCTCTCTCTCTCTCTCTCTGGACATCACTGACTCTCTCTGGACATCACTGACTCTCTCTCTGGACATCACTGACTCTCTCTCTCTCTCACTGGACATCGCTGACTCCCTCTCTGGACATCACTGACTCTCTCTCTGGACAACACTGACTCTCTCTCTCTCTCTCTCTGGACATCACTGACACTCTCTCTCTGGACATCACTGACTCACTCTCTGGAGATCACTGACTCTCTCTCTGGACATCACTGAATCTCTCTCTCTGGACATCACTGCCTCTCTCTCTGGACATCACTCTCTCTCTCACTCTTTCTGGACATCACTGACTCTCACTCTGGATGTCAATAGCTCTCTCTCTGGACATCACTGCCTCTCTCTGTGAACATTACTGACTCTCTATGGACATCACTGTCTCTTTCTCTGGCCATCGCTGACTCCCTCTCTGGACATCACTGACTCTCTCTGGACATCACTGACGCTCTCTCTCTCTCTCTCTCTCTGGACATCACTGACTCTCTCTGGACATCACTGACTCTCTCTCTGGACATCACTGACTCTCTCTCTCTCTCTGGACATCGCTGACTCCCTCTCTGGACATCACTGACTCTCTCTGGACATCACTGACTCTCTCTCTCTGGACATCACTGACACTCTCTCTCTGGACATCACTGACTCTCTCCCTGGACATCACTGACTCTCTCTCTCTGGACATCACTGACTCTCTCTCTGGACATCACTGACTCTCTCTCTGGGCATCACTGACTCTCTCTCTGGACATCACTGACTCTCTCTCTGGACATCACTGACTCTCTCTCTGGACATCACTGACTCTATCTCTCTGGACATTACTGACTCTCTCTCTCTCTCTGGACATCACTGACTCTCTCTCTGGACATCACTGACTCTCTCTCTCTGGACATCACTGACTCTCTCTCTCTGGACATCATTGACTCTCTCTGGACATCACTGACTCTCTCTCTCTGCACATCACTGACTCTCTCTCTCTGGACACCACTGACTCTCTCTCTGGCCATCACTGACTCTCTCTCTGGACATCACTGACTCTCTCTCTGGAGATCACTGACTCTCTCTCTGGACATAACTGACTCTCTCTCTGGACATCACTGACTCTCTCTCTGGACATCACTGACTCTCTCTCTCTCTCTGGGCGTCACTGACTCTCTGGACATCACTGACTCTCTCTCTGGATATCACTGACTCTCTCTGGACATCACTGACTCTCTCTCTGGACATCATTGATTCTCTCTCTCTCTCTGGACATCACTGACTCTCTCTGGACATCACTGACTCTCTCTCTGGACGTCACTGACTCTCTCTGTGGATATCACTGGCTCTCTCTGTGGACATCACTGACTCTCTCTCTGAACATCACTGACTCTCTGTGGACATCATTGCCTCTTTCTCTGGACATCGCTAACTCCCTCTCTGGACATCACTGACTCTCTCTCTGGACATCACTGACGCTCTCTCTCTCTCTCTCTCTCTGGACATCACTGACTCTCTCTGGACATCACTGACTCTCTCTCTGGACATCACTGACTCTCTCTCTCTCTCACTGGACATCGCTGACTCCCTCTCTGGACATCACTGACTCTCTCTCTGGACATCACTGACTCTCTCTCTCTCTCTCTCTGGACATCACTGACACTCTCTCTCTGGACATCACTGACTCACTCTCTGGAGATCACTGACTCTCTCTCTGGACATCACTGAATCTCTCTCTCTGGACATCACTGCCTCTCTCTCTGGACATCACTCTCTCTCTCACTCTCTCTGGACATCACTGACTCTCACTCTGGATGTCAATAGCTCTCTCTCTGGACATCACTGCCTCTCTCTGTGAACATTACTGACTCTCTATGGACATCACTGTCTCTTTCTCTGGCCATCGCTGACTCCCTCTCTGGACATCACTGACTCTCTCTGGACATCACTGACGCTCTCTCTCTCTCTCTCTCTCTGGACATCACTGACTCTCTCTGGACATCACTGACTCTCTCTCTGGACATCACTGACTCTCTCTCTCTCTCTGGACATCGCTGACTCCCTCTCTGGACATCACTGACTCTCTCTGGACATCACTGACACTCTGTCTCTGGACATCACTGACTCTCTCCCTGGACATCACTGACTCTCTCTCTCTGGACATCACTGACTCTCTCTCTGGACATCACTGACTCTCTCTCTGGGCATCACTGACTCTCTCTCTGGACATCACTGACTCTCTCTCTGGACATCACTGACTCTCTCTCTGGACATCACTGACTCTATCTCTCTGGACATCACTGACTCTCTCTCTCTCTCTGGACATCACTGACTCTCTCTCTCTCTCTGGACATCACTGACTCTCTCTCTGGACATCACTGACTCTCTCTCTGGACATCACTGACTCTCTCTCTCTGGACATCACTGACTCTCTCTGGACATCACTGACTCTCTCTCTCTGGACATCACTGACTCTCTCTCTCTGGACATCACTGACTCTCTCTCTCTCTGGACATCACTGACTCTCTCTCTCTCTGAACATCACTGACTCTCTCTCTGGACATCACTGACTCTTTCTCTGGACATCATTGACTCTCTCTCTCTGGACATCACTGACTCTCTCTCTGGACATCACTGACTCTGTCTCTCTGGGCATCACTGACTCTCTCTCTCTGGACATCATTGACTCTCTCTCTGGGCATTACTGACTCTCTCTCTCTCTGGACATCACAGACTCTCTCTGCACATCACTGACTCTCTCTCTCTGGACATCAGTGACTCTCTCTCTGGACATCACTGACTCTCTCTCTGGACATCACTGACTCTCTCTCTGGACATCACTGACTCTCTCTCTCTCTCAGGACATCGCTGACTCCCTCTCTGGACATCACTGACTCTCTCTCTGGACATCACTCTCTCTCTCACTCTCTCTGGACATCACTGACTCTCACTCTTGATGTCACTAGCTCTCTCTCTGGACATCACTGCCTCTCTCTGTGAACATTACTGACTCTCTATGGACATCACTGTCTCTTTTTCTGGACATCGCTGACTCCCTCTCTGGACATCACTGACTCTCTCTGGACATCACTGACGCTCTCTCTCTCTCTCTCTCTCTGGACATCACTGACTCTCTCTGGACATCACTGACTCTCTCTCTGGACATCACTGACTCTCTCTCTCTCTCTGGACATCACTGACTCTCTCTCTGGACATCACTGACTCTCTCTCTGGACATCACTGACTCTCTCTCTCTGGACATCACTGACTGTCTCTGGACATCACTGACTCTCTCTCTCTGGACATCACTGACTCTCTCTCTCTGGACATCACTGACTCTCTCTCTGGACATCACTGACTCTCTCTGGACATCACTGACTCTCTCTCTGGACATCACTGACTCTCTCTCTCTCTCTGGACATCGCTGACTCCCTCTCTGGACATCACTGACTCTCTCTGGACATCACTGACTCTCTCTCTGGACATCACTGACTCTTTCTCTGGACATCATTGACTCTCTCTCTCTGGACATCACTGACTCTCTCTCTGGACATCACTGACTCTCTCTCTCTGGACATCACTGACTCTCTCTCTGGACATCACTGACTCTCTCTCTCTGGACATCACTGACTCTCTCTCTGGACATCACTGACTCTCTCTCTGGGCATCACTGACTCTCTCTCTGGACATCACTGACTCTCTCTCTGGACATCACTGACTCTCTCTCTGGACATCACTGACTCTATCTCTCTGGACATCACTGACTCTCTCTCTCTCTCTGGACATCACTGACTCTCTCTCTGGACATCACTGACTCTCTCTCTGGACATCACTGACTCTCTCTCTCTGGACATCACTGACTCTCTCTCTCTGGACATCACTGACTCTCTCTCTCTGGACATCACTGACTCTCTCTGGACATCACTGACTCTCTCTCTCTGCACATCACTGACTCTCTCTCTCTGGACACCACTGACTCTCTCTCTGGCCATCACTGACTCTCTCTCTGGACATCACTGACTCTCTCTCTGGAGATCACTGACTCTCTCTCTGGACATAACTGACTCTCTCTCTGGACATCACTGACTCTCTCTCTGGACATCACTGACTCTCTCTCTCTCTCTGGGCGTCACTGACTCTCTGGACATCACTGACTCTCTCTCTGGATATCACTGACTCTCTCTGGACATCACTGACTCTCTCTCTGGACATCATTGATTCTCTCTCTCTCTCTGGACATCACTGACTCTCTCTGGACATCACTGACTCTCTCTCTGGACGTCACTGACTCTCTCTGTGGATATCACTGGCTCTCTCTGTGGACATCACTGACTCTCTCTCTGAACATCACTGACTCTCTGTGGACATCACTGCCTCTTTCTCTGGACATCGCTAACTCCCTCTCTGGACATCACTGACTCTCTCTCTGGACATCACTGACGCTCTCTCTCTCTCTCTCTCTCTGGACATCACTGACTCTCTCTGGACATCACTGACTCTCTCTCTGGACATCACTGACTCTCTCTCTCTCTCACTGGACATCGCTGACTCCCTCTCTGGACATCACTGACTCTCTCTCTGGACAACACTGACTCTCTCTCTCTCTCTCTCTGGACATCACTGACACTCTCTCTCTGGACATCACTGACTCACTCTCTGGAGATCACTGACTCTCTCTCTGGACATCACTGAATCTCTCTCTCTGGACATCACTGCCTCTCTCTCTGGACATCACTCTCTCTCTCACTCTTTCTGGACATCACTGACTCTCACTCTGGATGTCAATAGCTCTCTCTCTGGACATCACTGCCTCTCTCTGTGAACATTACTGACTCTCTATGGACATCACTGTCTCTTTCTCTGGCCATCGCTGACTCCCTCTCTGGACATCACTGACTCTCTCTGGACATCACTGACGCTCTCTCTCTCTCTCTCTCTCTGGACATCACTGACTCTCTCTGGACATCACTGACTCTCTCTCTGGACATCACTGACTCTCTCTCTCTCTCTGGACATCGCTGACTCCCTCTCTGGACATCACTGACTCTCTCTGGACATCACTGACTCTCTCTCTCTGGACATCACTGACACTCTCTCTCTGGACATCACTGACTCTCTCCCTGGACATCACTGACTCTCTCTCTCTGGACATCACTGACTCTCTCTCTGGACATCACTGACTCTCTCTCTGGGCATCACTGACTCTCTCTCTGGACATCACTGACTCTCTCTCTGGACATCACTGACTCTCTCTCTGGACATCACTGACTCTATCTCTCTGGACATTACTGACTCTCTCTCTCTCTCTGGACATCACTGACTCTCTCTCTGGACATCACTGACTCTCTCTCTCTGGACATCACTGACTCTCTCTCTCTGGACATCATTGACTCTCTCTGGACATCACTGACTCTCTCTCTCTGCACATCACTGACTCTCTCTCTCTGGACACCACTGACTCTCTCTCTGGCCATCACTGACTCTCTCTCTGGACATCACTGACTCTCTCTCTGGAGATCACTGACTCTCTCTCTGGACATAACTGACTCTCTCTCTGGACATCACTGACTCTCTCTCTGGACATCACTGACTCTCTCTCTCTCTCTGGGCGTCACTGACTCTCTGGACATCACTGACTCTCTCTCTGGATATCACTGACTCTCTCTGGACATCACTGACTCTCTCTCTGGACATCATTGATTCTCTCTCTCTCTCTGGACATCACTGACTCTCTCTGGACATCACTGACTCTCTCTCTGGACGTCACTGACTCTCTCTGTGGATATCACTGGCTCTCTCTGTGGACATCACTGACTCTCTCTCTGAACATCACTGACTCTCTGTGGACATCACTGCCTCTTTCTCTGGACATCGCTAACTCCCTCTCTGGACATCACTGACTCTCTCTCTGGACATCACTGACGCTCTCTCTCTCTCTCTCTCTCTGGACATCACTGACTCTCTCTGGACATCACTGACTCTCTCTCTGGACATCACTGACTCTCTCTCTCTCTCACTGGACATCGCTGACTCCCTCTCTGGACATCACTGACTCTCTCTCTGGACATCACTGACTCTCTCTCTCTCTCTCTCTGGACATCACTGACACTCTCTCTCTGGACATCACTGACTCACTCTCTGGAGATCACTGACTCTCTCTCTGGACATCACTGAATCTCTCTCTCTGGACATCACTGCCTCTCTCTCTGGACATCACTCTCTCTCTCACTCTCTCTGGACATCACTGACTCTCACTCTGGATGTCAATAGCTCTCTCTCTGGACATCACTGCCTCTCTCTGTGAACATTACTGACTCTCTATGGACATCACTGTCTCTTTCTCTGGCCATCGCTGACTCCCTCTCTGGACATCACTGACTCTCTCTGGACATCACTGACGCTCTCTCTCTCTCTCTCTCTCTGGACATCACTGACTCTCTCTGGACATCACTGACTCTCTCTCTGGACATCACTGACTCTCTCTCTCTCTCTGGACATCGCTGACTCCCTCTCTGGACATCACTGACTCTCTCTGGACATCACTGACTCTCTCTCTCTGGACATCACTGACACTCTGTCTCTGGACATCACTGACTCTCTCCCTGGACATCACTGACTCTCTCTCTCTGGACATCACTGACTCTCTCTCTGGACATCACTGACTCTCTCTCTGGGCATCACTGACTCTCTCTCTGGACATCACTGACTCTCTCTCTGGACATCACTGACTCTCTCTCTGGACATCACTGACTCTATCTCTCTGGACATCACTGACTCTCTCTCTCTCTCTGGACATCACTGACTCTCTCTCTCTCTCTGGACATCACTGACTCTCTCTCTGGACATCACTGACTCTCTCTCTGGACATCACTGACTCTCTCTCTCTGGACATCACTGACTCTCTCTGGACATCACTGACTCTCTCTCTCTGGACATCACTGACTCTCTCTCTCTGGACATCACTGACTCTCTCTCTCTCTGGACATCACTGACTCTCTCTCTCTCTGAACATCACTGACTCTCTCTCTGGACATCACTGACTCTTTCTCTGGACATCATTGACTCTCTCTCTCTGGACATCACTGACTCTCTCTCTGGACATCACTGACTCTGTCTCTCTGGGCATCACTGACGCTCTCTCTCTGGACATCATTGACTCTCTCTCTGGGCATTACTGACTCTCTCTCTCTCTGGACATCACAGACTCTCTCTGCACATCACTGACTCTCTCTCTCTGGACATCAGTGACTCTCTCTCTGGACATCACTGACTCTCTCTCTGGACATCACTGACTCTCTCTCTGGACATCACTGACTCTCTCTCTCTCTCTGGACATCGCTGACTCCCTCTCTGGACATCACTGACTCTCTCTCTGGACATCACTCTCTCTCTCACTCTCTCTGGACATCACTGACTCTCACTCTTGATGTCACTAGCTCTCTCTCTGGACATCACTGCCTCTCTCTGTGAACATTACTGACTCTCTATGGACATCACTGTCTCTTTCTCTGGACATCGCTGACTCCCTCTCTGGACATCACTGACTCTCTCTGGACATCACTGACGCTCTCTCTCTCTGTCTCTCTCTGGACATCACTGACTCTCTCTGGACATCACTGACTCTCTCTCTGGACATCACTGACTCTCTCTCTCTCTCTGGACATCACTGACTCTCTCTCTGGACATCACTGACTCTCTCTCTGGACATCACTGACTCTCTCTCTCTGGACATCACTGACTGTCTCTGGACATCACTGACTCTCTCTCTCTGGACATCACTGACTCTCTCTCTCTGGACATCACTGACTCTCTCTCTGGACATCACTGACTCTCTCTCTGGACATCACTGACTCGCTCTCTCTCGACATCACTGACTCTCTCTGGACATCACATGCTCTATCTCTGGACATCACTGACTCATTCTCTGGACATCACTGACTCTCTGGACATCACTGACTCCCTCTCTCTGGATATCACTGACTCTCTCTGGACATCACTGACTCTCTCTGGAAATCACTGACTCTCTCTCTGGACATCACTGACTGTCTCTCTGGACATCACTGACTCTCTCTCTGGACATCACTGACTCTCTCTCTGGGCATCACAGACTCTCTTTCTGCACATCTCTGACTCTCTCTCTGGACATCACTGACTCTCTCTCTGGACATCACTGACTCACTCTCTCGACATCACTGACTCTCTCTCTGGACATCAATGACTCTCTCTCTGGACATCACTGACTCACTCTCTCGACATCATCGACTCTCTCTCTGGACATCAATGACTCTCTCTCTCTGGTCATCACTGACTCTCTCTCTCTCTCTCTGGACATCACTGACTCTCTCTCTCTCTCTCTCTGGACATCACTGACTCTCGCTAGACATCACTGACTCTCTCTGGACATTACTGACTATCTCTCTCTGGACATCACTGAATCTCTCTCTCTGCCTGGACATCACGGACTCTCTCCCCGGACATCATTGACTTTCTCTCTCTCTGGACATGACTGACTCTCTCTCAGGACATTACTGACTCTCTCTCTGGACATCACTGCTTCTCTCTCTCTCTGGACATGACTGACTCTCTCTCTCTCTCTGGACATCACCGGGTCTCTCTCTGGACATCACTGAATCTCTCTCTCTACATCACTGATTCTCTCTCTGGACATCACTGACTCTCTCTCTGGACACCACTGACTCTCTCTCTGGACATCACTGACTCTCTCTCTGGACATCACTGACTCTCTCTCTGGATATCACTGACTCTCTCTGGACATCACTGACGCTCTCTCTCTGGACATCACTGACTCTCTCTGGACATCACATGCTCTCTCTCTGGACATCACTGACTCTCTCTCTGGACATCAATGACTCTCTGGACATCACTGACTCTCTCTCTCGACATCACTGACTCTCTCTCTGGACATCACTGACTCCCTCTGGACATCACTGACTCTGTCTCTGGACATCACTGACACTCTCTATCACTCTCTGGACATCACTGACTCTATCTCTGGACATCACTGACTCTCTCTCTGGACATCACTGACTCTCTCTCTCTGGACATCACTGACGCTCTCTGGACATCACATGCTCTCTCTCTGGACATCACTGACTCTCTCTCTGGACATCACTGACTCTCTGGACATCACTGACCCTCTCTCTCTGGACACCACTGACTCTCTCTCTGGACATCACTGACTCTCTGCACATCACTGACTCTCTCTCTGGACATCACAGACACTCTCTCGACATCAGTAACTCTCTCTCTGGACATCACAGACTCTCTCTCTCTCTGGACATCGCTGACTCTCTCTGTACATCACTGATCTCTCTCTCTGTACATCACTGACTCTCTCTCTGTGGACATCACTGACTCTCTCTGGACATCACTGACTCTCTCTCTGGACATCACTGACTATCTCTGGACATCACTGACTCTCTCTCTGGGCATCACTGACTCTCTCTCTGGACATCACTGACTCTCTCTGGACATCACTGACAATCTCTCTCTCTGGACATCACTGCCTCTCTCTGGACATCACTGACTCTCTCTCTGGACATCACTGACTCTCTCTCTGGACATCACTGACTCCCTCTGGACATCACTGACACTGTCTCTGGACATCACTGACTCTCTCTCTCTCTCTCTGGACATCACTGACTCTCTCTCTGGACATCACTGACTCTCTGGACATTATTGCTTCTCTCTCTCTGGACATCACTGACTGTCTCTGGACATCACATGCTCTCTCTCTGGACATCACTGACTCTCTCTCTGGACATCACTGACTCTCTGTACATCACTGACTCTCTCTCTCTCTGGACATCACTGACTCTCTCTCTCTGGACATCACTGACTCTCTCTCTCTCTGGACATCACTGACTCTCTCTGGACATCACTGACTCTCTCGCTGGGCATCACTGACTCTCTCTCTGGACATCACTGACTCTCTCTCTGGACATCACTGACTCTCTCTCTGGACATCACTGACTCTCTCTCTGGATATCACTGACTCTCTCTGGACATCACATGCTCTCTCTCTGGTCATCACTGACACTCTCTCTCTGGACATCACTGACTCTCTCTCTGGACATAACTGACTCTCTGGACATCACGGACTCTCTCTATCTCTGGACATCACTGACTCTCTCTGGACAGCACTGACTATCTCTCTCGCTCTCTGGACATCACTGACTCTCTCTCTGGACATCACTGACTCTCTCTCTGGGCATCACTGACTCTCTCTCTGGACATCACTGACTCTCTCTCTGTACATCACTGACACTCCCTCTGGATATCACTTACTCTCTCCCTCTCTCTCTGGACATCACTGTCTCTCTCTCTGGACATCACTGACTCTCTCTCTCCGGACATCACTGACTCTCTCTCTCTGGACATCACTGACTCTCTGGACATCACTGACTCTCTCTCTCTGGACATCACTGAGTCTCTCTCTCTCTCTGGATATCACTGACTCTCTCTGGACATCACTGACTCTCTGGACATCACTGAACCTCTCTCTCTGGACATCACTGACCCTTTCTCTCTGGACATCACTGACTCCCTCTCTGTACATCACTGACTCTCTGCACATCACTGACTCTCTCTCTGGACACCACTGACTCTCTCTCTGGACATCACTGACTCTCTCTCTGGACATCACTGACTCTCTCTCTGGATATCACTGACTCTCTCTGGACATCACTGACGCTCTCTCTCTGGACATCACTGACTCTCTCTGGACATCACATGCTCTCTCTCTGGACATCACTGACTCTCTCTCTGGACATCAATGACTCTCTGGACATCACTGACTCTCTCTCTCGACATCACTGACTCTCTCTCTGGACATCACTGACTCCCTCTGGACATCACTGACTCTGTCTCTGGACATCACTGACACTCTCTATCACTCTCTGGACATCACTGACTCTATCTCTGGACATCACTGACTCTCTCTCTGGACATCACTGACTCTCTCTCTCTGGACATCACTGACGCTCTCTGGACATCACATGCTCTCTCTCTGGACATCACTGACTCTCTCTCTGGACATCACTGACTCTCTGGACATCACTGACCCTCTCTCTCTGGACACCACTGACTCTCTCTCTGGACATCACTGACTCTCTGCACATCACTGACTCTCTCTCTGGACATCACAGACACTCTCTCGACATCAGTAACTCTCTCTCTGGACATCACAGACTCTCTCTCTCTCTGGACATCGCTGACTCTCTCTGTACATCACTGATCTCTCTCTCTGTACATCACTGACTCTCTCTCTGTGGACATCACTGACTCTCTCTGGACATCACTGACTCTCTCTCTGGACATCACTGACTATCTCTGGACATCACTGACTCTCTCTCTGGGCATCACTGACTCTCTCTCTGGACATCACTGACTCTCTCTGGACATCACTGACAATCTCTCTCTCTGGACATCACTGACTCTCTCTGGACATCACTGACTCTCTCTCTGGACATCACTGACTCTCTCTCTGGACATCACTGACTCCCTCTGGACATCACTGACACTGTCTCTGGACATCACTGACTCTCTCTCTCTCTCTCTGGACATCACTGACTCTCTCTCTGGACATCACTGACTCTCTGGACATTATTGCTTCTCTCTCTCTGGACATCACTGACTGTCTCTGGACATCACATGCTCTCTCTCTGGACATCACTGACTCTCTCTCTGGACATCACTGACTCTCTGTACATCACTGACTCTCTCTCTCTCTGGACATCACTGACTCTCTCTCTCTGGACATCACTGACTCTCTCTCTCTGGACATCACTGACTCTCTCTGGACATCACTGACTCTCTCGCTGGGCATCACTGACTCTCTCTCTGGACATCACTGACTCTCTCTCTGGACATCACTGACTCTCTCTCTGGACATCACTGACTCTCTCTCTGGATATCACTGACTCTCTCTGGACATCACATGCTCTCTCTCTGGTCATCACTGACACTCTCTCTCTGGACATCACTGACTCTCTCTCTGGACATAACTGACTCTCTGGACATCACGGACTCTCTCTATCTCTGGGCATCACTGACTCTCTCTGGACAGCACTGACTATCTCTCTCGCTCTCTGGACATCACTGACTCTCTCTCTGGACATCACTGACTCTCTCTCTGGGCATCACTGACTCTCTCTCTGGACATCACTGACTCTCTCTCTGTACATCACTGACACTCCCTCTGGATATCACTTACTCTCTCCCTCTCTCTCTGGACATCACTGTCTCTCTCTCTGGACATCACTGACTCTCTCTCTCCGGACATCACTGACTCTCTCTCTCTGGACATCACTGACTCTCTGGACATCACTGACTCTCTCTCTCTGGACATCACTGAGTCTCTCTCTCTCTCTGGATATCACTGACTCTCTCTGGACATCACTGACTCTCTGGACATCACTGAACCTCTCTCTCTGGACATCACTGACCCTTTCTCTCTGGACATCACTGACTCCCTCTCTGGACATCACTGACTCTCTGCACATCACTGACTCTCTCTCTGGACATCACAGACACTCTCTCGACATCAGTAACTCTCTCTCTGGACATCACAGACTGTCTCTATCTCTGGACATCGCTGGCTCTCTCTGTACATCACTGATCTCTCTCTCTGTACATCACTGACTCTCTGTCTGTGGACATCACTGACTCTCTCTGGACATCACTGACTCTCTCTCTTGACATCACTGACTATCTCTGGACATCACTGACTCTCTCTCTGGGCATCACTGACTCTCTCTGGACATCACTGACTCTCTCTGGACATCACTGACTCTCTCTCTGGACATCACTGACTCTCTCTCTGGACATCACTGACTCCCTCTGGACATCACTGACACTGTCTCTGGACATCACTGACTCTCTCTCTCTCTCTGGACATCACTGACTCTCTCTCTGGACATCACTGACTCTCTGGACATTATTGACTCTCTCTCTCTGGACATCACTGACTCTCTCTGGACATCACATGCTCTCTCTCTGGACATCACTGACTCTCTCTCTGGACATCACTGACTCTCTGCACATCACTGACTCTCTCTCTCTGGACATCACTGACTCTCTCTGGACATCACTGACTCTCTCTCTATCTGGACATCACTGACTCTCTCTGGACATCACTGACTCTCTCGCTGGGCATCACTGACTCTCTCTCTGGACATCACTGACTCTCTCTCTGGACATCACTGACTCTCTCTCTGGACATCACTGACTCTCTCTCTGGATATCACTGACTCTCTCTGGACATCACATACTCTCTCTCTGGACATCACTGATGCTCTCTCTCTGGACATCACTGACTCTCTCTCTGGACATCACTGACTCTCTCTCTGGATATCACTGACTCTCTCTGGACATCACATGCTCTCTCTCTGGACATCACTGACGCTCTCTTTGTGGACATCACTGACTCTCTCTCTGGACATCACTGACTCTCTGGACATCACGGACTCTCTCTATCTCTGGACATCACTGACTCTCTCTGGACATCACTGACTCTCTCTCTGGACATCACTGACTCTCTCTCTGGACATCACTGACTCCCTCTGGACATCACTGACACTGTCTCTGGACATCACTGACTCTCTCTCTCTCTCTCTGGACATCACTGACTCTCTCTCTGGACATCACTGACTCTCTGGACATTATTGACTCTCTCTCTCTGGACATCACTGAATCTCGATCTCTGCCTGGACATCACGGACTCTCTCTGTGAACATTACTGACTCTCTATGGACATCACTGTCTCTTTCTCTGGACATCGCTGACTCGCTCTCTGGACATCACTGACTCTCTCTGGACATCACTGACGCTCTCTCTCTCTCTCTCTCTCTGGACATCACTGACTCTGGACATCACTGACTCTCTCTCTGGACATCACTGACTCTCTCTCTCTCTCTGGACATCACTGACTCTCTCTCTGGACATCACTGACTCTCTCTCTGGACATCACTGACTCTCTCTCTCTGGACATCACTGACTCTCTCTGGACATCACTGACTCTCTCTCTCTGGACATCACTGACTCTCTCTCTCTGGACATCACTGACTCTCTCTCTCTCTGGACATCACTGATTCTCTCTCTCTCAGAACATCACTGACTCTCTCTCTGGACATCACTGACTCTTTCTCTGGACATCATTGACTCTCTCTCTGTGGACATCACTGACTCTCTCTCTGGACATCACTGACTCTGTCTCTCTGGGCATCACTGACTCTCTCTCTCTGGACATCATTGACTCTCTCTCTGGGCATCACTGACTCTCTCTCTCTCTGGACATCACAGACTCTCTCTGCACATCACTGACTCTCTCTCTCTGGACATCAGTGACTCTCTCTCTGGACATCACTGACTCTCTCTCTGGACATCACTGACTCTCTCTGGACATCACTGACGCTCTCTCTCTCTGGACATCACTGACTCTCTCTGGACATCACTGACTCTCTCCCTGGACATCACTGACTCTCTCTCTGGACATCACTGACTCTCTCTCTGGATATCACTGACTCTCTCTGGACATCACATGCTCTCTCTCTGGTCATCACTGACACTCTCTCTCTGGACATCACTGACTCTCTCTCTGGACATAACTGACTCTCTGGACATCACGGACTCTCTCTATCTCTGGACATCACTGACTCTCTCTGGACAGCACTGACTATCTCTCTCGCTCTCTGGACATCACTGACTCTCTCTCTGGACATCACTGACTCTCTCTCTGGGCATCACTGACTCTCTCTCTGGACATCACTGACTCTCTCTCTGTACATCACTGACACTCCCTCTGGATATCACTTACTCTCTCCCTCTCTCTCTGGACATCACTGTCTCTCTCTCTGGACATCACTGACTCTCTCTCTCCGGACATCACTGACTCTCTCTCTCTGGACATCACTGACTCTCTGGACATCACTGACTCTCTCTCTCTGGACATCACTGAGTCTCTCTCTCTCTCTGGATATCACTGACTCTCTCTGGACATCACTGACTCTCTGGACATCACTGAACCTCTCTCTCTGGACATCACTGACCCTTTCTCTCTGGACATCACTGACTCCCTCTCTGGACATCACTGACTCTCTGCACATCACTGACTCTCTCTCTGGACATCACAGACACTCTCTCGACATCAGTAACTCTCTCTCTGGACATCACAGACTGTCTCTATCTCTGGACATCGCTGGCTCTCTCTGTACATCACTGATCTCTCTCTCTGTACATCACTGACTCTCTGTCTGTGGACATCACTGACTCTCTCTGGACATCACTGACTCTCTCTCTTGACATCACTGACTATCTCTGGACATCACTGACTCTCTCTCTGGGCATCACTGACTCTCTCTGGACATCACTGACTCTCTCTGGACATCACTGACTCTCTCTCTGGACATCACTGACTCTCTCTCTGGACATCACTGACTCCCTCTGGACATCACTGACACTGTCTCTGGACATCACTGACTCTCTCTCTCTCTCTGGACATCACTGACTCTCTCTCTGGACATCACTGACTCTCTGGACATTATTGACTCTCTCTCTCTGGACATCACTGACTCTCTCTGGACATCACATGCTCTCTCTCTGGACATCACTGACTCTCTCTCTGGACATCACTGACTCTCTGTACATCACTGACTCTCTCTCTCTGGACATCACTGACTCTCTCTGGACATCACTGACTCTCTCTCTATCTGGACATCACTGACTCTCTCTGGACATCACTGACTCTCTCGCTGGGCATCACTGACTCTCTCTCTGGACATCACTGACTCTCTCTCTGGACATCACTGACTCTCTCTCTGGACATCACTGACTCTCTCTCTGGATATCACTGACTCTCTCTGGACATCACATACTCTCTCTCTGGACATCACTGATGCTCTCTCTCTGGACATCACTGACTCTCTCTCTGGACATCACTGACTCTCTCTCTGGATATCACTGACTCTCTCTGGACATCACATGCTCTCTCTCTGGACATCACTGACGCTCTCTTTGTGGACATCACTGACTCTCTCTCTGGACATCACTGACTCTCTGGACATCACGGACTCTCTCTATCTCTGGACATCACTGACTCTCTCTGGACATCACTGACTCTCTCTCTGGACATCACTGACTCTCTCTCTGGACATCACTGACTCCCTCTGGACATCACTGACACTGTCTCTGGACATCACTGACTCTCTCTCTCTCTCTCTGGACATCACTGACTCTCTCTCTGGACATCACTGACTCTCTGGACATTATTGACTCTCTCTCTCTGGACATCACTGAATCTCGATCTCTGCCTGGACATCACGGACTCTCTCTGTGAACATTACTGACTCTCTATGGACATCACTGTCTCTTTCTCTGGACATCGCTGACTCGCTCTCTGGACATCACTGACTCTCTCTGGACATCACTGACGCTCTCTCTCTCTCTCTCTCTCTGGACATCACTGACTCTCTCTGGACATCACTGACTCTCTCTCTGGACATCACTGACTCTCTCTCTCTCTCTGGACATCACTGACTCTCTCTCTGGACATCACTGACTCTCTCTCTGGACATCACTGACTCTCTCTCTCTGGACATCACTGACTCTCTCTGGACATCACTGACTCTCTCTCTCTGGACATCACTGACTCTCTCTCTCTGGACATCACTGACTCTCTCTCTCTCTGGACATCACTGATTCTCTCTCTCTCTGAACATCACTGACTCTCTCTCTGGACATCACTGACTCTTTCTCTGGACATCATTGACTCTCTCTCTGTGGACATCACTGACTCTCTCTCTGGACATCACTGACTCTGTCTCTCTGGGCATCACTGACTCTCTCTCTCTGGACATCATTGACTCTCTCTCTGGGCATCACTGACTCTCTCTCTCTCTGGACATCACAGACTCTCTCTGCACATCACTGACTCTCTCTCTCTGGACATCAGTGACTCTCTCTCTGGACATCACTGACTCTCTCTCTGGACATCACTGACTCTCTCTGGACATCACTGACGCTCTCTCTCTCTGGACATCACTGACTCTCTCTGGACATCACTGACTCTCTCTCTGGACATCACTGACTCTCTCTCTCTCTCTGGACATCGCTGACTCCCTCTCTGGACATCACTGACTCTCTCTCTGGACATCACTCTCTCTCTCACTCTCCCTGGACATCACTGACTCTCACTCTGGATGTCACTAGCTCTCTCTCTGGACATCACTGCCTCTCTCTGTGAACATTACTGACTCTCTATGGACATCACTGTCTCTTTCTCTGGACATCGCTGACTCCCTCTCTGGACATCACTGACTCTCTCTGGACATCACTGACGCTCTCTCTCTCTCTCTCTCTCTCTGGACATCACTGACTCTCTCTGGACATCACTGACTCTCTCTCTGGACATCACTGACTCTCTCTCTCTCTCTGGACATCGCTGACTCCCTCTCTGGACATCACTGACTCTCTCTGGACATCACTGACTCTCTCTCTCTGGACATCACTGACACTCTCTCTCTGGACATCACTGACTCTCTCTCTGGACATCACTGACTCTCTCTCTCTGGACATCACTGACTCTCTCTCTGGACATCACTGACTCTCTCTCTGGGCATCACTGACTCTCTCTCTGGACATCACTGACTCTCTCTCTGGACATCACTGACTCTCTCTCTGGACATCACTGACTCTATCTCTCTGGACATCACTGACTCTCTCTCTCTCTCTCTGGACATCACTGACTCTCTCTCTGGACATCACTGACTCTCTCTCTGGACATCACTGACTCTCTCTCTCTGGACATCACTGACTCTCTCTGGACATCACTGACTCTCTCTCTCTGCACATCACTGACTCTCTCTCTCTGGACACCACTGACTCTCTCTCTGGACATCACTGACTCTCTCTCTGGACATCACTGACTCTCTCTCTGGAGTCACTGACTCTCTCTCTGGACATAACTGACTCTCTCTCTGGACATCACTGACTCTCTCTCTGGACATCACTGACTCTCTCTCTCTCTCTGGGCGTCACTGACTCTCTGGACATCACTGACTCACTCTCTGGATATCACTGACTCTCTCTGGACATCACATGCTCTCTCTCTGGACATCACTGACTCTCTATCTGGACATCACTGACTCTCTCTGGACATCACTGACTCTCTCGCTGGGCATCACTGACTCTCTCTCTGGACATCACTGACTCTCTCTCTGGACATCACTGACTCTCTCTCTGGACATCACTGACTCTCTCTCTGGACATCACTGACTCTCTCTCTGGATATCACTGACTCTCTCTGGACATCACATACTCTCTCTCTGGACATCACTGATGCTCTCTCTCTGGACATCACTGACTCTCTCTCTGGACATCACTGACTCTCTCTCTGGATATCACTGACTCTCTCTGGACATCACATGCTCTCTCTCTGGACATCACTGACGCTCTCTTTGTGGACATCACTGACTCTCTCTCTGGACATCACTGACTCTCTGGACATCACGGACTCTCTCTATCTCTGGACATCACTGACTCTCTCTGGACATCACTGACTCTCTCTCTGGACATCACTGACTCTCTCTCTGGACATCACTGACTCCCTCTGGACATCACTGACACTGTCTCTGGACATCACTGACTCTCTCTCTCTCTCTCTGGACATCACTGACTCTCTCTCTGGACATCACTGACTCTCTGGACATTATTGACTCTCTCTCTCTGGACATCACATGCTCTCTCTCTGGACATCACTGACTCTCTCTCTGGACATTACTGACTATCTCTCTCTGGACATCACTGAATCTCGCTCTCTGCCTGGACATCACGGACTCTCTCTGTGAACATTACTGACTCTCTATCGACATCACTGTCTCTTTCTCTGGACATCGCTGACTCGCTCTCTGGACATCACTGACTCTCTCTGGACATCACTGACGCTCTCTCTCTCTCTCTCTCTCTGGACATCACTGACTCTCTCTGGACATCACTGACTCTCTCTCTGGACATCACTGACTCTCTCTCTCTCTCTGGACATCACTGACTCTCTCTCTGGACATCACTGACTCTCTCTCTGGACATCACTGACTCTCTCTCTCTGGACATCACTGACTCTCTCTGGACATCACTGACTCTCTCTCTCTGGACATCACTGACTCTCTCTCTCTGGACATCACTGACTCTCTCTCTCTCTGGACATCACTGATTCTCTCTCTCTCTGAACATCACTGACTCTCTGTCTGGACATCACTGACTCTTTCTCTGGACATCATTGACTCTCTCTCTGTGGACATCACTGACTCTCTCTCTGGACATCACTGACTCTGTCTCTCTGGGCATCACTGACTCTCTCTCTCTGGACATCATTGACTCTCTCTCTGGGCATCACTGACTCTCTCTCTCTCTGGACATCACAGACTCTCTCTGCACATCACTGACTCTCTCTCTCTGGACATCAGTGACTCTCTCTCTGGACATCACTGACTCTCTCTCTGGACATCACTGACTCTCTCTGGACATCACTGACGCTCTCTCTCTCCCTCTCTCTCTGGACATCACTGACTCTCTCTGGACATCACTGACTCTCTCTCTGGACATCACTGACTCTCTCTCTCTCTCTGGACATCGCTGACTCCCTCTCTGGACATCACTGACTCTCTCTCTGGACATCACTCTCTCTCACTCTCTCTGGGTATCACTGACTCTCACTCTGGATGTCACTAGCTCTCTCTCTGGACATCACTGCCTCTCTCTGTGAACATTACTGACTCTCTATGGACATCACTGTCTCTTTCTCTGGACATCGCTGACTCCCTCTCTGGACATCACTGACTCTCTCTGGACATCACTGACGCTCTCTCTCTCTCTCTCTCTCTGGACATCACTGACTCTCTCTGGACATCACTGACTCTCTCTCTGGACATCACTGACTCTCTCTCTCTCTCTGGACATCGCTGACTCCCTCTCTGGACATCACTGACTCTCTCTGGACATCACTGACTCTCTCTCTCTGGACATCACTGACACTCTCTCTCTGGACATCACTGACTCTCTCTCTGGACATCACTGACTCTCTCTCTCTGGACATCACTGACTCTCTCTCTGGACATCACTGACTCTCTCTCTGGGCATCACTGACTCTCTCTCTGGACATCACTGACGCTCTCTCTCTCTCTCTCTCTCTGGACATCACTGACTCTCTCTGGACATCACTGACTCTCTCTCTGGACATCACTGACTCTCTCTCTCTCTCTGGACATCGCTGACTCCCTCTCTGGACATCACTGACTCTCTCTCTGGACATCACTCTCTCTCTCACTCTCTCTGGACATCACTGACTCTCACTCTGGATGTCACTAGCTCTCTCTCTGGACATCACTGCCTCTCTCTGTGAACATTACTGACTCTCTATGGACATCACTGTCTCTTTCTCTGGACATCGCTGACTCCCTCTCTGGACATCACTGACTCTCTCTGGACATCACTGACGCTCTCTCTCTCTCTCTCTCTCTGGACATCACTGACTCTCTCTGGACATCACTGACTCTCTCTCTGGACATCACTGACTCTCTCTCTCTCTCTGGACATCGCTGACTCCCTCTCTGGACATCACTGACTCTCTCTGCACATCACTGACTCTCTCTCTCTGGACATCACTGACACTCTCTCTCTGGACATCACTGACTCTCTCTCTGGACATCACTGACTCTCTCTCTCTGGACATCACTGACTCTCTCTCTGGACATCACTGACTCTCTCTCTGGGCATCACTGACTCTCTCTCTGGACATCACTGACTCTCTCTCTGGACATCACTGACTCTCTCTCTGGACATCACTGACTCTATCTCTCTGGACATCACTGACTCTCTCTCTCTCTCTCTGGACATCACTGACTCTCTCTCTGGACATCACTGACTCTCTCTCTGGACATCACTGACTCTCTCTCTCTGGACATCACTGACTCTCTCTGGACATCACTGACTCTCTCTCTCTGCACATCACTGACTCTCTCTCTCTGGACACCACTGACTCTCTCTCTGGACATCACTGACTCTTTCTCTGGACATCACTGACTCTCTCTCTGGAGTCACTGACTCTCTCTCTGGACATAACTGACTCTCTCTCTGGACATCACTGACTCTCTCTCTGGACATCACTGACTCTCTCTCTCTCTCTGGGCGTCACTGACTCTCTGGACATCACTGACTCACTCTCTGGATATCACTGACTCTCTCTGGACATCACTGACTCTCTCTCTGGACATCATTGATTCTCTCTCTCTCTCTGGACATCACTGACTCTCTCTGGACATCACTGACTCTCTCTCTGGACGTCACTGACTCTCTCTCTGGATATCACTGGCTCTCTCTGTGGACATCACTGACTCTCTCTCTGAACATCACTGACTCTCTGTGGACATCACTGTCTCTTTCTCTGGTCATCGCTAACTCCCTCTCTGGACATCACTGACTCTCTCTCTGGACATCACTGACGCTCTATCTCTCTCTCTGTCAGGACATCACTGACTCTCTCTGGACATCACTGACTCTCTCTCTGGACATCACTGACTCTCTCTCTCTCTCTCTGGACATCGCTGACTCTCTCTCTGGACATCACTGACTCTCTCTCTCTCTGGACATCACTGACACTCTCTCTCTGGACATCACTGACTCACTCTCTGGAGATCACTGACTCTCTCTCTGGACATCACTGAATCTCTCTCTCTGGACATCACTGACTCTCTCTCTGGACATCACTGACTCTTTCTCTGGACATCATTGACTCTCTCTCTCTGGACATCACTGACTCTCTCTCTGGACATCACTGACTCTCTCTCTGGACATCACTGACTCTGTCTCTCTGGGCATCACTGACTCTCTCTCTCTGGACATCATTGACTCTCTCTCTGGACATCACAGACTCTCTCTGCACATCACTGACTCTCTCTCTCTGGACATCACTGACTCTCTCTCTGGACATCACTGACTCTCTCTCTGGACATCACTGACTCTCTCTGTGAACATTACTGACTCTCTATGGACATCACTGTCTCTTTCTCTGGGCATCGCTGACTCCCTCTCTGGACATCACTGGCTCTCTCTGGACATCACTGACGCTCTCTCTCTCTCTCTCTCTCTCTGGACATCACTGACTCTCTCTGGACATCGCTGACTCCCTCTCTGGACATCACTGACTCTGTCTGGACATCACTGACTCTCTCTCTCTGGACATCACTGACACTCTCTCTCTGGACATCACTGACTCTCTCTCTCTGGACATCACTGACTCTCTCTCTGGACATCACTGACTCTCTCTCTGGGCATCACTGACTCTCTCTCTGGACATCACTGACTCTCTCTCTGGACATCACTGACTCTCTCTCTGGACATCACTGACTCTCTCTCTCTCTCTGGACATCACTGACTCTCTGTCTCTCTCTGGACATCACTGACTCACTCTCTGGACATCACTGACTCTCTCTGGACATCACTGACGCTCTCTCTCTCTCTCTCTCTCTCTGGACATCACTGACTCTCTCTGGACATCACTGACTCTCTCTCTGGACATCACTGACTCTCTCTCTCTCTCTGGTCATCGCTGACTCCCTCTCTGGACATCACTGACTCTCTCTCTGGACATCACTCTCTCTCTCACTCTCTCTGGACATCACTGACTCTCACTCTGGATGTCACTAGCTCTCTCTCTGGACATCACTGCCTCTCTCTGTGAACATTACTGACTCTCTCTGGACATCACTGACTCTCTCTCTGGACATCACTGACTCTATCTCTCTGGACATCACTGACTCTCTCTCTCTCTCTGGACATCACTGACTCTCTGTCTCTCTCTGGACATCACTGACTCTCTCTCTGGACATCACTGACTCTCTCTGGACATCACTGACGCTCTCTCTCTCTCTCTCTCTCTGGACATCACTGCCTCTCTCTGTGAACATTACTGACTCTCTATGGACATCACTGTCTCTTTCTCTGGACATCGCTGACTCCCTCTCTGGACATCACTGACTCTCTCTGGACATCACTGACGCTCTCTCTCTCTCACTCTCTCTGGACATCACTGACTCTCTCTGGACATCACTGACTCTCTCTCTGGACATCACTGACTCTCTCTCTCTGGACATCGCTGACTCCCTCTCTGGACATCACTGACTCTCTCTCTGGACATCACTGACTCTCTCTCTCTGGACATCACTGACTCTCTCTGGACATCACTGACTCTCTCTCTGGGCATCACTGACTCTCTCTCTGGACATCACTGACTCTCTCTCTGGACATCACTGACTCTCTCTCTGGACATCACTGACTCTATCTCTCTGGACATCACTGACTCTCTCTCTCTCTGGACATCACTGACTCTCTCTCTCTCTCTGGACATCACTGACTCTCTCTCCGGACATCACTGACTCTCTCTCTGGACATCACTGACTCTCTCTCTGGACATCACTGACTCTATCTCTCTGGACATCACTGACTCTCTCTCTCTCTCTGGACATCACTGACTCTCTCTCTCTCTCTGGACATCACTGACTCTCTCTCCGGACATCACTGACTCTCTCTCTGGACATCACTGACTCTCTCTCTGGACATCACTGACTCTCTCTGGACATCACTGACTCTCTCTCTCTGGACATCACTGACTCTCTCTCTCTGGACATCACTGACTCTCTCTCTGGACATCACTGATTCTCTCTGTGAACATTACTGACTCTCTATGGACATCACTGTCTCTTTCTCTGGACATCGCTGACTCCCTCTCTGGACATCACTGACTCTCTCTGGACATCACTGATGCTCTCTCTCTCTCTCTCTCTCTGGACATCACTGACTCTCTCTGGACATCACTGACTCTCTCTCTGGACATCACTGACTCTCTCTCTCTCTGGACATCACTGTCTCTCTCTGGACATCACTGATTCTCTCTCTCTCTGAATATCACTGACTCTCTCTCTGGACATCACTGACTCTTTCTCTGGACATCATTGACTCTCTCTCTCTGGACATCACTGACTCTCTCTCTGGACATCACTGACTCTGTCTCTCTGGGCATCACTGACTCTCTCTCTCTGGACAACATTGACTCTCTCTCTGGGCATCACTGACTCTCTCTCTCTCTGGACATCACAGACTCTCTCTGCACATCACTGACTCTCTCTCTCTGGACATCACTGACTCTCTCTCTGGACATCACTGACTCTCTCTCTGGACATCACTGACTCTCTCTGGACATCACTGACGCTCTCTCTCTCTCTCTCTCTCTGGACATCACTGACTCTCTCTGGACATCACTGACTCTCTCTCTGGACATCACTGACTCTCTCTCTCTCTCTGGTCATCGCTGACTCCCTCTCTGGACATCACTGACTCTCTCTCTGGACATCACTCTCTCTCTCACTCTCTCTGGACATCACTGACTCTCACTCTGGATGTCACTAGCTCTCTCTCTGGACATCACTGCCTCTCTCTGTGAACATTACTGACTCTCTATGGACATCACTGTCTCTTTCTCTGGACATCGCTGACTCCCTCTCTGGACATCACTGACTCTCTCTGGACATCACTGACGCTCTCTCTCTCTCACTCTCTCTGGACATCACTGACTCTCTCTGGACATCACTGACTCTCTGGACATCACGGACTCTCTCTATCTCTGGACATCACTGACTCTCTCTGGACATCACTGACTCTCTCTCTGGACATCACTGACTCTCTCTCTGGACATCACTGACTCCCTCTGGACATCACTGACACTGTCTCTGGACATCACTGACTCTCTCTCTCTCTCTCTGGACATCACTGACTCTCTCTCTGGACATCACTGACTCTCTGGACATTATTGACTCTCTCTCTCTGGACATCACATGCTCTCTCTCTGGACATCACTGACTCTCTCTCTGGACATTACTGACTATCTCTCTCTGGACATCACTGAATCTCGCTCTCTGCCTGGACATCACGGACTCTCTCTGTGAACATTACTGACTCTCTATGGACATCACTGTCTCTTTCTCTGGACATCGCTGACTCGCTCTCTGGACATCACTGACTCTCTCTGGACATCACTGACGCTCTCTCTCTCTCTCTCTCTCTGGACATCACTGACTCTCTCTGGACATCACTGACTCTCTCTCTGGACATCACTGACTCTCTCTCTCTCTCTGGACATCACTGACTCTCTCTCTGGACATCACTGACTCTCTCTCTGGACATCACTGACTCTCTCTCTCTGGACATCACTGACTCTCTCTGGACATCACTGACTCTCTCTCTCTGGACATCACTGACTCTCTCTCTCTGGACATCACTGACTCTCTCTCTCTCTGGACATCACTGATTCTCTCTCTCTCTGAACATCACTGACTCTCTGTCTGGACATCACTGACTCTTTCTCTGGACATCATTGACTCTCTCTCTGTGGACATCACTGACTCTCTCTCTGGACATCACTGACTCTGTCTCTCTGGGCATCACTGACTCTCTCTCTCTGGACATCATTGACTCTCTCTCTGGGCATCACTGACTCTCTCTCTCTCTGGACATCACAGACTCTCTCTGCACATCACTGACTCTCTCTCTCTGGACATCAGTGACTCTCTCTCTGGACATCACTGACTCTCTCTCTGGACATCACTGACTCTCTCTGGACATCACTGACGCTCTCTCTCTCTCTCTCTCTCTGGACATCACTGACTCTCTCTGGACATCACTGACTCTCTCTCTGGACATCACTGACTCTCTCTCTCTCTCTGGACATCGCTGACTCCCTCTCTGGACATCACTGACTCTCTCTCTGGACATCACTCTCTCTCACTCTCTCTGGGCATCACTGACTCTCACTCTGGATGTCACTAGCTCTCTCTCTGGACATCACTGCCTCTCTCTGTGAACATTACTGACTCTCTATGGACATCACTGTCTCTTTCTCTGGACATCGCTGACTCCCTCTCTGGACATCACTGACTCTCTCTGGACATCACTGACGCTCTCTCTCTCTCTCTCTCTCTGGACATCACTGACTCTCTCTGGACATCACTGACTCTCTCTCTGGACATCACTGACTCTCTCTCTCTCTCTGGACATCGCTGACTCCCTCTCTGGACATCACTGACTCTCTCTGGACATCACTGACTCTCTCTCTGGACATCACTGACTCTCTCTCTCTGGACATCACTGACTCTCTCTCTGGACATCACTGACTCTCTCTCTGGGCATCACTGACTCTCTCTCTGGACATCACTGACGCTCTCTCTCTCTCTCTCTCTCTGGACATCACTGACTCTCTCTGGACATCACTGACTCTCTCTCTGGACATCACTGACTCTCTCTCTCTCTCTGGACATCGCTGACTCCCTCTCTGGACATCACTGACTCTCTCTCTGGACATCACTCTCTCTCTCACTCTCTCTGGACATCACTGACTCTCACTCTGGATGTCACTAGCTCTCTCTCTGGACATCACTGCCTCTCTCTGTGAACATTACTGACTCTCTATGGACATCACTGTCTCTTTCTCTGGACATCGCTGACTCCCTCTCTGGACATCACTGACTCTCTCTGGACATCACTGACGCTCTCTCTCTCTCTCTCTCTCTGGACATCACTGACTCTCTCTGGACATCACTGACTCTCTCTCTGGACATCACTGACTCTCTCTCTCTCTCTGGACATCGCTGACTCCCTCTCTGGACATCACTGACTCTCTCTGGACATCACTGACTCTCTCTCTCTGGACATCACTGACACTCTCTCTCTGGACATCACTGACTCTCTCTCTGGACATCACTGACTCTCTCTCTCTGGACATCACTGACTCTCTCTCTGGACATCACTGACTCTCTCTCTGGGCATCACTGACTCTCTCTCTGGACATCACTGACTCTCTCTCTGGACATCACTGACTCTCTCTCTGGACATCACTGACTCTATCTCTCTGGACATCACTGACTCTCTCTCTCTCTCTCTGGACATCACTGACTCTCTCTCTGGACATCACTGACTCTCTCTCTGGACATCACTGACTCTCTCTCTCTGGACATCACTGACTCTCTCTGGACATCACTGACTCTCTCTCTCTGCACATCACTGACTCTCTCTCTCTGGACACCACTGACTCTCTCTCTGGACATCACTGACTCTTTCTCTGGACATCACTGACTCTCTCTCTGGAGTCACTGACTCTCTCTCTGGACATAACTGACTCTCTCTCTGGACATCACTGACTCTCTCTCTGGACATCACTGACTCTCTCTCTCTCTCTGGGCGTCACTGACTCTCTGGACATCACTGACTCTCTCTCTGGATATCACTGACTCTCTCTGGACATCACTGACTCTCTCTCTGGACATCATTGATTCTCTCTCTCTCTCTGGACATCACTGACTCTCTCTGGACATCACTGACTCTCTCTCTGGACGTCACTGACTCTCTCTCTGGATATCACTGGCTCTCTCTGTGGACATCACTGACTCTCTCTCTGAACATCACTGACTCTCTGTGGACATCACTGTCTCTTTCTCTGGACATCGCTAACTCCCTCTCTGGACATCACTGACTCTCTCTCTGGACATCACTGACGCTCTATCTCTCTCTCTCTCAGGACATCACTGACTCTCTCTGGACATCACTGACTCTCTCTCTGGACATCACTGACTCTCTCTCTCTCTCTCTGGACATCGCTGACTCTCTCTCTGGACATCACTGACTCTCTCTCTCTCTCTCTCTGGACATCACTGACACTCTCTCTCTGGACATCACTGACTCACTCTCTGGAGATCACTGACTCTCTCTCTGGACATCACTGAATCTCTCTCTCTGGACATCACTGACTCTCTCTCTGGACATCACTGACTCTTTCTCTGGACATCATTGACTCTCTCTCTCTGGACATCACTGACTCTCTCTCTGGACATCACTGACTCTCTCTCTGGACATCACTGACTCTGTCTCTCTGGGCATCACTGACTCTCTCTCTCTGGACATCATTGACTCTCTCTCTGGACATCACAGACTCTCTCTGCACATCACTGACTCTCTCTCTCTGGACATCACTGACTCTCTCTCTGGACATCACTGACTCTCTCTCTGGACATCACTGACTCTCTCTGTGAACATTACTGACTCTCTATGGACATCACTGTCTCTTTCTCTGGACATCGCTGACTCCCTCTCTGGACATCACTGACTCTCTCTGGACATCACTGACGCTCTCTCTCTCTCTCTCTCTCTCTGGACATCACTGACTCTCTCTGGACATCGCTGACTCCCTCTCTGGACATCACTGACTCTGTCTGGACATCACTGACTCTCTCTCTCTGGACATCACTGACACTCTCTCTCTGGACATCACTGACTCTCTCTCTCTGGACATCACTGACTCTCTCTCTGGACATCACTGACTCTCTCTCTGGGCATCACTGACTCTCTCTCTGGACATCACTGACTCTCTCTCTGGACATCACTGACTCTCTCTCTGGACATCACTGACTCTATCTCTCTGGACATCACTGACTCTCTCTCTCTCTCTGGACATCACTGACTCTCTGTCTCTCTCTGGGCATCACTGACTCACTCTCTGGACATCACTGACTCTCTCTGGACATCACTGACGCTCTCTCTCTCTCTCTGGACATCACTGACTCTCTCTGGACATCACTGACTCTCTCTCTGGACATCACTGACTCTCTCTCTCTCTCTGGTCATCGCTGACTCCCTCTCTGGACATCACTGACTCTCTCTCTGGACATCACTCTCTCTCTCACTCTCTCTGGACATCACTGACTCTCACTTTGGATGTCACTAGCTCTCTCTCTGGACATCACTGCCTCTCTCTGTGAACATTACTGACTATCTCTGGACATCACTGACTCTCTCTCTGGACATCACTGACTCTATCTCTCTGGACATCACTGACTCTCTCTCTCTCTCTGGACATCACTGACTCTCTGTCTCTCTCTGGACATCACTGACTCTCTCTCTGGACATCACTGACTCTCTCTGGACATCACTGACGCTCTCTCTCTCTCTCTCTCTCTGGACATCACTGCCTCTCTCTGTGAACATTACTGACTCTCTATGGACATCACTGTCTCTTTCTCTGGACATCGCTGACTCCCTCTCTGGACATCACTGACTCTCTCTGGACATCACTGACGCTCTCTCTCTCTCACTCTCTCTGGACATCACTGACTCTCTCTGGACATCACTGACTCTCTCTCTGGACATCACTGACTCTCTCTCTCTGGACATCGCTGACTCCCTCTCTGGACATCACTGACTCTCTCTCTGGACATCATTGACTCTCTCGCTCTGGACATCACTGACTCTCTCTCTGGACATCACTGACTCTCTCTCTGGGCATCACTGACTCTCTCTCTGGACATCACTGACTCTCTCTCTGGACATCACTGACTCTCTCTCTGGACATCACTGACTCTATCTCTCTGGACATCACTGACTCTCTCTCTCTCTGGACATCACTGACTCTCTCTCTCTCTCTGGACATCACTGACTCTCTCTCCGGACATCACTGACTCTCTCTCTGGACATCACTGACTCTCTCTCTGGACATCACTGACTCTATCTCTCTGGACATCACTGACTCTCTCTCTCTCTCTGGACATCACTGACTCTCTCTCTCTCTCTGGACATCACTGACTCTCTCTCCGGACATCACTGACTCTCTCTCTGGACATCACTGACTCTCTCTCTGGACATCACTGACTCTCTCTGGACATCACTGACTCTCTCTCTCTGGACATCACTGACTCTCTCTCTCTGGACATCACTGACTCTCTCTCTGGACATCACTGATTCTCTCTGTGAACATTACTGACTCTCTATGGACATCACTGTCTCTTTCTCTGGACATCGCTGACTCCCTCTCTGGACATCACTGACTCTCTCTGGACATCACTGACGCTCTCTCTCTCTCTCTCTCTCTGGACATCACTGACTCTCTCTGGACATCACTGACTCTCTCTCTGGACATCACTGACTCTCTCTCTCTCTGGACATCACTGTCTCTCTCTGGACATCACTGATTCTCTCTCTCTCTGAATATCACTGACTCTCTCTCTGGACATCACTGACTCTTTCTCTGGACATCATTGACTCTCTCTCTCTGGACATCACTGACTCTCTCTCTGGACATCACTGACTCTGTCTCTCTGGGCATCACTGACTCTCTCTCTCTGGACAACATTGACTCTCTCTCTGGGCATCACTGACTCTCTCTCTCTCTGGACATCACAGACTCTCTCTGCACATCACTGACTCTCTCTCTCTGGACATCACTGACTCTCTCTCTGGACATCACTGACTCTCTCTCTGGACATCACTGACTCTCTCTGGACATCACTGACGCTCTCTCTCTCTCTCTCTCTCTGGACATCACTGACTCTCTCTGGACATCACTGACTCTCTCTCTGGACATCACTGACTCTCTCTCTCTCTCTGGTCATCGCTGACTCCCTCTCTGGACATCACTGACTCTCTCTCTGGACATCACTCTCTCTCTCACTCTCTCTGGACATCACTGACTCTCACTCTGGATGTCACTAGCTCTCTCTCTGGACATCACTGCCTCTCTCTGTGAACATTACTGACTCTCTATGGACATCACTGTCTCTTTCTCTGGACATCGCTGACTCCCTCTCTGGACATCACTGACTCTCTCTGGACATCACTGACGCTCTCTCTCTCTCACTCTCTCTGGACATCACTGACTCTCTCTGGACATCACTGACTCTCTCTCTGGACATCACTGACTCTCTCTCTCTCCCTGGACATCGCTGACTCCCTCTCTGGACATCACTGACTCTCTCTCTGGACATCACTGACTCTCTCTCTCTCTCTCTCTGGACATCACTGACACTCTCTCTCTGGACATCACTGACTCACTCTCTGGAGATCACTGACTCTCTCTCTGGACATCACTGAATCTCTCTCTCTGGACATCACTGCCTCTCTCTCTGGACATCACTCTCTCTCTCACTCTCTCTGGACATCACTGACTCTCACTCTGGATGTCAATAGCTCTCTCTCTGGACATCACTGCCTCTCTCTGTGAACATTACTGACTCTCTATGGACATCACTGTCTCTTTCTCTGGCCATCGCTGACTCCCTCTCTGGACATCACTGACTCTCTCTGGACATCACTGACGCTCTCTCTCTCTCTCTCTCTCTGGACATCACTGACTCTCTCTGGACATCACTGACTCTCTCTCTGGACATCACTGACTCTCTCTCTCTCTCTGGACATCGCTGACTCCCTCTCTGGACATCACTGACTCTCTCTGGACATCACTGACTCTCTCTCTCTGGACATCACTGACACTCTCTCTCTGGACATCACTGACTCTCTCCCTGGACATCACTGACTCTCTCTCTCTGGACATCACTGACTCTCTCTCTGGACATCACTGACTCTCTCTCTGGGCATCACTGACTCTCTCTCTGGACATCACTGACTCTCTCTCTGGACATCACTGACTCTCTCTCTGGACATCACTGACTCTATCTCTCTGGACATCACTGACTCTCTCTCTCTCTCTGGACATCACTGACTCTCTCTCTCTCTCTGGACATCACTGACTCTCTCTCTGGACATCACTGACTCTCTCTCTGGACATCACTGACTCTCTCTCTCTGGACATCACTGACTCTCTCTGGACATCACTGACTCTCTCTCTCTGGACATCACTGACTCTCTCTCTCTGGACATCACTGACTCTCTCTCTCTCTGGACATCACTGACTCTCTCTCTCTCTGAACATCACTGACTCTCTCTCTGGACATCACTGACTCTTTCTCTGGACATCATTGACTCTCTCTCTCTGGACATCACTGACTCTCTCTCTGGACATCACTGACTCTCTCGCTGGGCATCACTGACTCTCTCTCTCTCTGGACATCACAGACTCTCTCTGCACATCACTGACTCTCTCTCTCTGGACATCAGTGACTCTCTCTCTGGACATCACTGACTCTCTCTCTGGACATCACTGACTCTCTCTCTGGACATCACTGACTCTCTCTCTCTCTCTGGACATCGCTGACTCCCTCTCTGGACATCACTGACTCTCTCTCTGGACATCACTCTCTCTCTCACTCTCTCTGGACATCACTGACTCTCACTCTTGATGTCACTAGCTCTCTCTCTGGACATCACTGCCTCTCTCTGTGAACATTACTGACTCTCTATGGACATCACTGTCTCTTTCTCTGGACATCGCTGACTCCCTCTCTGGACATCACTGACTCTCTCTGGACATCACTGACGCTCTCTCTCTCTCTCTCTCTCTGGACATCACTGACTCTCTCTGGACATCACTGACTCTCTCTCTGGACATCACTGACTCTCTCTCTCTCTCTGGACATCACTGACTCTCTCTCTGGACATCACTGACTCTCTCTCTGGACATCACTGACTCTCTCTCTCTGGACATCACTGACTCTCTCTGGACATCACTGACTCTCTCTCTCTGGACATCACTGACTCTCTCTCTCTGGACATCACTGACTCTCTATCTGGACATCACTGACTCTCTCTCTGGACATCACTGACTCTCTCTCTCTCGACATCACTGACTCTCTCTGGACATCACATGCTCTATCTCTGGACATCACTGACTCTTTCTCTGGACATCACTGATTCTCTGGACATCACTGACTCCCTCTCTCTGGATATCACTGACTCTCTCTCTCTGGACATCACTGACTCTCTCTGGAAATCACTGACTCTCTCTCTGGACATCACTGACTGTCTCTCTGGACATCACTGACTCTCTCTCTGGACATCACTGACTCTCTCTCTGGGCATCACAGACTCTCTTTCTGCACATCTCTGACTCTCTCTCTGGACATCACTGACTCTCTCTCTGGACATCACTGACTCACTCTCTCGACATCACTGACTCTCTCTCTGGACATCAATGACTCTCTCTCTGGACATCACTGACTCACTCTCTCGACATCATCGACTCTCTCTCTGGACATCAATGACTCTCTCTCTCTGGTCATCACTGACTCTCTCTCTCTCTCTGGACATCACTGACTCTCTCTCTCTCTCTCTCTGGACATCACTGACTCTCGCTAGACATCACTGACTCTCTCTGGACATTACTGACTATCTCTCTCTGGACATCACTGAATCTCTCTCTCTGCCTGGACATCACGGACTCTCTCCCCGGACATCATTGACTTTCTCTCTCTCTGGACATCACTGACTCTCTCTCAGGACATTACTGACTCTCTCTCTGGACATCACTGCTTCTCTCTCTCTCTGGACATGACTGACTCTCTCTCTCTCTCTGGACATCACCGGGTCTCTCTCTGGACATCACTGAATCTCTCTCTCTACATCACTGATTCTCTCTCTGGACATCACTGACTCTCTCTCTGGACACCACTGACTCTCTCTCTGGACATCACTGACTCTCTCTCTGGACATCACTGACTCTCTCTCTGGATATCACTGACTCTCTCTGGACATCACTGACGCTCTCTCGCTGGACATCACTGACTCTCTCTGGACATCACATGCTCTCTCTCTGGACATCACTGACTCTCTCTCTGGACATCAATGACTCTCTGGACATCACTGACTCTCTCTCTCGACATCACTGACTCTCTCTCTGGACATCACTGACTCCCTCTGGACATCACTGACTCTGTCTCTGGACATCACTGACACTCTCTATCACTCTCTGGACATCACTGACTCTATCTCTGGACATCACTGACTCTCTCTCTCTGGACATCACTGACGCTCTCTGGACATCACATGCTCTCTCTCTGGACATCACTGACTCTCTCTCTGGACATCACTGACTCTCTGGACATCACTGACCCTCTCTCTCTGGACACCACTGACTCTCTCTCTGGACATCACTGACTCTCTGCACATCACTGACTCTCTCTCTGGACATCACAGACACTCTCTCGACATCAGTAACTCTCTCTCTGGACATCACAGACTCTCTCTCTCTCTGGACATCGCTGACTCTCTCTGTACATCACTGATCTCTCTCTCTGTACATCACTGACTCTCTCTCTGTGGACATCACTGACTCTCTCTGGACATCACTGACTCTCTCTCTGGACATCACTGACTATCTCTGGACATCACTGACTCTCTCTCTGGGCATCACTGACTCTCTCTCTGGACATCACTGACTCTCTCTGGACATCACTGACAATCTCTCTCTCTGGACATCACTGCCTCTCTCTGGACATAACTGACTCTCTCTCTGGACATCACTGACTCTCTCTCTGGACATCACTGACTCCCTCTGGACATCACTGACACTGTCTCTGGACATCACTGACTCTCTCTCTCTCTCTCTGGACATCACTGACTCTCTCTCTGGACATCACTGACTCTCTGGACATTATTGCTTCTCTCTCTCTGGACATCACTGACTGTCTCTGGACATCACATGCTCTCTCTCTGGACATCACTGACTCTCTCTCTGGACATCACTGACTCTCTGTACATCACTGACTCTCTCTCTCTCTGGACATCACTGACTCTCTCTCTCTGGACATCACTGACTCTCTCTCTCTCTTGACATCACTGACTCTCTCTGGACATCACTGACTCTCTCGCTGGGCATCACTGACTCTCTCTCTGGACATCACTGACTCTCTCTCTGGACATCACTGACTCTCTCTCTGGACATCACTGACTCTCTCTCTGGATATCACTGACTCTCTCTGGACATCACATGCTCTCTCTCTGGTCATCACTGACACTCTCTCTCTGGACATCACTGACTCTCTCTCTGGACATAACTGACTCTCTGGACATCACGGACTCTCTCTATCTCTGGACATCACTGACTCTCTCTGGACAGCACTGACTATCTCTCTCTCTCTCTGGACATCACTGACTCTCTCTCTGGGCATCACTGACTCTCTCTCTGGACATCACTGACTCTCTCTCTGTACATCACTGACACTCCCTCTGGATATCACTTACTCTCTCCCTCTCTCTCTGGACATCACTGTCTCTCTCTCTGGACATCACTGACTCTCTCTCTCCGGACATCACTGACTCTCTCTCTCTGGACATCACTGACTCTCTGGACATCACTGACTCTCTCTCTCTGGACATCACTGAGTCTCTCTCTCTCTCTGGATATCACTGACTCTCTCTGGACATCACTGACTCTCTGGACATCACTGAACCTCTCTCTCTGGACATCACTGACCCTTTCTCTCTGGACATCACTGACTCCCTCTCTGGACATCACTGACTCTCTGCACATCACTGACTCTCTCTCTGGACATCACAGACACTCTCTCGACATCAGTAACTCTCTCTCTGGACATCACAGACTGTCTCTATCTCTGGACATCGCTGGCTCTCTCTGTACATCACTGATCTCTCTCTCTGTACATCACTGACTCTCTCTCTGTGGACATCACTGACTCTCTCTGGACATCACTGACTCTCTCTCTTGACATCACTGACTATCTCTGGACATCACTGACTCTCTCTCTGGGCATCACTGACTCTCTCTGGACATCACTGACTCTCTCTGGACATCACTGACTCTCTCTCTGGACATCACTGACTCTCTCTCTGGACATCACTGACTCCCTCTGGACATCACTGACACTGTCTCTGGACATCACTGACTCTCTCTCTCTCTCTGGACATCACTGACTCTCTCTCTGGACATCACTGACTCTCTGGACATTATTGACTCTCTCTCTCTGGACATCACTGACTCTCTCTGGACATCACATGCTCTCTCTCTGGACATCACTGACTCTCTCTCTGGACATCACTGACTCTCTGTACATCACTGACTCTCTCTCTCTGGACATCACTGACTCTCTCTGGACATCACTGACTCTCTCTCTATCTGGACATCACTGACTCTCTCTGGACATCACTGACTCTCTCGCTGGGCATCACTGACTCTCTCTCTGGACATCACTGACTCTCTCTCTGGACATCACTGACTCTCTCTCTGGACATCACTGACTCTCTCTCTGGATATCACTGACTCTCTCTGGACATCACATACTCTCTCTCTGGACATCACTGATGCTCTCTCTCTGGACATCACTGACTCTCTCTCTGGACATCACTGACTCTCTGGATATCACTGACTCTCTCTGGACATCACATGCTCTCTCTCTGGACATCACTGACGCTCTCTTTGTGGACATCACTGACTCTCTCTCTGGACATCACTGACTCTCTGGACATCACGGACTCTCTCTATCTCTGGACATCACTGACTCTCTCTGGACATCACTGACTCTCTCTCTGGACATCACTGACTCTCTCTCTGGACATCACTGACTCCCTCTGGACATCACTGACACTGTCTCTGGACATCACTGACTCTCTCTCTCTCTCTCTGGACATCACTGACTCTCTCTCTGGACATCACTGACTCTCTGGACATTATTGACTCTCTCTCTCTGGACATCACATGCTCTCTCTCTGGACATCACTGACTCTCTCTCTGGACATTACTGACTATCTCTCTCTGGACATCACTGAATCTTGCTCTCTGCCTGGACATCACGGACTCTCTCTGTGAACATTACTGACTCTCTATGGACATCACTGTCTCTTTCTCTGGACATCGCTGACTCGCTCTCTGGACATCACTGACTCTCTCTGGACATCACTGACGCTCTCTCTCTCTCTCTCTCTCTGGACATCACTGACTCTCTCTGGACATCACTGACTCTCTCTCTGGACATCACTGACTCTCTCTCTCTCTCTGGACATCACTGACTCTCTCTCTGGACATCACTGACTCTCTCTCTGGACATCACTGACTCTCTCTCTCTGGACATCACTGACTCTCTCTGGACATCACTGACTCTCTCTCTCTGGACATCACTGACTCTCTCTCTCTGGACATCACTGACTCTCTCTCTCTCTGGACATCACTGATTCTCTCTCTCTGAACATCACTGACTCTCTCTCTGGACATCACTGACTCTTTCTCTGGACATCATTGACTCTCTCTCTGTGGACATCACTGACTCTCTCTCTGGACATCACTGACTCTGTCTCTCTGGGCATCACTGACTCTCTCTCTCTGGACATCATTGACTCTCTCTCTGGGCATCACTGACTCTCTCTCTCTCTGGACATCACAGACTCTCTCTGCACATCACTGACTCTCTCTCTCTGGACATCAGTGACTCTCTCTCTGGACATCACTGACTCTCTCTCTGGACATCACTGACTCTCTCTGGACATCACTGACGCTCTCTCTCTCTCTCTCTCTCTGGACATCACTGACTCTCTCTGGACATCACTGACTCTCTCTCTGGACATCACTGACTCTCTCTCTCTCTCTGGACATCGCTGACTCCCTCTCTGGACATCACTGACTCTCTCTCTGGACATCACTCTCTCTCTCACTCTCTCTGGACATCACTGACTCTCACTCTGGATGTCACTAGCTCTCTCTCTGGACATCACTGCCTCTCTCTGTGAACATTACTGACTCTCTATGGACATCACTGTCTCTTTCTCTGGACATCGCTGACTCCCTCTCTGGACATCACTGACTCTCTCTGGACATCACTGACGCTCTCTCTCTCTCTCTCTCTCTGGACATCACTGACTCTCTCTGGACATCACTGACTCTCTCTCTGGACATCACTGACTCTCTCTCTCTCTCTGGACATCGCTGACTCCCTCTCTGGACATCACTGACTCTCTCTGGACATCACTGACTCTCTCTCTCTGGACATCACTGACACTCTCTCTCTGGACATCACTGACTCTCTCTCTGGACATCACTGACTCTCTCTCTCTGGACATCACTGACTCTCTCTCTGGACATCACTGACTCTCTCTCTGGGCATCACTGACTCTCTCTCTGGACATCACTGACTCTCTCTCTGGACATCACTGACTCTCTCTCTGGACATCACTGACTCTATCTCTCTGGACATCACTGACTCTCTCTCTCTCTCTCTGGACATCACTGACTCTCTCTCTGGACATCACTGACTCTCTCTCTGGACATCACTGACTCTCTCTCTCTGGACATCACTGACTCTCTCTGGACATCACTGACTCTCTCTCTGGACATCACTGACTCTCTCTCTGGAGTCACTGACTCTCTCTCTGGACATAACTGACTCTCTCTCTGGACATCACTGACTCTCTCTCTGGACATCACTGACTCTCTCTCTCTCTCTGGGCGTCACTGACTCTCTGGACAGCACTGACTCACTCTCTGGATATCACTGACTCTCTCTGGACATCACATGCTCTCTCTCTGGACATCACTGACTCTCTCTCTGGACATCACTGACTCTCTGTACATCACTGACTCTCTCTCTCTGGACATCACTGACTCTCTCTGGACATCACTGACTCTCTCTCTATCTGGACATCACTGACTCTCTCTGGACATCACTGACTCTCTCGCTGGGCATCACTGACTCTCTCTCTGGACATCACTGACTCTCTCTCTGGACATCACTGACTCTCTCTCTGGACATCACTGACTCTCTCTCTGGATATCACTGACTCTCTCTGGACATCACTGACTCTCTCTCTGGACATCACTGACTCTCTCTCTGGATATCACTGACTCTCTCTGGACATCACATGCTCTCTCTCTGGACATCACTGACGCTCTCTTTGTGGACATCACTGACTCTCTCTCTGGACATCACTGACTCTCTGGACATCACGGACTCTCTCTATCTCTGGACATCACTGACTCTCTCTGGACATCACTGACTCTCTCTCTGGACATCACTGACTCTCTCTCTGGACATCACTGACTCCCTCTGGACATCACTGACACTGTCTCTGGCCATCACTGACTCTCTCTCTCTCTCTCTGGAAATCACTGACTCTCTCTCTGGACATCACTGACTCTCTGGACATTATTGACTCTCTCTCTCTGGACATCACATGCTCTCTCTCTGGACATCACTGACTCTCTCTCTGGACATTACTGACTATCTCTCTCTGGACATCACTGAATCTCGCTCTCTGCCTGGACATCACGGACTCTCTCTGTGAACATTACTGACTCTCTATGGACATCACTGTCTCTTTCTCTGGACATCGCTGACTCGCTCTCTGGACATCACTGACTCTCTCTGGACATCACTGACGCTCTCTCTCTCTCTCTCTCTCTGGACATCACTGACTCTCTCTGGACATCACTGACTCTCTCTCTGGACATCACTGACTCTCTCTCTCTCTCTGGACATCACTGACTCTCTCTCTGGACATCACTGACTCTCTCTCTGGACATCACTGACTCTCTCTCTCTGGACATCACTGACTCTCTCTGGACATCACTGACTCTCTCTCTCTGGACATCACTGACTCTCTCTCTCTGGACATCACTGACTCTCTCTCTCTCTGGACATCACTGATTCTCTCTCTCTCTGAACATCACTGACTCTCTCTCTGGACATCACTGACTCTTTCTCTGGACATCATTGACTCTCTCTCTGTGGACATCACTGACTCTCTCTCTGGACATCACTGACTCTGTCTCTCTGGACATCATTGACTCTCTCTCTGGGCATCACTGACTCTCTCTCTCTCTGGACATCACAGACTCTCTCTGCACATCACTGACTCTCTCTCTCTGGACATCAGTGACTCTCTCTCTGGACATCACTGACTCTCTCTCTGGACATCACTGACTCTCTCTGGACATCACTGACGCTCTCTCTCTCTCACTCTCTCTGGACATCACTGACTCTCACTCTGGATGTCAATAGCTCTCTCTCTGGACATCACTGCCTCTCTCTGTGAACATTACTGACTCTCTATGGACATCACTGTCTCTTTCTCTGGCCATCGCTGACTCCCTCTCTGGACATCACTGACTCTCTCTGGACATCACTGACGCTCTCTCTCTCTCTCTCTCTCTGGACATCACTGACTCTCTCTGGACATCACTGACTCTCTCTCTGGACATCACTGACTCTCTCTCTCTCTCTGGACATCGCTGACTCCCTCTCTGGACATCACTGACTCTCTCTGGACATCACTGACTCTCTCTCTCTGGACATCACTGACACTCTCTCTCTGGACATCACTGACTCTCTCCCTGGACATCACTGACTCTCTCTCTCTGGACATCACTGACTCTCTCTCTGGACATCACTGACTCTCTCTCTGGGCATCACTGACTCTCTCTCTGGACATCACTGACTCTCTCTCTGGACATCACTGACTCTCTCTCTGGACATCACTGACTCTATCTCTCTGGACATCACTGACTCTCTCTCTCTCTCTGGACATCACTGACTCTCTCTCTCTCTCTGGACATCACTGACTCTCTCTCTGGACATCACTGACTCTCTCTCTGGACATCACTGACTCTCTCTCTCTGGACATCACTGACTCTCTCTGGACATCACTGACTCTCTCTCTCTGGACATCACTGACTCTCTCTCTCTGGACATCACTGACTCTCTCTCTCTCTGGACATCACTGACTCTCTCTCTCTCTGAACATCACTGACTCTCTCTCTGGACATCACTGACTCTTTCTCTGGACATCATTGACTCTCTCTCTCTGGACATCACTGACTCTCTCTCTGGACATCACTGACTCTCTCGCTGGGCATCACTGACTCTCTCTCTCTCTGGACATCACAGACTCTCTCTGCACATCACTGACTCTCTCTCTCTGGACATCAGTGACTCTCTCTCTGGACATCACTGACTCTCTCTCTGGACATCACTGACTCTCTCTCTGGACATCACTGACTCTCTCTCTCTCTCTGGACATCGCTGACTCCCTCTCTGGACATCACTGACTCTCTCTCTGGACATCACTCTCTCTCTCACTCTCTCTGGACATCACTGACTCTCACTCTTGATGTCACTAGCTCTCTCTCTGGACATCACTGCCTCTCTCTGTGAACATTACTGACTCTCTATGGACATCACTGTCTCTTTCTCTGGACATCGCTGACTCCCTCTCTGGACATCACTGACTCTCTCTGGACATCACTGACGCTCTCTCTCTCTCTCTCTCTCTGGACATCACTGACTCTCTCTGGACATCACTGACTCTCTCTCTGGACATCACTGACTCTCTCTCTCTCTCTGGACATCACTGACTCTCTCTCTGGACATCACTGACTCTCTCTCTGGACATCACTGACTCTCTCTCTCTGGACATCACTGACTCTCTCTGGACATCACTGACTCTCTCTCTCTGGACATCACTGACTCTCTCTCTCTGGACATCACTGACTCTCTATCTGGACATCACTGACTCTCTCTCTGGACATCACTGACTCTCTCTCTCTCGACATCACTGACTCTCTCTGGACATCACATGCTCTATCTCTGGACATCACTGACTCTTTCTCTGGACATCACTGATTCTCTGGACATCACTGACTCCCTCTCTCTGGATATCACTGACTCTCTCTCTCTGGACATCACTGACTCTCTCTGGAAATCACTGACTCTCTCTCTGGACATCACTGACTGTCTCTCTGGACATCACTGACTCTCTCTCTGGACATCACTGACTCTCTCTCTGGGCATCACAGACTCTCTTTCTGCACATCTCTGACTCTCTCTCTGGACATCACTGACTCTCTCTCTGGACATCACTGACTCACTCTCTCGACATCACTGACTCTCTCTCTGGACATCAATGACTCTCTCTCTGGACATCACTGACTCACTCTCTCGACATCATCGACTCTCTCTCTGGACATCAATGACTCTCTCTCTCTGGTCATCACTGACTCTCTCTCTCTCTCTGGACATCACTGACTCTCTCTCTCTCTCTCTCTGGACATCACTGACTCTCGCTAGACATCACTGACTCTCTCTGGACATTACTGACTATCTCTCTCTGGACATCACTGAATCTCTCTCTCTGCCTGGACATCACGGACTCTCTCCCCGGACATCATTGACTTTCTCTCTCTCTGGACATCACTGACTCTCTCTCAGGACATTACTGACTCTCTCTCTGGACATCACTGCTTCTCTCTCTCTCTGGACATGACTGACTCTCTCTCTCTCTCTGGACATCACCGGGTCTCTCTCTGGACATCACTGAATCTCTCTCTCTACATCACTGATTCTCTCTCTGGACATCACTGACTCTCTCTCTGGACACCACTGACTCTCTCTCTGGACATCACTGACTCTCTCTCTGGACATCACTGACTCTCTCTCTGGATATCACTGACTCTCTCTGGACATCACTGACGCTCTCTCGCTGGACATCACTGACTCTCTCTGGACATCACATGCTCTCTCTCTGGACATCACTGACTCTCTCTCTGGACATCAATGACTCTCTGGACATCACTGACTCTCTCTCTCGACATCACTGACTCTCTCTCTGGACATCACTGACTCCCTCTGGACATCACTGACTCTGTCTCTGGACATCACTGACACTCTCTATCACTCTCTGGACATCACTGACTCTATCTCTGGACATCACTGACTCTCTCTCTCTGGACATCACTGACGCTCTCTGGACATCACATGCTCTCTCTCTGGACATCACTGACTCTCTCTCTGGACATCACTGACTCTCTGGACATCACTGACCCTCTCTCTCTGGACACCACTGACTCTCTCTCTGGACATCACTGACTCTCTGCACATCACTGACTCTCTCTCTGGACATCACAGACACTCTCTCGACATCAGTAACTCTCTCTCTGGACATCACAGACTCTCTCTCTCTCTGGACATCGCTGACTCTCTCTGTACATCACTGATCTCTCTCTCTGTACATCACTGACTCTCTCTCTGTGGACATCACTGACTCTCTCTGGACATCACTGACTCTCTCTCTGGACATCACTGACTATCTCTGGACATCACTGACTCTCTCTCTGGGCATCACTGACTCTCTCTCTGGACATCACTGACTCTCTCTGGACATCACTGACAATCTCTCTCTCTGGACATCACTGCCTCTCTCTGGACATAACTGACTCTCTCTCTGGACATCACTGACTCTCTCTCTGGACATCACTGACTCCCTCTGGACATCACTGACACTGTCTCTGGACATCACTGACTCTCTCTCTCTCTCTCTGGACATCACTGACTCTCTCTCTGGACATCACTGACTCTCTGGACATTATTGCTTCTCTCTCTCTGGACATCACTGACTGTCTCTGGACGTCACATGCTCTCTCTCTGGACATCACTGACTCTCTCTCTGGACATCACTGACTCTCTGTACATCACTGACTCTCTCTCTCTCTGGACATCACTGACTCTCTCTCTCTGGACATCACTGACTCTCTCTCTCTCTTGACATCACTGACTCTCTCTGGACATCACTGACTCTCTCGCTGGGCATCACTGACTCTCTCTCTGGACATCACTGACTCTCTCTCTGGACATCACTGACTCTCTCTCTGGACATCACTGACTCTCTCTCTGGATATCACTGACTCTCTCTGGACATCACATGCTCTCTCTCTGGTCATCACTGACACTCTCTCTCTGGACATCACTGACTCTCTCTCTGGACATAACTGACTCTCTGGACATCACGGACTCTCTCTATCTCTGGACATCACTGACTCTCTCTGGACAGCACTGACTATCTCTCTCTCTCTCTGGACATCACTGACTCTCTCTCTGGGCATCACTGACTCTCTCTCTGGACATCACTGACTCTCTCTCTGTACATCACTGACACTCCCTCTGGATATCACTTACTCTCTCCCTCTCTCTCTGGACATCACTGTCTCTCTCTCTGGACATCACTGACTCTCTCTCTCCGGACATCACTGACTCTCTCTCTCTGGACATCACTGACTCTCTGGACATCACTGACTCTCTCTCTCTGGACATCACTGAGTCTCTCTCTCTCTCTGGATATCACTGACTCTCTCTGGACATCACTGACTCTCTGGACATCACTGAACCTCTCTCTCTGGACATCACTGACCCTTTCTCTCTGGACATCACTGACTCCCTCTCTGGACATCACTGACTCTCTGCACATCACTGACTCTCTCTCTGGACATCACAGACACTCTCTCGACATCAGTAACTCTCTCTCTGGACATCACAGACTGTCTCTATCTCTGGACATCGCTGGCTCTCTCTGTACATCACTGATCTCTCTCTCTGTACATCACTGACTCTCTCTCTGTGGACATCACTGACTCTCTCTGGACATCACTGACTCTCTCTCTTGACATCACTGACTATCTCTGGACATCACTGACTCTCTCTCTGGGCATCACTGACTCTCTCTGGACATCACTGACTCTCTCTGGACATCACTGACTCTCTCTCTGGACATCACTGACTCTCTCTCTGGACATCACTGACTCCCTCTGGACATCACTGACACTGTCTCTGGACATCACTGACTCTCTCTCTCTCTCTGGACATCACTGACTCTCTCTCTGGACATCACTGACTCTCTGGACATTATTGACTCTCTCTCTCTGGACATCACTGACTCTCTCTGGACATCACATGCTCTCTCTCTGGACATCACTGACTCTCTCTCTGGACATCACTGACTCTCTGTACATCACTGACTCTCTCTCTCTGGACATCACTGACTCTCTCTGGACATCACTGACTCTCTCTCTATCTGGACATCACTGACTCTCTCTGGACATCACTGACTCTCTCGCTGGGCATCACTGACTCTCTCTCTGGACATCACTGACTCTCTCTCTGGACATCACTGACTCTCTCTCTGGACATCACTGACTCTCTCTCTGGATATCACTGACTCTCTCTGGACATCACATACTCTCTCTCTGGACATCACTGATGCTCTCTCTCTGGACATCACTGACTCTCTCTCTGGACATCACTGACTCTCTGGATATCACTGACTCTCTCTGGACATCACATGCTCTCTCTCTGGACATCACTGACGCTCTCTTTGTGGACATCACTGACTCTCTCTCTGGACATCACTGACTCTCTGGACATCACGGACTCTCTCTATCTCTGGACATCACTGACTCTCTCTGGACATCACTGACTCTCTCTCTGGACATCACTGACTCTCTCTCTGGACATCACTGACTCCCTCTGGACATCACTGACACTGTCTCTGGACATCACTGACTCTCTCTCTCTCTCTCTGGACATCACTGACTCTCTCTCTGGACATCACTGACTCTCTGGACATTATTGACTCTCTCTCTCTGGACATCACATGCTCTCTCTCTGGACATCACTGACTCTCTCTCTGGACATTACTGACTATCTCTCTCTGGACATCACTGAATCTTGCTCTCTGCCTGGACATCACGGACTCTCTCTGTGAACATTACTGACTCTCTATGGACATCACTGTCTCTTTCTCTGGACATCGCTGACTCGCTCTCTGGACATCACTGACTCTCTCTGGACATCACTGACGCTCTCTCTCTCTCTCTCTCTCTGGACATCACTGACTCTCTCTGGACATCACTGACTCTCTCTCTGGACATCACTGACTCTCTCTCTCTCTCTGGACATCACTGACTCTCTCTCTGGACATCACTGACTCTCTCTCTGGACATCACTGACTCTCTCTCTCTGGACATCACTGACTCTCTCTGGACATCACTGACTCTCTCTCTCTGGACATCACTGACTCTCTCTCTCTGGACATCACTGACTCTCTCTCTCTCTGGACATCACTGATTCTCTCTCTCTCTGAACATCACTGACTCTCTCTCTGGACATCACTGACTCTTTCTCTGGACATCATTGACTCTCTCTCTGTGGACATCACTGACTCTCTCTCTGGACATCACTGACTCTGTCTCTCTGGGCATCACTGACTCTCTCTCTCTGGACATCATTGACTCTCTCTCTGGGCATCACTGACTCTCTCTCTCTCTGGACATCACAGACTCTCTCTGCACATCACTGACTCTCTCTCTCTGGACATCAGTGACTCTCTCTCTGGACATCACTGACTCTCTCTCTGGACATCACTGACTCTCTCTGGACATCACTGACGCTCTCTCTCTCTCTCTCTCTCTGGACATCACTGACTCTCTCTGGACATCACTGACTCTCTCTCTGGACATCACTGACTCTCTCTCTCTCTCTGGACATCGCTGACTCCCTCTCTGGACATCACTGACTCTCTCTCTGGACATCACTCTCTCTCTCACTCTCTCTGGACATCACTGACTCTCACTCTGGATGTCACTAGCTCTCTCTCTGGACATCACTGCCTCTCTCTGTGAACATTACTGACTCTCTATGGACATCACTGTCTCTTTCTCTGGACATCGCTGACTCCCTCTCTGGACATCACTGACTCTCTCTGGACATCACTGACGCTCTCTCTCTCTCTCTCTCTCTGGACATCACTGACTCTCTCTGGACATCACTGACTCTCTCTCTGGACATCACTGACTCTCTCTCTCTCTCTGGACATCGCTGACTCCCTCTCTGGACATCACTGACTCTCTCTGGACATCACTGACTCTCTCTCTCTGGACATCACTGACACTCTCTCTCTGGACATCACTGACTCTCTCTCTGGACATCACTGACTCTCTCTCTCTGGACATCACTGACTCTCTCTCTGGACATCACTGACTCTCTCTCTGGGCATCACTGACTCTCTCTCTGGACATCACTGACTCTCTCTCTGGACATCACTGACTCTCTCTCTGGACATCACTGACTCTATCTCTCTGGACATCACTGACTCTCTCTCTCTCTCTCTGGACATCACTGACTCTCTCTCTGGACATCACTGACTCTCTCTCTGGACATCACTGACTCTCTCTCTCTGGACATCACTGACTCTCTCTGGACATCACTGACTCTCTCTCTGGACATCACTGACTCTCTCTCTGGAGTCACTGACTCTCTCTCTGGACATAACTGACTCTCTCTCTGGACATCACTGACTCTCTCTCTGGACATCACTGACTCTCTCTCTCTCTGGGCGTCACTGACTCTCTGGACAGCACTGACTCACTCTCTGGATATCACTGACTCTCTCTGGACATCACATGCTCTCTCTCTGGACATCACTGACTCTCTCTCTGGACATCACTGACTCTCTGTACATCACTGACTCTCTCTCTCTGGACATCACTGACTCTCTCTGGACATCACTGACTCTCTCTCTATCTGGACATCACTGACTCTCTCTGGACATCACTGACTCTCTCGCTGGGCATCACTGACTCTCTCTCTGGACATCACTGACTCTCTCTCTGGACATCACTGACTCTCTCTCTGGACATCACTGACTCTCTCTCTGGATATCACTGACTCTCTCTGGACATCACTGACTCTCTCTCTGGACATCACTGACTCTCTCTCTGGATATCACTGACTCTCTCTGGACATCACATGCTCTCTCTCTGGACATCACTGACGCTCTCTTTGTGGACATCACTGACTCTCTCTCTGGACATCACTGACTCTCTGGACATCACGGACTCTCTCTATCTCTGGACATCACTGACTCTCTCTGGACATCACTGACTCTCTCTCTGGACATCACTGACTCTCTCTCTGGACATCACTGACTCCCTCTGGACATCACTGACACTGTCTCTGGCCATCACTGACTCTCTCTCTCTCTCTCTGGAAATCACTGACTCTCTCTCTGGACATCACTGACTCTCTGGACATTATTGACTCTCTCTCTCTGGACATCACATGCTCTCTCTCTGGACATCACTGACTCTCTCTCTGGACATTACTGACTATCTCTCTCTGGACATCACTGAATCTCGCTCTCTGCCTGGACATCACGGACTCTCTCTGTGAACATTACTGACTCTCTATGGACATCACTGTCTCTTTCTCTGGACATCGCTGACTCGCTCTCTGGACATCACTGACTCTCTCTGGACATCACTGACGCTCTCTCTCTCTCTCTCTCTCTGGACATCACTGACTCTCTCTGGACATCACTGACTCTCTCTCTGGACATCACTGACTCTCTCTCTCTCTCTGGACATCACTGACTCTCTCTCTGGACATCACTGACTCTCTCTCTGGACATCACTGACTCTCTCTCTCTGGACATCACTGACTCTCTCTGGACATCACTGACTCTCTCTCTCTGGACATCACTGACTCTCTCTCTCTGGACATCACTGACTCTCTCTCTCTCTGGACATCACTGATTCTCTCTCTCTCTGAACATCACTGACTCTCTCTCTGGACATCACTGACTCTTTCTCTGGACATCATTGACTCTCTCTCTGTGGACATCACTGACTCTCTCTCTGGACATCACTGACTCTGTCTCTCTGGGCATCACTGACTCTCTCTCTCTGGACATCATTGACTCTCTCTCTGGGCATCACTGACTCTCTCTCTCTCTGGACATCACAGACTCTCTCTGCACATCACTGACTCTCTCTCTCTGGACATCAGTGACTCTCTCTCTGGACATCACTGACTCTCTCTCTGGACATCACTGACTCTCTCTGGACATCACTGACGCTCTCTCTCTCTCTCTCTCTCTGGACATCACTGACTCTCTCTGGACATCACTGACTCTCTCTCTGGACATCACTGACTCTCTCTCTCTCTCTGGACATCGCTGACTCCCTCTCTGGACATCACTGACTCTCTCTCTGGACATCACTCTCTCTCTCACTCTCTCTGGACATCACTGACTCTCACTCTGGATGTCACTAGCTCTCTCTCTGGACATCACTGCCTCTCTCTGTGAACATTACTGACTCTCTATGGACATCACTGTCTCTTTCTCTGGACATCGCTGACTCCCTCTCTGGACATCACTGACTCTCTCTGGACATCACTGACGCTCTCTCTCTCTCTCTCTCTCTGGACATCACTGACTCTCTCTGGACATCACTGACTCTCTCTCTGGACATCACTGACTCTCTCTCTCTCTCTGGACATCGCTGACTCCCTCTCTGGACATCACTGACTCTCTCTGGACATCACTGACTCTCTCTCTCTGGACATCACTGACACTCTCTCTCTGGACATCACTGACTCTCTCTCTGGACATCACTGACTCTCTCTCTCTGGACATCACTGACTCTCTCTCTGGACATCACTGACTCTCTCTCTGGGCATCACTGACTCTCTCTCTGGACATCACTGACTCTCTCTCTGGACATCACTGACTCTCTCTCTGGACATCACTGACTCTATCTCTCTGGACATCACTGACTCTCTCTCTCTCTCTCTGGACATCACTGACTCTCTCTCTGGACATCACTGACTCTCTCTCTGGACATCACTGACTCTCTCTCTCTGGACATCACTGACTCTCTCTGGACATCACTGACTCTCTCTCTCTGCACATCACTGACTCTCTCTCTCTGGACACCACTGACTCTCTCTCTGGACATCACTGACTCTTTCTCTGGACATCACTGACTCTCTCTCTGGAGTCACTGACTCTCTCTCTGGACATAACTGACTCTCTCTCTGGACATCACTGACTCTCTCTCTGGACATCACTGACTCTCTCTCTCTCTCTGGGCGTCACTGACTCTCTGGACATCACTGACTCACTCTCTGGATATCACTGACTCTCTCTGGACATCACTGACTCTCTCTCTGGACATCATTGATTCTCTCTCTCTCTCTGGACATCACTGACTCTCTCTGGACATCACTGACTCTCTCTCTGGATGTCACTGACTCTCTCTCTGGATATCACTGGCTCTCTCTGTGGACATCACTGACTCTCTCTCTGAACATCACTGACTCTCTGTGGACATCACTGTCTCTTTCTCTGGACATCGCTAACTCCCTCTCTGGACATCACTAACTCTCTCGCTGGACATCACTGACGCTCTATCTCTCTCTCTCTCTGGACATCACTGACTCTCTCTGGACATCACTGACTCTCTCTCTGGACATCACTGACTCTCTCTCTCTCTCTCTGGACATCGCTGACTCTCTCTCTGGACATCACTGACTCTCTCTCTCTCTCTCTCTGGACATCACTGACACTCTCTCTCTGGACATCACTGACTCACTCTCTGGAGATCACTGACTCTCTCTCTGGACATCACTGAATCTCTCTCTCTGGACATCACTGACTCTCTCTCTGGACATCACTGACTCTCTCTCTGGACATCACTGACTCTCTCTCTGGACATCACTGACTCCCTCTGGACATCACTGACACTGTCTCTGGACATCACTGACTCTCTCTCTCTCTCTCTGGACATCACTGACTCTCTCTCTGGACATCACTGACTCTCTGGACATTATTGACTCTCTCTCTCTGGACATCACATGCTCTCTCTCTGGACATCACTGACTCTCTCTCTGGACATTACTGACTATCTCTCTCTGGACATCACTGAATCTCGCTCTCTGCCTGGACATCACGGACTCTCTCTGTGAACATTGCTGACTCTCTATGGACATCACTGTCTCTTTCTCTGGACATCGCTGACTCGCTCTCTGGACATCACTGACTCTCTCTGGACATCACTGACGCTCTCTCTCTCTCTCTCTCTCTGGACATCACTGACTCTCTCTGGACATCACTGACTCTCTCTCTGGACATCACTGACTCTCTCTCTCTCTCTGGACATCACTGACTCTCTCTCTGGACATCACTGACTCTCTCTCTGGACATCACTGACTCTCTCTCTCTGGACATCACTGACTCTCTCTGGACATCACTGACTCTCTCTCTCTGGACATCACTGACTCTCTCTCTCTGGACATCACTGACTCTCTCTCTCTCTGGACATCACTGATTCTCTCTCTCTCTGAACATCACTGACTCTCTCTCTGGACATCACTGACTCTTTCTCTGGACATCATTGACTCTCTCTCTGTGGACATCACTGACTCTCTCTCTGGACATCACTGACTCTGTCTCTCTGGGCATCACTGACTCTCTCTCTCTGGACATCATTGACTCTCTCTCTGGGCATCACTGACTCTCTCTCTCTCTGGACATCACAGACTCTCTCTGCACATCACTGACTCTCTCTCTCTGGACATCAGTGACTCTCTCTCTGGACATCACTGACTCTCTCTCTGGACATCACTGACTCTCTCTGGACATCACTGACGCTCTCTCTCTCTCTCTCTCTCTGGACATCACTGACTCTCTCTGGACATCACTGACTCTCTCTCTGGACATCACTGACTCTCTCTCTCTCTCTGGACATCGCTGACTCCCTCTCTGGACATCACTGACTCTCTCTCTGGACATCACTCTCTCTCTCACTCTCTCTGGACATCACTGACTCTCACTCTGGATGTCACTAGCTCTCTCTCTGGACATCACTGCCTCTCTCTGTGAACATTACTGACTCTCTATGGACATCACTGTCTCTTTCTCTGGACATCGCTGACTCCCTCTCTGGACATCACTGACTCTCTCTGGACATCACTGACGCTCTCTCTCTCTCTCTCTCTCTGGACATCACTGACTCTCTCTGGACATCACTGACTCTCTCTCTGGACATCACTGACTCTCTCTCTCTCTCTGGACATCGCTGACTCCCTCTCTGGACATCACTGACTCTCTCTGGACATCACTGACTCTCTCTCTCTGGACATCACTGACACTCTCTCTCTGGACATCACTGACTCTCTCTCTGGACATCACTGACTCTCTCTCTCTGGACATCACTGACTCTCTCTCTGGACATCACTGACTCTCTCTCTGGGCATCACTGACTCTCTCTCTGGACATCACTGACTCTCTCTCTGGACATCACTGACTCTCTCTCTGGACATCACTGACTCTCTCTCTGGACATCACTGACTCTCTCTCTGGACATCACTGACTCTATCTCTCTGGACATCACTGACTCTCTCTCTCTCTCTCTCTGGACATCACTGACTCTCTCTCTGGACATCACTGACTCTCTCTCTGGACATCACTGACTTTCTCTCTCTGGACATCACTGACTCTCTCTGGACATCACTGACTCTCTCTCTCTGCACATCACTGACTCTCTCTCTCTGGACACCACTGACTCTCTCTCTGGACATCACTGACTCTTTCTCTGGACATCACTGACTCTCTCTCTGGAGTCACTGACTCTCTCTCTGGACATAACTGACTCTCTCTCTGGACATCACTGACTCTCTCTCTGGACATCACTGACTCTCTCTCTCTCTCTGGGCGTCACTGACTCTCTGGACATCACTGACTCACTCTCTGGATATCACTGACTCTCTCTGGACATCACTGACTCTCTCTCTGGACATCATTGATTCTCTCTCTCTCTCTGGACATCACTGACTCTCTCTGGACATCACTGACTCTCTCTCTGGACGTCACTGACTCTCTCTCTGGATATCACTGGCTCTCTCTGTGGACATCACTGACTCTCTCTCTGAACATCACTGACTCTCTGTGGACATCACTGTCTCTTTCTCTGGACATCGCTAACTCCCTCTCTGGACATCACTAACTCTCTCGCTGGACATCACTGACGCTCTATCTCTCTCTCTCTCTGGACATCACTGACTCTCTCTGGACATCACTGACTCTCTCTCTGGACATCACTGACTCTCTCTCTCTCTCTCTGGACATCGCTGACTCTCTCTCTGGACATCACTGACTCTCTCTCTCTCTCTCTCTGGACATCACTGACACTCTCTCTCTGGACATCACTGACTCACTCTCTGGAGATCACTGACTCTCTCTCTGGACATCACTGAATCTCTCTCTCTGGACATCACTGACTCTCTCTCTGGACATCACTGACTCTCTCTCTGGACATCACTGACTCTCTCTCTGGACATCACTGACTCCCTCTGGACATCACTGACACTGTCTCTGGACATCACTGACTCTCTCTCTCTCTCTCTGGACATCACTGACTCTCTCTCTGGACATCACTGACTCTCTGGACATTATTGACTCTCTCTCTCTGGACATCACATGCTCTCTCTCTGGACATCACTGACTCTCTCTCTGGACATTACTGACTATCTCTCTCTGGACATCACTGAATCTCGCTCTCTGCCTGGACATCACGGACTCTCTCTGTGAACATTGCTGACTCTCTATGGACATCACTGTCTCTTTCTCTGGACATCGCTGACTCGCTCTCTGGACATCACTGACTCTCTCTGGACATCACTGACGCTCTCTCTCTCTCTCTCTCTCTGGACATCACTGACTCTCTCTGGACATCACTGACTCTCTCTCTGGACATCACTGACTCTCTCTCTCTCTCTGGACATCACTGACTCTCTCTCTGGACATCACTGACTCTCTCTCTGGACATCACTGACTCTCTCTCTCTGGACATCACTGACTCTCTCTGGACATCACTGACTCTCTCTCTCTGGACATCACTGACTCTCTCTCTCTGGACATCACTGACTCTCTCTCTCTCTGGACATCACTGATTCTCTCTCTCTCTGAACATCACTGACTCTCTCTCTCTGGACATCACTGACTCTCTCTCTGGACATCACTGACTCTCTCTCTGGGCATCACTGACTCTCTCTCTGGACATCACTGACTCTCTCTCTGGACATCACTGACTCTCTCTCTGGACATCACTGACTCTCTCTCTGGACATCACTGACTCTCTCTCTGGACATCACTGACTCTATCTCTCTGGACATCACTGACTCTCTCTCTCTCTCTCTCTGGACATCACTGACTCTCTCTCTGGACATCACTGACTCTCTCTCTGGACATCACTGACTTTCTCTCTCTGGACATCACTGACTCTCTCTGGACATCACTGACTCTCTCTCTCTGCACATCACTGACTCTCTCTCTCTGGACACCACTGACTCTCTCTCTGGACATCACTGACTCTTTCTCTGGACATCACTGACTCTCTCTCTGGAGTCACTGACTCTCTCTCTGGACATAATTGACTCTCTCTCTGGACATCACTGACTCTCTCTCTGGACATCACTGACTCTCTCTCTCTCTCTGGGCGTCACTGACTCTCTGGACATCACTGACTCACTCTCTGGATATCACTGACTCTCTCTGGACATCACTGACTCTCTCTCTGGACATCATTGATTCTCTCTCTCTCTCTGGACATCACTGACTCTCTCTGGACATCACTGACTCTCTCTCTGGACGTCACTGACTCTCTCTCTGGATATCACTGGCTCTCTCTGTGGACATCACTGACTCTCTCTCTGAACATCACTGACTCTCTGTGGACATCACTGTCTCTTTCTCTGGACATCGCTAACTCCCTCTCTGGACATCACTAACTCTCTCGCTGGACATCACTGACGCTCTATCTCTCTCTCTCTCTGGACATCACTGACTCTCTCTGGACATCACTGACTCTCTCTCTGGACATCACTGACTCTCTCTCTCTCTCTCTGGACATCGCTGACTCTCTCTCTGGACATCACTGACTCTCTCTCTCTCTCTCTCTGGACATCACTGACACTCTCTCTCTGGACATCACTGACTCACTCTCTGGAGATCACTGACTCTCTCTCTGGACATCACTGAATCTCTCTCTCTGGACATCACTGACTCTCTCTCTGGACATCACTGACTCTCTCTCTGGACATCACTGACTCTCTCTCTGGACATCACTGACTCCCTCTGGACATCACTGACACTGTCTCTGGACATCACTGACTCTCTCTCTCTCTCTCTGGACATCACTGACTCTCTCTCTGGACATCACTGACTCTCTGGACATTATTGACTCTCTCTCTCTGGACATCACATGCTCTCTCTCTGGACATCACTGACTCTCTCTCTGGACATTACTGACTATCTCTCTCTGGACATCACTGAATCTCGCTCTCTGCCTGGACATCACGGACTCTCTCTGTGAACATTGCTGACTCTCTATGGACATCACTGTCTCTTTCTCTGGACATCGCTGACTCGCTCTCTGGACATCACTGACTCTCTCTGGACATCACTGACGCTCTCTCTCTCTCTCTCTCTCTGGACATCACTGACTCTCTCTGGACATCACTGACTCTCTCTCTGGACATCACTGACTCTCTCTCTCTCTCTGGACATCACTGACTCTCTCTCTGGACATCACTGACTCTCTCTCTGGACATCACTGACTCTCTCTCTCTGGACATCACTGACTCTCTCTGGACATCACTGACTCTCTCTCTCTGGACATCACTGACTCTCTCTCTCTGGACATCACTGACTCTCTCTCTCTCTGGACATCACTGATTCTCTCTCTCTCTGAACATCACTGACTCTCTCTCTGGACATCACTGACTCTTTCTCTGGACATCATTGACTCTCTCTCTGTGGACATCACTGACTCTCTCTCTGGACATCACTGACTCTGTCTCTCTGGGCATCACTGACTCTCTCTCTCTGGACATCATTGACTCTCTCTCTGGGCATCACTGACTCTCTCTCTCTCTGGACATCACAGACTCTCTCTGCACATCACTGACTCTCTCTCTCTGGACATCAGTGACTCTCTCTCTGGACATCACTGACTCTCTCTCTGGACATCACTGACTCTCTCTGGACATCACTGACGCTCTCTCTCTCTCTCTCTCTCTGGACATCACTGACTCTCTCTGGACATCACTGACTCTCTCTCTGGACATCACTGACTCTCTCTCTCTCTCTGGACATCGCTGACTCCCTCTCTGGACATCACTGACTCTCTCTCTGGACATCACTCTCTCTCTCACTCTCTCTGGACATCACTGACTCTCACTCTGGATGTCACTAGCTCTCTCTCTGGACATCACTGCCTCTCTCTGTGAACATTACTGACTCTCTATGGACATCACTGTCTCTTTCTCTGGACATCGCTGACTCCCTCTCTGGACATCACTGACTCTCTCTGGACATCACTGACGCTCTCTCTCTCTCTCTCTCTCTGGACATCACTGACTCTCTCTGGACATCACTGACTCTCTCTCTGGACATCACTGACTCTCTCTCTCTCTCTGGACATCGCTGACTCCCTCTCTGGACATCACTGACTCTCTCTGGACATCACTGACTCTCTCTCTCTGGACATCACTGACACTCTCTCTCTGGACATCACTGACTCTCTCTCTGGACATCACTGACTCTCTCTCTCTGGACATCACTGACTCTCTCTCTGGACATCACTGACTCTCTCTCTGGGCATCACTGACTCTCTCTCTGGACATCACTGACTCTCTCTCTGGACATCACTGACTCTCTCTCTGGACATCACTGACTCTCTCTCTGGACATCACTGACTCTCTCTCTGGACATCACTGACTCTATCTCTCTGGACATCACTGACTCTCTCTCTCTCTCTCTGGACATCACTGACTCTCTCTCTGGACATCACAGACTCTCTCTCTGGACATCACTGACTCTCTCTCTCTGGACATCACTGACTCTCTCTGGACATCACTGACTCTCTCTCTCTGCACATCACTGACTCTCTCTCTCTGGACACCACTGACTCTCTCTCTGGACATCACTGACTCTTTCTCTGGACATCACTGACTCTCTCTCTGGAGTCACTGACTCTCTCTCTGGACATAACTGACTCTCTCTCTGGACATCACTGACTCTCTCTCTGGACATCACTGACTCTCTCTCTCTCTCTGGGCGTCACTGACTCTCTGGACATCACTGACTCACTCTCTGGATATCACTGACTCTCTCTGGACATCACTGACTCTCTCTCTGGACATCATTGATTCTCTCTCTCTCTCTGGACATCACTGACTCTCTCTGGACATCACTGACTCTCTCTCTGGACGTCACTGACTCTCTCTCTGGATATCACTGGCTCTCTCTGTGGACATCACTGACTCTCTCTCTGAACATCACTGACTCTCTGTGGACATCACTGTCTCTTTCTCTGGACATCGCTAACTCCCTCTCTGGACATCACTGACTCTCTCGCTGGACATCACTGACGCTCTATCTCTCTCTCTCTCTGGACATCACTGACTCTCTCTGGACATCACTGACTCTCTCTCTGGACATCACTGACTCTCTCTCTCTCTCTCTGGACATCGCTGACTCTCTCTCTGGACATCACTGACTCTCTCTCTCTCTCTCTCTGGACATCACTGACACTCTCTCTCTGGACATCACTGACTCACTCTCTGGAGATCACTGACTCTCTCTCTGGACATCACTGAATCTCTCTCTCTGGACATCACTGACTCTCTCTCTGGACATCACTGACTCTTTCTCTGGACATCATTGACTCTCTCTCTCTGGAAATCACTGACTCTCTCTCTGGACATCACTGACTCTCTCTCTGGACATCACTGACTCTGTCTCTCTGGGCATCACTGACTCTCTCTCTCTGGACATCATTGACTCTCTCTCTGGACATCACAGACTCTCTCTGCACATCACTGACTCTCTCTCTCTGGACATCACTGACTCTCTCTCTGGACATCACTGACTCTCTCTCTGGACATCACTGACTCTCTCTGTGAACATTACTGACTCTCTATGGACATCACTGTCTCTTTCTCTGGACATCGCTGACTCCCTCTCTGGACATCACTGACTCTCTCTGGACATCACTGACGCTCTCTCTCTCTCTCCCTCTCTCTGGACATCACTGACTCTCTCTGGACATCGCTGACTCCCTCTCTGGACATCACTGACTCTGTCTGGACATCACTGACTCTCTCTCTCTGGACATCACTGACACTCTCTCTCTGGACATCACTGACTCTCTCTCTCTGGACATCACTGACTCTCTCTCTGGACATCACTGACTCTCTCTCTGGGCATCACTGACTCTCTCTCTGGACATCACTGACTCTCTCTCTGGACATCACTGACTCTCTCTCTGGACATCACTGACTCTATCTCTCTGGATATCACTGACTCTCTCTGGACATCACTGACTCTCTCTCTGGACATCATTGATTCTCTCTCTCTCTCTGGACATCACTGACTCTCTCTGGACATCACTGACTCTCTCTCTGGACGTCACTGACTCTCTCTCTGGATATCACTGGCTCTCTCTGTGGACATCACTGACTCTCTCTCTGAACATCACTGACTCTCTGTGGACATCACTGTCTCTTTCTCTGGACATCGCTAACTCCCTCTCTGGACATCACTAACTCTCTCGCTGGACATCACTGACGCTCTATCTCTCTCTCTCTCTGGACATCACTGACTCTCTCTGGACATCACTGACTCTCTCTCTGGACATCACTGACTCTCTCTCTCTCTCTCTGGACATCGCTGACTCTCTCTCTGGACATCACTGACTCTCTCTCTCTCTCTCTCTGGACATCACTGACACTCTCTCTCTGGACATCACTGACTCACTCTCTGGAGATCACTGACTCTCTCTCTGGACATCACTGAATCTCTCTCTCTGGACATCACTGACTCTCTCTCTGGACATCACTGACTCTCTCTCTGGACATCACTGACTCTCTCTCTGGACATCACTGACTCCCTCTGGACATCACTGACACTGTCTCTGGACATCACTGACTCTCTCTCTCTCTCTCTGGACATCACTGACTCTCTCTCTGGACATCACTGACTCTCTGGACATTATTGACTCTCTCTCTCTGGACATCACATGCTCTCTCTCTGGACATCACTGACTCTCTCTCTGGACATTACTGACTATCTCTCTCTGGACATCACTGAATCTCGCTCTCTGCCTGGACATCACGGACTCTCTCTGTGAACATTGCTGACTCTCTATGGACATCACTGTCTCTTTCTCTGGACATCGCTGACTCGCTCTCTGGACATCACTGACTCTCTCTGGACATCACTGACGCTCTCTCTCTCTCTCTCTCTCTGGACATCACTGACTCTCTCTGGACATCACTGACTCTCTCTCTGGACATCACTGACTCTCTCTCTCTCTCTGGACATCACTGACTCTCTCTCTGGACATCACTGACTCTCTCTCTGGACATCACTGACTCTCTCTCTCTGGACATCACTGACTCTCTCTGGACATCACTGACTCTCTCTCTCTGGACATCACTGACTCTCTCTCTCTGGACATCACTGACTCTCTCTCTCTCTGGACATCACTGATTCTCTCTCTCTCTGAACATCACTGACTCTCTCTCTCTGGACATCACTGACTCTCTCTCTGGACATCACTGACTCTCTCTCTGGGCATCACTGACTCTCTCTCTGGACATCACTGACTCTCTCTCTGGACATCACTGACTCTCTCTCTGGACATCACTGACTCTCTCTCTGGACATCACTGACTCTCTCTCTGGACATCACTGACTCTATCTCTCTGGACATCACTGACTCTCTCTCTCTCTCTCTCTGGACATCACTGACTCTCTCTCTGGACATCACTGACTCTCTCTCTGGACATCACTGACTTTCTCTCTCTGGACATCACTGACTCTCTCTGGACATCACTGACTCTCTCTCTCTGCACATCACTGACTCTCTCTCTCTGGACACCACTGACTCTTTCTCTGGACATCACTGACTCTTTCTCTGGACATCACTGACTCTCTCTCTGGAGTCACTGACTCTCTCTCTGGACATAACTGACTCTCTCTCTGGACATCACTGACTCTCTCTCTGGACATCACTGACTCTCTCTCTCTCTCTGGGCGTCACTGACTCTCTGGACATCACTGACTCACTCTCTGGATATCACTGACTCTCTCTGGACATCACTGACTCTCTCTCTGGACATCATTGATTCTCTCTCTCTCTCTGGACATCACTGACTCTCTCTGGACATCACTGACTCTCTCTCTGGACGTCACTGACTCTCTCTCTGGATATCACTGGCTCTCTCTGTGGACATCACTGACTCTCTCTCTGAACATCACTGACTCTCTGTGGACATCACTGTCTCTTTCTCTGGACATCGCTAACTCCCTCTCTGGACATCACTAACTCTCTCGCTGGACATCACTGACGCTCTATCTCTCTCTCTCTCTGGACATCACTGACTCTCTCTGGACATCACTGACTCTCTCTCTGGACATCACTGACTCTCTCTCTCTCTCTCTGGACATCGCTGACTCTCTCTCTGGACATCACTGACTCTCTCTCTCTCTCTCTCTGGACATCACTGACACTCTCTCTCTGGACATCACTGACTCACTCTCTGGAGATCACTGACTCTCTCTCTGGACATCACTGAATCTCTCTCTCTGGACATCACTGACTCTCTCTCTGGACATCACTGACTCTCTCTCTGGACATCACTGACTCTCTCTCTGGACATCACTGACTCCCTCTGGACATCACTGACACTGTCTCTGGACATCACTGACTCTCTCTCTCTCTCTCTGGACATCACGGACTCTCTCTCTGGACATCACTGACTCTCTGGACATTATTGACTCTCTCTCTCTGGACATCACATGCTCTCTCTCTGGACATCACTGACTCTCTCTCTGGACATTACTGACTATCTCTCTCTGGACATCACTGAATCTCGCTCTCTGCCTGGACATCACGGACTCTCTCTGTGAACATTGCTGACTCTCTATGGACATCACTGTCTCTTTCTCTGGACATCGCTGACTCGCTCTCTGGACATCACTGACTCTCTCTGGACATCACTGACGCTCTCTCTCTCTCTCTCTCTCTGGACATCACTGACTCTCTCTGGACATCACTGACTCTCTCTCTGGACATCACTGACTCTCTCTCTCTCTCTGGACATCACTGACTCTCTCTCTGGACATCACTGACTCTCTCTCTGGACATCACTGACTCTCTCTCTCTGGACATCACTGACTCTCTCTGGACATCACTGACTCTCTCTCTCTGGACATCACTGACTCTCTCTCTCTGGACATCACTGACTCTCTCTCTCTCTGGACATCACTGATTCTCTCTCTCTCTGAACATCACTGACTCTCTCTCTGGACATCACTGACTCTTTCTCTGGACATCATTGACTCTCTCTCTGTGGACATCACTGACTCTCTCTCTGGACATCACTGACTCTGTCTCTCTGGGCATCACTGACTCTCTCTCTCTGGACATCATTGACTCTCTCTCTGGGCATCACTGACTCTCTCTCTCTCTGGACATCACAGACTCTCTCTGCACATCACTGACTCTCTCTCTCTGGACATCAGTGACTCTCTCTCTGGACATCACTGACTCTCTCTCTGGACATCACTGACTCTCTCTGGACATCACTGACGCTCTCTCTCTCTCTCTCTCTCTGGACATCACTGACTCTCTCTGGACATCACTGACTCTCTCTCTGGACATCACTGACTCTCTCTCTCTCTCTGGACATCGCTGACTCCCTCTCTGGACATCACTGACTCTCTCTCTGGACATCACTCTCTCTCTCACTCTCTCTGGACATCACTGACTCTCACTCTGGATGTCACTAGCTCTCTCTCTGGACATCACTGCCTCTCTCTGTGAACATTACTGACTCTCTATGGACATCACTGTCTCTTTCTCTGGACATCGCTGACTCCCTCTCTGGACATCACTGACTCTCTCTGGACATCACTGACGCTCTCTCTCTCTCTCTCTCTCTGGACATCACTGACTCTCTCTGGACATCACTGACTCTCTCTCTGGACATCACTGACTCTCTCTCTCTCTCTGGACATCGCTGACTCCCTCTCTGGACATCACTGACTCTCTCTGGACATCACTGACTCTCTCTCTCTGGACATCACTGACACTCTCTCTCTGGACATCACTGACTCTCTCTCTGGACATCACTGACTCTCTCTCTGGAGTCACTGACTCTCTCTCTGGACATAACTGACTCTCTCTCTGGACATCACTGACTCTCTCTCTGGACATCACTGACTCTCTCTCTCTCTCTGGGCGTCACTGACTCTCTGGACATCACTGACTCACTCTCTGGATATCACTGACTCTCTCTGGACATCACTGACTCTCTCTCTGGACATCATTGATTCTCTCTCTCTCTCTGGACATCACTGACTCTCTCTGGACATCACTGACTCTCTCTCTGGATGTCACTGACTCTCTCTCTGGATATCACTGGCTCTCTCTGTGGACATCACTGACTCTCTCTCTGAACATCACTGACTCTCTGTGGACATCACTGTCTCTTTCTCTGGACATCGCTAACTCCCTCTCTGGACATCACTAACTCTCTCGCTGGACATCACTGACGCTCTATCTCTCTCTCTCTCTGGACATCACTGACTCTCTCTGGACATCACTGACTCTCTCTCTGGACATCACTGACTCTCTCTCTCTCTCTCTGGACATCGCTGACTCTCTCTCTGGACATCACTGACTCTCTCTCTCTCTCTCTCTGGACATCACTGACACTCTCTCTCTGGACATCACTGACTCACTCTCTGGAGATCACTGACTCTCTCTCTGGACATCACTGAATCTCTCTCTCTGGACATCACTGACTCTCTCTCTGGACATCACTGACTCTCTCTCTGGACATCACTGACTCTCTCTCTGGACATCACTGACTCCCTCTGGACATCACTGACACTGTCTCTGGACATCACTGACTCTCTCTCTCTCTCTCTGGACATCACTGACTCTCTCTCTGGACATCACTGACTCTCTGGACATTATTGACTCTCTCTCTCTGGACATCACATGCTCTCTCTCTGGACATCACTGACTCTCTCTCTGGACATTACTGACTATCTCTCTCTGGACATCACTGAATCTCGCTCTCTGCCTGGACATCACGGACTCTCTCTGTGAACATTGCTGACTCTCTATGGACATCACTGTCTCTTTCTCTGGACATCGCTGACTCGCTCTCTGGACATCACTGACTCTCTCTGGACATCACTGACGCTCTCTCTCTCTCTCTCTCTCTGGACATCACTGACTCTCTCTGGACATCACTGACTCTCTCTCTGGACATCACTGACTCTCTCTCTCTCTCTGGACATCACTGACTCTCTCTCTGGACATCACTGACTCTCTCTCTGGACATCACTGACTCTCTCTCTCTGGACATCACTGACTCTCTCTGGACATCACTGACTCTCTCTCTCTGGACATCACTGACTCTCTCTCTCTGGACATCACTGACTCTCTCTCTCTCTGGACATCACTGATTCTCTCTCTCTCTGAACATCACTGACTCTCTCTCTGGACATCACTGACTCTTTCTCTGGACATCATTGACTCTCTCTCTGTGGACATCACTGACTCTCTCTCTGGACATCACTGACTCTGTCTCTCTGGGCATCACTGACTCTCTCTCTCTGGACATCATTGACTCTCTCTCTGGGCATCACTGACTCTCTCTCTCTCTGGACATCACAGACTCTCTCTGCACATCACTGACTCTCTCTCTCTGGACATCAGTGACTCTCTCTCTGGACATCACTGACTCTCTCTCTGGACATCACTGACTCTCTCTGGACATCACTGACGCTCTCTCTCTCTCTCTCTCTCTGGACATCACTGACTCTCTCTGGACATCACTGACTCTCTCTCTGGACATCACTGACTCTCTCTCTCTCTCTGGACATCGCTGACTCCCTCTCTGGACATCACTGACTCTCTCTCTGGACATCACTCTCTCTCTCACTCTCTCTGGACATCACTGACTCTCACTCTGGATGTCACTAGCTCTCTCTCTGGACATCACTGCCTCTCTCTGTGAACATTACTGACTCTCTATGGACATCACTGTCTCTTTCTCTGGACATCGCTGACTCCCTCTCTGGACATCACTGACTCTCTCTGGACATCACTGACGCTCTCTCTCTCTCTCTCTCTCTGGACATCACTGACTCTCTCTGGACATCACTGACTCTCTCTCTGGACATCACTGACTCTCTCTCTCTCTCTGGACATCGCTGACTCCCTCTCTGGACATCACTGACTCTCTCTGGACATCACTGACTCTCTCTCTCTGGACATCACTGACACTCTCTCTCTGGACATCACTGACTCTCTCTCTGGACATCACTGACTCTCTCTCTCTGGACATCACTGACTCTCTCTCTGGACATCACTGACTCTCTCTCTGGGCATCACTGACTCTCTCTCTGGACATCACTGACTCTCTCTCTGGACATCACTGACTCTCTCTCTGGACATCACTGACTCTCTCTCTGGACATCACTGACTCTCTCTCTGGACATCACTGACTCTATCTCTCTGGACATCACTGACTCTCTCTCTCTCTCTCTCTGGACATCACTGACTCTCTCTCTGGACATCACTGACTCTCTCTCTGGACATCACTGACTTTCTCTCTCTGGACATCACTGACTCTCTCTGGACATCACTGACTCTCTCTCTCTGCACATCACTGACTCTCTCTCTCTGGACACCACTGACTCTCTCTCTGGACATCACTGACTCTTTCTCTGGACATCACTGACTCTCTCTCTGGAGTCACTGACTCTCTCTCTGGACATAACTGACTCTCTCTCTGGACATCACTGACTCTCTCTCTGGACATCACTGACTCTCTCTCTCTCTCTGGGCGTCACTGACTCTCTGGACATCACTGACTCACTCTCTGGATATCACTGACTCTCTCTGGACATCACTGACTCTCTCTCTGGACATCATTGATTCTCTCTCTCTCTCTGGACATCACTGACTCTCTCTGGACATCACTGACTCTCTCTCTGGACGTCACTGACTCTCTCTCTGGATATCACTGGCTCTCTCTGTGGACATCACTGACTCTCTCTCTGAACATCACTGACTCTCTGTGGACATCACTGTCTCTTTCTCTGGACATCGCTAACTCCCTCTCTGGACATCACTAACTCTCTCGCTGGACATCACTGACGCTCTATCTCTCTCTCTCTCTGGACATCACTGACTCTCTCTGGACATCACTGACTCTCTCTCTGGACATCACTGACTCTCTCTCTCTCTCTCTGGACATCGCTGACTCTCTCTCTGGACATCACTGACTCTCTCTCTCTCTCTCTCTGGACATCACTGACACTCTCTCTCTGGACATCACTGACTCACTCTCTGGAGATCACTGACTCTCTCTCTGGACATCACTGAATCTCTCTCTCTGGACATCACTGACTCTCTCTCTGGACATCACTGACTCTCTCTCTGGACATCACTGACTCTCTCTCTGGACATCACTGACTCCCTCTGGACATCACTGACACTGTCTCTGGACATCACTGACTCTCTCTCTCTCTCTCTGGACATCACTGACTCTCTCTCTGGACATCACTGACTCTCTGGACATTATTGACTCTCTCTCTCTGGACATCACATGCTCTCTCTCTGGACATCACTGACTCTCTCTCTGGACATTACTGACTATCTCTCTCTGGACATCACTGAATCTCGCTCTCTGCCTGGACATCACGGACTCTCTCTGTGAACATTGCTGACTCTCTATGGACATCACTGTCTCTTTCTCTGGACATCGCTGACTCGCTCTCTGGACATCACTGACTCTCTCTGGACATCACTGACGCTCTCTCTCTCTCTCTCTCTCTGGACATCACTGACTCTCTCTGGACATCACTGACTCTCTCTCTGGACATCACTGACTCTCTCTCTCTCTCTGGACATCACTGACTCTCTCTCTGGACATCACTGACTCTCTCTCTGGACATCACTGACTCTCTCTCTCTGGACATCACTGACTCTCTCTGGACATCACTGACTCTCTCTCTCTGGACATCACTGACTCTCTCTCTCTGGACATCACTGACTCTCTCTCTCTCTGGACATCACTGATTCTCTCTCTCTCTGAACATCACTGACTCTCTCTCTCTGGACATCACTGACTCTCTCTCTGGACATCACTGACTCTCTCTCTGGGCATCACTGACTCTCTCTCTGGACATCACTGACTCTCTCTCTGGACATCACTGACTCTCTCTCTGGACATCACTGACTCTCTCTCTGGACATCACTGACTCTCTCTCTGGACATCACTGACTCTATCTCTCTGGACATCACTGACTCTCTCTCTCTCTCTCTCTGGACATCACTGACTCTCTCTCTGGACATCACTGACTCTCTCTCTGGACATCACTGACTTTCTCTCTCTGGACATCACTGACTCTCTCTGGACATCACTGACTCTCTCTCTCTGCACATCACTGACTCTCTCTCTCTGGACACCACTGACTCTCTCTCTGGACATCACTGACTCTTTCTCTGGACATCACTGACTCTCTCTCTGGAGTCACTGACTCTCTCTCTGGACATAACTGACTCTCTCTCTGGACATCACTGACTCTCTCTCTGGACATCACTGACTCTCTCTCTCTCTCTGGGCGTCACTGACTCTCTGGACATCACTGACTCACTCTCTGGATATCACTGACTCTCTCTGGACATCACTGACTCTCTCTCTGGACATCATTGATTCTCTCTCTCTCTCTGGACATCACTGACTCTCTCTGGACATCACTGACTCTCTCTCTGGACGTCACTGACTCTCTCTCTGGATATCACTGGCTCTCTCTGTGGACATCACTGACTCTCTCTCTGAACATCACTGACTCTCTGTGGACATCACTGTCTCTTTCTCTGGACATCGCTAACTCCCTCTCTGGACATCACTAACTCTCTCGCTGGACATCACTGACGCTCTATCTCTCTCTCTCTCTGGACATCACTGACTCTCTCTGGACATCACTGACTCTCTCTCTGGACATCACTGACTCTCTCTCTCTCTCTCTGGACATCGCTGACTCTCTCTCTGGACATCACTGACTCTCTCTCTCTCTCTCTCTGGACATCACTGACACTCTCTCTCTGGACATCACTGACTCACTCTCTGGAGATCACTGACTCTCTCTCTGGACATCACTGAATCTCTCTCTCTGGACATCACTGACTCTCTCTCTGGACATCACTGACTCTCTCTCTGGACATCACTGACTCTCTCTCTGGACATCACTGACTCCCTCTGGACATCACTGACACTGTCTCTGGACATCACTGACTCTCTCTCTCTCTCTCTGGACATCACTGACTCTCTCTCTGGACATCACTGACTCTCTGGACATTATTGACTCTCTCTCTCTGGACATCACATGCTCTCTCTCTGGACATCACTGACTCTCTCTCTGGACATTACTGACTATCTCTCTCTGGACATCACTGAATCTCGCTCTCTGCCTGGACATCACGGACTCTCTCTGTGAACATTGCTGACTCTCTATGGACATCACTGTCTCTTTCTCTGGACATCGCTGACTCGCTCTCTGGACATCACTGACTCTCTCTGGACATCACTGACGCTCTCTCTCTCTCTCTCTCTCTGGACATCACTGACTCTCTCTGGACATCACTGACTCTCTCTCTGGACATCACTGACTCTCTCTCTCTCTCTGGACATCACTGACTCTCTCTCTGGACATCACTGACTCTCTCTCTGGACATCACTGACTCTCTCTCTCTGGACATCACTGACTCTCTCTGGACATCACTGACTCTCTCTCTCTGGACATCACTGACTCTCTCTCTCTGGACATCACTGACTCTCTCTCTCTCTGGACATCACTGATTCTCTCTCTCTCTGAACATCACTGACTCTCTCTCTGGACATCACTGACTCTTTCTCTGGACATCATTGACTCTCTCTCTGTGGACATCACTGACTCTCTCTCTGGACATCACTGACTCTGTCTCTCTGGGCATCACTGACTCTCTCTCTCTGGACATCATTGACTCTCTCTCTGGGCATCACTGACTCTCTCTCTCTCTGGACATCACAGACTCTCTCTGCACATCACTGACTCTCTCTCTCTGGACATCAGTGACTCTCTCTCTGGACATCACTGACTCTCTCTCTGGACATCACTGACTCTCTCTGGACATCACTGACGCTCTCTCTCTCTCTCTCTCTCTGGACATCACTGACTCTCTCTGGACATCACTGACTCTCTCTCTGGACATCACTGACTCTCTCTCTCTCTCTGGACATCGCTGACTCCCTCTCTGGACATCACTGACTCTCTCTCTGGACATCACTCTCTCTCTCACTCTCTCTGGACATCACTGACTCTCACTCTGGATGTCACTAGCTCTCTCTCTGGACATCACTGCCTCTCTCTGTGAACATTACTGACTCTCTATGGACATCACTGTCTCTTTCTCTGGACATCGCTGACTCCCTCTCTGGACATCACTGACTCTCTCTGGACATCACTGACGCTCTCTCTCTCTCTCTCTCTCTGGACATCACTGACTCTCTCTGGACATCACTGACTCTCTCTCTGGACATCACTGACTCTCTCTCTCTCTCTGGACATCGCTGACTCCCTCTCTGGACATCACTGACTCTCTCTGGACATCACTGACTCTCTCTCTCTGGACATCACTGACACTCTCTCTCTGGACATCACTGACTCTCTCTCTGGACATCACTGACTCTCTCTCTCTGGACATCACTGACTCTCTCTCTGGACATCACTGACTCTCTCTCTGGGCATCACTGACTCTCTCTCTGGACATCACTGACTCTCTCTCTGGACATCACTGACTCTCTCTCTGGACATCACTGACTCTCTCTCTGGACATCACTGACTCTCTCTCTGGACATCACTGACTCTATCTCTCTGGACATCACTGACTCTCTCTCTCTCTCTCTGGACATCACTGACTCTCTCTCTGGACATCACAGACTCTCTCTCTGGACATCACTGACTCTCTCTCTCTGGACATCACTGACTCTCTCTGGACATCACTGACTCTCTCTCTCTGCACATCACTGACTCTCTCTCTCTGGACACCACTGACTCTCTCTCTGGACATCACTGACTCTTTCTCTGGACATCACTGACTCTCTCTCTGGAGTCACTGACTCTCTCTCTGGACATAACTGACTCTCTCTCTGGACATCACTGACTCTCTCTCTGGACATCACTGACTCTCTCTCTCTCTCTGGGCGTCACTGACTCTCTGGACATCACTGACTCACTCTCTGGATATCACTGACTCTCTCTGGACATCACTGACTCTCTCTCTGGACATCATTGATTCTCTCTCTCTCTCTGGACATCACTGACTCTCTCTGGACATCACTGACTCTCTCTCTGGACGTCACTGACTCTCTCTCTGGATATCACTGGCTCTCTCTGTGGACATCACTGACTCTCTCTCTGAACATCACTGACTCTCTGTGGACATCACTGTCTCTTTCTCTGGACATCGCTAACTCCCTCTCTGGACATCACTGACTCTCTCGCTGGACATCACTGACGCTCTATCTCTCTCTCTCTCTGGACATCACTGACTCTCTCTGGACATCACTGACTCTCTCTCTGGACATCACTGACTCTCTCTCTCTCTCTCTGGACATCGCTGACTCTCTCTCTGGACATCACTGACTCTCTCTCTCTCTCTCTCTGGACATCACTGACACTCTCTCTCTGGACATCACTGACTCACTCTCTGGAGATCACTGACTCTCTCTCTGGACATCACTGAATCTCTCTCTCTGGACATCACTGACTCTCTCTCTGGACATCACTGACTCTTTCTCTGGACATCATTGACTCTCTCTCTCTGGAAATCACTGACTCTCTCTCTGGACATCACTGACTCTCTCTCTGGACATCACTGACTCTGTCTCTCTGGGCATCACTGACTCTCTCTCTCTGGACATCATTGACTCTCTCTCTGGACATCACAGACTCTCTCTGCACATCACTGACTCTCTCTCTCTGGACATCACTGACTCTCTCTCTGGACATCACTGACTCTCTCTCTGGACATCACTGACTCTCTCTGTGAACATTACTGACTCTCTATGGACATCACTGTCTCTTTCTCTGGACATCGCTGACTCCCTCTCTGGACATCACTGACTCTCTCTGGACATCACTGACGCTCTCTCTCTCTCTCCCTCTCTCTGGACATCACTGACTCTCTCTGGACATCGCTGACTCCCTCTCTGGACATCACTGACTCTGTCTGGACATCACTGACTCTCTCTCTCTGGACATCACTGACACTCTCTCTCTGGACATCACTGACTCTCTCTCTCTGGACATCACTGACTCTCTCTCTGGACATCACTGACTCTCTCTCTGGGCATCACTGACTCTCTCTCTGGACATCACTGACTCTCTCTCTGGACATCACTGACTCTCTCTCTGGACATCACTGACTCTATCTCTCTGGACATCACTGACTCTCTCTCTCTCTCTGGACATCACTGACTCTCTGTCTCTCTGTGGACATCACTGACTCTCTCTCTGGACATCACTGACTCTCTCTGGACATCACTGACGCTCTCTCTCTCTCTCTCTCTCTGGACATCACTGACTCTCTCTGGACATCACTGACTCTCTCTCTGGACATCACTGACTCTCTCTCTCTCTCTGGTCATCGCTGACTCCCTCTCTGGACATCACTGACTCTCTCTCTGGACATCACTCTCTCTCTCACTCTCTCTGGACATCACTGACTCTCACTCTGGATGTCACTAGCTCTCTCTCTGGACATCACTGCCTCTCTCTGTGAACATTACTGACTCTCTATGGACATCACTGTCTCTTTCTCTGGACATCGCTGACTCCCTCTCTGGACATCACTGACTCTCTCTGGACATCACTGACGCTCTCTCTCTCTCACTCTCTCTGGACATCACTGACTCTCTCTGGACATCACTGACTCTCTCTCTGGACATCACTGACTCTCTCTCTCTCTCTGGACATCGCTGACTCCCTCTCTGGACATCACTGACTCTCTCTCTGGACATCACTGACTCTCTCTCTCTGGACATCACTGACTCTCTCTCTGGACATCACTGACTCTCTCTCTGGGCATCACTGACTCTCTCTCTGGACATCACTGACTCTCTCTCTGGACATCACTGACTCTCTCTCTGGACATCACTGACTCTATCCCTCTGGACATCACTGACTCTCTCTCTCTCTGGACATCACTGACTCTCTCTCTCTCTCTGGACATCACTGACTCTCTCTCTGGACATCACTGACTCTCTCTCTGGACATCACTGACTCTCTCTCTGGACATCACTGACTCTATCTCTCTGGACATCACTGACTCTCTCTCTCTCTCTGGACATCACTGACTCTCTCTCTCTCTCTGGACATCACTGACTCTCTCTCCGGACATCACTGACTCTCTCTCTGGACATCACTGACTCTCTCTCTGGACATCACTGACTCTCTCTGGACATCACTGACTCTCTCTCTGGACATCATTGATTCTCTCTCTCACTCTGGACATCACTGACTCTCTCTGGACATCACTGACTCTCTCTCTGGACGTCACTGACTCTCTCTCTGGATATCACTGGCTCTCTCTGTGGACATCACTGACTCTCTCTCTGGACATCACTGACTCTCTCTCTCTGGACATCACTGACTCTCTCTCTCTCTGGACATCACTGACTCTCTCCGGACATCACTGATTCTCTCTCTCTCTGAACTTCACTGACTCTCTCTCTGGACATCACTGACTCTTTCTCTGGACATCATTGACTCTCTCTCTCTGGACATCACTGACTCTCTCTCTGGACATCACTGACTCTGACTCTCTGGGCATCACTGACTCTCTCTCTCTGGACATCATTGTCTATCTCTCTGGGCATCACTGACTCTCTCTCTCTCTGGACATCACAGACTCTCTCTGCATATCACTGACTCTCTCTGTCTCGACATCACTGACTCTCTCTCTGGACATCACTGACTCTCTCTGGACATCACTGACTCTCTCTCTCTGCACATCACTGACTCTCTCTCTCTCTGGACACCACTGACTCTCTCTCTGGACATCACTGACTCTCTCTCTGGACATCACTCTCTCTCTCTCTGGAGATCACTGACTCTCTCTCTGGACATAACTGACTCTCTCTCTGGACATCACTGACTCTCTCTCTGGACATCACTGACTCTCTCTCTCTCTCTGGGCGTCACTGACTCTCTGGACATCACTGACTCTCTCTCTGGATATCACTGACTCTCTCTGGACATCACTGACTCTCTCTCTGGACATCATTGATTCTCTCTCTCACTCTGGACATCACTGACTCTCTCTGGACATCACTGACTCTCTCTCTGGACGTCACTGACTCTCTCTCTGGATATCACTGGCTCTCTCTGTGGACATCACTGACTCTCTCTCTGGACATCACTGACTCTCTCTCTCTGGACATCACTGACTCTCTCTCTCTCTGGACATCACTGACTCTCTCCGGACATCACTGATTCTCTCTCTCTCTGAACTTCACTGACTCTCTCTCTGGACATCACTGACTCTTTCTCTGGACATCATTGACTCTCTCTCTCTGGACATCACTGACTCTCTCTCTGGACATCACTGACTCTGACTCTCTGGGCATCACTGACTCTCTCTCTCTGGACATCATTGTCTCTCTCTCTGGGCATCACTGACTCTCTCTCTCTCTGGACATCACAGACTCTCTCTGCATATCACTGACTCTCTCTGTCTCGACATCACTGACTCTCTCTCTGGACATCACTGACTCTCTCTGGACATCACTGACTCTCTCTCTCTGCACATCACTGACTCTCTCTCTCTCTGGACACCACTGACTCTCTCTCTGGACATCACTGACTCTCTCTCTGGACATCACTCTCTCTCTCTCTGGAGATCACTGACTCTCTCTCTGGACATAACTGACTCTCTCTCTGGACATCACTGACTCTCTCTCTGGACATCACTGACTCTCTCTCTCTCTCTGGGCGTCACTGACTCTCTGGACATCACTGACTCTCTCTCTGGATATCACTGACTCTCTCTGGACATCACTGACTCTCTCTCTGGACATCATTGATTCTCTCTCTCACTCTGGACATCACTGACTCTCTCTGGACATCACTGACTCTCTCTCTGGACGTCACTGACTCTCTCTCTGGATATCACTGGCTCTCTCTGTGGACATCACTGACTCTCTCTCTGGACATCACTGACTCTCTCTCTCTGGACATCACTGACTCTCTCTCTCTCTGGACATCACTGACTCTCTCCGGACATCACTGATTCTCTCTCTCTCTGAACTTCACTGACTATCTCTCTGGACATCACTGACTCTTTCTCTGGACATCATTGACTCTCTCTCTCTGGACATCACTGACTCTCTCTCTGGACATCACTGACTCTGTCTCTCTGGGCATCACTGACTCTCTCTCTCTGGACATCATTGACTCTCTCTCTGGGCATCACTGACTCTCTCTCTCTCTGGACATCACAGACTCTCTCTGCATTTCACTGACTCTCTCTGTCTGGACATGACTGACTCTCTCTCTGGACATCACTGACTCTCTCTCTGGACATCACTGATTCTCTCTGTGAACATTACTGACTCTCTATGGACATCACTGTCTCTTTCTCTGGACATCGCTGACTCCCTCTCTGGACATCACTGACTCTCTCTGGACATCACTGACGCTCTCTCTCTCTCTCTCTCTCTGGACATCACTGACTCTCTCTGGACATCACTGACTCTCTCTCTGGACATCACTGACTCTCTCTCTCTCTCTGGACATCGCTGACTCCCTCTCTGGACATCACTGACTCTCTCTCTGGACATCACTGACTCTCTCACTCTCTCTGGACATCACTGACTCTCACTCTGGATGTCACTAGCTCTCTCTCTGGACATCACTGCCTCTCTCTGTGAACATTACTGACTCTCTATGGACATCACTGTCTCTTTCTCTGGACATCGCTGACTCCCTCTCTGGACATCACTGACTCTCTCTGGACATCACTGACGCTCTCTCTCTCTCACTCTCTCTGGACATCACTGACTCTCTCTGGACATCACTGACTCTCTCTCTGGACATCACTGACTCTCTCTCTCTCTCTGGACATCGCTGACTCCCTCTCTGGACATCACTGACTCTCTCTCTGGACATCACTGACTCTCTCTCTCTGGACATCACTGACTCTCTCTCTGGACATCACTGACTCTCTCTCTGGGCATCACTGACTCTCTCTCTGGACATCACTGACTCTCTCTCTGGACATCACTGACTCTCTCTCTGGACATCACTGACTCTATCTCTCTGGACATCACTGACTCTCTCTCTCTCTGGACATCATCGACTCTCTCTCTCTCTCTGGACATCACTGACTCTCTCTCCGGACATCACTGACTCTCTCTCTGGACATCACTGACTCTCTCTCTCTGGACATCACTGACTCTCTCTGGACATCACTGACTCTCTCTCTCTCTGGACATCACTGACTCTCTCTCTCTGGACATCACTGACTCTCTCTCTCTCTGGACATCACTGACTCTCTCTGGACATCACTGATTCTCTCTCTCTCTGAACATCACTGACTCTCTCTCTGGACATCACTGACTCTTTCTCTGGACATCATTGACTCTCTCTCTCTGGACATCACTGACTCTCTCTCTGGACATCACTGACTCTCTCTCTCTCTCTGGACATCACTGACTCTCTCTCCGGACATCACTGACTCTCTCTCTGGACATCACTGACTCTCTCTCTCTGGACATCACTGACTCTCTCTGTGAACATTACTGACTCTCTATGGACATCACTGTTTCTTTCTCTGGACATCGCTGACTCCCTCTCTGGACATCACTGACTCTCTCTGGACATCACTGACGCTCTCTCTCTCTCTCTCTCTCTGGACATCACTGACTCTCTCTGGACATCACTGACTCTCTCTCTGGACATCACTGACTCTCTCTCTCTCTCTGGACATCGCTGACTCCCTCTCTGGACATCACTGACTCTCTCTCTGGACATTACTCTCTCTCTCACTCTCTGGACATCGCTGACTCCCTCTCTGGACATCACTGACTCTCTCTGGACATCACTGACTCTCTCTCTCTGGACATCACTGACACTCTCTCTCTCTGGACACCACTGACTCTCTCTCTGGACATCACTGACTCTCTCTCTGGACATCACTCTCTCTCTCTCTGGAGATCACTGACTCTCTCTCTGGACATAACTGACTCTCTCTCTGGACATCACTGACTCTCTCTCTCTCTGGACATCACTGACTCTCTCCGGACATCACTGATTCTCTCTCTCTCTGAACTTCACTGACTCTCTCTCTGGACATCACTGACTCTTTCTCTGGACATCATTGACTCTCTCTCTCTGGACATCACTGACTCTCTCTCTGGACATCACTGACTCTGACTCTCTGGGCATCACTGACTCTCTCTCTCTGGACATCATTGTCTCTCTCTCTGGGCATCACTGACTCTCTCTCTCTCTGGACATCACAGACTCTCTCTGCATATCACTGACTCTCTCTGTCTCGACATCACTGACTCTCTCTCTGGACATCACTGACTCTCTCTGGACATCACTGACTCTCTCTCTCTGCACATCACTGACTCTCTCTCTCTCTGGACACCACTGACTCTCTCTCTGGACATCACTGACTCTCTCTCTGGACATCACTCTCTCTCTCTCTGGAGATCACTGACTCTCTCTCTGGACATAACTGACTCTCTCTCTGGACATCACTGACTCTCTCTCTGGACATCACTGACTCTCTCTCTCTCTCTGGGCGTCACTGACTCTCTGGACATCACTGACTCTCTCTCTGGATATCACTGACTCTCTCTGGACATCACTGACTCTCTCTCTGGACATCATTGATTCTCTCTCTCACTCTGGACATCACTGACTCTCTCTGGACATCACTGACTCTCTCTCTGGACGTCACTGACTCTCTCTCTGGATATCACTGGCTCTCTCTGTGGACATCACTGACTCTCTCTCTGGACATCACTGACTCTCTCTCTCTGGACATCACTGACTCTCTCTCTCTCTGGACATCACTGACTCTCTCCGGACATCACTGATTCTCTCTCTCTCTGAACTTCACTGACTCTCTCTCTGGACATCACTGACTCTTTCTCTGGACATCATTGACTCTCTCTCTCTGGACATCACTGACTCTCTCTCTGGACATCACTGACTCTGACTCTCTGGGCATCACTGACTCTCTCTCTCTGGACATCATTGTCTCTCTCTCTGGGCATCACTGACTCTCTCTCTCTCTGGACATCACAGACTCTCTCTGCATATCACTGACTCTCTCTGTCTCGACATCACTGACTCTCTCTCTGGACATCACTGACTCTCTCTGGACATCACTGACTCTCTCTCTCTGCACATCACTGACTCTCTCTCTCTCTGGACACCACTGACTCTCTCTCTGGACATCACTGACTCTCTCTCTGGACATCACTCTCTCTCTCTCTGGAGATCACTGACTCTCTCTCTGGACATAACTGACTCTCTCTCTGGACATCACTGACTCTCTCTCTGGACATCACTGACTCTCTCTCTCTCTCTGGGCGTCACTGACTCTCTGGACATCACTGACTCTCTCTCTGGATATCACTGACTCTCTCTGGACATCACTGACTCTCTCTCTGGACATCATTGATTCTCTCTCTCACTCTGGACATCACTGACTCTCTCTGGACATCACTGACTCTCTCTCTGGACGTCACTGACTCTCTCTCTGGATATCACTGGCTCTCTCTGTGGACATCACTGACTCTCTCTCTGGACATCACTGACTCTCTCTCTCTGGACATCACTGACTCTCTCTCTCTCTGGACATCACTGACTCTCTCCGGACATCACTGATTCTCTCTCTCTCTGAACTTCACTGACTATCTCTCTGGACATCACTGACTCTTTCTCTGGACATCATTGACTCTCTCTCTCTGGACATCACTGACTTTCTCTCTGGACATCACTGACTCTGTCTCTCTGGGCATCACTGACTCTCTCTCTCTGGACATCATTGACTCTCTCTCTGGGCATCACTGACTCTCTCTCTCTCTGGACATCACAGACTCTCTCTGCATATCACTGACTCTCTCTGTCTGGACATGACTGACTCTCTCTCTGGACATCACTGACTCTCTCTCTGGACATCACTGATTCTCTCTGTGAACATTACTGACTCTCTATGGACATCACTGTCTCTTTCTCTGGACATCGCTGACTCCCTCTCTGGACATCACTGACTCTCTCTGGACATCACTGACGCTCTCTCTCTCTCTCTCTCTCTGGACATCACTGACTCTCTCTGGACATCACTGACTCTCTCTCTGGACATCACTGACTCTCTCTCTCTCTCTGGACATCGCTGACTCCCTCTCTGGACATCACTGACTCTCTCTCTGGACATCACTGACTCTCTCACTCTCTCTGGACATCACTGACTCTCACTCTGGATGTCACTAGCTCTCTCTCTGGACATCACTGCCTCTCTCTGTGAACATTACTGACTCTCTATGGACATCACTGTCTCTTTCTCTGGACATCGCTGACTCCCTCTCTGGACATCACTGACTCTCTCTGGACATCACTGACGCTCTCTCTCTCTCACTCTCTCTGGACATCACTGACTCTCTCTGGACATCACTGACTCTCTCTCTGGACATCACTGACTCTCTCTCTCTCTCTGGACATCGCTGACTCCCTCTCTGGACATCACTGACTCTCTCTCTGGACATCACTGACTCTCTCTCTCTGGACATCACTGACTCTCTCTCTGGACATCACTGACTCTCTCTCTGGGCATCACTGACTCTCTCTCTGGACATCACTGACTCTCTCTCTGGACATCACTGACTCTCTCTCTGGACATCACTGACTCTATCTCTCTGGACATCACTGACTCTCTCTCTCTCTGGACATCATCGACTCTCTCTCTCTCTCTGGACATCACTGACTCTCTCTCCGGACATCACTGACTCTCTCTCTGGACATCACTGACTCTCTCTCTCTGGACATCACTGACTCTCTCTGGACATCACTGACTCTCTCTCTCTCTGGACATCACTGACTCTCTCTCTCTGGACATCACTGACTCTCTCTCTCTCTGGACATCACTGACTCTCTCTGGACATCACTGATTCTCTCTCTCTCTGAACATCACTGACTCTCTCTCTGGACATCACTGACTCTTTCTCTGGACATCATTGACTCTCTCTCTCTGGACATCACTGACTCTCTCTCTGGACATCACTGACTCTCTCTCTCTCTCTGGACATCACTGACTCTCTCTCCGGACATCACTGACTCTCTCTCTGGACATCACTGACTCTCTCTCTCTGGACATCACTGACTCTCTCTGTGAACATTACTGACTCTCTATGGACATCACTGTTTCTTTCTCTGGACATCGCTGACTCCCTCTCTGGACATCACTGACTCTCTCTGGACATCACTGACGCTCTCTCTCTCTCTCTCTCTCTGGACATCACTGACTCTCTCTGGACATCACTGACTCTCTCTCTGGACATCACTGACTCTCTCTCTCTCTCTGGACATCGCTGACTCCCTCTCTGGACATCACTGACTCTCTCTCTGGACATTACTCTCTCTCTCACTCTCTGGACATCGCTGACTCCCTCTCTGGACATCACTGACTCTCTCTGGACATCACTGACTCTCTCTCTCTGGACATCACTGACACTCTCTCTCTGGACATCACTGACTCTCTCTCTGGACATCACTGACTCTCTCTCGCTGGACATCACTGACTCTCTCTCTGGACATCACTGACTCTCTCTCTGGGCATCACTGACTCTCTCTCTGGACATCACTGACTCTCTCTCAGGACATCACTGACTCTCTCTCTGGACATCACTGACTCTCTCTCTGGACATCACTGACTCTCTCTCGCTCTGGGCGTCACTGACTCTCTGGACATCACTGACTCTCTCTCTGGATATCACTGACTCTCTCTGGACATCACTGACTCTCTCTCTCTCTCTGGACATCGCTGACTCCCTCTCTGGACATCACTGACTCTCTCTCTGGACATTACTCTCTCTCTCACTCTCTGGACATCGCTGACTCCCTCTCTGGACATCACTGACTCTCTCTGGACATCACTGACTCTCTCTCTCTGGACATCACTGACACTCTCTCTCTGGACATCACTGACTCTCTCTCTGGACATCACTGACTCTCTCTCTCTGGACATCACTGACTCTCTCTCTGGACATCACTGACTCTCTCTGGACATCACTGACTCTCTCTCTCTGCACATCACTGACTCTCTCTCTCTGGACACCACTGACTCTCTCTCTGGACATCACTGACTCTCTCTCTGGACATCACTGACTCTCTCTGGAGATCACTGACTCTCTCTCTGGACATAACTGACTCTCTCTCTGGACAATACTGACTCTCTCTCTGGACATCACTGACTCTCTCTCTCTCTCTGGGCGTCACTGACTCTCTGGACATCACTGACTCTCTCTCTGGATATCACTGACTCTCTCTGGACATCACTGACTCTCTCTCTGGACATCATTGATTCTCTCTCTCACTCTGGACATCACTGACTCTCTCTGGACATCACTGACTCTCTCTCTGGACGTCACTGACTCTCTCTCTGGATATCACTGGCTCTCTCTGTGGACATCACTGACTCTCTCTCTGGACATCACTGACTCTCTCTCTCTGGACATCACTGACTCTCTCTCTCTCTGGACATCACTGACTCTCTCCGGACATCACTGATTCTCTCTCTCTCTGAACTTCACTGACTCTCTCTCTGGACATCACTGACTCTTTCTCTGGACATCATTGACTCTCTCACTCTGGACATCACTGACTCTCTCTCTGGACATCACTGACTCTGACTCTCTGGGCATCACTGACTCTCTCTCTCTGGACATCATTGACTCTCTCTCTGGGCATCACTGACTCTCTCTCTCTCTGGACATCACAGACTCTCTCTGCATATCACTGACTCTCTCTGTCTCGACATCACTGACTCTCTCTCTGGACATCACTGACTCTCTCTGGACATCACTGACTCTCTCTCTCTGCACATCACTGACTCTCTCTCTCTCTGGACACCACTGACTCTCTCTCTGGACATCACTGACTCTCTCTCTGGACATCACTCTCTCTCTCTCTGGAGATCACTGACTCTCTCTCTGGACATAACTGACTCTCTCTCTGGACATCACTGACTCTCTCTCTGGACATCACTGACTCTCTCTCTCTCTCTGGGCGTCACTGACTCTCTGGACATCACTGACTCTCTCTCTGGATATCACTGACTCTCTCTGGACATCACTGACTCTCTCTCTGGACATCATTGATTCTCTCTCTCACTCTGGACATCACTGACTCTCTCTGGACATCACTGACTCTCTCTCTGGACGTCACTGACTCTCTCTCTGGATATCACTGGCTCTCTCTGTGGACATCACTGACTCTCTCTCTGGACATCACTGACTCTCTCTCTCTGGACATCACTGACTCTCTCTCTCTCTGGACATCACTGACTCTCTCCGGACATCACTGATTCTCTCTCTCTCTGAACTTCACTGACTATCTCTCTGGACATCACTGACTCTTTCTCTGGACATCATTGACTCTCTCTCTCTGGACATCACTGACTCTCTCTCTGGACATCACTGACTCTGTCTCTCTGGGCATCACTGACTCTCTCTCTCTGGACATCATTGACTCTCTCTCTGGGCATCACTGACTCTCTCTCTCTCTGGACATCACAGACTCTCTCTGCATATCACTGACTCTCTCTGTCTGGACATCACTGACTCTCTCTCTGGACATCACTGACTCTCTCTCTGGACATCACTGATTCTCTCTGTGAACATTACTGACTCTCTATGGACATCACTGTCTCTTTCTCTGGACATCGCTGACTCCCTCTCTGGACATCACTGACTCTCTCTGGACATCACTGACGCTCTCTCTCTCTCTCTCTCTCTGGACATCACTGACTCTCTCTGGACATCACTGACTCTCTCTCTGGACATCACTGACTCTCTCTCTCTCTCTGGACATCGCTGACTCCCTCTCTGGACATCACTGACTCTCTCTCTGGACATCACTGACTCTCTCACTCTCTCTGGACATCACTGACTCTCACTCTGGATGTCACTAGCTCTCTCTCTGGACATCACTGCCTCTCTCTGTGAACATTACTGACTCTCTATGGACATCACTGTCTCTTTCTCTGGACATCGCTGACTCCCTCTCTGGACATCACTGACTCTCTCTGGACATCACTGACGCTCTCTCTCTCTCACTCTCTCTGGACATCACTGACTCTCTCTGGACATCACTGACTCTCTCTCTGGACATCACTGACTCTCTCTCTCTCTCTGGACATCGCTGACTCCCTCTCTGGACATCACTGACTCTCTCTCTGGACATCACTGACTCTCTCTCTCCGGACATCACTGACTCTCTCTCTGGACATCACTGACTCTCTCTCTGGGCATCACTGACTCTCTCTCTGGACATCACTGACTCTCTCTCTGGACATCACTGACTCTCTCTCTGGACATCACTGACTCTATCTCTCTGGACATCACTGACTCTCTCTCTCTCTCTGGACATCATCGACTCTCTCTCTCTCTCTGGACATCACTGACTCTCTCTCCGGACATCACTGACTCTCTCTCTGGACATCACTGACTCTCTCTCTCTGGACATCACTGACTCTCTCTGGACATCACTGACTCTCTCTCTCTCTGGACATCACTGACTCTCTCTCTCTGGACATCACTGACTCTCTCTCTCTCTGGACATCACTGACTCTCTCTGGACATCACTGATTCTCTCTCTCTCTGAACATCACTGACTCTCTCTCTGGACATCACTGACTCTTTCTCTGGACATCATTGACTCTCTCTCTCTGGACATCACTGACTCTCTCTCTGGACATCACTGACTCTCTCTCTCTCTCTGGACATCACTGACTCTCTCTCCGGACATCACTGACTCTCTCTCTGGACATCACTGACTCTCTCTCTCTGGACATCACTGACTCTCTCTGTGAACATTACTGACTCTCTATGGACATCACTGTTTCTTTCTCTGGACATCGCTGACTCCCTCTCTGGACATCACTGACTCTCTCTGGACATCACTGACGCTCTCTCTCTCTCTCTCTCTCTGGACATCACTGACTCTCTCTGGACATCACTGACTCTCTCTCTGGACATCACTGACTCTCTCTCTCTCTCTGGACATCGCTGACTCCCTCTCTGGACATCACTGACTCTCTCTCTGGACATTACTCTCTCTCTCACTCTCTGGACATCGCTGACTCCCTCTCTGGACATCACTGACTCTCTCTGGACATCACTGACTCTCTCTCTCTGGACATCACTGACACTCTCTCTCTGGACATCACTGACTCTCTCTCTGGACATCACTGACTCTCTCTCGCTGGACATCACTGACTCTCTCTCTGGACATCACTGACTCTCTCTCTGGGCATCACTGACTCTCTCTCTGGACATCACTGACTCTCTCTCAGGACATCACTGACTCTCTCTCTGGACATCACTGACTCTATCTCTCTGGACATCACTGACTCTCTCTCTCTCTCTGGACATCACTGACTCTCTCACTGGACATCACTGACTCTCTCTCTGGACATCACTGACTCTCTCTCTCTGGACATCAGTGACTCTCTCTGGACATCACTGACTCTCTCTCTCTGCACATCACTGACTCTCTCTCTCTGGACACCACTGACTCTCTCTCTGGACATCACTGACTCTCTCTCTGGACATCACTGACTCTCTCTCTGGAGATCACTGACTCTCTCTCTGGACATAACTGACTCTCTCTCTGGACATCACTGACTCTCTCTCTGGACATCACTGACTCTCTCTCTCTCTCTGGGCGTCACTGACTCTCTGGACATCACTGACTCTCTCTCTGGATGTCACTGACTCTCTCTGGACATCACTGACTCTCTCTCTGGACATCATTGATTCTCTCTCTCTCTCTGGACATCACTGACTCTCTCTGGACATCACTGTCTCTCTCTCTGGACGTCACTGACTCTCTCTCTGGATATCACTGGCTCTCTCTGTGGACATCACTGACTCTCTCTCTGAACATCACTGACTCTCTGTGGACATCACTGTCTCTTTCTCTGGACATCGCTAACTCCCTCTCTGGACATCACTGTCTCTTTCTCTGGACATCGCTGACTCCCTCTCTGGACATCACTGACTCTCTCTGGACATCACTGACACTCTCTCTCTCTCTCTCTCTCTGGACATCACTGACTTTCTCTGGGCATCGCTGACTCTCTCTCTCTCTGGACATCACTGACTCTCTCCGGACATCACTGATTCTCTCTCTCTCTGAACTTCACTGACTCTCTCTCTGGACATCACTGACTCTTTCTCTGGACATCATTGACTCTCTCTCTCTGGACATCACTGACTCTCTCTCTGGATATCACTGACTCTGACTCTCTGGGCATCACTGACTCTCTCTCTCTGGACATCATTGACTCTCTCTCTGGGCATCACTGACTCTCTCTCTCTCTGGACATCACAGACTCTCTCTGCATATCACTGACTCTCTCTGTCTCGACATCACTGACTCTCTCTCTGGACATCACTGACTCTCTCTGGACATCACTGACTCTCTCTCTCTGCACATCACTGACTCTCTCTCTCTCTGGACACCACTGACTCTCTCTCTGGACATCACTGACTCTCTCTCTGGACATCACTCTCTCTCTCTCTGGAGATCACTGACTCTCTCTCTGGACATAACTGACTCTCTCTCTGGACATCACTGACTCTCTCTCTGGACATCACTGACTCTCTCTCTCTCTCTGGGCGTCACTGACTCTCTGGACATCACTGACTCTCTCTCTGGATATCACTGACTCTCTCTGGACATCACTGACTCTCTCTCTGGACATCATTGATTCTCTCTCTCACTCTGGACATCACTGACTCTCTCTGGACATCACTGACTCTCTCTCTGGACGTCACTGACTCTCTCTCTGGATATCACTGGCTCTCTCTGTGGACATCACTGACTCTCTCTCTGGACATCACTGACTCTCTCTCTCTGGACATCACTGACTCTCTCTCTCTCTGGACATCACTGACTCTCTCCGGACATCACTGATTCTCTCTCTCTCTGAACTTCACTGACTATCTCTCTGGACATCACTGACTCTTTCTCTGGACATCATTGACTCTCTCTCTCTGGACATCACTGACTCTCTCTCTGGACATCACTGACTCTGTCTCTCTGGGCATCACTGACTCTCTCTCTCTGGACATCATTGACTCTCTCTCTGGGCATCACTGACTCTCTCTCTCTCTGGACATCACAGACTCTCTCTGCATATCACTGACTCTCTCTGTCTGGACATCACTGACTCTCTCTCTGGACATCACTGACTCTCTCTCTGGACATCACTGATTCTCTCTGTGAACATTACTGACTCTCTATGGACATCACTGTCTCTTTCTCTGGACATCGCTGACTCCCTCTCTGGACATCACTGACTCTCTCTGGACATCACTGACGCTCTCTCTCTCTCTCTCTCTCTGGACATCACTGACTCTCTCTGGACATCACTGACTCTCTCTCTGGACATCACTGACTCTCTCTCTCTCTCTGGACATCGCTGACTCCCTCTCTGGACATCACTGACTCTCTCTCTGGACATCACTGACTCTCTCACTCTCTCTGGACATCACTGACTCTCACTCTGGATGTCACTAGCTCTCTCTCTGGACATCACTGCCTCTCTCTGTGAACATTACTGACTCTCTATGGACATCACTGTCTCTTTCTCTGGACATCGCTGACTCCCTCTCTGGACATCACTGACTCTCTCTGGACATCACTGACGCTCTCTCTCTCTCACTCTCTCTGGACATCACTGACTCTCTCTGGACATCACTGACTCTCTCTCTGGACATCACTGACTCTCTCTCTCTCTCTGGACATCGCTGACTCCCTCTCTGGACATCACTGACTGTCTCTCTGGACATCACTGACTCTCTCTCTCTGGACATCACTGACTCTCTCTCTGGACATCACTGACTCTCTCTCTGGGCATCACTGACTCTCTCTCTGGACATCACTGACTCTCTCTCTGGACATCACTGACTCTCTCTCTGGACATCACTGACTCTATCTCTCTGGACATCACTGACTCTCTCTCTCTCTCTGGACATCATCGACTCTCTCTCTCTCTCTGGACATCACTGACTCTCTCTCCGGACATCACTGACTCTCTCTCTGGACATCACTGACTCTCTCTCTCTGGACATCACTGACTCTCTCTGGACATCACTGACTCTCTCTCTCTCTGGACATCACTGACTCTCTCTCTCTGGACATCACTGACTCTCTCTCTCTCTGGACATCACTGACTCTCTCTGGACATCACTGATTCTCTCTCTCTCTGAACATCACTGACTCTCTCTCTGGACATCACTGACTCTTTCTCTGGACATCATTGACTCTCTCTCTCTGGACATCACTGACTCTCTCTCTGGACATCACTGACTCTCTCTCTCTCTCTGGACATCACTGACTCTCTCTCCGGACATCACTGACTCTCTCTCTGGACATCACTGACTCTCTCTCTCTGGACACTACTGACTCTCTCTGTGAACATTACTGACTCTCTATGGACATCACTGTTTCTTTCTCTGGACATCGCTGACTCCCTCTCTGGACATCACTGACTCTCTCTGGACATCACTGACGCTCTCTCTCTCTCTCTCTCTCTCTGGACATCACTGACTCTCTCTGGACATCACTGACTCTCTCTCTGGACATCACTGACTCTCTCTCTCTCTCTGGACATCGCTGACTCCCTCTCTGGACATCACTGACTCTCTCTCTGGACATTACTCTCTCTCTCACTCTCTGGACATCGCTGACTCCCTCTCTGGACATCACTGACTCTCTCTGGACATCACTGACTCTCTCTCTCTGGACATCACTGACACTCTCTCTCTGGACATCACTGACTCTCTCTCTGGACATCACTGACTCTCTCTCGCTGGACATCACTGACTCTCTCTCTGGACATCACTGACTCTCTCTCTGGGCATCACTGACTCTCTCTCTGGACATCACTGACTCTCTCTCAGGACATCACTGACTCTCTCTCTGGACATCACTGACTCTATCTCTCTGGACATCACTGACTCTCTCTCTCTCTCTGGACATCACTGACTCTCTCTCTGGACATCACTGACTCTCTCTCTGGACATCACTGACTCTCTCTCTCTGGACATCAGTGACTCTCTCTGGACATCACTGACTCTCTCTCTCTGCACATCACTGACTCTCTCTCTCTGGACACCACTGACTCTCTCTCTGGACATCACTGACTCTCTCTCTGGACATCACTGACTCTCTCTCTGGAGATCACTGACTCTCTCTCTGGACATAACTGACTCTCTCTCTGGACATCACTGACTCTCTCTCTGGACATCACTGACTCTCTCTCTCTCTCTGGGCGTCACTGACTCTCTGGACATCACTGACTCTCTCTCTGGATATATCACTGACTCTCTCTGGACATCACTGACTCTCTCTCTGGACATCATTGATTCTCTCTCTCTCTCTGGACATCACTGACTCTCTCTGGACATCACTGACTCTCTCTCTGGACGTCACTGACTCTCTCTCTGGATATCACTGGCTCTCTCTGTGGACATCACTGACTCTCTCTCTGAACATCACTGACTCTCTGTGGACATCACTGTCTCTTTCTCTGGACATCACTAACTCCCTCTCTGGACATCACTGTCTCTTTCTCTGGACATCGCTGACTCCCTCTCTGGACATCACTGACTCTCTCTGGACATCACTGACACTCTCTCTCTCTCTCTCTCTCTCTGGACATCACTGACTTTCTCTGGACATCGCTGACTCCCTCTCTGGACATCAAAGACTCTCTCTGGACAACACTGACTCTCTCTCTCTGGACATCACTGACACTCTCTCTCTGGACATCACTGACTCTCTCTCTGGACATCACTGACTCTCTCTCTCTGGACATCAATGACTCTCTCTCTGGACATCACTGACTCTCTCTCTGGACATCACTGACTCTCTCTCTGGACATCACTGACTCTATCTCTCTGGACATCACTGACTCTCTCTCTCTCTCTCTGGACATCACTGACTCTCTCTCTCTCTCTGGACATCACTGACTCTCTCTCTGGACATCACTGACTCTCTCTCTGGACATCACTGACACTCTCTCTCTGGACATCACTGACTCTCTCTGGACATCACTGACTCTCTCTCTCTGGACATCACTGACTCTCTCTCTCTGGACATCACTGACTCTCTCTCTCTTTGGACATCACTGACTCTCTCTGGACATCACTGATTCTCTCTCTCTCTGAACATCACTGACTCTCTCTCTGGACATCACTGACTCTTTCTCTGGACATCATTGACTCTCTCTCTCTGGACATCACTGACTCTCTCTCTGGACATCACTGACTCTGTCTCTCTGGGCATCACTGACTCTCTCTCTCTGGACATCATTGACTCTCTCTCTGGGCATCACTGACTCTCTCTCTCTCTGGACATCACAGACTCTCTCTGCACATCACTGACTCTCTCTCTCTGGACATCACTGACTCTCTCTCTGGACATCACTGACTCTCTCTCTGGACATCACTGACTCTCTCTGTGAACTTTACTGACTCTCTATGGACATCACTGTCTCTTTCTCAGGACATCGCTGACTCCCTCTCTGGACATCACTGACTCTCTCTGGACATCACTGACGCTCTCTCTCTCTCTCTCTCTGGACATCACTGACTCTCTCTGGACATCACTGACTCTCTCTCTGGACATCACTGACTCTCTCTCTCTCTCTGGACATCGCTGACTCCCTCTCTGGACATCACTGACTCTCTCTCTGGACATCACTGACTCTCTCTCCCTGGACATCACTGACTCCCTCTCTGGACATCACTGACTCTCTCTCTGGACATCACTGACTCTCACTCTCTGGACATCACTGACACTCTGTCTCTGGACATCACTGACTCTCTCTCTGGACATCACTGACTCTCTCTGGACATCACTGACTCTCCCTCTGGACATCATTGATTCTCTCTCTCTCTCTGGACATCACTGACTCTCTCTGGACATCACTGACTCTCTCTCTGGACGTCACTGACTCTCTCTCTGGATATCACTGGCTCGCTCTGTGGACATCACTGACTCTCTCTCTGAACATCACTGACTCTCTCTCTGGACATCACTGACTCTCTCTCTCTGGACATCACTGACTCTCTCTCTGGACATCACTGACTCTCTCTCTGGGCATCACTGAATCTCTCTCTGGACATCACTGACTCACTCTCTGGACATCACTGACTCTCTCTGGACATCACTGACTCTCTCTCTCTGGACATCACTGACTCTCTCTCTCTCTGGACATCACTGACTCTCTCTGGACATCACTGATTCTCTCTCTCTCTGAACATCACTGAGTCTCTCTCTGGACATCACTGACTCTTTCTCTGGACATCACTGACTCTCTCTCTGGACATCACTGACTCTGTCTCTCTGGGCATCACTGACTCTCTCTCTCTGGACATCATTGACTCTCTCTCTGGACATCACTGACTCTCTCTCTGGACATCACTGACTCTGTCTCTCTGGGCATCACTGACTCTCTCTCTCTGGACATCATTGACTCTTTCTCTGGACATCACTGACTCTCTCTCTGGAGATCACTGACTCTCTCTCTGGACATAACTGACTCTCTCTCTGGACATCACTGACTCTCTCTCTGGACATCACTGACTCTCTCTCTCTCTCTGGGCGTCACTGACTCTCTGGACATCACTGTCTCTCTCTCTGGATATCACTGACTCTCTCTGGACATCACTGACTCTCTCTCTGGACATCATTGATTCTCTCTCTCTCTCTGGACATCACTGACTCTCTCTGGACATCACTGACTCTCTCTATGGACGTCACTGACTTTCTCTCTGGATATCACTGGCTCACTCTGTGGACATCACTGACTCTCTCTCTGAACATCACTGACTCTCTGTGGACATCACTGTCTCTTTCTCTGGACATCGCTAACTCCCTCTCTTGTCATCACTGACTCTCTCTCTGGACATCACTGACGCTCTCTCTCTCTCTCTCTCTGGACATCACTGACTCTCTCTCTCTCTCTCTGGACATCGCTGACTCCCTCTCTGGACATCACTGACTCTCTCTCTGGACATCACTGACTCTCTCTCTCTCTCTGGACATCACTGACACTCTCTCTCTGGACATCACTGACTCACTCTCTGGAGATCACTGACTCTCTCTCTGGACATCACTGAATCTCTCTATCTGGACATCACTGCCTCTCTCTCTGGACATCACTCTCTCTCTCACTCTCTCTGGACATCACTGACTCTCACTCTGGATGTCACTAGCTCTCTCTCTGGACATCACTGCCTCTCTCTGTGAACATTACTGACTCTCTATGGACATCACTGTCTCTTTCTCTGGACATCGCTGACTCCCTCTCTGGACATCACTGACTCTCTCTCTGGACATCACTGACGCTCTCTCTCTCTCTCTCTCTCTGGACATCACTGACTCTCTCTGGACATCACTGACTCTCTCTCTGGACATCACTGACTCTCTCTCTCTCTCTGGACATCGCTGACTCCCTCTCTGGACATCACTGACTCTCTCTCTGGACATCACTGACTCTCTCTCTCTGGACATCACTGACACTCTCTCTCTGGACATCACTGACTCTCTCTCTGGACATCACTGACTCTCTCTCTCTGGACATCACTGACTCTCTCTCTGGACATAACTGACTCTCTCTCTGGGCATCACTGACTCTCTCTCTGGACATCACTGACTCTCTCTCTGGACATCACTGACTCTCTCTGGACATCACTGACTCTATCTCTCTGGACATCACTGACTCTCTCTCTCTCTCTCTGGACATCACTGACTCTCTCTCTCTGGACATCACTGACTCTCTCTCTGGACATCACTGACTCTCTCTCTGGACATCACTGACTCTCTCTCTCTGGACATCACTGACTCTCTCTGGACATCACTGACTCTCTCTCTCTGGACATCACTGACTCTCCCTCTCTCTGGACATCACTGACTCTCTCTGGACATCACTGATTCTCTCTCTCTCTCTGAACATCACTGACTCTCTCTCTGGACATCACTGACTCTGTCTCTCTGAACATCACTGACTCTCTCTCTGGACATCACTGACTCTCTCTCTCTGGACATCACTAACTCTCTCTCTGGACATCACTGACTCTCTCTCTCTGGACATCACTGACTCTCTCTCTGGGCATCACTGACTCTCTCTCTCTGGACATCACTGACTCTCTCTCTGGGCATCACTGACTCTCTCTCTCTCTGGACATCACGGATGCTCTCTCTCTCTGGACATCACTGACTCTCTCTCTGGGCATCACTGAATCTCTCTCTGGACACCACTGACTCTCTCTCTGGACATCACTGACTCTCTCTCTGGGCATCACTGACTCTCTCTCTGGACATCACTGACACTCTCTCTCTGGACATCACTGACTCTCTCTCTGGACATCACTGACTCTCTCTCTCTGGACATCACTGACTCTCTCTCTGGACATCACTGACTCTCTCTCTGGGCATCACTGACTCTCTCTCTGGACATCACTGACTCTCTCTCTGGACATCACTGACTCTCTCTGGACATCACTGACTATCTCTCTGGACATCACTGACTCTCTCTCTCTCTCTGGACATCACTGACTCTCTCCCTCTCTCTGGACATCACTGGCTCTCTCTCTGGACATCACTGACTCTCTCTGGACATCACTGACTCTCTCTCACTGGACATCACTGACTCTCTCTCTCTGGACATCACTGACTCTCTCTCTCTCTGGACATCACTGACTCTCTCTGGACATCACTGATTCTCTCTATCTCTGAACATCACTGACTCTCTCTCTCTGGACATCACTGACTCTTTCTCTCGACATCATTGACTCTCTCTCTCTGGACATCACTGACTCTCTCTCTGGACATCACTGACTCTGTCTCTCTGGGCATCACTGACTCTCTCTCTCTGGACATCATTGCCTCTCTCTCTGGGCATCACTGACTCTCTCTCTCTCTCTGGGCGTCACTGACTCTCTGGACATCACTGACTCTCTCTCTGGATATCACTGACTCTCTCTGGACATCACTGACTCTCTCTCTGGACATCATTGATTCTCTCTCTCACTCTGGACATCACTGACTCTCTCTGGACATCACTGACTCTCTCTCTGGACGTCACTGACTCTCTCTCTGGATATCACTGGCTCTCTCTGTGGACATCACTGACTCTCTCTCTGGACATCACTGACTCTCTCTCTCTGGACATCACTGACTCTCTCTCTCTCTGGACATCACTGACTCTCTCCGGACATCACTGATTCTCTCTCTCTCTGAACTTCACTGACTATCTCTCTGGACATCACTGACTCTTTCTCTGGACATCATTGACTCTCTCTCTCTGGACATCACTGACTCTCTCTCTGGACATCACTGACTCTGTCTCTCTGGGCATCACTGACTCTCTCTCTCTGGACATCATTGACTCTCTCTCTGGGCATCACTGACTCTCTCTCTCTCTGGACATCACAGACTCTCTCTGCATATCACTGACTCTCTCTGTCTGGACATCACTGACTCTCTCTCTGCACATCACTGACTCTCTCTCTGGACATCACTGATTCTCTCTGTGAACATTACTGACTCTCTATGGACATCACTGTCTCTTTCTCTGGACATCGCTGACTCCCTCTCTGGACATCACTGACTCTCTCTGGACATCACTGACGCTCTCTCTCTCTCTCTCTCTCTGGACATCACTGACTCTCTCTGGACATCACTGACTCTCTCTCTGGACATCACTGACTCTCTCTCTCTCTCTGGACATCGCTGACTCCCTCTCTGGACATCACTGACTCTCTCTCTGGACATCACTGACTCTCTCACTCTCTCTGGACATCACTGACTCTCACTCTGGATGTCACTAGCTCTCTCTCTGGACATCACTGCCTCTCTCTGTGAACATTACTGACTCTCTATGGACATCACTGTCTCTTTCTCTGGACATCGCTGACTCCCTCTCTGGACATCACTGACTCTCTCTGGACATCACTGACTCTCTCTCTCTGGACATCACTGACTCTCTCTCTGGACATCACTGACTCTCTCTCTCTGGACATCACTGACTCTCTCTCTGGGCATCACTGACTCTCTCTCTCTGGACATCACTGACTCTCTCTCTGGGCATCACTGACTCTCTCTCTCTCTGGACATCACGGATGCTCTCTCTCTCTGGACATCACTGACTCTCTCTCTGGGCATCACTGAATCTCTCTCTGGACACCACTGACTCTCTCTCTGGACATCACTGATTCTCTCTCTGGGCATCACTGACTCTCTCTCTGGACATCACTGACATTCTCTCTCTGGACATCACTGACTCTCTCTCTGGACATCACTGACTCTCTCTCTCTGGACATCACTGACTCTCTCTCTGGACATCACTGACTCTCTCTCTGGGCATCACTGACTCTCTCTCTGGACATCACTGACTCTCTCTCTGGACATCACTGACTCTCTCTGGACATCACTGACTATCTCTCTGGACATCACTGACTCTCTCTCTCTCTCTGGACATCACTGACTCTCTCTCTCTCTCTGGACATCACTGGCTCCCTCTCTGGACATCACTGACTCTCTCTCTGGACATCACTGAGTCTCTCTCTCTGGACATGACTGACTCTCTCTGGACATCACTGACTCTCTCTCACTGGACATCACTGACTCTCTCTCTCTGGACATCACTGACTCTCTCTCTCTCTGGACATCACTGACTCTCTCTGGACATCACTGATTCTCTCTCTCTCTGAACATCACTGACTCTCTCTCTGGACATCACTGACTCTTTCTCTGGACATCATTGACTCTCTCTCTCTGGACATCACTGACTCTCTCTCTGGACATCACTGACTCTGTCTCTCTGGGCATCACTGACTCTCTCTCTCTGGACATCATTGACTCTCTCTCTGGGCATCACTGACTCTCTCTCTCTCTCTGGGCGTCACTGACTCTCTGGACATCACTGACTCTCTCTCTGGATATCACTGACTCTCTCTGGACATCACTGACTCTCTCTCTGGACATCATTGATTCTCTCTCTCACTCTGGACATCACTGACTCTCTCTGGACATCACTGACTCTCTCTCTGGACGTCACTGACTCTCTCTCTGGATATCACTGGCTCTCTCTGTGGACATCACTGACTCTCTCTCTGGACATCACTGACTCTCTCTCTCTGGACATCACTGACTCTCTCTCTCTCTGGGCATCACTGACTCTCTCCGGACATCACTGATTCTCTCTCTCTCTGAACTTCACTGACTATCTCTCTGGACATCACTGACTCTTTCTCTGGACATCATTGACTCTCTCTCTCTGGACATCACTGACTCTCTCTCTGGACATCACTGACTCTGTCTCTCTGGGCATCACTGACTCTCTCTCTCTGGACATCATTGACTCTCTCTCTGGGCATCACTGACTCTCTCTCTCTCTGGACATCACAGACTCTCTCTGCATATCACTGACTCTCTCTGTCTGGACATCACTGACTCTCTCTCTGGACATCACTGACTCTCTCTCTGGACATCACTGATTCTCTCTGTGAACATTACTGACTCTCTATGGACATCACTGTCTCTTTCTCTGGACATCGCTGACTCCCTCTCTGGACATCACTGACTCTCTCTGGACATCACTGACGCTCTCTCTCTCTCTCTCTCTCTGGACATCACTGACTCTCTCTGGACATCACTGACTCTCTCTCTGGACATCACTGACTCTCTCTCTCTCTCTGGACATCGCTGACTCCCTCTCTGGACATCACTGACTCTCTCTCTGGACATCACTGACTCTCTCACTCTCTCTGGACATCACTGACTCTCACTCTGGATGTCACTAGCTCTCTCTCTGGACATCACTGCCTCTCTCTGTGAACATTACTGACTCTCTATGGACATCACTGTCTCTTTCTCTGGACATCGCTGACTCCCTCTCTGGACATCACTGACTCTCTCTGGACATCACTGACGCTCTCTCTCTCTCACTCTCTCTGGACATCACTGACTCTCTCTGGACATCACTGACTCTCTCTCTGGACATCACTGACTCTCTCTCTCTCTCTGGACATCGCTGACTCCCTCTCTGGACATCACTGACTCTCTCTCTGGACATCACTGACTCTCTCTCTCTGGACATCACTGACTCTCTCTCTGCACATCACTGACTCTCTCTCTGGGCATCACTGACTCTCTCTCTGGACATCACTGACTCTCTCTCTGGACATCACTGACTCTCTCTCTGGACATCACTGACTCTATCTCTCTGGACATCACTGACTCTCTCTCTCTCTCTGGACATCACTGACTCTCTCTCTCTCTCTGGACATCACTGACTCTCTCTCCGGACATCACTGACTCTCTCTCTGGACATCACTGACTCTCTCTCTCTGGACATCACTGACTCTCTCTGGACATCACTGACTCTCTCTCTCTCTGGACATCACTGACTCTCTCTCTCTGGACATCACTGACTCTCTCTCTCTCTGGACATCACTGACTCTCTCTGGACATCACTGATTCTCTCTCTCTCTGAACATCACTGACTCTCTCTCTGGACATCACTGACTCTTTCTCTGGACATCATTGACTCTCTCTCTCTGGACATCACTGACTCTCTCTCTGGACATCACTGACTCTCTCTCTCTCTCTGGACATCACTGACTCTCTCTCCGGACATCACTGACTCTCTCTCTGGACATCACTGACTCTCTCTCTCTGGACATCACTGACTCTCTCTGTGAACATTACTGACTCTCTATGGACATCACTGTTTCTTTCTCTGGACATCGCTGACTCCCTCTCTGGACATCACTGACTCTCTCTGGACATCACTGACGCTCTCTCTCTCTCTCTCTCTCTGGACATCACTGACTCTCTCTGGACATCACTGACTCTCTCTCTGGACATCACTGACTCTCTCTCTCTCTCTGGACATCGCTGACTCCCTCTCTGGACATCACTGACTCTCTCTCTGGACATTACTCTCTCTCTCACTCTCTGGACATCGCTGACTCCCTCTCTGGACATCACTGACTCTCTCTGGACATCACTGACTCTCTCTCTCTGGACATCACTGACACTCTCTCTCTGGACATCACTGACTCTCTCTCTGGACATCACTGACTCTCTCTCGCTGGACATCACTGACTCTCTCTCTGGACATCACTGACTCTCTCTCTGGGCATCACTGACTCTCTCTCTGGACATCACTGACTCTCTCTCAGGACATCACTGACTCTCTCTCTGGACATCACTGACTCTATCTCTCTGGACATCACTGACTCTCTCTCTCTCTGGACATCACTGACTCTCTCTCTGGACATCACTGACTCTCTCTCTGGACATCACTGACTCTCTCTCTCTGGACATCAGTGACTCTCTCTGGACATCACTGACTCTCTCTCTTTGCACATCACTGACTCTCTCTCTCTGGACACCACTGACTCTCTCTCTGGACATCACTGACTCTCTCTCTGGACATCACTGACTCTCTCTCTGGAGATCACTGACTCTCTCTCTGGACATAACTGACTCTCTCTCTGGACATCACTGACTCTCTCTCTGGACATCACTGACTCTCTCTCTCTCTCTGGGCGTCACTGACTCTCTGGACATCACTGACTCTCTCTCTGGATATCACTGACTCTCTCTGGACATCACTGACTCTCTCTCTGGACATCATTGATTCTCTCTCTCTGTGTGGACATCACTGACTCTCTCTGGACATCACTGACTCTCTCTCTGGACGTCACTGACTCTCTCTCTGGATATCACTGGCTCTCTCTGTGGACATCACTGACTCTCTCTCTGAACATCACTGACTCTCTGTGGACATCACTGTCTCTTTCTCTGGACATCGCTAACTCCCTCTCTGGACATCACTGTCTCCTTCTCTGGACATCGCTGACTCCCTCTCTGGACATCACTGACTCTCTCTGGACATCACTGACACTCTCTCTCTCTCTCTCTCTCTCTGGACATCACTGACTTTCTCTGGACATCGCTGACTCCCTCTCTGGACATCAAAGACTCTCTCTGGACATCACTGACTCTCTCTCTCTGGACATCACTGACACTCTCTCTCTGGACATCACTGACTCTCTCTCTGGACATCACTGACTCTCTCTCTCTGGACATCAATGACTCTCTCTCTGGACAGCACTGACTCTCTCTCTGGGCATCACTGACTCTCTCTCTGGACATCACTGACTCTCTCTCTGGACATCACTGACTCTCTCTCTGGACATCACTGACTCTATCTCTCTGGACATCACTGACTCTCTCTCTCTCTCTCTGGACATCACTGACTCTCTCTCTCTCTCTGGACATCACTGACTCTCTCTCTGGACATCACTGACTCTCTCTCTGGACATCACTGACTCTCTCTCTCTCTGGACATCACTGACTCTCTCCGGACATCACTGATTCTCTCTCTCTCTGAACTTCACTGACTATCTCTCTGGACATCACTGACTCTTTCTCTGGACATCATTGACTCTCTCTCTCTGGACATCACTGACTCTCTCTCTGGACATCACTGACTCTGTCTCTCTGGGCATCACTGACTCTCTCTCTCTGGACATCATTGACTCTCTCTCTGGGCATCACTGACTCTCTCTCTCTCTGGACATCACAGACTCTCTCTGCATATCACTGACTCTCTCTGTCTGGACATCACTGACTCTCTCTCTGGACATCACTGACTCTCTCTCTGGACATCACTGATTCTCTCTGTGAACATTACTGACTCTCTATGGACATCACTGTCTCTTTCTCTGGACATCGCTGACTCCCTCTCTGGACATCACTGACTCTCTCTGGACATCACTGACGCTCTCTCTCTCTCTCTCTCTCTGGACATCACTGACTCTCTCTGGACATCACTGACTCTCTCTCTGGACATCACTGACTCTCTCTCTCTCTCTGGACATCGCTGACTCCCTCTCTGGACATCACTGACTCTCTCTCTGGACATCACTGACTCTCTCACTCTCTCTGGACATCACTGACTCTCACTCTGGATGTCACTAGCTCTCTCTCTGGACATCACTGCCTCTCTCTGTGAACATTACTGACTCTCTATGGACATCACTGTCTCTTTCTCTGGACATCGCTGACTCCCTCTCTGGACATCACTGACTCTCTCTGGACATCACTGACGCTCTCTCTCTCTCACTCTCTCTGGACATCACTGACTCTCTCTGGACATCACTGACTCTCTCTCTGGACATCACTGACTCTCTCTCTCTCTCTGGACATCGCTGACTCCCTCTCTGGACATCACTGACTCTCTCTCTGGACATCACTGACTCTCTCTCTCTGGACATCACTGACTCTCTCTCTGCACATCACTGACTCTCTCTCTGGGCATCACTGACTCTCTCTCTGGACATCACTGACTCTCTCTCTGGACATCACTGACTCTCTCTCTGGACATCACTGACTCTATCTCTCTGGACATCACTGACTCTCTCTCTCTCTCTGGACATCACTGACTCTCTCTCTCTCTCTCTGGATATCACTGACTCTCTCTCCGGACATCACTGACTCTCTCTCTGGACATCACTGACTCTCTCTCTCTGGACATCACTGACTCTCTCTGGACATCACTGACTCTCTCTCTCTCTGGACATCACTGACTCTCTCTCTCTGGACATCACTGACTCTCTCTCTCTCTGGACATCACTGACTCTCTCTGGACATCACTGATTCTCTCTCTCTCTGAACATCACTGACTCTCTCTCTGGACATCACTGACTCTTTCTCTGGACATCATTGACTCTCTCTCTCTGGACATCACTGACTCTCTCTCTGGACATCACTGACTCTCTCTCTCTCTCTGGACATCACTGACTCTCTCTCCGGACATCACTGACTCTCTCTCTGGACATCACTGACTCTCTCTCTCTGGACATCACTGACTCTCTCTGTGAACATTACTGACTCTCTATGGACATCACTGTTTCTTTCTCTGGACATCGCTGACTCCCTCTCTGGACATCACTGACTCTCTCTGGACATCACTGACGCTCTCTCTCTCTCTCTCTCTCTGGACATCACTGACTCTCTCTGGACATCACTGACTCTCTCTCTGGACATCACTGACTCTCTCTCTCTCTCTGGACATCGCTGACTCTCTCTCTGGACATCACTGACTCTCTCTCTGGACATTACTCTCTCTCTCACTCTCTGGACATCGCTGACTCCCTCTCTGGACATCACTGACTCTCTCTGGACATCACTGACTCTCTCTCTCTGGACATCACTGACACTCTCTCTCTGGACATCACTGACTCTCTCTCTGGACATCACTGACTCTCTCTCGCTGGACATCACTGACTCTCTCTCTGGACATCACTGACTCTCTCTCTGGGCATCACTGACTCTCTCTCTGGACATCACTGACTCTCTCTCAGGACATCACTGACTCTCTCTCTGGACATCACTGACTCTATCTCTCTGGACATCACTGACTCTCTCTCTGGACATCACTGACTCTCTCTCTGGACATCACTGACTCTCTCTCTGGACATCACTGACTCTCTCTCTCTGGACATCAGTGACTCTCTCTGGACATCACTGACTCTCTCTCTCTGCACATCACTGACTCTCTCTCTCTGGACACCACTGACTCTCTCTCTGGACATCACTGACTCTCTCTCTGGACATCACTGACTCTCTCTCTGGAGATCACTGACTCTCTCTCTGGACATAACTGACTCTCTCTCTGGACATCACTGACTCTCTCTCTGGACATCACTGACTCTCTCTCTCTCTCTGGGCGTCACTGACTCTCTGGACATCACTGACTCTCTCTCTGGATATCACTGACTCTCTCTGGACATCACTGACTCTCTCTCTGGACATCATTGATTCTCTCTCTCTCTCTGGACATCACTGACTCTCTCTGGACATCACTGACTCTCTCTCTGGACGTCACTGACTCTCTCTCTGGATATCACTGGCTCTCTCTGTGGACATCACTGACTCTCTCTCTGAACATCACTGACTCTCTGTGGACATCACTGTCTCTTTCTCTGGACATCGCTAACTCCCTCTCTGGACATCACTGTCTCTTTCTCTGGACATCGCTGACTCCCTCTCTGGACATCACTGACTCTCTCTGGACATCACTGACACTCTCTCTCTCTGGACATCACTGACTTTCTCTGGACATCGCTGACTCCCTCTCTGGACATCAAAGACTCTCTCTGGACATCACTGACTCTCTCTCTCTGGACATCACTGACACTCTCTCTCTGGACATCACTGACTCCCTCTCTGGACATCACTGACTCTCTCTCTCTGGACATCAATGACTCTCTCTCTGGACAGCACTGACTCTCTCTCTGGGCATCACTGACTCTCTCTCTGGACATCACTGACTCTCTCTCTGGACATCACTGACTCTCTCTCTGGACATCACTGACTCTATCTCTCTGGACATCACTGACTCTCTCTCTCTCTCTCTGGACATCACTGACTCTCTCTCTCTCTCTCTGGACATCACTGACTCTCTCTCTGGACATCACTGACTCTCTCTCTGGACATCACTGACACTCTCTCTCTGGACATCACTGACTCTCTCTGGACATCACTGACTCTCTCTCTCTGGACATCACTGACTCTCTCTCTCTGGACATCACTGACTCTCTCTCTCTTTGGACATCACTGACTCTCTCTGGACATCACTGATTCTCTCTCTCTCTGAACATCACTGACTCTCTCTCTGGACATCACTGACTCTTTCTCTGGACATCATTGACTCTCTCTCTCTGGACATCACTGACTCTCTCTCTGGACATCACTGACTCTGTCTCTCTGGGCATCACTGACTCTCTCTCTCTGGACATCATTGACTCTCTCTCTGGGCATCACTGACTCTCTCTCTCTCTGGACATCACAGACTCTCTCTGCACATCACTGACTCTCTCTCTCTGGACATCACTGACTCTCTCTCTGGACATCACTGACTCTCTCTCTGGACATCACTGACTCTCTCTCTGGAGATCACTGACTCTCTCTCTGGACATAACTGACTCTCTCTCTCTGGACATCACTGACTCTCTCTCTGGACATCACTGACTCTCTCTCGCTCTCTCTGGATATCACTGACTCTCTCTCCGGACATCACTGACTCTCTCTCTGGACATCACTGACTCTCTCTCTCTGGACATCACTGACTCTCTCTGGACATCACTGACTCTCTCTCTCTCTGGACATCACTGACTCTCTCTCTCTGGACATCACTGACTCTCTCTCTCTCTGGACATCACTGACTCTCTCTGGACATCACTGATTCTCTCTCTCTCTGAACATCACTGACTCTCTCTCTGGACATCACTGACTCTTTCTCTGGACATCATTGACTCTCTCTCTCTGGACATCACTGACTCTCTCTCTGGACATCACTGACTCTCTCTCTCTCTCTGGACATCACTGACTCTCTCTCCGGACATCACTGACTCTCTCTCTGGACATCACTGACTCTCTCTCTCTGGACATCACTGACTCTCTCTGTGAACATTACTGACTCTCTATGGACATCACTGTTTCTTTCTCTGGACATCGCTGACTCCCTCTCTGGACATCACTGACTCTCTCTGGACATCACTGACGCTCTCTCTCTCTCTCTCTCTCTGGACATCACGACTCTCTCTGGACATCACTGACTCTCTCTCTGGACATCACTGACTCTCTCTCTCTCTCTGGACATCGCTGACTCTCTCTCTGGACATCACTGACTCTCTCTCTGGACATTACTCTCTCTCTCACTCTCTGGACATCGCTGACTCCCTCTCTGGACATCACTGACTCTCTCTGGACATCACTGACTCTCTCTCTCTGGACATCACTGACACTCTCTCTCTGGACATCACTGACTCTCTCTCTGGACATCACTGACTCTCTCTCGCTGGACATCACTGACTCTCTCTCTGGACATCACTGACTCTCTCTCTGGGCATCACTGACTCTCTCTCTGGACATCACTGACTCTCTCTCAGGACATCACTGACTCTCTCTCTGGACATCACTGACTCTATCTCTCTGGACATCACTGACTCTCTCTCTCTCTGGACATCACTGACTCTCTCTCTGGACATCACTGACTCTCTCTCTGGACATCACTGACTCTCTCTCTCTGGACATCAGTGACTCTCTCTGGACATCACTGACTCTCTCTCTCTGCACATCACTGACTCTCTCTCTCTGGACACCACTGACTCTCTCTCTGGACATCACTGACTCTCTCTCTGGACATCACTGACTCTCTCTCTGGAGATCACTGACTCTCTCTCTGGACATAACTGACTCTCTCTCTGGACATCACTGACTCTCTCTCTGGACATCACTGACTCTCTCTCTCTCTCTGGGCGTCACTGACTCTCTGGACATCACTGACTCTCTCTCTGGATATCACTGACTCTCTCTGGACATCACTGACTCTCTCTCTGGACATCATTGATTCTCTCTCTCTCTCTGGACATCACTGACTCTCTCTGGACATCACTGACTCTCTCTCTGGACGTCACTGACTCTCTCTCTGGATATCACTGGCTCTCTCTGTGGACATCACTGACTCTCTCTCTGAACATCACTGACTCTCTGTGGACATCACTGTCTCTTTCTCTGGACATCGCTAACTCCCTCTCTGGACATCACTGTCTCTTTCTCTGGACATCGCTGACTCCCTCTCTGGACATCACTGACTCTCTCTGGACATCACTGACACTCTCTCTCTCTGGACATCACTGACTTTCTCTGGACATCGCTGACTCCCTCTCTGGACATCAAAGACTCTCTCTGGACATCACTGACTCTCTCTCTCTGGACATCACTGACACTCTCTCTCTGGACATCACTGACTCCCTCTCTGGACATCACTGACTCTCTCTCTCTGGACATCAATGACTCTCTCTCTGGACAGCACTGACTCTCTCTCTGGGCATCACTGACTCTCTCTCTGGACATCACTGACTCTCTCTCTGGACATCACTGACTCTCTCTCTGGACATCACTGACTCTATCTCTCTGGACATCACTGACTCTCTCTCTCTCTCTCTGGACATCACTGACTCTCTCTCTCTCTCTCTGGACATCACTGACTCTCTCTCTGGACATCACTGACTCTCTCTCTGGACATCACTGACACTCTCTCTCTGGACATCACTGACTCTCTCTGGACATCACTGACTCTCTCTCTCTGGACATCACTGACTCTCTCTCTCTGGACATCACTGACTCTCTCTCTCTTTGGACATCACTGACTCTCTCTGGACATCACTGATTCTCTCTCTCTCTGAACATCACTGACTCTCTCTCTGGACATCACTGACTCTTTCTCTGGACATCATTGACTCTCTCTCTCTGGACATCACTGACTCTCTCTCTGGACATCGCTGACTCTGTCTCTCTGGGCATCACTGACTCTCTCTCTCTGGACATCATTGACTCTCTCTCTGGGCATCACTGACTCTCTCTCTCTCTGGACATCACAGACTCTCTCTGCACATCACTGACTCTCTCTCTCTGGACATCACTGACTCTCTCTCTGGACATCACTGACTCTCTCTCTGGACATCACTGACTCTCTCTCTGGAGATCACTGACTCTCTCTCTGGACATAACTGACTCTCTCTCTCTGGACATCACTGACTCTCTCTCTGGACATCACTGACTCTCTCTCTGGGCATCACTGAATCTCTCTCTGGACATCACTGACTCACTCTCTGGACATCACTGACTCTCTCTGGACATCACTGACTCTCTCTCTCTGGACATCACTGACTCTCTCTCTCTGGACATCACTGACTCTCTCTCTCTTTGGACATCACTGACTCTCTCTGGACATCACTGATTCTCTCTCTCTCTGGACATCAGTGACTCTCTCTGGACATCACTGACTCTCTCTCTCTGCACATCACTGACTCTCTCTCTCTGGACACCACTGACTCTCTCTCTGGACATCACTGACTCTCTCTCTGGACATCACTGACTCTCTCTCTGGAGATCACTGACTCTCTCTCTGGACATAACTGACTCTCTCTCTGGACATCACTGACTCTCTCTCTGGACATCACTGACTCTCTCTCTCTCTCTGGGCGTCACTGACTCTCTGGACATCACTGACTCTCTCTCTGGATATCACTGACTCTCTCTGGACATCACTGACTCTCTCTCTGGACATCATTGATTCTCTCTCTCTCTCTGGACATCACTGACTCTCTCTGGACATCACTGACTCTCTCTCTGGACGTCACTGACTCTCTCTCTGGATATCACTGGCACTCTCTGTGGACATCACTGACTCTCTCTCTGAACATCACTGACTCTCTGTGGACATCACTGTCTCTTTCTCTGGACATCGCTAACTCCCTCTCTGGACATCACTGTCTCTTTCTCTGGACATCGCTGACTCCCTCTCTGGACATCACTGACTCTCTCTGGACATCACTGACACTCTCTCTCTCTCTCTCTCTCTGGACATCACTGACTTTCTCTGGACATCGCTGACTCCCTCTCTGGACATCAAAGACTCTCTCTGGACATCACTGACTCTCTCTCTGGACATCACTGACTCTCTCTCTGGAGATCACTGACTCTCTCTCTGGACATAACTGACTCTCTCTCTCTGGACATCACTGACTCTCTCTCTGGGCATCACTGAATCTCTCTCTGGACATCACTGACTCACTCTCTGGACATCACTGACTCTCTCTGGACATCACTGACTCTCTCTCTCTGGACATCACTGACTCTCTCTCTCTGGACATCACTGACTCTCTCTCTCTTTGGACATCACTGACTCTCTCTGGACATCACTGATTCTCTCTCTCTCTGGACATCAGTGACTCTCTCTGGACATCACTGACTCTCTCTCTCTGCACATCACTGACTCTCTCTCTCTGGACACCACTGACTCTCTCTCTGGACATCACTGACTCTCTCTCTGGACATCACTGACTCTCTCTCTGGAGATCACTGACTCTCTCTCTGGACATAACTGACTCTCTCTCTGGACATCACTGACTCTCTCTCTGGACATCACTGACTCTCTCTCTCTCTCTGGGCGTCACTGACTCTCTGGACATCACTGACTCTCTCTCTGGATATCACTGACTCTCTCTGGACATCACTGACTCTCTCTCTGGACATCATTGATTCTCTCTCTCTCTCTGGACATCACTGACTCTCTCTGGACATCACTGACTCTCTCTCTGGACGTCACTGACTCTCTCTCTGGATATCACTGGCTCTCTCTGTGGACATCACTGACTCTCTCTCTGAACATCACTGACTCTCTGTGGACATCACTGTCTCTTTCTCTGGACATCGCTAACTCCCTCTCTGGACATCACTGTCTCTTTCTCTGGACATCGCTGACTCCCTCTCTGGACATCACTGACTCTCTCTGGACATCACTGACACTCTCTCTCTCTCTCTCTCTCTGGACATCACTGACTTTCTCTGGACATCGCTGACTCCCTCTCTGGACATCAAAGACTCTCTCTGGACATCACTGACTCTCTCTCTCTGGACATCACTGACACTCTCTCTCTGGACATCACTGACTCTCTCTCTGGACATCACTGACTCTCTCTCTCTGGACATCAATGACTCTCTCTCTGGACAGCACTGACTCTCTCTCTGGGCATCACTGACTCTCTCTCTGGACATCACTGACTCTCTCTCTGGACATCACTGACTCTCTCTCTGGACATCACTGACTCTATCTCTCTGGACATCACTGACTCTCTCTCTCTCTCTCTGGACATCACTGACTCTCTCTCTCTCTCTGGACATCACTGACTCTCTCTCTGGACATCACTGACTCTCTCTCTGGACATCACTGACACTCTCTCTCTGGACATCACTGACTCTCTCTGGACATCACTGACTCTCTCTCTCTGGACATCACTGACTCTCTCTCTCTGGACATCACTGACTCTCTCTCTCTTTGGACATCACTGACTCTCTCTGGACATCACTGATTCTCTCTCTCTCTGAACATCACTGACTCTCTCTCTGGACATCACTGACTCTTTCTCTGGACATCATTGACTCTCTCTCTCTGGACATCACTGACTCTCTCTCTGGACATCACTGACTCTGTCTCTCTGGGCATCACTGACTCTCTCTCTCTGCACATCATTGACTCTCTCTCTGGGCATCACTGACTCTCTCTCTCTCTGGACATCACAGACTCTCTCTGCACATCACTGACTCTCTCTCTCTGGACATCACTGACTCTCTCTCTGGACATCACTGACTCTCTCTCTGGACATCACTGACTCTCTCTGTGAACTTTACTGACTCTCTATGGACATCACTGTCTCTTTCTCTGGACATCGCTGACTCCCTCTCTGGACATCACTGACTCTCTCTGGACATCACTGACGCTCTCTCTCTCTCTCTCTCTCTGGACATCACTGACTCTCTCTGGACATCACTGACTCTCTCTCTGGACATCACTGACTCTCTCTCTCTCTCTGGACATCGCTGACTCCCTCTCTGGACATCACTGACTCTCTCTCTGGACATCACTGACTCTCTCTCCCTGGACATCACTGACTCCCTCTCTGGACATCACTGACTCTCTCTCTGGACATCACTGACTCTCACTCTCTGGACATCACTGACACTCTCTCTCTGGACATCACTGACTCTCTCTCTGGACATCACTGACTCTCTCTGGACATCACTGACTCTCTCTCTGGACATCATTGATTCTCTCTCTCTCTCTGGACATCACTGACTCTCTCTGGACATCACTGACTCTCTCTCTGGACGTCACTGACTCTCTCTCTGGATATCACTGGCTCTCTCTGTGGACATCACTGACTCTCTCTCTGAACATCACTGACTCTCTCTCTGGACATCACTGACTCTCTCTCTCTGGACATCACTGACTCTCTCTCTGGACATCACTGACTCTCTCTCTGGGCATCACTGAATCTCTCTCTGGACATCACTGACTCACTCTCTGGACATCACTGACTCTCTCTGGACATCACTGACTCTCTCTCTCTGGACATCACTGACTCTCTCTCTCTCTGGACATCACTGACTCTCTCTGGACATCACTGATTCTCTCTCTCTCTCTGAACATCACTGAGTCTCTCTCTGGACATCACTGACTCTTTCTCTGGACATCACTGACTCTCTCTCTGGACATCACTGACTCTGTCTCTCTGGGCATCACTGACTCTCTCTCTCTGGACATCATTGACTCTCTCTCTGGACATCACTGACTCTCTCTCTGGACATCACTGACTCTGTCTCTCTGGGCATCACTGACTCTCTCTCTCTGGACATCATTGACTCTTTCTCTGGACATCACTGACTCTCTCTCTGGAGATCACTGACTCTCTCTCTGGACATAACTGACTCTCTCTCTGGACTTCACTGACTCTCTCTCTGGACATCACTGGCTCTCTCTCTCTCTCTGGGCGTCACTGACTCTCTGGACATCACTGTCTCTCTCTCTGGATATCACTGACTCTCTCTGGACATCACTGACTCTCTCTCTGGACATCATTGATTCTCTCTCTCTCTGGACATCACTGACTCTCTCTGGACATCACTGACTCTCTCTATGGACGTCACTGACTTTCTCTCTGGATATCACTGGCTCACTCTGTGGACATCACTGACTCTCTCTCTGAACATCACTGACTCTCTGTGGACATCACTGTCTCTTTCTCTGGACATCGCTAACTCCCTCTCTTGTCATCACTGACTCTCTCTCTGGACATCACTGACGCTCTCTCTCTCTCTGGACATCACTGACTCTCTCTCTCTCTCTCTGGACATCGCTGACTCCCTCTCTGGACATCACTGACTCTCTCTCTGGACATCACTGACTCTCTCTCTCTCTCTGGACATCACTGACACTCTCTCTCTGGACATCACTGACTCACTCTCTGGAGATCACTGACTCTCTCTCTGGACATCACTGAATCTCTCTCTCTGGACATCACTGCCTCTCTCTCTGGACATCACTCTCTCTCTCACTCTCTCTGGACATCACTGACTCTCACTCTGGATGTCACTAGCTCTCTCTCTGGACATCACTGCCTCTCTCTGTGAACATTACTGACTCTCTATGGACATCACTGTCTCTTTCTCTGGACATCGCTGACTCCCTCTCTGGACATCACTGACTCTCTCTCTGGACATCACTGACGCTCTCTCTCTCTCTCTCATTACTCTGGACATCACTGACTCTCTCTGGACATCACTGACTCTCTCTCTGGACATCACTGACTATCTCTCTCTCTCTGGACATCGCTGACTCCCTCTCTGGACATCACTGACTCTCTCTCTGGACATCACTGACTCTCTCTCTCTGGACATCACTGACACTCTCTCTCTGGACATCACTGACTCTCTCTCTGGACATCACTGACTCTCTCTCTCTGGACATCACTGACTCTCTCTCTGGACATAACTGACTCTCTCTCTGGGCATCACTGACTCTCTCTCTGGACATCACTGACTCTCTCTCTGGACATCACTGACTCTCTCTCTGGACATCACTGACTCTATCTCTCTGGACATCACTGACTCTCTCTCTCTCTCTGGACATCACTGACTCTCTCTCTGTCTCTGGACATCACTGACTCTCTCTCTGGACATCACTGACTCTCTCTCTGGACATCACTGACTCTCTCTCTCTGGACATCACTGACTCTCTCTGGACATCACTGACTCTCTCTCTCTGGACATCACTGACTCTCTCTCTCTCTGGACATCACTGACTCTCTCTGGACATCACTGATTCTCTCTCTCTCTCTGAACATCACTGACTCTCTCTCTGGACATCACTGACTCTGTCTCTCTGAACATCACTGACTCTCTCTCTGGACATCACTGACTCTCTCTCTCTCTGGACATCACTGACTCTCTCTCTGGACATCACTGACTCTCTCTCTCTGGACATCACTGACTCTCTCTCTGGGCATCACTGACTCTCTCTCTCTGGACATCACTGACTCTCTCTCTGGGCATCACTGACTCTCTCTCTCTCTGGACATCACGGATGCTCTCTCTCTCTGGACATCACTGACTCTCTCTCTGGGCATCACTGAATCTCTCTCTGGACACCACTGACTCTCTCTCTGGACATCACTGACTCTCTCTCTCTGGACATCACTGACACTCTCTCTCTGGACATCACTGACTCTCTCTCTGGACATCACTGACTCTCTCTCTCTGGACATCACTGACTCTCTCTCTGGACATAACTGACTCTCTCTCTGGGCATCACTGACTCTCTCTCTGGACATCACTGACTCTCTCTCTGGACATCACTGACTCTCTCTCTGGACATCACTGACTCTATCTCTCTGGACATCACTGACTCTCTCTCTCTCTCTGGACATCACTGACTCTCTCTCTCTCTCTGGACATCACTGACTCTCTCTCTGGACATCACTGACTCTCTCTCTGGACATCACTGACTCTCTCTCTCTGGACATCACTGACTCTCTCTGGACATCACTGACTCTCTCTCTCTGGACATCACTGACTCTCTCTCTCTCTGGACATCACTGACTCTCTCTGGACATCACTGATTCTCTCTCTCTCTCTGAACATCACTGACTCTCTCTCTGGACATCACTGACTCTGTCTCTCTGAACATCACTGACTCTCTCTCTGGACATCACTGACTCTCTCTCTCTCTCTCTGGACATCGCTGACTCCCTCTCTGGACATCACTGACTCTCTCTCTGGACATCACTGACTCTCTCTCTCTCTCTGGACATCACTGACACTCTCTCTCTGGACATCACTGACTCACTCTCTGGAGATCACTGACTCTCTCTCTGGACATCACTGAATCTCTCTCTCTGGACATCACTGCCTCTCTCTCTGGACATCACTCTCTCTCTCACTCTCTCTGGACATCACTGACTCTCACTCTGGATGTCACTAGCTCTCTCTCTGGACATCACTGCCTCTCTCTGTGAACATTACTGACTCTCTATGGACATCACTGTCTCTTTCTCTGGACATCGCTGACTCCCTCTCTGGACATCACTGACTCTCTCTCTGGACATCACTGACGCTCTCTCTCTCTCTCTCATTACTCTGGACATCACTGACTCTCTCTGGACATCACTGACTCTCTCTCTGGACATCACTGACTATCTCTCTCTCTCTGGACATCGCTGACTCCCTCTCTGGACATCACTGACTCTCTCTCTGGACATCACTGACTCTCTCTCTCTGGACATCACTGACACTCTCTCTCTGGACATCACTGACTCTCTCTCTGGACATCACTGACTCTCTCTCTCTGGACATCACTGACTCTCTCTCTGGACATAACTGACTCTCTCTCTGGGCATCACTGACTCTCTCTCTGGACATCACTGACTCTCTCTCTGGACATCACTGACTCTCTCTCTGGACATCACTGACTCTATCTCTCTGGACATCACTGACTCTCTCTCTCTCTCTGGACATCACTGACTCTCTCTCTCTCTCTGGACATCACTGACTCTCTCTCTGGACATCACTGACTCTCTCTCTGGACATCACTGACTCTCTCTCTCTGGACATCACTGACTCTCTCTGGACATCACTGACTCTCTCTCTCTGGACATCACTGACTCTCTCTCTCTCTGGACATCACTGACTCTCTCTGGACATCACTGATTCTCTCTCTCTCTCTGAACATCACTGACTCTCTCTCTGGACATCACTGACTCTGTCTCTCTGAACATCACTGACTCTCTCTCTGGACATCACTGACTCTCTCTCTCTCTGGACATCACTGACTCTCTCTCTGGACATCACTGACTCTCTCTCTCTGGACATCACTGACTCTCTCTCTGGGCATCACTGACTCTCTCTCTCTGGACATCACTGACTCTCTCTCTGGGCATCACTGACTCTCTCTCTCTCTGGACATCACGGATGCTCTCTCTCTCTGGACATCACTGACTCTCTCTCTGGGCATCACTGAATCTCTCTCTGGACACCACTGACTCTCTCTCTGGACATCACTGACTCTCTCTCTGGGCATCACTGACTCTCTCTCTGGACATCACTGACACTCTCTCTCTAGACATCACTGACTCTCTCTCTGGACATCACTGACTCTCTCTCTCTGGACATCACTGACTCTCTCTCTGGACATCACTGACTCTCTCTCTGGGCATCACTGACTCTCTCTCTGGACATCACTGACTCTCTCTCTGGACATCACTGACTCTCTCTGGACATCACTGACTATCTCTCTGGACATCACTGACTCTCTCTCTCTCTGGACATCACTGACTCTCTCTCTCTCTCTGGACATCACTGGCTCTCTCTCTGGACATCACTGACTCTCTCTCTGGACATCACTGAGTCTCTCTCTCTGGACATCACTGACTCTCTCTGGACATCACTGACTCTCTCTCACTGGACATCACTGACTCTCTCTCTCTGGACATCACTGACTCTCTCTCTCTCTGGACATCACTGACTCTCTCTGGACATCACTGATTCTCTCTCTCTCTGAACATCACTGACTCTCTCTCTGGACATCACTGACTCTTTCTCTGGACATCATTGACTCTCTCTCTCTGGACATCACTGACTCTCTCTCTGGACATCACTGACTCTGTCTCTCTGGGCATCACTGACTCTCTCTCTCTGGACATCATTGACTCTCTCTCTGGGCATCACTGACTCTCTCTCTCTCTGGACATCACAGACTCTCTCTGCACATCACTGACTCTCTCTCTCTGGACATCACTGACTCTCTCTCTGGACATCACTGACTCTCTCTCTGGACATCACTGACTCTCTCTCTGGAGATCACTGACTCTCTCTGGACATAACTGACTCTCTCTCTGGACATCATTGACTCTCTCTCTGGACATCACTGACTCTCTCTCTCTCTCTGGGCGTCACTGACTCTCTGGACATCACTGACTCTCTCTCTGGATATCACTGACTCTCTCTGGACATCACTGACTCTATCTCTGGACATCATTGATTCTCTCTCTGGGCATCACTGACTCTCTCTCTGGACATCACTGACTCTCTCTCTGGACATCACTGACTCTCTCTCTGGACATCACTGACTCTATCTCTCTGGACATCACTGACTCTCTCTCTCTCTCTGGACATCACTGACTCTCTCTCTCTCTCTGGACATCACTGACTCTCTCTCTGGACATCACTGACTCTCTCTCTCTCTGGACATCACTGACTCTCTCTGGACATCACTGATTCTCTCTCTGGACATCACTGACTCACTCTCTGGAGATCACTGACTCTCTCTCTGGACATCACTGAATCTCTCTCTCTGGACATCACTGCCTCTCTCTCTGGACATCACTCTCTCTCTCACTCTCTCTGGACATCACTGACTCTCACTCTGGATGTCACTAGCTCTCTCTCTGGACATCACTGCCTCTCTCTGTGAACATTACTGACTCTCTATGGACATCACTGTCTCTTTCTCTGGACATCGCTGACTCCCTCTCTGGACATCACTGACTCTCTCTGGACATCACTGACGCTCTCTCTCTCTCACTCTCTCTGGACATCACTGACTCTCTCTGGACATCACTGACTCTCTCTCTGGACATCACTGACTCTCTCTCTCTCTCTGGACATCGCTGACTCCCTCTCTGGACATCACTGACTCTCTCTGGACATCACTGACTCTCTCTCTCTGGACATCACTGACACTCTCTCTCTGGACATCACTGACTCTCTCTCTGGACATCACTGACTCTCTCTCTGGACATCACTGACTCTGTCTCTCTGGGCATCACTGACTCTCTCTCTCTGGACATCATTGACTCTCTCTCTGGGCATCACTGACTCTCTCTCTCTCTGGACATCACAGACTCTCTCTGCACATCACTGACTCTCTCTCTCTGGACATCACTGACTCTCTCTCTGGACATCACTGACTCTCTCTCTGGACATCACTGACTCTCTCTCTGGAGATCACTGACTCTCTCTGGACATAACTGACTCTCTCTCTGGACATCATTGACTCTCTCTCTGGACATCACTGACTCTCTCTCTCTCTCTGGGCGTCACTGACTCTCTGGACATCACTGACTCTCTCTCTGGATATCACTGACTCTCTCTGGACATCACTGACTCTATCTCTGGACATCATTGATTCTCTCTCTGGGCATCACTGACTCTCTCTCTGGACATCACTGACTCTCTCTCTGGACATCACTGACTCTCTCTCTGGACATCACTGACTCTATCTCTCTGGACATCACTGACTCTCTCTCTCTCTCTGGACATCACTGACTCTCTCTCTCTCTCTGGACATCACTGACTCTCTCTCTGGACATCACTGACTCTCTCTCTCTCTGGACATCACTGACTCTCTCTGGACATCACTGATTCTCTCTCTGGACATCACTGACTCTCTCTCTCTCTCTCTCTGGACATCACTGACACTCTCTCTCTGGACATCACTGACTCACTCTCTGGAGATCACTGACTCTCTCTCTGGACATCACTGAATCTCTCTCTCTGGACATCACTGCCTCTCTCTCTGGACATCACTCTCTCTCTCACTCTCTCTGGACATCACTGACTCTCACTCTGGATGTCACTAGCTCTCTCTCTGGACATCACTGCCTCTCTCTGTGAACATTACTGACTCTCTATGGACATCACTGTCTCTTTCTCTGGACATCGCTGACTCCCTCTCTGGACATCACTGACTCTCTCTGGACATCACTGACGCTCTCTCTCTCTCACTCTCTCTGGACATCACTGACTCTCTCTGGACATCACTGACTCTCTCTCTGGACATCACTGACTCTCTCTCTCTCTCTGGACATCGCTGACTCCCTCTCTGGACATCACTGACTCTCTCTGGACATCACTGACTCTCTCTCTCTGGACATCACTGACACTCTCTCTCTGGACATCACTGACTCTCTCTCTGGACATCACTGACTCTCTCTCTCTGGACATCACTGACTCTCTCTCTGGACATCACTGACTCTCTCTCTGGGCATCACTGACTCTCTCTCTGGACATCACTGACTCTCTCTCTGGACATCACTGACTCTCTCTCTGGACATCACTGACTCTATCTCTCTGGACATCACTGACTCTCTCTCTCTCTCTGGACATCACTGACTCTCTCTCTGGACATCACTGACTCTCTCTCTGGACATCACTGACTCTCTCTCTCTGGACATCACTGACTCTCTCTCTCTGGACATCACTGACTCTCTCTGGACATCACTGACTCTCTCTCTCTGCACATCACTGACTCTCTCTCTCTGGACACCACTGACTCTCTCTCTGGCCATCACTGAGTCTCTCTCTGGACATCACTGACTCTCTCTCTGGAGATCACTGACTCTCTCTGGACATAACTGACTCTCTCTCTGGACATCACTGACTCTCTCTCTGGACATCACTGACTCTCTCTCTCTCTCTGGGCGTCACTGACTCTCTGGACATCACTGACTCTCTCTCTGGATATCACTGACTCTCTCTGGACATCACCGACTCTCTCTCTGGACATCACTGACTCTCTCTCTCTGGACATCACTGACACTCTCTCTCTGGACATCACTGACTCTCTCTCTGGACATCACTGACTCTCTCTCTCTGGACATCACTGACTCTCTCTCTGGACATAACTGACTCTCTCTCTGGGCATCACTGACTCTCTCTCTGGACATCAATGACTCTCTCTCTGGACATCACTGACTCTCTCTCTGGACATCACTGACTCTATCTCTCTGGACATCACTGACTCTCTCTCTCTCTCTGGACATCACTGACTCTCTCTCTCTCTCTGGACATCACTGACTCTCTCTCTGGACATCACTGACTCTCTCTCTGGACATCACTGACTCTCTCTCTCTGGACATCACTGACTCTCTCTGGACATCACTGACTCTCTCTCTCTGGACATCACTGACTCTCTCTCTCTCTGGACATCACTGACTCTCTCTGGACATCACTGATTCTCTCTCTCTCTCTGAACATCACTGACTCTCTCTCTGGACATCACTGACTCTGTCTCTCTGAACATCACTGACTCTCTCTCTGGACATCACTGACTCTCTCTCTCTGGACATCACTGACTCTCTCTCTGGACATCACTGACTCTCTCTCTCTGGACATCACTGACTCTCTCTCTGGGCATCACTGACTCTCTCTCTCTGGACATCACTGACTCTCTCTCTGGGCATCACTGACTCTCTCTCTCTCTGGACATCACGGATGCTCTCTCTCTCTGGACATCACTGACTCTCTCTCTGGGCATCACTGAATCTCTCTCTGGACACCACTGACTCTCTCTCTGGACATCACTGACTCTCTCTCTGGGCATCACTGACTCTCTCTCTGGACATCACTGACACTCTCTCTCTGGACATCACTGACTCTCTCTCTGGACATCACTGACTCTCTCTCTCTGGACATCACTGACTCTCTCTCTGGACATCACTGACTCTCTCTCTGGGCATCACTGACTCTCTCTCTGGACATCACTGACTCTCTCTCTGGACATCACTGACTCTCTCTGGACATCACCGACTATCTCTCTGGACATCACTGACTCTCTCTCTCTCTCTGGACATCACTGACTCTCTCTCTCTCTCTGGACATCACTGGCTCTCTCTCTGGACATCACTGACTCTCTCTCTGGACATCACTGACTCTCTCTCTCTGGACATCACTGACTCTCTCTGGACATCACTGACTCTCTCTCACTGGACATCACTGACTCTCTCTCTCTGGACATCACTGACTCTCTCTCTCTCTGGACATCACTGACTCTCTCTGGACATCACTGATTCTCTCTCTCTCTGAACATCACTGACTCTCTCTCTGGACATCACTGACTCTTTCTCTGGACATCATTGACTCTCTCTCTCTGGACATCACTGACTCTCTCTCTGGACATCACTGACTCTGTCTCTCTGGGCATCACTGACTCTCTCTCTCTGGACATCATTGACTCTCTCTCTGGGCATCACTGACTCTCTCTCTCTCTCTCTGGACATCACAGACTCTCCTGCACATCACTGACTCTCTCTCTCTGGACATCACTGACTCTCTCTCTGGACATCACTGACTCTCTCTCTGGACATCACTGACTCTCTTTCTGGAGATCACTGACTCTCTCTGGACATAACTGACTCTCTCTCTGGACATCATTGACTCTCTCTCTGGACATCACTGACTCTCTCTCTCTCTCTGGGCATCACTGACTCTCTGGACATCACTGACTCTCTCTCTGGATATCACTGACTCTCTCTGGACATCACTGACTCTCTCTCTGGACATCATTGATTCTCTCTCTGGGCATCACTGACTCTCTCTCTGGACATCACTGACTCTCTCTCTGGACATCACTGACTCTCTCTCTGGACATCACTGACTCTATCTCTCTGGACATCACTGACTCTCTCTCTCTCTCTGGACATCACTGACTCTCTCTCTCTCTCTGGACATCACTGACTCTCTCTCTGGACATCACTGACTCTCTCTCTCTCTGGACATCACTGACTCTCTCTGGACATCACTGATTCTCTCTCTGGACATCACTGACTCTCTCTCTCTCTCTCTCTGGACATCACTGACACTCTCTCTCTGGACATCACTGACTCACTCTCTGGAGATCACTGACTCTCTCTCTGGACATCACTGAATCTCTCTCTCTGGACATCACTGCCTCTCTCTCTGGACATCACTCTCTCTCTCACTCTCTCTGGACATCACTGACTCTCACTCTGGATGTCACTAGCTCTCTCTCTGGACATCACTGCCTCTCTCTGTGAACATTACTGACTCTCTATGGACATCACTGTCTCTTTCTCTGGACATCGCTGACTCCCTCTCTGGACATCACTGACTCTCTCTGGACATCACTGACGCTCTCTCTCTCTCTCTCTCTCTGGACATCACTGACTCTCTCTGGACATCACTGACTCTCTCTGTGGACATCACTGAGTATCTCTCTCTCTCTGGACATCGCTGACTCCCTCTCTGGACATCACTGACTCTCTCTGGACATCACTGACTCTCTCTCTCTGGACATCACTGACACTCTCTCTCTGGACATCACTGACTCTCTCTCTGGACATCACTGACTCTCTCTCTCTGGACATCACTGACTCTCTCTCTGGACATCACTGACTCTCTCTCTGGGCATCACTGACTCTCTCTCTGGACATCACTGACTCTCTCTCTGGACATCACTGACTCTCTCTCTGGACATCACTGACTCTATCTCTCTGGACATCACTGACTCTCTCTCTCTCTCTGGACATCACTGACTCTCTCTCTGGACATCACTGACTCTCTCTCTGGACATCACTGACTCTCTCTCTCTGGACATCACTGACTCTCTCTCTCTGGACATCACTGAATCTCTCTGGACATCACTGACTCTCTCTCTCTGCACATCACTGACTCTCTCTCTCTGGACACCACTGACTCTCTCTCTGGCCATCACTGACTCTCTCTCTGGACAGCACTGACTCTCTCTCTGGAGATCACTGACTCTCTCTGGACATAACTGACTCTCTCTCTGGACATCACTGACTCTCTCTCTGGACATCACTGACTCTCTCTCTCTCTCTGGGCGTCACTGACTCTCTGGACATCACTGACTCTCTCTCTGGATATCACTGACTCTCTCTGGACATCACTGACTCTCTCTCTGGACATCATTGATTCTCTCTCTCTCTCTCTGGACATCACTGACTCTCTCTGGACATCACTGACTCTCTCTCTGGACGTCACTGACTCTCACTGTGGAAATCACTGACTCTCTCTCTGGACATCACTGACTCTCTCTCTCTGGACATCACTGACTCTCTCTCTCTGGACATCACTGACTCTCTCTGGACATCACTGACTCTCTCTCTCTGGACATCATTGACTCTCTCTCTCTCTGGACATCACTGACTCTCTCTGGACATCACTGATTCTCTCTCTCTCTGAACATCACTGACTCTCTCTCTGGACATCACTGACTCTTTCTCTGGACATCATTGACTCTCTCTCTCTGGACATCACTGACTCTCTCTCTGGATATCACTGACTCTGTCTCTCTGGGCATCACTGACTCTCTCTCTCTGGATATCATTGACTCTCTCTCAGGGCATCACTGACTCTCTCTCTCTCTGCACATCACAGACTCTCTCTGCACATCACTGACTCTCTCTCTCTGGACATCACTGACTCTCTCTCTGGACATCACTGACTCTCTCTCTGGACATCACTGACTCTCTCTCTGGAGATCACTGACTCTCTCTGGACATAACTGACTCTCTCTGGACATAACTGACTCTCTCTCTGGACATCATTGACTCTCTCTCTGGACATCATTGACTCTCTCTCTCTCTCTGGGCGTCACTGACTCTCTGGACATCACTGACTCTCTCTCTGGATATCACTGACTCTCTCTGGACATCACTGACTCTCTCTCTGGACATCATTGATTCTCTCTCTGGGCATCACTGACTCTCTCTCTGGACATCATTGACTCTCTCTCTGGACATCACTGACTCTCTCTCTGGACATCACTGACTCTATCTCTCTGGACATCACTGACTCTCTCTCTCTCTCTGGACATCACTGACTCTCTCTCTCTCTCTGGACATCACTGACTCTCTCTCTGGACATCACTGACTCTCTCTCTCTCTGGACATCACTGACTCTCTCTGGACATCACTGATTCTCTCTCTGGACATCACTGACTCTCTCTCTCTCTCTCTCTCAGGACATCACTGACACTCTCTCTCTGGACATCACTCACTCACTCTCTGGAGATCACTGACTCTCTCTCTGGACATCACTGAATCTCTCTCTCTGGACATCACTGCCTCTCTCTCTGGACATCACTCTCTCTCTCACTCTCTCTGGACATCACTGACTCTCACTCTGGATGTCACTAGCTCTCTCTCTGGACATCACTGCCTCTCTCTGTGAACATTACTGACTCTCTATGGACATCACTGACTCTCTCTCTGGACATCATTGATTCTCTCTCTGGGCATCACTGACTCTCTCTCTGGACATCACTGACTCTCTCTCTGGACATCACTGACTCTCTCTCTGGACATCACTGACTCTATCTCTCTGGACATCATTGACTCTCTCTCTCTCTCTGGACATCACTGACTCTCTCTCTCTCTCTGGACATCACTGACTCTCTCTCTGGACATCACTGACTCTCTCTCTCTCTGGACATCACTGACTCTCTCTGGACATCACTGATTCTCTCTCTGGACATCACTGACTCCCTCTCTCTCTCTCTCTGGACATCACTGACACTCTCTCTCTGGACATCACTGACTCACTCTCTGGAGATCACTGACTCTCTCTCTGGACATCACTGAATCTCTCTCTCTGGACATCACTGCCTCTCTCTCTGGACATCACTCTCTCTCTCACTCTCTCTGGACATCACTGACTCTCACTCTGGATGTCACTAGCTCTCTCTCTGGACATCACTGCCTCTCTCTGTGAACATTACTGACTCTCTATGGACATCACTGTCTCTTTCTCTGGACATCGCTGACTCCCTCTCTGGACATCACTGACTCTCTCTGGACATCACTGACTCTCTCTCTGGACATCATTGATTCTCTCTCTCTCTCTCTGGACATCACTGACTCTCTCTGGACATCACTGACTCTCTCTCTGGACGTCACTGACTCTCACTGTGGAAATCACTGACTCTCTCTCTGGACATCACTGACTCTCTCTCTCTGGACATCACTGACTCTCTCTCTCTGGACATCACTGACTCTCTCTGGACATCACTGACTCTCTCTCTCTGGACATCATTGACTCTCTCTCTCTCTCTGGACATCACTGACTCTCTCTGGACATCACTGATTCTCTCTCTCTCTGAACATCACTGACTCTCTCTCTGGACATCACTGACTCTTTCTCTGGACATCATTGACTCTCTCTCTCTGGACATCACTGACTCTCTCTCTGGATATCACTGACTCTGTCTCTCTGGGCATCACTGACTCTCTCTCTCTGGATATCATTGACTCTCTCTCTGGGCATCACTGACTCTCTCTCTCTCTGGACATCACAGACTCTCTCTGCACATCACTGACTCTCTCTCTCTGGACATCACTGACTCTCTCTCTGGACATCACTGACTCTCTCTCTGGACATCACTGACTCTCTCTCTGGAGATCACTGACTCTCTCTGGACATAACTGACTCTCTCTCTGGACATCATTGACTCTCTCTCTGGACATCATTGACTCTCTCTCTCTCTCTGGGCGTCACTGACTCTCTGGACATCACTGACTCTCTCTCTGGATATCACTGACTCTCTCTGGACATCACTGACTCTCTCTCTGGACATCATTGATTCTCTCTCTGGGCATCACTGACTCTCTCTCTGGACATCATTGACTCTCTCTCTGGACATCACTGACTCTCTCTCTGGACATCACTGACTCTATCTCTCTGGACATCACTGACTCTCTCTCTCTCTCTGGACATCACTGACTCTCTCTCTCTCTCTGGACATCACTGACTCTCTCTCTGGACATCACTGACTCTCTCTCTCTCTGGACATCACTGACTCTCTCTGGACATCACTGATTCTCTCTCTGGACATCACTGACTCTCTCTCTCTCTCTCTCTCAGGACATCACTGACACTCTCTCTCTGGACATCACTCACTCACTCTCTGGAGATCACTGACTCTCTCTCTGGACATCACTGAATCTCTCTCTCTGGACATCACTGCCTCTCTCTCTGGACATCACTCTCTCTCTCACTCTCTCTGGACATCACTGACTCTCACTCTGGATGTCACTAGCTCTCTCTCTGGACATCACTGCCTCTCTCTGTGAACATTACTGACTCTCTATGGACATCACTGACTCTCTCTCTGGACATCATTGATTCTCTCTCTGGGCATCACTGACTCTCTCTCTGGACATCACTGACTCTCTCTCTGGACATCACTGACTCTCTCTCTGGACATCACTGACTCTATCTCTCTGGACATCATTGACTCTCTCTCTCTCTCTGGACATCACTGACTCTCTCTCTCTCTCTCTGGACATCACTGACTCTCTCTCTGGACATCACTGACTCTCTCTCTCTCTGGACATCACTGACTCTCTCTGGACATCACTGATTCTCTCTCTGGACATCACTGACTCCCTCTCTCTCTCTCTCTGGACATCACTGACACTCTCTCTCTGGACATCACTGACTCACTCTCTGGAGATCACTGACTCTCTCTCTGGACATCACTGAATCTCTCTCTCTGGACATCACTGCCTCTCTCTCTGGACATCACTCTCTCTCTCACTCTCTCTGGACATCACTGACTCTCACTCTGGATGTCACTAGCTCTCTCTCTGGACATCACTGCCTCTCTCTGTGAACATTACTGACTCTCTATGGACATCACTGTCTCTTTCTCTGGACATCGCTGACTCCCTCTCTGGACATCACTGACTCTCTCTGGACATCACTGACGCTCTCTCTCTCTCTCTCTCTCTGGACATCACTGACTCTCTCTGGACATCACTGACTCTCTCTCTGGACATCACTGACTCTCTCTCTCTGGACATCACTGACTCTCTCTCTGGACATCACTGACTCTCTCTCTGGGCATCACTGACTCTCTCTCTGGACATCACTGACTCTCTCTCTCTGGACATCACTGACTCTCTCTCTGGACATCACTGACTCTATCTCTCTGGACATCACTGACTCTCTCTCTCTCTCTGGACATCACTGACTCTCTCTCTGGAAATCACTGACTCTCTCTCTGGACATCACTGACTCTCTCTCTCTGGACATCACTGACTCTCTCTCTCTGGACATCACTGACTCTCTCTGGACATCACTGACTCTCTCTCTCTGCACATCACTGACTCTCTCTCTCTCTCTGGGCGTCACTGACTCTCTGGACATCACTGACTCTCTCTCTGGATATCACTGACTATCTCTGGACATCACTGACTCTCTCTCTGGACATCATTGATTCTCTCTCTCTCTCTGGACATCACTGACTCTCTCTGGACATCACTGACTCTCTCTCTGGACGTCACTGACTCTCTCTGTGGATATCACTGGCTCTCTCTGTGGACATCACTGACTCTCTCTCTGGACATCACTGACTCACTCTGGACATCACTGACTCTCTCTCACTGGACATCACTGACTCTCTCTCTCTGGACATCACTGACTCTCTCTCTCTCTGGACATCACTGACTCTCTCTGGACATCACTGATTCTCTCTCTCTCTGAACATCACTGACTCTCTCTCTGGACATCACTGACTCTTTCTCTGGACATCATTGACTCTCTCTCTCTGGACATCACTGACTCTCTCTCTGGACATCACTGACTCTGTCTCTCTGGGCATCACTGACTCTCTCTCTCTGGACATCATTGACTCTCTCTCTGGGCATCACTGACTCTCTCTCTCTCTGGACATCACAGACTCTCTCTGCACATCACTGACTCTCTCTCTCTGGACATCACTGACTCTCTCTCTGGACATCACTGACTCTCTCTCTGGACATCACTGACTCTCTCTCTGGAGATCACTGACTCTCTCTGGACATAACTGACTCTCTCTCTGGGCATCATTGACTCTCTCTCTGGACATCACTGACTCTCTCTCTCTCTCTGGGCGTCACTGACTCTCTGGACATCACTGACTCTCTCTCTGGATATCACTGACTCTCTCTGGACATCACTGACTCTCTCTCTGGACATCATTGATTCTCTCTCTGGGCATCACTGACTCTCTCTCTGGACATCACTGACTCTCTCTCTGGCCATCACTGACTCTCTCTCTGGACATCACTGACTCTATCTCTCTGGACATCACTGACTCTCTCTCTCTCTCTGCACATCACTGACTCTCTCTCTCTCTCTGGACATCACTGACTCTCTCTCTGGACATCACTGACTCTCTCTCTCTCTGGACATCACTGACTCTCTCTGGACATCACTGATTCTCTCTCTGGACATCACTGACTCTCTCTCTCTCTCTCTCTGGACATCACTGACACTCTCTCTCTGGACATCACTGACTCACTCTCTGGAGATCACTGACTCTCTCTCTGGACATCACTGAATCTCTCTCTCTGGACATCACTCTCTCTCTCACTCTCTCTGGACATCACTGACTCTCACTCTGGATGTCACTAGCTCTCTCTCTGGACATCACTGCCTCTCTCTGTGAACATTACTGACTCTCTATGGACATCACTGTCTCTTTCTCTGGACATCGCTGACTCCCTCTCTGGACATCACTGACTCTCTCTGGACATCACTGACGCTCTCTCTCTCTCTCTCTCTCTGGACATCACTGACTCTCTCTGGACATCACTGACTCTCTCTCTGGACATCACTGACTCTCTCTCTCTCTCTGGACATCGCTGACTCCCTCTCTGGACATCACTGACTCTCTCTGGACATCACTGACTCTCTCTCTCTGGACATCACTGACACTCTCTCTCTGGACATCACTGACTCTCTCTCTGGACATCACTGACTCTCTCTCTCTGGACATCACTGACTCTCTCTCTGGACATCACTGACTCTCTCTCTGGGCATCACTGACTCTCTCTCTGGACATCACTGACTCTCTCTCTGGACATCACTGACTCTCTCTCTGGACATCACTGACTCTATCTCTCTGGACATCACTGACTCTCTCTCTCTCTCTGGACATCACTGACTCTCTCTCTGGACATCACTGACTCTCTCTCTGGACATCACTGACTCTCTCTCTCTGGACATCACTGACTCTCTCTCTCTGGACATCACTGACTCTCTCTGGACATCACTGACTCTCTCTCTCTGCACATCACTGACTCTCTCTCTCTGGACACCACTGACTCTCTCTCTGGCCATCACTGACTCTCTCTCTGGACATCACTGACTCACTCTCTGGAGATCACTGACTCTCTCTCTGGACATCACTGAATCTCTCTCTCTGGACATCACTGCCTCTCTCTCTGGACATCACTCTCTCTCTCACTCTCTCTGGACATCACTGACTCTCACTCTGGATGTCACTAGCTCTCTCTCTGGACATCACTGCCTCTCTCTGTGAACATTACTGACTCTCTATGGACATCACTGTCTGTTTCTCTGGACATCGCTGACTCCCTCTCTGGACATCACTGACTCTCTCTGGACATCACTGACGCTCTCTCTCTCTCTCTCTCTCTGGACATCACTGACTCTCTCTGGACATCACTGACTCTCTCTGTGGACATCACTGAGTATCTCTCTCTCTCTGGACATCGCTGACTCCCTCTCTGGACATCACTGACTCTCTCTGGACATCACTGACTCTCTCTCTCTGGACATCACTGACACTCTCTCTCTGGACATCACTGACTCTCTCTCTGGACATCACTGACTCTCTCTCTCTGGACATCACTGACTCTCTCTCTGGACATCACTGACTCTCTCTCTGGGCATCACTGACTCTCTCTCTGGACATCACTGACTCTCTCTCTGGACATCACTGACTCTCTCTCTGGACATCACTGACTCTATCTCTCTGGACATCACTGACTCTCTCTCTCTCTCTGGACATCACTGACTCTCTCTCTGGACATCACTGACTCTCTCTCTGGACATCACTGACTCTCTCTCTCTGGACATCACTGACTCTCTCTCTCTGGACATCACTGACTCTCTCTGGACATCACTGACTCTCTCTCTCTGCACATCACTGACTCTCTCTCTCTGGACACCACTGACTCTCTCTCTGGCCATCACTGACTCTCTCTCTGGACAGCACTGACTCTCTCTCTGGAGATCACTGACTCTCTCTGGACATAACTGACTCTCTCTCTGGACATCACTGACTCTCTCTCTGGACATCACTGACTCTCTCTCTCTCTCTGGGCGTCACTGACTCTCTGGACATCACTGACTCTCTCTCTGGATATCACTGACTCTCTCTGGACATCACTGACTCTCTCTCTGGACATCATTGATTCTCTTTCTCTCTCTCTGGACATCACTGACTCTCTCTGGACATCACTGACTCTCTCTCTGGACGTCACTGACTCTCACTGTGGAAATCACTGACTCTCTCTCTGGACATCACTGACTCTCTCTCTCTGGACATCACTGACTCTCTCTCTCTGGACATCACTGACTCTCTCTGGACATCACTGACTCTCTCTCTCTGGACTTCATTGACTCTCTCTCTCTCTGGACATCACTGACTCTCTCTGGACATCACTGATTCTCTCTCTCTCTGAACATCACTGACTCTCTCTCTGGACATCACTGACTCTTTCTCTGGACATCATTGACTCTCTCTCTCTGGACATCACTGACTCTCTCTCTGGACATCACTGACTCTGTCTCTCTGGGCATCACTGACTCTCTCTCTCTGGACATCATTGACTCTCTCTCTGGGCATCACTGACTCTCTCTCTCTCTGGACATCACAGACTCTCTCTGCACATCACTGACTCTCTCTCTCTGGACATCACTGACTCTCTCTCTGGACATCACTGACTCTCTCTCTGGACATCACTGACTCTCTCTCTGGAGATCACTGACTCTCTCTGGACATAACTGACTCTCTCTCTGGGCATCATTGACTCTCTCTCTGGACATCACTGACTCTCTCTCTCTCTCTGGGCGTCACTGACTCTCTGGACATCACTGACTCTCTCTCTGGATATCACTGACTCTCTCTGGACATCACTGACTCTCTCTCTGGACATCATTGATTCTCTCTCTGGGCATCACTGACTCTCTCTCTGGACATCACTGACTCTCTCTCTGGCCATCACTGACTCTCTCTCTGGACATCACTGACTCTATCTCTCTGGACATCACTGACTCTCTCTCTCTCTCTGCACATCACTGACTCTCTCTCTCTCTCTGGACATCACTGACTCTCTCTCTGGACATCACTGACTCTCTCTCTCTCTGGACATCACTGACTCTCTCTGGACATCACTGATTCTCTCTCTGGACATCACTGACTCTCTCTCTCTCTCTCTCTGGACATCACTGACACTCTCTCTCTGGACATCACTGACTCACTCTCTGGAGATCACTGACTCTCTCTCTGGACATCACTGAATCTCTCTCTCTGGACATCACTCTCTCTCTCACTCTCTCTGGACATCACTGACTCTCACTCTGGATGTCACTAGCTCTCTCTCTGGACATCACTGCCTCTCTCTGTGAACATTACTGACTCTCTATGGACATCACTGTCTCTTTCTCTGGACATCGCTGACTCCCTCTCTGGACATCACTGACTCTCTCTGGACATCACTGACGCTCTCTCTCTCTCTCTCTCTCTGGACATCACTGACTCTCTCTGGACATCACTGACTCTCTCTCTGGACATCACTGACTCTCTCTCTCTCTCTGGACATCGCTGACTCCCTCTCTGGACATCACTGACTCTCTCTGGACATCACTGACTCTCTCTCTCTGGACATCACTGACACTCTCTCTCTGGACATCACTGACTCTCTCTCTGGACATCACTGACTCTCTCTCTCTGGACATCACTGACTCTCTCTCTGGACATCACTGACTCTCTCTCTGGGCATCACTGACTCTCTCTCTGGACATCACTGACTCTCTCTCTGGACATCACTGACTCTCTCTCTGGACATCACTGACTCTATCTCTCTGGACATCACTGACTCTCTCTCTCTCTCTGGACATCACTGACTCTCTCTCTGGACATCACTGACTCTCTCTCTGGACATCACTGACTCTCTCTCTCTGGACATCACTGACTCTCTCTCTCTGGACATCACTGACTCTCTCTGGACATCACTGACTCTCTCTCTCTGCACATCACTGACTCTCTCTCTCTGGACACCACTGACTCTCTCTCTGGCCATCACTGACTCTCTCTCTGGACATCACTGACTCACTCTCTGGAGATCACTGACTCTCTCTCTGGACATCACTGAATCTCTCTCTCTGGACATCACTGCCTCTCTCTCTGGACATCACTCTCTCTCTCACTCTCTCTGGACATCACTGACTCTCACTCTGGATGTCACTAGCTCTCTCTCTGGACATCACTGCCTCTCTCTGTGAACATTACTGACTCTCTATGGACATCACTGTCTGTTTCTCTGGACATCGCTGACTCCCTCTCTGGACATCACTGACTCTCTCTGGACATCACTGACGCTCTCTCTCTCTCTCTCTCTCTGGACATCACTGACTCTCTCTGGACATCACTGACTCTCTCTGTGGACATCACTGAGTATCTCTCTCTCTCTGGACATCGCTGACTCCCTCTCTGGACATCACTGACTCTCTCTGGACATCACTGACTCTCTCTCTCTGGACATCACTGACACTCTCTCTCTGGACATCACTGACTCTCTCTCTGGACATCACTGACTCTCTCTCTCTGGACATCACTGACTCTCTCTCTGGACATCACTGACTCTCTCTCTGGGCATCACTGACTCTCTCTCTGGACATCACTGACTCTCTCTCTGGACATCACTGACTCTCTCTCTGGACATCACTGACTCTATCTCTCTGGACATCACTGACTCTCTCTCTCTCTCTGGACATCACTGACTCTCTCTCTGGACATCACTGACTCTCTCTCTGGACATCACTGACTCTCTCTCTCTGGACATCACTGACTCTCTCTCTCTGGACATCACTGACTCTCTCTGGACATCACTGACTCTCTCTCTCTGCACATCACTGACTCTCTCTCTCTGGACACCACTGACTCTCTCTCTGGCCATCACTGACTCTCTCTCTGGACAGCACTGACTCTCTCTCTGGAGATCACTGACTCTCTCTGGACATAACTGACTCTCTCTCTGGACATCACTGACTCTCTCTCTGGACATCACTGACTCTCTCTCTCTCTCTGGGCGTCACTGACTCTCTGGACATCACTGACTCTCTCTCTGGATATCACTGACTCTCTCTGGACATCACTGACTCTCTCTCTGGACATCATTGATTCTCTCTCTCTCTCTCTGGACATCACTGACTCTCTCTGGACATCACTGACTCTCTCTCTGGACGTCACTGACTCTCACTGTGGAAATCACTGACTCTCTCTCTGGACATCACTGACTCTCTCTCTCTGGACATCACTGACTCTCTCTCTCTGGACATCACTGACTCTCTCTGGACATCACTGACTCTCTCTCTCTGGACTTCATTGACTCTCTCTCTCTCTGGACATCACTGACTCTCTCTGGACATCACTGATTCTCTCTCTCTCTGAACATCACTGACTCTCTCTCTGGACATCACTGACTCTTTCTCTGGACATCATTGACTCTCTCTCTCTGGACATCACTGACTCTCTCTCTGGATATCACTGACTCTGTCTCTCTGGGCATCACTGACTCTCTCTCTCTGGATATCATTGACTCTCTCTCTGGGCATCACTGACTCTCTCTCTCTCTGGACATCACAGACTCTCTCTGCACATCACTGACTCTCTCTCTCTGGACATCACTGACTCTCTCTCTGGACATCACTGACTCTCTCTCTGGACATCACTGACTCTCTCTCTGGAGATCACTGACTCTCTCTGGACATAACTGACTCTCTCTCTGGACATCATTGACTCTCTCTCTGGACATCATTGACTCTCTCTCTCTCTCTGGGCGTCACTGACTCTCTGGACATCACTGACTCTCTCTCTGGATATCACTGACTCTCTCTGGACATCACTGACTCTCTCTCTGGACATCATTGATTCTCTCTCTGGGCATCACTGACTCTCTCTCTGGACATCATTGACTCTATCTCTCTGGACATCACTGACTCTCTCTCTCTCTCTGGACATCACTGACTCTCTCTCTCTCTCTGGACATCACTGACTCTCTCTCTGGACATCACTGACTCTCTCTCTCTCTGGACATCACTGACTCTCTCTGGACATCACTGATTCTCTCTCTGGACATCACTGACTCTCTCTCTCTCTCTCTCTCAGGACATCACTGACACTCTCTCTCTGGACATCACTCACTCACTCTCTGGAGATCACTGACTCTCTCTCTGGACATCACTGAATCTCTCTCTCTGGACATCACTGCCTCTCTCTCTGGACATCACTCTCTCTCTCACTCTCTCTGGACATCACTGACTCTCACTCTGGATGTCACTAGCTCTCTCTCTGGACATCACTGCCTCTCTCTGTGAACATTACTGACTCTCTATGGACATCACTGACTCTCTCTCTGGACATCATTGATTCTCTCTCTGGGCATCACTGACTCTCTCTCTGGACATCACTGACTCTCTCTCTGGACATCACTGACTCTATCTCTCTGGACATCACTGACTCTCTCTCTCTCTCTGGACATCACTGACTCTCTCTCTGGAAATCACTGACTCTCTCTCTGGACATCACTGACTCTCTCTCTCTGGACATCACTGACTCTCTCTCTCTGGACATCACTGACTCTCTCTGGACATCACTGACTCTCTCTCTCTGCACATCACTGACTCTCTCTCTCTCTCTGGGCGTCACTGACTCTCTGGACATCACTGACTCTCTCTCTGGATATCACTGACTATCTCTGGACATCACTGACTCTCTCTCTGGACATCATTGATTCTCTCTCTCTCTCTGGACATCACTGACTCTCTCTGGACATCACTGACTCTCTCTCTGGACGTCACTGACTCTCTCTGTGGATATCACTGGCTCTCTCTGTGGACATCACTGACTCTCTCTCTGGACATCACTGACTCACTCTGGACATCACTGACTCTCTCTCACTGGACATCACTGACTCTCTCTCTCTGGACATCACTGACTCTCTCTCTCTCTGGACATCACTGACTCTCTCTGGACATCACTGATTCTCTCTCTCTCTGAACATCACTGACTCTCTCTCTGGACATCACTGACTCTTTCTCTGGACATCATTGACTCTCTCTCTCTGGACATCACTGACTCTCTCTCTGGACATCACTGACTCTGTCTCTCTGGGCATCACTGACTCTCTCTCTCTGGACATCATTGACTCTCTCTCTGGGCATCACTGACTCTCTCTCTCTCTGGACATCACAGACTCTCTCTGCACATCACTGACTCTCTCTCTCTGGACATCACTGACTCTCTCTCTGGACATCACTGACTCTCTCTCTGGACATCACTGACTCTCTCTCTGGAGATCACTGACTCTCTCTGGACATAACTGACTCTCTCTCTGGGCATCATTGACTCTCTCTCTGGACATCACTGACTCTCTCTCTCTCTCTGGGCGTCACTGACTCTCTGGACATCACTGACTCTCTCTCTGGATATCACTGACTCTCTCTGGACATCACTGACTCTCTCTCTGGACATCATTGATTCTCTCTCTGGGCATCACTGACTCTCTCTCTGGACATCACTGACTCTCTCTCTGGACATCACTGACTCTCTCTCTGGACATCACTGACTCTATCTCTCTGGACATCACTGACTCTCTCTCTCTCTCTGCACATCACTGACTCTCTCTCTCTCTCTGGACATCACTGACTCTCTCTCTGGACATCACTGACTCTCTCTCTCTCTGGACATCACTGACTCTCTCTGGACATCACTGATTCTCTCTCTGGACATCACTGACTCTCTCTCTCTCTCTCTCTGGACATCACTGACACTCTCTCTCTGGACATCACTGACTCACTCTCTGGAGATCACTGACTCTCTCTCTGGACATCACTGAATCTCTCTCTCTGGACATCACTCTCTCTCTCACTCTCTCTGGACATCACTGACTCTCACTCTGGATGTCACTAGCTCTCTCTCTGGACATCACTGCCTCTCTCTGTGAACATTACTGACTCTCTATGGACATCACTGTCTCTTTCTCTGGACATCGCTGACTCCCTCTCTGGACATCACTGACTCTCTCTGGACATCACTGACGCTCTCTCTCTCTCTCTCTCTCTGGACATCACTGACTCTCTCTGGACATCACTGACTCTCTCTCTGGACATCACTGACTCTCTCTCTCTCTCTGGACATCGCTGACTCCCTCTCTGGACATCACTGACTCTCTCTGGACATCACTGACTCTCTCTCTCTGGACATCACTGACACTCTCTCTCTGGACATCACTGACTCTCTCTCTGGACATCACTGACTCTCTCTCTCTGGACATCACTGACTCTCTCTCTGGACATCACTGACTCTCTCTCTGGGCATCACTGACTCTCTCTCTGGACATCACTGACTCTCTCTCTGGACATCACTGACTCTCTCTCTGGACATCACTGACTCTATCTCTCTGGACATCACTGACTCTCTCTCTCTCTCTGGACATCACTGACTCTCTCTCTGGACATCACTGACTCTCTCTCTGGACATCACTGACTCTCTCTCTCTGGACATCACTGACTCTCTCTCTCTGGACATCACTGACTCTCTCTGGACATCACTGACTCTCTCTCTCTGCACATCACTGACTCTCTCTCTCTGGACACCACTGACTCTCTCTCTGGCCATCACTGACTCTCTCTCTGGACATCACTGACTCACTCTCTGGAGATCACTGACTCTCTCTCTGGACATCACTGAATCTCTCTCTCTGGACATCACTGCCTCTCTCTCTGGACATCACTCTCTCTCTCACTCTCTCTGGACATCACTGACTCTCACTCTGGATGTCACTAGCTCTCTCTCTGGACATCACTGCCTCTCTCTGTGAACATTACTGACTCTCTATGGACATCACTGTCTGTTTCTCTGGACATCGCTGACTCCCTCTCTGGACATCACTGACTCTCTCTGGACATCACTGACGCTCTCTCTCTCTCTCTCTCTCTGGACATCACTGACTCTCTCTGGACATCACTGACTCTCTCTGTGGACATCACTGAGTATCTCTCTCTCTCTGGACATCGCTGACTCCCTCTCTGGACATCACTGACTCTCTCTGGACATCACTGACTCTCTCTCTCTGGACATCACTGACACTCTCTCTCTGGACATCACTGACTCTCTCTCTGGACATCACTGACTCTCTCTCTCTGGACATCACTGACTCTCTCTCTGGACATCACTGACTCTCTCTCTGGGCATCACTGACTCTCTCTCTGGACATCACTGACTCTCTCTCTGGACATCACTGACTCTCTCTCTGGACATCACTGACTCTATCTCTCTGGACATCACTGACTCTCTCTCTCTCTCTGGACATCACTGACTCTCTCTCTGGACATCACTGACTCTCTCTCTGGACATCACTGACTCTCTCTCTCTGGACATCACTGACTCTCTCTCTCTGGACATCACTGACTCTCTCTGGACATCACTGACTCTCTCTCTCTGCACATCACTGACTCTCTCTCTCTGGACACCACTGACTCTCTCTCTGGCCATCACTGACTCTCTCTCTGGACAGCACTGACTCTCTCTCTGGAGATCACTGACTCTCTCTGGACATAACTGACTCTCTCTCTGGACATCACTGACTCTCTCTCTGGACATCACTGACTCTCTCTCTCTCTCTGGGCGTCACTGACTCTCTGGACATCACTGACTCTCTCTCTGGATATCACTGACTCTCTCTGGACATCACTGACTCTCTCTCTGGACATCATTGATTCTCTCTCTCTCTCTCTGGACATCACTGACTCTCTCTGGACATCACTGACTCTCTCTCTGGACGTCACTGACTCTCACTGTGGAAATCACTGACTCTCTCTCTGGACATCACTGACTCTCTCTCTCTGGACATCACTGACTCTCTCTCTCTGGACATCACTGACTCTCTCTGGACATCACTGACTCTCTCTCTCTGGACATCATTGACTCTCTCTCTCTCTGGACATCACTGACTCTCTCTGGACATCACTGATTCTCTCTCTCTCTGAACATCACTGACTCTCTCTCTGGACATCACTGACTCTTTCTCTGGACATCATTGACTCTCTCGCTCTGGACATCACTGACTCTCTCTCTGGATATCACTGACTCTGTCTCTCTGGGCATCACTGACTCTCTCTCTCTGGATATCATTGACTCTCTCTCTGGGCATCACTGACTCTCTCTCTCTCTGGACATCACAGACTCTCTCTGCACATCACTGACTCTCTCTCTCTGGACATCACTGACTCTCTCTCTGGACATCACTGACTCTCTCTCTGGACATCACTGACTCTCTCTCTGGAGATCACTGACTCTCTCTGGACATAACTGACTCTCTCTCTGGACATCATTGACTCTCTCTCTGGACATCATTGACTCTCTCTCTCTCTCTGGGCGTCACTGACTCTCTGGACATCACTGACTCTCTCTCTGGATATCACTGACTCTCTCTGGACATCACTGACTCTCTCTCTGGACATCATTGATTCTCTCTCTGGGCATCACTGACTCTCTCTCTGGACATCATTGACTCTATCTCTCTGGACATCACTGACTCTCTCTCTCTCTCTGGACATCACTGACTCTCTCTCTCTCTCTGGACATCACTGACTCTCTCTCTGGACATCACTGACTCTCTCTCTCTCTGGACATCACTGACTCTCTCTGGACATCACTGATTCTCTCTCTGGACATCACTGACTCTCTCTCTCTCTCTCTCTCTGGACACCACTGACTCTCTCTCTGGCCATCACTGACTCTCTCTCTGGACATCACTGACTCACTCTCTGGAGATCACTGACTCTCTCTCTGGACATCACTGAATCTCTCTCTCTGGACATCACTGCCTCTCTCTCTGGACATCACTCTCTCTCTCACTCTCTCTGGACATCACTGACTCTCACTCTGGATGTCACTAGCTCTCTCTCTGGACATCACTGCCTCTCTCTGTGAACATTACTGACTCTCTATGGACATCACTGTCTGTTTCTCTGGACATCGCTGACTCCCTCTCTGGACATCACTGACTCTCTCTGGACATCACTGACGCTCTCTCTCTCTCTCTCTCTCTGGACATCACTGACTCTCTCTGGACATCACTGACTCTCTCTGTGGACATCACTGAGTATCTCTCTCTCTCTGGACATCGCTGACTCCCTCTCTGGACATCACTGACTCTCTCTGGACATCACTGACTCTCTCTCTCTGGACATCACTGACACTCTCTCTCTGGACATCACTGACTCTCTCTCTGGACATCACTGACTCTCTCTCTCTGGACATCACTGACTCTGTCTCTGGACATCACTGACTCTCTCTCTGGGCATCACTGACTCTCTCTCTGGACATCACTGACTCTCTCTCTGGACATCACTGACTCTCTCTCTGGACATCACTGACTCTATCTCTCTGGACATCACTGACTCTCTCTCTCTCTCTGGACATCACTGACTCTCTCTCTGGACATCACTGACTCTCTCTCTGGACATCACTGACTCTCTCTCTCTGGACATCACTGACTCTCTCTCTCTGGACATCACTGACTCTCTCTGGACATCACTGACTCTCTCTCTCTGCACATCACTGACTCTCTCTCTCTGGACACCACTGACTCTCTCTCTGGCCATCACTGACTCTCTCTCTGGACAGCACTGACTCTCTCTCTGGAGATCACTGACTCTCTCTGGACATAACTGACTCTCTCTCTGGACATCACTGACTCTCTCTCTGGACATCACTGACTCTCTCTCTCTCTCTGGGCGTCACTGACTCTCTGGACATCACTGACTCTCTCTCTGGATATCACTGACTCTCTCTGGACATCACTGACTCTCTCTCTGGACATCATTGATTCTCTCTCTCTCTCTCTGGACATCACTGACTCTCTCTGGACATCACTGACTCTCTCTCTGGACGTCACTGACTCTCACTGTGGAAATCACTGACTCTCTCTCTGGACATCACTGACTCTCTCTCTCTGGACATCACTGACTCTCTCTCTCTGGACATCACTGACTCTCTCTGGACATCACTGACTCTCTCTCTCTGGACATCATTGACTCTCTCTCTCTCTGGACATCACTGACTCTCTCTGGACATCACTGATTCTCTCTCTCTCTGAACATCACTGACTCTCTCTCTGGACATCACTGACTCTTTCTCTGGACATCATTGACTCTCTCGCTCTGGACATCACTGACTCTCTCTCTGGATATCACTGACTCTGTCTCTCTGGGCATCACTGACTCTCTCTCTCTGGATATCATTGACTCTCTCTCTGGGCATCACTGACTCTCTCTCTCTCTGGACATCACTGATTCTCTCTCTCTCTGGACATCACTGACTCTCTCTCTGGGCATCAATGACTCTCTCTCTGGACATCACTGACTCTCTCTCTCTGGACATCACTGACTCTCTCTCTGGACATCACTGACTCTCTCTCTGGACATCACTGACTCTCTCTCTGGAGATCACTGACTCTCTCTGGACATAACTGACTCTCTCTCTGGACATCATTGACTCTCTCTCTGGACATCATTGACTCTCTCTCTCTCTCTGGGCGTCACTGACTCTCTGGACATCACTGACTCTCTCTCTGGATATCACTGACTCTCTCTGGACATCACTGACTCTCTCTCTGGACATCATTGATTCTCTCTCTGGGCATCACTGACTCTCTCTCTGGACATCATTGACTCTATCTCTCTGGACATCACTGACTCTCTCTCTCTCTCTGGACATCACTGACTCTCTCTCTCTCTCTGGACATCACTGACTCTCTCTCTGGACATCACTGACTCTCTCTCTCTCTGGACATCACTGACTCTCTCTGGACATCACTGATTCTCTCTCTGGACATCACTGACTCTCTCTCTCTCTCTCTCTCAGGACATCACTGACACTCTCTCTCTGGACATCACTCACTCACTCTCTGGAGATCACTGACTCTCTCTCTGGACATCACTGAATCTCTCTCTCTGGACATCACTGCCTCTCTCTCTGGACATCACTCTCTCTCTCACTCTCTCTGGACATCACTGACTCTCACTCTGGATGTCACTAGCTCTCTCTCTGGACATCACTGCCTCTCTCTGTGAACATTACTGACTCTCTATGGACATCACTGACTCTCTCTCTGGACATCATTGATTCTCTCTCTGGGCATCACTGACTCTCTCTCTGGACATCACTGACTCTCTCTCTGGACATCACTGACTCTCTCTCTGGACATCACTGACTCTATCTCTCTGGACATCATTGACTCTCTCTCTCTCTCTGGACATCACTGACTCTCTCTCTCTCTCTGGACATCACTGACTCTCTCTCTGGACATCACTGACTCTCTCTCTCTCTGGACATCACTGACTCTCTCTGGACATCACTGATTCTCTCTCTGGACATCACTGACTCCCTCTCTCTCTCTCTCTGGACATCACTGACACTCTCTCTCTGGACATCACTGACTCACTCTCTGGAGATCACTGACTCTCTCTGGACATCACTGAATCTCTCTCTCTGGACATCACTGCCTCTCTCTCTGGACATCACTCTCTCTCTCACTCTCTCTGGACATCACTGACTCTCACTCTGGATGTCACTAGCTCTCTCTCTGGACATCACTGCCTCTCTCTGTGAACATTACTGACTCTCTATGGACATCACTGTCTCTTTCTCTGGACATCGCTGACTCCCTCTCTGGACATCACTGACTCTCTCTGGACATCACTGACTCTCTCTCTGGACATCATTGATTCTCTCTCTCTCTCTCTGGACATCACTGACTCTCTCTGGACATCACTGACTCTCTCTCTGGACGTCACTGACTCTCACTGTGGAAATCACTGACTCTCTCTCTGGACATCACTGACTCTCTCTCTCTGGACATCACTGACTCTCTCTCTCTGGACATCACTGACTCTCTCTGGACATCACTGACTCTCTCTCTCTGGACATCATTGACTCTCTCTCTCTCTGGACATCACTGACTCTCTCTGGACATCACTGATTCTCTCTCTCTCTGAACATCACTGACTCTCTCTCTGGACATCACTGACTCTTTCTCTGGACATCATTGACTCTCTCTCTCTGGACATCACTGACTCTCTCTCTGGATATCACTGACTCTGTCTCTCTGGGCATCACTGACTCTCTCTCTCTGGATATCATTGACTCTCTCTCTGGGCATCACTGACTCTCTCTCTCTCTGGACATCACAGACTCTCTCTGCACATCACTGACTCTCTCTCTCTGGACATCACTGACTCTCTCTCTGGACATCACTGACTCTCTCTCTGGACATCACTGACTCTCTCTCTGGAGATCACTGACTCTCTCTGGACATAACTGACTCTCTCTCTGGACATCATTGACTCTCTCTCTGGACATCATTGACTCTCTCTCTCTCTCTGGGCGTCACTGACTCTCTGGACATCACTGACTCTCTCTCTGGATATCACTGACTCTCTCTGGACATCACTGACTCTCTCTCTGGACATCATTGATTCTCTCTCTGGGCATCACTGACTCTCTCTCTGGACATCATTGACTCTCTCTCTGGACATCACTGACTCTCTCTCTGGACATCACTGACTCTATCTCTCTGGACATCACTGACTCTCTCTCTCTCTCTGGACATCACTGACTCTCTCTCTCTCTCTGGACATCACTGACTCTCTCTCTGGACATCACTGACTCTCTCTCTCTCTGGACATCACTGACTCTCTCTGGACATCACTGATTCTCTCTCTGGACATCACTGACTCTCTCTCTCTCTCTCTCTCAGGACATCACTGACACTCTCTCTCTGGACATCACTCACTCACTCTCTGGAGATCACTGACTCTCTCTCTGGACATCACTGAATCTCTCTCTCTGGACATCACTGCCTCTCTCTCTGGACATCACTCTCTCTCTCACTCTCTCTGGACATCACTGACTCTCACTCTGGATGTCACTAGCTCTCTCTCTGGACATCACTGCCTCTCTCTGTGAACATTACTGACTCTCTATGGACATCACTGACTCTCTCTCTGGACATCATTGATTCTCTCTCTGGGCATCACTGACTCTCTCTCTGGACATCACTGACTCTCTCTCTGGACATCACTGACTCTCTCTCTGGACATCACTGACTCTATCTCTCTGGACATCATTGACTCTCTCTCTCTCTCTGGACATCACTGACTCTCTCTCTCTCTCTGGACATCACTGACTCTCTCTCTGGACATCACTGACTCTCTCTCTCTCTGGACATCACTGACTCTCTCTGGACATCACTGATTCTCTCTCTGGACATCACTGACTCCCTCTCTCTCTCTCTCTCTGGACATCACTGACACTCTCTCTCTGGACATCACTGACTCACTCTCTGGAGATCACTGACTCTCTCTCTGGACATCACTGAATCTCTCTCTCTGGACATCACTGCCTCTCTCTCTGGACATCACTCTCTCTCTCACTCTCTCTGGACATCACTGACTCTCACTCTGGATGTCACTAGCTCTCTCTCTGGACATCACTGCCTCTCTCTGTGAACATTACTGACTCTCTATGGACATCACTGTCTCTTTCTCTGGACATCGCTGACTCCCTCTCTGGACATCACTGACTCTCTCTGGACATCACTGACGCTCTCTCTCTCTCTCTCTCTCTGGACATCACTGACTCTCTCTGGACATCACTGACTCTCTCTCTGGACATCACTGACTCTCTCTCTCTCTCTGGACATCGCTGACTCCCTCTCTGGACATCACTGACTCTCTCTGGACATCACTGACTCTCTCTCTCTGGACATCACTGACACTCTCTCTCTGGACATCACTGACTCTCTCTCTGGACATCACTGACTCTCTCTCTCTGGACATCACTGACTCTCTCTCTGGACATCACTGACTCTCTCTCTGGGCATCACTGACTCTCTCTCTGGACATCACTGACTCTCTCTCTGGACATCACTGACTCTCTCTCTGGACATCACTGACTCTATCTCTCTGGACATCACTGACTCTCTCTCTCTCTCTGGACATCACTGACTCTCTCTCTGGAAATCACTGACTCTCTCTCTGGACATCACTGACTCTCTCTCTCTGGACATCACTGACTCTCTCTCTCTGGACATCACTGACTCTCTCTGGACATCACTGACTCTCTCTCTCTGCACATCACTGACTCTCTCTCTCTCTCTGGGCGTCACTGACTCTCTGGACATCACTGACTCTCTCTCTGGATATCACTGACTCTCTCTGGACATCACTGACTCTCTCTCTGGACATCATTGATTCTCTCTCTCTCTGGACATCACTGACTCTCTCTGGACATCACTGACTCTCTCTCTGGACGTCACTGACTCTCTCTGTGGATATCACTGGCTCTCTCTGTGGACATCACTGACTCTCTCTCTGGACATCACTGACTCACTCTGGACATCACTGACTCTCTCTCACTGGACATCACTGACTCTCTCTCTCTGGACATCACTGACTCTCTCTCTCTCTGGACATCACTGACTCTCTCTGGACATCACTGATTCTCTCTCTCTCTGAACATCACTGACTCTCTCTCTGGACATCACTGACTCTTCCTCTGGACATCATTGACTCTCTCTCTCTGGACATCACTGACTCTCTCTCTGGACATCACTGACTCTGTCTCTCTGGGCATCACTGACTCTCTCTCTCTGGACATCATTGACTCTCTCTCTGGGCATCACTGACTCTCTCTCTCTCTGGACATCACAGACTCTCTCTGCACATCACTGACTCTCTCTCTCTGGACATCACTGACTCTCTCTCTGGACATCACTGACTCTCTCTCTGGACATCACTGACTCTCTCTCTGGAGATCACTGACTCTCTCTGGACATAACTGACTCTCTCTCTGGACATCATTGACTCTCTCTCTGGACATCACTGACTCTCTCTCTCTCTCTGGGCGTCACTGACTCTCTGGACATCACTGACTCTCTCTCTGGATATCACTGACTCTCTCTGGACATCACTGACTCTCTCTCTGGACATCATTGATTCTCTCTCTGGGCATCACTGACTCTCTCTCTGGACATCACTGACTCTCTCTCTGGACATCACTGACTCTCTCTCTGGACATCACTGACTCTATCTCTCTGGACATCACTGACTCTCTCTCTCTCTCTGGACATCACTGACTCTCTCTCTCTCTCTGGACATCACTGACTCTCTCTCTGGACATCACTGACTCTCTCTCTCTCTGGACATCACTGACTCTCTCTGGACATCACTGATTCTCTCTCTGGACATCACTGACTCTCTCTCTCTCTCTCTCTGGACATCACTGACACTCTCTCTCTGGACATCACTGACTCACTCTCTGGAGATCACTGACTCTCTCTCTGGACATCACTGAATCTCTCTCTCTGGACATCACTCTCTCTCTCACTCTCTCTGGACATCACTGACTCTCACTCTGGATGTCACTAGCTCTCTCTCTGGACATCACTGCCTCTCTCTGTGAACATTACTGACTCTCTATGGACATCACTGTCTCTTTCTCTGGACATCGCTGACTCCCTCTCTGGACATCACTGACTCTCTCTGGACATCACTGACGCTCTCTCTCTCTCTCTCTCTCTGGACATCACTGACTCTCTCTGGACATCACTGACTCTCTCTCTGGACATCACTGACTCTCTCTCTCTCTCTGGACATCACTGACTCTCTCTGGACATCACTGACTCTCTCTCTCTGGACATCACTGACACTCTCTCTCTGGACATCACTGACTCTCTCTCTGGACATCACTGACTCTCTCTCTCTGGACATCACTGACTCTCTCTCTGGACATCACTGACTCTCTCTCTGGGCATCACTGACTCTCTCTCTGGACATCACTGACTCTCTCTCTGGACATCACTGACTCTCTCTCTGGACATCACTGACTCTATCTCTCTGGACATCACTGACTCTCTCTCTCTCTCTGGACATCACTGACTCTCTCTCTGGACATCACTGACTCTCTCTCTGGACATCACTGACTCTCTCTCTCTGGACATCACTGACTCTCTCTCTCTGGACATCACTGACTCTCTCTGGACATCACTGACTCTCTCTCTCTGCACATCACTGACTCTCTCTCTCTGGACACCACTGACTCTCTCTCTGGCCATCACTGACTCTCTCTCTGGACATCACTGACTCACTCTCTGGAGATCACTGACTCTCTCTCTGGACATCACTGAATCTCTCTCTCTGGACATCACTGCCTCTCTCTCTGGACATCACTCTCTCTCTCACTCTCTCTGGACATCACTGACTCTCACTCTGGATGTCACTAGCTCTCTCTCTGGACATCACTGCCTCTCTCTGTGAACATTACTGACTCTCTATGGACATCACTGTCTCTTTCTCTGGACATCGCTGACTCCCTCTCTGGACATCACTGACTCTCTCTGGACATCACTGACGCTCTCTCTCTCTCTCTCTCTCTGGACATCACTGACTCTCTCTGGACATCACTGACTCTCTCTCTGGACATCACTGACTCTCTCTCTCTCTCTGGACATCGCTGACTCCCTCTCTGGACATCACTGACTCTCTCTGGACATCACTGACTCTCTCTCTCTGGACATCAGTGACTCTCTCTCTGGACATCACTGACTCTCTCTCTGGACATCACTGACTCTCTCTGGACATCACTGACGCTCTCTCTCTCTCTCTCTCTCTGGACATCACTGACTCTCTCTGGACATCACTGACTCTCTCTCTGGACATCACTGACTCTCTCTCTCTCTCTGGACATCGCTGACTCCCTCTCTGGACATCACTGACTCTCTCTCTGGACATCACTGACTCTCTCTCTGGACATCACTGACTCTCTCTCTGGGCATCACTGACTCTCTCTCTGGACATCACTGACTCTCTCTCTGGACATCACTGACTCTCTCTCTGGACATCACTGACTCTATCTCTCTGGACATCACTGACTCTCTCTCTCTCTCTGGACGTCACTGACTCTCTCTCTGGACATCACTGACTCTCTCTCTGGACATCACTGACTCTCTCTCTCTGGACATCACTGACTCTCTCTCTCTGGACATCACTGACTCTCTCTGGACATCACTGACTCTCTCTCTCTGCACATCACTGACTCTCTCTCTCTGGACACCACTGACTCTCTCTCTGGCCATCACTGACTCTCTCTCTGGACATCACTGACTCTCTCTCTGGAGATCACTGACTCTCTCTCTGGACATAACTGACTCTCTCTCTGGACATCACTGACTCTCTCTGGACATCACTGACTCTCTCTCTCTCTCTGGGCGTCACTGACTCTCTGGACATCACTGACTCTCTCTCTGGATATCACTGACTCTCTCTGGACATCACTGACTCTCTCTCTGGACATCATTGATTCTCTCTCTCTCTCTGGACATCACTGACTCTCTCTGGACATCACTGACTCTCTCTCTGGACGTCACTGACTCTCTCTGTGGATATCACTGGCTCTCTCTGTGGACATCACTGACTCTCTCTCTGAACATCACTGACTCTCTGTGGACATCACTGTCTCTTTCTCTGGACATCGCTAACTCCCTCTCTGGACATCACTGACTCTCTCTCTGGACATCACTGACGCTCTCTCTCTCTCTCTCTCTCTCTGGACATCACTGACTCTCTCTGGACATCACTGACTCTCTCTCTGGACATCACTGACTCTCTCTCTCTCTCTCTGGACATCGCTGACTCCCTCTCTGGACATCACTGACTCTCTCTCTGGACATCACTGACTCTCTCTCTCTCTCTCTCTGGACATCACTGACACTCTCTCTCTGGACATCACTGACTCACTCTCTGGAGATCACTGACTCTCTCTCTGGACATCACTGAATCTCTCTCTCTGGACATCACTGCCTCTCTCTCTGGACATCACTCTCTCTCTCACTCTCTCTGGACATCACTGACTCTCACTCTGGATGTCAATAGCTCTATCTCTGGACATCACTGCCTCTCTCTGTGAACATTACTGACTCTATATGGACATCACTGTCTCTTTCTCTGGCCATCGCTGACTCCCTCTCTGGACATCACTGACTCTCTCTGGACATCACTGACGCTCTCTCTCTCTCTCTCTCTCTGGACATCACTGACTCTCTCTGGACATCTCTGACTCTCTCTCTGGACATCACTGACTCTCTCTCTCTCTCTGGACATCGCTGACTCCCTCTCTGGACATCACTGACTCTCTCTGGACATCACTGACTCTCTCTCTGGACATCACTGACTCTCTCTCTGGACATCACTGACTCTCTCTCTGGGCATCACTGACTCTCTCTCTGGACATCACTGACTCTCTCTCTGGACATCACTGACTCTCTCTCTGGACATCACTGACTCTATCTCTCTGGACATCACTGACTCTCTCTCTCTCTCTGGACATCACTGACTCTCTCTCTCTCTCTGGACATCACTGACTCTCTCTCTGGACATCACTGACTCTCTCTCTGGACATCACTGACTCTCTCTCTCTCTGGACATCACTGACTCTCTCTGGACATCACTGATTCTCTCTCTCTCTGAACATCACTGACTCTCTCTCTGGACATCACTGACTCTTTCTCTGGACATCATTGACTCTCTCTCTCTGGACATCACTGACTATCTCTCTGGACATCACTGACTCTGTCTCTCTGGACATCATTGACTCTCTCTCTGGGCATCACTGACTCTCTCTCTCTCTGGACATCACAGACTCTCTCTGCACATCACTGACTCTCTCTCTGGACATCAGTGACTCTCTCTCTGGACATCACTGACTCTCTCTCTGGACATCACTGACTCTCTCTGGACATCACTGACGCTCTCTATCTCTCTCTCTCTCTGGACATCACTGACTCTCTCTGGACATCACTGACTCTCTCTCTGGACATCACTGACTCTCTCTCTCTCTCTGGACATCGCTGACTCCCTCTCTGGACATCACTGACTCTCTCTCTGGACATCACTCTCTCTCTCACTCTCTCTGGACATCACTGACTCTCACTCTGGTTGTCACTAGCTCTCTCTCTGGACATCACTGCCTCTCTCTGTGAACATTACTGACTCTCTATGGACATCACTGTCTCTTTCTCTGGACATCGCTGACTCCCTCTCTGGACATCACTGACTCTCTCTGGACATCACTGAAGCTCTCTCTCTCTCTCTCTCTCTGGACATCACTGACTCTCTCTGGACATCACTGACTCTCTCTCTGGACATCACTGACTCTCTCTCTCTCTCTGGACATCGCTGACTCCCTCTCTGGACATCACTGACTCTCTCTGGACATCACTGACTCTCTCTCTCTGGACATCACTAACACTCTCTCTCTGGACATCACTGACTCTCTCTCTGGACATCACTGACTCTCTCTCTCTGGACATCACTGACTCTCTCTCTGGACATCACTGACTCTCTCTCTGGGCATCACTGACTCTCTCTCTGGACATCACTGACTCTCTCTCTGGACATCACTGACTCTCTCTCTGGACATCACTGACTCTATCTCTCTGGACATCACTGCCTCTCTCTCTGGACATCACTGACTCTCTCTCTGGGCATCACTGACTCTCTCTCTGGACATCACTGACTCTCACTCTGGATGTCACTAGCTCTCTCCCTGGACATCACTGCCTCTCTCTGTGAACATTACTGACTCTCTATGGACATCACTGTCTCTTTCTCTGGACATCGCTGACTCCCTCTCTGGACATCACTGACTCTCTCTGGACATCACTGACGCTCTCTCTCTCTCTCTCTCTCTGGACATCACTGACTCTCTCTGGACATCACTGACTCTCTCTCTGGACATCACTGACTCTCTCTCTCTCTCTGGACATCGCTGACTCCCTCTCTGGACATCACTGACTCTCTCTGGACATCACTGACTCTCTCTCTCTGGACATCACTGACACTCTCTCTCTGGACATCACTGACTCTCTCTCTGGACATCACTGACTCTCTCTCTCTGGACATCACTGACTCTCTCTCTGGACATCACTGACTCTCTCTCTGGGCATCACTGACTGTCTCTCTGGACATCACTGACTCTCTCTCTGGACATCACTGACTCTCTCTCTGGACATCACTGACTCTATCTCTCTGGACATCACTGACTCTCTCTCTCTCTGGACATCACTGACTCACTCTCTGGACATCACTGACTCTCTCTCTGGACATCACTGACTCTCTCTCTCTGGACATCACTGACTCTCTCTCTCTGGACATCACTGACTCTCTCTGGACATCACTGACTCTCTCTCTCTGCACATCACTGACTCTCTCTCTCTGGACACCACTGACTCTCTCTCTGGCCATCACTGACTCTCTCTCTGGACATCACTGACTCTCTCTCTGGAGATCACTGACTCTCTCTCTGGACATAACTGACTCTCTCTCTGGACATCACTGACTCACTCGCTGGACATCACTGACTCTCTCTCTCTCTCTGGGCGTCACTGACTCTCTGGACATCACTGACTCTCTCTCTGGATATCACTGACTCTCTCTGGACATCACTGACTCTCTCTCTGGACATCATTGATTCTCTCTCTCTCTCTGGACATCACTGACTCTCTCTGGACATCACTGACTCTCTCTCTGGACGTCACTGACTCTCTCTGTGGATATCACTGGCTCTCTCTGTGGACATCCCTGACTCTCTCTCTGGACATCACTGACTCTATCTGGACATCACTGACTCTCTCTCACTGGACATCACTGACTCTCTCTCTCTGGACATCACTGACTCTCTCTCTCTCTGGACATCACTGACTCTCTCTGGACATCACTGATTCTCTCTCTCTCTGAACATCACTGACTCTCTCTCTGGACATCACTGACTCTTTCTCTGGACATCATTGACTCTCTCTCTCTGGACATCACTGACTCTCTCTCTGGACATCACTGACTCTGTCTCTCTGGGCATCACTGACTCTCTCTCTCTGGACATCATTGACTCTCTCTCTGGGCATCACTGACTCTCTCTCTCTCTGGACATCACAGACTCTCTCTGCACATCACTGACTCTCTCTCTCTGGACATCACTGACTCTCTCTGGACATCACTGACTCTCTCTCTGGACATCACTGACTCTCTCTCTGGAGATTACTGACTCTCTCTGGACATAACTGACTCTCTCTCTGGACATCATTGACTCTCTCTCTGGACATCACTGACTCTCTCTCTCTCTCTGGGCGTCACTGACTCTCTGGACATCACTGACTCTCTCTCTGGATATCACTGACTCTCTCTGGACATCACTGACTCTCTCTCTGGACATCATTGATTCTCTCTCTGGGCATCACTGACTCTCTCTCTGGACATCACTGACTCTCTCTCTGGACATCACTGACTCTCTCTCTGGACATCACTGACTCTATCTCTCTGGACATCACTGACTCTCTCTCTCTCTCTGGACATCACTGACTCTCTCTCTCTCTCTGGACATCACTGACTCTCTCTCTGGACATCACTGACTCTCTCTCTCTCTGGACATCACTGACTCTCTCTGGACATCACTGATTCTCTCTCTGGACATCACTGACTCTCTCTCTCTCTCTCTCTGGACATCACTGACACTCTCTCTCTGGACATCACTGACTCACTCTCTGGAGATCACTGACTCTCTCTCTGGACATCACTGAATCTCTCTCTCTGGACATCACTGCCTCTCTCTCTGGACATCACTCTCTCTCTCACTCTCTCTGGACATCACTGACTCTCACTCTGGATGTCACTAGCTCTCTCTCTGGACATCACTGCCTCTCTCTGTGAACATTACTGACTCTCTATGGACATCACTGTCTCTTTCTCTGGACATCGCTGACTCCCTCTCTGGACATCACTGACTCTCTCTGGACAACACTGACGCTCTCTCTCTCTCTCTCTCTCTGGACATCACTGACTCTCTCTGGACATCACTGACTCTCTCTCTGGACATCACTGACTCTCTCTCTCTCTCTGGACATCGCTGACTCCCTCTCTGGACATCACTGACTCTCTCTGGACATCACTGACTCTCTCTCTCTGGACATCACTGACACTCTCTCTCTGGACATCACTGACTCTCTCCCTGGACATCACTGACTCTCTCTCTCTGGACATCACTGACTCTCTCTCTGGACATCACTGACTCTCTCTCTGGGCATCACTGACTCTCTCTCTGGACATCACTGACTCTCTCTCTGGACATCACTGACTCTCTCGCTGGACATCACTGACTCTATCTCTCTGGACATCACTGACTCTCTCTCTCTCTCTGGACATCACTGACTCTCTCTCTGGACATCACTGACTCTCTCTCTGGACATCACTGACTCTCTCTCTCTGGACACCACTGACTCTCTCTCTCTGGACATCACTGACTCTCTCTCTGGACATCACTGACTCTCTCTCTGGAGATCACTGACTCTCTCTCTGGACATAACTGACTCTCTCTCTGGACATCACTGACTCTCTCTCTGGACATCACTGACTCTCTCTCTCTCTCTGGGCGTCACTGACTCTCTGGACATCACTGACTCTCTCTCTGGATATCACTGACTCTCTCTGGACATCACTGACTCCCTCTCTGGACATCACTGACTCTCTCTGGACATCACTGACTCTCTCTCTCTGGACATCACTGACACTCTCTCTCTGGACATCACTGACTCTCTCTCTGGACATCACTGACTCTCTCTCTGGACATCACTGACTCTCTCTCTGGACATCACTGACTCTCTCTCTGGGCATCACTGACTGTCTCTCTGGACATCACTGACTCTCTCTCTGGACATCACTGACTCTCTCTCTGGACATCACTGACTCTATCTCTCTGGACATCACTGACTCTCTCTCTCTCTGGACATCACTGACTCACTCTCTGGACATCACTGACTCTCTCTCTGGACATCACTGACTCTCTCTCTCTGGACATCACTTACTCTCTCTGGACATCACTGACTCTCTCTCTCTGCACATCACTGACTCTCTCTCTCTGGACACCACTGACTCTCTCTCTGGCCATCACTGACTCTCTCTCTGGACATCACTGACTCTCTCTCTGGAGATCACTGACTCTCTCTCTGGACATAACTGACTCTCTCTCTGGACATCACTGACTCACTCTCTGGACATCACTGACTCTCTCTCTCTCTCTGGGCGTCACTGACTCTCTGGACATCACTGACTCTCTCTCTGGATATCACTGACTCTCTCTGGACATCACTGACTCTCTCTCTGGACATCATTGATTCTCTCTCTCTCTCTGGACATCACTGACTCTCTCTGGACATCACTGACTCTCTCTCTGGACGTCACTGACTCTCTCTCTGGACATCACTGACTCTCTCTCTCTCTGTGGACATCCATGACTCTCTCTCTGGACATCACTGACTCTATCTGGACATCACTGACTCTCTCTCACTGGACATCACTGACTCTCTCTCTCTGGACATCACTGACTCTCTCTCTCTCTGGACATCACTGACTCTCTCTGGACATCACTGATTCTCTCTCTCTCTGAACATCACTGACTCTCTCTCTGGACATCACTGACTCTTTCTCTGGACATCATTGACTCTCTCTCTCTGGACATCACTGACTCTCTCTCTGGACATCACTGACTCTGTCTCTCTGGGCATCACTGACTCTCTCTCTCTGGACATCATTGACTCTCTCTCTGGGCATCACTGACTCTCTCTCTCTCTGGACATCACAGACTCTCTCTGCACATCACTGACTCTCTCTCTCTGGACATCACTGACTCTCTCTCTGGACATCACTGACTCTCTCTCTGGACATCACTGACTCTCTCTCTGGAGATTACTGACTCTCTCTGGACATAACTGACTCTCTCTCTGGACATCATTGACTCTCTCTCTGGACATCACTGACTCTCTCTCTCTCTCTGGGCGTCACTGACTCTCTGGACATCACTGACTCTCTCTCTGGATATCACTGACTCTCTCTGGACATCACTGACTCTCTCTCTGGACATCATTGATTCTCTCTCTGGGCATCACTGACTCTCTCTCTGGACATCACTGACTCTCTCTCTGGACATCACTGACTCTCTCTCTGGACATCACTGACTCTATCTCTCTGGACATCACTGACTCTCTCTCTCTCTCTGGACATCACTGACTCTCTCTCTCTCTCTGGACATCACTGACTCTCTCTCTGGACATCACTGACTCTCTCTCTCTCTGGACATCACTGACTCTCTCTGGACATCACTGATTCTCTCTCTGGACATCACTGACTCTCTCTCTCTCTCTCTCTGGACATCACTGACACTCTCTCTCTGGACATCACTGACTCACTCTCTGGAGATCACTGACTCTCTCTCTGGACATCACTGAATCTCTCTCTCTGGACATCACTGCCTCTCTCTCTGGACATCACTCTCTCTCTCACTCTCTCTGGACATCACTGACTCTCACTCTGGATGTCACTAGCTCTCTCTCTGGACATCACTGCCTCTCTCTGTGAACATTACTGACTCTCTATGGACATCACTGTCTCTTTCTGTGGACATCGCTGACTCCCTCTCTGGACATCACTGACTCTCTCTGGACAACACTGACGCTCTCTCTCTCTCTCTCTCTCTGGACATCACTGACTCTCTCTGGACATCACTGACTCTCTCTCTGGACATCACTGACTCTCTCTCTCTCTCTGTACATCGCTGACTCCCTCTCTGGACATCACTGACTCTCTCTGGACATCACTGACTCTCTCTCTCTGGACATCACTGACACTCTCTCTCTGGACATCACTGACTCTCTCCCTGGACATCACTGACTCTCTCTCTCTGGACATCACTGACTCTCTCTCTGGACATCACTGACTCTCTCTCTGGGCATCACTGACTCTCTCTCTGGACATCACTGACTCTCTCTCTGGACATCACTGACTCTCTCTCTGGACATCACTGACTCTATCTCTCTGGACATCACTGACTCTCTCTCTCTCTCTGGACATCACTGACTCTCTCTCTGGACATCACTGACTCTCTCTCTGGACATCACTGACTCTCTCTCTCTGGACACCACTGACTCTCTCTCTCTGGACATCACTGACTCTCTCTCTGGACATCACTGACTCTCTCTCTGGAGATCACTGACTCTCTCTCTGGACATAACTGACTCTCTCTCTGGACATCACTGACTCTCTCTCTGGACATCACTGACTCTCTCTCTCTCTCTGGGCGTCACTGACTCTCTGGACATCACTGACTCTCTCTCTGGATATCACTGACTCTCTCTGGACATCACTGACTCTCTCTCTGGACATCATTGATTCTCTCTCTCTCTCTGGACATCACTGACTCTCTCTGGACATCACTGACTCTCTCTCTGGACGTCACTGACTCTCTCTGTGGGTATCACTGGCTCTCTCTGTGGACATCACTGACTCTCTCTCTGAACATCACTGACTCTCTGTGGACATCACTGTCTCTTTCTCTGGACATCGCTAACTCCCTCTCTGGACATCACTGACTCTCTCTCTGGACATCACTGACGCTCTCTCTCTCTCTGGACATCACTGACTCTCTCTGGACATCACTGACTCTCTCTCTGGACATCACTGACTCTCTCTCTCTCTCTCTGGACATCGCTGACTCCCTCTCTGGACATCACTGACTCTCTCTCTGGACATCACTGACTCTCTCTCTCTCTCTCTCTGGACATCACTGACACTCTCTCTCTGGACATCACTGACTCACTCTCTGGAGATCACTGACTCTCTCTCTGGACATCACTGAATCTCTCTCTCTGGACATCACTGCCTCTCTCTCTGGACATCACTCTCTCCCTCACTCTCTCTGGACATCACTGACTCTCACTCTGGATGTCAATAGCTCTCTCTCTGGACATCACTGACTCTTTCTCTGGACATCATTGACTCTCTCTCTCTGGACATCACTGACTCTCTCTCTGGACATCACTGACTCTGTCTCTCTGGGCATCACTGACTCTCTCTCTCTGGACATCATTGACTCTCTCTCTGGGCATCACTGACTCTCTCTCTCTCTGGACATCACAGACTCTCTCTGCACATCACTGACTCTCTCTCTCTGGACATCAGTGAGTCTCTCTCTGGACATCACTGACTCTCTCTCTGGACATCACTGAATCTCTCTGGACATCACTGACGCTCTCTCTCTCTCTCTCTCTCTCTCTGGACATCACTGACTCTCTCTGGACATCACTGACTCTCTCTCTGGACATCACTGACTCTCTCTCTCTCTCTGGACATCGCTGACTCCCTCTCTGGACATCACTGACTCTCTCTCTGGACATCACTCTCTCTCTCACTCTCTCTGGACATCACTGACTCTCACTCTGGTTGTCACTAGCTCTCTCTCTGGACATCACTGCCTCTCTCTGTGAACATTACTGACTCTCTATGGACATCACTGTCTCTTTCTCTGGCCATCGCTGACTCCCTCTCTGGACATCACTGACTCTCTCTGGACATCACTGACGCTCTCTCTCTCTCTCTCTCTCTGGACATCACTGACTCTCTCTGGACATCACTGACTCTCTCTCTGGACATCACTGACTCTCTCTCTCTCTCTGGACATCGCTGACTCCCTCTCTGGACATCACTGACTCTCTCTGGACATCACTGACTCTCTCTCTCTGGACATCACTGACACTCTCTCTCTGGACATCACTGACTCTCTCTCTGGACATCACTGACTCTCTCTCTCTGGACATCACTGACTCTCTCTCTGGACATCACTGACTCTCTCTCTGGGCATCACTGACTCTCTCTCTGGACATCACTGACTCTCTCTCTGGACATCACTGACTCTCTCTCTGGACATCACTGACTCTCTCTCTCTGGACATCACTGACTCTCTCTGGACATCACTGACTCTCTCTCTCTGGACATCACTGACTCTCTCTCTCTGGACATCACTGACTCTCTCTCTCTCTGGATATCACTGACTCTCTCTGGACATCACTGATTCTCTCTCTCTCTGAACATCACTGACTCTCTCTCTGGACATCACTGACTCTTTCTCTGGACATCATTGACTCTCTCTCTCTGGACATCATTGACTCTCTCTCTGGGCATCACTGACTCTCTCTCTCTCTGGATATCACTGACTCTCTCTGGACATCACTGATTCTCTCTCTCTCTGAACATCACTGACTCTCTCTCTGGACATCACTGACTCTGTCTCTCTGGGCATCACTGACTCTCTCTCTCTGGACATCATTGACTCTCTCTCTGGGCATCACTGACTCTCTCTCTCTCTGGACATCACAGACTCTCTCTGCACATCACTGACTCTCTCTCTCTGGACATCAGTGACTCTCTCTCTCTGGACATCACTGACTCTCTCTCTGGACATCACTGACTCTCTCTGGACATCACTGACGCTCTCTCTCTCTCTCTCTCTCTCTCTCTGGACATCACTGACTCTCTCTGGACATCACTGACTCTCTCTCTGGACATCACTGACTCTCTCTCTCTCTCTGGATATCGCTGACTCCCTCTCTGGACATCACTGACTCTCTCTCTGGACATCACTCTCTCTCTCACTCTCTCTGGACATCACTGACTCTCACTCTGGTTGTCACTAGCTCTCTCTCTGGACATCACTGCCTCTCTCTGTGAACATTACTGACTCTCTATGGACATCACTGTCTCTTTCTCTGGACATCGCTGACTCCCTCTCTGGACATCACTGACTCTCACTGGACATCACTGAAGCTCTCTCTCTCTCTCTGTCTCTGGACATCACTGACTCTCTCTGGACATCACTGACTCTCTCTCTGGACATCACTGACTCTCTCTCTCTCTCTGGACATTGCTGACTCCCTCTCTGGACATCACTGACTCTCTCTGGACATCACTGACTCTCTCTCTCTGGACATCACTGACACTCTCTCTCTGGACATCACTGACTCTCTCTCTGGACATCACTGACTCTCTCTCTGGACATCACTGACTCTCTCTCTGGGCATCAATGACTCTCTCTCTGGACATCACTGACTCTCTCTCTCTGGACATCACTGACTCTCTCTCTGGACATCACTGACTCTATCTCTCTGGACATCACTGACTCTCTCTCTCTCTCTGGACATCACTGACTCTCTCTCTGGACATCACTGACTCTCTCTCTGGACATCACTGACTCTCTCTCTCTGGACATCACTGACTCTCTCTGGACATCACTGACTGTCTCTCTGCACATCACTGACTCTCTCTCTCTGGACACCACTGACTCTCTCTCTGGACATCACTGACTCTCTCTCTGGACATCACTGACTCTCTCTCTGGACATCACTGACTCTCTCTCTCTCTCTGGGCGTCACTGACTCTCTGGACATCACTGACTCTCTCTCTGGATATCACTGACTCTCTCTGGACATCACTGACTCTCTCTCTGGACATCATTGATTCTCTCTCTCTCTCTGGACATCACTGACTCTCTCTGGACATCACTGACTCTCTCTCTGGACGTCACTGACTCTCTCTGTGGATATCACTGGCTCTCTCTGTGGACATCACTGACTCTCTCTCTGAACATCACTGACTCTCTGTGGACATCACTGTCTCTTTCTCTGGACATCGCTAACTCCCTCTCTGGACATCACTGATTCTCTCTCTGGACATCACTGACGCTCTCTCTCTCTCTCTCTCTCTGGACATCACTGACTCTCTCTGGACATCACTGACTCTCTCTCTGGACATCACTGACTCTCTCTCTCTCTCTCTGGACATCGCTGACTCCCTCTCTGGACATCACTGACTCTCTCTCTGGACATCACTGACTCTCTCTCTCTCTCTCTCTGGACATCACTGACACTCTCTCTCTGGACATCACTGACTCACTCTCTGGAGATCACTGACTCTCTCTCTGGACATCACTGAATCTCTCTCTCTGGACATCACTGACTCTCTCTCTGGACATCACTGACTCTTTCTCTGGACATCATTGACTCTCTCTCTCTGGACATCACTGAATCTCTCTCTGGACATCACTGACTCTGTCTCTCTGGGCATCACTGACTCTCTCTCTCTGGACATCATTGACTCTCTCTCTGGGCATCACTGACTCTCTCGCTCTCTGGACATCACTGACTCTCTCTCTGGACATCACTGTCTCTCTCTCTCTGGACATCACTGACTCTCTCTCTGGACATCACTGACTCTCTCTCTGGGCATCACTGACTCTCTCTCTGGACATCACTGACTCTCTCTCTGGACATCACTGACTCTCTCTCTGGACATCACTGACTCTCTCTCTCTGGACATCACTGACTCTCTCTGGACATCACTGACTCTCTCTCTCTGGACATCACTGACTCTCTCTCTCTGGACATCACTGACTCTCTCTCTCTCTGGATATCACTGACTCTCTCTGGACATCACTGATTCTATCTCTCTCTGAACATCACTGACTCTCTCTCTGGACATCACTGACTCTTTCTCTGGACATCATTGACTCTCTCTCTCTGGACATCACTGACTCTCTCTCTGGACATCACTGACTCTGTCTCTCTGGGCATCACTGACTCTCTCTCTCTGGACATCACTGACTCTCTCTCTCTCTGGACATCACAGACTCTCTCTGCACATCACTGACTCTCTCTCTCTGGACATCAGTGACTCTCTCTCTGGACATCACTGACTCTCTCTCTGGACATCACTGACTCTCTCTGGACATCACTGACGCTCTCTCTCTCTCTCTCTCTCTCTCTGGACATCACTGACTCTCTCTGGACATCACTGACTCTCTCTCTGGACATCACTGACTCTCTCTCTGGACATCACTGACTCTCTCTCTCTCTCTGGATATCGCTGACTCCCTCTCTGGACATCACTGACTCTCTCTCTGGACATCACTCTCTCTCTCACTCTCTCTGGACATCACTGACTCTCACTCTGGTTGTCACTAGCTCTCTCTCTGGACATCACTGCCTCTCTCTGTGAACATTACTGACTCTCTATGGACATCACTGTCTCTTGCTCTGGACATCGCTAACTCCCTCTCTGGACATCACTGACTCTCTCTCTGGACATCACTGACGCTCTCTCTCTCTCTCTCTCTGGACATCACTGACTCTCTCTGGACATCACTGACTCTCTCTGGACATCACTGAAGCTCTCTCTCTCTCTCTCTCTCTGGACATCACTGACTCTCTCTGGACATCACTGACTCTCTCTCTGGACATCACTGACTCTCTCTCTCTCTCTCTGGACATCGCTGACTCCCTCTCTGGACATCACTGACTCTCTCTGGACATCACTGACTCTCTCTCTCTGGACATCACTGACACTCTCTCTCTGGACATCACTGACTCTCTCTCTGGACATCACTGACTCTCTCTCTCTGGACATCACTGACTCTCTCTCTGGACATCACTGTCTCTCTCTCTGGGCATCAATGACTCTCTCTCTGGACATCACTGACTCTCTCTCTGGACATCACTGACTCTCTCTCTGGACATCACTGACTCTATCTCTCTGGACATCACTGACTCTCTCTCTCTCTCTGGACATCACTGACTCTCTCTCTGGACATCACTGACTCTCTCTCTGGACATCACTGACTCTCTCTCTCTCTCTGGGCATCACTGACTCTCTGGACATCACTGACTCTCTCTCTGGATATCACTGACTCTCTCTGGACATCACTGACTCTCTCTCTGGACATCATTGATTCTCTCTCTCTCTCTGGACATCACTGACTCTCTCTGGACATCACTGACTCTCTCTCTGGACGTCACTGACTCTCTCTGTGGATATCACTGGCTCTCTCTGTGGACATCACTGACTCTCTCTCTGAACATCACTGACTCTCTGTGGACATCACTGTCTCTTTCTCTGGACATCGCTAACTCCCTCTCTGGACATCACTGACTCTCTCTCTGGACATCACTGACGCTCTCTCTCTCTCTCTCTGGACATCACTGACTCTCTCTGGACATCACTGACTCTCTCTCTGGACATCACTGACTCTCTCTCTCTCTCTCTGGACATCGATGATTCCCTCTCTGGACATCACTGACTCTCTCTCTGGATATCACTGACTCTCTCTCTCTCTCTCTCTGGACATCACTGACACTCTCTCTCTGGACATCACTGACTCACTCTCTGGAGATCACTGACTCTCTCTCTGGACATCACTGAATCTCTCTCTCTGGACATCACTGACTCTCTCTCTGGACATCACTGACTCTTTCTCTGGACATCATTGACTCTCTCTCTCTGGACATCACTGACTCTCTCTCTGGACATCACTGACTCTGTCTCTCTGGGCATCACTGACTCTCTCTCTCTGGACATCATTGACTCTCTCTCTGGGCATCACTGACTCTCTCTCTCTCTGGACATCACAGACTCTCTCTGCACATCACTGACTCTCTCTCTCTGGACATCACTGACTCTCTCTCTGGACATCACTGACTCTCTCTCTGGACATCACTGACTCTCTCTGTGAACATTACTGACTCTCTATGGACATCACTGTCTCTTTCTCTGGACATCGCTGACTCCCTCTCTGGACATCACTGACTCTCTCTGGACATCACTGACGCTCTCTCTCTCTGGACATCACTGACTCTCTCTGGACATCGCTGACTCCCTCTCTGGACATCACTGACTCTCTCTGGACATCACTGACTCTCTCTCTCTGGACATCACTGACACTCTCTCTCTGGACATCACTGACTCTCTCTCTGGACATCACTGGCTCTCTCTCTCTGGACATCACTGACTCTCTCTCTGGACATCACTGACTCTCTCTCTGGGCATCGCTGACTCTCTCTCTGGACATCACTGACTCTCTCTCTGGACATCACTGACTCTCTCTCTGGACATCACTGACTCTATCTCTCTGGACATCACTGACTCTCTCTCTCTCTCTGGACATCACTGACTCTCTCTCTGGACATCACTGACTCTCTCTCTGGACATCACTGACTCTCTCTCTCTGGACATCACTGACTCTCTCTGGACATCACTGACTCTCTCTCTCTGGACATCACTGACTCTCTCTCTCTGGACATCACTGTCTCTCTCTCTCTCTGGACATCACTGACTCTCTCTGGACATCACTGATTCTCTCTCTCTCTGAACTTCACTGACTCTCTCTCTGGACATCACTGACTCTTTCTCTGGACATCATTGACTCTCTCTCTCTGGACATCACTGACTCTCTCTCTGGACATCACTGACTCTGTCTCTCTGGGCATCACTGACTCTCTCTCTCTGGACATCATTGACTCTCTCTCTGGGCATCACTGACTCTCTCTCTCTCTGGACATCACAGACTCTCTCTGCATATCACTGACTCTCTCTCTCTGGACATCACTGACTCTCTCTCTGGACATCACTGACTCTCTCTCTGGACATCACTGACTCTCTCTGTGAACATTACTGACTCTCTATGGACATCACTGTCTCTTTCTCTGGACATCGCTGACTCCCTCTCTGGACATCACTGACTCTCTCTGGACATCACTGACGCTCTCTCTCTCTCTCACTCTCTGGACATTACTGACTCTCTCTGGACATCACTGACTCTCTCTCTGGACATCACTGACTCTCTCTCTCTGTCTGGACATCGCTGACTCCCTCTCTGGACATCACTGACTCTCTCTCTGGACATCACTCTCTCTCTCACTCTCTCTGGACATCACTGACTCTCACTCTGGATGTCACTAGCTCTCTCTCTGGACATCACTGCCTCTCTCTGTGAACATTACTGACTCTCTATGGACATCACTGTCTCTTTCTCTGGACATCGCTGACTCCCTCTCTGGACATCACTGACTCTCTCTGGACATCACTGACGCTCTCTCTCTCTCACTCTCTCTGGACATCACTGACTCTCTCTGGACATCACTGACTCTCTCTCTGGACATCACTGACTCTCTCTCTCTCTCTGGACATCGCTGACTCCCTCTCTGGACATCACTGACTCTCTCTCTGGACATCACTGACTCTCTCTCTCTGGACATCACTGACTCTCTCTCTGGACATCACTGACTCTCTCTCTGGGCATCACTGACTCTCTCTCTTGACATCACTGACTCTCTCTCTGGACATCACTGACTCTCTCTCTGGACATCACTGACTCTATCTCTCTGGACATCACTGACTCTCTCTCTCTCTCTGGACATCACTGACTCTCTCTCTCTCTCTGGACATCACTGACTCTCTCTCTCTGGACATCACTGACTCTCTCTCTCTCTGGACATCACTGACTCTCTCTCTGGACATCACTGACTCTCTCTCTGGACATCACTGACTCTCTCTGGACATCACTGACTCTCTCTCTCTGGACATCACTGACTCTCTCTCTCTGGACATCACTGACTCTCTCTCTCTCTGGACATCACTGACTCTCTCTGGACATCACTGATTCTCTCTCTCTCTGAACATCACTGACTCTCTCTCTGGACATCACTGACTCTTTCTCTGGACATCATTGACTCTCTCTCTCTGGACATCACTGACTCTCTCTCTGGACATCACTGACTCTGTCTCTCTGGGCATCACTGACTCTCTCTCTCTGGACATCATTGACTCTCTCTCTGGGCATCACTGACTCTCTCTCTCTCTGGACATCACAGACTCTCTCTGCACATCACTGACTCTCTCTCTCTGGACATCACTGACTCTCTCTCTGGACATCACTGACTCTCTCTCTGGACATCACTGACTCTCTCTGTGAACATTACTGACTCTCTCTCTGGACATCACTGACTCTATCTCTCTGGACATCACTGACACTCTCTCTCTCTCTCTCTCTCTGGACATCACTGACTCTCTCTGGACATCACTGACTCTCTCTCTGGACATCACTGACTCTCTCTCTCTCTCTGGACATCGCTGACTCCCTCTCTGGACATCACTGACTCTCTCTCTGGACATCACTCTCTCTCTCACTCTCTGGACATCGCTGACTCCCTCTCTGGACATCACTGACTCTCTCTGGACATCACTGACTCTCTCTCTCTGGACATCACCGACACTCTCTCTCTGGACATCACTGACTCTCTCTCTGGGCATCACTGACTCTCTCTCTGGACATCACTGACTCTCTGGCTGGACATCACTGACTCTCTCTCTGGACATCACTGACTCTATCTCTCTGGACATCACTGACTCTCTCTCTCTCTCTGGACATCACTGACTCTCTCTCTGGACATCACTGACTCTCTCTCTGGACATCACTGACTCTCTCTCTCTGGACATCACTGACTCTCTCTGGACATCGCTGACTCTCTCTCTCTGCACATCACTGACTCTCTCTCTCTGGACACCACTGACTCTCTCTCTGGACATCACTGACTCTCTCTCTGGACATCACTGACTCTCTCTCTGGAGATCACTGACTCTCTCTCTGGACATAACTGACTCTCTCTCTGGACATCACTGACTCTCTCTGGACATCACTGACTCTCTCTCTGGACATCACTGACTCTCTCTCTCTCTCTGGGCGTCACTGACTCTCAGGACATCACTGACTCTCTCTCTGGATATCACTGACTCCCTCTGGACATCACTGACTCTCTCGCTCTCTCTGGACATCGCTGACTCCCTCTCTGGACATCACTGACTCTCTCTCTGGATATCACTGACTCTCTCTGGACATCACTGACTCTCTGTCTGGACATCATTGATTCTCTCTCTCTCTCTGGACATCACTGACTCTCTCTGGACATCATTGACTCTCTCTCTGGACGTCACTGACTCTCTCTCTGGATATCACTGGCTCTCTCTGTGGACATCACTGACTCTCTCTCTGAACATCACTGACTCTCTGTGGACATCACTGTCTCTTTCTCTGGACATCTCTAACTCCCTCTCTGGACATCACTGACTCTCTCTCTGGACATCACTGACGCTCTCTCTCTCTCTCTCTCTGGACATCACTGACTCTCTCTGGACATCACTGACTCTCTCTCTGGACATCACTGACTCTCTCTCTCTCTCTCTGGACATCGCTGACTCCCTCTCTGGACATCACTGACTCTCTCTCTGGACATCACTGACTCTCTCTCTCTCTCTCTCTGGACATCACTGACACTCTCTCTCTGGACATCACTGACTCACTCTCTGGAGATCACTGACTCTCTCTCTGGACATCACTGAATCTCTCTCTCTGGACATCACTGACTCTCTCTCTGGACATCACTGACTCTTTCTCTGGACATCATTGACTCTCTCTCTCTGGACATCACTGACTCTCTCTCTGGACATCACTGACTCTGTCTCTCTGGGCATCACTGACTCTCTCTCTCTGGACATCATTGACTCTCTCTCTGGGCATCACTGACTCTCTCTCTCTCTGGACATCACAGACTCTCTCTGCACATCACTGACTCTCTCTCTCTGGACATCACTGACTCTCTCTCTGGACATCACTGACTCTCTCTCTGGACATCACTGACTCTCTCTGTGAACATTACTGACTCTCTATGGACATCACTGTCTCTTTCTCTGGACATCGCTGACTCCCTCTCTGGACATCACTGACTCTCTCTGGACATCACTGACACTCTCTCTCTCTCTCTCTGGACATCACTGACTTTCTCTGGACATCGCTGGCTCCCTCTCTGGACATCACTGACTCTCTCTGGACATCACTGACTCTCTCTCTCTGGACATCACTGACACTCTCTCTCTGGACATCACTGACTCTCTCTCTGGACATCACTGACTCTCTCTCTCTGGACATCAATGACTCTCTCTCTGGACAGCACTGACTCTCTCTCTGGGCATCACTGAATCTCTCTCTGGACATCACTGACTCTCTCTCTGGACATCACTGACTCTCTCTCTGGACATCACTGACTCTATCTCTCTGGACATCACTGACTCTCTCTCTCTCTCTCTGGACATCACTGACTCTCTCTCTCTCTCTGGACATCACTGACTCTCTCTCTGGACATCACTGACTCTCTCTCAGGACATCACTGACTCTCTCTCTCTGGACATCACTGACTCTCTCTGGACATCACTGACTCTCTCTCTCTGGACATCACTGACTCTCTCTCTCTGGACATCACTGACTCTCTCTCTCTCTGGACATCACTGACTCTCTCTGGACATCACTGATTCTCTCTCTCTCTGAACATCACTGACTCTCTCTCTGGACATCACTGACTCTTTCTCTGGACATCATTGACTCTCTCTCTCTGGACGTCACTGACTCTCTCTCTGGACATCACTGACTCTGTCTCTCTGGGCATCACTGACTCTCTCTCTCTGGACATCATTGACTCTCTCTGGGCATCACTGACTCTCTCTCTCTCTGGACATCACAGACTCTCTCTGCACATCACTGACTCTCTCTGTGAACTTTACTGACTCTCTATGGACATCACTGTCTCTTTCTCTGGACATCGCTGACTCCCTCTCTGGACATCACTGACTCTCTCTGGACATCACTGACGCTCTCTCTCTCTCTCTCTCTCTGGACACCACTGACTCTCTCTGGACATCACTGACTCTCTCTCTGGACATCACTGACTCTCTCTCTCTCTCTGGACATCGCTGACTCCCTCTCTGGACATCACTGACTCTCTCTCTGGACATCACTGACTCTCTCTCTCTGGACATCACTGACTCCCTCTCTGGACATCACTGACTCTCTCTCTGGACATCACTGACTCTCACTCTCTGGACATCACTGACACTCTCTCTCTGGACATCACTGACTCTCTCTCTGGACATCACTGACTCTCTCTGGACATCACTGACTCTCTCTCTCTGGACATCACTGACTCTCTCTGGACATCGCTGACTCTCTCTCTCTGCACATCACTGACTCTCTCTCTCTGGACACCACTGACTCTCTCTCTGGACATCACTGACTCTCTCTCTGGACATCACTGACTCTCTCTCTGGAGATCACTGACTCTCTCTCTGGACATAACTGACTCTCTCTCTGGACATCACTGACTCTCTCTGGACATCACTGACTCTCTCTCTGGACATCACTGACTCTCTCTCTCTCTCTGGGCGTCACTGACTCTCAGGACATCACTGACTCTCTCTCTGGATATCACTGACTCTCTCTGGACATCACTGACTCTCTCTCTCTCTCTGGACATCGCTGACTCCCTCTCTGGACATCACTGACTCTCTCTCTGGATATCACTGACTCTCTCTGGACATCACTGACTCTCTGTCTGGACATCATTGATTCTCTCTCTCTCTCTGGACATCACTGACTCTCTCTGGACATCACTGACTCTCTCTCTGGACGTCACTGACTCTCTCTCTGGATATCACTGGCTCTCTCTGTGGACATCACTGACTCTCTCTCTGAACATCACTGACTCTCTGTGGACATCACTGTCTCTTTCTCTGGACATCGCTAACTCCCTCTCTGGACATCACTGACTCTCTCTCTGGACATCACTGACGCTCTCTCTCTCTCTCTCTCTGGACATCACTGACTCTCTCTGGACATCACTGACTCTCTCTCTGGACATCACTGACTCTCTCTCTCTCTCTCTGGACATCGCTGACTCCCTCTCTGGACATCACTGACTCTCTCTCTGGACATCACTGACTCTCTCTCTCTCTCTCTCTGGACATCACTGACACTCTCTCTCTGGACATCACTGACTCACTCTCTGGAGATCACTGACTCTCTCTCTGGACATCACTGAATCTCTCTCTCTGGACATCACTGACTCTCTCTCTGGACATCACTGACTCTTTCTCTGGACATCATTGACTCTCTCTCTCTGGACATCACTGACTCTCTCTCTGGACATCACTGACTCTGTCTCTCTGGGCATCACTGACTCTCTCTCTCTGGACATCATTGACTCTCTCTCTGGGCATCACTGACTCTCTCTCTCTCTGGACATCACAGACTCTCTCTGCACATCACTGACTCTCTCTCTCTGGACATCACTGACTCTCTCTCTGGACATCACTGACTCTCTCTCTGGACATCACTGACTCTCTCTGTGAACATTACTGACTCTCTATGGACATCACTGTCTCTTTCTCTGGACATCGCTGACTCCCTCTCTGGACATCACTGACTCTCTCTGGACATCACTGACACTCTCTCTCTCTCTCTCTGGACATCACTGACTTTCTCTGGACATCGCTGACTCCCTCTCTGGACATCACTGACTCTCTCTGGACATCACTGACTCTCTCTCTCTGGACATCACTGACACTCTCTCTCTGGACATCACTGACTCTCTCTCTGGACATCACTGACTCTCTCTCTCTGGACATCAATGACTCTCTCTCTGGACAGCACTGACTCTCTCTCTGGGCATCACTGAATCTCTCTCTGGACATCACTGACTCTCTCTCTGGACATCACTGACTCTCTCTCTGGACATCACTGACTCTATCTCTCTGGACATCACTGACTCTCTCTCTCTCTCTCTGGACATCACTGACTCTCTCTCTCTCTCTGGACATCACTGACTCTCTCTCTGGACATCACTGACTCTCTCTCAGGACATCACTGACTCTCTCTCTCTGGACATCACTGACTCTCTCTGGACATCACTGACTCTCTCTCTCTGGACATCACTGACTCTCTCTCTCTGGACATCACTGACTCTCTCTCTCTCTGGACATCACTGACTCTCTCTGGACATCACTGATTCTCTCTCTCTCTGAACATCACTGACTCTCTCTCTGGACATCACTGACTCTTTCTCTGGACATCATTGACTCTCTCTCTCTGGACGTCACTGACTCTCTCTCTGGACATCACTGACTCTGTCTCTCTGGGCATCACTGACTCTCTCTCTCTGGACATCATTGACTCTCTCTGGGCATCACTGACTCTCTCTCTCTCTGGACATCACAGACTCTCTCTGCACATCACTGACTCTCTCTGTGAACTTTACTGACTCTCTATGGACATCACTGTCTCTTTCTCTGGACATCGCTGACTCCCTCTCTGGACATCACTGACTCTCTCTGGACATCACTGACGCTCTCTCTCTCTCTCTCTCTCTGGACACCACTGACTCTCTCTGGACATCACTGACTCTCTCTCTGGACATCACTGACTCTCTCTCTCTCTCTGGACATCGCTGACTCCCTCTCTGGACATCACTGACTCTCTCTCTGGACATCACTGACTCTCTCTCTCTGGACATCACTGACTCCCTCTCTGGACATCACTGACTCTCTCTCTGGACATCACTGACTCTCACTCTCTGGACATCACTGACACTCTCTCTCTGGACATCACTGACTCTCTCTCTGGACATCACTGACTCTCTCTGGACATCACTGACTCTCTCTCAGGACATCATTGATTCTCTCTCTCTCTCTGGACATCACTGACTCTCTCTGGACATCACTGACTCTCTCTCTGGACGTCACTGACTCTCTCTCTGGATATCACTGGCTCTCTCTGTGGACATCACTGACTCTCTCTCTGAACATTACTGACTCTCTCTCTGGACATCACTGACTCTCTCTCTCTGGACATCACTGACTCTCTCTCTGGACATCACTGACTCTCTCTCTGGGCATCACTGAATCTCTCTCTGGACATCACTGACTCACTCTCTGGACATCACTGACTCTCTCTGGACGTCACTGACTCTCTCTCTCTGGACATCACTGACTCTCTCTCTCTCTGGACATCACTGACTCTCTCTGGACATCACTGATTCTCTCTCTCTCTGAACATCACTGAGTCTCTCTCTGGACATCACTGACTCTTTCTCTGGACATCACTGACTCTCTCTCTGGACATCACTGACTCTGTCTCTCTGGGCATCACTGACTCTCTCTCTCTGGACATCATTGACTCTCTCTCTGGGCATCACTGACTCTCTCTCTCTCTGGACATCACTGACTCTCTCTGCACATCACTGACTCTCTCTCTCTGGACATCACTGACTCTCTCTCTGGACATCACTGACTCTCTCTCTGGACATCACTGACTCTCTCTCTGGAGATCACTGACTCTCTCTCTGGACATAACTGACTCTCTCTCTGGACATCACTGACTCTCTCTCTGGACATCACTGACTCTCTCTCTCTCTCTGGGCGTCACTGACTCTCTGGACATCACTGTCTCTCTCTCTGGATATCACTGACTCTCTCTGGACATCACTGACTCTCTCTCTGGACATCATTGATTCTCTCTCTCTCTCTGGACATCACTGACTCTCTCTGGACATCACTGACTCTCTCTATGGACGTCACTGACTTTCTCTCTGGATATCACTGGCTCTCTCTGTGGACATCACTGACTCTCTCTCTGAACATCACTGACTCTCTGTGGACATCACTGTCTCTTTCTCTGGACATCGCTAACTCCCTCTCTTGTCATCACTGACTCTCTCTCTGGACATCACTGACGCTCTCTCTCTCTCTCTCTCTGGACATCACTGACTCTCTCTCTCTGGACATCACTGACTCTCTCTCTGGACATAACTGACTCTGTCTCTGGGCATCACTGACTCTCTCTCTGGACATCACTGACTCTCTCTCTGGACATCACTGACTCTCTCTCTGGACATCACTGACTCTATCTCTCTGGACATCACTGACTCTCTCTCTCTCTCTGGACATCACTGACTCTCTCTCTCTCTCTCTGGACATCACTGACTCTCTCTCTGGACATCACTGACTCTCTCTCTGGACATCACTGACTCTCTCTCTCTGGACATCACTGACTCTCTCTGGACATCACTGACTCTCTCTCTCTGGACATCACTGACTCTCTCTCTCTCTGGACATCACTGACTCTCTCTGGACATCACTGATTCTCTCTCTCTCTCTGAACATCACTGACTCTCTCTATGGACATCACTGTCTCTTTCTCTGGACATCGCTGACTCCCTCTCTGGACATCACTGACTCTCTCTGGACATCACTGACGCTCTCTCTCTCTCTCTCTCTCTGGACACCACTGACTCTCTCTGGACATCACTGACTCTCTCTCTGGACATCACTGACTCTCTCTCTCTCTCTGGACATCGCTGACTCCCTCTCTGGACATCACTGACTCTCTCTCTGGACATCACTGACTCTCTCTCTCTGGACATCACTGACTCCCTCTCTGGACATCACTGACTCTCTCTCTGGACATCACTGACTCTCACTCTCTGGACATCACTGACACTCTCTCTCTGGACATCACTGACTCTCTCTCTGGACATCACTGACTCTCTCTGGACATCACTGACTCTCTCTCAGGACATCATTGATTCTCTCTCTCTCTCTGGACATCACTGACTCTCTCTGGACATCACTGACTCTCTCTCTGGACGTCACTGACTCTCTCTCTGGATATCACTGGCTCTCTCTGTGGACATCACTGACTCTCTCTCTGAACATCACTGACTCTCTCTCTGGACATCACTGACTCTCTCTCTCTGGACATCACTGACTCTCTCTCTGGACATCACTGACTCTCTCTCTGGGCATCACTGAATCTCTCTCTGGACATCACTGACTCACTCTCTGGACATCACTGACTCTCTCTGGACGTCACTGACTCTCTCTCTCTGGACATCACTGACTCTCTCTCTCTCTGGACATCACTGACTCTCTCTGGACATCACTGATTCTCTCTCTCTCTGAACATCACTGAGTCTCTCTCTGGACATCACTGACTCTTTCTCTGGACATCACTGACTCTCTCTCTGGACATCACTGACTCTGTCTCTCTGGGCATCACTGACTCTCTCTCTCTGGACATCATTGACTCTCTCTCTGGGCATCACTGACTCTCTCTCTCTCTGGACATCACTGACTCTCTCTGCACATCACTGACTCTCTCTCTCTGGACATCACTGACTCTCTCTCTGGACATCACTGACTCTCTCTCTGGACATCACTGACTCTCTCTCTGGAGATCACTGACTCTCTCTCTGGACATAACTGACTCTCTCTCTGGACATCACTGACTCTCTCTCTGGACATCACTGACTCTCTCTCTCTCTCTGGGCGTCACTGACTCTCTGGACATCACTGTCTCTCTCTCTGGATATCACTGACTCTCTCTGGACATCACTGACTCTCTCTCTGGACATCATTGATTCTCTCTCTCTCTCTGGACATCACTGACTCTCTCTGGACATCACTGACTCTCTCTATGGACGTCACTGACTTTCTCTCTGGATATCACTGGCTCTCTCTGTGGACATCACTGACTCTCTCTCTGAACATCACTGACTCTCTGTGGACATCACTGTCTCTTTCTCTGGACATCGCTAACTCCCTCTCTTGTCATCACTGACTCTCTCTCTGGACATCACTGACGCTCTCTCTCTCTCTCTCTCTGGACATCACTGACTCTCTCTCTCTGGACATCACTGACTCTCTCTCTGGACATAACTGACTCTGTCTCTGGGCATCACTGACTCTCTCTCTGGACATCACTGACTCTCTCTCTGGACATCACTGACTCTCTCTCTGGACATCACTGACTCTATCTCTCTGGACATCACTGACTCTCTCTCTCTCTCTGGACATCACTGACTCTCTCTCTCTCTCTCTGGACATCACTGACTCTCTCTCTGGACATCACTGACTCTCTCTCTGGACATCACTGACTCTCTCTCTCTGGACATCACTGACTCTCTCTGGACATCACTGACTCTCTCTCTCTGGACATCACTGACTCTCTCTCTCTCTGGACATCACTGACTCTCTCTGGACATCACTGATTCTCTCTCTCTCTCTGAACATCACTGACTCTCTCTCTGGACATCACTGACTCTGTCTCTCTGAACATCACTGACTCTGTCTCTCTGGACATCACTGACTCTCTCTCTGGACATCACTGACTCTCTCTCTCTGGACATCACTGACTCTCTCTCTGGGCATCACTGACTCTCTCTCTCTGGACATCACTGACTCTCTCTCTGGGCATCACTGACTCTCTCTCTCTCTGGACATCACGGATGCTCTCTCTCTCTGGACATCACTGACTCTCTCTCTGGGCATCACTGAATCTTTCTCTGGACACCACTGACTCTCTCTCGGGACATCACTGACTCTCTCTCTGGGCATCACTGACTCTCTCTCTGGACATCACTGACTCTATCTCTCTGGACATCACTGACTCTATCTCTCTCTCTGGACATCACTGACTCTCTCTCTGGACATCACTGACTCTCTCTCTCTGGACATCACTGACACTCTCTCTCTGGACATCAATGACTCTCTCTCTGGACATCACTGACTCTCTCTCTCTGGACATCACTGACTCTCTCTCTGGACATCACTGACTCTCTCTCTGGGCATCACTGACTCTCTCTCTGGACATCACTGACTCTCTCTCTGGACATCACTGACTCTCTCTGGACATCACTGACTATCTCTCTGGACATCACTGACTCTCTCTCTCTCTCTGGACATCACTGACTCTCTCTCTCTCTCTGGACATCACTGACTCTCTCTCTGGACATCACTGATTCTCTCTCTGGACATCACTGACTCTCTCTCTCTGGACATCACTGACTCTCTCTGGACATCACTGACTCTCTCTCACTGGACATCACTGACTCTCTCTCTCTGGACATCACTGACTCTCTCTCTCTCTGGACATCACTGACTCTCTCTGGACATCACTGATTCTCTCTCTCTCTGAACATCACTGACTCTCTCTCTGGACATCACTGACCCTTTCTCTGGACATCATTGACTCTCTCTCTCTGGACATCACTGACTCTCTCTCTGGACATCACTGACTCTGTCTCTCTGGGCATCATTGACTCTCTCTCTGGGCATCACTGACTCTCTCTCTCTCTGGACATCAAAGACTCTCTCTGCACATCACTGACTCTCTCTCTCTGGACATCACTGACTCTCTCTCTGGACACCACTGACTCTCTCTCTGGACATCACTGACTCTCTCTCTGGAGATCACTGACTCTCTCTGGACATAACTGACTCTCTCTCTGGACATCATTGACTCTCTCTCTGGACATCACTGACTCTCTCTCTCTCTCTGGGCGTCACTGACTCTCTGGACATCACTGACTCTCTCTCTGGATATCACTGACTCTCTCTGGACATCACTGACTCTCTCTCTGGACATCATTGATTCTCTCTCTGGGCATCACTGACTCTCTCTCTGGACATCACTGACTCTCTCTCTGGACATCACTGACTCTCTCTCTGGACATCACTGACTCTATCTCTCTGGACATCACTGACTCTCTCTCTCTCTCTGGACATCACTGACTCTCTCTCTCTCTCTGGACATCACTGACTCTCTCTCTGGACATCATTGACTCTCTCTCTGGACATCACTGACTCTCTCTCTCTGGACATCACTGACTCTCTCTGGACATCACTGACTCTCTCTCTCTGGACATCACTGACTCTCTCTCTCTCTGGACATCACTGACTCTCTCTGGACATCACTGATTCTCTCTCTCTCTCTGAACATCACTGACTCTCTCTCTGGACATCACTGACTCTGTCTCTCTGAACATCACTGACTGTCTCTCTGGACATCACTGACTCTCTCTCTGGACATCACTGACTCTCTCTCTCTGGACATCACTGACTCTCTCTCTGGGCATCACTGACTCTCTCTCTCTGGACATCACTGACTCTCTCTCTGGGCATCACTGACTCTCTCTCTCTCTGGACATCACGGATGCTCTCTCTCTCTGGACATCACTGACTCTCTCTCTGGGCATCACTGAATCTCTCTCTGGACACCACTGACTCTCTCTCTCTCTCTGGACATCACTGACTCTCTCTCTGGACATCACTGACTCTCTCTCTCTGGACATGACTGACTCTCTCTCTCTGGACATCACTGACTCTCTCTCTGGACATCACTGACTCTCTCTCTGGGCATCACTGACTCTCTCTCTGGACATCACTGACTCTCTCTCTGGACATCACTGTCTCTCTCTCTGGACATCACTGACACTATCTCTCTGGACATCACTGACTCTCTCTCTCTCTCTGGACATCACTGACTCTCTCTCTCTCTCTGGACATCACTGACTCTCTCTCTGGACATCACTGACTCTCTCTCTGGACATCACTGACGCTCTCTCTCTGGACATCACTGACGCTCTCTCTCTGGACATCACTGACTCTCTCTGGACATCACTGACTCTCTCTCTCTGGACATCACTGACTCTCTCTCTCTGGACATCACTGACTCTCTCTCTCTCTGGACATCACTGACTCTCTCTGGACATCACTGATTCTCTCTCTCTCTGAACATCACTGACTCTCTCTCTGGACATCACTGACTCTTTCTCTGGACATCATTGACTCTCTCTCTCTGAACATCACTGACTCTCTCTCTGGACATCACTGACTCTGTCTCTCTGGGCATCACTGACTCTCTCTCTCTGGACATCATTGACTCTCTCTCTGGGCATCACTGACTCTCTCTCTCTCTGGACATCACAGACTCTCTCTGCACATCACTGACTCTCTCTCTCTGGACATCACTGACTCTCTCTCTGGACATCACTGACTCTCTCTCTGGAGATCACTGACTCTCTCTGGACATAACTGACTCTCTCTCTGGACATCATTGACTCTCTCTCTGGACATCACTGACTCTCTCTCTCTCTCTGGGCGTCACTGACTCTCTGGACATCACTGACTCTCTCTCTGGATATCACTGACTCTCTCTGGACATCACTGACTCTCTCTCTGGACATCATTGATTCTCTCTCTCTCTCTGGACATCACTGACTGTCTCTGGACATCACTGACTCTCTCTCTGGACGTCACTGACTCTCTCTCTGGATATCACTGGCTCTCTCTGTGGACATCACTGACTCTCTCTCTGAACATCACTGACTCTCTGTGGACATCACTGTCTCTTGCTCTGGACATCGCTAACTCCCTCTCTGGACATCACTGACTCTCTCTCTGGACATCACTGACGCTCTCTCTCTCTCTCTCTCTGGACATCACTGACTCTCTCTGGACATCACTGACTCTCTCTCTGGACATCACTGTCTCTCTCTCTGGACATCACTGACACTATCTCTCTGGACATCACTGACTCTCTCTCTCTCTCTGGACATCACTGACTCTCTCTCTCTCTCTGGACATCACTGACTCTCTCTCTGGACATCACTGACTCTCTCTCTGGACATCACTGACGCTCTCTCTCTGGACATCACTGACGCTCTCTCTCTGGACATCACTGACTCTCTCTGGACATCACTGACTCTCTCTCTCTGGACATCACTGACTCTCTCTCTCTGGACATCACTGACTCTCTCTCTCTCTGGACATCACTGACTCTCTCTGGACATCACTGATTCTCTCTCTCTCTGGACATCACTGACTCTCTCTCTGGACATCATTGATTCTCTCTCTGGGCATCACTGACTCTCTCTCTGGACATCACTGACTCTCTCTCTGGACATCACTGACTCTCTCTCTGGACATCACTGACTCTATCTCTCTGGACATCACTGACTCTCTCTCTCTCTCTGGACATCACTGACTCTCTCTCTGGACATCACTGACTCTCTCTCTGGGCATCACTGACTCTCTCTCTGGACATCACTGACTCTCTCTCTGGACATCACTGTCTCTCTCTCTGGACATCACTGACACTATCTCTCTGGACATCACTGACTCTCTCTCTCTCTCTGGACATCACTGACTCTCTCTCTCTCTCTCTGGACATCACTGACTCTCTCTCTGGACATCACTGACTCTCTCTCTGGACATCACTGACGCTCTCTCTCTGGACATCACTGACGCTCTCTCTCTGGACATCACTGACTCTCTCTGGACATCACTGACTCTCTCTCTCTGGACATCACTGACTCTCTCTCTCTGGACATCACTGACTCTCTCTCTCTCTGGACATCACTGACTCTCTCTGGACATCACTGATTCTCTCTCTCTCTGAACATCACTGACTCTCTCTCTGGACATCACTGACTCTTTCTCTGGACATCATTGACTCTCTCTCTCTGAACATCACTGACTCTCTCTCTGGACATCACTGACTCTGTCTCTCTGGGCATCACTGACTCTCTCTCTCTGGACATCATTGACTCTCTCTCTGGGCATCACTGACTCTCTCTCTCTCTGGACATCACAGACTCTCTCTGCACATCACTGACTCTCTCTCTCTGGACATCACTGACTCTCTCTCTGGACATCACTGACTCTCTCTCTGGAGATCACTGACTCTCTCTGGACATAACTGACTCTCTCTCTGGACATCATTGACTCTCTCTCTGGACATCACTGACTCTCTCTCTCTCTCTGGGCGTCACTGACTCTCTGGACATCACTGACTCTCTCTCTGGATATCACTGACTCTCTCTGGACATCACTGACTCTCTCTCTGGACATCATTGATTCTCTCTCTCTCTCTGGACATCACTGACTGTCTCTGGACATCACTGACTCTCTCTCTGGACGTCACTGACTCTCTCTCTGGATATCACTGGCTCTCTCTGTGGACATCACTGACTCTCTCTCTGAACATCACTGACTCTCTGTGGACATCACTGTCTCTTGCTCTGGACATCGCTAACTCCCTCTCTGGACATCACTGACTCTCTCTCTGGACATCACTGACGCTCTCTCTCTCTCTCTCTCTGGACATCACTGACTCTCTCTGGACATCACTGACTCTCTCTCTGGACATCACTGTCTCTCTCTCTGGACATCACTGACACTATCTCTCTGGACATCACTGACTCTCTCTCTCTCTCTGGACATCACTGACTCTCTCTCTCTCTCTGGACATCACTGACTCTCTCTCTGGACATCACTGACTCTCTCTCTGGACATCACTGACGCTCTCTCTCTGGACATCACTGACGCTCTCTCTCTGGACATCACTGACTCTCTCTGGACATCACTGACTCTCTCTCTCTGGACATCACTGACTCTCTCTCTCTGGACATCACTGACTCTCTCTCTCTCTGGACATCACTGACTCTCTCTGGACATCACTGATTCTCTCTCTCTCTGGACATCACTGACTCTCTCTCTGGACATCATTGATTCTCTCTCTGGGCATCACTGACTCTCTCTCTGGACATCACTGACTCTCTCTCTGGACATCACTGACTCTCTCTCTGGACATCACTGACTCTATCTCTCTGGACATCACTGACTCTCTCTCTCTCTCTGGACATCACTGACTCTCTCTCTCTCTCTGGACATCACTGACTCTCTCTCTGGACATCATTGACTCTCTCTCTGGACATCACTGACTCTCTCTCTCTGGACATCACTGACTCTCTCTGGACATCACTGACTCTCTCTCTCTGGACATCACTGACTCTCTCTCTCTCTGGACATCACTGACTCTCTCTGGACATCACTGATTCTCTCTCTCTCTCTGAACATCACTGACTCTCTCTCTGGACATCACTGACTCTGTCTCTCTGAACATCACTGACTGTCTCTCTGGACATCACTGACTCTCTCTCTGGACATCACTGACTCTCTCTCTCTGGACATCACTGACTCTCTCTCTGGGCATCACTGACTCTCTCTCTCTGGACATCACTGACTCTCTCTCTGGGCATCACTGACTCTCTCTCTCTCTGGACATCACGGATGCTCTCTCTCTCTGGACATCACTGACTCTCTCTCTGGGCATCACTGAATCTCTCTCTGGACACCACTGACTCTCTCTCTCTCTCTGGACATCACTGACTCTCTCTCTGGACATCACTGACTCTCTCTCTCTGGACATCACTGACTCTCTCTCTCTGGACATCACTGACTCTCTCTCTGGACATCACTGACTCTCTCTCTGGGCATCACTGACTCTCTCTCTGGACATCACTGACTCTCTCTCTGGACATCACTGTCTCTCTCTCTGGACATCACTGACACTATCTCTCTGGACATCACTGACTCTCTCTCTCTCTCTGGACATCACTGACTCTCTCTCTCTCTCTGGACATCACTGACTCTCTCTCTGGACATCACTGACTCTCTCTCTGGACATCACTGACGCTCTCTCTCTGGACATCACTGACGCTCTCTCTCTGGACATCACTGACTCTCTCTGGACATCACTGACTCTCTCTCTCTGGACATCACTGACTCTCTCTCTCTGGACATCACTGACTCTCTCTCTCTCTGGACATCACTGACTCTCTCTGGACATCACTGACTCTCTCTCTCTGGATATCACTGACTCTCTCTGGACATCACTGACTCTCTCTCTGGACATCATTGATTCTCTCTCTCTCTCTGGACATCACTGACTCTCTCTGGACATCACTGACTCTCTCTATGGACGTCACTGACTTTCTCTCTGGATATCACTGGCTCTCTCTGTGGACATCACTGACTCTCTCTCTGAACATCACTGACTCTCTGTGGACATCACTGTCTCTTTCTCTGGACATCGCTAACTCCCTCTCTTGTCATCACTGACTCTCTCTCTGGACATCACTGACGCTCTCTCTCTCTCTCTCTCTCTGGACATCACTGATTCTCTCTCTGGACATCACTGACTCTCTCTCTCTGGACATCACTGACTCTCTCTGGACATCACTGACTCTCTCTCACTGGACATCACTGACTCTCTATCTCTGGACATCACTGACTCTCTCTCTCTCTGGACATCACTGACTCTCTCTGGACATCACTGATTCTCTCTCTCTCTGAACATCACTGACTCTCTCTCTGGACATCACTGACCCTTTCTCTGGACATCATTTACTCTCTCTCTCTGGACATCACTGACTCTCTCTCTGGACATCACTGACTCTGTCTCTCTGGGCATCATTGACTCTCTCTCTGGGCATCACTGACTCTCTCTCTCTCTGGACATCAAAGACTCTCTCTGCACATCACTGACTCTCTCTCTCTGGACATCACTGACTCTCTCTCTGGACACCACTGACTCTCTCTCTGGACATCACTGACTCTCTCTCTGGAGATCACTGACTCTCTCTGGACATAACTGACTCTCTCTCTGGACATCATTGACTCTCTCTCTGGACATCACTGACTCTCTCTCTCTCTCTGGGCGTCACTGACTCTCTGGACATCACTGACTCTCTCTCTGGATATCACTGACTCTCTCTGGACATCACTGACTCTCTCTCTGGACATCATTGATTCTCTCTCTCGGCATCACTGACTCTCTCTCTGGACATCACTGACTCTCTCTCTGGACATCACTGACTCTCTCTCTGGACATCACTGACTCTATCTCTCTGGACATCACTGACTCTCTCTCTCTCTCTGGACATCACTGACTCTCTCTCTCTCTCTGGACATCACTGACTCTCTCTCTGGACATCATTGACTCTCTCTCTGGACATCACTGACTCTCTCTCTCTGGACATCACTGACTCTCTCTGGACATCACTGACTCTCTCTCTCTGGACATCACTGACTCTCTCTCTCTCTGGACATCACTGACTCTCTCTGGACATCACTGATTCTCTCTCTCTCTCTGAACATCACTGACTCTCTCTCTGGACATCACTGACTCTGTCTCTCTGAACATCACTGACTGTCTCTCTGGACATCACTGACTCTCTCTCTGGACATCACTGACTCTCTCTCTCTGGACATCACTGACTCTCTCTCTGGGCATCACTGACTCTCTCTCTCTGGACATCACTGACTCTCTCTCTGGGCATCACTGACTCTCTCTCTCTCTGGACATCACGGATGCTCTCTCTCTCTGGACATCACTGACTCTCTCTCTGGGCATCACTGAATCTCTCTCTGGACACCACTGACTCTCTCTCTCTCTCTGGACATCACTGACTCTCTCTCTGGACATCACTGACTCTCTCTCTCTGGACATGACTGACTCTCTCTCTCTGGACATCACTGACTCTCTCTCTGGACATCACTGACTCTCTCTCTGGGCATCACTGACTCTCTCTCTGGACATCACTGACTCTCTCTCTGGACATCACTGTCTCTCTCTCTGGACATCACTGACACTATCTCTCTGGACATCACTGACTCTCTCTCTCTCTCTGGACATCACTGACTCTCTCTCTCTCTCTGGACATCACTGACTCTCTCTCTGGACATCACTGACTCTCTCTCTGGACATCACTGACGCTCTCTCTCTGGACATCACTGACGCTCTCTCTCTGGACATCACTGACTCTCTCTGGACATCACTGACTCTCTCTCTCTGGACATCACTGACTCTCTCTCTCTGGACATCACTGACTCTCTCTCTCTCTGGACATCACTGACTCTCTCTGGACATCACTGATTCTCTCTCTCTCTGAACATCACTGACTCTCTCTCTGGACATCACTGACTCTTTCTCTGGACATCATTGACTCTCTCTCTCTGAACATCACTGACTCTCTCTCTGGACATCACTGACTCTGTCTCTCTGGGCATCACTGACTCTCTCTCTCTGGACATCATTGACTCTCTCTCTGGGCATCACTGACTCTCTCTCTCTCTGGACATCACAGACTCTCTCTGCACATCACTGACTCTCTCTCTCTGGACATCACTGACTCTCTCTCTGGACATCACTGACTCTCTCTCTGGAGATCACTGACTCTCTCTGGACATAACTGACTCTCTCTCTGGACATCATTGACTCTCTCTCTGGACATCACTGACTCTCTCTCTCTCTCTGGGCGTCACTGACTCTCTGGACATCACTGACTCTCTCTCTGGATATCACTGACTCTCTCTGGACATCACTGACTCTCTCTCTGGACATCATTGATTCTCTCTCTCTCTCTGGACATCACTGACTGTCTCTGGACATCACTGACTCTCTCTCTGGACGTCACTGACTCTCTCTGTGGATATCACTGGCTCTCTCTGTGGACATCACTGACTCTCTCTCTGAACATCACTGACTCTCTGTGGACATCACTGTCTCTTGCTCTGGACATCGCTAACTCCCTCTCTGGACATCACTGACTCTCTCTCTGGACATCACTGACGCTCTCTCTCTCTCTCTCTCTGGACATCACTGACTCTCTCTGGACATCACTGACTCTCTCTCTGGACATCACTGTCTCTCTCTCTGGACATCACTGACACTATCTCTCTGGACATCACTGACTCTCTCTCTCTCTCTGGACATCACTGACTCTCTCTCTCTCTCTGGACATCACTGACTCTCTCTCTGGACATCACTGACTCTCTCTCTGGACATCACTGACGCTCTCTCTCTGGACATCACTGACGCTCTCTCTCTGGACATCACTGACTCTCTCTGGACATCACTGACTCTCTCTCTCTGGACATCACTGACTCTCTCTCTCTGGACATCACTGACTCTCTCTCTCTCTGGACATCACTGACTCTCTCTGGACATCACTGATTCTCTCTCTCTCTGGACATCACTGACTCTCTCTCTGGACATCATTGATTCTCTCTCTGGGCATCACTGACTCTCTCTCTGGACATCACTGACTCTCTCTCTGGACATCACTGACTCTCTCTCTGGACATCACTGACTCTATCTCTCTGGACATCACTGACTCTCTCTCTCTCTCTGGACATCACTGACTCTCTCTCTCTCTCTGGACATCACTGACTCTCTCTCTGGACATCATTGACTCTCTCTCTGGACATCACTGACTCTCTCTCTCTGGACATCACTGACTCTCTCTGGACATCACTGACTCTCTCTCTCTGGACATCACTGACTCTCTCTCTCTCTGGACATCACTGACTCTCTCTGGACATCACTGATTCTCTCTCTCTCTCTGAACATCACTGACTCTCTCTCTGGACATCACTGACTCTGTCTCTCTGAACATCACTGACTGTCTCTCTGGACATCACTGACTCTCTCTCTGGACATCACTGACTCTCTCTCTCTGGACATCACTGACTCTCTCTCTGGGCATCACTGACTCTCTCTCTCTGGACATCACTGACTCTCTCTCTGGGCATCACTGACTCTCTCTCTCTCTGGACATCACGGATGCTCTCTCTCTCTGGACATCACTGACTCTCTCTCTGGGCATCACTGAATCTCTCTCTGGACACCACTGACTCTCTCTCTCTCTCTGGACATCACTGACTCTCTCTCTGGACATCACTGACTCTCTCTCTCTGGACATCACTGACTCTCTCTCTCTGGACATCACTGACTCTCTCTCTGGACATCACTGACTCTCTCTCTGGGCATCACTGACTCTCTCTCTGGACATCACTGACTCTCTCTCTGGACATCACTGTCTCTCTCTCTGGACATCACTGACACTATCTCTCTGGACATCACTGACTCTCTCTCTCTCTCTGGACATCACTGACTCTCTCTCTCTCTCTGGACATCACTGACTCTCTCTCTGGACATCACTGACTCTCTCTCTGGACATCACTGACGCTCTCTCTCTGGACATCACTGACGCTCTCTCTCTGGACATCACTGACTCTCTCTGGACATCACTGACTCTCTCTCTCTGGACATCACTGATCTCTCTCTCTGGACATCACTGACTCTCTCTCTCTCTGGACATCACTGACTCTCTCTGGACATCACTGACTCTCTCTCTCTGGATATCACTGACTCTCTCTGGACATCACTGACTCTCTCTCTGGACATCATTGATTCTCTCTCTCTCTCTGGACATCACTGACTCTCTCTGGACATCACTGACTCTCTCTATGGACGTCACTGACTTTCTCTCTGGATATCACTGGCTCTCTCTGTGGACATCACTGACTCTCTCTCTGAACATCACTGACTCTCTGTGGACATCACTGTCTCTTTCTCTGGACATCGCTAACTCCCTCTCTTGTCATCACTGACTCTCTCTCTGGACATCACTGACGCTCTCTCTCTCTCTCTCTCTCTGGACATCACTGACTCTCTCTCTCTGGACATCACTGACTCTCTCTCTGGACATAACTGACTCTGTCTCTGGGCATCACTGACTCTCTCTCTGGGCATCACTGACTCTCTCTCTGGACATCACTGACTCTCTCTCTGGACATCACTGACTCTATCTCTCTGGACATCACTGACTCTCTCTCTCTCTCTGGACATCACTGACTCTCTCTCTCTCTCTCTGGACATCACTGACTCTCTCTCTGGACATCACTGACTCTCTCTCTGGACATCACTGACTCTCTCTCTCTGGACATCACTGACTCTCTCTGGACATCACTGACTCTCTCTCTCTCTGGACATCACTGACTCTCTCTGGACATCACTGATTCTCTCTCTCTCTCTGAACATCACTGACTCTCTCTCTGGACATCACTGACTCTGTCTCTCTGAACATCACTGACTCTGTCTCTCTGGACATCACTGACTCTCTCTCTGGACATCACTGACTCTCTCTCTCTGGACATCACTGACTCTCTCTCTGGGCATCACTGACTCTCTCTCTCTGGACATCACTGACTCTCTCTCTGGGCATCACTGACTCTCTCTCTTTCTGGACATCACGGATGCTCTCTCTCTCTGGACATCACTGACTCTCTCTCTGGGCATCACTGAATCTTTCTCTGGACACCACTGACTCTCTCTCTGGACATCACTGACTCTCTCTCTGGGCATCACTGACTCTCTCTCTGGACATCACTGACTCTATCTCTCTGGACATCACTGACTCTATCTCTCTCTCTGGACATCACTGACTCTCTCTCTGGACATCACTGATTCTCTCTCTCTCTGAACATCACTGACTCTCTCTCTGGACATCACTGACTCTTTCTCTGGACATCATTGACTCTCTCTCTCTGAACATCACTGACTCTCTCTCTGGACATCACTGACTCTGTCTCTCTGGGCATCACTGACTCTCTCTCTCTGGACATCATTGACTCTCTCTCTGGGCATCACTGACTCTCTCTCTCTCTGGACATCACAGACTCTCTCTGCACATCACTGACTCTCTCTCTCTGGACATCACTGACTCTCTCTCTGGACATCACTGACTCTCTCTCTGGAGATCACTGACTCTCTCTGGACATAACTGACTCTCTCTCTGGACATCATTGACTCTCTCTCTGGACATCACTGACTCTCTCTCTCTCTCTGGGCGTCACTGACTCTCTGGACATCACTGACTCTCTCTCTGGATATCACTGACTCTCTCTCGACATCACTGACTCTCTCTCTGGACATCATTGATTCTCTCTCTCTCTCTGGACATCACTGACTGTCTCTGGACATCACTGACTCTCTCTCTGGACGTCACTGACTCTCTCTCTGGATATCACTGGCTCTCTCTGTGGACATCACTGACTCTCTCTCTGAACATCACTGACTCTCTGTGGACATCACTGTCTCTTGCTCTGGACATCGCTAACTCCCTCTCTGGACATCACTGACTCTCTCTCTGGACATCACTGACGCTCTCTCTCTCTCTCTCTCTGGACATCACTGACTCTCTCTGGACATCACTGACTCTCTCTCTGGACATCACTGTCTCTCTCTCTGGACATCACTGACACTATCTCTCTGGACATCACTGACTCTCTCTCTCTCTCTGGACATCACTGACTCTCTCTCTCTCTCTGGACATCACTGACTCTCTCTCTGGACATCACTGACTCTCTCTCTGGACATCACTGACGCTCTCTCTCTGGACATCACTGACGCTCTCTCTCTGGACATCACTGACTCTCTCTGGACATCACTGACTCTCTCTCTCTGGACATCACTGACTCTCTCTCTCTGGACATCACTGACTCTCTCTCTCTCTGGACATCACTGACTCTCTCTGGACATCACTGATTCTCTCTCTCTCTGGACATCACTGACTCTCTCTCTGGACATCATTGATTCTCTCTCTGGGCATCACTGACTCTCTCTCTGGACATCACTGACTCTCTCTCTGGACATCACTGACTCTCTCTCTGGACATCACTGACTCTATCTCTCTGGACATCACTGACTCTCTCTCTCTCTCTGGACATCACTGACTCTCTCTCTCTCTCTGGACATCACTGACTCTCTCTCTGGACATCATTGACTCTCTCTCTGGACATCACTGACTCTCTCTCTCTGGACATCACTGACTCTCTCTGGACATCACTGACTCTCTCTCTCTGGACATCACTGACTCTCTCTCTCTCTGGACATCACTGACTCTCTCTGGACATCACTGATTCTCTCTCTCTCTCTGAACATCACTGACTCTCTCTCTGGACATCACTGACTCTGTCTCTCTGAACATCACTGACTGTCTCTCTGGACATCACTGACTCTCTCTCTGGACATCACTGACTCTCTCTCTCTGGACATCACTGACTCTCTCTCTCTGGACATCACTGACTCTCTCTCTGGGCATCACTGACTCTCTCTCTCTCTGGACATCACGGATGCTCTCTCTCTCTGGACATCACTGACTCTCTCTCTGGGCATCACTGAATCTCTCTCTGGACACCACTGACTCTCTCTCTCTCTCTGGACATCACTGACTCTCTCTCTGGACATCACTGACTCTCTCTCTCTGGACATCACTGACTCTCTCTCTCTGGACATCACTGACTCTCTCTCTGGACATCACTGACTCTCTCTCTGGGCATCACTGACTCTCTCTCTGGACATCACTGACTCTCTCTCTGGACATCACTGTCTCTCTCTCTGGACATCACTGACACTATCTCTCTGGACATCACTGACTCTCTCTCTCTCTCTGGACATCACTGACTCTCTCTCTCTCTCTGGACATCACTGACTCTCTCTCTGGACATCACTGACTCTCTCTCTGGACATCACTGACGCTCTCTCTCTGGACATCACTGACGCTCTCTCTCTGGACATCACTGACTCTCTCTGGACATCACTGACTCTCTCTCTCTGGACATCACTGACTCTCTCTCTCTGGACATCACTGACTCTCTCTCTCTCTGGACATCACTGACTCTCTCTGGACATCACTGACTCTCTCTCTCTGGATATCACTGACTCTCTCTGGACATCACTGACTCTCTCTCTGGACATCATTGATTCTCTCTCTCTCTCTGGACATCACTGACTCTCTCTGGACATCACTGACTCTCTCTATGGACGTCACTGACTTTCTCTCTGGATATCACTGGCTCTCTCTGTGGACATCACTGACTCTCTCTCTGAACATCACTGACTCTCTGTGGACATCACTGTCTCTTTCTCTGGACATCGCTAACTCCCTCTCTTGTCATCACTGACTCTCTCTCTGGACATCACTGACGCTCTCTCTCTCTCTCTCTCTCTGGACATCACTGACTCTCTCTCTCTGGACATCACTGACTCTCTCTCTGGACATAACTGACTCTGTCTCTGGGCATCACTGACTCTCTCTCTGGGCATCACTGACTCTCTCTCTGGACATCACTGACTCTCTTTCTGGACATCACTGACTCTATCTCTCTGGACATCACTGACTCTCTCTCTCTCTCTGGACATCACTGACTCTCTCTCTCTCTCTCTGGACATCACTGACTCTCTCTCTGGACATCACTGACTCTCTCTCTGGACATCACTGACTCTCTCTCTCTGGACATCACTGACTCTCTCTGGACATCACTGACTCTCTCTCTCTCTGGACATCACTGACTCTCTCTGGACATCACTGATTCTCTCTCTCTCTCTGAACATCACTGACTCTCTCTCTGGACATCACTGACTCTGTCTCTCTGAACATCACTGACTCTGTCTCTCTGGACATCACTGACTCTCTCTCTGGACATCACTGACTCTCTCTCTCTGGACATCACTGACTCTCTCTCTGGGCATCACTGACTCTCTCTCTCTGGACATCACTGACTCTCTCTCTGGGCATCACTGACTCTCTCTCTCTCTGGACATCACGGATGCTCTCTCTCTCTGGACATCACTGACTCTCTCTCTGGGCATCACTGAATCTTTCTCTGGACACCACTGACTCTCTCTCTGGACATCACTGACTCTCTCTCTGGGCATCACTGACTCTCTCTCTGGACATCACTGACTCTATCTCTCTGGACATCACTGACTCTATCTCTCTCTCTGGACATCACTGACTCTCTCTCTGGACATCACTGACTCTCTCTCTCTGGACATCACTGACACTCTCTCTCTGGACATCAATGACTCTCTCTCTGGACATCACTGACTCTCTCTCTCTGGACATCACTGACTCTCTCTCTGGACATCACTGACTCTCTCTCTGGGCATCACTGACTCTCTCTCTGGACATCACTGACTCTCTCTCTGGACATCACTGACTCTCTCTGTGAACATTACTGACTCTCTATGGACATCACTGTCTCTCTCTCTGGACATCACTGACTCTCTCTCTCTCTCTGGACATCACTGACTCTCTCTCTGGACATCACTGATTCTCTCTCTGGACATCACTGACTCTCTCTCTCTGGACATCACTGACTCTCTCTGGACATCACTGACTCTCTCTCACTGGACATCACTGACTCTCTCTCTCTGGACATCACTGACTCTCTCTCTCTCTGGACATCACTGACTCTCTCTGGACATCACTGATTCTCTCTCTCTCTGAACATCACTAACTCTCTCTCTGGACATCACTAACTCTCTCTCTGGACATCATTGACTCTCTCTCTCTGGACATCACTGACTCTCTCTCTGGACATCACTGACTCTGTCTCTCTGGGCATCATTGACTCTCTCTCTGGGCATCACTGACTCTCTCTCTCTCTGGACATCAAAGACTCTCTCTGCACATCACTGACTCTCTCTCTCTGGACATCACTGACTCTCTCTCTGGACACCACTGACTCTCTCTCTGGACATCACTGACTCTCTCTCTGGAGATCACTGACTCTCTCTGGACATAACTGACTCTCTCTCTGGACATCATTGACTCTCTCTCTGGACATCACTGACTCTCTCTCTCTCTCTGGACGTCACTGACTCTCTGGACATCACTGACTCTCTCTGGACATCACTGACTCTCTCTCTGGACATCATTGATTCTCTCTCTGGGCATCACTGACTCTCTCTCTGGACATCACTGACTCTCTCTCTGGACATCACTGACTCTCTCTCTGGACATCACTGACTCTATCTCTGGACATCACTGACTCTATCTCTCTGGACATCACTGACTCTCTCTCTCTGGACATCACTGACTCTCTCTCTCTCTCTGGACATCACTGACTCTCTCTCTGGACATCATTGACTCTCTCTCTGGACATCACTGACTCTCTCTCTCTGGACATCACTGACTCTCTCTGGACATCACTGACTCTCTCTCTCTGGACATCACTGACTCTCTCTCTCTCTGGACATCACTGACTCTCTCTGGACATCACTGATTCTCTCTCTCTCTCTGAACATCACTGACTCTCTCTCTGGACATCACTGACTCTGTCTCTCTGAACATCACTGACTGTCTCTCTGGACATCACTGACTCTCTCTCTGGACATCACTGACTCTCTCTCTCTGGACATCACTGACTCTCTCTCTGGGCATCACTGACTCTCTCTCTCTGGACATCACTGACTCTCTCTCTGGGCATCACTGACTCTCTCTCTCTCTGGACATCACGGATGCTCTCTCTCTCTGGACATCACTGACTCTCTCTCTGGGCATCACTGAATCTCTCTCTGGACACCACTGACTCTCTCTGGACATCACTGACTCTCTCTCTGGACATCACTGACTCTCTCTCTCTGGACATCACTGACTCTCTCTCTGGACATCACTGACTCTCTCTCTGGACATCACTGACTCTCTCTCTGGGCATCACTGACTCTCTCTCTGGACATCACTGACTCTCTCTCTGGACATCACTGTCTCTCTCTCTGGACATCACTGACACTATCTCTCTGGACATCACTGACTCTCTCTCTCTCTCTGGACATCACTGACTCTCTCTCTCTCTCTGGACATCACTGACTCTCTATCTGGACATCACTGACTCTCTCTCTGGACATCACTGACGCTCTCTCTCTGGACATCACTGACGCTCTCTCTCTGGACATCACTGACTCTCTCTGGACATCACTGACTCTCTCTCTCTGGACATCACTGACTCTCTCTCTCTGGACATCACTGACTCTCTCTCTCTCTGGACATCACTGACTCTCTCTGGACATCACTGATTCTCTCTCTCTCTGAACATCACTGACTCTCTCTCTGGACATCACTGACTCTTTCTCTGGACATCATTGACTCTCTCTCTCTGAACATCACTGACTCTCTCTCTGGACATCACTGACTCTGTCTCTCTGGGCATCACTGACTCTCTCTCTCTGGACATCATTGACTCTCTCTCTGGGCATCACTGACTCTCTCTCTCTCTGGACATCACAGACTCTCTCTGCACATCACTGACTCTCTCTCTCTGGACATCACTGACTCTCTCTCTGGACATCACTGACTCTCTCTCTGGAGATCACTGACTCTCTCTGGACATAACTGACTCTCTCTCTGGACATCATTGACTCTCTCTCTGGACATCACTGACTCTCTCTCTCTCTCTGGGCGTCACTGACTCTCTGGACATCACTGACTCTCTCTCTGGATATCACTGACTCTCTCTGGACATCACTGACTCTCTCTCTGGACATCATTGATTCTCTCTCTCTCTCTGGACATCACTGACTGTCTCTGGACATCACTGACTCTCTCTCTGGACGTCACTGACTCTCTCTCTGGATATCACTGGCTCTCTCTGTGGACATCACTGACTCTCTCTCTGAACATCACTGACTCTCTGTGGACATCACTGTCTCTTGCTCTGGACATCGCTAACTCCCTCTCTGGACATCACTGACTCTCTCTCTGGACATCACTGACGCTCTCTCTCTCTCTCTCTCTGGACATCACTGACTCTCTCTGGACATCACTGACTCTCTCTCTGGACATCACTGACTCTCTCTCTCTCTCTCTGGACATCGCTGACTCCCTCTCTGGACATCACTGACTCTCTCTCTGGACATCACTGACTCTCTCTCTCTCTCTCTCTGGACATCACTGACACTCTCTCTCTGGACATCACTGACTCTCTCTCTGGACATCACTGACTCTCTGTGGACATCACTGACTCTCTCTCTCTGGACATCACTGACTCTCTCTCTCTCTCTCTCTCTCTGGACATCGCTGACTCCCTCTCTGGACATCACTGACTCTCTCTCTGGACATCACTGACTCTCTCTCCCTCTCTCTCTGGACATCACTGACACTCTCTCTCTGGACATCACTGACTCACTCTCTGGAGATCACTGACTCTCTCTCTGGACATCACTGAATCTCTCTCTCTGGACATCACTGCCTCTCTCTCTGGACATCACTCTCTCTCTCACTCTCTCTGGACATCACTGACTCTCACTTTGGTGTCACTGGCTCTCTCTATGGACATCACTGCCTCTCTCTGTGAACATTACTGACTCTCTGTGGACATCACTGTCTCTTTTTCTGGACATCGCTGACTCCCTCTCTGGACATCACTGACTCTCTCTCTGGACATCACTGACGCTCTCTCTCTCTTTCTCTCTCTGGACATCACTGACTCTCTCTGGACATCACTGACTCTCTCTCTGGACATCACTGACTCTCTCTCTCTGGACATCGCTGACTCCCTCTCTGGACATCACTGACTCTCTCTCTGGACATCACTGGCACTCACTCTCTGGACATCACTGACACTCTCTCTCTGGACATCACTGACTCTCTCTCTGGACATCACTGACTCTCTCTCTCTGGACATCACTGACTCTCTCTCTGGACATCACTGACTCTCTCTCTGGGCATCACTAAATCTCTCTCTGGACATCACTGACTCTCTCTCTGGACATCACTGACTCTCTCTGGACATCACTGACTCTCTCTCTCTGGACATCACTGACTCTCTCTCTCTCTGGACATCACTGACTCTCTCTGGACATCACTGATTCTCTCTCTCTCTGAACATCACTGACTCTCTCTCTGGACATCACTGACTCTTTCTCTGGACATCACTGACTCTCTCTCTGGACATCACTGACTCTGTCTCTCTGGGCATCACTGACTCTCTGTCTCTGGACATCATTGACTCTCTCTCTGGGTATCACTGACTCTCTCTCTCTCTCTGGACATCACTGACTCTCTCTGCACATCACTGACTCTCTCTCTCTGGACATCACTGACTGTCTCTCTGGACATCACTGACTCTCTCTCTGGAGATCACTGACTCTCTCTCTGGACATAACTGACTCTCTCTCTGGACATCACTGACTCTCTCTCTGGACATCACTGACTCTCTCTCTCTCTCTGGGCGTCACTGACTCTCTGGACATCACTGTCTCTCTCTCTGGACATCACTGACTCACTCTCTGGACATCACTGACTCTCTCTGGACATCACTGACTCTCTCTCTCTGGACATCACTGACTCTCTCTCTCTCTGGACATCACTGACTCTCTCTGGACATCAATGATTCTCTCTCTCTCTGAACATCACTGACTCTCTCTCTGGACATCACTGACTCTTTCTCTGGACATCACTGACTCTCTCTCTGGACATCACTGACTCTGTCTCTCTGGGCATCACTGACTCTCTCTCTCTGGACATCATTGACTCTCTCTCTGGGCATCACTGACTCTCTCTCTCTCTGGACATCACTGACTCTCTCTGCACATCACTGACTCTCTCTCTCTGGATATCACTGACTCTCTCTGGACATCACAGACTCTCTCTCTGGACATCATTGATTCTCTCTCTCTCTCTGGACATCACTGACTCTCTCTGGACATCACTGACTCTCTCTCTGGACGTCACTGACTCCCTCTCTGGATATCACTGGCTCTCTCTGTGGACATCACTGACTCTCTCTCTGAACATGACTGACTCTCTGTGGACATCACTGTCTCTTTCTCTGGACATCGCTAACTCTCTCTGGACATCACTGACTCTCTCTCTGGACGTCACTGACTCCCTCTCTGGATATCACTGGCTCTCTCTGTGGACATCACTGACTCTCTCTCTGAACATGACTGACTCTCTGTGGACATCACTGACTCTCTCTCTGGACATCACTGACGCTCTCACTCTCTCTCTCTCTGGACATCACTGACTCTCTCTGGACATCACTGACTCTCTCTCTGGACATCACTGACTCTCTCTCTCTCTCTGGACATCGCTGACTCCCTCTCTGGACCTCACTGACTCTCTCTCTGGACATCACTGACTCTCTCTCTCTCTCTGGACATCACTGACACTCTCTCTCTGGACATCACTGACTCACTCTCTGGAGATCACTGACTCTCTCTCTGGACATCACTGAATCTCTCTCTCTGGACATCACTGCCTCTCTCTCTGGACATCACTCTCTCTCTCACTCTCTCTGGACATCACTGACTCTCACTCTGGATGTCAAAAGAACAAAGAACAAAGAAATGTACAGCACAGGAACAGGCCCTTCGGCCCTCCAAGCCCGTGCCGACCATACTGCCCGACTAAACTACAATCTTCTACACTTCCTGGGTCCGTATCCTTCTATTCCCATCCTATTCATGTATTTGTCAAGATGCCCCTTAAATGTCCCTATCGTCCCTGCTTCCACTACCTCCTCCGGTAGTGAGTTCCAGGCACCCACTACCCTCTGCGTAAAAAACTTGCCTCGTACATGTACTCTAAACTTTGCCCCTCTCACCTTAAACCTATGCCCCCTAGTAATTGACCCCTCTACCCTGGGGAAAAGCCTCTGACTATCCACTCTGTCTATGCCCCTCATAATTTTGTATACCTCTATCAGGTCGCCCCTCAACCTCCTTCGTTCCAGTGTGAACAAACCGAGTTTATTCAATCGCTCCTCATAGCTTATGCCCTCCATACCAGGCAACATTCTGGTAAATCTCTTCTGCACCCTCTCTAAAGCCTCCACATCCTTCTGGTAGTGTGGCGACCAGAATTGAACACTATACTCCAAGTGTGGCCTAAATAAGGTTCTATACAGCTGCAACATGACTTGCCAATTCTTATACTCAATGCCCCGGCCAATGAAGGCAAGCATGCCATATGCCTTCTTGACTACCTTCTCCACCTGTGTTGCCCCTTTCAATGACCTGTGGACCTGTACTCCTAGATCTCTTTGACTTTCAATACTCTTGAGGGTTCTACCATTCACTGTATATTCCCTACCTGCATTAGCCCTTCCAAAATGCATTACCTCACATTTGTCCGGATTAAACTCCATCTGCCATCTCTCCGCCCAAGTCTCCAGACAATCTAAATCCTGCTGTATCCTCAGACAGTCCTCATCGCTATCCGCAATTCCACCAACCTTTGTGTCGTCTGCAAACTTACTAATCAGACCAGTTACATTTTCCTCCAAATCATTTATATATACTACAAAGAGCGAAGGTCCCAGCGCTGATCCCTGTGGAACACCACTGGTCACAGCCCTCCAATGAGAAAAGCATCCCTCCATTGCTACCCTCTGCCTTCTATGGCCTAGCCAGTTCTGTATCCACCTTGCCAGTTCACCCCTGATCCCGTGTGACTTCACCTTTTGTACAAGTCTACCATGAGGGACCTTGTCAAAGGCCTTACTGAAGTCCATATAGACAACATCTACTGCCCTACCTGCATCAATCATCTTAGTGACCTCCTCGAAAAACTCTATCAAGTTAGTGAGACACGACCTTCCCTTCACAAAACCGTGCTGCCTCTCACTAATACGTCCATTTGCTTCCAAATGGGAGTAGATCCTGTCTCGAAGAATTCTCTCCAGTAATTTCCCTACCACTGAAGTAAGGCTCACCGGCCTGTAGTTCCCGGGATTATCCTTGCTACCCTTCTTAAACAGAGGAACAACATTGGCTATTCTCCAGTCCTCCGGGACATCCCCTGAAGACAGCGAGGATCCAAAGATTTCTGTCAAGGCCTCAGCAATTTCCTCTCCAGTCTCCTTCAGTATTCTGGGGTAGATCCCATCCGGCCCTGGGGACTTATCTACCTTAATATTTTTTAAGACACCCAACACCTCGTCTTTTTGGATCACAATGTGACCCAGGCTATCTACACCCCCTTCTCCAGACTCAACATCTACCAATTCCTTCTCTTTGGTGAATACTGATGCAAAGTATTCATTTAGTACCTCGCCCATTTCCTCTGGCTCCACTAATAGATTCCCTTGCCTATCCTTCAGTGGGCCAACCCTTTCCCTGGCTACCCTCTTGCTTTTTATGTACGTGTAAAAAGTCTTGGGATTTTCCTTAACCCTATTTGCCAATGACTTTTCATGACCCCTTCTAGCCCTCCTGACTCCTTGCTTAAGTTCCTTCCTACTTTCCTTATATGCCACACAGGCTTCGTCTGTTCCCAGCCTTTTAGCCCTGACAAATGCCTCCTTTTTCTTTTTGACGAGGCCTACAATATCACTCGTCATCCAAGGTTCCCGAAAATTGCCGTATTTATCTTTCTTCCTCACAGGAACATGCCTGTCCTGTATTCCTTTCAACTGACACTTGAAAGCCTCCCACATGTCAGATGTTGATTTGCCCTCAAACATCCGCCCCCAATCTATGTTCTTCAGTTCCCGCCTAATATTGTTATAATTAGCCTTCCCCCAATTTAGCACATTCATCCTCGGACCACTCTTATCCTTGTCCACCAGTACTTTAAAACTTACTGAATTGTGGTCACTGTTACCGAAATGCTCCCCTACTGAAACATCTACCACCTGGCCGGGCTCATTCCCCAATACCAGGTCCAGTACCGCCCCTTCCCTAGTTGGACTGTTTACATATTGTTTTAAGAAGCCCTCCTGGATGCTCCTTACAAACTCCGCCCCGTCTAAGCCCCTGGCACTAAGTGAGTCCCAGTCAATATTGGGGAAGTTGAAGTCTCCCATCACCACAACCCTGTTGTTTTTACTCTTTTCCAAAATCTGTCTACCTATCTGCTCCTCCATCTCCCGCTGGCTGTTGGGAGGCCTGTAGTATACCCCCAACATTGTGACTGCACCCTTCTTATTCCTGATTTCTACCCATATAGCCTCACTGCCCTCGGAGGTGTCCTCTCGCAGTATAGCTGTGATATTCTCCCGAACAAGTAGCGCAACTCCGCCTCCCCTTTTACATCCCCCTCTATCCCGCCTGAAACATCTAAATCCTGGAACGTTTAGCTGCCAATCCTGCCCTTCCCTCAACCAGGTCTCTGTAATGGCAACAACATCATAGTTCCAAGTAGTAATCCAAGCTCTAAGTTCATCTGCCTTACCCGTAATGCTCCTTGCATTAAAACATATGCACTTCAGGCCACCAGACCCGCTGTGTTCAGCAACTTCTCCCCGTCTGCTCTGCCTCAGAGCCACACTGTCCCTATTCCCTAGTTCTCCCTCAATGCTCTCACCTTCTGACCTATTGCTCCCGTGCCCACCCCCCTGCCATACTAGTTTAAACCCTCCCGTGTGACACTAGCAAACCTCGCGGCCAGGATATTTATGCCTCTCCGGTTTAGATGCAACCCGTCCATCTTATACAGGTCACACCTGCCCCGGAAGAGCTCCCAGTGGTCCAGATAACGGAAACCCTCCCTCCTACACCAGCTGTTTAGCCACGTGTTTGTCTGCTCTATCTTCCTATTTCTAGCCTCACTGGCACGTGGCGCAGGGAGTAATCCCGAGATTACAACCCTCGAGGTCCTGTCTTTTAACTTTCTGCCTAGCTCCTTGAACTCCTGCTGCAGGACCTCATGCCCGTTCCTGCCTATGTCGTTAGTACCAATATGTACAACGACCTCTGCCTGTTTGCCCTCCCCCTTCAGGATTCCCTCTACCCGTTCGGAGACATCCTGGACCCTGGCACCAGGGAGGCAACATACCATCCTGGAGTCTCTTTCACGTCCACAGAAGCGCCTATCTGTGCCCCTGACTATAGAGTCCCCTATTACTATTACTCTTCTGCGCTTTGACCCTCCCTTCTGAACATCAGAGCCAGCCGTGGTGCCACTGCTCTGGCTGCTGCTGTTTTCCCCTGATAGGCTATCCCCACCGACAGTATCCAAAGGGGTATATCTGTTCGAGAGGGGGACAACCACAGGGGATTCCTGCACTGACTGCCTGCCCTTTCTGGTGGTCACCCATTTCTCTGCCTGCACCTTGGGTGTGACCACATTTACATAACTGCGATCTATGACGCTTTCCGCCACCTGCATGCTCCTAAGTGCATCCAATTGCTGCTCCAACCGAACCATGCGGTCTGTGAGGAGCTGCAGTTGGGTGCACTTTCTGCAGATGAAGCCATCCGGGACGCTGGAAGCCTCCCGGACCTGCCACATCTCACAGTCAGAGCACAGCACCCCTCTAACTGACATTGCGTCAATTAATTAAAATTAAAATTTGTCTTTTTTTTTTTAAATACTTTTTTTTTAAATTGCAAAGTTACTGTCAACTATCTGTTTCCTAGCACTAGATTTCTAATAGAAATGCGATAGCTAACTATAATATTCTCCGATCTCTGGCTTAGATATCCTCTAAATTATAATTAAGTTATTATGTTTAATTAGTTCCCAAATACTCAAATTTTTTTTTTTTAAAATTTAGGTTAGAATCCCAACCAGCCACTCAGGTCACAGCTTTTCTGTGATGTCACTTCAGTTTCCCCCCGACACACACAATTTGAAAAAAGGTATAAAAGTAAAAATCACTTACTTACCTTCTTACCTTCTGAGTGTCTGAGATGTTCTCAGGTTCTCTCACTGCTCCTCCACCTCCGATCCTTGACCTGCACAATGCTAATAATATAATAATATAATATGGCACTTACCTTACACCAATGGGTCTTATTATTAGGTTAGAGGAGGAGGGCGGGTGGGAGACACTACACGTGTAGTGTCTCGGGTTTCCTCTCCACCAGAATTTATTGGTTGGGGGGGGGCACTTGCCAGAGGTCGAACTTCCGGTTCCCGCCTTATATAAAAACAAATAAAACAGAAAAGAAGAACAGACACGGGACCAGGTAAGGCTTTTTAAATACACTACTCAGCTCCCAGAAGGCCCCTGCGCACCGCTGCCGCCGAAATCCAAAGGGCTGCTCCTGTAAAGGTAAGTGGTTTTAAAGTCGCTACTCACCTCCAAGAAGGCCCCTGCGCACCGCTGCCGCCGAAATCCAAAGGGCTGCTCCTGTAAAGGTAAGTGGTTTTAAAGTCGCTACTCACCTCCAAGAAGGCCCCTGCGCACCGCTGCCGCCGAAATCCAAAGGGCTGCTCCTGTAAAGGTAAGTGGTTTTAAAGTCGCTACTCACCTCCCAGAAGGCCCCTGCGCACCGCTGCCGCCGAAATCCAAAAGCTCTCTCTCTGGACATCACTGCCTCTCTCTGTGAACATTACTGACTCTCTATGGACATCACTGTCTCTTTCTCTGGACATCGCTGACTCCCTCTCTGGACATCACTGACTCTCTCTGGACATCACTGACGCTCTCTCTCTCTCTCTCTCTCTGGACATCACTGTCTCTTTCTCTGGACGTCGCTGACTCCCTCTCTGGACATCACTGACTGTCTCTCTGGACATCACTGAGCCTCGCTCTGCGCATCACTGAATCTCTCTCTGGACATCACTGACTCACTCTCTGGACATCACTGAATCTCTCTGGACATCACTGACTCTCTCTCTCTGGACATCACTGACTCTCTCTCTCTCTGGACATCACTGACTCTCTCTGGACATCACTGATTCTCTCTCTCTCTGAACATCACTGACTCTCTCTCTGGACATCACTGACTCTCTCTCTGGACATCACTGACTCTCTCTCTGGACATCACTGACTCTGTCTCTCTGGGCATCACTGACTCTCTCTCTCTGGACATCATTGACTCTCTCTCTGGGCATCACTGACTCTCTCTCTCTCTGGACATCACCGACTCTCTCTGCACATCACTGACTCTCTCTCTCTGGACATCAGTGACTCTCTCTCTGGACATCACTGACTCTCTCTCTGGACATCACAGACTCTCTCTCTGGAGATCACTGACTCTCTCTCTGGACATAACTGACTCTCTCTCTGGACATCACTGACTCTCTCTCTGGATATCACTGACTTTCTCTCTCTCTCTGGGTGTCACTGACTCTCTGGACATCACTGTCTCTCTCTCTGGATATCACTGACTCTCTCTGGACATCACTGACTCTCTCTCTGGACATCATTGATTCTCTCTCTCTCTCTGGACATCACTGACTCTCTCTGGACATCACTGACTCTCTCTCTGGACGTCACTGACTCTCTCTCTGGATATCACTGGCTCTCTCTGTGGACATCACTGACTCTCTCTCTGAACATCACTGACTCTCTGTGGACATCACTGTCTCTTTCTCTGGACATCGCTAACTCCCTCTCTGGACATCACTGACTCTCTCTCTGGACATCACTGACGCTCTCTCTCTCTGGACATCACTGACTCTCTCTGGACATCACTGACTCTCTCTCTGGACATCACTGAATCTCTCTCTCTCTTTCTGGACATCGCTGACTCCCTCTGTGGACATCACTGACTCTCTCTCTGGACATCACTGACTCTCTCTCTCTCTCTGGACATCACTGACACTCTCTCTCTGGACATCACTGACTCACTCTCTGGAGATCACTGACTCTCTCTCTGGACATCATTGAATCTCTCTCTCTGGACATCACTGCCTCTCTCTCTGGACATCACTCTCTCTCTCACTCTCTCTGGACATCACTGACTCTCACTCTGGATGTCACTAGCTCTCTCTCTGGACATCACTGCCTCTCTCTGTGAACATTACTGACTCTCTATGGACATCACTGTCTCTTTCTCTGGACATCGCTGACTCCCTCTCTGGACATCACTGACTCTCTCTCTGGACATCACTGACGCTCTCTCTCTCTCTCTCTCTCTGGACATCACTGACTCTCTCTGGACATCACTGACTCTCTCTCTGGACATCACTGACTCTCTCTCTCTCTCTGGACATCGCACTCCCTCTCTGGACATCACTGACTCTCTCTCTGGACATCACTGACTCTCTCTCTCTGGACATCACTGACACTCCCTCTCTGGACATCACTGACTGTCTCTCTGGACATCACTGACTCTCTCTCTCTGGACATCACTGACTCTCTCTCTGGACATAACTGACTCTCTCTCTGGGCATCACTGACTCTCTCTCTGGACATCACTGACTCTCTCTCTGGACATCACTGACTCTCTCTCTGGACATCACTGACTCTATCTCTCTGGACATCACTGACTCTCTCTCTCTCTCTGGACATCACTGACTCTCTCTCTCTCTCTGGACATCACTGACTCTCTCTCTGGACATCACTGACTCTCTCTCTGGACATCACTGACTCTCTCTCTCTGGACATCACTGACTCTCTCTGGACATCACTGACTCTCTCTCTCTGGACATCACTGACTCTCTCTCTCTCTGGACATCACTGACTCTCTCTGGACATCACTGATTCTCTCTCTCTCTCTGAACATCACTGACTCTCTCTCTGGACATCACTGACTCTTTCTCTGGACATCATTGACTCTCTCTCTCTGGACATCACTGACTCTCTCTCTGGACATCACTGACTCTCTCTGCACATCACTGACTCTCTCTCTCTGGACATCACTGACTCTCTCTCTGGACATCACTGACTCTCTCTCTGGACATCACTGACTCTCTCTCTGGAGATCACTGACTGTCTCTCTGGACATCACTGACTCTCTCTCTCTCTGGACATCACTCTCTCTCTCACTCTCTCTGGACATCACTGACTCTCACTCTGGATGTCACTAGCTCTCTCTCTGGACATCACTGCCTCTCTCTGTGAACATTACTGACTCTCTATGGACATCACTGTCTCTTTCTCTGGACATCGCTGACTCCCTCTCTGGACATCACTGACTCTCTCTCTGGACATCACTGACGCTCTCTCTCTCTCTCTCTCTCTGGACATCACTGACTCTCTCTGGACATCACTGACTCTCTCTCTGGACATCACTGACCCTCTCTCTCTCTCTGGACATCGCTGACTCCCTCTCTGGACATCACTGACTCTCTCTCTGGACATCACTGACTCTCTCTCTCTGGACATCACTGACACTCTCTCTCTGGACATCACTGACTCTCTCCCTGGACATCACTGACTCTCTCTCTCTGGCCATCACTGACTCTCTCTCTGGACATAACTGACTCTCTCTCTGGGCATCACTGACTCTCTCTCTGGACATCACTGACTCTCACTCTGGACATCACTGACTCTCTCTCTGGACATCACTGACTCTCTCTCTCGCTCTGGACATCACTGACCCTCTCTCTCGCTCTGGACATCACTGACTCTCTCTCTCTCTCTGGACATCACTGACTCTCTCTCTGGACATCACTGACTCTCTCTCTGGACATCACTGACTCTCTCTGGACAACACTGACTCTCTCTGGACATCACTGACTCTCTCTCTCTGGACATCACTGACTCTCTCTCTCTCTGGACATCACTGACTCTCTCTGGACATCACTGATTCTCTCTCTCTCTCTGAACATCACTGACTCTCTCTCTGGACATCACTGACTCTTTCTCTGGACATCATTGACTCTCTCTCTGGACATCACTGACTCTCTCTCTGGACATCACTGACTCTGTCTCTCTGGGCATCACTGACTCTCTCTCTCTGGACATCATTGACTCTCTATCTGGGCATCACTGACTCTCTCTCTCTCTGGACATCACAGACTCTCTCTGCACATCACTGACTCTCTCTCTCTGGCACTGACTCTCTCTCTGGACATCACTGACTCTCTCTCTGGACATCACTGACTCTCTCTCTGGAGATCACTGACTGTCTCTCTGGACATAACTGACACTCTCTCTGGACATCACTGACTCTCACTCTGGACATCACTGACTCTCTCTCTCTGGGCGTCACTGACTCTCTGGACATCACTGACTCTCTCTCTGGTCATCATTGATTCTCTCTCTCTCTCTGGACATCACTGACTCTCTCTGGACATCACTGACTCTCTCTCTGGACGTCACTGACTCTCTCTCTAGATATCACTGGCTCTCTCTGTGGACATCACTGACTCTCTCTCTGAACATCACTGACTCTCTCTCTGGACATCACTGACTCTCTCTCTCTGGACATCACTGACTCTCTCTCTGGACATCACTGACTCTCTCTCTGGGCATCACTGAATCTCTCTCTGGACATCACTGACTCACTCTCTGGACATCACTGACTCTCTCTGGACATCACTGACTCTCTCTCTCTGGACATCACTGACTCTCTCTCTCTCTGGACATCACTGACTCTCTCTGGACATCACTGATTCTCTCTCTCTCTGAACATCACTGACTCTCTCTCTGGACATCACTGACTCTTTCTCTGGACATCACTGACTCTCTCTCTGGACATCACTGACTCTGTCTCTCTGGGCATCACTGACTCTCTCTCTCTGGACATCATTGACTCTCTCTCTGGGCATCACTGACTCTCTCTCTCTCTGGACATCAGTGACTCTCTCTGCACATCACTGACTCTCTCTCTCTGGACATCAGTGACTCTCTCTCAGGACATCACTGACTCTCTCTCTGGACATCACTGACTCTCTCTCTGGAGATAACTGACTCTCTCTCTGGACATAACTGACTCTCTCTCTGGACATCACTGACTCTCTCTCTGGACATCACTGACTCTCTCTCTCTCTCTGGGTGTCACTGACTCTCTGGACATCACTGTCTCTCTCTCTGGATATCACTGACTCTCTCTGGACATCACTGACTCTCTCTCTGGACATCATTGATTCTCTCTCTCTCTCTGGACATCACTGACTCTCTCTGGACATCACTGACTCTCTCTCTGGACGTCACTGACTCGCTCTCTGGATATCACTGGCTCTCTCTGTGGACATCACTGACTCTCTCTCTGAACATCACTGACTCCCTGTGGACATCACTGTCTCTTTCTCTGGACATCGCTAACTCCCTCTCTGGACATCACTGACGCTCTCTCTCTCTCTCTCTCTGGACATCACTGACTCTCTCTGGACATCACTGACTCTCTCTCTGGACATCACTGACTCTCTCTCTCTCTTTCTGGACATCGCTGACTCCCTCTCTGGACATCACTGACTCTCTCTCTGGACATCACTGACTCTCTCTCTCTCTCTGGACATCACTGACACTCTCTCTCTGGACATCACTGACTCACTCTCTGGAGATCACTGACTCTCTCTCTGGACATCACGGAATCTATCTCTCTGGACATCACTGCCTCTCTCTCTGGACATCACTCCCTCTCTCACTCTCTCTGGACATCACTGACTCTCACTCTGGATGTCACTAGCTCTCTCTCTGGACATCACTGCCTCTCTCTGTGAACATTACTGACTCTCTATGGACATCACTGTCTCTTTCTCTGGACATCGCTGACTCCCTCTCTGGACATCACTGACTCTCTCTCTGGACATCACTGACGCTCTCTCTCTCTCTCTCTCTCTGGACATCACTGACTCTCTCTGGACATCACTGACTCTCTCTCTGGACATCACTGACTCTCTCTCTCTCTCTGGACATCGCTGACTCCCTCTCTGGACATCACTGACTCTCTCTCTGGACATCACTGACTCTCTCTCTCTGGACATCACTGACACTCTCTCTCTGGACATCACTGACTGTCTCTCTGGACATCACTGACTCTCTCTCTCTGGACATAACTGACTCTCTCTCTGGGCATCACTGACTCTCTCTCTGGACATCACTGACTCACTCTCTGGACATCACTGACTCTCTCTCTGGACATCACTGACTCTATCTCTCTGGACATCACTGACTCTCTCTCTCTCTCTCTGGACATCACTGACTCTCTCTCTCTCTCTTGACATCACTGACTCTCTCTCTGGACATCACTGACTCTCTCTCTGGACATCACTGACTCTCTCTCTCTGGACATCACTGACTCTCTCTGGACATCACTGACTCTCTCTCTCTGGACATCACTGACTCTCTCTCTCTCTGGACATCACTGACTCTCTCTGGACATCACTGATTCTCTCTCTCTCTCTGAACATCACTGACTCTCTCTCTGGACATCACTGACTCTTTCTCTGGACATCATTGACTCTCTCTCTCTGGACATCACTGACTCTCTCTCTGGACATCACTGACTATGTCTCTCTGGGCATCACTGACTCTCTCTCTCTGGACATCATTGACTCTCTCTCTGGGCATCACTGACTCTCTCTCTCTCTGGACATCACAGACTCTCTCTGCATCTCACTGACTCTCTCTCTCTGGACATCACTGACTCTCTCTCTGGACATCACTGACTCTCTCTCTGGACATCACTGACTCTCTCTCTGGAGATCACTGACTGTCTCTCTGGACATAACTGACTCTCTCTCTGGACATCACTGACTCTCTCTCTGGACATCACTGACTCTCTCTCTGGACATCACTGTCTCTTTCTCTGGACGTCGCTGACTCCCTCTCTGGACATCACTGACTGTCTCTCTGGACATCACTGAGCCTCGCTCTGCGCATCACTGAATCTCTCTCTGGACATCACTGACTCACTCTCTGGACATCACTGAATCTCTCTGGACATCACTGACTCTCTCTCTCTGGACATCACTGACTCTCTCTCTCTCTGGACATCACTGACTCTCTCTGGACATCACTGATTCTCTCTCTCTCTGAACATCACTGACTCTCTCTCTGGACATCACTGACTCTCTCTCTGGACATCACTGACTCTCTCTCTGGACATCACTGACTCTGTCTCTCTGGGCATCACTGACTCTCTCTCTCTGGACATCATTGACTCTCTCTCTGGGCATCACTGACTCTCTCTCTCTCTGGACATCACCGACTCTCTCTGCACATCACTGACTCTCTCTCTCTGGACATCAGTGACTCTCTCTCTGGACATCACTGACTCTCTCTCTGGACATCACAGACTCTCTCTCTGGAGATCACTGACTCTCTCTCTGGACATAACTGACTCTCTCTCTGGACATCACTGACTCTCTCTCTGGATATCACTGACTTTCTCTCTCTCTCTGGGTGTCACTGACTCTCTGGACATCACTGTCTCTCTCTCTGGATATCACTGACTCTCTCTGGACATCACTGACTCTCTCTCTGGACATCATTGATTCTCTCTCTCTCTCTGGACATCACTGACTCTCTCTGGACATCACTGACTCTCTCTCTGGACGTCACTGACTCTCTCTCTGGATATCACTGGCTCTCTCTGTGGACATCACTGACTCTCTCTCTGAACATCACTGACTCTCTGTGGACATCACTGTCTCTTTCTCTGGACATCGCTAACTCCCTCTCTGGACATCACTGACTCTCTCTCTGGACATCACTGACGCTCTCTCTCTCTGGACATCACTGACTCTCTCTGGACATCACTGACTCTCTCTCTGGACATCACTGAATCTCTCTCTCTCTTTCTGGACATCGCTGACTCCCTCTGTGGACATCACTGACTCTCTCTCTGGACATCACTGACTCTCTCTCTCTCTCTGGACATCACTGACACTCTCTCTCTGGACATCACTGACTCACTCTCTGGAGATCACTGACTCTCTCTCTGGACATCATTGAATCTCTCTCTCTGGACATCACTGCCTCTCTCTCTGGACATCACTCTCTCTCTCACTCTCTCTGGACATCACTGACTCTCACTCTGGATGTCACTAGCTCTCTCTCTGGACATCACTGCCTCTCTCTGTGAACATTACTGACTCTCTATGGACATCACTGTCTCTTTCTCTGGACATCGCTGACTCCCTCTCTGGACATCACTGACTCTCTCTCTGGACATCACTGACGCTCTCTCTCTCTCTCTCTCTCTGGACATCACTGACTCTCTCTGGACATCACTGACTCTCTCTCTGGACATCACTGACTCTCTCTCTCTCTCTGGACATCGCACTCCCTCTCTGGACATCACTGACTCTCTCTCTGGACATCACTGACTCTCTCTCTCTGGACATCACTGACACTCCCTCTCTGGACATCACTGACTGTCTCTCTGGACATCACTGACTCTCTCTCTCTGGACATCACTGACTCTCTCTCTGGACATAACTGACTCTCTCTCTGGGCATCACTGACTCTCTCTCTGGACATCACTGACTCTCTCTCTGGACATCACTGACTCTCTCTCTGGACATCACTGACTCTATCTCTCTGGACATCACTGACTCTCTCTCTCTCTCTGGACATCACTGACTCTCTCTCTCTCTCTGGACATCACTGACTCTCTCTCTGGACATCACTGACTCTCTCTCTGGACATCACTGACTCTCTCTCTCTGGACATCACTGACTCTCTCTGGACATCACTGACTCTCTCTCTCTGGACATCACTGACTCTCTCTCTCTCTGGACATCACTGACTCTCTCTGGACATCACTGATTCTCTCTCTCTCTCTGAACATCACTGACTCTCTCTCTGGACATCACTGACTCTTTCTCTGGACATCATTGACTCTCTCTCTCTGGACATCACTGACTCTCTCTCTGGACATCACTGACTCTCTCTGCACATCACTGACTCTCTCTCTCTGGACATCACTGACTCTCTCTCTGGACATCACTGACTCTCTCTCTGGACATCACTGACTCTCTCTCTGGAGATCACTGACTGTCTCTCTGGACATCACTGACTCTCTCTCTCTCTGGACATCACTCTCTCTCTCACTCTCTCTGGACATCACTGACTCTCACTCTGGATGTCACTAGCTCTCTCTCTGGACATCACTGCCTCTCTCTGTGAACATTACTGACTCTCTATGGACATCACTGTCTCTTTCTCTGGACATCGCTGACTCCCTCTCTGGACATCACTGACTCTCTCTCTGGACATCACTGACGCTCTCTCTCTCTCTCTCTCTCTGGACATCACTGACTCTCTCTGGACATCACTGACTCTCTCTCTGGACATCACTGACCCTCTCTCTCTCTCTGGACATCGCTGACTCCCTCTCTGGACATCACTGACTCTCTCTCTGGACATCACTGACTCTCTCTCTCTGGACATCACTGACACTCTCTCTCTGGACATCACTGACTCTCTCCCTGGACATCACTGACTCTCTCTCTCTGGCCATCACTGACTCTCTCTCTGGACATAACTGACTCTCTCTCTGGGCATCACTGACTCTCTCTCTGGACATCACTGACTCTCACTCTGGACATCACTGACTCTCTCTCTGGACATCACTGACTCTCTCTCTCGCTCTGGACATCACTGACCCTCTCTCTCGCTCTGGACATCACTGACTCTCTCTCTCTCTCTGGACATCACTGACTCTCTCTCTGGACATCACTGACTCTCTCTCTGGACATCACTGACTCTCTCTGGACAACACTGACTCTCTCTGGACATCACTGACTCTCTCTCTCTGGACATCACTGACTCTCTCTCTCTCTGGACATCACTGACTCTCTCTGGACATCACTGATTCTCTCTCTCTCTCTGAACATCACTGACTCTCTCTCTGGACATCACTGACTCTTTCTCTGGACATCATTGACTCTCTCTCTGGACATCACTGACTCTCTCTCTGGACATCACTGACTCTGTCTCTCTGGGCATCACTGACTCTCTCTCTCTGGACATCATTGACTCTCTATCTGGGCATCACTGACTCTCTCTCTCTCTGGACATCACAGACTCTCTCTGCACATCACTGACTCTCTCTCTCTGGCACTGACTCTCTCTCTGGACATCACTGACTCTCTCTCTGGACATCACTGACTCTCTCTCTGGAGATCACTGACTGTCTCTCTGGACATAACTGACACTCTCTCTGGACATCACTGACTCTCACTCTGGACATCACTGACTCTCTCTCTCTGGGCGTCACTGACTCTCTGGACATCACTGACTCTCTCTCTGGTCATCATTGATTCTCTCTCTCTCTCTGGACATCACTGACTCTCTCTGGACATCACTGACTCTCTCTCTGGACGTCACTGACTCTCTCTCTAGATATCACTGGCTCTCTCTGTGGACATCACTGACTCTCTCTCTGAACATCACTGACTCTCTCTCTGGACATCACTGACTCTCTCTCTCTGGACATCACTGACTCTCTCTCTGGACATCACTGACTCTCTCTCTGGGCATCACTGAATCTCTCTCTGGACATCACTGACTCACTCTCTGGACATCACTGACTCTCTCTGGACATCACTGACTCTCTCTCTCTGGACATCACTGACTCTCTCTCTCTCTGGACATCACTGACTCTCTCTGGACATCACTGATTCTCTCTCTCTCTGAACATCACTGACTCTCTCTCTGGACATCACTGACTCTTTCTCTGGACATCACTGACTCTCTCTCTGGACATCACTGACTCTGTCTCTCTGGGCATCACTGACTCTCTCTCTCTGGACATCATTGACTCTCTCTCTGGGCATCACTGACTCTCTCTCTCTCTGGACATCAGTGACTCTCTCTGCACATCACTGACTCTCTCTCTCTGGACATCAGTGACTCTCTCTCAGGACATCACTGACTCTCTCTCTGGACATCACTGACTCTCTCTCTGGAGATAACTGACTCTCTCTCTGGACATAACTGACTCTCTCTCTGGACATCACTGACTCTCTCTCTGGACATCACTGACTCTCTCTCTCTCTCTGGGTGTCACTGACTCTCTGGACATCACTGTCTCTCTCTCTGGATATCACTGACTCTCTCTGGACATCACTGACTCTCTCTCTGGACATCATTGATTCTCTCTCTCTCTCTGGACATCACTGACTCTCTCTGGACATCACTGACTCTCTCTCTGGACGTCACTGACTCGCTCTCTGGATATCACTGGCTCTCTCTGTGGACATCACTGACTCTCTCTCTGAACATCACTGACTCCCTGTGGACATCACTGTCTCTTTCTCTGGACATCGCTAACTCCCTCTCTGGACATCACTGACGCTCTCTCTCTCTCTCTCTCTGGACATCACTGACTCTCTCTGGACATCACTGACTCTCTCTCTGGACATCACTGACTCTCTCTCTCTCTTTCTGGACATCGCTGACTCCCTCTCTGGACATCACTGACTCTCTCTCTGGACATCACTGACTCTCTCTCTCTCTCTGGACATCACTGACACTCTCTCTCTGGACATCACTGACTCACTCTCTGGAGATCACTGACTCTCTCTCTGGACATCACGGAATCTATCTCTCTGGACATCACTGCCTCTCTCTCTGGACATCACTCCCTCTCTCACTCTCTCTGGACATCACTGACTCTCACTCTGGATGTCACTAGCTCTCTCTCTGGACATCACTGCCTCTCTCTGTGAACATTACTGACTCTCTATGGACATCACTGTCTCTTTCTCTGGACATCGCTGACTCCCTCTCTGGACATCACTGACTCTCTCTCTGGACATCACTGACGCTCTCTCTCTCTCTCTCTCTCTGGACATCACTGACTCTCTCTGGACATCACTGACTCTCTCTCTGGACATCACTGACTCTCTCTCTCTCTCTGGACATCGCTGACTCCCTCTCTGGACATCACTGACTCTCTCTCTGGACATCACTGACTCTCTCTCTCTGGACATCACTGACACTCTCTCTCTGGACATCACTGACTGTCTCTCTGGACATCACTGACTCTCTCTCTCTGGACATAACTGACTCTCTCTCTGGGCATCACTGACTCTCTCTCTGGACATCACTGACTCACTCTCTGGACATCACTGACTCTCTCTCTGGACATCACTGACTCTATCTCTCTGGACATCACTGACTCTCTCTCTCTCTCTCTGGACATCACTGACTCTCTCTCTCTCTCTTGACATCACTGACTCTCTCTCTGGACATCACTGACTCTCTCTCTGGACATCACTGACTCTCTCTCTCTGGACATCACTGACTCTCTCTGGACATCACTGACTCTCTCTCTCTGGACATCACTGACTCTCTCTCTCTCTGGACATCACTGACTCTCTCTGGACATCACTGATTCTCTCTCTCTCTCTGAACATCACTGACTCTCTCTCTGGACATCACTGACTCTTTCTCTGGACATCATTGACTCTCTCTCTCTGGACATCACTGACTCTCTCTCTGGACATCACTGACTATGTCTCTCTGGGCATCACTGACTCTCTCTCTCTGGACATCATTGACTCTCTCTCTGGGCATCACTGACTCTCTCTCTCTCTGGACATCACAGACTCTCTCTGCATCTCACTGACTCTCTCTCTCTGGACATCACTGACTCTCTCTCTGGACATCACTGACTCTCTCTCTGGACATCACTGACTCTCTCTCTGGAGATCACTGACTGTCTCTCTGGACATAACTGACTCTCTCTCTGGACATCACTGACTCTCTCTCTGGACATCACTGACTCTCTCTCTGGACATCACTGACTCTCTCTCTGGAGATCACTGACTGTCTCTCTGGACATCACTGACTCTCTCTCTCTCTGGACATCACTCTCTCTCTCACTCTCTCTGGACATCACTGACTCTCACTCTGGATGTCACTAGCTCTCTCTCTGGACATCACTGACTCTCTCTCTGGAGATCACTGACTGTCTCTCTGGACATAACTGACTCTTTCTCTGGACATCACTGACTCTCTCTCTGGACATCACTGACTCTGTCTCTCTGGGCATCACTGACTCTCTCTCTCTGGACATCATTGACTCTCTCTCTGGGCATCACTGACTCTCTCTCTCTCTGGACATCAGTGACTCTCTCTGCACATCACTGATTCTCTCTCTCTGGACATCAGTGACTCTCTCTCAGGACATCACTGACTCTCTCTCTGGACATCACTGACTCTCTCTCTGGAGATAACTGACTCTCTCTCTGGACATAACTGACTCTCTCTCTGGACATCACTGACTCTCTCTCTGGACATCACTGACTCTGTCTCTCTGGGCATCACTGACTCTCTCTCTCTGGACATCATTGACTCTCTATCTGGGCATCACTGACTCTCTCTCTCTCTGGACATCACAGACTCTCTCTGCACATCACTGACTCTCTCTCTCTGGCACTGACTCTCTCTCTGGACATCACTGACTCTCTCTCTGGACATCACTGACTCTCTCTCTGGAGATCACTGACTGTCTCTCTGGACATAACTGACACTCTCTCTGGACATCACTGACTCTCTCTCTGGACATCACTGACTCTCTCTCTCTGGGCGTCACTGACTCTCTGGACATCACTGACTCTCTCTCTGGTCATCATTGATTCTCTCTCTCTCTCTGGACATCACTGACTCTCTCTGGACATCACTGACTCTCTCTCTGGACGTCACTGACTCTCTCTCTAGATATCACTGGCTCTCTCTGTGGACATCACTGACTCTCTCTCTGAACATCACTGACTCTCTCTCTGGACATCACTGACTCTCTCTCTCTGGACATCACTGACTCTCTCTCTGGACATCACTGACTCTCTCTCTGGGCATCACTGAATCTCTCTCTGGACATCACTGACTCACTCTCTGGACATCACTGACTCTCTCTGGACATCACTGACTCTCTCTCTCTGGACATCACTGACTCTCTCTCTCTCTGAACATCACTGACTCTCTCTCTGGACATCACTGACTCTTTCTCTGGACATCACTGACTCTCTCTCTGGACATCACTGACTCTGTCTCTCTGGGCATCACTGACTCTCTCTCTCTGGACATCATTGACTCTCTCTCTGGGCATCACTGACTCTCTCTCTCTCTGGACATCAGTGACTCTCTCTGCACATCACTGACTCTCTCTCTCTGGACATCAGTGACTCTCTCTCAGGACATCACTGACTCTCTCTCTGGACATCACTGACTCTCTCTCTGGAGATAACTGACTCTCTCTCTGGACATAACTGACTCTCTCTCTGGACATCACTGACTCTCTCTCTGGACATCACTGACTCTCTCTCTCTCTCTGGGTGTCACTGACTCTCTGGACATCACTGTCTCTCTCTCTGGATATCACTGACTCTCTCTGGACATCACTGACTCTCTCTCTGGACATCATTGATTCTCTCTCTCTCTCTGGACATCACTGACTCTCTCTGGACATCACTGACTCTCTCTCTGGACGTCACTGACTCGCTCTCTGGATATCACTGGCTCTCTCTGTGGACATCACTGACTCTCTCTCTGAACATCACTGACTCCCCGTGGACATCACTGTCTCTTTCTCTGGACATCGCTAACTCCCTCTCTGGACATCACTGACGCTCTCTCTCTCTCTCTCTCTGGACATCACTGACTCTCTCTGGACATCACTGACTCTCTCTCTCGACATCACTGACTCTCTCTCTCTCTCTGGACATCACTGACACTCTCTCTCTGGACATCACTGACTCACTCTCTGGAGATCACTGACTCTCTCTCTGGACATCACGGAATCTATCTCTCTGGACATCACTGCCTCTCTCTCTGGAGATAACTGACTCTCTCTCTGGACATAACTGACTCTCTCTCTGGACATCACTGACTCTCTCTCTGGACATCACTGACTCTGTCTCTCTGGGCATCACTGACTCTCTCTCTCTGGACATCATTGACTCTCTATCTGGGCATCACTGACTCTCTCTCTCTCTGGACATCACAGACTCTCTCTGCACATCACTGACTCTCTCTCTCTGGCACTGACTCTCTCTCTGGACATCACTGACTCTCTCTCTGGACATCACTGACTCTCTCTCTGGAGATCACTGACTGTCTCTCTGGACATAACTGACACTCTCTCTGGACATCACTGACTCTCTCTCTGGACATCACTGACTCTCTCTCTCTGGGCGTCACTGACTCTCTGGACATCACTGACTCTCTCTCTGGTCATCATTGATTCTCTCTCTCTCTCTGGACATCACTGACTCTCTCTGGACATCACTGACTCTCTCTCTGGACGTCACTGACTCTCTCTCTAGATATCACTGGCTCTCTCTGTGGACATCACTGACTCTCTCTCTGAACATCACTGACTCTCTCTCTGGACATCACTGACTCTCTCTCTCTGGACATCACTGACTCTCTCTCTGGACATCACTGACTCTCTCTCTGGGCATCACTGAATCTCTCTCTGGACATCACTGACTCACTCTCTGGACATCACTGACTCTCTCTGGACATCACTGACTCTCTCTCTCTGGACATCACTGACTCTCTCTCTCTCTGAACATCACTGACTCTCTCTCTGGACATCACTGACTCTTTCTCTGGACATCACTGACTCTCTCTCTGGACATCACTGACTCTGTCTCTCTGGGCATCACTGACTCTCTCTCTCTGGACATCATTGACTCTCTCTCTGGGCATCACTGACTCTCTCTCTCTCTGGACATCAGTGACTCTCTCTGCACATCACTGACTCTCTCTCTCTGGACATCAGTGACTCTCTCTCAGGACATCACTGACTCTCTCTCTGGACATCACTGACTCTCTCTCTGGAGATAACTGACTCTCTCTCTGGACATAACTGACTCTCTCTCTGGACATCACTGACTCTCTCTCTGGACATCACTGACTCTCTCTCTCTCTCTGGGTGTCACTGACTCTCTGGACATCACTGTCTCTCTCTCTGGATATCACTGACTCTCTCTGGACATCACTGACTCTCTCTCTGGACATCATTGATTCTCTCTCTCTCTCTGGACATCACTGACTCTCTCTGGACATCACTGACTCTCTCTCTGGACGTCACTGACTCGCTCTCTGGATATCACTGGCTCTCTCTGTGGACATCACTGACTCTCTCTCTGAACATCACTGACTCCCCGTGGACATCACTGTCTCTTTCTCTGGACATCGCTAACTCCCTCTCTGGACATCACTGACGCTCTCTCTCTCTCTCTCTCTGGACATCACTGACTCTCTCTGGACATCACTGACTCTCTCTCTCGACATCACTGACTCTCTCTCTCTCTCTGGACATCACTGACACTCTCTCTCTGGACATCACTGACTCACTCTCTGGAGATCACTGACTCTCTCTCTGGACATCACGGAATCTATCTCTCTGGACATCACTGCCTCTCTCTCTGGACATCACTCCCTCTCTCACTCTCTCTGGACATCACTGACTCTCACTCTGGATGTCACTAGCTCTCTCTCTGGACATCACTGCCTCTCTCTGTGAACATTACTGACTCTCTATGGACATCACTGTCTCTTTCTCTGGACATCGCTGACTCCCTCTCTGGACATCACTGACTCTCTCTCTGGACATCACTGACGCTCTCTCTCTCTCTCTCTCTCTGGACATCACTGACTCTCTCTGGACATCACTGACTCTCTCTCTGGACATCACTGACTCTCTCTCTCTCTCTGGACATCGCTGACTCCCTCTCTGGACATCACTGACTCTCTCTCTGGACATCACTGACTCTCTCTCTCTGGACATCACTGACACTCTCTCTCTGGACATCACTGACTGTCTCTCTGGACATCACTGACTCTCTCTCTCTGGACATCACTGATTCTCTCTCTGGACATAACTGACTCTCTCTCTGGGCATCACTGACTCTCTCTCTGGACATCACTGACTCTCTCTCTGGACATCACTGACTCTCTCTCTGGACATCACTGACTCTATCTCTCTGGACATCACTGACTCTCTCTCTCTCTCTCTGGACATCACTGACTCTCTCTCTCTCTCTGGACATCACTGACTCTCTCTCTGGACATCACTGACTCTCTCTCTGGACATCACTGACTCTCTCTCTCTGGACATCACTGACTCTCTCTGGACATCACTGACTCTCTCTCTCTGGACATCACTGACTCTCTCTCTCTCTGGACATCACTGACTCTCTCTGGACATCACTGATTCTCTCTCTCTCTCTGAACATCACTGACTCTCTCTCTGGACATCACTGACTCTTTCTCTGGACATCATTGACTCTCTCTCTCTGGACATCACTGACTCTCTCTCTGGACATCACTGACTATGTCTCTCTGGGCATCACTGACTCTCTCTCTCTGGACATCATTGACTCTCTCTCTGGGCATCACTGACTCTCTCTCTCTCTGGACATCACAGACTCTCTCTGCATCTCACTGACTCTCTCTCTCTGGACATCACTGACTCTCTCTCTGGACATCACTGACTCTCTCTCTGGACATCACTGACTCTCTCTCTGGAGATCACTGACTGTCTCTCTGGACATAACTGACTCTCTCTCTGGACATCACTGACTCTCTCTCTGGACATCACTGACTCTCTCTCTGGACATCACTGACTCTCTCTCTGGAGATCACTGACTGTCTCTCTGGACATCACTGACTCTCTCTCTCTCTGGACATCACTCTCTCTCTCACTCTCTCTGGACATCACTGACTCTCACTCTGGATGTCACTAGCTCTCTCTCTGGACATCACTGACTCTCTCTCTGGAGATCACTGACTGTCTCTCTGGACATAACTGACTCTTTCTCTGGACATCACGGACTCTCTCTCTGGACATCACTGACTCTGTCTCTCTGGGCATCACTGACTCTCTCTCTCTGGACATCATTGACTCTCTCTCTGGGCATCACTGACTCTCTCTCTCTCTGGACATCAGTGACTCTCTCTGCACATCACTGACTCTCTCTCTCTGGACATCAGTGACTCTCTCTCAGGACATCACTGACTCTCTCTCTGGACATCACTGACTCTCTCTCTGGAGATAACTGACTCTCTCTCTGGACATAACTGACTCTCTCTCTGGACATCACTGACTCTCTCTCTGGACATCACTGACTCTCTCTCTCTCTCTGGGTGTCACTGACTCTCTGGACATCACTGTCTCTCTCTCTGGATATCACTGACTCTCTCTGGACATCACTGACTCTCTCTCTGGACATCATTGATTCTCTCTCTCTCTCTGGACATCACTGACTCTCTCTGGACATCACTGACTCTCTCTCTGGACGTCACTGACTCGCTCTCTGGATATCACTGGCTCTCTCTGTGGACATCACTGACTCTCTCTCTGAACATCACTGACTCCCTGTGGACATCACTGTCTCTTTCTCTGGACATCGCTAACTCCCTCTCTGGACATCACTGACGCTCTCTCTCTCTCTCTCTCTGGACATCACTGACTCTCTCTGGACATCACTGACTCTCTCTCTGGACATCACTGACTCTCTCTCTCTCTTTCTGGACATCGCTGACTCCCTCTCTGGACATCACTGACTCTCTCTCTGGACATCACTGACTCTCTCTCTCTCTCTGGACATCACTGACACTCTCTCTCTGGACATCACTGACTCACTCTCTGGAGATCACTGACTCTCTCTCTGGACATCACGGAATCTATCTCTCTGGACATCACTGCCTCTCTCTCTGGACATCACTCCCTCTCTCACTCTCTCTGGACATCACTGACTCTCACTCTGGATGTCACTAGCTCTCTCTCTGGACATCACTGCCTCTCTCTGTGAACATTACTGACTCTCTATGGACATCACTGTCTCTTTCTCTGGACATCGCTGACTCCCTCTCTGGACATCACTGACTCTCTCTCTGGACATCACTGACGCTCTCTCTCTCTCTCTCTCTCTGGACATCACTGACTCTCTCTGGACATCACTGACTCTCTCTCTGGACATCACTGACTCTCTCTCTCTCTCTGGACATCGCTGACTCCCTCGCTGGACATCACTGACTCTCTCTGGACATCACTGACTCTCTCTCTCTGGACATAACTGACACTCTCTCTCTGGACATCACTGACTGTCTGTCTGGACATCACTGACTCTCTCTCTCTGGACATCACTGACTCTCTCTCTGGACATAACTGACTCTCTCTCTGGGCATCACTGACTCTCTCTCTGGACATCACTGACTCTCTCTCTCTGGACATCACTGACACTCTCTCTCTGGACATCACTGACTGTCTCTCTGGACATCACTGACTCTCTCTCTCTGGACATCACTGACTCTCTCTCTGGACATCACTGACTCTCTCTCTCTGGACATCACTGACTCTCTCTGGACATCACTGACTCTCTCTCTCTGGACATCACTGACTCTCTCTCTCTCTGGACATCACTGACTCTCTCTGGACATCACTGATTCTCTCTCTCTCTCTGAACATCACTGACTCTCTCTCTGGACATCACTGACTCTTTCTCTGGACATCATTGACTCTCTCTCTCTGGACATCACTGACTCTCTCTCTGGACATCACTGACTATGTCTCTCTGGGCATCACTGACTCTCTCTCTCTGGACATCATTGACTCTCTCTCTGGGCATCACTGACTCTCTCTCTCTCTGGACATCACAGACTCTCTCTGCATCTCACTGACTCTCTCTCTCTGGACATCACTGACTCTCTCTCTGGACATCACTGACTCTCTCTCTGGACATCACTGACTCTCTCTCTGGAGATCACTGACTGTCTCTCTGGACATAACTGACTCTCTCTCTGGACATCACTGACTCTCTCTCTGGACATCACTGACTCTCTCTCTGGACATCACTGACTCTCTCTCTGGAGATCACTGACTGTCTCTCTGGACATCACTGACTCTCTCTCTCTCTGGACATCACTCTCTCTCTCACTCTCTCTGGACATCACTGACTCTCACTCTGGATGTCACTAGCTCTCTCTCTGGACATCACTGACTCTCTCTCTGGAGATCACTGACTGTCTCTCTGGACATAACTGACTCTTTCTCTGGACATCACGGACTCTCTCTCTGGACATCACTGACTCTGTCTCTCTGGGCATCACTGACTCTCTCTCTCTGGACATCATTGACTCTCTCTCTGGGCATCACTGACTCTCTCTCTCTCTGGACATCAGTGACTCTCTCTGCACATCACTGACTCTCTCTCTCTGGACATCAGTGACTCTCTCTCAGGACATCACTGACTCTCTCTCTGGACATCACTGACTCTCTCTCTGGAGATAACTGACTCTCTCTCTGGACATAACTGACTCTCTCTCTGGACATCACTGACTCTCTCTCTGGACATCACTGACTCTCTCTCTCTGGACATCATTGATTCTCTCTCTCTCTCTGGACATCACTGACTCTCTCTGGACATCACTGACTCTCTCTCTGGACGTCACTGACTCGCTCTCTGGATATCACTGGCTCTCTCTGTGGACATCACTGACTCTCTCTCTGAACATCACTGACTCCCTGTGGACATCACTGTCTCTTTCTCTGGACATCGCTAACTCCCTCTCTGGACATCACTGACGCTCTCTCTCTCTCTCTCTCTGGACATCACTGACTCTCTCTGGACATCACTGACTCTCTCTCTGGACATCACTGACTCTCTCTCTCTCTTTCTGGACATCGCTGACTCCCTCTCTGGACATCACTGACTCTCTCTCTGGACATCACTGACTCTCTCTCTCTCTCTGGACATCACTGACACTCTCTCTCTGGACATCACTGACTCACTCTCTGGAGATCACTGACTCTCTCTCTGGACATCACGGAATCTATCTCTCTGGACATCACTGCCTCTCTCTCTGGACATCACTCCCTCTCTCACTCTCTCTGGACATCACTGACTCTCACTCTGGATGTCACTAGCTCTCTCTCTGGACATCACTGCCTCTCTCTGTGAACATTACTGACTCTCTATGGACATCACTGTCTCTTTCTCTGGACATCGCTGACTCCCTCTCTGGACATCACTGACTCTCTCTCTGAACATCACTGACTCCCTGTGGACATCACTGTCTCTTTCTCTGGACATCGCTAACTCCCTCTCTGGACATCACTGACGCTCTCTCTCTCTCTCTCTCTCGACATCACTGACTCTCTCTGGACATCACTGACTCTCTCTCTGGACATCACTGACTCTCTCTCTCTCTTTCTGGACATCGCTGACTCCCTCTCTGGACATCACTGACTCTCTCTCTGGACATCACTGACTCTCTCTCTCTCTCTGGACATCACTGACACTCTCTCTCTGGACATCACTGACTCACTCTCTGGAGATCACTGACTCTCTCTCTGGACATCACGGAATCTATCTCTCTGGACATCACTGCCTCTCTCTCTGGACATCACTCCCTCTCTCACTCTCTCTGGACATCACTGACTCTCACTCTGGATGTCACTAGCTCTCTCTCTGGACATCACTGCCTCTCTCTGTGAACATTACTGACTCTCTATGGACATCACTGTCTCTTTCTCTGGACATCGCTGACTCCCTCTCTGGACATCACTGACTCTCTCTCTGGACATCACTGACGCTCTCTCTCTCTCTCTCTCTCTGGACATCACTGACTCTCTCTGGACATCACTGACTCTCTCTCTGGACATCACTGACTCTCTCTCTCTCTCTGGACATCGCTGACTCCCTCTCTGGACATCACTGACTCTCTCTCTGGACATCACTGACTCTCTCTCTCTGGACATCACTGACACTCTCTCTCTGGACATCACTGACTGTCTCTCTGGACATCACTGACTCTCTCTCTCTGGACATAACTGACTCTCTCTCTGGGCATCACTGACTCTCTCTCTGGACATCACTGACTCACTCTCTGGACATCACTGACTCTCTCTCTGGACATCACTGACTCTATCTCTCTGGACATCACTGACTCTCTCTCTCTCTCTCTGGACATCACTGACTCTCTCTCTCTCTCTTGACATCACTGACTCTCTCTCTGGACATCACTGACTCTCTCTCTGGACATCACTGACTCTCTCTCTCTGGACATCACTGACTCTCTCTGGACATCACTGACTCTCTCTCTCTGGACATCACTGACTCTCTCTCTCTCTGGACATCACTGATTCTCTCTCTCTCTCTGAACATCACTGACTCTCTCTCTGGACATCACTGACTCTTTCTCTGGACATCATTGACTCTCTCTCTCTGGACATCACTGACTCTCTCTCTGGACATCACTGACTATGTCTCTCTGGGCATCACTGACTCTCTCTCTCTGGACATCATTGACTCTCTCTCTGGGCATCACTGACTCTCTCTCTCTCTGGACATCACAGACTCTCTCTGCATCTCACTGACTCTCTCTCTCTGGACATCACTGACTCTCTCTCTGGACATCACTGACTCTCTCTCTGGACATCACTGACTCTCTCTCTGGAGATCACTGACTGTCTCTCTGGACATAACTGACTCTCTCTCTGGACATCACTGACTCTCTCTCTGGACATCACTGACTCTCTCTCTGGACATCACTGACTCTCTCTCTGGAGATCACTGACTGTCTCTCTGGACATCACTGACTCTCTCTCTCTCTGGACATCACTCTCTCTCTCACTCTCTCTGGACATCACTGACTCTCACTCTGGATGTCACTAGCTCTCTCTCTGGACATCACTGACTCTCTCTCTGGAGATCACTGACTGTCTCTCTGGACATAACTGACTCTTTCTCTGGACATCACTGACTCTCTCTCTGGACATCACTGACTCTGTCTCTCTGGGCATCACTGACTCTCTCTCTCTGGACATCATTGACTCTCTCTCTGGGCATCACTGACTCTCTCTCTCTCTGGACATCAGTGACTCTCTCTGCACATCACTGATTCTCTCTCTCTGGACATCAGTGACTCTCTCTCAGGACATCACTGACTCTCTCTCTGGACATCACTGACTCTCTCTCTGGAGATAACTGACTCTCTCTCTGGACATAACTGACTCTCTCTCTGGACATCACTGACTCTCTCTCTGGACATCACTGACTCTGTCTCTCTGGGCATCACTGACTCTCTCTCTCTGGACATCATTGACTCTCTATCTGGGCATCACTGACTCTCTCTCTCTCTGGACATCACAGACTCTCTCTGCACATCACTGACTCTCTCTCTCTGGCACTGACTCTCTCTCTGGACATCACTGACTCTCTCTCTGGACATCACTGACTCTCTCTCTGGACACCACTGACTCTCTCTCTGGACATCACTGACTCTCTCTCTGGACATCACTGACTCTCTCTCTCTGGGCGTCACTGACTCTCTGGACATCACTGACTCTCTCTCTGGTCATCATTGATTCTCTCTCTCTCTCTGGACATCACTGACTCTCTCTGGACATCACTGACTCTCTCTCTGGACGTCACTGACTCTCTCTCTAGATATCACTGGCTCTCTCTGTGGACATCACTGACTCTCTCTCTGAACATCACTGACTCTCTCTCTGGACATCACTGACTCTCTCTCTCTGGACATCACTGACTCTCTCTCTGGACATCACTGACTCTCTCTCTGGGCATCACTGAATCTCTCTCTGGACATCACTGACTCACTCTCTGGACATCACTGACTCTCTCTGGACATCACTGACTCTCTCTCTCTGGACATCACTGACTCTCTCTCTCTCTGAACATCACTGACTCTCTCTCTGGACATCACTGACTCTTTCTCTGGACATCACTGACTCTCTCTCTGGACATCACTGACTCTGTCTCTCTGGGCATCACTGACTCTCTCTCTCTGGACATCATTGACTCTCTCTCTGGGCATCACTGACTCTCTCTCTCTCTGGACATCAGTGACTCTCTCTGCACATCACTGACTCTCTCTCTCTGGACATCAGTGACTCTCTCTCAGGACATCACTGACTCTCTCTCTGGACATCACTGACTCTCTCTCTGGAGATAACTGACTCTCTCTCTGGACATAACTGACTCTCTCTCTGGACATCACTGACTCTCTCTCTGGACATCACTGACTCTCTCTCTCTCTCTGGGTGTCACTGACTCTCTGGACATCACTGTCTCTCTCTCTGGATATCACTGACTCTCTCTGGACATCACTGACTCTCTCTCTGGACATCATTGATTCTCTCTCTCTCTCTGGACATCACTGACTCTCTCTGGACATCACTGACTCTCTCTCTGGACGTCACTGACTCGCTCTCTGGATATCACTGGCTCTCTCTGTGGACATCACTGACTCTCTCTCTGAACATCACTGACTCCCCGTGGACATCACTGTCTCTTTCTCTGGACATCGCTAACTCCCTCTCTGGACATCACTGACGCTCTCTCTCTCTCTCTCTCTGGACATCACTGACTCTCTCTGGACATCACTGACTCTCTCTCTCGACATCACTGACTCTCTCTCTCTCTCTGGACATCACTGACACTCTCTCTCTGGACATCACTGACTCACTCTCTGGAGATCACTGACTCTCTCTCTGGACATCACGGAATCTATCTCTCTGGACATCACTGCCTCTCTCTCTGGACATCACTCCCTCTCTCACTCTCTCTGGACATCACTGACTCTCACTCTGGATGTCACTAGCTCTCTCTCTGGACATCACTGCCTCTCTCTGTGAACATTACTGACTCTCTATGGACATCACTGTCTCTTTCTCTGGACATCGCTGACTCCCTCTCTGGACATCACTGACTCTCTCTCTGGACATCACTGACGCTCTCTCTCTCTCTCTCTCTCTGGACATCACTGACTCTCTCTGGACATCACTGACTCTCTCTCTGGACATCACTGACTCTCTCTCTCTCTCTGGACATCGCTGACTCCCTCTCTGGACATCACTGACTCTCTCTCTGGACATCACTGACTCTCTCTCTCTGGACATCACTGACACTCTCTCTCTGGACATCACTGACTGTCTCTCTGGACATCACTGACTCTCTCTCTCTGGACATCACTGATTCTCTCTCTGGACATAACTGACTCTCTCTCTGGGCATCACTGACTCTCTCTCTGGACATCACTGACTCTCTCTCTGGACATCACTGACTCTCTCTCTGGACATCACTGACTCTATCTCTCTGGACATCACTGACTCTCTCTCTCTGGACATCACTGACTCTCTCTCTCTCTCTGGACATCACTGACTCTCTCTCTGGACATCACTGACTCTCTCTCTGGACATCACTGACTCTCTCTCTCTGGACATCACTGACTCTCTCTGGACATCACTGACTCTCTCTCTCTGGACATCACTGACTCTCTCTCTCTCTGGACATCACTGACTCTCTCTGGACATCACTGATTCTCTCTCTCTCTCTGAACATCACTGACTCTCTCTCTGGACATCACTGACTCTTTCTCTGGACATCATTGACTCTCTCTCTCTGGACATCACTGACTCTCTCTCTGGACATCACTGACTATGTCTCTCTGGGCATCACTGACTCTCTCTCTCTGGACATCATTGACTCTCTCTCTGGGCATCACTGACTCTCTCTCTCTCTGGACATCACAGACTCTCTCTGCATCTCACTGACTCTCTCTCTCTGGACATCACTGACTCTCTCTCTGGACATCACTGACTCTCTCTCTGGACATCACTGACTCTCTCTCTGGAGATCACTGACTGTCTCTCTGGACATAACTGACTCTCTCTCTGGACATCACTGACTCTCTCTCTGGACATCACTGACTCTCTCTCTGGACATCACTGACTCTCTCTCTGGAGATCACTGACTGTCTCTCTGGACATCACTGACTCTCTCTCTCTCTGGACATCACTCTCTCTCTCACTCTCTCTGGACATCACTGACTCTCACTCTGGATGTCACTAGCTCTCTCTCTGGACATCACTGACTCTCTCTCTGGAGATCACTGACTGTCTCTCTGGACATAACTGACTCTTTCTCTGGACATCACGGACTCTCTCTCTGGACATCACTGACTCTGTCTCTCTGGGCATCACTGACTCTCTCTCTCTGGACATCATTGACTCTCTCTCTGGGCATCACTGACTCTCTCTCTCTCTGGACATCAGTGACTCTCTCTGCACATCACTGACTCTCTCTCTCTGGACATCAGTGACTCTCTCTCAGGACATCACTGACTCTCTCTCTGGACATCACTGACTCTCTCTCTGGAGATAACTGACTCTCTCTCTGGACATAACTGACTCTCTCTCTGGACATCACTGACTCTCTCTCTGGACATCACTGACTCTCTCTCTCTCTCTGGGTGTCACTGACTCTCTGGACATCACTGTCTCTCTCTCTGGATATCACTGACTCTCTCTGGACATCACTGACTCTCTCTCTGGACATCATTGATTCTCTCTCTCTCTCTGGACATCACTGACTCTCTCTGGACATCACTGACTCTCTCTCTGGACGTCACTGACTCGCTCTCTGGATATCACTGGCTCTCTCTGTGGACATCACTGACTCTCTCTCTGAACATCACTGACTCCCTGTGGACATCACTGTCTCTTTCTCTGGACATCGCTAACTCCCTCTCTGGACATCACTGACGCTCTCTCTCTCTCTCTCTCTGGACATCACTGACTCTCTCTGGACATCACTGACTCTCTCTCTGGACATCACTGACTCTCTCTCTCTCTTTCTGGACATCGCTGACTCCCTCTCTGGACATCACTGACTCTCTCTCTGGACATCACTGACTCTCTCTCTCTCTCTGGACATCACTGACACTCTCTCTCTGGACATCACTGACTCACTCTCTGGAGATCACTGACTCTCTCTCTGGACATCACGGAATCTATCTCTCTGGACATCACTGCCTCTCTCTCTGGACATCACTCCCTCTCTCACTCTCTCTGGACATCACTGACTCTCACTCTGGATGTCACTAGCTCTCTCTCTGGACATCACTGCCTCTCTCTGTGAACATTACTGACTCTCTATGGACATCACTGTCTCTTTCTCTGGACATCGCTGACTCCCTCTCTGGACATCACTGACTCTCTCTCTGGACATCACTGACGCTCTCTCTCTCTCTCTCTCTCTGGACATCACTGACTCTCTCTGGACATCACTGACTCTCTCTCTGGACATCACTGACTCTCTCTCTCTCTCTGGACATCGCTGACTCCCTCTCTGGACATCACTGACTCTCTCTGGACATCACTGACTCTCTCTCTCTGGACATAACTGACACTCTCTCTCTGGACATCACTGACTGTCTGTCTGGACATCACTGACTCTCTCTCTCTGGACATCACTGACTCTCTCTCTGGACATAACTGACTCTCTCTCTGGGCATCACTGACTCTCTCTCTGGACATCACTGACTCTCTCTCTCTGGACATCACTGACACTCTCTCTCTGGACATCACTGACTGTCTCTCTGGACATCACTGACTCTCTCTCTCTGGACATCACTGACTCTCTCTCTGGACATCACTGACTCTCTCTCTCTGGACATCACTGACTCTCTCTGGACATCACTGACTCTCTCTCTCTGGACATCACTGACTCTCTCTCTCTCTGGACATCACTGACTCTCTCTGGACATCACTGATTCTCTCTCTCTCTCTGAACATCACTGACTCTCTCTCTGGACATCACTGACTCTTTCTCTGGACATCATTGACTCTCTCTCTCTGGACATCACTGACTCTCTCTCTGGACATCACTGACGATGTCTCTCTGGGCATCACTGACTCTCTCTCTCTGGACATCATTGACTCTCTCTCTGGGCATCACTGACTCTCTCTCTCTCTGGACATCACAGACTCTCTCTGCATCTCACTGACTCTCTCTCTCTGGACATCACTGACTCTCTCTCTGGACATCACTGACTCTCTCTCTGGACATCACTGACTCTCTCTCTGGAGATCACTGACTGTCTCTCTGGACATAACTGACTCTCTCTCTGGACATCACTGACTCTCTCTCTGGACATCACTGACTCTCTCTCTGGACATCACTGACTCTCTCTCTGGAGATCACTGACTGTCTCTCTGGACATCACTGACTCTCTCTCTCTCTGGACATCACTCTCTCTCTCACTCTCTCTGGACATCACTGACTCTCACTCTGGATGTCACTAGCTCTCTCTCTGGACATCACTGACTCTCTCTCTGGAGATCACTGACTGTCTCTCTGGACATAACTGACTCTTTCTCTGGACATCACGGACTCTCTCTCTGGACATCACTGACTCTGTCTCTCTGGGCATCACTGACTCTCTCTCTCTGGACATCATTGACTCTCTCTCTGGGCATCACTGACTCTCTCTCTCTCTGGACATCAGTGACTCTCTCTGCACATCACTGACTCTCCCTCTCTGGACATCAGTGACTCTCTCTCAGGACATCACTGACTCTCTCTCTGGACATCACTGACTCTCTCTCTGGAGATAACTGACTCTCTCTCTGGACATAACTGACTCTCTCTCTGGACATCACTGACTCTCTCTCTGGACATCACTGACTCTCTCTCTCTCTCTGGGTGTCACTGACTCTCTGGACATCACTGTCTCTCTCTCTGGATATCACTGACTCTCTCTGGACATCACTGACTCTCTCTCTGGACATCATTGATTCTCTCTCTCTCTCTGGACATCACTGACTCTCTCTGGACATCACTGACTCTCTCTCTGGACGTCACTGACTCGCTCTCTGGATATCACTGGCTCTCTCTGTGGACATCACTGACTCTCTCTCTGAACATCACTGACTCCCTGTGGACATCACTGTCTCTTTCTCTGGACATCGCTAACTCCCTCTCTGGACATCACTGACGCTCTCTCTCTCTCTCTCTCTGGACATCACTGACTCTCTCTGGACATCACTGACTCTCTCTCTGGACATCACTGACTCTCTCTCTCTCTTTCTGGACATCGCTGACTCCCTCTCTGGACATCACTGACTCTCTCTCTGGACATCACTGACTCTCTCTCTCTCTCTGGACATCACTGACACTCTCTCTCTGGACATCACTGACTCACTCTCTGGAGATCACTGACTCTCTCTCTGGACATCACGGAATCTATCTCTCTGGACATCACTGCCTCTCTCTCTGGACATCACTCCCTCTCTCACTCTCTCTGGACATCACTGACTCTCACTCTGGATGTCACTAGCTCTCTCTCTGGACATCACTGCCTCTCTCTGTGAACATTACTGACTCTCTATGGACATCACTGTCTCTTTCTCTGGACATCGCTGACTCCCTCTCTGGACATCACTGACTCTCTCTCTGGACATCACTGACGCTCTCTCTCTCTCTCTCTCTCTGGACATCACTGACTCTCTCTGGACATCACTGACTCTCTCTCTGGACATCACTGACTCTCTCTCTCTCTCTGGACATCGCTGACTCCCTCTCTGGACATCACTGACTCTCTCTGGACATCACTGACTCTCTCTCTCTGGACATAACTGACACTCTCTCTCTGGACATCACTGACTGTCTGTCTGGACATCACTGACTCTCTCTCTCTGGACATCACTGACTCTCTCTCTGGACATAACTGACTCTCTCTCTGGGCATCACTGACTCTCTCTCTGGACATCACTGACTCTCTCTCTCTGGACATCACTGACACTCTCTCTCTGGACATCACTGACTGTCTCTCTGGACATCACTGACTCTCTCTCTCTGGACATCACTGACTCTCTCTCTGGACATAACTGACTCTCTCTCTGGGCATCACTGACTCTCTCTCTGGACATCACTGACTCTCTCTCTGGACATCACTGACTCTCTCTCTGGACATCACTGACTCTATCTCTCTGGACATCACTGACTCTCTCTCTCTCTCTGGACATCACTGACTCTCTCTCTCTCTCTGGACATCACTGACTCTCTCTCTGGACATCACTGACTCTCTCTCTGGACATCACTGACTCTCTCTCTCTGGACATCACTGACTCTCTCTGGACATCACTGACTCTCTCTCTCTCTCTGGACATCACTGACTCTCTCTCTGGACATCACTGACTCTCTCTCTGGACATCACTGACTCTCTCTCTCTGGACATCACTGACTCTCTCTGGACATCACTGACTCTCTCTCTCTGGACATCACTGACTGTCTCTCTCTCTGGACATCACTGACTCTCTCTGGACATCACTGATTCTCTCTCTCTCTCTGAACATCACTGACTCTCTCTCTGGACATCACTGACTCTTTCCCTGGACATCATTGACTCTCTCTCTCTGGACATCACTGACTCTCTCTCTGGACATCACTGACTATGTCTCTCTGGGCATCACTGACTCTCTCTCTCTGGACATCATTGACTCTTTCTCTAGGCATCACTGACTCTCTCTCTCTCTGGACATCACAGACTCTCTCTGCATCTCACTGACTCTCTCTCTCTGGACATCACTGACTCTCTCTCTGGACATCACTGACTCTCTCTCTGGACATCACTGACTCTCTCTCTGGAGATCACTGACTGTCTCTCTGGACATAACTGACTCTCTCTCTGGACATCACTGACTCTCTCTCTGGACATCACTGACTCTCTCTCTGGACATCACTGACTCTCTCTCTGGAGATCACTGACTGTCTCTCTGGACATCACTGACTCTCTCTCTCTCTGGACATCACTCTCTCTCTCACTCTCTCTGGACATCACTGACTCTCACTCTGGATGTCACTAGCTCTCTCTCTGGACATCACTGACTCTCTCTCTGGAGATCACTGACTGTCTCTCTGGACATAACTGACTCTTTCTCTGGACATCACTGACTCTCTCTCTGGACATCACTGACTCTGTCTCTCTGGGCATCACTGACTCTCTCTCTCTGGACATCATTGACTCTCTCTCTGGGCATCACTGACTCTCTCTCTCTCTGGACATCAGTGACTCTCTCTGCACATCACTGACTCTCTCTCTCTGGACATCAGTGACTCTCTCTCAGGACATCACTGACTCTCTCTCTGGACATCACTGACTCTCTCTCTGGAGATAACTGACTCTCTCTCTGGACATAACTGACTCTCTCTCTGGACATCACTGACTCTCTCTCTGGACATCACTGACTCTCTCTCTCTCTCTGGGTGTCACTGACTCTCTGGACATCACTGTCTCTCTCTCTGGATATCACTGACTCTCTCTGGACATCACTGACTCTCTCTCTGGACATCATTGATTCTCTCTCTCTCTCTGGACATCACTGACTCTCTCTGGACATCACTGACTCTCTCTCTGGACGTCACTGACTCGCTCTCTGGATATCACTGGCTCTCTCTGTGGACATCACTGACTCTCTCTCTGAACATCACTGACTCCCTGTGGACATCACTGTCTCTTTCTCTGGACATCGCTAACTCCCTCTCTGGACATCACTGACGCTCTCTCTCTCTCTCTCTCTGGACATCACTGACTCTCTCTGGACATCACTGACTCTCTCTCTGGACATCACTGACTCTCTCTCTCTCTTTCTGGACATCGTTGACTCCCTCTCTGGACATCACTGACTCTCTCTCTGGACATCACTGACTCTCTCTCTCTCTCTGGACATCACTGACACTCTCTCTCTGGACATCACTGACTCACTCTCTGGAGATCACTGACTCTCTCTCTGGACATCACGGAATCTATCTCTCTGGACATCACTGCCTCTCTCTCTGGACATCACTCCCTCTCGCACTCTCTCTGGACATCACTGACTCTCACTCTGGATGTCACTAGCTCTCTCTCTGGACATCACTGCCTCTCTCTGTGAACATTACTGACTCTCTATGGACATCACTGTCTCTTTCTCTGGACATCGCTGACTCCCTCTCTGGACATCACTGACTCTCTCTCTGGACATCACTGACGCTCTCTCTCTCTCTCTCTCTCTCTGGACATCACTGACTCTCTCTGGACATCACTGACTCTCTCTCTGGACATCACTGACTCTCTCTCTCTCTCTGGACATCGCTGACTCCCTCTCTGGACATCACTGACTCTCTCTCTGGACATCACTGACTCTCTCTCTCTGGACATAACTGACACTCTCTCTCTGGACATCACTGACTGTCTGTCTGGACATCACTGACTCTCTCTCTCTGGACATCACTGACTCTCTCTCTGGACATAACTGACTCTCTCTCTGGGCATCACTGACTCTCTCTCTGGACATCACTGACTCTCTCTCTCTGGACATCACTGACACTCTCTCTCTGGACATCACTGACTGTCTCTCTGGACATCACTGACTCTCTCTCTCTGGACATCACTGACTCTCTCTCTGGACATAACTGACTCTCTCTCTGGGCATCACTGACTCTCTCTCTGGACATCACTGACTCTCTCTCTGGACATCACTGACTCTCTCTCTGGACATCACTGACTCTATCTCTCTGGACATCACTGACTCTCTCGCTCTCTCTGGACATCACTGACTCTCTCTCTCTCTCTGGACATCACTGACTCTCTCTCTGGACATCACTGACTCTCTCTCTGGACATCACTGACTCTCTCTCTCTGGACATCACTGACTCTCTCTGGACATCACTGACTCTCTCTCTCTGGACATCACTGACTCTCTCTCTCTCTGGACATCACTGACTCTCTCTGGACATCACTGATTCTCTCTCTCTCTCTGAACATCACTGACTCTCTCTCTGGACATCACTGACTCTTTCTCTGGACATCATTGACTCTCTCTCTCTGGACATCACTGACTCTCTCTCTGGACATCACTGACTATGTCTCTCTGGGCATCACTGACTCTCTCTCTCTGGACATCATTGACTCTCTCTCTGGGCATCACTGACTCTCTCTCTCTCTGGACATCACAGACTCTCTCTGCATCTCACTGACTCTCTCTCTCTGGACATCACTGACTCTCTCTCTGGACATCACTGACTCTCTCTCTGGACATCACTGACTCTCTCTCTGGAGATCACTGACTGTCTCTCTGGACATAACTGACTCTCTCTCTGGACATCACTGACTCTCTCTCTGGACATCACTGACTCTCTGGACATCACTGACTCTCTCTCTGGAGATCACTGACTGTCTCTCTGGACATCACTGACTCTCTCTGTCTCTGGACATCACTCTCTCTCTCACTCTCTCTGGACATCACTGACTCTCACTCTGGATGTCACTAGCTCTCTCTCTGGACATCACTGACTCTCTCTCTGGAGATCACTGACTGTCTCTCTGGACATAACTGACTCTTTCTCTGGACATCACTGACTCTCTCTCTGGACATCACTGACTCTGTCTCTCTGGGCATCACTGACTCTCTCTCTCTGGACATCATTGACTCTCTCTCTGGGCATCACTGACTCTCTCTCTCTCTGGACATCAGTGACTCTCTCTGCACATCACTGACTCTCTCTCTCTGGACATCAGTGACTCTCTCTCAGGACATCACTGACTCTCTCTCTGGACATCACTGACTCTCTCTCTGGAGATAACTGACTCTCTCTCTGGACATAACTGACTCTCTCTCTGGACATCACTGACTCTCTCTCTGGACATCACTGACTATGTCTCTCTGGGCATCACTGACTCTCTCTCTCTGGACATCATTGACTCTTTCTCTAGGCATCACTGACTCTCTCTCTCTCTGGACATCACAGACTCTCTCTGCATCTCACTGACTCTCTCTCTCTGGACATCACTGACTCTCTCTCTGGACATCACTGACTCTCTCTCTGGACATCACTGACTCTCTCTCTGGAGATCACTGACTGTCTCTCTGGACATAACTGACTCTCTCTCTGGACATCACTGACTCTCTCTCTGGACATCACTGACTCTCTCTCTGGACATCACTGACTCTCTCTCTGGAGATCACTGACTGTCTCTCTGGACATCACTGACTCTCTCTCTCTCTGGACATCACTCTCTCTCTCACTCTCTCTGGACATCACTGACTCTCACTCTGGATGTCACTAGCTCTCTCTCTGGACATCACTGACTCTCTCTCTGGAGATCACTGACTGTCTCTCTGGACATAACTGACTCTTTCTCTGGACATCACTGACTCTCTCTCTGGACATCACTGACTCTGTCTCTCTGGGCATCACTGACTCTCTCTCTCTGGACATCATTGACTCTCTCTCTGGGCATCACTGACTCTCTCTCTCTCTGGACATCAGTGACTCTCTCTGCACATCACTGACTCTCTCTCTCTGGACATCAGTGACTCTCTCTCAGGACATCACTGACTCTCTCTCTGGACATCACTGACTCTCTCTCTGGAGATAACTGACTCTCTCTCTGGACATAACTGACTCTCTCTCTGGACATCACTGACTCTCTCTCTGGACATCACTGACTCTCTCTCTCTCTCTGGGTGTCACTGACTCTCTGGACATCACTGTCTCTCTCTCTGGATATCACTGACTCTCTCTGGACATCACTGACTCTCTCTCTGGACATCATTGATTCTCTCTCTCTCTCTGGACATCACTGACTCTCTCTGGACATCACTGACTCTCTCTCTGGACGTCACTGACTCGCTCTCTGGATATCACTGGCTCTCTCTGTGGACATCACTGACTCTCTCTCTGAACATCACTGACTCCCTGTGGACATCACTGTCTCTTTCTCTGGACATCGCTAACTCCCTCTCTGGACATCACTGACGCTCTCTCTCTCTCTCTCTCTGGACATCACTGACTCTCTCTGGACATCACTGACTCTCTCTCTGGACATCACTGACTCTCTCTCTCTCTTTCTGGACATCGTTGACTCCCTCTCTGGACATCACTGACTCTCTCTCTGGACATCACTGACTCTCTCTCTCTCTCTGGACATCACTGACACTCTCTCTCTGGACATCACTGACTCACTCTCTGGAGATCACTGACTCTCTCTCTGGACATCACGGAATCTATCTCTCTGGACATCACTGCCTCTCTCTCTGGACATCACTCCCTCTCGCACTCTCTCTGGACATCACTGACTCTCACTCTGGATGTCACTAGCTCTCTCTCTGGACATCACTGCCTCTCTCTGTGAACATTACTGACTCTCTATGGACATCACTGTCTCTTTCTCTGGACATCGCTGACTCCCTCTCTGGACATCACTGACTCTCTCTCTGGACATCACTGACGCTCTCTCTCTCTCTCTCTCTCTCTGGACATCACTGACTCTCTCTGGACATCACTGACTCTCTCTCTGGACATCACTGACTCTCTCTCTCTCTCTGGACATCGCTGACTCCCTCTCTGGACATCACTGACTCTCTCTCTGGACATCACTGACTCTCTCTCTCTGGACATAACTGACACTCTCTCTCTGGACATCACTGACTGTCTGTCTGGACATCACTGACTCTCTCTCTCTGGACATCACTGACTCTCTCTCTGGACATAACTGACTCTCTCTCTGGGCATCACTGACTCTCTCTCTGGACATCACTGACTCTCTCTCTCTGGACATCACTGACACTCTCTCTCTGGACATCACTGACTGTCTCTCTGGACATCACTGACTCTCTCTCTCTGGACATCACTGACTCTCTCTCTGGACATAACTGACTCTCTCTCTGGGCATCACTGACTCTCTCTCTGGACATCACTGACTCTCTCTCTGGACATCACTGACTCTCTCTCTGGACATCACTGACTCTATCTCTCTGGACATCACTGACTCTCTCGCTCTCTCTGGACATCACTGACTCTCTCTCTCTCTCTGGACATCACTGACTCTCTCTCTGGACATCACTGACTCTCTCTCTGGACATCACTGACTCTCTCTCTCTGGACATCACTGACTCTCTCTGGACATCACTGACTCTCTCTCTCTGGACATCACTGACTCTCTCTCTCTCTGGACATCACTGACTCTCTCTGGACATCACTGATTCTCTCTCTCTCTCTGAACATCACTGACTCTCTCTCTGGACATCACTGACTCTTTCTCTGGACATCATTGACTCTCTCTCTCTGGACATCACTGACTCTCTCTCTGGACATCACTGACTATGTCTCTCTGGGCATCACTGACTCTCTCTCTCTGGACATCATTGACTCTCTCTCTGGGCATCACTGACTCTCTCTCTCTCTGGACATCACAGACTCTCTCTGCATCTCACTGACTCTCTCTCTCTGGACATCACTGACTCTCTCTCTGGACATCACTGACTCTCTCTCTGGACATCACTGACTCTCTCTCTGGAGATCACTGACTGTCTCTCTGGACATAACTGACTCTCTCTCTGGACATCACTGACTCTCTCTCTGGACATCACTGACTCTCTGGACATCACTGACTCTCTCTCTGGAGATCACTGACTGTCTCTCTGGACATCACTGACTCTCTCTGTCTCTGGACATCACTCTCTCTCTCACTCTCTCTGGACATCACTGACTCTCACTCTGGATGTCACTAGCTCTCTCTCTGGACATCACTGACTCTCTCTCTGGAGATCACTGACTGTCTCTCTGGACATAACTGACTCTTTCTCTGGACATCACTGACTCTCTCTCTGGACATCACTGACTCTGTCTCTCTGGGCATCACTGACTCTCTCTCTCTGGACATCATTGACTCTCTCTCTGGGCATCACTGACTCTCTCTCTCTCTGGACATCAGTGACTCTCTCTGCACATCACTGACTCTCTCTCTCTGGACATCAGTGACTCTCTCTCAGGACATCACTGACTCTCTCTCTGGACATCACTGACTCTCTCTCTGGAGATAACTGACTCTCTCTCTGGACATAACTGACTCTCTCTCTGGACATCACTGACTCTCTCTCTGGACATCACTGACTCTCTCTCTCTCTCTGGGTGTCACTGACTCTCTGGACATCACTGTCTCTCTCTCTGGATATCACTGACTCTCTCTGGACATCACTGACTCTCTCTCTGGACATCATTGATTCTCTCTCTCTCTCTGGACATCACTGACTCTCTCTGGACATCACTGACTCTCTCTCTGGACGTCACTGACTCGCTCTCTGGATATCACTGGCTCTCTCTGTGGACATCACTGACTCTCTCTCTGAACATCACTGACTCCCTGTGGACATCACTGTCTCTTTCTCTGGACATCGCTAACTCCCTCTCTGGACATCACTGACGCTCTCTCTCTCTCTCTCTCTGGACATCACTGACTCTCTCTGGACATCACTGACTCTCTCTCTGGACATCACTGACTCTCTCTCTCTCTTTCTGGACATCGCTGACTCCCTCTCTGGACATCACTGACTCTCTCTCTGGACATCACTGACTCTCTCTCTCTCTCTGGACATCACTGACACTCTCTCTCTGGACATCACTGACTCACTCTCTGGAGATCACTGACTCTCTCTCTGGACATCACGGAATCTATCTCTCTGGACATCACTGCCTCTCTCTCTGGACATCACTCCCTCTCTCACTCTCTCTGGACATCACTGACTCTCACTCTGGATGTCACTAGCTCTCTCTCTGGACATCACTGCCTCTCTCTGTGAACATTACTGACTCTCTATGGACATCACTGTCTCTTGCTCTGGACATCGCTGACTCCCTCTCTGGACATCACTGACTCTCTCTCTGGACATCACTGACGCTCTCTCTCTCTCTCTCTCTCTAGACATCACTGACTCTCTCTGGACATCACTGACTCTCTCTCTGGACATCACTGACTCTCTCTCTCTCTCTGGACATCGCTGACTCCCTCTCTGGACATCACTGACTCTCTCTCTGGACATCACTGACTCTCTCTCTCTGGACATAACTGACACTCTCTCTCTGGACATCACTGACTGTCTGTCTGGACATCACTGACTCTCTCTCTCTGGACATCACTGACTCTCTCTCTGGACATAACTGACTCTCTCTCTGGGCATCACTGACTCTCTCTCTGGACATCACTGACTCTCTCTCTGGACATCACTGACTCTCTCTCTGGACATCACTGACTCTATCTCTCTGGACATCACTGACTCTCTCTCTCTCTCTGGACATCACTGACTCTCTCTCTCTCTCTGGACATCACTGACTCTCTCTCTGGACATCACTGACTCTCTCTCTGGACATCACTGACTCTCTCTCTCTGGACATCACTGACTCTCTCTGGACATCACTGACTCTCTCTCTCTGGACATCACTGACTCTCTCTCTCTCTGGACATCACTGACTCTCTCTGGACATCACTGATTCTCTCTCTCTCTCTGAACATCACTGACTCTCTCTCTGGACATCACTGACTCTTTCTCTGGACATCATTGACTCTCTCTCTCTGGACATCACTGACTCTCTCTCTGGACATCACTGACTATGTCTCTCTGGGCATCACTGACTCTCTCTCTCTGGACATCATTGACTCTCTCTCTGGGCATCACTGACTCTCTCTCTCTCTGGACATCACAGACTCTCTCTGCATCTCACTGACTCTCTCTCTCTGGACATCACTGACTCTCTCTCTGGACATCACTGACTCTCTCTCTGGACATCACTGACTCTCTCTCTGGAGATCACTGACTGTCTCTCTGGACATAACTGACTCTCTCTCTGGACATCACTGACTCTCTCTCTGGACATCACTGACTCTCTCTCTGGACATCACTGACTCTCTCTCTGGAGATCACTGACTGTCTCTCTGGACATCACTGACTCTCTCTCTCTCTGGACATCACTCTCTCTCTCACTCTCTCTGGACATCACTGACTCTCACTCTGGATTTCACTAGCTCTCTCTCTGGACATCACTGCCTCTCTCTGTGAACATTACTGACTCTATATGGACATCACAGTCTGTTTCTCTGGACATCGCTGACTCCCTCTCTGGACATCACTGACTCTCTCTCTGGACATCACTGACGCTCTCTCTCTCTCTCTCTCTCTGGACATCACTGACTCTCTTTGGACATCACTGACTCTCTCTCTGGACATCACTGACTCTCTCTCTCTGGACATCACTGACTGTCTCTCTGGACATCACTGACTCTCTCTCTCTCTCTGGACATCGCTGACTCCCTCTCTGGACATCACTGACTCTCTCTCTGGACATCACTGACTCTCTCTCTCTGGACATCACTGACACTCTCTCTCTGGACATCACTGACTGTCTCTCTGGACATCACTGACCCTCTCTCTCTGGACATCACTGATCTCTCTCTGGACATAACTGACTCTCTCTCTGGGCATCACTGACTCTCTCTCTGGACATCACTGACTCTCTCTCTGGACATCACTGACTCTCTCTCTGGACATCACTGACTCTATCTCTCTGGACATCACTGACTCTCTCTCTCTCTCTGGACATCACTGACTCTCTCTCTCTCTCTGGACATCACTGTCTCTCTCTCTGGACATCACTGACTCTCTCTCTGGACATCACTGACTCTCTCTCTCTGGACATCACTGACTCTCTCTGGACATCACTGACTCTCTCTCTCTGGACATCACTGACTCTCTCTCTCTCTGGACATCACTGACTCTCTCTGGACATCACTGATTCTCTCTCTCTCTCTGAACATCACTGACTCTCTCACTGGACATCACTGACTCTTTCTCTGGACATCATTGACTCTCTCTCTCTGGACATCACTGACTCTCTCTCTGGACATCACTGACTCTGTCTCTCTGGGCATCACTGACTCTCTCTCTCTGGACATCATTGACTCTCTCTCTGGGCATCACTGACTCTCTCTCTGTCTGGACATCACAGACTCTCTCTGCACATCACTGACTCTCTCTCTCTGGCACTGACTCTCTCTCTGGACATCATTGACTCTTTCTCTGGACATCATTGACTCTCTCTCTCTGGACATCACTGACTCTCTCTCTGGACATAACTGACTCTCTCTCTGGGCATCACTGACTCTCTCTCTGGACATCACTGACTCTCTCTCTGGACATCACTGACTCTCTCTCTGGACATCACTGACTCTATCTCTCTGGACATCACTGACTCTCTCTCTCTCTCTGGACATCACTGACTCTCTCTCTCTCTCTGGACATCACTGACTCTCTCTCTGGACATCACTGACTCTCTCTCTGGACATCACTGACTCTCTCTCTCTGGACATCACTGACTCTCTCTGGACATCACTGACTCTCTCTCTCTGGACATCACTGACTCTCTCTGGACATCACTGACTCTCTCTCTCTGGACATCACTGACTCTCTCTCTCTCTGGACATCACTGACTCTCTCTGGACATCACTGATTCTCTCTCTCTCTCTGAACATCACTGACTCTCTCTCTGGACATCACTGACTCTTTCTCTGGACATCATTGACTCTCTCTCTCTGGACATCACTGACTCTCTCTCTGGACATCACTGACTATGTCTCTCTGGGCATCACTGACTCTCTCTCTCTGGACATCATTGACTCTCTCTCTGGGCATCACTGACTCTCTCTCTCTCTGGACATCACAGACTCTCTCTGCATCTCACTGACTCTCTCTCTCTGGACATCACTGACTCTCTCTCTGGACATCCCTGACTCTCTCTCTGGACATCACTGACTCTCTCTCTGGAGATCACTGACTGTCTCTCTGGACATAACTGACTCTCTCTCTGGACATCACTGACTCTCTCTCTGGACATCACTGACTCTCTCTCTGGAGATCACTGACTGTCTCTCTGATCATCACTGACTCTCTCTCTCTCTGGACATCACTCTCTCTCTCACTCTCTCTGGACATCACTGACTCTCACTCTGGATGTCACTAGCTCTCTCTCTGGACATCACTGACTCTCTCTCTGGAGATCACTGACTGTCTCTCTGGACATAACTGACTCTTTCTCTGGACATCACTGACTCTCTCTCTGGACATCACTGACTCTGTCTCTCTGGGCATCACTGACTCTCTCTCTCTGGACATCATTGACTCTCTCTCTGGGCATCACTGACTCTCTCTCTCTCTGGACATCAGTGACTCTCTCTGCACATCACTGACTCTCTCTCTCTGGACATCAGTGACTCTCTCTCAGGACATCACTGACTCTCTCTCTGGACATCACTGACTCTCTCTCTGGAGATAACTGACTCTCTCTCTGGACATAACTGACTCTCTCTCTGGACATCACTGACTCTCTCTCTGGACATCACTGACTCTCTCTCTCTCTCTGGGTGTCACTGACTCTCTGGACATCACTGTCTCTCTCTCTGGATATCACTGACTCTCTCTGGACATCACTGACTCTCTCTCTGGACATCATTGATTCTCTCTCTCTCTCTGGACATCACTGACTCTCTCTGGACATCACTGACTCTCTCTCTGGACGTCACTGACTCGCTCTCTGGATATCACTGGCTCTCTCTGTGGACATCACTGACTCTCTCTCTGAACATCACTGACTCCCTGTGGACATCACTGTCTCTTTCTCTGGACATCGCTAACTCCCTCTCTGGACATCACTGACGCTCTCTCTCTCTCTCTCTCTGGACATCACTGACTCTCTCTGGACATCACTGACTCTCTCTCTGGACATCACTGACTCTCTCTCTCTCTTTCTGGACATCGCTGACTCCCTCTCTGGACATCACTGACTCTCTCTCTGGACATCACTGACTCTCTCTCTCTCTCTGGACATCACTGACACTCTCTCTCTGGACATCACTGACTCACTCTCTGGAGATCACTGACTCTCTCTCTGGACATCACGGAATCTATCTCTCTGGACATCACTGCCTCTCTCTCTGGACATCACTCCCTCTCTCACTCTCTCTGGACATCACTGACTCTCACTCTGGATGTCACTAGCTCTCTCTCTGGACATCACTGCCTCTCTCTGTGAACATTACTGACTCTCTATGGACATCACTGTCTCTTTCTCTGGACATCGCTGACTCCCTCTCTGGACATCACTGACTCTCTCTCTGGACATCACTGACGCTCTCTCTCTCTCTCTCTCTCTGGACATCACTGACTCTCTCTGGACATCACTGACTCTCTCTCTGGACATCACTGACTCTCTCTCTCTCTCTGGACATCGCTGACTCCCTCTCTGGACATCACTGACTCTCTCTCTGGACATCACTGACTCTCTCTCTCTGGACATAACTGACACTCTCTCTCTGGACATCACTGACTGTCTGTCTGGACATCACTGACTCTCTCTCTCTGGACATCACTGACTCTCTCTCTGGACATAACTGACTCTCTCTCTGGGCATCACTGACTCTCTCTCTGGACATCACTGACTCTCTCTCTGGACATCACTGACTCTCTCTCTGGACATCACTGACTCTATCTCTCTGGACATCACTGACTCTCTCTCTCTCTCTGGACATCACTGACTCTCTCTCTCTCTCTGGACATCACTGACTCTCTCTCTGGACATCACTGACTCTCTCTCTGGACATCACTGACTCTCTCTCTCTGGACATCACTGACTCTCTCTGGACATCACTGTCTCTCTCTCTCTGGACATCACTGACTCTCTCTCTCTCTGGACATCACTGATTCTCTCTGGACATCACTGATTCTCTCTCTCTCTCTGAACATCACTGACTCTCTCTCTGGACATCACTGACTCTTTCTCTGGACATCATTGACTCTCTCTCTCTGGACATCACTGACTCTCTCTCTGGACATCACTGACTATGTCTCTCTGGGCATCACTGACTCTCTCTCTCTCTGGACATCACAGACTCTCTCTGCATCTCACTGACTCTCTCTCTCTGGACATCACTGACTCTCTCTCTGGACATCACTGACTCTCTCTCTGGACATCACTGACTCTCTCTCTGGAGATCACTGACTGTCTCTCTGGACATAACTGACTCTCTCTCTGGACATCACTGACTCTCTCTCTGGACATCACTGACTCTCTCTCTGGACATCACTGACTCTCTCTCTGGAGATCACTGACTGTCTCTCTGGACATCACTGACTCTCTCTCTCTCTGGACATCACTCTCTCTCTCACTCTCTCTGGACATCACTGACTCTCACTCTGGATTTCACTAGCTCTCTCTCTGGACATCACTGCCTCTCTCTGTGAACATTACTGACTCTCTATGGACATCACAGTCTGTTTCTCTGGACATCGCTGACTCCCTCTCTGGACATCACTGACTCTCTCTCTGGACATCACTGACGCTCTCTCTCTCTCTCTCTCTCTGGACATCACTGACTCTCTCTGGACATCACTGACTCTCTCTCTGGACATCACTGACTCTCTCTCTCTGGACATCACTGACTGTCTCTCTGGACATCACTGACTCTCTCTCTCTCTCTGGACATCGCTGACTCCCTCTCTGGACATCACTGACTCTCTCTCTGGACATCACTGACTCTCTCTCTCTGGACATCACTGACACTCTCTCTCTGGACATCACTGACTGTCTCTCTGGACATCACTGACCCTCTCTCTCTGGACATCACTGACTCTCTCTCTGGACATAACTGACTCTCTCTCTGGGCATCACTGACTCTCTCTCTGGACATCACTGACTCTCTCTCTGGACATCACTGACTCTCTCTCTGGACATCACTGACTCTATCTCTCTGGACATCACTGACTCTCTCTCTCTCTCTGGACATCACTGACTCTCTCTCTCTCTCTGGACATCACTGACTCTCTCTCTGGACATCACTGACTCTCTCTCTGGACATCACTGACTCTCTCTCTCTGGACATCACTGACTCTCTCTGGACATCACTGACTCTCTCTCTCTGGACATCACTGACTCTCTCTCTCTCTGGACATCACTGACTCTCTCTGGACATCACTGATTCTCTCTCTCTCTCTGAACATCACTGACTCTCTCACTGGACATCACTGACTCTTTCTCTGGACATCATTGACTCTCTCTCTCTGGACATCACTGACTCTCTCTCTGGACATCACTGACTCTGTCTCTCTGGGCATCACTGACTCTCTCTCTCTGGACATCATTGACTCTCTCTCTGGGCATCACTGACTCTCTCTCTCTCTGGACATCACAGACTCTCTCTGAACATCACTGACTCTCTCTCTCTCTGGCACTGACTCTCTCTCTGGACATCACTGACTCTCTCTCTGGACATCACTGACTCTCTCTCTGGAGATCACTGACTGTCTCTCTGGACATAACTGACACTCTCTCTGGACATCACTGACTCTCTCTCTGGACATCACTGACTCTCTCTCTCTCTCTGGGCGTCACTGACTCTCTGGACATCATTGACTCTCTCTCTGGATATCACTGACTCTCTCTGGACATCACTGACTCTCTCTCTGGACATCATTGATTCTCTCTCTCTCTCTGGACATCACTGACTCTCTCTGGACATCACTGACTCTCTCTCTGGACGTCACTGACTCTCTCTCTGGATATCACTGGCTCTCTCTGTGGACATCACTGACTCTCTCTCTGAACATCACTGACTCTCTGTGGACATCACTGTCTCTTTCTCTGGACATCGCTAACTCCCTCTCTGGACATCACTGACTCTCTCTCTGGACATCACTGACGCTCTCTCTCTCTCTCTCTCTGGACATCACTGACTCTCTCTGGACATCACTGACACTCTCTCTCTGGACATCACTGACTCACTCTCTGGAGATCACTGACTCTCTCTCTGGACATCATTGAATCTCTCTCTCTGGACATCACTGCCTCTCTCTCTGGACATCACTCTCTCTCTCACTCTCTCTGGACATCACTGACTCTCACTTTGGATGTCACTGGCTCTCTCTCTGGACATCACTGCCTCTCTCTGTGAACATTACTGACTCTCTGTGGACATCACTGTCTCTTTCTCTGGACATCGCTGACTCCCTCTCTGGACATCACTGACTCTCTCTCTGGACATCACTGACGCTCTCTCTCTCTCTCTCTCTCTGGACATCACTGACTCTCTCTGGACATCACTGACTCTCTCTCTGGACATCACTGACTCTCTCTCTCTGGACATCGCTGACTCCCTCTCTGGACATCACTGACTCTCTCTCTGGACATCACTGACGCTCTCTCTCTGGACATCACTGACACTCTCTCTCTGGACATCACTGACTCTCTCTCTGGACATCACTGACTCTCTCTCTCTGGACATCACTGACTCTCTCTCTGGACATCACTGACTCTCTCTCTGGGCATCACTGAATCTCTCTCTGGACATCACTGACTCTCTCTCCGGACACCACTGACTCTCTCTCGGGACATCACTGACTCTCTCTCTGGACATCACTGACTTTCTCTCTGGACATCACTGACTCTCCATCTGGACATCACTGACTGTATCTCTCTGGAAATCACTGACTCTCTCTCTCTCTCTGGACATCACTGACTCTCTCTCTGGACATCACTGACTCTCTCTCTGGACATCACTGACTCTCTCTCTCTGGACATCGCTGACTCCCTCTCTGGACATCAGTGACTCTCTCTGCACATCACTGACTCTCTCTCTCTGGACATCAGTGACTCTCTCTCTGGACATCACTGACTCTCTCTCTGGACATCACTGACTCTCTCTCTGGAGATAACTGACTCTCTCTCTGGACATAACTGACTCTCTCTCTGGACATCACTGACTCTCTCTCTGGACATCACTGACTCTCTCTCTCTCTCTGGGTGTCACTGATTCTCTGGACATCACTGTCTCTCTCTCTGGATATCACTGACTCTCTCTGGACATCACTGACTCTCTCTCTGGACATCATTGATTCTCTCTCTCTCTCTGGACATCACTGACTCTCTCTGGACATCACTGACTCTCTCTCTGGACGTCACTGACTCTCTCTCTGGATATCACTGGCTCTCTCTGTGGACATCACTGACTCTCTCTCTGAACATCACTGACTCCCTGTGGACATCACTGTCTCTTTCTCTGGACATCGCTAACTCCCTCTCTGGACATCACTCTCTCTCTCACTCTCTCTGGACATCACTGACTCTCACTTTGGATGTCACTGGCTCTCTCTCTGGACATCACTGCCTCTCTCTGTGAACATTACTGACTCTCTGTGGACATCACTGTCTCTTTCTCTGGACATCGCTGACTCCCTCTCTGGACATCACTGACTCTCTCTCTGGACATCACTGACGCTCTCTCTCTCTCTCTCTCTCTGGACATCACTGACTCTCTCTGGACATCACTGACTCTCTCTCTGGACATCACTGACTCTCTCTCTCTGGACATCGCTGACTCCCTCTCTGGACATCACTGACTCTCTCTCTGGACATCACTGACTCTCTCTCTCTGGACATCACTGACACTCTCTCTTTGGACATCACTGACTCTCTCTCTGGACATCACTGACTCTCTCTCTCTGGACATCACTGACTCTCTCTCTGGACATCACTGACTCTCTCTCTGGGCATCACTGAATCTCTCTCTGGACATCACTGACTCTCTCTCCGGACACCACTGACTCTCTCTCGGGACATCACTGACTCTCTCTCTGGACATCACTGACTTTCTCTCTGGACATCACTGACTCTCCATCTGGACATCACTGACTGTATCTCTCTGGAAATCACTGACTCTCTCTCTCTCTCTGGACATCACTGACTCTCTCTCTGGACATCACTGACTCTCTCTGGACATCACTGACTCTCTCTCTCTGGACATCGCTGACTCCCTCTCTGGACATCAGTGACTCTCTCTGCACATCACTGACTCTCTCTCTCTGGACATCAGTGACTCTCTCTCTGGACATCACTGACTCTCTCTCTGGACATCACTGACTCTCTCTCTGGAGATAACTGACTCTCTCTCTGGACATAACTGACTCTCTCTCTGGACATCACTGACTCTCTCTCTGGACATCACTGACTCTCTCTCTCTCTCTGGGTGTCACTGACTCTCTGGACATCACTGTCTCTCTCTCTGGATATCACTGACTCTCTCTGGACATCACTGACTCTCTCTCTGGACATCATTGATTCTCTCTCTCTCTCTGGACATCACTGACTCTCTCTGGACATCACTGACTCTCTCTCTGGACGTCACTGACTCTCTCTCTGGATATCACTGGCTCTCTCTGTGGACATCACTGACTCTCTCTCTGAACATCACTGACTCCCTGTGGACATCACTGTCTCTTTCTCTGGACATCGCTAACTCCCTCTCTGGACATCACTGACGCTCTCTCTCTCTCTCTCTCTGGACATCACTGACTCTCTCTGGACATCACTGACTCTCTCTCTGGACATCACTGACTCTCTCTCTCTCTTTCTGGACATCGCTGACTCCCTCTCTGGACATCACTGACTCTCTCTCTGGACATCACTGACTCTCTCTCTCTCTCTGGACATCACTGACACTCTCTCTCTGGACATCACTGACTCACTCTCTGGAGATCACTGACTCTCTCTCTGGACATCACGGAATCTATCTCTCTGGACATCACTGCCTCTCTCTCTGGACATCACTCTCTCTCACTCTCTCTGGACATCACTGACTCTCACTCTGGATGTCACTAGCTCTCTCTCTGGACATCACTGCCTCTCTCTGTGAACATTACTGACTCTCTATGGACATCACTGTCTCTTTCTCTGGACATCGCTGACTCCCTCTCTGGACATCACTGACTCTCTCTCTGGACATCACTGACGCTCTCTCTCTCTCTCTCTCTCTGGTCATCACTGACTCTCTCTGGACATCACTGACTCTCTCTCTCTGGACATCACTGACTCTCTCTCTCTCTCTGGACATCGCTGACTCCCTCTCTGGACATCACTGACTCTCTCTCTGGACATCACTGACTCTCTCTCTGGACATCACTGACTCTATCTCTCTGGACATCACTGACTCTCTCTCTCTCTCTGGACATCACTGACTCTCTCTCTCTCTCTGGACATCACTGACTCTCTCTCTGGACATCACTGACTCTCTCTCTGGACATCACTGACTCTCTCTCTCTGGACATCACTGACTCTCTCTGGACATCACTGACTCTCTCTCTCTGGACATCACTGACTCTCTCTCTCTCTGGACATCACTGACTCTCTCTGGACATCACTGATTCTCTCTCTCTCTCTGAACATCACTGACTCTCTCACTGGACATCACTGACTCTTTCTCTGGACATCATTGACTCTCTCTCTCTGGACATCACTGACTCTCTCTCTGGACATCACTGACTCTGTCTCTCTGGGCATCACTGACTCTCTCTCTCTGGACATCATTGACTCTCTCTCTGGGCATCACTGACTCTCTCTCTCTCTGGACATCACAGACTCTCTCTGCACATCACTGACTCTCTCTCTCTCTGGCACTGACTCTCTCTCTGGACATCACTGACTCTCTCTCTGGACATCACTGACTCTCTCTCTGGAGATCACTGACTGTCTCTCTGGACATAACTGACACTCTCTCTGGACATCACTGACTCTCTCTCTGGACATCACTGACTCTCTCTCTCTCTCTGGGCGTCACTGACTCTCTGGACATCATTGACTCTCTCTCTGGATATCACTGACTCTCTCTGGACATCACTGACTCTCTCTCTGGACATCATTGATTCTCTCTCTCTCTCTGGACATCACTGACTCTCTCTGGACATCACTGACTCTCTCTCTGGACGTCACTGACTCTCTCTCTGGATATCACTGGCTCTCTCTGTGGACATCACTGACTCTCTCTCTGAACATCACTGACTCTCTGTGGACATCACTGTCTCTTTCTCTGGACATCGCTAACTCCCTCTCTGGACATCACTGACTCTCTCTCTGGACATCACTGACGCTCTCTCTCTCTCTCTCTCTGGACATCACTGACTCTCTCTGGACATCACTGACACTCTCTCTCTGGACATCACTGACTCACTCTCTGGAGATCACTGACTCTCTCTCTGGACATCATTGAATCTCTCTCTCTGGACATCACTGCCTCTCTCTCTGGACATCACTCTCTCTCTCACTCTCTCTGGACATCACTGACTCTCACTTTGGATGTCACTGGCTCTCTCTCTGGACATCACTGCCTCTCTCTGTGAACATTACTGACTCTCTGTGGACATCACTGTCTCTTTCTCTGGACATCGCTGACTCCCTCTCTGGACATCACTGACTCTCTCTCTGGACATCACTGACGCTCTCTCTCTCTCTCTCTCTGGACATCACTGACTCTCTCTGGACATCACTGACTCTCTCTCTGGACATCACTGACTCTCTCTCTCTGGACATCGCTGACTCCCTCTCTGGACATCACTGACTCTCTCTCTGGACATCACTGACGCTCTCTCTCTGGACATCACTGACACTCTCTCTCTGGACATCACTGACTCTCTCTCTGGACATCACTGACTCTCTCTCTCTGGACATCACTGACTCTCTCTCTGGACATCACTGACTCTCTCTCTGGGCATCACTGAATCTCTCTCTGGACATCACTGACTCTCTCTCCGGACACCACTGACTCTCTCTCGGGACATCACTGACTCTCTCTCTGGACATCACTGACTTTCTCTCTGGACATCACTGACTCTCCATCTGGACATCACTGACTGTATCTCTCTGGAAATCACTGACTCTCTCTCTCTCTCTGGACATCACTGACTCTCTCTCTGGACATCACTGACTCTCTCTCTGGACATCACTGACTCTCTCTCTCTGGACATCGCTGACTCCCTCTCTGGACATCAGTGACTCTCTCTGCACATCACTGACTCTCTCTCTCTGGACATCAGTGACTCTCTCTCTGGACATCACTGACTCTCTCTCTGGACATCACTGACTCTCTCTCTGGAGATAACTGACTCTCTCTCTGGACATAACTGACTCTCTCTCTGGACATCACTGACTCTCTCTCTGGACATCACTGACTCTCTCTCTCTCTCTGGGTGTCACTGATTCTCTGGACATCACTGTCTCTCTCTCTGGATATCACTGACTCTCTCTGGACATCACTGACTCTCTCTCTGGACATCATTGATTCTCTCTCTCTCTCTGGACATCACTGACTCTCTCTGGACATCACTGACTCTCTCTCTGGACGTCACTGACTCTCTCTCTGGATATCACTGGCTCTCTCTGTGGACATCACTGACTCTCTCTCTGAACATCACTGACTCCCTGTGGACATCACTGTCTCTTTCTCTGGACATCGCTAACTCCCTCTCTGGACATCACTCTCTCTCTCACTCTCTCTGGACATCACTGACTCTCACTTTGGATGTCACTGGCTCTCTCTCTGGACATCACTGCCTCTCTCTGTGAACATTACTGACTCTCTGTGGACATCACTGTCTCTTTCTCTGGACATCGCTGACTCCCTCTCTGGACATCACTGACTCTCTCTCTGGACATCACTGACGCTCTCTCTCTCTCTCTCTCTCTGGACATCACTGACTCTCTCTGGACATCACTGACTCTCTCTCTGGACATCACTGACTCTCTCTCTCTGGACATCGCTGACTCCCTCTCTGGACATCACTGACTCTCTCTCTGGACATCACTGACTCTCTCTCTCTGGACATCACTGACACTCTCTCTTTGGACATCACTGACTCTCTCTCTGGACATCACTGACTCTCTCTCTCTGGACATCACTGACTCTCTCTCTGGACATCACTGACTCTCTCTCTGGGCATCACTGAATCTCTCTCTGGACATCACTGACTCTCTCTCCGGACACCACTGACTCTCTCTCGGGACATCACTGACTCTCTCTCTGGACATCACTGACTTTCTCTCTGGACATCACTGACTCTCCATCTGGACATCACTGACTGTATCTCTCTGGAAATCACTGACTCTCTCTCTCTCTCTGGACATCACTGACTCTCTCTCTGGACATCACTGACTCTCTCTGGACATCACTGACTCTCTCTCTCTGGACATCGCTGACTCCCTCTCTGGACATCAGTGACTCTCTCTGCACATCACTGACTCTCTCTCTCTGGACATCAGTGACTCTCTCTCTGGACATCACTGACTCTCTCTCTGGACATCACTGACTCTCTCTCTGGAGATAACTGACTCTCTCTCTGGACATAACTGACTCTCTCTCTGGACATCACTGACTCTCTCTCTGGACATCACTGACTCTCTCTCTCTCTCTGGGTGTCACTGACTCTCTGGACATCACTGTCTCTCTCTCTGGATCTCACTGACTCTCTCTGGACATCACTGACTCTCTCTCTGGACATCATTGATTCTCTCTCTCTCTCTGGACATCACTGACTCTCTCTGGACATCACTGACTCTCTCTCTGGACGTCACTGACTCTCTCTCTGGATATCACTGGCTCTCTCTGTGGACATCACTGACTCTCTCTCTGAACATCACTGACTCCCTGTGGACATCACTGTCTCTTTCTCTGGACATCGCTAACTCCCTCTCTGGACATCACTGACGCTCTCTCTCTCTCTCTCTCTGGACATCACTGACTCTCTCTGGACATCACTGACTCTCTCTCTGGACATCACTGACTCTCTCTCTCTCTTTCTGGACATCGCTGACTCCCTCTCTGGACATCACTGACTCTCTCTCTGGACATCACTGACTCTCTCTCTCTCTCTGGACATCACTGACACTCTCTCTCTGGACATCACTGACTCACTCTCTGGAGATCACTGACTCTCTCTCTGGACATCACGGAATCTATCTCTCTGGACATCACTGCCTCTCTCTCTGGACATCACTCTCTCTCACTCTCTCTGGACATCACTGACTCTCACTCTGGATGTCACTAGCTCTCTCTCTGGACATCACTGCCTCTCTCTGTGAACATTACTGACTCTCTATGGACATCACTGTCTCTTTCTCTGGACATCGCTGACTCCCTCTCTGGACATCACTGACTCTCTCTCTGGACATCACTGACGCTCTCTCTCTCTCTCTCTCTCTGGTCATCACTGACTCTCTCTGGACATCACTGACTCTCTCTCTCTGGACATCACTGACTCTCTCTCTCTCTCTGGACATCGCTGACTCCCTCTCTGGACATCACTGACTCTCTCTCTGGACATCACTGACTCTCTCTCTCTGGACATCACTGACACTCTCTCTCTGGACATCACTGACTGTCTCTCTGGACATCACTGACTCTCTCTCTCTGGACATCACTGACTCTCTCTCTGGACATAACTGACTCTCTCTCTGGGCATCACTGACTCTCTCTCTGGACATCACTGACTCTCTCTCTGGACATCACTGACTCTCTCTCTGGACATCACTGACTCTCTCTCTCTCTGGACATCACTGACTCTCTCTGGACATCACTGACTCTCTCTCTCTCTCTGGACATCACTGACTCTCTCTCTCTCTCTGGACATCACTGACTCTCTCTATGGACATCACTGACTCTCTCTCTGGACATCACTGACTCTCTCTCTCTGGACATCACTGACTCTCTCTGGACATCACTGACTCTCTCTCTCTGGACATCACTGACTCTCTCTCTCTCTGGACATCACTGGCTCTCTCTTGACATCACTGATTCTCTCTCTCTCTCTGAACATCACTGACTCTCTCTCTGGACATCACTGACTCTTTCTCTGGACATCATTGACTCTCTCTCTCTGGACATCATTGACTCTCTCTCTCTGGACATCACTGACTATGTCTCTCTGGGCATCACTGACTCTCTCTCTCTGGACATCATTGACTCTCTCTCTGGGCATCACTGACTCTCTCTCTCTCTGGACATCACAGACTCTCTCTGCACATCACTGACTCTCTCTCTCTGGACATCACTGACTCTCTCTCTGGACATCACTGACTCTCTCTCTGGACATCACTGACTCTCTCTCTGGAGATCACTGACTGTCTCTCTGGACATAACTGACTCTCTCTCTGGACATCACTGACTCTCTCTCTCGACATCACTGACTCTCTCTCTGGACATCACTGACTCTCTCTCTGGAGATCACTGACTGTCTCTCTGGACATCACTGACTCTCTCTCTCTCTGGACATCACTCTCTCTCTCACTCTCTCTGGACATCACTGACTCTCACTCTGGATGTCACTAGCTCTCTCTCTGGACATCACTGCCTCTCTCTGTGAACATTACTGACTCTCTATGGACATCACAGTCTGTTTCTCTGGACATCGCTGACTCCCTCTCTGGACATCACTGACTCTCTCTCTGGACATCACTGACACTCTCTCTCTCTCTCTCTCTCTCTGGACATCACTGACTCTCTCTGGACATCACTGACTCTCTCTCTGGACATCACTGACTCTCTCTCTCTGGACATCACTGACTGTCTCTCTGGACATCACTGACTCTCTCTCTCTGGACATCACTGACTCTCTCTCTGGACATAACTGACTCTCTCTCTGGGCATCACTGACTCTCTCTCTGGACATCACTGACTCTCTCTCTGGACATCACTGACTCTCTCTCTGGACATCACTGACTCTATCTCTCTGGACATCACTGACTCTCTCTCTCTCTCTAGACATCACTGACTCTCTCTCTCTCTCATGACATCACTGACTCTCTCTCTGGACATCACTGACTCTCTCTCTGGCCATCACTGACTCTCTCTCTCTGGACATCACTGACTCTCTCTGGACATCACTGACTCTCTCTCTCTGGACATCACTGACTCTCTCTCTCTCTGGACATCACTGACTCTCTCTGGACATCACTGATTCTCTCTCTCTCTCTGAACATCACTGACTCTCTCACTGGACATCACTGACTCTTTCTCTGGACATCATTGACTCTCTCTCTCTGGACATCACTGACTCTCTCTCTGGACATCACTGACTCTGTCTCTCTGGGCATCACTGACTCTCTCTCTCTGGACATCATTGACTCTCTCTCTGGGCATCACTGACTCTCTCTCTCTCTGGACATCACAGACTCTCTCGGCACATCACTGACTCTCTCTCTCTGGCACTGACTCTCTCTCTGGACATCACTGACTCTCTCTCTGCACATCACTGACTCTCTCTCTGGAGATCACTGACTGTCTCTCTGGACATAACTGACACTCTCTCTGGACATCACTGACTCTCTCTCTGGACATCACTGACTCTCTCTCTCTCTCTGGGCGTCACTGACTCTCTGGACATCACTGACTCTCCCTCTGGATATCACTGACTCTCTCTGGACATCACTGACTCTCTCTCTGGACATCATTGATTCTCTCTCTCTCTCTGGACATCACTGACTCTCTCTGGACATCACTGACTCTCTCTCTGGACGTCACTGACTCTCTCTCTGGATATCACTGGCTCTCTCTGTGGACATCACTGACTCTCTCTCTGAACATCACTGACTCTCTGTGGACATCACTGTCTCTTTCTCTGGACATCGCTAACTCCCTCTCTGGACATCACTGACTCTCTCTCTGGACATCACTGACGCTCTCTCTCTCTCTCTCTCTGGACATCACTGACTCTCTCTGGACATCACTGACTCTCTCTCTGGACATCACTGACTCTCTCTCTCTCTCTCTCTGGACATCGCTGACTCCCTCTCTGGACATCACTGACTCTCTCTCTGGACATCACTGACTCTCTCTCTTTCTCTCTCTCTGGACATCACTGACACTCTCTCTCTGGACATCACTGACTCACTCTCTGGAGATCGCTGACTCTCTCTCTGGACATCACTGAATCTCTCTCTCTGGACATCACTGCCTCTCTCTCTGGACATCACTCTCTCTGGACATCACTGACTCTCACTTTGGATGTCACTGGCTCTCTCTCTGGACATCACTGCCTCTCTCTGTGAACATTACTGACTCTCTGTGGACATCACTGTCTCTTTCTCTGGACATCGCTGACTCCCTCTCTGGACATCACTGACTCTCTCTCTGGACATCACTGACTCTCTCTCTGGACATCACTGACTCTCTCTCTCTGGACATCACTGACTCTCTCTCTGGACATCACTGACTCTCTCTCTGGGCATCACTGAATCTCTCTCTGGACATCACTGACTCTCTCTCCGGACACCACTGACTCTCTCTCAGGACATCACTGACTCTCTCTCTGGACATCACTGACTTTCTCTCTGGACATCACTGACTCTCTCTCTGGACATCACTGACTGTATCTCTCTGGAAATCACTGACTCTCTCTCTCTCTCTGGACATCACTGACTCTCTCTCTGGACATCACTGATTCTCTCAGGACATCACTGATTCTCTCTCTCTGAACATCACTGACTCTGTCTCACTGGACATCACTGACTCTCTCTGGACATCACTGATTCTCTCTGGACATCACTGATTCTCTCTCTCTGAACATCACTGACTCTGTCTGAGTGGACATCACTGACTCTCTCTGGACATCACTGACTCTCTCTCTGGACATCACTGACTCTCTCTCTGGACATCACTGACTCTCACTCTCTCTCTGGACATCACTGACTCTCTCTCTGGACATCACTGACTCTCTCTCTCTCTGGGCATCACTGACTCTCTCTCTGGACATCACTGACTCTGTCTCTCTGGACATCACTGACTCTGTCTCTCTGGACATCACTGACTCTCTCTCTGGACATCACTGACTCTCTCTCTCTGGACATCACTGACTCTCTCTCTGGGCATCACTGACTCTCTCTCTCTGGACATCACTGTCTCTCTCTCTGGGCATCACTGACTCTCTCTCTCTCTGGGCATCACGGATGCTCTCTCCCTCTGGACATCACTGACTCTCTCTCTGGGCATCACTGAATCTCTCTCTGGACACCACTGACTCTCTCTCCGGACACCACTGACTCTCTCTCTGGACATCACTGACTCTCTCTCTGGGCATCACTCACTGTCTCTCTGGACATCACTGACTCTATCTCTCTGGACATCACTGACTCTATCTCTCTCTCTGGACATCACTGACTCTCTCTCTGGACATCACTGACTCTCTCTCTCTGGAAATCACTGACTCTCTCTCTCTGGACATCACTGACTCTCTCTGGACATCACTGACTCTCTCTCTCTGGACATCACTGACTCTCTCTCTGGACATCACTGACTCTCCCTCTCTCTCTGGACATCACTGACTCTATCTCTCTGGACATCACTGACTCTCTCTCTGGACATCACTGACTCTGTCTCTCTGGACATCACTGACTCTGTCTCTCTGGACATCACTGACTCTCTCTCTCTGGACATCACTGACTCCCTCTCTGGGCATCACTGACTCTCTCTGCACATCACTGACTCTCTCTCTCTGGACATCAGTGACTCTCTCTCTGGACATCACTGACTCTCTCTCTGGACATCACTGACTCTCTCTCTGGACATCACTGACTCTCTCTCTGGACATCACTGACTCTCTCTGGACATCACTGACTCTCTCTGGACATCACTGACTCTCTCTCTCTCTGGGCATCACTGACTCTCTGGACATCACTGACTCTCTCTCTCGATATCACTGACACTCTCTGGACATCACTGACTCTCTCTCTGGACATCATTGATTCTCTCTCTCTCTCTGGACATCACTGACTCTCTCTCTGGACGTCACTGACTCTCTCTCTGGACATCACTGGCTCTCTCTGTGGACATCTCTGACTCTCACTCTGGATGTCACTGACTCTCTCTCTGGACATCACTGACTCTCTCTCTGGGCATCACTGACTCTCTCTCTTTCTGGGCATCACGGATGCTCTCTCCCTCTGGACATCACTGACTCTCTCTCTGGGCATCACTGAATCTCTCTCTGGACACCACTGACTCTCTCTCCGGACACCACTGACTCTCTCTCTGGACATCACTGACTCTCTCTCTGGGCATCACTCACTGTCTCTCTGGACATCACTGACTCTATCTCTCTGGACATCACTGACTCTATCTCTCTCTCTGGACATCACTGACTCTCTCTCTGGACATCACTGACTCTCTCTCTCTGGAAATCACTGACTCTCTCTCTCTGGACATCACTGACTCTCTCTGGACATCACTGACTCTCTCTCTCTGGACATCACTGACTCTCTCTCTGGACATCACTGACTCTCCCTCTCTCTCTGGACATCACTGACTCTATCTCTCTGGACATCACTGACTCTCTCTCTGGACATCACTGACTCTGTCTCTCTGGACATCACTGACTCTGTCTCTCTGGACATCACTGACTCTCTCTCTCTGGACATCACTGACTCCCTCTCTGGGCATCACTGACTCTCTCTGCACATCACTGACTCTCTCTCTCTGGACATCAGTGACTCTCTCTCTGGACATCACTGACTCTCTCTCTGGACATCACTGACTCTCTCTCTGGACATCACTGACTCTCTCTCTGGACATCACTGACTCTCTCTGGACATCACTGACTCTCTCTGGACATCACTGACTCTCTCTCTCTCTGGGCATCACTGACTCTCTGGACATCACTGACTCTCTCTCTCGATATCACTGACACTCTCTGGACATCACTGACTCTCTCTCTGGACATCATTGATTCTCTCTCTCTCTCTGGACATCACTGACTCTCTCTCTGGACGTCACTGACTCTCTCTCTGGACATCACTGGCTCTCTCTGTGGACATCTCTGACTCTCACTCTGGATGTCACTGACTCTCTCTCTGGACATCACTGACTCTCTCTCTGAACATCACTGACTCTGTGGACATCACTGTCTCTTTCTCTGGACATCGCTGACTCCCTCTCTGGACATCACTGACTCTCTCTCTGGACATCACTGACTCTCTCTCTCTCTCTCTCTGGACATCACTGACTCTCTCTCTGGACATCACTGACTCTCTCTCTGGGCATCACTCACTGTCTCTCTGGACATCACTGACTCTATCTCTCTGGACATCACTGACTCTATCTCTCTCTCTGGACATCACTGACTCTCTCTCTGGACATCACTGACTCTCTCTCTCTGGAAATCACTGACTCTCTCTCTCTGGACATCACTGACTCTCTCTGGACATCACTGACTCTCTCTCTCTGGACATCACTGACTCTCTCTCTGGACATCACTGACTCTCCCTCTCTCTCTGGACATCACTGACTCTATCTCTCTGGACATCACTGACTCTCTCTCTGGACATCACTGACTCTGTCTCTCTGGACATCACTGACTCTGTCTCTCTGGACATCACTGACTCTCTCTCTCTGGACATCACTGACTCCCTCTCTGGGCATCACTGACTCTCTCTGCACATCACTGACTCTCTCTCTCTGGACATCAGTGACTCTCTCTCTGGACATCACTGACTCTCTCTCTGGACATCACTGACTCTCTCTCTGGACATCACTGACTCTCTCTCTGGACATCACTGACTCTCTCTGGACATCACTGACTCTCTCTGGACATCACTGACTCTCTCTCTCTCTGGGCATCACTGACTCTCTGGACATCACTGACTCTCTCTCTCGATATCACTGACACTCTCTGGACATCACTGACTCTCTCTCTGGACATCATTGATTCTCTCTCTCTCTCTGGACATCACTGACTCTCTCTCTGGACGTCACTGACTCTCTCTCTGGACATCACTGGCTCTCTCTGTGGACATCTCTGACTCTCACTCTGGATGTCACTGACTCTCTCTCTGGACATCACTGACTCTCTCTCTGGGCATCACTGACTCTCTCTCTTTCTGGGCATCACGGATGCTCTCTCCCTCTGGACATCACTGACTCTCTCTCTGGGCATCACTGAATCTCTCTCTGGACACCACTGACTCTCTCTCCGGACACCACTGACTCTCTCTCTGGACATCACTGACTCTCTCTCTGGGCATCACTCACTGTCTCTCTGGACATCACTGACTCTATCTCTCTGGACATCACTGACTCTATCTCTCTCTCTGGACATCACTGACTCTCTCTCTGGACATCACTGACTCTCTCTCTCTGGAAATCACTGACTCTCTCTCTCTGGACATCACTGACTCTCTCTGGACATCACTGACTCTCTCTCTCTGGACATCACTGACTCTCTCTCTGGACATCACTGACTCTCCCTCTCTCTCTGGACATCACTGACTCTATCTCTCTGGACATCACTGACTCTCTCTCTGGACATCACTGACTCTGTCTCTCTGGACATCACTGACTCTGTCTCTCTGGACATCACTGACTCTCTCTCTCTGGACATCACTGACTCCCTCTCTGGGCATCACTGACTCTCTCTGCACATCACTGACTCTCTCTCTCTGGACATCAGTGACTCTCTCTCTGGACATCACTGACTCTCTCTCTGGACATCACTGACTCTCTCTCTGGACATCACTGACTCTCTCTCTGGACATCACTGACTCTCTCTGGACATCACTGACTCTCTCTGGACATCACTGACTCTCTCTCTCTCTGGGCATCACTGACTCTCTGGACATCACTGACTCTCTCTCTCGATATCACTGACACTCTCTGGACATCACTGACTCTCTCTCTGGACATCATTGATTCTCTCTCTCTCTCTGGACATCACTGACTCTCTCTCTGGACGTCACTGACTCTCTCTCTGGACATCACTGGCTCTCTCTGTGGACATCTCTGACTCTCACTCTGGATGTCACTGACTCTCTCTCTGGACATCACTGACTCTCTCTCTGAACATCACTGACTCTGTGGACATCACTGTCTCTTTCTCTGGACATCGCTGACTCCCTCTCTGGACATCACTGACTCTCTCTCTGGACATCACTGACTCTCTCTCTCTCTCTCTCTGGACATCACTGACTCTCTCTGGACATCACTGACTCTCTCTCTGGACATCACTGACTCTCTCTCTCTCTCTGGACATCGCTGACTCCCTCTCTGGACATCACTGACTCTCTCTCTGGACATCACTGGCTCTCTCTCGTCATCACTGACTCTCTCTCGACATCACTGACTCTCTCTCTGTACATCACTGACTCTCCATCTCTCTGGACATCACTGACTCTCTCTCTGGACTTCACGGACCCTCTCTGGACATGACTGACTCTACCTCTCTCTGGACATCACTGACTCTCTCTCTAGACATCACTGACTCTCTCTCTGGACATCACTCACTCTCTCTCTCTCTCTGGACATCACTGACTGTCTCTGGACATCACTGACTCTCTCTGTGGCCATCACTGACACTCTCTCTGGACATCACTGTGTCTCTCTCTCTGGACATCACTGACTCTCTCTCTGGACATCACTGGCTCTCTCTGTGGCCATCACTGACACTCTCTCTGGACATCACTGTGTCTCTCTCTCTGGACATCACTGACTCTCTCTCTGGACATCACTGTCTCTCTCTCTCTCTCTGGACATCACTGACTCACTCTCTGGACAGCACTGACTCTCTCTCTGGACATCACTGACTCTCTCTCTCTGGACATCACTGACTCTCTCACTGGACATAACTGACTCTCTCTCTGGACATCACTGACTCTCTCTGGACATCACTGATTCTCTCTCTGGACATCACTGACTCTGTCTCACTGGACATCACTGACTCTCTCTCTCTCTGGACATCACTGACTCTCTCTCTGGACATCACTGACTCTCTCTCTGGGCATCACTGAATCTCTCTCTGGACACCACTGACTCTCTCTCCGGACACCACTGACTCTCTCTCTGGACATCACTGACTCTCTCTCTGGACATCACTGACTCTCTCTCTGGGCATCACTGACTCTCTCTCTGGACATCACTGACTCTCTCTCTGGACATCACTGACTCTCTCTGGACATCACTGACTCTCTCTGGACATCACTGACTCTCTCTCTCTCTGGGCATCACTGACTCTCTGGACATCACTGACTCTCTCTCTCGATATCACTGACTCTCTCTGGACATCACTGACTCTCTCTCTGGACATCATTGATTCTCTCTCTCTCTCTGGACATCACTGACTCTCTCTCTGGACGTCACTGACTCTCTCTCTGGACATCACTGGCTCTCTCTGTGGACATCTCTGACTCTCACTCTGGATGTCACTGACTCTCTCTCTGGACATCACTGACTCTCTCTCTGAACATCACTGACTCTGTGGACATCACTGTCTCTTTCTCTGGACATCGCTGACTCCCTCTCTGGACATCACTGACTCTCTCTCTGGACATCACTGACTCTCTCTCTCTCTCTCTCTGGACATCACTGACTCTCTCTGGACATCACTGACTCTCTCTCTGGACATCACTGACTCTCTCTCTCTCTCTGGACATCGCTGACTCCCTCTCTGGACATCACTGACTCTCTCTCTGGACATCACTGGCTCTCTCTCGTCATCACTGACTCTCTCTCGACATCACTGACTCTCTCTCTGTACATCACTGACTCTCCATCTCTCTGGACATCACTGACTCTCTCTCTGGACTTCACGGACCCTCTCTGGACATGACTGACTCTACCTCTCTCTGGACATCACTGACTCTCTCTCTAGACATCACTGACTCTCTCTCTGGACATCACTCACTCTCTCTCTCTCTCTGGACATCACTGACTGTCTCTGGACATCACTGACTCTCTCTGTGGCCATCACTGACACTCTCTCTGGACATCACTGTGTCTCTCTCTCTGGACATCACTGACTCTCTCTCTGGACATCACTGGCTCTCTCTGTGGCCATCACTGACACTCTCTCTGGACATCACTGTGTCTCTCTCTCTGGACATCACTGACTCTCTCTCTGGACATCACTGTCTCTCTCTCTCTCTCTGGACATCACTGACTCACTCTCTGGACAGCACTGACTCTCTCTCTGGACATCACTGACTCTCTATCTCTGGACATCACTGACTCTCTCACTGGACATAACTGACTCTCTCTCTGGACATCACTGACTCTCTCTGGACATCACTGATTCTCTCTCTGGACATCACTGACTCTGTCTCACTGGACATCACTGACTCTCTCTCTCTCTGGACATCACTGACTCTCTCTCTGGACATCACTGACTCTCTCTCTGGGCATCACTGAATCTCTCTCTGGACACCACTGACTCTCTCTCCGGACACCACTGACTCTCTCTCTGGACATCACTGACTCTCTCTCTGGACATCACTGACTCTCTCTCTGGGCATCACTGACTCTCTCTCTGGACATCACTGACTCTATCTCTGGACATCACTGACTCTATCTCTCTGGACATCACTGACTCTCTCTCTCTCTCTGGACATCACTGACTCTCTCTCTGGACATCACTGACTCTCGCTCTCTGGACATCACTGACTCTCTCTCTCTGGACATCACTGACTCTCTCTGGACATCACTGACTTTCTCTCTCTGGACATCACTGACTCTCTCTCTCTCTGGACATCACTGACTCTGTCTCACTGCACATCACTGACTCTCTCTCTCTCTGGACATCACTGACTCTCTCTCTCTCTCTGGACATCACTGACTCTCTCTCTGGACATCACTGACTCTCTCTCTCTGGACATCACTGACTCTCTCTCTGGACATCACTGACTCTCTCTCTCTGGACATCACTGACTCCCTCTCTGGGCATCACTGACTCTCTCTGCACATCACTGACTCTGTCTCTCTGGACATCACTGACTCTCTCTCTGGACATCACTGACTCTCTCTCTGGACATCACTGACTCTCTCTGGACATCACTGACTCTCTCACTCTCTCTGGGCATCACTGACTCTCTGGACATCACTGACTTTCTCTCTGGACACAATTGATTCTCTCTCTCTCTCTGGACATCACTGACTCTCTCTCTGGACGTCACTGACTCTCTCTCTGGACATCACTGGCTCTCTCTGTGGACATCATTGACTCTCACTCTGGATGTCACTGACTCTCTCTCTGGACATCACTGACTCTCTCTCTGAACATCACTGACTCTCTCGCTCTCTCTGGACATCACTGACTCTCTCTCTCGACATCACTGACTCTCGCTCACTGCACATCACTGACTCTCTCTCTCTCTGGACATCACTGACTCTCTCTCTCTCTCTGGACATCACTGACTCTCTCTCTGGACATCACTGACTCTCTCTCTCTGGACATCACTGACTCTCTCTCTGGACATCACTGACTCTCTCTCTCTGGACATCACTGACTCCCTCTCTGGGCATCACTGACTCTCTCTGCACATCACTGACTCTGTCTCTCTGGACATCACTGACTCTCTCTCTGGACATCACTGACTCTCTCTCTGGACATCACTGACTCTCTCTGGACATCACTGACTCTCTCACTCTCTCTGGGCATCACTGACTCTCTGGACATCACTGACTTTCTCTCTGGACACAATTGATTCTCTCTCTCTCTCTGGACATCACTGACTCTCTCTCTGGACGTCACTGACTCTCTCTCTGGACATCACTGGCTCTCTCTGTGGACATCATTGACTCTCACTCTGGATGTCACTGACTCTCTCTCTGGACATCACTGACTCTCTCTCTGAACATCACTGACTCTCTCGCTCTCTCTGGACATCACTGACTCTCTCTCTCGACATCACTGACTCTCGCTCTCTGGACATCACTGACTCTCTCTCTGGACATCACTGACTGTATCTCTCTGGAAATCACTGACTCTCTCTCTCTCTCTGGACATCACTGACTCTCTCTCTGGACATCACTGATTCTCTCAGGACATCACTGATTCTCTCTCTCTGAACATCACTGACTCTGTCTCACTGGACATCACTGACTCTCTCTGGACATCACTGATTCTCTCTGGACATCACTGATTCTCTCTCTCTGAACATCACTGACTCTGTCTGACTGGACATCACTGACTCTCTCTGGACATCACTGACTCTCTCTCTCTGGACATCACTGACTCTCTCTCTGGACATCACTGACTCTCTCTCTGGACATCACTGACTCTCTCTCTCTCTCTGGACATCACTGACTCTCTCTCTGGACATCACTGAGTCTCTCTCTGGACATCACTGACTCTCTCTCTGGGCATCACTCACTCTCTCTCTGGACATCACTGACTCTATCTCTCTGGACATCACTGACTCTATCTCTCTCTCTGGACATCACTGACTCTCTCTCTGGACATCACTGACTCTCTCTCTCTGGAAATCACTGACTCCCTCTCTCTGGACATCACTGACTCTCTCTCTCTCTCTGGACATCACTGACTCTCTCTCTCTGGACATCACTGACTCTCTCTCTGGACATCACTGACTCTCCCTCTCTCTCTGGACATCACTGACTCTATCTCTCTGGACATCACTGACTCTCTCTCTGGACATCACTGACTCTGTCTCTCTGGACATCACTGACTCTGTCTCTCTGGACATCACTGACTCTCTCTCTCTGGACATCACTGACTCCCTCTCTGGGCATCACTGACTCTCTCTGCACATCACTGACTCTCTCTCTCTGGACATCACTGACTCTCTCTCTGGACATCACTGACTCTCTCTCTGGACATCACTGACTCTCTCTCTGGACATCACTGACTCTCTCTCTGGACATCACTGACTCTCTCTGGACATCACTGACTCTCTCTGGACATCACTGACTCTCTCTCTCTCTGGGCATCACTGACTCTCTGGACAACACTGACTCTCTCTCTCGATATCACTGACTCTCTCTGGACATCACTGACTCTCTCTCTGGACATCATTGATTCACTCTCTCTCTCTGGACATCACTGACTCTCTCTCTGGACGTCACTGATCCTCTCTCTGGACATCACTGGCTCTCTCTGTGGACATCTCTGACTCTCACTCTGGATGTCACTGACTCTCTCTCTGGACATCACTGCCTCTCTCTCTGGACATCACTGACTCTCTCTCTCTCTCTCTCTGGACATCACTGACTCTCTCTGGACATCACTGACTCTCTCTCTGGACATCACTGACTCTCTCTCTCTCTCTGGACATCGTTGACTCCCTCTCTGGACATCACTGACTCTCTCTCTGGACATCACTCTCTCTCTCTCGACATCACTGACTCTCTCTCTGTACATCACTGACTCACCCTCTCTCTGGACATCACTGACTCTCTCTCTGGACATCACTGACTCTCTCTGGACATCACTGACTCTCTCACTCTCTGGACATCACTGACTCTCTCTCTAGACATCACTGACTCTCTCTCTGGACATCACTCACTCTCTCTCTCTCTCTGGACATCACTGACTGTCTCTGGACATCACTGACTCTCTCTGTGGCCATCACTGACACTCTCTCTGGACATCACTGTGTCTCTCTCTCTGGACATCACTGACTCTCTCTCTGGACATCACTGTCTCTCTCTCTCTCTCTGGACATCACTGACTCACTCTCTGGACAGCACTGACTCTCTCTCTGGACATCACTGACTCTCTCTCTCTGGACATCACTGACTCTCTCACTGGACATAACTGACTCTCTCTCTGGACATCACTGACTCTCTCTGGACATCACTGATTCTCTCTCTGGACATCACTGACTCTGTCTCACTGGACATCACTGACTCTCTCTCTCTCTGGACATCACTGACTCTCTCTCTGGACACCACTGACTCTCTCTCCGGACACCACTGACTCTCTCTCTGGACATCACTGACTCTCTCTCTGGACATCACTGACTCTCTCTCTGGGCATCACTGACTCTCTCTCTGGACATCACTGATTCTATCTCTGGACATCACTGACTCTATCTCTCTGGACATCACTGACTCTCTCTCTCTCTCTGGACATCACTGACTCTCTCTCTGGACATCACTGACTCTCGCTCTCTGGATATCACTGACTCTCTCTCTCTGGACATCACTGACTCTCTCTGGACATCACTGACTCTCTCTCTCTGGACATCCCTGACTCTCTCTCTCTGGATATCACTGACTCTCTCTGGACATCACTGATTCTCTCTCTCTCTGGACATCACTGTCTCTCTCTCTGGACATCACTGACTTTCTCTCTCTGGACATCACTGACTCTCTCTCTCTCTGGACATCACTGACTCTGTCTCACTGCACATCACTGACTCTCTCTCTCTCTGGACATCACTGACTCTCTCTCTCTCTCTGGACATCACTGACTCTCTCTCTGGACATCACTGAGTCTCTCTCTCTGGACATCACTGACTCTCTCTCTGGACATCACTGACTCTCTCTCTCTGGACATCACTGACTCCCTCTCTGGGCATCACTGTCTCTGCACATCACTGACTCTCTCTCTCTGGACATCACTGACTCTCTCTCTGGACATCACTGACTCTCTCTCTGGACATCACTGACTCTCTCTCTGGACATCACTGACTCTCTCTCTGGACATCACTGACTCTCTCTCTGGACATCACTGACTCTCTCTGGACATCACTGACTCTCTGGACATCACTGACTTTCTCTCTGGACACCATTGATTCTCTCTCTCTCTCTGGACATCACTGACTCTCTCTCTGGACGTCACTGACTCTCTCTGTGGACATCACTGGCTCTCTCTGTGGACATCACTGACTCTCACGCTGGATGTCACTGACTCTCTCTCTGGACATCACTGACTCTGTGGACATCACTGTCTCTTTCTCTGGACATCGCTGACTCCCTCTCTGGACATCACTGACTCTCTCTCTGGACATCACTGACTCTCTCTCTCTCTCTCTCTGGACATCACTGACTCTCTCTGGACATCACTGACTCCCTCTCGACATCACTGACTCTCTCTCTGTACATCACTGACTCTCCCTCTCTCTGGACATCACTGACTCCCTCTCTGGACATCACTGACTCTCTCTCTGGACATCACTGACTCTCTCTCTCTGGACATCACTGACTCTCTCTGGACATCACTGATTCTCTCTCTCTCTGGACATCACTGACTCTGTCTCACTGGACATCACTGACTCTCTCTCTCTCTGGACATCACTGACTCTTTCTCTGGACATCACTAACTCTCTCTCTGGGCATCACTGACTCTCTCTCTGGACATCACTGAATCTCTCTCTGGACACCACTGACTCTCTCTCCGGACACCACTGACTCTCTCTCTGGACATCACTGACTCTCTCTCTGGACATCACTGACTCTCTCTCTGGGCATCACTGACTCTCTCTCTGGACATCACTGACTCTCTCTCTGGACATCACTTACTCTATCTCTCTGGACATCACTGACTCTCTCTCTCTCTCTGGACATCACTGACTCTCTCTCTCGACATCACTGACTCTCGCTCTCTGGACATCACTGACTCTCTCTCTCTGGACATCACTGACTCTCTCTGGACATCACTGACTCTCTCTCTCTGGACATCACTGACTCTCTCTCTCTGGATATCACTGACTCTCACTGGACATCACTGATTCTCTCTCTCTCTCTGGACATCACTGACTCTCTCTCTGGAAATCACTGACTTTCTCTCTCTGGACATCACTGACTCTCTCTCTCTCTGGACATCACTGACTCTGTCTCACTGCACATCACTGACTCTCTCTCTCTCTGGGCATCACTGACTCTCTCTCTCTCTCTGGACATCACTGACTCTCTCTCTGGACATCACTGACTCTGTCTCTCTGGACATCACTGACTCTGTCTCTATGGACATCACTGACTCTCTCTCTCTGGACATCACTGACTCCCTCTCTGGGCATCACTGACTCTCTCTGCACATCACTGACTCTCTCTCTCTGGACATCACTGACTCTCTCTCTGGACATCACTGACTCTCTCTCTGGACATCACTGACTCTCTCTCTGGACATCACTGACTCTCTCTGGACATCACTGACTCTCTCACTCTCTCTGGGCATCACTGACTCTCTGGACATCACTGACTCTCTCTCTGGATATCACTGACTCTCTCTGGACATCACTGACTTTCTCTCTGGACACCATTGATTCTCTCTCTCTCTCTGGACATCACTGACTCTCTCTCTGGACGTCACTGACTCTCTCTCTGGACATCACTGGCTCTCTCTGTGGACATCACTGACTCTCACTCTGGGTGTCACTGACTCTCTCTCTGGACATCACTGACTCTCTCTCTGAACATCACTGACTCTGTGGACATCACTGTCTCTTTCTCTGGACATCGCTGACTCCCTCTCTGGACATCACTGACTCTCTCTCTGGACATCACTGACTCTCTCTCTCTCTCTCTCTGGACATCACTGACTCTCTCTGGACATCACTGACTCACTCTCTGGACATCACTGACTCTCTCTCTCTCTCTTTACATCGCTGACACCCTCTCTGGACATCACTGACTCTCTCTCTGGACATCACTGGCTCTCTCTCGACATCACTGACTCTCTCTCTGTACATCACTGACTCTCCCTCTCTCTGGACATCACTGACTCTCTCTCTGGACATCACTGACTCTCTCTGGACATCACTGACTCTCCCTCTCTCTGGACATCACTGCCTCTCTCTCTAGACATCACTGACTCTCTCTCTGGACATCACTCACTCTCTCTCTCTCTCTGGACATCACTGACTCTCTCTCTGGACATCACTGACTCTCTCTCGGGAGATCACTGACTGTCTCTCTGGACATAACTGACTCTCTCTCTGGACATCACTGACTCTCTCTCTGGACATCACTGACTCTCTCTCTCTCTCTGGGCGTCACTGACTCTCTGGACATCACTGACTCTCTCTCTGGATATCACTGACTCTCTCTGGACATCACTGACTCTCTCTCTGGACATCATTGATTCTCTCCCTCTCTCTGGACATCACTGACTCTCTCTGGACATCACTGACTCTCTCTCTGGACGTCACTGACTCTCTCTCTGGATATCACTGGCTCTCTCTGTGGACATCACTGACTCTCTCTCTGAACATCACTGACTCTCTGTGGACATCACTGTCTCTTTCTCAGGACATCGCTAACTCCCTCTCTGGACATCACTGACTCTCTCTCTGGACATCACTGACGCTCTCTCTCTCTCTCTGGACATCACTGACTCTCTCTGGACATCACTGACTCTCTCTCTGGACATCACTGACTCTCTCTCTCTCTCTCTCTGGACATCGCTGACTCCCTCTCTGGACATCACTGACTCTCTCTCTGGACATCACTGACTCTCTCTCTCTCTCTCTCTGGACATCACTGACACTCTCTCTCTGGACATCACTGACTCACTCTCTGGAGATCACTGACTCTCTCTCTGGACATCACTGAATCTCTCTCTCTGGACATCACTGCCTCTCTCTCTGGACATCACTCTCTCTCTCACTCTCTCTGGACATCACTGACTCTCACTTTGGATGTCACTGGCTCTCTCTCTGGACATCACTGCCTCTCTCTGTGAACATTACTGACTCTCTGTGGACATCACTGTCTCTTTCTCTGGACATCGCTGACTCCCTCTCTGGACATCACTGACTCTCTCTCTGGACATCACTGACGCTCTCTCTCTCTCTCTCTCTCTCTGGACATCACTGACTCTCTCTGGACATCACTGACTCTCTCTCTGGACATCACTGACTCTCTCTCTCTGGACATCGCTGACTCCCTCTCTGGACGTCACTGACTCTCTCTCTGGACATCACTGACTCTCTCTCTCTGGACATCACTGACACTCTCTCTCTGGACATCACTGACTCTCTCTCTGGACATCACTGACTCTCTCTCTCTGGACATCACTGACTCTCTCTCTGGACATCACTGACTCTCTCTCTGGGCATCACTGAATCTCTCTCTGGACATCACTGACTCTTTCTCCGGACACCACTGACTCTCTCTCGGGACATCGCTGACTCTCTCTCTGGACATCACTGACTGTATCTCTCTGGAAATCACTGACTCTCTCTCTCTCTCTGGACATCACTGACTCTCTCTCTGGACATCACTGATTCTCTCAGGACATCACTGATTCTCTCTCTCTGAACATCACTGACTCTGTCTCACTGGACATCACTGACTCTCTCTGGACATCACTGATTCTCTCTGGACATCACTGATTCTCTCTCTCTGAACATCACTGACTCTGTCTCACTGGACATTCTCTCTGGACACCATTGATTCTCTCTATCTCTCTGGACATCACTGACTCTCTCTCTGGACATCACTGGCTCTTTCTGTGGACATCACTGACACTCACTCTGGGTCTCACTGACTCTCTCTCTGGACATCACTGACTCTCTCTCTGAACATCACTGACTCTGTGGACATCACTGTCTCTTTCTCTGGACATCGCTGACTCCCTCTCTGGACATCACTGACTCTCTCTCTGGAAATCACTGACTCTCTCTCTCTCTCTCTCTGGACATCACTGACTCTCTCTGGACATCACTGACTCACTCTCTGGACATCACTGACTCTCTCTCTCTCTCTGGACATCGCTGACTCCCTCTCTGGACATCACTGACTCTCTCTCTGGACATCACTGGCTCTCTCTCGACATCACTGACTCTCTCTCTGTACATCACTGACTCTCCCTCTCTCTGGACATCACTGACTCTCTCTCTGGACATCACTGACTCTCTCTGGACATCACTGACTCTCCCTCTCTCTGGACATCACTGCCTCTCTCTCTAGACATCACTGACTCTCTCTCTGGACATCACTCACTCTCTCTCTCTCTCTGGACATCACTGACTCTCTCTCTGGACATCACTGACTCTCTCTCGGGAGATCACTGACTGTCTCTCTGGACATAACTGACTCTCTCTCTGGACATCACTGACTCTCTCTCTGGACATCACTGACTCTGCCTCTCTCTCTGGGCGTCACTGACTCTCTGGACATCACTGACTCTCTCTCTGGATATCACTGACTCTCTCTGGACATCACTGACTCTCTCTCTGGACATCATTGATTCTCTCCCTCTCTCTGGACATCACTGACTCTCTCTGGACATCACTGACTCTCTCTCTGGACGTCACTGACTCTCTCTCTGGATATCACTGGCTCTCTCTGTGGACATCACTGACTCTCTCTCTGAACATCACTGACTCTCTGTGGACATCACTGTCTCTTTCTCTGGACATCGCTAACTCCCTCTCTGGACATCACTGACTCTCTCTCTGGACATCACTGACGCTCTCTCTCTCTCTCTCTCTCTGGACATCACTGACTCTCTCTGGACATCACTGACTCTCTCTCTGGACATCACTGACTCTCTCTCTCTCTCTCTCTGGACATCGCTGACTCCCTCTCTGGACATCACTGACTCTCTCTCTGGACATCACTGACTCTCTCTCTCTCTCTCTCTGGACATCACTGACACTCTCTCTCTGGACATCACTGACTCACTCTCTGGAGATCACTGACTCTCTCTCTGGACATCACTGAATCTCTCTCTCTGGACATCACTGCCTCTCTCTCTGGACATCACTCTCTCTCTCACTCTCTCTGGACATCACTGACTCTCACTTTGGATGTCACTGGCTCTCTCTCTGGACATCACTGCCTCTCTCTGTGAACATTACTGACTCTCTGTGGACATCACTGTCTCTTTCTCTGGACATCGCTGACTCCCTCTCTGGACATCACTGACTCTCTCTCTGGACATCACTGACGCTCTCTCTCTCTCTCTCTCTCTCTGGACATCACTGACTCTCTCTGGACATCACTGACTCTCTCTCTGGACATCACTGACTCTCTCTCTCTGGACATCGCTGACTCCCTCTCTGGACGTCACTGACTCTCTCTCTGGACATCACTGACTCTCTCTCTCTGGACATCACTGACACTCTCTCTCTGGACATCACTGACTCTCTCTCTGGACATCACTGACTCTCTCTCTCTGGACATCACTGACTCTCTCTCTGGACATCACTGACTCTCTCTCTGGGCATCACTGAATCTCTCTCTGGACATCACTGACTCTTTCTCCGGACACCACTGACTCTCTCTCGGGACATCGCTGACTCTCTCTCTGGACATCACTGACTGTATCTCTCTGGAAATCACTGACTCTCTCTCTCTCTCTGGACATCACTGACTCTCTCTCTGGACATCACTGATTCTCTCAGGACATCACTGATTCTCTCTCTCTGAACATCACTGACTCTGTCTCACTGGACATCACTGACTCTCTCTGGACATCACTGATTCTCTCTGGACATCACTGATTCTCTCTCTCTGAACATCACTGACTCTGTCTCACTGGACATCACTGACTCTCTCTCTCTCTGGACATCACTGACTCTCTCTCTCTCTCTGGACATCACTGACTCTCTCTCTGGACATCACTGAGTCTCTCTCTCTGGACATCACTGACTCTCTCTCTGGACATCACTGACTCTCTCTCTCTGGACATCACTGACTCCCTCTCTGGGCATCACTGTCTCTGCACATCACTGACTCTCTCTCTCTGGACATCACTGACTCTCTCTCTGGACATCACTGACTCTCTCTCTGGACATCACTGACTCTCTCTCTGGACATCACTGACTCTCTCTCTGGACATCACTGACTCTCTCTCTGGACATCACTGATTCTCTCTGGACATCACTGACTCTCTGGACATCACTGACTTTCTCTCTGGACACCATTGATTCTCTCTCTCTCTCTGGACATCACTGACTCTCTCTCTGGACGTCACTGACTCTCTCTGTGGACATCACTGGCTCTCTCTGTGGACATCACTGACTCTCACGCTGGATGTCACTGACTCTCTCTCTGGACATCACTGACTCTGTGGACATCACTGTCTCTTTCTCTGGACATCGCTGACTCCCTCTCTGGACATCACTGACTCTCTCTCTGGACATCACTGACTCTCTCTCTCTCTCTCTCTGGACATCACTGACTCTCTCTGGACATCACTGACTCCCTCTCGACATCACTGACTCTCTCTCTGTACATCACTGACTCTCCCTCTCTCTGGACATCACTGACTCCCTCTCTGGACATCACTGACTCTCTCTCTGGACATCACTGACTCTCTCTCTCTGGACATCACTGACTCTCTCTGGACATCACTGAGTCTCTCTCTCTCTGGACATCACTGACTCTGTCTCACTGGACATCACTGACTCTCTCTCTCTCTGGACATCACTGACTCTTTCTCTGGACATCACTAACTCTCTCTCTGGGCATCACTGACTCTCTCTCTGGACATCACTGAATCTCTCTCTGGACACCACTGACTCTCTCTCCGGACACCACTGACTCTCTCTCTGGACATCACTGACTCTCTCTCTGGACATCACTGACTCTCTCTCTGGGCATCACTGACTCTCTCTCTGGACATCACTGACTCTCTCTCTGGACATCACTTACTCTATCTCTCTGGACATCACTGACTCTCTCTCTCTCTCTGGACATCACTGACTCTCTCTCTCGACATCACTGACTCTCGCTCTCTGGACATCACTGACTCTCTCTCTCTGGACATCACTGACTCTCTCTGGACATCACTGACTCTCTCTCTCTGGACATCACTGACTCTCTCTCTCTGGATATCACTGACTCTCACTGGACATCACTGATTCTCTCTCTCTCTCTGGACATCACTGACTCTCTCTCTGGAAATCACTGACTTTCTCTCTCTGGACATCACTGACTCTCTCTCTCTCTGGACATCACTGACTCTGTCTCACTGCACATCACTGACTCTCTCTCTCTCTGGGCATCACTGACTCTCTCTCTCTCTCTGGACATCACTGACTCTCTCTCTGGACATCACTGACTCTGTCTCTCTGGACATCACTGACTCTGTCTCTATGGACATCACTGACTCTCTCTCTCTGGACATCACTGACTCCCTCTCTGGGCATCACTGACTCTCTCTGCACATCACTGACTCTCTCTCTCTGGACATCACTGACTCTCTCTCTGGACATCACTGACTCTCTCTCTGGACATCACTGACTCTCTCTCTGGACATCACTGACTCTCTCTGGACATCACTGACTCTCTCACTCTCTCTGGGCATCACTGACTCTCTGGACATCACTGACTCTCTCTCTGGATATCACTGACTCTCTCTGGACATCACTGACTTTCTCTCTGGACACCATTGATTCTCTCTCTCTCTCTGGACATCACTGACTCTCTCTCTGGACGTCACTGACTCTCTCTCTGGACATCACTGGCTCTCTCTGTGGACATCACTGACTCTCACTCTGGGTGTCACTGACTCTCTCTCTGGACATCACTGACTCTCTCTCTGAACATCACTGACTCTGTGGACATCACTGTCTCTTTCTCTGGACATCGCTGACTCCCTCTCTGGACATCACTGACTCTCTCTCTGGACATCACTGACTCTCTCTCTCTCTCTCTGGACATCACTGACTCTCTCTGGACATCACTGACTCACTCTCTGGACATCACTGACTCTCTCTCTCTCTCTTTACATCGCTGACACCCTCTCTGGACATCACTGACTCTCTCTCTGGACATCACTGGCTCTCTCTCGACATCACTGACTCTCTCTCTGTACATCACTGACTCTCCCTCTCTCTGGACATCACTGACTCTCTCTCTGGACATCACTGACTCTCTCTGGACATCACTGACTCTCCCTCTCTCTGGACATCACTGCCTCTCTCTCTAGACATCACTGACTCTCTCTCTGGACATCACTCACTCTCTCTCTCTCTCTGGACATCACTGACTCTCTCTCTGGACATCACTGACTCTCTCTCGGGAGATCACTGACTGTCTCTCTGGACATAACTGACTCTCTCTCTGGACATCACTGACTCTCTCTCTGGACATCACTGACTCTCTCTCTCTCTCTGGGCGTCACTGACTCTCTGGACATCACTGACTCTCTCTCTGGATATCACTGACTCTCTCTGGACATCACTGACTCTCTCTCTGGACATCATTGATTCTCTCCCTCTCTCTGGACATCACTGACTCTCTCTGGACATCACTGACTCTCTCTCTGGACGTCACTGACTCTCTCTCTGGATATCACTGGCTCTCTCTGTGGACATCACTGACTCTCTCTCTGAACATCACTGACTCTCTGTGGACATCACTGTCTCTTTCTCTGGACATCGCTAACTCCCTCTCTGGACATCACTGACTCTCTCTCTGGACATCACTGACGCTCTCTCTCTCTCTCTCTCTCTGGACATCACTGACTCTCTCTGGACATCACTGACTCTCTCTCTGGACATCACTGACTCTCTCTCTCTCTCTCTCTGGACATCGCTGACTCCCTCTCTGGACATCACTGACTCTCTCTCTGGACATCACTGACTCTCTCTCTCTCTCTCTCTGGACATCACTGACACTCTCTCTCTGGACATCACTGACTCACTCTCTGGAGATCACTGACTCTCTCTCTGGACATCACTGAATCTCTCTCTCTGGACATCACTGCCTCTCTCTCTCTGGACATCACTGCCTCTCTCTCTGGACATCACTCTCTCTCTCACTCTCTCTGGACATCACTGACTCTCACTTTGGATGTCACTGGCTCTCTCTCTGGACATCACTGCCTCTCTCTGTGAACATTACTGACTCTCTGTGGACATCACTGTCTCTTTCTCTGGACATCGCTGACTCCCTCTCTGGACATCACTGACTCTCTCTCTGGACATCACTGACGCTCTCTCTCTCTCTCTCTCTCTCTGGACATCACTGACTCTCTCTGGACATCACTGACTCTCTCTCTGGACATCACTGACTCTCTCTCTCTGGACATCGCTGACTCCCTCTCTGGACGTCACTGACTCTCTCTCTGGACATCACTGACTCTCTCTCTCTGGACATCACTGACACTCTCTCTCTGGACATCACTGACTCTCTCTCTGGACATCACTGACTCTCTCTCTCTGGACATCACTGACTCTCTCTCTGGACATCACTGACTCTCTCTCTGGGCATCACTGAATCTCTCTCTGGACATCACTGACTCTTTCTCCGGACACCACTGACTCTCTCTCGGGACATCGCTGACTCTCTCTCTGGACATCACTGACTGTATCTCTCTGGAAATCACTGACTCTCTCTCTCTCTCTGGACATCACTGACTCTCTCTCTGGACATCACTGATTCTCTCAGGACATCACTGATTCTCTCTCTCTGAACATCACTGACTCTGTCTCACTGGACATCACTGACTCTCTCTGGACATCACTGATTCTCTCTGGACATCACTGATTCTCTCTCTCTGAACATCACTGACTCTGTCTCACTGGACATTCTCTCTGGACACCATTGATTCTCTCTATCTCTCTGGACATCACTGACTCTCTCTCTGGACATCACTGGCTCTTTCTGTGGACATCACTGACACTCACTCTGGGTCTCACTGACTCTCTCTCTGGACATCACTGACTCTCTCTCTGAACATCACTGACTCTGTGGACATCACTGTCTCTTTCTCTGGACATCGCTGACTCCCTCTCTGGACATCACTGACTCTCTCTCTGGAAATCACTGACTCTCTCTCTCTCTCTCTCTGGACATCACTGACTCTCTCTGGACATCACTGACTCACTCTCTGGACATCACTGACTCTCTCTCTCTCTCTGGACATCGCTGACTCCCTCTCTGGACATCACTGACTCTCTCTCTGGACATCACTGGCTCTCTCTCGACATCACTGACTCTCTCTCTGTACATCACTGACTCTCCCTCTCTCTGGACATCACTGACTCTCTCTCTGGACATCACTGACTCTCTCTGGACATCACTGACTCTCCCTCTCTCTGGACATCACTGCCTCTCTCTCTAGACATCACTGACTCTCTCTCTGGACATCACTCACTCTCTCTCTCTCTCTGGACATCACTGACTCTCTCTCTGGACATCACTGACTCTCTCTCGGGAGATCACTGACTGTCTCTCTGGACATAACTGACTCTCTCTCTGGACATCACTGACTCTCTCTCTGGACATCACTGACTCTCTCTCTCTCTCTGGGCGTCACTGACTCTCTGGACATCACTGACTCTCTCTCTGGATATCACTGACTCTCTCTGGACATCACTGACTCTCTCTCTGGACATCATTGATTCTCTCCCTCTCTCTGGACATCACTGACTCTCTCTGGACATCACTGACTCTCTCTCTGGACGTCACTGACTCTCTCTCTGGATATCACTGGCTCTCTCTGTGGACATCACTGACTCTCTCTCTGAACATCACTGACTCTCTGTGGACATCACTGTCTCTTTCTCTGGACATCGCTAACTCCCTCTCTGGACATCACTGACTCTCTCTCTGGACATCACTGACGCTCTCTCTCTCTCTCTCTCTCTGGACATCACTGACTCTCTCTGGACATCACTGACTCTCTCTCTGGACATCACTGACTCTCTCTCTCTCTCTCTCTGGACATCGCTGACTCCCTCTCTGGACATCACTGACTCTCTCTCTGGACATCACTGACTCTCTCTCTCTCTCTCTCTGGACATCACTGACACTCTCTCTCTGGACATCACTGACTCACTCTCTGGAGATCACTGACTCTCTCTCTGGACATCACTGAATCTCTCTCTCTGGACATCACTGCCTCTCTCTCTGGACATCACTCTCTCTCTCACTCTCTCTGGACATCACTGACTCTCACTTTGGATGTCACTGGCTCTCTCTCTGGACATCACTGCCTCTCTCTGTGAACATTACTGACTCTCTGTGGACATCACTGTCTCTTTCTCTGGACATCGCTGACTCCCTCTCTGGACATCACTGACTCTCTCTCTGGACATCACTGACGCTCTCTCTCTCTCTCTCTCTCTCTGGACATCACTGACTCTCTCTGGACATCACTGACTCTCTCTCTGGACATCACTGACTCTCTCTCTCTGGACATCGCTGACTCCCTCTCTGGACGTCACTGACTCTCTCTCTGGACATCACTGACTCTCTCTCTCTGGACATCACTGACACTCTCTCTCTGGACATCACTGACTCTCTCTCTGGACATCACTGACTCTCTCTCTCTGGACATCACTGACTCTCTCTCTGGACATCACTGACTCTCTCTCTGGGCATCACTGAATCTCTCTCTGGACATCACTGACTCTTTCTCCGGACACCACTGACTCTCTCTCGGGACATCGCTGACTCTCTCTCTGGACATCACTGACTGTATCTCTCTGGAAATCACTGACTCTCTCTCTCTCTCTGGACATCACTGACTCTCTCTCTGGACATCACTGATTCTCTCAGGACATCACTGATTCTCTCTCTCTGAACATCACTGACTCTGTCTCACTGGACATCACTGACTCTCTCTGGACATCACTGATTCTCTCTGGACATCACTGATTCTCTCTCTCTGAACATCACTGACTCTGTCTCACTGGACATTCTCTCTGGACACCATTGATTCTCTCTATCTCTCTGGACATCACTGACTCTCTCTCTGGACATCACTGGCTCTTTCTGTGGACATCACTGACACTCACTCTGGGTCTCACTGACTCTCTCTCTGGACATCACTGACTCTCTCTCTGAACATCACTGACTCTGTGGACATCACTGTCTCTTTCTCTGGACATCGCTGACTCCCTCTCTGGACATCACTGACTCTCTCTCTGGAAATCACTGACTCTCTCTCTCTCTCTCTCTGGACATCACTGACTCTCTCTGGACATCACTGACTCACTCTCTGGACATCACTGACTCTCTCTCTCTCTCTGGACATCGCTGACTCCCTCTCTGGACATCACTGACTCTCTCTCTGGACATCACTGGCTCTCTCTCGACATCACTGACTCTCTCTCTGTACATCACTGACTCTCCCTCTCTCTGGACATCACTGACTCTCTCTCTGGACATCACTGACTCTCCTTCTCTCTGGACATCACTGCCTCTCTCTCTAGACATCACTGACTCTCTCTCTGGACATCACTCACTCTCTCTCTCTCTCTGGACATCACTGACTGACTCTGGACATCACTGACTCTCTCTGTGGCCATCACTGACACTCTCTCTGGACATCACTGACTCTCTCTCTCTGGACATCACTGACTCTCTCTCTGGACATCACTGACTCACTCTCTGGACATCACTGACTCTCTCTCTGGACATCACTGACTCTCTCTCTCTGGACATCACTGGCTCTCTCTCTGGACATCACTGTCTCTCTCTCTCTCTCTGGACATCACTGACTCACTCTCTGGACATCACTGACTCTCTCTCTGGACATCACTGACTCTCTCTCTCTGGACATCACTGACTCTCTCTCTCTCTGGACATCACTGACTCTCTCTCTGGACATAACTGACTCTCTCTCTGGACATCACTGACTCTCTCTGGACATCACTGATTCTCTCTCTCTCTGGACATCACTGACTCTGTCTCACTGGACATCACTGACTCTCTCTCTCTCTGGACATCACTGACTCTCTCTCTGGACATCACTGACTCTCTCTCTGGGCATCACTGGATCTCTCTCTGGACACCACTGACTCTCTCACCGGACACCACTGACTCTCTCTCTGGACATCACTGACTCTCTCTCTGGACATCACTGACTCTCTCTCTGGACATCACTGACTCTCTCTCTGGGCATCACTGACTCTCTCTCTGGACATCACTGACTCTATCTCTCTGGACATCACTGACTCTCTCTCTCTCTCTGGACATCACTGACTCTCTCTCTGGACATCACTGACTCTCTCTCTCTGGACATCACTGACTCTCTCTCTCTGGACATCACTGACTCTCTCTGGACACCACTGACTCTCTCTCTCTGGACATCACTGACTCTCTCTCTCTGGACATCACTGACTCTCTCTGGACATCACTGATTCTCTCTCTCTCTGGACATCACTGACTCTCTCTCTGGACATCACTGACTTTCTCTCTCTGGACATCACTGACTCTCTCTCTCTCTGGACATCACTGACTCTGTCTCACTGGACATCACTGACTCTCTCTCTCTCTGGACATCACTGACTCTCTCTCTCTCTCTGGACATCACTGACTCTCTCTCTGGACATCACTGACTCTCTCTCTCTGGACATCACTGACTCTCTCTCTGGACATCACTGACTCGGTCTCTCTGGACATCACTGACTCTGTCTCTCTGGACATCACTGACTCTCTCTCTCTGGACATCACTGACTCCCTCTCTGGGCATCACTGACTCTCTCTGCACATCACTGACTCTCTCTCTCTGGACATCACTGACTCTCTCTCTGGACATCACTGACTCTCTCTCTGGACATCACTGACTCTGTCTCTGGACATCACTGACTCTCTCTGGACATCACTGACTCTCTCACTCTCTCTGGGCAGCACTGACTCTCTGGACATCACTGACTCTCTCTCTGGATATCACTGACTCTCTCTGGACATCACTGACTTTCTCTCTGGACATCATTGATTCTCTCTCTCTCTCTGGACATCACTGACTCTCTCTCTGGAGGTCACTGACTCTCTCTCTGGACATCACTGGCTCTCTCTGTGGACATCACTGACTCTCACTCTGGATGTCACTGACTCTCTCTCTGGACATCACTGACTCTCTCTCTGAACATCACTGACTCTGTGGACATCACTGTCTCTTTCTCTGGACATCGCTGACTCCCTCTCTGGACATCACTGACTCTCTCTCTGGACATCACTGGCTCTCTCTCGACATCACTGACTCTCTCTCTGTACATCACTGACTCTCCCTCTCTCTGGACATCACTGACTCTCTCTCTGGACATCACTGACTCTCTCTGGACATCACTGACTCTCCCTCTCTCTGGACATCACTGACTCTCTCTCTAGACATCACTGACTCTCTCTCTGGACATCACTCACTCTCTCTCTCTCTCTGGACATCACTGACTGTCTCTGGACATCACTGACTCTCTCTGTGGCCATCACTGACACTCTCTCTGGACATCACTGACTCTCTCTCTCTGGACATCACTGACTCTCTCTCTCTGGACATCACTGACTCTCCCTCTGGACATCACTGACTCACTCTCTGGACATCACTGACTCTCTCTCTGGACATCACTGACTCTCTCTCTCTCTGGACATCACTGGCTCTCTCTCTGGACATCACTGTCTCTCTCTCTCTCTCTCTGGACATCACTGACTCACTCTCTGGACATCACTGACTCTCTCTCTGGACATCACTGACTCTCTCTCTGGACATCACTGGCTCTCTCTCTCTGGACATCACTGACTCTCTCTCTGGACATAACTGACTCTCTCTCTCTCTCTGGACATCACTGACTCTCTCTCTGGACATCACTGACTCTCTCTCTGGACATCACTGACTCTCTCTATCTCTGGACATCACTGTCTCTCTCTCTCTCTCTGGACATCACTGTCTCTCTCTCTCTCTCTCTCTCTGGACATCACTGACTCTCTCTCTCTCTCTGGACATCACTGACTCTCTCTCTGGACATCACTGACTCTCTCTCTGGACATCACTGACTCTCTCTCTCTCTCTCTCTGGACATCACTGACTCTCTCTGGACATCACTGACTCACTCTCTGGACATCACTGACTCTCTCTCTCTCTCTGGACATCGCTGACTCCCTCTCTGGACATCACTGACTCTCTCTCTGGACATCACTGGCTCTCTCTCGACATCACTGACTCTCTCTCTGTACATCACTGACTCTCCCTCTCTCTGGACATCACTGACTCTCTATCTGGACATCACTGACTCTCCTTCTCTCTGGACATCACTGCCTCTCTCTCTAGACATCACTGACTCTCTCTCTGGACATCACTCACTCTCTCTCTCTCTCTGGACATCACTGACTGACTCTGGACATCACTGACTCTCTCTGTGGCCATCACTGACACTCTCTCTGGACATCACTGACTCTCTCTCTCTGGACATCACTGACTCTCTCTCTGGACATCACTGACTCACTCTCTGGACATCACTGACTCTCTCTCTGGACATCACTGACTCTCTCTCTCTGGACATCACTGGCTCTCTCTCTGGACATCACTGTCTCTCTCTCTGGACATAACTGACTCTCTCTCTGGACATCACTGACTCTCTCTGGACATCACTGATTCTCTCTCTCTCTGGACATCACTGACTCTGTCTCACTGGACATCACTGACTCTCTCTCTCTCTGGACATCACTGACTCTCTCTCTGGACATCACTGACTCTCTCTCTGGGCATCACTGGATCTCTCTCTGGACACCACTGACTCTCTCACCGGACACCACTGACTCTCTCTCTGGACATCACTGACTCTCTCTCTGGACATCACTGACTCTCTCTCTGGACATCACTGACTCTCTCTCTGGGCATCACTGACTCTCTCTCTGGACATCACTGACTCTATCTCTCTGGACATCACTGACTCTCTCTCTCTCTCTGGACATCACTGACTCTCTCTCTGGACATCACTGACTCTCTCTCTCTGGACATCACTGACTCTCTCTCTCTGGACATCACTGACTCTCTCTGGACACCACTGACTCTCTCTCTCTGGACATCACTGACTCTCTCTCTCTGGACATCACTGACTCTCTCTGGACATCACTGATTCTCTCTCTCTCTGGACATCACTGACTCTCTCTCTGGACATCACTGACTTTCTCTCTCTGGACATCACTGACTCTCTCTCTCTCTGGACATCACTGACTCTGTCTCACTGGACATCACTGACTCTCTCTCTCTCTGGACATCACTGACTCTCTCTCTCTCTCTGGACATCACTGACTCTCTCTCTGGACATCACTGACTCTCTCTCTCAGGACATCACTGACTCTCTCTCTGGACATCACTGACTCTGTCTCTCTGGACATCACTGACTCTGTCTCTCTGGACATCACTGACTCTCTCTCTCTGGACATCACTGACTCCCTCTCTGGGCATCACTGACTCTCTCTGCACATCACTGACTCTCTCTCTCTGGACATCACTGACTCTCTCTCTGGTCATCACTGACTCTCTCTCTGGACATCACTGACTCTCTCTCTGGACATCACTGACTCTGTCTCTGGACATCACTGACTCTCTCTGAACATCACTGACTCTCTCACTCTCTCTGGGCAGCACTGACTCTCTGGACATCACTGACTCTCTCTCTGGATATCACTGACTCTCTCTGGACATCACTGACTTTCTCTCTGGACATCATTGATTCTCTCTCTCTCTCTGGACATCACTGACTCTCTCTCTGGAGGTCACTGACTCTCTCTCTGGACATCACTGGCTCTCTCTGTGGACATCACTGACTCTCACTCTGGATGTCACTGACTCTCTCTCTGGACATCACTGACTCTCTCTCTGAACATCACTGACTCTGTGGACATCACTGTCTCTTTCTCTGGACATCGCTGACTCCCTCTCTGGACATCACTGACTCTCTCTCTGGACATCACTGGCTCTCTCTCGACATCACTGACTCTCTCTCTGTACATTACTGACTCTCCCTCTCTCTGGACATCACTGACTCTCTCTCTGGACATCACTGACTCTCTCTGGACATCACTGACTCTCCCTCTCTCTGGACATCACTGACTCTCTCTCTAGACATCACTGACTCTCTCTCTGGACATCACTCACTCTCTCTCTCTCTCTGGACATCACTGACTGTCTCTGGACATCACTGACTCTCTCTGTGGCCATCACTGACACTCTCTCTGGACATCACTGACTCTCTCTCTGGACATCACTGACTCTCTCTCTCTGGACATCACTGACTCTCCCTCTGGACATCACTGACTCACTCTCTGGACATCACTGACTCTCTCTCTGGACATCACTGACTCTCTCTCTCTCTGGACATCACTGGCTCTCTCTCTGGACATCACTGTCTCTCTCTCTCTCTCTCTGGACATCACTGACTCACTCTCTGGACATCACTGACTCTCTCTCTGGACATCACTGACTCTCTCTCTCTGGACATCACTGGCTCTCTCTCTGGACATCACTGACTCTCTCTCTGGACATAACTGACTCTCTCTCTCTCTCTGGACATCACTGACTCTCTCTCTGGACATCACTGACTCTCTCTCTGGACATCACTGTCTCTCTCTATCTCTGGACATCACTGTCTCTCTCTCTCTCTCTGGACATCACTGTCTCTCTCTCTCTCTCTCTCTCTGGACATCACTGACTCTCTCTCTGGACATCGCTGACTCTCTCTCTCTGGACATCACTGACTCCCTATCTGGACATCACTGACTCTCTCTCTCTGGACATCACTGACTCTCTATCTGGACATCACTGACTCTCTCTCTGAACATCACTGACTCTGTGGACATCACTGTCTCTTTCTCTGGACATCGCTGACTCCCTCTCTGGACATCACTGACTCTCTCTCTGGACATCACTGACTCTCTCTCTCTCTCTCTCTCTGGACATCACTGACTCTCTCTGGACATCACTGACTCTCTCTCTGGACATCACTGTCTCTCTCTCTCTCTCTGGACATCACTGTCTCTCTCTCTCTCTCTCTCTGGACATCACTGACTCTCTATCTGGACATCACTGACTCTCTCTCTCTCTCTGGACATCACTGACTCTCTCTTTCTGGACATCACTGACTCTCTATCTGGACATCACTGACTCTCTCTCTCTCTCTGGACATCACTGACTCTCTATCTGGACATCACTGACTCTCTCTCTCTCTCTGGACATCACCGACTCTCTTTCTCTCTGGGCAATGTGGTGATATGCATATATACATCAATGTCTATAGTTATCTACCTGACTCTTCTGAATATCAGTTGGTGCCACTTGTCTATCGTCTATCACCAACATAGCTGCTGATGAAGAGACATTGGCCTTCCATTGCAAATAACCCCGTGGATCGAGGACTGGAGCATTAACTGCTTTTTCAAAAGGAGGCAGAAAGACAAAAAGGGTTTTACAACAATTCCAGAAGAAAGTCCCGGCCACTGCTTCCAGGTGATACCGTCAGACTCGAGGATGCAAATGGAAATGGATGGTCAAGGCTCGCAAATATATTGCAACAGACAGGTCCACATTTGTTTGTGATTATTAGTGAGGATGGTTGAGTCTTGCAAAGGAACCGAAGAGCACTATCCTTTTGTGTTGAGTGCAGCAGAAGAGCTGGTATGCAATCCCAAAACACTTGAGGAGGATGCAGATCAGAGCCAGCGATCACAGAAGCATCCGCAGCAGTGCATGTGGAATGAGCAGGAACACCAGCAACAAATGAATGTTCCATCGCTCAGGAGATGAACCAGAATACGATGTAATCCTGACAGACTGAATTTATAATAAACTGTGTACAATATATGTTTAAAGCATCATGAATATCAGGTTGTTTAAAGTCACATTTGTAAATATTAATACTTCCAAAGGAGGGGGGGGGGTGATGATATGCAAACCGCGAGGTTTGCTCGTGTCACACGGGAGGGTTTAAACTAGTATGGCAGGGGGGTGGGCACGGGAGCAATAGGTCAGAAGGTGAGAGCATTGAGGGAGAACTAGGGAATAGGGACAGTGTGGCTCTGAGGCAGAGCAGACAGGGAGAAGTTGCTGAACACAGCGGGTCTGGTGGCCTGAAGTGCATATGTTTTAATGCAAGGAGCATTACGGGTAAGGCAGATGAACTTAGAGCTTGGATTAGTACTTGGAACTATGATGTTGTTGCCATTACAGAGACCCGGTTGAGGGAAGGGCAGGATTGGCAGCTAAACGTTCCAGGATTTAGATGTTTCAGGCGGGATAGAGGGGGATGTAAAAGGGGAGGCGGAGTTGCGCTCCTTGTTCGGGAGAATATCACAGCTGTACTGCGAGAGGACACCTCAGAGGGCAGTGAGGCTATATGGGTAGAGATCAGGAATAAGAAGGGTGCAGTCACAATGTTGGGGGTATACTACAGGCCTCCCAACAGCCAGCGGGAGATAGAGGAGCAGATAGGTAGACAGATTTTGGAAAAGAGTAAAAACAACAGGGTTGTGGTGATGGGAGACCTCAACTTCCCCAATATTGACTGGGACTCAATTAGTGTCAGGGGCTTAGACGGGGCGGAGTTTGTAAGGAGCATCCAGGAGGGCTTCTTAAAACAATATGTAGACAGTCCAACTAGGGAAGGGGCGGTACTGGACCTGGTATTGGGGAATGAGCCTGGCCAGGTGGTAGATGTTTCAGTAGGGGAGCATTTCGGTAACAGTGACCACAATTCAGTAAGTTTTAAAGTACTGGTGGACAAGGATAAGAGTGGTCCGAGGATGAATGTGCTAAATTGGGGGAAGGCTAATTATAACAATATTAGGCGGGAACTGAAGAACATAGATTGGGGGCGGATGTTTGAGGGCAAATCAACATCTGACAGGTGGGAGGCTTTCAAGTGGCAGTTGAAAGGAATACAGGACCGGCATGTTCCTGTGAGGAAGAAAGATAAATACGGCAATTTTCGGGAACCTTGGATGACGAGTGATATTGTAGGCCTCGTCAAAAAGAAAAAGGAGGCATTTGTCAGGGCTAAAAGGCTGGGAACAGACGAAGCCTGCGTGGAATATATCATTTCCGATCACTATACACTAACTTTTAACCAAACGTTCACATGCTCTCGCTGAGGAAGCACTATTGTCCCTGCACCAATCCTTCTGGCTGCATCTGCAAGCTGCTACCAGCCGGATACACTTGATTGACTGAATACCCCTTCATCTCATTCCATTCAGATCTCCACCGAATACAACAAAATCGGCACGTGGGGATCCCCAACGTCTCATCAAACTCAATCCATTTTTTTCAGTTGAAGGTTCAGCTGATTTTTGCATTTGTGCTAAAACTGCACAAACGCTGTGGGTGTTTGCAGCGCAGCAGACAGTGCGGCCTGTGACGTTGCTCCCGCCTTTCTGCTGATACACTGCCAGGGAAAAGGTGTCTTGGGACTATGTCCTGGTCAGAAAGACAAGTCTCGCCGAAGCCAACCGCAGCAGTGGAGTTTGGTGGGCTGCAGCCTGTTCCTGGTCAGTCACACAGAGTACCTGTAGGAAACACATTACAGCACTGATGGTCTGTTCCGCTAGAAACAAAGGAAGCAGATTTACTGAGTCTCGGCTCTTCAAACAAAATACTTTGTTGATTAGTAGAGCGTAACCCACAATGTTCATGCAGTGTATAAATGCACGTTGTGGAGTGAGTTAGTGCTGGGTATATGTCAGAAGAGAAACTTTAACTCTTTCACCGATGGAGACGGATTAAAATAGCTGATGATTTGTGGCTATGTTTTATCTCTTCGGCCCCTTGTCCCTGGAAGGTTATATGTATCTGTGTTTTCATCGAGGATGATAAAGGTTGTATCTTGCAATGTGTAACTTGTGTTGCACACGTGCCCCGTTTCTCTCTTGTCCATCGCCCGTTAACCTCTTGTCAGATTAATGATGAAATAGAGCGAGGTCATTTGCAAAGCAGTTTAAATATGCGCTTATTTTCAATGAGGTACATGGAAACAGGTGACCATTTCCAACCAATTCTGACGGGGATGCGGGGCAGGGGTTGGCAGTCGGTGTACAGTTTTTGTGCTAGAATGTTGTATAAACAAGCCGGTGTGTTGTCTATTTCAGATGGCATGCTCTTTCAGTGTTGTGCACTGCCTCCCCGGGTTGTGTCTGAGTTTGACTCAGGGATGATCACATACCCCACACCAGAGGCCGTCGCTGCCTCTGCTGATGTGATGTTGAATCTTCATTTATCCCTTTCAACCTCTCCACTTGACCATTCCCACATACTCCTAGTGGACTCCCAGCTTTCACCCTTGAAACTTAAACACTTGCAAAACTCTGCGGCAAAACTTTATGTCATAATGTCCAAGTCCTGTTCAATCATCAATCCTGTGCTCACTGACCCACATTGGTTTCCGGTTGAGCAAAGCGCTGATTTTAAAATTCTCATCCTTGTGTTCGAATCCCTCCATGACCTTGTCCCTCTCCCCCTCTGCAATCGCCTCTCAGGGTATCTGCTTTCCGCCAACTCTGCCTTCTTGAGTTTCCATATTTCAATCACTCCACCATTGGTGGCCTTGCCTTCAGCTGCTGAGGATCGAATTCTCCCCAGATCTCTCAGCCTCTCCTTCCCCTTTTAAGGCAATTCCTTATAATTTTCCACTTTAACCAAGCCTTTGTCCGACCGAATAGCTTCCTAAGTGGCTCAGTGACAAATTCTGTTTGATTATGCTCCTGTGAAGTGACTCGGGATGTTTGACTGTTAAAGGCACAATATAAATGAAAGTTGTTGTTGTTTTACCTGGTGTACTGTTCCTGTGTTAAATGTTTTGTTTCATGTGTATGGTTCCTGTGTTGTATTTTTGTTTATCTGGTGTATATTTTCCCTGTGCTGTACGTTTGTCTTTTAGTGTGTGCTGTTTTTCCTTTATGTTTGCTATAAGTTTGTGTTGTGTTTCTATTGTGTGTTTTTGTGTGATCATGTGCTTTATGTGGTATGCACATACCTTTGTGCTTCACCTGCACTTCTCTGTGTCACATATTCTACCTGTTTGAAGTAGTGAATATGGACATTGAATGTTCTCTCTGGGCAATGTGTGCTTTCCTAAATGTTGTACACTGTGATGTATGCTGGTCTCTAGTATGCTGATATATGTGCTGTATAAGGTGGGGAATGTCTGTGCATTGTCGCTGTGTGACGTTTCTCTGGACTATTGTGTGATTGGTGCATGGAAATTGGGTGCTGTTTATGTATAATGTTCTTGGCTGTTTATATGTCTCAATAAAGCTTTTACATCCTGTCTTCAGTGTTTAGTATGTGTGTATTTGTGTCTGTAAATTGCTTTGTGTATGTCATTTATGTCGGTGTAAAGTGTGTCAAAGTGCCATTATTTATGCATCGATTCTTATGTTAATTCTTTGCAACTGTTTAGTGTAAGTGAAACCTCTCGGGGAAAATCTGCACAATGCAGCTTTGTTTAGAATTTATTTACACTCCAGGTTTAGCCTCTGTGTGAATCAGGTTTCATTTAGTTTATGGGCTAAATCTGTATGATGAAGGTGCAGAGTTAAGGGACCGGCTTTTCCCGACAGGCTTCTGAATCCTGCCAACAGACTGAACTGTAAGTCAGAAACTCACAGGCATGCAATGGTTTTTCCCCAGGCGACCAATTAATGGCCAGACACGCCATCCAAGTCAGGATGGTGGGCATGTCCTCAAAGCGAAAAGGCATCCGTGGCCTTCCAGCCTGACAGTAGCAGCCGGTTACAATGGCAGATAAGTAATGGAGGTGGTGTCTCAAAATGGAGACACTTTCTTTCCAACTTTCACAAAGATTAATGCAAAAAATGGGTTTTGCAGCTAAGCAAATATTACCTTTTAAAGGGGAAAATCCCATTCAGCCTCCTTTGTCCTTAAGTAGTCCTTAATAAGCCAACAGTTACCCGTCACTTGTAGGTTGGTAGCCTTGCCGTGCCCCATTCTGTCTCCGCAAAATGGTGGAAGGAGGGGACTTGGAAACGGGCACAACAGCCAGTGGCCAGTCCTTAACTCACCTGCCTCTGGCCACAACCTCCGTGGGGGCTACAACCCCTGCCTGATGTTTTACCTGCCTCCTGAGTGAAAGAGAATGAAACACTATCCCCTCTGATATAAAAGCAAAATACTGTGGATGCTGGAAATCTGAAACAAGATCATTAGTGCTGGAAATGCTCAGCATCTTTGGCAGCAGCTGTGACGAGAGAAACATATAGTTTACATTTCACTTCTCATAGAATCATAGAATATACAGTGCAGAAGAAGGCCATTCGGCCCATTGAGTCTGCACAGGCCCTTGGAAAGAGCACCCTACTCAAGCCCACGTCTCCACCCTATCCCCGCAACACAGTAACCCCACTTAACCGTTGTTTTGGACACTAAGGGCAATTTAGCATGGCCAATCCACCTAAGCCACACATCTTTGGACTGTGGGAGGAAACTGGACCCCCCACCCCCCCGCCATCTCGCTTTCAGTGTTTCTATGGAAGTTCCGTTTCTCGTGGCTTTGCTCAGGGTTATCTGTTATCTGTTTTGGCTGTTTTCTGGCTTCCCTCTCCTCTGGCCTCCCCTCCCTTCCCTGTCTCATTGGCTACTGTGTGCCCCCCTTCCCCTCGCTCTATTAGCTGTTGGTCTCAAACAAGTCCTGGAACAAGTTGGTGAATGCTCGCTACTCTCGGATAGCGAACTTGATCTTCCCCAGATCAAGAAATTCCGACAGGTCTGCCAGCCAGTCTGCAGTTGTAGGTGATGCTGCTGATCGGCAGCTGTGCAGGATTCTTTGGTGGACGATTTGGGAGGCAAAGGCAAGGGCCTCGGCCCTCTTCCCCATCAATAGTTCTGGCTGGTCCGATACAATGAAGACGCCACTCTTGGGCACGGCTACACCCTCACATTGGATATTGCCTTGAAGAAGGCTGTCCAAAACCCAACAAGTCTGTGACACGCCCAGAACATGTGGGCAGGTTTGGATGGGCCTCCCTGTCACCGTTCACATTGTGTTTCTCGGGGTCTGTGAGGAAGCTGTTGTCTCCTTGCGGAGAAAGTCCTTAACCTGTAGGTGTTGGAGTTTGTTTCCATTCGGTAGTTCCAGTCTCTCCGTCAGTCCCTCTAGGATCGCTAGTCTTCAGTGTAAAAGTCTCCAAACGTCAGTGTCTCCCCATCCTGTCTCCACCTCTTAAAGGTGGTGTCAAGCATGGCTGGTGCCAACCTATGGTTGCCGCTGATATGGGCCTTGGTAGACATTTCGACCAAGCCAAGGTGCTGCCTCACCTGGTTCCAGGTTCTGAGGGTGGCTCCCACCACTGGGTGTGTTGAGTGTTTTGTTGGCGGAGATGGGAGCGCTGCCATGGGGAGTTCTCGGAGGGTTATCCCTGTGCAGGAGCTCTCCTCCATCCTCACCCATTCTGTGTCTGGTCCTTTCACCCATCCCTTCACCCTTTCCGCTGGGGCTGTCCTATGGTTCTGTAGGTTTGGGAGGGCCATGTCCCCATATTTCTTCTTCTTTGTAGGACTTTTTTTTTGATTCTTTGATTCTTCCTCCCCCACACAAACGCTATAATCATCTTATCGATCGAGATGAAGAAGGTTGTAGATCGGTATGGACCTGAACAGGAAGAGGAACCTGGACAGTACATTCATCTTGATCGTCTGTACCCTTCCCACAAGGGAGAGCAGGAGATATCCCATCTCTGTCGGCCCTTTTTTACTTCCTCCACCAGACTGGTCAGGTTGCACTTGTGGATCTGTGTCCAGTCATGGGCAATCTGGATGCCAGGTAGCGGAATTTGTTTGGGGCGAGTTTAAATCGTATTCCTTCCAGCTCTGCCCCTCCCCCTCTCGGGTTCACAGGGAATACTTCCCTCTTGCTCGGGTTGGGTTTGTCACCCTTAATGTCTCCAAACACTCTCAGGAGCTTCATAATTCCTTCCTTGCCACTTTGTGGGTCCAAGATGTCGAGGAGCAGGTCATCCTCACAGAGTGAGACTCTATGCTCTCTGTCTCCTCTTCGGATTTCCTTCCAGCTTCCCGCCACTCTCGGGGTGATCGGCAGCGGCTTGATAGCCAGGGCGAATAAGAGTGGGGACAGTGGGCATCCCTGCCTTGTGCCTCTGTGCAGCTGGAAGTAGTCAGAGATGGTGGCATTGGGGGCGTTGTACAGGAGTTTCACCCATGAGGTGAACCCTTCTGCCTATGACGCTGAGGACGCGGGTTCAAACCCGGCCCTGGGTCACTGACTGTGTGGAGTTTGCACATTCTCACGTGTCTGTGTGGGTTTCACCCCCACAACCCAAAGATGCGCAGGTTAAGTGCATTGGCCACACTAAATTGCCCCTTAATTGGAAAAAAATAATTGGGTACTTAAAAAAAAATTTTTTTAAATGAGGTGAACCCTGTCCCGAATCCAAACTGCTCAAGTACCTAAATGAGGTACTTGCACTCGATTGTGTCAAAGGCCTTTTCTGCATCCAGGTAGATGATCACCTCAGGTGTTCTCTCCCTGGATGGGGTCAATATCACGTTCAGCAGTCGTCTGATGTTCGCTGTTAGCTGTCTACCCTTAATAAAACCCGCCTGGTCCTCTCCGACCACCTCGGATACACAATTCTCCAGCCACTTAGCCAGGGCTTTGGTGAGTATTTTTGCATCTACATTGAGCAGCGAAATGGGTCTGTATGATCTGTACTCCGTTTGGGCTTTGTCCTTTCTGGGTGTCATGGGGAGGAGACTTTAACTGTGTACAGGGCCCACCGACGGGCAGGTTAGACCCCAGAAAGGGGAAAAATGGCAGGCATGGCCAGAGAACTGGGAAAATTCAGGAGCAGATGGGGCAGTGGACCCATGGCGGTTCATGCACCCAGGTGAGAAGGAATTCTCGATTTTTCCTCACCAATACACAGGGTCTACACCCGCATTGACTTCTTTGTCGTTGGGAAATCGGTGCTCCCAGAAATAGTGAGAGCGGAATACTCTGTGATTGTAATCTCCGACCACGCTCCACACTACATGAATGAATGAAAATCGCTTATTGTCACAAGTAGGCTTCAATGAAGTTACTGTGAAAAGCCCCTAGTCGCCACATTCCGGCGCCTGTTCGGGGAGGCTGGTACGGGAATTGAACCGTGCTGCTGGCCTGCTTGGTCTGCTATAAAAGCCAGCGATTTAGCCCAGTGTGCTAAACCAACCCCTTTCTGGGGTCTGACCTGTCCGTCGGTGGGTCCTGTACACAGTTAAAGTCTCCTCCCCATGATCAGTCGGTGCGTATCTATGTCGGGGATTTCCGCCATGGTCTTTTTTACAAATTCTGTGTCGTCCCAGGTGGGCGCATCCACGTTCACCAGGACCACCGGTGCCCTGTCTAGGACACTGCTGACATTACAAACCGTCCCCCTGGGTCCGTAACCGTCCTTGTCGCAGGAAATACCGTCCTTTTACTTATCAGTATGGTTACCCCCCTGGCTCTCGTTCCATGGCAGGAATGGTAGGTCTGTCCCACCCAGCCCTTCCCTACCCACATTCAGTTATTCTCCCTCACTGTGCGTCTCTGGGAGGAAAACTATGTCGGCTTTCATACTTTGCAGGTCGGAAAAGACTCTGGATCTTTTCACCGGGCCATCAAGAGCTCTGACATTCCAGGTGACTATTCTGATGGGGGTTTGTGCCCCCTCCTGCGGGATCAACCTACTTACCTTCTGGATGTGCCCCTTCACTCCAAGGTTTCCCTTTGTTAGGGGGCCATCCAAAATGGCCATTGTGGTAAACACCACTGGTAACACATTGCATGTATTACGGTACTGCCCCTGTATTACAGGTACCACAGTAAATCCCTGCCTGCTGGCTCCTCCCAGCAGGCGGCGTATAAAAGTGTCTGCTCTCCTGCGCTGCTCCCATTCTGGTTCCAGCTACAGGAGGCACAACATCTTGTGCAATAAAGCCTCGATTGTTTCATCATTCTCGTCTCATGGTAATTGACGGTAAATCAATTTATTGCACAAGATTTAAAAAGATGAACATCTTAATCAAGCCTGATCGCCTGGAGCTCAGCCCTCACGCAGTCGACGCCACGTCCACCTTCAACCACTGGCTAGCCTGCTTTGAAGGCTACCTCAGAACAGCCACTGAAGAACTCTCGGTCCCACAGAAGCTCCAAGTCCTCTACTCACGGATGAGCCCTGAAATTTTTCTCCTCGTCCGGGATGCGCCCACCTACACAGAAGCGATGACGCTACTAAAGGGACACTACATTAAGTCGGTGAATCAAGTGTACGCCAGGCACCTCCTGGCCACGAGACGGGAACCCCCAGGGGAGACTCTGGACGATTTCTTGCGGGCTCTACAGATTCTCGGTAGGAACGGTGACTGCCAGGCAGTTTCGGCAGTCTAACACACCAAACTACTAATCAGAGACGGTTATGTCACGGGCATTAAGTCTACGTACATTCGCCAGTGACTATTGGAGGGGGGTGTGGTGAACCACTGTAATAGGAGATGTAAGGTAGGACCTGCACTACAGGTTCGCCAGTAGCTCCTACCGGCTGGCTCCGCCCACGGAGAACTGTATAAATATGTATGACCTCCAGTGCCCTGCCATTTCGCCAGCTGCAGCAGGAGGCCACACATCTGACTGTAATAAAGCCACAGTTGTACCCAACTTTAGTCTTTGTGCAATTGATCGTGCATCAATTTATTGCAGTCAGATTTTCCACAGAATGGATATCAGAATTAAGCCCGATCGCCTGCAGCAGGATCCGCACTCGCCCAACGCCAAAACAGACTTTACTCACTGGCTAGCATGTTTTGAGGCCTACATTAAGGCTGCGGATCCCGAGCCAACGGAGGCTCAGAAGATAAACGTCCTGTACTCCAGACTGAGCTCCAGTGTGTTCCCGTTGATCCAAGACGGCACAAATTACACAAAAGCAATGGAACTCCTTAAGGAACACTACGCGCAGAAGGCAAACACGCTCTACGCGCAGAAGGCGAACATGCTCTTCGCCAGGCATGTACTCGCCACCCGCTCGCAACTACCTGGTGAGTCCATCGAAGACTTCAGGTGGGCCCTAATTCCATTCGTCTGGGACTGTGACTGTCAGGCCGTTACGGCCGCTGAACACGCAAATCTCTTCATGCGCGATGCCTTCGTGATGGGGATTGCGTCGGACCGCATCCAAGAACGATTACTGGAAGGGGCCACGCTCGAACTGGCGGAGACGAAAACCTTGGCGATCTCCATGACGGTCGCATCCCGTAACGTACAATCGTACCCCTCCCGCCGCGCTGCCCACCCTTCTACCCCTTCCTACCCTTCCTGGACCCTGCCGACGACCTCCTCGGCCGGGGCCATGCCTTTCCAATACGCCTGCGCCGCACACCGATCCGCGCACCCCGGGGGTCCCCGCTGCTACTTCTGCGGTCAGCAGAAGCACCCCCGCCAACACTGCGCGGCCCGCACTGCAGTTTGTAAAGCCTGCAGTAAAAAGGGCCACTTCGCGGCTGTGTGCCAGACCCGCGCAGTCGCTGCGATCGCGCCCGCTATCGCCCCCTCCCCCACGCCAGACGCACAATGGGAGCCGCCATCTTCTCCTCACGGGTCCATGTGTGACCAATGGGCGCCACCATCTTGTCCCCCTTCGGCCATGGGCGCGGCCATCTTGTCCCGACCCTGCAATTTGCGCATCGTGGGCGCTGCCATCTTGTCCCGACCCCGCAATGTACGTACCTTGGGCGCCGCCATCTTGTCCCCCACAGGGTCTTCGGACATCCCGACATCGGAACTGCATACGCTCGCCACCCGAAGCATCCGATGGCTACCCGCAGCTCGCTTCGATGACGCTGGACCAATCTCGCCTGTGCACCCTGGCCACCGCGTCGACGACGGTTAAAATCAACGGCCACGCGACCTCGTGCCTGCTGGACTCCGGGAGGACCGAAAGCTTCGTTCACCCAGATACGGTAAGGCGCTGCTCCCTCGCGGTCCACCCTGCCAATCAAAGGATCTCCCTAGCATCCGGATCCCACTCCATCCCGATCCGAGGCTTTTGTACAGTCACCCTCACAGTCCAGGGCGTAGAATTTAGTAACGTCCGCCTCTATGTCCTTCCTAATCTCTGCGCTGCACTCCTGTTGGGCCTGGACTTCCAGTGCAACCTCCAGATCCTCACCCTCAAATTCGGCGGGCCCTTACCCCCCCTTACCATTTGCGGCCTCGCGACCCTCAAGGTCGATCACCCCCTCCCTTTTTGCCACTCTAACTGCGGATTGCAAGCCCGTTGCCACTAGGAGCAGACGGTACAGCACCCAGGACAAGACCTTCACCAGGTCTGAAGTCCAGCGGCAGCTTAAGGAGGGTATTATCGAGGCCAGCAACAGCCCCTGGAGAGCCCAAGTGGTAGTGGTTAAAACTGTGGAGAAACACAGGATGGTCGTGGACTACAGCCAGACCATCAATCGGTACACGCAGCTCGACACGTACCCCCTCCCACACATGTCTGATATGGTCAATCAGATTGCGCAGTACCGGGTCTTCTCAACAATTGACCTGAAATCCGCCTACCACCAGCTCCCCATCCGGAAGTCGGACCGGCCATACATGGCCTTCGAGGCGGACGGTCGCCTCTACCACTTCCTTAGGGTCCCTTTCGGTGTCACAAATGGGGTCTCGGTCTTCCAAAGAGAGATGGACCAAATAGTTGACCAGTACGGTTTGCGGGCCAACTTTCCGTACTTAGATAATGTCACCATCTGCAGCCATGACCAGCAGGATCACGATGCCAACCTCGATAAATTCCTCCGCACTGCCACTCTTCTCAACCTGACCTACAACAAAGAGAAGTGTGTGTTCAGCACGACCCGGTTAGCCATTCTCGGCTATATAGTCCAGAACGGACTTCTCGGGCCCGACCCCGACCGCATGCGCCCCCTCATGGAACTTCCCCTCCCCAACTGCCCCAAGGCCCTCAAACGCTGCCTGGGGTTCTTTTCCTACTACGCTCAGTGGGTCCCAAACTATGCGGACAAGGCCCGCACACTCATTCAGTCCACCCAATTCCCCCTCGCGGTGGAGGCACAACATGCTTTCGCCCGCATCAGAGCAGACATCGCCAAGGCCGGGGTGTGCGCAGTGGATGAGTCACTGCCTTTCCAAGTAGAAAGCAACGCTTCAGACGTCGCCCTTGCCGCCACCCTAAACCAGGCAGGCAGACCCGTGGCATTCTTTTCCCGCACCTTTCATGCCTCTGAAATTCGACACTCATCCATCAAAAAGGAGGCCCAAGCTATCGTTGAAGCTGTGTGGCATTGGAGGCATTACCTGGCCGGTAAGAGATTCACTCTCCTTACGGACCAATGGTCGGTAGCCTTCATGTTCAATAACACACAGCGGGGCAAGATCAAAAATGATAAAATCTTGCGGTGGAGAATCGAGCTCTCCACCTAGAATTACGAGATCTTGTATCGCCCCGGTAAACTCAACGAGCCCCCAGACGCCCTCTCCCGGGGTACACGTGCCAGCACACAAGTGGACCAACTACGGGCCCTACACGACAGCCTTTGTCACCCGGGGGTCACTCGATTGTACCATCTGATAAAAGATCGCAATCTGCCCTACTCCGTCGTGGAAGTAAGGACAGTCACCAGGGACTGCCAGGTCTGTGCGGAGTGCAAGCCGCACTTCTACCAGCCAGACCGTGCGCGCCAGGTGAAGGCTTCACGCCCCTTTGAACGCCTCAGCTTGGATTTCAAAGGGCCCCTCCCCTCCAACGACCGAAACACGTACATTCTCAGTGTGGTCGATGAGTACTCCAGATTCCCCTTTGCCATCCCATGTCCCGATATGACGTCTGCCACCGTCATCAAGGCCCTCAGCACAATCTTCGCTCTGTTCGGTTTCCCAGCCTACATCCACAGTGACAGCGGATCCTCATTCATGAGCGATGAGCAGCGTCAGTTCCTGCTCAGCAGGGGTATAGCCTCCAGCAGGACGACCAGTTACAACCCCCGGGGAAACGGGCAGGTAGAATGGGAGAATGGGACGGTTTGGAGGGCCGTCCAGCTGGCCCTACGGTCCAGGAACCTCCCAGTCTCTCGCTGGCAGGACGTCCTCCCTGACACTCTACGCTCCATCCGGTCACTATTGTGCACCGCCACTAATAACACACACCATGAACGTGTTTTTACATTCCCCAGGAAGTCCACATCCGGGGTGTCGCTCCCGACTTGGCTCGCAGCTCCAGGACCGGTCCTTCTCTGTAGGCACGTCCGACTCCACAAGACGGACCCCTTGGTGGACAGGGTTCACCTGCTCCACGCCAACCCTCAATATGCCGACGTTGAGTTCCCCGACGGCTGCCAAGATACTGTCTCACTCAGGGACCTGGCACTGTCAGGTTCCACCCCAACATCCCCCCACCAATGCCCCACCACCCCACCTCCCACCGCGCCGCCAATATTGAACCCACCAGAGCAACCCTCCCTCCCCTTTTCCGCACAAGAGGATGAAGAGGAGAAGAGGACTTCTGCAAGCTCCCGGAGTTCCCCGATGACTGGCCAGCATCAGTACCGCCACCACCGCCATCGGTGCCCCCTCCACCACTGCCAGCACCAACTTCGCCGCCACTGTTACGCCGCTCCCAACAAAGCACCAAAGCACCGGACCAGCTGAACCTCTGACGGACTGCGGACCGTCAACATGGACTTTTCTTTCCCTACCACTGTACATAATTGCACTAATTGTATATAGTTTCACTTCACCCCCGCCGGACTCATTTTTAACAGTGGGTGAATGTGGTAGTGGTTAAAACTGGGGAGAAACGCCGAATGGTCATGGAGTACAGCCAGACCATCAACGAAGCGTACCCCCTCCCCCGCATATCTGACATGGTTAACCAGATTGCGCAGTACCGTGTCTTCTCAACGGTAGACCTGAAATCCGCCTACCACCAGCTCCCCATCCGTAAATCGGACTGTCCATACACCGCCTTCAAGACAGACGGCCGCCTATACCACTTCCTTAGGGTCTCCTTTGGCGTCACAAACGGGGTCTCCGTCTTCCAAAGGGAGATGGACCGAATGGTCGACCAGTATGGGCTGTGGACCACCTTTCCGTACCTGGACAACGTCACCATCTGCGGCCATGATCAGCAGGACCACAACGCCAACCTTGCTAAATTTCTCCACATCGCTACTCTCCTAAACCTCACCTACAACAAGGAGAAGTGCTTAGCCACCCTCGGCTATGTGGTCCAGAACAGAGTTCTGGGGCCCGATCCCGACCGCATGCGCCCCCTCATGGAGCTCCCCCCCCCCCCCTCCCCCCCACAGTCCCAAGGCCCTCAAATGCTGCCTGGGGTTCTTTTCATACTCCGCCCAGTGGGTCCCAAACTATGCGGACAAGGCCCGCCCACTCATACAGTCCACCTAGTTTCCCCTGACGGCCGAGGCCCAACAGGCCTTCCCCCGGATCAGAGCTGATATTGCCAAAGCCACAATGCACGCTGTAGATGAGACACTGCCCTTCCAAGTAGAATGTGACGGATCAGACGTTGCCCTTGCCGCCACCCTCAATCAGGCAGGCAGGCCTGTGGCATTCTTCTCCCGCACCCTTCATGCCTCAGAAATTTGGCACTCATCCTTCGAAAAGGAGGCCCAAGCTATCGTTGAAGCTGTGCGGCATTGGAGGCATTACCTGGCCCACGGGAGATTCACTCTCCTCAGTGACCAACGGCCGGTAGCCTTCATGTTCAACAACACACAGCGGGGCAATATCAAAAACGATAAAATCTTGCGGTGGAGGATTGAGCTCTCCACCTATAATTACGAGATTATGTATCGCCCCGGCAAACGCAACAAACCCCCAGACTCCCTATCACGAGGTTCCTGTGCCAGCACACAGGTAGACCGACTCCGGGCCCTGCACGACAACCTTTGTCACCCAGGGGTCACTTGATTGTACCATTTCATTAAGGCACAAAATCTGCCCGACTCCGTCGAGGAAGTACGGACAATCACCAAGGACTGGCAGGTCTGTGCGGAGTGCAAGCCGCACTTCTATTGGCCGGACCGCGCGCGCCTGGTGAATGCCTCCCACCCCTTTGAACGCCCCAGCATGGACTTCAAAGGCCCCCTCCCCTCCACTGACCGTCACACATATTTCCTAAGTGTGATCGACGAATACTCCAGGTTTGAGACTTCCGGTTGCGGCTATGCAGAGCTAAGTTGCACGCTCGGCAGCTCCCGCTTGAAACGGACATTTGGGCTCTTTTCAGGGCCCCCAGCGGCATTCTTTCGACATTTCCCGGTGTGGGAAGAAGATTGCAACATTCCCCCGACAGTGTATGGCTTGGACCAAGAGCGGGGCGACTAAAAAAGTGGTGGTGGACCCAAAGAAAGTGCGAGGGAAGAAGAGCAACCTGGCGGCGGGCAGGGACCAGGCAGCGTGGATGCAGTGGGCGCAGGAGCAGCAGGAGGCTATCCAGCGCTGCTTCAGGGAGATCAAAGCGGACCTGCTGGAGCTGATGAAGGCTTCTATCGACAAGCTGCTGGACAACGACAATGAGGACGAGATCTTAGGCCTGGCGGTAAAGGTGGAGGTGCACAAGGCGCTCCACAAGAAATGGCAGGAGCGGTTCGAGGAGATGGAGAATCGGTCGAGGCGGAAGAATCTGCGGATCCTGGGCCTCCCGGAGGGGCTGGAGGGGTCGAACGTCAGGGCCTATGTGGTGACCATGTTAAACTCGCTGATGGGAGCGGGGTCCTTCCAGGGGCCCCTGAAGCTGGAAGGGGCCCATAGAGTGCTGGCGAGGAGGCCCAAGGCTAACAAGTCGCCGCGGGCGGTGCTGGTGCGGTTTCATCGGTTCGCTGATCGGGAGTGTGTGCTCAGGTGGGCCAAGAAGGAGAGGAGCAGCAGGTGGGAGAACGCGGAGGTTCGAATATATCAGGACTGGAGTGCGGAGGTGGCGAAGAAGAGGGCCGGGTACAACCGGGCGAAGGCGGTGCTGCACAGGAAGGGGGTGAAGTTTGGCATGCTGCAGCCGGCGTGACTGTGGGTCACCTACAAGGACCGGCACCATTATTTTGAGTCCCCGGAAGAGGCGTGGGCCTTTGTTCAGGCCGAGAAACTGGACACAAACTGAGGGTCAGGATGGGTGGTCGGGGATTGCTGTTGGGGTGTTACACTTTGAGGCGGGGTTCTTTACTCTTGTTCCTTTTGGGTTCGGTGTGGGTGGTTATGGTGGGTTGGGCACTGTTTTGGTTGGGTTTGTCGGGTGGGTTCTTGAAAGGGGATAAGTAAATGGAGTAGGGGTGGATGGCCGGTAGGGGGGATGGGGCCCCGCGGGGAGGGTGAGGCCCGAGTCGGGGGTGAGGGGACTGGGCCTGCAAAAGGAGCGGGGACAGAGGTGGCGGGGCCGGGCAGGTGGAAAGCGCGGGCTTTTTCCCGCGCTGAAGGCTGGGGGGGGGGGGGGGGGCCGGGGCGGTGAAGCAAGGGTTGTTTCCCGCACTTGGGATGGAAGGGGGAGGTAGAGAGCCTGCTGATGGGTAATGGAGGAGGAGAGTATGTCCCACAATGGGAGGAGTCGAAGGAGAGGTGGGAGTGGCCGGGGTCAGCAGGAGTCAGCTGACTTGCGGGAGTGCAATGGGGGGAGCAAAGCAGCTAGGAGGGGTCCTAGCTGGTGGGGGGGTGGGGGGGGGGGGGAACCGGGTTGCTGCTGGTATGGTCAAGGGGGAGCTGGAGCGAATAGAGGGGGTTGGGACGGGGGTCTGCCGCTGTGGGTTCGGGCCGGGCGTGGGGTGCGGGCGCGTGGCTGGCCGAGGAGGGGTTATGGCTAGTCGGCGGTGGAGGGGGGCGGGTAGCCCCCTGATCCGGCTGATAACCTGGAATGTAACGGGACTGAATGGGCCGGTCAAGCGGGCCCGCGTGTTCGCGCACCTGAAGAGGCTGAAGGCGGATGTGGTCATGCTCCAGGAGACACACCTGAAGGTGGCAGACCAGGTAAGATTGAGGAAGTGGTGGGTAGGTCAGGTGTTTCATTCGGGGCTGGATGCCAAAAATCGGGGAGTGGCGATCTTGGTGGGAAAGATGGTGCCGTTCGAGGCGTCGAGCATTGTGACAGACAATGGCGGCAGGTACGTAATGGTAAGTGGTAAGCTGCAAGGGGAAAGGGTGGTGCTGGTCAACGTGTACGCCCCGAACTGGGACGATGCGGGTTTTATGCGGCGCATGTTGGGTCGGATCCCGGACTTGGAAGTGGGGGGCCTGATAATGGCGGGGGGACTTTAACACGGTGTTGGATCTGGCACTGGATCGCTCCAGGTTTAGGACGGGTAGGAAGCTGGCGGCGGCTAAAGTGCTGAGGGTGTTTATGGTCCAGATGGGATTGGTTTGCCCTTGGAGATTTGCAAGGCCGGGGGCTAGGGAATTTTCATTCTTCTCGCACGTTCATCAGGCTTATTCCCGGATCAACTTTTTTATTATGAGTAGGGCGCCGATAGCGAGAGTAGAGGATACCGAGTACTCGGCGATAGCCATTTCGGATCACGCCCCGCATTGGGTAGACCTAGAGTTGGGGGAGGAGAGGGACCAGCGCCCGTTGTGGCGCTTGGAGGTGGGGCTGTTGGCGGACGAGGAGGTGAGTGAGCGGGTCCGAGGAAGCATAGAGAGGTACCTGGAGGCCAACGATAACGGGGAGGTCCGAGTGGGGATGGTCTGGGAGGCGCTGAAGGTGGTGGTTAGGGGAGAGCTGATCTCCATTAGGGCGACAAGGAGAGGAGAGAGCAGAGGGCGAGGGAGAGGCTGGTGGGGGAGATGGTGAGGGTAGACAGGAGGTATGCGGAGGTGCCTGAGGAGGGACTGTTGAGGGAGAGGCGTAGCCCCCAGGCCGAATTCGACCTGTTGACCACCAGGAAGGCGGAGGCGCAGTGGTGGAAGGCCCAGGGGGTGATTTATGAGTATAGGGAAAAGGCAAGTCGGATGCTGGCGCATAAGCTTCGGAAGTGGGACGCAGCTAGGGAGATCAGGGGAGTTAAGGATAGGGGAGGGAGTGTGGTGCGGAGTGGGGTTGGCATCAATGGGGTCTTCAGGGACTTTTATGAGGAACTGTACCGGTCCGAGCCCCCACTGGAGGAGGAAGGGATGGGCCGCTTCCTGGACCAATTGAGGTTTCCAAAGGTGGAGGAGGGGCTAGTGGTAGGATTGGGGGCCCCGACTGGGCTGGATGAGCTGGCCAAATGGATAGGGAGCATGCAGGTGGGGAAGGCACCGGGGCCGGACGGTTTCCCGGTCGAATTGTACAAAAAATATGTGGACCTGTTGGGCCCGTTGCAAGTTAGGACCTTCAGTGAGGCAAAGGAGGGGGGGGCTTTGCTCCCGACGATGTCTCGGGCATTGATCTCCTTGATCCTGAAGCGGGACAAGGATCCCCTGCAGTGTGGGTCCTACAGGCCGATTTTGTTGTTAAACGTAGATGCCAAGGTGCTGGCGAAGGTCTTAGCCACGAGAATTGAGGATTGTGTGCCGCAGATCATCCACGAAGAACAGGCGGGGTTTGTGAAGGGGAGGCAGTTGAACGCGAATGTGCGGAGGCTCCTGAACGTTATTATGATGACGGCGAAGGAGGGGGAGGCGGAGATAGTGGTGGCGATGGACGCTGAGAAGGCCTTCGATAGGGTAGAGTGGGGGTACCTGTGGGAGGTGCTGAAGAGGTTTGGGGTTGGGGAGGGGTTTGTCAGGTGGGTTAGGCTGTTGTACGAGGTCCCAATGGCGAGTGTGGCCACGAACAAGAGGAGGTCTGAGTACTTTCGGTTGCATCGAGGGACGAGGCAGGGGTGTCCCCTGTCCCCCCTGCTGTTCGCACTGGTGATTGAACCCCTGGCTATGGCACTGAGGGAGTCGAGGAACTGGAGGGGGTTGGTGCGGGGTGGGGAGGAGCATAGGGTGTTGCTCTATGCGGACGACTTGCTGCTATATGTGGCGGACCCGGTGGGGGGAATGCCGGAGGTAATGAGGATCCTCAGGGAGTTCGGGGATTTCTCAGGGTACAAGCTCAACATGGGGAAGAGCGAGTTGTTCGTGGTTCACCCAGGGGACCAGGAACGGGGGATTGGCGAGCTCCCATTAAAAAGGGCGGAGAGGAGCTTCAGGTATTTGGGGGTCCAGGTGGCCATGAGCTGGGGGGCCCTGCATAGACTTAATTTCACAAGGCTAGTGGAGCAAATGGAGGAGGAGTTCAAGAGGTGGGACGCGTTGCCGCTGTCCCTGGCGGGTAGGGTGCAGTCAGTTAAGAAGACGGTGCTCCCAAGGTTTTTGTTCCTGTTCCAGTGCCTCCCCATTCTTATCCCGAAGGCCTTCTTTAGGCGGGTCAACAGGAGCATCACGAGGTTTGTGTGGGCGCGAGGGACTCCGCGGGTGAGAAGGGTGTTCCTGGAGCGGAGTAGGGATGGGGGGGTGGCTGGCACTGCCCAACCTCCGTGGGTACTACTGGGCCGCCAATGTGGCGATGGTGCGCAAGTGCGTGATGGAGGGGAGGGGGCTGCATGGAATAGGCTGGAGATGGCATCTTGTGAGGCTACGAGTCTGGAGGCGCTGGCAACAGTGCCGCTGCCACTCCCTCCAATGAGGTATACCAAGAGCCCGGTAGTGGCGGCTACCCTCAAAATCTGGGGGCAATGGAGGCGGCACAGGGGGGAAGTGGGGGCCTCGGTGTGGACCCCAATACGGGGAACCACCGGTTCTCCCAGGGAGAACAGATGAGGGTTTTCGGGGTGGCACAGGGCAGGGATAAGAAGGTTGGGGGACATGTTTGTGGACGGGAAGTTCGCGAGCCTGGGTGAGCTGCAGGAGAAGTATGGGCTCCCCCGGGGAACACCTTTAGGTACCTACAGGTAAGGGCGTTTGCCAGGCGGCAAGTGGTGGAATTCCCGCGGCTGCTGCCACGCACAGTACAGGACAGGGTGCTCCAGAAACATCCCGGCCTCCCTCTGGCAGGAGGTCCTCCCTGAGGCACTCCACTCCATTCGCTCATTACTCTGCACTGGCACTAACAATACACTCCATGAATGTCTTTTTGCCTTCCCCAGGAAGCCCACATCTGGGGCGTCGCTCCCAACTTGGCTCACAGCTCCGGGAACCGTGCTTCTCCGTAAGCATGTCCGACTCCACAAGGCGGACCCGTTGGTGGAGAGGGTTCACCTGCTCCACGCAAACCCACAGTACGCCTGTGTGGCGTTCCCTGACGGCCGCCAGGATACTGTCTCCCTCAGGGACCTGGCACCCAGCAGTTTCCAGCCCCACACCACCCCCTTCGCCCCTGGCGCCAGCCCCCCTCCCCGTCGCTCACAACAGCACCCCGCCCCCCAGGACCGTCCGTCCCCCCTCTGCCCACGCCCGACGATGAAGAGGATTTCGGCATGCTCCTGGAGTCACCTTCGACCAGATGAGCACCAACATCGCCGACGCCACTGCGTCGCTCCCAGAGGAACATCAAGGCCCCGGACCGGCTAACCCTCTGACAGGTCCACCGGACATCAAAGGACATTTGTTTGCTCAAATCTTGTAAACATTAACTCATTGTTGTATATAGTTATCCAACACCCCCGCCGGACTCAATTTTTAACAGGGGGTGAATGTGGTAAACCACTGTTGAACCTGTATTAGGTATTGTACAGTAGGACCTGTACTACAGGTTCGCCGGTATTCCCTGCCCGCTGGCTCCGCCCAGGAGGTGGGGTATAAATATGCGTGGCCTCCAACTAGCAGCCATTTCACCAGCTGCTGTAGGAGGCCACACATCTGATAGCAATAAAGCCTCAGTTGGATTCAACTATCGTCTTTGTCCAATTGATCATGCCTCACTCTGATTTTATGTCCTTCCCAGTTGCATCACTTCGTCTGTCTGGCCCAGCGAGGGTTCTTTTCCCGGTCCTGTTATTTGTGCAGCTATGCTATTACCGCTCTTGGCTGCTCCCCCACCTTGTACTTTGGTCAGAGCGACCTATGAGCCCTGTAGTTTCCGGAGGCTTGGGAAAGCTGTCCCTTCCCACCAGGTTGCCCAGCATTTGGGCCACACATTGGGCCAGGTCCCTGCCCTCAATTCCCTCTGGCAGGCCGACTATTCGGATGTTCTGCCGCCTCGACCGATTTTCTTCGTCCTTGACCCTCCCTTTCAGGCTCCCCTGGGTCACCACCAACCTCTTTATTTCAGCCTCCAGGGTGATGATTCAGTTGCTCTGGTGCATCAATGCCTTTTCCAGCTCCTTTATTATGCTCCCCTGACATTCCAGTCTCTTTCCCATGCTGTCGAGAGCATGGCAGCCAGGACCTCCGCCACCTTGACTGCCACCTTTATTTCAGCCTTGATGTCAATCCTCATCTCCTTCAGTTCCCTGGTGAGAAACGTCTTCCATCCATCGCCTGGCAGGTGGGGGGCTCGTTTTCCGGGTTGCCAGTCTCACTCTCTCGGGGGTGACCGGGGACCCTTCGCCTATGGGTCCGCTGACCTGCTTCCTCGCCGCTCTTGTCCCTTGCCTCAGTTTCTGGCGTCTCTGTAGCCTCTTGAGCTGCTGCTTCCTGCCATTTTTACTATGTATCTTTTCATTGAGGGTGAGGGGATGATTTAGTCCAATTTTGCTGGCTACATTCAGTCAAAAGTGCTTATTTTGTTGTCTTACGGAGGAGAGCAGCTGATGTGCGACTACTCAGCACATCCCCTTCACCGGAAGTCCCACTCTGCTTGCTTGTGGTGTCAGGTTGGGCTCGGATATAAACTTGCACCACAAATTCAGCATGACTGCAAAGGAATTTCCACTTCACTTCGATATTAACTCGGTAGGGCAGCACAGTGACGCAGTGCGTTAGCCCTGTTGCCTCACGGCGCCGAGGTCCCAGGTTCGATCACGGCTCTGGGTCACTGTCTGTGTGGAGTTTGCACATTCTCCCTGTGTTCGTCCCCACAACCCAAAGATGTGCAGGCTAGGTGGATTGGCCACGCTAAATTGCCCCTTCATTGGAAAAAAAAAAATGAATTGGACACTCTAAATTTAATTTTTAAAAAGATATTAACTAGGCTGTGTGAATCCAGACCAAGGGCTCACTTGACCGCAGAGAGAGATGGAATGTCAAAGTATATAAGCATGTGGTGTTAAATCCGCATGGTTGAAATCCAGTTCACAAAGTGTTCAAGGCATCCACAAAGTTGAGAAACGTTATCTCCTTTGGGGAGTTTTCTCTTATTCACTAGAGTCTCAGATCAGGGCCTGATTTTGAATTCTGCATTCTCTTACAGCATGGTGTCTCAGCACCAATGCTAGCATTAGGGTGTGAATTCACCTTTAAATTTTTAGAGAGCTGCAGTTCTCTGCATTTTGCTTTTGAACCATTTACGGACAATGGGCTGTATTTCTCCATGCCACCCGCTGTTGCGACAGGGTGAGGCGGGGTGAATTGGGTTCCACTTATTCATCCCTGGCAGTTGATCGCAACAGAAGTTTCAAAAACATGTATTTCCCCCTTGGTTACATTTTTCAAATCCAAATGTATTTACTTTTTAATAAGGAGCCAATCAAACAAGGTCTCCTTGAGTGAAAGAAAGTTTATGAGTTACTAAACCCAAGAAAAGTAATAAAAAATGCAATGGCCCCCACACACACATAGATATCAGAACAAATGTTAGTCCATATAAAAGTTATAAGAATATATGATTAAGTCCTTTGCTTGTTCTGGAGGTGCAGATTGTTGAATGTTGCGGCCACTTGAAGTTAGCTGATTTCTTTTAAAATCCTGGAGTTGAATTGAAGTCCAGGTAACTGCACTTTGCTGCAGGCAGTTTCCTTCCTTTTAATTCCATGGTCTGTCTCACAAGAAATTGCTGGGTTTATCTTGAGGTACTTTCCAATGGAAATACACTGGGCACGATTCTTCGACCCCCCACCGGGTCGGAGAATCGCCGGGGGCTGGCGTGAATCCCGCCCCTGCCATGTCCCGAATTCTCCGCCACCAGAGATTTGGCGGGGGCGGGAATCGCGCCGCGCCGGTTGGCGGGCTCACCCCCGGCGATTCTCCGGCCCGCGATGGGCCGAAGTCCCGCCGCTGTCAACCCTCTCCCGCCCGCGTGGATTAAACCACCTTTTGAACGGCGGGACAAGGCGGTGTGGGCAGGCTCCGGGGTCCTGGGGGGGGGGGCGCGGGACGATCTGGCCCCGGGGGGTACCCCCACGGTCGCCTGACCCGCGATCGGGGTCCACCGATCTGCAGGCGGGCCTGTGCCGTGGGAGCACTCTTTTTCTTCCACCTTCGCCATGGTCTTCACTATGGCAGAGGCAGAAGAGACCCCCTCCCCTGCGCATGCGCGGGGATGACGTCAGCAACCATTGACGCTCCCGCGCATGCGTCGCTCGGCGAAGACCTTTCGCCGCCGGCTGGCATGGCACCAAAGGCCTTTCCCACCAGCCGGCGGAGCGGAAACCACTCTGGCGCGGGCCTAGCCCCTCAAGGTGAGGACTTGGCCCCTAAAGGTGCGGAGACTTTGGGGCGGCCCGACGCCGGAGTGGTTCCCGCCACTCCATTACGCCGGAACCCCCTGCCCCGCCGGGTAGGGGAGAATCGCGCCCCCTATCTCTATGCACAATCTTTAGACCGTTGAGAGATATTTTTCTTGAGAAAGAAGGAGAGGGAGAAAGATTCCTCACTGCTTCCTTCAGCAGTTTTTTTCCAGATGATTTCTCTCTATGTCTGGCTTGGCAAAACCAGTTCTTGAAAAACTGTCAGTAAATTCCAAGATGGAATTCAATTCACATGGTTTGAAAACATTGCTCTAAAGCCATGAATCACATTTTTGATCTTTCAACTCCGAAACGTTTGACACATTACAAGACATTATAAACCAACAGGAGATGGAGTTATTTCATCCTCAGAGGAGTTTTGTGTATCCGGGCTTTGGTTGTATTGGGTCTCTCTGGCTGGTTAACAGTTTCTACTTTCTTTACTGTTGAATAAAATTAAGCACTTTATATTTTTAATGCATTACTTTCATGAAGTGGACCGTGACACCCGCAGGTGTGAAATTCCATGCAACAATTCAGGGCAGATCTGCAGTGTAACCAATATATGAACCTTCCAGGAAAATGTTCAATGTCCAATAACAGACATCAGGTGACTGGTGGTAGCCATCACTGATCGGTCTCTTTTTAGATTAAAAAAAACTCTTTAAACAATTCAATCGGCTTATGATTAGCTGTGAGGTTATAGTCATGCTTTCTCTCCACACCACTTGATCCCTTTCCCCACAAGGGTCACTCCCAGCTCCCTCTTGAATAAAACCAACGACCTGGCCCCAACAGATTTCTGTGGTAGAGAATTCCACCAGTTCACAACTCTGAGAGAAGAAGTTCTTCCTCATCTCAGTCCTGAATGGCTGATCCCTTATTCTTAGGCTGTGACCCCTAGTTCTGGATGTCCCCAACATTGTAAACATTCTTCCTGCATCTAGCCTGACCAGTCCCATCAGGATTTTATTTTTTCTATGAGATCCCCACTCATTCTTCCAAACTCCAGTGAGTACAAGCCCAGTCGATCCAGTCTTGCTTCATATGTCAGACCTGCCATCCCACGAGTCAGTCTGATGAACCTTCGCTGGACCCCCTCAATAGCAAGAATGTCCTTCCTCAAACTAGGAGACCAAAACTGCACACAATGCTCAAGGTGTGTCCTCACCAAGGTCCTGTATAACTGCAGCAAGACATCCCTACTCCTATACTCTGATCCTCTCACAATGAAGGTCAGCATGCCATTAGCTTTCCTCACCGCCTGCTGTACCTGCATGGCAATCTTCAGTGACTGTTCCACCATGACACCCAGGTCTCGTTGCACTTCCTCTTTTCCTATACTGCCACCTTACAGATAATAATTTTTTACCACCAAAGTGGATAACTTCACATTTACCCACATGATATTGTGTTTTCCACTCAGCCAGCCTGTCCAAGTCACCCTGCAGCCTCTTTGCATCCTCCTCACAGCACACACTGCCACCCAGCTTAGTGTCGTTTGCAAATTTGGAGATATATGGGCACCCATTTGCGGCTGTTTTTATGGCCCTCCCAGCCAGTCCCCAGAGATCTGGCAAAATTCAGCCTCCTGCCCTCTTCAAATCTGTTTTGGTTGGATTGATGTAGGACAGAATTGATTGAAGTGGAACAGGACACAATTTATAAAGCCTATGTATAGTGAAATATTCTTATTTCATTAGGCAAAGATAAAAGGGGTTTTCACAGTAACATCATTGAAGCCTACTTGTGACAATAAATGATTATTATTATAAGTAAAGTCAGCTTCATTCCACGAGCTCATTGTAAGGCTAATGTTCGATTGAACCATTCCTCCAAACCACCCATCCTGAAATTGCTCATGGCATAGTCCTGTACAGGGTTTGCCTGTGTCCGAAGGACTGTACAGCCTTTTCAAAGTTGAAATGGAGCAGTGTATTTGGGCTGTTAATTTCATGCTTAAAGGCACAACAAACATATTCAGCAAAGTGCAACTTCTGGAAATCTGAAACAGAGGCAAAAAATGCTGCAAGTAATCAGCAGTTCTAGCAGCATTTTTTTGGAGGGAGAAATAAAGTTAATGATCAGATTGATCATTTTTCATCACTTTCTTAATTGTTGTAGATGTTTTATTTTAAAGAGGATTAGCTTTGATTGTGACTAAATTATATAGTATGGCAAGTTATGGGCCAAATATGTGGATATTCTTTAGATCTGTGATTATTCTAGATTCTTTTAAATACTGTGAATATTCTGATGATACCATTTCATGATCTCATGTTCTCAGGGACTGGTTTAGCACAATGGGCTAAACAGCTGGATTGTAATGCAGAACAAGGCCAGCAGTGCGGGTTCAATTCTCGTACAAGCTTCCCCGAACTGGTGCCGGAATGTGGCAACTAGGGGCTTTTCACAGTAACTTCATTTAAAGCCGACTTGTGACAATAAGCGATTTTCATTTTTCATTTTTCACTTGAATGATTCACATTCAGATGGTGATTCAGATTGGTTGCACTTCGTCATGACAATAAAAGATTATTATTACCTTCCAAGCAGAGATGGACAGATTCAGAGTATTTCTCTGAAAGGATATGCTGTCCTTCCTGACCCACCTGGATTCTAGTTTAAAATGCCACAAGAATGCAACCTGAAAGCAGAATTTCCTTTTATTATCCATATACCAATTGAGTCTCCGTTTACAAATGGTAAGAACGGCTATTTTATAACACTTCCCTGAATTTGGTTTACATATTCCAAAAAAATGCAGGTTTGAGGCTGAGCACTGCATTCCGAATTCAGCCATCTCTACCGCCATTCTTCAAGCTAATCCCTTTAACGTGCAGTTCAGAATAAGAATACCGATGAATCAATATCACAAATGCGATCAGCATTTTCTATTGGTTTATCCCTTGAACAAGAAAGTACATTACATTGCTGCAAAGAAATCCACCCAACTATCCAATGTGGCATTTTAAAAGAATGGCTCAGTGATTACAGACTGTTTCAGATCAGAAGTGAGTGAGAACATTAGGGTATTTGGCCACTAAGCAACACGTTTCTCCTATTTTGGGTGTCACCCCATGTGCTGTAATGGTAATTCATCTCCTATTGAATCTATTTATTGACCCACTCATCAAACTAATAGTTATGTTCTAACCTCTGTTTTGAAACATCCCATCATCTTGTAAACCCCAATTAAATCCCCTCTTAACCTTAGTTCCAAGGAAAACAGTCTGAAGGTATTCAACCTCTCCCCATAACTGAAGCCCCTCTCCCATGGTAACAGCCGAGTAAACCCCTTGTATCTTTTCTTTGCTTTTCATTTCTGAGGTGTGGTGCCCAGAATTACTCACAATGCTCCCACTGAGGCCTAACCAGTCATTTATAAAGTTCTAGTATGCTTTGCTTTTACATTCTATTTCTCTATTTAAAAACCTAAGTAACCCGTTTGCTTTTTAAATCTCCTTATGAACTTGCCTCGCTACTTTTAAAGGTTTGTGTACAGTAATTCCTTACTTAAAGTCCTAGTTACGTTGGCACACTGGAGGCAATGATGAATTTTGTTGCCTTGTCTGCCTTTGTCAATAGGAGCCTCTGAAGAAATGGAGAATTTTCCATCATCTGACCGTTAATCTTAATTGATGGGTGAAGGTGACTCTCTGTGAGAGCTGATTGGAAGAGGACCTTAGTTTTCTGGGTGTTTAGTAAGAGGCCCATTTTTCCCCAATATATTTTCTGAGTGCGTTTACACAAGCATCTTCTGAGGCTCAATTACTGAGATTGGAGTTATTTGGGATTTGAGTTAAAGGTGGTGTAGTTCGAACATCAGGGGCGTCATTCTCCGACCCCCCGCCGGGTCGGAGAATGGCCGTTGGCCGCCGTGAATCCCGCCCCCGCCGAAGTCTCCGCTCCCGGAGATTGGGCGGGGGCGGGAATCCGGCCGCGCCGGTTGGCGGGACCCCCCGCTGGATTCTCCGGCCCGAATGGGCCGAAGTCCCGCCCAGGAATTGCCTGTCCCGCCGACGTAAATCAAACCTGGTATTTACCGGCGGGACCAGGCGGCGTGGGCGGGCTCCGGGGTCCTGGGGGGGGGCGCGGGGCGATCTGACCCCGGGGGGTGCCCCCACGGTGGCCTGGCCCGCGATCGGGGCCCACCGATCCGCGGGCGGGCCTGTGCCGTGGGGGCACTCTTTCCCTTCCGCCTCCGCCACGGCCTCCACCATGGCGGAGGCGGAAGAGACTCTCCCCACTGCGCATGCGCGGGAAACTGACAGCGGCCGCTGACGCTCCCGTGCATGCGCCGCATTTCTGCGCCAGCTGGCGGGGAAACAAACGCCATTTCCGTCAGCTGGCGGGGCGGAAATCCCTCCGGCGTCGGCCTAGCCCCTCAATGTTGGGGCTAGGGCGCCAAAGATGCGGAGCCTTCCGCACCTTTGGGCCGGCACGATGCCCGTCTGATTGGCGCCGGCTTTGGCGCCAGTCGGCGGACATCCCGTCGTTGGGGGAGAATTTCGCCCCAGGTCCTGGAGGAGTTAATGGGACAAAGCACCAGGATCATTAATAACCTTAGTAAAATTTATCCAAAGACTGTTGGACAACATTGTTTTACTTCTGCATGTATATATCCTTGTACTAGTTGATGCCAGCATTTATTGTTCTGTTCACTCTGGTACGGTGCTCTCTATTTGGATCATCCTGGTTAAGATTTCCATTGCCTCTTTGATGAGTTTGAAAGCTCTTGTCAATCATTTCCTTTACAAAACAGGGGCTGGTAGCTCCAAGTGGTCTTCCTCTTCAGCTCCTTGACTCTCCAGCTGCATTAAGTCTTCGTTAGATAATTCATCTCCATGGGACTCAAGCGATTCCATCACGTCAGTCCCCCCCCCACTTCAGCAAAGCAAACATCCCTTGCCAAGGTGATGGTTTGACCCTGGATCTCAGGGTCAGTGATATTCTCTGTGGTCATTGACACACTTACGGCCACACTTTGCACCACACACCACCCATGCACAATGATGGAATTTTATCTCATGAATCCCACAAATCGTTGCCCTAGAGAATGTTGCAGCTACAGCAACATTATCTGGCTGTTGACACATTCTCACCATCCGTTGCCTTGATGAGTTGGAAGAAGGTAGTAGTCCTTGAATGTTGTTATTGCTTCTTGATCCAGTGGCAGGAAATCACCTTCACGTTTTTGAACAAGGCATCAAGGTTGATAGGATGACCTGGCGCTCATCCAACAGGAGCAATATCTGAAAGGTGATACTTTCTCTGGCACAATATTCCCTCCAGACAGGGATGGCATACAAAGAGAACCATTCTTGAAAGAATGTACCCATCGGCCAAGCTTTCTTATTTGAACGGCAAGTGATGCCCACATGGTCCTTGGAATAACCCCTCAAAGCCCTTGGTGTCTTGGACAGGTATTAATGTCCTAAACCTGAAATTGCCTGCAGCATTTCCTCCAAGCGAAACAGTCAGGCGATCCTTGGCAACTTCAAATCTTGGCTCTGACTTCTCCTATTTGGAGATTAATGTTCTCTGCATCACATCCTTTCAACAGAGCCCCATCTAATCAACATTAAAGACTTGATTTGGTGAGTAGCCACCTTCAATGATTCTCTTCATATAGTCAGGGAACCCCATCAGCTGCTTCAGTACTGGCATTAGCTGCTTCGCTGTTCACTCAAACATTATGCAGATAGGAATGTTTCTTGAAATCTCAAACTATCCATGACTAGCACTGAAACCTTCTGACTGGACTCTCATCCTGCTCATTCTGTAGGGCTTCATACAGGCTTTTAACTTTTGCTTGGATGACCATCAAATTGTGCTGTTTTTGGTATTTGATCCAGACTGCCAAGAGTGTTTCCATATTGTCTATGATTCTGCTTCCAGTCCAACTTTTGATTTTGTCAGCGTTACCATGGATTGTTCTCACCATCAAGCACCCTACCAATTTTCAAATGCTCATTCTCTGGCCTCAAAATTTTTTAAAACCTCCAATTCCAATGCCAAAATTATCATTTTTCTTGTTTTTTTAGCAGCAGGGGACTCACCACATTCACTGACTCATGTTTAAGAGTGATTCCAAGGATTGAAGCACTAAATCACAGCTGTAAACTATCTCAAATGACTTTAAAATGGCCACTTTGCCTCAACCCAATGTTGAAACAGGTCACACTTGGGGCTGCAAAACTAATCAGAAGATTGCAGAGCCAGGACCTGCGAGCTTCCACTTTCCTCCTGAAAGGCATAGTAATTTTTGCCAAAAGAAGGTCCCAAACCAAGAAGAGCACAGCAGCCATCAGCTTCTCATTGATTTTAAAATGGACTCTCTAACTCACCTTTTGTGAGGGCCATGAAGAATCCAGCACGAGTTTTAAGGATACAAAGTAATAACATTTATTTACAATAACATACATATATAACAGCAGCAGCAACTTCACTTGCTGCTCACTCCTTCCTGCTGGTTCCTAAACTGGCCAGCTTTATTTATACTAGGAGTTTACTAATGGTTTCTCCACCCCCCTCATTGGGGAAGCTCATACTCCCACAGGATTGTGGGATTGTCATTAGTCCCCAGCCAATGGTAAGTAGGCAGGTTATAACATCACCAGATGTAAATCTTCACAGCAGGCACACTGTGAAATTAAAATAGGAGTGAAGAGTCAGGAGCTACACTTGCACTGCACACAGGTGAGCAGTCCAGGCCTCAAGCTCACCCTCAAATACTGTGGATATAGATTTTCTTCACACAAAACTGTACTGCAGAGTTTTAGGAAAAAAGTCGCTGTTACTTTGAGTGTGATTGAATGCCTCTCCTCACACTCACTCCATAATGGCAATGATTGGGTCACGTGACTGTATATAAGGCCCGGTGCAAAACAAAGGTAAAGTGAAAGTCCCAACGCTAAGTGTGCATCCTGGCTCTATTATGACCTGGAACAATGCTGAACGAGGCAACTTAAAATGGGGACTTACTGTATCTGGACAGATCTGCACCTTTGAAAGTCATGCTATAAATATTATGCTGTCTTTCCACATTAGTCTTCCCAACGGTCTATCACTTCCCCACATTGAACTTCATAGTTCTACCCATTGTTCTGAGGAAAGGTCATGGAGCTGAAGTGTTATCTCTAGTTTCCCCCCTCTGCAGATGCTGTCTGACCTGCTGAGTGTTTTGAGAATTTCCTGTTTTTATTTCAGATTTCCAGCATCTTCATTTTGCCTTTTGTCATATTCTTTACAACAACTGAGATATTTATCCTTTAGTGTTAAATAGTTTCCAGAAGAGGCCAGCAGATAAAATGTTAACAGTTTTCTCACCATGGTTGGCAACGGAATAATAGTCAGCAACACTTGTATTTAATTTCCTATATTTCAATAAAAGTATGGCAACACTGCGAATTAGATGTCAGTCTGATGAATGCTGTGTAAATTAACATTTTAATTATGCTCCACCCTGCTCCTCACCACATTAGAACAAATAATTTGTCAGTTAATTCTTGATCAAAATTCTTGCCTGGTTCATGCAAATTGAATGTGGTTGTGGTTGACTATTTTGTATTGAGTGAAGGAGCAGCTTCCATTTTAAATCTTAGTGACTTATATAAATGTAAAAACAAAGGCAAATGTTTCTACTTCTGTCACATTACTCCCCCCTGCAGACTGAAATTCCTTACAAAGCACTCCAAATACATCACCGGAGAGTTAAAACAGAGCTCTACTGTTGATAGGACAGTTTATCAGTATTTTCTGAACATCTTGAAGCCCCCATTTCTCAATTATTTATTTCGGCAAATATGTCTGACATTGAACTAAGCTGTCTGAGAAATCATTTCAGTTTGCAATTCGTTAGCTCATTTCTATCAAAGTTATGAGAATAATTGTGCTAAACTAGCCCCTCCTCCTGTTTGGGTGCCAATGTTCGTGAGATCACTTTGTTTGTGATTATAGATTCTGGGCTATTTTAAATGTTATGACAATTATGGCAGCCAGCCCGTGAAACAGGACAAAGTATTCCAATGAATTCACATCATTCTTAATACAAGTATGTGAGTACAATTCGTGTTCATTAACCTTCTCAGAAACTCCTGTCTGTCACCATTCTAAGAAGAAGCATTTGGACAGACTCTCATGGATGCCACACAAGTAGCACTCTGAGCAGTTGAAGAGGCAAATCGGAATTGGTCATAACATTCTGATACAATTAGTTCAACCTGAAAGTCGTACTGTACATAAAACCCAACTGTAACATGTTAAACATTTCAAATTGCTGCCTCTGTGTATATACAATTGTACATACATAATATACACAGCGAGAGGGAAGGAGACAAAGAGATGAGCAGTTTGCTTCTGTAAGAAATATTTAGGATAAATGTGTGATTAAATCAAATTCATGACAGCAAAGAAAACCGTTACAAGTAAAGGGAGTACGTTATAGGATTTGTCAGGCAGTAAGAAATACCAGCTGAAACATAGGAGGTTTGTAAAAAATTCTAAAATCCAGACAAGATTTATGAACCATTTGCTATGACAGTGTAATGTCAACCACAATATAACCTAGGTCCTGGCAAAGTCTCTGAAACCACGTTCCAGCAAATTGTTATAGCACTAACATGATGATGTGTGAGTGTAATATTTATGGAAGTCAGGAATCTGGAAACAGTATATGTGAAGTGTCGAAAATGAAAAATCATGTTTTCAAAGAGAGCATACATCACATAAAAACGTTGTGTATGAGCTTTCTAGAAAGCTTGCTGGCAATGTTCAAGTGCCATGGCCTTGTATACATTCTATCAGATGCTAACTGATAAGGTCTTTACGACTTACTTTATTTTTGACCATTGTAAGATACTTCTTTATTAATGAATATTGAATACAATGACACATTATTTAATTTTAATACAGACTAACATTCCATACATTATAACCAATGATATAGTTATTTCCACGTTTATTTTGTTGATTTCTACTGTTAAAGTTAAAAAGCACCACCATTCTTTATTAAAGAGATTGAATTCTGATTTAAATGCACGTTTTAGGCAGGAGTATAAAAATTGAGAATTATAAACTTCTGTTAATGTTTTCCAGGTCATGAAATTCAATGTATTTGTGTACAATTAGTCAAATGAATGAGTCACCCTCTTCCTGTCATTTTAAGCCACTGCAACGTAAATGCTACGGGAAACGTCTTCCAGATCATCTATTAGATATGCCCATTTCTGGTTTTTTTTAAAAGCCCTGTCTTGTCATTTGACACACTGCTGTTTTGATTATGTTTTCAGATAGAAACTGCATTCTCAAGTTTAATTTGCTGATATGGCATGTGTAGAACTAACAGCCATTGGAGTTCACCTCGACAAGGCCTGGAGTTCAGCCCATGTCATCCTGTCAAAATTAAACTGAGATTTCTCTCGGATTCCAGAGCATGTGGTAATGGAGCTGTGTGTTGCATTGAATGACGTGTGTATTATTATAAAGCCATTAGCTCAGCAATCTCTCCACGGCTTGAACTGTGGCAAGTGGGCTTGGAAATGGAGATTTAAATGATAGGCCCCTGACACTGCAAATTAAAGTGGGAATTTGGAATGTGAGGATGGTATTTAAAGATGGCTTTGAAAGAGCACAGACTTTATTCTGGGGTTAGAGTGGAGAGCTGTTAGTACTTCTGTTTTGTAGTTCGGAATATTTTCAATGTTTTTATCAGTGTGTATAAAACACAACAAATGATCAAAGTGCCTGATTTCTCCAATAAATCTTTTCTGGCTGGAGATGGGAGAGGAAGCATTTTTTCCAACCAGAACTAAGAGTTTCAGACGAAAATAACAGCAAAATACCACGGATGCTGTAAATCGGGAAACACTCCGGAGGTCTGAAGCATCTGTGGACAGTGAAGCAGAGTTAATGTTTTGAGTTCACACGTACGAATCTTCTTCCAAGCTCAGGTCAGATGGAGGGTGAAGTTCCCTCAACTCTCCCTCAACGTTGCACATTCTCCCCGTGTTTGCGTGGGTTTCACCCCCACAACCCAAAGATGTGTAGGTTAGGTGGATTGGTCATGCTAAATCGCCCCTTAATTGGAAAAAATGAATTGGGTACTGTTAAAAAAAAAGTTTTTTAATTTAAAAAAAACTCCCTCAACAAAATACTAGTGCACCCTTCACAGAAGAACAGGGGCGGAATTCTCCGGAAACGGCTGCTCCGCATCTTTGGGGGCCGAGCCCCAACATTGAGGGGCTAGGCCGACGCCGGAGGAATTTCCGCCCCGCCACCTGGCGGAAACGGCCTTTGTTGCCCCGCCAGCTGGCGCGGAAATGACATCTCCGGGCGGCGCATGCGCGGGAGCGTCAGCGGCCGCTCACAGTTTCCCACGCATGCGCAGTGGAGGGAGTCTCTTCCACCTCCGCCATGGTGGAGACCGTGGCGGAGGCGGTAGGGAAAGAGTGCCCCCCACGGCACAGGCCCGCCCGCGGATCGGTGGGCCCCGATCGCGGGCCAGGCCACCGTGGGGGCACCCCCCGGGGTCAGATCGCCCCGCGCCCCCCCCCCCCAGGACGCCGGAGCCCGCCCACGCCGCCTTGTCCCGCCGGTAAGGTAGGTGATTTAATTTACGCCGCCGGCGGGACAGGCAATTTATCGGCGGGACTTCGGCCCATCCGGGCCGGAGAATCGAGCGGAGGGGCCCGCCAACCGGCGCGGCCCGATTCCCGCCCCCGCCGAATATCCGGTGGTGGAGAATTCGGCAACCGGCGGGGGCGGGATTCACGCCAGCCCCCGGCGATTCTCCGACCCGGCGGGGGGTCGGAGAATGTCGCCCAGGGTCCTGCAACAACTACCAATTTCTCCTTTCTACATCTCTGAGTGAGATCGCTAAATTCTAACAAATGAATAGGTTGTTATTGCTGCAGAGCTGTGCTCATTTACATCTTACAGACAGCAGAGACAGGGGGCGGGAATCTCCGAGCCCTGCGCCGGGCCGGAGAATCGCCGAAACCGCGCCACGCCGCCCCAACGCCGGCATGCGATTCTCCAAGAAGCAGAGAATCGGCGCCATTTGCAATGGTGTGTTTGGCGCGGCGCCGGTCGCAGGCCGCTGTCCGCGGCCGGGCCGCCGATTCTCCGGCCTTGATGGGCCGAGTGGCCGCGCGGAAATGGCAGAGATCTGCCGGCACCGTCCACACTCACGGGAACACTGCGCGCAGGGTCGGGGGGCGGCCTGTGTGGGGGGGGGGGGCTCCGATGTGGTTTGGCCGCAATTGGGGCCCACCAATCGACGGGCCGGCCTCTTCAGCCCCGGCCCTATTTTGTTACGCGGCCAGCCCCTGAACCCCTGCGTCATGTTGCGTTGGGGCCGGCACGTTGAGGAAGTCCCCCATGCATGCAGGGTTGGCGCGGCGCCACTGCGCATGCGCGGGTTGGCGCAGCGCACAGCTGGCACCAGGAAGGGAGGCTGGAGCAGCTGGAGCTGGAGCGCCATGCTGGCACCTTCTGGGGGCCAGAATTGGTAGTGCCCGTTTCGTGCCATCGTGAAATGCGACGGCGTTCACGACGGCGCGAACACTCTGCCTCCATTTCGGAGAATCCCGCCCAGGGTGTTCATCTGACTGGCAGCGTGGTGACACAGTGGTTAGCACTGCTGCCTCACAGCACCAGGGACCCAGGTTCAATTCCGGCCTTGTGTGACTGTGTGGAGTTTGCATGTTCTCCCCATGTCTCCCCATTTCGTCCTTGTTCTTGGATTTCCTCCCACAGTCCAAAAATGTGCTGGTTAGGTGGATTGGCCGTACCAAAATTGCCACTTAGTGTCCAAAGATGTGCAGGTTATGTGGGGCTATGGGGATAGGGCGGGTGTTCTTTCAGAGGGTCGATGCAGGGTCAATGGGCCGAATGGCTCCCTTCTGCACTGTAGGGATTCTGTGATTCTACGGTCTGAATTTGACTTCCGGATCCAAACGTGAATTTACTAACCCCACTGGACCATCTGATTCCTGAAAGCATCTATGATTTATTGAAGATAATGGTTCAGATTTCCTGGTGGAGACAATGTTACTTATTAATTCCAAATACTGTATTGAAAAGCATACAGGCTTAGGTAGTAAACCTTTAAATTTCCCAATTAACTGTCAAGAAGCCTTTAGCTGAATTAATGTAATAAAATGGACAAGAATGATGTTTAAACTAGGCGAGAAATTGATTCTAAAACTAACCTATATATTACCATACAATTCTCTGAATTGTAGAATTAGATTAAAAATGGGACGTAGAATTAAATTCCTTTGTGTGATTGTGTTGAACATTAGCTAGGTATTATGAGGGTTTCCTGCATTAAACCAATGAGTAATGAGTCTGATCGCAGTCTCCCTGTCTAATAGCTGTGATAAATAAGCAAAATTCTTGTGGTTAATAAAGGTCACCTGCTAAGGCAGCGACTCCTATACACACACCTGGCTACAAGTACTCAACAGCAACTATTTGCTCTAGGTTGAGATTCCTCAGTTTTGAATACCTCACAACTTGTTTGACTTCTAAAAACTTAAAAGCTAAAAACATAATGGCCCAGATCTTCCAAGGAGCTGCAATCATCATCGGATTGCACCTCTGCTTAACCATTCTCCCTACTCTGCGTTTATTCTGGGACCTTCTGAGTCTGGCTTTTCCAAAGGTGCGGAGCGCAGCGTCCCTCGGAGAGCTCTATTGAAGCCAAGTAGATTCGGGGGAGAGGGGGTGGGCGGGGGAAACAGGTCACTTCACCTTTTTAACGACACTATCTGCCGTATGGTAAGTTATAATGTCTGGTTAGTGTGAATGGATGGATGAGTGGAGGATTTGGGCCAATGTATTGCAGGCTCCTGGAACTATAGTGAAAATACTTTCACCCGGTTTGCTGAAAGCACTGATTGATTCTTGTGGAGTGTGGTTTCAAGGGCACAAGCTTTTCTTTGATATTTCACTTTATTCCTTATGTGCTCACACAATGAGTACTGACAGGCTATTAGAACAACTAAAAGAGATGATCACAAACCAATCTAATCCTGTTTTCACCCGACATCCCACCTATGTGCTTTCCAGTGGGGATCACTAGATAACAAACAGAAGTGGTAATGCGTGCTGTTTTATTCCCCTTCTTAATCCAAAATCAGTTATAAGCCCTCCATTGCTGGAGTTGTTTCTTTGGTAAGTTTGTTTCCTTGGAAACTAGTTTATAGTAAATTGCCGGGGCTGCACAGTGGCACAATGGACAGCAGTGCTGCCTCACAGTGCCACTGTGGTGAAATGTATTCACCAGGAGATGTGGTGCCTGTGTAACCTTTAACCTTTAAGGATTGAGCTGGAACCCCGGTGGGCTCCCCCCCCCCCCCCCCCCCCCCCCGGACGGTATATAGTCCTGCGCCCAGTGGGTGGCGCTCATTTGTACAGAAGTCACTGGCAGGCTAGTTCATTGTGTAATAAAGCCTTCGTTCACTTGTTCATATGGTCTCGCTGTGAATTGATGGTATATCAGCCAGGAACCCAGGTTTGATTCTGACCTCGGGTGACTGTCTGTGTAGAGTTTGCACATTATCTTTGTATCTGTGTGGGTTTCCTCTGGGTGCGCCAGTTTCCTCCCACAGTCCAAAGATGTGCAGGTTAGGTGGATTGGCCTTGCTATATTGCCCCTTAGTCCAAAGGATAGGTGGGGTTACGGGGATTGGGCCTGGGCCTGGGTAGGGTGCGCTTTCGGAGGAGCGGTGCAGACACGATGGGCCCAATGGCTTCATTCTGCTCTGTACAGATTCTATGATTCTATCTGCAATTCTCAAGTTGAAGAATAATCAAGATAGCAAGGAGAATGATTGATTTAATCTTTGCTTAAGGCCTGAGGAGGTGATCACTATCAGTCTATATGGTGCTGAATGTAAACATGCAATTGCATGTGTCTGTATTTATATGCAATGTGAAGGGTGTGCATACATGAGGACAGCTACAAATGGCATTTACTAACCTTGAATCGATTTTATGATGTGATTTTCAGCTGGCAAGGTTTGCAAGGTGGCATTTTGTGTTGAAATGTAAACAATACCAAGCTGTTTTGTAGGGAATTAGTACCAATATCCAAAAACTGGAGTTTTGCTTTGAACAGATTGTTCATTTTTAACATGTTCAACTTCAATATTCTAGTTTAGTTTAAGGTTTTATCCAATAATTTGTATGTTTGAAAATTACAACCACAAATCTCAACATGGTAACTCTGAATTTATGTATAATGCAGGCTCTTGTCATACATTTCACAAGATCCCTGACAGGAAAACCCCAGTCTCTAAAGCACCTGTGTTTTTGCTCTGAACACTCTCCAGAATCTAGTTCTCAGAAAAAAAATCCTATTTTGTTTAATCTGCATAACAAGGATGTAAAGATGGACGCACAATCGCTCTACAGAGCCACCCCCACCAGGTTGGCCTGAGGTCTTTGGAGGACAACCAGTTCCAATCCACCACTGCCTTCCTGCACCTGTCTGAGCCTCTTCGATCAATTCCCCCTTAACTTCACTTACTTCTCCCAAGTAAAATATGCTGCTTTGAGCCTAAGTGGGTGCAAGAGACGAAAACACACCAAGACCTCTATAAAACTCACTGCAAACGCCCATTTTATTCCAGTTTATAATGTCCTGTATAAATTCTCACAATAGTTTCATTTTTTAAAAATCAGCTAGGACTAAAATCAGCACTCCATTTACCTCAATTCTTGACGGGGAAAAGGCTTTCTAGGCTTAGCTGTGTAATTTTTCTAGCCAGCACCCAATGCTCACTCTTTGTACCTCCTCACCTCGAATCGCCCCCCACAATGTTCATGAGTGCATTACATGTGTGTGACCGTGTCAGTATTGGTTTACGTTTTATATCATTATGTTGCCAAGTACACTGTCTTATAATGAATGATGAGCTTTTGTGTACGAATATTGTGCATATTAATTTATTCATGGGGAGATAGTATGTAGTGCTCTGGGGACCTGAGTTCAAATCCCACTTTAGCAGATAGTGGAATTTGAATTCAATAAAGCTCCAGATTTGAAAGTTGTAGCACCGTCAATATGACGTGAGGCAGGTTGAGGTAATGTCAATTGAAGGCTTTAATTAAGCAGAACTTTATCCCCCGCAGCGTGGTTACAGAATGCAGCTGCTGAGGGAAATTAAGGGAAAAACTGGGTTCTTATACCGGCATTTCTGGGTGGAGTCCAGTAGGTGGCAGATCCTATCAGGACCTGGCATCCCTCCACCAATAGCCTGTCGACACGTGGTGTACCGTATTACCCCTAATACATACAACCACAAAAGTGAATGAAAATGAAAATCGCTTATTGTCACAAGTAGGCTTCAAATGAAGTTACTGTGAAAAGCCCCTAGTCACCACATTCCGGCGCCTGTTCGGGGAGGCTGGTACGGGAATCGAACTGTGTTGCTGGCCTGCCTTGGTCTGCTTTCAAAGCCAGCGATTTAGCCCTGTGCTAAACAGACCATGAAACCATTGTTAATTGTCGTAAAAACCCATAATGCCCTTTAGGGAAGGAAATCTGAGGGCGGCACGGTGGCGCAGTGGTTGGAGCTGCTGCCTGCGACACTGAGGACCCGGGTTCGATCCCGGCCCTGGGTCATTGTGTGGAGTTTGCACATTCTCCCCATGTCTGTGTGGGTTTCACCCCCACAACCCAAAGATGTGCAGGTAGGTGGATTGGCCACGCTAAATTGTTGGCCACCCTAAATTGTCCCTTAATTGGAAAAAAAATAATTGGGTACTCTAAATTTAGAAAAAAAATGGAAGGAAATCTGCTGTCCTTACTGGTTTAGCCGACATGTGACTCCAAACCCACAGCAATGTGGTTGATTATTGACTGCGTCTGAAATGGCCGATCAAGCCATTCAGTTTTAGGGGCAGTTAGGGATGGGCAATAAATGCTTGCCTACACATTCTATGAAGGAATACAAAGAACTTTGCTTAAATTTTTTTTAAAATCTCGTGGAATGCTTCCAACAGCCAATGGGAGATTATGGAAGACTCCTGGTCATTAGGGAGAGTTGGCAATGCTCGTCACATCTGTTCTAATCATGCAACGTTCTAAACTAGCACATCGGTCATGCCTTCCTTTTTCCTTCAGTGAGGAGTTGACCCCCCTAAACAGTGGTTAACGGGACCGTTGATCCTATTCCATATCCTGCACTTCTGTTCACACTTCTTCCCGTGGAAACTGGAAACATAGAAAGATTTTGGCACAGGAGGAAGTGACTCAGCCCATTGTGTCTGCGTTGGCTGAATAAAACCTATCCTGTCTAATCCCACCTGCCAGCTCTTGTACAGCATCCCTGAAGGTGCCTCCAGTGCACATTCAAGTGTTTTTTAAATACATTGGGTGTTCCTGCTTCCACTATCCTTTCCAGAGCCTTCAACTCTCTCGGTTAAATAAAATGCTCTTCAACTCCCCTCTAATCCTTCCACCAATTTCTTTAGAACTATGCCCCCTGATTATATATTTATTGTATTTATTCTTTCATGGGATGTGGGCGTCGCTGGCTAGCCCAGCATTTATTACCCATCCCTAATTGCCCTTGGGTAGTGCTGCATTCCATGTGGTGCAGGTACACCCGCAGTGCTGTTAGATAAGGGGCCGGATTCTCCGTTTCGGAGACTAAGTGCTGACGCATGTGTGGACTTTCACGACAGGAAAGTTGGTGCGAATCTCTCACCGATTCTGACACTGGTGAGGGGATAGCACGGATCGCGCGGAAAACGGTTGGAGAATGGCTGTGTCCCAAACCGCGCATGTGCGTGACTGACTACCTGCACCGGTTGCGCCATAAAACATTGCGCCAGCCCTGCGCGAAACCTAACCCGCCAACCGCGACCACACAGCCCATCCCCTGGCCACCCCCCACCAGTCCCTCCAGCCTACCCCCCACCAGCACCCCCAGCCTGAGCAAACCCCCCCCTGGCCAGCGGCATGATCTAGGCCGTGTGTGACGGCGCTGGACACTGTCCGCAGCCAGCACATCGGGTTCCCGACCGCTTGGGACCACACGTGGCCCACGCCGTCGGGAACTCGGCCCATCGGGGGTGGAGTATCGTGGGTGGGCCGGCCGATGATGCGGCAACGGCAGTGAAATGCGTGGCTCGCGTCACGATGATGCCGGTTTGGAGGGGGCGGAGCATGTCAGAGCATTGCGGGCCGGCGTCAAACCAGCGCTGGCCCTGATTCTGGTGTCAGAATCCATTCTCCGCCCAATTGCCGATCACAAATTCAGCGTAGGGCTGCGGAGAATCCCACCCAGGGAGTTTCAGGTGTGTGAACCTGCTTCTCTGGCAATGGAAATTGGCCCTTCCCATCCATTCTATCTAGGCCCTTCATAATTTTATGCACCTCAATTAAACCCCCACCTCCTCTATCCAAATAAAAGAAAACAGCCTGTTCAGTCTTTTCTCCGTTCCTGGCAATATCCCTGTAAATCCCCTCTGTACCCTCTCTTGTCTGATCACATTTGCTGTAATACAATGAACTGAACTCGAGATAGTGCTCTAACCGCAGTCAAATTAGCATTTCATACTGTTCCAGTAGAACCTCACTGTTCTCATATTTTGTGCCTCAGCTAATAGAGGAAAAAGTCCTTTATGCTTTCTTTACCACTCTATCTATCGGTCCTGTTACCACAAGGGGTCTGTGGAGAAGCTGAGGCCAAGATCCTTCTGCTCCTCAACCCACCCAGTTATCCTACCATTCATTATATATTTCCTTGCCTTGCTTTTTGTCCTCAAATGTATCACCTCACACTCCTCTGGGATGAATTCCATTTTGCTGCCCACCTGATCAGTTCATTAGTATCTTCCTGCTGCAGTTTAGAGCTTTCTTCCTCATTATCAACGACACGGTCAATTTTCGTATTGTCTATAAACTTCTTAGTCATGCTCCTACATGCAAGTTAGCTCATTGATGTATATACCATGAACAGCGAGAGTTAAACACTACAGAACCCACTAGAAATGGTCTCCCAGTCACCAGTTGAACATAACATTTGAACACTTTACCTCTTGTCACTGAGTCAAGTTTGGATCCAGCTTGCCATTTGCTCTTGGATCCCATGAGCTTTCCATTTTCTGACCAGTGTGCTTTGTGGGATCTTATTCAAAGCCTCGCTAAAATCTGTATTGAGTACATCAGATGCACTATCCTCAAAACCCTCCCTGTTACCGTCGCAAAAACATAGTTTAGTCAGACACGACTAATAAATCCACACTGACTCCTGAACCAATCCGTGCCTTTCTAAATGAAAATGTATACTATCAGAATTTTTTACAATAATTTGTTCATGGCCAAGGTTAAGCAGACTGGACTATTATTTTTACCCCCTTTTTAAACAATGCTACAGTGTGAGCAGTGTTGCAGCCCCACGTGTGTGAGAGATGAATATCAAGGCATACTTTCTCTTCATAGTTTAATCCCATTACGTCTGACCAGAGAGGATTGGAAAACGATCGTTACTGTTTCTGCTATTTCTTCACTTGCTTCTCTTAGTAGTCTGGTGTACATTTCATCTGGGCCTGGTGGTTTAACCACCTTAAAGGATACCTTAATATTTCTTCTCTCTTTATCTTTATGCCATCCAATACTTCAGACTCCTCCTTCTGCTTTGTCCCTCTGTTTTGTGAAAATAAACACAAAGGGCCTCGATTTTCATGGAGTGAGGAAGATACCTGTGGTGGTGTAAAAATGGCGGCTAGGACCCCATGATTCTCAACCTCATTGCTGGCATCTCCAATTTTCACCAGCACGGTTAAGTGTGTGGACTGGGACGGGACATGGCCAGCACAATTTCAGGTATAGGCATGTCCTAGACCTCCACAATTGTTGGACCAGCTTTTCAAAGAGTCATGGTTCATGCCATCTCCGAGGTGTTATGACCATAATCTGGATGAGGAAAATTTTTTAAAGGTAAGTTCAGAAGGTCTTACTCATGCCCCCATGCCAAGCTATGCCCCTCTACCCACCCTCCTATTGTCTCACTGACCCTTCGTGCCAAGCTATGGCCGTCCATGCACCCCTCCATGGCCCTTCACATCTTCCATGCCAAACTCAATCTAGCCCCAATGGCCTCACAAACCCAAATGTCAGCTTTGGGACTTCCATGCCCATTTACTCACTCCACACTATGCACTGAACTAATAAACCTTGAATACCAATCGGCTGCAGAAAAAGCTTTAAACAACCATTCATTCATAACTTTCTACTATTCAATTTTTCTTTATTGCAGCTCATCAATTGTCATTCACCCAGACTCTTTAATGTATCAGTAGCTGAAACTGGAAACATTTGAAATCTCTATTTGTGTAAAAATAATAATCGTTTATTGTCACAAGTAGGCTTCAATGAAGTTATTGTGAAAAGCTCCTCGTCGGCACATTCCGGCGCCTGTTCGGGGATGTCGGTACGGGAATTGAACCCGCACTGCTGGCATTGTTCTGCATTGCAAGCCAGCTATTTAGCCCACTGTGCCGAACCAGCACCTAAATAAACATTGTGCAGTTGACAGAATAGATCAGTGATCAAGAGCTGTCAATCAAGCAATGTTTTGCATGGGCTGCAGTCATTTCAACAGTCTAATGGATGTCTGGACTTTCAGCCAAGCCTCTTGCCAAGATATCCATTAACCTGTTGAAACAACTGTGGCATGTGGGCTTAATGAGGCTGTTAAGTGGGCAATTAATACCACTTAAACACCTCATCATATCTCCAGGATTTAACCAAGTACCTAGCCTGACAGGTCTCCCTGTATGGAATGGTGGCAGGCAGGGAGATCCCTCCTTAACAGGACCCCCGGGCCCATCAGAGGACACCGAGAATGTGCTACTCGCTGGCTTCCGCTCCTCCCCATGGCGTCTCAAACTCTGCCACCCCTCACCCAGCCTGCCAGCTTGACACTCGGCGAGATCTCCAAACACCATACAAAGTTACAATCCAGTGCTGCTTGCCTCCTTAGGCCCCAAGTGCAGGACCAGTAATAAACACCAAGCCTGGTAGTGCTTCCAGTACTGGAGAGCTGCCGGCCTTTGATTGGAGCTGCTCAAGCTCCAAAGCCCAGAGGGCTAGCCTCTCTAGCTAACAACACTTTCGGCACATATGGTATCTGGACATAATAGGGTTCCTGGAGTTCCACATATAATAGGATGTGCATTCTATGGGATTGAAATGTCCTGCTATGCTTCTCTTTATTAGATTAACTAAATTTAACAGAAATCAGCTAAATACGGATTTTAAAAAATTCATTAGCTACCCACCATCAGCACCTTGTGCTATATTGCTTCAAGATTTTTTTACCTCATTCCCAACACTCGCTCACTCTCCTTGGATGCTAACCACTCTGCTATGACACCAGGTCGCCTTTGGATTTGTGCTCCGAACCTCTGGGCTCTCTGATTGAGGCCTACTCCCAGGGATTTGCTTTTGATCCTCTCTGACCACTCTGCTGCTCAGTCTTCAAGCTCCTCCAGGTCAGTCCTTCCCCTGCTCCATGCCAGTGCTTTCCCTTCTCCAGGTCAGTGCTTCCCCTCCTCCAGGCTCTGTCTTTGTTTTTATTGCCAACTTGGGCCCGACTTTCAGGCCTCGGCTCTACATTCCTTTTATCTACACCTCTCACATCTTATCCTGTCCTTACTGTTTCCTAGACCTCAATAGGGCTCCCTTTCTCCTTGCCGACAATGTCACCAGCCTTCACATTCACTGATATATTGTCTCCCATTCCTATCACCGCCAGGGTGATGCAACCACCAAACACGGCTTCCCCTCCCCTCCCTCTTCATCCTTCTGAAGGGACCATTCCCCCTCCGACACCGTCATCCAGTCATCATCCCCAACACCCCTTACCCTTCCAATTATACTACCTGTACAACAGCGGCAGATGATAACCTCCCTTCTCGCCACCCCAAAGACCCCAAACACTTCTTCCAGATTAAACACTGATTGTGTTTTAATAAATTTAGAGTACCCAATTTTTTTTTTCAATTAAGGGGCAATTTAGTGTGGCCAATTCACCTAACCTGCATATTTTTGGGTTGAGGGGGTGAAACCCGCACAGACACGGGGAAAACAGATTAAACAATGATGCACATTTTAAAAATTCTTTCACAGGACATGAGCTGCACTGGCTAGACCAGCATTTATTGCCCATCCCTAAATGACCTTGCAAAGGTGGCGGTGAGCTACCTTCTTAAACCGCTGTTCATGTGGTGTAGGTACACACCCAGTGCTATCAGGGAAAGTAGTTCCAGGGTTTTGACCCAGTGAGAATGAAGGGACAGCGAAATATTTCCATTTCAGGATGGTGTGTGGCTTGGAGCGGAATTGCGGGTGGTGTTGTTCCCAGACATCTGCTGCCACCCTTGTCCTTCCAGTTGATAGAGGTCCTGGGTTTGAAAGATGCTGAAAGGAGTCTTGGTGAATTGCTGCAGTGCATCTTGTAGATTGTACACACTGCTGTCACTGTGTTGGTGATGGAGAGGCGGCACAATGGCACAGTGGTTAGCACAACTGCTGCCTCACAGCGCCTTGGGACTTGGGTTCTTGTCGGTGTGGAGTTTACACTTTCTCCCGGGACTGCATGAGTTTCCTCTGGGTGCTCCGGTTTCCTTTCACAGTCCAAAGATAGAACATAGAACATAGAACAATACAGCGCAGTACAGGCCCTTCGGCCCACGATGTTGCACCGAAATGTTCAGGTTAGGTGGATTGGCCAAGCTAAATTGTCCCTTAGTGTCCAACAAAATGTGTAGGTTATATTGAGGGGTTATTGGGATAAGGCAGGGGAGTGAGCTTGGGTGAAGTGCTCTTTCAGAGGGTCGGTGCAGACTCGATCGGCCAAATGAGCTCCTTCTGCACTGTGGGGATTCTATGATTCTACATTGACGATGGTAGAGGGGATGCCAATCAACTGGGCTGCTTTGTTCTGGATGTTGTTGAGCTTCTTGAGTGTTTGTGGAGCTGAACTCATCCTGGCAAGTGGAGTGTATTCCATCACACTCCTGACTTGTACCTTGTAGATGGTGGACCGGCTTTGGGGAGTCAAGAGGTGAGTTAACCTCCACAGAAATCCTAGCCTCTGACCTGCTCTTATAGCCACATTATTTATATAGCTGGTACATTTCACTTTCTGATCAATGATAGCACCTAGGGTGTTGATAGTGGGGGATTCAGTGATGGTATTGCCATTGAATGTCAAGGGGAGAAGGTTGGATTTCCTCCTGTTGGATATAGTCATTGCCTGGCACTTGTGTAGCACAAATGCTACATTTGTTATGTGCCAGAGTTTAGAGAACCCCAAAGTGTATCATGGAGTTCACCTGACCCACAACTTTTAATAGATTGTGGTATGGGGAGCACACGGCCCACTCTACAGGTGTGGTACAGCAGAAATGGAAAAGTATTTTTTTAAGCAAAACAATGTTTATTCTATGAACTCAAGTTAACCTTTTTAAAACATACAGTGAACATCTTAGCAACCATCAATTCAAATATAACCCCCAAAGAATACAACACTAAGTAATCCTTAATAACTTCCCAAACAACATCCAGAATACAGAAGAAACATCTTTTAACAGAAGCACATTAAGGTTTACATTCACTACTGAGAACATTTATAATTCTGCATTCACACCAAATGATCAAGAGATAGTCTTTTCATGGCAGAGAGATCGACAGTACACCTGCTCTGTCTGGCTTCAGCTCCAACACTGAAAACGAAACTAAAACACACCCTGCAGCAAACAGCCTAAAACAAAAGTAAAAAGCTGACAGATAACCCAGCTCCACCCACACTCTGACATCACTGATAAAGACCCATTTCTTAAAGGTACACACACCTTCCACTTATCAGCCCAGGCGGGAATGTTGTCCAGGTCTTGCTGCATATGGGCACATGCTGCGAATGGTTCTGAGCATTATGCAGTCATCCACAAACATCTCCACTTCTGACCTTATGATGGATGGAAGGCCATTGATGAAGCATCTGAAGATGTTGGGCAGAGTACACTACCATCAAACCCTCCTGCAGTGATGTCCTGGAATTAGGAGGATTGACCTCCAACAAAAAAAATATATATTTTATTAGATTTTTTATAAATAGCAAACAACACAACAAAAGGAGCAATAAACAATGCAAAACAGGTACAGAACAGAACAAGAATGATTGCAAATATAGGAAAAAGCAAATAACTTAAAACTCTATACCCAAAATCCCTAACAGTTGATGTCTAGATCTTTGAAATGAACCAGGAGATAAACGGTTGCCATCTCAGGTAGAATCTCTCAACAAACCCCTGATGGTAAATTTTATTTTCTCCAAATGTAAGAAGGACATTAAATCCCCTAACCAACCAGAGGCACTAGGTGGAGGGGGTGGCCTCCAACCAAGGAGTATCCACCTTCGGGCTTAGCTCCAACAAGCACAATAATCTTCCTTTGTGCTCGGTATAACTCGAATCAGTGGAGGGCATACGTCTTTGAATTCCGGAAATTGTATTCGCTGCTCACAACGTGGTCTGTACATGAGGGAGACCAAATGCAGATTGCTGACTGCTTTGTGGAACACCTCAGTACAGTCTGCATGCACAACCCCAACCCCAAATTTCTAGTACCTGCCAGTTTAATTTTCCTCCCCACTCCCACTCTGAACTTTCTGCCCTCACCTTCCTCCACTCTTTTACTGAAGAAAAGCTCGACGTAAGCTTGAACAACAGGACCTCTTTCTTGAGAGAAAAAGTTTCTCCTCACCTTTGTCTTAAAAGGAAGAAATCTCTTATTCTTCAAACGTGTCTCCTAGTTCGAGTCTCCCCCACAGTGATCCAGACTCAGTACTGAGTTTCAACAGCTTCAGAGTGTCATCTCTGTGTCCTTTTTGCTCTTTTTTGAATTTTGAATGGCAGCTGTTGATGATGTTATTAGGATGTAGGCCTCCTCTAGACACATCTTTTGATTTTTCTACTTGTCCCCTTAGTATCTCCTTTTGCTTTATACTTGATCTCTCTATCTTCCACCCTTTTATCCACCTTCCCTTTTTTTCTTTCCTCCCTCCACCCCGTTCCCAGCCTTGCTTAAAAACTGTTACATTTCTAATATTCCCAGTTGGGAGGAAGTGTAATTAACCTGGAGCGGTAACTCTGTTTCTCGTTCCACAGAAGCCATCAGATGTGCTGAGAATTTCCAGCGTTTTCCATTTTTATTTCAATATGGATGTTTCTTAAATTGTTTTGGGAAGAATTTAGCCTGATATTTCTGGGGAAGCAGGGAGGGAGAGGAGGAGACCAAAACCGACAGATGAATAAGGCCATGGACACAGAGGTGGTGCTGAATTTAACAGCAAGGGTTCATTCTTGTTTTTAAAAAATCTGTTTTCAGTCCTGCTGTCATCCACAGTAGCAGCTTGGCCAGCAGTGACTCGGGGGGGATGGGGGGGGGGGGGGGGGGACACCACTGGCAATGGGCCGCAACCGAGAACCCTTGGGGACAATCCCCAGCGACTGGGTGAAGTTTAGTGGTTGTGGCTGGGAGAGGAGTAGACCAGAGGTCACACCTTGGGCAGGGTTGAGAGGTTATTGTGGTTGGAGATCAGCAATTTGAAGGGAGGAAGAGAGAGGCTTGTTTTTGAAAACCCACCACTATTCTTAGAAGTCCCCCTATACCAAAAAGGGCCGACATTCTAAATGGTGATCAGGGATTTTCTCACTCCCCGACTCTGATGCAAGCTTCAGTGGGTGCTATTCAGGTCAAACTATATTTTCAAGTTATCCCCTGGTATAACCCATACCTTCACCGAAGATTTCATCTACTTACCACTTAGTAGCATTGATTCTGGGTCCCGCATTGCTAAGTAAGTAAAGTAGACTTTGGAATAACCACTGTTTCAGGTTAAAACTTTTAAGTTATTTTTTTTTTTCTCTTTTTAAAAGATGCAATCACTGTCTTTACAGAAAAGTAAAAAGATCTTGCTTCTGGATCCTTCTGGTTGGTTGAAGGGACCTTCAGGCCCAACTTGACAATCAATCTTCTTTAAAATCTGGTCTTCTTTAGATGTATCAGCTATTTTAGCTCGGCTGCTATGCCCTGTCCATTTCCCATGGCCGAGCTGATTGTAATCTGAGTCTAGTTGCTTGTTCCTTCTCTGCTTTTCTCTCTCCCCCTCTGAGTTCTGGTTGTCGTTCTGGTTCTGGATCTGAATCTGAATCTGATAGTTCCTGCCCTGGTCTCGAGGTTTATATTTGCTTTCTAACAATTAAGTTTTTTGATGTTATTGTAAAGTAACTCTTATTTTCTTTGATTGTAAAAAGTACCTTTTGATCTAAACCTTTTAATCCAACTAAGTATACATTTTTACATGACTTCATCTCATAGATCTGATTACATTGTTTCCTTTGTGGTGTTCAAAATGCTTTGGTTTCAATAGGTGTTACTTTTAATTCCTGTCATTTCTATAGTTTTATTTTCCAATTGTGTCCTCAGCTCATAATTTTGACTTTGATTTTGGCTTTGATATTATGTTTCTCGTAGACTGAGAGCCTCCAGTTTTCTTTAATTTACCTGGTATTAGCAAATTTTCACACTTAGAATCTCATCCTTTCTTTTCCAGATCCTTACTAAGTTAGTTACTTTCAATGAAGGTGTGAGCCATTGTTTTTGGCTTCATTCAAAATCCTGTTTGTCTTGTTTGCTAAGCCTGCTTGACCAAGGATATCTGCATTTTATAATCATTCCCTGGCAGCTGCTGTTAACCCTTTGTGGGATCATTCCCTACATCCTTTCATGTTTCTCTCAGACCAGATATTGCCAGACTTCCATGTTTCAAATGACACATCTTTCCATATTATCAATTACATTTATCCACTGAGATCTTGGACCTCTATTCAGTGGGGTTTTAGTTACTTTAACAAAAATTGAGACCCCTCCGTGCTGATAAAGTTTCACTTATGCAGGAGTTTTTTTTGCCTCTGTTAATTTCTTCCACTCTTGTTTCATTGCTTCAACTCTCTTGACCGTGTTTCAGAGCAAGAGGATTATTCTAATTGCCATTTTTCGGAATTCTAAGTTCTGTTCCTGGTTGTCCCTTTCAGTTGCAATCTGAAATTAAGGATAAGTACCCTTTCTGGGCCCTATCCAAGGCTGACTAAGGCACTATCTTCCTGTTTTAGTTAAGGGTCGATTGGTTATTGGTCTCTAAAGATTCTAGGCGTCCCCTATTTCTCTAGGATGTAACCTCACAATCTGCCTTACTCTAAGGATGATTTATTTTTTGGCCTCATTTTACCAGTAATGGATGCAAGATTTTTAGTGCTGTCACCAAGATGTCTTGCAAACTTTATCTCAAGGTCAGCATCTTCTAGTCTGCTGATTTTACACACCCAACCTGAGCTTCAGTCCCCTCGATCCACAGAATATCCTTACAAAAGTCAATCACACATGACTTTCCAGACTAAACTCGGCAGATAAAGTCTGACTCACACATAGACCAGAAACTTCTAATATTCTAGCCAATGTGCTGGTTAGAAACTTCTCATATTCCAACCGTTTCTTGGGAACTAGAAACTTCTAATATTCTAGCCCCCACTCTAGCCCCCATTCTGCTCAACTAGAAACTTCTAATATTCTAGCCTCGCTTTACCTAGAAACTTCTAATATTCTAGGTCCCTGTTCGGGCGCCATGTTTTTGAAAACCCACCACTATTCTTAGAAGTCCCCCTATACCAAAAAGGTCCGACATTCTAAATGGTGATCAGGGATTCTCACTCCCCGACTCCGATGCAAGCTTCAGTGGGTGCTATTCAGGTCAAACTATATTTTCAAGTTATCCCCTGGTATAACCCATATCTTCACCGAAGATTTCATCTACTTACCACTTAGTAGCATCGATCCTGGGTCCCGCATTGCTAAGTAAGTAAAGTAGATTTTGGAATAACCACTGTTTCAGGTTAAAACTTTAAAGTTATTTTATTATTATATATTTTTTTCTCTTTTTAAAAGATGCAATCACTGTCTTTACAGAAATGTAAAAAGATCTTGCTTCTGGATCCTTCTGGTTGGTTGAAGGGACCTTCAGGCCCAACTTGACAATCAATCTTCTTTAAAATCTGGTCTTCTTTAGATGTATCAGCTATTTTAGCTCGGCTGCTATGCCCTGTCCATTTCCCATGGCCGAGCTGATTGTAATCTGAGTCTAGTTGCTTGTTCCTTCTCTGCTTCTCTCTCTCCCCCTCTGAGTTCTGGTTGTCGTTCTGGTTCTGGATCTGAATCTGAATCTGATAGTTCCTGCCCTGGTCTCGAGGTTTATATTTGCTTTCTAACAATTAAGTTTTTTGATGTTATTGTAAAGTAACTCTTATTTTCTTTGATTGTAAAAAGTACCTTTTGATCTAAACCTTTTAATCCAACTAAGTATACATTTTTACATGACTTCATCTCATAGACCTGATTACATTGTTTCCTTTGTGGTGTTCAAAATGCTTTGGTTTCAATAGGTGTTACTTTTAATTCCTGTCATTTCTATAGTTTTTGGCTTCATTCAAAATCCTGTTTGTCTTGTTTGCTAAGCCTGCTTGACCAAGGATATCTGCATTTTACAATCCTTCCCTGACAGCTGCTGTTAACCCTTTGTGGGATCATTCCCTCCATCCTTTCATGTTTCTATCAGACCAGATATTGCCAGACTTCCATGTTTCAAATGACACATCTTTCCATATTATCAATTACAGGCTGTGATCATCAGAAACAGCCCCATGGCTCTTCCTGGCCACAAAGGCTTCTATAAAAGAGCCAACAATCTTGCCTCTCTTGTGTTATCACATTTCATGACCCTCGAACCCTTGCATGTCACCACAGTGGAAAGCCTGGATGCCACACAACTCACCATTGTAAAATTGACAACAAGGTATGTTTGTGATTGCTTGAGATTGCTTCTCACACAATTTAAGTCCCCTGCAACCCTCTCCTACCTGTTGTGAGGGATTAATATCAAGGCCATTATTCTAATTTTCACATTCTAATCCCATTGCTTTTTGAAATATACAAAAATTAAACAAAGAATCCCTACAGTGCAGAAGGAGGCCATTCGGCCCATTGAGTTTGCACCGACCCTCCGACAGAGCACCCCACCCTGGCCCACACCTCCACCCTATCCTCGTATCCCCACCTAACCTACACACCCCTGGAAAATAAGGGGCAATTTTATCATGACCAATCCACTTAACCTGCACATCTTTGGACTGTGGGAGGAAACCGGAGCACCCGGAGGAAACCTACACAGACACGGGGAGAAAGTGCAAACTCCACACAGGCAGTCACCCGAGGCCGGAATTGAACCCGGGTCCCTGGTGCAGTGCGGGAGCAGTGCTAAACACTGTGCCACCGTGCCGCCCCAACATAGATTTAATGAAATAAGGATTGCGATCTAACATCCCAGGAAGATGTTTTGAATTGTGGGGGAGACTAGAACTAGGGGACACAGTTGAAGAATAAAAGGTCTTCCTTTAAAGATGGAGATGAGGAGAAATTTGTTCTCTCAAAGTGTCATTAGCCTGTGGGATTCCCCTGCCCAAAGAGCAGTGGAGGCTGGGTTATTGAATTTATTCAAGGCAGAGCTAGATAGATTTTTGATAGACAAAGGGACCGGGGGTTATGTGGGACAGACAGAAAAGAAGAATTGAGATCACAACCATATCAGTCGTGATCTTATTGAATTGCGGAGCAGGCTCGAAGGGCTGAACAGCCTACTCCTGCTCCAAAGTCTTACAATCCTAACTTGTGGTACAAGTCATTCTGAATCATGTTGGGAAAGAAAAATAATTAATTTTAAACATACAGACAAGCATTGTGCCACCATCTAGTGATAAAAAGATTGTGATTTCCACTCAATGGGCGGAATCTTGTTGAGGCATTGGGCGTCTTTCCTGCTGGCTGGAGGGATGGCGAGAGACACCCACTCCCTCTTTTCAAGAAGGCCTGCCGAACCACGTACCAATCAGGCAGTGGCCAAGCCTGTGGCGGGCCTTCCCCTGGAATCAAGACCCGGCGCTGGAAGTCTTGCCTATTGGCTGGTCAGAGGCTGGCAGCTCTTCTGCTCAGCAGTGGCACTGGGACGGTTGTGGCTACTGTCGTAAGGACCAGGCATGCTAGCCACATGGGTTTAGCTACCATGCACACTGGGTTAATACCAGCAATGGTGGGATGGGGCCCTTAAGTGGCTATTAATTAGCCACTTAAAGGATTTAATTGGCGACGGGGCAAGAAGGCCGACCATGGACCTCCCACCAGAATTTGATTCTGGCAGAGGTGGGAAGATGGTTGGGTTCAGGTATTGCCATCGTTCCTGCCTAATTCAATCTTCCTCCAAGCTCGCCGCCAGAGAAAACAGAAGATTCTGCTCAGGAAGTGGGCTTCACTCGTTTCAAAATGGGCATTTGCAGGGTTTGTGGAATTAAGGAAAAAAATGGATTGGTTAAGGAACCAGATACTGTCTTAAGAACAAAGAACAAAGAAAAGTACAGCACAGGAATAGGCCCTTCGGCCCTCCAAGCCTGTGCCGACCATGCTGCCCGTCTAAACTAAAATCTTCTACACTTCCTGGGTCCGTATCCCTCTATTCCCATCCTATTCATGTATTTGTCAAGATGCCCCTTAAATGTCACTATCGTCCCTGCTTCCACCACCTCCTCCGGCAGCGAGTTCCAGGAACCCAGTACCCTCTGTGTAAAAAAACTTGCCTCGTACATCTCCTCTAAACCTTGCCCCTCGCACCTTAAACCTATGCCCCCGAGCAATTGACCCCTCTACCCTGGGAAAAAGCCCCTGACTATCCACTCTGTCTATGCCCCTCATAATTATGTCGACCTCTATCAGGTCGCCCCTCAATCTCCGTTGTTCCAGTGAGAACAAACCGAGTCCTCAACCGCTCCTCATAGCTAATGCCCTCCATACCAGGCAACATCCTGGTAAATGTCTTCTGCACCCTCTCTAAAGCCTTCACATCCTTCTGGTAGTGTGGCGACCAGAATTGAACACTATACTCCTAGTGTGGCCTAACTAAGGTTCTATACAGCTGCAACATGACTTGCCAATTCTTATACTCTGATGCGACCTTCAATTTACCCGAGACAAGAGTAAAAGTAAACCGTGGCTTTAACCAACTTAGAACAGTGCCTGCCTGCGACTGAACAATACTGTGTGCCGCCTACAGGTCGACTGCTCTTTATACCCCCCTCAAGGGGAGGAGCAATGGGCGGAGCCCATACATGTCCCAACATGTTCCCCTATGGATGATGCCATACAATGGCCGATAGGTGGAGCCCACAAGGGCAACATCATAGCATAGATGCAAATACAAAGGCAAAGCATGGTACTGATACAATGGTGGATTATTAGTATAATACATTCACCACATACTCAATGCCCCGGCCAATGAAGGCAAGCATGCCGTATGCCTTCTTGACTACCTTCTCCACCTGTGTTGCCCCTTTCAGTGACCTGTGGACCTGTACACCTAGATCTCTCTGACTTTCAATACCCTTGAGGGTTCTACCATTCACTGTATATTCCCTTCCTGCATTAGACATTCCAAAATGCATTACCTCACATTTGGCCGGATTAAACTTCATCTGCCATCTCTCCGCCCAAGTCTCCAAATGATCTAAATCCTGCTGTATCCTCTGACAGTCCTCATCGCTATCCGCAATTCCACCAACCTTTATATTGTCTGAAAACTTACTAATCAGACCAGTTACATTTTCCTCCAAATCATTTATATATACTACGAACAGCAAAGGTCCCAGCACTGATCCCTGCGGAACACCACTAGTCACAGCCCTCCAATTAGAAAAGCACCTTTCCATTGCTACTCTCTGCCTACTATGACCTAGCCAGTTCTGTATCCACCTTGCCAGCTCACCCCTGATCCCCTGTGACTTCACCTTTTGTACTAGTCTACCATGAGGGACCTTGTCAAAGGCCTTACTGAAGTCCATATAGACAACATCCACTGCCCTACCTGTATCCATTATCTTTGTGACCTCTTCGAAAAACTCTATCAAGTTAATGAGACACAACCTCACCTTCACAAAACCATGCTGCCTCTCGCTAATACGTCGATTTGCTTCCAAATGGGAGTAGATCCTGTCTCGAAGAATTCTCTCCAGTAATTTCCCTACCACTGCCATGAGGCTCACCGGCCTGTAGTTCTCTGGATTATCCTTGCTACCCTTCTTAAACAAAGGAACAACATTGGCTATTCTCCAGTCCTCCGGGACATCACCTGAAGTCAGTGAGGATCCAAAGATTTCTGTCAAAGCCTCAGCAATTTCCTCTCTAGCCTCCTTCAGTATTCTGGGGTAGATCCTATCAGGCCCTGGGGACTTATCTGCCGTAATCTTTTTCAAGACGTCCAACACCTCGTCTTTTTGGATCTCAATGTGACCCAGGCTATCTACACATCCTTCTCCAGACTCAACATCCACCAATTCCTTCTCTTTGGTGAATACTGATGCAAAGCATTCATTTAGTACCGCAGCCATTTCCTCTGGCTCCACACATAGATTCCCTTGCCTATCCTTCAGTGGGCCAACGGTTTCCCTGGCTACCCTCTTGCTTTTTATGTACGCGTAGAAACCTTGGGATTTTCCTTAACTCTATTTGCCAGTGAATTTTCGTGACCCCTTCTAGCCCTCCTGACTCCTTGCTTAAGTTCCTTCCTATTTCCTTATATTCCACACTGGCTTCGTCTGTTCACAGCCTTCTAGCCCTGACAAATGCCTCCTTTTTCTTTTTGACGAGGCCGACAATACCTCTCGTTATCCAAAGTTCACGAAATTTGCCGTATTTATCCTTCTTCCACACAGGAACATGCCGGTCCTGAATTTCTTTCAACTGACGTTTGAAAGCCTCCCACATGTCAGATGTTGATATACCCTCAAAAAACATCTGCCCCCAATCTAGGTTCTTCAGTTCCCACCTAATATTGTTATAATTAGCCTTCCCCCAATTTAGCACATTCACCCGAGGACCACTCTTATCCTTGTCCACCAGCACTTTAAAACTTACTGAATTCTGGTCTCTGTTCCCGAAATGCTCCAATACTGAAACCTCTACCACCTGGCCGGGCTCATTCCCTAATACCAGGTCCAGTACCGCCCCTTCCCTAGTTGGACGGTCTACATATTGTTTTAAGAAGCCCCCCTGGATGCTCCTTACAAACTCTGCCCCGTCTAAGCCCCTGGCACTAAGTGAGTCCCAGTCAATATTGGGGAAGTTGAAGTCTCCCATCACAACAGCCCTTTGTTTTTACTCGTTTCCAAAATCTGTCTACCTATCATAGAATTTACAGTGCTGAAGGAGGCCATTCGGCCCATCGAGTCTGCACCAGCTCTTGGAAAGAGCACCCTACCCAAGGTCAACACCCCCACCCTATCCTCATAACCCAACCCAACACTAAGGGCAATTTTGGACACTAAGGGCAATTTAGCATGGCCAATCCACCTAACCAGCACATCTTTGGACTGTGGGAGGAAACCGGAGCACCCGGAGGAAACCCACGCACACACGGGGAGGATGTGCAGACTCCGCACAGACAGTGACCCAGCCGGGAATCGAACCTGGGACCCTGGAGCTGTGAAGCAATTGTGCTATCCACAATGCTACCGTGCTGCCCTATCTACTCCTCTATCTCCCTCTGGCTGTTGGGAGGCCTGTAGTAAACCCCCAACATTGTGACTGCACCCTTCTTATTCCTGATCTCTACACAGAAAGCCTCGCTGCCCTCTGAGGTGTCCTCCCGTAGTACAGCTGTGATATTCTCCCTAACTAGTAGCGCAACTCCGCCACCCCTTTTACATCCCCCTCTATCCCACCTGAAACATCTAAATCCTGGAACGTTTAGCTGCCAATTCTGTCCTTCCCTCAACCAGGTCTGTAATGGCAACAACATCATAGTTCCAAGTACTAATCCAAGCTCTAAGCTCATCTGCCTTACCCGTAATACTTCTTGCATTAAAACATATGCACTTCAGGCCACCAGACCCGCTGTTTCAGCAACATCTCCCTGTCTGCTCTTCCTCAGAGCCATACTGGCCCTATTCCCTAGTTCTCCCTCAATGCTTTCACCTTCTGACCCATTAGTCCGGTACCCACCCCCCTGCCATACTAGTTTAAACCCTTAAAACCCTTAAACCATTAAGTAGTTGTATGTGTCAGGAGTACAAATTCAAGACATGATGTAATAAATTCCTGCAAGGCAACTTTACATTCTATAAGATCTCTGATATGAATCAGTTCACACTATATATATTCAGTTTGACATTTATGGGTGAATAAAGAAGGTGTTTCCTATTTCCATTTGCTGGTGATGCCTGTGTATACCACATGCCAGATTTCACTGTTTTTCAGTGAAGGGACCTATTGTGCTTCCAACCATTCAAATTTAGGTTGCCTAATGTCAGTTCAAAAGTTCATACAATTCCCTTACAGGATTCTAATTTCCATCTGATTCACTACAGCAATACAGCATCAAGCTACCCTCTTATGCATTACAAGAGGCTGATAAATGAAATGCAAGCAAAGGCAGAATGCAGGGATATTTTCCCTCGCAAACTCCAAAATGCCCCGTTTTCTTTCTTGTTAAACATGATAATAAGATAATGTAAGGTTATTTAGTTGTCCGAAGCTGGTGTCAAGGGAAAAATGGATTATTCCAGAAACTGATGAAGCTCTGGCACAATGCCTGGCACAATTAGATAGTGAAGCAGTGCTCAGAGGTCTGATCGGTGCTTGGCCTGGTTCTGATTGATGACAAAATCATAACTTCATCATATTAACTGCAGAGTTCACAGGCAGGTTACAGTAGTCTGATTCTGTGTTGTATTGAATCGTGGCAGAATAAGCAACTTAACCCTTTCTGTGTGACACTGTACTGCTCTCATTCTGCTACATGTGCAGCCGTATTGAGACTTTCTTTTTCTTCAGTACTTGAAATAAAAATAAGACATACTACATGAGGTGGTTTGTGAGTTGGGCTGGTTTCTATGCATATGTGGCAAAGTACAGCTGTAATCATCCTGGTACAGAATATGCAAATACTCACTGAGAAAGGGCACCAAAGCTTTTCATAAAAGATTTGTGATTAAACTTTAATACGGATGGTACCATCACCGCTATTAGTAAATTCCCCTCAGATTCATTTATTATTAAACAGTTATTAACTTGAATGAGAGGAAGTGTGGTCTGCACACAGCAATCCCTTTGGCTAGAGGTTTCCAATCTGAATCTGACCACCAGAGAGAGATACTGGGTTAAGGTGTAGCACTCACTCACATGGAGGAAAGGGAAATCTGAGTCGCTTACCTTCCCCTCCGAAGGGCTGCTTTCAGAACATAGGTCAAAGTTGAGAACAGATTGCTTGTGATCTGCTTATTGACAGCACAGACGTAAAGAGCAGGAGGACCATGATCCAGTTAGTTAAGGAACTGTCCAGTATGGAATGGCAACATTTCAGAGAGCTTGGTCCCTAGTGATACTCCGTTGGCTAACCTTGCCAAAGATTGTGCTGCGTAGCCACAGTTGTCATTAGAGCCCCTGGAGTAAGGAAGGGAAATATCAATGGGAGTAGGGCTCTTGATTCCTATCCAGTGATTCCTTTTAGAAAGTGTGGGCGGGATTCTCCGATGGCCGACGTGGAAATCGGGAAATGCAATTGGGCGGAGAATCGGTTCCGACGCCGAAATTGTGATGGTTGTCGATTTCATGCCAAACCTCGTTGCCTCGACAACAGCATCAATGCATTCCGGTACGCCCACACAGCAAACACCATTGGCATATTATTAGTGGGCCTGACCTGGTATTCTCCAGGGCCTCTGTGATTATTATTATTATTCTCCGCCTGCGATAGGCCGGATTCCTGAAGGCGCGGTTCACCTGTGCTTTTAAAAATTTTGAAACCGGCGTCGTGGCTGAAGAGGGAGAGAGAGCGAGGGGGTTGTGGTGAACCACTGTAATTGGAGATGTAAGGTAGGACCTGCACTACAGGTTCGCCGGTAGCTCCTGCCGGCTGGCTCCGCCCACGGAGAACTGTATGAATATGCATGACCTCCAGTGCCCTGCCATTTCGCCAGCTGCAGCAGGAGGCCACACATCTGACTGTAATAAAGCCACAGTTGTACCCAACTTTAGTCTTTGTGCAATTGATCGCGCATCAATTTATTGCAGTCAGATTTTCCACAGAATGGATATCAGAAATAAACCCAATCGCCTGCAGCTGGATCCGCACTCGCCCAATGCCAGGAAAGACTTTATTCACTGGCTAGCATGCTTTGAGGCCTACATCAAGGCTGCAGACTCCAAGCCAATGGAGGCTCAGAAGATAAACGTCCTGTACTCCAGACTGAGCTCCAGCGTGTTGCCGTTGATCCAAGATGCCACAAATTACACAAAAGCAATGGAATGCCTTAATGAACAGTACGCGCAGAAGGCGAACACGCCCTTCGCCAGGCACGTACTCGCCACCCGCTCGCAACTACCTGGTGAGTCCATCGAAGACTTCTGGCGGGCTCTAATTCCACTCGTCCGGGACTGTGACTGTCAGGCCGTTACGGCCGCCGAACACACGAATCTCCTCATGTGTGATGCCTTCGTGACAGGGATTGCGTCGGACCGCATCCGAGAACGATTACTGGAGGGGGCCACGCTCGAACTGGCGGAGACAAAAACCTTGACGCTCTCCATGACGGTCGCATCCCGTAACGTACAATCGTACCCCTCCCGCCACACTGCCCACCCTTCTGCTCCTTCCTACACCTCCTGGACCCCGCCAACGATCTCCTCAGCTGGGGCCCTACCTTCTCAATACGCCTGCGCCGCACACCGATCCGCGCACCCCGGGGGTCCCCGCTGCTACTTCTGCGGTCAGCAGAAGCACCCCTGCCAACACTGCCCGGCCCTCACTATAGTTTGTGAAGCCTGCAGTAAAAAGGGCCACTTCACGGCTGTGTGCCAGGCCCGCGCAGTCGCTGCGATCGCGCCCACTATTGCCCCCTCCCCCACGCCAGACGCACAATTGGAGCCGCCATCTTCTCCTCCCGGGTCCATGTGCGACCAATGGGCGCCGCCATCTTGTCCCCCTTCGGCCACGTGCACCCCATGGGTGCCGCCATCTTGTCCCGACCCTGCAATGTGCACACCATGGGCGCCGCCATCTTGTCCCGACCTCGCAATGTGCGCACCAGGGGCGCCGTCATCTTGTCCCCCACAGGGTCTCTGGACATCCCAACATCGGAACCGCACATGCTCGCCACCTGAAGCATCCGATGGCTATCCGCAGCTCGCTTCGATGACGCTGGACCAATCTTGCCCACACAACCTGGCCACCGCGTCGACGACGGTTAAAATCAACGGCCACGCGACCTCGTGCCTGCTGGACTCCGGGAGCACCGAAAGCTTCGTTCACCCAGATACGGTAAGGCGCTGCTCCCTCGCGGTCCACCCTGCCAATCAAATGATCTCCCTAGCATCCGGATCCCACTCCAACCCGATCCGAGGCTTTTGTACAGTCACCCTCACTGTCCAGGGCGTAGAATTTAATAACTTCCGCCTCTATGTCCTTCCTAATCTCTGCGCTGCACCCCTGTTGGGCCTGGACTTCCAGTGCAACCTCCAGAGCCTCACCCTCAAATTCGGCGGGCCCTTACCCCCCCTTACCGTTTTCGGCCTCATGACCCTCAATGTCGATCCCCCCTCCCTTTTTGCCACTCTAACTGCGGATTGCAAGCCCGTTGCCACTAGGAGCAGATGGTACAGCACCCAGGACAAGACCTTCATCAGGTCCGAAGTCCAGCGGCTGCTTAAGGAGGGTATTATCGAGGCCAGCAACAGCCCCTAGAGAGCCCAAGTGGTAGTGGTTAAAACTGGGGAGAAACACAGGATGGTCGTGGACTACAGCCAGACCATCAATCAGTACATGCAGCTCGACGCGTACCCCCTCCCACGCATATTTGATATGGTCAATCAGATTGCGCAGTACGGGTCTTCTCAACAATTGACCTGATATCCGCCTACCACCAGCTCCCCATCCAGAAGTCGGACCGGCCATACACTGCCTTCAAGGCGGACGGTCGCCTCTACCACTTCGTTCGGGTCCTTTTCGGTGTCACAAATGGGGTCTCGGTCTTCCAAAGAGAGATGAACCGAATAGTCGACCAGTACGGTTTGCGGGACACTTTTCCCTATTTAGATAATGTCACCATCTGCGGCCATGACCAGCAGGATCACGATGCCAACCTCGATAAATTCCTCCGCACTGCCACTCTTCTCAACCTGACCTACAACAGGTGCCATTCTTTTCCCTCACCCTTCATGCCTCTGAAATTCGACACTCATCCGTCGAAAAGGAGGCTCAAGCTATCGTTGAAGCTGTGCGGCATTGGAGGCATTATCTGACCGGTAAGAGATTCACTCTCCTTACGGACCAACGGTCGGTAGCCTTCATGTTCAATAACACACAGCGGGGCAAGATCAAAAATGATAAAATCTTGATGTGGAGAATCGAGCTCTCCACCTATAATTACGAGATCTTGTATCACCCCAGTAAACTCAACGAGCCCCCAGACGCCCTCTCCCGAGGTACATGTGCCAGCGCACAAGTGGACCAACTCTGGGCCCTACACGACAGCCTTTGTCACCCGGGGGTCACTCGATTGTACCATCTGGTCAAAGCTCGCAATCTGCCCTACTCCGTCGAAGAAGTAAGGACAGTCACCAGGGACTGCCAGGTCTGTGCGGAGTGCAAGCCGCACTTCTACCGGCCAGACCGTGCGTGCCTGGTGAAGGCTTCCCACCACTTTGAACGCCTCTGCGTGGATTTCAAAGGGCCCCTCCCCTCCACCGACCGTAACACGTACATTCTCAGTGTGGTCGATGAGTACTCCAGATTCCCCTTCGCCATCCCATGCCCCGATATGACGTCTGCCACTGTCAACAAGGCCCTCAGCACCATCTTCGCTCTGTTCGGTTTCCCCGCCTACATCCACAGTGACAGGGGATCCTCATTCATGAACGATGAGTTGATTCAGTTCCAGCTCAGCAGGGGTATAGCCTCTAGCAGGACGACCAGCTACAACCCCTGGGGAAACGGGCAAGTAGAATGGGAGAATGGGATGGTTTGGAGGGCCGTCCAGCTGGCCCTACGGTCCAGGAACCTCCCAGCCTCTCTCTGGCAGGAGTTCCTCCGTGACGCTCTACACTCCATCCGGTCACTATTGTGCACCGCACTAATAACACACCCCATGAACGTGTTTTTATCTTCCCCAGGAAGTCCACATCCGGGGTGTCGCTCCCTACTTGGCTCGCTGCTCCAGGACCGGTCCTTCTCCGTAGGCACTTCCGACTCCACAAGGTGGACCCCTTGGTGGACAGGGTTCACCTGCTCCTCGCCAACCCTCAATATGTCTATGTTGAGTTCCCCGACGGCCGCCAAGATACTGTCTCACTCAGGGACCTGGCACCGTCAGGTTCCACCCCAACACACACCCCCACCAATGCCCCCCCCCCCACCTCCCACTGTGCCGCCAATATTTACCGCACCAGAGCACCCCTCCCTCCCCTTTTCTGCACAAGAGGATGAAGAGGACTTCTGCAAGCTCCCGGAGTTCCCCGATGACTGGCCAGCATCAGCACCGCCACCACCGCCATCGGTGCCCCCTCCACCACCGCCAGCACCAACTTCGCCGCCACTGTTACGCCGCTCCCAATGAAGCGCCAAAGCACCAGACCGGCTGAACCTTTGATGGACTCCGGACCGTCAACATGGAATTTTCTTTCCCTACCACTGTACATAATTGCACTAATTGTATATAGTTTCACGTCACCCCTGCCGGACTCATTTTTAACAGGGGGTGAATGTGGTGAACCACTGTAATAGGAGATGTAAGGTAGGACCTGCACTACAGGTTCGCCGGGAGCTCCTGCCGGCTGGCTCCGTCACGGAGAACTGTATAAATATGCTTGACCTCCAGTGCCCTGCCATTTCGCTGGCTGCAGCAGGAGGCCATGCACCTGACTGTAATAAAGCCACAGTTATACCCAACTTTAGTCTTTGTGCAATTGATCGTGCATCAGGCGTATGGAAAGTGTCTAACATCGCCATAGTTTGCTGACAGTTGTGCCGTTGGCCTTCTGCCAGGGCCGGAGGGGAGTAGCGAGAGCTAGCCAGGAGGTGGGCTGTTGGGTCGGCTGGGCTGTTGGGTCGGGGTGGGCAACACGGAACACCATTGTCGCAGCCTGCAAGGCAGCTGTGCACGCCACTGACTGCCCACTGTGAACTCAGGGCCACAGGTCGTATGGATGTCCCCCTCCAGGGCACTCCCCTAGTTGCCCTCTGGCCCCAGCTGATCCATCAATGGGGATGGGCGCGCTCCAGTGCAACCAGTGCCATCTTGTTGGCTGACTGTGTGTGGGGAGTGTAATGTGTACATGCGGCTCCCTCCCGAGCTTGTCAGCCGCCCAAGTGTCAATCTCACACCCAGTGAATCCCCCACCGTTTTTAATTGGAATCGATTGTGTTCCACGTGTTGCCGGTGCTTGCCCCTCCACAGCCGCTGAATCGGTCCAGGTTCGGCACCTGTTTTGCTGTTGTGAAAGCCTCCAAATCCTCCCCGGCGCCAACTCTTAGTGTCAGGATCGGAGAATTCAGCTGTGTATGTATGTGGACATGGATGAGGGCAACAGAAGGTTTAGTTCTGGTAGGCCACCTCTTCCCATAGTCTACTGATGCTCACTATATAGACTTGCTCACGAGCAGTGTCATTGGAGTGAAATTGTAGGGGTATGACATTTTCCATTAAAATGTTTCCTCACAAATTTGTCTTTCAGGTAAGATGAAAATTGGGCAAACAATTTCATAAAGGAAGGACACATTTGCGTAGTAGGTAGAAAAAAATAGTCGTGTCATGTTTTCTGCCATCCGTTTTCAAATTTTAAATTGAATGTGTGGTTGACATTCAGTGATTTTATTCATTCTGGGATGTCATCTTTATTCTTGAACTCCCGTCCTTTCTCATGTTCCCCAAGTATGTCATTTACAGTCAAGAAAGCAAGTGGATGACTTATCTCTTTGGACCAATGTCACCATGACACAGGTGATGGGAGACACGTTCAAAGGTTCAGGATACAGGAACAGAATCCAGGCCTTTCTTATAGTTTTATACTCTTGCTGTAGGGAGGTGGCATAAGCTGCTATGCATGCACAAGAAACCAGTAATTTAGGTGATCCTGGGAGTTTAGCAGAGTGATTGAACCATTGTTAGTAATGCTTTAACACTGAGCTATTTTATTTCTCTAAGCTTCTACTGGATGCTATTACAAAGAACTCGAGAAATGGATGAATTGACATTACAGAGTTTACGTTGTAGAGCTCTGTGGAATCAACTATAAAAGCTGCAATTTAATGGCCACATGGAGATAGTGGCCCTGGCCCCGGCTGGAAAGTCAGAGACGAGCCCACATTTATTTGTTCGGGTCGCCCCACAACAGTTTAACAGCAGTTGATTAATTAGCTCAGGATACGACTTCCGCCGCATGCGATGGCTGGCAGATTTCTATTCCCGGCAGTGCCATTTGGAGTGGTGGCCACTGCAGGGATGGCAGCCAGCCCCAGATGACAGTTGTTAATACAGTCGGATTAGAAGGTAAATCGAGGGATTTTGCTGGCACCCGACTGGAAGTCCCTGGTGAGGGAGTATGCGGGGTTCATGCGAGTGGGGATGGGGGAGTGCACAGTGATTGGGAGTACTGCGGGAGGGGGGGGGGGGGGGGGGGGGGTTGGGAGTCCATTGGACTTGACTTTTTGGCTGTCTTCAAACGCTTTCATGGAATCTGCTCAGCAGGGTTTACACAGCTGTTCAGGAAAATGTGATAATCAATTAAAGTGTTTATTCAAGTAATATTTGTTCATTTTGAGAGGTTTATGAGCTTTTCAAAGGCATCCAGATGTTATTGGGCTTGAAAGAGTGGATTAGGGAGTAAGGGGGTGAGGGGAGGAGTAGGCAGTGATGAGTAGAGGGTGTGAGGGTTGCGGAGACTTCGCACTGATATTCCAAACTGAGCTAATATCTCTGAGAATGGAGGTGAGTCTTTCAACCTGGCCGCCTCGAAAGAGGCTGACCTCCAACTCCACCTCAGTAACTCCAGGGCATCCTCACCTCCTCCGGATGAGAATCCTGTCAGCTGGTACTGCCGGGACAGAGGCCAGATTATGACGTCCGGAAGATTCCCACCTCCCTATTCCCACCTCCATGATGAGAGGAGTGACCTGAAATACCCTGTTGTTGTAGACACGATTAAATATCAAATAATTTGGTATCGACGCGATGCAATTTATTGAAATATGGATTTGAGCTGGCTGACTTGGATCCAATAAAAATATGATTCCGTAAAGAATTTTCTATATCAGAATTTAAAAATTAACTTATAGCATCAGGATAAACTACTCTTTAGCATTAAATAATGTTTTATTCTCATACTCAGATGTTTGGGGCTGGATTCTCTGATCCCCAATGACAAAATCGAGTTCGACGACGTGGCGGAGAATCCCGGATGATGAAAGAATCGGGGCCGCCGCCTCTGACGTGCTGCTCCGACCCTTGAAAAGCAGCGTATTCTCAGGTGGCTGCAAGCCAGGTCCACGGGCTGTGCCCGCCATGAAGCACGGCACGGCTGCTGCAGGCCGCTGCCATGTGCATGCAGGGCCACGGACCCGGCAATGCTCCAGGCGGTATCGGCAGCTAGAGCTGGGAGATCTATGCTGCCTGGCTGCTAGCCCCCCCCCCCCCCGGAGCAGGGAATCGGTCCCTTTTGCGCCTGTTTTCCTGGCGTAAAACAGCACCGTTTTCACGCCGGAGTGGAGACTTAGTCTCCCAAACAGAGAATCCAGCCCCTGAGGTTTGAGACTGGAGTGTTCATTTCTGGACCTCTATCCTGAAAGTAACTTTCTCTTTACTCTGTGACTTTGTAATCTCTCGCGTTATGTGAATAAACTGACCTGGTTATAAACGTCTTTATTAAAGAAATGTTTTTGTTGTCCATGTTGCTCATTTTGTGGGGTCTAGTGCTCTGACACTCTTAACAATCTGCTTCCTGTCGGAATGACAGGGAGGAGTGTTTTCCCATTCTAAAAAAGTGCAACCAATAAATGGAAAGGTTCCTATTTTATTACAGCTGCATGCCCATTGTCTGTCTGTCCCTATTTCAGTGTGCTAGAACATGCTCCAGACGTTTGCCTGTATACAAATAATACATCTATAATGTTGAAGTTTGACTTGTCTCAGAAAGTAATCTATGAAACCATAAGATATAGTTGCTATTTCTGAGAACCCAATATAGATATGACAATTTATGTTGAAGACTGATGCTAATCTTTTACATAATTATAGCAAATAATTACATTAAAACACTCAGATATACCTTTTGATATTTGACAACAGGCTGCTTCAGAAATAAGGAAAGTATTTACCTTCTTCAAGATCGACAATTAGTGTTGTTCCAAAGCTTTCCAATTTCCACATGATGCAGGTGAATGTCAGAGATACTGTATTTTTAATTTCTTTTCTACAAAAGAAAATATTGCCTTGATGTGTGATAAGGCGATTTGCAGTTAGCTGTGTTTGCCTTTCTGTGCTGGTTGTTTGGAATCTGCTTGTGCCTGACAGTCTAATCTGTGATTTATATTCCCCTGACTTCCTCTTGCGCCTGTTTGAACCGCAGGAAGGCTGAAAGTGATAAGTGTAGTCCTGCAAAAAAAAAATCTGGAGCAGACATCAAATATTCATATCTACTCTAGCTGAAGCATTTCTGTCTGTGATGTTTCCTTAATTCAATAAGCTGCATCTGTGACTGAACTACAATTTTAAAAAATACTGTATGTTCTCTGAGGTTAGGTATACCCACCCCATACACACACATTCACGCACAACATGATGGGTTTGAATAAATAAGATATTTAGGGTATTATCAAAGTGGCTTACATACACACAGACAAGAAGATTCATGGCATAATTTTCTTTGCAGAAATAATTGTGAGATTTTAAATAATTCAGCCAAAATGTAAAAAGGAACAACTGTTTCTTCCCCCTCCTTTTGTTTTGTTTCGCTATACTCCTGAATGCCTTGATGGGCTACAGTTCTACAGCACTAACCACCCATCAAAACTAACACAAGTGATTTTCCTTCACGTGGATCACTTTACCAGCCTCCGCTGTTAACAGGGAACGTTCCCTATTGGTCTCCTCTCAACTGTCTGTTGACAGATCTTTTTTTGCTGCGTTTGTTGGTTTGAACTATTCAGCCAATGATTGTCATAATTGAATATGAATTCAACCTGTTCTTCATTGTGTTAACTGAATAAATTTGAATTTTCTTTTGCTTCCTGTTATACCATTAAGGCACCAAGAAACTGGATAAGAGTATTCAAATTGCTGATAAAATTTCCTGTTATCTGTTATGTGGCAGTAGGCCAACATTTCAAGAGATATTACAATGTTGTCATAAAAGGTGAAAGCCTTCAGTGCATTCTTTATTAATTAAAATTAGTAATTGATGTCCTTGATATGATGTACCAGCACCTATGAAATACAATGATTTAATGATTTTACTTTTAATTATTAAAATATGTAATTTTTTGGGGGGGACAATTTAGTGTGGCCAATCCACCTAACCTGCACATCTTTGGGTTGTGGGGGTGAGACCCACGCAGTCACAGGGAGAATGTGCAAACTCCTCACGGACAGTGACCAGGGGCTGGGAACAAACCCGAGTGCTCGGCGCCGTGTGGACTTGGGTGCTTACCACTGCGCCACCGTGCCGCCCCAGAATACTTAAGTTTTATCTAGTAAAATATAACTCACTGTTAGAAAGTTCCCGCATGAGCAAGAATGCAGGAACAGCGGTAGATTATTCAACCCCTCTAGCCCTTCCCACCATTCAAGTAGATCTTGCTGATCTGTGTCTCAACTCCATTACCTTTCCTGGTTCCATAACCATTAATATTCTTAGCTAACAAAAACCCATCAACCTTCATTTAGATATTTGTGAATGACTAAGCCTCAGCATCTTTTTGCGGAGGCAGGATAGAGTTCCAGATTTCCACTAGTCATTGTCTGAAGACCTTCTTCCTGACATAACTCTTGAATGGCCTAGCTCTAACTTTCAGTTTATTTTCTTGTGCTGAATTCTGCCACCGAAGGAAACGGTCTCTCTCTCTCTCAATCAATTCCACCAATTTCTTTACCCATCCAAAACACTGTTGTGTTCTGTATTATGGCCGTGATAATAATGTACACAGAAGATCTAGTTCTTTAACTAGTAAGATGATTTATTAACAAACACGTGGAAAGATAACTAACAAACTATAATATAGATGATGGCTAATGGTTGAATTCAGTGAATTCTCCTGGAGCTACTTCTTGTGCAACTGTCCTCTAGTATGACTTACTTCAAACTGGCGGGTGTCTGACGTCACATGGGAGATCTCTATCAGCACCAGCTGGTTGGAGGTCACACCGCTAACTATATACCTTGACAGACAATTATATATAAAACTGTGCACAGGCATATCACCACATCTCCCTTCCTCCGGAACTGTTAACCTTTACGTACAAATGTAACTGTGTTTTACAAAACGTGATCTGCATCATAATTTTAAACAAGTCATATGTATAAATGTAACTGTGCTTTACAAGCCATGATATGCCTGATAATTTTTAATGTGTTCCTTGGACGCAGCTTATTCAAAGCACACAGTACATTCAAAATGATATAATCCGGTTGGTCTTCTGAACCTTGACCGGATACTCAATGTCGCTTCAACTTTCGTAAGACTGGTTTTCTGGCTGGTCTTTTTTGCCAAACAAACTTGTTCAACTTTCTGACTCGATGCTTCCTACTCCGTGCCCGTGTGTTTTCTTGCATATCGACCATATCGTCGATGCCTTCCTCTTCACTGTAAGACGTCTTACAATACCTGGTGTTGTAAGACTTCTTACTGTGCTCACCCCAGTCCAACGCTGGCATCTACACATCATTCATCTTCACTGTCATGGGTGCTACCCGGTCGACTAACTGTGTCCTCAACTCTTCTTCTCTTCCCCTTCCTTCTTATTTGAGTGATCCGCTGATTGCCTCTCCTTTTCTTTTTGACTTTAGTGGCATCCTTCTTGCTGCTGGACTCTACCATCGGAGTGGTTGCCTCTGGTGTTTTTGCCATAGTAACTGCTTTTGGATCATGTGTTGTGCAAGCTGACTCTGGCTCTTCTGCCACCGTAGCTGAATTCGGACCCACAGCTGGATTGAGGAGTTTTGGTTGATCCATAGTGCTTGCGCTTGGATGCTGAATTGCATGCCCATCACCTGGTGAGGCATCAAGTGTCAGCATACATTTTGGATGATTGTGCAGTTGCAATCAAGTCTTCAACTTCAGGAATGATCTGCAAACCCTTGCATTTTGGTATCTTAGCTGGATCAATGTCCTCACCATTAGGCGTTGCTTCTTCACCTTGTGTTTTAGCCTCAATTGGTGACTCATCCTCACTTGATATAATGATATATGCATCGTCTTTTGTTGGATTAAATTAAAAAAAAAAAAATAGTAGCCAGTTATTCTTTTCCAATAAAGGGGCAATTTAGCATGGCCAATCCACCTAATCTGCACATCTTTGGGTTGTGGGGGTGAAACCCATGCAGACGCGGGGAGAATGTCTGTTGGATAGCTGATTAGTGGCTCATCCTCATCTGATATGATGATACATGCTTTGCCTTTCATTGTTGAACTGCACGCCGATGTATCCTTCTACTCTTCTTACACATCTTTTGGTGGAGTGTCCTCGAGTATTGGGGAGTCCACTGCAGCAACCATTCCATGGGCATGGGATGATTCATCGTACGACCCTGGAGCCAAATTCTCCAAAATGGGGATTATTTCTTCAGTTGCCAGTCTGTTCACAGTTGATTTGCTCTTATCTGATGTATCTGCTGCTGCATCTCACTTTCAGCCTCTGCACACCCCATCTTAGAGCTTTCACACTTATCGTTGTTCTGTGCAGATTGGATGCTACTTGTGATCACCTCGCCACTATTGCCAAATAAACTGAATAGGCTTTCAGAATCTTCCTCTTCTGGCTCATCATCTGATTCTTCACTTTCCTCATTATAATGGTTGTCATCGTAATTATCATCCTCATAGTCATCATCATCGTAATGATCACCATCATAATGATCATCATTGCAATCATTATCATCGCCTGCCATCTCTTCTCCTGTGAAGTATGACATTGCTTGTGGAATTATGTGTTCATGCAAGAAGTGACCAATTTCCAAGTCAGCAACGGGTCTTGCTGCAGAACCTTCATCCAGCTCTCCATGCTCTGGAACCTCAGGAGAACTGAAGAAATTGAAGAAAGAGTCCAAAAGAGAAAATGCTGGAAACTCTCAGCAGGTCTGGCAGCATCTGTAGGGAGAGAAAAGAGCTAATGTTTTGAGTTCGGATGACCCTTTGTCAAAGCGATGCTGGCACAAAATGGCAGATCCGGTCGGCCACTTAAAATAGTCCGCATTGAGACTACGGGCTGAATTTTCCATCCCGCCGCGCCTGATTTCTGGTGCGGCATGGTGGCGGGATGCTCCGTTTCGCCAGCTGGTCAATGGAGTTTCCAATTGTGGGGCAGCCCCATGCCGTCGGGAAACCCCCGGGCTGCTGGCAAAACGGAGCATCCCGCCGACGGAGAATTAAACCCGATGTTTTTCATTCAACTGCATCACACTGCTGATGGGGCTGGCATCTTCTTCCAGATTGGCATCAAAATGTTTCAGGTTGAGCATACTAATCTGCTGTGCAGCTAGCTCACTTGCATGGCTTATCTTGATAGCGTTTTCTAATGTCAGCTCTTCTTCCCTCAATAACCTTTCGTGCACCATGTCATTCGATATCTCGAACACTATATGGTTGTGGATCATCAATAACTTTAAAGTACTAAAATTGCACGATTGCGCCTGCAACCATAAGTCAGTTACAAAGCTATCGAACAATTTGCTGCTTTTTGGGTACTCGTGCAAAATATATAACGTTCAAATCGTTCATTTTTCTTCGGAGAGCAATGCCGATCGAAGTACTTTATCACCTCATCGTACTCTTGCTTTCCTCTTCGCTGTCGAAGGTGAAGGTATTGTATATTTCTGTTGCTTGAGGACCTGCTACCATAAGCAGCAATGCAATACGCCTCTCATCAGGCTGTGCCTGCAGGCCAAGGGCTGCAACTTAGAGTCTGATTTGCTGCTTGAAAATACAACAATTTTCATCTACATTACCTGTAATTTGAAGCTGGTGCGGTGCCTTCAAACCTTCCGTCTCTAACTTCATAGTCTCTCCTTGAGTTGAGTTCCAGTTGGCCGTAGTTCACCAGGTAAGCGGAAGAATTTTCTTTTTTCAGCCTGTGTTTCATAGAATTTACAGTGCAGAAGGAGGCCATTCGGCCCATCGAGTCTGCACCGCCTCTTGGAAAGAGCACCCAACCCAAGGTCAACACCTCCACCCTATCCCCATAACCCAGTAACCACACCCAACACTAAGGGCAATTTTGGACACTAAGGGCAATTTATCATGGCCAATCCACCTAACCTGTACATCTTTGGACTGTGGGAGGAAACCGGAGCACCCGGAGGAAACCCACGCACACACGGGGAGGATGTGCAGACTCCATACAGACAGTGACCCAAGCCGGAATCGAACCTGGGACCCTGGAGCTGTGAAGCAATTGTGCTGTCCACAATGCTACCGTGCTGCCCGTGTTATTCCGTCTTCTCCTTTGTTATCTTTAATTGTTCTACACTCTTGGTACCATGTTGTGTTCTGTGTTATAGCTGTGGTAATGATGTACACAGAACATCTAATTCTTTAATTAGTAAAATGATTTATTAACAAACACATGGAAAGATAAGTAATGAACTAAATACAGATGGTGGCTAATGGTTGAATTCAGTAAATTATCCTGGTGCTACTTCTTGTGCAACTGACCTCTATTGTGACTTACTACCGACTGGCGGGTGTCTCAAGTCGCATGGTAGATCTCTATTGCCGCCAGCTGGTTGGAGGTTGCATCGCTAACTATATACCTTGAACGACAGGGATATACAAAACTGTGCACAGGCATATCATTACAAACACATCAATTAGATCACCACTTAATCTTCCATACTCAAAAGAAGACAAGCCTAATCTAAGGATCTGAATTTTTTGCTCTTGGTTGGCGCACAGAGAGAACCTTGAGAACCTCCTGGCTCCACAAACCCCGGAAGTTGGGATTTTTGTTGTGGGGTGGTGGGTTTCTTTGTGGTCGGGCATTGTGGGAGGGTCTAGGACCAGAGGGCATCATCTCAGAGTAAAGGATTGTCCTTTTAAGACAGAGATGAGGAGGAATTTCTTCTCTCAAAGGGTAGTTAATCTATGGAGCTCTTTACCACAGAGAACTGTGGAAGCTGACGGTGGATAGGGGAGGGAGTTAGGTGTGTGTGTGTGTGGGGGTGTTCTTGCCAGTGACATGGGTATGGTGAGGTTGGATTGGGGGAGGGCGATGGCAGACCGAGGGTGGGGAATCTGGAGCCTGATATGGAGGACTAGAACACAGAAGAGGGTGGATTGGAATCAAACTGTATGAATGGAAGGATGCACATAGATGGGATGGTGGAGGGGGGGGGGGGGTGGTGGAGTTTGTCTTCGCGTGACACAAGAGGGGTGGGTTGCACAGAGACTCATGGAGGTGAGGGAGGGGAAAGGCTTGCATATGAGGAGCAGGTTAGGCAGAGACCAATGGTGGTGGTGGTGGCGTTGCAGTGGGAGACTGTGTTATGATCAGCCATGAAGGAATGGAAGAGCTCATAGAAAGACAGCCATAGTTCCTTGGGTGGGAATGAGAGATTAAAGGCAGTCCTGGGGCAATGCATCGTAGTCCTACTCTAGGGAGGAGCAAGGCCTGTGTGCTTAATTGGGATAAGGCACAGCTTGGTGTGCAAGGCGTGGTCATTGTCTTACAGTTGGTGATGATGGTGTTGAATGGCTAAACGCTGGGCTGCAGATGGGGTGGTCAAGGTTAGGAGAGGCACCTGCAGCTGGTAATAGGAAAAGGGTAATAAGGTGGGTGGGGGTGGCTGTTACATGGAAGCTCTCTTGTGGGGGGTGGGGGGGGGAGGGGTTCTCCTCTGTATGTGACTATGCATACAGCCTCGAAATGGAGAGGGCTGAGGGCCACATTGGACGTGGGGACATCAACTGTGATGGGTTCAAGGGGGGAGAGCTGGAATGCCGACCTCAATGACAATAGAATCCACGGTTGCTGGGGCAGGCTGGAGAAAAAATGAAGGCAGCTCTACCTGTACATTGTGGAGTTCCAGGAAGATTGGAGGGACCTGAACACTGACAGAGGAAGGTTGAAGCAGATCTCAAAATAAAAATGCAGCACCATCACCTTGAAACCCCAAAGTTATTTCACAATTTCAAAATCGTCTAAGCTGCCTTCTCCAATTGGCGTGAAGAATGGGCCAAGGGTATCCAATCAATGCTGAATTGCAAGTGTCATAATATACACCAGTATATCATGGTGCAGACACACACACACACTGATGGACATGCAGTGGGACCAATCAGCATACACAACACCGCAGCCAATCACCAGTGAGAGCACGCGCACTATAAAGACAGGGGACAGGAGAGTTCCCGCTCATTCTAGTAGCAGCCAGCTCGGAGCACAGAGCTCACAGCCTGCAACACAGACATTCACCATGTGCTGAGTGCATCACCTGGTTAGGACTAGAAAAGGGTCAACAGTTAAAGCTGGTATTGCATTTACCCACAGTTCAAGTATGTTAATATAGTTAACCTTATAATAAAATAGAGTAGCACCACTTCCAGTGTTGGTGACCTGTTTGTGATCCAGAACACCCAACACATCATGGTACAAGGAGTGGTTGAATACTAGCACTTCTGAGACCCACCTGCAACTAATCAGCATTCCGGCATCCTGAAGTATGGAGAACATCAACCCGCCGCCGCCGCTCCGCATCGCCGGCAATCTCGGGGTCAATTGGAAGATTTTTAAACAGTGCTTCCAGCTCTTCCTCGAAGACACGGACAGGGATAACGCCTCGGACACCAGGAAGATCGCTCTGCTCCTCTCTACGGCCGGCAACACGCCATCCACTTCTTCAACTCCCTCACATTCGCAGACGACGAGGACAAGACAAAGGACAAGACGGTTCTCCTCAACTTCGATACCCATTTCAGCATAGAGGTCAATGAAAGCTTCGAAAGATACCTGTTCCAGCAGCGCTTGCAGGGTAAGGACGAGCCTTTCCAATCCTTTTTAACACACCTTCGCATCCTTGCGCAGTCCTGCGGCTACGGGCCTACCTCCGAATCCATGATACGCGACCAGATTGTATTTGGTGTTCCGTCAGACCCCCTGCGTCAGCAGCTCCTCAAAATTAAGCAACTCACCCTAGCGACTGCCATTGAGACCTGTGTCCTACATGAAAATGCCACCAGCCGGTACTCCCACATACAGACGGCTGAAACAGCGCGGCAAGGTCCCCACGAGGCGGAACGGGGCCAAACAATTTAACACCTCCAAGGCTGCAGCCTGGATGAGGGCGGCCATTTCGCGCGCTTTTAGCGGCCTCCCGTGCATGTACGCGCCAAACGAGGGGACGGTGACGGGGAGGAACGTGATGCGCATGCACGCACCACGCAGGACTGCACCGCGCATGCGCGGTGGTGCAACAAGCGTACTGACGTCACGACATGTGGCAACTGTGGCTCCGCCCATTTAAAGTGGCAATGTCCTGCAAAAGCGCGATAATTCTCACGATGAGGCAAACTTGGCCTCTATGATGCCTGCTGTCGAGCAGCTCAGCCTGCCAATTCGCATCGCTTCAGCCAGCCTCGCAGGAACCTTTGGGCAAGCCAACCCACGTTAACCGAGTCCGATTCCAACTTCTCGTAGATCAGTGACACCGAGGACCCGAGGAAGCCTTTTCGAGTCGCTGTTATAACAAAGAACAGGCTGTCCCCGAATCAAAACCACCAGCTGCTGTCGGTGCACTGCATTGATCCAGACGACGAGTGGTGTGCCACCCTGACGGTCAACCGATCCCAGATACGATTCCGCCTGGACACTGGTGCTTCCGCTAATCTCCTAGCGTGGTCAGACTTTCAGGCCCTTGGGGTTAAACCAACCATTCTTCCGTCGACCTGCCAACTAGTGGACCACAATGGCAATGTCATTCCTGCTACCGGTTCATGCCAACTCGAAGTGATGCACAACTCGCGAAAAGCCATCCTTCCCTTCGAGATCATGGGCTCCTCGAAGGACTCTCTGCTAGGCACACAGGCGTGCAAACTCCTAAACCTCGTTCAACGAGTACACTCTCTCTCTCCAGAGGACACGTCTGCCTTCCAAGATGCGGACTTCAGGGCGCAACTCAATGCCATCATCGACCAGCACCGCGACGTTTTCGAAAGCATGGGCACGCTTCCATACACTTACAAAATCCTGCTCAAACAAGACACCACGCCTGTGGTTCATGCACCTCGCAGAGTCCCAGCACCCCTCAAGGACCGCCTCAAGCAGCAGCTGCACGACCTCCAGGACCAAGGAGTGCTCTCCAGAGTGACGGAACCAACCGACTGGGTCAGTTCCATGGTGTGCGTAAAGAAGCCTTCCGGCGAGCTCCGGATCTGCATTGACCCAAAGGATCTGAATCGCAACATAATGAGGGAGCATTACCCTATCCCCAAGCACGAGGAGATCACGTGCGAGATGGCTCGGGCCAACATCTTCACCAAACTCGATGCCTCGATAGGATTCTGGCAAATTCAACTAGATAGGTCCAGCAGAAAGCTGTGTACCTTTAACACCCCGTTTGGCAGATTCTGCTACAACAGGATGCCATTTGGGATTATATCGGCATTAGAAGTATTCCACCGGATCATGGAGCAAATGATGGAGGGCATTGAGGGTGTGCGCGTCTATGTTGACGACATCATCATTTGGTCCACCACCCCGCAGGAGCATATCAGTCGCCTCCAGCGCATGTTCAAATGAATACGGGACCAAGGCCTTCGCCTCAACAGAGCCAAATGTTCCTTCGTACAGACGGAAGTCAAGTTCCTAGGGGACCACATCTCCCAGTTGGGTGTGCGGCCGGATGCGGACAAGGTGGCAGCCATCACGGCCATGCAGAAGCCAGCGGATAAGAAGGCTGTCCTCTGATTTTTGGGCATGGTCAACTTCCTGGGAAGGTTCATCCCCTACCTCGCCTCCCATACCACAGCTCTCCGGAACCTGGTCAGGAAGACGACAGACTTCCAATGGCTTCCCGCCCACGAGCGCAAATGGGGGGAACTTAAGACCAAGCTTACCACGGCCCCGGTATTGGCATTTTTTGATCCCACGAAGGAAACAAAAATTTCAACGGATGCCAGCCAATCCGGCATTGGGGCGGTGCTCCTGCAACGCGATGAGGCCTCATCATGGGCCCCCGTTGCATATGCGTCATGTGCCATGACCCCCCACGGAACAGCGCTACGTGCAGATCGAAAAGGAGTGCCTGGGCTTGTTGACTGGGGTCGACAAATTTCATGATTACGTGTACGGCCTCCCCCAATTCTCTGTCGCGACCGACCATCGCCCGCTGGTCAACATTATACAAAAGGACCTGAATGATATGACCTCTCGCCTCCAGCGCATTCTGCTTAAACTCCGGCGGTACGATTTCCATCTCCTATACACCCCGGGCAAGGACCTGATCATAGCCGCCGCTCTGTCCAGGGCAGTCAACACCCCGTGCGACCCAGAGGGGTTCGTCTGCCAGTTTGACGCCCATGTGGCACTCACGGCCTCCAATCTGCCGGCCACGGATGAACTGTTGCTCTTATTAGCCTTAGTTTTATTAGCTCTAATTCTGTCACCTTTGCTCACGAGTCGTCAGGTATCTTTCTGATACCGCCACGTAGTTCAAGCTCAAGTAATGATTAATAATGCAGTACACCGCTTAGTAAAGGTTAAATCAACGACCATTTATTATATACAGCAATAAATACTTATGCAATAATCCTACTTCTAGACTACTACCTACCACTAAAGGCCAATACTTAACTTTGGAAATGGCCCACCAGGTCAGGGAAACGAATGGTCTATTGAATTGGGTCTGGGCCTGCGGGATTCAAAGCTGGTACAAGTCGATAGTCAGGAGCGCCTATCTGGTAGCGATCGCTGGAGTAAGACTTACGGTTTTCTCTGTCGAAGGGTCTCGAAGGTTGCGAGCAGGAAGAGAAGGGTCGATCTGAACTTGGCCCCTATTCTTATAGTTCCCAGGGGCTTCCCGCCTCTCGGGGCGGACCTTGTACCTGTTCCAAGTGATTGGACTTGGTCCCAATCACTTGGTTCGATATGCTCCAATAATGGGGCGATTCCTTGATCGGAGGGTGGTCGTCTACCTTCCTTTGTGTCAGCCCCTGCTGGCGCCGACAGGTCTGGATCGGCTTTATGTTGCTAATGTGTAGCAATTGTTCCCGGGGATGGCTGCTTACTATGCAGATGGCTGGGTTGTTGTGATGTTGATGGCTGCAGGTATCGGTCTGGGCTGACTTCCCCAGAGCCGAATACACTGTTTTACCTGCAGCTGTCCGTTTGAGTCCTGTTGGCTGATTTTCCCATCAGCCTCTTTCGTTCGCCATTTTAGATCAGGGTTTGACCATTCTAATCGGGAATCGGCCATTTTAGGTGGCTACAGAACGCCTTATCCACATTCACCGCGAGACTGCGGCTGACCCCCTACTACAGCGCGTCATGCGCCACATGACGGGTGGCTCAAGGGCCAATGCCCGCAGTTCTACAATATCAGAGACGATCTGGCAGTAGTCGATGGTGTCCTCCTGAAGCTGGACCGCGTCGTGATCCCGCACAACATGTGCCAGCTCGTTTTGGAACAGCTACACGAGGGCCATCTTGGCGTCGAGAAGTGCCGACGGAGGGCCCGAGAGGCTGTGTACTGGCCCGGCATCAATGAGGACATCGCCAACACAGTGCTCAACTGCCCCACCTGTCAGCGGTCCCAGCCGGCCCAACTACGTGAGACCCTACAGCCCCATGAGTTGGTCACGTCCCCTTGGTCTAAGGTAGGCGGTGACCTGTTCCATGCGCTCAGCAGGGACTATGTTCTGATTGTAGACTATTTTTCGAACTACCCGGAGGTCGTACGCCTGCACGACATCACATCATCGGCGGTCATCCGTACCTGCAAGGAGACCTTTGCTCGACACGGCATCCCACTCACTGTGATGTCGGACAATGGCCCCTGCTTCGCGAGCCAGGAATGGTCCAACTTTGCCAGCTGGTACAACTTTGTGCATGTGACATCCAGTCCCCTGCACCCCAATCCGATGGCAAAGCGGAAAAGGGCGTCCACATCGTTAAACGGTTCCTCTGCAAGGCTGCCGATGCAGGATCCGACTTCTACCTCACCTTGCTGGCCTATCATTCGGCCCCACTCTCCACGGGCCTGTCGCCAGCCCAGCTGCTCATGGGTCGCACCCTCAGGACCACGGTGCCATCCATTCACATCCCAGACCTCGACCACGTTCTGGTCCTTCAGTGGATGCAACAGTCTCGTGCACAACACAAGGCGCGCATGACGCTCGGGCGACTGATCTCCCTGCTCCGCATCCATCTTCCGGAGGGTGGCTGGTCTGCAATTGCTGTGGTCCTTCAGCAGGCGCCTCCCCGCTCGTTCCTGGTTCGTCTGCCAGATGTTTCCATTCGCCGCTGCAATCGGCGTGCCCTTCATCTCGTTCCATGCTTGCTACGTGATCCTCCACCGGTGCCACGCCCTCCTGTTGTCCCCAACCTGGACTATGTGGAGATTCCAAATACTCTGCATCCTCCTCACTCTGCCATGGCCCAGCCCGTTCCTCAGCCGGTGGCTCCTGACCCACCCTTGAGGCGGTCAACCAGAATTCGTCGCCCACCTCAAAGACTTGACTTATGAGTTTTACAATGTTGGACTCTTTGATCTGTTCTGTTATCCTGTTTCATCGTTCCAGTAGTTTGTATATAATGTTCATTTCGTTGTTGGTGTGACACCCTATTTCTCGGCACCAGGCACCTTCCCGTGTAAATAGATTAGCCTCACGTACATAGTCATGTAAATAACACGCATAGTCAGGTACATTCACTACACAATATTTATTGTCACGCAGGCACATATTCTTTATATAAAAGGGGGGATGTCATAATATACACCAGTATATCATGGTGCAGACACACACACACACACACACTGATGGACATGTAGTGGGACCAATCAGCATACACAACACCGCAGCCAATCACCAGTGAGAGCACACGCACTATAAAGACAGGGGACAGGAGAGTTCCCGCTCATTCTCGTAGCAGCCAGCTCGGAGCACAGAGCTCGCAGCCTGCAACACAGACACTCACCAAGTGCTGAGTGCATCACCTGGTTAGGACTAGGCAAGGGTCAACAGTTAAAGCTGGTATTGCATTTACCCACAGTTCAAGTATGTTAATATAGTTAATCTTATAATAAAATAGAGTTGCACCACTTCTAGTGTTGGTGACCTGTTTGTGATCCAGAACACCCAACACATCAGCAAGTTGATCTGGGTCAGCATACCAGATCTGACATTACATGAGTGCCTCTGGTAAGGTGATGCATTTCATGAATGCGTCCAAATCTTTTTCAGTTTCAATGGGGTCGGAATGTCAAGTATGAAGTTTGACATGTTGGTCACCGAGATATGAAAATGTGCACCTCAACTACAAGACTATATCAGCAAGAAGTTTGTCGTGCAGATGCAGCTCTAGGGCACAAAGTGGTTTTCTGCTGACAAGTGGGAGGTCTACTATACTTGCCTAGGTTTCATTTATAATAATAAGCTTTATTAGTGTCACAAGCAGGCTTACATTAACACTGCAGTGAAGTTACTGTGAAAATCGTCTAGTCGCCACACTCCGGAGCCTGTTTGGGTACACAGAGGGAGAATTCAGAATGTCCAATTTGTCCAATTCACCTAACAAGCAGGTCCTTCAGGACATGGGGCAGGAAACCGGAGCATCCGGAGGAAACTGACGCAGACACGGGGAGAACGTGTAGACTCTGCGTAGACAGTGACCCAAGCCGGGAATCGAACCCACGTCCCTGACGCTGTGAAGCAATAGTGCTAACCATAATGCTACCTGCACCATCCATTAGTCCACAGGGAGAAGGAGGATTGAATAATGGAACCTGTGCTGAATGCTACCCTCTGGATGGCAGCGATCTGATTGCGGAGGAGAATAAGGGCCTGGCATCACCTAGTATAGCTTCAAGAGGAGGCCCAGCCTGAGGTCCATTGTCCAAGGGAGCCCCAGAAATACCCTAAGGATTCTGAGGTTAGACCCCTCCCATAGAGCCGACTCGTACAACCAAGGTTTGCTGAAGAAGAATTTCCTCTCTGGAGATGAGCGAGAGACAAGGTCGTGCATTTCTAAGTTTGTGATGTGATGGATCATAATGCCACATTCTGTGGGAGGATCGAGGGCCGCATGGACTGGGAGGACATCCACTGCCAGTGCCCCTGAAGGTCACTGCCACACTGAAATCCATTGCATGTGGATCATTCCAGGGATCCACAGGGGACTGATACAGCATTTCACAGTACTCAGCACATAAATGTATCAAAGAGTTGACAGATGCCCTCTAGAGTAAGGCTCATAATTATGTGAAGTCAACACTCAATAAAGCTAGCCAGGCTGCTAGATTTCTGGGGTTTGCAGTTATAATAATAATCTTTATTAGTCACAAGTAGGCTTACATTAACACTGCAATTACTGTGAAAACTGAGGTACACTGAGGGAGAATTCAGAATGTCCAATTCACCTAACAGCACGTCTTTTGGGACTTGTGGGAGGAAACTGGAGCACCTGGAGGAAACCCACGCTGACATGGCGAGAACATACAGACTCAGTACAGACAGTGACCCAAGCCGGGAATCGAACCTGGGACCCTGGTGCTGTGAAGCAACAGTGCTAACCACTGTGCTTCCCTAGAGTGCAGGGTGAAATCTATTGCATACATGTGGCTTTGACAGCTCAATGGCAGTAATTCCTGATGTTCGTTAACAGGAATGGGTTCCACTCCCTGAATTTTCAACTGGAATGCAATCATCAGAAGAACATACTCTACATTTGTGCAAGATGACCCGTGAGTTCCCATGACACATACACCCTGAGTCACTCCCGGATGCCTTACATATTTGAGGGGTCTCAGCGATTACAGGACTGATTGCTGGCTCATGACATCCACATGTCGTCCTCAGAGTGGCTCGGAGGAGATATTCAACATGGCGCACAGCTCAATATGATCCATCATCGAGTACACCATTGGCGCCCTGAAGATGTACTTCTGGTATTTGGACTGCTCAGGTGAGGCTCCACAGAGGATGTCCCACATTATCATGGTCTGTTGTGCCCTTCACAGGCAAAAATGTGGTTTGGGATCAACTGGACGCCCTCGGAGTAACTTGGGTAAATGGTCCCAGAGTCTCCAGCTGCAGGTCCTCCTCCCTTTGAGAGATTGAGGGACTCTGCCTAACTCCCAGAAAAGAAAGGGCTCCTGGAGTAAGGTCAAGGTGCTCTGCCTGCAACCCCCCCCCCCCCCCCCACTTACTCAGCCACTAATGGATCCCGCCAATGCCTATAGTGACTGAGTTCAGGACCCAGCGCAAACCCAGCAGAATCTGAAGGACTGGTGTCTCCAAGGCGGCCACCATCCTTCACAGGAAACATTCAAGCGTTCACACATCAGTGCCACAACATCAGAGAGAATGCGGACAGACTCCCTTAGTCTTCACTCTAGTCTGTTGACTGCCTCTCACAACTCTGCCTGGTTTTCCGGTGTCTCTCTTTACATCTGCAGCATGTTAGAGATGGCCACATCCAGAGGCTCATCATCAGACATAGACTCAGCTGGTGCCTGGTCTCCAGCAGTCCTCCGAGTGACAGAGACCTGGGCTGTCACTGGCTCCAACTGCTGCAGAGAAATGCCAATGACATGTTCCCCAGAAAGTGACCCCGATCCTAATCTAGATCTAGCACCTACCAATGTGTGTGTCTCTGTGCTGGTGGTCAATGCAGTGATGGGTCTTCATCTGAAGGACCCTCAGCATCCTCCTCTGAGGTGGCCTGGGGACTGGGGCTTATGTTGCCTGTGCTGGTCTGTCTGGACCTGCTGCTGCCTGTAAGAGAGAGAAGATAGTTTTAGATCATGAGCAGGCAGAATACAACATTACATGTCACTCACTGTGAACGTCAGGATGTGATCAATCCATGGAGGGTTCATTCGTACAGGCTTTCTGGGAGAGGCTAATCTTGCCTTCGCCTCAAGAGCAAAGTTTGTCTTTGCGGCTCAGCAGAACCCACCTCAAACTGAGACAGCTCCTGCATGTCTGCCATCTGGGATATCACCCTCCAGTTGTGGACGAGTTGGCCTCCATGAGGAGAAATGGATGGAGCGAGATGAGCCACAGTACAGGCTGAGGATGCAATGTGTGCAGCATGCTAGATCAAATGCTGGTGATGGGAAAGTCTCCGTGTGGCAATTTGTGGTGATGTCCCCCACTAATATTGTATGTGGTCTCTGAGCTGTGTAACCCTTTGAGTGCACGATGACATTATGAGACCAGAATAAGTTGAAGGTTGACTTACCCGGGTGGAGCATATGAGATCATTCATCTTCTTCCTGCACAAAATGGTATTTTTCAGGTGGGTGCTGGTGCTGGTGGACTCCCTGGATAAGGCCCTCACGGAAGTCATTTTAAAAGCTGAGGACAGCTTTCTGGTGGAGCCATATCAAGAAGTTTCCTGTACACAGCTGGCCAGCAAAGCATCCATTTGGGTAGCATTTAAATATGGCACCAGGACCTTCAACCCTCTTAAGTTAACGGCAGGGCAGACAAAGCAATGCCCAGTTTGCCAGGTGGAGCTACTTGCCAATGCATGATTAATGAGCTTCTGAGCATGAAATTGGATGCAACTTCCCACCATGCTTCCCAGTGGGAAACATACCCCAAAACCCGCCCACCACCACACTTTATCTCCGGAAGAGAAAATACCACCCTAATAATCTTTGCAATAATTGGGCGGGATTCTCCCCTACCCTGCGGGGCGGGGGGTCCCGGCGTCGAGGAGTGGTGTGAACCACTCTGGCGTTGGGCCGCCCCAAAGGTGCGGAATCCTCCGCACCTTCAGGGGCTAGGCCGGCGCCGGAGTGGTTTGCGCTGCGCCAGCCGGCGGGAAAGGGCTTGGCGCCACGCCAACCGGCGTCGAAGGGCCTCCGCCGGCTGGCATGAGTTGCCGCTTGCGCAGGTGCACCAGCGTGTGCTGGCGTCATCCCAGTGCATGCGCAGCGGGCTTCGTCTCCGCACCGGCCATGGCATACCGGTACAGCTGCTGGTGTGGAAGAATAGAGTGCCCCCACGGCACATACCCGCCTGCGGATCGGTGGGCCCCGATCGCGGGCCAGGCCGCCGTGGGTGCACCTCCCGGGGCCAGATCCCCCCGCGCCCCCCCCCGAGGACCCCGGAGGCCGCTGGCACAGCCAGGTCCCGCCGGCAAATACCTGGTGCAACATACGCCGGCAGGACTGGCCGAAAACAGGCAGCCACTCGGCCCATAGCGGGCCGGAGAATTGCCGGGGGGGGGGGGGGGGCCGCTGCCATTGGCCGCCGACCGACGCGGCGCGATTCCCGCCCCCGCCAAATCCCCGGTGCCGGAGAATTCGGCAGCCGGTGGGGGGGGAATTCACGCCGCCCCCCCAGCGATTCTCCGACCCGGCGGGGGGTTGGAGAATCCCGCCCAACGTTTTTCTAAAAAACTACTTTTAGTTATAAAACCCCATTCACTATATTTATATTCATTCAACTGCATAATCCCCTATCAGAACAAGTATTTAATTCAAGCACATAATCCCATATAAATACAAACATTGGAATTCATAGTTCCACTTCAAAGAGTCTATAACCACATGGAGCTGTCAATTAAATTGTGAAATAGTAGATAATGGAATGTTGTGAAGTCAGTCATGCATTAGGGGCTGGTTTAGCACAGGGCTAAATTGCTGGCTTATCGAAGCAGACTGCAGCAGGCTAGCAGTGTGGGTTCAATTCCTGTACCAGCCTCTCCGAACAGGCGCCGGAATGTGGCGATTGGGGGCTTTTCACAGTAAAATCATTTGAAGCCTACTTGTGACAATAAGTGATTTTCATTTCATCACTGATCCAGTACCGATAACCCTCAGATGTATGTCAACAGATGGAGCGAGAAAGCAAGCAACCATTTTTTAAAATCTCAGCTCTTTAAATGCTTTGAAAGCTTGACAGTTGCTTTTAACTTTTCATTTTGACAGTTTTGACAGTTGCTTTTGATTGTTCATTTTGACATTTTGGCAGTTCCAATGAACGTGACGGTTAGTTTGTGCATGTTTTACACACATTCATGCCTACCTTTAATAATCCCAAGGGGCACTGGACCTCCCCCAAAGGTGTCCCTGGGCCATATCCATAGGGTATCCCAACTTTCCAAAGGCTTCACAACATTCAGATTTGCTCCTACCAAATCTAACATGCTTTTAGTCATGATATATATGGACAGCTGCTTCTGCAAAATACATATGTATGAGACAGGTTAGGTGCCATGTTCAGGGGACAGGACTTGTGATTTTCAGCCCCTTCTACCATTTTCACAACAACATAGAGGCTCTCTATTATTTTGAAAATCCAGACCATGCTATCTAGTGCCATAATTTCATCCCTTCAGCCCCATCATCATTCTGGGGAAACAGCTTCCTGAGTTACGGTATTGAGAAGTGAATGCCGAAATGAATTAGTGTGCGTTGTCACTCCTGTTGTGTAGCTGGACACAACAGTCATTTTGTACACAGTAATATTCCACAAAAAGAATTTGGCCAGATTACCAGTGCAATTGTCAGCGATCACTGTCATTACTCCACCGAAACTGACAGCAACATTAGGAGTTTGCATATGTACAAAGTAACAGAAAAATGCAGAAGTTGCTGTCAGAGATTCTTCACCAGAGAGCATGCTGCTGCGGGCTCCAAAGCACATTCATGAACCAGCGAGAACTTTCACTGTCTTGCTGTAAAATAATTTGAAAAAGTTGCATCTTGTTGAATGAAGTGAAACGGGATTTTTAACGGCATAGTAACTTAATAATTATTACTACCAATGATAATCTTTATTACTGTTACAAGTAGGCTGACATTATCACTGCAATGAAGTTACTGTGAAAATCCCCTAGTTGCCACACTACGGCGCCTGTTCGGGTACACTGAGGGAGAATTCAGCATGTCCAAATTACCTATCAGCACGACTTTTGGGACTTGTGGGAGCACCCAGAGGGAACCCACATTGACACGGGGAGAATGTGCAAACTCCGCACAGACAGTGAACCAAGCCGGGAATCAAACCTGGGACCCGAGTGCTGTGAAGCAACAGTGCTAACCACTGTGCTACTATATCGCCCCAGGATGTACTAAGCTGCTGAGGATGTACTAAACATCCTCATGTTCATGAAAAGCAAATTCTATGGGCTGGATTCTCCAATTTTGAGGCTATGTCTGGAGGAAGTGTATAGTTTTACAAGAAAAAGTCGGCGCCGCCACTGCACCGATGCTTCACCCGGTGGGGGGCCAGCAGCTGCACCACGTAAAACTCCCGGCGTTCCTGACATAAACAGCCGGAGAATTGACGGGTCCATAGCGATGGCCTGTAGCGGACGTGCCATACAACATGACGCCGGCCGTGCGTGGACCCGCCCTGCAAGATAGTGCCCCCTAGATACCCCCTTGCCACCCCCTGGCCACCCCCCTACCAGTCCCCCCAGCCCTCACCGAAGCCCCCCCCGGCCAGCAGCACCGCTCCCGCCCGGCTGGACACAAACCAGAGCCGCCACGCCCGGTTTAGGAAAACGCAGACAACACGCGACCCGCACGGTCGGGAACCTGGCCCATCGGGGGCGGAGCATCGGGAGACGACCTCAAAGCAACGCGCTGACGCAGTTGCAATGGTATGCAGCATGCGCCTCGATGATGCCAATTTAGAGGGGGCAGAGCCCCCAAAAAACAGCACTGACCCCGATTCGGTCGTAAGCGGGGATTCTCCGCCCGATCGCCAAATACGATTTTGCCACGTGTGCCAATAAGATTATTCAGTGGATAGTGAACAAATTGTAAGATTTTCTAAGTGTAATCAAATACATTTTTACACACATGTGCTTTTCTGTATGTATGTATATCTATATGTGCCAATATGTGTGTCTTCGTGTTTATGTATATGTGTATATGTGAGTGCAAATGTGTGTGGGTTTATGTGTGGGTTTGTGTGTGTGTGTTTGTTTATGTGTGTGTGTATATATGTGTGTTCATGAGTGTATTTGTGTGTTTATGTGTGTGTGTATATTTCTGTGTGTGTGTGAATATTTACAAACACAGAAATATAAATACACACATCTGTGTGTATATATGTTTATATCTGTGTTTGTGTATAAGTGTGTGCGTGAATATGTCTGTATATTTATGTGTGTGTGAATACGTATTTGTGTGTGTGTATATGTGAGTTTATGTGTGTGTGTTTTTATGTATGTGTGTATTTATGTCTGCTGTGTGTGTTTATGTGTGTGTGTATATGCATTTGTCAAGGGCGGCACAGTGGTTAGCACTGCTGCCTATGGCGCTGAGGACCTGGGTTCAATCCCGGCCCCAGGTCACTGTCTGTGTGGAGTTTGCGCATTTTCCCCGTGTCTGTGTGGGTTTTAGCCCCACAACCGAAAGATGTGCAGGTTAGGTGAATTGGCCACGTTAAATTGCCCCTTAATTGGAAATGAAAATAATTGGGTACTCTAAATTTAAAATAATTTTTTTTGTGTGTGTGTGTATATATTTACATGTGTGTATTTATGTGAGTGAGTGTGAATATGTCTATGGGTGTATTTATATGTGCGTTTATGTATGTGTATTTATGTCTCAGTATGTTTATGTGTGTGTGTTTTTATGTGTTTATGAGTGTATTTGTGTGTTCATGTGTGTGAATGTGAATGTGTATATGTATGTATATTTATGTGTGTGTGAATATGTCTGTGTGTGCATTTATGTGTGCATATATGTGTGCTTATGTGTGTGTTTATGTGTGTGTGTGTGAAAATGTCTGTGTGTGTGTATATGTGTGTATGTATATTTATGTCTCTGTATGTGTTTATGCGTATGTGTATATTTATGTCTATGCATGTGTGTATTTATGTCTGTGTGAGTGTTTATACACATGTGTATGTGTGTTTCTGAGTGTAAATGTATGTTTATGTGTTTGTGTGAATATTTATTTATTTTTTGAAATCTTTTTATTGGCATTTCTCATATTTATAAACAATTGTACATATATATCACATTTCTCTTACCCGCGTTAATTTACTTTATTGTACAGAAGAGGTTTATTTTGTCTTTCTTTTAATTGGTCCTATATACATTTTGCCGCCCTTTGGATCGGTCTATGGTCCCTCCCCGCTCCTGCCCCCCCTCCCTTGCACACTCCCCCTGTCATTTCCCCCCCTCCCCCCGTTGGCTTCAGCTGTGCTTTGTTTTTATTTTGAAGGGGAGGGGGTTACGGAGGGGGGAGGGGTTACGGGGTGTACACCCTCCCTCCTCTTCTCTGCTTTTTGTGTTCTCTCAACCTTCCTTCCATCTCCCCCCCCCCCCCCCCCCCGTGTTGCGCAGCCCTTTGGTTCGTCATCTATCTTGGTTTTTTATTCTTAGCTTACTCCTCGTTGCTGGCCTCGAACAGGTTTTGGAACAGGCCAACAAACTGCCCCCAAGTAGTGGGTGAATATTTATGTGTGTGTGAATACATCAGTGTGTGCGTTTATGTGTGTGTGTTTATGTGTGTGTGAATATGTGTGTGCGTTTGAGTGTGTGTGTGTGAATATTTATGTATGCATATGTGTGTTTCTGTGTGTGTGTATATATTGATGTGTGCGTGTGAATGTGTTTATGTGTGCATATTTATGTGTGTGTGTGAATATGTCTGTGTGTGTGTATATGTGTGCTTACATGTGTGTGTTTATGTGGGTGTAAATATGTTTGTGTGTGTGTGTGAATATGTCTGTGTGTGTGTTTATGTGCGTGTGAATATTTGTGTGTGTCTATGTGTGTTTCTGTGTGTGTGTATATATTTATGTGTGTGTGTGAATATGTGTGTGTGTTTATGTGTGTGTGTATCTGTGGTTTTGTGTGTGTATCTGTGAGTTTGTGCGTGTGTATATTTATGTCTGTGTGTGTGAATATGTATGTGTATATGCTGACATACACACCTGTTTAGATTTTCTTCCCCATTTATTTAGTTGATTCTGAAAACAGCTTTAACAGGCAAAATATTTCCTTCTGAGAATTACAGCAGACGCCAGCACACAATATGCAAACAGGTATTTTCACAATACAAGTGTTTGAAAATGTGAAAAAATGCAATACAAAATCATGAATTCTACTTCAAATGGATACAACGTCTTAAAATTTCAGCTGTCCACTGAGCTTGGAAAGTTTGCCTTTCGTATGGTAGAAAAATCAAAGCATTTTTCAGCTACACCAGTGTGACCGGCCAAGGCTAAATCATTTCCTGGGTAAATACAAGGTTCTCCATTGTTGAGGCCGATTGTTCGTAGGTTAGTTATTGCTGCTTTGTATGCAGAAAAAGAAAGGCTCAGAATAAGAGGCCTCTGTTGGTTGCTTTGTAGCAATAGCATGTGAAGTGCCAGGAAGAGAACAACCAAAGGACTCTTGAGCTACTAGCCCCTTTTTAACTGATAACAAGGAGATCATTGCTATTGTACTTTTTCATTACTCTCTTCTACTTTCTACTATTCACCTTTACTTCATGCATTTACAGGCTGCATATAGTCCCAGATGTTAACAAGGATATTATCAAGCCAATGTTACCAGGATGTTTGCTTTCTTTTGAAGTCCCAATTTAAAGTCTACACTGTAATGGCAGGTTTTGTTCAGAGAACCATTCTGATCCACTTTCAAAGAAGCCAATAAATTTCTTAGAGCCCAACTTTCTGCTCTGCAGCCTTACTAGTGATGAATGAACATTTGGATCATTAAGGATGCTGACTTTATTTGCATTTGCTTATGAGAGATATTCAGCTAAGTGCTTCTGAGCAGGTGTAGTTATAAAATGTCCTGAGAGGTTAATGCTGAAAAAGCTGAGTTTGTCTTTTGTGAAAACAAGCATTGCATTGGGTTAACTGAGTATTTATGTTTTGTCTGGTCTGGTCTGTCGACATGATGGGAAGTTAAGGCCTCAGCCTGTGTTTTAAGAACTGCCCATCACATTGACATGCCACAGATTTGTGTGTTGTTTGGGTGGATGCACATAGGCAGTTCAGTTAATAAATCAGAGCTGTGCCACAAGAATGTCTGCTGTCTGTAAAGTTGCCTTTAAGAAAGAAAGGATTAACTGATCATAGGAAACCCTTTCTGGCTTAGGTTTCAGAAACCTGTCTATCAACTGATCAGAACAAGCAGAATGTTGGTCTTTTCCCATTTGAAAATAATCTCTATCCAAGGAGTGTGATAAGACGATAAGCTGAGCTGTTACAGGTCAAACTATTAAATAGTTTTATAGTCAAATATAAAGCACCAATACTAACTCTGATCACTGTAGCACAAAGTAGCTCAAATTACATTTCCTTTCCATCATTCTTTGAAATGGTTTCAACACGCTATGTTAGTGTTCTGTGACATTATTTGGTTTTGAAGCCAACAGCACAAAATAACCATCCTTCCTTGCATGAATAATTTGATTTTCATTTGCGATCAGCATGTTGGCTGACCTTTGCTCTTTAGAATGATCTCTTCGTCTCCTCGAAAGTTCACCGAAGGGTCAGCCAGTTGGATTGACTTCCTCTTTGGAATGTTTGAATGTGTGTTTGTGTGTGCTTCAGATCTGTGTATGGGAGAGCTTCTATCATACCTGCTGCGTTTCTCTTCTGGAGTAAATCTAAATGAGGGTGGACGATGTTGGGCTGTGTGAGGGGAAATTGTGCACATCTCATAGTAATGAGGATTCATCAGGATTGCAAATGAAATTATATGATGAAAAATGGAAATCAAGATCTTATTAGAAAAAGTTTATATTTTTGATCTGACGTCAGTGTTCGAATACGAGACTAAATTACTATGAGTAGCCAAAATATATTCTATGTGGCCTGACAAATATATTTATTTTTGTTGCAAATAAACCATAAGTTCCATATTGAAGCTTCAGGCTGTATTAATTCTACATTTTAGTGGAAACTGGTTACACTTTTATTGTCAAGGAAGATATATAGCACTTTCATGTACTGTAATTGTTTGATTTTTCTTTCATTTTTTTTTTACAAATGTCAGTATGGTGTGTTATAATATAGGTTATTACTCTAGAAAACGCTGTTGACATTATTTAGTCACATACAGCGGCAGTCACATCAGTCTTGATACTGCTCTGAAATGACAGAGAGAGGAATGAATTTTTCATTTATTTTCCTCCAGAACGTGGGTTCATGCCGAGGTCAGAGCATCTCTGAATGCCATAACCAGAAGGCATTGACTGCACGAAGCAGGTAAACAAATGGGAATATGAACACAGTTTAAAACTGGAGGCACATAATAACAGAGCTGCCTGGCGAGAAAGGTGACAAAATGATTGCAAGGATAGTGTGTGTGGATAAAAATGAGGGGAATTGACACGTTGGGTTGTCTGTCACATAAGCAGACTTGCGGGGTGTGTGTGTGGGGGGGAGTTTGCCATCAGCTGGCAGGCATGTATTCTTGAAAAGGGATTTCTGGCCTGACATTAGTCATATATCATTGCAACTGTGCCCTTTGATTACACAGAGGCCTTGCAGAGTCATTAATAACTGGTATTGGGGTTTTTTGTCTGGCAAATGACATCTGGCCACTAAGTGACTTAACACCTAGCTATATTTTGTTGGTGATGTTCCCAAGGTAAATGAAGGCAGTAACCTGTTTGTTTTACATTCTTGAGCTAATTGTTATAATGAAAGATATATCTTTGTGCAGAGGAATCATTCCTTAAAAATGGTCTTGATTGAACGGATGCAGACACTGTTACTCAGCCCTCTCAACTTGATTTTTATTTCATAGAATCATAGAATCCCTACAGGGCAGGAGGAGGCCATTCAGCCCATTGAGTCTGCACCGACCCTTCAAATGAGCACTCTATCCATTTACACTCTCCCGTCAACCACACCCTTTCCCCGTAACCCCTTAACTAACCTCCATATCTTTCGACGCTAAGGGGCAATTCAATAGACAATAGAACATAGAATATTACAGCGCAGTACAGGCCCTTCGGCCCTCAATGTTGCGCCGACCAGTGAAACCACTCTAAAGCCCATCTACAAGGTCTCTATGTAATCAAAGGGCACAGTTGCAATGATATATGACTAATGTCAGGCCAGAAATCCCTTTTCAAGAATACATGCCTGCCAGCTGATGGCAAACTTCCCCTCCCCCCCCCCTTATCATCCATATGTCTATCCAATGACCATTTAAATGCCCTTAGTGTTGGCGAGTCCACTACTGTTGCAGGCAGGGCATTCCACACCCTTACTACTCTCTGAGTAAAGAACCTACCTCTGACATCTGTCTTATATCTATCACCCCTCAATTTAAAGCAATGTCCCCTCGTGCTAACCATCACCATCCGAGGAAAAAGGCTCTCACTGTCCACTCTATCTAATCCTCTGATCATCTTGTATGCCTCTATTAAGTCACCTCTTAACCTTCTTCTCTCTAACAAAAACAGCCTCAAGTCCATCAGCCTTTCCTCGTAAGATCTTCCCTCCATACCAGGCAACATCCTGGTAACTCTCCTCTGCACCTTTTCCAATGCTTCCACATCCTTCTTATAATGCGGCGACCAGAACTTCACGCAATACTCCAAATGCGGCCGCACCAGAGTTTTGTACAGCTGCAACATGACCTCATGGCTCCAAAACTCAATCCTTCTACCAATAAAAGCTCACACACCGTACGCCTTCTTAACAACCCTATCAACCTGGGTGGCAACTTTCAGGGATCTATGTACATGGACACCGAGATCTCTCTGCTCATCCACACTACCAAGAATCTTACCATTAGCCCAGTACTCTGTATCCCTGTTCCTCCTTCCAAAATGAATCACCTCACACTTTTCTGCATTAAACTCCATTTGCTACCTCTCAGACCAGCGCTGCAGCTTATCTATGTCCCCCTGTAACTGCAATATTCTTCCGCACTGTCCACAACTCCACCGACTTTAGCGTCATCTGCAAATTTACTCATCCATCCTTCTACGCCCTCCTCCAGTACATTTGTAAAAATAACAAACTGCAGTGGCCCCAAAACAGATCCTTGTGGTACACCACTAGTAACTGAACTCCAGGCTGAACATTTCCCACCAACCACCACCCTTTGTGTTCTTACAGCAAGCCAATTTCTGATCCAAACTGCTAAATCACCCTGAATCCCAAGCCTCCATATTTTATGCAATAGCCTACCGTGGGGAACCTTATCAAACGCTTTACTGAAATCCATATACACCACATCAACTGCTTTACCCTCGTCCACCTGTTTGGTCACCTTCTCAAAGAACTCAATAAGGTTTGTGAGGCACGGCCTACCCTTCACAAAACCGTGTTGACTATCCCTAATCAAATTATTCCTTTCTAGATGATTATAAATCCTATCTCTTATAATCCTTTCCAAGACTTTGCCTACAACAGAAGTAAGGCTCACTGGTCTATAGTTACCGGGGTTGTCTCTACTCCCCTTCTTGAACAAGGGGACAACACTTGCTATCCTCCAGCCTTCTGGCACTATTCTTGTAGACAGTGACAACATAAAGATCAAAGCCAAAGGCTCGCCAATCTCCTTGATGTGCCGAGCACTATAAAAACATTTAGGTGACACGATACTTGAAAGTATCTGCACCTGCACATTTGGACTGTGGGAGAAAACCAAAGCACCTGGAGCAAACCCACGCAGACACGGGGAGAAAGTGAAAACTCCACCACAGACAGTCACCTGAGGCCGGAATTGAACCCGGGTCCCTGGCGCTGTGAGCCAGTGGTGCTAACCACTGTGCCACCGCACCGCCCGTTCATTTACATGAACTAAAATCATATCCTGTTCTTGGGCTGCATAAATAATACCTTTAAATTCCCATCAGTAACAATAATCTATCATTAATAAGTAGTTTCCACTGTTTCAGGTTGATATTATTTTTCTTCTAATATGTTTCCTACATTCTGTTTTTCCCTTAGAGATTGTCGTATTACCATAGAATTACTGAGTTGGTATCTCACTGAATTTCACGAGAATTGGTATCTCAAGGTTGCACAATTGGACTCCTCCCACTTTACATGATCTTCATATTGGAGTAAGAAGTCTTACAACACCAGGTTAAAGTCCAACAGGTTTGTTTCAAACACTAGCTTTCGGAGCACTGCTCCTTCCTCAGGTGAATGAAGAGGTATGTTCCAGAAACATATATATAGACGAATTCAAAGATGCAAGACAATGCTTAGAATGCGAGCATTTGCAGTTAATTAAGTGTTTACATATCCAGAGATAGGGATATTGGAGGGAGTGAAGCAGCAGGTGGGTGTAACAGAAGTCAGGTTAATTGGGGAGCAACAGAACAGACCATGTGAGCATTACCTATCCCACAGGACGTGGCGATGCAAGGGCACTTTCCTGGGAGTTCTGTCTCAATTGTATGCAGTTTTGGAGGAGCTCTGCTCACTGCTGCATTCTGATCTGCAACAAAGGTCCACTGACAGACAGCCTTACTACAGAAGGAAGAGTAATCACAGCTCTCAACATTTATACCAAAGACTTTCCAGAGACTTATGCCAGATCAGCCAATTTGCTAAGTCGATTATAAGGCCCAGTTTGCAAGAAAATCTAATTTTTACAATTGAACAGTGCTCACTGACTGATGACTGAAAGGGCCCTGAACAAATTTCAGGATTTTTCAGGATTATGAAAGTAAAGGAATTGATTGTGTCCATGTGACATGGTGTGTCCAAAAGTCAACCACCATCTTATTCATTTACAATGTGGCTGTCTTAAGAGGAAAGTGACATCTGCTGAAGAGATTGAATAAAGTATAGAAATATTAGAATATTAGTTTAAACATGAAATAAGGGAAGGGAGGTGTTCTCACAAACCCACGGGAGGCACAGAGATCAAGAGCTTCATTGGAATCACGCCCGTTTAACGAATGAAAAGCAGATCCCTGAGTATCCAACTTGGCGGGTGACGGGTGCATGCTCACTCCACGGCAGAAGCGTGTTGCCTGCTACTGGTAAAGATTCCAGAAAAGGCGTAAAGGCTTGTACCTGAAATGTACACATATGGGAGGCCTAATTCTTGTTTTGGGACTATTTTAAATTGGCCTGCCTTGGGTCAATGCATCCTGCTGGATGGGCAGTACTGGCATGGTCACAATAATCAGGTCAATACGTGACCTCACCGGATGGATACTGCCAAAAACATTCAGCTTTGTCAAAAGTATTTGTCTGTCTGGACTTCCGGGTGCGGCGATGACCAGCTGAGTCGCACGTTTCGGCAGCTCCCTGTGAAACGGACTTTTGGGCTCTTGATAGGAGCCCCAACGGCAATTTTAACGGCTGAAAACACCGTGCGGTAAACCAGAAGGGTGTTCCCCCTGGACACGGATGGAAAAAGGAGAGGAAAGTGGCCGGATTGCAGCGGATCCTTTGGAACAACGGCAAGGAAGGCAAGCAGAAACCAAGATGGCGTCGGAAGGTGGCAGTTTCATATGGGGCCCTGAACAACAAGAGTTTTTGAAACGCTGCGTGGAGGAGATAAAAAAGGAAATGAAGAAAGAGTTGTTGGCCCCGATATTACAGGCGATTGAAGGGCTGAAAGAGGAACAAAAGACCCAGGAGCAGGAGCTTCGGGTCGTGAAGGCGAAAGCAGCTGAGAATGAAAACGATATACAGGGCCTGGTGGTGAAGTCGGAGATACAGGAGGCACACCAGAAACGATCTGTGGAGAGGTTGGAGGCACTGGAAAATAACGCAAGGAGGAACAACTTGAGGATTCTTGGCCTTCCTGAAGGTGTGGAGGGGGCGGACGTCGGGGCATATGTGAGCACGATGCTGCACTCGTTAATGGGAGTGGAGGCCCCGACGGGTCCGTTGGAGGTGGAGGGAGCATACCGAGTTATGGTGCGAGGACCGAGAGCAGGAGAAGCTCCCAGAGCCATAGTGGTGAGATTTCTCCGTTTTAAGGATAGAGAAATGGTCCTTAGATGGGCGAAGAAAACTCGGTGTAGTAAATGGGAGAACGCGGTGATCCGCGTCTATCAAGATTGGAGTGCGGAGGTGGCGAGAAGGAGGGCGAGCTTTAATCGGGCCAAAGCGGTACTTCACAAAAAAAAGATAAAGTTTGGAATGCTGCAACCGGCAAGACTGTGGGTCACATATCAAGGGAGGCACCACTACTTTGAGACGGCGGATGAAGCGTGGACTTTTATTGTAGAAGAAAAATTGGAATGATTGGACTACGAAAATGAACGTTTGGACAAAGTGGTGGGACGAGTGGGGGGGGGGGGGGGGCGAAGAGGGATTGTATTGTATGATTAATCCTGCGGTATGGTAACTTTTCTTTCTCCCACAGGTGGTGATGGGGGAGGTGGGGAGGGAGAGGAGATGGGGCGTTGGCCATGGGAGGCGGGGCCGAGGGAGAGGCGCGGGCTTGGTTCCCGCGCTATGATAATTATGGCGGGAATAGAGAAGCAGGAAGGAGGGGGCACCGCACGGGGCGAGCCGTGATCACGGGGGGAAGCCGAGGTCAGCCAGAGTTTGCTGACTTCTGGGAGCAACATGGGGGGAGTAATTACGCTAGCGGGGGGTCTAGCGGGGGGGGGGGAGGGGGGAATTACTGGGTTGCTGCTGCTGGGGAAAGGGGGGAGTGGGTGCGGGAAAGGATGGGCGGGGGGGCACCGTCTGGGAGAAATACAGCCGCGTGGGAACTGGGCGAGAAGCTGGAAAAAGATGATGGCTAACCGGCAAGGGGGGGGGGGGGGGGGAAGCCCCCCAACTCGGCTGATCACGTGGAACGTGAGGGGGCTTAACGGGCCGATAAAGAGGGCACGAGTACTCGCACACCTTAAGAAACTTAAAGCAGATGTGGTCATGTTACAGGAAACGCACCTGAAACTGATAGATCAGGTTAGGTTGCGCAAAGGATGGGTAGGGCAGGTGTTCCATTCGGGGCTGGATGCGAAAAACAGGGGGGTGGCTATATTAGTGGGGAAGCGGGTAATGTTCGAGGCAAAGACTATAGTGGCGGATAACGGGGGCAGATACGTGATGGTGAGTGGCAAATTACAGGGAGAGATGGTGGTGTTGGTAAACGTGTATGCCCCGAATTGGGACGATGCCAATTTTATGAGGCGAATGCTAGGACGCATCCCAGACCTAGAGACCGGAAAGCTGATAATGGGGGGAGACTTTAACACGGTGTTGGAACCAAGGCTGGATAGGTCGAAGTCCAGGACTGGTAGGAGGCCGGCAGCAGCCAAGGTGCTTAAGGATTTTATGGAGCAGATGGGAGGGGTGGACCCGTGGAGATTCAGTAGACCTAGGAGTAAGGAGTTCTCGTTTTTCTCCTATGTCCATAAAGTCTATTCACGCATAGACTTTTTTGTGTTGGGTAGGGCATTGATCCCGAGGGTGAGGGGAACGGAATATACGGCTATAGCCATTTCGGATCATGCCCCACACTGGGTAGACTTGGAGATAGGGGAGGAAACAAGAGGGCGTCCACCCTGGAGAATGGATATGGGACTAATGGCGGATGAGGGGGTGTGCTTAAGGGTGAGGGGATGCATTGAAAAGTACTTGGAACTCAATGACAATGGGGAGGTTCAGGTGGGAGTGGTCTGGGAGGCGTTGAAGGCGGTGGTTAGGGGGGAGCTGATATCAATAAGGACACATAAAGGGAAGCAGGAGAGTAAGGAACGGGAGCGGTTGTTGCAAGAACTTTTGAGGGTGGACAGACAGTATGCGGAAGCACCGGAGGAGGGACTGTATAGGGAAAGGCAAAGGCTGCATGTGGAATTTGACTTGCTGACCACAGGCACTGCAGAGGCACAATGGAGGAAGGCGCAGGGTGTACAGTATGAATATGGAGAGAAGGCGAGCAGATTGCTGGCACACCAATTGAGGAAAAGGGGAGCAGCGAGGGAAATAGGGGGGGTGAGAGACGAAGATGGAGAGACGGAGCGGGGAGCGGAGAGAGTGAATGAAGTGTTCAAGACATTTTATAAAAAATTGTATGAAGCTCAACCCCCGGATGGGAGGGAGAGAATGATGGAGTTTTTGGATCGGCTGGAAATTCCCAAGGTGGAAGAGCAGGAAAGGATGGGATTGGGAGCACAGATCACGGTAGAAGAAGTGGTGAAAGGAATTAGGAACATGCAGACGGGAAAGGCCCCGGGACCGGACGGATTCCCAGTTGAATTTTACAGAAAATATTTGGACTTGCTCGCCCCGCTACTGACGAGGACCTTCAACGAGGCAAAGGAAAGGGGACAACTGCCCCCGACTATGTCAGAAGCAACGATATCGCTTCTTTTAAAGAAGGAAAAGGATCCGCTACAATGCGGGTCCTACAGACCAATCTCCCTCCTCAATGTAGATGCCAAGGTCTTGGCCAAGGTAATGGCAATGAGAATAGAGGAATGTGTCCCGGGGGTGGTTCATGAAGACCAAACTGGGTTTGTGAAGGGGAGACAGCTGAACACGAACATACGGAGGTTGTTAGGCGTAATGATGATGGCCCCACCAGAGGGTGAAACGGAGATAGTAGTGGCGATGGATGCCGAGAAAGCATTTGATAGAGTGGAGTGGGATTATCTGTGGGAGGTGTTGAGGAGATTTGGGTTCGGAGAGGGGTATGTTAGATGGGTGCAGCTGTTGTATAGGGCCCCAGTGGCGAGTGTGGTCACGAATGGACGGGGATCGGCATATTTTCGGCTCCACAGAGGGACAAGGCAGGGATGTCCTCTGTCCCCATTACTGTTTGCACTGGCGATTGAGCCCCTGGCGATAGCGCTGAGAGGTTCCAAGGGATGGAGGGGAATACTTAGGGGAGGAGAAGAACACCGGGTATCTTTATATGCGGATGATCTGCTACTATATGTGGCGGATCCAGCGGAGGGGATGCCAGAAATAATGCGGATACTTGGGGAGTTTGGGGATTTTTCAGGGTATAAATTGAACATGGGAAAGAGTGAGCTGTTTGTGGTGCATCCAGGGGAGCAGAGTAGAGAAATAGAAGACCTACCGTTGAGGAAGGTAACAAGAGACTTTCGTTACCTGGGGATCCAGATAGCTAAGAATTGGGGCACATTGCACAGGCTAAATTTGACGCGGTTGGTGGAACAGATGGAGGAAGATTTCAAGAGATGGGACATGGTAGCATTGTCAATGGCAGGGAGGGTGCAGGCAGTTAAGATGGTGGTCCTCCCGAGATTCCTTTTTGTGTTTCAGTGTCTCCCGGTGGTGATCACGAAGGCTTTTTTCAAAAGGATAGAAAAGAGTATTATGGGTTTTGTTTGGGCCGGGAAGACTCCGAGAGTGAGGAAGGGATTCCTACAGCGTAGTAGGGATAGGGGGGGGCTGGCACTACCGAGCCTAAGTGAGTATTATTGGGCCGCTAATATTTCAATGGTGAGTAAGTGGATGGGAGAGGAGGAAGGAGCGGCGTGGAAGAGATTAGAGAGGGCGTCCTGTAGGGGGACCAGCCTGCAGGCTATGGTGACAGCCCCATTGCCGTTCTCACCAAGGAACTATACCACGAGTCCGGTGGTGGTAGCTACACTGAAGATTTGGGGACAGTGGAGACGACATAGGGGAAAGACCGGAGCACTGGGGGGGTCCCCGATAAGAAACAACCATAGGTTTGCCCCGGGGGGAATGGATGGGGGATATGGAATGTGGCAAAGAGCAGGTATAACGCAATTGAAAGATCTATTTGTGGATGGGAAGTTTGCGAGTCTGGGAGCGCTGACCGAGAAATATGGGTTGCCCCAAGGGAATGCATTCAGGTACATGCAATTGAGGGCTTTTGCGAGGCAGCAGGTGAGGGAATTCCCGCAGCTCCCGACACAAGAGGTGCAGGACAGAGTCATCTCAAAGAAATGGGTGGGGGACGGTAAGGTGTCGGATATATATAGGGAATTGAGAGACGAAGGGGAGACTATGATGGACGAACTAAAAGGGAAATGGGAAGAAGAGCTAGGGGAGGAGATTGAGGAGGGGATGTGGGCAGATGCCCTAAACAGGGTAAATTCGTCGTCCTCGTGCGCCAGGCTAAGCCTGATTCAGTTTAAGGTATTACACAGGGCACATATGACTGGAACACGGCTCAGTAAATTTTTTGGGGTGGAGGATAGGTGTGCGAGGTGCTCGAGAAGCCCAGCGAATCATACCCATATGTTTTGGTCATGCCCGGCACTACAGGGGTTTTGGATGGGGGTGACAAAGGTGCTTTCGAAAGTAGTAGGAGTCCGGGTCGAACCAAGCTGGGGGTTGGCTATATTTGGGGTTGCACAAGAGCCGGGAGTGCAGGAGGCGAAAGAGGCCGATGTTTTGGCCTTTGCGTCCCTAGTAGCCCGGCGCAGAATATTGCTAATGTGGAAAGAAGCCAAGCCCCCGGGGGTGGAGACCTGGATAAATGATATGGCGGGGTTCATAAAGTTAGAGCGGATTAAGTTCGTCCTAAGGGGGTCGGCTCAAGGGTTTACAAGGCGGTGGCAACCGTTCGTCGAATATCTTGCGGAAAGATAGATAGGGGAGAACAAAGAAGGCAGCAGCAGCAGCCCAGAACTTGGGGGGTGGGGGGTGGGGGGGGGGGGGGGGGGGGGGGGGTGTGGCCTGAGACAAGGCAGTTGCCAATTAGGGCTAGTTTTTAGTTTTGTTATTTAATATTTATTTATTTGTTGTTGTTTTCTTTTGTTCTTGTTTAAATAAAAAAGGTCATTATTATCTGTATTGTTATAATGTTGTGTAAAGGATGCACAATGTACTGTGTTGGTTGACCAAAAATTTTCAATAAAATATTATTTAAAAAAAAAAAAAAAGTATTTGTCTGAATGTGGAGCTGGGAGGAGCAAATACAGATAGAAACACATAGAACAAGATGGAGGCAGAAGTTGGAATCTAACGTTCCTGAACACTATGCTGAGTCCAGAAGGCTGCAGAGTGCCAAGTCGAAAGATAAGTTGCTGTCACTCGAGCTTGCATTGAGCTTCATTGGAACAATATAGCAGGCCATGGACAGAAAGGTCAGAGTGGGAGCAAGGTGAATTAAAATGACAAGCAGCCGGAAGCTCGGGGGTCATGCTTACAGACTGAACGGAGGTTTTCCACAAAGCGGTCACCTAGTCTGCACTTAGCCTCCCCAATGTAGAGGAGAACACAATGTGAGCAGTAAATTTAGTACACTAAATTGAAATAAGTACATGTAAATTATTGTTTGACTTGGAAAGGGTCTTTGGGGCCTTGGATGGTGAACTGGAGGAGGTGAAAGGACAGGTGCTGCATCTCCTGCGCCTGCACAGAAAGGTGCCGTAGGGAAGGGAGGGGTGTTAGGATGACTGAGGAGTGGAACAGGGTGTGTTTGGTGTAGACATCACACTACAGCTGGCAAAAATAGCGGAGGATGACACTTTGAATACAGAGGCTGCTAGGGTGGAATGTGAGGATAAGGGGAATGCAAATGTGATTCAGGAAGGGAGGAGAGGGGGAAGCAGTGAGGCAGAGGTGTGAGAAATAGACCGGACATGGCAGAGAGCTTGACACCCATACTGGGTGAGCCCTCTCAGTTGAGGAAAACAGTAGACATATCAGAAGCGCTGTTGTGGAAGGTTGCATTATCAGAACAGATGCGATGGAGACAGAGAAACTGGGAGAATGGGATGAATTCCTTATAGGAAGTAGGGTATGAGGAAATATAGTTGAGATAGCTGTGGGAGTCTGTGGTTTTGTAGTGAAGATTCATTGATAGCCTATCTCAGACATAGAGACAGCGAAGTTGAGGAATGGAAGGGAAGAGTTAGTGCTGGGCCGAGTGAAGGTGAGAGAAGTTGGAAATGGGAAATAAAGTCAATGAAATTTTCCAGTTCAGGGCGAGAGCAGGAGGCAGCACTGATACAGTCATCAATAAACCAAAACAAGAAGCGATGAGGGAGGGACCCAAGCAGGACTGGAATAATGAATGTTCCACATATCCCACAAACCTTTACAAAAATGGGAGGCCTAATTCTTGTTTTGGGACTGGCACCCAGGTGGGTCCCATAGCAACACTTTTTATTTGGAGGAAGTGAGTGGAATTGGGTCAAAATTAATACTGATCTCACTGTTGAGCTGTTTGGGGGATGTGCAACAGTGTTCCCAGCCTGACCTCCAATTTTGATTTGGCTACCTATTTCCACACAGGGATTGTACCCAGTTTGCGTTGGCAGGCTCCCCCAGAGACTCTTACATTTCCAAGCCCAATTGCTAGGCCAGAGTGGAAGCTTTATTATTAGTGTTGCTTCATCTTCTTGGACTGTTAAGTGATGGATGTTGGCACATCTTTTTCGAGCCTGATGTTCCCTGGCATTCTTTGCTGGTTTCCTCTGCAGGAAGAATGCAGAGTGTTAATTAACGGTTCTGTCTCCATATCCTGTAGTCACAATCTGTCAGGAATCATGGAGTGGATGGTAGCAAGGGTAGGTGTCAGGGAGCAAGACCCTGGGTTGTGAGACTTCAGTCTGCCAGGATGCATTACAGGGATGTGAAAGAATTGACGTTAGTGCAGCCAAAAATGACGTTTCTCTGTAAATTAGACAGTTGGCCTGTTGTTCATTTGGAAAAATTCTTGCCTTCTCTGACTGAGTGAGATTACCCCAACACTGCAAGAGGTTCTTTGGGATTATGGAGGTTCTGCTCAGAAAAACAGCCACCTCCATCCACGTGGCCCATGTTGCGAAAAGTGATATCTTCTTCCCCGAATCTCCCAATATTCCATGTCTCCCCTCTCTAATTTGTGACACCACCATTGCCTTTGCTCTTGCACCTCCCACCCACATGCCACCCTTTTCTCCCTACCTGTACCTGGCTCTTCTGCTGTCAACACAATTGCCCTCGATCTGCCAGTTTGTTTAAATGAGTTAACCAGGATATTTCTGATGACATCCACCTCCTCTGATTTTGGTGAACATAATGTCCGCTCTGCTGTACTTAGTTTGCTGCTCTGGGTCCCTGATTTCCCAGGACAGAATTTTTGGTAATCAACCCCAAATTGCTTTTGCATACATGCTGTATTAATGATGTGATAGCTGTTCATTTGCTGCTGCAAACATCAGCATAGACATGGCCAAAACTCTGCTAGTTGCCATTTGCACTAACAGTTGGTGGAAAGACAAAATTAATCAAACCGAAGCCAGCAAATATACATAATAATAGATATCAGTAAGAAATCTGAAGGCAAGATCTAATCTCAGATTTTGGATGACAGTTATGAACTGCTGGAGCTTTGTTCTTGCAGTTTATATCGTCTATTAGGTTATTGACTTTCTATCATTCCCAGGCATTAATTATTCTATATATATGTATTTCATACCAATGTGTAAGATTGTAAATGGTTGCAATAATGTAATATACCACAGTGTCAGTGTCATGTGAAACCAAACATTTACAGATTTGGGAGCTGGGTTTTCATGGTCACTGTGCCGGACTTTTGCCCCAAGTCTGATGGGAGTCAGGCAGAAAAATCGAAGAAGGCCAGAAACGGATTTATCAGGCCCTGGTCGTTTTTAGGAGATACCATTGACGTCTTTGGAGGTGGGGCTGGAATTCATTCGGCTGGGAGTCCCTCTTTTACTGGATAGCACGGTAGCACAGTGGTTAGCACTGTTGCTTCACAGCGCCAGGGTCCCAGGTTCACTTCCCGCTTGGGTCACTGTTTTTGAGGAGTCCGCATGTTCTCCCCGTGTCTGCATGGGTTTCCTCCGGGTGCTCCGGTTTCCTCCCACAAGTCCCAAAATACGTGCATGTTAGGTAATTTGGACATTCTGAATTCTCCCTCTGTGTACCCGAACAGGCGCTCCGGAGTGTGGCGATGAGGGAATTTTCACAATAACTTCATTGCAGTGTTAATATAAGCCTACTTGTGACATTAATAAAGATTATTATTCCCTCAATTTACAAGCGACCCAATGCCAGACTGAAGGTTAATTCATGCCCAGAAGTGCGGTGGTGGGCCCCAACAAGGGCGAATTTGAGGAAAGTGATGGCATTTAAAAAAAAGTTAATACTGCCCCTTTACTCGTGGGAGTGAGATGAGCTCTTTGCAATAGGTGCTGGTGCAGGAGAACGGGTACGAGACACATCCCGTAATATCTGGAGGGTGATGGGATGTGCCATTTGTGACCTGGGCAGTTACTGGCCTGATATAAATATGGCCCCTTCCCACTGACCCAGAAAACTCTGGTTGGGTCAATGCTGGTGAAGCCCAGCTGATTCCAGCATAACGGTCAACCCTTGAAACTGATGAGAAGCTTTAATATCCTTTCATCTGCATCAAGTTGCCTCTATCTAATAGTCAAACCTAAATTGTGAGGAAAATGAAATATTCTTTCAGTGGAGATGAATGCAGCTTAAATTTCTGTTCCACTTTGTTCCTGGTAGGTCTTGTGGTGAGTGGGATTATAGGAAGCCAAGGTGGGGAGTATTTCAGTTTGTAGGGGGAGGGGTGAACTGCAGACAACAGTCATCACTGGGCAGTCTCTGGTGCCGCCTTGTGGCTGGTTTACAGAGGGTTTCGGCAACAATGAGGAAGCTGCTTATTGTTGCCACGAATAGTTGAGTGTCAGATCAGATGAACAAAGAAAAGGAGATAAAAATCTAAATATAAAGCAATTTGTTGAAATAGTCCATAAATTGAAGCAAAATAATACAATTACTTTTTCTCTGATGAATTCATGGGTATCAAGTACTATGCATTTGGATATTTTCAACACAGTTATTATCAGCATACATCCTTCAGTAAAAGTTACCAGTTAAAAAGTTAATTTGATGTAGAGAAGCTGAAGGAATTATGTGAAATAGAAACATTTACACTGGAGCAGAAGATTTCTTGTGGCATCAAGTTAAAACCTGTTATTGGAGTGGATTGAAGGGAAATCTGCTTTGTATTTATCCAACATAATATCAGTCCTGGGAGTGCTGGATTCCGATTTAGGGTGTGAAAAATAGAAAGCTTTTCAGATTTCCGGTTGTATATTTAGGAGGAGGTTGTGCACTAAGTAGCTCCCACAAGGGTACTTGTTTTTTTTGGCCCTTTTTGCCCAGTTCCCAGAATGTTTTGATGGAAAAGCTCTTCCTATAGGAAAGTAGAGTGGTCATGGTGTGTCAAAAAAGACCACAACTAAGAAATCCTTCAAGCGGCTCGGAGGCTTTGCAGCGAGCCTCAGCAGAGAAGGTGGCGGCGACGGCAACGGCAGTTGCGGCCGCCCCGATCACAACAGATATGCCAACTGGGCTACTGAGTTTGAAAAGCAGTTTGAAAAACATTTTGAGGGGCATTGGAGACTGGTGGTCGATACTCTCCGTAAGTCGATTGAGGAGGCACTGGATCCTGTCCGTGAAAAGCTGGACAGGACCTCCGAAGTTGGGAAGGAGCATGACGAGGTGTTAAAGGGGGTGGAGGCGGCTTTGTTGAGGCACAGCCTCACTGGATGCTGAGATCTCGGTGGTGGTGGAGAAGAGTAAGAACCTGAGGCCGAATGTGGATGACCTGGAGAGTCGATCGAGGAGGCAAAACTTCAGGGTCGTGGGGTTGCCAGAGGCTGTGGAGGGTCTGAATCCAACTGAGTACTTTTCACAGATGTTGGGTAAGATGGTGGGGCAGGGTGTACTGGCACCCCCGCCAGAGTTAGATAGGGCCATTGAACACTAGCAGAAGCCTAGCGCGAATGAGCTACCACGAGCGGTGACAGCCAGATTTCACATCTTCCAGGAGAAGGAGTGGGCCCTGAAGTGGGCACAGGAGAATGATGGTCTGAGATGGGAAGGAAGCCACGCTAGAATATACCAGGATGTCAGTGCAGAGCTTATAAGACCAAAGCGACTTTATACAAGAGTGGAGTGAGGTTTGGAGTGGTGTACTCTGCGAGGCTGCATCTTACCTTCGGGTCAAAGGACCTGTGGAGGAGGCAGAATCTTTTGTTACAGAGCATGGACTGGGGTCGAGTTAACCAAACTCTGTGTGGACTTGTTATGGTTGTTTGTGGGAAGGGGTTTTGGGGTATTTTGAATATATTTGTTGTTATTTCTTTGTTTTGCGGTTGGGAATGGGGTTGTTTTGCATAAGTTGTATGGTGGGGGATGAGTGCTATCTGTTTGGTGGGATTTGTTTACGGTGTCATTTCTCTTTGCTTTGGAAATATATGGCTCCCGGTGGAGTCTTACTCTTGGTAGGGGTGTTGAATTCTGTTGCATTTCTGAAGCCGGGATGTATAGGGCTATTTCTTTCTCTTTTTCGGTCATGGACAGGGGCTACCTCGCTAGCAGTAAATTTTTATCGAGCGAATGGGAGTGAGGTAGGGGGAGGGGCTGCGGCCTGTTGGACCTGCTTTTGTGGTTCAATGAACCTAGCGTTTTTGTTTGATTAGGGGTTGTGGTGTTTAGGAGGGGGTATTGTTCTTTGGAATGTGATCAATATAGATGTTTGGGTGAGGTTTGGTTTAGGGGATCTTGGATCATAGATCATAGAATTTACAGTGCAGAAGGAGGTCATTCGGCCCATCGAGTCTGCACCAGCACTTGGAAAGAGCACCCTACTTAAGCCCACATTTCCATCCTATCCCCGTAACCCAGTAACCCCATCTAACCTTTTTGGATACTCAGGGTAATTTATCATGGCCAATCCACCTAACCTGCACATCTTTGGAGGGGAGTTAGTTTTCTGATGGTGATCATGGGATTTTCTTTGTTTCATTTTTTAGGTTGGTTTGGTGGTCATTTTGGGTGGGCCTTGGGCTTACATCTTCTGGGCAGGCACTTGATAATCCTTCACGGTGGAAATGACTGCTCCTGGTTAAGTGGGATGGGAGACCCCCGATTTGGTTGATTACAGTTGTAACTTGCCCAGATCCTGATGGCTGGGGAAATACCCCATGATGTATTTTAGGGTCCAACAATTGGTTATCCCATGATGTATTTTAGTATGGTTATCCCATGAATCTTGGGGAATATGTGCTCCCCCAATAAGGGGGTGGGGCAATCTTTAACCTTTCAGCTGTATAAATAGAGCTGACCAGTGTGGTGCCGGCTAGAGAGAGAACCAGTAGTGAAATAAAAGTTACTTTCTGTTTGACTTAACACACTTGTGCTGGCTTCTCCGTGGTCCTTGCAAAAGTTACCTGGAACGGAAGAAGATTGGGGGGCCCAGTAAAAAGGTCTAGAGTTTTCTCTCACCTGAAGAATCTGAGGGCTTATGAGGTGTTTTTGCATCTGTGGGTGAGGGACCAGACCAGATTGCTGAAGGGGTGGGCGAGCCAGGCATTTCACTCGGGCTTCGACCGTAGGGCTCGGGGACGACAATTCTAATCAACTAGTGGAGTTCGGTTTTCGGCGGACAAGGTGGTGGCAGACCCATATGGTAGGGTATGTGATGGTAACAGGGTCTTTTGCAGGTTGGTTGGTGATGTTAGTTAATGAATATGCCCCGAACTGGGACGATGCAGCATTTATTAGGAAGCTGTTGGCTTCCATTCCAGATTTGGATATAAACCAACTGATTTTTGGGGGGGATTTAAATTGCGTGTTAGATCCGAAGATGGACCGTTGTAGGCCAAAATCGTTGGTGCCCTCGGAGGTGGCGAAGACGCTGGTAGCGTTTATGGAACAGGTTGGGGGGCGGGGGGTCAGATCATGGTGGTTTATGCACCTGGGGGGTAAGGAATTCTCGTTCTTCTCCCCGATACATAAAGTGTATTCGAGGATTGACTTTCTTCTGGTGGGTAGGTCTCTTTTCTGTTGGGTGAGGAAGGCAGAATATTCGGCAATTGTCATCTCGGATCATGCCCACCTGGTTGATTTGGTTTTGGAGTTGGGCCCCATTCAGTGCACACCGTGGAGTTTAGATGTCGGGTTATTGGCAGATTTGGTGTTTTGTGGGCGCATGTCCAAGGCCATTGGTGAGTATGTGGAATTCAATAGGATTAATTCTGTCTCACCCTCCACGCTTTGGGAAGTCCTGAAGGCGGTATAGAGGAGAGATTATATTGTACAAGGTGCATATGGAAAGGGAGGTAAGGGTGGAACAGCAGAGGTTGGTGGATGATATCTTGGAGGTTGCAGCAGGTACTCGTGCGACTTCACCCTGGAGCTCCTGATGAGCAGGAAAAAGCTGCAGACACAGTTTGATCTGTTGTCTACGGGGAAGCCAGTGAGACAGTTGTGGCATTCAAGTGCCTTTTGTGAGTATGGGGAGAAGCCCAGCTGTTTTTAGCTAATCAGTTGTGGCAGCAGATGGCCTCCTGGGAGATTATTCAGGGATTCGAGTGGTAGTTTGATTTCCACCCACGATAAAGTTAACGCGGCATTTGAGACTTTTTACAAGGTCGGAGCCCTTGTGGGGGTGGGGGTGGAGTGGACATGTCGACAGTTTTAGATGGGTTGGAGTTTCTGGAGGTGGGGGTTGAGAGACGGGAAGAGTTGGAAGCCCCGTTAGGCCCTGAGGAGATTTTGACTGGTATTGGGCAGATGCAAACAGGTAAAGCGCCTGAGCCGGATGGGCTTCTGGTGGAATTCTATAAGATGTTCGCAGATTAGTTGGTTCCGTTCCTGGTAGGTATCTTTAATGGCTCTCTGCCCGGGGATCCTTGCAAGCTACACTCTTGCACACTTCCATTTCACTCCTTTAAAAAAGGATAAGGACCCAATGGAGTGTGGATCATACCAGCCTATCTCACTGTTAATTGTGGATGCCAAGATACTGGCTAAGGTATTGGTGGTAAGGATGGAACTCTGTGTCCCTGAGGTGATTGTGGAGGATTAGACAGACTTTGTCAAGGGCTGGCCAATATTCAAAGGCTATTGAATGTGGTTCTCTCCCCATCCAAGGAGCCCAAACCCGAGGTGGTTCTGTCGTTAGGTGTTGAGAAGGCATTTGACAGTGTTGGTGGATGTACCTTTTTGAAGTTCTGGAGAGGTTTGTTCTGGGGCAAAAATTGATTTTATGGTTACGGTTGTTGTACAGGGCCCTCTTGGCTGGTCTTCGTACCAATACCTTGAACTCGGGGTACTTCCATTTGAAAAGGCGGACTAGACAGGGTTGTCCGATGTCTCCCCTCTTATTTGCGTTAGTGATTGAGCCCTTAGTCATAGCATTGAGGGCATCAGGTAAGTGGAAGGGGATAAAGGAGGAGGGGTGGAGCATAGGGTGTCTCTATATGCTGATGATCTGCTGCTTTATGTTATGGACCCGGTCCTCACTATGGATGATATAATGGAGCTTATGGTTAATTTTTGGGTTACAAGTTGAATCTGGAAAAGAGTAAGTGTTTTCCGGTTAACTCCTCAGGGAGGGGTGCCACGTTGGGGTTGTTGCCTTTTTGCTTGGCCAGCTCGAGCTTCAGGTATCTGGGAGTCCAGGTGGCCCAGCGGTGTTCTGCAGAGTCAGCCAATGACACACACGTGATCTGGTCTTTCCCCAAACCGTTAAGCTTTTGGGTCTCTTTCTTCAACACCATGTTGGCAATTCTGAATATTGATCTAAAGCCTCTGGTGGCCATTGTCGGGGTGTTGGACTCGCCAGGGCTGCAGGCTGGAGTGAAGGCGGATGTCCTTGCGTTCGCCTCGCTGATTGCTGGAGGCGCGTTCTGCTGGTATGGCTGGGTGACCTTGGTATGGTTGGGTGACCTGATGGAGTTCTTGTGCCTGGAGAAAGTCAAGTACACCATTAAGGGGTCGGTTGAAGGGCACAACCGTAGATGGCAGCCATTCATTGCCTCCTTTAAGGAATCAGTCACTGTCAGATTCTTGGGGGGTGGGTTAGGGTTAGGATTATATGCCATGATGCACAAATATGGGTTTTGTTGAAAAGATTATTGTAATCGGAAAATCTCTAATAAAAATATTTTTAAAAATAGAAAGCTTTTCACCCCTTACTGTTTCAATCTCAAAATACACTATCTGAATAGATAAAACTGTTTTTGTTTATTGCTGTACAGCAAACGACAATACCTGAGATATGAAAAAGTATTTAGATTTTCAAACAAAATCATGTTTGAGTTAAGATACTGTGGTAAAAACCTTTTTGTCTGTCCTGTGTTCTCTTTTTTAATCCCCACATGTCTTCTGGCTAAACTGCCACATTATCTGGGATTTCTGTTTAAACTACAGATTATAGGCAAAGTTAAAACCCCTTTCGTGATGGATTAAGCCAAGACATCCCCTTTAGGTTCTGTGGCAGAACCAGTGATGATGATTTGATAGACTTGGCAAGCAGCCAATCGGAATGTACAAATTCCCTGTTGGGGCTTTGATTGGTGGGGCCAGGCAGAAAGTTCCAGAGAGAAGGTGGATCTTGTGAAGGGTGCCATTTTATTCTGGGTGTGTGCTGTGAGGAGACCCAGGCAGAGGAAGCTTTGAATCTCACTCTCTCTCTGTCTGTTGATTTAGAGAGCTTTCTACATCCTGCAGTTTCAGATTTGATGCATGATTAGGAGATCACTGACAACGAAGATCTCTGTCAGAAGCAAAGAACAATCTGATAACTATTAATCCTTTTTTCAGTTGAAAGCTTTTCTCTCCATTCCTGTCATTGTGTGTGCCTGTCTTGTGTGGGTCTGGGTGGAGGATGGGTTTTGGCATCAGGTAGATTTGTTAGATCATTGTTCTGTTATTACTTCATGTATTCATCTTTTCCTCTAGTTATTAATAAATAATTTGTAAACGTTGTCACTTATAAATCTGGGGCTGGATTCTTCCTATCCCGACTCCAAAATCGTGGTCGGCACGGGGGTGGAGAATCCAGTTTCCCGCACGGAATCAGGACCGACGCCGTATTCCCGATTCTGCGGGCCCTGAAAAGCGACGAACTCAAGAGAGTACGTTGCGCCGCCTAGGACCTACATGGGGCCATTGCCAGAGGCTCGCTCTGCCCCCTGACCGGCCAAAGTTCTGATGGCGTGGATCTAATGTCCAGCCGGTCGGGATAGTTGTGTGGCGGCTGTGGACTCCGGCCGCACTGGTCGGGGGCGGGCCGATCGGAGGGCAGGGAGGCCAATTGGGGGGGGTTTATTTTTAGGGTTTATTATTGGTCAGAGTCCGCCATGGAGCACGGCATGGCCGCTGGAGGCAGCCGCCATGTGCATGCGTGGCCTCCGACCCGGACGTATGGCGGCCCGTATCTGCAGCAAAAGCTGCTAGATCTACGCCAGGAACCTGCTACCCCCCTCCAGGGCTATGAATATGTGGCCCTTTCACGCCAGATTTTCTGGCGTGAAAGTCCTCAATTTTGACGCCGGCATGGGGACATAGTCACAATAACGGAGAATCTAGCCCTTGGTGTCTGCATCTCATTGCAGCAATCTGGAGCCAAAATCTCCATAGGTTAATAATTATTTGTTAATTCACTTGCGACCCCGGGTCAAGGGGAGCTGGAATTCACTGCGTGCTTGCCCAGGGTGTTGTGACATTTGGAAACTACCCAAGTTTTGCTTATACTGTAATGGTGTCATCAAAAGTTTAACTTTTCCACACACAAAGCCCAAGGTGTCAACTAAGAATCGCGATAAAGGTTTGTGAGTGATCAGGTGTAAAGGCACTAATGAGCCATCAAGCCAATTGAAGGCAAGTGGTCCCAGATTTGATTTCCGGGATGTGATCTTCAATCTGGGCTTGAGAACCCAACACCTGGATAATTCCCAGGTCTCGACCCTGCGCCGCGCATGCCTTACTCACCTGACGCTATCTTCAAATGTCAATGCCCCATTGGGTTGGCAGAGACTTTGCTACCCAATAATTGGCGTTAGGTTCTGCCAGGATACGGGAACTAACTGCAGAGCATGGTTGTCAAGGGCAAATGGCAGCCATAGTGAAGCCTGCCTTGCAGAAGACAGGATCAGAGGGCCAGCAGCCGCAATGCACAGAGATGTGGCTAACTGGCTAAAGGGAGGTATTTCACAAAAAAAAACCATAGTGTTTAAAATGTATACTCAAAAAAATTATCTAATAGTTGCTTATCATTGAAACGAACAGCTGTGCACAAAATATGCACCAGACTGGGTTTGGTAATATGTGAATTGAAATCACCTCAAACTTCCCTGTCCATTAATAAGCTCCGCAAAGAGTTTAACATGCTCTTAAATGGAGGTGAGTGTCTGAACCCATCCCAACTATTAAAATTCCATGCATCTCAGAGGCTGAATGAGCAAGTAAGCTGTTTCTCAACATTGGGTAAGAACATGAGAATAAACTAGACAGAGGTGGCAATGTGGTTAGCACTGCTGCCTCAGCATCAGGGACCCAGGTTTGATTCCAGCCTTGGGTTACTGTCTGGAGTTTTTACATTCTCCCCGTGTCTGGGTGGGTTTCCTCTGGGTGCTCCGGTTTCGCCCCCACAATCCAAAGATGTGCAGGTTAGGCGGATTGGCCATGCTAAATTGCTCCTTAGTGTCCAAAGATGTACACGCTAGGTGGAATGACCATGCTAAATTGGCCCTAGGTTAGTTGGGGTTACAGGGATAGGGTGGGGGCGTGGGGTGCTCCTTTGGAATGTCGATGCAGACTCGATGGGCTAAATGGCCTCCTTCTACACTGTGGGGGATTCTATGAATATAAAATCAGAATATAAGAGCTTTTGCTGGTATATAAAAAGGAGAGTAGCTAAAGTAAATATTGGACCTTTAGAGGCCGAGACAGGAGATATTGGCCCTTAACCTCCAAGCTCTCCAGTGGAGTGACATGGGGGGGGGGGGGTTTAATAAGGACACGAGGAGTCCACATCGAGGAAAAGAAAGAAATGTAATTATATTTATACACAATATTTACACTGCCCGGTAGATCCCTACAGGTTCTGTTCCAGTTCTGGTTCGTGCCTTAAAAGCCAACCTTTTATACAGAGGCTAATAGAGATCAATCGCCCCGAACGGGGGAACTTGTACTCTGCAAGGACCACGGGGAAGATGACCATTCCCACTCCATTGGCCCCAAGTGGGGCTATTACTGGGGGTACCCAAAGGTGTGCTGAGGAATCACCTATGGAAGTTCCCAGTGTTATGTTCTGTGTTGCGGCCATTGTAAAGATCTACACAGAACATCTAGTTATTTGACTAGTAAGATAGTTTATTAACCAATGAACATGTGCAAAGATAACTAATCAACTATAACACAAATGGTAACTAATAATTGAATTCAGTGAATTCTCCTGGAACTACTAATGCAACTGGCCTCCAGTACGACTTACTACCAACTGCCGAATCTCTCAAGTCACATGGTCGATCTCTATTGCCACCTGCTGGTCAGAGGTCATTCCGATAACTATATACATTGATAGAGAACTATACTTTGATGTGCACATGCATATCACCACACCCAGGTAAAGATTACATGACAATTGTCCAGAAGTACAAACTTCTCCATGGCAATTCCCCAGCACTGGGAATCATAAGCAAATCTGATTGAAATTGCAAACTTCAGATGGTTCTAACTGGGTTACACTAATAATTACCTAGAAAAGATTGGAAGAATTAAAACCACTGCTAACTTCTCGGTAACAAACCCACACTGACCCCCGCCAATACCCCTTCAAGGGTTTACAACTACCACACATCACAGAAATCCCCCACCCACATGGGACTCTTGCACGCCATCCCCCCCCCACCACCAATCCCTTGACAGGCCCAGCTCTCACTGCCACAGACCCAAGCAGAGGCCTGACACATCCCAAGGCAGAAGTCCACCCCACCAAGGCCCAGCAGCTCCCAACCCACCTCTAGGCGCTGCACCCACCCACCTGCAACGAGGCTCAACACCCTTTCATCTCCCAAATTCCCGAAACCCTCCAACCCCTGAGGTCTGACACCTTCCACTCACCTGAGGCCCAAAATCCTCCATGTCACCAAGAGTCGACACACCTTCCGACCATAAGGCCCTACCACCCCTCTCCCCAAGGCCCGACTCCCTTCCTGCACTGAGGCCTGACACCCCCCCTCCCCCACACCACCTGAGGCCCAACACATTTCCTGTTACCCCAGCCCCCTCCAACGCCTGATTCTGTCCACCCCAACCTCTGAACTCCTCCACCACCCACAATCTGCCGACTTACCTTCAACACTTAACTTCTCCCTGGCTTTGTCAAAGACCTTTAGATTTTACTGGATTGTCAATGTACCTGGTTTACGGCAGCTGGATGCACTAGACTGTCCGAATCTTGCCCAGCCTGAATCGGAAGGTCAAACGGGACAGGATTGACGAAAAATTAAGCTAAGCAATTGGGCAAGAGTAGCAATTAAAATCAGATTGCCACTCATAAATAAGTTCAGACCAATTATCATAAGGAATGAGGAAATGATGGAGACATTGAATAAACATTTTGGCCAGGATTCTCCGACCCTGCGCCGGGTCGGAGAATCCCTGGGGGAGGCGCGAATCCCGCTCCGCTGCCCCGACGCCGGCTTCCCTATTTTCTGGCGCTGTTTTTCAGACAGAGGCATCATACTAGTTGTGCACAAGGGTGTTTATTGTGTGTAACAATTACCTACTCTCCTGATGGTGCTCCCTGTTTTATTACACTTCTGGTAGTATGTTATGTTATACTATTAAATGCAATATATGTTCCTCAATACTGTTGTTGATGAGGTTTTCTGAATCTTGATGAGAAAGACTCGAAGCCGTCCAGTAATAACACAAGATTTATTGAGTAACTAAAACAATAATTTTGTGAGTTCTTTACTTTAATATTTATACTAACAATAAGGTTAACAAGCTCTAAATACAGTAACTATGTTTATCTACACATTCTGAGCTAATCTACACTCCTACCCTCTCGTCACAATACAGCCAGAAGAGAACGGAGAGCAGAATGAGCTTGTTTTTATACCCCTATTAGTACTGCCCTCTAGCGATCATCTGATTCTACTGATTACACATTAACCCCTTCTGTACATGCACATACAGAGATCACTGCACTCCCCTCACCCCCTACTTACACCCCCACCCCCCACATCCAGTCCACCTCCCCAGGTGCCCTCAGTAATCTTTGATGTTCTTTGCCTTCCTAGCTCTACTGCTATGTCTAGGTGTGTCCCCAGAATACACATCTGAGGTAGAGGCAGCCAGCTGTTTACCTCATCCCTTAGCCTTTGGTGCCCCTGGCCGGTGTCCTCTGGGGGCTCAGGGGCTGGAGGGCCCCGACTCACTTGTTGACGGCACAGCTGTGCTGACCTGTTCCGAGTGCTGACAGTGAGAAGCGGCCTTATCAAAGGGGTGGAACTCGGGGGAGCTCGTCGCCACTCCAGGGGATGGGACGGGTTGCCATCCAGCACCCACTCCTCCCGGGTGGTGCCCTTCGGCCCTGGGTTCACCTTGGAGTGGAGGGGCAGCTGGTTCAAGCTCCAACTGCCCCTGCATCATCTGGCTCTGCCAGCTCTGGCAGTTCCCCTGGTCTGCACCATTGTGCCGATGCCCTCGATGATTTACTTCAGTGATTGGGTACTGGGTGATATCCCCCAGTGAGGCGGATATTCTGTCGAGAACCTCTGCCACCGACTGCACGACGCCTTCGACACCTCACTAATGGTGCGACATCTCCATTGCGGTTGACAGCCTCGCAGTGTTGCCCTCGGTGCCATGAATTGCCGGCAACATCTCTTGCACCCATAGCCTCTGGAACTCCTCCAATCAGCTATGGACCTGCTGGAGTGCCGCTGAAATTTCCTTTTATGTCATGGTCGCACCCTAACGTCTTCATCAGCTTCAGGAAAGCCACTTCCATAGGCTCAGCATCATGCTGGGACCCAGCTGGGTCCTGGGATCCAGCAGACCTCCGGCTGCTGTCTCGCCTCCACCAAATGTACATCAGCAGCAGTGTGGTGCTCACCAGATTGTGCCCCAGGGTCCTGACCACGAACATGTCCCACCGAGGTGCGTGTATCTGCGCTGGTGGAGGGTGGGGATGACAGCTGTGATGCCTCGATCATGCCTCAAAGCTTCCTTTGAGGTGATCACCTGGGAGGCTGGAGAGGGGCCACCCGGGATGGGCCGGCACCTTTGTCTGGAGGACCTGCGGGAGAATGGACATGTGGTCAGCGAAAGGGATGGGTCAGTCAGTAAGACAATAACAACTCATGCTGGGGCCCGTTGTTTCCTCACCACTGTGGCATCCGCCAGCCTCCACGTTGGTGACCGCTCTGTCCTTAGTCCCCCCAGTCACTTCCAGGAGCCACTCGAAGGTGGTGAGGATTCTTATGTCCGACACCCCACTGACAGCCTGGGTTCTTTCCCGATGATTGTGGGAGAGCTTTTCCTCAGGAAACACAGAGAGGGCATCGTTAGCCACACGCGTGGTTCACAGTGATGGGAGGGGGGATGTGAAGGAAGGTTTGGAGGGGTTGAAGGGAGGGGCTGGAGGGAGGATTGGGGATCGCATGGAGAATTGGGTGGTGGATGCTCGCATGGGTGCGGAAAGGTCTCGGGGTGGGGGGGGGGGGGAGCGCGGGGGACGTTGGTGTCTCACTCGTGCTGCCCGGTATAGGTCATTGAACTTCTTACGACATGGAGGCCAGTCCTCCTGGTCACACACTCCCAGCCACCGCCACCTTGTCCCAGGCAGCACTGGCTGCCCTGTGGCTGACTCTCCGAGACCCTTGGGGGAACAGGGCATCCCTCCTGGCCTCCACTGTGTCTAGGACCCTGGCCAGACTTGCATCCCCGAACCTTGGGGCTGGTCCCCACGGTGCCATTGTTGCGAGCTGGCTGGGGTTGGCTGAGCAAGTGCAGCTTAAGTGCTGCTCGACCTTGTTAGCGTGGGGGCTGGTGAGTACGGTCCCGGTGAGGCGAGTATTTATTTGCAGCGAGAAGCCTGTGACGCCTCGTTAAGTGGACCAATTGACGCTGAATAGCATTGCCGGCTTCGCCGGGAAGCTCGCAATAGTTCCTGCTCGCTACCACACTTAGAAATCATTATTCTGGAGAATCGCGCCCAATAATTATTTTCTCTGTGGTCTTTGGCCTGTAAATCTTTCTTTGTCTATCCCTCTTTTACTGTATGAGTGCACAGGGGGCTCTGTGCGCCCCCGCCCACACCCCCGTGCTGCATTTTGAATGTGTACATATAAACTAACCCTTTGAGCTCAACCTATCCTGAATTTGCTGTGGAGTTATTAATAAATAAATGGATCACAGCAAAACTAAGGGTTGGGAAATATGCCATCACTTATAACGGGGAAAGCAAATCAAAACAGCTTTCTGTATATGGATGGGTGGTGAGAGGAGGAATCAGAACTGTTTAAATTAACCCCCCTCCTGTCCTTGAGAGAAATTGGGAGCTCAATTCCAGGAGCAGCCATTTGAATATGGCCAGAGTCCAAGTAGACACGAGCCAAATCTGATAAATCGTCAATTGGCAGCCAAAAGGAAAACAAATTTTAAAACACAAGTAACTCGCCGCGGGAAATTCCTTTTTCCTAACACCAAGAAAATGCAATGCTTGATGCCCATGTGATTGGCCAACAAAAGAATTTGAACAGTGAAACAATAGTGGCCCGAAGCACAGAACAATTGAAAGCTGTAGTTAGGGAGGTCCAGTTAAAATTGCCCAGTAAAATGAAGTGAACTGATTCCGCTGATGGTAGAATATTGGGCCTGACGTTATTGGGCGGGCAGTTAGAGGTCGAGATCAACCATGATTCCAAATCCCTCCCCGAGCCAAATTCAAGCTGCAAAAGGTCAGAATACAGCGAGCATTTAAGGAGAGAGAGAAGGAAAGAGAACAAAGGTACAGAAGAGAGAAAGAGAGCGAGAAAAGGGGAAAGGAGAATTCCAGCTCTGAAAATTGGAAATGGATCCAGCGACATTAAGGGGGAGAGAGACAGCTGGAGGCTACGAGGTAAATCTAAGTTTACCAGGTGATGGCTCAAGGCAATGCTACTCCTGGGTCCACACTGTCTGGGTGCTGCTCCCAGGGCCTCAGACTTTTACCCTATTGGTCGGGGTTCATGCACTCAGTCACGATAGACTCCAAGCCTGTCACGTGGACTGTGAGCAATCGTCCCTTAAAGGGGCCTAACTACCACAGCCCTCCCACCTTAAGTCCCTCAGTAACATATACAACATGGGTCATTTGCAGTCAACTATGTACAAGGAAAAATTGAGACAATAAAAAGAGGGAGTCCATCAGTCCTTCATCGGATTAATCTGTCAGGGGACTTCTTCGGCCTGGTGGACCACCTCAGTCCCCCAAGCAGCTCCTCCACCAATGAGGTAGTGTCATTGTCAACAGCAGGAGGTTGCTTTGAGGAATTGACAAGTACTTCGGGGGCGCCCACCTCTCCAGCTCCCTCAGGAGACGGCAGTGGGGCATCTACAGAACTCGTCTGTTTCCTTGGTTCTGACTCCACTGCTGGGGCACTGATGATGCCAGTTGGTTCCACCTGTTCAGCAATTGGGGTTGTGGCCTCTCGGCTCCTTAAATTGTCTACGTGCTTCTGCACTCGTCTGCCTTGCAAGTCCACCATGTATGAGACCGGACCAGACTTCGCCACAATTCTGCCAGGTAACCACAATGGGCCAGATGTGAATTTTCTTACGTAGACCAGGGCCTCCAATTTTAAATGACCTGTTTATTTTACCGAATCGTGCTGCTTCTTTTGGGAAGTCTGCCATGTCTCCATACTTCCTGCCAAAGTGGGGAAAACAAGATCGAATTGAGTCCAGACGTGGCGACTCATTAGGAGTTGGGGCTGTTTGAATGTAGTGGATGCCATTGTTTGATGAGATGTTGAAATTCCTGTCCAGTAAACGCAGTGCCATTGCCGGACACCAATACCTCAGGGAGGCCATGGATAGTCAAGATGTGACACAGGATGTCAATGGTGGCTGCTGAGGTTGTTGTCCTCATCTCCTGAACATCCAACCACTTGGAGTAGGCATCCACTACTGTCAGGAACATTCTACCCAGGAAATGTCCTGCAAAATCAACATGTAACCTTGTTCACCGATGACCAGACCATTCCCATGGATGCAGGTGGGCCGTGGGCGGCAAGGTTTGCTGTGACTGACAGAAATCACACTCTTGCACTTGGTGCTCAATATCCTTGTTAATGCCAGGCCACCATATGTAGCTCCCTGCCAATATTTTCATCTTTGTCTGGCCAGGGTGTGCACTGTGCGACATTCTTTGGAGCAGGGACCTATTTTATGCCCTCACCTTGTCCTCAAGGGGGTGCAGGCCTTTTGAGTCCACTTTAAATCGTAAGTATGTGACCTCGCTGGCCTGGAATGTACATTTCTCTCTCTTCAATCTGATGCCTGCATTTCAGAATCTTCTCAGAACTTCTTCTCAGCTGGCGAGATGCTCTTCGTGTGACCTTCCTGTCATTAAAGCATCATCCAGGTAGACCACAACCTTCTGGATGTCTTGGAGTAGATTTTCCCTTGTGCTTTGAGAAATTGGACAGGCAGAAGAGATGCCAAAAGGTAACCTGGTGTATTGAAAAAGGCCTTTGGTGCATATTGTAGGCAGCGCGGTAAGCACAGTGGGTAGCACTGTTGTTTCACAGGTCCAGGGTCCCAGGTTCGATTCCCGGCTTGGGTCGCTGTCTGTGTGGAGTCTGCACATTCTCCCTGTGACTGCGTGGGTTTCTTCCGGGTTCTCCAGTTTCCTCCCACAAGTCCCAAAAGACGTGCTATTAGCTGAATTGGATATTCTGAATTCTTCCTCTGTGTACCGAACAGGCGCCGGAGTGTGGTGACGAGGGACTTTTTACAGTAACTTCATTGCATGTTAATGTAAGCCTACTTGTGACAATAAAAGGATTATTTCAAAAGATTATTATTATTAATTGTCGCATCGTTCTGGGAAACTTCATCCACTTCCAATTCCAAATAAAAGTAGCTTAAGTCAAGTTTTGTGTACATTAAGCCCCTGCCAACTTCGCATAATGGAGAATTGAATATTGCTTAAGTTGGACCACTTGACTGATCGTAATCTTTTACTCCCTGCCTATTCTGACTGAGCGGTCTGGTTTTAAAACAGGGAATATAGCGCTGCCCACTCAGATAATTGCATGGGTTTTATAATCCCCGATTCTTCCAAACACTTTAATTCAGCCTCAACCTTTTGGTGCAAGGCGTAAGGGATGGGCCTCACCCTGAAGAACTTTGGTGTGAACTCTGGATCAATACAAATCTTGGCCTTTACTTCTCAAATCAAGCCTGTTCTGAAGCAAATCTTTATAATTGTATAAGACTTCCTGGAATGCGGCATCTGATATTTTGAAAATCTCCGAACAGTTGAGCTTGACTTGGCTCAGCCAATCCCGCCACATGAGACTCGGTCGTTGTCCTTCTACGACAATCAAGGGTAACTGGGTATCCTGTTGCTGATACAACACTGGCATCGTGGCTGTCCCCCAAATCTTCAGGGTTTCCCCCATATGTGTGCTAACTTGGTGGTTGTGCTGCTTCGGCTCAAAGGCTGATCTCCTCCTTGAAGGTATTTGAAAGGTTGTTTACCCATCACCATGGCTGACATTCCTGTGTCGACCTCCAAGCTCAATGGGCGCCCATTGACCTTGAGGACTATTTCTATTAGGGGCTATTTTGCTTTCACGGTATTCAGCCTTTAAATATCTGGAGCTGGATTCTCCGATTTTGTGGTTAAGTGCCGACGCCAGCGTGGGAACCGTGGTGTTTTACAACTCCAAAATCGGCGCCAAACCCTCACCGATTGTGGGGACAGTGAGGGGTTAGCAGTGGGTCAGGTAAAACTCCTGGCTCCCGCGCCAAAAACGGACAGAGAATGGCTGGGTCCATGGGCGCGCATGCACACGGCGATGACCTGCAGCGGTTGCGCTGTACAACATGGCTCTGGCCGTACACGGACCCAACCTGCCAAACACTGCCCCACCGGACAACCCCTGGCCACCGGCCACCAGGCCTCCCCAGGGCTCGTGGAAGTCCCCCCGGCCAGCAGCACGGCTCTCAACTGACTGTGGTGACGCTGGACTCAGTCTGCGACTGTGACGCCAGCTCCCAACCGCTCAGACCACACATCAATCTGCGGTCGGGAACTCGGCTCATCGGGGACGGAGCATCGGGGGAGGGCCTTCCGGACCCACCCCGGCCAGCAGCACGGATCACAACTGAGTGTAGCGGCGCTGGGCATAGTCCTCAGCCAGCCCTCCGGGTTTCCGACCGCTGAGACCACACGTCCCCCGTGCGGTCAGGGTCTCAGCCTACAGCAATAATAATAATCTTTATTGTCACAAGTAGGCTTATATTAACATTGCAATGACGTTACTGTGCTACTGTAGACGGGATTCTCCGACCCCGCGCTGGGTCGGAGAATTGACGGGGGGCCCCACGAATCGCGCCATTGAGGCCGGCGTGTTCGGCACAGCCCCCCCGCTATTCTCCAGCCAGATGGGCCGAGCGCCCGTGACAAAAAACCCGAGTCCGGCCACCGCCGTTCTAACATGCTCTGAGCTGGCGGTGATGTGGAGATGGCGGCGTTGGACTGGGGTGAGCACAGTACGAAGTCTTACAACACCAGGTTAAAGTCCAACAGGTTTGTTTCGATGTCACTAGCTTTCGGAGCGCTGCTCCTTCCTCAGGTGAATGAAGAGGTCTGTTCCAGAAACACATATATAGACAAATTCAAAGATGCCAAACAATGCTTGGAATGCGAGCATTAGCAGGTGATTAAATCTTTACAGATCCAGAGATGGGGTAACCCCAGGTTAAAGAGGTGTGAATTGTGTCAAGCCAGGACAGTTGGTAGGATTTCGCAGGCCAGATGGTGGGGGATGAATGTAATGCGTCATGAATCCCAGGTCCCGGTTGAGGCCGCACTCATGTGTGCGGAACTTGGCTATAAGTTTCTGCTCGGCAATTCTGCGTTGTCGCGGGTCCTGAAGGCCGCCTTGGAGAACGCTTACCCGGAGATCAGAGGCTGAATGCCCTTGACTGCTGAAGTGTTCCCCGACTGGAAGGGAACATTCCTGCCTGGTGATTGTTGCGCGATGTCCGTTCATTCGTTGTCGCAGCGTCTGCATGGTCTCGCCAATGTACCACGCTTCGGGACATCCTTTCCTGCAGCGCATGAGGTAGACAACGTTGGCCGAGTCGCACGAGTATGTACCGCGTACCTGGTGGGTGGTGTTCTCACGTGTAATAGTGGTATCCATGTCAATGATCTGGCACGTCTTGCAGAGATTGCCATGGCAGGGTTGTGTGGTGTCGTGGTCACTGTTCTGAAGACTGGGTAGTTTGCTGCAAACAATGGTTCGTTTGGGGTTGCGCGGTTGTTTGAAGGCAAGTAGTGGGGGTGTGGGGATGACCTTGGCAAGGTGTTCATCGTCATCAATGACGTGTTGAAGGCTGTGAAGAAGATGACGTAGTTTCTCCGCTCCGGGGAAGTACTGGACGACGAAGGGTATTCTGTCGGTTGTGTCCCATGTTTGTCTTCTGAGGAGGTCGGTCCGGTTTTTCGCTGTGGCGCGTTGGAACTGTCGATCGATGAGTCGAGTGCCATATCCCGTTCGTACGAGGGCATCTTTCAACGTCTGTAGATGTCTGTTACGCTCCTCCTCGTCTGAGCAGATCCTGTGTATACGGAGCGCTTGTCCATAGGGGATGGCTTCTTTAATGTGTTTAGGGTGGAAGCTGGAGAAGTGGAGCATCGTGAGGTTATCCGTGGGTTTGCGGTAAAGCGACGTGCTGAGGTGACCGTCCTTGATGGAGACGAGTGTGTCCAAGAATGCAACTGATTTTAGAGAGTAGTCCATGGTGAGTCTGATGGTTGGATGGAACTTATTAATGTCATCGTGTAGTCGTTTCAGTGATTCTTCGCCGTGGGTCCAAAGGAAAAAAATGTCATCGATGTATCTGGTGTATAACGTCGGTTGAAGGTTCTGTGCGGTGAGTAGGTCCTGTTCAAACTTGTGCATGAAGATGTTGGCGTATTGGGGTGCGAATTTGGTCCCCATGGCTGTTCCGTGCGTCTGGATGAAGAACTTGTTGTTGAAGGTGAAGACGTTGTGATCCAGAATGAAGCGGATGAGTTGCAGAATTGCGTCTGGAGATTGGCAGTTGTCAGTGTTGAGTACTGAGGCTGTTGCAGCAATGCCGTCGTCATGGGGGATGCTGGTGTAGAGTGCCGAGACGTCCATTGTGACGAGGAATGTTCCTGGTTCAACTGGTCCATGGGTGCTGAGTTTCTGTAGGAAGTCCGTCGTGTCGCGACAGAAGCTGGGTGTACCTTGTACGATGGGTTTCAAGATGCCCTCGATGTAGCCAGAGAGGTTCTCACACAGGGTCCCATTGCCTGAAACGATAGGGCGGCCTGGTGTGTTGGCCTTATGTATTTTCGGGAGGCAGTAGAGATCTCCAATGCGGGGAGTACGTGGGATGAGAGCACGTAGGGTGCTCTGAAGATCTGGATCCAAGGTCTTGATCAGTCTGTTAAGTTGGCGGATGTGTTCCTTGGTCGGATCTGCGGGTAACTGTCTGTAGTGTTCTTGGTTGTTCAGTTGTCGGTATACTTCTTTGCAGTAGTCCGTTCTGTTCAGTACGACAGTGGCCCCCCCTTTGTCTGCTGGTTTGATGACGATGCTGCGGTTGGTCTTGAGAGCGCGGATGGCATTGCGTTGTGCTTGGGTGACGTTCGGGGCTGTCTTGTGAATGCGACTGATGAATCTGGCATTGACACAACTCCTGACGGCTTGAGCATACATGTCGAGTCTAAGGCAGCGGCCTTCCGGAGGGGTCCAATTCGACTCTTTCCTCTTCGGTTGCCGCACCGCAGATCTCTCGGTCTGCTGTTCCGGTTCATTGGTAGTCTGCTTGGGTTCGCTGTTGGCCTCTTGGGGTCTGTGGAAGAATTCCCGGAGCCTCATTCGCCTGATGAATTCCTCCGTGTCTGCCGCGAGACTGATGGGGTCCATTTTGGTGGTGGTGCAGAAATTGAGCCCTCTGCTGAGGACTTCGATTTTGTCTGGTTGAAGGGTGTAGTCTGACAGGTTGACAATAGATTTCCCTGTATTGTTTTCTACTGTGACACCGGGGGTGGCTTGGTTGCTGCTGGTGGTGATGCCAAGTTTCTCAAGCTTTCTGTTCTTGGTATGCATATAGGTGGCATAGTATTGTTGTCTCATCTGTTTGGCGGTGTTCCGCAGCTGGTCTGCTGCATCCTGAGCGCAAGGTGAGAATATGGCCTCTATCTTGGTTTCCAGGTTGCGTCGTCTGCTGTAGAGCTGGCGGACGAGGTGGTTGAGGAGTGTGAGAGAGGTGCGACGGCAGAGTCTCTCAGCGAAGTCTGTATTGTAGGTCGACTTGAGTGGGTTTGTGATCTGTAGCCCTTTCGGGATCTTGTCTGCTTTCTTGCATCTTTGTAGAAACTTAATGTCAGTGTCTATATGCGCGATTTTCCTGGAGATCCTCTCCACTTTGAGCCGGCAGTTTGCGGTGTCGATGGTAGCCATGATGTGGAGATGCCGGCGTTGGACTGGGGTGAGCACAGTAAGAAGTATTACAACACCAGGTTAAAGTCCAACAGGTTTGTTTCGATGTCACTAGCTTTCGGAGCGCTGCTCCTTCCTCAGGTGAATGCAGAGGTCTGTTCCAGAAACACATATATAGACAAATTCAAAGATGCCAAACAATGCTAGGAATGCGAGCATTAGCAGGTGATTAAATCTTCACAGATCCAGAGATGGGGTAACCCCAGGTTAAAGAGGTGTAAATTGCAAAATCAGTTGCATTCTTGGACACACTCGTCTCCATCAAGGACGGTCACCTCAGCACGTCGCTTTACCGCAAACCCACGGATAACCTCATGATGCTCCACTTCTCCAGCTTCCACCCTAAACACATTAAAGAAGCCATCCCCTATGGACAAGCGCTCCGTATACACAAGATCTGCTCAGACGAGGAGGAGCGTAACAGACATCTACAGACGTTGAAAGATGCCCTCGTACGAACGGGATATGGCACTCGACTCATCGATCGACATTTCCAACGCACCACAGCGAAAAACCGGACCGACCTCCTCAGAAGACAAACATGGGACACAACCGACAGAATACCCTTCGTCGTCCAGTATTTCCCCGGAGCGGAGAAACTACGTCATCTTCTTCACAGCCTTCAACACGTCATTGATGACGATGAACACCTTGCCAAGGTCATCCCCACACCCCCACTACTTGCCTTCAAACAACCGCGCAACCTCAAACGAACCATTGTTTGCAGCAAACTACCCAGTCTTCAGAACAGTGACCACGACACCACACAACCCTGTCATGGCAATCTCTGCAAGACGTGCCAGGTCATTGACATGGATACCACTATTACACGTGAGAACACCACCCACCAGGTACGCGGTACATACTCGTGCGACTCGGCCAACGTTGTCTACCTCATACGCTGCAGGAAAGGATGTCCCGAAGCGTGGTACATTGGCGAGACCATGCAGATGCTGCGACAACGAATGAACGGACATCGCGCAACAATCACCAGGCAGGAATGTTCCCTTCCAGTCGGGGAACACTTCAGCAGTCAAGGGCATTCAGCCTCTGATCTCCGGGTAAGCGTTCTCCAAGGCGGCCTTCAGGACCCGCGACAACGCAGAATCGCCGAGCAGAAACTTATAGCCAAGTTCCGCACACATGAGTGCGGCCTCAACCGGGACCTGGGATTCATGTCGCATTACATTCATCCCCCACCATCTGGCCTGCGAAATCCTACCAACTGTCCTGGCTTGATACAATTTACACCTCTTTAACCTGGGGTTACCCCATCTCTGGATCTGTGAAGATTTAATCACCTGCTAATGCTCGCATTCCTAGCATTGTTTGGCATCTTTGAATTTGTCTATATATGTGTTTCTGGAACAGACCTCTGCATTCACCTGAGGAAGGAGCAGCGCTCCGAAAGCTAGTGACATCGAAACAAACCTGTTGGACTTTAACCTGGTGTTGTAAGACTTCGTACTGAGCTGGCGGGACCTCGGCATTGATGGGTCCGGAGGCAGCCTGTGATGGAGGAGGGGGGTCCAACCCCAGTGGGTTCCTCTGTTGTGGCCTGGCCCGCGTCGGGGCCGGCGCGGAGAAGGGAGCCACTGCGCATGCACATGATGGCGCCGGTGTCAGTAGCTGGAGTGGCGTGGGCCGCTCCAGTGCCATGCTGGCCCCCTGTGGCCTGGAGAATCGGGCGCCAAAAGGCTTGTTGACGACGGAGTAAAACACTCCCATTTTTACGCCGCCGTCAACACATGGCCGCGCGATGGGAGAATCCCGCCCTGTGTTTCTGTGTGGAGTCTGCACATTCTCCCCGTGTCTGCGTGGGTTTCCTCCGGGTGCTCCGGTTTCCTTCCAAAGTCCAAAGATGTGCAGGCTAGGTGGAGGCCATGCTAAATTGCCCTTGGTGTCAAAAAAGGTTAGGTGGGGTTACTGGGTTATGGGGATCGGGTGGAGTCATGGGCTTAAGTAAGGTGCTCTTTCCAAGGGCCGGTGCAACCTCGATGGGCCGAATGGCCTCCTTCTGCACTGTAAATTCTATGATTCTATGAAAAGCCCCTAGTCACCACATTCAGGCGCCTATTCGGGTACACAGAGGGAGAATTCAGATTGTCCAAATTACCTAACACCACATCTTTTGGGGCCTGTGGGAGGAAACCGGAGCACCCGGAGGAACCCCACGCAGACACGAGGAGAACATGCAGACACCGCACAGACGGTGACCCAAGCCGGGAATCGAACCTGGGACCCTGGTCCTGTGAAGCAACAATGATCAGGGATGGGCATCGCGAGTGGGCCTGCCGATGCTGTGCCAACATCGTTGCAACGGCGTGCGATTACGCCACGTCTGAGGGGGAGGAGCATGGCTGACTGGTGTCAAACCGGCGCCGGCCCCAATTTGGAGTGGACTCTCCGTCCGATAGCCGATTACGATATCGGTGTCGGGCAACGGAGAATCCTGCCCCATCTCACCCATAGTCCCGGAAATTCAGGCAAAGCCTTTCCAAACCATTCCCATGAACATTGGAAAGATAAGCAGAATGATCCAGATAGGACAGGCCCACCACTCAGGAATGAAGACATAAAAGAAGGTGTAAAAAGTCCTCCTGCAGCTGAGAAGGAGAATCCCCAAAACCGGTGTGTTCTCATTCCAATAAAAGAGGCCATATCAGGCCTGAGTGCTGGAAATTGTGAGGGAATCCCATTGGTCTATTGGGGCTCCCTATGAGTACATAAAAAGCAAGAGGGTAGCCAGGGAAAGGGTTGGCCCACTGAAGGATAGGCAAGGGAATGTATGTGTGGAGCCAGAGGAAATGGGCAAGGTACAAAATGAATACTTTGCATCAGTATTCACCAAAGAGAAGGAATTGGTGGATGTTGGAGAAGGGTGTGTAGATAGCCTGGGTCACATTAAGATCCACAAAGACGAGGTGTTGGGCGTCTTGAAAAATATTAAGGTGGATAAGTCCCCAGGGCCTGATGGGATCTACCCCAGAATACTGAAGGAGGCAAGAGAGGAAATTGCGGAGGCCTTGACAGAAATCTTTGGATCCTTCAGGTGATGTCCCGGAGGACTGGAGAATAGCCAATGTTGTTCCTTTGTTTAAGAAAGGAAGCAAGGATAATCCAGGGATATACAGGCCGGTGAGCAGTCAGTGGTAGGGAAATTACTGGAGAGAATTCTTTGAGACAGGATCTACTACCATTTGGAAGCAAGTGGTCGAATTAGCGAGAGGCAGCAGGGTTTGTGAAGGGGATTCGTGTCCCACTAAGTTGCTAGAGTTTTTTGAGGAGGTCACAAAGATGATTGATGCAGGTAGGGCAGTGGATGTTGTCTATGTGGACTCCAGTAAGGCCTTTGACAAGGTCCCTCATGGCAGACTGTTACAAAAGGTGAAGTCACACGGGATCAGAGGTGAGCTGGCAAGATGGATACAGAATTGGCTAGGTCATAGAAGGCAGAGAGTAGCAATGGAAGGATGCTTTTCTAATTGGAGGGCTGTGACTAGTGGTATTCCGCAGGGATCCGTGCAGGGACCTTTGCTGTTCGTAGTATATATAAATGATTTGGAGGAAAATGTAACTGGTCTGATTAGTAAGTTTGCAGACGACACAGAGGTTGGTGGAATTGCGGATAGCGATGAGGACTGTCAGGGGATACAGCAGGATTTAGATCGTTTGGAGACTTGGGCGGCGAGATGGCAGATGGAGTTTAATCCGGACAAATGTGAGGTAATGCATTTTGGAAGGTCTAATATAGGTAGGGAATATACAGTGAATGGTAGAACCCTCAAGAGTATTGACAGTCAGAGAGAACTTGATGTACAGGTCCACAGGTCACTGAAAGGGGCACACAGGTGGAGAAGGTAGTCAAGAAGGCATACGGCATGCTTGCCTTCATTGGCCGGGGCATTGAGCATAAAAATTGGCAAGTCATGTTGCAGTTGTATAGAACCTTAATTAGGCCACACTTGGAGTAGAGAGCTCAATTCTGGTCACAACACTATGTAGCCATCTCAGATGGCCACCTGCAAAGGACCATGGGAATTATGACCAACCCAGGACTCAGACACACTCAGAGCTTGTGTGTGTGTTTGCAACCCAGATAGCTAGACGCGATCAAAACCCCCGCTTGTTTGCAGTCCAATGGCCCATTTCCCCAGAACAAAAGGACTGTACTCAGGTAACCGATACAGATGCAGACTAACCAGCGCCACTCCCTTTGCTAAAAAAGCCCAAACAGCCAAGGTCAATGACCGATCACAACATGCCCAGCCATCAAGACAGGTGGGCATGGCATTTATTCATTACTGGACAGGCGACATCAGCCAGACTGAGTGAGCCAGAGGCTTCACTGCGATTGCAGGATTCCTTCACATCCAGGGTGCCATCAATTGCAATCATGTGGCCATCACGGTGCCAATGGATGAGCTGGGTGCCTTTACGAATAGAAAGCGTTTCCACTCCATCAAGTTTATGACCACAAGATGCAGATTCTGCAAGTTTTTGAAAGATACCCCAGCAGCTCCCATGATACATACATTCCCCGACACTCCCAGGTGCCAAGGCTGCTCGTCACTCCAGCTCGGCTGGAAGGGTGACTGCTGGGTGACGAGGGCTATCCATTGAAAAGGTACCTTATGATGCCTCTCTGGCACCCAAATTCAGAAGCACAGGAGAGGTGTAATAGGAGTAATGTCTCCAGAAGGATGATGATAGGACCATTAGGCTGCAGAAGATGAGATTCAGATGCATGGACCGTTCAGGGGGAGCACTGAAATATCCTCCACAGCGTGTGTCTCTTATAATCGTTGCATGTTGTGCTCTCCATAATCTAGCTCTGGCAAAAGGAGAGATCCACTGGTGTTTGAGGATATCGAGGCAGCTCTATAAGCTGCAGATGATGTCCCCACTGGTGGGGAAGAACACAGTGAGGACGCTAAAGCAAACTTCTGAAACCGTCAGGATGGCATGGACACCAGGGAGGCCTTGATTCAATACACTTTTTCCAGACATTTGTAATGACCTGTTGCTCATGGTGATTTGAACTTACGTTTGTGAGTGCTATGGCTTGGTGCACCACCCCCCCCCCCCTCACCCCCGCCCCCTGCTGGCAGTGGTTTTGAAGGCAGCGTGCTGACTCAACTGTCATGGCGGTCATCTCTGGCCAGCGGAGCCTGTGCGACCACTGCCTGTGAGGTTGTGTCTCGCACCATGGCTGGGCACTCCTCAGTAATCGTGGCCTCATCAGATGGCATGGTCACTAGCTCGTCTGCCAGTGTGAGGTCTGTCCAGACCTACATGCTTATTCATGGATGGGTCTCTGGCAGCGAGACTAGGAGCCTCATCCATCTCTCACACTGGTAGTGACCTCTTGAGGTCATTGCCTGTATGAGGGCTTGCAGGTCCTAGTGCAACTCCAGAGATTCCTGACTTGTTCCTCGAGGCTCTCTCTCAGTGAATGAGGCTGTGCGTTCGGTGCTCAGCGTTAATGCAGTACTCATACACTGCATGGACTCCTCCATGACATTCAATAAACGGATGTACCCTCCTGCCAGTTCTGCCCGCCAGGTGCTGGGGCCATGATTGTTAAGGAGGGCAAGGTCAGCAAATCTCATCTGGACAGCTCCCTGAGGCTCCTCTCCAACTCCCACCATCCTTCAGGGAGCTATCACTTTCTTAAAGCCCCCGTCGGTTCACCATTGGACCCAGCGTCCAACCAGCTCCCACCCCTTCCTCACCCACTTCTGGGTCCACCCATACACTCCTTCCACATCCACCTAGCGAGTGGGCCAACATTAAATTGGGACAAGGGAGTTCCCAAATGGAAACTTGTAAATATTTATCGTCAGAGTAACTTTTCTTTTCCCTTTTCAAAAATTTGTTGAATTTTTCCAATTAAGGGACAATTTAGCGTGGCCAGTGCACCTAGCCTGCACATCTTTAGATTGTGTGGGTGAGACCCATGTGGACACGGGGAGAATATGCAAACTCCACATTGACAGTGACCCTGGGCCGGGATAGAACCCGGGTACTTGACGCCATGTGGCAGCAGTGCTAACCATTGCACCACCGTGCCGCCCTATGTTCAAATTAACTTAAGTGTACACATACAATGAAAGAAAGTTAGCATGATGATGCAGCAAGCAATTAGGAAGGCAAGTATTAGTCTTTATTGCAAGGTGATTGGGATACAAGGAAGGCTTGTTGAAATTGTACATGGCTTTGCTCCCTGGGTGCTGTGTGCAGTTTGGTTGAGTACTGGGAGCAGTTTGGTTGAGTGCTGTGTGCAGTTTGGTTGAGTGCTGGGTGCAGTTTGGTTGAGTGCTGTGTGCAGTTTGGTTGAGTACTGGGTGCAGTTTGGTTGAGTGCTGTGTGCAGTTTGGTTGAGTGCTGTGTGCAGTTTGGTTGAGTACTGGGTGCAGTTTGGTTGAGTGCTGTGTGCAGTTTGGTTGAGTACTGTGTGAAGTTTGGTTGAGTACTGTGTGCAGTTTGGTTGAGTGCTGTGTGCAGTTTGGTTGAGTACTGTGTGAAGTTTGGTTGAGTACTGGGTGCAGTTTGGTTGAGTGCTGTGTGCAGTTTGATTGAGTGCTGTGTGCAGTTTGGTTGAGTGCTGTGTGCAGTTTGGTTGAGTACTGTGTGCAGCTTGGTTGAGTGCTGTGTGCAGTTTGGTTGAGTGCTGTATGCAGTTTGGTTGAGTACTGTGTGCAGTTTGGTTGAGTGCTGTGTGCAGTTTGGTTGAGTACTGGGTGCAGTTTGGTTGAGTACTGTGTGCAGTTTGGTTGAGTACTGTGTGCAGTTTGATTGAGTGCTGTGTGCAGTTTGGTTGAGTACTGTGTGCAGTTTGGTTGAGTACTGTGTGCAGTTTAGTTGAGTGCTGTGTGCAGTTTGATTGAGTGCTGTGTGCAATTTGGTTGAGTGCTGTGTGCAGTTTGGTTGAGTACTGTGTGCAGTTTGGTTGAGTACTGTGTGCAGTTTGGTTGAGTGCTGTGTGCAGTTTGGTTGAGTACTGTGTGCAGTTTGGTTGAGTACTGTGTGCAGTTTGGTTGAGTACTGTGTGCAGTTTGGTTGAGTGCTGTGTGCAGTTTGGTTGAGTGCTGTGTGCAGTTTGGTTGAGTACTGTGTGCAGTTTGGTTGAGTACTGTGTGCAGTTTGGTTGAGTGCTGTGTGCAGTTTGGTTGAGTGCTGTGTGCAGTTTGGTTGAGTGCTGTGTGCAGTTTGGTTGAGTGCTGTGTGCAGTTTGGTTGAGTACTGTGTGCAGTTTGGTTGAGTGCTGTGTGCAGTTTGGTTGAGTACTGTGTGCAGTTTGGTTGAGTACTGTGTGCAGTTTGGTTGAGTGCTGTGTGCAGTTTGGTTGAGTACTGTGTGCAGTTTGGTTGAGTACTGTGTGCAGTTTGGTTGAGTGCTGTGTGCAGTTTGGTTGAGTACTGTGTGCAGTTTGGTTGAGTACTGTGTGCAGTTTGGTTGAGTACTGTGTGCAGTTTAGTTGAGTGCTGTGTGCAGTTTGATTGAGTACTGGGTGCAGTTTGGTTGAGTGCTGTGTGCAGTTTGGTTGAGTGCTGTGTGCAGTTTGGTTGAGTGCTGTGTGCAATTTGGTTGAGTGCTGTGTGCAGTTTGGTTGAGTACTGTGTGCAGTTTGGTTGAGTGCTGTGTGCAGTTTGGTTGAGTACTGTGTGCAGTTTGGTTGAGTGCTGTGTGCAGTTTGGTTGAGTACTGTGTGCAGTTTGGTTGAGTACTGTGTGCAGTTTGGTTGAGTGCTGTGTGCAGTTTGGTTGAGTGCTGTGTGCAGTTTGGTTGAGTACTGTGTGCAGTTTGGTTGAGTGCTGTGTGCAGTTTGATTGAGTGCTGTGTGCAGTTTGGTTGAGTACTGTGTGCAGTTTGGTTGAGTGCTGTGTGCAGTTTGGTTGAGTACTGTGTGCAGTTTGGTTGAGTGCTGTGTGCAGTTTGGTTGAGTGCTGTGTGCAGTTTGATTGAGTGCTGTGTGCAGTTTGGTTGAGTACTGTGTGCAGTTTGGTTGAGTACTGTGTGCAGTTTGGTTGAGTGCTGTGTGCAGTTTGGTTGAGTACTGTGTGCAGTTTGGTTGAGTACTGTGTGCAGTTTGGTTGAGTGCTGTGTGCAGTTTGGTTGAGTGCTGTGTGCAGTTTGGTTGAGTACTGTGTGCAGTTTGGTTGAGTGCTGTGTGCAGTTTGGTTGAGTACTGTGTGCAGTTTGGTTGAGTGCTGTGTGCAGTTTGGTTGAGTGCTGTGTGCAGTTTGGTTGAGTACTGTGTGCAGTTTGGTTGAGTGCTGTGTGCAGTTTGGTTGAGTGCTGTGTGCAGTTTGGTTGAGTACTGTGTGCAGTTTGGTTGAGTGCTGTGTGCAGTTTGGTTGAGTACTGTGTGCAGTTTGGTTGAGTGCTGTGTGCAGTTTGATTGAGTGCTGTGTGCAGTTTGGTTGAGTACTGTGTGCAGTTTGGTTGAGTACTGTGTGCAGTTTGGTTGAGTGCTGTGTGCAGTTTGGTTGAGTACTGTGTGCAGTTTGAGTACTGTGTGCAGTTTGGTTGAGTACTGTGTGCAGTTTGAGTACTGTGTGCAGTTTGGTTGAGTACTGTGTGCAGTTTGGTTGAGTACTGTGTGCAGGATACATTTGTTTTGGATGTGGCGCAGTGATTTTCTACTAGATTGGTTCCTGGGGTGAGAGGGTTGTCCTAAGATGAGAGGCCGATAGGTAGATACTGAGAGGCTGTTTCCCCTGGCTGAGGAACCGAGAACACACGGGGACAGTCTCTGTGTAAGGAGGTTGATCATTTGGGACCTGAGAGGAGGAGAAATGTCTTTGTTCTAAAGTTGTGAATTTTGGAATTATCTCCCCAGGGGTTGTGGATGCTCCAGCATTGGATATACTTATGGTTGAGATAGACAGTTATTTGCTCTCTCAGTGAATCAAAGGATGGGAGGAATGTGAGGGAGAGCTGAATAAAATGCGATGATTAGTCATCGTATTGAGTGGTGGAACATGTTCCAGTGGAAATGTGGCCGACTGCTGCTCCTTTTTTTTCTGCTCTTATGGAAGCCATGTTTGGAAAGCGCACCCCTGGGAAATTGAAAGTCATGGTCCTCCATTGTTGAATTAGTTTGTCACAGTTGGGACAGCAATTGGGTGCTGCAATTGGTCTCTGCATTCAAGGCCTCAGGGATAGTAAAATCAATCAGGGTTCCGCATCTATTTTTTAAGTGTTTTTGTTGGGTTTTCATATCTTATATTTCACAATTCATAGGTTACATATTACAAACCCGCACCACGAACAGGAAAATAAAGAAGACAAACAGAAATCAGCACATAGACTTACTAGCAATTGTCTTCCCTTCCGCTGTGGCTGTCACCCCCTTCCTTTAGTCAGCATACATATGTTACAATCCACCGTATGGCCGGAGCACGTACTTACAAGTGTTTATTTACAGTTTGGTTTAGGCTTCAGCTTTCCCTCAGACTAATACCTTGCAGATTTGTCCCTTATCCCTCTCGGCCTCTTTGCATGCACTCGAAACCCCTCCCCCCTGCCCCCCCTTTCCTTTTCCTCTTGGCCGTGGCTTGTTTGTGTCTCCCACCTCCCTGCTCTCATCACCTCTTCCCCCATCTTACTCTACTGGTTGCTGGCTACAAACAAGTCTTGGAACAAGTTGGTGAATGGCTTCCCCGTCCTGTGGAAACCTTCTGCCGACTCTTAGATGGCAAATTTTATTTTCTCCAGCCTGAGAAATTCCGATTGGTCGGACAGCCAGTCTGCAGTTTTGTGTGGTGCTGTCGATCGGCAGCCGAGCAGTATTCTCCGGTGGGCGACCAGGGGGGCAAAGGCTAGGGCATATGCCCCCTCCCCATGAAGAGTTCTGGCTGATCTGAAACCCTGAAGAGCGCCACTTTTACGCATGGCTCCACCCTCACTCCCACAATTCACCCGAGGAAGAAGCTGTGCTCCGAAAGCTAGTGATTCGAAACAAACCTGTTGGACTTTAACCTGGTGTTGTAAGACTTCGTACTGTGCTCACCCCAGTCCAACGCCGGCATCTCCACATCATGCCCACAATCACGGACATTGCCTCAAAGAAGGTTGTCCAGTACCCGTCATGTGGGTATGGTTGGCCGGACCTCCCTGGCACCGGTGGCATTTTTTCTCCGCCTCCGAAAAGAGCCCACTACAGGTTCTGGTTAGATGCACCCTGTGCACTACCTTCACCTGCGTTAGCTTCAGTCCTGCGCATGTGGAGGTGAAGTTTGTCCTGTGTAGTGCTTCGACCCAGAGTCCTCCCCCTATCTCTATGCTTAGTTACTCCTCCCACTTTCTCCTTGTCTCACCCAGGGGGGAGCATACCTCCTCCAACAGTCGCCCGTACATGTCTGCATGGTTTCCCTTCCCTAGATCGCCCACATCCAGAAGTTCTTCTACAAAAGAGTGTCCTGGTGTCTGGGGGTACGTAGTTGTTTCTTTGTAGAGGAATGTACCTCAGGTCGTTTCCTCTTGGTAACTGGAAGCTCAGGTTCTCTCAGAGTCGCTACTCTATCATCTGTGCACATGTCCCTAACCGTCAGCGTCCCCTTGTCCTGTCTCACCTATTGAAGGTGGCGTCCATTATTGTGGGAATGAACCTGTCATTGTTGTAGATAGGGCCTATGATGGATATTTTGGTTAGTCCAAAGTGTTGCCTCATTTGGTACTCACATGTTTGGATGGGGGGGGAATGGAAGACGGACTGTGGCTGGGGCTTGGCTTGGAGGGATGTCTCTGTGCAGGAACTCTTCCATTTTCACCTACTCATCCCCCCCCCCCCCCCCCCCCCCCCCCCCCGCCAAACCACCACCACCACCACCACCATTATCCCTTCCACGCTGGTCCGGATTTTGAGATGTAGAGGAGCAGGTCATCTGCTTATAATGAAACTTTATGACCCCCCCCCCCTTTGGATCCCTCTTCACCACTTCGCTGTTCTGAGGACGGTCGGCAGTGGCTTAATCATCAGGGAATACAGTAGTGGGGATAGCGGGCACCCCTGTCTTGTGCCTCTGTGCAGCTGGAAGTATCTAGAGCTGGTGTTTGGCTGTAACACTCACTCTGGGAGCACTGTACTGTAGTTTCATCCAGATGATGAACCCTGTTCCGAACCCAAAATGTTCCAGTACTTCTATGAGATACTTCCATTCGGCCCGGTCGAAGGCCTTTTCTGCATCCAGGGAGGTGATCACCCACTTACATAGAACATAGAAAATACAGCACAGAACAGGCCCTTCGGCCCACGATGTTGTGCCGAACCTTTGTCCTAGATTAATCATAGATTATCATTGAATTTACAGTGCAGAAGGAGGCCATTCGGCCCTTTGAGTCTGCACCGGCTCTTGGAAAGAGCACCCTACCCAAACTCAACACCTCCACCCAACACCAAGGGCAATTTGGACATTAAGGGCAATTTATCATTGGCCAATTCACCTAACCCGCACATCTTTGGACTGTGGGAGGAAACCGGAGCACCCGGAGGAAACCCACGCAGACACGGGGAGGACGTGCAGACTCCGCACAGACAATGACCCAAGCCGGAATCGAACCTGGGACCATGGAGCTGTGAAGCAATTGTGCTATCCACAATGCTACCGTGCTGCCCTTAAGAACAAATAAATCTACACTATATCATTTTACCGTAATCCATGTACCTATCCAACAGCTGCTTGAAGGTCCCTAATGTTTCTGACTCAACTACTTCCACAGGCAGTGCATTCCATGCCCCCACTACTCGATGGGTAAGTCTGTCCCACCCAGCTCTTTCTTACCCGCAGTCAGTCCTTCTCCCTCAGGTGAATCTCTTGGAGGAAGACTATGTCGGCTCTCAGACTGTTCAGATGGGCGAAGACTCTGGATCTTTTCACGGGCCGTTAAGTCCCCTGAAGTTCCAATGACTATTCTGATGGGGGGGGGGGGGGTGGGTTCTGTTCGCCCCTTCTATGGGGTCAACCATACTTACCTTGTGAATGTGCCCCTGCGCTCCAGGGTTTCCCTTTGTCCAGGGTCCAACCAAGATGGCCACCATCATTGTGTACACCATGTGGCTCCGCCTCTGCACTCAAGGGATTCCCTTTGCTTGAGGGCCCTTTAACATGGATGTTTCCGTTGTTGCCATGTGCAATCTGTTGTAGCCAGCCTTCTATCCCTCCCCTCGATTTTCCCCCCTGGGTCTGTCCGCCCCCCCCCCCCCACTTCCCCCACCACCCATGCTCCTGCAGGCTTCCAGCCTCCCCCCACAGCTTTTCCCCCTCTGTTTCCCCCCCTCTTTTCCCCCCACCTAGAGTTTTCTCCCGCCCGCTGCCAGGTATCCTCTCCCCGTTGGGAGTTGCGCCGCAGCCCTCCCCTCCCTCGTACCTCCCTGGGCTATCTCACCCATTAGTGTGGTCCCCCCCCCTCCCCAAGATCGATCCACACCTTCTCCCAACCATTGCTTTTCTCTTCCCTCCTTTCCTCCTCTTCACCCCCTCTGTTCCAACTGCTCTCAACCCCTCCTTTCTGAGATTCATCGTCAGATTGAAGACGAGGCAGATCAGTCCCGCACAAATAGTCTCCTTTTTTTTTGACCAATGAGAATAGAGTTCTGGTTCACTGCTGATATCATTGCCGTTCCAGCCTGTGCTTGTGCATAAATTCATCTGTTCCTGCCGGTGCGGTGAAGTAGTAGCCCTTACCCTGGAGAGTCACCCAGAGATTGGTGGGGTACAACATCCTGAACCGCACATTGTTCTTGTAAAGGGCCGCCTTGGCTGTGATAAAATCCACCCGGCGCATGCCAGGTCTGCCCCAATGTCCTGGTGCACACGGATCGAGCGCCCTTCCATTTACAGGACCGTGTGTGCCTTGCCCAGTTCAGCATCTTTTCCTGGTCTTGGTACCGGTGCAGTTTGGGTTCAGGCCGGAGTAACCTGTGGGCCCTGTTCACTTCTGAGGGGTTGGGGAAGCTTTCCCTTATAAAAGGTTTGCCCAGCATCTGTGCCATGTACTTGCTAGGGTTCCTGTCCTCGGTACCCTCCGTTGGCCCACAATGCGATGTTTTGGCGCCGTGACCGGTTCTCTTGGTCTTCGACCTTCCCCCTTAGTGTCCCTTTTGTTGCCACCATCTTGCCATCTCTGTCTCCAGTGAGGCGATCTGGTTGCTCTGGTCGGTCGCAGCCTTCTCCAGCTCTCTGATCGTCGCCTCCTGTGTCTCTAGATGCCGCTCTGTCGTTTCCAGCGCTGCTTGAAGGTGGACCAGCACCTCTGCTACTGCCACTTTCATCCTTGCCACCATTTCAAGCTTGACTGCGTCTTTGAGGACTGTGCTAGGAGGTTCCTCCATTCAGTTATCGGGGGTAGCCTGGCATAGGTCCTGGCTGCCCATCCCTTTCAGGTGTTCGCCATTGCCTCAATCTTCCTCTCCAGACTTTGACTGATTCTGCCATCTTTCCATCTCCTCAGATTGTTGCCTGGCATGTGGCAGTGCTGGAGGAAGGTGGGTTTTGTTTTCCCCTGTATTAAGTGGTCTACCTTTGGACTAAAAGTGCTTAATTTCAGTTTTCCAGGAGGGGAGCCACTTTTCATCCGTCCGCTCAGCACATCCCCGTTACTGGAACTTTCCAGGGTTCCTAATCCCACCCGGCTTCTCTTGGTGAAAGGTATGTCTATGTGGATTCTAGCCAGGTACAGGACTAGCCTTTATTGTAATTGTCAGCATGGTGGAATCATTTGCGAACTCTCATTGTTAGGGCCTACACATGGGCTGCATTTAATGGGGCACTGTAGTCACATGAACAAACTACTGGAGAACTGCCAGTGAGCCTGAGGCAGTTGATGGAAAGGAAGGAGAAAGCTGGAAATGAATTTTTGAAACAATCGTTATTCCAGAACTGCACGCTAAAGTAGAATATGAAACATGACGCAAGTCCAACAAGTCTGTTCATTGAGTTCAATCTGGAGAGAGGATATTTAAGCATTTACCACGTATGTTGGGCCTAATACCCTATCTTCAGACTGGAGAACCACTGTAGGCACTGAACAAATGCCTATGTGTGCAGGGAAACCCAATTATTATAGATTAGAATTGGGAGATAAGGCTGGGATGTCAAAACATTAGTTATTTTTTGCTTCTCAGTGTATTGGAAATACATTGGCAAAAAATAAGCCATGTACCATTTTATCCACAATTAGTGCTTGTATCTCACCAGTGGTATGCACTTGCGTGCACAAACTAATTGAATAGCTGCTATGATTTTCTCCTATAGCAAATAATTTTAAGGTGAAGAATTTAATACAGTTCTGTTTGTCATGTAATATGTTTGGTTGTGCAAGTTCACATCATATTGGTGTCACTGGTCTTAAGAAGTTGTATGTCTATTATCAATGAGGAGATTTCAGATATCAATAAAATTCAATTTTTTGTCATCTTTACAAACTGCCCGACTGCAGGAGATCATTATTCGTATGGTGATAAGACAAATTCTGTTCTCTCATGTATCTAGTATTCACGTTCACTTGCAGCCTTTAGCCTTAACAGTGGATTATTGTCTCTGTGGTCTGAAATGCTAATGTATCAAGAGCTGTGGTGAATGGCAGGCAGCTTACTGATGACCCCCACCTAACCCCTACACCAGCCACTTCACGTCCCATTCCCCTCCCCACCACTCTTACAGGAAGACTTCAGCAGGTTTACCACATTGCCAGAATTGCGTCCCAGCCCCCGCCACACCACAGGTGCTCTGAAACTCCCTCCCTAGTCCTGCCACATCCCTGGATTTGCCTCTCTAGATTTCACTTCATGCTCAATGAATTCCTCGATGACCATTGCTTTGGATCACGGGGAAAAACCCAACACTCCCTAACCCTGCAACCTATATCCTGAGCAGTATCACGTCCCAGGACTCCTTTTCCCAGTGATCTTAGTTCCTAATACCTGCCCCATTTTTCCTGGAACTTAGTGACCCCCCTCAAATGTTCCAAGACACAATGATCTTCCTTCTCGCAGAAGACCCTGAGCCTCCCTATTCCAATATTTCCATGTCCTGAGCTCTCCCTCTGAGTACTGCCTAATCCTAGATTGATGCCTTGTAATGGTAAGTGTTTGTTCTGATAATGTTCAGGACAGCACAGTATCTACAACATTTTAAATGTTGTATACCCCTGTTGTGTCTTCTGAGGAGGTATCCAGCAGTGAATGGAAAATGAAGCAGAAGGAGAGGGTCAAGATTTGAGGGTGACTCTATCTGGGTACATTTCCACCTTCTAAGCACCATTCTGAAGGCAGCTTTGTCAGCTGCCAGCAGCAAAGTTCTGACCTGTCTGTTTAGTTTGGGCATGAAGTATGGCTCAAGAGGATCAAAAAGGGATGGAGAATACCATGAAATATCAAACAGGTATTGAAGAGGTTGGACTCTTTCTCTAGAAAATAGAAGACTTGAAGGTGACCTGGTAGTAGTCTTCAAGACCATGAAAGAGTTTGATAGGGTAGATGGAGAGATGCTTCCACTTTGTTCCCACATCCTGGGCTAGTGTGCAGGCGATTCCAGCCCCACAGACCCTGGAGTCCCAACACAAGTGAATTTGCCAATAATTCGTGTAACATTTGCAGAATCTATGGCCCCTTGACTGCTCAATAAGTTATAGCCACAGGTTTGTAAGTTGAACCCAATAACTGTTTTCTATTACAGGAACAATGTTGAAATATGCAATAGTTATAACAGAATGATGGCCAGCTAATTTACCATTCCCCACACCCCTTTCACCATCCCTCCCTCTACCCAAACGCACATTAGACAGACACGTATAGAGGGAGGGAAAAAAGGTAAAAATAAGAGGGATTAATATGAAAAGAGAGATGAGTGTCGTTGCAGCAGGCTGTTCTCCCAGGATGCGGAGTGAGTGAAACCACCGGTTGGATTGCTAACGAGGGTCTTTTGGCATGAGCATTCAGTTAGAACTCCCAAGCTGTAGGGTTTCGTTTGGGGAAGTCACTTTAAATTTGATTACCTTGGGCCTACACTCAAAAGAACAGCCTCAGGCCAGTTCGATTCTTAAAACTCTCGGTCTCGCGATTTCTCCAGTTTCAGCCTGTGGTTTAAACTGAACTGATTTCCTGGCTCACTATAGAAGCAGATGGGAAAATAGAGTTGAAGCCCATGAGCAATCATGATCATATTGAATGGCGGAGCAAGCTCAACAGGTCATAATGACAAATGTTGAATTCTTTACCCGTCAGTCTGGCCTCAATAAAACTCGAGATGGATTTGTAGGCATAGTATTATTTATTTTTACCCAACTTGCAAGTCTGACTCGCTTCACAAAAACCCAGAACACAAGCTGCCTCCTGGGTCTTCAGAATCGAGTGCTATTGGAGACAAAGGAATCTCTACAAATACATTCAAATGGCATCAAGTTTCACATAAATGATTCCCATAGGTCATCCTATACCCCTCCTGACCTGGCCATACATCCTAATTGGCTCACTTCTCATTCCTTAACCCTGGCCTCTTGTTACCCAGCATCCTTTTCTCCTCCTCAACTAGACACCCCTCCCCCTTCCTTGCCATGCTTTCTGAAATCCTTTGTCTGTGAACTCACTAGAATTAGACCGGCCTATATATTACTGTAACTAATATACCTAAACTAACTATCTTGTATCACATTCGTCATTCCCTCCTTTTATCATTTCATGATAACCTATCTATTCAATCCATAGCTACGGCCCCTCATCTAAAAAGATTCGTCGCTGCATTTCCAATTCCTGTTGTAGCCCCCCTTCATCCGCTGCACCCTCGTGGATCCTAACAGCCAAGATTCTAGGGGCGTCTATCTGTTCCAGTGCACCCCGCATTCTACCCATCACGCATTTAAGGATGGCCAGGCCCACAAAGATGCAGCTGAGTGCCACTGCTAAATACATGGCCATATTTATCAACCAGTCCTTCCAACCTCCCAATCCCCAGTTACCCCAAGAGCCAGGGTCCTGCATTCCGTCCAGGTGATCCCATATGCGATCCATAAATTTAGTGATGTTAGCGGTTAGGTCTTGAACTCCCATGATACACTTGCCCTGCACTATGGCGCATACCCCACCCTCACGGGCCAGAAGATAGTAAAGAGCATACCGGTTCTGCATTGCAAACAACCGTAGCTGAGACAATTCCTTGGGTATTGCCCCGAGGGCTCCCAAGGTTTCCTTTCCCAGGATGGTAAGGCCACAAATAAAATAATTCCTATCGCTGACCGCCAAGGAACCCCCCACACCCTCAGTGTCAAGACGTTCAGAATTCCCCATCCGGCTGAGTGGCCCCGGTTGGGTGCGAGAACCCGAGGTTTTTTCCAGTTCTCGCAGAATTCAGCTGAGACTGCCCGGCATGCCAACTGATTGTGCAGCATCCACGCCGAGGGGCAGGGGACTGTGGTAGGGACTAGAGTCCCGATAGCAATTTGGCGGGGAAATGGGGGTGACAAAATATTGGTCGTTGTGCCATTCAAAAAAAAGTAGTATCCTTGCTCCGTGTACAGGCTAGCATCACAATCAGTATATCGGTTGCGTAGGGATCCCCCAGTAGCCCAGTTTATCCAGCTTTGGAACGCCCATTCGGGCCTCCCAGCAATGCGGAAGGCCCTAGTCCCAACAGTAATATGAGAGACATTAGCCCAGCCACAAAGGAGCTGGAGGCCGGCGTTCAATGGAACGTAGGTGGTGTTGTAACAAACGCATTGGCCAGACGCCTGAGTGATATGACACCTCCTGTCCATACAGGTGGGGAACAGACATGTTATATTCGTTTCCACCTCTACCAGCAAACAGCCATACCCGTCACTGCTGAAACAATTCTCGTATGACCGGGAGTCCCTATTGGGAGTTGTGGTGTTGGGTGCTCTGGTGCACAGATGAGCCAACACAGTTGTATGTGGTACAACTCTATTTTATTATAACTCTTATAATACAGTTCGTTCTGGATACTCTGCACGTGCTGTCTCCCTGAGTGTGTTTGGTAACAGATGTGTCCTGGTTCTCCTCTGCAGCTAATACTGACCACCGGGGGTCGTGTCTGTGCTTTTATATCTTTCTGTCATTGGTTGTGGTGTTGTGTGTTCTGATTTGTCTGTTGGTGTGTCTATCATGATGTGTGTGTTTGAATATCATGACATCCCCCCTTTTTACAAAGATATGTGCCTACGTGGTTATAAATATAATTGTGTCGTGAGTGCATCGAAGAGTGTGTGTGTGTGTTATGTACAGCGTGTGTATATGACGTAACTATTTACATGGGGCGATGTCGGGTGCGTCACACTAACAAGGTTGTACCATAACAAAACTTGGATGCGAGAGAAAAAAAAAAAAAAAAAAACTTGAACATTGGTCTGGTCAGACGATATCTGGAACAATAAACAACAACAGGTTATAATACAGAAGTGTTTGACTTTTTGAACGTATGAACAGCGTTATAAGTCCAGTCTAATGGGTGACCGCCTCAAGAATGGGCTGGTCCTCAAGCCGGTTCAGCTGTGGAGATTTGGGGTCACACTGGTTCACCTTGGACTGTTGGAGGTGATGCTGTTGCCGAAGTCTCTACTTTACCATTTGTTGTACTTCGTGCAGTGCTTGGTTTTTTCATTCGTGCAAATATAACATTCAACATCTTTGTTAGTGGTGCCTTGGCTGTGGTTTGGTTCTGGTGGCGATGGAAGGGGCATGATCCGTGGCATCTCCACGAAGTCATCCTTGGGAACCAGTGGAGGATCCGGCGTGTGCGTACGGTTCAGTTGCGAGCGTGGAAGGCGGCGCAAAGCTCGCTGATTGCGCCTACGCACCAATCCATCCGCCCTGCATGCCAGGAACAAGGTGGAGTCTTTTTCTTTTTATGTTTGTGGTGGACGGCATCTTGTAGCCGATGGGTCGTTGCCATCGAAGTAGCACCATCACTAATATCATGCAAGGCGATGACTGTGCCAGATGTGGAAGTTGGCCGAGACCGTGTACGCTGGTTCCGGCCACCTGCTGTGCCGGAAGGGCGACTCCGCAGAGAAACGTCGAAGCATGTCGCCTTGGAGAGAGAATTGTTGCTCGCATCAACGTCTGGCGATGGCGCGAATTGGTGTGTCCATCTTGGACCGCCGGTGCTGGTTGCCACTGCCGACCCAGTGGGACTGCCACGCGATCCATTCCCTGTCGCCGTGGCATCCGCCGTCACCCTGAGCGTGCCATCACCGAGGCCGCGACACCGCCCGTCCGGAGCAAGGTCTGGCGTGCGCGAATCAGAGTCGGCGCTTGGCTGCTCCCCATCTGGAGTCCGGTCTGCCTTCCGTCGATGCCCCCCGTCCGGAGTCCCAACAGGTTCACTGGAGGCAGCCGAGATTCCCTGAAGCTGCACTTCTGGAGTCGGAACATGCAGGAATGCACCAACCAGTGGAAAGGGTCGAGCCATCGAGGGTGGAAGCGGTGCGCTGCCACCGCAGTCGTCAGTGGTCCCACCGTGATCGTCGAGTGCCTCGGTACGCACTAGGCGAGGTCTGTCACCTTGCACCTTTTGCATGGGAAGTGGGATGCTGTCGTCACTCGTCTCACATCCCGTGGATAGATCCTCATTAGCAGCTTGCTGTTCACTAGGGTTGGGTAAATTGTCAGAGTTTTCATCTGGTGGTGCACACCATGTCGGTGGACTGTCATTGTCTTGCCGTTGTCCTTCATTTGGGCTTTTCTTCTTTGGAATTTTAAATCTTCCCCCAGACATTGCAGAACCTTGTTTATTACCCCCAAATTCTCCCATAGGTATGGTCTCGAATATAGGATCCAATGTTTCTATCGACATTGTACTATTTTCCAAAGAACATTCCGTTTCACTTTTCTTCTCAGGTGCCTCATATGTATCTTTGTCTAATGTACATGCCTTCATGGTCTCTGGGTCTGATTTTGCTGGGACTGGCATGGTCACAGTCTCTCTTTTACTGTTCTCAATTGCCCACATTATACTCCCCATACATAACTGCTTAATCACTGGGGTTAGTGTGGTACAATGGATAATCGGGTCGACCTTATCTGCATCTTCACCATTAGTGGAAAGCACACTTGGTTCACTTGAAACTGCTGTGGGTTTTAAATTCGTTATCTGGCTACTCGATGTTGGTGTCCTCAGGATTCTTGCTCCAATGTTCTGCTCAATAATCAGTGGAGCGTGTATAGGTTCAATGCAATTAATGTTCCCCTCAAGGTTTGAAGAGTCATTACTGACTAACTGCTGGTCTCCGAAGTTGGGATTTTGCGGTGTTGTGTTGAAGGGAGACATTTGTCCCTGCTGTAGATATGATTCAGGTTGTGTTATTTCCATTACCTGAGGATCAATGTCTTGTCCATTTTTTCGATCCGTACTAAAACACTGGCAATTCTCAGTCTGCTCCTTGCAAGTTAAACATTCAATTAATTTCGTTAGCAAATCCTCAGCATCCTTCTGTGGCCGTGCAGCATTATTAATCTCTGTTCGGCTATAATGATCCTGAAGGTCAGCGCATAAACCTTTTTTCTTCGGGCTTGGACGAGGCGATTCCTTTGGCTTGTCTTCAGTTGGGCTTGAACAGTCTTCAGCGCTGTGCCCTTCATTGTAGCATGAGAGACCGTCATGTTCATGCTGCTGTGTAGTGGAGCATGGTAGGCTGTTATAGCCTTCTTGCTGTTCACGTGAGCATGGCAGACTTGCATCGTCTGCCGCTGGTTGGTCAGGAGAGGTTGCTAGACCCTCATGGTCTTGTTCCTGCAAGGACTGCGCTCTGGAGTCTTGCGTTCCTTCCATCGTGGAGTCCGTCCACGAGCTCTCTGTGGAGGCTTGTGACACTGGAGTCACTTCTTGTTCGTGCAAGGACTGCGCTCTGGAGTCTTGCGTTGCTTCTATCGTGGAGGCTGTCCACGAGCTCTCTGTGGAGGCTTGTGACACTGGAGTCACTTCTTGTTCGTGCAAGGACTGCGCTCTGGAGTCTTGCGTTGCTTCTATCGTGGAGGCTGTCCACGAGCTCTCTGTGGAGGCTTGTGACACTGGAGTCACTTCTTGTTCGTGCAAGGACTGCGCTCTGGAGTCTTGCGTTGCCTCTATCGTGGAGGCTGTCCACGAGCTCTCTGTGGAGGCTTGTGACACTGGAGTCACTTCTTGTCCGTGCAAGGACTGCGCTCTGGAGTCTTGCATTTCTGCAATTGTGCAGTCTGTCCACGAGCTTGCTGTGGAAGCTTGTGACACTGGAGTCACTTCTGGTTCATGCGAGGACTGCACTCTGGAGTCTTGCATGTCTTCTTTCATAGAGTCGGGAACGTTGAGCGGGACGTGGACCACGCTCTGTGTGGCAGCAGGGCACTCTCCGTGTGCTTGCACCGCTCCCTGTCTGTTAATGTCAGGCTGCAGCATCATCCGGTACTGATAAGTTGGAACGTCATATCTGCTGGATTGAAGATCCTCAAATCCGAAAAATGAATCCGCATCTGCGTCGGATTCAATGTGGGGGCCGCCAATGTGCAACACGAAAGGTTCGTCCGAGTCATAGTCATATAGGACCACGGAGCTATCATTGGGCTCGCGAGATCCGGAAACACTGTAAAGATCGTCATCGAAGTATTCAAGGTCGGAATCATCGGCTTGTGCGTAGGTAACTGCTTGTCGGAGGGTTCTTCGGAGGTCAAATTCATCTCCTGGGTCAATTTGCGGCACTGTGCTGTCATTCCAGGTGAGGGAAGGTTGTTTTACAGCTTTAACAGATTTTTGTTTTTTTGATTTGGGACGTTTCCCTTTTAAATTGGATTTGGGACATTTCCCTTTTAAATTGGTGCAGTCTGGGGCCTCTGACATCCTGACGCTCGGTATGTAGCACGTAGGAAGCGACTGCGCATGCTCAGATCGCTGTTCCTTTACCGATGGCCGTTTTCTTGACTGCGCATGCGCAGCATCTCGCGCATGCGCAAACGAAACTTCCGGTTCTGCGCACTGCTCGCGCAACTGTGCTAGCGTTATACCTTTAGCAAGATGGCCGCTGACCTCGACCCAGCCTTCTCTCAGGCCCGGGATTTTGGCTTCTGGGAATTCGGGCTCCGGGATCCCAGCCACGAGGTGAGTACTGCAGCTTTTCTTACCTTTATTTGCCGATTGGATTGCGTTTTCTTCACAGTACTTGGAGAATTTGTCCAGGACTGCCTGGTAATCGTACCTTTGCTGCCTCCTGAAGAACCTGAACCTTGTGAATATTTCTCTTGCCCTTGCACCGGCGATGGTGAGGAGAAATTCAATTTTTTCGCTATCATCCAGGTCTTGGAGTTCAGCTGCCACCAGGAACAATTCGAACATTTGCCGGAATCGCCGCCAGTTTTCGCGGAGATCGCCGTGGCACTGGAACGGCTGCGGAACCGGGAGCTCTATCATTTTGCCTGGGCACTGCTGGTTGTCTCTGTACACTGAGGTATGCCGGCAGGTATCGATCCACTCCTGTACCATGTGGTGTTGGGTGCTCTGGTGCACAGATGAGCCAACACAGTTGTATGTGGTACAACTCTATTTTATTATAACTCTTATAATACAGTTCGTTCTGGATACTCTGCACGTGCTGTCTCCCTGAGTGTGTTTGGTAACAGATGTGTCCTGGTTCTCCTCTGCAGCTAATACTGACCACCGGGGGTCGTGTCTGTGCTTTTATATCTTTCTGTCATTGGTTGTGGTGTTGTGTGTTCTGATTTGTCTGTTGGTGTGTCTATCATGATGTGTGTGTTTGAATATCATGACAGGAGTGAAGTGGCTAGGTATGTATACCCGCCACCATTGCAGCCTATCATACTGTGAGTGGGAATTATCCCGAGGCAGGGGAAGGCAAATAGCCGGTGGTGCTGAACCTGGATCGTAAGGAAGAGTGACTTGCTCGGGCGATGGCTCGGAACGCTGACAATGAACCACCGTTTGGGGAGTGCCCCAAAGCGGTGAAACAGAAAATAACCTAGACACCGCTGCAGGGTTCGGGTAGCAGACAACCCGTCTGTGGCCATACAAGCGGTGGTAAATCTGGTAAAAGAGATTCATACTACCCGGGTTTTCCTCAGTTTGGCCTCTAAATGAATTAAGTGTATCTCCTTATAACCTACGTTCTAGTTGTACTCCCCTTCTCACACGCTCCGTCCTCTCTCTAGTCCCCCTCTCTCCCACAACCTCTTCCTACTCTCTCCTGACGGTCTGATTTTACCTTTATCGCACCAATCTTAACACATCCAAAATCAAATTTACATGTACTCCAAAAACAAGGCAATGTCCATGTAATGTTCCCTTCCCATCGCCGGGACCGGTGCAATTGCTTCATGAGTCCTGCATTTTCCGTTAACCTGATGACCTTCCATGAGTCGATACCATGTCCTCGTATATGGAGGCAGCGAAGAACATCACCTCTGCATAAACAAAATGTCCTTGTAGTTTGGTTGGGGTTACAAATGTAGATAATATTTCCCTTTTCCATGTCCGTCGCCGATGTCACTCCAAGCGAGGTGAGGCCGAAGATTACACAGGCGGTGCGCAGCCACCCCATCATGCTTCACACCTGTAAAACAGCGCTGGGGAAGGGAGGCAGGTTAGTAACTGACCTTTTTACAGTGGTAGAGGTGGACCCAATTTACAGTGGTGGAGGCGGACCCAAGCACTCCGCCCCTCCACTTTAACTGCCGTGGGGGTGGTAAGGAGAACTTGGAAGGGCCCCTCCCATCGCGGCTCCGACCCTTTCTGAGTCCAATTTTTGACCATGACATAACTACCCGGCTGAAAGTGAGCTAGGTAATGGGGGCGGTGGCTGGTGAACCGCGCGGACCTGGCCATGGAGCTCTTTGAGGACCTTAGTGAGGGCTAGAACATAAATGGTCATTTCTTCAGTCATATGGTGAACCATTGGGCAACAGGGTTTGCCCCATACCACAAGGGATACCTTTGCCGGTGTTATATTGCTGACAAATCAAACACTGATTACTGATACTCTGGGCCAACCCCTGCATTTTAGGTTGCCTCCAAGTGTCCAGCAACAAATCACTAGTCCCCCGAGCCCCACAATGAGTTGCAAAGTGTACACATTCGATGACCCATAAAGCCAGTACATCAGACATACAAGTCTGATATGCTGGGGTGGTCCATAAAGAGGAAACAGAATCATATGTACAACCTAACCGTTTCCACATTTGTTTATCACTCTCAGGAACGTCCTCCTGTAACCTTATGACGTCTTGGATGGTTGGCATTGGCTTGTCAGAAGCAGACCTATTTATAGCAGATCGTTTAGTCTGACTTAACATTTTAGGCACCATCACTTGCTGAATTTGCACGGCTGTCCGCGCTGCAAAATCTGCTTGTTCATTACCAATGTCAACTGGGATCTTACCGTTTGTATGGGTAGCGCATTTAATGACGGAAATCTGCGCGGGCATAAGGAGGGCCTGCAGTAGGTCATTAACTAAACCCTGGTGGGATATTTCCGTGCCGGCCGAGGTAAGGAATCCCCTATTCTTCCAGAGCTGTCCGAAGTCATGAACTACCCCGAAGGCGTATCGGGAGTCAGTGTAAATATTTACCCGACGATCTACCCCAAGTATACATGCACGGGTAAGGGCAAAAAGTTTGGCTTGTTGGGCTGAATAAGGGGTCTGAAAAGCGTCCTCATCTAGGATCAGACCATCCTGATCTACGATTGCATAACCGGACAATCTCCGGCCAGTGGGGCTTACTAATGCACTGCCATCAACATACATAATCATGTCAGGTTGTTCTAACAGAATATCACCCAGATCGTCCCTTATTGTGGTAGTTTCCTGAATCAAGGCTAAACAGTCGTGGCCAGGTGCCTCTTCTTGGACAGGGGGACCACTCAGAAAACAGGCTGGATTGATAGTGGTACAGTATTTAAATGTCAGACGTGGATTGTTCAAAAGGTATATCTCATACCTATTCTGACGAGCTGCGGTAAGATGCTGAGTCTGCAGTTGCCCCAGTAGTGCGATGACCGAGTGGGAGCTATACACCGTAATATCCTGTTGGAGAGTTATATTGGCAGCAGCCTGCAAACTATTGTATATCGCTGCCAAGATCTGGGTGCAAACAGGGTGGACCAACGCCACTGGGTCGAGTTTGGAAGAGTAATATGCTGCGGGCCGGTGCTTGTCCCCATGTTGCTGGGTGAGTACCGCTGTTGAACATCCTTCCAGAACAGTACAGTATATCTGGAACGGTCGGTCGTACAAGGGCCTACTGAGGGCCGGTGCTTGTAACAAGGCCTGCTTCAGGCAACGGAAGGCTTTGAGTGCCTCGGTGGTGAGAGTAAAATTCCCCCCTTCACTAGTGTAAGGCATCAGCAGCTTTGTATAGACAGCGATGTTTGGTATCCACTGCCTACAATAATTCACCATAATCAGCCAATGACGGACCTCCTTGGCTGTGGTAGGGGCGGGGAATTGGCATATTGGTTCAATCCTACTGGGTTCAAGACTTCTTTCTGTGGCTGTAAGTAAAACTCCTAAGAACTTGACCTTTGTCTGAGCCACCAGGACCTTTGATTGTGAAACAACATAACCCAATGAGGATAGGTGGTTTAATAACTGGATCACATCATCCCTGTTACTGGGCTCGTCAGGACTCGCTACCAATATGTCATCTACATACTTCACTAGAGTGGAACCATGCTCCAATGTTAAGGCCTGGTGTTGGGTCTGCAGACATCTGGAGAAGAGCGTAGGTGAGTTGACAAACCCCTGAGGCAGTCGGGTCCAGGTATACTGCTGTCCATTGTAAGTGAAAGCAAACAAATATTGGATTTTAGATGCGAGTGGAAGGGCAAAGAAGGCGTGCTGAAGGTCAATTATGGCGAAGACCCGGGCTTGAGCTGGAATTTGAGCCAGTTTATGGGCAGGATTAGGAACGAGAGCATGTAACGGCTGTGCGATGGCATTGATTGAACGTAAATCCTGTACTAATCGGTACTGGTCTGGTTTGGCTCGTTTAGGCACAGCAAGTATGGGGGTGTTACGTTCTGATTGGCAACGACCAAAATACATTGGTGCAACAGCTCTCGGATTAATTTATCTATAGACGGGGCCGCTTGGGATTTCATGGGGTATTGCCGAATGGAAGGCAGCTTTACATGGTCCTTAATCGTTACTTTAATAGGTGTAACATTTGTCTTTCCCACTTGTGATGGGTATTCTGCCCAGACCGGTGGATTGACATATTCCAAAACGTCACGTCCCCGGTGATGCTGAAGTCGAGTGTTAATCGTTTCAGGGACCTCAAAATATTTTATGAAAGTACCGTCTGGCGTGACTTGAAGTGCGTACTCTGTTGGATCTGAATGATCCACTACCCTCCTTACCATAGGCCCAAGATCCTTGGCATGGTACTGGTCGTGGACCTGACGTGTAATATGAGGGCCTACAGAAGCTGACTGTGGCCATAAATGTGGTGGTATTGTAACAAAATTGGCTGTACCTTCTTTTCCCGTGACTGTGGCTGTAACCTTGACTGGCCATTCGGTCCCAATTAACGGCCGGTATTTGTCCTCCAACTCCCTGTTTTGTCCGGTTCTGTCATAGGCCAGGGTAACATGATGCAGTGAATGTTCAATGTCTAACATCCACCACTGGGGAGTGTTAGAAATATAGCACTGTTGACTCATCCGCCATGATTGAACCGTTACCCCTTTGTCTCCGCACTCTAGCTGTAGCTGGAAGATACACAGTAAATCTCAGGCCAACAAATTACAGTCCAATCCAGTAGTCACCACAAACTGATGATCCACAGACTTATTCTCATAAGTAACTGTCACAGGTTCAGAGATAGGATACTCACACACCTGTCCTTGGAACCCCGACAAATGCTGGGTGTGGTCAGATAGTGGTAGTCGAAGTTCTGATTGCACCGAAGACATGGCTGCTCCAGTGTCGATTACAAATGGGCAGTGTTGATCTCCTATCTGCAGAGAAATAATAGGTTCCCTGTCCGATTGGAGAGTCCTTATGACTAAATTAGCTAGTCAATCCTGTGTTGGGAAAGGGTTTGCCTGGGAGAAGTCAGTGTATCTCGTCTGTCCTCCCCTTGGTGGGTACCCCCTCCTTTGGGTCGGGTTGTCTCCTTCTGCTGCCCATCTTTTAAAGGGGCAGTCCTGTTGCCAGTGATCTGCATGGCCGCAATTAAAACATGCATTGTTCCCTCTATATCTACCCCGTCCTCTTTTCCCAGTAGACCAATGGCCCCTCAGAGGGGGCGGCAGTTGTAAAGCTGTTGGTACATATGGTGGGCCATAAAGAGTAGCTGAGGGTCCATTTGGGTGGGTTTGATATCCTACCCCATGTTGATCCACCCACCCAAGGTCACAATATTGGAGTTCCAGCTGGTAAGCCACCATTTCTGCCACTGGTTGGGGTCTCAGATCATCCTTTTTCATTACATACTCAGTCTTAATCTTTGTAACTGAGCCTCCTTCCTAGCCTACACCCTCCTTCCAACAAAATCTGACTGCCCTGGCCATCTGAGAAGCGTCGTTCTCTGTCCAATTCATGTTATTACATTTCACGGCAGTAGCCACGGAAGGTGGTAGGCAATGCATTAACATAGCACAATATTGAGGGTAATTCTGACCATTTTGGTATGGCAAGTCGCCTGACTGCCCACGGTAGATTTCATTAAAACGTTCCAGAAATTCCTCTGGCTCTTCAGTCTTTTTAGGTTTGAGGTCTAAGATAGCAGAAACGTTTATGGGCTTTTGAAATGTGACATTCAACGCATTCAGAATTGGTGCCCGGCTATCATCGTCCAAAGCATGGGCTTGCTGGATTGCGGCGTGGCTAGCATAATTCAAGTGATTGAGATGATTGCGGTACTCTGCTGGTGTTAAAACCTGCTGGACTAAGGCCCAGAGGTCCCTAGAATCAGCTTGATAAACTGAGATGGTAGTTCTCAGATAATCCACGAAAGCAGCAGGAGATTTCTACCTGTCTGGGATTGCAGCCAGAATAGCCGTCATCTCACTGGGTCTCCATGGGAAATAAAGGTCTATCGTGGGCTGGGCGGCCGCCGTTACCGCGTTGGGGTTTGGTATTTTCCTAATCGGCAACTGTCTCAGAGTCTCACTAGGGGGCGCTCTAGCGAATTCCTCTGGCTCTTCAAAGACTTCAACGTCCTTCCCTGCCACTAGGGGGAGCTCCAGCTCCTCAGAACCATTCCCATCCTCTTTCTTTGTTCTCATACTTTTCTGTCCTACCATATCGGTCTGAAGGGATCCGGGTGGTATGCGTGATTGTTTCTGGATAGGATCAGGCCCCTCTCTCACGGTCCGAGATCAGATCCTAGAGCTAACTGGGCTTGTTGAGCAGAGCTCCCCTTCTCTATCAGACAGTGAAGATGCTGTAATCGGACCCAAGCTATCAATCGAAGGGGCTGTAGAGGCTGGCATGATTTGAATCTGGGGAGCAGTGACTGGATATAAATTATGATACCCTGGTGGTTCCGGAATTAGTGCAGACAATGCTACTGGTGCAGTCGGAACTCTCGCCGACCTGGTCCAATTTTCAAAGTCCTCGTCTCCTTCTGTCAATGCACGGCCAGCCATTGAACTACGTAGCCCTTTTTCTTTTTTTTGAGTCCACCCTCTCTTTACTTGCGCGTTTTTTGAATGCACACTCCTTTTTCAAGATCTCCAGAGTTTTCTGGTTCCCCCCCTTCACTAATTGGAATTCCCATTTTAAGGGCATTTTCTTGCCAACTTGATAACATGATCTTATCTCTTTCCTCTTGACAATATTGTCTCCATAATCCAATTAATTCTTTTGCTTTCATACTTTGGCTCTTTTTCCAGATTTTTCCCTGAATTTTCTTAATGATGAACAGGTCTTTAGTGCCCCCTAGTGGCCATTCACCACCTAATTTGTTCCTTAAGGTTGCTGACATTTTCCTAAAATCTCTCGCTTTATCTGGATAAATATCACATAATATTTGCAATGGCGTGCCTGGATCATTCGTGTTAGCCAAGCAATTCCCCATAATCTCAAACTAGTCCTCAAGACTGCGTTTTTTCGCCACTACAGTCCAAGGATACAATTTTAGCTTAATCAACTATAGTTTCCAAAACACTCACACATGAAATTAAATCAATTCCAAAACACACACACCTGGAATTAAACCATCATCTGATGTCACATCAATTCCAAAACACTCGTAGAACTAAACCATCTTTACCAGATGTCCCATCAGTTCAATTTTCTAATCCCCAGACTGACCTTTGATTTAGTCGAGACGATCTTTCCGTACCAACCGCGAGTGACCAGACCAATCAGACCATAAGAAAAGAGGAAAATCAATGCACGGTCATTTTCCGGCTACACATTGTGGGCCCATTTCCACTTTCCTTGTCCAAAATCTGTCTAATTCTGATTTCGCGGTTGGTCAGTAACCGTCTTGAGAAATCCCGGGTTTCCGGCACCAAATGACAAATGTTGAATTCTTTACCCATCAGTCTGGCCTCAATAAAACTCGAGATGGATTTGTAGGCATAGTATTATTTATTTTTACCCAACTTGCAAGCCTGACTTGCTTCACAAAAACCCAGAACACAAGCTGCCTCCTGGGTCTTCAGAATCGAGTGCTATTGGAGACAAAGGAATCTCAACAAATACATTCAAATGGCATCACGTTTCACATAAACGACTCCCATAGGTCATCCTATACCCCTCCTGACCTGGCCATACATCCTAATTGGCTCACTTCTCATTCCTTAACCTTTGCCTCTTGTTACCCAGCATCCTTTTCCCCTCCTCAACTAGACACCCCTCCCCCTTCCTTGCCATACTTTCTGAAATCCTTTGTCTGTGAACTCACTAGAATTAGACCGGCCTACATCTACATTACTGTAACTAACTATCTTATATCACATTCGTCAATATGATCGACTCTTGCTCCTATGTCTTGTGTTCTTGAGAGCTCTCCGTAAGAGTTCATAAGCACCTAGAATCATAGAATTTACAGTGCAGAAGGAGGCCATTCGGCCCATCGAGTCTGCACCGGCTCTTGGAAAGAGCACCCTACCCAAGGTCAACACCTCCACCCTATCCCCATAACCCAGTAACCCCACCCAACACTAAGGGCAATTTTGGACACTAAGGGCAATTTATCATGGCCAATCCACCTGACCTGCACATCTTTGGACTATGGGAGGAAACTGGAGCACCCGGAGGAAACCCACGCACACACGGGGAGGATGTGCAGACTCCGCACAGACAGTGACCCAAGCCGGGAATCGAACCTGGGACCCTGGCGCTGTGAAGCAATTGTGCTATCCACAGATAGAATCTACAGGGAGTCTTTCTCCTACCTGAACTAAAGACAGCAGCTGTGTTCAATGGTTGTGCTTCACTGGGGAGGTGTTCATAGAACCGTGCCACCTCTTAGAACCACACCTGCAGCAGCCTCAAATCAGGGTGAGGATGCTGCTGCCAATAGCTGTTGAAGTGATGGTGGCCCTGGACTTTTACTCCAGCAGATTCCTCCAGGCTGGAGTGTGTTGACTTTGCAAATGTATCACAGTCTGCTGCCCATTGCTGCATCTAGGAGGTCCCAGAGGCCCTGTACACCAGGAGAGGGTGCCTCATTGCCTTCTTTCTAAACAAAGAGAAGCAGGAGACTGCAGGTGGCCTTGCAGGACTCCCTCAAGCAGCTCTGGTAAGTGAGGGTCTGGCTTCAGCCTGCACCACCTCAGGATGGACAGCAGCATAGTGGACTGGCTGGCTGGCTGATGGCAATAGCAAGGGCGCTGGTGTCAGTGGTGGCAGCACGAATGCAGTCATCCTGAAAGGGGCCAGCAGGTTCGTACTCTACGGAACCACTTGTGTATTGTAAAAGAGGGGAAGAGTGTTGATGAATTTGGTACTTGGGTGATGAGCCTGTCATAGCTGAATAGCTGCCTGTGTGTGCAAGCTGAGGGGATGTGGAAGTGGGGCTGGCAGCAGTGATGAGTGTGTAAGGGTGAGCTGTCACGTTTCAATATCAGGCTTGTGTCCTGAATGCTAGGAATGGTTGATCTATGAGTGTTGAGGGACATTGAACAGTGTGTGAAGTTGGTGTTGTTCCTGGAATATAGTATTTGTAGCATTCACTGACCTTTAATGTCTTTAGAGTCTCCGTCTGGAGGGCAGCGTGGTCCCCTATGGATAGACAGCTCAGTCAGTCGAATGTGTGGTCACTGTTGTAGGAAATGCAGCAGCCAATTTGCGCACAGCAAGCTGCCATAAACAGAAATGTAGCGATGACCAGGTACTCTATGTTCTGTGATCTCAATTGGAAGGTAAGTATTGGCCAGGACAACGCCTATCCTCAATTCAATCTGCCACACTAAAGTCTCCAATGCTGTGTCCGACAACCCAGGTGTTTTCTCTCTGGTCTGCTGCACCAAGTGTATTCATGCTCTTAGTGTGTTTCTGTTAAAACCTGCAAATATCTTACAGGGTGGGAACAATTAACCTCCTCATGAACCTTGCAGAATACGAGCTCCCCCATTAAGGGGGCAGGGGACCTCTAAACAATGTATAGTTGTATGGTATATAAAGCCGGCTAGTTCGGCACTGGCAAGGCAGCCCAGTTGGGATCTACCGTGTGATGTATATAATAGTTATTGTAAATAAACTAAGTCTCTTTGGAAGTAGTCAGTGTGGACTCCATGATGGCCTTATACAAGTTTCTTAGCCAGTTGAATGGAGTTCGCGCAGTGAAAATGGCCTTTCCCTTTAAGAGGTTCAGGCTGACTTTAAAAAGTGTAGGCTAGCTTTAATTGGTGCCAGACGTGCACAATCTTAGGCCCCCACTGAGCACGCAGCCACACAACATGCATTTAGCACTGGGCTGCAAACCATTGTTGGAAAATGAGCAGGACGCAGAAAGTTTGCACGCTGTATGCCTCACTTTCAACAGACAAGGTCAATCATGCATCAGGATCCCTGCGTCCGTTATTGGGCCTTATTAATATCTAACCCATATAATATATTTGGAGTGTCTGTCAAGACTGGAAAATGCCCAAGAATATTTATAAACCTTGAATTCAGCTGTCGTTGTTTCAATATTTTAACTTTCAAAATAAAAAGAAATGGAAATTGGAGCTCAATCTATTCCAGGTGACATTCAAAGTTTTAGCTGAATGTTGGCTGATGGGGAAATCACTGAGGGTCTTTCTTCTGACAAAAACTGATGAGGATTACTGGAGTAATTTAGGGCAGCACAGTGGCACAGTGGTTAGCACTACTACTCCACGACACTGAGGGTCCGGGTTCGATCCTGGCCCCGAGTCCCTGTCTGTGTGGAGTTTGCACATTCTCCCCGTGTCTGCGTGGATCTCATCCAACAACCCAAAACGATGTGCAGGGTAGGTGATTTGGACAGGCTAAATTGCCCCTGAATTGGAAAAAAAGATGAATTGGGTACTCTAAATTTATTAAAAAAAGAAAGATTAAGTTGCATCTTATAACAGATTTCATGACTACTAGGTGCAGGATACTCCATTTGGGAGACTATGTTGTCCTGCTGGAATAGAATCTGCGCTGGGGCGACGAGGGATGCCTAGGAGCGATTCACTCGCCCTTGCCATGCAGGTTTATGCATTTCGGGATGCTCTTGTGATTCCATTCTGAATCAAGCTATCGGGCCACCATTTTCAGCGGGTGGCCCAATACAGAGATCTGGTGGCTCCCCCCCACACCTGCAGTTTCTCCCCCCACAACACAAATCCTGACCCTTCCCTCCCACTGACAAATAGGGACATCCTCCTCCCCATGAATTTCTGGGTCACCCCCTGCCCCCCACAGAATGATGCATGAGCGTGACCTGGCCCTCCATCAGATGCTCATCAGAGACTCTCCATCAGACCCCCCATCAGAACCCCATTAGACCCCGATATCAAAGACCCTCCCATATCAGAGACGCCCATATCAAAGACCCCCCACATATCAGGGACCCCCATCAGAGGCTCTCATATCAGAGACTCCCCCCATCAGTCATCCGTGCCTGCTAGCCAAAAAGAAGTCCAGGCAGAAACAGTGAAATAAATCACTGCTTTTTCACGTACCTGTCCCTTACACCTGCTGCCTCAGACAGAAATATAGAAAACAGCAGCTGCTACTTCATTGAAAGCCAAAATACATGGCAAGACTTTAAAACCCCTCGAATCTTTTGATCGTTGAGGCTTATAATCATTTTCAAAGCTTTTATTAGTCTGTAATTGACACGGTAATAGCTTCAAGGTGTCTGGATTATCATTTCCCTTCATGCATGAATTCACCTCAAGTATCCTGCTGTGACCTCGCTACAATGTTTATAAATATCCAGCTATGATTGATGTGTCATCACTACATCAAAAGCAGTTAAGTGCTTTCTGCTGAGAAAAAGAGGATGTGAAGGCACATATCTCCTAGATGTTCATACACATTGTGGGTCATTTGAACCCATTTGCATCCTCCCGTTGGTGCGTGGCAGGGGTCAGGAGCATCAGAATGAGGTGCCAATCCCATTTCTGTCTGAATCTCTGCTGCATCAGGGATGCTGCTACTGGCAGAGGGCGGCAGAGAATCCACCCCCAGAAGTCTGAAAGTGCTTTGCAGCCAATGAAGTACTTTTGATGTGTACTTTTGATCACTGTTGGACTGTAGGAAACATAGCAGCCAACTTCCATACACCAAACTCCCACAAACAACAATGTGATAAAGATCAGATAATGTATTTTCTGTAATGTCGATTGTGGGATAATATTGGCCAGGACACGAGTGATAACTCCCTGAAGTTCATAACTCACCCAACAGACAGCATCCTAAACAGAATAGTACTCCCTCAGTACTGCACTGGACTGTCAGCATTGATTCTTTGAGCTCAAGTCCTGGGCCGAGATTCTCCCTTCGAGAGTCAAAGTGCTCCTTCTATCGGAGAATGGTGGCAGGTTTTTTCTGCTGCTGGGAGCGCATCCCAGGTGCGAGTCTCACTCCTTAATCATGCAAATATATGCATGGTGGAGAGCTCACCAGATACCTTCCAAATCCTGGTATCAGGCCACCATTTTTAGCGAGCAGTCCCATCGCAAAGTCTGCCGGCAGGCCCTGACCCTGCCATCATCCACCCTATCAGCCCCCCAACAGCTCTCCAAGTCACTCCATCATTCACCCATCAGCCCCATCTGTCTCCCCATCAGCCTCCATCACCCACCCTATCAACCCCCCCATCAGTCCTCACATCAGTCCCTGTCCCCGAGATTATCAATGATGCATTGCCCCTGGCACCATGGCACCTACACCCTGGGAGTGAAACCCATGCCAGTCGACCCCAAGAAGAGTGAAGGGGTAAGGGCATTGATAATGTACCCATCTGCTGCTGTCAGGCTGCAGAGGGGGTGCGGTCTCCCAAGGCTCCTGGGGGTTTGGTAGGTTCAGGCTGTAGGTGACGGGTTGACCCTGGGACTCCCCCTCCTCCCCTGCCCTGCCCTGCACCCCCCACCCCAGGATGGTGGTCCCGTGTCTGGTCTGCTCCTTCCAGCCCTGGAAAACTTTAAAATCACCTTTGGCATGGTGATCTGAGGCAGCCTTCTGCTGAACATTATCCACCTGGTCTGAGCTTTTTAATTCTGATGTGGCCTCCTCACCCTGCACTGCTCTGTCTGACGCTGAAAAGCAAACCAGGCAATTCAGTGAAGAATCGATACAGGAACACTTTTCCTCTCCTAACATCTGCTACCTCCTTTAAATATGCAGCTGTTACAGGTGTCAGGGGCTTGCTGAAAGCCCACAACACTTGAAAAGGCTTCAAATCCCCCGAGACACTTTGAAATGCAAAACATCCATTCAATTTCACAGAGGAGTGTCTTTCACTAGCCTGTGATTGACAGCTTAATTGTTCAGACACAGCTGCTTGGCGGATTGTTGATTTATCTTTCCCTTCACGCTTGAATGCATCTCAAGTACTCTGCTTTGATGCTAACCACAATTTTTATAAACACTCTTCCTATGATTCACCTGAGGAAGGAGCAGTGCTCCGAAAGCCAGTGATTCAAAACAAACCTGTTGGACTTTAACCTGGTGTTGTAAAACTTCTTACTGTGCTCACCCCAGTCCAACAGTACCACAGTAGAAAACAATACAGGGATATCTATTGTCAACTAGTCAGACCACACCCTTCAACCAGACAAAATCAAAGTCCTCAGCAGAGGGCTCAATTTCTGCACCACCACCAAAATGGACCCGCGGCAGTCTCGTGGCAGACACGGAGGAATTCATCAGGCGAATGAGGCTCCAGGAGTTCTTCCACAGACCACAAAAGGCCGACAGCGAACCCAATGAAGACATTTTGACTCAATGCCAGACAAGGAAGTCTGACAGCACAGTCCTCTACGTTTATCAGAAGTGATGGAAAAGTGGAACTGAGTGTTTCCAGCATATATATGGAAGTTAGCCCTGTGGATGATGTCATCGACAAGTAGTATATAGAGGAGGAAGAAGCTAGGCCATGGATATACCCTCGGAGAGCCCAAAAATGACCTGGAGGAGGGCGTAGAAGGATGGATGAGTAAATTTGCAGATGAAACTAAAGTCGGTGGAGTTGTGGACAGTGCGGACGGATGTTACAAGTTACAGAGGGACATAGATAAGCTGCAGCGCTGGGCTGAGAGGTGGAAAATGGAGTTTAATGCAGAAAAGTATGAGATGATTCATTTTGGAAGGAATAACAGGAAGACAGAGTACTGGGCTTATGGTAAGATTCTTGGCAGTGTGGATGAGCAGAGAGATCTCGGTGTCCATGTACATAGATCCCTTAAAGTTGCCACCCAGGTTGAGAGGGTTGTTAAGAAGGTGTACGGTGTGTTAGCTTTTATTGGTAGAGGGATTGAGTTTCGGAGCCATGAAGTCATGTTGCAGCTGTACAAAACTCTGGTGCGGCTGCATTTGGGGTATTGTGTGCAATTCTGGTCGCCGCATTATACGAATGATGTGGAAGCATTGGAAAGGGTGCAGAGGAGATTTACCAGAATGTTGCCTGGTATGGAGGGAAGATCTTATGAGGAAAGGCTGAGGGACTTGGGGCTGTTTTCGTTAGAGAGAAGAAGGTTAAGAGGTGACTTAATTGAGGCATACAAGATGATCAGAGGATTAGATAGGGTGGACAGTGAGAGTCTTTTTCCTCGGATGGTGATGTCTAACACGAGGGGATATAGCTTTAAGTTGAGGGGAGATAGATATAAGACAGATGTCAGAGGTAGGTTCTTTACTCAGAGAGTAGTAAGGACGTGGAATGCCCTGCCTGCAACAGTAGTGGACTCGCCAACACTAAGGGCATTCAAATGGTCATTGGATAGACATATGGACGATAAGGGAATAGTGTAGATGGGCTTTAGAGTGGTTTCACAGGTAGGTGCAACATCGAGGGCCGAAGGGCCTGTACTGCACTGTAATGTTCTAATGAGACAACCAATGAACCGGAACAGCAGACCGAGAGATCTGCGGTGCGGCAACCGAAGAGGAAAAAGTCGAAATGGATCCCTCCGGAAGGCCGCTGCCCTAGGCTCGACATGTATGCTCAAGCCCTCAGGAGTCGCGTCAATGCCAGATTCATTAGTCGCATTCACAAGACAGCCCCGAACGTCACCCAAGCACAACGCAACGCCATCTCAAGACCAACCACAACATTGTCATCAAACCAGCAGACAAAGGAGGGGCCACCATCATACTGAACAGAACGGACTACTGCAAATAAGTGTACCAACAACCAGGAAGACTACAGACAATTACCCGTAGAACCGACCAAGAAACACACCCGCGCAGTTGCAGCGATGCGGAGCTAAGCCGCACAATTCGGCAGCTCCCGTGATCATGGACTTTTGGGCTCTCTAGAAAAGCCCCAACGGGAATTTTTTGAAGACGTTCCGTGTGGGAAGGGGAGAGTGAGGTCTCCCTTCACGGTTTATGGATCGGACAAGAAGTGAAACGGCCAAAAAAGCGCCGTTGGAGCAACGGGAGAAGCGAGGGAAGAAAAACAAGATGGCGGCGGCCGGAGATAAAGTGGAAGGTGGGCCGGAGCTGCAAGAGTTCATTAAGCGCTGTTTTGAGGAGCTGCGGAAAGAGATGCTGGTGCCTATGCTGTCGGCGATTGAAGGATTAGGGATGACCCAGAAGGCCCACGAGGTAAAGATCCAGGAGGTGCAGAAAAAAGTTAATGAGAACGAGGATGAGATCTTGGGCCTGGCGGTGAGGGTGGAGGCGCACGAGGCGCTGCACAAAAGGTGGGCGGGAAGATTCGAAGACCTGGAGAACAGGTCGAGGAGAAAGAATCTTCGGATCCTGGGTCTCCCTGAAGGAGTGGAGGGGGCCGATGCCGGGGCATATGCGAGCATGATGCTCGAGTCGATGATGGTCGCGGAGGCCCCTTCGAGGCCGCTGGAGCTGGATGGGGCACACCGGGTGCTGGCGAGGAGGCCCAAGGCTAATGAGCCGCCAAGGGCGATTGTGGTGAGGTTTCACCGTTTCACGTACAGAAAGAGGGTCTTGAAATGGGCCAAGAAAAAGCGGAGCAGCAGCTGGGAGAATGCGGAGATCCGAATATACCCGGACTGGAGCATGGAGGTAGCAAAGAGGAGAGCGGGTTTCAACCTGGCCAAGGCGGTGCTGCAACGGAAAGGAGTGAGATTCGAAATGCTGCAGCCAGCGCGATTGTGGGTCACATTCAAGGACCAACATCACTATTTTGAAACGCCTGAGGAGGCTTGGACCTTTATTCAAACTGAAAAGTTGGACTCAAACTGAGGGTTTGTGAGGGTGGGGGGGATGTTTGATGTTTGTTGTACATAGGGTGTTAATCACGCGCAGGAAATGTTCCACGGGTTGGGGGATGGATGGGGATGGGGAAAGGGATTGGGTGAGAAGACCGTACGAGACGGTGGGCGCTGGTGCTGGAGGGAGAGGAGGCTTGGGGATGGGGGAAATGAGACAAGGCCGCTACAGGAGCTGCGCCAGAGGGGGCGGGGCAGGCTTAGGACAGCGCGGGCTTTTTCCCGCGCTAGGGAAGGACGGGGGGGGGGGGGGGGGCATTTGGGAGATTCCCACACGGGGGGGTCAATGGGACGGCTGGGGGAGCCGGGGTCAGCAGGAGTCAGCTGACTTACGGGAGTGCTATGGGGGGAGCAAAAGAGCTAATCACGGGTCTAGCGGGGGAGGGGGGGGAAGGGGGGGGGGGGAAATAGGGTTGCTGCTGCACTAGCCGAAGGGGAATGGGACACAGAAGAGGTGGTCGGGGCGGGGGCCTCCCGTCTGGGGGACTGGAGGGTGAGGGCCTAGGACTGCACGGGACTGGCCTAGAAAAGGAGATGGCTAGTCGGCAGGGGGGGCGGGGGGGGGTGGGGGGGGGGAGCTATAACGTGGATCGTGAGGGGCCTGAATGGGCCGGTAAAGAGGGCCCGAGTGTTCGCTCATTTAAAGGGACTGAAGGCAGACGTGGTCTTGCTCCAGGAGACACATTTGAAGGTGGCGGATCAGGTCAGGTTAAGAAAGGGATGGGTAGGACAGGTGTTCCATTCGGGGCTGGATGCGAAGAACAGAGGGGTGGCAATATTGGTGGGGAAGCGGGTGTCGTTTGAGGCCAAGAATATCGTAGTGGACAATGGAGGTCGATACGTGATGGTGAGCGGTAAGTTGCAGGGGACGTGGGTGGTATTGGTAAATGTATACGCCCCGAACTGGGATGATGCCGGATTCATGAAGCGCATGTTGGGGCGCATTCCGGACCTGGAGGTAGGAAGCTTGATAATGGGTGGGGATTTTAATACGGTGTTGGACCCAGCACTGGATCGCTCCAGATCTCGGACCGGAAAGAGGCCGGCTGCGGCCAAGGTGCTCAGGGGGTTTATGGATCAGATGGGGGGAGTGGACCCGTGGAGGTTTGCCAGGCCGCAGGCCAGGGAATTTTCTTTTTTCTCCAACGTGCACAAAGCCTACTCCCGAATAGATTTTTTTGTTCTGGGCAGGGCGCTGACCCGAAAGTGGAGGGAACGGAGTATATGGCCATGACCATTTCAGATCATGCCCCACACTGGGTGGAACTGGAGTTGGGAGAGGAGAGGGACCAACGCCCATTGTGGCGGTTGGATGTGGGACTGCTGGCAGACGAGGAAGTGTGCGGGAGGGTGCGGGGGTGCATCGAAAGGTATCTGGAGGCTAACGACAACGGGGAGGTGCAGGTGGGAGTAGTAAGGGAGGCGCTCAAGGTGGTGGTCAGGGGAGAGTTAATCTCCATCACGGCTCACAGGGTGAAGAGCGAGGGCAAAGAAAGGGAGAGGTTAGTGGGGGAGATTTTAAGGGTGGACAGGAGCTATGCAGAGGCTCCGGATGAGGGACTACTTAGGGAACGGCGACGTCTCCAGACGGAGTTTGACCTGTTGACCACAGGGAAGGCAGAGGCACAGTGGAGGAAAGCGCAGGGGGCGACGTATGAGTATGGGGAGAAGGCGAGCCGGATGCTGGCACACCAGCTCCGGAAGAGGATGGCAGCGAGGGAAATAGGGGGAGTCAAAGATGGAAGGGGAACTACGGTGCGGAGTGGGACGAAAGTAAATGAGGCATTCAAGGTCTTCTATGAGGTGCTGTACAGATCCCAGCCCCGAACGGGGGAAGAGGGGATGAGACGATTCTTGGACCAACTGAGGTTCCCGAGGGTGGAGGAGCTGGAGGTGGCTGGTTTGGGGGCACCAATTGGGTTGGAGGAGCTGATCAAAGGTCTGGGGAGTATGCAGGCAGGGAAGGCCCCGGGACCGGACGGGTTCCCGGTTGAGTTCTATAGCAAGTACGTAGACCTGTTGGCCCCGTTGCTAGTGAGGATTTTCAATGAGGCAAGGGAGGGGGGACCCTGCCCCCGACAATGTTGGAGGCGACGATCTCTTTGATCCTTGTGGTAGTATGTATTAGGGGTCATGTGGGACTGGAAGCCCTAATGTCATTGGCTGACAGATCCCGGGTCCTGGTTGGCCATTGACCTCTAGCTCCGCCCTGAAGGCGGAGTATAAGAAGCCGGAGTCCTTCCCCGCAGGCCATTCTACTATCGAGCTGCGGGGGAACAGACACGCTTAATAAAGCCTCATCGACTTCACTCTATTCGTCTAACGGAGTCTTTGTGCGCTACAATTTATTAAGCGTGCCTAAAAAGGACTATGGAGCTCAGGATCATCCCGGAATGCCTGAGGATCAGCCCCCACGCAGTGAACGCGGCAGCAGCCTTCAAGCACTGGCAGACTTGTTTCGAGGCCTACCTCAGAACGGCCACCGGCCGGGTCACAGAAGACCAAAAACTACAGGTCCTGCACTCGAGGTTAAGCACGGAGATTTTCTCCCTCATCGAAGACGCGGAGGATTTCCAGACGGCGCTCGCAGCACTGAAAAGTCTCTATGTCCGCCCAGTTAACCAAATCTACGCTCGCTACCAGCTCGCGACGAGACGGCAAAGTCCCGGAGAATCGATGGACGAATTCTACGCCGCGCTGCTGATTTTGGGACGAGCCTGCAGCTGCCCTTCGGTGAACGCAAATGAACACACGGACATGTTAATGCGCGATGCTTTTGTGGCAGGTATAAATTCCTCCCAAATCCGCCAAAGACTTCTAGAAAAAGAGTCGCTAGGACTCTCAGAGGCATGGGCCCTAGCAGCCTCCGTAGACGTGGCCGCGCGTAATACCCGCGCCTACGGCCCCGACCACGCGGCAGCCCATTGGGCTCCGTACGTACCCGTCGCGACAAACCCCCCCCCATCCCCCGGACACCCCACAGGCTTGCGCGGTCCAAACGCCAAGTTGCACCGGGGCGCCCGCTGCTATTTCTGCGGCCAGGCGAAACACCCCCGGCAGCGCTGCCCGGCCCGCGCAGCGATCTGCAAGAGCTGCGGGAAAAAGGGCCATTTCGCGGTTGTGTGCCGGTCCCGCGAGGTCGCCGCTGTCCCGGGGGAACAGGGAGCCCTGCACGCCGCTTACGCTCCCCAACCCCCCCAGCGCCCCATGTACGACCCGCAGGCGCAGCCACTCTGGGTTCCGACCACCGCGGTCCCGGGAGAACAGGGAGCCCTGCACGCCGCTTACGCTCCCCAACCCCCCCCCTCCCCCCGTCCCCACGTATGACCCACCGGCGCTACCAATTTGGGTCCCGACCACTGCTGTCCCCAGAGATGAGGGAGCCCCGCGCGGTCCTAACGCTTCCCAACCCCCCCAGCGCCCCATGTGCGACCCGCAGACGCCGCCATTTAGGGTCCCGGCCACCACGAGGGGAGGAAGGGCGCCGCCATCTTGGACCACCCCAGACCTGTACGACGCGTGGGGGCGGCCATTTTGTCCACCCCCGCCGCCACCGTGTGACCCCCCAGCCATGTGCGATGTATGGGGGCAGCCATTTTGTTCATCCCCGACGCCATCTTGGACGGCAACAACGGACCCCAGTGTCGACGGCTCCACGGGGTTCGAGGAAGACGCTCCACTACTACAACCACGTCTCGCTTCAATTACGCTCGATCAAGCTCGGCCCCGGACACTCCAGACGACGACGACAACGGTGCTAATAAACGGGCACGAGACACCATGCCTAGTCGACTCCGGGAGCACGGAGAGCTTTATCCACCCCGACACGGCAAGACGCTGTTCCTTGACCACCTATCCCAGCGCACAAAAGATTTCCCTAGCTGCAGGATCCCACTCCGTACAGATCAAAGGTTTCTGCATAGTTACCCTAACGGTGCAGGGGAGGGAGTTCAAAAACTACAAACTACACGTCCTTCCCCAACTCTGTGCCCCCACATTACTGGGATTAGATTTCCAGTGCAATTTACAGAGCCTTACGTTCAAATTCGGCGGCCCAATACCCCCACTCACTATCTGCGGCCTCGCAACCCTCAAGGTGCAACCCCCGTCCTTGTTTGCGAACCTCACCCCGGATTGCAAACCCGTCGCCACTAGGAGCAGACGGTACAGCGCCCAGGACCGGACCTTCATTCGGTCCGAAGTCCAGCGGCTACTAAAGGAAGGCATAATCCAGGCCAGCAATAGTCCCTGGAGAGCACAGGTGGTAGTAGTGAAGACAGGGGAGAAACAAAGGATGGTCAAAGACTATAGCCAGACCATCAACAGGTACACACAACTAGACGCGTACCCTCTCCCCCGCATATCCGACATGGTCAATCGGATTGCCCAATATAAAGTCTTCTCCACCGTGGACCTCAAGTCCTCCTACCATCAGCTCCCCATCCGCCCAAGTGACCGCAAGTACACAGCCTTCAAGGCAGACGGGCGATTATACCATTTCCTAAGGGTCCCATTTGGCGTCACAAACAGGGTCGCGGTCTTCCAATGGGAGATGGACCGAATGGTTGATCAACATGGGTTGCGGGCCACGTTCCCGTATCTCGACAATGTAACCATCTGTGGCCATGACCAGCAGGACCACGACGCCAACCTCCAAAAATTCCTCCAGACCGCCAAAGCCTTGAACCTCACGTACAACGAGGATAAGTGCGTTTTTAGCACCAACCGGCTAGCCATTCTGGGCTACGTAGTGCGCAATGGGATAATAGGCCCCGACCCCGAACGTATGCGCGCCCTCATGGAATTTCCCCTCCCGCACTGCTCAAAAGCCCTGAAACGCTGCCTGGGGTTTTTTTCATACTACGCCCAGTGGGTCCCCCAGTACGCAGACAAGGCCCCCCCCACCCAATACAGACCACGACCTTCCCTCTGTCGACAGAGGCTTGCCAGGCCTTCAGCCGCATCAAAGCGGATATCGCAAAGGCCACGATGCGTGCCATCGACGAGTCCCTCCCCTTCCAGGTCGAGAGCGACGCCTCCGACGTAGCTCTAGCGGCCACCCTTAACCAAGCGGGCAGAACCGTGGCCTTTTTCTACCGAACCCTCCACGCTTCAGAAATCCGCCACTCCTCAGTGGAAAAGGAAGCCCAAGCCATAGTGGAAGCTGTGCGACATTGGAGGCATTACCTGGCCGGCAGGAGATTCACTCTCCTCACCGACCAACGGTCGGTAGCCTTCATGTTCGATAATGCACTGCGGGGCAAAATCAAAAACGACAAGATCTTAAGGTGGAGGATCGAGCTCTCCACCTTCAACTACGTGATCTTGTATCGTCCCGGAAAGCTGAACGAGCCGTCCGATGCCCTATCCCGCGGCACATGAGCCAACGCACAAATTAACCGCCTCCAAACCCTCCACGAGGACCTCTGCCACCCGGGGGTCACTCGGTTTTTCCACTTTATCAAGTCCCGCAACCTCCCATACTCTTTAGAGGAGGTCCGTACAGTCACAAGGGACTGCCACATCTGCGCGGAATGCAAACCGCATTTTTTCAGGCCGGATGGTGCGCACCTGATTAAGGCTTCCCGCCCCTTTGAACGCCTCAGTCTCGATTTCAAAGGGCCCCTCCCCTCCACCGACCGCAATACATACTTTCTTAATGTGGTGGACGAATACTCCCACTTCCCATTCGCCATTTCCTGCTCTGACATGACCGTGGCCACAGTCATTAAAGCCCTGAACACCATCTTCACACTGTTCGGTTGCCCCGCATACGTCCACAGCGACAGGGGGTCCTCTTTCATGAGTGATGAGCTGCGCCAGTTCCTGCTCAGCAAGGGCATAGCCTCAAGCAGGACGACCAGCTACAACCCCCGGGGGAACGGGCAAGTAGAGAGGGAGAACGGCACGGTCTGGAAGACCGTCCTACTGGCCCTATGGTCCAGGGACCTCCCAGTTTCACGGTGGCAGGAGGTCCTCCCGGACGCTCTCCACTCCATCCGGTCGTTATTATGTACGAGCACTAATCAAACGCCTCATGAGCGTCTCCTTGTCTTCCCTAGGAGGTCCTCCTCTGGAACGTCGCTGCCGACCTGGCTGGCGGCCCCAGGACCCATCTTGCTCCGAAAGCATGTGCGGGCACACAAGGCGGACCCGTTGGTCGAAAGGGTTCACCTCCTCCACGCGAAGCCGCAGTACGCTTACGTGGAGTACCCCGACGGCCGACAGGACACGGTCTCCCTGCGGGATCTGGCGCCCGCCGGCAACGCACACACCCCCCCGACACCAATCACCCAACCCCCCCCCTTCCTGCCACCGCCGCATCCCGCGACCACCTCCTTCCCAGGAGGATCAGTCCTCCTCCCAGGCCCGACCAGGAATAAAGCCCAAGCTGAAACCGTAAGGCTCCCGGAGACGACAACACCGGTACAAGCACCACCACCACCACCGGGGCCGAGGCGATCGACACGGACGACCAGGCTGCCCGACCGACTCGTGGCGTCGATCTAAATCAATATATGGACTTTTCACAAGAACATTTTGCTTTTCTCCCGATACCTTATGTAAATAGTTGAAACAGGACAGAATTGTACATACTGTATTGCCATATGAATGTTTTCCTCCCAGGACCAGCCCTGTAAACCCTTACCACCATGCGAAGCATCACCCCGCCGGGTTCATTTTTGACAAGGGGTGAATGTGGTAGTATGTATTAGGGGTCATGTGGGACTGGAAGCCCTAATGTCATTGGCTGACAGATCCCGGGTCCTGGTTGGCCGTTGACCTCTAGCTCCGACCTGAAGGTGGAGTATAAGAAGCCGGAGTCCTCCCCCGCAGGCCATTCTACTATCGAGCTGCGGGGGAACAGACACGCTTAATAAAGCCTCATCGACTTCACTCTATTCGTCTCACGGAGTCTTTGTGCGCTACAATCCTGAAGCGGGACAAGGACCCCCTGCAATGTGGGTCGTACAGGCCGATCTCGCTCCTCAACGTGGATGCTAAGTTGCTGGCAAAAGTGCTGGCTACGAGGGTCGAGGACTGTGTCCCGGGGGTGATTCACAAGGACCAGACGGGATTTGTAAAGGGTAGGCAGCTAAACACCAATGTGCAGCGGCTCTTAAACGTGATAATGATGCCATTGGTGGAGGGAGAGGCGGAGATAGTGGCGGCTATGGACGTGGAGAAGGTCTTTGACCGAGTAGAGTGGGAGTACCTTTGGGAAGTGCTGCGTAGGTTAGGGTTCGGGGGAGGGTTTATTAGTTGGGTTGCTCCTATACAGAGCCCCGGTGGCGAGTGTGGTTACGAATCGGCGGAGGTCGGAGTATTTTCGGCTGTATCGTGGGATGAGGCGGGGTGCCCCCTGTCCCCCCTGTTGTTTGCATTAGCAATTGAACCCTTGGCCATGTCATTAAGGGAGTCTAGGAAATGGAGGGGGGTGGTCCGAGGGGGAGAGGAGCATCGAGTGTCGCTTTATGCAGACGATCTGTTGCTGTATGTGGCGGATCCAGTGGAGGGGATGGTGGAGGTCATGCAGACTCTAAGGGAGTTTGGGGATTTTTCGGGCTATTAGCTTAATGTAGGGAAGAGTGAGCTTTTTGTAGTACAGTCAGGAGACCAGGAAAGGGGGATAGACGATCTACCGCTGAGGAGGGCGGAAAGGAGCTTTTGGTACCTGGGGATCCAAATAGCTAGGAGTTGGGGGGCCCTACATAAACTTCATCTGACGAGGTTGGTGGAGCAGATGGAGGAGGACTTCAAACGATGGGACATGTTGCCGCTCTCACTAGCGGGTAGAGTGCAGTCGGTCAAAATGGTGGTCCTTCCGAGGTTTCTTTTTGTGTTCCAGTGCCTTCAATTGTAATCACCAAGGCCTTTTTTAAGAGGGTAGGCAGGAGTATTATGGGTTTTGTGTGGGCGAATAAGACCCCGAGGTTAAGGAGAGGGTTTCTGGAGCACAGCAGGGACCGAGGAGGGTTGGCGCTGCCGAATCTGGGTGGCTACTACTGGGCAGCAAATGTGGCGATGATCCGTAAGTGGGTGATGGAGGGAGAGGGGGCGGCATGGAAGAGGTTGTGATGGCGTCCTGCAAGGAAACGAGCCTGGGGGTGTTGGTGACGGCGCCGCTGCCGCTCTCGCCGGCAAGGTACACCACGAGTCCGGTGGTGGTGGCAACGCTAAAGATCTGGGGCCAGTGGAGATGGCACAGGGGTGCAATGGGAGCATCGGTGTGGTCCCCGATCAGGGGTAACCATCGGTTTGTCCCGGGGAGGATGGACGTGGGGTTTCAGAGCTGGCATCGGGCAGGGATTAGAAGAATGGGGGACCTGTTCATTGATGGGACGTTTGCGAGCCTAGGAGCACTGGAGGAGAAGTTTGGGCTACCCCCGGGAAATGCCTTCAGGTACATGCAGGTGAGGGCATTTGTGAGGCGACAGGTGAGGGAATTCCCTTGCTCCCGGCACAGGAGATTCAAGACAGGGTGATCTCGGGTGTATGGGTCGGAGAGGGCAAGGTGTTGGCGATATACCAGGAGATGAAAGAAGAGGGGGAGGCTTTGGTAGAGGAGCTGAAGGGTAAATGGGAGGAGGAGCTGGTGGAGGAGATTGAGGAGGGGCTATGGGCTGATGCCCTAAGTAGGGTTAACTCCTCTTCTTCATGTGCCAGGCTTAGCCTGATACAATTTAAGGTGGTCCACAGAGCGCACATGACGGGGGCGAGGCTGACTAAGTTCTTTGGAGTAGAGGACAGATGTGGGAGGTGCTCAGGAAGTCCGGCAAACCATGTCCATATGTTTTGGTAATGCCCGGCACTGGAGGGGTTCTGGAGAGGAGTGGCGGGAACAGTATCTAAGGTGGTGAAAGTCCGGGTCAAGCCAAGCTGGGGACTAGCACCATTTGGAGTAGTGGACGAGCCGTGAGTGCAGGAGGCACAGCATTCTGGCCTTTGCGTCCCTAGTAGCCCGGCGAAGGATCTTGCTAATGTGGAAGGAGGCGAAGCCCCCCAGCGTGGAGGCCTGGATAAATGATATGGCAGGGTTTATCAAATTGGAGAGGATAAAGTTTGCCTTGAGAGGGTCTGCGCAGGGGTTCTACAGGCGGTGGCAACCGTTCCTAGACTATCTCGCGGAGCGTTAGATGAAGGTTGGTCAGCAGCAGCAACCCAGTGGGGGGTGAAGGGGGGGGGGGGGGAGGAGGGGGTGGGGGGGGGATGTCTTGCGTGGAGGGGGGGGTGGAGGGGGGTTTGTTTGGTTGTTTGGGGGGTATTTGAGCAAGAAAATGCATGGAGGATCTGGAAAACTGACATGTACGAGAGGAATTCAATGTACAAAGCTCTGTATCATATCGATTTACCATGTTCATGTCTTGCTATGTGTGCTTTCTTTCTTTTTGTTACCGGGGCGGGGGGTTGTTTTGTTTGTAAGGGTGAAAAATAGTGTTAAAATTCTTAATAAATATATTTTAATAAAAAGAAACACACCCGCCAACTCAGCAGACTGATCAAGACCTTGGATCCAGACCTTCAGGGCACCCAACGTGCTCTCATCCCTCGTACTCCCCGCGTTGGAGATCTCTACTGCCTCCCGAAAATACACAAGGCCAACACACCAGGCCGCCCTATCATATCAGGCAATGGGACCCTGTGTGAGAACCTCTCTGGCTAAATCGAGCGCATCTTGAAACCCATCTTACAAGGTACGCCCAGCTTCTGTCGCGACACGACGGACTTCCTACAGAAACTCAGCACCCATGGACCAGTTGAACCGGGAACATTCCTCGTCACAATGGACGTCTCGGCACTCTACACCAGCATCCCCCATGACGACGGCATTGCTGCAACAGCCTCAGTACTCAACACCGACAACTGCCAATCTCCAGACGCAATTCTGCAACTCATCTGCTTCATCCTGGACCACAAAGCCTTCACCTTCGACAACAAGTTCTTCATCCAGACGCACGGAACAGCCATGGGGACCAAATTCGCACCTCAATATGCCAACATCTTCATGCACAAGTTTGAACAAGACCTCCTCACCGCACGGGACCTTCAACCGACGTTATACAGCAGATACATCGATGCCATTTTTTTCCTTTGGACCCACGGTGAAGAATCACTGAAACGACTACACGATGACATCAATAAGTTCCATCCCACCATCAGACTCACCATGGACTACTCTCCAAATCCGGTTGCATTCTTGGACACACTCATCTCCATCAAGGACGGTCACCTCAGCACTCCGCAAGCCCACGGATAACCTCACGATGCTCCACTTTCCAGCTTCCACCCTAAACACATGAAAGAAGCCATCCCCGATGGACAAGCCCTCCCCGATGGACAAGCGCTCCGTATACACAGGATCTGCTCAGACGAGGAGGAGCATAACAGACATCTACAGATGCTGAAAGATGCCCTCGTACGAACGGGATATGGTGCTCAACTCATCGCTCAACTGTTCCAACGCGCCACAGCAAAAAACCGCACCGACCTCCTCAGAAGACAAACATGGGACACAACCGACAGAGTACCTTTCGTCATCCAGTATTTCCCCGGAGCAGAGAAATTAGGACATCTACTTCGCAGCCTTCAACATGTCATTGATGAAGACGAACATCTTGCCAAGGTCAACCCCACACCCCCACTACTTGCCTTCAAACAACCGCACAACCTCAAACAAACCATTGTTTGCAGCAAACTACTCAGCATTCAGAACAGTGATCACGACACCACACAACCCTGCCATGGCTATCTTTGCAAGACGTGCCAGATCATCGACATGGATACCACTATTACACATGAGAACACCACCCACCAGGTACGCGGTACATACTCGTGCGACTCGGCCAATGTTGTCTACCTCATATGCTGCAGGAAAGGATGTCCCGAAGCGTGGTACATTGGCGAGACCATGCAGACGCTGCGACAACGAATGAACGGACATCGTGCGACAATCACCAGGCATGAATGTTCCCTTCCAGTCGGGGAACACTTCAGCAGTCAAGGGCATTTGAAGGACGCGCGACAACGCAGAATCGCCGAGCAGAAACCTATTGCCAAGTTCCGCACACATGAGTGCGGCCTCAACCGGGACCTGGGATTCATGTCGCATTACATTCATCCCCCACCATCTGGCCTGCGAAATCCTACCAACTGTCCTGGCTTGACACAATTCACACCTCTTTCACCTGGGGTTACCCCATCTCTGGATCTGTAAAGATTTAATCACCTGCTAATGCTCGCATTCCAATCATTGCCTGGCATCTTGAATTTGTATATATATGTGTTTCTGGAACATACCTCTTCATTCACCTGAGGAAGGAGCAGCGCTCCGAAAGCTAGTGACATCGAAACAAACCTGTTGGACTTTAACCTGGTGTTGTAAAACTTCTTACTGTGCTCACCCCAGTCCAACGCCGGCATCTCCACATCATGGCAATCTCTGCAAGACGTGCCAGAGCATCGACATGGGTAATACCATTACACGTGAGAACACCACCCACCAGGTACGCGGTACATACTTGTGCGACTCGGCCAATGTTGTCTACCTCATACGCTGCAGGAAAGGATGTCCCGAAGCGTGGTACATTGGCGAGACCATGCAGACGCTGCGACAATGGATGAACGGACATCGTGCAACAATCGCCAGGCAGGACTGTTCCCTTCCAGTCGGGGAACACTTCAGCAGTCAAGGGCATTCAGCCTCTGATCTCCGGGTAAGCGTTCTCCAAGGCGGCCTTCAGGACGCGGAACAACGCAGAATCGGTGAACAGAAACTTACAGCCAAGTTCCGCACACATGAGTATGGCTTCAACCGGGATCTTGGATTCATGTCGCATTATAGTCATCCCCCACCATCTGGCCTGGGCTTGCAAAATCCTACCAACTGTCCTGGCTTGAGACAATTCACACCTCTTTAACCTGGGGTTACCTCTCTCTGGATCTGTAAAGACTTAATTATCTGCAAATGCTTGCATTCAACGCATTGTCTTGCATCTTTGAATTTGTCTATATATATGTTTCTGGAACCTATCTCTTCATTCACCTGAGGAAGGAGCAGTGCTCCGAAAACTAGTGATTCGAAACAAACCTGTTGAACTTTAACCTGGTGTTGTAAGACTTCTTGCTGCACATCAAACTGGGCAAGTGATTTCACTTCCTTGATGCTTACAGCAGAAAGCACTTAGCTCCTTTGATGTGGTGATGAGCTGTCATGGTGGAAGGGGAGAATTGGGGTTCCAGCCTGTTAATTGCATGATTAGGCATACTTATCCTGATTTTATGTACTTGCCTGCTGGCGTGGGATGGTAGCGCCAGGCACTGAACCCTTTTTTCTGGGGAAGCTCCATTCTCCGGCTAATCAGGATTCCCACTTGCAGTAGCAGGAAATGGAGAATCCCCGGCCCTGGAGTGGGACTCTTTGCAACTCAGAGGCAAGAATTCCATACACTGAGCCATGACTGACACACACAATTTAGCACTATGCAAAGAATTCTGTACCAAAGAAGAATTGAAATATTAAAGTATGATAGCTGCCTGCCCCAATTTGCAGGACAAAAGTGCTGAAAGCAGATCATTACATGTAATGGAATAAATCCAGTGGGAGGAGAAGGTAAAAACCACTGCAAATGTTGGAAAACTGAAATAAAAATGGAAATGCTGCAAATACTCAGCTGATGAAATGGTCGCAGACCTGAAATGTTGGCTCTGTTCCTTTCTACACATATCCTGCCAGACCCTCCTGAGTGTTCCAGCATTTTCTGCTTTCAAATCCAGTGGGATGAAATTTAGAATCAAACCCTAGTCTTGCTTCACCAATAGCTAATCCCAGTCACACTTGAAATGCTGGAATTTTCCAACGTCATTTTTCTCTTGGTGCTGTTATCTTTCCTGAATGATATCATATACAGCTAATAAACTTTATAGCAATGATAAGTGAATTAATAGAAGTTATGCAAGTTTTATTGTGACCGTTGTGAATTATAGTCAGGTGACTGCATCTGAAAGAAAATGGTCTCCTCAAACAAATGGATCCATTACAATAACATGTCTCTCTTCTCAATAGCATCTTATATTTTTATTCCAAATCCGGCCAGTGCTGACAATCTACCTCTACCTTACTTTAATACTTTAACGAGATTCTTTTGCTTCCCTACTCTTCTCTTTCCTGCACCATACAAGGAGCAAATCATGTTCCAGCTTTTAGTCCTCACTTATAGAATCCATCCATACAGTACAGAAAGAGGCCATTCGGCCCATCGACTCTGCATTGATCGACCCAGGCCCAATCTCCCGTCCTGGACCCTCACCCTAAGGGGCAATTTAGCATGTCCAATCCACCTAACCTCCATATCTTTGGACTGTGGGGAGAAACCAGAGCGCCCGGAGAAAACCCACGCAGACACGAGGAGAAAGTGCAAACTCCACACAGACGGACAGTCCCCAAAGTGGGAATTGAAACCGGGTACCTGGCGCTGTGAGGCAGCAGTGCAAACCACTGTGCCACCATGCTGCCCCTTCTCTAAGTCAACGTGAAAACAAGGCAAAACTTCATTCATCATCGTGCAAAATCTTATTTCATTCTGGTATCACTAAGTACAGGATCATAATGAATGTTAATAACTTAATTTACATTTAATTTCTGGAACATGTTCGCATGAGTGCGCAGGAATTACAGCTGAACTCCAGAGCGGATATGTTCTTAAAGTGGTGGTCCAAGTTTAAAGGACTGGAGAAAAACTCTTTGGACAAACGACACGTAAACGATTGGAAAACCAAGTTCTTGATGCTTGGTGGACGACGCAGACACAATGGGCTGAAGAGCTTCTTTTTGTATTGTAAAGTTCTATGGCTCTGTGATTTCTTTCATATTACATGGAAGTAAATTTTATTTTGGTAACTTTAATTAGCAATTTTCACCACTTTTTCCCAAGCTATGATTTGCAATGTGCAATTCCATATATGCCAGCAGCTGCCTGATATCCTGCCCATAAATAAGCTCAGGATGTGATGGAATATTTGCTCTCAGAGGGATTCACAGAGAAACCTTATCTGACATCCACAGACATGTATTTCTCAGGCAGTGTTATTGGGCGATGATTGGGAACAGCAACCTTAGTCGATTTTTCCCTTCCCACACCCAGGATCACTGGGAGAACTTTAGCCTTTAAAAACAGGCAGCCTTGGATCAGGGTAGATGGTAAAATGTTAATCATCTGACTCGCACTCCCAAACCACCTCTGACCCCCACTGGTTTAATCAGAGGTGGGGCGGGGTAAACAACCAATCCATTCAGTGTAGGCAGCTTGACTATTTAAATATTAGAACAAAGCTGCATGCCTCATATTCAATGACCATCTTAAATCTATCCCTGACTGGCCACGTTTTCAAGGCCTGGTGAAACCAGATGGCTAAAGACAGGCCTGCACTGGTGGATCGAGAAGATAAGTATCTTTTCACATAACTGTTGAATCTAGTCTGCCTGCTTCACCGGGCCCCAGGACCAGAACACCACCCCCCGCCCCCCCTCCCCACTCGCCACTCCATGCATGAAGCCTCAGATCTTCTCCGACTAGGGCTTCTGATCTTCCTCTGGCCTCGGATCTTACCCGGCCCTTGCCTTGATGCTGCTTGGTTCTATATTCTGATCATCCCCAGCTCTGGATTTTGATCTTTCTCCCCCTTTACTGGCCTCATCCCCAATCTTCCTGACTCCTATTTCTGACTTTCCTCCCATCCTGCCCTCTCCAATCTTCCCCATCTCTTCTCTGCTTCCTGATTTTGGCCTGCTGCTGAAGGCCTACTTGTTTGACAGCCAGAGCCTCAGTCTGGCTGGCTGCAGCCAGGAAAGGAGACCACAGATAACAATCAGGCCCAGCTGCAAATTTGGCAGTGCTTGCAGGAAACCCATTCTTCTGGTTTTCCGACCTCCAACCAGCCTCCTACCCACCTCGGAGTTAATATCCAGCCTTGAGGTCAAAACGATTTTACTCCCACATTGCTACATTGACAAAAGTCCTGCGAATAGAGCATGGAGCAGAGATTGAACATGGGAGCTTTCAGTTCCTAGTCACTAAGTGAACAGGGCATTTATTGGGGAGCTTTCTGTAGCTATGTTTTTGAGAATGGCAAGCTAATACTACCACAATGCATTGAGTGTAAACTGAGGTGGAGCATAAATCATGGGTGGGATTCTCTGAAAATGGGACTATGTCCCACGCCCGCGAGAAAACGGGCACGAATCACTCTGGACTTTTTTCTATGAAGTCCAGAGTGATTCTCGGTTTTGAAGGGGGCTTGCAGGGCCCTGGAGTACTCCACGCAGCTCCAGCTGCCGATACGGGGCCCTGCACTTCTGGCGGTGGCCCCGCGCAACATGGCGGACCCACACAGCAAGCCGGCCCCCACAAAATAGGCCCCCCCCCCAGATCACGCGCACCCGCCGATTGGTGGCCCCCGATCGCGAGCCTGGACGTCCTGGAGGCGCCCACCGCCCCCCCCCCCCCCGGTGCCAGATCCCCCCGCCCTCCACCAGGGCGGCCGTGGCTGGGGTCCGCAGCCGCCATTCCAAGCTCCCGCCACGTGGGACCATGACTGAACCACGCTGGCGGGAACTCGGCCAGCTGCCTGTGGAGAATCACCGCGGGGCCTCTTTTAATGGCCCCCGACTGGCGGTGTTTTTCCAGTCCGTGGAGAATCGTGGGATGGCGTCGGACCCGATTGCGGGTCTGGTGCCCCATTCTCCGCCCCCGAGCCGAGCGCGATTTTGGCGCGGAGACTCGGAGAATCCGCCCCATATGCCTGACTCGAATTCTTAATTTCAAATCAGGGGTGAAGATGAAGCAATATAAATGTTTAAAAGTTCTAGAGCAGGGGAGTGGATTACTCATAAATATCTATTATGAAATAGCTTGAGAATCATTGTTCCAAGTTGCAATAAACATGATTAGGAACCTTGACAAACTTTCTGAGAATTCAATAAATTAGACAGCATCTCTGCTTCAAAACAATTATTGAATCGAGCAGAAGTAATGCTTTTTTGCCTTTCTCCTAATTACCTGGAAGGAAAATACATTAATAAGTCCATCCAACCACTGGTTCTGTTACAATACTCAGATGCCTCCTTGTTGAAGCTGTTCCTTTGTTTTACCAATTTCTTACCTACTTTAGCTATTGGTGGTAATTTCTGAGAAAGTTATTGTTCTGTTGGTGCTGGCAATCCTATGTTCTCTTATCCAAGTGGCACTCTTCACATGTCGTATGTGAGCTTTGGAGTCACATATTGGCAGGCTATTCAACTGCAGAAGTCATCACAATCAAGCCCAATTCTATCTTTACACCAGGGACGGGAATCTCCGACCCTCCGGCCGGTATCGCGCCCAGCGCGGGAGCGGAGAACAGCTGTTCACACCGGAAATCCGGTGCGACACTGCTTCCGCCATTCTCCACGGACCCACCAGCCCCGCGTGCTCGCAGTCCGCGCGGCGTCGGTTGGGGCCTGCAGTGATTCTCTGCGGTCGACCAGCCAAATTCCCGCCGCCGTGGTTTACATGTGGTACCACCCAGCGGGAGCTGGGACCCGCGTGCACGCAGTCGGTGCGACATCGGTCGGGGGCCATTGGAACAGGCCCCCGCGGTGATTCTCCGCGGTCGACCAGCCGAACTACTGCCGCCGTGGTTTACTGGTGCCACCCAGCGGGAGCTGGGACCCGCGGCCGCGGTGGCGGTCCTGGTGGGGGGCATGGGGTATCTGACTCTGGGCGGAGGGCCTCAGCGGTAGCCAGGCCCGTGATCGGGGGCCACCGATAGGCGGGCCATCGCGATCTGGGAGGGATCTACCTTCCTCCACGCGGGCCCACTGTGTGGCTCCGCCATGTCGGCGGTGCCCGTGCCGAGGTGGGCCGCCGCACGCATGCGCGGACCCGCTTGTGGCCACCGTGCGCATGCGCAGCCAGAGTGATTCTCGCCCGTTTTCCGGCGGGCCTGGGGACTTAGTCCCCAGAAGGGAGAATCCTGCCCCAATGTCCACATACATGTGTCATCATCAGAAATCAATTCGTATTCAGGTTGTATCAGGAACAGAAACTTTGGTGCACTGAGATCGATTATAATGGCTCCATTCTGTCATGGTAGAAGTCAAATGACAGCATAAACCAGGGATCAAATCTGCGATTTGACTGAGTTGTGTGTATCAGAGATCCTTAGTCTTCACCAACTGGGCAGTAACCTGGTGGAGCGGACTGTCTACTTGTTGTAAAAACTGCCAATTTAAATCAATAGAATGAAAATTGGCCATGTTATAAAATGGATGGGAAATCCGAATCCACCACATCATTCGTCAAGTGGTGAAGATAAAAATCTACCTTCTTGACATTTATGTCTGAACTCCCTGGGAAACGACGGTGCTTAGCAATTCAGAATTGATAAACTTCGGCTATCAACTGATAAACCCTTGGGGGGCTGAGCCCCATTTCTAGATTCTAATGTCCAATGAAATTTCATTTTCTGCCTATTTACCTGGACTAAAATATACTTTTTAAGAAGCATGTTGCTTCAAAGCAATTTTTTCAAATGATCATGAGCCCCTGTTGGAATCCTTGCTCATAGAATTAGGGCTCACATTCCATTCTGACTTGTTGCTCAATTGGAGCTCCTCCTGCAAAGAAGGTTTATCCATTGTTATCCAGGTTTTTAGGTGGGCGGGTTCAGGTTGTGAGGGAAAGATCAACAGGAATATCCAATATCTATTGCCCAATACAAAGTGGCGCTGGAAGTTTCATCCTCCTTTCCTGACAGAAGAAAATGAGATGAAGGAGAACGAACAAACTTGCATTTGTACAGCACATTGCACAACATAGATTAACATAGAATTTACACTGCAGCAGGAGGCCGTTCGGCCCATCGAGTCTGCACCGGCTCTTGGAAAGAGCACCCTACCCAAGGTCAACACCTCCACCCTATCCCCATAACCCAGTAATCCCACCCAACACTAAGGGCAATTTTGGACACTAAGGGCAATTTATCATGGCCAATCACCTAACCTGCACATCTTTGGACAACCTCAGGATGTTCCCAAAGCAATTCTCTGTGAACAAAGTAGGTTTGAAGTGTCGTCACTGCTGTAATGTGGGAAATGGTGAAAATAGAATTAAAGTAACTTTCCTCCAAAGGAATTAATTGTGTTGCAAGGATATGTGACAGCAATCTTAAAATGCCGAAGCCACCCGGTGTTTAGAAAGAGAATGGGCTCTTTACCAACCTCGTTCACTATCATTGCCAAGACACTTCATAGAATCCTCACTGGGCAGAAGGAGGCCACGAGTTTGCACCGAACCTCAGAAAGAGCACCCTATCCAGGTTCGCTCCCCAGTCCACCCTGTCCTACACCCGTAACCTAATCTAGTATTCCTGGATACTAAGGGACAATTTATGATGGCCAGTCCATCCAACCTGCATATCTTTGACCTGTGGGAGGAAACTGGAGGACCAGGAGGAAACCCACGCAGAGACAGGGAGAAAGCGCAAACTCCAGACAGACATTAACCCACGGCTGGAATCGAACGCAGGTTTCTGACATTGTGAGGAAGCTGTGCAAACTACTGTGCCACCATGCCGCTCACTTGTACACATTGCTCTGATCTACTGTTCAGTGCTGAAGCTCTCACAATGAAAAGTGTCTCTGTTAAAATATTTCACTTTCTTTGTTCTTTATTAACTTGAAATCACTCGCACACACTGCCAAATACTGCTTGATGCACTTGTTGCTAACTGTTAAATACGATGCATTACAAGACACACCCCAATACAGGATCAACCTTACAGGAACTCAGAGCTGTGGCTTCTCTTGTTGGAACAGTGTTTCCTAGTGACAATGGCAAATCAGACGTTAATAAATTTTTCCTGAAACATTTAAATGCAATTTAGGGTTTTTTAATATTTAGTTTTAATAGTAGTCCCTGAAAAGGGTGTACAAAATAAATTCAAGTTCTGCGCAGACAAGCTGGTAGAACTTTACTTTTTATTTGAAAGGGAATACAAAAACAGGAACAATCAATAACATTAAACAAAAACAAACACCATTTGAATTTGACAATTTTTGGGGGTATAAATTGAACATGGGAAAAAGCGAAATGTTCGCGATCCAAGCAAGAGGACAGGAGAAGACATTGGGAGAGCTGCCGCTTAGAATGGTAGGAAAGAGCTTTCGGTATCTGGGAATCCAGGTGGCCTGGGAATGGGAGGCACTGCACAAGTTAAACCTATCCCGGCTGGTGGAACAAATGAAAGGGGACTTTAAGAGATGGGACATGCTCCCGCTGTCACTGACGGGGAGGGTACAGACTGTGAAAATGACGGTCCTCCCCAGATTTCTGTTTGTCTTTCAGTGCCTCCCCATCTTCATCCCAAAGGCCTTTTTCAAGCGGGTGAATAAGATTATTTCAGGCTTTGTGTGGGCGGGTAAAACCCCGCAAGTGAAGAAAGTGTTGCTGGAGCGCAGTCGGGGTGAGGGTGGGTTGGCGCTGCCGAACTTCTGCAATTACTACTGGGCTACTAATATAGCCATGATTAGGAAGTGGGTAGTGAGGGGGGGTGGTTGGGGGGGGGGGGGCGGTGTCAGTGTGGGAGCGGATGGAGGCGGCATCAATCAAAGACACAAGTTTGAGAGCACTGATAACGGCACCTCTTCTCTTCTCGCCGGCCCGATACTCCACAAGGTAAATGAGCTTGTTGCACACATTGAAATTGGCCGGTACGATGTTGTGGGCATCACAGAGACGTGGCTGCAAGGGGATCAGGGCTGGGATCTAAATATCCAAGGATATATGTCCTATCGAAAGGACAGGCAGATGGGCAAAGGAGGCGGGGTTGCATTGTTAGTAAGGAATTAAGTTAAACGGATAGCAAGATGCGATATAGGATCAGAAGGCATAGAATCTCTGTGGGTTGAGTTGAGGAATCGCAAAGATAAAAAGACCCTGATGTGAGTTAGATACAGGCCCCCTAGCAGTAGTCAAGATGTGAGGCAGAAAATAAATCAGGAGATAGAAAAGGCATGTAAAAATGGGAATATTACAATAATCACGGGGGACTTCAATATGCAGGTGGACTGGGAAAATCAGGTTGGTAGTGGATCCCTAGCAATGGAATTTGTGGAATGTCTAAGAGATGGTTTTTTTGAGCAGCTTGTGACAGGGCCTACCAGGGAACAGGCAATTCTGGATTTGGTGATGTGTAATGAGGCAAACTTGATTAGGGAACATAAGGTGAAGGAACTCTCAGGGAGCAGTGACCACAATATGATAGAATTTACCCTGCAGTTTGAGAGGGAGAAGCTGCAATCAGATGTAATGGTATTACAATTAAATAAGCCAACTGTCCTGGCTTGAGACAATTCACACCTCTTTAACCTGGGGTTACCCCATCTCTGGATCTGTAAAGATTTAATCACCTGCTAATGCTCGCATTCCAAGCATTGTTTGGCATCTTTGAATTTGTCTATATATATGTTTCTGGAACATACCTCTTCATTCACCTGAGGAAGGAGCAGCGCTCCGAAAGCTAGTGACATCGAAACAAACCTGTTGGACTTTAACCTGGTAGATTAAATAAGGGTAACTACAAAGACGTGAGAGAGGAGCTGACCAGAGTTGATTGGAGAAGGAGCCTAGCAGAGAAGACAGTGGGTTATTAGGGAGGCACAACAGAAATTTATTCCAAGGAGGAGGAAACATGCTAAGGGGAGGACAAGGCATCCATGGGATGTCAAGGACAGCATAAAGGCCAAAGAAAAAGCATACAAAGTGGTGAAGATAAGTGGGAAACCAGAGGATTGGGAAGCCTTTAAAAGCGAGCAGAGGACAACAAAAAAGCAATAAGGGGGGGAGAAGATGAAGTACGAGTGCAAGCTAGCTAGTAATATAAAGGAAGATAGGAAGAGATTTTTTCAATATATAAAAGGTAAGAGAGAGGCAAAAATAGACATTGGACCACTAGGAAATGTGGCTGGAGAAGTAATAATAGGAAACAAGAAATGGCAGACAAACTGAATAGTTACTTTGCATCAGTCTTCACGGTGGAAGACACCAGTGGGATGCCAGAGGTCCAGGAGAACCAGGGGGCAGAGGTGAGTGCAGTGACCATTACAAAGGAGCAGGTTCTGGGGAAACTGAAAGGTCTGAAGGTGGATAAGTCACGTGGACCGGATGGACTACACCCCAGGGTCCTCAAAGAGATAGCTGAGGAAATTGTGGAGGCATTAGTGATGATCTTTCATTAATCACTGGAGGCAGGAAGGGTCCCAGAGGACTGGAAGGTGGTGAATGTAACACCACTGTTTAAGAAGGGAGGGAGGCAGAAGACGGAAAATTATAGGCCGGTTAGCCTGACTTCGGTCATTGGTAAGATTTTAGAGTCTGTTATTAAGGTGAGATTGTGAAGTACTTGGCAGTGCATGGTGAAATAGGACTGAGTCAGCACGGCTTTGTCAAAGGGAGGTCGTGTCTGACAAATCTGTTAGAGTTCTTTGAGGAGGTAACAAGCAAGTTAGACAAAGGAGAACCAGTGGACGTGATTTATTTAGATTTGCAGAAGGCATTTGACAAGGTGCCGCATAGGAGACTGTTAAATAAGTTCAGAGGTCATGGTGTTCAGGGTAAGATCCTGGCATGGATAGAGATTGGCTGACTGGCAGAAGGCAGAGAGTGGGGATAAAGGGTTCTTTTTCAGGATGGCAGCCGGTGACTAGTGGTGTGCCTCAGGGGTCTGTGCTGGGACCACAACTTTTCACAATATACATTAATGATCTGGAAGCAGGAACTGAAGGCACTGTTGCTAAGTTTGCAGATGATACATAGATTTGTAGAGGGATAGGTAGTATTGAGGAAGTAGGCGGGCTGCAGAAGGATTTGGACAAGCTAGGAGAGTGGGCAAAGAAGTGGCAGATGAAATACAATGTGGAAAAGTGTGAGGTTATGCACTTTGGAAGGAGGTATCTAGGCTTAGGCTATTTTCTAAATGAGGAAATGCTTCGGAAATCAGAAGCACAAAGGGACTTGGGAGTCCTTGTTCACGATTCCCTTAAGGTTAATGTGCAGGTTCAGTCGGCAGTTAAGAAGGCAAATGCAATGTTAGCATTCATGTCGAGAGGGCTAGAATACAAGACCAGGGATGTACTTCTGAGGCTGTATGAGGCTCTGGTCAGACCCCATTTGGAGTATTGTGAACAATTTTGGTAACCATATCTAAGGAAGGATGTGCTGGCCTTGGAGAGGCTCCAGAGGCGGTTCATAAGAATGATCCCTGGAATGAAGAACTTGTCATGAGAAACGTTTGAGGACTCTGGGTCTGTACTCGTTGGAGTTTAGAAGGATGAGAGGGGATCTTATTGAGACGTACAAGATACTGTGAGGCCTGGATAGAGTGGACATGGAGAGGACGTTTCCACTTGTTGGAAAAACTAGAACCAGAGGACACCATCTCAGATTAAAGGGATGATCCTTTAAAACAGATGAGGAGGAATTTCTTCAGCCAGGGGGTGGTGAATATGTGGAACTCTTTGCCGCAGAAGGCTGTGGAGGCCAATTCACTGAGTGTCTTTAAGTCAGAGATAGATAGGTTCTTGATTAATAAGGGGATCAGGGGTTATGGGGAGAAGGCAGGAGAATGGGGATGAGAAAATATCAGCCATGATTGAATGGCGGAGCAGACTCGATGGGCCCAGTGGCCTAATTCTGCTCCTATGTCTTATGGTCTATGTCCAGTGGTGCTGCCGGCTCTGAGAATCTGGGGGCAATGGAGGAGATATAAGAGAGTGGAGGGAGCATCAGTTTGGACTCCGATTTATAATAATCATCGGTTTGTACTGGATAGGCTGGATGGTGGGTCCCAGAGATGGCAAACGGCAGGAATTAGAAGGATGGGGGATCTATTTATAGATGGGAGCTTTCCCAGCTTGAAAGCCTTGGGAGGATAAATTTGAATTGCCAGCAGGGAACGGGTATAGGTATTTGCAGGTGCGAGACTTCCTGAGAAAGCAGGTTCCAGCCTTTCCGCTGCTGCTGCCATGGGGGATACAGGATAGAGTAGTCTCCAGTACCCGGGTGGGAGAGGGGAAGGTTTCAGGTATTTACCAGGAGCTTTCGGAGGCGGAGGAAACTCCGGTGGAGGAGCTTAAGGGCAAGTTGGAGGACGAGCTAGGAGGAGAGATAGAGGCGGGTCTATGGGTGGATGTCCTAAGCAGGGTTAATACATCCTCATCATGTGCCAGGCTTAGCCTGATACAATTTAAGGTAGTCCACCGGGCACACATGACAGCGGCTAGGGTGAGCAAGTTTTTCAGGGTAGAGGATAGGTGTGTGAGGTGCGCGGGAAGCCCAGCAAATCATGTCCACATGTTTTGGGCTTGCCCGAAGCTTAGAGGGTTTTGGCAGGGTTTGCTAAGGCTATGTCCACGATGCTAAAAGCACGGGTGGTGCCGAGTCCGGAGGTGGCGATCTTTGGAGTGTCGGAAGATCCGGGTGTTCAGGGGGCGAACTTCTTGGCCTTTGCCTCCCTGGTAGCCCGTAGACGGATCTTGTTTATGTGGAGGGACTCGAAACCCCTGAGTGTAGACCTGGATCAGTGACATGGCTGGGTTTCTCAGTCTCGAGAAAATAAAGTTCACCTTAAGAGGGTCAATGGTTGGGTTCACCCGGAGGTGGCAGCCGTTCGTCAACTTTCTCGGGGAAAATTAAAATGTCAGCAGATGCAGTATTCCAAGGTGGTGGTGGGGGGTGGGGGGGCAGGGGCGGGGGGGGGGGGGGGGGGGGGGGGGGAGGGTTGGATTGTTGTTTTATGGTCAGGGTGTGTGAAGATTGCGATAGGGGTGGAAATGTTTATTATACCATGTTTTTGTTATTGTTATTATTATAAAATCTTTCAAATACCTTAATACAAATATTAAAAAAAAACAAATGCCATATAACATATTAACAATACATCTAACACTATTACAATACAATACAAAGGAGCCCCCTGTAACCCTCAACGAGAAAAAATAATTAACATTTTTATTTCTTAGTGAAACAGAATATTGAACCCCCTCTGCTGCTTAACAGTTGACATAATTACTCTCGGCCCCCCGCTGATGGTCTAGTCGTTCTTGAAAAAGTCGATGAACAGCTTCCACCTCATGGAGAATCCTTCATCGGAACGTCTAATGGTGAACTTGATCTTCTTCAAATGAAGGAACTCAGCAAGGTCCTACACCCATGACCCAGTGCTTGGTGGTTCTGCGGCCCGCCAATTAAGCAAAATTCTCCTTTGCGCCAGTAAGGAGACGAATGTCACGATATCGGCACCCTTTCCCACCATGACACCAGGATCCTCAGACACACCAAAAATAGCCACCCATGGAGAAGGTGTGACCACGACCTCCACCACCCGAGACAATACATCTGTAACACCTTCCAAAACTCGACTAGTTTTGGACAGGACCAGAACATGTGGACAAGGTTCGCAGGGGATCCGGCACATCATATACATTGACCAGCCATTGACGGGAAGAAACGGCTCAGGCTAGCCGGTGCCATATGCACCCTGTACACAATGTTAAGCTGCATATGACTGAGCCTAGCACATGACGAGGAAGCCATTGACCATGCACAACGCTTCCTTCCGAATCAAGCCCCGCACCGCTTCAGCCAACTCTCTTCCCATCTCTGCCACATCGTCACCATCAAGACTTCCTCCCTACTGGCACAATCAGCATACACATTGGAGATCTTAATCGGGTCAATGGCCTTTGGAGGTTTCCATCCTCTGTTTCTGGAATTGTGAGGTTAAGAAGTCCACTAATTGGGCCGTAGACCATTGAGCCGGGTGTACAGGCTCCGGGCCCGCCACCATCATGCCTTTGACTCCGCTTTTCAGAGCCTCACGGTCTGTCTGCTGCCGTTTGTTTTACTCCGTTGCTTTTCATTGGATGCGTGCCGGCTCTAAAAGTCTGCCGCCACTTTTACAAAGCCAAACTCACGCTTCAGGACTGAAATCGCAAGTCCGATCGCGACTATAGATAAGTAAAAAAAATAAATCCCCGCACGGGAGCCACCAAGTTCATGGCCGCTTATCGCATGGCCGGCAGCGGAAGTCGCTGGTAGAACTTTACGATTGCATTGCCATGATTGGCCTCCATAATCAAATCCACAGATTTGGTTTTAAAAGAAACAAAGCAGTAAGTTTAATTTTACGAATGGAGACAGAAACATTTCAACACGGATATGTTCATCTTCTAACCATTCTCTCTATACTCAGAATTATTTCCGTAAATTCATGTTACCCTTCAGATCAAATCTATCATCAAGGAGAAAATAGCGAGGCATCTGGATGGAAATTGTCCCATTGGGCAGACGCAGCATGGGTTCATAAAGGGCAGATCGTGCCTAACTAATTTAGTGGAATTTTTTGAGGACATTACGGGCGCGGTAGATAACGGGGAGCCAATGGAGGTGGTATATCTGGATTTCCAGAAAGCCTTTGACAAGGTGCCACACAAAAGATTGCTGCATAAGATAAAGATGCATGGCGTTAAGGGGAAAGTAGTACCATGGATAGAGGATTGGTTAATTAATAGAAAGCAAAGAGTGGGGATTAATGGATGTTTCTCTGGTTGGCAATCAGTAGCTAGTGGTGTCCCGCAGGGATCAGTGTTGGGCCCACAATTGTTCACAATTTACATAGATGATTTGGAGTTGGAGACCAAGGGCAATGTGTCCAAGTTTGCAGACGACACTAAGATGAGTGGTAAAGCAAAAAGTGCAGAGGATACTGGAAGTCTGCAGAGAGATTTGGATAGGCTAAGTGAATGGGTTAGGGTCTGGCAGATGGAATACAATGTTGACAAATGTGAGGTTATCCATTTTGGTAGGAATAACAGCAAAAGGGATTATTATTTAAATGATAAAATATTAAAAGATGCTGCTGTGCAGAGGGACCTGGGTGTGCTAGTGCATGAGTCACAAAAAGTTGGTTTATAGGTGCAACAGGTGATTAAGAAGTCAAATTGAATTTTGTCCTTCATTGCTAGAGGGATGGAGTTTAAGACTAGGGAGGTTATGCTACAATTGTATAAGGTGTTAGTGAGGCCACACCTGGAGTATTGTGTTCAGTTTTGGTCTCCTTACTTGAGAAAGGATGTACTGGCACTGGAGAGTGTGCAGAGGAGATTCACTAGGTTAATCCCAGAGCTGAAGGGGTTGGGATACAAGGAGAGATTGAGTAGACTGGGACTGTACTCGTTGGAATTTAGAAGGATGAGGGGGGATCTTATAGAAACATATGAAATTATGAAGGGAATAGATAGGATAGAAGCGGGCAGGTTGTTTCCACTGGCGGGTGAAAGCAGAACTAGGGGGCATAGCCTCAAAATAAGGGGAAGTAGATTTAGGACTGAGTTTAGGAGGAACATCTTCACCCAAAGGGTTGTGAATCTATGGAATTCCTTGCCCAGTGAAGCAGTAGAGGCTCCTTCATTAAATGTTTTTAAGATAAAGATAGATAGTTTTTTGAAGAATAAAGGGATTAAGGGTTATGGTGTTCGGGCCGGAAAGTGGAGCTGAGTCCACAAAGGATCAGCCATGATCTCATTGAATGGTGGAGCAGGCTCGAGGGGCCAGCTGGCCTACTCCTGCTCCTAGTTCTTATGTTCTTATGTTCTTATGTAAATGTTCACTTCTCACTACGTGGCAGAAGCGTGGTTTTTAACAGACCTAGCTCTGGAGAAAATGAAGTGTTCGCTCTTGAGGTCCACTTTAATACTTATATCACAGCTAATGAGATGGCAGAAATACAAGGAAATCTAACAACTACAATGTGTAGGGGTGGTGGTCCAGTAAAAGTAGGAAAAGTCGATAGTTTAACTAGTGTGAGTTCTCTTTCAGAAGGTCACACAAGAAGCCTGTGAGGCTGCACAATACCATGACCAAACATGTTACCATTTAACAAAATTATGGAGGGACTACTATAGCCAGTATGACATGCGTATTGGGAGAATATAAACACACATAATATAAAGCCAATAGGGTGGTTTTCCTTTTGCTCTCTAACCGACTTCCTATTTCTTCTGCCCCTGGCTCCACTAAGATTGTCAGAAGGAGACCAAAGGCTCCACTTCTGCACAGCCTGACACTGGTCTCCAATTGTCAATGTTGGCCAGCAGTGGGCCTTGAAAGTATTGTATTGATCTTCAATAATTACTGAATCTTTCCATTGACCCTGAACTCGGGATTGTGCAAGTGCCAATTGGAATAGATATCCATCTCTTCGCATCAAACCTGCGAATGCTGGGAATCTGAAACAAAAAGAGCCGATATTGAGATACAAAGCAGGCCTGTTAGTAATTAAGATGGAATAAGCTGGATCAATATTTTGGATGTTATGTGGCAGTGTCTTGCAATGGAAACATTAAACCATTTTGTTTACTGACAATTTCTGGCACAGCTCTGCTGTATTTTTGATTATTTTTAATTTTGTTGCAACCTTCAGAATTTTATTTTAAAATGCTGTAGCAGTTGCTACCTTGGTTTTCAGGCCAGTTTCCGGATTCTGATTGAAAGATTCTCTGAATGCTCTATGAAAGAATACGGTAGTAGACCAGGGAGGGACTGTTGCTGAAGGACAGAAAGGAGGTTAGCAAGGAGAGTAGCCAGGGCCAGCAATGGAAGCTGGATGTGGGACTTTTAGCTGACAAAGAGGTGTGCGGGCGGCTGAGGAAATGTATTAAGAACTACCTGGAAGTCAACGACACTGGTGAAGCTTTGGCAGCGGTGGTCTGGGAGGCAGTGAAGACGGTGTTTAGAGGGGAGCTGATCTCGATACGAGCCCACAGGGAGAAGGTAGACAGAGCAGAGACGGACCGACTGATAAAGGAGATATTGCAGGTCGACAGTGTCATGATATGCAGACACACATAATGATATACAGACAAGCAGCTAATGGATACGGAGAACAGGACATGACCAATAAGCAGGCAGGACACTCAGGGGTGGGATCTGACTATAAAAGACACGAGGCACTCACACTCCACCTCTTTCCACTGATGAACATCTAGAGAGTCAGTCAAGGGTGTTGTTACAATCTCACGCCTCCACCACGTGACTAAGAGCTAGTCTGGTTCAGTCAGACAGAGTAACAACACTTAAGTTAGCAGAGAGTCGAACTCACAGAGAACTATGCTAACTGTGCTATTAGTTCAATAAACCTGATTGAACTACTTCAAGGTCTGGAGTATCTTTCTGATCTAAGCTGCATCCAGTTGCAGCCAGTGTTAGACCAGTGTACCTAACACGACATGATCCCAGGAGACTACTAATTTAAGGTGGCTTACCTCAGTCCGTTCTGTGACGACCAGCAAATGTATTCCGGCACCATGGAGAGGATTCAGGCTCCTCATCAGCTCAGGACCTCCGGCAATCTCAGTGCCAACTGGCGGACATTCAAGCAAAGGTTTCTGCTGTACATCGAAGCCTCAGACCTCGTGGGTGCGTCTGATGCAAGGAAGATTGCGCTTCTCCTCTCAACAGCGGATGATCAAGCCATCAAACTCTTCAACTCTTTTCACTTCACCGAAGGCCAGGACAAGACAAAGTTTCAGACCATCCTGGACAAGTTCGATAGTCACTGTGAAGTGGACACCAATGAAATCTTTGAGCGCTACATATTCAAACAACGTCTTGAAGGTAAAGATGAATCTTTCAATGCCTTCTTAACTAGCCTTCACCTGCTAGCGCTGTCCTGCAACTTTGGTGATATTGCTGACTCCATGATCAGAGACCAAATCGTGTTTGGAGTTCACTCTGATCCTCTGAGAGAGCAGATCTTAAAAATCAAGCATATGACCCTGCCAGTCGCGATTGAAACATGTACAGTGCATGAGAGCGCAAAAAATCGGTATTCCCAATACAAATCGGCTGAAAATGTGAAACTTGCCTCCCACGAGGCAGTGAGTGTGCAGGCCATCTCCCGGGTGCAGCGCCTCAGCATTGAAGACAGCGGCCATCTCGTGCGCTTTTCCCAGAGCCCCACGCATGCGTGATGCGAACGGGATGACAAAGCGGCCGACACCCACACTGGGCATGTGCGACGGCATACACCGTGTCACGACGCCGACGTCATGACGTGCCCGAACTGTGGCAACGCTCACTTAAAGGGACACTGCACTGCAAGAGGCAGGCGCTGTTTAAACTGCGGGAAGACTGGACACTATGCAACCTTGTGCAGGTCTGCACCACCAGTCAGAGGCCAGCACTCCCAATTCCAATAACGGCACGTCCAGAATGTGCAACGACGATCACAGGATTCTGGGGCAGGATTCTCCGCAATCGGCGCGATGTCCGTCGACCGGTGCCAAAAACAGCACGAATCAGTCCGGCATCGCGCCACCCCAAAGGTGCGGAATTCTCCGCATCTTGAGGGGCCGAGCCCTCACCTTGAGGGGCTAGGCCCGCGCCGGGCTGATTTCTGCCCCACCAGCTGGCGGGAAATGCCTTTGGTGCCCCGCCAGCTGGCGCGGAAATGACTTTTCCGTGCGGTGCATGCGTGGGAGCGTCAGCGGCCGCTCACGGCATCCCCGCGCATGCGCAGTGGAGGGGGTCTCTTCCGCCTCCGCAATAGTGGAGACCATGGCGAAGGCGGAAGGAAAAGATTGCCCCCACGGCACAGGCCCGCCCGCGGATCGGTGGGCCCCGATTGCGGGCCAGGCCACTGTGGGGGCACCCCCCAGGGCCAGATCGCCCCCGCGCCCCCCACAGGACCCCGGAGCCCGCCCGCGCCGCCTTGTCCCGCCGGTAAGAGAGGTGGTTTGATTCTCGCTGGGACAGGTATTCCAGCAGCGGGACGTCGACCCATCGCGGGCTGGAGAATCTCCAGGGGTGGCCCGCCAACCGGCGCGGTGTGATTCCCGCCCCCGCCGAATATCCGGTGCCGGAGAATTCGGCAACTGGTGGGGGCGGGATTCACGCCAGCCCCCGGCGATTCTCCGACCCGGCGGGGGGTCAGAGAATCCCGCCCCTGATCCTGGCAGTACAACGGATCCAGAGGACGAGTGCCTGGAGTCCGCCTGCCGCGTGGGCACCATTACCACACCAAACTCATCTCGCATTCAGTTCATACTCGCTGTGGATTCGGAGGACGAATGGCGTGCGGTGATGCAGGTCAACCGCTGCTCCATCCAGTTCAAGCTGGACACAGGTGCTTCTGCCAACCTCCTCTCACAGGCAGATTTCAAACACATCAAGAAGCCCCCCAAGGTCCTTCCAGCAGCCTGCCAGCTCCTGGACTATAACGGTAATGCCATCACGGCACTGGGGTCCTGCCATCTACTCGTCTCCAACCGGAGCACCCATGCACGGCTAAGGTTTGAAATTGTCAAGCCGGACAGGGCATCCCTACTGGGCGCGCATGCTGCAAAAAGCTAAACCTGGTGCAGCGGGTTTACACAACGTCACCCTCCAACGTGGATCTTCAAGCTGGCTTTGACGACATCCTCGCTCAGTATCCAGATGCGTTTGACGGGATGGGCACTTTGCCATATCGGTATAAGATTCTACTGCGACCTGATGCCAAGCGAGTGGTCCATGCACCATGCCGACTCCCGGCTCCGCTGAAGGAGCGCCTGAAGGAACAGCTCAAGGAGCTGCAGCAGCAGGGGATCATTTCCAGGGTAACCGAACCGACTGACTGGGTCAGCTCGATGGTGGTAGTTAAAAAACCCTCTGGAGACCTGCACATCTGAATTGATCCCAAGGATCTCAACCAGAATATAATGCGTGAACACTACCCCATCCCGAAGCGGGAGGAACTCACCAGTGAGATGGCACATGCAAGGTTTTTCACAAAGTTAGATGCGTCACATGGATTCTGGCAAATCCAGCTGGATGAGTCCAGCAGAGGTCTCTGCACCTTCAACACACCACTTGGCAGGTACTGTGATAACCGTATACCGTTCGGCATCGTCTCGGCATCGGAGATATTTCATCGCATCATGGAGCAGATGATGGAGGGCATCGAAGGGGCTCATGTGTACGTGGACGACGTCATCATATGGTCCACGACCCCTGAGGAGCATGTTTCCCGTCTCCAGCAGCTATTCCGCCGTGTCCACGCCAATGGCCTGAAGCTGAACAGGGCCAAATGTTGCTTTGGCATGTCGACACTCAAGTTCCTAGGTGACCAGATCTCTCAGCAGGGCATGTGCCCCGACACAGACAAGGTCAAGGCCATCGCAGCCATGAAGGTCCTGGAAGACAAGAGGGCGGTATTGCGCTTCCTGGGCATGGTCAATTTTCTGAGCACGTTCGTCCCAAACATGGCCTCACACACCAGGGCCCTACGAAACCTGATGAAAAAGTCCACTGCCTTCGAATGCAAGGCGGCCCATCAGGCAGAGTGGTTGGAGCTGAAAGCCAAGCTCACCACTGCACCCATATTGGCATTTTTTGACCCAGACAGGTAAACGAAAATCTCGACAGATGCGAGCCAGGATGGCATCAGTGCAGTCCTACTGCAACGCGGTGACACTTGATCCTGGGCACCGGTTGCCGACGCGTCAAAGGCAATGATGCCCACTGAACAAAGGTCTGCACAAATCGAGAAGGAATACCTGGGCCTTCTCACTGGCATTCTCAAGTTTCACGACTATGTCTATGGCCTGCCGACATTCACAGTCGAGATGGATCACAGGCCCCTGGTCCACATTATCCACAAGGACCTGAATGACATGACGCCTCGGTTGCAGCGCATCCTCCTCCAGCTCAGAAGGTATGACTTTGACCTGGTCTACACGCCTGGCAAGGAGCTCACCATTGCCGATACACTGTCCCGCTCCATCACCGTGCCTAGTGAACCACTGAACGTAATCCGGCAAATTGAGTCACAGGTTGAGTCACAGGTGCAGCTGTGTGCTAGCACCCTCCCGGCATCTGATGAGAAGGTGATTCGTATCCGCGAGGAGACAGCCAAAGACCCCCTCTTGCAGCGTGTTATGCAACACCTAGCCAATGGTTGGCAAAAAGGGCAGTGCCCTCAATTTTTCAATGTAAAGGATGACCTGACAGTGGTTGATGGTATCCTCCTCAAACTGGACCGGATTGTAATTCCACACAATCTCCAGAGCTTGGTGCTCCGTCAAATCCATGAGGGCCACCTGGGTGTGGAAAAGTGCTGTCGCAGAGCCAGGCAGGCTCTCTACTGGCCCGGGATCAGCCAGGACATCGCGAACATCCTTAACTGTGCGACCTGTCAACGCTTCCAGCCAGCGCAGAGTAAGGAGACACTTCAGCAGCATGAAATCGAAACCTCTCCGTGGTCCAAGGTTGGCATCGACCTCTTTCATGCAAATGGTCGTGATTACGTGTTAATCATTGATTACTTTTCCAATTACCCTGAAGTCGTGAAGCTCTCAGACCTCACATCTCGGACCGTCATCAAGGCCTGTAAGGAGACGTTCTCCAGGCATGGTATCCCACTCACTGTCATGAGTGACAATGGCCCGTGCTTCAGCAGCCATGAATGGTCTCTGTTTGCCCAGTCGTATCAGTTCAAACACGTCACTTCCAGCCCACACTATCCGCAGTCAAACGGAAAAGTTGAGAACGGGGTGCACATAGTGAAGCAGCTCATCTGCAAGGCCGCGGATTCTGCGTCTGACATTCACCTTGTGCTGCTTGCGTACAGGGCGGCCCCACTGTCCACTGGTATGTCGCCGGCTCAACTCCTGATGAACAGGGACCTGCGAACGACACTTCCAGCTGTACACGTGCCCTACCTGGATCACGTCCCGGTGTTGCAGAAGGTGCAGCAACTCCGAAACCGGCAAAAACAGGGCTATGATGCTCATGCCACCGATTTGCCCGTGTTATCCCCGTCCGACACTGTTCAGGTCAAGATCCCTGATGGAGGCTGGTCAGCTCCAGTTATCGTTGTTCGACAGGCTGCCCCCGCTCGCATGTTGTGCGTCTGGCTGATGGTTCCGTTGTGCGACGAAACTGACGGGCACTGCGCAAAGTTGCCCGCCCGCAACCACATTCTTCTCCGTTTCCTTCTGTTGTTTTGCCACCTCCTGGTACCTCGACTCACGAGGCCACCAGTCAGGCTTCAATCCCACCCATCAAGGCGCCGTCGTCCTCACCACCACCTCTCCGGCGGTCGACAAGGATCAGACGCAAGCCACAGAGACTGGACTTATGAACATTTGTTCTGTTTGCTATGTTCTGTGTTCTCGCATTAGACAGCTGTTTTCACATGTACACATGTTCACATCCACTGCATGTATATATGTTAATATTGGCCTATTCTTGTAAATACGTTCACATCTGTCATCCAAACATCAAAAAAAGGGGCGATGTCATGATATGCAGACACACACATAATGATATACAGACAAGCAGCTAATGGACACCGAGAACAGGACATGACCAATAGGCAGGCAGGACACTCAGGGGTGGGATCTGACTATAAAAGACACGAGGCACTCACACTCCATCTCTTTCCACTGATGAACATCTAGAGAGTCAGTCAAGGGTGCTGTTACAATCTCACACCTCCACCACGTGGCTAAGAGCTAGTCTGGTTCAGTCAGACAGAGTAACCACAGTTAAGTTAGCAGAGAGTCGAACTCACAGAGAACTGTGCTAACTGTGCTATTAGTTCAATAAACCTGATTGAACTAACTTCAAGGTCTGGAGTATCTTTCTGATCTAAGCTGCATCCAGTTGCAGCCAGTATTAGACCAGTGTACCTAACACAACAGACAGGAGGTATGCGGAGACCCCAGAGGCAGGGCTTTTAAGGGAACAACGGAGGCCACAGGTGGAGTTTGGCTTGTTAACTTCAGGGAGGGTGGTAGAGCAGCTGAGGAAGGCGAGGGGGGCGATCTATGAGCATGGAGAGAAGGCCAGCAGAATGCTCGCACAGCAGCTTAGAAAGAGGGAGGCAGCCAGGGAGATAGGGAAAGTAATGGATGGGGACGGGAACCTGTTTGGAGACTCAGTAGGGGAGAATAAGACGTTCAAGGAGTTTTACAGTAGGTTGAATGGGTCGGAACCCCCAGCGGGGCCGGAGGAGATGAAGCACATCTTAGGGGGGCTGAATTTCCCGAAGGTGGACGGGGGGCTGGTAGAAGGGCTGGGGGCCCCAATCGGGTTGGAAGAGATAATGGAGGGTCTGAAGGCCATGCAGTCGGGTAAAACCCCGGGGCCGGACGGGTACCCAGCGGAGTTCTATGAAAAGTTCTCTGGGATATTGGGGCCGCTGTTGATGAGAACATTCAATGAAGCACGGGAGCATGGGGTGCTTCCCCCGACGATGTCACAGGCCACAATCTCATTGATCCTGAAGCGGGACAAGGACCCGGAGCTGTGTGGGTCCTATAGGCCGATATCTCTATTGCATGCGGACGTCAAACTGCTGGCCAAAATCTTGTCCTCTAGGATTGAGGATTGTGCTCTGGACGTTATTGGGGAGGACCAGACGGGGTTTGTTAAGGGAAGGCAGTTGGTGGCCAATGTAAGAAGGCTGTTAAATGTGATCATGATGCCCCCGGAAGGTAGGGAGGTGGAGGTAGTGGTCGCAATGGACGCAGAGAAGGCTTTTAATCGGGTAGAATGGGAATACCTGTGGGAGGTACAGGGACGGTTCGGATTTGGGCAGGGCTTTATTGACTGGGTCAGGTTGTTGCATCAGGCTCCTGTTGCGAGTGTCCGGACGAATAGGACAATATTGGACTATTTCAGGCTGCATCGGGGGACGAGACAGGGCTGCCCCCTCTCCCCACTGTTGTTCGCGTTAGCTATAGAGCCGCTGGCAATTGCGCTGAGAGCCTCAAGGGGCTCGAAGGGGCTGGTCTGGGGGGGGGAAGTGGAACACAGAGTCTCGCTTTACGCAGGCGCCCTGCTTCTGTATGTATCAGACCCATTAGATGGGATGGAAGAAATTATGAGGATTCTGGGGGAATTTGGCTGGTTTTCGGGGTATAAACTAAATATGGGGAAAAGTGAGATGTTTGTGGTCCAGGCAAGGGGGCAGGGGAGATGACTGGGGGAACTGCCGTTAAGAGTGGTAGGGGGAAGCTTTCGGTATCTAGGCATCCAGGTGGTGCGGGAATGGGAATGGCTGCACAAGCTAAATCTGGCCCGACTAGTGGACCAAATGAAGGACAATTTTCGGAGATGGAACGCGCATCCGTTGTCACTAGATGGGAGAGTGCAGACAGTGAAAATGACGGTCCTCCCGAGATTCCTGTTTGTGTTTTAATGTCTCCCCATCTTTATTCCGCGTTCCTTTTTCAAACGGGTCAATAAGGAAATCACTGGCTTTGTCTGGGCGGGCAAGACCCCGCGAATAAAAAAGGGGATGCTTGAGCGGAGCCTGGGGGAGGGCGGGCTGGTGCTGCCGAACTTCAGTCATTACTATTGGGTGGCGAACATAGCCATATCAGGAAGTAGGTGGTGGGGGGAGGTTCGGTATGGGAGCGTATGGAGGCGGCTTCGTGCAAGGGCACCAGTTTGGGGGTGTTGGTAACGGTGCCTCTGCCGTTCCCGCCGGCACGGTACTCCACCAGCCCCGTGGTGGCAGCCCTGAGGGTCTGGGGGAAATGGAGGACGCACGTGGGAGCGGAGGGAGCATCGATGTGGTCTCCAATCTGTAATAATCACCGGTTTGCCCCGGGAAGGATGGATGGAGGGTTTCGGAGATGGCAGAGAGCAGGAATCGAGATGATGGGGGTTATGTTCATAGAGGGGAGCTCTCCTAGCCTGAGGGAGCTGGAGGAGAAATTTGGATTGGCGAGGGGAAACAAATTTAGGTACCTTCAGGTGCGGGACTTCCTACGCAGGCAGGTTTCAACCTTCTCGCTCCTACCACCAAGGGGGATACAGGACAGGGTAGTTTCCAGAGTGGGGGTGGGAGAAGGAAGGGTCTCTGACCTTTACAAGGTACTCATGGGATCAGAGACGACGCAGACGGAGGAGCTGAAGCTCAAGTGGGAAGAGGAGCTGGGATGGAGAGATAGAGGATGGTCTCTGGGCGGACGCGTTGAGTAGAGTCAACGCGTCCACAACATGTGCCAGGCTCAGCCTGATACAATTCAAGGTTGTTCACCGGGCTCACATGACAGTGGCCCAGATGAGCAGGTTCTTTGGGGTGGAAGACAGGTGTGCAAAATGTGCGGGAGGACCAGCGAACCATGTCCACATGTTCGCAACATGTCCAAAGCTTGGGGGATTCTGGCAGGGGTTTGCGGATGTCATGTTCACGGTGTTAAAAACAAGGGTGGCACTGAGTCCAGAGGTGGCGATTTTTGGAGTGTCGGAAGACCCGGGAATCCAGGAGGAGAAAGAGGCAGATGTTCTGGCCTTTGCTTCCCTGGTAGCCCGGAGACGGATATTATTAGCTTGGAGGGACTCAAAACACCCGAAGTCGGAGACCTGGCTATCGGACATGGCTAGCTTTCTCTGTTTGGAGAAAATCAAGTTCGCCTTGAGAGGGTCAATGATAGGGTTCGCCCTGAGGTGGCAGCCGTTCGTCGACTTCTTTGCGGAAAATTAACCGTCAGCAGGAGGGAGGGGGGGGGGGGGAGGGGGGGTTGGGGGGGAGGGGGAGGAGGGGGGTGAGGGGGAGGCTGGGGGTTAGCTTAGTTTAGAGTAGGGGGTTAGTAAAGGTGGGACCTGAAAGGGAAGAAGATAGCTTTTGCACTATGTTTATAAATTCATGTTTATTTTGTTGTTGTTGTAAAACCAGAAATACCTCAATAAAATGTTTATTAAAAAAAAGAATATGCCAGTAGAGCGGTCAGGTGGCTAAATTGCTTCAGGTGTTCCTTCCTTTCAGTTTCAGGACCCTATTTAGATCCCGGTTCAAGTCAACGAGTTTGCCTATTTGCCTGTTGGAATCTTACCCTGACTCGGTCAAAACCATGAAAACATCACACAGACTGTAGAATGCAGTTAGCCCAGTTCTTTAAAATAAAGTTAGTATTTTATTAATGGAACTCTAAGTAGTTGAAGTTACTAATCTATCAGCTCGTTTTTAAAATTCATTCAATGTGGGTATCATTGGCTGTGTCAGCATTTATTGCCCATCCCTAAAGGAATTTATGAGTCAACCACTGGAATCACATATAGGCCAGACCAAGCACCCTTCCTCCAAGCCAGACAAGGCACCCTTTCTCTGGGCCAGTCCAGGCACCCTTCCTCCAGGCCAGACCACACACCCTTTCTCTGGGCCAGACCAGGCACCATTCCTCTAGGCCAGACCAGGCACCCTTCCTCTAGGCCAGACCAGGCACCCTTCCATTGGGCCAGATCAGGCACCCTTCCTCTAGGCCAGACCAGGCCAGACCACACACCCTTTCTCTGGGCCAGACCAGGCACCATTCCTCTAGGCCAGACCAGGCACCCTTCCTCTAGGCCAGACCAGGCACCCTTCCATTGGGCCAGATCAGGCACCCTTCCTCTAGGCCAGACCAGGCCAGACCACACACCCTTTCTCTGGGCCAGACCAGGCACCATTTTCCCCTAGGCCAGACCAGGCACCCTTCCTCTGGGCCAGACCAGGCACCCTTCCTCTAGGCCAGACCAGGCACCCTTCCTCTAGGCCAGACCAGGCACCCTTCCATTGGGCCAGACCAGGCACCCTTCCTCTAGGCCAAACCAGGCACCCTTCTCTCGGCCAGAGCAGGCACCCTTCTCTAGGCCAGACCAGGCACCCTTCCTCTTGGCCAGACCAGGCACCCTTCCCTGAAGGACATTAGTGAACCAGGTGGATTTTTACAATAATAGTTTCACAGTCATCATATTGAATTCAAATTTCGCCATCTGCCATGGTGGGATTTGAACCTGGGTCCCTAGAGCATTACCTTGGGTCACTAGTCCAGCAACAATACCACTACACCACTGCCTCCACATAATCAGTGTTCAGTTTGGAAGGTCAAATCCATTTGTCAGCTATTAACTTTTGACTGGATTATTTGAGCACTAAAGAACAGAATATTAAACAGTCATAAACATTAAATAAATATTAACAGACATCCTCGACTGCATGAGCAAGATCTGCAACTCTGATTTTATGTAAAATAAGATCCAAGAATGTCAGTTTGTTTCTACTCCCCTCCTGAAAGTACTAACTCTGACCAGATTCTAGCACATGGGCTGGATATCATCTGCTATCTTACTCAAGTGATCATTTCTGACTGAGTGAATGTTGGTAATCCTTACAACTATAGAGGGTCATCTTTGACCTCAGTGCATCTACTTTCCATGGGGGTTCTCATAAAACAGGGTGTTCTGGACGTTTCCGCTGGAGTAGAGAACTGAGGTTAATTGTAGCCCTCTGCCTGCCCCAATCGTTCCTCTATGTGAGATAACAGAAGACTCAAAGATAGAGAGGGAAAGTTGGATAAGGCCAGTAACCGGGCAGCGTGATTGCATTTATGATTAACCTCTACCCCCATTTGTAGAGATGCAGGTAGCACATCAAGGCAGCATTTGACAGAGTATGGCATCAAGGAGTCCTTGCTAAACTGGAGTCAATGGGAATCAAGGGGAAAACTCTCCGCTGGTTGGAATCATACCTGGCACAAAGGAATTTGGTTGTGGTGGTTGCAGTCAATTATCTCAGTCCAGGGCATCACTCAGGGTTCCTCAGGATAGTGTTCCAGGCCCAACCATCTTCAGCTGCTTCATCAATGACCTCCCTTCCATCATAAGGTCAGAAGAGGGAATATTTGCGGAAGACTGCACAATGTTCAGCATTATTCACAACTCCTCAGATAATGAAGCAATCCGTGTCCAAATGCATCAAGACCTGGAAAATATCCAAGCTTGGGTTGACAAGTGGCAAGTTACATTCACGCCACACAAGTGACCATCTCCTACAAGAGAGGATGTAACCACCACCCCTTGACATTCAATGGCATTACCATCGCTGAATCCCCCATAATCAATATCCTGGGGGGTTACCATTGATCAGAACTGAACTGGTCTAGTCATATTAATACTGTGACTACCAGGTCAGGTCAAAGGCTAGGAATCCTATGGCGAGTAACTCACCTCCTGACCTCCCAAAGTCTGTCCATCATCTACAAGGCACAAGTCAGGAGTGTAATGGAATGCTCTTCACTTGCCTGGATGAGAGTAGCAGCATCAACACTCAAAAAACTCCATCCAGGACAAAGCAGCCCGCTTTATTGCTCCTCCTTCCACAAACATTCAAACCCTCCACCACCGACATGGCAGCCATGTGTACCATCTAGAAGATGCACACACAGGAATTCACCAAGGTTCCTTAGACAGCACCTTCCAAACCCACAACAACTACCATCTAGAAGGACAAGAGCAGCAGATACCTGGTGGTTTCTATTTTAACATTGTCGTTTTACTGGTCTGTAAGGGAGGGATGGTAAGCTGTGTAACTGTTGTACAGTGGGGATTTTGGGTTACGTTCAGCGAACTGTAGTCAACACCCTCACCAATGTTTTATTTGGTATGAGCTGAAAGTATAGCTAGTGTGATGCAGCTGCCAATTTGGCTCCAAAATGTCACCCATGGACCCTAAACTACAGGCACTGCAGAGCTCAATTCTGTAGTCAGAAAGTGTCACGGGTGTGGAAGTGCAACAAAACCATCTGAGTTGTGAGGTGGTGATGGTGGTGCTGGTGCTGGTGGGGAGGGGTGTGTGTGGGGGGGTGGGGGGGGGGGGGTTGGTAGTGCAGGATGTTTTTTTTTAATTTAAGTTGATTAGTCATGTCATTAATAAACTTGCCAGCTCATTCATTTCTCATACCATGACCTAATCGGGAGGTTGGGTGTTGAGAGAGGCTGTGATTATGGTGTCAGCTGCATACTGGATCTGATCATGTTGCTCGTACTGCTCCAGTTAAAGGCCTGGTGCTGAAGGCAACTCTGTGACGTTTGGTTCAATTTTGTTATGAATGCAACATTTGGTTTGTACTTAAGTGCAACACTACTGAATTATGGTGGAGATTTACTTCCAGCTTGTCATCAAATGCGATTTGTCATCTGGAAATCCATTCATAAAGGAATACTTGTAACAGGGTAACAGTTACAAACAGCTGAGGCAAAGTCTTGAAACTCGAACTTCTCTTGGTCGCAAAACTTGGCCATTTTGCAACAGGGATGTTGCGATGCAAGACCTGTATCAATGAATGGAAGACTCTCAGCTTTGAAGTTTAGGATCTCCAGTGAGAATCTGAAGCTGTGATGTCCCAGGCAAAAGAGTATATTTTTGTCAGAGGTGAAGTCTTGTCTGACCTTGCCCCTGCTACAGCAGTTGTCACTTCCCTCATTTAAAATATACTATAGCACATGCCATGCTCGACCAAAAAAAGTAAGCTTGATTTTCACGATAAAGATAGATATAAATAATTAATTTGTATTTACATAACGCTTTTCACATTCTCAAGACATCTTTAAAGCACTTTCCAAGCGATGTACTACCTTTGAAATACATTCACTGACCTAATGTATGACTAAGAAGTGGTTAAGGAGGGACAGCTAAATGCATCTCACCTGTGAAAACTTTAATTGCTGGAACATCCTCAGTGCCAAGAAAAAATAAATATAACCATTAAGCTGAGGATTGACTAAAACAAATGTTCCAGATTTCTTTGTGCCTCTCGGGCACAAGTGCTCTGAACATAGTTGCTGACAGGACTATGACTCAGACTTGCTTTCTCCTTTTCTATATGAAGGTGCTGTGAGAAAGATGAAGGTGATATGAACATCAGAATCACAGAATAATACAACACAGAAAAGGCCCTTCGACCCACCGAGTCTGCACTGACACATGAAAAACCCCTGACCTGCCCACCTAATCCCATTTGCCAGCAGTTGGCCTTGAATGTTATGACGTGCCAAGTGCTCATCCAAGTACTTTTTAAAGGATGTAGGGCAACCCACCTCTACCACCCTCCCAGGCAGTGCATTCCAGACTGTCACCACCTTCTGGGTAAAAAACATTTTCCTCAAATCCCCCCTCACCTTGAACTTGTGCCCCCTCGCAACTCACCCTTCAACTAAGGAGAACAGCTGTTCCCTATCCACCCTGTCCATGCCCCTCATAATCCGGTACACCTCGATCAGGTCACCCCATAGTCTTCTCTGCTCCAGCGAAAACTACCCAAGCCTACTCAACCTCTCTTCATAACTAAAGTGTTTCATCCCAGGCAACATCCTGATGAATCACCTCTGCACCCCCTCCAGTGCAATCACATCCTTCCTATAATGTGGTGACTAGAATTGCACACAGTAATCAGGCACCACGGTCTGAGTGGGATGCTAGGCAATGACTCCCACTTGCTATCTGGCCCGCCCATCCAGAGAAATCTACTTGGCTTGTGTGAAATGCTTACTATTAGCAATAGTACTAATCGGCGCCAGCGTCAGCACTTGCTGGGAAGGCCAGTGAATGACAGGAGACCGTTGGGTGGGGGGGGGGGGGGTCCCATTAATTGTATGGAAATAGGGCTTAAGTGGTGATAATTGGTTTCTCACCACGCTACAGCGGGTTCTCGATTTCGCCCACAGGAGTAAGCCAGTCGCATCGCAAACTGTTTGACCCCCGCGCGGTTCTTGTTTTCAGCCTCTCCTGTTACTTACCGGCCTCGGTTCGCTCGAGTGAGAGCACTACGAGGTTGGAGAATCGCGTCCATTGTCATTAATATAAATGACAAACAATAGGGGACCCAGCATAGATCCCTGTGGTACATCACTGGATGCTGGCTTCCAGTCACTAAAGCAGCCATCTGTCATCACCCTCTGTCTCCTACAGTTAAGCCAATTTTGAATCCACCTTATCAAGTTACTTTGTATCTGTTGTATTTGTTTTCTTTATAAGTCTCCCATGTGGGACCTTGTCAAAGGCTTTGCTGAAATCCATGGAAACTATATCAACCGCACTACCCTCATCGACACACCTGGGGCGGGATTCGCCGATCCCCCGCTGGGGGGATCGGGGGCGCAGGGGGATCTGGCCCTGGGAGGTGCCCCCACGGTGGCCTGGCCCGTGATCGGGGCGCGGGCGGGCCTGTGCCGTGGGCGCACTCTATTAGTCCGCGTCGGCTGCTGTGGTCCTCCGCGATGGCTGATGTGGAGATCATCCCCCCTTCTGCATGCGTTGGGATGACGCCAGCCCACGCTGGCACTCTCGCGCATGCGCCAACTCATGCCGTCCGGCGGAGGCCCTTCGGCACTGGTTGGCGTGGGCCAAGCCCCTTACGGGCTGGCCGGTGGGGCGCAAACCAATCTGGCGCCGGCCTAGCCCCTGAAGATGCGGAGGATTCCACACCTTCGGGGCGGCCCGACGCCGGAGTGGTTCATGCCACTCCTTCCCACCGGAGTTGCCCGCCTGGCCAGTTTTCGCAGAATCCCGCCCCTGGTCACATGCTCAAAAAATTCAATCAAATTTGTTAGACATGATCTCTCTTTGACAAAGTCATTCTGACTATTCCTGATCAAACCTTGCCTCTCCAAGTGAAGATAGGTTCTCTCCGTCAGAATGTTCGCCAATAGGTTCTCTACCACTGGTGTGAGACTCACTGCTCTGTAGTTCGCTGGCTTATCTCTACAACATTTCTTAAATGGTGGGACCACATTAGCTGTTCCCTAATCCTCTGGCACCTCTCCCGTGGTCAGAGAGGAATTAAAAATTTGGGTCAAAGCTCCTGCAATCTCCTCCCTCACCTCCCACAGCATCCTGGGACACAATGCATCCGGACCGGGAGATATCTCCATTTTTAAGCCTGCCAACAACTCCAACACCTTGTCCCTCCCTATGACAATTTGCTCAAGAACCTCACAGCCTCCCTTCCCGAGTTCTGTCTCTACTAACTCATTCTCTTGGGTGAAGACAGATACAAAGTATTTGTTCAACGCCCTGCCAATGTCCTCTGGTTCCACCCACAAATTTCCCTGTAGGTCCTGAATGGGCCCTACTCTTTCCCTGGCTAGCCTCTTCCCATTGATATACTGATAGACTATGCTGGGATTTTCCCTACTTTTACCAGCCAGAGCTATCTCATATCCCCGCTTTGCTCTCCTAATTGCTTTCTTAAACTCTTCAGTTTCCCGTTGATTATCTGGGGCTCAATAAGAAACACCTAACAATGTAGCTGTCCTTTTTTTTGTTCCTAAGCTCTACCCACAAAGCTTCATTTGTTGTCCCCTCCAAGATATCATCTCTCCTTTCCGCACTAACTGATTCCTTAATGTATATACAGTGAATGGTAGAACCCTCAAGAGTATTGAAAGTCAGAGAGATCTAGGAGTACAGGTCCACAGGTCACTGAAAGGGGCAACACAGGTGGAGAAGGTAGTCAAGAAGGCATACGGCATGCTTGCCTTCATTGGCTGTGGCATTGAGTATAAGAATTGGCAAGTCATGTTGCAGCTGGATAGAACCTTAGTTAGGCCACACTTGGAATATAGTGTTCAATTCTGGTCGCCACACTACCAGAAGGATGTGGAGGCTTTAGAGAGGGTGCAGAAGAGATTTACCAGAATGCTGCCTGGTATGGAGGGCATTAGCTATGAGGAGCGGTTGAATAAACTCGGTTTGTTCTCACTGGAACGACGGAGGTTAAGGGGCGACCTGATAGAGGTCTACAAAATTATGAGGGGCATAGACAGAGTGGATAGGCAGAGGCTTTTCCCCAGGGTAGAGGGGTCAATTACTAGGGAGCATAGGTTTAAGGTGAGAGGGGCAAGGTTTAGAGTAGATGTACGAGGCAAGTTTTTTACACAGAGCTTAGTGGGTGCCTGGAACTCGCTCCCGGAGGAGGTTGTGGAAGCAGGGATGATAGTGACATTTAAGGGGCATCTTGACAAATACATGAATAGGATGGGAATAGAGGGATACGGATCCAGGAAGTGTAGAAGATTGTAGTTTAGTCGGGCAGCATGGTCGGCACGGGCTTGGAGGGCCGAAGGGCCTGTTCCTGTGCTGTACATTTCTTTGTTCTTTGTTAACTAATAATGCAATGCCTTCTCCTCGTCTACCCCCTCCTCTGTCTTGCCTGAAGATTCTATATCCCGGGATGCCAATCCTGCCCCTCCCTCAATCTCTATGATGGCTACTATATCACTCTGATTTGATTGCTTTTCAATGTTATAAGCTATGTCCCTATTCTGCTAACAGTCTGCATCCCCTCCCCATGCCGAATTAGTTTAAACTCCTCCCAACAGCACGAGCAAACCCGCCAGCAAGGATGTTAGTCTCGCTCTAGATCAGTGGGCAGCATAGTAGCACAGTGGTTAGCACAGTTGCTTCACAGCTCCAGGGTCACAGGTTCGATTCCCTGCTTGGGTCACTGTCTGTGCGGATTCTGCACATTCTCCCCGTGTGTGCGTGGGTTTCCTCTGGGTGCTCCGGTTTCCTCCCACAGTCCAAAGATGTGGAGGTTAGGTGGATTGGCCATGATAAATTCCCTTAGTGTCCAAAATTACCCTTAGCATTGGGTGGGATTACTGGGTTATGGGGATAGGGTGGAGGTGTTGACATTGGGAAGGGTGCTCTTTCCAAGAGCCGGTGCAGACTCGATGGGCCGAATGGTCTCCTTCTGCACTGTAAATTCTGTAAAATTTCTATGTCATTGGTACCAACATGTACCATGACTTCTGCCTTATCACCCTTCCCCTTTACAATGCCGTGTGCCCGTTCAGAGACATCCTTGACCGTGGCACCAAGGAGGCAACATACCATCCTGGAGCCTCTTTTACATCCACAGAAGCTACTATCTGTGCCTCTCAGTATGGAGTCCCCTATGACTGGTGCTCTTCTGCGCTTTGACTCTCCCTGCTGAACAACAGAGCCAGCCATGGTGCCACCGCTCTGGCTGCTGTTGTTGTTTTCCCCAATAGGCCATCCTGCCTAGTATCAAAATGGTATACCTGTTAGAGTGGGGGACAGCCATGGGGGATTCCTGCACTGACTGTCTGCCCCTTCTCGAGGTCACTCATCCATCTGCCTGCACTTTTGGTGTGACCAAATCGCTAAAACTTCTGTCTATGGCGTTTCCGCCAGCTGCATGCTCCTAGGTGCATCCAACTGCTGCTCCAACTGATCCATGCGGACTGTGAGGAGCTGCAATTGGGTGCACTTCCAGCAGATTTAGTTGTCCAGAATGCTGGAAGTGTCACGGAATTCTACATCTCACAATTGAAGCACTTTACCTCATTTCTAGCACTAATTAATTAATTAATTAAAAAATAAATACTTATTAAATTAAGTTACAATTACTATATGTTCTCTAACACTAAATTTCTACTATAAATATTAAATGATAAATACACTAATCTCCATTCCCCGGTTTAGTTACCACTCTATTTAGTTAATTAATTAGTCAGCAATTAGCCGGTAATACAGTTATGAAAATAGTTCTCCACTGCCAACAGCTATTAGAAAAATAAGCAGGAGAGCCACATCAGCAAACTCATATTTTAAAAGTGGAAGTAAACCCCCAAAAGCTCCCTTATTTGTATTGAAAGTGGTCATTTCAAACACTCCACCTGAGATAACTCCCAGCTTTCGGCATCAGAAATCATCCAGTCGCCAATAGGGCCCTCGTATAGCTGTAGCACCTTGGTGTGACTTTTCTTAAAAGTCAGAACTTCACAAATATTACTCTTTTACCTGCTGTAACATGTCTATGTTCTCCCCATAGAATTGCCTGATATATTCAGTCGGCACTCTTTATCCTTAAGGTTAAACTAATATCATTTATGAATATTCTTGACATGGCTGAGACTGTGTCTTTCTGTAGGTCTCTACAGAAAGCCTTTCAATTTGTTCCCACACCTTTTGGAAATGGGCAAATATTCCTCCATGACCATACCTGGGGTGAATGTAGGGGATTAGGGAGAGAGTCACAGCAGGAATAGGAGCTTTACATCAACTCACTAATGAGGAGCAAAGACCTAATGCTCAATCTCAATTCCGAAGGCCTCTCAATTGAATAAGAGAATTTTAGCATTTAATGAGCCAGTGATACAGTCGTCTGTTTATTACATGGGGAATACTGTTACCATTTTAAACACCTTTTCACATGAATGTGCCTGGATATTCAGGCCATCATGTAATAATTTACTGCAGTCAGCACTTTAAATCGCAGAGCAATGAGTTATTACCTGGCCGGGCAGTGAAATATTTATCTCTTTCATTTTAACTGATTTACGTCGAAATTCTGGGACGACTAACGTTGTTCATTGTTACAATAAAGGATGGCCCTATGCAGAAGCTCTGCATTGTCACATGAAGCTTGCTGCCTATTTTAAAAGCTGTTGAGAATTGAAATTGACACTGTGCAAATATGCATTGCAAGAAGAGCTGTGATTTGTTTTTAACTCCTTAGATTACTGGTGCAATCCATTGTTGGACTTTAATGTCTTTAAACAATAATGTACATCTAACTCACCTGTTTTTTTTCCAGAACACAAATAAAATGTTCCATTCCAGAGCTATAACTTAAAATAGTTTCCCACCAATCGCCAATTGACTTCCTTACATTTGTTTATCTGTATGGTTCCTACTAATGAGGGGAGTAAATGGAAAGGTTGGGAGGGGTGGGAGGGGGGTGTTGCAGAAGCCAATTGGGGACATAGAATTTTCAGCATGCCACAAAAAATAATTGAATTGTTAATACAATTGATCCCGATTTCCAAGTGTAACATTTTGGCAGAGGACATTTTGTTGCTGACTTTCCAGTTCATGTTTTCCATGTACTGTTTGCTACCAAATTTCGACTTTTTTTCCATGGTACACAATAGGTGCAGAGTTCATAGCTCATCTTAAAAGATGTTTAAAAAAGTAAATGTTGCTAAATTGAAATGAATAAATTGAAATCTAAGGTTCAATTTGTACAATGTTTTACATTGCCAATTCTCCATTTTAAGTGTATGCGCATACTTAAGTGAGAAAATTTCATGATGTAAATCCTGTTAATATGTCACTATGAAAGACAAAAATGTGAAATGTTCATCTGATGCTTAGACTTAGACACTGAACTTTCATCTCTGAGACCTGAATTTGAAACCAGCCTCAAGTTATAGGATGAAAGTCTCACCTCTCTCCTCGTTGGGTGGGTTCTCTGTGAAATACATTGGGCAGACTCAATCCAGAGGACTCATATGTTTATTGGTGTAAGAAGTGGAAATATATTAACACTAATATCTCTCACCCTGACATATATAAAATCTGCCATTTTAAAAAAATGTCCCTGTTGAAATTTATATCTGTGAATGGGACAGTATAAGACCCATTGTGTAACTGTAGCCAGATGGTTCCAGAAAGTACAGAGTGTGACTAAACTGACTGCTATTTTGTTTCTCAAAGCACATTTCATGACGTTAGATTATCTCAAAGCACTCTACGGCCATTTAATTATTTTATTGAAGTGAAGTCATTTTTTTGTATGGGCAAATAGACATCTAATTTGTGTATAGAAAGATCTTACAAACAGCAGGGAAACAAATGATTGGATCATCAGTTTCTGGGGATGGCTGGGGAATAAGTATTGGATTTGATATATTGTCACGTGTACCGAGGTACAGTGAAAAGTATTGTTCTGCATACAGTCCAGACAGATCGTACCAAACATGAAAAAACATAGGACACACATAAATACACATAGACACAGGAGTCGGGTGAACATACGGAGTGTAGTACTACTCAGTAGAGAAGATGTTTGAAGAGATCAGATCAGTCCATAATAGGGTCATTCAGGAGCCTGGTAACAGTGGGGAAGAAGCTGTTTTTGAACCTGTTAGTACATGTTCTCAGACTTTTGTATCTTCTGCCCGATGGAAGACGTTGGAAGAAAGAATAACCTGGGTGGGAGGAGTCTTTGATTATGCTTTGAAGAGATGCTTTGATTATGCCTGTTGACTCTGATGATTCACTGTCCATATGCAGAAAGGAGGAAGAAAGTTTTGTACAACACATCAGCTGGAGGAAAGAAAGGAATGTATCAATTGCGCATGGCGTCTTGCAATATGTTCAGTATCTATGTATAATGATGCAACAATGTTGCACATGTCTATCTAGCCCCAGACATGCTTGCTCATATGTGCCTTGCTTTGTGGTGGAGGGCGGTTAAGGAGCACATGCTCTAGTTAATGTTCCTTCTATTCTATCTAAACCATTACAAGGGGACATAAATTTAAGGTGAATGGTGGAAGATATAGGGGGGATGTCAGAGGTAGGTTCTTTACCCAGAGAGTAGTGGGGGCATGGAATGCACTGCCTGTGGAAGTAGTTGAGTTGGAAACATTAGGGACCTTCAAGCAGCTATTGGATAGGTACATGGATTACGGTAAAATGATATAGTGCAGATTAATTTGTTCTTAAGGGCAGCACGGTAGCATTGTGGATAGCACAATTGTTTCACAGCTCCAGGGTCCCAGGTTCAATTCCGGCTTGGGTCACTGTCTGTGCGGAGTCTGCACATCCTCCCCGTGTGTGCGTGGGTTTCCTCCGGGTGCTCCGGTTTCCTCCCACAGTCCAAAGATGTGCAGGTTAGGTGGATTGGCCATGATAAATTGCCCTTAGTGTTGGGTGGAGGTGTTGACCTTGGGTGGGGTGCTCTTTCCAGGGGCCGGTGCAGACTCGGTGGGCCGAATGGCCTCCTTCTGCACTGTAAATTCAATGATAATCTATGATTAATCTAGGACAAAGGTTTGGCACAACATCGTGGGCCGAAGGGCCTGTTCTGTGCTGTATTTTCTAAATTCTATGTTCTATGGCTGTAAAGAGGATATTTCAATATGAGGGATATCCAGGGATCTGTTTCCTGTGTGTTATTTACCACAATTCTTTAGCTGTGATCAGCTTCTTTCATTTTTCCACTTTCTCCATGTGAGTTCGCAGTAGCTTCTGGCTGTGTTGACCGTCAGATTGCACATGTTTAAAAACCCTCTGCAGAGAGCTGAGTGAGGGATGTTGCTGAACTCATATTGTTCTTCCCTTCCCCCGCAGATTTCTCCTTTACGAAAGGCACTGATGTGCGTTGGGGTGCAATCATGATTGCCTTCAGATTCCCCACCCAAGCAGCCATTCTTTCAATGCGAGTCCATGTCAATAGACTATCCCTACCCTGGGGGAGCATCACAGTCATATTAATTGTTATGGGGAAATAGCAGCAAAGACAGCTATATATAAGTTAAATAGATATATGTATTAATATTTAACAGACGCAGTGAACCTTGGACAAAATGGCAGCTTATAGAGGGTGGATATTATATGTTATATTGTTACGACCTTTTCCTTGGGTAAGTTTCTGCTGACTGACATTTTTTTGTTGTTGTTATTTGCAGTTTTTTTTTGGAGCATGAGGAATCTACTATTTAATTTCCCCCTTTTGTATTTAGCCACCTTGCTCAATGTGCAAGGGATGCATTTTAGAGTTCACTGACGATTACAGAAGGTTACGATTTTTTGTTAATGCCCTTTTAGCAGTGTTATTTTCCACTTTGTACCACTCGCGCAGAGTGCAAACAAAAGTGTCTCTGTGGGTCATAAAGCTTCATTCCTGTGGCCAAGGCATTTTAAATAATGCGGTTGGTTGCCACAAGTAGAATTTAGATAATTTGGTGGAAATGTCTTTTTTCTTTTAAAAAGTTTCTAAACTTTGTCAAAGTTATTTTTTTGACCAGTATCTGGATGACATTTCTCCCCCACTCTCCTCCATGTGTAGCACATTTCCTTTCGAACACAACATTGGAAGACACCACTATACCACCTAGTGGTCAGGCTGAGAACAGGCAAACATGTCAGTGAATTGAAGCCCTCAAGTCAAATCGAAAGTTGGTAACTAAACCCATTGACCCAAAAGATTGACTTCAACCAGAATGCATCTCCCCCGACCAAATTTAATCTGTTTTAGAGTGTCTCTGAAAAAAGACACACATCACTTGAAAGCAAATGATGATTGGTGAACGAGCAGGAATCTAAAAACATCACTTATCTAACATCACTTAACCAGGGGCTGGTTTAGCACAATGGGCTAAATCGCAGGCTTACAGAACAATGCCAGCAGCGCAGTTCAATTCCCATACCAGTCTCCCCGAATAGGTGCCAGAATGTGGCGACTATGGGCTTTTCACAGTAACTTCATTGAAGCCTACTTGTGACAATAAGTTATTTTTTAAATATATCTTCTGACTTATGAGTGGCTGCAAAAAGTAACATTTTATACAGAACAATAAAGCCAAGTCAGCCCACTTATAGCAAGTTTGTTTATTGTTTTCAGTTCAACGTCCTCCTTTTTCGATGCTGAAGGTATTGACTCATTCTGGAGAACAATTCTGCAGACTCTCTACCCTCTTGTACTTTACCCAAGGAACAATTATTTCTGTGACCAGGTTATTCTATCACAGCAAGCATCACATTTCAGGCTGATTCCATGTCCAGTAAGAGATGCTGGAGGACAATCAGGAATAGGAACACTGGCTAACTTTGCTCTCTCTCTAGACCAGGGCACAACAGCAAATTATTGTAAGCCTACTGCTGCCATGGTCGAGATCACAAACGCAGCAAATCAGGAAGCCTTTCATTTCTGCATAGTTTGGCACTCATGGTGTCTTTCACCTTGCATCCTGAAGGGTGCTTCCTGTTTCAGAGTCTCTGTAAAAAAAACTTCTATTGTGTTGTGTACCTCAGAGACATTATTGTACAGTCAACTCTGCTGAAGGTGAATGCCTGCGCTGTGATAAGAAACTGAAAATCTGAATGGTCTTGCATTCATTGCAGCCAGTTCTGTTAAACACTGCTTGCACTTAGTGTGTTAACTGAGTATTGATCCACATTTCAATGTTTAGCATCTGCACATTGCAATTATGTAGTTAGCTTTCGTATGAGGTTTCATTAAGTAACCAATCGGGTGAACTATAGAAAGTGAAATGTAATTGCTGCTTATTTTTCAGACACACTTACATTACAGTTAATAGCTGTGAGAACTAGTGTCAAGCTTCCTTGTTTGACTGGAGCAGCTGGAGCACCCCCATCATCCTGCTCACCAGCTCAATGGTCTAGATCTCCACACAATGGAAATTACTAGAGACATCACTGAGTCAACCTTCTTATATTGTTTATTTGATCACTGTCAGTTTTCCTTCAACTTACGATGAGGCACTGATCTGCTACGAGTCAATTTCTCGATGAACTGAAATCCTGTGACCCACCATATTTCCTCAGGGGTCTCCGTTAGTCGTGGAAGGCTCAGTGACTATGGCGTTTACTTAATTATTTGCAGTTCAGGCTTGGCACAGGATAGAGAAAGATGTTAGTTCCCCTGGAACGCACTCCATGCCAATCAAGCAAATAACGAAAGGGTATTACTGTGTTAGCGTGCTAGCAATCCACCACCCTTACCCTCCTTATGCTACAGGCTAAACAGGGAAGAGCCACAAAGTCTTAAATTAACTGACCCAAGTAAAATGCCAGCGCTGCTGAAGTGAGCAGGAATTCAGAATGCAGGTCACAGCTTGGCTGATAGAATTGCGGGGTAGAGATTCCTAGACTTGTAGCACTACCTAGTGGACAAAAGGCACCTTTTTTTCCCAGTTGAGGAAATAAAAAGTCATTTTTCCATTGGTTTGTGGTGAGCCTGGCAATAAGACAAGCAATGATAGCTGGATTTGCTCTGTCTTAACTGAATGCTTCCCTTTCTTCCTAAATAAACCCTACCGTATAATATTCCACAGCTATGTTGCTTGTATAATTTTATTACACCCACATGCTTGGTGTCGCTTTACTGCCTAAGCCATGCTAAGTTGGTTTTATCATTGGTTGGAGAGCTTATTATTTTCAGCATTTGGTGGGACAGTAAATTTTGTGGGTTTGAGTTCTTTCATTTTATTTGACTTATTTAACACTTCGTAAAATTTAACTGGTGTGCTTCGTGTTTACAAGGCCATAGAAGTACTGGCAGCCTGTCAGAGCTCTTTTTATTATGATACTCAGTGAAATATTACTGGGCCTCCGCTAATCATGCCAAGACCTTTATGGAAAGCCAAGGGATTATCCAACATCATTTCCCTACTGATAAGTTATAGGATGGATACGACGAGTCCAATGGAACTTTCCCCCAGAGAGGAAAAAGGGAAGTGTGGGGAATTTGTGCTATTTATATGACAGGAGTTTCTGTATTTTTCCAGGCATCTCTTTGTGCCTTTGCAGCCATCAAATATTTCAGTCTGAAATCAACTGTTAGGCCTTAATTAGACCAGAAAAAAATGGAAAAGTTAACTTGTATAAACAATGTAGACGTAATGCGTGATTAATGTTATCAATGAAAAAATGATCTGCTCATTGTACTTTGCTGCTCTTTCTTCTCTTGGTATTCAAATGTTATTATTTTGTTATTTCTGTTTAAATGATTGGAAACAAAAGCTCACCTGTGACTCCTTGGAGCACAAGTGGACAGTTTGAAAGCAGCTCCATTACTTGCTGTGTGTATCTGCACACCAAATAGACCATAAAACAGAATGAGTTTCTTCATCTGTAAACAACTTGCTTTGCGAGGTTATTATTGTTCCATAAAGTGGGTGATTGGCATTGTAACAGCCTTTCACTACTCATAATTTGATATTTGTTTATTCCCAATCCAAAATGGGCACCAACTTTCCAGGTTAATGCTGACACTAAAAGATAACAAGACTTGCACTGTTCTCACCAGCCTTGAAGATTTTCAAAATGTCATGCATGCTGTGCATTTTCTCCTTGGTAGACTTAACACATATCCCAAATAATGCACATGGTTTGTAAGTACCACTGTAATAATGGGGAGAAACAACAGATTATGAGGAATTTAGGAATATTTCCCCATGCTACCCCAGGATGATGCCAACCTTTTACAGAAATGGTGTGTAGTTTTATCATTTTCAAGTATGATATACATTTCTTCAGCTACAATTCAATGCAACAACAGTGCTGGTACAACACCACAGAAGATACAGTAGGAAAATACAGTATAGAAAATACTTTAGGGAAGTTCTCCCATTGATGAGACCCCCAGAATGCATTCAAAATTGGGCCCAACGAATTTGCAAAACACTTTGGCTGTTTTCCTTGTGTGATTTGTTATGTTTTCTTTGTCTGCTATAATTTACTCTGACTGGACATAGGACCTTTTGCTCTGTTGTCTAGGTCTGTGATACTTACTGAGTTAACTCTGGATGGATGACAAGGCAGACATCTGGCTGTCAGCTACAATTACACCCCTGCACATGAAATTGTTTATAAATACTTTGGTTTCCCTTTGAACGCAGAACTGTGACAAATAGCAGTTTTGGGTCATTAATGTAAGGGTTGAGCCAATTTAGGGATTAAAAAGGATTAAAAGAGATTTATGAGAGGCATTGTATCCATTTTACTGAGAGGGAGTCTCCTTTCCAGCACTATCTCCGTGATGCTGTTTCCTTTAATGGCCAACATAACCAGGCTTTGAATGCAGTAAGACCATTTCTGGAACTCCAAATCAGATTGCCAAAAGGAGTTTACAACTGTGCAAAATGAAAACAGTGCTATTGTTCAGAACTTTCTTGTGACATTTTAAATTGCTAATAAGAAGTCGTGGATAATAATCCAGAAATTATGAGTTCACAATATTAGGGAAAATGCTACAAGTGAGGTTTGCGATCAAACGATTGTTGATCTGTTTAATTATGTGGAACCATGTTTGTTATTAATAAATATGGCACATCTCTAAAGGTAAGATAGAGACTTCATCGGTCTGAACAATTCCTTTACACAGTCATAGTGGGGTGCAGGTGCCAAAGATAGTAAAAGAAATATCAATCCATTCTATTTGTTCCAAAAGGAAAAACTTTGACTTTCATGGTGAGATATTCATTTTCTTAAAAAATATGAGATTATTCATATTACTGCCACTATCTTTGGAGTGGAAATAAGAATTTCTAGTTTAAACAATACTAACTGAAGAAAAAAACTACAGACAGCCACAGAATAAGTTTTTTTTCTAATGAGTAGTTTTGAACCTGCAACTGATGTGAATCCGGACACCACTCATATCCCACAGCACTGACAACACAAGAGCAGGTCTTATATTATGACCCTATTGGAACCAAGTACAATGTTTCTGAATCAAACCATAAAGTGTACTAGTTGTCAATCCATGAAACGTATGTGGTTAATAATGTCCTTGCTGTAGATTTATTATAAGATGTGTAATGATCATTTTATACATGTTACTTTTGAAGTTCTTTGGCCAAATTTATATTGACGCAAGCTTGCAGAGGCTTTAAATCTCATTTATTGGACAATTAGCACTGGTAGTGTACAACATAATGACTGGTGCAGAGATTTTAATGTAAACTGCGGCTTGTATGTAGTGATTAAAGTGATCCTAGCTCAGCCTCCAACTGGCAGTGCTGTTTTTCTGCCGGATCTGTCAGCATTAAAGCTATAGAGAAGAAATGTGCGTCTAGTGGCTCTTGAGGACTCTGATGTTTCAGCCATGGATCATTTTAGTAGTGTACCTACTGAGCAATTAAACTGCATTTATTGTGGACTCTCTGGTAAAATAGTTACCTTCCTCTGACAGGTCAAGGAACTCACCTTCCTTTGGTTCCATTTTCGTCCCTCCTTTATTCAGTTTTTTCAATGATAAAAGGAATAAGCCTCCTCCCTCTTGCATTTGCTGTGTTTTGTCAAGCATAGTTAAAGCAGCTTAGGATGGATGAATAACCCTTATGAGAATATACATTATACTTAAGCAAGTGCTTTGATCAGTTGAGTGCTATTAAAATATATGCCAAAGATTCACTGCACTTCAGAAGGTGTCACTATTCTTTGTGAGAGGCTCTACTATAAACAAAGAAGTTTCATAGGCAGTAGAAAGCAAATGTTAAGCATTTAAAAAATAAATTGCAAACATTTTAATCTAAAACAGGGAGCTTCCTTATCCTGGCCACATAAATAAATGGCTCATTCCCTGTGCCAAGTAGACCTTTATATGCTCAACCCCCCATTAAACATGTATTTCGGGCGTGATTTAACGGAAATGAACAAGTCCTGTGCCGGGCATGTTTAGCCGGGTGTTTCCAGGCGTTAATTGCCCCTCTATTAAAAGGGACTCTGCTTCATTTCTGGGCCTAGGCGACGAACGCCCTGGGTAAGGCACCCAGTGCCAGGCAGGCAGTGCCATGGTGGCATTATAGGTGCCAGGGTAGCACCCTGCCCAGAGCCCGACCACCCGGGGGCCCCTGATCACCTACGAGACCCCCCAAATGCCTGGTCACATTTGTGGAAACCAGTGGTAATGGCGCCGGATGGAGTCTATGTGGCAAGGCCATTCAATCCCAGGCGCTGGGTAGATCCGGCATAGACATATTCAAGTGGGGCGGCATGGTGGCACAGTAGTTAGCACTGCTGCCTCACAGTGCCAGAAACCCTCGGTCGATTCCAACCTCAGGTGGCTGCCTGTGTGAAGTCTGTATGCTCTCCCCATGGGCTGAAACAGTTGGCTTGTAAAGCAGATCAAGGACAGCAGCGTGGGTTCAATTCCCGTACCGGCCTCCCCAAACAGGCGCCGGAATGTGACGACTAGGGGCTTTTCACAGTAACTTCACTGAAGCCTACTTGTGACAATAAATGATTATTATTATTATTATGTCTGTGTGGGTTTCCTCCAGGTTCTCTGGTTTCCTCTCACAGTCCAAAGATGTGAAAATTAGGTGGATTGGACATGTTAATTTGCCCCGAGGCGGGGTTACAGGATATGGTGGGAAATTGGGCCTAGGTAGAGTGCACGTTCAGAGGGTTGGTGCAGAAACGATGGGCCAAATAGCCTCCTTCTGCACTGTGGGGATTCTATGATGATTCTATAATTCTATGATACTCACTTGAATAGATAAATCTGGATCCTGACCTGAATGGGTAAGATCCAGATCACAATGCTTTGCGGGATCTAACTCGCGAGATCTAGTTAGATCTCACGAGGCATGACAAGGCTGTTAAATCTTGCAAGAGGCCTCTTGCGAGATTTACCAGCCTAGTCACAACCCAAGTAGGGTGTGATGAGACTGATAGGTCGTGCCCTTCGTTTGTTATTAACCAGTTCAAGTTTGTTTGGTTAAAGAGGTAGCCTATTAGTGCTTCTTCAACTGGCCTCCATTTCAAAGTAGATTTGCCAGTGTATCTAATATTTACATGTAAATGCCATTGGCAATGATCTTTTGAGAGTTGACCCTTTTATGCTCTTGCATGGTTTCATGACATCCTTCACCATCAATGGTGTTTTCAGTACAGTGTTCATGTCAGCCAATGAGTGCAGGAATGGAATTCAGCGTCACATGGATACCATGGCTGGGCCGAGATTCTGGAATACATTTCTAGAATACCTAAATAACAGTCTCAGTACTCAATTATTTTTATCACTTCAGCTGTCGAATACTTTCTTGCTAAGATTCACTGAGAGTGTGTGTGTGTGTGCGAGTGAGTGAGCAATCGCTAATCAACAGTGACCAAGGTGTCAAACCAAAAGGAGGTAAGTTGTCCTGTGAGGAGGAGTCCATCACAATTGCTCGAAAAGGCTTCGAGCAGGAATGACCAAATAGTGAGGTCTGAAGTGAGTAATTAAAATGATCCCAGAATTTAACACTGATCTTCCTGAAATTAACCAGTGCATTTCAGAAACAAAGCGGTTGAAACTGTCACCAGTCAATGGATAGTCATAAATAAGCACTTGCTCAATGACTGGGAGAACTTTGTTTACTATACTTTATTCCTCCTTTTTATTATTAGGTAGATTTGAATAGGATCATATGGTTTTGGGAATTCCATGGCAGAAAATACACATCCTGTATTTCTCTGATAGCAGTTTCAAAGAGACTCTACAGGGCATGTGACACTGATGATAAGCATTACCAGCCATTTTGTGAACTATTCACTTAATTGCAATCAATATATAATTATCGTTAAATTAATCAGTTCAATCAAAAAGTCAATAACTCTTTCCAACTTATTTTGTTCCTTTGTCCTGCCTGCTTGCTGTGTTGAAGGAAACTGTGTACTAAATAATACTGCGAGATTTGGGAAATCACCTGAATTACTCAGCCCTATTTTGAAGCTTTGATATGTATTTGACCTTTACAAAACATACTCTAACTGTCCTGCATCAGCGGCACTACAGAAAACAGATGCAAATGACATTTGAAGAATTAATTTCACGTATCAAAATTAATTGTCCACCTTTGTAATTCAATTATTGTTTAGTTCTATTCTACAGAGCATTGTGAATTTCGGATTTGGTAATAATAAAGCTGCTATTCCCGCAAATGTTATTTACATGAATAAAACAGGAGTACATGAATTACAAAGAAATAATACATTCCAATATTTTATATCAATGTGCACTGGTTATTACTGAAAAAGGAAAATAAAAGTATTATTAAAATTTTATTTCTATTAGTTATTAAGCAGAACGATAGTGTGGGTGTTTTATATGACTATGTTTATCTTTTTAGTAAGCCAAAGTATTTGGGGTGGGTGGGCAGAGCTGTTGGGTTCAAGAGGTGGGTGATGCTGAAGGGGAGGATGACCTTTATGGAGTGTGTTTGATGGGAACAGTTTATCTGCAACGGACGTGCTGGTGTCCAGCAGCAGTTCACTCACTATTACTAAATTGCGCTGTGTTTCACCAAATTGTTTCTTCAATTTAATAAATTATCCCTGAAGTAGACTGCTTGCAATTATTCGGGGTGGGTGAGACAGGGTATGTAAGGAGTCATGGAGAGGTCCAATATTTCCTTTACTGGGCTCCTTACAAGCGGCAATGGAATAAAAATCAAACATACTACAGCACAATATTGCTAATCAGCTACCACTTCAAGCACAGCATACATTTATAATCAGGGATGCATGAACAGGTAAGGAAACAATAAACTGAAAACAAAACGTGGTATTAAACCTGCGTTCAAGGGAGACCTCCAACCCTGACTAACCCTGCTCCCTTCATTTCCACTAAGTCCCAGAATTTGGACCCTCCCTTCATAGTTTATCAATGGGGGTCTGTTAATGGGTCAAGTTTTAACTTGCGACACAATCCAATAAACATACAACAGACAAGTAGTGTTGTGTTTGGTAATCCTAACTTGCAACATTCAGGTGCAGCTTTAGATATAGTTTTCTAAGCAAATCAGTGTGCCCTGTTGCATCAACGCTAATCAGATGAATGTTTGCCTATTGTTCTGAATATTGCCTTTCTGATTTTGCAGGGTGGTGAAGATGAACTGCTGTTGGCATTCATTGCAAGCCCTATCAATAGCAGACAACATGCGTGAATTCATTGGCAAACTTTATGAGTTCTGAAAATGTCCTTTTCATCTGCTACCTCACTGGGTGAGACTGTATTCGCCACCACCGTCTCCGTATTGTGCATTTTTCATTTATTAGTGTCTGTTTCTAAGATTTGAAACACTCATCAGTTTTTAGAAGAGTACATGGAGCAAGACCTTCAAACACGAAAGGGGAAGTACAATTTCCCAGCTTATTAACATAGAACATAGAACTGTACAGCACAATACAGGCACTTCGGACCTCGATGTTGTGCCGAACTAGTCTGAAACTAAGATCAAATCAACCTACTCCCAATCATTCTAGTGCACTCCATATGCCTATCCAATAACCACTTGAAAGTTCCTAAAGTGTCCGACTCCACTACCATAGCTGGGAGTGCGTTCCACGCCCCAACCACTCTCTGAGTAAAGAACCTACCTCTGACATCCCTCCTGTATCTTCCACCATGAAACTTATAGTTATGCCCCCTTGTAACAGCTACATCCAGCCGAGGGAAAAGTCGCTGAACGTGCACTCTATCTATCCCTCTCATCATCTTATACACCTCAATTAAGTCACCTCTCATCCTCCTCCGCTCCAATGAGAAAAGCCCTAGCTCCCTTAATCTTTCCTCATAAGACCTACCCTCCAATCCAGGCACCCTGGTAAATCTCCTTTGCACCCTTTCCAATGCTTCCACATCCTTCCTATAATGAGGTGACCAGAACTGCACATAATACTCGAAATGTGGTCTAACCAAGGTCTTGTACAGGTGCAGCATAACCTCACGGCTCTTAAACTCAATCCCCCTGTTAATAAACGCTAACACACTATAAGCTTTCTTCACGGCTCTATCCACTTGGGTGGCAACTTTCAGAGATCTATGGAGATCAACTCCGAGATCTCTCTGCTCCTCCACATTCTTCAGAACCCTGCCGTTAACCCTGTAATCCACATTCAAATTTGTCCTACCAAAATGAATCACCTCACACTTATCAGGGTTAAACTCCATCTGCCACTTTTCAGTCCAGCTCTGCATCCTATCAATATCTCTTTGCAGCCTACAACAGCCCTCCACATTATCCACTACTCCACCAATCTTGGTGTCATCAGCAAATTTACTAACCCAACCTTCAACTCCACCATCCAAGTCATTGATAAAAATCACAAATAGCAGAGGACCCAGCACTGATCCCTGTGGTACACCGCTGGTGACTGGGCTCCAGGATGAAAATTTACCATCTACCACCACCCCCTGTCTTCTATGTGATAGCCAGTTACTGATCCAATCGGCCAAATTTCCCTCTATGAAATGCCTCCTTACATTCTGCATGAGCCGACCATGGGGCACCTTCTCAAACGCCTTACTAAAATCCATGAATACGACATCAACTGCTCTACCTTCATCTATGTACTTAGTAGGGCAACGCGGTGGCGTAACAAGGGGCTGTTTAGCACAGGGCTAAATCACTGGCTTTGAAAACAGACCAAGGCAGGCCAGCAGCACGGTTCAATTCCCGTAAAAGCCTCCCCGAACAGGCGCCGGAATGTGGCGACTCGGGGCTTTTCACAGTAACTTCATTTGAAGCCTACTTGTGACAATAAGCGGTTTTCATTTTCATTTTTCATTTTCAGCACTGCTGCCTCACGGTGCCGAGGTCCCAGGTTCGATGCCGGCTCTGGGTCACTGTCCGTGTGGAGTTTACACATTCTCCCCGTGTTTGCGTGTGTTTCACCCCCACAACCCAAAGATGTGCAGGCTCATTGGATTGGGCCCGCTAAATTGCCCCTGAATTGGAAAAAAATAATTGGGCACTCTAAATTTATTTTTAAAAAAAATCTATGTACTTAGTTACCTTCCCAAAGAATACAATCAAACTTGTGAGGCAAGACATAACCCTCACAAATCCGTGCTGACTATCCTGGATTAAGGTGTATCTTTCCAAATGATCTTAAATCCTATCCCTCAGGACCCTTTCCAATAATTTATCTATGACCGAAGTGAGACTAACCGGCCTATAATTCCTAGGGTTATACCTATTCCCTTTCTTGAACAAGGGGACAACATTCGCCTTTCTCCAGTCTTCTGGCACTATTCCTGCAGACAGTTATTATTACTCAGTCAATTTGTAGTGAGAACATTTTGTGCAAAAAACAACTTGGAGAAGTGAATAAGAGCCCCTTGCTGGATATTCAACCCATTAACCCAATTCCTGTACAATAGACAATCTGTGGAAGAGACATCAACATCGTGGGGCGGGATTCTCCGACCCCCCGCCGGGCCAGAGAATCGCCGGGGGGCGGCGTGAATCCCACCCCCACCGGCTGCCAAATTCTCCGGCGCCGGGGATTTGGCAGGGGCGGGAATCGTGCTGCGCCGTTCGGGGGCCGTTGGCAGCGGCCCCCCCGGCGATTCTCCGGCCTGCGATGGGCCGAGTGGCGCCCAGTTACGGCCGGTCCTGCCGGCGTAAATTACAACAGGTCCTTACCAGCTGGATCTGGCTCTGAGGGCGGTCTCCGGGGTCCTCAGTGGGTGCCCCCATGGTGGCCTGGCCCGTGATCGGGGCCCATGGATCCGCGGGCGGGCCTATGCCGTGGGGGCACTCTATTCCTACGTGCCAGCCGCTGTAACAGTCCGCGATGGCTGGTGCGGAGATGAACCCCCCTGCGCATGTGCTGGGATGACGCCAGCACACGCTGGCGCTCCCGCACATGCGCCAACTCGCGCCCGCCGGCGGAGGCCCTTCGGCATGGGTTGGTGTGGTGCCATGTCCCTTCCGCGCCGGCCGGCGCGGCACAAACCACTCCGGCGCCGGCCTAGCCCTGAAGGTACGGAGGATGGCGCACCTTCAGGGCGGCCCAAAGCCGGAGTGGTTCACGCCACTCCTCGCCGCCGGAGTGGCCCGTCCCGCCGGTTCGCGGAGAATCCCACCCCATATTCAAGTTAAAATCCATACAATTTCTCCCTCTCTGTAGAAACAGAGTCATATGTACTTGAAACATTTACTCTGTTTTTCTCCCCACAGATGCTGCAAGACCTGCTGAGTTTTTCCAGCATTTTCTGTTTTTATTTCAGATTTCCAGCATCTGAAGTATTTTGCTTTTATAGTATTCAAGAAAACTTGAATTCACGACATGGCACAAACTGAACCTTCTCAATAACTGGCACACACTGCTCTACAATTTAGCTAAGGAAAAAAGCTCATGTGGGATTACCAAAGTCAGCTAGCATGATATCCGTGACATTGCATCTGTCACTGCCTCAGGGTCTCAACACACTCGTACTTGGTATTCAGTAAAGATCTACCTTTTCTTTCTCTATCAAATGAGAGAAGTTTTAACTTAGCTTTCTCATTTGTTTCAAACTGCATGGTAGACACAAGGACAACATAACTATGGAGGTTAATGCTGCATCGAGCGTCTCTGCTGCCAGATCTGCCAGCTAGTCAATCTGTAGTTCATACATGTGCAAGAAAACAAGTGACACTTGCATCCCATTCCCTGTGGAAAGGAGGTATCAGCTGGACAAGGCTCGAAACTTTTACTGGGCAACAGAGTTACTAAGATCTGGGGTATGGTGGTTGCCAAAGGCAAAATACTGCAGATGTTGGAAATCTGAAATGTAAACAGAAAATACTGGAAATACCCAGCAGACTAGGCAACATCTGCCAATCTTGATGCCAACCTTGTATTTAGAGCACATCCCACATTCTGTGTCTATAATCTAATACAGTTTCTGATACAAAGTTGATTTATGGCAAATTGTTCAATGTTTATATGTCACTGTGCAAGCTATTCATCTGCCCTACTACAAGTGTGCTCTGTAACTTTACTGAAACGTAAAAGAGGGTGTCGAAAAGGGAAAAGATTATTAATCACTACCCTCTAAAAGCTGCTGCTTGCCAGGTATCACCCTCTCCAGCCAACCCTGGTGGTGGCCAGGACCGCTGTGTCTGCTTTAGATTAGAATTCCAACAGTGCAGGAGGAGGCCACTCAGCCCATTGAATCTGCACCAACCTTCCAAAAGAACACCCGACGTTTGCCCAATCCCCCACACTATCCCCATCCCCCCCACCCCCCATAACCCCACCTAACCTGCACATCTTTGGACATTCAGGGGCAATTGAGCATGGCCAATTCACCTAACCTGCACATCTAAACCAAGGGCTGGTTTAGCTCAGCGAGGGCTAGTTTAGCTCAGTGAGGGCTGGTCTAGCTCAGTGAGGGCTGGTTTAGCTCAGTGGGATAGACAGCTGGTTTGTGATGCAGAACAAGGCCAGCAGTGCGGGTTCAATTCCTGTTCCAGTTTACCTGAACAGGCGCCGGAATGTGGCGACTAGGGGCTTTTCACAGTAACTTCATACTTGTGACAATAAAAGGTTAATATTAAAAGGTTATTTATCTTTGGACTGTGGGAGGAAACCGGAGCACCTGGAGGAAACTCACGCAGACACGTGGAGAATATGCAAACTCCACACAGTCACCCAAAGCCAGAATTGAACCCAGATCTCTGGTGCTGTGAGGCAGCAGCATAGGAACCAGATTGTCAAAATACATTGAGGGAAGTTTTTCATATTGCTGGCATCCATCCACTGTGAACCCTGTTTAACAGGTGGGAAGAGCCCTGGATTTGCTGCTTTTATAAAATGGAGGCTATTGTATATGCACAAAACGGGCGTTACTGTATATGCACAAAACGGGCGTTACTGTATATGCACAAAACGGGCGTTACTGTATATGCACAAAACGGGCGTTACTGTATATGCACAAAATGGGCGTTACTGTATATGCACAAAACGGGCGTTACTGTATATGCACAAAACGGGCGTTACTGTATATGCACAAAACGGGCGTTACTGTATATGCACAAAACGGGCGTTACTGTATATGCACAAAACGGGCGTTACTGTATATGCACAAAACGGGCGTTACTGTATATGCACAAAACGGGCGTTACTGTATATGCACAAAACGGGCGTTACTGTATATGCACAAAACGGGCGTTACTGTATATGCACAAAACGGGCGTTACTGTATATGCACAAATGCCATTGAAGAGTTTGTCAAATAGGTTTTTCTTTGCTGTCATCTTTTTACTTTTCATATTTTCTGTTAACTATAAATTATTCAAATTGGCATATTACTTACAAACCATATGTGTTTTAGAAGGGGGTATATTTGATGACAGGCACCCTTTAATTAAAGTAATTTATTTGATTAAAATCACAAATTCCTATTGCTACATTGCTACATTGTGTGCAAGTTATTGTGTGCAATAGAGGAAATTTCTGTAAAATGACCTTTTCCACATCAAAATGTACAATATTACGTCAGTATGACTTCCTTGCACGCTTGGCACTATTCCTAATTTACAACAACATCCTGTTTGAACTGTATTACAGGGAGTTACTTGCCTTTTTTTTCCTAGTTGATCTCATGTTTAACTAAGCTGGGTAACCTTCGCAGCCCTCAATTTCCATGTTTAATGAACAGTACCTAAAAACATTAGTCATTTTGGAAATAAACTTTGTTTTATCTTCGGGAAAGATACAAAATGTTATTCAGTTTATTAAATAACACACTTCTGCTTAATTTTGTTGTCAGTATTCAAATTTATTTTTTTAGAAAGCAGAAATGAAAACGGATACAACAACTGTTTGTAATTATACAGCACCTTTAATATAATAAAATGTCCCACGATGCTTCATAGGAGCATGATAAAGCTAAAATGGACGCTGAGTCACAGAAGGCGACATTAGGTGGATGTCCAATAGCTTGGTCAAAGAGGCAGGTTAAAGAACATTTTGGAGGCGGCATAGAGGTTCAGGGAGGGAACTCGAGAGCTTCGGGTTAGGGCAGCCGAAGGCATAGCAACCAATAGTGGAGCGATTAAAATTTGGGACGGTCAAGAGGCTGGAATTAGATGAAATTAGATACATCTCGGAGGGTTGTGGCAATTTTCAGACATAGGGTGAGATTAAATCTTTTAAAACTGAGTCCCGTTTTGGGCATGAATAGTGGGGTGTTTCTCGGTGTTTGCAGCGCCGAGAATAACCCCGCTACCAAACGGGACTTTGTTGGTTTTTTTGGCCTCGGTAAGGAACCCCCGCCGAGGCGGCACTTACCTTATTTCCTGCACTGATGGGCTGAACCAGTTTGAAATGCCAGCCCAAACTCTCGACACCCTCACCCACCCCACCGCGGCCTCCAGAACCCCCCAACCTACCTCTTAGGGGATCCTTGAGCTCCTCCTCACCTCACCTCTTAAGGGTAGGGCATCCTGTGCCCAATCCCTGGCATGGGCAACCTGGCACCTGGGCAATTTGGATGTGCCAATCTGGTGCCCTTACAATGCCGCTGGCAGGCTGGCAGTGCCATCCAGGCACCCTGGGAGTGCCAGAGTGACACTACCAGGGTGTCTGGGTGGCACTGCCAGTGCATCCTGTTGGCACTGCCCAGGTGCCAGGTTAGCAATGCCAATGAGCCTGAGTGGCAACGGGAGTGCCAGGGTACCACTCTGCCCAAGGCCCAAACACCTGGGTGCCTCCGATGGCCAGGGAGACCCCACTAGATGCCGTTATGCCTCATGTACATTTGTGTGGACCAATGCCAAACAGCACCATGGCGAGGTCTCCGAGGAGCAGATGTTCGTTTTCGGGATACTCGGGCACAGACATTTTTAAATTAGCCTAATAGCTCATTTAAGTATGTTAATCTGGATCTCGCTCAGCGAAGGCGAGATCCAGATCTTGACACCACACGAGGTCTAACAAGAGATGTGATGAGGCGTTCCGAGCATTGCCAATCTTGCGAGAGGCCTCTCCCAAGATTTAAAGGCCTCGCCGTGACATCGAGTCGGGCGTGACGATTGCGCCCACAGAGAAAGGCAAGGCCATGGAGGGATTTGAAAACAATCGAAGCATTGCTTAACCAGGAGCCACTGTAGATCAGTGAGTACCAGGGTGCTCGGGGAACAGAACTTTGTGTGAATAAGAATGCAGAGTAGTGTTTTGGATGACTTCAACAGCTAAAAGTGAATTGGAATAGTCCAGTCTAGTGGTTAAAAAAAGGCATTTGTAAGAGTTTTCAGCAGCAGATGAGCTGAGACAAGCACAGAGCCGGGTGATGTACGGAGGTGGAAATCGGTGGCCTTAGTGATGGTGCAGATACATGGTTCGAATCTCATCTTGGGGTCTAATATTACACCAAGGTTAATTTGAAGTTAACTTTTAGCATGGTGACACAAACAGTAAATTAGTTTCCATTTCATCAGTTAAAGATGTTCATTTCTATTCACCTGACAGACTGGAAAGTTGCCCTTTAAACATAGAGCTTTAGAATGTTCATGCTATTATGTCAAAGCAGACAAGATAAAAATGTGGACCAGTAGATACCTTTGCTCTCTCGCCTTAATTGTCTCAAATGATCCATAACATTTTAGTACAATAGTATATTTGCCTTGTGCTCTATGCGATAACTCTGCATTAATGAAGGAGATTAAAGAGACAATTTGAAACGATATCATAAATTGCTAGCGCCACAATTCTGTGTAATGACAACACATCAGTGAGTAATCGAATCGATTGTAAAAGCCAAGGTATCAGTTACACCATCTCAACTTTTACACAAACTAGCTGGAAAGGGTGGTGCTCATATTGAAGTGCAGGTTGTACTCTCAGGTGTAATATCCTGTGGTAATACTTTCTGACAGGGCTAATAGTTACTGTGCTTGAGATTCTATTAGATGGTGATAGCACCCACAGCCAATTTCAAGCCAAACCAGCTCTGGTATTTTTTATTTTCCCTCAATCGCTGGGCTGTAATTTTGGGGAACGTTACCTTTGTACAATCATCACAAATTACAATGTGGAATTCACAAGTCAACTTTTCTTATTAATACAGCAGATTATTAAGAAGATTTAAGAACCTACACATTCATTTCGATTTTATATGTTAAATAGGACCAAGATGTGATTGATAGTAAACAGAATTACAGGGGGGCTGTAGGCTCCAATGACATTAGTCATCTCTCGGCCATCCCTGTAACGAGGCCCTCCCAGAACTTCCTTCCTACTTTCGAGGGCAGTTGTTCCTACTGCTCGGTATTGTGCTCTAGTCTACTGGTCAACTGCTGTTTCCCCTGATTTTGGCTAGCAAACGGATTGGTAGCATGCAGATGATGCCCCAGAGTTAAAATCTCCTGGTTCTTTCAGGCTTCTGAAGGCAGGACAGTTTGTCAGTCTGCTCCAGCTGCCCCCCACCCAATTCCTGGCTCCAGTTGCAGTGTTCTGTCACGAAGCATTTTGCAGCAAGTATCTAATGACCTGGAGGCACTTGATCAATCCACCAAGTTGAACCGGTGTGATGAGTTCAAGAGACATTTCAGAAATTGTATACTATGTATATAAAGCTAGTCATAGTATTTTCTGCTTCACCTTATCCATCTGTAACGAGATTCATATAAGTGCCAGTGTCATGATCTAAGCCATGATCTAAGCCTCAGATCACTGCTGTTCTATCAATTAACTATATAATTTTCAACAGATGGTCCAACAGAAGAACAACAGTAGATCGAGCAAATAGTAGCCTCCAGAAAGACCTGAAGTTCCTGCATTGTCAGCATGGGACTCTCAGACCATTTCTTTACTATGTGCATGTCTTTTAAAGAGCAAATTCTGTGGAAAGAGTAATCATCAGTATAACAGGTTCCATGGTGCTGGACTGTGGCACCTTATTCCACTACTCACTAGGACTTGACTCCTCACTCTGCAGCTGGATCCTCGACTTTCTGACCCATAGACTACAATCAGTAAGGATAAACAACAACACCTCCTCCACAGTAGTTCTCAATACGCCCCACAAGGCTGCGTACTTAGCCCCCTACTCCCTATACACACACACGACTGTGTGGCAAAATGTGGCTCCAATTCCATCTGCAAGTTTGCTGATGACATGACCGTAGTAGGTTAGATCTCGAACAACGATGAGTCAGAATACAGGAGAGAGATAGAGACCCCAGTGGAGTGGTATAATGACAACAATCTCTCCCTCAATGTCAGCAAACTAATGAGCTGGTCATTGACTTCAGGAAGCAAAGTATCGTACACATCCCTGTTTGCATCAACGAGGCCGAGGTGGAGATGGTTGACAGCTTCAAATTCCTAGGGGTGCACATCTCCAAAAATCTGTCCTGGTCCACCCACGTCAACACTACAGCCAAGAAGGCACAACAGCGAACAGCACCTGTACTTTCTCAGGAAACTAAGGAAATTCGGCATGTCTACATTGACTCTTACCAACTTTTACAGATTGGCCCAAGAACGTAAGAAACTACAGAGTTGCGAACACCACCCAGTCAATTACACAAACCCACCTCCCATCCATTGACTCTGTCTACACCTCCCGCTGCCTTGGAAATGTGGGCAGCATAATGGAATACCCCTCCCACCCGGCTTATTCGCTCTTCCAACTTCTTCCATCGGGCAGGAGATACAAAAGTCTGAGAACACGCACTAACAGATTCAAAAACAGCTTCTCCCCTGCTATTACCAGACTCCTAAATGAACCTCGTATGGACTGGGCTGATCTCTTCATACATCTTCTGTACTGAGTAGTACTACACTCCTGTATGCTTCACCCGATGCCTGTGTCTATGTATTTACATTGTGTATTTTATATTTGCCCTGTGTATTTTCTTTTCATGAACGGAATGATCTGTCTGAACTGTACATAGAACAATACTTTTCACTGTACCTCGGTACACGTGACAATAAACAAATCCAATCCAATCCAGTGCCTGGGACATGCATGATGTGTGCAGTCCTCCAGCTAACATGCATTTCACTACAGCCTTTGATAAAATGTGCCATTTCCAGCTGTAGAGTTCCCCGTTAGTAATATAATTTCTCCAGCTCCAACAGATTGCAGATGTGAAACACATTGTCAATCTGTATCCTTTAACATTTCTGCGAATCGAGAACCCCAGACAAGGTTATATTAACAGACAGCGCATTTCATTTTTGTAAAAAATTGTCCAATTAAGCAGCAATTTAGCTTGGCCAATCCACCTAGGACCTCAAAAGAGTGGCCAATCCACCTACCCTGCACGTCTTCACATAATGGGGGTGAGCCCCACGCAGACACAGAGAGAATGTGCAAACTGCACACAGACAGTGACCCGGGGCTGAACCTGGGTCATCGGCGCCGTGAGGCAGCAATGCTAACCACGGCACCAACATGCTGCCCTGGCAATGCATTTCAAAGAAATAGAGAAAAAAACAGAGCCAATCTAACACTGTACACCTTGTTGTACTATATAAATACTATTTATTTGATGCAGTATGTAAATGGTGCTGAAACAGAACTACACTGTGGTGATCCTTTTTGTTAAGAAGAGCAATCAGTCATATGTACCTCACTACAGTGCTGGATTGTGTCTGGCTCCCTCCAGTGACAAACATAGCTCACTGCAATAGCATCATTCTGAATGATTAGCTTAGAAATTACTGTTGGTAATACATTAGCAAAGGAGAGCTGAACATATTTGTATGTATTTCCACGGTCTCATGCTTTAAAAAAAATTGTTAATCTTTTATTTATAATTCATTGATTGCCTCTGGCAACATAGCCAAGACAGCATTTGTTCACTAACATCAACAACATCTAGCCCTAACTTACAGCTTTCAGTTTTCAAACCATAAGTGGGATTTTGTGTAGGCGACCAGGCTCTTAGTCACTGACTATAGCGAGCTGCTGAGTCCCCTGTATCGCCTATTTTAGAGAAGGCCGACTGAAACTTGGACTATTCAGGTGCTTAACAGACCAATAGTGGGAGTCCCGCCCACTGAGAGCTACCGGCTAATCAGAGGCCAGCAGTTCATTACTTAGCAGAGTCACCATGGAGGCAGTGGCTGCTGCTGGTATGACACCCACCCAAGGCCTCTGATCAAAGAGGGTCCCAGGGCATGGTGAATGATGGTGGCAAGAGGGCCACGGGGTGGTGGTCATGGGAAGAGGAAGAGGAGGTGGTCAGCAGCCAGGGCAGGGGAAGTGGCTCTCAGTGGCCACCAACTGAGGGCCTTTGAATGAGGGACACCACCACCGGAGCACCCCCACCCCCCTGCAAGCAAACATTTGCTTGTCATGGTCCCCAGATAGCAAACCTCCTACCTGCCCCTGGGTTAATACCAGTCATGTCGGTATGAAGCCTTTAAGTGGGCTTTAATTGGTCCACCGACAGTCTCACCATGGGCTTAGTCGGGGTGGAGGCAGAAAGGAGGTGGGGTTCCCACCTGCCAGTTTCCGTCCCGTCCCCTCCACCACTGAACTTGCTGTTGGGGAAGGGACAAGATTTCATCCCTCAACTGTGAGCTCTCTGTGTTATAAAACCCCTCAGTAGAGAAGCTGTGAGGGAAATCAAAAAAGTGCCGATTTCCGAAGTGTGAGCACAACTAACAGAATTATATGGACTGTATCTCCTGCTGCGTTATTCTAACTGCACAACCAGCAGTCTACAGCCCCAATGTCACCAGCATTTTAACACAATAATATACTAGAGAATGGCATGAGTAAGAAAAGATACCTGCAAGTGAACTAATGCTTTAGGTAAGCACACTGTGCCGTTTATAATTAACTCTTCAGCACCACAAGACTAGGCCAAAGGTTAAAACAATGGAAGATAAAGTAGAGCATCCAAAACTGCGAGTTTCACAAATTGAAATTTGTTCCAGAGCAGCTCAGTCTGTTTTCAGCCCCCATGTTAAGACGAGTTCACTATCATTCAATTGGTGTCTTATTTTGTACTTTACATTCCTGCCTGGTGTCTGTTCGCTCTGATATTACAGTGGAATTTTCACGTCTGAGTATCTATTAAAGCAGATGGATTACACACACATCTGTCTCAAGCGCTTTGTTTGAATACTCTCAGGACTCTCAGGCCATCCCATCCCAAAAATAAAACCAGAACATATTTACAGTTATCGAGCTAATTGAAGATTGCAGTTTGCGCACAGTGTGAAGGGTGATCCTTCTGCTCTGCAGCTGTGATCAGTGCATGGCACAGAGAGAAACAAGAAGGGAAAAAAGAAAATGCCTTAAACAGGAAACAGCCTTACCCAAAATAATGATTGCAGTGTGCTTCATTCAATGCAATCCATGAGAAGTATGTAGCCAGTTTAAGAGTATGGTATTGTATGGCCTAATATCCTATTAGATATTGATCTGAAAGATTTCTTTGTTCAATAGATAATAATCAGATTCAATGAGGGTAAAATTGATCAATGCCAATAGCATTGATGAAACTGATAGCAAATCTTGAAAACGGGGAAGTAAATTGGATGGAGTGTAAAATGGGCTCTTTATTCACTATCAGCCCACATTACACGATTGGCGGTAACAAAATTCACCTCCATTTATCTTTCAAATTTCTTTTGCTTTTTATGTTTTGTTGAACACACATGTTTTATTACGCTACTGTGCACTTTTATCACATGGTATTCACATCGGAGTAGAGGACAAAAATTGTGTGCCTTTACAACACAATTGTATTGAAAGTTCACCAATTTTTGCAAGGTTTTGCTTCCAGGGGAAACCTTCACACGCCCAGGTTGCAAGGTCAGCTGCGTCAGAGCAGTCATTATTATAGTCTTGACAGATCAGCACCAGTTAGTATGCCCAGTGAAAATAATCTTACTTGAAATTACAGGGGTACAACGGGGGATCTCTGGCAGTTCAGGTGTTGGTTATAGCCTGGACCCTCAAGAATGTTATCTGGGGCGAGATTCTCCGACCCCCCCGCCGGGTCGGAGAATCGCCGGGGGCTGGTGTGAATCCTGCCCCCACCGGTTGCCGAATTCTGTGGCACCGGAGATTCGGCGGGGGCGGGAATCGCGGCGCGCCGGTTGGCGGGCCCCCCCCCCCGCGATTCTCCGGCCCAGATGGGCCGAAGTCCCGCTGCTAGAATGCCTGTCCCGCCGGCGTGGATTAAACCACCTCTCTTACCGGCGGGACAAGGCGGCGCGGGCGGGCTCCGGGGTCCTGGGGGGCGATCTGGCCCCAGGGAGGTGCCCCCACAGTGGCCTGGCCCGCGATCGGGGCCCACCGATCCGCGGGCGGGCCTGTGCCGTGGGGGCACTCTTTTCCTTCCGCCTTCGCCACGGTCTCCACCATGGCGGAGGCGGAAGAGACCCCCACCACTGCGCATGCGCGGGGATGCCGTGAGTGACCGCTAACGCTCCCGCGCATGCGCCGCCCGGAGATGTCATTTCCGCGCCAGCTGGCGGGGCACCAAAGGCCTTTTCTGCCAGCTGGCGGGGTGGAAATCAGTCCGGCGTGGGCCTAGCCCCTCAAGGTTAGGGCTCGGCCCCCCAAGATGCAGAGGATTCCGCACCTTTGGGGTGGCACGATGCCGGACTGATTAGCGCCGTTTTTGGCGCCGGTCAGCGGACATCGCGCCAATACTGGAGAATTTCGCCCCTGATTTTCTTTCAGCCTCCTTATTATAGGTGCCTATGGGCCACATGGTGGCATTATTCCTTTTGAGGGGTGAGGAAGCGGTGAATGAAGGGGTAGTATATAGTTTTTTTTTAGAAAACATTTTATTGAAGCATTTGTAATTTTAACATATTAACACTCGAAACAACCGAACGGTCCGACACACACAGCAACCTCACAGTAACATACCCAACTTCCCCCTGCCCTACCTCCTGACTACCCATATATTAGATTCCCTACCCGTTTTCTTCACTGCCGTGCCTCCCTTTTCCCCCCCTCCCCCTTTCTCCACCCCCTCCCCCCTCTTCTGCTGACGGTCAGTTTTCCTTAAAGAAGTCGATGAACGGCTGCCACCTCCGGGCGAACCCCTAAATTGAACCCCTTAAGGCAAACTTAATCTTCTTTGGGGCAGCACGGTAGCATAGTGGTTAGCACTGTGGCTTCACAGCGCCAGGGTCCCAGGTTCGATTCCCCGCTGGGTCACTGTCTGTGCGGAATCTGCACGTTCTCCACGTGTGTGCGTGGATTTCCTCCGGGTGCTCCGGTTTCCTCCCACAGTCCGAAGACGTGCACGTTAGGTGGATTTGCCATGATAAATTGCCCTTAGTGACCAAAAAGGTTAGGAGGTGTTAATGGGTTACCGGGATAGGGTGCAAGTGAGGGCTTAAGTGGGTCGGTGCAGACTCGATGGGCCGAATGGCCTCCTTCTGCACTGTATTGTAGCCACCTGAGTTGACCAAGTCCCGATTTAAAATGGCGAACGGCAAAGGCTGAAGGGAAATTCAGCCAACACAGGCAGAAACCAGCAGGTGCAAGTTTGCTGTGTATTTAACTCTGCAAAGGCCCAGACAGCATCGATACTAGCAGCCATCTGCATAATAATGTAGCAACCACCTACATACTAATAAGCAATCCCCGGGAACAGTAGCAACATTTGGGACAAACAAAACTAAGCCAGACTCCCCGGCGCCAGCAGGAGCCAACACAAAAGAGGTTAACGGACACCTCAAGACCGCCCATCTATCAGGGAACCGCTCCAGTATTGGAGAAATCAAACCAAGCGATTGGAACGAAGTCCAATCACTTGAAACCAGGTACGGGGTCCGCCCCGAAAGGCGGGAAGCCCCTGGGGACTATAAAGTTAAGCCCCCAAGTTCAAATCGTTCTTCTTGACCGGGTCACCCAGCAACGCGAACCAACATTGACCGTGACCGTTTCAACTGCCGCCGAGACATCGTAAGTCTTAAGTCAACGCTCGCTACGAGATAGGCGCTCCTAGCTATCAATCCGTACCAACTTCGAATCCCGCAGACTCAGAACCCGAACGAAAGGCCATTTGTTCCCCGTACCTGGTGGGCCCGTCCGAAGCTAAGTATAGGCCTGTTAGTTGTAGAAGTAGCTTAGACGTAGAATTTGTGCATGAGTAGCGATTACTGTGTATAATAAATGTGCTTTGATTTGAATCTTACAAATCGGTGTATTGAGTTATTGGTCTTTACTCGAACTTGAACCTCGTGGCGGTATCATAAAGATACCTGGCGACTCGAGAGCAAAGGTTATAAAACAGAGCCAAGTGAACCAACCAAATGTTAGCAACAGTATGTTCTATGTTCTACGTTCTCTAGCCTGAGAAACCCTGCCATGTCACTAACCCACACTCCTGACTTTGGAGGCTCTGAGTCCCTTCATCCCAGCAAAATCCACCTCCAGGACACCAGGAGACAAAGGCCAAATCGTTGGCTTCTCTCCCCCCCTGGGCTCCCAGATCTTCCAACACTCCAAATATTGCCATCTCTGGGCTTGGAGTCACCCTCCCTTCCAGGACCTGTGACATGACATCTGAGAAAAGCTGTGGCCTGAGTGCCTGGTTGGGATTCTACACTAAATTAAAAAAATTGAGCATTGGTAACTAATTAAACATAATTACTTAATTATAATTTAGAGGGACATCTAAGCCAGAGATCGGAGAGTACTATATTTAGCTTTCGCATTTCTATTAGAAATCTAGGGCTAGGAAACAGATAGTTAACAGTAACTTTGAAATTTAAAAAAAATATATTTAAAAAAAAAAGAAAAATTTAAATTTAAATTTTAATTTTAATTAATTGATGCAATGTCAGTTAGAGGGGTGCTGTGCTCTGACTGTGAGATGTGGCAGGTCGGGGAGGCTTCCAGCATCCCGGATGGCTTCATCTGCAGAAAGTGCACCCAACTGGAGCTCCTCACAGACCGCATGGTTCGGTTGGAGCAGCAATTGGATGCACTTAGGAGCATGCAGGTGGCGGAAAGCATCATAGATCGCAGTTATGTAAATGTGGTCACACCCAAGGTGCAGGCAGAGAAATGGGTGACCACCAGAAAGGGCAGGCAGTCAGTGCAGGAATCCCCTGTGGTTGTCCCCCTCTCGAACAGATATACCCCTTTGGATACTGTCGGGGGGGATAGCCTATCAGGGGAAAACAGCAGCAGCCAGAGCAGTGGCACCACGGCTGGCTCTGATGTTCAGAAGGGAGGGTCAAAGCGCAGAAGAATAATAGTAATAGGGGACTCTATAGTCAGGGGCACAGATAGGCGCTTCTGTGGACGTGAAAGAGACTCCAGGATGGTATGTTGCCTCCCTGGTGCCAGGGTCCAGGATGTCTCCGAACGGGTAGAGGGCATCCTGAAGGGGGAGGGCAAACAGGCAGAGGTCGTTGTACATATTGGTACTAACGACATAGGCAGGAAGGGGCATGAGGTCCTGCAGCAGGAGTTCAGGGAGCTAGGCAGAAAGTTAAAAGACAGGACCTCGAGGGTTGTAATCTCGGGATTACTCCCTGTGCCACGTGCCAGTGAGACTAGAAATAGGAAGATAGAGCAGCTAAACACGTGGCTAAACAGCTGATGTAGGAGGGAGGGTTTCCATTATCTGGACCACTGGGAGCTCTTCCGGGGCAGGTGTGACCTGTATAAGAAGAACGGGTTGCATCTAAACCGGAGAGGCATAAATATCCTGGCCGCGAGGTTTGCTAGTGTCACACGGGAGGGTTTAAACTAGTATGGCAGGGGGGTGGGCACGGGAGCAATAGGTCAGAAGGTGAGAGCATTGAGGGAGAACTAGGGAATAGGGACAGTGTGGCTCTGAGGCAGAGCAGACTGGGAGAAGTTGCTGAACACAGCGGGTCTGGTGGCCTGAAGTGCATATGTTTTAATGCAAGAAGTATTACGGGTAAGGCAGATGAACTTAGAGCTTGGATTAGTACTTGGAACTATGATGTTGTTGCCATTACAGAGACCTGGTTGAGGGAAGGGCAGGATTGGCAGCTAAACGTTCCAGGATTTAGATGTTTCAGGCGGAATAGAGGGGAATGTAAAAGAGGAGGCGGAGTTGCGCGACTGGTTCGGGAGAATATCACAGCTGTACTGCGAGAGGACACCTCAGAGGGCAGTGAGGCTATATGGGTAGAGATCAGGAATAAGAAGGGTGCAGTCACAATGTTGGGGGTTTACTACAGGCCTCCCAACAGCCAGCGGGAGATAGAGGAGCAGATAGGTAGACAGATTTTGGAAAAGAGTAAAAACAACAGGGTTGTGGTGATGGGAGACTTCAACTTCCCCAATATTGACTGGGACTCACTTAGTGCCAGGGGCTTAGACGGGGCGGAGTTTGTAAGGAGCATCCAGGAGGGCTTCTTAAAACAATATGTAGACAGTCCAACTAGGGAAGGGGCGGTACTGGACCTGGTATTGGGGAATGAGCCCGGCCAGGTGGTAGATGTTTCAGTAGGGGAGCATTTCGGTAACAGTGACCACAATTCAGTAAGTTTTAAAGTACTGGTGGACAAGGATAAGAGTGGTCCTAGGATGAATGTGCTAAATTGGGGGAAGGCTAATTATAACAATATTAGGCGGGAACTGAAGAACATAGATTGGGGGCGGATGTTTGAGGGCAAATCAACATCTGATATGTGGGAGGCTTTCAAGTGGCAGTTGAAAGGAATTCAGGACCGGCATGTTCCTGTGAGGTCCACAGGTCATTGAAAGGGGCAACACAGGTGGAGAAGGTAGTCAAGAAGGCATACGGCATGCTTGCCTTCATTGGCCGGGGCATTGAGTATAAGAATTGGCAAGTCATGTTGCAGCTGTATAGAACCTTAGTTAGGCCACACTTGGAGTATAGTGTTCAATTCTGGTCGCCACACTACCAGAAGGATGTGGAGGCTTTAGAGAGGGTGCAGAAGAGATTTACCAGAATGTTGCCTGGTATGGAGGGCATTAGCTATGAGGAGCGGTTGAATAAACTCGGTTTGTTCTCACTGGAACGAAGGAGGTTGAGGGGAGACCTGATAGAGGTATACAAAATTATGAGGGGCATAGACAGAGTGGATAGTCAGAGGCTTTTCCCCAGGGTAGAGGGGTTGATTACTAGGGGGCATAGGTTTAAGGTGAGAGGGGCAAGGTTTAGAGGAGATGTACGAGGCAAGTTTTTTACACAGAAGGTAGTGGGTGCCTGGAACTCGCTACCGGAGGAGGTGGTGGAAGCAGGGACGATAGTGACATTTAAGGGGCATCTTGACAAATACATGAATAGGATGGGAATAGAGGGATACGGACCCAGGAAGTGTAGAAGATTGTAGTTTAGTCGGGCAGCATGGTCGGTACGGGCTTGGAGGGCCGAAGGGCCTGTTCCTGTGCTGTACATTTCTTTGTTCTTTTGTTGCTCTTTGAGAATCCCTGCCCAAATCCCCTCAGCTTCAGACACGCCCAGAACATGTGTACGTGATTCGCTGGGCTTCCCGCGCACCGCCCACATCTGTCCTCCACCTCCTGAAAAAACCTACTCATCCGGGCCACAGTCATATGGCCCTATGGACCACCTTGAACTGGATCAGGCTAAGCCTGGCACACGACGAGGACTCTCCTCAGGGCCTTTTCCCACAGTCCGACTTCCAACTCCCCTCCCAACTCATCCTCCCACTTCCTCTTCACCTCCCCGATTGGAACCCCTTCCCACTCCATCAATTCCTTAGATATTTCCGAGACCCTCCTCTCCCCAACCCCTGTTTTTGACATCACCTTATCCTGCAGTCCCCTCAATGGGAGGCGAGGAAAGGCCGGAACCTGCCTCTGGACAAAGTCCCGTACCTACAGGTACCGAAATCCGTTCCCACCCGGTAACTCCAACTCCTCCAGACTCGGGAACCCCTCCTCAATGAAGAGATCCCCAAATTTCTCAATCCCTGCCCGCTGCCACTTCCTAAAGCCCCCGTCCAGCCCCCCCGGCGCACACTGGTGGCTATCACAGATTGGTGACCACACCAACGCCCCCTCCAGTCTCATGTGCTGCCTTCATTCCCCCCCACACTCTCAGGGCTGCCACTACCACTGGGCTTGTGGAGTACCGAGCCGGCGAGAACGGCAGAGGTGCCCATTAACAGAGCCTTCAGACTCGTGCCCTTACAAAATGCTGCCTCCACTCACTCACACACCGACCCCTCCCCTACTACCCACTTCCTAACCATCGATATATTAGCCGCCCAGTAATAATTAATAAAGTTCGGAAGGGCCAAGTCCACCTCCCCATGCCCCTGTTCCAGAAGGACCTTCTTCACCCTCGGGGCTTTCCCGGCCCATACGAAACCCGAGATCACCCCGTTCATTTTCCTAAAAAATGCCTTGGGGATAAAGATTGGGAGACACTGAAACACAAACAACAATCTCGGGAGGACTGTCCTTTTCACAGTCTGTGCCCTCGCCGTCAATGACAGCGGGAGCACGTCCCACCTGCGGAAGTCCCCTTTCATTTGCTCGATCGCCCTGCCCAAATTTAACTTATGGAACTGACTCCAGTCCCTTGCCACCTGAATCCCCAGATACCTAAAAATCCTTCCCACCACTTTAAACGGTAACTCCCTCAGTCTCCTCTCCTGCCCCCTTGTCTGGATCGCGAACACCTCGCTCTTACTCATGTCTAATTTCATAGAATTTACAGTGCAGAAGGAGGCCATTCGGCCCATCGAGTCTGCACCGCCTCTTGGTAAGAGCACCCCACCCAAGGTCAACACCTCCACCCTATCCCCATAACCCATTAACCCGACCAACACTAAGGGCAATTTTGGACACTAAGGGCAATTTATCATGACCAATCCACCTAACCTGCACATCTTTGGACTGTGGGAGGAAACCAGAGCACCCGGAGGAAGCCCACGCACTGGGAGGATGTGCAGACTCCGCACAGACAGTGACCCAAGCCGGAATCGAACCTGGGACCCTGGAGCTGTGAAGCAATTGTGCTATTCACAATGCTACCGTGCTGCCCTTGTAACCTGAGAACCGACCAAATTCCTTCAATATCCCCATAATTCCTGCAATTTCCCCTAGCGGGTCTGTTATGTAAAGAAGCAAATCGTTAGCATAGAGTGAGACCCTATGCTCCACCCCCCTCTCATTATCCCCCGCCAAATGTTCGATGACCTAAGCGCCATTGCCAAAGGCTCTATAGCCAGGGCAAACAGTAGTGGGGAGAGTGAGCACCCCTGTCTTGTCCCCCGACACTGACTAAAATACTCTGACCGAACCCGGTTGGTCCTTACACTTGCCACCGGTGCTTGACCCAGTCCACGAATCCCTGTCCGAACCCAAACCTTCCCAGATCATCCCACAGGTACTTCTGTTCTACCCGATCAAAGGCTTTTTTTTGCATCCATGGCCACCACCACCTCGACCTCGCGTCCCTCCTCAGGCATCATTATCATGTTTAGGAGCCGTCTAATATTGGACGTCAGGTGACGTCCCTTCACAAATCCCATCTGGTTCTCCCCTATTACCCCCTAAACACAATCCTCTATGCGCGTGGCCAAGATCTTTGCCAGCAATTTCGCATCCACATTCAACAAGGAGATAGGCCTATACGACCCACACCTCTCTGGATCCTTATCCCGCTTCAAAATAAGGGAGATCGATGCCTGCCCCCCCCCCCCTCGATGACTGCCCCCCCCCCCCCCCCCCCCCCTCCCCCCCAGGAATCGCTTCATACCCCTCCTCCCCGGCTGGGGTTCCGATTTATATAATCTACTTAAAGAATCCCGAAACACATCGTTCACCCCTGCCGGATCCAAAACCACCTTCCCCCCTGTATCCTTTACTTTCCCGATCTCTCTCGTCTCCTCCTGTTTCCTCAGCTGATGCGCCAACATCCTGCTGGCTTTTTCCACATATTCATAGACCGCCCCCTTTACCCTCCTCAGCTGTCTCTCTGCCTTCCCTGTGGACAGGAGCCCATATTCCAGTTGTAGTCTCTGACGCTCCTTAAGGAGCCCATCATCCGGAGACTCCGCATACCTCCTGTCCACCTGTACCTACCAGCCTATCCAACTCCACTCATTCAGCCTTCTCCTTATGGGCCTGAATTGAAATGAGCTCCCCCCTAATAACTGTCTTCAGTGCCTCCCACACCACCCCAGCCAAGATCTCACCCATGTCATTGATCCTTATGAATCCCCAAATGGGGCAGCACGGTGGCGCAGTGGGTTAGCCCTGTTGCCTCACGGCACCGAGGTTCCAGGTTTGATCCTGGCTCTGGGTCACTGTCCATGTGGAGTTTGCACATTCTCCCCGTGTTTGCGTGGGTTTCGCCCCATAACCCATAGATGTGCAGCGTAGGTGGATTGGCCACGCTCAATTGCCCCTTAATTGGAAAAAATGATTTGGGTACTCTAAATTTAAAACAAAAATGTATCCCCGAATAGCCTCCCTCACCCACTCGCACACCTCATCCTCCGCTAGCAGCCCATCCAACCTCCACTGCGGCCGCTGGGCCTTTCCTTTGTGAACTTGCAGGTCTACCCAGTGCGGGGGGTGATCTGACACCACACTTGCTGAATATTCAGCATTTATCACCTCAGCCAGCAGCGTTTTTTCCAACACAAAGAAGTCTATCCGGGAATACACCTTATGCACAGGGGAGTAGAATGAGAACTCCTTACTCCTTGGCCTCCCGAATCTCCACGGATCCACTCCATGAGCCCCTGCAGCTCCTTTGCCATAGCTGACACCTTTCCAGACCTGGGACTCGACCGATACAGCCTCAGATCCAGGACCCTGTTAAAGTCTCGCCCCATAATCAATCGATGTGAGTCCAGGTCCAGGATCTTCCCTAGCACCCTCCTAATAAACTCAACATCATCCCAGTTTGGGGCATATATATTCACCAATACTACGGCCATTCCCTTCAGCTTCCCACTAACTGAAATGAATCTATCCCCTGGGTCCGCCTCTCTCTTCCCCACCTCGAAATGCCACCCGCTTATTGACCAGGATTGCCACCCGCCTTGTTTTAAAGTCCAATCCCAAATGAGACACCTACCCGACCCATTCCTTCCTCAACCTAATCAGTTTCCCCATCTTCAAATGTGTCTCCTGCAACATGTCCGCCTTCCTTCTATGGAATTCCTTGCCCAGTGAAGCAGTAGAGGCTCCTTCATTAAATGTTTTTAAGATAAAGATAGATAGTTTTTTGAAGAATAAAGGGATTAAGGGTTATGGTGTTCGGGCCAGAAAGTGGAGCTGAGTCCACAAAACATCAGCCATGATCTCATTGAATGGTGGAGCAGGCTCGAGGGGCCAGATGGCCTACTCCTGCTCCTAGTTCTTATGCTCTTATGTTCAGTTGCCTCAAGTGCACGAACACACCGGCTCTTTTGACTGGCCCATTCAGTCCACGAACGTTCCACGTGACCAGCCTGGTCGGGGGGCACCCCGCCCCCTCCCCTGCCGATCAACCATGACCTCTCCTGGGCCAGTCTTTGGCCCATGTCTGGCACATCTCCTGACCCGCCCTCAGGCAACTACCACCATCATCCCTCCTCCTCCATCACCTTGAAAGTCCCCCCCCCACCACCCAACCCCTCCCATTCCCACCCCCACATTGGTCTTCAGCTCATCCCCCGCTTTGCTTCCGTGAACTAGCCCTCCCAGCTAGCCTGGCAACTCCCACCCCTGGCGCCTAGCATCTTAAAAGTTAAAAGTTTTACAAAACATAGCTCTGTTCCCCGCAGTCAAAGTTCAAGGTCCTCCTTCTCCTATCAGTCTATTCTCCTTCATAAAGTCTGGGTGCATCCTCCCTGGTTCCCCAACCCCTGCTCTTAGTGCAAACAATCAAAACAAAGGCAAGAAGCAAAAACAAACAAACAATCCCTCCCAAGTTCCGAGCACAAAGGCCCACCCCTCCTCCCTTAACCAACACCACACAGGACCCTTTATTCCAAGGTCACTACACCCATGTGCAGGCAGTAAAACACAGGATTCCCAGACCACAGGCAATGCCTTAAAGATTTGTGTAGACGGTTCCTCCACGATCGAAAATGGAAAGAGAATAACTGGTTGAGGAATTTATGTAGAAGACGCGCAGGGACGCGCATTAGAAGAAATCTCTTTAAAATTGCCCGGCCACCTAGGTTCACAAGCAGCAGAACTCGCAGCCATAGCATATGTAGTTGCGACACCCAAATTCTTTCCCAAGCCCCGCAGACATCCATTTGAACAGTCTAGATGTAGGCAATAGCTTGACAGAATTCCTGCCCCTGTGGGAATCTAGAGGATTTGTTTCAGCCGATGGAAAACCCGTACCCTCTGCCCCGTTGTTGAAACAACTTCATAGGACAGCCTCAGACAGCAGATATGGTATTATTAAAGTAAGGAGCCAACATCGTTCGTCTCCACCCGGTAATGTAAAGGCAGACGCCTTAGCTAAGGCAGGATCACACTATGGTCACCTTTGGCAGCCCCTGGAAAGCGAACCGATACACTCAGTCCAGGTTTCCCAGACCAATATTGAGGATCTAGCCCAGGCCCAAAAGGCAGACGGCACTCTCAAACAGATTTTAGACGGCAATTTCCCAGCCCCCTGCGATAAATGGAAGGACTCACTGACGATACAGGAAGGCATAGAAACCAGATAATTTACCAGTTTTATGACGGACGCAGACACCAGGTGATAGACAATACCATTGCCCATTTAAGACCATTGTGTTGGTGGCCCGATTTAAAACCCGATGTAACACATTATGTAGAGAATTGTCTTATCTGCGCACAAAACAATCCGGAACGGTACACAAAAAAAGGACAATTACGCCACACCCGACCTGTTAATGGCCCTTGGACAAATTTGCAACTCGACTACATTGGCCACCTCCCCCCTTGCAGAAATGGTTTCAAATACATTTTAGTTGCTATAGACACCTTTACTAAATGGTAGAAGCATTTCCCTCACGGACAAACACAGCAAAAGCCACCGCTAAGATTTTGACCCAACAGATATTCACACGCTGGGGTCTGCCCCGCAGCATTGAGTCAGACCAAGGTTTCCCTTCACCGGCAGAGTCATGAAAAATGTTTTAACAATTTTTGGAATCAGGCAGAAATTCCACATAGCATATCACCCCCAATCCAGCGGCAATGTTGAACGAATGAATCGCACTTTAAAAGCGACCATTAGAAAGATGGTGCAGCAGAATAACACCATATGGGACACAGTTCTCCCATTCGCCCTCATGTTCATTCGGAACACCGTTTCCAGTTCACAGGTTTCACCCCCCACACTCTCATGACCGGACGACCCATGAAGGGAATTGAATATTTGTTAGGTCTCGATTTGGCAAGCCCCACAGTCACCGCCCTCACCCATGAAAAAGCAGTCCAACAAGTCACAGAGAATATTAAAGCACAGCTCGCTGCAGCTGTCCGACTAGGCGCTCGAAGAAAGCAGAGTAAAGCCTGCTTTGACAAAACCGTCCACCCCGTAGAGTATACAGTCAGTCAGCAAGTAATGGTTTCCCTTTACAACCCCAGTTCTTTCCTCTGTCCCAAATTTGCAGGACCCTACTCCATCTCGGAGAAAGTGAGCCCCTCAGTGTACAAGATAATGTACCCCAATGGCAAAACTGGTTAGTTCCACATCAACCAACTCAGAGTCTATGGAACCCAATGTAGTCACTTCCACCACATCTCTCTGACAATAGGAGACGATTCCGCCCCGCCCATGGACAACCAAGTCCAACCCTTCCCCAGCCATGCCAGCATGTCCACAGACCCGACCTTGTCTCCTCCCACAGATGTGACCTTCCACCTTGAGCTTAACTCCGACGACAGCGACAGCCTCCCCGAATTGATCACTATCCCTGATCACTGGTGCAATCTCTCTGACCCCAGTCACCCCAGCCCCCGGAACCACGACTTAGATATCTTTGGCCCCCTATATGCTCTTCCACAGCCACCGCCACAGCCACCGCCCGACGACATTAACTTATCCTTCATTGCCACCGCCCCTACACCTCACGACAAACGAACCCACCTTTGGCACTGCGACAACTCTTGTAGACTGGTAAGACATGACGATTCGGATCCTACGACGGCCCATGTGGCCACGGCACAAAAACGGCAGACAGGCGTCTGGCAACCGGGAGATGGTGATGATTCAGAGTTGACTCTCGTTTCGGTAATGCTTTTACAACACTGTTTGGTACAGAAACCTGAGGTGTCCAGATGATGAGAAAGAGACACCGCCTAAGTAATTTCTGATGGAGCCTGCCCGCCTTTTTCCTTCGTCTTTTCTTCTTGTCACATGGTTTTAATTGATGTCGGCCTGACACCCAATTTCTTGATACACTCATAGTTACTCCTCTCACAGAGACACAGATCCAATTTACTGACCAATGGCCGTTAAAGGTACAATTTTGGATCTCATATGACTACAAATTCTTTCTGCTCGTTTCGATCATCCAGGTAGGGAGTAACGGCACTAATCCCTGCCCTACCTGAGGACCCCAAATGCATCCCATCAGTTAAGCTCGGGTAGTGGAGCAACGGCACTGATCACCGCCCTACCCGGGGATTCCACCCATTCTTGCCCTGCTGCGGCCCACACGCACCTCATGTTCCCGTCACTTCGAGTACTCTGGAATGGTTCCCTACACTCTATGCTGTCCTTGGCAGGTCTTAGTTTCCACTTCTCTATTCTATTATTGTGGTTTAAAGAATGTCCTTTGCCACTGTTCTGTACGCTCACCCTTCTTTCCTTTGCCTTCCCCGACCCCCTGGTCGCTCCCCACCTGCTACTTACACATATGACAGAATTGGTTGCTTTACACGCTGCTACATGCGAACTACCTCTGAACGCTGGAAAGAAACTTTATAAAACTGGCCACCCTAAAATTCGGCTGGTTAAGATAAGCCTCAACCAGCATGGTTGTGATTTAAGAAAAGACTGGTCGGAGAAATTGTCCGCCCACTCCCTGCATCGACTACAAGCTGCGAGAGTCTCTGTACTCTAAAAATTTGCATTTCTTGTCTCCAAAATGGTGTTTCGAAAAAAGAAATGAGTGAGTCACACATGGTGACAATCATAACGGGTAATTGGAGAATGGAGAGAAAGACTAATAAAACGAGATATTAACCGAAGATAATAACAGATACTATGCTTGCACCCCCAGGAATAGAGAAGACGGAAGACAGAAGACAGGATGAAGCAAGGACTGCTGACATGCATTTTGATCATCGCTGGACTTCTGCAACTGCGCGCGCAACAGACTATTTTAATGTACACCACACCAGGCCCGAACACGACCACATACCATGACACCCCTAGCCCGGACACCACACCACACACAAAGACAGACACCAAAACCCCCACTTGGTGCGAAAACATTGGTAAATGGTACCCCCTTTCATACACAGTAGAGGCCCTTCTAGTAATTGCAATAATAGAACATGCAGAACACAGAATGTACAGTGCAGAAGGAGGCCATTCGGCCCATCAAAACTGCACCGACCCACTTAAGCCCTCACTTCCATCCTATCCCCGTAACCCAATAACCCCATCTAACCTTTTTTGGTCACTAAGGGCAATTTATCATGGCCAATCCACCTAACTTGCACGTCTTTGGACTGTGGGAGGAAACCGGAGCACCCGGAGGAAACCCACGCAGACACGGGGAGAACGTGCAGACTCCGCACAGACAGTGACCCAGCAGGGAATCGAACCTGGGACCCTGGTGCTGTGAAGCCACAGTGCTAATCACTTGCTACCGCGCTGCCCCAATAATCTGCAGTGTCATTCAGACACTTCGTCTCCGTAAATGGCGAGCAAAAGCCTCTCGCTCCCCGATATATACAGTCCGATCCCCTTCTTTGGAATTCAACAAAACAGAACAAATGTATTAACTGCTGCCAAGAATTAAAACCATGTACTACTGTAAACATTACCAGAATTAAGTAGAAATGTAATGCTGCTGTTTTAAAATTTTTGTACTGTACATACGTTCTTTTTGATATTTACCAGCAGCATGAGAGTAGTTAATGTATGATGTGTTAATAGAATTAGGTAAATGCCTCAAAACATAGGACAGAGTATTGTAGAACCTGTCCTTGACCAAGGGTGACCAGCACACCAAGGATGATACGGGATCAACAGTGTGATCCACCATGCTTCGCGTTCAGGATCAAGAGGACGGGATGTAGCCATCTGAGATGGCCACCTTGTAGCCACGTAAAATGGCTGCGTTCCGATTAATCTGGCCAAAACCCAGTTTGAAATGGCTAACCCGAAAGACTTCTGGGAAAAGCAGCTAACGAGACACAAGCAGGCAGCTGCAGACAGTATTGCATATTCGGCTCTGGGGAAGTTAGCCCAGATCGATACTCAGGGCTATCAACAGCCCATCAACCCAGGTATTTGCAGTTACATTCAGGACTGTTTGCAGCCCACCTATCCAGACATCTGCAGTTAAATCGGCTATCCCTGGGAACAATTGCAACATATTAGCAATTGAATACCGGGCCAGACCTGTCGGCGCCTGCAGTGGCCGAAACAAAGACAGGTGAACGACCACCCCCCGATCGAGGAATCGCATCACCATTGGACACATCGACACCAGGGATTGGGAACAAATCCAATCACTTGGGACTCAGGGTCAAGGGCCGCCCCGGGAGGTGGGAAGCCCCTGGGCCCTATAAAAGTGAGGGGCCAAGTTCAGATCTCTCTCTCTCGCCTCTTCGCCTGCTCGAGACCTTCGCAAGAACAGCAACCGGCAACAGTAAGTTTGAATCCAGCGATCGCTATCCGGTAGAGACACCTAGCCACCGACCTGTAGCAGCCTTTTGAATCCCGCGGGCCAGATCTGATTGGACAAGCCATTTGTTTCCCTGACCTGGTGGGCTCTTCCTAAGTTAAGTATTGGCCAGTAGTGATAAGTTTATTATATAGAAAGTAGTATCAGGGTATTAATATTGCTTGTTGTATATAATAAATGACCGTTGTTTTAATCCTTACTAAGCGGTGTGCTGTATTATTAATCATAACCTGAACTTGAACCACGTGGCGGTATCATAAAGATACCTGGCGACTCGTGAGCAAAGGTGACGTAATCAGAGCCAATAGACTAAGGTTAAAAAGAGCAACAACCTCCAAAGGACCATGGGAATTATGGCCAACCCAGAACTCAGACAGATACAGAGCTTCTGTGTATTTGCAACCCAGGTAGCTAGACCTGATCGAAACCCCCGCTCGTTTGCATTCTAATGGCTCATTTCCCCAGAACAATAGGACTCCAATCAAGAAACCGGTACAGCCACAGACTGATCGGCGCCACTCCCTTTACTCAGAGAGCCCAACCGCCAAGGTCAATGACCGCTAAGGACCCGCCCAGCCACCAAGGCACCCGCCCCTTTATTGGCCGAAATCAAAGGCAGTGATCAGAGCCCTTTCGAACTATTGGGTCCAAGATCAAGACCGCCCCAAAGAGCGCAAAACCCTAGAGGGATAAAAAGAGACACAGCCATGTGTTCGGTCTCTTTTGGATCCGGCCTGTGCCCGCCTCCTTTGAATCCGGCAAGTGCCAGGCAACTGTAGCAGGAACAGCCAGTTGTTCTGGCGCGATCGGCGGGAGTTTCAGTTGTGGCCGGTGCTAGCCCCTCACCAGTACCAGAATCGGTGAGGATTTCATGCCGATTGTTTGGTTGTTAAAGACCACACATGCTCCCTTGACATCAGCACTTAGTTTCAGGAACGTAGAATCCAGTCCAGGATGTTTCCCCCTGGTTTGTGAGTCCAGAGCCAGGGGACTTGTCTCAAAATAAAAGGTAGGCTATTTAAGACTGAGATGAGGAGGCATTTCTTCACTCAGGGGGTGGTGAATCTTAGGATTTCACTAACCTGGAGGGCTGTGGAAGCTCAGTCATTTTGCATGTACAGGACAGAAATTGATTGATTTCTGGATACCAATGACATCAACTGATATGGGTATAACTTGAGAAAGTGGCATTGAGGTAGATGATCAGCCATTATCTAATTGAGTGGCCGAGCAGACTCACTGGGCTGAATGGCCTATTTCTGTTCTTATGTTCCTAACCTGCTGGAGGGGAACAATAACATTCTGTGCAGGTAATGTCTTTTGGCTTGTTTGTATAATCTTGTTGTTTTATCATTTTGCTGAGCCAGCATATTTTCAATACTGAGGTGAATTGACTGTTGCATGAAATGGTTATGTCTCTGATCTTATCAAAATTAAGGGACAAAGGAACCTTTAATGTTTATAAATGTACCTCTCTCCTGGGGAGAACTTCGCTGTTCCTTTTTGAAATTGTGCCATGGGATCTTTTACATCCGTTTGGAGAGCAGATAGGGCCTTGGTTTATTGTTTTATCCAAATAATGACATCTCAGCCACGCCCTTCGTACTGTCGTGTTAGAGTCAGCACAGGAAGAGCCCTTCTACCCATCGTGTTTGGCCAGCCATCAAGCACCCATCTGTTCTAATCCCATATTCTAGCACTTGCTCCGTAGTCTTGTACGTTATAGCGTTCAAATGCTCACCTAAATGCTTCTTAAATATTGTGAGGGTTCCCGCCTCGACCACACTTTCAGGCAGTGAGTTCCAGATTCCCAGCATCCTCTGGGTAAAAACGTTTTCCCTCAAATCCTCTCTAAATCTCCTGCCACTTATCTTAAATCTATGCCCTCTGGTTATTGACTCCTCTACTAAGGGAAAAAGTTTCTTCCTGTGACCTGGAACCTAGTGAGGCTCATCCGGAGAACATGAGATAGAGGGTAATAAGATGTACATGCAACAGGTCAGCAGAAGTTTTAAGTTTCAGAGAAGTAGCAAGACTCCATGATAACGTGCTCTGTATCAGATTGGTATCCTACTGCACGAGACACAATGAAAGGATTTTGGTTTGGACAGATCAAAGTGTTTGGTGAGTTCATCATGAAGTACAAGAGAGCAAACACAAATTCAATGACCTTCATAATTTTGTACATCTCGATCAGGTCCCCCTCTCAGCCTTCTCTGCTCTAAGGGACAACTCCAGCCGAGCCAATCTCTCTTCATAAATGTTGGCCAAGAAAAGGTTCTGGAGCCTCTGAAGTGCAACTTAAACCCATTACTGTTTGGCCAAGAGATAAGCTGATATACAGCTGAGGTTCATATGGTCAGGTTAGACCTGGAAGCAAGTGAAAGAGATGATTGGTCTACTCTGGGCTGCTGCATGGGGTTTGGGGACATTTCCTTTCTTTCTTGCAGTTTTCTTTACTAGTATCCCTTGGTAGAAGCAGTGCCACGTGTGTTTTTCTCAACTTAGGATATTGGCTGGGGGATGGTTGTGGGGATGTGTGGTGGGGAAGAATTTTAGGTAGAAATTGATGTAAGAAGTTGTATCTTTCACTTCAAGCAGCTTCCTGGATAATGCAGCCACCAAAATCCAGGAGTAGGCCTTTGCAAACTCATGAGAAAACAGCTATTGATCTAGATTCAGATTTATTTGGAAATATCAATTTGTTTTCCACTTTGCACAATGTTTCCCTGAATTTTTTGTGTTTTGTCAGTTCGACATTCTTCCTTCATCCAAATCTCTTGAAAGATGTGACCTATGATGAAGTACAAATCTGCTGGGGCCTTGTTTCAAGGTCTTTCTGATCCTGAACAATGAATGTTCAAGGCTAATTGATTGTCGGGGGAATTACAACAGAATATGACTGTTCTCATCAGACATAACCAGATGAGTAATTTCTAACAAAGTTTCCTGCACAAAAATGAAGAGCAGAGGCCCTGGGTGACTGTTTTCCTTCTTGACATACCTCAGACTGAACCAAACTGTTTGTAGTGCTGGTGCCCCATTTAATCCCAGGTTGTGTGCTCCAGGCCGCACACCTTCTTCATCAAACTTCTTCCACGTGGTTAACATCGCCACCTACAACCCTACTAAACCGAGCATTCACTGAACTCAACATTTGTTCCCTGCAGACCTGGCTATTCCTCTCCTGGATGGCCTGCTATCTTTCACGATCCATAACCTTCAACTCAACAAAGTACAGATGCGGCTATACTATCCCCCTTCAAGCTTCATTTAAAAAATTACCCCAGCCCTCGCTACCAACAGCAGTTCCTAGTGACTGAATTGTTCAAATTTAAGACTCCCATCATCACGTTGAAAGTCCTTCCTGATCTTGCTCCTCCTTGAAGTGTTGGGTGCTCTGAGATACAGACAAACTAATACGGTTGCGATTGGTACATCGCAGTTTTATTCCTTTGAACTATTTATATAACAAACTTGGTACTCAGCACGTTGTGACTGTGTGAGTGACTTGCTTTGAGGTCCTGGCCCTGTGCCATCTCCTGATGGACTGCCCAGGAAGTGTTGTGTTTCTTGTTTTGTACTGTGTATGCTCTTGTCTGTGATTGGCTGTTGTGTTATGTGTGCTAATTGGTCCGTTGCTCTGTCTATCATTATGTATGTGTGTATGTGCTGTGATGTTCACTTGAATATCATGACACTCCTGACCTCTGTAACCTCCACACAAAGGGTGAAATTTTATGGCCTCCCCCACCGGAGGGATTTTCCAGTCTCGCTGAAGTCAATGGACTTTTAATGGCTTGCTGCATTTTATGGCCCCACCCCCTGCAGCCAGGAGGCCATAAAATTCCACCCAAACTATTTATTCCACCGACTCTGGACTCCTGGTCATTTTCCCTCCCGACATGCTTTTGTTTGTAGATTTTCCTTTAGCAGTGTAGACCACATACCCTAGAATTTCTTTCCCAAACCTCTCCACCTCCATCTCTTGCACCCTTTTTAAGACCTTCCTAAAACTTACCTATCTGACCAAACCTTTGGTCTATTTCCGAATATGACCTTGTTTGACTTGATGTCCATTTTTCATGATGCCTCTGTGAAGTGCCTTGGGACTTCTACTTTATAGGTATTTTATAAATTAAATTTATATTCTTGTTGGAAGCTCAAGGTAAAGCAGAACAATCAGTCTTCTGAACAACTCATTCAGCACCAACTAGATGCAAACGTTTGAATATATGTTTTAAATGGAATATCTGTTGGATCATAAGGAAATCCATTGGAATATTTAGCAAACTCGAATTATGTGAACTCGATCAGCAATTATTTTCTACATATCTGTTTCTTCCTCACGGCACATCACAAAGCAAGATTAGTCTTCACACTGCAGTTTGATTTGATTTGATTTTTAAAAAATTTGATTTGATTTATTGTCACATGTACCAAAGTACAGTGAAAAGTATTTTCCTGCGAAAGTATTTTCCGAGGGAATGTACACAATACGTACATAGTAGACACAAGAATAATCAATAGAGGACATTGACAAATGGTACATTGACAGAACAGTGATTGGTTACAGTTCTTCGCGTATATACTTGGGAGAGAAGAATATCTGTTTGTGACTAGTAAAATTGAAGATAGCAGAATAGGAGAAAGACAAATGCCAGAGTTAAGAAGCAGAACAGGTGTAAGAATTGAGAACAACACCAAGATGTTGGCTGCTGTCAAGAACTGTGAAAGTTGGAGAACCATGATGGCCGATATGGTGCCTGAAGAAGAAGTAGCCCAGGATTTTGTAGAGCTGGCCAGAATTCCACCAGTGAGCCAACACAGTGTGGCACGGTAGTACAGTGGTTAGCACAGTTGCTTCACAGCGCCCGGGTCCCAGGTTCGATTCCCGGCCTGGGTCACTGTCTGTGTGGAGTCTACACGTTCTCCCCGTCTCTGCGTGGGTTTCCTCCGGGTGCTCCGGTTTCCCCCCGCAAGTACCAAAAGACGTGCTTGTTAGGTGAATTGGACATTCTGAATTCTCCCTCTATGTACCCAAACAGGCACCGGAATGTGGCGACTAGAGGCTTTTCACAGTAACTTAATGTAAGCCTACTTGTGACAATAATAAAAATTATTATTATTAAATGTGAGGAAAGACCCTCACCTGCTTCAGTGGACACTGAGACTCAGCACCACATTTCACTGACAGCAGTCAATTAAGTGGTTACACTGACAGGTCTGTGGTCCATAAAGGATAGCAGCACATCCTCAAGAGCTTCTGGCCCAAACATAGGGCAGGAGCTCAGCAACTTCAGCAGCATCACTGGAAACAAATGGACATGCACCCTTACGAACAGGTAAGTTGTGTGTGTGTGGGGGGGGGGGGGGGGGGGGGGTGCGGTGTTGGCAGGGCCAGTCAGGCTGGGGCTGTGGAGGGATGCAGGGGTGGGTGTGTGGTCTGTGGGGGCAACCATTTCCACTTTTTGGGTGGAGCCTTTTGTAGACCAAAGAGTGTCCAAAAACAAGAGTCTCCCCCATTCTGGAACTTGCTCGAAGGTTGCCAGGGTTTACTCAGCAGTCTCGCCCAACATGGAAGGCCCGACCTGTACTGGTTAAAATGCTAGCGGAGGTGAGAAGAGGCCCTTGCCCATTTAAGTGACTCAATGTGTTCTAGGTTGGTGGGCTGTTTGCCACCTTCCTGCCAGTGGATAAATAGCATGGCAACAGGAAGGCAATGGGCGTCCCAGACACCATCCTGTGCCATTTTTGCCTGCCTTCCCACCTCCGAATCTGTGCCCACAGGACGCATAAAGTTCAGCCCAAAATAATTGCTGCTTATATTATTTTTTTCTGATATCAAATTTTAATTTGTGGGCTATAGGTTCAAGTAGTAAAAAGCAAACATATAACAGGAAGGTCTTCACCAGTGGCCAACGCAAGGAACAGAAGATGAAGTAAAGTAGTGGAAGGAAAGACTCCGTAATGATTTATAAATGCTATTTTTCTTTTGAGCTTGATTACAGAATTTGCTTTGCAGTATCCACATGTGACACTCCAATCCATCTTCCTTATTCTAACAAAATGAATTCTGTTGTGAAAGTTAGTAGTCAGGCTACATTTTCAACATATGAAAATTAGCTGCCAAGCTACTGTAAGTGTCTGTCCCTGTTTCACAAAATGACGCTAAGATGACCACAGTTTAAAAAAAAATAATAAGACAAGATTTGTTGATCATAATGTTTAAAAAAATATGTCTACCTGCACAGAAATGGAATACCATTTTGGGGTGAATTGCATTCCTCACCAGAGCCCACCCAAGTTCAAATGTTGGTCGGCACATCACTGACTCTAAAACAGGCCATTCCCCTGTGATAATATTCTGGGGGTGACCTTAACAAAGTCAGAGTGGGTCATCCGCCCCTCAGGTACAGGTAGTTCCGCCCTCGAGAGCTGATTTAATTGCCGGCAGTTGTGTAGCCCAAGCAGTGCCAGAATATAGTAGTGGTTGCTTCTGGGACGAGGGGCGAAATTCTCCCCCAACGGCGCGATGTCCGCTGACTGGCGCCAAAGACGGCGCCAATCAGACGGGCATCGCGCCGGCCCAAAGGTGCGGAATGCTCCGCATCTTTGGCGGCCTAGCCCCAACATTGAGGGGCTAGGCCGACGCCGGAGGGATTTCCGCCCCGCCAGCTAGCAGAATTGGCGTTTGTTGCCCCGCCAGCTGGCGCGGAAATGCGGCGCATGCGCGGGAGTGTCAGCGGCCGCAGTCAGTTTCCCGGCACATGCGCGGGAGCGTCAGCGGCCGCTGTCATTTTCCCGCGCATGTGCAGTGGGGAGAGTCACTTCCTCCTCCGCCATGGTGGAGGCCGTGGCGGAGGCGGAAGTGAAAGAGTGCCCCCACGGCACAGGCCCGCCCGCGGATCGGTGGGCCCTGATCGCGGGCCAGGCCACCGTGGGGGCACCCCCCGGGGTCAGATTGCCCCGCGCCCCCCCCCCCCCAGGACCCCGGAGCCCGCCCACGCCGCCTGGTCCCGCCGGTAAATACCAGCTTTGATTTACGCCGGCGGGACAGGCAATTTCTGGGCGGGGCTTCGGCCCATCTGGGCCGGAGAATCCAGCGGGGGGGTCCCGCCAACCGGCGCGGCCCGATTCCCGCCCCCGCCCAATCTCCGGTACCGGAGACTTCGGCGGGGGCGGGATTCACGGCAGCCAACGGCCATTCTCCGACCCGGCGGGGGGTCGGAGAATGACGCCCGAGAACTCCCAAGAAGAAGGAAGATGGATACCGGACTTCGAGGTGATCCTAGTGAGGAGGGTGGTGGCTGTCGGGTTATGGAGGCCAGGGAGTGAGACACAATGGGGGGGGGGGGGGTGCGCTGTACCATGGGGGGGGGATTCCCCTCATGGGCACAGAGTATCCCCCAAGGAGGTACATCTTTCCCTTCCCCCTTTTAGTTTGAGCTGTTGAAGTAGGAGGCTGTTCACCTTCCTTCAGTCTTTGACAAAGAGTCACCCAGACTCGAAGCATTAGCTCCCTGCCCTCTCCACAGTTGCTGTCGGACCTGCTGAGATTGTCCAGTATTTTCTGTTTTTGTTTCAAATTCCAGCATCCACAGTAATTTTCCTTCAGTCTTGTCCAGCCCAACATATCATGGCGGGAGGGGTGGAATGATACCCTTATGAAAATGAAATGAAAAAATGAAATTAAGTGGCTTTTAATGGGAAACTTCCGGGCCTCAATAGGCAGGGCGTCAGACAGGCTGGCTGTAATCTTACCCACCCCCCCCCTCCCGAAATATGGGAGACAGGTCGGGGGTGTGGTGATATGCACATATGCATATCTGTATATAACTGAATATAATTGTACAAATGTATAAAGCTGATCATTCGTAGATGTATTGACAGTTATGACCTCCTGCCAGTAGATGGAGCCAGATCTTCATCAGGTGACTGACGAGAGGCGGCAGTTGGTAGCAGGATGGATAACAGGGGACGGTCGCATCTCACAGTAGCTCAAGTAACTTAGATATCATTGTCTGTACATACGGTTGTTGGTTACCTGCCCACGTGTTTAATAATAAATACTTGTTATTGCTAAACACACATGTCCTATGTGTGTCTTCATGATCAGGGGAGCCATAGAACACAACAGGGGGTGGCAGGATGGCAGTGGGAAGGTCACTTACTTTAGGTGTCCACTCCCCACCTTCAAATATGCCGCCATGATTTGTAAAATTCCTAACATTGTCTCTTTTTACTTTGTGGGATTTTCTACTGGTGCTAAGTACAGGTTGATGTGTTAGAAAGCTGGTGCTGCAAAGTGCTGTTTTTTTATTGCAGTAGATTATCGAACAACACCGATAACATTGTAACTTCACCCTGTTATTTTCTTTTCATCTACATTTCTCATGCATATTCATTATATACCAATCCATTAAGGCAATGCAATAGACATTTCTTAGTGGTCTAAAAAACTGCAAAATAAACTAGGAATGAAAGGGTTACATGTGAAAGAAGGAGATAAATCACCCCTAGTAATGTTGTCCTTTTGAAAAAGCACATATTAGACTAAATGAGATCTAATGTATATATCAGCAAACAGTTATAGATACATTTTGCTTTGAAACTCTCATCTGTCTTACTCGTTAAACAGCATTTGGCACTCAAGAATGATGGCTGTAAGCGAGCTTTGTATGCCAAGGCAATAAAACTTGATGAACGCCTCAGTTGTAAAGAATGAGATATATTTTACAACATTATAGGACCTGTTAGCAGCAGCATGGCTGGGCCGGAACGTTTGCAGGACTGAATACCCAGAACTGATTAACCATCCAAAGTATTTGCATGTGTATTGGAGGCCAAAGAGAGGTGACACTATTCAGAGTTGGGTAGGTGCGGTCATTCCTCTCCTAGCTGCTGGATGGTATTTTAACAGTCAGCAAGTTCAAATGCAGCACATCACAGTCAATAGAAGATGAACCGCAATCCATGACTCTTCAAGGACGAATTAGAATGTAATGAGAACAGTAAACGCTGGAAACAATCATGAGGTTAGACAGCATCGATGGAGAGAGAAAAACAGAGTTGACAGGTGCGAGCTAACCAAAAGCAGAGACCGCTCTGGGTGGTGTTAGCGTCTAGCGACCCCACTATCTAACGGCACTGTTTTATTTTCGGGCCTCAGCGGGCAGGAAGAAACAATTACACCCCGATTTCTTCAACAGTGCCAAAGTACCACTGCGCCCAGATATCAACCACCTGAGGGCCTCTGATCACCTGGGACACCCCGCCACCCCAAGTGCCATTCCACCTGGTCCCCGTTTGAGGGGACCAGTGCTAAACAGTGTCCAGCTGGGGTCTCCTTGGGGAGGCTGGTAGATCCCAAGAGCCCATTCAATCTGGCTTTTAAGCTCACTTAAATCTGCAAAACTGGGTCCCACCCACATCCAGACTCCGATGTCTCGCAAGATCTCGGTAGATCACACAAGGCGTAACGACTATCGTGAATTCCAGAAGAGGCCTCTCCTGGGATCTACCGAGCACATCCAGTCCCGATTCTGGCGGGAAGCAACCGGTAAATCACGCCCAACATTTCAGGCCAATGACCTTTCATCAAAAGCTTAACCTTTCATCTTCCTTCCTACTGAGCTCTTTAGGGTTTTCTTTCAGATTTGAGCATCTACAGTATTGTGCATTTTGATAAATTGCATTTTTTTTTAGCCCGTAAGCAAAAGGCAGGAAGATTGGACGTTTTAAATATGGGGCGGGATTCTCCGATCCCCCGCCGGGTCGGAGAATCGCCGGGGGCTTGCGTGAATTCCGCCCCCGCCGGTTGCCGAATTCTCCGGCACCGGATATTCGGCGGGGGCGGGAATTGCGCCGCGCCGGTTGGCGGCCCCCCCCCCCCCGCCGATTCTCCAGCCCGGATGGGCCGATGTCCCGCTGCTGGAATGCCTGTCCCGCTGGCGTGGATTAAACCACCTCTCTTACCGGCGGGACAAGGCGGTGCAGGCGGGCTCCGGGGTCCTGGGGAGGCGGGGTGATCTGGCCCCGGGGGGGTGCCCCCACGGTGGCCTGGCCCGCGATCGGGGCCCACCGGTCCGCGGGCGGGCCTGTGCCGTGGGGGCACTCTTTTCCTTCCGCCTTCGCCATGGTCTCCACCAGGGCGGAGGCGGAAAAGACCCCCTCCACTGTGCATGCGCGGGGATGATGTGAGCGGCCGCTGACGCTCCCGCGCATGCGCCGTCCGGCAAAGTCAGTGTTGCGCCAGCTGGCGGGGCACCAAAGGCCTTTCCCGCCAGCTGGCGGGGCGGAAATCAGTCCGGCGCGGGCCTAGCCCCTCAAGGTTAGGGTTCGGCCACTCAAGATGCGAAGGATTCCGCACCTTTGGGGCGGCGCGATGCCCGACTGATTTGCGCCGTTTTTGGCGCTGGTCAGCGGACATCGCGCCGATTGCGGACAATTCCGCCCAAGAAATTGAAAGGGTTTGGAAGAAGGCAATAAAAGTATATTTTTGAAAATCTCTTGTTATTGGTTTACTAGGGCTTAACCTCATAAACGATTCTGCCCCACTCACATCACCCACCAATACAGTCTTGGACTGTGCCAGTAGGTCAACAATCATTGTCTATTCAGACATTTTTCTTCAGGATGTTCATTCACTTGTGAGCAAGGCCCTTGCCATCTATAGTTTCATTGCGAATGTATTGAAACATCCTGCCTTGACTAAAACCTGGCCACTCTTTCCCTAACCTGAAGTTTCCTCGCTTGGCTTCACATTCCGAGTTACGGATTTGTTATTTGTGGGTGGCACAGCAGCACAGTGGTAAGCACTGTTGCTTCACAGCTCCAGGGTCCCAGGGTTCGATTCCCTGCTTGGGTCACTGTCTGTGCGGAGTGTGCACACTGTCCCTGTGTCAGTTTGGGTATCCTCCGGGTGCTCTGGTTTCCTCCCACAGTCTAAAGATGTGCAGGTTAGGTGGATTTGGCCATTCTAAATTGTCCTTAGTGTTCAAAAAGGTTAGGTGGGGTTACTGGGTTACGGGGAAAGGGTGGAGATGTGTGCTTAAGTATGGTGCTCTTTCCAAGGGCTGGTGCGGACATGATGGGCCGAATGGCCTACTTCTGCACTGTACATTCTATGATATGATTCTATGATATGAAATTTCACCACTTGCCCTACCCGGATATCTACAATGGGTGGAAATGCTTACCCTCTTCTATTCTAAATGTTCTCTTGGTGTATCCTCAAGATTTGCTCCCTCAAGTCCAAGGGGCAGAGATTTAATGGGTGGAAAACTCTGCACTTTGGGTGAGTGGGCGAGCGGGTTCCTGAAGCTGGTGAGTGGGCGAGTGGGTTCCTGAAGCTGGTGAGTGGGCGAGCGTGTTCCTGAAGCTGGTGAGTGGGCGAGTGGGTTCCAGAAGCTGGTGAGTGGGCGAGCGGGTTCCTGAAGTTGGTGAGTGGGTGAGCGGGTTCCTGAAGCTGGTGAGTGAGCGAGCGGGTTCCTGAAGCTGGTGTGTGGACGAGCGGGTTCCTGAAGCTGGTGAGTGAGCGAGCGGGTTCCTGAAGCTGGTGAGTGAGTGAGCGGGTTCCTGAAGCTGGTGAGTGGGCGAGCGGGTTCCTGAAGCTGGTGAGTGAGTGAGCGGGTTCCTGAAGCTGGTGAGTGGGCGAGCGGGTTCCAGAAGCTGGTGAGTGGGCGAGCGGGTTCCTGAAGCTGGTGAGTGGGCGAGCGGGTTCCAGAAGCTGGTGAGTGGGCGAGCGGGTTCCTGAAGCTGGTGAGTGAGCGAGCGGGTTCCTGAAGCTGGTGAGTGAGCGAGCGGGTTCCTGAAGCTGGTGAGTGAGCGAGCGGGTTCCTGAAGCTGGTGAGTGAGCGAGCGGGTTCCTGAAGCTGGTGAGTGAGCGAGCGGGTTCCTGAAGCTGGTGAGTGAGCGAGCGGGTTCCTGAAGTTGGTGAGTGGGTGAGCGGGTTCCTGAAGCTGGTGAGTGGGCGAGCGGGTTCCTGAAGCTGGTGAGTGAGCGAGCGGGTTCCTGAAGCTGGTGAGTGAGCGAGCGGGTTCCTGAAGTTGGTGAGTGGGTGAGCGGGTTCCTGAAGCTGGTGAGTGGGCGAGCGGGTTCCTGAAGCTGGTGAGTGGGCGAGCGGGTTCCTGAAGCTGGTGAGTGAGCGAGCGGGTTCCTGAAACTGGTGAGTGGACGAGCGGGTTCCTGAAGCTGGTGAGTGAGCGAGTGGGTTCCTGAAGCTGGTGAGTGAGCGAGCGGGTTCCTGAAGCTGGTGAGTGAGCGAGCGGGTTCCTGAAGCTGGTGAGTGAGCCAGCGTGTTCCTGAAGCTGGTGAGTGGGTGAGCGGGTTCCTGAAGCTGGTGAGTGAGCGAGCGGGTTCCTGAAGCTGGTGAGTGAGCGAGCGGGTTCCTGAAGCTGGTGAGTGAGCCAGCGTGTTCCTGAAGCTGGTGAGTGGGTGAGCGGGTTCCTGAAGCTGGTGAGTGAGCGAGCGTGTTCCTGAAGCTGGTGAGTGGGCGAGCGGGTTCCTGAAGCTGGTGAGTGGGCGAGCGGGTTCCTGAAGCTGGTGAGTGGGCGAGCGGGTTCCCGAAGCTGGTGAGTGGGCGAGCGGGTTCCTGAAGCTGGTGAGTGGGCGAGCGGTTTCCTGAAGCTGGTGAGTAAGCCAGCGGGTTCCTGAAGCTGGTGAGTGGGCGAGCGGGTTCCTGAAGCTGGTGAGTGAGCGAGCGGGTTCCTGAAGCTGGTGAGTGGGCGAGCAGGATCCTGAAGCTGGTGAGTGGGTGAGCGGGTTCATGAAGCTGGTGAGTGGGCGAGCGGGTTCCTGGAGCTGGTGAGTGGGCGAGCGGGTTCCCGAAGCTGGTGAGTAAGCGAGCGGGTTCCTGGAGCTGGTGAGTGGGCGAGCGGGTTCCCGAAGCTGGTGAGTGGGCGAGCGGGTTCCTGAAGCTGGTGAGTGGGCGAGCGGGTTCCTGAAGCTGGTGAGTGAGCCAGCGGGTTCCTGAATTTGGTGAGTGGGCGAGCGGGTTCCTGAAGCTGGTGAGTGAGCGAGCGGGTTCCTGAACCTGGTGATTGGACGAGCGGGTTCCTGAAGCTGGTGAGTGAGCGAGTGGGTTCCTGAAGCTGGTGAGTGGGCGAGCGAGTTCCTGAAGCTGGTGAGTTGACGAGCGGGTTCCTGAAGCTGGTGAGTGGGCGAGCGGGTTCCTGGAGCTGGTGAGTGGGCGAGCGTGTTCCCGAAGCTGGTGAGTGGGCGAGCGGGTTCCTGAAGCTGGTGAGTGGGCGAGCAGGATCCTGAAGCTGGTGAGTGGACGAGCGGGTTCCTGAAGCTGGTGAGTGGGTGAGCGGGTTCATGAAGCTGGTGAGTGGGCGAGCGGGTTCCTGGAGCTGGTGAGTGGGCGAGCGGGTTCCCGAAGCTGGTGAGAAAGCGAGCGGGTTCCTGGAGCTGGTGAGTGGGCGAGCGGGTTCCTGAAGCTGGTGAGTGGGCGAGCGGGTTCCTGAAGCTGGTGAGTGAGCCAGCGGGTTCCTGAATTTGGTGAGTGGGCGAGCGGGTTCCTGAAGCTGGTGAGTGAGCGAGTAGGTTCCTGAAGCTGGTGAGTGAGCGAGCGGGTTCCTGAAGCTGGTGAGTGGGCGAGCGGGTTCCCGAAGCTGGTGAGTGGGCGAGCGGGTTCCTGAAGCTGGTGAGTGAGCGAACGGGTTCCTGAACCTGGTGATTGGACGAGCGGGTTCCTGAAGCTGGTGAGTGAGCGAGTGGGTTCCTGAATTTGGTGAGTGGGTGAGCGGGTTCATGAAGCTGGTGAGTGAGCGAGCGGGTTCCTGAATTTGGTGAGTGGGCGAGCGGGTTCCTGAAGCTGGTGAGTGAGCGAGTGGGTTCCTGAAGCTGGTGAGTGAGCGAGCGGGTTCCTGAAGCTGGTGAGTGGGCGAGCGGGTTCCTGAAGCTGGTGAGAGCGAGCGGGTTCCTGAAGCTGGTGAGTGAGCGAGCGGGTTCCTGAAGCTGGTGAGTTGGCGAGCAGGTTCCTGAAGCTGGTGAATTGGCGAGCGGGTTCCGGAAGCTGGTGAGTGGACGAGCGGGTTCCTGAAGTTGGTGAGTGGGCAAGCGGGTTCCTGAAGCTGGTGAGTGGGCGAGCGGGTTCCTGAAGCTGGTGAGTGGGCGAGCGGGTTCCTGAAGCTGGTGAGTAAGCGAGCGGGTTCCTGGAGCTGGTGAGTGGGCGAGCGGGTTCCCGAAGCTGGTGAGTGGGCGAGCGGGTTCCTGAAGCTGGTGAGTGAGCGAGCGGGTTCCTGAATTTGGTGAGTGGGCGAGCGGGTTCCTGAAGCTGGTGAGTGAGCGAGTGGGTTCCTGAAGCTGGTGAGTGAGCGAGCGGGTTGCTGAAGCTGGTGAGTGGGCGAGCGGGTTGCTGAAGCTGGTGAGTGGGCGAGCGGGTTCCTGAAGCTGGTGAGTGAGCGAGCGGGTTCCTGAAGCTGGTGAGTGGGCGAGCGGGTTCCTGAAGCTGGTGAGTGAGCGAGCGGGTTCCTGAAGCTGGTGAGTGAGCGAGCGGGTTCCTGAAGCTGGTGAGTGAGCGAGCGGGTTCCTGAAGCCGGTGAGTGAGCGAGCGGGTTCCGGAAGCTGGTGAGTGGACGAGCGGGTTCCTGAAGTTGGTGAGTGGGCAAGCGGGTTCCTGAAGCTGGTGAGTGGGCGAGCGGGTTTCTGAAGCTGGTGAGTGGGCGAGCGGGTTCCTGAAGCTGGTGAGTGGACGAGCGGGTTCCTGAAGCTGGTGAGTGGGTGAGCGGGTTCCTGAAGTTGGTGAGTGAGCGAGCGGGTTCCTGAAGCTGGTGAGTGAGCGAGCGGGTTCCTGAAGCTGGTGAGTGGGCGAGCGGGTTCCTGAAGCTGGTGAGTGAGCGAGTGGGTTCCTGAAGCTGGTGAGTGGGCGAGCGTGTTCCTGAAGCTGGTGAGTGGGCGAGCGGGTTCCTGAAGCTGGTGAGTGGACAAGCGGGTTCCTGAAGCTGGTGATTGGGCGAGCGGGTTCCTGAAGCTGGTGAGTGAGCGAGCTGGTTCCTGAAGCTGGTGAGTGGGCGAGCGGGTTCCTGAAGCTGGTGAGTGGGCGAGCGGGTTCCAGAAGCTGGTGAGTGGGCGAGCGGGTTCCTGAAGCTGGTGATTGAGCGAGCGGGTTCCTGAAGCTGGTGAGTGGGCGAGCGGGTTCCTGAAGCTGGTGAGTGAGCGAGCGGGTTCCCGAAGCTGGTGAGTGGGCGAGCGGGTTCCCGAAGTTGGTGAGTGGGCGAGCGGGTTCCTGAAGCTGGTGAGTGAGCGAGCGGGTTCCTGAAGCTGGTGAGTGGGTGAGCGGGTTCATGAAGCTGGTGAGTGAGCGAGCGGGTTCCTGAATTTGGTGAGTGGGCGAGCGGGTTCCTGAAGCTGGTGAGTGAGCGAGTGGGTTCCTGAAGCTGGTGAGTGAGCGAGCGGGTTCCTGAAGCTGGTGAGTGGGCGAGCGGGTTCCTGAAGCTGGTGAGTGGGCTAGCGGGTTCCTGAAGCTGGTGAGTGAGCGAGCGGGTTCCTGAAGCTGGTGAGTGGGCGAGCGGGTTCCTGAAGCTGGTGAGAGCGAGCGGGTTCCTGAAGCTGGTGAGAGCGAGCGGGTTCCTGAAGCTGGTGAGTGGGCGAGCGGGTTCCTGAAGCTGGTGAGTGAGCGAGCGGGTTCCTGAAGCTGGTGAGTTGGCGAGCAGGTTCCTGAAGCTGGTGAATTGGCGAGCGGGTTCCGGAAGCTGGTGAGTGGACGAGCGGGTTCCTGAAGTTGGTGAGTGGGCAAGCGGGTTCCTGAAGCTGGTGAGTGGGCGAGCGGGTTCCTGAAGCTGGTGAGTGGGCGAGCGGGTTCCTGAAGCTGGTGAGTAAGCGAGCGGGTTCCTGGAGCTGGTGAGTGGGCGAGCGGGTTCCCGAAGCTGGTGAGTGGGCGAGCGGGTTCCTGAAGCTGGTGAGTGAGCGAGCGGGTTCCTGAATATGGTGAGTGGGCGAGCGGGTTCCTGAAGCTGGTGAGTGAGCGAGTGGGTTCCTGAAGCTGGTGAGTGAGCGAGCGGGTTCCTGAAGCTGGTGAGTGGGCGAGCGGGTTGCTGAAGCTGGTGAGTGGGCGAGCGGGTTCCTGAAGCTGGTGAGTGAGCGAGCGGGTTCCTGAAGCTGGTGAGTGGGCGAGCGGGTTCCTGAAGCTGGTGAGTGAGCGAGCGGGTTCCTGAAGCTGGTGAGTGAGCGAGCGGGTTCCTGAAGCTGGTGAGTGAGCGAGCGGGTTCCTGAAGCTGGTGAGTGAGCGAGCGGGTTCCGGAAGCTGGTGAGTGGACGAGCGGGTTCCTGAAGTTGGTGAGTGGGCAAGCGGGTTCCTGAAGCTGGTGAGTGGGCGAGCGGGTTCCTGAAGCTGGTGAGTGGGCGAGCGGGTTCCTGAAGCTGGTGAGTGGACGAGCGGGTTCCTGAAGCTGGTGAGTGGGCGAGCGGGTTCCTGAAGCTGGTGAGTGAGCGAGTGGGTTCCTGAAGCTGGTGAGTGAGCGAGCGGGTTGCTGAAGCTGGTGAGTGGGCGAGCGGGTTGCTGAAGCTGGTGAGTGGGCGAGCGGGTTCCTGAAGCTGGTGAGTGAGCGAGCGGGTTCCTGAAGCTGGTGAGTGGGCGAGCGGGTTCCTGAAGCTGGTGAGTGAGCGAGCGGGTTCCTGAAGCTGGTGAGTGAGCGAGTGGGTTCCTGAAGCTGGCGAGTGAGCGAGCGGGTTCCTGAAGCTGGTGAGTGAGCGAGCGGGTTCCGGAAGCTGGTGAGTGGACGAGCGGGTTCCTGAAGTTGGTGAGTGGGCAAGCGGTTTCCTGAAGCTGGTGAGTGGGCGAGCGGGTTTCTGAAGCTGGTGAGTGGGCGAGCGGGTTCCTGAAGCTGGTGAGTGGACGAGCGGGTTCCTGAAGCTGGTGAGTGGGTGAGCGGGTTCCTGAAGTTGGTGAGTGAGCGAGCGGGTTCCTGAAGCTGGTGAGTGAGCGAGCGGGTTCCTGAAGCTGGTGAGTGTGCGAGCGGGTTCCTGAAGCTGGTGAGTGAGCGAGTGGGTTCCTGAAGCTGGTGAGTGGGCGAGCGTGTTCCTGAAGCTGGTGAGTGGGCGAGCGGGTTCCTGAAGCTGGTGAGTGGACAAGCGGGTTCCTGAAGCTGGTGATTGGGCGAGCGGGTTCCTGAAGCTGGTGAGTGAGCGAGCTGGTTCCTGAAGCTGGTGAGTGGGCGAGCGGGTCCCTGAAGCTGGTGAGTGGGCGAGCGGGTTCCAGAAGCTGGTGAGTGGGCGAGCGGGTTCCTGAAGCTGGTGATTGAGCGAGCGGGTTCCTGAAGCTGGTGAGTGGGCGAGCGGGTTCCTGAAGCTGGTGAGTGAGCGAGCGGGTTCCCGAAGCTGGTGAGTGGGCGAGCGGGTTCCCGAAGCTGGTGAGTGGGCGAGCGGGTTCCTGAAGCTGGTGAGTGAGCGAGCGGGTTCCTGAAGCTGGTGAGTGGGGAGCGGGTTCATGAAGCTGGTGAGTGAGCGAGCGGGTTCCTGAATTTGGTGAGTGGGCGAGCGGGTTCCTGAAGCTGGTGAGTGAGCGAGTGGGTTCCTGAAGCTGGTGAGTGAGCGAGCGGGTTCCTGAAGCTGGTGAGTGGGCGAGCGGGTTCCTGAAGCTGGTGAGTGAGCGAGCGGGTTCCTGAAGCTGGTGAGTGAGCGAGCGGGTTCCTGAAGCTGGTGAGTGGGCGAGCGGGTTCCTGAAGCTGGTGAGAGCGAGCGGGTTCCTGAAGCTGGTGAGAGCGAGCGGGTTCCTGAAGCTGGTGAGTGGGCGAGCGGGTTCCTGAAGCTGGTGAGTGAGCGAGCGGGTTCCTGAAGCTGGTGAGTTGGCGAGCAGGTTCCTGAAGCTGGTGAATTGGCGAGCGGGTTCCGGAAGCTGGTGAGTGGACGAGCGGGTTCCTGAAGTTGGTGAGTGGGCAAGCGGGTTCCTGAAGCTGGTGAGTGGGCGAGCGGGTTCCTGAAGCTGGTGAGTGGGCGAGCGGGTTCCTGAAGCTGGTGAGTAAGCGAGCGGGTTCCTGGAGCTGGTGAGTGGGCGAGCGGGTTCCCGAAGCTGGTGAGTGGGCGAGCGGGTTCCTGAAGCTGGTGAGTGAGCGAGCGGGTTCCTGAATATGGTGAGTGGGCGAGCGGGTTCCTGAAGCTGGTGAGTGAGCGAGTGGGTTCCTGAAGCTGGTGAGTGAGCGAGCGGGTTCCTGAAGCTGGTGAGTGGGCGAGCGGGTTGCTGAAGCTGGTGAGTGGGCGAGCGGGTTCCTGAAGCTGGTGAGTGAGCGAGCGGGTTCCTGAAGCTGGTGAGTGGGCGAGCGGGTTCCTGAAGCTGGTGAGTGAGCGAGCGGGTTCCTGAAGCTGGTGACTGAGCGAGCGGGTTCCTGAAGCTGGTGAGTGAGCGAGCGGGTTCCTGAAGCTGGTGAGTGAGCGAGCGGGTTCCGGAAGCTGGTGAGTGGACGAGCGGGTTCCTGAAGTTGGTGAGTGGGCAAGCGGGTTCCTGAAGCTGGTGAGTGGGCGAGCGGGTTCCTGAAGCTGGTGAGTGGGCGAGCGGGTTCCTGAAGCTGGTGAGTGGACGAGCGGGTTCCTGAAGCTGGTGAGTGGGTGAGCGGGTTCCTGAAGTTGGTGAGTGAGCGAGCGGGTTCCTGAAGCTGGTGAGTGAGCGAGCGGTTCCTGAAGCTGGTGAGTGGGCGAGCGGGTTCCTGAAGCTGGTGAGTGAGCGAGTGGGTTCCTGAAGCTGGTGAGTGGGCGAGCGTGTTCCTGAAGCTGGTGAGTGGGCGAGCGGGTTCCTGAAGCTGGTGAGTGGACAAGCGGGTTCCTGAAGCTGGTGAGTGGGCGAGCGGGTTCCTGAAGCTGGTGAGTGAGCGAGCAGGTTCCTGAAGCTGGTGAGTGGGCGAGCGGGTTCCTGAAGCTGGTGAGTGGGCGAGCGGGTTCCTGAAGCTGGTGAGTGGGCGAGCGGGTTCCTGAAGCTGGTGATTGAGCGAGCGGGTTCCTGAAGCTGGTGAGTGGGCGAGCGGGTTCCTGAAGCTGGTGAGTGAGCGAGCGGGTTCCTGAAGCTGGTGAGTGAGCGAGCGGGTTCCGGAAGCTGGTGAGTGGACGAGCGGGTTCCTGAAGTTGGTGAGTGGGCAAGCGGGTTCCTGAAGCTGGTGAGTGGGCGAGCGGGTTCCTGAAGCTGGTGAGTGGGCGAGCGGGTTCCTGAAGCTGGTGAGTGGACGAGCGGGTTCCTGAAGCTGGTGAGTGGGTGAGCGGGTTCCTGAAGTTGGTGAGTGAGCGAGCGGGTTCCTGAAGCTGGTGAGTGAGCGAGCGGGTTCCTGAAGCTGGTGAGTGGGCGAGCGGGTTTCTGAAGCTGGTGAGTGAGCGAGTGGGTTCCTGAAGCTGGTGAGTGGGCGAGCGTGTTCCTGAAGCTGGTGAGTGGGCGAGCGGGTTCCTGAAGCTGGTGAGTGGACAAGCGGGTTCCTGAAGCTGGTGAGTGGGCGAGCGGGTTCCTGAAGCTGGTGAGTGAGCGAGCAGGTTCCTGAAGCTGGTGAGTGGGCGAGCGGGTTCCTGAAGCTGGTGAGTGGGCGAGCGGGTTCCAGAAGCTGGTGAGTGGGCGAGCGGGTTCCTGAAGCTGGTGATTGAGCGAGCGGGTTCCTGAAGCTGGTGAGTGGGCGAGCGGGTTCCTGAAGCTGGTGAGTGAGCGAGCGGGTTCCTGAAGCTGGTGAGTGAACGAGCGGGTTCCTGAAGCTGGTGAGTGGGCGAGCGGGTTCCTGAAGCTGGTGAGTGGGCGAGCGGGTTCCAGAAGCTGGTGAGTGGGTGAGGGGGTTCCTGAAGCTGGTGAGTGGGTGAGGGGGTTTCTGAAGCTGGTGAGTGGGTGAGGGGGTTCCTGAAGCTGGTGAGTGGACGAGAGGGTTCCTGAAGCTCGTGAGTGAGCGAACGGGTTCCTGAAGGTGGTGAGTGAGCGAGCGGGTTCCTGAAGCTGGTGAGTGAGCGAGCGGGTTCCTGGAGCTGGTGAGTGGGTGAGCGGGTTCCTGAAGCTGGTGAGTGAGCGAGCGGGTTCCTGAAGCTGGTGAGTGGGTGAGCGGGTTCCTGAAGCTGGTGAGTGAGCGAGCAGGTTCCTGAAGCTGGTGAGTGAGCGAGCGGGTTCCTGAAGCTGGTGAGTGAGCGAGCGGGTTCCTGAAGCTGGTGAGTGGGCGAGCGGGTTCCTGAAGCTCGTGAGTGGGCAAGCGGGTTCCTGAAGCTGGTGAGTGAGCGAGCGGGTTCCTGAAGTTGGTGAGTGGGCGAGCGGGTTCCTGAAGCTGGTGAGTGAGCGAGCGGGTTCCTGACGCTGGTGAGTGAGCGAGCGGGTTCCTGAAGCTGGTGAGTGGGCGAGCGGGTTCCTGAAGCTGGTGAGTGGGCGAGCGGGTTCCTGAAGCTGGTGAGTGGGCGAGCGGGTTCCTGAAGCTGGTGAGTGAGCGAGCGGGTTCCTGAAGCTGGTGATTGGGCGAGCGGGTTCCTGAAGCTGGTGAGTGGGCGAGCGGGTTCCTGAAGCTGGTGAGTGGGCGAGCGGGTTCCTGAAGCTGGTGAGTGAGGGAGCGGGTTCCTGAAGCTGGTGAGTGAGCGAGCGGGTTCCTGAAGCTGGTGAGTGAGCGAGCAGGTTCCTGAAGCTGGTGAGTGGACGAGCGGGTTCCTGAAGCTGGTGAGTGAGCGAGCGGGTTCCTGAAGCTGGTGAGTGGGTGAGCGGGTTCCTGAAGCTGGTGAGTGGGCGAGCGGGTTCTTGAAGCTGGTGAGTGAGCGAGCAGGTTCCTGAAGCTGGTGAGTGGGCGAGCGGGTTCCTGAAGCTGGTGAGTGAGCGAGCGTGTTCCTGAAGCTGGTGAGTGGGCGAGCGGGTTCCTGAAGCTGGTGAGTGAGCGAGCATGTTCCTGAAGCTGGTGAGTGGGTGAGCGGGTTCTTGAAGCTGGTGAGTGAGCGAGCAGGTTCCTGAAGCTGGTGAGTGGGCGAGCGGATTCCTGAAGCTGGTGAGTGAGCGAGCGTGTTCCTGAAGCTGGTGAGTGGGTGAGCGGGTTCTTGAAGCTGGTGAGTGAGTGAGCAGGTTCCTGAAGCTGGTGTGTGGACGAGCGGGTTCCTGAAGCTGGTGAGTGGGCGAGCAGGTTCCTGAAGCTGGTGAGTGGGCGAGCGGGTTCCTGAAGCTGGTGAGTGGGCGAGCAGGTTCCTGAAGCTGGTGAGTGGGCGAGCGGGTTCCTGAAGCTGGTGAGTGAGCGAGCGGGTTCCTGAAGCTGGTGAGTGAGCGAGCGTGTTCCGGAAGCTGGTGAGTGGGCGAGCGGGTTCCTGAAGCTGGTGAGTGGGCGAGCAGGTTCCTGAAGCTGGTGAGTGGGCGAGCGGGTTCCTGAAGCTGGTGAGTGGGTGAGCGGGTTCTTGAAGCTGGTGAGTGAGCGAGCAGGTTCCTGAAGCTGGTGAGTGAGCGAGCGTGTTCCTGAAGCTGGTGAGTGGGCGAGCGGGTTCCTGAAGCTGGTGAGTGACCGAGCGGGTTCCTGAAGCTGGTGAGTGAGCGAGCGTGTTCCTGAAGCTGGTGAGTGGGCGAGCGGGTTCCAGAAGCTGGTGAGTGGGCGAGCGGGTTCCTGAAGCTGGTGAGTGAGCGAGCGGGTACCTGAAACTGGTGAGTGGACGAGCGGGTTCCTGAAGCTGGTGAGTGAGCGAGCGGGTTCCTGAAGCTGGTGAGTGAGCGAGCGGGTTCCTGAAGCTGGTGAGTGAGCGAGCGGGTTCCTGAAGCTGGTGAGTGAGCGAGCGGGTTCCTGAAGTTGGTGAGTGGGTGAGCGGGTTCCTGAAGCTGGTGAGTGGGCGAGCGGGTTCCTGAAGCTGGTGAGTGGGCGAGCGGGTTCCTGAAGCTGGTGAGTGAGCGAGCGGGTTCCTGAAACTGGTGAGTGGACGAGCGGGTTCCTGAAGCTGGTGAGTGAGCGAGTGGGTTCCTGAAGCTGGTGAGTGAGCGAGCGGGTTCCTGAAGCTGGTGAGTGAGCGAGCGGGTTCCTGAAGCTGGTGAGTGAGCCAGCGTGTTCCTGAAGCTGGTGAGTGGGTGAGCGGGTTCCTGAAGCTGGTGAGTGAGCGAGCGGGTTCCTGAAGCTGGTGAGTGAGCGAGCGGGTTCCTGAAGCTGGTGAGTGAGCCAGCGTGTTCCTGAAGCTGGTGAGTGGGTGAGCGGGTTCCTGAAGCTGGTGAGTGAGCGAGCGTGTTCCTGAAGCTGGTGAGTGGGCGAGCGGGTTCCTGAAGCTGGTGAGTGGGCGAGCTGGTTCCTGAAGCTGGTGAGTGGGCGAGCGGGTTCCCGAAGCTGGTGAGTGGGCGAGCGGGTTCCTGAAGCTGGTGAGTGGGCGAGCGGTTTCCTGAAGCTGGTGAGTAAGCCAGCGGGTTCCTGAAGCTGGTGAGTGGGCGAGCGGGTTCCTGAAGCTGGTGAGTGAGCGAGCGGGTTCCTGAAGCTGGTGAGTGGGCGAGCAGGATCCTGAAGCTGGTGAGTGGGTGAGCGGGTTCATGAAGCTGGTGAGTGGGCGAGCGGGTTCCTGGAGCTGGTGAGTGGGCGAGCGGGTTCCCGAAGCTGGTGAGTAAGCGAGCGGGTTCCTGGAGCTGGTGAGTGGGCGAGCGGGTTCCCGAAGCTGGTGAGTGGGCGAGCGGGTTCCTGAAGCTGGTGAGTGGGCGAGCGGGTTCCTGAAGCTGGTGAGTGAGCCAGCGGGTTCCTGAATTTGGTGAGTGGGCGAGCGGGTTCCTGAAGCTGGTGAGTGAGCGAGCGGGTTCCTGAACCTGGTGATTGGACGAGCGGGTTCCTGAAGCTGGTGAGTGAGCGAGTGGGTTCCTGAAGCTGGTGAGTGGGCGAGCGAGTTCCTGAAGCTGGTGAGTGGACGAGCGGGTTCCTGAAGCTGGTGAGTGGGCGAGCGGGTTCCTGGAGCTGGTGAGTGGGCGAGCGTGTTCCCGAAGCTGGTGAGTGGGCGAGCGGGTTCCTGAAGCTGGTGAGTGGGCGAGCAGGATCCTGAAGCTGGTGAGTGGACGAGCGGGTTCCTGAAGCTGGTGAGTGGGTGAGCGGGTTCATGAAGCTGGTGAGTGGGCGAGCGGGTTCCTGGAGCTGGTGAGTGGGCGAGCGGGTTCCCGAAGCTGGTGAGAAAGCGAGCGGGTTCCTGGAGCTGGTGAGTGGGCGAGCGGGTTCCTGAAGCTGGTGAGTGGGCGAGCGGGTTCCTGAAGCTGGTGAGTGAGCCAGCGGGTTCCTGAATTTGGTGAGTGGGCGAGCGGGTTCCTGAAGCTGGTGAGTGAGCGAGTAGGTTCCTGAAGCTGGTGAGTGAGCGAGCGGGTTCCTGAAGCTGGTGAGTGGGCGAGCGGGTTCCCGAAGCTGGTGAGTGGGCGAGCGGGTTCCTGAAGCTGGTGAGTGAGCGAACGGGTTCCTGAACCTGGTGATTGGACGAGCGGGTTCCTGAAGCTGGTGAGTGGGTGAGCGGGTTCATGAAGCTGGTGAGTGAGCGAGCGGGTTCCTGAATTTGGTGAGTGGGCGAGCGGGTTCCTGAAGCTGGTGAGTGAGCGAGTGGGTTCCTGAAGCTGGTGAGTGAGCGAGCGGGTTCCTGAAGCTGGAGAGTGGGCGAGCGGGTTCCTGAAGCTGGTGAGTGGGCTAGCGGGTTCCTGAAGCTGGTGAGTGAGCGAGCGGGTTCCTGAAGCTGGTGAGTGGGCGAGCGGGTTCCTGAAGCTGGTGAGAGCGAGCGGGTTCCTGAAGCTGGTGAGAGCGAGCGGGTTCCTGAATCTGGTGAGTGGGCGAGCGGGTTCCTGAAGCTGGTGAGTGAGCGAGCGGGTTCCTGAAGCTGGTGAGTTGGCGAGCAGGTTCCTGAAGCTGGTGAATTGGCGAGCGGGTTCCGGAAGCTGGTGAGTGGACGAGCGGGTTCCTGAAGTTGGTGAGTGGGCAAGCGGGTTCCTGAAGCTGGTGAGTGGGCGAGCGGGTTCCTGAAGCTGGTGAGTGGGCGAGCGGGTTCCTGAAGCTGGTGAGTAAGCGAGCGGGTTCCTGGAGCTGGTGAGTGGGCGAGCGGGTTCCCGAAGCTGGTGAGTGGGCGAGCGGGTTCCTGAAGCTGGTGAGTGAGCGAGCGGGTTCCTGAATTTGGTGAGTGGGCGAGCGGGTTCCTGAAGCTGGTGAGTGAGCGAGTGGGTTCCTGAAGCTGGTGAGTGAGCGAGCGGGTTCCTGAAGCTGGTGAGTGGGCGAGCGGGTTGCTGAAGCTGGTGAGTGGGCGAGCGGGTTCCTGAAGCTGGTGAGTGAGCGAGCGGGTTCCTGAAGCTGGTGAGTGGGTGAGCGGGTTCCTGAAGCTGGTGAGTGAGCGAGCTGGTTCCTGAAGCTGGTGAGTGAGCGAGCGGGTTCCTGAAGCTGGTGAGTGAGCGAGCGGGTTCCTGAAGCTGGTGAGTGAGCGAGCGGGTTCCGGAAGCTGGTGAGTGGACGAGCGGGTTCCTGAAGTTGGTGAGTGGGCAAGCGGGTTCCTGAAACTGGTGAGTGGGCGAGCGGGTTCCTGAAGCTGGTGAGTGGGCGAGCGGGTTCCTGAAACTGGTGAGTGGACGAGCGGGTTCCTGAAGCTGGTGAGTGGGTGAGCGGGTTCCTGAAGTTGGTGAGTGAGCGAGCGGGTTCCTGAAGCTGGTGAGTGAGCGAGCGGGTTCCTGAAGCTGGTGAGTGGGCGAGCGGGTTCCTGAAGCTGGTGAGTGAGCGAGTGGGTTCCTGAAGCTGGTGAGTGGGCGAGCGTGTTCCTGAAGCTGGTGAGTGGGCGAGCGGGTTCCTGAAGCTGGTGAGTGGACAAGCGGGTTCCTGAAGCTGGTGAGTGGGCGAGCGGGTTCCTGAAGCTGGTGAGTGAGCGAGCAGGTTCCTGAAGCTGGTGAGTGGGCGAGCGGGTTCCTGAAGCTGGTGAGTGGGCGAGCGGGTTCCTGAAGCTGGTGAGTGGGCGAGCGGGTTCCTGAAGCTGGTGATTGAGCGAGCGGGTTCCTGAAGCTGGTGAGTGGGCGAGCGGGTTCCTGAAGCTGGTGAGTGAGCGAGCGGGTTCCTGAAGCTGGTGAGTGAACGAGCGGGTTCCTGAAGCTGGTGAGTGGGCGAGCGGGTTCCTGAAGCTGGTGAGTGGGCGAGCGGGTTCCAGAAGCTGGTGAGTGGGTGAGGGGGTTCCTGAAGCTGGTGAGTGGGTGAGGGGGTTTCTGAAGCTGGTGAGTGGGTGAGGGGGTTCCTGAAGCTGGTGAGTGGACGAGAGGGTTCCTGAAGCTCGTGAGTGAGCGAACGGGTTCCTGAAGGTGCTGAGTGAGCGAGCGGGTTCCTGAAGCTGGTGAGTGGGTGAGCGGGTTCCTGAAGCTGGTGAGTGGGTGAGCGGGTTCCTGAAGCTGGTGAGTGAGCGAGCGGGTTCCTGAAGCTGGTGAGTGGGCGAGCGGGTTCCTGAAGCTGGTGAGTGAGCGAGCGGTTCCTGAAGCTGGTGAGTGAGCGAGCGGGTTCCTGAAGCTGGTGAGTGAGCGAGCGGGTTCCTGAAGCTGGTGAGTGGGCGAGCGGGTTCCTGAAGCTCGTGAGTGGGCAAGCGGGTTCCTGAAGCTGGTGAGTGAGCGAGCGGGTTCCTGAAGCTGGTGAGTGGGCGAGCGGGTTCCTGAAGCTGGTGAGTGAGCGAGCGGGTTCCTGAAGCTGGTGAGTGAGCGAGCGGGTTCCTGAAGCTGGTGAGTGGGCGAGCGGGTTCCTGAAGCTGGTGAGTGGGCGAGCGGGTTCCTGAAGCTGGTGAGTGGGCGAGCGGGTTCCTGAAGCTGGTGAGTGAGCGAGCGGGTTCCTGAAGCTGGTGATTGGGCGAGCGGGTTCCTGAAGCTGGTGAGTGGGCGAGCGGGTTCCTGAAGCTGGTGAGTGGGCGAGCGGGTTCCTGAAGCTGGTGAGTGAGCGAGCGGGTTCCTGAAGCTGGTGAGTGAGCGAGCGGGTTCCTGAAGCTGGTGAGTGAGCGAGCAGGTTCCTGAAGCTGGTGAGTGGACGAGCGGGTTCCTGAAGCTGGTGAGTGAGCGAGCGGGTTCCTGAAGCTGGTGAGTGGGTGAGCGGGTTCCTGAAGCTGGTGAGTGGGCGAGCGGGTTCTTGAAGCTGGTGAGTGAGCGAGCAGGTTCCTGAAGCTGGTGAGTGGGCGAGCGGGTTCCTGAAGCTGGTGAGTGAGCGAGCGTGTTCCTGAAGCTGGTGAGTGGGCGAGCGGGTTCCTGAAGCTGGTGAGTGAGCGAGCATGTTCCTGAAGCTGGTGAGTGGGTGAGCGGGTTCTTGAAGCTGGTGAGTGAGCGAGCAGGTTCCTGAAGCTGGTGAGTGGGCGAGCGGGTTCCTGAAGCTGGTGAGTGAGCGAGCGTGTTCCTGAAGCTGGTGAGTGGGTGAGCGGGTTCTTGAAGCTGGTGAGTGAGCGAGCAGGTTCCTGAAGCTGGTGTGTGGACGAGCGGGTTCCTGAAGCTGGTGAGTGGGCGAGCAGGTTCCTGAAGCTGGTGAGTGGGCGAGCGGGTTCCTGAAGCTGGTGAGTGGGCGAGCAGGTTCCTGAAGCTGGTGAGTGGGCGAGCGGGTTCCTGAAGCTGGTGAGTGAGCGAGCGGGTTCCTGAAGCTGGTGAGTGAGCGAGCGTGTTCCGGAAGCTGGTGAGTGGGCGAGCGGGTTCCTGAAGCTGGTGAGTGGGCGAGCAGGTTCCTGAAGCTGGTGAGTGGGCGAGCGGGTTCCTGAAGCTGGTGAGTGGGTGAGCGGGTTCTTGAAGCTGGTGAGTGAGCGAGCAGGTTCCTGAAGCTGGTGAGTGAGCGAGCGTGTTCCTGAAGCTGGTGAGTGGGCGAGCGGGTTCCTGAAGCTGGTGAGTGACCGAGCGTGTTCCTGAAGCTGGTGAGTGAGCGAGCGTGTTCCTGAAGCTGGTGAGTGGGCGAGTGGGTTCCTGAAGCTGGTGAGTGGGCGAGCAGGTTCCTGAAGCTGGTGAGTGAGCGAGCGTGTTCCTGAAGCTGGTGAGTGGGTGAGCGGGTTCTTGAAGCTGGTGAGTGAGCGAGCGGGTTCCTGACGCTGGTGAGTGGGCGAGCGTGTTCCTGAAGCTGGTGAGTGAGCGAGCGGGTTCCTGAAGCTGGTGAGTGGGCGAGCGGGTTCCTGAAGCTGGTGAGTGAGCGAGCGGGTTCCTGAAGCTGGTGAGTGGGCGAGCGGGTTCCTGAAGCTGGTGAGTGGGCGAGCGGGTTCCTGAAGCTGGTGAGTGAGCGAGCGGGTTCCTGAAGCTCGTGAGTGAGCGAGCGGGTTCCTGAAGCTGGTGAGTGGGCGAACGGGTTCCTGAAGCTGGTGATTGGGCGAACGGGTTCCTGAAGCTGGTGAGTGGGCGAGCGGGTTCCTGAAACTGGTGAGTGGGCGAGCGGGTTCCTGAAGCTGGTGAGTGAGCGAGCGGGTTCCTGAAGTTGTTGAGTGAGCGAGCGGGTTCCTGAAGCTGGTGATTGGGCGAACGGGTTCCTGAAGGTGGTGAGTGAGCGAGCGGGTTCCTGAAGCTGGTGAGTGAGCGAGCGGGTTCCTGAAGCTGGTGAGTGAGCGAGCGGGTTCCTGAAGTTGGTTAGTGGGCGAGTGGGTTCCTGAAGCTGGTGAGTGAGCGAGCAGGTTCCTGAAGCTGGTGAGTGGGCGAGCGGGTTCCTGAAGCTGGTGAGTGGGCGAGCGGGTTCCTGAAGCTGGTGAGTGGGCGAGCGGGTTCCTGAAGCTGGTGATTGAGCGAGCGGGTTCCTGAAGCTGGTGAGTGGGCGAGCGGGTTCCTGAAGCTGGTGAGTGAGCGAGCAGGTTCCTGAAGCTGGTGAGTGGGCGAGCGGGTTCCTGAAGCTGGTGAGTGGGCGAGCGGGTTCCTGAAGCTGGTGAGTGGGCGAGTGGGTTCCTGAAGCTGGTGATTGAGCGAGCGGGTTCCTGAAGCTGGTGAGTGGGCGAGCGGGTTCCTGAAGCTGGTGAGTGAGCGAGCGGGTTCCTGAAGCTGGTGAGTGAACGAGCGGGTTCCTGAAGCTGGTGAGTGGGCGAGCGGGTTCCTGAAGCTGGTGAGTGGGCGAGCGGGTTCCAGAAGCTGGTGAGTGGGTGAGGGGGTTCCTGAAGCTGGTGAGTGGGTGAGGGGGTTTCTGAAGCTGGTGAGTGGGTGAGGGGGTTCCTGAAGCTGGTGAGTGGACGAGAGGGTTCCTGAAGCTCGTGAGTGAGCGAACGGGTTCCTGAAGCTGGTGAGTGAGCGAGTGGGTTCCTGAAGCTGGTGAGTGGGCGAGCGTGTTCCTGAAGCTGGTGAGTGGGCGAGCGGGTTCCTGAAGCTGGTGAGTGGACAAGCGGGTTCCTGAAGCTGGTGAGTGGGCGAGCGGGTTCCTGAAGCTGGTGAGTGAGCGAGCAGGTTCCTGAAGCTGGTGAGTGGGCGAGCGGGTTCCTGAAGCTGGTGAGTGGGCGAGCGGGTTCCTGAAGCTGGTGAGTGGGCGAGCGGGTTCCTGAAGCTGGTGATTGAGCGAGCGGGTTCCTGAAGCTGGTGAGTGAGCGAGCGGGTTCCTGAAGCTGGTGAGTGAACGAGCGGGTTCCTGAAGCTGGTGAGTGGGCGAGCGGGTTCCTGAAGCTGGTGAGTGGGCGAGCGGGTTCCAGAAGCTGGTGAGTGGGTGAGGGGGTTCCTGAAGCTGGTGAGTGGGTGAGGGGGTTTCTGAAGCTGGTGAGTGGGTGAGGGGGTTCCTGAAGCTGGTGAGTGGACGAGAGGGTTCCTGAAGCTCGTGAGTGAGCGAACGGGTTCCTGAAGGTGGTGAGTGAGCGAGCGGGTTCCTGGAGCTGGTGAGTGGGTGAGCGGGTTCCTGAAGCTGGTGAGTGAGCGAGCGGGTTCCTGAAGCTGGTGAGTGAGCGAGCGGGTTCCTGGAGCTGGTGAGTGGGTGAGCGGGTTCCTGAAGCTGGTGAGTGAGCGAGCGGGTTCCTGAAGCTGGTGAGTGAGCGAGCGGGTTCCTGGAGCTGGTGAGTGGGTGAGCGGGTTCCTGAAGCTGGTGAGTGGGCGAGCGGGTTCCTGAAGCTCGTGAGTGGGCAAGCGGGTTCCTGAAGCTGGTGAGTGAGCGAGCGGGTTCCTGAAGCTGGTGAGTGGGCGAGCGGGTTCCTGAAGCTGGTGAGTGAGCGAGCGGGTTCCTGAAGCTGGTGAGTGGGCGAGCGGGTTCCTGAAGCTGGTGAGTGGGCGAGCGGGTTCCTGAAGCTGGTGAGTGAGCGAGCGGGTTCCTGAAGCTGGTGAGTGAGCGAGCGGGTTCCTGAAGCTGGTGATTGGGCGAGCGGGTTCCTGAAGCTGGTGAGTGGGCGAGCGGGTTCCTGAAGCTGGTGAGTGGGCGAGCGGGTTCCTGAAGCTGGTGAGTGAGCGAGCGGGTTCCTGAAGCTGGTGAGTGAGCGAGCAGGTTCCTGAAGCTGGTGAGTGGACGAGCGGGTTCCTGAAGCTGGTGAGTGAGCGAGCGGGTTCCTGAAGCTGGTGAGTGGGTGAGCGGTTATCTGAAGCTGGTGTGTGGGCGAGCGGGTTCTTGAAGCTGGTGAGTGAGCGAGCAGGTTCCTGAAGCTGGTGAGTGGGCGAGCGGGTTCCTGAAGCTGGTGAGTGAGCGAGCGTGTTCCTGAAGCTGGTGAGTGGGCGAGCGGGTTCCTGAAGCTGGTGAGTGAGCGAGCATGTTCCTGAAGCTGGTGAGTGGGTGAGCGGGTTCTTGAAGCTGGTGAGTGAGCGAGCAGGTTCCTGAAGCTGGTGAGTGGGCGAGCGGGTTCCTGAAGCTGGTGAGTGAGCGAGCGTGTTCCTGAAGCTGGTGAGTGGGTGAGCGGGTTCTTGAAGCTGGTGAGTGAGCGAGCAGGTTCCTGAAGCTGGTGTGTGGACGAGCGGGTTCCTGAAGCTGGTGAGTGGGCGAGCAGGTTCCTGAAGCTGGTGAGTGGGCGAGCGGGTTCCTGAAGCTGGTGAGTGGGCGAGCAGGTTCCTGAAGCTGGTGAGTGGGCGAGCGGGTTCCTGAAGCTGGTGAGTGAGCGAGCGGGTTCCTGAAGCTGGTGAGTGAGCGAGCGTGTTCCGGAAGCTGGTGAGTGGGCGAGCGGGTTCCTGAAGTTGGTGAGTGGGCGAGCAGGTTCCTGAAGCTGGTGAGTGGGCGAGCGGGTTCCTGAAGCTGGTGAGTGGGTGAGCGGGTTCTTGAAGCTGGTGAGTGAGCGAGCAGGTTCCTGAAGCTGGTGAGTGAGCGAGCGTGTTCCTGAAGCTGGTGAGTGGGCGAGCGGGTTCCTGAAGCTGGTGAGTGACCGAGCGGGTTCCTGAAGCTGGTGAGTGAGCGAGCGTGTTCCTGAAGCTGGTGAGTGGGCGAGTGGGTTCCTGAAGCTGGTGAGTGGGCGAGCAGGTTCCTGAAGCTGGTGAGTGAGCGAGCATGTTCCTGAAGCTGGTGTGTGGACGAGCAGGTTCCTGAAGCTGGTGAGTGAGCGAGCGTGTTCCTGAAGCTGGTGAGTGGGCGAGCAGGTTCCTGAAGCTGGTGAGTGAGCGAGCGTGTTCCTGAAGCTGGTGAGTGGGTGAGCGGGTTCTTGAAGCTGGTGAGTGAGCGAGCGGGTTCCTGACGCTGGTGAGTGGGCGAGCGGGTTCCTGAAGCTGGTGAGTGAGCGAGCGGGTTCCTGAAGCTGGTGAGTGGGCGAGCGGGTTCCTGAATCTGGTGAGTGAGCGAGCGGGTTCCTGAAGCTGGTGAGTGAGCGAGCGGGTTCCTGAAGCTGGTGAGTGGGCGAGCGGGTTCCTGAAGCTGGTGAGTGAGCGAGCGGGTTCCTGAAGCTCGTGAGTGAGCGAGCGGGTTCCTGAAGCTGGTGAGTGGGCGAACGGGTTCCTGAAGCTGGTGATTGGGTGAACGGGTTCCTGAAGCTGGTGAGTGGGCGAGCGGGTTCCTGAAACTGGTGAGTGGGCGAGCGGGTTCCTGAAGCTGGTGAGTGAGCGAGCGGGTTCCTGAAGTTGTTGAGTGAGCGAGCGGGTTCCTGAAGCTGGTGATTGGGCGAACGGGTTCCTGAAGGTGGTGAGTGAGCGAGCGGGTTCCTGAAGCTGGTGAGTGAGCGAGTGGGTTCCTGAAGCTGGTGAGTGAGCGAGCGGGTTCCTGAAGCTGGTTAGTGGGCGAGTGGGTTCCTGAAGCTGGTGAGTGAGCGAGCGGGTTCCTGAAGTTGGTGAGTGAGCGAGCGGGTTCCTGAAGCTGGTGATTGGGCGAACGGGTCCCTGAAGGTGGTGATTGGGCAAGCGGGTTCCTGAAGCTGGGGACCCAATCTATGACTCAGAAAACTCAACAGTTGGGTGCTCCACCAGAGGACGTGGGGGCAGCTGAGGCAGGTAGAGGAGGGAAAGGCCACCACAAAATGGGGGAGAACTTGTAAGCTAGTCCAATATTGAAAATTTGGAAGGCTACAACCCGTAGGACCACAGGAATGGTCAGAGGCCAGGCTCTTTTCTTTGAAATCATGCGGCTTAATATTGGGGCCAGTCAGATTAGAGATTGATGGTCATCTTGCCTGCTTCTAGGAAGCCACAAAGTTGCTGGCTGGCTCTCGATCCAGTCTGATTTCATAGATTTCATAGAATAAACAGTGCAGAAGGAGGCCATTTGGCCCATCGAGTCTGCACCGGCTCTTGGAAAGAGCACCCTACGCCAGAAAAAATGGCGCAATAGGCGCATCGATTCCGGGACCGTTGGGGGGCTAGCAGCTGCGCCGGGTAAAGCTCCAGGCTCCCATGCCAAAAACGGCTCGAGAATGGGCAGGTCCATGGCCGTGCATGCGCACTGCGGAGGCCTGCAGCGGCCGTGCCGTGCAACATGGCGGTGGTTGCGCGCGGACCCGGCCTGCCAAATAGTGACCCCCAGGTACGTCCCTCGCCACCCCCGGACCACCCCCATCAGTCCCTCCATCCCTTGTTGAAGCCCCACAGCCAGCGGCATGGCTCCCCACCAACAGTGGCAGCGCTGGACACAGTCTGCAGTCGCCAGCCGCCATGCGGGACCGACGAAAAAATGGCCAAACTGTGCCGGGGCAACGCCCGGGCATATATCTCAGACCCCTTGGAGGCTACACGTGCCTCTGCGCTCCCGGAGGGATCCCTTTGATTGCCTCATGTCTGGCCCAACATGTTGCAAACCTGACATCACGTCGGCGAAGGATGAATATGTACAGCATGGTAGCACAGTGGTTAGTGTGACTGTTCAGGAGTATTTATCTAAGATCTTCCTGATTAGTCGAGGTTGTAAGCTACCAGACAAGATCTTGTGAATATATAAAGTAAGACTTGCTATTTGGGAGTTCTAATTATAGTATACACAATGTGCCTTGCGTTCACGACCTTCAGTGTACAGGTTAGACTATGACTGAGATGACTATCTATTCCTTAATTCAACAAAATATTTCTAATTATTGAGAGCTTGGGCATGAGCATGTGACCCTCCAGATAGCCTCAAAGGGTGAGAATAGGATGAGCCTTAGTTAAATGTCACTCTTATTTAATAAAATAGACACGGATCTGTGTGGTAAAATATATACGCAATTTATTTCAAGAAAAAAGGGTAATACAAGTGTTTTGATAAATGATACAGTTTGACAGATACAGGATATGTGATGAGTTAGCCTCTGACCTTCTTAACTACATAATTGCTTAAGCTACTAACATTTCATACTTACAACGACTAGTAGCTCTCGGAGCTCGAAACTCAATCAAGAGCAGAATTCTACAAGTCGAGATAGCAGCTTACTCCAATAAACACCCAGTAATCTCCTCAACAACTCTCCAAGCGAAACTCTAACTTTCGCAGCTTTTGCTTGAATATTGATATTGTTTTTGCACGCAGGGAGAGCTAGGGAGTTCGAGGGGAGTTTTAGCACAGCCCCTGCTTCTGAAAAACAAGTTAACTCCCCACAGTTATTTTGAGACAAAGAACAGTCAGTCTCTCTCTTGGTTGGCAAGGCCTTAGTTTCAGGGAGGTCTAACAGGGCACCTGTTCCTAAAGATACGAGGTTGATACCTCCATTAGCTATCTCCAGAAAAACACCAGCCTCCCTTCTTGGCAGGGTCTCTTGCCAAGCAGTAGCCCCCATAGTGGCAAGGCCACTAGACAAGTGATATCCTCCCTTAGTTGGCAGAGCTTATTTCCAGACAAGGCCACAAGACTTAATGAGTTCACTGCATCTGGACTCTTACAAAGATCAGGGGCGAGATTCTCCGACCCCCCACCTGGTCGGAGAATCGCCGGGGGCTGGCGTGAATCCCGCCCCCGCCGGTTGCCGAATTCTCCGGCACCGGATATTCGGCGGGGGCGGGCATCATGCCGTGCCGGTTGGCGGGCCCCCCCCCCGGCGATTCTCCGGCCCGGATGGGCCGAAGTCCCGCTGCTAGAATGCCTGTCCCGCCGGCGTGGATCAAACCACCTCTCTTACTGGCGGGACAAGGCGGCGCGGGCGGGCTCCGGGGTCCTGGTGGGGGCGCGGGGTGATCTGGCCCCGGGGGGTGCCCCCACAGTGGCCTGGCCCGCGATCGGAGCCCACCGATCCATGGGCGGGCCTGTGCCGTGGGGGCACTCTTTTCCTTCCGCCTTCGCCACGGTCTCCACCATGGCGGAGGCGGAAGAGACCCCCTCCACTGCGCATGCGCGGGGATGCCATGAGCGGCCGCTAACGCTCCCGCGCATGCGCCGCCCGGCAATGTCATTTCTGCGCCAGCTGGCGGGGCACCAAAGGCCTTTCCCGCCAGCTGGTGGGGCGGAAATCAGTCCGGCGTGGGCCTAGCCCCTCAAGGTTAGGGCTTGGCATCTCAAGATGCAGAGGATTCCCCACCTTTGGGGCGGCGCGATGCCGGACTGATTTCCGCCGTTTTTGGCGCCGTTTCCGGGGAATTTCACCCCTGGTCCCTATTGTGGGTCTGTTTAAGGAATGGTAGCGGGCAAATCCTTCATCTAGGAGGGGCATTTCCGCCCCAGTATCTAGGAGTAAGATTCCCCCTATTGTAGTGGTTAGTAATTTTGGATTAAGATACAGGGTGGCATTTACGTATGGGAATTGAGCGGGAGCGATCTGGGAGAATTTGTGAGCGGACCTGCCTGTTAGTCAATAGTGATTCTTAGAGGTGGTGTACACTCGGATGTTGGCCGGAACGCGGCCACCTTTAGAATTTCTACTTTGGCCTCTGTTTTGCCAGTACTGCCATTAGTTCTAGGCTGATCCTGGTATTGTTGCTGTTGCCTCTGTGGATTTCTATCATCCTGGTATCTTCCAGGGGGGCGGATATTAGCTCTATCTCGGAACTCATACCGTCCTTATTGAGGAGGGTACTGGGGGTATCGCAGACCTCTGTCCTCGAATAGGCAACGGGGTACTGCCTGTTGTGGGTCCCTAGAGGGTCCCGGTGGTGTCTGCCTGGGGGTTTGTCTAAAAGGCTGCTGTCTGGAACCTGAAGCTGGGGCTCATGCAGGCGTTCCTGGGGACCTTCCGGCAGGAGTTTGTCTCCTGCCTGGGGTACGAGGGGCAGCTGGTGCTCCTGTTCCCCCCCCGGGTTGCGTCCCAGAGGTTGAGGGGATGTCCCTATGTCCTCCTAGTTCAGTAGTCGACAGCTGGCAAAGTTCCTCAAGGCCTCCGCAAGCCTAAATAGCTGCGTGGTATTTAGCAGTTGGATTTTGTTGACTGTGTGCTGCATCCTGCAAACGTAGACGGTGGGCTGAGTCAGTGATGGATTTTAATAGCAACCGACTGACTTGAGCAAAGTCAAATTGTAATAATTCATCCCTGCAATAGCTTTTCTCACTATATCTGTCTGAGCCGGTGTCATAAGTGCGGGGATATTAAAGTCACTTAAGAATAACTATTTGCCTATTTATAACCAATGGCAATTTTTTGTTACTTGGCTAAGTTTGAAAAAGGTTTTAACAGTTTTCTTTTAAAACTTAAAATGTTTGAAAATTCAAATGGAATTACTGGCAAACTGCAAGCTTAGTTCTGATCTTAACTCAGAACTGAATTTAAGATTTGCTTAACAAGAGCTTGTATAACCTTTACAACTTAATTAATTTCTTTATCTTAACAATTTTTCTTTTAACAAGTTTTCTTACATTCACAAAAATGTTGGCAGTTTTTGGGAGGTAGGAGTTAGCTGTGGTGATTTATACCATAGTAAAGCCAACTGTCATCTCCCGATTTACACTTTTAAAATGATGTCACAAAGTTTTTATTTAAGTTTCTATTAATTTACAAATGGAATGAAATGAACATTATTTCAAGTAATTCAAACTTAAGATTCTGGCAATTCCAATCAACTGCTTGCTAAAATAATTAACATTTATCAGAGAGGTACAGAATTCAACAATCCTCTGGTTTCCTTTTGTGTAATTTAAAACCCTGGAATTTCTCTAACTCGAAAGAAAAGTGTTGAATTACAGCACAGGCTGTTTGTTATCTCAAAAGTCTGCCTGATAAGCACTGGTTTGCAGTCGAAAACTTTTGGCTGCTGTTCTAACTGACAATCCTGTCTATGGTTTTTCCCCGGGAAAAAGTCTGTTTTTGCTTGAGCTGCCATAGGCAAAGTATTTTAAAAATATATACTTGGTCTTTTCCACTAGTAAACAATGTTTAACAATAGTAGCAGAATTTGGTTTGATTTTGCTGGTATTAGCACTTCATTTTATATTGTTCTGACATTACTTAAGGGTCACGGTGCACTGTTTTAGTTTAGCTTCTAAATTAAATATATTCTAGCGACAGAGTTATTGAGTCTATTTGTTAAGACCCAAGAATAAATCTCAGGCCACCACGTTGGAGCACCAGATGTGACAGTTGAGGAGTATTTATCTAAGATCTTCCTGATTAATTGAGGTTGTAAGCTACCAGACAAGGTCTTGTGAATATCTAAAGTAAGACTCGCTATATGGGAGTTCTAATTATAGTATACACAATGTGCCTTGTGTTCACTACCTTCAGTGTACAGATTAGACTATGACTTAGATGACTATCTATTCCTTAACTTCAACTAAATATTTCTAATTATTGAGAGCTTGGGCATGGGCATGTGAACCTCCAGATAGCCTCAAAGGGTGAGAATATGATGAGTCTTAGTTAAATGTCACTCTTATTTATTGAAATAGACACGGATCTGTATGGTAAAATATATACGCAATTTATTTAAAGAAAAAAGGGTAATACAAGTATTTTGATAAATTATACAGTTTGACAGATACAGGATACGTGATGAGTTAGCCTGTGATCTTCTTAACTACATAATTGCTTAAGCTACTAACATTTCATACTTACAACGACTAGTAGCTCTCAGAGCTCGATACTCAATCAAGAGCAGAATTCTACAAGTCGAGATAGCAGCTTACTCCAATAAACACCCAGTAATCTCCTCAACAGCTCTCCAAGCGAAACTCTAACTTTCGCAGCTTTTGCTTGAATATTGATATTGTTTTTACACCCAGGGAGAGCTAGGGAGTTCGAAGGGAGTTTTAGCACAGCCCCTGCTTCTGAAAAACAAGTTAACTCCCCACAGTTATTTCAAGACAAAGAACAGTCTCTCTCTTGGTTGGCAAGGCCTTAGTTTCAGGGAGGCCTAACAGGGCACCTGTTCCTAAAGATACGAGGTTGATACCTCCATTAGCTATCTCCAGAAAAACACCAGCCTCCCTTCTTGGCAGGGTCTCTTGCCAAGCAGTAGCCCCCATAGTGGCAAGGCCACTAGACAAGTGATATCCTCCCTTAGTTGGCAGAGCTTATTTCCAGACAAGGCCACAAGGCTTAATGAGTTCACTGCATCTGGACTCTTACAAAGATAATGTCTGTAATACATATTTTAAAAAAACATTAGAACATAGAAATATACAGCACAGAACAGGCCCTTCGGCCCACGATGTTGTGCCAAACCTTTGTCTGGATTAATCATAGATTATCATTGAATTTACAGTGCAGAAGGAGGCCATTCGGCCCATCGAGTCTGCACTGGCTCTTGGAAAGAGCACCCTACCCAAGGTCAACACCGCCACCCTATCCCCATAACCCAGTAACCCCACCCAACACTAAGGGCAATTTTGAGCACTAAGGGCAATTTATCATGGCCAATCCACCTAACCTGCACATCTTTGGACTGTGGGAGGAAACCGGAGCACCCAGAGGAAACCCACGCACACACGGGGAGGATGTGCAGACTCCGCACAGACAGTGGCCCAAGCCGGAATCGAACCTGGGACCCTGGAGCTGTGAAGCAATTGTGCTATCCACAATGCTACCATGCTGCCCTTAAGAACAAATTAATCTACACTATATCATTCTACCGGAATCCATGTACCTATCCAATAGCTGCTTGAAGGTCCCTAATGTTTCCGACTCAACTACTTCCACAGGCAGTGCATTCCATGCCCCCACTACTCTCTGGGTAAAGAACCTACCTCTGACATTCCCCCTATATCTTCCACCATTCACCTTAAATTTATGTCCCCTTGTAATAGTTTGTTCCACCCGGGGAAAAAATTATTTGACTGTCTACTCTATCTATTCCCCTGATCATCTTATAAACCTCTATCAAGTCGCCCCTCATCCTTCTCCGTTTTAATGAGAAAAAGCCTAGCACCCTCAACCTTTCCTCGTAAAACATACTCTCCATTCCAGGCAACATCCTGGTAAATCTCCTTTGCACCTTTTCCAAAGCTTCCACATCCTTCCAAAAATGAGGCGACCAGAACTGTACACAGTACTCCAAATGTGGCCTTACCAAGGTTTTGTACAGCTGCATCATCACCTCACGGCTCTTTAATTCAATCCCTCTGTTAATGAACGCTAGCACACCATAGGCCTTCTTCACAGCTCTATCCACTTGAGTGGCAACTTTCAAAGATGTATGAACATGGACCCCAAGATCTCTCTGCTCCTCCACATTGCCAAGAACCCTACCGTTGACCCTGTATTCCGCATTCATATTTGTCCTTCCAAAATGGACAACCTCACACATTTCAGGATTAAACTCCATCTGCCACTTCTCAGCCCAGCTCTACATCCTATCTATGTCTCTTTGCAGCCGACAACAGCCCTCCTCACTATCCACAACTCCACCAATCTTCGTATCGCCTGCAAATTTACTGACCCACCCTTCAACTCCCTCATCCAAGTCATTAATGAAAATCACAAACTGCAGAGGACCCAGAACTGATCCCTGTGGTACGCCACTGGTAACTGGGATTCAGGCTGAATATTTGCCATCCACCACCACTCTCTGACTTCTATTGGTTCGCCAGTTCGTTATCCAACTGGCCAAATTTCTCACTATACCATGCCTCCTTACTTTCTGTATAAGCCTACCATGGGGAACCTTATCAAATCCCTTACTAAAATCCATGTACACTACATCCACTGCTTTCCCTTCATCCACATGCTTGGTCACCTCCTCAAAGAATTCAATTAGACTTGTAAGGCAAGACCTACCCCTCACAAATCCGTGCTGACTATCCCTAATCAAGCAGTGTCTTTCCAGATGCTCAGAAATCCTATCCCTCAGGACCCTTTCCATTACTTTGCCTACCACCGAAGTAAGACTAACTGGCCTTTAATTCCCAGGGTTATCCCTATTCCCTTTTTTGAACAGGGGCACGACATTCGCCACTCTGTTGACAGTGAGGACGAAAAGATCATTGCCAACAGCTCTGCAACTTCATCTCTTGCTTCCCAAATAATCCTTGGATATATCCCGTCAGGCACGGGGGACTTGTTTATTCTCAAGTTTTTCAAAATGCCCAACACATCTTCCTTCCTAACAAGCATTTCCTCGAGCTTACCAGTCTCTTTCACACTGTCCTCTCCAACAATATGGCCCCTCCCATTTGTAAATACTGAAGAAAAGTACTCGTTCAAGACCTCTCCTATCTCTTCAGACTCAATCCCGCTACTGTCCATGATTGGACCTACCCTCGCTCTAGTCATTCTCATATTTCTCACATATGTGTAAAAGGCCTTGGAGTTTTCCTTGATCCTACCCCCCAAAGATTTTTCATGCCCTCTCTTAGCTCTCCTAATCCCTTTCTTCAGTTCCCTCCTGGCTATCTTGTATCCCTCCAGCGCCATGTCTGAACCTTGTTTCCTCAGCCTTACATAAGTCTTCTTCTTCCTCTTAAAAAGACATTCAACCTCTCTTGTCAACCATGGTTCCCTCAGTCGACCATCTCTTCCCTGCCTGACAGGGACATACATATCAAGGACACGTAGTACCTGTTCCTTGAACAAGTTCCACATTTCACTTGTGTCCTTCCCTGACAGCCTATGTTCCCAACTTATGCACTTCAATTCTTGTCTGACAACATCGTATTTACCCTTCCCCCAATTGTAAACCTTGCCCTGTTGCACGCACCTATCCCTCTCCATTACTAAAGTGAAAGTCACAGAATTGTGGTCACTATCTCCAAAATGCTCCCCCACTAACAAATCTATCACTTGCCCTGGTTCATTACCAAGTACCAAATCCAATGTGGCCTCCCCTCTGGTCGGACAATCTACATACTGTGTTAGAAAAGCTTCCTGGACACACTGCACAAACACCACCCCATCCAAACTATTTGATCTAAAGAATTTCCACTCAATGTTTAGGAAGTTGAAGTCACCCATGACTACTACCCTGTGACTTCTGCACCTTTCCAAAATCTGTTTCCCAATCTGTTCCTCCACATCTCTGCTACTATTGGGGGGCCTATAGAAAACTCCCAACAAGGTGACAGCTCCTTTCCTATTTCTGACTTCAACCCATACTACCTCAGTAGGCAGATACTCCTCGAACTGCCTTTCTGCAGCTGTTATACGATCTCTAATTAACAATGCCACCCCCCCCCCCCCCACCTCTTTTACCACCCTCCCTAATCTTATTGAAACATCTACAACCAGGGACCTCCAACAACCATTTCTGCCCCTCTTCTATCCAAGTTTCCGTGATGGCCACCACATCATAGTCCCAAGTACTGATCCATGCCTGAAGTTCACCCACCTTATTCCTGATGCTTCTTGCGTTGAAGTATACACGCTTTAACCCATCTCTGTGCCTGCAAGTACTCTCCTTTGTCAGTGTTCCCTTCCCCACTGCCTCACTACACGCTTTGGCGTCCTGAATATCGGCTACCTTAGTTGCTGGACTACAAATCCGGTTCCCATTCCCCTGCCAAATTAGTTTAAACCCTCCCGAAGAGTACTAGAAAACCTCCCTCCCAGAATATTGGTGCCCCTCTGGTTCAGATGCAACCTGTCCTGCTTGTACATGTCCCACCTTCCCCAGAATGCGCTCCAATTATCCAAATACCTGAAGCCCTCCCTCCTACACCATTCCTGCAGCCACGTGGTCAACTGCACTCTCTCCCTATTCCTAACCTCGCTATCACGTGGCACCGGCAACAAACCAGAGATGACAACTCTGTCAGTCCTGGCTTTTAATTTCCAGCCTAAATCCCTAAACTTGTTTATTACCTCCACACCCCTTTTCCTACCTACGCCGTTGGTACCAATGTGCACCACGACTTCTGGCTGCTCCCCCTCTCCCTTAAGGATCCTGAAGACACGATCCGAGACATCCCTGGCCCTGGCACCCGGGAGGCAACATACCTTCCGGGAGTCTCGCTCGCGACCACAGAATCTCCTATCTATTCCCCTAACCATTGAATCTCCTATTACTATTGCTTTTCTATTCTCCCCCCTTCCCTTCTGAGCCCCAGAGCCAGACTCAGTGCCAGAGACCTGGTCGCTAGGGCCTTCCCCCGGTAGGTCATCCCCCCCCAACAACATCCAAAACGGTATACTTGTTTTGAAGGGGAATGGCCACGAGGGATCCCTGCACTGTCTGCCTGTTTGTTTTCCTTCCCCTGACTGTAACCCAGCTACTCTTGTCCTGTACCTTGGATGTGATTACATCCCTGTAACTCTTATCTATAACCCCCTCTGCCTCCCGGATGATCCAAAGTTCATCCAGCTCCAGTTCCCTAACACGGTCTTTGAGGAGCTGGAGTTGAGTACACTTCACCCAAGTAATTGTCAGCGGGGACACTGGTGGTATCCCTCACCACCCACATCCTACAGGAGGAGCATGCAACTGCCCTAGCCTCCATCCCCTCTTACCTTGCAGAATATAGCTGCCCTGTGGACCAACTGGAACTCCGCCCTCGGACTCTGCTCCCAGTCAGCTGCACTCTCTGTAAACTCCTGGCTCCCTTCTCGCTCTTTGCGGAAATGTCGGAAACAAATGAAAGGAGCATCCTCCTCACCTAACTCCCTCAGTCACCAAAGTCTCACTATAGCACTCAAATGCACCCAAATCCAGCACTCCCTCAGTCACCAAAGTCTCACTATAGCACTCAAATGCACCCAAATCCAGCACTCCCTCAGTCACCAAACTCTCACTATAGCACTCAAATGCACCAAATTCAGCACTCAGTGCAAGCATTGCGCTAAATAATGGTTTACATTGATAATGGACTTCTTCAGTCATCAGTTTTTAATATCGGGTTTTTATATATGGTTTAATATCACATCAGCTCTGATCAGCTTTTGATATAGAGTGAATATGTGATTTAATATAAAATCTGATCAGCCTTTAATATAAGTGGATACCGCCACATTAGCACTGCTGCTTCACCACGTCAGGGTCCCGGGTTCGATTCCCGCTTGGGCCACTGTCTATGCGGAGCCTGCACATTCTCCCCGTGTCTGCGTAGGTTTCCTCCGGGTGCTCCAGTTTCCTCTCAGAAGTCCCGAAAGGCGTGCTTGTTAGGTGTATTGGACATTCTGAATTGTCCCTCAGTGTACCTGAACAGATGCCAGAGTGTGGCAACAAGGGGATTTTCACAGTACCTTCATTGCAGTGTTAATGTAAGCCTGCTTGTGATACTAATAAAGATTATTATTAATATTTAGTGATGGGGGAGGGGCCGCTAAGTACATGGAAATGTATTAACATTTATTAAAATGGGTTTCACACACATTGCAGGTGTGAATCTCGTGGTGTCGCCAGCGAAGGGTGGGAAAAATTGGGAAACACGATCTCTCTGGCGAAATTTGTGTTTCCCAATCTCGCAAGATTTTTCACCCTTGACGCCAATCCCACGGGTGGCAAGTCCGGACTTCAGATTCCACCCTGTGCTTTCAGCCGTTTAACTGCCTGGAATTTATTCCATAAACTCCACCCCTTCTTTACCTCCCTCTCCTCCATTAAGATCCTCGAGATGATTCACCCCTTTGCTCAAGCTTGTGGTCTCTCCTCCCAATAGCCTCTTTTCCGGTGGCATCCATTTTTGTTTGATTATGTCATGTGAATCTGCGTGGGACATTTTTCAATTCAAAAGGTGCTGTATAAATTTAATTGTCTGTTTTGAATGCAACGCATGATGGTATGTTATAACAAAGAATAATTCAATTCTGAAAAATGGTCATGTACTTACATACAAAATAAAAATTTCCAAGGGTAAAAGTGAGAGAGGGAAGGTCCTGTGATGTAATTGTAGTATCAAGTCTCGCTCTGGGTCTTAATCGCCATGGAAGCTGTGTTCATAATGCGGCCAAACAGGTTGAGTATGAGCCTTTAAATCCTTCCAACATGCCTGGTGGCAGGTGGTAAGAGCAGGGGCGATTTCTGTTCAGCCATTCTGTAGTGTACAGTGGCAAACCACTGCAGTACTTTGCCAATCAAATGAAAATCCACGGCTGCCAATGCCCTCTTAGGGCATAGTACCAAGGCACAGAGTGAGGGAAACCACTTTAATCCATGCTACTTACTCTATTATTATTTTCTCCTGGTTTATTGCTAAGTCTATATTCCTTCACCTAATAAATTAGGAATGGTCCCACTTTGAATGGCTTAACTGATTAATAACATCAAAATATATTAAAATTATTTCTTTCTGCATGATTTCTTTCACTATAATTGCGTGTCCAGAATTTTTCAATTGCTTGTAACACTTTAATTAAACTTTGTTTAATTGGCATAAGCTGCTTTCATAAACTGTTGGAAATTGAACTAAATCTCACCAACAACAAAGAATTGAGCATGTTGCTAATTTCAGATTCTCACAGGGGTGCACGGGTCTAAAATCAGGCGGCAATCCATTCCATAAAATTGCCATCAGATTTGCAGTGGGAAATAAAAGCTCTCACCTTGAACAATTAGGAACGTCACTAATATATTTTAAAGGGTGCTATTTCATTAAGGAACCAATGGCATGTTGAGCACTACAACACAAATGCCCAATAAATTTAAGTGAAATGTGAGGGGGCAGGTTCAATCCAGCAGTAGTTCAGGCAAGTGCGTTTTAGACTCTAGGATCTTGACCATTTATTCTTTCATTTTTTCCTGCAATATTTTAACTTTCATAAGTCTTTGTGCCCGTTGAGTTAATTAATTATTTATTGTGTCCAACCTTCCTGAGAGCATTAGGAATCCTCTGTGCTGAAGCATTGAGGAAAAAAGAGAACACGTATGGAGGGGTTCAGCGATGTCAAGATTCGAAACAGGTGTTGCTTGCCCTCGTGCATCTTCCCGTACCAACAGACAAGTAACAAAGCTACAATAACAAATCTCAAAGGTACCATTAATATGCGGGAAACTAGTTTTTATGCTGCATATTCTTTTAGAAGCACCCAGTCAAAAAATGCCTTACTTATATATAGCATATTGTAAAGTAAAGTATTGCAATATGTTTATCAACCAGTTTTGTCTGATTGGTTGCAGCCAGGAAGGCACTACCAATTATTTTGGCAGGTGTTGGCATTCCTACTTGCCGGTGAATGTAGGGACCTGTCATCTCAGGGTCTGGCTCAGATATCGAGATCTATTGTTAGTTATAAGGCAATCTGCAGCCACCATGCTACAGAAGCCTGGCTCATACAGCGACAATGGTCAATTGAGTTCAGAAATCTGGCAGGTATGGTACACTGCTAACGTATGGGGATAATAGTATGGAGAGGCCCATAAGCAAACAATTCATGGGCATCACCTCTGTTTCAGAATTCATCACATAGGGTTGGGCACTGGACTTCTTCTTCAATTGCCTGCAAACTCACTCCTGCACTTAGGGGGTGGGGTCTCTTTCCCTAAATTGTTATCTTACAATTCTGAATCACCTACCCTTTCAACCTTGACAAAAACTGCTGATGATTGAGGTGTATTTTGAGGATATCCAATGAGTTACTGAATTTTTGCCTCCATTATGACACTTTCAATTGTCCACTCCCTTTTAAATTTCATTAACTACCATATTCCTTCTCTGACATATGAATGGCTTCCCGAGACTCACCTGATAATCTTTCCATTTAAAATTATTTTAAGAAATCCAGCTGTACGGAACTCCTTGCATTCAGTTTCTTAATATCATTTCATTGAAAACATTTCAACAAAGAACCCCATTTATCAATGTAGTCTTGTTTCATGTAGTCATTACTCTTTCTATCATTGCTCCTTTGCTAAAATTTATTTTGCTTCCTCCGTAGCTTCAATATCAAATATTTTTTTCTTGTTGTAAAGTACCAATTCTTTGTAACGAATGATCTAAGATCAAGCACCATCTTGGTTGCTCATCTCCTAATACTTCTTATTAATTCTCTGGTATTTTGGAAGTGAGTAAGTCATCTAAACAGAAACCACAACTGACGCCACTACTGTTTGAGCTGTGGGGCTAGAGAGGCAACTGAGATACATGCATCTACATTCTGTTAATTGTATAGTGAGTCTGCGTTTCATTCCTTGTGGAATAATGGGTAGCAGGAGTTATGTCTGTGTTGCTTGGCATAACCATGTCCCTTGTAGGCTCGACAGATAATTAATCTGCTTCCCAGCAAGACCAAAAATGGCTATCTCCCCGTATGTGCTTGCACTTTGAAGCTCAGAAGATTCATTTGATTGTTTGAATTGTGAACTTTGAAAGTATGAATTTATCTGAATTAAGCCAAATTTATAAAGAACCTAGAAACATGAGAAAAATCAAGATTGGACACATTAAACAAAAGGAAGATTTGGAAGCAGTTCAAAATCAGTGTTAGAAGATAAAAGAATTAGAAAGTATGGGATGACAAAAATCATTCACCTTGTCAACTCATTCTTGATACTCAGTGATAACTATAAGACTGCAGCCTTTTCTTCCTCTCATCTCCAGTGCGTAACCCTGACTTGCTGCCTTCCACATACAATCAAATCTGACCCATTAGTAACAGATTATCATGCCCTGCAAAGTATTTAAACATAGCAGTCCATCACTAATCCTGTCATTTCCAGTTCCATCTGCAACCATCTCCATTGCAACCATTGTTACATTCATCGGGAGAGGAAATAGAGAGAGTGCAAATTCTGGAATAAACCCTAAAATTAATGAACATGCATAACATACGGTGCTATCAAGCGGCACTTACTCAGCCATAACCAGCTCATGGACGCTCAGTTTGGATTCCGCCAGGATCACTCAGCTCCTGACCTCATTACTGCCTTAGTTTGAACTGAGTACCAGAGGTGAGGTGAGAGTGGCTGCCCTTGACATCAAGGCATCATTTAACCGAGTATGGCATCAAGGGGCCCTAGCTAAACTGGAGTCAATGGGAATCAGTGGGGGGGAACTCTCTGCTGGTTGGAGTCATACCTGGCACAAAGGAAGATGTGGAGATGCCTGCGTTGGACCGGGGTGAGCACAGCAAGAAGTCTTACAACACCAGGTTAAAGTCCAACAGGTTTTTTTCAAATCACTAGCTTTCGGAGCACTGCTCCTTCCTCAGGTGAGGAAGGAGTAGTGCTCCGAAAGCTAGTGATTTGAAACAAACTTGTTGGACTTTAACCTGGTGTTGTAAGACTTACAAAGGAAGATGGTTGTGGTGGTTGGAGGTCAATCATCTCCACTCCAGGACATCACTGCAGGAGTTCCTCAGCGTAGTGTCCTAGGCCCAACCATCTTCAGCTGCTTCATCAATGACCTCCCTCCCATCATAAGGTCAGAAGTGGAGATGTTTGCGGAAAACTGCACAATGTTCAACACCATTCGCAACTCCTCAGATCATGAAGCAGTCCATGTCCAAATACAGCAAGACCTAGACAATATCCAGGCTTGGGCTGACAAGTGACAAGTTACATTTGCACCACATTAGTGCCAGGCAATGGCTATCTCCTACAAGAGAGGATCTAATCACTGCCCCTTGTCATTCAATGGCATTACCATCGCTGAATCCCCTATAATCAACATCCTGGGTGTTACCATTGATTAGAAACTGAATTGTCTAGCCACATTACTCTGGCTACCAGGTCAGGTCAAAGGCTAGGAATCCAACGGCGAGTAACTCACCTCCTGACTCCCCAAAGTCTGTTCACTATCGACAAGGCATAACTCAGGAGTGTAATGGAATACTCTCCACTTGCCTGGATGAGTGCAGCTCCAACAACACTCAAGAAGCTCGACACCAGCCAGGACAAAGCAGTCCGCTTGATTGCTCGTCTTTCCATAAACATTCAAATCCTCCACCATCGACGAACATTGGCAGCCGTGTGCACCATCTACAAGATGCACTGCAGTAACTCACCAAGGTTCCTTAGACAGCACCTTCCAAACCCACGACCATTATCGTCTAGAAGGACACAAGCAGCAGATACCTGGGAATCCCACCACCTGGAGGTTCCCTCCAAGTCACTCACCACCCTGACTTGGAAAAATATCACTGCCTCTTCACTGTCATTGGGGAAACATCCTTGAACTCCCTCCCAAACAACACAGTGGGTCTACCTACACCTGAAAGACTGCAACAGTTCAAGAAGACAACTTACCACTACCTTCTGAAGGGCAACTAACCAGTGACGCCCACATCCCGTAAATGAATTTTAAAAAATACCTTTTAGCAATGTTTTGTGTGTTGATGGGTATAGTTTTTGTAAATATGAGTCTTTTCCAACTTTTATAAATATGAATCTTTTCCAGGTAACAATGGAGCTATGTGCTTCTGTTTATGAAGGTGTAAGCAAGGTCAACTGAGGTAAAGTAAGAACAGTTTGTTGAGTTTCCCATAACTGGAACAAAATCTTTATCTTAGGAAAGTGGACATGAATCTTTCGACATATTAAAATACAGAGGGTCGGGTTTTCTTCCCCAAGCTGGATGGCGGAATCACAGAAATAATTGCAGAATTGCAGGGTTGTTATGGTGCAGAAGGAGGCCATTCAGCCCATCAAGAAATTTCCCAGAGAAAGGGCCCTGTTCCGGGGATGAGTGATAATAGGAGTTCAGCCTGTTAGAAAGAGATTTGAGGAAACCATACGGGCTGCTGAATGTGGAGGCAGGCTGTTTAAAAGGCCCGGCTCGGTGTTTTGTGACTTCGTCCCAGACATTAAAAACTGTAAGGCCCTTTAGCTCTCACTCTTCACTCCTCCCTTACCTGTTAAACACTCCCCATGCCCGATCCATGCCACTTCATGCCCTCTATCCACCACTATAGCCTCTCATACCCTTCAGGCCAAGCTATGCACCTCCACCCACACCCCATGACCCTTCATAAACCTCATGAGAAACTATGGAACTTCCATGACCATTCACCCACTATACACCATGTACCAAACCAATGGACCATATAGTGACAATAGGATGTATTAAAAAAACTTTTTAAAAAACAATCATTCATTGAAATAAACTGCTTTCACTACAGCCCAATAAAAGTATCAAACATCCAGACTATTTGAAGAGCCAATAGCAGGTAATGGACGCACTTGAAACCTCTTTATCTTGTGTAAATAAACATAGTGAAAGTGACAGAAGAGATCACAGAGAAAGAGCTGCGAATCAATGTTTTCCGTGGGGTGCATCTGTTTCAAGATTCTAGTGGATATCTGGGGTCACAAGCAAGCCTCATTATGTATTCTTGTCTGAGAGCCCAGACATCCATTTTCTAATTAGGTCTGAGTTAGAATGTGTTCAGCAAACTTGCTCCACGTAATTAAACAAAGGAAAAATTCTGCTTATTTACCCATTACATTTGTACAAAACTTTTAAAAATATTGTTTTGGTTAGATTTTAGTTGCAGATTAAAATATGTCGAACAAAGTCATTACCTTTGTGCAGTATGGTGTTAGGTTTCAAATTTCTTACCCTCCAACTATTTTAGTGTTCAAAACATACCTTACGCTGATGTGCCAATTGAATGAGAACATGTGAAGAATGGTCTTAAAACAGTCTGATAAATTCTGCTTTTTGGAATTGTAGACAGGTGTTTTTGGTTAGTCTGAAATATTAGTAGCATAGCAGAAAAGTATTTCACAGCATAGTAAATTGTTTACATAATTCTGTCAGAATGTTAATACCATTTCTGTTTGTTAATAATTGGCACCAAAGTAATTGTGACAAATACATGCCCTGCATGTTTAAATCATCCAGCTTTCCAGAGTAAAAATGAGCTCTCATAAACAAATTGTCTGCATATCAAAAATGCAGCTTGAGCCGTTAATTATATGATGCTACATTCCTTTTCGGAGCAAATTATTTGAATTTGCTTTTATGCTGTATTTCACTAATTGATTTAAAGGTAACAGCACCCACCCAACACTCCCCCACCGTCTTTGTCTCATTACGAATCACTCTCTTTGAGTACTGCAAAATAAAAATGGTAGTGACTACCTTAAACAGAAAGAACATCATTTAACAAATGCCTTACCATTCTACCTTGGTGATATTTATTGTACTTGTCAAAGAGAGGGATATTAGTTCTGAGGAACAGGCGTTAATATGCAATGGTACAAACAGCAAGTCTATTACTTTAATCACTACATGGCCATTTTGGAAGTTGCAAAGGATATTCGGTATTCAGAAAGTGTCACTGTTCATTCATGAAAAATGATCTTTTATATGCTTACAGTCTGTCAGTTAGCTGGTAACATTTAATTTACTTTTCAAAATATATTTCACAGTATTTTAAAAGTTGTCTGTAGCTTTTGGCAGGGTGGCAATAACAAAAGTTTTGTTTGGGTCAGGGATATGACAGTAAAGAAAACCAGAAGAGAAAAGACAGGAGGTCTTTCACTAATATTTTAAATAGTCAATAGGGTGGCTTAACTGTTTTACAAATAATTAAAACATAAGAAATAGGGGAAGGAATAGGCTATATGGTCCATTAAGCTTGCTCTGCCACTCTATAAGATTATAGTGAACTTGTGCATGAACTTTACCTCCCCATCTGATCCAATATAGATTGTTTCCCTTAATGCCAAAAAATCTTTTAATCTCAGTCTTGAATGTATTCGAGTGCACATCCGCAGAGGGCCGAGAATTCCAAAGATTCACAATCCTCGAAGTGAAGAACTTTCTTCTCATTTCAGTCATGAAAAGAGTAACCCCTTATTCTGAGACTATGACCCCTAGTTCTAGACTCTCAGCATCCTGTAGTGATATTCAGATATCAATATTCATGATCAATGTATGTAAATGTAGTACAGTCATTTCAACACTAGATGGCTCACAGTCAGATACTATAAGAACTGGGGCGGGATTCTCCCCTACCCGGCGGGGCGGGGGGTCCCGGCGGGATGGAGTGGTGTGAACCACTCCGGCGTTGGGCCGCCCCAAAGTTGCAGATTTCTCCGCACCTTTAGGGGCCAAGCCCTCACCTTTAGGGACTAGGCCCGTGCCGGAGTGGTTGCCATCCCGCTGGCTGGACGTGGAAGACCTTTGGCGCCACGCCAGCCGGGGCCGAAGGTACTCCGCCGGCCGGCGGAAGTCCGCGCATGCGCGGGAGCGTCAGAGGCTGCTGACGTCATCCCCGTGCATGCGCGGGGGTGGGGGGTCACCTACGCGTCGGCCATCACGGAGACCTACCCGGCTGACGCGTAGTAAAAGAGACCGTGGTGGAGACCGTGGCGAAGGCGGAAGGAAAAGAGTGCCCCCACGGCACAGGCCTGCCCGCGGATCGGTGGGCCCCGATCGCGGGCCAGGCCACCGTGGGGGCACCCCCCGGGGCCAGATCGCCCCGCGCCCCCCCCAGGACCCCGCCCGCGCCGCCTTGTCCCGCCGGTAAGGTCGGTGGTTTAATCTACGCCGGCGGAACAGGCATTTTAGCGGCGGGACTTCGGCCCATCCGGGCCGGAGAATTGTGGGGGGGGGCCCGCCAACCGGCGCGGCACGATTCCCGCCCCCGCCGAATATCCGGTGCCGGAGAATTCGGCAACCGGCGGGGGCGTGATTCCCGCCAGCCCCCGGCGATTCTCCGACCCGGCGGGGGGTCGGAGAATCTCGCCCCAGGAATCAATCTAGTGTACCTTTGTCACACCCCTGCAAAGCAAGAATGTCTTTCCTTAGATGAGAAGTCAGAAACCTGAGACATTAACGTGAAGCAGAATTTAATAAGAAGAGCATAGTGCCCAAAAGCAGAACAGGAAGTTCATCAAGGGAAGGTGGTAGTGTAGTAGTATTGTCACTGGACTGGTGATCCAGACACCCAGGGTTCGAATCCCACCACCACAGATGGTGGAAATTGAATTCAACAAATATCTGGAATTAGAAGTCTAATCCTTAGAATATGAACAGTGCAGAAGGAGACCATTCAGCTCATCGAGTCTGCGCCAACCCTTGGAAAGCAAATTCAACTGTGGCCTACCCCTGTAACGCTGTACATTAATCATGACCAATCCACCTAAACTGCACATCTTTGTGGGACGTGAGAGGAAACTGGAGCACCCGGCGGAAACCCATGCAGAACATACCAAATCCACACTGACGGACAATCACCCAAGGCCATATGTGAATCTGGGTCCCTGACGCTATACTAAGCACCATGCCACTATGCTGCCCTAATGATGACCATGAAACCATTGTTGATTGTTGTAAAAAACCCAGCTGGTTCACAAATGTCCTTTGGGGAAGGAAATCTACCATCCTCACCTGGTCTGGCCTATATTGCTGAACCACAGCAATGTGGTTGACTCGTAAATGCCCTCTGAAATGGTCTAGCAAGCCACTCGTGGCTAAAACGGCTACAAAATCAATAAAAATGAAATAAACCAGGCAGACCACCGGGCAGCGACCTCGGCACTGGAAATGACAATGGCAAAGTTCTTCTTACCAACACCTGGGGGCTGGAACCCCAATGGCCATGTGTGTGCAATCTACATTATGGACTCTGTGATGGCCCTGAAACCAGCTGCTGTGGTCACCTGGCTATCAGAATCTTTTGAGAATCTGCTGAACTCATTTACCCATCTGACAGGCCATTCTCACCTCCCATATGCATCTATGTGTAGCCCTGGAATGACAGCTTGACGTAGATATTTAAAGCCACAGTTATCTTGGGGGTGATTGGTATGGAGCTTTCTCCCAACCCATGGGACTGCAGGTCGTGTTGTAGGTGTGCCCAGAGGGAACCTCCTGAGAAGGCCTTAGCTGTTCTGACATCATCTCCCAGACATCTGGAGGGAGTTGGGATATGTTCTGAACATGAGATGACGTGTCAATACTATTTAACGATGATGGCAGCTCTGGTTGTGTTCCTCCTGTCCTCCCTCCTCCTTACCTGGTTCCAGCTGATGGCCTTGTGGTCCATATTGTGCGACCAAAGGCCCTTTCTGGCAACTCCTCTCCTCCACCATCTGAGATTGCAATAGGATTAGGTGTACAAGACCCATAGTGCATCAACAAAGTGATCTGCATGAAGAGACAAGCAAAGATATGAACAGCTCTGTTGTTATGACTTTCCTTCATATAGCAGCTGCAGTTGACCATTGGGAATGCATTACACTCTCTTGCATCACACACAGAACTTGGCCCATCCCACAGTGCCCTCCTCCCACAACAACCTGAACTTCTGTGAGATAAAGGTTTCCTAGCAGCACCTGACCTCCAGCAAGGTCACAGTTTCTTAGCATCCCACGTTGATGGACATTAACACTGTAACCCTGCAGCTGGACCTCCCCGGCTTCAAACTCAAGGTCCCTTCCCTGACCGTTGGCCTGCCATATCTGGACATACAGGACGAGCCCACTGCAACCTATAGGCCGGAACCTGGCTCCCTTCAGACATCTCTTCCTCCACTTCCCCCAAACTTGCTAGTTCCATTGCTAGCTACATGAGGACCCAAGCACAATCTCCACCATCTTGCCAGGCCAATGCTGCACTGTTTAAGGACCTGAACACCACACTCTCCAGTTCTGCCTTATCCTTTCCTCTGGGGAACTTAAGTCAGTTGACCCTAACATGGAACAGTGGGTGTAATTTGTTGAATGTCTGCGCTATTTCTGTAAGGCCAATGAAATCGGGAGAGGGGGGAAGAAGAAGCAACTGGTAAGCCTGCGGAGCCCTGACCTATAACCTGATTAGAAGTCTGAGTTCCCTGATGCCCCTGACTCCAAAACATTTGAGGAGCTTGTGGAATTAGTCAAGGGAATTACACCAGAAGCTTGCAGTGGTAATGCAATGTGATAATGCAGTGATAATGATGCAAATTTTATTTAACAACAAGAGCCCCAGGGGAGATGATAACGGCATTCGTGGCACGCCTAAAACAAACGGCTGAGCATTACGAGTTTGGGACTGCACTCAATGACATGTTGAGAGACAGGTTAGTCTGTAATAGCATTATAATAGTAATTAAAATAGTCATTATAATAGTATGGCTGTGTTAATGACACGGCCATACAAAATAAATTGTTAGCAGAGGCAGAAATTACCTTAAAGAAGGCATGGGAGGTCACCCCGGCTGTAGAAAGTGCCGAAAGTAGGGGTGATAGAACTGCAGAGCATGCAAGGAGGCGAGACCACCAGGTTTTCCGGGAAGCTGCTGGCAGTCGTAGAACCAGGGATGAAGGTGCAGAAAGTAATGAGCAAAAAGGCTCTGAGCAAATGAGTGTGCAGAGATATAGGGAATTTGGTCCACAGGTCAGGATCTGTGAAGAATGCTACCAGTGTGGGGGGAGATCGCCCCCAGGAGACATGTAAATTCAGGAAAGCTTCCTTTAAGGGGCTGGTTTAGCACAGTGGGCTAAACAGCTGGCTTGTAATGCAGAACAATGTCAGCAGCGCGGGTTCAATTCCCATACCGGCCTCCCCGAACAGGTGCTGGAATGTGGCGACTAGGGGCTTTTCACAGTAACTTCATTGAAGACTACTTGTGACAATAAGCGATTATTATTATTATGTCATGCCTGCAATAAGACGGGGCACGTTAGGAAGTGCAAGGCTAGGCAGAGCCTACAAAGGACCAACAAAAAAATCCTTCAGCTCCAGTAAACATTGTTGAGAATAACCCTGAAACCGAACCTAAAGTATGCAGTTTAAACACCATTAAGGTGGGAAAGGTGGCCCTGATTACAATTGTGTTAATGGTGAACGGGCAGCCACGTAGAATGGAGGTGGGTGTGGGGCCACTGCCGCAATTGTAGGTGAGCAATGTACTGTTATATACAAGAGGTGGTCCAGACCCTGAAGCTAAGAAGCTCACTAGCCAGGCTGGCCACATATACTGGGGAAGCTTTAGGAATCCTGGGAACAACCACAATGCCTGAGAGCTACCGCTACCAGTCAACTCAACTGCTTCTAATAGTAATGGGGGAACCAAGGACCAAGTATGATTGGCTGAAATGGGTTTCACCAAATTAGATTAAATTGGCTGGAAATCTTCAAAACTAATGAAGGAGACTTTCATAACATCTTAAAAATGTACCAGGAGAGTTTCCAAGATGAGTTAGGCAAGATACAGAGCCTGAAAACAAAGATTTACGTGGATCCTGAGGCCACGCCAAAGCTTTACAGAACCTGACCCATCCCCAATCCCTTAGATGAGAAGTCCGAACACAAGCGGCTAAAAGTATTTTGCATCATCAAGTCTGTACAGTTTTCATAGTGGGCGGCCCCCATCATGCCAGTGATTAAGTCAGATGGAACCATTAGGATATGTGGGGACCACAAATTAACTGTGAACCAGGTGGCAAAATTGGACTGATACCCAATATCAAGAATTATACACTAAAGCAGAAGATTTAACTTACACTAAACTTGATATGAACCATGCGAACCAGCAATTGATGAGGCTTTGAGAGAATTTGTTGCTATAAATACCAACAGAGGCCGATACCAGTATACTCGGCCATTCTTTGGAGTATCATCGGCAGGTGCAATTTTACAGCGCACGATGGAAAGCTTATTACAGGATCTACACAATGTTGTTATCTACCTAGATGATATACTGATAACAGGAGCGTATGAAGAAGAGCACTTAGCAAATTTTGGAGAAGTTTTAAAAAGATTTAACAAGGCCAGAGTAAGGCTAAAAAGAGAAAAATGTACATTCCAAGCTCAGGAGGTGACGTACTTAGGATTTAGGGTAAATGTCAAAGGGCTACACCCTATGGAGGAGAAGATAAAAGCAATCAAAGAAGCACCAAAAATAAATCACAATTGAAATCCTTTTTAGGAATGGTGAATTATTATGGCAAATTTATTTCTAATCTTTGTACAATGTTTGGTACTGTTGCACGCACTGCTCAACAAGCACCAGAGGTGATATTGGAGAGAACATCAGAAGGAGGCCTTTGAACAGGTCAAACTAGCTTTGCAGTCATCCAGTCTCTTGGTTCATTTTGACCCCTCAAAAGAGATCATTCTTACCTGTGATGCATCTCCTTATGGAATTGAAGCAGCTGTAATGCACAAGATGTAAGATGGTACAGAAAGGCCCATCGCCTATGCTTCTAGGACTCTGACTGATGCTGAACAAGCTTAATCGCAAATTGAAAAAGAGGGACTAGCCTCAATCTTTGGAGTGAAAAAGTTCCATCAAAATGTCTATGGACGACATTTCATAACGAGCACCAACCACTGTTGGGCAGATTCAGGGGGGATAAGACCATTGCCCTCATAGCTTCAGTCCAGGTCCAATACTGGACTCTACTGTTGGCAGCTTACAAGTATGCATTTCAATGTAGGCTGGCATACAAATTTTGAATCCGGACGCTTTAAGCCGTCTTCCCCTGCCTGAAAGTATACCACTTCCTCCAGTACCACAGGAAATTATTCTTTCTTTAAACTTTCTCAATACGTTGCCAGTGTCGGCACAACAGGTCAAGTTTTGGACCCAAAAAGACCCCATATTTTCTCATGACAAACACATGGTCCTCTATGATTGGCATCATGATAGTGGTTTGAGCAGTTACCACCCATTCAGATAAGAAAAGACGAGTTAAGCTGTGAAGACGGTGCATTATTATGGGGAGCAAGAGTGGTCATTCCCACTCCCGCTAGACAGCTGTTATTGTAAGAGCTATCCGTGCCCATCATGGGATGACAAAGATGAAAATGCTTGCATACAGTTGCGTGGTGACCCGAGATGGATATCGACATAGAGAATGTGGCCAAACAATGTGACCAGTGTCAAATGCAGCACAAATTGCTGTCTGTGCCCGTAATGTACCCTTGGGAGTGGCCAGGTCGATCTTGGGTACGACTTCACATTGATTTTGCAGGTCCATTCATGGGCTCCACGTTCTTGCTCATTACAGATGCTCACTCCAAGTGGTTGGACATGCACAAAGTGAAGTCCACAACCTCGTCAGCAATGGCAGAAAAATTGCGACAGACATTCGCCACCCACAGGTTACCTGGTATTCTTACTAGTGATGAATTCCAACATTTGATGACAACCAACAGCATTTAACATTTTTGGATCGCTCCCTACCACCCTGATTCAAATGGGCTGTCTGAGAGACTCATCCAAACGTTCAAGGCTGCCATGAAAAAACAGTCATCAGCCTCTGTACAACCAGACTGGCACATTTCCTGCTCACCTATGGAGCAACATCTCATGTCACCACAGGTGTTAACCCACGAGTTGCTAATGGGCAGACGCATTAGAACACGGTTGGATTTGATATTTCTGAATTTGGCTGGAAGGGTGGAGGTAAAACAGAACGCAAAGAAGAAACATCGGCGGGATTCTCCGACCCCCGCCGGGTCAGAGAATCGCCGGGGGGGCGGCGTGAATCCCGCCCCGCCACTCCGACGCCGGCTGCTGAATTCTCCGGCGCCGGTTTTTTGTCGGGGGCCGTTGACAGTGGCCCCCCCCGGCGATTCTCCAGCCCCCGATGGGCCGAGCTGCTGCCCGTTTTCGGCCAGTCCCGCCGGCGTGAATTACACAAGGTCTGTACCGGCAGGACCTGGCTCTGAGGGCGGCCTGCGCAGTCCTCGGGGGGGGGGGGGGGGCGAGGGGGGATCTGGCCCGGCCCCCCCAGGGTGGCCTGGCCCGCGATCGGGGCCCACCGATCTGCGGGCGGGCCTGTGCCGTGGGGGCACTCTTTCCCTCTGTGCTGGCCTGTGTAAAGCTCCGCCACGGCCGGCGCGGAGAAGAAACCCCCTGCGCCGTGCGCAGGAATCACGTCAGCGGTTCTGGGAACAGGATTCCGCACCTTCCGGGCGGCCCAACACCGGAGTGCTTCACGCCACTCTTTGGCGCCGGTATGGCCCGCCCCGCTGGATACCGGAGAATCCTGCGACTCCAGAAAACCTGAGAGAACATTTGAGGTGGGCAACTTGGTAGTTGTAAAGAATTTTGGTGCTGGTCCAAAATGGATCCCTGGAACGGTTGTGGCCAGAACAGGTTCAGTGTCGTATGAGATAGATGTCCAAGGAAGAAGAGTGAAGATAGACTTGGACCATTTGAGAGGGAGAAAAATGCACACTGAACCAGTGGGGCAGCTTGTTCCTAGCATGTCTGTCACATGTTATTGTGGATGAAAGTAATGCCGCAGCAAGCTACCCCGAGGGAGAGTCCAGTAATATTCCAGGGGGAACTGAGGAAAATATCTGCACGGACGCACCTTTGCAAGTCGAGAGTCAACCCAGTGAGGTTCAAACTGAAGTTATGTCTATTGCGGGAATGGCTGCTGATGAATTCCGACTCTCCCAAAGGATTAGGAAGTCCCGAACTGGCTTACCTTATAAGGGACTGTGCTCAGATCCATTTGCTGGATAATATTTTAAATAGTTCCATTGCTGTTGTAATATGTTAATCAGGAAATTAAAGGGGGAGAGATGTGGTAGCGTTCCCCTTTAAGGGGGTGAATTCTCAGAGGGTCATGTGACCTGTAGGGCCAATCTGGCTGGAGCACATGAATCATGATGCTGAGCGCGGATTTTACTGTTGGTTGGGTATTTGGAATCATGGAGTACGATAGCCTTTATCTCACTCTCTGTAAATAGTTATTTGCCTCAATAAATCGTTTATTCGTTAATCTACTTGGTGGTTGCCAATCTATCAAGATACTACAGGATGCTCCTGGACTTCACACTGTAGCACAGAAACACTGAAATCCTGGGTGGGATTCTCCACCCCCACGCCGAAGTGGCCGCGCCGTCGTGAACGCCGTCGAGATTCACGACGGCGCGGAACGGCCCCGGTCCCGACAGATTCAGGCCCTGACAATGGGCCAGTATCGGGGCCACGTCATCTACCCAGGCCTTGTCGCCCGCGTAAAAGCGGCGCCGCATAGATGACGCGGCCGGCGCCGCATAACGGACGTCATCTGCGCATGCGCGGGTTGGCCGGCGCCAACCCGCGCATGCGTGGTTGCCGTCCTGTCCAAATCCACCCCGCAAGAAGATGGGGGATGGATCTTGTGGGGCCGCGGAAGGAACGAGGTCCTCCTTCAGAGAGGACGACCCGACGATCGGTGGGCACCGATCGCGGGCCACCCCACATTCAAGGTGAAGCCCGGTGCAGGATCCCCCCTCGCCCCCCCACAGGCCGCCCCCCCAGCGTTCACGCACCGCCCACGACTGTAGCGACCAGGTGTGGATGGCGCCGGGGGGAACCCGCCGTTTTGGCCTGGCCGCTCGGCCCATCCGGGCCTCAGAATAGCGGGGGTGCCGGAGAATCGCCATTTTGGGTATCTCCGGCGATTCTCCGGCCTGCGGCCCGCGAAACTCGACCGGCCCGTTCCCGCCGCTTGGGAGAATCGCGGGAGGGCGTCGGACCGGCGTCCCCGGAAATGTTGGCGGCCCAGGCGATTCTCCCAACCGGGGTGGGAGTGGAGAATCGCGCCCCATGTTTAATGTATCGCAGCAAGGTCTCAATATGTAGCATTTCATAACAATAAATAAATCATCTTTATTAGTGTCACAAGTAGGCTTACATTAACATTGCAATGAAGTTACTGTGCAAAGCCCCTAGTGGCCACATTCCGGCGCCTGTTTGGGTACACAGAGGGAGAATTCAGAATGTCCAATTCAACTAACAAGCACATCTTTCGGGAGTTGTGGGGGGAAACTGGAGCACCCGGAGGAAACCCACACAGACACGGGGAAACATGCAGACTCCACACAGACAGTGACCCTGGAAATGTCTGGAAATGTAACCCGGGTCCCTGCGCTGTGAAGCAACAGTGCTAACCACTGTGCTACCGCGCCTCTCAGATGGACTGTGTTTGTATCAGGTTGCATTAAGATGCAATAATGTGGTACATTGGTACCCCCGCGACTCTCAGGAAGGTCTGCTCCACCTGCGATTCGACTCCAAGGGTTTAATCATGTATTCTGCTTTTCTTTTCTTCTGACGGAAGGTGATAATTTTGCACTTTGCCACGTTATATTTTCTCAGCTACCATCGTGCCCAACCACTTAACCAACCATTGCAACCCCTTTGTGTACTTCCCGCAGTTTTGAGTTCAATACTGAACTACAGTAGTGATGGAACAAAAGGACATTTTCTGATTCTGCCTGCTGATTCTTCATCCTGAGCCCTTTTCTCGACAGTTTTTGCCCACTCTTGGGCACAGGGCAAGGAGGCATGTGCCAAATCTACCTCAGCCAGAGCAGGAATTGAACCCACACTGTTGCCAATATTTTGAACCACATGATAGCTATTAGCTAACTCAACTAACAAACCCCATTATAATGTATACACGTGCCTGAAAACAATGTTGCAAAATACTCCATTCAATTTGACTGTACTGTATTGACAATCCTTCATGGAAAAGTTAGTGTGGAGAAACCTTTGACCATAAATCCATCCGACTGTGTTCCACAGTAGTAACATTCTCAAGGCTCAGTGGGAAATTGAGGTGGTGGATCCTGTTGGATCGTTCCCTGAGCAGAATGTCAAAAGTCATTTGGCAAAATGCCTCATTAAGAGAACAAGAACAAAGAAAATGACAGCACAGGAACAGGCCCTTCTGTCCTCCAAGCCTGCACCAACCATGCTGCCCATCTGAACTAAACCCCTTGGGCGGGATTCTCCGACCCCCTGCCGGGCCGGAGAATCGCCGGGGGGGGCCGCGTTAATCTCGTCCCACCGCCCCGCCCCAGCCGGTGCAAGTTGGCGCATGCGCGGGAGCGCCAGCGTGTACTGGCGTCATCCCAGCGCATGCGCAGGGGGATTCTTCTCCTCGCCGGCTATGGCGGACCGTTACACCGGCCGGCACGGAGGGAAAGAGTGCCCCCACGGCACAGGCCCGCCCGCAGATAGGTGGGCCCCGGTCGCGGGCCAGACCACCGTGGGGCCAGATCCCCCCACGCCCCCCCCCGAGGACTCCGCAGGCCGCCCGCAGTGCCAGGTCCCGCCGGTACGGACCTGGTGTAATATATGCCAGTGGGATCGGCCGAAAACGGGCGGCCGCTTGGCCCATCGCAGGGCGGAGAATCGCCGGGGGGGGGGGGGGCCGCTGCCAATGGACCCCAACCGGCGTGACGCAATTCTCGCCCCCGCCAAATAACCAAGCCCTTCGGCGCCGGCTGGCGTGGCGCCAACCCAGCCGGCGCCGGCCTAGCCTCCGCAGGTGTGTAGAATTCCGCACCTTCCGGGCGGCCTGACGGCCTGACGCCAGAGTGGTTCACGCCACTCCTCAGCGCCGGTACGGCCCGTCCAGCCGGGTAGCGGAGAATCCCGCCCCTTATCCTTCTGGGGACCATATCCCTCGATTCCCATCTTTTTCATGTATTTGTCAAGATGCCCCTTAAAGTCACTATCGTATCTGCTTCCACTATCTCCCCTGGCAGCTGGTACCAGGCTCCCACCAGCCCCTGTGACAACAACTTGCCTCGTACATCTCCTTTAAACCTTGCCCCTCGATCCTTAAACCTATGTCCCCTAGTAATTGACTCATCCACCCTGGGAAAAAGCTTCCGACTTGATATACTATCAATGACGACAGGCGAGAGTCGGAAGAGTAATCTGTGGCTTTAATCATCTAAAAGATACCTGCTGGCAGCCGGTCCCAGAATGAGGGCAGGGCTGGAGGTTAGAGCTACCTTTATACTTGAGCCCGAGGGGCGGAGACAGCAGGGACAAACCCAGACATGTAACAAACAGTGAGAACAGTAAGTACAATAAGTAAGAACAGTATGTACAATATAATACAGTGGTTTACCACTTTCACCCTCTGTTTAAAAAAAAGTGTCCGGCGGGGGTGAAGTGGACGGGTTGAATTAGAGATCGAGTCTGTGATCGCCTCAGTTCCAGCTGTGGTGAGGACACTGGTGTCGGATGAAGTGTTGAGGCCTACGTATCCAGGAGCCTGTCGTCTTCCGGATAAGTAGCAACGGAGGGAGATGGTGTAGAGTTGTGAGTAGCAACGGAGGGAGACAGTGTAGAGTCGGGGGTAGTAGTGATGGTCGCTGGGGAACCTGCGGGTGCCAAGTCCCGAAGGGAGACTGTGTCCTCCCGCCCGTCATGATGTGCCACGTAGGCATATTGGGTGATAGCATGGAGGAGAAGGACCCGTTCGACCAGGGGATCCGACTTGTGACTCCTCGCATGTTTCCGGAGGAGGACGGGCCCTGGAACCATCAGCCAGACGGGAGCGAGACCCCTGAGGTGGAGTTCCTGGGGAAGACAAACATCCTCTCATGAGGAGTTACATTGGTGGCGGTACACAGGAGCGACCGGATGGAGTGGAGCGCATCGGGAAGGACCTCCTGCCAGCGGGAGACAGGGAGACTTCTGGACCATAGGGCAAGAAGGACGGCCTTCCAGACCGTCGCGTTCACCCTCTCCACCAGTCCGTTTCCCCGGGGGTTGTAGCTGGTAGTCCTGCTTGAGGCGATGCCCTTGCTAAGCAGGAACTGACGCAGCTCATCACCCATGAAGGAGTAACCCCGATCGCTATGATTGTAAGTGGGGAAACCGAACAAGGTGAAGAGGCCATGCAGGGCCTTGATGATTGTGGCAGAGGTCATGTCAGGGCACAGGATGGTGAAAGGGAAACGTGAGTACTCATCAATGATGTTGAGAACGTACACATTACGGTCAGTGGAGGGTAGGGGCCCTTTGAAATCGATGTTGAGGCGCTCAAAGGGGCGGGAGGCCTTTACCAGGTGTGCTCTATCCAGCCAATAGAAGTGCGGTTTGCGCTCCGTGCGGACCTGGCAGTCCCTGGTCATGGTCCTGACCTCCTCGATGGAGTAAGACAGGTTGCGGGCCTTGATAAAGTGAAAAAAACAGGTGACCCCCAGGTGACAGAGGTCATTGTGAGGGGCCCAAATTCGGTCTACTTGTGTGCTGGCACATGTAACGCAGGATAGGGCATCTGGGGGCTCATTGAGCTCCCCAGGTCGATACAAGATATCATAATTATAGGTGGTGAGTTTGATCCTCCACCTTGGGATCTTGTTATTCTTGATCTTGCCCCCCTGCGTATTGTTAAACATGAAGGCAACTGACTGTTGGTCAGTGAGGAGACTGAATCTCCTGCTGGCCGGGTAATGCCTCCAATGTCGTACAGCTTCCACAATGGCCTGGGCTTCCTTTTCGACGGAGGAGTGTCGAATCTCGGAGGCATGGAGGGTACGGGAGAAGAAAGCCACGGGCCTGCCCACCAGGTTGAGGGTAGCGGCCAGAGCAAAGTCAGACGCATCGCCCTCCACCTGGAACGGGATGGACTCGTCTACTGCATGCATCGTGGCTTTGGCAATATCTGTTTTGATGTGGTTGAAGGCCTGGCGGGCCTCAGCCATCAGGGTAAAATGGTGGATTTAATGAGTGGGCGGGCTTTGTCCGCATAATTGGGGACTCACTGGGCATAATAGGAGAAGAACCCCAGGCATCTCTTCAGGGCCTTGGGGCAGTGGGGGAGAGGGAGTTCCAGGAGAGGGTGCATGCGGTCGGGGTCGGGCCCTAGGACTCCGTTTTCCACAACGTAGCCAAGGATGGTTAGGCGGGTTGTGCGGAAATGCATTTCTCCTTATTGTATGTCAGGTTAAGGAGCTTGGCGGTGTGGATGAAATGTTGGAGGTTAGCGTCATGGTCCTGCTGGTCATCGCCGCAGATGGTGACATTATCCAGATACGGGAACGTGGCCCGCAGCCCGTACTGGTCAACCATTCGGTCCATCTCCCGTTGGAAGACCGAGACCCCATTGATGACGCCGAAGGGGATCCTGAGGAAGTGGTAGAGGCGGCCATCTACCTCGAAGGCAGTGTATTGGCGGTCCTCGGGCGGATAGGCAGCTGGTGGTACGCGGACTTCAAGTCAATAGTGGAGAAGACTCGGTGCTGTGCAATCTGATTGACCATGTCAGATATGCAGAGGAGTGGGTACGCATCGAGCTGTGTGTACCGGTTGATCGTCTGACTGTAGTCGATGACCATCCGGTGCTTCTCCCCAGTTTTGACGACCACCACTTGGGCCCTCCAGGGGCTAGTACTGGCCTCTACGATCCCTTCCCGCAGGAGTCGCTGGACCTCCAACCTGATAAAGGCCTTGTCCCGAGCACTGTATCGTCTGCTCCTAGTGGCGACAGGCTTACTAGAGTGTGGGTGGGCGACCTGAAGGGTCGAGAGGCTACAGACGGTGAGAGGGGGCAGGGGTCCATCGAACTCCAAGGTAAGACTTTTGAGGTGGCATTGGAAATCTAGACCTAGTAGTAGGGCAGCGCAGAATTGGGGGAGGACGTAGAGCTTGAAATTTTTGTACTCGACGCCCCGTACTGTAAGGGTTGCAACACAGTACCCACGGACTTCCACGGAATGTGATTCGGAAGCCAGGGAGATTTTCTGGGTCGCGGGTAAAATTAGGAGGGAGCAGCGCCATACCGTATCTGGGTGGATGAAACTCTCCGTGCTCCCGGAGTCGAAGAAGCAGGTCGTCTCGTGGCTGTTAATCCGGACGGCCATCATGGATTTAGTGAGGTGATGAGGTCGAGATTGGTCGAGGGTGATGGAGGCGAGCTTCGGAAGGTGGGTGGGCTGATCAAGGGTAGCGGAGGCCAGCTTACGATCTGGTGAGCAGGGGTTCCGGGAGGCGGAGGGGTGATTCCAAGATGGAGGCCCCCACGGATCGCACGTGGCGGATAGCGTCGAAGATGGCGGCCCCCCACGGGTCGCACGTGCCGGGTGGCGTCGAAGATGGCGGCTAACATGGCGGCCCCCACGGGTCGCACCTGGCGGATGACGTGGAAGATGGGGGCGGTCCCTGCGGGCTACACACAGCGCTGCAGTGTTTAGAAATAGGTTGGGCGACTTCCGGGTGCGGCGATGACCAGCTAAGTTGCACGTTTTGGCAGCTCCCGTTGGAACGGACTTTTGGGCTCTTGATAAGAGCCCCAACGGCAATTTTAAACGGCCAAAATCACTGTGCGGTGAAGTAGAAGGGAATTCCCCCGGATATTGATGGAAAAAGGAGAGGATAGCGGCAGGATTGCAGTGGATCCTTCGGAGCAGCGGCAAGGAAGGGAAGCTCGAAGCAAGATGGCGTCGGAAGGTGGCCGTTCGATATGGGGCCCGGAGCAACAAGAGTTCCTGCGGCGCTGTGTGGAAGAGCTGAAGAAGGAGGTGTTGGCCCCGAGGCTACAGGCGATTGAAGGGCTAAAGGAGGCGCAGAGGACCCAGGAGCTGGAGCTTCGGGTCGTGAAGGCAAAGGCTTCTGAAAATGAAGATGAAATTCAGGGCCTGGTGGTGAAGACAGAGATGCACGAGGCGCAACACAAGAGGTGTGTGGAGAGGTTGGAAGCCCTGGAGAATAATTCGAGGAGGAAGAATCTAAGAATCTTGGGTCTTCCCGAGGGGGCGGACGTCGGGGCATATGTGAGCACGATGCTTCACTCGCTAATGGGATCGGAGGCCCCGATGGGCCCTTTGGAGGTGGAGGGAGCTTATCGGGTTATGGCGCGAAGACCCAGGGCAGGAGAAATACCTCGAGCCATAGTGGTGAGGTTTCACCGCTATAATGACAGAGAGATGGTCTTAAGATGGGCGAAGAAAACTCGGAGCTGCAGGTGGGAGAACGCGGTGATCCGCGTATACCAGGATTGGAGTGCGGAGGTGGCGAGAAGGAGGGCAAGTTTCAATCGGGCTAAGGCGGTGCTTCACAAAAAGAAGGTTCAATTTGGAATGCTGCAACCGGCGAGACTGTGGGTCACACACCAAGGGAAGCACCACTACTTTGAGACGGCAGAAGAGGCGTGGACATTCATAGAGGACGAGAAGCTGGAATAGTCTGGCGAGAGAAAGAGCTTCTGGGACAAAGTGGTGGGGTGACTATGTGGGACGAGGAAGTGGGGGGGCGATGATTTTTCAATTGTTGGCTCTTTGGTCCTGTGGATTTTCTTTCTTCCCCTCGTTTGGGGGGGGGGGGGGGGAGTGTGCGGAACTGTGGGCGCCGGTGCGTAGGAAAGCGGGGCTGAGTGGGAAACGCGGGCCTCGTTCCCACGCTATGGTAATATGGCGGGAACAGAGACGCAGGAAGGTGGGGGCCTCGCACAGTGAGAGGCCGAGGGCAAACGGGGAAGCCGAGGTCAGCCAGAGTTCGCTGACTTCTGGGAGCAACATGGGGGGTGCGATTATACTAGAGGGGAATCTAGCGAAGGGGGGGGGGGAGAGGGAGCTAACTGGGTTGCTGCTGCTAAGGGGAAGAGGGAGCTGTTATGGGGCGGGGTGGTCGAGGCGGGAGGGCACCGTCGGTGGGATATACGGGTACGTGGGAACCGGGTAAGGAGCTGGGGTAAAAAAGGGGATGGCTAGTCGACAAGGGGGGGGGGGTAAAGAGCCCCCCAACCCGGTTGATCACGTGGAACGTGAGAGGGCTGAATGGGCCGATTAAAAGGGCACGGGTACTCGCACACCTAAATAAATAAAAGGCAGATGTGGTTATGTTGCAGGAGACGCACCTGAAATTGACAGATCAGGTCAGACTACGCAAAGGATGGGTGGGACAAGTGTTTCATTCGGGTTTAGATGCGAAGAATAGGGGGGTGGCTATCTTAGTGGGGAAACGGGTACTGTTTGAGGCAAAGACCATAGTGGCGGATAGTGGGGGTAGATACGTGATGGTGAGTGGCAGACTGCAAGGGGAGGCGGTGGTTCTGGTGAATGTGTACGCCCCGAACTGGGATGATGCAAACTTCATGAGGCGTATGTTGGGGCGTATCCCGGACCTGGAGGCGGGAAAGTTGGTAATGGGGGGAGATTTCAATACGGTGCTTGATCCAGGGCGGGAGGAGGCCGGCAGCGGCCAAGGTGGTTTTTAAAAAAAAAATATTTTATTCAAATTTTTTTCCGGTCAAACCAAACAATACAAAGGTTTATCTTTTTACAACAATAAAACAATATATATAACAGTGACCGTTTTAACAAATAAATAAATAATATATAAACTAAATGGCAACTGCCAAAACAAAAATAATAACTCTCCAGAGATAAAATCAAACAATCCAATATACATAACCAAGTACAAATATCTATACAGAAAACACCCCTGAGGACCTGCCCGAGCCCTCCCCCCCCTCCCCCCTGGGTTGCTGCTGTTACCTTCCCATTTCCTTTATCGTTCTGCGAGGTAGTCAATGAACGGTTGCCACCGCCTGGTGAACCCTTGAGCCGAACCCCTTAATGCAAACTTTATCCGTTCTAATTTTATAAACCCTGCCATGTCGTTTATCCAGGTCTCCACGCCCCGGGGTTTGGCTTCCTTCCACATAAGCAATATCCTTCGCCGGGCTACTAGGGACGCAAAGGCCAAGACATCAGCCTCTTTCGCCTCCTGCACTTCCGGCTCTTCTGCAACCCCAAATGTAACAAATGTGAGGTTATCCATTTTGGTAAGAATAACGGCAAAAGGGATTATTATTTAAATGCTGAAAAATTAAAACATGCTGCTGTGCAGAGAGATCTGGGTGTGCTAGTGCATGAGTCGCAGAAAGTTGGTTTTCAGGTGCAACAGGTGATTAAGAAGGCAAATGGAATTTTGTCCTTCATTGCTAGAGGGATGGAGTTTAAGACTAGGGAGGTATAAGGTGCTAATGAGGCCACACCTGGAGTATTGTGTTCAGTTTTGGTCTCCTTACTTGAGAAAGGACGTACTGGCACTGGAGGGTGTGCAGAGGAGATTCACTAGGTTAATTCTAGAGCTGAAGGGGTTTGATTACGAGGAGAGGTTGAGTAGACTGGGACTGTACTCGTTGGAATTTAGAAGGATGAGGGGGGATCTTATAGAAACATATAAGATTATGAAGGGAATAGATAGGATAGATGCGGGCAGGTTGTTTCCACTGGCGGGTGAAAGCAGAACTAGGGGGCATAGCCTCAAAATAAGGGGAAGTAGATTTAGGACTGAGTTTAGGAGGAACTTCTTCACCCAAAGGGTTGTGAATCTATGGAATTCCTTGCCCAGTAGAGGCTCCTTCATTAAATGTTTTTAAGATAAAGATAGATAGTTTTTTGAAGAATAAAGGGATTAAGGGTTGTGGTGTTTGGGCCGGAAAGTGGAGCTGAGTCCACAGAATTGGATGGCGGAGCAGGCTCGAGGGGCCAGATGGCCTACTCCTGCTCCTAGTTCTTATGTTCTTATGTTCTTATAGCCAACCCCCAGCCTGGCTCGACCCGGACCCCCACCAGCTTCGAGAGCACCTTTGCCACCCCCACCCAGAACCCCTGCAGTGCCGGGCATGACCAAAACATGTGGGTGTGGCTCGCTGGGCTTCTCGAGCATCTCCCACACCTATCCTCTACCCCGAAAAATTTACTGAGCATTGCTCCGGTCATATGCGCCCTGTGCAAAACCTTGAATTGTATCAGGCTTAGCCTGGCGCACGAGGACGACGGGTTTACCCTACGTAGGGCATCAGCCCACAGCCCCTCCTCAATTTCTTCCCCCGCTCTTCTTCCCATTTCCCCTTCAGCTCATCCACCATGATCTCCCCCTCGTCCCTCATTTTCCTGTATATATCTGACACCCTACCGTCCCCCACCCATGTCCCTGAGATCACTCTGTCCTGAATCTCCTGCGTCAGGAGCTGCGGGAATTTCCTCACCTGTTGCCTCGCAAAAGCCCTCAGTTGCATGTACCGAAATGCATTCCCTTGGGGCAACCCATATTTTTCCGTCAGCGTTCCCAGACTCGCAAACGTCCCGTCTACGAACAGATCTCTCAGTTGCACAACCCCAGCTCTCTGCCATGCTCCAAATCCCCCATCTATTCTCCCCGGGACAAACCTATGATTATTTCTTATCGGGGACCGCACCGAGGCTCCCGTCCTTCCCCTAAGTCGTCTCCACTGCCCCCAAATTTTTAGCGTTGCCACCACCACTGGACTTGTGGTGTATTTCTTCGGGGAGAACGGCAACGGCGCCGTCGCCAGTGCTTGTAGGCTGGTTCCTTTGCAGGACGCCATCTCCAATCTCTTCCACGCCGCTCCCTCCCCTTCTCCCATCCACTTACACACCATTGAGATATTGGCGGCCCAGTAGTATTCACTTAGGTTCAATAGTGCCAGCCCCCTACTATCCCTGCTACGCTGCAAGAAAACCCTCCTCACTCTCAGGGTCTTCCCGGCCCACACAAAACTCATGACACTTTTCTCAATTTTCTTGAAAAAAGCCTTCGTGACCATCACCGGGAGGCACTGAAACACAAAAAGGAATCTCGGGAGGACAACCATTTTGACCGCCTGCACCCTACCCACCAGTGACAGGGGCACCATGTCCCATCTCTTAAAATCCTCCTCCATCTGTTCCACCAATCTTGTTAAATTAAGCCCATGTAAGGTTCCCCAACTCCTGGCTATCTGAATCCCTAAGTACCGGAAATCTCTTATTACCTTCCTCAGCGGTAAATCCTCTATTCCCCTGCTCTGCTCCCCCAGATGTACCACAAACAACTCACTCTTCCCCATATTCAATTTGTACCCCGAAAATTCCCCAAACTCCCTGAGTGTCTGCATTATCTCAGGCATCCCCTCCACTGGGTCCGCAACATACAGCAATAAATCATCTGCATACAAAGATACCCGGTGTTCTTCTCCTCCCCTGAGTACTCCCCTCCACTTCCTGGAGCCCCTCAGTGCTATGGCCAGGGGCTCAATCGCCATTGCAAACAGTAACGGAGACAGGGGACACCCCTGCCTTGTCCCTCTATGAAGACGGAAGTAGTCAGACCTCTGCCTGTTCGTGATCACACTCGCCACCGGGGCCCTGTACAGCAGCTGTACCCATCCAATAAACCCTTCTCCAAAACCAAATCTCCTCAGCACCTCCCACAGATAATCCCACTCCACTCTGTCGAATGCTTTCTCGGCGTCCATCGCCACCACTATCTCCGCCTCCCCCTCTGGTGGGGGCATCATCATTACCCCTAGCAACCTCCATATGTTCGTGTTCAGCTGTCTCCCCTTAATGAACCCAGTTTGATCCTCGTGGACCACCCCCAGGACACAGTCCTCTATCCTCGTTGCCATCACCTTGGCCAGGAGCTTAGCATCTACATTTAAAAGGGAAATGGGCCTGTAGGACCCACACTGCAGCGGGTCTTTATCCTTCTTCAAAAGGAGCGATATCGTCGCCTCCGACATAGTCGGGGGCAACTGCCCCCTTTCCCTGGCCTCATTAAAGGTTCTCGTCAAAAGCGGGGCCTCAGAAGTTCTCTCAGCAATCGCTCCCTTTCTTTACTCTCTTGCTTCCCTTTATGTGCCCTTATGGATATCAGTTCCCCTCTGACCACCGCCTTCAACGCCTCCCAGACCACTCCCACCTGAACCTCCCCATTGTCATTAAACTCCAAGTACCTTTCAATACACCCCCTCACCCTTAAACATACCCCCTCATCCGCCAATAAGCCCATATCCATTCTCCAGAGTGGGTGCTGTTCTTTTTACTCTCCTACCTCCAGGTCTACCCAATGTGGAGCGTGGTCCGAAATGGCTATGGCCGTATATTCCGTCCCTGTCACCTTTGGAATCAGTGCCCTTCCCAAGACAAAAAAGTCTATCCGTGAGTATACTTTGTGAACATGGGAGAAAAATGAAAACTCCTTACTCCTAGGCCTACTAAATCTCCAGGGGTCTACCCCTCCCATCTGCTCCATGGAGTCCTTGAGCACCCTGGCCGCTGCCGGCCTCCTCCCGGTCCTGGACCTCGACCGGTCCAGCCCTGGATCAAGCACCGTATTGAAGTCTCCCCCCATTACCAACTTTCCCACCTCCAGGTCCGGGATACGTCCCAACATACGCCTCATAAAATTTGCATCATCCCAGTTTGGGGCGTATACATTCACCAGAACCACCGCCTCCCCTTGCAATCTGCCACTCACCATCACATATCTACCCCCACTATCCGCCACTATGGTCTTTGCCTCAAACAGTACCCGTTTCCCCACTAAGATAGCCACCCCCCTATTCTTCGCATCTAAACCCGAATGAAACACCTGCCCCACCCATCCTTTACGTAGTCTGACCTGGTCTATCAGTTTCAGATGCGTCTCCTGCAACATAACCACATCTGCCTTTAATTTCTTTAGGTCTGCGAGTACCCGTGCCCTTTTAATCGGCCCGTTCAGCCCTCTCACATTCCACGTGATCAGCCGGGTTGGGGGGCTCTTTAACCCCCCCCTTGTCGATTAGCCATCCCCTTTTTTAACCCAGCTCCTCACCCAGTTCCCAGGTACCCGTATATCCCACCGACGGTGTCCTCCTGCCTCGACCACCCCATCCCATAACAGCTCCCCCTTCTCCTTAGCAGCAGCAACCCAGATAACCCACCCCCCCCCCTCCGCTAGATCCCCCTCTAGCGTAGTTGCACCCCCCATGTTGCTCCCAGAAGTCAGCAAACTCTGGCTGACCTCAGCTTCCCCCCTTATCCTCGGCTCCCACTGTGCGAGGCCCCCTCCTTCCTGCGTCCCTGTTCCCGTCATAATTACCATAGCGCGGGAACAAAGCCCGCGTTTCCCACTCGGCCCCGCCCCTAATGGCTGGCGCCCACAGTTCCTCATGCTACCCCCCCAACATGGGGAAGAGAGAAAAGTTACAGTATCACAAAATTAACAGATTGAAAAATCATCCCCCCCCCCCCCCCCCCCCGTCCCCTGTAATCACACCACCACTTTGTCCCAAAGGCTCTTTCTCTGGCCAGACTATTCCAGCTTCTCGTCCACAATGAATGTCCACGCCTCTTCTGCCGTCTCAAAGTAGTGGTGCTTCCCTTGGTGTGTGACCCACAATCTCGCCGGTTGCAACATTCCAAACTGGACCTTCTTTTTGTGAAGCACCGCCTTAGCCCGATTGAAACTTGCCCTCCTTCTCGCCACCTCCGCACTCCAATCTTGGTATACGCGGATCACCGCGTTCTCCCACCTACAGCTCCGAGTTTTCTTCGCCCATCTGAGAACCGTCTCTCTGTCATTGTAGCGGAGAAACCTCACCACTATCGCTCGAGGTATTTCTCCAGCCTTTGGTCTTCGCGCCAGAACTCGATAAGCTCCCTCCACCTCTAAAGGGCCCGTCGGGGCCTCCGATCCCATTAGCGAGTGAAGCATCGTGCTCACATATGTCCCGACGTCCGCCCCTTCTGCGCCTTCGGGAAGACCCAGGACTCTTAAATTCTTCCTCCTTGAGTTATTCTCCAGCGCTTCCAACCTCTCCACACACCTTTTATGCTGTGCCTCGTGCATTTCTGCCTTCACCACCAGGCCCTGTATTTCATCTTCGTTTTCAGCGGTCTTTGCCTTCACGACCCGGTGCTCCAGCTCTTGGGTCCTCTGCTCCTCCTTTATCCCTTCAATCGCCTGTAGCATCGGGGCCAACAGCTCCTTCTTCAACTCCTTCTTCAGCTCTTCCACACAGCGCCGCAGGAACTCTTGCTGCTCCGGGCCCCATAGCAAACGGCCACCTTCCGACGCCATCTTGCTTTGAGCTTCCCTTCCTTGCCGCTGCTCTAGAGGATCCTCCGCAATCCGGCCGCTATCCTCTCCCTTTTCCATGTGTGTCCGGGGGGATTCCCTTCTGGTTTACCGCACAGTGTTTTTGCCGTTTAAATTGCCGTTGGGGCTCCTATTAAGAGCCCAAAAGTCCGTTCCAATGGGAGCTGCCGAAACGTGTGACTCAGCTGGTCATTGCCGCACCCGGAAGTCGCGGTCAAGGTGCTTAAGGACTTCATGGAGCAGATGGGAGGAGTAGACCCTTGGAGATTTATTAGACCTAGGAGTAAGGAGTTCTCATTCTTCTCCCATGTTCACAAGGTATATTCACGGAGAGACTTTTTTGTCCTGGGAAGGGCACTGATTCCGAAGGTGACAGGGACAGAGTACACGGCCATAGCCATCTCGGACCACGCTCCACATTGGGTAGATCTGGTGGTAGGAGAGGAAAAGGAACAGCACCCACTCTGGAGAATGGATATGGGCCTGTTGGCGGATGAGGGGATATGCCTAAGGGTGAGGGGGTGTATCGAAAGGTACTTGGAGCTTAATGACAATGGAGAAGTTCAGGTGGGAGTGGTCTGGGAGGCGTTGAAGGCGGTGGTCAGAGGGGAACTGATATCCATAAGGGCACATAAAGGGAAGCAAGAGAGTAAAGAAAGGGAGCGATTGCTGAGAGAACTTCTGAGGGTGGACAGGCAATATGCAGAGGCACCGGAGGAGGGACTGTACAGGGAAAGACAAAGGTTACATGTGGAATTTGACCTGCTGACCACGGGTAAGGCAGAGGCACAGTGGAGGAGGGCACAGGGAGTGCAGTGTGAGTATGGAGAGAAGGCGAGTCGGTTACTGGCCCAACAATTGAGGAAGAGGGGAGCGGCGAGGGAGATAGGTGGGGTGAGAGATGAGGAGGGAGAGATGGAACGGGGAGCGGAGAGAGTGAATGGGGTGTTTAAGACATTCTATGAGAGGTTGTATAAGGCTCAGCCCCCGGAAGGGAAGGAGGGAATGATGCATTTCCTGGATCAGCTGGAATTCCCGAAGGTGGAGGAGCAGGAGAGGGCGGGACTGGGAGCACAGATTGATGTGGAGGAGGTGGTAAAGGGGATTGGGAGCATGCAGGCGGGGAAGGCCCCGGGACCGGATGGGTTCCCGGTAGAATTTTATAGGAAATATATAGACCTACTGGCCCCGCTTTTGACGAGAACCTTTAATGAGGCCAGGGAAAGGGGGAAGTTGCCCCAGACTATGTCGGAGGCGACAATATCGTTACTTTTGAAGAAGGATAAAGACCCGCTGCAGTGTGGGTCCTACAGGCCCATTTCCCTTTTGAATGTAGATGCTAAGCTCCTGGCCAAGGTAATGGCGACGAGGATAGAGGATTGTGTCCCGGGGGTGGTCCATGAGGATCAAACTGGGTTCGTTAAGGGGAGACAGCTGAACACGAACATACGGAGGCTGCTAGGAGTGATGATGATGCCCCCACCAGAGGGGGAGGCGGAGATAGTGGTGGCGATGGATGCCGAGAAAGCATTTGACATGGTCGAGTGGGACTACCTGTGGGAAGTGCTGAGGAGATTTGGTTTTGGTGAAGGGTTCATTGGATGGGTACAGCTGCTATATAGGGCCCCGGTGGCAAGTGTGATCACGAACAGGCAGAGGTCTGACTACTTCCGTCTTTATAGAGGGACGAGGCAGGGGTGTCCCCTGTCTCCGTTACTGTTTGCATTGGTAATTGAGCCCTTGGCCATAGCACTGAGGGGCTCCAGGAAGTGGAGGGGAGTACTCAGGGGAGGAGAAGAACACCGGGTATCTCTGTATGCAGATGATTTATTGCTGTATGTTGCGGACCCAGTGGAGGGAATGCCTGAGATAATGCAGACACTCAGGGAGTTTGAGGAATTTTTGGGGTACAAATTGAATATGGGGAAGAGTGAGTTGTTTGTGGTACATCCGGGGGAGCAGAGCAGGGGAATAGAGGATTTACCGCTGAGGAGGGTAACAAGGGATTCCCGGTACTTGGGGATCCAGATAGCCAGGAGTTGGGGAACCTTACATAGGCTTAATTTAACACGATTGGTGGAGCAGATGGAGGAGGATTTTAAGAGATAGGACATGGTGCCCCTGTCACTGGTGGGGAGGGTGCAGGCGGTCAAAATGGTAGTCCTCCCGAGATTCCTTTTTGTGTTTCAGTGCCTCCCGGTGATGGTCACGAAGGCTTTTTTCAAGAAGATCGAGAAAAGCGTTATGAGTTTTGTGTGGGCTGGGAAGACCCCGAGAGTGAGGAGGGTTTTCTTGCAGCGTAGCAAGGAGAGGGGGGGACAGGCACTACCGAGCTTAAGTGAGTACATATTTCAATGGTGTGTAAGTGGATGGGAGAAGGGAAGGCAGCGGAGTGGAAGAGATTGGAGATGGCGTCCTGCAAAGGAACCAGCCTACAAGCACTGGTGACGGCATCGCTGCCGTTCTCCCCGAAGAAATACACCACAAGTCCAGTTGTGGTGGCAACACTGAAAATTTGGGGGCAGTGGAGACGGCATAGGGGAAGGACGGGAGCCTCGGTGCGGTCCCCGATAAGAAATAATCATAGGTTTGTCCCGGGGAGAATAGATGGGGGATTTGGAGCATGGCAGAGAGCTGGGATTATGCAACTGAGGGATCTGTTCTTGGACGGAACGTTTGCGAGTCTGGGAGCGCTGACGGAAAAATATGGGTTGCCCCAAGGGAATGCATTTCGGTACATGCAACTGAGGGCTTTTGCGAGGCAACAGGTGAGGAAATTCCCGCAGCTCCTGACGCAGGAGGTTCAGGATAGAGTGATCTCAGAGACATGGGTGGGGGACGGTAGGGTGTCAGATATATACAGGGAAATGAGAGACGAGGGGGAGAACATGGTGGGTGAGCTGAAGGGAAAATGGGAGGAAGAGCTGGGGGATGAGATTGAAGAGGGGCTGTGGGCAGATGCCCTACGTAGGATAAGCTCTTCGTCCTCGTGCGCCAGGCTTAGCCTGATTCAATTTAAGGTTTTGCACAGGGCACATATGACCGGAGCAAGGCTCAGTACATTTTTCGGGGTCGAGGATAGGTGTGGGAGATGCTCGAGAAGCCCAGAAGACCACACCCACATGCTTTGGTCATGTCCGGCACTGCAGGGGTTCTGGGTGGGGGTGGCGAATGTGCTTTCAAAGGTGGTGGGGGTCCGGGTCGAGCCAGGCTGGGGGCTGGCTATATTCGGGGTTGCAGAAGAGCCGGGAGTGCAGGAGGCGAGAGAGGCTGATGTTTTGGCCTTTGCGTCCCTAGTGGCCCGGCGAAGGATACAGCTTATGTGGAAGGAAGCCAAGCCTCCGGGCGTGGAGACCTGGATAAACGACATGGCAGGGTTTATAAAACTGGAACGGATAAAGTTTGCACTAAGGGGTTCGGCTCAGGGGTTCACCAGGCGGTGGCAACCGTTTATTAACTACCTCGCAGAACGATAAAGGAAATGGGAAGGTAACAGCAGCAACCCAGGGGGGAGGGGGGGGGAGGGAGGGGGGGAGGGCTCAGGTGGGTCCTCAGGGGTGTTTTTGTAAAGATATTGGTACTTGATTATGTATATTGAATTGCTGATTTTATTATTTGGGAGAGTTATTATTTTTTAATGCAGTTGCCATTTAGTTTATATATTATTTATTTATTTGTTAAAATACGGTCACGGTTATTTATATTGTTTTGCTGTTGTAAAAAGGGGAAAAACCTTTGTACTGTTTTGTATGGCCGAAAAAGTTGAATAAAATATATTTTTTAAAAAAGAAATAGGTTGTGCCTATCAGACTTTAGAGAAGTGGCCCGTCTTTTTGCACCCGTTGCAGATCGCGCTCCTCGCTGGGCAGCGTTGTCTGGGGTGCTTATCCCGGCCACAGAAGTAACATTTCGGGTCTCTGGAGTTGGCAGGTCGCTGCGCGGCTGAGGCTTGTGGCGCCCCGGGTTGGGTGATGGCGGCACCCACGACGTCCACAAGAGTGCCGCGTGGTCGGAGGTGTAGGCATCCATGTTATGGAATGCCACTTCCAACAAGTTTGAGAGTTTTGTACTGTGTCTTGGAGGTTGAGTATACCCCCTTCTAGTAGGCGCTGGCTGATGTAATTAGATTTTATGCCTGCGACATAGGCGTACCGGATCAGCAATTCGGTGTGCTTGACAGCCGATACCGCCTTACAACTGCAGGTCCGGCCGAGTATCCACAAGGTGCGCAGAAATTCAGCTTGCGATTCTCCGGGGCGCTGTCGCCTCGTGGGAAGGAGATGCCTAGCGTACACCTCGTTGACTTCCTTAACATACTGCCCCTTCAACAGCATTATTGCATCCTTGTATGAGGTAGCATCTCTGATAAGAAGGAAAACTTGCGGGCTCACCCGGGTGTTGAGGACTCGCAGCTTGTGAGTCTCAGCGACGGCGGCGGCAGAGGAATCAATGTAAGATTCAAAGCAGCTTAGCCAGTGTTCAAATGTGACAGTGGCGTTGGCTGCTTGGGGGCCCAGCTCCAGGCGATCAGGCTTGAGCGATGGATCCACCTTAAACTTTTAGCTGATTAAATTGATGTACTATCAATGACAACAGACGAGAGTCGGAAGAGTAAACTGTGGCTTTAATCAGCTAAAAGATACCTGCTGGCAGCCGGTCCCAGAATGAGGGCAGGGCTGGAGGTTAGCTACCTTTATACTTGAGCCCGAGGGGTGGAGCCAGCAGGGACAAACCCAGGCATGTAACAAACAGTAACAATAGTAAGTACAATAAGTAAGAACAGTATGTACAATATAATACAGTGGTTCACCACATGACTATCCACTCTGTCTATGTCCCTCATAATCCTGTAGACTTCTATCAGGTCGCCCCTCAACCTCTGTCGTTCCAGGGAGAACAAACCAAGTTTCTCCAATCTCTCCTCATAGCTAATGCCCTCCATACCAGGCAACATCCTGGTAAATCTCTTCTGCACCCTCTCCAAAGCCTCCATATCCTTCTGGTAGTGTGGCGACCAGAATTGAACACTATACTCCAAGTGTGGCCTAACTAAGGTTCTATAAAGCTGCAACATGACTTGCCAATTTTTATACTCAATGCCCTGACTGATGAGGGCAAGCACAAACTTTTAAGCAAGCATCAAAATGTAGCTTCGCTAACGCTGACAAGGGCCCTCCTGTCAAATTCTGGGCCAGGAATAACTGGAGCTCATTGGCGTGTACTAGGTGGCAGGAGGACCCACATAATTGTGGGGGAGACTATGCGACCCATTCCTACTGGCAGGAAAACTGAGTCCTATTTAGTTAGTAAATGGAATGAGCCAACATGTGGAACCCATCCACTGGAAAATTAGGCTCTTTACTGAACCACTGAAAAGCTATTATTCCTGAGCCCACCAAGATTTAGTGGTGATTCGGGGATTCTCCCAAACTTGCATGGATCTCCTGTTCCTCCTGAAGGCCGCTCAGCAAATGTGGCTTCCTGAAGGGCCCCTTTTCCAAGGAACCCGGCATCAGGAAGCGGAGAATGTCTGCTAAGAGCCAGAGATAAAGATGAGCTGTTGCTGGAAGGTCATCAATTCTGTGCAAGGTGCTGTTCAATCTGCCGGAAACTTGTTGGTCCTCCAGTGCAAAGAGTTGTCGATGACCGAGTGTTGTGGGCTGACATCTTCCAAGGTCCAGGGTCTTGTTCTGAGGGACACATTGTGGCTTGAGGCAGACACCATAGAGGCTTACCGGGGAAAGATTCCAGCCTGTGTACCTCCCACCATAGTATACCATGGGAGTACATACTTTGTAAAGCCCCTAGGGCTCTATGTACTGGAGAATTCTTGACATGAAATGTAGACTGTAAATATAATCTGTAAGGGGAGTGAACCACCTCAGAATGCCACATACAATATTGAAATGAAATGAACTGTATCGCACTTTAAGTCATGTCAAATGTGAGCTGTATGTAATGTACCTTTACAAATGTTCAGAATAAAATATGTTTTTGAAAAAAACAATACTGTTGCTTCCACCCCTTATCTCAGTGGTATCTGGAGTTCCCGGTGTTGGTACAATTGGGAATTTATCTGTGCTATTAAATAATTCCTGTTGTGTCAGCTTTCAGAACGCCTGAAAATGTAGACTGAATATTAATGCAGGAATGCACAACATTTCACAGGTATCCCATATTCATTACTTGAAGAATTCTCAGTAAATTTGGGTCAAAATGAATTGCTGTGGATGTGCGCCACTGTCAGCTAAATGAAAGGGATTCCTTTGTTGTGTTTTCCAAAATTCTTTGTTGGCATATGTAATCTATGTAATATATGAAAAAGTGATTGGTGTATTGGAGGTTAGAGAAGTGCCAGTACAGGGCACTCCTCTTATTGTAGAAGTTAAATGATAAAACTTCCATAGTGAGAGGGGAATGCTAACCGCAATCTAATGTTGGATTTGGATCTTGTGGGAATGGTAATAAAATCACAAATCTGACCCTAACCTGCCTTAAACCAACTCACTTCCTGTTTAACAGAGGTAAGTCTCTGATGCGGGCAACTAACTCTCTCCCAAAGTTGGCTGACCATTTAAATGTAAATATCTTAATGAGGATATGTGCTTCAGATTTAATCTCTTTTTTAAATTCGACCCTGGCTGGCCGAGTTTTCTAGACTTTGTGAAACCTGTCAGAAGCAGCAGGTTTTCCACAAACTTGGCAGATCCAACTTCCAACTCTCCTATGAACGGCCATCTCACCCCACCTCAAGCCACTCTATCCACCATCCAGTCAGGTCATTCCAATCCACCACTCCCTCCTGGGCACCTGCAATCTCCCCTCCAGCCTTCAATTTCTCCCACTCTTGCCACCCCCACCCCCTCCATGACCCAATGTTTCACCTCTGGCCTTTGATCTCTGCCTCCACTGACATTTCTAATCACTTCCTCCCTCTTTTCCACTCTCCAGCTGCCACCTGGTGCTATCGGCCTTCCTGCTAAACAGCCAGCTCTGATTGTGGCTAACTCTGACCAGGCAATGGACACAAAAAGTGACATTAAGGTCTGCCATTAAATTGGACCTGGTAGGAGCCCATTCTTCCTGGTTTGCCAATGTTAAAACAGTGTCCCCTCCCCCACCCACTCCCTAACCCTCACCCCATAAACACTGGGGCCTGTATGTCAGCAGGCTTACGGCAGTCATTGCTGTAATGTTGAATCTAATATTGATCCAACAGGTGTCGTGGATGAGTGACCAGGAGCAGGGAGTCTCACTAGTTCCCTTCCCAGCAATGAGAAAACTACATCACCATCCCAGCTTAAATCAGATATCATCATGTGCTGGAGATCAAACCGTGAATCATCCTGGACACTATACTTAAAAATTTTCTCTGAGAGGAGCCAATGTTAGAGAGTCGTCGAGTTTTGACAGAAGGGAAAAAGGCTCACTGTGTCCTCGCCAGACACGATAAATTCAAAAGGCAACAGAAAAAAAGTTAATCCCATCCATACAAACTTGCCATCACTGAGTAAAGAAAATGACAAGTACCTTGTTATCTAAAAAGAACACTCAAATTTATTCAAAGTTGTCACCAGCTGTTAAGAGAATTGATCCAGAAATGTAAGCTGACCCTAGTTTTACACCTCTTAAAGGCAGTATTTCTTACAAAACTTTAGTGATTATTAATTTATCAAGTTTTTCAAAGCTCCCAATCATGACATCATAAAATAATGATTGTAATTTTCCCAAACATGCAAAATACTTTGAATCTTGGAAAATATTTTAAATTGCACAAAGGGGCTGGGATTGGTTCCCCAAAGTCATATCCACAAGGTCAATGCCATGAGAAAACACTCACTATAAAATAATTCTAGTTGTAAGGAACAGAACTTTCAATTTACGATGACACCAGAGAGGGAGTTAATAAATTTGTTATCCATTCCTTCAGGCCAACGTGTTCGTCTCGCTCTCGACTTTCAGGTTTCCCCTTAAAAGGAAATTTGATCTCTAAATCTTGCAGTTCAGTTGTCTCACTGCCAGAATTGGAAGGCAGTCTTAAAATTATAGTATCAAACAAGCTAGCAAAGAGAAATGAATATGTGCAAAAAGGACAATGTGGCTCCTTCCCTTAAACATCTAGCTAAATACAACTGCCAACCAATCACTCTTAGGCAACTGGATGAGGTAAAATTGAATATCATACATTAGCATAGCAAATTAACCCAGGCCATTTACATCTGTTTAGCTTTTGTAAGTTTGACCCTGTTCATTCCAAGCAAAAGGTCTCAGAGCACAAATGTAGTTATAGTATGTGGAAAAGAAATCATTAAGCTGTGGTAAAACAGTCAGACTGAAGCCTGATTCACAGTCGGAGTGAAAAGTACAGTTAATTAATGTTACCATTCTTTTCTTTAGCAACAACAGTAGCTTTTCAATAGAAAACACATTAAGCTTTTATCTTGCAGTGTATAGATATAACTATTTGAGAACCCCAATTGTATTTTTGAACCATTTGATGAAATGTAAAATATTCAATTTTCCACATGGTTAAACAGTTCATACTTTTTTATAGTGGCATTCTACAGTACCAGAAAATATGATTTTACAATATCATAAGGAATGATGAGACATCATTTTAAGTAGAAACAAAAGAAGCAGTTTGCAGGTCTCAAATGCTTAAACTGGATTACACACAAGGCTGGAACACTGTGGAGATTTCCTGCAGTAATTTCTCCCAGCAAAGATTATATAACAGCTGGGGGGAGGGTGATATTCAAACATCTTTGCTATTGGAAAATTCCACCAGTGTTATATGAAAAATTGGTGCATTTAAATGAGTACCTTTCCTTTCAGACTGTGCTTCCTGTTTCCTTGCTAACGATCTCCTCTGTGCGGGATAAGTACTTGACTGTCTGTGTCGATGATATAAAACAGATTTAAGTTCAGTGATTTATTAAAACTGTTCATTAAGTTAAGGGCCATTCCTGTGCGATGAAGCCATCAATGTGAACTGTGGTATATTATAATAACAAGCTAAGAGCTTGAGGCAAAGAAAAATAGAAATAAGAGTTGTGTTTTTACTTAATCTTTGTGCCAAATCTCATCTTATTAATATTAAAATATTACACCAGTGGCACAAAAATAAAAACAGGTACTGTGGCAGAATTGTGGCACTGAGTGATGGAAAAAAGAATTTACAAAGATTAATAACAAATGGTATTTTTTCCTTCGATTGTTTCTAATGAAGGCCAAATATAATTTGAATTGGGCTGCACAAAAATATTGGTTTGTGGGCGAATCACATCAATGGATCTAGTAAATTATATTCTCAGTTGTTGGAAAATTGTTTATATAAAGTTGCTTAAATTAATATTTAACAGTATTATTAATTCAGTTAAAGCCCATTCCGATTCTAAACCTCTGTACGTGGTTAATTACAGTCACACCCTTTGTGTCCAGGTTTTTAAAAATGTATCCAATATTTTTGCCTTGTTTGGCGATTACAGATAATAATGTCCATTGCAATTGTTCTGGGGATCACTAAATTAAATATTAACACATTGGTTTAAGCGTATTTCATTCATAGACTACATGGTTGATAGTAGTTAAAATTACTGTAATGCATTCTTTGATATTTTACATTGTCGGTAGTCACCGTCAGGAACCATTTTGCGCATTTTGCTTTGGGATTTAGTTTCTCCGTAGCTGTGAACATTTTTGTTGTAAGAAACATAGAATTGAAAAAAAAGTGTTAAGATGTAATCGTTTATGTCTGGACATCACTGCGAGGCGAAGTTTCGAGTTATTTTTAAAGGAAGCTAAATTCCTCTCTGTCTTCTTTATTTTCTTCTCAGACTAGTATGTGGTTAAGTAAATAGAAGTTCAGCATCTCATGTGTGGAATAAAGGCTTTTGGAAACCTTGGTGTGCCAGAAGGAAATGGGAACCGAATTCCTCTGGAATGAACAGGGAGGAAATTACAAGCTGGCAGACTGCTTGACCATATAATATAAAGGTTCTTCCTATGCATGTAGTAGTGCCAGATCTCAGTAGGTGAGGATGATGAAATAATAAAAAGTGCTTCCCATGTGTGCTTTTCATTAGGCGTGTTTTGTTTTCTTTTTCTGTGCTGGGGAAACATAACAGTGGTGTTCACTTCTGTTGGGCCAGATTGAGTTAATCTTTGGGGACCAACAGCTGCATAAATAATTGAAAACTAGCAATCACAATAATTACTAGAAGCCTGTACCTTGATAATGGAAATAATCTGCCGGACCTACTTTCATTCCTAGATAGGCAGCTATCCATAATGAGCTGCCTTTCAAGGTTTAGATTAAAGGCATGGAATTGAGATTTATTGGTGTGTTTCAAGCATTCCATTTCCTCTTGGTTTTCACCAACCCTACACATTCAGTTGAGACTGGTGTGCAGACTACCTCCACCTGTCAGCTGTGTTTTTTTAATTATGATCTTAATCTAATGTGTTCATCACAATATTTCTATGAAATCTGTATTAACCAAATAGGCTTTGCAGTGTGAATGACATTTCTATGATTTCTTGCTCATGGTTATAAATATGGACTTATCGCTGTTTCATACATTGTGGATTGTGACCTAGCAGCCCACAAGTTAATGCTTGCATCATTGAGAAGAAAGAAGAAAACATTCTCAGTACTAACCTTTATTATGTTGATGTTCTAAAGTATGTGTGTTAAAACATAACAGACAAATGCTTCCTTATGAAAACTTAAAAAAATATTGATAGAAATACCTTGAAATGTGGTGGGGGGACCTGCTGGAATTCTTGACGCTTGAAAAGGTCAAATTTGAACTGAGGGGAAGGATGGAGGGGTTCTACAATTCATGGGCGTTATTCATTATGTACTTTCAAGAATTGGATCACATTGAACATCAGGGGGGTTGGGGGCTGGAGGGTTGGGGGAAGTGGGACTGTATGTATTAATGGTGATTATGTGTGATTCCTGGGGCGGGATTCTCCGCGACCCGGCGGGGTGGGCCATTCCGGCGCCGAGGAGTGGCGTGAACCACTCCGGCGTTGGGCCGCCCCGAAGGAGGGCGAGGCCGGCGCGGGAGTGTTTGGCGCCGCACCTGCCGGCGCGGAAGGGCTTGGCGCCATGCCAACCGGCGCCGAAGGGCCTCCGCCGGCCGGCGCAAGTTGCCGCATGCGCAGGAGCGCCAGCGTGTGCTGGCGTCATCCCAGCGCATGCGCAGGGGGGTTCTTCTCCCCACCAACCATGGCGGAGGTTGACAGCGGCCGGTGCAGAGGGAAAGAGTGCCCCCACGGCACAGGCCCGCCTGGGGATCGGTGGGCCCCGATCGTGGGCCAGGCCACCGTGGGGGCACCCCCCGGGGCCAGATTCCCCCCGTGCCCCTCCGAGGACTCTGCAGGCCGCCCGTGGAGCCAGGTCCTGACGGTAAGGACCTGTGGTGATTTACGTCAGCGGGACCCGCCGAAAACGGGCGGCCACCATGGGCCGGAGAATCGGCGGGAGGGGGGGCGCTGCCAGCAGCCGCTGACCGGCGCGCCACGATTCCCGCCCCCGCCAAAATCCCGGCACCGGAGAATTCGGCAGCCGGCGGGGGCAGGATTCACGCCGCCCCCCCGGCGATTCTCCGACCCGGCAGGGGGGTCGGAGAATCCCGCCCCACATTCCTTTTTGTCATTTGTTTATGTTAAAATGCGGGCTAATGTTTGGGGGTTTGGTGGGAGGATGGGATCGTTGTCATTGATATGGGGATTGACATTGCATTTGTTACTGATTATTGTTTATTGTTGGGTGTAAATTTGGGAGAAAATGTGAAAAAGGAGAATTTAAAAATATTTTTTTAAAAAAAGGAATAGCTTGAAATTACTTTATATTGAGAAAGGGGGCAAATGCCATCACATTAGTCCACTGTTTATTGAAGCAAGGCAGCGACTCAGATGCTGCACTGCAGCATTTTCACAAACTATCTCATGAAGCTCATGGCAAATAGTTTGTCACCAAAGCCAATCATCAGAGCAAAGAATAGTATATTCAGATCCTGTAGGAATTTGGTATAATAAGTTAATGAAAATATGTTGTTTTGTACTGGGAGTTAATCTTTTCCAGTCATTGGGACTTCTATGAGTGGGTTCGCTGGACAGCTATCCTGTTTGAGAAAGCGTTGTGGAGCATTGTCCGAACTTTTCATTAATGGCAATGTTCCACAGAAAACACTATTGTAATTGAAGTAGCATTCTTCCTGTCTAGCTGCTGGCTTTTGATAAACACTAAAGAATTACTTGGTAATTATATTCTCTGCATAACGGTCACATTTATACATTCACCAGTTTCCTGACTATGTTCGTTCAGTAAAATGTTGAATGTTGAGTTTATTGAGCAGTTAACTTACAGTCCTGGTGTATATTAGAAATCAGATAGTTCACACTCTAAAATACTTGTGCCAGCTTCATGTGACGTCAGAGAGAGCTGACCGTAGGTTGGCCCATCTCCATGCAAATAAAATCAATCAGGAAGACTAGTTTCAACTAATAATAATAATCTTTATGAGTATCACAAGTAGGCTTACATTGACACTGCAATGAAGTTACTGTGAAAATCCCCGAGTCACTACCTTCCGACGCCTGTTTGGGTACACCGAGGGAGAAATCAGAATGTCTAATTCACCTAACAGCATGTCTTTCGGGGCAGCACGGTAGCATTGTGGATAGCGCAATTGCTTCACAGCTCCAGGGTCCCTGGTTCGATTCCGGCTTGGGTCACTGTCTGTGCGGAGTCTGCACATCCTCCCCGTGTGTGCGTGGGTTTCCTCCGGGTGCTCCGGTTTCCTCCCACAGTCCAAAGATGTGCAGGTTAGGTGGATTGGCCATGATAAATTGCCCTTCGTGTCCAAAATTGCCCTTACTGTTGGGTGGTATTATTGGGTTATGGGGATAAGGTGGAGGTGTTGACCTTGGGTAGCGTGCTCTTTCCAAGAGCCGGTGCAGACTCGATGGGACGAATGGCCTCCTTCTGCACTGTAAATTCTATGATGGTGATGACTTGTGGGAGGAAACCGGAGGAAACCCACGCAGACACGGGGAGAACGTGCAGACTCCATACAATCAGTAAGGCTTTGAGATTGGCGAAGAGCTGTCTTTAAAACCACTGTTTGTAGTACATACCTTATTTTGTGTCGGAGCTGCTGGTGAGAAAGCAAGAGAACCCTAGGCAATGACAAACTAAAACAACGAACACATGAATCTGTCAGTTAATGGCAGTAATGAATTCAAGGTTGCTTATTCACTGAGGTTTTAGCATGCTGCTATCTGTTAATGCAATACTTTCCCTCATGCCAGAAAAAACACTGCTGTCCTAGGAGCTACTTAGCCTAGAAGTTTTTATTGCCAAATTAGTTTGCATCTGTGCATGCAGCTTGTTATAACTATGAAAGTTTATGGTTCAATTTCCCAAAGTGTGGATTTGTGCCAGTTTCATTGAGGATGCCTGAAGTGAGCCAAATTTGGATACTTTGGATTGATTCACTTGAATGTGAAGCTCATCCATATCCAATTTGCATTTCTCCCAATAACCTTTGACAATTATTTGTTCAACTGGTAACATTTTTCACACATGTTCCGAGAGGAGTGTAAGATTGTTTTAATGTCTGCGTTTATTTATTTGAACATTTTGTGGATTTTGAAATCTCTAACTTTTTTTTACTTTAGTGACTTCCGGGGCGTCATTCTCCGACCCCCCAGAGGGTCGGAGAATGCCCGTTGGCCGCCGTGAATCCCGCCCCCGCCCCCGCCGAAGTCTCCGAAGGGAGAAAAGTCGGCGGGGCGTTAATGGCGCCGCTGCCGCGGAGAATGTCACGGGTCTGCGCAAGGCAGCCGATTTTCGGCCTGCCGATATTCTCCCTTCCGGATGGGCCGAAGTCCCGTCGACGTGATGACCGTTCACGTCGACGTGAATCAAACCTCCTTTTCATCGGCGTGACCCGGTGCTCCAGGCTCACGCCGACCAGCGTGGAGGTGAGTGACGGCCTGGGGGGTTGGCTCTGGGCAGGAAATGGCGTGGCCGCAGACTGATTGCGTGAGGAGAGGTGTGTCTCGGCTTGTGTGTGTGTGTGTGCGGCGGAGGGGGGGGGGGGGTGGTTAGAGTAGGCTGGGCTCCGGGGGAGTGCCGGGAGGGGGTCCATGCCGGGGTGGAGGTTCGGGGGGGGGGGTCCGTGCCGGGGTGGAGGTTGGGGGTTGGGGCGGGTCCGTGCTGGGGTGGAGGTTGGGGGTTGGGGGGGGTCCGTGCTGGGGTGGAGGTTGGGGGTTGGGGGGGGTCTGTGCTGGGGTGGAGGTTGGGGGTTGGGGGGGGTCCGTGCTGGGGTGGAGGTTGGGGAGGGGGTCCGTGCTGGGGTGGAGGTTGGGGAGGGATTCCGTGCCGGGGTGGAGGTTGGGGAGGGGGTCCGTGCCAGGGTGGAGGTTGGGGAGGGGGTCCGTGCCGGGGTGGAGGTTGGGGGTTGGGGGGGGGTCCGTGCTGGGGTGGAGGTTGGGGGTTGGGGGGATCCATGCTGGGGTGGAGGTTGGGGGGGGGTTCCGTGCCGGGGTGGAGGTTGGGGAGGGGGTCCGAGCCGGGGTGGAGGTTGGGGAGGGGGTCCGTGCCGTGGTGGAGGTTGGGGGTTGGGGGGGGTCCGTGCCGGGGTGGAGGTTGGGGGTTGGGGGGGGTCCATGCTGGGGTGGAGGTTGGGGGTTGGGGGGGGTCCGTGCTGGGGTGGAGGTTGGGGGTTGGGGGGGGTCTGTGCTGGGGTGGAGGTTGGGGGTTGGGGGGGTCCGTGCTGGGGTGGAGGTTGGGGAGGGGGTCCGTGCTGGGGTGGAGGTCGGGGAGGGGGTCCGTGCCGGGGTGGAGGTTGGGGAGGGGGTCCGTGCCGGGGTGGAGGTTGGGGAGGGGGTCCGTGCCGGGATGGAGGTTGGGGAGGGGGTCCGTGCCAGGGTGGAGGTTGGGGGTTGGGGGGGGGTCCGTGCTGGGGTGGAGGTTGGGGGTTGGGGGGGGGTCTGTGCTGGGGTGGAGGTTGGGGCGGGCGTCCGTGCCGGGGTGGAGGTTGGGGGTTGGGGGGGGGTCCGTGCCGGGGTGGAGGTTGGGGGTTGGGGGGGGGTCCGTGCTGGGGTGGAGGTTGGGGGTTGGGGGGGGGTCCGTGCTGGGGTGGAGGTTGGGGAGGGGGTCCGTGCTGGGGTGGAGGTTGGGGAGGGGGTCCGTGCCGGGTTGGAGGTTGGGGAGGGGGTCCGTGCCGGGGTGGAGGTTGGGGGGGGGACCGTGCCGAGGAGGGTGATGGGAGGGCAAGTGAGTTGGTCCACCTGGCCAGGTGCCAGCCTCCAACAGTTGGACCCATGCGGTCCATGCCACCTGGCTGGGGGGAGGAGGGGATATGGGCAATGATGACATGTCGTCGTTCCCCTCCCCCCCACCAGGCCGTCATGTTTTCAGATCATCCAGCGATGTTGGCCGCCGTGGTGGCAGCCGCTCATGTCTATGTTGCCCTGGATGAGGAGGAGGAGGAGGAGGAGAAGGAGGAGCGTGCCAGAGAGGCGGCGCAGGCTGCTGCAGAGGGGCAGGCGGCAGCCGCCCAGGCTGGAGGGACACCTGACCGACAGGACGAGGAGGGGGAGGAGGACGTCGCGGCCCCACGGCAACGGAGGCACCCAAGGGCGCCCCGTGTGTACCGGCCCCGGCAGTCATACCAGGACCTCACGGACCGGGAATGCAGGAGGAGACTCCGGATGAGCCGGGAAACCGTGGCACACATCTGCCACCTGCTGGCACACCTGTCACCGCGTGGCACTGGCAGGGGACACCCTCTCCCCGTGTCCGTCAAGGTTACGGTGGCCCTGAACCTTTATGCAACGGGGTCATTCCAGGCACCGAGTGGGAACCTGTCCGGCATATCGCAGACATCGGTGCACCGGTGCATCTGGGCAGTGACAGATGCCCTTTATGCCATGGCGCACCGCTACATCCGCTTCCCCGTGGACCGGGCCAGCCAAGATGCCCGGGCCGTGGGCTTCTCTGCCATGGCCGGGTTCCCCATGGTCCAGGGCGCGATCGATGGGATGCACGTCGCCGTGCGGCCACCTGCAGATAACAGGGCCGTGTTCACTAATAGGAAGGGGACCTATTCAATGAACGTACAGGTGGTCTGCGACCACCGCATGATGATCCTGCACGTCTGCGCCCGTCACCCAGGCAGTGTACACGACTCATTCGTGTTGTCGCGGTCATCCATCCCCGGCATGTACGAGGGACGCCATCCCCGGCTGAGGGGCTGGTTGCTGGGCGACAGGGGCTACCCATTGCGATCGTGGCTGATGACGCCTATACGGAGGCCACGCAATGAGGCGGAGAACCGCTACAATGATGCCCATGTAGCGACAAGGGGAGTGATAGAGAGGTGCTTTGGCGTGCTGAAGATGCGTTTCAGGTGCCTGGACCTCTCTGGGGGCGCCCTCCAGTATCTGTCAGATAGGGTCGGCCGCATCATTGTGGTGTGCTGCGTCCTGCACAACATAGCCCAGCAGAGGGGCGATGTGCCGCAGGCAGAGGAGGGCGGAGTGGAGGAGCAGCAGGAAGAGGCACAGTCCTCCCCAGATGAGGGGGATGGGGGCAATGGTCAGGGCAGACAGGGTAGACACAGGCGGGTGGCTGTCCACCGTTACCGGCTGGCCCAGCGGGCACGGGACAGACTGATAGACGCCCGCTTCACTGACTAGATGGGCGTGGGAATCGGGTAGTATGGCCACAGACCGCACACCATGGCAACAGCCGACCACCCACACCCCCCACCCATCCACCCACCCAGCACCCTCACCCACCTCCCCAACCCCACCCACCCCACCCGCATGCACACCCCCCCCCCGCATTGCCGATCCACCGGCGGCACAACGGGCCGGGCTCACACAGTTGCGGGTGGACGCGTGTCTATCGCAGGCCATGGAGGATGATGACAACCCGCCCTGCGATGAGCTCCTGGCTCTACATCGTTGGACTATGTCTGACCCATGGCCACAGTACCACCATCCACCCGGACCATCCCTGCATGCGGCTGTGACACTGCAGCGCACGGTCCCGTCCTCTGCCCGGGGGATGTTGATGGCGGCCCAGGGGGAAGGGGGCAGACTCACCTGGGGCTGAGGTAAGACCACCCCTCACACACACACTTGCGCTCAACGTACATGACACCCCCGCACGCTTTGGACAGAGCACAAAGGCAGCTTCTGTAGGTGTAACATTGACTTTAATAACCAAAGGAGTTCATGCACGTGCCCTAGCCCCTAAAACTCATCTGTGCCCTGCACCCGTGCCAACTTACTCAGTGTCTAATTGTTTGGCCTTACGGGCCCTTTGACTACGTCTATGTGGTTCCCCAGACGGTACAGCAGAACTGGAGGTGGACTCCTGTGATTCCTGCCCTCTGACACTGGATCCCTTTGGCGGCCGTTTCCTGAGGCGTCCTGGCCTAGATGGGCCAGGCTGCGGCCCGGGCGACTGGGATGGCGAGCTGCCAGCCTGTCCTGCCCGTTGCCCACCCGATGCACCTGGGACGGAAGGGGGGGAGTCTGAGGTGTCGCGGTGTACCGGGACCTCCCCTACAGAGGGAGCCGGGACGGACCACACCACCTCCTCCTCCCTCGGGGTGCCCGATGGCCCCCAGGCCTCTACATGGGTGGGGGATGCGAACGGACTGGCCATCCGACGCCCCCCCGACATCTGGCGCTGCCAGTCCTGGAGGCCCGTGCTGGTATCGACAGGGGTCTGCAGGTTTGCAGCCATGGAGCCCAGGGGGTTGGCAAACCCTGTCTGTGACAGTGCGACGCCGGCTCGCACATGGCCACTGGCGCCGATGCCCTCAGCGATGGCCTGCAGAGACTGGGCCATGGCCTGCTGAGACTGGGCCAAGGCCTGCAGAGACTGGGCTATGGCGTTGAGCGCCTCTGCCATCTGGCGCTGGTACTGGCTCATGGCCTCCTGTGAGAGGGCAGCCATTTCCTGGGCCACAGACGCCGCCTGCACGGAAGGCCCCAGGCCTCGCAAACCGTTCCCCATGTCTGACACCGTCGCAACCATTGCCTCCACCGCGGACGCCACCCGTGCGGTGTCAGCCTGGGTGGCACGCATGACCGGGACCACTCCCAGCTCCTGGACGCGGGTGGACTCCTCCACCTGCGACCGCAAGCCGCCCGTCACCCTCTTCGCTCGTCTCCGGGTCGGTGGTTGCATCGGATCTATGTGTGGGTGTGGTAACTGCAGGAACCCGGGATCCATCTGGCCGGCAGATGTTCGCTTGGCCTGGGCTGCCCTCCGACCGCCCAGTCCCTCTGATGCTCCTACCTCCACCTGCTGTACCGGGACGGCTGTGTTGTGCGCTCCAGTGAGTGTACCAGACGCCTCATCACTAAAGTGCCCAACCGAGGTGAGTGTTTCTGCGATGGTGGAGGGTGTTGGTGACAGCAGTGGCGTTGTGTCGTGCTCTTCGTCCCACTCTGAGTCCATGGCACTTTGGGGTGGGGGTTCGTCTCCACCCATCCACTCTGAGTCACTGTCCGGTATTTCGTCTTCCTGGGTAGTGCTGTCCCGGGTAGTGCTGTCCCGGGTAGGGGTGTCCTGGGTAGTGGTGTCCTGGGTAGTGGTGTCCTGGGTAGTGGTGTCCTGGCTTGGATGTGACGGGGACCTGTGGCTGCCCCCCTCATCGCTGGGTGGTCGCTCCCGCACGTGACGGGGGTGTCGTCTCCCTGTTGCTCCAGGTCTCTCCGTCTCCCGTGGTGTGCGAGGGGCATCCTGCGGGCGTCGCATGCTGGAGGGTCCGGGTCTCTCCGTCTCCCGTGGTCTCCGAGGGGCATCCTGCGGGCGTCGCATGCTGGAGGGTCCGGGTCTCTCCGTCTCCCGTGGTCTCCGAGGGGCATCCTGCGGGCGTCGCATGCTGGAGGGTGCGGGTCTCTCCGTCTCCTGTGGTCTCCGAGGGGCATCCTGCGGGCAGTGTGCATCTGCGGGGATGGGTGCCTCGACGTTTGGTCCTGCGATACACAATGAAGCATGCATGGTTAGACATCAGGCAGTGATCAGATGATACGGGGAGGGGGATATAGGGGAGGGGGGATATGGGGACGGGCTGTCGGTGGCTCACTTGCTGGTGGGCCCCCGACCTCTGCATCAGCAACCTCCCGGTCCTCAGGTCCGCCAGCCAGTTCCAGGGCCCTTTCCTCGTGTACGGTCAGTGGCCTCTCATCAGCGGGGCCTCCTCCAGTCCTCACATGCTCCCTATTGTTGTGTGCGCGCTTCTCCTGTGGGGGGGGGGGAGCTGGTGGCAGGGGTAAAAGGCAACAGTGTTAGGCAGGTATATGAATGCACGCCATCGGTTGCACGTGCATTGCAGAGGTTCAGGTTAGGGCTGGATTCACTTGGGGATATGGGGATATGGGGGAGGGGGGGATATGGTGGAGGGGGGATATGGGGGAGGGGGGATATGGGGGAGGGGGGATATGGGGGATATGGGGGAGGGGGGATATGGGGGAGGGGGGATATGGGGGATATGGGGGAGGGGGGATATGGGGGAGGGGGGATATGGGGGATATGGGGGAGGGGGGATATGGGGGAGGGGGGATGTGGGGGATATGGGGGGGGCATATGGGGAGGGGGGATATGGGGGATATGGGGGAGGGGGGATATGGGGGAGGGGGGATGTAGGGGATATGGGGGAGGGGGGATATGGGGAGGGGGATATGGGGGATATGGGGGAGGGGGATATGGGGAGGGGGGATATGGGGGAGGTGGGATATGGGGGAGGGGGGATATGGGGAGGGGGGATATGGGGGAGGGGGATATGGGGGAGGGGGATATGGGGGAGGGGGATATGGGGGAGGGGGGATATGGGGGATATGGGGGAGGGGGGATATGGGGAGGGGGGATATGGGGGAGGGGGGGATATGGGGGAGGGGGGATATGGGGGAGGGGGGATATGGGGGAGGGGGGGATTTGGGGGATATGTGGGAGGGGGAGATATGGGGGATATGGGGGAGGGGGGATATGGGGAGGGGGGATGTGGGGGATATGGGGGGGGCATATGGGGAGGGGGGATATGGGGGATATGGGGGAGGGGGGATATGGGGGAGGGGGGATGTAGGGGATATGGGGGAGGGGGGATATGGGGAGGGGGATATGGGGGATATGGGGGAGGGGGATATGGGGAGGGGGGATATGGGGGAGGGGGGATATGGGGGAGGGGGGATATGGGGAGGGGGGATATGGGGGAGGGGGATATGGGGGAGGGGGATATGGGGGAGGGGGATATGGGGGAGGGGGGATATGGGGGATATGGGGGAGGGGGGATATGGGGAGGGGGGATATGGGGGAGGGGGGATATGGGGAGGGGGGATATGGGGGAGGGGGGATATGGGGGAGGGGGGGATTTGGGGGATATGTGGGAGGGGGAGATATGGGGAGGGGGGATATGGGGATATGGGGGAGGGGGGAATTGGGGATGGGGGGGATATGGGGGAGGGGGGATATGGGGGAGGGGGGATATGGGGGAGGGGGATATGTGGGAGGGGGGATATGGGGGATATGGGGGAGGGGGGATATGGGGGATATGGGGGAGGGGGATATGGGGGAGGGGGGATATGGGGGAGGGGGGATATGGTGGAGGGGGATATGGGGGAGGGGGGGATATGGGGAGGGGGGGATATGGGGGAGGGGGGGATATGGGGAGGGGGGGATAGGGGAGGCTCACCCTGCCTGCTCTGACGAGGTCGTTCACCTTCTTGTGGCACTGGGTACCTGTCCGTGGTGTCAGGGCCACAGCGGTGACGGCCTCTGCCACTTCCCTCCACAGACGCCGGCTGTGGCGTGGGGCAACTCTGCGGCCGCGCCCGGGATACAGGGCGTCCCTCCTCTGCTCCACCGCGTCCAGGAGCGCCTCCACATCGCGTGACTCGAACCTCGGGGCTGAGCGACGGCCAGCCATCCAGTCGGGTGTTGTGGTCGGGTGTTCCAGTCGGGTGGGGGGGAGCAGCGCGGCCTTATGAGCCGTCACGCCGTGCAGCGCGTATGACGCTGCACGGCGTGAACCACTGCGCAAGCGCGGATCCCGTTACGTCGCTGCTAGCCCATTTCGGGCCGGAGACTTTCGACCCATTTTTATGACGTGACGCAAGTGGGATTTGCGCCGTTTTTTGCGCCGATCGGTGGACTTTCCGCCGATAACGGAGAATTTCGCCCCCGATATTTAGGGCACGATTCTCCAGACAGAATTCTGGGCGGGATTCTCCGATCGCTGATGCCGAAATCGCATTCGCCGATCGGCTGGAGAATCCACGTTTATGCTGGATTTGGGGCGGTGCCGATTTTGCGATGCTCCACTCCCTCAAAACCGCCATACTCGGGGAGCACGCCGCACGGCGAATGGACGGCCTCAGGATTTCACCAAAGGCCTTCCCCCAATGCTCTGCCCCTGTTGGGCTGAGTTCCTAATGGCATGGGGCACGTGTCCTCACAATGTTCGGGGACCTCGCGTGTCGGCTGCGGACTGTGCCCAGAGCTGCCACAATTGGGGGTGGAGGGTGGGGAGCCGTTCCGCTGGCAGGGGGGGCTTCGGCGGGGTTGGGGGGACTGGTGGGAGGTGGTCGGGGGTGGCGAAACTAGTTACAGGGGGCCAGTTTTTGGTAAACCAGTTCCACGCGTGTTTGGCGCCATGTTGCACGGCACAGCCACCACAAGCTGCCGGCGTGCGCATGCGCGGCCACGGGCCTGGCCATTCTGCGGCCGTATCTGCAGGCAAAGGCAGAGGCTTTATGCTGTGCGGCTGCTAGCCCCCAACCGGGCAGAGCACGGTGCGGGGGCAGCGCCGACTTTCTGGTCGTAAGACCAGACGGATCCTGCGGACATAGCCGTAGAATCGGAGAATCCAGCCTTCTGGGTCTGGAAGCGAGCGGGAACTAACGCAAGCTTCCTAGTGCTCGGCCCAGCGAGACCGGCAACGTTATTCAACCTTAATTGGTCCACTTAACGAGGCCTCAAGGGCTACTCGCCACAAATGAAGGCTCGCCAGCTGATTCGCCGGCACCATGCTCACCAGATCCCCGCTAACAAGGTCGAGCAGCACTTAAACAGATCTTGCACAGCCAATCCCAGCCAGCTCACAACAATGGCGCCCAGGAGACCTGCCCCAAGATTTGGGGATGCAGATTCTATTCCCCCGGATGGTGAGCCATAGGGTAGCCAGTGGTGCCTGGGACGGGATGGCGGCAGCTGTCAGCGCCGGGAGTGTGACCAGGACGACTGGCTTCCAGTGCGGAAAAAAGATCAACGACCTACACCAGGCAGCACGAGTGAATCGGTACCAACGCATCCCCCACCCCCCCCCACCCCCCGAGACCTTATCACCCCCACATGAGTTTCCACCCCCGCAACTCTCCATGCAACCCCAACCCTCCCTCCACCCCCCTCTCCCTTCACCCCCCCCCCAACCCTTCCTTCACACCCCCCTCCCACCACTGTGAAGCACGCGTGTGGCTAACGATGCCCTCTCTGTGTCTCCTCAGGAAAAGCTCTCGCATAACCAATGGGAGGGGGCCCAGACTGGTGGTGGAGTGCCGGACATAAGAACCCTCACCTCCTTCGAGGAGAGGGCCTTGGAGGTGACAGAGTGGTCACCGACACGGAGGCTGGCGGACACTGCAGAGGTGAGGGGCCTCTGGGCTCCACTCGGAGGACCTGTCAAATGTGAGTTGTTATTGCCTTACTGACTGCCCCATCCCTCCCACTGACCACACGTCTATTCTCCCACAGGTCCTCCATCCGACTGTGCTGGCCCATCCCGGGTGGCCCCCTCTCCAGCCTCCCAGGGAACAACTCAGACGGGACCTTCGAGGAAGACAAGATCGAGGCGTCACAGCTGTCACCGCCACCCTCCACCAGCGCAGATACACGCACCTCAGTGGGAAATGTGAGTGGTCAGGCTTCTGGGGAACAATCTGGTGAGCATCACACTGCAGTTGATGTACATCAGGCGGAGGCAGGAACCCCCAGTCGGAAGTCTGCTGGATCCTAGGACCCAGCTGGATCCCAACTTGATGCTGAGCCTATGGAAGAGGTATTCCCGGAGCTGATGGAAACGATAGAGAATGGTCAGGACATACAGAGGGAGATGTCAGTGACATTGCAGCAGATCCATGGTCGATTGTTGGGGTTCCAGAGGCTACGGGTGCAGGGGATGTTGTCGGCAATGTGTTACACCGAGGCCAACACTGCTAGGGTGGCGACTGCAGTGGAGAGCCTGGTGTACAACGTAGGCAGCATTAGTGAAGGTGCCCAAGGCGTCGCGCAGTCGGAGGTTCTGGACAGAATGTCCGACTCGCTGGGGAATGTTACCCAGCACCAGGTTGACCTTGATGAGGTTCTGTGGGACATGTCCCGCTCTCAGACGGGAATGGCCGAGGTGCTTTGGAGCTTGTCCCAGTCGCAGGTGGGCATTGCTGAGGCACTGCAGAGTATTGCCGAAGGTGTAGGCACGATGGTGCAGACCATGGGGAACCACCAGGCCTGGCAGAGCCTGATGGTGAATTGGCAGCCGGAGCTTGAACCAGTTGCCCCTCCACCCCAAGGTGAACCCAGAGCCCTAATGAGTAGGTGCTGGATGCCAACTGGGAGCCGTCCCATGGAGTAGCGATGAATGAAGCCATGTCTTGCAGCCAGTAACCGGAACAGGGTGGCACGGCTGTGCATGTGCCACCGCCAAGTGCAACTGGGTCCTCCGGCCACAAAGCCCCCAGAGGATGCCCGCCAGGGACATCGAAGGCCACAGGACGTGGTAAGCAGCTGGCCGCATCCACCTCTGATCCTGGGGACACACCTAGATGTAGCAGTAGAGCTATGAAGATTAATGAAAATGAAATGAAAATGAAATGAATGAATGAAATGAAAATCGCTTATTGTCACAAGTAGGCGTCAATGAAGTTACTGTGAAAAGCCCCTAGTCGCCACATTCCGGCGCCTGTTCGGGGAGGCTGTTACGGGAATGATCACTGAGGGCACCGGGAGAGATGTTGTGCGGGGTGGGGGTAAGTAGGGGTTGGCGGGGGGGCAGCACCATTGGAAGAGTGGGGAATTGTTACACACAATAAACACCCCTGTGCACAACCAATATTATGCCTCTGTCACTTTCTTCCCCAATGAGGGCCAACCTCCAAACCCTTGGTCCCTTGCTCTTGGCATCCCCGCCAACTATTCCCTCAACACTCCGCGTGCAGGTGATGGGTGTGAGCGAGCACTCAGCAGACTGACAGTGGTCAGACTATGACATAGACTGAGGAGCACTGGCGCTCAGCTCTATGCGGGTTATCATCACTCCCCTGCCTTCAACCGTGACCCGCTGACAGTGCTGACACAGGCCCAGCACCTTGGAGTGATGTGAAAATTGGGGTGGGGGATGCGTAAGGTAGCGATGACAGACCAGGCCATGTCCTAAGTGAATCGGGTGATTATGAGGGTGTCATGTGAGAGTACCTTTAAGGCATGGATGTTTAAGCAATCAACCTTTAAGAAAACAGTGATGTCAGAGAGTGGGTGGAGCTGGGCTTTAGATCAGCCATTTTGAAGTTTCAGTTTGAAAAAGCAGCTTGTGTGTGTCCGTGTGTTTCCAGAGAGCTGCAGTTTGGAGGAAAAGAGCTTGGGGAGTGTCTGTGTTTTGCAGTGAGTTGGATTTTCTGTGATGTCTGCCATGAAAGGCTATATCTGGATCATTTGGGTGATTTAAACTCATAATAGTAAAGCCTTTAACCTGATGTGATTCTGTTTAAAGGTGTTAAGTCTCTTGGAAGTTTGAAGGAACATTTTGAGGAATTATTTACTGTTGCAATATTTTCTGAGTTATCTTTGAAGTAAGGGGTGTTAAGAGATCCAATGTTTATTTAAGATGTTAAGTTGAGTTCGGAATAAACATTGTTTTGTGTTTAAAAACCCACGTGTCCATAATTGTAATCCCACACTTGGGAACAAGCCGTGTGCTAGGAAAAGCAACAAATACATTAAAGGGGAGGTTGGTTGAACTTCATGATACATTTTGGGGTTCTGAAAACTCCTCTCCCATAACAAGGGCCTCACTGGCCCTCCAGGCTTGGAGGACCCACCTGTCCTGCCGCCTCCGGCTGGTCCTCCAGATCCTCCCTGTTCTCATCCTCCAGTCCCTGCTGGTCTGGTGTATCCTCGGAGGGGGCCACATGTTCCTCATTGTTGCCCCGCTGCTGTGCCATGTTGTAGAGGACATGGCAGACCACCACAAAGCAGGCGACCCTCCACAGGGGGTGTACGGAGTGTACGACCAGAGCGGTCGAGGCATCGGAACCTGATCTTGAGGAGTCCGATGCACTGCTCAATCACAACCCGGGTGGTCCTCAAAGAGGGCAGGGCTGACCGACTGCCCAGGATGTAGCTGTCATGGACACTCCCAAGGAAGCGTGCGCACACGTGAATGATCTTCATCTGGTGGTCACACATGAGCTGTATGTTGAGGGAGGGGAACCCCTTTCTGTTAACATAGGGCACCCCCAAATGGCCCAGTGAGCACAGGGGCACATGCTTACCATCTATTACCACCTGAACATGGGGAATCCCGGCGATGGCAGAGAAACCTGCTGCCTGGGTACCTTGCTGGACTTGGTCCATGTCAAAGTTTATATAGTTTTCCACCTGGGCAAACAGGGCATCCGTGACCTATCGGATGCACCTGTGGACTGTGGCCTGCGAGATGCCACACAAGATCCCACTTGAGTCCGGGAATGATTCTGAGGCGCAAATGTTCAGGTGGTCCTTCAGGTGGTTCAGGTGGCTGCGGTGGACTTGATGGCCACTGGGAGTGGGTGTCCGCCTCCTCCATGTGGTGCCAAGTCCGCAAAGACATGCGCCCGTCATCTGCCCGAAGGATCAGCGATGCATGCACCAGCTGGACTCCCCCCTCTGGGCCCCTCCCTGGCCTGATGGACAGCCCGGTCATCAGGGTGTGCGGCGGGATCCGGCACATGGTCTGCCGCCTCGAGCATTTGGAGACGCTGCTGCTGCTGCCGTCTCTGCTGTCTGGCCACCCGGCCTAGCAGCAGCACCATTAGGGCAGGTTCTGGGTCCAAAATCCCGGCCATAACGTTCAATATCTGTAAGTCATTGGGAGAGGGAGTTAGACTGACAAACAGTGGTGGCTCCCACACCGGGAACCTCCATTCCCTCATTAACCCCCCTCTACCCTCCCACCATCTCCCCTTGAACGCCCTGCCCACACATATCCGGCAGCAGCAGGTACCCCTCACTGAACCCCAGACCCTGTAATAATCATAATCTATATTCCCGGACACCTGCACATAATGTCACCTGGGCCGGGCACTGCTCCCATTCCCGTGGCACTCACCTAGCCTCGGATCTTGGCTGCAGTGTATGTGGTGTTGCCTCCCGCAGTGTTGAGGCAGTGTGCAGGCATCACGGTGTTATAGGGATACTAGACAATGACTGCCACCTGCTACGTGGCCCGCCCCCGCCCGCCCACGGGGATCCACTTGGGTTGTGTGAAGCACTCACTTAACCACAATTGCCAATTCCCTCTCAGAATAGCCTTCAGCCACATGGCCAGAGGCCTCGGCAGTCGGTGGGGGTTATGGGAGGTCGATGGGGCAGACGGGCAGGGACAAAGGCTGCCCCCAGAACATGTACACATGATCCAGGGGATGGCACGGTGGTGCTGTATGCAGTTGACCCCCCCCCCCCACCCCCCCTCCTATCGCCTCCTCCCCACCATCCCATGGTGGCCCACCCCTTCGGAGGGTTCCCCCACTTGCCCAGGGTCCTTTGTGTGACACACCCCCCCAACACCACCCTCCACCCCCCCCAAACGACGGCAACCGGGCTCTTTGTCCGTGAGCAAAGATGGCTATTCAACCTCTTCGGCTTCCACACAGAAGCCCTTCTGCCAGGTTCAGGTTTTTCAAAGGGAGTACTAATCTGCACCAGAGTGACCAGTTGCTGGGGAGGCTGATGAATGACAGGAGGCCGCTGGATATGAGATCCTCCCGTTTATTGTATGAAATTAGGGCTGAAGTGGTGATAAGTGGTTTCTCGGCACGCTATGGCAAGATCCCGAGGGAGCCCAATGGAGCGGGCCGGTTGCATGGCAAACTGTGTGGCACCTGCCGCGGTTCTCAATTTTGGCCTCTCCTGCTATTCACCTGCCTCGTTTCACTTGAGCCACAGCAACGAGGCCTGAGAATCGCCCCCTTCGTTTTCTGTTCTTCCCAATTTTCCATCATATTCTTCCACGTTACTTCCATCAGTTGGGATAAAGAATCAAATTTATAGCAGAGACTGAGAGGGCAGGATTCTCACCACAGGGTCGGAGGTGAGGGAGAAGACATGGGGATTGTTATAAAAACAGAAAATACTGGACAATCTCAGCAGGTCTGACAACATCTGCGGAAACAGAAGGGAATTAATATTTCTCGTTTGGATGACTCTGTCAAAGATTGTTTCTGGAGGTTTGATCCCACCCCCAGGGGAAGCAGTCGCAGCCCCAAACTTTCATGGGCCAGGGTTGATTGGGCAGCCAATGGGCAGCCGTGGAGGTGGGAACGGAGGTGGGACAGAAAGCGTGCGGGTCTGAGCTGCCGGTACACTGTGTTACTTGCTCAGAGAAAGATGGAGCCAGAGAGACAGAGGCCCACATTTCATGGACACCAACCTGGACGTCTTCTTGGAGGCTGAGGGAGAGGAGGTGGTTCTCTTCCCAGAAGGAGCAGGAGCAGCCCTCTTTCCAGACCGGCATACAGAGATTGCCAACATTGAGCAGGCAAAATGTGGTGAGCAGAAACTGGGTTCAATGACCTTATTTGCTATGGCAAGGTGACTGCAATGCTGAACTCTCAGCTCAGGCCTCTGGGTATTCACCCTCCAGCAGACACTCCAGCTGAGGAGCATTAGGGTCTATGCTGCTCCTGAACATGGCAGGAGTACCCTGACACCTCAGAATGGCTCAAAGTCATAATGCTGCTGAGAAATTCACACTCAAATTCATTTCATATTTATTCAAGCCTTTGGCATTTACTGTGGAGATCAGCATCAACGTTAGTCTTGAAAAAGAAACAGACGACTTCCGGTTGCGGCTATGCGGAGCCAAGCCGCACGATTCGGCAGCTCCCGCTACCACGGACTTTCGGGCTCGCTAGAGGAGCCCCAACGGAACTTTCTTTTGACGCGAACCTGTGGGGAAGGGAAGAGAGAGGTCCCCCTCCAACTTCTATGAAACGGACCAGAAGTGCAACGGCCAAAGGAGCGGCACTGGAGCAATGGGAGAAGCGAGGGGAAGAAAACAAAATGGCGGCGGCCAGGGACAAAGGGGAGCTGCAGGAGTTCATCAAGCGCTGCTTCGAGGAGCAGCGCGAGGAGATGCGCAAGGAGATGTTGGCGCCTATGCTTTCGGCAATTGAAGGACTCGGGATCACCCAGAAGGCCCACAAAGTTAAGATCCAGGAGGTACAGAAAAGAGTCAGTCAGAACGAGGACGAGCTCTTGGGCCTAGCGGTGAGAGTGGAGCAGCACGAGGCGCTACACAAGAGGTGGGCGGGAAGACTCAAAGACCTGGAGACCAGGTCGAGGAGAAAGAATCTGCGAATCCTGGGTCTCCCTGAGGGAGTGGAGGGGGCCGATGCCGGGCATATGCGAGCACGATGCTCGAGGCGATGATGGGCACGAAGGCCCCTTCGAGGCCACTGGAGTTGGACGGGGCACATCGGGTGCTGGCGAGGGTCCAGGCAAATGAGCCGCCAAGGGCGATGGTGGTGAGGTTCCACCGGTTCACGGACAGAGAGTGGGTCTTGAGATGGGCCAAGAAGGAGCGGAGCAGTAAGTGGGACAATGCAGAGATCCGAATATACCCGGACTGGATCACGGAGGTTGCAAAGCGGAGAGCGGGTTTCAACCGGGCCAAAGCGGCGTTGTACCGGAAAGAAGTGAAATTCGGAATGCTGCAGCCAGCGCGACTGTGGGTCACATAGACGGAGTATTCGGCCATAGCCGTTTCGGACCATGTCCCGCACTGGGTGAAACTGGAGCTGGGAGAGGAGAGGGACCAACGCCCGTTGTGGCGGCTGGATGTGGGACTGCTGGCGGATGAGGTGGTGTGTGGGAAGGTGAGGGGGTATATTGAAAGGTACTTGGAGGCCAACAACAATGGGGAGGTGTGGGTGGTATGGGAGGCGTTGAAGGCGGTGATCAGGGGAGAGCTAATCTCCATTAGGGCTCACAGGGAGAAGACAGAGGGTATGGAAAGGGAGAGGTTAGTGGGGGAGATTTTGAGACTGGACAGGAGATATGCAGAGGTCCCGGAGGAAAGATTACTTGGGGAAAGACGACGGCTCCAGACGGAGTTTGACCTGTTGACCACAGGGAAGGCGGAGGCATAGTGGAGGAAAGCGCAGGGGGCGACCTACGAGTATGGGGAAAAGGCTAATCGGATGCTGGCACACCAGCTCCGTAAGAGGATGGCAGCGAGGGAAATAGGAGGAGTCAAAGATGGCAGGGGAGCCACGGTTCGGAGTGCGACGAAAATAAACGAGGTATTTAAGACCTTTTATAAAGAGCTGTACAGATCCCAGCCCCCAGCGGGGGAAGAGGGGATGAGACGATTCCTAGAATAACTGAGATTCCCGAGGGTGGAGGAGCAAGAGGTGGCTGGTTTGGGGGCACCAATTGGGTTGGAGGAGCTGAGCAAGGGTTTGGGGAGTATGCAGGCGGGGAAGGCCCCGGGACCGGACGTATTCCCGGTGGAGTTCTACAGGAAGTACGTAGACCTGTTGGCCCCGCTACTGGTGAGGACCTTTAATGAGGCAAGAGAGGAGGGGACCCTGCCCCCGACAATGTCGGAAGCGACAATTTCTTTGATCCTAAAGCGGGACAAGGACCCACTGCAATGTGGATCGTATAGGCCGATCTCGCTCCTCAATGTGGATGCAAAGTTGCTGGCAAGAGTGCTGGCCACAAGGATCGAGGACTGTGTCCGGGGAGTGATCCATGAAGATCAGACGGGATTCGTAAAGGGCAGGCAATTAAACACTAACGTGCGGTGGCTCTTAAACGTGATGATGATGCCATCGGAGGAGGGAGAGGCGGAGATAGTGGCAGCTATGGACGCGGAGAAGGCCTTTGACCGAGTAGAGTGGGAGTGCCTCTGGCAGGTGCTGCATAGGTTTGGGTTCGGGGGAGGGTTTATCAGTTGGGTTAAGCTCCTTTACAGGGCCCCGGTGGCGAGTGTAGTGACGAACCGGCAGAGATCGGAGTACTTTCGACTGTACCGAGGGACGAGGCAGGGGTGCCCCTGTCCCCCCTGTTGTTCGCATTGGCGATCGAATCATTGGGCATGTCATTGAGGGAGTCTAATAAATGGAGGGGGGTGGTCCGAGGGGGAGAAGAGCATCGGGTGTCGATATATGCGGATGACCTGTTGCTGTACGTGGCGGATCCAATGGAGGGGATGGTGGAGGTCATACAGACTCTAAGGGAGTTTGGGGAGTTTTCGGGCTATAAGCTCAATGTAGGGAAGAGTGAACTCTTTGTATTACAGGCGGGGGACCAAGAAAGAGGGATAGGGGACCTACCGCTGAGGAGGGCGGAGGGGATCTTTCGGTATCTGGGGACCCAGATAGCCAGGAGTTGGAGGACCCTACATAAACTGAATCTGACGAGGTTGGTGGAGCAAATGGTGGAGGATTTCAAAAGATGGGACATGTTACCGCTCTCGCTGGCGGGTAGAGTGCAGTCGGTCAAAATGGTGGTCCTTCCGAGGTTTCTGTTTGTGTTTCAGTGCCTTCCCATCGTGATCACTAAGGCCTTTTTTAAGAGAGTAGGCAGGAGTATTATGGGGTTTGTGTGGGCGAATAAGACCCCGAGAGTAAGGAGAGGGTTCCTGGAATGCAGTAGGGACCGAGGAGGGTTGGCGCTGCCAAACCTGGGGAGCTACTACTGGGCAGCAAATGTGGCGATGATCCGCAAGTGGGTTATGGAGGGAGAGGGGGCGGCATGGAAGAGGATGGAGATTGCATCCTGTAAAGGAACGAGCCTGGGGGCGTTGGTGACGGCACCGCTGCCGCTCTCGCCGACAAAGTATACCACGAGCCCGGTGGTGGCGGCAACGCTAAGGATCTGGGGCCAGTGGAGACGGCACTGGGGTGCAATGGGAGCATCGGTGTGGTCCCCGATCAGGGGTAACCACCGGTTTGTCCCGCGGAAGATGGACGGGGGGTTCCAGAGCTGGCATCGAGCGGGGATTGGAAGAATGGGGGACTTGATCATCGACGGGACGTTTGCGAGCCTAGGGGCACTGGAGGAGAAGTTTGAGTTACCCCCGGGAAATGCTTTTAGATATATGCAGGTGAGGGCTTTTGTGAGGCGACAGGTCAGGGAATTCCCGTTGCTCCCGGCACAAGAAGTTCAAGATAGGGTGATCTCGGGGGTATGGGTCGGGGAGGGCAAGGTGTCGGAAATACACCAAGAGATGAAAGAAGAGGGGGAAGCACTAGTAGAAGATTTGAAGGGTAAATGGGAGGAGGAGCTGGGGGAGGAGATCGAGGAAGGGCTGTGGGCTGATGCCCTGGGTAGGGTTAATTCCTCCTCCTCGTGTGCCAGGCTCAGCCTGATACAATTTAAGGTGGTTCACAGAGCGCACTTGACGGGGGCGAGGTTGAGTAGGTTCTTTGGGGTAGATGACAGATGTGGAAGGTGCTCAGGCAGCCCGGCGAACTATATCCATTTGTTTTGGTCATGCCTGGCACTGGAGGGGTTCTGGAGAGGAGTGGCGGGAGCAATATCTCAGGTGGTGAAAGTCCGGGTCAAACCAGGCTGGGGGCTAGCAATATTCGGAGTAGTGCTCGGACCGGGAGTGCAGGAGGCGAAAGAGGCCGGCATTCTGGCCTTTGCATCCCTAGTAGCCCGGCGAAGGATCTTGCTAATGTGGAAGGAGGCGAAGCCCCCCCAGCCTGGAGGCCTGGATAAATGATATGGCTGGGTCCATAAAGTTGGAGAGGATTAAGTTCGCCTGGAGAGGTTCTGCGCAGGGGTTCTACAGGCGGTGCCAACCGTTCCTAGACTATCTCGCGGAGCGTTAGAGGAAGGTCGGTCAGCAGCAGCAGCAACCTTGGGGGTGGGGGGGGGGGGACGTCCTGGGAGGGGTGGGAGGGGGAGGGGGGGGGGGAGAAAGGGCGGACTGCCTGGGAGGGTGGATGAGCAAGAGATAACATGAAGGGTTGGGGAAACTGGCACGTACGGGTGAGGGCCAGTGTACAAAGCTGTGTAAATATATCATTTTGCCATGTATATATCTTGCTCTGCGCGATTTCTCATTTTTTTTGTTACGGGGGCGGGGGGGTTATTGTTTGTAAGGGAGAAAAATTGTGTTAAAAAACTTTAATAAATATATTTTTTTTAAAAAAGAAAAAGAAACAGACTCACATTGCCCATAAGAGTGGGACCTGCAGATCATCACCCTAATGGAAGAGGGAGCCATGGACATTGCCAGGGTTGCTGACTAGCAATCAGGCAAGGCAAAATACGCAATGTGGGATAGATGGTGATTAGTAACTGGAATGCGGGGGGTCAGAGAATCCTGCCCCAGGTCAGCACGGTAACACAGTGGTTAGCACAGTTGCTTCACAGCTCCAGAGTCCCAGGTTCAATTCCCGGCTTGGGTCACTGTCTGTGCGGAGTCTGCACGTTCTCCCCGTGTCTGCGTGGGTTGCCTCCGGGTGCTCCGGTTTCCTCCAACAGTCCAAAGATGTGCATATTAGGTGGACAGGCCATGCCAAATTGCCCTTCATGTCCAAAGAGGTTAGGTGGGGTTACTGGGTAACGGGGATAGGTTTGAAGCGTGGGCTTAAGTGGGATGCTCTTTCCAAGGGCCGGTGGAGACTCGATGGGCCGAATGGCCTCATTCTGCACTGTAAGTTCTGTGGTTCTATGAATACACCACAGCCTTTTGGAGCACCAACCAAGGTCTGAAGCATTCATCGAGGAGGAAGAAGGTGCCAGCCCTCACGCGGTAACAGCATTATCTGCCTTTGTGGCCCCTCTGACTGAGGGAGCCTGTTTGCATTGAGCACCATGATGGAGGCTACTCCATGATGAAGACAGTGTGCATCCCAGCTTCAAGCCAAGTGTATGTTATAGGGTATTGGTTATAGTTTTGTGGATCTGCCAAAGACTTTGTAGTCATACATAGATTGACTGTAAGTCTTTATTGACACTTAGAACTATTTACAACTATACAGTAATGGGCACAAGCTAGGAACTGTCTCCATGCTTGCTCGTACACATGTCTTTGTCCAACACTCAACTGACCTGGAGTGTGGGTCATGTACCCTCTTACATCACTGTGTGGTGGTACTGTACTGTACTCAGTCCCAATTAAACCTAAATATTCTGTACCCTTAGAGCTTTCTCCTGATGAATTCTTCTCTGCACCTTTGCTTCTGGAGTTTCTTTTCAGGTCAGACTGCTTTCTTGAATTTTTTCTCAGTCTTCCAGCATTGGCGGCATGGTAGCACAGTGGTTAGCACTGTTGCTTCACAGCGCCAGAGACCCGGGTTCGATTCCGGCTTGGGTCACTGTCAGTGCGGAGTCTGCACGTTCTCTCCGTGTCTGCGTGGGTTTCCTCCGGGTGCTCCGGTTTCCTCCCACAAGTCCCGGAAGATGCGCTTGTTAGGTGAAATGGACATTCTGAATTCTCCCTCAGTGCAACCAAACAGTGTGGTGACTAGGGCATTTTTACAGTAACTTCATTGCAGTGTAAATGTAAGCCTACTTGTGACACTAATTAAGATTATTCTTATTATTACTCTGCATTTTCTACGAGGTTTTGGGTTTTTCCACAAAGTGCCACCATGTTGCAGAACATCGGTTACAGTTCGATGGGTCTGCAGAAGTCTTGTAGTCAAACAGATGTTATGCGTACATCTTTATTGGCTCTTAGAACTACTCAGAAATATGCAGGATAGGGTGAAATCTAGGAGCTATCTCCACGCTTGCTGACACACATGGCTCCATCCAACACTCAACTGATGCTTGGTGTGTGTCTATGTTCTCTTACATCGCTGTGTGGGTGGTTCACTACTCGTCCCGCACTAATGCTATATGTGCCAGAGCATTTTACTACAATGTGAAGGTCGTCTCCAACCACTCTGATGGCACATAGAAGAAGTGGATGAAAGTGGAAATCATCATGTCAGGTCGATCATTGAGTAGGACCCAGGGGTGTTTACCATTTAAACTTGTATACATTTGTCTTTTGAAACACCATGTAAATATGGATGCCAGATGTGTGAGCCTCTTTTCATTAATGGTAGCACAAGATAAGAGATGAAGTGGTGAAAAGGAGAAAGGGTCTGTGAACGGTGGCTTTGGAACATCTGGGCAAATGTGCACCCTTTATGATGTTGAGAATTGAACTGTTGCAGGCTCTGTCTTAAGCGGAGGTTTTCTCTCAGGCAGCTCAAAGTGAGTTCCAGACTATGGGTGGGATTCTCTGATTGTCGACACCGAAATCGCGTTCGGCGATTGGCCGGAGAATTTTTATGCCGAAATGGGGAGTGGCGCCATTTTTCCGATGCTCCGCCCCCTCAAAAACGGCGTACTCGAGGAGTATGCCTCACGCCGTTGGGATGGCCTCAGGACGTCACTTGAGGTCCTCCCTCGATGCTCCGCCCCCGATGTGCCAATTTACCGACGCCGTCGGTTGCGTGTCCTCTCAACTTTCGTCAACGTGGCATGGCGGCTGCGGACAGAGTCCAGCGCCGCCATAATCTGGAGGGGGGAGCTGTTCCGCTGGCACGGGGGGCTTCGGTGGGGCGTGGGGGGACTGGTGGGGGGTGGTCCGGGGGTGACGAGGAGGATTAAAGGGGGGCACTATCTGGCAGGCCAGTTCCGCGCACGTCCGGCACCATGTTGTAAGGTGCGGCTGCCTTCAGCATTCACCATCTTCAAGCTCCCCACCTCTTCAGTGGGCAATTTTATGGAAAGAGCAGCACGCCACAATGAGCAAAACACTTAAGGAGTGTACTGCAATCCGACTGGTCCAGGTGCCTGAACTCTATCTTCAGAAGCCCAATGGCAGCATGTGCAGCCTGTCAAAATCTGAACATATCCCTCAACCAGCACTCAATCAGTTCCTCAACAATCCTATTGCCATGGTTAATAGATTCTTGGGGCCACCTTCACACTGCCCTGGTGAAAGTGGCGGGGCCTGGAAATGGCAATGGGAAGCTGACACACTGGCCAGCGCTGGCATTTACATTTCCCACCCACCTTGCTTTCTGCTCTGTTCGGACTTAAAATTCTTGTGCAGTCTATTTGATCTAAAATCTCTGTGGTGTTCACACTCTAGATGAATAGAGGGCATTAGTGGAAGGGTGAGAACAGTCTTCCACCAACGTCTTACAATCTTCTGAATGTAGTATTTAAATGTCCATCAAAGGTGTTCATGTTAAATAAAAAATGTTATGAATAGACAATCAGTATTTATTTGGGCCCATGACCTCCCCGCCCCCCCCCCCCCCCCCCCACCCCCCCGGAACCCAACATTGTGGGTGGAGATTCCGTTTGTTTCTCAATGGCGGGAGGTGTCGCACCGTTTGATGGCAGCGGGATTCACTGCTCCTGCCGCTATCAATGGATTTCCCATTGAAGCCGCCCCAGGCAAACAGGAAACCCGAGGGTGGGGGTGTGCTGCTGCTGGCACCAGAGGATCCCGCAGCCAGCTAACGGCTGGAGAATTCTGGCCCATGGGCTGGAAGATGCCTTTGGCAGAACTCAAAGGTGCTGTTAAAGAAGCCTTGATGAGCTGCTGCAGTGTAAATGGTACACACTGCAGTTGTAAATGGTACACACTGCAGTTGTAAATGGTGCACACTGCAGTTGTAAATGGTACACACCGCAGTTGTAAATGGTATCACTGCAGTTGTAAATGGTACACACTGTAGTTGTAAATGGTATCACTGCAGTTGTAAATGGTGCACACTGCAGTTGTAAATAGTGTCACTGCAGTTGTAAATGGTGCACACTGCAGTTGGAAATAGTATCACTGCAGTTGTAAATGGTACACACTGCAGTTGTAAATGGTACACACTGCAGTTGTAAATAGTATCACTGCAGTTGTAAATGGTACACACTGCAGTTGTAAATGGTATCACTGCAGTTGTAAATGGTATCACTGCAGTTGTAAATGGTACACACTGCAGTTGTAAATGGTATCACTGCAGTTGTAAATGGTATCACTGCAGTTGTAAATGGGACACACTGCAGTTGTAAATGGTATCACTGCAGTTGTAAATGGTACACACTGCAGTTGTAAATGGTACACACCGCAGTTGTAAATGGTATCACTGCAGTTGTAAATGGTACACACTGTAGTTGTAAATGGTATCACTGCAGTTGTAAATGGTGCACACTGCAGTTGTAAATAGTATCACTGCAGTTGTAAATGGTGCACACTGCAGTTGGAAATAGTATCACTGCAGTTGTAAATGGTACACACTGCAGTTGTAAATGGTACACACTGCAGTTGTAAATAGTATCACTGCAGTTGTAAATGGTACACACTGCAGTTGTAAATGGTATCACTGCAGTTGTAAATGGTATCACTGCAGTTGTAAATGGTACACACTGCAGTTGTAAATGGTACACACTGCAGTTGTAAATGGTATCACTGCAGTTGTAAATGGTATCACTGCAGTTGTAAATGGTATCACTGCAGTTATAAATGGTACACACTGTAGCTGTAAATGGTATCACTGCAGTTGTAAATGGTACACACTGCAGTTGTAAATGGTACACACTGCAGTTGTAAATCGTATCACTGCAGTTGTAAATGGTATCACTGCAGTTATAAATGGTACACACTGCAGTTGTAAATGGTACACACTGCAGTTGTAAATGGTATCACTGCAGTTATAAATGGTACACACTGCAGTTGTAAATGGTACACACTTCAGTTGTAAATGGTACACACTGTAGCTGTAAATGGTATCACTGCAGTTGTAAATGGCGCACACTGCAGTTGTAAATGGTACACACTGCAGTTGTAAATAGTATCACTGCAGTTGTAAATAGTATCACTGCAGTTGTAAATGGTACACACTGCAGTTGTAAATGGTATCACTGCAGTTGTAAATGGTACACACTGCAGTTGTAAATGGTACACATTGCAGTTATAAATGGTACACACTGCAGTTGTAAATGGTACACACTGTAGTTGTAAATGGCATCACTGCAGTTGTAAATGGTACACAGTGTAGTTGTAAATGGTATCACACTGCAGTTGTAAATGGTATCACTGCAGTTGTAAATGGCGCACACTGCAGTTGTAAATGGTACACACCGCAGTTGTAAATGGTATCACTGCAGTTGTAAATGGCGCACACTGCAGTTGTAAATGGTATCACTGCAGTTGTAAATGGCGCACACTGCAGTTGTAAATGGTACACATTGCAGTTGTAAATGGTATCACTGCAGTTGTAAATGGCGCACACTGCAGTTGTAAATGGTATCACTGCAGTTGTAAATGGTATCACTGCAGTTGTAAATGGTACACATTGCAGTTGTAAATGGTATCACTGCAGTTGTAAATGGTCCACACTGCAGTTGTAAATGGTATCACTGCAGTTGTAAATGGTATCACTGCAGTTGTAAATGGCGCACACTGCAGTTGTAAATTGTATCACTGCAGTTGTAAATGGTACACACTGCAGTTGTAAATGGTACACACCGCAGTTGTAAATGGTATCACTGCAGTTGTAAATGGCATCACTGCAGTTGTAAATGGTATCACACTGCAGTTGTAAATGGTACACACCGCAGTTGTAAATGGTATCACTGCAGTTGTAAATGGTACACACTGCAGTTGTAAATGGTACACATTGCAGTTGTAAATGGTACACACTGCAGTTGTAAATGGTACACACTGTAGTTGTAAATGGCATCACTGCAGTTGTAAATGGTACACAGTGTAGTTGTAAATGGTATCACACTGCAGTTGTAAATGGTATCACTGCAGTTGTAAATGGCGCACACTGCAGTTGTAAATGGTATCACTGCAGTTGTAAATGGTACACATTGCAGTTGTAAATAGTTCACACTGCAGTTGTAAATGGTACACACTGCAGTTGTAAATGATATCACTGCAGTTGTAAATGGTACACACTGCAGTTGTAAATGGTACACACTGCAGTTGTAAATGGTACACATTGCAGTTGTAAATGGTATCACACTGCAGTTGTAAATGGTATCACTGCAGTTGTAAATGGTATCACTGCAGTTGTAAATGGTATCACACTGCAGTTGTAAATGGTATCACACTGCAGTTGTAAATTGTATCACACTGTAGTTGTAAATGGTATCACACTGCAGTTGTAAATGGTATCACTGCAGTTGTAAATGGTATCACTGCAGTTGTAAATGGTGCACACTGCAGTTGTAAATGGTTCACACCGCAGTTGTAAATGGTATCACTGCAGTTGTAAATGGTACACACTGCAGTTGTAAATGGTACACAGTGTAGTTGTAAATGGTATCACACTGCAGTTGTAAATGGTATCACTGCAGTTGTAAATGGTGCACACTGCAGTTGTAAATGGTATCACTGCAGTTGTAAATGGTACACACTGCAGTTGTAAATGGTATCACACTGCAGTTGTAAATGGTACACACTGTAGTTGTAAATGGCATCACTGCAGTTGTAAATGGTACACAGTGTAGTTGTAAATGGTATCACTGCAGTTGTAAATGGTACACACTGCAGTTGTAAATGGTACACACTGCAGTTGTAAATGGTATCACACTGCAGTTGTAAATGGTACACACTGTAGTTGTAAATGGCATCACTGCAGTTGTAAATGGTACACACTGCAGTTGTAAATGGTATCACTGCAGTTGTAAATGGTACACACTGCAGTTGTAAATGGTACACATTGCAGTTGTAAATGGTACACGCTACAGTTGTAAATGGTACACACTGCAGTTGTAAATGGTATCACTGCAGTTGTAAATGGTACACACTGCAGTTGTAAATGGTACACACTGCAGTTGTAAATGGTACACATTGCAGTTGTAAATGGTATAACACTGCAGTTGTAAATGGTACACACTGTAGTTGTAAATGGCATCACTGCAGTTGTAAATTGTACACACTGTAGTTGTAAATGGTATCACTGCAGTTGTAAATGGCGCACACTGCCATTGTAGATAGTATCACTGCAGTTGTAAATGGTACACACTGCAGTTGTAAATTGTATCACTGCAGTTGTAAATGGTATCACTGCAGTTGTAAATGGCGCACACTGCCGTTGTAGATAGTATCACTGCTGTTGTAAATGGTACACATTGCAGTTGTAAATGGTATCACACTGCAGTTGTAAATGGTACACACTGCAGTTGGAAATGGTACACACTGTAGTTGTAAATGGTATCACTGCAGTTGTAAATGGCGCACACTGCAGTTGTAAATAGTATCACTGCAGTTGTAAATGGTACACATTGCAGTTGTAAATGGTATCATTGCAGATGTAGATGGTATCACTGCAGTTGTAAATGGTACACACTGCAGTTGTAAATGGTACACACTGCAGTTGTAAATGGTATCACTGCAGTTGTAAATGGTACACACTGCAGTTGTAAATGGTACACACTGCAGTTGTAAATGGTACACACTGTAGTTGTAAATGGTATCACTGCAGTTGTAAATGGCGCACACTGCAGTTGTAAATGGTATCACACTGCAGTTGTAAATGGTATCACTGCAGTTGTAAATGGTACACACTGCAGTTGTAAATGGTATCACACTGCAGTTGTAAATGGTACACACTGCAGTTGTAAATGGTACACACTGCAGTTGTAAATGGTACACACTGCAGTTGTAAATGGTATCACACTGCAGTTGTAAATGGTGCACACTGCAGTTGTAAATGGTATCACTGCAGTTGTAAATGGTACACACTGTAGTTGTAAATGGTATCACTGCAGTTGTAAATGGCGCACACTGCAGTTGTAAATGGTACACACCGCAGTTGTAAATGGTATCACTGCAGTTGTAAATGGTACACACTGTAGTTGTAAGTGGTATCACTGCAGTTGTAAATGGCGCACACTGCAGTTGTAAATGGTATCACACTGCAGTTGTAAATGGTATCACTGCAGTTGTAAATGGTACACACTGCAGTTGTAAATGGTATCACACTGCAGTTGTAAATGGTACACACTGCAGTTGTAAATGGTACACACTGCAGTTGTAAATGGTATCACTGCAGTTGTAAATGCTACACACTGCAGTTGTAAATGGTACACACTGCAGTTGTAAATGGTACACACTGCAGTTGTAAATGGTATCACACTGCAGTTGTAAATGGTATCATTGCAGATGTAGATGGTATCACTGCAGTTGTAAATGGTACACACTGCAGTTGTAAATGGTACACACTGCAGTTGTAAATGGTATCACTGCAGTTGTAAATGGTACACACTGCAGTTGTAAATGGTACACACTGCAGTTGTAAATGGTACACACTGTAGTTGTAAATGGTATCACTGCAGTTGTAAATGGCGCACACTGCAGTTGTAAATGGTATCACACTGCAGTTGTAAATGGTATCACTGCAGTTGTAAATGGTACACACTGCAGTTGTAAATGGTATCACACTGCAGTTGTAAATGGTACACACTGCAGTTGTAAATGGTACACACTGCAGTTGTAAATGGTATCACTGCAGTTGTAAATGGTACACACTGCAGTTGTAAATGGTACACACTGCAGTTGTAAATGGTACACACTGCAGTTGTAAATGGTATCACACTGCAGTTGTAAATGGTGCACACTGCAGTTGTAAATGGTATCACTGCAGTTGTAAATGGTACACACTGTAGTTGTAAATGGTATCACTGCAGTTGTAAATGGCGCACACTGCAGTTGTAAATGGTACACACCGCAGTTGTAAATGGTATCACTGCAGTTGTAAATGGTACACACTGTAGTTGTAAGTGGTATCACTGCAGTTGTAAATGGCGCACACTGCAGTTGTAAATGGTATCACACTGCAGTTGTAAATGGTATCACTGCAGTTGTAAATGGTACACACTGCAGTTGTAAATGGTATCACACTGCAGTTGTAAATGGTACACACTGCAGTTGTAAATGGTACACACTGCAGTTGTAAATGGTATCACTGCAGTTGTAAATGCTACACACTGCAGTTGTAAATGGTACACACTGCAGTTGTAAATGGTACACACTGCAGTTGTAAATGGTATCACACTGCAGTTGTAAATGGTGCACACTGCAGTTGTAAATGGTACACACAGCAGTTGTAAATGGTATCACTGCAGTTGTAAATGGTACACACTGTAGTTGTAAATGATATCACTGCAGTTGTAAATGGTACACACTGCAGTTGTAAATGGTACACACTGCAGTTGTAAATGGTACACAGTGTAGTTGTAAATGGTATCACTGCAGTTGTAAATGGCGCACACTGCAGTTGTAAATAGTATCACTGCAGTTGTAAATGGTACACACTGCAGTTGTAAATGGTACACATTGCAGTTGTAAATGGTATCACTGCAGTTGTAAATGGTATCACTGCAGTTGTAAATGTTCCACACTGCAGTTGTAAATGGTATCACTGCAGTTGTAAATGGTACACATTGCAGTTGTAAATAGTATCACTGCAGTTGTAAATTGTATCACTGCAGTTGTAAATAGTATCACTGCAGTTGTAAATGGTACACACTGCAGTTGTAAATTGTATCACTGCAATTGTAAATGGTACACACTGTAGCTGTAAATGGTATCACTGCAGTTGTAAATGGTACACACTGCAGTTGTAAATGGTGCACACTGCAGTTGTAAATAGTATCACTGCAGTTGTAAATGGTACACACTGCAGTTGTAAATGGTACACACTGTAGCTGTAAATGGTATCACTGCAGTTGTAAATGGTACACACTGCAGTTGTAAATGGTACACACTGTAGCTGTAAATGGTATCACTGCAGTTGTAAATGGTACACACTGCAGTTGTAAATTGTATCACTGCAGTTGTAAATGGTACACACTGCAGTTGTAAATGGTATCACTGCAGTTGTAAATGGTACACACTGCAGTTGTAAATGGTATCACTGCAGTTGTAAATGGTACACACTGTAGTTGTAAATGGTATCACTGCAGTTGTAAATGGCGCACACTGCCGTTGTAAATATTATCACTGCAGTTGTAAATGGTACACACTGCAGTTGTAAATTGTATCACTGCAGTTGTAAATGGTACACACTGCAGTTGTAAATGGTACACACTGCAGTTGTAAATGGTACACATTGCAGTTGTAAATGGTATCACACTGCAGTTGTAAATGGTATCACTGCAGTTGTAAGTGGTACACACTGTAGTTGTAAATGGTATCACTGCAGTTGTAAATGGCGCACACTGCAGTTGTAAATGGTACACACTGCAGTTGTAAATGGTATCACTGCAGTTGTAAATGTTACACACTGCAGTTGTAAATGGTAACACTGCAGTTGTAAATGGTACACATTGCAGTTGTAAATAGTATCACTGCAGTTGTAAATGGTACACACTGCAGTTGTAAATGGTATCACTGCAGTTGTAAATGGTACACATTGCAGTTGTAAATGGTATCACACTGCAGTTGTAAATGGTATCACTGCAGTTGTAAATGGTACACACTGCAGTTGTAAATGGCATCACTGCAGTTGTAAATGGTACACACTGCAGTTGTAAATGGTCCACACTGCAGTTGTAAATGGTACACACTGCAGTTGTAAATGGTATCACACTGCAGTTGTAAATGGTATCACTGCAGTTGTAAATGGTACACACTGCAGTTGTAAATGGTATCACTGCAGTTGTAAATGGTATCACTGCAGTTGTAAATGGTACACACTGCAGTTGTACATGGTATCACACTGCAGTTGTAAATGGTACACACTGCAGTTGTGAATGGTACACACTGCAGTTGTAAATGGTATCACACTGCAGTTGTAAATGGTACACACTGCAGTTGTGAATGGTACACACTGCAGTTGTGAATGGTACACGCTGCAGTTGTAAATGGTATCACACTGCAGTTGTAAATGGTACACACTGCAGTTGTAAATGGTACACATTGCAGTTGTAAATGGTACACATTGCAGTTGGAAATGGTATCACACGGCAGTGGTAAATGTTATCACTGCAGCTGTAAATGGTACACACTGCAGTTGTAAATGGTACACACTGCAGTTGTAAATGGTATCACACTGCAGTTGTAAATAGTACACATTGCAGTTGTAAATGGTACACACTGCAGTTGTAAATGGTACACACTGCAGTTGTAAATGGCATCACTGCAGTTGTAAATGGTACACATTGCAGTTGTAAATGGTACACACTGCAGTTGTAAATGGTACACACTGCAGTTGTAAATGGTATCACTGCAGTTGTAAATGGTACACATTGCAGTTGTAAATGGTACACACTGCAGTTGTAAATGGTATCACTGCAGTTGTAAATGATACACATTGCAGTTGTAAATGGTATCACTGCAGTTGTAAATGGTACACATTGCAGTTGTAAATGGTATCACTGCAGTTGTAAATGGTACACATTGCAGTTGTAAATAGTATCACTGCAGTTGTAAATGGTACACATTGCAGTGTAAATGGTATCACTGCAGTTGTAAATGGTATCACTGCAGTTGTAAATGGTACACATTGCAGTTGTAAATGGTATCACACTGCAGTTGTAAATGGTATCACTGCAGTTGTAAATGGTACACACTGCAGTTGTAAATGGTATCACTGCAGTTGTAAATGGTACACACTGCAGTTGTAAATGGTCCACACTGCAGTTGTAAATGGTATCACTGCAGTTGTAAATGGTATCACTGCAGTTGTAAATGGTACACACTGCAGTTGTAAATGGTACACACTGAAGTTGTAAATGGTTCACACTGCAGTTGTAAATGGTACACATTGCAGTTGTAAATTGTATCACTGCAGTTGTAAATGGTACACGCTGCAGTCGTAAATGGTACCCATTGCAGTTGTAAATGGTATCACTGCAGTTGTAAATGGTACACACTGCAGTTGTGAATGGTTCACACTGCAGTTGTAAATGGTATCACACTGCAGTTGTAAATGGTTCACACTGCAGTTGTGAATGGTACACACTGCAGTTGTAAATGGTATCACACTGCAGTTGTGAATGGTACACATTGCAGTTGTAAATGGTACACACTGCAGTTGTAAATGGTATCACTGCAGTTGTAAATGGTACACATTGCAGTTGTAAATGGTATCACACTGCAGTTGTAAATGGTATCACTGCAGTTGTAAATGGTCCACACTGCAGTTGTAAATGGTATCACTGCAGTTGTAAATGGTATCACTGCAGTTGTAAATGGTACACACTGCAGTTGTAAATGGTACACACCGAAGTTGTAAATGGTTCACACTGCAGTTGTAAATGGTACACATTGCAGTTGTAAATGGTATCACTGCAGTTGTAAATGGTACACGCTGCAGTCGTAAATGGTACACATTGCAGTTGTAAATGGTATCACTGCAGTTGTAAATGGTACACACTGCAGTTGTGAATGGTACACACTGCAGTTGTAAATGGTATCACACTGCAGTTGTAAATGGTTCACACTGCAGTTGTGAATGGTACACACTGCAGTTGTAAATGGTATCACACTGCAGTTGTGAATGGTACACACTGCAGTTGTGAATGGTACACGCTGCAGTTGTAAATGGTATCACACTGCAGTTGTAAATGGTACACACTGCAGTTGTAAATGGTACACATTGCAGTTGTAAATGGTACACATTGCAGTTGTAAATGGTATCACTGCAGTTGTAAATGGTACACATTGCAGTTGGAAATGGTATCACACGGCAGTTGTAAATGGTATCACTGCAGTTGTAAATGGCGCACACTGCAGTTGTAAATGGTATCACACTGCAGTTGTAAATAGTACACATTGCAGTTGTAAATGGTACACACTGCAGTTGTAAATGGTACACACTGCAGTTGTAAATGGTATCACTGCAGGTGTAAATGGTACACATTGCAGTTGTAAATGGTACACACTGCAGTTGTAAATGGTACACACTGCAGTTGTAAATGGTATCACTGCAGTTGTAAATGGTACACACTGCAGTTGTAAATGGTATCACTGCAGTTGTAAATGGTACACATTGCAGTTGTAAATGGTACACACTGCAGTTGTAAATGGTATCACTGCAGTTGTAAATGGTACACATTGCAGTTGTAAATGGTATCACTGCAGTTGTAAATGGTACACATTGCAGTTGTAAATAGTATCACTGCAGTTGTAAATGGTACACACTGCAGTTGTAAATGGTATCACTGCAGTTGTAAATGGTACACATTGCAGTTGTAAATGGTATCACACTGCAGTTGTAAATGGTACACACTGCAGTTGTAAATGGTTCACACTGCAGTTGTAAATGGTATCACTGCAGTTGTAAATGGTACACGCTGCAGGCGTAAATGGTACACATTGCAGTTGTAAATGGTATCACTGCAGTTGTAAATGGTACACACTGCAGTTGTGAATGGTACACACTGCAGTTGTAAATGGTATCACTGCAGTTGTAAATGGTCCACACTGCAGTTGTAAATGGTATCACTGCAGTTGTAAATGGTATCACTGCAGTTGTAAATGGTACACACTGCAGTTGTAAATGGTACACACTGCAGTTGTAAATGGTTCACACTGCAGTTGTAAATGGTATCACTGCAGTTGTAAATGGTACACGCTGCAGTCGTAAATGGTACACATTGCAGTTGTAAATGGTATCACACTGCAGTTGTAAATGGTACACACTGCAGTTGTGAATGGTACACACTGCAGTTGTAAATGGTATCACACTGCAGTTGTAAATGGTACACAATGCAGTTGTGAATGGTACACACTGCAGTTGTGAATGGTACACGCTGCAGTTGTAAATGGTATCACACTGCAGTTGTAAATGGTACACACTGCAGTTGTAAATGGTACACACTGCAGTTGTAAATGGTACACATTGCAGTTGTAAATGGTATCACACTGCAGTTGTAAATGGTACACACTGCAGTTGTAAGTGGTGCACACTGCAGTTGTAAATAGTATCACTGCAGTTGTAAATGGTACACACTGTAGTTGTAAATGGCATCACTGCAGTTGTAAATGGTACACACTGTAGTTGTAAATGGTATCACTGCAGTTGTAAATGGCGCACACTGCAGTTGTAAATTGTATCACTGCAGTTGTAAATAGTATCACTGCAGTTGTAAATGGTACACACTGCAGTTGTAAATTGTATCACTGCAATTGTAAATGGTACACACTGTAGCTGTAAATGGTATCACTGCAGTTGTAAATGGTACACACTGCAGTTGTAAATGGTGCACACTGCAGTTGTAAATAGTATCACTGCAGTTGTAAATGGTACACACTGCAGTTGTAAATGGTACACACTGTAGCTGTAAATGGTATCACTGCAGTTGTAAATGGTACACACTGCAGTTGTAACTGGTACACACTGTAGCTGTAAATGGTATCACTGCAGTTGTAAATGGTACACACTGCAGTTGTAAATTGTATCACTGCAGTTGTAAATGGTACACACTGCAGTTGTAAATGGTATCACTGCAGTTGTAAATGGTACACACTGCAGTTGTAAATGGTATCACTGCAGTTGTAAATGGTACACACTGTAGCTGTAAATGGTATCACTGCAGTTGTAAATGGCGCACACTGCCGTTGTAAATAGTATCACTGCAGTTGTAAATGGTACACACTGCAGTTGTAAATTGTATCACTGCAGTTGTAAATGGTACACACTGCAGTTGTAAATGGTACACACTGCAGTTGTAAATGGTACACATTGCAGTTGTAAATGGTATCACACTGCAGTTGTAAATGGTACACACTGTAGTTGTAAATGGTATCACTGCAGTTGTAAATGGTACACACTGTAGTTGTAAATGGTATCACTGCAGTTGTAACGTACACTGCAGTTGTAAATGGTACACACTGCAGTTGTAAATGGTATCACTACAGTTGTAAATGTTACACACTGCAGTTGTAAATGGTATCACTGCAGTTGTAAATGGTACACATTGTAGTTGTAAATAGTATCACTGCAGTTGTAAATGGTACACACTGCAGTTGTAAATGGTATCACTGCAGTTGTAAATGGTACACATTTCAGTTGTAAATGGTATCACACTGCAGTTGTAAATGGTATCACTGCAGTTGTAAATGGTACACACTGCAGTTGTAAATGGCATCACTGCAGTTGTAAATGGTACACACTGCAGTTGTAAATGGTCCACACTGCAGTTGTAAATGGTACACACTGCAGTTGTAAATGGTATCACTGCAGTTGTAGTTGGTACACACTGCAGTTGTAAATGGTTTCACTGCAGTTGTAAATGGTATCACTGCAGTTGTAAATGGTACACACTGCAGTTGTACATGGTATCACACTGCAGTTGTAAATGGTACACACTGCAGTTGTGAATGGTACACACTGCAGTTGTAAATGGTATCACACTGCAGTTGTAAATGGTACACACTGCAGTTGTGAATGGTACACACTGCAGTTGTGAATGGTACACGCTGCAGTTGTAAATGGTATCACACTGCAGTTGTAAATGGTACACACTGCAGTTGTAAATGGTACACATTGCAGTTGTAAATGGTACATATTGCAGTTGTAAATGGTATCACTGCAGTTGTAAATGGTACACATTGCAGTTGGAAATGGTATCACACGGCAGTTGTAAATGTTATCACTGCAGTTGTAAATGGTACACACTGCAGTTGTAAATGGTACACACTGCAGTTGTAAATGGTATCACACTGCAGTTGTAAATAGTACACATTGCAGTTGTAAATGGTACACACTGCAGTTGTAAATGGTACACACTGCAGTTGTAAATGGTATCACTGCAGTTGTAAATGGTACACATTGCAGTTGTAAATGGTACACACTGCAGTTGTAAATGGTACACACTGCAGTTGTAAATGGTATCACTGCAGTTGTAAATGGTACACATTGCAGTTGTAAATGGTACACACTGCAGTTGTAAATGGTATCACTGCAGTTGTAAATGATACACATTGCAGTTGTAAATGGTATCACTGCAGTTGTAAATGGTACACATTGCAGTTGTAAATGGTATCACTGCAGTTGTAAATGGTACACGCTGCAGTCGTAAATGGTACCCATTGCAGTTGTAAATGGTATCACTGCAGTTGTAAATGGTACACACTGCAGTTGTGAAAGGTACACACTGCAGTTGTAAATGGTACACACTGCAGTTGTGAAAGGTACACACTGCAGTTGTAAATGGTATCACACTGCAGTTGTAAATGGTTCACACTGCAGTTGTAAATGGTACACATTGCAGTTGTAAATGGTATCACACTGCAGTTGTAAATGGTATCACTGCAGTTGTAAATGGTACACGCTGCAGTCGTAAATGGTACCCATTGCAGTTGTAAATGGTATCACTGCAGTTGTAAATGGTACACACTGCAATTGTGAAAGGTACACACTGCAGTTGTAAATGGTATCACACTGCAGTTGTAAATGGTTCACACTGCAGTTGTGAATGGTACACACTGCAGTTGTAAATGGTATCACACTGCAGTTGTGAATGGTACACATTGCAGTTGTAAATGGTACACACTGCAGTTGTAAATGGTATCACTGCAGTTGTAAATGGTACACATTGCAGTTGTAAATGGTATCACACTGCAGTTGTAAATGGTATCACTGCAGTTGTAAATGGTACACACTGCAGTTGTAAATGGTATCACTGCAGTTGTAAATGGTACACACTGCAGTTGTAAATGTTCCACACTGCAGTTGTAAATGGTATCACTGCAGTTGTAAATGGTATCACTGCAGTTGTAAATGGTACACACTGCAGTTGTAAATGGTACACACCGAAGCTGTAAATGATTCACACTGCAGTTGTAAATGGTACACATTGCAGTTGTAAATGGTATCACTGCAGTTGTAAATGGTACACACTGCAGTTGTGAATGGTACACACTGCAGTAGTAAATGGTATCACACTGCAGTTGTAAATGGTTCACACTGCAGTTGTGAATGGTACACACTGCAGTTGTAAATGGTATCACACTGCAGTTGTGAATGGTACACACTGCAGTTGTGAATGGTACACACTGCAGTTGTAAATGGTATCACTGCAGTTGTAAATGGTACACATTGCAGTTGTAAATAGTATCACTGCAGTTGTAAATGGTACACACTGCAGTTGTAAATGGTATCACTGCAGTTGTAAATGGTACACATTGCAGTTGTAAATGGTATCACACTGCAGTTGTAAATGGTACACACTGCAGTTGTAAATGGTTCACACTGTAGTTGTAAATGGTATCACTGCAGTTGTAAATGGTACACGCTGCAGGCGTAAATGGTACACATTGCAGTTGTAAATGGTATCACTGCAGTTGTAAATGGTACACACTGCAGTTGTGAATGGTACACACTGCAGTTGTAAATGGTATCACTGCAGTTGTAAATGGTCCACACTGCAGTTGTAAATGGTATCACTGCAGTTGTAAATGGTATCACTGCAGTTGTAAATGGTACACACTGCAGTTGTAAATGGTACACACTGCAGTTGTAAATGGTTCACACTGCAGTTGTAAATGGTATCACTGCAGTTGTAAATGGTACACGCTGCAGTCGTAAATGGTACACATTGCAGTTGTAAATGGTATCACACTGCAGTTGTAAATGGTACACACTGCAGTTGTGAATGGTACACACTGCAGTTGTAAATGGTATCACACTGCAGTTGTAAATGGTACACAATGCAGTTGTGAATGGTACACACTGCAGTTGTGAATGGTACACGCTGCAGTTGTAAATGGTATCACACTGCAGTTGTAAATGGTACACACTGCAGTTGTAAATGGTACACACTGCAGTTGTAAATGGTACACATTGCAGTTGTAAATGGTATCACACTGCAGTTGTAAATGGTACACACTGCAGTTGTAAGTGGTGCACACTGCAGTTGTAAATAGTATCACTGCAGTTGTAAATGGTACACACTGTAGTTGTAAATGGCATCACTGCAGTTGTAAATGGTACACACTGTAGTTGTAAATGGTATCACTGCAGTTGTAAATGGCGCACACTGCAGTTGTAAATTGTATCACTGCAGTTGTAAATAGTATCACTGCAGTTGTAACTGGTACACACTGCAGTTGTAAATTGTATCACTGCAATTGTAAATGGTACACACTGTAGCTGTAAATGGTATCACTGCAGTTGTAAATGGTACACACTGCAGTTGTAAATGGTGCACACTGCAGTTGTAAATAGTATCACTGCAGTTGTAAATGGTACACACTGCAGTTGTAAATGGTACACACTGTAGCTGTAAATGGTATCACTGCAGTTGTAAATGGTACACACTGCAGTTGTAAATGGTACACACTGTAGCTGTAAATGGTATCACTGCAGTTGTAAATGGTACACACTGCAGTTGTAAATTGTATCACTGCAGTTGTAAATGGTACACACTGCAGTTGTAAATGGTATCACTGCAGTTGTAAATGGTACACACTGCAGTTGTAAATGGTATCACTGCAGTTGTAAATGGTACACACTGTAGTTGTAAATGGTATCACTGCAGTTGTAAATGGCGCACACTGCCGTTGTAAATAGTATCACTGCAGTTGTAAATGGTACACACTGCAGTTGTAAATTGTATCACTGCAGTTGTAAATGGTACACACTGCAGTTGTAAATGGTACACACTGCAGTTGTAAATGGTACACATTGCAGTTGTAAATGGTATCACACTGCAGTTGTAAATGGTACACACTGTAGTTGTAAATGGTATCACTGCAGTTGTAAATGGTACACACTGTAGTTGTAAATGGTATCACTGCAGTTGTAACGTACACTGCAGTTGTAAATGGTACACACTGCAGTTGTAAATGGTATCACTGCAGTTGTAAATGTTACACACTGCAGTTGTAAATGGTATCACTGCAGTTGTAAATGGTACACATTGTAGTTGTAAATAGTATCACTGCAGTTGTAAATGGTACACACTGCAGTTGTAAATGGTATCACTGCAGTTGTAAATGGTACACATTGCAGTTGTAAATGGTATCACACTGCAGTTGTAAATGGTATCACTGCAGTTGTAAATGGTACACACTGCAGTTGTAAATGGCATCACTGCAGTTGTAAATGGTACACACTGCAGTTGTAAATGGTCCACACTGCAGTTGTAAATGGTACACACTGCAGTTGTAAATGGTATCACTGCAGTTGTAGTTGGTACACACTGCAGTTGTAAATGGTTTCACTGCAGTTGTAAATGGTATCACTGCAGTTGTAAATGGTACGCACTGCAGTTGTACATGGTATCACACTGCAGTTGTAAATGGTACACACTGCAGTTGTGAATGGTACACACTGCAGTTGTAAATGGTATCACACTGCAGTTGTAAATGGTACACACTGCAGTTGTGAATGGTACACACTGCAGTTGTGAATGGTACACGCTGCAGTTGTAAATGGTATCACACTGCAGTTGTAAATGGTACACACTGCAGTTGTAAATGGTACACATTGCAGTTGTAAATGGTACATATTGCAGTTGTAAATGGTATCACTGCAGTTGTAAATGGTACACATTGCAGTTGGAAATGGTATCACACGGCAGTTGGAAATGTTATCACTGCAGTTGTAAATGGTACACACTGCAGTTGTAAATGGTACACACTGCAGTTGTAAATGGTATCACACTGCAGTTGTAAATAGTACACATTGCAGTTGTAAATGGTACACACTGCAGTTGTAAATGGTACACACTGCAGTTGTAAATGGTATCACTGCAGTTGTAAATGGTACACATTGCAGTTGTAAATGGTACACACTGCAGTTGTAAATGGTACACACTGCAGTTGTAAATGGTATCACTGCAGTTGTAAATGGTACACATTGCAGTTGTAAATGGTACACACTGCAGTTGTAAATGGTATCACTGCAGTTGTAAATGATACACATTGCAGTTGTAAATGGTATCACTGCAGTTGTAAATGGTACACATTGCAGTTGTAAATGGTATCACTGCAGTTGTAAATGGTACACGCTGCAGTCGTAAATGGTACCCATTGCAGTTGTAAATGGTATCACTGCAGTTGTAAATGGTACACACTGCAGTTGTGAAAGGTACACACTGCAGTTGTAAATGGTACACACTGCAGTTGTGAAAGGTACACACTGCAGTTGTAAATGGTATCACACTGCAGTTGTAAATGGTTCACACTGCAGTTGTAAATGGTACACATTGCAGTTGTAAATGGTATCACACTGCAGTTGTAAATGGTATCACTGCAGTTGTAAATGGTACACGCTGCAGTCGTAAATGGTACCCATTGCAGTTGTAAATGGTATCACTGCAGTTGTAAATGGTACACACTGCAGTTGTGAAAGGTACACACTGCAGTTGTAAATGGTATCACACTGCAGTTGTAAATGGTTCACACTGCAGTTGTGAATGGTACACACTGCAGTTGTAAATGGTATCACACTGCAGTTGTGAATGGTACACATTGCAGTTGTAAATGGTACACACTGCAGTTGTAAATGGTATCACTGCAGTTGTAAATGGTACACATTGCAGTTGTAAATGGTATCACACTGCAGTTGTAAATGGTATCACTGCAGTTGTAAATGGTACACACTGCAGTTGTAAATGGTATCACTGCAGTTGTAAATGGTACACACTGCAGTTGTAAATGTTCCACACTGCAGTTGTAAATGGTATCACTGCAGTTGTAAATGGTATCACTGCAGTTGTAAATGGTACACACTGCAGTTGTAAATGGTACACACCGAAGCTGTAAATGATTCACACTGCAGTTGTAAATGGTACACATTGCAGTTGTAAATGGTATCACTGCAGTTGTAAATGGTACACACTGCAGTTGTGAATGGTACACACTGCAGTAGTAAATGGTATCACACTGCAGTTGTAAATGGTTCACACTGCAGTTGTGAATGGTACACACTGCAGTTGTAAATGGTATCACACTGCAGTTGTGAATGGTACACACTGCAGTTGTGAATGGTACACACTGCAGTTGTAAATGGTATCACTGCAGTTGTAAATGGTACACATTGCAGTTGTAAATGGTATCACACTGCAGTTGTAAATGGTATCACTGCAGTTGTAAATGGTACACACTGCAGTTGTAAATGGTATCACTGCAGTTGTAAATGGTACACACTGCAGTTGTAAATGGTCCACACTGCAGTTGTAAATGGTATCACTGCAGTTGTAAATGGTATCACTGCAGTTGTAAATGGTACACACTGCAGTTGTAAATGGTACACACCGAAGCTGTAAATGATTCACACTGCAGTTGTAAATGGTACACATTGCAGTTGTAAATGGTATCACTGCAGTTGTAAATGGTACACACTGCAGTTGTGAATGGTACACACTGCAGTAGTAAATGGTATCACACTGCAGTTGTAAATGGTTCACACTGCAGTTGTGAATGGTACACACTGCAGTTGTAAATGGTATCACACTGCAGTTGTGAATGGTACACACTGCAGTTGTGAATGGTACACGCTGCAGTTGTAAATGGTATCACACTGCAGTTGTAAATGGTACACACTGCAGTTGTAAATGGTACACATTGCAGTTGTAAATGGTACACATTGCAGTTGTAAATGGTATCACTGCAGTTGTAAATGGTACACATTGCAGTTGGAAATGGTATCACACGGCAGTTGTAAATGGTACACATTGCAGTTGTAAATGGTATCACTGCAGTTGTAAATGGTACACATTGCAGTTGTAAATGGTATCACTGCAGTTGTAAATGGCGCACACTGCAGTTGTAAATGGTATCACACTGCAGTTGTAAATAGTACACATTGCAGTTGTAAATGGTACACACTGCAGTTGTAAATGGTACACACTGCAGTTGTAAATGGCATCACTGCAGTTGTAAATGGTATCACTGCAGTTGTAAATGGTACACATTGCAGTTGTAAATGGTATCACTGCAGTTGTAAATGGCGCACACTGCAGTTGTAAATGGTATCACACTGCAGTTGTAAATAGTACACATTGCAGTTGTAAATGGTACACACTGCAGTTGTAAATGGTACACACTGCAGTTGTAAATGGTATCACTGCAGTTGTAAATGGTACACATTGCAGTTGTAAATGGTACACACTGCAGTTGTAAATGGTACACACTGCAGTTGTAAATGGTATCACTGCAGTTGTAAATGGTACACACTGCAGTTGTAAATGTTATCACTTCAGTTGTAAATGGTACACATTGCAGTTGTAAATGGTACACACTGCAGTTGTAAATGGTACACACTGCAGTTGTAAATGGTATCACTGCAGTTGTAAATGGTACACATTGCAGTTGTAAATGGTATCACTGCAGTTGTAAATGGTACACATTGCAGTTGTAAATAGTATCACTGCAGTTGTAAATGGTACACACTGCAGTTGTAAATGGTACACATTGCAGTTGTAAATGGTATCACACTGCAGTTGTAAATGGTACACACTGCAGTTGTAAATGGTTCACACTGCAGTTGTAAATGGTATCACTGCAGTTGTAAATGGTACACGCTGCAGGCGTAAATGGTACACATTGCAGTTGTAAATGGTATCACTGCAGTTGTAAATGGTACACACTGCAGTTGTAAATGGTACACACTGCAGTTGTAAATGGCATCACTGCAGTTGTAAATGGTATCACTGCAGTTGTAAATGGTACACATTGCAGTTGTAAATGGTATCACTGCAGTTGTAAATGGCGCACACTGCAGTTGTAAATGGTATCACACTGCAGTTGTAAATAGTACACATTGCAGTTGTAAATGGTACACACTGCAGTTGTAAATGGTACACACTGCAGTTGTAAATGGTATCACTGCAGTTGTAAATGGTACACATTGCAGTTGTAAATGGTACACACTGCAGTTGTAAATGGTACACACTGCAGTTGTAAATGGTATCACTGCAGTTGTAAATGGTACACACTGCAGTTGTAAATGTTATCACTGCAGTTGTAAATGGTACACATTGCAGTTGCAAATGGTACACACTGCAGTTGTAAATGGTACACACTGCAGTTGTAAATGGTATCACTGCAGTTGTAAATGGTACACATTGCAGTTGTAAATGGTATCACTGCAGTTGTAAATGGTACACATTGCAGTTGTAAATAGTATCACTGCAGTTGTAAATGGTACACACTGCAGTTGTAAATGGTACACATTGCAGTTGTAAATGGTATCACACTGCAGTTGTAAATGGTACACACTGCAGTTGTAAATGGTTCACACTGCAGTTGTAAATGGTATCACTGCAGTTGTAAATGGTACACGCTGCAGGCGTAAATGGTACACATTGCAGTTGTAAATGGTATCACTGCAGTTGTAAATGGTACACACTGCAGTTGTGAATGGTACACACTGCAGTTGTAAATGGTATCACTGCAGTTGTAAATGGTCCACACTGCAGTTGTAAATGGTATCACTGCAGTTGTAAATGGTATCACTGCAGTTATAAATGGTACACATTGCAGTTGTAAATGGTATCACACTGCAGTTGTAAATGGTATCACTGCAGTTGTAAATGGTCCACACTGCAGTTGTAAATGGTATCACTGCAGTTGTAAATGGTATCACTGCAGTTGTAAATGGTACACATTGCAGTTGTAAATGGTATCACACTGCAGTTGTAAATGGTACACACTGCAGTTGTAAATGGTTCACACTGCAGTTGTAAATGGTATCACTGCAGTTGTAAATGGTACACGCTGCAGGCGTAAATGGTACACATTGCAGTTGTAAATGGTATCACTGCAGTTGTAAATGGTACACACTGCAGTTGTGAATGGTACACACTGCAGTTGTAAATGGTATCACTGCAGTTGTAAATGGTCCACACTGCAGTTGTAAATGGTATCACTGCAGTTGTAAATGGTATCACTGCAGTTGTAAATGGTACACACTGCAGTTGTAAATGGTACACACTGCAGTTGTAAATGGTTCACACTGCAGTTGTAAATGGTATCACTGCAGTTGTAAATGGTACACGCTGCAGTCGTAAATGGTACACATTGCAGTTGTAAATGGTATCACTGCAGTTGTAAATGGTACACACTGCAGTTGTGAATGGTACACACTGCAGTTGTAAATGGTATCACACTGCAGTTGTAAATGGTACACACTGCAGTTGTGAATGGTACACACTGCAGTTGTAAATGGTATCACACTGCAGTTGTAAATGGTACACACTGCAGTTGTGAATGGTACACACTGCAGTTGTGAATGGTACACGCTGCAGTTGTAAATGGTATCACACTGCAGTTGTAAATGGTACACACTGCAGTTGTAAATGGTACACACTGCAGTTGTAAATGGTACACATTGCAGTTGTAAATGGTATCACACTGCAGTTGTAAATGGTACACACTGCAGTTGTAAGTGGTGCACACTGCAGTTGTAAATGGTACACACTGTAGTTGTAAATAGTACACACTGCAGTTGTAAATGGTACACACTGCAGTTGTAAATGGTACACACTGCAGTTGTAAATGGTATCACTGCAGTTGTAAATAGTTCACACTGCAGTTGTAAATGGTACACACTGCAGTTGTAAATGGTACACATTGCAGTTGTAAATGGTATCACTGCAGTTGTAAATGGTATCACTGCAGTTGTAAATGGTACACACTGCTGCTACTGTGCACAGATGGTGGAAGGAGTGAATGTTGAAGGTGATGGATGGGGTGTCAGTCAAGCCCAGGATTGTGTTGAGCTGCTTGACTGTTGGTGGAGCTGCACCCATTCCATCACAGTGCTGGTTTACACCTTGCAGATGGTGGGCAGCGTTTTCAGTGTCCGGTGGTGAGTGACTCACTGCAGAATTCCCCATCTCTGACCTGCTCTTGTTGCCACAGTATTTGTATGGCTAGTCTAATTCAGTTTCTGGTCAATGGTCATCTATGAAGGCAGAGGATTCAGTGATGGTAATGTCATTGAATGTCAAGTGGAAGCGGTTAGATTCTCTCTTATTCGAGATGGTCATTACCTGGCACTTGTATGGTACAAGTGTTACTTACCACTTGAGCTTAATATGGAGGGAAAGTATTTGATGAAGCAGTTGGAGATGATTTGGCCTATGACACAACACTTCTCTAATGATGTCTTTGGGACTAAGATGGCTGTCCTCCAACAACCATACCACCTTCTTTCGTCTTAGGTATGACTCCAACCAGGTCAGCACGGTGGCACAGTGGTTAGTACTGCTGCATCACGGCGTTGAGGTCCCAGGTTCAATCCTGGCTCTGGATCATTGTCCGTGTGGAGTTTGCACATTCTCCCCGTGTTTGCATGGGTTTCGCCCCCACATCCCAAAGTTTTGCAGGGTAGGTGGATTGGCCACGCTAAATTGCCCCTTAATTGGAAAAAATTAATTGGATACTCTAAATTTTTTTTTTTTAAATGTATGACTCCAAACAGTGGAGAGCTTCCCCCTGATTCCCATTGACTCCAGTTTTACAAATGCCTTTCATACCATACTCGGTCAAATGTTATGTTGATGTCAGGGGCAGTAATTTTCACTTCCCCTCTTGATTTCAGCTCAATACTGTAATGAGGTCAGGAGTCGGGTGTCACTAGTGCAACTCAAACTGATTATCGGTGAGCAGGTTATTGCTGCATAAGAGCTGCTTGATATCACCTTCCATCACTTTGCTAATGATGGCGAGTAGACTGATGGTGCAGTAATTGTCCAGATTAGCTTTGTCCTGCAAGTTGTAGACAGGACATATCGCGGCCATTTTCCACATTGTCAGGGAGATGCAATGTTGTAGCTGTATTGGAACAGCTTGACTTGGAGCACAGCTAATTTGGAGTACACGTCTTCAGCACTATTATTGGAATGTTGTCAGAATCCATAGTCCTTACTGCATTCAGCACCTTCAGGATTTTTTTTGACATTACAGGGAGTGAATCAAATTGGCTGAAAACTGGCATTTGTAAAGCTTGGTACCTCAGCAAGAGACCGAGGTGGATCATCCACTCAGCAGTTCTGGGTGAAATTGTTGCAAATTCTTCAGCTTTGTCTTTTGCACTGATGTGCTGGGCTCCTCCATCATTGAGGATGGGGATATTTGTGGACAGTCTTTTAATTTCCCACCACCATTCATTCATGACTGGATGTGGCAGGACTGCAGAGCTTGGTTTTGATCCATTGTTTGTGGGATCACTTAGCTCTGCGTATCCCATGTTAGTTCCTCTATTTAGCTTGCATCCAGTCCAGGTTAATAGCTTCACCAGGTTGACACCTCATTTTTTATGCATTCTTGGTTGTGCTCTTGCCATGTGCCCCTGCACCGCTCATTGAAGCAGGGCTGGTACCTCAGTTTGATGCTAATGGTAGAGTGGGGGATTTGCCAGATCATTAGGTTACAAATTGTGGTAATATACAATTCTGCTGCTATTGGCCCACAGTGTCTCATGTGTGACCAGTTTTGAGCTGCTAGATCTGTTCTGAACCTATCCCAATTAGCATAGCTGTAGTACCACACAACATGATAGACAGTGTGAAGATGGGACTATTGCGGTTGTCACTGCTATCAATAACGTCATGCACTGATGGATCTGTGACGTAGACTAATGAGGGCACGGCACGGTCAAGTTGTTTCTTTCTCTCTTAAGGTTCCCTCACCACTTACCACAGGGCCAGTCTGGCAGCTATGTCCTTTAGGTTTCAGCTAATGGTCAGTAATGGTGCTACCAAGCCACTCATGAGGTGGAATTCGCCAACAAGAGGCGAGGCCATATTGGATTTGGTACTGGGTAATGAACCAGGACAGGTGTTAGATTTGGAGGTAGGTGAGCACTTTGGTGATAGTGACCACAATTCGATTACGTTTACTTTAGTGATGGAAAGGGATAGGTATATACCGCAGGGCAAGAGTTATATCTGGGGGAAAGGCAATTGTGATGCGATGAGGCAAGACTTAGGATGCATCGGATGGAGAGGAAAACTGCAGGGGATGGGCACAATGGAAATGTGGGTCCTGTTCAAGGAACAGCTACTGCGTGTCCTTGATAAGTATGTACCTGTCAGGCAGGGAGGAAGTGGTCGAGTGAGGGAACCGTGGTTTACTAAAGCAGTCGAAACATTTGTCAAGAGGAAGAAGGAGACTTATGTAAAGATGAGACATGAAGGTTCAGTTAGGGCGCTCAAGAGTTACAAGTTAGCTAGGAAGGACCTAAAGAGAGAGCTAAGAAGAGCCATGAGGGTACATGAGAAGTCTTTGGCAGGTAGGATCAAGGATAACCCTAAAGCTTTCTATGATATGTCAGGAATAAAAGAATGACTAGGGTAAGAGGAGGGCCAGTCAAGGGCAGTAGTGGGAAGTTGTGCTTGGAGTCCGAGGAGATAGGAGAGGTGCTAAATGAATATTTTTTGTCAGTATTCACACAGGAAAAAGACAATGTTGTCAAGGAGAATACTGAGTTTCAGGCTACTAGGCTAGAAGGTCTTGAGGTTCATAAGGAGGAGGTGTTAGCAATTCTGGAAAGTGTGAAAATAGATAAGTCACCTGGGCCGGATGGGATTTATCCTAGAATTCTCTGAGAAGCTAGGGAGGAGATTGCTGAGCCTTTGGCCTTGATCTTTAAGTCATCTTTGTCTACAGGAATAGTGCCAGAAGACTGGAGGATAGCAAATGTTGTCCCCTTGTTCAAGAAGGGGAGTAGAGATAACCCCGGTAACTATAGACCAGTGAGCCTTACTTCGGTTGTGGGAAAAATCTTGGAAAGGTTTATAAGAGATAGGATGTATAATCATCTGGATAGGAATAATTTGATTAGAGATAGTCAACACGGTTTTGTGAAGGGTAGGTCGTGCCTCACAAACCTTATTGAGTTCTTTGAGAAGGTGACCAAACAGGTGGATGAGGGTAAAGCAGTTGATGTGGTGTATATGGATTTCAGTAAAGCGTTTGATAAGGTTCCCCATGGTAGGCTACTGCAGAAAATACGGAGGCATAGGATTCAGGGTGATTTAGCAGTTTGGATCATACATTGGCTAGCTGGAAGAAGACAAAGGGTGGTGGTTGATGGGAAATGTTTAGACTGGAGTCCATTTACTAGTGGTGTGCCACAAGGATCTGTTTTGGGGCCACTGTTGTTTGTTATTTTTATAAATGACCTGGAGGAGGGCGTAGAAGGATGGGTGAGTAAATTTGCAGATGACATTAAAGTTGGTGGATTTGTGGACAGTGCGGAAGGATGCTACAAGTTACAGAGGGACATAGATAAGCTGCAGCGATGGGCTGAGAGGTGGCAAATGGAGTTTCATGCAGAAAAGTGTGAGGTGATTCATTTTGGAAGGAATAACAGGAAGACTGAGTACTGGGCTAATGGTAAGATTCTTGGCAGTGTGGATGAGCAGAGAAATCTCGGTGTCCATGTACATAGATCCCTGAAAGTTGCCACCCAGGTTGAGAGGGTTGTTAAGAAGGCGTATGGTGTGTTAGCTTTTATTGGTAGAGGGATTGAGTTTAGGAGTCATGAGGTCATGTTGCAGCTATACAACACTCGGGTGCGGCCGCATTTGGAGTATTGCGTGCAATTCTGGTCGCCGCATTATAGGAAGGACGTGGAAGCATTGGAAAGGGTGCAGAGGAGATTTACCAGAATGTTGCCTGGTATGGAGGGAAAATCTTATGAGGAAAGGCTGTTTTCATTAGAGAGAAGAAGGTTAAGAGGTGACTTAATTGAGGCGTACAAGATGATCAGAGGATTTGATAGGGTGGACAGTGAGAGCCTTTTTCCTTGGATGCTGATGTCTAGCACGAGGGGACATACATTTAAATTGAGGGGAGATAGATATAAGACAGATGTCAGAGGTAGGTTCTTTACTCAGAGAGTAGTAAGGGCGTGGAATGCCCTGCCTGCATCAGTAGCGGGCTCGCCAACACTAAGGACATTCAAATGGTCATTGGATAGACATATGGACAATAAGGGAATAGTGTAGCTGGGCTTTAGCGTGGTTTCACAGGTCGGCGCAACATCGAGGGCCGAAGGGCCTGTACTGCGCTGTAATGTTCTATGTTCTATGATCCCCCATCGCGGGGGGGGGGGGGGGGGGGGGGGGGTGGAATTTAGTGGATAGCCCAAAGTGGGATCCTCCGATGCTGCCTGCCATTGATGAACAGAAATCCTACTGGAGGCTGATGTGAAACCAATTACGTCCCACTAATGCAATGCAGATAAAGGCACAACTGGAACCTTCACCCCACTCCCCATTTTCTGCAACACCTGTGGAAAAACACGCCAGCCCAGAACACGTCTGGACCAATGTGGCATCCAGAAGTCTGGACTTACTTGAAGAAGGCCTGAGGCTTACTTTGCAAGTCGCAGTGGAGACTGCCAGTGACCCTGGAACACCACAGCTGTGGATGATGGGTGGGGGGGGGGGGACATCTATGAGGTCGATTTCCAACTTCAGTGTCAGCGAGTAGGTCCATCTTCCAGGGTCAGGTTTATCTTCTTTGTTCAGGAGGTTCATGTTCCTTCTTCAAAGGTGCATCAGTGATATTGGGTGTCTTTTGAATATGGAATCTGGGCATGACGATGGGATACGCGCCATCAAGCTAGCCCTGCCATAGAGCCTTCCCAGGTCAGCATCTCCGAATCTTGGGGCCGGTCTCCTGGGTGCCATTGTTGCGAGCTGGTTGGGGTTGACTGAGCAAGTGCAGCTTAAGTGATGCTCGACCTTTTTAGCGGGGGGCTGGCGAGTGCGGTGCCGGTGAATCAGCTGGCGAGCATTCATTTGTGACGAGAAGCCCGTGTGGCCTTGTTAAGTGGAACAATTAACGTTGAATAGAATTGCCGGCCTCACAGGGCAGTTCCCGCTCTCTATCACACTTAGAAATCTTTCCGGAGAATCATGCCCCAGATCATTGTTAACTCCTTCTCCAAAGCATATGAGAAAATGGGCCTTTCACTAAACACCCAGAAAACGAAGTTCCTCTTCCAACCAGTGTCACAGTAGCACAGTGGTTAGCACAGTTGCTTCACAGCTCCAGGGTCCCAGGTTCGATTCCCGGCTTGGGTCACTGTCTGTGCGGAGTCTGCATGTTCTCCCCATGTCTGGGTTTCCTCCGAGTGCTCCGGTTTCCTCCTACAAGTCCAAAGATGTGCAGGTTAGGTGGATTGGCCATGCTAAATTTCCCTTAATGTAGAAAACGGTTAGAGAGGGTTACAGGGATAAGGTGGAATTGTGGGCTTAGATAGGGTGATCTTTCCATGGGCCGGTGCAGACATGATGGTCGAATGGCCTCCTTCTGCACTGTAAATTCTGTGATCTATGAGCTCCCACAGCAAAACACCTCATATTAAGATCAACTTTTGCATTGTGAAATTGTTTGTTAGTTAATCTCTCCTGCCCTTCTCCCTCTCATAGACACTCCCTTTTGTTCTTCTTCACCCACTCCACCGCTCTACTGGCTTACACATTCTTACATTTCTATCTCCCTTCTGTTTTGATGAAATGTCATCAATCTGAATTATTGGGCACGATTTAATGGAAACAAAAGAGTCTTGTTTTGGGCCCTGTCATGATATGCACTCATGCACATAATGAGATACAGACAGGCAGTGACAAACACCCAGTACAGCCAATCAACTCACAGGACAGAACACAACCAATCACCAGGCAGAACACTAGAAGGTGGTCTCCCACTATAAAACACACGAGGCATCAACACTCTGCCTCGTTCCACTGTGACAACGGTAGTGGCAGTCAGGGTGTATATATCAGTTAGCACCTTCTACACGTGGCTCAGAGCTAGTCTGGTCTAGTTAGTTATAGTAAGCTTTCAAGTGCAACTGCATCTAGTTTCAGTCTGTGTTACCCCAGGTGATTAACACGACATGGTACCAGTAGTCTACTATCTCTAAGTGGTTTACCTCGAGTGATTCCGTGATGACCAGCAAGTGCCTTCCAGCGGCATGGAGAAGATTCAGGCCCCTACACAGCTACGGATCTCCGGCAATCTTGGCGCCAACTGGCAGGTCTTTAAGCAAAGGTTACTTCTCTACATTGAGGCCTCAGACCTCGAGGATGTCATACAAGTAAATCAATGCAGCATCCAGTTCAAGCTGGACACTGATGCTTCTCCCAATCTCATCTCTCAAGCTGATTTTGACCGCATTAAAAAGCAACCCAAAATTCTTCCGCCAGCCTGCCAGCTCCTCGATTATAATGGCAATGCCATAACTGCACTATTGTCATCTACTCGTCTCCAACAAGACCATCAATGTCAAACTGCGATTCAAAATCGTCAAGCCTGATAAGGCATCCCTGCTCGGTGCCCATGCATGCAAGCTACTCAACCTCGTACAGCGAGTCCATGCCATGTCCTCTTCCAATGTGAATCTTCAGGCTGACATTGATGACATCCTTGCACAATATCCGGATGTGTTTGAAGGAATGGGCACTCTGCCATACTGCTACAAAATCTTACTCAGGCCTGATGCCACGCCTGTGATCCATGCTCCACGCCGGGTGCCGGCTCCTCTGAAGGAATGTTTAAAGGCACAGCTACAAGAGCTCCAAGACCAGGGCATCATCTCCAAAGTAACGGAACCGACTGACTGGGTCAGCTCGATGGTCTGTGTGAAGAAACCCTCAGGAGAGTTGCGGATATGCATAGATCCCAAAGATCTTAACCATAACATAATGCGGGAACACTACCCGATCCCAAAGCGGGAGGAACTGACCAATGAGATGGCACACGCCAAATTCTTCACGAAGCTAGATGCATCGTGTGGTGATGGCAGGTACAACTGGACGAGTCCAGCAGGAAGCTCTGCACGTTCAACACACCATTTGGCAGGGACTGTTATAACCGGATGCCGTTCGGCATTGTCTCAGCCTCTGAAATCTTCCACAGGATCATGGAGCAGGTGATGGAGGGCATTGAGGGTGTGCGTGTCTACGTAGATGATGTAATCATATGGTCCTCGACCCCCGAGGGACACATATCTCGTCTCAAACAAGTCTTTCGACGTGTCCATGCAAACGGCCTCAAGCTGAACAAGGCCAAGTGCTCCTTTGGCATGTCAACCATCAAGTTCTTGGGCGACCAGATATCCCAGCAGGGTGTGCGGCCAGATTCGGACAAGGTCAAGGCCATTAATGCCATGAAGACTGCGGAAGACAAGAAGGCGGTACTACGCTTCCTCGGAATGGGGAACTTCTTGGGAAAACTCATTCCCAACATGGCCTCACACACCACGGCTCAGGCATCTGGTGAAGAAGTTCACTGCATTCCAGGGGCTACCCTCACATCAAGCAGAGTGGCTCGAGCTCAAAGCAAAGCTCACCACTACTCCAGTACTAGCGTTTTTTGACCCAGACAGGGAAACAAAAATTTTCACGGACGCAAGCCAGGATGGCATTGGTGTGGTGCTCCTCCAGAAGGATGACTCCTCGCCCTGGGCTCCAGTTGCTTATGCGTCAAGGGCCATGACTCCTACTGAGCAGAGGTGGGCTCAAATAGAAAAAGAGTGCCTAGGCCTCCTAACCAGCATTGTAAAGTTCCATGACTACATCTACGGTCTACCAAAATTCACAGTGGAGACTGACCACAGACCCTTGGTCCATATCATTCATAAGGACGCCCAGGCTTCAGAGAATTCTCCTTCGACTCCGAAGGTGCAATTTTAGTATACATACCAGACAAGGAGCTGATAATTGCGGATGCCCTGTCCCGCTCCATCACCTCGCCCTGTGAACAGGTTGACTTCATCCGCCAGATTGAGGCACAGGTGCAGCTGTGTGCCAGCAACCTCCCAGCCTCAGATGAAAGAGTGGTCAGCATTCGTGAAGAGACTACCAAAGACCCTCTTCTGCAATGTGTAATGCACCACCTTGCAAATGGCTGGCAAAAAGGGCAATGTCCTCAGTTCTTTAATGTGAAGGACGACCTGACAGTCGTCGAGGGGATCCTCCTCAAGCTGGATCGTACCGTTATTCCTCACAGACTGCAGAGCTTAGTGCTCAAACAAATCCACGAGGACCTAGGTGTCGAAAAGTGTAGGTGCAGGGCCCGGCAGGCTGTCTATTGGCCTGGAATCAGCCAGGACATATCCAACATGGTCCTCAATTGTGCGACCTGCCAGCGTTTCTAGCCTGCGCAAACAAAAGAAACACTCCAGCAACACGAGGTCATGACCTCTCCGTGGTCTAAGGGGGGAATTGACCTTTTTCACGCCAATGGGCGGGACTATGTGCTCATCACAGATTACTTCTCAAATTACCCGGAAGTTGTGAAGCTGTCAGACTTCACATCAAGGACAGTCATCAAGGCAAGGAGACAGTTGCCAGGCATGGTATTCCACTCACTGTCATGAGTGACAATGGTCCCTGCTTCCACAGTCAAGAGTGGTCCAATTTCGCCAAGTCGTACCAATTCAACCACATCACCTCAAGCCCACACTACCCGCAGTCCAACGGGAAGGTTGAGAAAGGGATCCAAATAGTGAAGCAGCTGCTCTGCCAGGCTGCGGACTCTGCTTCTGACTTCAACCTTGCGCTGTTGGCGTACAGGGCAACCCCTCTGTCCACCGGTATGACTCCGGCTCAACTCCTCAACTCCTCAACGACTGTTCCAGCCATACACTTACCAAACCCGGATCACCTCCCAGTGCTGCACTCAGGAACCGGCAAAAGCTAACATACGATGCTCGTGCTACCGATTTGCCTGTGCTATCTCCGGAAGATGCTGTTTGCATCAAGCTACCTGATGGAGGCTGGTCAGCTCCAGCTGTTGTTGTTCGACAGACTGCTCGCAGATCGTTTGTAGTTCGTATGGCTGATGGATCTATTGTCAGGCTCAACAGAAGGGCACTATGGAAACTTGTCTGCCCACCACCAGATCCTACTATTCCATATGTTGTTATGCCTCCTCCAGACACCTCGCACCATGAGGCCACCAATCTGTCAGCATTCCCGCCTGTCAAGGATCCGTCGTCCTCACCTCCACCTCTCAGGCGGTCGACAAGGATCAGACGCAAGCCCCAAAGATTGGACTTACAGACATTTATCTTGTAAATTTTGTTCTGTATCTGCATGCTAGACACCTCTTATGTATATATTCATCCACTCGCTTTCATCCACTCGCCATTTAATGTAAATAGTTCTACATGTAAATACAGTCGCATATGCTCCAAGCAACCAGCATTTTTTTAAAAAGGGGAGATGTCATGATATGCACTCATGCACATAATGAGATACAGACAGGCAGTGACAGACACCCAGTACAGCCAATCAACACACAGGACAGAACACAACCAATCACCAGGCAGAACACTAGAAGGTGGTCTCCCACTATAAAACACACGAGGCATCAACACTCTGGTGACAACTGTAGTGACAGTCAGGGTGTATATATCAGTTAGCACCTTCTACACGTGGCTCAGAGCTAGTCTGGTCTAGTTAGTTATAGTAAGCACGCTTAGATTAGTAGAGTGTCAAACCCACAGCGAACTGTGTGCACTGCTTAACAAGTTCAATAAAGTGTATTAAACTAACGTCAAAGTTTGGAGTCTGCTTTCAAGTACAACTGCATCCAGTTGCAGTCCGAGTTACCGCAGGGTGATTAACACGAAAGGCACATTTAGCTGAGCTTTTCTCGGTGCTTGTAGCAGCAAGAACGACCCCACAGAAAAGCAGGACTCTGCTTCTTTTTCAGGCCTCGGTGATATTTCGAGCCTGCAGGCTTTGGGCTCACCAATGTAGGAAGAGATCGGGCGCCATTCACAAATGGTGCCCCATTCGCTGGACCCCCCACCGCAGCTTCCGGACCCCCCACCCCTGTGCCCCAGTGTACTAATTAGAGGGTCCTTGAGCCCACTGCACACCACCTCATAAATGTCCGATCCCTGCCATGGGTAAGATGCCACCAAGGCATCTTGGTACTGGCAGTCTGGCTGAGCCATCTGGGCATCCTGGCATTGCCTAATAGGCACCGCCTGGGTGCCCAGGTGGCACTGCCATGGTGCCAGATGGCAGTGTCACTGTGCCAGGGTACCACCCTGCTGGGAGCCCGACCACCCGGGGCCCACGACAGCCTGCGAAACCCCCTTAAGTGCCGTTAGGCTTATTCCACATTTGTGGAGACTAGTGCTAAACGGCACCCGGTCGAGGTCTCCGAGGCGAGGCCATTCGATCCCGTGCCTTGGGGAACAGAAGGAAGATAGAAATGTAAGAATAGGGGGGGGGGGAAGAAGAACAAAATGTAAGGGGGGGGGGGGAGAAGAACAAAAGGGAGTGTCTGTGACAGGGAAGGGGGCAGGAATCTAACTACTCACTTGAATATGCAAATCTGGTTGATGCCCAGTGAGGAGGAGATCCAGGTCGCAACGCCTCCTGAGATCTTGTTATGTCATGTGAGGTGTAATGAGCGTTGTATTTATCGCGAGATTTAGCAGCTTCATCACGTCCGAGTCAGATGCGATGAGACCGTTAGATCGTGCCCATTAATACTGTTTCTCTCCACAGATGCTGCCTGACCTTGCTGAGTTTTTCCTGCCTGTTTTGTTTTTATTTCAGGTTTCCAGCATCTGCTGTATTTTACTTTTTTATGTAGCTTGTATGCCTGACACCAGACTCCCAAAGCAACTACTCTACTCAGAACCTGCTTGGGGCAGGTGATTCCCAGAGAGAAAGTGGAAACAGACAGGGATTTTGTCACAACGTCCCAGAGGAAGACAAACATCCCCGCTAATGCTGTGGAGTTCCTGGTTGACCAAAACGGAGAAGGCTCATCCGAGAAGACACCAAACACATCAATAACATCTATAACATCGAGAAAATTTGTTGGGAATGGGCAGAAGAAAAGTCGAGGTGTCGGAGAGACTGCACAAGCCTTCAAACAACCAATTTCAAACAATCCAGCCTTCAAACAACAAACGATAGAAAGCATTCTTTCTGGTTGTATCACAGCTTGGTATGGATCCTGCTCTGCCCAAGGCCACAGGAAACTCCAAAATGTAGAATGTAGCCCAGTCCATCACGCAAACCAGCCTCCCATCCATTGACTCTGTCTACAATTCCCGCTATCTCGGAAAGGCAGCCAGCATAATTAAGGACCCCACGCACCCCGGACATACTCTCCTCCACCTCTTCCATCAGGAAAAAGATACCAAAGTTTGAGGTCACGTACCAACCGACTCAAGAACAGCTTCTTCCCTACTGCCATCAGACTTTTGAATGGATCTCCCTCACATTAAGTTGATCTTTTCTCTACACCCTAGCTATGACTCTAACATTACATTCTGCAGTCTCTTCTTCCTTCCCTACGTATGGTATTCGTTGTCTGTATAGCATGCAAGAAACAATACTTTTCACTGTATACTAATATATGGGACAATACTAAATCAAATCATTTACCCATCACTTCAAACACCGCCTGCCCCACATGTGGCAGAGCCTGCAGTTCATGCACTACACTTATCCGCCATTTCAGAACCCATCAAACTGGAGTGGAAACAACTTATCCTCATTCGTGAAAGACTGTCTAAGAGAGGTGGAATGAATTTAAAAAGAAAATTATATTCAATAGTTTTTTAAATGTTCCTATTAGTGTCTTTGCAATGAAAATTGAACCAACTTAATTTTAAGAGCCTCCTAGAAACCCCGTAAATGAGTGTAATTTATGGTAACCTGCAAAGCTGATTAATTCGATCTTGGGTGTGGCTAGTTTTATGAGTCAACTCATTAAAAAAAAAAATGAGTGCAATAGATTTCAGAAATTCGATTTGCGCTGGATACAATCTGGACTTAATACTCCACAAACGTTTGTGCTGATTTGACCCATCACAGCAAATTCCTCTGAAGGGAAATGTTTCAACCTAGTGGGAACTGCAGGTCACAGTTTCAGTTCTTTAACAAATCAGTGACCCTGCTTACATATCGTATATTACATGATATAAAACTGCATCTTCCCCAACTACTGAGTAGCAACCATGCTACTTTAATTAAATTCACAAATCACTATTGATGATACAAAACTAGCTTCCCTTATTCAAATATCCTTGTGGGATTTCCAAGTGACGCTGTAAACCAAAAAGGTTATTTATGGCAGAAATTCCCAATTAAGAAAAAGACGAGAATTTATTTTAGATAAATGGCAATGGGTCTTTTGAACGAGTCAGTAAAAAGATCACGTGGCCTCATTGATGGAACATATTATTCTTGCCTCATTCTTGTATATAATTTATCTGAATGACTTGCTGTAGTTCCTGGGCGGGGTTCTCCATTCCCCAACGCCGATTTTGTGATCGGCGATTGGGCAGAGAGCCCCTTTTTACGATGGAATCGGTAGCAGCGCCTGTTTTTGCACGCTCCGCCCCCTCCAAAATGGCGTCATCGAGGAGCACGCCGCACGCTGTTGGGACGGCCTCAGGACGTCACTTGAAGACCCTCCCCCAATGCTCTGCCCCCGATGGGCCGAGTTCCCTACCGTGCGGTTGACTCATGGATTCAGCAGTCGGGAACTTGGCGTGGCAGCTGCAAACTGTGTCCAGCGCTGCCACAGTTGGGCGGGAGCTGTGCTGCTGGCTGGGAGGGGGCTTTGTGAGGGCTGGGAGGGGTGGCCATGGGGTGACGAGGGAGTGTCCAGGGAGCGCTATCTGGCAGGTCAGTTCCGCGCACGGCTAGCACCATGTTGTACGGTGCAATCGCTGCAGGTTGACGCCATGGGCACGTGTGGCCACAGTCCCGGCAATTCTCCAGCTGTATTTGTTGTGGAGTTTTAAGTGGCGCGGCTGCTAGCTCCTCACCGGTCGGAGGATCGGTGCTGGGGTGCCGCCGATTATTTTGACGTAAAACACCAGGGATCCTCCAGACATAGCCTGAAAATTGGAGAATCCAGCCCCCTATATTTGATAATCTTAAGCACATATATCCTGTGAACAAACGTATGAATAATAGTGGGCTGGATTCGACGGTCCCCCAGCTGCGTGTCTCTCGGCCGCGCGATGTTTGCTGGCGGCGGGATTCTGTCTCCCCGTAGCTGGTCAATGGGATTCCCCATTGGAACCACCCCATGCCACCGGGAAATCCACAGGCTGGGTGGGGGGTGCTGCCGGTGGGAAAAGAGAATCACAACGGCTGGCGAATTCCAGCCAGTATGTAGTTAATTTGTTAGTAAAATGTATAATTCAGATAAATATTACTGCAATTACATGGATATCAAGAAACACATAATACTCCTGATGCATTTTTTCCTGTTAACTCTAATATAAATACTTTCTCTGCTTTCTTGCACATCACATCTCCTGACTGTAGGTATTGGTGTACAAGTCGACCCTTGCAGCCTCGAACAATCTCTCCACAGAAGGGGTCAACTTAGATACGGAGTATAAAAATGAATCATCAGCATGGGTGTGGCTGGTGGCTATCTTTATCGTTTTTCAGATGGGGTCTACTTTGTGTGGGCGTGTCTTAAACCCCTGCACATCTTCGCAACACAGCTCATACTGCCTGCCTGACCTCTGGTACTCAGTAATCGGAGACCAGAAAGTTTGGGGGGGGGGGGGGAATTGAGGCTGACTAGTGTTATGAGTATAAGATGCAGTGGCTGTAAAGAGGGGTCACCTTTTATCTCAAGTATATGCACAAATATGATTTGGGGCCAAACCAAAAAGGTTATCTGGTACACCAGGTCGATCTTTACACCACAGTCTATGGTAATGATTTTTGTTTTGAAAAAGAACTGTACTCCATTATGTAGCTGTCGTTGGGATCAAGTTATTGGAAAGGGAGGGTTCATGTTATTAATAGTAAATGTTATGTGGATTTTCTGTGAGTAAAGGAGCCATAAAAATGTGTCGTACAGTTATAGCTCTATCAGAAAATAATCATAAGGAGGCTCAGCTGCATTCCTTTCTCTTGCTCTAAGGAATCAAAGTCTTAATTATTTTAAGAAAAGTGTTTAAATTGACCTGACTTTGAACAATACCCCATTATATATCTGTGGTGTATCTGCGTGTTAATGGTGTTTTTAAGAGAATCCTTTCTACTCATAAGAAGGACGGGTGCTTTGAGATATGCAGCAACCATGAAAATGAATGTTCTGCATCATTTGAACCTTATCATTTAAATCTACATTATATAGCTATCCTTGAAATTACAGAATGATTGTTCTGTTGAGCCAAGAGTGCAGACCTATTGAACTCCTGGCAATGTAAATCAGCACCTTGCTATAGCAGTGACAAATTAATTCCATTTTATGTTATCAGTGGGGCAGTGTGTTTTTCTCAACCCTGGCACCTTCTTTAATATTTGTCAAATTGTCAGTTAGTAGAACAGCGCTTGAGTAATTCTGAAAAAAGGGGCATTCGAAGCTTTCTGTCTTGTACGCATAAGGACCCTTCACAAGAATACCAATATCAGCCAGAAAACACCAATTTATACTGTAAAAGAAGAGAATGTTGATTGGTTGGCAGGTAGACTTTGATTGGTAGAGGTGTGGCCATGGAGAACGCACCAGGTGACTGATGGTAAACTGCAAAGCATTTGTCCAATCATTTTCTGATATTCTCTTTCAGTGAGGAGCCCATCAATGCAAACATTTTCAAACATGTATTTAATACGAGGGGCGACATTCTCCGACCCCCCGCCGGGTTGGAGAATCGGCGGGGGCTGGCGTGAATCCCGCCCCGCCGGTTGCCGAAATCTCCGGCACCAGAGATTCGGCGGGGGCGGGAATCGGGCCGCGCCGGTTGGCGGGCCCCCCCGCTCGATTCTCCGGCCCAGATGGGCCGAAGTCCCGCCGATAAATTGCCTGTCCCGCCGGCGTAAATTAAATCACCTTTTGAACGGCGGGACAAGGCGGCGTGGGCGGGCTCCGGGGTCCTGGGGGGGGGCGATCTGGCCCCGGGGGGTGTCTCCACGGTGGCCTGGCCCGCGATCGGGGCCCACCGATCTGCGGGCGGGCCTGTGCCGTGGGGGGCACTCTTTCCCTTCCGCCTCCGCCACGGTTTCCACCATGGCGGAGGTGGAAGAGACTCCCTCCACTGCGCATGCGCGGGAAACTGTCAGCGGCCGCTGACGCTCCCGCGCATGCGCCGCCCCGAGATGTCATTTCCGCGCCAGCTGGCGGGGCAACAAAGGCCGTTTCCGCCAGCTGGCGGGGCGGAAATTCCTCCGGCGTCGGCCTAGCCCCTCAATGTTGGGGCTCGGCCCCCAAAGATGCGGAATATTCCGCACCTTTGGGGCGGCGCGATGCCCGTCTGATTGGCGCCGTTTTGGGCGCCAGTCGGCGGACATCACGCCGTTTCTGGAGAATTTCGCCCCAGTGCTGATGATTAGACAGAAAACTACCCACTTACCTGCTTATGTTTAAACAGGCCAAATTCTATTGCAGAAATCAGAAGACGTTCCTCAGCACAGGCAACCAAGCAGAGACCTACTGTTATATTTTTTTGTTTGCCGCAAGGAGAAAAAGTATAGAGGTGCCCACACTCTGGATTCTTTCAAACATGATAATAGGTTTTATCAAGAGGTATTGCTCATACAATCTACAATCTAAGATGGAGAAATGCAAAGCCCGCGCAAACACTCTGCTCTTCAATTTGAGCATCTAATCCTGGCCATCAAAAACAACTGCGTGCCAGCTCATTCTTCCTCACCACACCAGGATGTCCGTCATGTAGTTAGTCATGGACTCTACTATGCAAGCATGGAGGAATAATCACTTGGATTCCCCACATAGAACTCCATTCTGTACTGTCAGCTCAAGTCTTCATGTGATGTAGGGCTTGAGGTCTGGTTTGTTCCTATGAACGTCTGACATTGTTCCTTTTTGGACCAAATCAATCACCGTCCCCACCTTTAGATTGATTCTTGTACATCTCTGAACTTGAGAAGAAATCACAGGTATATTTTCCATGAACAAGATACCCAGAGTGTTGATGAAATGTTCTTCAGATTTATGCTTGACCTGTAACGGCAATCGTGACAAAGCATCAGCATTTGCATGCTGTTCTGACTTGTGATATTGGATATCATAAGTGTGTGCCGACAATATCAATGTCCATCTTTATAATCCATTAGCTGCCATAGAATGTATACCTTTATATGGACCAAAGATTGTGGTCAAGGATCAATGATCCATCAAAAGAGTGAAATTACGCCCATAAAGGTAATGGTGGAACATCTTACACCGAAAATGAAGCTCAAATCTTCTTTTTCTAGTTCATGTTCTAGTAAGAGTGTGGGAAGAAATGCTATCAGTCATTCCTTGCTGAAGGCATTATGTGTGAGCCAACTACACCAGCACCATAGGGTGATGCCTCACAAGCAAGTTGCAACTTCAGCTTGGGATTCTAATAAACCAACGTTCTAACTTCAGTGAAGCTTCTTTCACTTCATTGTATACATTCTCACATTCTTCTGACCAGTGCCCTGCCTGTTTGACACATAACAAAGCGTGTAAACGCTTCAATCATGTTGCTAAATTGAGCACAAATTTTCCATAATAATTGATCAGTTCTAAAAACAATTTAATTGTGTCACATTTTGAGGACATGGTGCTTCTAAGATTGCCGACATTTTCTTCAACTCCTAAAAAAAACATCTTTATCGATGATATGAGCTAGGTAAATTATAGATGACTTGAAAAAGTCCCACTTTTCCTTTTTAATTCTCAGATTGCTGCTCTGTAAACACTTCAATATAGCTTCCAAATTCTTCAAGTGTAGGACCAGCGATGAGTATGTCACCTAAATTACATTGCACTCCATTCAGCCCACTTAGAATTTGATCCATGGATCTTTGAAAAAGAACAGGAGCAGATGTTATTCCAAAAGGAAATCTTCTCTAATGAAACAGACCTTTGTGTGTCACGATGGTGAGTAGTGGCTGTCATTCGGCAGCCACATTAATCTACAGATATGCCAGTGAAAGATAATTTTACTGAAATTCGGCCCTACAGCAAGTCCAGCAAACAAGTTTTCAATCAACGGCAGTGGATAATGAGCTGCGCACAAACTGGGTTAATAGTTTTTTTTAAATCTCCACAAATTCTCACTGAGCCATCACATTTCAATACAGGAACTATTTGGCTGCCCCATTACTTGTAGCAACTGGTTCAATGACTCCTGATCGTACAAGTCTTTTAGTTCTTCTTCAACTTTTGGCCTAATAACGTAAGGTATGGTTCTAGCTTTGAGACATTTGGATGTGTTGTCTGGTTTGATTTTTAGGTGTATCTAAACTCCAGCCACAGAGCTATCGAACCTTCAGACACCTTCCCATACTTCATCAGAAGTTTTTGCAAGCTGTTTTTGAATCCACTAATTGACTTACTGCTTCCCAGTTAAGCCTAATCTTAGAACATAGAACATAGAACGATACAGCGCAGTACAGGCCCTTCGGCCCACGATGTTGCACCGAAACAAAAGCCATCTAACCTACACTATGCCATTATCATCCATATGCTTATCCAATAAACTTTTAAATGCCCTCAATGTTGGCGAGTTCACTACTGTTGCAGGTAGGGCATTCCACGGCCTCACCACTCTTTGCGTAAAGAACCTACCTCTGACCTCTGTCCTATATCTATTACCCCTCAGTTTAAAGTTATGTCCCCTCGTGCCAGCAATTTCCATCCGCGGGAGAAGGCTCTCACTGTCCACCCTATCTAACCCCCTGATCATTTTGTATGCCTCTATTAAGTCTCCTCTTCACCCTCTTCTCTCTAACGAAAACAACCTCAAGTCCATCAGCCTTTCCTCATAAGATTTTTCCTCATAAGATCTTTGCCAGCTATGCTCTGTAAAAGAGGGAAGGAACATTTCCATGGACAACGTGAAGAGACAAGTCTGTCCATTTGCTTCTACTCTCACCATAATGCAACCTTTTAATGGTACAACCTCTTTCGTGTACATCCGTAGGATCACATTTGATGGTTTAAAAGGCAGGTGCTTCAGCTTTTGATGAGAAATTGTCTCAGGTATTAATGATACTGCTACACCCATATCCTTTTCCATTTCAATTAGATGACTTTTAAGTTTTGGATATGCCCCAAAACATTAATTGCTTCACATAGACAAGACATCTAGTTTCAGCTCCTGCAATATGTTATGTTGTCTTTTGAGTGATCTTGAACTTTGTCTACTAATTTATAGACAGGGATAGTCTGTTTAGGTGTGTTTTTCTTCTTGCACATTCTTGGTGTAGATGTTTTATGAGCCCAACATGCCTTGGCAATATGACTCTATTTGCCACAGTTCTTGCATGTATGTGGTTTACTCCAACATTCTCCCACTGAGTGCCCAACCTGTGTACATTGGTGACATGGTTGCACCCTTGCAACCTTGCTGCTTGTGGTATTCATTTTGTGGATCTTCGCTCCACAAAATGGATAGCACACTATCTGTGAAGCTTCTTTTGTTGCTAGCTCCATAGATGTGGCAACTTACACAGCAGCTTTTAGAGTTAAATCATTTATAATAAACAACTTCCTCCGAATAGCTTCACTGTGGAGTCCACAATCCAGTCTATCACAAAGAGTGTCATCAAGTGTTGCACCAAATTCACAATATTTTGCTAACCTTCTTAAAATCACTACAAATTGTAAAATGCTTTCACTTTCTTCCTGACTATGGTGGTGGAAACAAAACCTTTCTGCAATCAATAATGGATGAGGAGAGAAATGCCCCTTGCCAGGGACCAAGGTTCAATTCCCAGCTTGGGTCACTGACTGTGCGGAGTCTGCACGTTCTCCCCATGTCTGCTCCAGTTTCCTCCCACAAGTTCCAAAAGACATGCTGTTAGGTGAATTGGACATTCTGAATTCTCCCTCAGTGTACCCGAACAGGCGCCGGAATGTGACGACAAGGGAATTTTTGCAATAACATCATTGCAGTATTAATAATCTTTATTATTTTCACAAGTAGGCTTACATCAACACTGCAATGAAGTTACTGTGAAAAGTTTCTCATTGCCACACTCTGGCACCTGTTCATGTACACAGAGCGAGAATTCAGAATGCCCAATTCACCTAACAGCACGTCTTTCGGGACTTGTGGGAGGAAACCGGAGCACCCGGTGGAAACCCATGCAGCCACGGAGAGAATGTACAGACTCCACACAGACAGTGACCCAAGCAGGAATCGAACTTAGGACGTTGGTGCAGTGAAGCAACTGTTGCTAACTTTTGGTTGGTTCAATTGGCTCTGTTTTATAACCTTTGCTCTAGAGTCGCCAGGTATCTTTATGATACCGCCACGAGGTTCAAGTTCAAGTAATGATCAATAACTCAAAACACCAATTAGTAAGATTCAAATCAAAACACATTTATTACACACAGTAATCGCTACTCATGCATAAATTCTACTTAATAAACTATCCCTAAAACTAATAGGCCTATACTTAGCTTTGGACTGGCCCACCAGGTCAGGGGAACAAATGGCCTTTCGTTCAGGTCCTGAGTCTACTGGATTCAAAGCCGGTATGGACTGGTAGCTAGGAGCGCCTATCTCGTAGCGAGTGTTGACTTGAGACTTACTTGCTTGGAGGCAGCTTGGGCAGTTCACTCTCAAGGGTTGATTCGGTGCTGAGTGACCCTGCCAAGAAGGACGATTTGAACTTGGGGGCTTTACTTTAAAGTACCCAGGGGCTTCCCGCACTTCGGGGCGGACCCCGTAACTAGTTCCAAGTGATTGGACTATTTTCCGATCGCTTGGGTCGATTTCTCCAATGCTGGAGCGGTTCCCTGATTGCTAGACGGTCCCTAAATGTTCGTTGGCCTTCCTTTGTCTTGGCTCCTGCTGGCGCCGAGGAGTCTGGCTTGGCTTTGTTTACCTTAACTGTTGCCATTGTGCCTGGGAATCGCACATTACTATGTAGATGGCTGCTACATTACTATGCAGATGGCTGCTGGTTTCAGAGCTGTCTGGTTCCTTACAGGTCTCAATACACATGATTTCTGTATTTGCTAGTCTTTGCTTGTGTTGGCTTAATTTCCCTTCAGCCTTTGCGGTTCTCCATTTTAAGTCGGAAGTGGCAATAATGCTAACCACTGTGCTACCATGCTGCCCATAAACAGGGAGGTAAGGCTTCCTTCGAGCCGGAATTGAACCAGCGACCGAAGGGTATCAGCTTTAATCATCTGCAGTCCTCCGTTCTACAATGTAAACCTACTTATGACACTAATAAAGATTATTATTATTTAAGATTTTCATTAATTCGATGTAGGACGTATCTCCTGGTTTTGCAAGGTGAACTCAATTTTGTAACAGCATACAAGTTTTACCCCCTACTGAACTGAGAAATGTTGCAACCTTTATGTCCTCCAATGTCTGGTTCGCTAATGGACCCCTTAACAAGAGGGCCTCCCCATAAAGACCCCCTATCCAGAAGGACCCCCCCCACATGGACCCCCTAAATAGAAGGACCACCCCCCTTCAAACCTTGCCAGAAAAAAGACCTCAGCCTGGAAGCTAGAGAGCAGTCCAGGCAGGACAGTGAAACAATTACAGCTGCAACACTCACCTGAAGCACCACGGGTCCATTCCTGGAAGAGAACAGCTGTGGCCTGGGTTTAAACCCCTCAGATCCATCAGCTGCAAACCATTCATTCATTTCTGACAGTGGGCTGTGTTTAATAAAGACGAAGGGAGTCAGGCGAGTAACATAAAGAAGACATTTATTTATAATATGTACTATTTGCAATGGGGCCCGGTTGAACTTCACCGGGTCCTCTCTGCCGGCTGGTTCCTATCTTTTTATTAAGATATTTTTATTCTCCTACTTTTTCACATTTTCTCCCAAATTTACACCCACCAACAATAAACAATAATCAGCAACAAATATGTCAATCCCCATAACAATAACAACGATCCCATCCTCCCACCAAACCCCAAACATTAACCCGCATGTTTACATAAACAAATGACAAAAAGGAATTAGGGATCACCCATAGTCACCCTTAATACACACAGCCCCCCTCCCCCCAACCCTCCCACCCATTCCCACCATCTAATGTTCGATGTTATCCAGTTCTTGAAAGTGCATAATGAATAATGCCCATGAATTGTAGAACCCCTCCGTCCTTCCCCTCAGTTCAGACTTAACCTTCTCAAGAGTCAAGAATTCCAACAGGCCCCCCCGCCACGCCAGGGCACAGGGTGGAGGCGAAGGCTACAACATCTGCCTCCGCCCCCGTTTCCAACCCTGGCTGGTCTGACACCCCGAATATGGCCTCCCGGGGGCCCGGGTCCAGTTTCACGTGCACCACTTTAGAAATTACCCTAAAAACCTCCTTCCAGTAATCCTGTAGCTTTGGACAGGACCAAAATATATGAACGTGATTAGCGCCTACAATGTTTATAAACATTTACCACATCAAAGAGAGTTAAGTACATTCAGTTTCCAGCTCAGCCCTTCAAAATCACTCAAGAGGCATGGTTGGAATGCAGGGGCTGGTTTAGCACAGAGGGCTAAACAGCTGGCTTGTAATGCAGAACAAGGTCAGCAGCGTGGGTTCAATTCTCGTACCAGCCTCCCCGAACAGGTACTGGAATGTGGCGACTAGGGGCTTTTCACAATAACTTCATTGAAGCCTACTTGTGACAATAAGCGATTATTATTATTATTAATTCTCTTTGGTGTGATTGATGTTTGTAAACATTGAGGTTTCAGCACTTAGACTTATACATCCATGAAGAAGATGAATGGAACAAGGCTCAAGCTGGAAGCTATTAATCACAGCCCAACACCAGCAATGAATGTTCCTGACCGCGCAGTTGACGTGTGGTCTCAGCGGTCGGGAACCCGGCATGGCGGCTGTGGACTGTGTCCAGTGCCACCACACCCGGCCGGGATCTGTCCCGCTGGCCAGGATGCTTGGGCAGCTGGGTTTGCCGCCATCCAGGGGGCGATAGACGGGATGCATGTCGCCCTACAGGCACCTGCGATCACAGGCCACTCTACATGAACTGAAAGGGGTACCAGTCAATGAGGGGGACTGGTGGGGGGGTAATCAGGGGGATGCCTGTGGGGTCGTGTTTGGCAGTTCGGGTCCGTGCACATCCGTGGCCTTGTTGTACGGCGTGACTGCTGCAGATCGTCGCCATGCGCATGCGTAGCCAGGGACCCGACCATTCTCTGGCCATTTATGGCCCGGGAGCCGGGAGTTTCACTGCCCCTCACCTGCCCCAGAATCAGTGACGGTGCTGCGCCAATTTTGGGGTCGTAAAACACATGCAAATTCTACGTTTCAGCCGGCACTTCGCCGCTGAAATGGAGAATCCAGCCCATAGTCTCCCAAACGGAGAACCTTGCCCTTCACAGCCCCCAGTGAGGGCAGTGCCAGCCAACGGTACCCCTGGCAGCAGGGATGGGTGCTAGGACCAGAGGTTCCCACGCTGCCAGACACCGACTGGGCAGGGGTGAGGGGGATAGATGGGAACATGCATGGGCAGAGCCCACACTGCCAACCGGGGCCACCGTGTAGCCCATGGAACCTGCTTGGCATGGGAGTATGCACCATATTAACACGTTGGCCTTTCACCCCTGCAGACAATGGTGTTGGAGTTCGACCAGCAATGGTAGCCGCCCTGGTGGTCATCGCAGCTCTGCGGGATGCACTGCGGCTGTATCAGTGGGGACCACTCGGAGAGGAGGAGGAAGCAGGCAGCAGCAGAGTGGGCAGCAGCGGAACGGGCTGCAGAAGGCAGGTGACAGCCGCACAGGCTGGAGAGCAGCCCGCCCAACAGGCCGAGGAGGGGGAGGTGCCAAGGAGGCACTACAAGAGGCCTAATGTATACTGGCAGCGCCTGTCATTCGAGGACCTGACGGATGGGGCATGCCTTCGAAGCCTCCGGCTGAGCAGGGGGACAGTGCAACACATTTACCATATGATGGCACACCTGGCACCGCGGGGATATGGGGGAGGTCACCCGCTCCCGGTGAGGGCCGCCTTGAACGTCTATGCAGCGGGGGTCCTTCCAGGCGCTGGGTGGGGGCCCTCTCCGGGATCTCACAGACCTCAGTGCACAGGTGCATCTACGTCGTCACGGAGTCCCTATATGCCCAGGCGGCTCCATACATCCATTTCAATGTGGACTGAGCTCACCAGGATGCTTGGGCAGCGGGGTTCGCCGCCATCCAGGGGGCGATAGACGTGATGCCTGTTGCCCTATGGGCACCTGAGATCACAGGCCACTCTACACGAACCGAAAGGGGTACCACTCAATGAACGCTCAGCCGGTCTGTGACTATCAGCTGCGTACCGTACACCTCTGAGCCCCCTACCCGGGCAGTGTGCACGATTCCTTCATCCTGGCACACTCGGTGATCCCTGACATGTTTGAGGGCCCCCCCCCCCCCCCCCCCCCCCCCCCCCCTCTGGCTGAGGGGCTACTCCTGGGTGACAGGGGTTACCCACTGTGACTGTGGCTGATGACACCTATTTGGAGGCCACAGACCGACATGGAGATCCGCTACAACGTCGGCCGTACAGCGTCCTGGGATGTGATAGAGCAATGCTTCGGCGTCCTGAAGATGCGCTTCAAATGCCTGGACTGCTCTGGAGCGGCCCTCCAGTACGAGGCTGAGAGAGTTGCCCGCATCGTGGCAGCCTGCTGCATCCTCTACAGCATTGCACAGCAGAGGGACGATGTGCTGGAGGAGGAGGATGAGGAGGAAGAGCAGGCCTCGTCCGACGAGGAAGATGCATGGGAGGGGAATGATGAGCAGGACATGGGGACGAGAGGCCGCACAACATTATCGCCAGGGCCAGCACGCACGGGACACTCTGATCGCCTCCAGGTCACCGACGAGGTGGTGGGGGGGGCAGGAGGGGGTGCTGACCAGGGGCATGGACACCACCTCTCAAACACCCCCCCCCCCCTCACTTCCCATCCCACCAAACCCCCGCTTGCTTCCCGCTCTGTTATACATACCTGCAGCGCTACAAGCTGGTGGCCCTAGGTTGGCAGTAACAGCGGGTCTGGTCCATGGCATGGAGGATGATGGCAACCCGCTCTGCGATGAGCACTGGTACTCCGCATCGTATTACAATGTCTGACCCATGCCCACAGTTGATCCCTGCATGCGTGCTGGCCAGTCTAACTCAAGGCCGCACTGAAACCACGGGCTGGGGGTGCTGGGGATGGTCGGGGAACCTGGGGAGGAGGGGATCACGGTCCTCCCACAGTACGTACTCTGGTCCCCCGCTTCCCCCCCACCCCAGCCAGCCTCGACCAGCCCACCCCCACACCCATCAGATAGAGCACTGAGGCAAGTTGTAACGGTGGTAACAAGTGTTTATTGTGACAAATACACACAGTCTGTGCCCTAGCCCTTAGAACTAAACTGTGCCCTGCACCCGTGCCAACCTAACTGGTGTCTAGTTTTATGGCCTTATGGGCCCTGACGATATGCCTAGGTAGTTCGCCAGATGGTACAGCAGGAGTGGAGGCAGCCTAATGTGACTCCTGTCCTACGACAAGGGTCCCCATTGGCCTCCGTCTCCTCGGGCGACCCGGCTTGGATGGGCCCGGCTCCTGCTCCGGTGTCCCGGGTGGCATGGTGCCTCCCTGTTCTGCCAGCTGCCCACCGGATGCACCACGGACAGGAGGGGGGAGTCCGAAGTGCTGAGCTGTTCATGGGCACGGACCCCATCACCTTCTCCTTCCTAGGGGTGCCCAATGGCCCCCGGGCTACTCCATGGAACGGGTGTGCGAGTGGAGCCATCCCCTGAGGCCCCCTCGTCACCTGGCGCTGCCAGTCCTGGAGGCCCACTCTGGTCTCGACCAGGGTCTGCAGGCTCACGGTTATGGAGCACAGGGAGTGGCCCATCTCCGTCTGGGACTGCACCACATCACACTGCGACTGTGCCACCAACCCTATGGGTCTGTGCCACATCAGCCAGTGACTGGGCCACCTCCTTCTGGGTCTGGGCCACCTCTCTCTGGGAATGGGCCACCTCTCTCTGTGAATGGGCCACCTCTCTCTGGGAATGGGACACCTCTCTCTGGGTCTGGGCCACCTCTCTCTGGGAATGGGCCACCTCTCTCTGGGAATGGGCCACCTCTCTCTGGGAATGGGCCACCCTGCCAGTGTCTGCGCCACGCTAGCCAGCGCCTGGGCAATGCCGTTGACGTTCCCAGCCATGGCCTGCTGTGACTGGGCCATGCTGAGGAGCGACGCTGCAATATCCAGGTGGACCTGGCACATGGCCAGAGAGGGCAGCCCTGTCCTGGTCCTCAGCCACCTGTTACCACCGTTACGACTTGCCTCAGTGCTCGATCTGATGGGTGTGGGGGTGGTCTGGTCGAGGCTGGCCGGGGTGGTTGGGAAGCGGGGGACCAGAGCACGCACTGTGGGAGGACCGTGATCCCCTCCTCCCCAGGTTCCCCCACCGTCCCCAGGCCTTGGACATGCTGATCCATAGCCAAAACCGTCGTCCCCAATGCCTCCACCGCAGATGCCACCTGTGTGGTGTTTGCCTGGGTGGCATGCATGACTGGCATCACCTCCTCCTTCTGCATGCAGATGGACTCCTCCACCAGCGCCTGCAGGTGCTGGATGCCAGCCGTCACCCCCTCTCGCAGACCCTGGATCTCTGACTGCACCTGCACTGTGGCTGGGATTGGATGTTCCAGGAGCCTGGGACCCGTCTGGACGGCAGCTGGTTCCTGGGGCTGGCCAGCCTCCGACTGTCCGACCCCTCGGCTGTTCCCACCTCCACCTGCTGTACCGGATGCGATGTGTGGTGCGCACCAGATAGTGTCCCAGGAGCCTCTTCACTAATGTGCCCAACCGAGGTGATAGTCTCTGGGATGGTGGAGGGTATAGGAGACAGCTGTGACGGAAAGTCAGTGTCACTCTCCGACCCGAGCTCCGGGGTGTCCTGAGTGTCTGGTTTTCGAGGTGCTTTACCCGTCAATGCTCGGCTGTCTGGGGGCACCCACCGGCTCTGGCACTGGCTGGGTGTGGGGGACTCCGTTGGACTGGCACCATCTCCGGCAGGTCCTGTAAGACATGTATGATTAGACATGTATGATTAGATGGCGAGCCGGGGTGTGGGTGGGGGGGTGGCGGGGGGGAGGGGGGGTAGAGGGGGGTGAGGGAAGTGAGGGTGAAGGGGGGTGCGGGTTGAGGGGGGTTGGGCTGTGTGGGGTGAGGGGGTGGGGTGAGGGGGTGTGTGGGTTGAGGGGTTGGGGGGGTGAGGGGCAGTGGGGGGTGGGGGGGGGGCAAAATATTGCCAATGCTGGAAATCTGATATAAAAGTACAACAGGTCAAGCAGCATCTAGGGGCAGCACGGTAGCACAGTGGTTTGCACTATTGCTTCACAGCACCAGGGATCTGGGGTTGATTCCCGGCTTGGGTCACTGTCTGTGCGGAGTCTGCACGTTCTCCCTGTGTCTGCGTGGGTTTCCTCCGGGTGCTCCGGTTTCCTCCCACAGTCCAAAGATGTGCGGGTTCGGTAGAATGGCCATGATAAATTGCCCTGTAGTGTCCAAAAGTGAGGCTGGGTTACGGGGATAGGATGGAGGTGTGGGCTTAGGTTGGGTGCTCTTTCAGGGGCCGGTGTTGACTCGATGGGCCGAATGGCCTGCTTCTACTGTAGGGATTCTATGATTCTATGATCTGTGGAGTGAAGCAGATTGTCAGGTTCATGGCCTTTCGTCAGAACTAGAAAGAGTTATTTTTAACCAAGTGCAGAGGCAGGGAAAGTAGGGAGAGCAGGAAAGGACAAAAGGGAAGGCCTGTGATAGGGTGAGAGGTAGGAGAGATTAATTGAGGAAACGGTAGATGGTGCACGCCACCGGGACAATTAAATAAACAAACGATGGCTCCAGAGGAGGTGCAAACAGTGATCGCAGAATCATTTGAATAATTTGTCCCTCCCCCACTGTGACCTCCCTGCCATCAATCTCCTGTACTGTTGTAATGAAGTTCATCAGAATCTCAATGGGACAGCACTTCATAATCTTCGAGATGCATCATCAATTGTCAACGCTTTCACATCATAAAAGCTGCTCTTATTTTTCTGGACAGCAGCTGTTGGTAGTAATACTGCTACTGTCATTTACACCTCTTCTAGATCCATTTTATTTTCTTAATTTGACCCCTTACCACCTATTTTTTGCCATCAGCATCTTAGCAGGGAACCGTGCCTCAGAGAGATGCATGGCAGCCAGAGGTTCCCTGGTCCCAGTGGTGTCACCAGATGCAGTGCCCATCACTGAGACTGCAACCAGTTGCTGACCGCGAGTCAGGCTGAAAGGTAAGTATGGGGTGGAGGAGGGGGCAGGGACCAACGTGACCAGGCTAGAGGCCCCAGCAAGGGGAGACAGAGTAGTGGGGTCCAGGGTTGACAGGCTGAGGAGAGGGTAACTGGAGGAGGGACGAGCTTGAGGATCCCAAAAGAGGAGCCCAGGGGGACTGTTAAGTAGCCCCCTGTCCCCCCTCCCTCCCACCATTGTCTGCTCACCAGCCCACACAGTGAAAACTGCCAGGCTGCACATTTGGTGGGGGCCTCTCCTGCTGTTGGTTAAATCCCAGCGATGGTGAGATGAGACCCTTCAGTGGTTATTAAGTGGCCCAATTAAGGGACTCCATTTTCCCACAGGGTGAACAGGCTTCCTGCTAATATTGGAGTGGGGACAGGGGAAGGTGGGTAGGCATCAGGCACAGTGCCCACGGAATTGCATGGGCCTCCTACCTGCAAACCGGCCATTGCTGGGCTTTGAAATCCAGCCCTTTCTCCATTAAAGATGCTATATTAATACAGGTAGCTGGTGTGGATATATATTTTAAAAGTATCAGCATCTTTTTTGGGTAGCAAACCAAAAATCAAAATGTAAACTAGCTTGTTACTTTCCTATCTTGTTCACTCTTGCTTCCTGCAATGTACATTTTCTCATTCCAAATAACAATAGCTCTTTATGATGAGTTATATTGTTGAAATATAGGTGGGAAGGCCACCAATTGGAGCAGCATTAGGAAAGTGATTATGTGAATTGTACTATATAGCTTTTTGGTGTCATACAACCTCTAGGTGAGTGTACTGGCTCTCACTAAGGTGAAGGTTCTGGGGGAATTGAAAGGTCTGAAGGTGGATACCGGATGGATTACAACCCAGGGTTCAGAAGGAGATAGCTGAGGAGATTGTGGAGGCTTTGGTGATGATCTTTAGGCATCACTGAGGCAGGAAGGGTCCCAGAGGACTGGAAAGTGGCTAATGGAACACCACTGTTTAAGAAGGGAGGGAGGCAGAAGACGAAAAATTATAGGCCGGTTCGCCTGACTTTGGTCATTGGTAAGATTTTAGAGTCCATTATTAAAGATGAAATCGCGGAGTACTTGGCAGTGCATGGTAAAATAGGACTGAGTCAGCATGGCTTCGTCAAGGGGAGGTCATGTCTGACAAATCTGTTAGAGTTCTTTGAGGAAGTAACAAGGAAGTTCGACAAAGGAGACGTGGATGTGATTTATTTAGATTTCCAGAAGACCTTTGACAAGGTGCCGCATAGGAGACTGTTGAATAAGTTAAGAGCCCATGGTGTTAAGGGTAAGATCCTGCCATGGATAGAGGATTGGCTGACTGGCAGAAGGCAGAGAGTGGGGATAAAGGGGTCTTTTTCAGGATGGCAGCCGGTGACTAGTGGTGTACCTCAGGGGTCTGTGCTGGGACCACAACTTTTCACAATATACATTAATGATCTGGAAGAAGGAACTGAGGGCAATGTTGCTACTTTTGCAAATGATACAAAGATATGCAGAGGGACAGGTAGTATTGAGGAAGCAGGGGAGCTGCAGAGGACTTGGACAGGCTAGGAGAGTGGGCAAAGAAGTGGCAGATGGAATACAATGTGGAAAAGTGTGAGGTTATGCACTTTGGAAGGAAGAAAGGAGGCATAGACTATTTTCTAAATGGGGAAATGCTTAGGAAATCAGAAGCACCAAGGGACTTGAGAGTCCTTGTTCACGATTCTCTTACGGTTCAGTCAGCAGTTAGGAAGGCAAATGCAATGTTAGCATTCATGTTGAGAGGGCTAGAATATAAGAGCAGGGATGTACTTCTGACGCTATATGAGGCTTTGGTCAGACCCTATTTGGAGTATTGTGAGCAGTTTTGGGCCCCATATCTAATGAAGGATGTGCTGGCCTTGCAAAGGATCCAGAGGAGGTTCACAAGAATGATCCCTGGAATGAAGAGCTTTTCGTATGAGGAACGGTTGAGGATACTGGGTCTGTACTCGTTGGAGTTTAGAAGGATGAGGGGGGATATTATTGAAACTTACAAGGTACTGCGAGGCCTGGATAGAGTGGACGTGGAGAGGATGTTTCCACTAGCAGGAAAAACTAGAACCAGAGGGCACAATCTCAGACTAAAGGGACGATCCTTTAAAACTGAGATGAGGAGGAATTTCTTCAGCCAGAGGGTGGTGAATCTGTGAAACTCTTTGCCGCAGAAGGCTGTGGAGGCCAAATCACTGATGTCTTTAAGATAGAGATAGATAGGTTCTTGATTAATAAGGGAATCAGGGGTTATGGTAAGAAGGCAGGAGAATGGGGATGAGAAAAATATCAGCCATGATTGAATGGCGGAGCAGACTCGATGGGCCGAGTAGCCTAATTTTGCTCCTATGTCTTATGGTTTTATAGGTCATTATTTGGTAGATTTTCTCAGAGTCAATGCAGCGAAATCAGACTGTGAACTTGCTGGTCTATATTCTGGTTTTAACATTAACTGTACGCTGCCATAGTTTCGGCCCGGAAACTATGTTAAAACACAAGTTTAAAATGGTAGAATCTAATATTGTTTTTAACAGGACCGTCAAACTAATGTCGCAGAGATATTAAGAGATTAATTTTGTTTTTAAAGAACTAAATTCAAGAAATTAATGAGGTTACTGTGTAAGTGGGTATATTTAATGTCGGAAATGAAATGAGAGATTGATCCTTTAACTGAGTCCAGCAAATGGTTTATTTGACACAGAGAAGGACAGCTACAGAAAGCAGAGACGTACAAACTCACCTTGCATTTAATTCATGAAATAGCAAGGAATGACAGTAAAAAATGGAGTTTATATTCTATTATCTACTTTCATGCTTGGAGGGAGAAGTGAATATTCTTTATAATTATCTTGTGATATTTGAAAGGAAAAAAATCTGCTGCGTAACTGGCTCACATATTAAAATAGTATTTTAATAATTCCAATCATTTTCAGGTTAGATTACCTCATTTAATCACAATTTGTTTCTCCAAGTTTCTCAAGCTATTTCCTGCAACTTCGAAAATTGAAAACAATGTAAAAATTGTGACTAACTTTGTTAGCAGGAAGGAGTCAACCCTTGAGTACAGGCGAATGACTCCTCACTGTCGGTACGTCGAATCACTTAAGTGAGGTTAATAAAATTGAAAAATTAAATGTTGATTTTTCAGGAGCAGATGAAAAAAAACAACCAAAACTAACACAGGGAATTTCAAGGCAGGAATGACAACTGTATTGTTTAATTAAGGGGACAAATTATGCTATTGAAGACAAACAGCAGCTGTATGAATAAAAAGAATCAAAATAATTTTTTGCTTTTTCGTTGAAGCATGTTGTGAGTAAAAAGGCTTGTATTTATACAGCACCTTTCACAACCACAAGACTCCCCAAACTGCGTTCCAGCCAATTAAGTACTTTATTTTTATGGGTTGTGACTGTTGTAATGTGGGAAACGCAGTAGCCAATTTGCACACTGTAAACTTCCACAAAAACAATACGTTAATTTTTGTACCCAATTTATTTTTTCCAATTAAGGGACAATTTAGCGTGGCCAATCCACCTACTCTGCACATCTTCTTGGGTTGCGGGGGTAAAACCCACGCAAACATGGGGAAAATGTGCAAACTCCACATGGACAGTGACCCAGAGCCGGGATCGAACCTGGGACCTCGGCGCCGTGAGGCAGCAGTGCTAACCCACTGCGCCACCGTGCTGCCCTAAGAAATAATACGTTAATGACCAGATAATCTGTTTTTGTGATGTTGATTGAGGAATAATTATTGGCCAGGACACCAGGACTCCTGCTCTTCTTTGGAATACTACTATGGGATCTTCTTTATCCACTTGAGAGAGCAGCCAACACCTCAATTTAATGTCTCTTCTGAAAGATGACATCCCTAACAATGCAGCATTCCCTCAATACTGAACCGGAATGCCAGCTAGATCTATGTTTTCAAAGGCTGCATATTATGGGGGGGGGGGGGGAGTGTATGAGGGGGGCAGGGGGCTGCTGAACAGCTCACCCCCCTCCAAGCAAAGTTAGCAGGACGCCGACCCACCTCATAGTAGCATGCACTGCAGCCGTAATGCACTAAATGGTCTGGCACTGGGACTTCTGACCCTCAATGGGGAGAAGGCTCTGGCTTCAGGAGCTGGACCATTGGATTGGCCAGCAGCTCCAGTAACCCTGTCAGTGCCAAAAGTGCAATATTGGGCACTGCTGGGACTGCAATCAGTCCCAAAACGAAGGGCCAATGGATCTAGGAGCAAGCTATGTCCACTGTATTGGATGGGAAGGGTGTGACCAGTTTAGGGGGTGGGGATGGGAGTAGTTGGTTTATATGAGCAGGTGCATAGGAGGAAAGCTTAGGAGGGGTGCCCCCTCCTCCAATGCATAAAGGACACCCTTTGAAAATAGTACCCCGCTTTTCTCTTGCCCTCTTAAAAAGTTTTTTTTAAAACAGCCTGCCCACTCCCACATGACTGTCCCTGCCAACTGTATTATGGTTTGGGTGGCATATTATCAGGGTCAACTAGCTCAGTTGACCCTTGATTATTTATTTCTATATGGCAGGTGGGCTGCCAATTTTGGTGCCCTCTTACCTACTGTGTTATGGGGTGAGATCGGGGGTGTCAGGATATCTTTTAGGAGGACATTGTAATTCCAATCTAAAATGGCTTCCTGTGTATTTGTTCCCTATTAAAGATATCTCCATGAATTCATGAATCAACAGGCTCTGGTATCCAGGTAGAAATGATGATGAGCTATTTCTTAGCCCCTAACTATTCTACCTTTAAATTAAATAAGCAATTGAAATATAACACACTGTTCCTCACTGCGGTTGGGGTAAGTTAACTTCTCCCCAAAGACGCTGGGTGGCCTAGTCTTCTGAGAGCCCTTCTCCCTCTTTGAGCAGTTTGACCTCCTCTGTGTTGCCTCTGCTCAAACCCGTACACTGGGAGTAACTACAGCACCCATGAGTGGAAGCAAATGGTCTGTGTAGAACCTTTGAAATTAGAACCAAGCTCTTCAATATGTACATCACTCCCAGTAGACTTCACCAATTTAACAGCAGTAAAAAAGTTACAGCGCTTCTATAAACTCAGCAGCAGCCATTCGGAATCAATCAACTGGTTGGCAAAACCTTTAACTAACTCTAACTCTGGTGGGGGTCCTTCCTATTGCTGATTCCACATTCAGTTTTGCAAGGTTAAGAGAGGGTGTTATCTGGAGCATTGAGGTTGAAAGTGACAGCACTAGAGTCAAATCAGCATTACACACTTACTGACTTCCTAATCTGCCGACTCTTCGCACCTCTGGTGCACACTCCTAACAGCCCTGCTAATGCCTGCCCTCGCCAAAAATGGTGCACAGTTCAACCGGCACCAAATTCACCCACGTGAGGCTCAGATGCCATATCACATCAAAACAGCACCTGGAGTGGCAAAAGAACCAAAAGCCACAGAGTCAAACCAGATGACGGCGTCACCTAAGATATAAAAAGGATTAGATATAAATAATGCAAGATGACTTAAATCTCTCTTATTTTTAATAAACATTGACTATTTAAGAAATGGCCATCATTGAAAGGACAAAACTGATTTTATTATTCTGTTCCTAAATGAAGGAAAGATTTGCTGAAATTATCAGCATTTTCAGTTTTTGAAGGTTGTGTCTGTCATACCTTGTGGTGATTTAGTGTTGCTTTATTTTGCCAGACAATGACACATTTTAAACAACCACACTGAATGACTGATAGTCTTTCGATATTCTGTGCCCTGTTATATCACATTGTCACTATTTTATGGATAAACAGGCACGAAAACTTCCTTTTCAACCAATTAATAGTATTCAGGAGAATAGTTCACAGTTCCTTCATAGATTCATCATTTTTGATAGACTTGCATAAAACTGAATTTTAATTTTGAATAAAATACTGTGGTTTATAGTTTAAAGATTTAATTTATTTTTATGATCTACGTAACTGCTTTGATTTTACAATTCAGTCTCAGAACATAGTAGCCTGGATCTTCGAGCTGTGGCAATGATCATCAGATTTCTGCTCTGATTGAAAATTCCCCCGACTCTGCTGTTGCACTTTTCTACTGGGACCTTCTGAGCCTGTCTTCCACAGCAATGCATAGCAGAGCATCCATCAGGAAACTATGTTGCAGCGGGGCAGAATCGGGGGAAAGACATGTCCCCCTTTTTATGGCACTGGCTGCCACATGGTAAATGTAAAGATCCAGTTTGAATGGAAGTTAGAAAATGGGTGAGTGGATGGGGGAATGAGTCGATGAGTGTGGGAGTTAGATGAGTAAATGGGTAGGGTGGGTAAGGTGATAGGTTGGGTGAGGGGGTAGGTGGTTGAGGGTGGTATTTGGGTGAGGTCGGCAGGATGGGTAATGTGTTAAGTGTGTGAGGTGGCAGGTGGATGAGGTAGCAGGTGGATGAGGTGAGTAGGGTGGGTGAGTTGGGTCGTTGAGTCTGGGGGTAGTCGTGTAGTGAGTGGGGAAGTTTGGTGGCTGGGGGAGGGTAGTTGGGTCAGGTTTTAAAATTTAAAATGAGTAATGGGTTGAAGGTTATGGAGAACGAGCAGGACAGTGGATATGAGACCATTATAAGATCAGCCATGATCGTACCAAATGGTGGAGCAGGTTCAAGAGGCTAAATTGCCTCCACCTGCTCCTAGTTCTTATGTTCTATGAAAAAAACTATTCTGTCTAATTCCACCTTCCAGCTCTTGGACTGCCCCCGTTAGGTAACAGCACCTCAAACACAAATCTGGTGTTTGTGATTAATAAGGATATTTCTTGATTTATAAGGGTATCAGGAGTTATGGGGAGATGGCAGGAGAATGGGGATGAGAAAAATATCAGCCATGATCGAATGGTGGAGCGTACGCGATGGGCCGAATGGCCGAATTCTGCTCCTATATCCTATGGTTGGGGAGGGTCATTTTGTGGTCGGGGGATGATTGGGAGGTCGGATGTGGAGTTACCCTGGTTTTAGACTAGGTTTTAACCTGTCTTACCTTTCCCGGGTAACTATTCAGGTAAGTACTGTCTGCAATCTCTGATTCTAACTCAGAGTCGGAAACATTTGCAGAAGGCCCTGGGGAGCAAGGGGGACTGTGCCCATTGGAAGTTGAATCTTCCAGGGTAATCCCCAGGGAGGTCAGAGCATCAGGATTTCCACAGGGTCTTGATGTCCATTTTCAATTGTACATCCATTCTCTGATGACCCAGAGACCAAAGGATTTGGTCCAATGAAAATAACTGCCGTAGGATCTAATCACTTGGTTACTGCTGATTACGCATTGTCATAATTCCCAATCACTAAATGAAAACTTCGTTTTTAACCATTACATCAGCATTGGAGGATAGAAGTCAGTTTTCAATTTTAAATGTTATCCTTGTCAATATAATTAGAAAATGGAAGAGCTACATTTCTGCTTCTTTCCATTTCTAATATTTATTTGCTCACAGGATGGGGTGCCAATGGCTGCAGTGATATGCATAAGCAATTGTACATGTTAATATGTTTGACTCCGGCCACTAGGTGGCAGGCAATTTATACCATGTGACAATGCAACCTAGGGGGAGTCTGTAGGAGACGTTGTCATGGTTAGTTGTGTTTCTGATTGTTCCAGTTTGTTAGTATTAGTTTCCAACCCACAGTTTGTTATACAATAATAAATTCAACTAGTCTAGAACTAGATATTCTGTGGTACGACGACTCAATCATTGTCACATGTTATGGGCCAGGGTTTAGAAACTCCAAAGTGTATTATGAAGTCCACCTGACCTACAACCTTTATGTTGAATTTGGCTAGGATGAGCACACGAGCCTTCCCTTCAGGTGTGATTCAACAGTCTTCCCAGACACTTTAATCAAAACAAGCTTTATTCCAAGTACTTAATTAACATATATATAAACACACAGCAACGTTTTTTTATCAATTACAAACATAAAGACACCCCACAGCTATAGTACTCTATGTATAGCACTTAATGAATTCCCCCTTAACTGTTCCAATGCTAAAACAAAATCCCATAAACCAAAAACTCCTTTTCAAGGGTATGGCCCTGCACTCTGCATTCTCACTTGAATAAGACTGGCTTTTCCTGAGATTCTGACCCCGTCTTACCAGCAGGTTTTAACCCTTCCGGAAAGCAAATTATGTCTTTTTAGTTACCAAAAACAGGTAGCTATAATCAATGTTTTTTTTACTGGAACAGATATTTAAAATGAAAATAGAGCGAGACAGGCCAAAACACTTATTTTCTTCATCTGTAGTCCACAGCAGTCAAAACTGAAAGCGAAAATAAAACCTCACACAGCCACAGCTCAGCCCCATCCACAAAATGACATCACTGAAGTCATGTGATAAGACAAAAACCTTTCTTAAAGAGACATTCCCATGTCACCTCCCCGCCCCCCACAAAAAAGAATAAACCATCAAGTTCAAAGATGGTTTCATTTTTCACCTTTTCACTTGCCCATTCCTAACACTTAACAATAAACTTACAAACATTTTTAAATCATCAAAACAGGCAAACATGTATAATAATAGAGTCCATTTTAGTTCTTTGTTAATAATAATCTTTTATTGTCACAAGTAGGCTTACATTACCACTGCAATGAAGTCACTGTGAAAAGCCCCTAGTTGCCACATTCCGGCTCCTGTTTGGGTACACAGAGGGAGAATTCAGAATTCTCAGTCGGTACGGGAATTGAACCTGTATTTTCCACCATTGAACCTGCTTCTCTTCATCATATTCACGACAAAGCATTGGCTATCACGTTTTCTCGTCCTGCCACCTGTACAAGTGTTAAATTAAATGGCTGTAATAATAAACTGCATCGAAACAGTCTGGCACTTTATCTTTGAATTTCTCCAAAAAAGTCAATGGATTATGATCAGTGTATATAATTGTTTCAAACAAATTGCTGGTAACGTAAATGTTAAAATGTTGCAAAGCCAGCACCAAGATCAAAGTTTCCTTTCAATTGTTGAATACTTCCTCTGGTAATCATTCAATTTTTTGGAAAAATATCCAATAGGCCAATCTATTCCTTCGTCGTCTTCTTGTAAGAGCACAGCACCTACGCCCACATCATTCTTATCGATAGCTACCTTGAATGGTTTTGTATAATTTGGGGTGTCCGACACAGGAGCAGTGGTTAACACAGCCTTCAGGCCGTCAAATGCCTGTTGACACTCTGCGATCCACTGAAATTTGCTACACTTCTTTAGCAAGTCCGTCAATGGAGCAATCACGCTGCTAAAGTTCAGCTAAAGTAAAAACCACTCATGCCAAGAAAATGCATTATTTCCCTTCGTGTCGAGGGTATTGGAAACTCCCCAATAACTTTAGTTTTCACATCCCATGGGACCATTTGTCCATGTCCAATTGTATGGCCAAGTAATGTGACTTGGGCTTTTCCAAACTCACTTTTGGCTAAACCTGCCTCCTGAAGTCGATCGAATAACTCCATCAGATGCTTCAAATGTTCTTTCCATGCCTGACTAAAAATCACCAGATCGTCTATGCACACAGCACAATTGGGTAATCCTAAAATTACTTTGTTAGTTAACCATTGAAATGTGGCTGGGGTGTTTTTAATGCCAAATGGCATAACTTTGAATTGGTAGTTACCATTTGGAGTCACAAAAGCTGAAATCTCCTTCGCCCTTTCAGATAAAGGTACCTGACACTAAATTTTGATTAAATCCAGTTGGGAGATAAACGCTGATTGTCCCATCGTCTCAATGCAGTCCTCCAACTGTGATATAGGAAAAAAGTCTGTTCTTATAACTGCATTCACCTTTCTATAGTCCACACACAATCGTTGGGTTTCGGTACCATCACTATGGGTGAGCTCCATTGGCTGCAACCCACTTCAATTATGCCATTTTTAAGCATAGTTTCGATTTCTTTTTGAACCTGTGCCAATTTTAGAGGGTTAAGTCCATAAGGATGTTGTATAATTGGAACAGGATTTCCCACATCTGGATCATGTATAACCATTTTAGTACTTCCCAACTTATTCCACAAGCTTGCCCATGTGATACTAATAACTCTTTCAGGTCAGTTTGTTTCTCCTCTGGAAGGTAACTCAATAATTTATCCCAATTTTTAAGAACATCCTCGTTACCCAATTTAATTTGAGGAATGTCAAATTCAGAGTCATTTGGATTTGGTTCTTCACTTTGAGTTAGAATCACTAAAACCTCCTCCTTTTGCTCTCCTTCCCTTTCAATACCTTTTAAGCATATTCACTTGACACACTCGGTGAGTTTTCCTTCTATCTGGCATTCTTACCAAATAATTCACCGCACTCAATTTCCTTTCAATCTGATAAAGTCCACAAAATCTTTCTTTTAAAGGTTCACCTACCATTGGTAACAATACTAAAACTTTATCTCCATTAGCAAAACTACAAACTTTGGCTTTCATCAGCGATCTTTATCCGCTTCCTGTTTCATCACATGCTGTGCAATTTTTGAATGTTGTCTAGCCAATTCACCTGTTCTATTTAATCGTTCCTTAACATTTGACACATAATCCAATAATGTAATTTCAGACTGCTCACTCACCAATATCTCCTTAATCAATTTAAGTCGTCCTCTTACCTCATGACCAACAATTAGTTCAAAAGGACTGAATTTGGTTGACTCATTTGGTGCATGCCTAATTGCAAACAATACAAATGGAATTCCTTTATCCCAATCCTCTGGATAATCTTGACAATAAGCCCTCAACATTGTCTTTAACATCTGATGCCACCGTTCTAACGCTCCCTGCGATTCTGGATGGTACGTAGTTGATTTGAATTGTTTTACTCCTAAACTATCCATAACCTCCTTGAATAACCTTGAAGTAAAATTTGATCCTTGATCCGATTGTACTTCGGTGGTTAGTCCGTATCTAGTAAAAAAATTAAGTAACTCATCCACAATCTTTTTAGCTGTAATATTGCATACTGGAATGGCCTCTGGAAACCTAGTAGACACCTCCATTTTAGTCAAAAGATATTGATTCCCACTTTTTGTTTTAGGAAGCGGTCCTACGCAATCAATTAAGACGCTTATAAAAGGTTCCTCAAATGCTGGAATGGGTATTAAGGGTGCTGTTTTTTTCACTGCTTGAGGTTCCCCTATCACTTGACATGTGTGACATGATCGACAAAATTGAATTACGTCTTTGTGTAGTCCAGGCAAATAAAAGTGTTTTTGTTTTTTAGCTTGAGTTTACCTTACTCCCAAATGACCTCCTACTGGTATCTCATGTGCTACTCACAACACCTCCTTTCTATACCCTACCAGAAATACCATTTGATGAATTTCTGCCCACCTTTCATCCGCCTGCATATGTAAAAGTCTCCATTTTCTCATTGGGACATGATTTTTAAGGTAATAACATTCTGGTATACACTCAGATTCCTCTTCTGTGTATGCTTTCTGATACATCCGTTCTATTTCTGTACCTTTCTGTTGTAACTCCACCAATTTTCTTGAAGTAAAAATATCCACCTCATCCTCCATCCATTCTTGTTCTTTTCCAACCATCTCATCAAAAATTGTTTCTGATAATTGAACTTCTACTTTATCTTCACGCTTTGATTTTTCCTCTTGTCTTAAACTGTGACTTTGCAACCTTGTTACTACAGAATCAGGAAAAATCCCAGGATATTCATCCTTCAACAATTCAGTTGTTTGATTTTCCACTGGCTGATCAACCACAGTAGGCATCACTCCCACCTGCGATCCAGCTTTATCATCATCCAAGATAAACTGTATTCCCGGACAAAGTTTCTTTATTACTCTTACTAGCACTTCACCACGCTTCACTGGACTCTCCAACCTCACCTTATATAATGGAACACTACTCCTCACCCTGAATTCCACATATTACCACTTTTTCTGGCAATATTCCTCCCAAACTACATAACTCATCATCGCTTACCATCAAAAATTGACTAGCTCCCGTATCTCTTAAAATTCTGACTTCTTTACCTCCTCTTCCTGGTACACATGAGTAATTTTTACCCACATAAGCCAATTCTTTAAAGAGATTTGGCACCTTCTTATCAATCACCCCCTGATCAAGCTGTACATTCTTTTACACCTCCTTTGCTTCAATTGGGCTTTCCTTTTCCACTTTAATAAACCCCGTTGGATTATGCTGTTTTACCACATCAGCCTTCCCAGAGCTTTTCTTCAACCACCAACACAGTGACTTCACATGGCCTAGTTTATTACAGTAAAACATCTGAAACTTTTCATTTCTCTTCCACCCTCTTGGATTTCTTTTTTAATCTGAGGTACACTATTCTTATTATCTCCCATCAGATCACCTTTACCTTTACCACTTGGGTATTTCTCTTTTCCCCAGCTTCTGTCCCTCACAGGCTGAAACTGATGGCGGAAACAAAACTTTGATTTATGAACTAATTCATAATCTGCCATTTCTGCTGCTAATCTCACAGTTTTAACCCTCTGCTCTTCCACTACATCAGGAATTGGATTTTTACACTCCTCCAAAATTATCATTTCTCTAAGAGCTCGATACGTTTTGTTTATTTTCAAAGCCCTTATCCCCCGATCAAAATTACTCTGTTTGAACCTTTCAATCGCTATGTATGTTTGACCATGCTCTTTCCTTATATTCGAAACTTTTGTCCGTACGCTTCAGGCACTAGTTCATATGCACCTAAGATAGATTTTTCTACCTCCTCATACTTCCCAGATACCTCCTCTGATAGTGATGCAAACACTTCACTAGCTCTGCCTACCAACTTTGTTTGAATCAGTAATACCCACATCTCCTGTGGCCATTTCATTTGTTTAGCTACCTTCTAAAATGAAATGAAAATGGCTTCTACATCCTTCTCATCAAATCTTGGCAATGCTTGGACATATTTAACTAGATCCCCGCCAAATCTTCGACTATGACGCTCTTGCTCTTTCTCACTATCCTCATCACTATCCTCAGACTGTACGTTTCTCTTTACGTCCGCCAATTTTAACTGATGTTCATGTTTCATGGTCTGTTTCTGAACTTCAAAGTCATTCTCTTTTTCTTTTTCCTCTCTCACTATTATTTTCCCCCTGATCTGTACCTCCCTTTCTCTCGCTTTTTGTTCTGCTAGGGTTATTCGTTCTTTTTCCCTCATTTCAAATTCAAGCTGCTTTAATTCTTTTTCATGTTCAAGTTGCTTTATTTGTAATTGAAGAGGCTCACCCCTCACTGTCTCTCGGTTCACTAAGCCAACCCTAGTTACGAAAGATAGACTTTTATCCTGGACGAGCCCCCAATTTTGTTTTGGGCTGGAGTTTAGAAACTCCAAAGTCCTTTATGTTGAATTTGGCTAGGGTGGGCACAAGAGCCTGACCTTCGGGTGTGATTCAACAGTCTTCCTGGACACTTTAATCAAAATAAGCTTTATTCCAAGAATTTAATTAACATTTATACAAACACACAGCAAGAAATATAATCAATTGCAAACATAAAGACACCACCCAGCTACAGTAATCTATGTATAACACTTAATGAATTCCCCTTAACTGTTCCAATGCTAAAACAAAGTCCCATAAACCAAAAACCCATTTTTAAGGGTGTGGCCCAGCACTCTGCATTCTCATTTGGATGAGACTGGCTTTCCCTGAGATTCTGACCCCATCTCACCAGCAGGTTTAAACCCTTCCAGAAAGCAAACTTTATCTTTTAAGTAACCAAAACAAGTCGCTATAATCAGTGTTTTTTTTTACTATAACAGATATTTAAAATGAAAATAGAGCGAGACAGGCCAAAACACTTATTTTATCTGTCTGTAGTCCACAGCAGTCAAACCTGAAAGCGAAAATAAAACCTCACACAGCCACACCTCAGCTCCACCCACAAAATGACATCACTGAAGCCATGTGATAAGAGAAAAACCTTTCTTAAAGGTACACACCCATGACCACACAGTACTAGAACGTAACATGGTACCAGAAGTGGTGATCTAAGACTGAAGATCAGAAGTGTGAACATTTGAAAGACACAGTCTTCAAATTTGGAAATGGTGCTAAAAACAAACAAACAGCGAACATCGAAAAAAATCTCTGAGGATGCTGAACCAATAAAAGAAGAAGATGCAAATTTTGAAAACGCCTCAGTATCTTCGAGTAACTGGGAATGTAGATGACAATTGGAGCGCATTTAAGCAGTAGTACACGCTGTACGTGGCACTACAAGCACAGCTAGATGAATGGAATTGGCGTTATTGCTAACTGGAGCAGGCCCCCATGCTATAGAGATTTACAACACATTTGTTTTTTAACGGGAGGAAGATGGTAAAAGCTTTGATGCCATCATTAAGAAGTTTCAAGAGCATGGTACTTGGGCAGCACAGTAGCACAGAGCACTGTTGCTTCACAGCACCAGGGACCCAGGTTTGATTCCTGGCTTGGGTCACTGTCTGTGTGGGGTCTGCACGTTCTCCCCATGCCTGCGTGGGTTGCCTCCGGATTTTCCGGTTTCCTCCCAGAAGTCCCGAAATATGTGCTGTTAGGTGAATTGGACATTCTGAATTCTCCCTCTGGGGACTCGAAGACGCTGGAGTGTGGCGACTAGGGGTTTTTCACAGTGATGTCATTGCAGTGTTAATGTAAGCCTACTTGTGACAATAAAGATTTTTGTTTAAGATTTTATAAAAAATGGACAAAACTTTCGAGCAGTACATATTTAGAACCTGCAGAAGATGGGCGAATCCTTTGATAGCTTTCTTACCGATCTCAAGTTGAAAACACATACTTGTAACTTTGCGAAGTTAAAATCCTCGATGATTCGACATCAGATTGTCTTCGGAATTATTAATGATACGGGTCTGTATTCTCTGATTGTGAGGCTATGTCCTCACACCGGCGTGGGAACGGTGGTGTTTTACACCCGTACATTTGGCGCAAATCGGCAACCGATCCTCTGTGTAGCTGGGGGCGAGCATGCCGGCAGCATAGAGCACCCGGCTCTAGCTGCCGATATGGCCCGAAGAATTGCCGGGCCCATGGCCATGCATGTGCATGCTGGCGGCCTGCAGTGGACGCGCCGTGCAACATGGTGCCAGCCGCTCACTAACCCGGCTGGCAAAATAGTGCCCATCCTTTGGCTGGCTCGCACTCCCTGGACCACCCCCCACCAGTGCCCCCAGCCCCTCGTAAAGTCGACCCTGCCCGCGGATAGGTCCTCCCCAGACTGTGGCAGCGTTGGACTGAGTCTGCAGCCACCACGCTACAGTTCCCGATGGATGAGACCATGAGAGGCGTACGCCGTCAGGAACTCGGCAGGTCGGGGGCGGAGCATAGGGGGGTGGGCCTCAGGCAATGTCCTGAGGCCATCGATACATCGCGCGGTGTATTCTCTGAGTGCACCATTTTGGAGGGGGTGGACCATCGCCATAGCAGAGCCGCACCCGAATTGATCCCAAACTTTGATTTTCCGGCTGATCGCCAAACCCAATTTCACCGTTGGCGACCCGGAGAATCCCGCCCAAAGTGTATGAACGTCTCTTATGGGAGAATGAGCTTCACTTAGAAGATGCGATTAAGATTTGCCATGCCAATGAGCTAGCTGTGCAGCATATAAACACATTGAATACAGGGACTTTTGGCATGAAAATTGGGAGCAATGCTGATGCCATTGATGTTGTGATGCACTCAAAAATAAAATGTGGTCTCAGCAACGGTGGCCATTTTAAACGCTTGCTAGAAGCAGTAATACGTGTGAAAGATGTAGAAACAGGCACCTACTGAGGCAATGTCCAGCATATGGAAAAATTTGCACAAAGTGCAAAGGTAAAAACCATTTTGCCAAACAATGTTTTACAACTAAGAACGTTAATATGGAAAAGTCCATCAATACTATTGACTTAGACGGCACCTTTTTCATCGATGTAGTCGCGAATGAGGACAGGGCCAACAAAGCCAAACAGAGTAAAATGTCGCCTACAGAAACAAAAAGTTACAAAAATGATATTGCAACAGTAACAAAAGATAATTGGACAGTATCTTTGTTAATAAATAAATCACTCATCAATGTAAATTAGACACAGGAGAAAGAACGAACCTCATCAGCATCAATGAGATTGAAGCTATGAAATTAAAACCCAGAATATTAAACAAGCCAGTCTTCTTGCATGATTATAATGGTCAGAAAACTGACACATTTTCTGCAACAGGAAAATGGTGGTAATTGGAAACCAGTAGCGCATGTTTCCAGGTCGATGACAGAATCTGAATGTCGGTTTTCTCAAATAGAAAAAGAATGTCTAGGGTTAGTCAACAGATTAGAGAAATTGCACAGTTATGAGTATGGTCTACCTACTTTCATTGTAGAGACAGATCACAGACTGTTGGTGGCCATGGTTAAGAAAATTCTGAGTGAGATGTCACTTTGCATTCAACGAATGATGATGAAACTTCAAAGGTATGACTATGAATTGATCTATACACCGGGCAAGCACATTGCAGGAGCTGATGTACTGTCCAGAGCTACAGCAGCACTAGATGACAATTCCATGGGAGAGGATGCTCAAGTTCATGTGGATACGATCACAGAAACATTACCAGTGTCAGATACAAAGTCAAGTCTGATTGTTGAAGAAACCGAGAAAGATGAAATATTGCAAATGGTGATACAAAATCTCAACAATGGATGGCCGAAAGGTTCATGTTCCAAGTATCATCATGTACAATCAGAGCGAAGTGTAGCAAATGGTTTGTTACTAAGACAAGAGAGAATTGTTATACCACAGTCTCTGTGCAGAGAAATACTGCAAAAGATTCATGAGGGTCACCTTTGAAATGCAAGAGAAGAGCACGAGATACTGTATATTGGTCAGGAATAAATAAAGATATATGGACAATGGTGGAAAAGTGTACCACTTGTCAACGATATCAATATCGACAAGCAAAGGAACCGATGGAAATGGGTGAAATTGTGTCAGTTCCTTGGCAAAAGGTTGGGATAGACTTATTCTACCTTGAAGATAAAGAATAGTGGACAACTATTCAAACTATCCTGAAGTAGCACAGTTGTCAAGCTCGTCAGCCAATTGTGTTATTATGCACACAAAAGCAATGTTTGCACGTCATGGCATCCCTCATGTCGTTGAGTGACAAATGTCTGTGCTTCAATTGTAAAAAATGGAAGGCTTTTGCACGGCATTATGACTTTAGACATATAACATCAAGACCATTGTATCCTCAGTCTAATGGCAAAGCGGATAAAGGTGTGCAGATAGTCAAACAACTACTGAGAAAATCTAGAGACAGTCAAGATGATCCATATCGAGCATTGCTCAGCTATCGAGCATCTCCTTTAAGTTGTGGTTTATCACCATCAGAACTGTTGATGAGTCGAAAGCTACGAACAACTCTGCCATGCCACACCAAACAGCAAGTAAATGAGAAGATAAGGGATCAGTTGCAATCTCAAAAGAAGCAGAAGAGGTACTATGACAAGTCAACCAGGGCTCTGAATCCTTTAAAACCAGATGATGTGGTGACAGTGGAGGATCCTGATGACTGGTCAAAATGTGCAACAGTATTACAGAAATAGGTAATCACGGAGCAAGGATAGGTACTAAGGAGAGAAGACGGGGACTCCTAAAAGTTAAACAACCTGTTGCTCAACTGAAGGAGGCGATGTCTATGAAAACTTATATTCTTCAGAACCAACAGAACCAGAGGACGGATCAAATATCTTTGTATAGTCTGAAGTTCCGAACAATGATGTGGTCATACCAGTTGCACCTACAGAAATGCAAGACTGTCAAGCAGATTCATCAGCACCGTCAATTGTACATCTAAATATGTTTAACCTCCGACCACTGGGTGACAAGCAAGTTATACCATGTGACACTGTAACCCAGGAGAAGTCGTCGTGCTTAGTTGTGTTTGTAATTGTTCCAGTTTGTTAGTAATAGTTTCCAACCCACAGTTTGTTATACAATAATCAATTTGACTAGTCTAGAACTAGATGTTCTTTGGTGCACCTACTCAATCATTGTCACAGTACTAGAACATAACAATGGCTAGGTCAGCATTTACTGCCCTTTGCAAATCCCCCTTGAGGTGATGATAGTGAGCCATCTCTTGAACTGCTGCAGTCTATGTGGTGTAGCTACACTCACAGTCCTGTTAGAAAGGGAGTTCCAGGATTTTGACCCAGCGACAGTGAAGTAATGATGTGTGTCTTGAAGGAGAATCTTCAGGTCGTGGTATTCCTATCTTTGTGCTGCTCTTGTCTTTCTAGGTTGCAGGTTCGGAAGGTGCTGTCAATGGAGATTTGATGAGTTCCGGCAATGCATTTTGTACATAGTGCATGCTGCTGCCACTGTGCATCAGTGGTGAAGGGAGTGAATGTTTAGGGCGGTGGATGGGGTGCGATCAAGTGGGCTGCTTTGTCCTGGATGGTGTCAAGCCTCTTGAGTGTTGTTGGAACTGCACTCAATAATTTAATAATCTTTATTGTCACAAGTAGGCTTACATTAACACTGCAATGAAGTTACTGTGAAAAGTCCCTAGTCGCCACATTCCAGCACCTGTTCGGGTACACAGAGGGAGAATTCAGAATGTCCAATTCACCTAACAAGCACGTCTTTGGGGACTTGTGGGAGGAAACCGGAGCACCCGGAGGAAACCCACGCAGACACGGGGAGAATGTGCAGACTCCGCACAGACAGTGACCCAAGCCAGGAATCGAATCTGGGACCCTGGCGCTGTGAAGCAACTGTGCTAACCACTGCGCTACCGTGCAACTGGTGCTCCTAATTTGAGCCTTGTAGATGGTTGACAGGCTTTAAGGGATCAGGAAGTGAGCAATGAAGTAATGTGAGTTACTCGCCACAGAATTCCTAGCCTTTGACCTGCTTTTGTGACAGAGTATTTATGTTATATATTGATTTACAGTGAAGGATTATGTCTACATGGAGAGGAATGATAAAAATAACCTAAACCTCTTGCTGATTACAGGTGACTCATTAATACAATTAATACAATGAAGTTGAAAAGATGGAGAATTGGGGAGAGCTTTATCGTTATTATTGTGATGAAGGATTCTGAAAGAATACAATGGCCCCAGATAAAGAAAAAAGCACAAAGAACAAATACAGCGCAGGAACAGGCCCTTCGGCCCTCCAAGCCTGTATTGGTCATGATACTAACCCATCCTATCCATATATGTGTCAATATGCCTTTTGAACACCGTTAATGTATCTGCTTCCAAAACCTCCCCTGGCAACGCGTTCACCACCCTCTGTGTAAAATACCTGCCTCGCACATCTCCTCTAAACCTTGCCCCATGGACCTTAAACCTATGCCCCCTGGTGATTGACCCCTCCATCTACTCTATCCATGCCCATCAGAATCTTGTAGACCAGTGACTGAAATCGAAACATGATTTCAGAATTTATTCACAGGATAATGTTTCTTATAATTGTCCCTGAGGTATCATGGTCTCTTTTATAATAATTCTTCATTTAATAGACAAACTTTGGCAGACACACTATCCAGAAAATATTTAGATAGTTTTTTAATGTATTTAATTAGCTGTAGCCTCAGCATTCCTGTTGGCATTAAGTGCTCACACTGATGGGAATATTGCCTGGAAGGGGCAGAAAATAGCGATTTCCTGAGCTTTCCCACTTCCCACCCACTGTGCGCAGTGCTTGAAATTAGTGCCTTGCTCCCACACTGGCAGTGTCCATTCCCACACAGTGTGAGAACTTCATTGCCAAGGTAAATCTGCAAATTAATACTACATAACGAGGGACGCTGCAATTTTATATGTTGATGCATTGTGTGTGCAGTGTTCTACTCTGGCTCCTTTCAAATGGATATTAAAGGCCAGCTAGGTTCTCATATGTTTCAAATCTATCTGCAAAGCCGTCGGATTCATTTCTATTTGCTGTTACAAGTGTACATTTTTATTGCTTTCCTCTTGCTTAATTTAGTTGAACAAAAATGTCACAACAGGGAGCCAGGTAGCAAGGATGGCCCAGTTGCATCTGCTAGCTGTCCACACACCATACCTACATGCCCAAGTGCAATAATCAGGCAATAATTGAGAGTACTACTTCTATTGGCTCAGGTCCATCAGAGGCTCCCCAAAGTCTGTCCAGAATCTACAAGCCATAAGTCAGGAGTGTGATGGAATACTCTCCCCTTACCTGGCTGAGTGCAGCTCCAAACATTCAAGAAGCTTGACACAATCCAGGACAAAGCAGCCCACTTGATTGGTACCCCATCCACAAACATTCGCTCTTTCCATCACCAATGCACAGTAGCAGCAATGTGTACCATCTACAAGATGCACTGCAGTAACTCGCCAAGGCTCCTCAGACATCATCTTCCAAACCCACGACCACGACAATCTAGAAGGACAAGAGCAGCAGATACCCGGGAACCCCAACACATGGAGGTTCCCCTCCAATTCACTCACCACCCTGACTTGGAAAGATATCGCTGCTCCTTCACTGTCGCTGGGGCAAAATCCTGGAACTCCTCTGTAACAGCACTAAGGGTACACCTACACCACATGGACTGCAGCGGTTCAAGAAGGCAGCTCACCACCACCTTCTCAAGAGCAATTGGGGCGGGCAGTAAATGCTGGCTGAGCCAACAATGCCCACAGCCCTTGAATGTATAAAAGAAGAGGCAGTAGTTATGTCATTTGTTCCATAGGAACACCGGAATTAGGCGCAGGAGTAGACCATTTGGCCCTCTGTGCTTGCTCCAACTTTCGATATGATCATGGCTGATCTGGGGCGAAATTCTCCCCCAACGGCGGGATGCCCGCCGACTGGCGCCAAAGCCGGCGCAAATCAGACGGGCATCGCGCCGGCAAAAAGGTGCGGAATGCTCCGCATCTTTGGCGGCCTAGCCCCAACATTGAGGGGCTAGGCCGACGCCGGAGGGATTTCCGCCCCACCAGCTGGCAGAAATGGCGTTTGTTGCCCCGCCAGCTGGCGCGGAAATGCGGCGCATGCGCGGGAGCGTCAGCGGCCGCTGTCAGTTTCCCGCGCATGCGCAGTGGGGAGAGTCACTTCCGCCTCCGCCATGGTGGAGACCGTGGCGGAGGCGGAAGGGAAAGAGTGCCCCCACGGCACAGGCCTGCCCGCGGATCGGTGGGCCCCGATCGCGGGCCAGGCCACCGTGGGGGCACCCCCCGGGGTCAGATCACCCCGCGCCCCCCCCCCCCCAGGACCCCGGAGCCCGCCCACGCCGCCGGGTCCCGCCGGTAAATACCAGGTTTGATTTACGCCGGCGGGACAGGCAATTCCTGGGCGTGACTTCGGCCCATCCGGGCCGGAGAATCCAGCGGGGGGTCCCGCCAACCCGCGCGGCCGGATTCCCGCCCCCGCCCAATCTCCGGGAGCGGAGACTTCGGCGGGGGCGGGGGCGGGATTCACGGCGGCCAACGGCCATTCTCCGACCCGGCGGGGGGGCGGACAATGACGCCCCTGGTCTCTGCTATACTTTGATGTCTGCGCCCCTTATTTTTCTAAACTCCAATGAGTGTGGGCACAACCTGTTCAACCTTCCCTCATATGATAAGCCCTTCATCCCAGAAAGGAGTCAAGTGAACTTTCTCTGAACTGTTTCAAATGCAATCCTGGGCGAAATTCTCCGACCCCCGGCCGGGTTGGAGAATCGCCGGGGGCTGGCGTGAATCCAGCCCCCGCCAGTTGCCGAAATCTCCGGCACCGGATATTCGGCGGGGGCGGGAATCGCGCCGCACCGGTTGGCGGGCCCCCCACCCCCCGATTCTCCGGCCCGGATGGGCCGAAGTCCCGCTGCTAGAATGCCTGTCCCGCCGGTGTAGATTAAACCACCTACCTTACCGGCGGGACAAGGCAGTGCGGGTGGGCTCCGGGGTCCTGGGGGGGTGGGCGCGGGGCGATCTGGCCCCGGGGGGTGCCCCCACGGTGGCCTGGCCCGTGATCGGCGCCCACCGATCCGCGGGCGGGCCTGTGCCGTGGGGGCACTCTTTTCCTTCTGCCTTCGCCACGGTCTCCACCATGGCGGAGGCGGAAGAGACTCCCTCCACAGCGCATGCGCGGAGATGCCGTGAGCGGCCGCTAATGCTCCCACGCATGCGCCGCCCGGAGATGTCATTTCCGCGCCAGCTGGCGAGGCACCAAAGGCCTTTTCCGCCAGCTGGCGGAGTGGAAATTAGTCCGGTGCGAGCCTAGTCCCTTAAGGTTGGGGCTCGGCCCCCCAAGATGCAGAGGATTCCACACCTTTGGGGCGGCGCGATGCCCGACTGATTTGCGCCGTTTTGGGCGCCGGTCGGCGGACATCGCGCCGATACCGGAGAATTTTGCCCCCTATCTTTTCTCAACTAAGTAGACCAAAACTGTACATAGTACTCCAGATGTGGGGCGAGATTCTCCATTTCGGTGACTTGCGGCACAATTCAATGAAAAAGTTTCTAAGTGTGGTAGTGAGCGGGCCCTCCGGGGGATTTACTGCAGGGCACTACCGGAGTAGTTAGCACTGCTACCTCATGGCGTTGAGGACCCGGGTTCGATCCCGGCCCCGGGTCACTGTCCGTGTGGAGTTTGCACATTCTCCCCGTATCTGTGTGGGTCTCACCCCCACAACCCAAAGATGTGCTGGTTAGGTGGACTGGCCATGCTAAATTGCCCCTTTTAAAAATAAAGAATTTTAAAAATGCACTCAGGAGAACTTCTTTAGCAGGACCAAAAAGAGAAGGGATGGTTCTGGGTTTAGGAGGTGGAAGGGGCATCAAAGGGGGAGCATTTTGGAATAGTGATCATAATTCAGTTAGATTTAGTATAGTTATGAAAAAGGATAAAGTTAGGTCAAGAGTAAATTTGTAAACTGGAGAAAAACCTTGCACTACTTTGGGATAGGTGGACTGGAAACAGTCACTTTAAAATAAATTTGTGTCTGAGAAGTGAAGACATCAAAGGAACAGATCAAGTTCAGAAATATGTTCCCACAAAGTAAAAGGGCAGGACTCCCAAATCTGGAACCCCCGACCTCTATATGTCAAATGGCATACACAGTAGGATAAGGCAAAATAAAGAAGCTAATGTCAGATACTGAGAATTCAATTTTGCTGAAAGCCTAGAGGAATATAACAACTGAAGGATGAAATTAAAACAAAAATTAGGAAAACAAGGAATGGGCATGAAAAATATTGGCAAGTAAAATCAAGGAAAGTCCAAAGGTGTTCTATAGAAATGTAAAAAGCAAAAGGATAACAAAGGAATAGGGTGGATTAGAGACCAAAAGGGAACTTTATGTATGGAGACAGAAGACAGTTTCTGAATGAATCCATCTTCACAGAAGGCAGGGATGAAGTAGTCATTATAGTTGTGAAATATTGGATGGGATAAACATATAAAGCAAATATTTGTCTGGTTAGCATTTTTGAAAGCGGATAGATTGCCAGAGCCAGATCAAATTCCCCTCAGCAAGGGAGGAAATTGCAGAGGCTTCAACCATTACTTTGCAACCTTCTCTGGTGACTGGTATGGTGCCAGAGGACTGGAGGACTGCTAATATTGTGTCATGGTTTGAAAAGAGAGGAAGGGGTAGATTCAAAAATGACCAACCAGTTGGCCTAACCACGATGGTGGGAAATGATTGGAAAACGTCCTGTGGGACAGAATAAATCATCATTCAAAAAGACATCAATTAAAGAATGGATTTAAGGGACAGTCATGTTTGATTAACTTGATTGTGTGTTTTGAGGAGGTAGGAGGGCCGATGAGCGTACCATATTTGAAGTAGTCTGTGTTAATTCACTCTGAAACTAGATTTTAAAAATATATAAATTTAGAGTGCACAATAATTTTTTTCCAATTCAGGGGCAAGTTAGCATGGCCAATCCTCCTACTCTGCACATTTTTGGATTGTGGGGGTGAGAAGGAGGCGGTCAGCGGCACCAGCAACACCACCTGGACCGGCCTGCAGTGCAGGAAGTAACTTCCTCAGGGCAGCCAGGGTGAGTAGGCAGCACTGTGCCCCTGGCACCAGCCCCGTCCCACATGACTGTAACACTACCCCCCCTCCCCCATCCAGCAGGAGAGTGGCGGAACCCCCACCCTGCACCACATGCCGGCGCCATACCAGCCGCCATGGCTGGATGCCTTGGCCACTGAGGCCACGAGCTACTCGCCTCCTGGGCAGCATGTACTGGACTGTCGAACACTGTTGTTTTCTGTTCCCCTCTCGTCCCCCAGGAGAAGGCCACCCATAACCGCCGGGAGCGGGAGAAAACTGGAGGGGGACCGTGGGAACCTGAGGGCCCTCACCGTGGCTGAGCAGAGGGCCCTGGACGTGGTCAGCGGCCCAGAGGAAAAGGAAGTTGCCGGGGCGGAGGTCGGCCATGCGCAAGGAAGAGAGTTGCAGTTTCCCATGCCACGTGTGTCAACCCCCCAAACCCCCCCCCCCTCACCCTCACCCCACGCTCACCCCCACACCACCCTCCTCAGCCCAAACCCACCCTCACCCTTACCGCCCCCATTTGTGATTCTACAGAAAGATTTCTCAGTGTTGTAGTGAGCAGGAACTACCGCGCGCTTCCCGGCGCTCACCTGGCAACGCTATTCAACGTTAATTGGTCCACTTAACGAGGCCTCACGGGTTTCTCGTCACAAATGAAGGCTTGACAGCCGATTCACCGGCACCGCGCTCACCAGCCCACACGCTAACAAGGTCGAGCAGCACTTCAGCTGCACTTGCTCAGCCAACCCCAACCAGCTCGCAACAATGGCACCGTGGGGACCAGACCCAAGATTCGGAGATGCAGATCTTGGGAGGCTCCTGGACGCATTGGAGGCCAGGAGGAATGTCCTGTTTCCCGGAGGGTCCCGCAGGGTCAGCCACAGGGCAGCCAGTGCTACCTGGGACAAGGTGGCGGCGGCTGTGAGCACCGGGAGTGTGGACCAGGAGGACTGCATTCCAGTGCCGGAAATAGGTCAATGACCTACAGGCGGCCAGCACGAGTGAGTCGACACTAATGCCCCCCCCCCCCCTCACCCCCCTCCCCCCGCCCCTGAGACCTTTCAGCCCCTGTGCGAGAGTCCACCCCCGAACTCTCCATGCGACCCTAACCCTCCCTCCACCTCCCCTCTTCCTTCAACCCTCCCCCCAGCCTTTCCTTCACACCACCCCCAACCGCTGTGAGGGGGGTTGGGAGGGAGGGTGTGGCACCATCGGGAGAGTTGGGAATTGTTACACACAATAAACTCCCTTGTGCACAGCTAGTATGATGCATCTGTCACTTTCTTCCGCGTTGCTGGCCGGCCTCCGAACCCTTGGTTCATCTCTCCAGGCACCCCCCCCCCCCCCCCCCCCCCCCCCCCGCTCCCTGTGGCAAACACCCACCCTCCGGCCGTGGACATGTCCACGGGGCTGTGTCCCATCGCCTGGGTGTTCGGGTCTTGGCTGCTGCATGTGTGGTGTTGCCACCCGCAGTGTTCAGGCACAGTGTCCAGACATCAAGGTGCGATTGGGATGCTAGACAATGACTCCCACGTGCTACATGGCCCGCCCACCCACTTGGGTTGTGTGAAGTACTCACTTAACCACGATTGCCAATTCCCGATTAATAAGAGCCTTCAGCAGCTTAGCCAGAGGCCTTGGCAGTCTGTGAGCATTATGGGTAGTTGGTGGAGCAGACTGGCAGGGACAAGGGTTGCCCTCGGAATTGGTACACACGATCCAGCATTTGGCATTCTGATGCCGCATGTGGTTACATGGTCCCCCTAACCCCCCCCGCCCCCCATGGCGGCCCACCCCTGTGGAGAGTCCCCTACCCTCAGTCGAGGGTCCCCCACCTCCAGCACAGGACTGGGTCAGCAATCCCAGCGCTCCCGGGCTCTTTGCCTGTGAGCAAAGATGGCTACTCACCTCCTTGGCTCCCCACAGAAGCCCTTCTGCTAGGTTCACGTTTTTAAAAAGGAGTATTAATCAGCAGCAGTGTGAGCACTTGCTGGGGAGGCCGATGAATGACGGGAGGCTGTTGGATATGGGGTGGCTCTCATTAATTGTATGGAAATAGGGCTTAAGTGCTGATAATTGGTTTCTCACTATGCTCGGGCATATGATCCCCATTTTGCCCATGGGAGTGAGCCGGTTGCATCGCGAACTGTTTGGCACCTGGCACAGTTCTCAGCCTCTCCCGCTATTCGGCAGCCTCATTTCGCTCAAGTGAGGGCGCAACGAGGCTGGAGACCCGCGCCCGAAGAATCGCGTAGGACCCGGAAAATACCGGGTCGGGCCCGCTAATGCTATGTCAACAGTGTTTACTGTCTGTGCGTTCTGGAACACATTGATGCCACTGTCGAAGTGACGGAGAATCGCGATTTGACGTTAAATCAGTGCACGGCGCAATTTCGACGTTGGAACTGATTTTCCGCCCAATCGCATTTTCCTTTTCTGACGTCAGCCGTCAGAGAATCCCACCCCCTAACTTTCATTATTTGTTTTGATTTGTGGAAAGCAGCTATTGAACAGAGTCACACCAGTCAGCTGATTAACTTAAGAATAAAACATTTATTAAACAAAAAAAGATGAATTATTTTATATTCCTTCGCCCCAACTATACCTTTACAGATATATACAGATTTGTAAGCATATCGCAAGTTAGAAAATCTATCTTATACTCCAATGTTCACAATGAGTACCTAGTTTGTGTAAACCAATACATAGAACATACAGTGCAGAACAAGGCCATTCAGCCCATCAAGTCTGCACCGTCCCACTTAAGCCCTCACGTCAACCCTATCCCCGTAACCCATAACCCCTCCTAACCTTTTTTGGTCACTAAGAGCAATTTATCATGGCCAGTCCACCTAACCTGCACATCTTTGGACTGTGGGAGGAAACCGGAGCACCCGGAAGAAACCCACGCAGACACGGGAAAACATGCAGACTCAGCACAGACAGTGACCCAGCAGGGAATCGAACCTGGGACCCTGGCGCTGTGAAGCCACAGTGCTAATCACTTGCGCTACCGTGCTGCCAATAGGCGAACTATGGTCAGACACACCACATTCTGAAACCAAGTGACAAATGCTACCCCAAACAACTTCTACAGACTTATCATCAATCCCCCCAGACATATGTCACACCGTGAGCCAACAGGATTCGCTGGAAGTCTGACTTTCGCACAAGGGTTCCCAAACTCCGCTCTCGGAGAATACGCCTTGGAATCTTCTTCCAAAGTATGCTTTCTCTTGGATATCATCACCAAGGATTCACCTCCAGGGCTTTAACCTCTCCTTCCAGTATTCCTCTGCCAGGGGTGGCATGTGTTGTCAAGCCTGGCCTTCCACCCAATCGCTCAGATAACCAGACATCAACTCCACTGTTGCACAGGCTGAACCTTTGGGTCACCTTGGAACTCTGACTTCCCGCAAGCCCACTTCACTTTCCGTCTTTGCCTTTTTTAACTTGGTGTCTCTCTCTTCACTTTGCTAAACAGGACCTGTTTTTGGTCCGTGTCCTGGTTCATTGACTTCATAGTCTTCCTGGAGCTTACTTCTGTCCCATTCGCTGGTTTCTGGAACTTTTCTGTTCTTTAGTTTGGGACTTGCTTTTGTCCCCTTGCATTGCCCTGTCTGTGCTGGCAGTGTCTGTGGAATCCTGCTTCCAAGTGCACTGACCTTCTCTCAAGTTAACTAATTACTGTGTGGGTTCCTGGTTGCTAGGCAACAGCTCAGTCCTTCATGCCCTGTGTTTAGAGTTGTAAAAACCTCATTAAATGCAAGCATTTAAACAAACCCACAGACTTACAGACAACCTTTGAAAATGAAACTAAAATGTAAAGCTATAGTTATGCCCAACACACAAAAATACAGCTATGACCTATTTAAAACCATCTCTTTCTCCTCACAATATAAAAATCATTTTGATTTGCCATAGGTTGCAGTGCATCACAAATTCCTTCCAAAACTGGGAGTGACTTACACGGCAACTATAAAATGTGAACTGCCGGTGTTGATGTCGGCACTCACCATTTTGAAATGTAAAACAAATTGACATTGGTAATTCAAATTAAATCAATGTGACATGTTTTATTGAATAAATTAAATCTGCAAGGGTACCTTTAACCAAAATCAAAACATTTTTAAAAACACCAAATTCATATGTCTTTGGCATCCGATGCAAGGCATTCATCAAATTAATTATAAGGGGATCATTTTTCCAGTCTTTGGAAAGATTTATTTCCCATCCACCTATTCCATTTGACCCTTGAACAGCTTGTCGAGGCACGCATCCAAAGGTTGAACCACAGTTTGGGGTTATTACTTCACAGGCAACTCTTCATCACATGTCTCACATTAGTAAACTGTGTTGTTGGCATAGGCCACCGGGATACCAATTATCCATCCACCTTCAACCAAACGTTGTCATGAGCATGCACAATGCCATTCGAAGGCAAATTTTGTTTCATCAGGTTCCTGTGAAGCTCCTTGGGATGTTTTATTATGTCATAAGTGCTATAAAAATGCACGTTGTTGTTGGTGTGGGTTCAAGTCTCACTCCTGAGCACACCATTCAAGCTGACAATTCAGTGCACCCAGGAAGGACTGCTGCACTGTTGGAGGTACAGGCTTTTGGATGGAAAAGCACTGTTTAAATGAAAATTCCTTCTACCTCCCTCCTCCTACCTAAAGGGAGCCATCCTGTTGCCTTCCTCTGGCAGCTTTCTTGCACATTTGAATTCAAGTCCTTGAATATGTGCTACATGCCAGCTATTTCCAACCAGGCTTGCTGTGCCAGTCATTTCTGTGGATGACATCCTTCAGCGCCTTCCTCTCCATCACTTTCTGTCGATGAGCTGCAGTGTTATCCTAAATCAGAGGTGCAGTTGAAAAGCTTCTATTGTACAGGAATGTTGCAGCCCGGCCATCCTCCTTTCCTATTGCAGATAAAAATACTGCAGTTAAAATGGATACCTTAAATCAGCCTTAGCTGTTGCTCTTGCACAAACGCTCCATTAGGCAGTCCCGGAGCTCCGACAGAACAGACAAATTATGCAAATTGAGCGTAAACAACCATGCATGTGCAGTCATGGAAACGGCTCGCAATGCACCGTTTACCCCTGATTTTCATGAAGGAATTTTCAGGCTTATAAACTGTCATCAGTTTATAATTAATTACAGATGTAAATATGCCTTTTTAAAGTTGCTGGAAGTCAATTAATCTGGAAAATAATTCTGACAAACTCTACAGCTGAAAGTGTCAGACCTGGCCTGGCATGGAGATCAGCGCCGTTTCTCTGTTATCCCTTGTTACTGGGTAATTTACTTGGTCAAAGAATCAATACAGGTGTTAGTGGCAGAAGATATCTTGGAAGCTAAAAGAAAAGTAAGACGCTGATCCGTTTTGATGTTACTTTGCTGTTTGAGCTGCCAACTCTTAGTATTTGAGGTTGGAATAAATTCATCGGTCTTATTACTATTTGGCAAGCCCCTGGATACAGTGGTGCAGTGGCTGTGTTGCTGGACTAGTGACACACTCAGTGGTATAGAACTTATCAAATTTCACCATCACAATAGGGAATTTGAATTCTTCAAATCTAGCGGAACAAAATGTACTGGGAAAATGAATGTGGGACTTTTGTTAAAACCAAGTTTTCTCACCAATAACCACTAGGGTAGGAAACTCAATGTCATTATTTGGTCTGGTCTCTTTAAGACTCAGTCCCACAATATTCCTAACTGTCCTTTAAACAACCTCAGAAGTACATCTTTTAGCAGTGGTGCATGGTCATATTCAGGAGCAAGAAGTCTGGCTGATTTCTTCATTGTTCACCCATGGGTGCTGATAGTAATTGAGGATCTTTACTGCCACTCAAAGGTCAGCCTGATCAGCAGACTGGGAATAAAATCTGGCCATTATTTCTCACTCTCCTACTGAATTCATCAAATGAGTCATGAGGAGGACTGCTGAATTCGCTGCTTTACACAAGTACGTCACAATTCTGCTCATTTCCATTAACATTCGAGTTTCTGTACCCTAAGAGAAAAATCAAATGTACAAAAGCAAAGAACCTTTTGAGTCCTTTTTCAAATTTTTCATGAGATACGGTCATCACAGGAATGACCAACATTTATTGCCCATCTCTGATTGTCCTGGATAAATTAGTGGTAAGCTGCCTTCATGAACCGCTGCAGTCTGCATGGTGTTAGGTGGTGAGTTCCAGGGATTTGACTTGGTGGTAATGAAGGAACAGTGGTGTTTTTTCAAGTCAGAATGGAATTTGACTTCCAAGGGGAACTTTTGAGTGGTGTTCCCATGCACATGCTGCCCTTGTCCTTCTGGGCCATAAAGGTTGTGGGTCTGGAAAGTGCTGTCAAAGAAGCATTGTCAAGATGATGCAGTGTATCTTGTAGATGGGTACACGCTGCAGCCTCTGCGCACCAGTGTTGCGGTAAGTGAATGCTTATAGTGGTGGATGCAATGACAATCAAGTGGGCTGCTTTGTCCTGGATGATGTTGAGCTTCTTGAATATTGTTGAAGATGCATTCACCCGGCAAGTCGAGAGTACTTCATCACACTCTTGACTTGTGCCCTGTAGTTGATAGAAAGACTTTGGGAGACACAAGGGGCGTCATTCTCCGACCCCCCGCCGGGTCGGAGAATGGCCGTTGGCCGCCGTGAATCCCGCCCCCGCCCCCGCCGAAGTCTCCGGTACCGGAGATTGGGCGGGGGCGGGAATCGGGCAGCGCCGGTTGGCGGGACCCCCCGCTCAATTCTCCGGCCCGGATGGGCCGAAGACCCGCCCAGAAATTGCCTGTCCCGCCGGCGTAAATCAAACCTGGTATTTACCGGCGGGACCAGGCAGCGTGGGCGGGCTCCGGGGTCCTGGGGGGGGGGGCGCGGGGCGATCTGACCCCGGGGGGTGCCCCCACGGTGGCCTGGCCCGCGATCGGGGCCCACCGATCCGCGGGCGGGCCTGTGCCGTGGGGGCACTCTTTCCCTTCCGCATCCGCTACGGCCTCCACCATGGCGGATGCGGAAGAGACTCTCCCCACTGACGCTCCCACGCATGTGCCGGGAAACTGTCAGCGGCCGCTGACGCTCCCGCGCATGCGCCGCATTTCCGCGCCAGCTGGCGGGGCAACAAACGCCATTTCCGCCAGCTGGCGGGGCGGAAATCCCTCCAGCGTCAGCCTAGCCCCTCAATGTTGGGGCTAGGCCGCCAAAGATGTGGAGCATTCCGCACCTTTGGGCCGGCGCGATGCCCATCTGATTGGCGCCGTTTTTGGCGTCAGTCGGCGGACATCGCGCCGTTGGTGGAGAATTTCGCCCAAGGTGTGTCACATGCTACAGAATATACAGATTCCACACTTGTAGCCACAGTATATATGTGGGTGACCCAGTTAGATTTCTGGTTAACTGTGATCCTAGGATATTGCTAGTGGGAGTGTCAGCGATGGTAATGCCTTTGAATGTCAAGGGGAGGTGATTAGATTACTTTTGTTGGAGATGATCATTGCCTGCCATTTGTATGGTGCAAATGTTACTTGCCATTTATCAGCCCAAGCTTGAATGGCATCCATGTCTTGCTGCCTGCAGGCACGGACTTGCTTATCTAACATCCCTACTTCTGACCTCATGATGGAGGGTCGACCATTGGTGAAGTAGCTGAAAATGGCTGGGTATAGGGCACCACTCTAGGAAACACCTGCAGTGGTGCCCTTAGGCTGAAATGATTAGCCCCAACAATCTCGGGCATCTTCCTTTGTGTTAACTATGACACCAACCAGTGGAAAGTTCAGCCCACAATTCTCACTGACTTCAATTTTACTAAGATTGCTTGATGTCATACTCACTCAAATTCAGTCACTCTATCGCACCCTGGGTATTCAGCTCTTTGGTCGCACCAGAAAACGGGACAGAGAATCCCTCCCAAGCTATTTTAAACTGGTGTGTTGCTCGAAAACACTGACAACCTATAAAAAGAGGGAGAACATTTTAACCACAAACAAAGGAATTAATTTTGGGGGAGGTAAATGATGCTGAAAACAGGAATTGGAGTTTACCATCAAAGTGGATGGATTCTTCTCAGAGTTTAAAAACTAGGCACAGGAGTAGGGGTTTCTGTTTTATCAGATAAAGTCAAATGGCTCAAATAGATTTCATTGCAATACACATCTATTATACTCTAAGGTCCAGGTGGGTTATGGTTATGGTCTCAAAGACAACATTAAAAGTGAAAAGCCAGCTCATGCAAAACTTAAATATAAAGATTGTGAAATCCTCAAACCTCTCTATGTTAGTCAAAATCAAGAGTGCTCTTTACTAAGTGGAAAGGCGTTCCTAAAACTGAAATTAATCTTTAAAGTGGATGAAGTTGCTGATGAGAACTGCAGCAATGGATTATGAAATTAATTTGCAAAATTGTTTACAGAGCTAGGGACGTTAAAGGACAAATTCCATTCCCCCTACGAACTGATGCCAAACCAATTTGCTTCTTTCCACCAAGGAAATACCCTCACATACTCTTCGACAAAATCAAGGGTGAAATTGAGAAAGTGCAGCTCAAGGCATATCATACCAACAAAATGGTGTTCGGGTATGGTTATGGTCTCAAAGACAAAGGCTTGATAAGAACCTGCGGGTAGTTAACTCAACTAAACAGATCAGTGGAAATGTGAGACCCACCCGATAGGCTCAGTGTATGAGACCCTTGCCAAACCTGCCAAGAGTACATTATTTACCAAATTGGATGTGAACTGTGGATTTTGGCAGTTTTCTCTGCCCCCCCCCCCCAAAAATTAAGATTGCTGACCATGGGCGGGATTCTCCGAGTTCGCGCCGGGTCAGAGAATCGCCGTGGAGGGGCACGCGAATCCCGCCATGCCGTTCCGATGCCGGGCCGCCGATTCTCCGACGACCGGAGAATCGGCAGTAATCGTGCCAGTGCGGTTGCCGCAGTGCCAGTCGGGGGCCATTGAAAGCGCCGATTCTGCGCGCTCGACAGGCCGAGTTCTGCAGAGTCCCGCCGGCGTCGTTTGCGTATGGTCCTACCCGGTGGGACCTCACGCTCTGGCTGTAGGTGCCGTCCTGGTTGGGGGGTGGGGAGAACTGACTCCGGGGGGGGGGGGGGGGCTCCATGGTGGCCAGGCCCGCAATCTGGGGTAACAGATTGCCGAGCGCTAATTCCAGGGGGAGGCCTATGTTCCTCCGCACCAGGCCCCTGTAGGGCTCCGCCATGTTGCACACGGGCCGGCTGGGAGATGGCCGTGGCGCGCAGTTGCGGACCCACACCGGCTGTGGCGGCCCGGCTTTCAGTGCCAGAGCAGCGCACAGCACTCCGGCGCCATTCTAGCCCTCGAGGTCAGGGAGAATGACTGGGCCTGGAGGTCCATTGATGCTGGCGTCGCTCACGCCGTTTTTGACGCCGGCGTCAACAATTGGCTGGGACTTCGGAGAATCCCGGCCCATATCTACAATGCCATTTGATTATTATTGTTTCCATAGATGGCCCTTTGAAATAATGCCCATTCCAAAAATTGTCCAGAGTACAATGTCTCACCTTTCAGAAGACATGCCATATGGAAGACATACTTCTACAAAGTTACATGAAAGAAGAGCATGATCGCGGAGTCAGAACATTTCCAAGAATCTTCTCAGACTAACAAATACAAAGCAACAATTGCCATGATAGAAAACAAAATTGGCAGCAACGTGGACGTGTAAAGGATTTTCAGACTATGTCATGGGATTGCATTTCAATATTGAAACAGACCATAAGCCACTAGTCCATCTTCTGAACATGAAAAAAAATTATGAAGGTGCCACACAGACTCAAATGATTCAGATTGAGATTGATGAGACATGACTCCATCGCAGAGTATGTGCATGAGAAATGTCAAACAGCAGCAGATGCAGTGGGGTGGATTCTCTGCCATCCGCTGCCAGTAGCGGAGTTCCTGATGCAGCGAAGAATCGCGTGTCAGCTGAAAAAATCTGGTCCCCTGTCAGCAGTGGCAGGGAGCTACAAGCCCCATGGTGGCGGGAGAATGCAAATGGGTCATTTGAACCTATTTGCATCTGACCAAAATGCTGGATATCTGATTCTCCATGCCTCTATGAGCTGGGTTTCATGCAGGTTTGTAATGGGGTAAGTACTTTTAAGCGTGGCCCCAATGCGATGGACTGCATAATGGATCCGGGGGTAAGTATATAATGTAGATGCCCCCAAAGTCCATCTGAGGGCTCTGAACCCCCACCCCCAGAATGCAAATCCTACCCACCTCATGCCCCAGCCCCCCTTCACATACCCCCATCAGACCCCTCCATCAGACCCTTCCCCCCAGATAAGACCCTATCGGAAGCCCCATCAGACTTTCCCCTTAAGACTCCCCCATCTGACACCCATCGGGCTGCCCCACAAGAAACCCTTCATCAGATCCACCTATCAGACCCCTATATTAGAGACCCCCAAATATCAGAGACCACCACATCAGAGACCTGCATATCAGAGACGACTCCCCTGAGACCCCACATATCAGACACCCCCATATCAGCAGCCCCCAGCAGAGACCTCACCCATATTAGAGACCTCCCCCCCAATCAGTCACCCTGCCTGGAAGCTACAGGGCACACATCTGACCCTGACAGCAGCTATGACTTCATCAGGGTTTAATCCCCTTGAGATCCTTTGATCTGTGAGGCTTCTATTGACTTTCAAAGAGAAATAGCTTTTAGAACGCTATAATTGACAGGGTAATAGCTTCCAGACTGCCAAGTTTCTGGATTGTTTACTTTCATCTCCCTCTATGCTTGAATGCATCTCAAGTACACTGCTGCAAAACTAACCACGATGTTTATAAATATTTAGGTGTGTTGACAGGTCATCACCACATCAAAAACAGTTAAGTGCTTTCTGCTGAAGAAAAAGAGGAAGTGAAAGCACATATCTCCTAGATGTTTATAAACATTGGGGTTAGCTTCACAGCAGGTCTTTTGATATGTAGTCATGCTTGCAGGGAGACGATATGGGTCTATGATATGGGGCATCTCTGATATCAGGGGCTGGATTCTCCGTTTCAGGGACTATGTCCCCATGCCATTGTGAAAACTGTGGTCTTTTACACCAGAAAAACTGCCATCAAAAGGCCACAGATTCACAGCCCTGCAGGGTGTTAGCAGGGAGCCGTCGTGGAGCTCGCAGCTCCAGCTGCAGATACGGCCTCCCGCACTTCCGGGTCAGAGGCTGCACATGCACACTGCGGCGGCCTCCAGCGGCCATGCTGTGCTCCTTGGCGGACTCAGTCTGCGGACCTGGACACCGCAAATAGTGCGCCCGACCCGGACTGCCCGCACAATAACTGCCCAATCCCGTATGAGGCCCCGCCCGTCCTCCGATCGGTTGGCCCCCGACTATGGCGACTGCGGACTGAGTCCGCAGCCGCCACGCAAGTATCCCGAATGGCAGGACCATGAGTGGTCTACGCCGTCGGGAATTAGGCTGGTCGGGGCGGAGAATAGCGGGGCGGGCCTCTGGCAATGCCCTCCGGTGGTGGAAACCGTGCACGGGGTTACGCCACTTTTCGGGGGGCAGAGAATCGCCGAACCGGCGCCGGTCCCAATTCCATGCGTGAAACTGGATTCTCCACCCCGATGCCGAACGCCACTCTGGCGGAGGGCGGAGAATCCAGCCCAAGGTCTTTGATATGGGGGTTCACTGATATGGGGGTCTGATGGGGGGGTCAGATGGGGGTGTCTGATGGGGGCATCTCTGATGGGGGTTTGATGAGGGATTGGTGGTGGTGTTGGGTCACCCTCATGCATGCGTGCTATGGAGGGGGGGAGGGGCTGAGCCACTAATTCCCATGGTGGAGTGGGAGATAGCCCCACTTGTCAGCAGGTGGGGTGGCAGGATTTGCATTGTGTGGGGGGGGGGAGGGAGGTCAGCCGCTGAACTTCCATATTGGGCTGCCCACCCAACATGGCGGCCTGATATCAGGATTTGGAATGGAATCCCAGAAGCTCCCCGCCATGCATAAATTTGCATGGCACAGGAAAGGGAATCGCTCCTGGGTGCCACTCCTAGCACCAGTGCAGACAGGGGCAATTCTACATCAGCAGGAGAACATTAACTCCCAACCGGAGAATCCTGGCCGCTGTCACGAATGCCATCAGAAAGAAGCAAACAAGAGGATCTACACTTTATTGAGGAGATTGAAGCATATGCATCCTTAATCACTCAGCACTTACCAGCTATTGCAAGGAAATTTCAGGAAATAAAACAAACCGAGTAACGAGATGAAGAATGCCTCCAAATCCAAGAGCATTGTCTGGAAGGATATCCCCACTAATTCAATACTAACATAATACTTTGAATAGGGCAAGAACGGGCGGCACGGTAGCACAACGGACAGCACAATAACACAGTGATTAGCACTATTGCTTCACAGCGCCAGGGTCCCAGGTTCGATTCCCTGCTGGGTCACTGTCTGTGTGGAGCCTGTACGTTCTCCCCGTGTTTGCGTAGGTTTCTTCCGGGTGCTCCGGTTTCCTCCCACAGTCCAAATATGTGCAGGTCAGGTGGATTGGCCATGCTAAATTACCCTTAGCGTCCAAAAAGGAAAGGTGGGGTTACTGGGTTCCGGGGATAGGGTGGAGGTGTGGGTGCTCTTTCCAAGGGCCGGTGCAGACTCGATGGGCCGAATGGCCTCCTTCTGAAGAATAAGGGATTAAGGGTTATGTGTTTGGGCCGGAAAGTGGAGCTCAGCCATGATCTCATTGAATGGCGGAGCAGGCTCGAGGGGCCAGATGGCCTACTCCTTCTCCTAGTTCTTATGTTCTTATGTTCTGCGCTGTAAATTCTATGATTCTGTAAGTGCCTCACTGTCATTAGTCTTCAATGAGAAAATAGTCGTACTGAGAGCACTTCAGCTTGATATTCTTCAAATACTTCACCAGGGTCATCGAGGAATAGCAAATGTTGTGTGAGAGAGCACAGAAAGCAGACTATGCATTACACGCTTGAGAGAATAAATTATTTCTAACTGTCTTACTTGTGCCACAAACAGCCAAGAATAAAGATAACCGCTATTACCTTCTCCTTTTCTCTCAAGGCTGTGGGAGCACCTGGGAATGAATTTATTTGAATTTAAGGGGAAAACGTTCCTTATTGTCATTGATTACTACTCACGGTGCATTGAAGTAAATAGATTGCATAGATCCACAGCAGAAGCAGTCGTCCAATCCCTCAAGAGAATTTTTGCTACACATGGCATCCCGTACATCAGAGTGTCCGACAACGGGCTGCAATTTTCTAATCAGCTATTCCACATTATTGCAAATGAATAAGGCTTCATCTGTGCAACCAGTTCACCTTATTATCTTCAAGCGAATGGAGAAGCTTAGAGAGGGGTACAAACCACCAAAGAATTATTGAAGAAAAACAAAAACCCTCAAATCTTGCTCTTCCTGAGTTATTGAACCTCACTACTACAAGATGACTTCTCACCGTCAGCGTTACTAATGGATAGGAGATTGCGAACACAGCTTCTATGTCTGACATGAAGATTTAAATCCAATATCACCACAAATGACCACGAGAGAGTGAAACTGCATGAAGAAGAACAGAGAAACAACCAATCTCGGAACTTTAAACGCAAGCATAGAGCATGTGAGTTATCAGTGGCGAAGCTATGGGGAAGAATATGTGTGCGAGATGAACAGAGGGAAGATACAGTGACTGAGCAAATTCCACACCAAGATTGTACAGAACTGAGACAGACAAAGGTATCACAAGTAGAAACCAAAGCTCTTTAATATCCTTGGGGAGAGAGTCAAAAGAAACTTTGGCTTATTCCTGAGACCCGAAAGAAGAAGAGGAAAGATTTACTACTGGCTTGATTTGTTGTATCTTTCTTGGTTTTGGGAACGTACCTCGAACTATCGCTTCTTTAAAGGCAACCCATTATTCAACGAAGTTTTGACATATTCCTCCCTCCCTAAACCATTGTGCCACCACCTGTAGTGTGTATGTCCTCTTCCACCAGTGGTGACGTGGTGGTGGAGGAGTCTGGGACATTGGCTGAAAGATATGCTCTGTGAGTATGTTGCTTGATTAGAGTTTCAGACAGCTCTCTCAATTTTAGCATATTTCCAGATATTTGTGAAGAGGACTTTAGCTTTGTCATGTCTGATGCCTCGGTCAATGCTGGTTTTATTGTAAAATACTTTTTGTAACAGTTTAATGCAGCTGAGTGTCTTGCTAGGCCATTTCAGAGGGAACTTAAGAGTCAGCCATTTTGTTGTGGGTCTGAAGTCACATATCAGGCAGATTTCTTTCCGAAAGGATATTAATAAATTTGAGCTTATATGACAATTTAATTGCTTCATAGTCACCATTACTGAGCACAGTAAGAAGTCTTACAACACCAGGTTAAAGTCCAACAGTTTTGTTTTAAATCACTAGCTTTCGGAGCACTGCTCCTTCCTCAGGTGAATGAAGAGGTGGGTTCCAGGAACATATATATAGACAAAGTCAAGTATGCAAGACGGTACTTTGAATGCGAGCATTTGCAGGTAATTGAGTCTTTACAGATCCAGAGAGAGGGGTAATCCCAGGTTAAAGAGGTGTGAATTGGCTCAAGGCAGGACAGTTGGTAGGATTTTGCAAGCCCAGGCCAGATGGTGGGGGATGAATGTAATGCGACATGAGTCCAACGTCCCGGTTGAGGCCGCACTCATGTTTGTGGAAATTGGCTATAGGTTTCTGCTCGGCGATTCTGCGTTGTCGCGGGTCCTGAAGGCCGCCTTGGAGAACGCTTACCCGGAGATCAGAGGCTGAATGCCCTTGACTGTTGAAGCGTTCTCCAAGGTAGCCTTCAGGACGCGTGACAACACAATATATAGACAATGTCTATATATATGTTCCTAGACCCTACCTCTTCATTCACCTGAGGAAGGAGCAGTGCTCCGTAAGCTAGTGATTTGAAACAAACCTGTTGGACTTTAACCTGCTGTTGTAAGACTTCGTACTGTGCTCAACCAAGTCCTACGCCGGCATCTCCACATCATGGCTACCATTACTGAGATTAGGGGCAGAATTGTCTGCCCTTCTATTGACATGTATGGAGGCAGAGAGGACATTTAATCAGGTGGAAGGGTGAGATCCCATCACTTTCCCCAACCACCCTGATTAAATCCAGAGTGGGACGGTCAGTATTAATTAATGACCACTTAAGGACCTAAGCCACTGCCACTAGTATTAACACAACTAAGTGTGGGGGTGGGTGGGGGGGGGGGGGGGGGGGACAGGAGAAGCCAGTTGCTGGTGGGCAGCGGAGGCCTGTCAACATGTGCGAAACATGATAAGTAAACCTGTTCAGGCTGTGGTTTCCAGGTTGGAGGGGGATTCCTCCTTCAAAGGCACTAAGAGCTGATTGAGGTACCCAGCATTGGGAAGAACAAAGAACCACCCATGAACCCCACTCCGCAAAACACCTCCCACCATGCCTCAGTCACTCTGTGATCTTGGGCCTCAGCTGGCTTTCATTCTAGCAGGAGCCACTGCCTCCCCAGTGACACAGCCAAGCAAAAGAGCTGCTGGCCCCTGATCAGCTAGCATTTCTTGGAGGGACTGACCTCTGCCCTGGGGTCCTGATCATGGGGAAAGGCCCACCAGTGGCCTCTCAACTGGCTCATGGGACGATGTGCCTTCCCCAAGGGAAGCATCGCAGGTCTCTTGTTTGTTCTCTGGCCGGCTTGGCTCCATTATTGCACAAGATTCCATCCACGTTTTCTATTCCAGGTTTATTTAATTAACTGAATTTAAACCCAGTTCCCAGGATGGGTTTTGAACACATGTCTCTGGATCATAAGTCCAGGCCTCTGGATTACCTATCCAATAACGAAACTGCCAAGCGATTGTGCCATTGCGTGTAAGGCAACTATTGTTTGTTTTTTTAAAAATAATTTTTATTAAATGTTTTCATAAAATATCAATAACAAAATGAGAAAGAAAAAAGAACCCAACAGGGTTAAGTACAAAACACAATCTAAAAAAAGCAACCCCCCAAACCCCTCCCCCCCTGTACATAAATAATAAATTAACATTAACACCCCGGCGTATACACCCCCTCAGACCCTCCAGTGTAAATAACATAAACAAAAATAAAGTAAACCCCCCCCCGCCGAGCTGCTGCTGCCATTGACCAATGTCTATCATTCTGCCAGAAAGCCTAAGAACGGTTGCCACCGCCTAAAGAACCCTTGTCCTGACCCTCTCAAGGCGAATTTCACCCTCTCCAATTTAATGAACCCTGCCATATCGCTGATCTAGGATTCCACGCTTGGGGGCCTCGCATCCTTCCACTGAAGAAGAATCCTTCGCCGGGCTACCAGGGACGCAAAGGCCAGAATTCCAACCTCTTTCACCTCCTGCACTCCCGGCTCCTCTGCCACCCCAAATATTGCGAGCCCCCAGCCCGGTTTGACCCTGGATCCTACCACCCTCGACACCGTCCTCGCTACGCCCTTCCAAAATTCCTCCAGCGCTGGGCATGCCCAGAACATATGGGTGTGATTTGCTGAGCTCCCTGAGCACCTAACACACCCGTCCTCACCCCCAAAGAACCAGCTCATCCTTGTCCCGGTCATGTGTGCCATGTGCAGCACCTTAAACTGTATGAGGCTGAGCCTCGCGCACGAAGAGGAAGAATTCACCCTCCCTGGGGCATCTGCCCATGTCCCCTCTTCGATCTCCTCTCCCAACTCCTCCTCCCACTTACCTTTCAACTCCACCACCGAGGCCTCCTCCTCCTCCTGCATCACCTGGTACGTTTCCGAGATCTTCCCCACTCCCACCCAACCCCCCGAGAGCACCCTGTCCTGTACTGTGTGTGGCTGTAGCCGCGGGAATTCCACCACCTGCCGTCTGGCAAACGCCCTTACCTGTAAGTACCTGAAGGTGTTCCCCGGGGGGGAGCCTGTACTTCTCCTCCAGCTAACCCAAGCTTGCGAACGTCCCGTCCACAAACAGGTCCCCAACTTTCGTATCCCTGCCCTGTGCCACCCCGAAAACCCTCCACCTGTTCTTCCTGGGGCGAACCGGTGGTTCCCCCGTAATGGGGTCCACGCCGGGGCCCCAACTTCCCCCCTATGCCGCCTCCACTGCCCCCAGATTTTGAGGGCAGCCACCACCAGCGGGCTCGTGGTATACCTCCTTGGAGGGAGCGGCAGCGGCGCCGTTGCCAGCGCCCCCAGACTCGTACCCACACAGGACGCCGTCTCCAGCCTCTTCCATGCAGCCCCCTCCCCCTCCATCACCCACTTGCGCACCATCGTCGCATTGGCGGCCCAGTAGTACCCACAGAGGTTGGGCAGTGCCAGCCGCCCCCTATCTCTACTCCGCTCCAGGAACACCCTTCTCACCCTCGGAGTCCCTCGCGCCCACACAAACCCCGGTATACTCCTGTTAACCCGCCTGAAAAAAGCCTTCGGGATAAACACGGGGAGGCACTGGAACAGGAACAAAAACCTTGGGAGCACCGTCATTTTGATTGACTGCACCCTACCCGCCAAGGGCAGCGGCAACGCGTCCCACCTCGTGAACTCCTCCTCCATTTGCTCCACCAGCCTTGTAAAGTTAAGCCTATGCAGGGCCCCCCAGCTCCTGGCCACCTGGACCCCCAAATATCTGAAGCTCCTCTCCGCCCTTTTTAGTGGGAGCTCGCCAATCCCCCTCTCCTGGTCCCCGAGCTGAACTACGAACAGCTCGCTCTTCCCCATATTGAGCTTGTACCCTGAAAAGTCCCCGAATTCCCTAAGGATCCTCATTACCTCTGGCATTCCTCCCACCGTGTCCGCCACATACAGCAGCAGGTCGTCCGCATAAAGCGACACCCTATGCTCCTCCCCACCCCGCACCAACCCCCTCCAGTTCCTCGACTCTCTCTGTGCCATAGCCAAGGGTTCAATCGCCAGTGCGAAGAGCAGGGGGGACAGGGGACACCCCTGTCTCGTCCCTTGGTGCAATCAAAGGTACTCAGACCTCCTCCTATTTGTGACCACACTCGCCATCGGGAACTCATACAACAGCCTAACCCACCTTACAAACCCCTCCCCAAACCCGAACCTCTTCTGCACCTCCCACAGGTACCCCCACTCTACCCTATCGAAGGCTTTCTCAGAGTCCATCGCCACCACTATCTCTGCCTCCCACTGCCTCGCCGGCATCCTGATAACGTTCAAAAGCCTCCGCACATTCGCGTTCAACTGTCTCCCCTTCACAAACCCTGTCTGGTCTTCGTGGATGATCTGTGGCACACAATCCTCAATCCTCGTGGCTAAGACCTTCGCCAACACCTTGGCATCTACATTTAGCAAGGAAATCGGTCTGTAAGACCCACATTGCAGGGGATCCTTGTCCCGCTTCAGGATCAAGGAGATCAGTGCCCGGGACATTGTCGGGGGTAAAGCCTCACTAAAGGTCCTAACTAACAGCGGGCCCAACAGGTCCATATATTTGTTATAGAATTCGACCGGGAAACCGTCCGGCCCCGGTGCCTTCCCCGCCTGCATGCTTCCTATCCCTTTGATCAGCTCCTCCAGCCCTAAGGCAACTATTGTTTCACCACAAAGGTAATTGTTTCTTTGATAAAATATTTTTTAGAATTATATACATTGCGCAACATACTGAATTGTTTTTATTTTTGTTTACATAGGGCTGCTTTGGATATATGGCACAGAAGTCAATGCTGGTGTTTATGCTCCACTTGAATCTCCTCCCGTGTTCATAATCATGGGGCTAGTTTAGCACAGTGGGCTAAACAGCTGGCTTGTAATGGAGAACAAGGCCAGCAGCGCAGGTTCAATTCCCGTACCGGCCTCCCCGAACAGGCGCCGGAATGTGGTGACTTGGGGCTTTTCACAGTAACTTCATTGAAGCCTACTTGTGACAATAAGCGATTATTTTAACCCTTGATTCACTTCTCCCAAACAAGCTTGCCTACCTTCCTCTTAAATCCACCTTTATTAGTCACTTCAACCTACATTCTCACCACTTTTGGGTAAAGAGGTTTCTTTTAAATTCTGTACTGAATTTCTTGGTGACTACTTTATATTGATGATCTCTAGTTGTGCTCTTCCCCACAAGAGGAAACATTCTCTTGGTACCCACTCCATCAAAATCTTCCGTAATTTTAAAGATTTCCATTATGTCACCCCTTAGCCTTCTTTTTTCAAGAGAGATGAGCAAGTCGTAGCAGTACTTGTGTGAGGGTGTTTTGGACTTGATTGCCTTGTCTGCTGAAACAGCCGACCTTCTACCCCAGCTCTCTTGTCAATCCAATCTCCATTACAGCTGTGGTACGAAGGGTAAAACAGAAAGCATTAGTCCTTTCACACAAAATGTATTTGGACTGGTATAATTAGCACTTCTATGTTCGTACCAGTGGGTTGAATTGAGGCCAAAGTGCTATTAATGTTAAGTCAGTCAGTTGTTGTTTCCCCCCCAACCCTTTTAAAGCTGAGTGTAGCACAAAGGAAAGCAAACATGTTTGGGTTTTTAATGATTTCTACATTTCAAACAATACAGGCAAATGTGATTAAGCAGGTCTTGAATCTCAATCTATCCTGTACTATTAATTTTTATGAATATAAATAATACTAAATATGTAGCTGATGTATCCTGACATTTTAAAATATGTTCCTCTACACACACTAGACCAGGCGTGGAATGTTCAGTCTTATATCACTGTCGAAATGGTATTAGACCAGATGGTTGATTCATTGTAGAATCAAGAAGCAAGATAATTTATGCAGTTTTCTATATTGTGTTCTGTGAATTTAAAGAGTTCATGGTGTGCATACATGTAAAGCTGCTCCTTTTCAGTAGTCAAACATCAACAACAAAAGGTTAGATATTGAGTATTTGTAATTTAGTATTTACAGCAAGCTCAGAAGGATTCTGTACTGTCGTCCTATAAAAATTAAAAACACAATCACTTGCATTTAATTATCTTATCAAGGATTTTTAAAAAGTCCTTTTTCCATGTTTTGAAAAAAAATCCTACATCTGCTACTTGATATCTTACAGATTTTACAACTGCTGAGGAAATATCTGCCTTTTATATGTTGCGTTCAGTGGAGCTATAATACTTAGCAGTCAATTACCTTGTATTTTTTACACTTATGCTGATATCATGGCATTGTTCAGGTCTATGCTAATGTTGAACTTGTCCTTGCATGGATTTTGCTAAAGTCTTACTAATGTTTAATTGCACACCATTTTCCCTAGAATACTGTTCAGATCTCCTGCATGAATTGAAGAATGAGGAGCACATTGTAAACCAAGAGTGGACATGGGCCCATAATGAGGCATTTTATTTGAACCCTAAGTCTGGAAAGACCTTAACACGTTCTAACAAACATGAACTGCTGTTTTAGCTTCTGCAATCTACAAAAGGAATTGGGTTACTTTCAGTGCTAATGAATTAATTGAACGGTAAGGAGAAATATGGAATAATAGTGCAATTTACCATAATTTATTCAGAAATTACTGTACACTGCAAAATGGATCCAATAATGATCAGTTAAAAATTACTAGAGTCAATTTGATTTTGTTTTTGATCAATTTTTCCCAGATACCTCTGAAAATGCCCTGCAGCTGTTTTGTGGAAAGGAGAAGTGGAGAATTGTTCATATGCAGAAAGCATTATTGGCATAATGTGCAGTGGAAATTTCACTGGCAAGTGAAATGAATTTCCTCAATTGCAGCACACTGATCATTTTGATATGAGCACTTGGGGACCCCAGGTTCTATCTGGAGATACATTATCATTCAAGTGTAATACAGAATGAATACAAACCACTGAATTCAGTCACAGGAGTAGCAGCAAAAAGATGTAGACACCCTCCTTAGCAATGCTTTTGTTGTTTATGCTTTCAGAGTAAAGTGTTGCAGATGATTATAGTATTGTCCTTTCGATTGAACTGATTGTGCCTAATTTGTTTCAAACCCTATCTGTGTTATACAAGTGCATATGTGAAAGACAGCACCTAAATGCGACAGAATTTCAGGCACATTCAGAAAGCCCTCGTCCAAAACCCTGCCTGGAATGTTAGAATCAGCAACCTCCATAGACACACTTGTCAATTGGAACATTGTGTGACAATGGCGTGCTCTCTGAGGGGAGGGAAAACTGATGGGACCAGTTCCACAAAACCAGAAGAGCATCTGTTCTTGAAATGTTGGTGAGAGTGGCGATAAAAATGTACTCTACAACCCAGAATATCCCTCAAAAGGAAAATTCTAACAGTGAGTAGTCATAGCGGAGGCTGTAGGGAGTGAAATGATGGGACATGTGATTGCAATAAGAAAAAGCACTGTTCCACATTTAAAATAGCAAGGGGACTTAAGTATGACTTATAAACTGCTTAGACTGGTGGATATTGAATAATGAGGTGTTTAACAGATTTGTTTAGAGGAGCAATTAACAAATTTGCATTTGTAAATTAGAGAATAGGGACTGTTAATCTGCTGCTGAAGTGTATAAAAATCAGAAGTGTAGATAGAAACCACAAGCATAACACACAGAACACACCAGAAATAAATGGAGAAATGTTTTCCAGTGTTAACATTAAAATAGTATAGGTGCTTCGGTGGATTTTATTTGTGCCCAGCATGTTTCTCTCGCAGATTGATTGTCACAGTGGTTACCAATGTGAAACAATCTTAAAACGAGGATAGTCAGCAAATAAACTGAAGCCAAAACAACTTTGCAATCTGCAAAGTTTCCTGAATAAAAGGTTGCACTCTGGTTAGCCTGTGATGGTATTCACATAACCATCATCTGGTCATGTGGCCCTAGAAAACAACTTATCATAGAATTTACAGTGCAGAAGGAGGCCATTCGGCCCATCGAGTCTGCACTGGCCCTTGGAAAGCGCGCCCCACCTATGCCCACACCTCCATCCTATCCCTGTAACCCACAAACCCACCTAATCTTTTATACACTAAGGGGCAATTTAGCATAGCCAATCCACCTAACTTGCACATCTTTGGACTGTGGGAGGAAACCGGAGCACCCGGAGGAAACCCACGCAGACACGGGGAGAAAGTGCAAGCTCCACACAGACAGTCACTTGAGGCTGGAATTGAACCTGGGACCCTGGGGATGAGAGGCATCAGTGCTAGCCACCATGCGTCCTATTTATATAGGCGAGAAGTTGTATTTATATAGCACTTTCAACATTGTAAATGTTCCAATATGTTTCACAGGGCCATATTCAGAGAGAGATGATACCATGCCAAAGAGAGAGAGAGATATTAGAAAAAGTGACAGGAGCTTGGTTCAGATAAACAGCTTTTGGAGGACAGAAAGATGGGCGGACAGTGAGGTTTCGGGTGGCAGTTATGGAGAAAAGAGCCCAGACAGCTAATGGTATGGTGGTCAATCGCAGGATAAAGAAGGTGGGGATACACAAAAGATCAGTGTTGCCGAGTTCTCAGAGTTGCAGGACTAGAGGAGGTAAAAGAGATAGGGAAGAGCAAAGTTGTGGAATGATTTGAACACAAGGATGTGCATTTTTTTTCGAAGACGTCGCTGGACTGAAAGCGGATATAGATTAGTGAGCACAGTGGGTGTAGTAAATGAGATTTGTGTTATGAGACAGGCAGCATGGCTTTGGATGAGTTCAAGTTCATAAATGTTCAGAGGCAATTGATCGCTCCTGTGATTCTGGCAACATGGTTGAGGCCTTTGGGAGACTCAATATGGATCCACATCTGCCCTCAGTGGTTGCCAACATGCCGAACGAATGTGACTACTTTAGTGCAGAATGTTCCAGTTTGACAGAATTTGACCATTTAAAAAGTGCAATCATCTTAAAATTCTTTAAGCTCCTTGAAGTAAATACAACTTCAATTAAAGTTTTATGTTATAAATTAGGAAAGAAATTCCACCCTGGCAGCAGAATAATGCATTGTCTGTTTTATGCTACAAAATCTTCTCTCCTTATGAAACAGCATATGAACTAAATTACCAGGAGCAATAGCTTGGGAGATCCATGAGTATATTAAGTGCTATATGCCACAGAGCACGGTGGTGTGTATTTGATATGTACCCTGAAACGATATAGCAAAGCTTCATCTTGCATGCATGTGGCCAAAAACACAGTTCTCCTCAAACGGTGAAATCTATTAATTTTATACATGCCTACAATAATTTTTCAGAATGGTAATATTTCTCCCATTAAATCTTACTGATTAAACCATATTAAGAACAATAGACATAGAATAAGATTCCATGTCCTCGTAAATAAGAATTAATAAACCAAGTCTAGAGCACGTCCTTTTCTATTAAAATCTAAGGTCCCCGATTTTCAAGTTTAAATAAATATTAATTGTCTGAAATGTCCCTAAATATGAAAGGGAGAGGTACTGAAGCTTTAATAGCGCTTCCCATGCAATCACCCTTCATTGTGAGCTATGTCTTTCTGCTACAGCTGTGTTCAGTCAAGTGAGACTTTAATTTGCTGCACAGTGCCACAGTATTAATAGACAATTATTTATAGCAAACGCGGTTCATTTATACCGTTTTATTAGCCGACATGGTGGAGAATTTAGATTCAAATGTTAATGTATTCATGACACGGCAAAATTTCATTTTATAACAAATTTCAAGATTGTAATACCTTCCATCAGGAAAATAAACTTCTAAAATATCAGAAAGCAAAATGTGAGGATTATCGTGAGACTATCTTGAAGTGGTCAATTTGATCTCTCTCCAGCAGCTACCAAATGAAACCGCAAGTGAAATAGAAATGCCCTCCCCCGAAACCATTCTGAAACCAACGATTGAATGTGTTAAAAACTGACAAATGTTTCTCGTCAGTATTTCTCCCAAACCACCACTTCAACCTACACGTAAACATTGTCTGCAATATAAAACGTGTGTGTGGTACTTCTCAGAATTCATTAAAAAATATTTACTTATGGATCTTTTTTGAATAGTGTTTTAGAATATTTTTTTCTTGTGAGCATTATGGCTAAATTAACATTTAAACAGAAATGGCATGATTTTACCTCCTTCCTAAGCGAAATCCCTCAATTAAGAATTGTATTAATTTTATTTAAGAACATTATTTTAAGTTTGATTTGAATTCATTTTAAAGTTTTATTTTAAAAAAAACTTTAAATCCTAATAGAGATGAAACAGCATTTTTTCTAAGACTGATGGAGAATGGAAATGATTCAAAAGCATGATATCTTATATGTATTATGCTAGAGCCACAGTGAGGGTACACAAAAATATAGGCCCACTGATGTTGGCTGAGGAACGTATTCATTTTGGCTGTATTTTCTAAAAAAAAATCATTGAATAGATGCGATTTACTTTCAAACCGTTATAATTTAATTTTTAGATCTTTACAGCTCCTGATCAAGAGTGCTCCAACAGTAAAAGATTATGTAAGATAAAGGTTGCAGCAACTTTCTTAGAAATTAGCAATAAATATTTTCCAGGAAGGTAACCAATAAATATAAAAAATGACAAATCATTCCATCAGGTGCATCCTATTCTTACAAAAATGAAAGAATGAATGGGATGGAGTACTGAATCATAACCTACTTATACCACAATCCTGGGAGTCAATCCCCATGGTCATATATAGGATTGCATTACATCAAAAATTCATTTGCTGTCCTAGGCTACCTGCTGCATCTTGTACACAAACACAGTAACAATTCTGACACCTATCAATACATTTCAACAATTTTAATGAAAAGAGACATCACAAAGATTGGTTGTACGACCGAAGATGCGTATCAAGACCCAGTGAGAGTACATGGGAATTGCCCGGGAAGTTTAAATTTCTGATGGGCAATTCCCCTGCTCCACCGGACCAAGCTAGAGTCGGAGACTAAACAAATCCACGGTACTACCATGAAACGTTAAAGAGATTAAAACTGTAATTCCACAACTGAGACACCCAAACACCCACTCCCTGACCCAACCACTCCCTCCGACCCAACTACTATTCAACCATCTGACTACACCGACCCCCCCCCCCCCCCCCCCCCCCGCCCCTCCCTTTGCCTGACCTAACAGGACTTACCTCCCAGACCCAACATGACTTTTGTCTCTGACCCAACTACCCTCCAACCATCCAGCTACACTTTTCTCCTTCCCTTCCTCCAACCTGACTGGACTTTGCGCAAGTCAAGGAGACACAGCCGGAGTGAGACATATCCAGAGTGGGAATTTGGAACTTGGTAATTTGGTGCAGTGAGGTAATCAGGAATGGTAAGTGGTAAGTCTAATTCTGCTGTTTTTCAGTTAAAAGTGCAGTGTGTAAATTAGTGTCTGATTGGCTGAAGCTGTCCCCACCCTAATTGCTGAGATGCAGTTATCTGTCAGTCACCTGAGGCCTGTTTAGGGGCACAAAGGTGCACATTGTATTCTTCTCTTTGAAGCTTAAGTAGTGTGAGTCACCCTGGTTAGCTGAGGTCTGTATAAAAGACAGACAGAAAGCGCACTCAGTAAGCTTTGCGCAAGTCAAGGAGGCACAGCTGGAGTGAGACATATCTGAGTGGGAATTTGGAACTTGGTAATTTGGTGCAGTGAGGTAATCAGGAAAGGTAAGTGGTAAGTCTGATTCTGCTGTTTTTCAGTTAAAAGTGCAATGTGTAGATTAGTGTCTGATTGGCTGAAGCTGCCCCCACCCTAATTGCTGAGAGGCAGTTATCTCTCAGTCACTGAAGTGTTGGGTACTCTGATACACAGACGAACCAACACAGTTGCGAATGGTACAACACAGTTTTATTTCAATCAACTATTAACATAGTAAACTCTGGTACTCAGCACATGGTGAATGTCTGAGTGGCTGGCAATGAGGTCTGTGCCCTGAGCCGTCTCCTGCTCGAGTGGCCAGGAAGTGTTGTGTTCCCTGTTTTGTACTGTGTATGCTCTTGTCTGTGATTGGCTGTCGTGTTGTGTGTTTTGATTGGTCCGTTGACCTGTCCATCATTATGTATGTATGTATGTGCGATGATGTTCACCCGAATATCATGACATCCCCCTTTTTTTACAAGATTATGTGCCTACGTGGTTATAAATAGAGATGTGTACTGAGTGCAGCTAAATGTGTGTTTGTGTAATATTTACAGCATGTACATGGGGCTTAACTAAATACAAGGGCGATGTCAGGTGTGACATAATAACGAGGTTGTACCATAAACAAAGAACGGGGAAATGTTGAACGATAGAACAAATTCCTGTAACGATAAGAACATAAACATATTAACACAGTGGTTGCATGAGTTCAATGTATAAACAGTCTCATAAGTCCAGTTTAGTAGGTGGGCGATGAATTCAGGTTGACCGCCTCAAGGGTAGGTCTGGAACCACCGGCTGAGGAACGGGCCTGGCCACGGGCGACGAAGGAAGGGGTATGGTAGCAGGCAGCTCCACGAAGTCGATATCAGGAACAACAGGAGGGCACGGTGTCAGTGTAAGGTCTCGTAGCGAGCGTGGAAGCAGGCGAAGAGCCCAGCGATTGCGCCAACGAACGGATCCATCAGGCATGCGAACTAGGAATGAGCGGGGAGCCACGCGTCGGAGAATTTCGGCAGGTGCTGACCAGCCATCTTCTGGTAGGTGAATGCGGACTTCGTCTCCAGGGGCCAGGGCGTGAAGATCAGTTGCCCGTGTGTCATATGACCTCTTCTGGCGACCGCGCTGCAGTTGCATCCTGTGCAGTATCGGAGCATGGTCGATTGTGGGTGCCAGAATGGAAGGCACAGTGGTCCTGAGGGCGCGACCCATCAACAGCTGGGCTGGTGAGAGACCAGTGGCTAGTGGGGCCGAGCGATAGGCCAGCAGGGCGAGGCAGAAATCCGATCCGGCAGCAACAGTCTTGCAGAGGAGCCGCTTGACAATGTGAACGCCCTTCTCCGCCTTTCCATTGGACTGGGGGTGCAGAAGGCTAGACGTCACGTGTGTGAAGCCATACGAGGCAGCAAATGATGACCACTCCTGGCTGGCGAAACAGGGCCTATTGTCCGACATGACAGTCATCGGAATGCCGTGGCGAGCGAAGGTGTCTTTGCAGGCCCTGATGACAGCGGGCGACATCAAATCGTGCAGGCGTATGACCTCTGGGTAGTTGGAGAAGTAGTCAACGACGATGACATAGTCCCTGCCGAGCGCGTGAAAGAGGTCCACACCCACCTTCGCCCAGGGGGACGTCACCAGCTCATGGGGCAGAAGCGTTTCAGGAGGTTGCGCCGGCTGAAACCTTTGGCAGATGGGGCAGTTGAGCACCATACTGGCAATATCATCACTGATGTCCAGCCAGTATACCGCCTCTCGGGCCCTCCGTCTGCACTTCTCAACCCCCAGGTGGCCTTCGTGTAGTTGGTCGAGAACCAGCTTGTGCATGCTGTGCGGAATCACAATCCGGTCCAGCTTCAGAAGGACACCATCAATGATGGCTAGGTCGTCTCGGACATTGTAGAACTGCGGGCACTGCCCTTTGAGCCACCCTCCTGTCATGTGGCACATCACACATTGTAGAAGGGGGTCAGCCGCAGTCTCTCGGCGAATACGGGCCAGACTGGAGTCGTCAGCTGGCAGATTTGCCGATGTGAAGGCCACCTGCGCCTCGACCTGACATACGAACCCCTCCGAATCTGGCGGCGTGCTCACTGCTCTGGATAGGGCATCCGCAATGACAAGGTCCTTCCCTGGGGTGTAGACCAGTTGGAAGTCGTACCTCCTAAGTTTAAGTAGGATGCGCTGAGGCGAGGGGTCATCTCGTTCAGGTCCTTGTTTATGATGCTGACCAGGGGGCGGTGGTCAGTTTCAACAGTGAACCGGGGAAGACCATACACATAGTCATGGAACTTGTCTAAACCGGTTAGCAAGCCCAGGCACTCCTTTTCGATCTGCGCGTAGTGCTGCTCTGTGGGGGTCATGGCCCGCGATGCATAGGCGACCGGGGCCCATGACGCAGTGTCATCCCGCTGCAGGAAACTGCCCCAATGCCAGACTGGCTGGCATCAGTCGAGATTTTAGTGGCACGAGACATGTCAATAAACGCCAATACCGGTGCTGTGGTGAGCTTGAGTTTGAGCTCCGCCCATTCCTGCTGGTGTGTGGGCTGTCACTGGAACTCCGTGGACTTTTTGACGAGGTGGCGCAGAGCTGTCGTGTGGGAGGCAAGGTTGGGAATGAACTTCCCCAGGAAGTTGACCATGCCTAGGAAGCGTAGCACTGCTTTCTTGTCTGCCGGCTGCGGCATAGCTGTGATGGCGCTCACCTTGTCTGCATCCGGACGGACCCCTGACCAGGAAATGTGGTCCCCCAGGAACTTCAGCTCGGTTTGGCCGAAAGAACACTTGGCTCGGTTGAGGCGCAGGCCGTTCTAACGTATGCGTGCAAAGACGCGTTGGAGATGATAGATGTGCTCCTGTGGTGTGGTGGACCAGATGATGACGTCGTCTACGTATATGCGCAGCCCTTCGATGCCTTCCATCATCTGCTCCATGATCCTATGAAAGACCTCGGATGCCGAGATGATGCCAAATGGCATTTGGTTGTAGCAGAACCTGCCGAAAGGGGTGTTGAAGGTGCACAGCTTTCGGCTGGATGGATCGCATTGGATCTGCCAAAAACCCTTAGAGACATCCAGCTTCGTAAATATTTTTGCCTGGGCCATATCGCTTGTGATCTCTTCCCATTTGGGTAAGGGGTAATGTTCCCTCATAATATTGTTATTGAGGTCTTTGGGGTCAATACAGATCCGGAGCTTGTCGGAGGGCTTCTTGACACACACCATGGAGCTGACCCAAGGCGTGGGCTCCGTGACCCTGGATAGGACCCCTTGGTCCTGGAGATCCTGCAGCTGCTGCTTGAGGCGGTCTTTGAGAGGCGCAGGGACTCTGCGAGGTGCGTGAATGATTGGGGTGGCTTCTGGTTTGAGACAAATTCTGTAGGTGTATGGAAGTGTTCCCATGCCCTCGAATGCCACCTGGTTGTGGGCGAGGAGCGATTGGAGCTGTGCGTTGAATTCTGCATCCAGGAAGTCAGACGTGCCGTCTGGAGAGAGAGAGTGGACTCATTGCACAAGGTGGAGAGCCTTGCATGCCTGTGCGCCTGGCAGGGAGTCCTTCGATGAGCCGACTATCTCGAACAAGAGTGTGGCCGTGTGTGTGTTGTGTGTCACCTGGAGCTGGCAGGATCCCATAGCCGAGATAACGTTCCCATTGTAGTCGACCATCCTGCACCGGGACGGCTGAATTGGTGGTCTGACCTTCATGGCGTAGAAGGCTGACCATGCTATGAGGTTGGCGGAGGCGCCAGTGTCCAGGCGGAAAGTTATCGGCGATCAGTTGACCGTCAGGGTGGCACACCATTCATCACCCGGATTGATCGTCTTAACTCGGTTCCCATCAATGACCGCAACACGGAAGGCGTCTCGGTCATCTGTGTCACCGGTCTGGATGTCGTCTGGGCACGATTCGTAATGGGGAGGCTGAGTGGTCCGCACGTCCCTGCGAGGTTGTCGGAGTTGTGGAAGATTGACAGGTTGAGCTGCTCGACAGTAAGCAGCGTAGTGGCCCACCTTGCCACAGCGTAGGCATTGTCGGGTTCTTGCGGGACATTGCCGCTTTAAATGTGCAGCTCCACAGTTGCCGCACGTTGTGACGTCATGGCGTTCGTTGCGCCACTGCACATGCGCAGTTCGGTCTTGCGTCGAGCGCGCCTGCGCATCACGTCCCTCAGTGTTGGCGTAGGTTTTGGCGCGCACAAGCGCGGGAGGCCTCAAAAAGCGCGCAAAATGGCCGCCCTCGTCCGGGCCGCGGGCCGGGAGGAACTCGATCGCCTGGACCCGTTCGGCCTCGTGGGGCACCTGGCTCGCCGATCCGGCCGCGTAGGACCCCCGCCGCGCCGATTCGGTCGCTTGAAATTGGGCATAGCGGCTAGTCGCGTTTTCGTGCAGGACACAGGCTTCGATTGCCGAGGCTAAGCTGAGGCCTTTTATTTTTAAAAGCTGCAGGAATGTTCCCTTCCAGTCGGGGAACACTTCAGCAGTCAAGGGCATTCAGCCTCTGATCTCTGGGTAAACGTTCTCCAAGGCGGCCTTTAGGACGCGCAACAACGCAGAATCGCCGAGCAGAAACCTATAGCCAAGTTCCGCACACATGAGTGCAGCCTCAACCGGGACCTGGGATTCATGTCGCATTACATTCATCCCCCACCATCTGGCCTGCGAAATCCTACCAACTGTCCTGGCTTGAGACAATTCACACCTCTTTAACCTGGCGTTACCCCATCTCTGGATCTGTAAAGATTTAATCACCTGCTAATGCTCGCATTCCAAGCATTGTCTGGCGTCTTTGAATCAGTCTATATATATGTTTCTGGAACATACCTCTTCATTCACCTGAGGATGGAGCAGCGCTCCGAAAGCTAGTGACATCGAAACAAACCTGTTGGACTTTAACCTGGTGTTGTAAGACTTCTTACTGTGCTCACCCCAGTCCAACGCCGGCATCTCCACATCATGGCTTTTAATCTGCAGGGAGAGAACCAGAGAGCATCTGAGACCCTCAGAAGGTAAGTAAGTGATTTTTATTCATTTTTACTTTTATCACCTTTTCAAATTGTGTGTGTGGGGGGGGGGGGGGGGGGGGGGAACTGAAGTGACATCACAGAAAAGCTGTGACCTGATTGGCTGGTTGGGAATCTACACTAAATTAAAAAAATTAATAATTGTTAAACTAATTAAACATAATTACTTATTACTTAATTATAATTTAGAGGGGTATCTAAGCCTGAGATCGGAGAGTACTGTATTTAGCAATCACGTTTATAGTAGAAATCTAGTGCTAGGAAACATATAGTTAACAGTAACTTTTAAAAAAACTTTTAAATTTAATTTACTAATTAATTGATGCAATGTCAGTTAGAGGGGTGCAGTGCTCTGACTGTGAGATGTGGCAGGTCCGGGAGGCTTCCAGCATCCCGGGTGGCTTCATCTGCAGAAAGTGCACCCAACTGGAGCTCCTCACAGACCGCATGGTTCGGTTGGAGCAGCAGTTGGATGCACTCAGGAGCATGCAGGTGGTGGAAAGCGTCATAGATAGCAGTTATATAAATGTGGTCACACCCAAGGTGCAGGCAGAGAAATGGGTGACCACCAGAAAGGGCAGGCAGTCAGTGCAGGAATCCCCTGTGGTTGTCCCCCTCTCGAACAGATATACCCCTTTGGATACTGTCGGGGGAGATAGCCTATCAGGGGAAAACAGCAGCAGCCAGAGCAGTGGCACCACGGCTGGCTCTGATGTTCAGAAGGGAGAGTCAAAGCGCAGAAGAGCAATAGTCATAGGGGCCTCTATAGTCAGGGGCACAGATAGGTGCTTTTGTGGGCATGAAAGAGACTCCAGGATGGTATGTTGCCTCCCTGGTGCCAGGGTCCAGGATGTCTCCGAACGGGTAGCGGGCATCCTAAAGGGAGAGGGCAAACAGGCAGAGGTCGTCGTACATATTGGTCCTAACAACATAGGTAGGAGGGGGCATGAGGTCCTGCAGCAGGAGTTCAGGGAGCTAGGCAGAAAGTTAAAAGACAGGACCTCGAGGGTTGTAATCTCGGGATTACTCCCTGTGCCACGTGCCAGTGAGGCTAGAAATAGGAAGATAGAGCATCTAAAGACGTGGCTAAACAGCTGATGTAGGAGGGAGGGTTTCTGTTATGTGGACCACTGGGAGCTCTTCCGGGGCAGGTGTGACCTATATAAGAAGGATGGGTTGCATCTAAACTGGAGAGGCATAAGTATCCTGGCCGCGAGGTTTGCTAGTGTCACACGGGAGGGTTTAAACTGGTATGGCAGGGGGGTGGGCACCGGAGCAATAGGTCAGAAGGTGAAAGCGTTGAGGGAGAACTAGGGAATAGGGCCAGTATGGCTCTGAGGCAGAGCAAACAGGGAGAAGTTGCTGAACACAGCGGGTCTGGTGGCATGAAATGCATATATTTTAATGCACAAAGTATTATGGGTAAGGCAGAAGAACTTAGAGCTTGGATTAGTACTTGGAACTATTATGTTGTTGCCATTACAGAGACCTGGTTGAGGGAAGGACAGGATTGGCAGCTAAACGTTCCAGGATTTAGATGTTTCAGGCAGGCTAGAGGGGGATGTAAAAGTGGTGGCCGAGTTGTGCTATTGGTTAGGGAGAATATCACAGCAGTACAATGGGAGGACACCTCAGAGGGCAGTGAGGCTATATGGGTAGAGATCAGGAATGAGAAGGGTGCAGTCACAATGTTGGGGGTTTACTACAGGCCTCCCAACAGCCAGCGGGAGATAGAGGAGCAGATACGTAGACAGATTTTGGAAAAGAGTAAAAACAGCAGGGTTGTTGTGATGGGAGACTTCAACTTCCCCAATATTGACTGGGACTCACTTAGTGCCAGGGGCTTAGACGGGGCGGAGTTTGTAAGGAGCATCCAGGAGGGCTTCTTAAAACAATATGTAGACAGTCCAACTAGGGAAGGGGCTGTACTGGACCTGTTATTGGGGAATGAGCCCGGCCAGATGGTAGAAGTTTCAGTAGGGGAGCATTTCGGGAACAGCGACCACAATTCAGTAAGTTTTAAAGTGCTGGTGGACAAGGATAAGAGTGGTCCTAGAGTGAACGTGCTAAATTGGGGGAAGGCTAATTATAACAATATTAGGCTGGAACTGAAGAACCTAGATTGGGGGCGGATGTTTGAGGGTAAATCAACATCTGACATGTGGGAGGCTTTCAAGTGTCAGTTGAAAGGAATTCAGGACCGGCATGTTCCTGTGAGGAAGAAGGATCAATATGGCAAATTTCAGGAACCTTGGATAACCAGCCTTGTAGGCCTCGTCAAAAAGAAAAAGGAGGCATTTGTCAGGGCGAGAAGGCTGGGAACAGACAAAGCCTGTGTGGAATATAAGGAAAGTAGGAAGGACCTTAAGCAAGAAGTCATGAGGGCTCAAAGTGGTCACAAAAAGTCATTGGCAAATAGGGTTAAGGAAAATCCCAATGCTTTTTACACGTACATAAAAAGCAAGAGGGTAGCCAGAGAAAGGGTTGGCCCACTGAAGGATAGGCAAGGAAATCTATGTGTGGAGCCAGAGGAGATGGACGAGGTACTAAGTGAATACTTTGCATCAGTATTCAACAAAGAGAAGGAATTGGTAGATGTTGAGTCTGGAGAAGGGTGTGTAGATAGCCTGGGTCACATTGAAATCCAAAAAGACGAGGTGTTGGGCGTCTTAAATAATATTAAGGTAGATAAGTCCCCAGGGCCTGATGGGATCTACCCCAGAATACTGAAGGAGGCGAGAGAGGAAATTGTTGAGGCCTTGACAGAAATCTTTGGATCCTCACTGTCTTCAGGTGATGTCCCAGAGGACTGGAGAATAGCCAATGTTGTTCCTTTGTTTAAGAAGTGTAGCAAGGATAATCCAGGGAACTACGGGACGGTGAAACTTACGTCAGTGGTAGGGAAATTACTGGAGAGAATTCTTCGAGACAGGATCTACTCCCATTTGGAAGCAAATGGACGTATTAGTGAGAGGCAGCATGGTTTTGTGAAGGGGAGGTCGTGTCTCACTACCTTGATACAGTTTTTCGAAGAGGTCACAAAGATGATTGATGCAGGTAGGGCAGTGGATGTTGTCTATATGGACTTCAGTAAGGCCTTTGACAAAGTCCCTCATGACAGACTGGTACAAAAGGTGAAGTCATACGGGATCAGGGGTGAGCTGGCAAGGTGGATACAGAACTGGCTAGGTCATAGAAGGCAGAGAGTAGCAATGGAAGGGTGCTTTCTAATTGGAGGGCTGTGACTAGTGGTGTTCCGCAGGAATCAGTGCTGTGACCCATTGATTGAGACTGCGCTATAGATGTTTGTGTACAGCAGTTTGATCCAATTGCGAATTCCCTCCCCAAACCCCATTTTGGAGAGCACATCCATCATGTAGGTGTGCGATATTCTGTCAAAAGCCTTCTCCTGGTCAAGGCTGATGAGGCAAGTGTCCACCCTCCTGTCCTGCACGTAGGCGATCGTATCCCTGAGTAGCGCGAGGCTATCAGAGATCTTCCTGCCGGGTACAGCACAGGTCTGGTCAGGGTGGATCACCGACTCCAGAGCAGACCTGACCCGATTGGCGATGACCTTGGCTAGAATTTTTAAATCCACATTCAACAGTGAAATGGGTCGCCAATTTCGAATTTCTTCCCTTTCCCCCTTCTGCTTGTAGATGAGGGTGATGATGCCTTTCCTCATGGACTCTGACATGCTGCCTTCCAGAAGCATACTCTCGTACACTTCCAGCAGGTCTGGGCCCATCCAGTCCCACAGAGCCGAATACAACTCAACCGGTAAGCCGTCGCTTCCGGGAGTTTTACTCGTCTCGAAGGACTTGACGGCCTTTGTCAGCTCATCCAGAGTTAGTGGTTTGTCCAGGTTTTCCAGCTCGCTGTCACCTATGACCTCCGTGATAGTCGACAGGAAGGTCTGGGAAACAGTGCTATCTGTTGGCTTCAGGTCATACAGTCCGGCATAAAAGGATTGGCTGATCCTCAGGATGTTAGACTGCGATGACTTTACAGAGTCATCTTCTTCCTTCAGGCTGCTGATCACAGAGGTCGCTCTGTGCACCTTTTGGAAGAAGAAGCGTGAGCACTTTTCGTCCTGCTCCATGGCGCGGACTCTGAAACGGAAGATAACCTTGGAGGCCTCCGAGGTGTAGAGCAAGGCTTGCTGGCTCTTCACCTCTTGGAGATCCTCCTTGACATCCACCCCCATCGACTGCAGCTGGAGCAAATTTTGCATACTTTTCTGGAGCCTGGACATGACCCCTCGTCTCTCTCTCACCTTTTGAACGCCCTTGAGGATGAAAAACCTCTTGATATTCCCCTTGATTGCTTCCCACCAGAGATGTGGGGCCTCAAAGAGGCGTTTCACGGTTCTCCAACCCTTGTAATCCCTCCTGAGTTCCTCGAGGTTCTCAGGGGTCAGCAGTTTTGCATTTAGCTTCCGTGTCCCCCTGCCTACCCCCTGGTCTTCCTTCAGGTGGCAGTCGGCCAGTAGGAGGCAGTGGTCAGAGAAGAACACCGGCCTTACGGCATTGCGCAGGTCAAGGAGTCACAGCCTGAGTGAGAGAGATACAGACCGAGTGAGAATTTGGTAATTTGGTGCAGTGAGGTAACCAGGAAAGGTAAGCGGTTAATCTAATTTTGCTGTTTTTCAGTTAAAAGTGCAGTGTAGATTAGTGTCTGATTGGATGAAGCTGCCCCCACCCTAATTGCTGAGAGGCAGTTATCTGGCAATCACCTGAGGCCTGTTAAGGGGCACAAAGGTACACATTGTATTCTGCTCTTTGAAGTTTTAGTGTGAGTCATCCTAAAGTCTGTATAAAAGACAGACAGAAAGCGCACATTAGTCAGCATTGCGCAGGTCAAGGAATCACAGCCTGAGTGAGAGAGATACAGACCGAGTGAGAATTTGGTAATTTGGTGCAGTGAGGTAATTCGGTGAAGAGTGGGAGAAGGTGCTTTTTCCCGACTGTTTTTGTTCTCTCTCTTTCTTCGTGCCTAATTTCGGGAGCCCTTCGGAGGTGGAGGAGCAGTCTCTGTGAGTATAAAAACCTAACGGTAACTTCCTGTTTTCCAGTTGTTGTTTTTTTCCAAAAGTGACGTCAGAGGGAAGCTGTGATCTGAGTGGTTGATAGCAAATCTGCCCCAAATTAAAAAAAAAATACAGCTAAACTCATAAACTTAAATTAAACTAATTAATTAATTAGTGATGGCTGGTCAGGTGATGTGCTTGAGCTGCTTGATGTGGGAGCTGGCAGATCCCATTGCGAGCTGCAGCGACCACATCTGCAGTAAGTGTTGGCTGCTCGAAGAGCTCCGGCTCAGAGTTGATGAGCTGGAGTCTGAGCTTCAAACACTGAGGCACATCCGGGAGGGGGAGACTTACCTGGACACTGTGTTTCAGGAGGCAGTCACACCTGTCAGAGTAAGTAGTTTAAATCCTGCCAGTGGCCAGGGACAGCAGGGTGTGACTGCAAGTCAGGCAGGTAAAGGGAACCAGCAGTCAGGAACTCAGGAGCCTCAGCCCTTGACTCTGTCCAACAGGTATGAGGCACTTGCTCCCTGTGTGGATGGCGAACAGTGCTGCAGGAAGGATGAGTCAGCTGACCAAGGCACCATGGTTCAGCAGGCCATTCAAAGGGAGGGAGTAAATAGGCAAGTTGTAGTTGTAGGGGATTCTATTATCAGGGGGATAGATAGTATCCTTTGTGAGCAGGATAAAGAGTCCCGCATGGTATGTTGCCTGCCCGGTGCTAGGGTGCGGGACATCTCTGACTGGCTTGAAAGGATACTGGAGAGGGAGGGGGAGGATCCAGTTGTTGTGGTCCATGTCGGTACCAACAACATAGGCAAGTCTAGGAAAGAGGACCTGTTTAGAGATTATAAAGAGCTAGGATTCAAATTAAAAAACAGGTCCTCAAGGGTCATAATCTCCGGATTACTGCCCGAGCCACGTGCAAATTGGCATAGGGAGGCAAGAATCAGGGAAGTTAACACCTGTCTGAAAGAGTGGTGTGGGAAAGAGGGGTTCCTTTTCATGGGACAGTGGCATCAGTTTTGGGACAGGGGGGACCTATACCGTTGGGATGGTCTCCACCTGAACCGAGCTGGGACCAGTGTTCTGGCGAAAAGAATAAATAGGGTGGTCAACAGGACTTTAAACTAAAGATTGGGGGGGGAAGGGAAAGTCAGGGAACCAAGAGGTGAAGTAATCAGTGGGAAGCGTAGCTGCTTAGGAATACAAAAAAGCACGAACAGACAAAACTCAGGAGAGGTTACGATTGTCCCCATCCCACAAAATATGACACAGTGTATGGAAAGGCTCAGTAAACCAAGGTCCACCACACTAAGAAAACAAAAAGGGACGGTCAATAGAGAATTAAAGGTGCTATATTTAAATGCGCGCAGTGTACGGATCAAGGTAGATGAGCTTGTGGCCCAGATTGTGACTGGCAGGTATGATGTGGTAGGCATCACAGAGACATGATTGCAGGGGATTCAGGACTGGCATTTAAACATCCAGGGATTCACAACCTATCGAAAAGACAGGGAGGTGGGCAGAGGGGGCGGGGTTGCCTTGTTAATTAGGAATGAAATTAAATCAACAGCACTAAATGACATAGGGTCAGATGATGTGGAGTCTGTGTGGGTAGAGTTGAGGAACCACAAAGGCAAAAAAACCATAATGGGAGTTATGTACAGGCCTCCTAACAGTGGCCAGGACCGGGGGCACAAAATGCACCACGAAATAGAAAGTGCATGTCAGAAAGGCAAGGTCACAGTGATCATGGGGGACTTCAATATGCAGGTGGACTGGGTAAATAATGCTGCCAGTGGACCCAAGGAAAGGGAATTCATTGAATGTTTACAGGAGGGCTTTTTGGAACAGCTTGTGATGGAGCCCACGAGAGAACAGGCCATTCTGGACTTAGTGTTATGTAATGAGCCAGACTTGATTAAAGATCTTAAAGTAAGGGAGCACTTAGGAGGCAGTGATCATAATATGGTAGAATTCAATCTCCAATTTGAAAGAAAGAAGGTAGAATCAGATGTAAAGGTGTTACAGTTAAATAAAGGTAACTACAGGGGCATGAGGGAGGAACTGACGAAAATCGACTGGGAGCAGAGCCTAGTGGGAAAGACAGTAGAACAGCAATGGCAGGAGTTTCTGGGAGTAATTGAGGACACAGTACAGAGGTTCATCCCAAAGAAAAGAAAGGTTATCAGAGGGGGGATTAGGCAGCCATGGCTGACAAAGGAAGTTAGGGAATGCATCAAAGCAAAAGAGAAAGCCTATAATGTGGCAAAGAGTAGTGGGAAGTCAGAAGATTGGGAAGGCTACAAAAACAAACAGAGGATAACAAAGAGAGAAATAAGGAAAGAGAGGATCAAATATGAAGGTAGGCTAGCCAGTAACATTAGGAATGATAGTAAAAGTTTCTTTAAATACATTAAAAAAAAAGGGAGGCAAAAGTAGACATTGGGCCGCTCCAAAATGACGCTGGTAATCTAGTGATGGGAGACAAGGAAATAGCTGAGGAACTAAATAAGTACTTTGCGTCAATCTTCACAGTAGAAGACATGAGTAATATCCCAACAATTCAGGAGAGTCAGGGGGCAGAGTTGAATATGGTAGCCATCACAAAGGAGAAAGTGCTAGAGAAACTAAGAGGTCTAAAAATTGATAAATCTCCGGGCCCAAATGGACTACATCCTAGAGTTCTAAAGGAGATAGCTGAAGAAATAGTGGAGGCGTTAGTTATGATCTTTCAAAAGTCACTGGAGTCAGGGAAAGTCCCAGAGGATTGGAAAATCGCTGTTGTAACCCCCCTGTTCAAGAAGGGAACAAGGAAAAAGATGGAAAATTATAGGCCAATTAGCCTAACCTCGGTTGTTGGCAAGATTCTAGAATCCATTGTTAAGGATGAGATTTCTAAATTCTTGGAAGTGCAGGGTCAGATTAGGACAAGTCAGCATGGATTTAGTAAGGGGAGGTCGTGCCTGACAAACCTGTTAGAGTTCTTTGAAGAGATAACAAATGGGTTAGACCAAGGAGAGCCAATGGATGTTATCTATCTTGACTTCCAAAAGGCCTTTGATAAGGTGCCTCACGGGAGACTGCTGAGTAAAATAAGGGCCCATGGTATTCGAGGCAAGGTACTAACATGGATTGACGATTTGCTGTCAGGCAGAAGGCAGAGAGTTGGGATAAAAGGTTATTTTTCGGAATGGCAACCGGTGACGAGTGGTGTCCCGCAGGGTTCAGTGTTGGGGCCACAGCTGTTCTCTTTATATATTAACGACCTAGATGACGGGACTGGGGGCATTCTGGCTAAGTTTGCCGATGATACAAAGATAGGTGGAGGGGCAGGTAGTATGGAGGAGGCGGGGAGGCTGCAGAAAGATTTAGACAGTTTAGGAGAGTGGTCCAAGAAATGGCTGATGAAATTCAACGTGGGCAAGTGCGAGGACTTGCACTTTGGAAAAAAGAATAGAGGCATGGACTATTTTCTAAACGGTGACAAAATTCATAATGCTGAAGTGCAAAGGGACTTGGGAGTCCTAGTCCAGGATTCTCTAAAGGTAAACTTGCAGGTTGAGTCAGTAATTAAGAAAGCAAATGCAATGTTGTCATTCATCTCAAGAGGCTTGGAATATAAAAGCAGGGATGTACTTCTGAAGCTTTATAAAGCATTAGTTAGGCCCCATTTAGAATACTGTGAGCAATTTTGGGCCCCACACCTCAGGAAGGACATACTGGCACTGGAGCGGGTCCAGCGGAGATTCACACGGATGATCCCAGGAATGGTAGGCCTAACATACGATGAACGTCTGAGGATCCTGGGATTATATTCATTGGAGTTTAGGAGGTTGAGGGGAGATCTAATAGAAACTTACAAGATAATGAATGGCTTAGATAGGGTGGATGTAGGGAAGTTGTTTCCATTAGCAAAGGAGACTAGGACCCGGGGGCACAGCCTTAGAATAAAAGGGAGTCACTTTAGAACCGAGATGAGGAGAAATTTCTTCAGCCAGAGAGTGGTGGGTCTGTGGAATTCATTGCCACAGAGGGCGGTGGAGGCCGGGACGTTGAGTGTCTTTAAGACAGAAGTTGATAAATTCTTGATTTCTCGAGGAATTAAGGGCTATGGAGAGAGAGCGGGTAAATGGAGTTGAAATCAGCCATGATTGAATGGTGACGTGGACTCGATGGGCCGAATTGCCTTACTTCCGCTCCTATGTCTTATGGTCTTATGGTGGACCTGACCGTGAAAGCTCGGGACACAAAGAAGAAGTCTATCCTGGAGCGGACGGACCCGTCTGGCCGTGACCATGTGTATCTACGCTGCGCTCCGTCTGCAGGGTTGCTGCAGACGTCGAGCAGCTTGGCGTCTTTTACCGTTTCCATCAGGAGTCTGGACGTAGCGTCTAGTTTGCTGTCGGCTCTGCTGGATCGTCCAGCCGCATCGATGATGCAGTTGAAGTCACCACCCAGGGCAGCACGGTAGCATTGTGGATAGCACAATTGCTTCACAGCTCCAGGGACCCAGGTTCGATTCCGGCTTGAGTCACTGTCTGTGCGGAGTCTGCACATCCTCCCCGTGTGTACGTGGGTTTCCTCCGGCTGCTCCGGTTTCCTCCCACAGTCCAAAGATGTGCAGGTTAGGTGGATTGGCCGTGATAAATTGCCCTTAGTGTCCAAAATTGCCCTTAGTGTTGGGTGGGGTTACTGGGTTATGGGGATAGGGTGGAGGTGTGGACCTTGGGTAGGGTGCTCTTTCCAAGAGCCGGTGCAGACTCGATGGGCCGAATGGCCTCCTTCTGCACTGTAAATTCTATGACCGGCTTGGAGGTGGCCAACAGCAGTGGGAGTTGCTGAAGGACTGCCAGCCGCTCACTTTTTACGGCCGGGGCGTACACATTAATAAGCCTGAGAGGGGTGTTTTTGTATTTCACGTCTGCTGCGAGGAGGCGCCCGCCCACCACCTCCTTAACGTCGGAGATAGTGAAGTTGCCTCCCCGCAGCAGAATACCCAGGCCGGAGGAGCGGCAGTCGTTTCCTCCTGACCAGATGGATGGCCCGTGGGACCACCAGCTCGACCAGCGCCTGTAGTTGCTGAGGTGCGGAATTCCGCACTCCTGCAGGAACAGCTTTCACATTTGCTAAATAGTTGAGTGTGGCTACACACCGCGAAGTATCTTTGATGCTTCGCACAGTTATGGATGCAATTTTTAAACCCATTATAAAAAGGTAGATTTACCAGTCTCAAGAGTCCAAAGTCTATACAGTTGGCTGTTCCAACTGTTGGATGTTCCCCAGCATGCCGGTGGTGCTCGCAAACTTTAGCACAGTTGCAGGGCTGAGAAAACTGTTCTGGTCCGCACTGGCCCCGTGATCTTGATGCAGATGCATTGGGGGGGGGGGTGTAGCCCTGGCGTTCGTTGTGGCAGTCAGTAGGTGTTGGGGTTGGAGGCCGGTCTTCGCCTGGGTTGTTGCTGCTTGTTACTGTCGGGGGTTGGTCTGTGACCTTGTTTTCAATATCCGGCGTTTGGTGGCCGTTGGTCATATTGCTGTTCCCATGAGCCGGGGTTGATTGTCTAGGCGGGTTTTATTTTCTTCCCGGTCTGTGGTCTGGGGGGTCTGTGCCTCCCATTCCACGTTGGTGCTTTGCCTCTTTATTTGAGGCCGATTCTTGTCTTGTTTTCCCTCATCGGAGGAGGTGTCGGCGCTAAGTGCGCTGGCTGAAAGGTGTCGCTTTTTGCCACTCCCCCTCGGGGGGTTCTTCAGTTTGTTTTTTTGTTTTCTCTTTCGTTTGTCCCTGTTCACTGTTTCCGAGGGCTCTTTATTCTTTGTCCCATCCTCTTCCTCTTCCATTGAGTGTTCCTCATCAGATGAGGCTGGGGTTGGGTTGTCAGGGTGTGCTGGGGCCTCCTCTTTTTGTTGGGGGCCCTTCTGTTGCTTTTCCGCACTCTGTGCCGTGGTGTCTTTTTCGGTGGAGGGTGTATGAACCTCCTCTCTGGTCGCCTTTTTAACTCCGCTGCTGGTGATTTGAGCATATGTCGCCCCGCGTTTCGGGCAGGCCCTGTAAAGATGGCCGGCCTCCCCACACAGGTTGCAGCACTTGTCTCCCTTGCAGTCCTGAGTCAAGTGTCCCTCCTGCCTGCAGTTTTTGCAGAAGGTCACACTGCAGTTTGCGGCAACATGCCCCGTTTCGTGGCTGTCCCATGTAGTAGAGGTAGCCACGATTTCCTCCAATGGCGAAACTGGAGGGGGGATGCAGGACGGTTCCATTGCCGTCTGTTCTCAGAGTCACCTTGATCTGGTGCTCACATGTCCAAATGCCGAAAGTGTCTTTTCACTTGCACGCTGTCACTTTTCAGCTCAGCGTACCTGGCGAGGAACGTGAGCACATCAGACACAGGGACGTGGGGGTTGTACATGTGCAGTGTTACAACCCGGTTTTGCTGTGACGGTAGCGTAAACAGAGGCTCCGCAGTCAGGATCGACAGGGGAATCTGGTTACCGTTTTTGTTGAAGACGTTCAAGAATTTGATGCACGCTGCGACGCTCTTGAAGGTGACATCAAAATATCCATTGTTGGGGAAGTTTTGCAAGCAGAAGATATCTGTTGCTTTAAACCCACAACACTCGAGCAGCACCCGCTTCACGAAGAGTTTCCGGTCCACAGGTGTCTCTCCTTCCGTTTTCTTCACTGTGACTCGGACAGTGTTTCGCACTCCCCAGCCTGGTGGTTGGGATGCAGCTGCATCCATAGCTCGTACGTTGGGTCTGAACTGTATCGGCGTTAGGCCTAAACCAGAGGTTTAGGCCAGCATGTAGATCCACCAATAGCAGCCGGGCTCCAAACGTTTCCTCTTTGACAACTCCAATCCACGATCGAAATCCTCAGCTTCCCTCGATCAAATGAGACTACACTTGATCTTAGCCACCTGGCACCAGCAGGTTCCATCCCCACCCCCCCCCCCCCTGCCCCCGGCGCCACCAGCCCCTCCCCAGTCGCTCCCAACAGCACCCCCCCAGGATCATCCCCCCCCCCCCCCGCCCGAAGATGAAGAGGATTTCGGCACGCTCCAGGAGTCACCATCGACCAGATCAGCACCAACATCGCCAACACCACTGCGTCGCTCCCAGAGGAACATCAAGGCCCCGGTCCGGCTAAACCTCTGACCGGTCCACCGGACATCAAAGGATATTTGTTTGCTCAAATCTTGTAAATATTAACTCATTGTTGTATATAGTTATCCACTACCCCCACCGGACTCTATTTTTAACAGGGGATGAATGTGGTAAACCACTGTTGCACCTGTATTAGGTGATGTATGGTAGGACCTGTACTACAGGTTCGCCGGTCGTCCCTGCCTGCTGGCTCCGCCCAGGAGGCAGGGTATAAATATGCGTGTCCTCCAGCCAGCAGCCATTTCGCCAGCTGCTGTGGGAGGCCACACATCTGATAGCAATAAAGCCTCAGTTGGATTCAACAATCGTCTTTGTCCAATTGATCATGCCTCAGAGACCCACCTTCATGGATGAAGGCACTGAGACAACCGAGACTCAGAGAATTGGACCTGCAGCCCGACTGAGTTCATCGGCAAAGGTAGTATTAAGAATCTTGGGAGTTTTATAATTGTTTGGGATAATTTAATGGGGTGACTATTTACTGTGTTTAATAATAAATTTGGTTGAATCATACACATGTATTTGTCCTTTGTTCATCCCGCAAAGAAAATGAGACAGGATTCATCAATTACCTCATTGTGAGGGCCATGAAGAATCCAGCACGAGTTTTAGAGTCAAACAGAAAGTAACTTTAGTTACAACAATATGTGCACAGCACCAGCCGTTCACTACTGATTCCCTCTCTAGCCAGTACCACATTGGCCAGCTCTATTTATGTAGCTGCGCTGCTAACGATTGCCTCACATACCCCTCATTGGGGGAACTCATATTCCCCAAAGAACATGGGGTAACCGTTCCGTGCTCGGTGGGCACCGCAGAGGTTGGACTGCTTCATCGATCCCAGTTTTCACATTTTGATTTAATATTTTAAAGTTTCCGTTCCTCTTTGTTCTTTTTGGGCTGTGCTCTGTCCGTCTTTTAGGAGTGGCCCCTTTTAATTTATCCCTCAGTTAATTTCTGTTCTTCTATTTAGTTGACTGGGGCCCTAAAATACACCATGGAGTAACCAATTGTCCCCAGCCAATAGGATCCAGGCAGGTTATAACACTCAGGGTAAAGGTGTCTCCAAGGGATAGCAATCAAAGCATGATAGAATTTCACATTCAGTTTGAAGGGGCAGAAGGTTGGATAGATTTTAAGAACCAACAAGAAGAGGGAGAAATTGAGCGAGAAATATAAAAACAGATCGAGTATTTAAAAAGGAAAAGAATAAATAAAGCAAGTGTTGGTTATTTCAAGTGAGTCTGGGGAACTAATAAACTTCCAAGATACTTTAAAATCAAGAGGTGAAAGGGAAGGTGGAACTTAAAGCAATCGGCAGCATCGGAAAAAGGCACTATGAAAGCTATTGTACTAAAGGCTGACAAGTCCCCAGGATCTGATGGGCTGCACCAGAGAGTCTTAAAAGAAGCAGCTGCAGAGATCATAGGCACATTGGTTTTTGGGTGCAATCCTTCACCTCTTCACGCCGGCAGGATCTCTTGGTCCCGCTGATGGCGCACCCCCCACCATGGGTTTCCCAGCAGTGTTGGGTGGCTAGTGGCCAGGGGATCCCAAAGCCGGCCTATTGTGGGCTGCTTCCCACCAGCAAGAAACAAGCTGTGGGGAGGCCAGAGAACCCCGCCCATAATCTTCCAAAATTGCTTCGGTTCTGGGTGCATCCCAGCAGATTGGAAAGTAACAAATGAAACACCCATGGAGTCCTCAACATCGAATCTGGATCCCATGAAGTCTCATGGCTTCAGGTCAAACATGAGCAAGGAAACCTCCTGCTTATTATCATATACCATCCACCATCAGCATATGAATCAGAACTCTTCCATGTTGAGCACCACTTGAAGGAAACACTTGAGGGTGGAAAGGGCACAGAAAACACTCTGTGTAGGGGAATTCAATGGCCATCACCAAGCATGGCTTGGTATCACCACTACTGACTGAGCTGGCTGAGTTCTAAAGGTCATAACTGCTAGACTGGATCTGTGACAGGTCATGAGGGAACCAACAAGAGGGAGAAACATACTAGACATCCTCACCAACCTTCCCGCCGCAGATGCATCTGTCATAATAGTATCGGTAGGAGTGACCACGGCATAGTCCTTGTGAAAACAAAGACACATCTTCACATTGAGGATACTGTCCATCGGGTTATATCATAGAATTTACAGTGCAGAAGGAGGCCATTCGGCCCATCGAGTCTTCACCGGCACTTGGAAAGAGCACCCTACCCAAGGTCAACACCTCCACCCTATCCCCATAACCCAGTAACCCTACCCAACACTAAGGGCAATTTTGGACACTAAGGGCAATTTAGCATGGCCAATCCACCTAACCTGCACATCTTTGGGCTGTGGGAGGAAACCGGAGCACCCGGAGGAAACCCACGCACACACTGGGAGGATGTGCAGACTCCGCACAGACAGTGACCCAAGCCGGAATCGAACCTGGGACCCTGGAGCTGTGAAGCAATTGTGCTATCCACAATGCTACCGTGCTGCCCATTACCTAAAGATACTTGGTGGGTAGGCCTTTGATTGAGGACCTTCATCCTCCTCCCTCTTAGCAATGATTCCCCTCCCTGCAGCCTCAGCTTCATTTTCATATCATGCTGCTGCCCACGAGGTAATAGCTGCCATTACTGAAGCAGGCTTTCTCCTGACAGCAGAGAGAACTCCCCTAACCCCACCCACCCAGGCACCATTCCTTTGAAAATCCAATTAGTCAACAAAACTTCTCAAATAACACAACATGGTCCTTCCATTAACTCTGTGTGGTCTGCGTGGGCCTGACTACTCCAGATTTTAATATTACAGCATATATAGACAATCCATTTCATCCAATTCTTAGCACATTGAATACGCTCAGTCTCAGTCTTGCCATGTTACTGTGCCAAAGCCATTTTAGCAGCCACTCATTTTCAACTGTGTTTACCAGTGCACTGTTACTACTCTGTCCGAGTTCCAATGTTTAAAATGTTTTCAAAACACAACCAACAACTGTTATCCCAAACTTCAGCCTATTGCTCCATCTAGACTTAGCAGAATGATGCTGAAGTATATTGAAGGTTTCAGCTTCCTTTATATAAGACTTCCTGCTGAACTGAAGCCTATGTTTTAAAACTTTGGGAATGGTGAAAAACTGCAATGTCCCACAAGATGGCAAGTCTATTCTGTGATCACATAACTCTTACTGTTCTGCTTATTTCTGGCAAGTAACTAATGACATCACTGGTTCTGGCAGCTCCCCATTAAAAATATCAGGGGCAAAAGGTGGGCCACAAAAATGTTTGCCACCCGGAGACTACACGCGCTATTCTTGGCTTCAACAACACTTTCCTACAGCAGCTTTCTCGACTGACAGTGTGTTAAACAACATTGCTTCTCAGTTGTGTCCATACATGAGACAAGAGCTTGTCTTGTTTCCAGTCCTAATTTGCCAAGCTATGATGAAGGTCACACTGTGAAGGATTGTTATTGGGAACTGGCCTTACAGTGAGTACACTGTCCATTCAGCCATTGTTCATTGTTGGGCCTGAACAGAGTGTCAGCAGGCTACACTGACTGCGCAATTTTCAAGGTCACACTCAATCTTACCCTATGCCCACATATTCAGACTTTCCAGCGGGTTACTGGATAACTGTCTAAAATGGCAACCAGAGCTGATCTTTCCCTCCCAAGGCCAGGCAATTAGATCTGAGATCAATTAAAGCATCCAAATATCTTGTATTTTACTATTGAGTTACTGAAGACTGTGCGCTGGCAACATCTGATTTTGGCATTGTATTTCAATTACTCTCAATATTTCTATTGCTTCCCAGTGATGACCTCATGGCAGTCAACATTCTGCTTCCCTGGTTTCATTGAGACATGTCTCTCTCTCTCTCTCTCTCTCTCTCTCTCTCTCTCTCCCCCCCCCCCCCCCCACCCCCACCTCCCCACTCTTACAGGATCAGATGAGGGAGGACATGTCGCCCCCCCCCATCTCCCCACTCTTACAGGATCAGATGACGGAGGAGTCAGGACTCCCAGCTTTATGGAAGCTCAGAGTTTTACTCCTGAGCCTTCAGATGACAGACTGGAGAGTGTGCTGATTCATGTCTTCCTGTCCCTTACTGAGATATTTGACCGTTTGGCATCAATCCACCCTTCAGGATGATGTCTGAGGCAGCAGATCAAGACCATATGAAGGAAAGATAGCACAAGCCATGTATAATGTTGGCACATCCCTGGGTGGCAGCACCAGCATCTACTGCCATCCTACAGCAGGCATGATGCCGCTTGCACACAGTAGCTCTGGCTCTCAATCTGGATTGAAGGCAGCAGCAGCCTTGGTCCAGAAACTCCACCAGTCCCGTATCTGGGACGCACATCCCACCTTAGTGCCTGAGTTTGCTGGGAGACAATGCAATAGGGTCGCTGGCTTTAGGGCTAATCTGGACATTCTGGCCAATCATGAGCCCTCCAAGAAATAGGAAGAATTCAAATCCTGTGTAAGTTTTAAGGTTGGGGAGTTACAGATTACCCAAAATAAATAATGAGAATTCAAAGTGATTTTAAGGTAGTTTATTAAGCTGGTTAAGAAGTAACAGTTTATATATGGTGTATATGCTAGACAGATAGGAAAAGAATGTGTCCCATGACAGTTGAAGACAGTTTACTGATGCTGGATGATAAATGATGGATGGTGCCGAGTGTGTTGCACACCGTAGTTTGTGGCAACACTATTCTGATCAGTAAGTGAAACATTAGGAAGCACTTACCTTAGCCTTCCTCCATCTAAAGAAGGCATTTGCTTGATGAGGACTGCCCCCTGTCCCCAGTGCCCGTTAATATATGCTGAGCACAATTCTCCAGGGCCGCTAGCACCAGGCGGGAATCGCGATGGCCTGTTGAATTGGGTGTGAGGGATTCCCACCTGGCGTCAAACCATTGCGAATGTCCCGGCCTGCTCCACCGGCCCCGATCAGGATCCCAACCAGAGTGGGCAAGAACATGCTAACTACTCACCTGCATTCATTTCAATGAAATTATCGGGCAGAAAGATCTATTCAACAGTCTCCTGGGATTTTCCCGCCATCCCACAGTCGGAAGTCACGTAGACACAGTGCAGGTCCTGAAACACGGGGACCAGGCACCATGGCCCGCTCCTCAGCCTGATGGGAGGCCGGGTCGTGAGCCTGAATGGCGGACCCCTGTTGCTGTATTGTGGGTTCCAGCCTGCATTGGCCTTGATGCAGCCGTCAACCTCTGTCTGCCTTGACTGCAATAATTAGGATGATGGCCAATTCTACTGGCTCAATCCCAAAATTCATCTTTAACTGGGAGGAAGTGCAGAAGGAGGGAGGAAGAGAGATAGTCAGGCCATCCATCCCGGGACACTCAACTGCTCCCCTCCCTCGCAACACCCCTTGTCCTCATGATCCTGGAGGCTGACAACCCATCTGCTGCCCATAACACATCATTGCCTCAATAACCATGGGCACTGCCCCAAACCTCTTCATAGTTGCCCATCACCCCCGTCCAGCTGCTCCTTCCCTTCACTTCAGCAGCAATGGGGTTCTTCATGTGCTGTGGAACATGGGCACCCATATGAAGCTTGATGGCTCCTGCATCCACCAGTACAGTTGTATGGTCAGTGCTATGACGCACTCGTCTGCCCCTCACAATGCCTGGTCCTGACCCTCAGCCCTTGCCAATGAGCAATTATTTCCCTGACCCTGACTTGGAAAGTGAGGCATCTGAGAGTGGTGAAATAGAAATGATGATGGCCGATAGGTTGGACAAATATGACTCTCAGGAAAGTCAGAGGCACAACCACTATCAGAGGCAAAGAAGGGAGATACAACAAGGCACCAGGGCTACTCAGGCTTGGACATTCCACAATCTTATTGCTGTCACGTTCATCACACTCAACGTACCTGGGCTATCAGTGCATGAAGTGTGACTTTAAGCCCAAGGGAGTGACCAAAATTGCGCTCCTCTCCTGCCCTTAACACGTATGCCCCCCCCCCCTCTCTCTCTGAGTGCCATACAACTTGTGGTGGCAACCTTCATTCTGTACACTCCCTCCCCTCCAGATCAGGTGTTCCGATCCCCCAGGCCATTGACAGCAATGCCAGGGAGATTGTGCTCAGCTCTCTGGTGCTCATCCAAAGATGAGAGTGGAACAGAAAGGCAGGAGTTTTGGGGGGGGGGGTTATTCGGGAGGTACAGCAGAAATACATCCCAAGCAGGAGGAATCATGCTAAGGCCAGGAAATCAAAGAAAGCAGAAAAGCAAAAGAAAAAGCATACAAAGTGGCGAGCATTAGTGGGAAGCCAGAGGATTGCGAAGCCTTTAAAAGTGAGCAGAGGACAACTAAAAAAGCAATAAGGGGGGGGAGAAGATGAAATATGAGCGCAAGTTAGCTAGTCATATAAAAGAAGATAGAAGAGGTTTTTTCTTATTATAAAAGGTAATTGAGAGGCAAAAATAGACATTGGACCACAGGAAAATGTGGCTGGAAAAGTAATAATGGGAAACAAAGAAATGACAGAGTAACTGAATAGTTACATTGCATCAGCCTTCACGGTGGAAGACACCAGTGGGATGCCAGAGCTCCAGGAGAATCAGGGGGCAGAGGTGAGTGCAGTGACCATCACTAAGGAGAAGGTCCTGGGGAAACTGAAATGTCTGAAGGTGGATAAATCACCTGGACCGGATGGACTACACCCCAGGGTTCTAAAAGAGATAGCTGAGAAGATTGTGGAGGCATTGGTGGTGATCTTTCAGGAATTACTGGAGGCAGGGAGGGTCCCAGAGGACTGGAAAGTGGCTAATGTAACACCCCTGTTCAAGAAGAGAGGGAGGCAGAAGATGGGAAATTATAAGCTGGTTAGCCTAACTTTCATCATTGATAAGATTTTAGAGTGCATTATTAAAGATGAGATTGCGGAGTACTTGGATGTGCATGATAAAATAGGACTGAGTCAGCACGGTTTCGCCAAGGGCAAGTCATGTCTGACAAATCTGTTAGAGTTCTTTGCGGAGGTAACAAGGAAGTTAGACAAAGAAGAACCAGTGGACGTGATTTATTTAGATTTCCAGAAGGCCTTTGACAAGGTGCTGCATAGGAGACTGTTAAATAAGTTAAGAGCCCATGGTGTTAAGGGTAAGATCCTGTTATGGATAGAGGATTGGCTGACTGGCAGAAGGCAGAGAGTGGGGATAAAGGGGTCTTTTTCAGGATGGCAACTGGTAGCTAGTGTTGTACCTCAGGGGTCAGTGCTGGGACCACAACTCTTCACAATATACATTAACGATTTGGAAGTTAGAACTGAAGGCACTGTTGCTAAGTTTGCAGATGATACAAAGCTCTGTAGAGGGACAGGTATTAAGGAAGCAGGAGGGCTGCAGAAGGACTTGGACAAGCTAGGAGATTGGGCAAAGAAGTGGCAGATGGAATACAATGTGGAAAAGTGTGAGGTTATGCACTTTGGAAGGAGGAATGGAGGCATAGACTATTTTCGAAGTGAGGAAATGCTCAGGAAATCAGAAGCACAAAGGGACTTGGGAGTCCTTGTTCAAGATTCTCTTAAGGTTAATGCGGAAGTTCAGTCTGCAGTTAGGAAGGCAAATGCAATGTTAGCATTCATGTTGAGAGGGCTAGAATACAAGACCAGGGATGTACTTCTGAGGCTGTATAAGGCTCTGGTCAGACCCCATTTGGAGCATTGTGAGCAGTTTTGGACCCTGTATCTAAGGAAGGATGTGCTGGCCTTGGAAACAGTCCAGAGGAGGCTCATAAGAATGATCCCTGGAATGACGAGCTTGTCATGTGAGGAATGGTTAAGGACTCTGGGTCTGTACTCATTGGAGTTTAGATGGATGAGGGGGGGATCTTATTGGAACTTATAGGATACTGCGAGGTCTGGATGGAGTGGATGTTGTTATTGAAAATATGGAAAGATGTGTCATTTGAAACATGGAAGTCTGGCAATATCTGGTCTGAGAGAAACATAAGAGGATACAGGGAAAGATCCCACAAAGGGTTAACAGCAGCTGGAAAGAGCAGGATTGTAAAATATAGATATCCTGAGTCAAGCAGACTTAGCAAACACACAGGATTTTGAATGAAGCCAAAAACAATGCCTCACACCTTCATTGAAAGTAACTACCTTAGTAAGCGTCTGGAAAAGCAGGGATGATAGTTTCAGTTGAGCTAGGTGATAAATGTAAACCTTTGAAGTTGAACCAAGTGGATTTTTAGCATACAGCTAAAAGCAATGTTTCACACCTTCGTTGAAATTAACTATCTTAGTAAGCAGCTGGAAAGGAAAGGATGAGGTTCAGTTGAATTTGGTGACAATTCGAGGTGTGAAATTTTGCTAATACCAGGTAAATTAAAGAAAACTGGAGACTATGAGTCTACGAGAAACATAATTCAAAGCCAAAATTATGAGCTGAGGACACAATTGGAAAATAAAACTATAGAAATGACAGGAACCAAACGAAAATTCACACCTCTTGAACCAAAGATTTTTGAATATCACAAAGGAACTTTGAACATCACAAAGGAAACAATGTAATCAGAGACCTGAAAGGTGAGGTTATGTCAAAATGAATACTTAGTTGGATTAGAATGTTTAGATCAAAGATACTTTTTACAATCAAAGTGATAAAAGTTATTTTACAATAAAGTCATAAAAACGTAATAACTGTTAGAAAGAGAATATAAACCTAGAGACCAGAGCAGGAACTACACAGAATCAGAACTCAGAGAGAGGCGGAGACGCAGAGAAGGAACAAGCAGCTCAGAGTCAGATTACAGTCAGCTCGGCCATGGGAAAGGGACAGGGCAAAGCAGCCGAGCTAAAACAGCAAATACATCTAAGGAAGACTAGAATTTAAAGAGTAGGCAGAGTCAACTCAGAGACAGCCAGCAGAGCCAGCTCTCACAGCTCGGTACATGGGAAAGATAGGACACAGCAACCGAGCTAACCAGCGAATACATCTAAAGACGGCCAGATTTTAAAAAGAAGGTCCCTTCAACCAACCAGAAGGATCCAGAAGCAAGATCTTTTTACTTTTCTGTAAAGACAGTGATTGCATCTTTTTTAAAAAAAATATTAAAATAACTTATAAGTTTTTCCCTGAAACAGTGGTTATTCCAAAGTCTTCTTTACTTACTTAGCAATGCGGAACCCAGGATTGATGCTACTAAGTGGTAAGTAGATGAAATCTTCGGTGAAGGAATGGGTTATACCGGGGGATAACTTGAAAATATAGTTTGACCTGAATAGCACTCACTGAAGCCTGCATCGGAGTCGGGGAGTGAGAATCCCTGTTCACCATTTAGAATGTCGGCCCTTTTTGGTATAGGGGGACTTCTAAGAATAGTGGTGAGTTTTCAAAAACAACGTGGAGAGAATGTTTCCACTTGGAGGAAAAACTAGAACCAGAGGACACAATCTCTGACTAAAGGGACAATCCTTTAAAACAGAGATGAGGAGTAATTTCTTCAGCCAGAGGGTAGTGAATCTGTGGAACTCTTTGCCGCAGAAGGCTGTGGAGGCCAAATCACTGAGTGTCTTTAAGAAAGAGATAGATAGGTTCTTGATTAATAAGGGGATCAGGGGAAATGGGGAGAAGGCAGGAGAATGGAGATCAGAAAAATATCAGCCGTGATTGCATGGCGGAGCAGACTCGATGGGCCAAGTGGCCTAATTCTGCTCCTATGTCTTCTGGTCATCTGGTCATATTTCAACAATGACTGTGAGAGGGTTCTTATTATGTCTGATTGGTGCCAGCTGCTTCTATGGTGGAAAAGTGCCTCAAGTGCAGGCAGGCTGTGCAGGCTTAAGTGGTTGAAAAATACCCAGTCTAAAAGAATTGCAGTCAAACAGATCACCTGCTCTTCTCAGAAGGCATTCCAGACTTGGAAAAAGCCTTCCATGAGAAAAATGCAGTCAGACAGAACACCTGCTCAAAAAAGGAGCCTCTTCAGAGTTAATGGACTGTGAAGTGCTCTAAAAACAATCAAAGCTTATCCCTCCTTTGAAAGAACTCCAGCTGAAAATCAAGAGGCTTGTAAAAATCAATGGGGTGTGAAATGGATTATAAACAAGCAAATGCAAAGGGAAGTAAACAGGCATACTGCAACGGTGAAACGACAGATCCCATTGAAACATCAAGGGGAGTGAAATTCTTCTCCAAGAGACAAGCTGCAGAATGGCACTGTCGTGGGAGAGAATTTTAGGATGTACAGGTTTCAGCTGTGCTTTACCCTTTTATGAGGTGTTAAACATGAAAGAAAGCATGTTTCAAGGCTTCACAGACCCAAGACGACCCTCATCCCAGTGGAGACACCAGACCTGTTGGAGCCCCTCCAACCCCAGCTCCCATCAAGGACCCCCACATGGCATCTGGTCAGTGGTTGCCGTGCCCTTGTGCTCTCTGGAGGTAAGTGGAGAGGGGGGACTTGCCTCTTTACTCCTCATCGGAGTCCACGACGCCTGTCCTCTGCTTTTAAGGAACTGTAGTGATTTTCACCCAGTTGACATTCCGCTTGGCAGGGCGGGGGGGAGGGGTTGGAGTTGGGGGGTAGGGAATATCAGGAAGCTGTGGTGTTCTTTGTGTTGCTTATTTCATGACGGTTGATGTAGTGTTCACAAAGACCACAAAATAGCTTGAACTTAAACAAAGCTATAAATTTATTGACACTACTAATTGGGATTCGACACATACTCCTAAAGAATACACAGTTGATTAATAGCATTTAAACTGCACTCATCTGCAGCTAATCTTAACATTAATATAAACTATAATCTGCTCTCACTTACACTGTCTGTGCTTCTGACTTCCTCTAGCTAATTCCTGCACGCACTCTCCCACAAGACTTAGCATCACTACCTTATATAGCTGTAACTGTAGCTCCATACAGTGGCTACTCTAGACACTTAATTAACCCTTGCAGTTCTTACAGTTATGATGATACCACATCCCCCTTTCTTTGTAAAAGAAAATTATTATAACTTTGGTTGTGATATTTTCTTTAACCATTACATTCTATGTGTGAATCTGACTATTAGCTAGTATTCACCATAAACTTGATATATTCTGTACATTAATCCATAGATAACTGTTCCATCACTTAGACTATAAAATGATTAATTACACGTGGCTAAACAGCTGGTGTAGGAGGGAGGGTTTCCATTATCTGGACCACTGGGAGCTCTTCCGGGGCAGGTGTGACCTGTATAAGAAGGACGGGTTGCATCTAAACCGGAGAGGCATAAATATCCTGGCCGCGAGGTTTGCTAGTGTCACACGGGAGGGTTTAAACTAGTATGGCAGGGGGGTGGGCACGGGAGCAATAGGTCAGAAGGTGAGAGCATTGAGGGAGAACTAGGGAATAGGGACAGTGTGGCTCTGAGGCAGAGCAGACGGGGAGAAGTTGCTGAACACAGCGGGTCCGGTGGCCTGAAGTGCATATGTTTTAATGCAAGGAGCATTACGGGTAAGGCAGATGAACTTAGAGCTTGGATTAGTACTTGGAACTATGATGTTGTTGCCATTACAGAGACCTGGTTGAGGGAAGGGCAGGATTGGCAGCTAAACGTTCCAGGATTTAGATGTTTCAGGCGGGTTTGTAAGGAGGATCCAGGAGGGCTTCTTAAAACAATATGTAGACAGTCCAACTAGGGAAGGGGCGGTACTGGACCTGGTATTGGGGAATGAGCCCGGCCAGGTGGTAGATGTTTCAGTAGGGGAGCATTTCAGTAACAGTGACCACAATTCAGTAAGTTTTAAAGTACTGGTGGACAAGGATAAGAGTGGTCCGAGGATGAATGTGCTAAATTGGGGGAAGGCTAATTATAACAATATTAGGCTGGAACTGAAGAACATAGATTGGGGGCGGATGTTTGAGGGAAAATCAACATCTGACATGTGGGAGGCTTTCAAGTGGCAGTTGAAAGGAATACAGGACCGGCATGTTCCTGTGAGGAAGAAAGATAAATACGGCAATTTTCGGGAACCTTGGATGACGAGTGATATTGTAGGCCTCGTCAAAAAGAAAAAGGAGGCATTTGTCAGGGCTAAAAGGCTGGGAACAGACGAAGCCTGCGTGGAATATAAGGAAAGTAGGAAGGAACTTAAGCAAGGAGTCAGGAGGGCTAGAAGGGGTCACGAAAAGTCATTGGCAAATAGGGTTAAGGAAAATCCCAAGGCTTTTTACACGTACATAAAAAGCAAGAGGGTAGCCAGGGAAAGGGTTGGCCCACTGAAGGATAGGCAAGGGAATCTATGTGTGGAGCCAGAGGAAATGGGCGAGGTACTAAATGAATACTTTGCATCAGTATTCACCAAAGAGAAGGAATTGGTAGATGTTGAGTCTGAAGAAGGGGGTGTAGATAGCCTGGGTCACATTGTGATCCAAAAAGACGAGGTGTTGGGTGTCTTAAAAAATATTAAGGTAGATAAGTCCCCAGGGCCTGATGGGATCTACCCCATAATACTGAAGGAGGCTGGAGAGGAAATTGCTGAGGCCTTGACAGAAATCTTTGGATCCTCGCTGTCTTCAGGGGATGTCCCGGAGGACTGGAGAATAGCCAATGTTGTTCCTCTGTTTAAGAAGGGTAGCAAGGATAATCCCGGGAACTACAGGCCGGTGAGCCTTACTTCAGTGGTAGGGAAATTACTGGAGAGAATTCTTCGAGACAGGATCTACTCCCATTTGGAAGCAAATGGACGTATTAGTGAGAGGCAGCACGGTTTTGTGAAGGGGAGGTCGTGTCTCACTTACTTGATAGAGTTTTTCGAGGAGGACACTAAGAAGATTGATGCAGGTAGGGCAGTAGATGTTGTCTATATGGACTTCAGTAAGGCCTTTGACAAGGTCCCTCATGGTAGACTAGTACAAAAGGTGAAGTCACACGGGATCAGGGGTGAGCTGGCAAGGTGGATACAGAACTGGCTAGGCCATAGAAGGCAGAGAGTAGCAATGGAGGGATGCCTTTCTAATTGGAGGGCTGTGACCAGTGGTGTTCCACAGGGATCAGTGCTGGGACCTTTGCTCTTTGTTGTATATATAAATGATTTGGAGGAAAATGTAACTGGTCTGATTAGTAAGTTTGCAGACGACACAAAGGTTGGTGGAATTGCGGATAGCGATGAGGACTGTTGGAGGATACAGCAGGATTTAGATTGTCTGGAGACTTGGGCGGAGAGATGGCAGATGGAGTTTAATCCGGACAAATGTGAGGTAATGCATTTTGGAAGGTCTAATGCAGGTAGGGAATATACAGTGAATGGTAGAACCCTCAAGAGTATTGAAAGTCAAAGAGATCTAGGAGTACAGGTCCACAGGTCATTGAAAGGGGCAACACAGGTGGAGAAGGTAGTCAAGAAGGCATACGGCATGCTTGCCTTCATTGGCCGGGCATTGAGTATAAGAATTGGCAAGTCATGTTGCAGCTGTATAGAACCTTAGTTAGGCCACACTTGGAGTATAGTGTTCAATTCTGGTCGCCACACTACCAGAAGGATGTGGAGGCTTTAGAGAGGGTGCAGAATAGATTTACCAGAATGTTGCCTGGTATGGAGGGCATTAGCTATGAGGAGCGATTGAATAAACTCGGTTTGTTTTCACTGGAACGAAGGAGGTTGAGGGGAGACCTGATAGAGGTATACAAAATTATGAGGGGCATAGACAGAGTGGATAGTCAGAGGCGTTTCCCCAGGGTAGAGGGGTCAATTACTAGGGGGATAGGTTTAAGGTGAGAGGGGCAAGGTTTAGAGTAGATGTACGAGGCAAGTTTTATACGCAGAGGGTAGTGGGTGCCTGGAACTCGCTACCGGAGGAGGTAGTGGAAGCAGGGACATTTAAGGGGCATCTTGACAAATATATGAATAGGATGGGAATAGATGGATACGGACCCAGGAAGTGTAGAAGATTGTAGTTTAGTCGGGCAGCATGGTCGGCACGGGCTTGGAGGGCCAAAGGGCCTGTTCCTGTGCTGTACATTTCTTTGTTCTTTGTTCTTTGTTATACAGTCATCACAGATTAAGTCTTTCAGGTGGTCTTCTTCTTGTGGATCTTCTTAACGGCGTCTTCAAGATATTCAATTGCTCTGCCATGTCTCTTTGCTGTGTCTGTGTCAGGTAAGGATTGGGAAAGGCAATGTCCTTGAAGATGTTATCTGATTTAATAACATTCAGAAGTTGAGGTTGAGCATTATGTTTGATGCGTAACAGTGCTCTTCAGTTCCTTCTGAACAGCGATCCCTGACTAAGTATGACCTTGGTGCTACTTGTTTCAGAACTTTTGCAACGTGGTTCCATCCTCCTTCAGGATTCTGAATCTGTATGAAGTCAAGTTCTTGAAGTTCAGATAGAGGTTTGGTTTGTTTATCATAGTCCTCTTTTTGCTTCTTTTTCTTTGATGTGATGATACGCTTGTGTTTCTCTCGATAATCCATGTCTGCAATGGTTATCTCAGGTAATGTGGTGCAAAGTTGTGCAACCATTAGCATCTGAGCAGGTCTCATTCACCTGCTTCTTACTGTGTGTATTGAACTTTTGTAACACCATGTTGTATTTAGTTTTATCCTCATCAGCACCGAATTCAAACAAATTATAAAGTTCTAATGAGTGCGGTTCAGCCAAATTCAATAGGAGTGCTATTTCCTTTGGTCTGAGGCTCTTTCAAGCGCGGAGGCAGAAAGGAAAACTTCATACTGCTGTTTAAAGAAAGCCCGGTTCTGGCATAGTTTACCGTTTATCCTAAAGGCTTCTTGAGACCCTCCATCTTCCAATTAGTCTTCGTTGATTTTCTGGGTTTTGTAGCTTCGGGATTATTTTTTCAATCTCCTAATGCTAATCTTTCCTAATCTAACTGTTGCTTACTAATAGAAATAGAATCCTGGTGCCATGTGGTGTTCTTTATGTTGCTTATTTCAGGATGGTTGGCGTAGCGTTCACAAAGACCATAAAATAGCTTGAACTTAAACAAAGCTATACATTTATTAACACTGCTAATTTGGATTTGACACATACTCCTCAAGAATATTGTATTATTATTGATTATTAGCATTTAAACTACACTCATCTGCAGCTAATCTTAATACTGATATAAACTATGATCTGGTCTCACTTACACTATTTGTACTTCTGACTCTCGCTCTCTAGCTAACACCTGCACACACCATCCCACACCATCACTGCCTTATATAGTTGTAATTGGAGCTCCCTCTAGTGGCTACTCTAGTCACTTCATTAACTCTTGCAGTTCTTACAGTTATGATAATACCACAGAGGCCACTGCATTTGACTTTAGGCTCACTAGTGAAATTAAAATGAATGCGCCCGGCCGCTCAGAGAATAGCCCAAAACGGTTGAAACGGTGATTCTCAGCTGGAGCAGGGATTCTCCGGGCGGGGCCGAAGTCCCGCCGGTGTGACCGGATGTCATGCCGGCGCCGTTCTAATATTGTATAAAGCAGCATCAGCCAGTCGTGCTGGCTGATGTTGCGGGAGGAGGTGGGTGATGGCGTGGAGCGGGCCCGGGGGGGTGAGGGGGGGTTTGACGGCATTGGGGGTGGGGAGCCCGGGAGCGGGAGCGGCACGGCCGTGTCTGCGAATGGTGTGGGGGAGCCTGCCAGGGGTGGGGGGGCAAGGCGGCGGGGGGCACACATCCGGGGGTGGGGGTGGGGAAGGAGCAGTGGGCGCAACAAAGGCTGTGGGCGGTCACGGCCCGCCATCGCAGGGCGGATCCAACGGCCAGACCCCATGATGGCGGACACGCGGCTGTCCACCCAACCTGTTCGCTTTGCGGCGCAGGCGGCCCGGCCGTCCTGACGTGTGCCAGACACCCGCACCGCACCCCCACCAAACTGGCGGCACCCACCAGCAGGTATGTCCAGGGCAGCACACACGGGAGCCCCCCGGTGCGGGCACTTCCACCAGACGGTGGCCCGGGCAGAGCGGACGGCCGACAGGTCTCAGGGCACCTGGGGGGCAGGGGTGGGGCGTGTGCTGGCAACTGGGCCGGCCATGTAGCCCATGGCACCTGGTTGTGGCGGGGTGTATACCAATAGAAACAATGTCTATCCCACCCCTGACAGATAGTACAATGTTTAGCCATCTTCCAGCGTTGTTGGCCGTCATGGCGGGGGCTGCTGCCCTGCATGAGGCCCAGTGGGAACTGGAGCACGGGCATGCGGGCACCACGCCATGCGGGAGCCACAGCAGGAGGATGATGAGGAGGGGGAGAAGGGTGTGCCACGGCCATGGAGGCGTCCGTGCAACAACGTGGTACCGGCCCCGCATGTCCTTCGAGGACCTCCTGGACAGGGCGTGCAGAGGGAGACTCCGGCTGAGCCGGGAAACCGTCGCCCACATCTGCCACTGATGGCACATCTGGCACCACATGGGACCGGGGATGGACATGCTGCCCCGGTGGCTGTCAAGGTGACGGTCGCCCTCAACCTCTTTGCGACGGGGTCATTCCAGTCACCGAGTGGGGACCTGTCCGGCATCTCCCAACTATCGGTGCACAGGTGCATCCGGGCCGTCACCGATGCGCAGGACGACATCGCGGACCGGTACATACAGTTCCCTGTGGACCGCGCCCACCAGGATGCCCATGCAGCGGGTTTTGGCGCTGTTGCCCGAATACCCATGGTGCAGTGGGCGATTGATGGAGTGCACATCGCCATGCGGCCCACGTCGGAGTAAAGGGCCATGTGCCTGAACAGGAAGGGAACATATTCAACGAACATGCAGGTGGTCTGTGACCACAGGATGATGATCCTGCAAGTCTGCGCCAGGTATCCTGGCAGTGTGCATGACTCCTTTATACTCTCCCAATCGTTCATCCCCGCCATGTTTGAGGGACACCCCCTGGTTGCTGAGCAACAGGGGTTATCCTTGCGGTCGTGGCTAATGACGCCTATCCGGAGGGCACAGACAGGTGTGGAGCGCCGCTACAATGATGCTCATGCAGTGACCAGAGTGTGGTCGAGAGGTACTTTGGGCTGCTGAAGATGCGATTCAGGTGCCTGGACCGCTCTGGGGGGGTCCTCCAGTACCCGTCGGAGATGGTCGGCCGCATCGTCGTGGTCTGCTGCGTCCTGCACAACATAGCCCAGCAGAGGGGCGATATGCTGGAGGAGGAGGAGGACGACGGTCAGGATGAGGAGACCTCTACTCCAGATGAGGGGGATGGCGAGGGGGAAGCAGATGCATGGGACATGGGGGATGGATGGCAACAGGAGGCTGCCCAGCACCGCGGCTGGGCCAGCAGGCACGGGTGTTGCTGGTAGCTGCACGTTTCGGCGACCACGGTGGGTGTCAGCAGTGATGGGCATGGGCACAGACAGCAGAGTTCGGCACCTCCCCCACCACCGACCACCGTCACCTCCCCCACCACCGACCACCGTCACATCCCCCACCACCGACCACCCTCACCTCCCCCACCACCACATCACTCGCATGCATACGACCCCTCCATGACACAGTCACCTGCGGCTCAACGGGATGGGGGCACACGGTTGATGGTGTAAGCGGGTCTGGTACAAGCACGGAGGATGATGACAGCCCGCCGTGCGATGGGCTCCGAGCCATACATCGTTCGACAACGTCTGACTCATGGCCACATCAAGACCCTCCACCTGGGTGGACCCAGACACTGCATCCCATGGCCCTGCCGTATGGCTGGGGGTGGGTCTGCATGGCAGAACCGTGGGGGGGGAGGGGAGCGGGGGCGTGGGGCCGCACGTCACATGTACCGGAGCTCAACTTCTATCACAGTGCCCCTCACACACACTGGCACACAGCCCCCGCATCGGACAAGGTACAGAGGCAGCTCACATAGGTGTGGAATGAGTTTAATAACAGACGTCCTGTACATGTGCCTAGCCCAGCTAATTATTCTGTGCCCGGCACCCGTGCCAACTTACTCATCAGTGTCTACCTTTCTGGCCTTACAGGTCCTATGACTACATCTCGGTGTTCCCCCAGACGGTACAGCAGAACTGGAGGTGGACTCCTGTGATTCCTGCCCTCTAACTAGGTCCCCTTTGGTGGCCGTTTCCTGGGGTGGCCCGGCCTGGATGGGCCAGGCTGCACCTCGGGCAATTGGGATGGCGTGGTGCCACCCTGTTCTGCCCGCTGCCCACTAGATGCACCAGGGACGGTAGGGGGGTGGGGGGGGGGGGGGGAGTCCGAGGTGGCGCGGCGTTCCGGCACTGCCCCTGCAGGTGGAGCCGGAATCGGCCCCAGAACCTCCTCCTCCCTCGGGGTGCCCGGTGGCCCCCACGGCTCTCCATGGGATGGGGGTGTGAGCGGATCCAGCACCCGGGGCACCACCATCACCTGGCGTTGCCAGTCCTGGAGGCCCGCACTAGTATCGAACAGGGTCTGGACGTTCACAGCCATGGAGCTCAGGGAGTTCGCCATCCCTGTCTGGCTCTGTACAACGCCATCCATCACCCAGCCAATGGCGCTGATGCTGTCAGCGATGGCCTGCTGGGACTGGGCCGTGGCCTGCTGGGACTGTGCCATGGCCTGCTGGAACTGGGCCGTGGCCTGTTGGGACTGTGCCATGGCCTGCTGGGACTGGGCCGTGGCCTGCTGGGACTGTGCCATGGCCTGCTGGGACTGGGCCGTGGCCTGCTGGGACTGTGCCATGGCCTGCTGGGACTGGGCCGTGGCCTGCTGGGTCTGTGCCATGGCCTGCTGGGACTGGGCCGTGGCCTGCTGGGACTGTGCCATGGCCTGCTGGGACTGGGCCGTGGCCTGCTGGGACTGTGCCATGGCCTGCTGGGTCTGGGCCGTGGCCTGCTGGCTCATGGCTGCCTGTGAGATTGCAGCCCTGTCCCAGGCCGCAGAGGTCGCGTGCCCATATAGCCCCAGGCCTTGCAGGCTCAGACCCATGCCCGACACCGTCGCCACCATTGTCTCCAACGCGGACGCCACCCGTGCGGTGTTGGCCTGTGTGGCACTCATGACCGGCACCATTTGCTGCTCCTGGACGCGGATGCACTCCTGCACTTGCATCTGCAGGTGCTGGAAACCGGCCGACACATTCTCACGCCCCTGGGTCCCTGACTGCATCGGGTCTATGGGTGGGCGGGGGAACCCCAGGAACCCCGGACCCGTCTGAGCGGCAGGTGTTTGCCGGGGCTGGGCTGCCGTCCGACCGTCCGGCCCCTCGGCTGCTCCTACCTCCACCTGCTGTACTAGAGCGGCTGTGTGGGGGGCTCCAGTTTGTGTCCCAGGAGCCTCACAACTAAAATGGCCAACCGAGGTGAGAGTATCTGCGGTGGTGGAGGGTGCAGGGGACAGCTGTGACGCAACCTCAGTGTCTTCAACAGACCTGCGGTTGGGGGTACCCTGGGATGCCATGTCCCGTATGTTCGTCCCCTCTGTGGTGGTGTTGTGTTGTGTCCTTTCATGTCTGTCTGTCCCCTGTGTGCTAGTGTCCTGTGTCGTCGTGTCATGCCTGTCTGTCCCCTGTGTGCTAGTGTCCTGTGTCGTCGTGTCATGCCTGTCTGTCCCCTGTGTGCTAGTGTCCTGTGTCGTCGTGTCTTGTCTGTCTGTCCCCTGTGTGCTGGTGTCCTGTGTCGTCGTGTCATGTCTGTCTGTCCCCTGTGTGCTAGTGTCCTGTGTCGTCGTGTCATGCCTGTCTGTCCCCTGTGTGCTGGTGTCCTGTGTCGTCGTGTCATGTCTGTCTGTCCCCTGTGTGCTGGTGTCCTGTGTCGTCGTGTCATGTCTGTCTGTCCCCTGTGTGCTGGTGTCCTGGGTCATCGTGTCTTGTCTGTCTGTCCCCTGTGTGCTGGTGTCCTGTGTCGTCGTGTCTGTCTGTCTGTCCCCTGTATGCTGGTGTCCTGTGTCATCGTGTCATGTCTGTCTGTCCCCTGTATGCTGGTGTCCTGTGTCGTCGTGTCATGTCTGTCTGTCCCCTGTGTGCTAGTGTCCTGTGTCGTCGTGTCTTGTCTGTCTGTCCCCTGTATGCTGGTGTCCTGTGTCGTCGTGTCATGTCTGTCTGTCCCCTGTGTGCTGGTGTCCTGTGTCGTCGTGTCATGTCTGTCTGTCCCCTGTGTGCTGGTGTCCTGTGTCGTCGTGTCTTGTCTGTCTGTCCCCTGTATGCTGGTGTCCTGTGTCGTCGTGTCGTGTCTGTCTGTCACCTGTGTGCTGGTGTCCTGGGTCATCGTGTCATGTCTGTCTGTCCCCTGTATGCTGGTGTCCTGTGTCATCGTGTCATGTCTGTCTGTCCCCTGTATGCTGGTGTCCTGTGTCATCGTGTCTTGTCTGTCTGTCCCCTGTGTGCTGGTGTCCTGTGTCGTCGTGTCTTGTCTGTCTGTCCCCTGTGTGCTGGTGTCCTGGGTCATCGTGTCATGTCTGTCTGTCCCCTGTGTGCTGGTGTCCTGTGTCATCGTGTCATGTCTGTCTGTCCCCTGTATGCTGGTGTCCTGTGTCATCGTGTCATGTCTGTCTGTCCCCTGTATGCTGGTGTCCTGTGTCGTCGTGTCTTGTCTGTCTGTCCCCTGTGTGCTGGTGTCCTGGGTCATCATGTCATGTCTGTCTGTCCCCTGTATGCTGGTGTCCTGGGTCATCGTGTCTTGTCTGTCTGTCCCCTGTGTGCTAGTGTCCTGTGTCGTCGTGTCATGTCATGTCTGTCTGTCACTGGACTGGGCCGGAGGGCTGTTGTTGGAGCTGCCCTCCCCGTCGCTGCTAGAGTCCCTGCGGGCTGGCCGTCCAGGTGCTGGCCGGGGGCGGTGTCTGCCAAGTGTACCCGGTTGGTCTGCGTCGCCTGGCCGTCCAGGCGCTGGCCGGGGGCGGTGTCTGCCAAGTGTACCCGGTTGGTCTGCGTCGCCTTACCATCCAGGCGCTGGCCGGGGGCGGTGTCTGCCAAGTGTACCCGGTTGGTCTGCGTCGCCTTACCGTCCAGGCGCTGGCCGGGGGCGGTGTCTGCCAAGTGTACCCGGTTGGTCTGCGTCGCCTGGCCGTCCAGGCGCTGGATACCAGCGGTGTCCGCCATGTGCTCCGGGTCGGTCACCGCGTGGCCCTGTGACACACTATACATCGTCATGGTTAGGCAGGTGGAGGGGGGGTGTGGGTCGCGGTACGGGGTAAGGGGGGAGTGCTGAGGGAACAGTGCTGAGGGAACAGTGCTGAGGGGAAACGGCTGGGGGTAGTGTGCTGAGGGAGAAAAGCTGAGGGGAGAGTGCTGAGGGGAGAGTGCTGAGGGGCGAGTGCTGAGGGGCGAGTGCTGAGGGGCGAGTGCTGGGGGTAGTGTGCTGGGGGGAGAGTGCTGAGGGGAGAGTGCTGAGGGGAGAGTGCTGAGGGGAGAGTGCTGAGGGGAGAGTGCTGAGGGGAGAGTGCTGAGGGGAGAGTGCTGAGGGGCGAGTGCTGAGGGGCGAGTGCTGAGGGGCGAGTGCTGAGGGGAGAGTGCTGAGGGGAGAGTGCTGAGGGGAGAGTGCTGGGGGGAGAGTGCTGAGGGGAGAGTGCTGAGGGGAGAGTGCTGAGGGGAGAGTGCTGGGGGGAGAGTGCTGGGGGGAGAGTGCTGAGGGGAGAGTGCTGAGGGGAGAGTGCTGAGGGGAGAGTGCTGGGGGGAGAGTGCTGAGGGGAGAGTGCTGAGGGGAGAGTGCTGGGGGGAGAGTGCTGAGGGGAGAGTGCTGGGGGGAGAGTGCTGAGGGGAGAGTGCTGGGGGGGAGAGTGCTGGGGGGAGAGTGCTGGGGGGGAGAGTGCTGAGGGGAGAGTGCTGAGGGGAGAGTGCTGGGGGGAGAGTGCTGAGGGGAGTGTGCTGAGGGGCGAGTGCTGAGGGGAGAAGGCTGAGGGCTGAGTGGCGAGTGCTGAGGGGCGAGTGCTGAGGGGAGAGTGCTGAGGGGCGAGTGCTGAGGGGAGAGTGCTGGGGGGGAGAGTGCTGGGGGGAGAGTGCTGGGGGGAGAGTGCTGGGGGGGAGAGTGCTGAGGGGAGAGTGCTGAGGGGAGAGTGCTGGGGGGAGAGTGCTGAGGGGAGTGTGCTGAGGGGCGAGTGCTGAGGGGAGAAGGCTGAGGGGCGAGTGCTGAGGGGCGAGTGCTGAGGGGAGTGTGCTGAGGGGCGAGTGCTGAGGGGAGAGTGCTGGGGGGGAGAGTGCTGAGGGGAGAGTGCTGGGGGGAGAGTGCTGAGGGGAGAGTGCTGAGGGGAGAGTGCTGAGGGGAGAGTGCTGAGGGGAGAGTGCTGAGGGGAGAGTGCTGAGGGGAGAGTGCTGAGGGGAGAGTGCTGAGGGGAGAGTGCTGGGGGGAGAGTGCTGAGGGGAGAGTGCTGAGGGGAGAGTGCTGAGGGGAGAGTGCTGGGGGGAGAGTGCTGAGGGGAGAGTGCTGAGGGGAGAGTGCTGAGGGGAAAGGGCTGGGGGGAGAGTGCTGAGGGGAGAGTGCTGAGGGGCGAGTGCAGAGGGGAGAGTGCTGAGGGGAGAGTGCTGAGGGGCGAGTGCTGAGGGGCGAGTGCTGAGGGGCGAGTGCTGAGGGGCGAGTGCTGAGGGGAGAGTGCTGGGGGGAGAGTGCTGAGGGGAGAGTGCTGAGGGGAGAGTGCTGAGGGGAGAGTGCTGGGGGGAGAGTGCTGAGGGGAGAGTGCTGAGGGGAGAGTGCTGGGGGGAGAGTGCTGAGGGGAGAGTGCTGGGGGGAGAGTGCTGAGGGGAGAGTGCTGGGGGGGAGAGTGCTGGGGGGAGAGTGCTGGGGGGGAGAGTGCTGAGGGGAGAGTGCTGAGGGGAGAGTGCTGGGGGGAGAGTGCTGAGGGGAGTGTGCTGAGGGGCGAGTGCTGAGGGGAGAAGGCTGAGGGCTGAGTGGCGAGTGCTGAGGGGCGAGTGCTGAGGGGAGAGTGCTGAGGGGCGAGTGCTGAGGGGAGAGTGCTGGGGGGGAGAGTGCTGGGGGGAGAGTGCTGGGGGGAGAGTGCTGGGGGGGAGAGTGCTGAGGGGAGAGTGCTGAGGGGAGAGTGCTGGGGGGAGAGTGCTGAGGGGAGTGTGCTGAGGGGCGAGTGCTGAGGGGAGAAGGCTGAGGGGCGAGTGCTGAGGGGCGAGTGCTGAGGGGAGTGTGCTGAGGGGCGAGTGCTGAGGGGAGAGTGCTGGGGGGGAGAGTGCTGAGGGGAGAGTGCTGGGGGGAGAGTGCTGAGGGGAGAGTGCTGAGGGGAGAGTGCTGAGGGGAGAGTGCTGAGGGGAGAGTGCTGAGGGGAGAGTGCTGGGGGGAGAGTGCTGAGGGGAGAGTGCTGAGGGGAGAGTGCTGAGGGGGAGAGTGCTGGGGGGAGAGTGCTGAGGGGAGAGTGCTGAGGGGAGAGTGCTGAGGGGAAAGGGCTGGGGGGAGAGTGCTGAGGGGAGAGTGCTGAGGGGCGAGTGCAGAGGGGAGAGTGCTGAGGGGAGAGTGCTGAGGGGCGAGTGCTGAGGGGCGAGTGCTGAGGGGCGAGTGCTGAGGGGAGAGTGCTGAGGGGAGAGTGCTGAGGGGAGAGTGCTGAGGGGAGAGTGCTGGGGGGAGAGTGCTGAGGGGAGAGTGCTGAGGGGCGAGTGCTGAGGGGAGAGTGCTGAGGGGAGAGTGCTGAGGGGAGAGTGCTGGGGGGAGAGTGCTGAGGGGAGAGTGCTGAGGGGAGAGTGCTGAGGGGGAGAGTGCTGGGGGGAGAGTGCTGGGGGGAGAGTGCTGAGGGGAGAGTGCTGAGGGGAAAGGGCTGGGGGGAGAGTGCTGAGGGGAGAGTGCTGAGGGGCGAGTGCAGAGGGGCGAGTGCAGAGGGGAGAGTGCTGAGGGGAGAGTGCTGAGGGGCGAGTGCTGAGGGGCGAGTGCTGAGGGGCGAGTGCTGAGGGGTAGTGTGCTGAGGGAGAAAGGCTGAGGGGAGAGTGCTGAGGGGAGAGTGCTGAGGGGAGAGTGCTGAGGGGAGAGTGCTGGGGGGAGAGTGCTGAGGGGAGAGTGCTGAGGGGAGAGTGCTGAGGGGAGAGTGCTGAGGGCTGAGGGGAGAGTGCTGAGGGGAGAGTGCTGAGGGCTGAGGGGAGAATGCTGAGGGGCGAGTGCTGAGGGGAGAGTGCTGAGGGGAGAGTGCTGAGGGGAGAGTGCTGAGGGGAGAGTGCTGAGGGGAGAGTGCTGAGGGCTGAGGGGAGAGTGCTGAGGGGAGAGTGCTGAGGGGAGAGTGCTGAGGGCTGAGGGGACAGTGCTGAGGGGCGAGTGCTGAGGGGAGAGTGCTGAGGAGAGAGTGCTGAGGGCTGAGGGGAGAGTGCTGAGGGGAGAGTGCTGAGGGCTGAGGGGAGAATGCTGAGGGGCGAGTGCTGAGGGGAGAGTGCTGAGGGGAGAGTGCTGAGGGGAGAGTGCTGAGGGCTGAGGGGCGAGTGCTGAGGGGCGAGTGCTGAGGGGAGAGTGCTGAGGGGCGAGTGCTGAGGGGAGAGTGCTGAGGGCTGAGGGGCGAGTGCTGAGGGGAGAGTGCTGAGGGGAGAGTGCTGAGGGGAGAGTGCTGAGGGCTGAGGGGAGAGTGCTGAGGGGCGAGTGCTGAGGGGCGAGTGCTGAGGGGAGAGTGCTGAGGGGAAAGGGGCCAGGCAGGGGGGCAGGTGGGGGCCACACATGTGGGGGGTAGGGGGGTTGGTGCAATGGGCACATTGCAGGGAACTCACCCTGGCTGCCCTCAGTAAGTCGTTGAGCTTTTTGCGGCCCCGCTCGCCAGTCCTGTGTGTCACCGCGATGGCACTGACGGCCACGCCCACCTCCCTCCACAGGTGCCAGACCACGTTGGGTGAGACCCTCTGGCCCGGTCCAGGGTACAGACGCCTTCTCCTCTCCTCTAGGGCATCCAGGAGCGTCTCCAGGTCGTGGTAGGTGAACCGTGCCGCTGCTCGGCGTGGCGCCATGTTGCTCCATTGGCAACCTGTGCGCTCGCGTCGCCTTATGTGCGACGTGGCGCCGCGTCGATTGTGTGGCTCCGAGGCGGCGGCCCCGCGCTTCCGGCTGAGCCCCTTGTACGGCACAGAATGGGGTCGCGGAACGGGTGAAACACTCCCGTTTTGGCGCCGGCGCAGACACTCTGCCGTCGGAGCGGAGAATCATGCCCCCTCTTTCGGGACCTCCCAGAATTCTCGCAAATACTGGGATTGGGCTGTGTGCAATGCGACTGGAGAATTGCTACCTAAACGTCAAGGTTGAGAGAGACGTGGGTGTACTTGTACAGGGAACACAGGAAATTAGCAAAGCAATATAGCAAGTTATTAAAAAGGCAAATAGCATGTTGCCCATTATTGTAAGTGGGATGAAATACAAGGGTAAGGAAGTCTTATATCATTACAATTGCATGAGGCTTTGGTGAGATCACTCCTGGAGCACTGTGCACAGTTTTGCTCTCCTTATCTCAGGAAGGATTTACTTGCCTCACCAGGTTCACCAGATTGATTCCTGGGCTGACAAAGAAGGTTCCCCTATGATGAGATGTAGAACTCTGGAGTTTCGAAGAATGAGTGATGATCCGATTGAAACTTCCAAGATTCTGAGGCAATTTGGCAAACGCTGAGAGGTTGTTTCCCTGGCTGGGGCGTCTAGAACAAGTGCTTCAGGATAATGGGCTGATGGTTTAAGATTGAAGGGATCAGGAATTTCTTCATTCAGAATGTTGTGAATGTTTGGAATTCTTCACCCCAGAGGGTAGTGGATATTATTGAGGATATTCAAGGGGGAGATTTTTGGAGAATCAAGGAATATTTTGATGGATGGGGAAGTAGAGTTAACATTTCTGGTCAGATATGATTTGTTGAACGATGGTGCAGGTTTGGGCAGTTCTGTGAACTCCTGTTTCTATTACTTCCTATTTTCCATTTGTGCAGTCCTGCAGGGTCATGTGCCTTCCATCAATGGCAGCAGCATTCTTGGGGAGTAAACAATTCAGCAGGAATTGCAATGATCAACATTCCCCATTTAATGAACTTTTCAACTGTACAAACAGACCGCCAGTTATCTGCTGAATATAGGATCTCACTGCCCCCTGAGTAACCCTGCACAGGTCTGTTACGGCTGTCTGGAAGTAATCCAGATCTGTTGAAGTTGAGGGCCATGGTGATTTTTATTTTCGCAGTTAAGGAACTGAAGTCATCAAAGAACAAGTTGCAGATTTGACTGATAACCTTTCTTCTGAAGCGATGCTGCGACATGGTCAGTCCCTCAGACATTTCCCAGAATGCAAGTAGAGGACAGTTTAATTGTTTGGCTAGTGTGTCTGCGATCTGTGTCCTGTCTCCACTTGTGGTGCTTCACTCTTCTGGCCTTCCGTCCTGGTTCTATTCCTCTTTCCGCCACTGTAATAGAAAGTAAGGTAAAAGCAGCAGTAAGGACACTGTTTTATCTTTGAGTCTGAGAAAAGTTATGGGGGTGCCCACACTCTGGATTCATACAAACAGAATCAGAGGTTTTATTCGGGGTGTTACTCATACAATCTAAGATGGAGAACTGAAGCCCACACAAACACTCACTGCTAACGCCACTACAGATCACATGACGCTTCACCAGCGGGGACGCATTCTCTGATACATAACATTTTATATTGTTGTAAAAATCGAATGGAAAGAGGCTGTCTGCATCAATGGAGAATGATACTGTCTCAATTTTTCCTGGATCAACTAATCTATTCCTGCTTCAGATGTCTGTCCACCTTTGTCATAACCCCCACGAGGACCACGGGGAAACCATTGTTGATCTTCCCATGGGACCCGTGGAGTACGAACTTCCCAGGTAGGGAGCACAGGCCACCCAGCTGGGGGTCGTTAGCCCTAAACATAAAAGCCGGCCCAAGCAGGACCTGGAGTTGTTTGTTGTCCCAATGGGGGCTGTGATTGTGGAGAGTTACTGCCATGGGCAGAGTATTGTACATAGTTTAAAATAAATCCTTGTTTCACTACCGCTGGCTTCCTTAGTTATTAAACTGGTAAACAAGGACATAGGGGACTCCAGACTCGCTTGTGTAAACGCCCAGTCACCCAGAACAATTAGCATCCCGGAACGTGTGGACCTAAGATTAAAGATACCACTGTTCAGTAAGCTGGAAGCCTTTGATGCAGGCCTAGAAGCCTGGAGCCAGTATGCTGAACGCATGAGGCATTTCTTTGAGGGCTGACGGTATTTTGGGGGAAGAATGTCAGAAAGTGATCCCCCTGACTCCCTGCGGGGTTCCGATATTTGGAATTCTGAAGAGTTGCACTAACCCAGCTGCACCAGACTCTGAATCGTTTGAAAAGCAAGTTGCACTTGTAGCTGAACATTGTTATCCCAAACCTTCCGTTATCATGCAATGGTATAGGTTCAACACGGCGGTGTAGTCTCCTGATGTTTTGATGTTAGGTGATTAGCAGAGCGTGGTGACTTTGGCCATCCCTTTCTGAAATGTTGAGGGATAGGCTGGTTTGTTGGATAAACAACACGGCCACTCAGAGACAGCTGTTTAAAACGGGCCCTCGAGCTGTCGCTGCCCCGTGAGCATGCAGAGAAAGGTGTGCAGGAGCTGCAGGCGTCCATGGACTATGGCGTCCATAGTTTGGCTTGCCCTCTGTTTTGAACTCCCATTGCAACACGGGGCAATGCCGGACAGATCAAATCATTATCAGTGAATTGTCATCCTGTAGTGATAGAAATGGACACTGGAGCTGCCACCTCCAGTGTGGATCATCAGACATTTTGATGGCTTTGCGCCGGGATCATGCCGCTGACAGTGCGCAACACCAAGATCAGTTTGGCCACCTATACCGGTGAGCCATTGGGCATCATGGAGGCCACCATGACTTCAGTAGCACACGGACAACAATCGGTCTGGCTTCCCTTCGCTGTGGTACGTGGACCAGGGACTAATCTGTTGGGCATGACTGGTTGCGGGTCCTCCAGTTTGAGTGGGCACAGGGAATTTGTATGATGTTCTGGGAAAATACCGTGAAGTGTTCCAAGAGGTTCTGGGCAGGATAAAAGGAGCTCCAACTCTGAAGAAAACCACTGCTCTACGGTCATTTCTAGGCCTGGTAAATTATTATGGAAAGTTCATCTCCAACCTGGCCATTCTACATACTGCTGAAGAAGGACCATAAGTAGGTTTGGGGTGCCTCACAGGATGAAGCATTCGCCGGGGTAAATAAGCACTTGTCGTCCACACAGCTCTTCGATCACTCTGATCCAGCTCGGCCACTAATCCTAATGTGTGATGCCTCCCGCTATGGCATTGGGTGGTGCTGACTCATAGATGGGACGATGGCACAGAACGCCCCATCACTTTCGACTCAAGGACCCTGGTGGATGCTGAACGCCGGGATGCCCAAACCAAGAAGGAGGGTTTGGCAGTGATATTTGGAGTCAAGGAATTCCACCAATATGTCAATGGGAGGCACCTTTCGAGTGTGACCGATTACTAGTGTTGCCTTGGCCTTTTTAGGGATACATAAAGGGATCCCACCCATTGCATCAGCCAGGATTCAGCATTGGGCACTTCTACTCACCGCCTATAAGTGTCCATTCCAACTTCACCCCCACCAACACTAAGTCATCTACTGTTACCCATGAGTCCACGTCTCTGCCAGTGGTGGATGAAGAGGTGGCGACCCTTAATTTTATGGATAACTTGCCAGTGACGGCTACTCGGGTTCGAGCATGGTTGCAGCAGGATCCGAGACTGGCTAAACCACACCACATGCTTTTGAATGGGGGATTTAAGACGACCCCTCCAATGACCTTACATCCAGAAACTCCCCAGAGCTCAGTGTGGAGGATGCCACCATACTGTGGGGAACTGGTGTAGTTATCCCACTGCAGGGTCAAGAGTTCCTCCTGAAGGATCTTCACAGTGGTCACCCGGGCACCGCTAAGATGAAGGTGCTGGCCGCAGCTATGCCTGATGCCCCGACATCGATGGCATGTAGACAGAGTGGTACGCTGTTATCCAACGTGTGGGAAGCACCAGAGTCTCCTGCTGGTGGCCTCCCTTCACCCTGGGAATGGCTGGGATAGAATCATAGAATTTACAGAGCAGAAGGAGGCCATTCGGCCCATCGAGTCTGCACCGGCTCTTGGAAAAGCACCCTACTTAAGCCCACACCTCCACCCTATCCCCATAACCCATTAACGTTTTTCTTTGAACACTAAGGGTAATTTATCATGGCCAATCCACCTAACCTGCACATCTTTGGACAGTGGGAGGAAACCGGAGCACCCGGAGGAAACCCACGCAGACACGGGGAGAGCGTGCAGGCTCCACACAGACAGTGACCCAAGCCGGGAATCAAACCTGGGACCCTGGAGCTGTGAAGCAACTGTGCTAACCACGGTGCTACCGTTCTGCCCATGGGTGCAACTGCCCGCAGACTTCACAGGGCCTTTCATGGGGTGCATGGTCCTCATCATCATGGATGCTCACCCAAAGTAACTTGACATGTACAAATTGGCCACGACGACATCAGGGGCCACCGTCGGAAAATTGAGGTGCTCATCAGTACCTGTGGGATCCCTGAGGTCCTGGTGGTGGACAACAGAATGCCCTTTGCGAGTGAGGAGTCTGCAACATTCACAAAACGCATTGGCATCCGGCACACCAGAACCACCCCGCACCATCCCTCATCTAATGATCCGGTAGAAAGGGAGGTGCAAACTTTCCAAAGGGCATAAAAAAACAAACCGCGGGCTCCATGAATATGCGGCTGGCCTGGTTCCTTTTTAACTACCGCACAACACCACATGTAATGATGGGGATAGCACCTGCTGAACTGCTGATGGGCCGCAGGCTTAGGACCGGGTTAAGCCTGACTGTTACCTCAGTGTGAAAGTGAGGGTGCAGCAGGAGGCTCTGAAGCGGCACTCTGACTGTAGGGCCGGACCGGTGTGGCACTTTCACTCGGGGGATGTGGTCTATGCCCACAGTTTTGTTGACGGGGCGCTGTGGCTCCCGGGTGTCGTGCTACAGAAAACAGGGCTGGCCTCCTGCAAGGATAAGCTTCAGGGGAGAGTTCAGCAAAAACATGTGGACCACCCCAAGCAGCAGGAGGCCGCGCTGCACAACACCCAAACAGTGGCATTGAAACCTTCCTCGTGCTGAGAACCGCCCCTCAGCTCAGGAAGCCAGCCATCTATATCCCAGCGCACAGGCCAGCATGAGGAAGGTGACTCCAGCTCAGTGGTGGACACAGAGGTATCCGTGCAGATGGACGCCATCGTGTCCATGACCGAGGTTCTGGTGATACCCCTCCGGAGGTGGGCCAGGAAGAGGCAACCGACGAACCTATATACACTGCCCAACCCGGAACCGCGGCACGCTGAAGCACAGCCTCGGGCAAAGCGGTGCAGAAGACCCCCCACCATTGGCGGCAGAAGGGGAACCTTCGGGGGGGTGGGGGGAGGAGGAGAGTGCCATAACCCCCACGAGGACCACGGGGAAACCATTGTCGATCTCCACGTGGGACTCGTGGAGTATGAGCGTCCCAGGTAGGGGGCGGATGTTAAACCTAAACCAAACAGTAGCAGGGCCCAGAGTTGTTGGCTGTCCTAACGGGGACTGGAATTGTGGAGAGTTACTGCAATGGGCAGAGTATTGTACATAGCTTAAAATAAATCCCTGTTTAATACTTGAGTTGAGTCGGGGGGAGGGTGGGCTGGCATTGCCGAACTTTAGCAACCATTACTGGGCGGCTAACATAGCCATGATTAGGAAGCGGCTGGTGGGGGAGTGGTCGGCATGGGTGCGTATGGAGGCGGCTTCTTGTAAGGGCACAAGTTTGGGCCGCTGGTAACTGCGCCTCTGCCATTCCCGCCGGCGCGGTACTTCACTAGCCCTGTGGTGGTGGCAGCCTTGAGAGTCTGGGGGCAATGGAGGAGATATGTGGGAGCAGTGGGAGCATCGGTCTGGTCCCCAATCTGTAATAATCACCGGTTTGCCCTGGGGAGGATGGACGGGGGGTTCCGAATTTGGCGAAGAGCAGGGATTGAGAGGATGGGGGACTTGTTTATAGCGGGGAGCGTTCCGAGTATGAGGGCGCTGGAGTAGAAGTTTGCATTGGCGGGGGAAACGAATTTCGATATCTGCAGGTGCGGGACATTCTGCGTAGACAGGTACCAACCTTCCCACTCCTGCCGCTAAAGGGGATTCCCTAAGGATAGGGTGGTTTCTAGAGGATGTCTAGGAGAGGGGAGCGTTTCTGACATCTATAAGGAGCTTATGGGATCAGAGGAGACGCAGACCGTGGAGCTGAAACGAAAGTGGGAGGAGGAGCTGGGGGGAGAGATAGAGCAGGGCCTTTGGGCGGACGCGACCATGACGTGTGCTAAGCTCAGCCTGATTCAGTTCAAGGTCGTGCACCGGGTTCACATGACAGTGGCCGGATGAGCAGATTCTTTGGGGTGGAGGATAGGTGCGCAAAATGTGTGGGAGGACCAGCGAACCATATCAACATGTTCTGGGCATGTCCAAAGCGGAGGGGATTTTGGCAAGGGTTTGCTGACACCATGTCCACAGTATTAAATACGAGGGTGGCATTGAGTCCAGAGGTGGCGAGTTTCGGGGTGTCGCAGGATCCGGGAATCCAGGAGGAGAAAGAGGCAGACGTTCTGGCCTTTGCTTCCCTGGTAGCCCGGAGACGGATACTATTAACATGGAGGAACTCAAAGCCCCCGAAGTCGGAGACCTGGCTATCTGACATGGCTAGCTTTCTCTGTCTGGAGAAAAAGTTCACCTTGAGAGGATCACTGTCAGGGTTCACCCGGAGGTGGCAACCGTTCGTCGACTTCTTTGCGGAGAATTAATCGTCAGCGGGGGTGGGGGGGGGTTAGGTTAGTGTACATTAGGGGGTTAAGTAATGGTGGGACCTGTGGGGGAGGGAGGCGGTATTTCTATGTTTATATTTTTATGTACATTGTTTATATTGCTGCTGTTACAATGCCAAGAAATACCTCAATAAAATGTTTATTAAAATAAATAAATAAATAGATCCCTGTTGCATTACCGTTTTCTTCCCCAGTCATTAAAGCTTTAAAAACAGTTTGTACTTTGCAGAGACCTTCAGAACAAACGGAATTGGAGGGTATTTCTATTTGAAATTTGGAGCTAGGATTAGTTGATTGGGGCTGGTGGGTCTGGGCAGAGGGTTTAATAAACAAAAGGTAAAAGAGCGAGGGGTTTGGAACAAACTATAGGCCGGAATCTTTTGAGATCCAGAGCAGCCAAACCTGAAGTTGCTGTCAATCGTCACGGTCCTGTAGAAGTCCTGACCAAGTGCTGCCATTCCCGGGAAGTTTAAACAGCAGATTGACTGATTCTCACCACCCAGACGCTTGAGCTAAAGTCTCCAGGGTCAGGAATTCGGGTAGATACGCAGGACTTAGCTGGATATTTACCCTGGAAATGGAACACAGGTTAATTTCTGCTAAAACTCAGCGGTTAACCAATGTAACTGAACTGAAAATCACACCCGACCCCCTCACTCACACCACAACCTGACCCACCCTGATTACCAACACCAGCCAACTAGCCTGATCCAAACACACCCCCATCACCCCTTCCCACACCTGTCTACCCCAGTCCCCACTCCTCCTGACCTAACTTTAAACCCCCCCCTCCCAAACATGATGACCACCACTGCCAGGCTGACCTCTGAACCAACCCAGCTCCCCATCCTGACCCAACTATCCCCTCCCAAACTGACTCAAAAACCACCCCCAACCCAGTCTACACCCGACGAGGCAAATACCCCCTTCTCACAGACGTGATCCGACTACCTCCTAACTTGACCTGATTACCCCAATCTCACAACCTGCTCCCATGCCAACACCCATTCACGCAACACTCACTCACTCACTCACACACTCACTCACCTGCTCACTCACTCACTCACTCACCTGCTCACTCACTCGCTCGCTCGCTCACTCACTCACTCACTGCCTCACTCACTTATTTACTCATTCGCTCACTCACTCACTCACCCACTCACTCACTTTTTCGCTCACTCGCTCACTCACTCACTCACACACTGCCTCACTCACTCACTCGCTCGCTCACTCACTCACTCACACACTGCCTCACTCACTCACTCACTCGCTAACTCACTCGCCCACTCACTCACTCACCCACTCGCCCACTCACCCACCCACTCACCCACCCACTCACCCACCCACTCACCCACCCACTCACTCACTCACCCACTCACTCGCCCACTCACTCACTCACCCACTCACCCACTCACCCACCCACTCACCCACTCACTCACCCACTCACCCACCCACTCACTCACTCACCCACCCACTCACCCACTCACTCACCCACTCACCCACCCACTCACCCACTCATCCACCCACTCACTCACTCACTCACTCACTCACTTTCTCGCTCATTCACTCACTCACCCGCTCACTCGCCCACTCACTCACTCACCCACTCACCCACTCACCCACCCACTCACCCACTCACTCACCCACTCACCCACCCACTCACTCACTCACCCACCCACTCACCCACTCACTCACCCACTCACCCACCCACTCACCCACTCACCCACCCACTCACCCACTCACTCACTCATCCACTCACTCACCCACCCACTCACCCACTCACTCACTCATCCACTCACTCACCCACTCACCCACTCACTCACCCACCCACTCACCCACCCACTCATTCACCTGCTTACTCACTCACTCATCCACTCACCCACCCACTCACCCACTCACCCACTCACCCACTCACCCACTCACCCAGTCACCCACTCACCCACACACTCACCCACTCACTCACCCACTCACTCACCCACTCACTCACTCACCCACTCACTCACTCACCCACTCACCCACCCACTCTCTCACCCACTCACCCACTCACCCAGTCACCCGCTCACCCACTCACCCGCTCACTCACCCGCTCACTCACTCACCCACTCACTTTCTCGCTCACTCACTCACTCACCCGCTCACTCACCCACTCGCTCACTCACTCACCCGCTCACTCACTCACTCACCCGCTCACTCACTCACCCGCTCACTCACTTTCTCGCTCACTCACTCACACGCTCACTCACTCATTCACCCACTCACTCACCCACTCACTCACACGCTCACCCACTCACTCACCCACTCACTCACTAACTCACTCACTCACTAACTCACTCACCCGCTCACTCACCCACCCACTCACTCACCCCTCACTCACTCACCCACTCACTCACTTTCTCGCTCACTCACTCACTCACCCGCTCACTCATATTAAGGTAGATAAGTCCCCAGGGCCTGATGGGATCTACCCCAGAATACTGAAGGAGGCTGGAGAGGAAATTGCTGAGGCCTTGACAGAAATCTTTGGATCCTCACTGTCTTCAGGTGATGTCTCGGAGGACTGGAGAATAGCCAATGTTGTTCCTCTGTTTAAGAAGGGTAGCAAGGATAATCCAGGGAACTACAGGCCGGTGAGCCTTACTTCAGTGGTAGGGAAATTACTGGAGAGAATTCTTCGAGACAGGATCTACTCCCATTTGGAAGCAAATGGACGTATTAGTGAGAGGCAGCATGGTTTTGTGAAGGGGAGGTCGTGTCTCACTAACTTGATAAGAGTTTTTCGAGGAGGTCACAAAGATGATTGATGCAGGTAGGGCAGTGGATGTTGTCTATATGGACTTCAGTAAGGCCTTTGACAAAGTCCCTCATGGTAGACTAGTACAAAAGGTGAAGTCACACGGGATCAGGGGTGAGCTGGCAAGGTGGATACAGAATTGGCTAGGCCATAGAAGGCAGAGAGTAGCAATGGAAGGATGCTTTTCTAATTGGAGGGCTGTGACCAGTGGTGTTCCACAGGGACCAGTGCTGGGACCTTTGCTGTTTGTAGTATATATAAATGATTTGGAGGAAAATGTAACTGGTCTGATTAGTAAGTTTGCAGACGACACAAAGGTTGGTGGAATTGCGGATAGCGATGAGGACTGTCAGAGGATACAGCAGGATTTAGATTGTTTGGAGACTTGGGCGGAGAGATGACAGATGGAGTTTAATCCGGACAAATGTGAGGTAATGCATTTTGGAAGGTCTAATGCAGGTAGGGAATATACAGTGAATGGTAGAACCCTCAAGAGTATTGAAAGTCAAAGAGATCTAGGAGTAAAGGTCCACAGGTCACTGAAAGGGGCAACACAGGTGGAGAAGATAGTCAAGAAGGCATATGGCATGCTTGCCTTCATTGGCCGGGGCATTGAGTATAAGAATTGGCAAGTCATGTTGCAGCTGTATAGAACCTTAGTTAGGCCACACTTGGAGTATAGTGTTCAATTCTGGTCGCCACACTACCAGAAGGATGTGGAGGCTTTAGAGAGGGTGCAGAAGAGATTTACCAGAATATTGCCTGGTATGGAGGGCATTAGCTATGAGGAGCGGTTGAATAAACTCGGTTTGTTCTCACTGGAACGAAGGAGGTTGAGGGGCGACCTGATAGAGGTCTACAAAATTATGAGGGGCATAGACAGAGTGGATAGTCAGAGGCTTTTCCCCAGGGTAGAGGGGTCAATTACTAGGGGGGATAGGTTTAAGGTGAGAGGGGCAAGGTTTAGAGTAGATGTACAAGGCAAGTTTTTTACGCAGAGGGTAGTGGGTGCCTGGAACTCACTGCCGGAGGAGGTGGTGGAAGCAGGGACGATCGTGACATTTAAGGGGCATCTTGACAATGGATGGGAATAGAGGCATACGGACCCAGGAAGTGTAGAAGATTGTAGTTTAGTCAGGCAGCATGGTCGGCACGGGCTTGGAGGGCCGAAGGGCCTGTTCCTGTGCTGTACATTTCTTTGTTCTTTGTTCTTTGTTGTTCTCACCCACTCACTCACTCACTCACACGCTCACTCACGAACATGCCCATTCACTCACCCACCCGCTCACTCACTCATGCGCTCACTCACCCGCTCACTCACTCACCCACTCACTCACTAACTCACTCATTCACTCACTCACTCATGCGCTCACTCACTCACTCACACGCTCACTCACTCAGACACCCATTCACTCACCCACTCACTCACCCGCTCGCTCACTCATGCGCTCACTCACCCGCTCACTCACTCACCCACTCACTCACTAACTCACCCACTCACCCACCCACTCACGCACTCACGCGCTCACTCACCCACTCACTCAGTCATTCACTCACTCACTCACTCATGCGCTCACTCACCCGCTCACTCATTCAGGATCCAGCCAGACGTGTCGAGAAACCACTAATCACCAATTAAGGACAATCTCCATCTCATTAATGAGATTCTCGCCTTATCTAATGCCTCCTGGGATCTAATCAGCTCCCCAGTGGGACTTCACGCCAGCGCCCATTAATACACTCATTTCAAAATGGGAACCTAGCGCAATGGCTGCTGAAGGGATCGGAGGAAGTGGATAGCCATCCTCGGAATTGGGCATGCAGCCTGGGGGCACTGGGGTGTGGTTGGGGAGCTCCCGGCAAGGGATGGGTCTGGTCAGGGGAGCCAGGGCGACACCAGTCGAGGGTCTCCCCTGAGCTGGCGGTGAGGGGGCCAGGGGCCCAGCACCTGCGGTTCGAATGTCGGATATGCGTGCACCCATAACAGGGGCAGCTACACCACATCTGCCCATCCGTTCCAGGCTCCTCAAAGATGGTGAGGATTCTGGTGAGGGCCCTCTACCGATGATTATGGGAGAGCTTTTCCTGAAGAGACACTGAGAGAGCATCGTTAGCCACACGCGTGGTTCAGTGGTGGGAGAGGGGGGGCGTGAATATGGGGTTGGGGGGATTTCAGCGGGGAGGGGGGGAGGGCTGGGGGTCACATGGTGAGTTATGGGGTGGGTGCTTCCTTAGGGGAGGGGGGTACGGGGGGGGGGCATTAGTGTCTCCTCACCCGTGCTGCCCGCTGGAGGTCATTGACCTTCTTCCTGCACTGCTGGCAAGTCCGCCTGGTCACACTGTTCGAACTAATGGCTGCCGCCACCTCATCCCAGGCAGCACTGACTGCCTTGTGACTCACCCTCTGGGAACCCCGGGGGAACAGGTCATTCCTCCTGGCCTCCACCACATCTCGTAGCCTCCCCAGGTCAGCGTCCCCGAATCTTGGGCTGGTCTCCTCGTCGCCATTGTTGTGAGCGGGCTGGGATTGGCTGAGCAAGTGCAGCTTCAGTGCTGCTCAACCTTGTTAGCAGGGGAGCTGGCGAGCGCAGTCCTGGCGAACCAGCTGATGAGCCTTAATTTGTGGTGAGAAGCCTGCGAGGCCTCGTTAAGTGAACCAATTAACGTTGAATTGCGATGGCGGCTTCGCTGGGCCGAGTGCCGGGAAGCTCGCGGCAATTCCGGCTTGCGCCCACACTTTGATATTTTCCCATAAAATTGCACCTTAATTACAGCTGGCTGAATCCACAGGAGAATTTCCAACTTCCAGATCTCGGGCCAGATTCTCCGATTCTGAAGCTAAGTGTGGAGGATCTGTGGCGTTTTACATGGAAATAATTGGCGACGCCCCCTCACCGATGCTGCGACCGGTGAGGGGCTAGCAGCCGCGCCACGTAAAACCGCCGGCCTCCACAAAATAAACAGCCAGAGAATAGCAGGATCCGTGGCCGCGCATGGCGACGAGATGCAGCAGTCGCTCTGTAAACATGGTGCCGACCTTGCGCGGAACCGGCCTGCCATCTAGTGCCCCCCTGGCCACCACCTCACAACCGCCTGGCCACCTCCCACCAGTCCCCCAGCCCTCACGGAAGCCCTCCCCGCCAGCAGCACGGCTCCAGCCCAACTGTGGCAGTGCCGGACACAGTCCGTAACCCCACGCCGGGTTTGCGCACGGCTGGGACCACAAGTGAACCGCGCCATTGGGAACATGGCCCATCGGGGGTGGAGCATTGGGGGAGGACTGCCCAATGACATGCTGCACATGCAGCGATGACACCGTTTCAGAGGGGGCGGAGCATCCGAAACCTGCATCAAACAGGCGCCGCCCCCGATTTTGATGTCGAAAGGGATTCCCCGCCAAGTCGCCGATTACGAAAATTGGCGTCGGGGAATAGAGAATCCCGCCCATCTACTTTGACATTTCTGCAGCTGGACTCTCCAGTGGCAGGATTTTCCATTCTGCCGGTAGCAGACCCAAGCCCGCGGCTTTCCCGGTGGGTGTGAGGTGGCCACAATAGGAAATCCCTTTGTCAGGTGGCCGGAATGGGGAATCCTGTGGACGGTGAGGTCTTGTTGCTGAGGAACACACGGCTGGCGGACTGGAGAATCCCGCAGCAGGTGTCTTAGACATCTTTGACCAGCTTTCTTTACTTATTCATGGGCGGCACAGTGGCACAGTGGTTAGCACTGCCACCTCACAGCTCCACGGTCCCGGTTCATTTCCAGCCTTGGGTGACTGTCTGTGCGGAGACTGCACGTTCTCCCCGTGTCTGCGTGGATTTCCCCCGGGTGCTCCGGTTTCCTCCCACAGTCCAAACATGTGTAGGTTAGTGTTGTGCCTAATTGCCCTCAGTGTCCAAAGGTTAGATGGGGTTATGGGGTTGCAGGGATAGGGTGGGGCAGTGGGCCTAGTTAGGGTGCTCTTGCAGAGGGTCGGTGTACTTGATGGGCTGAATGGCCTGCCTCCACGCTGCAGGGATTCTATGATTCTATGTGAACCATTCTTGCTTCTCTGTGCTGATTTGGGAAAGGAGAGGTGGCAGCCTCTGGAACCACCTGGGCTCCTCAGAAAACTAGGCTGGTGGCCAGCCTCAAAGCTGCACCAGGATATACATCAGCTCTATCTCCAGTCTGCAGTTCACCGCTGTGTTAAATCGGTGACTGATTTTACCAGGACCAAGCAGTACATCACCTTCCCCACTGTGCAGGCAACAGGACAGACCTCGTGTGTGGCGGAGTTCTTTTGCACTCAAGGTGTGATTGATGGCACCCACGTACCCTCGAGGGCACTGGAACACGAGCCAGCAAGATCTGTCAGGGCCGTATGTGAGAAGTTCCGAGAAGGATACTACTCTATCAATGTTCAGCTTGTGGCCAACTGCAGCAACAACATCATGCAGATCTGTACAAGGTGCCCAGGGAATTGTTGTTGTGTTTCTAGGACACTAGTCTCCCATCCCCCAGCTTGCTCACCCTGTAAAAGCTCGACAGGATGGCTGCTAGGATACAAGGGATATCCTCTGCAGACCTGGCTCCTGTGCAACCTCAGCACGTGCGAGCAGCACATGATACAATCAAAGTCAGAGCAGAAGCAGGATCCTTCTAAAATACATGATAGGGTTCCCCGATAGAGTGCCAATTATCTTTGTGGTCTGCAGTATGATACACAACACCACATTGCAGTAAAGCCTGCATCTGGAGGAGGTAGAACAGCAGTAACAATCGTCATCAGATGAGGAAGACTTGGAGGAAGGAAAGGAAGCAGCAGAGGAAGGAGGTCCACGTCCGTGCCTTGTAGCAAGAGATCTAAGGGATCAGCTCACAGCCCAGGCATTCTGCTCAGGTTCTCACACTTGGCCCTGAGAACTGAGACAGAGGCTGTGTGCATAACATCCTTAACACATTCTTTCCAACTCCTTTCACCTTGCATTGAAAAACATTCAAACCTTTCAGACGAGGTTTGAACGAGTTAAGTCTGACCATGCAGATTCAATGGGTGAGTGTGAAACTCTCAATACTGGATCGACTGCTCATTCATTGTATGTCGCTCCCGATTTTCATTTCAATTAACCTCAATGACAACAGTAATTGCAGACATGTATAACTTGCAGTCATCCCAATAGCACCCATTTTATATTATTGACAAAGGGCAAAAATACTCCCTGAAAGCTCCTATTAAATCGCAGTGCTGACCAAAGTGCCAATTGTGATCCAACTATAATTGTGATAACCCTCACGAGGCACATGGCAATACATTGATAGATCTCCACAAGGGACTCCCAGATTACAGGCTTCCCCATTAGTGGGCAGAGGTCCATCCAGCTGGGGCTCATTACCTAGTCTTTTGAATACCGGCCTGAATTGGGACCAGCACGCTCGCTCTCACCCGACTGAGACCTTATTGTTATGTGCTGTGGTAGTTGCCTGAACTGGGACCAGCACACTCGCTATTCCCCGACTGAGACCTTATTGTTATGTGCTGTGGTAGTCGCCTGAACTGGGACCAGCACACTCGCTATTTCCCGACTGAGACCTTATTGTTATGTGCTGTGGTAGTTGCCTGAACTGGGACCAGCACACTCGCTGTTCCCCAACTGAGACCTGATTGTTATGTGTCAATAGTCATCCCTTGACATGAAAGTTGACACAGGAGCCATCGTCTCCATCCTTGGACTGTAGACATTTTGTCGACTCCGAATGGGCAGCCTGGTCTTAGGCTTGCATAACACCAGGGCCAGATTGCGACATATAACCATTAAAAATTGTCGGAACCACCATGACCCCAATCACCCACAGACCACAGACAGTCCAACCTCTGTTGATTGTGGTACAAGGACCAGGATCCAGCCTTTTAGGCTGAGATTAGTTGCAGAAACTTCGCCTAGACTGGCAGCAGATCTTCAAGATGGGCACTGATATCATATACAGTCCTTGGGCAATATCTGGACGTTTTCCAGAAAGGTGCGGTACCAGTTTTGCTGTCGTGGAACTCCATGAATTCTACGCCAGAGTCAATACTTAGTCTCAGAAACGGAGATTCCTGCCCGTGATATCTGAGGTGCTGGGTGTGAAGGTGGTTCAGAGTCTCGAAGTGGCGTTATTTGGGCTGTCTGAAGATCCAGGAGTACATAAGGTGAGAGAGGCCGATGGTTTGGCCTTTGCCTCCCTGATAGCCGGGAGATGGATTTTGCTCCGGTGGTGGGGCTCGGAGACGCCGAAAGTGAGAGTGTGGTTCAGCGACCTGGGGGAGGCTGGAGAAGGTCAAGTTTGCTTGAAGGGGCCAGCAGAGGTGTTACCCGGAGGTGGAAAGCGTTTATTGATTTCTTTAAGGAGGTTTGAGGGGTCAGCAAGAGGGGGAGGGTGGGCTGAGGGAGTTAAAATTGGGGAAGGCAGGATAGAACATAGAACATAGAACATAGAACAATACAGCGCAGTACAGGCCCTTCGGCCCACGATGTTGCACCAAAACAAAAGCCATCCAACCTACACTATGCCATTATCATCCATATGTTTATCCAATAAACTTGTAAATGCCCTCAATGTTGGCGAGTTCACCACTGTAGCAGGTAGGGCATTCCACGGCCTCACTACTCTTTGCGTAAAGAACCTACCTCTGACCTCTGTCCTATATCTATTACCCCTCAGTTTAAAGTTATGTCCCCTCGTGCCAGCCATATCCATCCGCGGGAGAAGGCTCTCACTGTCCACCCTATCCAACCCCCTGATCATTTTGTATGCCTCTATTAAGTCTCCTCTTAACCTTCTTCTCTCCAACGAAAACAACCTCAAGTCCATCAGCCTTTCCTCATAAGATTTTCCCTCCATACCAGGCAACATCCTGGTAAATCTCCTCTGCACCCGCTCCAAAGCCTCCACGTCCTTCCTATAATGCGGTGACCAGAACTGTACGCAATACTCCAAATGCGGCCGTACCAGAGTTCTGTACAGCTGCAACATGACCTCCCGACTCCGGAACTCAATCCCTCTACCAATAAAGGCCAACACTCCATAGGCCTTCTTCACAACCCTATCAACCTGGGTGGCAACTTTCAGGGATCTATGTACATGGACACCTAGATCCCTCTGCTCATCCACACTTTCAAGAACTTTACCATTAGCCAAATATTCCGCATTCCTGTTATTCCTTCCAAAGTGAATCACCTCACACTTCTCTACATTAAACTCCATTTGCCACCTCTCAGCCCAGCTCTGCAGCTTATCTATATCCCTCTGTAATCTGCTACATCCTTCCACACTATCGACAACACCACCGACTTTAGTATCGTCTGCAAATTTACTCACCCACCCTTCTGCGCCTTCCTCTAGGTCATTGATAAAAATGACAAACAGCAACGGCCCCAGAACAGATCCTTGTGGTACTCCACTTGTGACTGTACTCCATTCTGAACATTTCCCATCAACCACCACCCTCTGTCTTCTTTCAGCTAGCCAATTTCTGATCCACATCTCTAAATCACCCTCAATCCCCAGCCTCCGTATTTTTTGCAATAGCCTACCGTGGGGAACCTTATCAAACGCTTTGCTGAAATCCATATACACCACATCAACTGCTCTACCCTCGTCTACCTGTTCAGTCACCTTCTCAAAGAACTCAATAAGGTTTGTGAGGCATGACCTACCCTTCACAAAGCCATGCTGACTATCCCTGATCATATTATTCCTATCTAGATGATTATAAATCTTGTCTCTTATAATCCCCTCCAAGACTTTACCCACTACAGACGTGAGGCTCACCGGCCTATAGTTGCCGGGGTTGTCTCTGCTCCCCTTTTTGAACAAAGGGACCACATTTGCTGTCCTCCAGTCCTCTGGCACTATTCCTGTAGCCAATGATGACATAAAAATCAAAGCCAAAGGTCCAGCAATCTCTTCCCTGGCCTCCCATAGAATCCTAGGATAAATCCCATCAGGTCCCGGGGACTTATCTATTTTGAGCCTGTCCAGAATTGCCAACACCTCTTCCCTACGTACCTCAATGCCATCTATTCTATTAGCCTGGGGCTCAGCATTCTCCTCCACAACATTATCTTTTTCCTGAGTGAATACTGACGAAAAATATTCATTTAGTATCTCGCCTATCTCTTCAGACTCCACACACAATTTCCCATCCCTATCCTTGACTGGTCCTACTCTTTCCCTAGTCATTCTCTTATTCCTGACATACCTATAGAAAGCTTTTGGGTTTTCCTTGATCCTTCCTGCCAAATACTTCTCATGTCCCCTCCTTGCTCGTCTTAGCTCTCTCTTTAGATCCTTCCTCGCTACCTTGTAACTATCCATCGCCCCAACCGAAACTTCACACTTCATCTTCACATAGGCCTCCTTCTTCCTCTTAACAAGAGATTCCACTTCCTTGGTAAACCACGGTTCCCTCGCTCGACGCCTTCCTCCCTGTCTGACCGGTACATACTTATCAAGAACACGCAGTAGCTGATCCTTGAACAAGCCCCACTTATCCAGTGTGCCCAACACTTGCAGCCTACTTCTCCACCTTATCCCCCCCAAGTCACATCTAATGGCATCATAATTGCCCTTCCCCCAGCTATAACTCTTGCCCTGCGGTGTATACTTATCCCTTTCCATCATTAACGTAAACGTCACCGAATTGTGGTCACTGTCCCCAAAGTGCTCTCCTACCTCCAAATCCAACACCTGGCCTGGTTCATTACCCAAAACCAAATCCAACGTGGCCTCGCCTCTTGTTGGCCTGTCAACATATTGTTTCAGGAAACCCTCCTGCACACACTGTACAAAAAACGACCCATCTATTGTACTCGAACTATATCTTTTCCAGTCAATATTTGGAAAGTTAAAATCTCCCATAATAACTACCCTGTTACTTTCGCTCATATCCAGAATCATCTTCGCCATCCTTTCCTCTACATCCCTAGAACTATTAGGAGGCCTATAAAAAACTCCCAACAGGGTGACCTCTCCTTTCCTGTTTCTAACTTCAGCCCATACTACCTCGGCAGAAGAGTCCCCATCTAGCATCCTCTCCGCCACCGTAATACTGCTCTTGACTAGCAGCGCCACACCTCCCCCTCTTTTGCCTCCTTCTCTGAGCTTACTAAAACACCTAAACCCCGGAACCTGCAACATCCATTCCTGTCCCTGCTCTATCCATGTCTCCGAAATGGCCACAACATCGAAGTCCCAGGTACCAACCCACGCTGCCAGTTCCCCTACCTTGTTTCGTATACTCCTGGCATTGAAGTAGACACACTTCAAACCACCTACCTGAACACTGGCCCCCTCCTGCGACGTCAAATCTGTGCTCCTGTGCTCCTGTGATGCGAGGTGGTGTTGGCGTCAGGGGAGCAGGAAGGATGTGGTTGTTACTTGTTTTGTTCTTTTTGTGGTGTTTTTTGTGATTCTTGCTCTCAGGGTGGATGTTGTAGTGTCCACAAAGACCACAGAAGCTAAGTTCATTAACAAAGCTAACATTTATTTATACTATTTCATTAAGCTCGACCACTTACTCTTATCGTAAACAATAACCTAATAATCTACAATCTACATTCAACTACACTAGTCTCTACACTCTATCTATAACTGTGTTGTCCTCTCCATGACTGCTCCCTCTCGTTCTCCTCCAGCTCTCTCCCAGAAGTCTGTGAGTCAATGATTTATATAGTTCTGCATCTAGCTCCATCTAGTGGTTAATTATGATATGACATTAACCCTTTGTATTCTGAACATTCCCATAATGTCACACTTCTGGGGTGAAATTCTCCCCAAACGGCGCGATGTCCGCCGACTGGCGCCCAAAACGGTGCCAATCAGACGGGCATTGCGCCGCCCCAAAGGTGCGGAATGCTCCGCATCTTTGGGGGCCGAGCCCCAACATTGAGGGGCTAGGCCGACGCCGGAGGGATTTCCGCCCCGCCAGCTGGCGGAAACAGCCTTTGTTGCCCCGCCAGCTGGCGCGGAAATGACATGTCGGGGCGGCGCATGCGCGGGAGCGTCAGCGGCCGCTGATAGTGTCCCGCGCATGCGCAGTGGGGAGAGTCTCTTCCGCCTCCGCCATGGTGGAGACCATGGCGGAGGCGGAAGGGAAAGAGTGCCCCCACGGCACAGGCCCGTCCGCGGATCGGTGGGCCCTGATCGCGGGCCAGGCCACCGTGGGGGCACCCCCCGGGGTCAAATCGCCCCGCGCCCCCCCCCAGGACCCCGGAGCCCGCCCACGCCGCCTTGTCCCGCCGGTAAATAGGTACTCTAATTTACGCCGGTGGGACAGGCAATTTATCGGCGGGACTTCGGCCCATGCGGGCCGGAGAATCCAGCGGGGGGGCCCGCCAACCGGCGCGGCCCGATTCCCGCCCCCGCCGAATATCCGGTACCGGAGACTTTGGCAACCGGCGGGGGCGGGAGAATGACGCCCCTGATTCTTTTTGTATGTGTGAAAATGCCTTGAATAAAAATATTTTTTTAAAAAAGAACATACCGAACATAAGCGGATCTAGCAGCTCAGTAAAATGATTATAAAACTCAACATGGAATCCACCCAGACCTTACACATCCGCTTTAGGTGTGGCACCCCACAGGAGTTCAAAATGTCCTCCTGTCAAATCGGCGCCTCCAGTTCCTGCCTCCTTTCCCGCTCCACCTCTGAAAAGGTCCGAAGTTGTGCCATTGTTAATTCCTCCTCCAGGGGCTCAGACTTATCGAGCCCACACTAAAGGTCTCAAACACCTCATTGACCTTCTCTGAGGCAGAAACTAACCCGCCACCCAAGCCTCTGATCTGAACTCTCTTCCAGGAGGCAGCTGGTGAGCTACCAGACAACTGGCCTTCTCCCCATACTCATAAAACATCGCCGTCGAGTGGCGAAGCTGGCTCACCTCCTTCCCCGGCGATGGGGTATCCGAGTATTGGTGGTCCACCTCCAGAATAGGGTCCATCAGTCTCTGCCTCTCCACACTTCCAGATTTATCCCTATATGACTTAAATGAAAATAAGCCTTCAATCCTCCCCAGAACATGGAGGCCGAGACCTCCCCGTTCTTATTTAATTCCACACACTCCCCAATAGCAAAAGATGTCCACTCGCAGAAACCCTTCTCCGCAAGCAACACCGTGTCCAACCTCCACGGGGGCCATTGCGAGCAGCCCTGCTCCAACAACAGACCCACATAATGTGGAGCGTGATCCAATATTACTGTCGCCAAGCACCCCATCCCCTGACCCCAGGGATGCAAGAACTACCCAACACAAAAAAAATCAATCCGGGAATAATCCTGATGAACACAGAATAGAATCCCTACAGTGCAGAAGCAGGCCATTCGGCCCATTGAGACTGCACTGACCCTTCTAAGGGGCACCCTACACAGGTCCGGTCCCCCACCTTATCTCCGTGACCCAGTAACCCCACTTCACCTGTTTTGGACAAGAAAGGGCAACTTGGCATGGTCAATCCACCTAACCTGCACATCGCTGGACTGTGGGAGGAAACCAGAGCACCCGGAGGACACCCACGCAGACACGGGGAGAACATACCAACTCCACACAGTCACCCGAGGCTGGAATTGAACCCGGGTCTCTGGCGCTGTGAGGCAACTGTGCTAACCACTGAGCCACCCACATGGGAAATCAAAGACATCTCGGGTGCCTAAATCTCTGTGGGACTGCCTCCCCTCTCATCTGTTCCATGAACACGAACATTCCTTTGTCACCTCCAATGTAGTGAAAGACTTGGAACTCGACCTATCCAGCCTAGAGTCAAACAAGCCCCTCCCATCGCATAATTAACTGATACGTATCGAGATCAGGAATAAACACCAGGGGTGTCATTCTCCGACCCCCCGCCGGGTCGGAGAAACGCCGGGGGCTGCCGTGAATCCCGCCCCCGCCGGTTGCCGAAGTCTCCGGCACCGGAGATTCGGCGGGGGCGGGAATCGCGCCGCGCCGGTTGGCGGGCCCCCCCGCTCGATTCTCCGGCCTGGATGGGCCGAAGACCCGCCGATAAATTGCCTATCCCGCCGGCGTAAATTAAAGCACCTATTACCGGCGGGACAAGGCGGCGTGGTCGGGCTCCGGGGTCCTGGGGGGGGGGGGGCGCGGGGCGATCTGACCCCGGGGGGTGCCCCCACGGTGGCCTGGCCGGCGATCGGGGCCCACCGATCCGCGGGCGGGCCTGTGCCGTGGGGGCACTCTTTCCCTTCCGCCTCCACCACGGTCTCCACCATGGCGGAGGCGGAAGAGACTCCCTCCACTGCGCATGCGCGGGACACTTTCAGCGGCCGCTGACGCTCCCGTGCATGCGCCGCCCCGGCATGCCATTTCCGCGCCAGCTGGCGGGGCAACAAAGGCCGTTTCCGCCAGCTGGCGGGGTGGAAATTCCTCCGCCGTCGGCCTAGCCCCTCAATGTTGGGGCTCGGCCCCCAAAGATGCGGGGCATTCTGCACCTTTGGGGCGGCGCGATGCCCGTCTGATTGGCGCCGTTTTGGGCGCCAGTCGGCGGACATCGCGCCGTTTCGGGAGATTTTCGCCCCAGCACCCTCTGAATAAATTCCGATATCTCAATTCGAAGCATATATGTTAACCAAAACCATCAGCATACCTGCTAACATCCCACTTACTATTACATTTCTCCCTCCTGAATCCACCATCAGGTTGACCGCAGAAAAAGCTACCCTCGTATTAATCAACATCGCACCCCCCCCCCCCCCTGTCCTGGCACCAAAGCTAGAATTAAACATTTGTCCAACCCATCCTTTCCGCAGTCTTGTTTGATCCCAAACTCACAAATGGATCTCGTGTAGAAAGACCACATCAGCCTTCAAACTTTTCAAATGGGCAAATACTCAGGATCTTTTAACTGGCCCATTGAATCCCCTGTGATTCCATGTAACCAACCGGACAGGGAACCTCTGCCCCACCCCTCCTCCCAGGATCAGCCATATCCTCCCTTTGAGTCAATCCAGCGGGACCCTGACCTGCACCACCTCCAGACCCAACCAAGGTGGCTGCCATCTTGAAGTGTTGGGTACTTTGACACACAGACGAACCAACGCGGTTGCGTATGGTACAACGCAGTTTTATTTCATTGAACTATAAACATAATAAACTCTGGTATTCAGCACATGGTGAACCTCTGAGTGGCTGGCAATGAGGTCTGTGCCCTGAGTGCTCTCCTGCTCGAGTGCTCAGGAAGTGTCGTGTTCCGTGCTTTGTACTGTGTATGCTCTTGTCCGTGATTGGCTGTCGCGTTGTGTGTGTTGATTGGTCCGTTGTTCTGTCCATCATTATGTGTGTGTGTATGTGCTGTGATGTTCACATGAATATCATGACAACCTATATCAAGCCAATTCAAAAACAAAGGAATCTGCACCGTCAGCAAACTACTCCCTCCCCCAACTCCTCCCCCTCCCTCCCACTTAGCCCCACCCCCTGGACAGTAGACGAACAACCCACGAAAACCAAATACCTGACCCCCCCCCCCCCCCAGAAGCAAAGCAAACACCCAAAACCGAACCTCGTTATCTTAAGAAACAAAAGAAACCTGCCTCCCCTATCGGTAACCAGCTGCAGCCATATCCCCCACTCCACTCCCATTAACTAGCAAACGTTCTAGCCAGGTGACCCCCTACCTAGGGTAATCTTTCACACCATGTATACATAACAGCCCCCTCATCCATACTCAACTTTACGATCAAACATTCTAGGAAAAAACAGAAAACCACACCCCAATCCCCGCCTCTTTGACAGTTCCAACAATACAATAAGCAACCCCCACATTCACCCAGAAACAACCCCCACCAACAAAACAAATTACAGCAACATGTCCTCCCCCACTCTACACCATCTCACACACAACAAAAGAATTTACAAATACAGGCGAACTCAAGAACGTCCAAACAAAAAGGACCCTAGTCCTCAACGCCCTTAGCTCCCCCCCCCCAATTGTGTTTATTAAAAAAGTAACTCGCTTTCTCCAACTCATCGAAATAATAATCTGTCTCTGAAAGTAACACGAAGTTGAGCCAGGTACACTATTCCAAAATACACTTTGCTTCTGTAGAGGGTCGCATTGGCCTTATTAAACTCCACATGCCTTCTTGCCAACTCTGCCCCACCATCTTGATATATTCAGATGGGATGGTCCTCCCATCCAGGCACAAGTGTCCTTTGCCCATCTCAGGTCCCGCTCCTTATCCAGGTACCTGTGGAACTGGACAATTATCGCCCATGGTGGCTCCTCCGATCTGGGGTTCTGTCTCAGCGATTGATGGGTCCGATCCAACTCAGGAGTGGTCGGAAAGATCCCCTCCCCCACCCACATCCCAAACATCTTAGAAACGTAGTCCTTGGTGCTTGTCCCTTCCAGGCCCTCCGGCAGTCCAACAAAGCTTAAATTCTGCTGCCTGCAACGGTTCTCCAGATCGTCGACTTTGACCTTTAATGTCATTCCCTCCCCCACCAACAATGTCATTTCTGCCTCCAACAAGCCAATCTGGTCACTGTGATCATTGAGTGCCTCCTCCACCTCCTTAATTGTCATCCCCTGTGCCTCCACCCGCTGATCCAACCTGTCCAATGAGGCACAAATAGGTGCCAATGTCCCTCTGTTGCCTTCATCAGATCTTCAGCAACCGCTTGTCGCTGTTTCTTAAATTCCCCCGACAAGAATTCCACCAACTTCATCCAATGAGGGGGCAGTGACTCCACAGAGACCTCTGCTATTTTCTCCCTTCTGAGGCTCGAGAGACTTCTGAATCGGATGAAGATCCTTTGTCTAGTATTACATCCCTTAGACATCTCTCAACAGAGGGGATCTAATTCTGTCACACTGTGCCAATTTATTCCTAAAAATCACCTGTTTAACAGGTAAAAAGGGCCAAAAAACCAAATTCCCAGGCAGGAGCCACCTCATGTGCGACTGCTCACCTCATAGGCACCACCAGTTCCCACTGAAGTTGTGGCTGATGATGCCAATGCGGAGGCCTGAGGCCGAGGCAGAAACTCAATATAATGAGGCCCATGTTGCCATCCGTGTTGTCATTGAGTGGTGCATCAGGCTGCTCAAGATTCTGTTCCGATGCCTGGACTGCTTTGGTCTTCTGCTCTGCGGTGGTCTGCTGTGTTCTCCACAATCTGGCAGAGCATCAGGGCGACATGCTGGAGGAGAGGGAAGCAGACCAGGAGGGGGTGGACGACGAGCTTGAGGAGGAGACGGACGATGGAGGACAGGTGGAGTAAGGGTCCGACATGCCAGGAGGACCAGGGAGGCCCTAATTGTGGCCAGATTCTCCTAGTACTAGGCTGTGTCCGTCAACTCAACACCCCAGCCGACCTCTGGTGCCTCGCCATCCTGTTCTGCCTGCTGCCCTTGAGATGCGCCGGTGTCGGCTGGGGGTGGTGGGGGGATTCAGAAGAACTGACGACCACTGTAGTCTCCTTGGTGGAAGGCTGTGTGTTGGATTCCAGTGCATCCTCCTCCCTGAAGGTGCCCATAGGGACCTGGGTGAATTCATGGGATGGGGGGGGGGGGGAGACACCACTGGAGTGAGCTCCAGAAGCCTCTGCATCATCTGGCACTGCCAGTCCTGTAGGCTCCCCATTGTCTGCACTGGGTGTCAATGCTCTCTGCGATGCTAATCAATGACTGGGCCACACTCTAAAGTGCCTCAGCAATGTCCATCTGTATCTGGGACATGTTTCCATTGACTGGGAGATCACGTTGAAGCACTCAGCCATGATCGTCACAGCTTGGACCATACCTTGGACACCACCACTCAAGGTGTAGATGTCGTGCTTCAGGTTTTCCATTGCAGTCACCATCCTAGCAGTGTTGGCCTCAGTGCGACACATTGTTGACACCGTCTCCTGCGCCGGAAGGCTTTGGGACTCCTCCAACCGCCTTCGCTGTCACTGGAATGTCACTGACACCCCCCTGAATATATCATTTGCATTAGCTCTGGGAGAACCTTGTCCCGAAGCCAGGCATATGACTGAGACGCAGCAGATTTCCAAATGCTGTCGCCCTTGGGTGTTCCTGCTTCCACCTGATGTGCATCAGCAGCTGTGAGGTGCTCACCAGATTGTGCCCCCGATGCCTGTCCATTAATGTTGGCCACCAAGGTGTGTGTCTCTGTGGTAATGGAAGGTGGGGGTGATAGCTATGACGCCTTGGTGATGGTCTCTTCGGAGCTCTCCTCCGAGGTGGTCTCTCGGGTGTCAGGGGAGGGCGTGGGGGCACGACTCCGGTTAGCCCGGCCTCCTCAGATGGTGATCCTGTGAAACACTGGACACATGGTCAGTGAACAGGAAGGATAATTTTGTGGGACATGGACAACTGACTTAAGACAGGTCATCTGGGTGAAGGGACAATGGATCCTCTACCTCTTTGGCGCAGGTCAACCTCGCTGTTGGTCCCTGCTCTCGCCTCAAACAACCCTGCGATCTCGAGGGCCCGTTACTCATAGGAGGTGAGGACTCGGAACTTTGGGATTCCTCCCCCACCTTTGTCTTTCCCACGTATTATGGGCTATCTTCTCCTGCGGGAACAAAGAGAGTGCATTGTAAGCCACAAGCTTGATGGCACAGGAGGGTCTATAGCAGGTGGCATGTGTGAGCACTGCACCTGGACATGAAGGTGTTGTGCTGGTGGGTGCCAGAGGTTCTAAGGAACAAGCTTGAAGATCGGATGTTGGGAGAATGCAAGGTGTCGGCCAATGGATTTGGGGGGGGGGGGTGGAAGTGAGGGGGGAGTTGGGAATTTGAAGGGTGGCAGGCGGAACTGGTGCCATGTGAGAAATTGAAGCTCATTGGAGGTTGTTTGTGTTCTCCCACTCCCTCGGGGAGCAGGGGACCCTGTCTCTCATCCACTGCGTCGAGAAGCCTGGCCAGGCCAGCATTCTCAAAGCGAGGAGCAGGTCTCTGCGCTGCCATGCTTGTGTTTTGACTGGGACTGAGTGGTCAGGGAGTGTTTAAAAGCAGCTCCCCCTTGTTAACGGCGAGCAACTGAGGTGCAAGTCAGGTGAATCAGATAGCGAGGGAGGCAGGCATGGCGAGACACACCTGGGGGTTTATTTTTGGGACTACGTACGGGTGAATACAGGCCGCGATCTCGCCAATGCAACCGGTGCATAGCACCCCGCCAAACCCGCCCAAAATGACACTTTGAAATTTTCTGGGTGAATCAGTAATCAGGGTTCAATAATGTGTTTATCGGTGTGACGGAGCATTGGAGAGTGGTCAGTATAATGCCGATTACTGCAAAAGGAAACAGAATTAAACTTTCCTTAGGATCAAAGCAGAGCAAGATGATACACTATCAGGTCCAGCCTAAGTGAACAACCAGGGAGGACTGTATCCCAGGGTAAAAGTACAGAGGTCCTGGCAGGAATTTAACAGAATGGCTTTGGTCTTAGCAGTGTTCAAAACTGTTGGCTGTGAAATTATGTGTAATAGTTCTGAAAATCTATTTGACCTGCCAATTTATATCTGCCATACAAAATTCAATTCATCTGCACAGATTGTATTGTCCTTCGGCAATGGAAATCTAAAATCTAATTCAACTCGTACTTTCTTGTGTGTGTTTATATTGAAGCATAGAGCAAAAGTCATTCTGGCTCTGTGACTCACTAAATAAATGATCCTGTTTTAAGGAGATGGCCCCTTGCATTTAATACTTAATCTTCATTTAGGAATTTTAGGACTGTTGCTGTCCTGAAGAGAGCTGAGGGGAAGCTCACATAAAATGGAGAAGAATATAAAGCGTATCTGATGTAGCTTCAGAGTATGATTTGTCTTTGTATCAATGCTGCTGACTACAATCCATTCTTAAATATTTGTGAGCCCCCAAGACCATTATTCATGGAATATTCTTTCTGATTCTTGCCATGCCTGGAAAGATCCAGTATGCAGCATTAATATGCTGTAAGTAAATGGGTTAACTGCACCAGTGCAAATCAAAATATGTTCAGTGTTTCACATCTTGTAATAAAGAGTACTAAAGAAAATGATTTAAACAGCACCCTCTGCAAATGTTTTGTACTGATGCAATATCACCGAGAATGAATGCAGACTTTTTCAAGCAAGATATAAATCAATAGGCTAGCAGTTCAGAAGTATTATTTTTATTACAGTTCCTGCGTGGAACTGTCAGTCCATGAAGAACACCAGTAACAAAGTAATTATTGACGTTGTGATCATATCAGGACATATTTATTAATTTTCAAAGGGCAGCAACAGACCACCACATTTTGTGGATATTCCTCTGCCCAGCAAGGTGCGGAATATTCACTGGGAAATGAAACATTTTCTCGCTAATAATAACTTATTGTCACAAGTAGGCTTCAATGAAGTTACTGTGAAAAGCCCCTCGTCGCCACATTCCGGTGCCTGTTCAGTGAGGCTGGTACGGGAATTGAACCCGCGCTGCTGGCCTTGTTCTGCATTACAAGCCAGCTCTTTAGCCCACTGTGCTAAACCAGCCCCTAAGCAAAATCTGTGGAGATGCCAGGGATTGAACCCGGGACCTCATACATTCACTGAAAGTCCAACTTTCACTACCGTACGTCGCTAGGCATTCACTGTCAGTATCAAGTATTCCTAACTCAGTTACTTACTAGTTAATAGATGCGAGGCAAAGCTCTTCAACTCCAATAATGAGATACCAACTAGGTTTCCAAGGTGTATGCCTATTCTGCTGGTGTGACATTTTTCAAGACAGCCACTGATAATCCTGAGATTGTCAGTTTAATATCATTTAATACCAATTTAGGGGCCGGGATTCTCCCCTACCCGGCAGGGCGGGGGGTCCCGGCGGGAGGAGTGGCAGGAACCACTCCGCCGTCGGGCCCCCACAAAGGTGCGGATTTCTCTGCACCCTTAGGGGCCAGGCCCTCACCGTGAGGGGCTAGGTGCGCGCCGGAGTGTTTTCTGCTCCACCGGATGGCGTGGAAGGCCTTTGGCTCCACGCCAGCCGGGGCTGAAAGGACTGCACCGGCCGGCGGAAGTCCGCGCATGTGGGGGTGTCTCTTACGCGTCGGCCATGGTGAAGACTGTGGCCGAGGCGGAAGGAAAAGAGTGGCCCCACAGCACAGGCCCACCCGCGGATCGGTGGGCCCCGATCGCGGGCCAGGCCACCGTGGGGGCACCCCCTGGGGCCAGATCACCCCGTGCCCCCCCCAGGACCCCGGAGCCCGCCCGCGCCACCTAGTCCCGCCGGTAAGAGAGGTGGTTTGATTCTCGCCGGCAGGACAGGCATTCCAGCAGCGGGCCGGTGAATCGCCGGGGTGGCCCGCCGACTGGCACGGCGCGATTCCCGCCCCCACCGAATATCCAGTGCCGGAGAATTTGGCAACCGGCGTGGGCGGGATTCACGCAAGCCCCCGGCGATTCTCCGACCCGGCGGGGGGTCGGAGAATCCCGCCCAGGGCCAATTTTGTGCTGTGGGCACAGATTCAAGAAACCTGTCTTCTATTTTCCAAGGATCTACTTCCCTCTGTTTCCCGCCCGTTCATATATCTGTCTAGATGCATCTTAAATGATGCTATCGTGCCTGCCTCTACGACCTCCGCTGGCAAAGCGTTCCAGGCACCCACCACCCTCTGCGGAAAAAACTTTCCACGCACATCTCCCTTAAACTTTCCCCCTCTCACCTTGAAATCGTGACCCCTTGTAATGGACACCCCCACTCTTGGAAAAAGCTTGTTGCTATCCACCCTGTCCATACCTCTCATAATTTTGTAGACCTCAATCAGGTCCCCCCTCAACATCCGTCTTTCCAATGAAAACAATCCTAATCTACTCAACCTTTCTTCATAGCTAGCCTCCTCCATACCAGGCAACATCCTGGTGAACCTCCTCTGCATCCTCTCTAAAGCATCCACATCCTTCTGTAATGTGGCGACCAGAACTGCACGCAGTATTCCAAATGTGGCCTAACCAAAGTCCTATACAACTGTAACATGACCTGCCGACTCTTGTACTCAATACCCCGTCTGATGAAGGCAAGCATGCTGTATGCCTTCTTGACCACTCTATCGACCTGCGTTGCCACCTTCAGGGTACAATGGACCTGAACTCTCAGATCGCTCTGTACATCAATTTTCCCCAGGACTCTTCCATTGACCGTATAGTCCACTCTTGAATTTGATCTTCCAAAATGCATCACCTCGCATTTGCCTGGATTGAACTCCATCTGCCATTTCTCTGCCCAACTCTCCAATCTATTCATATTTTGCTGTATTCTCTGATAGTCCTCCTCGCTATCTGCAACTCCACCAATCTTAGTATCATCTGCAAACTTGCTAATCAGACCACCTACACCTTCGTCCAGATCATTTATGTATATCACAAACACCAGTGGTCCGAGCACGGATCCCTGTGGAACACCACTAGTCACCTTTCTCCATTTTGAGACACTCCCTTGCACCACTATTCCCTGTCTCCTGTTGCCCAGCCAGTTCTTTATCCATCCAGCTAGTACACCCTGAACCCAATACGACTTCACTTTTTCCATCAACCTGCCATGGGAAACTTTATCAAACGCCTTACTGAAGTCCCTGTATATGACATCTACAGCCCTTCCCTCATCAATTAACTTTGTCACTTCCTCAAAGAATTCTATTAGGTTTGTAAGGCATGACCTTCCCTGCACAAAACCATCCTGCCTATCACTGATAAGTCTATTTTCTTCCAAATATGAATAGATCCTATCCCTCAGTATCTTCTCCAACAGTTTGCCTACCACTGACGTCAAGCTCACAGGTATATAATTCCCTGGATTATCCCTGCTACCCTACTTAAACAAAGGGACAACATTAGCAATTCTCCAGTCCTCCGGGACCTCACCCATGTTCAAGGATGCTGCAAAGATATCTGTTAAGGCCCCAGCTATTTCGTCCCTCGCTTCCCTCAGCAACCTGGGATAGATCCCATCCGGACCTGGGGACTTGTCCACCTTAATGCCTTTTAGAATACCCAAAACTTCCCCCTTCCTTATGCTGAATTGACCTAGAGTATTTAAACATCCATCCCTAGCCTCAACATCCATCATATCCCTCTCCTTGAATACCGATGCAAAGTACTCATTAAGAATCTCACCCAGTTCCTCTGACTCACGCATAAATTCCCTGTTTTGTCTTTGAGTGGGCCAATCCTTTCTCTAGTTACCCTCTTTCTCCTTATATACGAATAAAAGGCTTTGGGATTTTCCTTAACCCTGTTAGCCAAAGATATTTCATGACCCCTTTTAGCCCTCTTTATTGCGCGTTTGAGATTTGTCCTACTTTCCCGATATTCCTCCAAAGCTTCATCAGTTTTAAGTCGCCTAGATCTTATGTATGCTTCCTTTTTCATCTTAGCTAGTCTCACAATTCCACCCGTCATCCATGGTTCCCTAATCTTGCCATTTCTATCCCTCATTTTCACAGGGACATGTCTGTCCTGCACTCTAATCAATCTTTCCTTAAAAGACTCCCACATTTCAAATGTGGATTTACCCTTAAACAGCTGCTCCCAATCCACATTCCCTAGCTCCTGCCGAATTTTATTATACTTTTGTTAAACTTTCCCCAATTTAGCACTCTTCCTTTAGGACCACTCACGTCTTTGTCCCTGAGTATTCTAAAACTTACGGAATTGTGATCGCTATTCCCAAAGTAATCACCGACTGAAACTTCAACCACCTGGCCGGGATCATTCCCCAATACCAGGTCCAGTATGGCCCCTTCCCGAGTTGGACTATTTACATACTGCTCTAAAAAACTCTCCTGGATGCTCCTTACAAATTCTGCTCCATCTACGCCTCCAACAATACATGAGTCCCATTCAATGTTGGGAAAGTTAAAATCTCCCATCACAACCACCCTATTGCTCCTACATTTTTCTATAATCTGTCTACATATTTGTACCTCTACTTCACGCTCGCTTTTGGAAGGCCTGTAGTAAAGTTCCAACAATGTTAGTGCACCCTTCCTATTTCTTAACTCCACCCATATTGCCTCAGTGCTCGAACCCTCCATCATGCCCTCCTTAATCACAGCTGTGACATCATCTCTGACCAGTAATCCAACTTCTCCTCCTCTTTTACCTCCCTCTCTATCCCTCCTGAAGCATCTATACCCTGGGATATTTAGTTGCCAGTCTTGCCCTTCCCTCAACCAAGTCTCAGTAATACCAATAACATCATATTCCCGGGTACTAATCCAAGCCCTAAATTCATCTGCCTTACCTGCTACCCTTCTCGCATTGAAACAAATGCACCTCAGACCACCTGTCCCTTTGCGTTCATCATCTCTTCCCTGTCTACTCTTCCGCTTAGTCACATTGAGTTTATTATCTAGTACCTTACTGGCTTTAGTTGCTGCCTTTTTACTGACCTCTAACTACCTAATCTGGTTCCCATCCCCCTGCCACATTAGTTTAAAACCTCCCAACAGTGTTAGCAAAAGCACCCCCTGGGAAATTGGTTCCAGTCCTGCCCAGGTGTAGACCATCCGATTTGTAATGGTCCCACCACCCCCAGAACCGGTTCCAATGTCCCAAAAATCTGAACCCCCTCCCTCCTGCATCATCTCTCAAGCCACGTATTCATTCTGACTATTCTTGAATTTCTACTCTGACTGTCCCGTGGCACAGGTAGCAATTCTGAGATTACTACCTTTGAGGTCCTGCTTTTTAACTTATCTCCTAACTCCCTAAATTCCGATTGTAGGACCTCATCCCGTTTTTGACCTATATCGTTGGTGCCTATATGCACCATGACAACTGGCTGTTCACCCTCCCCCTTCAGTATGTCCTGCAGCCGATCTGAGACATCCCTGACCCGTGCACCCGGGAGGCAACATACCACTCGGGAGTCTCGTTTTTGACCACAGAAACGCCTGTCTACTCCCCTTACGATTGAATCCCCTATGACTATAGCCCTGCCAGTCTTTTTCCCGCCCTTCTGTGCAGCAGAGCCAGCCACGGTGCCATGAGCCTGGCTATTACTGCCTTCCCCTGGTGAGTCATCTCCGCCAACAGTATCCAAAACGGTATACCTGTTTTGGAGGGAGATGACTGCAGGGGACACCTGCACTGCCTTCCTGCTCTTTCTCTGCCTTTTGGTCACCCATTCCCTGTCTCCCTCGCCAATCCTAATCTGTGGTGTGACCAACTCACTGAACGTGCTATCCACGACCTCCTCAGCATCGCAGATGCTCCGAAGTGAGTCCATCCGCAGCTCCAGAGCCATCATGCGGTCTAACAGGAGCTGCAGCTGGACACACCTCCCACACATGAAGGAGTCAGGGACATCGGCCGCGTCCCTGAACTCCCACATTGAGCACGAGAAGCATAACACGGGTCTGGGATCTCCTGCCATTTTTACACTTTACCTTAACTGATTACAAATATAATATCAAATAATGAATAAGTGAAAGAAATAAAGATTTTACTTACCAATCACAATACTTACCAACACACAAAGAGTTAAATTTCTCCCAGCTACTGCTAATTGGAGCATTTTCCTTACCAGCCAATCAGGTCACTGCTTTGCTGTGATGTCACTCTTCAAGGTAAGTTTTTAAAGTTTTTTAAAGAGGCAAACGTAACTTTCCGACAGACCCCTGGACACTGCTCCCGCCGAAAATCTGAAGGCGCTTCTGCGGCAGCTGTGTCCCCGCCGCTCTCCTTGCGCTCTTTTATGCTGTGTCTCCGCTGCTCTCCTCGCGCCCTTTCACTGTGTCCCTGCCGCTTTCCTTGCGCTCTTTTATCCTGTGTCCCTTCCGCTCTCCTTGCGCTCTTTCACTGAGTCTCCACCGCTCTCCTCGCGCTCTTTTATCCTGTGTCCCCGCCGCTCTCCTCGCGCTCTTTCACTGAGTCTCCCTGCTCTCCTCGCGCTCTTTTATCCTGTGTCCCCGCCGCTCTCCTCGCGCTCTTTCACTGAGTCTCCGCCGCTCTCATCACGCTCTTTCACTGAGTCTCCACCGCTCTCCTCGCGCTCTTTTACTGAGTCCCCGCCGCTGTCCTCGCGCTCTTTCACCAGCAGTCCCTTTGTCCTCACTCCGACCGGATTCTGTCACTTGACAACAGCTCCTCCACAAACCACCTTCAAGATACGGTGACAGCAATGCACTGATGCAAATTTTCCCCACAACATCCAATCAACAGCTCTGCTCTACTGCCCTCTTCTGGATGATTGCCTTGACTTGAACACCTAGGGTCTTGCTCAGGTACACTTTCTGGATACAGTGACCGCAATGCACTGATGCAAATTTTCCCCACACCAGCCAATTAGCAGCTCTGCTTTACTGCCCTCTGCTGGATGATTAGAAACATTTGCATCACTAGCATAGTCCAGCAGCTGTGTATATTGGGAAACAGAGAACCGCATGTCCATCGCGTCCCAATATCCCAGTGCTGTACTGTTACTGTTCAATCCCTAAGACATGAAAGCTGTATCTATCGAAATGTTGTTCTTTTTTGCTACATTTAAAATGGATTTTCTGCTGAACAAAAAAAAAGCTATAAGTCATGTGACCACGGGATTGACCCTTTGTTCTGGAAGCTGCCGATAGGAGTTACAAAAACAAAATAATTCCTCTCTCAGCTTGTGCAATCTCACACCGCATTGTACAGACCCCCTTGTAATGACAAACCCAGGGGACTGAGATCAAACTTGCTATGCTCCAGAGCTGTTAACAGACTCATATGTGAGCCTAAAGCAAAAATAAATGCAAATTACTGCAGATTCTGGAATCTGAAAGAAAAACAGAAAATGGTGGACAATCTCAGCAGATCTGGCAGCATCTGTGAAGAGAGAACGGAGCTAATGTTTCCCTCAAAATGTTAGCTTTGTTCTCTCTCCACAGATTCTGTCAGACCTGTTGAGATTGTCCATAATTTTCTGTTTTTGTGTATTACTGTCCAGGTCATTTCAAAAGGGGGACTATTGAAGAAACAATGGACATCATTTGCATCTTGACAAGCTTACCTGCCTAACTTACCTGACCAGCAGAGTCAGAGGATCTGCTTTGACAATAGTTTCCTGGAGTTGCAATTCGAAAATGAAATGAAATGAAAATCGCTTATTTTCACAAGTAGGCTTCAAATGAAATTACTGTGAAAAGCCCCTAGTCGCTACATTCTGGCACCTGTTCGGGGAGGCTGGTATGAAAATTGAACTGTGCTGCTGGCCTGCCTGGGTCTGCTTTCAAAGTCAGTGATTTAGCCCTGTGCTAAACCAGCCCCGTATGAGCTCAGTTTATATGGATGGTAATTCTTTCAACAGCTAAGGACTGTGACATTATCAGTCCCAAAATCAAAGTTTTGAAATCACTAGATACCTTTGGCAACAGAGAAATCCTCAGAATGCTGTTTTAACACCAACTAGAATGGACTCCAGCAGCCTGGCTGAACAAACAGTTGGTTACGATCTTTCAACTCCACAAGGCCTGCTTGATTCAAAAATCTCTGATCAATGCTTGCCAAGTGGTCTAAGCATAGAAAGCCCATCCTGTTTCAGTGTTTTTCATTTCAAGGATTTTTATGTTGTTGTCTCCAACCAGAAACCCATCAGTACTGAACCCCACCATGAAGGGAGCACTCTGGACTTTGACTCCTCAGACGCTGGCAATCACGTGAGCTAACATTCTGTGATTCTTGTACTGTTACTATCCATTGTATGTTAATTTTTTTTCTACCCCACCCCCACCCAAACGATGTGTGTGTGTGCAGTGGAGCGGGAGGTTGTGAACACTCCTCCGCTGGATTTTGAATGTGAAATAAACTAACCTTCTGAGTTAATCATAATACAAGTTTGCTGTGAGTTATTAGTAAATTAGTGCATCATAAAAAGGTTTGGGGAAACACACCACAGCATACTTTAAAAACAATTCAAAACATCTTCTGCTTACAGACAATTAGTGAGAGGAAAGAAGTACAGTTTGCCTGTCTCTCTATTGTCCGTAACAGCGAGCAAGAACTTGGTAAATTGCCCATCAAGTCCTTTGTAAGCTCACTGACTCATGCAGTTGCTTTGGATTCACTGTTGCACAAAATCTTCATTTGTTTTCTCTGATTCTCTATATTTGCTGTATCTTCCAATCTGCTTCCGAACAAGCAGTGTTCCTCTGCTCAGATGTCCCCCCATCTGCAATTGGCAAGATCCCTGATCTTAATATTTCCTCATTTCCGTTCCCTACTCATAGCCCTTCTTGCCCTTGTGACACGAACCGTGTCCCTGTCCTCATCTTCTATTCCACCTCAAAGCATATCTTTACATGCCCTCTCTCCCTATTTTCCAGAACCCATGTTTACTACATTTGAGTGCCCTCCTCCAGATGTTTTTCACAAGGCACCATTGTAATGTGTTGGGTGTTCTGGATCACAAACAGGTCACCAACATTGGAAGTGGTGCAACTCTATTTTATTATAAGGTTAACTATATTAACATACTTGAACTGTGGGTAAATGCAATACCAGCTTTAACTGTTGACCCTTACCTAGTCTTAACCAGGTGATGCACTCAGCACATGGTGAATGTCTGTGTTGCAGGCTGTGAGCTCTGTGCTCCGAGCTGGCTGCTACTAGAATGAGCGGGAACTCTCCTGTCCCCTGTCTTGATAGTGCGTGTGCTCTCACTGGTGATTGGCTGCGGTGTTGTGTATGCTGATTGGTCCCACTGCATGTCCATCAGTGTGTGTGTGTCTGCACCATAATATACTGGTGTATATTATGACACATTGCACATGTAACACCTTCCCATTTGCTTCTTCCATAACATCAAGAATCCCGAACACCTTTTGCAAATGGTCTTTTTTATATTGGTGAAACCAAATACAGACCAGTTAACTGCTTTGCTGACCATCTTTCTTTTGCTGGCTAACGTAAACCTATTTTTTACACGACTTACCAATTAAACTCATCTCACTCTCTCTTTTTTGCTTCAATTAAGCTCAGAGCACACTGCAATGTCACAATGGCAACTGAGGAATTTGAATTCAATTCATTGAATAAATCTAGAACCTCAGGAATGATGACCATTAAACGGCTGGATTGCATAAAATCTTTTTTGTTCACTAATGTCCTTTATGGAAGAAAATGTGCCATCCTTACTAGACCTGATCTATTTGCGACTTCAGACCCAGAGCAATGAGATTGACTCAGAACTGCGCTCTGAAATAGTCTAGAAAAACATTTTGTCAAATTCAAGGGGAACTGCTTATCTGAATTTTAACTTCTACCTCTTGTGCTCCTTTCTAATTGTTTTGGTCAGCATTGTACTAATAAATCCCCACCTGAAACCTGTCTTTTCCCTTTTCAGACATTGGATGATTTGGCATCTATTTCCAGAATTTTCTTTGTTTATTTCTGTAAATGATCTGAGATTGCCCAAACTCATTCCACACGTCCTGTGGAATTCAATGTTGGCGAAGAAGGTCTCACCTGCCGGCTGAAAAACGGGTGGGAGTGCTGCGTCGCCTCCATCGGGCCATCAAGCACCTAACTGCAGCATTGGGGCCCAAGGGGCCCATCGGGAACTACCAGCTAATCAGAGGTCAAGTGTTCTCCATTGTTCAACAGTAGCGTCATTAGTGGTGGCTGCTGCTGACAATACAGACACCAAAGGCCTAGGATCCTCCCTCACCCCCTTCTACCTGGCAAGGTCCCCCTGGGTCTGGTCCGTGGGAGTACCAACCTGACACCCAGGCACGCTGGCACTGCCAGGGTGCCGGGCTGGCAGTGCTAAGATGCATGGGTACCGGGGGAGGACTAGGGCGACACCCTGCCCTGTCTCCAACCACCTCGGCATCTCCAATGACAGGAAGACTCCCCGCCCCAGGTGTCGTTATGCCTGGCCCACGTTTGAGTGGACCAGTACTAAATAGCGCCCTGGTGAGGTCTCCCAGGAGCGGCTGTTGTGTTCTGGGAGCTGGGTGAATCTGGCGAGATGTTTCAAGCATCATGAATTTCGCAAGAGGCCTCTCGCGAGATTCAACGGCCTAGTCCCGACACTAAATTGGGCACAATGAGGCCGCTGAATTGTACCCTTCGTGATCTTTTGGGAGAATTGCGCCAATATTTGATGGTTTAATTGTTGGTGTGTTCAACTCTCAAAACTAGCTTTGGGGGCTTGTTAATTTGCTTTGAAGGAATTGGAGGGAGCCAATCTCTGTGGAATTTCAGAGAGACCCAGCTCTATCACACGTTCTTGGACAGAAAATGAGTGTACATTGCATTTTCTCAGCTTCCTAATTTGGTTTATACAAAGGACATTCTAGAATTATGGAATTTAAAAAATGACAGCAATGGTTGTAAATTGGGGCTGGGTTTTACGGGCCGCCGTGTTTCCTGCCAACCCTGACTTAAATGTCAGTCAGGAGATTGCCCACAAGCAAGCTGCCTGCCGCGCAGCCATTTTACTCTCAGTGGGAGTTTAATTGACTCACTGCGAGACTTCCACCCCACCTGGGGAGATGCCCCACCTTTGAGAGCTGCCAGCCAATCTGATAACGTGACAATCCCGACCACCAAAGAAGTACAGTGATTACATTCCAACCTTCTTTTAAGTGTGTTAGAAAAATAAGGAAAGAAAAACTTATTAAGTATCAATTAAATTCCTTGAAAAAATATACCAACAGACCAAATGTACCAATGCTTCCAGCACTATATATTCTGGCTGAAATGTGACAACGTTGTAAAATACGACTATCAATGCAGCTATTTGTGATCTGAGGGGGATTGGCACGTGTCCTAGATTTACGGAACAGAATAAAAACCTTGATTCCTATGAACTTACTGTAGCACGGTGTGAACCCCTGGCACCAGGTTCCTCATGAGATCGTCTTCGCGAGTAATGCAGAGTAAAGGCTGGAGCTCTTCCTAAGAGTGATTTTACAATCGATTCTTTTGAACTGAAATTTTGCTCTCAACCTCCCTTTAAAGCAATTGAAGCAATGGCTGCTGGAAATATGAAAATTGTTAACAGTAACGCAGAGGCTGCATTTTACAAAGTAATGATCCAGCTCTGCGCGGAGGAAAGAAAGTTCTCCATTGCATTCCTGTTCAGTAGAGTCATGTTTCACTAAAGGAAAGGTAAACAGTAAGAGACAGCCGAGTCTCAGATGACTGCATATTGCTGGACACGGATACTTGCTAAATTCGAAGCAATAAAATGGGAACTGTGTAAGAGAACCAGATGCTTTGCCTTGTAGAGCCTGGAGTAAAGAAAAGTTAAAGATGCCCTACGGTGTACACAATAAAAGCAATTATAAAAATAGATGGGCATGAAGCCTGGAGGATGTCACTGATATACTGCTGAGGAAGCAAGTCACTGACCACAGATTGGGATCTGGTTTCTCCATTTTCAGACACCTTGAAAACACTGCAATCGGCTCCAGAATTCATCCGACATTGGAGAAGTAATTTCATCCCGATAGGGATGATTACTGCTGTGAAGGCGGGAAATGAATGGTAATTCAATCTGTAAAAGGCTGAAGCCAGTTCAAGGGGTTCATCAGTCTTCGAGCAGTAGGGAGGACAAGGTCAGGGATGACGCAAGGGAGCAGCAGTTCTGAAAGTGGGCATAAGGGAACCCACAGCACAAAGGGATTCTCAGATTCTCGGACACATTCTTGGAGGTGTTCCTTGCTCGGGTCAAGGCCAGATGAAGGAGTCAGCTATTCAGTGCCGAGGGCAGGAAATCTCATAAGGGAATGCTTCAAGTTGTTTCGAAGAACACAGCAGGGGCAGTTAGTGTAAGCTCCACTATCCCATGATGTCACATAATGCAGGAAGTGATTCAATGTTTTCTGAAGTATTGCAAAGGAAGGTTAAAACTCTTGCTGCTAATTCACATCTTCTCTCACCAACAGAGATTTAACTCTCTTTCTTGCCAATTCTTTTCCTGTCAGTACTGATGTGTTGGGTGTTCTGGATCACAAACAGGTCACCAACACTGGAAGTGGTGCAACTCTATTTTATTATAAGGTTAACTATATTAACATACTTGAACTGTGGGTAAATGCAATACCAGCTTTAACTGTTGACCCTTGCCTAGTCCAGGTGATGCACTCAGCACATGGTGAATGTCTGTGTTGCAGGCTGTGAGCTCTGTACTCCGAGCTGGCTGCTACTAGAATGAGCGGGAACTCTCCTGTCCCCTGTCTTTATAGTGCGCGTGCTCTCACTGGTGATTGGCTGCGGTGTTGTGTATGCTGATTGGTCCCACTGCATGTCCATCAGTGTGTGTGTGTGTGTGTCTGCACCATGATATACTGGTGTATATTATGACATCCCCCCTTTTATATAAAGAATATATGCCTGCGTGACAATAAATATCGTGTAGTGAATGTACCTGACTATGTGTGTGCGTGTTATTTACATGACTCTGTACATGAGGCTAATCTATTTACACAGGAAGGTGCCTGGTGCCGAGAAACAGGGGGCGTCATTCTCCGACCCCCCGCCGGATCGGAGAATGGCCGTTGGCCGCCGTGAATCCTGCCCCCGCCCCCGCCGAAGTCTCCGAAGGGAGAAAAGTCGGCGGGGCGTTAATGGCGCCGCTGCCGCGGAGAATGTCACGGGTCTGCGCAAGGCAGCCGATTTTCGGCCTGCCGATATTCTCCCTTCCGGATGGGCCGAAGTCCCGTCGACGTGATGACCGTTCACGTCGACGTCAATCAAACCTCCTTTTCATCGGCGTGACCCGGTGCTCCAGGCTCACGCCGACCAGCGAGGAGGTGAGTGACGGCCTGGGGGGTTGGCTCTGGGCAGGAAATGGCGTGGCTGCAGACTGATTGCGTGAGGAGAGGTGTGTCTCGGCTTGTGTGTGTGTGCGGCGGGGGGGGGGGTGGTTAGAGTAGGCTGGGCTCCGGGGGAGTGCCGGGAGGGGGTCCGTGCCGGGGTGGAGGTTGGGGGTTGGGGGGGGTCCGTGCTGGGGTGGAGGTTGGGGGTTGGGGGGGTCCGTGCTGGGGTGGAGGTTGGGGGGGGGTCCGTGCTGGGGTGGAGGTTGGGGGGGGGTCCGTGCTGGGGTGGAGGTTGGGAGGGGGGGTCCGTGCTGGGGTGGAGGTTGGGAGGGGGGGTCCGTGCTGGGGTGGAGGTTGGGGGTTGGGGGGGGTCCGTGCTGGGGTGGAGGTTGGGGAGGGGGTCCGTGCCGGGGTGGAGGTTGGGGGGGGGGGGTCCGTGCTGGGGTGGAGGTTGGGGAGGGGGTCCGTGCCGGGGCGGAGGTTGGGGGGGGGTCCGTGCTGGGGTGGAGGTTGGGGGTTGGGGGGGGTCCGTGCCGGGGTGGAGGTTGGGGAGGGGGTCCGTGCCGGGGTGGAGGTTGGGGGGGGTCCGTGCTGGGGTGGAGGTTGGGGGGGGGGGGTCCGTGCTGGGGTGGAGGTTGGGGGTTGGGGAGGGGGTCCGTGCTGGGGTGGGTGATGGGAGGGCAAATGAGTTGGTCCACCTGGCCAGGTGCCAGCCTCCAACAGTTGGACCCATGCGGTCCATGCCACCTGGCTGGGGGGAGGAGGGGATATGGGCAATGATGACATGTCGTCGTTCCCCTCCCCCCCACCAGGCCGTCATGTTTTCAGACCATCCAGCGATGTTGGCCGCCGTGGTGGCAGCCGCTCATGTCTATGTTGCCCTGGATGAGGAGGAGGAGGAGGAGGAGGAGGAGGAGCATGCCAGAGAGGCGGCGCAGGCTGCCGCAGAGGGGCAGGCGGCAGCCGCCCAGGCTGGAGGGACACCTTACCGACAGGACGAGGAGGGGGAGGAGGACGTCGCGGCCCCACGGCAACGGAGGCACCCGAGGGCGCCCCGTGTGTACCGGCCCCGGCAGTCATACCAGGACCTCACGGACCGGGAATGCAGGAGGAGACTCCGGATGAGCCGGGAAACCGTGGCACACATTTGCCACCTGCTGGCACACCTGTCACCACGTGTCACTAACGGGTGACACCCTCTCCCCGTGTCCGTCAAGGTTACGGTGGCCCTGAACTTTTATGCAGCGGGGTCATTCCAGGCACCGAGTGGGGACCTGTCCGGCATATCGCAGACATCGGTGCATCGGTGCATCCGGGCAGTGACAGATGCCCTTTATGCCATGGCGCACCGCTACATCCGCTTTCCCGTGGACCGGGCCAGCCAAGATGCCCGGGCCGTGGGCTTCTCTGCCGTTGCCGGGTTCCCCAATGGTCCAGGGCGCGATCGATGGGATGCACGTCGCCGTGCGGCCACCTGCAGATAACAGGGCCGTGTTCACTAATAGGAAGGGGACCTATTCAATGAATGTACAGGTGGTCTGCGACCACCGCATGATGATCCTGCACGTCTGTGCCCGTCACCCAGGCAGTGTACACGACTCATTCGTGTTGTCGCGGTCATCCATCCCCGGCATGTACGAGGGACGCCATCCCCGGCTGAGGGGCTGGTTGCTGGGCGACAGGGGCTACCCATTGCGATCGTGGCTGATGACGCCTATACGGAGGCCACGCAATGAGGCGGAGAACCGCTACAATGATGCCCATGTAGCGACAAGGGGAGTGATCGAGAGGTGCTTTGGCGTGCTGAAGATGCGTTTCAGGTGCCTGGACCTCTCTGGGGGCGCCCTCCAGTATCGGTCAGATAGGGTCGGCCGCATCATTGTGGTGTGCTGCGTCCTGCACAACATAGCCCAGCAGAGGGGCGATGTGCCGCAGGCAGAGGAGGGCGGAGTGGAGGAGCAGCAGGAAGAGGCGCAGTCCTCCCCAGATGAGGGGGATGGGGGCAATGGTCAGGGCAGACGGGGTAGACACAGGCGGGTGGCTGTCCACCGTTACCGGCTGGCCCAGCGGGCACGGGACAGACTGATAGACGCCCGCTTCACTGACTAGATGGGCGTGGGAATCGGGTAGTATGGCCACAGACCGCACACCATGACAACAGCCGACCACCCACACCCCCCACCCATCCACCCACCCAGCACCCTCACCCCCCTCCCCAACCCCACACACCCCACCCGCATGCACACCACCCCCCCCGCAATTGCCGATCCACCGGCGGCACAACGGGCCGGGCTCACCCAGTTGCGGGTGGACGCGTGACTATCGCAGGCCATGGAGGATGATGACAACCCGCCTCCGATGAGCTCCTGGCTCTACATCGTTGGACTATGTCTGACCCATGGCCACAGTACCACCATCCACCCGGACCATCCCTGCATGCGGCTGTGACACTGCAGCGCACGGTCCCGTCCTCTGCCCGGGGGATGTTGATGGCGGCCCAGGGGGAAGGGGGCAGACTCACCTGGGGCTGAGGTAAGACCACCCGTCACACACACACTTGCGCTCAACGTACATGACACGCCCGCACACTTTGGACAGAGCACAAAGGCAGCTTCGGTAGGTGTAACATTGACTTTAATAACCAAAGGAGTTCATGCACGTGCCCTAGCCCCTAAAACTCATCTGTGCCCTGCACCCGTGCCAACTTACTCAGTGTCTAATTGTTTGGCCTTACGAGCCCTTTGACTACGTCTACGTGGTTCCCCAGACGGTACAGCAGAACTGGAGGTGGACTCCTGTGATTCCTGCCCTCTGACACTGGATCCCTTTGGCGGCCGTTTCCTGGGGCGTCCTGGCCTAGATGGGCCAGGCTGCGGCCCGGGCGACTGGGATGGCGAGCTGCCAGCCTGTCCTGCCCGTTGCCCACCCGATGCACCTGGGACGGAAGGGGGGGAGTCCGAGGTGTCGCGGTGTACCAGGACCTCCCCTACAGAGGGAGCCGGGACGGACCACACCACCTCCTCCTCCCTCGGGGTGCCCGATGGCCCCCAGGCCTCTACATGGGTGGGGGATGCGAACGGACTGGCCATCCGACGCGCCCCCGACATCTGGCGCTGCCAGTCCTGGAGGCCCGTGCTGGTATCGACAGGGGTCTGCAGGTTTGCAGCCATGGAGCCCAGGGGGTTGTCGAACCCTGTCTGTGACAGTGCGACGCCGGCTCGCACATGGCCACTGGCCGATGCCCTCAGCGATGGCCTGCTGAGACTGGGCCATGGCCTGCAGAGACTGGGCCATGGCCTGCAGAGACTGGGCTATGGCCTGCTGAGACTGGGCCATGGCCTGCTGAGACTGGGCTATGACGTTGAGCGCCTCTGCCATCTGGCGCTGGCACTGGCTCATGGCCTCCTGTGAGAGGGCAGCCATTTCCTGGGCCACAGACGCCGCCTGCACGGAAGGCCCCAGGCCTCGCAAACCGTTCCCCATGTCTGACACCGTCGCACCCATTGCCTCCACCGCGGACGCCACCCGTGCGGTGTCAGCCTGGGTGGCACGCATGACCGGGACCACTCCCAGCTCCTGGACGCGGGTGGACTCCTCCACCTGCGACCGCAGCCGCCGCAAGCCACCCGTCACCCTATTCGCTCGTCTCCGTGTCGGTGGTTGCATCGGATCTATGTGTGGGTGTGGTAACTGCAGGAACCCGGGATCCATCTGGGCGGCAGATGTTCGCTTGGCCTGGGCTGCCCTCCGACCGCCCGGTCCCTCTGCTGCTCCTACCTCCACCTGCTGTACCGGGACGGCTGTGTTGTGCGCACCAGTGAGTGTACCAGACGCCTCATCACTAAAGTGCCCAACCGTGGTGAGTGTTTCTGCGATGGTGGAGGGTGTTGGTGACAGCAGTGGCGTTGTGTCGTGCTCTTCGTCCCACTCTGAGTCCATGGCACTTTGGGGTGGGGGTTCGTCTCCACCCATCCACTCTGAGTCACTGTCCGGTATTCCGTCTTCCCGGGTAGGGGTGTCCTGGGTAGTGCTGTCCCGGGTAGTGCTGTCCCGGGTAGTGCTGTCCCGGGTAGTGCTGTCCCGGGTAGTGCTGTCCCGGGTAGTGCTGTCCCGGGTAGTGCTGTCCCGGGTAGGGGTGTCCTGGGTAGTGGTGTCCCGGGTAGGGGTGTCCTGGGTAGTGGTGTCCTGGGTAGTGGTGTCCTGGCTTGGATGTGACGGGGGCCTGTGGCTGCCCCCCTCATCGCTGGGTGGTCGCTCCCGCACGTGACGGGGGTGTCGTCTCCCTGTTGCTCCAGGTCTCTCCGTCTCCCGTGGTGTGCGAGGGGCATCCTGCGGGCGGTGTGCATCTGCGGGGATGGGTGCCTGGACGTTTGGTCCTGCAATACACAATGAAGCATGCATGGTTAGACATCAGGCAGTGATCAGGTGATACGGGGGAGGGGGATATAGGGGAGGGGGGATATGGGGACGGGCTGTTGGTGGCTCACTTGCTCGTGGGGCCCCGACCACTGCATCAGCAACCTCCCGGTCCTCAGGTCCGCCAGCCAGTTCCAGGGCCCTTTCCTCGTGTACGGTCAGTGGCCTCTCATCAGCGGGCCCTCCTCCAGTCCTCACATGCTCCCTATTGTTGTGTGCGCGCTTCTCCTGTGGGGGGGGGGGTGGTGGCAGGGGTAAAAGGCAACAGTGTTAGGCAGGTATATGAATGCACGCCATCGGTTGCGCGTGCATTGCAGAGGTTAAGGTTAGGGCTGGATTCACTTGGGATATGGGGGATATGGGGGAGGGGGGGATATGGGGAGGGGGGGATATGGGGGATATGGGGGAGGGGGGATATGGGGGAGGGGGATATGGGGGAGGGGGGATATGGGGGAGGGGGATATGGAGGAGGGGGGTATGGGGGATATGGGGGAGTGGGGTATGGGGAGGGGTGTATATGGGGGAGGGGGTTATATGGGGAGGGGGGATATGGGGGAGGGGGGGATATGGGGGAGGGGGGGATATGGGGGAGGGGGGATATGGGGGAGGGGGATTTGGGGGAGGGGGATATGGGGGAGGGGGTATGGGGGAGGGGGGATATGGGGGAGGGGGGATATGGGGGAGGGGGGATATGGGGGAGGGGGGATATGGGGGATATGGGGGAGGGGGGAAGTGGGGAGGGGGGATATGGGGGAGGGGGGTATATGGGGGAGGGGGGTATGGGGAGGGGGGATATGGGGAGGGGGGATATGGGGGAGGGGGGATATGGGGAGGGGGGATATGGGGGAGGGGGGTATGGGGGAGGGGGGATATGGGGGAGGGGGGATATGGGGAGGGGGGATATGGGGAGGGGGGATATGGGGGAGGGGGGATATGGGGGAGGGAGGATATGGGGAAGGGTGATATGGGGGAGGGGGGGATATGGGGAAGGGTGATATGGGGGAGGGGGGATATGGGGGAGGGGGGATATGGGGGAGGGGGGATATGGGGGAGGGGGGATATGGGGAGGGGGATATGGGGGATATGGGGGAGGGGGGATATGGGGGAGGGGGGATATGGGGAGGGGGGATATGGGGGAGGGGGGCATATGGGGGAGGGGGGTATAGGGGATATGGGGGAGGGGGGATATGGGGGAGGGGGATATGGGGGAGGGGGGATATGGGGGAGGGGGGATATGGGGGAGGGGGGATATGGGGGAGGGGGGGATATGGGGGAGGGGGGATATGGGGGAGGGGGGATATGGGGAGGGGGGATATGGGGGAGGGGGGATATGGGGGAGGGTGATATGGGGGGGATATGTGGGATATGGGGGAGGGGGGATATGGGGGAGGGGGGATATGGGAGATATGGGGAGGGGGGTATGGGGGAGGGGGGATATGGGGGAGGGGGGATATGGGGGAGGGGGTATATGGGGGAGGGGGGATATGGGGGAGGGGGGTATGGGGAGGGGGAATATGGGGAGGGGGGTATGGGGGAGGGGGGATATGGGGGATATGGGGGAGGGGGGATATGGGGGAGGGGGATATGGGGGAGGGGGGATATGGGGGAGGGGGGGATATGGGGAAGGGGGATATGGGGGAGGGGGGATATGGGGGAGGGGGGATATGGGGAGGGGGGATATGGGGGAGGGGGGGATATGGGGGAGGAGGGATATGGGGAGGGGGGATATGGGGAGGGGGGATATGGGGGATATGGGGGAGGGGGGGTATGGGGGAGGGGGGATATGGGGAGGGGGGATGTGGGGGAGGGGGGATATGGGGGAGGGGGGATATGGGGGATATGGGGGAGGGGGGATATGGGGGAGGGGGGATATGGGGGATGGGGGATATGGGGAGGGGGGATATGGGGGAGGGGGGATATGGGGGAGGGGGAGATATGGGGGATATGGGGGAGGGGGGATATGGGGGATATGGGGGAGGGGGGATATGGGGAGGGAGGGATATGGGGGAGGGGGGATATGGGGGAGGGGGGATATGGGGGATATGGGGGAGGGGGATATGGGGGATATGGGGGATATGGGGGAGGGGGGATATGGGGGAGGGGGATATGGGGGAGGGGGGATATGGGGGGATATGGGGGTTATGGGGGAGGGGGGTTATGGGGGAGGGGGGTATGGGGGAGGGGGGATATGGGGGAGGGGGGGATATGGGGGATATGGGGGAGGGGGGATATGGGGGAGGGGGGATATGGGGGAGGAGGGATATGGGGGAGGGGGAGATATGGGGGATATGGGGGAGGGGGGATATGGGGGAGGGGGATATGGGGGATATGGGGGAGGGGGGATATGGGGAGGGGGGGATATGGGGGATATGGGGGAGGCTCACCCTGCCTGCTCTGACGAGGTCGTTCACCTTCTTGTGGCACTGGGTGCCTGTCCGTGGTGTTAGGGCCACAGCGGTGACGGCCTCTGCCACTTCCCTCCACAGACGCCGGCTGTGGCGTGGGGCAACTCTGCGGCCGTGCCCGGGATACAGGGCGTCCCTCCTCTGCTCCACCGCGTCCAGGAGCGCCTCCACATCGCGTGACTCGAACCTCGGGGCTGAGCGACGGCTAGCCATCCAGTCGGGTGTTGCGGTCGGGTGTTCCGGTCGGGTGGGGGGGAGCTGCGCGGCCTTATGAGCTGTCACGCCGTGCAGCGCGTATGACGCTGCACGGCGTGAACCACTGCGCAAGCGCGGATCCCGTTACGTCGCTGCTAGCCCATTTCGGGCCGCAGACTATCGGCCCATTTTTATGACGTGACGCAAGTGGGATTTGCGCCGTTTTTTGCGCCGATCGGCGGACTTTCCGCCGATAACGGAGAATTTCGCCCAGGGTGTCACACCAACAACAAAATGAACATTATATACAAACTACTGGAACGATGAAACAGGATAACAGAACAGATCAAAGAGTCCAACATTGTAAAACTCATAAGTCAAGTCTCTGATGTGGGCGACGAATTCTGGTTGACCGTCAGGGTGGCACACCACTTGTCGTCTGGATCAATGCTGTGCACCGGCAGCGGCAGGTGGTTTTGATTGGGGGACAGCCTGTTCTTTGTTATAACATCGACTCGAAAAGGCTCCCTCGGGTCCTCGGTGTCACTGGTCTACGGGAAGTCGGAATCGGACTCGGTTTGAGGGTAGGTAACTGCTTGTTGCAGGGTTCTTTGGAGGTTTATTTCATTTCCTGGTTCAATGTGAGGCATTGTGCTGTCATTCCAGGTGAAGGAAGGTTGTTTTACAGCTTTAAAAGATTTTTTCTTTGATTTGGGACGTTTCCCCTTTAAATGGGTGTGGTCCGGGGCCTCTGACGTCATGACGTGCGTGACGTAGCACGTAGGAGGTGTTTACACATGCACAGATCGCGGTTCTTTTACTGATGGCCGTTTCCGTGATTGCGCATGCGCGGCATCGCGCAACTGCGTAAGTGCAGTCCCTTTAGAAAGATGACCGCCGACCAAAACTTTCTCTGCTCCGGGATTTCGGCTTCGAGGTGAGTACTGGTGCTTTTCTTACCTTTCCTTGCTGGTTGGAGTGTGTTTTCCTCACAGTATTTGCCGAATTTGTCCAGGACTTCCTGGAAGTCGCTCCTGTTTTGCCCCTTGGAGAACTGGAATTTTAAAAAGATTTCTTCTGCTCTGGCACCGGCGATGGTGAGGAGAAGCTCTGTTTTTTCAGGATCGGCCAGGTCTTCTCGTTCGGCTGCCAGCAGGAAGATTTCAAACTTTTGCCGGAATGCCAGCCAGTTTTCGCGGAGATCGCCGTGGCACTGGAGCTGCTGCGGAACCCGGATCTTGAACATCTTGCCTGGGTATCGTTGCTGGTTGTCACTGTATGCTGAGGTGCCGGCGATGTCAGAGGCTGCCACCCTATCCTGCCTCTATTAAAATGGCTGGGTATGAGATAGAGTCCGGGAACTGGCACACCAGCGGTACAATTTTTACCATCTGCCGGGCTCCAAATTCTGTCCCAACAGGAGCTAAAAATCCTGCTCCCGGTGTTTATTGAGAGAAAAATACATTGGGTAGGGTCCTTCTGTTCGTGGGGGCTGTACTTAACTGTGTCTCTTCACTTGGTTCACGTTGCTCCAGACCTGTTGCAAACCATCATGTCAGCGAGGGGAGAAATCCAAATGTGAGGGGACTATATTGCGGGGATGCTCGCGAATGACACTGCAGTACATTTAAATGAGGTTCCCGACTTTCCTGGGTGCGAACCTCATTACGTCCCTGGCAGGGAGCGGGGGCGATGGCATCATGAGATCTTGCTGACGAGATTCTCATTTTTGGTCTCTCGTGAGATTTTGTGCCTAACTTGCCTTTTACCATTGGGCAAATGCGAGCGCAAATCAGGTAAAATTAAGCCTTAAAAACAGAAATTGCAGCATAAATGTGTTAATATAATTTGGATACATCAGTGACAGGTGCATTGTGAAAGTGTTATTCCTTCTGGACTGATTTTCTTTGGGGAAACTTATCAAAAGAATATGCATTGTGTTGATGCTAATATCAATGAGCTACATTCAAGAAGTCCTTCATAGCTTGTTCAAGTCTGTTCATCTGAAAAATATGTTATTGGTGGAGTACTTCCTCTAAGTCGGTGTAAAGTGCAAAACCGATACTCTCAGCTGGTTTTGTGAATGTGCTGAATTTTGACATGTTTTCTTAACAAAATAACTGCAGCGAGTTCTGTAGGTGGCCTTTAATGGGCTTGGCACATTTATTTCATTCTAAATGTGGGGCCTTTATGTTTCGCTTGCACGGCATTGCTGGAAATATCTTGTCCAGAAATAACATGACATAAGAACATCAAAATGCATAAAATGAATAAAATAAGACATGCTTTGCTACTGTGGAATGTGCAGTGCTTATTGAAATTCCAGTCTGACATTTCAGTTTGGGTGCCATTCACCCTTATTTTCCCAGTTAAGGATTCAGCTACTTTAATTGGGCTAGCACCGTCGCCACGTGGAACACAACCAATTCCATGGAAAACAGTGCAGGATACGCCGGGTCCGTGATTGGCGCTCATGAGGCTCACATGCTGCAGCCGCAATTAACCGGTCCTTCCTCCCCCACACGCACCGTCCCAGCCAACAAGATGGCTGGAAGGACAGCAGCGCCACGGTTCAGGGACTCTGAGCTGGACACCCTCCTGGATGCCGTGGAGGAGAGAAGGATGACCCCGCCAGGGGCCGCCGTTCGCCGTGCCTGGGTACAGGTGGGAGAGGCGGTCAGTGGCCTGGGCAACGTTGTCCGGGCTGGCATGCAGTGCCGGAAGAAACTGCACGTCTTTCTCAGGGCAGTCAGGGTGAGTTGGCTGCTCCGTGCCCCTGGCACTAACCCCCCCCCCCCCCCCGCACAGCCGTAACCCTACCCCCCCCCTCCCCACCCCCCTGGGGATGGCCAAACCCCCACCCTGCCCCACATGCCAGAACCCATGCCATCCACCATGGCCGGGTGCCCTGGCCACTGAGGCCACCATGTACCCAACCCCTGGACTGAATCTAACAGTGTCGTTATTTATGTTTGCAACCCCGCAGGAGGAGACCACGCACAACCGCCGGGAGGGGAGAAGACCAGAGGGGGACCAGCAGAACTGCGGCCCCTCACCATGCCCGAGCAGTGGACCCTGAATGTGGTCGGTGGCCCAGAGGAAAGGGATGTCGCCGGGTTGGAGTGCGGTCATGAGCGAGCAAGTGAGATCCTGCTGAGTTGCGGTTACCCATGACACATGTGTGGGCAACCCCCCATCTCACCCCCCCCACCCCCCTCACCCCCATCACCCCACTCATCCCCTCGCCACCCCCCCCCTCACCCCCCACATTTGCCTCGCCCACCCACCCCCTCCCCACTACAACCGTCCACTCCCACTCTCCCCGGCCGCTGCCTAATCACCCATGTCATCTTGTGTCTTACAGGAGGTGCCGGAGATGGGGCCGGTCCATCCGGAATCCCCCAGCCAGTGCCAGAGCCGGGCCCTCCAAACAGCCGAGCACTGATGGGGGAAGCAGCCCGAACACCAGCCCTCCAACCGAGACTCAGGACACCCCGGAGCTCGGGTCAGAGGAGGACACTGACTTTCCGTCACAGCTGTCTCCTACACCCCCACCATCCCAGAGACTATCATCTCTGTTGGGCACATTAGTGAGGAGGCTCCTCGGACACTATCTGGTGCGCACCACACTGTTGGTCCGGTGTAGCAGGTGGAGGTAGGAGCAGCCGAGGGGCCGGACGGTCAGGGGGCAGTCCGGGCCCAGGAACCAGCTGTTGCCCACATGGGTCCGGGGCTTCTGGAACATCCAGTCCCAGCCACAGTGGAGACCCAGGGACTACAAGAGGGGGTGTTGGCAAGCCTCCAGCACCTGCTGCAGGTGCAGGAGTCCATCCGCGTGCAAGAGCAAGGTGTGGTGCCGGCCATGTGTGCCACCCAGGCCAACACCGCACGGGTGGCGTCTGCAGTGAAGGCATTGGTGGCAATGCTTTCGGCTATGGATTGGCATGTCCAAGGCCTGGGGCATTCTGGCAGGCACCCATCTAGGCAGGGCCGCCCCAGGAGACAGGCACCAAAGGGGCCCCTTGTCGCAGGGCAGGAGTCACAGCAGGCTGCCTTGACTCCTGCTGCACCTTCTGGGGATCCGCCTAGGCGTAGCGTTAGGGCCCGTAAGGCCAGAAAGTTAGACACCAGTTAGGTTGGCACGGGTGCAGGGCACAGTTTAGTTATAGGGGTTAAGGCAAGACTGTATATATTTCTTTATAATAAACACCTTTTACCACTGTTGAAACCTGCCTCAGTGCTCTGTCTAATGGTGTGGGGGTGGACTGGTCGGTGCTGGCTGGGGGGGCGTGGGGAGTGGGGGTCCAGTGCACGCACTGTGGGAGGACCGTGCTCCCCCCCCCCCCCCCCTCGAGACCCCGACCGTCTCCAGCACCCCCACCCCAGGGATCCGACGGGACCGTGTGATGGGCTGGCCAGCTTGTATGCAGTGATCACCCAGGTGGAAGGTGCTCCGTGGGCATGAGTCAGACGTTGGCATATGATGCGGAGCACCAGAGCTCATCACAGAGCGGGTTGTCATCATCCTCCACCCCATGGACCAAACCCATTGTTACCGCCAACCCAGGGGCCCCACCTCATGGCGCTGCAGGTATGTATAACGGAGGGGTTTGCAAGTGGGCAGTCTGGGGGTGTGGGAAGTGAAGGGGTGTGGGCCTGGGATGTGGTGTCCGTGCCCTTGGTCAGCAGCCCCCACCCCCCTTACCCCCCTCCTAGTCGGTGAACCTGGATGTGATCAGAGTGTCCTGTGCGCACTGGCCCTGATGCACACGCCGTGAGGTCTCCCCTGCCTTCCCGGGCCTACTCGACCACACTCCTGGTCGCTGTATGGGTGTTGTTGTAGCGGGTCACCACATTGGTCTGTGGCATCCGGATAGGTGCCATGAGCCACGGCCGCAACGTGGAACACTGTCATTGTCCCTCCACTGCTCTCCCTCCCCCCCTCCCTCTCCCCCCCGCACCATCCTCATCAGACGAGACCTGCCCTTCCTCCTCCTCCAGCACATCGCGCCTCTGCTGTGCGATGTTGTGCAGGCTGCAGCAGGCCACCACGATGTGGGCAACCCTCTCAGCCTTGTACTGGAGGGCTCCTCTCGAACAGTCCAGGCACCTGAGGCGCATTTTCAGGAGGCCGAAGCACCTCTCCTTCACACTCCTGCTCGCTGTATGGGTGTCAGTATAGTGGGTCTCTACATCAGTCTGTGGCCTCGAACATGTCAGGATCGCCAAGTGTGCCTGGCGCTGGAGGAAAGAATCGTGCACACTGCCCGGATATCGGGCGCAGAGGTGTACGATTATCACGCGCAGCTGATGGTCACAAACCACCTGGATGTTCATCGAGTGGTACCCCTTTCGGTTTGTGTACAGCGGCCTGTTATCTGCTGATGCCTATAGGGCGACATGCATCCCATCTATCGCCCCCTGGACCCGGGGCATCCCGGCGATGGCAGGGAACCCTGCTGCACAGGCATCCTGGCGGGTTCGGTCCACATGGAAATGGATGTGGACCATCCATTTGCTCCGCCTGGGCATATATGGCCTCCGTGAAGGCGTAGATGCACCTGTGCGCGAGGTCTGAGAGATCCCGGACAGGATCCACTCGCCGACTGGAAGGACCCCATCACATAGAGGTTCAGGTAGACCGTCGCCTTGACAGTCACCGGGAGCGGTGTCCTCCCCATACCCCTTCGGTGCCAAGTGTGCCATCATCTGTCAGATGTGTCGCACTGTCTCTCTGCTCATCCGGAGTCTCCAACGGCATTCCCGGTCTGCAGGTATTTGAATGACAGGCGACGTCTCCTTGGCACCTCCTCGGCCTATTGGGCGGCCGGCCCTCCAGCCTGTGCAACCGGAACCCGCCCCTCTGCAGCCCGGTTCTCAGCAGCCCGGTGCACTGCTGCCCGGTGCTCTGCGGCCCGGTGCTCTGCGGCCCGGTGCTCTGCGGCCCGGTGCTCTGCGGCCCGGTGCTCTGCGGCCCGGTGCTCTGCTGCCCGGTGCTCTGCTGCCCGGTGCTCTGCGGCCCGGTGCTCTGCGGCCCGGTGCTCTGCTGGCCGGTGCTCTGCAGCCCGGTGCTCTGCGGCCCGGTGCTCTGCTGGCCGGTGCTCTGCTGGCCGGTGCTCTGCGGCCCGGTGCTCTGCGGCCCGGTGCTCTGCTGGCCGGTGCTCTGCTGGCCGGTGCTCTGCTGGCCGGTGCTCTGCTGGCCGGTGCTCTGCGGCCCGGTGCTCTGCTGCCCGGTGCTCTGCAGCCCGGTGCTCTGCTGGCCGGTGCTCTGCTGGCCGGTGCTCTGCGGCCCGGTGCTCTGCAGCCCGGTGCTCTGCGGCCCGGTGCTCTGCTGCCCGGTGCTCTGCTGCCCGGTGCTCTGCAGCCCGGTGCTCTGCTGCCCGGTGCTCTGCAGCCCGGTGCTCTGCTGCCCGGTGCTCTGCTGCCCGGTGCTCTGCGGCCCGGTGCTCTGCGGCCCGGTGCTCTGCGGCCCGGTGCTCTGCGGCCCGGTGCTCTGCGGCCCGGTGCTCTGCGGCCCGGTGCTCTGCTGCCCGGTGCTCTGCGGCCCGGTGCTCTGCTGCCCGGTGCTCTGTGGCCGGTGCTCTGCTGGCCGGTGCTCTGCTGGCCGGTGCTCTACGGCCCGGTGCTCTGCAGCCCGGTGCTCTGCGGCCCGGTGCTCTGCTGGCCGGTGCTCTACGGCCCGGTGCTCTGCAGCCCGGTTCTCTGCGGCCCGGTGCTCTGCTGGCCGGTGCTCTGCAGCCCGGTGCTCTGCAGCCCGGTGCTCTGTTGGCCGGTGCTCTGCGGCCCGGTGCTCTGCGGCCCGGTGCTCTGCTGCCCGGTGCTCTGCTGGCCGGTGCTCTGTTGGCCGGTGCTCTGCGGCCCGGTGCTCTGCGGCCCGGTGCTCTGCTGCCCGGTGCTCTGCGGCCCGGTGCTCTGCTGCCCGGTGCTCTGCTGCCCGGTGCCCTGCTGGCCGGTGCTCTGCGGCCCGGTGCTCTGCTGCCCGGTGCTCTGCTGGCCGGTGCTCTGCTGGCCGGTGCTCTGCGGCCCGGTGCTCTGCTGCCCGGTGCTCTGCTGGCCGGTGCTCTGCGGCCCGGTGCTCTGCAGCCCGGTGCTCTGCTGGCCGGTGCTCTGCGGCCCGGTGCTCTGCTGGCCGGTGCTCTGCTGGCCGGTGCTCTGCGGCCCGGTGCTCAGCTGGCCGGTGCTCTGCGGCCCGGTGCTCCGCTGGCCGGTGCTCTGCGGCCCGGTGCTCCGCTGGCCGGTGCTCTGCGGCCCGGTGCTCTGCTGCCCGGTGCTCTGCGGCCCGGTGCTCTGCAGCCCGGTGCTCTGCGGCCCGGTGCTCTGCTGCCCGGTGCTCTGCTGGCCGGTGCTCTGCGGCCCGGTGCTCAGCTGCCCGGTGCTCTGCTGGCCGGTGCTCAGCTGGCCGGTGCTCTGCGGCCCGGTGCTCTGCGGCCCGGTGCTCTGCTGGCCGGTGCTCTGCAGCCCGGTGCCCTCCTGGCCGGTGCTCTGCGGCCCGGTGCTCTGCGGCCCGGTGCTCTGCAGCCCGGTGCTCTGCGGCCCGGTGCTCTGCTGCCCGGTGCTCTGCTGGCCAGTGCTCAGCTGGCCGGTGCTCTGCGGCCCGGTGCTCTGTTGCCCGGTGCTCTGCTGCCCGGTGCTCTGCAGCCCGGTGCTCTGCGGCCCGGTGCTCTGTTGCCCGGTGCTCTGCGGCCCGGTGCTCTGCTGCCCGGTGCTCTGCTGGCCAGTGCTCAGCAGCCCGGTGCTCTGCAGCCCGGTGCTCTGCGGCCCGGTGCTCTGCTGGCCGGTGCTCTGCGGCCCGGTGCTCTGCGGCCCGGTGCTCTGCGGCCCGGTGCTCTGCGGCCCGGTGCTCTGCTGGCCGCTGCTCTGCTGGCCGGTGCTCTGCAGCCCGGTGCTCTGCGGCCCGGTGCTCTGCGGCCCGGTGCTCTGCGGCCCGCTGCTCTGCTGCCCGGTGCTCTGCTGGCCGGTGCTCTGCGGCCCGGTGCTCTGCTGGCCGGTGCTCTGCGGCCCGGTGCTCTGCGGCCCGGTGCTCTGCGGCCCGGTGCTCTGCGGCCCGGTGCTCTGCAGCCCGGTGCTCTGCTGGCCGGTGCTCTGCGGCCCGGTGCTCTGCGGCCCGGTGCTCTGCGGCCCGGTGCTCTGCGGCCCGGTGCTCTGCGGCCCGGTGCTCTGCGGCCCGGTGCTCTGCGGCCCGGTGCTCTGCAGCCCGGTGCTCTGCTGGCCGGTGCTCTGCGGCCCGGTGCTCTGCGGCCCGGTGCTCTGCGGCCCGGTGCTCTGCGGCCCGGTGCTCTGCGGCCCGGTGCTCTGCAGCCCGGTGCTCTGCTGGCCGGTGCTCTGCGGCCCGGTGCTCTGCGGCCCGGTGCTCTGCGGCCCGGTGCTCTGCGGCCCGGTGCTCTGCTGGCCGGTGCTCTGCGGCCCGGTGCTCTGCTGGCCGGTGCTCTGCTGCCCGGTGCTCTGCTGGCCGGTGCTCTGCGGCCCGGTGCTCTGCTGGCCGGTGCTCTGCTGGCCGGTGCTCTGCTGGCCGGTGCTCTGCGGCCCGGTGCTCTGCTGGCCGGTGCTCTGCTGCCCGGTGCTCTGCGGCCCGGTGCTCTGCAGCCCGGTGCTCTGCTGGCCGGTGCTCTGCGGCCCGGTGCTCTGCGGCCCGGTGCTCTGCGGCCCGGTGCTCTGCGGCCCGGTGCTCTGCAGCCCGGTGCTCTGCTGCCCGGTGCTCTGCGGCCCGGTGCTCTGCAGCCCGGTGCTCTGCTGCCCGGTGCTCTGCGGCCCGGTGCTCTGCGGCCCGGTGCTCTGCGGCCCGGTGCTCTGCTGGCCGGTGCTCTGCGGCCCGGTGCTCTGCTGCCCAGTGCTCTGCGGCCCGGTGCTCTGCCTGCTCCTCCCCTCCCCCAGCCCTGATTCACTTGGCGAAGGAGCTGCACTCTGAAAGCTAGTGATTCAAACAAACCTGTTGGACTTTAACCTGGTGTTGTAAGACTTCTTACTGTCCCCACCCCAGTCCAACGCCGGCATCCCCACATCAGAACATTTTGTTACACTTTAAATTAAAGGAGACTTTTGAAAATATAACCGTGCTGTAAAATCTTGCATGCATAGCACATTGATATATTTCTCAACCGCTGAACACAATTTGTATCTAATCGTGTGGACTTGAAGGCCAGGATACCGAGGTTTGTTATTGATGCGACCATTAATTCACTCGAAGACACAAAGTAAATTGCGGTTTTAATCAGCTTAGCACTGTTCCTGCCTGCGATCGGTACAACACTGAAGGCGGCCCCACAGGTCAGCTGCTCTTATACTTCCTCTAAAGGGGGTGGAGCCATGGGCGTAGCCCGTACATGCTCCAACATATCCCCCTGTGGGTGAAGCCACACAATGGCCCATAGGTGGAGCCCACAGGGTTAATAACATACAGAACATAATACAGTGCACTGGTGAATTATCAGTAATTATACATTCACCACATTCACCCCCTGTTTAAAAAATGAAGTCCGGCGGGGGTGACGGACTCATAGATTCAGTCGGTCCGGTGCCCGGATCGTACGTTGCGACCGCCGAAGCACTAGTGTTGCAGCCCCTTCGGGTGGCTGTGGAAGTGGGTCCGGAGGGGGCACAGGCGTGGACTCTGGGAGCGGCTCTTCCGGAGCTTCATACCTGTGGACTGGTGCGGCGGGTGGGAGGGAGCGCGGGAACCATATAGGGGTGGGGGCGCTGAACATGGGAGGTTGGACGGGACATAGTGTGGGGGATGCAGTAGTGGTAGTGGTGGTGGTGCCTGCGGGCGCCAGGTCCCGGAGGGAGACGGTATCTTGCCGGCCATCGGGGTGTTCGACGTACGCATAGTATGGGTTGGAGTGCAGGAGCTGGACCCTCTCTACCAGGGGGTTGGTCTTATGGCTCCGAACGTGCTTTCGGAGGACTGGACCCGGTGTCATCAGCCAGGGTGGAAGCGAGGCCCCTGAGGTAGCTCCCCTCGGGAACACAAACAGACGGTCATGAGGAGTCTGGTTTGTGGTTGTGCAAAGGAGGGACCTAATGGAGTGGAGCGCATTGGGGAGGACCTCCTGCCAGTGAGAAACTGGGAGATTCCTGGACCGTAGGGTCAGTAGGATGGTCTTCCAGACCGTCGCGTTCTCCCTCTCCACCTGCCCGTTTCCCCTGGGGTTATAACTGGTAATCCTGCTCGAGGCGATGCCCTTACTGAGCAGGTACTGACGCAGTTCGTCGCTCATGAACGACGAGCCCCTGTCGCTGTGGACATAACTGGGGAAAGCAAACAAGGTGAAGATACTATGCAGGGTTTTAATTACAGTGAGGGTGGTCATATCGGGGCAGGGGACGGCAAACGGGAAGCGGAGGAACTCATCTATGATGTTAAGGAAGTACGTGTTGCGGTTATTGGATGGGAGGGGCCCTTTGAAATCGATACTGAGGCGTTCAAAGGGCCAGGATGCCTTTACCAGGTGGGCCTTATCCGGTCGATAGAAGTGCGGTTTACACTCCGCACAGATTTGGCAGTCCCTGGTTATAGCTCTGACCTCCTCGGTGGAGTAGGGCAGGTTGCGGGCCTTGATATAATGGGCGAGCCGGGTGGCAGAGGTCATCGTGGATAGGCCGTAGTCGGTCATCTTGCGCGCTGGCGCATGTGCCGCGGGACAGGGCATCTGGGGGCTTGTTGAGCTTCCCAGGACGATATATTATATCGTAGTTGTAGGTGGAGAGTTCGATCCTCCACCTCAAGATCTTATCATTCTTGATCTTGCCCCGCTGTGTATTATCAAACATGAAGGCTATCAATCGTTGGTTGGTGATGAGGGTAAACCTCCTACCAGCGAGGTAGTGCCTCCAGTGCCGCACGGCTTCCACGATGGTTTGGACTTCTTTTTCGACCGAGGAGTGTCGAATTTCAGAGGTGGTGAGGGTGCGGGAAAAGAACGCTACCAGTCTGCTGCTTGGTTGAGGGTGGCGGCGAGAGCGACCTCTGAGGCGTCGCTGTCCACCTGGAAGGGGACGGACTCGTCCACCGCGCGCATTCAGTTGAAGGCCTGGCGGGCTTCGGCTGCCAGTGGAAAGAGGGTGGCCTTAAATAGTGGCCTGGCTTTGTCCGCATACTGGGGGACCCACTGGGCGTAATAGGAGAAAAATCCAAGGCACCTCTTCAGGGCCTTGGGACTGTGGGGGAGAGGGAGTTGAAGGAGGGGGCGCATATGGTCAGGGTCGGGCCCTAGGACCCCGCTTTCCACGACGTAGCCGAGGATGATTCGCCTGGTTGTGCGGAAAACGCATTTCTCCTTGTAGGTGAGGTTGAGTTTTTGGGCGGTTTGGAGAAATCGGTGGAGGTTGGCGTCGTGGTCCTGCTGATCACGGCCGTAGATGGTGACATTATCCAACTAGGGAAACGTGGCCCGCAGCCCGTACTGGTCCAGCATTCGGTCCATCACTCGTTGGAACACCGAAATCCCGTTCGTGACGCCAAAGGGGACCCGGAAGAAATGGAAAAGGCGGCCGTCTGCCTCAAACGCCGTGTAGTGACGGTCCTCCGGGCGGATTGGGAGCTGGTGGTATGCAGACTTCAGATCCACCGTGGAGAACACGCGGTAGTGCGCGATCTGATTTACCATATCTGCAATCCGGGGAAGGGGGTACGCATCGAGTTGCGTAAACCGGCTAATGGTCTGGCTGTAATCAACCACCATCCGGAACGTTTCCCCGGTCTTGACGACCACCACCTGAGCTGTCCAGGGGCTATTGCTGGTTTCTATGACCCCCTCCCGCAAGAGACGCTGGACCTCGGACCTAATGAACGTCCTGTCCTGCATACTATACCGCCTGCTTCTGGTGGCTACTGGCTTGCAATCAGCGGTGAGGTTTGCGAAGGGGGAGTGGGGGTGGGGGGTCGATTTTTAGGGTCGCGAGGCTGCATATGGTGAGCAGGGGCAGGGGCCCCCCGAACTTAAGAGTTAGGCTCCTGAGGTTGTACTGGAAGTCGAGTCCCAAAAGGAGGGGAGCGCAGAGGTCTGGGAGCACATATAGTTGAAAATTGGCGTACTCAGCCCTGTATCACTAGGGTTGCAGTAGTGCACCCTTGGATTTGCACCGAGTGCGACCCAGAGGCGAGGGAGATGGTTTGTTACGTCGGGAATATTGGGAGCGAGCAGCGTCTAACCATGTCCGGGTGAATGAATCTTTCTGTGCTCCCGGAGTAGAAAAGGCAAGTTGTCTCGTACCCGTTAACCCGGACGGCCATCATGGAGCTCCGGAGGTGCTTAGGCCGCGACTTGTCCAGGGTGACCACGCTGAGTTGTGGGTAGCTGGCGGTGTGATCGGAGATGCTGGGGCGGCCCCGCGATGGCTGTCCATGTAGGTCGTACGCGTTGAGCGGCGTAGCAGATGGCGGGCAAGATGGCGGCCCCCGTTGGTCGAGCGTGGCGGGAGGTGAGGAAGATGGCGTCCAAGATGGCGGCCCCCATAGATCGCACGTGGCCGGCCGCGTGGGGGAGGATGGCCAAGATGGCGGCCCCCATGAGTCGCACGTGTTGTGTGGAGGCGGAGTCGGCAGAGACGTTGCCACCTTGCGGGGTCTGTGGGCCTGTGAGTCTGTGGATCGGGTCTGTGAGTTCGAGTTCGTAGACCTGTCCAGGCAGACCTTGGCGAAGTGAACTTTTCGCCCGCAGCTGCTGCAGTTCGCGTTGCGGGCCGGGCAGTGCAGTCGGGGGTATTGGAACTGGCCGCCAAAGTAGCAGGGTAGCCCCCCTTAATGGGCGGGCGGCCGCGCGGCACAGGCCTGGGGTAGTCTCGGGTCGGGGGCCCACGAGGGGGTCGGGTGATCGGCCGAGAACGCAGTAAGGCTCTGAAAAGCGACCTCCAGAAAGGTAGCCAGTTTTACCGTGTCGTCCAGGTCCTGGGCCCCTTTTTCGAGCAGGCGCTGTCTCACATAGTTCGATCGGACCCCCGCCACGTAAACATCTCGGACACCGAGCTCCATGTGCTGAGTGGCCGTAACGGCCTGGTAGTTACAGTTGTGTGCGAGGGCTTTGAGGTCGCGTAGGTAATCATCTAGCGACTCCCCGGGGCGCTGGCGGCGAGTGGTGAAGACGAGTCGCACGTAGATCTCGTTCACAGGCCGCACGTAGAGGCGTTCGAGTAGTGCGAGGGCCTCTGTATAGGAAGCGGCTTCGTTGAGCTGGATAGAAATGCGATGGCTCACTCGTGTATGGAGGAGGCTCAGCTTCTGTTCATCAGTGACGGATGGCTTAGACGACGCGGCGAGATAGGCCTTGAAGCATCGAAGCCAATGTGAAAAAATGTCTTTTGCCTCTGCGGCCTGTGGATCGAGTTCCAGTCGGTCAGGTTTGAGGGCTGATTCCATGATAGTATTTTAAGCTGATTAAATTGATGCGACCATCAATTCACTCGAAGACAGGTGGAGAAGTAAACCGTGGTTTTAATCAGCTTAGAACTGTGCCTGCCTGTGACCGGTACAATACTGAAGGCGGCCCCGCAGGTCAACTGCTCTTATACTTCCTCTAATGGGGGTGGAGCCATGGGCGGAGCCCGTACATGCCCCAACATATCCCCCTGTGGGTGAAGCCACACAATGGCCCATAGGTGGCGCCCACAGGGTTAATAACATAACATAATACAGTGCACTGGTGAATTATCAGTAATTACACATTCACCACAGTTATAGCTACAGCTGTACTTCCTCCTGTCTGCAAATTGTTCCTTTTTTGCTTATTTTGCTGCACGTCATGTTGAGTGAGTTAAAATTCTGACAAACGGTAGAGCAACCTATTCATCCTGAAGAAACAAGATGACAAGATTCGCCCCAAATTTGACAATAAGGGTTGTCGTTCTGAACAAGCTGTGGTTAGGGCTGCCTGTGAAGAGTTGGCCAAACAAGTGAATGAACCTCCTGGTGACAGAGAGTTTACTCTCCGTGATGAGATAGGAACTCAACACCTTGCAGAAATTTATTATAGTATGTGACTGCTATCCTTATCAATGGAACTGCAATAACATGTCCGCACCACATGTACAGTGTGCCCCTCATTTTAATCGCTCACCTGAGATGCTTCCTTATCCTTTACTTATTCTAATGTGTGCGTCATTCGCCCTTCAGTATTGAAGAAGACCATCTTCATTTGTCATCACGACGTTGAGCTGTGTGGGTGTGAATGTGACTGACAAGTCATATCTTAGTACGAAACGTTCTAATGCAATGTTGTCAGGACAATGAGGCTGGGAGGTGGTTGGGAGGCACTGTTTTCATGATTTTTCTATGCCTTGTGCTTGTTTTGAGCTGACACACTCTGTTGTTTCTCATATGCTTGATGTGCTGTTGGCAATTGCACTCCTTCAGCCTGAGAGGTCCTGGTCAAGAGTGTCCCATGATCCAGTGTCAATTTTGAAGTCCTTGATGGAGGATTTCAGGGTATCCTTAAAGCGTTTCTTCTGGTGGACACGGGAGCATGCTCCGCTCTGCAGCTCACTGTAGAAGTTTCGCTTGGAGAGTCGGTTGTCAGGCATTCTGGTGGCATGGCCATCGGAGCAGGTTTTGTGGTAACATTATAAAGAAGCTGACCATGGTGGTTGCCCCGATGGGCTCTGTGGCTGGGAATTTGTGTTGCCGCTTGATGTTGAAGAGCTTGCGGAGACAGAAAAGGTGGAAGCAATTGATTTACTTTGTGTGTCATTGGTACACAGCCCAGGAGCAAGATCTTCCAGATGTTCTTGATGCCGGGATCTTGTAGTCCCGCTAATGGTGTGCCCTCGCCGTGGGTTTCCTGGCAGTGTGGGGTTGGATTCAATGGGAAATCCTATTGACAGCGGCGTGACCAGATGATCCAGCTACCGGCCAACTGCGGGCCGCCAGCTGCGACCAAGAAACAAGCCACGGGGAGGCCGGAGAATCGTGCTCCAGGTCTCACTTGCATAGAGAAGAGTGGAGAAGATGACTGTTTGAGCTTGGCTTTTAGGCTTACAACTCTACGTTCCCACACTGAATGATGGAGTCTTCCAAAGGACACACTGCCCTTGGTAATTCAGGCATCGATATGAACACAGTGTGAGAGAATGCTGCCTCGATAGGTGAACTTGTCCGCAGCAATCAGCTTCAGTTTACTCTCACTGTCGGCTCTTGATAGAGTTTTCCTGGGGCAGGTTAGAACATGACTTCTGTCTTCTTTGGGCTGAGGGTGAGACCAAAGTTATCACAGGATGTGGAAAACACGTGTACAATATGCTGCATGCCTAGGCCACATGAAATGAAAAATGAAAATGAAATGAAAATCACTTATTGCCACAAGTAGGCTTCATATGAAGTTACTGTGAAAAGCCCCTAGTCACCACATTCCGCCGCCTGTTCGGGGAGACTGGTACAAGAATTGAATCGTGCTGCTGGCCTGCCTTGGTCTGCTTTCAAAGCCAGCGATTTAGCCCAGTGCTAAACCAGCTACTGCCAGCGATCAGCAAATAGAAAATCACAAGTCTGTCAACGAAGACATTGGTTTTGGGCTGGAGGCATCGGAGATGGAAAACCTTGCCGTCTATTCGGTAGTCGATGTCAATGCCTGGGTCCCCATCCTGGAAGGTGTCAGTGTTACAAGGCTGAGAAGTTAATGTTGAAAAGGGCCGGTGCCAAAATGCAGCCCTGTTTCACTCCATTGGTGACAGGGAAGGGGGGGGGGGGTCGGAGCCTCATTGTCATCAAGAAAGCGGGACTGCATGAAATCGTGGGACTATCGAACCATCTGAATGACTTTGTCTGGGCACCCAAACTTGCTTGTAACCTTCCAGAGCCCTTCATGGCTAACGGTGCTGAAGGCTTTGGTTAGGTCGATAAAGGTGGTGTATAGGTCAGCATTCTAATCTTATAGTTGGCGAGTAGCCTACCTTTTCTGAAACCACACTGGGTCTCCAGAAGTAAACCCTGCTCAAGATATAGGAGCCGGTTTAGAAGGATTTTGGCAAGAATCCTTCCAACAATGGACAGAGGAGAAACATTCCTCTGTGATTGACACAGGACTGGCATTTGCATTTGTAGATGTGAACAATGAAGGCGTTTTTTTAAATCCTGTGGAAGGACCCCTTGCTCCCATGTGATCTGGAAGAACTGGGTGAGCTTTCTGAGCAGCTGTGATCCACTCTATTTATAGACTTCTGCCGGAATTTGGCCGGCTTCAGGAGCTTTGCCACTTGGTGATTGCTCTACAACTGCCTCTGTTTCCAGCAATGTAGGTGGAGGGCCTAGAGTTGGTGTTAACCTGGGGCAGCCTATTTATCACGAATGTGGGATTGTCTGTTGAGGATGCTATTGAAATGCTCAGCCCATCCCTTTAGGATCTGAGATTTCTCTGTGAACAGCAGGGTCTCGTCAGCACTGAGTAGCTGAATGGAACTGGCTGACTGAGAACCAAAGACCATCCCGACAGATTCATACAAGTGCTTCATGTCCTTTTGTCACCATAGGCTTATATTTCATCTAACTTTTGACTCAGCATCTCACATAGTCTGTGCTGGACTGTGTTGTGGATGCCGTTATACAGTTTTTTGGGCTGCAGACTTGTCTTTTAGATACGCTCTGTGTAATTTGTATTTTTCTTTGTGGTAGTCACCACTGTTGTATTGTATATACTGCGTACGAGGGTATTACAGTAAGGCCCCTGTCCTACAGGTACGGGGGTAGATCCCTGCCTGCTGGCTCCGCCCAGTAGGCGGAGTATAAATGTGTGTGCTCTCCGAGCTGCAGCCTGATGTGTTAGGCAGGTAGGTTCGATGTGGACTGCACTCGATGCAGGGAAGCTAGAAACAGACGTCTAACACTGGAGAAGATCCAACACCGTTTTATTCAACGATAGAACTGATATACATATTCAGCTGTGGGTCGACACTATACTGAACTGACTGGAGACCTTTTAGTAGCTTGACCAGACTTACTAGCTACCGCATGATGTTTGCACTGTGCTAGCTCGTGGACTCTGACTGTCTCAGTGGCTGGGTCCAGAGAGAGCGGGAAACCTAGTGCCCTCTGGCGTTATAGTGGTAGTGTCCTGTCTGGTGATTGGCTGCACTGTGTTGTGTGCTTACTGGTCATCCTGTGTGTCAATCACTGCCTGTCTGTATCTCATTATATACATGAGTGGATATTATGACACAGCCATTTTGGCAGCAGCTGCGGGAGGCAACACATCTCTGTGTAATAAAGCCTCGATTACTCTCTACTCTCATCTCGTCGTAATTGATAGTGCATCATTCTTCAAGAGGATTCTCGACCTCAGGGTCCTTTTCATCAAACCAGTCCTGGTTCTTGCGCTTGGTGTGCCCAGATCCCCTTGATGTAGTCTGAGGGGTTCTGAAAGCCACTCAGCCTCCTCTCTTAATCATCAATGAGCTGCTGTTGGATGCAATCGATCTCCATTCTTCAGATGTTCAGGGGTTTGGAAATCTTCTTCCACTGAGGGCATCATTTTGGCTGAACTTTCAACACATTTTGGAGATGACGGGCTGGATTCTCCGATCCCCGACACCGAAATCGCGTTCGGCGATGGGGCGGAGGATCCCCGATGACTACAGAATCGGGGGCGGCGCCGCTTTTGCGTTGCTCCGCCCCTAAAAAGCGGCGTACTTTAGCACACCCCACGCTGTATCCACGGCCTCAGGCCATTGCCTGAGGCGCGCCCCACGATGCTCCGCCCCCGAATGGCCAAGTTCCCGATGGCGTGGGACACGTGTGGTCTCGCCTGTTGGGAACTCAGCGTGCCGGCTGTGGACTCAGTCCAGCACCATCACAGTCAGGGGAGGGCCTATCCGTGGCAAGGGGGGCTTTATTCTGCGTTGGGGGCACTGTGGGGAGGTCGTCTGGGGTGCTCAAACTGGCCGAAGGGGGGGACTATTTTTGCGGTCTGGGTCCGCCGGGTAGGACCATACGAGAATGGCGCCGGCGGGACTCGGCCTTACTTGGCGGGCACTCGGTTCATCGCGTTGGGAGATTCGCCGGGGAGATTCGTTGAACGGCTCCTGACTGGCGCTGTGCCGACTGCGCTGGCGCCAATGGCGCCGATTTTCCGGTCACCGGAGAATCAACGGACCAGCGTCGGAGCGGCATCGCGTGAATCGCGCCCCCCCCCCCCTGACGATTCTCTGATCCGGCACATGGTCGGAGAATCCCACCCATGGTCTTAGTAACCCTTACATCCTGCCTGTCATTCTTCCTGACAATGACATACTTGATGAGGTACCAGTGCCCAGAGTGAGGGTGCTTCCAGAACGCCTTAATTTAGTTTGGGAGCTTGAAAACTCTCTTGGTGAAAAGAAGGTCCTGCTCAGCGCAGAATAGCAGGGGTAGAATACCATTGCTGTTGCCTTTCCCAACTCCGTTTTTGTCGATAACACCTCCCTGTGTTTGGTGATCTATGCTGACTCTGGCATTAAAGCCACCAAGTATGATCAGCTTGTCTGACTTTGATGTCACTGTAGGCATGAAGTGGATGTCTTCATAGAATTGCTCCTTGTTGATTTCAGTGTTGGTCATTGTGGAGCATATGCACTGATGATGGTAGCTTGCTTCTTGCCTGCTAGTGGGATCTTGAGTGATGTGAGGCATTGATTTAGATACTTTGGGAGGTTGGTCAGCTTGTTCATCAATTCATTTTTAACTGCAAAGCCCACACGAGCCTCACGCCGGTCCTCTTTGGCTTGACCACTCCAGGAGAGAGTGTATCCTGCCCATATTTCCCTGATTTGACCTTCCTCTGCAAGGCAGGTTTCGCTGAGTGCAGCAATGTCAACTTTGTATTGGACTAGTTCTTTGCCCATTAAGGCAGTCCTCTGTTCTGGTCTATCAGTTTGGGCATTGTCCATGAGAGTGCACATTCCATACACCAAAGGTGAGATGTATCATATTTACTTACTTTCTCTTTTTGATATTCCTGCCGTTAAAGTGGGAAGTTGCCACGGTAAGCTGTCCAGGTTTTGGAGAAGCAGGCAATGATTGGGGCACGTTTTCTAGCTCCTTCCTCAGACTATGGAGGTGAGGAGAATGGTTCTGAAAAGGCATGCTCGATCGCTCAGGTGGCTGCTGGGTTTTACCGCTGCTTTGGTTCAGTGAAAGAAGACCCTGCTGCCGGAGCTAAACATGACATATTTTTGACTTTCTCTGTAACCTTCTCACTGCTCACTGACAGAGGATGGGATCACAACTAATTTCACCAAGACCCATTTGCTTATGAACTCCAGTTGGAGGAATCTATTTTTATCCTTTCATGGGATGCTGACATCACTAGCTACACCAGTCTTTCCATTGCCAATTCCTAATTGGTGTTGAGAAGTTGGTGGTGAATCATCTTCTTGAACGGCTGCTGAAAGACCACATTGAAAAGGGGGGGGCTGAAAACTGCAGAGGCTTCCCTATATCTGAATTGATCGAAGTGTCTGGAAGAACTGCCTTGGACACAGTCCTCCCTGTCAGAAAGGTTCTTCCCTCTAAGAATTAGTCATTTGTTCACATATTCTGCTATTAGACAATTTACCTGCCGTTACTGTATCAAATCTGAGACAGCTGGAAATGTGCTCCGAGAACTGTCTTCCAGATGACAATACATGACTTTCCTCATTGTGTTTCGACAGAGTTACCTATGAGATGTGTTCATGGAGGCAGAAGATCCATCTAATTTGTACCATGCTGTGTTAAATATTTCACCTGTTCAGACCCTCAGCCACAGAAATGTTCGGCCCAGGGGGAGATTTAGAGTTTGAAAATGGAATACAGAATGAATACACACAGCATGAGTAAGGTAGGCCAAGTACAATTGGCAGCAGAGAAGCAGCAGGAAGAAGTTGGAGGGCCCATTACAAGTCACAGTCTGTAAGAGGTGTATGCTCCTGGTTACCCTTGCTGTCAGTTCTTGACTTTAAGGTTTTATAAAGGACAAACTTACATGGGCATAGAGTTTCAGGTTTAAACACAAACATGGGGTGGGATTCTCCGACCCCCTGCCGGGTAGGGGAGAATCCCGGCCAAGTTTATTAACAAAAAAACACTCCTATTACAAGAGCTCTAAACTAGTGTTCTGACGCTGCACAGCACTCAAACCTAAGACCTATTAGTGCAAGTCTCCACTGAAAAACCACTAACAAAACCCCACGTGTCTGCTAAACCTCAACTCAAACCACCTCAGCACTTAAGTTACGACCCGTAAACTATTTTAAGCCACCACCCCAGTATCCCTCGGTTCTTGCTGATTGTACAATTCCCTACACAGTTGGTCCTTCAATTTGGAACTGATGGTCCATGAATCAGGTTGACCGTTCTCAATCCTCCCTGGTGACTGCGGTGCCAGACATGTCTTGGCCTTTTTAATACAAAGCTTTCCCAAAAATATCAAAGCATATTTCCTAGAGACATTCTGTTAGGATAGTCAGTGCTTAGCACCTTTAATCTCCTTCTTGCCTTGGTCCAGGCAAAAACATTCATCACAATGTTGACCTAAACCATGGGTCCCATTCGGGTGTAATGTCCCTGGCTCCCAAATTCATTTGTATGTGATAACGTCCATTTCTCCTTAGCTGTTGTTGATGTTTGTTTGTAAAGTGACTGTTGTCTTGGGGTGTGGCACAGTGAGGGCAGCACGGTGGTGCAGTGGGTTAGCCCTGTTGCCTCACAGCGCCGAGTTCCCAGGTTCAATCCCGGCTCTGGGTCACTGTCCGTGTGGAGTTTGCACATCCTCCACGTGTATGCGTGGGTTTCGCCCCCACAACCCAAAGATGTGCAGGGTAGGTGGATTGGCCACACTAAATTGACCTTTAATTGGAAAAAATGAATTGGCCACTCTAAATTTATTTTTTTAAAAGGTGTAGCACGGCGGCACAGTGGTTAGCACTGTTGTCTACCAGCTCCAGAGACCTGGGTTCAATTCCGACATCGGGTGACTGTATGGAGTTTGCACATTCTCCCCGTGTCGCCGTGGGTTTCCTCCGGGTGCTCAGTTGTCCTCCCAGAGTACAAAGATGGATTGGCCATGTTAAATTGCTCCTAGGTGGGATTATGGGGATAGGATGGGGTTTGGATTGGGCCGAGGCAGTGTGCTCCTTCAGAGGGTCGGTGCAGACTCAATGGGCCGAATGGCCTCCTTCTGCATTGTAGTGATTATATGATTAGCTCTGATGATCTCCCAGTCTCTTTAATTGGATTGTCTGATGGCCACTGTATTGTCTTTGAAATGGTAATTTCCCAGTGCCTTGACACATATCGACTTGGTTTGGGTATTGTTATGACACCCTGGGCTAGTGTGCAATCAATTCCAGCCCCACAGACCCTAAAGTCCGAACACAAGTCAATTAACCAATAATTCACATAAAAATTCCCCAAATCTTTGGCTCTTGGCTGCCCAATAATTTACAGTCACCAGGTTTGTAAGCTGAAGCACAACTACTGTTTATCCATAACAGAAATAAAGTTGAAATATGCAGTAATTACAGTGGAATAATGGCAAGCTAACCTGCTATCAGTATTTTACTGCCCCACCCTCTACCCACACACACAAGCCAAACAAACACAGAAAGGGGTAAAAATAATAAGGATTAAAGTAAAAGAAAGATAAGAGTCCTTGCTTTTGATGTTGGATTTTTGCAGCAGGTTGTCCTCCCAACACGCTGATTGATTGAAGCCACCAGTGTACAGTTGCCGATAGTCTTCTGGCAGTAACATAGAACATAGAACATTACAGCGCAGTACAGGCCCTTGGGCCCTTGATGTTGCGCCGACCTGTGAAACCACTCTAAAGCCCATCTACACTATTCCCTTATCGTCCATATATCTATCCAATGACCATTTGAATACCCTTAGTGTTGGTGAGTCCACTACTGTTGCAGGCAGGGCATTCCACACCCTTACTAATCTCTGAGTAAAGAACCTACCTCTGACATCTGTCCTATATCTATCACCCCTCAATTTAAAGCTATGTCCCCTCGAGCTCGACATCACCATCCGAGGAAAAAGGCTCTCACTGTCCACCCTATCCAATCCTCTGATCATCTTGTATGCCTCAATTAAGTCACCTCTCAACCTTCTTCTCTCGAACGAAAACAGCCTCAAGTCCCTCAGCCTTTCCTCATAAGATCTTCCCTCCATACCAGGCAACATTCTGGTAAATCTCCTCTGCACCCTTTCCAATACTTCCACATCCTTCCTATAATGCGGCGACCAGAATTGCACGCAATACTCCAAATGCAGCCGCACCAGAGTTTTGTACAGCTGCAACATGACCTCATGGTTCCGAAACTCAATCCCTCTACCAATAAAAGCTAACACACTGTACGCCTTCTTAACAACCCTCTCAACCTGGGTGGCAACTTTCAGGGATCTATGTACATGGACACCGAGATCTCTCTGCTTATCCACACTGCCAAGAATCTTACCATTAGCCCAGTACTCTGTCTTCCTGTTATTCCTTCCAAAATGAATCACCTCACACTTTTCTGCGTTAAACTCCATTTGCCACCTCTCAGCCCAGCGCTGCAGTTTACCTATGTCCCTCTGTAACTTGTAACATCCTTCCGCACTGTCCACAACTTCACCGACTTTAGTGTCATCTGCAAATTTACTCACCCATCCTTCTACGCCCTCCTCAAGGTCATTTATAAAAATAACAAACAGCAGTGGCCCCAAAACAGATCCTTGTGGTACACCACTAGTAACTGGACTCCAGTCTGAACATTTCCCATCGACCACCACCCTTTGTTTTCTTCCAGCGAGCCAATTTCTGATCCAAACTGCTAAATCACCCTGAATCCCATGCCTCTGTATTTTCTGCAGTAGCCTACCGTGGGGAACTTTATCAAACGCTTTACTGAAATCCATATACACCACATCAACTGCTTTACCCTCATCCACCTGTTTGGTCACCTTCTCAAAGAACTCAATAAGGTTTGTGAGGCACGACCTACCCTTCAAAAAACCGTGTTGACTATCTCTAATCAAATTATTCCTTTCCAGATGATTAAACATCCTATCTCTTATAAACCTTTCCAAGATTTTGCCCACAACAGAAGGAAGGCTCACTGGTCTATAGTTACCAGGGTTGTCTCTACTCCCCTTTTTGAACAAAGGGACAACATTTGCTATCCTCCAGTCTTCTGGCACTATTCCTGTAGACAAAGATGACTTAAAGATCAAAGCCAAAGGCTCAGCAATCTCCTCCCTAGCTTCCCAGAGAATCCTAGGATAAATCCCATCTGGCCCAGGAGACTTATCTATTTTCACACTTTCCAGAATTGCTAACACCTCCTCCTTATGAACCTCAAGCCCTACTTGTCTAGTAGCCTGAATCTCAGCATTCTCCTCGACAACATTGTATTTTTCCTGTGTGAATACTGACGAAAAATATTCATTTAGCACCTCTCCTATCTCCTCGGACTCCACGCACAAGTTCCCACTACTGTCCTTGACTGGCCCTACTCTTACCCTAGTCATTCTTTTATTCCTGACATATCTATAGAAAGCCTAGTGTTATCCTTGATCCTACCTGCCAAAGACTTCTCATGTCCCCTCCTGGCTCTTCTTAGCTCTCTCTTTAGGTCCTTCCTAGCTAACTTGTAACTCTTGAGCGCCCTAACTGAACCTTCATGTCTCATCTTTACATAAGCCTTCTTCCTCTTGACAAGTGTTTCGACTGCTTTAGTAAACCACGGTTCCCTTGCTCGGCCGCTTCCTCCCTGCCTGACAGTTACATACTTACCAAGGATACGCAGTAGCTGTTCCTTGAACAACCTCCACATATCCATTGTGCCCATCCCCTGCAGTTTTCCTTTCTATCCGATGCATCCTAAGTCTTGCCTCATCGCATCATAATTGCCTTTCCCCCAGATATAACTCTTGCCCTGCGGTATATACCTATCCCTTTCCATCACTAAAGTAAACGTAATCGAATTGTGGTCACTATCACCAAAGTGCTCACCTACCTCCAAATCTAACACCTGTCCTGGTTCATTACCCAGTACCAAATCCAATATGGCCTCGCCTCTCATTGGCCTATCTACATACTGTGTCAGGAAACCCTCCTGCCATTGGACAAAAACGGACCCATCTAAAGTACTCGAACTATAGTGTTTCCAGTCAATATTTGGAAAGTTAAAGTCCCCCATAACAACTACCCTGTTGCTTTTGCTCCTATCCAGAATCATCGTTGCAATCCTTTCCTCTACATCTCTGGAACTTTTCAGAGGCCTATAGAAAACCCCTAACAGGGTGACCTCTCCTTTCCTGTTTCTAACCTCAGCCCATACTACCTCAGTAGACGAGTCCTCATCAAACGTCCTTTCTGCCACCGTAATACTGTCCTTGACTAACAATGCCACCCCTCCCCCTCTTTTACCACCTTCCCTGAGCTTACTGAAATATGTAAATACTCATGTAAATAACCCTAATTTCTTCCGGAGCGACACTTTATTAAACTGGGCCTTCAACTCAAAGGTCCACCTTCTCTCCGAAGCCTATCTGTCTCACATCAAACCCAGCTTCCAGCTGAGTTTTAATCTCAATCCTTTGCATTTTGACTAAAATGACATCCAGCCTGACTGGGGAAAGAGAAGAGTTCTTACACTGGATTTTTGGAGAGAATTTCTCAGATCTTTGAGAGAGGGAGAATTAGAGCTCCTCCATCCAGAACCCAGAATCCAAAGTGAAACGCAAATCAGCCTTGGCACTCAAAAGCACCTCAGAGGAAAAATATCCAATCACCGCCTGTTGACGAGCAGAATACAGCCTCTTTGGCTCATTCATTGGCCACCAGCCAAGTCAATCAAAGTACTAAACTGGGGAAAGGAAAATTGTGATAACATTAGACAGGAATTGAAGAATTTGGTTTGGGTGCGGCTGTTGGAGGGTAAATCAACATCGGATATGTGGGAGTCTTTCAAGCAACAGTTGATTAGGATTCCGGAAAATCACTTTTCTGGGAGAACAAAGGATAAGTATGGGAAGTTGGGGAGCCTTGGATAATGAGGGATATTGTGAAAAAGAAAAGGGAGGCTTTTGTATGGTCTAGAAGGGTGGGGACAGTCAAAACGTTTGAGGAATATAAAAAAAGTAGGAAGGTACTTAAGCGGGAAATTAGGAGGGCTAGGAGGGGTCATGAAAAGTCCTTGGCAAGCAGAATAAAGGTGAATCCCAAAGCTTTTTATCTGTCTGTAAAAAGCAAAAGGGTGGCCAGGGAAGTAATTGGACCACTGAAAGACAGTGGGGGGAATCTATGTGTTGAGCCAGATGAAATGGGCGAGGTACTAAATGAGTACTTTGTATCAGAGTTCACCAAAGAAAAGGACTTTGTGGAAGATGATTCTTGGGTAGGATGTGTGGACAGTCTGGGTCATATTTACATCGAAAAGGAGGAGGTATTGGGTCTTTTAAAAGACATTAAGGTAGATAAGTGTCCTGGGCCGGATGGGATTTACCCCAGAATATTGAGGGAAGCAACGGAGGAAATTGTTGGGGACTTGACTGACATCTTTGTATCCTCATTGGCTGCAGGTGAGATCCCAGAGGACTGGGGAATATCTAATGTGGTACCGCTGTTTAAGAAAGGTAGCAGGGATAATCCAGGAATCTATAGGCCAGTGAGCCTCATGTCAATTGTAGGTAAATTATTGGAGCGATTTCTCAGGGTCAGGACTTAGACCCATTTGGAAACAAATGGACTCAATAGCGATAGTCAGCATGGTTTTGTGAAGGGGAGGTCGTGCCTCACTAACTTGATCGAGTTTTTTGAGGTGGTGACAAATATCGTTGATGAGGGGAGGGCGGTGGATGTTGTTTACATGGACTTCAGTAAAGCCATGGACAAGGTATCTCATGGCAGACTGGTACAAAAGGTGAAGTCACACGGGATCAGAGGTGAGGTGGTAAGATGGACACAGAATTGGCTCGTCACAGAAGGCAAAGGGTAGCAGTAGAAGGGTGTTTTATTGAATGGAAGGTTGTGACTAGTGGTGTTCCAGAGGGATTGGTGCTTGGGCCTCTGTTGTTTGTAGTATACATAAATGATTTGGAGGAACATGTAGCCGGTCTGATTAGTAAGTTCGCGGATGACACCAAGGTTGGTGGAGTGGCAGATAGTGTTGAGGATTGTCAGAGGATACAGCAGGACATAGATAGGTTGGAGACTTGGGCAGAGAAATGGCAAATGGAGTTTAATCTGACCAAATGTGAGGTCATACATTTTGGTAAGTCTAACATAGAGGGGAAATATACAGTCAATGGCAAAACTCTTAGGAATGTAGAAAGTCAGAGAGATCTGGGCGTGCAGGTCCACAGATCTTTGAAGGTGGCAACACAAGTGGACAAGGTAGGCAAGAAAGCATATGGAATGTTTACCTTCATTGGACGGGGCCATTGAGTGTAAAAACTGGCAAGTCATGCTGCAGTTGTACAGAACCTTGGTAAGACCGCACTTGGAATATTGCGCACAATTCTGGTCGCCACATTACCAGAAAGATGTGGAGGCTTTGGAGAGGGTGCAGAGGAGGTTTACCAGGATGTTGCCTGGTCTGGAGGGTGTTAGCTATGCAGAGAGTCTGAATAGACTCAGGCTGTTTTCATTAGAACAACGGAGGTTGAGAGGTGACCTGATAGAGGTCTACAGGATTATGAGGGGCATGGATAGAGTGGCTGGGCAGGCACTCTGTCCCAGGGTGGAGGGGCCAGTCACTAGGGGGCACAGGTTTAAGGTCCGAGGGGCAAAGCTTAGAGGAGATGTGCGAGGCAGGTCTCTTACACAGAAGGTGGTGAATATCTGGAATGCGTTTCCAGGGGTGGTTGTGGAAGCAGATACATTAACGGCGCTCAAAAGACACCTTGAGAAATACATGAATAGGATGGGTATAGAGGGATGCAGCACTAGGAAGTGCTGAAGGTTTTGGCCAAGGGTGGTATCATGACCGGCACAGGCTTGATGGGTTGAAGGGCCTGTTCCTGTGCTGTATTATTCTTTGTTCTTTGTTCCTTGCGTCAGCATTGATGTCAGCCAATCTGTAATCACCAGCCTAAAACAGGACACCATTCTGGAATCTGCTTGATAGAAATAAAGGCAAGAGCCACTTTCCTTAAAGTCACAAGTCCACTAATCTTCCATGGATCAAAATTGTAATTGCAAACAATAAAAGAAAGGGGAAAACAGGAAACAAACAGGACTTAAACTGGAGCATTTTTACAGTATCAACATGTTTTGAAGATTAACCCCTCATGTACAGCCTGTCTCTGTGTGTTGAGGTTTGGCCTGTTTGTTTCCAGTGTTTCTGCCCATGGTATTTTAGGGATTTTACATTTAATGAAAGTTCACTTGGAGGGGATTCCGATCCTACAGTCGGATGCTAACTTCTGGAACTGGTGCCTTTTGGACCTGCGAGATTGGATATCCCTGATGTTGAGAGTAATTCATAACTCCTGCCATAGTTTCATCCTTAAGAGTGGTAAGATGTTGAATTGGAAAACAGTCAGAAAATGGCACGGGCACTGAGATTGGAGAAAGAATCCAAGGCTCTCGCAGGAGCTGAAGGAAAGAGCCCCATCTTGAATTGAGTGAGGATTCATGAAAGGCCCCTGCATGATTTGAGGAGAAGTGTGGTTAGCAGGAGAAGAATGTCATCAGTAACTGCTGGAGAGGATATTGGACAGAGTGGCAGTTGTGAATGCTTTTGAAGAAACTGAGGAGGCCCATTGCTTTTTGAATTTGGATCAACCAATGCACATTTTAAAAATCACATTTCGAGGTAAGTGTGCTTCCAGAGCCCCACTTGGGCTCTGATGTCTGCTTTCGTATGGGTTGAAGAAGTGTACCAATTAGAAGAGTGCACAATTTTAAATTTCACTTTCGGAAGAATTTCTATACCTTCCTGGTCATGTGTTGCATTTATTCATGAAACATCAGAGTGGTTTATCTCAGTGGATCTCAGCTGACAGCTAAGGAATCCCCAAACAATTCGCCACTTGAGATGTTGGCACAGAGGAGCACCTAAGCGTTGAAAGGAAATTCCAACATATTGGAAAATCGGAGGAGCTGGATTTAACCAAAAGAGAACAAACACTGGCAGCATGACTCGAAATAATTAGTGCGCATCTTATAAAATAGCCTTCAGGAACAGGATTTTCAAACAAATATTGGGAGCTGGGGTTAGTGAAAACAGGAATGGGATTTCAAAAAAATATCCGGAATGGGACTTCAATTAAAAAAACACACTATATGTGGTTCCTAAAAGAATACAATAAAAAGACTGCACTGAGAATGGGGTTTAAAAAAAAAAGCAGAGGGCAGGTTTAAAAAAACACTGGAGTGAGACATCAGAGCAAACAGCAGGAAGATGACTTAAAAACAAACACCGGGTGTGAGAATTAGGAAAACTCCGGAAGTGGGACAATAAAAAATGGGATGTAGGAATCTTTAGAAAAACAAACACCAGTTACGGGCTTTAAATGTCACCAGGTCCAGAACGCTTTGGTCAATGGGCTCCTAGAATCCAGTTAACAACAGCAGTAAAAGGTTTTAAATGCTGTTCATAACTCCCAGTTTAGAAAAGAATCCTAAAACTGTTCTATTTTCACTGCCACAACCTGCAGGGAGGAAGGGAACTGCCGCAAATAGAAAATTCAATTTTTTTCCCAGATTGTGACCAAGGAACTGTGACAATTGAAGAAATCATTTAAAGCAGTGTTTTTCAAACTTTTTGGGGGTCAACTTTGCCAACCAGCTGACCTTCACGGCTCACGCTGGCCGATCTTCACGATACACATCATGTTCGCTTACCTTTAATGTGAAAGGGGAGCCTGCTTGGTCCTCACTCCAATCAGGTCCACAGGAGGAGAGGGCAATGTGCATATCAGGTGCAAAGTTCAGCCACTTCATTTGTGTCTTCTTCCTCTCTGGGAGAATGGAAAATACAACCTCGCACATGTAGGTCATCGTGAAAGCCAATAGCAACAAAACGGATTGTTTTACTCAGCAGTGGTTACTCCTGGGAGAAGCTACTCCAAATCCTCAGGAGGGTTGAGCTTGGTCGGTGGTAGGGGGTCTGAAGCATTCCCAGTTGGGGGTCGCTCCTGAGCTGGGGTGGGGGGGGTGAAAGTGAGGAGCTTTCCGTCTGTGAAGCCTTCAATCCATCTTTAAATATTGTTTTACACACATAACAGGGGCAACTCCAGCTGCTGCCTGTCTGTCCTACCAAACACTTCCAGACATAACCCTGTTCTTGGATTTGTGCTGAAGGTCACTTCAATTCCCCTTGACTGTGAGCAACCTCTAGCTTCACAGCCGAAGGCTATTGCGAATAAAGAAATGGCCTCATTAGTTGTGAGAGCACTTCCCAGTTGCAGGTTATGTTTGCTGCTTGCTCCTGTTGGTGACTCCTGGAGGCTGCTGTAGCTGAAGATTTGTTTTCTGTTTGCTCCTGTTGGGATTTGCAAATGCCTGGAGGCTGCTGTAGCTGAGAGTTTATTTGCTGCTTGCCTGCTGCCTTTTCCCCTTGGGCTTACTTGCTGGTTTCTGGATGAAGGGAAGGGAGAAAGAAGGTAGTTGCCTTTTGGTCCCTTTTACCTGGAGTGCGGCGAGAGGAGGATTTTGGCGGGGCCTACTCCCGGGCTGAGGATGCAGGAGCGTTTGCTCGAACAGTCTGTGGACGTTTTTGACAGCCTGTTGTGTGTTGACTGTGTATTCTGTTCTGGATTTGTGGGTCACCTGTTAGGCCCCCTGTGTTCCTGTGGCCTGGTCCTCGGACAGGGTGGTGATGGAAGATCCGACGACGATACTGCAGGAGAGGAGGGGCGGCAGCCTGGCTCAACTACACAGACCAGAGGCTGAACCAGGACACTTTCATGGACTACCGGTGACTTTGTATGTTCAGTAGCCACCTGATGTTCCCATTATGGGGGCCGTGCAGGTCACTGGGGTTCCTTCTTTCCCTTTGTACTGCGTCTGATCTATGTTTGTCGGGGGTGGGAGGGAATTGTATGTTGGATACCATGTGACTGAGGATTATCATTTTGCCAGTTGCGGCCCCTCCTGCCTCTGTAGCCTGGGAGTCACTGGAAGATGTTGCCAGTTGCTGGAGGGGGAGGTGGTTTTCGCATTCTCTCCCTCCTGAGCTCTGCTCAAGGTCAGTGAGAACTTCTGGTGGTTGCTTATCAAGCGGCTTTCCACTGATACAGGTCCACTGCAGGGGTTGTGGTGGGGTGGGGGTTGGGGGTTAGGGAAGGGAGGGGGGGGGGTGAGACAACTGGTTTTGTGCCTTTGTTCCTTGCTTTGGTTTTGTCCTTGGTGTATGGCTGGGGTCTTCACTGTCTTCCTGCCTGTTTTGTGTTCTCCTTCAGTGGTTGCTCAGTATTTGGTTTTGTTTGGTAATGTGCCGGACCTGTGCTAGGCCAGTCTTGAGAGGGGTGGGATGTTTTTCTCTCTCTCCTCTGTATGCTCCGTGTTGGGGGGGGGTGGGGTGGGGATGTGTTCTGGGTGCTACGTGATTGGTGTCCTCATTGTATTGTCCTCTGCATTTTTGATACTGTCAATAAAATAAAATAAAATATTTGCAGGTTGTGTTTGCTGCTTGCTCCTGTTGGTGGCTGCAGATGCCTGGATGCTGCTGTTGCTCTTTCCCTCCTTTTTCTGTAGCCGAAAGAAAGACAATTTTTTCTAATATACCTGGGTCCTGGAATACCAGACTCAGGGAGACGTATGAGTCCAGAAGATAATCTGGTTTGAAGTAAGATGACTGTGGCGGTATGTATTAGAGGTAATAGGGTACACCATGATGCCGAGGGGCTATTGGTGGACAGATACTGGGTCCTGATTGGATCTGCCGCCTACTGGGCTCCACCCAGAAAGGCGGGGTATAAGAACCCGGTTTCTCCCAGCAGCTGCATTCTGTAACTGAGCTGCTGGGAAACAAGTCTGCTCAATAAAGCTTCGATCGAGTTCTCTACGTCTCGCCTCGTGTGTTACTAATGGTGCCACAATGACGCTGCGGGACCTGGTGCACGATATTGATCCATATGAGAACCCTGCTGCAAATGTTGAAGAAATGCTTTCACAGATTGCTGATGCTTTTGTTGCTGGTGTGGTGGGTGCTCCATGTAACTGGCACGCGACCGCGGGTCAAACATGCTGGAAACCAAGGATGTTCAACTGCACCTTGAGTGCCAGTGGAATATGTGGATGCCAGGGTTTGGTTCCGGTGAAATTGGGCCGTGTGGGAGGGCCTGCACAGCTGCAGCTCCTGCAGAGCACGGCACTGACACATGGAACAAGTCACACATTGATGCACAGATCATTTCTATGACAAAGTTGTGGACATGATAACACATTCTCAGGCTTATCCTCCATTTGTGTTGCGGAACCTGTGAGAGGTGATACCGTGTGTTTGTTTCTTTGTGAAGTGAGTGGATACAGCTTTGTATTGGTACCAATATGGAACTGCGATGTTTCCTTGATATTTAATGGCGAGTGTGATATGTGGAATGTTATGTAGTTGATTTTCAAATCTTTGTTATTGTTGACCATTTTTGCCAACAAAATATTCTCAAGTGGGTTCTCGTGGGTACACATGCCATGTCTCAGACGATGATTATTGCATCACCTATCAATCAAAGTTTGAAGCCCAAACAGTTTGCTTGACCTCTCGAAGCATCAGCGCCATAGAAGCTGCTGCCAACAATCAAACACTGAGTATATTCTTGCGACCAAAGGGTGAGTGTGTGGATCAGTGGAGGGCACCTGAGCACGGTCTCCCTAATGTTCCCAACAGAGGTCTGGGTCTAGGGGCTCCTGCTGTGGCTGGGAATGAGTGTGCAGAGTGAGGTTTTCCAGCACAACTGGATCGCTGGATGGCACTCTGAAGTGAAGGTGGGATACGTAAAGGTGGGGAAGGCTTGGGGGATTTGTGGGTCCCGGGGTGGAAACCTGAACTGATTGTCGGTCTCTCTCCTTCTCCAATTCCTTACAGAGACTGAAATGGCTGGTGGTGTTGGTCCTGGAGAGGATGCCCTCGCGGTGCTGGTGGCAGCCCAGGCAGACAGATGCTGGAGAAGGCAGAATAGTCGACACAGGCTGGAGGCGACACCCCATGTGCAGAGGGCTGCTGCACACCCTGAAGACCCAGCCACCTATCAGGCTGAGGACGAACCCAGAGGGGACGCCAGCAATGGCCCAAGATGTACAGGCGGCACTGGTCTTTCGAGGAGATGACGGACAGCATTACACCATTAATCATAGGAGCAGAAATAGGCCATTCATCCAATTGAGTTTGTTCCATCATTCATTTATGGCTGATGTGTTTCTCATCCCCATCCTCCTCCCTTCTCCCCATAATCCCTGATCCCTCTATTAATAAGAACCTATCTATCTCTGTCTTAAAGACACTCAGTGATTTGGCCTCCACAGCCTTCTGCAGCAAAGTGTTCCACAGATTCACCACCCTCTGGCTGAAGAAATTTCTCCTCATCTCAGTTTTAAAGGATCGTCCCTTTAGTCTGAGATTGTGCCCTCTGGTTCTAGTTTTTCCTACAAGTGGAAACATCCTCTCCACGTCCACTCTATCCAGGCCTCGCAGTACCTTGTAAGTTTCAATAATATCCCCCCTCATCCTTCTAAACTCCAACGAGTACAGACCCAGAGTCCTCAACAGTTTTTCATACGACAAGCTCTTCATTCCAGGGATCATTCTTGTGAACCTCCTCTGGACCCTTTCCAAGGCCTGCACATCTTTCTTAGATACAGGGTCCAAAACTGCTCACAATAGTCCAACAGGGTCTGACCAGAGCCTTATACAGCCTCAGAAGTACATTCCTGGTCTTGTATTCTAGCCCTCTCAACATGAATGCTAACATTGCATTTGCCTTTCTAACTGCTGACTGAACCTGCACGTTAACCTTAAGAGAATCTTGAACTAGGACTCCTAAGTCCCTTTGTGCTTCTGATTTCCTAAGCCTTTTCCCATTTAGAAAATAGTCTATGCCTCCATTCTTCCTTCCAAAATGCATAACCTCACACTTTTCCACATTGTATTCCATCAGCCATTTCCTTGCCCACTCTCCTAGCCTGTCCAATTCCTTCTGCAGCCCTCCTGCTTCCTCAATATTACCTGTCTCTCTACAGATCTTTTTATCATTTGCAAACTTAGTAATAATGCCCTCAGTTCCTTCTTCCAGATCATTAATGTATATTGTGAAAAGTTATGGGGGGCGATTCTCCGAACCCCGTGCCAGGCTGGAGAATCGCTGCAACCGCGCCACGATGCCCCAACGCCGGCACGCGATTCTCCGAGGTGCGGAGAATCGCCGCCATTTGCGGCAGCACATTTGGTGCGGCGTTGGCCGCCAGCCGTTGGAATCGGCGTGGCCGCCGATTCTCCAGCCCGGATGGGCCGAGCGGCCGGGCAGTTACGACAGAGTCCCGCCGGTGCCGTTCACCCCTGGCGGCAGCTCTGTGCGAAGGGCTGGGTGGCGGCCTGTGGGGAGGGGAGCGGGGCCTCCGTTGGGGTCTGGGCCGCGATCGGGGCCCACCGATCGGCGGGCCGGCCTTCCCCCCCCCCGGGGCTACATTCCTGCGCGGCCAACACCTGAACACCGACACCATTTTGTGTCGGGGCCAGCATGCAGAAGAAGTCCCCCGCGCATGCGCAGGTTGGCACGGCCCAACTGCGCATGTTTGGGTTGGCGCGGTGCCAATTTGGCGCCAGGAAAGGAGGCTGGAGCGGCGTGAACCGCTCCAGCGCCGTGCTGCCCCCCTGTGGGAGGCAGAATAGGTCATACCCAGGCCCGGTTGGCGCCATCGTGAAATGCGACGGACGTGCTGGCCCCCTGTTGGGGACAGAATAGGTCGTATCCGGGCCCGGTTCGCGCCGTTGTGAAATGCCACGGCGTTCACGACGGCGCGAACACTTGGGGTCCATTTGGGAGAATCGTCCCCAGTGTCCCAGCACAGACCTCTGAGGCACACCACTAGTCACCAGCTGCCATCCTGAAAAATACCCCTTTATCCCCACTCTCTGCCTTTTGCCAGTCAACCACTCCTCTATCCATGCCAATATCTTACCCTTAACACCATGGGCTCTTAAATTATTTAACAGCCTCCTATATGGCACCTTGTCAAAATCCTTCTGGAAATGTGCCGCAGGAGACTCCGTCTCAACAAAGAGACAAAGCATCACCTGCGCAGACTTAGCTCCCCATGGAGGAGGAGGAGGACACCTGCTCCCGGTGGCTGTGACGGTCACCGCAGACTGAATGTCTATGCCACCGGTACATTCCAGGGTTCGAGTGGGAACTTGTGCGGCATATCACAAATTACAGCCCACAAGTGCATCCATTTTTTTTAAATAAAATATTTTATTGAAAATTTTTGGTCAACCATCACAGTACATTGTGCATCCTTTACACAATATTATAACAACACAAATAACAATGACCTATTTTATAAACAGAAAATGAATAAATAATAAATAACAAAAATGAAAACTAACCCTAATTGGCAACTGCCTTATCACAAGTAACACTCTCTGTTAAATATAATTTAACAGTCCAATATATAATTATCTGTAGCAACGACCTATACATATTATACAGTATATATTAACAACCCTGAGAGTCCTTCTGGTTCCTCCTCCCCGCCCCCCCCCATCCACCCCCCCCCCCCCCCCCCCCCCCATCCTGGGCTGCTGCTGCTGCCTTCTTTTTTCCATTCCATCTATCTTTCTGCGAGGTATTCGACGAACGGTTGCCACCGCCTGGTGAACCCTTGAGCCGACCCCCTTAGAACGAACTTAATCCGCTCTAACTTTATAAACCCTGCCATGTCATTTATCCAGGTCTCCACCCCCGGGGGCTTGGCTTCTTTCCACATTAGCAATATCCTGCGCCGGGCTACTAGGGACGCAAAGGCCAAAACATCGGCCTCTCTCGCCTCCTGCACTCCCGGCTCTTGTGCAACCCCAAATATAGCCAACCCCCAGCTTGGTTCGACCCGGACCCCCACTACTTTTGAAAGCACCTTTGTCACCCCCATCCAAAACCCCTGTAGTGCCGGGCATGACCAAAACATATGGGTATGATTCGCTGGGCTTCTCGAGCACCTCGCACACCTATCCTCCACCCCAAAAAATTTACTGAGCCGTGCTCCAGTCATATGCGCCCTGTGTAATACCTTAAACTGAATCAGGCTTAGCCTGGCACACGAGGACGACGAGTTTACCCTGCTTAGGGCATCTGCCCACAGCCCCTCCTCGATCTCCTCCCCCAGCTCTTCTTCCCATTTCCTTTTTAGTTCATCTACCATAGTCTCCCCTTCGTCCCTCATTTCCCTATATATATCTGACACCTTACCATCCCCCACCCATGTCTTTGAGATCACTCTGTCCTGCACCTCTTGTGTCGGGAGCTGCGGGAATTCCCTCACCTGTTGCCTCGCAAAAGCCCTCAGTTGCATATACCTGAATGCATTCCCTTGGGGCAACCCATATTTCTCGGTCAGCGCTCCCAGACTCGCGAACTTCCCATCCACAAACAGATCTTTCAGTTGCGTTATTCCTGCTCTTTGCCACATTCCATATCCCCCATCCATTCCCCCCGGGGCAAACCTATGGTTGTTTCTTATCGGGGACCCCCCCAAGGCTCCAGTCTTTCCCCTATGCCGTCTCCACTGTCCCCAAATCTTCAGTGTAGCCACCACCACTGGGCTTGTGGTGTAGTTCCTCGGTGAGAATGGCAATGGGGCTGTCACCATAGCCTGTAGGCTAGTCCCCCTACAGGACGCCCTCTCTAATCTCTACCACGCCGCTCCCTCCTCCTCTCCCATCCACTTAATCACCATTGAAATATTAACGGCCCAATAATACTCACTTAGGCTCGGTAGTGCCAGCCCCCCCCTATCCCTGCTACGCTGTAAGAATCCCTTCCTCACTCTCGGGGTCTTCCCGGCCCACACAAAACCCATGATGCTCTTTTCAATCCTTTTAAAAAAAGCCTTCGTGATCACCACCGGGAGGCACTGAAACACAAAGAGGAATCTCGGGAGGACCACCATCTTAACCGCCTGCACCCTCCCTGCCAGTGACAGGGATACCATATCCCATCTCTTGAAATCCTCCTCCATTTGTTCCACCAACCGCGTTAAATTTAACCTATGCAATGTGCCCCAATTCTTGGCTATCTGGATCCCCAGGTAACGAAAGTCCCTTGTTACCTTCCTCAACGGTAGGTCCTCTATTTCTCTACTCTGCTCCCCTGGATGCACCACAAACAACTCACTTTTCCCCATGTTCAATTTATACCCTGAAAAATCCCCAAACGCCCCAAGTATCCGCATTATTTCTGGCATCCCCTCCGCCGGGTCTGCCACATATAGTAACAAATCGTCCGCATACAAAGATACCCGGTGTTCTTCTCCTCCTCTAAGTACTCCCCTCCACTTCTTGGAACCCCTCAACGCTATCGCCAGGGGCTCAATCGCCAGTGCAAACAATAATGGGGACAGAGGGCATCCCTGCCTTGTCCCTCAATGGAGCCAAAAATATGCAGATCCCCGTCCATTCGTGACCATGCTCGCCATCGGGGCCCTATACAACAGCTGCACCCATCTAACATACCCCTCTCCAAAACCAAATCTCCTCAACACCTCCCACAAATAATCCCACTCCACTCTATCAAATGCTTTCTCGGCATCCATCGCCACTACTATCTCCGTTTCCCCCTCTGGTGGGGGCATCATCATTACGCCTAACAGCCTCCGTATATTCGTGTTCAGCTGTCTCCCCTTCACAAACCCAGTTTGGTCCTCGTGGACCACCCCCGGGACACATTCCTCTATTCTCATTGCCATTACCTTGGCCAGGATCTTGGCATCTACATTTAGGAGGGAAATAGGTCTATAGGACCCGCATTGTAGCGGGTCCTTTTCCTTCTTTAAGAGAAGCGATATCATTGCTTCAGACATAGTCGGGGGCAGTTGTCCCCTTTCCTTTGCCTCATTAAAGGTCCTCGTCAATACCGGGGCAAGCAAGTCCACATATTTTCTATAGAATTCGATTGGGAATCCATCCGGTCCCGGGGCCTTTCCCGCCTGCATGCTTCTAATTCCTTTCACCACTTCTTCTACCTCGATCTGTGCTCCCTGGGAAATTCCAGCCGATCCAAAAAGCCCATCATTCTCTCCCTCCCATCCGGGGGTTGAGCTTCATATAATTTTTTATAAAATGTCTTGAACACTCCATTCACTCTCTCCGCTCCCCGCTCCATCTCTCCTTCCTCATCCCTCACTCCCCCTATTTCCCTCGCTGCTCCCCTTTTCCTCAATTGGTGTGCCAGCAACCTGCTCGCCTTCTCCCCATATTCGTACTGTACACCCTGTGCCTTCCTCCATTGTGCCTCTGCAGTGCCCGTAGTCAGCAAGTCAAATTCTACATGTAGCCTTTGCCTTTCCCTGTACAGTCCCTCCTCCGGTGCTTCCGCATATTGTCTGTCCACCCTCAAAAGTTCTTGCAGCAACCGCTCCCGTTCCTTACTCTCCTGCTTCCCTTTATGTGCCCTTATTGATATCAGCTCCCCTCTAACCACCGCCTTCAGCGCCTCCCAGACCACTCCCACCTGGACCTCCCCATTATCACTGAGTTCCAAGTACTTTTCAATGCACCCCCTCACCCTTAGACACACACCCTCATCTGCCATTAGTCCCATGTCCATTTTCCAGGGTGGGCGCCCTCCTGTTTCCTCCCCTATCTCCAAGTCTACCCAGTGTGGAGCGTGATCCGAAATGGCTATAGCCGTATACTCCGTTCCCCTCACCTTCGGGATCAACGCCCTTCCCAGCACAAAAAAGTCTATTCGCGAGTAGACTTTATGGACATAGGAGAAAAACGAGAACTCCTTACTCCTAGGTCTGCTAAATCTCCACGGGTCTACACCTCCCATCTGCTCCATAAAATCTTTAAGTACCTTGGCTGCTGCCGGCCTCCTACCAGTCCTGGACTTCGACCTATCCAGCCCTGGTTCCAACACCGTATTAAAATCTCCCCCCATTATCAGCTTTCCCATCTCTAGGTCCGGAATGCGTCCCAGCATCCGCCTCATAAAATTGGCATCATCCCAGTTCGGGGCATATACGTTTACCAAAACCACCGTATCCCCCTGTAGTTTGCCACTCACCATCACGTATCTGCCCCCGTTATCCGCCACTATAGTCTTTGCCTCGAACATTACCCGCTTCCCCACTAATATAGCCACCCCCCTGTTTTTCGCATATAGCCCCGAATGGAACACCTGCCCCACCCATCCTTTGCGTAGCCTCACCTGGTCTATCAGTTTCAGGTGCGTTTCCTGTAACATAACCACATCTGCCTTAAGTTTCTTAAGGTGTGCGAGTACCCGTGCCCTCTTTATCGGCCCGTTCAGCCCTCTCACGTTCCACGTGATCAGCCGGGTTGGGGGGCTTCCTACCCCCCCCCCCCTTGTCGATTAGCCATCCCCTTTTTCCAGCTCCTCACCCGGTTCCCACGCAGCTGTATCTCCCCCAGGCAAGTGCCCACCCGCCCATCCCCTCCCATACCAGCTCCCCCCTCTCCCCAGCAGCAGCAACCCAGTAATTCCCCCCTCCCACCCCCTCCGCTAGATCCCCCGCTAGCGTAATTACTCCCCCCATGTTGCTCCCAGAAGTCATCAAACTCTGGCCGACCTCGGCTTCCCCCGTGACCTCGGCTCGCACCGTGCGACGCCCCCTCCTTCCTGCTTCTCTATTCCCGCCATGATTATCAAAGCGCGGGAACCAAGCCCGCGCTTCTCCCTTGGCCCCGCCCCCTATGGCCAACGCCCCATCTCCTCCACCTCCCCTCCTCCCCCATCACCACCTGTGGAAGAGAGAAAAGTTACCACATCGCAGGATTAGTACATAAAACTCCTCTTTCCCCCCTTTTTAACCCCCCTCTTCGCCCCCCACATTCGCCCCACCACTTTGTTCAAACGTTCTTTTTAATAACCCGCTCATTCCAGTTTTTCTTCCACAATAAAAGTCCACGCTTCATCTGCCGTCTCAAAGTAGTGGTGCCTCCCTCGATATGTGACCCACAGTCTTGCCGGTTGCAGCATTCCAAATTTTATCTTCTTTTTATGAAGCACCGCCTTGGCCCGATTAAAGCTCGTCCTCCTTCTCGCCACCTCCGCACTCCAGTCTTGATAAACGCGGATCACCGCGTTCTCCCATTTACTGCTCCGAGTTTTCTTTGCCCATCTAAGGACCATTTCTCTATCCTTAAAACGGAGGAATCTCACCACTATGGCTCTGGGAATTTCTCCTGCTCTCGGTCCTCGCGCCATCACTCGGTATGCTCCCTCCACCTCCAACGGACCCGCCGGGGCCTCCGCTCCCATTAACGAGTGCAGCATCGTGCTCACATATGCCCCGACGTCCGCTCCCTCCGCACCTTCAGGAAGACCAAGAATCCTCAAGTTGTTCCTCCTTGCGTTGTTCTCCAGTGCCTCCAACCTTTCCACACATCGTTTCTGATGTGCCTCATGCATCTCCGTCTTCACCACCAGGCCCTGTATGTCGCCCTCATTCTCGGCTGCCTTTGCCTTCACGACCCGAAGCTCCCGCTCCTGGGTCTTTTGTTCCTCCTTTAGCCCTTCGATCGCCTGTAGTATCGGGGCCAACAGCTCTTTCTTCATTTCCTTTTTGAGCTCTTCCACACAGCATTTCAAGAACTCTTGTTGTTCAGGGCCCCATGTTAAACTGCCACCTTCCGACGCCATCTTGGTTTTTGCTTGCCTTCCTTGCCGCTGTTCTAAAGGATCCACTGCAATCCGGCCACTTTCTCCTCCTTTTTCCATCCGTATCCAGGGGGGATTCCCTTCTGGTTTACCGCACAGTGTTTTTAGCCGTCAAAATTGCCGTTGGGGCTCCTATCAAGAGCCCAAAAGTCCGTTTCACCTGGAGCTGCCGAAACGTGCGACTCAGCTGGTCATCGCCGCACCCGGATGTCCCACAAATGCATCCATGAGGTCACGGATGCCCTGTATGTCCGGGCAGCTGACTATTTCAAATTTTTAGCTGGACCAAGCCCACCAAGATGCCCGGGCTGAAGGATTTACCGCCATCGCCGGGATGCACCAGGTCCAGGGGATGGCATGCATGCCGCCTTGCCCGCACCGGGGTCTCCGGGAGTGCCCTTCATGAACAAAATGGTTCCACTCCCTGAATGTTCAATGCGTGTGCCTCCCACGACCTCCCGCTCCCACCCTCCTACTCCGACTATCCTGATCCACCCTCCCAAGGTTTGTGCAACATCACCCCAGGGTGGTACAGCAGAAATGGAAAAGTATTTTTTAAAGCAAAACAATGTTTATTCTATGAACTCAAGTTAACCTTTTTAAAACATACAGTGAACACCTTAGCAACCATCAATTCAAATACAACCCCCAAAGAATACGACACTAAGTAATCCTTTAAGCTTTTCTTTTAACATCCATAAGACTTAAAACACCTTTTACCAGAAGCTCATCAGGTTAAAGTCATTACTGTTTTAATTCACCAGGATCGATTTGCAGTCTTTAGATTACAGAGAGACTATAATACACCTTCTGGCTGTGACTGCAGCTATCCAGCTCTGAAAACAAAACTAAAACACACCCTGCAGCAAACAGCCTAAAACAAATGTAAAAAGCTGACAGACAGCCCAGCCCCATCCACTCTCTGACATCACTGCAGTAATAAACACCCATTTCTTAAAGGTACTCTCACTATAGATACTTATATACACACCCATTTCTTAAAGGTACTCCCACATGACACCTCCCCCCAAGAAAAATAAATAAATCATCAACTTCAAGATGATTTCATTTTTCACCTTTTCACCATTCTTTAAGAAATGCACACAGTAAATATACTTTATCGTTTAAAAAAAACAACACACGCAAACAGGTACAATAATATAGTCCATTTTTTCTGTTCTTCTTCCTCCAACTGAAATATTTCTCGATTGACAGTCTCTTTGAACAAGAAGGTCCTTGCACGATCCGTTCATTTCTCTACACCTCAACATTTCTCTTTAAAGTCAGATACTTTAGTTCAATCTGATCACAGAGTCCCTTGTAATTCTCCAACACATGAGCATTGGTTATCACAGCTTTCAGGCCGTCAAATGCCTGTTGACACTCCGCTGTCCACTGAAACTTTTGACGTTTCTTCAGCAAGACCATCAGATGTTTTAAATGTTCTTTCCATGTCTGGCTGAAAATTACCAAATCGTCGATGTATACCGCACAATTGGGTAATCCTGAAACGACTTTTCTGGTTAACCGTTGAAATGTGGCTGGGGCGTTTTTCATGCCAAATGACATAACTTTGAATTGGTATATACCATCTGGAGTCACAAAAACTTAAATCTCCTTCGCCCTTTCGGATAAAGGTACCTGCCAGTAACCTTTAAGTAAATCCAGTTTGGAAAAAAAAGCAGATTGTCCCACTTTCTCAATGCAATCCTCCAAACATGGGATAGGATAAGAGTCCGTTCTTGTAACTGCATTAACCTTTCTATAGTCCACACACAACCATTGTGTACCATCTGGTTTAGGTACCGTCACTATGGGTGAGCTCCATTGGCTGCAACCCACTTCAATTATGCCATTTTTAAGCATACTCTCAATCTCTTTATAAACTTGTGCCAATTTTAAAGGGATAAGTGTGTACGGATCTTGTTTGATTGGAACAGCATTTCCGACATCTACATCATGTATAGCCACTTTAGTACTTCCCAATTTATCTCCACAAACTTGTCCATGTGATATCAATAACTCTTTCAGGTCAGCTCGTTTTTCATCTGGAAGGTAACTCAACAATTTATCCCAATTTTTAAGAACAACCTCGTTTTCCAATTTAATTTGAGGTATGTCAAATTCACAATCATCTGGATTTGGTTCGTCACTTTGAGTTAGAGTCATTAAAACCTCCTCTTTTTTCTCTCGTTCCCTTTCAAAACACCTTTTAAGCATATTCACATGATACACTCGGCGAGTCTTCCTTTTATCTGGTGTTTTTACCACATAATTCACCACATTTAATTTCCTTTCAATCTGATAAGGTCCACAAACTTAGCTTTTGAAGGCTCACCTACCACTGGTAACAACATTAAAACTTTATCTCCACTGGCAAAACTAGGAACTTTGGATTTCTTGTCCGCTAGCCGTTTCATCACATTTTGTGCAACTTATAAATGTTGTCTAGCCAATTCACCTGCTGTATTTAATCGTTCCCTAAAATTTGACATGTAATCCAGTTCTGATTTCTCACTCACCAATTTTTCCTTAATCATTTTAAGTGGTCCCCTTACCTCATGACCAAAAATTAGTTCAAAAGGACTGAATTTGGTTGACTCATTAGGTGCATCCCTAATTGCAAACAGTACAAATGGAATTCCTTTATCCCAATCCTCTGGATAATCGTGACAATAAGCCTTCAACATTGTCTTTAATGTCTGATGCCACCTTTCTAATGCTCCCCACGATTCTGGATGGTATGCAGTTGATTTAAATAGTTTTATTCCTAAACTATCCATAACTTATTTGAATAACCTTGAGGTAAAATTCGATCCTTGATCCGATTGTATTTCTGTGGGTAGTCCATATCTAGTAAAGAATTTAAGTAACTCCTCCACAATCTTTGAGCTGTAATATTACGTATTGATTCCCACTTTTCATTTTAGGAGGCGGTCCTACGCAATCAATAAGGACCCTTGTAAAAGGTTCCTCAAATTCTGGGTATTAAGGGCGCTGGTTTTATCACTGCTTGATGTTTCCCTATCACTTGACATGTGTGACATGATTGACAAAATTTAACTACATCTTTATGTAGTCCAGGCCAATAAAAATGTTTCTGGATTTTAGCTTGAGTTTTCCTTATTCCCAAATGACCTCCCACTGGTATCTCATGTGTAACTCGCAAATCCTCCACCTGTTCTTGTTCTTTTTCAACCATCTGATCAAAAATCGTTTCTGATAATTGCACTTCAACTTCATCTTCACTCTTTGATGTCTCCTCTTGTCTACACCTGTGACTTCGCGACCTTGTTTCTACACAATCCGGAAAAATCCCAGGATATTCGTCCTTCAACACTTCAGTTGTCTGATTTTCCACTGGCTTATCAACCACAGTAGGCATCACTCCCACCTGCGATCCAGCTATATCATTACCCAAGATAAACTGTATTCCTGGACAAGATAGTTTCTCTATTACTCCTACTACCACTTCACCACGCTTCACTGGACTTTCCAACCTTACCTTATATAATGGAACACTACACCTCACCCTGAATTCCACATATTACCACCTTTTCTGGCAACATTCTCCCCTAACTACATAACTCCTCATCTCTTACCATTGACTAGCTCCCATATCTCTTAAAATTGTGACTTCTTTACCTGCTCCTCCTGATACACATGAGTAAACTTTACCCACACAAGTAAATTCTTTTAAGAGATCTGGCACCTTCTTATCAATCACCTCTTGATCAGGCTGTACAATCTTTTGCACCTCCTTCGCTTCACTTGGGCTTTCCTTTACACTTTAACAAACTCCACTGTCTTATCCTGTTTTACCACATCAGCCTTCCCAGTGCTTTTTTTCAACCACCAACACTGTGACTTTACATGGCCTAGTTTATTACAGTGAAAACATTTGACATTTTTCATTTCTTTTCCACCCTCCTGGATTTCTTTTTTAATCCGAGGTACACTCTCCTATTATCTCCCATCACATCGCCTTTACCAAACTTTGATTTATGAACTAATTCATAATCATCTGCCATTTCTGCTGCTAATCTCGCAGTTTTACCCCTCTGTTCTTCCACATGTGTTCTCACTACATCAGGAATTGATTTTTTAAACTCCTCCAAAAGGATAATTTCTCTGAGAGCTTCATAGGTTTGGTCTATTTTCAAAGCCCTTATCCACCTATCAAAATTACTTTGTTTGAGCCTTTCAAACTCCATGTATGTTTGACCAAATTCTTTCCTTAAATTTCTAAACCTTTGTCTGTAGGCTTTAGGCACTAGTTCATATGCACCTAAGATGGATTTTTTCACCTCCTCATACGTACCAGATGCCTCCTCTGGTAGTGATGCAAACATTTCACTAGCTCTACCTACCAGCTTTGTTTGAAACAGTAATACCCACATGTCCTGTGGCCATTTCATTTGTTTAGCTACCTTCTCAAATGAAATGAAAAAGGCTTCCACCTCCTTCTCATCAAACCTTGGCAATGTTTGGACATATTTAAATAGATCCCCACCAAACCTTCGACTATGACGCTCTTTCTCACTATCCTCATCACTATCATCCAACTGCACATTTCCCTCTACGTTTGCCAATTTTAACTGACTGTCATGTTTCATGGCCATTTTCTGAAGTTCAAACTCTCTCTCTTTATCTTTTTCCCTGAACTGTATCTCCCTTTCTCTTTCTTTTTGTTCTGCTAGGGCTATTTTTTTGTTTTCACCTTTCTTCTCTCTCCTTTTCTTTTTCCTCCCTCTCTCTTTCTTTTTCCTCTCTCTCTCTTTCTTTTTCCTTTCTATATCTTTCTCCCTCTCTTTGTTTTTCCTCTTTCTCGTATTCAAGCTGCTTTAATTCTTACTCATGTTCCATTTGTTTAATTTGTAACTGTATTTTTGCCATTTCCAATGAGTCGACCTGTATCTCAGGCAACTTTAAATGCTCAGCCACAGGGATAATTAACTAATGTTTTCACATTCTGTCAGGTAATGTTAACTGCAATGTTTTTGCCGAATCTAACAGTCTGCTTTTAGTCTCTGTCTGTAAGGTACTGCGTGCGACCATCTCCACCCCCAAAAACGCCTGAGCCTCTGAAAGAGCCATTGTCCACAACGCACTCCCTACTTAAACTAGAATACCACACCTGAAAAGCAACCACAATATGCTCACCTCTCACTGTCTTTAAGTTCACTAAGCCAATCCAATAGATAGACATTTAGGCCAGGGTTTAGAGAACCCCAAAGTGTATCATGGAGTTCACCTGACCAACAACCTTTAATAGATTGCGGTATGGGGAGCACACAGCCCACTCTACAGGTGTGGTACAGCAGACCCCAAAGTGTATCATGGAGTTCAGCTGACCCACAACTTTTAATAGATTGTGGTATGGGGAGCACACGGCCCACTCTACAGCTGTGGTACAGCAGAAATGGAAAAGTATTTTTTAAAACAAAACAATGTTTATTGTATGAACTCAAGTTAACCTTTTTAAAACATACAGTGAACATCTTAGCAAACATTAATTCAAATACAGCCCACAAAGAATACAACACTAAGTAATCCTTTAAGCTTTCCTTTTAACATCCATAAGACTTAAAACACCTTTTACCAGAAGCACATCAGGTTACAGTCACTACTGTTATTAGTTTTAAATCACCAGGATCGATTTGCAGTCTTTAGATTACAGAGTGACTCTAATACAGCTTCTGGCTGTGACTGCAGCTATCCATCTCTGAAAACAAAACTAAAACACACCCTGCAGCAAACAGTCTAAAACGAAAGTAAAAAGCTGACAGACAGCCCAGCTCCACCCACTATCTGACATCACTGCAGTAATAAACACCCATTTCTTAAAGGTACTCTCACATGACAGCCGGCTGTCGCGGTGCCAATCTCTCCAGCGTCCACCTAGCCCCCGGAAGTGCGGAGCATTCCGCTACTTCCAGTCAGCCCGACGCCGGAGTGGTTCGCGCCGTTTTTGACTCCGGCGTCGGGCCATTGCGCCGATTCAGGAGAATCCCGCCTAGATGTTTCACATTTATAAGGTGTAACATATTTTAATAGTGAACAATTAAAATTTATAATCTTTCTAGCTACGGATAGTGCCCCCCCCCCCCCCCCCCCCCCGCACCGCACAGTGCCCACTCAGTGCTTCTCAATCTTTTTGATCTTTCGTGATCTACTGTTCCCAGGATTCACATCAGAGGTGGAGGCAGCCTGCTGCTTTTCACGCCTTTGATGCCTTTGGCTGGCATCCTCTGAAGGGCCTGGAGCCAGAGTCCCGACAACTTTCTAGTATCTGTGGCTTCGCCGTGCCGCCCTGTTCTGCCTGCTGCCTCTGAGATGCGCAGGTGTGAGGAAGGGGGAATTTGAAAAACTGGGGACCAGCATCGTCTCTTTGGTGGCAGGCCCCAGGTCGGCCTCCAGCACTTCCTCCTCTCTGAGAGTGCCTGTTGAGCCATGGGGAACTTCATGGGGCGGAGGGGCAACTGGAGTGAGCTCCAGAGGCTTCTGTATCATCTGATTCTGCCAATACTGGCGGCTTCCCATTGTCCACACCATAGTGTCGACGCCCTCAGCGATGGTCCTCAGTGACTGGGCCATGCCCTGCAGTACCTCATCAATGTCCACCTGCATGTGCGACATGTCCCTCACTAACTGGGACATGATGTCGAGATCCGCAGCCATGGTCGTCACAGGCTGAGCCATGCCTTGGGCATCACCACTCAAGACATGACTTTGTGCTCCAGGCTTTCCACTGTGGTGGCCACCCAAGCAATGTGATACGTATTGCAGGATCATCTCCTGCGCCCATAGTCTTTTGGAGCCTTGGCATCTGACTGGGTACAAGATCTCTACTTGGATAAGGTACTCAGTCCGGTTGAAGAGGTATCGAAAATCTTTTGAGAGTACAGTGAAAAGTCCTTGGGATAAGAGACAGTATTCAGAATGTCCAATTCACCTATCAAGCACGTCTTTCGGGACTTTAACAGGCACTGAAATGTGGTGACTAGGGTATTTTCATAGTAACTTCATTGCAGTGTTAATGTCACTTGTGACAACAATAAAGATTATTATTATTCAAAGAAAAGGCTTCAAAATAAAAGTAGTTCCAGAAAAGGCTACAAAATCAAAGTAATTTGAACAAAGGTTTCAAATGTAGTTTTCACGGATGCTTCAAGAATCTCAGAAGGCTAAAAATCTTCAATAATTAATCATACAGATCACATTCTTAAGGAAATTCTCATCCATGGTTTAACCCCTTATTTACTTTTATTGGTTCTAATTCTCAGCTGAGCCCCCCCCCCCTTGATTTGTTCAGGAAAATGTCAGTCACTTAACAGGTGATTGGTTAATTGGACATTAATCAATTATTCCTAATTAATTATCCTTCCCTTGACATCGCACGGTTCTCATGCATTCTGTCCCATGGTCAAACTCCTTAAGCCATGTCTCGTCTCAGTTTGTACCATTGTTAAGAGATTGTAGTGAATTCATTGAATCTATCCTCGTATTGCTTCTCTAGACATACTTTTACAGTACATCTTTTGCAACATTTATCAGCATCTATAGACAGTCATGGTCAGGGTTTAATAATTTAGTCAATTTTTATAACGTGATCATATTTCTGCAGATTCAGCAATTTTTCAAGAATCATTTTATTTTCCAGTATATTTTAGCTGATTCTCTTAAAGGACCCCCTAAATAATTGTTAAATCCAATACTGGGGCTCAGCTGAGTCCTGGGATCCAGCAGACCTCCAACTGCTGACTCTCTTGGATGTTCCTGCTGCCATCTGAAGTGCAACAGCAACTGTGTGATGCTCACCAGATTGTGCCCCAGAAACCTGTCCACTAATGTCACCCACTGAGCTGTTTGTCTCTGCGCTGATGGAACGTAGGGGTGACAGCTGTGATGCCCCTATGGTAGCCTCCTTGGAACTCTCCTTGAGGTGGTTTCTTGGGTAGCAGAGGGGGGATGACTCCGGATGGCCCGGCCCGATCAGATGGGTTTCCTGCGGGAGAATGGACATGTAGTCAGTGAGTGGGAAGAATCCTTTCATCTGACATGAACAGCTCACTTGACACAGGTCGTCTGGGTGAAGGCAAATGGATCCTCACCTCTGTGGCACAGGCCAACCTCGCTGTCGGTGACTGCTCTCTCCTCGGACAATCCCGCCATTTCCCGTGCCCATTCCTCATAGAGAGTAAGGACTCAGATCTTGCCCACCACCTTGACCCTGTACCTCTTATTATGGGCTAACTTCTCCTGGGAGGACAAAGAGAGGGCACTGTGAGCCACATACTGGATGGGTCAGGGGGTGTGTGTGGGCACTGCAACTAGACATGAAGGAGTTGTGCTAGTGGGTGCCAGTGGTGCTGAGGAATAAGCACGCAGATCAGGTGTTGGGAGGGTGTGAGGTATCAGCCAGTGGTCTGTGTGGGGATTCTGGGAATTTGAGGATGGCAGGCAGAACTGATGCCAGGAGAGAGGTGGTAACTTACCTTTGCAGCTTGTTAGAGGTGGTTGGTCTCCTTCCGAAATTGGGCGCTGGTCCTCCAGGTCATGCTGCCCGCACTGACAACTGCTGCCACTGCCTCCCAGGCAGTATTGCTGGCCCTGATGCTAGTCCTCCAACCCCCTGGGAGGAACATGGGGCGCGATTCTCCACTCCCACGCCGAAGTGGCCGCGCCGTCGTGAACGCCGTCGAGGTTCACGACGGCACGAAACGGCCCCGGTCCCGACCGATTCAGGCCCTGACAATGGGCTAGGATCGGGGCTGCGTCATCTGCACGCGCCAGGCCTTGTTGCCCGCGTAAAAGCGTCGCCGCATAGATGACGTGGCTGGCGCCGCATAATGGGCATCATCCGCGCATGCGCGGGTTGGCCGGTGCCAACCCGCGCATGCGTGGTTGCCGTCCTCTCTAAGTCCGCCCCGCAAGAAGATGTCTGACGGATCTTGCGGGGCCGCAGAAGGAAGGAGGTCCTCCTTCAGAGAGGACGGCCCGACGATCGGTGGGCACCAATCGCTGGCCACCCCACATCTGAGGTACCCCCTGGTGCAGGATCCCCCCTCGCCCCCCCGCAGGCCGCCCCCCCCCAGCGTTCATGCACCACTCACGACTGCAGCGACCAGGTGTGGACCGCGCTGGGGGGAACCGGCCGTTTTGGCCTGGCCGCTCGGCCCATCCGGGCCTGAGAATAGCGGAGGTGCCGGAGAATCGCCATTTTCGGTGTCCCCGGCGATTCTCCGGCCTGCGGCCCGCGAAACTCGACCGGGCCGTTCCTGCCGCTTGGGAGAATCGCGGGAGGGTGTTGGACCAGCGTCCCGGGAAATTTTGGCGCCCCAGGCGATTCTCCCAACCGGCGCGGGAGTGGAGAATCGCGCCCATGATGCCCATCTCTCATTGATGGCATTGAGAAGCCTGGCTAGGTCGGCATCATCAAAGCAGGTCTGGGCGCTGCCATGCTTGTGTGTTTACTGGGAGTGAGTGGTGAGGGAGCTCTTAAAAGCAGCTTCTCCTTGTTAGTGGCGAGATGCTGAGGCGCGAGTCAGGCAAATCAGACGGCAAGATAGCCAATAATGGCAAGAAGCTGGTGGGGCTCATTTCTGGCACTAAGTGCTGTTAAATATGGGCCATGATCTCACCAATGCAGCCATTGAGAAACATTCTGCCAATCATGCCCAAAATGACACTTAATAATTTCTCTGTTGAAATGCGTCCATGGGCTCTCTGGCTGGGATTCTCCAACCCCCCGCCGGGTCGGGGAATCCCCGGGGGGGAGGCGCATATTCCACCCCACCGCCCTGATGTCGGCTGCCCTATTCTCCAGCGCCGTTGACAGCACCCCTCCCACCCCCAGGTGATTCTCCGGACCCCGATGGGCCGAGTGGCCGTCCAGTTTTGCCCAGTCCCACTGCCGTGAATTACTCACCTCGCGCACCGTGGAACCTGGCAGGTGAGTGTGCAGGGGCGGTCCTCAGTGGGGCGCGAGCCGATCCGACCCCGGGGGGAACCCCCACGGTGGCCTGGCCCACGATCGGGGCCTACCGATCTGCGGGCAGGCTTGTTCCATGGGAGGACTTTTTTCCTCCGCGCCGGGCCCCTGTCCGCCATATTGCCCGGGGGCCGGCGCGGAGAGGAGAAACCCCGCGCGCGCGCGGAACTACGCCGGCCGGTCTGCGCATGCACAAGATCACACCAGCCGTTCCGCGCATGCGCAAACCCGTGCCGGTCCTTTGGCGCCGGCTGGAGCAACGCCAACCCCTCCGGCATCCACCTAACCCTGTAGAAAGGCGAGGATTCCTCACCTTGAGGGGCCGTTGAAGCCGGAGTCGTTGGCGCCGGTTTTCCTGCCAGCGTGGCAACATAGCCCCATTTTCAGAGAATTCTGCCCCCTCTGAACTCTTGTTGCTTTATAGGTTCTCTCTCTGAACTCCTCTCTGCTTTATGGACCCTCTCCCTCTCTGAACTCCCACTGCTTTTATGTGCTCTCCCTCTCTTTAAACACCTGCAAATTTATGGGCTCTCTCTCTCTCTGAACTCCTGGTGCCTTATGGGCTTTCTCTGTGAACTCCTGACATTTTATGGGTTCTCTCTTTCTCTCTCTGAACTCCTGCTGCTTTATGTGCTCTCTCTCTGCCTGAACCCCTGCTGCTTTATTGGCACTCTCTCTGAACCCCTGCTGCTTTATAGGCACTCTCTCTGAACCCCTGCCGCTTTATAGGCTCTCTCTCTGAACGTCATGTTGTTTTACAGGCCCTTTCTGTGTGCTCCCACTGCTTTATGGGCTCTCTCTCTCCAAGTCACAATTGCTTTATGGGCGTTCGCTCTCTCGGAACTCTCACTGCTTTATGGGTCCTTTCTCTGACGTTTATGCTGTTTTACGGGCTCTCTCTCTCCCAGCTTCCACTGCTTTATGAGCTCCCTCTCTCAGAACACCCGTTGCTTTACCCGTGGGCAGCACGGTCGCACAAGTGGATAGCACTGTGGCTTCACAGCGCCAGGGTCCCAGGTTCAATTCCCCCTGGGACACTGTCTGTGCGGAGTCTGCACGTTCTCCACGTGTGTGCGTGGGTTTCCTCCGGCTGCTCCAGTTTCCTCCCACAGTCCCATGTTGTGCAGGTAAAGGTGGATTGGCCATGCTAAATTGCCCTTAGTGTCCAAAAAGGTTAGGAGGGGTTATTGGGTTACGGGGATAGGGTGGAAGTGTGGGCTTAAGTGGGTCGGTGCAGACTCGATGGGCCGAATGGCCTCCTTCTGCACTGTATGTTTTATGTTCATGGGCCGTCTTCTCTGAACTGCTGTTCCTGTATGGCTCTCTGTGAAGTCCTGCTGCATTATCGTCTCTCTCTCTGAACTCCACTCTGTTTTATGAGTTCTCTCCATCTCTCTGAACACCTGCTGCATTGTGGGCTTTCTTTCTCTTAACCCTTACTGCTTATGGGCTTTCTCTCTCTCTGACCTACAAATGCTTTATGGTCTCTCTCTCTATCTCTGTCTTGCTCTAAACTCAACTCTGCTTTACCGCCTCTCTCTCTCTCTCTGAACTCCACACTGTTTAATGGGCTCTGTCTCTCTCTCTCTCTCTCGCTCTAAACCGACACTGCATTATGGGCTCTCTCTGTCTCTCTGTGAACTCTGCTCTGCTTTATGGTCACTCATGTCTGTGAACTCCACACTGTTTTATAAGCTCTCACTCCTTGAACTCTGCCCTGCATTATGTGCTCACTCTCTCTCTCTCTGAACTCTCACTGCTATATGATTTCTCTCCCTCTCTGAATTCCACGCTGCTTTATAGGTTCTCACTCTCAACTCCATGCTGCTGTTTTATGGGCTTTCTCTCTCTGTGAACTCCTGCTGCTATATGAACTCTTACACTTTCTGAACACGCACAGCTTTACGGGCTCTCTCTCTCCATCTGAAATATGCACTGCTTTATGGGCTCTCTCTTTGGTAGTCACCACTGTTGTATTGTATCTACTGCATATGAGGTGTATTACGGTAAGGCCCCTGTGCTACAGGTACGGGGGTAGATCCCTGCCTGCTGGCTCCGCCCAGTAGACGGAGTATAAATGTGTGGGCTCTCTGAGCTGCAGCCATTTCGGCGGCAGCTGCAGGAGGCTACACATCTCTGCTTAATAAAGCCTCAATTACACTCTACTCTCGTCTCATCATAATTGATAGTGCATCAATTTATTACGCAGAGATTTTATAACGATGGATCTCCGCATCAAGCCTGATCACCTGCAGCTGCACCCTCAAGCAGACAACGCCAAGTCGGCCTTTGCACATTGGCTAGCTTGCTTTGAAGCCGACATCGGATCTGTGACAGAACCACCCTCAGAGGCACAGAAGCTCCAGATCCTGAGCTCATATATCTTTCCCCTCATCTGAGACGCGCCTCCCTACGCTGAGGCCATGGCGCTACTGAAGGAGAACTACGCTCAGCAGACCAACAAAATCTACGCCAGACACCTTCTGTCCACGCGGCATCAACTCCCCGATGAGTCTGTGGAAGATTTCTGGCGTGCCCTGCATGCCCTGGCAAGGGACTGCGATTGCCAGGCCAATTTGGCGGTTGACTATTCTGAACTTCTAATTTGAGACGCATTTGTTACGGGCATAGGGTCGGCCTACATCCACCACGACTCTTAGAAGGGGCTACCCGCAACCTCGCGGCGACCAAGAAACTAGCGATCTCCCTCACAGTCGCCTCACACGATGTGCAGACGTATGCCCCCGATCGCACGGCCCACCCCTCCTGGGCATCGTGGACTCCGCCAGCGAACACCCCAATGTGGACCCCATCAGCGACCGCCCCCAGCCAAGCCCAGACCTGCGCCGCGCGGCAGCCAACCAACCCCGGGGACCCAGGTGCTGCTTCTGCGGACAGTCAAAACACCCCCCGGCAGCGCTGCCCGGCGCGGAGCGTGCTCTGCAAGGCCTGCGGGAAGAAAGGCCATTTCGCTGCTGTGTGCCAGGCCCTCTCGATCGCCGTTATTGTCCCTGCACCCCCCACGTGTGACCCATGGGCGCCGCCATTTTCCTCGCCTCAGACCACGTGCGGGAAGGTAATATCGAGGCCAGCAACAGCCTCTGGAGAGCCCAAGTGGTAGTTGTGAAAACTGGGGAGAAAAACAGGATGGTCGTTGACTCCAGTCAGACCATCAATTGGTACATGCAGCTCGACGCGTACCCCCTCCCACGCATATCTGATATGGTCAATCAGATTGCACAGTCTTCTCGACAGTAGACCTGAAATCTGCCTACCACCAGCTCCCCATTCGTAAGGCGGACCGCCCCTACGCCGCATTTGAAGCAGACGGCCGCCTTTATCACTTCCTTAGGGTTCCCTTTGGCGTCACTAGCGGGATCTCGGTCTTCCAACGGGAGATGGATCGAATGGTTGACCGGTACGGTCTGCGGGCCACCTTCCCGTACCTGGATAACGTCACCATCTGCGGCTGAGGGACTTGAGGCTGTTTTCGTTAGAGTGAAGAAGGTTAAGAGGTGACTTAATTGAGGCATACAAGATGATCAGTGGATTGGATAGGGTGGACAGTGAGAGCCTTTTTCCTCGGATGGTGATGTCTAGCACGAGGGGACATAGCTTTAAATTGAGGGGAGATAGATATAGGACAGATGGCAGAGGTAGGTTCTTTACTCACAGAGTAGTAAGGGCGTGGAACGTCCTGCCTGCAACAGTAGTGGACTCGCCAACACTAAGGGCATTCAAATGGTCATTGGATAGACATATGGATGATAAGGGAATAGTGTAGATGGGCTTTAGAGTGGTTTCACAGGTCGGCGCAATATCGAGGGCCGAAGGGCCTGTACTGCGCTGTAATGTTCTATGTACTCTATGTACTCTAACCTACAACAAGGAGAAGTGCATGTTCAGCACAAACCGATTAGCCATCATCGGCTGTGTGGCTCAAAACGGAGTTCTAGGGCCCGGCCCCGATCGCATGCGTCCCCTCATGGAACTCCCCCTTCCCCACTGCCCCAAGGCCCTCAAACGATGCCTGGGGTTCTTCTCGTGCTACGCCCAGTGGGTCCAGTGGTGGACCTACATTTTTGGGGCCCTGAAGCTTGAACTGTTATGGGGGCCCCTTCGCAACCAGCAACGAGGTCTGGGTAACCACTGTTATCTTCTTCAATGGGGTTGTTCCACGACAGATCACCACAAATTTTAAAATAATTTAACCACTACATCTCAGATTTTGATTAAAATTGCTGTACTGGATTATCTCACATGTCAAAGTCACTGGTGTGAATAAGAATTTCCTATGCCTTATAGTTTTCGAGTTATGGGGGGATGAAAATTAGGGAAATGTTATATACATGCATGATGCATCATAGAATGATGAAATAAAACATAGAAAAGACCACAGTTAATATAATCTTTTATTTTAGACACCTATGAGAATACATACATGAAGCACATTTTACAAAATATTCTTTTTTCTGTTCTTTCTAGCAACATATTCACGTACAGTTTTGTCATATGAGAGCTTCCTTGCAATGTCATTTTCTAGAGACAATATGCATAAAGAATTTAAGCGCTCTTCAGTCATGGTAGACCAAAATTTGTTCTTTATAAAGGATAGCTTTGAAAAATTCCTTTCTGCTTCACAGCTCATGGTAGACATTGTCAAGTACAGCTTAAGCACAGTCGTAATATTGAGGAACACTTCAATTAGGTGTTGCTCACAAATAAGCTGATGAACTTCTGCACATTGCATTTTAGATGGCGTGTTTTCTTCTGTGTTCTGGGATTTCCTAAGGTGCAAATACTCTTTGAACTGATAACACTCATTTACTAATTTGTGGTCAATATCATCTTTGTAATACGATATTATAAGTTTAATACTGTCCTCATCAATTTCAGAATTGTTCCCCAATTCTGAGAGGAACTTGAACCTTTTCGCAATCTGCTCATATGGGTCAATCTTCTTGCGTAACTGGATTATCAAGCAGTCAGAGAGTTGATATAGAACTTCTATCCTAAATTTGTCAGCTCCTCTCAAAGAAGCAATACCACTTGTTCCATCTGAAAATTTCCTTGTGACAATGCGTTTGGAATAACTTGAGGTGATATCTTCACACAAACCTTTTGCTTCTGATTCATAGTGTGCAATCCTATCGGCTGAATTTTCTCTGAGTTCTTTAACAAACAAAAGTAAAGATGATAGCAGAAGATAACCTTCAAATACATCAAAACCAGGGGTTTGGAGTTACTTACTTGTTTTGTTGAAACACTCCAGCACTTCTTCCCAAACGACTGTTAAAATAGCACATTCCATCTTTGCCAACTTGTGGTATAAATTCTTTGCATCTCGTTTACATTCAGGCTTCTCTTCTGAGTCTTTAAAAATATATTTGAGAGTTTGTAAAATACCCATATATCCATTTTTAATTGCCCGGACTGCTTCATAGTGTGCAGACCATATAGTTACACTTAAGCTCTTTAGAGAAAAATGTAGATTGTCCTGTGTGTTTAAAATCCCCCAACTTCGTGGAGATCCAGAAAAGAAAACATACAGCTCCTGCAAAATGCCAAAATAGTCAACAACTTCAGGTACAGTAGACATTGCCTTTTCCCCTACAAGATTAAGTGAATGGGCTGCACATGGTACATAGTCTGCGTACCTGTTAATGTTTGTAAAGAGTGCTTGCAGCCCTTTCTCTGAGCCCTTCATGTTAGATGCATTATCGTAGGACTGACCACGGATATTTTCAAGTGAAAGCTTATGTTCACCCAGGACTTGTTGTATTTTGTTGAACAAGGTCGTGGATGAATGGTTTTCTATCGGTAAAAATCTCTCACAGGGTTTTCCATTATAGCAGTATCGAACCACAATTACCAGCTGGTCAACATGTACCAGGCCAGGCGTAGAGACAACAATAATAGAGTAGTATTTGGTATCTAGATTGTTGATTTGATTCACAATTTCATCTTACACATGTTTTCCCATGATTTCTATCAATTCTTCATACACGGGTTTCGATAGGTGAGTTGCATTTACTTTTTCATTTTTACATTTCTCTAGATGTTCATATAAAAATGGGTCGAACTCTGCAATAAGTTCAATGGCCCCCATGAAGTTTCCATTATTTGGTGAGCCCCACTTCTCCTCATGACCTCTAAATGCCAAACCTCTTTCACTTAAAAACTTTATAACAGCTACAACTCTTTTCAGTACTTCAAAATAGTACTGTATGGTTTTTCTCATCTGTTCTTCAAGTTGCTGATCCACAGTATTTTTATTTGACTTTCTTGTTATTCAACACAACATCGCCCTCTTATGTTCCATGCTGTCTCCATGATTCTCCAGAGTTCTGAGTACATTCACTCAGTCAGAAAACCTACCTGTTGTAAGTGATGTTTGGCATTTAGAAAAGTGTTTGCAAACAAAACAGTATATACAGCCTTTGCTCTTTGAGTAAACTAACCAGGATCTCATCACAGTCTGACCATTTTTCAATCTTTTTTCAAAATATTTGTTTGAGAAACTTCTGTTTTGCTCCTTGTAAATCCTGCTGGATTCGGTATATACAACATCTGGTTTTTTATTTTGAAAAAAACCTATGTCTTGCATTAAACAATTCTGTATGAAATCATTATCAACTGTTATGGGCCACTTTTCGAGGTCACTGTATTCTTTGAAATCACTGAATTTGCTCCCTGTTTCATGTTTCTGCTCAGTCTCTGCTTGTTCCGCGGTACTTTCATGTTGACCACTGTGATCGTCATCTGTATCAAAAGTGTCAACAGTGGGTTGAATATTGCTAGAAAGAGCTCCCATGGTTTGTGCACTATCACTGGCTTCAATGGTGTTTGCTTGGCTTGTTTCAACTGTAGGTGTTGACAAACCTGACATTGCAAAATAGTTTGTTAGTTTTTGACATTTAGAAATGTTGTCAGATCACTTTTCATTGAGTTTGCGTTTTTGTATCCACTTAAGTACTTTCGTGAACTCATTGTTATTCCTCTAGAGCCTTGACCTCTGTTAAAACGGGAAAAAAATTACACTCGAGCAGGACGACCAGCTACAACCCTTGGGGAAATGGGTAGGTGGAGCGGGAGAATGGGATGGTCTGGAAGGCCGTCCAGCTGGCCCTACGGTCCAGAGATCTCCCGGCCTCCCGCTAGCAGGAGGTCCTCCCCGACGCCCTCCACTCCATTTGGTCGCTCCTTTGCACTGCGAGTAACGAAACTCCCCATGAACGTCTCTTTGCCTTCCCCAGGAAGTCCACCTCCGGGGTTTCGCTCCCAACGTGGCTGGCAGCTCCAGGACCCATTCTCCTCCGCAAGCACGTGCGGCTCCATAAGGTGGACCTGTTGGTTGAGAGGGTACAGCTACTTCACGCAAACCCGCAGTATGCCTACGTAGCATACCCCGACGGCCGCCAAGACACAGTCTCCCTCAGGGACCTGGCACCAGCTGGGTCCCCACAGCTCCCCCCTGCCCGGCGCCACTCACCCTCCCCCCTGCGCACCCCACCACAGCCCCTGCTCCAGGACGATCCGTCCTCCATCCTGGGATGAAGGTGAGGTCGACACGCTCCCAGAGTTACCGCCGACCGAACCGATGCCTGAATCATCACCGAGACTGCAACGACGGATCAAGGCGCCCGATCGTCTGAATTTATAAACTTTTCCTAAAATGTTAAATGCCTACATGTAAATAGCCATCCACCACCCCCGCCGGACTCTTTTTTAACAGGGGGTGAATGTGGTAGTCACCACTGTTGTATTGTATGTACCGCATACGAGGTGTAATACGGTAAGGCCCCTGTACTACAGGTACAGGGGTAGATCCCTGCCTGCTGGCTCCGCCCAGTAGGTGGAGTATAAATGTGTGTGCTCTCCGAGCTGCAGCCATTTCAGCAGCAGCTGCGGGAGGCAACACATCTCTGCGTAATAAAGCCTCGATTACTCTCTACTCTCGTCTCGTCGTAATTGATAGTGCACCACGCTCTCTGAACTTCTCTCTGTTTTATGGGCTCTCTCTCTCTCTGAACTCTGTACTGCTTTATGGACTCTCTCTCTGTTTTATGGGCTCTCTCTCTCTCTGAACTCCGCACTGCATTATGGACACTCTGGCAGGGATTCTCTCAGCCCACACTGGGCTGAAGAATCGCCTGGCCGGGCGCGACTCGCGTGAGGCCACCCCGACGTCGGTCCACCGATTCACCGGAGATCGGAGATTCTCCGCCCGGGATGGGCCGAACAGCCGCAAAAAAATTCCGGTCCGCCGTACACATGTGGTCTTACCCGGTGGGACCTCGGCGTGCATGCATCCGGGGGTGGCCTGGTGGGGAGGGGGGTCCGATCCCGGTGGGGGGGGGGCCTCTGCTGTGGCCTGGTCTGTGATCGGGGCCTCCCGATCGGCGGGCTGGCCTCTCGGGCTGGGGGCTCTTTTGCTCCATGCCGGCCCCTGTCGCCCTACGCCATGATGCGTTGGGGCCGGTGCGAAGAAGGGAGCCACTGCACACATGCGTCGCTCCAGTACCATGTTGGCCCCCTGTAGGGGTCAGAATCGCTGCTCCTGAGGGCCTGTTGACGCCGTCATGAAATGCGACGGCATTTACAACGGTGTCAACATTTAGCCTCAGGATCAGAGAATCCCGCCCGCTATCTCTCTCTCCCTCTGAACTCCGCTCTGCTTTATGGGCTCTCACCCTCTGAACTCCATGCTGCTTTATGGGCTCTCTCTCTCCCTCTAAACTCTGCTCTGCTTTATGGACTGTCTCTCTCTGAACATCCACTGCTTTCTGGGCTCTCTCTTTCTCTCCCTCTGACCTATGCTCTTCTTTATGGGTTCTTTCTCTCTCCCTTTCCCTCTCTGAACTCCATGCTGCTTTATGGGCTCACTCTCTCTCGGAACTCCACACTGCTTTATGGACTCTCTCCCTGACCTCCCTATTGCCTCATGGATTCTCGCTCTGTACTCAGTGCTGCTTTATGGGCTCTCTCTCTCTCTGTGAACCCCGCATTGCATTCTGGGCTCTCTCTTTCTCTCATAGAACATAGAACATAGAACATAGAACAATACAGCGCAGTACAGGCCCTTCGGCCCACGATGTTGCACCGAAACAAAAGCCATCCAACCTACACTATGCCATTATCATCCATATGTTTATCCAATAAACTTTTAAATGCCCTCAATGTTGGCGAGTTCACTACTGTAGCAGGTAGGGCATTCCACGACCTCACTACTCTTTGCGTAAAGAACCTACCTCTGACCTCTGTCCTATATCTATTACCCCTCAGTTTAAAGTTATGTCCCCTCGTGCCAGCCATATCCATCCGCGGGAGAAGGCTCTCACTGTCCACCCTATCCAACCCCCTGATCATTTTGTATGCCTCTATTAAGTCTCCTCTTAACCTTCTTCTCTCCAACGAAAACAACCTCAAGTCCATCAGCCTTTCCTCGTAAGATTTTCCCTCCATACCAGGCAACATCCTGGTAAATCCCCTCTGCACCCGCTCCAAAGCCTCCACGTCCTTCCTATAATGCGGTGACCAGAACTGTACGCAATACTCCAAATGCGGCCGTACCAGAGTTCTGTACAGCTGCAACATGACCTCCCGACTCCGGAACTCAATCCCTCTACCAATAAAGGCCAACACTCCATAGGCCTTCTTCACAACCCTATCAACCTGGGTGGCAACTTTCAGGGATCTATGTACATGGACACCTAGATCCCTCTGCTCATCCACACTTTCAAGAACTTTACCATTAGCCAAATATTCCGCATTCCTGTTATTCCTTCCAAAGTGAATCACCTCACACTTCTCTACATTAAACTCCATTTGCCACCTCTCGGCCCAGCTCTGCAGCTTATCTATATCCCTCTGTAATCTGCTACATCCTTCCACACTATCGACAACACCACCGACTTTAGTATCGTCTGCAAATTTACTCACCCACCCTTCTGCGCCTTCCTCTAGGTCATTGATAAAAATGACAAACAGCAACGGCCCCAGAACAGATCCTTGTGGTACTCCACTTGTGACTGTACTCCATTCTGAACATTTCCCATCAACCACCACCCTCTGTCTTCTTTCAGCTAGCCAATTTCTGATCCACATCTCTAAATCACCCTCAATCCCCAGCCTCCGTATTTTTTGCAATAGCCTACCGTGGGGAACCTTATCAAACACTTTGCTGAAATCCATATACACCACATCAACTGTTCTACCCTCGACTACCTGTTCAGTCACCTTCTCAAAGAACTCAATAAGGTTTGTGAGGCATGACCTACCCTTCACAAAGCCATGCTGACTATCCCTGATCATATTATTCCTATCTAGATGATTATAAATCTTGTCTCTTATAATCCCCTCCAAGACTTTACCCACTACAGACGTGAGGCTCACCGGCCTATAGTTGCCGGGGTTGTCTCTGCTCCCCTTTTTGAACAAAGGGACCACATTTGCTGTCCTCCAGTCCTCTGGCACTATTCCTGTAGCCAATGATGACATAAAAATCAAAGCCAAAGGTCCAGCAATCTCTTCCCTGGCCTCCCATAGAATCCTAGGATAAATCCCATCAGGTCCCGGGGACTTATCTATTTTCAGCCTGTCCAGAATTGCCAACACCTCTTCCCTACGTACCTCAATGCCATCTATTCTATTAGCCTGGGGCTCAGCATTCTCATCCACAACATTATCTTTTTCCTGAGTGAATACTGACGAAAAATATTCATTTAGTATCTCGCCTATCTCTTCAGACTCCACACACAATTTCCCATCCCTGTCCTTGACTGGTCCTACTCTTTCCCTAGTCATTCGCTTATTCCTGACATACCTATAGAAAGCTTTTGGGTTTTCCTTGATCCTTCCTGCCAAATACTTCTCATGTCCCCTCCTTGCTCGTCTTAGCTCTCTCTTTAGATCCTTCCTCGCTACCTTGTAACTATCCATCGCCCCAACCGAAACTTCACACTTCATCTTCACATAGGCCTCCTTCTTCCTCTTAACAAGAGATTCCACTTCCTTGGTAAACCACGGTTCCCTCGCTCGACGCCTTCCTCCCTGTCTGACCGGTACATACTTATCAAGAACACGCAGTAGCTGATCCTTGAACAAGCCCCACTTATCCAGTGTGCCCAACACTTGCAGCCTACTTCTCCACCTTATCCCCCCCAAGTCACGTCTAATGGCATCATAATTGCCCTTCCCCCAGCTATAACTCTTGCCCTGCGGTGTATACTTATCCCTTTCCATCATTAACGTAAACGTCACCGAATTGTGGTCACTGTCCCCAAAGTGCTCTCCTACCTCCAAATCCAACACCTGGCCTGGTTCATTACCCAAAACCAAATCCAACGTGGCCTCGCCTCTTGTTGGCCTGTCAACATACTGTTTCAGGAAACCCTCCTGCACACACTGTACAAAAAACGACCCATCTATTGTACTCGAACTATATCTTTTCCAGTCAATATTTGGAAAGTTAAAGTCTCCCATAATAACTACCCTGTTACTTTCGCTCATATCCAGAATCATCTTCGCCATCCTTTCCTCTACATCCCTAGAACTATTAGGAGGCCTATAAAAAACTCCCAACAGGGTGACCTCTCCTTTCCTGTTTCTAACTTCAGCCCATACTACCTCGGAAGAAGAGTCCCCATCTAGCATCCTCTCCGCCACCGTAATACTGCTCTTGACTAGCAGCGCCACACCTCCCCCTCTTTTGCCTCCTTCTCTGAGCTTACTAAAACACCTAAACCCCGGAACCTGCAACATCCATTCCTGTCCCTGCTCTATCCATGTCTCCGAAATGGCCACAACATCGAAGTCCCAGGTACCAACCCACGCTGCCAGTTCCCCTACCTTGTTTCGTATACTCCTGGCATTGAAGTAGACACACTTCAAACCACCTACCTGAACACTGGCCCCCTCCTGCGATGTCAAATCTGTGCTCCTGACCTCTCTACTCTCATTCTCCCTTACCCTAAAACTACAATCCAGGTTCCCATGCCCCTGCTGCATTAGTTTAAACCCCCCCAAAGAGCACTAACAAATCTCCCCCCCAGGATATTTGTGCCCCTCAGGTTCAGATGTAGACCATCCTGTCTGTAGAGGTCCCACCTTCCCCAGAAAGAGCCCCAGTTATCCAAAAATCTGAATCCCTCCCGCCTGCACCATCCCTGTAGCCACGTGTTTAAATGCTCTCTCTCCTTATTCCTCATCTCACTATCACGTGGCACGGGCAACAACCCAGAGATAACAACTCTGTTTGTTCTAGTTCTGAGCTTCCATCCTAGCTCCCTGAAAGCCTGCCTGACATCGTTGTCCCCTTTCCTACCTATGTCGTTGGTGCCAATGTGGACCACGACTTGGGGCTGCTCCCCCTCCCCCCTAAGGACCCGGAAAACACGATCCGAGACATCACGTACCCTTGCACCTGGGAGGCAACATACCAAACGTGAGTCTCTCACGCTCCCACAAAATCTCCTATCTGTGCCCCTGACTATAGAGTCCCCAATTACTAATGCTCTGCTCCTCTCCCCCCTTCCCTTCTGAGCAACAGGGACAGACTCCGTGCCAGAGGCCCGTACCCCATGGCTTACCCCTGGTAAGTCGTCCCCCCCACAAGTATCCAAAGCGGTATACTTGTTTCTCAGGGGTACGACCGCAGGGGATCCCTGCACTGACTGTTTTTTCCCAGTCCCTCTTACAGTTACCCACCTATCTCCAATCTTTGGTGTAACTAATTCCCTGAAGCTGCTATCTATGACCCCTTCTGCCTCCCGAATGATCCGAAGTTCTTCCAACTCCAGCTCCAGTTCCCTAACTCGGTCTTGGAGGAGCTGGAGATGGCAGCACTTCCTGTAGGTAAAATCAGCAGGGACACTAACTGCATCCCTCACCTCAAACATCCTGCAGGAGGAACATTGCACTCCCTTCCCTGCCATTCCTCTAACTTTCTACCAAGATCTGGCTAAAAAATAATAATAATATAATAAAATATGGTACTTACCTCAGACCAATGGGTTTTATTATTAGGTTAGAGGAGGAGGGCGGGTGGGAGACACTCTCCCCCTCTCTCTCTCTGAACTTGGCGCTGCTGATGCACGATCAATTGCACAGAGACGAGAGTTGAATACAACTGAGGCTTTATTACGCTAAGATGTGTGGCCTCCTACAGCAGCTGGTGAAATGGCTGCTGTATAGGGAGCACACATATTTATACTCTGCCTACTGGGCGGACCAGCAGGCAGGGGCTACCCCCGTACCTGTAGTACAGGGTCTTACCACACACCTTCCAATATGTACAACAGTGGTGATTACCACATTCAACCCTGTTAAAATTGAGTCCGGCGGGGGTGGTGGAGAACTATATACAGAGCAAGTTTAATATACAGAAGTGAAATTTTTTTTATTTATTTCTGAAGTCCAGTACAAGGTGGTTTGATAGTCCCGAACCAATTATAGATTTAGCCGGTCCGGGGCCTTGATGTGGAGTCGGGAGTGACGTAGTGGTGGCGGCGATTCCGGTGTTGGTCTGGTCCTCGGTGACTCCGGGAGCGTGCCAAAATCCTCTTCATCCTCGGGTGTGGGCAGGGGGAGGACGGATGGTCCTGGGGGGGTTGCTGCTGCGTGCGCCGGGGGAGGGGAGGGGGGGGGGTGGTTGGAGCCGGGCCGGAGGGGTGTGTGTGTGTGGAACCTGCTGGTGCCAGGTCCCTGAGGGAGACAGTATCCTGGCGGCCGTCGGGGTACGCTACGTAGGCATACTGGGGGTTAGCGTGAAGTAACTGCACCCTTTCAACCAACAGGTCCGCCTTGTGGAGTCGGACGTGCCTACGGAGGAGTACGGGTCCTGGAGCTGAGAGCCAGTTCGGGAGCGACACCCCGGATGTGGACTTCCTGGGGAAAGCAAAGAGACGTTCATGGGGTGTGTCATTAGTCGCAGTGCATAGTGGCGGCCAAATGGAGTGCAGTGCATCGGGGAGGGCCTCCTGCCAGCGAGAGGCTGGAAGGTTCCTGGACCGTAGGGCCAGTTGGACGGCCCTCCAGACCGTCCCGTTCTCCCTCTCCACCCGCCCGTTTCCCCGGGGGTTGTAGCTGGTCGTCCTGTTGGAGGCGATACCCCTGCTGAGCAGGAACTGACGCAGCTCATAACTCATGAATGAGGATCCCCTGTCACTGTGGATGTAGGCGGGGAAGCCGAACAGCGCGAAGATTGTGTTGAGGGCTTAGATGACGGTGGCAGACGTCATATCGGGGCATGGGATAGCGATGGGGAATCTGGAGCATTCATCGATCACACTGAGAAAATACGTGTTACAGTCGGTGGATGGTTGGGGCCCTTGTAACCCACGCTGAGGCGTTCAAAGGGGCGGGAGGCCTTCACCAGGCACACGTGGTCCGGCTGGTAGAAGTGCGGTTTGCACTCCGCACAGACCTGGCAGTCCCTGGTGATTTCCCTGACTTCCCAGACGTATTAGGGCAGATTGCGGGCCTTTATGAAATGGTACAACCGTGTGACTCCTGGGTGACAAAGGTTGTCGTGCAGGGTCCGGAGTCGGTCCACCTGTGCGCTGGCACATGTACCTTCGGATAGGGCATCTGGGGGCTCATTGAGCTTGCCGAGGCGATAGAAAATCTCGTAGTTGTAGGTGGAGAGCTCGATCCTCCACCTCAAGATTTTATCATTTTTGATCTTACCCCGCTGTGTGTTATTGAACATGAAGGCTACCGACCGTTGGTCAGTGAGGAGAGTGAATCTCCTGCCGGCCAGGTAATGCCTCCAATGCCGCACAGCTTCAACGATGGCTTGGGCCTCTTTTGTGACGGAGGAGTGCCAAATCTCGGAGGCATGAAGGGTGCGGGAAAAGAATGCCACGGGCCTGCCTGCCTGATTGAGGGTGGCGGCTAGGGGCACGTTTGATGCGTCGCTCTCCACTTGAAAGGGCAGCGTCTCGTCGACTGCATGCATCGCGGCCTTGCCGATATCGGCTCTAATACGGTTGAAGGCATGTTGAGCCTTGGCCGTCGGGGGAAAAGGGTGGACTGGATGAGTGGGCGGGCCTTGTTCGCGTAGTTTGGGACCCACTGGGCGTAGTATGAAAAGAACCCCAGGCAACGTTTGAGGGCCGTGGGGAAGGGGGAGTTCCATGAGGGGGCGCATGCGGTCAGGATCGGGCCCCAGAACTCCGTTCTGGACCACATAGCCAAGGATGGCTAAGCGGTTCGTGCTGAACACGCACTTCTCCTTGTTATAGGTGAGGATTAGGAGAGTGGCGGTGTGGAGAAATTTGGCAAGGTTGGCATCGTGGTCCTGCTGATCATGGCTGCAGATGGTGACGTTGTCTAGGTACGGGAAGGTGGCCTGCAACCCGTACCGGTCGACCATTCTGTCCATCTCCCTTTGGATGACCAAGACCCCGCTGGTGACGCCAAAGGGAACCCTGAGAAAATGGTAGCGGCGGCCATCTGCCTCGAAGGCAGTATATGGGCGGTCCGCCTTATGGATGGGGAGCTGGTGGAAGGCAGATTTGAGGTCTACAGTTGAGAAGACCCGGTACTGTGCAATCTGACTGACCATATCAGATATGCGTGGGAGGGGGTACGTCGAGCTGCGTGTACCCATTGATGGTCTGGCTGTAGTCCACGACCATTCTGTGTTTCTCCCCAGTTTTCACCACTACCACTTGGGCTCTCCAGGGGCTGTTGCTGGCCTCGATGATGCCTTCCCGAAGCAGCCGTTGGACCTCGGATCTGATGAAGGTCCTGTCCTGGGTGCTGTACCGTCTGCTCCTGGTGGCCACGGGTTTGTAATCTGGGGTTAGATTGACGAAGAGGGAATGGGGATCGACCTTTAGGGTCGCGAGGCCGCGCACAGTAAGGGGTGTGTAGCGCACAAAGACTCCGTGAGACGAATAGAGTGAAGTCGATGAGGCTTTATTAAGCGTGCCTGTTCCCCCGCAGCTTGATAGTAAACTGGCCTGCGGGGGAAGACTCCGGCTTCTTATACTCCACCTTCAGGGCGGAGCTTGAGGTCAACGGCCAACCAGGACCCGGGATCTGTCAGCCAATGACATTAGGGCTTCCAGTCCCACATGACCCTCAATACATACTACCACATTCACCCCTTGTCAAAAATGAACCCGGCGGGGTGATGCTTCGTATGGTGGTAAGGGTTTCCAGGGCTGGTCCTGGGAGGACAAAACATTCACATGGCAATACAGTATTGGACAATTTCGTCCTGTTGCAACTATATACAGAGGTATAGGAAGAAAAGCAAAATGTTCTTGTGAACAGTCTATATTTGTTTTACATCGACGCCACGAGTCGGTCGGGCGGTCTGGTCGTCCGTGTCGATCGCCTCGGCCCCGGCGGTGGTGGTGGTGGCTTGTACCAGTGTTGTCGCCTCCAGGAGCCGTACGGTTTCAGCTCGGGCTTGATTCTTGGTCGGTGCTGAGGGGAGGGGGACCGATCCTCCTGGGAAGGGGGCGGTCGCGGGGTGCGGCGGTGGTAGGAAGGGGGGGGGTTGGGGTGATGGTGTCGGGGGGGTGTGCGTGTTGCCGGCGGGCGCCAGATCCCGTAGGGAGACCGTGTCCTGTCGGCCGTCGGGGTACTCCACGTAGGCGTACTGGGGGTTCGCGTGGAGGAGGTGAACCCTTTCGACCAACGGGTCCGCCTTATGTGCCCGCACATGCTTTCGGAGCAGGATGGGTCCTGGGGCCGCCAGCCAGGTCGGCAGCGACGTTCCAGAGGAGGACCTCCTAGGGAAGACAAGGAGACGCTCATGAGGCGTTTGATTAGTGCTCGTACATAATAACGACCGGATGGAATGGAGAGCGTCCGGGAGGACCTCCTGCCACCGTGAAACTGGGAGGTCCCTGGACCGTAGGGCCAGTAGGACGGCCTTCCAGACCGTGCCGTTCTCCCTTTCTATTTGCCCGTTCCCCCGGGGGTTGTAGCTGGTCGTCCTGCTTGAGGCTATGCCCTTGCTGAGCAGGAACTGGCGCAGCTCGTCACTCATGAAAGAGGACCCCCTGTTGCTGTGGACGTATGCGGGGTAACCGAACAGTGTGAAGATGCTGTTCAGGGCTTTAATGACTGTGGCCGCGGTCATGTCAGAACAGGGAATGGCAAAAGGGAAGCGAGAGTATTCGTCCACTACATTAAGGAAATATGCGTTGCGGTCGGTGGAGGGGAGGGGCCCTTTGAAATCGAGACTGAGGCGTTCAAAGGGGCGGGAAGCCTTAATCAGGTGCGCTCCATCTGGCCTGAAAAAATGCGGCTTGCATTCCGCGCAGATGTGGCAGTCCCTTGTGACTGTACGGACCTCCTCTAAAGAGTATGGGAGATTGCGGGACTTGATGAAGTGGTAAAACCGAGTGACGCCCGGGTGGCAGAGGTCCTCGTGGAGGGTTTGGAGGCGGTTAATTTGTGCGTTGGCACATGTGCCGCGGGATAGGGCATCGGACGGCTCGTTCAGCTTTCCGGGACGATACAAAATCTCAGAGTTGAAGGTGTAGAGCTCGATCCTCCACCTTAAGATCTTGTCATTTTTTATTTTGCCCCGCTGTGCACTATCGAACATGAAGGCTACCGACCGCTGGTCAGTGAGGAGAGTGAATCTCCTGCCGGCCAGGTAATGCCTCCAATGTCGCACAGCTTCCACTATGGCTTGGGCTTCCTTTTCTACTGAAGAGTGGCGGATTTCTGAGGCGTGGAGGGTCCGGGAGAAAAAGGCCACGGGTCTGCCCGCTTGGTTAAGGGTGGCCGCTAGAGCTACGTCGGAGGCGTCGCTCTCGACCTGGAAGGGGAGGGACTCGTCGATGGCGCGCATCGTGGCCTTTGCGATATCCGCTTTGATGCGGCTGAAGGCCTGGCAAGCCTCTGTCGACAGAGAGAAGGTCGTGGTCTGTATTAGGGGGCGGGCCTTGTCTGCGTACTGGGGGACCCACTGGGCGTAGTACGAAAAGAAGCCCAAGCAGCGTTTCAGGGCTTTTGGGCAGTGCGGGAGGGGAAATTCCATGAGTGCGCGCATACGTTCGGGGTCGGGGCCTATTATCCCATTGCGCACTATGTAGCCCAGAATGGCTAGCCGGTCGGTGCTAAAAACGCACTTGTCCTCGTTGTATGTGAGGTTCAAGGCTTTGGCGGTATGGAGGAATTTCTGGAGGTTGGCGTCGTGGTCCTGCTGATCGTGGCCGCAGATGGTTACATTGTCGAGATACGGGAACGTGGCCCGCAACCCATGTTGGTCAACCATTCGGTCCATCTCCCGTTGGAAGACCGAGACCCCGTTTGTGACGCCAAAAGGGACCCGTAGGAAATGGTATAATCGCCCGTCTGCCTCGAAGGCTGTGTACTTGCGGTCACTTGGGCGGATGGGGAGCTGATGGTAGGCGGACTTGAGGTCCACGGTGGAGAAGACTTTATATTGGGCAATCCGATTGACCATGTCGGATATTCGGGGGAGAGGGTACGCGTCTAGTTGTGTGTACCTGTTGATGGTCTGGCTATAGTCAATGACCATCCTTTGTTTCTCCCCTGTCTTCACTACTACCACCTGCGCTCTCCAGGGACTATTGCTGGCCTGGATTATGCCCTCCTTTAGTAGCCGCTGGACTTAGGACCGAATGAAGGTCCGGTCCTGGGCGCTGTACCGTCTGCTCCTAGTGGCGACGGGTTTGCAATCCGGGGTGAGGTTCGCAAACAAGGACGGGGGTTGCACCTTGAGGGTAGCGAGGCCGCAGATAGTGAGTTGTGTTATGGGGCCGCCGAATTTGAACGTAAGGCTCTGTAGATTGCATTGGAAATCTAATCCCAGCAAGGTGGGGGCACAGAGTTGGGGAAGGACGTTTAGTTTGTAGTTTTTGAACTCCCTCCCCTGCACCGTTAGGGTAACTATGCAGAATCCCTGGATCTGTACGGAGTGGGATCCTGCAGCTAGGCAAATCTTTTGTGCGCTGGGATAGGTGGTTAAGGAACAGCGTCTTACCGTATCGGGGTGTATAAAGCTTTCCGTGCTCCCGGAGTCGACTAGGCATGGCGTCTCGTGGCCGTTTATTAGTACCGTTGTCGTCGTCATCTGGAGTGTCCGGGGCCGAGCTTGATCGAGCGTAATCGAAGCGAGCCGTGGTTGTAGTAGTGGAGTGGGGTCCGTTGTTGCCGTCCAAGATGGCGTCGGGGATGAACAAAATGGCCGCCCCCATACATCGCACATGGCTGGGGGTCACAAGATGGCGGCGGGGTGGACAAAATGGCCGCCCCCACGCGTCGTACAGTTCTGGGGCGGTCCAAGATGGCGGCGCCCCTCTTCCCCTCGTGGTGGCCGGGGCCCAAAATGGCGGCGTCTGCGGGTCGCACATCGGCGCCCCTCCTCCCCTCGTGGTGGCCGGGACCCAAAATGGCGGCGTCTGCGGGTCGAACATGGTGTGCTGGGGGGGCTGGGGAGCGCTAGGGCCGCGATCGCTGGGACCGCGAGCGCTAGGACCGCGCGGAGCTCCCTCACTGCGAGCGCTAGGACTGCGAGCGCTAGGACCGCGCGGAGCTCCCTCACCGGGGACAGCGGTGGTCGGGGCCCAAGTCGGCGGCGCCGGCGGGTCAGGCGTGGGGCCGCGAGCGCTGGGACCGCGCGGAGCTCCCTCACCGGGGACAGCGGTGGTCGGGGCCCAAGTAGGTGGCGCCGGCGGGTCAGGCGTGGGGCGCGCGGTGGGGGTTAGGGTGGCGTTAGGGACGCGGAAAACTCCCTCCTCTCCGTGGAGAGTGTTGGCCGGGACCCAAAGCGGTAGCGCCGGCGGCGGGTCATACATGGGCTGCGGGGAGGGGGGTTGGGGGGCGTAGGCGGCGTGCAGGGCTCCCAGTTCTCCCGGGACCGCGGTGGTCGGGACCCAGAGCGGCTGCGCCTGCGGGTCGCACATGGCGTGCTGGGGGTGTTGGGGCGCGTAGACTGCTTGCAGGGCTCCCTGTTCTCCCGGGACAGCGGCGACCTCGCGGTACCGGCCCACAACCGCATAATGGCCCTTTTTCCCGCAGCTTTTGCAGATTGCTGCGCGGGCCGGGCAGCGCTGCCGGGGGTGTTTCACCTGGCCGCAGAAATAACAGCGGGCGCCCCCGGTGCGACTCGGCGTTTGGACCACGCAAGCCTGTGGGGGGGGTAGGGGGTTTGCCGCGACGGGTACGTACGGGGCCCAATGAGTTGCCGCGCGGTCGGGGCCGTAGGCGCGGGCATTACGCGCGGCCACGTCTAGGGAGGCTGCTAGGGCCCGTGCCTCTGAGAGTCCTAGCGACTCTTTTTCTAGAAGTCTTTGGTGGATTTGGGAGGATTGCATACCTGCCACAAAAGCGTCGCGCATTAACATGTCCGTGTGTTCGTTTGCGTTTACCGACGGGCATCTGCAGGCTCGTCCCAAAATCAGCAGCGCGGCGTAGAACTCGTCCATCGATTCTCCGGGAGCTTGCCGTCTCGTCGCGAGCTGGTAGCGAGCGTAGATTTGGTTAACTGGGCGAACGTAGAGACTTTTCAGTGATGCGAACGCCATCTGGAAATCGTCCGAGTCTTCGATGAGAGAGAAAATCTCCGTGCTCACCCTCGAGTGCAGGACCTGTAGTTTTTGGTCTTCTGAGACTCGGCCGGTGGTCGTTCTGAGGTAGGCCTCGAAGCAAGTCTGCCAGTGCTTGAAGGCTGCTGCCGCGTTCACTGCATGGGGGCTGATCCTCAGGCATTCCGGAATGATCCTGAGCTCCATAGTCCTTTTTAGGCACGCTTAATAAATTGTAGCGCACAAAGACTCCGTGAGACGAATCGAGTGAAGTCGATGAAACTTTATTAAGCGTGTCTGTTCCCCCGCAGCTCGATAGTAAACTGGCCTGCGGGGGAAGACTCCGGCTTTTATACTCCGCCTTCAGGGCGGAGCTTGAGGTCAACGGCCAACCAGGACCCGGGATCTGTCAGCCAATGACATTAGGGCTTCCAGTCCCACATGACCCCCAATACATACTACCACAGGGTGGTAGGGGCCCGCCGAATTTCAAGGTTAGGCTCTGGAGGTTACACTGGAAGTCCAGGCCGAGTAGCAAGGCAGCGCAGAGGTCGGGGAGGATGTAGAGGCGGAAGCCGCTGAATTCTATGCCCTGGACCGTGAGTGTGACTGTACAGTACCCCCGATAGACACGGAGTGGGAAGCAGAGGCCAGGGAGACTCTTTGATTGGCGGGGTGTACCGCAAGGGAGCAGTGCCTTACCGTATCTGGATGGATGAAGCTTTCGGTGCTCCCGGAGTCTAGCAGGCAAGAGATCTCGTGCCCATCGATCCTCACGCTTGTTGAGGTGGTGGCTAGATTGTGCGGACGAGACTGGTCGATCGTGACCGAGGCGCGTCATGGCCGGTCATCGCTGGTGTCGAACTATGGGGTGCCCGGGGGGGCACGGGTCCTGGAACAATGGTGGTGCCCATGTGCCGTGGGGAAGACAAGATGGCGGCGCCTGATGATCTTTGGGTGGACAAGATGGCGGCGCCCAAGGGCCGCACGTGGCGGGGGTTGAAAATGATGGCGGCACCCATGGGCTGCATGTGGGCGGGTTGTCATCATCCTCCATGGCCTGCAATGGACACGCGTCCACCGGCAACTGTGTGAGCCCGGCCGTTGTGCCGCAGTTGGATCGGCAATGGGGGGGTGGTGTGCATGTGGGTGGGGTGGGTGGGGTTGGGGAGGGGGTGAGGGTGCTGGGTGGGTGGGGGGGTGTGGGTGGTCGGCTGTTGCCATGGCGTGCGGTCTGTGGCCATACTACCCGATTCCCACGCCCATCTAGTCAGTGAAGCGGGCGGCTATCAGCCTGTCCCGTGCCCGCTGGGCCAGCCGGTAACGGTGGACAGCCACCTGCCTGTGTCTAGCCCGTCTGCCCTGACCATTGCCCCCATCCCCCTCATCTGGGGAGGACTGCGCCTCTTCCTGCTGCTCCTCCACTCCGCCCTCCTCTGCCTGCGGCACATCGCCCCTCTGCTGGGCTATGTTGTGCAGGACGCAGCACACCACAATGATGCGGCCGACCCTATCTGACCGATACTGGAGGGCGCCCCCAGAGAGGTCCAGGCACCTGCAACGCATCTTCAGCATGCCAAAGCACCTCTCGATCACTCCCCTTGTCGCTACATGGGCATCATTGTAGCGGTTCTCCGCCTCATCGCGTGGCCTCCGTATAGGCGTATCAGCCACGATCGCAATGGGTAGCCCCTGTCGCCCAGCAACCAGCCCCTCAGCCGGGGATGGCGTCCCTCGTACATGCCGGTGATGTATGACCGCGACAACACGTATGAGTCGTGTACACTGCCCGGGTAACGGGCGCAGACGTGCAGGATCATCATGCGGTGGTCGCAGACCACCTGTATGTTCATCGAATAGGTCCCCTTCCTATTGGTGAACACGGCCCTGTTATCTGCAGGTGGCCACACGACGGCGTGCATCCCATCAATCGCGCCCTGGATCATGGGAAACCCGGCCACGGCAGAGAAGCCCACGGCCCGGGCATCTTGGCTGGCCCGGTCCACAGGGAAGCGGATGTAGCGGTGCGCCATGGCATATAGGGCGTCTGTCACTGCCCGGATGCACCGATGTCTGCGATATGCCGGACAGGTCCCCACTCGGTGCCTGGAATGACCCTGTTGCATAAATGACGAGGGCCACAGTAACCTTGACGGACACGGGGAGAGGGTGTCCCCCGCCAGTGCCACGCGGTGAAAGGTGTGCCAGCAGGTGGCAGATGTGTGCCACGGTTTCCCGGCTCATCCGGAGTCTCCTCCTGCATACTCGGTCCGTGAGGTCCTGGTATGACTGCCGGGGCCGGTACACACGGGACGCCCTTGGGTGCCTCTGTTGCCCTGGGGCCGCGACATCCTCCTCCCCCTCCTCGTCCTGTCGGTCAGGTGTCCCTCCAGCCCGGTCGGCTGCCGCCTGCCCCTCTGCGGCAGCCTGCGCCGCCTCTCTGGCACGCTCCTCCTCCTCATCCAGGGCAACATGGACATTAGCGGCTGCCGCCACGGCGGTCAACATCGCTGGCTGATCGGAAAACATGACGGCCTGGGGGGGGGGAACGACGGCATGTCATCATTGCCCATACCCCCTCCTCCCCCCAGCCAGGTGGCATGGACCGCATGGGTCCGACTGTTGGAGGCTGGCACCTGGCCAGGTGTTCAACTCACTTGCCCCCCCCCCCCCTCCCCCCCCCACGTCCCTCCCCGGCACGGCCCTCATCCTCCTCCCCGGCACGGACCCCGTCCCCCCATCCCCCTCCTCGGCACGGACCCCATCCTCCTCCCCGGCACGGACCCCACCCTCATCCCCGGCATGGACCCCACCCTCCTCCCCGGCACGGACCCCCCCCCCACCCCCCTCCCCGGCACGGACCGCACCCTCCTCCCCGGCACGGACCCCGCCCCCCCATCCCCCTCCCCAGCATAGACCCCATCCTCCTCCCCGGCACGGACCCCATCCCCCTCCCCGGCACGGACCCCATCCTCCTCCCCGGCACGCCCCCCCCCCCATCCCCCTCCCCGGCACGGACCCCATCCTCCTCCCCGGCACGCCCCCCCCGCCCCATCCCCCTCCCCGGCACGGACCCCATCCTCCTCCCCGGCACGCCCCCCCCCCCCATCCCCCTCCCCGGCACGGACCCCATCCTCCTCCCCGGCACTCACCACCCCTCCCGGCACTCCCCCGGAGCCCAGCCCACTCTAACCCCCCCCCCCCCCCCCCCCCCCCCCCCGCCGCACACACACACACAAAACCCTACACACACCTCTCCCCCACACATTCAGACTGCAGCCACGCCATCGCCTGTCCAGCGGCCAACCCCCCAGGCCGTCACCCACCTCCACGCTGGTCGGCGTAAACCCTGAGCACTGGTTGACGCCGATTAAAAGGAGGTTTGATTTACGCCGATGTGACCCGTCATCACGTCGACGGGACTTCGGCCCATCCGGACGGGAGAATATCGGCAGCCCCAAAATCCATTGCCTTGCGCCCACCCGTGCCATTCTCCGGGGTGTGCGGCGCCATTGATGCCCCGCCGACTTTTCTCCCTTCGGAGACTTCGGCAGGCGGCGGGGGCGGAATTCACGGCGGCCAACGGGGGGTCGGAGAATCTCGCCCCAGAATACCGGCCTCTTTCACCTCCTGCACTCCCGGCTCGTCCGATACCCCAAATAATGCCAACCCCCCAGATCGGCTTGACCCGGGTGTTCACCACCTTAGACACAGTCCTCGCAAAGCCCCTCCAAAACCCATCCAGCGCCGGACACGCCCAGAACATATGGGTGTGGTTTGCTGGGCTTCCCGAGCACCTCACACACCTGTCCTCTACCCCAAAAAACCTACTCAACCTCACCCCTGTCATATGCACTCTGTGAAGAACCTTAAATTGTATCAGTCTAAGCCTGGAGCAAGAGGAGGAAGAATTAACCCTACCCAGGGGATCAGCCCACAGACCCTCATCTATCTCCTCCCCAAGCTCCTCCTCCCATTTACTCTTTAGCTCCTCCACCGAGGTCTCATTCTCTTCCTGCATCGCCTGATAGATCGCCGAGACCTTGCCTTCTCCAACCCACACCCCCTGAGAGCACCGTATCTTGAATCTTACGTGCTGGAAGCAGCGGAGATTCCCTCACCTGCCGTCTCACGAGCGCCCTCGCCTGCATGTACCTGAAGGCGTTTCCGGGGTGCAGCCCAAATTTCTCCTCCAGCGCCCCAAGGCTCGCAAACGTCCCATCTATAAACAGGTCCCCCATTCTTTTAATTCCTACCCGATGCCAGCTCAGAAACTCCCCATCCATTCTCCCCGGGACGAACCGATGGTTCTCTCGGATCTGGGACCAAACCGAGGCCTCTACCTCACCCCTGTGGCGCCTCCACTGCCCCCAAAATCGTCGCAACCACCAGACTCGTGGTGTGCCTTGTCGGCGGGAGCGGCAGCAGTGTTGTTACCAACGCTCTCAGACTCGTGCCCATACAGGACGCCATGTCCAGCCTCTTCCACGCCGCCCCCTCCCCCTTTATTATCCACTTACGGATCATCGCCACATTGGCAGCCCAGTAGTACCCACATAGATTGGGCAACGCTAGCCCTCCTCTGTCCCTGCTACGCTCCAGAAACACCCTTTTTACCCTCGGGGTCTTATTCGCCCACACGAATCCCATGATGCTCCTGCTGACCCGTTTAAAAAAGGCCTTAGGGATCAGGATGGGGAGACACTGGAACATAAAGAGGAACCTCGGAAGGACCGTCATTTGCACCGACTGCACCCTACCCGTCAACGACAGTGGCAACATATCCCACCTTTTAATCTCCTCCTCCATCTGCTCCACCAGCCGCGTCAAGTTGAGCTTGTGTAGCGCCCCCCAACTCCTAGCCACCTGGATCCCCAGGTACCAAAAACTCCTTTCCACCCACTTCAGCGGCAGCTCGTCTATCTCCCTTCCCTGGTCCCCTGGGTGTATCACAAAGAGCTCACTCTTCCCTACGTTAAGCTTATATCCGGAAAAGTCCCCAAAGTCCCTGAGGATCCGCATGACCTCTGGCATCCCCTCCACTAGGTCCGCCACATACAGTAACAGTTCATCGGCATACAACGATACCCAGTGTTCCCCCCCCCCCCCCCACCGGACCAGCCCCCTCCAGTTCCTGGACTCCCTTAGAGCCATAGCCAAAGGCTCAATTGCCAATGCGAACAACAAGGGGTAGAGGGGACACCACTGCCTCGTCCCCCGGTACAGCCGAAAGTATTCCGACCTCCGCCGGTTCGTGGCCACACTCGCCACCGGGGCTTCATAAAGTAGCCTAACCCAACTAATGAACCCCTCCCCGAACCCAAACCTCCTCAACACTTCTCAAAGATACTCCCACTCTACCCTATCGAAGGCCTTCTCTGCGTCCATAGCTGCCACTACCTTCGCCTCGCCCTCCACCGATGGCATCATAATTACGTTGAGGAGCCTCCGCACATTGGTATTCAGCTGCCTTCCCTTCCCAAATCCCGTCTGGTCCTCGTGAATCACCCCCGGGACACAGTCCACAATTCTGGTAGCCAGCACCTTCGCCAACAACTTTGCGTCGACGTTGAGGAGCGAGATCGGCCTGTATGACCCACACTGTAATGGGTCCTTGTCCCGCTTCAGGATCACCCTGGACAGTGTTGGGGATAGGGCCCCCCCCTCCTTCACCTCATTGAAAGTTCTCACTAGGAGTGGGCCCAACAGGTCCATGTACTTCCAATAGAATTCCACCGAGAACCCATCCGGCCCTGGGGCCTTCCCTGCCTGTATGCTCCCCAACCCCTTAACCAGCTCCTCCAGCCCAATCGGTGCTCCTTGCCCAACCACCTGCTCCTCCTCCACCCTCGGGAACCTCAGCCGATCTGAAAATCGGCGCATCCCACCCTCCCCGTCAGGGGCTCAGACCTATACAGCTCCTCATAAAAGTCCTGAATACCCCATTTATTCCCACTGCACTCCTCACCTTGTTCCCCCCTTTATCCCTAACTCCCCCAATCTCCCTCCCTGCCTCCCGCGTCCGAAGCTGATGTGCCAACATCCGGCTAGCCTTCTCCCCATATTCGTACACTGCCCCTTGCGCTTTCCTCCACTGCACCTCTGCCTTCCTGTCAGTCAACAGGTCGAATTTGGCTTGGAGGCTTCATCGCTCCTTGCGTAGTCCCTCCTCGGGGACTTCTGCATACCTCCTATCCACCCTTAATATTTTCCCCAGCAACCTCTCCCTCTCTCTCCTCTCCTTCCTCTCCTTATGGGCCCTAGTGGAGATTAGCTCTCCCCTGACCACTGCCTTCAGCGCCTCCCAGACCACCCCCATCTGCACCTCCCCATTGTCGTTAGCCTCTAAATATCTTTCAATGCACCCCCGGGTCCGCTCGCTCACCTCCTCATCCGCCAACAAGCCCACATCCAGGCACCACAGCGGGCCCTGGTCCCTCTCCTCCCCAACTCCACCTCCACCCAGTGCAGGGCATGATCTGAGATGGCTATGGCTGAATACTCAGTGTCCTCCACCCTCGGGATTAGTGCCCTACTCATAATGAAGAAATCTATCCGGGAGTAGGCTTTATAGACTTGGGAAAAAAAGGAAAATTCCCTGGCCCCCAGCCTGACAAACCTCCATGGGTCCACTTCTCCCATCTGGTCCATAAACCCCCTCAACACCTTGGCCGCCTCCGGCCCCTTACCCATCCTGGACCTGGAGCGGTCCAATGCTGGATCCAGTACCGTGTTGAAGACCCCCCCATTATCAAGCTCCCTGCCTCCAGGTCCGGAATCCGGCCCAACATGCGGCGCATAAATCCGGCATCATCCCAATTTGGGGCATATACATTCACTAATACCACCTGCATCCCCTGCAGCTTACCACTCACCATCACATACCTACCTCCATCGTCTGCCATGATGTTCAACGCCACAAACGAGACCCGCTTCCCCACCAAAATTGCCACCCCTCGATTCTTCGCGTCCTACTAACCCCTTTCTCAGCCTGACCTGATCTGCCACCCTCAAATGCGTCTCCTGGAGCATAACCACATCTGCCTTCAGTCCCGTCAGGTGCGCGAACACACGGGCCCTCTTGACCGGCCCGTTCAGGCCTCTCACATTCCAAGTTATCAGCCGGATTAGGGGGCTTCTCGCCCCCGCCCCCCCTGCCGATTAGCCATCCCCTTTTCTAGGCCAGCCACATGCCCGCACCTCCCGCACTCTCCATTCCCCCCAGTGACAGACCTCCGCCCCGACTCTCTCTCCAAGCTCCAGCTCACCTTTGGCCAATGCAGCAACAACCCAGTTCCCCTCCCCTTCCCTCCCCACCTCCGCCCCCCAGCTAGGTCCCCCCTAGCTGTATTGCTCCCCCCATGGCACTCCCGTAAGTCAGCTGACTCCTGCTGACCCCGGCCTCTCCCGCCACTCTGTCCACCGCCCAGTGTGAGAATCTCTCCTCCCCCTCCTGGCAGTCAGCGTGTGCTCCTCTCCAACACCGCCTTTCCCCCCCGGCCCTGCCCCCTTCCTTCCCTAGCGCGGGAAAAAGCCCGCGCTTTCCACCAAGCCGGCCCCGCCCTCACTGGTGCAGCTCCCTTTTGCGGCCTTATCCCAGCTCCCCCACCTCAGGTCTCCCATTCCCCCTCCCCCAGTAGGGCCCCGTCCTTCCAACCACCGACGCCCACACTCTCACACAACCCCCACTTCAAACCATTTACCCAACCCCACCCAGCACCAAAGAAAACAGAACAGAACATCCCCCAAAACACAATAACTACCATAACCACCCCTCGACACCCCCTCCCAACAAACCCTCAGTCCGTGTCCAACTTTTCGGCCTGGATAAAGGTCCATGCCTCCTCCGGCATCTCAAAGTAATGGTGTCGGTCTTTAAACGTGACCCACAATCGCGCCGGCTGCAGCATCCCGAATTTCACCCCCTTCCGATGCAGAACCGCCTCAGCCCGGTTGTACCCGGCCCTCTTCTTGGCCACCTCCGCACTCCAGTCCTGATATATACGGATCTCTGCATTCTCCCACCTGCAGCTCCGCTCCTTTTTAGCCCATCTCAGGACACACTCGCTGTCCACAAAGCGGTGGAACCGCACCAGCACCGCCCGCGGTGGCTCGTTGGCCTTTGGCCTCCTCGCCAGGACTCGGTGAGCCCCATCCAGCTCCAGGGACCTCGGGAAAGCTCCCGCGCCCATCAGCGTGTTCAGCATCGTGACCACGTATGCTCCAGCATCCGACCCCTCCACTCCCTCCGGGAGACCCAGAATCCGAAGGTTCTTCATCCTCCTCCGAATCTCCATGTCTTCAAACTTTTCTTGCCACTTCTTGTGCAGCGCCTCGTGCACCTCCACCTTCACCGCCAGGCCCAAGATCTCGTCCTCGTTTTCCGAGGCCTTTTGCCGCACCTCCCGGATCGCTGCCCCTTGGGCCTTCTGGGTCTCGACCAGCCTATCGATCGATGCCTTCATCCATAAGACCATAAGACCATAAGACATAGGAGCGGAAGTAAGGCCATTCGGCCCATCGAGTCCACTCCACCATTCAATCATGGCTGATTTCAACTCCATTTACCCGCTCTCTCTCCATAGCCCTTAATTCATCGAGAAATCAAGAATTTATCAACTTCTGTCTTAAAGACACTCAACGTCCTGGCCTCCACCGCCCTCTGTGGCAATGAATTCCACAGACCCACCACTCTCTGGCTGAAGAAATTTCTCCTCATCTCTGTTCTAAAGTGACTCCCTTTTATTCTAAGGCTGTGCCCCCGGGTCCTAGTCTCCCCTGCTAATGGAAACAACTTCCCTACATCCACCCTATCTAAGCCATTCATTATCTTGTAAGTTTCTATTAGATCTCCCCTCAACCTCCTAAACTCCAATGAATATAATCCCAGGATCCTCAGACGTTTATTGTATGTTAGGCCTACCATTCCTGGGATCATCCGTGTGAATCTCCGCTGGACCCGCTCCAGTGCCAGTATGTCCTTCCTGAGGTGTGGGGCCCAAAATTGCTCACAGTATTCTAAATGGGGCCTAACTAATGCTTTATAAAGCTTCAGAAGTACATCCCTGCTTTTATATTCCAAGCCTCTTGAGATGAATGACAACATTGCATTTGCTTTCTTAATTACGGACTCAACCTGCAAGTTTACCTTTAGAGAATCCTGGACTAGGACTCCCAAGTCCCTTTGCACTTCAGCATTATGAATTTTGTCACCGTTTAGAAAATAGTCCACGCCTCTATTCTTTTTTCCAAAGTGCAAGACCTCGCACTTGCACACGTTGAATTTCATCAGCCATTTCTTGGACCACTCTCCTAAACTGTCTAAATCTTTCTGCAGCCTCCCCACCTCCTCAATACTACCTGCCCCTCCACCTATCTTTGTATCATCGGCAAACTTAGCCAGAATGCCCCCAGTCCCGTCATCTAGATCGTTCATATATAAAGAGAACAGCTGTGGCCCCAACAATGAACCCTGCGGGACACCACTCGTCACCGGTTGCCATTCCGAAAAAGAACCTTTTATCCCAACTCTCTGCCTTCTGCCTGACAGCCAATCGTCAATCCATGTTAGTACCTTGCCTCGAATACCATGGGCCCTTATTTTACTCAGCAGTCTCCCGTGAGGCACCTTATCAAAGGCCTTTTGGAAGTCAAGATAGATAACATCCATTGGCTCTCCTTGGTCTAACCTATTTGTTATCTCTTCAAAGAACTATAACAGGTTTGTCAGGCACGACCTCCCCTTACTAAATCCATGCTGACTTGTCCTAATCCGACAACTGAGGTTAGGCTAATTGGCCTATAATTTTCCAACTTTTTCCTTGTTCCCTTCTTGAACAGGGGGGTTACAACAGCGATTTTCCAATCCTCTGGGACTTTCCCTGACTCCAGTGACTTTTGAAAGATCATAACTAACGCCTCCACTATTTCTTCAGCTATCTCCTTTAGAACTCTAGGATGTAGCCCATCTGGGCCTGGAGATTTATCAATTTTTAGACCTTTTAGTTTCTCTAGCACTTTCTCCTTTGTGATGGCTACCATATTCAACTCTGCCCCCTGACTCTCCAGAATTGTTGGGATATTACTCATGTCTACTGTGAAGACTGACGCAAAGTACTTATTTAGTTCCTCAGCTATTTCCTTGTCTCCCATCACAAAATTACCAGCGTCATTTTGGAGCGGCCCAATGTCAACTTTTGCCTCCTGTTTGTTTTTAATGTATTTAAAGAAACTTTTACTATCATTCCTAATGTTACTGGCTAGCCTACCTTCATATTTGATCCTCTCTTTCCTTATCTCTCTCTTTGTTATCCTCTGTTTGTTTTTGTAGCCTTCCCAATCTTCTGACTTCCCACTACTCTTTGCCACATTATAGGCTTTCTCTTTTGCTTTGATGCATTCCCTAACTTCCTTTGTCAGCCATGGCTGCCTAATCTCCCCTCTGATAACCATTCTTTTCTTTGGGATGAACCTCTGTACTGTGTCCTCAATTACTCCCAGAAACTCCTGCCATTGCTGTTCTACTGTCTTTCCCACTAGGGTCTGCTCCCAGTTGATTTTCGTCCGTTCCTCCCTCATGCCCCTGTAGTTACCTTTATTTAACTGTAACACCTTTACATCTGATTCTACCTTCTTTCTTTCAAATTGGAGATTGAATTCGACTATATTATGATCACTGCCTCCTAAGTGCTCCCTTACTTTAAGATCTTTAATCAAGTCTGGCTCATTACATAACACTAAGTCCAGAATGGCCTGTTCCCGCGTGGGCTCCATCACAAGCTGTTCCAAAAAGCCCTCCTGTAAACATTCAATGAATTCCCTTTCCTTAGGTCCACTGGCAGCATTATTTACCCAGTCCACCTGCATATTGAAGTCCCCCATGATCACTGTGACCTTGCCTTTCTGACATGCACTTTCTATTTCGTGGTGCATTTTGTGCCCCCGGTCCTGACCACTGTTAGGAGGCCTGTACATAACTCCCATTATGTTTTTTTTGCCTTTGTGGTTCCTCAACTCTACCCACACAGACTCCACATCATCTGACCCTATGTCGTTTAGTGCTATTGATTTGATTTCATTCCAAATTAACAAGGCAACCCCGCCCCCTCTGCCCACCTCTCTGTCTTTTCGATAGGTTGTGAATCCCTGGACGTTTAAATGCCAGTCCTGAACCCCCTGCAACCATGTATCTGTGATGCCTACCACATCATACCTGCCAGTCACAATCTGGGCCACAAGCTCATCTACCTTGTTCCGTACACTGCGTGCATTTAAATATAGCACCTTTAATTCTCTATTGACCGTCCCTTTTTGTTTTCTTAGTGTGGTGGACCTTGGTTTACTGAGCCTTTCCATACACTGTGTCATCTTTTGTGGGATGGGGACAATCGTAACCACTCTTGAGTTTTGTCTGTTCGTGTTTTTTTGTATTCCTAAGCAGCTACGCTCCCCACTGATTACTTCACCTCTTGGTTCCCTGACTTTCCCTCCCCCCCCCAATCTTTAGTTTAAAGTCCTATTGACCACCCTATTTATCCAGCAGCCCCGCCTTCAGGTCCGCAAAACAGCGCTTGAGGAACTCCTGCTACTCTTGCGACCATTGCACCCACACTGCCTGATCTCCACCTGCCGCCATCTTGGTTCTCCTCCCTCGCACTTTTCGCTGCACCAAAATCACGTTTTTCGCTGCTCCACTCCTGGTCCAATCCATACAGTGCCGGGGAAATCGTACTGTCGCCTTCCCACACTGGGAACCGTCGAACAAATGCCGCTGGGGCCCCTAAAAAGAGCACAAAAGTCAGTTTCTGACGGGAGCTGCCGATCGTGCGACTTAGCTCAGCATAGCCGCAACCGGAAGTCTTGAATCCATTATCAAGGATTTTATAGCGGAACTTTCAGAAATCAGTGCCAGGATCAGTCCGAGTCAGCATGGATTTATGAAGGGAAAATCATGCTTGACAAATCTGTTGGAATTCTTTGAAGAGGTAACCAGTACAGTTGACAAGGGGGAGCCAGTCGATGTGGTATATTTGGACTTTCAGAAGGCGTTTGACAAAGTCCCGCATAAGAGATTATTGTGCAAAATTAAAGCGCATGGGATTGGGAAATGTATTGAGGTGGATAGAAAACTGGTTGGCAGAGAGGAAACAAAGAGTAGGGATTAATGGGTCCTTTTCAAATTGGCAGCCAGTAACTAGTGGGGTACCACAGGGATCGGTGCTGGGACCCCAGTTATTCACAATATATATTGATGATTTGGATGAGGGAACAAAATGTAACATCTCAAAGTTTGCAGACGATACCAAATTAGGTTGGAGGGTGAATTAGAAAATAAAACATAGAAAAATACAGCACAGAACAGGCCCTTCGGCCCACGGTGTTGTGCCGAACCTTTGTCCTAGATTAATCATAGATTATCATAAAATTTACAGTGCAGAAGGAGGCCATTCGGCCCATCGAGTCTGCACCGGCTCTTGGAAAGAGCACCCTACCCAAGGTCAACACCTCCACCCTATCCCCATAACCCAGTAACCCCACCCAACACTCAGGGCAATTTTGGATACTGAGGGCAATTTATCATGGCCAATCCACCTAACCTGCACATCTTTGAATTGTGACGAGGATGCAGGGTTCTGACAGCAAGAGGGGCTGGTATAGCACAGTGGGCTAAACATGTGGCTTGTAGTGCAGAACAAGGCCAGCTGCGCCAGTTCTATTCCTGTACCGGCCTCCCCAAATAGGCGCCGGAATGTGGCGACTAGGGGCTTTTCACAGTAACTTAATTGAAGCCTACTTGTGACAATAAGTGATTATTATTATTATTATTATTCAGGTCTGGACAGGTTGGGCGAGTGGGCAACTCAATGGCAGATGCAGTATAATTTGGATAAGTGTGAGGTTATTCATTTTGGAAGCAAAAACGAGAAGGCAGATTACTACCTGAATGGTTATAAATTGGGAGAGGGGAGTGTGCAGCGAGACCTGGGTGTCCCTGTGCACCAGTCGCTGAAGGCAAGCATGCAGGTGCAGCAGGTGGTAAAGAAGGCAAATGGGATGTTGGCCTTCATTGCGAGAGGTTTCAAGTATAGAAGCAGGGTTGTGTTGCTGCAATTGTACAGGGCCTTGGTGAGGCCACACTTGGAGTATTGTGCGCAGTTTTGGTCTCCTTCTCTGAGGAAGGATGGTCTTGCTCTCGAGGGAGTGCAGCGAAGGTTTACCAGACTGATTCCAGGGATGGCGGGACTGTCATATGAGGAGAGACTGACTCAGTTGGGATTGTTTTCGCTGGAGTTCAGAAGAATGAGGGGGGATCTCATAGAGACTTATAAAATTCTAACAGGAGTGGACAGGGTAGATGCAGGGAAGATGTTACCAAAGATGGGTGTGTCCAGAACCAGGGATCTCAGCCTGAGGATTCAGGGTAAACCATTTCGGACAGAGATAAGGAGACATTTCTTCACCCAAAGTGTGGTGAGCCTGTGGAATTCATTACCACAGGAAGTAGTTGATGCTAAAACATTGAATATATTCAAGAGGCGGCTGGATATAGCACTTGGGGAGAATGGGATCAAAGGCTATGGGGAGAAAGCAGGATTAGGCAATTGAGTTGGATGATCAGCCACGATAGTGATAAATGCGGAGCAGGCTCGAAGGGCCAAAAGGCCTCCTCCTGCTCCTATCTTCTATATAGCAATGTATCTATGTAAAATACCAGAACAGCAGTTTTTACGTGGCCTTTGAGTGGTCTGGTAACTTTAATGGGAGAAGAATCCGGAAAGTTCCTCCTCCCCAGCTCTATCTTCAGGCTTTGAATGCTGACTAATGCTCTGTTTACCTGAAGGGAATTCCAGCTAAGATTTGAGAGAGAATTTCACCCCTTCTGGGGGGGAGATTCCAAAGTATTCAGCTCAGCTCTGCAGCTTCAATCAAAACTGAAAGCCAAGTCACCCAGCAGGGCATTCCAGAGTGAAAAGCACCAATCTGCATCGAGGATCTGCTTAGCCCCGGGATTGCAATGGAGTTGATTGGTGGCCGGTAAAGTCTGCCAAGCCATAATAATAATCTTTATTAGTGTCTCAAGTAGGCTTACATTAACACTGCAATGAAGTTACTGTGAAAATCCCCTCGTCGCCACATTCCGGCGCCTGTTTGATACACTGAGGGAGAATTCCGAATGTCCAATTCACCTAACAAACACGTCTTTGGGGACTTGTGGGAGGAAACCGGAGCACCCGGAGGAAACCCAGACAGACACGGGGAGAACGTGCAGACTCCGCACAGACAGTGACCCAAGCCGGGAATCGAATCTGCGACCTTGGCACTGTGAAGCGACAGTGCTAACCACTATGCATAACAGCCAAAAGGACAGGAACTAAAAGGGAAACAAGAGTTCAATGAGGATTCCCAAGAGGGTTCCTTACACACTCTCTCTCTGGACTCCACACTGTCTTATGGGCTTCTCTCTCTCTGAACTCGCGCTGCTTTAAGGGCTCTCTCTCTCTCTCTCCGAACTCGCGCTGCTTTAAGGGCTCTCTCTCTCTCTCTCCGAACTCGCGCTGCTTTAAGGGCTCTCTCTCTCTCTCTCCGAACTCCCACTGCTTTGTGGGCTCTCTCTCTCTCTCTCCGAACTCCCACTGCTTTGTGGGCTCTCTCTCTCTCTCTCTGAACTCCCACTGCTTTGTGGGCTCTCTCTCTCTCTCTCCGAACTCCCACTGCTTTGTGGGCTCTCTCTCTCTCTCTCTGAACTCCCACTGCTTTGTGGTCTCTCTCTCTCTCTCTGAACTCCCACTTCTTTGTGGGCTGTCTCTCTCTCTCTCCGAACTCCCACTGCTTTGTGGGCTCTCTCTCTCTCTCTCTCTCCGAACTCCCACTGCTTTGTGGTCTCTCTCTCTCTCTCTGAACTCCCACTGCTTTTGGGCTCTCTCTCTCTCTCCGATCTCCCACTGCTTTGTGGGCTCTCTCTCTCTCTCTGAACTCCCACTGCTTTATGGGCTCTCTCTCTCTCTCCACGAACTCCCACTGCTTTGTGGGCTCTCTCTCTCCGAACTCCCACTGCTTTGTGGGCTCTCTCTCTCTCTCTCTCTGAACTCCCACTGCTTTGTGGACTCTCTCTCTCTCTCCGAACTCCCACTGCTTTGTGGGCTCTCTCTCTCTCTCTCCGAACTCCCACTGCTTTGTGGGCTCTCTCTCTCTCTCCGAACTCCCACTGCTTTGTGGGCTCTCTCTCGCTCTCTCCGAACTCCCACTGCTTTGTGGGCTCTCTCTCTCTCCCCGAACTCCCACTGCTTTGTGGGCTCTCTCTCTCTCTCTGAACTCCCACTGCTTTGTGGGCTCCCTCTCTCGCTCTGAACTCCCACTGCTTTGTGGGCTCTCTCTCTCTCTCTCCGAACTCCCACTGCTTTGTGGGCTCTCTCTCTCTCTCTCTCTGAACTCCCACTGCTTTGTGGTCTCTCTCTCTCTCTCTGAACTCCCACTGCTTTGTGGGCTCTCTCTCTCTCTCCGAACTCCCACTGCTTTGTGGGCTCTCTCTCTCTCTCTCTCTGAACTCCCACTGCTTTGTGGTCTCTCTCTCTCTCTCTGAACTCCCACTGCTTTGTGGGCTCTCTCTCTCTCTCCGAACTCCCACTGCTTTGTGGGCTCTCTCTCTCTCTCTCCGAACTCCCACTGCTTTGTGGGCTTGTGGTAGTATGCATTAGGGGTCATGTGGGACTGTGAAGCCGTGATGCTATTGGCTGACAGATCCCGGGTCCTGGTTGGCTGTTGATCCCTAGCTCCGTCCTGAAGGCGGAGTATAAGAACCTGGGCTTCTCCCCGCAGCTCCAGTCTGTTGCTGAACTGCTGGGAACAAGTCACGCTTAATAAAGCCTCATCGACTTCACTTCTATTCGTCTCTCTCGTAAGTCATTGTGCGCTACAATTTATTAAGCGTGCTTAAAGGACTATGGAGCTCAGGATCGCCCCGGAATGCCTGAGGATCAGCCCCCACGCAGTGAACGCGGCAGCAGTTTGTAAACACTGGCAGACTTGTTTCGAAGGCTACCTCCGAACGGCCCCCGGCCGGATCACAGAAGACCAGAAACTACAGGTCCTGCACTCAAGGGTAAGCCCGGAAATTTACCCTCTCATAGAAGACGCAGAGGATTTCTCGACGGCGCTCGCAGCACTAAAGAGCGTCTACGTTTTTCCAGTGAACCAGGTCTACGCACGCTACCAACTCGCAACGAGACGGCAAAGTCCCGGAGAATCGCGAGAGGAGTTCTACGCCGCGCTGCTAATTTTGGGACGGGGCTGCGGCTGCCCGCCGGTAAACGCGACGGAACACACGGACATGTTAATTCGCGATGCGTTTGTGGCAGGTATGAACTCTCCCCAAATCCGCCTAAGACTTTTAGAAAAAGAGTCGCTAGGACTCTCAGAGGCACGGGTCATTGCAGCTTCCCTAGATGTGGCCTCGCAAAACGCCCGCGCCTACGGCCCCGACCGCGCGGCAGCCCCTTGGGCTCCGTGGACCCCCATCGCGACAAACCCCCTTACCCCCCCTCCCTCACAGGCTTGCGCGGTTAAGACGCCAGACCATCCCGGGGGGGGCCCGCTGCTATTTCTGCGGGCAGGCGAAACACCCCCGGCAGCGCTGCCCGGCCCGCGCGGCAACTTGCAAGAGCTGCGGGAAAAAGGGCCATTTCGCGGCTGTGTGCCGGTCCCAGGGGGTCGCCGCTGCCCCCGGAGAAGAAAGAGTCCAGCGCATCCCAAACGCTCCCCAACCCCCCCAGCGCCCCATGTGCGACCCGCGGGCACCGCCATTTTGGGTCCCGGCCACCACGAGGGGAGGATGGGCGACGCCATCTTGTGACCCCCCAGCCATGTGCGATGCATGGGGGCAGCCATTTTGTCCACCCCCGACCATGTGCGATCCGTGGGGGCGGCCATTTTGTACACCCCCGGCCGCGTGCGATTCATGGATGCCGCCATCTGGGATGACAACAATGGACCCCAGCATCGACGGCTCCACGGGGTCCGAAGAAGACGCTGAGACACTACGACCACATCTGGCCTTGGTGACGCTGGATCAAGCACGGCCCCGGACGCTCCAGACGACGATAACAACGGTGCTGATCAACGGACACGAGACACCATGCCTGATCGACTCCGGGAGCACCGAAAGCTTCATCCACCCCGACACGGTAAGACGCTGTTTTTTGACCATCCGTCCCAGTACGCAAAGGATTTCCCTAGCTGCAGGCTCCCACTCCGTAGAGATCAAAGGGTTCTGCATAGTGACCCTAACGGTGCAAGGGAGGGAGTTTAAAAACTACAGGCTCTACGTCCTCCCCCAACTCTGTGCGCCCACATTACTGGGATTAGATTTCCAGTGCAACCTGCAGAGCCTAACGTTTCGATTCGGCGGCCCAATACCCCCACTCACTATCTGCGGCCTCGCAACCCTCAAAGTTGAACCGCCATCCTTGTTTGCAAACCTCACCCCGGATTGCAAACCCGTCGCCACTAGGAGCAGACGGTACAGCGCCCAGGACCGGACATTTATCCGGTCCGAAGTCCAGCGGTTACTGAAGGAAGGCATAATCCAGGCCAGCAATAGTCCCTGGAGAGCACAGGTGGTAGTAGTAAAGACCGGGGAGAAGCAAAGGATGGTCATAGACTATAGCCAGACCATCAACAGGTACACACAGCTAGATGCCCGCATACCCTCTCCCCCGCATATCCGACATGGTAAATCGGATTGCCCAATATAAGGACTTCTCCACCGTGGACCTCAAGTCCGCCTATCACCAGCTCCCCATCCGCCCAGGTGACCGCAAGTACTCAGCCTTCGAGGCAGATGGGCGACTATACCAATTCCTAAGGGTCCCATTTGGCGTCACAAACGGGGTCTCGGTCTTCCAACGGGAGATGGACCGAATGGTTGATCAACACGGGGTACAGGCCACGTTCCCATATCTCGACAACGTAACCATCTGCGGCCACGATCAGCAGGACCACGCCGTCAACCTCCAAAAATTCCTCCAGACCGCAAACGCCTTGAACCTCATATACAACGAGGAAAAGTGCGTGTTTAGCACAAACCGGCTGGCCATCCTGGGATACGTAGTGCGCAATGGGATAATAGGCCCCGACCCCGAACGCATGCGCCCCCTTATGGAATTTCCCCTTCCCCACTGCTCCAAATCCCTGAAACGGTGCCTGTTTTTTTTTTCATATTACGCCCAGTGGGTCCCCCAGTATGCAGACAAGGCCCGCCCGCTAATACAGACCACTACCTTCCCCCTGTCGACAGAGGCTCGCCAGGCCTTCAGCCGCATCAAAGCGGATATCGCAAAGGCCACGATGCACGCCATCGACGAGTCCCTCCCCTTCCAGGTCGAGAGCGACGCCTCCGATGTAGCTCTAGCGGCCACCCTTAACCAAGCGGGCAGACCCGTGGCCTTCTTCTCCCGAACCCTCCACGCCTCAGAAATCCGCCACTCCTCAGTGGAAAAGGAAGCCCAAGCCATAGTTGAAGCTGTGCGACATTGGAGGCATTACCTGGCCGGAAGGAGATTCACTCTCCTCACTGACCAACGGTCGGTAGCTTTCATGTTCGATAATGCACAGCGGGGCAAAATTAAAAATGACAAGATCTTAAGGTGGAGGATCGAGCTCTCCACCTTCAACTACGAGATCTTGTACCGACCCGGAAAGCTGAACGAGCCGTCGGATGCCCTGTCCTGCGGCACATGTGCCAACGCACAAATAGACCGTCCTACTGGCCCTACGGTCCAGAGATCTCCCAGTTTCACGGTGGCAGGAGGTCCTCCCGGACGCTCTCCACTCCATCCGGTCGCTGCTGTGTACCACCACTAACCAAACGCCCCATGAGCGCCTCCTTGTCTTCCCCAGTAAGTCCTCCTCCGGAACGTCGCTGCCGACCTGGCTGGCGGCCCCAGGACCCATCTTGCTCCGGAAACACGTGCGGGCGCACAAGTCGGACCCATTGGTCGAGAGGGTTCATCTCCTCCACGCGAACCCGCAGTACGCCTACGTGGCGTACCCCGACGGCCGACAGGACACGGTCTCCCTGCGAGACCTGGCGCCCGCCGGCAACACGCACACCCCCCCGACACCAATCACCCCCTCCCTGCCACCGGTGCACCCCGCGACCGCCCCCTTCCCGGGAGGATCGGTCCTCCTCCCATGTCCGACCAGGAGTGAAACTGAAGCAGACACCGAAAATCTCCCGGAGACGACAACGCGGGAACAAGCACCTGCACCACCACCGGGGCTGAGGCGATCAACAAGGAAGACCAGACCGCCCGCTCGACTCGTGGAATCGGTGTAACACAAGAATGTGGTGGACTTTAACGAGAATGTTCTTTTTCCTCTCACGAATTTTGTAAATTGTTCACAAACACTGTACATAGCCCAATGTAGGGCAAAGTGTAGAGCATTGAAAAGACATGACAAAATTTTTCTCCTCCCGGGACCAGCCTTGTAAACCCCTACCACCATGCGAAGCACCACCCCGCCAGGTTCATTTTTAACAAGGGGTGAATGTGGTAGTATGCATTAGGGGTCATGTGGGACTGTGAAGCCGTGATGCTATTGGCTGACAGATCCCGGGTCCTGGTTGGCTGTTGATCCCTAGCTCCGCCCTGAAGGCGGAGTATAAGAACCTGGGCTTCTCCCCGCAGCTCCAGTCTGTTGCTGAACTGCTGGGAACAAGTCACGTTCAATAAAGCATCATCGACTTCACCTCTATTCGTCTCTCTCGTAAGTCATTGTGCGCTACAGGGCTCTCTATCTCTCTCTCCGAACTCCCACTGCTTTGTGGGCTCTCTCTCTCACTCCGAACTCCCACTGCTTTGTGGGCTCTCTCTCTCTCTCCGAACTCCCACTGCTTTGTGGGCTCTCTCTCTCTCTCTCTCTGAACTCCCACTGCTTTATGGGCTCTCTCTCTCTCTCCGAACTCCCACTTCTTTGTGGGCTCTCTCTCTCTCTCCGAACTCCCACTGCTTTGTGGGCTCTCATTCTCCGAACCCGCACTGCTTTGTGGGCTCTCTCTCTCTCTCCGAACTCCCACTGCTTTGTGGGCTCTCTCTCTCTCTCTGAACTCCCACTGCTTTGTGGGCTCTCTCTCTCTCTCCAAATCCCACTGCTTTGTGGGCTTTCTCTCTCGCTCTGAACTCCCACTGCTTTGTGGGCTCTCTCTCTCTCTCCAAACTCCCACATCTTTGTGGGCTCTCTCTCCGAACACCCACTGCTTTATGGGCTCTCTCTCTCTCTCCGAACTCCCACTGTTTTGAGGGCTCTCTCTATCTCTCTGTGAACTCCCACTGCTTTGTGGACTCTCTCTCTCTCTCCGAACTCCCACTGCTTTGTGGGCTCTCTCTCTCTCTCCGAACTCCCACTGCTTTGTGGGCTCTCTCTCTCTCTCTGAACTCCCACTGCTTTGTGGGCTCTCTCTCTCTCTCCGAACTCCCACTGCTTTGTGGGCTCTCTCTATCTCTCTGTGAACTCCCACTGCTTTGTGGGCTCTTTCTCTCTCTCTCTCTCCGAACTCCCACTGCTTTGTGGGCTCTCTCTCTCAATCCGAATTCCCACTGCTTTGTGGGCTCTCTCTCTCTCTCTCCGAACTCGCACTGCTTTGTGGGCTCTCTCTCTCTCTCTGAACTCCCACTGCTTTGTGGGCTCTCCTTCTATGTCTCCGAACTCCCACTGCTTTGTGGGCTCTTTCTCTCTCTCTGAACTCCCACTGCTTTGTGGGCTCTCTCTCTCTCTCTCCGAAGTCCCACTGCTTTGTGGGCTCTCTCTCTCTCTCTCCGAACTCCCACTGCTTTGTGGGCTCTCTCTCTCTCTCCGAACTCCCACTGCTTTGTGGTCTCCCTCTCTCACTCCGAACTCCCACTGCTATGTGGGCTCTCTCTCTCCGAACCCGCACTGCTTTGTGGGCTCTCTCTCTCTCTCTCTGAACTCCCACTGCTTTGTGGGCTCTCTCGCTCTCTCCGAACTTCGACTGCTTTGTGGGCTCTCTCTCTCTCTCTCTCCGAACTCCCACTGCTTTGTGGGTTGTCTCTCTCTCTCACCGAACTCCCACTGCTTTGTGGGCTCTCTCTCTCTCTCTCTGAACTCCCACTGCTTTATGGGCTCTCTCTCTAGCTCTGAACTCCCACTGCTTTGTGGGCTCTATCTCTCTCTCTCTTTGAACTCTCACTGCTTTGTGGGCTCCCTCTCTCTCTCTGAACTCCCACTGCTTTGTGGGCTCTCTCTCTAGCTCTGAACTCCCACTGCTCTGTGGGCTCTCTCTCTCGCTCTGAACTCCCACTGCTTTGTGGGCTCTCTCGCTGTCTCTCCGAACTCCCACTGCTTTGTGGGCTCTGTCTCTCTCTCCAAACTCCCACTGCTTTGTGGGCTCTCTCGCTCTCTCTGAACTCCCACTGCTTTGTGGGCTCTCTCGCTCTCTCCGAACTCCCACTGCTTTGTGGGCTCTCTCTCTCCGAACTCCCACTGCTTTGTGGGCCCTCTCTCTCTCTCTCCGAACTCCCACTGCTTTGTGGTCTCACTCTCTCTCTCCGAACTCCCACTGCTTTGTGGGCTCTCTCTCTCTCCCTCCGAACTCCCACTGCTTTGTGGACTCTCTCTCTCCGAACTCCCACTGCTTTGTGGGCTCTCTCTCTCTCACTCCGAACTCCCACTGCTTTGTGGGCTCTCTCTCGCTCTCTCCGAACTCCCAATGCTTTGTGGGCTCTCTCTCTCTCTCTCCGAACTCCCACTGCTTTGTGGGCTCTCTCTCTCTCCGAACTCCCACTGCTTTGTGGGCTCTCTCTCTCTCTCCGAACTCCCACTGCTTTGTGGGCTGTCTCTCTCTCTCCGAACTCCTACTGCTATGGGGGCTCTCTCTCTCTCCAAACTCCCACTGCTTTGTGGGCTCTCTCTCTCTCTCTGAACTCCCACTGCTTTGTGGGCTCTCTCTCTCTCTCTCTGTACTCCCACTGCTTTGTGGGCTCTCTCTCTCGCTCTGAACTCTCACTGCTTTGTAGGCTCTCTCTCTCTCCGAAGTCCCACTGCCGTGTGGGCTGTCTCGCTCTCTCTGAATTCCCACTGCTTTGTGGGCTCTCTCTCTCTCTCTGAACTCCCACTGCTTTGTGGGCTCTCTCTCTCCGAACTCCCACTTCTTTGTGGGCTCTCTCTCTCTCTCTCCGAACACCCACTGCTTTGTGGGCTCTCTCGCTCTCTCCGAACTCCCACTGCTTTGTGGGCTCTCTCTCTCCGAACTCCCTCTGCTTTGTGGGCTCTCTCTCTCTCTCCGAACTTTCACTGCTTTGTGGGCTCTCTCTCTCTCTCCGAACTCCCACTGCTTTGTGGGCTCTCTCCGAACTCACACTGCTTTGTGGGCTCTCTCTCTCTCTCTCCGAACTCCCGCTGCTTTGTGGACTCTCTCTCTCTCTCCGAACTCCCTCTGCTTTGTGGGCTCTCTCTCTCTCTCCGAACTTTCACTGCTTTGTGGGCTCTCTCTCTCTCTCCGAACTCCCACTGCTTTGTGGGCTCTCTCCGAACTCACACTGCTTTGTGGGCTCTCTCTCTCTCTCTCCGAACTCCCGCTGCTTTGTGGACTCTCTCTCTCTCTCCGAACTCCCACTGCTTTGTGGGCTCTCTCTCGCTCTCTCCGAACTCCCACTGCTTTGTGGGCTGTCTCTCTCTCTCTCTGAACTCCCACTGCTTTGTGGGCTCTCTCTCTCTCCGAACTCCCACTGCTTTGTGGACTCTCTCTCTATCTCCGAACTCCCACTGCTTTGTGGGCTCTCTCTCTCTCACTCCGAACTCCCACTGCTTTGTGGGCTCTCTCGCTCTCTCTCCGAACTCCCACTGCTTTGTGGGCTCTCTCCGAACTCACACTGCTTTGTGGGCTCTCTCTCTCTCTCTCCGAACTCCCGCTGCTTTGTGGACTCTCTCTCTCTCTCCGAACTCCCACTGCTTTGTGGGCTCTCTCTCTCTCACTCCGAACTCCCACTGCTTTGTGGGCTCTCTCTCTCTCTCTCCGAACTCCCACTGCTTTGTGGACTCTCTCTCTCTCTCTCTCCGAACTCCCACTGCTTTGTGGGCTCTCTCTCTCTCTCCGAACTCCCACTGCTTTGTGGGCTCTCTCTCTCTCACTCCGAACTCCCACTGCTTTGTGGGCTCTCTCGCTCTCTCTCCGAACTCCCACTGCTTTGTGGGCTCTCTCCGAACTCACACTGCTTTGTGGGCTCTCTCGCTCTCTCTCTGAACTCCCACTGCTTTGTGGGCTCTCTCCGAACTCCCACTGCTTTGTGGGCTCTCTCTCGCTCTCTCCGAACTCCCACTGCTTTGTGGGCTGTCTCTCTCTCTCTCTGAACTCCCACTGCTTTGTGGGCTCTCTCTCTCTCTCTCCGAACTCCCACTGCTTTGTGGACTCTCTCTCTATCTCCGAACTCCCACTGCTTTGTGGGCTCTCTCTCTCTCACTCCGAACTCCCACTGCTTTGTGGGCTCTCTCGCTCTCTCTCCGAACTCCCACTGCTTTGTGGGCTCTCTCCGAACTCACACTGCTTTGTGGGCTCTCTCTCTCTCTCTCCGAACTCCCGCTGCTTTGTAGACTCTCTCTCTCTCTCCGAACTCCCACTGCTTTGTGGGCTCTCTCTCTCTCACTCCGAACTCCCACTGCTTTGTGGGCTCTCTCGCTCTCTCTCCGAACTCCCACTGCTTTGTGGGCTCTCTCTCGCTCTCTCCGAACTCCCACTGCTTTGTGGGCTCTCTCTCTCTCTCTCTGAACTCCCACTGCTTTGTGGGCTCTCTCTCTCTCTCTCCGAACTCCCACTGCTTTGTGGACTCTCTCTCTCTCTCCGAACTCCCACTGCTTTGTGGGCTCTCTCTCTCTCACTCCGAACTCCCACTGCTTTGTGGGCTCTCTCGCTCTCTCTCCGAACTCCCACTGCTTTGTGAGTCTCTCTCTCGCTCTCTCCGAACTCCCACTGCTTTGTGGGCTCTCTCTCTCTCTCTCTGAACTCCCACTGCTTTGTGGGCTCTCTCTCTCTCTCTCCGAACTCCCACTGCTTTGTGGGCTCTCTCTCTCTCCGAACTCCCACTGCTTTGTGGGCTCTCTCTCTCTCTCTCCGAACTCCCACTGCTTTGTGGGCTCTCTCTCTCTCTCCGAACTCCCACTGCTTTGTGGGCTCTCTCTTGTGGTGTTGGGTGCTCTGAGGTACAGATGAACCAACACGGTTGCGATTGGTACAACGCTGTTTTATTCCAACTAGTTATTTACACATCTGTCTTGGTACTCAGCACGTGGTGACTTTCTGAGTGTCTTGTTAATCAAGTCCTGTCCTTGTCCTAGTCTCCAGATGGACTGTCCACCAGGTGTCGTGTTTCTTGTCTTATACTGTCTCTGCCCTTGTCTGTGATTGGCTGTCGTGTTATGTGTGCTAATTGGTCTGTTGGTCTGTCTATCATGATGTGTGTGTTTGAATATCAAGACATCCCTCCTTTTTTACAAGATTATGTGCCTACGTGGTTATAAATATGAATGTGTCCTGAGTGCAGCTATTGTTCTTGGGAGGTGCGTATCACTGACAAGGTCATCATTTATTGCCCATCCCTAATTGCCCTAGAGCAGGCGGTGGTAAGCCACCCAAGTGGTCCCAAGAATCAACCACATTAGGGCAGCACGGTGGCGCAGTGGTTTAGCCCTGCTGCCTCACGGCGCCGAGGTCCCAGGTTCGATCCCGGCTCTGGGTCACTGTCTGTGTGGAGTTTGCACATTCTCCCCGTGTTTGCGTGGGTTTCGCCCCCACAACCCAAAGGTGTGCAGGGTAGGTGGATTGGCCACGCTAAATTGCCCCTGAATTGGAAAAAATGAATAGGGTACTCTAAATTTTTTTTTAAAGAATCAACCACATCTGCAGTTAGATGTAGACGAGACCAGGATAGCAGATTTCCTTCCCTGAAGGAACATTAGTGACCAGATGAATTTCAATGGCAATCCAGCAGTTTTGTGACCATTATTCATGAAACTAGCATTTTATTCCAGATCTACCACTCAATGATCAATTCCCCAGCTGCTTTGATTACAACTCATATCTCCACAGAGTATTAGCCGTGGTTTCTGGAATACTAGCTGAGTGGCACCATCTCCACCAATCAGAGTCCATTTGTCAACCAATTTACATTCTTTTCTCATACAGTATAAATTGTCATTTCTTTCCCATTCTTATTCTTAGTCTTATTCTTAGAGTCCACTGATGTGTGCAAGACGAAAAGCTTCAACAAGTCTCTTTTTTTCAGAAATACTCTGTACTACCAAACAAACATATATCTCATTAAAAGGTGCCTATACTTTTAAATAGCAGCTCTAACATTTTACGGCAAGTTTAATTGGCAATTAATGTGCCTTTGAAGCAAATTCATGAAACCCACGCTGAGGTTGAGGGTGAACTGCTGTATTTGCAAGGTCATCAGCAGCGTGACACAAAGCTTTCAACAACTTCTGGCTATTCAAAATTCAGGGGTAATCTTTTGCTGGACAATTTGAACAATAATGTCAACCACCATTAAACTCAACATTATCTGGAAAGCAAATTCTGGCCAATCACATCCTAACCCAAGCTCTGGAAGGAGCTGAAATGGAATACAGTTTGCGAGGAGAAATCTGAAAGATGGTGTATGCCATTCAAGTACTCAAAACAGCATCCATCTTATGGAACCGTGCAGATATCTTGCATTGGCAGCATGTTTCATGTCTGTTGCTTACCACATGTAGTGGGCCACCGGGCACATGCATTACCACAGCAAAAATACTGTCACAGAAAATGTCAAGCTTTTATCTTTTATTGCCCGCGATCAAATATATTTGCACATAGATGTGTGACTTTTCTTAACCTTGGAGTGATTGAATCAATTTAAATAACTCAGCAGCAAGGTTTTGTGGTTTTTCTAAATGAAGGAAGTTATTTTATTTCTCACACACACTTGCCCTGACGTGAAAACTTTGGAGCAAAATTCTCCATTTGGGTGGCCATGTTCTCCCGCTGGAGCTGAATTACACTGATCTGCGCTCCCACTAGGAGCTCAAATCAGGAAGTGAATCCCAATACTTCGGCATGCATAGATTTGCATGGCAAGGGTTGTGAGGGATTCCCAAGGGAATCCTACTATCGGGCTGCCATTTTGAGCTGGCCACCCCCCCCACCCCCCCCCCCCCCCCGGCATTGTATTTCAGACCCCCATCCCACAGAGGCCCCCTAAATAATGAGCCCCTCCCCAGAGACCCCTAAATAAAGAGACCCCCCCCAGAGAGCCTCTAAGTAAAGCGAACCCCTCAGAGACACGCTAAACAAGGAACACCTGCCAGAGATCGCATAAATAAAGAGACCCCCTAAATAAGGAGACCTCCCAGGAGAGAGACCCTTGTCAGGATCCCCCCAGAAGAGATACCCCTATCTGGAAGCTAGAGAGCAGTCCAGACAGAGGCAGTGAAAACAAATACAGCTTTAACACTCACCTGAGCAATACACCTGCTGGCTCAGACACCGGAAGCAGCACCTGCCAATTGCTGGAATGAGGAAAGCAGTTACCTGTGTTTAAACCCCCTCAGGTCATGGATCTGCAAGGCATGCATTCATTTCTCTTTGATATCGATTTCACTCGGCTGTGATGGACAGCTTCGACATACCCCAGCTGTCAGTGTTGTTCCATTCATTTTCCTTCATGGTTGAGTAATTCTGAAGTGCTCTAACCACAATTTTCATAAACATCAAGCTTTGATTGACAGTTTCTGGATCACTTCAAACAGAATTTTAAGCGCTTTCCATGGGCAGCACGGCGGCGCAGTGGTTAGCACTTCTATCTCACGGCGCTGAGGTCCCGGGTTCGATCCCGGCTCTGGGTCACAGTCTGTGTGGAGTTTGCACATTCTCCCCATGCTTGTGTGGGTTTCGCCCTCACAACACAAAGATGTGCAGGGTAGGTGGATTGGCCATGCTAAATTGCACTTTAATTGGAAAAAATGAACTGGGTACTCTAAATTTTTTTTAAAATTAAGTGCTTTCCAATCACCTCCCTTCACGGTTGACTGATTTTGAAATGGTCAGCTAGAAATTGACAGCACTTAACTGGATGGGCAGGTTGTAGCATCATCGATCACACACGAGGCGAGACGTAAATAACTTCAATCGAGGCTTTATTGAGCAGACTTGTTCAGACTCGTTCCCCAGCAGCTCAGTCACAGAATGCAGCTGCGGGGATTAACCCAGGTTCTTATACCCCGCCTATCTGGGTGTGCCCAGTAGGCGGCGGATCCAATCGGGATCCAGCATCTGTCCTCCAATGGCTCCTCGGCATTCATGGTGTACTGTATTACCCTTTAATACATACCACCACATTCTCCCCTTGTTAAAAAAGAACCCGGCGGGGTGGTGGGTGGTATGGTGGTAGGGGTTTACAGGGTCGGTGCCTTAACCATTGAACTATATACAATCATGCCGCTTTACTGGGCCACTGAATTATTCACATTTTACCCGATTTGCAGCGTTAACTATTTACAACAATGCCGCTTTACTGGGCCACTGAATTATATACATCTTAAGTCGATTCGCTGAGTCGAGATGGTGCTCTGGTCACCCTTTCCGATCGTCTCAGCCCGGGTGGTGGTGGTGGTGCTGGCTCGGGTCTGGCCGACTCTGGGAGCATCGCGCTGTCCCCTTCTGCTTCCTTACTCCTGGACGGACCTGGGAGGAGGACCGATCCCCCCGGGAAGGGGGTGGCTGTGGGGTGCACCGGCCGGAGTGAGGGGGAGGTGATTTGTGTTGGGGGGGTGGTGGGGAGCTCCGGCGGGCGCCAGGTCCCGCAGACAGACCGTGTCCTGTCGGCCGTCTGGGTACGCCACGTAGGCGTACTGCGGCTTTGCGTGGAGGAGATGTACCTTCTCCACCAGTGGGTCTGATTTGTGCGCCCGCACATGTTTCCGGAGCAGGATGGGTCCCTGGGCTGCCAGCCAGGTCGGAAGTGACGTTCCAGAAGCGGACCTCCTAGAGAAGACAAGGAGGCGCTCGTGGGGCGTTTGGTTAGTGGTGGTACACAGCAGGAACCGGATAGAATGTAGGGAGTACTTCCTGCCAGCGGGAAGTTGGGAGACTCGTAGACTGTAGGGCCAGTAGGACGGTCTTCCAGTCCGTTCCGTTCTCCCTCTCTACCTGCCCGTTCCCCCGGGGGTTGTAGCTGGTCGTCCTGCTCGAGGCTATGCCCTTACTGAGCAGGAATTGACGCAGCTCGTCACTCATGAAGGAAGACCCCCTGTCGCTATGGATGTAGGCGGGGAAACCGAACAGGGTAAAGATGGTGCCGAGGGCTTTAATGACCGTGGCCGCGGTCATGTTGGGGCAGGGGATGGCGAAGGGGAAGCGGGAGTATTCGTCAACGACGTTAAGAAAGTACGTGTTGCGATCGGTGGAGGGGAGGGGGCCTTTGAAGTCCAAACTGAGGTGTTCAAAGGGACAGGAAGCCTTTATCAGGTGCGCTCTATCTGGCCTGAAGAAATGCGGTTTGCATTCTGCGCCGATTTGGCAGTTCCTGGTGACTGTTCGGACATCCTCGACGGAGTAAGGGAGGTTGCGGGCCTTTATGAAGTGGTAGAAACGAGTGACCCCCGGGTGGCAGAGGTCCTCGTGGAGGGCTTGGAGACGGTCCACTTGTGCCGCGAGATAGGGCATCGGACGGCTCGTTCAGCTTTCCGGGACGGTACAAGATCTCATAATTGTAGGTGGAGAATTCGATCCTCCACCGCAGGATCTTGTTGTTTTTTATCTTGCCCCGCTGTGCACTATCGAACATGAAGGCTACCCACCGTTGGTCAGTGAGGAGAGTGAATCTCCTACCGGCCAGGTAATGCCTCCAATGTCGCACAGCTTCCTCTATGGCTTGGGCCTCCTTTTCTTTTCTTTTTTTTAATAAATATTTTATTGAAAATTTTTGGTCAACCAACACAGTACATTGTGCATCCTTTACACAACATTATAACAATACAGATAATAATGACCTTTTTTATATAAACAAAAAACAACAAATAAATAAATATTAAATAACAAAAATGAAAACTAGCCCTAATTGGCAACTGCCTTGTCACAGGCTATACCCCCCCCCCACCCACCCCCCCCCCCCCCCATCCCTCCCCCCCCCCCCCCCCCCCCCCAAGTCCTGGGCTGCTGCTGCTGCCTTCTTTTTTCCCCCATCTATCTTTCCGCAAGATATTCGACGAACGGTTGCCACCGCCTGGTGAACCCTTGAGCCGACCCCCTTAGGACGAACTTAATCCGCTCTAGCTTTATGAACCCCGCCATATCATTTATCCAGGTCTCCACCCCCGGGGGCTTGGCTTCTTTCCACATTAGCAATATCCTGCGCCGGGCTACTAGGGACGCAAAGGCCAAAACATCGGCCTCTCTCGCCTCCTGCACTCCCGGCTCTTGTGCAACCCCAAATATAGCCAACCCCCAGCTTGGTTCGACCCGGACTCCTACTACTTTTGAAAGCGCCTTTGTCACCCCCACCCAAAACCCCTGTAGTGCCGGGCATGACCAAAACATATGGGTATGATTCGCTGGGCTTCTCGAGCACCTCGCACACCTATCCTCCACCCCAAAAAATTTACTGAGCCGTGTTCCAGTCATATGTGCCCTGTGTAATACCTTAAACTGAATCAGGCTTAGCCTGGCGCACGAGGACGACGAGTTTACCCTGTTTAGGGCATCTGCCCACAGCCCCTCCTCGATCTCCTCCCCTAGCTCTTCTTCCCATTTCCCTTTTAGTTCGTCCACCATAGTCTCCCCTTCGTCCCTCATTTCCCTATATATATCCGAGACCTTACCATCCCCCACCCATTTCTTTGAGATGACTCTGTCCTGCACCTCTTGTGTCGGGAGCTGCGGGAATTCCCTCACCTGTTGCCTCGCAAAAGCCCTCAATTGCATGTACCTGAATGCATTCCCTTGGGGCAACCCATATTTCTCGGTCAGCGCTCCCAGACTTGCGAACTTCCCGTCCACAAATAGATCTTTCAGTTGCGTTATTCCTGCTCTTTGCCACATTCCATATCCCCCATCCATTCCCCCCGGGGCAAACCTATGGTTGTTTCTTATCGGGGACCCCCCCAATGCTCCGGTCTTTCCCCTATGTCGTCTCCACTGTCCCCAAATCTTCAGTGTAGCTACCACCACCGGGCTCGTGGTGTAGTTCCTCGGTGAGAACGGCAATGGGGCTGTCACCATAGCCTGCAGGCTGGTCCCCCTACAGGACGCCCTCTCTAATCTCTTCCACGCCGCTCCCTCCTCCTCTCCCATCCACTTACTCACCATTGAAATATTAGCGGCCCAATAATACTCACTTAGGCTCGGTAATGCCAGCCCCCCCCTATCCCTACTACGCTGTAAGAATCCCTTCCTCACTCTCGGAGTCTTCCCGGCCCAAACAAAACCCATGATGCTCTTTTCTATCCTTTTAAAAAAAGCCTTCGTGATCACCACCGGGAGGCACTGAAACACAAAGAGGAATCTCGGGAGGACCACCATCTTAACCGCCTGCACCCTCCCTGCCATTGACAGTGCTACCATATCCCATCTCTTGAAATCTTCCTCCATCTGTTCCACCAACCGCGTTAAATTTAGCCTGTGCAATGTGCCCCAATTCTTAGCTATCTGGATCCCCAGGTAACGAAAGTCTCTTGTTACCTTCCTCAACGGTAGGTCCTCTATTTCTCTACTCTGCTCCCCTGGATGCACCACAAACAGCTCACTCTTCCCCATGTTCAATTTATACCCTGAAAAATCCCCAAACTCCCCAAGTATCCGCATTATTTCTGGCATCCCCTCCGCCGGATCCGCCACATATAGTAGCAGATCATCCGCATATAAAGATACCTGGTGTTCTTCTCCTCCCCTAAGTATTCCCCTCCATCTCTTGGAACCTCTCAGCGCTATCGCCAGGGGCTCAATCGCCGGTGCAAACAGTAATGGGGACAGAGGACATCCCTGCCTTGTCCCTCTATGGAGCCGAAAATATGCCGATCCCCGTCCATTCGTGACCACACTCGCCACTGGGGCCCTATACAACAGCTGCACCCATCTAACATACCCCTCTCCAAAACCAAATCTCCTCAACACCTCCCACAGATAATCCCATTCCACTCTATCAAATGCTTTCTCGGCATCCATCGCCACTACTATCTCCGTTTCACCCTCTGGTGGGGCCATCATCATTACCCCTAACAGCCTCCGTATATTCGTGTTCAGCTGTCTCCCCTTCACAAACCCAGTTTGGTCCTCGTGAACCACCCCCGGGACACATTCCTCTATTCTCATTGCCATTACCTTGGCCAGGACCTTGGCATCCACATTTAGGAGGGAAATTGGTCTGTAGGACCCGCATTGTAGCGGATCCTTTTCCTTCTTTAAGAGAAGCGATATCGTTGCTTCAGACATAGTCGGGGGCAGTTGTCCCCTTTCCTTTGCCTCGTTAAAGGTCCTCGTCAGTACCAGGGCGAGCAAGTCCAAATACTTTCTGTAAAATTCAACTGGGAATCCGTCCGGTCCCGGGGCCTTTCCCGTCTGCATGTTCCTAATTCCTTTCACCACTTCTTCTACCGTGATCTGTGCTCCCAGTCCCACCCTTTCCTGCTCTTCCACCTTGGGAATTTCCAGCCGATCCAAAAAATCCATCATTCTCTCCCTCCCATCCGGGGGTTGAGCTTCATACAAATTTTTATAAAATGTCTTGAACACTTCATTCACTCTCTCCGCCCCCCGCTCCATCTCTCCTTCCTCATCCCTCACTCCCCCTATTTCCCTCGCTGCTCCCCTTTTCCTCAATTGGTGTGCCAGCAATCTGCTCGCCTTCTCCCCATATTCATACTGTACACCCTGCGCCTTCCTCCATTGTGCCTCTGCAGTGCCTGTAGTCAGCAAGTCAAATTCCACATGCAGCCTTTGCCTTTCCCTGTACAGTCCCTCCTCCGGTGCTTCCGCATATTGTCTGTCCACCCTCAAAAGTTCTTGCAGCAACCGCTCCCGTTCCTTACTCTCCTGCTTCCCTTTATGTGCCCTTATTGATATCAGCTCCCCCCTAACCACCGCCTTCAACGCCTCCCAGACCACTCCCACCTGAACCTCCCCATTGTCATTGAGTTCCAAGTACTTTTCAATACATCCCCTCACCCTTAGGCACACCCCCTCATCCGCCATTAGTCCCATGTCCATTCTCCAGGGTGGGCGCCCTCCTGTTTCCTCCCCTATCTCCAAGTCTACCCAGTGTGGGGCATGATCCGAAATGGCTATAGCCGTATATTCCGTTCCCCTCACCTTCGGGATCAATGCCCTACCCAACACAAAAAAGTCTATGCGCGAATAGACTTTATGGACATAGGAGAAAAACGAGAACTCCTTACTCCTAGGTCTACTGAATCTCCACGGGTCCACACCTCCCATCTGCTCCATAAAATCCTTAAGCACCTTGGCTGCTGCCGGCCTCCTACCAGTCCTGGACTTCGACCTATCCAGCCTTGGTTCCAACACCGTGTTAAAGTCTCCCCCCATTATCAGCTTTCCCGTCTCTAGGTCCGGGATGCGTCCTAGCATTCGCCTCATAAAGTTGGCATCATCCCAGTTCGGGGCATACACGTTTACCAAAACCACCATCTCTCCCTGTAATTTGCCACTCACCATCACGTATCTGCCCCCGTTATCCACCACTATAGTCTTTGCCTCGAACATTACCCGCTTCCCCACTAATATAGCCACCCCCCTGTTTTTCGCATCCAGCCCCGAATGGAACACCTGCCCCACCCATCCTTTACGCAGCCTAACCTGGTCTATCAGTTTCAGGTGCGTTTCCTGTAACATAACCACATCTGCTTTAAGTTTCTTAAGGTGTGCGAGTACTCGTGCCCTCTTTATCGGCCCGTTGAGCCCTCTCACGTTCCACGTGATCAGCCGAGTTGGGGGGCTTCCCACCCCCCCCCCCCCTTGCCGGTTAGCCATCATCTTTTTCCAGCTTCTCACCCAGTTCCCACGCAGCTGTATCTCCCCCAGGCGGTGCCCCCCCCCCGCCCATCCTCTCCCGTACCCACTCCCCCCTTTCCCCAGCAGCAGCAACCCAGTAATTCCCCCCTCCCACCCCCCCCGCTAGACCCCCCGCTAGCGTAATTACTCCCCCCATGTTGCTCCCAGAAGTCAGCAAACTCTGGCTGACCTCGGCTTCCCCCCGTGACCACGGCTCGCACCGTGCGACGCCCCCTCCTTCCTGCTTCTCTATTCCCGCCATAATTATCATAGCGCGGGAACCAAGCCCGCGCCTCTCCCTCGGCCCCGCCTCCCATGGCCAACGCCCCATCTCCTCTCCCTCCCCACCTCCCCCCATCACCACCTGTGGGAGAAAGAAAAGTTACCATACCGCAGGATTAGAACATAAAACCCCTCTTCGCCCCCCCCATTCGCCCCACCACTTTGTCCAAACGCTCTTTTTCATAATCCACTCATTCCAGTTTTTCTTCTACAATAAAAGTCCACGCTTCATCCGCCGTCTCAAAGTAGTGGTGCCTCCCTTGATATGTGACCCACAGTCTTGCCGGTTGCAGCATTCCAAATTTTATCTTCCTTTTGTGAAGTACCGCCTTGGCCCGATTAAAGCTCGCCCTCCTTCTCGCCACCTCCGCACTCCAGTCTTGATAAACGCGGATCACCGCGTTCTCCCATTTACTGCACCGAGTTTTCTTCGCCCATCTAAGGACCATTTCTCTATCCTTAAAACGGAGGAATCTCACCACTATGGCTCTGGGAGTTTCTCCTGCTCTCGATCCTCGCACCATAACTCGGTACGCTCCCTCCACCTCCAATGGACCCGTCGGGGCCTCCGCTCCCATTAACGAATGCAGCATCGTGCTCACATATGCCCCGACGTCCGCCCCCTCCACACCTTCAGGAAGGCCAAGAATCCTCAGGTTGTTCCTCCTTGCGTTGTTTTCCAGTGCCTCCAACCTCTCCACACATCGTTTCTGGTGTGCCTCCTGTATCTCCGACTTCACCACCAGGCCCTGTATATCGTTCTCATTCTCGGCTGCTTTCGCCTTCACGACCCGAAGCTCCTGCTCCTGGGTCTTTTGTTCCTCCTTTAGCCCTTCGATCGCCTGTAGTATCGGGGCCAACAACTCTTTCTTCATTTCCTTTTTTATCTCCTCCACGCAGCATTTCAAGAACTCTTGTTGTTCAGGGCCCCATATGAAACTGCCACCTTCCGACGCCATCTTGGTTTTTGCTTGCCTTCCTTGCCGTTGTCCCAAAGGATCCGCTGCAATCCGGCCACTTTCCTCTCCTTTTTCCATCCGTGTCCAGGGGGAACACCCTCCTGGTTTACCGCACGGTGTTTTTAGCCGTTAAAATTGCCGTTGGGGCTCCTATCAAGAGCCCAAAAGTCCGTTTCACAGGGAGCTGCCGAAACGTGCGACTCAGCTGGTCATCGCCGCACCCGGAAGTCTGGGCCTCCTTTTCTACTGAGGAGTGGCGAATTTCTGAAGCGTGTAGGGTCCGGGAGAAAAAGGCCACGGGTCTGCCCACTTGGTTGAGCGTGGCCGCCAGAGCTACGTTGGACGCGCCGCTCTCGACTTGGAAGGGGAGGGACTCGTCGATGGCGTGCAATGTGGCCTTTGTGATATCCGCTTCGATGCGGCTGAAGGCCTGGCGGGCCTCTGTCGACAGGGGAAAGTAGTGGACTGGATTAGTGGGCGGGCCTTGTCTGCCTAACTGGGGGACCCACTGGGCGTAATAGGAAAAGAAGCCCAGGCAGCGTTTCAGGGCTTTGGTACAGTGGGGGAGAGGGAACTCCATGAGGGGGCGCATGCGTTCAGGGTCGGGGCCTATCACTCCATTACGCACCTCGTAGCCAAGGATGGCTAGACGGTCGGTGCTAAACACGCATTTTTCCTCGTTGTAGGTGAGGTTGAGGGCGTTAGCGGCCTGGAGGAATTTTTGGAGGTTGGCGTCGTGGTCCTACTGGTCGTGGCCGCAGATGGTGACGTTGTCGAGGTACGGGAACGTGGCCCGTAAACCATGCTGGTCGACCATTCGGTCCATCTCCCGTTGGAAGACCGAGACTCCGTCCGTGACGCCGAATGGAACCCTTGAGAAGTGGTAGAGCCGCCCGTCTGTTTCGAAGGCTGTGTACTTGCGGTCACCGGGGCGAATGGGGAGCTGGTGGTTGGTGGACTTAAGGTCCACGGTGGAGAAGACCTTGTACTGTGCAATCCGATTGACCATGTCGGATATGCGGGGAAGAGGGTACGCATCTAGCTGCGTGTACCTGTTGATGGTCTGACTGTAGTCTACGACTATCCTTTGCTTCTCCCCTGTCTTCACTACTACCACCTGGGCTCTCCAGGGACTATTGCTGGCCTGGATTATGCCTTCCTTCAGCAGCCGCTGGACTTCGGACCTGATAAACATCCGGTCCTGTGTGCTGTACCGTCTGCTCCTAGTGGCGACGGGTTTGCAATCCGGGGTGAGGTTCGCAAACAAGGAGGGCGGTTTGACCTTGAGTGTCGCGAGGCCGCAGATAGTCAGTGGGGGTATAGGGTCGCCAAATTTAAATGTTAAGCTCTGGAAGTTGCATTGGAAGTCCAACCCCAGGAGGGTGGGAGCGCAGAGGTGGGGAAGGACATACAGCCGGTAATTTTTGAACTCTCTCCCCTGCACCGTTAGGTTTGCGATGCAGAACCCTTTGATTTCAACGGAGTGGGACCCCGCCGCCAGGAAAATTTTTTGGGTGCTTGGCCGAATTACAAGGGAACAGCGTCTTACCGTGTCCGGGTGAATAAAACTCTCCGTGCTCCCCGAGTCGATCAGACACGGCGTCTCGTGCCCGTTCACCAGCACCTTTGTCGTTGTCGTCTGGAGCGTCTGGGGCCGCGACTGGTCGAGGGTCACCGATGCCAAACGTGGTTGGTGTATCAGATCGTTGTCTTCAGGCAGCGTTGAGCCGTCCACGCTGGGGTCCTTGCCTGTCAGCCAAGATGGCGGCGTCCATGGATCGCACGCGGTCGGGGGTGGACAAGATGGCCGCTCCCATGGATCGCACGCGGCCCGTGGGTAGGAAGATGGCGGCGCCCGTCCCCCCTCGTGGTGTCCAGGGTCCAAAATGGCGGCCCCCGTTGGCCGCCCGTGGTCACTGGGGGGGTTGAGCCCGTGGTCCCATTTGTTCCCCGGAGATAGCGGCGACCCCACGGGACTGGCACACCGCTGCGTGGTGCCCCTTTTTTCCGCAGCTTTTGCAGGTGGCCGAGCGGGCCGGGCAGCGCTGGCGGGGGTGTTTTGGCTGCCCGCAGAAATAGCAGCGGGGCCCCCCCCGGGTGGTCTGGAATTATGGCTGCGCACGCTTGCAGAGGGGTGGGGGTTGCCGGGGGTTGGTCGCGGCGGGGGTCCACGGAGCCCAAGGGGCTGCAGCGCAGTTGGGGGCATAGGCGCGGGCGTTTTGAGAGGCCACATCGAGGGAGGCTGCAAGGGCCCGTACCTCTGTGAGTCCGAGAGAGTCTTTCTCTAAAAGACTCAGGTGAATTTGCGACGATGCCAAACCTGCTACGTAAGCGTCTCTGATCAGGAGGTCCATATGTTCGTTCGCCGTAACCGCTGGGCAGTTGCAGTTTCGTCCCAGGATCGTTAGAGCATTGAAGAAATCGTCTAGCGATTCCCCGGGAATTTGTCGTCTCGTCGCGAGCTGGTAGCGTATGTAGACCTGGTTGACGGGCTTAATGTAGATCTCCTTCAGCAAGTTGAGCGCCACTGGGAATTCGTCCGCGTCCTCGATGAGTGAGTAGATTTCGGGACTCACCCTGGAATGCAGGACCTGCATCTTCTGGTCTTCTGTTGGTCTGCCGGGGGCCGTTTGGAGGTATCCCTCAAAGCACGCCAGCCAGTGTTTAAACGCCGATGTTGTGTTAGCTGCTTGGGGGCCGATTCGCAGGCACTCCGGGGCGATCCGGAGCTCCATATTCCTTTTTAAGTCTGCTCAATAAATTGTAGCACCATCGATCACACACGAGGCGAGGCATAAAGAACTTCAATCAAGGCTTTATTGAGCAGACTTGTTCAGACTCGTTCCCCAGCAGCTCAGTCACAGAATGCAGCTGCGGGGATTAACCCAGGTTCTTATACCCCGCCTATCTGTGTGGAGCCCAGTAGGCGGCGGATCCAATCGGGATCCAGCGTCTGTCCTCCAATGGCTCCTCGGCATTCATGGTGTACCGTATTACCCTTAATACATACCACCACACAGGTCTTGCATTGTGGGAGGTGCGGGGGCCGATTGCCCTTGGATGGACTTTTGGGGCAACTCTCTTGAAGAGTTATCCCCTTGGTTCACCACGGGCTCCACTGCATCAGGGCCATGCTTGTCAGGACCAGTAGTGATTTTCACCCACGCGATTCATGGCCCAAAGGAATGGAGAATCACACAGGCCAAGAGAATATGGTGCCTGGCCCGTTAAGCGGATGCAAATGGGTCTTGACGAGCCATTTGTAACGTTCCGCTGGCACAGGGCACAAACCTTTGTCCTGCATCAGAAACGGGATCCTTTACAGTGCTGGATTCTTCGCCTCTTTGGTAACTTTGCTATCAATGGCGCGAGGAGGATAATTTCGCCCACAAAGTCTCACACGATTCACCGACACTATTCCACACACAAAAACTAGATACAGTTGAAGGTAAAACAGTATTTATAAAAATAGAATTTAACTCAACATCTATTTTGTTGGGGTTTCCCGTTGAATGCACCCCTGGCCACTGGGAAACCTGCGGTAGGATATGCCATTGGCGGGACCAGAAGACCCCGCCAGCGTGAACGGCTGGCAAATTCCAGCCATTGAGTCAGCACCAGAAAAGGGTCCTCTTTGTTCTCTCTGAGGAAAATGTTTTATAATCCATGTCTGGTGCTCTTTGGAAACCATTTAGAATTTCCGTCTTTTAGAGTGTAGCTGTTAAAAACATCAATTTTTTTAAAAGCGTCGCTATATCACCACGTCAGTAAAGCTGTTCCCCATATCTCTGTAAATTTGGAAAATACATGAAAAATTGCCAGCATCTTATACGTATTTCCCAAACTTAAACTGAAAGGTGGTGTTTAATGTCAAAAAGGACCATTTTTCTTTGCAGGACTCCAATAGCTTCATTAAAATCTTGTGCTATAATTTCCCTCCCTGTTCAAAAGCAGGGCAATTTTATGGCCTACCGGCACTGGATGATCTAACTAATGACCTCAGTGCATTCTCAGTATGTCAGAGAGTGTGTGCCAGTCCCATGTTTGGAAAAATGAACTGACCTCACGATGAAGCACAAGGTCAGCTCATTGCATTACAGGTACACATAATGCCCCTGGGGCCAGGATTGAATTATCAATCCCGATGTGTAGCTGGTGGAGTTTAATAGCTCACCAGGTATATTGGTTCAACACACAACTGGATTGAACCAGTTCTCAGACACAAAGCTATGTGTTTTGTGAACAGAAATAAAAGAGAAATTTGAGCAGAAATCTATCAGAATTCTAGTTACATTTCCAATGATAGAAAAGATTCAATATAACACTCATCTTTTTCTATTAGAAGTTAAAGGAGCCTGGGAACATCACAGGATGTTTATTTATATGTTACTGTTAAGTTTTTTAAAAATGGTTTTCCGCTGCTCTCAATCAATCTGTAATCTCTTTGACGAAAGAGTCGAGCGAGACGACCTCCTTCAGATAGTCCCACAGCAGAAGGTAAACGCCACATTAGCAGCTGTTCAGCTGCAGTTTTCTGACTCATTTTGCTGTGATGGTGAAGCTGTACCACAGCAAGAAACAAGTGACAGGTAACTGCACTGACATATCCAAAAGGTACCAACGACAATCGAGAGGAGAAAATTGTTCAAATTATTGTCTTCAGTGGAGGTTTAAAAGTGAGCAAATGTCTGCAGGAAGCTGAGCATATCAGAAAGCATGGAAGGGCCAGGCTGACAGCACCATGGAAGCTTGCTATTAAACTGCAAACTGACCGTGCTGATTGTTCTGTGCAATTGTATAAGAGCTTTCTGGACTGGAAACATCATCCTTACATCAAGAATGATTAAGTTAGAGCTACCATCTAACCAACAGGAACTAAAGGCTGAAATTATGTAAACATATAATCAATCCTAATAACTTCAAAGAGGACATAGCCTATATTTCAGAAACTTTAACTGCATATAAATAATTACATTTATACCATTACCATTGATTTTTAAGGCCCTGCATAATATTAATTTTGTGATATTAAGTAATTTCTATGTACACAGAATACTCACAAACATTCTGCCTTATTGTATAACAGGGCCAAGCATCCCACTATTTCATGTTTCTCCTGCTAATCCATTTTCAAATAATTAATTCCATTCATAGCCGCCCCTTACATTGACTGTTTCATTTGTGTTCTTCAGACTGGTAGTTGCTGCTTACTTCAAACAATGGATCTTAGTTTCTGTTTTAGGTCAAACAAACAGGTATTATTGAAGCAGACATTGTGGCAGCTTATTGAAGCTGTGCATCACTTTTATGCATTTGAAAGTTAGTGGGGGGGGGGGGGGGGGGCACAGTTTAAAAGCTATCTTAGGAAATTTAAAATAGCGCAGTGTAGAACTTACATTTTATCCAATATTATTTCCATTGTTTGTACTTCATGATTTGGTATGTCACTGAATGTGATTGAAGTGAATGAAGAAAATTGTAAGAAATCCCCTACTTCTGTTCCAGGATGCCAACAGAAAGAGCTAAAATGGAGCAGAAGTTGACTCTATTTTTAATCTGAAAATTTACATTTTGAGTGATCTTGGATGAATGCAAAATCATTTTGGGATACTGAGAGTTAAATTCACCTGAAATGGATCGCATAACAAGCGATGGTGAATCAGTAGCAGTCTCTAACTTCCATACAATTTTCTTTTGTATTTACTCCAATGGAAAATAAAATTGCACAGGGTGTAAAATGATGGTTGATTCATTTTGCCCATTATGTGCAGCAGCCCAATATGGGCTTCAATTACTGACATTCAATCATATATAAAAACTTAAACTCGGTGAAGCGTATCTGTTGGTGAAACCCTCATCCATGGCGTTGTTACTTCTAAACTTGACTATTCCAATGCACTCCTGGCCAGCCTCCCATTTTCCACCCTCTATACATTTGAACAGATCCAAAACTCTGCCACCCATATCCCAACGTGCATTCAATCCAGCCTTCTGCTCGCTGGCCTACATTGGCTCCTGGTCCAGCAACACCTCCATTTAAAAGTTCTTATCCTGGTTTCAAGTCTTTCCAAAGGTTTTGCTCCTCCTCATCTTTGTAACCTTTGCTAGTCCTGTACCCCTCTGATCTCTGCACTCCTCCAATTCTAGCATGATATCAGGAAATGGCTGAAGGCGACGAGATAACTTCTGCACAATTGGCAGCTCTACATTCTGTTGCAAGCTCCAGAATACCTTCCCTAAGTCTCTCCATCTCTCTAGCTTTCCAAGTTTCTTTCCTCTTTTATGATATCTCTTTGAACAATCGTTATGTAGTTTGTTTGTTAACACTCCTGTAACACTCCACGGGACGTTTTTCTGCACTAGACATGCTGCATAAATACAAGTTGCTGTTTGTAATTGTTTTGAAACTTGAAATGCAAAGAGGTTGAGAGAAACTAATTTTTTGATGGTTGAATTATGTCTTACGGCTCCCAGCATAATTTAGTTTGACTTGCATAAGCTAAATTAAAACAATATGGTACAATTAGGGAACAGAGCTCCTGAACATCAGAAATATTTATGACTTAGAACTTGATATTACTTGTGGTTCTTCAGTTTTTTTATGCTTAATAGCCAATATTCACATCTTTAAACAGCCTCCACTATTTAAAAAAATAAAATAATTTAGAGTATCCAATTCATTTTTTCCAATTAAGGGGCAATTTAGCGTGGCCAATCCACCTACCCTGCACATCTTTGGGTTGTGGGGGCGAAACCCACGCAAACATGTGCAAACTCCACACGGACAGTGACCCAGAGCCGGGATCGAACCTGGGACCTCGGCGCCGTGAGGCAGCAGGGCTAACCCACTGCGCCACCGTGCTGCCCCAGTCACCACTATTTACTGAAGTTAAGGCTAGATGGGGTACCAGTCAAGCTGGCTGCTTTGTTCTGAATGCTGTTGAACTTCCTGAGTGTTGTTGAAGCTGGAATCATCCAGGCAGGATAGTCCATCCTCCGGCTTCTGTCTTATAGATGTCGGACAGTCTTTGGCGAGTGAGGGAGTGAGCTATTCATCATAGAATTCCCAGCCTCTGACCTGCTCTTGTAGCTACAGTATTTATTGTCATAATATACATCTATGTATACAATGGAGTGCAGACAGGCAGTGATTGACACACAGGATGACCAGCAAGCACACAGAACAGAGCAGCCAATCACCAGACAGGACACGACTACTATAAAGCCAGAGGGCACCAGTTTTCCTGCTCTCTCGGGACCCAGCCTCTGAGACAGTCAGAGTTAGCGAGCTGGCCAGTGCAAACACCATGTGGTAGCAAGTAAGTCTGGTTAGGCTTGTATCAGGTCTCCAGTCAAGTCAGCATAGTGTCAACCCACAGGTGAACATGTATAATAGTTTAGATGTTAAATAAAATCGTGTTGCATCTTATCAAGCATTGGAGGTCTGTCTCTCGCTACACTGCATTAAGTACAGTCCACATCAACCCAGCCTACCCAACACATCATGGTACCAGTGAGTGATGCTGGAAATTGACAGACCTACCTTGAGTGAATCAGCGCTGACCAGCAAACAGTCATCCGGTGACATGGAAAACGTCCAGCCTCCTCCGCAGCTCCGCATCGCCGGCAACCTCGGTGCAAATTGGAAGATCTTCAGACAAAAGTTCCAACTCTATCTAGAAGCCACCGACCTCGAGGCCGCATCGGACGCCAGGAAGATCGCACTGTTCCTCTCCACAGCCGGGGACCACGCCATCCACATCTACAACTCCCTTACATTCGCTGAAGGCGAAGACAAGACAAAATTTGAAACAGTCCTACTGAAGTTCCACAGCCACTGCAACATTGAGGTGAATGAGAGCTTTGAACGGTACGTTTTCCAGCAGAGGCTTCAGGGTAAGGATGAACCTTTTCAATCCTTTCTGACCCACCTCCGCATCCTTGCGCAGTCATGTAACTATGACTCGACCACTGATTCCGTGATCCGGGATCAGATCGTTTTCGGGGTCCACTCCGATTCCCTTCGCCAGCAGCTCCTGAAAGTCAAGCAGCTCACCCTCACCATCGCCATCAAAACGTGCGTTCTCCACAAACATGCTAACGATTGGTACTCCCACATCAGGGCGGCAGAAACGGCAAAGCTAACCTCCCATGAGGCGGAACAGGTACAGGCCATCGCACAAATGCAGGGCCTAAGTATCGACGAGAGTGGCCATTCCGCACGCTTTTCCCGGGCCCCTGCGCATGCGCGCCACGACCGAAGGGACGGCGAGACCGACGGCCAGACTCCGCACGTGCGTACGTCGTGCAACCGCACTGCGCATGCGTGATGGCGCACGGAACGTTGGCGCATGACGTGTCCGAATTGTGGCTCCGCCCATTTAAAGCGGCAATGTCTGGCAAAATCAGGACGGTGTCTACAGTGTGGCAAGCTTGGCCACTACGCAGCCCTTTGCAGATCTGCTCCACTGCCCAGCATCAAGCGATCCCAGCCGTGGCGCAGAAGCGTCCGTTCAATACCGCAGGCCATGCCAGATGCTGACCCCGACGGCCCAACAGATCCTGATGCTGCATGCCTCAAATCTCCATACCGGGTGGGCATCATTACGAAGCATGCGCTGCCTTTCTCCAAGACAGTGAAGCACCTCACGATCCTCAGCGTAGATCCCAACGACGAGTGGCGTGGTGTCCTCACAGTCAACAAGGCTCGCATCCGGTTCAAACTGGACACCGGTGCATCGGCGAACCTCATCTCCATATCCGATCTCGACACCATCCGCGTCAGACCAAGCATTCTTCCACCAGCCTGCCAGCTCCTTGACTACAATGGCAATGCCATAGCTGCCAGTGGCTCATGCCAACTCGGAGTTTCAAATAAGTCATTTAAAGCGACACTGTGATTTGAGATCATGGGACCTGACAGACATCCCTGCTCGGTGCTCGGGCCTGCAAACTCCTGAACTTGGTTCAGCGAGTCCACACCATGTCATCCTCACAGGCGACGGCCTCACCTGATGAGATCTTCCAAGCTGAAATTGATGACATGATCACGCAGTACCACAGCGTGTTCGACGGAATGGGCACACTCCCATACTGATACAAAATCCTGCTCAAACTGAACACCACCCCTGTGATCCACGCACCACGTCGGGTGCTGGCACCCGTCAAGGACCGCCTCAAGCAGCAGTTACAGGACCTCCAGGACCAGGGCATCACATCAAAGGTCACAGAACCCACGTACTGGGTCAGCTCCATGGTCTGCGTCAAGAAGCCGTCAGGGTAGCTTCGAATCTGCATCGACCCCAAGGATTTAAACCGCAACATCATGAGGGAACATTACCCGATACCAAAACGAGAGGAGTTGACCAGCGAGATGGCTCATGCCAAACTCTTTACGAAGCTGGACGCCTCCAAGGGGTTCTGGCAAATACAGCTGGATGCATCCAGTCGCAAACTGTGCACATTCAATACCCCGTTCGGTCGCTACTGCTACAACCGGATGCCTTTTGGCATCATCTCTGCCTCAGAGGTATTTCACCGCATCATGGAACAGATGATGGAGGGTATCGAGGGGGTGCGCGTGTATGTTGACGATGTCATAATCTGGTCCACAACTCCTCAAGAACACATCGATCGCCTCAAGCAGGTATTCCACAGAATCCATGAGCATGGCCTCCGAATCAACAGAGCCAAGTGCTCGTTCGGTCAATCAGAAATCAAATTCCTTGGTGACAACATCTCGCAGCAAGGCGTGCGGCCAGATGCTGACAAGGTCTCGGCGATCAACGCCATGAAGACCCCAGAGGACAAGAAGGTGGTCCTCCGCTTTCAAGGGATGGTCAACTTCCTCGGGAAGTTCATTCCCAACATGGCGGCACACACCACAGCCCTCCGCCATCTTGTCAAAAAGTCGACGGAATTCCAGTGGCTGCCCGCTCATGACAACGAATGGCGTGAGCTCAGGGCAAAACTCACCACAGCCCCAGTTCAGGCTTTCTTCGACCCGACCAAAGAGACCAAACTATCCACTGACGCGAGCCAGGACGGTATTGGGGCGGTGCTCCTTCAACGGAGCATGGGCCCCAGTTGTGTATGCCTCCAGAGCCATGACGCCCACTGAGCAATGGTACGCTCAGATCGGCCTCCTAACGGGAATCGACAAATTTCACGACTATGTGTATGGCCTCCCAAAACTCATGGTTGAGACGGACCACAGGCTATTAGTCCACATAATCCAGAAGGATTTGAATGACATGACGCCTCGGTTATGACAAATCCTTCTCAAGCTACGCCGCTATGACTTTGAACTTGTCTACACGCCAGGCAAAGAACTCATTGTTGCAGATGCCCTTTCCAGGTCTATCACCACGCCGTGTGAACAAACTGACTTTGTCTGCCAAATTGATGCGCAAGTGCAATTGTGTGCCTCCAACCTTCCGGCCACTGATGAGAGGGTCATCCAAATTCGTGAGGAAACGGCCAAGGATCCTATGCTACAGAGTGTGATGCAGCATCTCACAAATGGCTGGCAGAAGGGACAGTGTCCCCAGTTTTACAACATCAAGGACGACCTGGCGGTGGTGGACGGCTCGATAGGATTGTGATTCCGCAGATCATGCGAGCAATGGTGCTCGGCCAACTCCATGAGGGTCACCTGGGGGTCGAGAAATGTCGACGTAGAGCTCGAGGGGCAGTCTATTGGCCGGGCATCAGCCAGGACATTGCCAACATGGTCCTCAACTGCCCCACATGTCAGAAATTTCAGCCAGCTCAACCCAAAGAAACTCTGCAGCAACATGAAATTGTGACCTCCCCATGGTCCAAAGTCAGTGTCGACCTTTTCCACGCCGAGGGGCGTGACTATGTCATCCTGGTCGACTACTTCTCCAATTACCCTGAAGTGGTGAAACTGTCCGACCTCACGTCGAAGGCGGTGATTAAAGTATGCAAAGAAATGTTTGCCAGGCATGGGATACCGCTCACGGTGATGAGTGACAACGGTCCCTGTTTTTACAGCCAGGAATGGTCTGATTTTGCCCGCCTATACAACTTTCGTCACATAATTTCCAGCCCCCACTACCCGCAGTCAAACGGGAAGGCCAAAAAAGGGGTCCATATCGTCAAAAGATTACTATGCAAGGCTGCAGACTCAGGCTCCGACTTCAACCTGGCGCTGCTGGCATACAGAGCATCCCCGCTGTCCACTGGGTTGTCTCCTGCGCAGATGCTCATGAATCGCACTCTGCGAACCACGGTTCCAGCCATTCATGTTCCAGACCTTGACCACCTCACGGTCATACAAAAGATGCAGCAGTCTCCGGCCTAACAGAAGTCAGCATAAGACGCTCATGCCATGGATCAGCCTACCGAACACCATTTATATGGCTGGTTCAGTTCAGTTTCTGGTCAATGATAACTCCTAGAATGCTAATGGTGCAGGATTCAGCATTGGTAATGCTGTTGGATGTTAAGCAGAGATGGTTACGTTCTGCCTTGTTGGAGATGGTCATTGTCTGGCACTTATGTTAGTGTCCACTTATCAACCCAAACCTGAATGTTATCCAGGTTTTGCTGCATTTGGACACAGACTGCTTCAGTATCTGAGGAGCCGAGAATAATGCTGAACATCATACAATGATCAGTGAACATCCTCACTTTTCACCCATATGATGGAGGGAAGGTTATTGATGGGTTGGGCCTGGGACTCTACCCTGAGGAGCTCTTGCAGTGATATCCTGGGGCTGAGATAATTGACTTGTAACACCGACAACCATCTTCTTTTGTGTTGGGTATGGCTCCAACCACTTGAGAATTTCCTCACTGATTTCCATAGACTTCAGTTTTACTCTCACCACATCTTATGGTCATCTCCTTTTTGTCTATGTTTGGACAAAGGCAGTAGTGAGGTCAGGAGCTGAGTGGGCGAGGCAGAACCCAAACCGAGCATTAGTGAGCAGGTTATTGCTGTGTAAATGCTGCTTGATACCGCTGTCAACAATACTTTTGCTGATGATTGACGGGGACGTGATTGTTGGATTGTATTTGTCCTGCTTTCTGTAGACAGGGCATACTTGAACAATCTTCCACATTGCCGGATAGATGCCAGTTGTCATGATATGCAGACATGCACATAATGAGATACAAATATGCAGCTAATGAATACAGAGAACAGGACAGAACCAATCAGCAGGCAGAACATTTGGGGGTGGTTTCCCACTATAAAAGGCACGAGGCACTCACATTCCGCCTCTTTCCACTGGTGCCATCTACAGTGTGAGTCAGGGTGTACATATCATATAACTCCTACAGCACGTGGCTAAGAGCTGGTCTGGTTCAGTCAGACAGATTAATCCCACTAGGCTAGCAGAGAGTAGAACGCACAGAGGATTGAGCTAACTGTGTGACAAGTTCAATAAAATATATTGAACACAACTTCAAGGTGTGGAGTATCCCTCAGGTAAAGTTGCATCCAGTTGCAGCCCGTGTTATCTTACTGTGCTTAACACGACACCAGTGTTGTAGCTCAGCTGGAACAGCCTGGCTAGGGATACAGCTTGTTCTGAAGCACGAGTCTCCAGTACAATTGCCGGGGTGTTGTCAGGGCCCTTTGCCTTTGTTTTATCTCGTCACCTTCAGCCATTTCCTGATGTCACATGGAATGAATTGAATTGGTTGAAAAGTGGCTGGAGATGGTTGGGCTGGAGATGCTGGAGAAACTAGAACCCAAGGAGATCTGAGGCGGAGGTTGATTTGGCACTTCTTGCTGAAGATAGTTGCAAATGCCATAGTATTGGCCACCACAGCTACCTGCTCCCTCTCTGTCTTTATCTGGAAGGTCTATTGCCCCTTTCTGCACAGATCCTTCTCCTCTTCAACTCCTAAGACCAAGACTTTGAGTGCTGCATCAAAATATTTGAGTCTATTCTCTATCATGTTGTGCCGTAATTCAGTGATCTCCTTCCTGGTATTCTGGTCTGCAATCAGTTCCACTTCCTGTTGCTGCCGGAATGCGTCTCCTGTTTAAGAGATGCAGGCTGACTTTAAGTAGTGCAGGCTAGCCTTAAGTGTTGCTAACCTCTCATGGTTTAATGACCCCTGCTGAGGCATGTAATCACTCAACAGCAGCAGGTGTTTAATGCTGGCTGCATTCAGCAACCATTTCAATGAGTAGGCAGCTTGATGTTCATGTGCTGCCTGTAGCAGACACAGTGGGTTAATCGCGAATTATGATTCCAGCAACTGTTTTTGAACCATTTCAAATTTTGTGGCCATGGAGCTCTAAAAAAAACTGCAGTGTTATGTTTTATGCCTGAGATATGCAGAGATGACACACTGGTTTCTATGACTAAAAATGAGTTTTATTTCCAGTGCTTTTTAAGGTGTCTGTGCCCCCTTGTAGAGCTAAAAGATCTGGACTGGGTTTCTCCGAGCCACCGCGCTGAAATCGCGCTCGGCACGGGGGCGGAGAATGGGGCGTCAGACCCGCGATCGGGTCCGATACCTTCCTGCGATTCTCCGTGCACCGGAGAATCGGCACCAGCCACGCAAGCGCGGTCGACGCGGCGCCGGTCGGGAGCCATTGAAAGAGGCCCACGCAGCAATTCTCCGTCGGCAGCTGGCCGAGTTCCCGCCGCCGTGGTTCTAGCATGGTTCCACTCAGCGGGCACTCGGAGTGGCGGCTGCCACGGCCACCCTGGTGGGGACGAGGGGATCAGTTGGCCTCCAGGACGGCCAGGGTTCCGATCGGGGGCCACCGATCGGCAGGTGCGCACAATCTGGGGGTGGGCCTATTTTTTTGTGGGGCTGGCTTGCTGTGTTCGTCCGCCATGTTGCGTGGGGCCGCCACCACAGGCGGCCGCTGAGTGCATGCGCGGACCCACGGCCAGACGTGCAGGGCCCCGTATCGGCAGCCAGAGCTGCGTGGAGCACTCCGGCCCCCTTCAGGTAAGTGAATCGCTCGGCCAAGGGGCCCGTTGACACCGGCGTGAAAGGCTCCGGTGTTTACGCCGGCATCAACACTTAGCTGCCGTTTCGGAGAATCCCGGCCCTTATTTTAAATTAAACAGTCATAAATAATTTTATTTCTAAGAGTTCAGTGTATCCATTTTTTCCAAGTAGAGAATTAATGATTGAGATATGAAGATTGTTGATGGTGCTGAGATCTATGATCTTGAATCTGTGGTTTTGCCTGATCAGCTCAATGAGGCAGATGATCAACATGGCACACATCAAAAAGGCAATGTATTCTCATAATCACTGTCTTCGAAATATCCTGACTATCAAGCATCTCACACTCCACTTTCTGTTGTTCTCCAACAAAGAAATATTGTAACCGAACAACCGCTTGATCTCTTTTGGTCCAAGTAAAAAATGATGCAAGTTTGTGGTGGTGATTTAGTGATTTGATGCAAACCCAATTTCTAACTTCAAATTACGGTTCCCTTAAGCTAGTTTGTCTGTCAAAATGCTCTTTTAAGACCATAAGATATAGGAGCACTATTAGGCCATTCGGCCAATCAAGTCTGTTCCACCATTCGATCATGACTGACATGTTTCTCACCCCCATTCTCCTCCCTTCTCCCCGTAACCCCTGTGTCATGATATTCAAACACACACATCATGATGGACACACCAACAGACAAATCAGAGCACACAACACCACAACCACATAAAAGCACGAGCACGACACCTAGTGGACAGTAGGTCTGGGGACAAAGACACGGACAAGACCTGTTACAAGATCACAAACAGGGAATCCCCACGTGCAGAGTATCAAGACAAAACTGTACATAGAAAGTTTAAATAAAATAGCGTTGTACCATATACAACCGTGTTGGCTCATCTGTGTGTCAGAATGCCCAACACCACATGGTACAGGAGTGGATCGATACCTGCCAACTAACCTGCCATTCTGGACATGGACCGCACCGACAAACCGCAGCCGCTGCAAGTCGCGGGGAACCTAGGTACCAATTGGAAGCTCTTCAGGCAGCGATTTGACCTGTACATCCGAGCCAACGAAAAACAGAGTGCCTCGGATGAAACGAAGATTGCAATGCTCCTCTTCTACGCAGGTCAGCACGCCCTCGACGTCTTCAACTCACTGGTGTTTGAAGAAGGCGAAAACCAATCCAAGTATGACACGGTCATCCTCAAACTGGACCAGCACTTTAAGGTTGAAGTGAATGAAAGTTTTGAAAGATACCTCTTTCAGCAACGCCTGCAAGGTAAGGAGGAGCTTTTTCAACCCTTTTTGACGCACCTCCGAATTCTAGCGCAGTCCTGCGGTTACGGCAGCACCACAGAGTCCATGATCAGGGACCAGATTGTTTTTGGCGTTGCCTCTAGTTGCCTACGCCAGCAGCTTCTTAAAATAAAAAGCCTCACCTTAGCGTCTGCAGTGGAAGCCTGTGTCCTCCACAAGAATGCAACCTGCCGTTTTGCCCGATTTCAGGCGTCCGAGTTGGCACGGAGGGGGTCCCCAGCCGTCGAATCGGCAAGCCAGGCCGCCCACGACGCCGAACGCATCCAGGCCATCGATTACTTCCCGACCCACGGCCCGGACGACAGCGGCCGCTTCCCGCGCTTTTCGCGGTCTCCCGCGCTGGTGCGCGCCAAAAATAACGGCCACATCGAGGGACGCACTGCGCAGGCGCGCCTACCGCAAGATTGCACTGCGCATGCGCAGTGGCGCAACGAACGCCGTGACATCATGACGTGCGGCAATTGTGGAGCTGTACACTTAAAAGGGCAACATCCTGCTAAAAACCGACAGTGCCTCAGATGTGGCAAGATGGGCCACTATGCTGCCCACTGTCGTTCGGCTCAACCCATGGATCCTGCACATCCCCGACAATCTCGCAGACAAGTCAGGACCATCCAGCCCACGCATCAAGACTTCCAGTTGAGTGATGCAGATGACCAGGATGCCTTCCGCGTTTCCGTCATCGATGTCAACAAGGTCAATGCCATCAATTCAGCCGATGAGTGGTGTGCCACCCTGACGGTCAACCCGAACTCGTCGCAAGCCCATTAGACTGGACTTATAACACCGTTCATATGTCTAACAAGTTACACAATTTTATATGATAACCTGTTGTTGTTTATCGTTCCAGATATCGTCTGACTGGACCACTGTTCAAGTTTTTTTTTCTCGTTCGCATTCATGTTCTGTTATGGTACAACCTTGTTCATGTGACGCACCCGACATCGCCCCATGTAAATAGTTACGTCATATGCACATGCTGTACACAACACACACACACTCTTAGATGCACTCACGACGCGATCATATTTATTACCACGTAGGCACATATCTTTGTAAAAAGGGGGGATGTCATGATATTCAAACACACACATCATGATGGACACACCAACAGACAAATCAGAGCACACAACACCACAACCAATCACACACAAGGACAGCAACCACATAAAAGCACGAGCACGACACCTAGTGGACAGTAGGTCTGGGGACAAAGACACGGACAAGACCTGTTACAAGATCACAAACAGGGAATCCCCACGTGCAGAGTATCAAGACAAAACTGTACATAGAAAGTTTAAATAAAATAGCGTTGTACCATATACAACCGTGTTGGCTCATCTGTGTGTCAGAACGCCCAACACCACACCCTGATCCCCTTATTAATCAAGAACCTATCTATCTCTGTCTTAAAGACACTCAGTGACTTGGCCTCCAAAGCCTTCTGCAGCAAAGAGATCCACAGATTCACCACCCTCTGGCTGAAGAATTCCTCCTCATCTCAGTTTTAAAGGATCGTCCCTTCAGGCTGAGGCTGTGCCCTCGAGTTCTAGTCCCTCCTACTAGTGGAAACATCTTTTGCCACTCTATGTAGGCATCTCAGCACCTGAAACCAAAAAGAAAATGCTGGAAAATCTCAGGTCTGGCAGCATCTCTAGGGAGAGAAAAGAGCTAACGTTTCGAGTCCAAATGACTCTTTGTCAAAGCTCAGAGTTGGCCTGAACTTGGTGGATTCATTTGGATTGCCAAGGGATCCTTTTGGAGAGATAAGGTAACCTTTTGTATATGGTCCTGTTATATGTTTGGGAGAGCGGAACTACCCTTTGAGGTAGGTAAGGCACCCTTTCAGGTACTTAAGGCACTATTTGGAATTGTTGAAAGTAAACATAATTGTGTGTCAACTCTTGGAATTGTCAAAGATGTCAAAGAATTCTCAAAGCCTTAATGGAACTGTCAAAACTCATTGGAACCATCAAAGCTGAGTAAGGGTCCTGCCGCTTTATTCCCTTATTTCCCCTTTCTTTTGTTGCTATCATTTTTGATCTATGGGTGATTAATAGACATGCATCTTTAAGTCAAGCAGCAGAGAGAATGGAGAATTCAGAAGTTAACAGAGAGAACATTCTGCTAGCTTGGACAGGTGTTGCAGACTTATCAGCACCAGAGAGAGAGGTGGGTTGGGACTTAGTTTGATTGACTGAATGGGGGCCAAGGAATTGGGCCAAAAGGCAATACTCTGCTTAGTAGCAGCTGATGATTGGATCCTGTCCCAGTGGGATGGTTCTCAGAGAGCTGAAGATTTCAGTTTGGCTCCTGGACACAGAAACACAAGGGCATACTTTCTCACTCTCTCCAGAAAGGGTGTGAATTCTGTACACCTGGGGCTGCAGAGAACCTGGATGAATGAATCTACAAGGGAAGATGATTAGAGGCTGCAGGCAAAAACCAGGACCCTCTTTCTCTCCAGAAAAGCTGTGAGTGCTGTGTGTCTAAAGCTTTAAAAGCCTGAATCAAGTGACAATAAAAACCTCAAACTCAAAGCAAGGTTTGAAGCTGGAGCAGTGTACTGGAAACACCCATCTGAAACAAAGATTATTTTTTTCTTTTACTTATGTTTTTTTTAACCCCTTTCTTGCCCTCTGTGTTTGTCTGTCTTGTGTGTGTGTGTGTAGAGGGTGGGGGGCAAGTTAAAGTGGGGAATTAGGAATGAGACAATGGGTGGCATTTACTGGCTGTCCACGCCGGAGGGAAATTCCAGTTCCACGCTAGTGCATGGGTTTCCTGGAGATGAGGCGTGCTGTCAACGGGAAATCCCATTAACCATGGCAGGACTGGTTGATCCTGTTGGCAGGCCACCTCCACCACTGAAAAACACACAGCTGGCCGGTGGGGAAATCCTGCCCAACAGTTAGCCAGTTGCATTTGCTGCATATTTCATCACAGTTCTTGTTATTAATAAAAAGTAATTGTGTTTACATTTACAAACCTGGTGACTGTAATTATTGGGCAGCCAAGGGACACAGACTTCTGGTCTTTTTCTAAGAACACTGTCAAGAAATGTAACTCTGCTGGGCATTACATTTTTTAAAACATCAATGCTCGATATTTCATTCTGTCCGTTGACATAAGCCTTGGGGGTACCCTGGGGGTGATTCGAGGGGTATGTGTTGGCATGGGAGTATGAGGGCTGGAGGGCTGATTTTTGTCTTAATCATTTTTAAATTAAAGTCAACAAAGTGCTGGAGGACAGGAACAGGCCTCCCGCCCAGTCCGCCTGTACACTTGGCAGCCTCCGCACTCTGCAATATTTGTTGAGAGCCCTGACCGCCAGATTAAACATAGACATGTCTTCTGTTAGTCACTTCAATACTCACTGCCCTTCTGTTCTGAGACAAGGTACCAAGTATCACCTTCTTGTAGGTCACTGCTATATCTGGAGTACCCACCCCCATAGTGAGCAAGTAGGTCTTGAACCCCAAAATCCATCGATTCCACAGTATGCGTGGATCTCCTGGCAAAGAAGTGAAAGTTGCTGAAGCCAATAAATGTAAACTATTCTCTATCTCATAGGCAAATGTTATATTTTATGCCTCAGAGTTATGCAGAGATGACACATTAGTTTCTATGCCTGAACAGGAGCTTTATTTACATTGCTTTTAAAATATCTGCAGATACCAGATTCTAGCTTATTTTTATTTTCTCTTTCTCTGTGGTACAGCTGTTTCAACAAGCTGGAAGTTGTCTAGGCTCTGAGCCATGCTTCATTATGTATGCTTTTCAGAGAGCCCAGCCAACTATTACTCTTGTTGAAACACTTCTCATTCTTCTAAATTCCAATGAATAGAGTCCCAACCTGTTTAACTTTTGCTCATAAGACATTCCGTCTACAGCGGGGATCATCTTAGTGGACCTTCTCTGAACCACCTCCAATGAAATAAGGGGACCAGAATTGTTCATAGCACTCCAAATGTGATTTCACCAGTACCTTGTACAGTTGCAGCAAGACTACCCTCCTCTTATACTCCAACCCCCTTGAAATAAGGACCAACATTCCATTGGCCTTCCTGATTAACTGCTGCACCTGTGTGCTAGCTTTCTGTGTTTACTGCACAAGTATCCCCAAGTCACTTTGTGGTGCAACTTTCTGCAGTTTTTTAAATAATACTCTGTTCTTTTGTTCTCCCTTCCAAAATGAACAACTTCACGTTTCCCCATATTATCCTCCATTTGCCAACCTTTTTCCCACTTACTTAACCTATCAGTATATCTTTGTCAACTGTTTATATCCCTCTCATAATTTGCCTTTTCACTTATTTTTGTGTTGTCTGCAAATTTGGCTACAGTACATTCGCTTCCTTCCTCTAAGTCATTCATTAATATATTGTAAACAGTTGTGGTCCCAGCACTGACCCCTGTGCAACCCCACTGATTACAGGTCACCAACCTGAAAAAGAACCCCTTATCCCCACTCACTGTTTCCTGCCCATTAATCAATTCTCTTGACAAGGGAGTCAAAGGGTATAGGAAATAGATAGGAAAGTAGAGTTGAGACTATAATCAGATCAGCCATGATCTAATCAAATGGCGGAGTAGGCTCGAGGGGCCAAATGGCCTACTCCTGCTCCTAATTCGTACCTTTGAATGCTCATAAGTCATAAGTCCTGTCCCCCTATCACCCTAGAGCTCATTGACCTACACTGGCTCCTAGTTATGCATTGCCATGAATTTAGTCACGTGCGCAATCCGAACTACTCATCTGCACATTCAAATTTAGTGCCAACATTTCTTTAAGCCAAAGGAGTGCTCTGCGTTGTGCAGGGGTCTGTTAATGCCTTTGCGGTGTTCCTTTCTAGTGAGTCTTTACTGATTTACAACATTTTGCAAAATATGATCCAATTGCTGGCAAAAGTCAATCATTTCATTTCCTTAAACGTTCTTGCAATGTGACATTACAAGCCTAATGGTTGTAAGTTTGATGTAAACAGGAGTGAAGAATGAGTAAATTCTGCCCCAAGAATGTGGAATTTGTAAAAAGGATTAGATGGATGTGTGAAATTCCTTTATTAAAGTGTCAGCCATGGCTTTGTTGGTAGCACTCTCATCTCTGTGTCAGAAGTTATGGGTTCAAACTCTTTTCCAGAGTCTTGGTCATGCAAATCTCAGCGAACACACCAGGGATGTAATGCAAGACTGCTGCACTGTCAGATGTGCCATCTTTCAGATGGAATAGCTGAGACCCCAGCTGCTATCGAAGTTGAATGTAAAAGATCCCACGGCACTATTTCAAAGACGAGTAAGAGAGTTACCCATGGCGCCCTGGTAAATATTTTTCCCTCAATCAACATCGTGAAGCAAAGATTATCTGGTCATTATCATATTGCTGTTGTGTGAATTAACTGTCATGTTTACTACATTTTATCAGTGACAGTGACACTTCAAAAAGTACTTCACCAGCTAGAAAGTGCTTTGGGATCAGGGCCAGGGAGATGAAAGGTCACATGGTGCCAAGCACCGGGATCCAGGGGCTGGGAGAGCCCATGCTCGTGTTATGGGCCAAGGTTTAGAGAACCCCAAGGTGTATCATGTAGTTCACCTGTCCCACAACTTTGAATAGATTGTGGTATGGTGAGTATACGGCCCACTCTGCAGGTGTGGTGCAGCAGAAATGGAAAGTATTTTTTAAAGCAAAACAATGTTTATTCTATGAACTCAAGTGAACCTTTTTAAAACATACAGTGAACATCTTAGCAACCATTAATTCACATACAACCCCCAAAGAATGCAACACTAAATAATCCTTTAAGCTTTCCTTTTAACATCCATAAGACTTAAAACACCTTTTACCAGAAGCACGTCAGGTTAAAGTCACTATGTTATTAGTTTTAAATCGCCAGGCTCGATTTACAATCTTTAGGTTACAGAGAGAGACTCTAATACGCCTTCTGGCTGTGACTGCAGCTATCCAGCTCTGAAAACAAAACTAAAACACACCCTGCAGCAAACAGCCTAAAACAAAAGTAAAAAGCTGACAGACAGCCCAGCTCCACCCACTCTCTGACATCACTGCAGTAATAAACACCCATTTCTTAAAGTTACTCTCACTACAGATACTTATATACACACCCATTTATAAACACCCATTTCTTAAAGGTACTCTCACATGACACCTCCTCCCAAGAAAAAAAAAATAAACCATCAACTTCAAGATGGTTTCATTATTCACCTTTTCACTATCCTTTAAGAAATGCACACAGTAAATATACTTTTTCATTTCAAAAAACAACACACGCAAACAGGTATAATTAAATAGTCCATTTTTATTTTGTTCTTCTTCCTCCAACTGAAATCCTTCTCGGTTGACAGTCTCTTTGAACAAGAAGGCCTCTGCACGATCCGTCCATTTCTCTATGCCTCGGCATTTCTCTTTAAAGTCAGATACTTTAGTTCAATCTGATCACAGAGTCCCTTGTAATTCTCCAACACATAAGCATTGGTTATCACAGCTTTCAGGCCGTCAAAAGCCTGTTGAAACTCCGCTGTCCACTGGAATTCGTTACGAATCTTGAGCAAGTTCGTCCGTGCAGCAATTACGCTACAAAAATTTTTCACCAATGTTCAAACAAATCCACTCATGCCAAGAAATCACATATTTCCCTTTGTCTTCAGGGTATTGAAAACTCCTCAATAACTGTTGGTTTTACATCCTGTGTGACCATTCGACCCTGTCCAATTGTATGGCCAAGGAAAGTGACGTGGGCTTTTCCAAATTCACTTTTGGCTAGGTTTATCACCAAACCCACCTCCTGAAGTCGATCGAATAACTCTATCAGATGTTTTAAATGTTCTTTCCACGTCTGGCTGAAAATTACCAGATCGTCGATGTATACTGCACAATTGGGTAATCCTGAAACAACTTTGTTAGTTAACCGTTGAAATGTGGCTGGTGCGTTTAATTAAAACTGCCTCCTTTTTCTCTCCTTCCCTTTCAAAGTACCTTTTAAGCATATTTACATGACACACTCGGTGAGTCTTCTTTCTATCTGGTGTTTTTACCACATAATTCACCTCACTTAATTTCCTTTCAATCTGATAAGGTCCACAAAACCTAGCTTTTAAAGGTTCACCTACCACTGGTAATAATACTAAAACTTTATCTCCACAGGCAAAACTACAAACTTTGGATTTCTTGTCCACTACCCGTTTCATCACATTTTGTGCAACTTTTAAATGTTGCCTAGCCAATTCACCTGCTCTATTTAATCGTTCCCTAAAATTTGACACGTAATCCAATAATGTAATTTCCGATTTCTCACTCACCAATTTTTCCTTAATCAATTTAAGTGGCCCTCTTACCTCATGGCCAAACATTAATTCAAAAAGACTGAATTTGGTTGACTCATTAGGTGCATCCCTAATTACAAACAGTACGAATGGAATTCCTTTATCCCAATCATAGATTATCATAGAATTTACAGTGCAGAATCTTGGATAATCTTGACAATAAGCCCTCAACACTGTCTTTAATGTCTGATGCCACCTTTCTAATGCTCCCTGCGATTCTGGATGGTATGAAGTTGATTTAAATTGTTTTATTCCTAAGCTATCCATAACTTCTTTGAATAACCTTGAGGTAAAATTTGATCCTTGATCCGAATGTATTTCTGTGGGTAGTCCATATCTAGTAAAGAATTTAAGTAACTCCTCCACAATCTTTTGAGCTGTAATATTACGTACTGGAATGGCCTCTGGAAATCTAGTCGACACATCCATTATCGTCAAAAGGTATTGATTACCACGTTTTGTTTTAGGAAGCGCTCTTACGCAATCAATAAGGAACCTTGTAAAATGCTGGAATGGGTATTAAGGGTGCTGGTTTTATCACTGCTTGACGTTTCCCTATCACTTGACATGTGTGACATGATTGGCAAAATTTAATGACATCTTTATGTAGTCCAGGCCAATAAAAATGATTTTAGCTTGAGTTTTCCTTATTCCCAAATGGCCTCCCACTGGTACCTCATCTGCAACGCGCAACACCTCCTTTCTATACCCTACCGGCAATACTACTTGATGAACTTCTGCCCACTTTTCATCCGCCTGCATATGTAAAGGTCTCCATTTTCACATCAAGACATCACTTTTATGGTAATAACACTCTCCCTCTTCCGTGTATGCTTTCTGATACATCCGTTTTATTTCTACATCTTTTTGTTGTAACTCTGAACTAAAAATATCCGCCTCATCCTCCACCTGTTCTTGTACTTTTTCAACCATCTGATCAAAAATCGTTTCTGATAATTGCACTTCAACTTCATCTTCATCTTCACACTTTGATTTCTCCTCTTGGCTTAACCTGTGACTTTGCGACCTTGTTACTACACAATCCGGAAAAATCCCAGTATATTCGTCCTTTAACACTTCAGTTGTCTGATTTTCCACTGGCTTATCAACCACAGTAGGCATCACTCCCACCTACGATCATTACCAAAGATAAACTGTATTCCTGGACAAGATCGTTTCTCTATTACTCCTACTACCACTTCACCACTCTTCACTGGACTTTCCAACCTTACCTTATATAATTGAATACTACTCCTCTCACCCTGAATTCCACATATTACCACCTTTTCTGGCAATATTCTTCCCTGACTATATAACTCCTCATCTCGTACTCCTCAGGGAACTACAGGTCGGTGAGCCTTACTTCAGTGGTAGGGAAATTGCTGGAGAGAATTCTTCGAGACAGGATCTACTCCCATTTGGAAGCAAATGGACGTATTAGTGAGAGGCAGCATGGTTTTGTGACGGGGAGGTCGTGTCTCACTAACTTGATAGAGTTTTTCGAGGAGGTCACTAAGATGATTGATGCAGGTAGGGCAGTGGATGTTGTCTATATGGACTTCAGTAAGGCCTTTGACAAGGTCCCTCATGGTAGACTAGTACAAAAGGTGAAGTCACACGGGATCAGGGGTGAGCTGGCAAGGTGGATACAGAACTGGCTAGGTCATAGAAGGCAAAGAGTAGCAATGGAAGGATGCTTTTCTAATTGGAGGACTGTGACCAGTGGTGTTCCACAGGGATCAGTGCTGGGACCTTTGCTGTTTGTAGTATATATAAATGATTTGGAGGAAAATGTAACTGGTCTGATTAGTAAGTTTGCAGACGACACAAAGGTTGGTGGAATTGCGGATAGCGATGAGGACTGTCAGAGGATACAGCAGGATTTAGATTGTTTGGAGACTTGGGCGGAGAGATGGCAGATGGAGTTCAATCCGGCCAAATGCGAGGTAATGCATTTTGGAAGGTCTAATGCAGGTAGGGAATATACAGTGAATGGTAGAACCCTCAAGAGTATTGAAAGTCAAAGAGATTTAGGAGTACAGGTCCACAGGTCACTGAAAGGGGCAACACAGGTGGAGAAGGTAGTCAAGAAGGCATACGGCATGCTTGCCTTCATTGGCTGGGGCATTGAGTATAAGAATTGGCAAGTCATGTTGCAGCTGTATAGAACCTTAGTTAGGCCACACTTGGAGTATAGTGTTCAATTCTGGTCGCCACACTACCAGAAGGATGTGGAGGCTTTAGAGAGGGTGCAGAAGGATTTACCAGAATGTTGCCTGGTATGGAGGGCATTAGCTATGAGGAGCGGTTGAATAAACTCGGTTTGTTCTCACTGGAACGAAGGAGGTTGAGGGGCGACCTGATAGAGGTCTACAAAATTATGAGGGGCATAGAGAGAGTGGATAGTCAGAGGCTTTTCCCCAGGGTAGAGGGGTCAATTACGAGGGGGCATAGGTTTAAGGTGAGAGGGGCAAGGTTTAGAGTAGATGTACGAGGCAAGTTTTTTACGCAGAGGGTAGTGGGTGCCTGGAACTCGCTACCGGAGGAGGTGGTGGAAGCAGGGACGATAGTGACATTTAAGGGGCATCTTGACAAATACATGAATAGGATGGGAATAGAGGGATACGGACCCAGGAAGTGTAGAAGATTGTAGTTTAGTCGGGCAGCATGGCTTGGAGGGCCGAAGGGCCTGTTCCTGTGCTGTACATTTCTTTGTTCTTTGTACCATTAAAGATTGACTAGCTCCCGTATCTCTTAAAATTGTGACTTCTTTACCTGCTCCTCCTGATATACATGAGTAAACTTTACCCACACAAGTCAATTCTTTAAAGAGATCTGGCACCTTCTTATCAATCACCTCTTGATCAGGCTGTACGATCTTTTGCACCTCCTTCACTTCACTTGGGCTTTCCTTTACCACTTTAACAAACACCACTATCTGATCCTGCTTTACCACATCAGCCTTCCCAGTGCTTTTCTTCAACCAACAACACTGTGATTTTACATGGCCTAGTTTATTACAGTGAAAATATTTGAAATTTTTAATTTCTTTTCCACCCTCTTGGATTTCTTTTTTAATCTGAAGTACACTCTCCTTATTATCTCCCATCAGATCACCTTTACCGTTACCACTTGAGTATTTCTCATGTCCCCAGTTTCTATCCCTCACAGGCTGAAACTGATATCGGAAACCAAGCTTTGATTTATGAGCTAATTCATAATCATCTGCCATTTCTGCTGCTAATCTCGCAGTTTTAACCCTCTGCTCTTCCATATGAGTTCTCACTACATCAGGAATTGAATTTTTAAACTCCTCCAAAAGTATAATTTCTCTGAGAGCTTCATACGTTTTGTCAATTTTCAAAGCCCTTATCCACATATCAAAATTACTGTTTAATCCTTTCAAACTCCATATATGTTTGACCAAACTTTTTCCTTAAATTTCTAAATCTTCAGGCACTAGTTCATGTGCACCTAGATGGATTTTTTCACCTCCTCATACGTCTCAGATACCTCTTCAGTAGTGATGCAAACACTTCACTAGCCCTACCTACCAGCTTTGTTTGAATCAGTAATACCCACATGTCCTGTGGCCATTTCATTTGTTTAGCTACCTTGTCAAATGAAATGAAAAAGGCTTCCACCTCCTTCTCGTCAAACCTTGGCAATGCTTGGACATATTTAAATAGATTCCCACCAAGCCTTTGACTTTGACTCTCTTTTTCACTATCCTCATTGCTATCATCCAACTGTACGTTTCCCTTTACGTCTGCCAATTTTAACTGACTGTCATGTTTCATGACCATTTTCTGAAGTTCAAACTCTCTCTCTTTATCTTTTTCCCTGATCTGTATCTCCCTTTCCTTTTCTTTTTGTTCTGCTAGGGCTATTCTTTCTTTTCTCCTTTCTTCTCTCTCCTTTTCTGTTTCCCCTCTCTCTCTTTCTCTTTGTTTTTCCTCTCTCTCTCTTTCATATTCAAGCTGCTTTAATTCTTTCTCATGCTCCATTTGTTTAATTTGTAACTGAATTTTTGCCATTTCCAATGAATCAAACTGTATCTCAGGCAGCTTTAAATGCTTAGCCACCGCCATAATTACCTCAACTTTTCGCATTTTGTCAGGTAATGTTAACTGCAAAAGTATTTTTTAAAGCAAAACAATGTTTATTCTATGAACTCAAGTTAACCCTTTTAAAACATACAGTGAACATCTTAGCAACCATTAATTCAAATACAACCCCCAAAGAATGCAACACTAAGTAATTCTTTAAGCTTTACTTTTCACATCCATAAGACTTAAAACACCTTTTACCAGAAGCACATCAGGTTAAAGTCACTACTGTTATTAGTTTTAAATCGCCAGGCTCGATTTACAGCCTTTAGGTTACAGAGAGAGACTCTAATACGCCTTCTGGCTGTGACTGCAGCTATCCAGCTCCGAAAACGAAACTAAAACACACCCTGCAGCAAACAGCCTAAAACGAAAGTAAAAAGCTGACAGACAGCCCAGTTCCACCCACTCTCTGACATCACTGCAGTAATAAACACCCATTTATTTTTTAAAAATATATTTATTCAAATTTTTCAACAAATTTTCAACAAACCCCCCCCCCCCCCGCAACAAAAAGAAAGAAACAAGAACACAACAATCAGAAATTATACATTGGATTTCCCCCATATACAATAACCCCCCATATAACATTTAAGAACACAAATAGGGAAACCCCCCCCACCTTCACCCAAACGCCACCCCAAAAAAAAGATCCCCCCCCCCCGTCCTTGGGCTGCTGCTGCTGCTGACCTCCTCCTAACGCTCCGCGAGATAGTCTAGGAACGGTTGCCACTGCCTGAGGAACCCCTGCACAGACAAACTTCATCCTCTCCAGCTTGATGAACCCTGCCATGTCATTGATCCAAGCTTCCACACTAGGGGGCTTCGCACCTTTCCATAGTAGCAAAATCCTCCGCCGGGCTACCAGGGACGCAAAGGCCAGAATACCGTCCTCTTTCGCCTCCTGTACTCCCAGCTCGTCCGATACCCCAAATAATGCCAATCCCCAGCTCGGCTTGACCCGGGCGTTCACCACCTTGGACATAGTCCTCGCAAAACCCCTCCAAAACCCATCCAGTGCCGGGCACGACCAGAACATATGGACATGATTTGCCGGGCTCCCCGATCACCTCCCACATCTGTCCTCCACCCCAAAGAACCTACTCAACCTCGCCCCTGTCATATGTGCTCTGTTAGTAACTTTGAACTGTATTAGGCTGAGCCTGGCGCAAGAGGAGGAAGAATTAACCCTACTCAGGTCTTCAGCCCACAGACCCTCATCTATCTCCTCCCCAAGCTCCTCCTCCCACTTGCCCTTTAACTCCTCCACCGAAGCCACCTCCTCTTCCTTCAGCTCATGGCAAATCGCCAAAAACCTTGCCTTCTCCAACCCATACACCCAAAATCACCCTGTCCTGAATTCCACTTGCTGGAAGCAGCGGGAATTCCCTCACCTGCCGCCTCACAAACGCCCTCACTTACATGTACCTGAAAGCATTTCCCGGGGGTCGCCCAAACTGCTCCTCCAGCACCCCTAGGCTCGCAAACGTCCCATCGATGAACAGGTCCCCCATTCTTCTAATCCCTGCCCGATGCAGCTCCAAAACCCCCCATCCATCCAACCCGGGACGAACCGTGATTCTCCCGAATCGGGGACCAAACCGAGGCTCCCAGCTCGCCCCGTGTCGCCTCCATTGCCCCCAGATCTTCAGCGTCGCCGACACCACCGGGCTCGGGGTGTACCTTGTCGGCGAGAGCGGCAGCGGTGCCGTCACCAGCGCCCTCAGGCTCGTGCCCACACAAGACGCCATCTCTAGCCTCTTCCACTCCGCTCCCTCTCCCTCCATTAGCCACTTACGGATCATCGCCACATTGGCTGCCCAATAATAGCCACACAGATTCGGCAGCGCCAGCCCCTTCCTGTCCCTGCTACACTCCAGAAGCACTCTCTTCACCCTCGGGGGTCTTATTCGCCCACACAAATCCCATGATGCTCCTGCTCACCCGTTTGAAAAAGGCCTTGGGGATCATAATGGGAAGGCACTGGAACACAAAGAGAAACCTCGGGAGGATCATCATTTTGACTGACTGCACCCTACCCGCTAGTGAGAGTGGCAGCATATCCCATCTTTTAAAATCCTCCTCCATCTGCTCCACCATCCACGTCAAATTGAGCTTGTGCAGGGCCCCCCAACTCCTAGCTACTTGGATCCCTCGGTACCGAAAGCTCCTTTCCGCCCTCTTCAGCGATAGCTCGTCTATCCCCCTTCCCTGGTGCCCTGAATGCACCACAAAGAGCTCACTCTTCCCTACGTTGAGTTTATACCCCGAAAAGTCCCCAAAATCCCTGAGGATCCGCATGACCTCCGCCATCCACTCCAGTAGGTCCGCCACATACAACAACAGGTCGTCAGCATACAATGACACCCGGTGTTCCTCTCCGCCCCGGACCAGTCCCCTCCATTTCCTGGACTCCCTCAGTGCCATGGCCAGCGGCTCAATTGCCAGTGCAAACAACAAGGGGGATAAGGGACACCCCTGCCTCGTCCCCCGGTACAGCCGAAAGTACACCGACCTCCGCCGATTCGTAGCCACACTCGCCACTGGGGCTCTATATAGCAGCCTGACCCAACTGATGAACCCATCCCTGAACCCAAACCTCCGCAACACTTCCCAAAGATACTCCCACTCCACCCGATCAAAGGCCTTCTCCGCGTCCATAGCTGCCACTACCTCCGCTTCCCCCTCCACCGAGGGCATCATAATCACATTGAGGAGCCTCCGCGCATTTGTATTTAGCTGCCTACCCTTCACAAATCCCGTCTGGTCCTCATGGATCACCCCCAGGACACAGTCCTCAATTCTCGTAGCCAGCACCTTCGCCAGCAACTTAGCGTCAACATTGAGGAGCGAGATCGGTCGATATGACCCACATTGCAATGGATCCTTGTCCCGCTTCAAGATCAAAGAAATCAGTGCCCTGGACATTGTCGGGAGCAAGGTCCCCCCCTACCTCGCCTTATTAAAAGTCCTCACTAGCAACGGGCTCAGCAGGTCCATGTATTTTCTGTAGCATTCAACCGGGAACCCATCCGGCCCCGGGGCCTTCCCCGCCTGCATGCTCCCCAATCCTTTAACCAGCTCCTCCAGCCCAATTGGCGCCCCCAAACCAGCCACCTTCTCCTCCTCCACCCTCGGGAACCTCAGCTGATCTAGGAATCATCGCATCCCCTCCTCCCCCGCTGGGGGCTCAGACCTGTACAGATCCCCATAGAAGTCCCTAAATACCTTGTTTATTCTCACCGCACTCCGCACTGTATTCCCCCCTCGATCCCTAACTCTACCAATCTCCCTCGCTGCCTCCCTCTTACGAAGCTGATGTGCCAGCATCCGACTCGCCTTCTCCCCAGACTCATACGTCGCCCCCTGCGCTTTCCTCCACTGTGCCTCTGCTTTCCCCGTGGTCAACAGGTCAAATTCCGTCTGGAGGTTCCGTCGCTCCCTAAGTAGCCCCTCCTCGGGGGCCTCTGCATACCTCCTGTCCACCCTTAAAATCTCCCCCACCAACCTCTCCCTCTCCCTCCCCTCTTTCTTCTCCCTGTGGGCCCTAATGGAGATTAGCTCTCCCCTGACCACCGCCTTCAACGCCTCCCAGACTACCCCCACCTGCACCTCCCCGTTGTCGTTGGCCTCCAAATATCTTTCAATACACCCCGCACCTGCCCGCACACCCCCTCATCCGCCAACAGTCCCACATCAAGACGCCACAGCGGGCGCTGGTCCCTCTCCTCCCCCAACTCCAGCTCCACCCAATGCGGGGCGGGCCAAATATTCCATTCCCTCCACTTTCGGGATTAGCGCCCAACTCAAAATGAAGAAATCTATCCTGGAGTAGGCTCTATGGACGTGGGAAAAGGAAAATTCCCTGGCCAGCGGCCTGGCAAACCTCCATGGGTCCACTCCTCCCATATGGTCCATAAACCCCCTGAGCACCTTGGCCGCAGCCGGCCTCTTTCCCGTCCTGGACCTAGAGCGGTCCAGTGCTGGGTCCAGCACCATGTTGAAGTCCTCCCCCATTAGCTTCCTACCTCCAGATCCGGAATCCGACCCAGCATGCGTTTCATAAGTCCGGCATCATCCCAATTCGGGGCATATACGTTCACCAGTACCACCCGCACCCCTTGCAACCTACCACTCACCATCACATAGCGACCTCCATTATCCGCTACAATATTCAGTGCCTCGAACGACACCCGCTTCCCCACCAATATTGCAACCCCTCTGTTCTTCGCATCCAGCCCTCAATGAAAGACCTGCCCTCCCCATCCCTTTCTCAGCTTAACCTGATCTGCCACCTTCAGATGCGTCTCCTGGAGCATAACCGCGTCTGCCTTCAGTCCCTTTAAGTGCGCGAACACCCAGGCCCTCTTGATTGGCCCGTTCAGGCCCCTCACATTCCAAGTTATCAGCCGGATCGGGGGGCTACTCGCCCCCCTCCCCCGCCGATTAGCCATCTCCTTTTCTAGGCCAGCCACGTGCCCGCGCCTCCCGCACCCTCCAGTCCCCCCAGGCGGCGGACTCCCGCCCCGACTACCTCTCCTACTTCCAGCTCCCCTTTGGCCAATGCAGCAGCAACCCAGTTCCCCCCCCTCCCCCCCCCCGCTAGATCCTCATCTAGCCATTTTGCTCCCGCCATGACACTCCCGTAAGTCAGCTGACTCCTGCTGACCCCGTCCTCTCCCGCCATTCCATCGACCCCCCAGTGTGAGAATCCACCCACCCCTTGGCAGTCAGTGTGCGCTCCTCTCCAACACCGCCCTTCCCCCCCGGCCCCACCCCCATCCTTCCCTAACGCGGGAAAAAGCCCATGCTTTCCTGAGCCGGCCCCGCCCCCTCTGTCGCAGCTCCTTTTTGCGGCCTTACCCCAACTCCCCATCCCCGGGCCTCCACCCCCCTCTTCCTCCATGGGGCCCTGCCCCTCCAACACTGACGCCCACACTCTCCCACAACCCCCACATCAAAGCCATTCACCCATCCCCACCCAGCACTCAAACCAAAAGAACATTCCCCAAACGCAGTAAACACAGTAAACATCCCCCCACGACAAACCCTCAATTTGAGTCCAACTTTTCAGTCTGTATAAAGTTCCATGCCCCATCAGGCGTTTCAAAATAGTGGTGCCGATCTTGGGACGTGATCCACAATCACGCTGGCTGCAGCATCCCGAACTTTATCCCCATCCGATGGAGCACCGCCTTAGCCCGGTTGAAACCAGCCCTCTTCTTAGCCACCTCTGCACTTCAGTCCTGGTAAATTTGGATCTCCGTGTTCTCCCACCTGCTGCTCCGTTCTTTATTGGCCCATCTCAGGACACACTCTCTGTCCATAAAGCGGTGAAACCTCACCACTACAGCCCTTGGCGGCTCGTTGGCTTTGGGTCTCCTTGCCAGGACCCGATGAGCCCCATCCAGGTCCAGGGGCCTCGGGAAAGCTCCCGCGCCCATCAGCGAATTGAGCATCGTGCTCATATATGCCCCGGCATCGGGCCCCCTCCACTCCTTCAGGGAAACCCAGAATCAGAAGATTCTTCCTCCTCGACCTATTCTCCAGGTCCTCGAATTTTTCTGCCCACCTCTTGTGCAGCGCATCGAGCGCCTCCACCTTCACCGCCAGGCCCAAGATCTCGTCCTCATTCTCCGAGGCTTTTTGCTGCACCTCCTGGATCGCCGCCCCTTGGGCCTTCTGGGTCTCCACAAGCTTCTCAATCGCCGCCTTCATTGGCGCCAGCATTTCTGTCCTCAGCTCCTCAAAGCAGCGTTTAAGAAACTCCTGCTGCTCCTGCGACCACTGCGCCCATGCTGCTTGGTCTCCACCCGCCGCCATCTTGCTTTTCCTTCCTCGCACGTTTCGCTGCACCAGGATCACTTTTTTAACCGCTCCACTCCTGGTCCAATCACATTGGGGCAGCACGGTAGCCTTGTGGATAGCACAATTGCTTCACAGCTCCAGGGTCCCAGGTTCGATTCCAGCTTGGGTCACTGTCTGTGCGGAGTCTGCACATCCTCCCCGTGTGTGCGTGGGTTTCCTCCGGGTGCTCCGGTTTCCTCCCACAGTCCAAAGATGTGCAGGTTAGGTGGATTGGCCATGATAAATTGCCCTTAGTGTCCAAAATTGCCCTTAGTGTTGGGTGGGGTTACTGGGTTATGGGGATAGGGTAGAGGTGTTGACCTTGGGTAGGGTGCTCTTTCCAAGAGCCGGTGCAGACTCGATGGGCCGAATGGCCTCCTTCTGCACTGTAAATTCTATGATAATCTATGATATAATGTCGGGGGGACCTTGCTGTCACCTTCCCACACTGGAAGCCGTTGAACAATTGCCGTTGGGGGCCCTCTGAAGAGCCCAAAAGTCCGTACCCGGCGGTAGCTGCAGAACGTGTGACCTACCTAGGTCTCCCTGTGTTTGCGTGGGTTTCGCCCCCACAACCCAAAGATGTGCAGGGTAGGTGGATTGGCCATGTTAAATTGCCCCTTAATTGGAAAAATGAATTGGGTACTCTAAAAAAAAATTTTAAATCAGAGAAAACAGCTCCCTTACTACCAATCTTGACCCATGATAAATCCTTATTTAGGATTCAAGTTTTGTAGCTACAACTTCTCCTTCATTAAGTCTGGGTTGTGCCCGCTGGTGTTAACACTGTGTAGAAACTCGGGAGATTATAGACTGTTATCATCTTCATCTATAAAGTGAGTGTTGATCTAAGGGCAGCACGATGGCGTAGTGGTTAGTACTGGTGCCTCACGGCGTCGAGGTCCCAGGTTCGATCCCGGCTCTGGGTCACTGTCCGTGTGGAGTTTGCACATTCTCCCTGTGTCTGTGAGGGTTTCGCTCCCACAATCCGAAAATGTGCAGGGTAGATGGATTGGCCATGTTAAATTGTCCCTTAACTGGAAAAAATGATTTGGATACTCTAAAAAAAAAAATTTTAAGCTTAAATTTAGTTCACCTGACAGCTTTTCGAAAACATTTTCATTCAAATTTAGTGAATCTTCATTTTAGCACACAGCTTAAATGGCTTTTAAATAATAAATCGCATCAGATGATTGCATCACCATTTACCACACTTAAACAATCCCATCATTTCAGTCACTTTCTCTCTCATACCTTCTTTGGGCCCCCTATGCACATTGGAGGCATTCCCAAAGATATTCCCACCCTTCTGTTTCCCCTTGGCATGTCCTATTCATCCTAGCCACCAACCAGCCTCACTGGGGCCTGCCAGCCTGACTCCAGTGAAACTCCAAATTTACCTTCATCCAGGCTCCATCACAGCTTGCTTCCATCTCCCAGCAGTAGCCATTGCTCCCAGTGAGGCTTCAGGGACAAGAGAACTTTCAGTCAATCAAATGACCGGTAGCTCTTGGTGGTGGGACATCCTCCCCAATGGGGCAGAAGGTCTGCCTCAAAACAACCAGTGGCCTGACAACCATATAATGGCTGTGGGGCGAATTGACCAGGCAGAGATGGGCCCGTCCAACATTAATGCCGATAGGTGGGGCTTCCACACCCACGGTAAAATTCAAAAGTCAGTGTTTGCTAAGGCTGATGGGCAGGGGATTAAGAAGTGATGGAAGAAACAGGGCGCTCCTTGTCCAGACTTGAGGCTGCAGTTGACTGTCCTGTCACTGACTGCCAAACGGATGATGCATGTTAAAAACAGGTGTCCTTATCCCTGAGAGTGCAGTTCTGCATCTGTTTCACTGCTGATCCAAACACTGTGAAAGCATTTCCTCACAGCCATTGCCAGCCTTTAGACATGGTTGAGGCATCCGGGTAGAATTAACCAATCAGCCTTGGGCTGGCTGCATGGTAATCACCTTGGTATGTTTGCTCCATGTGGTTTCATGTCAAGCATGACATGCTGTGAGTGAGAAGCTTCTGAAGAATAATCCAGAGCAGTAATTAATTATATTTTCACATTTATCCATCGTCAGACCCATTGTCACAACCTACCTCTAGAGTTAGAGTTTTCACATGGAATAATTGTCTGCCAAAATAAGGTCTGGTGACCATTTTCTGCAGGTGTAGCTATATTTGGGCAACAGGTAGCAGGCAGAGGTTCCTCACACTCATCCTGACTTGTTTGGTATCCCTTCAATGATGCTCCTCTTTTACTTCCCCATTTGGAAATTTACTCTTTAAAAAGACCTCAAGCATTACAGAAAAGAAAACTGGGATCCTGAAGTGGTCATGTTATCCAGATTATGCAATAACTTCCATGTAAAAACAATTTTTTCTCTACTTTGTTGCAGATTTGTATGAAACATTGCTGAGAATGTCTAGTAATTGCTACATCAATCAAATTAACAGAAGTGTTGGTCTTTACACTTAAGTGTTGCAATATGCCTTTAAGGAAGAGAACAGCAGGTCATCGCCAGAAGGGAAATATCGCCTGTTTTCCAGTCTTAGGCAGGGGTTTCTGGCACCAGCCATCAACGGGACTATCCAGTCAATGGACTGTTGGCTAGACCTCTGAATCTCCTGCAGTGGGTCTCGCCACAACGGAGCCAGAAACACCTAGTCTTAGTTTCACTTTTGATAGCATTGCTGCCTCACGGCACCAAGGTCCCAGGTTCGATCCCGGCTCCAGGTCACTGTCCGTGTGGCGTTTGTACATTCTCCCCGTGTCTGGGTGGGTCTCACCCCCACAACCCAAAGATATACAGAGTAGGTAGATTGGCCATGTTACATTGCCACTTCATTGGAATTTTTTTTTAAAGTTTCACTTTTGCTTAGAGCAGAGTCACACACACAGCTCTGATGCCTTCAAGCTTTATACTCATGTTTGTGTTCTCATGTGCTTAGCCCTAATAAATTAGTCAGCAATGCGTATACCCATTGCCTAATGAGAAATTGGTGATTCTATTATTGTGGTGATCAGGGGTGGCAGCATGACTAAGTGCAAGTACAACATGGTGAACAGCCTTAAATCATGGTGCAGGCCATGAGAAGACCCTCGATGTTTTGATCAAACCACAATGAGTTTCAGTGTTAGAGATGTTGAAAAGACAGTAACTGCGAAGAAAAGCTTTGCCGACACGTTGCAGAGCTAGTGCTCGAGTAAAGAGCTGGTAAACAGATAGATCCCTGGTGGTGAGATTGCAGCGCACGGGCTGTCAGATCCATGAGTAGGACAGCTCGGTGCGAGGACCAGCACCGGGTTAGCTCAGTCGGGAAAGGTGAGTGACCGGGGTGTGGGCCTGATTGATAATGAGCAAAGAGAGTCAAAGAAAAACAAGCGTCATAAAAATCGAGCCAGAGGAGGTTGCGATTATAAACCGTGGTGTTGGTAGTTTCCGAACAATAAATTGAATAAAAGACAAAGATGGCATTACTATGTGGTGCATTCCAGCAACAACTCGTCTTTGCAGGCAGAGCTTGGAAAATCGTGCCAAAACAACTACAACGATACCAGGAACTACGGAAGGAGGAAGGTCAAAGGGATATTATCAGAATGTCCACAAAATTACGCAGTTTGAATTGGGAAGCAGCTGACTTACTATTTAAATTCAAAGCATTTAAACATCTATGGTTTCTTGATTCAGGCGTGTCTGAAACAGACAAGCAAGCCATAAAAATTTGCTTAGCAATGGGGAATGAAGGTTCACATAGGCTGAGCACATCAGGATTAACAGAAGAAGAGGATCCCCAAATGATATGCAACGGAATTCTCCGTCGGCGGGATCCTCCGGTCTGCGGCAGCGCACCCATTCCTGCGGGTTTCTCGATGGTGTGGGATGGCCACAATAGGGAATCCCATAGGTCGGCTGTGGGAACAGAGAATCCTGCTGCTGGCAGGGGTGCACCGCACCGAATGTTGGCGGACCGGAGAACCAACCCATGGACTACATTGGAAGCCAGTTCAGAATTAGGTTAAATGTATGTGTGCATCGATTAGAGTTCATGTAATTTTCACAACAGTTTGCATAGTGCAACCGCACATTAGTAACAATCCATGGAATCAGTCAGACATCATCTCATTGAGACAGATCAACCTGAGAAAGTAGTCGTATCACCTCATTTCATGACCAAACATCAAAATATCCAGAATGTTCAGACAAAATTGGCAGTTTCAACATTACACTTGCAGGAGAATGCAAGTCTGCCAATTGATCACCATGTAAGAGCAGCATCCACTTACAAGACAAATTGAAGGTCAAACTAATTAAAATGGAGAAAAATTGAATAATTAGAAGAGTACAAGGTTACACAGATTGGTGCAGCTCAATCAGATGTATCCTAAAGAAGGATGGATCATTGAAAGTATGCCTCCACCCATGATGTTTAAACACAGCTTTGATATGTCATCCTCACAAAATACCCACATTAGAAGAGATAAATCCGAGATTTGTAGCTGCTAAATCTTTTTCAAAGCTTGATGTCCAGCATGAGTACTGATCAATACATCTCGCAGAGAAGTCCCAAGAGGTTAATACATTTCATATCCCATTTGTACAATACGGTATTCAACAATTTCCTTTCGGGCTGCCCATCAGCTAGGATCTCTTTCAAGTGCACACGGACTGCACAGCATGCATTCTATCAGGATGCATCTGTATCGCAAATGACATAGCTGTTGTGGAAAGAAGAAAGCAAGAAATCAACCATAATCTGCACTTTTGATGCGAGTGACACATGATGAACAAGCAGCAGATCACTTTCTTTGGTTCTATTTTATACAAAGCTGGCTACTTTACCATTATTTGACAATTGCACAATACATCAAGCCCAACTGTCACGCACATTCTAAGTGCCATTTTCAGTTTACTTGGTGTGCCTAGAGGGATCATTATGGATAATGATCTGCAACTTATTGGTAAGTCATTTCATGATATGACAAGTGGAATATCGATCATACTATTTCTTCTCCTCTTTAATCTAGATCTAATGGCCAAGCTGAATGAATGACTCACATGGGAAATCCCCGAATCCTCAAATGTAGACAGACCTAGCAAGATCTACACATTGCAATGCTACATTTGAGAGCGTAAAGTGCAACACCTCTGCACCATCGGCAGAGCTCATGGTTGGCAGACTTGCATACTAATTTATGTTCTCTTACCCATTCTACTCTCTCAGAAAGTAGACAACTTATAAAACTGCAAAAGGTGCCTAACTTGTATGATAAAAATGCATATACAGAATTACCAGTTCACTGTTGTGGTTCACCTCCAGGAGCCCACAGAAAGAATGAAGTAACTGGGCCAAGGTGACAGGGATTTGTTCAGAACCGAGTCCAATGAAGGTATAACACATAAAGATTCAACTGAGGGCAAATCAGATCCATTCCTGCTCCTCAACCATTGTACAGTCCCATTGCATCTAGGACAAGATTCCAAATGTAACCAGGAACAGCATCCAGAATGACAATCCCACAGATCACCGTGAGCAAGTAAAGAAACCTCCAGATGAGGTTACCATTACAAGACCAGCAGATTAACTCTATGCTTCAGAGACTCATTGGTTCATGTTTGGAAACAGAGGTAGGTTTAAGTGTTTGTATATTTGTATTATTAAATATTAGAAATAAAGCATAGATTTAAGTGGGTTTAATTTAGTGTTTAGTGTAAGAAAGGGTACAATAATCTTTATTAGTGCCACAAGTAGGCTTACATTAACATTGCAATGAAATTACTGTGAAAATCCCCTAGTCGCCACACTCCGCCGCCTGTTCGGGTATACTGAGGGAGAATTCAGAATGTCCAATTCACCTAACAAGCACACTTTCGGGACTTATGGGAGGAAACCGGAGCACCCGGAGGAAACCCACACAGACATGGGGAGAATGTGCAGACTCCGCGGAGACAGTGACCCAAGCCAGGAAGCGAACCTGGGTCCCTGACACTGTGAAGCAACAGAGCTAACCACTGTGCTACCATGCCCATATTAGGCAAAGGTGTTTGCATGTATGGGGTCTTCGTTGTAGTTCAAACTGTATTTCTATTCTACTGAGAGAGAGTTGTATTGATAAATATTAGAAATAAAGTATAGATTTAAGATGGTTTAATTTAGTGTTTTGTGAAAAAAAGGGTACAACTCTAGTTAAATTCTTTTTAAGCAAAGGTGTTTGCACACATGGGGTCTTTGTTGTAGTTCAAACTATGTTTCTATTGAACTGAGAGAGAGTTTATGACAGGAAAAGTAAGCACAAACTTGAGGGCAGCCAAGACCACTTTTAAGGAAAAGGCTTTTTTGAGTTAATTTTAACTGGAAGTCAGAGTAGAAGGAGCTTCACAGTAAGCGAAAGAACATCTGTCCCAGCTTTGCGAGAAGAAAATCTACATATTGGAATAAGGGACAAGGAAGCAAGTGCCAGAAATCTAAAGAACTGCTCGTTAAGGAAATTAAAGAAATGAAGGGAAGTTTCCACAAAGCTTGGAGTTAAAGGAGCAAAGGAAACTGGAACATGATACAATGCAGTGAAGCCACAGACAGAGTTCAGAAGGAGTTAGCTAGCGAGAAGTCAGGACGATATCTGAAGTATTTCTAATGTTTGTGATATCTTACGAAGCACTGCAAAACGATAGTTGAAATATTGTGTTGCAGTCGGTGACTGGATCTCAGAGTTTGTGTAAAAGTATTCACGACAAAAGAATCCTGAAAGGCAGATCATTATTAAAACAGTGGAGGGGATGCCTTGTTTGAAAGGATAGTTATAAAATATGGAGGTGGGTACTTGATGAAAACAGCTGATGTAAAGCATTGGTTGATAGAAGATTTTTGAGAGTGAAACTTGGAGGCCGGGATTCTCCGATCCCGCGGCCAAGTTCTAACGTCGGCGTCAAAAGCAGCGCGAGCCACTCAGGCGTCAACGGGCCTCCAGGCCCAGGTATTCACCCCTTCCGAGGGGGCTAGTATGGCGCCTGAGTGGTGTCCGCTGCTCCAGCGCTCGAAAGCTGGCGCGTCACGGCCGGCGCGAGTTCGCGCATGCACATGGGTTCCCGTCTCCGCGCTGGCCCCCGGGCAATATGGCAGAGCCTACAGGGGCCTGGCGCAGATGAACATAGGCCCCTCCACGAAAATAGCCCTCCCACCAATCGGTAGGCCCAGATCGCGGGCCAGGCCACTGTGGAGGCCCCTCCCGGAGTCGGATCCCCTCAGCACCCCCACCAGGATGGCCCCTGCAGCCAGAACCCCGAGGTCCCGCCGGGTAGGACCATACGTAACCTACGCCAGCGGGACTCGGCGGGCACTTGGCCTGTCGAGGCACCGAAAATCGCCGCTTTCAATGGCCCCCCAACGGCGTGGCGGCAATCCCCTGGGCGCCCGAGAATCAGCGGCGAAGAATCGGCGGGCCAGTGTCGGAGCGGCGTGGCGTGATTTCCCCCCCCCCCCCCCCCCCCCCCCCGCCGATTCTCCAACCCGGCGGGGTATCGGAGAATCCCAGGCGGAAACTCTCGTCTGACAACCATCTGGGGAGAATTTAAGGAGAAATCCACAGAACATTGATTAAGTGGCATCTGCTTAGTGGGTTCAGAATGGAATGTGTCTGACCACAATCAGCCCATGGGCTTAAAGGGACTGTGTCTTTATTGAGACCATTACAGCAGAAGATATATTGTGTAACTTGTGTTATCCTTGAAATCCATGTACATTTGTGAAGATGGGGAGGACTGAAAGGAGTATTGTATTCTATTCAAACTTTTCGTGTTTAACAAATGTTTATTTTATTGTTAAAAGCTAATTGGCATTCTTATGACTCTGTGCCTCCATATTTTCTTTAAAAAAGTAAAAGTTTGGGGCGGGATTCTCCAGTCCGCCAGTCGTATTTTCCTGGGTGGAGCACCCTCGCCAGCAGCAGGATTCTCCATTCACACCAATGGGACTCCCCATTGTGGCCACCCCATGCCACCAGGAATCCCACAGGTGTGGTGTGCTGCCAGCGCAACGGAGAATCCCACCGGCGGAGAATCCAGCCCACAGTGTTTTGAGCCAGGGTTTCATTCTGGGATTTTCCCTTCCAGTTATGACACCAGCTGGGATCTCAAGAGTTAACAGTTCTTAAAGCCTATGTAATGGCAACTAAATATGAACATGTATTGTAAATAGTTATACCTTTTTATGAGGGGGGAATGTTGTAATATGCCTTTAAGAGATAGAGCTTAACATCACTAACAGGGAAATATACCCTGTGGTCCAGTCTTAGTTTCACTTTTACTTTTGCACAGCCACACACTTAGCTCTAATGTCTTCAAGCCTTATACCTACGTGTAAGTGTTCTCATATGCCTCATCTTAATAAAGGAACCAACAACTTGTTTATCCAATTGGTGGTTATATTATTACATTGATCTTCACCAGTAATGAAGGCTGACTCCACCCTCAGTGTTTAGGTAGGAATTTGAAACAATACAAAAACTTCAGAAATCTGAAGCGTGTTCATGGAATCTGTTCACGATCACTTCTGAATTTGAGAAAAAGACAGATAACTTTCAATATACCACTCAATCATAAACCGGTGTCGCAGTCAGTGCCCGGTATAGAAACTGCCCAATTTTCCTTTTCATTGAAATCAACAGAGAGGAAAATTGCTCGGGGCATATATTTGACAGCTTGTCCACAATGCCAGCTTTCTACCTAAAGTGATAATTAAGCCTAACAAGAAGATTTCATCAAGAAGATCTATGATAACACAAAATGCACCGAATCATTCTGCAAAAATGATTCTAATATTAACCAGAAATTTGCACTATGGCATTCATGCAAAAGATTAACTCATTAAAAATCTTCTCAACATGTCCATGTCTCTTTGTTGTCTTTATAAGACTTGCTGAATATTTTGATCACATTATTAATGATTTGTGAATAAAATTACTAGTTGCTTTAATCCCTTCTCTACTGTTCTGTATCATTATAGCTCCCATTTTGCAATGTTTGTTAGCAGAATATGAGTTGGCATAAAATCTAGCAAGTGGGGTCATTTTTAATCCTTAACATAAAAAGTATATCTTACAAGTCAGCTGCTGTTAGATCTTTAAAAGAGAAGATGTTCTTAAAAATCTGAAGTTCCAGCACTGCGCAAAAGCAAAGGACTGCCAAATGTGTGGGTGTCACTTTGAAATGAAGGAATGTCAACAGTTGAAGAGCTCAAAGTGCGAAACATTTCAGCAGTGGACTAGCTCGCTAACACTGGAAGCAAGTCATATTTGCCGTCAATGCAACACAAAGGTTTATAGTAAGGTTTCAGACCTTTTATAAACAAGCCTTCATGCTCTGTTTAAACTTGTTGCAAATGTGTGAATTTGCTTATTTCTCATACTCAAAGATCAGATTGGTTTGCTGACCTGGACTGCAGATGTAAATAGCAGGAATTTCCTGAAAGCTGAAAGAACTGGTTGTCCTTCCACTGTGCATTCTTGTTAGACTTAACTAACAACCTGGTTGTCTGAACTGTATCGTTTTCCACAGACAAAACTGCATTCTTGTGCTGTATGTAATGTGATCTGTATACTGGGTTTAATTGAATTTAAGCAAAATATCGGTTGTCTGGTCAGGAAACTCTCCACAAGCAATCTCCTATGCTAATCAGAGAATGAGTCAGTATTTGAAAAAGGCAGTGATTGGAACGCATCTAAGAATGGCGAGCTTTAACTCCTCAGATTTAAAAATGCAGTTTATAACGCAGTTCCTTCTAAATTCTGCTCTATGATGTTGCTAACTTTTGGTTGGTTCAATTAGCTCTGTTTTATAACCTTTGCTCTAGAGTCGCCAGGTATCTTTATGATACCGCCACGAGGTTCAAGTTCAAGTAATCATCAATAACTCAATACATAAATTAGTAAGATTCAAATCAAAGCACATTTATTTACACACAGTCAAATCTACTCATGCATAAACTCTACTTTCTAAGCTATTTCTACAACTAACAGGGCTATACTTAGCTTCGGACTGGCCCACCAGGTCAGGGGAACAAATGGCCTTTCGTTCGGGTTCTGAGTCTGCGGGATTCAAAAGCTGGTATGGACTGGTAGCTAGGAGCGCCTATCCCGTAGCGAGCGTTTGAGACTTACGTTCTTCGGCAGCAGCTGAACAGGTCACTGTCAAGGGTTGGTTGGCGTTGCTGAGTGACCCTGTCAAGAAGAACGATTTGAACTTGGGGGCTTTACTTTATAGTCCCCAGGGGCTTCCCGCCTTTCGGGGAGGACCCCGTACCTGGTTTCAAGTGATTGGACTTTGTTCCAATCGCTTGGTTCGATTTCTCCAATACTGGAGCGGTTCCCTGATTGATGGGCGGTCTTGAGGTGTCCGTTAACCTCTTTTGTGTTGGCTCCTGTTGGCGCCGAGGAGTCTGGCTTGGCCTTGTTTATCTCAAATGTTTCGATTGTTCCCGGGGATCGTGCATTACTATGTAGATGGCTGCTACATTATTATGCAGATGGCTGCTTGTATAAATGCTGTCTGGGCTTTTGCAGAGTTTAATACACAGTAACTTGCATCTGCTAGTTTCTGCCTGTGTTGGCTGAATTTCCCTTCAGCCTTTGCTGTTCTCCATTTTACATCGGGAATTGGCCAACCCAGGTGGCTACAATGATCAGGTGAAACTCTAAGCTGCTCTCAGGGTGAGTGGCAACTTCTCATACATTCTGCCATGATAGAAAATATGAGAATTTGATACAGGAGCAATTCTGGGGATGCTGGGCATTCTATGAGCGAGATTAGTCCAATATTTGCTTTTCTTTTTTCCGCTTTCTCATTTTTACTATAGTTAGGAAGGGGAAGACAGAAGCATAATTCATATTTTATGATGCTAAGGGTTCATAAGTTCAGCTGGATGACAGCTTTTGTCCTTCATACTGAACCGCTTTATGGTAGGTTCCATTCAGTTAGAAAAAGGTTGTTTCGCTTTGTTCAATATTCGTAAGTTCCTCCAAAGCCATTTTCACTAAAGGTGATTAATACACGAACTATCATATTTCGATATACTGTATTTTAAAATGTGTTTTCTCACATTATGTCATTGCACATAATAGTTAGCTGCTCAAAACTATAAAATAGTGGTCAGTATTTGGTATCTGCAAATTTATGAGAGTAAAGAGTGTGGTGGTTTTAAAATTAAGTCTGCAGGCCTCAGAGGTTGATGCGACCATCAATTCACATGAGACGGAGAGTTGAAGTGAACAGTGGTTTTAATCAGCTAGAACTGTGCCTGCCTGCGACTGCTCTGTGTTGAGTGCCGCCTACAGGCTAAGGATCTATATACCTCTCCCGAGGGGGCGGAGCCATAGGCGGAGCCCACAAGGGCACCAACATAATACAATGTAATGTAATGTAATACAATGGTGAATGGTAGCAGTAATACATTCACCACAGAGGTCCAAACAAACAAAGAGCTTTATTAGAAGATGTAACGCTACCGCCTGCTATGTTAGACTGAAACAGCCGATGATGCCTGGTCATGTCACGTGATCGGTCTCATAAAATGCCCCTGTTCCACTGCAAGGCTGCTGGTAAAGAAACACTAAAATCACTATAAATACAGCCACATTATCCTCCCCTTTAAATCAAAGGTCCCAGACACAATAGACCAGAATAACATTAACAATCAAACAACAACAATAGTCAATATGGCAGGCACTTTGGAGGCCGCCGTTCTCTGTGTGGTTGTCGGTGAATCTCTTTTTTTAAAAAATATATTTTATTTGAGTTTTTTGGCCAAACATAACAATACGTAGTGTTTCTTTTACACAACAATAAAGCAATATAAATAGCCGTGGCCAGTTTTAAACAAATAAATAAATAATATATAAACAAAAACAAAAGAAAAACAAAACTAAATGGCAACTGCCTTGTCCAAAATAAATACTCTCCAAAATTACAGTCAACAGTCCAATATACAATTACATATACCAAATACCTATACATGTACAATAACATCCCTGAGAGTCCGTCCGATTCCTCCCCCCCCCCCCCCCCCCCCCCACCCCCGGGTTGCTGCTGTTATCTACTTCTTTTCCGTGCCCTCTATCTTCCTGTGAGGTAGTCGAAGAACGGTTGCAACCGCCTGGTGAACCCCTGAGCCGAACCCCTTAACACAAACTTTATCCGTTCTAACTTTATGAACCCTGTCATATTGTTTATCCAGGTCTCCACCCCCGGGGGCTTAGCTTCCTTCCACATTAACAATATCCTGCGCCGGGCTACAAGGGACGCAAAGGCCAACACGTCAGCCTCTCTCGCCTCCTGCACTCCCGGCTCTTCTGCAACCCCAAATATAGCCAACCCCCAGCTTGGTTCGACCCGGACCCCCACCACCTTCGAAAGCACCTTTGCCACCCCCACCCAGAACCCCTGTAGTACCGGGCATGACCAGAACATGCGGGTGTGATTCGCTGGGCCTCTCGATCATCTCGCACACCTATCCTCTACCCCCAAAAATTTACTAAGCCGTGCTCCAGTCATATGCGCCCTGTGTAGCACCTTAAATTGTATCAGGCTTAGCCTGGCACACGAGGATGATGAGTTTACCCTACGTAGGGCATCCGCCCACAGCCCCTCCTCAATCTCCTCCCCCAGTTCTTCTTCCCATTTCCCTTTCAGCTCATCTACCATGATCTCCCCCTCGTCCCTCATCTCCCTGTATATGTCCGCTACTTTACCGTCGCCCACCCATGTCTCTGAGATCACTCTATCCTGCACTTCCTGCATCGGGAGCTGCGGGAATTCCCTCACCTGTTGCCTCACAAAAGCCCTCAATTGCATATACCGAAATGCATTCCCTTGGGGCAACCCATATTTCTCCATCAGCGCTCCCAAACTCGCAAACCTCCCATCTACAAATAGATCTCTTAATTGTACTACCCCAGCTCTTTGCCATGCTCCAAATCCCCCATCCATTCTCCCCGGAACGAACCTATGATTGTTTCTTATCGGGGACCACACCAAAGCTCCCGTCCCTCCCCTATGCCGTCTCCACTGCCCCCAAATTCTCAATGTAGCCACCACCACCGGGCTTGTGGTGTATTTCTTTGGTGAGAACGGCAACGGCGCCGTCACCATTGCTTGCAGGCTAGTCCCCTTGCAGGACGCCCTCTCCATTCTCTCCACGCCGCTCCCTCACCTTCTCCCATCCACTTACACACCATTGAAACATTGGCGGCCCAGTAGTACTCACTTAGACTCGGTAGTGCCAGCCCCCCCCCTGTCCCTGCTACGCTGCAAGAATCCCCGCCTCACCCTCGGGGTCTTCCCAGCCCACACAAAACTCATAATGCTCTTCTCAATTCTTTTGAAAAAAGCCTTCGTGATCACCACCGGGAGGCACTGGAACACAAAAAGGAATCTCGGGAGGACCACCATTTTAACCGCCTGCACCCTACCTGCCAATGACAAGGACACCATGTCCCATCTCTTGAAATCCTCCTCCATCTGTTCCACCAACCATGTTAAATTAAGCCTATGTAATGTACCCCAATTCTTGGCTATCTGGATCCCCAGGTACCGGAAGTCCCTTGTTACCTTCCTCGACGGTAAATCCTCTATCTCTCTGCTCTGCTCCCCCGGGTGCACCACAAATAACTCACTTTTCCCCATGTTCAGTTTATACCCTGAAAAATCCCCAAACTCCCCAAGTATCCGCATTATCTCTGGCATCCCCTCCGCCGGGTTCGCCACATATAGCAACAAATCGTCCGCATATAGAAATACCCGGTGTTCTTCTCCCCCCCTAAGTACTCCCCTCCACTTCCTGGAACCCCTCAGTGCCATGGCCAGGGGTTCAATCGCCAGTGCAAACAATAACGGGGACAGAGGACATCCCTGCCTCGTCCCTCTATGGAGCCGAAAATAGTCAGACCCCCGTCCATTCGTGACCACGCTCGCCATCGGGGCCCTATACAGCAACTGTACCCACCTGATACACCCGTCCCCAAAGCCAAATCTCCTCAACACCTCCCACAAATAATCCCACTCCACTCTATCAAATGCTTTCTCGGCATCCATCGCCACCACTATCTCCGCTTCCCCCTCTGGTGGGGGCATCATCATTACCCCTAGCAGCCTCCGTATATTTGTATTTAGCTGTCTCCCCTTCACAAACCCAGTTTGGTCCTCATGGACCACCCCGGAAACCATCCTCTATCCTCATTGCCATTACCTTGGCCAGGATCTTAGCATCCACATTCAGGAGGGAAATGGGCCTGTATGACCCGCATTGCAGCGGGTCTTTTTCCTTCTTTAGGAGGAGCGATATCGTTGCCTCTGACATAGTCGGGGGCAGCTGCCCCCTTTCCCTCGCCTCATTAAAGGTTCTCATCAGTAGCGGGGCCAGCAAGTCCAAATATTTCTTGTAGAATTCAACTGGGAATCCGTCTGGTCCCGGGGCCTTCCCCGCCTGCATGCTTCCAATCCCTTTCACTACTTCCTCCGTCTCAATCTGTGCTCCCAGCCCCACTCTCTCCTGTTCCTCCACCTTAGGAAATTCCAGCTGATCCAGAAAGCACATCATTCTCTCCTTCCCGTCCGGGGGCTGCGCTTCATATAATCTTTCATAAAAAATGCCTTGAACACTCCATTCACTCTCTCCGCTCCCCGCTCCATCTCCCCCTCCTCATCTCTGACCCCCCCATCTCCCTCGCTGCTCCCCTTTTCCTCAGTTGGTGGGCCAACAACCTACTCGCCTTCTCCCCATATTCGTACTGTACACCCTGTGCCTTCCTCTATTGTCCCTCTGCCTTACCCGTAGTCAACAAGTCAAACTCTATATGTAGCCTTTGCCTTTCCCTGTATAGTCCCTCCTCCGGTGCCTCCGCGTATTGTCTGTCCACCCTCAGCAGTTCTTTCAACAACCGCTCCCTTTCCCTACCCTCCTGCTTTCCTTTATGTGCCCTAATAAATATCAGCTCCCCTCTAACCACTGCCTTCAGTGCCTCCCAGACCACTCCCACCTGTACCTCCCCATTATCATTAATTTCCAAGTACCTTTCAATACACCCCCTCACCCTTAAACACACCCCCTCATCTGCCAATAATCCCATGTCCATTCTCCAGGGTGGAAGCTGTTGTTTTTCTTCCCCTATCTCCAGGTCCACCCAGTGTGGAGCATGATCCGAGATGGCTATAGCCGTGTACTCCGTCCCCGTCACCTTTGGGATCAGTGCCCTTCCCAAAACAAAAAAATCTATTCGTGAAAATACTTTATGTACATAGGAGAAAAACGAAAACTCCTTACTCCTAGGTCTACTAAATCTCCAGGGATCTACTCCTCCCATCTGCACCATAAAATCCTTAAGCACCCTAGCTGCAGCCGGCCTCCTTCCGGTCCTGGACCTCGATCTGTCCAGCCCTGGGTCCAGCACCGTATTAAAGTCTCCACCCATTACCAACTTTCCCGCCTCTAGGTCCGGGATGCGTCCTAACATACGCCTCATAAAATTGGCATCATCCCAGTTCGGGGCATACACGTTCACCAATACCACCGCCTCCCCTTGCAATTTGCCACTCACCATCACGTATCTGCCCCCGCTATCTGCCACTATAGTCTTTGCCTCAAACATTACCCGCTTCCCCACTAGTATGGCCACCCCCTTGTTTTTTGCATCCAGCCCCGAATGAAACACCTGCCCCACCCATCCTTTGCGAAGTCTAACCTGGTTTGTCAGCTTCAGATGCGTCTCCTGAAGCATAACCACATCTGCCTTCAGTTTCATTAGGTGTGCGAGTACCCGTGCCCTCTTAATCGGCCCGTTCAGCCCTCTCACATTCCACGTGATCAACCGGGTTGGGGGGCTCTTTAACCCCCCCCCCCCCCTTGACGACTAGCCATTTCCTTTTTCAATCCAGCTCCTCACCCGGTTCCCACGTAGCTGTATCCCCCCCAGGCGGCGCCCCCCCCGCCCCGACCCCCCCCTCCCATACCAGCTCCCCCTTCTCCCCAGCAGCAGCAACCCAGTTAACCCCCCCCCCGCTAGATCCCAAGCTAGCGTAATTACACCCCCCATGTTGCTCCCAGAAGTCAGCAAACTTTGGCCGACCTTGGCTTCCCCCCGTGACCTCGGCTCACACTGTGCGAGGCCCCCTCCTTCCTGCTTCCCTGTTCCCGCCATGATTACCATAGCGCGGGAACAAAGCCCACGCTTCCCCTTTTGGCCCCACCCCCAATGGCCGGCGCCCACAGCTCCTCATCCTCCCTCACCCGCTCCCTCACGACATGGGGAAGAGAGAGAAATTACAGGGTCGCAGGTTTAACAATCTGGGAAGTCTTCTCTTCCCCCTGTTCCCCCCTTCATCCCACAAATTCACCCCCCCCCTATTGTCCCAAACGTTCTTTTTCTTCTGGCCCGCTCACTCCAGCTTCTCCTCGACAATAAATGTCCACGCTTCGTCTGCCGTTTCAAAGTAGTGGTGTTTCCCTAGATGTGTGACACACAGTCTCGCCGGCTGCAACATTCCGTATTTGACCTTCCTTTTATGCAACACCGCCTTGGCCCGATTAAAGCTTGCCCTCCTTCTCGCCACCTCCGCACTCCAATCTTGATACACGCGGATCACCGCATTCTCCCACCTACTGTTCCGAGTTTTCTTGGCCCATCTGAGGACCATCTCTCTGTCCTTGTATCGGAGAAATCTCACAACTATTGCTCGAGGAGTTTCTCCAGCCCTCGGTCTTCGCGCCATAACTCGATAGGCTCCCTCCACCTCCAGCGGACCCGTCGGGGCCTCTGATCCCATTAACGAATGCAGGATCGTGCTCACATATGCCCCGACGTCCGCCCCCTCTGCACCTTCGGGAAGACCAAGAATCCTTAAGTTCTTCCTCCTCGCATTGTTCTCCAGCACCTCCAGCCTTTCCACACATCTTTCGTGTTGTGCCTCGTGGATCTTCGTTTTCACCACCAGGCCCTGTATGTCGTCCTCATTCTCAGCAGCCTTTGCCTTCACGACCCGAAGCTCCTGTTCCTGGGTCTTTTGCTCCTCCTTTAGCCCCTCAATCTCTTGTAATATCGGGGCCAACAGCTCCTTCTTCATCTCCTTTTTGAGTTCATCTACGCAACGCCGCAGGAACTCTTGTTGGTCAGTGCCCCATATTAAACTGCCTTCTTCCGACGCCATCTTGCTTTGTGCCTGCCTTCCTGGCCGCTGCTCTTGAGGATCCACCACAATCCGGCTACTTTCCTCTCTTTTTTCCATCCGTGTCCGGGGGGGATTCCCTTCTGGATTACCGCACAGTGTTATTTGCCGTTAAAATTGCTGATGGGGCTCCTATCAAAGCCCAAAAGTCCGTTCCATCGGGAGCTGCCGAAACGTGCGACTTAGCTGGTCATCGCCGCACCCGGAAGTCTTGTCGGTGAATCTCAGGCACCCGCCTTTTAATGCATTCTGCAACCTCTAATGTCTTTTGCTTGGACATTGGGCGCAATTTAATGGCCGCATTGCACTTAAGCGAGAGCGCGACCAGGTTGTTAAATCGCGGGAGAGGCCAAAATCAAGAAATGCGCCGGGCGCAAATCTGTTTGTGATCTAATCGGCCCGCTCCCGTTGGCGAAATTAGGATCCCGCTGTGGCATGGCAGGAAACCAATAATCACCACTTAAGGTCAATTTCCATACCACAGGCGTCCAGCAAGGCCGAGGGTGTACCGTGACAGAATGTCGTTCGAGGCCCTACCGGACATCACATGCAGGAGGAGACTACGGTTCAGCAGGGAGACGGTCGCACATATATGCCACCTCGTGGCGCACCTCGCACCACTTGGAATGGGTAGAGGACACGCTATACCAGTCTCTGTCAAGGTGATGGTGGCCATAAACCTTTACACTACCGGTTCCTTCCAGGCGCCAAGTGGGGACCTATCCGGGATCTCACAGGCATCGGTCCATAGGTGCATCAGGGCCATCACCGACGCCTTGTACGCCATCGCGGACAGGTACATTAAATTCCCCGAGGACCGAGCACAGCAGGAAGCACGGGCACGTGGATTCGCCAAGGTGGCCGGGATACCGATGGTCCAGGGTACCATCGATGGTGCGCACGTCCCCATGCGCCCACCTGCAGACAACAGTGAAGTGTTCATGAACAGGAAGAGCGCATACTACACAAACATTCAGGTGGTGTGCGACCCCCACATGACGATCATGCACGTGTGTGCAAGGTACCCCGGGAGTGTGCATGACGCCTACATTCTGGCACAGTCGTTCATCCCCGCAATGTTCGATGGATGCTCCCCCCCGGCTGAGGGGCTGGTTTCTGGGCGACAAGGGCTATCCGTTGAGGTCATGGCTGCTGACGCCAATACGGAGGCCTCAGACCAACACGGAGAGCCTATACAACGAGGCCCATGCAGCAACCAGGGGTGTGGTGGAGCGGTGCTTCGGCCGGCTGAAGATGAGATTCAGATGCCTGGACCGCTCCGGAGGGGCCCTGCAGTACCGGCCTGACAGGGTCGGTCGCATAGTTGTGGTCTGCTGTGCGCTGCACAACATTGCCATGCAGAGGGGAGATGACCTGGTGGAGGAGTCGGACGGAGGACGCGGCGGCACTACTTAGAGTCACTAATCCATGAAGGAAGATGACTGCATCAAGCCTGCAGATGGTCTGTGGAAGCTGTCAATCAAAGGCCACTACTAGAAAGCTATGAATAGCTTGCAGCTAATGGGTCCGAGGGGTCTAGATGTAGGTCACAGATGTTCTCCTTCCATGAATGGACATGTAGAGATTCAAGGTATGTGTTACAGCTGTAAGATCTCCCCCCGCTCCCCCCATCCGCTGTCTGGACTGCTCTCTAACGTCCAGATAGGGGTCTCTTTTCTGGGGATTCCCTTTAGCTAGGGGCCTGGGGGGGGGGGGGGGGGGGGGTCTCCCTATTACAGGGGTCCCTGGGGGAGGGGGGGTCTCGCCATTGCAGGGTGTGACAACATCTTGGGCTAATATGTGCTCAATTCCAGTCCCACAGGCCCCTGAGTCCCAGCACAAGTGAATTAACCAATAATTCATGGAAAGTTTTTGAGATCTTCGGCTCTTCACTACTTGAATGATTTAGAGGCACCAGGGGTGGGATTCTCCATGAACCGGCGGGACGGGCCACTCTGGCGCCGAGGAATCCTCCGCACCTTCCGGGGCTAGGCCAGCACCGGAGTGTTTGGCGCCAGCCAGCGCGGAAGGGCCTCCACCGGATGGCGTGAGTTTGCGCATGTGCGGGAGCGCCAGCGTGTGCTGGTGTCATCCCAGCGCAGGGGGGGTTCTTCTCCGCGCCTGCCATGGAGGAGGTTGACAGCGGCCGGTGCGGAGGGAAAGAGTGCCCCCACGGCACATGCCCGGCCGCGGATTGGTGGGCCCCGATTGCGGGCCAGGCCACCGTGGGGGCACCCCCCAGGGCCAGATCCACCCGTGCCCCCCTGAGGACTCTGCAGGCTGCCCGTGGAGCCAGGTCCTGCCGGTAAGGACCTGTTGTGATTCACGCCGGCGGGACCTGCCGAAAATGGGCAGCCACTTGGCCCATCGCGGGCCGGAGAATCGCCGGGGGGGGGGGGGGGCGCTGCCAGCAGCCGCCGACCAGCGTGCCGCGATTCCTGCCCCCGCCAAAACCCTGGCGCCAGAGAATTCGGCAGCCGGCAGGGGCAGGATTCACGCCGGCCCGGCCAGGTCGGAGAATCCCGCCCCAGTTTTGTAAGTGAAAGTTATCAACTGTTTATTTTTAACAAAAATAGAGATAAGACATGCCATACTAAGATAATGGCCAGCTATTCTACTACTCCCCCTTTTTACTGCCCCATCCTCTGTTCAAACACACACAAGACATATACACGTAGAGGGCAGAGAGCGCAAAAATAAAAAAGAATCATACCAAATGGAAGGTGAGTCCTTACTTCGGATGTTGAAATTATTTTCTCAGCAGGCTGTCCTTTCAGGACGCAGAGAGATTAACCATCAATTGGATTGCTAACAAGGATCTTCTGATTGGAGCATTCAGGTAGAACTCACAGGCTGTGTGATCTCCTCTGGGGAATCACTTTAACTTGCTTTAACCTGGGCCTTCCTGTCCCTGGCAGAAAACTCTGGAATGGTCAGCACCAATCAGCATAGACTATCGTCTAATAGCCCAACAAAGTAAACAGCTCATTGGCCGTCAGCCAAGTCCATCAAGATGAGTTATTAGTTCCTGCTGGATTCCTTTTTGCAGATCCTATTAATTGACCAGGTGCAAAAATTGTAAAAGCCAGAAAAACAGGAAATAAAGGGAATACACAGGAAAGACAGGGTTTAAACAGAAGGACCCTTACAGTTGTCCCTGTGTGGGTCTCCTTATTAAAGGGATCCCTGTAGGGTGGTGTGGGGGGTCTGGTAGAGGAAGGTGGCAGGTAGTGAATTGTGGTTGAAAGGGTAGTCCTTGGATGGGCTTTGGGGGAAACGTCCTTAAGGAGTTACCCACTTGGCCCATCGCAAGGTTCACCATAACAGGCTCACGTTTGGTGAGGCCATCTGTAACTCCCGCCCACCTGATTCCCGGGCCTGGAGGCTGGAGAATCAGGGAGGGGCAGAGAATAGGATGCCAACCCACTAAATAGATGCAAATAGGTCATTAAGACTCATTTGCAATCATTTACATCATTGCGCTTGCGCGCGGTTGATCCCGCCGCCAGCTTGGGCCATTGGGTTCGGGTCGGCGGCGAGCACTGCTTTTGCTATTCTCCACCACATTGGGACTCCGATACCAGCAGCGAGTAATGGAGAATCCTCCATAATGTTTCTTCTTGTTCTCCCGCCGTATGACCTGATCCTGCTGCTTTTTGTAGAAAGTTTATTTTGTATTGGGTGGTTTTAGCAAATCGAATGCTGTGTCTCCTTCATGTTCGCCATTAGCAATGCCGGGGAAACTTGGGTTGTTGAGTGCGCTGTATACCTGTATGCAAGCAGGAATTTAGGCAATGAACCTTGTTCTCTAGTTAACTTTAACAAATGTTTTGTTGTTGTACAAAGCCTTCTGCCAGCCCATTTGTGGCAGTATAATAAAGAGCAGACCGGATATGTTGAATTCCATTCCCTATCAATTAGTTTATGAACTCTTACAAAATGAATTGCGGCGGATTACTGCTCACCAGGTGTTCAGGGTAATGGAATCTACTGATGATTTCACCCAATCTCTCAATTGTTTTGTCACTGACGTTGACTTCATTATGGCAACTTCAGGCCATTTTGAGTGAGCATCGACTAGAATGAAAAACATGTACCCTTCAAATGCATAATCAACATGTACCCATTGGCAGGCCTTTTCTGGCCAATCCTACAGGTGTAATGTCGCTAATAGCAGCAGGTTCCGCACTTTTCTGCAAGACGCACACATTCCTGCCTTCTCCTCGATTTCGGCATCTAGCCCCGGGCTGGCTATTTCCTTCATCCTTACAATATCACAGTGGCCTTCATGTCATTGGTTTAATGCACGTTTTCTATGGAATGGTGGAATGATGACTCTAATTCCCCAGAGTAGACAACCTGCCTATAGGGAAAATTCAATTCTTTGAGTGCAATATGGCTTTAACTCAGGGTTTGCTCCTGAAGTCTTTCCACAAAGCACCATGTCCATGACCTCTGACAGTAATAGATAATTTCTGGTATGCTTCTTAACTTGTCCTGTGGTTACAGGAGCATTATCCTCTGTCTTGAAGGAGATAAAGGCTGGATTCTCCGATTCTGTGACTATGTCCACAGGAAAGTCAGCGCTGCCCCCACACTGATCTTCCATCCGGTGGGGGGCAAGCAGCCGCGCAGCGTAAAGCCCCCGAACGCAATTTCGCCGGCGCCGATCGGAGAATCCCGCCCAATGTTTCCACACAAACTGCTTATCGACAAACTATTTGGCAAAGTTGATTGGGAGAGTTCATCTGCGTTCCAATGAAGGCTTGACTGAAAATATTTGATCATGTATGTCTATGCTGACAAGGGAAAAGCCCATCTCTGCATTCTGCTCATTGCTAGTGATGGACGCCCGGTATGATTTCTTAAAATAGTTGTTCATGGGAGGTGGGTGTCGTTGTTAGTGGTTCATGGTCTGTCAATAAAGTGAATTTACTCCCAGACTGGAATTGGTAGAACCATTTTATGCCAAAAATGATTCCTATGGCTTCTCTTCACCTGTGGGCATTATGTGGGAAACCATCACCTCACCCCCGTTAAGGTAATGCAGGAGTAAATTTGGATCAAATTGTGTCAAGACTTCTGACCTGAGTAGAGCCTCTTTGGCTTATACGAACGCTCTCTCATTGATCCCCTCATTTCCACTTATTATTTTGACCCAGCAAATTGTGTACGGGTTTTAGAATAGTAATTAGATTAGGGATAAACTTTCCTTAATAACTTAGTAAACCCAAGAAAGATCGAAGTTAGTTCACATTCTGAGGTGTGGGAGCCTTGGTAATGGCTTTGACTTTCGAAGGCGACTTATGCAGTGCCTTGGCGTCAATAACATGCCCAAGGTCTTCAAGTGAAGATGGGAAAAATTCACATGTGTCTTTTTGGACACTTTATCCATAATCTTCGAATCTCTGGAGTCCGTCATCTCGGTTGCAGCGATGTTCTTCCTCATTCTTTCCAGTAACCATGATGTCATCTCAGTAACACTAGACTCCATCTAATCCACTTAAAATTTGGTCCACATCTCGTTCGAACAATGCTAGTGCAGAAGTAATGCCAAATGGTAGTCTTTTGTATCAGAATAACCCTTTATGTGTCACAATTATCGAGAACTGGTGTGAATCTTGATCTACATTCATTTGGAGATATGCTTGACTGAGGCCAATTTTACTGAAGTGTTGGCCTTCAACCAACACAACAAATAAGTCATCAATCAATGGCAGAGAATACTATTCTGCACATAGTACATGATTAATAGTCACTTTAAAATCACCACAAATAGGTACAGATTTGTCTTTTTTATCACGGGTACAATCGGTGTGGCCCAATCACTCACGTTAATGGGTTCAAAAACTCAATTTCTGACAAGCCATTCTAATTCTGCCTCTCCTTTCGGTCTGTTTGTGTACGGCACTGACCCAACCTTTAAGCATCTCACCTGACTTTCTTCCTTGACCTTCAGCTTTACTGCGATATCCTTCATGCTTCCCAACTCACCATTGAAGTCAATGGCAAGTTTCTTCAAGATTTTGGATAGACCTGATTCGGAATCTGTCATAAGATTTACCTCGACTCAATTTAATTTGATCTTTTCCAGCAAAGCTCTTCTCAATTAGTGCTGTGTAATTCCCTTCAACCATGTGTCGGGAAAATTTGCCGTCTGTCCATTTAATAGCGCTGTTACATCGATACAGCCCCTCAACTGAACCACTTCTCCAGTATAGGTTTTTAACACTATCTGCGAGGGTTGCAGAGCACTATGTCAGAGTTTTTCTTGATTGGCAGCCTCTGGCACCAGCAAGACAGCTGCCCCAGTTTCCACCTCCATCTTCAATGGCTGACCGTCCAGTAATGGAGTGACCCAATATCAGTTTATTGCACCAGCAATAGCTCGTACATTTAATGACAGTTTGTCTTTGGACTGTAAATCAAATTCCTTCTCATGTCCTTTTTATACGACGTGGACACCTTTCCCTTTATTCGGTTTCCCATTTGATTTATTTGGCTCTTGCTTTTTGCGACTTTTGCCTGAAGCTTCTTTCTTTTTCCAACAAGTGTGTCACTGTGGCCCTTTCTGCCACAGTTCCTGCACAGAATGTTTTGTCCTAAATGTGCGCAGTATACGGAACAAGGTAAATGAGCTTGTTGCACACTTTGAAATTGAACAGTACTGATGTCGTGGGCATCACAGAGATGTGGCTGCAAGGGGATCAGGACTGGGATCTAAATATACAAGGATATGTGTTCTAGCGGAAGGACAGGCAGATGGGCAAAGGGGGCGGGGCTGCATTGTTAGTAAGGAATGAAACTAAATCGAGAGCAAGATGCAATATAGGATCAGAAGACATAGAATCTTGATGGGTAGAGTTGAGGAATCGCAAAGATAAAAAGACTCTGATGGGAGTTATGTACAGGCCCCCTAGCAGTAGTCAGGATGTGGGGCAGAAAATAAATCAGGAGTTAGAAAAGGCATGTAAAATAGGCAATACCACAATAATCAGGTGGGCCTTCAATATGCAGGTGGACTGGGAAAATCAGGTTGGTAGTGGATCCCAAGCAATGGAATTTGTGGAATGTCTAAGAGATGGTTTTTTGGAGCAGCTTGTGATAGAGCCTACGAGGGAACAGGCAATTCTGGATTTGGTGAACTGTAATGAGGCAGACTTGATTAGGGAACTTAAGGTGAAGGAACCCTTAGGGAGCAGTGACCACAATATGATAGAATTTACACTGCAGTTTGAGAGGGAGAAGCTGGAGTCAGATGTAACGGTATTACAATTAAGTAAGGGTAACTATAAAGACATGAGGGAGGAGCTGACCAGAGTTGATTGGAAAAGGAGCCTAGCAGGGAAGACAGTGGAACAGCAATGGCAGGAGCTTTTGGGGGTTATTCGGGAGGCACAACAGAAATTCATCCCATGGAGGGGGAAACATGTTAATGGGAGGACGAGGCATCCATGGCTGCTGAGGGAAATCAAGGACAGCATAAAGGCTAAAGAAAAAGCATACAAAGTGGCGAGTATTAGTGGGAAGTCAGAGGATTGGTAAGCCTTTAAAAGTGAGCAGAGGACAACTAAAAAAGCAATGAGGGGGGAAAGGATGAAGTATGACTGCAAGCTAGCTAGTAATATAAAGGAAGATAGGAAGAGTTTTTTTCAATATATAAAAGTTAAAATAAAGGCAAAAATAGACATTGGACCACTGGAAACAAAGAAATGGCAGACAAACTGTCTGACAAATCTGTTAGAGTTCTTTGAGGAGGCAACAAGGAAGTTAGACAAAGGAGAACCAGTGGACGTGATTTATTTCGATTTCCAGAAGGCCTTTAACAAGGTGCCGCATAGGAGACTGTTAAATAAGTTAAGAGCCCATGGTGTTAAGGGTAAGATCCTGGCATGGATAGAGGATTGGCTGGCTGGCAGAAGGCAGAGAGTGGGGATAAAGGGGTCTTTTTCAGGATGGTAGCTGGTGACTAGTGGTGTACCTCAGGGGTCGGGCTGAGACCACAACTTTTCACAATATACATTAATGATCTGGAAGAAGGAACTGAAGGCACTGTTGCTAAGTTTGCAGATGATACAAAGGCCTGCAGAGGGGCAGGTAGTATTGAGGAAGCAGGTGGGCTGCAGAAGGAATTGGACAGGCTAGGAGAGTGGGCAAAGAAGTGGCAAATCGAATACAATGTGGAAATGTGTGAGGTTATGCACTTTGGAAGGAGAAATGGAGGCATAGACTATTTCCTAAATGGGAAGATGCTTAGGAAATCAGTAGCACAAAGGGACTTAGGAGTCCGTGTTCACAATTCTCTTAAGGTTAACGTGCAGGTTCAGTTGGCAGTTAGGAAGGCAAATGCAATGTTAGCATTCATGTCGAGAGGGCGAGAATACAACAAAGAACAAGAACAAAGAAATGTACAGCACAGGAACAGGCCCTTTGGCCCTCCAAGCCCGTGCCGACCATGCTGCCCGACTAAACTACAATCTTCTACACTTCCTGGGTCCGTATCCTTCTATTCCCATCCTATTCATGTATTTGTCAAGATGCCCCTTAAATGTCACTATCGTCCCTGCTTCCACCACCTCCTCCGGTAGCGAGTTCCAGGCACCCACTACCCTCTGTGTAAAAAACCTGCCTCGTACATCTACTCTAAACCTTGCCCCTCTCACCTTAAACCTATGCCCCCTAGTAATTGACCCCACTACCCTGGGGAAAAGCCTCTGACTATCCACTCTGTCTATGCCCCTCATAATTTTGTAGACCTCTATCAGGTCTCCCCTCAACCTCCTTCGTTCCAGTGAGAACAAACCGAGTTTATTCAACCGCTCCTCATAGCTAATGCCCTCCATACCAAGCAACATTCTGGTAAATCTCTTCTGCACCCTCTCTAAAGCCTCCACATCCTTCTGGTAGTGTGGCGACCAGAATTGAACACTATACTCCAAGTGTGGCCTAACTAAAGTTCTATACAGCTGCAACATGACTTGCCAATTCTTATACTCAATGCCCCGGCCAATGAAGGCAAGCATGCCGTATGCCTTCTTGACTACCTTCTCCACCTGTGTTGCCCCTTTCAATGACCTGTGGACCTGTACTCCTAGATCTCTTTGACTTTCAATACTCTTGAGGGTTCTACCATTCACAGTATATTCCCTACCTGCATTAGACCTTCCAAAATGCATTACCTCACATTTGTCCGGATTAAACTCCATCTGCCATCTCTCCGCCCAAGTCTCCAAACAATCTAAATCCTGCTGTATCCTCTGACAGTCCTTATCGCTATCCGCAATTCCACCAACCTTTGTGTCGTCTGCAAACTTACTAATCAGACCAGTTACATTTTCCTCCAAATCATTTATATACACTACAAAGAGCAAAGGTCCCAGCACTGATCCCTGTGGAACACCACTGGTCACAGCCCTCCAATTAGAAAAGCATCCCTCCATTGCTACCCTCTGCCTTCTATGACCTAGCCGGTTCTGTACCCACCTTGCCAGCTCACCCCTAATCCCGTGTGACTTCACCTTTTGTACTAGTCTACCATGAGGGACCTTGTCAAAGGCCTTACTGAAGTCCATATAGACAACATCCACTGCCCTACCTGCATCAATCATCTTAGTGACCTCCTCGAAAAACTCTATCAAGTTAGTGAGACACGACCTCCCCTTCACAAAACCATGCTGCCTCTCACTAATACGTCCATTTGCTTCCAAATGGGAGTAGATCCTGTCTCGAAGAATTCTCTCCAGTAATTTCCCTACCACTGAAGTAAGGCTCACCGGCCTGTAGTTCCCTGGATTATCCTTGCTACCCTTCTTAAACAGAGGAACAACATTGGCTATTCTCCAGTCCTCTGGGACATCCCCTGAAGACAGTGAGGATCCAAAGATTTCTGTCAAGGCCTCAGCAATTTCCTCTCCAGCCTCCTTCAGTATTCTGGGGTAGATCCCATCAGGCCCTGGGGACTTATCTACCTTAATATTTTTTAAGGCACCCAACACCTCGTCTTTTTGGATCTCAATGTGACCCAGGCTATCTACCCACCCTTCTCCAGACTCAACATCTACCAATTTCTTCTCTTTGGTGAATACTGATGCAAAGTATTCATTTAGTACTTCGCCCATTTCCTCTGGCTCCACACATAGATTCCCTTGCCTATCCTTCAGTGGGCCAACCCTTTCCCTGGCTACCCTCTTGCTTTTTATGTACGTGTAAAAAGCCTCGGGATTTTCCTTAACCCTATTTGCCAATGACTTTCCGTGACCCCTTCTAGCCCTCCTGACTCCTTGCTTAAGTTCCTTCCTACTTTCCTTATATTCCACGCAGGCTTTGTCTGTTCCCCGCCTTTTAGCCCTGACAAATGCCTCCTTTTTCTTTTTGACGAGGCCTACAATATCTCTCGTTATCCAAGGTTCCCGAAAATTACCGTATTTATCCTTCTTCCTCACAGGAACATGCCGGTCCTGAATTCCTTTCAACTGACACTTGAAAGCCTCCCACATGTCAGATGTTGATTTGCCCTCAAACATCCACCCCCAATCTATGTTCTTCAGTTCCCGCCTAATATTGTTATAATTAGCCTTCCCCCAATTTAGCACATTCATCCTAGGACCACTCTTATCCTTGTCCACCAGTACTTTAAAATGTACTGAATTGTGGTCACTGTTACCGAAATGCTCCCCTACTGAAACATCTACCACCTGGCCGGGCTCATTCCCCAATACCAGGTCTAGTACCGCCCCTTCCCTAGTTGGACTGTCTACATATTGTTTTAAGAAGCCCTCCTGGATGCTCCTTACAAACTCCGCCCCGTCTAAGCCCCTGGCACGAAGTGAGTCCCAGTCAATATTGGGGAAGTTGAAGTCTCCCATCACCACAACCCTGTTGTTTTTACTCTTTTCCAAAATCTGTCTGCCTATCTGCTCCTCTATCTCCTGCTGGCTGTTGGGAGGCCTGTAGTAAACCCCCAACATTGTGACTGCACCCTTCTTATTCCTGATCTCTACCCATATAGCCTCACTGCCCTCTGAGGTGTCCTCCCGCAGTACAGCTGTGATATTCTCCCGAACCAGTAGCGCAACTTCGCCTCCCCTTTTACATCCCCCTCTATCCCACCTGAAAAATCTAAATCCTGGAACGTTTAGCTGCCAGTCCTGCCCTTCCCTCAACCAGGTCTCTGTAATGGCAACAACATCATAGTTCCAAGTACTGATCCAAGCTCTAAGTTCATCTGCCTTACCCGTAATACTTCTTGCATTAAAACATATGCACTTCAGGCCACCAGACCCGCTGTGTTCAGCAACTTCTCCCTGTCTGCTCTGCCTCAGAGCCCCACTGTCCCTATTCCCTAGTTCTCCCTCAATGCTCTCACCTTCTGACCTATTGCTCCCGTGCCCACCCCCCTGCCATACTAGTTTAAACCCTCCCATGTGACACTAGCAAACCTCGCGGCCAGGATATTTATGCCTCTCCGGTTTAGATGCAACCCGTCCTTCTTATACAGGTCACACCTGCCCCGGAAGAGCTCCCAGAGATCTGAGGCTGTATAAGGCTCTGGTCAGACCCCATTTGGAGTATATGAGCAGTTTTGGGCCCTTTATCTAAGGAAGGATGTGCTGGCCTTGGAAAGGGTCCAGAATTATGGCCGGTTTTGCTCAGTGGGCAGCTAGTTTGTAATGCAGAACAAGGTCAGAAGCGCAAGTTCAATTCCCGTACTGGCTTACCCGAACAGGCGCCGGAATGTGGCGACTAGGGGCTTTTCACAGTAACTTCATACCTGTGACAATAAAAGGTTAAATAAATTAATTAATTAAAGGAGGTTCACAAGAATGATCCCTGGAATGAAGAGCTTGTCATATGAGGAACGGGTTGAGGACTCTGGATCTGTACTCGTTGGAGTTTAGAAGGATGAGGGGGGGTTCTTACTGAAACTTACCGGATACTGCGTGGCCTGGATAGAGTGGACGTGGAGAGGATGTTTCCACTTGTAGGAAAAACTAGAAGCAGAGGACACAATCTCAGACTAAAGGGACGATATTTTAAAACAGAGATGAGGAGGAATTTCTTCAGCCAGATGGTGGCGAACCTGTGGAACTCTTTACCACAGAAGGCTGTGGAGTCCAAATCACTGAGTGTCTTTAAGACAGAGATAGATAGGTTCTTGATTAATAAGGGGATCAGGTGAGAAGGCAGGAGAATGGGGCTAACAGAAATATCAACCATGATTGAACGGTACCATAGGACAGTGGTTAGCACTGTTGCTTCACAGCACCAGGGTCAGAGGTTCGGTTCCCGGCTTATGTCTCTGCAGAATCTGGACGTTCTCACCGTGTCTGCGTGGGTTTCATAAGAACATAAGAACTCGGAGCAGGAGTAGGCCATCTGGCCCCTCGAGCCTGCTCCACCATTCAATGAGATCATGGCTGATCTTTGTGGACTCAGTTCCACTTTCCCGCCCAAACACCATAACCCTTAATCCCTTTATTCTTCAAAAAACTATCTATATTTATCTTGAAAACATATAATGAAGGAGCCTCAACTGCTTCACTGGGCAGGGAATTCCATAGATTCACAACCCTTTGGGTGAAGAAGTTTCTCCTCAGCTCAGTCCTAAATCTATTTGCCCTTATTTTGAGGCTATGCCCCCTAGTTCTGCTTTCACCCGCCAGTGGAAACAGCCTCCCCGCATCTATCATATCTATTTCCTTCATAATTTTATATGTTTCTGTAAGATCTCCCCGCATCCTTCGAAATTCCAACGAGATTCCTCCGGGTTTTGCAGTTTCCTCCCACAAGTCCCGAAAGACATGCTTGTTAGGTAATTGGGACATTCTGAATTCTCCCTCAGTGTACCCAAACTGGCGCCGGCGTGTGGTGACTCGGGGATTTTCACAGTAACTTCATTGCAGTGTTAATGTAAGCCTACTTGTGACACTAATAAAGATTATTATTATTATGAATGGTGGAGCAGACTCAACGTGCCGAGTGGCCTAATTCTGCTCCTATGTTTTATGGTCTTAAGCACCAACAATCTGCTGCTATGTGCCTGTTTTTGCACACGTATGGCAAGCACGAGTCTGTGTGTGTTTGGGTTTCAGCAACATCTTGTGAATTCTTGTGCTTGCAACTCAAGTCTTGAGCTTCTTTGACTGCTAATTCCATAGAAATAATAACTTCAAAGATTTCTTTAAAGGCAGGTTGCTTTCCGTTAACAACCGCTTTTGAGTAGCTCCCCTCCTTAAACCACAGACTAATCTATCTCTGATGGTTTCAGTTAACACGTGCCCTATTTTGCAATGTTCAGTCAGTATTTCCAAAATATCTACAAATTATACAAAAATGGGATTCACCTTGTTCTTGGTTGCGTTTCTGAAACCTTTCTGCGATGACTAAAGGTTTCAGTGATTAGTGGTCCTGCAATATTTTCACTATTTCATCATAGGTTTTCGTGCCTGGCTTTCCTGGCTGTACCAGACTCTTAAGGGGGTTAAATGTTTTCCCTCCTTTATGTTCAGAAAAGTTGAGACTTTTATATTTGCTGCTATCCTTTTTGCTTGGACAAAATAGTTGAATCTCTCCATCGCTGTCTATTCTGATCAAACTCCAGTAATTTTTCACTGTGGAAGAACATGTGTGTGCGCAATGTGACATGACTTTTTAGCACTACCATGCTTCCCTTCTCCCCAAAACAAGGCAAACCTGAGCTCAGTCTTTTTTCCTTTCATGTTTTGTAACACCCCTAAATTTGCTCTAAATTTGTTGTTGCAGGTACTTGCTGTCATGATATTCAAACATACATCATAACACATACATAATGATAGACAGACCAACGGACCAATTAGCACACATAACACGACAGCCAATCACAGACAAGAGCAGACACAGTATAAGACAAGAAACACGACACTTCCTGGGCAGTCCATCTGGAAACAGCACAGGGCCAGGACCTCATAGCAAGACACTCACACCGTCACAACGTGCTGAGTACCAAGTCTGATGTATAAATAGTTAAATGGAATAAAACTGCGTTGTACCAATCGCAACCTCAGAGCACCCAACACTTCATGATACCAGGAGTGAATCGATACCTACCGGCAAATCTGCCATCCTGAGCCATGGACACCCGCAACAAACCGCAGCCGTTGCAAGTCGCGGGGAACCTGGGCACAAATTGGAAGATCTTCAAGCAGCGCTTCGAACTCTTCATGCAAGCCAATGAAAAACAGGGCGCCTCGGACGAAACAAAGATTGCCATGCTCCTCACTACCGCAGGTCAGCACGCCATCGATGTATACAACTCCTTGGTGTTCGCAGAAGGCAAGAACAAAGCTAAGTATGACACGCTCCTCCTCAAGCTCGGCAAGCACTTCAATGTTGAGGTCAACGAAAGCTTTGAGAGGTATGTCTTTCAGCAGCGCCTGCAAGGTAAGGATGAGCTCTTTCAGTCCTTCCTGACGCACCTCCGCATACTCGCGCAGTCCTGCGGTTACGACACCACCTCATAGTCCATGATCCGGGACCAGATCGTTTTTGCCGTTGCCTCCAGTGGCCTACGCCAGCAGCTTCTAAAAATTAAAGGCCTGACCTTAGCATCTGCAGTTGAAGCCTGTGTCCTGCATGAGAATGCGACCAGCCGCTATGCCCAATTTCAGGCGACCGAATCGGCACGGAGGGGGTCCCACGCGATCGAATCGGCAAGCCAGGCCGCCCACGAGGCCGAACGCGTCCAGGCAATCGAGTTTCTCCCGGCCTGCGGCCCGGACGAGGGCAGCCGTTTCACGCGCGTTTTAAGGCCTCCCGCGTTTGTGCGCACCAAAACCTACGGCAACACTGAGGGGCGTGTTGCGCAGGCGCACCCGACGCAAGACCGAACTGCGCATGCGCAGTGGCGTAACGAACGCCATGACGTCATGACGTGCGGCAACTGTGGAGCTGCACATTTAAAAGGGCAATGTCCTGCAAAAACCCGACAATGCCTACACTGTGGCAAGATGGGCCACTACGCTGCCTACTGTCGAGCGGCTCAACCTGTTGATCTTCCACATCTCCGACAACCTCGCAGGAACGTGCGGACCATTCAGCCTCCACATCACGACATCCAAACCGACGACACAGATGACCAAGACGCCTTCCGGGTTGCGGTCATTGATGCGAACCGGGTCAACACCATCAATCCGGGCGATGAATGGAGTGCCACCCTAATGGTCAACCGATCGGCAATCACTTTCCGCCTGGACACTGGCGCCTCCGCCAACCTCATAGCATGGTCAGCCTTCTACGCCATGAAGGTCAGACCACCAATCCAGCTATCCCGGTCGACTACAACGGGAACGTTATCCCGACCATGGGATCCTGCCAGCTCCAGGTGACACACAAAACACACACGGCCACACTCTCGTTCGAGATAGTTGGCTCATCGAAGGACTCCTTGCTGGGCGCACAGGCATGCAAGGCTCTCCACCTTGTGCAACAAATTCTCTCTCTCTCTCCAGACAGCACATCTGACTTCCCGGATGCAGAGTTCTACGCACAGCTCCAATCGCTCCTCGCCCACAACCAGGAGGCATTCCAAGGCATGGGAACACTGCCATACACCTACCGAATTCACCTCAAATCGGACGCTATCCCGGTCGTTCACGCACCTCGCAGGGTTCCTGCGCCACCTAAAGACCGCCTCAAGCAGCAGCTGCAGGATCTCCAGGACCAAGGGGTCCTATCCAGGGTCACGGAGCCCACGCCATGGGTCAGCTCCATGGTGTGTGTCAAGAAGCCCTCTGGCGAGCTCCGCATCTGTATTGACCCCAAAGACCTCAATAATAATATTATGAGGGAACATTATCCCATACCCAAACGGGAGGAGATCACCAGTGAAATGGCCCAAGCGAAGATATTCACGAAACTGGATGCTTCTAAAGGATTTTGGCAGATCCAACTGGACCCGTCCAGCCGAAAGCTATGTACCTTCAACACCCCTTTCGGCAGGTTCTGCTACAAACGGATGCCATTTGGCATCATCTCGGCATCCGAGGTCTTCCATAGAATCATGGAGCAGATGATGGAAGGCATCGAAGGGGTGCGCGTATATGTGGACGATGTCATCATCTGGTCCACCTCACCGCAGGAGCGCATACATCGTCTCCAACGCGTTTTTGCCCGCATACGGGAAAAAGGCCTGCGCCTCAACCGAGCCAAGTGCTCCTTTGGCCAGACCGAGTTGAAGTTCCTGGGTGACCATATCTCCCGGTCAGGGGTCCGTCCAGATGCAGACAAGGTGAACGCCATCACAGCCATGCCGCAGCCGGCCGACAAGAAGGCTGTCCTACACTTCCTTGGCATGGTCAACTTCCTGGGGAAGTTCATTCCCAACCTTGCCTCCCACACGACGACTCTGCGCCACCTCGTCAGAAAATCTACAAAGTTCCAGTGGCAACACACACACCAGCTGGAATGGGAGGAGCAAACTCACTACGGCACCAGTGTTGGCGTTTTTTGACATGTCTCGTGCCACCAAAATCTCAACTGATGCCAGCCAATCCGGCATTGGAGCAGTGCTCCTGCAGAGGGATGACACGGCATCATGGGCCCCAGTGGCCTATGCATCGCGGGCCATGACCCCCACAGAGCAGCGCTACACGCAAATCGAAAAAGAATGCCTGGTCTTGCTAACCGGTTTAGACAAGTTCCACGATTACGTCTATGGTCGTCCACGGTTCACGGTCGAAACTGACCACTGCCCCCTGGTCAGCATAATAAACAAGGACCTGAACGAGATGACCCCTCGCCTCCAGCGCATCCAACTTAAACTCAGGAGGTACGACTTCCAACTGGTCTACCCTCCAGGGAAGGACCTCATCGTGGCGGATGCCCTATCCAGAGCAGTGAGCACGCCGCCAGATGCGGAGGGGTTCGTATGTCAGGTCAAGGCACAGATGGTTTTTACAGCGGCAAATCTGCCGGCTGACGACTCCAGTCTGGCCCGTATCCGCGGAGAGACTGCGGCCGACCCCCTTCTGCAGTGAGTGATGCGCCACATGGCGGGAGGATGGCTCAAAGGGCAGTGCGCGCAGTTCTACAATGTACGAGACGACCTAGCCATCATTGATGGTGTCCTTCTGAAGCTGGACCGGATTGTGATTCCGCACAGCATGCGCCAGCTGGTTCTCGACCAACTACACAAAGGCCACTTGGGGGTCGAGAAGTGCAGACGGAGGTCTCGAGGGGCGGTATACTGGCCGGGCATCAGTGACGATATTGCCAACATGGTGCTCATCTGTACAACCTGCCAAAGGTTTCAGCCGGCGCAACCTCCTGAGACGCTTCTGCCCCATGAGCTGGTGACGTCCCCCTGGGCGAAGGTGGGTGTCGACCTACTTCACGCGCTCGGCATGGACTATGTCATCATAGTTGACTACTTCTCAAGCTACCCAGAAGTCATACGCCTGCACGATTATTTTTTTTTAAAATATATTTTATTGAAAATTTTTGGCCAACCATCACAGTACATTGTGTATCCTTTACACAGTAATATAACAGTATAAATAACAATGGCCTGTTTTATAAACAAAAAATAAATAATATCTAACAAAAAACGAAAACTAGCTCTAAATGGCAACTGCCTTGTCTCAGATAAACACTCTCCAAAAATATGATTTGACAGTCCAATATACAATTAACTATAGCAACAACCTATACATATTATACATATATACTAACGGAGAGTCCTTCTGGTTCCTCCCCCCCCTCCCCCCCCCCCCTGGGCTGCTGCTGCTGCCTTCTTCTTTTCCATTCCCTCTATCTTTCTGTGAGGTATTCGACGAACGGTTGCCACCGCCTGGTGAACCTTTGAGCCGATCCCCTTAGGACGAACTTAATCCGTTCCAGCTTTATAAACCCTGCCATGTCATTTATCCAGCTCTCCACCCTCGGGGGCTTGGCTTCCTTCCACATCAACAGTATCCTGCGCCGGGTTACTAGGGACGCAAAGGCCAAAACATCAGCCTCTCTCGCCTCCTGCACTCCCGGCTCTTCTGCAACCCCAAATATAGCCAACCCCCAGCTTGGTTCGACCCGGACCCCCACTACTTTCGAAAGCACCTTTGTCACCCCCACCCAAAACCCCTGTAGTGCCAGACATGACCAGAACATGTGAGTGTGATTTGCTGGGCTTCTCGAGCATCTCGCACACCTATCTTCCACCCCAAAAAATTTACTGAGCCGTGCTCCAGTCATATGCGCCCTGTGTAACACCTTAAATTGTATCAGGCTTAGCCTGGCACACGAGGGCGATGAGTTTACCCTACTTAGGGCATCCACCCACAGCCCCTCCTCAATCTCCTCCCCCAGCTCTTCTTCCCATTTCCCTTTCAGCTCATCTACCATAATCTCCCCCTCGTCCCTCATTTCCCTATATATATCTGACACCTTACCGTCCCCCACCCATGTCTTTGAGATCACTCTGTCCTGCACCTCCTGCGTCGGGGGCTGCGGGAATTCCCTCACCTGTTGCCTCGCAAAAGCCCTTAGTTGCATATACCGGAATGCATTCCCTTGGGGCAACCCATATTTCTCGGTCAGCGCTCCCAGACTTGCAAACTTCTCATCCACAAACAGATCTTTCAATTGTGTTACTCCTGCTCTTTGCCATATTCCAAATCCCCCATCCATTCTCCCCGGGGCAAACCTATGATTATTTCTTATCGGGGACCCCACCAAGGCTCCCGTCTTTCCCCTATGCCGTCTCCACTGTCCCCAAATTTTCAAAGTAGCCACCACCACCGGGCTTGTGGTGTATTTCTTCGGTGAGAACGGCAATGGGGCCGTCACCATAGCTTGTAGGCAAGTCCACCTACAGGACGCCCTCTCCAGTCTCTTCCACGCCGCACCCTCCTCTTCTCCCATCCACTTACTCACCATTGAGATATTGGCGGCCCAGTAGTACTCACTTAGGCTCGGTAGTGCCAGCCCCCCCCTATCCCTACTACGCTGTAAAAATCCCTTCCTCACTCTCGGGGTCTTCCCGGCCCACACAAAACTCATGATACTCTTTTCAATCCTTTTGAAAAAGGCCTTCGTGATCACCACCAGGAGGCACTGAAACACAAAGAGGAATCTCGGGAGGACTACCATTTTAACCGCCTGCACCCTCCCTGCCAATGACAGGGACACCATGTCCCATCTCTTGAAGTCCTCCTCCATTTGTTCCACCAACCGCATTAAATTTAACCTATGCAATGTACCCCAATTCTTGGCTATCTAGATCCCCAAGTAACGAAAGTCCCTCGTTACCTTCCTCAAAGGTAAATCCTCTATTTCTCTGCTCTGCTCCCCTGGATGCACCACAAACAACTCACTTTTCCCCATGTTCAGTTTATATCCTGAAAATTCTCCAAACTCCCGAAGTGTCCGCATTATCTCTGGCATCCCCTCCGCCGGGTCCGCTACATATAACAACAAATCATCCGCATACAGAGATACCCGGTGTTCATCTCCTCCTCTGAGTACTCCCTTCCACTTCCTGGAACCCCTCAATGCTATTGCCAGGGGTTCAATCGCCAGTGCAAACAATAATGGGGACAGAGGGCATCCCTGCCTTGTCCCTCTATGGAGCCGAAAGTATGCAGATCCCCATCCATTCGTGACCACACTCGCCATCGGGGCCCTATACAACAGCTGTACCCATCTAACATACTCATCTCCAAAACCAAATCTCCTCAGCACCTCCCACAAATAATCCCACTCCACTCTATCAAATGCTTTCTCGGCATCCATCGCCACCACTATCTCCGCTTCCCCCTCTGGTGGGGGCATCATCATTACCCCTAGCAGCCTCCGTATATTCGTATTCAGCTGTCTCCCCTTCACAAACCCAGTTTGGTCCTCGTGGACCACCCCCGGGACACAGTCCTCTATCCTCATTGCCATTACCTTGGCCAGAATCTTAGCGTCTACATTTAGGAGGGAAATAGGTCTATAGGACCCGCATTGCAGCGGGTCCTTTTCCTTCTTTAGGAGAAGCGATATCGTTGCCTCAGACATAGTCGGGGGCAGCTGTCCCCTTTCCTTTGCCTCATTAAAGATACTCATCAGTAGCGGGGCGAGCAAGTCCACATATTTCCTATAAAATTCAACTGGAAATCCATCCGGTCCCGGAGCCTTCCCCGCCTGCATGCTCCTAATTCCTTTCACTACTTCCTCTATTTCGATCTGTACTCCCAGTCCCACCCTCTCCTGCTCCTCCACCTTAGGAAATTCCAGCTGGTCCAGAAAGCCCATCATTCTCTCCCTCCCATCCGGGGGTTGAGCTTCGTATAATCTTTTATAAAATGCCTTGAACACTCCATTCACTCTCTCCGCTCCCCGCTCCATCTCTCCTTCCTCATCCCTCACTCCCCCTATTTCCCTCGCTGCTCCCCTTTTCCTCAATTGGTGGGCCAGTAACCTGCTTGCCTTCTCCCCATATTCGTACTGTACACCCTGTGCCTTCCTCCACTGCGCCTCTGTAGTACCTGTTGTCAGCAAGTCAAATTCTACGTGTAGCCTTTGCCTCTCCCTGTACAGTCCCTCCTCCGGTGCCTCCGCATATTGCCTGTCCACCCTCAGAAGTTCTTGCAGCAACCGCTCCCGTTCCCTACTCTCCTGCTTTCCTTTATGTGCCCTTATTGATATCAGCTCCCCTCTAACCACTGCCTTCAGCGCCTCCCAGACCACTCCAACCTGGACCTCCACATTATCATTGAGTTCCAAGTACTTTTCAATGCACCCCCTCACCCTTAGACACACACCCTCATCTGCCATTAGTCCCATGTCCATTCTCCAGGGTGGGCGCCCTTCTGTTTCCTCCCCTATCTCCAAGTCCACCCAGTGTGGAGCGTGATCCGAAATGGCTATAGCCGTATACTCCGTTCCCCTCACCTTCGGGATCAACGCCCTTCCCAAAATGAAAAAGTCTATTCGCGAATATACTTTGTGACATAGGAGAAAAACGAAAACTCCTTACTCCTAGGTCTGCTAAATCTCCACGGGTCTACTCCTCCCATCTGCTCCATAAAATCTTTAAGCACCTTGGCTGCTGCCGGCCTCCTTCCAGTCCTGGACCTCGGCCTGTCCAGCCCTGGTTCCAACATCGTATTGAAATCTCCCCCCATTACCAACTTTCCCACCTCTAGGTCCGGGATGCGTCCTAGCATACGCCTCATAAAATTGGCATCATCCCAGTTCGGGGCATATACGTTTACCAAAACCAGCGTCTCCCCCTGTAATTTGCCACTCACCATCACGTATCTGCCCCCGCTATCCGCCACTATAGTCTTTGCCTCAAACATTACCCGCTTCCCCACTAATATAGCCACCCCCCTGTTTTTCGCATCTAGCCCCGAATGAAACACCTCCCACACCCATCCTTTGCGTAGTCTAACCTGGTCTATCAGTTTCAAGTGCGTCTCCTGTAACATAACCACGTCTGCCTTAAGTTTCTTAAGGTGTGCGAGTACCCTTGCCCTTTTTATCGGCCCGTTCAGCCCTCTCACGTTCCACGTGATCAGCCGGGTTGGGGGGCTTTTTACCCCCCCCCCTTGTCGATTAGCCATCCCCTTTTTCCAGCTCCTCCCCCGGTTCCCACGCAGCTGTGTCCCCCCCCAGGCGGTGCCCCCCACCCCACCCCATACCAGCTCCCCCCTCTCCCCAGTAGCAGCAACCCAATAATTCCCCCCTCCCCCCCCCCCCCCCGCTAGATCCCCCACTAGCGTAGTTACACCCCCCATGTTGCTCCCAGAAGTCAGCAAACTCTGGCCGACCTCGGCTTCCCCCCGTGACCTCGGCTCGCACCGTGCGACGCCCCCTCCTTCCTGCTTCCCTATTCCCGCCATGATTATCATAGCGCGGGAACCAATCCCGCGCTTCCCCCTTGGCCCCGCCCCCAATGGCCAACGCCCCATCTCCTCCACCTCCTTTCCTCCCCCCACCACCACCTGTGGAAGAGAGAAAAATTACCACATCGCAGGATTAATAACATAAAACTCCTCTTTCCCCCCTTTTAGCCCCCCTCTTCGCCCCCCATACTCGCCCCACCACTTTGTTTCAAACGTTCTTTTTAATAACCCGATCATTCCAATTTTTCTTCCACGATAAAAGTCCACGCCTCATCCGCCGTCTCAAAGTAGTGGTGCCTCCCTTGGTATGTGACCCACAGTCTTGCCGGTTGCAGCATCCCGAATTTTATCTTCTTTTTGTGAAGTACCGCCTTGGCCCGATTAAAGCTCGCCCTCCTTCTCGCCACCTCCGCACTTCAGTCTTGGTTTACGCGGATCACCGCGTTCTCCCATTTACTGCTCCGAGTTTTCTTTGCCCATCTAAGGACCATCTCTCTGTCCTTAAAACGGAGGAATCTCACCACTATGGCTCTAGGAATTTCTCCTGCTCTCGGTCCTCGCGCCATCACTCGGTATGCTCCCTCCACCTCCAGCGGGCCCGCCGGGGCCTCTGCTCCCATTAACGAGTGCAGCATCGTGCTCACATATGCCCCGACGTCCGCTCCCTCCGCACCTTCAGGAAGACCAAGAATCCTTAAGTTATTCCTCCTCGCGTTGTTCTCCAGCACCTCCAGTCTTTCCACACATCGTTTATGGTGTGCCTCGTGCATCTCCGTCTTCACCACCAGGCCCTGTATGTCGTCCTCATTCTCGGCAGTCTTTGCCTTCACGACCCGAAGCTCTCGCTCCTGGGTCTTTTGCTCATCCTTTAGCCCCTCGATCGCCTGTAATGTCGGGGCCAACAGCTCTTTCTTCATTTCCTTTTTGAGTTCTTCCACACAGCATTTCAAGAACTCTTGTTGTTCAGGGCCCCATGTTAAACTGCCACCTTCCGACGCCATCTTGGTTTTTGCTTGCCTTCCTTGCCGCTGCTCTAAAGGATCCACTGCAATCCGGCCACTTTCCCCTCCTTTTTCCATCCGTATCCAGGGGGAATTCCCTTCTGGTTTACCGCACAGCGTTTTTAGCCGTTAAAATTGCCGTTGGGGCTCCTATTAAGAGCCCAAAAGTCCGTTACACCGGGAGCTGCCGAAACGTGCCACTTAGCTGGTCATCGCCGCACCCGGAAGTCACGCCTGCACGATTTGACGTCGTCTGCTGTCATCAGGGCCTGCAAAGACACCTTTGCTCGCCACGACATTCCGATGACTGTCATGTCGGACAATGGGCCCTGTTTTGCTAGCCATGAATGGTCGTCCTTTGCCGCATCATATGGTTTCACACACGTGACGTCCAGCCCTCTGCATCCCCAGTCCAATGGAAAGGCAGAGAAGGGCGTTCACATTGCCAAGCGGCTCCTCTGCAAGGCTGCTGCTGCCGGGTCGGACTTCTACCTCGCCCTGCAGGCCTATCGCTCGGCCCCACTAGCCACTGGTCTCTCACCAGCACAGCTGCTGATGGGTCGCGCCCTCAGAACCACTGTGCCTTCCATCCTGGCACCAACAATAGACCATGCTCCGGTACTGCATAGGATGCAACTACAGCGCGGTCGCCAGAATAGGTCGTACGACATACGGACAACTGATCTTCCCTCCCTGGCCCCTGGAGACAACGTCCGCATCCACCTACCAGACTGTGGCTGGCCAGCACCTGCCAAAGTTCTCCGACGCGTGGCTCCCCGCTCGTTCCTGGTGTGCATGCCGGATGGATCCGTGCGTAGGCGCAATCGCCGAGCCCTTCGCTTACTTCCATGCTCGCAACGGGACCCTACACAGGTGCCGTGTCCTCCACTGGTTCCTGATAGCGACTTTGTGGAGCTGCCATATACCATGCCCCTTCTATCGCCGCCCGTGGCCAGGCTCGCACCTCAGCCGGTGGTTCTCGACCCACCCTTGAGGCGGTCAACCCGAATTCGTCGCCCACCTACTAGACTGGACTTATGAGACTGTTCACACGTCAAACTTTAGCAACTACTGTTTTGTAACATGTCACTGTTTTATCGTTCCAGGCCTCGTTTGATCGTTCCAAATTTCCACGTTGTTCTTCTTTTGTTATGGTACAACCTCGTTAGCATGTCACACCTGACATCACCCCTTGTATATAGTTAAGCCCCATGTACATGATGTAAATATTACGCACACACACACCTTTAGCTGCACTCAGGACACATTTATATTTATAACCACGTAGGCACATAATCTTGTAAAAAAAGGGGGGATGTCATGATATTCGAACATACATCATAACACATACATAATGATAGACAGACCAACGGACCAATTAGCACACATAACACGACAGCCAATCACAGACAAGAGCAGACACAGTATAAGACAAGAAACACAACACTTCCTGGGCAGTCCATCTGGAGACAGCACAGGGCCAGGACCTCATAGCAAGACACTCAAACCGTCACAACGTGCTGAGTACCAAGTCTGATGTATAAATAGTTAAATGGAATAAAACTGCGTGTACCAATCGCAACCGTGTTGGTCCATCTGTACCTCAGAGCACCCAACACTTCACTTGCTATTCATGGTGCTCCCAGTACTGCTACAGATTGTTTTGTCGAGCTTTATTAGATGTTAACACAAGCTGGCATGTTACACTGCCTGTTTGCCTGAGTAAACAGCCGATGACTCATGTGATCGGGCTCTTGAAGTGCCCCTGTTCCACTGCAAAGCTATTAGTGAGGAAAACTAGAAATAGCATGAAGACAAAACAAGGAGGTGATTATATAATGCCAAAAATTGCAACTATTTCAACCTGGAATTTGAAATACATTTGCAGACTGTTGGAACAACTGTAATTCTAATCAGTGTAAAATGCATACTATGCCCTATTTTAATGATTTATCGCTTGTTTTAGTCCAAACCTTTGTGAATCTGAAGCCTTTCCACGTGCCTGTCGTCTGCATGTAACAAGTCCTGATCCAACTGGCCAATTTAGGCCCGTGATACTTCTAACTCTGAAAGTTAAATGAATGTTTATTCATTCTTCACATATTTTTGCCCTGGCAGAGGAAACTGAACAGTTTCCAATCACTGTTATTTAATGATAGGACAAAGATCCACATTTCAATCTTTTTAAGTTTGGGGAGTTTGCAATTGTCTATTCTCTCAGGTGCTGTAAACCCCTATATGTAATGCCCAGGATCGTGCATGCTTTATTAACAGGGCCGAAATTCTGCCGCCGTTGGGATTCTCTGTTCACGCCGGCAGCAGACTCCCACCGAGGTTTCCTGGCGGTGGGATGCCTTCAATGGGAAATTCCATTGATAAGCGGCGGGAAGAATTCCACCACCAGCGAACAATTGTACTCTTTATATTATATTGCCTTTCCGCACTCATCTTACCAAATTGAATCACCTCACACTTCTCTTCATTAAATTTCATCTTATTCACCGACCTGTGCCCTTTTGAAGTTTCACACTCTTCAGAATTCAAACTTCTTCCTATATTGTGCCACGTACACCAAGGTTTAGGTCATTAATATGTATCAGGCAATGCAGGGGTCAAAACACTGACCTCTGGAGAACTCTGTGATAAACTTTCCTCCAGTCTGAAAAAAGCTGTTCCCCCTCCTGTCACTCAGCTACTTTTGTATCCATGCTGCTGCTGTCCCTTTTATTCCATGAGTTCCACGTTTGTTCACAAGTCTGTTTTGTGGAACTTTATCAAATGTTTTTTGGAAGTCCATGACAGCATTAGCTCCATCCGTCCTCTCTGTTACCTCATCAAAAATCTCAAACAAGTTAGGTAAGCATAATTTGCCCTTAATAGGTCCATGTTGGCTTTCCTTAATTTACCCTCATTTTCCCAAATGATGATAAATTTGTCGTGAGTACCTAAAGGATTCTCCACCACTGAGGTTACACTAGCTAGCCTGCAGTTGCTGGGCTTATAATTAAACCATTTTTTGAACGAGGATGTAACATTTGGAATTCTTCAGTCCTCACACTTGTTTTTAAGGAGGATTGGGAAATTACGGCGGTATGGCCCATAACTTGCTCAGAGTGGCAATCTCCTGCAGATTGACACTCTTGACGGACTCACCCACACTGAAACTGCAAACCCCTGTGATGTACCGTCAATTACCACGAGACGAGAATGGTGAAACAATCGAGGCTTTATTGCACAAGATGTGCCTCCTGCAGCTGGAACCAGAATGGGAGCAGCTCAGGAGAGCATACACTTTTATACGCCGCCTGCTGGGAGGAGCCAGTAGGCGGGAATTTACTGTTGTACCTGTAATACAGGAGCAGTACTGTAATATATGCAATGTTACGAGTGGTGTTTACCACATTCAACCCCTGTTTAAAAAAGAGTCCGATGGGGGTGAAGACAAACATTACAGTTTGAGTCTGTCGGGGGCTCTGACCCTCCGCCGCGATCGCCTCAGTCCTGGTGGTGATGTGGGCGCCGATGTGGTCACCTGCGTCTCCGGGAGCGTGTTGTCCTCTCCTTCGTCACCCCTTAGTGGATCCAGTGAGGGGACAGATCCTGCTGGGGTGGAGGCTGCGGTGAGGTTCGCTGGTGGGAGGGTGGGTGGCGCAGGGGTGAATGAGGCAACCGGGGGGGGGGAGCGGTATCAGGTCGGGGGTTGTGGGTGGGGACCCAGTGGGTGCCAGGTCCCGGAGGGAGATTGTGTCCTGTCGCCCGTCGGGGTGTGCCACGTAGGCGTACTGCGGGTTGGCATGGAGGAAGTGGACTTTCTCAACCAAGGGATCCGATTTATGGCTCCGCACATGCTTCCAGAGGAGGACGGGCCCAGGAACTGTCAGCAATGTTGGGAGCGAGACCCCGGAGGTGGACCTCCTAGGGAAGGCAAACACACGTTCATGAGGGGTCACATTAGTGGCGGTGCAGAGGAGCAACCGGATGGAGTGGAGTGCTTCGGGAACGACCTCCTGCCAGCGGGAGACTGGGAGATTTCTAGACCGAAGGGCTAGCACGACGGCCTTCCAGACCATCCCGTTCTCCCTCTCCAACTGCCCGTTTCCCCAGGGGATGTAGCTGGTCGTCCTGCTCGAGGCAATTCCTTTGCTGAGCAGGAACTGACACAGCTCATTACTCATGAAGGAGGATCCCCGATCGCTGTGGATGTAGGTGGGGAAACCGAACAGGGTGAAGATGCTGTGCAGAGCTTTGGTGACCGTGGCACAAGTCATGTCGGTGCATGGGATGGCGAAAGGGAAACGGGAGTACTCATCAATTACATTGAGGAAGTACACGTGCGGTCGGTGGAGGGGAGGTGCCCTTTGAAGTGGCGGGAGGCCTTCACCAGGTGCGCTCTATATGGCCGGTAGAAGTGTGGCTTGCACTCTGCGCAGACCTGGCAGTCCCTGGTTACGGTCCTGACCTCCTCAATGGAGTAGGGCAGGTTGCGGGCCTTGACAAAATGGAAGAACCGGGTGACCCCCGGGTGGCAGAGGTCATAGTGGAGAGCCCGGAGTCGGTCCACTTGTGCGCTGGCACATGTACCGCGAGATAGGGCATCAGGGGGCTCATTGAGCTTCCCCGGGCGATACAAGATCTCATAGTTCTAGGTGGAGAGCTCGATCCTCCACCTCAAGATCTTGTCATTTTTGATCTTGCCCCGCTGCATATTGTTAAACATGAAGGCAACCGACCATTGGTCAGTGAGGAGAGTGAATTTCCTGCCAGCCAGGTAATGCCTCCAATGTCGCACAGCTTCAACAATGGCTTGGGCCTCCTTTTCGACAGAGGAGTGCCGAATTTCGGAGGCATGGAGGGTGCGGGAGAAGAAAGCCACGGGTCTGCCCGCCTGGTTGAGGGTGGCAGCCAGAGCTACGTCTGATGCATCGTTCTCCACCTGAAAGGGGAGGGTCTCGTCGACCGCGTGCATTGTGGCTTTGGCGATGTCCGCCTTGATGTGGTTGAAGGCCTGGCGGGCCTCCGCCGCCAGGGAGAAAACTGGACTTGATGAGTGGGCGGGCCTTGTCCGCACAATTAGGGACCCACTGGGCGTAATATGAGAAAACCCCAGGCATTGTTTCAGGACCTTGGGGCAGTGGGGGAGAGGGAGTTCCAGGAGGGGGCGCATGCGGTCGGGGTCGGGCCCTAGGACTCCATTTTACACTACGTAGCCACGGGTGGCTAAGCGGTTGGTGCGGAACACGCATTTCTCCTTATTGTAGGTGAGGTTAAGGAGTTTAGCGGTATGGAGGAATTTTTGGAGGTTTGCGTCATGGTCCTGCTGATCGTGGCCGCAGATGGAAATGCTATCTAGGTACGGGAAGGTGGCCCGCAGCCCGTACTGGTCAACCATTCGGTCCATCTCTCGCTGGAAGACCGAGACCCCATTGGTGCGCCGAAGGGAACGCTAAGGAAGTGATAGAGGCGGCCATCTGCTTCGAGTGCAGTGTATTGGCGGTCCTCCAGGCAGATGGGGAGCTGGTGGTAGGCGCACTTCAAGTCAACTGTGGAGAAGACTCGATACTGCGCAATCTGATTGACCATGTCAGATATGCGTGGGAGGGGGTACGCGTCGAGCTGCGTGTACTGATTGATGGTCTGACTGTAGTCAATGACCATCCTATGTTTCTCCCCAGTCTTCACTACCAGCACTTGAGCTCTCCAGGGGCTGTTGTTGGCCTCAATGATCCCCTCCCGCAGAAGCCTTTGGACCTCCGACCTGATGAAGGTCCTGTCCTGCGCACTGTACCGTCTGCTCCTAGTGGCGACAGGCTTGCAGTCCGGGGTGAGGTTTGCAAACAGTGAAGGTGGCTCGACCTTAAGGGTCATGAGGCCACAGACGGTGAGGGGGGACAGGGGTCCGCCGAATTTCAAAGTAAGGCTTTAGAGGTGGCATTGAAAATCCAGGCCGAGCAACAGGGCAGCGCAGAGGTGGGGGAGGAGGTAGAGCCGGAAGTTGCTGAACTCTACGCCTTGGACGGTGAGGGTCGCAATACAGTCCCTCCGGATTTCAACGGCCAGGGAAATTTTCTGGGTGACGGGGAGTACCGGGAGGGAGCAGCGTCTTACCGTAGCGGGGTGGATGAAACTCTCGGTGCTCCCAGAGTCAAAGAGGCAGGTCGTCTCGTGCCCGTTGATCTTCACCGTCGTCGTCGCGGTCGCGAGGTTGCGGGGCCGAGACTGATCCAGGGTGACGGATGCGAGCTGCGGAAGATGTTGGGAGGTCCCGGGCTGATCAGCGGTGGCGGAGGTATCAGCAGGCAGCGAATGGACAGACGAGCAGGGATCCTGAGGCGCGGTCCAAAATGGCGCCGAAGCTGGCAGCGCCCACGGGCTGCACGTGGCTTATGGTGGAGAAGATGGCGCCGCCCCTGGATCACACGTGGGGTGTATACAAATGCCGTCCTGGAAACAGCGGCGACCGACCAGGCCTGGCAAACGGAAACAAAGTGGCCCTTCTTCCCACACCCGCTGCAGGTCGCGCTCCGCTCCGGGCAGCGCTGCCTGGGATGTTTGCTCTGGCCACAAAAATAACACTTGGGCCCCCCGGAGTTGGCTGGCTGCCACGCAGCACAGGCTTGCGGTGAGCTCGAGTCGGCAGCTGGTGGGGCCCACGATGCCCACGAGGGTGCCGCGCGGTCGGTGTGAAGGCCTCTAGATTACGGGAGGCCACTTCTAATGAGTTAGCGAGCTGCCTAGTCTCTGCAAGATCGAGCGTACCCCCTTCCAATAGCCGCTGGTGAACATAAGTAGACTTAATGCCCGTGACATAAGCGTCTCTGATTAGTAGTTCGGTGTGTTGGACTGCCGAAACTGCCTGGCAGTCAAAGTTCCTACCGAGAATCCGTAGAGCCCGCAAGAAATCGTCCAGAGTCTCTCCCAGGAGATGCCGCCTCGTGGCCAGGAGGTGCCTGGGGTACACTTGATTCACCGACTTAACGTAATGTCCCTTTAGTAGCGTCATCGCTTCTGTGTAGGTGGGCGCATCCCGGACGAGGAGAAAAATTTCAGGGCTCATCCGTGAGTAGAGGACTTGGAGCTTCTGTGGGTCCGAGAGTTCTTCAGTGGCTGTTCTGAGGTAGCCTTCAAAGCAGGCTAGCCAGTGGTTGAAGGTGGACGTGGCGTTGGCTGCGTGAGGGCTCAGCTCCAGGCGATCAGGCTTGATTAAGATGTTCATCTTTTAAAATCTTGTGCAATAAATTGATTTACCGTCAATTTCCACGAGACGAGAATGGTGAAACAATCGAGGCTTTATTGCACAAGATGTTGTGCCTCCTGCAGCTGGAACCAGAATGGAAGCAGCGCAAGAGAGCACACACTTTTATACGCCGCCTGCTGGGAGGAGCCAGCAGACAGGGATTTACTGTTGTACCTGTAATAAAGGGGCAGTACCGTAATACATGCAATGTTACTAGTGTGTTTACCATGCCCTGTCTCGTCCAACATTTCTCATTCAGGCTGCGTGAGACAGGAGTAGCAAACCACGCCCCCTGCTGCATCAGTGTGGGGTAACTGGGTTGCAGAGAGGTAAGTGAAGCCCCCTTTTAATAGTACAAGCTGCCGTAACGGTAGTTTTTATCGGGGCAATTTAAAGTTGCAGGTAAGTTTCAAAGGTAAGTGGTTCAAGCAATCGGGGAGACCGGGAAGGGGGTGGGTGATCCTGGGGAGGGAGAGAGACTGGGAAAGGGGGATGTGTAGCAGGACAGGGGGATAGGCAGGCCAGTTTGGACAGGAGGAGGGTGGAGCATGTGGACAGAAGGGGACAGGACAGACTAGAGAGGAAGGAGCGGGGCAGACTGGAGGGGAGAGAATGGGGCGAACATGAGGGGGAGGGGCAGAACGCATCGGAGGGGCGGGGTGCAATAGACCGGACAAAAGCATAATGAGGTGGAGAGTGGTTGGGGGGGGGGGGGGACTGGGCAGAGGTGGAGTCGGACAGGGGGAGTAGATGGACTTGAGGGTGGGAGGTAGACTGGAGTGAGGAGGCAGGTCAGATCCGAGGAGGGGAGCAGGTTTGTCAGGTCAGACAGGTAGTGAGGTAGGGGTCAGATGAGGAGAGTGAGGAGTTGGTCCGGTTATGGGGGGGCATGGTTGGATGGGTTGGGAAGATGGTCAGGTTGAACAAGGGGTGGTTGATACCGGACCGGGGGGGGGAGGGGTTGGTTTGAGCTTTGGAGGGGGAGGGTCATGGCCGGAGGGGGGTCAGGTCAGGTTGCTGTGGTGAGTTTACTGGGGGATCGCGTGTGTTCAGATGTCCCGTGTAAGGCTGAGTCTGGGTGTTTAAATAGTAACTCTGGAGTTAAAGGTGATTTTTCTTTCCTCTAGCTCTTTCAGGGTAACTGTCACGGTAAAACTGGCAGAACCATCCGAAGTTAGCAATTTAAATCGCCTGTCAGATGGTTCCCAGGCCAGCGCAATTGTCCAGAGAGAGTTAGCATTTCTGGAAAATCTCCGGATAAACACTTACGTGAGAATTTCCGAGAGGAATTTCGCAGTGTATCATTGTGGTGCCCCCGAGAGGAAGATATTGGCCTCTGACCTGGGCAACATCTTCTTCCTTGGTCGTGCTTATTTAGTGCCTAAGCCATGATCCCTGCTTTCATGCATAAATCCCAAATTGGTAGTTAAGTGCATTCTGCAGAGAGAAAGAGGAAGTGAGAGCACTTAACTGGCTTTGATGTGGTCCAAATGGTCAACGCTGGATTCTCTGCAGTATCGGGAACTCCGCTACTGGTGGCGGGCATCGGAGAATCCAGCCCACTCAGTTCCATTTTTCTGTCAGTGTAATTATAATTAGTTTTGATAATAAAAGGTTACTTGGGTTTAAATTTTATAAACCTGACTGTGGTCAATTTAACTCAACCAAAGCCACAGGTACTAATATAAAATCTAATTTCCCTTGTGTTGCGACTCCAGGTAGTGGGGCTGGAATTGACCGCACACTAGCCCAGGGTATCGACACAAAGGTAACCCCTCAGATGGTTACCAGTGGGGAATTTAGCAGTCTTAATGGCATTGAAAGTCAAGGGGAGGTGATTAGATGTTTTTCTTGTTGGAGATGGCCATTGACTGCCACTTGTGTTAGTGCAAACTGTTATCTGCCACTATTAGCCCAAGACTAAATATTTTCCAGGTCATGCTCCACATGGACAGGGACCGTTTTGGTTTCTGAGGCGTTGCAAATGATGCTGAACATTTTACAAATCATCAGCGAGCATACCCTATTCTGATCTTATGAGGGCAGGTCATTAACGAAGCAACTGAAAATGTTTGGGTCCAGGACAGCACCCCAAATAACTCCTGCAGTGATATCCTGGGACTATGATAATCAATCTCAAACAACAACATCCATATGCATGTTTTTTTAGCTTCATCTTACTCTCTATTCCTTTCATCGTCTTTATCAGATGCTTTTTTGGAGATCCAGGTATACTGAACGGTTCCCCTTTATCTAACCGACTAGTTACCTCCTCAAGAAGCTCGAACAAATTTGTCGAACAGGATTCTTCTTTCGTAAAACCATGTTGACTTGTTCTAATAATACTGCGCTTTCCTAAGTGCATTGTTAAGACTTCCTTAATCATATATTTCTAATGAAAATGAATTTATTTCCCTATTGTCTTCGTGAGCTGCCAACTGCTATGGAATAAATTTTAAACAGAGGTGGTGCCCCCCTCCCCACCCCCCCCCCCCCCCCCCCCCCCGCGCCCCCCCATCCCCACCCCCCACACACTCGCCCACCCAGGTGAAAAGTAAAGGTGAACCTTTTCCTCAAGGTTGAGATACCCGAGCCGATTTTAAATCTGTCGGTCTTTTAAATAGACTTGGGCTGGGATTCCTGCCCGCATTGGGAGGAAGTTCCATCTCCGAGATCTGCCAGCAAATCAAATGGCCAGCAGTTCTGGAGTCCCAACGGACCAACTACGGGCAGTAGTCACTGCTGGGGCAACATCCAGTGCTCATCAACAATCATTGTTGAATCAGGATGTGAAGTAAATGGGGAGGTGGTGTATTTTGGGGTGGGGACAGTCTGGTAGGTCACAGTGAAAGGGGTGGGGACTGGGTTCAGGAAGACAGAGGTGGGTGGGGGGGGGGGGGGGGTGTTGGATACTTGGGGGTAGGGAGTACCATGTTGCTGAGGGGGGTCAGGGGGGAGGATTGGGGCTTGATAGAATGGAAGGTTCCCGAACAGGAGGGACCCTCTAGCCTGCAGCAAAGCTATTAGGTTTCACTTGGTAGCCTCACCACATGATGTGGACATTCTCTCACTTAAGGGGCCCCAGCTGACCTAACAGACATTCCACCACAGCCCCCCCCCCCCCCCCACACACACACACATACACAATCACCACACTGCTAGTATTTAGCTGTAAAATAAATGCAAGGATTGACAGAGCTCTGCTCGCCCTCAATGACATACCTGATTCTCCACTGAAGAAAAAGAGTAACTGGAATCCAGGAATAGGTAATTCTACCTATGGTATGTTACACATAACATATTTACTGTTCTTTATCCAATGGTAGCCCTTCACCCTGTGCTCGTCGTCTTACATTAGTTCCCGTTCCACTGGCACCTCACAGTTAAAATTCTCATCCTTGTGTTCAAATCCCTCCATGACCTCACCCCTCACTATCTGCAATCTCCTCCAGCACTACATACCTCTTGAAATCTGCATTCCTCCAATTCTGGTCAGCTGTGCATACCCAACTTGTTTCCTCTACCAGTGCCTTCAGCTATCCAGGCCTTTAACACTGGAAATCCTTCCCTAAAGCTTTCTCTGTTCCTTTACGACTCTCTGCAAAACCTACCACTTGACTTAGCTCTTGGCTAACTCTACTCAGTTCGACACCAATCTACTGTTCTGATTATTCTCCTGTGAAGCTCCTTGAGATATTTTACTAAAGCTAAAGGCACTGAATAAACAGCAATAGCGACAACACTTGTAATTGCATCGCATGTTTAACATAATAAACCATCCCAAGGCCCTTCACAGGAGAGTTATACAACAAAATTTAACACTGGGTCACATTCGGGCAGATGGCTAAAAGCTTGGTCAGAGAGATTTTAAGGAGTGCTATGAAGGATGAAGTGACATGGTGGCAAAGTGGTTAGCACTGCTGCCTCACAGCACCAGGGACCCAGGTTCAATTCCAGCCTTGGGTGACATTCTGTGTGGAGTTTGCACATTCTCCCCATGTCTGCTTGGGTTTCCTCCGTGTGCTCCCACAGTCCAAAGATGTGCAGGTTAGGGGAATTGGTCATGCCAAATTGCCCCTTAGTGTCCAAAGATATGCAAGTTAGGTAGGGTTACGGGGTTACAGGGATATCACAGAGGAGTGGTCCTAGGTAGGGTGGTCTTTCAGTGGGGTGGTGCAGACTTAATGGGCCCAATGGCCTCCTTCTGCACTGTAGGAATTCTATGAAGAGATGTAGGGAGAATGTTTCAGAGTTTGAGATCTAGGCAGATGAAAGCAAAGGAATGGTGGAGCAATCCAGATCAATGGTATGCATGAGGCCAGAATTAGAAAAGCGCAGGTATCTCACAGGATTATGGGAATGGGGGAAATTACAAAGATAGAGAGTGACGAGGCCTTTGAGGGATTTGAAAATAAGGATGAGAATTTTTTAATTAAGGCATTGCTGACCAGAAGCCAAAATAGGTCAGCTAGCACAGAGGTGATTAGCAAACAGGACTTGGTGCGAGTAAGGACATGGGCAGTAGAGTTTGTACGACTTCAAGTTTAAGAGGGTAAAATTTGGGAGACTGACTAGGACTACTTTAGACTAGTCAAGTCCAGAGGTAGATGAAGAGTGTCAGTACTAGATAAGCCAAGGCAGGGATAATGTTACAGAGATGGGCGATTTACAGAGGTTGAAATAGACAGTCTTAGTGATGGCACGTTTATGTGGTCAGAAGCCTATCTCCAGATCAGATATGACCCCAAGATTGTAAACAGTCTGGTTCAGCCTCAGATCGTTGCTAAGAAAGGATGTATTTGGTAGCTTGGGAATTAAAATTATGGCAGGACCAACAATGCCATCGGCATTTCCAATATTTATTTAGAGGAACATTTTCTGGTCATTCAGTACTGGATTTTGCTCTATCTGTAGAATTGGTGACAGCGAAGAAGTCAAGAGAGTTTGTGGTGCGGTAGAGCTGGATGTTGTCAGATGATGACAGATAGATCCTTGCGGACACCAGACATAACTGTGCAGGAGCAAGAGGAGAAATCATTGCAGGTGGTAGTTTGGTTACGATTGCATAAATAAGAATGAAACTATGACAGTAAAATCCTAACCAACTGGGTGAAGATGGAGAGGTATTGGAGAATGATGGTGTGGTCAAATTTGCCAAATATACTGAGAATGAGGAGGGATATTTTATCTTTGTTATAACCAATTGTGACTGAGGAAGAGTTGTTTTAGTACTGTGGCAGGGATGGAAGTATTATTGGAGGCATTCAAATGTGCAATTTCAGGAAAGATGGGGATAGAGTTGGGAAGTGACAACACGTCAACAATTTTGGCAAGGAAAGGGAAGTAAGCTGTTAAGATATTATAAATGTAAGTTGTTGTTGTAACATACTTCACATCAGCTGAAATATAAATGTTAGAGAAATGCAACAGAAACATGAATGTCTTTAGATATTACAGATAAATTATTATTGGCAATTGCAGATCCTATTGAACCTTGCTGATCTTATTGGCTGAGGGAACAGGCATTAAAGTCTGGTCAAAGTCAGCAGTCCTAGAAAAATGTACGCTCAGCTCACTAGTTTCATCACAGCCTATCTGCTAATGGTCACGATGAACCCTGCAGTGCATTTTAACAGGGCAACCTTGAAATGATTAAATGTTTAGCTGCACAGTGTTCATTAAAGCAAAGTGCTTAGAATGGGTATGCAGAAGTCATTTATTTTACAAACAAAAATTAATTATAATCTAACCCTATCCTCAATTCCAAATGTGCTCCATCATTATCCTGAGCATACGTATGGCGCAATTTAGATAAATTTAATCCATCATAATGCTCTCCAAACTCAAGTTTGAAAATCAGCATTTAATTCAATAACAAGCAGTGTTAGAACATTAAGAATGTAATAATCTGTGTTACTTGCATGGCTTTATAGAAAGTACATGTATTCATTTAAATAACTATTGCCTACTTACTATAGAATTATTAAAAGACTTTCAGGAATTATTCATTCTGTCCAATAGGTATGTTCTCAAACAGATCTAGCTAAGCTGCAACCTCCTGCCTGTTTACCTCCAATGGTCACTTTAAAAATTCATGTATTAAAAATAATTCCAATAATTTTAAAAGTAATTTCACGAATAAGCTAGTTAAGAGATTTAGATCATTGGTTCTCAGGGCAGGTTTTACAGGTGGACTTGATACACAACTGCCCAGGGCACCATGGCCTGAGGGTGCCGCGGTTAAAGGTAAGTGAATGAGCATCAGGGGCCAGAAGCAGGCTTGGTGTGAGGTGGGAGTGGAATTTATCTTCTGAGCATCATCGTCTAGCGTCACACCAAAGGTAGACAGACTCTGCAGCGAGAAGCAGGCACACCTATCTCATTGATATCTGTCAATAGATACCCTTTTTTTTAAAACATGCTTGACATGCAGCACTTTCATATCATGAGTATCATCTAATATTATAATTTAGATGGGGGTCAAGGATTATTAATCTAGTCAACCAATAAAATTTGAGAACCACTAATTTAGATTAGTGAGATTGCAGACTGAAGACAATTTGAGTGTTTACTAAGTTCAGTTCAGTATGTTTTTTTTCGACAGAACATTCTGTAGCTGTTCTGTGGAACGTTACATTCAGACTGAAGTCATTTCAGTGGTTACTCATTATTAGACGTGTTCAATTGCCTTGTGGAATAACCTGCAGGGACGTCTGAAACAGCTGTACATCTGATTTATTGCAATACATTGAAAAGGAAACAGATAAAAACATGAGAATAGATGCTGATGAAAATGGAATGGATGAATAATTACCTTTGGAAGAGTTCTAGTGGAAATGTGCATATCATATGTCTGCACCATTTCCCAACCTCTAGTCACTTCAGCTTCACCTACTTCAGTTGTAGATCTATGCTTCAATGAATTGCATGAGTCACTGAATGTTTTTCCCTTTATAAGAGCACCAACATAATTTAACTCTAAAGGAAACACATGAAAGTATTTCCTTTATAAAAATATCTGACTACATTTGGCCATCTTAATTAGAATGTGGTTTGCTTCTCACTTTAAACATCAAGGTAATTAAACATCTGTAGATTATGAATGACGTGAGTTCCAATACGTCTGCAGGCACAGATGTCGATTATATGATGGGCTAGTTGCTCAACTCAAGAATTGATTGGGAGTGTGTTTTGTCCCCAGTAAATGGGCTCCTCATTGACAGGGTGTATGTTGAATGATTGGAACTAGAAACCCAATGACATCTGTGATCTTCACAATAATTCAATGTCCCAAAGACCCTTGTCACTGTTGCTAAACCTCCTGTGGTTCTGCATGTTTGCTTCCATATTTACAGACGGTATGCTCATTTGTAGCAATGTTTTGCAGTGTGCCATACTTTCAAAGGATGCGGTACCTAGTTGACAAAATAAAAACAACAGAACTGACTTAATTATCCCATATTATGCTTTTCAGATCATTCTAGAACCTCATATTATGGCAAATTTTTAACTGGCAGAAGGAGGATTCGTGTCAAATTAACTTGCTGCAAAACAGTAAAAAACAAAATGCATTGAATTTTGTGAAAATAATTTAATAACGTAATACTTACATTTATTTGGTAGCTTCTAACATTGAAACATCTCAAAGTGCTTCACACAATAAATTACTTACCAAGCAAATCAACTGTTGGCATGCTGAATATTCACACACGTTACAAGGTCTGGGAAACAGGATAGAGTACAAGAAATTAAATTTTACACTGAACAAGGGAATACTTACAACAAAAGTAATGGTCCTGAAATCCCTTGGTTTGAGAGTGCGTAAATTGCTAATTACACTGTGTGGGTTAGGATTTTTGGCTGCTCAGATGTAAAGTTGGGCTCCACTTCAAAAGTGCCAAGGTATAAATTTGAATTAGTTTAATTTCATGGCAGGTTAAGAAGAGTTCACCCCTTTGGTAGCATCCATATGGAAATGATCAATTATGGTTAAATATCGCTTTATATGATCTGTATCCTGGAGGAAGACGGGCAGAGGAATGTTGCAAGCAAAACCAGCTAAATCAAATACCACCAGAGAAAGTCTGGACCATCACGCTCCCCATCCAGCAGAGTGTACAGATATTTCAAAATCTTTCCCTGGGATTCAGTCTTCGGTGTCTGGGTTCTCGTCATGAAGCTTTGGAGCAGCCTTATTCCATCTACACCGAGGTCTACAACACAGGCAATCCAGACAATGGGAGAGGATGTGGCCAACAGCTCTCAACCTCCAGATCGAGGCTGATTTCAAAGAGGCATATATTGGCTGCACATGTCTCGAAAGGCAAGGTAGCATTTGCCACCATGCCAAGGATTCCCTCAGACCAAAAACTAAAACATTCATCAATTTTTTCCAGAATTTTCTAGGGCTGTTGAAGTTGTTAATTACATAACTATGGTACCACAAACTTCAATGGTTAACGCCCATATTTACATAAACCTCAAAGGCTTGTACATCCTCAATGTGCGATGACGGGCATAAGCTTTTCTATTTCATTAGTCTAATGTTTCAGCTCTATTTCAACAGTGGAAATAAAGGCCAGGGTCATGGCTCATGATGTCCCGATATAACCATCAATGCTGCAGAAAAATACTCCAGTCAACCATATACAAAGGCAAAGGTAAGAATGAACAAGCCATTGGAATGTTCAGGGGAAGGTTGCAATACCTGGACTAAATCAGGGAGTGCTTTGCAGTCTGTACCCAGTGTCGTCTCAAGTTGGGCAGCATGGTAGCACACGTGGCTAGCACTGTGGCTTCACAGCGCCAGGGTCCCAGGTTTGATTCCCTGCTGGGTCACTACAGTTAGCACTGCGGCTTCACAGCACCAGGGACCCAGGTTCGATTCCCCGCTGGGTCACTGTCTGTGCGTAAAAGATGCCAAAAAAATGTAGAGGAGTTCCCCAAATGATCCAGATTAATCCCTCAAACAACAGATAACCATCGCTGCCCAAACTATTTCCCAGCTCTAAACGTTGTGAGTCAAATTCTCCAGACTCGTCAACTCATCAACCCAGATCCTCTGGCCTTTGGAGGATTGTACCCCAGAGGTACTCTGGAAGATGCAGTGGCAGACCTTCGGAAGTCCCCGCATTAGGACTGCATGGGAATTGTCCAGGAAGTTTCAAATTCCATTGAGCATTCAGAACCCTCTGAAACTCCAAGTTAAAATCAAAGGCTTCAGGTGGTCCCAACTCATTTAACAGAAAAGTTACCCGGGGAAAATGAGAAAGATTAAAACCAGTTCTAACTGCTAGGTAACTACACTACTGACCTCTCCAATGCCCCACTGGCCCCCCCTTTCCTGCCAACTACCCATCCATCCCCTGACACCCCCAACCCCTGACTACTCCTTCACCCCCACCCCTTGATTACTCCCCCCACTCCCAAACCCCTGACCATTCGACTACCCACTCTTTTCCCCACCAATTACACAACTCCCTCCCGACTACCCGGACACATCGATCACCCAACTCCCTCACCACCTGACCCCCCCCCCCCTCCCCCCAACCCACCCTTCACTCACTGACCTTAAACATTTACCTTCTCTCCTATCTTGTCAAAGTGGCATTTAGACAAAGGGCCATTTAAATTTACCGAAATACGGCAGCTAATTCTGTAAAAGGGGGCTTGGTTTGTCTTCTCCCGACACTTCTACACTACATTGAAGGCCTTCAGGAGTTGCTACACAGACCTGGGTCCGAAGGAGGGTGAGAAATGTGGAGCTGCAGTGTATGACATGAAATTAGAACCGATGGTGATTGCCACTCCATGGAAGATCCCGCCCATCATTTCCAGTGGCATCAGGTGATATTCACAATCATTGCACTTTATAGTTTTCCATCTAGGTTGACCCTGAGTTCATTGTGTGTGTAGAAGCAGGAATCCCGGAGGTGCAGTGCGACCACTTTCATTACTGTGCACTTACAGTTGGGCACTCAGAACTTGGGTGGATTGGAGAAGGGCCAAAAATACTTGCGAGCTCAGGGTAAGAAATGGCAGGAACAGCTCTTGCTTGATCTTCCTGTCAATAAAATGTACGTGTCCCAATTATGTACTGCAAATGCCCTGAAAATGACCAGGCAATTTGCCAAAATGTCTTCAATGTCTTCACTCACTTTCAAAGAAATTATAATAATAATCTTTATTATTGTCATAAGCGGGCTTACATTAACACTGCAGTGAAGTTACTGTGAAAATCTCCCAGTCACCACACTCCGACGCCTACTCGGGTACACTGAGGGAGAATTCAGAATGTCCAATTCACCTAACAAGCACGTCTTTCAGGACTTGTGGGAGGAAACCGGAGCACCCAGAGGAAACCCTGCAGAGATGGGAAGAACATGCAGACTCCGCACAGACAGTGACCCAAGCCAAGAATCGAACCTGGGATCTTGGCGCTGTGAAGTAACAGTGCTAACCACTGTGCTGCCATGCCGCCCACAAATTAAACTGTAGATGGAGGCATTTCACTTACGGGTCACAAAATTCAGGCCTATACTGCCATTGCAGCCGGTGCTGTAGGATCCAGGGTAGCTGAAAATGATGGGTGCATAGCTTCTGGTGTACCCCAACACAGCATCCCATGCTTGTAAGGGCGTTAGTGTGGACACACGGGCATGCTTTTCATGCACCAGAAGCATGCAAAGAGTGGGCACGTCATTAGTCAAATTGCATTTAACACTGATCTGATGCACATTCTGTCAAATGAGTCTGCAAAGGTCTATTAATGCGCTCTAATAATTACTCCCAAATAAACACGTGTTCAGGAAATTCCCCATCCACCAGCTTTATTTAAAAGGTTAGCCATCCAACTTGCAGTAGAAGTACTTTTGATTTACTATTGCTGTTGCAGAATTTATGGAGGTGCTGTATTGTGTTCTTGGATCAGTTTTGAGAAGCTGTATTTTGAAGGGAGTATTGATGCATCCTGATAAGGAGGTCAGAGGAGTTTACTACCTTGTGTACAGAAAGCCTGATAAATTTCCTGGGGCTAATTTCTCTCTTGGCCTGAAACATGACAGGGACATCGGACACAGACAGCAGAGAGGAAGTTGTGCAGAGAGAACAAGACGAGTCATGTCAACAGAAGATCCTACCTACTGAGGGTCTTCAATGGAGCACTGGTCCTACCTCCACCTCAGCCAGGAGCAATGTCTGCTGCATGATTCAGCAAGGACAAGGTCAATGAACTGTACCACCTCGTTTAACAGGACCAACAGCAGGGCCAGAGTGGCACTGTCAGCTGTTGCGTTTGTGCCTTGGGGTTATGCAGAGATGACACCCGTTTCCATGTCTAAACAGCAGTTTTATTCACAGTGCTTTTAAAATGTCTGCAGTCACAAGCTTTACTTTTTGATTTTCTTTTTTTCTTTCTGAGTAATCACATTTGTACTTGACTAAGAATACACAGAACTGAGAAGAATTAACAGACACACATAATCAAACACCAAAGAATAGAACAATTAAATATTAAACCTATCATCCTCAATTTATACAGTAGTGGATCCTTCCATGTGGGAACAGGTGACATAGCCAGCGTTTCATAATTTGCCATTCATCAGGGAGGTGAGAGAGGCCCTAGCAGGAGAAGGTGTACATAGTCTTCTCTTTAACCTGAGATAAGCAGCAGGGGTGGGCAGGTGGCTCCGCCAAGGTGGTGGGATTCCCAATGTTTCAGGGAGCCATCTGTTGCATACACATGTCTCCGTGGGTCAAACATGTTAATAAGGAGGCATTCTTGAACCATTCCATCAATATGTATTGCAAGTTCAGCCATGCACAGAACATTGTGTCAATGAATGCCCTCTATGACAATGCCACCCTGGCTTCATCCTGAGGGAGTCAGCCAGTCCCGCCTTCTTTGGACCACCACCAGGAACCCAATGTTGAAAGCTTGGTGCCAAGCACATCTGGTTCATGACTCCATTTGGCCACTTGACCATACAAGGACACCACATGTATAATAAGAATCAAATGCCACCAGGAACATTGTTAAGCAAACCACTGACATCCTTAAGCAACAGTTCCACTGCCTGGACTGCTTGGGCGGAGCCCTCTTCTATTCACCAGAGGGTTTGTCCAAATTTGTTATGGTGATCTGCTACATTCTCCACGCCCTGCAATCATGGGTGTGCAGCCCTTGCCACCTTGCACTTGGAAGTTACTTTGGGAAGAGCAAGAAGAGGTCGAGGTTAAGGAGGAAAAGGAGGAGGAGGAAGCGGAGGGCACAATGCAAAGGCATCTGAGACCTCTTTGCTCTGGATAGGCTGTCCACGAATGCCTACTCTGAATCTGATTCCACAAAAGGTGCCATGCCATTTGCCAATATCTCCAGTGCTCCACAGTTCCCCATCTTTTAACCCACCTGCAGCATCTTGGACAAAATCCTGAAATAAAAGCCACCAATAGAAAACCATTCCATAATCACTTTATTGAACAGAACATGCGTCTCAGCTATGGCTCAGTTAGAAACACACTCACTTCTGAGTTTAAAAGGTCCTGGGTCCAAGCCCCACTCTCGGACTTGAGCACAAAAGTCAAGACTGATAACTGACACTCTATTATAATAATAATCTTTATTATTGTCACAAGTAGGCTTACATTAGCACTGCAATGAAGTTACTATGAAAATCCCCTAGTCGCCACACTCCGGCTCCTGTTCGAGTACACTGAGGGAGAATTCAGAATGCCCAATTCACCTAACAGCACGCCTTTCATGAAAATCAGAGATGCTGTCTTTCAGATGTGATGTCAAACTAACATCCCATCAGGTGAATGTAAAAGATCCTATACATGCCTTTGAAGAAGATCTGTAGACTTATCCCCGTTATATTTGCCTAATCTTTATTGTTCAAGCGAAATCATAAAAACAGATTGTCTGGTTACTATCACATTGCTGTTTGTGGGAGCTGTGCATAAATTGGCTGCTATGTTTCCTACATCGTACAGTTACTTCACTTCAAAGAACGTTATTAGCTTTAAAACACTTTGGTATATTCTGTGATCATGAAATGCACTATGAAGTGCATGCCTTTCTTTTTCTCTTTCTCTAGGGTACAGTATATGCCAGAATTTGAGCTTGCCCATTTAAATAATGGTAAAAGGCAAGGGATACTGCTAAACTAAGCACTTGATCAATTTATGTCAAGAAATCCAAGGTGCCCGTAACAATGGAAATCTATAAACCATGCACAAAGGGATCAAAAGAGCGTTTGACCGTGCCATCACCAAGTTGCTGCCCTAAAGTCAGCAGATGGTGAAAAACTCACTGATAGATGTCCTGCTAGGCTGAACATTGCTATAAGCTGTCGTCCTGTGAACTGGACCTGTCCCAGAATGCACTTTATGCTCGCCTGAAGCATCCTGCCATAGATGAGTTAGATGAAGAACTCTCATCTCTTGAGCTCAAAAGGCCATAGACCACCTATTGAAAAGAAAGGCTCCCGACAAGGAAATCCCAGTCAAACTGCTCAATGCCATACCTTTATGATCTTCTCCTTCTCTGCTGGAAGGTGGGCTCCATTCCACATGAGATAGATGCGTGATGCCAAAATCATCATAGTATACGAAAGTGACAGAGGAGACTGCAGCATCTACAGGGGCATCTCACTGAGCATCATGGGAAGGCCTTTGCTAGGCTCATACTTAAAAGACTCCAATTACCTGCAGACCAAGTGTACCTACAAGAACAGAGCAGTTTCCGTGACAGCAGATCTGCTGTGGACATGATCTTCTCCGTAAGCCAGCTACAAGGGAAGTGTAGGGAAGAGGGTATACCCTACCCTTTATTTTACTTCCATAGATCTCACTAAGGCATTCAACATCACAATATTTGGGGGAAATTAGGTTGTCCTCCAAAGCTCCTCAGTCTCTCCAGCTCCTTCCCTGAAAACATGCACTGCTTGGTACAGTTTGAATGGCTCCACTTTGACAGTTTTGGAATTAAGAATAAGGGGAAACAGGGCTGTGTCCTCACCCCCACTATGTTTGGTATCTTCTTGTCCATGCTCCTGATATTTGCCTTCCCTGCAGGTACGGAAGGAATCTATTTGCACAGTAGCCAGACAAGATGCTCTCTAACTTATCAAGACTGAAAGCAAAGTCAAAAACCCATCATGCCCTGATCAGGGACGTCCTCTATGCTAATTATGCTGCACTAGCCACCCACATGGAAACTCAGTTACAATGACTCATGGACCACCACTCCCATGCTTGTAACATGTTCTCCCTGACTATAAGCATCAAGAAAACCATGGATATGGGACAGGGTGTTGCACCTCTACCCCTGATCACGCTACACCCCACTCGAAGTGGTTAACAAGATCTGCTACCTTGGCTCCACAATGAGAGATAATGGGCGGGATTCTCCATTTTGCCGGGGCCCGGAGGTTTCCCGACGGCGTGGGACTGCCCCACAATGGGAAACCCTATTGACCGGCCGATGTAAGGGAGATTCCCGCCGGCGGGTCGGGGCAGAAATATGACGCGGGGCGGGGTGGAGAATCCAACCCAATCTGTCCCTTGATGCAGAGCAAAATAAACACAAACGGTAAGGAGCTACCTGCCTTTGGCCAATTCAATAATGTCCAAGGGATAGCACCAAGCTGACCCTGAGGGCCAAGGTGATGGTTTATAAGGGCTGTGTACTCAGCACCTTGTTGTATCGCTGTGTAACATTAGCAACCTACAGCTACCAGGAAAAGAGGCCGAATAATTTCCATCTTCACTGTGTGTGGTGTGCTCTGGGTATATCATTGCAACACAAAACCACGATTGAGGCAGTCTTCTTAAAAGCAAGGCGCCCAAGTGTGTTGACACTAATCAAACAGAAGTGGCATCAATGACTCAAGCATGACAGCAGGATGGAAGATGGTCACATACCCGAGAGCCATCCATATGGGGGTAGCCCAAACCAGATGGCCAGAGGCCCAGGCTCCATTTCCAGGATGCTTGCAAGTGTTAACATGAAGTTCCTAAACATCAACTATCGCACCTGGGAGTCACTAGCTAGAAAAATGGCAACATCTCCCTTGGGCTGGCATGTACTACCAAGACAACCAGTGCCTACAGTAGCTCAGCAACAGGCATCAACAACGAAAACAACGGGCGAGATCTAACCAAATTGGAGCAGAGTCCCATGACAAATGCATTTATCCGCGTGTCTCCGGGAGCTCGCAGCATCGAGAAACACCATGTTATCTATCAGGACTCTGTTTAAATATGAGGCCTCAGCTGAGGTTGCACTTAGTCTCATTTCCTGCATGGAGGAGCTCTGCTCGCCGGTGCTACACAGCACAGGAAGAGGTTGGGATACCACATTTAAATGGCGTATCAATTTTCCGAGCCCCCCCCAATGTAACCCCCGAACACCCCCCAAAGCCCAAACCCATGCCACCCCCCCCCCCCCCCCCACCCCCACCCCCTCCGCACCCCACCACCCACCTCACAAGCGCAGGGCAGCTCTGAAACAGATCCCTGCCGTGGGAGAAATGCTAGCCTGGCACCCAGGGAGTGCCAGGCTGACACCCAGGTGACACTGCCAGGATGCAGGGCTAGCAGTGCCAGGATGCCCAGGTGGCACCAGCAGTGCTGTGGTGCCACCCTGCCCTCAGGGGCCTGGGGGACCTCCAATTCCCTGGGAGACCACCCCCAAGTTCTGTTCTGTCTGGTCCCCACAAATGGGCACTGAACGACGCTCGCCCAAGGTCTCCAAGGCAAAGTGGTTAAATCCCAATGCCTCAGATAGATCAGGGGAGAGCATATTAAAGTGAGACTACCCGCCTCACTCCAATATGCAGATTTGCAAAATTCTGCCATCAATGGACGGGATTCAGATCACGACGTCTCGCGAGATTGCGTTAGATCTCGCGAGGTGTGGCAAACTGAGTAGATCCCGGAAGAGTGATCTCCCGGCATCTACCGGCCATGCCAGGCTGCCTTTTGTCGCAACGTGACCAGTAGATCGCATCAAACAACTCACAAGTTCAATCCGCAGCTTCATGTGCAGCACTTGTGCAGAACCTGCCTCTCAAGGATTTGTCTTTACAGCCATTGGCAAAGATGCACCAAGTGAAGACCGCCCACCTAAATGGACTGTGTGTCTTGCATCTCTCATAGACACACCAAATGAAGACCCCCCACCTCAATGGACTGTGTGTCTATCATCTCTCATTGGTACACCAAGTTAAAACCCCTCCCCTAAATGGACTGTGTGTCTTTCATCTCTCATAGACCCACCAAGTGAAGACCCCCCCCAAATGGACTGTGTGTCTTTCATCTCTCATAGACACACCAAGTGAAGACCCCCCCCCCAAATGGACTGTGTGTCTTTCATCTCTCATAGACATACCAAGTGAAGACCCCCCCCCCCAAATGGACTGTGTGTCTTTCATCTCTCATAGACCCACCAAGTGAAGACCCCCCCCCCTAAATGGACTGTGTGTCTTTCATCTCTCATAGACACACCAAGTGAAGACCCCCCACCTAAATGGACTGTGTGTCTTTCATCTCTCATAGACACACCAAGTGAAGACCCCCCACCTAAATGGACTGTGTGTCTTTCATCTCTCATAGACACACCAAGTGAAGACCCCCCACCTAAATGGACTGTGTGTCTTTCATCTCTCATAGACATACCAAGTGAAGACCCCCCACCTAAATGGACTGTGTGTCTATCATCTCTCATAGATGGAAGGATGCCAACTCACTCACTTTTTCTCTATGTCACTTGCACTGCCATTATCTTAGCCGGTGATTGTCAGATAAAATAATGGTGCTTCTTCATCAGAGTTATGTTGCTGCTCTTGCCCTTCCACGGAAGATTGCAATGGTTGGTCAGGTGGCAGTTCTTGGGTGTGTTCAAGTGGAATGTAAAAGAGGATAGTTGGGGTGAGGGAAGAGGGGGTGGGTGGAGTGGGAAGCATGCGTTCCATGTTCACATCAGCTGCAGCTAGAAAGCAGCATCAGAGTGAGGTGGAATTCAGGAAGGGACATAAGGCAGTAATGCACCATCAGCCTGAATCGGCTCGGTGATGTGACAGGCTCTGTCACAGCGAGCATCCGGATGTGGAGCACTGTCTACTCCAGGGGACGCAGCTGATGTCAGTGTCATCCTGTCCGGCTTTGCTCCCTCCTATTATGGCCACCTTGTCCTGCAAGAGAGAGGTAAGTGTCAGTGCTAGTGATGTAATGTGTTTGAGTAATGTGCCTGCTGTGGCTGAATAGGTGAAGCTGTGCAGAAGCAGCAAGAGACTGGCACCATTGCAAGATTTGTGAGGGTGATGTAGAGCGTTTGAAAGTTAGGAATGAACCTGGTTGCTGGAAATTGCTGATGAGTGAGTGATGGAATTCAGTGCATTGAGCAGCACGGTGATGTGGTGAGTTTTCACTGGCCTTGACAATCCATCTGAGGCTATTGAACTTGTGGCCCTCCTGACAAGTTCTTGGGGATAGTCTCTCATCCACCTGGCCACCTGCACCCATTCCTTTCTTAGGATTTGTATTGAAGACCTCCAACGCCCCTATGGAAACATAATTTCTCTCCTTCTTTCCATCCCGATACGAAGTGTTCCAACACTGCTTTGGAAAATCTGGGAACTCCTTTTTCTGCACTTTTCCTTGTAGTAGGTTCCTCTGCACAGAGTCAGCAGCAGCTCCCCTTTTGGAAGTGTAGGCTGCCTTTAAGACCAGCAGGCCAGCTGAAACAGCTGGGCCCCCTATTGAGCACTTTGGATAGCAGGACAAAGGTGAGGTGAGATTCGAGAAGTCAGAAATCACTGAAATTAGGAGGGAGCACGAGGTTTGTCTGGTACCTGCCTCAACAGGACTGACATGAGGTCGTCCACAATCTTGATCCTAGTGCTGGAAAACAGGAGTAATTGAATTTTCCTGCCAAGGTGCCTTAAGCTTTAATTTATTAGATGAATCATAGTGACATCGTTTAGGGTACAGTTAGATAGTATTACTGGCCAATGCTATTTTTATTTTGAAAACAAAAATGCCTGCCTCATTGTGTTAAACCCTGTACAATGCAAAACTGGGTGCCAGAGAGCCTGATTCTGGTATATCTTATTTCGCATTCTAGTCATTTTAATCAATGCTGGCACATTGTGTGGAACAGTCAAATGGAAGATTTGCTGAAAAGCCAGATTATTATCTCGCAGTCAGCCATAGCAGAACAGATAACACTCTAAATCTCATTATTATTCTGAGTTTTTGAATTTGACTTGAAGTTAAAAAGTGTATTTTGCTGAAAAGTCCACCATCTATTCGAGGAGAGTGAATTGTGCAGTGATTTTTACAGTCTACAGCATTTAATGCCATATGAATAAATTCTCTGCCACAGGTTAAATCACATCAATTTAATCAATTGTACCTGTCTGCTTGGTGGAAATCTCTCTTGGTGATATAGCTAATTGTCAATGAAAAATCCTTCAAGTCCACATATTTGGTAACAAGCAACCCACAGAGAGGGCTGAAAGTGTGAAGACAGCAAATGCTTTTAGCCCAACAGTGGTTTAAACAGCAGCACCAGAGATTAACGTCACACCTGGCTCAAATGTATTTGCAGTAGTGATCTGACAAAGAGTCATCCAGACTTGAAATGTTAGCTCCATTCTCATAGAATCCCTCCACGGCAGAAGGAAGCCATTCAGCCCATCGAGTCTGAAAGAGCACCCTACCTATGCCCACTCCCCCGCCCTATCCCTGTAACCCCACCTAACCTTTTGGACAGTAAGGGACAAGTTAGAATGACCAATCCTCCTAGCCTGCACATCTTTGGACATTGGGAGGAAACCAAAGCACTGGGAGAAACATGCAAACTCCACACAGTCACCCAAGGTTGGTATCGAACCCAGATCCCTGGCGCTGTGAGGCAGCAATGCTAACCACTGTGCCAGCGTGCCGCCCTGTTCGCTCGCCACAGATGCCGTCAGACCTGTGGAGATTGTCCAGCGTTTTCTGTTTTTGTTCCAGATTCCAGCATCCTCAGTAACTTGTTTTTATCAAATCTATTTTAGATTGGCATGAAGGGAAATGTCCATGAGCTTATCATAACCAGAATAATGCCAATGGAATCCTTCCTGAGAATACTTCAAGAAATATAATTCAATTAGAGGAATGACCTGATAAAGGATAGAGCCAGGTGTTGAGTTGGCTGTATTACACCTGGTCCATTTCTTAGGCCCAGGTGTGGCAGACTATTACCATTTATTCTGAGGCTAAGACAAAGTTACATTTCTTGTTCATCCCTAGTTACTCTGAGGGCAATAAGAGTCAACAATGTAGTATGGGACTACAGTCCTTTAAGGCTGTTATCATTCAACCTCCTTCCTTCTATCATTCGTAACAACATGTTTCAAGTAAGCACAAGACACTTAACGCACAGTACAGTACATGGAACAGACTTCATTGAGCAGACTGGGTAAGAGCGGTAGGTTCCCTTCTCTGAAATACATTAATGAAACAGTGGATTTTTAACTACGTTCCAGAAATTCTGATAATCATATTTCATGGTGCTAACCCATAATTTATGTGACTTATTGAACATCAAACTCCTTATCAACATCTCCTGGAGTGGATGTACCTGTGCTGCTGCCTTTCAGCGTTAGTTGAGGGATGGAGCATGCTAAGAATTGGGGAAAATTGAGCTTTAAAAAAATGAAATTAGGATAAAATAAAATAAAACAATTGATAAGGGAATCTACCTGAAGAGATCAGGGGCGAAATTCTCCCCCAACGACGGGATGTCCGCCGACTGGCGCCAAAGCCGGCGCCAATCAGACGGGCATCGCGCCGGCCCAAAGGTGCGGAAGGCTCCGCATCTTTGGCGGCCTAGCCCCAACATTGAGGGGCTAGGCCGACGCCGGAGGGATTTCCGCCCCGCCAGCTGGCGGAAATGGCGTTTGTTTCCCCGCCGGCTGGCGCGGAAATGCGGCGCATGCGCGGTAGCGACAGCGGCCGCTGTCAGTTTCCCAGCGCATGCGCGGGAGCGTCAGCAGCCGCTGTCAGTTTCCCGCGCATGCGCAGTGGGGAGAGTCTCTTCCGCCTCCGCCATGGTGGAGGCCGTAGCGGAGGCGGAAGGGAAAGAGTGCCCCCACGGCACAGGCCTGCCCGCGGATCGGTGGGCCCCGATCGCGGGCCAGGCCACCGTGGGGGCACCCCCCGGGGTCAGATCGCCCCGCGCCCCCCCCCCCCCCCCAGGACCCCGGAGCCCGCCTGCGCCGCCTGGTCCCGCCGGTAAATACCAGGTTTGATTTACGTCGGCGGGACAGGCAATTTCTGGGCGGGACTTCGGCCCATCCGGGCCGGAGAATCCAGCGGGGGGTCCCGCCAACCGGCGCGGCCGGATTCCCGCCCCCGCCCAATCTCCGGGAGCGGAGACTTCGGCGGGGGCGGGGGCGGGATTCACGGCGGCCAACGGCCATTCTCCGACCCGGCGGGGGGTCGGAGAATGACGCCCCCTGTGTTGCGAATTAGTGAGGAAAGCAAGTGTTTACCTATGCGATTAGAAGAAGCATGGGATACAGAAGAGGTTCACTTCAAAATGGAGACATAAGGAAATTGACACATACATGCTAAAAGCTGACTCAACAGGCTGGATAACATCAAAGGGAAAGAATGATATATTCATAACACAATAACTGGGGAAACAGACACAGCCACAGCTGCCATCACAGCCAAACCCACCTGCAGAAACAGTCTCCCAAAAAGAAGCAGCAGATGTCCCCTTCACTAAAATTGAAGACGATTTTCCCAAACTTGACAAATAGCCTGTGCATGGTAACTACCTGCTGGATTTAGCTCATCGAGTTATATAATATTGAATGTTGGTTGGGAACAAAGGGGCTTCTCAGAGTTCAGAGAAAGCATTTACTTTGATTTGATTTGATTTTATTTATTGTCACATGTACCCAAGTACAATGAAAAGTATTTTCTGCAGCCAAGGGAATGTACACAGTACGTATATAGTAGACAAAAAAAGAATAATCGACAGAGTACATTGACAAATGGTATATCGACAAACAGCGATTGGTTACAGTGCGGAACAAGGAGCCAAAGCAAATACATGAGTTGGTAACCAAGGGGTAACTTCAAGTAATACTGTGTGTGCATAGTCATCAGTGTAAATAAGTGTTGTGTGTTATAGTCCTTCTTGTCCTGTGAGATTTTTCTTTTAAATAAATATTCTTTATTACTTGTTCACACAATGCCTGGACTATTTCTCCCTGGTTCACATATTTTTCTCTCAGTATACCAAATTGAAAATATACGCCATTAAGAACTGGTGCTCCAAGTTACCCATTCTGGGTTTTGGGATATTTTCATATTTAACATCAGCGAGGTTCTTAACAAGCGTATTGTGAGATAACAGCATCCCTGAAGTCACTGGCACTCAACTCAGCTCTATGTGTCATACCCACAGTAAGACACAAGAGGAACAAGTATTACAACAATGTTAAGATGCCAACTTTATGAAGTGCTATATTCCACTAAATAAGTGACATGTAATGTTTGAATGTCTGCCTTGATTCAGGCAATAAATAGTATCTGAAAAGTATGATCAGATACTGGTGTGGGACCAGTTCTCTGCTTCCTCAATAGTTGTCCTGCCCTGGATTTGCTGTGCTACCTCCTCAAAGCGAGTAGATGGGAAGAGGTTTGGTGTAAGGTTGGAGGGAAGCTACTCCTATTTTGTTATGTGTAATCATCTCTTGCAGGTAGAAGGGTTTGACTACTTGACACTGGCAGGAAGACATACATGAATACCCAAGTGCCAGCATGCTGCTCGCAGACATAAGCATATGCCACATAAATTCAATAGTTTGAAGGATTTATCTTGAGGAACAGTGGCTAGGTTGCGAGGAAAAGAAGCGCTTGTGGAAAAGTGCCAAGTCAACCTAGATGCATAATAAACAGTTGTGGCAAGCTTGTAAAATACTTAAATATTTTTGGGTTGTAGGGAAGTAGTTTTGCCATGCAATTTTAATAAATTACATTTATAGGTTGCAATGGGTTTCTTACTTGCTGATGTCATTCAACATTTTACCAACATACATGGGCTGAATTCTCCGATTGTGAGGCTATGTCCTGACGCCAGCGTGGGAATAGTGGCCGTTTACGACCGGAAATTTGGCACAAAACGGCCACCGATCCTCCGTCTGGTGATGGGCTAGCATGCAGGCAGTGTAGAGTACCCGGCTCTAGTTGCCGATACGGCCAGAGATTTGCTGGGTCCATGGCCGTGCATGCGCATGGCGGCGGACTGCAGCGGCCGCGCCGTGCAACATGGCTGACTCGCACTCCCCAGACCACCCCCACAGTACCCCCAGCCCCTGCCAACGTCCCCCTTGCCCGCAGATTGGCCCTCCCCCAACTGTGGCGGAGCTGGACTTAGTCCGCAGCCGCCACGCCGAGTTCCTGACAAGCACCATGAGAGACCGATGCCGTTGGGAACTCGGCCAGTCGGGAGCGAAGCATCAGGTTGAGGGCCTCAGGCAACGTGCTGAGGCCGATGGTATGGCATGCGGCATACTCCTAGAGTACGCCGCTTTGGAGGGAGGAGTATCGCGAAAGCAGCGCCGCCCCCGATTTTGGTGCAAACTTTGAGTCTCCAGCCGATTGCCGAACGCCATTTCGCCATCAGCGACTGGAGAAGCCCGCCCATGCATTTCAAAATTGACAAACAAATACTGACTAACTGGTCCATCAAGCCATGATGGGCATTATGCAAAACACTTCTTCTCGCCCTTGCCCCCCTCCCACTGCCCCCACCCGCCAACACCCCCTCCCCCCCACCCCAACCCAACTACGTCCCACTCAGCTGCAGCCATCAATTTGTCTCCCAGGAGAGACAAAAATTTAGAAAAGAAATATGACTCCAAGTCCTCTCCAGTCTGTTAAACTGCAACAGTCTATCAACAAGAACATTCTCCAGCCTTTTCATTAATAAAGACTATGAAATATAGTGGGCCTGGACTGCATAATCCTTGGGGGGATGCTGCCAATAACATGTATCCAAGCGAAACCATGTCTGTGAACAACAACCTTTTGGCGTTAGGATTGCATACATGTCCAAATCAAGTATTACAAACTTCTTCTGATGCCATAAGATTCCATCTTGTGAACTAGCCAGATGTGAGGTACTTTATCAAAGGCTTTCCATATACTCGATTCCCCTCATCAACTGTTTTGTTGTGTGTTTGGGGACTAGATAGTGTTCTTTGGGGCTTGTTTACTCTCCCAAGTAAGCTGCTCAAATATACATCGTCCTACATTAACTACTCTGACTTCCAAAAAACCTCAATCGACATTTGTCAGACACAAAGTATTTTTTTTTAAAATATATTTATTAAAGTTTTTTAACACAATTTTTCTCCCTTACAAACAATAACCCTCAGAACAAAAAAAATGAGAAATCGCGCAGAGCAAGATATATACATGGCAAAATGATATATTTACACAGCTTTGTACACTGGCCCTCACCCGTACGTGCCAGTTTCCTCAACCCTTCATGTTATCTCTTGCTCATCCACCCTCCCAGGCAGTCCCCCCTTTCCCCCCCACCTTCCCCCCCTCCCAGGATGTCCCCTCCACCCCCCCCCCCGCCCAAGGTTGCTGCTGCTGCTGACCGACCTTCCTCTAACGCTCCGCGAGATAGTCTAGGAACGGTTGCCACCGCCTGTAGAACCCCTGCGCAGACCCTCTCAAGGCAAACTTAATCCTCTCCAGCTTTATGTACCCAGCCATATCATTTATCCAGGCCTCCAGGCTGGGGGGCTTCGCCTCCTTCCACATTAGCAAGATCCTTCGCCGGGCTACTAGGGATGCAAAGGCCAGAATGCCGGCCTCTTTCGCCTCCTGCACTCCCGGTTCGTCCACTACTCCAAATATTGCTAGCCCCCAGCTTGGCTTGACCCGGACTTTCACCACCTGAGATATTGCTCCCGCCACTCCTCTCCAGAACCCCTCCAGTGCCGGGCATGACCAAAACATATGGACATGGTTCGCCGGGCTCCCTGAGCACCTCCCACATCTGTCCTCTACCCCAAAGAACCTACTCAACCTCGCCCCCGTCAAGTGCGTTCTGTGGAGCACCTTAAATTGTATCAGGCTGAGCCTGGCACACGAGGAGGAGGAATTAACCCTACCCAGGGCATCAGCCCACAGACCTTCCTCGATCTCCTACCCCAGCTCCTCCTCCCATTTACCCTTCAACTCTTCTACCAGCGCTTCCCCCTCTTCTTTCAACTCCTGGTGTATTTCCGACACCTTGCCCTCCCCGACCCGTACACCCGAGATCACCCTATCTTGAACTTCTTGTGCCGGGAACAACGGGAATTCCCTCACCTGTCACCTCACAAAAGCCCTCACCTGCATATATCTAAAGGCATTTCCCGGGGGTAACTCGAACTTCTCCTCCAGTGCCCCGAGGCTCGCAAACGTCCCGTCGATGAACAGGTCCCCCATTCTTCCAATCCCCGCCCGATGCCAGCTCTGGAACCCCCCGTCCATCTTCCCCGGGACAAACCGGTGGTTACCCCTGATCGGGGACCACACCGATGCTCCCATTGCACCCCGGTGCCATCTCCACTGGCCCCAGATCCTTAGCGTTGCAGCCACCACCGGGCTCGTGGTATACTTTGTCGGCGAGAGCGGCAGCGGTACGGTCACCAACGCCCCCAGGCTCGTTCCTTTACAGGACGCCATCTCCATCCTCTTCCATGCCGCCCCCTCTCCCTCCATAACCCACTTGCGGATCATCGCCACATTTGCTGCCCAGCTGTAGCTCCCCAGGTTTGGCAGCGCCAACCCTCCTCGGTCCCTACTGCGTTCCAGGAACCCTCTCCTTACTCTCGGGGTCTTATTCACCCACACAAACCCCATAATACTCCTACCTACTCTCTTAAAAAAGGCCTTAGTGATCATGATGGGAAGGCACTGAAACACAAACAGAAGGACCACCATTTTGACCGACTGCACTCTACCCGCCAGCGAGAGCGGTAACATGTCCCATCTTTTGAAATCCTCCTCCATTTGCTCCACCAACCTCGTCAGATTCAACTCCTGGCTATCTGGATCCCCAGATACCGAAAGCTCCCCTCCGCCCTCCTGAGCGGTAGGTCCCCTATCCCTCTTTCTTGGTCCCCCGCCTGTAATACAAAGAGCTCACTCTTCCCTACATTGAGCTTATAGCCCGAAAACTCCCCAAACTCCCTTAGAGTCTGCATGACCTCCACCATCCCCTCCATTGGATCCGTCACGTACAGCAACAGGTCATCCGCAGATAGCGACACCCGATGCTCTTCTCCCCCTCGGACCACCCCCCTCCATTTATTAGACTCCCTCAATGACATGGCCAATGGTTTGATCGCCAATGCGAACAACAGGGGGGACAGGGGGCACCCCTGCCTCGTCCCTCGGTACAGTCGAAAGTACTCCGACCTCCGCCGGTTCGTCACTACACTCGCCATCGGGGCTCTGTAAAGGAGCTTAACCCAATTGATAAACCCTACCCCAAACCCAAACCTACTCAGCACCTCCCAGAGGTACTCCCACTCTACTCGGTCAAAGGCCTTCTCCGCATCCATAGCTGCCACTATCTCCGCCTCTCACTCCTCCGATGGCATCATTATCACGTTTAAGAGCCGCCGCACATTGGTGTTTAGTTGCCTGCCCTTTACAAATCCCGTCTGGTCCTCGTGGATTACCCCCGGGACACAGTCCTCGATCCTCGTGGCAAGCACTTTTGCCAGCAACTTTGCATCCACATTGAGGAGTGAGATCGGCCTGTACGATCCACATTGCAGTGGGCCCTTGTCCCACTTTAGGATCAAAGAAATTGTCGCTTCCGACATTGTCGGGGGCAGGGTCCCCTCCTCTCTTGCCTCATTAAAGGTCCTCACCAGTAGCCGGGCCAACAGGTCTGCGTACTTCCTGTAGAACTCCACCGGGAATCCGTCCGGTCCCGGGGCCTTCCCCGCCTGCATGCTCCCCAAACCCTTGCTCAGCTCCTCCACCCCAATTGGTGCCCCCAAACCAGCCACCTCTTGCTCCTCCACCCTCGGGAATCTCAGCTGATCTAGGAATCGTCTCATCCCCTCTTCCCCCGCTGGGGGCTGGGATCTGTACAGCTCTTCATAAAAGGCCTTGAATACCTCGTTTATTTTCGTTGCACTCCGAACCGTGGCTCCCCTTCCATCTTTGACTCCCCCTATTTCCTTCGCTGCCATCCTCTTACGGAACTGGTGTGCCAGCATCCGACTAGCCTTTTCCCCATACTCGTAGACAAAGTATTTTTTGAAAGCCATCTTATGAATTCTGATGGCCCCTTCCCTTTACCAGTGATCATAAAGGGCATATCTTACTATCCCTTCAAGTGTCTTTCCAATAATGGAGTCAGACTGATAGGTCTGTAATTCCCTGGCTCTGAATTGTCTCCGTTTCAAACATCGGAACTACAGGAGCTAACTACCAGTTTAAAGGTATTATCCTGAAATTTTTCCTGAAATGTTGCAGATTCAGGCAAGGGGTTAACAGGGCACCTGCCTAATCTTTTTAATTGCCCTCGGATGGATATTATCCAAGCCTTGCCCTCTATTAATGTTCCTAATCTATCCAAGGTTACCTTACTATCTATTTTAATATTAATAACAGGATTCAATGCTGAGCATTATAAGCATCAATTACATGAGCATAGACACTCCTGTGGTAGGGTGGCCAGGAATGGGCACAATGGTATTCATATTCACATGTGTTGCTGTCTCCTGCCACAAAACCTTACCCACTCTTCTGGCCAACTGATAAACATCTCTGGGAAGTAGTAACTTGTTTCTCTGGCGTACTTGCTGGAATAACATTTTGACAGCTCCATCTGTAAAAACAGCAGGCCCTGCTATTCCAACAATTTCTAGTTGGCAATTTCTAGTTGACATCTTTGTCACTTGTCTGTAACTTTAAAATCTTTGTTCAAATGTCCCACTGTAATTCCTGTACGATTTACGGCTCGCAAGTAGGGAAGAAATGGCAGACAATAACTACATCTAGTGTTTGCCCATATTGTGCAAATATGCTGAATGTGGTAAGTGCATGCATAGTATCTCCTAGATCCACTGTAGGTGAAAACAAATGATAAATAAATTCAGTACGTGGGGCGAAATTCTCCGGAAATGGCGCGATGTCCGCCGACTGGCGCCCAAAGCAGCGCAAATCAGACGGGCATCGCGCCGCCCCAAAGGTGCGGAATGCTCCGCATCTTTGGGGGCCGAGCCCCAACCTTGAGGGGCTAGGTCGGCGCCGGAGGAATTTCCGCCCCGCCAGCTGGCGGAAAAGGCCTTTGGTGCCCCGCCAGCTGGCGCGGAAATGACATCTCCGGGCGGCGCATGCGCGGGAGCGTTAGCGGCCGCTGACGGCATTCCCGCGCATGTGCAGTGGAGAGAGTCTCTTCCACCTCCGCCATGGTGGAGACCGTGGCGGAGGCGGAAGGGAAAGAGTGCCCCCACGGTACAGGCCCGCCCGCGGATCGGTGGGCCCCGATCGCGGGCCAGGCCACCGTGGGGGCACCCCCCCCGGGGCCAGATCGCCCCGCGCCCCCCCCAGGACCCCGGAGCCCGCCCGCGCGCCTTCTCCTGCCGGTATGGTAGGTGGTTTAATTTACGCCGGCGGGACAGGCATTTTAGCGGCGGGACTTCGGCCTATCCGGGCCGGAGAGTCGAGCGGGGGGGCCCGCCAACCGGCGCGGCCCGATTCCTGCCCCCGCCGAATATCCGGTGCCGGAGACTTCGGCAACCGGCGGGGGCGGGATTCACGCCAGCCCTCGGCAATTCTCCGACCCGGTGGGGGGTCGGAGAATCTCGCCCAAGGTATCAAAAAAGGCACATGCATGTTTTCCCCGAATAAAAAGCATGCTCATTTCTACATTTTCAGTTGCAAAACTGTCCCTATTTGCAAAGCTGCTGCATTCAAAAGGACCTGCACACAACATCAGCGATAAAAGACAATAATACTTTGCATTTGCACGTCACCTGCGAAAGAATGCAGCCAAGAAAACGACCATGCTAGCTAATGATCTGGTATCAGGACAGAGGTTCACAGGACATGGGGTGGTTTTTGAGTTGCACAAGCAGATTCTAATATCTATTCCATCGGGCAGGAGATACAGCAGTCTGAGAACACGCACGAACAGACTCAAAAACAGCTTCTTCCCCGCTGTTACCAGACTTCTAAATGACCCTCTTATTGACTGACCTCATTAACACTACACCCTGCATGCTTCATCCGATGCCAGTGCTTATGTAGTTACATTGTATATGTTGTGTTGCCCTATTATGTATTTTCTTTTATTCCCTTTTCTTCCCATGTACTTAATGATCTATTGAGCTGCTCGCAGAAAAATACTTTTCACTGTACCTCGGTACACGTGACAATAAACAAATCCAATCCAATCCAATCCAATCCAAATTAACGTTTCTTACAAGCCACAGCAATTCACAGGCTGTCAAATTAGCAGCTCAACTCCTATAAGATCATAAGACCACAAGACATAAGTGCAGAAGTAAGCCATTCGGCCCATCGAGTCTGCTCTGCCATTCAAGAGATCATGACTGATCTGACAAGATAATCCTCAACTCCACCTTCCTGCCTTATCCCTCAAACCCTTGATCTCCTCACTGATTAAAAGTCTGTCTATCTCAACCTTGAACGTACTAAACAACCCAGCCTCGACAGCCCTCTGTGGTGAAGACTTCTACAGATTCACTACCCTCTGAGAGAAGAAATTCCTCCTGATCTCTGTCTTAAATGGGTGACCCCTTACTCTGAGATTATACCTTCTTGGTTCTATACTATCCCACAAGGGGAAAACAGCCTCTCAGCATGTATGTAGGAGCCAGTTGCTCTATTTGGTGCCAACCTGCAGAGGGGATATTCAAGCCAGTCTGCAGGTATGGCAGCAAGTGGAGTCGGCAGAAAAGATCCGAAGCGATACCCTACAATATAGAGAAGCTGTTTGAGTATGGAATTGATTTCCGATTGGGACTGCTACAGATCAGACATCAATATTAAAGGAACCAAGACCATTTCTACGTCCTCTAAATCTACAATGCATCGTCTACAGCAGCTGGTGGAAAATGTGGAACGATGAATCTCTGACGTCATGACAGTTAAACACGAATGGAGTTTGGAAATAGAGAGTAGTAAAGAGTATGTGGCAACTTCACAGCCCCCTACAGAGAATCCTCAGAGTACATAGAAGACAAAAGCTGAACCCCTGTGATGTACCGTCAATTACCACGAGACGAGAATGATGAAACAATCGAGGCTTTATTGCACAAGATGTTGTGCCTCCTGTAGCTGGAACCAGAATGGGAGCAGCGCAGGAGAGCAGACACTTTTATACGCCGCCTGCTGGGAGGAGCCAGTAGGCGGGGATTTACTGTTGTACCTGTAATACAGGGGCAGTACCATAATACATGTAATGTGTTACCAGTGGTGTTTGCCACATTCACCCCCTGTTTAAAAAAATGTCCGGCAGGGGTGAAGAAAAACATTACAGATTGAGTCTGTCGGGGCTCTGACCCTCCGCCGCGATCGCCTCAGTCCTGGTGGTGGTGTGGGCGCCGATGTGGTCACCTGCGAGTCAGGGAGCGTGTTGTCCTCTCCTTCGTCACCCCTGAATGGATCCAGTGGGGGGACGGATCCTGCTGGGGTGGGGGCTGCGGTGAGGTTCGCTGGTGGGAGGGTGGGTGGCGCAGGGGTGAATGAGGCAACCGGGAGGGGCGGGGGGGGAGCGGTATCAGGTCAGGGGTTGTGGGTGGGGCCCAGCGGGTGCCAGGTACCGGAGGGAGATTGTGTCCTGTCGCCCGTCGGGGTGTGCCACGTAGGCGTACTGCGGGTTGGCATGGAGGAGGTGGACTTTCTCAACCAAGGGATCCGATTTATGGCTCCGCACATGCTTCCGGGGGGAACAGGTCCAGGAACTGTCAGCAATGTTGGGAGCGAGACCCCGGATGTGCACTTCATAGGGAAGGCAAACACACGTTCATGAGGGGTCTCATTAGTAGCAGTGCAGAGGAGCGACCGGATGGACTGGAGCACGTCGGGATGGACCTCCTGCCAGCAGGAGACCGGGAGATTTCTAGACCGAAGGGCCAGTAGGACGGCCTTCCAGACCGTCCCGTTCTCCCTCTCCACCTGCCCGTTTCTCCGGGGTCGTAGCCGGTCGTCCTGCTCGAGGCGATGCCTTTGCTGAGCAGAAACTGACGCAGCTCATCACTCATGAAGGAGGATCCCCGATCGCTGTGGATGTAGGTGGGGAAACCGAACAGGGTGAAGATGCTGTGGAGGGCTTTGATGACCGTGGCAGAAGTCATGTCGGGGCATGGGATGGTGGAAGGGAACCGGGAGTACTCATCAATTACATTGAAGTCCATGCTGAGGTGGTCAAAGGGGCGGGAGGCCTTCACCAGGTGCGCTCTATATGGCCGGTAGAAGTGCGGCTTGCACTCTGCGCAGACCTGGCAGTCTCTGGTTACGGTCCTGACCTCCTCAATGGAGTAGGGCAGGTTGCGGGCCTTGACAAAATGGAAGAAACGTGTGACCCCCGGGTGGCAGGGGTCATTGTGGAGAGCCCTGAGTCAGTCCACTTGTGCGCTGGCACATGTACCGCGGGATAGGGCATCAGGGGGCTCATTGAGCTTTCCCGGGCGATACAAGATCTCATAGTTCTAGGTGGAGAGCTCGATCCTCCACCGCAAGATCTTGTCATTTTTGATCTTGCCCCGTTGCATATTGCTAAACATGAAGGCAATCGACCGTTGGTCAGTGAGGAGAGTGAATCTCCTGCCAGCCAGGTAATGTCTCCAATGCCGCACAGTTTCCACAATGGCTTGGGCCGAGGAGTGCCGAATTTCGGAGGCATGGAGGGTGCAGGAAAAGAAAGCCACGGGTCTGCCGCCTGGTTGAGGGTGGCGGCAATAACTACGTCTGATGTATCGCTCTCCACCTGAAAGGGGAGGGACTCGTCGACTGCGTGCATCGTGGCCTTGGCGATGTCCGTCTTAATGTGGTTGAAGGCCTGGCGGGCCTCAGCCGTCAGGGGGAAAACTGTGGACTTGATGAGTGGGCGGGCCTTGTCCGCACAATTAGGGGCCCACTGGGCGTAATATGAGAAAACCCCAGGCATCGTTTCAGGGCCTTGGGGCAGTGGGGGAGAGGGAGTTCCAGGAGGGGGTGCATGCGGTCGGGGTCGGGCCCTAGGACTCCATGTTCCACTACGTAGCCAAGGATGGCTAAGCGGTTGGTGCGTAACACGCATTTCTCCTTATTGTAGGTGAGGTTAAGGAGTTTCGCGGTATGGACAAATTTTTGGAGGTTTGCGTCATGGTCCTGCTGATCATGGCCGCAGATAGAGACGTTATCTAGGTACGGGAAGGTGGCCCGCAGCCCGTACTGGTCAACCATTCGGTCCATCTCTCGCTGGAAGACCGAGACCCCATTGGTGACGCCGAAGGGAACTCTAAGGAAATGATAGAGGCGGCCATCTGCTTCAAACGCAGTGTATTGGCGGTCCTCCAGGCGGATGGGGAGCTGGTGGTAGGCGCACTTCAAGTCAACTGTGGAGAAGACTCAATACTGCGCAATCTGATTGACCATGTCAGATATGCGTGGGAGGGGATACGCGTCGAGCTGCGTGTACTGATTGATGGTCTGACTGTAGTCAATGACCATCCTGTGCTTCTCTCCAGTCTTCATCACCACGACTTGAACTCTCCAGGGGCTGTTGCTGGCCTCAATGATCCCCTCTCGCAGAAGCCGTTGGACCTCCGACCTGATGAAGGTCCTGTCCTGCGCACTGTACCATCTGCTCCTAGTGGCGACGGGCTTGCAGTCCGGGGTGAGGTTTGCAAACAGTGAAGGTGGATCGACCTTAAGAATCGTGAGGCCCCAGACGGTGAGGGGGGACAGGGGTCCGCCGAATTTCAAAGTAAGGTTGTGGAGGTGGCATTGAAAGTCAAGACCTAGTAACAGGGCACCACAGAGACGGGGGAGGACGTAGAGCCTGAAGTTGCTGAACTCTACGCCCTGAACGGTGAGGGCCATGACACAGTACCCATGGATTTCAACGGAATGGGATCCGGAGGTCAGGGAGATTTTCTGGCTGACGGGGAGTACCGGGAGGGAGCAGCGCCTTACCGTAGCAGGGTGGATAAAACTCTCTGTGCTCCCGGAGTCAAAGAGGCAGGTCGTCTCGTGCCCGTTGATCTTTACCGTCGTCGTAGCGGTCGCGAGGTTGCTGGGCCGAGACTGATCAAGGGTGATGGAGGTGAGCTGCGGAGGATGTTGGGAGGTCCCGAGCTGATCAGCGGTAGCGGCGGCATCGGTGGTCCGCGAACGGCCAGACGAGCAGGTGTCCTGAGGCGCAGTCCAAGATGGCGGTGAAGATGGCAGCGCCCACAGGGCGCACATGGCGTACAGCATCAAAGATGGCGGCGCCCACGGGCTGCACGTGGCTTGTGGTGGAAAAGATGGCAGCGCCCCTGGAGGGGTGTAGCAATGCCGGGCCTGGAAACAGCGGCGACCGACCGGGCCTGGCAAACGGAAATGAAGTGGCCCTTCTTCCCACTGCTCCGCGTCGGGCAGCTGGGATGTTTGCTCTGGCCACAAAAATAACATTTGGGCCCTCTGGAGTTGGCTGGCTGCCACGCGGCACAGGCTTGCGGTGTACTCAAGTCGGCAACTGGTGGGGCCCACGATGCCGACGAGGGTGCCGCACAGTCGGGGGTGTAGGCCTCAGATTACGGGAGGCCATTTCTAGGGAATTAGTAAGCTGCATAGTCTCTGCAAGATCGAGCGTACCCCCTTCCAATAGCCGCTGCCGAACGTAAGTAGACTTAATGCCCGTGACATAAGCGTCTCTGATTAGTAGTTCGGTGTGTTGGACTGCCGAAACTGCCTGGCAGTCACAGTTCCTACCGAGAATCCGTAGAGCCCTCAAGAAATCGTCCTGAGTCTCCCCCAGGAGTTGCCGTCTCGTGGCCAGGAAGTGCCTGGCGTACACTTGTTTCACAGACTTGATGTACTGTCCCTTTAGTAGCATCATCGCTTCTGTGTTGGTGGCCGCGTCCCGGATGAGGGGAAAAACTTGAGGGCTCACCCGTGAGTAGAGGACCTGGAGTTTCTGTGGGTCTGAGAGTTCTTCAGTGGCTGCTCTGAGGTAGCTTTCAAAGCAGGCTAGCCTGGGGTTTGAAGGTGGACGTGGCGTTGGCTGTGTGAGGGTTCAGCTCCAGGCGATCAGGCTTGATTGAGATGTTCATCTTTTAAGATCTTGTGCAATAAATGGTTGTGCCGTCAATAACCACGAGATGAGAATGGTGAAACAATCGAGGCTTTATTGCACAAGGTGTTGTGCCTCCTACAGCTGGAACCAGAATGGGAGCAGCGCAGGAGAGCACACACTTTTATACGCCGCCTGCTGGGCGGAGCCAGCAAGCTGGGATTTACTGTGGTACCTGTAATACACGGGCAGTGCCGTAATACATGCAATGTGTTACTAGTGGTGTTTACCACAACCTCTGTTTCACAAATGCCGTGACTGATGGAATCGAAGCTTTAGGAAACCATTTATTCCATTGCTGCCAGGTTTAACAAACTGAGTAATTGTTTGGAAAAAGCAGCAACAACTAGGTTAACACTTATTGGACATGGCACAAATGGCTGGTTCTAGCTCACATGCGAGGACTGGCACCTGGAACAAACGTTCCACCCATTTCTCAATTGTGGGATCAATAAAGACGTCCATGCACCAAACACGAAACTGAACTTCCCAAATTTGCCAACTCAGCCATTCCACATAATCTTACTCACTGCAGTAAGTTTTGTCATTTGTTTTGGTTCGGTGGCTTACTTACTGCTTCAGTGATAAAAGATGGTTTCCTGATGGGGGCGGCACAGTGGCACAGTGGTTGGCACGGGCGGTTGGGCCTGGGTGGGTGCTCTTTCAGAGGTTGGTGCAGACTTGTGGAAGGAATAACAGGAAGACAGAGTACTGGGCTAATGGTAAGATTCTTGGCAGTGTGGATGAGCAGAGAGATCTCGGTGTCCATGTACATAGATCCCTGAAAGTTGCCACCCAGGTTGAGAGGGTTGTTATGAAGGCGTACGGTGTGTTAGCTTTTATTGGTAGAGGGATTGAGTTTCGGAGCCATGAGCTCATGTTGCAGCTGTACAAAACTCTGGTGCGGCCGCATTTGGAGTATTGTGTGCAATTCTGGTCACCGCATTCTCGGAAGGATGTGGAAGCATTGGAAAGGGTGCAGAGGAGATTTACCAGAATGTTGCCTGGTATGGAGGAAAGATCTTATGAGGAAAGGCTGAGGGACTTGAGGCTGTTTTCGTTAGAGAGAAGAAGGTTAAGAGGTGACTTAATTGAGGCATACAAGATGATCAGAGGATTGGATAGGGGGGACAGTGAGAGCCTTTTTCCTCGGATGGTGATGTCTAGCACGAGGGGACATAGCTTTAAATTGAGGGGTGATAGATATAAGACAGATGTCAGAGGTAGGTTCTTTACTCAGAGAATAGTAAGGGTGTGGAATGCCCTGCCTGCAACAGTAGTGGACTCGCCAACACTAAGGGTATTCAAATGGTCATTGGATAGACATATGGACGATATGGGAATAGTGTAGATGGGCTTTAGAGTGGTTTCACAGGTCGGCGCAACATCGAGGGCCGAAGGGCCTGTACTGCACTGTAATGTTCTATGTTCTATGTTCTAAACGGGCTCCTTCTGCACAGTAGAGATTCTATGGTTGATCAGGAAATCATGCTACACTATAGAAAGATGAATCAACAGGCTACACCTCCACAGAACGCCTGGCTGTGAAGTACTGGGAACTACTTTAAGGAAACTTGAAGTCTTGGTGGGGGGTAATTTTCCACTACCAATTTCTGGGGGTGCAGAATTGGCAGCAGGAGCGGAAAATCCGACCGGAGTCCCAAAATGCCGGCGGGTTTTCCCATTCTGATTGTTCCCGTCTCCCACCACTAATGACGTAATGGCAGCCCCGACATCCCATTTGAATGAATTTAAATATCATTGTCAGGCCTTTATGCCCTATAGTTTCCACCCCGCCCATTTAAATGTCCACTCACACTGGCATGAATCACGACAGGTCCTCCGCGACGTGCACCTGGTCAGCAGAACGTGCCGGAGATGCGCAGGTGAATACATGCCGGGCCTGACCTTGGCACTGCCCATGCACTGCCCCCGCGGGTCACTGCTCCTATGGAGGGAGGGGGGTTCCCATGAGGCGTGGTTCAATTTCTTTTTAATCCCGCCGATCATTTTAAGTTGCAGGCGGGGCAATTGCGCAACCCACCCCTTAACTTTTATTCAATGAGCTTAAAAATACAATGGAGTAAGCCACCCTTGGGGCTGATGGCTCCCATGCTATTTTTCCCAACCGCTGCGCCGCTCTGCCTAAAAGTAAGAAAATTCCGTCCTTGTTCTCTGTTTTGCGCCTTTCCTGAAGCTGCCTGCAGAAAACTCCTGTCTGAAATCTGAAGTGTTGGGTGCTCTGAGGTACAGACGAACCAACACGGTTGCGATTGGTACAACGCAGTTTTATTCTATTAAACTATTTATACAACAAACTTGGTACTCAGCACGTGGTGACTGTGTGAGTGTCTGGCTTTGTGGTCCTTGCCCTGTGCCGTCTCCTAATGGACTGCCCAGGAAGTGTCGTGTTTCTTGTTTTGTACTGTGTATGCTCTTGTCTGTGATTGGCGGTCGTGTTATGTGTGCTAATTGGTCCGTTGCTCTGTCTATCATTATGTATGTGTTTATGTGCTGTGATGTTCACTTGAATATCATGACAAAATCTGTGGAAGCTTCAGTTAAATATTGAAACATGGGTGGTCAGCATACCAGACACAAAGCTGTGCTTCTGCCAAGGTACCTGCTCCTAACAAGTAACACAGGGCTGGCACAGCCAATACCGACCGGTCAGCTGCTGACTCAGGCTTGACCTCAGCTCCTTTCAAGCAGATTGACCTGTGAAAATGATGCCATGGAATGCCAAACAAGGCCACTCATACATCACATTGCACAATTCCAGTTCTGCATCCATCAAACATGGGGGCTTAGTGCAAAAGCCGTCTCCTCCCTTACAGGTCCCACCTTTATTAACCCCTCACTCTAAGCTAAACTAACCCCCCGCCACCCCCCCCCCTTCTGCTGACGTTTAATTTTCCACAAAGAAGTCAACGAACGGTTACCACCCCAGGGTGAACCCTAACAGTGACCCTCTCATGGCGAACTTGATTTTCTCCAAACAGAGAAAGCTAGCCATGTCCGATAGCCAGGTCTCTGACTTTGGGGGCTTTGAGTCCCTCCAAGCTCACAGTATCCGTCTCTGGGCTACCAGGGAAGCAAAGGCCAGAACGTCTGCCTCTTTCTCCTCCTGGATTGTAAGTCACTTCCTGATGATTCGCCTCCACTGTGAGTTACCTATTCCTTAACTGTTAACTTGTCACTCAGTGCCCTCCCTCTTTCAGCCTTTGCAATTACTATTAATGGGTTAAGATGCAGCTGAAGATAGTCCAAAGACTGTAAGTCTGTCCCTTTCACTGACTGTGCCCAATATTTCTGAATATTTTTGTTCTATTCACCGCTGCAGAACATTTTTCTGTAAGAGTAAGGCATTCTTGGCATGGAACAGGTACATTTAAGATACATTTAAGATACATTTAAGAAGAGATAGTGCAATATTGGCATAATACCACCAGGCCAGATCATTATGGTATGCCATGAGTGTGGTAAACCACTGTATTGTATTGTATTGTATTGTTACATGCCTGGGCTTGTCCCTGCTGGCTCCGCCTGTGGCTCCTCCCCTCGGACTCATGTATAAAGGTGGTTGGTCTCCACCTCTGATCCTGTTCGGGATCAGAGGCCAGGAGGCTTTCTGTTTAGTGTATTAAAGCCTCAGTTATGTTCACCACTCGTCTTGTGTTCATTGATGGCATATCAATGAGCTCATTTGATTTCACAAGGTCAGCTCATTAGGGTAATTTTAATACTTCCCTGAAAGGTTGAACCAGCTGCAAGGAGTTTGCTATCTTGGGCAAAATGGTGTGTAATCGTGATATCTGGCAAAGCAGCAGATCTTAAAGGGCTGCCACTCAAACCTAAAGCAGAGCTGCAATAAATGATTAAATTCAATGGACCACCAACATGTTAGTTGAGCAAACTGCCTCTCTGATCATAAATAGTGTGTAGTTGATGGTGAGAATTCAGGTGACCACCGACATGCCATGTATGATGTGCTGCAATTTAGAAAAATCTACCATCTGGTAAATGTGTTAAACCTGTTTGTATTGATGCCTTCTTTCCACGCGGATAGTGATGAAAGAGTTTCTCCAGTCGAGCAACACTTCTGTCACCTGCTCAATTCATCAGCACACGGCAGGATGATTTATTTGTTCTATATTGCCAGTCATGACTTGGAATGATCCAGTGGTGTAGAAATTCAAGACGGTTGTCACCTTCCTAACTACTGCAAGGCAGCCCTGGGGTCAATCTCTGAATCTCTGGCTCAAACGAAAAGGAGATCGCAGTTATTACCTCACTTATAAAACATAAGTAGCAAAGGTAATTCTCTGCTGATACACTGGAAGGAATTCCCCTGTTGCTACCAGGACATTGGAAAGGATAAGAACCCCATCGTGCTGCTGAATTCAGTGACGTTGCTGTAACGTTACAGACCTCCCCATAGCCTCCCCTGGGAAAGCATAGCCTATTAAGAAACTGATTGTCCGCCATTGACTGGCGGCAGGACCTTCTCGCCCGCCAATCTCTACGAGGTTTTGCATGCCCCGCATCCTCAGCCACGAGGAATGCGCCTCAGGAAGGGCGGGGCAGAGTCACCGTCAGCAGCGCCAGAGGATCCCTCTGTCGGTAAGGGCTGGAAAAATTTTGGCTTGAGCCTTTGAAATATGATCAATATTCAGACAAAGTAACACCAACTATTATTCACAGCACCCAAAATAACTTCCTCAATATGGTATTCATGTCATAGGCACCTTAACATCCCTCCCACTGTCATGTATATTATGCCAGTAATAGTTTGAGACTGATTTGTGGGATGATTTGGGCAGCACGGTAGCATAGTGGTTAGCACAGTTGCTTCACAGCTCCAGGGTCCCAGGTTCGATTCCCCGCTGGGTCACTGTCTGTGCGGAGTCTGCACGTTCTCCCCGTGTGTGCGTGGGTTTCCTCCGGGTGCTCCGGTTTCCTCCCACTGTCCAAAGATGTGCAGGTTAGGTGGGTTCTGGGGATAGAGTAGCGGCGTGAGCCTAAGCAGGGTGCTCTTTCCAAGAGCTCGTGCCAAGAGCTCGTGCAAACTCGATGGGCCGAATGGCCTCCTTCTGCACTGTAAGTTCTAAGTTCTATGATAGTGGAGGAAAAGGGTTGGAGAGCTGATCCAAATCCCCTTGACTTCATTTGCATTGGGCATTGGGCCTCTGGTCGTTTTTAAGGAAATGGTTGATTTCTTTGAGAGGATTAATTCAATACAAATTCTTTTAATACTGCGTTTGCGGCAGTTATTGTTAGCAATGCATTTACTCAGATTTATATCCCAAAATAGGCAAGAATTTAGAGGGGAAACAAGTCCCTTGGCACTGCCTCAGTTTACAGACACTGCTCCCCTCTGATGTAACGTTTTGTGAGGTTAAACACTTCAAAAAACTTGAAACCTTTGGTTGTGAAAGCAATCAGGAGATAATTCAGCCCTATAAGAACCAGGAAATCTACTCTTCAATATTGTCCAGTGGCCATTGTTGAAACGAGTATGCATGGTGATGACCCCGGGTCCAAATAGTCTGTCAGGGCAGTGCACGAATAAGCACTTGAATAAAGTACCATAGTTCTGTTGGTGCCCATGAAGTAAACTCCTGCTGGAGAGGAAGGATAATGGGCGTCATTCTCCGACCCCCCGCCGGGTCGGAGAATGGCCGTAGGCCGCCGTGAATCCCGCCCCCGCCCCCGCCAAACTCTCCGGTACCGGAGATTGGGCGGGGGCGGGAATCGGGCCGCGCCGGTTGGCGGGACCCCCCGCTGGATTCTCCGGCCCGGATGGGCCGAAGTCCTGCCCAGAAATTGCCTGTCCCGCCGGCGCAAATCAAACCTGGTATTTACCGGCGGGACCAGGCGGCGTGGGCGGGCTCCGGGGTCCTGGGGGGGGGCGCGGGCCGATCTGACCCCGGGGGGTGCCCCCACGGTGGCCTGGCCCACGATCGGGGCCCACCGAACGCGGGCGGGCCTGTGCCGTGGGGGCACTCTTTCCCTTCCGCCTCCGCCACGGCCTCCACCATGGCGGAGGCGGAAGAGACTCTCCCCACTGCGCATGCGCGGGAAACTGACAGCGGCTGCTGACGCTCCCGCGCATGCACCGGGAAACTGTCAGCGGCCGCTGACGCTCCCGCGCATGCGCCGCATTTCCGCGCCAGCTGGCGGGGCAACAAACGCCATTTCCGCCAGCTGGCGGGGCGGAAATCCCTCCGGCGTCAGCCTAGCCCCTCAATGTTGGGGCTAGGCCGCCAAAGATGCGGAGCCTTCCGCACCTTTGGGCCGGCGCGATGCCCGTCTGATTGGCGCCGTGTTTGGCGCCAGTCGGCCGACATCGCGCCGTTGGGGGAGAATTTCGCCCAATGTTTGGCTTCAGCTGTACACTAATTATACTCAAGTGCATCTCATCATTATCTCAGTCAGCCCCTCACTGCAAAGCAGAGGTAAGTATAGCCCCCGGACAGCACCCACAGTGTCAGAGGCAGCGCCTAGAGGGAGCCCCATTGGTGGGGGGGAGCATTGAATTGTGGTGCGTGGCGGCTGATAGCTATACTTCTGTGGTCTTTGGAGGCGTTCAATGTTGGCAGTGGATGTGGGGGGGGGGGGTGGGGGGGGGGGGGGGGGTGGGGGGGGGGGGGGAACGGAATAACATCCAGCATTGTCGGCGAGGAATGGTGGGGGTGTGAAACGGCATTGAAGATTGTCGCGGGGGACTTCCGGTTGCGGCTATGCGGAGCTAAGTCACACATTCGGTGGCTCCCGCAAAAACTGACTTTTGGGCTCTTTTCAGGGCCCCCAACGGAACTTTTTCGACGTTTCCCGGTGTGGGAAGTCGTCTACAACAGCTCCCCGTCAGTATATGGCTTCAACTAGGAGCGGGGCGACAAAAAAGGTAGTGGTGGACCCGAAGAAGTTGCAGGGGAAGAAGGACAAAATGGCGGCGGGCGGAGATCAGGCAGCGTAGATGCAGTGGGCGGAAGAGCAGCAGGAGGGTATCCAGCGCTGCTTCAGAGAGATTAAAACAGACCTGCTGGAGCCGATGAAGGCGTCTATTGATAAGCTGTTGGAGACACAGACGGCCCAGGGAGTGGCGATCCGCGAGGCTCGCCAAAAGATCTCTGACAATGAGGACGAGATCTTAGGCCTGGCGGTAAAGATGGAGGCGCACGAGGCGCTCCACAAGAAATGGCAGGAGCTGTTCAAGGAGATGGAGAATCGGTCGAGGCGGAAGAATCTGCGGATTCTGGGCCTCCCGGAGGGGCTGGAGGGGCCGGACGTGGGGGCCTATGTGGTCACCATGTTGAACTCGCTGATGGGAGCGGGGTCCTTCCAGGGGCCCCTGGAGCTGGAAGAGGCGCATAGAGTGCTGGCGAGGAGGCCCAAGGCTAACGAGCCTCCGCGGGCGGTGCTGGTGAGGTTCCATCGGTTCGTCGATCGGGAGTGTGTGCTCAGGTGGGCCAAGAAGGAGAGGAGCAGCAGGTGGGAGAACGCGGAGGTTCGAATATACCAGGACCGGAGTGCGGAGGTGGTGAAGAGGAGGGGAGTGTACAATCGAGCGAAGGCGGTGCTGCACAGGAAGGCGGTGAAGTTTGGCATGCTGCAGCCGGCACGACTGTGGGTTACCTACAAGGACCGGCACCATTATTTTGAGTCTCCGGAGGAGGCGTGGGCCTTTGTTCAGGCCGAGAAGTTGGACACAGATTGAGGGTCAGGACGGGCGATTGGGGACTGCGGTTGATATGTTATGTTTATCTTTGTTTCGAGGGGGGGGGCCTTTGTATTGCTCCGGGTTTCTTTTTCTTTGTGTTTTTTCTCTTTTGGGTCGGTGAGGGTGGCTGGGGCGGGTAGGGTACTGTTTTGGTTGGGTTGGTCGGGGGGGCTCTTGGAGGTGAGGTGGGGCCCCGCGGGGGAGGGGGAGGCCCGAGTCAGGGGTGAGGGGACCGGGCCTATAAAAGGAGCTGCGTCAGAGGTGGCGGGGCCTGGTAGGTGGAAAACGCGGGCTTTTTCCCGCGCTGAAGACTGGAGGGGGCGGGGCTGGGGCAGGGAAGCGAGGGTTGTTTCCCGCGCTTAGAACGGAAGGGGGAGGGGGAGAGCCAATGGATGGGGAACGGGAGAGGAGGGTGTGCCACACAATGGAAGGAGTCGAAGGAGAGGCGAGAGTGGCCGGGGTCAGCAGGAGTCAGCTGACTTGCAGAAGTGCAATGGCGGGAGTAAAGCAGCTAGGATGGGTCCTAGCCCGGGGGGGGGGGGGGGGAATCGAGTTGCTGCTGCTATGGTCAAGGAGGAGCTGGAGCGAGTGGGGGGGGTCGGGACGGGGGTATGCCACTGTGGGGAACGGGCCGGGTGTAGGGTGCGGCACGTGGCTGGCCGAGGAGGGGTCATGGCTAGTCGGCGGGGGAGAGGGGCAGGTAGCCCCCTGATCCGGCTGATAACCTGGAATGTAAGGGGACTGAATGGGCTGGTTAAGCGGACCTGAAGGGGCTTAAGGCGGATGTGGTTATGCTTCAGGAGACACACCTGTAGGTGGCAGACCAGCTAAGATTGAGGAAAGGGTGGGCAGGTCAGGTGCTTCACTCGGGGCTGGATGCCAAAAATCGAGGGGTGGCGATCTTGGTGGGAAAGAAGGTGTCGTTTGAGGCGTCGAGCATTGTGGCAGATAATGGCGGCTGGTACATAATGGTAAGTGGTAAGTTACAGGGAGAGAGGGTGGTACTGGTCAATGTGTATGCCCCGAACTGGGACAATGCGGGTTTTATGCGGCGCATGTTGGGTCGGATCCCAGACTTGGAAGTGGGGGGCCTGATAATGGGGGGAGACTTTAACACGGTGTTGGATCCGGCACTGGATCGCGCCAGGTCTAGGATGGGTAGGAAGCCGGCGGCCGCTAGAGTGCTGAGGGGGTTTATGGACCAGATGGGAGGGGTGGACCCTTGGAGATTTGCAAGGCCGAGGGCTAGGGAATTTTCATTCTTCTCACACGTCCATAAGGCTTATTCCCGAATCGACTTTTTCATCTTGAGTAGGGCGCTGATAGCGAGAGTAGAGGCTACTGAGTATTCGGCAATAGCCATTTCGGACCACGCCCCGCATTGGGTGGACTTGGAGATGGGGGAGGAGACGGACCAGCGCCCGCTGTGGCGCTTGGAGGTGGGGCTGTTGGCGGACGAGGAGGTGAGCGAGCGGGTCCGAGGAAGTATAGAGAGGTACCAGGAGACCAACGACAACGGGGAGGTCCGAGTGGGGATGGTATGGGAGGTACTGAAGGCGGTGGTGAGGGGAGAGCTGGGGCGTCATTCTCCGACCCCCCGCCGGGTCGGAGAATGGCCGTAGGCCGCCGTGAATCCCGCCCCCACCCCGCCGAAGTCTCCGGTACCGGAGATTGGTCGGGGGCGGGAATCGGGCCGCGCCGGTTGGCGGGACCCCCCGCTGGATTCTCCGGCCCGGAAGGGCCGAAGTCCCGCCCACAAATTGCCTGTCCCGCCGGCGTAAATCAAACCTGGTATTTACCGGCAGGACCAGGCGGCGTGGGCGGGCTCCGGGGTCCTGGGGGGGGGGGGGGGGGCGCGGGGCGATCTGACCCCGGGGGGTGCCCCCACGGTGGCCTGGCCCGCGATCGGGGCCCACCGATCCGCGGGCGGGCCTGTGCCGTGGGGGCACTCTTTCCCGTCCGCCTCCGCTACGGCCTCCACCATGGCGGAGGCGGAAGAGATTCTCCCCACTGCGCATACGCGGGAAACTGACAGCGGCCGCTGACGCTCCCGCGCATGCGCCGCATTTCCGCGCCAGCTGGCGGGGCAACAAACGCCATTTCCGCCAGCTGGCGGGGCGGATATCCCTCCGGCGTCGGCCTAGCCCCTCAATGTTGGGGCTAGGCCGCCAAAGATGCGGAGCATTCCGCACCTTTGGGCCGGCGCGATGCCCGTCTGATTGGCGCCGTGTTTGGCGCCAGTCGGCGGACATCACGCCGTTGGGGGAGAATTTTGCCCCTGATCTCCATTAGGGCCCACAAGGAGCGGAAGGAACAGGGGGAGAAGGAGAGGCTGGTGGGGGAGATGGTGAGGGTAGACAGGAGGCATGCGGAGGAGCCTGAGGAAGGATTGTTGAGGAAGAGGCGCAGCCTCCAGGCCGAACTCGACCTGGTGACCACCAGGAAGGCGGAGGTGCAGTGGAGGAAGACCCAGGGGGCGATTTACAAGTTTGGAGGAAAGGCAAGCCAGATGCTGGCGCATCAGCTTCGGAAGCAGGACGCAGCTAGGGAGATCGGGGGAGTTAAGGACAGGGGAGGGAGTGTGGTTCGGAGTGGGGTTGGCATCAATGGGGTCTTCAGGGACTTCTACGAGGAACTGTACCGATCCGAGCCCCCACGGGAGGAGGGAGGGATGGGCCGCTTCCTGGACCAATTGAGGTTTCCAAAGGTGGAAGAGGGACTGGTGGCGGGATTGGGGGCCCCGATTGGGCTGGAGGAGCTGATCAAAGGGATAGGAAGCATGCAGGCGGGGAAGGCACCGGGGCTGGACGGTTTCCCGATCGAGTTCTATAAAAAATATATGGACCTGTTGGGCCCGCTGTTAGTTAGGACCGTCAATGAGGCAAGGGAGGGGGGGGCTTTGCCCCCGACGATGTCCCGGGCACTGATCTCCTTGATCCTGAAGCGGGACAAGGATCCCCTGCAGTGTGGGTCTTACAGACCAATTTCCTTGCTAAATGTAGATGCCAAGGTGCTGGCGAAGGTCTTAGCCACGAGGATTGAGGATTGTGTGCCGCAGATCATCCATGAAGACCAGACGGGGTTTGTGAAGGGGAGGCAGTTGAACGCGAATGTGCGGAGGCTTTTGAACGTTATCATGATGCCGGCGAGGGAGGGGGAGGTGGAGATAGTGGTGGTGATGGACGCTGAGAAAGCCTTCGATAGGGTAGAGTGGGAGTATCTGTGGGAGGTGCTGAGGAGGTTTGGGTTTGGGGAGGGGTTTGTCAGGTGGGTTAGGCTGTTGTATGAGGTCCCGATGGCGAGTGTGGTCACAAACAGGAGGAGGTCCGAGTACTTTCGGCTGCACCGAGGGACGAGACAGGGGTGTCCCCTGTCCCCCCTGCTCTTTGCACTGGCGATTGAACCCCTGGCTATGGCACTGAGAGAGTCGAGGAACTGGAGGGGGTTGGTGCGTAGTGGGGAGGAGCATAGGGTGTCGCTTTATGCGGACGACCTGCTGCTGTATGTGGCGGACCCGGTGGGAGGAATGCCGGAGGTAATGTGGATTCTTAGGGAATTCGGGGACTTTTTGGGGTATAAGCTCACCATGGGAAGAGCGAGCTGTTCGTAGTTCATCCAGCGGACCAGGAGAGGGGGATTGGTGAGCTCCCACAAAAAAAGGTGGAGAGGAGCTTCAGGTATCTGGGAGTCCAGGTGGCCAGGAGCTGGGGGCCCCTGTATAGGCTTAATTTTACAAGGCTGGTGGAGCAAATGGAGGAGGAGTTCAAGAGGTGGGACGCGTTGCCGCTGTCCTTGGCGGGTAGGGTGCAGCCAATCAATATGACGGTGCTCCCAAGGTTTTTGTTCCTGTTCCAGTGCATCCCCATGTTTATTCCGAAGGCTTTTTTCAGGTGGGTTAACAGGAGTATAATGGGGTTTGAGTGGGCGCGAGGGACTCCGAGGGTGAGAAGGGTGTTCCTGGAGCGGAGTAGAGGGGGGGACTGGCGATGCCCAACCTCTGTGGATACTACTGGCCCGCCAATGCGACGATGATGCGCAAGTGGGTGATGGAGGTGGAGGGGGCTGCATGGAAGAGCCTGGAGATGGCGTCTTGTGTGGGTACGAGGCTGGGGGCGCTGGCAACGGCACCGCTGCCGCTCCCTCCAAGGAGGTATACCATGAGCCTGGTTGTGGTGGCTGCCCTCAAAATTTGGGGGCAGTGGAGGCTGCACAGGGGGGAAGTTGGGGCCTCGGCGGAGACCCCATTATAGGGGAACCACTGGTTCCCCCCAGGAAGCACAGGTGGAGGGTTTGCGGGGTGGCACAGGGCAGGGATGCAAAAGTTGGGGGACCTGTTTGTGGACAGAAAGTTCGCAAGCCTGGGTGAGCTGGAGGAGAGATACGGGCTCCCCCCCGGGGAACACCTTCAGGTACTTACAGGTCAAGGCGTTTGCCAGACGGCAGGTGGTGGAATTCCTGCGGCTACAGCCACACACAGTACAGGACAGGGTGCTCTCGGGGGGGTGAGTGGGAGTGGGGAAGATCTCGGAAACTTACTAGGTGATGCAGGAGGAGGAGGAGGAGGAGGTGGTGGAGGTAAAAGGTAAGTGGGAGGAGGAGTTGGGAGAGGAAATTGAGGAAGGGATGTGGGCAGATGCCCTGGGGAGGGCGAACTCTTCCTCAGCGTGCGCGAGGCTCAGCCTCATACAGTTTAAGGTGCTGCACAGGGCAGACATGACCGGGACAAGGATGAGTAGGTTTTTTGGGGTGAGGACAGATGTGTTAGGTGCTCAGGGAGCCCAGCAAATCACACCCATACGTCCTGGGCATGCCCAGCGCTGGAGGAATTTTGGAAGGGCGTAGCGAGGATGGTGTCGAGGGTGGTAGGATCCAGGGTCAAACCGGGCTGGGGGCTCGCAATATTTGGGGTGGCAGAGGAGCCGGGAGTGCAGGAGGCGAAAGAGGCCGGTATTCTGGCCTTTGCGTCCCTGGTAGCCCGGTGGAGGATTCTGCTACAGTGGAAGGATGCGAGGCCCCCGAGCGTGGAAGCCTGGATCAGCGACATGGCAGGGTTCATTAAATTGGAGAGGGTGAAATTCGCCTTGAGAGGGCCGGTACAAGGGTTCTTTAGGCGGTGGCAACCGTTCTTAGACTTCCTGGCAGAGCGGTAGACATTGGTCAATGGCAGCAGCAACTCCGGGGGGGGGGTGGCACTTTATTTTTTGTTCTTATTATTTACACTGGAGGGTCTGAGAGGGTGTATATACCTGTTGTGTTAAGTCGGGCTAATCATGTTAATTTATTATTTATGTACAGGGGGGGAGGGGGGTATGGAGGGTTGTTTTTCTGGACTGTGTTTTGTACTTAACCCTGTTGGGTTCTTTTTCATTTTGTTTTTGATATTTTATGAAAACCTTTCATAAAAATTATTTTTTCAAAATAAAAGAAGATTGTCGGGGGGAGAGCCCCAATACTTCCGTGATGGGAACTGAGAGCCATTAAGCACTCTGATCTTTATGGAGCAATTGCCGGGCCTATGAGGCCCCAGCCCGCCAGTGTGACGGTGTAAACCACGCCCACTCATTCATTTCTATCTAAGTGGCTCAAGATTTGACGAGAAAACTGGGGCGGGATTCTCCGACCCCCCGCCGCCAAATTCTCCGGCACCGAAAATTCGGCGGGGGCAGGATTTGCACCGGTCGGCGGGCCCCCCCCCCTCCCCCGCCGATTCTCCAGCCCGTGATGGGCCGACGTCCCGCTGCTGTCATGCCAGTCCCGCCGGCGTGAATCAAACCACCTACCTTACCGGCGGGACTGGCGGCGCGGGCGGGCTCCGGTGTCCTGGAGCGGGGCGATCTGGCCCCAGGGATGCCCCCACGGTGGCCTGGCCCGCGATCGGGGCCCACCAATCCGCGGGCGGGCCTGTGCTGTGGGGGTACTCTTTTCCTTCCGCCTCAGCCACAGCCTCTGCGATGGCTGATGCGGAAGTGACCCACCCCCCGCGCATGCGTGGGGATGACGTCAGCAGCCGCTGACATTCCCACGCATGCGCGGACTTCCGCCGACCGGCGGAGTCCCTTCAGCCCCGACTGGCGTGGCGCCAAAGGCCTTTCCCGCCGACGGGCAGCGCGCCAATCACTCTGGCGCGGACCTAGCCCCTCATGGTGAGTGCTTGGCCCCTAAAGGTGCGGAGAAATCCGCACCCTTGGGGCAGCCCAACGCCGGAGTGGTTCCCGCCACTCCATCCCGCCGGGACCCCCCCCCCCCCGGGTAGGGGAGAATCCCAGCCCTGGTCTGTGCTACTGGAGAATTCCAAGCCTGTTTTCAGTGTGAGCCTGACACTTTGACAAATTCTGGTAAGATTCTGCCCAATGTGCTTATTTACCTGTCTTAATGTCTCCTTCTTTGGATTAGTATCAGTGTTTTCTGATTAAGCTACGGTGAATGAGGCATTTTACTCCGAGCTGGATTTTCCAGCCCCGACACGTGTGGGGATCATTGCGGGCAGGACAGGAAAACTTTGAGATCTGACAGCTTTCCAAATTTTCCCATCCCACCCATGATGAAGCCTGCCAGTGGCACAGCCGGGAAAACTCAGCCCATGTTAAAGGCAGTACATAAATGCAAGTTATTGTTGAAAGAAAAATAATTGAACGATTGATTAGGACAAGGCGTTACCTCATTTTAACAGTTCAAACACTACCATGAATTCAATTTAATATCTCCTGGGGGTGGCAACTAGTCACAGATAAACATCCAAGGTAATATTGTGTCAGATTTCAGCCTACTCCTGTTACAACACCCAGGGTTAATGTGTGGTCAATTCCAGCCCCACAGGCCCCGGAGCCCCAACACAAGTAAATAAACCAATAATTTGTATAAAGGTTTTGAGATCTTTGGCCCTTAACTGCTGCAAAGACTTACAGGGACCAGATTTGTAAATGAAACACAAAAAATGTTTATTTATAACAACAATAGAGTTAAGGCATGCAACAGTTATCCTAGAATAATGGCCATCTAATCTACTACTGCCTCCCCTTTTACTGTCCCACCCTCTACCTAAACATACATAAGGCATACACACACAGAGGGAGGGGGGAGGATTAATGTGAGATGAAAGATGAGTACCTTTGCTTCGGATGTTGAAGCTGTTTTTTCAGCTGACTGTCCTTCTAGGACGAGGAGTGATTGAGAACCCCCGGCTGGATGGCTAACGAGGATCCTCTGGCTGGAACATTCAGTCTGAATCCCCAGACTATGATATTCCCTCTGGGGAGTCACTCTCACTTTTATTAACCTGGGCCATCACTCAGAAGATCTGCCTCAGACTTGTGTAATTCTTATTTGTTTCCAACACCACCGGCATTACCCTAGCTTTACTGAGGAAAGATTTTAAAGAGGGTTCTTTGGACAACTGCCTGCCTGCAGCTGCTGCTGGACTGAACTTCCTTGTAGGTCAATCTGACTGTAGAGAGAAAAATGTATTTTCTTTGAACCTGTAGACAGAGTACATCAGGTAAGAGAGGGAGATTAGGGCTTTGACCCTTTAGCTTCTTGATCAAACTGAAACTAAAAGCAAAAACACAGTCTCACAGAGTAAGGAACATTCCAGTGAAAAAACTTGACTAATCAGCATGATCTATTGATAACACCTGGCAATCTGAAACAGTCTATTGGCTGACAGCCAAGTCCATCAAGATGTGTCATCATTGATGTCAGAGCAACAGCAAAACCTGCTAGAGGGTTGGTTTCTTTTTAATTAAAGGTGAAGTCCATCCTAAAGGCGTAGGTGGCTTTGTCCAGGAACAAAAATTATAGGGAATAAACAAAAGCCAAAACAGGGATTAACAGGAGGATACTTACACTCCTTAAAATTAATTCATCAGAATCCCAGGGTGGAAGCTTAATTTTGCAATTGTCTGTTGTATTCCACAAATGACATTGCCATGGTCCCAAAAATACAACAGTGATTGTATTCCATAAAGTATTTGGTCATTTATGATTGTTGTACTTGGTCATTGCGTCTACAATCCTGTTTTAAGCTAGACATTGGTCCAACGTTTTGCACTATGAAACGGGAAGCTCTATTCTTGTTATTTTCCCTCCCAGATTTTTCCCACCCCCATCATGATTTTAGCTTGTTACTGCGGTTTGGTTTTGTGTCACCCAAATGGCCATTCTTCATGTTGAACCTAGACAGAGAACACCAGTCTGTTATCACCGGTGAAGTTATCAAAAGCAAGTCCAACCCTCCGGTCACCCAACATCCTAAGGGACAGGAGTTACAAAACAGAAGTCAAGGGTTGGACCATGTCTGATTTTCCTAAGGCTGCTGATATCAATTTTAGTACATCAGAAGTTACACTGATTGATATCAACCAATATGGCATTGAATTTAGCATCTTCTAGACTCTATGGACATGTATTACACTGGATGGTGTACTATCCAAGTGGGGGGTGCTCATTGTATTTTAGTCTCCCAGTGCCTTTAGAGTGACTAAGAGCCTTTAGAGATGTGTGCTTTAATTGTGTGCTTTCATTTAGATGTGATATTATTAAATGATGTTTTATGGACTCGATGGGCCGAATGGCCTCCTTCCGTACAGTAGGGATTCTATGATATGCAAATTCAGATTAATGCAAGTTTTGTAGCTTTCAAGTTAAAATTAACAGACTTAGAGGATTTGTAACCATTAAAGAAATGCCTCTGGTGAATCACAGAGACAGCTTGGAAATTCTATTAAAATGTTAGCTGGTCTTTTCACACATTATTTACTGTGGAGTTTCTGACAAAATAGCACCTTCCAGTAATTATGGGAAAGAGAAGTCAATGTCCAATGAGGTCATAATGGTGATAGCTAAGCTAACACACTTTAAATTGAAAATTGATTTAAGTATCTTTCTATCAAAAGAGGCAGTGAGCTGACTGCAGCAGGGATTATCACCCTTTCAAATTCTTACTTCTCTGCGTGTTCTGCCAAGGTTGTTATTGGAAGAGCGGGCCAATTGACAAGAAGCTTTGCCATAGTATGATTTCACTGAAATGAGAAAAACGCTTTCGGAAAACATGGAACTTGTGTGCAGGAAGTTACCACAAAATAAGTTGCAAGTGCTTCTGTCGCTAATGTGAACAACACTCTGGAGATTTAACGAGGAGGTGATAGCCACGCCACTGGCTAGAACGTCAGAGGCAAGACAGCCGCCACCCACCCTGGAAGCCACAACTCTATTTTAACTCAGACAATTACTTGTCTTAAGACATGGCTTCTGTCCCTCCGATATAGGATATCCTGCCTCCAAGAACTGCTGGTGAACCAGAGGACCAGTAGCTCTCCAGACCCAGCAGCTGTACTGGGGGAAGTGGCCATTGTTGGGACTGCAGTAGGCCCCAGACCACAGGCCCAGGGTTCAGGTGAGTGGGGCTAGCTCTCCAGAGCCAGTCAGGCAGGCCTCTGTGAGAGGGCCGAGAGGTCAAGCAAGAGACTGGAGGGTTAGTGGGGGGGGGAATTACAGCAAGGTCTGTCCTTGCCAATGGGGCAGTGCCCTCCGTAGGTTTACTCCCACAGTCCGAAGATGTGCAGGTTAGGCGGATTGGCCATGATAAAATTGCCCCTTAAAATTGTCCAGGGACATGCAGGTTAGTTGGGATTAGGGGGATAGGGCAGGGATAGAGTGGACATGGGTATGGTGTGCTTTCAGATGGTTGATCCAGACTTGATGGACTGAATGGTCTCTTCTGCACTGTAGGGAGTCGATGATTCTATATTTTGTTCCATATTTGTGGCAGCAAAAAACTCAGGTTAAAAATACATACAGGGTGTGCCTACTAAAGCTGTAATTAAGAAGTTGTAAAAGGTGAGGTTATAAATGATTTTAACCATTTACTTGTTGACAGAGTGGTGCCTAATCGGATATTGTTTTGATTGCTGGAGAGTCCCTGGAGAGTAGATAATGTATGAGGGGTTGCATTTAGTCCTAGCTAAGCAGGTGATGAGATATCTTAGTTGTACACATATGATGTAATTAGTGGGTGGAGACAGACTTAGCTGTAGATTGCAGAAGGATCTGCCAAGGCAAAAGTGTTCTGGGTCTGCTCTTAAAAAGAGCCTCTCTCTCCAAAGGTCTGCACAGATAAACAAGCAACCTGTTTTGTTAACTTTATTTCTAAGTGGCATTAGAACTGTATTGGGTTGCGTAATTGGAATTAGTTGCAGGTACAGATAGTAAGTTAAAGTTTGTCCTTTTATTTAAGAACTGTGTTTAACTGTTAATAGTAAAGCTATTTATTAGATGTTAATGTGGTTAATTCTGTGTTTAAATTAAAGTTTGACATAAAAGATACCCATTGGTCAAAGTTATCACTCCTGGGGTGAAGGATCATTTCCTCACAGTTTTACAAACTGAAATATTTGGGCTTCTCATCCCGTATCGTAGCAAGAGTTGAGGTTTGGTCCGGTATCCTAACAAAAATTGGAGGCTCTTTATTGAGATTAAAAAGAATGATTCCAATTTTGGTTTAAGATTATTGAAATTAACGACAGTCAATGGGATTGTCTGTTTCAGAAACTAAGCGTTGACGTTGGGAGTGAATCGGTGGTGTCCTATGACAGGAAAATTGGCGTCATTCCCAGAACAATTCATCAACCGTTAATGGCTAGCACTGGTGCCACGTGGAACATGACCGATTCCAATGGAAAATGGTGTCTGAATCATTGGATTCGCGATTGACACTCAAGAGGCTGAAAAGCTGCAGCCGCATATAAGCACTCCACTCCCCACACACACTCACTCCCGCCAACAAGATGGCAGCAAGAAGATCGGCAACACAGTTCACCATTGTGGAACTGGAGACACTGCTGGATGCCATGGGGGTTAGGCGGGCAACCCTGTACCCCGGGGTGGGGAGAAAGTTGCCACGCTACTGTGCACTGGGCCTGGGCGCAGGTGGGAGAGTCCGTGAGCGCCGTGACCAACACAGCCAGGTACGGCCAGCAGTGCCGTAAGAAACTCCACAACTTCCTCAGGGCGGTCAGTGTGAGTAGGCAGCACTGTGCCTCTGGCACTCCCCCTGACCCAAACACCGTAACACTACCACCCCTCCCACCAGGAGGGTGATCAAACCCCCACCCTGCACCACCTGCCAGCACCCATATTGGCCGCCATGACCGGATCCCCTGGCCACGTAAGGCCACCAGCTACCCAGCCACTGTGATGCATGTGTTCAACTGTCTAACACTGTGCAGTTTCTGTCTCCCCATCCCCCACCACCCCCAGGAGAAGTCAGCCCACAACCGCCGTGAGAGGGAAACGAACAGGGTGGGACCACCGGATCTGCGGCCCCTCATCGCAGCAGAGCAGCGGGCACTGGACTTGATCGGTGAGGCGGGGAGAGGGCAGTCACCGAAGCGCAGGTCGGCAACAGGCCGCTGTGAGACCCCGCTGTGTTGCACGGCACGTGTGACACCTCCCCCTCTACCACCCCACTTTCCCCACATCACCCCTACACTCCCCCACATCACCTCCTCCACTGCCACCACCCCTACACTGCCCCCTCCCTCCACCACCCCTACACCCCCCCTACACTGCCCCCTCTCTCCACCACCCCTACACCCCCCCTACACTGCCCCCTCCCTCCACCACCCCTACACCCCCCCTACACTGCTCCCTCCCTCCGCCACACCTGTACCCTCCTCTCAACCACCACCACCACCCCCACACCCCTCTCTGCCATGAACAAGCCACGATCCCAGGAGGGGAGCAGTGAGGAGGAGGAATATATGGCCTCGAACCGCAGCCTGAGACACCCTGGGGCACCTGACCGGGAGCAACACTGACTTCCTGTCAAAGCTGTCTCCAACACCATCCCAGAGACACTCTGGGCATGCTAGTGAAGAGGTTTCTGGGGCACTATTTGGTGCGCACCACACTCTGTGGGGGCGGTGGCCGAGGTGCAGAAGAGGGCTGCCCTATCACAACCATGGTCCAGTCACTGCGGGCCATGGTTGAGGACATCGGCGGCATTGCCTGGGCGCTAGCTGACATGGCACAGACCTGCAGGGAGGTGGCGCAGTCACTGGATAATGTGGCACAGAGCCAGAAGGTGGTGGCACAGTCACAGTGTGATGTGGCGCAGTCCCAGAGGGAGGTGGTCCACTCCCTGTGCTCCATGACCATGTGATCCTGGTCAGGATGGGTCTCGGCCTCCATGACTGGCAGCGCCAGGTGGCGGAGGTGCCTCAGGGGTTAGCTCCGCATGCACCCCCGTCCCACGGAGCAGCCCAGGTCCATTGGGCACCCCGAGTGAGGAGGAGGTGATGGGGTCCGTGCCGCTGACTCCCACAATGGGGGTGACGGAACACCACCACACCTCGCACTCCACCCCTCCATCTGCCCCTCGTGCATCTGATGTGTAGCAGACAGAACTGGGTGGCACCACGCCACCTGACACACCCGAGCAGCATCTTGCTCCAGAGGAAGGCAGCCAGAGAGGACCCAGGTCACAGAGCAGGAACCGCAGCAGGTCACCTCCACTTCTGATGTACCGCTGTAGATCCAGCTAGGCGTAGCATTCGGGCCCACAAAGCCAGAAAGGTAGACATCAATTAAGTTGGCACCAGGGCAGAACATAGGATAGTGTTAGGGGCTGGAGAACAAAGCTGTATGTATATGTTCACTTGGTCACATTAAACACATGTTTTAATGTTACAATCTGCCAGGGCAGCACGGTGGCACAGTGGTTAGCATTGCTGCCTCACAGCGCCGAAGTCCCAGGTTCGATCCCGGCTCTGGGTCACTGTCTGTGGAGTTTGCAAGTAGGAAAGGAGGATAAGATTTTAAGGGATACACGGGCAACTCAATCTTTAATGGTGAGAGACAAGGTGATATGTAATTCAGAAGGTGGTAATATGTGGAATTATTGGTAAAGTGCATAATATTCCATTATGTCAGGAAGAGGTAGAGTCTGGTGAAAAGTGGTGAAGTGGTGGGAGGAGTAACAGAGCAATTACCTTTTTCAGGGGTACAGTTTATCCTGGGGAATGATATAGCTGGATCACAGGTGGGAGTGATGCCTACTGTAGTTTAAAAGCCAAGGAAACTCAAAACAACTAAGATGTTGCAAGAAGCATATCCTGACTGTGTGGAAACAAGATCAAAGCCACAGGTTGAGACAGGCAGAAGAGAAATCAAAGAGTAAAAATTGAGGCTGACGTTCAGTTATCAAATAATCTTTGACCAGCTAGTTGATAAAGAACAAGAGCAGGTGGAGGACGAAGCGGATATCTTTAGTTCAGGAAAATTGTCCAATTACAACAGAATGATTCAGAGATAAAGCAGTTGAATCAAAAAGCATATACAGAAATAGAATCTGAGTATATACTGGAGTGTTATTACATTAGAAATATTGTATTAATGAACAAGTGGAGACCTTTACATATTCAGGCAGATGAGAAATGGGCAGAAGTTCACCAAATTGTATTACCGGTGGATTATAGAAAGGAGGTTTTGTGGGTAGTGGGTAGTGCCCGACTATGTGATTCGGAGAACCAGTTCAGGCACGATTTGCTGACCAATCAAACAGCAGGAAGCCGCCGCTAATCCCATCCACCACCACATTTAGTCTCCGGTGCCAAAGATTCCACCTTCTTATGTTTATAATTCTTAATTTATGTGTTAGATTTGGTGTGAGATTGTATCAATGGTAATTCGCTGTCTCCCAACTTAATAAAGAAGTAAAATCAATTACAATTTTGGCTAGTCAGGAAAGAGACTGAGTCATTTGCATAATGGGGATTCAAGATTGAGTTTGCAGGCCCCTTGGACGATCAACCAAAAGGTAGAGCTTTATTTAGAAGATGTCAACACTGCGATGTTAAACTACCCATTTGCCTGTGCAAATGGTCGATGATGTCATCTCCGATTATGTTTCGCAATCATTCTCTTAAAGTGCCCTTGTTTAGCTACAAGGCTGCTAGTGAGGAAACACTGAAAACACTATGAATACACAATATTTCCTCCCCCTTTAAATCAAAGGTCCCTGACTCAATAAACAGTATAACAATCAATTAACAACATGAACAATCAATCAACAACAGTCAATACGTCAGACATTCCGGAAGTCGTCATACTCTGTGTCTCAGGCGTCTGCTTTTTAGAATTTGCTGCAACATCTGATGCCTTTGACTTGGTGTGAGTGTCGTCAGGGGTTTTCTTAACCAGAGTCGACGTAGTGATCTGAGGTTGTCTCGGTATTTGATTCACATTGGAGGTGCTGTTTTCCCCAATTGGTTTGGTTAGTGTCAGGTTCTCGGGAAGGTTCAAGTCGTCTCTTGGCACATCTGGATTTGGATCCTCTGCCGGTTCTGTCTCTGGACGATTGGTTCTTGTCGGCAAGAGTTGATCCACAAGCCTTCTCCATATTATATTGTCTCAAATTTGTGTGGTGTGTGAAACAGATCCTGTCTGTGCTAAAGTGGTGGCAGGAATCCAGTTTCACTTATGGTATAATTTCTTGCCAGAACTTCTTGACCCTGGTGGACACGTTTCTCCTCGTTCTCCTGCCGTGTGACCTGGTCCTGTTGCTTTTTCCTGCCTTGGGTAGTTTTAGCAAATCGAATGCTGTGCATAGCTGACATTTAACTATTAGCAATGCCAGAGAAACTTGGGTAGTTGAGTGTGCAGTATTCCTGTACATGAGCTGGAATTGACACAAGCATTTAGACAATGAACCTTGTTCTCTTGTTGCCTTCAACGAATGTTTTATTGTCTGTACAAAACGTGCTGCCAGCCCATAAGGAGCAGACCAGACATGTTAAATTGCATTTTCCTTCAAGTAGTTTATAAATTCTTGAGATATGAACTGTGGCCCATTATCGTTCACCAGTGGTTCAGAGTAATTGAATTTGCTAAGATTTCACCCCATCTCTCAATTGTTTTCTCCGATGCCATTGACTTCATTATGGCAACTTCAGGCCATTTCGAGTGAGCTTCGACTAGAATGAGAAACATGCTCCCCTCAAACGGTCCGACATAATCAACTTGTACCCGTTGCTACACGTTTTCTTAATAATGGTGGAATGATGACTCTCATTCTCCAGAGGAGACAACCTGTCTGAATGGACAATTCAAGTCTTCGGGTGGAATAGTTTGAAGAGCATTGTACGTGGGCAGCACGGTAGCACAGTGAACAAAGAACAAACAACAAAGAAATGCACAGCACAGGAACAGGCCCTTTGGCCCTCCAAGCCTGTGCCGACCATGCTGCCCGACTAAACTACAATCTTCTACACTTCCTGGGTCCGTATCCTTCTATTCCCACCCTATTCATGTATTTGTCAAGATGCCCCTTAAATGGCACTGTCGTCCCTGCTTCCACCACCTCCTCCGGCAGCGAGTTCCAGGCACCCACTACCCTCTGTGTAAAAAACTTGCCTCGTACAAGTTTAAACCTTGTAACCTTGCCACTCGCACCTTAAACCTATGCCCCCTAGTAATTGACCCTTCTACCCTGGGGAAAAGCCTGACTATCCTGCAGTCGATTTCAGCGTGAGCGGAGCTGGTTAGTCAATTTCAGCGGGAGCAGTGTGGAAGTGATTTCTGGGAGGTAAGTCTCTCCTTTAAAAACACTTGTCTTTGCAGGAGCAGGCCAGTCGATTTAAGCGGGAGCGGAGCTGGTTAGTCAATTTCAGCGGGAGCAGTGCGGAAGTGATTTCTGGGAGGTAAGTCTCTCCTTTAAAAACACTTGTCTTTGCAGGGGCAGGCCAGTCGATTTCAGCGGGAGCGGAGCTGGTTAGTCAATTTCAGCGGGAGCAGTGCGGAAGTGATTTCTGGGAGGTAAGTTTCTCCTTTAAAAACACTTGTCTTTGCAGGGGCAGGCCAGTCGATTTCAGCGGGAGCGGAGCTGGTTAGTCAATTTCAGCGGGAGCAGTGCGGAAGTGATTTCTGGGAGGTAAGTCTCTCCTTTAAAAACACTTGTCTTTGCAGGAGCAGGCCAGTCGATTTCAGTGGGAGCGGAGCTGGTTAGTCAATTTCAGCGGGAGCAGTGCGGAAGTGATTTCTGGGAGGTAAGTTTCTCCTTTAAAAAACACTTGTCTTTGCAGGAGCAGGCCAGTCGATTTCAGCGGGAGCGGAGCTGGTTAGTCAATTTCAGCGGGAGCAGTGCGGAAGTGATTTCTGGGAGGTAAGTTTCTCCTTTAAAATCACTTGTCTTTGCAGGGGCAGGCCAGTCGATTTCAGCGGGAGCGGAGCTGGTTAGTCAATTTCAGCAGGAGCAGTGCGGAAGTGATTTCTGGGAGGTAAGTCTCTCCTTTAAAAACATTTAAAAATAGGGAGAGAGAGCAATTAAACACGTGGCTACAGGGATGGTGCAGGCGGGAGGGATTCAGATTTCTGGATAACTGGGGATCTTTCTGGGGAGGGTGGGACCTCTACAGACAGGATGGTCTACATCTGAACCTGAGGGGCACAAATATCCTGAGGGGGAGGTTTGTTAGTGCTCTTTGGGGGGGTTTAAACTAATGCAGCAGGGGCATGGGAACCTGGATTGTAGTTTTAGGGTAAGGGAGAATGAGAGTATAGAGGTCAGGAGCACAGATTTGACGTCGCAGGAGGGGGCCAGTGTTCAGGTAGGTGGTTTGAAGTGTGTCTACTTCAATGCCAGGAGTATACGAAATAAGGTAGGGGAACTGGCAGCATGGGTTGGTACCTGGGACTTCGATGTTCTGGCCATTTCGGAGACATGGATAGAGCAGGGACAGGAATGGATGTTGCAGGTTCCGGGGTTTAGGTGTTTTAGTAAGCTCAGAGAAAGAGGCAAAAGAGGGGGAGGTGTGGCGCTGCTAGTCAAGAGCAGTATTACGGTGGCGGAGAGGATGCTAGATGGGGACTCATCTTCCGAGGTAGTATGGGCTGAGGTTAGAAACATGAAAGGAGAGGTCACACTGTTGGGAGTCTTCTATAGGCCTCCAAATAGTTCTAGGGATGTAGAGGAAAGGATGGCGAGGATGATCCTGGATAAGAGCGAAAGTAACAGGGTAGTTATTATGGGAGACTTTAACTTTCCAAATATTGACTGGAAAAGATATAGTTCGAGTACATTAGATGGGTCGTTTTTTGTACAGTGTGTGCAGGAGGGTTTCCTGACACAATATGTTGACAGGCCAACAAGAGGCGAGGCCACGTTGGATTTGGTTTTGGGTAATGAACCAGGCCAGGTGTTGGATTTGGAGGTAGGAGAGCACTTTGGGGACAGTGACCACAATTCGGTGACGTTTACGTTAATGATGGAAAGGGATAAGTATACACCGCAGGACAAGAGTTATAGCTGGGGGAAGGGCAATTATGATGCCATTCGACGTGACTTGGGAGGGACAAGGTGGAGAAGTAGGCTGCAAGTGTTGGGCACACTGGATAAGTGGGGCTTGTTCAAGGATCAGCTACTGCGTGTTCTTGATAAGTATGTACCGGTCAGGCAGGGAGGAAGGCGTCGAGCGAGGGAACCGTGGTATACCAAAGAAGTGGAATCTCTTCTCATGTGAAGATGAGGTGTGAAGGCGATGGATAGTTACAAGGTAGCGAGGAAGGATCTAAAGGATCTAAGACGAGCAAGGAGGGGACATGAGAAGTATTTGGCAGGTAGGATCAAGGAAAACCCAAAAGCTTTCCATAGGTATGTCAGGAATAAGCGAATGACGAGGGAAAGAGTAGGACCAGTCAAGGACAGGGATGGGAAGTTGTGTGTGGAGCCTGAAGAGATAGGCGAGATACTAAATGAATATTTTTCGTCAGTATTCACTCAGGAAAAAGATAATGTTGTGGAGGAGAATGCTGAGCCCCAGGCTAATAGAATAGATGGCATTGAGGTACGTAGGGAAGAGGTGTTGGCAATTCTGGACAGGCTGAAAATAGATAAGTCCCCGGGACCTGATGGGATTTATCCTAGGATTCTCTGGGAGGCCAGGGAAGAGATTGCTGGACCTTTGGTTTTGATTTTTATGTCATCATTGGCTACAGGAATAGTGCCAGAGGACTGGAGGATAGCAAATGTGGTCCCTTTGTTCAAAAAGGGGAGTAGAGACAACCCCGGCAACTATAGACCGGTGAGCCTCACGTCTGTAGTGGGTAAAGTCTTGGAGGGGATTATAAGAGACAAGATTTATAATCATCTAGATAGGAATAATATGATCAGGGATAGTCAGCATGGCTTTGTGAAGGGTAGGTCATGCCTCACAAACCTTATCGAGTTCCTTGAGAAGGTGACTGAACAGGTAGACGAGGGTAGAGCAGTTGATGTGGTGTATATGGATTTCAGCAAAGCGTTTGATAAGGTTCCCCACGGTAGGCTATTGCAGAAAATACGGAGGCTGGGGATTGAGGGTGATTTAGAGATGTGGATCAGAAATTGGCTAGCTGAAAGAAGACAGAGGGTGGTGGTTGATGGGAAATGTTCAGAATGGAGTTCAGTTACAAGTGGAGTACCACAAGGATCTGTTCTGGGGCCGTTGCTGTTTGTCATTTTTATCAATGACCAAGAGGAAGGCGCAGAAGGGTGGGTGAGTAAATTTGCAGACGATACTAAAGTCGGTGGTGTTGTCGATAGTGTGGAAGGATGTAGCAGGTTACAGAGGGATATAGATAAGCTGCAGAGCTGGGCTGAGAGGTGGCAAATGGAGTTTAATGTAGAGAAGTGTGAGGTGATTCACTTTGGAAGGAACAACAGGAATGCGGAATATTTGGCTAATGGAAAAGTTCTTGAAAGTGTGGATGAGCAGAGGGATCTAGGTGTCCATGTACATAGATCCCTGAAAGTTGCCACCCAGGTTGATAGGGTGGTGAAGAAGGCCTATGGAGTGTTGGCCTTTATTGGTAGAGGGATTGAGTTCCGGAGTCAGGAGGTAATGTTGCAGCTGTACAAAACTCTGGTATGGCCGCATTTGGAGTATTGCGTACAGTTCTGGTCACCGCATTATAGGAAGGACGTGGAGGCTTTGGAACGGGTGCAGAGGAGATTTACCAGGATGTTGCCTGGTATGGAGGGAAAATCTTATGAGGAAAGGCTGATGGACTTGAGGTTGTTTTCGTTGGAGAGAAGAAGGTTAAGAGGAGACTTAATAGAGGCATACAAAATGATCAGGGGGTTGGATAGGGTGGACAGTGAGAGCCTTCTCCCGCGGATGGAAATGGCTGGCACGAGGGGACATAGCTTTAAACTGAGGGGTAATAGATATAGGACAGAGGTCGGAGGTAGGTTCTTTATGCAAAGAGTAGTGAGGCCGTGGAATCCCCTACCTGCTACAGTAGTGAACTCGCCAACATTGAGGGCATTTAAAAGTTTATTGGATAAACATATGGATGTTAATGGCATAGTGTAGGTTAGATGGCTTTTGTTTCGGTGCAACATTGAGGGCTGAAGTGTCTGTACTGCGCTGTATTGTTCTATGTTCTATGTTCTATGTTCTATCCACTCTGTCTATGCCCCTCATAATTTTGTAGACCTCTATCAGGTCGCCCCTCAACCTCCGTCATTCCAGTGAGAACAAACCGAGTTTCTTCAACCGCTCCTCATAGCTAATGCCCTCCATACCAGGCAACATTCTGGTAAATCTCTTCTGCACCCTCTAAAGCCTCCACATCCTTCTGGTAGTGTGGCGACCAGAATTGAACACTATACTCCAAGTGTGGCCCAACTAAGGTTCTATACAGCTGCAACATGACTTGCCAATTCTTATACTCAATGCCCCGGCCAATGAAGGCAAGCATGTCGTATGCCTTCTTGACTACCTTCTCCACCTGTGTTGCCCCTTTCAGTGACCTGTGGACCTGTACACCTAGATCTCTCTGACTTTCAATACTCTTGAGGGTTCTACCATTCACTGTATATTCCCTACCTGCATTAGACCTTCCAAAATTCATTACCTCACATTTGTCCGGATGAAACCCCATCTGCCATCTCTCCGCCCAAGTCTCCAAACAATCTAAATCCTGCTGCATCCTCTGAGAGTCCTCATCGCTATCCGCAATTCCACTAACCTTTGTGTCGTCTGCAAACTTACTAATCAGACCAGTTACATTTTCCTCCAATTCATTTATATATACTACAAACAGCAAAGGTCCCTGCACTGATCCCTGCGGAACACCACTGGCCACAGCCCTCCAATTAGAAAAGCATCCTTCCATCTACGCTCTGCCTTCTATGACCTAGCCAGTTCTGTATCCACTTTGCCAGCTCACCCCTGATCCTGTGTGACTTCACCTTCTGTACTAGTCGACCATGAGGGACCTTGTCAAAGGCCTTACTGAAGTCCATATAGACAACATCCACTGCCCTACCTGCATCAATCATCTTTGTGACCTCCTCGAAAAACTCTATCAAGTTAGTGAGACATGACCTCCCCTTCACAAAACCATGCTGCCTCTCATTAATACGTCCATTTGCTTCCAAATGGGAGTAGATCCTGTCTCGAAGAATTCTCTCCAGTAATTTCCCTACCACTGACATAAGGCTCACCGGCCTGCAGTACCCTGGATTATCCTTGCTACCCTTCTTAAACAGAGGAACAACATTGGCTATTCTCCAGTCCTCCGGGACATCACCTGAAGACAGTGAGGATCCAAAGATTTCTGTCAAGGCCTCAGCAATTTCCTCTCTAGCCTCCTTCAGTATTCTGGGGTAGATCCCATCAGGCCCTGGGGACTTATCTACCTTAATATTTTTCAAGACGCCCAACACCTTGGCTTTTTGGCTCTCAATGTGACCCAGGCTATCTACACACCCTTCTCCAGACTCAACATCTGCCAATTCCTTCTCTTTGGTGAATACGGATGCAAAGTATTCATTTGGTACCTTTCCCATTTCCTCTGGCTCCACACATAGATTCCCTTGCCTACCCAGGCTATCTACACACCCTTCCCCAGACTCAACATCTACCAATACCTTCTCTTTGGTGAATACTGATGCAAAGTATTCATTTAGTACCTTGCCCATTTCCTCTGGCTCCACACATAGATTCCCTTGCCTATCCTTCAGTGGGCCAACCCTTTCCCTGGCTACCCTTTTGTTTTTTATGTACGTGTAAAAGGCCTTGGGATTTTCCTTAACCCTTTTACCAATGACTTTTCGTGACCCCTTCTAGCCGTCCTGACTCCTTGCTTACGTTCCTTCCTACTTTCCTTATATTCCACACAGGCTTCGTCTGTTCACAGCCTTTTAGCCCTGACAAATGCCTCCTTTTTCTTTTTAACGAGGCCTACAATATCTCTCGTTATCCAAGGTTCCCGAAAATTACCGTATTTATCCTTCTTCCTCACAGGAACATGCCGGTCCTGAATTCCTTTCAACTGACACTTGAAAGCTTCCCACATGTCAGATGTTGATTTGCCCTCAAACATCCGCCCCCAATCTACGCTCTTCAGTTCCCGCCTAATATTGTTATAATTCGCCTTCCCCCAATTTAGCACATTCACCCTTGGACCACTCTTATCCTTGTCCACCAGCACTTTAAAACTTACTGAATTGTGGTCACTGTTCCCGAAATGCTCCCCTACTGAAACTTCAACCACCTGGCCGGGCTCATTCCCCAATACCAGGTCCAGTACCGCCCCTTCCCTAGTTGGACTGTCTACATATTGTTTTAAAAAGCCCTCCTGGATGCTCCTTACAAACTCTGCCCCGTCTAAACCCCTGGCACTAAGTGAGTCCCAGTCAATATTGGGGAAGTTGAAGTCTCCCATCACCACAACCCTGTTATTTTTACTCTTTTCCAAAATCTGACTACCTATCTGCTCCTCTATCTCCCGCTGGCTGTTGGGAGGCCTGTAGTAAACCCCCAACATTGTGACTGCACCCTTCTTATTCCTGATCTCTACCCATATAGCCTCACTGCCTCTGAGGTGTCATCCCGCAGTACAGCGGTGATATCCTCCCTAACCAGTAGCGCAACTCCGCCACCCCTTTTACATCCCCCTCTATCCCGCCTGAAACATCTAAATCCTGGAACGTTTAGCTGCCAATCCTGCCCTTCCTTCAACCAGGTCTCTGTAATGGCAACAACATCAGAGTCTGCCTTACCTGTAATACTTCTTGCATTAAAACATATGCACTTCAGGCCACCAGACCCGCTGTGTTCAACAACTTCTCCCTGGCTGCTCTGCCTCAGAGCCACACTGTCCCTATTCCCTAGTTCTCCCTCAATGCTCTCACCTTCTGACCTACTGCTCCCGAGCCCACCACCCTGCCATACTAGTTTAAACCCTCCCGTGTGACACTAGCAAACCTCGCGGCCAGGATATTTATGCCTCTCCAGTTTAGATGCAACCTGTCCTTCTTATATAGGTCACACCTCCCCCGGAAGAGCACCCAGTGGTCCAGATAACGGAAACCCTCCCTCCTACACCAGCTGTTTAGCCACGTGTTTAGCTGCTCTATCTTCCTATTTCTAGCCTCACTGGCACGTGGCACAGGGAGTAATCCCGAGATTACAACCCTAGAGGTCCTGTCTTTTAACTTTCTGCCAAGCTCCCTGAACTCCTGCTGCAGGACCTCATGCCCCTTCCTGCCTATGTCGTTAGTACCAATATGTACAACGACCTCTGCCTGTTTGCCCTCTCCCTTCAGGATGCCCTCTACCCGTTCGGAGACATCCTGAACCCTGGCACCAGGGAGACAACATATCATCCTGGAGTCTCTTTCACACCCACAGAAGCGCCTATCTGTGCCCCTGACTATAGAGTCCCCTATTACTATTGCTCTTCTGCGCTTTGACCCTCTCTTCTGAACATCAGAGCCAGCCGTGGTGCCACTGCTCTGGCTGCTGCTGTTTTCCCCTGATAGGCTATCCCCCCCGACAGCATCCAAGGGTACCTGTTCGAGAGGGGGACAACCACAGGGGAAGGTTAGCATTGTTGCTTCACAGCTCCAGGGTCCCAGGTTCGATTCCCGGCTTGGGCGACTGTCCGTGTGGAGTCTGCACGTTCTCCCCGTGTCTGTGTGAGTTTACCCCGGGTGCTCCGGCTTCCTCCCACAAGTCCCGATAGACGTGCGATTAGGTAATTTGGACATTCTGAGTTCTCCCTCTGTGTACCTGAACAGGCGATGGAATGTGGCGACTAGGGGCTTTTCACAGTAACTTCATTGCAGTGTCAATGTAAGCCTACTTTTGACAATAAAGATTATTATTATTATATGGCTTTAGCTCAGGGTTTGCTCCTGAAAGCCTTGAAGCACCATGTCCACGACCTCTAACAGTAGTGGATCACTTCAGGTATGCTGCTTCACCTGTCCTGTGGTCACAGGAGTGTTATCTACTTGCTTAAAGAACTGTTTGGTAAGTAGAATCGGGAGAGTCCATCTGCATTCCCATGAAGGATTGACTGACGGTACTTGACCATGTATCTGTATTCTGCTTGCTGCCAATGGTGGAATCCTGGTATGAAGTCCAAAAATAGTTGTCAATGGACAATAGTCCATCACTAAAGTGAATTGGTAGAACCATTTTATTCCAAAAATGATCCCTACTGCTTCTTTCTCGCTCTGCACATAATTACTTTTGGCTTCATTTAAGGTTGTGGATGCAAAGGCTTTCTGCTTCTCTTCAACTATGGGCATCATGTGGTAAACCACCACTCCAACCCCATAAGGTGATCAGTCACATGCCAATTGCAGGGGGAAATTTGGAGCAACTTGTGTCAGGACTTCTGACTTGAGTAGAGCCTCTTTGGTTTGCATGAATGTTCTCCCACATTGATCCACCCATTTCCACTTTTTATTTTGACACAGTAGATTATGTAAGGGTTTTAGAATAGTCTCCAGATTAGGCTCAAACTTTCCGTAGTAATTTAGTAAACCTGAGAAAGATCGAAGTTGGCTGACATTTCGAGGTGCGGGTGCCTTGGTAATGGCTTTGACTTTCTAGGGCAACTTATGCAGTCCCTTGGCGTCGATAAGATGACTCAGATATTCAACTGAAGATTTGCAAAATTCACATTTGTCTTTTCAGACTCTTGATCCATAATTTTTTAATCTCAGGAATGTGACATCTAGATTCCAGAGATGTTCTTCCTCATTCATCCCAGTAACCAGCACTGGACTATGCATAATCTCATTAAGATTTGATCCATTGCTCACTGAAACAATGCTGGTGCTGAAGTAATGCCAAATTATTGTCTGTTGTATTGAAATACAACAGGAGGGGATGTAGCTCAGTGGTAGAGTGCATGCTTCGCATATATGAGGTCCCGGGTTCAATCCCTGGCATCTCCACAGATTTTGCAATGTTCTAATTGATAAGGGAATATTGTAGATGGGCTTTAGATTGGTTTCACAGGTCGGCGCAACATTGAGGGCCGAAGGGCCTGTACTGCGCTGTAATGTTCTAATGAAGTAACCCTTTGTGTGTCACAATTATCAAGAACTGTTGTGAACTTTGATCCACGTTCACTTGAAGATATGCTTGACTGAGATCAATTTTATTGAAGTGTTGGCCTTCAGCCAACAGAGTGAAAAGTTCTTCAATCTATGGCAGAGGGTATTACTCTACACACAGTACACAATCAATAGTGAATTTAAAATTGTCACAAATATAAGATCATAAGACATAGGAGCAGAATTAGGCCACTTGGCCCATCGAGTCTGCTCCGCCATTCAATCATGGCTGATATTTTCTCATCCCCATTCTCCTGCCTTCTCCCCATAACCCCTGATCCCCTTATTAATCAACAACCTATCTATCTCTGTCTTAAAGACACTCAGTGAATTGGCCTCCACTGCGGCAAAGAGTTCCACAGATTCACTACCCTCTGGCTGAAGAAATTCCTCCTCATCTCTGTTTTAAAGGATCGTCCCTTTTATCTGAGATGGTGTCCTCTGGTTCTAGTTTTTCCTACAAGTGGAAACATCAAATTAGCCATAATGCCGTAGAGGAGTAATTCCTGGAGTGTATATGGGATGGTTTTCTCAATGTGTGGAGGAACCAACTAGAGAGCAGGCCATCTTAGACTGGGTACTGTGTAATGAGAGGGAAATCATTGCCAATCTGGCTGTGCAAGACCCCTTGGGGATAAGCGACCATAACATGATAGAATATTTTTATCAAGATGGAGAGTGAAGTCGTTGATTCGGAGACTAGGATGCTGAATCTTAATAAAGGGAAATATGAGGATATGAGGCGTGAGTTGGCCTTGATAGATAGGGGAGAGTTACTTAAAGGGATGACAGTGGATAGGCAATGGCAAACATTCAAGGAACGCATGGAGGAACTACAGCAACTGTTCATTCCTGTCTGGCACAAAAGCAAAGGGGGTAAGAGGGCCAATCCATGGCTTACAAAGGAAATTAGAAATAGTATCTGATACAAGGAAGAAGCATACAGATTGGCCAAGAAAAATAATAGGTCTGAGGATTGGGAGCAGTTTAGAATTCAGCAAAGAAGGACCAAGAGATTGATTAAGATGGGGAAAGTACAGTACGAAAGGAAGCTTGCAGGGAACATAAAGACTGACACTAAGAGTTTCTATAGATATGTGAAGAGAAAGAGATTGGTAAAGAGAAATGTAGGCCCCCTACAGACAGAAACAGGGCAATGCATAATAAGGGACAAAGAAATGGCTGAGCAATTGAATATATACTTTGGTTCTGTCTTCACAAGTGAGGACACAAATCAGATCCCAGAAATGTTGGAGAATGAAAGGTTTAGTGAGTGGGAGGAACTGAGGGAGATCAACATTAGTAGAGAAATGGTACTGGGAAAACTGATGGGATTGAAGACGGATAAATCCCCAGGGCCTGAGAATCTGCACCGCAGAGTGCTTAAGGAGGTGGCTCTGGAAATAGTGGATGCATTGGTGGTCATCTTCCGGGATTCTATAGACTCTGGAACTGTCCCTGCCGATTAGAGGGTAGCTCAAGTCACTCCGATATTCAAAAAGGGAGGTAGAGAGAAGGCAGGGAGTAAGCCTAACATCAGTAGTGGGGAAAATGCTTGAATCCCCACTACCGATGTCAGGAATTTATAAATCTGTTGGAATTCTTTGAAGAGGGAACCAGTATAGTCGACAAGGGGGAGCCAGTCGATGTGGTATATTTGGACTTTCAAAAGGCGTTTGACAAAGTCCCACAACAGAGATTATTGTGTAAAATTAAAGCGCATGGGATTGGGGGAAATGTATTGAGGTGGATAGAAAACTGGTTGGCAGAGAGGGAACAAAGTGTAGGGATTAATGGGTCCTTTTCAAATTGGCAGGCAGTAACCAGTGGGGTACCACAAGGATCGGTACTGGGACCCCAGCTATTCACAATATATATGAATGATTTGGATGAGGGAACAAAATGTAACATCTCAAAGTTTGCAGCAGGTGGGAGGGTGAATTGTGACGAGGATGCAGGGATCCTACAGCATGATTTGGACAGGTTGGGCGAGTGGGCAAACCAATGGCAGATGCAGTATAATTTGGATAAGTGTGAGGTTATTCATTTTGGAAGCAAAAACAGGAAGGCAGATTACTACTTGAACGGTTGTAAATTGGGAGAGGGGAGTGTGCAGCGGGACCTGGGTGTGCTTGTGCACCAGTCGCTGAAGGCAAGCATGCAGGTGCAGCAGGCAGTAAAGAAGGCAAATGGTATGTTGGCCTTCATTGCAAGAGGTTTCGAGTATAGAAGCAGGGTTTTGTTGCTGCAATTGTGCAGGGCCTTGGTGAGGCCACACCTGGAGTATTGTGTGCAGTCTTGGTCTCCTTCTCTGAGGAAGGATGTTCTTGCTCTCGAGGGAGTGCAGCGAAGGTTTACCAGACTGATTCCAAGGGTGGTGGGACTGCCATATGAGGAGAGATTGACTAGGTTGGGATTGTTTTCGCTGGAGTTCAGAAGAATGAGGGGGGATCTCATAGAGACTTATAAAATTCTAACAGGACTAGACAGGGTAGATGCAGGTAAGATGTTACCGATGATCGGTGTGTCCAGAACCAGGGGTCACAGCCTGAGGATTCAGGGTAAACCATTTCGGACAGAGATAAGGAGACATTTCTTCACACAAAGAATGGTGAGCCTGTGGAATTCATTACCACAGGAAGTAGTTGATGCTAAAACATTGAATATATTCAAGAGGCGGCTGGATATAGCACTCGGGGAGAATGGGATCAAAGGCTATGGGGAGAAAGCAGGATTAGGCTATTGAGTTGGATGATCAGCCATGATCGTGATGAATGGTGGAGTAGGCTCGAAGGGCCAAAAGGCCGCCACCTGCTCCTATCTTCTATGTATCTCTGTATCCTCTCCGCATCCACTCTATCCAGGCCTCACAGTATCTTGTAAGTTTCAATAAGATCCCCCCTCATCCTTCTAAACTCCAACGAGTACAGACCCAGGGTCCTCAAATGTTCCTCATACGACAAGTTCTTCATTCCAGGGATCATTCTTGTGAACCTCCTCTGGACCCTTTCCAAGGCCAGCACATCCTTCCTTAGATACGGGGCCCAAAACTGCTCACAATACTCCAAATGGGGTCTGACCAGAGCCTTATACAGCCTCAGAAGTACATCCCTGGTCTTGTATTCTAGCCCTCTTGTCATGAATGCTAACATTGCATTTGCCTTCTTAACTGCCGGCTGAACCTGCACATTAACCTTAAGAGAATCGTGAACAAGGACTCCAAAGTCCCTTTGTGCTTCTGCTTTCGGAAGAATTTCCCCATTTAGAAAATAGTCTATGCCTAAGTTTCTCCGTCCAATGTATTTCATTTGCCACTTCATTGCCCACTCTCCTAGCTTGCCCAAGTCCTTCTGCTTCCTCAGTACTACCTGTCCCTCTACAGATCTTTGTATCATCTGCAAACTTAGCAATAATGCCTTCAGTACCTTCTTCCAGATCATTAATGTATATTGTGAAAAGTTGTGGTGCCAGCACAGACCCCTGAGGCACACCAGTAGTCACCGGCTGCCATCCTGAAAAAGACCCCTTTATCCCCACTCTCTGCCTTCTGCCAGTCAGCCAATCCTCTATCCATGCCAGGATCTTAACCTGAACACCATGAGCTCTGAACTTATTTAACAGTCTCCTATGCGGCACCTTGTCAAAGGCCTTCTGGAAATCTAAATAAATCACGTCCACTGGGTCTCCTTTGTCCAACGTCCTTGTTACCTCCTCAAAGAACTCTAACAGATTTGTCAGACACGATCTCCCTTTGACAAAGCCGTGCTGACTCAGTCCTATTTTACCATGCACTTCCAAGTACTTCACAATCTCATCTTTAATAACAGACTCTAAAATCTTACCAATGACCGATCAGGCTAACCGGCCTATAATTTCCCATCTTCTATCTCCCTCCTTTCTTAAACAGTGGTGTTACATTAGCCACCTTCCAGTCCTCTGGGACCCTTCCTGCCTCCAGTGATTCCTGACAGATCATCACTAATGCCTCCACAATTTCCTCAGCTATCTCTTTTGGGATCCTGGGATGTAGTCCATCCGGTCCAGGTGACTTATCCACCTTCAGACCTTCCAGTTTCCCCAGAACCTTCTCCTTATTAATGGTCACTGCACTCATCTCTGCCCCCTGGTTCTCCTGGAGCTCTGGCATCCCACTGGTGTCTTCCACCGTGAAGACTGATGCAAAGTAACTATTCAGTTTGTCTGCCATTTCTTTGTTTCCTATTATTACTTCTCCAGCCACATTTTCTCGTGGTCCAATGTCTATTTTTGCCTCTCTCTTACCTTTTATATATTGAAAAAATCTCTTCCTATCTTCCTTTATATTAGTAGCTAGTTTGCACTCATACTCAGACAGGGGCTGGTTTAGCTCACTGGGCTAAATCGCTGGCTTTTAAAGCAGACCAAGGTAGGCCAGCAGCATGGTTCAATTCCTATACCAGGTGCCAGAATGTGGCGACAAGGGGCTTTTCACAGTAACTTCATTGAAGCCTACTCGTGACAATAAGTGATTTTCATTTCATTTCAATCTCCTCCTCCCTTATTGTTTTTTTAGTTCTCCTCTGCTCGCTTTTAAAGGTTTCCCAATCCTCTGGTTTCCCACTAATCCTCGCCACTTTGTATGCTTTTTCTTTGGCCTTTATGCTGTCCTTAACATCCCTCGGCAGCCATGGATGCTATGTCCTCCACTTAGCATGTTTCCTCCTCCTTGGGATGAATTTCTGTTGTGCCTCCCGAATAACCCCCTAAAACTCCTGCCATTGCTGTTCCACTGTCTTCCCTGCTAGGCTCCTTCTCCAATCAACCCTGGCCAGCTCCTCCCTCGTGTCTTTGTAGTTACCCTTATTTAATTTTAATACCATTACATCTGATTGCAGCTTCTCCCTCTCAAACTGCAGGGTAAATTCTATCATATTGTGGTCACTGCTCCCCAAGGGTTCCTTCACCTTAAGTTCCCTAATCAAGTCTGCCTCATTACACATCACCAAATTCAGAATTGCTTGTTCCCTAGTAGGCTCTGTCACAAGCTGCTCCAAAAAACCATCTCTTAGACATTCCACAAATTCAATTTCTTGGGATCCACTACCAACCTGATTTTCCCAGTCCACCTGCATATTGAAGTCCCCCATGATTATTGTAATATTGCCTTTTTTACATGCCTTTTCTATCTCCTGATTTATATTCTGCCCCACATCCTGACTACTGCTAGAGGGCCTGTACATAATTCCCATCAGGGTCTTTTTACCTTTGCGATATGTACAGATCCGTCTTTTGTCATCACGGGTACAATTAGCGTAGCCCAATTACTCATTTTACCGGATTCAAGGACTCCTGTTCTGACAAGCCGTTCTAATTCTGCCTCTCATTTAGGTCTGATTGCGTATGGGCACTGACCCAATCTTTAAGCATCTCACCTGACTTTCTTGCTGGATCTTCAGCTTTACTGCGATATCCTTCATGCTTCCCAGCTCACCATTGAAGACAATGGCAAGTTTCTTCAAGATTTTGCGTAGACCTTATTCAGAGTCTATCATGAGATTTACCAAGTCCCAATTTAATCTGATCTTTTCCAGCCAAGCTTTGCCCATCAGTGCTGGATAATTTCCTTTGACCATGTGCAAGAACAAATCTGCCGTCTGTCCATTTAGTAAGTGTTACATCGATAGGCCCCTCAACTGAACCACTTCTCCAGTGTAGGTTTTTAAGACTATCTTCGAGGGTTGCCCACCAATTGGGTTACGGGGATAGAGTGAAAGTGAGGGCTTAAGTGGGTCAGTGCAGACTCGATGGGCTGAATGGCCTCCTTCTGCACTGTATGTTCTATGTTCTATGTCCAATATATCGGAGCATTTCTTGATAAACAGTCTCTGGCATCAGTTTCCACCTCCATCTTCATCGGTTGACCGTCCAGTAAATGACTGACCCAATATCCGCCTGTTGCACCAGCAATAATTGGTACATGTAATGACAGCTCAGTTTCGTACTGTAAATCAAATTCCTTCTCACATCCTTTTTGTACCATGTGGACACTTTTTCCTTGATTCAACTTGCCATTTGTTGTATGCGGCCATCGCTTCCTGCAATTTTTGCCTTTGTTTCTTTTTCCAACAAGCTTATGTAATGTGGCCCTTTCTGCACATGAAATTCTCCGGGCTGGATTCTCCGCTCTCGTTGCACCAGCAGCCCCATTGGCCGGCTGGTGATGCGGAGAACCTGGGGGTGCGCCATACTAGAAATCTGGTGCGGTGGGATGGAGAATCCTGCCCTCCATTTGGGAGACTAAATGGCTGGTTTAGCACAGTGGGCTAAACAGCTGGCATGTAATGCAGAACAAGGCAGCAGCGTGTAGCCACGTAAAATGGCTGCTTCCCAATTAAATTGGTCAAATCCCGATCCAAAATGGCGAACGGCAGAGGCTGATGGGAAAATCAGCCAACAGGACTCAAACGGACAGCTGCAGGTAAAACAGTGTATTCGCCTCTGGGGGAAGCCAGGCAGATCAAATCATGCAGCCATTAACATCACAACAATCCAGCCATCTGCATAGTAAACAGCCATCCCCGGGAACAATTGCTATACATTAACATTTGTAAAGCTACTCCAGACCTCTCGGCACCAAGAGAGGCTAACACAAAGAAAGGTGGGCAACCACCCCCCCGATCAAGGAATGCCCCATTATTGGAGCATATCGAACCGAGTGATTGGGACCAAGTCCAATCACTTTGAACCAGGGTCAAGGTCCGCCCCGAGAGGCGGGAAGCCCCTAGAAACTATAAAAATAGGGGCCAAGTTCAGATCGCCCCTTCCCTTCCTGCTCGCAACCTTCGCAAGAACCTTCGACAAAGAAACAGTAAGTTTGACTCCAGCGATCGCTACCCGATAGACACTCCTAACCATCGACCTTTATCAGCCTTTGAATCCCGCGGGCTCAGGACCAATTCGGAAAAAACATTTGTTTCCCTGACCTGGTGGGCCATTCCTAAAGTTAAGTATTGGCCTGTTGTTGTAGGTATTAGTCTAGAAGTAGCATTATTGTATAAGTGTTAATTGCTGTATATAATAAATGACCATTGATTTAATTCTTACGAAGCGGTGTGCTGCATTATTAATCATAACTTGAACTTGAACCACGTGGCGGAATCAGAAAGATACCTGGCGACTCGTGAGCAAAGGTGACAGAATTAGAGCTAATAAAACTAAGGCTAATAGGAGCAACAAGCGCGGGTTCAATTCCCATACCGGCCTCCCCGAACAGGCGCCTGAATGTGGCAACTAGGGGCTTTTCACAGTAACTTCATTGAAGCCTACTTGTGACAATAAGCGATTATTATTATTATTATTATTCAGGGCAGGATTCTTCATTCATCAGTCAAGTGTTGACACCAGGACTGAATTGCATCCAGCTCACATTCGTGTTAGGGACGCTATTTCTGGAGAAATTCAGGACATGCAAATGAGCTTGTACTTTGCTGCCGTGAATTCCGAGCAATTCCCAGCACAGCAGACATTCTAACCATTGGGGCCGGAGTTAGCGCCAAAGAGTCTGACAGCTGGAGCTGTTTTTAAGCGCTCCACTTACCACACACTCACTGCAGCTGCCAAGATGGTTCATAGAAGACCTGTTCCCCAAGGTCGGGAGTCCAAGGATGGCCTACAGCTCCATGCCAGTGAGGAGTGGGGCCACCCTCTTCCCCAGTGTGGGCCGCAGACTCAAACCTGCCCTCCTGAACATTCCTGGGAGGTAGTGGCAGAGGTTGTCAGCACTGCCAGTCTCACTGGGAGGAGCAGCTGGCGATCCGGAGGGATGGGGGTCACTGGTGAGTCCTCTACCCTGAGAGGGGCAGAGAACCAGGTAGGGTTCCGCAGGCCGTGGTGAAGGTGTCCTTTGGTTAGGGTGAGCTCTGCTGGTCCACTACTTCCTCTGCAATGGGGCAGCGCTTCTGAGGAATGCCAATCACGAGTGGGCCCATGATTGAGCTTGGCCCTTGATGATAAGCTGGGGTATGAGCCTATCCAGAGGGGCAGACTGGGTGGGCTCCCAGATGACCAGAGGCCTTCTGAGCATTTAGAGGACACAGGCAGCACTCAAGTGTGAGCAGCCAGGAGGCTGTAAGTAGCACAAAAATGGTGCGTTAAAAAGACAGACTGCAGCAATGGTGGTCTGATATTGGCCACCTCCATCCCGAAGGGGAAACCCTAAATCCATGGCCTTGGCACCAAGTCAGTATCCATTGCTGCCCCTGGCCCAGGCAGCCGTCCCTAGCAAGCCCGATGTGGTTCAACAGATTTTCTGGGGGTTTTCAGTCTCCTGTTCCCCCTCCACAGTCGTGGCACCCAGTCCCTATTTGTAAATACTTGGAGTAATTCATGCCCTCTGCCTGAGAGAATCGGAGCATCGCGGAACTCCGATTCTGGGGCTATGTCCCCATGCTGGCGTGGGAATGGTGGCTTTTTATGCCAGTGAAAATGGGGTGAAACAGCAACCGATCCTCCGTTTGGCTGGGGGTTAGCATGCCGGCATCATAGAGCACCCAGCTCTAGCTGCCAACATGCCCCGGAGAATTGCCGGGTCCGTGGCCGCGCATGCTACATGGCGCCGGCCGCTCACCGATCCGGCTGGCGAAATAGTCCCCTCCATCGGCCGGCTCACGCGTCCTGGATCACCCCCCCCCCACAGTGCCCCCAGCCCCGAATAATGTCCACCCCCGCCCGCGGATCTCCCCTCCCCGGACTCAGTCCAGCGCCGCCATGCCGAGATCCCGATGGGTGAGACCACATATATCCCATGCTGTCGGGAACTCGGCCGGTCGGGGTTGGAGCATCGGGGCGCAGGCCTCAGGCATCGTCCTGAGGCTGTCGATACATGGTGCGGCGTACTTTGGAGGGGGTGGAGCATCGGGAAAGCGCCACTGCCCCCGATTTAGTCGGGAACTGTGATTCTCCAGCCTTTCCCGAACACGATTTCAGTGTCGGTGACCAGAGAATCCAGCCCATGGTGCCCAACCCGCTAATCACATTTAAATGCATGCAGATGCCGGTTTTGAAGGCTGCCGCCAGCACAGGTGCAAACCTCGTTATCGCCACCTGCAAATGCGTGCGTTCAAAGTCTTGTCTTGCATCTTTGACTTTGTCTATATATATGTTCCTGGAACCGACCTCCGCATTCACCTGAGGAAGGAGCAGCGCTCCGAAAGCTAGTGATTCGAAACAAACCTTTAACCTGGACTTTAACCTGTTGTAAGACTTCTTACTGTGCTCACCCCAATCCAACGGCGGCATCTCCAGATTATGGCTACCATCGACCCCGCAAACTGCCGGCTCAAAGTGGAGAGGATCAACAAGAAGATCACGCATATAGACACTGACTTTAAGTTTCTACAAAGATGCAAGAAAGCAGACAAGATCCCGAAAGGGCTACAGGCAACAAACCCACTCAATTTTTAAAAAAACTTTCCCTGTTGTAAGTGAGGTTCAGGGCGTTAGCGGTCTGGAGGAATTTGCGGAGGTTGGCGTCGTGGTCCTGCTGGTCATGGCCACAGATGGTGATGTTGTCAAGATATGGGGACGTGGCCCGTAAACCGTGCTGGTCAACCATTCGGTCCATCTCCCGTTGGAAGACCGAGACTCCGCTCGTGACGCCGAATGGAACCCTTAAAAAGTGGTAGAGCCGCCCGTCTGCCTCGAAGGCTGTGTACTTGCGGTCGCTCGGGCGGATGGGGAGCTGGTGATATGCGGACTTAACGTCCACGGTGGAAAAGACCTTGTACTGTGCAATCCGATTGACCATGTCGGATATGCGGGGGAGAGGGTACGCATCCAGCTGCGTGTACCTATTGACGGTTTGACTATAGTTTATGATCATCCTCTGCTTCTCCCTGGCCTTTACAACTACCACCTGAGCTCTCCAGGGACTATTGCTGGCCTGGATTATGCCTTCGCTCAGCAGCCGCTGGACTTCTGACCAGATAAATATCCGGTCCTGGGTGCTGTACTGTCTGCTCCTAGTGGCGACGGATTTGCAATCCGGGGTGAGGTTCGCAAACAGGGAAGGCGGTTCAACCTTGAGGGTCGCGAGGCTGCAGATAGTGAGTGGGGGTATAGGGCCGCCGAATTGGAACGTTAAACTCTGGAGGTTACACTGAAAATCTAACCCCAGGAGTGTGGCAGCGCAGAGGTGGGGGAGGACATAAAGTCGGTAATTCTTAAACTCGCTCCCCTGCACCGTGAGGTTCGCGATGCAGAACCCTTTGATTTCTACGGAATGGGATCCTGCTACCAGAAAAATCTTTTGGGTACTCGGGTGGATTGAAAGAAAACAGTGTCTTACCGTATCCGGATGGATAAAACTTTCCGTGCTCCCAGAGTCGATCAGGCATGGCGTTTCGTACCCGTTAACCAGCACCGTCGTCGTTGCCGTTTGGAGCGTTCGGGGCCGTGACTGGTCCAGGGTCACCGAAGCCAGCCACGGTTGCAGCATCGGGGCATTTTCTTCAGGCCCCATGGAGCCGTCCATGCTGGGGTCCTTGGCTGTCAGCCAAGATGGCGGCGTCCACGGATCGCACGCGGCCGGGGGCGGAAAAAATGACCACGCCCATGAATCGCACGTGGTCGGGGGGGGGGCACAAGATGGCGGCGCCCATTCCCCCCCGCATGGAGTCCCGCCCATTGGCTGCACATGGATCATTGGGGGAGTTGTGTCTGTGGTCCCAGTTCTCCCCCAGAGAATGCGGCGACCCCCCGGGACTGGCACACCGCCGAATAGTGCCCCTTCTTGCCGCAACTTTTACAGATGGCCGAGCGGGCCGGGCAGCGCTGCCGGGGGTGTTTTGACTGCCCACAAAAGTAGCAGTGGGGCCCCCCCACGTGGTCTGGTGCTCTGGCCGCGCAGGCTTGCGGGGGGGATGGGGGGTGCCGGGGATTTGGTCGCGGTGGGGGTTCACGGGGCCCAAGGAGCTGCCGCACGGTCGGGGGCGTAAGCGCAGGCATTCTGCGATGCCACATCGAGGGAGGCCACAAGGGCCCGTGCCTCCGTGAGCCCCAGTGAGTCTCTTTCCAGCTGTCGCTGGCGAATTTGGGATGAGGTCATACCTGCTACGAAAGCATCCCGGATGAGGAGTTCCATATGTTCGTTAGCCGTCACCGGTGGGCAGTTGCAGTTCCTCCCCAGTATGAGCAGCGTGCTGTAGAACTCATCCTGCGATTCCCCGGGAATTTGTCATCTCATCACGAGTTGGTGGCGTGCGTAGATCTGATTGACGGGCCGAATGTAGATCCCTCTCAGCATGGTGAGCGCCGCCGGGAAATCCTCCGCGTCTTCTATGAGCGTGTAGATTTCCGGATTTTCTGCATTTTCTGGTCTTCCGTAGGTCTGCCGGGGGCCGTTCGGAGGTATCCCTCAAAACACGCTAGCCAGTGTTTAAAAGTGGCCGCTGAGTTTGCTGCGTGGGGGCTGATTCGCAGACACTCCGGGGTGATCCGGAGCTCCATAGTCTTTTAAAGTGTGCATAATAAATTGTAGCACAATCAATCACTCACGAGGCGAGATGAGATGAAGTCAATCGATGGCTTTATTACGCAGACTTGTTCCCCAGCAGCTCGGTTACAGAATGCGGCTGCTGGGAGAACCCGGGTTCTTATACTCCGCATTACTGGGTGGAGCCAGTAGGCGGCAGATCCCATCAGGACCCAGTGTCTGTCTACCAATAGCCTCTCGGCATCACTGGGTACCGTACTACCCCTAATAAATACCACCACATTGGGTACCACCATTGCACATGAAAACACCACTCACCAGGTACGCGGTACATACTCGTGCGACTCGGCCAACATTGTCTACCTCATACGCTGCAGGAAAGGATGTCCCAAAGCGCGGTACATTGGCGAGTCCATGCAGACGCTGCGACAACGAATGAACGGGCATCGCGCGACAATCACCAGGCAGGAATGTTCCCTTCCAGTCGGGGAACACTTCAGCAGTCAAGGGCATTCAGCCTCTGATCTCCGGGTAAGCGTTCTCCAAGGCGGCCTTCAGGACGCGCGACAACGCAGAATCGCCGAGCAGAAACTTATAGCCAAGTTCCGCACACATGAGTGCGGCCTCAACCGGGACCTGGGATTCATGTCGCATTACATTCATCCCCCACCATCTGGCCTGGGCTTGCGAAATCCTACCAACTGTTCTGGCTTGAGACAATTAACACCTCTTTAACCTGGGGTTACCCCTCTCTCTGGAACTGTAAAGACTTAATTATCTGCAAATGCCCGCGTTCAAAGTATCTTCTTGCATCTTTTACTTTGTCTGTATATATGTTTCTGGAACCCACCTCTTCATTCACCTGAGGAAGGAGCAGTGCTCCGAAAGCTAGTGATTTGAAACAAACCTGTTGGACTTTAACCTGGTGTTGTAAGGCGTCTTACTAGAAAGACATGGTGCATGGGAACACCACCATCTGCAAGATCCCCTCCAAGGCACACACTATCCTGACTTGGAAATATATTGCCGTTCCAGCACTGTTGCTGGGTCAAAGTCCTGGAACTCCCTCCCTCACTGTACTGTAAGTGTCCCTACACCACATAGACTGCAACAGTTCAAGAAAGAAGCTCCCCACCATCTTCTCAAGAGAAATTAGGAATGGAAAATAAATGCTGTCTAGCCAGTGATGCCCACATCCCATGAATGAATAAGCAAAATGAATAATTTAAACCTTTTATCAAGACAACTGTAGACATCTTCTTGTCTCCACAAAGAAATTCAAAAGGGACCCACTGTTCAATACTTTCCCACTTCCAACTCTAACTTTATTTATTAAATAAGTAAATAAACTATTCTTTGAATTGCAATTACATTAGGTCAGTTTAGCAGCCTCCCAAAGCAGGAGCTTATAATATTATATTACTTATAAAACTTCAATCCCTAACTAATGATTTTACTACTAAAACATATGAATCATGAAATTAGATATTTTTTGCAATTACAGAGTGTAAAATATTGGATTGAAAGTATGTGCAGTAACATCTGGCTCCATCTCATCTGGTGCCTATGAAAAGAACATGGGAACTAAGCTGGAGGAATGATCCGCCCATAGAAGCATGGGTGGTGTATCCCTACCATGTGGAATCTCATCTGGCTCCTACCCATGGGTTTGAGCTAAAGAATTCTGAGGGAGAAGTTAAATGTACCATGGAGACCTTGGGGTCCGAGCATAAAGCAAGTCCAAGGTTAAAAGGGAGTATTGTGTAACAGTTGTTGAAAGGAATTATGTCTGGTAATCAGAGCTCCTTTATTGTAAACAGTACCCTTTGCTTTACACCTTTAACCTATTGGAATTGGAATGTGCGAAACAATAATCATTTACACTCATAAAGTAACACATGTTCAGGTAAAGAATGAAGTTGGTTAGAAGTTGAAAGATTATGTAACTAAGTTTGTGTATGAAATATCCTGGGCATGATTCTTCATCGGCGGGATCCTCCGCTTCGCCGGCAATGTACTCACGCCCGCGTGTTTCCTGATGGCATGGGGGTGGCCATAATGGCCGGCTGCCGGGATGGAGGATCCTGCTGAATATTATTTAAATGGAGAAAGACTGCAGAAAACTGCAACGCAGGGATTTGCAGTCCTCATGCATAAATCACAAAAAGCTAGGATATAAGTTCAGCAGGTAATTGGGAAGGCAAATGGAATGTTGGCCTTTATTTCAAAGGGAATGAAGTATAAAAATAGGGAAGTCCTGCTGAAACTATACAAGGCACTAGTTAGACCACACCTGGAGTACAATGAACATTTTAGGTCCCCTTACCTAAGGAAAGATATACTGGCATTGGAGGCAGTCCAGAGAAGGTTCGCTAGGTTGATCCCGGGTATGGAGGAGACGTTGAGTCGGTTGGGCCCGTACTCATTGGAGTTTAGAAAAATGAGAGCTAATCTTATCGTTTTGACCTCTGTAAATATCGTTGTTACCGTTTCATCGCCCTATATCTGCACTAGCGACACCTTCCTGTGTACATAAGGTCATTTTAGCACATTCTGTATATAGTCACGCACATGTACACATCCACACGTACATGCACCTTAATATTTATTATCTCAACACGCACGATATAGAAAAAAAAGGGGCATATCAAATTCTCAGGGGGCTTGACAGGGTAGATGCTCAGAGGATGTTTCCTCTTGTGGGAGAGTCTAAGACCAGAGGGCATATTCTCAGAGTAAGGGATCACCCATTTAAGACAAAGCTGAGGAGTTTATTCTCTCAGAGGGTCGTGAATCTGTGGAATTCTTTACCGCAGTGGGCTGTGAGAGGCTGGACTGTCAAGTATTTTCAAGTCTGAGAGAGACAGATTTTTAATCAGTCATTTTTAATCGGGTGCAAATCCCTTGCACAAAATTAATCTTTCAGCAGATAGAAGCATTGTCGAATTGTCAGTCATCATAAACGTTCCTCCCTTAGTCGGTCAGTTCACATGGTGCTTGTTGTGTCAAACTCCCATTCAGGTCTGATATTTACCAGCAACTTCAGTCAGGGAATATATGATATATAATTAGGACTAAGCTAATCAGACTTTTATACTAAGATTCCACAAAATCCCAATTCCATGTAGCCTGAATTTTACAAATTGATATGCAACTCCATGTGCCTGCTTACTGTGTGCAGTGAATAAAAATTAGAGGGGCAGCAGCTCCATTGTAATACTATAATTATATTAATTAGGTACCACACTGATTGCACGTTATTGAGACAAGCTTGATCCCCAACATTCATTTATTTTGTCCCATGTAAAATATGTGGATGATTTATCCAAAGGCTTGAACTGCTAAAGTTGAATTGTTAAATCTAGGTTTTTACAGCAGGAGTTCACAAATCCAGTATATAACCACATGGAGCAAAATACAACTAACCATCAACTTGAAATCCTGGATTGCAGAGAGGAAAAACATATGCTCATTATGGAACATCCATAAATATAAATGATGTGTTGGGTAGGCTGGGTCGAGGTGAACTGCACTTGATGCAGTGTAGCGAGAGACAGACCTCCAATACTTGATAAAATGCAACACGATTTCATTCAACATCCAAACTATTATACATGTTCAACTGTGGGTTGACACTATGCTGACTTGACTGGAGACCAGACACTAGCCTGACCAGACTAACCTAGCTACCACATGGTGTAGGCGCTGGCTAGCTCATGAGCTCTGACTGTCTCCGAGGCTGGGTCCCGAGAGAGCGGGAAAACTGGTGCCCTCTGGCTTTATAGTGGTCGTGTCCTGTCTGGTGATTGGCTGCTGTGTTCTGTGTGCTTACTGGTCATCCAGTGTGTCAATCACTGCCTGTCTGCACTCCATTGTATACATAGATGTATATTATGACAATAAACAGGTTAAATAATGTCATCAGCCCATCAAAACATCCAGTGCTGGTCTGTCAGCCTTTTAGGGTCCCTCATCTACATATATTTATCAGGTGTCCGTGTCAATATGGGCGAAGCGCGGGAGCCTGCTATAGCACGTAACTGAGCTGGGGACAAGTGTTTGTGTTTGAATCTGCACCAGAACCACTACATGAAGAATCTAATTTTGGACACCTTGGTAGCCAGATGGGGTCTCATTCTACCGTGCAGGAGTCCAATATTTATCCTTTCACTCGGGATACCAGTTGTCCAGCCTGGAGCTAAGAAAACTCTTTGTCCAAGAATCCCTTCTCCCTCCGGTTACGCCTCTTCATATACAGAGGATCATGTTTGGGGATGGATGACGTTTCTGCCTAAATACCATCAGGCCCCGAAGAAAGGAGCAACGAGGAGCAGGATCCAGCCTGACCTGTGTTCCAGCCTAGCTCATCGATCTCCTGACAATGACAGCGTGTTAAATGGTGCCAATGTCTTTTTTCTGCAAGTCAGCTTTCAATGATCTGCTGGAAGTTGATGTTTAGATAGAATTTGCTCCAGTATATTAGTGTCTATAACAATAGAGATCACCATTTTCCCCAAGGCATCATCAAGAATGTAGCTGTCACAGTAAAGTGCTGCCAAAGGGAACTCCTTTGAGAGTTTCCCAAAGGGTTCCATGATTTAAGTGAGGAAAAAATATTCATTGCAGAAGACGAAATGAAAGAAATTCTGGCAGGAACGGTTCGAGGAGATGGAGAATCGGTCAAGGGGGAAGAATCTGCGGATCCTGGGCCTCCCGGAGGGGCCTATGTGGTCACCATGTTAAACTCGCTGATGGGAGCGGGGTCCTTCCAGGGGCCCCTGGAGCTGGAAGGGGCGCATAGAGTTCTGGCGAGGAGGCCCAAGGCTAACGAGCCGCCGCGGGCGGTGCTGGTGCGGTTTCATCGGTTCACTGATCGGGAGTGCGTACTCAGGTGGGCCAAGAAAGAGAGGAGCAGCAGGTGGGAGAACGCGGAGGTTTGAATATATCAGGACTGGAGTGCGGAGGTGGCGAAGAAGAGGGCCGGGTACAACCGGGCAAAGGCGGTGCTGCACAGGAAGGGGGTGAGGTTTTGCATGCTGCAGCCGGCGCGACTGTGGGTCACCTACAAGGACCGGCAGCATTATTTTGAGTCTCCGGAGGAGGCGTGGGCCTTTGTTCAGGCAGAGAAGCTGGACACAAACAGAGGGTCGGGATGGGAGGTCGGGGATTGCTGTTGGGGTGTTACACTTTGAGGGGGGGTTCTCTGTTCCTGTTTATTTTTTGTTCGGTGTGGGTGGTTAGGGTGAGTTACGAATTGTTTTGGTTGGGTCTGCCGGGTGGGTTCTTGGAGGGGGGCAAGTAAATGGGGTAGGGGGTGGATGGCCGGTAGGGGAGATGGGGCCCCGCGGGGGAGGGGGAGGCCCGATTCGGGGGTGAGGGGACTGGGCCTGTAAAAGGAGCTGCGCCGGAGGTGGCGGGGCTGGGCAGGTGGAAAGCGCGGGCTTTATCCCGCGCTGAAGGCTGGAGGGGGCGGGGCCAGGGCAGGGAAGCGTGGGTTTTTTCCCGCGCTTGGGATGGAAGGGGGAGGTGGAGAGCCTGCTGGTGGGTAATGGAGGGGGAGGGTATGTCCCACAATGGGAGGAGTCGAAGGAGAGGCGGGAGCGGCCGGGGTCAGCAGGAGTCAGCTGACTTGCGGGAGTGCAATGGGGGGAGCAATGCAGCTAGGAGGGGTCCTAGCTGGGGGGGTGGGGTGGGTGTGGGGCGGGGGGGGGGAACCGGGTTGCTGCTGCTATGGTCAAGGGGGAGCTGGAGCGAGTAGAGGGGGTTGGGACGGGGGTCTGCCGCCGTGGGAAACGGGCCGGGCATGGGGCGCAGGCGCGTGGCTGGCCGGGGAGGGGGGCGGGTAGCCCCCTGATCCGGCTGATAACCTGGAACGTAACGGGCCGGTTAAGCGGGGCCGCGTGTTCGCGCACCTGAAGGGGCTGAAGGCAGATGTGGTCATGCTCCAGGAGACACATCTGAAGGTGGCAGACCAGGTAAGATTGAGGAAGGGGTGGGTAGGCCAGGTGATTCATTCAGGGCTGGATGCCAAGAATCAGGAGGTGGCGATCTTGGTGGGAAAGAGGGTGTCGTTCGAGGAGTCGAGCATTGTGACAGACAATGGCGGCTGGTACGTAATGGTAAGTGGTAAGCTGCAAGGGGAGAGGGTGGTGCTGGTCAACGTGTACGCCCCGAACTGGGACGGTGCGGGTTTTATGCGGCGCATGTTGGGTCGGATACCGGACTTGGAAGTGGGGGGCCTGATAATGGGGGGGGGGGGGGAACTTTAACACGGTGTTGGATTCGGCACTGGATCGCTCCAGGTCTAGGACGGGTAGGAGGCCGGAGGCGGCTAAAGTGCTGAGGGGGTTTATGGACCAGATGGGAGGGGTGGACCCTTAGAGATTTGCAAGGCCGGGGGCCGAGGGAAGTTTCATTCTTCTCGTAGGTTCATAAGGCCTATTCCCGGATCGACTTTTTTGTTATGAGTAGGGCGCTGATAGCGAGAGTAGAGGATACCGAGTACTCGGCAATAGCCATTTCGGATCACGCCCCGCATTGGGTAGACCTAGAGCTGGGGGAGAAGAGGGGCAAGCACCCGTTGTGGCGCTTGGAGGTGGGGCTGTTGGCGGACGAGGAGGTGAGTGAGCGGGTCCAAGGAAGCATAGAGAGATACCTGGAGGCCAACGATAACGGGGAGGTCCGAGTCGGGACGGTCTGGGAGGCGATGATGGCAGAGGTTGGCGAGAGCTGATCTCTATTAGGGCCCACAAGGAGAGGAGTGAGCAGAGGGAGAGGGAGAGGCTGGTGGGGGAGATGGTGAGGGTAGACAGGAGGTACGCGGAGGTGCCGGAGGAGGGACTGTTGAGGAAGAGGCGCAGCCTCCAGGTTGAATTCGACCTGGTGACCACCAGGAAGGCGGTGGCGCAGTGGAGGAAGGCCCAGGGGGCGATTTACGAGTATGGGGAAAAGGCAAGCCGGATGCTGGAGCATCAGCTTCGGAAGCGGGACGCAGCTAGGGAGATCGAGGGAGTTAAGGATAAGGGAGGGAGTGGGGTTGGCATCAATGGGTCTTCAGGGACTTTTATGAGGAACTGTATCGGTCCGAGCCCCCACGGGAGGAGGGAGGGTTTTTCGCTTTTGGACAAACTGAGGTTCCCGAAGGTGGAGGAGGGACTGGTGGCAAGATTAGAGGCCCCGATTGGGCTGGAGGAGCTGACCAAAGAGTTAGGGAGCATGCAGGCGGGGAAGGCACCGGGGCCGGACAGTTTCCCGGTTGAATTTTACAAAAAATATGTGGACCTGTTGGTTAGGACCTTCAATGAGGCAAGGGAGGGGGGGGCCTTGCCCGGACGATGTCCCGGGCACTGATCTCCTTGATCTTGAAGCGGGACAAGGATTCCCTGCAGTGTGGGTCTTACAGGCCGATTTCGCTGGTAAATGTAGATGCCAAGGTGCTGGCGAAGGTCTTAGCCACGAGGATTGAGGATCGGGTGCCGCAGATCATCCATGAAGACCAGACGGGGTTCGTGAAGGGGAGGCAGTTGAACGCGAATGTGCGGAGGCTCCTGAACGTTATTATGATGCCGGCGAGGGAGGGGGAGGCGGAGATAGTGGCGGCGATGGACGCTGAGAAGGCCTTCGATAGGGTAGAGTGGGGGTACTTGTGGGAGGTGCTGAAGAGGTTCGGGTTTGGGGGGGGGGGGGGGGGGGTTCGTCAGCTGGGTTAGGCTGTTGTACGAGGTCCCGATGGTGAGTGTGGCCACGCACAAGAGGAGGTCTGAGTACTTTCGGTTGCATCGAGAGACCTGTCCCCTGTCCCCCCTGCTCTTCGCACTGGCGATTGAACCCCGGGCTATGGCACTGAGGGAGTTGATGAACTGGATGGGGAGGAGCATAGGGTGTCGCTCTATGTGGACGACTTGCTGCTATATGTGGCGGACCCGGTGGGGGGAATGCCAGAGGTAATGAGGATCCTCAGTGAGTTCGGGGATTTCTCAGGGTACAAGCTCAACATGGGGAAGAGCGAGTTGTTCGTGGTTCACCCAGGGGACCAGGAGAGGGGGATTGGCGAGCTCCCACTAAAAAGGGCGGAGAGGAGCTTCAGGTACATAGGGGTCCAGGTGGCCAGGAGCTGGGGGGACCTGCACAGACTTAATTTCACGAGGCTGGTGGAGCAAATGGAGGAGGAGTTTAAGAGGTGGGACGCGTTGCCGCTGTAGGGTGCAGTCAGTTAAGATGACGGTGCTCCCAAGGATTTTGTTCCTGTTCCAGTGCCTCCCCATTCTTTTCCCGAAGGCCTTCTTGAGGCGGCTCAGCAGGAGCATAACGGGGTTTGTGTGGGCGCAAGGGACTCCGAGGGTGAGAAGGGTGTTCCTGGAATGGAGTAGGGAGGGGGGGGGCTGGCACTGCCCAACCTCTGTGGGTACTACTGGGCCGCCAATGCAACGATGGTGCGCAAGTGGAGGGGGAGGGGATGGCATGGAAGAGGCTGGAGATGGCGTCTTGTGAGGCTACGAGTCTGGAGGTGCTGGCAACGGCGCCGCTGCCACTCCCTCCAATGAGGTATATCACAAGCCCGGTGGTGGCGGCTACCCTCAAAATATGGGGGCAATGGAGGCGGCACAGGGGGGAAGTGGGGGCTTTGGTGTGGACCCCGATACGGGGGAACCACCGGTTTGTCCCAGGGACAATAGATGGAGGGTTTTCGGGGTGGCACAGGGCAGGGATAAGAAGGTTGGGGGACCTGTTTGTGGACGGGATGTTCGCGAGTCTGGGTGAGCTGGAGGGGAAGTATGGGCTCCCCCCGGGAAATGTCTTTAGGTACCTACAGGTAAGGGCGTTTGCCAGGCGGCAAGTGGTGGAATTTCCGCAGCTGCTGCCACGCACGGTACAGGACAGGCTGCTCTCGGGGGTGAGGGTTGGAGAGGGGAAGATTTCGGCAACATACCAGGTGATGCAGGGGGAGGAGGAGGCCTTGGAGGAGGAGCTGAAAGGTAAGTGGGAGGAGGAGGTGGATGAGGAGATTGATGAGGGGATGTGGGCGGATGCCCTGGGGAGGGTGAACTCTTCCTCCTCTTGCGCGAGGCTCAGCCTCATACAGTTTAAGGTGCTGCACAGGGCACACATGACCGGGACAAGGATGAGCCGGTTTTTTGGGGGTGAGGACAGGTGTGTTAGGTGCTCAGGGAGCCCAGCAAACCACACCCATATATTCTGGGCATGCCCAGCGCTGGAGGAATTTTGGAAGGGCGTAGCGAGGATGGTGTCGAGGGTGGTAGGATCCAGGGTCAAACCGGGCTGGGGGCTCGCAATATTTGGGGTTGCAGAGGAGCCGGGAGTGCAGGAGGCGAAAGAGGCCGGTATTCTGGCCTTTGCGTCCCTGGTAGCCCGGCGAAGGATTCTTCTTCAGTGGAAGGATGCGAGGCCCCCAAGCGTGGAATCCTGGATCAACGATATGGTGGGGTTTATCAAATTGGAGAGGGTGAAATTTGCCTTAAGGGGATCGGTGCAAGGGTTCTTCAGGCGGTGGCAACCGTTCTTAGACTTCCTGGCTGAACGGTAGACAATGGTCAGCAGCAGCAGCAACCCGGAGGGAAGGAGGGTGGGTGGGTCCTATTTTATTTTTGTTTGTCTATATTGGGGGATCTGAGGGGGGTTTGCTATGTGTTTCGGCGGGTGTTAATTTATTATTGATGTATCGGGGGGAGGGGGGCACTGAGTTGTTTTGTTTTGTTTTATATTTAATTCTATTGATTCCTTTTACATTTTGTTGTTGATATTTTGCGAAAACTTTGATAAAAATTATTTTTAAAAACAAAGAAATCGAAAATAGTGATCAGGGGCGGGATTCTCCAACCCCCCGCCGGGTCGGAGAATCGCCGGGGGCGGCGGCGTGAATCCCACCCCTGCCGGCCGCCGGATTCTCCGGCACCGGAGATTCGGCGGGGGCGGGAATTGCGCCGCGCCGGTCGCGGGCCCCCCCCCCGGCGATTCTCCGGCCCGCGATGGGCCGAAGTCCTGCTGCTGTAATGCCTGTCCCGCCAGCGTGAATCAAACCACCTCCCTTACCAGCAGGACCAGGCGGCGCGAGTGGGCTCCAGGGTCCTGGGGGGGGGGGGGCGCGGGGCGATCTGGACCCGGGGGGTGCCCACAAATCCGCGGGCGGGCCTGTGCCATGGGGGCACTCTTTTCCCTCCGCGTCAGCCATAGCCTCCGCAATGGCCTCCGCGGAGGTGAACCCCCCCTGTGAATGCGTGGGGATGACGTCAGCAGCCACTGATGCTCCCGCGCATGCGCGGACTTCCGCCGGCCCCGGCTGGCGTGGCGCCAAAGGCCTTCGACGCCAGCCGGCGGGACGGCAACCACTCCAGCCCGGGTCTAGCCCCTAAAGGTGAGGGCTTGGCCCCTAAAGGTGCAGAGAAATCCGCCCCTTTGGGGCGGCCCGACGCCGGAGTGGTTCACGCCACTCCATCCCGCCGGATCCCCCCGCCCCGCCGTGTAGGGGAGAATCCCACCCCAGGGATCCCTCAATTAATGGTGGTCCAAACTGAAGGACCGCCCAAAAGAGCGCAAAAACCCCCAAGCATAAGAAGAGAGTCCACCATGTGTTCGTCCTCTTTTGGACCTGGCGCCCCGGCTACGACCATCTCCACATCGCAGCACCACCAGAAGCAAGCCCAAGTTCAACGCCCGCTACCAGACGAATGAGCCTAGCTGAGTAGCAGTTACTTCTACAGACCCAATAGATCCAGAATCGAACAACGGCCACTGTTCCTCTGACCTAAGCCGGGTGCCTGAAGTTAAGTACATGTTGTCTTAGTCGATAGATGTAGTTTAACTAGTAGTGTTTATGTTGCATGATTAATTGTGTGTAAATAATGTACCCTTGACCTTGAACTAACTAACTGGTGTTTGGCTCTTTGATCGATAGCCGGTTGAACCTTGTGGTGGTCTCATTCGATACCTGGCGATTCTGAGCAATATAATATCGATATCCAAAGGAAGGAGGGCAACCTCACTGATTGCCATAGTTACAGCAGAGCCACAGAAAAGGCAACACCATCCGGTAAACCTCTCCCAACCCTGTCCCCTTCCAGCTTCCCTCTTATTAACGGGGCCAATGATACCATCACCAGTGAAGTGACAAAATTGCTGCTAAAGTTTTAAAGGACAACAGTCATACAAATGAATCTAAACCTTCGGAGAAAGGGGACGGTGCAGCTTCACTGATCCCCACTCCCTGTCCCCGCCACCAAGCTCGCCACTGGGGAGGACATTAAATTCTGCCCTACAGGTGTGACAGTGTGTTTCCCATCGTCCTGATAACTTGGTAGCAGAATTTTGATCCTTCTCAGTGAAATTCAAACAACAAATCAACCTCGGATCATAAAAAAAAGCATTTCCAAATTTGGCCATTTTAATTTAATTCATGGCCAACAACATTTTGCTGAATCTGTTCATTTATTTGAAGAGGTTTGCCTCTGGTGTAAGATTATGAAACATTAAAAAAAAATGTTGACAGATTTACAATACAAGATTCAAAAAAGTATTTAATGGATTGTGAGCTCTGCTCGCAAGGACATCATTTATTGCAAATCCCTAATTGTACTTGAGAAGCTGGTGGTGAGCTGTCCTCTTGAACAACTATCACTATCTGGTATAGGTACACTCAGAGTGCTGATAACAAGGACATTCAGGGCTTTGACCCAAGGTGGCACGGTGAGTATCACTGCTGCCCCACAGCGCCAGGGTCCCGGGTTCGAACCCAGCCTCGGGTGACTGTCCGTGTGGAGTTTGCACTTTCAAGGGTCGGTGCAGACTCGATAGGCCGAATGGCCTCCTTCTGCACTGGAGGAATTCTCTGATTCTATGATGTTGAAAAAACAATGTTATTGTTCCAAATAAGGATGGCGTGTGGCTTGGGAGGAAACACAGGTGGTGGTGTTCCCTTGCACCTGCTGTGATTGTCCTTCCAGCTGATAATGTTGGTGCTCATGATGTCACTTCCTTTGTTATCCAATGCTACATTTCTTATAATGACTTCTGCTGATGATTTAAGTTCTCACTGCATCTGTTGAAAAAAAAAAAGAAGTTTGTCCTCAAACTCACCATGTTTAGTCTCCAAATATCTTCGAAGATTTGAGGGTTTTAAACTTTCATTTGCCAGAGCTTCCCTGCGTATAATACACATGACTTTGAATCCTGATTTGCAGTGGCACAATTAATAAACCCACACCTCAGGTAATCATCTTTATGCTGCTTTGTTCCTGTTTTCAGCATCTTCTTCATGGGTTGTTCACCAAAATCCCAGGAGTTCTCACCAGCACTGCTGACAGCCGCAAAATTGAGGAACCTCTCTCGCGCCCTGATCACGTGAGTCAGCACACAGGGCTCTCTGCTGCCGGCCTCGGTGGGAGGACTCGGTCGTTTTCTGAAATAAAATGGCCCTGGACAGTGCCCTGATGTCAGGAGGAGGCGGTCCACTCTGCTGGGCTCTGGGCCTGCGCACTGCTTGATCCAGCATGCATGCGCAACATGCCTACAATCTAAAAATTCCTCCTGGCCAGCATTTCTAAAGGCCAGCCGCGACACTCGGGCGTTCCTCCCGCGATCAGGACACCACGACCCTCCCGAAACCTGTCTGCGACCCACCCGCGGGTCACAACCCTGAGTTTGAAAACCCCTGTTGTAGAGCTTCTTGAGCATTGTTGGAGCTGCACTCAACCAGGCAAGTAGAGGATATTCCATCAAATTCATGACTTGTGCTTAGTAAATAGTGGAAAAGGTTTGGGAAGTCACGATGTGAGGTACTCACCAGAGAATTCCAAGCCTCTGATCTGCTCTTGTAGGCATAGTATTTATGTGGCTGGTCCAGCTCAGTTTCTGGTCAATGGCAACCCCTCAGGATATTGATCAGTGATGTTAATGCTGTTGAATGTGAAAGGGAGATGGTCAGATTCTCTCCTATTGAAGCTGGTCATTGCCTGGCACTTGTGTGGTGTGAATGCTATTTGCCATATGTTTGGGACACTTGAGTATTAATGAAATATTTCAAGTAGAAATGCCAAGAGATGACATTGCACCGAAATGCGTGTTAACCAAGAACTGCACATTAGACACAGAGGTAACAAAGCAGGACTGTGTACAAGGCAAGGCTGTGTACAGCGGACCTTCCAGCCACTGGATGCATCTCTCGAGTTGCAGGGTGGAGGAAGGGCTCAGGCTTATCTGATATAGGCTGAAGGTTTAAGATGAGTCAGGGGAGGGGAGGCAAATCGGAGAGGGCCGAGGGTGGACTGACAGCAGCCCTCAGTTTTAATGTGGATCCAGGCGAGACCCTTCTCCACATTTAGAGAAGGCTAAAAAAAATCTTGAACTTGTCTTTCGGCTGGCGTCCTCGGATGGTCCCTTTAAGACTGGTTCAGCTGTTCTGTGCACAGTGCATTCTGCAGTCAGCCACAAAGAACCATCAAACAGACAGTGCATCTCTGATTTGCATAAACAATGGGCATCCGGGAAGGACTAAGCTCGGTGGTGTGCTGCATATGCATACAGCCCACAATATTAGGCCACAGTGATCATTTTGTGCCTGAAAAGAATGCTGCAGACGTAAATTTCTAGACCTTCGCCCTCCGCAACACAGATTTGCTCTTATCCACGTAATGAAACACCTCAACTCATAGCTGTTTGATGCTGTTGAACTCATTTTGAGACAAGCTAATTGTGGCTTCATTTTACAGACAAATTACGTGTTACACATAAATAAATATTTTCAACAAATGGGTGAAAATATTTTGTGCACTAATGGGCAATTTAGTGAATAAAATTTAACTGTGTATATGTGCATATAATCTAGTAACTCAACCAGGTTTATACCTGTCCATTCATTAGACTCTCCATGTTGCACCCGTAATATTTTTTTGATGCTCTATGATCCGTGCCATGAATAGGTGCTTATTGTAATTTTTGTAGTTACTTTAAACTAAGGCAGTTCTGAATTATGGGAGACATAAACAAATCTCCTCTGCATTTTTATCCTCATGACAGTTTTATGGTTTCTATTTTCTACTGGGTTGCTACATGAACAGCCTGTCGTTGCAGCTCATATGTTGCCTGCTGCCTGTGTAGATTTATGGGTAATGTGGAGAATGCAGTTCCTGCCTACACCATCCATTCCATGGTAATTGACAGCTCTCAGCTTTTTCAGGGCTGTGTTGCTCACCAGCTGACCTTTCCTGTCCTAATTTCCATCTTTTTTTAAATTACTACAAAAAACTAAAACTATTTCATCGTTAATGTTAAATGCTGCGATTCCTTACTCGTCTTTAGTGTTTCTGCTTAAATACAACCAGTAGTTAGATAAGAGGAAATTACCCAGACACAAACCCAGTGAAGGGGCTCAAAAGGCATCATAAACTTCAAAAGAAGAGTGAGTGATTTATACAAGTCAATGAACCCTAGGATTGTGTTACTGACTTTTCTCCACCATCATCTGTTGATATATGCAGTTTAATTTTTTCTTTTTGAACCGTGTGAAATTCCATACACTACTTAGGGCCTTGTACTTTGTCCGCATTGACATCTGTAAGTTGGCATTACATTACAACTTTTCTAACATTTAGAAGGAAACACATGATGTTAGTGATAGAAGTATAATAAGATATAAGAGGACCTGTTTAGAGATTATCAAGAGATAGGATTCAAATTAAAAAACAGGTCCTCAAGGGCCATAATCTCCGGATTACTGCCCGAGCCACGTGCAAATTGGCATAGGGAGGTAAGAATAAGGGAAGTTAACACGTGGCTGAAAGAGTGGTGTGGGAAAGAGGGGTTCCTTTTCATGGGACACTGGCATCAGTTTTGGGACAGGGGGGACCTATACCGTTGGGATGGTCTCCACCTGAACCGAGCTGGGACCAGTGTTCTGGCGAAAAGAGTAAATAGGGTGGTCAATAGGACTTTAAACTAGAGATTGGGGGGAAAGGGAAAGTCAGGGAACCAAGAGGTGAAGTAATCAGTGGGAAGCGTAGCTGCTTAGGAATACAAAAAAGCACGAAAAGACAGAACTCAGGAGAGGTTACCATAGTCCCCATCCCACAAAATATGACACAGTGTATGGAAAGGCTCAGTAAACCAAGGTCCACCACACTAAGAAAACAAAAAGGGACGGTCAATAGAGAGTTAAAGGTGCTATATTTAAATGCGCGCAGTGTACGGAACAAGGTAGATGAGCTTGTGGCCCAGATTGTGACTGGCAGGTATGATGTGGTAGGCATCACAGAGACGTGGTTGCAGGGTGTTCAGGACTGGCATTTAGACTGGAATCCAGGGATTCACAACCTATCGAAAAGACAGAGAGGTGAGCAGAGGAGGCGGGATTGCCTTGTTAATTAGGAATGAAATTAAATCAATAGCACGAAACGACATAGGGTCAGATGATGTGGAGTCTGTGTGGGTAGAGTTGAGGAACCACAAAGGCAAAAAAACCATAATGGGAGTTATGTACAGGCCTCCTAACAGTGGTCAGGACATGGGGCACAAAATGCACCACAAAATAGAAAGTGCATGTCAGAAAGGCAAGGTCACAGTGATCATGGGGGACTTCAATATGCAGGTGGACTGGGTAAATAATGCTGCCAGTGGACCCAAGGAAAGGGAATTAATTGAATGTTTACAGGAGGGTTTTTTGGAACAGCTTGTGATGGAGCCCACGAGGGAACAGGCCATTCTGGACTTAGTGTTATGTAATGAGCCAGACTTGATTAAAGGTCTTAAAGTAAGGGAACACTTAGGAGGCAGTGATCATAATATGGTAGAATTCAATCTCCAATTTGAAAGAAAGAAGGTAGAATCAGATGTAAAGGTGTTACAGTTAAATAAAGGTAACTACAGGGGCATGAGGGAGGAACTGATGAAAATCGACTGGGAGCAGAGCCTAGTGGGAAAGACAGTAGAACAGCAATGGCAGGAGTTTCTGGGAGTAATTGAGGACACAGTACAGGGGTTCATCCCAAAGAAAAGAAAGGTTATCAGAGGGGGGATTAGGCAGCCATGGCTGACAAAGGAAGTCAGGGAATGCATCAAAGCAAAAGAGAAAGCCTATAATGTGGCAAAGAGTAGTGGGAAGTCAGAAGATTGGGAAGGCTACAAAAACAAACAGAGGATAACAAAGAGAGAAATAAGGAAAGAGAGGATCAAATATGAAGGTAGGCTAGCCAGTAACATTAGGAATGATAGTAAAAATTTCTTTAAATACAATAAAAACAAACGGGAGGCAAAAGTTGACATTGGGCCGCTCCGAAATTACGCTGGTAATCTAGTGATGGGAGACAAGGAAATAGCTGAGGAACTAAATAAGTACTTTGCGTCAGTCTTCACAGTAGAAGACATGAGTAATATCCCAACAATTCAGGAAAGTCAGGGGGCAGAGTTGAATATGGTAGCCATCACAAAGGAGAAAGTGCTAGAGAAACTGAGAGGTCTAAAAATTGATAAATCTCCGGGCCCAGATGGGCTACATCCTAGAGTTCTAAAGGAATGAAATGAAAATCGCTTATTGTCACAAGTAGGCTTCAATGAAGTTACTATGAAAAGCCCCTAGTCGCCACATTCCGGCGCCTGTTCGGGGAGGCTGGTACGGGAATTGAACCGTGCTGCTGGCCTGCCTTGGTCTGCTTTAAAAGCCAGCGATTTAGCCCAGTGTGCTAAACCAGCCCAGGAGATAGCGGAAGAAATAGTGGCGGCGTTAGTTATGATCTTTCAAAAGTCACTGGAGTCAGGGAAAGTCCCAGAGGATTGGAAAATCACTGTTGTAACTCCCCTGTTCAAGAAGGGAACATAGGCCAAATAGCCTAACCTCGGTTGTTGGCAAGATTCTAGAATCCATTGTTAAGGATGAGATTTCTAAATTCTTGGAAGTGCAGGGTCGGCTTAGGACAAGTCAGCATGGATTTAGTCAGGGGAGGTCGTGCCTGACAAACCTGTTAGAGTTCTTGAAAGAGATAACAAATAGGTTAGACCAAGGAGAGCCAATGGATGTTATCTATCTTGACTTCCAAAAGGCCTTTGATAAGGTGCCTCACGGGAGACTGCTGAGTAAAATAAGGGCCCATGGTATTCGAGGCAAGGTACTAACATGGATTGACGATTGGCTGTCAGGCAGAAGGCAGAGAGTTGGGATAAAAGGTTATTTTTCGGAATGGCAACTGGTGACGAGTGGTGTCCCGCAGAGTTCACTGTTGGGGCCACAGCTGTTCTCTTTATATATTAACGATCTAGCTGACGGGACTGGGGGCATTCTGGCTAAGTTTGCCGATGATACAAAGATAGGTGGAGGGGCAGGTAGTATTGAGGAGGTGGGGAGGCTGCAGAAAGATTTAGACAGTTTAGGAGAGTGGTCCAAGAAATGGCTGATGAAATTCAACGTGGCAAGTGCGAGGTCTTGCACTTTGGAAAAAAGAATAGAGGCATGGACTATTTTATAAACGGTGACAAAATTCATAATGCTGAAGTGCAAAGGGACTTGGGAGTCCTAGTCCAGGATTCTCTAAAGGTAAACTTGCAGGTTGAGTCCGTAATTAAGAAAGCAAATGCAATGTTGTCATTTATCTCAAGAGGCTTGGAATATAAAAGCAGGGATGTACTTCTGAAGCTTTATAAAGCACTAGTTAGGCCCCATTTAGAATACTGTGAGCAATTTTGGGCCCCACACCTCAGGAAGGACATACTGGCACTGGAGCGGGTCCAGCGGAGATTCACACAGATGATCCCAGGAATGGTAGGCCTAACATAAGCTAAACGTCTGAGGATCCTGGGATTATATTCATTGGAGTTTAGGAGGTTGAGGGGAGATCTAATAGAAACTTACAAGATAATGAATGGCTTAGATAGGGTGGACGTAGGGAAGTTGTTTCCATTAGCAGGGGAGACTAGGACCCGGGGGCACAGCCTTAGAATAAAAGGGAGTCACTTTAGAACAGAGATGAGGAGAAATTTCTTCAGCCAGAGAGTGGTGGGTCTGTGGAATTCATTGCCACAGAGGGCGGTGGAGGCTGGGACGTTGAGTGTCTTCAAGACAGAAGTTGATAAATTCTTGATTTCTCGAGGAATTAAGGGCTATGGAGAGAGAGCGGGTAAATGGAGTTGAAATCAGCCATGATTGAATGGTGGAGTGGACTCGATGGGCCGAATGGCCTTACTTCCGCTCCTATGTCTTATGGTCTTATGGTCTTATGGAAGACATTTGATAAAGTTCCACATGAAAGACTGCATCCCCAATTTCAACGTGAGGCATAAATAATCAAAGCAGGGGTCAATGCAGGTGACTCTGTGACCAGCTTCTCACAGCTTGAGGCTCCAGGCCACAGTAACTCCTGGACATCATGCTAATTTCGCCACAGTGACTCTCACCTGATGCCTGTGGCACTCATAGGTAGGCCTGTGGGAATGTGTAGGAAATCACGGGGAACAAAGGTAATGAATGTGAGGTCTGGGGAGTCAGGCCTAATCACATTGCAGGAAGGATAGGAAGTCTGGGGCAGAGGAAGGACAAGGTTCCCCCAGCTGTGAGAGTATGATGAGTTCCCTGACCATGGTGCTGTTTTGCTGCCAATTGTGAGAATGCGCGTGATTCACACGGGTCAGTGTTAAGTTAGCACTGTGATTTGAAAGACAGATCAGGAACCCAACATTTAATTATTTTTGAGGCCCCCTCCTGACTGCAGAGTGTCCTCAAACCACCCAAAACTAGGAAATTAAAACAGGGGACAAGCAGATAGGAATGCATTGGAAAATGCCCAGCATTTTAATTCCTCGTGCATGAAGGAAGAGTTAAAATAGAGACTTCCGAGTTCAGTTCAAAGTTTGGAGACGTCAAACTTGTGACTGTGTAAGACGTCGGTTGAATGGTAGAAAATAGTAAATGCTAGTTAAAGGAGCAACAGTGCCTTGGGGAAAAGTACTAAAGACAAAAAAAAATACCCGAGGCTCAGTGTTGCAGTCATTCCTATTTCTAATTTACATCAACAACTTGGAAGAACAATTATCAATTTTGCCGATCATACCAAACTAAAAGAAGTAATGGAATCAAATGAGGTAGCCCTGAAATTGCAGAGGCACTTAAATAAATGCATGGGTGGCCTGAACGATTTCAGATGAAATATAATGCAGACTATGATAGAGTGGTGCACATAGGGCTGGTTTAGCTCAGTGGACTAGACAGCTGGTTTGTAATGCAGAACAAGGCCAGCACCACAGGTTCAATTCCCGTACCAGCTTACCCGAACAGGCGCTGTGACTTCATACTTGTGACAAAAAAGGATTATTATTATTATTAGATAGAAAAATGGGCAATGCACATTCTTTGTGAATGGTGTTGAACTAGCTTTGGATAAGGTTGAAAAATACCCATGGGCTAAATTGGATAGCTCCCATAAATGGTCATGGGGATCGCGATAGAACATAGAACATAGAACAATACAGCGCAGTACAGGCCCTTCGGCCCACGATGTTGCACCAAAACAAAAGCCATCTAACCTACACTATACCATTATCATCCATATGTTTATCCAATAAACTTTTAAATGCCCTCAATGTTGGCGAGTTCACTACTGTAGCAGGTAGGGCATTCCACGGCCTCACTACTCTTTGCGTAAAGAACCTACCCCTGACCTCTGTCCTATATCTATTACCCCTCAGTTTAAGGCTATGTCCCCTTGTGCTAGCCATTTCCATCCGCGGGAGAAGGCTCTCACTGTCCACCCTATCTAACCCTCTGATCATTTTGTATGCCTCTATTAAGTCTCCTCTTAACCTTCTTCTCTCTAACGAAAACAACCTCAAGTCCATCAGCCTTTCCTCATAAGATTTTCCCTCCATACCAGGCAACATCCTGGTAAATCTCCTCTGCACCCGTTCCAAAGCCTCCACGTCCTTCCTATAATGCGGTGACCAGAACTGTACGCAATACTCCAAATGCGGCCGTACCAGATTTCTGTACAGCTGCAACATGACCTCCTGACTCCGGAACTCAATCCCTCTACCAATAAAGGCCAACACTCCATAGGCCTTCTTCACCACCCTATCAACCTGGGTGGCAACTTTCAGGGATCTATGTACATGGACACCTAGATCCCTCTGCTCATCCACACTTTCAAGAACTTTTCCATTAGCCAAATATTCCACATTCCTGTTTTTCCTTCCAAAGTGAATCACCTCACACTTCTCTACATTAAACTCCATTTGCCACCTCTCAGCCCAGCACTGCAGCTTATCTATATCCCTCTGTAACCTGCTACTTCCTTCCACACTATCGACAACACCACCGACTTTAGTATCGTCTGCAAATTTACTCACCCACCCTTCTGCGCCTTCCTCTAGGTCATTGATAAAAATGACAAACAGCAACGGCCCCAGAACAGATCCTTGTGGTACTCCAAGTACCACGATGCATGAGTAACTCATGTCCATTGATTCCAATGCAAGCAAAAACTTCCTGCTGCCGGCTCATTTGAATGATTACTGTAACCAACCAGATCTAACCTACAAAGTGGAAAGAATAGCACAACATGGGGAAGAGCGTGCTCCAAGGTTTTTAGACTTAGCACTGGAGGTCTTGGTGGGGGAGGTAGAAAAGTGGACACAAAGACAAAAAGGCAGTGGGAGCAGATAGCTGTGGAGGTGAAAACCAGGAGCAAAGCCTCAATGACCTCGATGTGGTGCTGCAAGAAATTGAATAACCTCACATGAGTGGTCAATGTCAGTGAATGCATCAGCAAATGCCATATCCTATCAACTGCACCATGACCCTCATCACTGTGTGGCAGCAAAGCCCCTTTAAGGGCAGATCTTTTGTGGGGCATGTGACACTCTCGGGGCTTATCACGTGGGACTGCGCAAACCCCGATCAATGGGGAAAAAGCACGGGGCACTGGGAGCAGGGGCCTGGGCAGTGTGGACCCGGGAGTCAAGGAGTGAAGATCTTAATGATAAACCTCTGAGCCTGTATACAGTTGAACCTCATTGCTGTTTCCAATGAACCTCTTTGCTTCGTTATATAAGAAGGCTTATCAATGATACCTTGTGCTCAATTCACCACACTCCTTCCTATTCACTCACCTACCCCAACAATCTCTATCAATCAGCCCTCTGATCGAACCTTCACACGCTTTACTTCACCCTCACCCTGGTATTACTTGTACTACTGCAAGCTTCACACCCACAACTCAGTTTGCACAGTCTACCAGCAACGTCAGCCAAAATAGATTGCAGGGCACTCACTTGAAATACTTCCCTTTTTTTGCAGGATATTTACATAGGTACACAGGACATAAGAACAAGAGTAGTCCATTCAGCCCCTCAAGCCTATCCCTCCATTTAATGAGATCATGGCTGATCTGTGGCCTAACAAAAATCTCTCTATCTCGGATTTAAATTTAACAATGGGTGGCACGGTGGCATAGTGGTTAGCACTGCTGCCTCACAGCGCCAGAGACCTGAGTTCAATTCTCACCTTGGGTCACTGTCCGTGTGGAGTTTGTACATTCTCCCTGTGTCTGCGTGGGTTTCCTCCCATAGTCCAAAGATGTGCAGGTTTGGTGGATTGGCCATGCTAAGTTGCCCCTTAGTTCCCAAAAGGTTAGGTAGGTTATGGGGATAGGGTGAGGGTGTAGTCATGGGTGGGGTGCTCCTTCAGAGGGCCAGTGCAGACTTGATGGGCCGAATGGCTTCCTTCTGCACTGTACTGATTCTATGAAGTGTTCTAGCTTCACCTGCTGTTTGTGGGAGAGAGTTCCGAACCTCTACCACCCTTTGAGCAAAGAAATGCTTCCTAACATCTCTCCTGAATGGTCTAATCTTAATATTTAGACTATGCCCCCTAGATCTCTACTCGTAACTTAACCCCCGTGGTCCAGTTATCATTTTAGTAAACCTACCTTGCACTCCCTCCAAGGCCAAAATATCCTTCCTTAGCTGTGGTGCCCAGAACTGCTCACAGTACTTGAAGTGGGGGTCTAACCACGGTTTTGTATAGCTGCAGCATAACCTCGGAGTCTTTATACTCCAATCCTCCAGATATAAATACTAACATTCCATTAGCCTTTTTGATTATTTTCTGCACTTGTTTGTGGCATTTTAAGGATTTAGGCACCTGAACCCCCAAGTCTCTTTGGACATCCACTGTACCTAATCTCATTCCATTTAGAAAGTACTCTGCTCTATCCTTTTTGGTCCAAAATGGATAACCTCACACTTGCTTCCACTGAATTCCATCTGCCACAATTTTGCCCATTCACCTAGTCTGTCAATACCTCCTTGCAATTTTATGCTGTCATCTAGTCTGTCTACAATGCTGCCTAACTTTGTATCATCAACAAATTTGGATGTATGACTTTCTATGCCAAAGTCCAAGTCATTAATCAATAATGTGAATAATTGAGGCACCAGCACAGATCCCTGTGGTACACCACTAGTCACCTCCTGCCAATTGGAGTACTTACCCATTATCCCCATTCTCTGTTGCCTGGCACTCAACCAATTACCTAACCATGTCAATAATTTGACCTCAATTCCAAGGGCTTCCACCTTCGTTAACAGTGTCTTACATGTAACTTTATCAAATGCCTTCTGGAAGCCCATATAAACAACATCCACAGACATTCTCCTGTCCACTACCCTAGTCACCTCTTTATAAAGTTCAATAAGATTAGTCAAACATGACCTTCTCTTCGCGAAACCATGCCGGCTCTTCCTGATCGACTGAAATTTTTCGAGCTGTTCAGTTACCCCACACCTGATTATGCACTCCAGCAATTTCCCCACCACAGATGTTAGGCTAACTGGTCTGTAATTCCCTGGCTTCCCCCATGCAGCACGGCAGCACAGTGGTTAGCACAGTTGCATCACAGCTCCAGGGTCCCAGGTTCAATTCCCGACTTGGGTCACTGCCTGTGTGGAGTCTGCACGTTCTCCCTGCCTCTGCGTGGTTTTCCTCCGAGTGTTCCCGTTTCCTCCCACAGTCCAAAGATGTGCATTGGCCATGATAAATTGCCCTTAGTGTCCAAAAAGGTTAGCTGGGGTTACTGGGTTACGGGGATAGGGTGGCCATATGGGCTTAAGTAGGGTGCTCTTTCCAAGAGCTGATGTAGACTCGATGGGGTGAATGGCCTTCTTCTGCACTGTAAATTCTATGATTCTATGATCCCAGGCGACAGAAGTGGCTGACTTCCCAACTCATTGAGCATTTTGTTCTGCATCCTCAACAGTGTTCTTCTCTCGGCAGTCTCATCAAATTCTTCATCTGAATCTTCTGCAGAAGAACACATCTGCAACTTCTCCTTCGGCGAGTTGGCAACTATAAAATCCTTGCCCCATACTCAGGCTGCAACCCACCCATGGCTGGTGCCTCACAATGTAAGGACCTCACCTATAACCTCTTCTCCATGACAATTGGAGGCAGCAGGAGCTAGCCAAAGGAAAACAGGCGAACCTTTACATCCTGACGCCATGGAGGAGATGGCCATTATCTGCAAGGCCGTTGCTGAGGATATTACAAGGAGCAGGTTGGAATCCATAATTTTCATTATTAATCAATACAAGAGTCTTGACAGTCAGAGAGATCTAGGTGTACAGGTCCACAGGTCACTGAAAGGGGCAACACAGGTGGAGAAGGTAGTCAAGAAGGCATACGGCATGCTTGCCTTCATTGGCCGGGGCATTGAGTATAAAAATTGGTAAGTCATGTTGCAGCTGTATAGAACCTTAGTTAGGCCACACTTGGAGTATAGTGTTCAATCCTGGTCGCCACAGTACCAGAAGGATGTGGAGGCTTTAGAGAGGGTGCAGAAGAGATTTACCAGGATGTTGCCTGGTATGGAGGGCATTAGCTATGAGGAGTGGTTGAATAAACTCGGTTTGTTCACACTGGAACGAAGGAGGTTGAGGGGCGACCTGATAGAGGTCTACAAAATTATGAGGGGCATAGACAGAGTGGATAGTCAGAGGCTTTTCCCCAGGGTAGAGGGGTCAATTACTAGGGGGCATAGGTTTAAGGTGAGAGGGGCAAGGTTTAGAGTAGATGTACGAGGCAAGTTTTTTACGCAGAGGGTAGTGGGTGCCTGGAACTCGCTGACGGAGGAAGTGGTGGAAGCAGGGACGATAGTGATATTTAAGGGGCATCTTGACAAATACATGAATAGGATGGGAATAGAGGGATACGGACCCAGGAAGTGTAGAAGATTGTAGTTTAGTCGGGCAGCATGGTTGGCACGGGCTTGGAGGGCCGAAGGGCCTGTTCCTGTGCTGTACTTTTCTTTGTTCTTTATTCTTTGTAATCCTTCTTCTCACTTTCTATTTCCCTCTCATCCCACACACTCCAGCCTAGAAGGAGTCAGACATATAAAAGTGAATTTCTATGGTCACCTTCACAGCCACTGACAATGTAGCCCTTGCATCGTTCCAAGGGTGCAATTGGGGATGCAGCAGATGACAGATTTCTGTGAAAATGTACATGTTGAAGTGCTTGTGTCTCATACATTGTTCCTCAGTGAGGTTCAGGATATAGAATTGTTCTCTGAACACCCTGGGCAGATAGAGGGTCCTCCTGAATTCCCTTTTCCCCTTCTGATTCCTTCCCCTTCCAGCAGCTTGTCCTCTTCTGCCTGCCCTGTGTTCATTCTCCAATGCATGTTGTATTTCAAGAGGAATGAATCTTAGTGCACTTATCTCTGGGACAAACTGACTTGGACTGAACACTTAAGTCAATGAAACATCCTTCAGTATCTGTCACACGCCTCCCTGTCGACCAATGTAACTTGAAAGCAACAACCAGAAAAAAATCGACCAGCAACTAACCCGTAAGTTGTTGATGATCCCTTTAAATAGCCAAAATTTATGCAAGGCTAAATGATGGAGACTCCACACTTTATCCAAAATACTTGTGAGACCCTGGATCCCCATTTCTGTAAAAGCTATTTTCACCAGGGGAAAGGTTGTGGTCAACACATCGGGGAACCCAAACCATGCAATCATTGAAATCATGAAATCATTGCTGAGTTTAAACAAATACCATTTTCATAAGAGCAAGGGTCATTTCCCACAATGTATAGCTTATAGATTTGTGTGAACGGTTGTAAAAGTTGGATATATTTTGAGAAGCAACAGCCTATCTGAATTGAAAAAAAAGTGTTTTCGGTTTCAAAGTCTGTTTGTTGACATGGTCCTAAGGGTTATCATTACAGCTTCCACAACCTATCATTATCACGGGGAAGGGGGGGGGGGGGGGGGGAGGGGGGGGGCTGTAAGGTTGTAGAATGACTGAAACTCCAGAATTTATTTTTTTTAACAAACAATTTTATTAAGATATTTTAGGCATATAGAAAAATGACATTGCACAGTACAAACAAAAAAAGAAGTCAAGACACAAATTACACATTAAACATAATGCAAACCACGGCTCTGTTCACGCACGGACCTGCCTCAATATCCCCTACTCTACTCTACTCTACCCTAGCCACCCCCCCCCCCCCCCCCCCAACCCTGCTGATGCTTACTCCTCTGCGAAGAAGTCAATAAATGGTTGCCACCTTCGGGTGAACCCTAGTAGCGAATCTCTCAAGGCGAACTTGACTTTCTCTAGGCCAAGAAAGCTCACCATGTCCGATAGCCATACCTCAGCCCTCGGGGGCTTTGAGTCCCTCCATGCTAACAGTATTCGTCGCTGGGCTACCAGGGAAGCAAAGACCAGAACATCGGCCTCCCTCTCTTCCTGGACTCCTGGGTCCTCCGAAACCCCAAAGATTGCCACCTCCGGGCTCATTTTAGGGCATGACCAGAACATGTGTACATGGTTTGCCGGCCCTCCGGCGCATCTAGCACACTTGTCCTCCAGCCCGAAGAATATACTCATCCGAGCCACCGTCATGTGGACCCGGTGCACGACCTTAAACTGGATCAGGCTGAACCTGGCGTATGTTGCGGTCATGTTCACTCTGCTCAGGGCTTCTGAAACTCCAGAATTTATTAAGGGATTAGCTGCTTTTGATTTGAGGTGATGAATACAAATAATTACTTTATAAGGGATTAGTTACTTCAGGGGATTTAAATGTATTGAAATAGTTTTTTTATCACTAACATTTGTACAGAGTGAAGTCTGTAATAGACAATTAGAACTTTACTTTATTTGATTTCAGCATGGCCCCTGAGGTCTGTCCATGGTGCATAGTGGATGAGTTGGCATGGAGGGTACAAGGGAAATGGTCATGGGTGGGGGCATGGGTTAGCATGGAATGGTACTAAGTTAGCATAAGAGTTATAACAGGTCATGGGGATGAATGGGGGTCATGTGTTCTCATGGGTCGGCACTAAGGTGGTATAAGAGCTATGAAAGGGGCTTGAGGATAAGTGAAGGGCATAGGTTGGCTTGGAAGGTATTCGGGGTCATAGGGTTGGTAAAGGAGTATGGACTGGCATGGAGGGTAGAAAGGGCAATTGGGATGGGTGGCAGCAAGGGTTGGCATAAGTTGGCATGGCAGTGGCATGGTGTGACAGGTGAGCACTAGAGGGCCTAATATTCAACAATAAAACTGGGACAAAGTCCCAGATCACCAAGACAAATCTTTTAACCAGACCACCTGGGCATTTGGCAGCTCCTGCGCCTGCCTCTGAACTGTTTTTTGGGACAGCGCACCCCCTGGAACAATGATCTAATTATTCATGGCACATTTCCCAGGGCGGGTGCAGCAAGCCAAAAAATGTCCCAACTTTGTATACCTGACTAGGGAGAAATAATTCAGGTCTAAGAGAGTGCTGGAGCATGGAGCAACAAAATAGCAGAGCTGGCTTCAAATCGGCATGCTGTTTGATGCCAAGATCTGCTAGTCCTACTTATTTCTGGTATACACATAGAGCATGCTGTAATTTCCTCACCAAAATGGTATCCAGCATTATTCAGCCCACAAGTGCGCACACATGCCTTGGACTCCATTTTGGAGCTCCTATTGTCCTAGTTTCACCTAAAAAGCGGATGATAATGAACACAATTTATCCATCTCAGCACATCCAAATAATGCACAGCAGTAATCAACATAGCCAACCAAATGTTAGACGTAATAAGCAAAAAATAGAACACAAGCCAGGGGTTGTTTATATATTTTGTTTAAAACACATTGCCACCATTTGCAGTTTAACCACATTCAATGGGAACCGTGACATCACTTGTCAAATTTAAATCATCCTCAAATCAGTAACTTCACACTACAGTCACACTGAGGCAATACGAAAATTGTATCGATCAACATAGCACGCAATTTGGCAGCCTCGTTGCACTCGACTCGGTGTTGGAACGAGGCTATTCAATCTCGCGAGAGACCTCTCGCAAGATTTGTGACGTTCAAAACACCTTGCAAGATTTTTTTTTTTGAAAAATATTTTTATTTTCCATTTTCACAATTTCTTCAGAATTTACCCCCCACAAACAAACAGTAAACAATAACGAATACAATGTCAATCCCCTTATTAACAACAACGATCCCATCCTCCCACCACCCAACAAATAACAGCCAACCTGACAATATAAGCATCAAATAAAACTTAATCTCGCAAGGAGGAAAAAAGAATAAGGAATCAGGAATCGCCCCTGGTCACCGTTGACACATATAGTCCACCCCCCAACCCACCCCCCTAATATTCAATGCCATCCAATCCCCGAAAGAGTACCATGAATGGCACCCATGAATTGAGATACCGTCCCCCCACAACCCCTCCCACTCTCCTGCCCTCCACTTCCTCTTGTAAACTCCTCCCCCCAGCCTCGGTTCCTTCCCCCAACTTTTCACCCCGGCTAGAATCACCAAAACCTGTTCTATCAGGCTCCGATGGCCACTGAGGCACGATCAATTGGACAAAGACGATAGTTGAATCCAACTGAGGCTTTATTGCTATCAGGTGTGTAGCCTCCCACAGCAGCTATCAAAATGGCTGCTGGCTGGAGGACACGCATATTTATACCCTGCCTCCTGGGGGGAGCCAGCAGGCAGGGACTACCGACGAACCGTAGTACAGGTCGTACCGTACATCACCTAATACAGGTGCAACAGTGGTTTACCACATTCGCCCCCTGTTAAAAATTGAGTCCGGCGGGGGTGGTGGATAACTATATACAACAATGAGTTAATATTTACAAGATTTGAGCAAACAAATGTTCTTTGATGTCCGATGGACCGGTCAGAGGTTTAGCCGGTCCGGGGCCTTGATGTTCCTCTGGGAGCGACGCAGTGGTGTCGGCGATGTTGGTGCTGATCTAGTCGAAGGTGACTCCGGGCGTGTACTGAAATCCTCTTCATCATCGGGCGTGGGCAGAGGGGGGACGGATGGTCCTAGTGCTGTTGGGAGCGACGGGGGAGGGGAGGATGGCACCGGGGGCGGAGGGGGTGTGGGGGTGGAACCTGCTGGTGCCAGGTCCCTGAGGGAGACCGTATCCTGGCGGCCATCGGGGAATGCCATGTAGGCGTACTGGGGGTTTGCGTGGAGCAAGTGCACCCTCTCCACCAACAGGTCCGCCTTGTAGAGTCAGACGTGCCTACGGAGGAGCATGGTTCCCGGAGCTGCGAGCCATGTCGGGAGTGCCACTCCAGATGTGGATTTCCTGGGGAAGGCAAAAAGACGTTCATGGGGTGTACTGTTAGTGGCAGTGCAGAGTAATGAGTGAATGGAGTGGAGTGCATCAGGGAGGACCTCCTGCCAGCGGGAGGCCGGGAGGTTTCTGGACCGTAGGGCCAGCTGGACGGCCCTCCATACCGTCCCATTCTCCCTTTCTAATTGTCCGTACCCCCGGGGGTTATGGCTTATCGTTCTGCTGGAGGTGATACCCCTGCTGAGCAGGAACTGACGCAGCTCATCACTCATGAATGAGGATCCCCTGTCACTGTGGATGTAGGCTGGGAAACCGAACAGAGCGAAGATTGTGCTGAGGGCTTTAATGATGGTGGCAGACGTCATGTCGGGGCATGGGATGGCAAAAGGGAATCTGGAGTATTCGTCGATCACACTGAGAAAATATGTGTGACGGTCGGTGGAGGGGAGGGGGCCTTTGAAATCCACGCTGAGGCGTTCAAAGGGGCGGGAGGCCTTCACCAGGCGTGCGCGGTCCGGCCGCCATAAGTGCGGCTTGCACTCCGCACAGACCTGGCAGTCTCTGGTGATCGTCCTTACTTCCTCGACGGAGTAGGGCAGATTTTGCGCCTTAATGAAGTGGTACAACCGAGTGACTCCTGGGTGACAAAGGCTGTCGTGCAGGGCCCGGAGTCGGTCTACCTGTGCGCTGGCAAATGTACCTCGTGATAGGGCATATGGAGGTTCGTTGGGTTTGCCAGGGCGATACATAATCTCGTAGTTGTAGGTGGAGAGCTCGATTCTCCACCGCAAGATTTTATCATTTTTGATCTTACCCCGCTGTGTGTTATTGAACATGAAGGCTACCGACCATTGGTCAGTGAGGAGAGTGAATCTCCTGCTGGCAAGGTAATGCCTCCAATGCCGCACAGCTTCAACGATAGCTTGGGCCTCCTTTTCGACGGATGAGTGCCGAATTTCTGAGGCATGAAGGATGCGGGAAAAGAATGCCACGGGCCTGCCTGCCTGATTGAGGGTGGCGGCAAGGGCGACGTCTGATGCATCGCTTTCTACTTGGAAGGGCAGTGTCTCATCTACAGCGTGCATTGTGGCCATGGCAATATCAGCTCTGATCCAGGCAAAGGCCTGTTGGGCCTCGGCCGTCAGGGGGAACTGGGTGGACTGTATGAGTGGGCGGATCTTGTCCGCATAGTTTGGGACCCACTGAGCGTAGTACGAAAAGAACCCTAGGCAGCGTTTGAGGGCCCTGGGGCAGTGGGGGAGGGGGAACGCCATGTGGTCGAGATCGGGCCCCAGAACTCCATTCTGAACTACATAGCCGAGGATGGCTAAGCAGTTCATGCTGAACACGTACTTCTCCTTGTAAGTGAGGTTTGGCAGCGTAGCGGTGTGGAGAAATTTAGCACGGTTGGCGTCATGGTCCTGCTGATCATGGCCGCAGATGGTGACGTTGTCTAGGTACGGAAAGGTGGCCTGCAACCCGTACCGGTCGACCATTCGGTCCATCTCCCTTGGAAGACCGAGACCCCGTTTGTGACGCCGAAGGGAACCCTAAGGAAGTGGCATAAGTGGCCGTCTGCCTCGAAGGTGGTGTATGGACAGTCCGATTTACGGATGAGGAGCTGGTGGTAGACGGATTTCAGGTCTACCGTTGAGAAGACACGGTATTGCGCAATCTGGTTAACCATGTCAGAGATGCGTGGGAGGGGGTACGTGCCGAGCTGCATGTACTGGATGATGGTCTGGCTGTAGTCCACGACCATTCAGTGTTTATCCCCAGTTTTAACCACTACCACTTGGGCTCTCCAGGGGCTGTTGCTTGCCTCGATGATGCCTTCCCGAAGCAGCCGCTGGACTTCGGACCTGATGAAGGTCTTGTCCTGGGTGCTGTGCCGTCTGCTCCTGGTGGCAACAGGTTTGCAATCTGGAGTTAGATTGGCAAAGAGGGAAGGTGGGTCGACCTTTAGGGTTGCGAGGCCGCACACAGTAAGGGGTGGTAAGGGCCCGCCGAATTTCAGAGTTAGGCTCTGGAGGTTGCACTGGAAGTCCAGGCCGAGGATTAATGCAGTGCAGAGATTAGGGAGGACGTAGAGGCAGAAGTCGCTGAATTCTGTGCCCTGGACCATGAGCGTGACCGTACAGTACCCCCGGATCGCTACGCAATGGAATCCGGAGGCCAGGGAGATTTTTGGGTTAACGGGGTGTATCGTGAGGGAGCAGTGCGTTACCGTATCCGGGTGTATGAAGCTTTCGGTGCTCCTGGAGTCCAGCAGGCAGGAGGTTACAAAAGATCTTGAGGGTTACAAAATGGCGGCGCCCATGGAACGCACGTTGCGGGGGTGGAACAAGATGGCGGAGCCCATGGGACGCACGTGTTGCGTGGAGGGGAAGATGGCGGCGCCCACTGGCCGCACGTGGTCTGAGGGGGATGTTGTGTTGGGTGCTCTGGATCCGTGGAACACATACAGGCCACCAACACTTAAAATAGTACAACAATATTTTATTAAGTTAGAAACTGTTGAACATACTTTCACTGTGGGTTAACACGATATTAGATTAAACTAAAGACCTATGCCTGTCCTAACCAGTCTATGCACTCAGCACATGGTGAAGATCTGTGCTATAAGCTGTAAGCTCTGTCTTTCTAAGAGGCTGCATCCCGAATGAGCGGGAACTCTGATGCCCCCTGTCTTTATAGTGAGTGTGCTCTAACTGGTGATTGGCTGTGGTGTTGTGTGTGTTGTGTGTGTTGATTGGTCCCGCTGTGTGTCCATCAGTGTGTGTGTATCTGCACCATGATATACTGGTGTATATTATGACATTCCCCCTTTTATAAAAAAATGCATGTGTGTGGCAATAAATAATGTGTGGTGAGAATGTTCCTAACTACATGTGGGGTGCGAAGACATATTTACAGGACTACGTACATGAGAACTAAGCTATTTACATGGGAAGGTGCCTGGTGCAGAGAAGCAGTATGCAACAAGAGTAACGAGATCAACACTATATACAAACCAGGGAAACGATCAAACAAAGCAACAAAACAATTCAGCGAGTCCATAAGTTCGCAAGTTCATAAATTTATTCTCTGAGGTGGGCGACGAATTCTGGTTGACCGCCTGGCAAAGTTGGACCATTCTTGGCTGGCGAAGCAGGGGCCATTGTCCGACATAACCGTGAGCGGGATGCCGTGCCGAGCAAAGGTTTCTTTACAGGCGCGAATGGCTGCAGACGGAGGTCGTGCAACCGTATCATCTCCGGGTAATTTGAAAAGTAGTCCACGATCAGGACATAGTCTCTACCCAGCGCGTGGAACAGGTCGATGCCCACCATGGTCCATGGTGATGTGACCAACTCATGGGGCTGCAGGGTCTCACGTGGTTGGGTCGGCTGGAAGCGCTGGCAAGTGGGGCAGTTAAGCACTATGTTGGCTATGTCCTCATTAATGCCGGGCCAGTACACTGCCTCTCGGGCCCGTCGGCGGCACTTTTCCACGCCAAGGTGGCCCTCGTGTAGTTGTTCCAGGACAGGTTGGCGCATGCTATGCGGGATGACAATGCGGTCCAGCTTTAGAAGAACCCCGTCTACTACCGCCAGATCGTCTCTGACATTATAGAATTGAGGGCATTGGCCTTTGAGCCACCCATCCGTTAGGTGGCGCATGACACGCTGTAGCAAGGGGTCAGCCGCCGTCTCGCGGCAAATTTGGACGAGGCGTTCATCCGAGGCAGATTGGAGGCCGCAAATGCCACATGGGCGTCAACCTGGCAGACAAATCCCGCTGGGGCACATGGAATGTTGACTGCCCTGGAGAGAGCGTCAGCAATGATGAGGTCTTTGCCTGGGGTGTATACCAGCTGGAAGTTGTATCGCCGGAGCTTGAGAAGAATACGCTGGAGGCGAGGCGTCATGTCGTTCAAGTCTTTCTGTATTATATTGACCAGCGGACGATGGTCGGTCTCGACGGTGAATTGAGGAAGTCCGTAGACATAATCGTGAAACTTAACCACACCGGACAGAAGGCCCAGGCACTCCTTTTCTATCTGCGCGTAGCGCTGCTCCGTGGGGGTCATCGCACGTGACGCAGATGCAACGGGGGCCCATGATGAGGCCTCATCATGTTGAAGGAGCACTGCCCCAATGTCGGATTGACTGGCATCAGTCGAAATTTTGGTCTCCTTTGCTGGATCAAAGAAAGCTAAGTCCGGGGCCGTGGTCAGTTTTGTTTTGAGTTCTCTCCATTCGCGCTCGTGGGCAGGGAGCTATTGGAAGCCTGTCGTCTTCCTGACCAGGACCCTGAGAGCCGTGGTATGAGAGGCGAGGTTAGGGATGAATTTCCCTAAAAAATTGACCATGCCCAGAAATCGGAGGACCGCCTTCTTGTCCTCTGGTGTTTTCATAGCTGTGATAGCAGCTACCTTGTCCGCATCCGGCTGCACACCCAATTGGGAGATGTGGTCCCTGAAGAACTTAAGTTCTGTCTGACCAAAAGAGCATTTGGCCCTGTTGAGGCGGAGACCATGCTCATGTATACGTCTGAATACGCGCTGGAGGCGACTAACATGCTCCTGCGGGGTGGTGGACCAAATGATTTGTCGTCGACATAGACGCGAACACCCTCAATGCCTTCCATCATTTGTCCCATAATCCTATGGAACACCTCTGATGCAGATATGATCCCAAACGGCATCCTGTTGTAACAATATCTGCCAAAGGGGGTGTTAAATGTGCAAAGTTTCCTGCTGGATTTATCGAGCTGGATTTGCCAGAATCCTTTTGAGGCGTCGAGTTTGGTAAAGAGCTTGGCGCGAGCCATCTCACATGTGAGCTCTTGGCGCTTGGGAATCGGATAGTGCTCCCTCGTGATATTGCGATTTAGATCCTTGGGATCAATGCAAATTCTCAATTCGCCGGAAGGCTTTTTTACACATACCATGGAACTGACCCAGTCGGTCGGTTCCGTGACTTTGGAAATCACTCCTTGGTTCTGGAGGTCCTGCAGCTGCTGCTTGAGGCGATCCTTAAGGGGTGCTGGGACCCTGCGAGGTGCGTGCACCACAGGCGTGGAATTCAGTTTTGATAAAATCTTGTAGGTGTACGGGAGCGTGCCCATGCCCTTGGAGACGTTGTGGTACTGGTTGATAATGGCGTTGAGCTGCGCCCTGAAGTCAGTGTCCTGAAAGGCAGACGCATCAGCAGGAGAGAGAGAGTGAACTCTGAACTAGGTTCAACAGCTTGCATGCCTGCGCGCCAAGCAGGGAGGCTTTCGAGGAGCCCACGATTTCAAAGGAAAGGATGGCTTTGCGTGACCTGTGCGTCACTTCAAGTTGGCATTTGCTGCTGGCAGCAATGGCATTGCCATTATAATCTAATAGCTGGCAGGCTGATGGGAGGATGGCTGGTTTGACACAAAGACTTTGGAGGTCAGACCACGCAATGAGATTGGCGGAGGCACCAGTGTCCAGGCAGAATCGTATTTGGGACTGGTTGACCGTAAGGGTGGCACACCACTCATCGTCTGGATCGATGCTGTATACCGATAGAGGCTGGATTCTTTGCTTCGGGGACACCCTGTTTTTTGTAACAACATTGACTTGAAAAGGCGCCTTCAGGTCCTCCGTGTCAGTATCGGGTGGCAGGTCCGAATCGGACTCAGTGCCCGTGGGTTGAATGGCCCGGACATTCCTGCGAGGCTGGCTGGAGCGATGAGAGTTGGCAGGCTGAGCTGCTCTGCATAAAGCAGCATAGTGGCCAAGTTTGCCACATCTCAGGCATTGTCGGGATTTGGCAGGGCATTGTCGCTTTAAGTGGGCGGAGCCACAGTTGCCGCATGTTGTAGCATCAGGACGTTCGCTGCGCCACCGCGCATGCACGGTGCAGTCGTACATGGTACGCGCCTGCACAGTACGTTCGTCGCGTCGCCGTCCCCTCGTTCGGTGCGCACAAGCGCGGGAGTCCACGAAAAGCACGCAAAATGGCCACCCTCATCCAGGCTGAGGCCCTGGAGTTGCTCGATTGCTTGGACCCGTTCTGCCTCGTGGGGACCTTGCCGCGCCATTTCAGCCGCTTGGATGTGGGAATACCGACTAGTGGCGTGTTCGTGTAGCACGCAGGTCTCGATGGCAGTCGCTAGGGTGAGCTGCTTTACTTTGAGGAGCTGCTGGCGTAGGGGGTCCGACTGAACACCGAAAACGATCTGGTCGCATATCATGGAGTCGGAGGTGGGCCTGTAATGACAGGACTGCGCAAGGATGCGGAGGTGAGTGAGAAAGGACTGGAAAGGTTCATCCTTACCCTGCAAACGCAGTTGGAAAACATAGCGCTCGAACCTTTCATTCACCTTGATGTTGCAGTGATTGTCAAACTTAAGGAGGACCGTCTTGAATTTTGATTTATCTTCACCATCAGCAAAGGTGAGAGAATTGAAAATGTGGATGGCATGTTCCCCGGCCGTGGATAGGAAGAGAGCGATTTTCCTGGTGTCTGAGGCAGCTTCCCGGTCTGTGGAGGCTGCATCCCGAATGAGCAGGAACTCTGATGCCCCCTGTCTTTATAGTGAGTGTGCTCTAACTGGTGATTGGCTGTGGTGTTGTGTGTGTTGATTGGTCTTGCTGTGTGTCCATCAGTGTGTGTGTCTGCACCATGATATACTGGTGTATATTATGACCTGGGGGGGGGGGGATGACGGCGCCCATTGTCCGTGACCGAGGGGGGTGGGGGCGATAGCGGCTACTGAGCGGGCCTGGTAACCGCGCCGAAGTGGCCCTTCTTCCAGCAGGCTTTACAAAGGGCAGCGCGGGCCAGGCAGCGTTGGCGGGGGTGCTTCTGTTGGCCGCAAAATCGGGGGCCCCCTGGGGTTCACTGGCTGGCGTGCAGTGCAGGCGTATTGGGTGGGCAGTGCCCCCGCTGGGGCGGCTGTCTGTGAGGTCCACGGAGCGTAGGAGGTGTGGGTCGCGCCGCTGGGGGTGTAGGACTGGACGTTGCGCAGGGCAACTGTTGTGGAGAGTGCTAGCGTTTTACTCTCTGCGAGGTCACACGTGACCCCTTCAAGGAGTCGCTGGCGTATGAGATCTGACGCAATTCCAGTCACAAAAGCTTCCCGCATAAGGAGGTCTGAGTGTTCCGTGGCCGTAACGGCCTGACAGTCACAGTCCCGGACTCGTGGGATTAGGGCCCGCCAGAAGTCTTCTGTGGACTCACCAGAGAGTTGAGAGCGAGTGGCGAGTGCGGGCCTGGCAAAGAGCGTGTTCGTTTTCTGTGCGTAGTTGTCCTTGAATCGAGTCATGGCTTTGGCGTAGTTCGGCGGGTCCTGGATTAACGGAAAGACTTTGGAGCTCAACCTGGAATATAAAATCTGAATCTTCTGAGCCTCCGGAACAGGGGTTGGTGCTGCGTTGATATACGCTTCGAAGCAAGCTAGCCAGTGCTGGAAGTCCTTTCTGGCATCGCTTGAGTGCGGCTCCAGCTGCAGGCGATCCGGTTTGCTACGGAGGTCCATCCTTAGAAACTGATAACAATAAATTGAGGCACGGTCAATTGGACAAAGACGATAGTTGAATCCAACTGAGGCTTTATTGCTATCAGGTGTGTAGCCTCCCACAGCAACTGGCAAAATGGCTGCTGGCTGGAGGACACGCATATTTATACCCCGCCTCCTGGGCGGAGCCAGCAGGCAGGGACCACCGGCGAACCTGTAGTACAGGTCCTACTGTACATCACCTAATACAGGTGCAACAGTGGTTTACCACAGCCGCAGCCCCTCCCCCCACCTCACTCCCGTTCACTGGCCGGCTTAAACCAGCCAGCGTGGAGGCCCCCCTTGCCCGTTCCCAGGAAAATCAATAAATCCCCTTTAATACACAACCCCGGCATACACACCCAAGCCCGAAAGAACCATCATTGCAAATCAAAGTCCCAACTCTTCCCTTGTCCAAATATACAGCGTCGTCGACTCATTTAGTACATACACCAACACGCAGTGAAAAAAATAAAGTTACATGAGGCTACATCGGTACACGACCCGCTCTCAGTCCCATTTCTCAATTCTGCCACAGTCCTCCTGCCTTCACAAACCCCTCCGCCGCTTCCGCCGTCCCAAAATAAACGTCCTTGGATTTGTAGGTCACCCTCAACTTAGCTGGATATACTATGCCGCACTGCACCTTGCTGATGTACAGTGCCTTCTTCACCCGGCTGAAGGCAGCCCGCCTCCTCGCCAGCTCCACTGTAAAGTTCTGGTATATGCGCATACCAGCTCCAGACCTCTGCACCACCCGCTTCTGCTTTGCCCAGCACAGGACCTTCTCCTTCACGCTGTACCTACGGAAACACAGAGTTACTACTCTTGGCGGCTCACTTGCCTTTGGTATAGGCCTCCACGACCGATGAACCCAATCCAGTTTGTATTGAGTGGGATCATCTTCCTCCCCCAATAGCTCCGGCAACATCGTGGCAAAATACTCCGTCGGCCTCGGGCCTTCCACCCCTTCGGCCAGACCCTCGATCCTCAGAGTCTGCCGCCTGGATTTGTTTTCTGGTCTTCCATTTTGGCTCGCAGACCCTTGTTGGTCTCTGTCACCTTCTGCAGCTCCTTCCCCATCCAGGTGAGTTGATCACTGTGCTGCGATAATACCTCTTCCACTTCCTTCAGTGTCCCACCTTGCTCCCGCACCTCCGCCGCTGCGCTTGATACCGCCGCCCTCACCGGGGCAATCGCCTCCTCCACCAGCACTTTCAATACAGCCCCCATCTCCTTCTTCATCACTTCCATGTGCTTTGTGAACTGTTTTTCAAGTTCCACAACCATCACTTTGGTCATTTCTTCCACTGTGAGTGGTGCGGCCTCCCCTGGTGCTCCAGCCTCCGGTTTCCTTACAGTTCCTGTGCTGACTCACCGGCGGATTTTCATTAACCCCCTTTTTCACGGCCGTTTTTTCCCCAAGCTTGGACATTTCTCCTCCCTGTGCCTTCTTACAGCTTTTTCAGCCTCCGTTGCCCCTGGGACACGTTGCGGAGGGCCTGTTTGTGGTTAAAACCCCAAAATTTCTATTCCTGAACAGGAGCCCTCCGGTGTGCGGCTACCTCCCGCCCGCCGTCACCGGACGTCCCAACACCTTGCGAGATTTAATGAAATCTCACGAGGCGTTGCAATCTGGATCTCGCCCTCACTGGGCACGATCCAGATCTGCATATTCAAATTATCCATTCGGCTCATTGAAATATGTGTTCGCGGGATTACTCACGGTACCTGGGACCCAACAGCCGTGCCTGGGAGACCTCACCAAGGTGGCGTTTAGTACTGGTTTCCACAAATATGGACCAGTTGTTATGGCACCTCGGGGGTCTTCCAGGCCATTAGAGATCCCCGGGTGGTCGGGGGCAGGGAAGGGTGGCATCCTGACACTCGCTCTGACCTCTGGGCACCATGGCACTACCAGCCTGACACCCTGGAGGTGCCAGCTGGGCATCCTGACAGTGTCAACCTGGCACTGCTTGGGTGCCAGGGTGGAACTGCCAGGCTGGCAGAGCCATTACCAGGGTGCCAGGTTTGCACTGCCAGGTGTTGCGCCAGGGTGTACGGGGTGGCCTTACCAGGTTGGGGGGGAATGAGGGGGTGTTCCCGGGGGCCTCCCTGATGTTGGCGGTGTTAAAAATGGGGGGGGGGAGTTGAATGTGGGGGGCAAGATTGAGGCAATCAGACAAAATGGCTCCCCGAACTGTAAAGGGTCTTTCCTCAAGTGCGGCCTTAACAGGGAGAAACTCCCCGAGGCCAGTCACCGAGAAACACCTGCTGAACACGCCCAAAACCAGACATAGAATATTTTTCCATTGCATTGTGTCCACAGAAACAGCAGTGTAACTGGTTATTAATGGTTCATGATGCAACTCGGAATAATCTATTCATTAATGATGCAGTGGGTCATAACTTTTCATTGCTGCTTATTCATTTTCAGTTTCATTACACAATGCAATAGCTTTCACAGCCTTTTGTTGACTTCTTTCTTATCATTCGTCTCCTTGCCTGTTCTTTCATATAATTGTTCTGCAGAGGGTTGTAGAGAGACCAAATAGATTGGATTATTAAGATGAAGTGCCAGTGAGAATCTGTACACTTGGCAATAAACCAGAGCTCTAAATAGAAAGGAGAAAACAGATGGATACCAAGCAAGTCAGTAGGGAGAGAATTCCAATGTTGTTCTCCTCTGATAATTCTGATTTTTGAGGTTATTTGGTACAATCCTTTGGGGATAAGGGAGGGAATAGGGAGGAATTCCAGTTTTTGCGGAGGACCTGTTTGTGGTTAATTATCCCCCTCAGTAATACGTTGTTGAAAATTGTCTCTCAGATGGAGAGTTCATTGTTCCAAATGAGCCTCTGCTCATTTGAAGCATTTTATGTTATTAGATCATTTGCCTTAAATGCATACCCCCCAATGTTCCACCTCCGCAACCAAGTACTCATTGAATGAGGAACTGCTTGACTATTGTTATATAATTACTGCTCAGCAAACCAAGTTTCCCTTTCCAATATACAAGCATTTGAAAGAAGACTGCGTTAAATTGGCGGATTTTACTTTCTCTGTTGTACTGTAAGTGGCTGCAGTATCGCTACCTCCGCTCAGTACAATCAGTTTTGTCAGATCTACCTGAGTGCAATTTTGCATTGCCATTAAATGTGATGTACATCATAAAGTGTGTGTCATTTGCACAATCCGAGCTCTCACAACTTGTATTTATATAGCTGCTTTAATGCAAGGAAACATCCCAAGCACCATCATAGTTGAGCCAAAATAGGAAAGCGGTCAAGAGATGTGAGTAATAGATACAAAAGAGGTTTGCCTCAAGGAAAATTTGGATACAGAAAGGGCAAGCAGGAGGGAGAGTGGTCCAGAGTAGCGAGAAGATCAGACAACTAAAGACTCTTCTACTGATGGCAAAGTGGAGGAGTGGATAATATGTATTTGATCAGAATTAGGAGAGAAGAGCAAAGGTTGGAGGAGGAAACAAAGGGAAGGGTGAGGACATGACAGGATTTAAAAATGAGGCAGAGAACTTTTAAATCAAAGTGCGGGGGAATGGGCAGCCACTGCACGTTGGCAAGGATCAGCCTGAAAGGTTTGGTGGCATGTTGGGCACACACTAGATTTCTGGATTAGGTGGAGTTGATATTGGATTTACAGTGAGGAAACATGGAGAAAGGTTTGGTAAAATTTGATCAACATGTGATAAAGGAAGAATAAGGTTGAAGTGGGGCAGAGATTGACACTGTTTCACAAGTGAAAGTAAGCAAGGCTAATGGATTGGATATAGGATCTTGAAGCTCAGCTTAAGGTGAAGCAGGATAATTACCTGACCACTATTGGATCAATTTGACTGGGGTCCAAGGATCAGCAAGGCTCAGGGCCAGGCACCAATCTTTCTATTGGGAGTGTACAGAGCTAATAGGATGGCTTTGGTCTAGCTATTTGTAATATCCCACACGGGGCCCATGGTGGGAATGCTTGTCTTCCCCGTGCTCCTTGCAGAGTATGAGGTCCCCCACTAGGGGCAGGGTATCTCAATTACCAAGAGTATATAATGTTGACCAGTGAGGCATTGACTAGAGAAGTACCTGGTAGGGGTCTACCGGGGTGTGTAATATACTGTTTGTAAATAAACGTTGCTCTTATTTTTATTCGGTTTGGTCTCCCTCGTCCTTATTAAACCATTATTGAACTGCAAGACATCCTGACTCACCAACAACTTCTTTAGTACCCTCCAACAACAAAAGTGGATGAGAAGCTGAGAATGTCACAACTAGCTGTGTTCAATTTTCTTTAATGTATCATGCTGACTAAACTCTGACGCAATAGGTACCACCTAGAAGATGATTCAAAGTACCATGTGACTCAATGGAGCAGTGCAGTCCCCTGATACACATCTCCTCTGAAAGATGCTGACACTGCCTGTCCACTCGGAGTGGTTGGGGGTTTATCCTCCTATAAGGCTTCACTCTCATAACCTTTGTGGAATTAACTTAATTTGATGCCATTATTTCTTCTGGTTTGCTATTGTCTGTAAATGTGGTGCCTCACTCTCTTCCTCTGCTGCTCCTCATCCTAGTATAATAATAGAATGCAGAATATGTCCATTGGAGGGCCCATACTTACTGTTCAGTTGTTCTGAATGTTTAGGAGTGCGGTGAAGTCAGGGATCTGAACACCTCAGATGCAATAAGACTAACAGCACTAGTAATGTACAGGCCTTAATGAGAAAAAATGTCAAATCGCTAGGAAACTTGTAGCATTTGTCAGAAGTCTTCCAATTCCTCATGTATACCAATATCAGGTGATAGAGATTACGCTACACCTCTTTGATCTGGGTTTCAATCTCTGGCAGTACATTGGTGGTGTTAAAGCAGGAGCCTCGCACCAGCTGTAACTTGGATGGGAGCTGGGAGCTATGGAAATGAGAGCTATAGGTGAGCAGTTGAAGCAGCCAATAAGTATGAGGGAGCCGGTGTGCAGCCATATTTACAGCAGAAAATAGGAGGAAATTCCACGTTGAAGTGTTTATCGATTGCCGAGACAGATTAATGGATGTTTATTGTTTGCAGTCTTTAGAGAAACCAACTTCCATTAGGAAATGAATCATCTTTTGTCAAGAACATTTTTTGAACGCAGCCTTCTGTAATACATTTGTTTCTGAAATATCCAACGTTCAAAAGTATTTTTTTCCAAACTCTCTCTGCGGAATAACGGTCAAGGTGCCAAAACACGAGAGCTTGTCTTCAATCCAGCTACAACTAAAGGGGAAGGAAAGATTGAAGGAAGCGCTGTGACTTGTTTCCAGGGTTGGGCCCGATTGGCTGTGGGCCAGTTGAAAGTGCCAGTTCCAATAAAGCTGACTGAAGACAGTATGGGACACACGCAGGTCTCCGCCTTAGCAATGTCACTCAGGGTGGCGCAGGATATGAGCAAAGTCTCATCATGTCAGGCTTCAATGAGACTCACTAAAAGAAAATATTTCCAAACAGAATGTTCGTTCGCATTTTTAAAACAAAAGACTGGCAGAGTACATCAAGCAGTTCGTTTTTCATAGCATTGGGAATGCGAGGGTTTGGATAACGTTGCGGAACTTCACAGCTTCCGCAACTATGTTAGATCTGGCTAACATGCTTTGTAGATTTCCAGTAAACACACCATTCAGAAGTGGCACTGTAATGCTGCTCCTGGCTGCCACTGCAATGGAATCTATTACCTTGTTTATAGCTGCTTTTATGCTCTGCTTAGCGGGGTGCAAGAGCAGTCAGCTGCTAGTGGGTCTCTTGTAGCTGATGGCAAGCCCAGAGCCATTCTCCTGGATTTGATGAAGCAAACTACGAGTGTACAGCCTTTGTGAATCCAGCAAGTTGACTCTGGGGACACTGTGAAATCTGGAACCGGCTCCTGAGAAACACACTAAGCAAGTCATTCTGCAGCGTGCATCAGAACCACAGTGAAATAATGGTGCTTGTAGAAGCTTGTGCTCGCAATGTTGCTTTTACATCATCATTCACAGCTTAATTCGTGGCGAACACATTGGCTGGGTCAGTCACTGAGGCAAAGTAAATGTTGACATTAAAGCTGAAAGCAGTGCTGTTCCCAAAGGTACAGGTACAGTCCATCACTTTAGTCGAGTCTTGGAGCCTCCTGTGGTGATGGAGCTGCCTCATTGCTTTCCAGTGAAGTTGACAAAGTCAGGTACAAGGCAGTAAGTTAGTTGTCAGAGGATTGAGAAAAATTAAATGCACACAAATGGTTTGATTTTTGTTCAGATCAAGTTACAGATTGTGAGCCATTTTCATCTCAGCATCACAACAACAAAACAGTTACTTTCATGTTGGACATTAATGCATTAATGGGTGATGTTAACTTCATTATTCATAGCTAAATGTGTTAATGTTACAATCTAGTGATACATTCTGTGCCAGAGGCTTTACTTTAATGGAGTCCACTAAGTCAATTAATGACAATGTTATGGAGATAATCAAAAGTCAAAGATATTCTAGATCTTCTTTCGTCGACCTTTTAATGCACTTGGCTACAAATGTTCTACATTCTCACTGGGTATCCCGGAATAGAATCCCGTACACCAGTGAATAAACCGCACATCTGTTATACAATAAAGCTATTTCATTAGATGTTTGAATATTAAAAATGAATGTTACTTAATATGATGTGAATGCTTCAGCATTTTTGCCCAGTGAGATCATCAAAGGGTTATTTTATTCCATTTGGGGACATGTATGAAAATGTATCTGAGTATGAGCTTTGGATGCCAATCGGATCTCTGTCACTTTTCATTTGCAGACAAGATCCCGAAAGGGCTACAGATCACAAACCCACTCAAGTCGACCTACAACACAGACTACGCTGAGAGACTCTGCCGTCGCACCTCTCTCACACTCCTCAACCACCTCGTCCGCCAGCTCTACCAAGATAGAGGCCATATTCTCAACTTGCGCTCAGGACGCAGCAGACCAGCTGCGGAACACCGCCAAACAGATGAGACAACAATACTATGCCACCTATATGCATACCAAGAACAGAAAGCTTGAGAAACTTGGCATCACCACCAGCAGCAACCAAGCCACCCCCGGTGTCACAGTAGAAAACAATACAGGGAAATCTATTGTCAACTTGTCAGACTACACCCTTCAACCAGACGAAATCGAAGTCCTCAGCAGAGGGCTCAATTTCTGCACCACCACCAAAATGGACCCCATCAGTCTCGCGGCAGACACGGAGGAATTCATCAGGCGAATGAGGCTCCGGGAATTCTTCCACAGACCCCAAGAGGCCAACAGCGAACCCAAGCAGACTACCAATGAACCGGAACAGCAGACCGAGAGATCTGCGGTGCGGCAACCGAAGAGGAAAGAGTCGAATTGGACCCCTCCGGAAGGCCGCTGCCTTAGACTCGACATGTATGCTCAAGCCGTCAGGAGTCGCGTCAATGCCAGATTCATCAGTCGCATTCACAAGACAGCCCCGAACGTCACCCAAGCACAACGCAATGCCATCCACGCTCTCAAGACCAACCGCAGCATCGTCATCAAACCAGCAGACAAAGGAGGGGCCACTGTCATACTGAACAGAACGGACTACTGCAAAGAAATATACCGACAACTGAACAACCAAGAACACTACAGACAGTTACCCGCAGATCCGACCAAGGAACACATCCGCCAACTTAACAGACTGATCAAGACCTTGGATCCAGATCTTCAGAGCACCCTACGTGCTCTCATCCCACGTACTCCCCGCATTGGAGATCTCTACTGCCTCCCGAAAATACATAAGGCCAACACACCAGGCCGCCCTATCGTTTCAGGCAATGGGACCCTGTGTGAGAACCTCTCTGGCTACATCGAGGGCATCTTGAAACCCATCGTACAAGGTACACCCAGCTTCTGTCGCGACACGACGGACTTCCTACAGAAACTCAGCACCCATGGACAAGTTGAACCAGGAACATTCCTCGTCACAATGGACGTCTCGGCACTCTACACCAGCATCCCCCATGACGACGGCATTGCTGCAACAGCATCAGTACTCAACACCGACAACTGCCAATCTCCAGACGCAATTCTGCAACTCATCCGCTTCATTCTGGATCACAACGTCTTCACCTTCGACAACAAGTTCTTCATCCAGACGCACGGAACAGCCATGGGGACCAAATTCGCACCCCAATACGCCAACATCTTCATGCACAAGTTTGAACAGGACCTACTCACCGCACAGGACCTTCAACCGACGTTATACACCAGATACATCAATTACATTTTTTTCCTTTGGACCCACGGCGAAGAATCACTGAAACGACTACACGATGACATTAATAAGTTCCATCCAACCATCAGACTCACCATGGACTACTCTCCCAAATTGGTAGCATTCTTGGACACACTCGTCGCCATCAAGGACGGTCACCTCAGCACTTCGCTTTACCGCAAACCCACAGATAAACTCATGATGCTCCACTTCTCCAGCTTCCACCCTAAACACATTAAAGAAGCCATCCCCTATGGACAAGCGCTCCGTATACACAGGATCTGCTCAGACGAGGAGGAGCGTAACAGACATCTACAGACGTTGAAAGATGCCCTCGTACGAACAGGATATGGCACTCGACTCATCGAGCGACAGTTCCAACGGGCCACAGCGAAAAACCGGCCCGACCTCCTCAGAAGACAAACATGGGACACAACCGACAGAATACCCTTCGTCGTCCAGTACTTCCCCGGAGCGGAGAAACTACGTCATCTTCTTCACAGCCTTCAACACGTCATTGATGATGATGAACATCTTGCCAAGGTCATCCCCACACCCCCACTACTTGCCTTCAAACAACCGCGCAACCTCAAACGAACCATTGTTTGCAGCAAACTACCCAGTCTTCAGAACAGTGACCACGACACCACACAACCCTGTCATGGTAATCTCTGCAAGACGTGCCAGATCATCGACATGGATACCACTATTACACGTGCGAACACCACCCACCAGGTACGTGGTACATACTCGTGCGACTCGGCCAACGTTGTCTACCTCATACGCTGCAGGAAAGGATGTCCCGAATCGTGGTACATTGGCGAGACCATGCAGACGCTGCAACAACGAATGAACGGACATCGCGCAACAATCACCAGGCAGGAATGTTCCCTTCCAGTTGGGGAACACTTCAGCAGTCAAGGGCATTCAGCCTCTGATCTCCGGGTAAGCGTTCTCCAAGGCGGCCTCCAGGACCCGCGACAACGCAGAATCGCCGAGCAGAAACTTATAGCCAAGTTCCGCACACATGAGTGCGGCCTCAACCGGGACCTGGGATTCATGTCGCATTACATTCATCCCCCACCATCTGGCCTGCGAAATCCTACCAACTGTCCTGGCTTGATACAATTCACACCTCTTTAACCTGGGGTTACCCCATCTCTGGATCTGTAAGGATTTAATCACCTGCTAATGGTCGCATTCCTAGCATTGTTTGGCATCTTTGAATTTGTCTATATATGTGTTTCTGGAACAGACCTCTTCATTCACCTGAGGAAGGAGCAGCGCTCCGAAAGCTAGTGACATCGAAACAAACCTGTTGGACTTTAACCTGGTGTTGTAAGACTTCGTACTTTTCATTTGGTATTAGGTTCTTGTACATAAAAAAGAGAATCTTAACTGATAAATTGTTGATTAAAATTTTTCCAGCTTCGAGATAATGGGGAATAAAATATTCGAAAGCCGCTGGATTCTTTTCACAACAACAGATTGGCCAATTCCAGATCAGTATCAAGAGTTTCTGGTTAATCAGGTTGGATAATACACATCGGGTTGGGTGGGGATAGGGAGATATGGAGGGCAGCTTGAGGCAGGTGCAGAGGCAGGTTGGGGCAGGGAAGACTAAGGAGGGTGAGACCGTGCACGGTGAGGCAGGAGCAGGTCTGGTGGGGGAAGGCAGCGTGGGGCAAGGCATAATAATAACAATATTTATTATTGTCACAAGTAGGCTGACATTAACACTGTAGTGAAGTTACTGTGAAAATCCGCTAGTCGCCACACGCTGGCGCCAGTTCGGGTACACAGAGGGAGAATTCAGAATGTCCAATTCACCTAACAGCATGTCTTTCGGGACTTGTGGGAGGAAACCGGAGCACCCGGAGGAAACCCACGCAGACACGGGGAGAACGTGCAGACTCCACACAGACAGTGACCCAAGTGGGAATCGAACCCGGCTCCCTGGCAATGTGAAGAAACAGTGCTAATCACTGTGCTACCCTGCCGCCCATACATTCACATTCCCTTATAAAGTCACTGAGAGCAATTCTCCCAAGCTCCTGCCAGTATGTTTGATGATGGGCATGGTGGGATAATATGTCAGGAGGGTCAGAAACCAGTTTTCTGTTGGCATGAATTTACAGCGGGATGTTCCACTGGTGCCTGCCATGATGGGTCAAACAAATCGCCTGAGGCACCCGCTGATGGCCATGGAGTAAGTGATAGCACACAAGGTGGCTCCCACCTGAGGATGGACTTTTTGGCCCTTTCTACCCGTTTTGTAGGGTGTTTGTAGGTGAAAAAAGTGAGAATAAGATAGAGCTGGTGATTCTCCTTTGGCAGGGAATGTCTCAACCCTATCAAACAAGGAATGCAACGAGCAAAGGTCCACAGTCAGGCCAAGAGGACACCCGTGATGCAGCAGAGGGAGAGATGGCAGAGGGATCTGGAGTGTCATTGCCTGCACAATGGTCAACGGAGCAACTGGTGAAGCTGAGTTGCAGCAGCAGAGGAAGGCAGCCTCGGAGCTGTTGGCCAGGGTGACAGAGACAATTCGGGCTGCCCTGGAGAGAGTGGAGCAAAGGCTGGAGGCGCAAAATGCAACGCTCCAGAAGATGGACAAGTCGGCTGGCCTCGTTGGAGGTAGAAATGCCCTTGATGGTGAAGGGCCAGAAGAAACTGAGCGAGAAGGTGGATGATTTGGAACACCGCTCGAGGAGGTAGAATCTAAGGTTGGTGGGGATGACTGAAGGGATGGAAGGAGCGCAGGGCACAAAATATGTGGCTAGGATGTTTGAGAATTTGGTGGGGGAGGGGACTTTGACCGACCTCCTGAAATTGATCGGACACACAGGTCTCTGAGGAAGAAGCCGAAAACGAGGGAGCCGCCGAGGGCGGTTATTGTGCGGCTGCATCGCTATCTTGAAAAAGTGGAGATCCTATGGTGGGCAATGGAGACGAGAGTGTGCACCTGGAGGGACATGAGGTTCGCAACAAGGTACGGTTCGGGGTGTTGTACCCTGCTCTGTTGTGGGTTATGCATGGGGGACAGGAACACTACTTTGATATGCCGGAGGAGGCCAGTAAGTTCTGAAGAGTCCATGGACTGGTGGACTTGTGAGAGCATTGTGGGAGCTTCACTGTGAAGTGGACTGGAGATGCTGTACTCAGGGAGGATGGGAAACTGTCCGTGTGTGCGTCGAGATATTATGGGTGCGATTATCCCAAAAGGGAACAAAGCCCCCTGGCAAACACATTTAGCCGCGTGTTTCCCGGCACTTGCAGTGCCGAGAATCACATTGCTATTCAACGCAACTTCAACGCTAATTTTGGGCGGGTGGTCCCGGTCGGACGCATGGCCGATCGGGGGCACGATTTGGAGAGTCCAGCTCCGCGGTCTAAGTCCGCCTCTTACCGGGAAGTGTGACGGCCCGTTCCTGCAGTAGAGCTGCTAGTTTCACGCTGGGTCACTGCGAGCCCCTTGCAGGGCTAGGATTGTGTGGCCCTTTCACGCCAGATTTTGAAATGAAATGAAATGAAAATGAAAATCGCTTATTGTCACAAGTAGGCTTCAAATGAAGTTACTGTGAAAAGCCACTAGTCGCCACATTCCGGCGCCTGTTCGGGGAGGCTGGTACGGGAATTGAACCGTGCTGCTGGCCTGCCTTGGTCTGCTTTCAAAAACAGCGATTTAGCCGTGTGCTAAACAGCCCCCTGGCGTGAAAGGTCACAGTTTTTACGACGGCGTGGGGACAGAGTCCCAAAAACAGAAAAGCCAGCCTTGAGTCTCCCAGTATAGGTTACCTGCTGTTGTAAGCTACAACCCCGGTGGAAAGTGTTGACAGGATTATGGGATATTGGCGGAGTTTGGGCCATTCTCGGGGTACAAGCTCAATGTGGGAAAGAGCGAGGTGTTCCCAGTAAACGCTTGGGGGGGGGGATGTTCACTGAGATTCTGGCCAAGGCAGCACGGTAGCACACTGGTTAGCACTGTCACTTCACAGCTCCAGGGGCCCAGGTTCGATTCCCGCCTTGAGTCACTGTCTGTGTGGAGTCTGCACATTCTCCCCATGTCTGCGTGGGTTTCCTCCGGGTGCTCCGGTTTCGTCCCACAGTCCAAAGGTTAGGTGCAGGTTAGGTGGATTGGCCATGTTAAAATTGCCCTTCGTGTCCAAAAAGGTTAGGTGGGATTATTGGGTTATGGGGATAAGGTGGAGGCGTGGGCTTATGTGGAGTGCTCTTTCCCAGGGCCTGTGCAGACTTGATGGGCCAAATGGCCTCCTTCTGCACTGTAAATTCTATGATTCTATGAGATGGGGAGGATAGGATCTTGGACATATATGGGAACTGATGAAGACAGGGGGGTTCTCATAAGAGGGAATAAAACAGAAAAGGGAAGAGGAGCTGGGAGGGGCATTAGAAGCTGGGCGATGGAGTGAGGACCTGCAAACGGTAAACTCGTCCTCCTCATGTGCACCACTAAGCCTCATTCAGTTTAGGGTGGTGCATAGAGCACATACGACGGTGTCAAAGATGTGTCGGTTCTTCGCGGGGGTGGGGGCCAGGTGCGGATGGTGCTCAGGTGGTCTGGCAAATCATGTCCACATGCTCTGGGCATGCCCGAAGTTGGAGGAGTTCTGGAAGGCTTGTGTGGGAAACATGTCAAAGATTCGAGGGGTGAAGATGGTGCCGAGCCCATGGGTGGCAATATTCGGGGTGTTGGAAGATCCTGGAGTGCAGGTGGGAAGAGAGGCTGACGTGTCAGCCTTTGCCTCCCTGATAGCCGGAGCTGGATATTGTTAGGGTCGCGGGACCCGGAGCTGCCGAAAGCGGTGGGATGGGTGTGTGATCTGGAGGAATTTCTGCACCTGGAGAAGATAAAGGTCACTATCAAGGGTTTAGGGGAGGAGTTCTTCTCGAGGTAGAGGTTGTTCATCGACTTCTTTGAAGATAGGTAAACACCAGTGGGTGGGGGTTGTTATAGGGGGTTGAGCTTAGATCGGGGGGGGGGGGGCGCTCCTTTTGAGTATTATAGTTAGAAAAGGAGTAGGTGATGTGGTTTGGGATAGAGGGGTTCTTTTTTGTATTTGGCGTTTAGTTTGGGAGGGACGGTTATTGGTGATGTGCATTGCTTGTAAATAGCTGAAAATGCTTCGAATAAAAATATATATTTTTAAACTGCCAGAGGATGGCATGAACCTCATTTGCATCCCGTTAATGGGAAGCAGGTGAAGGCCCAACCCCCCCAACCCCCCTCACATGAGAAAAAAAGTTGGAGTGGAACACGTTCGTACAACGTGGTGTGCAAATGTCGGGACTCATCTGAACAATGTCTGGGGTTGCCTTCGGAATTCAGGGTGGAAGCCACCCACAACCCTGTCCCTGGAAAACCACAGCAGTGGGTGAGGGGTATATCTGCAGGTTAACTTTCCAGATTAGGTGTCCTGGTGGGGGTCCATCTTCCAGCTTCAGAATGTCCCTGGAGATCCATCTTAATTCTCAGGAGCGCCATCTTTCAGTCTCAGAGTGTTGCCGGTGATCTATCTTCATTTTCATGAGGTTTATTTTCTTTCTTCAGTCGTGGATCAGTGATGTTGGACACCTTTTCAATATAGCGCCCAGATACGATGGTGGACTACACATCATCCAGGCCTGCTCTACCACTGAATGCAGCGTGAAACACCTGGGCACATAAGTAACAAGGTCAGCGGCTGAGGATTTGGCATCTTTTCCCGCTGGCTGCTGTTGGGAGGAACACTCCACATTCCCACCCCCACCATGGCACTTAGTCTCAAATTGGGAGAATTCCACCCACTGTAACTATGGCTGCCACTGCAGTGCCAAAAGAGGTGGTCTGGCTGCTCAAAATGGTAGAAGCAGTCTGAAGGCCACCAGGGTGGCTGTAATGCAGGCATTGGAAGTGAGCAATCCCACAAAGGATGGTGAATGCTGGATCCACCTGAATGGAAAGGTGGTCACTACATATCCCTGTCCCTTCGATTTCTGGGGCCTGCCATCACATTCAGCATGGTGGCGATTGGGAAACAGAGGTAAATGAGACAGCTTCTGATATTTCTCTCATTCTCCACCATGATCAGGTCTAATTTCAGATGGAATTGTGGAGGAGAGGGCAACCATCAACCACACGCACAGAATCTGACCTCAAAATGAGAATTGTCTACAAACAAATTATTGGAATCATATTTTAATAACTAAGATAATGGATTATTTAAAGAAATACAGCTGAACTGGAATATGGAGGATCAAATCATAAAGTACAATTTTAAAAATGATATCTATGATAATAAAATTCTTATAACTGCACATTTCCTATGAAACTATACTCAGATTGCCATATTGTTTGTCATAGTTTGTCACCTTTTTCTACTATAAATCCCATGACTTTTAATTTCCTCATTGTCTTCAGCACATATACTGTTGTCACACCAGGATTGTCCCAATAAGATAGAAGAATTTTCATTTTTGGGGATTATGGTGCAGTTATTGCACCATATTTCACCTATATTTTAATAGCGCAAATCGCACATTCATTAAAGTCCTTCAAGGTTTATTTGTGTAACACGTGTAAGTTTCTTTAGTCCATGCCACTTCTGAATCAGTGTGACCTTACACACAAAAAGAAATCCAGCCTCATAGCTCCCCCTAGCTTTTCAGACAAGTAGAAGTGTTAAGTGAGGAGCTGGTGAACTGAAGAAGGCACTAATTTCTGAAGAATTTGTTTTTAAATCCCTTCCTTCTTTTTTCATCACTGACACCTGAACTTAATTTTACCAGAAAATAACTTGCAAACCCATACAACCGTATCCAATGCCAAAACTCACACTCTGACCAATTTCTGGCAAGGAAGGTCATTCCTCATAGACATAGACAGAGTCAGGCTGCATGGCACAACACAGAAAACAACCAGATGCTACCCTTCCTGACATGCACTCAAGGAGGTACTTCCTAAGAACCCTATATCCAACAGCGGTATACCACCAAGGATGCCAATAGGGAACTATACCAATATCATCTCAAAGAATTGCAGACACACTCCAGTACCACAGCTGCATTGTCTATGGCAATTAAATAATACCCCTCAGTTTTTATGGCTCCAAGTTCTTCCAGGAACACTATGCAACATTAACTCGGAAGCTGTCAGGGAATACCTCTGGCAAGTGATCAGTCTCTTTCTTAGAGTAGCCAATGCAACGTTTCTGAGGTCACACCTGTCCCAGCCATCATCCATCAGAAATCAAGCATTAGATACTGTGGAATTTTCCATCAAATCAGAGGACCTGTAAATGTGGAATCAGGAACATCCACTTGCTTCAGCGAGGTACATGGAGGGATGAAGGGATGAAAGGATGCTGAAAAATAGTGGACCAACCAAGTGCTAAGAATTTGTACTGTTACAGATTTGTACAACATCCGGCTGAAATCAAGTTGGAGAACGAAACCTCCAATTGCTTCATGTCGGTGGAGGAGTGATCATAAAAATGAACCCAAAAGACAGACAGAAGAAATGTCACTTCTGCTGACTGCAGAATGGCAGGAACAACGTTTGCAGCTGTCAGTGATGTGGAGGTCCATGCTGAACTGCTGTGGCACAGTTAATAGAGATTTACTGATGATTATGGGATAGATACTCTTCAGATCATACCCATTGGAGGCACCAACTTCTGTTAACAAAGACTAAAGGGAAACCGAGATGAGTTAATATTTCTGAAGCTCATTAATAGGCCCGTAACATTTCAGAAAGGTGATGTTCAGAATCCTCAAAGCCCAAACTGCAGAACAAAAGTATGATGGTGTACCAGAAACTCAGCTGACCGTACATTTGGAACTAGTGGCATATGCAGTAACAGCATGAATTGTTCTGCCATTAGCACTCTATCCATTGTGTAGACTGATGTGTTGACAGTTCGTAGGCTCTCTTTAACCCCATTTCAGGGAGCCAGATTAAGCTCAACATTCCAACTGCTTCACATCAATTTTTCTAACAGCTCACAGTAGAATACAGCCTCTTTAAATCAATTCCTAGCCACGTAAAAAAAAAACTCGTTGCGTATGGAATTTGACCTTACAAGGTTTATCAGAGCTTTTATTCTAATAAATGAAAATGAAGAAAAGGGTCAGCACAGATCTTTCAACCACTTAATCATGGTAAAATTCGCAGAAGTGTCAGCAGAGATGAAAACTATTCAGCCTATTGTGGTTGCACTGAAGCTTGTATTGAAGTTATTTAATCCCATTTCACTGCTCTTCCTTTATAGACTATCATATTTTTCTTCTCCATATGTTCCAATATCACGGTTGACTCAGCTCTAATAATGACTTGTGCTATGACATTCCATATTCTAATAACATAGCAGGAAAAGATTATTTTAACCTCCTCTTCATGCTTCTAGGTTTTTATCCTTTGTTTATGTGCCTTTGTCACTAATTCACTGGCCAATGGAAATGATCTTTCACTACAGTATTTACCATTTCAAACCATTTCAAGATTTCAAACGTATCTATTAGATATCCCTTCAACACTAGCTTTTCACATTCATTGGATGGATGTTGGCTACATACCCAAAGTCTGCCTTTACTGTGAATTGGCCACTGGGTCACGACCTCCTGGGCATCCGTATTTCTGCTGCAAAGATCCTGCTAGCAAGATATGACAATGGATTTTGACACTGAGAACTGGGAGACGGTAGCTGACGGCCATGACCTCTGGAGGCTGACTGTTTGGAAGTGGTGAGCAGAAATGAAAAGCTCAACTGGCTGAGAGGAAGAACCAGAGAAAACAGAGGCCAGTAAATTGTGTACCTTCTCAGCCCACTGTCTTACTCAGCAGCAAATGCGGCAGAGACTGGCGTGGAAATGCCTAATGCAGAGTTGACCACCACAGCACAAACCATTATCTTAAAAGCCAGAAAACTGCCATCAACCTTCTCAACATCACTAAGCACTTGCCTGTATTTTCTGAATCCTTCATATTAACTGTATTCTCTTACGTAAGGATCCTCCTGTTCAAACCTGGGTTCCCCGGTATATTCCCTTTGCTTTCTGTTAGTTTTTGCTTTTAGAACATTTGTACCTGGACAGTTGCTGGGACGGATGCCTTTCAGATAGACTGCACCTTTAATTTTCAAAAATGGGACCCCCGGCAGATGGGCTATTTGGTATGGCCTCAAGAAACCCCTCCCGGTGAGATGGGCTGCTTGGTTTGGTTCAGTGATTACACATTTTGATGGATTTGGCTGGCAGCCAAAGAGTTACATTAAATTCCCGGGCCTTGCCTAACCCTCAATGCGGATTGATGTTAGCCATTCCAGAATGTTCTGCGAAGAAAGGCAGACCCCATTTTGGGAGTTGGTTTCGATTTGAACTCAGAACTGAACAGAGCTCCTTTAAATGTCTCACACAGAAAGGGCGGAACTCTCTCTCTAATACCTCAGCTGGGCTCATTCCAGGTAAATGGAGTAGCCAGTGTTTTTCTCTCTACCCAGCTGATGAGTGTTTAAAGCCTGAAGATAGAGCTGGAGGGAACTTTCTGGATTCCGCTCCCTGTAAGGTTACCAGATCACTCTATGGCCTTGTGGAAACTGCTTCTCTGATACTCTGTTTATCTGGGGCAAGCTGTTGGTCAGTCTGATGATGCAGGAAACAAATAAGAATTGAACAGACCTGAAGTCCATCTTCTGTGTGAAGGCCCAAGTTAACACAACTTAAAGTGACTCTCTAGAAGGGATTGCAGAGCTGGAGAGTCCAGCCTGAATGTTCCAGCCAGAAGAACCTTGTTAGCAATTCAATTGGTGGTTTCAGCACTCTGCGTCCTGGGATGATAGCCAGTTACGACAATTTCAATATCAACAACAAGGGCACTCATCTCTCTTCCACTTTAATCCCTATCATTTGTACCCTTTCCCTTTCTCCTGTGTGTGCCTGTCTTGTGAGTGTTTGGATAAAGAGTGGGACGGTAAAGGGGGAGAAATAGGTTAGCTGGCCGATATTCTATTATTATTATTGCATTTCTTATCTCTCTTGTTATAAATAAACAGTTAATTTTGTGTTAACCGGTCCACCAGTTAGTTAGTTCAAAGTCAATACTATTTATTTACACACACAGCAATATCTACCCATGCACGAAATGCTGCAGACTAAACTATCTCTAATGCTAAAGCCTATACTTAGCTTCGGGTGCCCACTCAGTCAGAGGAACAATGGCCGTTGTTCGGATCTGAGGCTGCTGGGGTCGAAGTGATAAATGAGAACAGCTAAGGTCGTCCGTCTGATATCGAGCATTGACCTTGGACTTACTTGCTTCTGGTGTATCTGGTGGAAGGGTCTCTCCGCTTTGAGATCCAATTCCAAGAGAGCGATTCTCTCTTGGGGCCTTCTTCTTATACCCGAAGGGGGCTTCGCCGCTGATGGGCGGGCCTTGAACTTGGCCCCAATCAATTGGACCGTATCTTGATCACTCGTATTGACCTTGACCAATAAAGGGGTGGGTGCCCTGATGGCTGGGCATGTCCTAGGTGGCCGTTGGCCTGGATTTGTTTGTGCTTTTGGTTTGGGGAACTAGCGCCGTGAAGTCTGGAGCCAGATCGGTTACTTGAGTATCTCCCTTTGTTCCCGGAGATGGGCCATCAATATGCTAATGGACCTACAGTTTCAGTCTCGTCTGGGAGCTGCGGTTCCAATACACATACAGGCTCTGTGCCTGCCTGCTTTCTTAGCATTGTCCATAGTTCCCTGCAATCTTTGCAAACATCCATTTTGTATTCTGGAAGTGGCCATCCCAGATGGCTACACCCCTCCTTGTGATCCTCAATGTGAAGCTTGAAGGATCACATTATCGCGTCGTCTTCGTTCTCCTCCCAAGTCGGGCACCCATAAGCACTGACAGGCTCTACATTGCTCTGTCCTATGAATTGCAACTTTTACCTAAATTATTTTACGTACATACATCATTATACAATTCTACGGGGCGCTATGACATTCAGGCATGCATTACGAAATAAAAAAACTGGAACCTCTAACTGTCCTTAACTAAACTATCCTCAATCAATCAAAATAATTTACAACATTTTAAACTGTACAATAGCAGCAACACAGGTCTCTCTGGCTTGGCAGTCAAGCACAGAGTTTTACATGTCTATATTAGAACGAAACAAACACACAAAAAACGGATGTACTTTAATTCACTTAAAGGGGTCTGTTGAGGTCCGAAAATAGGGGATCTGAAGGTGTATACCGGAGTGCGGGAGGCTTTCCTTCGCCATTTCCTGAGTCTAAGGGTCTGAATGACACTGCAGAGTATTGCCAGTACTAACAGTGCTTCCACAACGTAGGACAGGGAATACCAAGTGATGAACTTGTCACACCAGGTCGGTGTATCGGTAACTACCTCGGGGTACAATGTATGGCAGGGGTGGGAAACATTCACGGCCTGAGTGGTAGGGGTCAGGGGGGTAGCGTCCGTGCGTAACTGGAGGGATCCCGCAAAGATCCAACTGTAGAGCATGATGGTTGTCTTCATCTTTCCTTCTTTCTTTCTTCTTTTCTTCTTGAGGCTTCTGTGGTTCTGGAGTTCTATGGACACAAGCATAATTTCTGTTATTATCTTGTTTAAGATCTCATGTATCTGTCTGTCTGTCTTTTATTGCCAATTACCCATTATAATTGGTCACCATCTGTGACTCCCTCATTTTTTTCTTTTTTTTAAAACCAAATCTTTGGGACAAGACATCCGAGAAAAATACTGGCACAGTGCGAACCACCTCGCAGCCTGTGTGATCTACCATCCCAGTGTTTGAGGATGTAAATCGCATTTGGAAGCAACCTAAGGGTCGCCATAAATAAACAAAAGAGTTTTGAACTAAAAGTGCCAAAATGGGCTGCGGCGGGTAAGAATGGGTGGAATCCCTGGGTAGGATGGTGACAAGTGCCGTATGTGCTCTACCTGAGCTAGCTGACCAGATGGGTGTCCTCAGGCAGGGCGGGGACGCCATTTCTCCACTACCTGAGCGACCGGCAAGAACGGTAAGAATTTGTGGTCGTCATGGGGGTTGCCGATGGTGGCCATCTTCCACCTTCAAAGCAGAAGAGTAGCTATGAACGGTTGTCTGCGGACAAACTAGTTCCATTAACTACCAGTGGGCGTTAAAAGAGTGATGGCATGGGGTCATGAAAACCTTGAGTTAACAAACAACATTTAACATTCACAATAACACACAAACATAACAAAAATCATGCAGGTTCCATCAGAAAGGACACCGTAAATCACATTTGGCTTGGGGTGTAACTAGCATATGGAGTCGGTGTAGTGTGACCGAAGAAGAGAGGAAGGAAGAGAGAAACAAAAATGAAGTGGCCTTGCTGAGGTAACGCTGCCATGGGAAGTGGTGGGTAAGCACTCACAGTCTGCATGGGGCAGCTGGGACCTTGCAGCTGTTGTGGGTGGCGTTCTCTTTCATATCTGGGGGCTAGTCTAGCCGGTGGTGGGGGTCTCCTGCAATCTCGGGCGAAGTGTCCTGACTGCCCACAGTTGTAACATGACCTGGGAGGGAGGTTTTCTAGTACTCTTCGGGAGGGTTTAAACTAATTTGGCAGGGGAATGGGAACCGGATTTGTAGTCCAGCAACTAAGGTAGCCGATATTCAGGATGCCAAAGCGTGTAGTGAGGCAGTGGGGAAGGGAACACTGACAAAGGAGAGTACTTGCAGGCACGGAGATGGGTTGAAGTGTGTATACTTCAATGCAAGAAGCATCAGGAATAAGGTGGATGAACTTAAGGCATGGATCGGTACTTGGGACTACGATGTGGTGGCCATCACAGAAACTTGGATAGAAGAGGGGCAGAAATGGTTGTTGGAGGTCCCTGGTTATAGATGTTTCAATAAGATTAGGGAGGGTGGTAAAAGAGGTGGGGGGTGGCATTGTTAATTAGAGATAGTGTAACAGCTGCAGAAAGGCAGTTCGAGGAGTATCTGCCTACTGAGGTAGTATGGGTTGAAGTCAGAAATAGGAAAGGAGCGGCCACTTGGTGGGAGTTTTCTATAGGCCCCCCAATAGTAGCAGAGATGTGGAGGAACAGATTGGGAAACAGATTGTGGAAAGGTGCAGAAGTCACAGGGTAGAAGTCATGGGTGACTTCAACTTCCCAAACATTGAGTGGAAACTCTTTAGATCAAATAGTTTGGATGGGGTGGTGTTTGTGCAGTGTGTCCAGGAAGCTTTTCTAACACAGTATGTAGATTGTCGGACCAGAAGGGAGGCCATATTGGATTTGGTACTTGGTAATGAACCAGGGCAAGTGATAGATTTGTTAGTGTGGCCACTATTTTGGAGATAGTGACCACAATTCTGTGACTTTCACTTTAGTAATGGAGAGGGATAGGTGCGTGCAACAGGGCAAGGTTTACAATTGGGGGAAGGGCAAATACGATGTTGTCAGGCAAGAATTGAAGTGCATAAGTTGGGAACATAGGCTGTCAGGGAAGGACACAAGTGAAATGTGGAACTTGTTCAAGAACAGGTACTACGTGTCCTTGATATGTATGTCCCTGTCAGGCAGGGAAGAGATGGTCGAGTGAGGGAACCATGGTTGACAAGAGAGGTTGAATGTCTTGTTAAGAGGAAGAAGGAGACTTATGTAAGGCTGAGGAAACACGGTTTAGATAGGGCGCTGGAGGGATACAGGATAGCCAGGAGGGAACTGAAGAAAGGGATTAGGAGAGCTAAGAGAGGGCATGAACAATCTTTGGCGGGTAGGATCAAGGGAAACCCCAAGGCCTTTTACACATATGTGAGAAATATGAGAATGACTAGAGCAAGGGTGGGTCTGATCAAGGACAGTAGCAGGAGATTGTGTATTGAGTCTGAAGAGATAGGAGAGGTCTTGAACGAGTACTTTTCTTCAGTATATACAAATGAGAGGGGCCATATTGTTGGAGAGGACAGTGTGAAACAAACTGGTAAGCTCGAGGAAATACTTGTTAGGAAGGAAGATGTGTTGGGCATTTTGAAAAACTTGAGGATAGACAAGTCCCCCGGGCCTGACGGGATATATCCAAGGATTCTATGGGAAGCAAGAGATGAAATTGCAGAGCCGTTGGCAATTATCTTTTTGTCCTCACTGTCAACAGGGGTGGTACCAGGGGATTGGAGAGTGGCGAATGTCGTGCCCCTGTTCAAAAAAGGGAATCGGGATAACCCTGGGAATTACAGGCCAGTTAGTCTTACTTCGGTGGTAGGCAAAGTAATGGAAAGGATACTGAGGGATAGGATTTCTGAGCATCTGGAAAGACACTGCTTGATTAGGGATAGTCAGCACGGATTTGTGAGGGGTAGGTCTTGCCTTACAAATCTTATTGAATTCTTTGAGGAGGTGACCAAGCTTGTGGATGAAGGTAAAGAGGTGGATGTAGTGCATGGATTTTAGTACGGCATTTGATAAGGTTCCCCATGGTAGGCTTATGCAGAAAGTAAGGAGGCATGGGATAGTGGGAAATTTGGCCAGTTGGATAACAAACTGGCTAACCAATAGAAGTCAGAGAGTGGTGGTGGATGGCAAATATTCAGCCTGGATCCCAGTTATCAGTGGCGTACCGCAGGGATCAGTTCTGGGTCCTCTGCTGTTTGTGATTTTCATTAATGATTTGGATGAGGGAGATGAAGGGTGGGTCAGTAAATTTGCAGATGATACAAAGATTGGTGGAGTTGTGGATAGTGAGGAGGGCTGTTGTCGGCTGCAAAGAGACATAGATAGGATGCAGAGCTGGGCTGAGAAGTGGCAGATGGAGTTTATCCCCGAAAAGTGTGTCCATTTTGGAAGGACAAATATGAATGCGGAATACAGGGTTAACGGTAGAGTTCTTGGCAATGTGGAGGAGCAGAGAGATCTTGGGGTCTATGTTCATTGATCTTTGAAAGTTGCCACTCAAGTGGATAGAGCTGTGAAGAAGGCCTATGGTGTGCTCGCGTTCATTAACAGAGGGATTGAATTTAAGAGCCGTGAAGTGATGATGCAGCTGTACAAAACCTTGGTAAGGCCACATTTGGAGTACTGTGTACAGTTCTGGTTGCCTCATTTTAGGAAGGATGTGGAAGCTTTGGAAAAGGTGCAAAGGAGATTTACCAGGATGTTGCCTGGAATGGAGAGTAGGTCTTACGAGGAAAGGTTGAGGGTGCTAAGCCTTTTCTCATTAGAACGGAGAAGGATGAGGGGCGACTTGATAGAGGTTTATAAGATGATTAGGGGAATACATAGAGTAGACAGTCAGAGACTTTTTCCCCGGGTGGAACAAACCATTACAAGGGGTCATAAATTTAAGGTGAATGGTGGAAGATATAGGGGGGATTTCAGAGGTAGGTTCTTTACCCAGAGAGTAGTGGGGCCATGGAATGCACTGCCTGTGGAAGTAGTTGAGTCGGAAACATTAGGGACCTTCAAGCAGCTATTGGATAGGTACATGGATTAAGGTAGAATGATATAGTGTCGATTAATTTGTTCTTAAGGGCAGCACGGTAGCATTGTGGATTGCACAATTGCTTCACGGCTCCTGGGTCCCAGGTTCGATTCCGGCTTGGGTCACTGTCTGTGTGGAGTCTGCACATCCTCCCCGTGTGTGCGTGGGTTTCCTCCGGGTGCTCCGGTTTCCTCCCACAGTCCAAAGATGTGCAGGTTAGGTGGATTGGCCATGATAAATTGCCCTTAGTGTCCAAAATTGCGCTTAGTGTTGGGTGGGGTTACTGGGTTATGGGGATAGGGTAGAGGTGTTGACCTTGTGTAGGGTGCTCTTTCCAAGAGCCGGTGCAGACTCGATGGGCCGAATGGCCTCCTTCTGCACTGTAAATTCTATGATAATCTATGATTAATCTCGGACAAAGGTTCAGCACAACATCATGGGTGAAGGGCCTGTTCTGTGCTGTATATTTCTATGTTCTATGTTCTATGACCCCTGGGGCATGTAAGGTGGAGCATGCTCTCTGGTGCATTGCTCCTTTGGGTGTGGTTCCTTGGGTGGGGGGTGTAGCACAATCAATCACTCATGAGACGGGATGAGAAGGAGTCGAACGATGGCTTTATTACGCAGACTTGTTCCCCAGCAGCACAGTTACAGAATGCGGCTGCTGGGAGAACCCGGGCTCTTATACTCCGCCTTACTGGGTGGAGCCAGTAGGCGGCTGATGCAATCGGGACCCAGTGTCTATCCACCAATAGCCTCTCGGCATCACAGGGTACCTTAATACCCCTAATACATACCACCACATTCACCCCTTGTTAAAAAAGAACCCGGCGGGGTAGTGGGCCGTATGGTGGTAGGGGTTTAGAGAGTCGGTACCTAGGATGCCTCTAACATGGCGGCTGTGCTCCGATATCAACTACCAGTACTACTTCAATGCCGCTTCTACTGGGCACCCAAAAAAATTATTTACAGAGGCATTTCTTGCTTTGCTATACTGATTCGATGAGTCGAGTGGGTGCCCTGGTCATCCTCGCTGATCGTCTTAGCCCCGGTGGTGATGCAGGCGCTGGTTCGGGCCCCGTCGTCTCTGGGAGCATCGCGATGCCTCTTCCCGCTCCAATACCCCTATTCGGGGCCGGTGGAAGGACCGATCCACCCGGGAAGGGGGCAGCTGTGGGGTGTGTCGGTGGGAGGGAGGGGGTGATTGATGTTGGGAGGGTGTGTGGAGTTCCAGAGGGGGTCACTGGTGTTGGGGGAGTGTGTGGAGTTCCGGCGAGTGCCAGGTCCCGCAGGGAGACCGTGTCCTGTCGGCCGTCGGGGTATGCCACGTAGGCGTATTGCGGGTTCGCGTGGAGGAGATGAACCCTCTCGACCAACGGGTCAAATTTGTGCGTCCGCACATGCTTTCGGAGCAGGTTGGGTCCCGGGGCTGCCAGCCGGGTCAGAAGTGACGTTCCGGACGAGGACTTCCTAGGGAAGACAAGGAGGCGTTCGTGAGGTGTTTGATTCATTGTTGTGCACAGCAGCGACCGGATGGAGTGGGAGGACTTCCTGCCAGCGGGAAACTGGGAGACTTCTGGACCGTAGGGCCAGCAGGACGGTCTTCCAGACCGTTCCGTTCTCCCCCTCTCCCTGACCATTCCTCCGGGGGTTGTAACGGGTCGTCCTGCTCGAGGCGATGCCCTTGCTGAGCAGGAATTGACGCAGTTCGACGCTCATGAAGGAGGACCCCCCATCGCTATGTATGTAGGCGGGGAAACCGAACAGTGTAAAGATGGTGCAGAGGGCTTTAATGACCGTGGCCGCGGTCATGTCGGGACAGGGGATGGCGAAAGGGAACCGGGAGTATTCGTCAATCACGTTAAGGAAGTACGTGTTGCGGTCGGTGGAGGGGAGGGGGCCTTTGAAGTCCAGGCTGAGGCGTTCAAAGGGATGGGAAGCCTTTATCAGGTGCGCTTTATCTGGCCGGTAGAAATGCTGCTTGTACTCTGCGCAGATTTGGCAGTTCCTGGTGGCGGTTCTGACCTCCTCGATGGAGTAGGACAGGTTGCGGGTCTTTACGAAGTGATAGAACCGAGTGACCCCCGGGTGGCAGAGGTCCTCGTGGAGGGTTCGGAGACGGTCCACTTGTGCGTTGGCACATGTGCTGTGGGGTAGGGCACCGGAAGGCTCATTCAGCTTTCCAGGACGATACAAGATCTCATAGTTATAGGTGGAGAGTTCGATCCTCCACCGCAAGATCTTGGCGTTCTTGATCTTGCCCCACTGCGCATTATCGAACATGAAGGCCACCGACCGTTGGTCAGTGAGGAGAGTGAATCTCCTACCGGCCAGGTAATGCCTCCAATGCCGCACAGCTTCCACTATGGCCTGCGCCTCCTTTTCCACTGAGGAGTGGCGGATTTCTGAAGCGTGGAGGGTGCGTGAAAAGAAGGCCATGGGTCTGCCCGCTTGGTTGAGGGTTGCCGCCAGAGCTACGTCGGACGCGTCGCTCTCGACTTGGAAGGGGAGGGTCTCGTCGATCGCGTGCATCGTGGCCTTTGCGATATCCGCTTTGATGCGGCTGAAGGCCTGGTGGGCCTTTGTCGACATGGGAAAAACCGTGGACTGGATTAGCGGGCGGGCCTTGTCCGCATAGTTGGGGACCCACTGGGCGTAATAAGAGAAAAAGCCCAGGCAGCGTTTCAAGGCCTTGGAGCAGTGGGGGAGGGGGAACTCCATGAGGGGGCGCATGCGTTCGGGGTCTGGGCCTATCACTCCATTTCGCACTACGTAGCCGAGGATGGCTAGACGGTCGGTGCTAAACACGCATTTCTCCCTGTTGTATGTGAGATTCAGGGCGTTCGCGGTCTGGAGGAATTTGCGGAGGTTGGAGTCGTGGTCCTGCTGGTCGTGGCCGCAGATGGTGACGTTGTCGAGGTACGGGAACGTGGCCCGCAAACCGTACCGGTCAACCATTCGGTCCATCTCCCGTTGGAAGACCGCGACCCCGTTAGTGACGCCGAATGGAACCCTTAAAAAGTGATAGAGCCGCCCATCTGCTTCAAAAGCAGTGTATTTGCGGTCGCTCGGGCGGATGGGGAGCTGGTGATATGCGGACTTAAGGTCCACCGTGGAAAAGACCTTGTACTGTGCAATCCGATTGACCATGTCGGATATGCGGGGGAGAGGGTACGCATCCAGCTGCGTGTACCTATTGATGGTTTGACTATAGTCTACGACCATCCTCTGCTTCTCCCCGGTCTTTACAACTACCACCTGAGCTCTCCAGGGACTATTGCTGGCCCGGATTATGCCTTCGCTCAGCAGCCGCTGGACTTCTGATCGGATAAAAGATCGGTCCTGGGCGCTGTACCGTCTGCTCCTAGTGGCGACTGGTTTGCAATCCGGGGTGAGATTCGCGAACAGGGAAGGCGGATCGACCTTGAGTGTTGCGAGGCTGCAGATAGTGAGTGGGGGTATAGGCCGCCGAATTTAAACGTTAAACTCTGGAGGTTACACTGAAAATCCAATCCCAGGAGTGTGGCAGCGCAGAGGTGGGGAAGGACGTAAAGCCGATAGTTCTTGAACTCCCTCCCCTGCACCGTGAGGTTCGCGATGCAGAACCCTTTTATCTCTACAGAATGGGACCCTGCCGGCAGAAAAATGTTTTGATTACTCGGGTGGATCGGAAGGGAGCAGCGTCTTACCGTATCGGGATGTATAAAACTCTCCGTGCTCCCAGAGTCCATCAGGCAGGGCGTCTCGTACCCGTTTATAAATACTGTCGTTGTTGCTGTTTGGCGCGTCCGGGGCTGCGACTGGTCCAGGGTCACAGAAGCCAGTCGTAGTTGCTGCATCGGGGCGTTATCTTCAGGCCCCGTGGGGCCGTCCATCCCGGGGTCCTTAGTCGTCAGCCAAGATGGCGGCGTCCACGGGTCGCACACGGTCGGGGGTGGACAAGATGGTGCCGCCCATGGATCGCACGTTGCCGGAGGAGCACAAAATGGCGGCGCCCACCCCTCTCGCATGGAGTCCGGGACCCAAGATGGCGGCGCCCGTTGGCCGCACATGGATCACTGGGGGGGGGGGGTTGAGTTTGGGGTTCGCCCCCGGAGATTGCGGCTACCCCTTGGGCCAGGCACACTGTTATAAAGTGCCCCTTTTTGCCGCACCTTTTACAGAGGGCCGAGCGGGCCGGACAACGCATTCGGGGGTGGTTCCCCTGCCCACAAAAGTAGCAGCGAGGCCCCCCCAGGTGATCTGCCGCTCTGGCAGCACAGGCCTGCGGGTGGGCGGGGGGTCCCTGGGGTTTGGTCGCGGTGGGGCTGCCGCGCAGTCGGGGGCGTAGGCACGGGCGTTCTGTGATGCCACATCGAACGAGGCCGCGAGGGCCCGTGCCTATTTGAGGCCTAGTGCGGCTCTTTCCAGCAATCGTTGGCGAATTTGGGATGAAAGCATACCTGCCACGAACGCATCTCGTACAAGTAGCTCTGTGTGTTCGTTAGCCGAAACCAATGGGCAGATGCAGTTTCTCCCCAGTATTAACAGCGCAGTGTTGAATTCGTCCAGCGATTCTCCGGGGATCAGCCGTCTTGTCGCGAGCTGGTGGCGTGCGTAGACTTGGTTGACGGGCCGAACGTAGATTCCTGTCAGCATGGCGAGCGCTGCCTGGTAATCGTCCGCATCCTCTATGAGAGTGTAGATTTCAGGGCTCACCCTGGCATGCAGGACCTGCATTTTCTGGTCTTCTGTAGGTATGCCGGGGGCCGTTCGGAGGTATCCCTGAAAACACGCTAACCAATGTTTAAAAGTTGCCGCTAAGTTTGCCGCGTGGGGGCTGATTCGCAGACACTCCGGAATGATTCGGAGCTCCATGTCCTTTAAAGTTTGCGTAATAAATTGTAGCACAATCAATCACTCACGAGACGGGATGAGAAGGAGTCGAACGATGGCTTTATTACACAGACTTGTTCCCCAGCAGCACAGTTACAGAATGCGGCTGCTGGGAGAACCCGGGCTCTTGTACTCCGCCTTACTGGGTGGAGCCAGTAGGCGGCTGATCCAATCGGGATCCAGTGTCTATCCACCAATAGCCTCTCGGCATCATAGGGTACCTTAATACCCCTAATACATACCACCACAGGGGGTTGGGCTGTTGGTTCCACTGCTGTTTCTGGGGGGCATTGGTGGGCTGATTCCATTGCTGTTTCGGGGGCGCTTGACATTCTCGGGCATAATGTCCTAACTGTCCGCGATTGTAGCACTCGTGGGATTTAGGCTGCTGTGGGCCATTTCTTCCCTCATTTACTCATGCGGGGTTCTGATGTGTCCCAACTGGATGCATGTTCGCATCTGCCTGCTCTTCCTCTGCTCTACCATAAGCTGATTTACCTTGAACGGTTTGTTCCCAAGTGCGGGACAATCTCTTTAAAACCCATTTCTCGTTGTGGGCCTCGTCTGAGGGGTCGTAATTTGCGCAAGCTTTCTGTCCTGCTACTGTTGCATGAGAGACTAGGATGCGGGTCCATTTGGCCATATTGTCTAGGGTCAAATGGGCGCGGGCTAATTCTCCGAATACGCTGTGAAATGTATTCACAAGCGTCCAGCAAACACTGTTGGGTGCTCTGTCTTCTTTTGCCTACACTTGTTTAGGCCTTCTACGGGGTCTCCTTTGTTATAGCCGATCGCATCTAGGATCGCTGTGTGCATTTCTTGGAGGGTGCCTCCTCCTACGTTTTGTGGGTCGGGAAGGGCTGCCATGACTGAGGGGTCGAGGCTTAAAACTGTAAGCTTCACTTGCTCCTTTTCATCCAGGCCGTACATGGGCGGCTGTTGTTTTACTCTTGCAAAGTAATGGTGGGGGTCCGATGTGGGTAGGAACGGTGTTATCTTGTCGCACGCATCCCGTAATTGAGTGACGGTTAATGGGGTGGTGTACAGGTAACCTGCGCTGTGTGGTGACAGGGTTCATAGGATTGTGTTCTGCCTGTGCAGTCGGGGATTGGGGTGCTTTTCTCTTTTGTGGTTTCTCCTGTGTACATGTTCCATGTACGTATCTGTGGGCAGTGTCATTTAACTCCTGCCAGTCGGGGCCATTTTCCTTGTCTAACTGGGGTCCAACCGTGCTCTGAAACCCATTCTGAACAGAAAACAGAGATTGCAATTCTGCAATTTGCTTCCGGCACTTTGCCTTTCTACCGAGTGATCTACCGAGCACTGCCTTTGTTCCACCGTGGAAGTGTGGAGTGCTCATAGGGCTGCTTTTAAATCGTTGCACTGTTTCTGTAACTGCTCAACTTGTTCCGTTTCCTGTTTTACCACGCGCGTTGCGTGTCCTGGTAGGCTTTGTCATATTAGGACTGTAAGCTGCTTAAATGGGTGAGACAAGACTGGTGTGCCCGCTTGGCATCCTCCACCTCCTTGTCCATCGCCACTAACTGCTCTCTCAGTTCCTTGTTCTCTCTCTCATATCCATTCACATCTCCTTCACTACTCTTGTCTCTCTCCTCAATCTCTCTACGGAGCATCCTCACGACCTCCTCTGTGCCTCGCAATTGTGCCAAGCAGGACACGATTGCCATCGGCTTGCGAGCTTTTCCTAAGCTCTTCTTATGGATCTCTGTCAGGTTCTCCCACCAAGTATGCCCTATACTTCCGGGACCTGTTTCATCATTGGCGCAGAATTCACTCCAAAGGGGCCATCCTTACCCTTTGAGATATTTTCTGATCTCTTCTTCCCATACGGGACACTGTCCCACTCTACTGGTTGCTGCAACCTCGAATTCTTGGGGGTTCATAAGGCGTTCCATTGCCTTCATTGCCATTTTTCTCTATCTCTGTGGTCTCTGCCGAATTTGGAACAAGGGGTGATAAAGTGGTGATGCAAACAAGGGTACGGCTTACGCTAATTTCCGGCCTACAAAATTCCCGACAGTTTTACACAACAAAATCTCTCAGGTTTACCTTATATCCCTGTTAGTACGCATGCAATAACACACTTCTGAATCTTGGAGGTTTGATCAGTATCGTTCTTAGACTTGTGGTTTTTCTGTTTCCAATTGGATTCCAATTCAAATTTGGGTTCTCTCGGAGTGACTAGGCCACTTCTAGGTCGAGTCCCGTCAGAGGTCGCCAGTAAATGTTGCTCTCTTTATTTGGTTCTAAATATGGGGTTCAATATGGTCACCTTCCTTAATTCTAATTATGTTTGCTTTAGAGTCGCCAGGTATCTTTCGATACCGCCACAAGGTTCAAACCAGAATACTGATCAAAGAGCCGGTCCACCAGTTAGTTAGTTCAAAGTCAATACTATTTATTTACACACACAGCAATAACTACTCATGCACGAAATACTACAGACTAAACTATCACTAATGCTAAAGCCTATACTTAGCTTCGGGTGCCCACTCAGTCAGAGGAACAATGGCCGTTGTTCGGATCTGAGGTTGTTGGGTTCGAAGTGGTACAGGAGAACAGCTAAGGACGTCCATCTGGTAGTGAGCGTTGACCTTGGACTTACTTGCTTCTGGTGGTAGCTGGTGGAAGGGTCTCTCCGCTTCGAGAGCCAATTCCAAGAGAGCGATTCTCTCTTGGGGCCTTCTTCTTATACCCTAAGGGAGCTTTGTGCGCTTTTGGGCGGGCCTTGAACTTGGCCCCAATCAATTGGACCGTATCTTGATCACTCGTATTGACCTTGACCAATAAAGGGGTGGGTGCCCTGATGGCTGGGTGTGTCCGAGGTGGCCGTTGGCCTGGCTTTGTTTGTGCTTTCGGTTTGGGGAAGTGGCCATCCCAGATGGCTACACATCCACCTTGATATCGGTGTGAGAGCTCTGAAAAATGCATAAATAACATTTACGCCTTTAGTTCCACGCTGCTCACCCACCAACAGTATGAGAATGAACACGAGAAACCCCCGAGAGATTCAAACCTTTTGCATGTTGAAGTTCCGAAATTTGTGTTGTAGTGTTGTAACCAATGCCTACTACAAATTCATTGTCATGTTCTTTATTTTACATCCAATGCCATATGTATTTCTAGATTTCTCTGTCTTTTTACTTCATACTGTTACAGTTTAGGCTATATGCCACCTATGCCCTATTTTGCAAATTTTACTGTTTCACATTTAATAATGTTGAACTACACGCACCACACATTTCACTGCCCTCTTAATGTTCTCCTTCAGCCTTTGTACTCTTCCCTAATTGGTTATGTCCCTCATTTGGTACTCATAGAGAATGTTGATGTTTTGTCATCGAGCAAATCCAAGTAGTTTATATATATAGCAAGAGAAGTTCCAACATAGATGCATTAGATATGAAGAATTCTTATTACAGCTGATGATATATGACAGAAAAGTTCCCAGATGTGCTACAACTCAGTGGGCCACGAGTGGTTGCTGGGAGGGTCATTGAGAAATCGGTCATGGCATTCCCGCAACAGTGCTCGCTATCGCGGGAGAAGTGCCCAACGGCTGCTATTGCCATTTAATTTGGGAATGACAACTGCTACTGGCTTTTAAATGAGGAGGAAATGAGACTGTGTGCAGTCTTCGGACCGTAAGTGGCAGCAGTGAACAGGTTATGTGTCCTGCACATACACTTGACGTCAAGCGCCCTGTACGTTTGTGCTTTTGGCGCCAAATCACAGAGGAGAGCTTCTTACATTTTCTAGCTTGTAGCAAGCAAGGCAAGAGGACTGTGAAGACTGTGCAGATGGATCATTTTGTTAAAAGGAAGAGATGGCCAGACACAGATGTAGGCAGTGTACTTGCTGGCCAGAATTTCACATCTGAATCTGCTGGAGAAAGCTGCTCAGGAGAATCCATGGCAGGACAGAGCAGTATTGTGTTAGCTCTGTACTGAGCTCCAAGGTCTCCTATGAACAGCCTACAAAGAATAGACTTAACTCGGGAACAAAGCAGACTAAAGTTGATTTTTTGAGGTATAGACTTGTCAACTGTGCCAATGCAAATAAGGATGCAAAGCCCATATGTGTTATATGCAGGGAAGTACTGGCCGACAAGAGGAGAAGTTTCAGATTTTGAAAGAGAAGTGGTGGGTTCAAAATTCCTTTTGAGGTTGAGACTCCAGACTCAGTTATTAACTCACAGCTGACTCCAAATGAAAATACTAAGCTGCTGTAGCTGACGTGTGACAGTACATTAAAAACATGACCAAAAATCCATGAGGCTGTCAGCATTCTGGAGTAGCATCTCCCAGGAGTATCCAGTGCTGAGTAAAACAAGCATTTTGTTGCTATTGCCAATCACAACAACCTACATGTGTGAGGTTGGATTTTCCGTTCTCTCAAAGATATAGGTGGAACAAAGGAACTGCCTGAAGTCCAGACCTGATATGCGTTATTGCCCTGTGAACCTAACGGGAGTGAGATCATGAGGACCAAGCAGGCTCCCCTTTCGCATTAAAAGTAAGAGAAAGTGACGTGTGTCACCAAGGTCAGCTGGCGTGGATCCCCAAGGTTGGCCAGTTGGCAAAAGTGAGTCCCTGAAAAAAAGTTTGAAAAACATTTGGCTGAATTCTCTGTCGGCGGTATCCTCCATTTCGCCGGCAGTGCACTCATGCTGGGAGGTTTCCCAATGTGTGGGAGTGTCCACAATGGGAAACCCCATTGGCCGGCTGGTGGGGCGAAGGATCCCATTGCCAGCGGGGGCACGCCACACCAGAAAACGGGTGCGGGAGACGGAGAAACCTGCCCACTGGATTTGGATTTGGATTTTGGATTTTTGTTTATTGTCATGTGTACCGAGGTACAGTGAAAAGTATTTTTCTGCGAGCAGCTCAACAGATCATTAAGTACATGAAAAGAAAAGGAAATAAAAGAAAATACATAATAGGGCAACACAAGGTACATAATGTAACTACATAACACCAGCATCGGGTGAAGCATACCAGGTGTAGTGTTAATGAGGTCAGTCTATAAGAGGGTCATTTAGGAGTCTGGTGAAAGCTGTTTTTGAGTCTGTTTTTGCGTGTTCTCAGATTTTTGTATCTCCTGCCCGATGGAAGAAGTTGGAAGAGTGAGTAAACCGCGTGGGAGGGGTCTTTGATTATGCTGCCCGCTTTCCCCAGGTAGCAGGAGGTGTAGATGGAGTCAATGGATGGGAGGCAGGTTTGTGTGATGGACTAGACTGGGTGATGAGTGTAGGGCCAGGGTCTGCTGTGGACCGGTTGCGGCGGTATGAGAATTGCAGTGGATCAAGGCGTTCTAGGAGTATGGAGTTGATGCGCTTCATGACCAACCTCTCGAAGCACTTCATTACAACTGACGTCAGGGCCACCGGTCAGTAGTCATTGAGGCACGTTGCCTGGTTCTTCTTTGGCACCGGTATGGTGGTGGTCTTCTTGAAGAAGGTGGGGACCTCGGAGTGGAGTAGGGACAGGTTAAAGATGTCCGCGAACACATCTGCCAGCTGGTCCACGCAGGCTCTGAGTGCACGACTAAGGATCCCGTCCGGGCCCGTCGCCTTCCTAGGGTTCACTTTCAGGAAGGCTGATCTGACTTCGGAAGCTGTGATGGTGGGTATGGGTGTGTTCTGGGCTGCTGGGGCAGTCGACTGCGGATCGATGGTTTCCTGCTTGAACCGAGCATAGAATGCATTGAGTTCATCGGGGAGGGGTGCACTGCTGCTGGAGGTACTGCTCGGCTTCGCTTTGTAGCCCTTATGTTGTTTAGGCCTTGCCACAACCGCCGAGAGTATGTAATGCTAGTCTGTGACTCTAGCTTGGTCTGATATTCTCTCTTGGCATCTTGGACTGACTTAGTTGACCTATTCCCTACATACACAAATTTGTAAATATCAGTTTCTTTGTCAGTTAATTTGAACATAGGCATAAAAATAATTATTCTAGCTATTTGTTCATAGCTATTAACTTGTTTTATGTCAACAAATGGACAAATTGTGTGTGGAATTTTCCAACATCTTATAGATAGAATTTACAGTGCAGAAGGAGGCCATTCAGCCCATCGAGTCTGCACCGGCTCTTGGAAAGAGCACCCTACCCAAGCCCACACCCCCACCCTATCCCCATAACCCAGTAACCCCACCCAACACTAAGGGCAATTTTGGACACTAAGGGCAATTGTAGCATGGCCAATCCACCTAACCTGCACGTCTTTTGGACTGTGGGAGGAAACCGGAGCACCCGGAGGAAACCCACGCACACACGGGGAGAACGTGCAGACTCCGCACAGACTGTGACCCAAGCCGGGAATCGAACCTGGGACCCTGGAGCTGTGAAGCAATTATGCTAACCACTATGCTACCGTGCTGCCCATCTGTAGCGATCATCAGACGATAAAACGCAACAACTAAGATCTGCCACAAACCACTTGATGGCAAAATTCCATGATTGTTGACACCCTGCAAATTCATAGCCATTTCCTATCAAAAAATGTAATTAACTATTTATTGATTTTTTTTTTCAGAATTCATCAACAAATGGTGAATAAACACTTGCATCATTCCACAAGAATGTGGTAAGACGAGGAGACCATTTACCCCTTGAGCCTGTTACACCATTCGGTTAGATCATGACTGACCTCAACTCAATCAACCTGCCTTGGTTCCATAAAATGTAATACCTTTGTCTAATAAAAATCCATCAATCTCAGTTTGGAAATGTTCAATTGATCTCGCAGCAACAGCTTTTTGGGGCTAAACAGTTCCAGCTTTCCATTACCCTTTGCGGGAAGTTGACATAATTTGATTCAGTCATTAAATCATAAAAACAAAGTTGAAGTGTGAGTGACAGTCAATTTTTTAATGCGGTCTATGTTGATTTAAAGGGGCAACAGTGAGCTGATGACTATAGCACTGATTTTTTTTTGCCTGTTAGGTGTTTTGGCTTTGCACGCAGTTATTTGTTGTTCAGTAGTTCACCTATTACAGAGCAGTAGTGACCAAGCTCATGGACTACAGAGCAGTAGTGACCAAGCTCATGGACTACAGAGCAGTAGTGACCAAGCTCATGGACTACAGAGCAGTAGTGACCAAGCTCATGGACTACAGAGCAGTAGTGACCAAGCTCATGGACTACAGAGCAGTAGTGACCAAGCTCATGGACTACAGAGCAGTAGTGACCAAGCTCATGGACTACAGAGCAGTAGTGACCAAGCTCATGGACTACAGAGCAGTTGTGACCAGATTCATGCGACAGGATTCTCCGTTGGCTGACACGGAAATCACGGAAAGCGATTGGGTGGAAAATCGATTCCGATGCCAAAGTTGCGGCGGGCACCAATTTGACGCCAAATCGCAATTCTTCGTCACCTCGACAGCGGCATCAATGCAGTCTGGAACGCACATATATTAGATACTGTTTGCGTGTCATTAGCGGGCCCGACCCGGTATTCTCCGGGGCCTCCGTGATGCTCCGCCTCCAATGGGTCGAGTTCACAACGGCGCGGTTCACTTGTGCTTTCAAAAATCATCAAACCAGCGCCGTGGCTGCTGAGGGAGGGAGAGGGGGTACAGAAAGTGTCCAACATTGACATAGTTTGCTGACAGTTGTTCCGCTGGACAGGGGCTTCTGCCAGGGCTGGGGGAAGTAACGAGGGCTGTCCAGGAAGTGGGCTGTGGGGTCAGGGTGGACAGGCACAGAACACCATTGCCGCAACCAGCAAGGCAGCCATGCAGCTGCGCACGCCATGAACTTAGGGCCCGTACAGTATAGGTGTCCCCCCCAGGACACTCCCCTAGGTACCTTCTCGCCCCAGCCGACCTATCAGCAGGATGGGTACGCTCCAGCACAGCCAGTGCCGTCTTCTTGGCTGAAATGGTGTGTGTGTGGGGAGTGAATTGTGATTATTCGACTGCAGCTTGTCAGCCTCCCGAGTGTCAAACGCGGACCCGACGAATCCCGCACCGTTTCTCATTGGAATCAATTGTGTTCCACGTGGCACCAGTGCTAGCCCCTCCACAGTTGCTGAATCAATCCTGTTTTGGCACCAGTTTTCTATCATGGAAGTCTACGAATTCTCCCCCAGCATCAACACATGGGACGCGATCTTCCAGCCTCGTTACTCTCGCGCTCAAGTGTAATGTGGCCAGTGAACAGTGGGGGGAGGCCAAAAATGGGAAGCGTGCCAGGGACCAAAGAGTTTGCGATGCAACCGACCTGCTCCCGTAGGCAAATTCAGAATCTCGCCATAGAGTGGCGAGAAACCAATTATCACCATTTAAGCCCATTTCCATACAATTAATAAGAGCCACCCGTGATCCAATGGCCTCCTGTCATTCAGCGGCCTCCCCTGCAAATGGTCACGCTACGCCAATTAATACTCCTTTTGACATACGTGAACCTGGCGTAAAGGCTTCTATGGGGATCCGAGGAGATGAGTCGCCATCTTGGCTCACAGGCATAGAGACCGAGCTTGCCACCCCAGTCCTCGGCGGGGGAGGGGGACCCTCCTCAGGGGTGGACCGCCATTGGACGGTTGGCAGGGTGGTGCTGGGGGGGGCAACCGGTCGTGGTACCACCATGCCAGACCCTGGATCCCAACCCCATTCTGGGGGCAACCCCTGTCCCAGCCCGTCTGCCACACCGAACACCCATAACCCCCACTGGCTGCTGAGGCCTCTGGCTGCGCGGCTGAAGGCTATCGCTGATAGGGTATTGGCAATCGTGGTTAAGTGAGCACGTGACATATGCCAAGTGGGTTCCCGTGGGTAGGCCGGCCTTATAGCATGTGAGACTCACTGCATTAGCATTCCTTGATGCCTGAACACTATGCTTGAACACTGCGGAAGGCAACACCACACACGCAGCAGCCCACATCCGAATACACAGGGGATGAGACACAGCTCCTGGGACATGACCACAGCCGGAGGGTGGGTGGGTGCCACGGGAGGGGGGCTGCCTGGAGAGACAGGCAAAGGGTCTGGGGGCCAGCCTGCATCGTGGAAGAAAGTGACAGAGGCTTCATAATGTTTGTGCAAAACGTTGTTTAATGTGTTATACAATACCCCTTCCCAATAGTGCCACCCCCCCAACCCTCCCCAGCCCCCAACCCCACCCCCCCCTAACCCCTTCCCTCTACCCCTGTGTCCTCAGTTATCCTCAACGTGCCTGGCCCACCTAGCTCTACCACTATGTCGAGGTGTTTTCTCATGATGCACATCTGAGGTGGAGGGAGCCAGCTCCTTACCTCGTCCCATGGCCTTTGATGCCCCTGTCGGGCGTCCTCTTGGGACTCTGTGGCCGGAGGGCCCTGGCTCACTCATCGTCGGCACATGCACAGCCGTGCCCCCTGCCCCGTGTGCTGAATGTGAGAGGTGGCCTCATCAGAGGGGTGGAACTCGGGGGAGCTGGTGGCCACCGTTGCCGCCCTATGGGACGGGCCCGGGTTGGCACTCAGCATCCCCTCCTCCCGGTCGGTGCCTGGGCTTCACCCTGGGATGTAGGGGAAGCTGGTTCGAGCCCCGGCTGCCCCTGCATCATCTGGCTCTGCCAGCCTGGGTTGTTCCCCATTGTCAGCACCATCTTGTCAAAGCCCACGGCGATGCTCCTCAGTGACTGGGTGTAGGATTCTACACTGGGACACATCCCCCAGTGACCAGGCCATGCTCAGCAGTGCCTCAGCCACACCCACCTGTGACTGGGACAAGCTTCACAGCACCTCGGCCATTCCCATCTGAGAGCGGGAGATGTCCCACAGAACCTCATCAAGGTCGGCCTGGTAAGGGTGACACTGCCCAGTGAGGCAGATATACTGCCGAGCCCCTCAGCCATGGTTGTCACCGACTGCGCGACACCTTGGACACCTCCATCAACAGTGCCGATGTCGTGCACCAAGCTCTCCACTACAGTCACCACCCTACCATTGTTGGCCTCAGTGCCATTCATTGCCGGGGCCATCTCCTGCGCCCGCAGCCTTTGGGACTCCTCCAATCGGCTATGTGATGTGTTGGGTGTTCTGGATCATAAACAGGTCACCAACACTGGAAGTGGTGCAACTCTATTTTATTATAAGGTTAACTATATTAACATACTTGAACTGTGGGTAAACGCAATACCAGCTTTAACTGTTGACCCTTGCCTAGTCCTAACCAGGTGATGCACTCAGCACATGGTGAATGTCTGTGATGCAGGCTGTGAGCTCTGTGCTCCGAGCTGGCTGCTACTAGAATGAGCGGGAACTGTCCTGCCCCCTGTCTTTATAGTGCGTGTGCTCTCACTGGTGATTGGCTGCGGTGTTGTGTATGCTGATTGGTCCCATTGCATGTCCATCAGTGTGTGTGTGTGTCTGCACCATGATATACTGGTGTATATTATGACACTATGGATCTGCTGGAGTGACGCTGACATCTCCCCCTGAATGTCCCGGCCGCTCCCTATCGTCCCCATCAGCCCCGTGTAACTCTAAAATAGAGGCTCAGAATCAGGCTGGGACCCAGCTGGGTCCTGGGATCCAGCAGATCCCTAACTGCTGTCTCACCTGGGTGTTCCTGCCTCCACCTGATGTACATCAGCAGCTGTGTGGTGCTCACCAGATTGTGCCCCAGAAGCTTGTCCACTAACATTTCCCACCGGGGTGTGTGTATCTGTGCTGGTGGAGGGTGGTGGTGACAGCTGTGCCGCGGCTATAACAGTTGCATCCTCGGAGCTCTCCTCCGAGGTGTTCTCCTCGGAGTCAGGAGAGGGGGCCGCCCAGGATGGGCCGATGCTGTCGGCTGGAGGACCTGTGGGAGAACGGACATGTGGTCAGTGGGAGGGATGGGTCAGTCAGTAAGGCAACCCACTCTCACGTCTGACAGATCCTACGGGTGGAGCCTGCTGGTTCAATATTGTTAGCGGGGGGCTGCCGAGCACGGCATTCGGGGCAAGAAGCCTGTGAGGCCTCGTTAAGTGGACCAATCAACGTTGCAACGATGAGGATGATACTGATATGGACGAGAACCATCAGCCCGAAACCCTGGGCATCCCGGAGCTCGAGTCCAATGATGACACTGATTTCCTGTCACAGCTGTCTCCAACACCCTCCACTATCCCAGAGCCACTCACTTGGGTTGAGCACTTTAGTGAAGAAGCTCCTGGTACACCACACAAATGTGCCGGTACAACATTAGAGGTAGGAACTCCCGAGAGGCCGGACGGTCGGAGGGCGGGCCAACCCCAGGGACTGGCTGCTGTCCAGACGGGTTTCGGTCTTCCGTAACAGACAGTCCCATCGATCGTGGAGATGCAGTTGCAGAGCCAGGGACTACATGAGGGGTTGTTGGAGAGCATCCAGCACCTGCAGGTGCAGATGGAGGAGTCCAAATGCGTGCAGGAGCAGGAGGTGGTGCTGACCATGCGTGCAACCCAGGCCAACACCGCACGGGTGGCGTCTGCAGTGGAAGCCTTGGGGGCGAGGGTTTCAGCCATGGAACAGCATGACCAAGGCCTGGGCTATCTGTGCAGGCAGTGGCCGAGACCCAGAACAGTGCTGCCCTTTCATTGGCAGCCATGTGCCAGAATCACCTGGACATTGCAGCGATGCTCCTGAGTGTGTCCCAGTCACAGTGGGCGATGGCTAAGAGCATCAGCAGCATTGCCCAGGTGCTGGCCAATGCGGTACAGACACAGAGGGAGGTGGCCCAGTCCCAGAGGGAGCTGGAGCAGTCACTGGCTGTTGTGGCACAGACCCAGAAGGTGGTGTCACAGTCACAGCGTGATGTGGCACTGTCTCAGACAAAGGTGGTCCACTCCCTGTGCTCCATTGCTGCAAGAATGCAGACCCTGGTCGAGATCAGAGCGAGCCTCCAGGACTGGCAGCGCCAGGTGCCAGGGAGCCTGAGGGGATAGCTCTGCTCGCACCCCTGTTCCATGGAGTAGCCCGGGGGCCACTGGGAAACCCGAGGGAAGAGGAGATAATGGAGAGATCTCTCCCGGAGGTGAGGTGCCGTAACACCTCAGACTACCCCCTCCTGTCCCTTGCGCATCTGCTGGGCAGCAAGCAGAACAGGGCGGCACCATGCCTCCTCGGACACCCAACCAGCAGCCAGGTCCATCCAGGCCCAGATGCCCCAGAAGACGGCCGCCAAAGTGAACCCGGGTCACAGGGCAGGAATTGCAGCAGGCCACGTCCACTCCTGATGTACCATTGAGGGATGCATCTACAGGCGTTAGGGCCTGTAAGGCCAGGCAAGTAGTCGCCAGTTAAGTTGCCATGAGCTGGGGGCTAGGGCAAGTCTCCACATTAAACACCTGTGCACAATGTTACAACCTGCCTCAGTGCTCTGTCAGAAGGATGGTGAGGGGTGGGCTGGTCTGGGCTGGCCGCAGAGAGGGCGCTGGTCGGGGTGGGGGGGGGAATGGGTGGTCACTGTGGGAGGGCTTGGCTCAGGGACCGCAGTTCAGCCAACGCTCACCACTCCAGTGACCCCCCCCCATCCGCCCCCCCCCCCCCCCCCCCCCACTCCCCCAACCATCCCCACCTCCGCCACCCCAGGGGTTTTGATGGGACCGTGTGAAGGAATGGCCAACTTGCATGCAGGGATCACCCAGGTGGACGGTGGAAAGTGTTACTGCGGGCAGTGTTATATTATTATGTATAATATATATATTACTCTTTTTATCGAGCCGAGTTGTTGAAATATAGCCGTAGTCTTCCAGTGATGATAAAGTAATTTATTAAGTAATATAAAATAATCTTGTGAGTTCTTTTTACTTAATACTGAACTAGTAAAACAAACAAACAACTGTAGAATAAACTTATTAAATTATATGATACAATACTCTGATAACTAATAACTTCTTCTCTCTAGCTTTCCTACTTCTGTTCTCTCTATAATCCTGACACACACTCCTGTAGGAAAGAGCGGGAAAACATTTACATAGGTCCTGATAGTGTGGCCATCTCGTGTTCAATTGCCTGTAATTGCTTAACATAATCTGATCATGTATTACTACATACAGAGATCACTACAGGTAGCAGTCAGACATTGTCAAACGATGTGGAGCACCAGAGCCCATCGCAGAGCAGGTTGTCATCATCCTCCATCCCATGAACCAGACTTGGTGTTACTGCCAACCCAGGGCCCCCACCCTGTAGTGCGGCAGGTATCACAGAGGGGGTTTCAGGTGGGATGGGGCCGGCCAGGTGCAGTGGGGGGGGCGATGCTGTGTCCATGCCCATGGCCAGGCCCCGCCCCAGTCAGTGAACCTGGAGGTGATCAGGGCGTACTGTGCACATTGGCCCTGACGCAAACATCGTGCGACACCCCATGCTTGTCCAGGTCTATGTCCTGCCCTTCCTCGCCCTTCCTCGCCCTTCCCCGTATCCTCCTCGTCGGACGACGTCTGCCGTTCATCCTCCTCCTCCAGCACGTCACACCTCTGTTGCGCGATGTTGTGGAGGACACAGGAGACCACCGCGATGCAGGCAACTCTCCCAGCGTCATATTGGAGGGCCACTCCAGAGCAGTCCAGGCACCTGAGCCCTATGTCTAGGCTGGGCATCATTGTAGCAGAGCTCCACGTCGATCAGTGGCCTCCAGATAGGAGTTATCAGCGGATTACCCCTCTCACCCAGGAACCAAAACTCCAGATGGGGGTGCATCTCAAAGAGGCCTAGAACCAATAAGTGTGCCAGGATGAAGGCGTCGTACATACTGCCCAGGTATCGGGCGCAGACGTGCATGATGCCCATCTGATGGTCACACACCAGCTGCATGTTCATCAAGTGGGACCCCTTTCGATTTGTGTAGAATCATAGAATTTACAATGCAGAAGGAAGCCATTTGGCCCATTGAGTCTGCACCAACCCACTGAAAGAGCACCCTACTTAAGACCATGCCTTCTCCCTATTCCCGTAAACCAGTAACTCCACCTAACCTTTTTGGACACTAAGGGGCAATTTAGCATGGCCAATCCATCTAATCTGCACATTTTTGGACTAATCCTTAATCCACCTAATCTTGCACATCTTTCCACTGCAATTGGCTGGTCAGGGAGAAGGGATCTCACCAGCTGTACTGAATACCAGAGGTCCATGTGTCCCCAACAACAGCATTGGAACAACAGTCACCAAGGCAACAGTGACCACGAGGAACAACACTCTCCAGACAAGGAACATCACTCAGACAAACAGTCAATATCAATGCAGCCTGTCACCTGCAGGTGTTTGTCTGGTGACATGCTGCCCGGGCATCCTGGTGGGCTCGGTGCACATTGAAATGGATGTATTGTACTGACTGGACATATAGGGCTTCCATGATGGTACGGATATACCTGCGCACCGAGCTCTGTAAGATCCTGGACAGGTCCCCACTCAGTACCTGGAAGGACCCCATGGCGTAGGGGTTCAGGGTGACCGTCATCTTGATGGCCACCGGGAGTGGGTGACCTCCCCTATTCCCCAGTGGGTGCCAGGTACACCATGCTCTGGCAGATATGTCGCAGTGTCTTCCTGCTCAACGGAGTCTTTGGCAACATGCCCAGTCCAGAGGTCCTCAAATTACAGGTGCTGCAGGTAAACACGAGGCCTCATGCGGTGCCTCCTTTGCACGTCATCCTCCTCAACCTGTTGGGCGGCCGGCTCTCCATCCTCAGTGGCTGCCTCCTGTTTTTCTGGGGCAGGCCCCGCTGCTGCAGCTTCCTCCTCCAGTTCGTACAGCCTCACTGCATCCCCCAGGGCTGCGGCTACCAGTAGGAAGGCCACCATTGCTGGTTGAATTCCAATATCCATTGTCTGCAGGGGGAGATAGGGTGCTGGGATGCGGGGGTGGGAGCAGCCATACAGTCAGTCACTCTGAACAACCAAGGAGGCGCCAAGTTGGGTCGTCATTGGGGTGAGCAGCAAGCTGGCTGCATTGCAGGCCGCGGCAGTGGCGGTCCATGCGTGGGAACCACCCTAGTCCTGTGGGGGGTCACCCCGGCCACACGGCCCGTTCCCCCGTCACCCACCCCACACCCTGGCCCTGGCAGGGCCTCCCCCCACGCCTCCCCAGTATCAGGACCGGCAGCCCACGGTCGCGCCTCGCCGTGTCTTACCACCTCGCTCTCCCTGATCAGCCACGGCGCCTGACTCTCGATGTTTTAAAGCACAAGTGAACCTCGCCATTGGGAATTTGTCCCGGAGGAGGTGGAGAATCACGGAGGCCCTGGAAAATCGGATCAGGTCAGGCCCACTAATAGTATGCCAAGTGTTTACTGTACTTGCGGAGTGGAACTCATTGACGCCGCTGTTGAGGTGCCGGAGAATGGCAGTTTGGAGTGAAACCAGCGCCCGCCGTGATTTTGGTGTCAAAACTGATTCTCCGCCCAATCGCATTTCCCGATTGCGGCGTCAGTCGACGGAGAAGCCTGCCCATGGACTCTGGACAGCAGGCCCCTCAGAACCTTAGAGAAGTACCACCAGTGCTGCCACGGCAAAGTCCTGTAAACCCATTGGCAGGATAGACACACTGCAGTGGAAAAGGTAGCATAGTGGTTAGCGCAATTGCTTCACAGCTCCATGGTTCCAGGTTCGATTCCCGGCTTGGGTCACTGTCTGTGCGGAGTCTGCACGTTCTTCCCGTGTCTGCGTGGGTTTCCTCCGGGTGCTCCGGTTTCCTCCCACAGTCCAAAGAAGTGTAGGTTAGGTGGATTGGCCATGCTAAATTGCCCTTTGTGTCCAAAATTGGCCTTAATGCTGGATGGGGTTACTGGGTTACGGGGATGGGGTGGGGGGGTGGGCTCGGATAGGGTGCTCTTTCCAAGAGCCGGTGCAGACTCGATGGGCTGAATGGCCTCCTTCTGCACTGTAAATTCTATGAAATTCTACTAACATCAGTGTTCTCACTCAGGCCAACATCCCCAGCATCGAAACATTGACCATGCTCGATCAGATTCACTGGATGAGCCACATCTTTCACGTGCCTGACATGAGACTCCTGAAACGAGGGCTCTACGCAGAGCTTCCACACGGCGAGTGAGGCCCAGAAAGGCAGAGGAAACGTTCAAAGAATCTTTGATAAAAGTGCAACATCCCCACTGACACCTGGGAGTCCCTGGCCCAGGACCGCCTGAAGTGGAGGAAAAGCTTTTGGGAAGTTGCTGAACACTTTGAGTTGCATCGCCGAGAGCAAGCTGAAGGCAAGAGTTGATGAGAGTGTGGTAACCTGGGCACCCCACCCGCTCCTCTACCCACCGTCCACCCCACCTCTAGCAGACCTGAGAACTCATTTTTAATGTGGAAGCAAGTCATTCTCGACTCTGAGGGACTGCCTAAAAAGAAGAGAATGGTTTTTATGTCTATCCACTTTAGAATGCTCCATTTTCTGATTAACAGAATGAGCACAGCCATTTGAAACCCAAGTGAACCAATCAACCTTAAAAATCACATTTTAGCTGTTCTAACAAGAAGAAATGAGCCTCCTGACCTGAATAAGCAAGGAGGTTGGTAACCCAGACTCACTCATTAGAAAATGCAACATAGGCACATTTTACTTAGTGAGCAATGGCCTTCATCCGAAAGGAAATTATTTTGAAGATGTTGGTGCTGGGGTACTCCTCCCTCATCCTTCTATTAGAGGAAATGATAAATGCAGTTGAACACGGAAGTGTTTCAATTCTACGGTGGGTGAATACTATTTCAACCAGAAGGTGGGTTTGGATGATGGTGCATGAATGACAGATTTCATGGTATGGCATCAATTTTAATCTTGATATTTTACACAGAAGAAATTTGAGTCTTAAACACACTTGTCAAACCACGAGGTTCACTAGAGTTTAACAGCAAACCTTTATGCCTGTTGAATTCCAGTCAAACAAATTAGTTCTCAAAAAATACAGCATTAATACAGAGACAGTGGACACAATTTAGCGGCCTCGTTGCGCCCCACTTTGTGTCGGGGCGAGGCCACTCGCGAGATTTGTGATGCTGAAATCACTCGAAGTGCAGCCACAGCGAAGAGGAACTCCTCGAGACCACTGCGCCACCGTGCTGCCCCTTGGAATTTCAACAAGTTAGAGTTTCTGTAGGATAGAACTTAGGCTGCCAGCAGGGAGATAGATCAATGGAGAAGTCTAGGCTGGTGGTAACGAGGGTATGACTAATAAATTCAGCAATCGTGAGGTAGGGACCGAGCTAGGCGACAAAAGTAGGCTAACAGGGCGGCACGGTGGCACAGTGGTTAGCACTGCTGCCTCACGGCGCCAAGGACTCGGGATCGATCCCAGCCCTGGATCACTGTACATGTGGAGTTTGCACATTCTCCCCGTGTCTGCGTGGGTTTCACCCCACAACCCAAAGATGTGCAGAGCAGGTGGATTGGCAACACTAAATTGCACCTTAATAAAAAAACTTTTTAAAAAAGAAAAAAGGCCAACTGTTGATGAATAGGCCATGGAATTTAAAACCTATCTGAAGGTCAAGCAGAATATCAAGGTGATGGATTCTTGTATTCAGAAAATCAGTGTGCCAAATAGATTAAAAGTTATTCAAGAAAGAGTTTGAGAGTCGAATTTCTATGGGGCTGGATTCTCCGTTTCAGCAGCTAAATGCCGGCTCGAACGGAGAATATGCGGGCATTTTACGACCCAAAAATTAGCGCAGACCCCTCCCTGCATCCAGGACTGGTGAGGGGATAGCAATGGCTCCGTTTGAAACTCCCGGCTCCTGCGCCGAAAATGGGGGGAAAATGGGCCACGCTTGCGCACGGCGATGACTTGCAGCGGTCGCGCCGTACAACGTGGCGCCGGCCTTGCGCGGACCTGACCCGCCATCCACGACCCCACAGGCCACCCCCTGGCCACCCCCCACCAGTCCTCCCAGCCCTCACGGAAGCGCTCGCCCAGCGGCATGGATCCCGGCCGAGTGTGGCGGCGCTCGACACAGCCCGCAGCCACCACATCGGGTTCCCAAACGCTGAAACTACACACGCAGTCGGGAACTCGGCCCATCGGGGCTGGAGCATTGCGGGCGGACCCTCAATGACGATGAGCCGCGCGACGTGATCACACCATTTCAGAGGGGGCAGAGTATGGCTGACCGGCATCAAACCGGCACTGGCCCCGATTTGCACGTCGGAGTGGATTCTCTGCCCGATCGCCGATTACGATATCGGCGCTGGCAACAGAGAATCCCGCCCATGATTTTTTAACTACTTGCTTCGTATGTCATTTATTATGAAGACGCTGCAACTCTCTGTATTGACTTTGCAAGGATTTGAATAAACTTTCACATTTTGTTTGCTCCATACCAGCAAGGAAAAGGGAAAATTGTGTATTGATCCGTAGAGGAAATGTAATAGTTATGTGTGCTGGTCTGGTATGTATGTAATTGAAATCAGAGCAAACCATGTCCACTCAGCACTGGGGTTATGCAGAGTAGCTTTTTTCCAAGGCCATGGTGCTAACAGTCAAAATATTAATAGTAGCATGACATAAGATCATTGCAGGATCAAAGCCGAGGCAACGAAGGGTTAAACTCCTGTAACTCTCATTTTACATGTTTGTCCAAAAGAAATAGTACTTTCGAGCAAGATCATTCGTTTTCAGGGTAACAGGTTTTCTCTGCTTTCTCAACTTTTGTTGCATTTTAGCACACTGGGCTAAATCGCTGGCTTTGAAAGCAGACCAAGGCAGGCCAGCAGCACGGTTCAATTCCCGTAACAGCCTCCCCGAACAGGCGCCGGAATGTGGCGACTAGGGGCTTTTCACAGTAACTTCATTGAAGCCTACTTGTGAAATAAGCGATTTTCATTTCATTTTTCATTTCATCTAGTTAAATACACACGGCAAAATTCCAGCCGTGCTATCCAAAATAAAATCAAGCGGGATTCTGTCCTCCTTGATTCTGATAGAGTTAGGTTATTATAATATGAGGAAGAATTTAGTCTGTGCAAACCTAACAACAGCACTGATGCGGTTTTGTGGAGAGTGGCTTTTGAGGACAAGGGGACAACAGAGAGGCTAGGGCTTGCCTGGGAGGGGCCATGATGGGGAAGGTGGAAAATAGAGATGTTACAGCATGACATAAAACCTGCCGCTTAAAGGGGCAGTGCCAACATCAGTTTCAAAGGCACTCAGCTAGGCATCATCCTTTAATTCCGTGAACAATAAAAGTTTTTTTGGACATAGACTCATAGAATTTACAGTGCAGAAGGAGGCCATTCGGCCCATCGAGTCTGCATGGGCTCTTAGAAAGAGCACCCAAACCCACGCCTCCATCCTATCCCCGTAACCCAGTAACCCCACCTAACTTTTCTGGACACCAAGGGCAATTTACTGTGGCCAATCCACCAAACCTGCACATCTTTGGACTGTGGGAGGAAACCGGAGCAACCGGAGGAAACCCACGCAGACACGGGGAGAACGTGCAGACTCCGCACAGGCAGTGATCCAAGCCGGGAATCGAACCTGGGACCCTGGAGCTGTGAAGCAACTGAGCCAACCACTGTGCTACATGCTGCCCCAAACAGAACTACAAATTCTGCTTATCACCAAATATACATTTTTCAATGCAATGAAGATATATTTTTTGAACCTTATATTAGAGCATGGTTTGCAACAAACACAATTTATTTTCACTGGAATGTTGAAAATTAGAATGCTGGAAACAAAAGGAATTAACATTAATTAATACTTTTAGCCGGAAAATAAAAGCAACAGAGGCAAAATTTACAAGACAATTAATCATGAGTCTTTGCTAATTACACAAGGGATATTACAAATGATTTTTTGAGGCAGTAGGCTAAAAAATGATAATCCTCTACCCTATCAGATCATTGGCATCCCACCAACCTCCTCAACAAGAGCAATTAGGGAGAACATCAGAGCCTCGGTCGGTAATTGTGTGCCTTGAGAAGAGAATGCTGGAGGTTTAATTGCTGTAAATAAAGACCACTTGCACTAACACCTGATTGCACAAAGCAATTCTGTAGGCCAGACGATGTATTTAACCACTTCCAGGTGGTTTCATAAAGAAAATTAATAAAAAAGGCCTCTTGCCTGAGTAGACTCTCCATGAGGCAATTTTCTTGTTCGGGTCCCATCACAGCAGTCAACATCTGAAACAGTTGTGTCATCATTGGCACACTGTGCTCTGAAGATGGAAGGCTGATGCCAGCAGTATTGCAATGAGCTGTCTCCGTAACATGTAATGGAGATAAAAGCTTCCACTTACTTCTATGAAAAGACAAATTTTCCTGTCTCCTTTTATACCAGATCTATAGACTTTATATTGCCAAAAGGACTAGAGGCAGCACATCAGTCTCAATGCGTTTATAAACTGAATGTTCTATAGCTTGTGTGTTTTAATTTAGCTCAAATTTCACAAAGCCTCACCCAATAACCCAATCAGAAATTTTAAAAATTATGTAGCACACACAAGCGGCACGGTAGCACAATGGTTAGCACTGTTGCTTCACAGCGCCAGGGTCCCAGGTTCGATTCCCAGCTTGGGTCACTGTCTGTGAGGAGTCTGCATGTACTCCCTGTGGCTGCGTGGGTTTCCTCCAGGTGCTCCGGTTTCCTCCCACAAGTCCCGAAAGGTGAATTGGACATTCTGAATTCTCCCTCTGGGTACCCGAACAGGCGCCGGAATGTGGTGACTAGGGGATTTTCACAGTAACTTCAGTGCAGTGTTAATGTAAGCCTACTTGTGACTTAATAAAGATTATTATAAACTGCATCATGTACAAATAGTCAAACATACATTCCTCAGTCCAAGCCAATTGGAAGATTGAAAAAAGAAAGACTAGTGTAGATATAAAACATCTTTCATAACCACTGGAAGTCTCAAAGTGCTTTAAATGAGGCACAGTCACTGTTGAAATGTAAGAAATATGGCAGCTAGTTTGCACTCAGCAAACTCTGACAAAACAATTGTGATAATGGCCAGATAAGCTGTTTTTCTATTGTTGATTGCGGAATAAATATTGACCAGGGCGCCCAGGGATAACTCCCCTGCTCCTCTTTGAAATAACATCATGGGATGCACCTTTTATGTCCAGTTGAAAGAATATCTAGCACCTGGATTTAACATCTCTCTTAACCAAAAGGCCTCACTTCCAACAGTGCAGAATTTCCTCAGTACTGCACTAGGGTTCAGTCTGGATTTTTATGGTTAAGTCCTGGAGTGGGATTTGAACCTAAAACCTTTTGACTGAGCAACGTTTCCACTGAGTGACGGATGACATCTCTCTTTCAGTAAGCAGTGTCTTTCATAACTCCTGCTCCAAAGTTTCATTCTGTCCCAGATTTCCACATGAAGAGTGCTCCAATTCATTCCTTAAATTTATGCTCCACCTATCAGTCCAGAGACACCTCCACTTGTTTTTTGATGTAGTAGTGGTGGCCTGTTTGATAGATTCAGGCAAATTAAACTTTGATAACCTGAAGCATTTGCTGCCGTGAATTTCAGTCCAGTGAAACTCCAATTAGTATACGAGGAACCATTCACATTTCTTAGATGAAGAAATAAAGAGATGCATTCCTTTACTTTCTGACCATTGCTAGTGATAGAGTCACTATTCATCCACTTGTTCTGGTGTTGTGTTCTTGTGCACTGAAATGGGATTCTCCCTTCTGGAGGCTAAGTCCCCACGCCCGCCTGAAAACGGGCGAGAATCACTCTGGACTTTTTCCTTGAAGGTCCGGGGTGATTCTCCATTTCCAAGGAGGCTAGCAGGGCTCCTCATGTGTCCCGCAGGGCTGGCTGTCGGTGGGGCCCTGCTAGCCAGAGCGCGCGGAGGGCCCCTCGTGCATCCCGCAGGGCTTGCTGTCGGCGGGGCCCTGCTAGCCAGACTGCGCAGGGGAAGGTAGGTCCCTCCCAGATCGCGGTGGCCCCCAATCGTGGGCCTGGTCACCACTGAGAGCCCTTCCCCCAACGGAGTTAGATACTCCCTGTAGCCACCTGCAAAGGACCATGGGAATTATGGCCAATCCAGGACTCAGACAGATACAGAGCTTCTGTATATTTGAAATGCAGGCAGCTAGACCAGATCGAAACCCCCGCTCATTTGCATTCTAATGGCCCATTTCCCCAGAACAATAGGACTCCAATCAAGAAACCGGTACAGCCACAGACTGATCGGCGCCACTCCCTTTATTCAGAAAGCCGAACTGCCAAGGTCAATGACCGCTAAGGACCCGCCCAGCTACCAAGGCACCCGCCCCTTTATTGGCCGAAATCAAAGACAGTGATCAGAGCCCTGTCGAACTAAGGTCCAAGGTTAAGGACCGCCCCAAACAGCGCAAAATCCCAGAGGGATAAAAGAGGACACAGCCATGTGTTCTGTCTCTTTTGGACCCGGCCTGTGCCAGCTTCTTTTGGGATCGGCCTGTGCCCATACCAATCGCAGCATAACGACCAGCCAGCCAAGTGCAAGACCAACGATCGCTACCTGATGGATGAGCCCAGCAGAGACAGAGCCATGTGAAATCAAGATAAAGGCCTTATCCATTTGCACAGTGCCGGTCGCCCTGAAGTTAAGTATAGGTTATTGTAGCTGATAGGTGTAGTTTAACTCGTAGTAGATATTGTATTTGCATGTCGAAGTAATCCTCGTGTGTGTAAGTAAACCATCTTTTGAACTGACTAACTGGTTGCGTGGTCATTTGACCGCTATAAGGGAAAGACTTGTGGTTCACCGAGATAAATTAAGTACCCACAGTATTGGCGACGCTGTTGGGACAGAACATCATATTATAAATAGAGTCTCATATCCTAAAGAGCAACACCCCCACCAGGACCGCGGCCGCGGGTCCCAGCTCCCGCCGGGTGGTACCACATGTAAGCCACGCCGGCGGGAGTTCGGCTGGTCGACCGCGAAGAATCGCCGCGAGGGCCTGTTTCAACGGCCCCCCACCGGTGCCGCGTCGACCGCCGTGTGGGCTTGGCGGGTCCGTGGAGAATCGCGGAAGCGCCGTCGCACCGGAATTCCGGTGTGAACGGCTATTCTCCTTCCCCGTGCCGGGCGCAATTCCGGCGCGGAGGGTCGGAGAATCCTGCCCAGTTTCTGCTCAGGAGATTTTGTTTCTGCAAAAGTATACTTTGTTCATAAAACATGTGGAAGAACATTACAAACATTTCAAAATTGCCATCACACAAAGTACAATAATATTCAAGTTTTCTGCATAGATCATGTTGCACTCCGAGGTGCCTTATACAGCCAAAGAAACATTACAGACATTTCAAAAAGACCATTACAAATGGTGCAATGGTATTTCAGTTGTCTACATAGATTAAGTTGCACTCAGAAGTGCTTCAATACAATTGTGATACATTTATTTTTGTTTTATAAATTTAGAGTACCCAATTATTTTTTCCAATTAAGGGGCAATTTAGTGTGGCCAATTCACCTACCCTGCACATCTTTGGATTGTGGGGGTGAGACTCACACAGACACAGGGAGAAGATGCAAACTCCACACAGACAGTGACCCAGGGCCTGGCTTGAACCCGGGTCCTCAGCACCGTGAGGCAGCAGCACTAACCTCAATTGTGATACATTTACTATTCACTGTGTACATTCAATGTGAGTCATACAGCCTGAGGGGGTTCTATACAATTCGCCTTCCCTCAGTTCACCTGTTCATCAAATCCCACTCCAGGACTTACCACAACAATCCAGGCTGAATCCCAGTGCAGTACTGAGGAAATTCTGCACTGTTGGAAGTGAGGCCTTTTGGTTAAGAGAGATGTTAAATCGAAGGAATTTAAATTTGGTAGTGTCAGGGGAGAGTCGATGGGAGGAAAGCATACATGAACACTGCATCCACTAGTGACCACATTTCAGTCACTGTTCACGTAAGGATGGATAGAAAATGATCATCTGATCCCGAGCGATCTAGTAGTGATTGATGTTTATTTCACCCCTGTAGTTTTCTTTCTGTTTGGTTCCCTTGTCTCTTGAAGATGTTGGGCCCAATCTACCGGCCGCGTCACGTCCGAACGGGAGCACAAAGCGAGCGATAGATGCTGGGAGAAGCCTCCCATGAGCTTCCCAGCAGCCAGTACCCCTCACTATACCCAGTCAACATAGGACGCACCTAAGTCGGTTTTAAACCAAAGATCTCACCCAGGTGTACCGGGCTCCCAGCATCTAACAACCTCCTTAGGAAGTCCCCAGCCGGGCGCCATTCAGTGCTCATCCACACAAATGTGGACCAGGCAGAATGGCACCCGGGGGCCTGTGGACCATTGGGGGCCCCTAGATGATGATCAGGGATAGAACAGGGTGGCCCCTTTGTTTGCCCCCTGGAATGTGGGCATCTTGGTACTGCCAGGCAGGTACATTGCCACTGCCACCCTACGAATGCCAAGATGCCCAAGTGACACTGCAAAACTGGCAGGAGTACTGCCTGGGTGCCAGGGTGGCACTGCCAGGGGTCAGGGCCTGGGGGAGCCATGCCCATCAAAGTAGGATGGAGGGGGGGTATGAAGGGTGGGGCGAAGGTACAGGGCGGGTATGAAGTGGCCTCCGGAAGGTTGGGGGGGTGAAGAATGGGGGTCCTGGAATGAGGGAGCCTGAAAGGGTCTGTGGGAAGGCCTGAAAAGGGGGACCCTTAGCAACCCCTCAGCAGGATGTCCTCACTTGGGGTGGGGGCATGGGGTAATTCCAATGGGTGGGATGGTGTGGGGGACCCATAAGCCCTCTAAGAGATTGGGGCACCCTTTCAAAATGGTGGCCTGATCTCTGAGGAGCAGATCTGGCCAGAGAGTTCAGCTCCCCAGTGATGAAAATAACTCTAAATGTGAACTAGCCCAGGGAGAAACTCCCCAGGGCCCAGAAAAGTGGCCAAGTGAGGTTAAATAACGACAGGGAACTCACAGACAGAGCCAGTGGGAAACTCCAAGCAAAACCCGTCACAAATGACACTTAGAAACTTTTCCATTAGATCATGCCCGTTGTCTTGTGTTGGAATGCAGTTCTACAAATACCAGCAGCCCTTTGGTACCTCACTTAAGTGGTCATTGTTCATGTGTCAACTTACACAGTGAATGCTGGAAGACTATTCCACAATGAAGAACATCACACCCAAACTCAATCTTGTCATCTACATATGCCCATACAGAAACCCTTGCAGAGTTATTTTCTCTTCCAGGCAAGAGACACTTGTGTTACCCCAAGTGCTGACCATCTCAGGTCAGCTCTTTCACCACTGAGAGTGGAGGGCTATACTTGAACTTTCTGATCTGTGGGCACAATATTATACTATATGGTGCATTCCCTTGCAAAGTCACAAGCTGAGAACAATGACATACCTGAAGCATGTAGCCTCGTCGCCCCCCATTCTTGGACTAGCTCCTTTAAATTCCCGCCCCCCCCCCCACATCCCCTCCCCCCCCCCCCCTCCCCTGCCCCATCCCCCCACCCAAAGAGTCATGGATGGTTAGTTTTTTAGTTCTTCAGATGTTCATTCATTTTGTTCCTTTGACTTGTTTGTAAATGTATCATCAAAGTCTGTTACTCTCACAATTGGAATTGCTGAGGGAAAAACAGAGGTTCCCCACAACTGCCTGACCCCCTGCAATGCAAAATTATCTCATATTTGAAAGGCTGACGAAGGCTGTTAGCCTCAGACTCTGGTTGATAACACATCATTTCACAAGTTATTGATGTTTCAGGAATTTTCTCTAATGTTTTAAGCATAACTGTAAATGAAAGTTACCGACTTGCATGAGATTTCACTCTACTCTGCAAAGACTGGATTTAAGTGCCTCCTGTTCAGTTAAGACTTTTTAAGCAGTGCTGATAAATGGGAGTCTAATGTTCCCTCAGAAAATGTCTTTTGTTAGGTTGCTTGATTTTATTGATCATTTGTTTTCAAGCTGAATTGAAGTAAATTGTCTGAAACCTAAGTGTTATTTGGTTTCCTGGTGACTCCTGCTCATTTCCAAACACATTATATAGCATCTCAGTGTGGTGCCAAACAGTGTACTTCCTGTCATTAGAGCACTTCTCTTGCTCTGTCACAATCTAAATGCTGTTGTCAACAGATTTAAGCATACAAAACACAAATCTCCAATGTAGAATGGATGATCAAAGTGCAACTTGAAAGGTACCAAAAGGCTGCATTTAGTGCCTTACTCTCCGAGTGAATTGTTGTCTCACTATAGGTGCTCATCAGTACAGAGGTGATTTTGGGCTGACAATAAACTAGACAGTGAGTTCCTTGTGCAGTTCAGGTTAATGTATTCTTTTTATGATTTTACAGCATTTAGCAGGAGGGAAAAACTTTCCTGTAGTCACAACCAAACTTTTACTACCATCAAATATTTATTTTAAATGGGTAGGGCCCTTTACCATGATGTTATAATCAAAAGTTTATAATAATCTATCTGTACATAGAATGGGTTCATACAGTGAATGGTGACAGGCTATAGAAGGACATCCAACCAAGCTTATTGCTGGATCCCATCTGCTATTCATACATGGTCACACTTTCCATCAGGGGGTCATTGGATCGAAATCAGGAGCAGCAGCTGTCTTTACTGGCACTGCTTTCTTCCCAGCCCAAGCTACACAGAACAGGTGGAATTTAATCCCCTCCCTCGTGGCGTGTTTGGTGACAGGTGGGCATTTAATGCGGCAGGAGGGTGACAAGTAGGAGTCCTGCCACCCTCCTAGCTCCATCACAATTAAATCTGTGGCAGAAAGGACCTTTGACACCACCCTGCATCACCGCCAATTGAAACCCGTAAACTGGCAATTAATGTCACTCACGGGCCTCGTCCTTAACCCAGCAGTGGGCAGGGGCTCAATATGCCTGTTGGGGTTGCTTGTGGTCTCCCAGTGAGGTGGGGTGGCCCTCATTCAAAAGCACTCGGTGCCTATCATCGGGCAGGTCTGTGAACCACCCCTGTGCAAAACCACCCGGCTGCCCTTGCTGCGGATCCACTTCTCCTATCACTCTTTCCCACCATCGCTGACCTATGACCTGGGATCCAGGGGCAATCCTAGGCCTCAGGTGGATGTTGTACCAGCAGCAGCCATTGCCTTCCTGGTGAAGCTGCTGTTCAATGCAGTTGACGGTCTCTGTTTGGTTGGCAGCTCTGGGGGGGAAGGGGGTGGGGAGCGACTTCTGCCGCAAGCGACCTCGATCCCGGGGAAGGTCCACCACTGCCCAGTTAAAAGTTTGTCCGCCGTTCCCAAAAAGTGGCAATGTGGGGCTCTCCAGCTGGCAGACAGAATCCCATTGCCTCCCCTGCATCAGAGATATACACATCCTTCGGGTTGGTACTATGGATGATTTGCCTTAGGGCATAGGCCAGGAAATTATTATTTCTTATTCCTTCCATAAAATCTTCCATAAAATCCCTACAATGCAGAACGAGGCCATCTGGCCCATTGAGTCAGCATGAGGCCCACTCCCCCATCCTATCCCTGTAACCCCACCTAACTGTCACTTCTTTGGACACTAAGGGCCAATTGATCATGGCCAATCTAACCAACCTGCACATCTTTGGACTGTGGGAGGAAACCGGAGCACCCGGAGGCAACCCACGCAGACACGGGGAGAAAGTGCAAACTCCACACAGATAGTCACCCGAGGCCAGAATAAAACCTGGAGCTGTGGGGCAGCAGTGTTGCCCACTGTGCCACTGGACGCCTAGAGCAGGATTCTCCACTGGCCAATATGGGAATCGGGAAAGTGAAGTCTTGTATCAATCGGGAATCCAGCAAATCTGACAACGTTTCTCATTGGAATCGATTGTGTTCCATGTGGCATCGGTGCTAGCCCCTCAACAGTCGCTGAATCAGTCCAGGTGCGGCGCCAGTGTTGTTTCCGTAGAAGTCCACGAATCCTGCCCCGGCATCAACACTTAGTCTCAGGAACAGAGAATCCCACGGCTGATCGTGCTGTCAGGCCTCACTTCAGCACAATGAGAATACATTTTCTTGACATGGGATACTGCTGGAATGATGTGAAGGCAACATTGGTCTCAGCTGAAGATGCAGGTGAGGCACTCACATCGCCTCTTAACGGAAGGCTTACCACATTTCATGCCACTCAGGCACTTAACAAACCAGCAACATGCCTTCCCCCGGGATCAAGGACTCTGGGGTTACATTTTTGCCCAACAAGACTTATTGGTTAGCAGCTCTTCTGTAATCAGCCATGATGTGGAGATGCTGCCGTTGTACTATAACCTGGTGTTGTAAGACTTCTTACTGTAATCAGCCATGTCATTGGGAGGCTGTAACTGCTGCCATTAAGTCTACCTCATACGCTGTGATGTCCTGCAAGACCATGCAGATGCTGCGACAACGGATGAACGAACATCGCGCAACAATCGTCAGGCAGGAATGTTCCCTTCCAGTCGGGGAAGATTTCAGCAGTCAAAGGCATTCAGCCTCTGATGTTCATGTATGCATTCTCCAAGGCGGTCTTCAGGACGCGCAACAACTCAGAATCGCTGAGCAGAAACTTATAACCAAGTTCGGCACACATGAGTGCGGCCTCAACCGGGACCTTGGATTCATGTCGCATTACATTCCCCCCCCCCCCCACCATCTGGCCTGGGCTTGCGAAATCCTACCAACCGTCCTGGCTTGAGACAATTCACACCTATTTAACCTGTGATTATCCCTCTCTCCAGTTGCTCAGTCTGGACCTGTAAAGACTTAATTACCTGCAAACACTCGCATTCAAAGTATCATCTTGCATCTTTGACTTTGTCTATATATATGTTTTTGGAACCTACCTCTTCATTCCCCTGATGAAGGAGCAGTGCTCCGAAAGCTAATGATTCGAAACAAACCTGTTGGACTTTAACCTGGTATTGTAAGACTTCTTACTGTGCTGCCTGATGCGCGATCAATTGCACAAAGACTAAAGTTGGGTACAACTGTGGCTTTATTACAGTCAGATGCATGGCCTCCTGCTGCAACTGGCGAAATGGCAAGGCACTGGAGGTCATGCATATTTATACAGTTCTCCGTGGGTGGGGCCAGCCAGCAGGAGCTACCTGTAGTGCAGGTCCAACCTTACATTTCCTCTTACAGTGGTTCACCACATTCACCCCCTGTTAAAAATGAGTCCGGCAGGGGTGACATGAAACTATATACAATTAGTGCAATTATGTACAGTGGTAGGGAAAGAAAAGTCCATGTTGACGGTCCGCAGTCCGTCAGAGGTTCAGCTGGTCCGGTGCTTTGGTGCTTCGTTGGGAGCGGCGTAATGGTGGAGGCGAAGTCGGTGCTGGCGGTGGTGGAGGTGACACCGATGCCAGTGGTTGTGGTGCTGATGCTGGCTAGTCATCGGGGAACTCCGGGAGCGTGCAGAAGTCCTCTTCGTCCTCTTGTGCAGAAAAGGGGAGGGGGTGGTGGTCTGGTGGGGTCGATATTGGCGGCGTGGTGGGAAGTGGGGGGGGGGGGCGCATTGGTAGGGGGGGGGGTGTTGGGGTGGAACCTGACGGTGCCAGGTCCCGGAGTGAGACAGTATCTTGGCGACCGTTGGGGAACTCCACGTAGGCATATTGAGGGTTGGCATGGAGCAGGTGAACCCTGTCCACCAAGGGGTCCGCCTTACGTGCCTACGGAGAAGGAGCAGCGAGCCAAGTCGGGAGCAACACCCCAGATGTGGTCTTCCTGGGGAAGGTAAAAACACGTTCATGCGGTGTGTTATTAGTGGCGGTTCACAATAGTGACCGGATGGAGTGCAGAGCGTCAGGGAGGACCTCTTGACAGCGAGGCTGGGAGGTTCCTGGACCGTAGGGGCAGCTGGATGGCCCTCCAAACCGTCCCATTCCCCCGTTCTACTTGCCCGTTTCCCCGGGGCACTGGTCGTCTGCTGGAGGCTATACCTCTGCTGAGCAGGAACTGACGCAGCTCATCGCTCATGAATGAGGATCTCCTGTCACTGTGGATGTAGGCGGGGAAACCGAACAGAGCAAAGATGGTGCTGAGGGCCTTGGTGACGGTGGCAGACGTCATATCGGGGCATGGGATGGCGAAGGGGAATCTGGAGTACTCATCGACCACACTGAGAATGTACTTGTTACGGTCGGTGGAGGGGAGGGGCCCTTTGAAATCCATGCTGAGGTGTTCAAAGGGGTGGGAAGCCTTCACCAGGCACGCACGGTCCGGCCAGTAGAAGTGCGGCTTGCACTCCGCACAGACCTGGCAGTCCCTGGTGACTGTCCTTACTTCCTCGACGGAGTAGGGTAGATTGCGAGCTTTGACCAGATGGTACAATCGAGTGACCGCCGGGTGACAAAGGCTGTCGTGTCGGGCCCGGAGTTGGTCCACTTGTGCGCTGGCACATGTACCTTGGGAGAGGGCGTCTGGGGGCTCGTTCAGTTTACCGGGGCGATACAAGATCTCGTAATTATAGGTGGAGAGCTCGATTCTCCACCGCAAGATTTTATCATTTTTGATCTTGCCCCGCTGTGTGTTATTGAACATGACGGCTACCGACCGTTGGTCCGTAAGGAGAGTGAATCTCTTACCGGCCAGGTAATGCCTCCAATGCCACACAGCTTCAACGATAGCTTGAGCCTCCTTTTCGACGGATGAGTGTCGAATGTCCGAGGCATGAAGGGTGCGGGAAAAGAATGCCACGGGCCTGCCTGCCTGGTTTAGAGTGGCGGCAAGGGCGACGTCTGAAGCGTCGCTTTCTACTTGGAAAGGCAGTGACTCGTCCACTGCGCGCATCCCGGCCTTGGCGGTGTCTGCTTTGATGCGGGCGAAAGCATGTTGTGCCTCGGCCGCAAGGGGGAATTTGGCGGACTGAATGAGTGGGCGGGCCTTGTCCGCATAGTTTGAGACCCACTGAGCGTAGTAGGAAAAGAACCACAGGCAGCGTTTGAGGGCCCTGGGGCAGTGGGGGAGGGGAAGTTCCATGAGGGGGCTCATGCAGTCGGGGTCGGGCCCGAGAAATACGTTTTGGACTATATAGAATAAATTGATGCACGATCAATTGCACAAAGACGCAGATTGGGTACAACTGTGGCTTTATTACAGTCAGATGCGTGGCCTCCTGCTGCAGCTGGCGAAATGGCAGGGCACTGGAGGTCATGCATATTTATACAGTTCTCCGTGGGCGGAGCCAGCCGGCAGGAGCTACCGGCGAACCTGTAGTGCAGGTCCTACCTTACATCTCCTATTACAGTGGTCCACCACATTGCCATTAAGATAGCACACGAGCCTTCAGACCAAGGATGGGCCACGAGGTGAGTGATTGCAGGAAGGGGGTTGTGGGATGGGAATCATGGGTGGGGAGAAGGTGCCCGGCAGCAAGGGCAAGAGAGTGGATCTCAACGGTAACCCTCCCCTTCATGATGCAGAGTCCCTTGATCAAGCACCGAGTGACTTTGGACGAGGGGCATTCACCCCCCTCCCCCCAAACTGGAAGCCCACAAGCAAACAAACCAAATTTTAATTGTCATGCTCCCTACCTGGCGAACCCAGCACCCACCATGGGTAATACCAGCAGCAGCTGGAGGAGGCCGATCCGTGGGCATTCCGTGTCAATTAGTTGTGGGGTGGGAAGGCCGAGCACAAGCTTAATTGGGTGTGGGGGAAGGTTGGAGTGTCCCTGTTCACCACAATTCAGTCCAATGAACTGTCCCCCACATCAAACTCACCACAGGCAATGCCACAGATTACACAGTGCATGTGAGGGGCGGAATCATGTGGGGATGATGGGGTTCTTGGCGGCAGCTGGACAGATGGTGAGATCCCAATGTTGCCTCTTTTTCGGAAAGCCCACTGCACCCTGTGCCACTCAGGCACTGGACAGGCCAGCAGCAGGCCTTCCTCAGGGTCAAGGAATCTGGGAGCGGATGACCCACCCATGGTGAACTGCAGGTCAATCAGAGGCCAACAGCTCAGCAGGACTACTCAGAAGGTGGTGGCTGCACTCGGTTCAACACCCTCCCACCTAATTATTTTCCCGCCCACCACCAAACTTGCCACAGGGAAGGGCACAAAATTTTACCCGAGAGGTTTTCTTTTTGATAGGTCACGAATTTGTGCAAACCACATTTAGTGCCCTACAGGGCCAGCGCGACTTTTTGAAAGCATGTTACATTCAGAGTACCATGTGACAAAATGATATTGAACGCGATTCACCCCAAAAATGATGTGTGTCATTTTGTGTGAGTTTGATGGGGTGGTCCACGTGGCTGTAATGGCAAAATCGCGATCTGTTTCACCGCCCTTAGTGCAAAGAAATAAGCCCCCATGTGAATCCCACCATGCCTGGTTCCCTCACCGTCTGATTCGCCCGACTCGCGCCTCAGCTGCCCACCATTAATGGGGAGCTGTTTCTAAATGCTCCCTTGGCACTCACTCCCAATTAAGAAACAAGGATGGCATCGCGGTGACCTGCTCAGAGCTTTGGGGATGCTGAGCTTCTCAAGGCAGTGGATGGGATGCGGGGCACCGTGCTCCCCCGAGGGGGTCAGATGACCAGCAGCAAGGTGAGCAACACTGCCTGTGGCAGCTGCAGTCAGTACGGGCAGCATGACCAGGAGGAGCAGCATCCAATGTAGGAAGAAGATGAACAACCTTCTATGAGCTGCAAGGGTAAGTTACCAACTCTCTCCTGGCATCAGTCCCGCTTGCCACCCTTCAATTCCCCCCCCCTCACCCCAATCCACTGGCTGACATCTTGCACCACCCCAACATCTGATCTTCAGGCTTGTTCCTCAGTACCCCCGTCACTCATCATCATAACCCCTTCACATCTAGATGCAGTGTCCACACATGCCACGAGCTATATACTCCCCGACCCATCAAACATGTGGCTCATAATGTCTTATATATGTCCCCACAGGAGAAGATATCCCATAATAAGACGGAAAGGGCGTTGATGGTGGAGGAGTCCCAGAGATCCGAGTCCTCGCTCCCTATGAGGAACGGGCCCTGGTGATCGCGGGGTTGCCCGAGGGTTTAGCAGTGACACACAGCGAGATTGGCCTGTGCCAGAGAGGTAAGGATCACTGTCCCTTCACCCAGATGACTTGTTTCAAGTGAGCTGATGCCCACAAAATTATCCTTCTGTTTCCCTGACCACATGTCCATTGTCTTGCAAGATCATCATCTCATGAGGCCCGGCCATTCGGAGTCTATCCCCTACTCCCTCCCAAGAGAACACCTCGGAGGAAGGCTCCGACAAGAACACCGGCAATGCATCACAGCTATCACCCCCACCTTCCACCAGCACAGACAAACACCTCGGAGCGCGACATTAGTAGTCAGGCTTCGAATGCACAATCTGGTCAGCACCACACAGTTGTTAATGCACATCAGGTGGAGACTGGAACATCCAAGGGTGACAGCAGTCAAAGGTCTGCTGGATCCCAGGACACAGATGGGTCCCAGACAGGGATGGATTTTGCCCAGGCACTCCAGGGTGTGGCCCAGTTGTGGAGGAATGTGGCCCAGTTGTGGAGGAGCATCGATGAGGGCATCAACACCATAGTGCAGCCAACAGGGAGCCTCCAGGACTGGTAGCGCCAGATGACTCAAAGGCTTCTGGAGCTCATTCCAGCTGCCCCTCATTCCCATGGAGTCACCCAGGGCCCAATGGGCACCCTCAGGGAGGAGAAAGCGCTTGAGTCAATCCCAGGGCCTTCCACCAAGGAAACTAAGGCGGTCTCCAGTTCTTCTGAATCGCCTCTCCTGACACCAGTGCATCTCAAGGACAACAGCCAGAATCGGGCAGCACGGTGATGCCTGTGACAACAGCAAGTTGGCCGGGGCACTCTGGCTCCAGGACCTCCAGAGGATGACTGCCAAGGGCAGCAAAGGCCACAGGGCATGGAAAGGTGTAGGCTGACTCCACCTCTGATCTGCATCCTGGGGAGACACCTATGTTGTGTTCCGTGACCTTGTCTTGCAATGATTCCACAGAACTGCTTGTGACTTAACCAGAATGATGTTTTATTGATGTTCACGTGGTAAGGTAACGATCAGAATGCTATACAGACCAAGTTATCATGGAGTTACACTAGACTCTCCTGGAACTACCCTTATGTGAGACTGTCCTCATGTACACCTTACAACAACTTCCGGTTGTGGCTATGCGGACGGAGCTAAGTCACACGTTCGGCAGCTCCCGTTAAAAACTGACTTTTGGGCTCTTTTTAGGGCTCGTAACGGCGCTTGTTCGCGCTTCCCGGTGTGGGAAGGTGACAGCAACATTCCCCCGATAGTGTATGGATTGGACCAGGAGCGGGGCGATTAAAAAAAGTGGCATTGAAGCAAAGAAAGGTGCGAGGGAGGAGGACCAAGATGGCGGCGGGCGGAGACCAGGCAGCGTGGAGGCAGTGGGCGCAAGAGCAGCAGGAGCTTCTCCAGCGCTGGTTTAAGGAACTAAATGCAGAGCTGCTGGAGCCAATGAAGGCTTCAATCGATAAGCTGCTGGAGACCCAGACGGCCCAAGGGGCGGCGGTCCGGCAGAAGGTCTCGGAAAACGAGGACGAGATCCTGGGTCTGGCGGTGAAGGTGGAGGCGCACGAGGCGCTGCACAAGAAATGGCAGGCGAGGTTCGAGGAGATGGAGAACCGGTCAAGGCGGAAAAACCTGCGGATCCTGGGTCTCCCGGGGGGGCTGGAGGGATCGAACGTGGGGGCCTAGGTGGTCATTATGCTGAATTCGCTGATGGGAGCGGGGCCCTTTCAGGGACCCTTGGAGCTGGAGGGGGCCCACCGAGTGCTGGCGTGGAGGCCCAAGCTCAGCGAGCCGCCACGGGCGGTGCTGATGCAGTTCCACCGGTTTGCTGATCGGGAGTGTGTGTTAAGGTGGGCCAAGAAGGAGCGGAGCAGTAGCTGGGAGAACGCGGAGGTCCGGATCTACCAGGTTTGGAGCGTGGGGGTGGTGAAGAAGTGGGCCGGTTACAACCGGGCGAAGGCAGTGCTGCACAGGAAGGGGGTGAAGTTCGGTATGCTGCAGCCGGCGCGTCTGTGGGTCACCTATAAGGACCGACACCATTATTTCGAGTCCACGGAGGAGGCGTGGGCCTTTGTTCAGGCCAAAAAACTGGACTCAGGCTAAGGGTCGGGGACGAGGAGTCGCTGTGGAGGGATTGTTGGGGATTGTTGGGTTGTGTTTCGAGGGGGGGTTCTTTGGGCATTGTTTGGATTAGGTCTGCCGGGTGGGCTCGTGGGGGGGGGTAGGTAAACTGCTTGGAAGGTTGATTGTCGGTAGGGGAGATGGGGCCCGCGGGGGGGGGCGGGGAGAGGCCTGAGTTGGGGGTAGTGGGACCGGGCCTGGAAAGGGAGCTGCGCCAGGGGAGGCGGGGCCGGGCGAGTGGAAAGCGCGAGCTTTTTCCCGTGTTTAGTGCCGAGGGGCGGGGCTGGAGCTGGGAAGCGTGGGCTTTTTCTCCCGCGCTGGGAGTGGAATGGATGAGATCCTGCTGGTGGACAAGTGTGGGGGAGGGGTAGGTCCACACTGGAGGGGGTCGATGGAGCGGCGGGAGTGGCCGGGGTCAGCAGGAGTCAGCGGGGGGACTTACGGGAGTGCAATGGGAGGAGCAATGCAGCTAGGGGGGGACCTAGTTGGGATGGGGGGGGGGGGGGGGACCGGGTTGCTGCTGGAATGGCCAAGGGGGAGCTGGAGTTGGTAGAAGAGGTCGGGGCGGGGGTCTGCCGCTGTGGGGAACGGGCTGTGCGGGGGGTGCAGGCACGTGGCTGGCCTAGGAAGGGATATGGCGAGTCGGCGGGGGAGGGGGGTGAGTAGCCCCTGATCCGGCTGATAACCTGGAATTTAAGGGGACTGAATGGGCCGGTCAAGCGGGCCCGGGTGTTCGCGCACCTGAAGGGGCTGAAGGCGGATGTGGCTATGCTTCAGGAGACGCACCTGAGGGTGGCGGATCAGGTAAGGTTGAGAAAGAGGTGGGTAGGGCACATGTTTCATTCGGGTTTGGGTGCAAAAAATCGGGGGGTGGAGATCTTGGTGGGGAAGAGAGTGTCGTTCGAGGCGTCGAGCATTGTGGCAGACATTGGCGGTAGGTATGTGATGGTAAGTGGAAAGCTGCAGGGGGAGTGGGTGGTGTTGGTCAATGTATATGCCCCGAATTGGGACGATGCGGGGTTCGTGTATGGGCCGGATTCCGGACCTGGAGACAGGGGGCCTGACAATGGGGGGGTGGATTTCAACACGGTACTGGACCCGGCACTGGATCGCTCTAGGTCTAGGACTGGCAGGAGGACGGCGGCGGCCAAGGTGCTGAGGGGGTTCATGGACCAGATGGGAGGGGTGGATCCATGGAGGTTTGCGAGGCCGGGGGCCAGGGAATTTTCATTCTTCTACCATGTTCACAAGGCCTACTCCCAGATTTACTTTTCTGTCATGAGCAGGGCGCTGATTCCGAGGGTGGAGGATACGGAGTACTCGGCGATAGCCATTTCTGATCATGCTCCGCACTGGGTGGACCTCGAGTTGGGGGAGGAGAGGGAACAGCGCCCGCTGTGGCGCCTAGAGGTGGGGCTGCTGGCGGACGAGGAGGTGAGCGGGCGGGTCCGGAAGTGTATAGAGAGGTACCTGGAGGCTAATGACAATGGGGAGGTGCAAGTAGGGGTGGTCTGGGAGGCGCTGAAGGCGGTGGTCAGAGGAGAGCTGATCTCCATTAGGGCACACAAGGAGAGGGGGGAGAGGAGAGAGAGGGAGAGGTTGGTGCGGGAGATGGTGAGGGTGGATAGGAAGTACCCGGAGGCCCCGGAGGAGGGATTGCTTAGGGAGCGGCGTAGCCTCCAGGCTGAGTTTGATTTGTTGATCACCAGGAAGGCGGAGGCGCAGTGGAGGAAGGTGCAGGGGGTGGTATATGAATACGGAGAAAAGGCGAGCCAGATGCTGACGCACCAGCTTCGGAAGCGAGAGGCAGCTAGGGAGATCAGGGGGAGTTAGGGATGGAGGAGGGAGCACGGTGCGAAGTGTGGTGGGTAGCAATGGGGTCTTCAGGGACTTCTACGAGGAATTGTACCGGTCTGAGCCCCCACTGGAAGAGGGAGGGATGGGTCACTTCCTGGACAGGCTGAGGTTTCCGAGGGTGGAGGAGAGGCGGGTGGCGGGGTTGGGGGTGCCGGTTGGGTTGGATGAGTTGGTCAAAGGGATAGGGAACATGCAGGTGTGGAAGGCACCGGGGCCGGATAGGTTCCCGGTTGAATTCTACAAGACGTATGCGGACCTGCTGGGCCTGCTGTTGGTAAGGACCTTCAACGAGGCAAGGGAAGGAGGGGCTCTGCCCCCAACGATGTCTAGAGCGCTGATTTCCCTGATCCTGAAGCGGACAAAGATCCCCTACAGTGTGGGTCATACAGACCGATCTCACTCTTAAATGGAGATGCAAAGTTGCTGGCAAAGATTTTGGCCATGAGGATAGAGGACTGTGTGCCGCAGGTCAAACACGAGAATCAGACGGGGTTCGTGAAAGGGAGGCAGTTGAATACTAATGTACGGAGGCTCTTGAATGTTATAATGATGCCGGCGATGGAAGGGGAGGCGGAGAAGGCCTTTGATAGGGTGGAGTGGGGGTACCAGTGGGAGGTGTTGAAAAGGTTCGGGTTCGAGGAGGGGTTCGTCAGGTGGGTGAGGCTGTTGTACGAGGCCCCGGTGGCGAGTGTGGCCACGAACAGAAGGAGGTCAGAGTATTTCCGGCTACACTGGGGGACGAGGCAGGGGTGTCCCCTGTCCCCCCTGCTCTTTGCACTGACGATTGAACCCCTGGCCATGGCGTTGAGGGAGTTGAGGAACTGGAGGGGGCTGGTGCGGGGTGGGGAGGAGCATCGGGTGTCGCTCTATGCGGATGATTTGCTGCTATATGTGGCGGACCCGGTGGGGGGAATGCCGGAGGTGATGAGGGTCCTTAAGGTGTTTGGAGATTTCTCCGGGTACAAGCAAAATATGGGGAAGTGCGAGTTGTTCGTAGTGCACCCGGGGGACTAGGAGAGAGGGATTGGTGAGTGTAGCGCACAAAGACTCACGAGAGACGAATAGAGATGAAGTCGATGAGGCTTTATTAAGCGTGACTTGTTCCCCGCTGTTCAGTAACAGACTGGCCTGCGGGGGAGAACTCCTGGTTCTTATACTCCGCCTTCAGGGCGGAGCTAGAGGTCAACAGCCAACCAGGACCTGGGATCTGTCAGCCGATGACATCACGGCTTCTAAGTCCCACATGACCCCTAATGCATACTACCACAGTGAGCTCCCGCTAAAAAGGGCGGAGAGGAGTTCCAGGTATCTGGGGGTCCAGGTGGCTAGGAGCTGGGGGGCCCTACATAAGCTGAACTTCATGAGGCTGGTGGAGCAGATGGAGGAGGAGTTTAAGAGGTGGGACATGCTGCCACGCTCCCTGGCGCGTAGGGTGCAGTCAGTTAAAATGACGGTGCTCCCGAGGTTTTTGTTCCTGTTCCAATGCCTCCTCATCCTGATCCCTAAGGCCTTCTTCAGGCGGGTTAATAGGATCATTATGGGGTTTGTGTGGGCACAGAAGACCCCGAGGGTGAGAAGGGTGTTCCTGGAGCGGTGCAGGGATAGGGGGGGTTGGCGCTGCCCAACCTCTGTGGGTATTATTGGGCCGCCAACATGGCAATGGTGCGTAAGTGGGTGATGGAGGGGGATGGGGTGGCATGGAAGAGGCTGGAGATGGTGTCCTGTGTGGGCACGAGCCTGGAGGCGCTGGTGACGGCGTGGAATCCTGGATCAATGATATGGCGGGGTTTATTAAATTGGAGAGGGTGAAATTTGCCTTAAGGGGATCGGTACAAGGGTTTTTCAGGCGGTGGCAACCGTTCCTAGACTTCCTGGCAGAACGGTAGAGGATGGCCAGCGGCAGCAACAACCGGGGGGGGGGGGGGGGTTGGTTCGTTTTTCTTGAGTGGGCGTGTATTTTTGCCTTTGTGTTGGTGAAGGCTGTTAATTTATTATTTATGTATATGGGGGGGGGGGTTGTTCTTTTCTTTCTGTATTTTGTTGTTGATATTTTGTGAAAATTTGAATTAAAATTATTTTTTTTTAAAAATGTAACCTTACAACCTTCTGCTGGTAGCCGGATGTCACCTGACTGACGTCGGACTCCACCTGCTGGTGGGAGGTCGCTCTGCTGAGTACATGTGATATTATCTACAGGCAGTACACCACATCCCCCTTTCTTAGGAGATATTGATGTTATGCACAAACATAATTAATATCTTTACACATTTGGTTTATGTATAAACAATATAAGCAAATTTAACTAGTGTGTCCACGGATATGATCGGGCGGGATTGTACGACCCCCCGCCAGGTCAGAGAATCCCCGGGGGGCGGAGCATCTCACCTTGTTCCACCCGGCGGCACGGTAGCTCAGTGGTTAGCACTGTTGCTTCACAGCACCAGGGTCCCGGGTTCGATTCCCGCTTGGGTCACAGTCTGTGCAGAGTCTGCACGTTCTCCCTGTGTCTGCGTGGGTTTCCTCCGGGTGCTCCGGTTTCCTTCCACAAGTCCCGAAAGACGTGCTGTTAGATGAATTGGACATTCTGAATTTTCCCTCTGTGTACCCGAACAGGCACTGGAGTGTGGTGACTCGGGGCTTTTCACACTAACTTCATTGCAGTGTTAATGTAAGCCTACTTGTGACAATAAAGATTATTATTATCTCACATGCCTCTCATTGAAAATTCTTAGTATAATACTTCGATGGGCAGGATAAAGTAAGTTACTCACTCAGATTTCTTCACTCCCTTCTTCCCTCAGCCTCTACACTGAGCGACATTTCAACCTTGGTGATTTCAACCTCCATCTCAACTTATCATGTTCTCTCTCCTGAGATTACTTTCCCTAATACTCCCTTAATCTCGCCTTTCATGTAAACTTTCCTCCGCAATTTCACAGTCACCTCCTCGACTATGCCACCTCACAAGATCTTGCTACTCCCATTCTGTTAATCACCGAGAAAACCATCTCTGATCACTTTCTTCTATCCCTCAACACTTACACCCCTTTCCCCACCCCACCCCCGCTGTCCTCTGGTGTCCAAGCCAATACAAAATTCTCCTCCAAGTGATTTAAAAAACGCTTTCTAATTTCCAACTCTCTTCCCTTTGGCCCTCCATTCATCACTACATTTCTCCTGAGGTTTGCTCAATCACATCCTCAGCCTACTTTTGATACACTTGTCCACATTCAAACACTTACTCATTCACGTTGATATCACCCCTGTTCCCCTTGCTTTAAGTTCAAGGGTTGGAGACTTGAACACCTATTCATTCACTTACATAACATGGCCGGACATCATCCCTGCCTCAGCTCATTGGCTGTTGAAGTCCCATTATTGCCCGTGCTGCCTCTATACTTGACTATTCCAGGGCATTGTCAGCCGGTCTCCCACACTCCCCCGTCCATGAACTTGAAGTTATCCAGAATTCTGCCACTCATGTCCTAATTTGTGCCAAGCCCTCCTTTATCGCCCCTGCTGACTTCTACTGGCTCCTGGTTACGAAGCGCTTCAATTTTTAAATTGTCATCCTACTCCCACAAGCTTCTGACAACCCATATTCCTTTACTGGCCGCCATGTTAGCTGATATTGTTTCCTCTCTTCAGGTCTGTCCCTCTCCCCATCATATCTGCCACCATCATCTCCTCTCATCAAAGAACCCAGCCTTGATCTCTCCATCCTTACAAAATACCAAACTATCTCAAATGCCCCTTTTTCTCCAGGCACCTCCTCACAAAAAGCAGGACAAATTCAATCCGGCCAATTACTGCCCCATCAGTCTACTTTCAATTATCAGCAAAGTGATGGAAAGTGTCATCAACAGTGCTATCAAATGATACTTAATCTGCAATGATCTACTTATTGATGCGCAGCTTGCATTCCACATGGGGCACTCAGAGCTCCTGACCTCATTACAGCTTTCGACTGAATATGGACAAAAGAGCTGAACTCAAGAGGTGAGATTATCTTGAAATCAACGCAGCATTTGAACTCAAGGGGCTCTCGTAAAACTGGAGTCAATGGGAATCGTGGGGAAAATTTTCCATTGATTGGAACTAAACCTAGCTCAAGAGAAGATAGCTATGGTAAATGGAGGGCAATTAACTCAGCTTCAGGATATCCCTGGGGAAGTTCCTAAGTGCAGGGTCCTAAGACCAACCATCTGCAGCTACTTCACCAATAACCTTCCCTCCATCATAATGTCTGAGGTGGGGATGTTCTCTGGTGTATATGCATTATTCAATACCTTTGCAACTTCTCAGATAGTGAAGCTGTCTATGTCTGCATGCAGCAAAACCTGGACAACATTCACGGCTTGGGCTGATAAGTGGAAAATAACATTCACAGCTCACAAGTGATAGCCATTGGTCATTTCTAACAAGAGTGAACCTAACCCTTGATATTTCATAGTATTCTTTGATAGCCTTATGTCTCATGAGACAATGGTTTGAGTCTTGAGGGTCAACACTGTCTCAGTTGCACCAAACAAACAGTTATATCAAGTTGCTACAAAATCAATAAAAAGGAGATACCGAACAGACCACCCAGCATCTCCCCTGGCACTGAAAACGATAACGGAAAACTCAGCCCTGCCAATCCCTTACTAACATCTGGGGGCTTGTGCCAAAACTGGGAGAGCGGTCCCATAGACTGCTCGAGCAACAGCCTGACATAACCATACTCACGGAATCATACCTTACAGATAACGTCCCAGACACCATTATCACCATCCCTGGGTACGTCCTGTCCAATGGCGGGACAGACCCAACAGAGGGGATGGCACAGTCGGGAGGGATTTGCCTGGGAGTCCTCAACATCGATTCCAGACCTCATGAGGTCTCATGGCTTCAGTATAAACATGGGCAAGGAATCCTCTTGCTGATTACCACGTACCGGCCACCATCAGCTGATGAACCTGTACTCCTCCATGTTGAACACCACTTGGAGGAAGCGCTGAGATTGACAAAAAAACAGAATGTACTCTGGGTAAGGGACTTCAATGTCCATCACCAAGCGTGGCTCGGTAACACCACTACTGAGCATGCTGGCCAAGTGCTAAAGGACATAGCTGCTAGACTGGGTCTGTGATAGGTGCTGAAGGAACCAACGAGGGAAAAACATACTCAACCTCATCCACACCAAACGTGCCTGCCATCGATGCATCTGTCAATGATAATATCGGTAGGAATGACCACCAGATAGTCCTTGTGGAGGCAAGGCCCCGTCTTCACATTGAGGATACCCTCCACCATGTTAGGCGGCACTATCATCATGCTAAATGGGATAGATTCAAAACAGATCGAGCAACTCAAGACTGGGCATCCAAGAGGCGCGTAGGACATCAGCAGCAGCAGAATTGTACTCAGCCACAATCTGTAACCTCATGGCCTGGTATTTCCCCACTCTACCATTACCACCAAGCCAGGGGACCAACCCTGGTTCAATGAAGAGAGTGCAGGAGAGCATGCCAGGAGCAACATCAGGCATATCGAAAAATGGTGTCAACCTGGTGAAGCTACGACACAGGACTACTTGTGTGCCAAACAGCATAAGCAGCAAGTAATAGACAGACTAAGCGATTCCACACCAAAGTATTGGATATAAGCGCTGCAGTCCTGCCACATCCAGCTGTGAATGGTGGTGGGCAATTAAACAACTCACTGGAGGAGGAGGCTCCACAAATATCCACATCCTCAATGATGGGGGAGCCCACATACATGCAAAAGACAAGACTGAAGCATTCACAATAATCTCCAGCCAGAAGTGCCGAGTGGATGATCCATCTTGGTCTCCTCCAGAGGTCCCCAGCATCACATATATCAGGGGCTGGATTCTCCAAAATGGCATAAATGCAGCGCTTGCCGCGTAGCCTGAAAGTACAGTCGGGAACAGGCCGAGCAGCCGGGGTGCCCCCTCCACAGGATTGGGGCGGTGCCCAGGCACCGACCGCCAATACAGTGGCCATCTTGCTGACCACCCACCCCGGCCCCTGGATCTACACAGTGACACCGGCCATATGGGTGCATCCCACCACCTCTTCCCCCCCCCCACAATGCGTCCCCCCGCCCCCAAACACACCACCCAGCGGGAGACGATCCAGGGCCACACCCATGGTGTGGTAAACCACTGTGTTCTGATATTAGAGGTTGTACGGTAAAACCTGCACTGCAGGTTCACCTGGGCCCCTGCATGCTAGCTCCACCCAGGAGCCGGGTTATAAATGTGCGTGGCCTCCAGCTCGCAGCCATTTCGTCAGCTGCTGTAGGAGGCCACACATCAGAAACTAATAAAGCCTCAGTTTGAATTCAACTTCGTCTACAGTCAAATTGATCGTGCCTCAATTTATTAGTATCAGATTCAGAAGATGGACCTCCGGATTAAACCAGATCGATGGCATTGATGGCGATGCCAGAAAGGACTTTCAGCACTGGCTAGCTTGTTTTGAAGCGTATATCAACGCGGCGCCGACCCCTGTTCCAGAGGCTCAGAAGATTCAAATATTGTACTCCAGACTCATCTCCAAAGTCTTCCCACTGATCCAGGATACGCCCAATTACGCTGATGCCATGACTCGACTCAAACAAAATTATGAGCAGAAGACGAATACGCTCTTCGCCAGACACGCACTCGCAACGCGTACTCAACTACCTGGTGAGTCAATCGAGGACTTCTGGAGGGCCCTGATCCCACTAGTTCAGGACTGTGACTGCCAGGACGTTACAGCTAAGGAGCACTCATGATGGCATTGAGGTACGTAGGGAAGAGGCGTTGGCAATTCTGGACAGGCTGAAAATAGATAAGTCCCCGGGACCTGATGGGATTTATCCTAGGATTCTCTGGGAGGCCAGGGAAGAGATTGCTGGACCTTTGGCTTTGATTTTTATGTCATCATTGGCTACAGGAATAGTGCCAGAGGACTGGAGGACAGCAAATGTGGTCGCTTTGTTCAAAAAGGGGAGCAGAGACAACCCCGGTAACTATAGACCGGTGAGCCTCACGTCTGTAGTGGGTAAAGTCTTGGAGGGGATTATAAGAGACAAGATTTATAATCATCTAGATAGGAATAATATGATCAGGGATAGTCAGCATGGCTTTGTGAAGGGTAGGTCATGCCTCACAAACCTTATTGAGTTCTTTGAGTAGGTGACTGAACAGGTAGACGAGGGTAGAGCAGTTGATGTGGTGTATATGGATTTCAGCAAAGCGTTTGATAAGGTTCCCCACGGTAGGCTATTGCAAAAAATACGGAGGCTGGGGATTGAGGGTGATTTAGAGATGTGGATCAGAAATTGGATAGCTGAAAGAAGACAGAGGGTGGTGGTTGATGGGAAATGTTCAGAATGGAGTACAGTCACAAGTGGAGTACCACAAGGATCTGTTCTGGGGCCGTTGCTGTTTGTCATTTTTATCAATGACCTAGAGGAAGGCGCAGAAGGGTGGGTGAGTAAATCTGCAGACGATACTAAAGTCGGTGGTGTTGTTGATAGTGTGGAAGGATGTAGCAGGTTACAGAGGGATATAGATAAGCTGCAGAGCTGGGCTGAGAGGTGGCAAATGGAGTTTAATGTAGAGAAGTGTGAGGTGATTCACTTTGGAAGGAATAACAGGAATGCGGAATATTTGGCTAATGGTAAAGTTCTTGAAAGTGTGGATGAGCAGAGGGATCTAGATGTCCATGTACATAGATCCCTGAAAGTTGCCACCCAGGTTGATAGGGTTGTGAAGAAGGCCTATGGAGTGTTGGCCTTTATTGGTAGAGGGATTGAGTTCCGGAGTCAGGAGGTCATGTTGCAGCTGTACAGAACTCTGGTACGGCCGCATTTGGAGTATTGCGTACAGTTCTGGTCACCGCATTATAGGAAGGACGTGGAGACTTTGGAGCAGGTGCAGAGGAGATTTACCAGGATGTTGCCTGGTATGGAGGGAAAATCTTATGAGGAAAGGCTGATGGACTTGAGGTTGTTTTCGTTGGAGAGAAGAAGGTTAAGAGGAGACTTGATAGAGGCATACAAAATGATCAGGGGGTTGGATAGGGTGGACAGTGAGAGCCTTCTCCCGCGGATGGATATGGCTGGCACGAGGGGACATAACTTTAAACTGAAGGGTAATAGATATAGGACAGAGGTCAGAGGTAGGTTCTTTACGCAAATAGTGGTGAGGCCGTGGAATGCCCTACCTGCTACAGTAGTGAACTCGCCAACATTGAGGGCATTTAAAAGTTTATTGGATAAACATATGGATGATAATGGCATAGTGTAGGTTAGATGGCTTTTGTTTTGGTGCAACATCGTGGGCTGAAGGGCCTGTACTGCGCTGTATTGTTCTATGTTCTATGTTCTATCTTCTATGTTCTATGACGCTTTTGTAACTGGGATCGGGTCTGATGTTATCAGGCAGCGGCTCCTAGAAGGGACCACGCGCAACCTCGCAGAGACTAAAACACTAGCGCTTTCCATGACGGTCGCCCTGCGCAATGTCCAGTCCTACGCCCCCAACCACGTGGCCCACTCCTACGTTTCATGGGCCCCACAGGCAGCCGCCCCAGCGGGGGCGCTACCCACCCAATACGCCTGCGCTACGCGCCAGCCAGTGATCTCCGTGGGGCCCCGATGCTATATTTGCAGCCAGCAAAAACACCCCCGCCAACGCTGCTCGGCCCACGCTGCCCTTTGTAAGGCCTGCGGGAAGACGGGTGTGCCTTCGCAGCGGTGTGCCAGGCCCGCTCAGGGACCGCGGTCGCCCCCACTCCCCCCGGTCACGGACAATGGGCGCCGCTATCCTCCTCTCCTCCCAGGCCATGTGCGAGCAATGGCGCCGCCATCTTCTCCCCCACACAACACGTGCGTTTCATAGGCCCCGCCATCTTGCTCCACTCCCTCAAAGTGCGTTCAATGTGCGCCGCCATTTTGTAATCCCTAGGACCTCCGGGTGCCACCATTTTGTCCACCCTGCAGCACATGGATACCAACGCTGTTTCAGGACTCCAACTCAACGGCCGCCTCACTACCCGACGATCAACCACGACTCGCATCCATGGAAATCGATCAGTCCCGACCACATAATCTGCCCAACGCATCCACCAGCGTGAAAGTCACCGGCCATGTGACCTCCTGCCTACTGGACTCCGGGAGCACCGAGAGCTTTGTACACCCGAATACGGTAAGGCGCTGCTCCCTTAAGGTACACCCTACCAATCAAAGTATCTCCCTGGCCTACGGATCCCATTGCGTAGCGATGCGGGGGTACTGCACGGTCACGCTCACAGTCCAAGGCATAGAGTTCCATGGCTTTCGCCTCTACGTCCTCCCTAACCTCTGTGCTGCACTTATCCTCGGCCTGGACTTCCAGTGCAATCTCCAGAGCCTGACCCTTAAATTCGGCGGACCCTTACCACCCCTCACTGTGTGCGGCCTCGCGACCCTAAAAGTCAATCCTCCTTCTCTCTTTGCCAATCTAACTCCAGATTGCAAACCCGTCGCCACCAGGAGCAGACGGTACAGCACCCAGGATAAGGCCTTCATCAGGTCCGAGGTCCAGCGGTTGCTTCGGGAGGGAGACATTGAGGCCAGCAACAGCCCCTGGAGAGCTCAAGTGGTAGTGGTTAAGTCTGGGGAGAAAAACCGAATGGTCGTGGACTACAGCCAGACCATCAACAGGTACACGCAGCTCGATGCGTACCCCTTCCCACGCATATCTGACATGGTTAACCAGATTGCACAGTACCGGGTCTTCTCAACGGTGGACCTGAAATCCGCTTACCACCAGCTCGCCATCCGTAAATCAGAACGGCCACACACCGCCTTTGAGGCAGACGGCCGGCTATATCACTTCCTTAGTGTCCTCTTCGGCGTCACCAATGGGGTTTCGGTCTTCCAAAGGGAGATGGACCGAATGGTCGATATCATCGACCGGTATGACTTGCGGGCCACGTTTCCGTAATTTTCTCCGCACTGCCACTCTCCTCAACCTCACGTATAACAAGGAGAACATAGAACATAGAACAGTACAGCACAGAACACAGTAGAACCTGCACTACAGGTTCACCTGGTCCCTGCATGCTAGCTCCGCCCAGGAGCCGGGTTACAAATATGCATGGCCTCCAGCTCGCAGCCATTTCATCAGCTGCTGTGGGAGTGTGGTGGTATGTATTAGGGATCATGTGGGACTGTGAAGCCGTGATGCTATTGGCTGACAGATCACGGATCCTGGTTAGTTGCCGACTCCTGGCTCCGCCCTGAAGGAGGAGTATAAGAACCCGAGCTTCTCCCCGCCGCTTCATTCTGTTGCTGAGCTGCTGGGGACAAGTCTCGCTTAATAAAGCCTGAATCGACTTCATCACTTCTCGTCTCTCTCGTAAGTCATTGTGCGCTACAATTTATTAAGCGAGCTTAAAAGACTATGGAGCTCCGGATCGCCCCGGAATGCCTGCGGATCAGCCCCCACGCAGCGAACTCGGCAGCAGTATTTAAACACTGGCAAGCATGCTTTGAAGGCTACCTCCGAACGGCCCCCAGCCGGATCACAGAAGACCAGAAAATGCAGGTCCTGCATTCGAGGGTAAGCCCGGAAATTTACCCTCTCATAGAAGACGCAGAGGATTTCCCGACGGCGCTCGCATTGATGAAGGGCATCTACGTTCGGCCCGTTAACCAGGTCTACGTGCGCCACCAACTCGCGACGAGACGGCAAAGTCCCGGAGAATCGCTAGAAGAATTCTACGCCGCGCTGCTAATTTTGGGACGGGGCTGCAGCTGCCCGCTGGTGAACGCGATCGAACACACGGACATGCTAATTCGCGATGCATTTGTGGCAGGTATGAACTCTCCCCAAATCCGCCAAAGACTTTTGGAAAGAGAGTCGCTAGGACTCTCAGAGGCATGGGCCCTTGCTGCTTGCCTAGAGGTGGCCTCGCAAAACGCCCGCGCCTACGGCCCCGACCGCGCGGCAGCCCCTTGGGCTCCGTGGACCCCCGTCGCGACAACCCCCCCCCCCCCCACAAGCTTGCGCAGTTAAAGCGCCAGACCATCCCGGGGGGGACGCTGCTATTTCTGCGGGCAAGCGAAACACCCCCGGCGGCGCTGCCCGGCCCGCGCAGCTATTTGTAAAAGCTGCGGCAAGAAGGGTCATTACGCGGCAGTGTGCCGGTCCCGGGGGGTCGCCGCAATCCCCGGAGAAGAACGAGCCCAGCACATCCCAAACGCTCCCCAACCCCCCCAGCGCCCCATGTGCGACCCGCGGGTGCCGCCATTTTGGGTCCCGGGCAACACGAGGGGAGGATGGGCGCCGCCATCTTGTGACCCCCCAGCCACGTGCGATTCATGGGGGCGGCCATTTTGTCCACCCCCGACCACGTGCGATCCATGATGGTGGCCATTTTGTCCACCCCGCCGCGTGCGATTCATGGACGCCACCATCTTGGTTGACAACAAAGGACCCCAGCATCGACGGCTCCACGGGGTCCGAAGAAGACGCCGCGACACTACTACCACGACTGGCTTCGGTGACACTGGATCAATCACGGCCCCGGACGCTCCAGACGACGACAACAACGGTGCTGATCAACGGATACGAGACGCCATGCCTGATTGACTCCGGGAGCACTGAAAGTTTTATTCACCCAGACACGGTAAGACGCTGTTTTCTGACCATCCATCCAAGCACGCAAAAGATTTCCCTAGCTGCAGGATCCCACTCCGTAGAGATCAAAGGGTTCTGCATCGCGAACCTAACGGTGCAAGGGAGGGAGTTTAAGAACTACAGGCTCTACGTCCTTCCCCAACTCTGCGCGCCCACATTACTGGGATTAGATTTCCAGTGTAACCTGCAGAGCCTAACATTCCAATTCGGCGGCCCAATACCCCCACTCACTATCTGCGGCCTCGCAACTCTCAAGGTTGAACCGCCGTCCTTGTTTGCAAACCTCACCCCGGATTGCAAACCCGTCGCCACGAGGAGCAGACGGTACAGCGCCCAGGACCGGATATTTATTCGGTCTGATGTCCAGCGGTTGCTGAAGGAAGGCATAATCCAGGCCAGCAATAGTCCCTAGAGAGCCCAGGTGGTAGTAGTAAAGACCGGGGAGAAGCAAAGGATGGTCGTAGCCTATAGTCAGACCATCAACAGGTACACGCAGCTAGATGCGTACCCTCTCCCCCGCATATCCGACATGATCAATCGGATTGCCCAGTATAAGGTCTTCTCCACCGTGGACCTCAAGTCCGCCTACCACCAGCTCCCCATCCGCCCAGGTGACCGCAAGTACACAGCCTTCGAGGCAGACGGGCGTCTATACCACTTCCTAAGGGTCCCATTTGGTGTCACAAACGGGGTCTCAGTCTTCCAACGGGAGATGGACTGAATGGTTGACCAGCACGGGTTGCAGGCCACGTTCCCGTATCTCGACAACATAACCATCTGCGGCCACGATCAGCAGGACCACGACGCCAACCTCCAAAAGTTCCTCCAGACCGCTAACGCCCTGAACCTCACATACAACGAGGAAAAGTGAGTTTTTAGTACAAACCGGTTGGCCATCCTGGGATACGTAGTGCGCAATGGGATAATAGGCCCCGACCCCGAACGCATGCGCCCCCTTATGGAATTTCCCCTCCCCCACTGCTCCAAAGCCCTGAAACGCTGCCTGGGTTTCTTTTCATAGTACGCCCAGTGGGTCCCCCAGTATGCAGACAAGGCCCGCCCGCTAATACAGTCCACTACCTTCCCCTTGTCGACAGAGGCTCGCCAGGCCTTCAGCCGCATCAAAGCGGATATCGCAAAGGCCACGATGCGCGCCATCGACGAGTCCCTCCCCTTCCAGGTCGAGAGCGACGCGTCCGACATAGCTCTGGCGGCCACCCTTAACCAAGCGGGCAGACCCGTGGCCTTTTTCTCCCGGACCCTCCACGCCTCAGAAATCCGCCACTCCTCAGTGGAAAAGGAAGCCCAAGCCATAGTGGAAGCTGTGCGACATTGGAGGCATTACCTGGCCGGCAGGAGATTCACTCTCCTCACCGACCAACGGTCGGTAGCCTTCATGTTCGATAATGCACAGCAGGGCAAAATTAAAAATGACAAGATCTTAAGGTGGAGGATCGAGCTCTCCACCTTCAACTATGAGATCTTGTACCGTCCTGGAAAGCTGAACGAGCCGTCCGATGCCCTATCCCGCGGCACATGTGCCAATGCACAAATAGACCGCCTCCAAGCCCTCCACGAGGACATCTGCCACTCGGGGGTCACTCGATTCTACCATTTCGTAAAGTCCCGCAACCTCCCCTACTCTATGGAGGAGGTCCGTACAGTCACCAGGAACTGCCACATCTGCGCAGAGTGCAAACCGCACTTTTTCAGGCCGGATAGAGCGCACCTGATCAAGGCCTTCCCGCCCCTTTGAACGCCTCAGTTTGGATTTCAAAGGGCCCCTCCCCTCCACTGACCGCAACGCATACTTCCTGAACGTGGTGGACGAGTACTCTCGTTTCCCCTTCGCCATCCCCTGCCCCGACATGACAGCGGCCACAGTCATTAAAGCCCTTTGCACCATATTCACACTGTTCGGTTGCCCCGCGTATATCCATAGCGACAGGGGGTCCTCCTTCATGAGTGACGAGCTGTGCCAGTTCCTGCTCAGCAAGGGCATAGCCTCGAGCAGGACGACCAGCTACAACCCCCGGGGGAACGGACAAGTAGAGAGGGAGAACGGCACGGTCTGGAAGACCGTCCTACTGGCCCTACGGTCCAGGGATCTCCGGGTTTCCCGGTGGCAGGAGGTCCTCCCGGATGCTCTGCACTCCATCCGGTCGCTGCTGTGTACCACCACTAACCAAACGCCTCATGAGCGCCTCCTTGTCTTCCCCAGGAAGTCCTCCTCCGGAACGTCGCTGCCGACCTGGCTGGCGGCCCCAGGACCCATCTTGCTCCGGAAACATGTGCGGGCGCACAAATCAGACCCGTTGGTCGAGAGGGTTCACCTTCTCCACGCGAACCCGCAGTACGCCTACGTGGCGTACCCCGACGGCCGACAGGACACGGTCTCCCTGCGGGACCAGGCGCCCGCCGGCAACACACACACACCCCCAACACCGGTCATCCCCTCCCTGCCACCAGCGCACCCCGCGACCGCCCCCTTCCCGGGGGGAATCGGTCCTCCTCCCGTGCCCGCCCAGGAGTAAAACAGGAACAAACACCGAAACGCTCCCGGAGACGACAACGCCTGAACAAGCACCTGCACCACCACCGGGGCTGAGGTGATCGACGAGGAAGACCAGACCGCCCGCTCGAGTCGTGGAATCCGCGTGACACCAAGAATGTTGTTGTAACAAAAAAAATTTTTTTTTGCTAATATTGTAAATAGTTTTCACAAACGTGTACATAGCCCAGTGTAGGGCTAAAACTGTAGTAACATGTCCGAAATTTTCCTTCCAGGGCCACCCTTGTAAACCCCTACCACCATGCGAACCACCACCCCGCCGGGTTCCTTTTTAACAAGGGGTGAATGTGGTGGTATGTATTTGGGGTCATGTGGGACTGTGAAGCAATGATGCTATTGGCTGACAGATCCCGGGTCCTGGTTGGCTGCCGACTCCTGGCTCCGCCCTGAAGGCGGAGTATACGAACCCGAGCTTCTCCCCGCCGCTTCATTCTGTTGCTGAGCTGCTGGGGACAAGTCTCGCTTAATAAAGCCTGAATCGACTTCATCACTTCTCGTCTCTCTCATAAGTCATTGTGCGCTACAGGGAGGCCACACATCTGATACTAATAAAGCCTCAGTTTGAATTCAACTTTGTCTCCATTGATCGTGCCTCACACGGCAGCCCCCAGTGAGGGCAGTGCCAGCCAACAGCACGCCTGGCAGCAGTGATGGGCACCAGGACCGGGGGCACTGGGGTGCAGGGGGGGGGCATGCGTGGGGGGTGCATGCGTGGGTGGGGCCAGTAGTGCCAACCGGGGCCACCATGTAGCCCATGGTACCTGGTTGGGCACGGGAGTGTGCGCCATGCTATCATGTTGGCCTTTCACCCTTGCGGAGAATGGCATTCAAACATCAACCTGCGATGCTGGCCACCGTGGCGATGGTCACAGCTCTGCTGGATGCCCTGCGGCAGCATGAGCGGAGGCCGCTCAGAGAGGAGGTGGAGGCTGCAGCAGAGGAACGGGCCGCAGAGGGCAGGCGGCAGACGCACAGCCTGCAGGGCCGGCTGCCCAAATGGCCGAGGAGGAGCTGCCAAGGGGGCATCGGATGACACCCTGCGTGTACCGCAACCGCATGTCATTCGAGGACCATCCGGACCAGGCATGCAGACAGAGACTGTGGATGAGCAGAGGGACAGTGTGACACATCTGCCAGATGATGGCACACCTAGCACTGCGGGTGTGAGGGAGGACACCCGTACCCAATGACCGTCAAGGTGACGGTCTCGCTGAACCTCTATGCCACGGGGTTGTTACAATCGCCGAGTGGGCACCTGTTCAGGATTTCGCCGACATCGGCGCACAGGTGTCATCACGGAGGCCCGATATGCACAGGCGGATCAGTACATCCAGTACCATGTGGACCGGGCCCACCAGGATGCCTGGGCAGCGGGGTTTGCGGCCATCGCCGGGATGCCCCGGGTCCAGGAGGTGATCGACGGGATGCATGTCGCCCTACAGCGACCTGCGGATAACAGGCTGCTGTATACAATCAGCAAGGGCTGCCACTCCATGAACATCCTGCTGGTGTGCGACCAACAGATGCACATTATGCAAGTCTGCGCCCGTTACCTGGGCAGCGTGCACGATTCATTCATACTGGCACACTCTGTGATCCCCGACATGTTCGAGGAACCCCCCCACTAGCTGCAGGGCTGGCTGCTGGGTGACAGGGTTTACCCGTTGCGGTCGTGGCTGATGCCGTCTATCCGGAGGCCACTGACTGATGGGGAGACCCGCTACAATGATGCCCATACACGACGAGGGGTGTGGTCGAGAGGTGCTTCAGAGTCTCAAGATGCACTTTAGGTGCGTGGACCGCTCTGGAGGGGCCCTCCAGGACGAGGCTAGGAGGGTCGCCCGCATCGTGGTGGCCTGCTGCATCGTCCACAATATAGCCCGGCAGAGAGGCAGAGGGGCGATGTGCTGAGGGGGAGGATGAGGAGGAAGGTCAGGCCTCGTCCAACAAGGAAGATGCAGAGGAGGGGGACAATGAGGGGGACATGGGGCGGGGCAGGCACGGGAGCCCACACAATGCCATCGCCAGGGCCAGGGCACACAGGACGCCCTCATCGTGACACGTTTCACCGACTGGGGGGGAGGGGTGTTGCTGGCCAGGGGCGTGGACACCACCGTCACAGACCCACACCCCTTCACTCTCACTCCACCAAACCACCCGCATGCACACCCCCTCAACGACACATAACTGCGGCATGACAACCTGGGGGCACTGTGTTGGCAGTGACAGCGAGCGGGTCTGGTCCATAGGATGGAGGATGATGACAACCAGCTCTGCGATGAGCTCCGGTGCTCCACGTCGAATGACAATGTCTGACTCATGCCCACAGTAGCACCTTCCACCTGGGTGATCCCTGCATGGTCCCCTCAAATCCCTTGGGTGTGGGTGCTTGGGACGGTCGCGGCGGGGGGAGGGGGGGAGGGAGAGTGGGGAGCATGGTCCACCCATGGAGCCTGCATTGGTACCCCACCCCCCACTCCCCCTGGCCAGCACTGACCGGCCCACCTCCAGACCCAGCAGACAGATCACCGGGGAAGGTTTCAACGGTGTTGACAGGTGTTTATTGTGGAGAAATATATACAGTCTGTTCCCTAGCCCCTATAACTCAACTGTGCCCTGCGCCCATACCAACTTAACTGGTGTCTAACTTTCTGGCCTTACGGGCCCTAACATTACGCCCAGGTGGTTCCCCAGACGGTACAGCAGGAGTGGAGGAGGCCTGCTGTGACTCCTGCCCTGCGACAAGGGTCCCTGTTGGTGCACGATCACCACCTTGATCGTGGTGGTCAAGCTGCTAAGACCCTCGGTACACACTGGCTCGGAGTCGCTGGTGCACGTCTCCTGGGGCACCCGGCCTGGCTGGGCCCAGCTGCTGCTCGGGCGTCCCAGATGGCGTGGTGTCGTCCTGTTCTGCCCGCTGCCCACCAGGTTCACCAGGGACAGGAGGGGGAGGAGTCCAAGGTTCCGGCACCTCCCCTACTGGGGTCACCTGCAAGTCACTCCCCTTCCATTCTTATCTAATATCACTCCGGCACAGTCACATCTGGAATCCCCAAGGATCGACCTGTTGAATCCACATCGACATGGCTGGCCCTCAGTGACACCATCTGTAATAGAGTTTCAGGTTCGACATGTATGTTTACAACACCCAGCTCTACCTCACCAACACATCTCTCAACCCCTCCACTGTCTCAGACTTGTCAGACACTTTGAAATATAGTCTGGGATGAGCAGAAATGTCCTCCAATTAAATACAAGCAAGAGTAAAGCCATTGTGGTGAATTTAAACTCGGGGGCAAGCAGCCAACTTATCCCCAGGGGGCGGGTTGTCCATTTAAATATTTTAATGAGGCGAGCACCCTCACAGTTCACCTTTGTTGTACAGTTGAGCCTTTTTGTTTCTCAGGGAAACCAAACAATTCAAAGGAGAAGTGTACCGTTTTGGTGAGAAAGTAAGTGGCTTTTCAACACTGCTGGTGCAGAGCTCTCCCCCAGCACCCAATGCGAACACTCTCCCCTTGGATTGAACCGTCTCCCATCAGATCCACTCCGTCCCAAAACAACAATGAACCCCACTAACCGCCCCCCCCCACTCTACATTAGGGAATCAGAGCCTCCCCCAACGCTTGGACTATTTATCAGGGATCAGGCCCAATGACCCCCCCCATTCCTGAATGGGAGCAACCCCACACCCTGGATTGGAGATCGAACACCCAGGCCCCTGTTATGGCTCAAAACAGGAAGTGCTGGGAAAACTCACCAGCCCTGGCATCGTCTGTGGAGAGAGAAAATAGAGTTAATGTTTCAAGTCTAATATGACTCTTCTTCTGTTATGATGATGGACAAAAGACTGTGGAATTATACATGGAAACACTGAACTTCAAAAACCCCTGAGGTTTATATTTTTAAATAGGATACAGACCCTGAAGAGTGTGCCACGAGCCACTGACAGGAATGGCTGCAGGGTCTTTCTCTATGAACCTCCCTGTGGTTCCACACACGGTAATTCCAAAATAATCCAAAGACTGACTCCCAATTCTTATCAAGACAAAGAAACATAAAGCCCATCTCATCCAGAGACCTTGGGCGTGATTCTCCGGCCACGTCTGCCCGGCGACCGGAGAATCCTCCCCGAGGTCAATGGACTTCCCCATTGTCCTCATATCGCCAGTGGAGTTCTGGGGCCAGGCGGGGAGGAAGAATCCAGTCGCTTGGGTATAGTTGCCCAGATTGTGGAGTCCAGTTCGAATACACAAAGAAGGGAATTAAAAGCTAGGTGAGAGCGCTGCCTGCCATCTGTCCGTCTATTGGTCTGTGTGTGTGTGTATGCTGTGAGAAAATAGTTGCAAGTTTGCCGCACTGAAGGATACAGTCACCGAGGCAGAGCCCCTGCAAATATAACCAACTTTTGCAGGAACATCGAAAACTCTCTCTCTCTCTCTCTGAATGTGAAAGTCGATCAGCCAGCAGAAGGATCACAGCTGGACAGTCAGAGGCTTTTTCCACGATTGGAAGTGTCAATTACAAGGGGGGACAGGTTCAAGGTGAGAGTGGGAATGTTGAAGGGAGATGTGCGGGGTAGGTTTTTCATGCAGAGAGTGGTGGGTGCCTGAAATGCGCTGCCAGAGGATGTGGTGGAAGCAGGCACATTAGCAACATTTAAGAGGCATCTGGATGGGTACATGAATAGGGAGGAAATAGAGGGGTACGGGCCGTGTGAGGGCAGAAGGATTTTTTTTAGTTAGTCCATCACGATCGGCACAGGATTAGAGGGCCGAAGGGCCTGTTCCTATGCTGTACTTTTCTTTGTTCTACCCCTAGAGTTATTTCAGGTGGATGTGCCTATTTAGAGAGGGGGAAAGTCAGACTAAATTCCTACTTTCCTGAACCTCCCAGTGACCCCTACCTAAAAGTGTGCAATTGAGCACTTTGGGCATAATAGGGTCTTAAACGTGATAGCTGCCATCATTGAATCCTACCATAGTGTTCCAACCCAACCAGTCAAAGTACTTATAAAACTCACTCTTGGTGAGCATTTGGAACTCAATTTATGCCCTAGCTGTTTGGCAAGTAGATGCATTGTCACCTGTGACAAATCTCCCAATTCGTAATATATTTCTTTCACTCTGGAGTTAATCTGGCATAACTTCAATTCTAACACCAGTGATTTGATCAAAGTGCTGCCACTTGGGAATTCTCACCTCAGCTGGATGAGGTTTTCTCTCTAACATCATCCTACTACTGTCGAATGTTATATATTCACGCAGTCTGGCTGTATCAGTCCAAACGTTCCTGTCTTGTAAATATAGCAAGAGTTTGAGTCAATTAGAGGTATTCGATTGAAACAGTACATATCTCCCGTGCTTTGATTCCACAAGAACAATTCGCTCAGTGACAAGATCCCAGGATATATATCTACATGTATATCAGCAAGAAACAAAAATTGAAACATGGTTGACTATGTAATCGAAGAAAAGTGAACTAGATTAATAAGATTGTAATTTATACACAATAAACAAAATAGAAGATTGATTGTTCGGTGCTTTACTCTAATGCTGTTGTTGAAATTAATGTTTCTCCATGTGGTGGATATTTGCAATAAGAATGTAAAACGCAATAAAATGTGCAGGGTAAACATTACAATCTTCCAGTAAATCACCAAGACCATATTCATGCACGTGACCAAGGTTTCTTCATATCACCATATCCAATAGGGAGTGGGGCCTTGCTGATACAGTATTATAGTCAGGCAGTAAATGTGCAAGCTTTTTTTTTTCACCTAAAGGTGGCCTACTACAGTCAGCTGTCCTTTTCACATTGCTTTTTCTGATATAGCCCTCGTTGCTATAGTGATACCCTCTGAAGTGTTTGTAAGGTCACCGAAAGAAGAGGCAACCCTCAGAGACCTGGAATAACTAATGCTGCTCAGTTTAAGGTCTGATGTAAATAGTCTCAGGTGACAGCAAACCGTACAAATAGTCAATTACAATTGCTCAAAGGAAATGATTTGTTGTAATGGCCACTGTTCAACCTCCATGACATCAATGTTACTATGGAAACTGTTGCCTATTGCACTGCTTAGAATTAAGTATTGATCGTGGCAGAGCCAGCCCCATTTCAGAAACTTGCTGCTTTCTTACCAGCAATTTACAATGGGAAGCCACACGTACACTGGATATTTAAAGCCCTCAGGAGCTAATTTAGAAGACAGTTACAGCGGGAAATTAGTGCAGCTCAATAATGGCATTCTGGTTCATGTCCTGTAAAAAAAAATCATTTCTTCCCTTTAGATGGCATAGGCAGCATGACAGAAAAAAAAGCGCTACTTGGCAAACGTGTTCAAATCTTCATGCAAATATGGATGGCGACAATTTTGTTAACAATAATTCAAAGAACAAGAACAAAGAACAAAGAAAATTACAGCACAGGAACAGGCCCTTCGGCCCTCCCAGCCTGCGCCGATCCAGATCCATATCTAAACCTGTCACCTATTTTCCAAGGATCTACTTCCCTCTGTTCCCCGCCCATTCATATATCTGTCTAGATGCATCTTAAATGATGCTATCGTGCCTGCCTCTACCACCTCCGCTGGCAAAGCGTTCCAGGTACCCACCACCCTCTGCGTAAAAAACTTTCCACGCACATCTCCCTTAAACTTTCCCCCTCTCACCTTGAAATCGTGACCCCTTGTAATTGACACCCCCACTCTTGGAAAAAGCTTGTTGCTATCCACCCTGTCCATACCTCTCATAATTTTGTAGACCTCAATCAGGTCCCCCCTCAATCTCCGTCTTTCCAATGAAAACAATCCTAATCTACTGAACCTTTCTTCATAGCTAGCATCCTCCATACAAGGCAACATCCTGGTGAACCTCCTCTGCACCCTCTCTAAAGCATCCACATCCTTCTGGTAATGTGGCGACCAGAACTGCATGCAGTGTTCCAAATGTGGCCTAACCAATGTCCTATACAACTGTAACATGACCTGCCGACTCTTGTACTCAATACCCCGTCCGATGAAGACAAGCATGCTGTATGCCTCCTTGACCACTCTATTGACCTGCGTTGCCACCTTCAGGGTACAATGGACCTGAACTCCCAGATCTCTCTGCACATCAATTTTCCCCAGGACTCTTCCATTGACCGTATAGTCCGCTCTTGAATTAGATCTTCCAAAATGCATCACCCCGCATTTGCCTGGATTGAACTCCATCTGCCATTTCTCTGCCCAACTCTCCAATCTATTTATATATTGCTGTATTCTCTGACAGTCCTCCTCGTTATCTGCAACTCCACCAATCTTAGTGTCATCTGCAAACTTGCTAATCAGACCACCTACACCTTCGTCCAGATCATTTATGTATATCACAAACAACAGTGGTCCGAGCTCGGATCCCTGTGGAACACCACTAGTCACCTTTCTCCATTTTGAGACACTCCCTTCCACCACTACTCTCTGTGTCCTGTTGCCCAGACAGTTCCTTATCCATCTAGTTAGTACACCCTGAACCCCATACGACTTCACTTTTTCCATCAACCTGCCATGGGAAACTTTATCAAACGCCTTACTGAAGTCCATGTATATGACATCTACAGCCGTTCCCTCATCAATTAACGTTATCACTTCCTCAAAGAATTCTATTAGGTTTGTAAGACATGACCTTCCCTGCACAAAACCATGCTGCCTATCACTGATAAGTCTATTTTCTTCCAAATGTGAATAGATCCTATCCCTCAGTATCTTCTCCAACAGTTTGCCTACCACTGACGTCAAGCTCACAGGTCTATAATTCCCTGGATTATCCCTGCTACTCTTCTTAAACAAAGGGACAACATTAGCAATTCTCCAGTCCTCCAGGACATCACCCATGCTCAAGGATGCTGCAAAGATATCTGTTAATGCCCCAGCTATTTCTTCCCTCACTTCCACCTGTCATCCATGGTTCCCTAATCTTGCCATTTCTATCCCTCATTTTCACAGGGACATGTCTGTCCGGCACTCTAATCCACCTTTCCTTAAAAGACTCCCACATTTCAAATGTGGATTTATCCTTAAACAGCTGCTCCCAATCCACATTCCCTAGCTCCTGCCGAATTTTGTTATACTTGGCCTTTCCCCAATTTAGCACTCTTCCTTTAGGACCACTCTCGTCTTTGTCCATGAGTAGTCTAAAACTTACGGAATTGTGATCGCTATTCCCAAAGTAATCATCAACTGAAACTTTAACCACCTGGCAGGGATCATTCCCCAATACCAGGTCCAGTATGGCCCCTTTCCGAGTTGGACTATTTACATACTGCTCTAAAAAACTCTCCTGGATGCTCCTTACAAATTCTGCTTCATCTACGCCTCCAACACTACATGAGTCCCATTCAATGTTGGGGAAGTTAAAATCTCCCATCACGACCACCCCATTGCTCCTACATTTTTCGAAAATCTGTCTACATATTTGTACCTCTACTTCACGCTCGCTTTTGGGAGGCCTGTAGTAAAGTCCCAACAATGTTAGTGCACCCTTCCTATTTCTTAGCTCTACCCATATTGCCTCAGTGCTCGAATCCTCCATCGTGCCATCCTTAATCATAGCTGTGATATCATCTCTGACCAGTAATGCAACTCCTCCACTCCTTTTACCTCCCTCTCTATCCCTCCTGAAGCATCTATACCCTGGGATATTTAGTTGCCAGTCTTGCCCTTCCCTCAACCAAGTCTCCGTAATACCAACAACATCATATTCCCAGGTACTAATCCAAGCACTAAGTTCATCTGCCTTACCTGCTACACGTCTCGCATTGAAACAATCCCTTATTGTAGAGATGTGGCTTTTCCAGGTCTCCCATTGATCTGAATATAGACTTTATGTACCAAATATTTCTTACTGCTTACAAATATGGCTAGATTAACTACTATGTTAAATTATGTCCCAGGTTCATAGTAGTGTATTGAATTTTGTGAAGTTATTGACTGTTTGAACTCCATTATCAAAATATGAGAAATAATGAAACAGGTTTTTATTGTTTAATTAAAGGCAATATCTCTTCCTAAATTGTAAGGCTGTTATTTTGTTACCTTAATTATTTGAGAAGCTGTAAATTGACTGCATTTTATGTGATGTGAGAAATACCTGACATGGTTTTATGGTACATCAGAAACTGCAATGATTCTAGTCAGGGTTTAGCACATAAATAAATGAGGTGGTCAGAAGGTTGATGCATCGACATACTATAATACAGTTTTACCAAGTGGTTTCCTGCACAAGGTACCTTCCCCAAGCCAAATACCCAACCTCAGTATGCATTTGGTAATCACTGGGCTCTTCTCTCATAGAAAGAAGGAAAAGACACAGGTCGAGGTGTATCGCTTTCTGCTTTGATTTCTAACCACCCTGATGCCTCAGAGAGACACGATCCTGGACTATAGCTTGTCCATTCTCTCAGTAAGGATAGGATATATTGTTGGGATAAATAGGAAGAATTATAAGAGTGAAGTGTTCAAAAGTTGTTCCTGGCTCCTGAAGTGTGCTGCGTCTGCCCTGGCCCAGGTGTACTGATGTTTCCTAGCACTGACAAAGGAGTAGGCAATTGGAGCACCATTGAGGGCTACATTCCAGGCTGCTTCGTCAGGAACCTTCTGGTTGCTATTGGAGACCAGCAGCAGGAGTTCGCAAAATGCAATATCTAGGTCCTATTAAGTCTGCTTTCAGATTCCTTCACACTGTCTGGTGTGTGAGGAGGTACCTGGCACCAACACAACACCAACTTCGCCACATACCCCTGCATCTGAGCGACAGGAACGAAGAGGCAGAAGGCCAGGAGCACTCAGGAATCCTTCTTCCTTCATTTCAATTATAACTTGGCCCCACCAAGAAGCTCCCAGCACATCCAGCACTCGGCTCTTCTTCTTCAGGGCTGGATGTAGTCCCAGATGAGGCCATGCTCCCAACGGTGCTGCTGAGATCAGAGAACTGTCAGCCAGTCAGATTGGCTGGCAGCTCTCAGAGGCGGAAGTTACTCCTCAGATGCAGATGGAAGACCCGTCTCAAGAGAATTGATGCTCCTCAGAGGGCCAGCTGTAAAATCCTGTCTTATGGGCAACATGAAGGGTGTATGGAGCAAGCCAAAAAGTCTCTGCCCCCTTTTCCTGACCTCTGCACCCAAGAGTGGGTGTTTTCCTAACCAAAGGTCAGAAAAATCAGCCCTAATATATTCTGTAATGTCTAATAGAGTGAAGCCGTGCTCCAGAGTTGTCACATTGGAGAAATGCTGGTGGCATTACACAAATGGTCTATTTGCACAATTCATTTTTTTTTGATTCCCATTGCAAATTGAAAGAAAGAATTCATTATCTATTATGAAGTATTTACAAATACCTTGTGGACATCTTTGTCATTTCCAGTATATCCTCAAATCTGCATTCCCCAGGAATAATTTTCCCAGCCCCTTGGGGGTGGGATTGGAAGTGGAAGGGAAGGAGACTGAAAAATGGGAAGAACTGTGTCAGGACAGCCTTCCTAAGCATTCCCATGAACTTTTCCCAGGGCAAGCTTAGCTGTGGATCGGATGTCCACTCCACAGAGGCAGGAAGGAACTTTAAATACTTAAAGCTCAAATTAGGAGCAGTTTTCTTGGCTTGCCTTCATTTTGCCAGCAGCTGAACACCCCACCACCCCACACCCCGTAATGGAGATTACCAGCGCAGGGTGAGCAATGCATCGAAGCCAGAGGATTCATCCCCAATTGGTGGGTCTGCAGGAAGTAAAACCTTCTGCTCTGGCCTCTGTGATTCTCCCTGAGTGGCCTATCGTCCCATTCAGTGGGACCTTGCGCCTTCTCCACGCTGCATTATCAATGTAATTTTACACCTCCATGTTGAGGGCAACTCGAGATCTGCTACCTGCCTCCACAACCCCACCTCTCCCCGTGGTGCTGCCAAGGCTCCAGAGCTGCTGGCCAGTAGCATCAAGAGCTCACCTGCCAATCTTAACAGGAAGCTGAGCATAGAAACATAGAATCATAGAATCACAGAACTTACAGTGCAGAAGGAGGCCATCTGGCCCACCGGGTCTGCCCTGGCACTTGGAAAGAGCACTCGATCCAAGCCCATGACTCCACACCATCCCCGCAACTGAGTAACCCCAACTAACCTTTTGGACACTAAGGGGCAATTTAGCAAGGCCAATCTACCTAAGCTGCACATCTTTGAAACAGCCAATTGGAGGCAATATTCAAGGAATATTGCAATGCTCGTCTCGCTGCTGGCATGCCATTTGGATCTTGCACCTGGGGCCCGAAGCCCAAGGGAAGATCCTGCTCCACATTTTAACTCAGAGTCATAATTGAAATCATTGGGATAGAAACTCATTCTGCTCCTTTTATTTGGTCCCATAACCAACCGTGGACATCCAATGTGCCCGAATCATTCAGCTCAAGGCTTTAGAGGTATTGAGCCTCGGAACCCATTATAATAATAGGGGCAAGAGCTTCCGATGCCTGCCCCACCTCCAGAGGTAGCTGTCCTGACTGCAGGATTCAATTGAGCTCCCTACCTCAGCAACAATGACCCTCAATTAAGTCCCAGGAACAAGATGGGCAAATCAGGGCTATCAATGGCCGTCAGGAGTGCTGTGGGGTCAGGAGGAACATTGACCTCTCAGCATGTCAACAAAAGTATCGAGTGTGATTCAATGGAATAATGTGAACATTTTGGCATGGTGTTTCGTGACGGCTAGACTGTTGAGATAGATTCTGCTATTCAATGGCACTTAGCCTTTTTTGGGGGCCCTGGGGAGTTTCTGCCCGGTAAAGGCCACACTTTGAAATTTTTCAGTCACTGGGGAGCTGAAGAACCGGCGAGACCGGCTCTTCAGAGATCAGGGTGCCATTTTGATAGGCTTTCCCGATCTCCATACACTCCCCTTTCAGGACCCCCCTTTCAGAACCCTCCCTTCAACCCCCCCAACCATCCTGCGGCACCGTCATATGCCCCTCACCCTCTCCTCTCATGGGCATGCCCCCCCCCCCTCAGGCTCCTGCTCTTGACAGTACCAATCTGGCACTTGGGCACCTAGACACTGACAGCCTGGCACCTGGAACCCTGGCAGTGCCAACCAGGAACCCTGGCAGTGACAAGTTGGCGCTGCCAGTGTGCCCGGGTGGCACTGTCAGGGGGCCAGGGGGAGTGCCAGGATATTACCCTGCCCTGGCCCCGACCACCCCAGGGGGCTCTAATGGCCTCCGAGATCCCCTGAGTTGCCATCATGCATGATTCATCCTTGTGGAAACCAGTATTAATTGGCGCCCAGTTGAGGCCTCTTCGGCACGGCCATTGACTCCAGGATCTGGGTGAATCATAGAATCTGTAAAGTGCAGAAGGTGGCTATTTGACCCATCGAGTCTGCACCCGCCCTCTGAAAGAGTACCTTAACCCGGCACACTCCCCGTAACCTTTTGACACAAGGGGGCAATTTAGCCCCGCCCTTTACTTAACCTACACATCTTTGGACTGTGGGAAGAAACCGGAGCACCCAGAGGAAACCCATACAGACACGGGGCAATCATGCAAACTCCACACAGACAGACACCCATGGTCGGAATCGAACCTGGGTCCCTGGCGCTGTGAGGCAGTAGTGCTAGCCACTATCAGTTATCATTACCTTTATCACAGTGAGGCTTGGACAGTGTATCAGTGAGAAATAACAGCACCAGAGAAATTCCATCAGCAATTCTTCCGCTGCCTCCTCTGGATTCAACCAGGAGACCGTCGAACAACCATTAGTTTCCTTCTTGAAGCCAGCTTCACAAGCATTCAGGCAAAACACCTGCAAAATCAACTTCGATGGACTCGACCAGTGTTCTTCAAACTTGGGGGCCCGTCCCACAGGTGGGTCGCGGACGGGTGGCAGGAGGGTCGCGGAGCCATCCTTCACGGCGCTCCCGATCGCGCAAATCCCCCCGCAGAAGCCAGCTTTTAATAACGCCGGCTGCAAGCAGCCATTAAAATGGCTGCAAGCATGTAAAAAATATTCGGCCGCATTGCGCATACGATCATCGGGCGCGCATGTGCAGTGCGGCCGCTATTTTTTTAAACGGTCGCAGCTTTTTGTTTTACAAGTTTGGGTTTTTTAATTCATTTTATTCATTTATTTTATTCATTTAATTTTTATTTTTTTCATTTATTTTATTCTTTTTTTTACAAGTTCGGGGGGGGTTTATTCATTTTATTCATTTATTTTATTCATTTTTATTTTTTTCATATATTTTATTCATTTTTTTAAAACTAATTTGGGGGAGGTTTATTTAATAAAATTTTACAGGAAAAAATGCCGAACTTTGGATCGATGGAGACTCCATACTTTCCGACACTGGAAGGCTTCACCTTCATCCAACAGGTTCCATTGGAGGATTGTGTACGAGGGCCAAAGGGACCCAAAACCATTTCCTCCATTTTTATCAGCAGCAAACAAGGTAAGAGAAAATGTGGGTTGCGCAGGTCGGCCGGCGTGGGTCGCTCAGGTCGGCCGGGTTGGGTCCCAAAGGTTGGCCGGTTGGTAAAAATGGGTCCCCAGAAAAAAAGTTTGAAGAACACTGGACTAGACACTGTGCCTGGATGGTTGAAAACGGTTTCCCTCACCAGGTCCCCTTTCCTCAACTCTCAAATGGTCAACGTTCCAGGAAGGATAAAGAAAATGTTTCAAAGACATTCTAAAGCTCTCCTTAAAGTGTGGCAGCATTGACATTAATGATTCGGAGCTGCTCGCTGCACATCATTCAGAATGGCAGCAACTGGTCCATTCAGCTGCATGGCGCATGAGTCCAAACGTCGTAACGATGGAGCAGCGTGGCAGCTGAGGGGGAAAGAAAAGGAAGCAGAACCTGCATTCCGGATCCCAAAACCTGCATTCCGGATCCCGGAACCTGCATTCCGGATCCCAAAACCTGCACTCCAGATCCCGGATCCTGAACTCCAGATCCCGGAACCTGCACTCCAGATCCTGGACCCTGCACTCCAGATCCCAGAACCTGCATTCCGGGTCCCAGAACCTGCACTCCGGATCCCGGAATTTGCACACATGATCCCAGAACCTGCACTCTGGATCCCAGAACCTGCACTCCGGATCCCAGAACCTGCACTCCGGATCCCAGAATATGCATTCTGGTTGCCAAAACCTGCACTCCGGATCCCAAAACCTGCACTCTGGATCCTGGAACCTGCACTCCAGATCCTGGAACCTGCATTCCGGATCCCGGAACCTGCACTCCGGATCCCGGAACCAGCATTACAGATCCCAAAACCTGCACACCGGATCCCGGATCCTCAATTCCGGATCCCAAAAACTGCACTCTGGATCCCAGAACCTGCATTCTGGATCTCAGAAACTGCATTCTGGGTCCCAAAGCCAGCACTCTGGATCCCGGAACCTGCATTCCAGATCCCAGAACCTGCACTCCGGATCCCAGAACCTGCACACCGGATCCCGGATCCCCGAAACTGCACTCTGGATCCCAGAACCTGCATTCTGGATCACAGAAACTGCATTCTGGGTCCCAAAGCCTGCACTCTGGATCCCGGAACCTGCATTCCAGATCCCAGAACCTGCACTCCAGATCCCAGAACCTGCACACCGGATCCCGGATCCCCGAAACTGCACTCTGGATCCCAGAACCTGCATTCCGGATCCCAGAAACTGCACTCTGGATCTCAAAACCTGCACTCCAGATACCGGATCCTCAATTCCGGATCCCAAAAACTGCACTCTGGATCCCAGAACCTGCATTCTGGATCCCAGAAACTGCATTCTGGGTCCCAAAGCCTGCACTCTGGATCCCGGAACCTGCATTCCAGATCCCAGAACCTGCACTCCGGATCCCAGAACCTGCACACCGGATCCCGGATCCCCAAAACTGCACTCTGGATCCCAGAACCTGCATTCTGGATCCCAGAAACTGCATTCTGGGTCCCAAAGCCTGCACTCTGGATCCCGGAACCTGCATTCCAGATCCCAGAACCTGCACTCCGGATCCCAGAACCTGCACACCGGATCCCGGATCCCCGAAACTGCACTCTGGATCCCAGAACCTGCACCCGGATCCCAGAAACTGCACTCTGGATCTCAAAACCTGCACTCCAGATACCGGATCCTCAATTCCGGATCCCAAAAACTGCACTCTGGATCCCAGAACCTGTATTCCGGATCCCAGAAACTGCATTCTGGATCCCAAAACCTGCACTCCGGATCCCGGAACCTGCATTACAGATCCCAAAACCTGCACTCTGGATCCCAAAACCTGCATTCCATATCCCAGAACCTGCACTCCGGATCCCAGAACCTGCACTCCAGATCCCAGAACCTGCATTCCGGATCCTAGAATCTGCACTCCGGATCCCAGAACTGCACTCCGGAACCCAATATGTGCTCTCTAGGTCCTAGAACCTTGTGGGACATCCTGCCCCATGTGCCAGAAGGTCTGCGGGTTAAAATCGGCCTGTTCAATCACATTGCAGAAACTTGTGACCCCATCATTCTCAAATCGAGAGAGAGCCATCAACGACGCAGGAATAAGGAAGCCCTACCTAGTGGCACAGTGGGTGTACCTACACCTCAAGGACTGCAGCGGTTCAGGAAGGCAGCTCACTACCACCTCCTAAAGGGCAACTAGGGATGGGCAATAAATGCTAGCCTAACCAGCGACGCCCACATCCCATAAATGATTTTTTATAAAAGCACAGACTCTCCTGCTGCACTTGGAGACTTTGGCCAGAATTCTCCGGTCGTTGCGATTTCCTTTCCTGCTGACAGCGCACTGCAGCCTGCGGATTTGCCGACGCGTGGGATGGTTAAAATGGGGGGCGGGATTCTCCGACCCTCCGCCGGGTCGGAGAATCGCCGGGGGCTGGCGTGAATCCCGCCCCCGCCGGTTGCCAAATTCTCCGGCACTGGATATTCGGCGGGGGCGGGAATCGCACCGTGCCGGTGGGCGGGGGCGGGCCCCCCCCCCGGCGATTCTCCACCCCACAATGGGCCGAGGTCCCGCTGTTGGAATGCCTGTCCCACCGGCGTGGATTAAAACACCTTTCTTACCGGCGGGACAAGGCAGCACGAGTCCGGGTTCCTGGGGGGGGGCGCGGGGCGATCTGGCCCCGGGGGCGTGCCCCCACGGTGGCCTGGCCCTCGATCGGGGCCCACCGATCCGCGGGCGGGCCTGTGCTGTGGGGGCACTCTTTTCCCTCCGCCTCGGCCAGTTTTCACCATGGCCGATGCGGAAGGGACACCCCCCCGTGCATGCGTGGGGATGACGTCAGCGGCCGCTGACGATTCCGCACATGCGCGGACTTCCACCGGCCGGCGAAGACCATTCGGCCCCGGCTGGCGTGGCGCCAAAGGCCTTTCCCGCCAGCCGGCGGAGCGCCAACCACTCCGGCGCGGTTGTAGCCCCTCAAGGTGAGGGCTTGGCCCCTAAAGGTGCGGAGAAATCCGCCCCCTTGGGGCGGCCCGACGCCGGAGTGGTTCCCGCCACTCCATCCCGCCGGTCCCCCCGCCCTGCCGGGTAGGGGAGAATCTCGCCCGGGAAATCCAATTGTCAAGCAGCAGGAAGCTCCCACCACAGTGAACCACGCATGTGGCTAACGATGCCCTCTCTGGGTCTCCTCAAGAAAAGCTCTCCCACAATTGATGGGAGAGGGCCCAGACTGGCAGTGGGATGCCAGACATAAGACTCCTCACCTCATTCCAGGAGCGGGCCCTGGAGGTGACTTGTGTGGCCGACACGGAGGCTGGTGGACGCCACAGAGGTGAGTAATCACCGGGTTCCACTCGGAGGACCTGTCAAACATGAGTACTGATTGCCTCACTGACTGACCCATCCCTCACTCTGACCACATGACCATTCTCCTCAGGTCCTCCAGCTGACAGAGCCGGCCCATCCCGGGCGGCCCCCCTCTCTTGACTCCGAGGAGAACACCTCGGAGGGGGGCTCCGAGGATGGAACTGTGATAGTTGTGTCACAGCTATCAACCCCACCCTCCACCAACACAGAAACACGCACCTCGGCGGGACATGTTAGTAGTCACGCTTTCGGGGCACAAACTGGTGAGCACCACACTGCTACTGATGTACATCTGGTAGAGGCAAGACAGCAGCAGAGGGCTGCTGGATCCCAGGATCCAGCTGGGTCCCAGCCTGATGCTGAGCCTCTTGAAGTGGGTTACCTGGAGCTGATGGGGTGCAGCCGGGACGCTCAGAGGGAGATTTCAGCATCGCTCCAGCAGATCCATAGCCGCTTGGAGGAGTCCCAGAGGCTACGGGCGCAGGAAACGGCACCGTTAAAGTGGCACCGAGGCCAACAATGGTAGTGTGGAAAGCCTGGTGCACGATGTCGGCACCGTGAGTGAAGGTGTCCAAGGCGTTGTGCAGTCGGTGACAGCCGTGGCTGAGGGCCTCGGCAGAATGACCACCTCACTGGAGGATGTCACCCAGAACCAGGCCAACCTTGATGAGGTTCTGCAGGACATGTCCTGCTCTCAGGTGGGCATGGCTGAGGCTCTGCGGTGTTTGTCCCAGGCTCAGGTGGGCATGGCTGAGGCACTGCAGAGCATGGTCCAGTCACTGAGAAACATCTCTGAGGGTGTTGACATGATGGTGCAGACCATGGGGAACCACCAGGGCTGACAGAGCCAAATGATGCAGGAGCAGCCGAGGCTCGAACCAGCTGCCCTTCTGTCCCAAGGTGGACCCCAGGGCCCTATGGGCACCGACCAGGAGGAGGTGGGACTGAATGCCAACCCGTCTCATGGAGTGTTGACGGTGGGCACCAGCTCCCCCGAGTCCCACCCCTCTGATGAGGCTGCGTCTCAGCGTCAGCACAAGGGACAGGGCAGCACGGCTGTGCATGTGCCGATGACAAGTGAGCCAGGGCCCGCTGGCCCCAGAGCCTCCAGAGGATGCCCGCCAAGGGCATCGAAGGCCACAGGATGACATAGGCAGCTGGCAGCCACCACCTCAGATGTGCACCCTGGGGAAATACCTAGACATAGTGGTAGAGCTAGGAGGGCCAGGCACATTGAGGATCACTGAGGAGAGGGTGGGGTGAGGGGGGAGGGGGGGGGGGGGGGAGGGGGTCAGCACCACTTGGAGTGGGGTACTGTACAGCACATTAAACTCCTTTTTGCACAATCTTTATGATGCCTCTGTCACTTTCTTCCCCAATGTGGGCTGACCCCCGGACCCTTTGCCCAACTCTCCAGGTATTCCCCCCTCCTCGTGGCACTCACCCACCCTCCAGCCATGGCCATGTCCCTGCAGCTGTGTCTCATCCCCTGGGTGTTCGAATGTTGGATGTTGCATGTGTGGTGTTGCCTCCCGCAGTGTTCAAGAACAGTGCCCAGGTATCAAGGTGTGATTGGGATTCTAGGCAATGACTCCCATATGCCACATGGCCCGCCCACCCACAGGAATCCACTTGGCATGTGTCAAGTGCTCACTTAACCACGATTGCCAATTCGTTATTGGCAATAGCCTTCAGCCGCACAGCCAGAGGCCTCAGCAGTTGGTGGAGGGTTATGGGTGATCGTTGGGGCAGATGGGCAGGGACAGGAGTTGCCAGAAGATTGGGTAAACACACATCCAGGGTTGGCATGGAGGTGCCGTGAGTGGTCCCCCCCCCCCCGCGCCTGCCCCTCCATCCCCCCATAGCGGCCCACCCCAGCGGAGGGTCCCCTACCCCCAGCAGAGGGTCCCCCAACCCCGGCCGAGGGTCTCCATCCCCGCCAAGCACTGGGGTAGCAAGCCCAGCGCCCCCGGGCTTTTTGCCTGTGAGAAAAGAATGCTCCTCATCTCCTCGGCTCCCCACAGAAGCCCTTCCGCCAGGTTCACGGTTTTCAAAAAGGAGTACTAATCGGCGTGAGCACTCGCTGGAGGGGCCGCTGAATGTCGGGAGGCCGTTGGATATGGGGTCGTTCTCGTTAATTGTATGGAAATAGGGTTTAAGTGGTGATAATTGATCTCTCGCCACGCTACAGCGAGATCCCGATTTTGCCTATGGGAGGGGGCCAGTTGCATCGCAAACTGTTTGGTGCCTGGCGCGGATCTCGTTTTGGACTCTCCCGCTATTCACTGGTCTCGTTAAGCTTGAGCGAGAGCGCAACAAGGTCGGAGAATCGCGCCAACGCTTCAAGTCTGGATGACTCTTTGTCAATCCTGTCATCCAGACTCGAGACGTGAGCAACATTCTTTCTCCACAGATGCTGTCAGACCAGCTGAGATTGTCCAGTATTTTCTGTTTTTGTTCCAGATTCCAGCAGCTGCTGTAATTTGTTTGTGTCTTGCAGCTGGTAGCTTCAGGCCTATGCTTTAGGAGCCAGTAACATTTGTTGATGTTGGACAATATATAAAACCATCTTTAGGTGTTCAAGTGTCTGCCCTAAAGTGATGGCAGCAAAGCTGAACCTCAAAGGGGCATGAAATCATTCACAAATATAAAACAAAATGGAAATCCTTTCCCATTCGCCCTAAAGAATTTCAAAAAAATTCCTTGGCTTGGATTCTCTGAAATCCCAGCCAAATGTTGACGCCAGCGTCAAAACCGGGGCGAGCGATGCCGACGTCAACGGACCTCCAAGCCCAGCATTCACCCCTTCCTAAGGGGCTAGAACGGCGCCTGAGTGCTGTCCGCTGCTCCGACGGCGAAAGCCGGCCCACCACGGCCGGCGCGGGTCCGCGCATGCGCGCCACAGCCATCTCCACGCCGGCCCCCGGACAATATGGCGGAGCCCGACAGGGGCCCGGCGCGGAGGAACACAGCCCCCCCCCCGGAATGAGCCCGCCCGCCAATCGGTTGCCCTCGATCGCAGGCCTGGCCGCCGTGAAGGCCCCCCCGGAGTCGGCTCCCCCCACCCCCCCTCCCCCTCCACCAGAATGGCCCCCGCAGCCAGAACGCTGAGGTCCCACTGAGTAGGACTATACGAAAATGACTTCGGCGGAACTCGGCCCGTCAATTGCGGAGAATCGCCGGGGGGGGGGGGCGCTTTCAATGGCCCCCGACTGTGCCGGCGCGATTGGTGCCGACTCTCCAGTCGCCGGAGAATCAGCGGCCCGGCATTGGAGCGGCGTGGCAGGATTCGCGCACCCGCCCCCCCCCCCGGCAATTCTCCCACCCGGCGCAGGATCGGAGAATCCCGGCCCTTATGTGTTGCCAAGTTTCCAAAAACCTAAGAATGATTTGCTTTTTGAAAATAATTATGTTTTTACATTTTATAATGAATTTTTTTGTGCTCAGGAGTTAGATGTGGTTTGTGATTTTAAAGAGTGGCAAAATTGAGAAAAATGCACGTTACTGCCTGGAAAAAAGGGAAGCATCTTGCAAAAATTATGTGCGCTCATATTTTAACTTCAGGCTGTTTTTCAGTGAGTGTGCAGTTGTGTGAGTGGGATAGTCACCCACTGCTGTAGAAATGCTGCTCAGGATATTTATCTGATCATAAGGAATAGAAGCAGGAGTAGGACATTTGACACACTGAACGACCTCCGCCATTCAATAAGGTTATGACTGATCTGACTGTGACCTTAACCCCACTTGCCTGTCTGTCCCCTCCATAACTCTTAATTCCCTTGCTGCTCAAAAACCTGTCTAACTCAGCCTTGAATATATTCAATGACCCAGCCTCCACTGCTCTCAGGGGAAGAGAATTTCAAAGTCTGAAGACTCTCTGGGAAAATAAATTCTTCTTCCTCTGGGTCTTAAATGGGAGACCCCTTGAGCGGATTCTTTGTTCCTGAGACCTAAGACTAAGTGTTGATGCCAGGGCAGGATTCGTGGAATTCCACGACAGCAAAACTGGCGCCGCACCTGGATCGATTCAGCGACTGGAACGCGCGCCACGTGGAACACAACCGATTCCAATGAGAAACGGAGCCGGATTTACCGGATTCGCAATTGACACTCGGGAGGCTGACAAGCTGCAGCCGCATATACACACTTCACTCCCCACACACACTCATCCGAGCCAACAAGATGACACTGGTTGCGCTGGAATGCGCCCACCCCGCTGATAGGTCGGCTGGGGCCAGACAGCCCCTAGGAGGCTGCTCTGGGGGGAGACCCATGCAACCTGTGGCCCTCAGTCTGTGGCATGCTCAGCCACATGGCTGCCTTGCAGGCCGCGGCTAATGGTGTCCCGTGTCCATCCAGCCGACCCCACAGCCCATCTCCTGGTCACTCCCCCGGCCCCGGCTGAAGCCCCCCGGCCAGCGGCACAAACGTCAGAAAACTATGGCGATGATGGACACTTTCCGTATTGCCTCTCTCGCCCTCAGCAGCCACAACGCCTGTTTCATGATTTTTAAAAGCACATGTGACCCGCGTCGGTGGAGGCGTGGAATCACGGAGGCCGCGGAGAATACTGGGTCAGGCCCACTAATGATATGCCAAGGGTGTTCACTGTACCTGCGGAGGTGGAACGCTTTGACGCTGCTGTCGAGGCGCCCGTGAATTGCGATTTGAAGGGGAACCGCACCCGCCACGATTTTGGCGTCAAAACCAATTCTCTGCCCAATCGTGTTTCCCAATTCCAGCGTCAGTCGACGGAGAATCCTGCCCCTTATTTTTATACTGTGCCCCTTAAGTCGAATTCCACCATGAGAGGGAACGGCCTCCCAGCATCAACCTGTTAAATCCCCTCAGAATCGTTCATGTTTCAATAAGGTCACCTGTCACTCTTGCAAACTCCAATGAGTGGAGGATATTCTCATCTTACTCAACCTTCAGTTTTCTCTAACTGCTTCCAATGCAAATAGATCCCTCCTTAACTTGATTAGAAGACCAAAACTGTGCACTCCAGTATCCTGTATAATCGTAGTAAGACTTTATCCCAACTTTTGTACTCCGTCCCTTTCGCAATAAAGGCCAACATTCTGCTTGCCTTCCTAATTACTGGCCACGCTTATGTTGTGTTATGCTTCTTCATGTGGCATAAGCTGCTTCCTTGATGTATGCTCTGACAAAGGGAGGTTCAGACTTGGAGATAGGTTTAACAGTTAACAATTCTCCTACTTGAGTTCGACTCTCCTGCTAATCTTGCTATAGTAACTCAGTCTAACTAACCAGTCTGCTCTAAGCCATGCGGTGGGTGTGATGCTTCTGATCTGCCCCTGTCCTACTCTCTAAATGTCGCCTGTGGAAAGAGAAAAAGCATGTGTTCCCTGTCCTTTTATATGGGTTGCCCCCTTGTGGTAGCGTCACCTCTGCGTGTCTTGACTGCCCATTGGTTGTGTCCTATTCTATGTGTTCATTAGCTGCATGTCTGCATGTCATGACATTTCCGGTGCTCCCTCTAGTGTTTACTTAGTTGTAGTGTATTTACATTAACCCCTTGTGTATTCACAGTGATGCATATCACCACAGTTTGCATGCTAACTTTTTGCGATTCATGTACAAAGCCACTCATATCCCTCTGAATTGCAGGGAACCTCATTCAAATCCATCCAGCTGGCTGTTCCAGGTGGGATGTCATTAGAAAGGGGAGGAAAATGAAACTTCTGGTGGCGACGTGTCGGAGGAGGTCGCACGTAAGGTAGGTCGCATGTAAGGTAGCTCCCACATTTTTGGGGTATTTTTACTCGATTTCCATGGATAATTTCTGTACAGGCTCATCCCGGTTGAGAGCTGTTTGCCAAAGTATATCAAAAATCCTAAGAAGGAATATTGGTAAGAAGGGTGTGAATGTTAGTCCTCCCGCAGAGTTGAGCAAGGCATGGAGTCCATTGAGAGGGAAGATGGCGGAGGCAGGCTCGTCGGGTGGGGCCACACCTATTACGATGGATAAGCTTGCAGAGGTGATGGCAACTGGATTTGAATGGCAGTTCAAAAAGCACTTTGAACGACAAGGGCGGGAGATGCTGGAGACCCTCAAGCAGTCAGTGAAGGAGGCACTGGCCCCGATAAAGGAGGCTCCTGGAATAACGTTGGAGACAGTGCAGGAGTATGGTGATGTGTTGAAGGGGGTGGAGGAGACATTGTCGTGGCACAGTGACAGCTGCCCTTGTTGGCAGCAGAGCTGCTGAAGGTGGAGGATAGGAACAAGGTCCTGAGGACTAAAGTCGAGGACCTGGAGATTAGGTCGCGGAGGCAGAACCTCGGGATCGTGGGTTTGCCTGAGGGGGTAGAGGGCCGGAGGCCAAAGATGTATTTTGTGACGATGTTCGTGAAGTTGTTTTGGGGAGGACCCTTCACTTTGAGCTGTGAAGAAACAGTGCAAACCACTGTGTTATTGTTAAGGCCCATAAGGTCAGAGAGGTAAATACCAGTTAAGTTGGCATGGGTGCAACACACAGTATAGCGATAAGGACTAGGGCATGAACCTGTACGTATATGTTCACTGTTTCGCAATAAACAACTCTTCAAAACAGTTCAGCCTGCCTCGATGCTCTGTCAGAATGCTGCGAGGGGTGAGCTGGGCTGGGCTGGCTGCAGAGGGAGCACTGGGGGAAGGGGGCAGATGTTGGGGGAGGGCTTGAGCTGGGGCCCCAGTTCAGCCAGTGGTCACCACTCCAGTACCCCACCCCCATTCCTCTCCACCCATTCACCCCCACATCCTCCCCCTCATCCCACCCACCATCTCCACCCCAGCCACACCAAAGGTTCGATGGACCTTGTGATGGAATGGCCAGCTCGCCTGCAGAGATCGCCCAGTGGGAAAGTGCTATCGTAGGCAGAAGTCAGATGTTGTCAAATAATGTGAAGCACCAGAGCTCATCGCAGAATGGGGAGGCATCACCCTCCATCCCATGGGCCAGACTCGCTGTTACCGCTAAACTAGGGCACCCACCCCACAGTGAAGCATGTAGGAATCATGGAGGCGTTTGTGTGTGGGGGGGGGGGTGGTATGACGGTGGTCATAGGGGGGGTGGGGGGGTTGACTGCGCAGGGGGCTGGTGTGGGGGTGGAGGTGGGATTGGGATGTCCGTGCTGCTGGCCAGGCCCCCAAGTCGGTGAACCTGGAGGCGAGTAGAGTGTCCCGTGCGCATCAGACCTGGCATCCTTCTGTGCCTACCTGCACCCATGTGCTGTGCATCCTCGTCCTCCCCGGCACCCTTCTCCTCCAGCACATCGCCCCTCTGCTGCACGATGTTGTGGAGGACGCAGCAGACCACCACGTTGTACACTGGAGCACCCTCCAGAGCAGTCCAGGCACCTGAAACACATTTTCAGGATAGCGAAGCACTGCTCTTTCATGCCCCTGGTCATGGCCTTGGTGTGGTTGTAGTGGGTCGCCACATCAGTCCATGGCCTCCAGCTAGCTGTCATCAGCTGCAACAGCGGATTACCCTGTAGCTCAGAAGCCAATCGCTCAGCTGGGATATGCGAGGCTGAAGGCGTTGCGCACACTGCCTGGGTATCAGGCACAGAAGTATATGATGCGCAGCTCATGGTCTGCATTTTCATTGAGTGGAACCCCTTTTGGTTTGTGAGGACTGACCTGTCATAGGCCGGTGCTCATAGAGGGACATGGATCCCGTCGATCACTCGAGTAGCTCGGGGGTGGTGAGGTGGGGGAACCCATACAGCCAGTGTCACTCTGCACAACCACGGGCCATGGTGGATAGTCAATTGGGTGCACAGCAAGATGGCTGCTTTGCAGGTTGCAGTATTGGCAACCCCTGTCTGGACGGCCAGCCCCGTGGGGGGTCACCATGATGCCACTGCCCATCTCCTGGTCACCACCCCCCCCGCCACCCCCACTGCCCACCCCGGGCCTGGCAGAGCTCAGCCAGCACTGCCAGTGGCAGGACCAGCAGGACCGGCAGCCCACGGTCGAGTCTCTCCATGTCCTACCTTCTCTCTCTCTACCTCAGCAGTCACGACTCCTGTTTCCCGATTTTTAAAACTAAAAGTGAAACGTGCCGTTGGTAATTCCTCTTGCCGTAGACGGAGCATCGCAGAGGGCCTGAAGAATACCAGGTCAGCATTTACTGTACGTGCGGAGTAGAACGCGTTGACGCTGCTGTCGAGGCACCGCCACATATCCCAGCGCCGGCCATGATTTTATCCTCACAACCGACTCTCCGCCTAATCGTGTTTCCCAATTCCGGAGTAGGCCAATGGATAATCCTACCCTTGTGTCAGCGAGGCTCGATGCCAAATTTAGAGTGTGGGAGGATAAGGGGTTGGAAGGAATGAGGGATTTGGTTTTGGAGAGGCGATTTGCGAGCTTGGAGCAGTTGTCGGAGAAATTTGGATTCTCGCAGTCAGAAACCTTCAGGATTTTTCAGGTTCGTAATTTTGCGAGGAAGATTTTCCCGACGTTCCCCATAATGCTGCCATCATCATTATTGGAGAGGGTGTTGTCACATGCAGGGATGGAGGAGGGGAATACTTCAGGGATTTATGGGGGGATCCTGGCAGAGGATATAGTATCTCTGGAGGGGGTTAAGACCAAGTGGGAGGAAGAGTTGGGGAGAGAATTGGATGATGGAGTGTGGTGTGAGGCACTGTGGAGGGTAAATGCTACATCTTTGTGTGCAAGACGTACTAATACAATTGAAGGTGGTGCATAGGGTGCACCTGAGTTGGTGTAGGATGAGTAGGATGTTTGCGGGCCGGGAGGATAAGTGTGAGTGTTGTGGGAGGGGACCGACTAACCAGGAGCACCTGGTCTCGTCGTGTCCTTAGCTTGTGAGACTCTGGGTCTCCTTCTTTAGCACCATGTTAGCAATTCTGCAAATTGAATTGGAGCCCTATCCCTTTGGGGGTCATATTTGGGATGTCAGACCTGTCGGATCTGCAGACAGGGGAGTGGAAGCTGATGTTCTGACCTTCACCTCGCTGATTGCTTGCAGGTAAGCTCTGTTGGCTCAGTGTAGTTGGGGAACTTATGGAATTCTAGCACCTCGAGAAAGTCAAGTACACTGTGTGGTGATCTTTGTGAGGGGTTTCCAGGATGGAAGGAGTAGTGATCACAAAGATACACAAAGCTCTTTTGAAGAACTAAACTAATTTTATTAACACTACTAAATTTGAGTTTGACACTTTGTGGTATTATCAGGTATTACGGTACCTGAGAGGCTGAAGTACCATTGGTTAAACCTAGGGGTTTTACCATTGGCTGTAGAGTATGGTAACTCCGCCCCAATAGGTGGGGTATAAGAACTCGTGCCGTCCCAGCAGCCCTCATTCTGTACCTGAGCTGCTGGGGAATACTTCTAGCTTATTAAAGCCTTCAGTTGCACTCCAACCTCGTTTTAGTAGTTATTGATCGTGCATCAATTTAATAAGCTAGATTTAAGTCGAAAGAATGGACCTCCGAATCAAGCCGGAGTGTCTGCAACTCAGTCCCCACGCTGCAAACTCAGCGCCAATCTTTAAGCACTGGCTGGCGTGTTTTAAAGGCTACCTGGAGACGGCTGAAGGCACACCCTCGGGGGAGCAGAAACAGCACGTCCTGCACTCAAGGGTAAGCCCAGAGATCTACACCCTCATCGAGGAGGCGGAAGACTTTGATGCAGCAATCAAACTTTTAAAAGGACACTACATTCGCCCAGTAAACCAGGTGTATGCTCATCACCTGCTGGCAACAAGACATCAAACCCCCGGGGAATTGTTGGAGGAACTCTACCGCGCGCTACTGGTGCTGGGATGAAACTGTGGCTGCCCGCAAGTTTCGGTGAGCGAGCACACGGAACTCCCAGTCCAGGACGCCTTTGTAGCAGGTATGAGTTCTTCACTAATCCACCAGCGTCTTTTAGAAAAAGACACCCTGGGACTTAGGGAGGCACGGACCCTTGCAGGGTTCATGGACGTGGCCTCCAGGAACACACGAGCCTACGTGCCCAACCGCGCGGCGGCCCCCAGGGCAGCGTGGAATCCCGCAGCCGCCGACCCAGAGACCTTCCCCGTTTCCACGCAGGCCTGCGCTGTAAGGCGGCCTGCCAACCCCGATGGGCCCCACTGTTTCTTTTGTGGGCAGGCAAAGCACCCTCGCCAGCGCTGCCCGGCCCGCACATCCATCTGCAAGGGATGTGGCAAAATGGGCCATTTCGTGGGGGTCTGCCAGGCACGAGCGGTGGCCGCAGTCTACAGCGGTGAGTCTGAACCGCCACAGCGAACTTCTCCACGGGCCCCGTGCGGCCAGCGGTCGCAGCCAACCCCATATCCAAGGGCCACGTGCGGACCCCGGGCGCCACCATCTTGTCCCTCGGACACCACGCTGGAAGGATGGGCGCAGCCATTTTGTGCACCCCCGGCCACCATGTGCGACCAATGGGAGACACCATCTTGGATGAGGCCCCAGGACCCCAGCTCGGCCGACCACGCACTGCCTGAACAAAATCCACAACTACTGCGTCTGGCCTCGGTGACTCTGGACCAAACTCGACCTCGAACACGCTCAACAGCAACGACGACAGTCTTCATCAACGGCCACGAGACGTCATACCTGATCGACTCTGGGAGCATGAGAGCTTTATACACCCTGATACGGTAAGGCGCTGTTCCCCCCTTATCCACACTGTTAATCAAAGAATCTCACTGGCCTCTGGTTCCCACTCAGTGGAGATAAAGGGGTTCTGTCTAGCAAACCTCACAGTCCAGGGAAGAGAATTCAAAAATTTCCGTCTCTATGTCCTTCCCCACCTCTGCGCGGCTATACTCCTGGGTTTAGACTTTCAGTATAACCTGCAAAGTCTAACCTTCCAATTCGGCGGCCCTATACCCCCCCTTACTGTCTGCGGCCTCGCGACCTTAAGGTCGACCCGCCCCTCCCTGTTTGTGAACCTCACCCCGGATTGTAAACCCGTCGCCACCAGGAGCAGACGCTACAGTGCCCAGGACCGGATCTTTATTTGGTCAGAGGTCCAAAGGCTACTGAGGGAAGGAGTCATTGAAGCCAGTAACAACCCCTGGAGAGCTCAAGTAGTGGTGGTAAAGACTGGGGAGAAGCATAGGATGGTCATCGACTACAGTCAGACCATCAACAGGTTTACGCAGCTGGACGCGTACCCTCTCCCCTGCATATCCGACCTGGTAAACAGGATTGCGTATTATATGGTCTTCTCCATGGTGGATCTCAAGTCCGCCTACCACCAGCTCCCCATCCGCACTAGTGACCGCAAATACACTGCCTTCGAGGCAGATGGGCGGCTCTACCACTTCTTAAGGGTTCCCTTCGGTGTCACTAACAGGGTCTCGGTCTTCCAGCGCGAGATGGACCGAATGGTCGACTGGTACGGTTTACGGGCAACGTTCCCGTATCTCGATAATGTCACCATCTGCGGCCACGACCAGCAGGACCACGATACCAACCTCCGAAAATTTCTCCAGACCGCTAAAATCCTTAACCTAACATACAATAAGGATAAATGCGTGTTTAGCACCGACCGCCTAGCCATTCTCAGCTACGTAGTGCGAAATGGAGTTATAGGCCCCGACCCTGAATGCATGCGCCCCCTTATGGAGTTCCCCCTCCCTCACTGCTCCAACGCCCTGAAACACCGCCTAGGGTTTTTTAGCTACTATGCCCAGTAGGTCCCCAACTATGGGGACAAGGCCCGTCCCCGATCCAATCCACAGCTTTTCCCATGTCGATAGAGGCCCGCCAGGCCTTCAGCCGCATCAAAGCAGACATTGCAAAGGCCACGATGCACGCCATCGACGTGTCCCTCCCCTTCAAGGTCGAGAGCGATGCGTCCGACGTAGCTCTGGCGGCCACCCTCAACCAAGCGGGCAGACCCGTGGCCTCCTTCTCCCGTACCCTCCATGCTTCCGAAATTCGCAACTCCTCAGTTGAGAAGGAGGCCCAGGCCATAGTAGAAGCTGTGCGACATTGGAGGCATTACCTGGACGGCAGGAGATTCATTCTCCTCACTGACCAACGGTCGGTGGCGTTCATGTTCGATAATGCACAGCGGGGCAAGATAAAGAATGACAAGATCTTGCGGTGGTGGATCGAACTCTACACCTACAACTACGAGATCTTGTATCGTCCCGGGACGTCCTGTCCCGCGGCACATGTGCCACCGCACAAGTGGACCGCCTCCGAGCCCTCCACGAGGACATCTGCCACCCGGGGGTCACTCCCTTTTTCCATTTCGTTAAGACCCGCAACCTGCCCTACTCCATCGAGGAGGTCAGGACTGCCACCAGCGACTGCCAAATCTGCGAGGAGTGCAAAGCACACTTCTACCGGCCAGCGAAAGCGCACCTGATAAAGGCTTCCCGTTCCTTTGAACGCCTCAGCATGGACCGCAAAGGCCCTCTCCCCTCCACTGACCGCAACACGTATTTCCTGAACGTGATTGACGAGTACTCCCGGTTCCCATTCGCCATCCCCTGCCCCGACATGACCGCAACCACCGTCATCAAGGCCCTCCATAGTATCTTTGCACTGTTCGGTTTCCCCGCTTCCGGTGATAGGGGGTCCTCCTTTATGAGCAACAAACTGCGTCAATTCGTGCTCAGCAAGGGCATCGCCTCGAGCAGGACGACCAGTTACAACCCCCGGGGAAATGGACAGGTAGAGAGGGAGAACGGAACGGTCTGGAAGACCGTCCTACTGGCCCTACGGTCCCGGAACCTCCCAGTCTCCCGCTGGCAAGACGTCCTCCCGGAGGCCCTCCACTCCATCCGGTCACTGCTTTGTACGACCACCAATCAGACACCTCACGACGTCTCCAGGTCTTTCCCAGGAAGTCCTCCTCCGGGACCTCGCTCCCGACTTGGCTGGCAACACCCGGACCCATCCTGCTCCGAAAACACGTGCGGGCGCACAAGTCAGACCTGTTGGTCGAGAGAGTCCATCTGCTACACGCTAACCCCCAATACGCCTACGTGGCATTCCCTGATGGCCGACAAGATACGGTCTCCCTACGGGACCTGGCGCCCGACAAAACCCCACGTACATCCCAGCCACCAGTCCCAACCCCCCCTCCACCGCAGCACCTTACAGGAGAATCAGTCCTCCCGCCGCCCCTGCCTAGGCCCCCCACCGACGCCCCCTACAGGCGCCCCCTTCCCGTCTTTCCCACCAGCGCCGTCTAGGGGTGACGAAGCTGCCATGGAGGCCGAAGCCACGCTCCTGGAGTCGCAGATGCCCCAGCCCCCACCGGAGGCACCACCGAGGCTCAGACGATCACAGAGGATGACCAGGGCGCCCGACCAACTGATTGCAACATTTTAACTGATCTGTAAATATTAAACACTGAGTGTACATGTCTGCTATACTTGTAAATAATCACTAAACACTGTAAGGAGGTATCACGGTACCTCCATAACTGATTATACCATGTTGTTACATTTTGTAGTTGCTGACCACCACACCCGCGGGGCTCTTTTTTAACAGGGGGTGAATGTGGTATTATCAGGTATTACGGTACCTGAGAGGCTGAAGTACCATTGGTTAAACCTATGGGTTTTACCATTGGCTGTAGAGTATGGTAGCTCCGCCCCGATAGGCAGGGTATAAGAACCCGTGCCATCCCAGCAGCCCTCATTCTGTATCTGAGCTGCTGGGGAATACTTCTAGCTTATTAAAGCCCTTCAGTTGCACTACAACCTCATTTTAGTAGTTATTGATCGTGCATCACACTTATTCTGAATAGCAAACATATATATAAGAATTAAACTACGCTCACGAACACTATCTCTATCTACAAATTATAACTATTATATCTTAACTAACTCTGCAACACACTATGAATCTTATCTTCTTCAGCTCCAGTCTAATCTCCTCCCCTTAGCTTAAGAGCCAGTGTAATTTATAGTACTGTTCCTTAGCTCCCTCTAGTAGCTAGGCTTAACATAACATTAACTCTTCACATGCTGTACATTTGTATAATGTCATATAGACACTGACACCAAGTTTCTACAAAAATGCAAGAAAGCAGTCAAGATCCTGAAAGGACTACAGGCGACAAACCGACTCAAGCCGCCGTCTGGGCCTGTAAATACTTAATTACCTGCAAATATTCGTATTAAATGTATCGTCTTGCATCATTGACTTTGTCTATATATGGTTGTGGAACCCACCTCTTCATTCACCTGAGGAAGGAGCTGTGCTCCGAAAGCTAGTAATTCGAAACAAACCTGTTGGACTTTAACCTGGTGTTGTAAGACTTCTTACTGTCCCCACCCCAGCCCAACGCCGGCATCTCCACATTATCGACATCGCAAATTGCCAGCTCAAAGTGGAGAGGATCTCCAAGACGATCGCGCATATAGACACTGACATCAAGTTTCTACAAAGATGAAAGAAAGCAGACAAGATCCCGAAAGGACTACAGGCAAAAATCCACTCAAGCCGCCGTTTGGACCTGTAAATACGTAATTACCTGCAAGTACTCACATTCAAGATATTGTCTTGCATCATTGACTTTGTCGATATATGTCGTTGTGGAACCCACCTCTCTTCACTCACCTGAGGAAGGAGCTGTGCTCTGAAAGCTCGTGATTCGAAACAAACCTGTTGAACTTTAACCTGGTGTTGTAAGACTTCTTACTGTGCTCACCCCAGTCCAACACCGGCATCCCCACATCATTTGTATAATGGCACACATCGTGAGGGGGGCTATTGAAGGGTTCTACAAAAGATGGCAGCCATTTATTCTGTACTTTAATGAGCTGGTCACTGTCAGCAGTCAGGGGGGGAAGGGTTTCTGGGTGGTTGGCGGTGGGAGTACTGTTGCTTTGATTTGTTTTACATTGTTATATATTTCTCAAAAATGTTGAATAAAAAATCTTTAAAAAAAGAAAGGGGTGGAAAATTGCGAATCCCAGAAGTCTCCTGCAGAGACCAGGTAAGTGGCAAAATTGGCCGAGGGAGCGGGATTATCATAATCGGGAAAGGGTGAGTTTGTGACAGAAGCCTACACTTGCCTTGTGGGGCACCCCTGCTTCCTCGGGTCCCACAAGAAAAGTTTGGGAGCTTTTTCTCTCTGTCCAACTCCCAGTTAGCCTCGCCAAGGAGGACACCTCACATTCAGACTATGGAGTTAAAATTGTAGCTGTATTCCAGTGGCGTATGTTTAAAAGGACCTCACCATTTCTGAATTGATGTTGTGCCACCTTCCCAGTTAAGCAGGCGAAGATTGCAATCAATCAGCTCCAGGGCCAGGAAGGAATCTAACCAATTTTGACTGCCCACCCTGTTTTTCTCGACTGGGTGGGTAGGATTAAATTTGCTGCATTTGTGAATACATTTTATTTTCACACTCAGGAGAGAGAACATTTATCCAGAAATTTTCAAATTACTTTGCAGAGTCCTTGTGCAACGTTAAATTTTAATAACTTTGAATGAGCACATGAAAGAAGCAAACTGTAAATGGTCAGTGAAAACCATCATTCATCCAGATTTTCAGTATTAATATGGTCTGTATTACACTGAAACTTATTGAAAATGGTAACAGCAGAGGGGGAACAGCAGGGAAATCAGATTGAATAATGTATCACAAAAGATGGCAGTAATGCTGAAATCTGGAAATTTCTGTTAAAAATGTATGGATTATGCTTTCTTGTGCCTGTTACAGTTTCACGCATACATCCAAAGTTGTTAAAGTTTAAAGATGCACAGGGACTTAGTAAACACCACTTACAGTGCGAACATTAATTCTGTAAATGCAATTGCTGTAAGAGCAAAAGGTTGTGCGGAAGTGCAAAAATGCAGACATAAAGGCCTTTTGACTTTCACTCTCCCATTCCTGCACATTGTGTTTGTTGTAAAACGCACTGTGCTGTAATTCCATTCATTTGTACACTGTTGCTAAAATATTCAGTTGTCGTAATAATTTCGACATGGAACTGGCAAAAGGTCATAAATCGTTTGGCTGGTTGGGAGAGTCACAGTCTGCTAACCTGGCATACGTGATATTTTATTAAAAATCTAATGCTGGTTTATGTAAAGATAACGATGTGAATTCTCCACCTTCCTAGCTGCATGTTTCTCAGCAGCACGCCGTCACTGGCAGCAGGATACTCCATTCCCGCCTCTGGCCATTGGAATTTCCCATTGTAGACACCCCATGCTGCTGGGAAGCTCGTGGGCGGGGCGGGGGCGCTGCCGGCAGAACAGAGAATCCCGCCAGCGGAGAATTCCTTTTAATGGGTGGAATTTTGCCAAAAAATGGCAAAGTGTCAGGTTCAGTCAGAAAATTGACGAGTCAAGGCAGCACGGTGCGCAGTGATTTAATAATAATAATCATCGCTTATTGTCACAAGTAGGCTTCAATGAAGTTACTGTGAAAAGCCCCTAGTCATCACATTCCGGCACCTGTTCGGGGAGGCCGGTATGGGAATTGAACCCGTGCTGCTGGCATTGTTCTGCCTTACAAACCAGCTATTTAGCCCACTATGCTAAACCAGCCCCTACACTGGTGGCACTGCTGGCTCACGGCACCAAGGACCCGGGTTCGATCCCGGCCCCGGGTCACTGTCCATGTGGAGATTGCATATTCCCCTTGTGTCTGCGTGGGTCTCACCCCCACAACCCAAAGATGTGCAAGATAGGTGGATTGGCCATGCTAAATTGCCCCTTAATTGGAAAAAAAGGAATCGAGCACTTTAAAATTTATTAAAAAAAGAAAACTGACAAATTTCCCTCCAGAGAAACAGGCAGGTTTCCTGCCGAGAACTTCCCACACTTTGTTATTTTTTTGTTTTGCGCCATAAGTGTGAAGGGAGGGCTTCACAGAGATTGAGGAACCCTTTTTAACAGGCATCCCGAATGCCAAGTGAAATTAAAGACCGCCCCACCCACACCCCCATGGACATCCTCCCATTATTGATGGAATGTTTTCACCCCCCCCCCCCTCTTGGCAGGACATGGATCGCGGGTCTGATCTCCACCCCCTCCCCCACCCCACCGCCGTCACTGTTAGGGGCGGGGCTGAAAGAAGCTGGCAAGCCGAGCTCCACAGAGATCGTGGAACCCTCCATTGTCACCAGCATCAGCCCCCCCCCCCAATTGACAGCAACGGGTCTTTGTGGTATCGGCCCCTCACCCCCATCCCCCTAATCCCCAGTATTCAGAGAATCGGCGCCACCCCTTCGCCCCCCTCACTTGAAGTAAACCGGTTCGGCCGTAAGCTGATTTTGAATACTAAAATGTATTTAAATTAATGGTAATCATGGGCATTACCTGGTTATGGAGCCAGTGGGGGGCGGGGGGGGGGGGGGGGGGGGGGGTGTCCCGCTATGGCCCCTTGCAAGAGTTTCTAGCCATAACAGGATTAGCGCCTGTACCAAATTGGGGCAGAAAATTGCCCTCAATATTAAATATCATCTGTGGAAAACTAATTGAGTAAAATAATGCCTGATGACATTTGACAGCTTGCAAGAAAATGTTTCAAACTATTGTTCTGTGAGGCCCGTATTTATTGAAAAATATTGCAACAGACAGAAAAACCACTGCGTCAGGTATAAGGCCATACCTTTTGAAAATACTCCACAGGCTCAGATATAGAAGAAATATTTGAAAATAAATGTGCGCTCTGGAGATACTCTTGTGACACTATTGACTGTTTACATCAACTCTTTCTGACCATTTTCACAAATTGTCTTTTCTAAACATGGTTTATGGATATTCACCTGATCCACATTTGGGAAATTGCTGACATATTTCTTAGTCTTATCAAACGATTGAGATACTAGAACTGTTTTTTGGAAAATTAACTCATGAAGTGAATAGATCAAACAGTTACACTTCCAAACAATATACTTATGCAGTATTACATGCTCTTTTTTTTAGGTCAGTAATTCCAGTCACACTCTCACATTAAAAGCAGTCCTTGACACCTCTCTCCAGACTTTCTGTCGGCAACGAGGCCATTACAACTGTTCTGTTTATAATCCACTGCTCTAGACTTTAACCCCTCTGACCTCTGAACTGATGTAACCTGAGCTTTTATTTATAACAATCTTGATATTTTAGCCGTTCTCATTACACACCTCCTCCACTCAACTTCTCTCAGCAGCTACCAACAGGAAACAACCCCGATGTTCAACCCACTAAACAGCGAATGAGTTGGAACATTGAATTTGTCTGTGGATTTATTTACTCTATAAACTAACGTGCCTGGAAAAAGCAACTAAGCACAATAATGGTTCAAGCTGAAGGCCATTCAGAAGTACACTATCCATTTCTGCTCTATATTCAGATTTAAAATCATCCAGCGATGATTTTTCCCTTATGTTCAAGGGATGGAATCCAGGGGCATGAATATAAATCTTTCAGAATACTAATTTTGTCAGTTCTCACATCGTATTCTAATCATTAGGCATTCCAATTATTCGGAAACAATTTCTGAAGTGATCTGGTGGCAATGTTGTATATTCTTCATATGACCTTTCTTACCTGAAGCTGAACAAGGAATGTCGAGATACTGTTCAACCATGCAAGGTATCATAACTGACCCTGCACAACCTGCACATTTACATACTGCTGTGGTAATACCAGGTATTGCGGTACCTGAGAGGTGGATGACCATTGGCTAGACCCAGGAGTCTATCATTGGCTGATGTACATAGCTCCGCCCTAAGAGGCGGAGTATAAGAACCGATGCCATCCCAGCAGCCTTCACTTTCTGTATCAGAGCTGCTGGGGAACAGTTCTAGCAGATTAAAGCCTATTAGTTATGCCTCACCTTGTCTCGAGAGTAATTGATTGCGCATCAATTTAACCTGCTGCAACCTCAGTTGAAAGGATGGATCTCCGTATCAAACCGGAGTGCCTTCAGCTCAGCCCCCATGCGGACAACTCTGCTGCTATCTTCAAACATTGGCTGGCGTGTTTTAAGAGCTACCTCGACACGGCCACGGACACCCTCACGGAAAGACAAAAGATGCACCTTCTACGCTCGCGGGTCAGCCCTGGGATCTACCCTCTGATCGAGGAGGCGGAGAATTATGCTGCAGCTATCGAGCTGCTAGAAGGACATTATATCCGTCCTGTGAACCAGGTCTACGCCCGTCACCTGCTGGTAACTAGGAGGCAAAGGACTGAAGAAATGCTGGAAGACTTCTATCGGGCACTGCTGGTGCTGGGCCGAAACTGTGGCTGCCCGCCAGTTTCGGGGAACGAGCACACGGATCTTTTGATCAGGGATGCTTTCGTGGCAGGTATGACTTCCCCCGATATCCGCCGAAGGCTCCTAGAAATGGACACTCTGGGACTTACTGAGGCACGGGCCCTGGCGGGGTCCATGGACGTTGCGTATAACAACGCGCTGGCTTTTGCTCCCGGATGCGTGGCGCCCCCCTGGGCTGCGTGGCACCCCTTTGCGGCAGCCCCCCAGACCTTCCCTCTAACCCCGCAATACTGAACCCCGCAAGCCTGCGCGGCGAGACGGCCTGCTACCGCCACCGGACAATGCTGTTTTTTCTGCGGGCAGTCGAATCATCCCCACCCGCGCTGCCCTGCCTGCACCTCCACCTGCAAAGTGTGCGGCAAGAAGGGCCACTATGTCGGGGTCTGCCAGGCCCGTGCCATGGCCGCGGTCTCCAGCGACTATCGGCAGCCTTTTTTTCAGGCCCCGGCCGTCCAATGCCTACCACCAGCTATCCCTCCGTAATGGTGACCACAGTACACTGCCTTCGAAGCGGATGGGCGGCTCTATCACTTTTTAAGGGATCCCTTCGGGGTCACGAACGGGGTCTCGGTCTTCCAGCGTGAGATGGACCGAATGGTTGACCAGTACGGCTTACGCGCAACATTCCCGTATCTTGATAACGTCACCATCTGCGGCCATGACCAGCAGGACCACGACACCAACCTCCGCAAATTTCTCCAGACCGCGAAAATCCTTAACCTGACATACAACAAGGATAAATGTGTGTTTAGCACCGACCGGCTAGCCATTCTAGACTACGTAGTGCGAAGTGGAGTCATAGGCCCCGACCTTGAACGCATGCGCCCCCTCATGGAGTTCCCCCTCCCTCACTGCCCCAAGGCCCTAAAGCGTTGCCTCGGGTTCTTCAGCTATTATGCACAGTGGGTCCCCAATTACGCAGACAAGGCTCGACCCCTGATCCAGTTCACAACCTTCCCCCTGTCGACGGAGGGCCGCCAGGCCTTCTGCCGCATCAAAGCAGACATTGCAAAAGCCACGATGCGCGCCATCGACGAGTCCCTCCCCTTCCAGGTCGAGAGCGATGCGTCCGACGTAGCTCTGGCGGCCACCCTCAACCAAGCGAGCAGACCCGTGGCTTTTCATTTCATTTCATTTCTTCTCCTGCACCCTCCATGCTTCCGAAATCCGCCACTCCTCGATCGAAAAGGAGGCCCAGGCCATAGTAGAAGCTGTGCGACACTGGAGGCATTACCTGGCCGGCAGGAGATTCACTCTCCTCACGGACCAACGGTCGGTTGCTTTCATATTCGATAATGCACAGCGGGGCAGATTAAGAACGACAAGATCTTGCGGTCGAGGACAGAACTCTCCACCTACAATTACGAGATCTTGTACCGTCTCGGGGAGCTGTACGAGCCTCCTGATGCCCTGTCCCGTGGCCTCCGATCCCACCACGAGGACCTCTGCCACCCGGGGGTCACTCGTTTCTTTCATTTTATCAAGACCCGCAACCTGCCCTACTCCATCGAGGCAGTCAGGACAGCCACCAGGGACTGCCGAATCTGCGCGAAGTGCAAGCCGCACTTCTACCGGCCAGAGAGGACGCACCTGATAAAGGCTTCCCGTCCCTTTGAATGCCTCAGCATGGATTTCAAAGGCCCCCTCCCCTTCACCGACCGCAACACGTACTTCCTGAACGTGATTGACGAGTACTCCCGGTTCCCATTCGCCATCCCCTGCCCAGACATGACCACAACCACTGTCATCTTTACACTGTTCGGTTTCCCCGCGTACATACACAGCGATAGGGGGTCCTCCTTTATGAGTGACGAACTGCGTCAATTCCTGCTCAGCAAAGGCATCGCCTCCAGCAGGACGACCAGTAACAACCCCCGGGGAAACGGACAGGTAGAGAGGGAGAATGGCACGGTTTGGAAGACCGTCCTGCTGGCCCTACAGTCCAGGAATCTCCCAGTCTCCCGCTGGCAGGAAGTCTCCCGGTGGCCCTCCACTCCATCCGGTCGCTGCTCTGTACTACCACAAGCCAGACACCTCATCAACGTCTCCTTGTTTTCCCCAGGAAATCCCCAGGAAATCCTCATCTGGGACCTCGCTCCTGATCTGGCTAGCAACACCCGGACCCATCCTGCTTCGGAGACATGTGAGGGTGCTCAAGTCGGACCCATTGGTCGAGAGGGTCCACCTGCTGCACGCCAACTCCCAGTATGCCTATGTAGCGTTCCCTGACGGCCACCAAGATACGGTCTCCCTTCGGGACCTGGCGCCCGCTGGAGCCCCACGCGCACCAGCACCATTGCCCCCACCCCCACCCTACCCGCAGCACCTGACCGGAGGGTCAGTACTCCCGCCGCCCCTACCTAGGCCCGAACAAGCACCGACACCCCCTACAGGCGCCCCTGCCCATTTTTCGCCCCAACAGCGCCGCCTAGGGGTGACGAAGCTGCCTGGGAGGTCGACACCACGTTCCCGGAGTCGCAACCGCCGAGGCCCCCATCAGGATCATCACCGAAGCCCAGACGCTCCAGAAGGACGACCAGGCCACCCGATCGACTGATTGCTGCAACATGAACACTTTGCTATTACCCTCGACATCACGGCACCTCCATACCTGGTCCTACCATGCGAAAGGCGACATTAATGCTGACCATCACCCCGCCGGGTTCTTTTTAACAGGGGGTGAATGTGGTAATACCAGGTATTGCGGTACCTGAGAGGTGGATGGCCATTGGCTAGACCCAGGAGTCTACCATTGGCTGATGTACATAGCTCCGCCCTGAGAGGCGGAGTATAAGAACCAATGCCGTCCCAGCAGCCTTCACTTTCTGTATCGAAGCTGCTGGGGAACAGTTCTAGCAGATTAAAGCCTATTGGTTATGACTCACCTTGTCTCGAGAGTAATTGATTGCGCATCAACTGCAAAAGTCAGGAGTGAGGGGCTTGCTGAAGTTGGTCCACTGCTGGTCCTCTCTAACTCAAGAAATCTGAGTTAAATTGTGCCCTTATCAAATGCTCCTTGTGATTAGCAGATTTGGTATGTATAATTTGGGTTACCTTTACCTTAGGAGCCTGCCTTGCCTGTTTCTATTCATAGTATACCATGGTCTGCTGTTGGCCGGTGCAAAGCTCCAAGAGGGTGGAAGGGTATCCTGAGATTGACAAGGGATAATGCTCACAGACGGGAAATCCTTTAAAGAAGTCAAACAAACTGTGGAAAATTGGGGAAAAATCACTAAATGTTCGAGACAAAGGCGACCCCCTGCCAGAAGACAAGAAATAGGGGTAGGGAGCCCACCTTTGCAGCAATCAGTTACGTGGGTGCAGATTTTGGGAATGTTTTTGCCTCAAGTAAGGGATGGTTTAGCTCAGTGGGCTAGACAGCTGGTTTGTGATGCAGAACAAGGCCAGCAGCGCGGGTTCAATTCCCTTACCAGCCTCCCCGAACAGGCGCCGGAATGTAGGGACTCGGGCTTTTCACAGTAACCTCATACTTGTGACAATAAAAGGTTATTCTTCTTCTTATTATGATAAGTTTCAGCTCAAACCTACTTGCATATCACCAACCATAAAACCTACCAAGCTTCCAAAAACAGAGGCTGGGATTCTCCAAAAACACGGCTAAGTGTTGGCGCTGGAGTGAAACACTCCAGCGATTCCGTGGCAAACAGGGGATAAGCACGGCGCCAGAGTGCTCCGCGCTGCTCCAGCTGCCGTACGCGGCCCTGCACTGTTGGCCGCGTTTCGTGCCAGCACCGCGCAACATGGTGGAACCACACAGCGGGCCGGCGCAGAAGAAGGTAGGCCTTCCCCAGATTGCGCACACCCACCAATCAGTGGCCCCCGATCACAGGGCTGGCCATCGTGGAGGCCCCCCCCCCGGAGACTGATTCCCCTGCCCCCCCCCCCCCCCCCCACCAGGATGGCCACCGCAGCCACGACGACGAGCTCCCGCCAGATGGAACCATACGTGAACCACGCCGGCGGGAACTCGGCCGGTCAACCGCAGAGAATCGCCGCGGGGGCCTCTTTCAATGGCCCCCGACCGGCGCCGCATCAACCGCGCTTGCGCGACTGCCGGCGATTCTCCGGTCGCTGGAGAATCGCGTCCCGGCGTCTGACCCGATCGCGGGTCTGAGGTCCCATTCTCCTCCCCGCAGCGAGCGCCATTTTGGTGCGGAGGCTCGGAGAATCCCAGCCATAAACTTTCCTTTTAAATATTCCTTAGTATATTTAAGAGTAGTAAGTTGACCTAATTTTCCATAACTGAAACCATGTTAATGAACCATACGGGGCTATTTGCTAGTTGAGTGTGCGATAGTCAATTTCTTAGTAAATTTTTTTAAATATTCAAAAGCTAAAACCTGCTCCATCGTGTCCATGCACTCTAAAACAAAAGCTTAATTTTGGGAGCCTCTTCAAGGGCCCCAAGTACAATTAGCAGAGACTCACGATGATGATTGGTTTGATTGAGAGGCATGGCCGTCTACTAGGCCAGGGTTTGTCATAGTGTGGTCCGTGATCCACGGGTGGGTCGTGGGCGTGTATCAGGAGGGTTGTGGAGCAATTGGTTCCGACGTTCACGGGAGAAGCAGCCAATGGCCACTACCGGCATTTTTATTGAGAATAGCAGCCACTGCCGCCTTTTAAATGACAAGAAAATAAGGCTGAATGCAGGCTTCTGGCCATAAGCGGCAGCAGTGAGCGGGTCACATGCTGCATGTACACTTGACGTCAAGTGCCCTCTATGTACGCACTTTTGGCGTCAAATCACAGAGGGGAGCTTCTTCCATGCTGCTGGCAAGCAAGGCAAGAGGACTATGAAGATGGATCATTTTCCTACAAGTGAGAGATGACCAGAAACACAAATAGGCAGAGTACCTCTTGGCCAAGGTATCACATCTGAATCTGCTGGACAGAATCCAGAGCAGGACAGAGGAGTGCTAGTGTTAGCTCTGAGGGTCAGGCCTCCAGAGTCTGTGGTTTACAGCCTACAAAGAATAAACTTAACTTGGGAGCAAAGGAGTATAAAGATAATTTCTTGAGGACTTCCGGTGGCAGCAATGAGTGAGTGAGCCGCACATTCGGGGGCTCTCACTCCGGCGGGATTTGGGGACCTGGTTCCCCGGTTTTGCAGTGCTGTGGAGCGCTGAAAGAACGGCCACGGGGGGCTAAGGAGCGAGCAGAGCTGCATGGAACTGCGGGAGAGCAGAAAGCAGCGCAAACAGGAGAGGAAGGGACAAAGGCAAGGTGCAGGGGAAGCTGACCCGGGAGCAAAGATGGCGGACCTGCAGACCTCGGACCCGGCGATCCAGCAGGCGCTGGAAAACATGCTGCAGGTGATAAAGAGCAGTTTTGAGTCGTTGAAGCGGGATAACTTGGACCCACTTCAGAAAGCAGTGGATCAGCTGAACCAGAGACTGGATGCCCAGGACGAAAAAGTTAAGGAGCTGGGGAAGGCGGTGGAGGAGCAGGCGGACGCGCAGACGATTGCTGCGCTAGAAGTCGACGGGTTGAAGGAGAGACAGAGAAGACTGCTGGACAGAGTAGAGGAGCTGGAAAATAGAGCCCATAGACAAAATCTGAGGATCATCGGCCTCCCGGAGGTGGCGGAGGGAGCTGATGCCACAGCGTTCGTGCCGGACCTGTTGATGCAGCTGATGGGGGCTGAAGCCTGTCCGCGACCGCCGGAGCTGGAGGGGGCACACAGAGTACAGGCGAGACATGTGCGTCCGGGGGGGGGGGCCCCCGCCGATGGTGATTAGGTTCCACAGGTTTGTGGATAAGGAGCGGGTGCTGCAGTGGGCAAAGAGCGCTAAGATCAGCACGTGGAATAACAGTGTCCTTCGCATTTACCAGGACCTAAGCCAGGAGGTGGCCAGGCGGCGAGCAGCCTTTAAACAAGTTAAGGAGTGATGCGCTAAGCGTCAAGAACCACAAAGACATGTGAGACTTTAACTCAGGCTTTAATATACTACATGGGAGGCTTACCCGACACAGACGACATCAGACAGAATGGGGCCTGTCCCAGAAGAGGTTCTTATACTGACTCCCGGGGGAGTGGCTAAGGCGGAGCTCTCCGTGGCCAGGTCGGGTTACCTACCAGTGACCGAACCTCTGCAGAGTTACAGTACAATACACAGTATTACAGGGCTACGTTACGCACAACTATTATATACTCTGTACAATGGTAGGGAGGTACAGTGGTGTATCACCACATTCACCCCTTGTTTAGAAGGAAGTCCAGGGTGAAAATTTGGAGCAGTGAACAGAGTCCATCAGGAGGTTCCGTGTCGTCAGAGGTCGAGACGAACGATGGGTTTGGTCGATCTCTTTGAACGTCGGAGCTGCGGCGCTGAGGTAGTGTCCGGCGGTATCCGTGCGGTCGGTGGTGCTGGGTCGCGAGGCGGCATGACTTCCCCCACCGCTTCGGCTGGCTCGAGGCGAAACTGCGGGATGACAGCGGCTGGCACGGAGTAGTAACAGACCGAGGGATCGACGGGAGCAGAGAGGGAGTGGGGTGGAGGCTGCGGGGCGGGGGCGGCAGGGGCCCCAGAGGGGGCCAGGTCCTTGATGGAGACGGTCTCCTCACGCCCGTTGGGGTACGCTATGTACGCGTACTGTGGGTTGGCGTGGAGGAGATGGACTCTCTCCACCAGGGGCTCCGCCTTAGAGGTCCGCACGTGCTTGCGGAGCAGGACGTCTCCCGGGGAAAGGAGCCAGGATGGAAGCGATGTCACGGATGCCGATCTCCTGGAAAAGAGAAACATCCGCTCATGAGGGGTAGCATTCGTTGCAGTACACTAAAGGCCCCGAGATCAGCCACTCCTCTGTTGAGAAGGAGGCACAAGCCATAGTGGAAGCCGTCCGGCACTGGAGGCACTACCTGGCCGGAAAACCATTTACCCTCGTTACTGACCAACGATCAGTTGCGTTCATGTTCGACAACAAACAACGAGGCAAAATCAAAAATGATAAGATATTACGGTGGAGGATCGAACTCTCCACCTACAATTATACTATCTTATACCGGCCAGGTAAGCTCAATGATCCTCCTGATGCCCTGTCCCGTAGTACTTGTGCCAACGCACAGGATGACCGGCTGCGGGCACTACATAATGACCTCTGTCACCCGGGCGTCAGGCGGCTCTACCATTACATCAAGGGCCACAACCTACCCTTCTCAGTCGGTGAGGTCAAGGCCATGACTAGGGACTGCCAAGTCTGTGCGGAGTGCAAGCCGCAATTCTACAAGCCAGGCAAGGCGCACCTAATCAAGTCGAGAGCGATGCCTCCGACTTTGCCCTGGGTGCCACCCTCAACCACACCACAAGGAGGTGTTGTTCAAAAAGCACGTGAAATTTGGTCTGCTCTTCCTGGCTCGGCTTTGGGTTACGCATCAGGGCCAACACCACTACTTCTCCGAGCCCGAAGAAGCGAAAGACTTTGTGAGGGATCAGGGGCTGGTCTCGAAAAAAGGACCCACGGACGCAAGATAGGGTCGGAGAATTACTGGTTGAAGGGACGCCTACTGTGCGTGGACTGCAGGTCGACTGTTTACTGCTTTAAAGATGCCTAGTGGTGTATTTTTTGTGGGCAATTTTTGCCTGTTGGGGAGGTGGGGGGGAGGGTATAGGGTATCCCCCCCCCCCCCCCCCCCCCCCCCCGCTTCGAATGATCTTTTTCCTTTTTTCTGTTGTTTTTTTTCTTCTGTTGTGGTGGGTACCTTTTGTTGGGCTCTCTGAGTGCGCTGGAGCCTGTATTGTAACAAAAGGGTGGCCGGTCAGCAATGGGCATTAAAGATGTTGGTTGGGGGCTTTTGTTTCATTTATGTCTATGGTTTTTATGTTTGTTTCGGATGGGGGATGTACGGGTACTGGGTTATTGCGGTGTTATATATATTTTTTGGTGCTCAGAAAGGGCCGTGGGTTAACACTTTTCTGTGTACACAGCTGGAACTGGATTGTACCTGGAGCAGCCTCGCGGTGCTGTTTGATGTTTCCATCTTGTTTGATCTTTCCCATCGTAGTGAGGCTGCTCCAGTGGGTCGGAGGGGGGGATGGTGTGCTGGGGAGTGGGGAGATGAGGTCGGGGAAACAATGGAAGTGAGACAAGGGGGCGCCGGAGCGATGAGTCACCGGGCTAGCAGATTGGCTAGTCAAGGGAGTCAGGTGGGGGGGAGAATACAGCCAGTGAATGGCAGGGGTGGGGTTATCGGGGGATGTTGCTAGGTGGGGGGGGGAGCTATTTTGCTGACGTGGGGGGGGATCTGAAGTAGGTAATGGAAAGGAGGTTGGGGGTGGAGGCAGCCAAGAGGCGAGCCAAGAGCGGCACGGCGCATGGGCCGGGGGCGAGCCCAAGAAAGGTTATGGCTGACCGGCGCGGGGAGGGGGGGAGGCGGTGTGCTCCCCAACCAGGCTGATCATCTGGAATGTCAGGGGACTAAATGGGCCAGTTAAAAGGGCACATGTGTTCGTACATTTGCGGGCTCTGAAGGCGGACGTAATTATGTTGCAGGAGTCACATCTGAAAGTGTCTGACCAGACTAGGCTAAGGAAGGGCTGGATCAACCAGGTCTTCCACTCGGACTTGGACTCTAAGTCTAGGGGGGTGGCAATTATGGTCAATAAGCGGGTTCAATTTGAGGCGGAGGGCGTAATCGCAGACGGCGGGGGCAGATTCCTTATGGTAAGGGGCAAGCTGGAGGGGAGGAGAGTCGTGCTGGTGAACATATATGCGCCGAACTGGGACGACGTTGGCTTTATCAAAAGAGTGCTGGGTAAGATCCTGGACCTAGACTCACGTAAGTTGATGATGGGGGGGGGGGGACGCTTTAATGCGGTCCTTGACCCGGGGCTGGACCAGTCATGTCCCAGAACGGGTAGGCTCCCAGCAATGGCAAGGGAGCTGAAAGGGTTCATGGAGCAAATGGGGGCTGTGGACCCATGGAGAGCCAGACAGCCGACGGGAAGGGGCTACTCGTTTTATTCGCATGTTCATAAAATATATTCTAGGATTGATTTTTTTATCGTGAGCAGGGACTGTGTAGGGGAGGTGAAGAATACGGAATACTCGGCAATCACTATCTCGGACCATGCCCCGCACTGGGTGGACCTGCAAGTCGGGGGGATGAATTACCAATGCCCGCAATGGAGGTTAGATGTAGGACTGTTGTCGGAGGAGGGGATATGTGAGAGACTGCGGAAGTGGATGCAAAATTACTTGCAGGTGAACGATACGGGGGAGGTTTCAGCAGCGACCCTGTGGGAGGCGCTGAAGGCAGTAGTGAGGGGAGAGCTGATCTCAATTCGGGCTGACAGGGTCAGGGTGGACAGAGCAGAAATGGACAGATTGGTTAGGGCAATTCACGGATAGACGAGGAGCATGCGGGAGGGGAGGACCTACTCAGGGAGAGATGGAGATTGCAGGCGGAACTGGGGGTGCTATCCACGAGTAGGGCCGTGGAACAACTTAGGAAGGCAAGGGGAGTGGTGTATGAGCATGGGGAGAAGGCCAGTAGATTGCTAGCGCAGCAACTCAGGAAGAGGGAGGCGGCCAGGGAAATAAGTAGAGTGGTTGATGGGGAGGTGAGCAGAGTGGAGGACCCGTCAGGACTGAATAAGGTATTTCGGGACTTCTATAGTAAGCTGTACACTTCAGAACCCCCGGAAGTGCCGGAGGAGATGAAAAGGTTCCTGGATGGACTAACCTTCCCAAGAGTAGGCAGGGGACTAGTGGATGGGCTGGGGGCCCCGATTAGAGCGGAGGAGGTATTGGGGGGTCTAAAGGCCATGCAGTCAGGGAAAGCCCCGGGACAGGATGGATACCCAGTAGAATTTTACAAGAAGTTCTCGGAGATAGTGGGACCGGTCCTGACAAGGGTTTTTAATGAGGCAAGGGACAGAGGGACCCTGCCACCGACGATGTCGCAAGCCACCACCTCGCTGAAGCGGGACAAGGACCTGGAATCCTGCGGGTCATACAGGCCAATCTCCCTGATCAATGTGGATGCCAAGCTCCTGGCCAAGGTCCTGGCGATTAGAATTGAGGACTGTGTACCGGAGGTGATTGGGGACAATCAGACAGGGTTTGTGAAAGGCAGGCAGCTGACAGCCAACTTGAGAAGATTGCTTAATATGATCATGATGCCCCCGACGGGCAAGGAGGTTGAGGTAGTGGTGGCAATGGACGCTGAGAAGGCCTTCGACCGGGTGGAGTGGGGCTATTTGTGGGAGGTGCTTGGACGGTTTGGGTTTGGGGAAGGACTGGTTAATTGGGTCAGACTATTGTACCAGGCCCCAAACGCTAGCGTTACGATGAACAGGATAATGTCAGATTATTTCAGATTACAACGCAGACCAGGCAGGGATGCCCACGCTCCCCGTTGCTGTTCGCGCTGGCCATAGAGCCGTTGGCGATGGTGTTGAGAGCTGCGAAGCGGTGGAATGGAATGACTAGGGGGGGTGGGGGGGAGGGTGGAACATAGGGTCTCTCTCTATGCGGACGACCTGCTCCTGTACGTGTCGGACCCACTGGCCAGGATGGAAAATATACTGGAAACATTGAGGAAGTTCGGCCGGTTTTCAGGGTACAAATTAAATATGGCCAAGAGTGAGATGTTTGTGGTGCAGGCAAGGGGCCAGGAGAATAGACTGAAGGAGCTGCCATTTAGGCTGGTGGAGGAAAGTTTCCGGTACTTGGGGCTACAGGTGGCACGAGACTGGGGCAGGTTGCATAAGTTAAATTTGACTAGGGTGGTGGAACAAATGAAGAGGGAGTTTCGGAGATGGGATGCACTCCCGCTGTCACTGGCGGGGAGGGTGCAGACTGTAAAGATGACAATCCTCCCTAGATATCTGTTCATCTTCCAGTGCCTCCCAATCTTTATCCCACGGTCCTTCTTCAAAAGGACTGGCAAAATCATCATGAGCTTTGTCTGGGCAGGAAAATCCCCGCGGGTGAGGAAGGCGATGCTTGAAAGGAGCCGCAGCGAGGGGGGACTGATCAACTACTACTGGGCGGCTAACATAGCCATGATAAGGAAGTGGATGGTGGGTACGGGGTCTATCTGGGAGTGGGTGGAGGCAGCTTCGTGCAGGGGCACCAGTTTGGCAGTCCTGGTCATGGCTCCCTACCGCTGTCGCCGGCCAGGTACTCCACCAGCCCGGTAGTGAGGGCGGCCCTGCGGATATGGGGCCAGTGGAGGAGGCAAGTGGGGGGGGGGGGGGATGTGGCCAGTGGAGGAGGCATGTGGGGGGGGGGGGGCTCCAATCTGTGATAACCATCGATTTGCCCCCGGGATATGGATGGAGGGTTTCGAACATGGCGGCGGGTGGGGGTGGGGAGGGTGGGCGATATGTTCCTGGAGGGGAGCTTTGCGAGTTTGAGGGGCTTGGAGGAGAAATTTGGGCTGGTAAGGGGAAATGACTTTAGGTACTTACAGGTGCGGGACTTTGTACGCAGACAGGTCCCATTCTTCCCACGCCTCCTGCCAATAGGGATCCAGGACAGAATAGTCTCTAGAGGAGAAGGAGGAGAGGGTAGAGTCTCGGATATCTACAAGGTTCTCATGAAGGGGGAAGAGTCCCAGACAGAGGAACTGAAACTAAAATGGGAGGTGGAGTTTGGCGGGGAGATGGAGGACGGACTGTGGGCGGAAGCTCTGAGTAGGGTAAACTCAACCGCAACATGTGCCAGGCTCGGCCTGATTCAATTTAAGGTCGTTCACCGGGCTCACATGAAGGTAGCCCGGATGAGCAAATTCTTTGGGGTAGAGGAGAGTAGGAGGGATAAATAGGCAGGTAGTGTCTAGGGGAGAGGAGTGGGCATGTACAGTATGGTTTGATTTAAGTATTGGTTTTATATTGATGTTTGCACATTTCTGTTATCTGTAACTGTTTACAATGCCAAAAAATACCTCAATAAAACTGTTTGTTAAAAAAAAAGATTATTTCTTGAGGTATGGTTTTGTCAATTCAAATGCAAATAAAGAAGCAGGGAAGTACTGGAAGTATCACGGCGGGTGGCATGGTGGCACAGTGGTTAGCACTGCTGCCTCATAGCTCCAGGTTCCCATGTTCAATTCCGGCCTCAGGTGACTGTCTTGTGGAGTTTGCACTTTCTCCCCGTGTCTGCGTGGGTTTCCTCCGGGTGCTCCAGTTTCCTCATACAGTCCAAAGATGTGCAGGTTAGGTGGATTGGCCACAATAAATTGCCCCTTAGTGTCTAAAAGGTTAGGTCAGGTTACTATGTTACGGGGATAGGGTGGAGGCCTAGGCTTAAGTAGGGTGCTCTTTCTAAGGACATCATGATCGGCACAGGCTTGGAGACCGAAGGGCCTGTTCCTGTGCTGTACTTTTCTTTGTTCTTTGTTCCATCCCATCCTAGCTAGCAGGCCACAGATACAGGTATCCCATCTTAGCCAACAGTCTAGGTACAGGTATCCCATCCTAGCCAGCAGGCCACAGGTACAGGTATCCCATCTTAGCCAACAGTCTAGGTACAGGTATCCCATCCTAGCTAGCAGGCCACAGGTACAGGTATCCCATCCTAATCAACAGTCTAGGTACAAATATCCCATCCTAGCTAGCAGGCCACAGATACAGGTATCCCATCTTAGCCAACAGTCTGGGTACAGGTATCCCATCCTAGCCAGCAGGCCACAGGTACAGGTATCCCATCTTATCCAACAGTCTAGGTACAGGTATCCCATCCTAGCTACCAGGCCACAGATACAGGCATCCTATCCTAATCAGCAGGCCACAGGTACAGACATCCCATCCTAGCCAGCAGGCCACAGATACAGACATCTCATCCTAGCCAGCAGGCCACAGGTACAGACATCCCATCCTAGCTATCAGGCCACAGATACAGACATCCCATCCTAGCTATCAGGCCACAGATACAGACATCCCATCCTAGCTATCAGGCCACAGATACAGACATCTCATCCTAGCCAGCAGGCCACAGGTACAGACATCCCATCTTAGCCAGCAGGCCACAGGTACAGACATCCCATCCTAGCTACCAGGCCACAGATACAGACATCTCATCCTAGCCAGCAGGCCACAGATACAGACATCCCATCTTAGCCAGCAGGCCACAGATACAGACATCCCATCTTAGCCAGCAGGCCACAGGTACAGGTATCCCATCTTATCCAACAGTCTAGGTACAGGTATCCCATCCTAGCTACCAGGCCACAGATACAGGCATCCTATCCTAATCAGCAGGCCACAGGTACAGACATCCCATCCTAGCCAGCAGGCCACAGATACAGACATCTCATCCTAGCCAGCAGGCCACAGGTACAGACATCCCATCCTAGCTATCAGGCCACAGATACAGACATCCCATCCTAGCTATCAGGCCACAGATACAGACATCCCATCCTAGCTATCAGGCCACAGATACAGACATCTCATCCTAGCCAGCAGGCCACAGGTACAGACATCCCATCTTAGCCAGCAGGCCACAGGTACAGACATCCCATCCTAGCTACCAGGCCACAGATACAGACATCTCATCCTAGCCAGCAGGCCACAGATACAGACATCCCATCTTAGCCAGCAGGCCACAGATACAGACATCCCATCTTAGCCAGCAGGCCACAGGTACAGACATCCCATCCTAGCCAGCAGGCCACAGGTACAAGCATAATAATAATAATAATCGCTTATTTACACAAGAAGACTTCAATGAAGTTACTGTGAAAAGCCCCTAGTCGCCACATTCCGGCGCCTGTTTGGGGAGGCCGGTACGGGAATTGAACCCGCGCTGCTAGCCTTGTTCTGCATTACAAGCCAGCTATTTAGCCCGCTGTGCTAAACCAGCCCCTCTTAAGCATCCCATCCTCGCCAGCAGGCCACAGGTAAGACATCCCATCCTAGCCAGCAGGCTACAGGTACTGGCATCCCATCCTAGCCAGCAGGCCACAGGTAAGACATCCCATCCTCGCCAGCAGGCCACAGGTAAGACATCCCATCCTAGCCAGCAGGCTACAGGTACTGGCATCCCATCCTAGCCAGCAGGCCACAGGTAAGACATCCCATCCTCGCCAGCAGGCCACAGGTAAGACATCCCATCCTAGCCAGCAGGCTGCAGGTAAGACATCCCATCCTAGCCAGCAGGCTGCAGGTAAGACATCCCATCCTAGTCAGCAGGCTGCAGGTACAGGCATCCCATCAACGTGAAAGTAATTTAATCTCAAAAAGAAAGTACAGGAGACCATGATCACAATTAGAACACAGAATGTGCAAATCTTTGTGGACAATGTCTCTAGACCCGAGTGAAGAAATAATCTTGCAATTAACGAGCTGGTTCAGTTCAATGTCATGATTGTCACAATCAGCGAGACCTAGCTACTTGAGGAGGAACAGCTCAAGGAAATTAGGGCAGGTTACAAATTTCTCTGGAGTGGCCTTGGAAAAGAGGAGCAAGGTGAACCTGATACAGACTTTTTTGTCATGAAACATCCTATCAGTAAATTAACTTGCCTTACAAAGAATTATGATGATTGTCTGATGTTGCTTAACCTTCCTCTAAATGGTAACTAGCAAGCAACTTTCATCAGTGTGCACGTTCCGACCTTGACCAACCCTGACAAAGACAAGAATAGATTCTGTGATGACCTCCAATCCTTGATTGCTGCTATTACAAAGTCAGACAAACTACTCATTCTTCGCAGCTTCAAAGTAAGAGTTGGTGCAGATTGTCAGGCATGGGACAGGGTTGTCAGAAAAATTGAGTTTGGCAGTTGTAACGGCAATGATCGCCTTTCACTGAAGCTATGTGCTGAGCATGAACACATAATCAGCAAAAGAGAGTTCCCCTCCCAAATCACAATAAGATGTCTTAGGTGTACCAAGGTACCATGGTAACATAGTCAATTGGCATTCAATTGACTCTGTTACCATGAGGCAGAGGGACAGGCCATCCGACCTGAGGTCCACAAGGCTGGGGATCATTGCCTGGTGAAGGAGCACACTGAACTCTTTCAATCTATGTCCGAGCAAGGAACCAGCCAGCAAGAATACAAGTGTGCCTCCACTGCCCACCTGTACAAGTGGAAAGAAACTTGCCAATCCTGTGACAATCATAGAGGAATCTCCATCGCCGGCAAGATGAGCACTTGAAACACCATAGCATACAAAGCTATGGACCAAGTGCTGGGAAATGGGATTAGAATAGATAGGTGCTCAATGGTTGGTGCAGCCACACTGGCCCTTCCATCTTTCACTCACCTCTGACCATATTCCAAGCAGACTCATGCAATTCTTCTGCATCCCTCCCATGTGCCGCAGTGTACAACAAGGAAAACCATTGGTCTCAGACACAGCAGCAGAAAGCTAACCATTACACATGACCATTAAACCAAAATGAACCGAGTGCTATGAGATTCTCATGTACCACTGACTTTAACTTGAAGACAGGGTGTAATTTGTTTTAGGTTTTACACTGAGCATTATGAGCGTGCAGATGTATTTCAAATGGGAGCCTGCCACAGCATGGCATGAGGCCCAAAACGCCACAATCACACTGCTGACTTAGGGCAAACACCCACCGATGCAAATTCAAGTTGCAATGGCGTGTTGATTGCCAGTCGCTCTTCCAGCTGGCAGGTGGCGCAACCACTGTTTGCATTCGTTTGCATCTCACGAATGCTCATTAAAACAGCTGCCCGCCACATCCCGCCAGGCCTACCATTCTTATATCACAGCAGTGGGAAATTACGTCAACGTTGAAACCAATTGCTAATGAGTGTGTGCTCGGTCATCCTCAGTTCTCCAGAGACTTTAGGGCGAGTGTAATAATTTTTTGCCACAGTGCTGCACTGCTCACTGAACATAGAACATAGAAAATACAGCACAGAACAGGCCCTTCGGCCCACGATGTTGTGCCGAACCTTTGTCCTAGATTAATCATAGATTATCATTGAATTTACAGTGCAGAAGGAGGCCATTCGGCCCTTTGAGTCTGCACCGGCTCGTGATGCTTTGTACATCACTCCACAGGGCAAACCCCTTCCTGCCCTACATCTCCATGCTGGCCTGGTCTTCATGGACAGCACCATGCAGCTGGACTCATGGACGCTCCTGTGGCACAGATTCAGATCAGTACTGTTGCTAACTTTGGTTGGCTCTTAATTCATTGCCCGTTGGGTCTTTACTGAATTTGCTCTGTTTCTATAATCTTTGCTCTAGAGTCGCCAGGTATCTTTATGATACCACCATGAGGTTCAAGTTCAAGTACTGATCAATAACTCAACACACCAATTAGTAAGTTTCAAATCAAAACACATTTATTATACACAGTAAATCACTACTCATGCATAAAATCTACTTACTAGACTATCTCTAACACTAAAAGGCCTATACTTAGCTTTGAAACTGGCCCACCAGGTCAGAGGAACAAATGGCCTTTTGTTCGATCCCGAGTCTGCAGGATTCAAAAGCTGGTATGGACTGGTAACTTGGAGAGCCTATCTCGTAGTGTGCGTTGACTGGAGACTTACTTGGTTGATGCGGCAGCTAGGCAGTTCACTGTCAAGGGTTGGTTCACGTTGCTGAGTGACCCTGCCAAGAAGGATGATTTAAACTTGGAGACTCTACTTTATAGTCCCCAGGGGCTTCGCGCCATTCGGGGCGGACCCCGTACCTGGTTCCAAGTGATTGGACTGCGTTCCGATCACTTGGATCGATTTCTCCAATGCTTGAGCGGTTCCCTGATCGCTGGGCGGTTCCTAAATGTCCGTTGGCCTTCCTTTGTCTTGGCTCCTGCTGGCGCCGAGGAGTCTGGCTTGGCCTTATTCACCTTAAATGTTTCCATTGTGCCCGGGGATCGCTCATTAGTATGCAGATGGCTGTTGGTTTCAGTGCTGTCTGGGTTTCTGCAAGTTTTAATACACAGGAAACTTTGCACCTGCTTGTTTCTCCTGTGTTGGCTGAATTTCCCTGCATCCTTTGCGGATCTCCATTTTAAGTCAGGAAGTGGCCAACCCAGGTGGCTACAGTACTGGGTTGGGGAGTACAGGGGCCTCCTTCGCACAACACAGCAATGTCTATCTGGACAACAATGTGCTGTGGGACTCATGTAGCCACAGCAACACAGGTCCGAAGTTCGACCGGGAGTGAGGTGTGAGGTGAGCTTGGGGGGGGGGGGGTGAGGGGGTATGGTCCAATGAAGACAATAGGGGCAATGAGGAAGGAGGGCTTTGCAAGGGAAGGGTGGGTAAGGGAGTGCGCCCGTGACAGCTGGCAGAGGGACAAGGAGGTGGATGAAGAAGATGAACAATTGAAGTCAGATGAAAGTCCAAGGGCAGGGAAGCTGGACCCCAACGAGGCTGCAGGAAAAGCTCACAAACAAGGAGGTTCAAAGGGATGATATTTCACTGAAAGGGGATGCACAAAGACCCTAGATGTGGTGGGTAGAGGTCCAAGTGAGGCATGGGCACCTCGCAGGTGATGTGCTCGTGAGGGGGAGGATGGTTGAATCGAGGAACAGACATCTTTGTGAGGCTGCCAACCTTTTCCCTCTGCATTGCTGACATCCTGTACGGTCTGGCAAAGCCTGCTTAAGGAAAGCCCTATCTTGAGCCCATCATTTCAATCCGTGGCCAGAACCCGTCCGTGTGGAAAAGTTCACTTATCTCTGCAGCACACTCTCCTCTCTCTCTCGCTGAATATATTGATGATGAGGCACGTGTAAGAATTATCTAAACAAGTGCATCCTTTGGCAGACTTCTAATATTACTCTGGGAATGAAGAGCTATAAGTCTACCTACCAAACTGAAAGCCCTGCCCATTCTATGCACAGATTTCCAATCCCCCTAGCTACAGATAGTGACCTCATAAATGCCCACTCAATGCTCCTCACTCTTCTTGATCTTTTGTGGTCTAGTGCTATGTTTAGGCTGTCCAGGATACACATCAGAGGTGGAGAAAGCCAGCTGCCGATCACATCCTGTGGCCTCTGATGCCCTTTGTGGACATCTTCTAGAGGGCCGGGAGCCGGGGCCACAGCCAACTTAACAATGTCACAGGCGTCGCCATGCCACCCTGTTCTGTCTGCCGCCCTTGAGATGCGCCGGTGTCAGAAGGGTGGATTCGGAAGAACTGGAGAACCCCACAGTCTCCTTGATGGCAGCCCTCAGATCGGTCTCCAATGCTTCCTCCTCCTGACGGTGCCTGCATCTGGGACATGTCCATCAACGACTGGGACATGAGGCCCTCAGTCATGGTCGTCACGGACTGAGCCGTCCATTGGACACCACCACTCATGACGCCGACGTCCACTGCGGTCGCCCCCCAACAGTGTTGGCCTCGGTGCCATGCATTGTTGGCACCATCCACCATCTCCTGTGCCTGCAGCCTTGGGGATTCCTGCAACAAGCCTTGCAGTCACAGGAATGTTGCTGACACACCCTCCTAAATCTCACGGCTTTGTCCCATCATCTGCATCAGCTCTGGGAGAACCTTGTAGAGAGGCACGGTATCTGACTGGAACCCAGCCGAGTCCTGGGACCCAGCAGGCCTCTGACTTGATATTCCTGCCTCCACCTGAAGTGCAACAGCAACTGTGTGATGTTCACCAGATTGTGCCCCAGAAACCTGCCCACTAATGTCACCCACGGAGCTGTTTGTCTCTGCGCTGATGGCAAGTGCAGGTGACAGCTGTGACGTCTCGCTGGTGGTCTCCTCGGAGCTCTCTTCCGAGGTAGTCTCTTAGGTGGCGAAGGTGGTACAATTCCAAATGTCCTGGCCTCATCAGGTGGTAATCGTGCGAGACATTGGACATGGGTCAGGGGGTCTTTAGCAGTTGGCATATGTGGGCACCTCACCTGAACATGAAGGGGTTGTGCTGGTGGGTGCCAGGGGATTTCTGAGGAACAAGAACGAAGATCAGATGTGGGGAGAAGGCGAGGTGTCAGTCCGTTGATTGGGGTGGGGGGGGGGTTGGGAACTTGATGGGTGGCAGGTGGGACTGATGCCAGGAGGGAGGTGGTAACGTATCCTTGCAGCTCGTAGGTGATTGTTTGTCTTCCTCCTACATTGGACGCCAGTCCTCCTGGTCATGCTGCCTGCACGGATGGCCTCTGTCTCTGCTTCCCAGGCATCATTGGTGATGTTGCTGCTGGTTCCCTCGGGTGAACCGGCAGGCTCGCCTCTAATTCACAGCTTTGAGAAGCCTTGTGAAGTCGGCATCCCCAAAGCGAGGAGCTGGTCTGTGCGCTGCCATGCTTATGTGCTGACTGGGGTTAAGCGTTTAAAAGCAGCTCCCCCTTGTTAGCAATGAGCTTCTGAGGCACAAGTCAGGTGAATCAGACGGGCCGATGACGAGCCCTCACCTTGGGGTGGTGGGGGAGATACAACAATCGGAAATGCCGGTGACAGCAGCGGGATTTTTGATTTGATTTGATTTATTGTCACAAGTACCGAAGTACAGTGAAAAGTATTTTTCTGTGGCCGAGGGAACGTACACAGTAGACAAAAAGAATAATCAACAGAGAACATTGACAAATGGGACATCAATAAACAGTGATTGGTTACAGTGCGGAACAAGGGGCCAAACAAAGAAAATACATGAGCAAGAGCAGCATAGGGCACCGTGAGTAGTGTTCTTACAGGGAATAGATCAGTCGGAGGGGGAGTCATTGAGGAGTCTAGTAGCTGTGGGGAAGAAGCTTTCCTATGTCTGGATATGCGGGTCTTCAGACTTCTGTACCTTCTGCCTGATGGAAGGGTCTGGAAGAAGGCAATGCCTGGGTGGGAGGGGTCTCTGATAATGCTGTCTGCCTTCCTGAGGTAGCGGGAGGTGTATACAGGATCAATGCGAGGGTGGCAAGCTTGTGTGATATGTTGGGCTGAGTTCACCACAGTCTGCAGTTTTTTGCGATCTTGGACGAGCAGTTGCCGTACCAAGCTGTGATGCAGCCGGATAGGATGCTCTCTATCGTACATCTGTAGAAGTTTGTGAGAGTCGATGCAGACATGCCAAATTTCTTTAGCTTCCGCACGAAGTAGAGACGTTGTTGGGCTTTCTTGACTGTTGCATCAACGCGGGTGGACCAGGACAGGCTGTCGGTGATGGTGACCCCCAGGAACTTAAAGCTATCGACCATCTCCACTTCGGAGCCATTGATGCAGACAGGAGTGTGTGTTGTGCTACGCTTTCTGAAATCGATGATCAGTTCCTTGGTCTTTCCGATATTTAGTGAGAGGTTGTTTTCGGTACACCATGCAACCAAGTGATTTATCTCCCTTCTGTAGTCTGATTCGTCGTTGTTTGAGATACGGCCCACCACAGTTGTATCGTCCGCAAACTTATAGATTGAGTTGGAGTTAAATCTTGCCACACAGTCATGTGTGTATAGGGAGTACAGTAGAGGACTGAGCACACATTCTTGTGGGGCCCCGGTGTTGAGGACTATTGTGGAAGAGGTGCTGTTGCCTATCCTGACAGATTGCGGTCTGTTGGTGAGGAAATCAAGGATCCAGTTGCACAGGGAGGGGTCAAGCCCAAGATTGCAGAGTTTGGTTATTAGTCTTGTCGAGATAATGGTGTTGAAGGCGGAGCTGTAGTCCATGAACAACAGTCTTACGTAGGTGTCCTTGTTGTCGAGGTGTTCGAGTGTTGATTGTAGAGCCAGGGAGATGGCATCTGCTGTGGACCGGTTGCCGTGATAGGCAAACTGCAGAGACTGTCTGGGAGGGTGGCAGTGATCCATCTCATGACTAGCGCGAAGCATTTCATGATAACAGATGTCAGGGCCACCAGTGGGTAGTCGTTGAGACAGGCTACCTTGTTCTTCTTTGGTACTGGTATTATGATGGTCTTCTTGAAGGAGGTGGGGACGTCTGAGTGGAGGAGTGAGGTGTTGACGATGTCTGCGAATACACTCTCCAGCTGGTCTGCACAGGCTCTGAGTGCTCGCCCAGGGACTCTGTTGGGGCCCATCAATTTCCGCGGATTCACTTTCAAGAAGGCAGCTCTTACCTCTGAGGCTGTAATAGTGGGTATGGATGTGTCCAGGGCTTTGTGGCAGGTGGCATTGATGCATTGGCTGACTGCTCAAAGCGGGCATAGAACTTGTTCAGATCATTGGGTAGGGATGCTCCAGCCAGGACCGGAAGATCCCGCCACCGGCCAATGCGGGCAACCTCCGCTGCTGCAAAGCATGCCATGGGGGCAGGGGGTACAAAATTACACCCTGAGTGTCTGAACCTACAGTTCCTTCAACTTAATGTTGAAAAGCAAAATCGTCCTCTTCAGTTTCTGTCTATTCCTATGTGTCTCTGCCCTGAACCACTGATTTCCAAACCATGACTTCAGATTCCATCCAATGACAGAGCACAACCCCAAACCGTGTTTTCGCCTCACGATAATTTAACCAGCAAAACCTCTTGATTCCACATCGACAATCTCCAGCCTAGCTTTCCCTTAAAGCCACTAAAATTCTTGCCCTTGAATTTTCTGCTTCATGATTCAGCTTCTCTGATGTTGGCCTCCCTGAATTCATTATCTGTAAATTATAGTTCATTCAGACACAAAAGTCTGGACCCTTTCCCAAACCTTCACTGCCCCCCTCCCCTCCCCTCCAAATTATTTTCCCCGTATACGAATGCACTGACTTCAAGATCGGGTTTTGACTTTTACATCCTTCTGTGGTCTTTCCTGACCCTACCTCACTGACTTCCTCAAGCCATTTCTCCCAACATTTACCCCCGGTACAAAATTACTCCTTGTCCCTTAAACGCTCTTCATCACAATCAGCACTCTTTGATTGCTATACTCCTACCCACTGGGATTTCCTGTCTCAATCCCCTGACCTCACCACCTCTCTCTGCGTTGAAGAGATTTCTCAAAGTAATTTGTCAACTGTCATTTCCATACTTTTTTCTACTACTCATCCCTTTTTCCTACCCCTATGCCTCACTCGTCCTCGAGCAGTTTCAAGCATCACTCGGTGCATGAGAAGCCCAAATAAAAGGTGTGGTTGTAATTCTTTTGTAAAGGTTATCCTCATAATATAGAAACATAGAGAATAGGAGCAGGAGTAGGCGATTCAGCCCTTCAGTGTGATCATGGCTGATCCTCTATCACAACAACATAGCCCCGCAGTCTCCCTATGCCCAGTAAGTCCCACCCTAAGTGTTCTTTGTAATGGACTGTAACTTTTTCCCTACTACTAACCAATCTGTAATTTCCTGATTCCTCCCTCTCTCCATTTTTAAATGATAGAGTTACATTTGCCACTCTCCAATCTGCCGGGATTGTTTCAGAATCTACACAATTTTGGAAGACGCAAACCAACACATCCACTATTCCATGGCCACCCCTTTAGTACCCTGGGGTGTAGATTATCAGGCACTGGGGATGTAACAGCTTTGAGTCCCATTAATTTTACCAGCATTATTTTTTGCTGATATTATTTTCCGTCAATTCCTCCTTCTCACTAGAAATGTGTTCTCTGTTGATTATTCTTTTTACGTACTGTGTACGTTCCCTTGGCCGCAGAAAAATACTTTTCACTGTACTTCGGTACTTGTGACAATAAATCAAATCCAATCAAAAATCCCGCTGCTGTCAATGGCATTTCCCATTGTTGTACCTCCCCCACCACCCCAAGGTGAGGGCTCGTCATCAGTGGAACTGGATAATCCCACCGGTGGGAACAGCCAGAAAATCGCTCCTATTTTGGAGAGACAGTTGGAGGGTAAAGTCACAATTCTGGAATTGAGCATTCCTGGGAAGTTATTTGTGTCTTATTCGGTGAAGTACTGCGAAGAACCAAAGTAATTATTTAATTGCACTGCCATTTCCTTGTTCTCCATTATCAATTCTCTCATCTCGGACTATAAGGGGCTGTCATTTGTCTTCAAAAATCTTTTTTGTTTTGCATATTTATAAAAGCTTACACAGTCCGCTTTCATGTTTACTCACAATCTATTTTAATACCAGCCTTAATTTATTTCCTCAGCCATGATTGGGCCACCGTTTTTGTACCAGAAAGGAATGTATAACTGTTACAAAGCATACATTAGTTCCTTAAATATTAGCCAATGCCTATCCACCGACATACCTTTCAATTAAGTTACCCAATCTATTGAAGCCACTCAGACCTTTGTTGTTTCCTTTGTTTAGATTAGGACCCTAGGTTTGGATTGGCCTACTTCACTTTTAGCCCAATCAAGAATTCTACATATTATGTTCACTCTTTGCTAAAGAAGCCCACACAATAAGATTTTTAATTAATCCCTTCTCATTGCACAATACCAAATCTAGGAGAGCCTGTTCCCTCGTTGGTTCCTCAAGATACTACTCCAAAAAAACACCCTGTGCACACTACAGCAGTTCATCCATCACAGTATTATTGCCAATGTGGTTTGCTAGTCTCGATATAGATTAAAGTCACCCATGATTACCATAGCACCCTGGTTACATGCATCTTTAATTTCCTGTTTAACACCATCCCCTACCATACCACGACAGGTTGGATGTCAATAGAGAACTCCCACTAATGCTTTCTGTCCTTGTTGCTACATAGCTCCGCCCAGACTGATTCTACAGCTAGATATTCTGAGTCAATATCCTTTCTCACTATTGCACTGATTTAATTAATTACTAACAATGCCACCCCACCTCCTTTTATCTTTTTGTTAGGTGAATTGGCCGTGCTAAATTGCCCCTTAGTATCCAGGGGTGTGTAGGTTGGGTTACGAGGTTAGGGCGGGGTGGGTGGAGGAGTGGACCTGGGTATAATGCTCTTGCATGGGGATCAATGCAGGCTCAATGGGCTGAATGGCCTCCTTCTGCACTGTAGGGATCTATGACCTCCATATCAGAGACACCCCTTATCAGGGGCCATCCCCCATATCAAAGACCTCCATATCAGAGACTCCCCATATCCAAGACCTCCCATATCAGAGACCCCCTGATCAGATAACGCACAATATCAGATACCCCAATATCAGAGACCCCCATATCAGAGACCCCCATATTAGAGACTCCCTATGTCAGAGACCCCCCCATCAGAGAACCCGCCATGTCAGAGACCAAACCCCCCTCCCCCATAAGTCACCCCTGCCTGGAAGCTAAAGAGCAGTTCATGCAGAAAGAGTGAAAACCCATTGCTTTTTCATTCACCTATCTCTTACATCTGCTGCCTCAGAAGCGTAGAAAGCAGCAACTGCAACTTCATAGAAAGCCAAAACCACATCACAAGGCTTTACCCCCCTCAGATAATTTCATCTGCAAGGCTTCTATTCCCTTTCAAGGAGAAAAAGCTTTAGTAGGCTTCAATTGACAGGATAATAGATTCCAATCCGCCAGGTGTGTGGATTGTTAATTTCCATTTTCCTTCAAGCTTGAACGCATCTCAAGTACACTGCTGTGACGTGTTAAGTGCTTTCTGGTGAGAGGATGAAGTGAAAGCATATAACTCCTAGATGTTTGATGGGAGGGTTTATTGGGCGGTCTGTTGTGGGGAATCTGATGGGGCTCTCTGTTAGGGGGGTTGGATGGGAGTCAGGTGGAGGGGTATGGTGGGGGGTATGGGGGGGTCTGATGGGGGTCTTGTGGGGAGGTCTGCTGGAGGGGCCTGATGGGGGCTTGGGGTGGCGGCCCTCTGATAGACTTTGGAGACACCTACGTTAAATACATACCCATTGGCCCACCGCGAGTTCCACTGCATCAGGCCCATGCTGGCAAATACTTACAGCAACCCACCCCCATGTGAATCGTGGCAGAGAGGGCCGGAGCATCACATAGGTGTGGAGAATCCAGTGTCCAGCCTATTAATAGGATGCAAATGGGTTCAATTGACACATTTGTTACATCCCACGGGCATGGAATGTGAACCTTGATCCTGCCGCCAGCGGAGGACCAAAACATTAGAACGGGATCAGCACCTGTATTTGCCTGACGCCGCATCGGAACTCCATTGTTTGTTGTGGGTGGCGAAGAAACCCTTCCCCTTATGCACTAAGTTAATTTCTTTGCCGTTCCCATCATTTGCCAACTAAAGTTTGGCTGTTTGTTTTTTTCATTATAAGAGCCATCTGTTTCTCTGTGATATTTCTCTTCTTGGCGATAGAAATGATCTAGTGCTGAAGTTACCACATCTTCCATGGTTACGTGGAAGGAAGCAGTGATTCCTCAAGGCAGCACGGTAGCACAGTGGGTAGCACTGTTGCTTCACAGCTCCACGGTCCCAGTTTTGATTCCCGGCTTCGGTCACTGTCAGTGTGGAGTCTGCACGTTCTCCCTGTGTCTGCGTGGGTTTCCTCTGGGTGCTCCGGTTTCCTCCCACAAGTCCCGAAAGACGTGCTGTTCGGTTAATTGGACATTCTGAATTCTCCCCCTGTGTACCCGAACAGGCGCCGGAATGTAGTGGCTAGGGGCTTTTCACAGTAACTTCATTGCAGTGTTAATATAAGCCTACCTGTGACAATAAAGATTATTAACAAAAATAGTCCTGCTCTTGTATAAACTTCAATTTCAAAGCCAGCTCACTGAGATATGTATTCCCATACAACTATGCACAGTGGGCCTCCAATGGTTGGCAATTCATAAACCATTAGCAATGCCTGAGCCTCACCCTGTGCTTTCCCCTCTAGTATCTGTGTGTTGTTCCAGAAGAAAATGTCAAGTGTAGATGATGAGGGCTAAAGGCATGTTCTCCTTTTGAGTTTTCTCTTTGTTACATGAACCTAGTCAATGGCTACACTGTAAGTAAGCACACTTAACTGTCATTTATGCAGGATGTCAATGGGAGCATGATTATGTGCTTGTCACTGAATATTGGCAAGTTCATGGAGCATATGCTGCAAATCATACAACTATCTAAATAAACTGCCACAAACGCAAGTTCTGTGCTGACCTCCACGCTCCACCAGCCCGGTGTATTCCACGCTCTCCTAAACAGCTGGCTAATAGCTTCTGAATATGGAATCTGTGGTTTTACCATTTGAAAATCCACCACTTGCTGCACCCGTATTTTTCTCTGATTATCTGACAGTTTCACTTTGAAACACTGGCAACATGGGGTTTGAAATTTAGTGATTTCTCTCATGAAAATTGCTTCCTGCAGTCTATTTTCTTCCATTATAAAAGCCCTTGCATTTTTGTTTCCAGTATCTGACTTGATTAGTTATAGCTAATGTTCCTTTGTGTCAGAGCAAGTGTTCTTTACAAAACATTTTCACACATGGTCCTATCTTTGTGCTGTTCTTTAGGCACACAACTTTCTTTTCACTTCTATTCAGGTCCTTTGAGTTGCTGATGTTGTGTTCGCAATCTCTCTGATGTATCCCCATGCTTGCTTTCTTCTCTGTCTACTTGGGGATCATACTCCTAAAATATTACTACACAATGTTCCTTAATCTCTTAAATGTATTTAACTGCTTTTTTCTTTACCTCTAATGAAAGCACAGGCTGAATTCTCCGTTGTGTTCCCGTTGGAACCGAAGAGTGTGCAATTCGCATTTACACCGTGGGGCGCTATTCATTCCGTGATTCAGGACATGCAAATGAGCCAGCACTCTGGCAGCGTGAATTGGAAGCAATTCCCAGCTCAACGAACGGTGTAACCACTGGGACCAGAAATAGCGCCTGAAAAGCTGGAGCTGTTTTTAAGTGCTCCATTCACCACACACTCACTGCAGCTACAAAGGTGGCTCAGAGAAGACCTGGCCCCCAATTTTGGCAGTCTGAAGTGGACCCACTGCTCAGTGCCAATGAGGAGAGGAGGGGCACTCTCTTCCCCAGGGTGGGCCACAGACTCAAACCTTCCCTCCTGAACAGCGCCCGGGAGGAGGTGAATCATAGAATCTCTACAGTGCAGAAGGAGGTCATTTGGCCCATTGAGTCTGCACCAATCCTCTGAAAGAGCACCCTACTCAGGCCCACTCCCTCGCTACCGATCCTGTACATCCCTGGACACTAAGGGACAATTTTAATTATGGCCAATCCATCTAACCCGCACGCATTTGGACTGTGGGAGGAAACTGGAGCACCCGGAGGAAACCCACACAGACACGGTAAAACGTACAAACTCCACACAGACATAATCCAAAGCAGGAATTGAATTCAGGTCCCTGGCGCTGGAGGCAGCAGTACTAACCATTGTGCCACCATGCTGCCCCTCGTGTTGTGCAGTTAAAACATTTCAAAGTTATTGGAATTAAAGAATACATTAGAGGGGAGGTGGTGGCGTGGTGGCGTAGTGGTGTAGTCACTAGATTAGTAAACCAGAGACGCAGAGTAATGCTCTGGGGACCCAGGTTCAAATCCCGCCACTGCAGATGTTGAAATTTGAATTCAATAAAAATCTGCCATTAAAAGTCTAATGACCATGAAACCATTGTCGATTGGCATAAATACCCATCTGTTTGACTAATGTCTTTTAGGGAAGGAAATCTGCCACCCTTACCTGGTTTAGCCAACATACCACTCCAGACCCACAGCAATGTGGTGGACTCTTAACTGCCCCTCAAGGGCAATTAGGGATGGGCAATAAATGCTGGCACACCCTGCAAGGCCCAGGTCCCATTAACAAGTTACAAAATTAACAATAACCCTCTGTTTTTGATGCAACCATCAATTCACTCAAGGACTCGTGTCGGAGTAAAACAGTGGTTTTAATTAACTATCAACTTTGCCTGCCTGCGACTGGTACATACTGAGGACAGTCCCACAGCCAGCTACTCTTATACTCCTTCAAAGGGGCGGGGCCATGGGCGGAGCCCGTCCATGCTCCAACATCCTCCAACATCTCCCCCTGTGGGTGAAGCCATACAATGGCCTACAGATAAAACCCACAGGGTTAATAACATAGAACATAACTGGTGAATTAACTGTATTTACAAACATAGAATATAACTGGTGAATTAACTGTATTTACATTCAACACAGTTTTTAAAAAATAGACTTTTCATTCGCAAAATGTTCTAACTATATTACTGCGCAATTGACAGCGATCTACGCACTGTCTTCTCTGGCAGGTGGCAGAGGCAGTCAGTGCCGTCACCAGGAGGAGACAGCTCATGATCCGGAGGGGTCACTGGTGAGGCCTTGTACTGAGAGGGGCAGTGTGCCAGGGAGAGTTCCAAAGGCCACGGTGCAGGTATCCTTTGGTTGGGGTGAGTTCTGCTAATCCCCTGCTTCCTCAGGCTGTCCAGAGAGGGCTGAGAGGGCTCCCAGATCACTAGAGGCACTCTGAACATTTACAGGGCACAGTGAGCAGTCAGCAGAGTGAACTGCCAGGAGCCTGTAAGTAGCACCGGAGGGGTGTGTTTAAATCACATACTGTAGCAATGGCGGTCTGAGCAAGGCCATCCCAATCCTGAGGGGGACACTCCGAATCCACGGGCTAGGCATCAAGTCATTCCCCAGCCCAGGCAGCCACCCCCAGCACGCCCAAAAATGTTTGAGACTTTTTTAGCATCTCGCTGCTCCTCAACAGCCATGGCGACCAGTCCCCGCTTGTAAATACTTGCACCAATTCGCCCCATATGACCTCACAGTTTTGCATGGGCCGCTGGCTCGGGGCACAAACTTTGCTAACGCTGCCAGCGGGGGACCAAAACATGGCATCGGAATTGGCGTCGGGCGGAAATCGCGATCTTTCACTTACGCACTATTCTCCGCTCAATTGCAATTCTCGCTGCTGGCGTGGGAAGTGGAGAATTCAGCCCCACATCTTTGGCAATAGCACATTTCACAACCTGCTACGTATTTGTTATCAATCTATTAATTTCAACAAAACAGTTGTTTATCTAAGTAGTCAAAGAAAATAAATTCTGGTCTATTATTTTTTCCATTGCAGAGCATAATTAATGAATAACCCAGTAAGTACATTAGCATTGGAAAATATTGCAAATTCAAAACAGTAAGAAACAAAAAACTTAAAAATCAGTACCTTGATTTAAATGTTCTTCTATGACAAAAGCAAAGCAGGTTGACATCATGTGACAGAATCAATGGTTACTTTGAGTGTACACCACAGCTTTGTAAGTGTGTATATGTTAGCTTCAATTTTCACCTTTCTTGACATTCACCCCAAGGTTTGAACAATTTTCTCTGCATGTATATAACCAGTTTGCAATTTTTCCCTGAAGCCTTTGCTTTGTTTATAATCAGATGATGTAGTGTTGCAGACAAAGAGCTGGGTTTCCGCTATATCAGATTTCTGCTTGCATGCACAAAATAATTAGATCCAGGATCTTCTTCATGATAGGTGCATTATCCTCCGAAGTTTATGCATGCCTGTACTGTTCATTTTCTGACAGATTTACATGTTCTTTTGAAGTTTTAGGACTTGTGTAAAAACCTAAGATTTCTGCTGACCTTACATCTGTTGAGGGCATATGTTAAGATAAAAGATTAACGGACAGAGCTGAGCAGCTGCCAAGACAATCTACCTCAATGTTCCCCAAAGATGCACTTGCTGCCATTTTAACAGGGGTCCACCGCTGGACAGGCAAAGCATCTGAAGTACATAGGACCTCGCTTAGCATTTTAGGATAGTAGTGATTAGCATGTACGCCATGCTCTGCAGGTTGATGTCACCTTTGGGCTTGCCACCTGGGCTTGCCACCTAGCTTCCTTATCTTCTTTTCCCCTAAGATCTACATGTAGCTGCCACCAGCATCTCAATTTGTCAACATTCCTGGGCCCAAATCTGGCAGGCTGATCATTTAATCATAAGAAATAAGAGCAAGAGTATAGGCCATTTGGTCCCTCAAGCTTGGCTGATCTAATTGTGGCCTTAACTCAATTTTCCTGCCTGCAACCCCTGCCCCCGCCAGTATCCTTGACTTCCTTATTGATCTAAAATCTGCCCAACTTAGCTTCCTCAATATCTACAATGACCCTGTCTCTATTGGATCTCTTGGGAAGAGAATTCCAAATTTCACTAGTAGGAAAAACTAGAAGCAGAGGACACCATCTCAGACTAAAGAGACGATTCTTTAAACCAGCGATGAAGAGGAATTTCTTCAACCAGAGGGTGGTGAATCTGTGGAACTCTTTGCCGCAGAAGGCTGTGGAGGCCAAATCACTGACTGTCTTTAAGACAGAGATAGTTAGGTTCTTGATCAATAAGGGGATCAGGGGTTATGGGGAGAAGGCAGGAGAATGGGGATGAGAAAAATATCAGCCATGTTTGAATGGCGTAGCAGACCCGATGGGCCGAGTGGCCTAATTCTGCATCAATGTCTTATGGTCTTATGGTCTAATAATCCTCTGACAGAAGAAATCCGTCCTCAACTCTGTCTTAAATGGGAGAGCCCTTACTTTTAAACTGTGCCCCCTAGTTCTAGTTCACCCCCACAAGGGGAAAATTTTTCACAGCATCTACCCTGTCAAGCCCCCTCAGAATATGTTTCAATAAGAGCAACTCTGAGTCTTCTGAACTCCAGTAGGTATCGGCATGTACATGTACAACATGTACAACTTTTCCTCAAAAGACAATCCCTTCATCCCAGGAGTTAGTCTTTGAACCTTCCCTGAACAGCTTCCAATGAAAGTATATCCTTCCTTCAGTAAGAAGAATAAACTGTGCAGAGTGGTGTACCCAATGCCCTATGCAGTGGTAGCAAGACTTCTCTACTTTTAGACCTCATCCACCTTGACAGGAAAGCTAATTCAGCACACCCATCTGGCCGGCTAGATTTCACCAGGTATTAAAATCACAGCAGCCACTTTGTCACCAAAATGGTTCGCCACCGAAAAATTATATTCTGCCTGAAAGTCAGGAGGTGAACATAGAACATACAGTGCAGAACGAGGCCATTCGGCCCACCGAGTCTGCACCGACCCACTTAAGCCCTCACTTTCACCTTATCCCTGTAACCCAATAACCCAATCTCACCTTTTTTTTGACCACTAAGGGCAATTTATCATGGCCAATCCACCTAACCTGCATATCTTTGGACTGTGAGGAAACCGGAGCACCCGGAGGAAACCCATGCAGACACGGGGAGAACGTGCAGACTCCACACAGACAGTGACCCAGCGGGAAATCGAACCTGGGACCCTGGCGCTGTGAAGCCACAGTGCTATCCACTTGTGCTACCGTGCTGCCGATAAGGCACAGTTATAATCCACTGTAACACCCAATCCCCATACAGTTGTGAAACCAAGTGTTATCTAAGGAGCCCAATAATGGACACTAACAGCTGTTTCCCACATAGACTTTATTTTACTTTCTTGGTAAAGGGTAAGTTGATCAATTAAGAAAGAGTACAAGTTCAGCATCTTTACTTGTAATGGGAGTTGTTGAGTGATCACACAGTTCAGCTGGTGTAGTCCCTACATTATCTCCAATCTATTCACTTCCCTTTTCGCCCATGAGGTGAGCTCATTAAAACCAGCTCTTTTGAAATATGCAACCCTGGTACACTTATTCACCTCACTAATGGCCCTGGATTGATTCCTAATTAGTTGTGCTATTGGTTGAAATTCAGTTACAAAGTGCAGTTAAATCCAAAGTAGCAAGATATAGTAGGATCTTTGAACTATCAAGTTATTACATTACACTCCATCCCTTTCTTACAAGAATTATCTTCTGCTATTTCAATACCAGAGTGAAGTTCAGTATTGAACAGAGTTGAGGAGGCAAGTAAGGGCTAGTAGGCACCTTTATTTTTATTGCTTGTCATTTTCAGATATCGCTTTGCTCTATTGAGGTAGGTTTCTTGTTCACAGATTTTGCTTCCACTTTCTTCTTCCCAAAGCCCATAATACTAATATTTTATTTTCATGAAATTATCACACATTTTGATAGCCACGGTGCCCAAGGATTCAAAAAAGCAAGGTTTATTGCAGAAAAGAATTAACTCTCTTCAAATTGCCCGCGATTTTAATTCAGTGACCCGATAGGCCATAGTTTGCCCGCAGGAGCAGTTATTTACCCTAACTGTGAGAGATTCCAAAGTATAAATATAAAATCAATATCCAACTCTCTGTCAGAAAGGTCATGTTTGCTAAAAATAAAGATTGCATTTCCCTACACCATAGCTTTATTTAACCTCGGGAAACTACCCTGCCAGTAAATTGTATCCAAGATTGCGGGGCAGCCTTCATTAGTGGCCACTATCAGATGAGTTCCATCATTGTTAGTCGACAGTTATGCCATCTGACCATCTTTGTATTCAAGAGCTATAAGTCACTGCCTGCAAGCTGGGATTGATCCCTGTCAGGGTTTCCCCAGAGGAGTTCCCATATGTAACAGAATTACATACACTTTGATCTGCAGATTAATGTGGTTAGGATCACCAGTCTTTGTCTCCTCCTAACAAGTCAAGACCCTTTCTTGTGATTGATTTAAAATCCAGGTTTCCTTGTACGTTTTAAATTTATATCCAATAAAGACTGAATCACATGTTCATTTGTATAATAAATTGTGGCAATTAATGTATAGATTGATTTTTTTGTGCTCGCTCTTCAAAGCCTTGTCCAAGTACGGCCATTGGAATTCTGTAGAGGCCGACATCTTATTTTTCATTAACAAATAATAGAAATCTATTCCAAAAATTTTAGACAACATATGTAATACTTAAAAAAAAAAAAAAATTCCACATCTCTTTGCTGAAATGTTCTTCACAAGTGCAGGAGTATATTCAACAGTATGCCTGACAAGCTTAAGAATAATGTTACTTACGCTGCTTCCACTGTTCTAAGCTTTAATTTTGATTAGAATGCATGATTATCTCAAAGGTCACACTGAGTTGTATAGGCGGTTCCACATTTTACAGAGGAAAAATAAGAATATGACTGCATTAATATTTAATCTGGGGATGCTACACAAGTTAAAAATCACGATCATCCCCAGATAACACATAATGCATTCAGTGACTCTGGAAATGGCTATTTATTTGTGAAGGTTTTGTGAAAGACATCAGTAGTGAACCTGATTGTGTTTTTTGCTCTAAATTTCCCTGATTTTGTTCCTTCACCCTTCTCTCCTGCAAGTCCTGACTCATGCTGGGCAATTATTTCAATAGTTCGCCCATGTTATCTTCTGTGAACCTAAATAACAAGTGTCCACAAGCTATTCACCATGAAGACATCATCACTGAAAATATTGGGCTGAACCATGAGCCCCCACAGGGGCTGGAAACGGAGGAGGGCTGAAGCTAAAATTAGCCTCATGGACTTGCACACTGGCTCTGTCCAACCTTCACGCCATTATCGTGAGACGAAATAGGAAGGTGGGGGTAGGCATGCAACGGGTAGCCATCTTGGCTCATTAGGAACCTTTGAAGCCAATTAAAGGAAACCAACTGCCGTTTTCCAGACAAGCCGACCTGTGGAGGGGCTATACCATCACCCTCCCCTACCCAACAATGGTGGCCTGGCTGCAAGATCCATCTTTTAATTTAAGATTTAAACATTGGAGAGAGGACACCTCCATCTTGCCGTGCCCTCATCCTATTTAGCCTCTCTAGCAGCTTGCTTCTCCTTTCAAGCCAGAAGGCCTCAGATTGACCCTCCAGTTTCAAGAGCCTGCCTGCTGTCCTTGATTAGACAATGGGCCCTTCTCCAGGCCAATTAAGGGACTACCTCCCTCCATGTAACTGCTTCCCTCCAGGGGAAGATTCAGCACCCGGAAACAGTCCTGACCATTGTCTCCCGCTCCTGGAGGGAAAACCCTGCCTATTATATCACAGTTCAATGTCTCTATCCACATGTAATTCCACCAAAGATCATTCCATGTATTTAGGACAATTATTGTGCCCTTGCTCCAATTGGCAGCAGCTACCCAGATATAAGCCCAAATAGCAAAGCTGGTGCATTCTTGCTCCGTGAATCCAAAGCACATCATGAGAAAGACTTAACTACTGACATCAGGGAACTAAGTTTACCTAGTTTTTATGTTGAAAAGAAATGTCTTTTGCATATACTCCAAAGGATAATAGGAGTTCACATCATTAGATGAGAAGTATTTCAGAGATTGAAGATCATGTTGAATAGCTCTTGACTGCATTCTGCATTGTAGATATATTGCAGATTTGAACAAGCTGGGCTTTTAGTAAAATTCAACTATTTAATATATCCCACTCAATATAAATAAATCAAAAATGGCATAAATAAATTTGTTTATACGTTTTCAGTGAGACTCATTGTAAAAGAATGTGGAAATACATGGAGAAATGTATTTATTCTTCCAACTTTCACAGCATTTTTAGATGAATAAAAATGTGCTTATATATTTTTTTTTCAAATTTAGGATGGAAATGTATCTCTACCTCATGAAGGGTTAACATATCAACACTTCAATTTAAATATTTAAGAGATTTTTATTCAGGAGAAGATTTATATAATAAGGCTTCGATAGCATTGAAATCATCCTATATGGGCTCAAATGAGGCGATTACTGCAGCATTGAAACATGCATAAAGATAAACTAAGTGTTCTTCAGTGAAGGTGCTGAGAATCACATTACCTTCATATCTGTTCCATTACAGACAGCATTCATCGCACAGGGTGTACTGTACAGAATAGGTAATGATTTCAAAGACCACACAAACTAGAGGACTACCTGATTAACCTTTCACTGACTCCTGCACCACGTGGTGCAGAAGCTTTCCTTTCCCTGGTGAGATAGCATTGGAAGAAGATGTTAAATTTAACCTCTTGCAACATGATAAATTGACAATAAAAAATTCAATGGCCAAGTAATTACCAATCACTTTGGGCATCAGCAACATTTTTCAGTTCTGTCAAGACTCATTGGCACAAAAGCTTCAGCTGAAATTCTCTCGATCTTTCTCTTTTTAACTTTGTTTCATGATGCAGATTAAATCTGCCACACCATTACTGATTTGTTTTCCTAATTTTTCATGTCTACACTATGCCCCAGCTGCACTAGGCTGATAATTGTGGGGCCCAGCCCTGATGATTAACATCAGCAGAATTAATTATGGTTGCCATTAAGGCTCCAGGTTGCACATGGTGATCAAGAAAAATTAAGTTTCTGTGGGCCTCTAAATCATCTCACCTTCGAGGAAAGCGATCTTGAGGAGACAGCTAAACTGGAAGCTGCAATCTTAACCAAACAGTTGGTGTGCATACCATAATAGTCAATTTAGCAGCCTTTTCAACTCAGAATTACAGAATAAACAGATATGCCGGTGCAAAACATTGCAAACATGACCATAGCACTTAACAAAGAAACATGCAGAGGGTTATTTTTCAAAAATAATTTGGGGAAGAAATGTTATTTCGTAACCCGTTCCTCTATGATGATTTTGCAGATTGAATAATGTAATACTGTGAGGAAAAGGCAAACTACTGAATGTCAAGTGGAAAATCAAATGCGTTACTGCTATTCTAATGGTGCAGCATTTACATGATGATATGCTTGTGTTTGAAGATTCCTTCTTATTTCCTAAATGTGTGTGATGGTGGAGGACTAGGTAAAGGCTCAGATTAGAACAATGCTATTCCCAGGTCTGCTAGTTGCTGAATACCACATGTCATTAATAATTCATCTACTTGGGAAATAAAATGCAACCCACAGTTCCACAAGCAGAGTTTTATGTCACAAATCTTGAGAATGATCAATATTCAGCTGTAAGGCTGTAAGTTCTATAAAGTCTGGGGTTAACTCAGTGAGACTAGACTTGGAATATCTGTAAGGATGAAATGTTTTAACATTGTTTCCTTGAATATTGTTATGGGATTGTAGCACGGTAGCACAGTGGTTAGCATAGTTGCTTCACAGCTCCAAGGTCCCAGGTTCGATTCCCGGCTGGGTCACTGCCTGAGCGGAGTCTGCAGGTTCGCCCCTTGTCTGTGCGGGTTTCCTCCTGGTGCTCCGGTTTCCTCCCACAGTCCAAAGAAGTGCAGGTTAGGTGGATTGGCCATGATAAATTGCCCTTAGTGTCCAAAAAAAAGGTTAGCTGGGGTTACCGGGTTACAGGGATAGGGTGGAGGTGTGGGCTTAAGTAGGGTGCTCTTCCTAAGAGCCAGTGCAGACTGGATGGGCCGAATGGCCTCCTTCTGCCCTGGATATTCTATACAATGGCAGCATCTTTTTTTAAATGCCACTTCCAGATCACTGATAGCTCTGGTTACAAGCAGATTCTATTTGAATGTGAACAATTTCTAATCAAGCATTCCAATTTAATATAGAATTTTAATTTGACAAATGCAAAACACAGAAGTTATACAGTCTAAATATTTGAACGTAATTTGTATATATATTTATTAGTTTTGCAAAATCATTTACGATTTTTATAAATGTTTTTATTTTGTTATTGCTTTATTGTGTGTCTTTACCAGAAGCATGGGAGAATTTTAATACCATTGCAATGCCTTAAATTACAAATACACCAATTACTGGAGTGGCTGTGCTCGGAGTGAAGCTGGCTCAGCAGTTCATTGAACTCTCGGAGAATATTACCACAATGTATGTTTTTGCAGGTGTTAGATCTCATGTGAGTAGCAGGATAACCAAATAGGAGGATTCTGCGCAGGATGGTTCTTTCCCCATCACTGATTTTACTGTACGCCTGTTCACTAGGGCCCTGCCCCATCCCTGTCAATACTGAAATGTGCAATTGTGTTAGAATCCTGAGGTCTCTGATCATCATCTCATTTCTCAGGAGTTATACATCACCATGGGGAAATAGCTACAATGTATTCAGTCAGTTCACTTTGCAGAATCCCTGCACCCTGGCCTTTTTATAAACCTTTATTAAGATCACTGCAAAATAAGCATGTAATTACCCCAATGTTTCCTCTCAAAGGCAATTTACTTTGGGCTGAAACATATGGTAGTCCTACTCCAGTAGTAAATGGATCATATATTCAAGAACCCAGACTGGATGCTTCTGAGCTTAAGAAATTGAGTTGCAGTGGATGAGTGATTTATTAGAAAATGAATGCTTCCATCTCGAACAAAGATGCATATCTTCCATTCTATAGCCAGGCTGTATTGATTCCTAACAACTTAAATATTATTACGTGTATTAGTTGCCTTAATCTTTATAATTATTGGCAGGGCATAGGGAACAAAGGCTGATACTGCTTATTGTAATGCAGCCGAACCAGACGTTTTGCTATGAAGCCAGAGCAGCTTGCACTCAGAAATAGGACATTACATTCTCCGAGAAATGCTGCCGATATGCAGCCATGTATTCTTGGACGGCTGCCAACACACTGTGCAAATGTGTGAGAAGGAAATAATGTTTAACATAAATATTTGTCACTGCTTTTTAATATAATCATTTTTCATTGAACACTTTTCTTCAATTGTAACAACACCATTATCATAACATCACCTCTGCATAGCCCTGAATCAAATAGCAGCTAATGCAGCAGTTTCATATTAATGAGTATTAAATTGTTTTCGACTTACTAGGGATTTTTTGGTTATTTTTGACGTTTGGATTATCAAAATTTGCTGTTTACTGATTGCAAAAATAGGAAAGTAATTGAAATTTCTGATTTTACCCACATAATGAGAACTTCCCAAAATACTGACCAAGTGTAACTTTTGAATATTTTTTCCTGTGACCTAAATGTAAATGAATAGCAACAATTTTCCTTTAAATTCAATGTTGGTTAAAAATTGTGTATTTCTAAATTTAATATTTTTGCAGTTAACCGTACATGACTATAATCTAATTGTATAGATATGCAAAATTGTATAAGGACGCAGCTACAGACCACAGGAAATCCTTGTGGGAATACGGATTTTACATTTTTATTTAATTACAAAAATTGACAAGACTTTTTAATTTACATAACATTCAATTAGTTTAAAGTGCGCCTAGCTCCTTGTGCCGAACAATATTTTCAATGCTCTTTACAATATCACATAATATTTATTATAACATTATTTTGCATAGATGTATCTTGTCATTTGTATTTCTTTAATAAATGTTAGATATGAAAAGTCTAACCCACTTGAAGCCATGCAAATGAAAGCCTATTAAATGTAATAATTACAAATGATACAGTGGAAATAGTATTTTTCTTGGAAACAATACAATCAATTGATCCGGCAAGCTTGTCACCTCATTTACACAGGGATACTGAGAAATTGTTCTTGAACTTGATGTGAATAATTATCATCCCTAAAGATATTGGTACTTCCAATAGTAGAAAATCCTGCTAAATATTCCTACTCAAATCTCGCTGGTAGGGCTTGAATTCATTATCTTAGTTTGGAAGGGAAAATGCTATAGAAAGAAGCAAATGAAGCTCAGAAGGTAGTTTTTGTTACACTTTCTGTATCAATATAACTTTGGACCAGAGAACAAGGGAAGTAAGAAATAATCTCTCTCAGTAATTCGTTTGGCAATAAATGAGAATGACAGTTTTACAGGGAGGAGGCAGTGGATATCATGAGTGAAAAGCACTTCATAGAATCATAGAATTTACAGTGCAGAAGGAGGCCATTTGGCCCATTGAGTCTGCAACGGCTCTTGGAAAGAGCACCCTACTTTTTTTTAAAATGTAGAGTACCAATTACTTTTTTCTCCAATTAAGGGGCAATTTAGCGTGGCCAATCCACCTAGCCTGCACATCTTTTGGGTTGTGGGGGTGAAACCCACGCAGACACGGAGAGAATGTGCAAACTCCACACGGACAGTGACCCAGGGCTGGGAATCAAACCCGGGTCCTCAGCGCCATAGGCAGCAATGCTAACCACTGTGCCTCCGTGCTGCCCTTGAAAAGAGCACCCTACTCAAGCCCATCCTATCCTCATAACCTAGTAACCCCACCTAACCTTTTTTGACACTAAGGGCAATTTAGAATGGTCAATCCACCTAACCTACACATCTTTGGACAGTGGGAGGAAACCGGTGCCCCCGGAGGAAGCCCACGCAGACACGAGGAGAATGTGCAGACTCCACACAGACAGGCACTTGATGAGTTGAAAGGATATAAATTAATCCCGTATTGCCGTTTACCTGAGTTTTGAGAAAGGGAAACATTCATTCCTTATTCAGAATTTTATTTTTGGAATCTTTATTCTATTCTCTATCTGCCTTCACAACAATTTTGCTACTTGCACAATTGTAATTCTAAAATGCAACTTAAATTGAAAACTGACTTGCTTTGTAGTAAAACCTTTCACAATGGTGTTTTTAAGTATACTTATTTCAAAATCATATTTAACCATGATGATCCAAGTGATCTAAAGGCAAAATCAATTGGAAAGTAAATGCTTGCATTAGCTTATACTCAAAAAAGAATTACCATTCCAACAAAAACCCTAACACATGCTCAACTCCTCATTCATTATTGGCTAACTCAATTATGAATGAATTCTAGCAATCTTAGATATGTTGCAATAAACACTCAAAGTTTCATTTGTTCTCTATGATATTGTTGTCCGGGGCTGTTCCAGTTGCTGAAAAGTAATTTTAAAATGATATTCTAAAAATAAACACAAATAGGCCTAGCGAGTAAATAGCAAACTAAAAGATGTTTGCCTATTTGGGTTTTACAATCCACATGTTAACTTTTTAAGTTGATGTACCAAACCATTCTTGGGATTCAAAAAACACTAACCATCTTGTTTATTATTCTCCAATTAATTTCCCTTGAATTAGAATACTAAGTTAATAAGAATGTGTTGTCTGCGAAAGGTTGCTTTACAATCACCATTGGTATTTGGTCACTAACTCTAATCAAATGTGCATCCTTTCAGTATTCTAAACAGCAGCCATTGAAACACATTTTCTCTTTCAAGAAATAAAAAACCTTTTTTCCCTGGGACTAATGAGAGTCAAGAGAACTATAATCAATAATTTAAAATATCTGACGAAAATCAAGAGATTTGTCGATACTAAGAGAGCCTTGATATGAGTAGAATATTTCTATAGTCAAGTCTGCAGGCTGTTAGCTTCTGTGGTACTTAATGAAGGCCCACATGGTTCTGTTTCACAGAGCTATAATACCCACATTCACATCTGTCAGTGGTGCTCGTCACAGTTGGATGAATAGTCTGTTTTCATTGTGCAGTTCTTTGTTGCCCAGATGATCTTTGCCACATTTTAGTTTGACTAGCTGTTACACCACATATCTACAACCTACCTCACTTTTAATAAGTATACTCTAGCAGAAGAACAGAAAAAGTGAATTGAAAACTGATTTATCACACAAATCCAAAACTCTAGAAATGAAGCAGACTTTACCAGAGATTGAAAAAGTTCCCTGTGCTCTGATTGTAGAATACAACATAAGCATGTGTTGCGGATTGCTATGCAGGCCAGTATATGTCTGTTATAGTTCATAACCACTTCTAAATCTGTCATCACCACATAAGCATTGTACTAAATCCTTTCCATCAACTTTAAACAGGAAGAGAATGAAGGAATATATCAATTACCGACATGCTTTTGCAGGGTTCACGATGCCGTAATACTGCAATTTACTGATTACTGAAAGCTATCGAGATAGTTAGCTCTTATATGACAAAGCTGTAGGTGGATTTTTTTAAATTCTGGAAATCTGGATAATGCGTCAAATATTCTGATCGTAACAAAATTCAGGTTCTAAGCAATTTGTAATGAAATTTCATAACCATAGTTATTAATCCCAAGGGGCTCCATGTATATTCCTGAATTAAATGTCATGTCAGAACTACATTATTCTTGTTGGTTTACAATTAATTTTACTCTATTAGAAATAATTATACAATGTCTGCTTTTACTGGGGTTTCATATCCTATTAATGTTTTTGTAGAAATATTAAAAACCCGTAAATGCCAAAAGCATCTGAAATAGGTCATTTTGATGGCAGATTATGTCTTTCCTACAGTACAAATGCACAAAATACTGTCAACTGTTGGTTTCATTTTCAATTAATTATTAAATATATCCAATTATATCATTCTTTGAAGTGTTACTTAAATTCTCATATGCAATTTTGCATGGTTTTGATTAATCTGGGTAACAGAACTCTTTGGGTATATTTTCTAGATATGTTAGGGCAGATAAATTCAAACATGTCACGTTATAAAGAATCTTTAGTGCCAGGAGAATTTTTTTTGTGCAATTAGTATTATGATGAAAAGCATTAAGGTATTTAATAACATACTGGCACAGTGTAGAAAACAGTAAATGAGCTAAAAAGGATTTTGAATATGAACAGAAACTAGAACTATAAACCATTCTGTATGTCATGGATAATGAGGGCCATGTGTTGTGTGTGTGTGACATGAACAGTCCACTCATGGTTTTTATTACAATTTGTCATTTGTCAAATTTGAAGAAAAGCACAAAAGGATGATGGTGGTATTTGGGGGCAGCCCAACTGCACCGGCATTAAAGTACTTGCTTCGTCATACTTCAAGTTGCCTGTCAATCAAATGTGTCTCCTTTGGTTAGTTCTTGTAAAATAAAGACAGCTGGATTGCCAATGCAAATGAGCCATTTCAATCTCGCCAAGATGTTTAGTTCCCCTCACCAGGCTTCAATTGTGCCTTGTTTTGGCCGGTCACACAATAGCAGCGATGAAGTATTTCACAACTTGGAGAACTTCTTTTTGATTTTGATGGACGAGGGAGTCAAGGGTTATGGGGGGGCAGACAGGAAGGTGGAGTTGCGACCACAATCAGATCTGCCATGATCTTATCAAACGGCGGAGCAGGCCCGAGAGGCCAAATAACTTACCCTTCTCTAGTTCTTGTGCTCCTAATTAGAAAATAAAGTCAGTTTGACCTGTTGAAGAAAAGTACAAGAAGATAAAAACATGCACATAAAGAATATATTATAACACTTATAAAGAGAACAAGGCCAAATTTGAGATGCAACATATAAGTACAAAGTGAACTCACAACAGGACTTATAATCCCAATATATCAAAGTTCCTCGAATGCGCAAAATGAACATAGATAGAAACATTTTCTTACTTGGTTTTTAAAGGAGTTCTCTGGTTTTGCAAGAGTATCTTGCACGAAAAAGAAGCATCTTCTGAATTTAACATGCAATGATCATGAAGCTGCTATTTGTTGTGATGATAATTACATTTCTGAATTGGCTCAAACATCCGATCCAGGTTACACCTTGGCAACATCCAGAAAGTGATCACAAAAATTACAGCTAACTCAGTACCATGATGGTTAGTGCCAATTTGGCTCAGTAGAGACTTCATTTGTATTAGAGGACAATTTAACGCTATTATATTTTTTGCACTAATTAATTACTGTATCCTATACAAGGTGTCCTATGGTCAGCCTTAAATAAATTGGAAAAACTGCAAGCTTTCCCACTTTATAGAACTGTTTCAAAAGTCTACAAACATTTTGGGGAAAGATTCATTTAAATGTTGTTTTAACAGGTGTCTATTGCATAGTTAAAAGCCCAAATGCATTTACATTCTCTCTTCTTTTTATAAGAACAACAGCAATTACTGCCCTATACACTAGGGATCTGATTCTCGGCCATATTTGTGTAAATTCCTGGTTGTACATATATACACATACAGCAAGCCAAAGGTATCTGCTGTACTCCTAGGAATATTGTCTTAAGAATTGACATATTTAGTCAGTTCCCTGAAGTATAAACCTGTAGTGTGGGTCTCTAATCCTGGCTGTTAAATGATTTTTAACATCTCTTTTTCCAGTCCCAACATTGACTATGTTTCAAAACGGAAATCCAAAGAATGTGTTTGATTTCTCCAATACTTTAGTATAAATTGATGTTAGACTGGATTCACAGGGCTAGGTTGTACATTTCTCTATAATGCATGCTGCTCTTAGCACTTAATCCAGTCACATCCTGTGTGTGCTGTTCTAGAATTAGAACAAGATCAATCCAAATGGTAATTAGTACTGTACCATAATTTATTATCTGCTGAGTAATCACATTACCTTAATTCAAATGGTAGAAATCAATTTTTATTACAAGATTTATTAACTGCATGTGGCAGAATTTCTTAACATTTACTATTTATTTCTGAGGTTTCTTCCCCACACAATATTTCCATACCTTAATACTGGTTTTGATTTAGGCTTTCAAAACTGTGTGTGTGCACCAATAAAAAAATGTAATGCAAATCTGGAAAAGTGAAACTCTACATAAAATGGTAGAACATGAATGTTGTCAAATAATCTGTAGAAAGAGAAGTTTAACCAAACTATTGATGGTATTATTAATTATTTATGGAGTTTTGGGAGGAATCCTAAATGGAAATGCCTTACTTGGGTTAATCCTGAATTTGTATAACACACCAGCCACAGTGCCAAAGGACGGTGGCTTACCATTCATTCCCTTTTAGATAACCTTCAACTGAATATGAATGGTGTGCTGTGGAGAACCACTGGAACCATGGTGGCACAGTGGTTAGCACTGCTGCCTTACAGCACCAGGAACACGGGTTCAATTCTGGGCTTGAGTGTCTGTCTGTGTGGAGGTTTTGTGTTCTCTGGGTGTTCCGGTTTCCTCCCACAGTCCAAGATATGCAGGTTAGGTGGATTGGCCATGATAAATTGCCCCTTAGTGTCCAAAGATGTGCAGGTTAGGAGGGGTTACAGGGGTAGGCAGTGATAGGGAATGGGCCTAGGTAGTGTGCCCCTTTGGGGGGTCAATGCAGGCTCAATGGGCCAAGTGGCCTCCTGTGTTGTGCGAGTTCTATGCATTCTATGAAGTCCATTGCCTTAACTTGAAAGATGATCTTCTGAAATAACTGTATCAACATTGTATTCATGTCCATATGATGTCGCTCTGATGAGCTAAGCTTCAAGCCCCACCATTAGCCCATTACTAGGAATTTCAACTGAAACCTTCTCCATCTCCTCCCCTACCATTGAAATTCTCATCCATGCCTCTGTTAATATCTGACTGCTTTTCATAGACCATCCTCGGTAGCCTTCTGGTCTCCACTATCTATAAACTTCAACTCATCCAGGTTCCAGATCCCATCCCACAAAAACGTCCGCCCATTTTTCATCTTGATCTTTGCCAGGGTATCAACTTCAGAATCCTCATCTTTAAATCCTTTCAAAACGTCACTCTTCCCTAAACTTTCACCCCCCTCAAGCCCTCCATCCTGACCCAAGGATTCAGTGCATCTAACTTGAACTGCTGTGATCACTCTTCCTTCTGCTGGCCCATTGGTATCAACTGCGCCATCTCACCCCGTGCTCAAACTTCCTCCTGCAAATCTGGGTGTCTTGCTACATCTATCCCCACCTTCAAAATCTACCATCAAGTTTACCTCTTCAAGAACAATTCCTTACGTTCCTGCTAGTCCTGCTCAGACCTGGCTCTAGGTTGAAAAGTAACTTAGGACTATTTGCCATATGAAAGATGCTTTTTAACTGCAGGTTGTTGTGCAATCCATTTAAAATCATACAGCATCTGACACTTGAATCCAAATCAACAAACAGATTCTTCTGCGTGCACCGCAGTGGTCTCTGTTGAAAAACTGGAAGAATGACAACAATGAACTCCAACTACTTCTTACCAACATTTATTTTGTGAACAATGCTTTCATCTATGAGTCTTCTTCCTGCTTCTTGACCAAAGAGTAGAATCTATTCCTCTATGGGCTTTTTGCTGCTCTTGATTTCAATGTCTTCTTCAAACCATCTTTACTTTACACTGTCATAATCTTCCCTTTTGAGTGTCTGATCAGTTTCGACAATATTGACTTCAGGCCATCAAACAATCATCTATAGAAACAGAAGCACAAAAGTTTTAGTTCATTCACATTGGACTGTCAATAGACAAAAAGACTATATTTTTATTGGGCACAGTAAGAAGTATTACAACACCAGGTTAAAGTCCAACAGGTTTGTTTTGAATCACTAGCTTTCAGAGCGCTGCTCCTTCCTCAGGTGAGCTTCTTCATCAGACTCACCTGAGGAAGGTGCTGCGCTCCGAAAGCTAGTGATTCGAAATAAACCTGTTGCACTTTAACCTGGTGTTGTAATACTTACTGTGCCCACCCCAGTCCAAAGCCGGTATCTCCACATCATATTTTAATTGGGCTTGGCTGAACACTGTCTCTTAAAGAATATTCTGCAACAAGTCACAACCTATAAATACTATCACTTATATTTGGCACTTACGAGGCTAATTCTTCAATTACATGCTCCATGAGTGTAGCTCCACTCACCAATGCGAACATATCTGGAAATCGTGAATGAACTCCCACAGTATTCCATCTATTAAAATTTATGGAGAAAATATAGTCTAGAATGAAACCACAATTGCCTGATAGGCACTCCCACACTGGGTAAGACCCGCATCAGGATTGCACATTTGGAAAATGGACAATTGTATATTATCCAGCTGAGGAAGAAATTTGAGTATTGTTTGCTGCTTTACCCTGGCTGAGCTGATGACACTACCTGTGCCATGATTGAACCATAATGCTCAGGCGATGAACCTCTACTTGCCGTGCAAAGATTCACATACAGCCTTCCATTGGATCTAGTGCAGTATCTTAGTTCAATCATGTCTATTATTCCATGTTCCCCTTGGAAAACGTCTGTCCATCATATCTGACAACTTAATTAGTCGAAAATATCTGTTCATAATTTCAATAAATCCTAATAAGAGATACTATTATTATATTTCTGTCTCTCCAACAGCTCTATCTCTGTTCTGCAATACAGCTGCATCTCATAATCAGTTTAATGTTGTTTTCTATCTCTATGCTGAACCAAGAATACAGCTTTAGAACATAGAACATAGAACAATACAGCGCAATACAGGCCCTTCGGCCCACGATGTTGCACCGAAACAAAAGCCATCTAACCTACACTATGCCATTATCATCCATATGTTTATCCAATAAACTTTTAAATGCCCTCAATGTTGGCGAGTTCACTACTGTAGCAGGTAGGGCATTCCATGGCCTCACTACTCTTTGCGTAAAGAACCTACCTCTGACCTCTGTCCTATATCTATTACCCCTCAGTTTAAAGTTATGTCCCCTCGTGCCAGCCATTTCCATCCGCGGGAGAAGGCTCTCACTGTCCACCCTATCTAACCCCCTGATCATTTTGTATGCCTCTATTAAGTCTCCTCTTAACCTTCTTCTCTCCAACGAAAACAACCTCAAGTCCATCAGCCTTTCCTCATAAGATTTTCCCTCCATACCAGGCAACATCCTGGTAAATCTCCCCTGCACCCGCTCCAAAGCCTCCACGTCCTTCCTATAATGCGGTGACCAGAACTGTACGCAATACTCCAAATGCGGCCGAACCAGAGTTCTGTACAGCTGCAACATGACCTCCTGACTCCGGAACTCAATCCCTCTACCAATAAAGGCCAACACTCCATAGGTCTTCTTCACAACCCTATCAACCTGGGTGGCAACTTTCAGGGATCTATGTACATGGACACCTAGATCCCTCTGCTCATCCACACTTTCAAGAACTTTACCATTAGCCAAATATTCCGCATTCCTGTTATTCCTTCCAAAGTGAATCACCTCACACTTCTCTACATTAAACTCCATTTGCCACCTCTCAGCCCAGCTCTGCAGCTTATCTATATCCCTCTGTAACCTGCTACATCCTTCCACACTATCGACAACACCACCGACTTTAGTATCGTCTGCAAATTTACTCACCCACCCTTCTGCGCCTTCCTCGAGGTCATTGATAAAAATGACAAACAGCAACGGCCCCAGAACAGATCCTTGTGGTACTCCACTTGTGACTGTACTCCATTCTGAACATTTCCCATCAACCACCACCCTCTGTCTTCTTTCAGCTAGCCAATTTCTGATCCACATCTCTAAATCACCCTCAATCCCCAGCCTCCGTATTTTCTGCAATAGCCTACCGTGGGGAACCTTATCAAACGCTTTGCTGAATTCCATATACACCACATCAACTGCGCTACCCTCATCTACCTGTTCAGTCACCTTCTCAAAGAACTCAATAAGGTTTGTGAGGCATGACCTACCCTTCACAAAGCCATGCTGACTATCCCTGATCATATTATTCCTATCTAGATGATTATAAATCTTGTCTCTTATAATCCCCTCCAAGACTTTACCCACTACAGACGTGAGGCTCACCGGTCTATAGTTGCCGGGGTTGTCTCTGCTCCCCTTTTTGAACAAAGGGACCACATTTGCTGTCCTCCAGTCCTCTGGCACTATTCCTGTAGCCAATGATGACATAAAAATCAAAGCCAAAGGTCCAGCAATCTCTTCCCTGGCCTCCCAGAGAATCCTAGGATAAATCCCATCAGGTCCCGGGGACTTATCTATTTTCAGCCTGTCCAGAATTGCCAACACCTCTTCCCTACGTACCTCAATGCCATCTATTCTATTAGCCTGCGGCTCAGCATTCTCCTCCACAACATTATCTTTTTCCTGAGTGAATACTGACGAAAAATATTCATTTAGTATCTCGCCTATCTCTTCAGACTCCACACACAATTTCCCATCCCTGTCCTTGACTGGTCCTACTCTTTCCCTGGTCATTCGCTTATTCCTGACATACCTATAGAAAGCTTTTGGGTTTTCCTTGATCCTTCCTGCCAAATACTTCTCATGTCCCCTCCTTGCTCGTCTTAGCTCTCTCTTTAGATCCTTCCTCGCTACCTTGTAACTATCCATCGCCCCAACTGAAACTTCACACCTCATCTTCACATAGGCTTCCTTCTTCCTCTTAACAAGAGATTCCACTTCCTTGGTAAACCACGGTTCCCTCGCTCGACGCCTTCCTCCCTGCCTGACCGGTACATACTTATCAAGAACACGCAGTAGCTGATCCTTGAACAAGCCCCACTTATCCAGTGTGCCCAACACTTGCAGCCTACTTCTCCACCTTATCCCCCCCAAGTCACGTCTAATGGCATCATAATTGCCCTTCCCCCAGCTATAACTCTTGCCCTGCGGTGTATACTTATCCCTTTCCATCATTAACGTAAACATCACCGAATTGTGGTCACTGTCCCCAAAGTGCTCTCCTACCTCCAAATCCAACACCTGGCCTGGTTCATTACCCAAAACCAAATCCAACGTGGCCTCGCCTCTTGTTGGCCTGTCAACATATTGTTTCAGGAAACCCTCCTGCACACACTGTACAAAAAATGACCCATCTATTGTACTCGAACTATATCTTTTCCAGTCAATATTTGGAAAGTTAAAGTCTCCCATAATAACTACCCTGTTACTTTCGCTCTTATCCAGAATCATCTTCGCCATCCTTTCCTCTACATCCCTAGAACTATTAGGAGGCCTATAAAAAACTCCCAACAGGGTGACCTCTCCTTTCCTGTTTCTAACTTCAGCCCATACTACCTCGGAAGAAGAGTCCCCATCTAGCATCCTCTCCGCCACCGTAATACTGCTCTTGACTAGCAGTGCCACACCTCCCCCTCTTTTGCCTCCTTCTCTGAGCTTACTAAAACACCTAAACCCCGGAACCTGCAACATCCATTCCTGTCCCTGCTCTATCCATGTCTCCGGAATGGCCACAACATCCAAGTCCCAGGTACCAACCCATGCTGCCAGTTCCCCTACCTTGTTTCGTATACTCCTGGCATTGAAGTAGACACACTTCAAACCACCTACCTGAACACTGGCCCCCTCCTGCGACGTCAAATCTGTGCTCCTGACCTCTATACTCTCATTCTCCCTTACCCTAAAACTACAATCCAGGTTCCCATGCCCCTGCTGCATTAGTTTAAACCCCCCCAAAGAGCACTAACAAATCTCCCCCCCAGGATATTTGTGCCCCTCAGGTTCAGATGTAGACCATCCTATCTGTAGAGGTCCCACCTTCCCCAGAAAGAGCCCCAGTTATCCAGAAATCTGAATCCCTCCCGCCTGCACCATCCCTGTAGCCACGTGTTTAAATGCTCTCTCTCCCTATTCCTCATCTCACTATCACGTGGCACGGGCAACAACCCAGAGATAACAACTCTGTTTGTTCTAGTTCTGAGCTTCCATCCTAGCTCCCTGAAAACTTGCCTGACATCCTTGTCCCCTTTCCTACCTATGTCGTTAGTGCCAATGTGGACCACGACTTGGGGCTGCTCCCCCTCCCCCCTAAGGACCCGGAAAACACGATCCGAGACATCACGTACCCTTGCACCTGGGAGGCAACATACCAAACGTGAGTCTCTCACGCTCCCACAAAATCTCCTATCTGCGCCCCTGACTATAGAGTCCCCAATTACTAATGCTCTGCTCCTCTCCCCCCTTCCCTTCTGAGCAACAGGGACAGACTCCGTGCCAGAGGCCCGTACCCCATGGCTTACCCCTGGTAAGTCGTCCCCCCCACAAGTATCCAAAGCGGTATACTTGTTTCTCAGGGGAACGACCGCAGGGGATCCCTGCACTGACTGCTTTTTCCCAGTCCCTCTTACAGTTACCCACCTATCTCCAATCTTTGGTGTAACTAATTTCCTGAAGCTGCTATCTATGACCCCTTCTGCCTCCCGAATGATCCGAAGTTCTTCCAACTCCAGCTCCAGTTCCCTAACTCGGTCTTGGAGGAGCTGGAGATGGCAGCACTTCCTGCAGGTAAAATCAGCAGGGACACTAACTGCATCCCTCACCTCAAACATCCTGCAGGAGGAACATTGCACTCCCTTCCCTGCCATTCCTCTAACTTTCTACCAAGATCTGGCTAACAACTAAATTAAATTTTTTATAAAAAATAATAATAATATAATAAAATATGGTACTTACCTCAGACCAATGGGTTTCCTCTCCACCAGAATTTATTGGTGAGGGTCTTCCCAGACGTCCGTGGGTCGACTTCCTGTCCCGCCTAAAACACTAATTAAAAAAAAAAAATTCTCAGCTCCTGCTGAAATTGACTAACCAGCCAGCTCTACTCCCGCCGAAATCGACTGGCCTGCCCCTGCAAAGACAAGTGCTTTTAAAGGACAGACTTACCTCCCAGCAGCCACTTCCGCACTGCTCCCGCTGAAACTGACTCACCAGCTGATTCTCCCGCCGAAATCGACTGGCCTGCCCCTGCAAAGACAAGTGCTTTTAAAGGACAGACTTACCTCCCAGCAGCCACTTCCGCACTGCTCCCACTGAAACTGACTCACCAGCTGATTCTCCCGCCGAAATCGACTGGCCTGCCCCTGCAAAGACAAGTGCTTTTAAAGGACAGACTTACCTCCCAGCAGCCACTTCCGCACTGCTCCCGCTGAAACTGACTCACCAGCTGATTCTCCCGCCGAAATCGACTGGCCTGCCCCTGCAAAGACATGTGCTTTTAAAGGACAGACTTACCTCCCAGCAGCCACTTCCGCACTGCTCCCGCTGAAACTGACTCACCAGCTGATTCTCCCGCCGAAATCGACTGGCCTGCCCCTGCAAAGACAAGTGCTTTTAAAGGACAGACTTACCTCCCAGCAGCCACTTCCGCACTGCTCCCGCTGAAACTGACTCACCAGCTGATTCTCCCACCGAAATCGACTGGCCTGCCCCTGCAAAGACAAGTGCTTTTAAAGGACAGACTTACCTCCCAGCAGCCACTTCCGCACTGCTCCCGCTGAAACTGACTCACCAGCTGATTCTCCCGCCGAAATCGACTGGCCTGCCCCTGCAAAGACAAGTGCTTTTAAAGGACAGACTTACCTCCCAGCAGCCACTTCCGCACTGCTCCCGCTGAAACTGACTCACCAGCTGATTCTCCCGCCGAAATCGACTGGCCTGCCCCTGCAAAGACAAGTGCTTTTAAAGGACAGACGTACCTCCCAGCAGCCACTTCCGCACTGCTCCCGCTGAAACTGACTCACCAGCTGATTCTCCCACCGAAATCGACTCCAAAAAGAGAAAATTGACAGGCTCCCTGTTATAACCAGCCTGCTTACCACTGGCTGGGGACTAATGGCAATCCTTAGGGAGTATAAGCTTCCCCAATGAGGGGGCAGAGAAATCATTAGCAGACTCCCTGCATAAATAGAGCTGGCCAGTTTGGAACCAGCTAGAGAGGAGTGAGCAGCAAGGAAGTTGCTGCTGCTGCTGCTGCTGTTGTTGTTGTGTATACATATGTTATTGTAAATGCTGCTGAAACCACCTGCCTGGATTTTTGTTGGATACAGGTTGAAAGTTTTTTTTCTGTTACACCATGCCTCTGTATGGACGTTTGGATGTTTTTGATGCTGCGCTGGAAAGTTGGAAGCAGTACGCACAACGGATGTGTTACTATTTCCGGGCAAACAATATCACCAAAAACGAGCGCCAGGTGGTTATTTTGCTCATCGCCTGCGGCCCGCATACGTTTGGGGTGATTAGGAGCCTTACGTACCCAGCTGCGCCGGACACCAAGGCATTTGATGAACTTGTGAACTTGGTGGGGCAACATTTTAACCCAACTCCATCCACAATAGTCCATCGTTACCGGTTTAATACCGCTGAGAGGACCCAAGGATAATCCCTTGCAGAGTTTCTATCCAGGCTATGCAGGAGTGCGGAGTACTGTGACCATGGTGAGACCTTGTCAGAAGTGTTACGTGACCGTTTGGTTTGCAGTATTAACAATGCGGCCACCCAGAGAAAGGTGTTAGCTGAGCCAACATTGACTTTTCAACAGGCCATTCAAATAGTATTGTCCCGAGAGAGCGCAGAACGGGGAGTGCAGGAGCTACAGGGAATGGAGGTGCATGCCTTGGGGCGCAACCCCTTCTGTCCAAAAGCGTCTCCCCGCACTCCTGCGGTACCTTGGGTGGGGCGGCGTCCGGATCGACGCCAGTGGCCGCCGGACGTTCCTTCCCGAATGGAGCCTTCTCCAGAACCAATGGATGAGGAGCCATGTCCGGGTCAGACTTGTGGACACTGACCCCGTCGAGGATGTCGGTCCTGGGAGTGCCAGAGGTGCAGTCATTCCAACAGGAACCGGGGCCAGCCCAGGGGCCGAACCTTCCATTTGGATGAACCTGCGGCGACTACTCATGAGGACGTGGAGACGGAGGACGGCTGCCTGCAGCTGCATTGTGTGGCAGCTCCCCGTGTGACCCCATTAAGGTGGCCGTACGTGTCAATGGTCACCCGCTTGAGATGGAGTTGGACACTGGCGCAGCGGTCTCCGTGATCGCCCAGAGGACATATGACCGCATCAAGCAGGGTATACAGACCCTTACATTAACCGAAACACAGGCCAGGTTGGCCACCTACACGGGGGAACCATTAGACATTGCAGGAACTACGATGACCCCTGGTGTTTATGGACGCCAGGAGGGGCGTTTCCCACTTATCGTGGTGCGCGGCCACGGGCGCACCCTGCTGGGTCGGGACTGGTTGCTCCATTTGCTGCTGCAGTGGCAGCACATCCTCCAAACAGTTTCTGAAGGGTTGACGGAGGTTCTAGGACGATACCCAAATGTATTCCAGTCTGGTTTGGGAGAAATAAAAGAGGCCTTAGCCCGTATCCAAGTCGAACCAGGAGCCATGCGCGCTATTTCCGGGCGCGAAGGTAGAAGGGGAGCTCACTCGTTTGGAGTCCTTGGGTATTATCAGTCCCGTCCGTTTCGCTGACTGGGCAGCACCAATTGTATCTGTAATGGAGCCAGATGCCACAGTTCGCTTGTGCGGCGACTAGAAACTTACAGTGAATACGGCTTCCCGGCTCCTCTGATATCCAATGCCTCGCATCGAGGATCTCTACGCAAAGCTTGCAAAAGGACTCTCGTTCACGAAATTAGATATGAGTCATGCCTACCTACAATTGGAGCTGGACCCTGCCTCCTGGCCATATGTAACTATTAATATGCACCAGGGCCTGTATGAATATACACAGTTGCCCTTTGGGGTATCCTCTGCCTGCACTATTTTTCAACGCGTCATGGAGGGCATCTTGAGAGGTTTATCTCGTGTCACTGTCTACTTAGACGACGTTTTGATTACAGGGACTTCGGAGCAGGAACATTTGGAGGTTGTCCTTAGATGCTTTTCAGAGGCCGGAGTCCGTTTACATCGCACAAAGTGCGTCTTTCAGGCGAAGGAAGTAGTCGACCTGGGTCATCGGGTGGACCGCGAAGGTTTGCACCCCGTCGCAGAGAAGGTGCGTGCAATTCAACAGGCGCCCGCCCCGACTGACACTTCGCATCTTCATTCTTTTCTCGGTCTCGTAAACTATTACGGGAAGTTCCTCCCCAATCTGGCAATGACGCTGGCCCCTTTGCACCTTCTGCTAAAGAAGACTCACACCTGGGTTTGGGGTCAGCCGCAAGAAACCGCTTTCTGGCGGGTAAAACAACAGTTCTCGTCGTCTGGGTTACTAACCCACTATGATCCTGGAAAGCCTTTGCTCATCACGTGTGATGCATCCCCATATGGTATTGGAGCCGTCCTGCCCCACAAGATGGAGAACGGGGCCGAGCGGCCGATAGCTTTCACCTCCCGCACATTGACTGCAGCGGAAAAGAAGTACGCGCAGATCGAGAAGGAGGGCCTGGCGGTGGTCTTTGCGGTGAAACGCTTCCACCAGTATGTGTATGGTCGCCACTTCACTATCGTGACTGATCATAAGCCTCTGCTGGGACTTTTCCGAGAGGATAAGCCAATACCGCCCATTGCTTCCGCACTGATCCAGCGCTGGGCTTTGTTGCTCGCTGCCTACGAGTATTTTCTGGGGCACAAACCAGGAACCCAGATAGCGAATGCCAATGCACTGAGCCGATTGCCTTTATCGACCGGCCCCATGTCGACCCCCACGACCAGTGAGGTGGTTGCAACCCTAAATTTTATGGACTCCTTGCCTGTCACGGCATCACAGTGGATCCAGATGGAGCCAGTCCTGTCAAAGGTTCGGCACATAGTCCTGTATGGTGGGCAGCATAGACAGCTCCCAGGCGAGTTGCGGGCATTTTCCTCCAAGCTGTCAGAATTCAGCGTGGAAGACGGCATCCTCTTGTGGGGGACGCGCATGATTGTCCCGGAAAAAGGACAGGAGCTGATACTAAGGGACTTGCACATTGGGAATCCAGGTGTGACCAAAATGAAAATGTTGGCCTGGAGCTATGTCTGGTGGCCAGGCCTCGACACCGATATTGAGAAGGTGGCCCAAAATGGCTCCATTTGCCAGGAGCATCAGAAGTTTCCGCTGCCCTTACATCACTGGGAATGGCCAGGGTGGCCTTGGGCGCGCTTGCATGGGGATTTTGCCGGCCCTATTCAAGGATCCATGTTCCTTCTATTAATCGATTCCCAGTCTAAATGGTTCGAGGTGCATACGATGGTAGGCACAACGTCCTGCGCAACAATCGAGAAGATGCGTTTGTCTTTCAGTACGCATGGCCTTCCCGAGGTGCTGGTCACGGACAACGGCACTCATTTACAAATGAGTTTGCGAGGTTCATGAAGATGAACGGCATACACCATATCCGCACTGCCCCTTACCACCCGGCTTCCAATGGGTAGGCGGAGCGCGCAGTGCAGACATTCAAACGGGGCCTAAAGAAGCAGTCTTCCGGGTCTATGGACATGAGACTGGCTCGTTTTTGTTTTCATACAGGACCACTCCACATGCGGTGACTGGGGTAGCTCCCGCGGAACTCCTAATGGGCCGGAGACTTCGCACCTGCCTTAGCGTGGTGTTCCCGGACATTGGCGCAAAAGTACGCCGCACTCAAGAACGGCAGGGACATGTTTTTTCTCGGCATCGGCCGATTCGGCAGTCTGTGCCCGGTGACCCAGTGTTCGTTCGGAATTGTGCTGGCGGTCCCCAGTGGGTCCCTGGTGTAATCTTTCGCCGAACGGGTCCTATGTCTTCCCAGGTGCAAGCCCAGGATCATCTCCAGCGCAAGCATGTAGACCACGTTCGGTCCAGAAGACCATTTCTTCCAAAGATTCCCCGCCCCCGGAGCTCATTTCTACAGCTACAGAGACAATGGAAGGTAGTCCTCACAATCTTCCTCTGGTGCCGCACTCAAAGCCTGCGCAGGTCGTTACAGAACCGTGCGGAGATAGAGACGCCGAGATGACAGAGGCAGCGGACTCTGACTCCGAGATGGAGACACAGGGCACCTCAGAGGGGGAGTCCTCGGGCCCACGGGCCGTGGATGTACAACCGTTACGCCGTTCATCATGGAAGCGCCGTTCTCCGTCTCGTTACACGCCGCCCGCTCCAACGCCTCGTGCAAATGGTGACCGGCCTGCAGCAAAACGAGTCCGATGCCCTCCTTCACCAGGGTCTTCGGTGGATTCCTTGGACTTTGGGGGGGAGGGATGTTATAACCTGCCTGCTTACCACTGGCTGGGGACTAATGGCAATCCCACAATCCTTAGGGAGTATGAGCCTCCCCAGTGAGGGGGGTGGAGAAATCATTGGCAGACTCCCTGCATAAATAGAGCTGGCCAGTTTGGAACCAGCTAGAGAGGAGTGAGCAGCAAGGGAGTTGCTGCTGCTGCTGTGTATATATATGTTATTGTAAAGAAATGTTATTTCTTCCTCTCCTTCAACTCGTGCTGGATTCTTCGTGGCCATCACAAAACTCCCCTTTCTCTAAATCTAACCATGAGGTTGTGCTGAACTTACAAGACACAAGTTAAGACCTCAACTAGAGTGCTGTGTACAGCTCTGTGTGCTACACTATAGGAGGGATGTAAATGCATTGGCGAGAGTGCAGAAGTGGTTTACAGGAATGGTTCCAGGGTTGAGAAACTCAAATTATGAAGAGAGGTCAGACTGTTCCCCTAGCAGAGAAGGCTAAGAGTAGCTTTGTTAGAGGTGCTCAAAACCATGAGGAGGCTGGGTAGAGTAGATGGAGAGAAACTGTTCCTGTTGGCAAAAGGATTGAAAATGAGAGTGAACTGTTTTAAAGTGATTTGCAAAAGAAGCAGTGTGAAGTGAGAAAAAGCTTTTACACTTAGCGAGTGGTTTGGGGTCTGCAATGCACTGCCTGGAAGTGTGGTGGAGGCAGTCTCAATCGAGACATTCGAGAGGGTATTAGATGATTATTTGAATAGAAACAATATGCAAGGGTACAAGGAAAAATCAGGAGAATGACACTAAGTCATAATGCTCCTTTGGATAGCCAATGCAGACATGATGGGCCGAATGGCCACCTTCTGTGGTGTAACAATTCTGGACTCTGTGACTCTGTGAGGATATTGATAAAGAATCTCCCTCCATTGTCACATCCCGTTCTACCATTATCAGCAACGTCAAATTTTATCCCTATTCCGAATTCCAGTAACATTTCTATTCCTAATGATAATTCTCCCTTTAGCCTCACAATGTGGCCAAAATTTCCCATCCTTATTGGCAGCTGGGATTTTCCAGTGCTGCTGAAAGTGAATGTAATTTTGGCTGGAACAACCAAATTTCCATTTTCACTTGCAAGGGGTCCCGCCACTGACGAAACTGAAGAATCCCACTCGATGTGTCTTTGAACTTACCCTCTGTCATGGGCGGGATTCCCCCAGCCCTGGGCCGGGCCGGAGAATCCCCACGAACGGGCCACGCTGCCCCGACGCCGGCACGCGACTCTCCGCAGAGCAGAGAATTGGCGCCGGCGTGGTTGGCGCGGTGCCGCATGCGGGCCGCTCTCCGAAGCTGGCCAACCGATTCTCCGGCCCGGATGGGCTGAGCGGCCGTAGGAAAAGAGCCGAGTCCAGCCAGCGCCGTTCTAACCTGCTCTGAGCCAGTGGGACCGTGCCGTTGAAGGGTCGGATGGCGGCCTGTGGGGGGGGGGGGGGGGGGGGGGGGGGGGAATGGGGGGTCCGACCACGGCGGGACCTCCGATGTGGCCTGGCCCGCAATCGGGGCCCACTGTTCGGCGGGCCGGCCTCTGTGGCTGGGGGGCCTCCTTTCCTACGCTCCAGCCCCTGTAGTCCTGCGCCATGTTGCATTGGGGCCGGAGCGTTGAAGGAGGCCACTGCGCATGTCCTCGTTGGCGCCGGCGGTTCCCGCGGCGCACAGTTCGCACCGGGATCGGCAGCTGGAGCGGCGCGAACCGCTCCAGCGCCGCGGTGGGCCCCTGTGGGGGCCAGAATTAATCCTGGGAGCGGCCCATTCACGCCATCGTAAAACACAACGGCGTTTACGACGGCGTGGACACCATGCCGCGGGATTGGAGAATCCCGACCAATGTTCAATCCCTTTTACTTTTAATTAACCTTTCATTCATCTTGGAAATTTGTTTTTGTTTGTCCGACCACCAAGAAACTCATTTCTTGCTTTTCAAACTTTCTGTCTGTTAACTTCTCATTGATACTTTCTAAAGGTATGAAAGCTGCTGCTAACTTTAAAATTATTCATTGTTGTGAAAGAGTCTATGATCACCAATATACTCTTCAAATTATAGCCATGTTATATAATAATCTTCATTGTCACAAGTAGACTTACATCAACACTGCAATGAAAGGGTGGCACAGTGGTTAGCACTGGGACCGCAGCGCTGCGGACCCGGGTTCAAATCCCGGCCATGAGTCACTGTCCGTCTGGGGTTTGCACATTCTCCCCGTGTCTGCGTGGGTTTCACCCCCACATGCCAAAGATGTGCAGGTTAGGTGGACTATAAGACGAAGGTAGTGCCATGCTAAATTGCCCCTTAATTGGAAAAGAAAAATAATTGGCTATTCTAAATTTATTTTCAAAAACACTGCAATGAAGTTACTGTGAAAAGCCCCGAGTCGCCACATTCTGCGCCTGTTCGGGTACACGGAGGGAGAATTCAGAATGTCCAAATTACCTAACAGCACGCCATTCAGGACTTGGGGTGGAAACTGGAGCACCCGGAGGAAACCCACATAGGCACGGGAGAACGTGCAGACTCCGCACAGACAATGACCCAAGCTGGGAATCGAACCTGGGACCCTGGTGCTGTGAAGCCATAGTGCTAACCACTGTGCTACCATGCAGCCCACTGTATAATGCCCAGCATATCCTGTGTTCCCTTGAACACTTTTGATTAATACTCTTCAGCACAACTCCACATTTTGTTTAACTGGATTGGATATATTTATTTCTAAACAAGCTACCATGATATAATTTCCCATCAAAACTATTGTCAGGGCTTGATGGTTTTTTTAAAAAAAAGTATTTTAAAAAGTTTTAATTAATTGACGCAATGTCAGTTAGAGGGGTGCTGTGCTCTGACTGTGAGATGTGGCAGGTCGGGGAGGCTTCCAGCGTCCCGGATGGCTTCATCTGCAGAAAGTGCACCCAACTGGAGCTCCTCACAGACCGCATGGATCGGTTGGAGCGGCAATTGGATGCACTTAGGAGCATGCAGGTGGCGGAAAGCGTCATAGATCGCAGTTATGTAAATGTGGTCACACCCAAGGTGCAGGCAGAGAAATGGGTGACCACCAGAAAGGGCAGGCAGTCAGTGCAGGAATCCCCTGTGGTTGTCCCCCTCTCGAACAGGTATACCCCTTTGGATACTGTCGGGGGGGATAGCCTATCAGGGGAAAACAGCAGCAGCCAGAGCAGTGGCACCACGGCTGGCTCTGATGTTCAGAAGGGAGGGTCAAAGCGCAGAAGAGTAATAGTAATAGGGGACTCTATAGTCAGGGGCACAGATAGGTGCTTCTGTGGACGTGAAAGAGACTCCAGGATGGTATGTTGCCTCCCTGGTGCCAGGGTCCAGGATGTCTCCGAACGGGTAGAGGGAATCCTCAAGGGGGAGGGCAAACAGGCAGAGGTCGTTGTACATATTGGTACTAACGACATAGGCAGGAAGGGGCATGAGGTCCTGCAGCAGGAGTTCAGGGAGCTAGGCAGAAAGATAAAAGACAGGACCTCTAGGGTTGTAATCTCGGGATTACTCCCTGTGCCACGTGCCAGTGAGGCTAGAAATAGGAAGATAGAGCAGATAAACACGTGGCTAAACAGCTGGTGTAGGAGGGAGGGTTTCCATTATCTGGACCACTGGGAGCTCTTCCGGGGCAGGTGTGACCTGTATAAGAAGGACGGGTTGCATCTAAACCGGAGAGGCATAAATATCCTGGCCGCGAGGTTTGCTAGTGTCACACGGGAGGGTTTAAACTAGTATGGCAGGGGGGTGGGCATGGGAGCAATAGGTCAGTAAGTGAGAGCATTGAGGGAGAACTAGGGAATAGGGACAGTGTGGCTCTGAGGCAGAGCAGACGGGGAGAAGTTGCTGAACACAGCGGGTCTGGTGGCCTGAAGTGCATATGTTTTAATGCAAGGAGCATTACGGGTAAGGCAGATGAACTTAGAGCTTGGATTAGTACTTGGAACTATGATGTTGTTGCCATTACAGAGACCTGGTTGAGGGAAGGGCAGGATTGGCAGCTAAACGTTCCAGGATTTAGATGTTTCAGGCGGGATAGAGGGGGATGTAAAAGGGGAGGTGGAGTTGCGCTACTTGTTCGGGAGAATATCACAGCTATACTGCGAGAGGACACCTCAGAGGGCAGTGAGGCTATATGGGTAGAGATCAGGAATAAGAAGGGTGCAGTCACAATGTTGGGGGTATACTACAGGCCTCCCAACAGCCAGCGGGAGATAGAGGAGCAGATAGGTAGACAGATTTTGGAAAAGAGTAAAAACAACAGGGTTGTGGTGATGGGAGACTTCAACTTCCCCAATATTGACTGGGACTCACTTAGTGCCAGGGGCTTAGACGGGGCGGAGTTTGTAAGGAGCATCCAGGAGGGCTTCTTAAAACAATATGTAAACAGTCCAACTAGGGAAGGGGCGGTACTGGACCTGGTATTGGGGAATGAGCCCGGCCAGGTGGTAGATGTTTCAGTAGGGGAGCATTTCGGTAACAGTGACCACAATTCAGTAAGTTTTAAAGTACTGGTGGACAAGGATAAGAGTGGTCCGAGGATGAATGTGCTAAATTGGGGGAAGGCTAATTATAACAATATTAGGCGGGAACTGAAGAACATAGATTGGGGGCGGATGTTTGAGGGCAAATCAACATCTGACATGTGGGAGGCTTTCAAGTGTCAGTTGAAAGGAATACAGGACCGGCATGTTCCTGTGAGGAAGAAAGATAAATACGGCAATTTTCGGGAACCTTGGATGACGAGTGATATTGTAGGCCTCGTCAAAAAGAAAAAGGAGGCATTTGTCAGGGCTAAAAGGCTGGGAACAGACGAAGCCTGTGTGGCATATAAGGAAAGTAGGAAGGAACTTAAGCAAGGAGTCAGGAGGGCTAGAAGGGGTCACGAAAAGTCATTAGCAAATAGGGTTAAGGAAAATCCCAAGGCTTTTTACACGTACATAAAAAGCAAGAGGGTAGCCAGGGAAAGGGTTGGCCCACTGAAGGATAGGCAAGGGAATCTATGTGTGGAGCCAGAGGAAATGGGAGAGGTACTAAATGAATACTTTGCATCAGTATTCACCAAAGAGAAGGAATTGGTAGATGTTGAGTCTGGAGAAGGGGGTGTAGATAGCCTGGGTCACATTGTGATCCAAAAAGACGAGGTGTTGGGTGTCTTAAAAAATATTAAGGTAGATAAGTCCCCAGGGCCTGATGGGATCTACCCCAGAATACTGAAGGAGGCTGGAGAGGAAATTGCTGAGGCCTTGACACAAATCTTTGGATCCTCGCTGTCTTCAGGGGATGTCCCGGAGGACTGGAGAATAGCCAATGTTGTTCCTCTGTTTAAGAAGGGTAGCAAGGATAATCCCGGGAACTACAGGCCGGTGAGCCTTACGTCAGTGGTAGGGAAATTACTGGAGAGAATTCTTAGAGACAGGATCTACTCCCATTTGGAAGCAAATGGACGTATTAGTGAGAGGCAGCACGGTTTTGTGAAGGGGAGGTCGTGTCTCACTAACTTGATAGAGTTTTTCGAGGAGGTCACTAAGATGATTGATGCAGGTAGGGCAGTAGATGTTGTATATATGGACTTCAGTAAGGCCTTTGACAAGGTCCCTCATGGTAGACTAGTACAAAAGGTGAAGTCACACGGGATCAGGGGTGAACTGGCAAGGTGGATACAGAACTGGCTAGGCCATAGAAGGCAGAGGGTAGCAATGGAGGGATGCTTTTCTAATTGGAGGGCTGTGACCAGTGGTGTTCCACAGGGATCAGTGCTGGGACCTTTGCTCTTTGTAGTATATATAAATGATTTGGAGGAAAATGTAACTGGTCTGATTAGTAAGTTTGCAGACGACACAAAGGTTGGTGGAATTGCGGATAGCGATGAGGACTGTCTGAGGATACAGCAGGATTTAGATTGTCTGGAGACTTGGGCGGAGAGATGGCAGATGGAGTTTAATCCGGACAAATGTGAGGTAATGCATTTTGGAAGGTCTAATGCAGGTAGGGAATATACAGTGAATGGTAGAACCCTCAAGAGTATTGAAAGTCAAAGAGATCTAGGAGTACAGGTCCACAGGTCATTGAAAGGGGCAACACAGGTGGAGAAGGTAGTCAAGAAGGCATACGGCATGCTTGCCTTCATTGGCCGGGGCATTGAGTATAAGAATTGGCAAGTCATGTTGCAGCTGTATAGAACCTTAGTTAGGCCACACTTGGAGTATAGTGTTCAATTCTGGTCGCCACACTACCAGAAGGATGTGGAGGCTTTAGAGAGGGTGCAGAAGAGATTTACCAGAATGTTGCCTGGTATGGAGGGCATAAGCTATGAGGAGCGGTTGAATAAACTCGGTTTGTTCTCACTGGAACGAAGGAGGTTGAGGGGCGACCTGATAGAGGTATACAAAATTATGAGGGGCATAGACAGAGTGGATAGTCAGAGGCTTTTCCCCGGGGTAGAGGGGTCAATTACTAGGGGGCATAGGTTTAAGGTGAGAGGGGCAAGGTTTAGAGTAGATGTACGAGGCAAGTTTTTTACGCAGAGGGTAATGGGTACCTGGAACTCGCTACCGGAGGAGGTAGTGGAAGCAGGGACGATAGGGACATTTAAGGGGCATCTTGACAAATATATGAATAGGATGGGAATAGAAGGATACGGACCCAGGAAGTGTAGAAGATTGTAGTTTAGTCGGGCAGTATGGTCGGCACGGGCTTGGAGGGCCGAAGGGCCTGTTCCTGTGCTGTACATTTCTTTGTTCTTTGTTCTTTGTTCTTTGTAATTGTGTTCATTCTCTGATTGTTTTCCCACCAACTTGGGTTCCCAGGGCTCTGTGCTCTCTTTATATCATGAGCATCTTTATGTATCAGCATTCCAACCTGTTCTTTTGCTGGTTTTAACTTCCTTTGAGATTTCATTTCCTCAATGCACACACCCTCTCTACATTACATATGATGTAATAAAAATCTTGTAACTCTGCAAAGGCACAAGCCTTAAAATGCTGTGGCAGTTATGTCAGTCTCCACTGTAACTCCAACAGGAACCCTGGGAAAACAGCATAAACTATTATAAATAGTCATTTCCATCAGTCTCTTGCTAGAGTTAAGATGTGAGACTGATACAAGCCCCAGACAATTTTAGGGCCACAACTTCTTCACATCTTTCACAAGTATAAACAACTGCTGTCACGACTTTGGCTGCACTGTTACCTCTTCATTTAACATTTTTAACCAATCTGTCTTAATTAATCTCAGTTGTAAATGGTGGTGGACAATTAAAAAACTGACAGCAGGAAATTCCCATCCTCAATAATGGCAAAACCAGCAGGTCAGTGCAAAAAACAAGACTTAAAAATTTGCAAAAATCTTAGCCTTAAGTGTCAATTTGATGACCCATCTCAACCTCGTCCTGAAGCCCCAGTACCACAGATGCCAGTCTTCAAGTCAATTTGATTCACTTCATGTGATATCAATGGATGGTTCAGCATACTGAATACAGCAAAGGCTAGGGAGACCAACAAAATCCTGACTGTGATGCTGAAGAATTGTACTTCAGAATTAGCCATGTCCCAAGCCAAGTTCTTCCAGTACTGCTACACAGATAGCGTCCAACTGACAGAATAGAACAAAGAACAAAGAAAAGTACAGCACAGGAACAGTCCCTTCGGCCCTCCAAGCCCGTGCCGACCATGCTGCCCAACTAAACTACAATCTTCTACACTTCCTGGGTCCGTATCCCTCTATTCCCATCTTATTCATGTATTTGTCAAGATGCCCCTTAAATGTCACTATCGTCCCTGCTAGAACGAACATCCTGTATCCTGTCAACAAAGGTCAAGACAAGTCCAACCTGCCAATTATCATTCAATTCCAGTCATCAGCAAAGTGACTGAAGGTGTGGTCTACAATACTAACAAGAGGCATTTTCTCACCAATAACCTGCTCACTGATGCTCAGTTTAGGTTCAGCCATTAATGTTGTGTTTGGAGTTTGTTGTCAAGCAAGGAATCTACAGAACTACTTATGACTTGTCCAAACCAGGATTTTATTAATACACACATGGTAAGGTAATGATCATATACAGAGCAAGTTATTATGGAGTTTTTTAATACTCCCCTGCAACTACCCCTCTGCGTGACTGTCCTTGTATATGTCTTACAACTGTCTGTGGATCACCGGATCTGTCCTGACTTATATCTGAGTGCCTTGTCACATGACCTCTGTCTCGAGGCCGCATAGTCGATCTGTACCACCACTTGGTGGTTGGAGGTCGCACCACCAACTATATACAATATTGTTTACAGGCATATCACCACATCCCCCTTCCTCAGGAAATACTAAAGTCTGTTTACAAATATGATTACTGCCATTGCTCCATATATTAGTAATAAGCATAACCATTATAACAGGTTTAACTAGGGTGTCCATAAACATGATACGCCCGGTCAGCATCTGTCCCTTTTGCATAGCACAATGTGCCTCCTTCATGGAATCACCCCTGTGATCACTTGGGCTGTTGCCAGCCTTTTCAAAGACTGGTTTGCGTGCCGGTCTCTTGCTTCATATCCTCTTTACTCTGTGCCTTTGGAAGGCTTGCATCTGAGATTGCTAGACGTGCATCACCAGCTTCTTCTTTGTTTGTGTCTTCCAACGATGGTGTTTACTGCTTCGTTGTGAGTTGTTTGTCTTTTCTGTCTCTGGCTTGTTGGTGATCATATCGCTTTCTTCTCTTTTGTTTTTGCCAGTGGGATGAGCTAGCTCTCCCAGTCTTCTCCTCTTCCTCCTTCTTGTTTTAACAATTAGTTTGCAAACTCTTTTCTTTTTATGTTTGGGCTCGGCAGCCCCTGGTTCAGGTGCTGGTCTGCACCCTGTGCTCGGAAGTATGCGGATACTGAGGTGGAGCCTGAGCCGCCGACGCTTCATCACAGGGTTGTGTGACCACACCCAATTCTGCGGCCTCAACTGGATATTCGAGCGTCTCGCTTTCTGGCGCCTAGGTGGAGGTTAGATCTACGACAACAGGTGCTGCCCCTTCCTGGCTCACTGGAGCGATGCTCATTGGCTCCTCATCACTGGAACTGATGATGCAGATACTCTCTGGTCATGACGATCCAGGCGTTGGGTCATCCTGGTCTTGCTCGAGTAGATGTGTGTGATCCGTTGAGCTACACAGCGAGATAGTCATCAGCTCCTCCGCTGATTCACTCTCGGAGTTGTCATTCTCTTCAACATCAGAGTTAATGCCATCGTACTCATCATCAATATCTTCCCATTCATCATCATCAATATAAATATTGTTGTATTCATCATCAATATCTTCCCACTCATCAACAGCAATATCAATATAATCGTGTTCATCATCAATATCTTCCTACTCATCATCATCAATGTCTTTGTGCTCATCATCACGATCTGCACACTCATCAACATCATCCTTGCATTCATCACCATCATCTTCGTATTGATCATTAGAGTTCGCATCCTCATGTTCATCATCATCATTGCCGTGCTCGCTGTAAATTCATCGTACTCATCATCATCATCTTCCGAGAAGTACAACACTCTCGTGGAAGTATGAGTTCATGCAGAAATTGACCAATTTCTAAATCAGCAGTGAGTCTTGCTGCAGGGCTTCTATCTAACACTCCATGCTTTGGAACCTCAGGAGGAGTGAAGAAAATGAAAAGAGTTATTTAGCAGTTTTTGTGACTACCTGACGAGCAGCCTGAGCCTCTTGCGACTGGTTGAGTCTAATGGTTTTCATTGTGAGATTTTTTGCATTCTTCCAGTCAATGTGGCAGCCTGTGCATCCAGTAATTGTGAATATAAAGAAGCCTGCCCCATCAGGCCACGACTCCATCCAGTATGTCTTTACGAGCACTTCATTCGTGGAGTACTCATTCGATTCAAACTTGAATCCCAGAGTGAAACTCAGTGGCTGAAAGCTTACTGCAACATGCTGTAGATGCTTTAAAAAGGGCTCATCGTGCTTCTGTGCCATATGGCCGAGCCTGCCCTTGTTTTCAAAACCTGATAACCAGAACTTTGACGTGCTTTTCGGAATTTTGCTTTCCGTCACTGGCTGATCTTCCTCCACTTTCACTACAGCTCGTGTCTCATTGGATAATTTTGCCACTGTATCAGGTTGTGAGTCGCTGTAAATTTTTGTCAGCTCGCTGACTGGGACAAACAGCCGCTCCACCAGGTTCAGGGCCTCACACGCATCTGCTCCTCGGATGGACTCATGTTTTGTGTCCACAATGGAGAATGGCATGGTATGTCTTTCATTGTGCACCCACACTTCTAAAACACATTCCTCCCCAATGTTTCAAACTCACTTCCACTATAGTTGACCAGTGTCCTTGGTCAGGTTACAACTTCCGGCGACACCCACAAGCCGTGCAGATCATAGCATTACAGTGCAGAAGGAGGCCATTCGGCCCATCGAGCCTGCCCCGGCTCTCGGAAACAGCACACTCCTTAAGCCCACACCTCCACCCTATCCCCGTAACCCAGTAACCCCAGCTAATCTTTTTTTGGACATTTAAGGGCAGTTAAGCATGGCCAATCCACCTAACCTGCACATCTTTGGACTAGTGGGCGGAAACCGGAGCACCCGGAGGAAACCCACGAACACACTGGGAGAATGTGCAGACTCTGCACAGACAGTGACCCAAGCCAGAAATCGAACTTGGGACCGTGGAGCTGTGACGCAACATTGCTTCACAGTGCTACGGTGCTACCCAAAGTGAGGAGGTTTGCCTTTGTTCCCGTGTCAAGTTTGCACTTTACCATCGTGTCATTTAACATCACTGGAATGGTCCATCTGCTTTCGATGGTATCGGCTGGGCTGTAACTGTTGTTCCAGCGGTTATCAAAACGTCAGTCTCATCCAATTTCGGGTTCACTGTGTGATAATTCATCAAGGGTCATCTCATTAACTGCATTTATCGACTCCATCTGGTCAACAGATCTGCTTTGGTCCACTGTAGGGCGCGCAAAACACTATTTTGCAAAATGCCCAACACGGCCACACCTGGAACAGACTTTTCCAAACGCCTGACATTGCCGAGAGTCATGTTAATTGCCACACTTTGGGCATAGGATGGTGGATCCTGCCACCCGCTTAAAATGGCCGCCCGCACTGAGACCACGTTTCTTCATTATGTGCATCACAGCATTAATGGTGCTGGCATCTTCCTCTGTGTTGGCACCAAACTTTTCGAGTGGAGTGGGCTGATTTGCTGTGCAGCCACCTCGCTCGCCTGGCAAATCTTTATTGCTTGTTCCAATAGCAAATTTTCTTCCCGCAGCAACCTCACACATAGCTTATCATTTGATACACCAAAGACAATTTGGTCATGGATCAGAGAAGATTTCAGGCTACTGAAGTTGCATGACTGGCCTTCAGCCTCAGGTCAATGACAAAACTGTCAAATGATTTCCCAGGTTTCTGGGTAGACATACAGAACACATCTCTCTCAAATCTCTCATTCTTTTTGGGGGAGGAATATCGCTCAAAGTACCCAATGACTTCATCGTATCTCTTGCTCTCCTCCTCGTTGTCAAAAGGAAAAGTATTTTACAGTTCAATTGCTTGTGGACCTGCCACTGTTAGTAGCAACGCGACTCACCTTTCATCAAGCTGTTCCTGCAGGCCTAGGGCCGAAACATAGAGTTTTAACTGTTGCTTGAAAAGCCGCCAGTTGGATGGCACGTGGCACAGTGGTTAGCACTGCTGTCTCCGGCACTGAGGACCCGGGTTTGAATCCCGGCCCTGGGTTACTGTCCGTCTGGAGTTTGCACATTCTCCCCGTGTCTGTGTGGGATTCATCCCTACAACCCAAAGATGTGCAGGGTAGGTGGATTGGCCGCACTAAATTGCCTATTCACTGGAAAAATAATTATTGGGTCCTGTAAATTTATTTTAAAAAAGAAAATCCGCCAGTTTTCGTCTACATTACCCGGTACTTGAAGCTGGTGGGGGCCTTTCAGTCCGTCTATCTCAAGCATCAGTGTCTGTTACAGCATTGAGTCGCCAATGGCTGCAGTTCACCAGGTCGGTCCTTCTGCCGGATTTTAACTTTGTCACTGCCGTCGTTATCTTCAAATCTTCAGCACTCTGGTACCATGTGTTTGGTGTTCGATGTCTAGCAAGGGATCCACAGAACTACTTGTGACTTGTCCAAACCAGGATCTTTATTAATACACACGTGGTAAGGTAACGATCAGATACAGAGCAAGTTATCATGGAGTTCCTTTATATTCCTGTGGAACTACCCCTATGCACGACTGTCCTCATGTATGTCTTATAACCTTCTGTGGATCTCCAGATCTACCCTGACTTATATCTGAGTGCCTTGTCTCATGATCCCATTCTTGAGACTGCATGGTGGATCTGTAGCGCCACCTGGTGGTTGGAGGTCGCACCACCAACCCAGGTACAGAACCAGTCTCCCACTCTCCCTTCCATCCCCATGTTTGACTGTGTGTCTCTCTCATTCATTTTCTTCCCCATTCCCTGTGTCTGTGAATATTTGTGCCCATCTCTCTCTCTATCTCCCTCCCCACCACTTATGTATGTTCGCCTATGTGTTTGTCTGCCTCTCTCTCTACCCTCTGTTGCTTCCTTTAGCCGAATTCTGGTAGATTGAACAGCCTGTACTCGGTACCCGTTCAGTGCTGCCCAGTGCTTTGTGCCAGTCTTGCAACATGGTGAGATTTGTTCAATATTTCCTACTGGTCTGGATCAATGGCTAAGTATTGAAGCTATTGACAGGAGGTTTTGACTCTGGATTGGGAGAGAACCAGGTGCTTATATATTCCTTTTTGAGTGTGAGTCAGAATAATTTGAAATAGCAAATGCACCTAATATGGGCAGCACGGTAGCACAGTGGGTAGCACTGTTGCTTCACAGCGCCAGGGTCCCAGGTTCGATTCCCGGCTTGGTTCACTGTCTGTGTGGAGTCTGTACGTTCTCCCTGTGTCTGCGTGGGTTTCCTCCGGGTGCTCCGGTTTCCTTCCACAAGTCCCGAAAGAAATGCTGTTAGGTAATTTGGACATTCTGAATTCTCTCCCTGTGTACCCGCAGAGGCACTGGAATGTGGTGACTAGGGGCTTTTCACAGTAACTTCATTGCAGTGTTACTGTAAGCCTACTTGTGACAATATAGATTATATATAAAAGTATATACAATATTGTTTGCAGGCATAGCACCATAATTAAGAACAGGGGCTGGATTCTCCGATTTTGAGACTAAGTGCTGACACTGGTGTGGAAACAGTGGTGTTTTACTACAGCAAAAACGATGCAATAGGTGCACCGATTCAGCAACTCTAAATGGGCTGGCACCATCGCCATGCGGAACACAACCAATTCCATGCGAAACGGCGCCAGATTCGCCGGGTCCGTGATTGGCACTCATGAGGCTCATACACTGCAGTCGCACTTAATGATCATTCCCCTCACACTCCGTCCCAGTCAACAAGATGGCTGGAAGGAGAGCAACGCCACAGTTCAGGGACACTGAGCTGGACACCCTCCTGGACGCTGTGGAAGAGAGGCAGATGACCCTGTAACCCAGCACGGGAGGAAGGCCACCAGGCGCTGCCATTTGCCGTGCCTGGGCGCAGGTGGCAGACGTGGTCAGTGCCGTGGGCAACGCCGTCCGGACTGACCAGCAGTGGCGGAAGAGACTGCGCAACCTCCTCAGGGCGGCCAGGGTAAGTTGCCACTAACCCTGCACCCCCCCCCCACACACACACACACCAGTAACCCTATTCCCCTCGCCCCCCCCCCCCCCCCCCACTCCCAGGAGAAGGGATGGGCAGGAGTGGGAGATGACCTGAGGGGGACCACCAGACCTGTGACCCCTCACTATGCCCGAGCAGAGGGCACTGGATGTGGTCGGCAGCCCGGAGGAGAGTGAGGACACTGAGGTGGAGGTCGGCGGTGGACGAGCAAGTGAGACCCTGCTTAGTTGCGCATCCCCATGACACGTGTGTGGACACCCCTCTCACCACCACCCCACAGCCCACACATCCCCGACCCCTGCTGTACCTTCCAAACTATAGTGTGTGTCTGTAACCCGTATACAGTGGACAAATGACCACAAGTTGTTCAATACTGTAATAGTTTATTACAAGCACACACAGTGAACACACACATACAAGTTGCACTCTAAACTAACACACAAGAACTACCCTAACTTCACGTTCAAGTGTCTGGCAAGTACAGAGCAGATATGACCTTACCTGGAATCCGTCGTCTGGCAGTGCTGGATGTCTGTTGCTGGTCGTCTGTGTCTCCGGCTCTGGTCCCTCTGTGGATGGCGTGGATGGTCTCCTTCTTGGCTGGTGAAGGTATCACTGTTGTTGTCGTCGGTGGTCGAGAGAGCAAGTGTTGGGCTGCACAGCACCTTTTATCCGTTGCAGGTTTCGCGCACTTTTGGGCGCTCCCAGGTAGATGTCACCCTGATCGATCTCAACCAATTGGGGGTGGACACCTCAATGGCAGGGCGTGTCCCAGTCGGCTATGGCCGTAGTGTCCGAGGCACGTAGTGTCCTGAACACTGCCTGGGCGGTAGTGGCAGAGGTTGTCAGTGCTGGCAGTCTCACCAGGAGGTGACAGCTGGTGATCCAGAGGGGTGGGGGTCATTGGTGAGTCCTCTGCCCTGAGAGGGGCAGAGAACCAGGCAGGGTTCTGTAAGCCAGGGTACAGGTGTCCTCTGGTTGGGGTGAGCTCTGTTGATCCCCTGCTTCCTCTGCTTTTGAGGAGTGCCAACACCTGGTGGGCTCCTGATTAAGCTTGGCCCTTGATGAAACAGCTGGGGTATGAGGGTGTCCAGAGTGGTGGCCTGGGTGGGCTCCCAGATGACCACAGGCATTCTGAGCATTTAAAGGACACAGGCAGAATTCAACAGTGTGAGCAGCCAGGAGCCTGTAAGTAGCTCCAAAGGAATGTGTTTCAAAGATAGATTGCAGCAATGGCAGTCTGAGCCAGGCCACCCCGATCCCGAAGGGGACAACCCAAGTCCACGGACTTGACACCAAGTCACTGCCGCTACTGTCCCGGCCTGGGCAGCCATCCCCCAGCAAGCCCGACAGTTTTTAACTAATTTTCATTGTTTTTTTAGCCTCCTGCTCCCCGTCCGTAGCCATGGCGCCCAGTCCATATTTGTAAATACTTGTAGTAATGTATGCCTATGAGACTTCCAGCTGAGAGGAGCAGAGCACCATGGAAGAGCAACCCGCAAATCGCATTTAAATGCATGCAAACCTCATTATTGCCACCAATGAGAGATCGGAGCATGTAACCCAAATGGGCACCAGGCAGAGACCATGATTATGGCCAGACCACCAATTTGCCGACTAACCACGGTTTGCGTTTGCAGCATCGCGAGGCGAAGAATTTTGCCCATTGTCTCTACCACCTAAAACATGAGGGCAGTGGGGCGGCACAGTGGCACAGTAGTTAGCGCTGCTACCTCATGGCGCTGAGGACCCTTGTTCAATCCCGGCCCCAGGTCACTATCCGTGTGGAGTTGCACATTCTCCCCGTGTCTGCGTGGGTCTCACCCCCACAGCCCAAAAGGATGAGCAGGGTAGGTGAATTGGCCATGCTAAATTGCCCCTTATTTGGGAAAAAAAGAATTGGATACGCTAAAAAAATTAAAGAAAAAAAGAAAAATGAGGCCTGTGGATGCTTGGGAATACCACCATCTCGGGATCATTTCTCAGTCACAAATCATCCGTACTTGAAACTATATCATTGTTACTTCACTGTCGCTGGGTCAATATCCTGTATCCCCACCACCGCCCCCATAAGAGGATAGCTCACCATCTTCTCAAAGGAAATTAGGGATGGACATGAAGTGCTGGTCTTGTTAATCCATGATTGAATTTTAAAAAAATACTCCTGTATGTCATTAACTGATAATGGTTTCAAATACAATGTCATTTTTCATAATAAACATTTCTCTTTCTCTCAAGAACTTTGTTAGAAAGCCAAAATTTGTCCTATAGAAAATTACTCCATGCCTTTGCAGGTGGAGAATGAATGCCTCTCAAGAACAATCATAGCCTTTGGCACCTGCTATATCATTCTGAGTTTGTAATTCCATCCCAAAAACCCTCCATCTCTCCACCTCTCTCCATCTTTTCTCCTTAAAAACTCACTTATTTGACCAAGTTCTTTTTGTCTTATGTCCTCTTCGGAACATAGGAAAATAAGAGCTGGAGTCGGCTGTTTAGCCCCTTGAGTTTGTTCTGCCATTTAACGAGTTTGACATTCAATGCCATTTTCCCATGCTATCCCCATATCCCTTGATGTCATATCTTCGAATTTGGCTTGGTGTTAAATTATTGTTGTTCAACCTTGTTTCGTCATCACAACCTTTTTGTCCATCAATATTATCAGTGTCACCATGCTCAGCTGCAATCTTGCTGTTCTTTGTATATTCCAAGATTAACATCCATCACACAATCTCCTGCTTTAATTTACTCTTTCCCAGGACCCTCAGTGTTGTTGAACCACTTTCTTCTCTCAGTTTTCTCCTGCATTGATCAAGCCTTGAAATCCAAGTTTGGCACAATTATGCCACGACTTCCTGATACATACATCAACCCCTTTACCCCTTTCAAACTTGGCCGTGTCTGAACAATGGCCTTTGGTCTTCTTGCACTTTGGCTTCTCAATTTTTAAAAAATACACTTTTCAAAAGGTTTCTGATAAAGTACTAATGAATTTAGGTAAAAACAAACAATTATGGACCAATGCCCATTACAACACTCAAAATGACTTGCATATATATTTTTGGAATTTTATGGAACTTGTAAACTTATAGCTGAAATTGTAACCGAACATGGGTTTAACAATATTAACACCAATATCCTTGACTTCAGGGAAAGTATCAAGGTTGTGTTCCACAGCTCACGTGATATTTTCCTCTTTCAGTTCATCTCATTTTGCACTATTGCTTATCCACCAGTTTTATTGATACACCACATGTTATTGATGCACTTTGGGGCAGCACGGTGGCACAGTGGTTAGCACAGCTGCCTCGCGGCGCCGAGGTCCCTCTCCATGTGGAGTTTGCACATTCTCCCCGTGTTTGCATGGGTTTCGCCCCTACAACCCAAAAGATGTGCAGGGTAGGTGGATTGGCCACACTAAATGACCCCTTAATTGGAAAAGATTAATTGGGTACTCTAAATTTATAAGAATTTTTTTTTTTTTTAATTGATGCACTTTGGAAATTCTTTAGTCATGATGTTTGTTCACCTTTTGTGTTAATTGTTTGTCTGATGCACGGATAGCCCCTTATTGTAACATTTATTTTCTGTGCATAACATATGGGCTGTCACTTTGAACTTATGTTAGCCTTCTTTTCTCTCCTGAAATTTCAGAGTTATACAGGGGGCTTAACCCAATGGCATTTGCAACTCTTCGGCATCTATAATTCATGGACTTGTAATAAAAAGATGGAATTTGATCATTACTTGGGATGAAAATGTATTTTTAGTCAAAGATTCAACCACAAGGAGATTTAGCACCCTAGTACTGCTTTTTTCCCCGTTTGTTGTTTAATGTCACAACATCTCAATTAAAATGGGGCAGAGCCTATACCTCAAAAGCACCTACATGTAGGGTCAAAGGTTCAAGGGAGGGATCGCACCTCTCACAGACAGGCTCGCCTCACTCTTTGGAATGGCTCACCCTGCATTAATCCTCACCTTCACCCAGCTCTCACCTGTGAATTCCAAGTAGTTAGTGTGTTAAAGCAGACACATCACAGTAAACCACTTTGATGGGTGGGTCAAACCAGGTGAGAGTATCCATTGGGCCTCCTACCCTCATCAACTTAGGGATTTTTCTATCCTGGCAGGTGAGATTTATTCCAGAAGACTGGACAGATGAGACCAATCTATGGGCGTGATTTTGCACTCAAATTAGAGTAAACTGAAAGGCGCGTTTAGCGGGGTGTTTCTGAGCGGTTGCAGCATCGAGAAACACCCCTCTATCCAATGGCACTTTGCCTTTTTTCTTTGGCCAAGGCCACACTTAGAGGGATTTGCGGCAGATCGGGGCGCCATTTTGTCCGAGGGCAAGTTCCAGATCACGTCAGGCAGAGCGAGTCGGGTGACTCACGTGAGCTTTCGTGCCCGATGGGGAGCCCGATTTGGGGCTTGCACACAATTCACCTCTTGCGCCCGGATCCGCGTAGGGCACAATGGGGTCGCTGAATCGCACCCTAAGATTCAATGGCCTTGAAGGTGGGTCAGCGCCACATTGAACGCTTGAGCTCGACAAAACCCAAAAGACCCACTGCTTCTGGTTCTATCTCCAGCCGTCTAGATTCATCTTGCCACTGGACTAAAATAGGTCAGGACAAGTTAGTGAGGTTAATAATGCACAACTTTCCCTCCCTATAATCCAATTCAGTAGTAGGTCATGTTCATCATCATTTTATCATCTGTCACATGTCATGATGAATGAGCAACGTAGTAGCAAGTATGGGTTCGCTTGGGACCTGTAACCATGAACCTGCACACAGGTGGCTCAGGCTGATGGATCATTTTTCACCAGAAGGAAACAGCAGTGGAACACGGCAGCCCCTGAGAAACTGAGCAGCCCTTTTCAGGGCCACTCTGGGGGAGTGTGAGGGAAGGGCGAGAAACATTGCCCGCTTCATTGTCCGCTTCACCTCCCTGGCAAACAGGCCACAGCTGACAGGGATCCCAACAATGAGACTGTAAGTGAATCTCAAAAAGAAAGCAACGGTCCATTGGCGCATGGAATGTGCACTTCCTCATGGACAACGCTACAGCCAACAGACATGAGAACAGAACTGTTCTTGACTGTAGAGAGCTAGCTAGGTACAACGTCCAGATTTCCACCCTCAGCGAGACTCATTTACCTGAGGAAGGTCAGCTCAAGGAAATGTAACCTTACACATGTCTTTTTGGGTGGTCATGGAAAAAAAGAACGGCACAAAGCTGGGTGTCATGAACCATCTCGTCAGTAAGTTGACTTTTGTTTGATCACCGTAGGGACCAATAACTTTTAAAAATATATCTGAATTCCAGTGACTGGCTGAACGGATCACACAAGATTTCAGTTTTAAGATTTTTACTGGAACAAACAAATTAAAAGCAACCAAGGCCAAACACTATTTTTGTAGACAATTTTGGAGGGATTCTGTGATCCTGAGGCTAAGGCTTGGCGCCGTCGTAAATGCCATTGCGTTTCTCGACGGCGTCAACATGCCCGCAGGAACAGAAATTCTGACCCCTTCAGGGGGCCAGCACGGCACTGGAGCGACACACGCCGCTCCAGCTGCCGATCCCCAGCGTCAGATGGGCGCCGCAGGTCTGCGCATGTGCAGTGGCTCACTTCTCCGCATCGGCCCCGACGCAACGTGACGTAGGGCTACAGGGGCCAGCACGGAACAAACGAGGCCCCCAGCCCGAGAGGCTGGCCCGCCGATCGGCAGGCCCCAATCGCGGGTCAGGCCACAGCGGAGGCCCCCCCCCAGGGTCGGGACCCCCCCACCAGGCTGCCCCCGGATGCATCCACACCGGGTAAGAACAGATGTGAACGGCACCGACGGGACTCAGCTTTTATGGCGTGGCCGCTCGTCCTATCCCGGACCGAGAATCGCCAGGGGGGACCCCGTAGAGCGGCCCCCGACCGGCGCCGCGCCAGCGCCAATGGTGCCGACTGCCCGCTCTCCGGAGAATCGTCGGACCGGCGTTGGGGAGGCATGCCGGATTCGCACCAGTCTCGGCGATTCTCCGGCCCGGCCCGGGGTGAGAGAATCCCGCCCTTTATACTTTAAACTGCAGAAAGGAACTCTCCCCATTTAACTGTTCTCACATCCATTCTCCGAGAACCTCTCTAAAGTGATATTTAACTCCAGAAGGCTTACTTTTTTTAATTTTCCTTTCCCACATTTGTTGACCTGACCAAGGCCTTTGACGCAGTTAGCCGTGAGAGCCTTTGGCAGATAATATAGAAATTTGGTTGCCCTGAAAATTCATCACAATGGTTTGTGTATGACCTGGGTCCCGGGCTTCAATGCTAGCACCAACCCTCTTCAGCGTGTTTTTCGCTGCCATGTTCTCCAATGCTTTCCATGATGGTGATCTTGGCATCAAAATCAGTTTTCACATGAGCAGGAAGTTACTCAATGTTAAATGACTCCAGGCAAAAGCTTGCAATGTCTCCAAGGACATACAGTGGATTACCTGTTTGCTGATTATAGAATCATAGAATTTACAGTGCAGAGGGAGGCCATTTGGCCCATCGAGTCTGCTCCAGCCCTTGGAAAGAGCACCAGCTGTCTATATGGATGATGAGACACATGGAACTGTAACAATTACCTAAAGTATATGTGGTATTCACCACTAGTGGCATATTATATGTATTACGGCACTGCCCGTATATTAGAGGTACAAGGGTAAATCCCTGCCTGCTGGCTCCGCCCAGTAGGTGGCGTATAAATGTGTGTGCTCTTCTGTGCTACAGCCATTCTGGTTCCGGCTACAGGAGGCACAACATCTTTGCTCAATAAAGCCTCGATTGTTCCACTATTCTCGTCTTTGTGGTAATTGACGGTGCATCAATTTATTGAGCAAGATTTTTTAAACGATGGATCTCCGCATCAAGCCTGATTGCCTGCAGCTGAGCCCTCAAGCAGCCAACGCTACGTCCACCTTTGACCACTGGCTAGCCTGCTTCGAAAGCTACCTCAAGACAGCCGCTGAAGAACCCTCAGACTCGCAGAAGCTCCAAGTCCTCTATTCATGGGTGAGCCCTGACATTTTTCCCTCATCTGGGATGCACCCACCTACTCCAAAGCGATAGTGCTCCTGAAGGGACATTACGTTCGACCAGTGAATCAAGTATACACCAGGCACCTCCTGGCCACGAGACAGAAACTCCCCGGGAAGCCTCTGGACAATTTCTGGTGTACCCTGCACATCCTAGGTAGGAATTGTGACTGCCAGGCAGTTTCGGCAGTCCAGCACACCAAACTTTTAATTAGAGACGCTTACGTCATGGGCATGAAGTCTGCGTACGTCCGCCAGCGGCTACTGGAAGGGGGTACGCTCGATCTTGCGGGAACTAGGCAGCTCGCTAATTCGTTAGAAGTGGCCTTCCATAACGTTCAGTCCTACGCCCCCGACCGCGCGGCACCCTCGTGGGTATCGTGGGCCCCACCAGCTGCCGACTCCAGCTCACCGCAAGCCACGTGCGACCCGTGGGCGCTGCCATCTTTGATGCCACCTGTCATGTGCGCCGCCATCTTCGGCGCCATTTTGGATGGCGCCTCAGGACCCCTGCTCGTCTGGCTGTTCATCGCCTGCCTCTACCTCCGCTACTGCTGACAAGCCCGGGACCTCCCATCATCTGCTGCAGCTTGCCTCTATCACCCTGGATCAATCTCGGCCCTGCAACCTCGCGACCGCTACAACGACAGTGAAGATCGATGGGCATGAGACGACCTGCCTCTTTGACTCCGGGAACACCGAGAGCTTCATCCACCCCACTATGGTAAGGCACTGCTCCCTCCCGGTACATCCCGTCACCCAGAAAATCTCCCTGGCCTCCGGATCCCATTCGGGTTCCCCAGTACTGCAATGCGACCCTCACCGTCCAAGGCGTAGAGTTCAGCAACTTCCGGCTCTACGTCCTCCCCCACCTCTGAGCTGCCCTGCTACTCGGCCTGGATTTTCAATGCCATCTCCAAAGACTGAATTTAAAATTCGGCGGACCCCTACCCCCCCCTCACCATCTGCGGCCTCACGACCCTTAAGGTCGATCCACTTTGCCTGATTGCGAACCTCACCCCGGATTGCAAATGCGTCGCCACTAGGAGCAGATGGTACAGTGCCCAGGACAGGACCTTTATCAGGTCGGAGGTCCAACGGCTTCTGCGGGAGGGGATCATCTAGGCCAGCAACAGCCCCTGGAGAGCTCAAGTGCTGGTAGTGAAGACTGGGGAGAAGCACAGGATGGTCATTGACTACAGTCAGACCACCAATCGGTACACGCAGCTCGATGCGTACGTACCCCCGCCCACGCATATCTGACATGGTCAATCAGATTGCGCATTATCGAGTCTTTTCCACAGTGGACTTGAAGTCCGTCTACCACCAGCTCCCCATCCGCCCAGAGGACCGCCAATACACTGCGTTCGAAGCAGATGGCCGCCTCTATCACTTCCTTAGGGTTCCCTTCGGCATCACTAATGGGGTCTCGGTCTTCCAGGGAGAGATGGACCGAATGGTTGACCGGTACGGACTGCGGGCCACCTTCCCGTACCTAGATAACTTCCCCATCTGCGGCCACGATCAGCAGGACCACGACGCAAACCTCCAAAAATTCCTCCAGACCGCAAAACTCCTTAACCTCACCTACAACAAGGAGAAATGCGTGTTCCGCACCAACTGCTTCGCCATCCTTGGCTAAGTCGTGGAAAATGGAGTCCTAGGGCCCGACCCCGACCGCATGCACCCTCTCCTGGAACTCCCCCTGTCCCACTGCCCCAAGGCCCTGAAACGATGCCTGGGGTTTTTCTCTTATTATGCCCAGTGGGTCCCTAATTATGCGGACAAGGCCCACCCACTCATTCAGTCCACAGTTTTCCCCCTGACGGCTGAGGCCCGCCAGGCCTTAAACCGCTTCAAGGCGGACATCGCCAAGGCCACGATGCACACGGTCGACGAGTCCCTCCCCTTTCAGGTGGAGAGCGATGCATCAGACGTAGCTCTGGTCTCCACCCTGAACCAGGCGGGCAGGCTCATGGCCTTCTTTTCCCACACCCTCCGTGCCTCCGAAATTCGGTGCTCCCCTGTCGAAAAGGAGGCCCAAGCCATTGTGGAAGCTGTGCGACATTGGAGGCATTACCTGGCCGGCAGGAGATTCACTTTCTTCACTGGCCAACGGTCGGTTGCCATTATGTTTAATAATACACAGCGGGGCAAGATCAAAAATGACAAGATCATGAGGTGGAGGATCGAGCTCTCCACCTATAATTACAAGATTTTGTATCGCCCGGGGAAGCTCAACGAGCCCCCTGATGCCCTATCCCGCGGTATATGTGCCAGCGCACAAGTGGACCGACTCCAGGCTCTCCACTATGACCTCTGCCTCCCGGGGGTCACCCGGTTCTTCCATTTCATCAAGGCCCGCAACCTGCTCTACTCCATTGAGGAGGTCAGGACCGTCACCAGAGACTGCCAAATCTGTGCAGAGTGCAAGCCGCACTTCTACCGGCCAGATAGAGCGCACCTGGTGAAGGCCTCCCGACCCTTTGAACGCCTCAGCGTGGACTTCAAAGGGCCCCTCCCCTCCACCAACCGCAACACATATTTCCAGAACGTGATTGATGAGTACTCCCGGTTCCCTTTCACCATCCCATGCCCCGACATGACTTCTGGCACAGTAATCAAAGCCCTGCACAGCATCTTCACTCTGTTCGGTTTCCCCACCTATATCCACAGCGACCGGGGATCCTCTTTCATGAGTGATGAGCTGCGTCAGTTTCTGCTCAGCAAGGGCATCGCCTCGAGCAGGACAACCGGCTACGACCCCGGAGAAACGGGCAGGTGGAGAGGGAGAACGGGACGGTCTGGAAGGCCGTCGTGCTAGCCCTGCGGGTCTAAAAATTTCCCAGTCTCCCGCTGGCAGGAGGTCCTCCCCGACGCGCTCCATTCCATCCGTTCGCTCCTCTGCACCACGACTAACGAGACCCCTCAAAAACGTGTGTTTGCCTTTCCCAGGAGGTCCACCTCTGGGGTCTCGCTCCCAACATGGCTGATAGTTCCTGGACCCCTCCTCCTCCAGAAGCATGTGCGGACCCACAAGTCGGACCCCTTGGTCGAAAAAGTCCACCTCTTACATGCAAACCCGCAGTCGCCTATGTGGCGTACCCTGACGGGCGCCAAGACACAGTCCCCCTCCGCGACCTGGCACCCGCGGGATCCCCACCCACGACCCCCGACCTGACACTGCCCCCCCCGGTTGCCTCATTCAACTCTGTGCCACTCACCCTCCCTCCAGCGAACGTCACCGCAGCCCCCACCCCAGCAGGATCCGTCCTCCCACTGGTTCCACTCAGGGGTGACGAAGACGAGGACAAGAAGCTCCCGGGGTTGAGGGTGACCACGTCGGCGCCCACATCGCCACCAGGACTGAGGGGATCGCAGACGAGAGTCAAGGCCCCAGACAGACTTAACTTGTAATGTTTCCACCACCCCCACCGGACTCTTTTTTTAACAGGAGGTGAATGTGGTAGTCACCACTAGTGGCATATTATATGTATCACAACACTGCCCGTATATTAGAGGTACAAGAGTAAATCCCTGCCTGCTGGCTCCGCCCAGCAGGCAGCGTATAAATGCGTGTGCTCTTCTGTGCTGCAGCCATTCTGGTTCCAGCTACAGGAGGCACAACATCTAGCTCAATAAAGCCTCGATTGTTCCACTATTCTCGTCTTTGTGGTAATTGACGGTGCATCAGTATAGAGCGATGCTTCAACTTAATCTATGAATACAAAACGACCCCACACCAATTCTAACATTGTCTGCCACAGCAGCCATTAGGGGGAGTGACTTTGTGGAGACTAGGCATGCGAAGAGGGAATGTGGTGGGAGAGCCACGCCTGGTGGTAGTTTAGAAAAGGGCACACACAGAGGACAGGAAGGAACTCTCCCAACCGGGTTATGATGTGGGGGAGGGAGGAGAGGGAGGAGTGTTTTAAAGGAGAGGGAGGAGTGTTTTAAAGGTTACTCAAAAAATGCGTTCCTTTTAACCTTAACGAAATTGACGACAGTTCCTTAAAATTAAAGTGTAAATCCTAATCGGAAGTAACAAATAGGAGGAAGGGAATTGTATAGCACGGGGAATCATTAATAACGATAGTATAAAACTGCGAAATAGCAATTTTAAAATGTAAATGTGATTCCATTTTGCACGAATCCATTTTATTCCCACAAAGATCTTTCAGTAATTGCTACTCCTATGCCAGGGGCTATTTACATATGTAACAGAAGCAATTAATCTGGGGCATCACGTTGCAAGGAGCAAAATAAAAGAAATGAGAAGAATGTTAATTCGAGAGACGAGCTTGAAACGATGATTCCGGACGTTTTCCTGCCGAAACATTAAAATATGCTGGCGGCTCCGATGCAACAACAAGGAGACGGGAAAGACCCTGGGGACTCGGATCAAACTGGTTTCTGGAAAGGCGGCAGTGTGCTCGGAAGGTGCAAATGCAAACTAAAGTTTACCTCGGCAGAAATGATGAGCTAGTGAAAATTCCTCGGTCACATTGCATTGCTGTTGACAACTCACCCTCAGGTCACCTTAATCTTACAGAGTGTAAAAATAAACGAGTGTTTAAGAATCGTCAATGGAAATAAAAAGGAATTTTAAAATCCCAGAGGTTGAATCGGATTCAGTGAGTGCCTTGTTTATTCTCCAGCACAATGTGGCACTTGTTCCTTATTCCCGCACCATAAGGACTGGGCCGGCTCAGATAGTACCCCTGGCCACAGAAGCGCCTTTTAGATCATGATCAGTGCTCCTCACGCCTTCCACATCGCCAGCTATCAGGCGCAAAAAGATACTTATCCCGAGCTCTGGAATCTTTAGTGTTCAGAAATCTCATTGCCCGTGAGCCAAAGGCTTAATTCTCATGTATTAGACTTCTTCCCCATTTTATATATTTCAAAACATTAAAATATAATAAACGAGAGGATTCAGATGCAACCCATCATTCTGAAATAACCAGAGTAACATGTTAGTATTATTGGTGTAAAACACTATCTCCGACAGATAATAAATTCTGCAAAATGCCTTCACATTTATTGGAGTAAACGTGCCTCCTAATCCAGGATGATTCATTGATCATGAGGTTGTCACCTAAAGGCACGTGATATAAATCTGCACTGTGTGTTATTGAGGGCAGCAGTGTTTGGGGTTTAACAGAAATGTGATTTGTGACATGACTCGGTGTTAAATGAACCCTCACTTTGCATGAGGCTGAGTTTATCTTCGGAACGTGAAGTGCTGCATGAAGAAAATCGGCACAGCATTTAAAAAGCTGCAGGTTTTTTTTTAAATTGCGCTTTGAATGTCCACGAATATCATGAAGCTGTTGGTGAGATCTTCCCCGGGAGGACTTTACATTTTCTGTAGATTTCACAGTCAATGTGTTGCGTGCAGGATTAAAATCAGTAGATGTTCATACACACAGGCACACACATACACACACACACAGACACACACGTACAGACACACATACATACAGACACATACATACAAGACACACATATACAGACACACGCATACATAGAGGCGCACATACAAAGAGACACACACATACAGACACATACATACATGCACACCCACACATACAGATACACAGATACAGACACACACATACAGACACATACACCAGACACACACGCATACACACACATACAGACACATACACACATACATACAGACACATGCATATAGAAACATACATAGAGGCACACATGCACACACATACAAAGGTATACACATACAGACACACACACACATGCAGATACACATATACAGACACATACACGCATGCAGACCCACATACAGATGGATACATACAGACACACACACATACATACATACACACATAGATACAGACACACACACATACAGACACACATATTCATACATACAGACACACATACATACAGACACAAATACAGGCATGCATACACATTCCCATACACACACCCATACAGGCACGCACACAAACAGACACAGGCACACAGATACATGCACAGATGCACATACATACAGACATGCACACATATACAGACACACATACATACAGGCACACACATACAGACACACATACATACAGAACACACACTCATACAACCACACACACACAGGCAAACACATACATACAGACACACATGCACATACAGACACACACATACAATTACAGACAAGCACTCTGAAAACACACCCTACCTAGCCCCAAACCCCACACTATCCCCATAACTCCACCTAGGGCCAATTTAGCATGGCCAATCCATCTAACCTGCGCATCACTACTGTGGGAGGAAACCAAACCCAAGGTCGGAATCAAACCCAGATCCCAGGCGCTGTGAGGCAGCAGTGCTAACTACTGTGCCACCATGCCACTCTACAGACATACATATACAGGCATGCACACATACAGACACGCACACATACAGACACATTATAGAGACACACACACATAAAGGCACGCACACATACAAACACACACACATATAGACACATACACATACTGACACACAAAAGTACAGGCACACACACGCATACAGACACATATATACACAGACACACATATAGACATACATACACACACACATACATAGATACACATACAGCCACATACCCATATACAAACACACACAGGCATACACATACATACAGACACACATGCACATACAAACACACACTTAGAATTATAGACACACATACCTACTGACACACAAACATCATAGAATATTAAAATCCCTACAGTGCAGAAGATTGTGAGAGGAAACCGGAGCACCTGGAGGAAACCCATGCAAACAAAGGGAGAAAGTGCAAACTCCACACAGTCACCCAAGGTTGGAATCAAACCCAGGTCACTCCACACAGTCACCCGAGGTCGGAATCGAACCCAGGTCCTTGGCGCTGTGAGGCAGCAGTGCTAGCACTGTGCCACACTACAGACACACATACAGACATGCACACACACATTGACACGCACACAGACACATACATACAGACACACATGCATATAGACACATACAAACACACATGTACAGATACATGTACATACAGGAACACACACATAGATACACACACACACAGACACATATAAACACATACAAAACACACACAGATACATAGGCACACATTCAGACATACACACACATACAGACGCACATAGACACACACACATACAGACACACACACATACAGACACATACGTATACAGTCGCACAGATTAACAGACACACAGACACACACATAGAGGCACATACGCAAACAGACACACACAAGTACAGATACATAGGCACACATACAGAGACACACATACAGGCACACACAGACACACACTTATAGACACATACACACACATACAGACAGATACACACACAGGCAGACAGAAACCACATATACAGACACAACCACACATACAGCACGCACACATACAGACACACGCATACAGTCAGATACTACACATGTTTAAACAATGTCAGAGAACCTGAACTCTTGTCACCCAGAGGGAATCACACAGACCCTCGGGAGATAGTTTATTATACACGGGCTGGTCCCTCTGGAGATGGAAGCAGTGTATTTTCTGTTCTGCCGGGCATGTAGTAACAGGCCAGGTATTAAAGCAATGTATTAAAATCAATTCCTGGTATATGTGTGCAGGGGTGCGGATGTTTGGGCGGTCTGTTTGTTACAATATGCCGTGGTAGACAGTGACGTGAGTATGTGCTGGGGGTTAGCTGTGTATTTGCTGAGTCAGCCCTCTCTGCCCCATCTATCATGTGGCTAAGAGCAGCGGCAGCAGGGCAGGTGCAGTCCCCCTCCAGAGAAGAACAGCAATATCCCACAGGAATTTTCACTCTGTGAGCAAGGAACAGCTGTATCTGGCCTACAGCATTCTCTTGGAACCAGCGTTAAAACACACCATCCTCTTACCAATTCGTTACAAAATCTTACCATACTTCCGCCTCTTGCTGATTTGTAAATGTATATGTATAATTTCCAAATAAAATTGTGTGGGACGATCCCAATCTTTGTAGTTTTTTCCCCCCAGAAACCGACGAGAGTGTAATCTTTAGTGTGCGGCTCTTTAATATAGTCGACATGACGGGCGGTTCGGGAACCAGGTTTTGGTCGAGAGAAATGTACTCTTGTGGAATGTGGAAATAAGTTTTAAAATGGAGACATCGCCGAGCTGGAGGGCTACATGGTTTGGGAAAGAAAGACACGCGTGTGTATCTAGCCAGCTCCTTATTCTTAGCTTATACCAGAATAGAGCTGTGCGCCCACTGACGTAGAACCTGATGTTTAGCCTGAATTTTGTGAACAAGAGGAATACGAATAAAACACTGATTCATTCTTTCCCCATGTGCCTTGGGCCTGGTGTAAATGTTGATGCCTTTGAAGGGTTAATGTGGATACGTTTCTAGGGTTGAGCAGACACAGCGCCTCTGACACCCACAGGCAGACGAAGCAGTGCCGAAACTTGGGCGGTTTGTAGTTTCCTGGATACATTTCACGGCTGAAATTTACATGCGGCTCAAAAGGAAAATGATACAATTCCTGGTAACGCCTCGAACTGGCTTAGAAATGTTTCCAAGTCACACGAGGGGAGGGGGCGGGGTATCTTCCACTATCTGCCCAGATCAATGTATTACAAAGAGGATGGACTGGGTGTGGGGAAACTCCCTTGTGACAATCAATACTCCAATCCTCCAATCCAGCCCCATTTGCTTCGCCTTCTGACCTACAATTTCTCAAAATGTTTCGGGGTAAACCAGCGGGTGTTAAAAAGTCACATACATAACGGCTGCCGTCTGATTGTTTTTATATTTTCAAAACACATCTCATTTATTATGTAGAAAGGCAAACCCCCATAATCAAGGAGGAAACGTGTTTCCGAAGTCTCTGTGCAGAGGATAGGCTGGGTTAGTGAATCTTATCAGAATTCTCCATAATAAATGCGTGTCTCGTGTGTTGGTTCTATTTTTACCTTGCTGCAATTTAATGATGATATCCTCAGTGTCAGAGTGGAGGAAACAGATGCTGAGATTCTCGCCTCCTGCATTCAGGAGATTGGGAATATTTGTCACAGTCTGCAATTCGTCCGGACAAAAAAGGCATGCGTTGCAAAAAATGGGGGAGCTCATTTTCGTTTTTAGATTTTATAGTAATTTCCTCACAATATTTATTTGCACGCTCTCCCTGGTGACTTCGTTGTTGCTTTATTTTGCGACATCGTTTCCCGCCTGCTAGCTTCGGCCTTCATTGTGAGCCGAAGAGTTAGGAATCCATTGTTAGAATTTTGTAACCAAATTACTACCAATATATACCCATCCACCTTGTAGGTTTATTTCTAAATATTCGTTGCGCCAGATCCATATAAGAATTGTGGGCATTTTGTCTTCGAGTTGACCTTTCAGGAGATGCCATCTCCTGAATAATTTACATTTTGGCTGCTGTCGAATTAAACTGAATATTTCTGGGTTCCCTGATGAGCTTGAAGTTTAGAAAACACTCCCAAATAGCGGTTATCTAACTTTAATGCGTGCTTTGCCTGTAAGAGTTGATCAATGTAAACACATATCCCAAACAGATTGTTGTTTTACTATCAATATATACGTTATCAGTATATAAATTAGTTTTAAATAATATTAATAGGGCAGATCATTGCATAAAGTAAGATACTTAGAGACACAATTGAGCCCTTTAAGAAAGATGAAGGCTGGAATAAGACACCCAGGCAAAAATAAAACAAACTCAACCTACACAATAATTCCCGTACTAGCCTCCCCGAACAGGCGCTGGGATGTGGCGACTAGGGGCTTTTCACAGGAACTTCATTTGAAGCCTACTTGTGTCAATAAGCGATTTTCATATTTCATTTTCATAAATTGTGTCAAAAGTAACATTGGTCATTTTGCACTAAAATGCACGCGGGTGAACCACTGATAACTGCTCAAGTCAGGAGCTAAACAAAATCAGGAAGCTTTATAGGGTTGCTGAGTTTTTTTGCCAAAGCATGTTTTCATTACGTAACAGATGTGGGGTGATATCTTAGATTATCAGTGAACATGGCCCACAGGGTGTCCTTGTACGCTGATGATCTTCTATTGTATGTGACGGACCTGATCCCCACAATGGGTGATATCCTGGCACTGTTGAAGCATTTTGGGGCTTTTTCAGGGTGCAAATTGAATTGGGAAAAAAGTGAGCATTTTCCGGCCACTCCGTCGGGGAGGGGAGCCAATCGGGGGGTGTTGCCGTTCCGTTTTATGGATTCTCATTTTAGATATCTGGGGGTACAGGTCGCTCGGGATTGAGCCCAGTTTCAGAAGTTGAATTTTACGAGCTCGGCGAGTAGGGTCAAGGCCGACTTACAGAGGTGGGATAGTCTCTGTGTATCCTTGGGGGGCAAAATTCAGTTGGTGAAGATGTTTATTTTACCACGGTTTTTGTTTTTGTTCCACTGTTTGCCGATTTTACTTTCAAAAACCTTTGGGAGAGTTGAGAGATCGATTTTGACCTTTATTTGTGAGGGTAAAGTAGCTGGGAGTTGGAAAATGGTCCTTCAGAGGGACCGGCAGTCGGGGCTTGGCATTGCCGAGCTTGATATATTATTACTGAGCGATGAATGCGGAGATGGTGCTGGGGCGGTGTGAGGATCCTGTGGCTGTATGGATGCGGATGGAGTCAGGTTCATGAGGGGGTCAGGGTTGAGGGCGTTAGCGATGACGTCGCTTCTGTTTTCTCCAGGGAAATATTGTCTCCACATTGAAGATATGGAGACAATTTCAGCAGCACTTCAAATTGGGGGTGGTATCGAAGCTGGCGCCGATTTGTGTGAACCACATGTTTGAGCCAGCGGGGTTGAACATCAGGTTTAGGGGATGGGAGGTGAAGGGGGTGGAAGGGTTGAGGGATTTATTTTTGGTGGGGCGATTTGCAAGTTTGGAGGAGTTGGCAGAGACATTTTGGCTTTCTCAGTTGGATACATTTAAGTATCTACAAGTTTGCAATTTCACAAAAAAGATCTTTCTGACATTCCCTGTGCTGCTGCCATCATCATTGCTGAAGAGGGTTGGTCACTTGCAGGGATGGGGAGGGGAATACCTCTAGAATTTATGGCAAGGTTATGGTAGAGGACGCAGTATCAGTGGAGGGGGTTAAGGCCAAGTGGGAGGAGGAATTGGGGTTGGAATTGGAGGATGGTGTGTGGTGGGAGGCTTTGCGGAGGGTGAATGCTGCATCCTCGTGTGCGGGATTAGGGTTGTTACAGTTGAAGGTGGTGCATAGGGCCCATTTGACTAGGTCCAGGATGAATAAGTTGTTTGTGGGAGTGGAGGTTAAGTATGAGCGTTGTGGGAGGGGCCCGACTAACCATGTGCACATGTTCTGGTCGTGTCCTAAGCTTGTGAGGTTCTGAGTCTCCTTTACTTTCAAGTTGGCCATTCTGCAAATTGAACTGAAGCCCTGTCCCGAGGGGACCATATGTGGGGTACCAGACCTGCTGGAGCTGCAGACAGGGGGCGTGGGCTTCTGTCCTGGCCTTCGCATTGTTGATTGCTCAAAGTTGGGTGCTGATGGGATGCAGGTCAGCTTCTCCACCCAGTGCCTCAGTGTGGAATTCTTATATCTCAGGAAAGTCAAATACACAATGAAGGGGGCTATTGAAGGATTCGACCAGAGATGGCAGCCGTTTATTCAGTACTTTTAAGAGTTTGTCACTGTTAGTTGCTCGGGAGGGTGGGAGGGAGTTAGGGGGAGAAGGGAGTTGGGGGTGCTTTCTTATTAGGGGTCTTATTGTTTAGGGGGACATGAAGGATGGGGGATGGTTTTGGGTTGTTAGTCTAAATTGTTATGTCTAAAATTGAAAATGTTGAATAAAAAAATATATTTTTTAAATCAATGAACATGGCACAGGGGTCTGGACTATTACCAAAGCCCAGAAAACTCTTGGCCAGATTCTTTGAGTTGGTATTTTTAAGCTTAAGTTGTCTCTGTCCATTCTTCAGGATGGACTCAAGTTCCTTCATTTTCTGAAGTTAGTCTGATGAACCAAACTTTTTAGAACAGATTTGAAGACAGTACTGGGGTATCAACATGCAGACCAGCTGACTCGATATAGGTTAAGCAATACAATCAGTTATTGGCCTTTGGATGTAATTAATTACTTTGCTGCTCTTTAGGCTTCTGGTAATTACGGTGCCAGATGACTTTTTTAGAAGTTATTCTTTCCACTGCATGTTAATCAATGATTCTTATGAGCAATGGGAAGGGGAGGAGGGTTAATGGCGCCTTTAATAACATAGTAAGATCATTTTAATCTTTCTGATGAATACAAGCAGAATTAATCCTCCTTTCTGAAACAGGCACAAACATACTTAGATGTGTGACCAGTCAAGTGCAGGTCACTTGTCATAATTAAAACCTGGTGGACAGCTAGACTGGCTCCTCTGCCAATCCAGTACAACAAATGGCCTGCCTTCAGCTGCTTAGGTGCACAGATCTGGAATTCAGTCCCCAAAGCCCTCTAGTTCTCTAACTCTCTCCGCCTTTAAGACATTACTTGAAACTTACCTCTTTGACATAACTTTTGGTCACCTGCACTACCATTTCCTCATGTCACTTTTGTGTTAATTACTTGTTCATAATACTCCCGCAAAGGGACTAGGGAAGTATTACCATGTCAAGGGAATGACTATTAATAATAACTAACAAATGCAAGTTGTTGTTATTAACCCTGCCTCACCTGGACATCACATTACTGGTTCAATTCTGTTAACAGTTTGAGAGGAAGGCATTGGTCCAGCAGAGTAAGACGGGACAAGATATATGTTTCTTAAATCTTCTATTGCTACAGTGGGATATTGTGATTTTTGCTGAATTCAAAGTTTTCAAGTCTTTAGATATACATCAACAACTTCTTGTTCAGACAACTTTGTGTCATTTGTGTGTCATGCAGCAATCATGCACAAATAATGGATGCCATTTGCACACATCCTGATTGGTTGGGGTTTAAACATCTCCCTAATCCATGAACAAATAAAGTCTCAGGTTGCTTATTAAATATAATTGGTGAATGAAACAAGACATGTGTTGCTGTCAAAACAACATTGATGGCTATAATTGGAGACCAATTCCATATTGGTGATTTGAGGCCTCCAACCAGGGAACTTAAGAAATCCATCCACAGCCTTTAGTATTCCAGTGAGGTAGCAGCAGATTTTAATACCCAATTTTAAATTCTATTGGTATCAGTGACTGTACTTTGTTTAATGATCGTAAATATCATCTGTGCTAGGGTCAGGCATTGTGCATTCATTCTGCACCTTGTATGGAATTTCATGATCCATATTGGTGGGTGCTACTTCAAATAACTATTCAAAATAGTATCATTAGGTAAGGAAGTTAATATGAAGCATCATCACCTGGGTTACTTGTTAACAAGTCTACTTTGAACTATTCCACCAAATTCTATAATTGATTTCCCTTAGGCTGACACTCTCTCATTGAATTACATTTAAGCTGTTTATTTTGGGCAGAATTTTTCAAAAGAAATGGGAAAGCGTTAGTTTCTGACTGAAAACCGACGTGTTTCTCTCCAGAAACACAGCCACGGGATTCTCCCATGCCGCGGCAGAGTGTCCACGCCGTCGTAACGGCGTGAACGGGCCGCTGCCAGGTGTAATTCTGGCACCTACAGGAGGCTAGCAAGGTGCTGGAGCAGTTCACGCCGCTCCAGCTGCCGCTCCTGCCGTGAACTGGGCGCATCGGGATCCACACGTGCACAGTGGCGCCGGCGCCAACGCGCGCATGCGTGGTTGCCTCCTTCAACGCGACGGCCCCGACGCAACATGGCGCAGGAGTACAGGGGCCGGTGCGTAGGAAAAGAGGCCGGGGGACACAGAGGCCGGCCCGTCGATTGGTGGGCGCCGATCGTGGGCCAGGCCGCATCGGAGGCCCCTCCCGGGGTCGGAGCCCCCCCCCCCCCCCCCCCCCCCCCCACAGGCCGCCATCCGACCCTTGCACACAGACTTCCCACCGGCTGCGAGCAGGTGTGGACGGCGCCGGCGGGACTCAGCATTTTAACTGCGGCTGCAGTTTCATTAGAATCAGTGGAGGGGCCGCGTAGAGCATCCCGCGACTGGCTCTGCGGCAAACACGCCGCCGCCAATGGCGCCGAATCTCCGCCCTGCAGAGAATTGCGGGGCGGCGTTGGGGCGGTGTAGCCCGGTCGCGTGGATTCTCTGGCCTGGCCCCGGGCTGAGAGAATCCCGCCCAGGTTTTCTGACCAGATCTTCTGGCAGAGAGATCGGGGCACCATCTTTCAAGGGCGCCCCAATTAGTGAGAAAATGGAACTCCCTCCCAACCCGCACGGCCATGGAGGAACCTCCCACAATCTTCGTGGAAACCCCTTCCCACCACCACGGAAGTATCAGGCTGAACTATCCCCCACCGCACTTTTGCCGGCACGCACACCTATCTCCCCCCCCCACCCCCCAACACCACACATAAAGGGAAACCCCCGTCTCCCCAAATGGAGAAGATTAACCCTCCCTGGCATTTTCCCTGGCTGTGCCCACCTCAGCCCACCTCTGTGTCCCCTGGCACAGTGCCAAGGAGCACTGTCAGGGTGTCGGGGTAGTACCCAGCCCTCAATCCCGGGGCCTCCAAGCACCTCTGCATCCCTGGCGTGGTCATCAGAACTGGTTTTAATTTTTGGAACCTAGCAGTGATTTGCGCTGGCACGTTGACACGCTGTTGGGGGAACATGTCACAGGGCTGGGAGGTACGGCGTGAAGCTGTCTATTGATATTAGAATCCATGCAAATTCATTAAAATCAGGTTCACACACTGATCACGCCACCGGCAGGGGGTGGGGAAGGTCTCCCCAGCGCAAATCCTGATATGGTCCTGTGATTTAGCGACCATAACAGGATTTGCTGTTCAGCCAAACTGGCCTGAAAAATTGTGTCCTTTGTTTCTCAATTGAATATGGTTTGCCAACTTTATGTTCCTCTGCTGTTTAGTAACTATATCTTCAAAATGTCCAATCATCTGGGGTGCATGAATACTACACACTTGAAAGATCCTCGGTGGTGTTCAGAAACCAAAAATTGAAATAGATCTGACTCATAAGATCATCTTAAAATATTACAGATTAATCATAAATAAAAATGAGGTCACATATGTAATTGTTCGAGAGGTTAGTCTAGGGATTGATTTTCTGATTCTACAAGTCTCTTGGGTTTTAGTTCCAATTTTGTGAAAGACTGAGAGTTGGTTACTTATGCTGGAAACATTATTGTATTCATGGTCTTCATGCTAAGTGTTACAGTAATGGTTTGTCCCTCACCAGTCACTCTCACGTCACCATATTTGATGTCTGAAGTTTTAACAACTCTATAAAAGTCTAATTTAAATATCATTGTATGAGATACCTTGGACATGTGTTGATCTACCAATATGCTTTAGTACAGGCTGGTACGATGCAAGCCAACACATAACAAGATTACAATCCTGGTCAGACAATTTTGGACATGTAACTGCAGGAAGGGAAGCAGAAATAAAAGGACAAGTCATCTGGGCTGATCTCACATACCTCCTAGTGGTCAGTCACCAGCAGGCGAAAGCTGTAAATCAGCTGCTAATCTACATTAATGGTGATCAAATTATTTAAAAGTGCTTGTGGAGAAGAGTATCATTTTTAACAGACTTAACAGTCATTCTGTTAAAGAAAAATAACATAAACAAATCATGGGCACAGTTATACACTACAAACAGCAACTTGAATTAATGTAGTATTTCTAATGTAGTTAAACTGTCCAAGTCACTGCACCGGAACGCCATCAAACTAAATTTGACACCAAGTCACATCAGTGCAGGCGACTAAAATCTACTTTTTGACCAAGCTTTTGAGAGGTGTCTTGCAGGAGGAGAGAGGTGGAAAGTCCGAGAGAGGTGATTCATGAGTTTAAGGCCTCGGCTGCTGAAGGCATGACCATTGATGGTGAACTGATTTAAATTGGCAATGTCCAAGAAGCCAGAATTGGAGGGATGCAGAGATTGCAGAGGTACAATGGACTGGAGCAGATACAGGCATAGGATGGGGGGGAAAACGACGAATGGAATGAAAAAAAATGCTGAGAATTTTAAAACTGAGATGTTGCTAAACCAAGATTAATGAGCACAGAGGGTGATAGATGAAGATGATTTGGTGCATGTTTGGATACAGACAGAGTTTTGGATGAGCTCAAGTTTATGGGAGATGAGAAGCCATCCAGGAGAGCATTCCATAAGTCAAGGCTAGAGCTAAGAAAGACGTGGATGAGGATTTCAGCAGTAGATGAGCTGAGACAGGGACAGGAGAAACCTGTCTTATGGCCCAGATTTTGCATTGAGAAAAGTAATGAGGCTCCTCTATCCTATCCTCGGTATTATAATGAAATCAAATGTACAGCAACTTCCGGAGCACATGGAAATCCAAATGTTACTCTCTAAGTTACCCTGCTCATCCATGGGCTGTGCTATAACACTGTTTCGCTGAGAAGCTCAGTATTGAAAGCGAGTTACTCTACATGCCCACTAGTTACCCACTAAACACAGCAGAAAAAGTTAGGTCTTGTGCATTAAAAATTAAATTAATTTCTAGTGGCATGGTCAGTCATAATTACCGCCAAACAACATCTCTGACCTTGAAAATCTAATTTAACAAAGAAATCTTATTCCTTCAGAATTTAGTCCATGTCAGAGAGTTATTTAAAATATTGTTTACTTTTTCTGTCAATTTCTTTAGTCTCTCTCTTAATCCCATTTTACATTCCCTTGCTTTATTTTACTTCAGTAAGGATTCTTCAATCTGATTGATTGAAGATCTATGTTGTAGATTGTCTCACAGATGGGACAGATTCCCTGCAGAGGGCTGCAGTAGATCACATGCCCGTTGACAGCAAATCGAGGCTCAAAAGTCTGTGAATAATCTGTGGACAGTTGTCAGTGAGTTAACTCCATTCCTTTGCTGCTGACCCCAAAATGCAGGCCCACATGAACTGATGCAGATTCAAGTCACAGTGTCTGCATGCTCGAAAAACAGCCTGAAAAATCGGAAAAGAGTAACAACATGCTGCACTAAACATACTCCCTTACATTCAAGGAACAGGTGACTATGGTACTCATGCGCTTACCCTTCTTGTTAAGTGTGAAATTGAAAGAGATACTGCAGTTTGAATGTTAGCAGACCACCAGAATATCTATTGTTCTGGTTACAGTCCTGGTTATATGTGAGCAGATAATTACTGTGAGTGTCACAATCAATTGAAACATAAAACAAAAAAAATGTATCCCTTTTTCTTCACAGCGCCTGAGGGTGGTACAGTTCCACAGTTGGGGGCAGCCCTGCCATACATTGTCAAGTAGTCAGAGAACACCTCACAGAGTAAATTGATAGCAGAAAGAAGTGGGAACCAGGTAAAAGTGAGGACTTCTAACATTTGATGAGAGTGGAAAATCAATGGGGTGTAGGGGGTTCTGCTGTGAGTAAGTTATATGGAACTTTTGTCTTCTATTGAAAAAAAATGTAAGTTTAGATTTTGACTTGTATCCTTTTAGGCAGGGCCAATGGTATGGCATTAGGCAGGAACCTAAATACATCAGCACAAAAACCAATAACAAGTGCCGCCATGAAGAAAAGGGCACCACTAATACAGATGCCCAGACAAACTAAAATTGTGTGAAACTATGTCAGTTGGCAGCTAACTATCAGTTAACTGTAAGTCATTGATGGTCACTGAGCAGGTGGTAGTTTTGAGGTTTGTATTTGTGAGCCAACTGACAAATAGAAACTTGTTTGTGTCTGCAAAGAACGTGAAGGGAGTGTTACGATCCCCGTAAAGATCAATAACTTTTAAAATAATTTGGAACTTCCAGTTCATAGTGGAAAGAATCAAGGTTTCACATTTTAAGACATTTACTGCAACACCGACTAAAACACCAGTTAACTAAAGATTATCTTTGTCGTTAACTTACATTTTAAATCAGTAAGAAGTCTTACAGCACCAGGTTAAAGTCCAACATGTTTGTTTCAAACACTAGCTTTCAGAGCACTGCTCCTTCCTCAGGTGATCTCCACATCACTTTAAATCAGAGAACAGAATACCCCTTCTTATTCTTAGCCTAGCCGAAAAAACACACATGTACTTTGCATTGTCCATTATTAGACATTCAATTTCCCCAGAATCAATGCGGAGGGTTTATTCCTGTTCTTTTCTTTTCTCAGCCTGGTAACTTGCAATCTGTGTATTTCAGTGTGTGGTTTCCTTTTCCCAGAGAGTCCCTCTCTAGCCCAAACTAGGCCAGTCTTCCAGCTTTGTTTTAATTTCCCATAAATTTGGTCTTTTCAATCGCAGCACGAGCTGCCAGCCACATTCCATGAACCACAGAGATATTTTGGTCTCTGTCTGATCCCTCACTCCCCGATGCAGGCACTCCCAACACTGATATCCATTGATATGAGGGAAGCCTGCAACCTGATCTTTACAATGGCTTCTACTGTATCTTTTCCCCTGGCAATGTACATCACATGGACCTTCTATCTAGGTAGAACTGCTAATTAGCTATCCTTGTGAGCCTACCTCTCATCTTGGAACTAAATGGACAGTTTTAAGAATAACAGTTTGCAATCTGATATTTTCAACAGTTTTCTGAGATGTTGGAGGCTCACGAGGCAGAAGTTTGCTGCCCCCCCCCCCCCCCAGCAGGATTTTCCATTTTGCCAAAGTCAATGGACGTTTCAACGGTTCACCGCATTTTCCGGCCATGGTTCCACCACAATGTTGCTGTAACATTCTGCCCACAGTCTCCAATTTTAACACAGAGGCTGCTGTCATAGGCTGTCTGAGGGCAGCACGGTAGCACAATTCGGGCAGCATGGTAGCACAAGTGGATAGCACTGTGGCTTCACAGCGCCAGGGACACAGGTTCGATTCCCCGCTGGGTCACTGTCTGTGCGGAGTCTGCACGTCCTCCCCGTGTCTGCGTGGGTTTCCTCCGGGTGCTCCGGTTTCCTCCCACAGTCCAAAGACGTGCAGGTTAGGTGGATTGGCTATGATAAATTGCCCTTAGTGGCCAAAAAGGTTAGGAGGGGTTATTGGGTTACAGGTATAGGGTGGAAGTGTGGGCTTAAGCGGGTCCGTGCAGACTCGATGGGCCGAATGGCCTCCTTCTGCACTGTATGTTCTATAGTTCAGAACAGGTCACATGTACCCCTTCATTTTGTGTTAAATTTAAAGACACAGTCCTAAAACGTAACAATCCTTTAAATCTCACAATTCTAACAGGAGGTAGTTTTGGGAATTCCAGATCAAGGCACGAGTTCATCCAGGTCTGAAATTCTAATGCAGTGAAATGAGAACACAAGGGCCGGGATTCTCCATTCTAGAGTCTAAGTACTCCCGCCGGTGGAGAATCTGATTTCCACTGGCGTTAGGAGTGGGACCTAGTGTGCGAGACTTTCCCCTTTACCATGCTAATTTATACCATGGGGAATAACTCGTTGAGTTCCATCAGAATCCTGGTGTTGTACCACCATTTTGAGCACGTGGCCCGATACTGAGGTCCAGCGATAGGCCCCCTCCCCCACAACTCAAGTCCTGCCCACACCCCCACCCCGCTGACAGGTAGGGGCATCCTTCCCCCCCACCATGGGAATATCGGGTCACCCTCCCACAGCACGCACACATGTGGGTGACACGGCCCCTACCATGACCCCCTCCAATCCCCATCAGACACCCCATTGGAACCCCAACAGAGACCTCTGCCTGTAAGCTGAAGAGCAGTACAGGCGGTAGAGTGAAAAATTACTGCAATTACGCTTATCCTTCCCTAACACCTGCTGCCTCAGACAAAAATGTTAAAAGCAGCAGCTGATACAAGTGTTAGAGCCTCTCTCGAAAGCCAAATACACTTCAAAGGGATGCAAATCCCTTGGCCATCATTTGGACATTCTGAATTCTTCCTCCGTGTACCCGAACAGGCACCGGGGTGTGGCAACTCAGGGATTTTTCACAGTAACTTCATTGCAGTGTTAATGTAAGCCTACTTGTGACAATAAAGATGTTATTTTTTTTTATTATTAAAAAAGAGCAGTGCATTTCACTAACCGGCGATTCAAAGTTTTATTGGTCCAGACACAGCTGCCTACGGGGTTTGTATATTTATTATACCTTCATGCTTGAATGTATCTCAAGTATCCTCCATTGATACAAACAACAATGTTTAAAAAGACTCTGGCTCTGATTGACAGGTCCTCACCACATCAAAAGGGGCTAAGTGCTTTCACTTCCTTTATTTTTCAGGAGAAAGCACTTAGCTTTAGGGGGCCTTTCATGGGGTCTTGCATTGGGGGGTCTGATGGGGGTGGTCTGAAGGGGGGTCTGATGGGGGCTCTGTTTGGGGCCTATTATTTGGGCTCTGATAGGGGTGTCTGATGGAGGTCTCTGATGGGGGTGTCTGTTGGGGATGCTGATGGGAATCTGTTGGGAATCTGATGGGCAGTCTAAAAGGGATCTCTGATGGGGTCACTGTTAGGTGTTCTGATGGGGGTCACTGATGGTGGGTCTGATAGAGGGGTCGGAGAGGTGCAGGGGAGCAGTGGGAGGTGCGGGGGTTGGGTCACCCTCATATGTACATGTTGTGGGGAATGTGACATGTTATTCCCATGGTGGGGGAGGGGATGTCCCTACTTGTCAGTTGGGGCGGCAGGATTTGCATTGTGGAAGGAGGGAGCCTTCCGATGGACTTTGGGGGGCACTTCAGTTGTGCTCTGATCCCTTTGATCCACCTTGAGGTCCACCGTGTCATGGATACACTTGGGAAAATGTGCACCAAAGCCCTAATGGGGGGTGGGGGACGGGGGGACGGGACGGGACTCGCGCTTCGAGCCCGTTAATGACATTAACTGTTATCTAAATGCTTGCCTTGCATCTCCCCGCCAGTCCGAGGCTGGTAGCATGCTGAGACCACTGGTGGGAGATCGCAGCATCGCAATGCGTTTGGTGTTGGCGCCAAGCCCATTTTTCCCTCAACACAACATTCTTCGCCCAATTGGGAATCCCGATCGGAGTGGCATTGAACGGAGGATCCCGGCCAAGGACATCTAAAATAGGGATTTAGTAACAGTAGGAACTAGATGCAAAGTGGAACGCAGTAGTTAGATTAGCTGATAGAATATGGAAGTAAAATTTACTTTAAAGTAAAGCAGATTATCTAGGCCGCCACCTAACGGAAACGTTTTCAAGTGTCATTCCAGGTGGTTTTGGCTGGGAGTTTCTCCCCACCGCTATCTAACCACATTAGTGAACTTTTTGGGCCCTGGGGAGTTCCTCTCCAGGCTAGCCCACACTTACAATTATTTTCATCACTGGGGAGTTGGACTCGCTGGCCTTTTCAGGCCTTGTGGTATTATAGGTATTATGGTACCTGATAGGCTAAAGCACCATTGGTTGAACCTGCATGCTTTCTATTGGCTAGAGTGTATAATAGCTCCGCCCTAATAGGCGGGGTTTAAGAACCCGTGCCACCCCAGCAGCCCTCATTCTGTACCTGAGCTGCTGGGGAAACATCTAGCTTATTAAAGCCTTCAGTTGGACTACAACCTTGCTTTAGTGGTCATTGATCGCGCATCAATTTAATAAGCTAGAAGTTTAAGAAGAAAGGATGGAGCTCCGAATCAAGCCCGAGTGTCTGCAACTTAGCCCCCACGCGGCGAACTCAGCGGCAATCTTTAAGCACTGGCGGGCGTGCTTTAAAGGGTATCTCGAGACGGCCGAAAACGCACCCACGGGAGAGCAGAAACTGCACGTCCTGCACTCAAGGGTCGGGAGGTCATGTTGCAGCTGTACAGAACTCTGGTCTGGCCGAATTTGGAGTATTGCGTACAGTTCTGGTCACCGCATTATAGGAAGGACGTGGAGGCTTTGGAGCGGGTGCAGAGGAGATTTACCAGGATGTTGCCTGGTATGGAGGGAAAATCTTATGAGGAAAGGCTGACGGACTTGAGGTTGTTTTCGTTGGAGAGAAGAAGGTTAAGAGGAGACTTAATAGAGGCATACAAAATGATCAGGGGGTTGGATAGGGTGGACAGTGAGAGCCTTCTCCCGCGGATGGATATGGCTGGCACGAGGGGACATAACTTTAAACTGAGGGGTAATAGATATAGGACAGAGGTCAGAGGTAGGTTCTTTATGCAAAGAGTAGTGAGGCCGTGGAATGCCCTACCTGCTACAGTAGTGAACTCGCCAACATTGAGGGCATTTAAAAGTTTATTGGATAAACATATGGATGATAATGGCATAGTGTAGGTTAGATGGCTTTTGTTTCGGTGCAACATCGTGGGCCGAAGGGCCTGTACTGCGCTGTATTGTTCTATGTTCTATGTTCTATGTAAGGGTGAGCCCGGAGATTTACACCCTCATCGAGGAAGCGGAAGACTTCAATGCAGCAATTGAGCTGCTAAAAGGACACTATATTCGCCCGGTAAACCAGGTCTACGCCCGGCACCTGCTTGCAACAAGGCGACAACCCCCTGGGGAATAGCTGGGAAGAAGCTGCGGCTGCCCACAAGTTTCGGCGAGCGAACACACGGAACTCTTAGTCCGGGATGCTTTCGTGGCAGGTATGCTATTTTCACAAATCCGCCAGCGCCTGTTAGAAAAGGACACTCTGGGTCTCAGGGAGGCACGGGCCCTTGCTGGCTCCCTGGACGTGGCCTCCAGGAACGCCCGCAGCCGACCCCGAGATTCCCCTGTTCCCCTACAGGCCTGCGCTGAAAGACGGCCTGGCAACCCCGAGGGGCCCCGCTGCTACTTTTGCGGGCAGGCCAAGCACCCCCGCCAGCGCTGCCCGGCCCGCGCATCCACTTGCAAGGGATGCGGCAAAAAGGGCCATTTCGTGGGGGTATGTCAGGCCCGAGCGGTGGCTGCGGTCTCCAGCGGCAAATGCGGACCGCAACCACAAACTTCAACACGGACCCCATGCGGCCAGCGGTCGCCGCCACCTCCATATCCCAGGGCCACGTGCGGACCCCGGGTGCCGCCACCTTGTTCCGTGGACGCCACATTGGAGGGATGGGCGCCGTCATTTTCTGCACCCCCGGCCATGTGAGAACAATGGGTGATGCCATCTTGGATGAACCCCCAGGACCCTAGCTCGGCCGACCACACACTGCCCGAACAGAACTCTCAACTACTGCGATTGGCCTCGGTGACTCTGGATCAGTCACGACCTCGAACACTCTCAACCGCTACGACGACCGTTTTCATCAACGGGCACGAGATGTCCTCCCTAATCGACTCTGGGAGCACGGAGAGCTTCATACACCCCGACACGGTAAGGCGCTGTTCCCTCCTCATCCACCCTGTTAATCAAAAAATCTCCCTGGCCTCCGGTTCCCACTCAGTGGAGATCAAGGGGTTTTGTGTAGCAAACCTCACAGTCCAGGGAAGAGAGTTCAAAAATTTCCGTCTCTACGTCCTTCCCTACCTCTGCGCGGCTACACTCCTGGGTTTAGCCTTCCAGTGTAACCTTCAAAGGCTGACCTTCCAATTCGGCGGCCCTATACCCCCCCTTACTGTCTGCGGCCTTGCGACCCTTAAGGTCGACCCGCCTTCCCTGTTTGCGAGCCTCACCCCAGATTGCAAACCCGTCACCACCAGGAGCAGATGCTACAGTGCCCAGGACCGGATCTTTATTAGGTCAGAGGTCCAAAGGCTACTGAGGGAAGGGGTCATTGAAGCCAGTAACAGCCCCTGGAGAGCTCAAGTAGTGGTGGTAAAGACTGGGGAGAAGCATAGGATGGTCATCGACTACAGTCAGGCCATCAACAAGTTTACGCAGCTGGACGCATACCCTCTCCCCCGCATATCCGACCTGGTAAACAGGATCGCGCATGATAAGGTCTTCTCCACGGTGGATCTCAAGTCCGCCTACCACCAGCTCCCCATCCACACTAGTGACCGCATATACACTGCCTTCGAGGCAGACGGGCGGCTCTATCACTTCTTAAGGGTTCCCTTTGGTGTCACCAACGGGGTCTCGGTCTTCCAGCGTGAGATGGACCGAATGGTTGACTGGTACAGTTTAAGGGCAACATTCCCGTATCTCGATAATGTCACCATCTGCGGCCACGACCAGCAGGACCACGACCCCAACCTCTGAAAATTTCTCCAGACCGCTAAAATCCTTAACCTAACATACAATAAGGATAAATGCGTGTTTAGGACACCCGGGTGCGGCGATGACCAGCTAAGTCGCACGTTTCAGCAGCTCCCGGTGGAACGGACTTTTGGGCTCTTAATAGGAGCCCCAGCGGCAATTTTAACGGCTAAAAACACTGTGCGGTAAACCAGAAGGGAATCCCCCCGGACACGCATGGAAAAAGGACAGGAAAGCGTCCGGATTGCGGAGGATCCTCTAGAGCAGCGGCAAGGAAGGCAAGCTCAAAGCAAGATGGCGTCAGAAGGTGGCCGTTTGATATGGGGCCCGGACCAACAAGAGTTCCTGCGGCGCTGTGTGGAAGAACTGAAAAAGGAGATGAAGAAGGAGCTGCTGGCCCCGATATTACAGGCAATTGAAGGGCTAAAGGAGGAGCAAAAGACCCAGGAGCAGGAGCTTCGGGTCGTGAAGGCAAAGGCTGCTGAAAATGAAGACGAAATACAGGGCCTGGTGGTGAAGACAGAGATGCACGAGGCACTACACAAAAGGTGTGTGGAAAGGCTGGAGGTGCTGGAGAATAATTCGAGGAGGAAGAATTTAAGGGTTCTGGGTCTTCCCGAAGGCGCAGAAGGGGCGGACGTCGGGACATATGTGAGCACGATGTTTCACTCGCTAATGGGATCGGAGGCCCCGACGGGCCCTTTGGAGGTGGAGGGAGCTTATCGAGTTATGGCGCGAAGACCGAGGGCTGGAGAAATACCTCGAGCTATAGTGGTGAGGTTTCTCCGCTACAATGACAGAGAGACGGTCCTCAGGTGGGCGAAGAAAACTCGGAGCTGTAGATGGGAGAACGCGGTGATCCGCGCATACCAGGATTGGAGTGCGGAGGTGGCGAGAAGGAGGGCAAGTATTAATCGGGCTAAGGCGGTGCTTCACAAAAAGAAGGTCAAATTCGGAATGTTGCAGCCGGCAAGACTGTGGGTCACACACCAAGGGAAGCACCACTACTTTGAGACGGCAGAAGAGGCGTGGACATTTATTGTGGACGAGAAGCTGGAATAGGCGGGTGAGAAAAAGAACGTTTGGGACAAAGTGGTGGGGTGATTATGTGGGGTGAGGGGGGGAAAAAGGGGGAGGGGATGATTTTTCAAGTTGTTAATCCTGCGACCCTGTAACTTTTCTCTCTTCCCCATGTTGTGGGGGAGGGGGGGGAGGATGAGGAACTGTGGGCGCCGGTCATTAGGGGGGGGGGCCAAGTGGGAAACGCTGGCTTTGTTCCCGTGCTATGGTAATTATGGCGGGAACAGGGACGCAGGAAGGAGGGGGCCTCGCACAGTGGGGGCCGAGGACAAGGGGGGAAGCCGAGGTCAGCCAGAGTTTGCTGACTTCTGGGAGCAACATGGGGGGTGCAACTACGCTAGAAAGGGATCTAGCGGAGGGGGGGGGGTAACTGGGTTGCTGCTGCTGGGGAGAAGGGGGAGCTGGTATGGGGTGAGGTGGTCGAGGCGGGAGGGCGCCGTCTGGGGGAAATACGGGTACGTGGGAACCGGGTGAGGAGCTGGGTTAAAAAAGGGGATGGCTAGTCGACAAGGGGGGGGGTAAAGAGCCCCCCAACCTGGCTGATCACGTGGAACGTGAGAGGGCTGAACGGGCCGATTAAAAGGGCACGGGTACTCGCACACCTAAAGAAATTAAAGGCAGATGTGGTTATGTTGCAGGAGACGCATCTGAAACTGACAGACCAGGTCAGACTACGTAAAGGATGGGTGGGGCAGGTGTTTCATTCGGGTTTAGATGCGAAGAACAGGGGGGTGGCTATTTTAGTGGGGTAACGGGTACTGTTTGAGACAAAGACCATAGTGGCGGATAGTGGGGGTAGATACGTGATGGTGAGTGGCATATTGCAAGGGGGTGGTTCTAGTGAACGTATATGCCCCGAACTGGGATGATGCAAATTTTATGAGGCGTATGTTGGGACGAATCCCGGACCTGGAGGCGGGAAAGTTGGTAATGGGGGGAGACTTTAATACGGTGCTGGACCCAGGGCTGGACAGATCGAGGTCCAGGACCGGGAGGAGGCCGGCAGCAGCTAGGGTGCTCAAGGACTTCATGGAGCAGATGGGAGGAGTAGACCCCTGGAGATTTAGGAGGACTTAGGAGTAAGGAGTTCTCGTTTTTCTCCTATGTCCACAAAGTATACTCACGGATAGACTTTTTTGTTTTGGGAAGGGCACTGATTCCAAAGGTGACAGGGGCGGAATATACGGCCATAGCTATCTCGGACCACGCTCCACATTGGGTGGACCTGGAGGTAGGAGAGGAAAAAGAACAGCACCAACTCTGGAGAATGGATATGGGACTATTGGCGGATGAGGGGGTATGTTTAAGGGTGAGGGGGTGTATTGAAAGGTACTTGGAGCTTAATGACAACGGGGAGGTTCAGGTGGGAGTGGTCTGGGAGGCGTTGAAGGCAGTGGTTAGAGGGGAACTGATATCCATCAGGGCACATGAAGGAAAGCAGGAGGGCAAGGAAAGGGAGCGGTTGCTGAAAGAACTTTTGAGGGTGGACAGGCAATATGCGGAGGCACCGGAGGAGGGACTGTACAGGGAAAGGCAAAGGCTACACGTAGAATTTGACCTGTTGACCACGGGTAATGCAGAGGCACAATGGAGGAGGGCACAGGGTGTAGAGTATGAATATGGAGAGAAGGCGAGTCAGTTACTGGCCCACCAACTGAGGAAGAGTGGAGCAGCGAGGGAGATAGGGGGGGTGAGAGATGAGGAGGGAGAGATGGAACGGGGAGCGGAGAGAGTGAATGGGGTGTTCAAGGCATTTTATGAAAGGTTATATAAAGCTCAGCCCCCGGAAGGGAAGGAGAGAATGATGTGCTTTCTGGATCAGCTGGAATTCCCTAAGGTGGAGGAGCAGGAGAGGGCGGGACTGGGAGCACAGAATGAGATGGAGGAGGTAGTGAAAGGGATTGGGAGCATGCAGGCGGGGAAGGCCCCGGGACCAGACGGATTCCTGGTGGAATTTTACAGGAAGTATATGGACTTGCTGGCCCCACTTTTGACGAGAACCTTTAATGAGGCTAGGGAAAGGGGGAAGCTGCCCCCGACTATGTCAGAGGCAACGATATCGCTCCTTTTAAAGAAGGATAAAGACTCGCTGCAGTGTGGGTCCTACAGGCCCATTTCCCTTTTAAATGTAGATGCTAAGATTCTGGCCAAGGTGATGGCGACGAGGATAGAGGACTGTGTCCCGGGGGTGGTCCATGAGGACCAAATCGGGTTCGTGAAGGGGAGACAGCTGAACACGAACATACGGTGGTTGCTAGGGGTAATGATGATGCCCCCGCCAGAGGGGGAGGCGGAGATAGTGGTGGCGATGGATGCCAAGAAAGCATTCGACAGAGTGGAGTGGGATTATCTGTGGGAGGTGCTGAGGAGATTTGGTTTTGGAGAAGGGTATATCGGATGGGTACAGCTGCTGTATAGGGCCCCAGTGGCGAGTGTGGTCACGAATAGACAGAGGTCTGATTACTTCCGTCTTCATAAAGGGATGAAGCAGGGGTGTCCCCTGTCTCCGTTATTGTTTGCACTGGCGATTGAGCCCCTGGCCATAGCACTGAGGGGCTCCAGGAAGTGGAGGGGAGTGCTCAGGGGAGGAGAAGAACACCGGGTATCCTTGTATGCAGATGATTTATTGCTGTGTGTTGCGGACCCGGTGGAGGGGATGCCAGAGATAATGCGGATACTTAGGGAGTTTGGGGATTTTTCGGGGTACAAATTGAACATGGGGAAAAGTGAGTTGTTTGTGGTGCATCCGGGGGAGCAGAGCAGGGGAATAGATGATTTACCGCTGAGGAAGGTAACAAGAGATTTCCGGTACTTAGGGATTCAGATAGCCAGGAATTGGGGAACCTTACACCGGCTTAATTTAACAAGATTGGTGGAACAGATGGAGGAGGATTTCAAGAGATGGGACATGGTGTCCCTGTCACTGGCAGGAAGGGTGCAGGCGGTTAAAATGGTAGTCCTCCCGAGATTCCTCTTTGTGTTTCAGTGCCTCCCGGTGATGGTCACGAAGGCTTTTTTCAAGAGAATTGAGAAAAGCATTATGAGTTTTGTGTGGGCTGGGAAGACCCCGAGAGTGAGGAGGGGGTTCTTGCAGCGTAGTAGGGATAGGGGGGGGCTGGCACTACCGAGCCTAAGTGATTATTACTGGGCCGCCAATATCTCAATGGTGTGTAAGTGGATGGGAGAAGGGGAGGGAGCGGCGTGGAAGAGATTGGAGATGGCGTCCTGCAAGGGGACCAGCCTACAAGCAATGGTGACGGCGCCGTTGCCGTTCTCCCCGAAGAAATACACGACAAGCCCAGTGGTGGTGGCAACATAAAAAATTTGGGGGCAGTGGAGACGGCATAGGGGACGGACGGGAGCCTCGGTGCGGTCCCCGATAAGAAATAACCATAGGTTTGTTCCGGGGAGAATGGATGGGGGATTTGGAGCATGGCAAAGAGCTGGGGTAGTACAACTGAGAGATCTGTTCGTAGATGGGACGTTTGCGAGTCTGGGAGCGCTGACGGAAAAATATGGGTTGCCCCAAGGGAATGCATTTCGGTATATGCAACTGAGGGCTTTTGCGAGGCAACAGGTGAGGGAATTCCCGCAGCTCCCGACGCAGGAGGTTCAGGATAGAGTGATCTCAGAGACATGGGTGGGGGATGGTACGGTGTCGGATATATACAGGGAAATGAGGGACGAGGGGGAGATCATGGTAGATGAGCTGAAAGGGAAATGGGAAGAAGAGCTGGGGGAAGAGATTGAGGAGGGGCTGTGGGCTGATGCCCTACGTAGGGTAAACTCGCCGTCCTCGTGTGCCAGGCTAAGCCTGATACAATTCAAGGTTCTACACAGGGCGCATATGACTGGAGCACGACTCAGTAAATTTTTCGGGATAGAGGATAGGTGTGAGAGATGCTCGAGAAGCCCAGAGAACCACACCCACATGTTTTGGTCATGTCCAGCACTACAGGGGTTCTGGGTGGGGGTGGCGAAGGTGCTTTCGAAGGTGGTGGGGGTCCGGGTCGAGCCAGGCTGGGGGTTGGCTATATTCGGGGTTGCAGAAGAGCCGAGAGTGCAGGAGGCGAAAGAGGCTGATGTTTTGGCCTTTGCGCCCCTAGTAGCCCGGCGAAGGATATTGCTTATGTGGAAGGAAGCCAAACCCCCGGGTGTGGAGATCTGGATAAATGACACGGTAGGGTTTATAAAGCTAGAACGGATAAAGTTCGCATTAAGGGGTTCGGCTCAAGGGTTCACCAGGCGGTGGCAACCGTTCATTGACTACCTCACAGAACGATAGAGGGAATGGGAAGGCAACAGCAGCAACCCAGGGGGGAGGAGTGGGGGGGGGAGGACCCGGGCGGGTTCTCAGGGATGTCTCTGTATATGTACAGATATTTGTATTAGGTAATGCATATTGGACTGTTGGAGTGTATTTTTGGAGAGTAATTATTTTTGATAAGGCAGTTGCCATTTAGTTTTTTGTTTATATATTATTTATTTATTTGTTAAAAACTGGCCACTGTTATTTATATTACTTTATTGTTGTTAAAAGGGAAAAACTTTGTATTGTTATGTTTGGCCAAAAAATTTGAATAAAATATATTTTTTAAAAAATAAATAAATGCGTGTTTAGCACCGACCGCCTAGCCATTCTCGGCTATGTAGTGCAAAATGGAGTTATAGGCCCCGACCCTGAATGCATGCGCCCCCTTATGGAGTTCCCCCTCCCTCACTGCTCCAAGGCCCTGAAACACTGCCTAGGGTTTTTTAGCTACTATGCCCAGTAGGTCCCCAACTATGCGGACAAGGCCCGTCCCCGATCCAATCCACAGCTTTTCCCCTGTCAATAGAGGCCCGCCAGGCCTTTAGCCACATCAAAGCAGACATTGCAAAGGCCACGATGCACGCCATCAACGAGTCCCTCCCCTTCCAGGTTGAGAGCGATGCGTCCGACGTAGCTCTCGTGGCCACCCTCAACCAAGCGGGCAGACCCGTGGCCTTCTTCTCCCGTGCCCTCCATGCTTCCGAAATCCACCACTCCTCAGTCGAAAAGGAGGCCCAGGCCATAGTAGAAGCTGTGCAACATTGGAGGCATTACAAGGCCGGCAGGAGATTCATTCTCCTCACTGACCAACAGTCGGTTGCTTTCATGTTCGATAATGCACAGCGGGGCAAGATAAAAAACGACAAGATCTTGCGGTGGAGGATCAAACTCTCCACCTACAACTACGAGATCTTGTATTGTCCCAGGAAGCTAAACGAGCCTCCTGACGCCCTGTCCCCCGGCACACGTGCACAGGCGGACCGCCTCCGAGCCCTCCACGAGGACCTCTGCCATCCGAGGGTCACTCGCTTTTTCCATTTCGTCAAGACTCGCAACCTGCCCGACTCCATCGAGGAGGTCAGGACTATCACCAGGGACTGCCAAATCTGCGAGGAGTGCAAACCGCACTTCTACCGGCCAGAGAGAGCGCATCTGATAAAGGCTTCCTGTCCCTTTGAACGCCTTAGCATGGACTTCAAAGGCCCCCTCCCCTCCACCGACCGCAACACGTACTTCCTGAACGTGATTGACGATTACTCCCGCTTCCCATTCGCCATCCTCTGCCCCGACATGACCGCCACCACCGTCATCAAGGCCCTCCATAGCATCTTTGCACTGTTCGGGTTCCCCGCTTGCATGCACAGTGATAGGGGGTCCTCCTTTATGAGCGATGAACTGCATCAATTCCTGCTCAGCAAGGGCATCGCCTCGAGCAGGACGACCAGTTACAACCCCTGGGGTAACGGACAGGTAGAGAGGGAGAATGGAACGGTCTGGAAGACCGTCCTACTGGCCCTACGGTCCAGGAATCTCCCAGTTTCCTGCTGGCAGGAAGTTCTCCCGGATGCCCTCCACTCCGTCCGGTCACTACTCTGTACGACCACCAATCAGACACCTCACGAACGTCTCCTTGTCTTCCCCAGGAAGTCCTCCTCTGGGACCTCACTCCCGAACTGGCTGGCAGCACCCGGACCCATCCTGCTCCGAAAATACGTGCGGGCGCACAAGTCGGACCCGTTGGTCGCGAGGGTCAATCTGCTCCATGCTAACCCCCAGTACGCCTACGTGGCGTACCCCGACAGCCGACAAGATACGGGCTCCCTAAGGGACCTGGCGCCCGCCGGAGCTCCACGCGCATTCCAGCCACCAGTCCCACCCTCCCCTCCACCGCAGCACCTTACAGGAGGATCGGTCCTTCCGCCGGCCCCTGTCTAGGCCCCCCCACCCACCGACGCCCCCCACAGGCGCTCCCTTCACAGGTCAGCCGTTTTCCCCACCAGCGCCGTCTAGGGGTGACGAAGCTGCCATGGAGATCGAAGCCACACTCCCGGAGTCACAGACGCCCGAGCCTCCACCGGAGTCACCACTGAAGCTCCGACGATCACAGAGGACGACCAGGGCCCCCGATCGACTGATTGCTTCATTTTAACTGTAAGCTGTAAATATAAACCATCAAATATACATAGCTACCAGACTTGTAAATAGTTACTAAACACTGTACGGAGGTATTACGGTACCTTCATAACTAATTATACCATGTTGTTATGTTTTGTAGTTTCTGGCCACCACCCCCACCGGACTCCTTTTTTAACAGGGGGTGAATGAGGTATTATAGGTATTACAGTACCTGATAGGCTAAAGCACCATTGGTGGAAACTGTATGCTTTCTATTGGCTAGAGTGTATAATAGCTCCGCCCTGCTAGGCTGGGTATAAGAACCCGTGCCGCCCCAGCAGCCGTCATTCTGTACCTGAGCTACTGGGGAAACATCTAGCTTATTAAAGCCTTCAGTTGGACTACAACCTCGCTTTAGTGGTCATTGATCGCGCATCAGGTCTTCCAATTCATTTCCTGCCACCACTCTTCACCTCCCCAACCTTCCAGAGGTCCCTTCATACCGACCCTTCACTCCCCCACCGGTCATACCCCCCCACATCCCGCCTTTCATGGGCATGGCCCTCCCCAGACTGTGGCCCTTGGCAGTGCCACCCTGGCAGCCACGCACCATGGCACTGCCATTCTAGAACTGCCCCTGCCAGCCAGGGTGGCAGCGCCAAGGTGCCCCGTTTGTGTGGACCAGTATTAATCGGAGTTCATGTGATCTTTCACTGGGGAGTCGGTTAGATCACGGGAGGCTGATAGATTGAGCTTCCATCTCACTAATGAGATGGAGATTGCCCTTAATTGACCTTAATTAGCTTCGCAGCCTCATCTAGGCGAGACCTGGATCCCACCAGGGGGAGCTTGCCGGTTTGATCGAAAACCGCACGGCGCCCAGTGCAGTTCCAGATTTGGGCCTGTCCCATGATCCAACCAGCCTGCACGGATCCTCACCCAGCGCAATGGGGCCATTAAATCACACCCTTAAAACAGAAAAATGGCAGCACAGGAAGGGACATTGATGTCGTTCCTGCAAGATGTGGGAGTTTTGAGCAGTGGATGTTATCTCATCCGGATTTTTTTTCACAGTTTACTCTTTCAGGTTTCTTCTCTCTCGAGGCACCCACAAGTTAGTGAGGCTATTTCCCCCAAAACTGGGAGTCTGGTTTGTGGGTATCAGAGCTTAACCACACGCTCGTGGGGCTGCATGCCAAGAGTCTCGGGCCAGGTCTGCTCTGAGTCCCTGTATTTTAGCTTGGATCCACAAGGTATCCAGTTTATGTATGTCACCACAGGGAGGCACCACATAAGGCTTGCTAATGAAGAGGCTATTTACTGCCAGGAAACGTTTATGCACTTGGCTCTTGTTTTGCAATAGTTGTACCGCTAGCCAACAGTGAGCACTGAAAGCAAGAGGTGACAAGTAGACTAACACACTTGCAGCATCACATCAACTGGAGACAGACGTTATATCACTTATATTATGAGATAGAGGGCAGCACGGTAGCTCAGTGGTTAGTACAATTGCTTCACAGCTCCAGGGTCCCAGGTTTGATTCCCGACTTGGGTCACTGTCTGTGCGGAGTCTGCACGTTCTCCCCGTGTCAGCGTGGGTTTCCTCCGGGTGCTCCGGTTTCCTCCCACAGTCCAAAGACGTGCAGGTTAGGTGGATTGGTTATGCTAAATTGCCCTTACTGTCCAAAAAAGGTTAGGTTGGGTTACGGGGATAGGGTGGAAGTGTGGGGATATGGTGGAGGCGTAGGCTTGGGTAGGGTGCTCTTTCCAAGGGTCGGTGCAGACTCGATGGGCCGAATGGCCTCCTTCTGCACTGGAAATTCTATGACTATGACTATGAGATATAGAGGCACTGGAAAGGGTGCAGAAATGATTCCCACGGATGATAGCAGACAATCAGGTTTATTCCTATCAGTCGAGTAGGAGCAGCTTATTTTCTCTTCAAAAGAGAAGACTGAGTTACTCAATAGAGATATTTAAAATAATGGAAAGGTTTTACAGAGTGAACACAGAGAAAATGTTTCCACTTGCTGGGACAACAAGTGCTAGAGGCCATCAATATAAGGCAGTCAACAAAAATCGAAAGGGAATTCAGAATAAACCTCTTGACACAGAGAATGGTGAGAATGTGGAAGTGGCTCCAATAGGTAGTGGTTGCTGTGAACAGTATAAATGCATTGAAGGGGGGGTTAGATAAGAGGGAGAAAGGAATACACGGTTTCACTGGGAGGGCTTGATGAGAAAGGATGAGACAAGGCTGGGGTAATTGGGCCAAGTGTTCTGTTTCTGTACTGTATGTTCTGTGGAATCGAATGTAATGTATGATGAGAGATTCTGAAAAGGCAATGGAAGGGTATGGCTGGATGACTTATTGAAGCACGAGGAAAGGAAGGAAGGGAAGTTTGGAACAGATTTGACCAGAGCAACCCATGCTTTCAAATAGATCTGAAACTGGCTTCCTGTGGGGACAAAGAGGGCAGTGGGCAGAATCATCAAATTAAAAAGCAAGAAATGTGTGGTAAACCACTGTTGCACCTGTATTAGGTGATGTAAGGTAGGACCTGTACAACAGGTTCGCCGGTAGTCCCTGCCTGCTGGCTCCGCCCAGTAGGCAGAGTATAAATATGCGTGTCCTCCATTCAGCAGCCATTTCACCAGCTGCTGTGGGTGGCCACACATCTTAGAGCAATAAAGCCTCAGTTGTATCCATCTCCAGTCTTTGTTCAATTGATCGTGCCTCAATTTATTGCTCTAAGATTTTCTAAAAGATGGACCTCCGAATCAAACCAGATCGCCTGCAGCTGGATCCGCAATCAAGCGACGCCAGAAAGGACTTTAATCACTGGCTAGCTTGCTTCGAGGTGTACATCAAATCAGCACCCACCTCTGTTCCGGAGGCTCAGAAGATACAGATCCTGTACTCCAGGTTGAGCTCCAACGTGTTTCCGCTGATCCAGGACGCCCCGAACTACGGCGACGCCATGATGCTTCTCAAAGAAAACTACGCGCAAAAAGCGAACACGCTCTTCGCCAGGCACGTACTCGCCACTCGCTCTCAACTCCCTGGTGAGTCCATTGAAGACTTCTGGCGGGCCCTAATCCCACTCGTCCGGGACTGTGACTGTCAGGCCGTAATGGCCACCGAATATTCCAACCTTCTTATGCGGGACGCGTTCGGAACGGGGATTGGGTCGGACCTCAATGCCAAAGACTGTTAGAAGGGGCCACGCTCGACCTAGCTGAAACAAAGAAGCTAGCGCTCTCCATGACGGTTGCCTCACTTAACATTCAGGCCTACCCCACCAGCCGCGCGGTCCACCCCTCGTACCCCTCGTGGACCCCACAGACGGCCGCCTCAGCGGGGGCCTTACCCAGCCAGTACGCCTGCGCCACACGCCAGCCCGCGCACCCCGGGTGTCCCCGATGTTACTTCTGTGGCCAGCAGAATCACCTCCGCATACGCTGCCCGGCCCACGCTGCCCTTTGCAAGGCTTGCGGCAAAAAGTGGCACTTCGCCATGGTGTGCCAGGCCTGTGCAGTCGCCACTATCGCCCACACCCCCCTAGCCTACACACAATGGGAGACGCCATCTTCATCTCCCCAGACCACGCACGGCCAGTGGGCACCACCATTGTCACCTCCCCGGATCACGCGCGGCCAGTGGGCGCCGCCATCTTCGCCTCCCAGGGCCACGCGCGGCCAGTGGGCGCCGCCACCTTCGCCTCCCAGGGCCACGCGCGGCCAGTGGGCGCCGCCATCCTCTCCCCCTCAGTCCACGTGCGGCCCATGGGCGCTGCCATCTTGTCCAACCCCCGCAACGTGCGGCCCATGGGCGCTGCCATTTTGTCCCCCACAGGATCTTCAGGCGCGGCCATCTTGTCTCCCCCACGAGACATGGACACCGACAGCATTCCAAGACCTAGGCTCCCCATCATCCAACGTCAGCGACGACCGACCACGACTCTCCTCAGTGACGATCGACCAGTCTCGTCCGCACAACCTGGCCACCGCAACGGAGTGTGAAAATCAATGACCTCTTGCCTGCTGGACTCTGGACTCTGGGAGCACCGAAAGCTTCATACACCTGGATATGGTGAGGCGCTGCTCCCTCGTGATACACCCCGCCAACCAAAGAATGGCCTCCGGATCCCATTCCGGCTCGCTCCGGGGGTTCTGCACGGTCACACTCACGGTCTAGGGTGCAGAATTCAGCGGCTCCCGCCTCTATGTCCTTCCTAACCTCTGCGCTGCCCTACTACTCGGCCTGGCCTTCCAGTGTAACCTCCAGAGCCTAACCCTCAAATTCGGCGGACCCCTACCACCCCTCACTGTGTGCGGCCTCGCGACCCTAAAGGTCGATCCGCCTTCCATCATCGCCAATCTAACCCCGGATTGCAAACCCGTCGCCACTAGGAGCAGACGGTACGGCACCCAGGACAGGACCTTCATCAGGTCCGAGGTCCAGCGGCTGCTTCGGGAGGGCATCATCGAGGCCAGCAACAGCTCCTGGAGAGCCCAAGTGGTAGTCGTTAAAACTGGGGAGAACCACAGAATGGTCGTGGACTACAGCCAGACCATCAATCGGTACACGCAGCTCGATGCGTACCCCCTCCCACGCATATCTGATATGGTCAATCAGATTGCACAGTACCGGGTCTTCTCAACGGTAGACCCAAATCCGCCTACCACCAGCTTCCCATTCGTAAATCAGACCGTCCATACACTGCTTTCGAGGCGGACGGTCGTCTCTATCACTTCCTCAGGGTTCCCTTCGGCGTCACTAACGGGGTCTCGGCCTTCCAAAGGGAGATGGACCGAATGGTCGACCGGTACGGTTTGCGGGCCACCTTCCCGTATCTAGACAACGTCACCATCTGCGGCCATGACCAGCAGGACCACGATGCCAACCTTGCCAAATTTCTCCACACCGCCACTCTCCTCAACCTCACCTACAACAAGGAGAAGTGCGTGTTCAGCACTAACCGTTTAGCCATCCTCGGCTATGTGGTCCAGAATGGAGTTCTGGGGCCCGATCCCGACCACATGCGCCCCCTCATGGAGCTTGCCCTCCCCCACTGCCCCAAGGCCCTCAAACGCTGCCTGGGATTCTTCTCGTACTACGCCCAGTGGGTCCCAAACTATGCGCCCACTCACTCAGTCCACCCATTTTCCCCTGACGGCTAAAGCACAGCAGGCCTTCACCCATATCAGAGCCGATATTGCCAAGGCCGGGATGCACGCAGTAGACAAGACGCTGCCCTTTTAAGTAGAGAGCGACACATCAGACGTCGCCCTAGCCGCAACCCTCAATCAGGCAGGCAGGCCCATGGCATTATTTTCCCGCACCCTTCGTGCCTCAGAAATTCGGCACTCATCCATCACAAAAGATGCCCAAGCTATTGTTGAAGCAGTGCAGCATTGGAGGCATTACCTGGCCAGCAGGAGATTCACTCTCTTCACTGACCAATGGTCGGTAGCCTTCATGTTCAATAACACACAGCGGGGTAAGATCAAAAATGATAAAATCTTGCGGTGGAGGATCGAGCTCTCCACCTATAATGATGAGATTTTGTATCGCCCCGGCAAACTCAATGAGCCCCCAGACGCCCTATCCCGAGGTACATGTGCCAGCGCACCTGTAGACCGACTCCGGACCCTGCACGACAGCCTTTGTCACCCGGGAGTCACACGGTTGTACCATTTCATAAAGGCCCGCAACTTGCCCTACTCCGTCGAGGAAGTACGGACAATCACCAGGGACTGCCAGGTCTGTGCGGGGCGCAAGCCGCACGTCTATCGGCCGGACCGTGCGCGCATGAAGGCCTCCTGCCCCTTTGAACGGCTCAGCGTGGATTTCAAAGGGCCCCTCCCCTCCACCGACCGAAACACGTATATTCTCATGTGGTCGATGAGTACTCCAGGTTCCCCTTCGCCATCCCATGCCTCGACATGACGTCCGCCACCGTCATCAAAGCCCTAAACACTATCTTCGCTCTGTTCGGTTTCTCTGCCTATATCCACAGTGACAGGGGATCCTCATTCATGAGGGATGAGCTGCGTCAGTTCCTGCTCAGCAGGGGTATCGCCTCCAGCAGGACGACCAGATATATCCCCCGGGGAAACGGGCAGGTAGAGAGGGAGAACGGGACAGTATGGAGGGCCTTCCAACAGGCCCTACGGTCCAGGAACCTCCCAGCCTCTCGCTGGCAGGAGGTCCTCCCTGATGCATTCCACTCCATTCAGCCACTGCTGTGCATCGCTACTAACAACAATCCCATGAACGTCTTTTTGCCTTCCGCAGGATGTCCACACCCGGGGTGTCGCTCCCGACTTGGCTCGCAGCTCCAGGACCAGTCCTGCTCCGTAGGCACGTCCGACTCCACAAGGCGGACCCGTTGGTGGAAAGGGTGCAATTGCTCCATGCCAACCCCCAGTCTGCCTACGTGGCGTACCCCGACGGCCGCCAATATACTGTCTCCCTCAGGGAACTGGCACCAGCAGGTTCCACACACACACACCTCTCCGGCCCGGCGCCATCCTCTCCTCCCCCGGCGCTCCCGGCATTAACCCCACCAGGACCATCTGTCCTTCCCCTGCCCACACCCGAGGATGAAGAGGATTTCGGCACACTCCCGGAGTCACCGAACATCAGGCCAGCATCGACATCGCCGCCACCGCTACGTCGCTCCCAGCGGCACATCAAGGCACCAGACCGGTTAAATCTCTAACTGGCACCAGACTTCAAAAGACGTTTGTTTTCTGATCAGATACTGTAAATATAAATTCATTGCTGTATATAGTTCTCCACCACCCTAGCCGGACTCAATTTTAACAGGGGGTGAATGTGGTAAACCACTGTTGCACCTATATTAGGTGATGTAAGGTAGGACCTGTACTACAGGTTCGCCGGTGGTCCCTGCCTGCTGGCCCCACCCAGTAGGCGGAGTATAAATATGCGTGTCCTCCATTCAGCTGCCATTTTCCAGCTGCTGTGGGAGGCCACACATCTTAGAGCAATAAAGCCTCCGTTGTATCCAACTCTAGTCTTTGTTCAATTGATCGTGCCTCAAAATGTTTAAAGGTGAGATTAGTAGCACAGCGAGAGATGGAGTAATAATAGTGCTGACATATATACATGTTGCTGACATAGTTACATAGAATATATAAGCAGGAGGAGACCATTCGGCCCTTCGAGCCTGCTCCACCATTCATTATGATCATGGGTACATGCATCCCACTGATCACCCCCTGGACCCGGGGCATATCAGCGATGGCAGCGAACCCTGCAGCCCGGGCTTCCTGGTGGGCTCGGTCCACATTGAAATGGATGTATTGTGCCAACTAGGCATGTAGGGCCTCTGTGATAGCCCCGATACATCTGTGCGCCGAGCTCTGAGATTCCAGACAGGTCCCCATTCGGCGCCTGGATGGACTCCGTGACGTAAAAGTTCAGGACGATGGTCACCTTGACGGCCACCGGGTCTAGGTGTCCATCCCATTCCCCAGCGGTGCCAGTTGTGCCATGATCTGGCAGATATGTCACACTGGCCTCCTGCTCAGCTGGAGTCTACGACGGCATGACCAGTCCGGCGGGTCCTCGAATGACAGGCGCTTCCGGTACTCGGGAGGCCTCAGGCGCCTCCTCCGCGGCCTGTTGGGCGGCCGGCTCTCCATCCTCAGTGGCTGCCTCCTGTTCCTCTGGGGCAGATTCCGCTGCTGCAGCTTCCTCCTCCTCAAACAACTCCTGCTCGTACTGCGCAGGGCATCCCCCAGGGCTGAGGCGACCAGCAGGTAGGCTACCACTGGTGGTTGAATTCCAATATCCATTGTCTGCTGGTGATGAAAGGCCGACATGTTAGCATGGTGTGTACCCCTGTGCCCAATCAGATCCAACGGGCTACAGGGTGGCCCCAGTTGGCACTGTGGACCCTGGTCCTGCATGTCCCCCTCCCTCCCCATCACCGCACCCCTGGCACCGTCGACGTATGGCACTGTGGGGGCCTCTGGAACTGGCATCAGAGGTCCCCTGGCACCGTGGGAGCTGGGGTGTAGGGGTGGGGCCCCCATATGGCCAGTGTTACTCTGCAGAACCAGGGGCCAAGGTGGGTGGTCAGTGGGATTCACAGCAAGATGCCTGCCCTGCAGGCCGTGGCAATGGGGTTCTGTGCCTGGTCACCGCCCCAGTCCCGTGGGGGTTCACCCTGGCCCCACGGCTTATCCCCTGGTTACCCGCCCGCGCTCCCACCCCAGCCCTGGCAGGAACGCCCCCCCCACAGCCCAGTCAGTGCCCAGCCCAGCAGCCATCGTCGCGTCTCTCCTGTCCTACTTCTCTCTCTCCTTCATCAGCCACAGCGCCTGTTTCTCGATATTTAAAAGCACAAGTGAACCTCGCCGCCGGGAATTCGCCCCGGTGGAGGCAGAGAATCGAGGATGCCCCGGAATATATCGGTAATGATATACCAACGGCGTTTACTGTACGCGGAACGCATTGACTCCGCTGTCGAGGCTCCATGTTGGTGAGGGGCCGGCGTGCGTAAGATGTTCCCCGCACATGCGCAGGATTGGGCTGCCCCAACTGCGCATGCGCGGGTTGGCGCGGTGCCCATTAGGACGCTGGAGCGGCGTGAACCCTGTGGAGGATTGACGCCGCCGTCGAGGCACCGGAAAATTGTGATTTGGCGTGAAACTGGCGCCTGCCACGATTTTGGCGTCAAAACCGATTCTCTGCCCAATTGCGTTTCCTGATTCTGGCATCAGCCGACGGAGAATCCTGCCCATGATCCTTTGCGTGTTGACTACAGTCAGCTGGTTATGGACATATCACATACACCAGAAAAAATTTACAAGGGGAGGAAGAGCAACCAGATGACACAGATGAAAGAAGGTCGTAAGTCATGGAAAATGAATGTAAGAGACTGCAAAACAATTTTAGGAGCAGGTCGTGAGTTATCATTTCAAGGGTTACCTATGTGCTCGACCAGGAAAGGATAGGGGAATTAGGGAAACCATTACATGATCAAAGATGTCAGGAAGAAGGATTTCATGGTCTTGGATATTGGCACCAGTTCGGAGACAGATGGGAGCTATTCTGTAAGGATGGGCTACATCTGAACAGGACCACTCGAATGGTGAAATCGAGAAGTTGTTATATTGCAAAGGTGTATTAAGAACATTACAGAAAGGAATGGCTGGGTAATCTGCAGTCAGATTACGGGGGATGATTGCGACGAACACAATGATTATTTTTCGGAGATTGTACTTATCCATGTGACAATGGGGTCTAAGAGGCGGCGAAAGGAGTTAACTAACTGTAAAAGCGCAAATCGATGCTGGGATTCTTCCTTGAACAGCATTAGCTGACAAGTTTGATAATGAGTAACGAGATAGACCAGGCGGGTGAATTAAATGGTTGTTAACACTTCGAGTGTAATACTCACTTAAGATTCAACCAGAAAAGCAAAAAGCGATAACCGCTCGAATGCCTGCTTGTTTTTGGGTAGATTTTAAAGCGATGAAGAGCAAGTGGGCTGAGGTGGGAGGAAATGTTTCTCATAGGACCATAGACCATAGATGCTTCCAGGAAAGGAATGGCAAAGATTAAAAATAGGTATATTCCATTTATTCCATTAATATATAAGTGGCAGGATTCCCCGTTGGCTGACGCTGAAATCGTGAAATGCGACTGGGTGGAGAATATGTTCCGTTGCTCAAAACATGGCGGGCACCGATTTGATGCCACCTCGATAGCGGTCCGGAACGCACGTACAGTAAACACCGTTTGCATGTCATTCGGGGGCCCGCCCCAGTATTCTCCGGGGTCTCCTCGATACTCCGCCGACGATGGGCAGAGTTCCCGATGGCGAGGTTCACTTGTGCTTTTAGAAATCGTGAAACTGCCATCGTGCCTGCTGAGGGAGAGATAGACGGGGTACGGACAGTGTCCAACATCGCCATAGTTTGCTGACAGTTGTGCCGCAGGGTGGGGGCTTCTACCACGACCAGGGAGTGGTTGTGGGGTGGGGGTGGACGGGCACGGAACACCATTGCCGCAGCCGGCAAGGCAGCCATGCAGCTGGGCACGCCGCTGACTGCCCAATGTGAACTTAGGGCAACGGGTCGTATAGGTGTCCTTCCCAGCCACCCCATCAGCTGTATGGGCGAACTCCAGCACAACCAGTGCCATCTTGTTGGCTGGGATGAGTGTGTGTGGGGAGTGTAATGTGCATTTGCAACTGCAGCTTGTCAGCCTCCCGAGTGTCAATCACGGACCCAGCGAATCTAGCACCATTTTCCATTGGGATCGATAGTGTTCCACATGGTGTCGGTGCTAGCCCCTCCACAGCCGCTGAATCGATCCAGGTTCGGTGTCAGTTTTGCTGTCGTGAAAGTTGACGAATCCTGCTCCAGCATCAGCACTATAGGGCTGGATTTTCCGATTGTGAGGCGATGGGAATGGTGGCGTTTTACGCTCGAAAATGTGGCGCAGAACGGCCACCGATCCTCCGTTGGGCTGGGGGCTAGCATGCCGGCAGTGACGAGCACCCGGCTCTGGCTGCCAATACGACCCGGAGAATTGCTGGGTCCGTGACCGCACATGCGCATGGCGGCAGCCTACAGCGTCCATGCTGTGCAACGTGGCGGCAGCCTGCAGCGTCCATGCTGTGCAACGTGGCAGCAGCCTGCAGCGTCCATGCTGTGCAACGTGGCGGCAGCCTGCAGCGTCCATGCTGTGCAGCGTCCATGCTGTGCAACGTGGCGGCGGCCTGCAGCGTCCATGCTGTGCAACGTGGCGGCGGCCTGCAGCGTCCATGCTGTGCAACGTGGCGGCGGCCTGCAGCGTCCATGCTGCGCAACGTGGCGGCGGCCTGCAGCGTCCATGCTGTGCAACGTGGCGGCAGCCTGCAGCGTCCATGCTGTGCAACGTGGCGGCAGCCTGCAGCGTCCATGCTGTGCAACGTGGCGGCAGCCTGCAGCGTCCATGCTGTGCAACGTGGCGGCAGCCTGCAGCGTCCATGCTGTGCAACGTGGCGGCAGCCTGCAGCGTCCATGCTGTGCAACGTGGCGGCAGCCTGCAGCGTCCATGCTGTGCAACGTGGCGGCAGCCTGCAGCGTCCATGCTGTGCAACGTGGCGGCAGCCTGCAGCGTCCATGCTGCGCAACGTGGCAGCAGACTGCAGCGTCCATGCTGTGCAACGTGGCGGCAGCCTGCAGCGTCCATGCTGTGCAACGTGGCGGCGGCCTGCAGCGTCCATGCTGTGCAACGTGGCAGCAGACTGCAGCGTCCATGCTGTGCAACGTGGCGGCGGCCTGCAGCGTCCATGCTGTGCAACGTGGCGGCAGCCTGCAGCGTCCATGCTGTGCAACGTGGCGGCGGCCTGCAGCGTCCATGCTGTGCAACGTGGCGGCGGCCTGCAGCGTCCATGCTGTGCAACGTGGCAGCAGACTGCAGCGTCCATGCTGTGCAACGTGGCGGCGGCCTGCAGCGTCCATGCTGTGCAACGTGGCAGCAGACTGCAGCGTCCATGCTGTGCAACGTGGCGGCAGCCTGCAGCGTCCATGCTGTGCAACGTGGCGGCGGCCTGCAGCGTCCATGCTGTGCAACGTGGCAGCAGACTGCAGCGTCCATGCTGTGCAACGTGGCAGCAGACTGCAGCGTCCATGCTGTGCAACGTGGCAGCAGACTGCAGCGTCCATGCTGTGCAACGTGGCGGCAGCCTGCAGCATCCATGCTGTGCAACGTGGCGGCAGCCTGCAGCGTCCATGCTGTGCAACGTGGCAGCAGACTGCAGCGTCCATGCTGTGCAACGTGGCAGCAGACTGCAGCGTCCATGCTGTGCAACGTGGCAGCAGACTGCAGCGTCCATGCTGTGCAACGTGGCGGCAGCCTGCAGCATCCATGCTGTGCAACGTGGCGGCGGCCTGCAGCGTCCATGCTGTGCAACGTGGCAGCAGACTGCAGCGTCCATGCTGTGCAACGTGGCGGCGGCCTGCAGCGTCCATGCTGTGCAACGTGGCGGCAGCCTGCAGCGTCCATGCTGTGCAACGTGGCGGCAGCCTGCAGCGTCCATGCTGTGCAACGTGGCGGCGGCCTGCAGCGTCCATGCTGTGCAACGTGGCGGCGGTCTGCAGCGTCCATGCTGTGCAACGTGGCAGCAGACTGCAGCGTCCATGCTGTGCAACGTGGCAGCAGACGGCAGCGTCCATGCTGTGCAACGTGGCAGCAGACTGCAGCGTCCATGCTGTGCAACGTGGCAGCAGACTGCAACGTCCATGCTGTGCAACGTGGCGGCAGCCTGCAGCGTCCATGCTGCGCAACGTGGCAGCAGACTGCAGCGTCCATGCTGTGCAACGTGGCAGCAGCCTGCAGCGTCCATGCTGTGCAACGTGGCGGCGGCCTGCAGCGTCCATGCTGTGCAACGTGGCTGCAGCCTGCAGCGTCCATGCTGTGCACCGTGGCGGCGGCCTGCAGCGTCCATGCTGCGCAACGTGGCAGCGGCCTGCAGCGTCCATGCTGTGCAACGTGGCGGCAGCCTGCAGCATCCATGCTGTGCACCGTGGCGGCGGCCTGCAGCGTCCATGCTGTGCAACGTGGCAGCAGACTGCAGCGTCCATGCTGTGCAACGTGGCGGCAGCCTGCAGCGTCCATGCTGTGCAACGTGGCGGCAGCCTGCAGCATCCATGCTGTGCAACGTGGCGGCGGCCTGCAGCGTCCCTGCTGTGCAACGTGGCGGCAGCCTGCAGCGTCCATGCTGTGCAACGTGGCGGCGGCCTGCAGCGTCCATGCTGTGTAACGTGGCGGCGGCCTGCAGCGTCCATGCTGTGCAACGTGGCTGCAGCCTGCAGCGTCCATGCTGTGCAACGTGGCAGTGGCCTGCAGCGTCCATGCTGTGCAACGTGGCGGCAGCCTGCAGCATCCATGCTGTGCACCGTGGCGGCGGCCTGCAGCGTCCATGCTGTGCAACGTGGCAGCAGACTGCAGCGTCCATGCTGTGCAACGTGGCGGCAGCCTGCAGCGTCCATGCTGTGCAACGTGGCGGCAGCCTGCAGCATCCATGCTGTGCAACGTGGCGGCGGCCTGCAGCGTCCCTGCTGTGCAACGTGGCGGCAGCCTGCAGCGTCCATGCTGTGCAACGTGGCGACAGCCTGCAGCGTCCATGCTGTGTAACGTGGCGGCGGCCTGCAGCGTCCATGCTGTGCAACGTGGCTGCAGCCTGCAGCGTCCATGCTGTGCAACGTGGCAGTGGCCTGCAGCGTCCATGCTGTGCAACGTGGCGGCAGCCTGCAGCGTCCATGCTGTGCAACGTGGCGGCGGCCTGCAGCATCCATGCTGTGCAACGTGGCGACAGCCTGCAGCGTCCATGCTGTGTAACGTGGCGGCGGCCTGCAGCGTCCATGCTGTGCAACGTGGCAGCAGCCTGCAGCGTCCATGCTGTGCAACGTGGCGGCAGCCTGCAGCATCCATGCTGTGCAACGTGGCGACAGCCTGCAGCGTCCATGCTGTGCAACGTGGCAGCAGCCTGCAGCGTCCATGCTGTGCAACGTGGCGGCAGCCTGCAGCATCCATGCTGTGCAACGTGGCGACAGCCTGCAGCGTCCATGCTGTGTAACGTGGCAGCGGCCTGCAGCGTCCATGCTGTGCAACGTGGTAGCAGCCTGCAGCGTCCATGCTGTGCAACATGGCGGCGGACTGCAGCGTCCATGCTGTGCAACGTGGCGGCGGCCTGCAGCGTCCATGCTGTGCAACGTGGCGGCTGCCTGCAGCGTCCATGCTGTGCAACGTGGCGGCAGCCTGCAGCGTCCATGCTGTGCAACGTGGCTGCAGCCTGCAGCGTCCATGCTGTGCAACGTGGCGGCGGACTGCAGCATCCATGCTGTGCAACGTGGCGGCAGCCTGCAGCGTCCATGCTGTGCAACGTGGCGGCAGCCTGCAGCGTCCATGCTGTGCAACATGGCGGCAGCCTGCAGCGTCCATGCTGTGCAACGTGGCGGCGGCCTGCAGCGTCCATGCTGTGCAACGTGGCAGTGGCCTGCAGCGTCCATGCTGTGCAACGTGGCGGCAGCCTGCAGCGTCCATGCTGTGCAACGTGGCGGCGGCCTGCAGCGTCCATGCTGTGCAACGTGGCAGTGGCCGGCAGCGTCCATGCTGTGCAACGTGGCGGCAGCCTGCAGCGTCCATGCTGTGCAACGTGGCAGTGGCCTGCAGCGTCCATGCTGTGCAACGTGGCGGCAGCCTGCAGCGTCCATGCTGTGCAACGTGGTGGCAGCCTGCAGCGTCCATGCTGTGCAACGTGGCAGTGGCCTGCAGCGTCCATGCTGTGCAACGTGGTGGCGGCCTGCAGCGTCCATGCTGTGCAACGTGGCGGCAGCCTGCAGCGTCCATGCTGTGCAACGTGGCGGCGGCCTGCAGCGTCCATGCTGTGCAACGTGGCAGTGGCCTGCAGCGTCCATGCTGTGCAACGTGGCGGCGGCCTGCAGCGTCCATGCTGTGCAACGTGGCAGTGGCCTGCAGCGTCCATGCTGTGCAACGTGGCGGCAGCCTGCAGCGTCCATGCTGTGCAACGTGGCGGCGGCCTGCAGCGTCCATGCTGTGCAACGTGGCAGTGGCCTGCAGCGTCCATGCTGTGCAACGTGGCGGCAGCCTGCAGCGTCCATGCTGTGCAACGTGGCGGCAGCCTGCAGCGTCCATGCTGTGCAACGTGGCGGCAGCCTGCAGCGTCCATGCTGTGCAACATGGCGGCAGCCTGCAGCGTCCATGCTGTGCAACGTGGCGGCGGCCTGCAGCGTCCATGCTGTGCAACATGGCGGCAGCCTGCAGCGTCCATGCTGTGCAACGTGGCAGTGGCCTGCAGCGTCCATGCTGTGCAACGTGGCGGCAGCCTGCAGCGTCCATGCTGTGCAACGTGGCGGCAGCCTGCAGCGTCCATGCTGTGCAACGTGGTGGCAGCCTGCAGTGTCCATGCTGTGCAACGTGGTGGCAGCCTGCAGCGTCCATGCTGTGCAACGTGGCGGCAGCCTGCAGCGTCCATGCTGTGCAACGTGGCGGCAGCCTGCAGCGTCCATGCTGTGCAACGTGGCGGCAGCCTGCAGCGTCCATGCTGTGCAACGTGGCGGCAGCCTGCAGCGTCCATGCTGTGCAACGTGGTGGCAGCCTGCAGCGTCCATGCTGTGCAACGTGGTGGCAGCCTGCAGCGTCCATGCTGTGCAACGTGGCGGCAGCCTGCAGCGTCCATGCTGTGCAACGTGGCGGCAGCCTGCAGCGTCCATGCTGTGCAACGTGGTGGCAGCCTGCAGCGTCCATGCTGTGCAACGTGGTGGCAGCCTGCAGCGTCCATGCTGTGCAACGTGGCGGCGGCCTGCAGCGTCCATGCTGTGCAACGTGGCGGCGGCCTGCAGCGTCCATGCTGTGCAACGTGGCAGCAGACTGCAGCGTCCATGCTGTGCAACGTGGCAGCAGACTGCAGCGTCCATGCTGTGCAACGTGGCGGCAGCCTGCAGCGTCCATGCTGTGCAACGTGGCGGCGGCCTGCAGCGTCCATGCTGTGCAACGTGGCAGCAGACTGCAGCGTCCATGCTGTGCAACGTGGCAGCAGACTGCAGCGTCCATGCTGTGCAACGTGGCGGCAGCCTGCAGCGTCCATGCTGTGCAACGTGGCAGCAGCCTGCAGCGTCCATGCTGTGCAACGTGGCGGCAGCCTGCAGCGTCCATGCTGTGCAGCGTCCATGCTGTGCAACGTGGCGGCGGCCTGCAGCGTCCATGCTGTGCAACGTGGCGGCGGCCTGCAGCGTCCATGCTGCGCAACGTGGCGGCGGCCTGCAGCGTCCATGCTGTGCAACGTGGCGGCAGCCTGCAGCGTCCATGCTGTGCAACGTGGCGGCAGCCTGCAGCGTCCATGCTGTGCAACGTGGCGGCAGCCTGCAGCGTCCATGCTGTGCAACGTGGCGGCAGCCTGCAGCGTCCATGCTGTGCAACGTGGCGGCAGCCTGCAGCGTCCATGCTGTGCAACGTGGCGGCAGCCTGCAGCGTCCATGCTGTGCAACGTGGCGGCAGCCTGCAGCGTCCATGCTGTGCAACGTGGCGGCAGCCTGCAGCGTCCATGCTGTGCAACGTGGCGGCAGCCTGCAGCGTCCATGCTGCGCAACGTGGCAGCAGACTGCAGCGTCCATGCTGTGCAACGTGGCGGCAGCCTGCAGCGTCCATGCTGTGCAACGTGGCGGCGGCCTGCAGCGTCCATGCTGTGCAACGTGGCAGCAGACTGCAGCGTCCATGCTGTGCAACGTGGCGGCGGCCTGCAGCGTCCATGCTGTGCAACGTGGCGGCAGCCTGCAGCGTCCATGCTGTGCAACGTGGCGGCGGCCTGCAGCGTCCATGCTGTGCAACGTGGCGGCGGCCTGCAGCGTCCATGCTGTGCAACGTGGCAGCAGACTGCAGCGTCCATGCTGTGCAACGTGGCGGCGGCCTGCAGCGTCCATGCTGTGCAACGTGGCAGCAGACTGCAGCGTCCATGCTGTGCAACGTGGCGGCAGCCTGCAGCGTCCATGCTGTGCAACGTGGCGGCGGCCTGCAGCGTCCATGCTGTGCAACGTGGCAGCAGACTGCAGCGTCCATGCTGTGCAACGTGGCAGCAGACTGCAGCGTCCATGCTGTGCAACGTGGCAGCAGACTGCAGCGTCCATGCTGTGCAACGTGGCGGCAGCCTGCAGCATCCATGCTGTGCAACGTGGCGGCAGCCTGCAGCGTCCATGCTGTGCAACGTGGCAGCAGACTGCAGCGTCCATGCTGTGCAACGTGGCAGCAGACTGCAGCGTCCATGCTGTGCAACGTGGCAGCAGACTGCAGCGTCCATGCTGTGCAACGTGGCGGCAGCCTGCAGCATCCATGCTGTGCAACGTGGCGGCGGCCTGCAGCGTCCATGCTGTGCAACGTGGCAGCAGACTGCAGCGTCCATGCTGTGCAACGTGGCGGCGGCCTGCAGCGTCCATGCTGTGCAACGTGGCGGCAGCCTGCAGCGTCCATGCTGTGCAACGTGGCGGCAGCCTGCAGCGTCCATGCTGTGCAACGTGGCGGCGGCCTGCAGCGTCCATGCTGTGCAACGTGGCGGCGGTCTGCAGCGTCCATGCTGTGCAACGTGGCAGCAGACTGCAGCGTCCATGCTGTGCAACGTGGCAGCAGACGGCAGCGTCCATGCTGTGCAACGTGGCAGCAGACTGCAGCGTCCATGCTGTGCAACGTGGCAGCAGACTGCAACGTCCATGCTGTGCAACGTGGCGGCAGCCTGCAGCGTCCATGCTGCGCAACGTGGCAGCAGACTGCAGCGTCCATGCTGTGCAACGTGGCAGCAGCCTGCAGCGTCCATGCTGTGCAACGTGGCGGCGGCCTGCAGCGTCCATGCTGTGCAACGTGGCTGCAGCCTGCAGCGTCCATGCTGTGCACCGTGGCGGCGGCCTGCAGCGTCCATGCTGCGCAACATGGCAGCGGCCTGCAGCGTCCATGCTGTGCAACGTGGCGGCAGCCTGCAGCATCCATGCTGTGCACCGTGGCGGCGGCCTGCAGCGTCCATGCTGTGCAACGTGGCAGCAGACTGCAGCGTCCATGCTGTGCAACGTGGCGGCAGCCTGCAGCGTCCATGCTGTGCAACGTGGCGGCAGCCTGCAGCATCCATGCTGTGCAACGTGGCGGCGGCCTGCAGCGTCCCTGCTGTGCAACGTGGCGGCAGCCTGCAGCGTCCATGCTGTGCAACGTGGCGGCGGCCTGCAGCGTCCATGCTGTGTAACGTGGCGGCGGCCTGCAGCGTCCATGCTGTGTAACGTGGCGGCAGCCTGCAGCATCCATGCTGTGCAACGTGGCGACAGCCTGCAGCGTCCATGCTGTGTAACGTGGCGGCGGCCTGCAGCGTCCATGCTGTGCAACGTGGCTGCAGCCTGCAGCGTCCATGCTTTGCAACGTGGCAGTGGCCTGCAGCGTCCATGCTGTGCAACGTGGCGGCAGCCTGCAGCGTCCATGCTGTGCAACGTGGCGGCGGCCTGCAGCATCCATGCTGTGCAACGTGGCGACAGCCTGCAGCGTCCATGCTGTGTAACGTGGCGGCGGCCTGCAGCGTCCATGCTGTGCAACGTGGCAGCAGCCTGCAGCGTCCATGCTGTGCAACGTGGCGGCAGCCTGCAGCATCCATGCTGTGCAACGTGGCGACAGCCTGCAGCGTCCATGCTGTGCAACGTGGCAGCAGCCTGCAGCGTCCATGCTGTGCAACGTGGCGGCAGCCTGCAGCATCCATGCTGTGCAACGTGGCGACAGCCTGCAGCGTCCATGCTGTGTAACGTGGCAGCGGCCTGCAGCGTCCATGCTGTGCAACGTGGTAGCAGCCTGCAGCGTCCATGCTGTGCAACGTGGCGGCGGACTGCAGCGTCCATGCTGTGCAACGTGGCGGCGGCCTGCAGCGTCCATGCTGTGCAACGTGGCGGCTGCCTGCAGCGTCCATGCTGTGCAACGTGGCGGCAGCCTGCAGCGTCCATGCTGTGCAACGTGGCTGCAGCCTGCAGCGTCCATGCTGTGCAACGTGGCGGCGGACTGCAGCGTCCATGCTGTGCAACGTGGCGGCAGCCTGCAGCGTCCATGCTGTGCAACGTGGCGGCAGCCTGCAGCGTCCATGCTGTGCAACATGGCGGCAGCCTGCAGCGTCCATGCTGTGCAACGTGGCGGCGGCCTGCAGCGTCCATGCTGTGCAACGTGGCAGTGGCCTGCAGCGTCCATGCTGTGCAACGTGGCGGCAGCCTGCCGCGTCCATGCTGTGCAACGTGGCGGCGGCCTGCAGCGTCCATGCTGTGCAACGTGGCAGTGGCCTGCAGCGTCCATGCTGTGCAACGTGGCGGCAGCCTGCAGCGTCCATGCTGTGCAACGTGGCAGTGGCCTGCAGCGTCCATGCTGTGCAACGTGGCGGCAGCCTGCAGCGTCCATGCTGTGCAACGTGGTGGCAGCCTGCAGCGTCCATGCTGTGCAACGTGGCAGTGGCCTGCAGCGTCCATGCTGTGCAACGTGGTGGCGGCCTGCAGCGTCCATGCTGTGCAACGTGGCGGCAGCCTGCAGCGTCCATGCTGTGCAACGTGGCGGCGGCCTGCAGCGTCCATGCTGTGCAACGTGGCAGTGGCCTGCAGCGTCCATGCTGTGCAACGTGGCGGCGGCCTGCAGCGTCCATGCTGTGCAACGTGGCAGTGGCCTGCAGCGTCCATGCTGTGCAACGTGGCGGCAGCCTGCAGCGTCCATGCTGTGCAACGTGGCGGCGGCCTGCAGCGTCCATGCTGTGCAACGTGGCAGTGGCCTGCAGCGTCCATGCTGTGCAACGTGGCGGCAGCCTGCAGCGTCCATGCTGTGCAACGTGGCGGCAGCCTGCAGCGTCCATGCTGTGCAACGTGGCGGCAGCCTGCAGCGTCCATGCTGTGCAACATGGCGGCAGCCTGCAGCGTCCATGCTGTGCAACGTGGCGGCGGCCTGCAGCGTCCATGCTGTGCAACATGGCGGCAGCCTGCAGCGTCCATGCTGTGCAACGTGGCAGTGGCCTGCAGCGTCCATGCTGTGCAACGTGGCGGCAGCCTGCAGCGTCCATGCTGTGCAACGTGGCGGCAGCCTGCAGCGTCCATGCTGTGCAACGTGGTGGCAGCCTGCAGTGTCCATGCTGTGCAACGTGGCGGCAGCCTGCAGCGTCCATGCTGTGCAACGTGGCGGCAGCCTGCAGCGTCCATGCTGTGCAACGTGGCGGCAGCCTGCAGCGTCCATGCTGTGCAACGTGGCGGCAGCCTGCAGCGTCCATGCTGTGCAACGTGGCGGCAGCCTGCAGCGTCCATGCTGTGCAACGTGGTGGCAGCCTGCAGCGTCCATGCTGTGCAACGTGGTGGCAGCCTGCAGCGTCCATGCTGTGCAACGTGGCGGCAGCCTGCAGCGTCCATGCTGTGCAACGTGGCGGCAGCCTGCAGCGTCCATGCTGTGCAACGTGGTGGCAGCCTGCAGCGTCCATGCTGTGCAACGTGGTGGCAGCCTGCAGCGTCCATGCTGTGCAACGTGGCGGCGGCCTGCAGCGTCCATGCTGTGCAACGTGGCGGCGGCCTGCAGCGTCCATGCTGTGCAACGTGGCAGCAGACTGCAGCGTCCATGCTGTGCAACGTGGCAGCAGACTGCAGCGTCCATGCTGTGCAACGTGGCGGCAGCCTGCAGCGTCCATGCTGTGCAACGTGGCGGCGGCCTGCAGCGTCCATGCTGTGCAACGTGGCAGCAGACTGCAGCGTCCATGCTGTGCAACGTGGCAGCAGACTGCAGCGTCCATGCTGTGCAACGTGGCGGCAGCCTGCAGCGTCCATGCTGTGCAACGTGGCAGCAGACTGCAGCGTCCATGCTGTGCAACGTGGCAGCAGACTGCAGCGTCCATGCTGTGCAACGTGGCAGCAGACTGCAGCGTCCATGCTGTGCAACGTGGCAGCAGACTGCAGCGTCCATGCTGTGCAACGTGGCAGCAGACTGCAGCGTCCATGCTGTGCAACGTGGCGGCAGCCTGCAGCATCCATGCTGTGCAACGTGGCGGCAGCCTGCAGTGTCCATGCTGTGCAACGTGGCAGCAGACTGCAGCGTCCATGCTGTGCAACGTGGCAGCGGCCTGCAGCGTCCATGCTGTGCAACGTGGCAGCAGCCTGCAGCGTCCATGCTGTGCAACGTGGCAGCAGCCTGCAGCGTCCATGCTGTGCAACGTGGCGGCGGCCTGCAGCGTCCATGCTGTGCAACGTGGCAGCAGACTGCAGCGTCCATGCTGTGCAACGTGGCGGCGGCCTGCAGCGTCCATGCTGTGCAACGTGGCGGCAGCCTGCAGCGTCCATGCTGTGCAACGTGGCGGCGGCCTGCAGCGTCCATGCTGTGCAACGTGGCGGCGGCCTGCAGCGTCCATGCTGTGCAACGTGGCAGCAGACTGCAGCGTCCATGCTGTGCAACGTGGCAGCAGACGGCAGCGTCCATGCTGTGCAACGTGGCAGCAGACTGCAGCGTCCATGCTGTGCAACGTGGCAGCAGACTGCAGCGTCCATGCTGTGCAACGTGGCGGCAGCCTGCAGCGTCCATGCTGCGCAACGTGGCAGCAGACTGCAGCGTCCATGCTGTGCAACGTGGCAGCAGCCTGCAGCGTCCATGCTGTGCAACGTGGCGGCGGCCTGCAGCGTCCATGCTGTGCAACGTGGCTGCAGCCTGCAGCGTCCATGCTGTGCACCGTGGCGGCGGCCTGCAGCGTCCATGCTGCGCAACGTGGCAGCAGACTGCAGCGTCCATGCTGTGCAACGTGGCAGCGGCCTGCAGCGTCCATGCTGTGCAACGTGGCGGCAGCCTGCAGCATCCATGCTGTGCACCGTGGAGGCGGCCTGCAGCGTCCATGCTGTGCAACGTGGCAGCAGACTGCAGCGTCCATGCTGTGCAACGTGGCGGCAGCCTGCAGCGTCCATGCTGTGCAACGTGGCGGCAGCCTGCAGCATCCATGCTGTGCAACGTGGCGGCGGCCTGCAGCGTCCCTGCTGTGCAACGTGGCGGCAGCCTGCAGCGTCCATGCTGTGCAACGTGGCGGCGGCCTGCAGCGTCCATGCTGTGTAACGTGGCGGCGGCCTGCAGCGTCCATGCTGTGTAACGTGGCGGCAGCCTGCAGCATCCATGCTGTGCAACGTGGCGACAGCCTGCAGCGTCCATGCTGTGTAACGTGGCGGCGGCCTGCAGCGTCCATGCTGTGCAACGTGGCTGCAGCCTGCAGCGTCCATGCTGTGCAACGTGGCAGTGGCCTGCAGCGTCCATGCTGTGCAACGTGGCGGCAGCCTGCAGCGTCCATGCTGTGCAACGTGGCGGCGGCCTGCAGCGTCCATGCTGTGCAACGTGGCGGCAGCCTACAGCGTCCATGCTGTGCAACGTGGCGACAGCCTGCAGCGTCCATGCTGTGTAACGTGGCGGCGGCCTGCAGCGTCCATGCTGTGCAACGTGGCAGCAGCCTGCAGCGTCCATGCTGTGCAACGTGGCGGCAGCCTGCAGCATCCATGCTGTGCAACGTGGCGACAGCCTGCAGCGTCCATGCTGGGTAACGTGGCAGCGGCCTGCAGCGTCCATGCTGTGCAACGTGGTAGCAGCCTGCAGCGTCCATGCTGTGCAATGTGGCGGCGGACTGCAGCGTCCATGCTGTGCAACGTGGCGGCGGCCTGCAGCGTCCATGCTGTGCAACGTGGCGGCTGCCTGCAGCGTCCATGCTGTGCAACGTGGCGGCAGCCTGCAGCGTCCATGCTGTGCAACGTGGCTGCAGCCTGCAGCGTCCATGCTGTGCAACGTGGCGGCGGACTGCAGCGTCCATGCTGTGCAACGTGGCGGCAGCCTGCAGCGTCCATGCTGTGCAACGTGGCGGCAGCCTGCAGCGTCCATGCTGTGCAACATGGCGGCAGCCTGCAGCGTCCATGCTGTGCAACGTGGCGGCGGCCTGCAGCGTCCATGCTGTGCAACGTGGCAGTGGCCTGCAGCGTCCATGCTGTGCAACGTGGCGGCAGCCTGCAGCGTCCATGCTGTGCAACGTGGCGGCGGCCTGCAGCGTCCATGCTGTGCAACGTGGCAGTGGCCTGCAGCGTCCATGCTGTGCAACGTGGCAGTGGCCTGCAGCGTCCATGCTGTGCAACGTGGCGGCGGCCTGCAGCGTCCATGCTGTGCAACGTGGCGGCAGCCTGCAGCGTCCATGCTGTGCAACGTGGCAGTGGCCTGCAGCGTCCATGCTGTGCAACGTGGCGGCAGCCTGCAGCGTCCATGCTGTGCAACGTCGTGGCAGCCTGCAGCGTCCATGCTGTGCAACGTGGCAGTGGCCTGCAGCGTCCATGCTGTGCAACGTGGTGGCGGCCTGCAGCGTCCATGCTGTGCAACGTGGCGGCAGCCTGCAGCGTCCATGCTGTGCAACGTGGCGGCGGCCTGCAGCGTCCATGCTGTGCAACATGGCGGCAGCCTGCAGCGTCCATGCTGTGCAACGTGGCGGCGGCCTGCAGCGTCCATGCTGTGCAACGTGGCAGTGGCCTGCAGCGTCCATGCTGTGCAACGTGGCGGCAGCCTGCAGCGTCCATGCTGTGCAACGTGGTGGCAGCCTGCAGCGTCCATGCTGTGCAACGTGGCGGCGGCCTGCAGCGTCCATGCTGTGCAACGTGGCGGCGGCCTGCAGCGTCCATGCTGTGCAACGTGGCAGCAGACTGCAGCGTCCATGCTGTGCAACGTGGCAGCAGACTGCAGCTTCCATGCTGTGCAACGTGGCGGCAGCCTGCAGCGTCCATGCTGTGCAACGTGGCGGCGGCCTGCAGCGTCCATGCTGTGCAACGTGGCAGCAGACTGCAGCGTCCATGCTGTGCAACGTGGCAGCAGACTGCAGCGTCCATGCTGTGCAACGTGGCGGCAGCCTGCAGCGTCCATGCTGTGCAACGTGGCAGCAGACTGCAGCGTCCATGCTGTGCAACGTGGCAGCAGACTGCAGCGTCCATGCTGTGCAACGTGGCAGCAGACTGCAGCGTCCATGCTGTGCAACGTGGCAGCAGACTGCAGCGTCCATGCTGTGCAACGTGGCAGCAGACTGCAGCGTCCATGCTGTGCAACGTGGCGGCAGCCTGCAGCATCCATGCTGTGCAACGTGGCGGCAGCCTGCAGCGTCCATGCTGTGCAACGTGGCAGCAGACTGCAGCGTCCATGCTGTGCAACGTGGCAGCGGCCTGCAGCGTCCATGCTGTGCAACGTGGCAGCAGCCTGCAGCGTCCATGCTGTGCAACGTGGCAGCAGCCTGCAGCGTCCATGCTGTGCAACGTGGCGGCGGCCTGCAGCGTCCATGCTGTGCAACGTGGCAGCAGACTGCAGCGTCCATGCTGTGCAACGTGGCGGCGGCCTGCAGCGTCCATGCTGTGCAACGTGGCGGCAGCCTGCAGCGTCCATGCTGTGCAACGTGGCGGCGGCCTGCAGCGTCCATGCTGTGCAACGTGGCGGCGGCCTGCAGCGTCCATGCTGTGCAACGTGGCAGCAGACTGCAGCGTCCATGCTGTGCAACGTGGCAGCAGACGGCAGCGTCCATGCTGTGCAACGTGGCAGCAGACTGCAGCGTCCATGCTGTGCAACGTGGCAGCAGACTGCAGCGTCCATGCTGTGCAACGTGGCGGCAGCCTGCAGCGTCCATGCTGCGCAATGTGGCAGCAGACTGCAGCGTCCATGCTGTGCAACGTGGCAGCAGCCTGCAGCGTCCATGCTGTGCAACGTGGCGGCGGCCTGCAGCGTCCATGCTGTGCAACGTGGCTGCAGCCTGCAGCGTCCATGCTGTGCACCGTGGCGGCGGCCTGCAGCGTCCATGCTGCGCAACGTGGCAGCAGACTGCAGCGTCCATGCTGTGCAACGTGGCAGCGGCCTGCAGCGTCCATGCTGTGCAACGTGGCGGCAGCCTGCAGCATCCATGCTGTGCACCGTGGCGGCGGCTTGCAGCGTCCATGCTGTGCAACGTGGCAGCAGACTGCAGCGTCCATGCTGTGCAACGTGGCGGCAGCCTGCAGCGTCCATGCTGTGCAACGTGGCGGCAGCCTGCAGCATCCATGCTGTGCAACGTGGCGGCGGCCTGCAGCGTCCCTGCTGTGCAACGTGGCGGCAGCCTGCAGCGTCCATGCTGTGCAACGTGGCGGCGGCCTGCAGCGTCCATGCTGTGTAACGTGGCGGCGGCCTGCAGCGTCCATGCTGTGTAACGTGGCGGCAGCCTGCAGCATCCATGCTGTGCAACGTGGCGACAGCCTGCAGCGTCCATGCTGTGTAACGTGGCGGCGGCCTGCAGCGTCCATGCTGTGCAACGTGGCTGCAGCCTGCAGCGTCCATGCTGTGCAACGTGGCAGTGGCCTGCAGCGTCCATGCTGTGCAACGTGGCGGCAGCCTGCAGCGTCCATGCTGTGCAACGTGGCGGCGGCCTGCAGCATCCATGCTGTGCAACGTGGCGACAGCCTGCAGCGTCCATGCTGTGTAACGTGGCGGCGGCCTGCAGCGTCCATGCTGTGCAACGTGGCAGCAGCCTGCAGCGTCCATGCTGTGCAACGTGGCGGCAGCCTGCAGCATCCATGCTGTGCAACGTGGCGACAGCCTGCAGCGTCCATGCTGTGTAACGTGGCGGCGGCCTGCAGCGTCCATGCTGTGCAACGTGGCAGCAGCCTGCAGCGTCCATGCTGTGCAACGTGGCGGCAGCCTGCAGCATCCATGCTGTGCAACGTGGCGACAGCCTGCAGCGTCCATGCTGGGTAACGTGGCAGCGGCCTGCAGCGTCCATGCTGTGCAACGTGGTAGCAGCCTGCAGCGTCCATGCTGTGCAACGTGGCGGCGGACTGCAGCGTCCATGCTGTGCAACGTGGCAGCGGCCTGCAGCGTCCATGCTGTGCAACGTGGCGGCAGCCTGCAGCGTCCATGCTGTGCAACGTGGCTGCAGCCTGCAGCGTCCATGCTGTGCAACGTGGCGGCGGACTGCAGCGTCCATGCTGTGCAACGTGGCGGCAGCCTGCAGCGTCCATGCTGTGCAACGTGGCGGCAGCCTGCAGCGTCCATGCTGTGCAACATGGCGGCAGCCTGCAGCGTCCATGCTGTGCAACGTGGCGGCGGCCTGCAGCGTCCATGCTGTGCAACGTGGCAGTGGCCTGCAGCGTCCATGCTGTGCAACGTGGCGGCAGCCTGCAGCGTCCATGCTGTGCAACGTGGCGGCGGCCTGCAGCGTCCATGCTGTGCAACGTGGCAGTGGCCTGCAGCGTCCATGCTGTGCAACGTGGCGGCAGCCTGCAGCGTCCATGCTGTGCAACGTGGCAGTGGCCTGCAGCGTCCATGCTGTGCAACGTGGTGGCGGCCTGCAGCGTCCATGCTGTGCAACGTGGCGGCAGCCTGCAGCGTCCATGCTGTGCAACGTGGCGGCGGCCTGCAGCGTCCATGCTGTGCAACGTGGCAGTGGCCTGCAGCGTCCATGCTGTGCAACGTGGCGGCGGCCTGCAGCGTCCATGCTGTGCAACGTGGCAGTGGCCTGCAGCGTCCATGCTGTGCAACGTGGCGGCAGCCTGCAGCGTCCATGCTGTGCAACGTGGCGGCGGCCTGCAGCGTCCATGCTGTGCAACGTGGCAGTGGCCTGCAGCGTCCATGCTGTGCAACGTGGCGGCAGCCTGCAGCGTCCATGCTGTGCAACGTGGCGGCAGCCTGCAGCGTCCATGCTGTGCAACGTGGCGGCAGCCTGCAGCATCCATGCTGTGCAACGTGGCGGCGGCCTGCAGCGTCCCTGCTGTGCAACGTGGCGGCAGCCTGCAGTGTCCATGCTGTGCAACGTGGCGGCGGCCTGCAGCGTCCATGCTGTGTAACGTGGCGGCGGCCTGCAGCGTCCATGCTGTGTAACGTGGCGGCAGCCTGCAGCATCCATGCTGTGCAACGTGGCGACAGCCTGCAGCGTCCATGCTGTGTAACGTGGCGGCGGCCTGCAGCGTCCATGCTGTGCAACGTGGCTGCAGCCTGCAGCGTCCATGCTGTGCAACGTGGCAGTGGCCTGCAGCGTCCATGCTGTGCAACGTGGCGGCAGCCTGCAGCGTCCATGCTGTGCAACGTGGCGGCGGCCTGCAGCATCCATGCTGTGCAACGTGGCGACAGCCTGCAGCGTCCATGCTGTGTAACGTGGCGGCGGCCTGCAGCGTCCATGCTGTGCAACGTGGCAGCAGCCTGCAGCGTCCATGCTGTGCAACGTGGCGGCAGCCTGCAGCATCCATGCTGTGCAACGTGGCGACAGCCTGCAGCGTCCATGCTGTGTAACGTGGCGGCGGCTTGCAGCGTCCATGCTGTGCAACGTGGCAGCAGCCTGCAGCGTCCATGCTGTGCAACGTGGCGGCAGCCTGCAGCATCCATGCTGTGCAACGTGGCGACAGCCTGCAGCGTCCATGCTGGGTAACGTGGCAGCGGCCTGCAGCGTCCATGCTGTGCAACGTGGTAGCAGCCTGCAGCGTCCATGCTGTGCAACGTGGCGGCGGACTGCAGCGTCCATGCTGTGCAACGTGGCGGCGGCCTGCAGCGTCCATGCTGTGCAACGTGGCGGCAGCCTGCAGCGTCCATGCTGTGCAACGTGGCTGCAGCCTGCAGCGTCCATGCTGTGCAACGTGGCGGCAGACTGCAGCGTCCATGCTGTGCAACGTGGCGGCAGCCTGCAGCGTCCATGCTGTGCAACGTGGCGGCAGCCTGCAGCGTCCATGCTGTGCAACATGGCGGCAGCCTGCAGCGTCCATGCTGTGCAACGTGGCGGCGGCCTGCAGCGTCCATGCTGTGCAACGTGGCAGTGGCCTGCAGCGTCCATGCTGTGCAACGTGGCGGCAGCCTGCAGCGTCCATGCTGTGCAACGTGGCGGCGGCCTGCAGCGTCCATGCTGTGCAACGTGGCAGTGGCCTGCAGCGTCCATGCTGTGCAACGTGGCGGCAGCCTGCAGCGTCCATGCTGTGCAACGTGGCAGTGGCCTGCAGCATCCATGCTGTGCAACGTGGCAGTGGCCTGCAGCGTCCATGCTGTGCAACGTGGCGGCAGCCTGCAGCGTCCATGCTGTGCAACGTGGCGGCGGCCTGCAGCGTCCATGCTGTGCAACGTGGCAGTGGCCTGCAGCGTCCATGCTGTGCAACGTGGCGGCAGCCTGCAGCGTCCATGCTGTGCAACGTGGCAGTGGCCTGCAGCGTCCATGCTGTGCAACGTGGTGGCGGCCTGCAGCGTCCATGCTGTGCAACGTGGCGGCAGCCTGCAGCGTCCATGCTGTACAACGTGGCGGCGGCCTGCAGCGTCCATGCTGTGCAACGTGGCAGTGGCCTGCAGCGTCCATGCTGTGCAACGTGGCGGCGGCCTGCAGCGTCCATGCTGTGCAACGTGGCGGCAGCCTGCAGCGTCCATGCTGTGCAACGTGGCTGCAGCCTGCAGCGTCCATGCTGTGCAACGTGGCGGCGGACTGCAGCGTCCATGCTGTGCAACGTGGCGGCAGCCTGCAGCGTCCATGCTGTGCAACGTGGCGGCAGCCTGCAGCGTCCATGCTGTGCAACATGGCGGCAGCCTGCAGCGTCCATGCTGTGCAACGTGGCGGCGGCCTGCAGCGTCCATGCTGTGCAACGTGGCAGTGGCCTGCAGCGTCCATGCTGTGCAACGTGGCGGCAGCCTGCAGCGTCCATGCTGTGCAACGTGGCGGCGGCCTGCAGCGTCCATGCTGTGCAACGTGGCAGTGGCCTGCAGCGTCCATGCTGTGCAACGTGGCGGCAGCCTGCAGCGTCCATGCTGTGCAACGTGGCGGCAGCCTGCAGCGTCCATGCTGTGCAACGTGGCGGCAGCCTGCAGCGTCCATGCTGTGCAACGTGGCGGCAGCCTGCAGCGTCCATGCTGTGCAACGTGGCAGTGGCCTGCAGCGTCCATGCTGTGCAACGTGGCGGCAGCCTGCAGCGTCCATGCTGTGCAACGTGGCAGTGGCCTGCAGCGTCCATGCTGTGCAACGTGGCGGCAGCCTGCAGCGTCCATGCTGTGCAACGTGGCGGCGGCCTGCAGCGTCCATGCTGTGCAACGTGGCAGTGGCCTGCAGCGTCCATGCTGTGCAACGTGGCGGCAGCCTGCAGCGTCCATGCTGTGCAACGTGGCGGCAGCCTGCAGCGTCCATGCTGTGCAACGTGGCGGCAGCCTGCAGCATCCATGCTGTGCAACGTGGCGGCGGCCTGCAGCGTCCCTGCTGTGCAACGTGGCGGCAGCCTGCAGTGTCCATGCTGTGCAACGTGGCGGCGGCCTGCAGCGTCCATGCTGTGTAACGTGGCGGCGGCCTGCAGCGTCCATGCTGTGTAACGTGGCGGCAGCCTGCAGCATCCATGCTGTGCAACGTGGCGACAGCCTGCAGCGTCCATGCTGTGTAACGTGGCGGCGGCCTGCAGCGTCCATGCTGTGCAACGTGGCTGCAGCCTGCAGCGTCCATGCTGTGCAACGTGGCAGTGGCCTGCAGCGTCCATGCTGTGCAACGTGGCGGCAGCCTGCAGCGTCCATGCTGTGCAACGTGGCGGCGGCCTGCAGCATCCATGCTGTGCAACGTGGCGACAGCCTGCAGCGTCCATGCTGTGTAACGTGGCGGCGGCCTGCAGCGTCCATGCTGTGCAACGTGGCAGCAGCCTGCAGCGTCCATGCTGTGCAACGTGGCGGCAGCCTGCAGCATCCATGCTGTGCAACGTGGCGACAGCCTGCAGCGTCCATGCTGTGTAACGTGGCGGCGGCCTGCAGCGTCCATGCTGTGCAACGTGGCAGCAGCCTGCAGCGTCCATGCTGTGCAACGTGGCGGCAGCCTGCAGCATCCATGCTGTGCAACGTGGCGACAGCCTGCAGCGTCCATGCTGGGTAACGTGGCAGCGGCCTGCAGCGTCCATGCTGTGCAACGTGGTAGCAGCCTGCAGCGTCCATGCTGTGCAACGTGGCGGCGGACTGCAGCGTCCATGCTGTGCAACGTGGCGGCGGCCTGCAGCGTCCATGCTGTGCAACGTGGCGGCAGCCTGCAGCGTCCATGCTGTGCAACGTGGCTGCAGCCTGCAGCGTCCATGCTGTGCAACGTGGCGGCGGACTGCAGCGTCCATGCTGTGCAACGTGGCGGCAGCCTGCAGCGTCCATGCTGTGCAACGTGGCGGCAGCCTGCAGCGTCCATGCTGTGCAACATGGCGGCAGCCTGCAGCGTCCATGCTGTGCAACGTGGCGGCGGCCTGCAGCGTCCATGCTGTGCAACGTGGCAGTGGCCTGCAGCGTCCATGCTGTGCAACGTGGCGGCAGCCTGCAGCGTCCATGCTGTGCAACGTGGCAGCGGCCTGCAGCGTCCATGCTGTGCAACGTGGCGGCAGCCTGCAGCGTCCATGCTGTGCAACGTGGCAGTGGCCTGCAGCGTCCATGCTGTGCAACGTGGTGGCGGCCTGCAGCGTCCATGCTGTGCAACGTGGCGGCAGCCTGCAGCGTCCATGCTGTGCAACGTGGCGGCGGCCTGCAGCGTCCATGCTGTGCAACGTGGCAGTGGCCTGCAGCGTCCATGCTGTGCAACGTGGCGGCAGCCTGCAGCGTCCATGCTGTGCAACGTGGCGGCAGCCTGCAGCGTCCATGCTGTGCAACGTGGCGGCAGCCTGCAGCATCCATGCTGTGCAACGTGGCGGCGGCCTGCAGCGTCGCTGCTGTGCAACGTGGCGGCAGCCTGCAGTGTCCATGCTGTGCAACGTGGCGGCGGCCTGCAGCGTCCATGCTGTGTAACGTGGCGGCAGCCTGCAGCATCCATGCTGTGCAACGTGGCGACAGCCTGCAGCGTCCATGCTGTGTAACGTGGCGGCGGCCTGCAGCGTCCATGCTGTGCAACGTGGCTGCAGCCTGCAGCGTCCATGCTGTGCAACGTGGCAGTGGCCTGCAGCGTCCATGCTGTGCAACGTGGCGGCAGCCTGCAGCGTCCATGCTGTGCAACGTGGCGGCGGCCTGCAGCATCCATGCTGTGCAACGTGGCGACAGCCTGCAGCGTCCATGCTGTGTAACGTGGCGGCGGCCTGCAGCGTCCATGCTGTGCAACGTGGCAGCAGCCTGCAGCGTCCATGCTGTGCAACGTGGCGGCAGCCTGCAGCATCCATGCTGTGCAACGTGGCGACAGCCTGCAGCGTCCATGCTGTGTAACGTGGCGGCGGCCTGCAGCGTCCATGCTGTGCAACGTGGCAGCAGCCTGCAGCGTCCATGCTGTGCAACGTGGCGGCAGCCTGCAGCATCCATGCTGTGCAACGTGGCGCCAGCCTGCAGCGTCCATGCTGGGTAACGTGGCAGCGGCCTGCAGCGTCCATGCTGTGCAACGTGGTAGCAGCCTGCAGCGTCCATGCTGTGCAACGTGGCGGCGGACTGCAGCGTCCATGCTGTGCAACGTGGCGGCGGCCTGCAGCGTCCATGCTGTGCAACGTGGCGGCAGCCTGCAGCGTCCATGCTGTGCAACGTGGCTGCAGCCTGCAGCGTCCATGCTGTGCAACGTGGCGGCGGACTGCAGCGTCCATGCTGTGCAACGTGGCGGCAGCCTGCAGCGTCCATGCTGTGCAACGTGGCGGCAGCCTGCAGCGTCCATGCTGTGCAACATGGCGGCAGCCTGCAGCGTCCATGCTGTGCAACGTGGCGGCGGCCTGCAGCGTCCATGCTGTGCAACGTGGCAGTGGCCTGCAGCGTCCATGCTGTGCAACGTGGCGGCAGCCTGCAGCGTCCATGCTGTGCAACGTGGCGGCGGCCTGCAGCGTCCATGCTGTGCAACGTGGCAGTGGCCTGCAGCGTCCATGCTGTGCAACGTGGCGGCAGCCTGCAGCGTCCATGCTGTGCAACGTGGCAGTGGCCTGCAGCGTCCATGCTGTGCAACGTGGTGGCGGCCTGCAGCGTCCATGCTGTGCAACGTGGCGGCAGCCTGCAGCGTCCATGCTGTGCAACGTGGCGGCGGCCTGCAGCGTCCATGCTGTGCAACGTGGCAGTGGCCTGCAGCGTCCATGCTGTGCAACGTGGCGGCGGCCTGCAGCGTCCATGCTGTGCAACGTGGCGGCAGCCTGCAGCGTCCATGCTGTGCAACGTGGCTGCAGCCTGCAGCGTCCATGCTGTGCAACGTGGCGGCGGACTGCAGCATCCATGCTGTGCAACGTGGCGGCAGCCTGCAGCGTCCATGCTGTGCAACGTGGCGGCAGCCTGCAGCGTCCATGCTGTGCAACATGGCGGCAGCCTGCAGCGTCCATGCTGTGCAACGTGGCGGCGGCCTGCAGCGTCCATGCTGTGCAACGTGGCAGTGGCCTGCAGCGTCCATGCTGTGCAACGTGGCGGCAGCCTGCAGCGTCCATGCTGTGCAACGTGGCGGCGGCCTGCAGCGTCCATGCTGTGCAACGTGGCAGTGGCCTGCAGCGTCCATGCTGTGCAACGTGGCGGCAGCCTGCAGCGTCCATGCTGTGCAACGTGGCGGCAGCCTGCAGCGTCCATGCTGTGCAACGTGGCGGCAGCCTGCAGCGTCCATGCTGTGCAACGTGGCGGCAGCCTGCAGCGTCCATGCTGTGCAACATGGCGGCAGCCTGCAGCGTCCATGCTGTGCAACGTGGCAGTGGCCTGCAGCGTCCATGCTGTGCAACGTGGCGGCAGCCTGCAGCGTCCATGCTGTGCAACGTGGCAGTGGCCTGCAGCGTCCATGCTGTGCAACGTGGCGGCAGCCTGCAGCGTCCATGCTGTGCAACGTGGCGGCGGCCTGCAGCGTCCATGCTGTGCAACGTGGCAGTGGCCTGCAGCGTCCATGCTGTGCAACGTGGCGGCAGCCTGCAGCGTCCATGCTGTGCAACGTGGCGGCAGCCTGCAGCGTCCATGCTGTGCAACGTGGCGGCAGCCTGCAGCATCCATGCTGTGCAACGTGGCGGCGGCCTGCAGCGTCCCTGCTGTGCAACGTGGCGGCAGCCTGCAGTGTCCATGCTGTGCAACGTGGCGGCGGCCTGCAGCGTCCATGCTGTGTAACGTGGCGGCGGCCTGCAGCGTCCATGCTGTGTAACGTGGCGGCAGCCTGCAGCATCCATGCTGTGCAACGTGGCGACAGCCTGCAGCGTCCATGCTGTGTAACGTGGCGGCGGCCTGCAGCGTCCATGCTGTGCAACGTGGCTGCAGCCTGCAGCGTCCATGCTGTGCAACGTGGCAGTGGCCTGCAGCGTCCATGCTGTGCAACGTGGCGGCAGCCTGCAGCGTCCATGCTGTGCAACGTGGCGGCGGCCTGCAGCATCCATGCTGTGCAACGTGGCGACAGCCTGCAGCGTCCATGCTGTGTAACGTGGCGGCGGCCTGCAGCGTCCATGCTGTGCAACGTGGCAGCAGCCTGCAGCGTCCATGCTGTGCAACGTGGCGGCAGCCTGCAGCATCCATGCTGTGCAACGTGGCGACAGCCTGCAGCGTCCATGCTGTGTAACGTGGCGGCGGCCTGCAGCGTCCATGCTGTGCAACGTGGCAGCAGCCTGCAGCGTCCATGCTGTGCAACGTGGCGGCAGCCTGCAGCATCCATGCTGTGCAACGTGGCGACAGCCTGCAGCGTCCATGCTGGGTAACGTGGCAGCGGCCTGCAGCGTCCATGCTGTGCAACGTGGTAGCAGCCTGCAGCGTCCATGCTGTGCAACGTGGCGGCGGACTGCAGCGTCCATGCTGTGCAACGTGGCGGCGGCCTGCAGCGTCCATGCTGTGCAACGTGGCGGCAGCCTGCAGCGTCCATGCTGTGCAACGTGGCTGCAGCCTGCAGCGTCCATGCTGTGCAACGTGGCGGCGGACAGCAGCGTCCATGCTGTGCAACGTGGCGGCAGCCTGCAGCGTCCATGCTGTGCAACGTGGCGGCAGCCTGCAGCGTCCATGCTGTGCAACATGGCGGCAGCCTGCAGCGTCCATGCTGTGCAACGTGGCGGCGGCCTGCAGCGTCCATGCTGTGCAACGTGGCAGTGGCCTGCAGCGTCCATGCTGTGCAACGTGGCGGCAGCCTGCAGCGTCCATGCTGTGCAACGTGGCGGCGGCCTGCAGCGTCCATGCTGTGCAACGTGGCAGTGGCCTGCAGCGTCCATGCTGTGCAACGTGGCGGCAGCCTGCAGCGTCCATGCTGTGCAACGTGGCAGTGGCCTGCAGCGTCCATGCTGTGCAACGTGGTGGCGGCCTGCAGCGTCCATGCTGTGCAACGTGGCGGCAGCCTGCAGCGTCCATGCTGTGCAACGTGGCGGCGGCCTGCAGCGTCCATGCTGTGCAACGTGGCAGTGGCCTGCAGCGTCCATGCTGTGCAACGTGGCGGCGGCCTGCAGCGTCCATGCTGTGCAACGTGGCAGTGGCCTGCAGCGTCCATGCTGTGCAACGTGGCGGCTGCCTGCAGCGTCCATGCTGTGCAACGTGGCGGCGGCCTGCAGCGTCCATGCTGTGCAACGTGGCAGTGGCCTGCAGCGTCCATGCTGTGCAACGTGGCGGCAGCCTGCAGCGTCCATGCTGTGCAACGTGGCGGCGGACTGCAGCGTCCATGCTGTGCAACGTGGCGGCGGCCTGCAGCGTCCATGCTGTGCAACGTGGCGGCAGCCTGCAGCATCCATGCTGTGCAACGTGGCTGCAGACGGCAGCGTCCATGCTGTGCAACGTGGCAGCAGCCTGCAGCGTCCATGCTGTGCAACGTGGCGGTGGCCTGCAGCGTCCATGCTGGGTAACGTGGCAGCGGCCTGCAGCGTCCATGCTGTGCAACGTGGTAGCAGCCTGCAGCGTCCATGCTGTGCAACGTGGCGGCGGACTGCAGCGTCCATGCTGTGCAACGTGGCGGCGGCCTGCAGCGTCCATGCTGTGCAACGTGGCGGCAGCCTGCAGCATCCATGCTGTGCAACGTGGCTGCAGACGGCAGCGTCCATGCTGTGCAACGTGGCAGCGGCCTGCAGCGTCCATGCTGTGCAACGTGGCGGTGGCCTGCAGCGTCCATGCTGTGTAACAGGGCGGCGGCCTGCAGCGTCCATGCTGTGCAACGTGGCGGCAGCCTGCAGCGTCCATGCTGTGCAACGTGGCGGCGGCCTGCAGCGTCCATGCTGTGCAACGTGGCGGTGGCCTGCAGCGTCCATGCTGTGCAACGTGGCGGCAGCCTGCAGCGTCCATGCTGTGCAACGTGGCGGCGGCCTGCAGCGTCCATGCTGTGCAACGTGGCGGCAGCCTGCAGCGTCCATGCTGTGCAACGTGGCGGCAGCCTGCAGCATCCATGCTGTGCACCGTGGCGGCGGCCTGCAGCGTCCATGCTGTGCAACGTGGCAGCAGACTGCAGCGTCCATGCTGTGCAACGTGGCGGCAGCCTGCAGCGTCCATGCTGTGCAACGTGGCGGCAGCCTGCAGCATCCATGCTGTGCAACGTGGCGGCGGCCTGCAGCGTCCCTGCTGTGCAACGTGGCGGCGGCCTGCAGCGTCCATGCTGTGCAACGTGGCGGCAGCCTGCAGCGTCCATGCTGTGCAACGTGGCGGCGGCCTGCAGCGTCCATGCTGTGCAACGTGGCGGCAGCCTGCAGCGTCCATGCTGTGCAACGTGGCGGCAGCCTGCAGCATCCATGCTGTGCACCGTGGCGGCGGCCTGCAGCGTCCATGCTGTGCAACGTGGCAGCAGACTGCAGCGTCCATGCTGTGCAACGTGGCGGCAGCCTGCAGCGTCCATGCTGTGCAACGTGGCGGCAGCCTGCAGCATCCATGCTGTGCAACGTGGCGGCGGCCTGCAGCGTCCCTGCTGTGCAACGTGGCGGCGGCCTGCAGCGTCCATGCTGTGCAACGTGGCGGCGGCCTGCAGCGTCCATGCTGTGTAACGTGGCGGCAGCCTGCAGCGTCCATGCTGTGTAACATGGCAGCGGCCTGCAGCGTCCATGCTGTGTAACGTGGCGGCAGCCTGCAGCATCCATGCTGTGCAACGTGGCGACAGCCTGCAGCGTCCATGCTGTGTAACGTGGCGGCGGCCTGCAGCGTCCATGCTGTGCAACGTGGCTGCAGCCTGCAGCGTCCATGCTGTGCAACGTGGCAGCGGCCTGCAGCGTCCATGCTGTGCAACGTGGCGGCAGCCTGCAGCGTCCATGCTGTGCAACGTGGCGACAGCCTGCAGCGTCCATGCTGTGTAACGTGGCGGCGGCCTGCAGCGTCCATGCTGTGCAACGTGGCAGCAGCCTGCAGCGTCCATGCTGTGCAACGTGGCGGCAGCCTGCAGCATCCATGCTGTGCAACGTGGCGACAGCCTGCAGCGTCCATGCTGTGTAACGTGGCGGCGGCCTGCAGCGTCCATGCTGTGCAACGTGGCAGCAGCCTGCAGCGTCCATGCTGTGCAACGTGGCGGCAGCCTGCAGCATCCATGCTGTGCAACGTGGCGACAGCCTGCAGCGTCCATGCTGTGTAACGTGGCGGCGGCCTGCAGCGTCCATGCTGTGCAAAGTGGCGGCGGACTGCAGCGTCCATGCTGTGCAACGTGGCGGCGGCCTGCAGCGTCCATGCTGTGCAACGTGGCGGCTGCCTGCAGCGTCCATGCTGTGCAACGTGGCGGCGGCCTGCAGCGTCCATGCTGTGCAACGTGGCGGCTGCCTGCAGCGTCCATGCTGTGCAACGTGGCGGCAGCCTGCAGCGTCCATGCTGTGCAACGTGGCAGCAGCCTGCAGCGTCCATGCTGTGCAACGTGGCGGCGGCCTGCAGCGTCCATGCTGTGCAACGTGGCAGTGGCCTGCAGCGTCCATGCTGTGCAACGTGGCGGCAGCCTGCAGCGTCCATGCTGTGCAACGTGGCAGTGGCCTGCAGCGTCCATGCTGTGCAACGTGGCGGCAGCCTGCAGCGTCCATGCTGTGCAACGTGGCGGCGGCCTGCAGCGTCCATGCTGTGCAACGTGGCGGCGGCCTGCAGCGTCCATGCTGTGCAACGTGGCGGCGGCCTGCAGCGTCCATGCTGTGCAACGTGGCGGCGGCCTGCAGCGTCCATGCTGTGCAACGTGGCAGTGGCCTGCAGCGTCCATGATGTGCAACGTGGCGGCAGCCTGCAGCGTCCATGCTGTGCAACGTGGCGGCGGCCTGCAGCGTCCATGCTGTGCAACGTGGCAGTGGCCTGCAGCGTCCATGCTGTGCAACGTGGCGGCAGCCTGCAGCGTCCATGCTGTGCAACGTGGCGGCAGCCTGCAGCGTCCATGCTGTGCAACGTGGCGGCAGCCTGCAGCGTCCATGCTGTGCAACGTGGCGGCAGCCTGCAGCGTCCATGCTGTGCAACATGGCGGCAGCCTGCAGCGTCCATGCTGTGCAACGTGGCAGTGGCCTGCAGCGTCCATGCTGTGCAACGTGGCGGCAGCCTGCAGCATCCATGCTGTGCAACGTGGCGGCAGCCTGCAGCGTCCATGCTGTGCAACGTGGTGGCAGCCTGCAGTGTCCATGCTGTGCAACGTGGTGGCAGCCTGCAGCGTCCATGCTGTGCAACGTGGCGGCAGCCTGCATCGTCCATGCTGTGCAACGTGGCGGCAGCCTGCAGTGTCCATGCTGTGCAACGTGGCGGCAGCCTGCAGCGTCCATGCTGTGCAACGTGGCGGCAGCCTGCAGCGTCCATGCTGTGCAGCGTGGTGGCAGCCTGCAGCGTCCATGCTGTGCAACGTGGTGGCAGCCTGCAGCGTCCATGCTGTGCAACGTGGCGGCAGCCTGCAGCGTCCATGCTGTGCAACGTGGCGGCAGCCTGCAGCGTCCATGCTGTGCAACGTGGTGGCAGCCTGCAGCGTCCATGCTGTGCAACGTGGCGGCGGCCTGCAGCGTCCATGCTGTGCAACGTGGCGGCGGCCTGCAGCGTCCATGCTGTGCAACGTGGCGGCGGCCTGCAGCGTCCATGCTGTGCAACGTGGCGGCAGCCTGCAGCGTCCATGCTGTGCAACGTGGCGGCGGCCTGCAGCGTCCATGCTGTGCAACGTGGCGGCAGCCTGCTGTGTCCATGCTGTGCAATGTGGCGGCGGCCTGCAGCGTCCATGCTGTGCAACATGGCGGCAGCCTGCAGCGTCCATGCTGTGCAATGTGGCGGCGGCCTGCAGCGTCCATGCTGTGTAACAGGGCAGCGGCCTTCAGCGTCCATGCTGTGCAACGTGGCGGCAGCCTGCAGCGTCCATGCTGTGCAACGTGGCGGCAGCCTGCAGCGTCCATGCTGTGCAACGTGGCAGCGGCCTGCAGCGTCCATGCTGTGCAACGTGGCGGCAGCCTGCAGCGTCCATGCTGTGCAACGTGGCAGCGGCCTGCAGCGTCCATGCTGTGCAACGTGGCTGCGGCCTGCAGCGTCCATGCTGTGCAACGTGGCGGCGGCCTGCAGCGTCCATGCTGTGCAACGTGGCGGCAGCCTGCAGCGTCCATGCTGTGCAACGTGGCGGCAGCCTGCAGCGTCCATGCTGTGCAACGTGGCGGCAGCCTGCAGCGTCCATGCTGTGCAACGTGGCGGCGGCCTGCAGCGTCCATGCTGTGCAACGTGGCGGCAGCCTGCAGCATCCATGCTGTGCAACGTGGCAGCAGACGGCAGCGTCCATGCTGTGCAACGTGGCGGCGGCCTGCAGCGTCCATGCTGTGTAACAGGGCGGCGGCCTGCAGCGTCCATGCTGTGCAACGTGGCGGCAGCCTGCAGCGTCCATGCTGTGCAACGTGGCGGCGGCCTGCAGCGTCCATGCTGTGCAACGTGGCGGTGGCCTGCAGCGTCCATGCTGTGTAACAGGGCGGCGGCCTGCAGCGTCCATGCTGTGCAACGTGGCGGCGGCCTGCAGCGTCCATGCTGTGCAACGTGGCGGCGGCCTGCAGCGTCCATGCTGTGCAACGTGGCGGCGGCCTGCAGCGTCCATGCTGTGCAACGTGGTGGCAGCCTGCAGCGTCCATGCTGTGCAACGTGGCAGCAGCCTGCAGCGTCCATGCTGTGCAACGTGGCGGCGGCCTGCAGCGTCCATGCTGTGCAACGTGGCAGTGGCCTGCAGCGTCCATGCTGTGCAACGTGGCGGCAGCCTGCAGCGTCCATGCTGTGCAACGTGGCAGTGGCCTGCAGCGTCCATGCTGTGCAACGTGGCGGCAGCCTGCAGCGTCCATGCTGTGCAACGTGGCGGCGGCCTGCAGCGTCCATGCTGTGCAACGTGGCGGCGGCCTGCAGCGTCCATGCTGTGCAACGTGGCGGCGGCCTGCAGCGTCCATGCTGTGCAACGTGGCGGCGGCCTGCAGCGTCCATGCTGTGCAACGTGGCAGTGGCCTGCAGCGTCCATGATGTGCAACGTGGCGGCAGCCTGCAGCGTCCATGCTGTGCAACGTGGCGGCGGCCTGCAGCGTCCATGCTGTGCAACGTGGCAGTGGCCTGCAGCGTCCATGCTGTGCAACGTGGCGGCAGCCTGCAGCGTCCATGCTGTGCAACGTGGCGGCAGCCTGCAGCGTCCATGCTGTGCAACGTGGCGGCAGCCTGCAGCGTCCATGCTGTGCAACATGGCGGCAGCCTGCAGCGTCCATGCTGTGCAACGTGGCAGTGGCCTGCAGCGTCCATGCTGTGCAACGTGGCGGCAGCCTGCAGCGTCCATGCTGTGCAACGTGGCGGCAGCCTGCAGCGTCCATGCTGTGCAACGTGGTGGCAGCCTGCAGTGTCCATGCTGTGCAACGTGGTGGCAGCCTGCAGCGTCCATGCTGTGCAACGTGGCGGCAGCCTGCAGCGTCCATGCTGTGCAACGTGGCGGCAGCCTGCAGCGTCCATGCTGTGCAACGTGGCGGCAGCCTGCAGCGTCCATGCTGTGCAACGTGGCGGCAGCCTGCAGCGTCCATGCTGTGCAGCGTGGTGGCAGCCTGCAGCGTCCATGCTGTGCAACGTGGTGGCAGCCTGCAGCGTCCATGCTGTGCAACGTGGCGGCAGCCTGCAGCGTCCATGCTGTGCAACGTGGCGGCAGCCTGCAGCGTCCATGCTGTGCAACGTGGTGGCAGCCTGCAGCGTCCATGCTGTGCAACGTGGCGGCGGCCTGCAGCGTCCATGCTGTGCAACGTGGCGGCGGCCTGCAGCGTCCATGCTGTGCAACGTGGCGGCAGCCTGCAGCGTCCATGCTGTGCAACGTGGCGGCAGCCTGCAGCGTCCATGCTGTGCAACGTGGCGGCGGCCTGCAGCGTCCATGCTGTGCAACGTGGCGGCAGCCTGCTGTGTCCATGCTGTGCAATGTGGCGGCGGCCTGCAGCGTCCATGCTGTGCAACATGGCGGCAGCCTGCAGCGTCCATGCTGTGCAATGTGGCGGCGGCCTGCAGCGTCCATGCTGTGTAACAGGGCAGCGGCCTTCAGCGTCCATGCTGTGCAACGTGGCGGCAGCCTGCAGCGTCCATGCTGTGCAACGTGGCGGCAGCCTGCAGCGTCCATGCTGTGCAACGTGGCAGCGGCCTGCAGCGTCCATGCTGTGCAACGTGGCGGCAGCCTGCAGCGTCCATGCTGTGCAACGTGGCAGCGGCCTGCAGCGTCCATGCTGTGCAACGTGGCTGCGGCCTGCAGCGTCCATGCTGTGCAACGTGGCGGCGGCCTGCAGCGTCCATGCTGTGCAACGTGGCGGCAGCCTGCAGCGTCCATGCTGTGCAACGTGGCGGCAGCCTGCAGCGTCCATGCTGTGCAACGTGGCGGCAGCCTGCAGCGTCCATGCTGTGCAACGTGGCGGCGGCCTGCAGCGTCCATGCTGTGCAACGTGGCGGCAGCCTGCAGCATCCATGCTGTGCAACGTGGCAGCAGACGGCAGCGTCCATGCTGTGCAACGTGGCGGCGGCCTGCAGCGTCCATGCTGTGTAACAGGGCGGCGGCCTGCAGCGTCCATGCTGTGCAACGTGGCGGCAGCCTGCAGCGTCCATGCTGTGCAACGTGGCGGCGGCCTGCAGCGTCCATGCTGTGCAACGTGGCGGTGGCCTGCAGCGTCCATGCTGTGTAACAGGGCGGCGGCCTGCAGCGTCCATGCTGTGCAACGTGGCGGCGGCCTGCAGCGTCCATGCTGTGCAACGTGGCGGCGGCCTGCAGCGTCCATGCTGTGCAACGTGGCGGCGGCCTGCAGCGTCCATGCTGTGCAACGTGGCGGCGGCCTGCAGCGTCCAGGCTGTGCAACGTGGCGGCAGCCTGCAGCGTCCATGCTGTGCAACGTGGTGGCGGCCTGCAGCGTCCATGCTGTGCAATGTGGCAGTGGCCTGCAGCGTCCATGCTGTGCAACGTGGCAGCAGCCTGCAGCGTCCATGCTGTGCAACGTGGCGGCGGCCTGCAGCGTCCATGCTGTGCAATGTGGCAGTGGCCTGCAGCGTCCATGCTGTGCAACGTGGCGGCAGCCTGCAGCGTCCATGCTGTGCAACGTGGTGGCAGCCTGCAGCGTCCATGCTGTGCAACGTGGCGGCGGCCTGCAGCGTCCATGCTGTGCAACGTGGTAGCAGCCTACAGCGTCTATGCTGTGCAACGTGGCAGCAGCCTGCAGCGTCCATGCTGCGCAACGTGTTGGCAGCCTGCGGAGTCCATGCTGTGCAACGTGGCAGCAGCCTGCAGCGTCCATGCTGTGCAACGTGGCGGCAGCCTGCAGCGTCCATGCTGTGCAACGTGGCGGCAGCCTGCAGCGTCCATGCTGCGCAACGTGTTGGCAGCCTGCGGAGTCCATGCTGTGCAACGTGGCAGCAGCCTGCAGCGTCCATGCTGTGCAACGTGGTGGCGGCCTGCAGCGTCCATGCTGTGCAACGTGGCGGCGGCCTGCAGCGTCCATGCTGTGCAACGTGGCGGCAGCCTGCAGCGTCCATGCTGTGCAACGTGGTGGCGGCCTGCAGCGTCCATGCTGTGTAACAGGGCAGCAGCCTGCAGCGTCCATGCTGTGTAACAGGGCAGCAGCCTGCAGCGTCCATGCTGTGCAACGTGGCGGCGGCCTGCAGCGTCCATGCTGTGCAACGTGGCGGCGGCCTGCAGCGTCCATGCTGTGCAACGTGGCAGTGGCCTGCAGCGTCCATGCTGTGCAACGTGGCGGCAGCCTGCAGCGTCCATGCTGTGCAACGTGGCGGCAGCCTGCAGCGTCCATGCTGTGCAACGTGGTGGCAGCCTGCAGCGTCCATGCTGTGCAACGTGGCGGCGGCCTGCAGCGTCCATGCTGGGCAACGTGGCGGCAGCCTGCAGCGTCCATGCTGTGCAACGTAGTAGCAGCCTACAGCGTCTATGCTGTGCAACGTGGCAGCAGCCTGCAGCGTCCATGCTGCGCAACGTGTTGGCAGCCTGCGGAGTCCATGCTGTGCAACGTTGGAGCAGCCTGCAGCGTCCATGCTGTGCAACGTTGGAGCAGTCTGCAGCGTCCATGCTGTGCAACGTGGCAGCAGCCTGCAGCGTCCATGCTGTGCAACGTGGCGACAGCCTGCAGCGTCCATGCTGTGCAACGTGGCAGCAGCCTGCAGCGTCCATGCTGTGCAACGTGGTGGCAGCCTGCAGCGTCCATGCTGTGCAACGTGGCGGCGGCCTGCAGCGTCCATGCTGTGCAACGTGGCGGCAGCCTGCAGCGTCCATGCTGTGCAACGTGGCGGCGGCCTGCAGCGTCCATGCTGTGCAACGTGGCGGCGGCCTGCAGCATCAATGCTGTGCAACATGGTAGCGGCCTGCAGCGTCCATGCTATGCAACGTGGTAGCAGCCTGCAGCGTCCATGCTGTGCAACGTGGTAGCAGCCTGCAGCGTCCATGCTGCGCAACGTGTTGGCAGCCTGCGGAGTCAATGCTGTGCAACGTGGCAGCAGCCTGCAGCGTCCATGCTGTGCAACATGTTGGCAGCCTGCGGAGTCCATGCTGTGCAACGTGGCAGCAGTCTGCAGCGTCCATGCTGTGCAACGTGGCGGCAGCCTGCGGAGTCCATGCTGTGCAACGTGGCAGCAGCCTGCAGCGTCCATGCTGTGCAACGTGGCGGCAGGCTGCAGCGTCCATGCTGTGCAACGTGGTAGCAGCCTGCAGCGTCCATGCTGTGCAACGTGGTAGCAGCCTGCAGCGTCCATGCTGCGCAACGTGGCAACAGCCTGCATCATCCATGCTGTGCAACGTGGCTGCGGCCTGCAGCGTCCATGCTGTGCAACGTGGCGGCAGCCTGCAGCGTCCATGCTGTGCAACGTGGCTGCGGCCTGCAGCGTCCATGCTGTGCAACGTGGCGGCGGCCTGCAGCGTCCATGCTGTGCAACGTGGCGGCAGCCTGCAGCGTCCATGCTGTGCAACGTGGTAGCAGCCTGCAGCGTCCATGCTGTGCAACGTGGCTGCGGCCTGCAGCGTCCATGCTGTGCAACATGGTAGCAGCCTGCAGCGTCCATGCTGTGTAACAGGGCGGCGGCCTGCAGCGTCCATGCTGTGCAACGTGGCGGCAGCCTGCAGCGTCCATGCTGTGCAACGTGGCGGCGGCCTGCAGCGTCCATGCTGTGCAACGTGGTAGCAGCCTGCAGCGTCCATGCTGTGCAACGTGGCTGCGGCCTGCAGCGTCCATGTTGTGCAACGTGGCGGCAGCCTGCAGCGTCCATGCTGTGCAACGTGTCGGCAGCCTGCAGCGTCCATGCTGTGCAACGTGGTAGCAGCCTGCAGCGTCCATGCTGTGCAACGTGGCTGCGGCCTGCAGCGTCCATGCTGTGCAACGTGGCGGCAGCCTGCAGCGTCCATGCTGTGCAACGTGGTGGCGGCCTGGAGCGTCCATGCTGTGCAACGTGGCGGCGGCCTGCAGCGTCCATGCTGTGCAACGTGGCAGTGGCCTGCAGCGTCCATGCTGTGCAACGTGGCGGCGGCCTGCAGCGTCCATGCTGTGCAACGTGGTGGCAGCCTGCAGCGTCCATGCTGTGCAACATAGCGGCAGCCTGCAGCGTCCATGCTGTGCAACGTGGCGGCGGCCTGCAGCATCCATGCTGTGCAACGTGGTGGCAGCCTGCAGCGTCCATGCTGTGCAACGTGGCGGCGGCCTGCAGCATCCATGCTGTGCAACGTGGCGGCGGCCTGCAGCGTCCATGCTGTGCAACGTGGCGGCGGCCTGCAGCATCCATGCTGTGCAACATGGCGGCAGCCTGCAGCGTCCATGCTGTGCAACGTGGCGGCGGCCTGCAGCATCCATGCTGTGCAACGTGGTGGCAGCCTGCAGCGTCCATGCTGTGCAACGTGGCGGCGGCCTGCAGCATCCATGCTGTGCAACGTGGTGGCAGCCTGCAGCGTCCATGCTGTGCAACGTGGCGGCGGCCTGCAGCGTCCATGCTGTGCAACGTGGCGGCGGCCTGCAGCGTCCATGCTGTGCAACGTGGTAGCAGCCTGCAGCGTCCATGCTGCGCAACGTGTTGGCAGCCTGCGGAGTCCATGCTGTGCAACGTTGGAGCGGTCTGCAGCGTCCATGCTGTGCAACGTGGCGGCAGCCTGCAGCGTCCATGCTGTGCAACGTGGCAGCGGCCTGCAGCGTCCATGCTGTGCAACGTGGTAGCAGCCTGCAGCGTCCATGCTGTGCAACGTGGCAGCGGCCTGCAGCGTCCATGCTGTGCAACGTGGTGGCAGCCTGCAGCGCCCATGCTGTGCAACGTGGCGGCAGCCTGCAGCGTCCATGCTGTGCAACGTGGCAGCGGCCTGCAGCGTCCATGCTGTGCAACGTGGTAGCAGCCTGCAGCGTCCATGCTGTGCAACGTGGCAGCAGCCTGCAGCGTCCATGCTGCGCAACGTGTTGGCAGCCTGCGGAGTCCATGCTGTGCAACGTTGGAGCAGTCTGCAGCGTCCATGCTGTGCAACATGGCGGCAGCCTGCAGCGTCCATGCTGTGCAACGTGGCGGCGGCCTGCAGCGTCCATGCTGTGCAACGTGGCGGCGGCCTGCAGCGTCCATGCTGTGCAACGTGGCGGCAGCCTGCAGCGTCCATGCTGTGCAACGTGGTAGCAGCCTGCAGCGTCCATGCTGTGCAACGTGGTGGCAGCCTGCAGCGTCCATGCTGTGCAACGTGGCGGCGGCCTGCAGCGTCCATGCTGTGCAACGTGGCGGCGGCCTGCAGCGTCCATGCTGTGCAACGTGGCGGCAGCCTGCAGCGTCCATGCTGTGCAACGTGGTAGCAGACTGCAGCGTCCATGCTGTGCAACGTGGTGGCAGCCTGCAGCGTCCATGCTGTGCAACGTGGCGGCGGCCTGCAGCGTCCATGCTGTGCAACGTGGCGGCAGCCTGCAGCGTCCATGCTGTGCAACGTGGCGGCGGCCTGCAGCGTCCATGCTGTGCAACGTGGCGGCGGCCTGCAGCGTCCATGCTGTGCAACGTGGCGGCAGCCTGCAGCGTCCATGCTGTGCAACGTGGTAGCAGCCTGCAGCGTCCATGCTGTGCAACGTTGGAGCAGTCTGCAGCGTCCATGCTGTGCAACGTGGCAGCAGCCTGCAGCGTCCATGCTGTGCAACGTGGCAGCAGCCTGCAGCGTCCATGCTGTACAACGTGGCGGCAGGCTGCAGCGTCCATGCTGTGCAACATGGTAGCAGCCTGCAGCGTCCATGCTGTGCAACGTGGTAGCAGCCTGCAGCGTCCATGCTGCGCAACGTGGCAACAGCCTGCATCATCCATGCTGTGCAACGTGGCTGCGGCCTGCAGCGTCCATGCTGTGCAACGTGGCGGCAGCCTGCAGCGTCCATGCTGTGCAACGTGGCTGCGGCCTGCAGCGTCCATGCTGTGCAACGTGGCTGCGGCCTGCAGCGTCCATGCTGTGCAACATGGCTGCGGCCTGCAGCGTCCATGCTGTGCAACGTGGTAGCGGCCTGCAGCGTCCATGCTGTGCAACGTGGTGGCAGCCTGCAGCGTCCATGCTGTGCAACGTGGCTGCGGCCTGCAGCGTCCATGCTGTGCAACGTGGCTGCGGCCTGCAGCGTCCATGCTGTGCAACGTGGCGGCAGCCTGCAGCGTCCATGCTGTGCAACGTGGTAGCAGCCTGCAGCGTCCATGCTGTGCAACGTGGCTGCGGCCTGCAGCGTCCATGCTGTGCAACGTGGTAGCAGCCTGCAGCGTCGATGCTGTGTAACAGGGCGGCGGCCTGCAGCGTCCATGCTGTGCAACGTGGCGGCAGCCTGCAGCGTCCATGCTGTGCAACGTGGCGGCGGCCTGCAGCGTCCATGCTGTGCAACGTGGTAGCAGCCTGCAGCGTCCATGCTGTGCAACGTGGCTGCGGCCTGCAGCGTCCATGTTGTGCAACGTGGCGGCAGCCTGCAGCGTCCATGCTGTGCAACGTGGCGGCAGCCTGCAGCGTCCATGCTGTGCAACGTGGTAGCAGCCTGCAGCGTCCATGCTGTGCAACGTGGCTGCGGCCTGCAGCGTCCATGCTGTGCAACGTGGCGGCAGCCTGCAGCGTCCATGCTGTGCAACGTGGTGGCGGCCTGGAGCGTCCATGCTGTGCAACGTGGTGGCAGCCTGCAGCGTCCATGCTGTGCAACATAGCGGCAGCCTGCAGCGTCCATGCTGTGCAACGTGGCGGCGGCCTGCAGCATCCATGCTGTGCAACGTGGTGGCAGCCTGCAGCGTCCATGCTGTGCAACGTGGCGGCGGCCTGCAGCATCCATGCTGTGCAACGTGGCGGCGGCCTGCAGCGTCCATGCTGTGCAACGTGGCGGCGGCCTGCAGCATCCATGCTGTGCAACATGGCGGCAGCCTGCAGCGTCCATGCTGTGCAACGTGGCGGCGGCCTGCAGCATCCATGCTGTGCAACGTGGTAGCAGCCTGCAGCGTCCATGCTGTGCAACGTGGCAGCGGCCTGCAGCGTCCATGCTGTGCAACGTGGTGGCAGCCTGCAGCGCCCATGCTGTGCAACGTGGCGGCAGCCTGCAGCGTCCATGCTGTGCAACGTGGCGGCGGCCTGCAGCGTCCATGCTGTGCAACGTGGTGGCAGCCTGCAGCGTCCATGCTGTGCAACGTGGCGGCGGCCTGCAGCATCCATGCTGTGCAACGTGGTGGCAGCCTGCAGCGTCCATGCTGTGCAACGTGGCGGCGGCCTGCAGCGTCCATGCTGTGCAACGTGGCGGCGGCCTGCAGCGTCCATGCTGTGCAACGTGGCGGCGGCCTGCAGCGTCCATGCTGTGCAACGTGGTAGCAGCCTGCAGCGTCCATGCTGCGCAACGTGTTGGCAGCCTGCGGAGTCCATGCTGTGCAACGTTGGAGCAGTCTGCAGCGTCCATGCTGTGCAACGTGGCGGCAGCCTGCAGCGTCCATGCTGTGCAACGTGGCAGCGGCCTGCAGCGTCCATGCTGTGCAACGTGGTAGCAGCCTGCAGCGTCCATGCTGTGCAACGTGGCAGCGGCCTGCAGCGTCCATGCTGTGCAACGTGGTGGCAGCCTGCAGCGCCCATGCTGTGCAACGTGGCGGCAGCCTGCAGCGTCCATGCTGTGCAACGTGGCAGCGGCCTGCAGCGTCCATGCTGTGCAACGTGGTAGCAGCCTGCAGCGTCCATGCTGTGCAACGTGGCAGCAGCCTGCAGCGTCCATGCTGCGCAACATGTTGGCAGCCTGCGGAGTCCATGCTGTGCAACGTTGGAGCAGTCTGCAGCGTCCATGCTGTGCAACGTGGCGGCAGCCTGCAGCGTCCATGCTGTGCAACGTGGTGGCAGCCTGCAGCGTCCATGCTGTGCAACGTGGCGGCGGCCTGCAGCGTCCATGCTGTGCAACGTGGCGGCAGCCTGCAGCGTCAATGCTGTGCAACGTGGCGGCGGCCTGCAGCGTCCATGCTGTGCAACGTGGCGGCGGCCTGCAGCATCAATGCTGTGCAACATGGTAGCAGCCTGCAGCGTCCATGCTATGCAACGTGGTAGCAGCCTGCAGCGTCCATGCTGTGCAACGTGGTAGCAGCCTGCAGCGTCCATGCTGCGCAACGTGTTGGCAGCCTGCGGAGTCCATGCTGTGCAACGTTGGAGCAGTCTGCAGCGTCCATGCTGTGCAACGTGGCGGCAGCCTGCAGCGGCCATGCTGTGCAACGTGGCGGCAGCCTGCAGCGTCCATGCTGTGCAACGTGGCAGCAGCCTGCAGCGTCCATGCTGTGCAACGTGGCGGCAGCCTGCAGCGGCCATGCTGTGCAACGTGGCGGCAGCCTGCAGCGTCCATGCTGTGCAACGTGGTAGCAGCCTGCAGCGTGCATGCTGCGCAACGTGTTGGCGGCCTGCGAAGTCCATGCTGTGCAACGTGGAAGCAGCCTGCAGCGTCCATGCTGTGCAACGTGGTAGCAGCCTGCAGCGTCCATGCTGCGCAACATGTTGGCAGCCTGCAGCGTCCATGCTGTGCAACGTGGCGGCAGCCTGCAGCGTCCAAGCTGTGCAACGTGGCGGCGGCCTGCAGCGTCCATGCTGTGCAACGTGGCGGCAGCCTGCAGCGTCCATGCTGTGCAACGTGGCGGCAGCCTGCAGCGTCCATGCTGTGCAACGTGGCGGCGGCCTGCAGCATCCATGCTGTGCAACGTGGCGGCGGCCTGCAGCGTCCATGCGGTGCAACGTGGCGGCGGCCTGCAGCGTCCATGCGGTGCAACGTGGTAGCGGCCTGCAGCGTCCATGCTGTGTAACGTGGCGGCAGCCTGCAGCGTCCATGCTGTGCAACGTGGCGGCGGCCTGCAGCATCCATGCTGTGCAACGTGGCGGCGGCCTGCAGCGTCCATGCGGTGCAACGTGGCGGTGGCCTGCAGCATCCATGCTGTGCAACGTGGTAGCAGCCTACAGCGTCTATGCTGTGCAACGTGGCAGCAGCCTGCAGCGTCCATTCTGCGCAACGTGTTGGCAGCCTGCAGCGTCCATGCTGTGCAACGTTGGAGCAGTCTGCAGCGTCCATGCTGTGCAACGTGGCAGCAGCCTGCAGCGTCCATGCTGTGCAACGTGGCGGCAGCCTGCAGCGTCCACGCTGCGCAACGTGGCAGCGGCCTGCAGCGTCCATGCTGTGCAACGTGGTAGCAGCCTGCAGCGTCCATGCTGTGCAACGTGGCGGCGGCCTGCAGCGTCCATGCTGTGCAACGTGGTAGCAGCCTGCAGCGTCCATGCTGTGCAACGTGGCAGCGGCCTGCAGTGTCCATGCTGTGCAACGTGGTCGCAGCCTGCAGCGTCCATGCTGTGCAACGTGGCGGCAGCCTGCAGCGTCCATGCTGTGCAACGTGGCAGCAGCCTGCAGCGTCCATGCTGTGCAACGTGGTGGCAGCCTGCAGCGTCCATGCTGTGCAACGTGGCAGCAGCCTGCAGCGTCCATGCTGTGCAACGTGGTGGCAGCCTGCAGCGTCCATGCTGTGCAACGTGGCGGCGGCCTGCAGCGTCCATGCTGTGCAACGTTGGAGCAGTCTTCAGCGTCCATGCTGTGCAACGTGGCGGCAGCCTGCAGCGTCCATGCCGTGTAACAGGGCGGCGGCCTGCAGCGTCCATGCTATGCAACGTGGTAGCAGCCTGCAGCGTCCATGCTGTGCAACGTGGTAGCAGCCTGCAGCGTCCATGCTGTGCAACGTGGCGGCGGCCTGCAGCATCAATGCTGTGCAACATGGTAGCGGCCTGCAGCGTCCATGCTATGCAACGTGGTAGCAGCCTGCAGCGTCCATGCTGTGCAACGTGGTAGCAGCCTGCAGCGTCCATTCTGTGCAACGTGGCGGCAGGCTGCAGCGTCCATGCTGTGCAACGTGGCGGCAGCCTGCAGCGTCCATGCTGTGCAACGTGGTAGCAGCCTGCAGCGTCCATGCTGTGCAACGTGGTAGCAGCCTGCAGCGTCCATGCTGTGCAACGTGGTAGCAGCCTGCAGCGTCCATGCTGCGCAACGTGTTGGCAGCCTGCGGAGTCCATGCTGTGCAACGTTGGAGCAGTCTGCAGCGTCCATGCTGTGCAACGTGGCGGCAGCCTGCAGCGGCCATGCAGTGCAACGTGGCGGCAGCCTGCAGCGTCCATGCTGTGCAACGTGGCAGCAGCCTGCAGCGTCCATGCTGTGCAACGTGGCGGCAGCCTGCAGCGGCCATGCTGTGCAACGTGGCGGCAGCCTGCAGCGTCCATGCTGTGCAACGTGGTAGCAGCCTGCAGCGTCCATGCTGCGCAACGTGTTGGCGGCCTGCGAAGTCCATGCTGTGCAACGTGGAAGCAGCCTGCAGCGTCCATGCTGTGCAACGTGGTAGCAGCCTGCAGCGTCCATGCTGGGCAACATGTTGGCAGCCTGCAGCGTCCATGCTGTGCAACGTGGCGGCAGCCTGCAGCGTCCAAGCTGTGCAACGTGGCGGCGGCCTGCAGCGTCCATGCTGTGCAACGTGGCGGCAGCCTGCAGCGTCCATGCTGTGCAACGTGGCGGCAGCCTGCAGCGTCCATGCTGTGCAACGTGGCGGCGGCCTGCAGCATCCATGCTGTGCAACGTGGCGGCGGCCTGCAGCGTCCATGCGGTGCAACGTGGCGGCGGCCTGCAGCGTCCATGCGGTGCAACGTGGTAGCGGCCTGCAGCGTCCATGCTGTATAACGTGGCGGCAGCCTGCAGCGTCCATGCTGTGCAACGTGGCGGCGGCCTGCAGCATCCATGCTGTGCAACGTGGCGGCGGCCTGCAGCGTCCATGCGGTGCAACGTGGCGGCGGCCTGCAGCATCCATGCTGTGCAACGTGGTAGCAGCCTACAGCGTCTATGCTGTGCAACGTGGCAGCAGCCTGCAGCATCCATGCTGTGTAACAGGGCGGCGGCCTGCAGCGTCCATGCGGTGCAACGTGGTAGCGGCCTGCAGCGTCCATGCTGTGCAACGTGGCGGCGGCCTGCAGCATCCATGCTGTGCAACGTGGTAGCGGCCTGCAGCATCCATGCTGTGCAACGTGGTAGCAGTCTGCAGCGTCCATGCTGTGCAACGTGGCAGCAGCCTGCAGCGTCCATTCTGCGCAACGTGTTGGCAGCCTGCAGCGTCCATGCTGTGCAACGTTGGAGCAGTCTGCAGCGTCCATGCTGTGCAACGTGGCAGCAGCCTGCAGCGTCCATGCTGTGCAACGTGGCGGCAGCCTGCAGCGTCCACGCTGTGCAACGTGGCAGCGGCCTGCAGCGTCCATGCTGTGCAACGTGGTAGCAGCCTGCAGCGTCCATGCTGTGCAACGTGGCGGCGGCCTGCAGCGTCCATGCTGTGCAACGTGGTAGCTGCCTGCAGCGTCCATGCTGTGCAACGTGGCAGCGGCCTGCAGCGTCCATGCTGTGCAACGTGGTAGCAGCCTGCAGCGTCCATGCTGTGCAACGTGGCGGCAGCCTGCAGCGTCCATGCTGTGCAACGTGGCGGCAGCCTGCAGCGTCCATGCTGTGCAACGTGGCAGCAGCCTGCAGCGTCCATGCTGTGCAACGTGGTGGCAGCCTGCAGCGTCCATGCTGTGCAACGTGGCAGCAGCCTGCAGCGTCCATGCTGTGCAACGTGGTGGCAGCCTGCAGCGTCCATGCTGTGCAACGTGGCGGCGGCCTGCAGCGTCCATGCTGTGCAACGTTGGAGCAGTCTGCAGCGTCCATGCTGTGCAACGTGGCGGCAGCCTGCAGCGTCCATGCCGTGTAACAGGGCGGCGGCCTGCAGCGTCCATGCTATGCAACGTGGTAGCAGCCTGCAGCGTCCATGCTGTGCAACGTGGTAGCAGCCTGCAGCGTCCATGCTGTGCAACGTGGCGGCGGCCTGCAGCATCAATGCTGTGCAACATGGTAGCGGCCTGCAGCGTCCATGCTATGCAACGTGGTAGCAGCCTGCAGCGTCCATGCTGTGCAACGTGGTAGCAGCCTGCAGCGTCCATGCTGAGCAACGTGTTGGCAGCCTGCAGCGTCCATGCTGTGCAACGTTGGAGCAGCCTGCAGCGTCCATGCTGTGCAAAGTGGCGGCAGCCTGCGGAGTCCATGCTGTGCAACGTTGGAGCAGTCTGCAGCGTCCATGCTGTGCAACGTGGCAGCAGCCTGCAGCGTCCATGCTGTGCAACGTGGCGGCAGCCTGCAGCGTCCATGCTGTGTAACAGGGCGGCAGCCTGCAGCGTCCATGCTGAGCAACGTGTTGGCAGCCTGCAGCGTCCATGCTGTGCAACGTTGGAGCAGCCTGCAGCGTCCATGCTGTGCAAAGTGGCGGCAGCCTGCGGAGTCCATGCTGTGCAACGTTGGAGCAGTCTGCAGCGTCCATGCTGTGCAACGTGGCAGCAGCCTGCAGCGTCCATGCTGTGCAACGTGGCGGCAGCCTGCAGCGTCCATGCTGTGTAACAGGGCGGCAGCCTGCAGCGTCCATGCTGTGCAACGTGGCGGCAGCCTGCAGCGTCCATGCTGTGCAACGTGGCGGCAGCCTGCAGCGTCCATGCTGTGCAACGTGGCAGCAGCCTGCAGCGTCCATGCTGTGCAACGTGGCGGCAGGCTGCAGCGTCCATGCTGTGCAACGTGGCGGCAGCCTGCAGCGTCCATGCTGTGCAACGTGGTAGCAGCCTGCAGCGTCCATGCTGTGCAACGTGGTAGCAGCCTGCAGCGTCCATGCTGTGCAACGTGGTAGCAGCCTGCAGCGTCCATGCTGCGCAACGTGGCAACAGCCTGCATCATCCATGCTGTGCAACGTGGCTGCGGCCTGCAGCGTCCATGCTGTGCAACGTGGCGGCAGCCTGCAGCGTCCATGCTGTGCAACGTGGCTGCGGCCTGCAGCGTCCATGCTGTGCAACGTGGCTGCGGCCTGCAGCGTCCATGCTGTGCAACGTGGCGGCAGCCTGCTGCGTCCATGCTGTGCAACGTGGTAGCAGCCTGCAGCGTCCATGCTGTGCAACGTGGCTGCGGCCTGCAGCGTCCATGCTGTGCAACGTGGTAGCAGCCTGCAGCGTCCTTGCTGTGTAACAGGGCGGCGGCCTGCAGCGTCCATGCTGTGCAACGTGGCTGCGGCCTGCAGCGTCCATGCTGTGCAACGTGGCGGCAGCCTGCAGCGTCCATGCTGTGCAACGTGGCGGCGGCCTGCAGCGTCCATGCTGTGCAACGTGGTAGCAGCCTGCAGCGTCCATGCTGTGCAACGTGGCTGCGGCCTGCAGCGTCCATGTTGTGCAACGTGGCGGCAGCCTGCAGCGTCCATGCTGTGCAACGTGGCGGCAGCCTGCAGCGTCCATGCTGTGCAACGTGGTAGCAGCCTGCAGCGTCCATGCTGTGCAACGTGGCTGCGGCCTGCAGCGTCCATGCTGTGCAACGTGGCGGCAGCCTGCAGCGTCCATGCTGTGCAACGTGGTGGCGGCCTGGAGCGTCCATGCTGTGCAACGTGGTGGCAGCCTGCAGCGTCCATGCTGTGCAACATGGCGGCAGCCTGCAGCGTCCATGCTGTGCAACGTGGCGGCGGCCTGCAGCATCCATGCTGTGCAACGTGGTAGCAGCCTGCAGCGTCCATGCTGCGCAACGTGTTGGCGGCCTGCGAAGTCCATGCTGTGCAACGTGGCAGCAGCCTGCAGCGTCCATGCTGTGCAACGTGGTAGCAGCCTGCAGCGTCCATGCTGTGCAACGTGGCTGCGGCCTGCAGCGTCCATGCTGTGCAACGTGGTAGCAGCCTGCAGCGTCCATGCTGTGTAACAGGGCGGCGGCCTGCAGCGTCCATGCTGTGCAACGTGGCGGCAGCCTGCAGCGTCCATGCTGTGCAACGTGGCGGCGGCCTGCAGCGTCCATGCTGTGCAACGTGGTAGCAGCCTGCAGCGTCCATGCTGTGCAACGTGGTAGCAGCCTGCAGCGTCCATGCTGTGCAACGTGGCTGCGGCCTGCAGCGTCCATGCTGTGCAACGTGGCGGCAGCCTGCAGCGTCCATGCTGTGCAACGTGGCGGCAGCCTGCAGCGTCCATGCTGTGCAACGTGGCGGCAGACTGCAGCGTCCATGCTGTGCAACGTGGCTGCGGCCTGCAGCGTCCATGCTGTGCAACGTGGCGGCAGCCTGCAGCGTCCATGCTGTGCAACGTGGTAGCAGCCTGCAGCGTCCTTGCTGTGTAACAGGGCGGCGGCCTGCAGCGTCCATGCTGTGCAACGTGGCTGCGGCCTTCAGGGTCCATGCTGTGCAACGTGGCGGCAGCCTGCAGCGTCCATGCTGTGCAACGTGGCGGCGGCCTGCAGCGTCCATGCTGTGCAACGTCGTAGCAGCCTGCAGCGTCCATGCTGTGCAACGTGGCTGCGGCCTGCAGCGTCCATGTTGTGCAACGTGGCGGCAGCCTGCAGCGTCCATGCTGTGCAACGTGGCGGCAGCCTGCAGCGTCCATGCTGTGCAACGTGGTAGCAGCCTGCAGCGTCCATGCTCTGCAACGTGGCTGCGGCCTGCAGCGTCCATGCTGTGCAACGTGGCGGCAGCCTGCAGCGTCCATGCTGTGCAACATGGTGGCAGCCTGCAGCGTCCATGCTGTGCAACGTGGCGGCGGCCTGCAGCATCCATGCTGTGTAACAGGGCGGCGGCCTGCAGCGTCTATACTGTGGAACGTGGTGGCGGCCTGGAGCGTCCATGCTGTGCAACGTGGTGGCAGCCTGCAGCGTCCATGCTGTGCAACATGGCGGCAGCCTGCAGCGTCCATGCTGTGCAACGTGGCGGCGGCCTGCAGCATCCATGCTGTGCAACGTGGTGGCAGCCTGCAGCGTCCATGCTGTGCAACGTGGCGGCGGCCTGCAGCATCCATGCTGTGCAACGTAGCGGCGGCCTGCAGCGTCCATGCTGTGCAACGTGGCGGCAGCCTGCCGCGTCCATGCTGTGCAACGTGGCGGCGGCCTGCAGCATCCATGCTGTGCAACATGGCGGCAGCCTGCAGCGTCCATGCTGTGCAACGTGGCGGCGGCCTGCAGCATCCATGCTGTGAAACGTGGTGGCAGCCTGCAGCATCCATGCTGTGCAACGTGGCGGCGGCCTGCAGCGTCCATGCTGTGCAACGTGGCGGCGGCCTGCAGCGTCCATGCTGTGCAACGTGGTAGCAGCCTGCAGCGTCCATGCTGCGCAACGTGTTGGCAGCCTGCAGCGTCCATGCTGTGCAACGTGGCGGCGGCCTGCAGCGTCCATGCTGTGCAACGTGGCGGCGGCCTGCAGCGTCCATGCTGTGCAACGTGGTAGCAGCCTGCAGCGTCCATGCTGCGCAATGTGTTGGCAGCCTGCAGCGTCCATGCTGCGCAACGTGTTGGCAGCCTGCAGCGTCCATGCTGTGCAACGTGGCGGCAGCCTGCGGAGTCCATGCTGTGCAACGTTGGAGCAGTCTGCAGCGTCCATGCTGTGCAACGTGGCAGCAGCCTGCAGCGTCCATGCTGTGCAACGTGGCGGCAGCCTGCAGCGTCCATGCTGTGCAACGTGGTAGCAGCCTGCAGCGTCCATGCTGCGCAACGTGTTGGCGGCCTGCGAAGTCCATGCTGTGCAACGTGGCAGCAGCCTGCAGCGTCCATGCTGTGCAACGTGGTAGCAGCCTGCAGCGTCCATGCTGTGCAACGTGGTAGCAGCCTGCAGCGTCCATGCTGCGCAACGTGTTGGCAGCCTGCAGCGTCCATGCTGTGCAACGTGGCGGCAGCCTGCAGCGTCCATGCTGTGTAACGTGGCGGCGGCCTGCAGCGTCCATGCTGTGCAACGTGGCGGCAGCCTGCAGCGTCCATGCTGTGCAACGTGGCGGCAGCCTGCAGCGTCCATGCTGTGCAACGTGGCGGCGGCCTGCAGCATCCATGCTGTGCAACGTGGCGGCGGCCTGCAGCGTCCATGCTGTGCAACGTGGCGGCGGCCTGCAGCGTCCATGCTGTGCAACGTGGTGGCAGCCTGCAGCGTCCATGCTGTGCAACGTGGCGGCGGCCTGCAGCATCCATGCTGTGCAACGTGGCGGCGGCCTGCAGCGTCCCTGCTGTGCAACGTGGCGGCGGCCTGCAGCATCCATGCTGTGCAACGTGGTAGCAGCCTACAGCGTCTATGCTGTGCAACGTGGCAGCAGCCTGCAGCGTCCATGCTGTGCAACGTGGCAGCGGCCTGCAGCGTCTATGCTGTGCAACGTGGCAGCAGCCTGCAGCGTCCATGCTGTGCAACGTGGTAGCAGCCTACAGCGTCTATGCTGTGCAACGTGGCAGCAGCCTGCAGCGTCCATGCTGCGCAACGTGTTGGCAGCCTGCGGAGTCCATGCTGTGCAACGTTGGAGCAGTCTGCAGCGTCCATGCTGTGCAACGTGGCAGCGGCCTGCAGCGTCCATGCTGTGCAACGTGGTAGCAGCCTGCAGCGTCCATGCTGTGCAACGTGGCGGCAGCCTGCAGCGTCCATGCTGTGCAACGTGGCAGCGGCCTGCAGCGTCCATGCTGTGCAACGTGGTAGCAGACTGCAGCGTCCATGCTGTGCAACGTGGCAGCAGCCTGCAGCGTCCATGCTGCGCAACGTGTTGGCAGCCTGCGGAGTCCATGCTGTGCAACGTTGGAGCAGTCTGCAGCGTCCATGCTGTGTAACGTGGCGGCGGCCTGCAGCGTCCATGCTGTGCAACGTGGCGGCGGCCTGCAGCGTCCATGCTGTGCAACGTGGCGGCAGCCTGCAGCGTCCATGCTGTGCAACGTGGCAGCAGCCTGCAGCGTCCATGCTGTGCAACGTGGTGGCAGCCTGCAGCGTCCATGCTGTGCAACGTGGCGGCGGCCTGCAGCGTCCATGCTGTGCAACGTGGCGGCAGCCTGCAGCGTCCATGCTGTGCAACATTGCGGCGGCCTGCAGCGTCCATGCTGTGCAACGTGGCGGCGGCCTGCAGCATCAATGCTGTGCAACATGGTAGCGGCCTGCAGCGTCCATGCTATGCAACGTGGTAGCAGCCTGCAGCGTCCATGCTGCGCAACGTGTTGGCAGCCTGCGGAGTCCATGCTGTGCAACGTTGGAGCAGTCTGCTGCGTCCATGCTGTGCAACGTGGCAGCAGCCTGCAGCGTCCATGCTGTGCAACGTGGCAGCAGCCTGCAGCGTCCATGCTGTGCAACGTGGCGGCAGGCTGCAGCGGCCATGCTGTGCAACGTGGTAGCAGCCTGCAGCGTCCATGCTGTGCAACGTGGCGGCAGCCTGCAGCGTCCATGCTGTGCAACGTGGTAGCAGCCTGCAGCGTCCATGCTGTGCAACGTGGTAGCAGCCTGCAGCGTCCATGCTGCGCAACGTGGCAACAGCCTGCATCATCCATGCTGTGCAACGTGGCGGCAGCCTGCAGCGTCCATGCTGTGCAACGTGGTAGCAGCCTGCAGCGTCCATGCTGTGCAACGTGGCTGCGGCCTGCAGCGTCCATGCTGTGCAACGTGGTAGCAGCCTGCAGCGTCCATGCTGTGTAACAGGGCGGCGGCCTGCAGTGTCCATGCTGTGCAACGTGGCTGCGGCCTGCAGCGTCCATGCTGTGCAACGTGGCGGCAGCCTGCAGCGTCCATGCTGTGCAACGTGTTGGCGGCCTGCAGCGTCCATGCTGTGCAACGTGGCTGCGGCCTGCAGCGTCCATGTTGTGCAACGTGGCGGCAGCCTGCAGCGTCCATGCTGTGCAACGTGGTAGCAGCCTGCAGCGTCCATGCTGTGCAACGTGGCTGCGGCCTGCAGCGTCCATGCTGTGCAACGTGGCGGCAGCCTGCAGCGTCCATGCTGTGCAACGTGGCGGCAGCCTGCAGCGTCCATGCTGTGCAACGTGGCGGCAGACTGCAGCGTCCATGCTGTGCAACGTGGCTGCGGCCTGCAGCGTCCATGCTGTGCAACGTGGCGGCAGCCTGCAGCGTCCATGCTGTGCAACGTGATAGCAGCCTGCAGCGTCCATGCTGTGCAACGTGGCTGCGGCCTGCAGCGTCCATGCTGTGCAACGTGGCGGCAGCCTGCAGCGTCCATGCTGTGCAACGTGGCGGCAGCCTGCAGCGTCCATGCTGTGTAACGTGGCGGCAGCCTGCAGCGTCCATGCTGTGCAACGTGGTAGCAGTCTGCAGCGTCCATGCTGTGCAACGTGGCGGCAGCCTGCAGCGTCCATGCTGTGTAACAGGGCGGCAGCCTGCAGCGTCCATGCTGTGCAACGTGGTGGCAGCCTGCAGCGTCCATGCTGTGCAACGTGGCAGCCTGCATCGTCCATGCTGTGTAACAGGGCGGCGGCCTGCAGCGTCCATGCTGTTTAACAGGGCGGCAGCCTGCAGCGTCCATGCTGTGCAACGTGGTGGCAGCCTGCAGCGTCCATGCTGTGCAACGTGGCGGCGGCCTGCAGCGTCCATGCTGTGTAACAGGGCGGCGGCCTGCAGCGTCCATGCTGTGCCACGTGGCGGCGGCCTGCAGCGTCCATGCTGTGCAACGTGGCGGCAGCCTGCAGCGTCCATGCTGTGCAACGTGGCGGCAGCCTGCAGCGTCCATGCTGTGTAACAGGGCGGCGGCCTGCAGCGTCCATGCTGTGCAACGTGGCGGCAGCCTGCAGCGTCAATGCTGTGTAACGTGGCAACAGCCTGCAGCGTCCATGCTGTGTAACAGGGCGGCAGCCTGCAGCGTCCATGCTGTGCAACGTGGCAGCAGCCTGCAGCGTCCATGCTGTGCAACGTGGCGGCAGCCTGCAGCGTCCATGCTGTGCAACGTGGTAGCAGCCTGCAGCGTCCATGCTGTGCAACGTGGCAACAGCCTGCAGCGTCCATGCTGTGCAACGTGGCGGCGGCCTGCAGCGTCCATGCTGCGCAACGTGGCGACAGCCTGCAGCGTCCATGCTGTGCAACGTGGCAACAGCCTGCAGCGTCCATGCTGTGCAACGTGGCAGCGGCCTGCAGCGTCCATGCTGTGCAACGTGGTGGCAGCCTGCAGCGTCCATGCTGTGCAACGTGGCGGCAGCCTGCAGCGTCCATGCTGTGTAACAGGGCAGCGGCCTGCAGCGTCCATGCTGTGTAACAGGGCAGCAGCCTGCAGCGTCCATGCTGTGCAACTTGGCGGCGGCCTGCAGCGTCCATGCTGTGCAACGTGGTGGCAGCCTGCAGCGTCCATGCTGTGCAACGTGGCGGCAGCCTGCAGCGTCCATGCTGTGCAACGTGGCGGCAGCCTGCAGCGTCCATGCTGTGCAACGTGGCAGCGGCCTGCAGCGTCCATGCTGTGCAACGTGGCGGCGGCCTGCAGCGTCCATGCTGTGCAACGTGGTGGCAGCCTGCAGCGTCCATGCTGTGCAACGTGGCGGCAGCCTGCAGCGTCCATGCTGTGTAACAGGGCAGCAGCCTGCAGCGTCCATGCAGTGCAACGTGGCAGCAGCCTGCAGCGTCCATGCTGTGCAACGTGGCGGCAGCCTGCAGCGGCCATGCTGTGCAACGTGGCGGCAGCCTGCAGCGTCCATGCTGTGCAACGTGGTAGCAGCCTGCAGCGTCCATGCTGCGCAACGTGTTGGCGGCCTGCGAAGTCCATGCTGTGCAACGTGGAAGCAGCCTGCAGCGTCCATGCTGTGCAACGTGGTAGCAGCCTGCAGCGTCCATGCTGCGCAACATGTTGGCAGCCTGCAGCGTCCATGCTGTGCAACGTGGCGGCAGCCTGCAGCGTCCAAGCTGTGCAACGTGGCGGCGGCCTGCAGCGTCCATGCTGTGCAACGTGGCGGCAGCCTGCAGCGTCCATGCTGTGCAACGTGGCGGCAGCCTGCAGCGTCCATGCTGTGCAACGTGGCGGCGGCCTGCAGCATCCATGCTGTGCAACGTGGCGGCGGCCTGCAGCGTCCATGCGGTGCAACGTGGCGGCGGCCTGCAGCGTCCATGCGGTGCAACGTGGTAGCGGCCTGCAGCGTCCATGCTGTGTAACGTGGCGGCAGCCTGCAGCGTCCATGCTGTGCAACGTGGCGGCGGCCTGCAGCATCCATGCTGTGCAACGTGGCGGCGGCCTGCAGCGTCCATGCGGTGCAACGTGGCGGCGGCCTGCAGCATCCATGCTGTGCAACGTGGTAGCAGCCTACAGCGTCTATGCTGTGCAACGTGGCAGCAGCCTGCAGCGTCCATTCTGCGCAACGTGTTGGCAGCCTGCAGCGTCCATGCTGTGCAACGTTGGAGCAGTCTGCAGCGTCCATGCTGTGCAACGTGGCAGCAGCCTGCAGCGTCCATGCTGTGCAACGTGGCGGCAGCCTGCAGCGTCCACGCTGTGCAACGTGGCAGCGGCCTGCAGCGTCCATGCTGTGCAACGTGGTAGCAGCCTGCAGCGTCCATGCTGTGCAACGTGGCGGCGGCCTGCAGCGTCCATGCTGTGCAACGTGGTAGCAGCCTGCAGCGTCCATGCTGTGCAACGTGGCAGCGGCCTGCAGCGTCCATGCTGTGCAACGTGGTAGCAGCCTGCAGCGTCCATGCTGTGCAACGTGGCGGCAGCCTGCAGCGTCCATGCTGTGCAACGTGGCGGCAGCCTGCAGCGTCCATGCTGTGCAACGTGGCAGCAGCCTGCAGCGTCCATGCTGTGCAACGTGGTGGCAGCCTGCAGCGTCCATGCTGTGCAACGTGGCAGCAGCCTGCAGCGTCCATGCTGTGCAACGTGGTGGCAGCCTGCAGCGTCCATGCTGTGCAACGTGGCGGCGGCCTGCAGCGTCCATGCTGTGCAACGTTGGAGCAGTCTGCAGCGTCCATGCTGTGCAACGTGGCGGCAGCCTGCAGCGTCCATGCCGTGTAACAGGGCGGCGGCCTGCAGCGTCCATGCTATGCAACGTGGTAGCAGCCTGCAGCGTCCATGCTGTGCAACGTGGTAGCAGCCTGCAGCGTCCATGCTGTGCAACGTGGCGGCGGCCTGCAGCATCAATGCTGTGCAACATGGTAGCGGCCTGCAGCGTCCATGCTATGCAACGTGGTAGCAGCCTGCAGCGTCCATGCTGTGCAACGTGGTAGCAGCCTGCAGCGTCCATGCTGAGCAACGTGTTGGCAGCCTGCAGCGTCCATGCTGTGCAACGTTGGAGCAGCCTGCAGCGTCCATGCTGTGCAAAGTGGCGGCAGCCTGCGGAGTCCATGCTGTGCAACGTTGGAGCAGTCTGCAGCGTCCATGCTGTGCAACGTGGCAGCAACCTGCAGCGTCCATGCTGTGCAACGTGGCGGCAGCCTGCAGCGTCCATGCTGTGTAACAGGGCGGCAGCCTGCAGCGTCCATGCTGTGCAACGTGGCGGCAGCCTGCAGCGTCCATGCTGTGCAACGTGGCAGCAGCCTGCAGCGTCCATGCTGTGCAACGTGGCGGCAGGCTGCAGCGTCCATGCTGTGCAACGTGGCGGCAGCCTGCAGCGTCCATGCTGTGCAACGTGGTAGCAGCCTGCAGCGTCCATGCTGTGCAACGTGGTAGCAGCCTGCAGCGTCCATGCTGTGCAACGTGGTAGCAGCCTGCAGCGTCCATGCTGCGCAACGTGGCAACAGCCTGCATCATCCATGCTGTGCAACGTGGCTGCGGCCTGCAGCGTCCATGCTGTGCAACGTGGCGGCAGCCTGCAGCGTCCATGCTGTGCAACGTGGCTGCGGCCTGCAGCGTCCATGCTGTGCAATGTGGCTGCGGCCTGCAGCGTCCATGCTGTGCAACGTGGCGGCAGCCTGCTGCGTCCATGCTGTGCAACGTGGTAGCAGCCTGCAGCGTCCATGCTGTGCAACGTGGCTGCGGCCTGCAGCGTCCATGCTGTGCAACGTGGTAGCAGCCTGCAGCGTCCTTGCTGTGTAACAGGGCGGCGGCCTGCAGCGTCCATGCTGTGCAACGTGGCTGCGGCCTGCAGCGTCCATGCTGTGCAACGTGGCGGCAGCCTGCAGCGTCCATGCTGTGCAACGTGGCGGCGGCCTGCAGCGTCCATGCTGTGCAACGTGGTAGCAGCCTGCAGCGTCCATGCTGTGCAACGTGGCTGCGGCCTGCAGCGTCCATGTTGTGCAACGTGGCGGCAGCCTGCAGCGTCCATGCTGTGCAACGTGGCGGCAGCCTGCAGCGTCCATGCTGTGCAACGTGGTAGCAGCCTGCAGCGTCCATGCTGTGCAACGTGGCTGCGGCCTGCAGCGTCCATGCTGTGCAACGTGGCGGCAGCCTGCAGCGTCCATGCTGTGCAACGTGGTGGCGGCCTGGAGCGTCCATGCTGTGCAACGTGGTGGCAGCCTGCAGCGTCCATGCTGTGCAACATGGCGGCAGCCTGCAGCGTCCATGCTGTGCAACGTGGCGGCGGCCTGCAGCATCCATGCTGTGCAACGTGGTAGCAGCCTGCAGCGTCCATGCTGCGCAACGTGTTGGCGGCCTGCGAAGTCCATGCTGTGCAACGTGGCAGCAGCCTGCAGCGTCCATGCTGTGCAACGTGGTAGCAGCCTGCAGCGTCCATGCTGTGCAACGTGGCTGCGGCCTGCAGCGTCCATGCTGTGCAACGTGGTAGCAGCCTGCAGCGTCCATGCTGTGTAACAGGGCGGCGGCCTGCAGTGTCCATGCTGTGCAACGTGGCTGCGGCCTGCAGCGTCCATGCTGTGCAACGTGGCGGCAGCCTGCAGCGTCCATGCTGTGCAACGTGGCGGCGGCCTGCAGCGTCCATGCTGTGCAACGTGGTAGCAGCCTGCAGCGTCCATGCTGTGCAACGTGGTAGCAGCCTGCAGCGTCCATGCTGTGCAACGTGGCTGCGGCCTGCAGCGTCCATGCTGTGCAACGTGGCGGCAGCCTGCAGCGTCCATGCTGTGCAACGTGGCGGCAGCCTGCAGCGTCCATGCTGTGCAACGTGGCGGCAGACTGCAGCGTCCATGCTGTGCAACGTGGCTGCGGCCTGCAGCGTCCATGCTGTGCAACGTGGCGGCAGCCTGCAGCGTCCATGCTGTGCAACGTGGTAGCAGCCTGCAGCGTCCTTGCTGTGTAACAGGGCGGCGGCCTGCAGCGTCCATGCTGTGCAACGTGGCTGCGGCCTGCAGCGTCCATGCTGTGCAACGTGGCGGCAGCCTGCAGCGTCCATGCTGTGCAACGTGGCGGCGGCCTGCAGCGTCCATGCTGTGCAACGTGGTAGCAGCCTGCAGCGTCCATGCTGTGCAACGTGGCTGCGGCCTGCAGCGTCCATGTTGTGCAACGTGGCGGCAGCCTGTAGCGTCCATGCTGTGCAACGTGGCGGCAGCCTGCAGCGTCCATGCTGTGCAACGTGGTAGCAGCCTGCAGCGTCCATGCTGTGCAACGTGGCTGCGGCCTGCAGCGTCCATGCTGTGCAACGTGGCGGCAGCCTGCAGCGTCCATGCTGTGCAACATGGTGGCAGCCTGCAGCGTCCATGCTGTGCAACGTGGCGGCGGCCTGCAGCATCCATGCTGTGTAACAGGGCGGCGGCCTGCAGCGTCTATACTGTGGAACGTGGTGGCGGCCTGGAGCGTCCATGCTGTGCAACGTGGTGGCAGCCTGCAGCGTCCATGCTGTGCAACATGGCGGCAGCCTGCAGCGTCCATGCTGTGCAACGTGGCGGCGGCCTGCAGCATCCATGCTGTGCAACGTGGTGGCAGCCTGCAGCGTCCATGCTGTGCAACGTGGCGGCGGCCTGCAGCATCCATGCTGTGCAACGTAGCGGCGGCCTGCAGCGTCCATGCTGTGCAACGTGGCGGCAGCCTGCCGCGTCCATGCTGTGCAACGTGGCGGCGGCCTGCAGCATCCATGCTGTGCAACATGGCGGCAGCCTGCAGCGTCCATGCTGTGCAACGTGGCGGCGGCCTGCAGCATCCATGCTGTGAAACGTGGTGGCAGCCTGCAGCATCCATGCTGTGCAACGTGGCGGCGGCCTGCAGCGTCCATGCTGTGCAACGTGGCGGCGGCCTGCAGCGTCCATGCTGTGCAACGTGGTAGCAGCCTGCAGCGTCCATGCTGCGCAACGTGTTGGCAGCCTGCAGCGTCCATGCTGTGCAACGTGGCGGCGGCCTGCAGCGTCCATGCTGTGCAACGTGGCGGCGGCCTGCAGCGTCCATGCTGTGCAACGTGGTAGCAGCCTGCAGCGTCCATGCTGCGCAACGTGTTGGCAGCCTGCAGCGTCCATGCTGCGCAACGTGTTGGCAGCCTGCAGCGTCCATGCTGTGCAACGTGGCGGCAGCCTGCGGAGTCCATGCTGTGCAACGTTGGAGCAGTCTGCAGCGTCCATGCTGTGCAACGTGGCAGCAGCCTGCAGCGTCCATGCTGTGCAACGTGGCGGCAGCCTGCAGCGTCCATGCTGTGCAACGTGGTAGCAGCCTGCAGCGTCCATGCTGCGCAACGTGTTGGCGGCCTGCGAAGTCCATGCTGTGCAACGTGGCAGCAGCCTGCAGCGTCCATGCTGTGCAACGTGGTAGCAGCCTGCAGCGTCCATGCTGTGCAACGTGGTAGCAGCCTGCAGCGTCCATGCTGCGCAACGTGTTGGCAGCCTGCAGCGTCCATGCTGTGCAACGTGGCGGCAGCCTGCAGCGTCCATGCTGTGCAACGTGGCGGCAGCCTGCAGCGTCCATGCTGTGCAACGTGGCGGCGGCCTGCAGCATCCATGCTGTGCAACGTGGCGGCGGCCTGCAGCGTCCATGCTGTGCAACGTGGCGGCGGCCTGCAGCGTCCATGCTGTGCAACGTGGTGGCAGCCTGCAGCGTCCATGCTGTGCAACGTGGCGGCGGCCTGCAGCATCCATGCTGTGCAACGTGGCGGCGGCCTGCAGCGTCCCTGCTGTGCAACGTGGCGGCGGCCTGCAGCATCCATGCTGTGCAACGTGGTAGCAGCCTACAGCGTCTATGCTGTGCAACGTGGCAGCAGCCTGCAGCGTCCATGCTGTGCAACGTGGTGGCAGCCTGCAGCGTCCATGCTGTGCAACGTGGCGGCGGCCTGCAGCATCCATGCTGTGCAACGTGGCGGCGGCCTGCAGCGTCCATGCTGTGCAACGTGACGGCGGCCTGCAGCATCCATGCTGTGCAACGTGGTAGCAGCCTACAGCGTCTATGCTGTGCAACGTGGCAGCAGCCTGCAGCGTCCATGCTGCGCAACGTGTTGGCAGCCTGCGGAGTCCATGCTGTGCAACGTTGGAGCAGTCTGCAGCGTCCATGCTGTGCAACGTGGCAGCGGCCTGCAGCGTCCATGCTGTGCAACGTGGTAGCAGCCTGCAGCGTCCATGCTGTGCAACGTGGCGGCAGCCTGCAGCGTCCATGCTGTGCAACGTGGCAGCGGCCTGCAGCGTCCATGCTGTGCAACGTGGTAGCAGCCTGCAGCGTCCATGCTGTGCAACGTGGCAGCAGCCTGCAGCGTCCATGCTGCGCAACGTGTTGGCAGCCTGCGGAGTCCATGCTGTGCAACGTTGGAGCAGTCTGCAGCGTCCATGCTGTGTAACGTGGCGGCGGCCTGCAGCGTCCATGCTGTGCAACGTGGCGGCGGCCTGCAGCGTCCATGCTGTGCAACGTGGCGGCAGCCTGCAGCGTCCATGCTGTGCAACGTGGCAGCAGCCTGCAGCGTCCATGCTGTGCAACGTGGTGGCAGCCTGCAGCGTCCATGCTGTGCAACGTGGCGGCGGCCTGCAGCGTCCATGCTGTGCAACGTGGCGGCAGCCTGCAGCGTCCATGCTGTGCAACATTGCGGCGGCCTGCAGCGTCCATGCTGTGCAACGTGGCGGCGGCCTGCAGCATCAATGCTGTGCAACATGGTAGCGGCCTGCAGCGTCCATGCTATGCAACGTGGTAGCAGCCTGCAGCGTCCATGCTGCGCAACGTGTTGGCAGCCTGCGGAGTCCATGCTGTGCAACGTTGGAGCAGTCTGCTGCGTCCATGCTGTGCAACGTGGCAGCAGCCTGCAGCGTCCATGCTGTGCAACGTGGCAGCAGCCTGCAGCGTCCATGCTGTGCAACGTGGCGGCAGGCTGCAGCGGCCATGCTGTGCAACGTGGTAGCAGCCTGCAGCGTCCATGCTGTGCAACGTGGCGGCAGCCTGCAGCGTCCATGCTGTGCAACGTGGTAGCAGCCTGCAGCGTCCATGCTGTGCAACGTGGTAGCAGCCTGCAGCGTCCATGCTGCGCAACGTGGCAACAGCCTGCATCATCCATGCTGTGCAACGTGGCGGCAGCCTGCAGCGTCCATGCTGTGCAACGTGGTAGCAGCCTGCAGCGTCCATGCTGTGCAACGTGGCTGCGGCCTGCAGCGTCCATGCTGTGCAACGTGGTAGCAGCCTGCAGCGTCCATGCTGTGTAACAGGGCGGCGGCCTGCAGTGTCCATGCTGTGCAACGTGGCTGCGGCCTGCAGCGTCCATGCTGTGCAACGTGGCGGCAGCCTGCAGCGTCCATGCTGTGCAACGTGTTGGCGGCCTGCAGCGTCCATGCTGTGCAACGTGGCTGCGGCCTGCAGCGTCCATGTTGTGCAACGTGGCGGCAGCCTGCAGCGTCCATGCTGTGCAACGTGGTAGCAGCCTGCAGCGTCCATGCTGTGCAACGTGGCTGCGGCCTGCAGCGTCCATGCTGTGCAACGTGGCGGCAGCCTGCAGCGTCCATGCTGTGCAACGTGGCGGCAGCCTGCAGCGTCCATGCTGTGCAACGTGGCGGCAGACTGCAGCGTCCATGCTGTGCAACGTGGCTGCGGCCTGCAGCGTCCATGCTGTGCAACGTGGCGGCAGCCTGCAGCGTCCATGCTGTGCAACGTGATAGCAGCCTGCAGCGTCCATGCTGTGCAACGTGGCTGCGGCCTGCAGCGTCCATGCTGTGCAACGTGGCGGCAGCCTGCAGCGTCCATGCTGTGCAACGTGGCGGCAGCCTGCAGCGTCCATGCTGTGTAACGTGGCGGCAGCCTGCAGCGTCCATGCTGTGCAACGTGGTAGCAGTCTGCAGCGTCCATGCTGTGCAACGTGGCGGCAGCCTGCAGCGTCCATGCTGTGTAACAGGGCGGCAGCCTGCAGCGTCCATGCTGTGCAACGTGGTGGCAGCCTGCAGCGTCCATGCTGTGCAACGTGGCAGCCTGCATCGTCCATGCTGTGTAACAGGGCGGCGGCCTGCAGCGTCCATGCTGTTTAACAGGGCGGCAGCCTGCAGCGTCCATGCTGTGCAACGTGGTGGCAGCCTGCAGCGTCCATGCTGTGCAACGTGGCGGCGGCCTGCAGCGTCCATGCTGTGTAACAGGGCGGCGGCCTGCAGCGTCCATGCTGTGCAACGTGGCGGCGGCCTGCAGCGTCCATGCTGTGCAACGTGGCGGCAGCCTGCAGCGTCCATGCTGTGCAACGTGGCGGCAGCCTGCAGCGTCCATGCTGTGTAACAGGGCGGCGGCCTGCAGCGTCCATGCTGTGCAACGTGGCGGCAGCCTGCAGCGTCAATGCTGTGTAACGTGGCAACAGCCTGCAGCGTCCATGCTGTGTAACAGGGCGGCAGCCTGCAGCGTCCATGCTGTGCAACGTGGCAGCAGCCTGCAGCGTCCATGCTGTGCAACGTGGCAGCAGCCTGCAGCGTCCATGCTGTGCAACGTGGTAGCAGCCTGCAGCGTCCATGCTGTGCAACGTGGCAACAGCCTGCAGCGTCCATGCTGTGCAACGTGGCGGCGGCCTGCAGCGTCCATGCTGCGCAACGTGGCGACAGCCTGCAGCGTCCATGCTGTGCAACGTGGCAACAGCCTGCAGCGTCCATGCTGTGCAACGTGGCAGCGGCCTGCAGCGTCCATGCTGTGCAACGTGGTGGCAGCCTGCAGCGTCCATGCTGTGCAACGTGGCGGCAGCCTGCAGCGTCCATGCTGTGTAACAGGGCAGCGGCCTGCAGCGTCCATGCTGTGTAACAGGGCAGCAGCCTGCAGCGTCCATGCTGTGCAACTTGGCGGCGGCCTGCAGCGTCCATGCTGTGCAACGTGGTGGCAGCCTGCAGCGTCCATGCTGTGCAACGTGGCGGCAGCCTGCAGCGTCCATGCTGTGCAACGTGGCGGCAGCCTGCAGCGTCCATGCTGTGCAACGTGGCAGCGGCCTGCAGCGTCCATGCTGTGCAACGTGGCGGCGGCCTGCAGCGTCCATGCTGTGCAACGTGGTGGCAGCCTGCAGCGTCCATGCTGTGCAACGTGGCGGCAGCCTGCAGCGTCCATGCTGTGTAACAGGGCAGCAGCCTGCAGCGTCCATGCAGTGCAACGTGGCGGCGGCCTGCAGCGTCCATGCTGTGCAACGTGTTGGCAGCCTGCAGCGTCCATGCTGTGCAACGTGGCGGCAGCCTGCAGCGTCCATGCTGTGCAACGTGGCGGCAGCCTGCAGCGTCCATGCTGTGTAACAGGGCAGCAGCCTGCAGCGTCCATGCTGTGCAACGTGGCGGCGGCCTGCAGCGTCCATGCTGTGCAACGTGGTGGCAGCCTGCAGCGTCCATGCTGTGCAACGTGGCGGCAGCCTGCAGCGTCCATGCTGTGTAACAGGGCGGCAGCCTGCAGCGTCCATGCTGTGTAACAGGGCAGCAGCCTGCAGCGTCCATGCTGTGTAACAGGGCGGCGGCCTGCAGCGTCCATGCTGTGCAACGTGGCGGCAGCCTGCAGCGTCCATGCTGTGTAACAGGGCAGCAGCCTGCAGCGTCCATGCTGTGCAACGTGGCGGCGGCCTGCAGCATCCATGCTGTGCAACGTGGCGACAGCCTGCAGCGTCCATGCTGTGCAACGTGGCGGCGGCCTGCAGCGTCCATGCTGTGCAACGTGGCGGCAGCCTGCAGCGTCCATGCTGTGCAGCGTCCATGCTGTGCAACGTGGCGGCGGCCTGCAGCGTCCATGCTGTGCAACTTGGCGGCAGCCTGCAGCGTCCATGCTGTGCAACGTGGCGGCAGCCTGCAGCGTCCATGTTGTGCAACGTGGCGGCAGCCTGCAGCGTCCATGCTGTGCAACGTGGCGGCAGCCTGCAGCGTCCATGCTGTGTAACAGGGCAGCAGCCTGCAGCGTCCATGCTGTGCAACGTGGCGGCGGCCTGCAGCGTCCATGCTGTGCAACGTGGCGGCAGCCTGCAGCGTCCATGCTGTGTAACAGGGCAGCAGCCTGCAGCGTCCATGCTGTGCAACGTGGCGGCGGCCTGCAGCGTCCATGCTGTGCAACGTGGCGGCAGCCTGCAGCGTCCATGCTGTGCAACGTGGCGGCAGCCTGCAGCGTCCATGCTGTGCAACGTGGTAGCGGCCTGCAGCGTCCATGCTGTGCAACGTGGCGGCAGCCTGCAGCGTCCATGCTGTGCAACGTGGCGGCAGCCTGCAGCGTCCATGCTGTGCAACGTGGCAGCGGCCTGCAGCGTCCATGCTGTGTAATGTGGCAGCGGCCTGCAGCGTCCATGCTGTGCAACGTGGCGGCAGCCTGCAGCGTCCATGCTGTGCAACGTGGCGGCAGCCTGCAGCGTCCATGCTGTGCAACGTGGCGGCAGCCTGCAGCGTCCATGCTGTGCAACGTGGCAGCGGCCTGCAGCGTCCATGCTGTGCAACATGGCGGCAGCCTGCAGCGTCCATGCTGTGCAACGTGGCTGCAGCCTGCAGCGTCCATGCTGTGCAACGTGGTGGCAGCCTGCAGCGTCCATGCTGTGTAACATGGCGGCGACCTGCAGCGTCCATGCTGTGCAACGTGGCGGCAGCCTGCAGCGTCCATGCTGTGCAACGTGGCGGCAGCCTGCAGCGTCCATGCTGTGCAACGTGGTAGCGGCCTGCAGCGTCCATGCTGTGCAACGTGGCGGCAGCCTGCAGCGTCCATGCTGTGCAACGTGGTGGCGGCCTGCAGCGTCCATGCTGTGCAACGTGGCGGCAGCCTGCAGCGTCCATGCTGTGCAACGTGGTAGCAGCCTGCAGCGTCCATGCTGTGCAACGTGGCGGCGGCCTGCAGCGTCCATGCTGTGCAACGTGGCGGCAGCCTGCAGCGTCCATGCTGTGCAACGTGGCGGCGGCCTGCAGCGTCCATGCTGTGTAACGTGGTGGCAGCCTGCAGCGTCCATGCTGTGCAACGTGGCGGCGGCCTGCAGCGTCCATGCTGTGCAACGTGGCGGCGGCCTGCAGCGTCCATGCTGTGCAACGTGGCGGCAGCCTGCAGCGTCCATGCTGTGTAACGTGGCGGCAGCCTGCAGCGTCCATGCTGTGCAACGTGGCGGCAGCCTGCAGCGTCCATGCTGTGCAACGTGGTGGCAGCCTGCAGCGTCCATGCTGTGCAACGTGGCAGCGGCCTGCAGCGTCCATGCTGTGCAACGTGGCGGCAGCCTGCAGCGTCCATGCTGTGCAACGTGGCGGCGGCCTGCAGCGTCTATACTGTGCAACGTGGTGGCAGCCTGCAGCGTCCATGCTGTGCAACGTGGTGGCAGCCTGCAGCGTCCATGCTGTGCAACGTGGCAGCGGCCTGCAGCGTCCATGCTGTGCAACGTGGCGGCAGCCTGCAGCGTCCATGCTGTGCAACGTGGCGGCGGCCTGCAGCGTCTATACTGTGCAACGTGGTGGCAGCCTGCAGCGTCCATGCTGTGCAACGTGGCGGCGGCCTGCAGCGTCTATACTGTGCAACGTGGTGGCAGCCTGCAGCGTCCATGCTGTGCAACGTGGCGGCGGCCTGCAGCGTCCATGCTGTGCAACGTGGCGGCGGCCTGCAGCGTCCATGCTGTGCAACGTGGTAGCAGCCTGCAGCGTCCATGCTGTGCAACGTGGTAGCAGCCTGCAGCGTCCATGCTGTGCAACGTGGTAGCAGCCTGCAGCGTCCATGCTGTGCAACGTGGCGGCGGCCTGCAGCGTCCATGCTGTGCAACGTGGTAGCAGCCTGCAGCGTCCATGCTGTGCAACGTGGCAGCAGCCTGCAGCGTCCATGCTGTGCAACGTGGCGGCAGCCTGCAGCGTCCATGCTGTGTAACAGGGCAGCGGCCTGCAGCGTCCATGCTGTGCAACGTGGCGGCAGCCTGCAGCGTCCATGCTGTGTAACAGGGCAGCGGCCTGCAGCGTCCATGCTGTGCAACGTGGCGGCAGCCTGCAGCGTCCATGCTGTGTAACAGGGCAGCGGCCTGCAGCGTCCATGATGTGCAACGTGGCGGCCGCCGCTCACAGACCCAGCCTGCAAAATAGTGCCCTCCCTTTCGCCAGCTCGCACGCCCGGACCACACCACAACAGTGCCCTCAGTCCCTGGCAAAGTCCCCTCTGGCCGCGGATCGGCCCTCTCCTGACTGTGGCGGTGCTGGGCTGTGTCCGCAGCCACCACGCTGAGTCCCCGATGGATGAGAACGCATGCAACTGGCACTGCCGTAACTCGGCCGGTCGGGGGAGGAACATCGGGGTGTGGGCCTCAGGCAATATCCTGAGGCCATCGATAGGGCGCGCAGCGAACTCGGAGAGTACGCTGCTTTGAGGGGGCGGAGCATCGCGGAAGTGGGGTCGCCCCCTATTTGATTGTGAACGAGGATTCTCCGGCCGATTTGTGAATGCGATTTTGGCGTCGGTGACTGGGGAATCCCGCCCCCTGTCTCAGATTCCTGCCCAAGGAATCTACTAGCAATTTTAGAATGCCTTGGAAAATAAAGAGATCATGAACCTGTAAAATCTAAAAAAACAAGGACTGCAAGAATTATTTTTTTTGAATTTAGAGTACCCAATTTAGTTTTTCCAATTAAGGGGCAATTTAGCGTGGCCAATCCACCTACCCTGCACATCTTTGGATGTATTGTGCCAACTAGGCACGTAGGGCCTCTGTGATAGCGCCGATACATCTGTGCGCGAAGCTCTGAGATTCCGGACAGGTCCCCACTCGACGCCTGGATGGACTCCGTGACGTAAAAGTTCAGGACGATGGTCACCTTGACGGCCACCGGGTCTAGGTGTCCATCCCATTCCCCAGCGGTGCCAGTTGTGCCATGATCTGGCAGATATGTCACACTGGCCTCCTGCTCAGCTGGAGTCTACGACGGCATGACCAGTCCGGCGGGTCCTCGAATGACAGGCGCTTCCGGTACTCGGGAGGCATCAGGCGCCTCCTCCACAGCCTGTTGGGCGGCCGGCTCTCCATCCTCAGTGGCTGCCTCCTGTTCCTCTGGGGCAGATTCCGCTGCTGCAGCTTCCTCCTCCTCGAGCAACTCCAGCTCGTACTGCGCAGGGCATCCCCCAGGGCTGAGGCGACCAGCAGGTAGGCTACCACTGGTGGTTGAATTCCAATATCCATTGTCTGCTGGTGATGAAAGGCCGACATGTTAGCATGGTGTGTACCCCTGTGCCCAATCAGATCCAACGGGCTACAGGGTGGCCCCAGTTGGCACTGTGGACCCTGGTCCTGCATGTCCCCCTCCCTCCCCATCACCGCACCCCTGGCCCCGTCGACGTATGGCACTGTGGGGGCCTCTGGAACTGGCGTCAGATGTCCCCTGGCACCGTGTGAGCTGGGGTGCAGGGGTGGGGCACCCATATGGCCAGTGTTACTCTGCAGAACCAGGGGCCAAGGTAGGTGGTCAGTGGGATTCACAGCAAGATACCTGCCTTGCAGGCCATGGCAATGGGGTTCTGTGCCTGGTCACCGCCCCAGTCCCGTGGGGGTTCACCCTGGCCCCACGGTTTATCCCCTGGTTACCCACCCCCCCCCCCCCCCCGCCCCCAGCCCTGGCAGGAACGCCCCCCCACAGCCCAGTCAGTGCCCAGCCCAGCAGCCATCGTCGCGTCTCTCCTGTCCTACTTCTCTCTCTCCTTCATCAGCCACAGCGCCTGTTTCTCGATATTTAAAAGCACAAGTGAACCTCGCCGTCGGGAATTCGCCCCAGTGGAGGCAGAGAATCGAGGATGCCCCGGAATATATCGGTAATGATATACCAACGGCGTTTACTGTACGCGGAACGCATTGACTCCGCTGTCGAGGCTCCATGTTGGTGAGGGGCCGGCGTGCGTAAGATGTTCCCCGCGCATGCGCAGGATTGGGCCGCGTAAGGACGCTGGAGCGGCATGAACCCTGTGGGGGACAGAATAGGTCGTGTCCGGACCCTGTTTGCGCCATCGTGAAACGTGACGGCGTTCACGACGGCGCGAACACTTGGCCTCAATATCGGAGAATCGCCCCCGTAATATTACAAGTTCCTCAATGAAAGGAGGTTTGTTGAAATGAGGTGAGGTCCAAGATGTAAATGTCGATCAGATAGCAGGCATAATAAGTACTGTGTATCAGACTGACAAGAAATGGATGTTAAAGATTAGGGGCGGAATTCTCTGCTGCCCGCCGCCGATATCGTAATTGGCGATCGGGCAGAGAATGGGCTCCGACGCCCAAATCGGGGCCGGCGCCAGTTTGACGCTGGTCAGCCATACTCCGTATAACCCCTGGTTCTGGACTCCGTAGCTGACAAACTCCATGTATGCCATTAGTGAATTGATGTTGAGTGCATCTCTGTGTTTATAGAATATTCTGTACACATTAATACAGAACCAATCAGTGATTAAGACAAACAATTGAACTTTTAATGAATTTGCACTCCCAGCGCCCCCTTCAAACTGGCGTCATCGTGCCGTGTGCCGTTGCAACGGCATTGGCGCATCACCGACTGGCCCGTCCCCAATGGGACGAGCTCCCAACGGCGCGGTTGATGTGTGATCGAAGTGGTCGGGAACACGGCATGGCGGCTGGGGACTGTGTCCATCGCCACCACACTCGGCCAGGATCCGTGCTGCTGGCCGGGGGGTGGGCTTTCGCGAGGGCTGGGGAGATGGGTGGGGGGTAGCCAGGGGGTGTTCAGGGGGTGGCCTATGGGGTCGCGGATGGTGGCACGGGTCCGCGCGAGACCGACGCCATTTTGTACGGCCCGACCGCCGCTGGTCATTGCCGTGCGCATGCGTGGCCAGGGACTTGGCCATTCTCCGGCCGTTTCCGGCGCAGGAGCCAGACGTTTCACCCAGCGCCGCTGCCAGCCCCTCACCAGTCCCAGAATCGGTGAAGATTTGGCGCCAATCTGTGCGTCGTAAAACGCCTGCAAATTCTCCGTTTGAGCCAGCACTTAGCCGCTGAAATGGAGAATCCAGCTCTAGATGAATCCTGAAGCGACTGACTACAAGGTGACTGATATGGTGATGGACAAAAGGAACCTTTAACATAAATTAGGCTAAAGAAAGACAAAATACCAGGATTCCAAGGGGGGACATTGATGAAACTCTAAGCATTATATTTCAAAGTTCTATAGTGTCTGGATGTGTACCAGAGGTCTTGAGTGCGGTCAGTGTCGTAGCCATTGTTAAAAATAGAGACAGAGTTAATTGGCCTCTAATTGCTCGGAAATTACAGAGTTTTGAATAAAAGTGACACAGAAATATAGAAAATAGAAGCAGGAGGAGGCCATTCGGCCCTTCGGGCCTGATCCATCATTAATTATGCCATGGCTGATCATCAAGTTCAATACCCTGAACCCACCTTGCCCCCCCATATCCCTTGATCCCTTTAACCCCAAGAGCCAAATTCCTTCTTGAAATTACACAATTTCTGGCCTCAAATATTTTGTGTGGCAGCAAATTCCACAGATTCACCACTCTCTGGGTGAACAAATTTCTCCTCTCCTCAGTCTGTAGCCACCTAAATTGGCCAACTCCCGATTTAAAATGGCGAACGGCAAAGGCTGATGGGAAAGTCAGCCAACAAGACAGAAACCAGCAGCTGCAGGTTTGCTGTGTATTTACCTCTGCAAAGGCCAGACAACATCGATACCAGTGACCATCAGCATAACAATGTAGCAGCCATCTACATACTGATGAGCAATCCCCGGGAACAATAAGTAACATTTTGGACACACAAAGCAAAGCCAGACTCCTCGGCACCAGCAGGAGCCAACACAAAGGAGGAGAACGAGCACCTCAAGACCGCCCATCAATCAGGGAACCGCTCCAGTATTGGAGAAAATCGAACCAAGCGATTGGGACAAAGTCCAATCACTTGGGACCAGGTACAGGGTCCGCCCCGAAAGACAGGAAGCCCCTGGGGACTATAAGAGTTGAGCCCCAAGTTCAAATCGCTCTCTTCACGTCTTCGTCCTGCCCGGGGCACCCAGCAACACGAACCAACATTGACCGTGACCGGTGCCGTGACCACCGACAGAAGTAAGTCTTAATTCAATGCTCGCTACGAGATAGGCGCTCCTAGCTACCAATCCGTACCAACTTCGAATCCCGCAGACTCAGAACCCGAACGAAAGGCCATTTGTTCCCCTGACCTGGTGGGCCAGTTCCAAGTTAAGTATAGGCCTGTTAGTTGTAGAAGTAGCTTAGACGTAGAATCTGTGCATGAGTAGCAATTACTGTGTATAATAAATGTGCTTTGATTTGAATCTTACTAATCGGTGTATTGGGTTATTGATCATTACTCGGACTTGAACCTCGTGGCGGTATCATAAAGATACCTGGCGACTCGAGAGCAAAGGTAATAAAACAGAGCAATTGAACCAAGGAGAAAATCAGCAACAAGTCCTAAAAGGTTTACTCCTTATCATCAAACTATTACCCCAGTTCTGGACACCTCAGGAACATTCTTTCTGAATCTACCCTGTCTAATTCTGTTAGAATTTTGTAAGTTTCCATGAGATCCCCTCTCACTCTTCTGAGCTCCAATGAATATAATCCTAACCAATTTAGTCTCTCCTCATATGCAGTCCCGCCATCCCAGGAGTCAGACTGGTAAACCTTCACTGCACCCTCTCCATAGTGGGTTTCTTCCGGATGCTCCGGTTTCCTCCAGGTGCTCCAGTTTCCTCCCACAGTTCAAAGATATGCCGGTTAGATGGATTAGCTATACTAAATTGCCCTTTGTGTCCAAAAATGGGGAGGTGGGTGTGGTATTCTGTGTTAGAGGACTACGGTACCCAGTAATGCCGGAATACCATTGGTGGAGAATGTACTTGTTCCCATTGGATAAGCTTGTATGTTAGCTCCGCCCTGCAAGGTATAAGAGCCCGTGCCACCCCAGCAGTTTTCTTCTGTACCTGCGCTGCTGGGGGAAACATCTAACGTATTAAAGCCTTCAATTGTCTCCAATCTCGTTTCTGAGGTTATTGATCGTGCATCAGCGGCAATAGGGAGGAGGTGTGAGGATGGGTTGGAGGTGTGGGTTTGGGCGGGGTACCTTTTCAAAGGGCCAGTGCAAACTCGATGGGCAGAATGGCCTCCTTCTGCACTGTAAATTCTCTGATACCAAGAACATGCTTCCTCAGATAAGGGCACTAAAACTGCAATATTCCAGGTGTGGCCTCACCAATGCCCTATATAATTGCAGTAAAACATCTCTATTCCTATACTCAAATCCTCTCGCTATGAAGGCCAACATACCATTTGCCTTCTTTGCTGCCTGCTGTACTTGCGCACTTACTTTCAGCGACTGATACACGAGGACACCAGTGTCTCGCTGAGTATCCCTCTCTCTCAATTTACACCCATTCAAATAATAATCTGCCTTCCTATTTTTGCTACCGAAGCGGATAACCTCACATTTATCCATATTACACTGCATCTGCAGTACATGTGCCCACTCACTCAGCCTTTCCAAATCCTGCTTAAGCATCTCTGCGTCCTCCTCACAGATCACCCTCCCACCCAACTTTGTATCATCTGCAAATTTGGAGATAACATTTAGTTCCCTCGTCCAAATCATTAATATATAATGTGAACAGTTGGGGTCCTAGCACAGATCCTGCGGTATCTCACTAGTCACTGCCTGCCAGTCAGAGAAAGACCCATTTCGTTGAAATTTTTGCTTCCTGTCTGCTAACCAGCTTTCTGTCCATCTCCAGGCACTACCCGTAATCCCGCTTTAACTTTACATATTAATCTGCAATGTGAGACCTTCTGAAAGTCTAAAAAACCCACATCCACTGGTTCTCGCTGGTCAACTACTAGTTACATCTTCAAAGAATTCTAGAAGATTTGTCAAGCATGATTTTCCTTTTATAAATCCATGTTGTCTTTGTCTGATTACACCACTGCTTTCCAAATGCTGTGCTATGAAATCCTTGATAATGGACTCCAGCAACTTCCCTACTACTGACGTAAGGCTCACTGGTCTATTGTTCCCTGTTTTCTCTCCACCTTCCTTTTTGAATAACAGAGTTATATTTGCTACCCTCCAATCTGTAGGAACCGTTCCAGAGTCCAAAGAATTTTGGAAAATAACCACCAATGGGTCTACTATTTCTAGAGCCACTTCCTTAAGTACTCTGGGATGAAGATAATCAGGCCCTGGAGATTTGTCCTCATTCAATCTCATTAATGTCCCCAAAATTGTTTCATTACTTACACTAATTTCCTTCAGCTCCTCACTAAAGCTTGTGCTTCTCAGAACTTCCGGTACATTATTCATGTCTTCCACTGTGAAGACAGGAGCAAATTACAAATTTAGTTCCTCAGCCATTTCTTTCTTTCATAGAATTTACAGTGCAGAAGAAGGACATTCAGCCCATCGAGTCTGCATCAGCCCTTGGCACGCCTCCACCCCATCCCCATAACCCAGTAACCCCACCTAACCTTTTGGTCACTTGGAGCAGTCTAGCAAGGCCAATCCACCTAACCTGCACATTTTTGGACTGTGGGAGGAACCGGAACACCCGAAGGAAACCCACAGACACATGGGGAGAAAGTGCAAACTCCACACAGTCATCCAAGGCTGGAATTAAACCCGGGTCCCTGGAGCTGTGAGGCAGCAGTGCTAACCACTGTGCCACCATGCCACCCATACCCTGGTATGAATACCCCCGTTTCTAACTGTAAGGGTTTTTATTAATCTTTTTCTCTTTACATACCAATGGAAACTTTTACAGTAAGTTTTTATGTTCCCCGCTAGTTTACTTTCAAATTGGTATTTTTTCCTTCTTAATCATTCTCTTGGTCTGCCTTTGCTGAATTTTAAACAGTTCCCAATGTCCAGGGTCTATTGCTTTTTCTTGCTAATTTGTATCCTCATCTTCGAATCAAATACTCTTTTCTAATTTTCCTTGTGAGCCATGGTTTGGCCACATTTTGCACCAAATAGGAATAAACAACTTTTGGAGTTCACTTATCCATTTCTTGAATGTCTACCATTGCCTGTCCGCTGTCCTTCCTTTCAGTAATGTTCCCAGTCTGTTATTGCCAGCACATGCCTCATACCATCCTATTTACCTTTATTGAGGCTCAGGACTTTGGTCTCAGAATCAACCAGCTCATTATTCACCTTGTTAAAGAATTCTACCACATTATGGTCACTCTTCCCCAAGTGTACTCTCACAACTTGATTGCCAACTAATCCTTTCTCATTGCACAACACCCAGTCCAAGATGGCGTATTCCCTTGTTGGTTACTCAAGATACTGGTCCAGAAAACCATCCCATATACACTCCAGAAATTCTTCCTCTATTGTACTGTGACTAATTTGAGTCACCAATCTATATGCAGATTAAAGTCACCCATAGTCACAGATGCACCTCTGACTTCCTGTCCAATGCTATTCCCAACATTACCACTGCAGTTTGGTGGTCTGTATACGACCTCTACGAATGTGTTTTGCCCCTTGGTGTTTCTTAACTGGACCCAGAGAGATTCCACATCATCTGTACTAATATCAATATCTTCTTAAATCAACAATACAACTCCACCACCTTTTCCTTTCTCGCTGTCCTTCCTAAAAACTGAATAGCTCTCAATGTTTAGTTCCCATCATTGGTCACCTTGGAGCCATGTCTCCATAATCCCAATTATCAGCACATCCGTTTACCTCTATCTGCGCAACTAATTCATCCATTTTATTTTGAATGCTCCTCACATTCAGGTGCAAAACTTTAAGGCCAGTCCTTTTAACGTACCTTGTCCCGTCCCTATTATTTTTTACATTACCCTAAATCTAAATAAGGAGCAAATAGTAACAACATACCCAGCATTGGCTGCTTGGTTGTAGACATCACAGAACCAGATGGTGCTGTAACACCTCGGTGATTTACTGCCGTGCATTGTGTGGCAGTATTCACACAGTGTGCCAGTATTCAGGAAGTGAATAATAAGTACAGAGTCAGGGGCCAATCAAGTGCATCACCTTTTCCTAGATGGTGGCTGGTTTCCATATGACCATAAGACCATCAGACACAGGAGCAGAATTAGGCCACTTGGCCCATCGAGTCTGCTTCGCCATTCAATCATGGCTGATATTTTCTCATCTCTATTCTCCTGCCTTCTCCCCATAACCCCTGATCCCCTTATTAATCAAGAACCTATCTATCTCTGTCTTAAAGACACTCAGTGATTTGGCCTCCACAGCCTTCTGCGGCAAAGGGTTCCACCGATTCACCACCCTCTGGCTGAAGAAATTCCTCCTCATCTCTGTTTTAAAGGGTCGTCCCTTTAGTCTGCGATTGTGTCCTCTGGTTCTAGTTTTTCCTGCAAATGGAAACATCCTCTCCACGTCCACTCTATCCAGGCCTCGCAGTATCCTGTAAGTTTCAATAAGATCCTTCCTCAACCTTCTAAACCCCAACGAGTACAGACCCAGACTCCTCAACCGTTCCTCATCCGACAAGCTCTTAATTCCAGCGATCATTCTTGTGAACCTCCTCTGGACCCTTTCCAAGGCCAGTTTCCTGACTATTGTTGCAATTACACCCATCCAAGAAAGTGATGAACATTCCACCACCCTCTGGAGTTGAAGGCAAAGCATGGTGCAGAGGCACTGATGGATCAGCAGGTCAGTCACTCATCACAGAAATACCCAATCATTGTCCAGCTGTTTTAACTCTGTTGATATGGGTGGTGCTGTTCAGTTTTTGGTCCATGGTGACCCTTCAGGATGTTGGTGGTGGGGGAAACCCAACAATGGTAAGTTGTTGAAGGTCAGGGGAGTGGCTGGGCTTCGTCTTGTTGGAGGTGACCATTACCTCGTGGTATGAATGTTACCTACTACTTATCAGTTGAAGCCTGGATGTTAGTTTAGTCCTACTGTAGACCAGCAAGCTTTCTTCATTGTTGGAGGAATTGTGAATGGGGCTGTACAGTATAGAATTGTTCCATACAGTCCTACGCCTGACCTTATAGCTGAATTCAAGCATAATATTTTTATAATAATAATCTTTATTGTCACAAGTAGGCTTACATTAACATTGCAATGAAGTTACTGTGAAAAGTCCCTAGTCGCCACACTCCGGCGCCTGTTCGGGTACACTGAGGAAGAATTCAGAATATCCAATTCACCTAACAGCAAGTCTTTCGGGACTTGTGGGAGGAAACCGGAGCACCCGGAGAAAGCCCATGCAGACACAGAGAGAACTAGCAGACTCCACACACAGTGGCCCAAACCGGGAATCGAACCTGGGACCCTGGAGCTGTGAAGCAACAGTGCTACCCACTGTGCTAAGGTGCTGCTAAGTAGTGTTTAAGTCATAATAATTTAGCTTTCTTCGCAACAAGAGACGGAAGTGACTTCTCAGGGCCATTTCTAAAGAATGCCCAAAGTACCACAAACACTGTGGAACACCTGGCTCCATTACTAAAGGATACAGTCAGATAAGTACTGTCTCATGCTAATACAATGAATGTTGCAAATCACCTTGTGTACCACAGTGTGGTTCTGCACATTTTGTTTTCACCATACACCATGTTCTATTGTGTATCACCATGTGAAATCAGGGCCTCATACTTGTTTGTTCGACTGTGAACATACCTGACACGCCAAGTCGAGTGGCACCAAAGGGTTCATTTACAATTTGAACCCGAGGCAATGTGATTATGGTTAACAGCTGAACTGCAGTGTTAAAATGCCATGGGAAATGAAAACATTGTGGTCTGGCTGCCATTAGATGAGACTATCAGCAGATTTATTCTTTGTACCTGCATTCTATTATTATCACTTTAATTACCTGATCACGATAGATAGGTAGTCTCCAAAGGAATAGTGTCATTGAAAGTGAAGCACTTATAACTAATGGAAGTTTCTATCTTTTTGCAACTGTTGAAATAAGTACACTGCAAATATTCACATATAGCGATACCTCTTTGGAGCTCTATTTGCATTTTCTTCAGTACCGTAATCTAGTTTGGTGATATAATCATATTGGGTTCCAGTGTGTGCACTCTCTGAGAGCAGTGAAAAGAATGTTTTAAGTATGGGCCAACTGAGGAGTACTTTGATGATTATTCAGCAATGTTTGACAGAATTAGGAAAGAACCATCTTCCCTCTCTCCATGGCACAGAATGGCCTTGATTTCAATCCCTCATAATGAGCGGGAGAGAGTCAGAGGGGGATGCAGGAGGAGATAAATTATCAGCATAGGGTAACCAAACCATTCGCACTGCTTTAAGTGAAGGATGGTAGCCATGGTGTGGAGATGCCGGCGTTGAACTGGGGTGAGCACAGTAAGTAGTCTTACAACAGCAGGTTAAAGTCCAATAAGTTTGTTTCAAATCACTAGCTTTCAGAGCACAGCTCCTTCCTCAGGTGAATGAAGAGATGGGTTCCAGAAACATATATATATAGACAAAGTCAAAGATGCAAGACGATACTTTGAATGCAAGTCTTTGCAGGTAATTAAGTCTACAGGTCCAGTCAGAGCAACTGGAGAGAGGGATAATCATAGGTTAAAGAGGTGTGAATTGTCTCAAGCCAGGGCAGTTGGTAGAATTTCGCAAGCCCAGGCCAGATGGTAGGGGTGAAAACCAGTGATTTGAAACAAACCTGTTGGACTTTAACCTGGTGTTGTAAGACTTCTTAAGTGAAGGAATCAGACTATAGACAAAGCTCCGAGGAAAAGCAGGGGGGAGTAATGAGTATAATTAAATCACAACTTGCTGACATCATCGGCACTGCAATTTTAATGTAGATTAAATTTGGTGGAAGCTCCTTGAGAGGCTTTCCCAGCAGTTATTCCTGGTTTCTGGGGGTAATTGAGGACACAGTACAGACGTTCATCCCAAAGAAAAGAAAGGTTATCAGAGGGGGGATTAGGCAGCCATGGCTGACAAAGGAAGTCAGGGAATGCATCAATGCAAAAGAGAAAGCCTAGAATGTGGCAAAGAGTAGTGGGAAGTCAGAAGATTGGAAAGGCTACAAAAACAAACAGAGGATAACAAAGAGAGAAATAAGGAAAGAGAGGATCAAATATGAAGGTAGGCTAGTCAGTAACATTAGGAATGATAGTAAAAGTTTCTTTAAATACATTAAAAACAAACGGGAGGCAAAAGTAGACATTGGGCCGCTCCAAAATGACGCTGGTAATCTAGTGATGGGAGACAAGGAAATAGCTGAGGAACTAAATAAGTACTTTGCGTCAGTCTTCACAGTAGAAGACATGAGTAATATCCCAACAATTCAGGAAAGTCAGGGGGCAGAGTTGAATATGGTAGCCATCACAAAGGAGAAAGTGCTAGAGAAACTAAGAGGTCTAAAAATTGATAAATCTCCGGGCCCAGATGGGCTACATCCTAGAGTTCTAAAGGAGATAGCTGAAGAAATAGTGGAGGCGTTAGTTATGATCTTTCAAAAGTCACTGGAGTCAGGGAAAGTCCCAGAGGATTGGAAAATCGCTGTTGTAACCCCCCTGTTCAAGAAGGGAACAAGGAAAAAGATGGAAAATTATAGGCCAATTAGCCTAACCTCGATTGTTGGCAAGATTCTAGAATCCATCGTTAAGGATGAGATTTCTAAATTCTTGGAAGTGCAAGGTCGGATTAGGACAAGTGAGCATGGATTTAGTAAGGGGAGGTCGTGCCTGACAAACCTGTTAGAGTTCTTTGAAGAGATAACAAATAGGTTAGACCAAGGAGAGCCAATGGATGTTATCTATCTTGACTTCCAAAAGGCCTTTGATAAGGTGCCTCACGGAAGACTGCTGAGTAAAATAAAGGCCCATGGTATTCGAGGCAAGGTACTAACATGGATTGACGATTGGCTGTCAGGCAGAAGGCAGAGAGTTGGGATAAAAGGTTCTTTTTCGGAATGGCAACCGGTGACGAGTGGTGTCCCGCAGAGGTCAGTGTTGGGGCCACAGCTGTTCTCTTTATATATTAACGATCTAGATAACGGGGCATTCTGGCTAAGTTTGCCGATGATACAAAGATAGGTGGAGGGGCAGGTAGTATTGAGGAGGTGGGGAGGTCGCAGAAAGATTTAGACAGTTTAGGAGAGGTCCAAGAAATGGCTGATGAAATTCAACATGGGCAAATGCGAGATCTTGCACTTTGGAAAAAAGAATAGAGGCATGGACTATTTTTTAAACCGTGACAAAACTCCTAATGCTGAAGTGCAAAGGGACTTGGGAGTCCTAGTCCAGGATTCTCTAAAGGTAAGCTTGCAGGTTGAGTCTGTAATTAAGAAAGCAAATGCAATGTTGTCATTTATCTCAAGATAAATAATTGGAATATAAAAGCAGGGATGTACTTCTGAAGCTTTATAAAGCACTAGTTAGGCCCCATTTAGAATACTGTGAGCAATTTTGGGCCCCACACCTTAGGAAGGACATACTGGCCCTGGAGCGGGTCCAGCGGAGATTCACACAGATGATCCCAGGAATGGTAGGCCTAACATACGATGAACGTCTGAGGATCCTGGGATTATATTCATTGGAGTTTATGAGGTTGAGGGGAGATCTAATAGAAACTTCCAAGAAAATGGATGGCTTAGATAGGGTGGACGTAGGGAAGTTGTTTCCATTAGCAGGGGAGACTAGGACCCGGGGGCACAGCCTTAGAATAAAAGGGAGTCACTGCCACAGAGGACGGTGGAGGCCGGGACGTTGAGTGTCTTTAAGACAGAAGTTGATAAATTCTTGATTTCTCGAGGAATTAAGGGCTATGGAGAGAGAGCGGATAAATGGAGTTGAAATCAGCCATGATTGAATGGTGGAGTGGACTCGATGGGCTGAATGGCCTTACTTCCGCTCCTATGTCTTATGGTCTTATGGCTTTCCCAGCAGTTATTCTTGGTAAGCGCTTCTGGCTCCCCAGGCTAAATAACACTTTGAGCATTCCTTGTGACCCCGGGCTGCTCCCCAAAGGCCCTTCAAGAAAACCTTCAGCTTCCCTCAGGGTTGATTGTCAACTTCTCCCTCCCCCTACTCTGATTACCAGACTTTTCCCAGCCCTACTGATAATCAACCTCCACCCAATTCCACCCCATTGCCTACCCCTCCAACACAACTACCCTCCATCCCTCCTCATCACCAGTCACCCCTCCAACCACCACCTCTCTCCATTCTGGCCAACCCAACCAACTCCTAGCTCTGCCCATCGTAACTTCCCCCGAGCTCTTGTGAACTCAGAGGTACCTTCCCAGTACTGACAACCATCCCCAAGGCTCCTCGGCTATGACCTCCTGCAGCTTGCATTCCCTCCTGTTGGCCAAACAAAGCTATCCATTTGATTGGCTGTGAGGCAGCTGTACAATATGAAAGCAAAAAAATAAACACATGAATTAATAAACCAACTGAAAGCCCCTTTATAGGGGCTCAGGCTCTACCAACTGAACTCGCCAGACACGTATCCCCTATTTGTATATTCTTTTTAAACCAATTATATAAACAAATTAAGAAATTAAAAGCCACTTAATGGGGCATTGTGGCAAAAAGACAAAAAGTTAAAGAAACTTATTATTTTAAATTTAAACAATGTTCCAGAGCCTGATGATACAATCCATACAATATGTTGACACTTTGTCGTTAAGATCGCCTCCCTGGCCTTGCCCTGCTTTTTGACCCCACTTCACTGCTCGCACTTTGCACATAATAAGACCATAAGATGTCGGAGCAGAAGAAAGCCACTCGGCCCATCGCGTCTGCTAATTCATTCAATGAGATCACGGTTGATCGGATATAATCCTCAACTCCACTTTCCCACCTTATGCAAATAACCCTTGATTCCCTTACTGACTAGCAATCTGTCTCTCCGTGGGTGGAATTGTCTCAGGGGAGATAGCGGTGGCCATCTTAGGGAGGCCCAGAGGGTGAGAGAAATGTGAATGGGGGAGCTGGTTAAGGAGGGGCTATGGCTGATCGGGGAGGGGGTGGCCAACCCGGCTGATTATGTGGAATGTTCAGGGGTGAATGGGCCGCTGAAGATGTCTTGCATTTTCGCACATTTAAGGAGTTTGAAGGCGGACGTGGTGTTTCTTCAGGAGGCGCATTTAAAGGTGCGAGGACTGGGTAAGGTTGAGGAAAGGTTGGGTCAGTGCAGAGATGAGTGTAGTGGCCATCACTAAGGCGAAGGTTCTGGGGAAACTGAAAGGTCTGAAGGTAGATAAGTCACCTGGACCGGATGGACTACACCCCAGGGTTCTAAAAGAGATAGCTGAGGAGATTGTAGAGGCATTGGAGGTGATCTTTCAGGAATCACTGGAGGCAGGAAGGGTCCCGGATGACTCAAAAGTGGCTAATTTAACACCGCTGTTTAAGAAGGGAGGGAGGCATAAGACAGGAAATTGTAGGCCATTTAGCCTGACTTCAGTCATTGGTAAGATTTTAGAGTCTGTTATTAAAGATGAGATCGCGAAGTACTTGGAAGTGCATGGTAAAATAGGACTGAGTCAGCACGGCTTTGTCAAAGGGAGGTCGTGTCTGACAAATCTGTTAGACTTCTTTGAGGAGGTAACAAGGAAGTTAGACAAAGGAGAACCAGTGGACGTGATTTATTTAGATTTCCAGAATGCCTTTGACAAGGTGCTGCATAGGAGATTGTTAAATAGGTTAAAACCCATGGTGTTCAGGGTAAGATCCTGGCATGAATAGAGGATTGGCTGACTGGCAGAAGGCAGAGAGTGGGGATAAAGGGGTCTTTTTCAGGATGGCAGCCGGTGACTAGTGGTGTACCTCAGGGGTCTGTGCTGGGACCACAACTTTTCACAATAATATACATTAATGATCAGGAAGAAGGAATTGAAGGCACTGTTGCTAAGTTTGGAGTTGATATAAAGATCTGTAGCGGGATAGGTAGTATTGAGGAAGCAAGGGGGCTGCAGAAGGATTTGGACAGACTAGGAGAGTGGGCAATGAAGTGGCAGATGAAATACAATGTGGAAAAGTGTGAGGTTATGTACTTTGGAAGGAGGACTTTGGAAGGAGGAATTTGGGAATAGACTATTTTCTAAATGGGGAAATGCTTCAGAAATCAGAAGCACAAAGGGACTTGGGAATCCTTGTTCATGATTCTCTTCAGGTTAATGTGCAGGTTTAGTCAGCAGTTAAGAAGGCAAATGCAATGTTCGCATTCATGTCAAGAGGGCTAGAATACAAGACCAGGGATGTACTTCTGAGGCTGTATAAGGCATTTGGAGCATTGTGAGCAGTTTTGGGCCCCGTATCTAAGGAAAGATGTGCTGGCCTTGGAAAGGGTCCAGAGGAGGTTCATAAGAATGATCCGCTAACGCTCCCGCGCATGCGCCGCCCGGAGATGTCATTTCCGCCAGCTGGCGGGGCACCAAAGGCCTTCTCCGCCAGCTGGCGGGGCGGAAATTAGTCCGGCGCGGGCCTAGCCCCTTAAGGTTGGAGCTCGGCCCCCCAAGATGCGGAGCATTCCGCACCTTTGGGGCGGCGCGATGCCCAATTGATTTGCGCCGATTTGGGCGCCAGTCGGCGGACATCGTGCCGATACCGGAGAATTTCGCCCAGGATCTTTGACAGAATCATGGGGATTCTGAGGGAGTTTGGTCCCTTTTGGGGTAAGCTCAACATGAGGATAAGTGAGATATTCCCAATTAATGCCTGGGGAAAGGGGAGGAGTTTGGCGGGACTGTCACTTTGATTGGTAGGGGCAGGTTTTCGTTACCTTGGGGTACAAGTGGCGTGGAATTAGACCCAGCTACATAAGTTGAATTTGATTGGTGGAGGGAATGAAGGCAGACTTTAAGAGGTGGGATGTGTTGCCATTGCCGTTTGCTAGTCGGTCCAGACGGTAAAGATGACGGTGTTGCTGAAGTTTTTGTTTGTATTTCAGAACCTCCCGATCTTTGTGCCCAAGTCCTTTTTTAGGAAGGTTAATGGGATGATTCTGAGGTGTGTGTGGGTGGGTAAGACTCCGCAGGCTTGGGGATTGTTCTTGGAGATGCTTCGGCCAGGATGGGGGCGGGATAGCTTTGCCGAACTTGTGAAACTATTATTGGGCAGCAAACATTGCAATAGTTAGGAAGTGGGCAGTTGAGGAATGGTTGGTGTGGGGGCGGATGGAGACGGCCTTGTGTAAAGGGACCAGTTTGAGGGCAGTATTTCTGGAACCCCTTCCGTTCTCGCCAGCCAGATACTCCATAAGCCTGGCAGGGGTATCAGTGTTGAGGGTGTGGGACCAGTGTCGGCAGCATTTTAAAATGGAAGGCGTGTCCCTGTGGGCGCCGATTTGCGTTAATCATAGGTTTGCCCCAGCGGGGCAAAGTTCCGGGGGTGACAGCAGGTGGGGATAGAATACTTTCGGGAATTATTGTTGGAGGGAAGTCTGCAGACCTGGAGGAGCTGAGGGGACATATCAGTTTCTGAAGGGGAATGGGTTCAGGTCTCTGCAAATTAGGGACTTCATGAGGAAGGACGTGACCTTGCTTCTGGTGCTGCCACACATGGTGCTGCAGGACAAACTCCTGTCCGAGGAGGAAATAGGAGAGTGCAATGTCTCTGATATATATGGGGAGCTGTTGAAGAGAGAGAGTGCCCAGATAGAGGAGGTTTAGAGGAGGTTAGGCGTAAGTGAGACCGTAGTGTCTTAGTGCGTCAGTCACTGAAAGTAAGTGCGCAGGTACAACAGGCAGTCAAGAAGGCAAAAGGTATGTTGGCCTTCAGAGCGAGAAGATGTGAGTATGGGAACAGAGATGTTTTACTGCAATTGTGTAGGGCATTCTGTGTGAAGTGTGAAGTTTTAATGTCTTTATCTGAGGAAGGATGTTCTTGCTCTGGAAGCTGTGCAGTGAAGGTTTACCAGGCTGATTCCTGGGATGGCAGGTCTGTCATATGAGGAGAGACTAAGTTGGTTAGGATTATAACCATTGGAGTTTAGAAGAGTGAGAGGGGATCTCATAGAAACTTACGAACTTCGAACAGGATTAGACAAGATAGATTCAGAAAGAATGTGGGGGAGTCCAGAACTAGGGGTCATAGTTTGCCGAAAAGGGGTAAACCTTTTAGGATTGAGGTGAGGAGAAATTTGGATTGGATTTGATTTATTGTCAAGTGTACCGAGGTACAGTGAAAAGTATTGTTCTGCGTACAGTCCAGACAGATTGTTCCAGTCATGAAAACACTTAGGATATACATAAATACACAATGTAAATACTTTTCATCACCCAGAGAGTGGTGAATCTGTGGAATTCGATACCACGGAAAGTAATTGAGGCCAAAATGTTGTGCAATTTCAAGAAGGAATTAGATATAGCTCTTGGGGCTAAAGGGATCAAGGGATATGGGGGTAGGTGGGATTAGGGTATTGAATTTGATGATCAGCCATGACATTATGAATGGCTGAGTAGGCTCGAATGGCCTCCTCCTGCTGCTATTTTCTATGTTTAAGTGGGAGGAGGAGCTGGATGGGGTGCTGGGGGATGGAGTATAGAGTGAGGCTTTGCGGAGGGTTAATGCATCCTTGTCGTGTGCAAGAATCACTCTCATCCAGTTTAAAGTGGTACACAGGGCGCACATAACAGTGTCCAGAATGAGTCGGTTCTTTCTAGGGGTGGAGGAGTGTTTTTTTTGAAGATGTTGGGGATAACGGTAGCTCCAAGTCTGGAGGTGGCACTATTTGGAGAGAGGCCGATGTGTTGGCATTTGACTCCCTTTTAGCCCGGAGATGGATTTTGTTGTGCCGGTGCGACTGGGAGCCACCAAGCATAGGGGTATGGATGAGCAATTTGGCAGAATTCCTGCACTTAGAGAAAATCAAGATCGCCATTAGGGTTGCAGAGGAGGGGTTCACCTCGAGTGGGAGCTGTTCATTCATTTTTTTAAGGAGTATTGAGTCGTCAGCAGAGTGGGGAGGGGGGCTCTTTTTCTGTTTGGGTCAGGTTAGAAGTTTAAAAAGGTGGGGCAGGTGCCAGGGAGGCAGCCAGTAGAGTTGAGAAATCTTAATTCTTTACCCATCAGTCTGGCCTCAATAAAACTCGAGATGGATTTGCAGGCATAGCATTAGTTATTTTTATTTGACTTGAAAGTCTGACTCGTTTCACACAGACACAGGACACAGAACCAGTCTCCTGGACCCCTGGGAAACAAATGAAGAAGGAGACAAAGGGATTTCTGCAAATACATTCAAATAGCATCAAGTTTCACATACACGATTCCCATAGGTCATCCTGTACCCCTCCTGTCCTGGCCATACATCCTGATTGGCTCACTTCTCATCCCTTCCTCTGGCCTCCTATTACCCAGCATTCTTTTCTCCTTCTTAGCTGGACACCCCTCCCCCTTGCTTTGCCATGCGTTCTGAAATCCTTTGTCTGTGAACTAACAGAATCAGACCGGCCTATATCTACATTACAGTAACTAATATCTCTAAAGTAACTCTTTTCTATCACATGCGTCAGAGTGGGCGAGAGATTGTTGGGGGGGGGTGTAAGGATGTTTTGGCTGTTTGCTATTGCCGCAGTTAGGTTTTATATTTTTCTTCTTTGTTATGTATATATTTGAAAATGCCTCCAATAAAATGTTGTTTTTTTTTAAATCTGTCTTTAGCAGCCTTGAATATGCTTTTTTAAAATATCTTTAAAAAATTTTAAATATAAATTTAGAGTACCCAATTCTTTTTTTTTCCAATTAAGAGGCAATTCACCTTAATGTACTATCCACCTACCCTGCACATCTTTGGGTTGTGGGGGTGAGACCCATGCAGACATGGGTAGAATGTGCAAACTCCACATGGACAGTGACCCGGGGCCGGGACCGAACCCGGGTCCTCGGTGCCTTGAGGCAGCAGTGCTAACCATTGTGCCTTGAGCATACTTAACGACCCAATCCCTACAGCTCTCTGCATTAAAGAACCGCAAATACACTACCCTATGAGAGAAATAAATCCTTCTCATCTCGGTCTTAAATGGGCAACCCCTTACTCTGAGATTATGCCCTCTAGTTCTAGCTCTCTAGACAAGAGGAAACAATCTCTCAGCACCTACCCTGTCAAGCCCCCTGATAATCCTATATGTCTCAATAAGGTCACCTCTTATTCTTCAAAACTCCAATGATACAGGCCCAATCTACTCAACCTCTCCTCACAGAAAATTCCTCCATACCCAGGATCAATCTCGTGAACCTGCTCTAGACTCCCTCCAATGGCAGTATATCTTTCCTTAGATAAGGGGACCGAAACTGTTCACAGTATTATAGGTGTGGTCTAACTAGTGCCTTGTATAGTTTGAGCAGGACTTTCCGATTTTTATACTCCATTCCCTTTAAAATAAAGGCCAATTGTCCTCTTTGCCATCATAATTACCTGCTGAACTTGCAAGCTAGCATTATTAAAAATATTTTTATTGGGATTTAACATTTAGAAGGAAAATTTATGCACAACAAGAAACAGCTGTTGACAAAACACACAAATGAAGAAACTAAATAACAACCATTTCATAATCCTCTGTACAACCAGTTGGCACTTTTCTTGTGACCAAGGTTCCTGCGCCTGCATTTTCTGATTTACAATCCATGTCAGAAGTTATCCATATTTACATTCATTTTGATTCAGGGAGGAACTCATTGAGTTCTCAAAGGAGGTTAGGATGGTCCACCTCCCCGATTTTCCTTGTGTGGGAGGGGTGCGAGTACCCTGCGGCTAACGGTCTTCCTCCCCATCTCTCATCTGCAATACGCGAGCTCCCCTTTCCTCCCACCAGTACTCTCTGCACTCCCCCGTACCCTCCCTCCCCCCATCCTATCCATCGCCCACCCCCTTCCAATCTGCTATCCCCTGTCCTCCGCCCCCACCCCTGTCCATAGTCCTGGATGCTCTGACAACCCAAAGACCGCCATAGATGGGCCGCAGTACCATCTCATCCCCACAACACTGGACATGGCCTCAAAAAAGGCCATCCAGAACTCCCTGAGTTTGGGGTAGGACCACAACATGTGGGTGTGGTTGGCCGGGCCCCCCTGACACCGCTCGCACATATCCTCGACCTTCAGGAAGAATCCGCTCATGCGTATCTTAGTAAAGTGTGCTCTGTGCACCACCTTGAGCTGCATCAGGCTTAGCTCAGCATTAAAGGAAGTGGAGTTGATCCTATTCAGCACCTCGATCCAGAGTCCTCCCCCTATCCTCATGCCCAGCTCCTCCTCCCATTTCCGTCTGGTCTCGTACAGTGGAGTCCTGACATTTTCTATAAGTCATCCGTAAATGTCATCAATATCTATTGTGAATAATTGTGGCCTCAGCATGGATCCCTGTGGCACTCCACTAGTTACAGGTTGCTTTCCTGAAAATGCCCCTCTCATCCCAACTCTTTGTCTTCTATCAGTTACCAATCCTCTATCCATACACCGAAGACCATGAGTTCTTATCTTAAGTAGCCTTTTGTGGGTGGTACCTTATTGAATGCTTTTTGGAAATCCAATTATATTACATCTACTGGTTCCCCTTCATCTACTCTACTCATTACCACCTCAAAGAAGTCAAATAAATTTGTCAGGCATGATTACCCCTTCATGAAGCCATGCTGACTCCACATGATTATATTATGCATTTGTAAAAATCTGATATTACATCCTTTATAATTGACTCCAGGGTGGCATGATGGTGCAATGGTTAGCACTGCTGCCTCACGGCGCTAAGTACCTGGGTTCGATCCCGGCCCCGGGTCACTGCCCGTGTGGAGTTTGCACATTCTCCAAGAGTTTGCGTTGGTCTTACCCCCACAACCCAAAGATGCTATCTACTGCATCACCGTGTCACCCCATCTCCCTCCCTTTTTGAATAAAGTTTTAGAACTTTAAATAAAGATTGGAAGTTTTCCAATCCTCTGGGACTTTCCCAGGATTTAAGGATTCTTGGAAGATTACTACCAGTGCATCCACTATCTCTGGAGCTACTTCCTTTACTATCCTGGAATGCAGCCTATCGGGTTTAGGGGACTTAACAGGCTTTAGCCCCATTAGTTTCTCTAGTACTTTTTTTCCTAGTGATTGTTATTGGATTTCTTTCCTCCCCCACTCTGCCCCTTATTTTTGGAATGTTATTAGTGTCTTCACATAAATGGCTCTGACAAATGTCTGCTGTATGTACAATGGCAGAGTGGGAGGAGCCCTGAGCAAATTCCTGGTCAGTTATTTATCCACCACATGTTTGAGTTGTTCAAGCCGGAAATGTCCCAGGTTCAATTCAAGCCAATGCTGAGTTAGCTAATCTCTACTGGGGCAGCAATACAGTCACTGCAGTTAGAACATAAGAACTAGGAGCAGGAGTAGGCCATCCTGCCGCTCAAGCCTGCCCCGTCATTCAATAAGATCATGGCTGATCTTTTTGTGGACTCAGCTCCACTTACCCACCCGCTCACCGGAACTTTTGTTCCTTTACTGTTCAAAAATCTATCGACCTTTGCCTTAAAAACATTTAACAAGGCAGCCTCAACTGCTTCAGTGGGCAGGGAATTCCACAGATTCATGACCCTTTGGGTGAATAAGTTCCTCCTCAACTCAGTCCTAAATCTACTCCCTCTCATTTTGAGGCTATACACCTAGTTCTAGTTTCACCAGTCAGTAGAAACAACATCCCTGCTTCTATCCTATTTCCTTCATAATTTCATATGTTTCTAGAAGATCCCCCCTCTTTCTTCTAAATTCGAATGAGTATATTCTCAGTTTACTTAGTCTCCCCTCATAAGCTAATCCCCTCAACTCCGCAATCAAACTAGTGAATATCCTCTGCACCCCTTTGCTCAAGTAAGGAGACCAAAACTGTACACAGTACTCCAGGTGTGGCATTACCAGCACCTTTTACAGCTGCAACATAACCTCCCTACATTTAAACTCCATCCCTCTAGCAATGAAGGACAAAATTCCATTTGCCTTCTTAATTACCTGCTGTACCTGCAAACCAACTTATTGCGATTCATGCACAAGGACACCCAGGTCCCTCTGCACAGCAGCATGCTGCAATTTTTTACCATTTAAATAAGAGTCCATTTTGCTGTTATTCCTACCAAAATGGTTGACCTCACATTTACCAACCTTGAACTCCATCAGCCAGATCCTTGCCCACTCACTTAAACTATCTATATCCCTCTGCAGACTTTCAGTGTCCTCTGCACACATGGCTCTACCACTCACCTTAGTGTCATCTGCGAGCTTTCACACATTACACTTGGTCCCCAACTCCAGATTATCTATGTAAATTGGAACAATTGCGGACCCAACACTGATCCCTGAGGCACAGCACTAGCCACTGATCGCCAACTAGAAAAACACCCATTTATCCCCACTCTTTGCTTTCTGTCAGTTAACCAATCCTCTATCCATGCTAATACATTACACGTAACGCCATACACCTTTATCTTTATGTAACAGCCTTCTGTGCGGCACCTTGTCGAATGCCTTCTGGAAATCCAGATACACCACATCCACCGGTTCCCAGTTGTCCACCGTGCTCGTAATGCCGTCAAAGAATTCCACTAAATTAGTCAAACATGATCTACCTTTCATGAACCCATGCTGCATCTGCCAATGGGACAATTTCTATCCATATGTCTCACTATATCTTCCTTAACGACAGATTCAAGCATTTTCCCCACTACAGAAGTTAAGTCAACCGGCCTATAGTGCCCGCCTTTTGTCTACCTCCTTTTTTATACAATGGCATATATTTGTTGTTTTCCAATCTGCCGAAACCACCCTAGAGTCCAGCGGATTTTGGTAAAATACCATGAGCGCATTTGTTATTTCCCCCGCCATCTCTTTTAGTACCCTGTGATGCATTCCATCAGGGCCTGGAGATTTGCCCAACACTACCTCCTTAGTGATAATGATCGTTTCTAAGTCCTCACCTGCCATAGCCTCCTTGCCAACCATTATTGGCATGTTATTGTGACTTCGACTGTGAAGGCCGACACAAAATACCTGTTCAATGCCTCAGCCATTTCCTCATTTCCCATTATTAAATCCCCCCTCCTCATCCTTAAACCCATGTCTACCTTAGCTACTCTTTTTCGTTTTATATATTTGTAGAAGTTTTTGCTATCTGTTTTTATATTCTGAGCTAGTTTACTCTCATAATCTATCTTACTTTTCTTTATAGCTTTTTTCGTGGCTTTCTGTTCACCTTTAAAGATTTCCCAATCCTCTAGTTTACCGCTACTTTTTGCCACTTTGTATGCCTTTTCTTTCAATTTGCTACCCTCCTTTATTTCCTTAGATATTCATGGCCGATTATCCTTTTTCCCACAGTCCTTCCTTTACACTGGTATGTACTTTTTCGGAGCACTGTGAAAAATCTCTTTGAAAGTCCTCCACTGTTCCTCAAATGTCCCACCACAAAGACTTTGCTCCCAATCGACCCTAGCTAACTCCTCACTCATCCCATTGTGGTCTCCATTGTTTAAGCACAAGTCACTGGTATTGGATTTTATTTTCTCACACTCTATCTGTATTTTAAATTCAACCAGACTATGATCGCTCCTTCCGAGAGGATCCCTAACTATGAGATCATTAATTATTCCTGTCTCATTACACAGGACCAGATCTAGGATCACTTGCTCCTTCGTAGGTTCCATTATATACTGTTTGAGAAAACTATCGCGGATACATTCTATGACCTCCTCCTCAAGGCTGCCCTGACCGACCTGGTTTGACCAATCGACATGTAGATTAAAATCCCCCATGATAATTGCCGTACCATTTTTACAGCATTAGTTATTATTTTGTTTATTGCCCGTCCCAGTGTGATGTTATTATTTGGTGGCCTATAGGCTACACCTATCAGTGACCTTTTCTCCTTACTATTTCTAATTTCCACCCAAATGGATTCAACCTTTTTCTCTATAGAAACCATATCATCTCTCACTACCGCCCTGATGTCATCCTTAAATATCAGAGCCACACCACCTTCCTGACCTTCCTGCCTGTCCTTCCGAATAGTCTGATACCCCTGGATATTTAACTCCCAGTCATGACCATCCTACAACCATGTCTTTGTAATGTCCACTAAATCATACTCATTTGCGGTCAACTCATTTATCTTGTTTTGAATGCTAAAAGCATTCAGGTAACATGCCTTTATGCTAGTTGTAATACCTTCTTTTTGAATCCTAACACCTCCAGTAATAACATCTCCGATATCGGCATCAGGCAACGGAGAATCCTGCCCATAATATCCTTGTGGGACTGCACAGGCTAGATGTTATCCATTAATAACATCTCCTGAGTTCTTCTTCCTTTTATCTTTTTTCATATCTTTCCATGTCGTTGAACCCACCTTCCCATGTGCTAACCTGCTGCTTTGCTTCCCATTAACCATTTTACTTCCCGTAGTGTTACCCTTTCCTTCCCCCCACTTGCTAGTTTAAAGTTCTCTGCAATGCCCACCATTGAAGAGGTAAATCAACCAAATTCCTGCCGAGAATGCTATCCATGGAGACTATTAGAACTGCATGCATGTTGAAGACAGGAGCAGCCTGGGCAGTGACTTCTCCACAATCAGATAACTTGCTGGCAGGGCTCACACTGAATATTGAACATTTGGTTAATGCATTGTGGGACAGTCAGTGTCCATGTCATTTATTTCAATAAATAAATAGTTTTAAACCATTTGTCTACTCTGAGGGCAAGTAATGCTGTTCTTATCCTTAAATTGTCCAGCTTCTTAAAATGATTCCATTGCAATTGAAGTAATAGAAGTTACTATGGAAGTAGCATCATACTAACAGGAGAATTGGTTTTGACTATTATTATTTTTTCTATTATTGAGTACACGAGAATAAAAAAGTATAGTAGACCTTACGTACGCTTTATTGATTGCAGTTTATTAATGGACATTTAACCAACTATATTGCCATGCTCACATCAATCTGGTGGCTTCACACACCTAACATAACAATAACAACAATTACAGTTGCCTTCTTAATGTGTCATGTTGTCTGCTTTTCTCTGGAATATGGTAGTTCAGTTGTGGTATTAAATCAATCAATGGCAAAGGTTAAAAGATTTCCTTCCTTTTCCCAAGGAGGATATATATGTAAGATAACTGCATGTATTCACTTTTATGTGAAGAAAGTATTGCTAGCTCCACTGACAATCTGACAATTGTAGATTGATTTCAGATAAATTCAGTTCACAGTAATATCTCTAGAATGGACAGTATATGTGTTCTATATAGTGTAAGAGGCATAAACATGGACAGGACTATGACCAGAGAGAGAGAGACAGTGAATTACTAGCGCCACCCAGGGGCTTGCCTAGTATGTGCAGACAGAATCTATCTGGAAATGAAGATCAATCCATCCACTCCAGCATTCTTCATTACAATGCACACACAGCCTTCCATGATAATAGACCAGAAAGCAGTACCCCATTATGCAAAGATTTACTATTCTGCACGGCAATGTGATGGCATTTTTATATTCGCAACCCTGCCAGATTGATCCAATTAAGAAAAAGGTATGGCTGGCTCATTATGAAGCTACTAAAATTCAACACTGCTAATCTATTATATACCCTGTTTTCCCACATAAACAAGCAGATAAATAAAAAGGTTGCCGGAAAAACCACCATTAGATGACACAATGGTGGAATCCTTGACTCTGCAACCATGATAAATGACAAATGAAAAGAACACGCGTGCTTCCATTATTCATGTAAAAACCATTGCAGCTTGCGCTGAGCATTTTGAATGACACAGTAAATCCTCACACCTTGTAAAACATTGTCCCGTTGGGGTTGCTTGGAAAAAGCTAACAGATAGTCAGTACGTTTTCGTAATCAAAGCTGAGAAACACCCCTTTATAAGCTGTGATGCTATGTGATGATTCCTATGGAAATATTTAGATTGACATTGTCATGTTGCTAATACAGGAATATTTGACAAAATGTTATTTACAAGGATCATGTTAAATTATTATTAACACTCAGCCCTTTCTACAAGTGAATCAGGATCAGTAGCATTTACAACATAATATGCATTATCAATCTGCTGACTGAAGCTTTAGTAAGGTTAGCTAAAAATAATTTAAATATATATATCAATTCGCATTATTATTTCTGCACTATCTTTTTAAGTTTGCTAATAGAATTTTATAGCACAGGAGGATTCAATTCAACCCATGGCTCACTGAGACAGCAATTTACTTTGTCCTATTTCCCCATACCTTTAAAATTTTTGTTTGCAATTCTCTGCTTCATTCTTAAAAGCTATAATGGAAAGCTAGTATTAAATTTATATGTTCAAATTTAAGCAGTTGTTTAATTTGTGTATACTGAAATAAATCTTTAAATAAAAGCATACTTTTCATCAAAAAGATAAATAAATAATTGCATCAGTTTCAATGATTCCAGCGTTAAATTGCCCATCCCTAAGTGCCCTTGAACTGAGTGGCTTGTTTGGCCATTTCTGATAGTAGTTAAGAGTCAACCACATTGCTGTGGATCTGGAGTCACATGTAGGCCAGGCCATGTAACAATGACACAATTCCTTCCCTAAATGAAAACAAATATCACCATCTGCCATGGTGGGATTTTTACCCTGGTCCCCTGGATTAGTAACCCAGTGATAACACCATTATGCCACTGCCTCACCTGACTAGTGATATATATAACTGTAAGTAAAGGTTTGTGCCTATTGCCAAGATTAACACAAAAACATTCTTAAGTATACAGATTCATGGTGAATCTTCAGCAAATAAATTTTTTATATTGTATGTTCTGTAGCAAAAAAAGTTATACTGAAATTTATGAAGGCTATGTAAATCGTGTTGTACTGAGGTCAAAGACTGTTAGAGTGGAGACAGGACATATTCAAGGAACTGATTGGGTTTGAAAATGACCCTGTAAATCCTGTTGGCAAACACACAAACAATCAGGGTATAGTATAAATATTGTACTGATCTGAACTCCACTTAATAATTCTCATGGAAACTCTCAGTCTGCACAATGCCAGCATAGGCTACAACATAGAAAGCTGAAGAACGTCAGGTAGGTATTACGCAAAGGAAGAAAATGGGTATAATTATGAGTGAAAGGGAAAGTCTTAAATTTGGAGTGGTTTCAGAGTTTGATGCAGGGAAGGTGGCAGGAGAAGATTCTGGTGGCTACTTTTTTCAATCACCACCCTGTCCAAAGATGCTGATTCAAAATATTACACCCTAAAACTGCCCCAATAGGATCAGCTGAGTAGCGACAAATTAAACTTGGATGCTACTAGTTTCAGATTGGGCTTGTGAATGGCAGGCGTTGCCATTCTCACTCCCCAAAGTCAAATCCTCACACTACTCCAGGACCATTGTGGAAGTTGGGGACAATTCCAGGCTCATTTCTCAATGATTATTCATCCCTTCAAACCCCTTCGGGCAGCATGGTAGCACAGTGGGTAGCACTGTGGCTTCACAGTGCCAGGGTCCCAGGTTCGATTCCCGACTGGGTCACTGTCTGTGCAGAGTTTGCACATTCTCCCCGTGTCTGCGTGGGTTTCCTCCGGGCGCACCGGTTTCCTCCCACTAGTCCCGAAAGACGTGCTGTTAGGTGGATTGGACATTCTGAATTCTCCCTCTGTGTACCCGAAAGGCGGCTGAATGTGGCGGCTAGGGGCTTTTCACAGTAACTTCATTGCAATACAAGCCTACTTGTGACAATAAAGATTATTTTTTAAAATTTAAATATCGCCCGTTCTCTCAATCCTGAAGAGAACTATCAAATGCAAAGGGTTCATATCTTACCATATTTTTTCAGTGTTGGTTCTGGTGAGAAAACCGGCGAGAATCCCGTCGACATCGAAGGTGGGAAAACTTGCCGAATATTGCGCCTCTTTACAATTTTTTTACCACGTGATTCATGCCATTCATGGGGGTTTGCTTCTGATCGCTCCCTTGGGAAAGCTTAATCTTTGTAATCAGATGGGCTCTCCTTCTAAACACCTCCCCACCACTCTCCACCACATATTTCATACTTACCTGGTGGACACGCCCCTGCACTCCGGGGTTTCCCTTTGGTAGGGGGCCGTCAAAAATAGCCGCTGTCACTGCTCTCCCTGCGCTCCAGGGTTTCTCTTTGTCCAGATGGCACCCAAGATGGCCGCCAACTGTGCATCCGCCATGTGGGTACCGCCCTGCACTCCAGGGTCTCCCTTCGCCCAGAGACTGTACTGGATGGTTGCTTGCAGTGCTTCCTTGCTCTGGGCCCCCTGGTTATGGCCCTTTTCAGCCATATATCCACTCTCGCTCGAATCCTATTTTTACCCCTCTCCCTATGCCTCACCTCCCTAGTCCTCCCCTTCCCCCCCTTACCCATGTTTCCCCCTTTGTCCCCCTTCCCCCAGCTCTTATCCCCCTTTTCTCCCCCATCCACGCTGTTTGTTCCCCCCCCTCCCCCTCCACTGCCTGGTGCTGTTCCCCCTATTGGGGGTGTGCCGTGGCCTTTCTCTGCTGCATGTGCCCAGCGCTAGCTTTCCCACTAGTGTGGTGAGCCCCCTCCCGGGAGTTACTATCTCGTTTTTCCCTCGCCCACTCTCTGTAGTTCCTGCCCATTCTTTCCCCATCTTACCCTGCACTCCTCTCACTTACCACCCCGCTTTCCCTTCTCCGCTGCGCTCGTTCTCTCGAACGAGGTCACGATCTCCCGCACAAAGCGGTCTCTCAGGCAGTGGCTTGCTGCTTGTCGCTCAGGATGAGGTGGGGGGAGTGGTGCTTCCTCTCCAACCCCCCCCCCCCCACCACATCAGCTTGTCGCCGTGCTGTCGTTCCTTGCCAGGGGCCCCTTATCGCTTCTCCTGGTGTTGCTGTTCTAGCCCGCACTCCACGACAAACTTGTCTGCCTCGGCCAGAGCTGTGAAGAAGTGTTCCTTGTCCTGATATGTGACCCACAGCTTTGCTGGGTACAGCATACAAAAGTGTACACCGTTCTTATAAAAGGCTGCTTTTGTCCTGTTGAACTCAGCCTGTTTTCTGGCCAGGTCAGCCCCAATGTCCTGATATATCCTTATTCTATGTTCTTCCCAGCTACAGTTCTTGGACTGCCTGGCCCAGTGCAGGATTCTTTCTCTGTCCTGGTACCAGTACAGTTAGCTATTGCTGCCCTCGGTTGTTCCCCAGCTTTGGGTTTTGGGCGTACCGACCGGTGTGCCGTGTCTATTTCTGGTGGGTTGGGGAAAGTCTCCCTTCCCAACAGGTTGCCCAGCATCTGGGCCACGTAGTTCGTGGGATCTCTGCCTTTGATTCCCTCCGGCAGGCCCACAATCCGCAGGTTTTGCCTCCTTGAGTGGTTCACCTGGTCTTCAACTTTATCCCTTGGGTTGTCCTGGGTCGCAACGAACCTCGCCACCTCTTTCTCCAGAGCCACGATTCAATCACCCTGGTCAGTTGCGGCATTCTCCATGTCCTTGATGGTTGCCTCTTGGGCTCCAAGTCTCTTCTCCGTTCTGCTCAGGGCAAGATGTATTTGAGCCTGAGTTTTGGCCACCACGTCCTTCACTGCGGTCTGCTTTTATCTTTGCTTTTATCTCCAGCTGGTGCTCCCTTAGTGCCTCGGTGACGGATGCCTTCCAGCTCCCACCCGAGGCCGGAGGGGTTTGTTCTTGGCTGCCCTGCTCTTCCAGCTCCGGCGAACTTTTTGGTAGGCTGAGTCCACGCGCGGCCTGTACCATCTTGTATGCTGCAGGCCACCGGCGTGCACATCTGCCTGAGTGTGGGGTTCATTCTCACTGGTCATCCTTCCTGCTGTGTGAGGACCCTCAGGCCTCATGAGACTAGAAAATGCCCCTTCTCAAAGTCCACCATTCTGCCCATGCAGCCTGGCCTCTTATGAGACCCTGACCCAAGAACCTCAGAGTCGCCCCCTGTGCTTACCATATCGAAAGCGGGTAATTATAGGCCAGTTAGCTTAACTTTGGTAGTAGGGAAGATGCTGGAATCTATCATCAAGGAAGAAATAGCGAGGCATCTGGATGGAAATTGTCCCATTGGGCAGATGCAGCATGGTTTCATAAAGGGCAGGTCGTGCCTAACTAATTTAGTGGAATCTTTTGAGGACATTACCAGTGCGGTAGACAACGGGGAGCCAATGGATGTGGTATATCTGGATTTCCAGAAAGCTTTTGAAAGATGCCACACAAAAGGTTGCTGCATAAGGTAATGATGCATGGCGTTAAGGGTAAAGTAGTAGCAAGAATAGAGGATTAGTTAATTAATAGAAAGCAAAGAGTGGGGATTAATGGGTGTTTCTCTGGCTGGCAATCAGTAGCTGGTGGTGTCCCTCAGGGATCAGTGTTAGGCCCACAATTGTTCACAATTTACACAGATGATTTGGAGTTGGGGACCAAGGGCGTTGTGTCCAAGTTTGCAGATGACACTAAGATGAGTGGTAAAGCAAAAAGTGCAGAGGATACTGGAAGTCTGCAGAGGGATTTAAATAGTTTGAGTGAATGGGCTCGGGTCTGGCAGATAGGTTACAATGTTGACAAATGTGAGGTTATCCATTTTGGTAGGAATAACAGCAAAAGGGATTATTATTTAAATGATAAAATATTAAAATGTGCTGCTGTGCAGAGGGACCTGGGTGTCCTAGTGACTGAGTCGCAAAAAGTTGATTTACAGGTGCAACAGGTGATTAAGAAGGCAAATGGAATTTTGTCCTTCATTGCTAGAGGGATGGAGTTTAAGACTAGGGAGGTTCTGCTGCAACTGTATAAGGTGTTAGTGAGGCCATACCTGGAGTATTGCGTTCAGTTTTGGTCTCCTTACTTGAGAAAGGTCGTACTGGCACTGGGGGGTGTGCAGAGGAGATTCACTATCCCAGAGCTGAAGGGGTTGGATTACAAGAGAGTTTGAGTAGACTGGGACTGTACTCACTGGAATTTAGAAGGATGAGGGGGGATCTTATAGAAACATATAAAATTATGAAAGGAATAGATAGGATAGATGCGGGGAGATTGTTTCCACTGGCGGGTGAAAGCAGAACTAGGGGGCATAGCCTCAAAATAAGGGGAAGTAGATTTAGGACTGAGTTTAGGAGGAACTTCTTCACCCAAAGGGTTGTGAATCTATGGAATTCCCTGCCCAGTGAAGCAGTTGAGGCTCAAAGAACAAACAACAAAGAAAAGTACAGCACAGAAACAGGCCCGTCGGCCCTCCAAGCCTGCGCCAACGATGCTGCCCGTCTAAACTAAACTCTTCTATACTTCCGGGGTACGTATCCCTCTATTCCCATCCTATTCATGTATTTGTCAAGATGCCGCTTAAACGTCACTATCGTCCCTGCTTCCACCACCTCCTCCGGCAGCGTGTTCCAGGCACCCACTACCCTCTGTGTAAAAAACTTGCCTATTACATCTACTCTAAACCTTGCCCCTCGCACCTTAAACCTATGCCCCCTAGTAATTGACCCCTTTACCCTGGGAAAAAGTCTCTGATTATCCACCCTGTCTATGCCCCTCATAATTTTGTAGACCTCTATCAGGTCGCCCCTCAACCTCCGTCGTTACAGTGAGCACAAACTGAGTTTATTCAACCTCTCCTCATAGCTAATGCCCTCCATACCAGGCAACATCCTGGTAAATCTCTTCTGCACCCTCTAAAGCTTCCACATCCTTCTGGTAGTGTGGCGACCAGAATTGAACACTATACTCCAAGTGTGGCCTAACTAAGGTTCTATACAGCTGCAACATGACTTGCCAATTTTTATACTCAATGCCCCGGCCAATGAAGGCAAGCATTCCCTATGCCTTCTTGACTACCTTCTCCACCTGTGTTGCCCCTTTCAGTGATCTGTGGACCTGTACACCTAGATCTCTCTGACTGTCAATACTCTTGAGGGTTCTACCATTCACTGTATATTCCCTACCTGTATTAGACCTTAAAAAATGCATTACCTCACATTTGTCCGGATTAAACTCCATCTGCCATCTCTCCGCCCAAGTCTCCAGACAATCTAAATCCTGCTGTATCCTCTGACAGTCCTCATCGCTATCCGCAATTCCACCAACCTTTGTGTCGTCTGCAACCTTACTAATCAGACCAGTTACATTTTCCTCCAAATCATTTATATATACTACGATGTGGAGATGTCGGCGTTGGACTGGGGTGAGCACAGTAAGAAGTCTTACAACACCAGGTTAAAGTCCAACAGGTTTGTTTCAAATCACTAGCTTTCGGAGCACTGCTCCTTCCTCAGGTGAATATATACTACAAACAGCAAAGGTCCCAGCACTGATCCCTGCGTAACACCATTAGTCACAGCCCTCCAAACAGAAAAGCACTCTTCCCCATTGTCACCAGACTCCTAAATGACCCTCTTATTGACTGACCTCATTAACACTACACCCCTGTATGCTTCATCCGATGCCAGTGCTTATGTAGTTACATTGTATATGTTGTGTTGCCCTATTATGTATTTTCTTTTATTCCCTTTTCTTCCTATGTATTTAATGATCTGTTGAGCTGCTCGCAGAAAAATGCTTTTCACTGTACCGCGGTACACGTGACAATAAACAAATCCAATCCAATCCAATCCATTGCTACTCTCTGCCTTCTATCATAGAATTTACAGTGCCGAAGGAGGCCATTCGGCCCATCGAATCTGCACCAGCTCTTGGGAAGAGCACCTCACCCAAGGTCCACACCTCCACCCTATCCCCATAACCCAGTAACCCCACCCAACACTAAGGGCAATTTTGGACACTAAGGGCAATTTAGCATGGCCAATCCACCAAACCTGCACATTTTTGGACTGTGGGAGGAAACCGGAGCACCCGGAGGAAACCCATGCACACATGGGGAGAATGTGCAGACTCCGCACAGACAGTGACCCAAGCCGGGAATCGAACCTGGGACCCTGAAGCTGTGAAGCAATTGTGGTATCCACAATGCTACCGTGCTGCCCTCAAATGATCTAGCCAGTTCTGTATCCATCTTGCCAGCTCACCTCTGATCCCGTATGACTTCACCTTTTGTACCAGTCTGCCATGAGGGACCTTGTCAAAGGCCTGACTGAAGCCCATATAGACAACGTCCACTACCCTACCTGCATCAATCATCTTTGTGACCTCCTCGAAAAACTCTATCAGATTAGCGAGACACTACCTCCCCTTCACAAAACCATGCTGCCTCTCGCTAATGCGCCCACTTGCTTCCAAATGGGAGTAAATCCTGTCTCGAAGAATTCTCTCCAGTAATTACCATACCACTGACGGAAGGCTCACTGGCCTGTAGTTCCCTGTCAAGGCCTCAGCAATTTAATCTCTTGCCCCCTTCAGTATTCTGGGGTAGATCCCATCAGGCCCTGGGGACTTAACCACCTTAATATTTTTTAAGACGCCAACACCTCGTCTTTTCTGACCTCAATGTGTCCCAGGCTATCTACACACCTTTCTCCAGACTCAACATACACCGATTCCTTCTCTTCGGTGAATACTGATGCAAAGTATTCATTTAGTACCTTACCCATTTCCTCTGGCTCCACACATAGATTCCCTCCCCTGTCCTTCAGTGGGCCAACCCTTTCCCTAGCTACCCTCTTGCTTTTTATGTACGTGTAAAAATCCTTGGGATTTTCCTTAACCCTATTTGCCAATGACTTTCCGTGACTCCTTTTAGCCCTCCTGACTCTTTGCTTCAGTTCCTTCCTACTTTCCTTATATTCCACCCATGCTTCATCTGTTCCCAGCCTTCTAGCCCTGACAAATGCCTCCTGTGTTTTTTGACGAAGCCTACAGTATCTCTCGTTATCCAAGGTTCCCGAAATTTTCCATATCTATCCTTTTTCCTCACAGGAACATATCGGTCCTGAATTCCTTTCAACTGACATTTGAAAGCCTCCCAGATGTCAGATGCTGATTAACCCTCAAACATCCGCCCCCATACTAGGTTCTCAGTTCCCGCCTAAGATTCTTATAATTAGCCTTCCCCCAATTTAGCACATTCACCCTAGGACCACTCTTATCCTTGTCCACCAGCACTTTAAAACTTACTGAATTGTGGTCACTGTTCCCGAAATGCTCCCCTCCTGAAACTTCTACCACCTGGCTGGGCTCATTCCCCAATACCAGGTCCAGTATAGCCCCTTCCCTAGTTGGACTATCTACATATTGTTTTAAGAAGCCCTCCTGGATGCTCCTTACAAACTCTGCCCCATCCAAGATCCTAGCACTAAGTGAGTCCCAGTCAATGTTGGGAAACTTAAAGGGCGGGATTCTCCAACCCACTGCCTGGTCAGAGAATCGGCGGGGGGGGTGGGGGGGGGGGGGGCGTGAATCCCACCCCGCCGCTCTGACGCCGGCTGCCGAATTCTCTGGCGCCGGTTTTCGGGCAGGGGTGGGGATCACGCCGCGCTCGTCGGGGGCCGTTGGCAGCGGCCCCCGGCAGTTCTCCGGGCTCCGATGGGCCGAGTGGCCACCCGTTTCCGGCCAGTCCCGCTGGCGTGAAAGGGACATGGTCCATCCCGGCGGAACCTGGCTTGGAGGGCGGGTGACGGAATCTTCGGGGGGGGGGGCGCAGGGGGATCTGGCCCCGGAGGGGGCCCCCACGGTGGTCTGGCCCGTGATCGGGGCCCACCGATCTGCGGGCGGGCCTGTGCCATGTGGCCACTCTTTCCCTCCGCGCCGGCCTCTGTAGGGCTCCGCCATAGCCGGCGCGGAGAAAAAACTCCCTGCGCATGCGCAGGAATCACGGCGGCGGATCTGCACATGCGCCGGCCCACGGAGGCCGTTCGGCGCCGGTTGGCGCGGCGCCATCCTCGCCGCCACTGGCCTAGCCCTCGGATGTGCAGAGGATTCCGCACCTACCGGGCGGCCCGACGCCGGAGTGGATCGCGCCGCTCTTGGCGCCGGCGTCGGGCCATCCAGCCAATTGCGGGAGAATCCCGCCCAAACTCTCCTATCACAACAACCCTGTTGCTTTTACTCTTTTCCAAAATCTGCCTACCTATCTGCTCCTCTATCTCCCGCTGGCTGTTGGGAGGCCTGTAGTAAACCCCCAACATTGTGACTGCACCCTTCTTATTCCTGATCTCTACCCATATAGCCTCGCTGCCCTCTGAGATGTCCTCCCGCAGTACAGCTGTGATATTCTCCAGAACCAGTAGCGCAACTCCACCTCCCCTTTTACATCCCCCTCTATCCCGCCTGAAACATCTAAATCCTGGAACGTTTAGCTGCCAATCCGTCCTTCCCTCAACCAGGTCTCTGTAATGGCAACAACATCATAGTTCCAAGTACTAATCTAAGCTCTAAGTTCGTCTGCCTTACCCGTTATACGTCTTGCATTAAAACATATGCACTTCAGGCCACCAGTCCCGTTGTTTTCAGCAACATCTCCCTGTCTGCTCTTCCTCAGAGCCATACTGTCCCTATTCCCTAGTTCTCCCTCAATGCTCTCACCTTCTGACCTATTGCTCCCGTGCCCACCCCCCTGCCATACTAGTTTAAACCCTTCCGTGTGACACTAGCAAACCTCGCGGCCAGGATATTTATGCCTCTCCAGTTTAGATGCAACCCGTCCTTCTTATACAGGTCACACCTGCCCCGGAAGAGCTCCCAGTTGTCCAGATAACGGAAACCCTCCCTCCTACACCAGCTGTTTAGCTACATGTTAAGCTGCTCTATCTTCCTATTTCTAGCCTCACTGGCACGTGGCACAGGGAGTAATCCCGAGATTACAACCCTAGAGGTCCTGTCTTTTAACTTTCTGCCTAGATCCCTGAACTCCTGCTGCAGGACCTCATCACCCTTCCTGCCTATGTCGTTAGTACCAAGAATAAAGGAATGAAGGGTTATGATGTTCGGGCAGAAAAGTGGAGCTGAGTCCACAAAAGATCAACCATGATCTCATTGAATGGCGGAGCAGGCTCGAGGGGCCAGATGGCCTACTCCTGCTCCTAGTTCTTAAGTTCTTATGTTCTTATGATTCACCTGCTCCCATCCACTTTCCAGCTGCCACTCTGGAAGGGCAATTCTTCAGTGGTTATATCGCCACAATCCCAGCAAGGAGGACAAGGGAAGCACTATCTGCATACCAGCCACCAAACCTCTTTACACTTAAAGGTTCATAGACATGAAGGCCCACCCACTAAGGCCTGCAAGTAACCCCACTACCCGGGATGCCGAGACGGAACCCACCCCTCGGCCCCACGTTGAGCTTCGCTGGGTCCCCCACGTCCTCTCTGCAGCCACCTCTGCGACTGGCACCCTGGATGGTAATGACGACCTGAGCGCTCACCTCCAATATTCCCTTTAGAGGTGAGGCCACTGGGTTCTCGTTTTTATACATCTACCGTGAATCGCGTACGCATTACATCACAGCGGCAACCAATGAATATTCAGTGAGTGGGGATGTCCTGGCGGGAGAGTTCACTAATGATATTATAATGTATTAGAATGAGGTTCCCGGCTTTCCGTGGAGGATTTCTTGTCACACCGCCGGCGATAGCCTGGAATATCTGGGGCGAAATTCTCCTACCCGCCCCGCCACATTTCTGCTCCGACCGGCCGGCGGGAGTCTCCGTAACACCGGCCGTTCAATGGGGTTTTCCAATTCTGAACGTATTTTCCGCCTGTGTCGCTGCCTTACTGATGGCTGAGGGGGGTTCAAAATCTCCTCCATTTTGTTGTCACTAAGACTGTGTCCATCCATGTAACTGCTACTTCCATTCTGTCTTGCTTCTTCCATCCAACTCCGGACCTCTCCGACATATCCCAGCAAGGGCGTGAGTGAGCAAGTGAGTGAGTGAGTGAGTGATTGAGTGAAAGCCCAGGTGGTCTTTCCACTTATAATAAAATAATAATCATTCTTGTCACAAGTGGGCTTACATTAATACTGCAACAAAATTATTGTGAAAAGCCCCTAGTCGCCACATTCTGCCGCCTGTTCGGGTACACAGAGTGAGAATTCAGAATGTTCAATTCACCTAACAGCACTTCTTTCGGGACATGTGGGAGGAAACTGGAGCACCCGGAGGAAACCCACGCAGACACAGGGAGAACGTGCAGACTCCACACAGACAGTGACCCAATCCGAATCGAACCTGGGGCCCTGGCGCCGTAAAGCAACAGTGCTAACCATTGTGCTACCGTGCCGCCCTTGTTGTTTAAGTAAGGGTGTCGGGAATAAGGTTGGTAGACTTAAAGAAATAATTAGCATTGGAGAAAAACCCACGGATAATGACATTTCCAGAACAATCTGAGAATATTGAATAGTTTAGATGGAGGAGGACAAGGCCCAGTGGAGATTGGTGTCTATGGCAGTGGGTAGTCAAGCCACTTTTGTATCAGATATGCACAGGTTTGTGTCTCTTGGACAAGGGAATTCCAAAGTCATTGGGTGGGATTCTCCGTTCGCCGGCGCCGAAATAGGGAAATGCGATTGGGCGGAAAATGGGCTTGGATGCCAAAATCACGGCAGGCACCGATTTGACGCCAAATCACAATGCTCCAGCACCTCGACAGCGGGGGTCAATGCATTCCGGAGTGTACGTATAGTGGACATCGTTTGCATCTTATAAGCAGGCCTAACCTGCGATTCTCCACCTCCGAATCCTGTTCTCAGGGTTTAAAAAGTGGGTTGAACCTCCTGACAAACAATGTCGGGAATCCCTTTTACACGCATTGCCATCCCTTGCATCGCATTAAAAGGCCACCTCGCCGGAATTTTATTCCACCTCCAAATTAAGTTTTTTGAGAAGCAGGTTAAGAGTGGAAAGGGCGGTGCGGAATCTGGAAATGGAAGGCAGGCAAAGGCTGGAAGTGGGGAAGAGTGCCCGGGAAGGGAGGGAGGCAGCGAGGGAATGCAAGGATGCAGGGAAGGGTTGGAGGGAAGGGCCTTCCGTATTAGGTTTAAGGGTCCTGTGGCTGGCCGGGAGGGAGGGAGGTTTATGAGCAAGGATTGTTGGAGAGAGTTGTTACCAGAGCGTGGGGTCGATGCTGTTGATGGTGGGGTCCTGTGGGTTAAACTGAGGGTATTGGGCAGGGGAGGGAGTAGGATGTAGTATGGTGGCAGGACCAGGGTGATGGTCAGGTACGTGAAGATTTTATGGGGGCAGGGGAGTCACAGAAGCAAACTACACAGAGGGCGAATTTAATGGGAGGAGTTAGGATCAGAATGGGAGTGGGGACTGTAATAGATCTGAGTGGTGGGAACGTGGATGACAATAGGATCCAGGGTCGCAGGGGAGGTTCATGGATGACAATGGCAAGAGGAATGGTGGTATTGGGTGGGTCAAGGGTGATGGAGGAAAGTTGGTGGGTGACAGGGAGAGGGCACAAGGTATATTTCTGCAGACTGGAGGCATTCTCACTGGCTTCCTGGGAAAGTCCTATTTCACCTTCAACGCAGTCCTGTTACCCCTCCTCCCCCAATACTGCCCGGCCCCACCCTGCTATCTCTGCGACCTGCTTCTCAAATGGGGTGAGAATTTGAATGTCCAGAATTCCACCTTCAGTCAGAGATCACTCCCGTTTGTTGTGGACATTCTTGTCCGGCAGAAACACAGAAGGATTGGTTATCAGCGCAATGATTGCATGAGCAGATTAAGAACATGCATGGCAATGGAAGCTGCTGAACCCTCCCCAGTAAGTGATTAAGAAGCAGAATTTCCTGAAACTGATATACTATTGAGAGCATGTAGTGGCTGACACACATTCAGTGCAGAAGTCCCAACTGCTGGTGAGTGCTGCAACCCAAATTCTTATCTGATATTCCTGTGCGCTCAGACACTTATACTGCCTGGTGCTTTTATGAGTGTTGGTTTACAGTGAGTAAACAGTGCACTTACTCAAGTGGAGCTCAGTGGCTCATTCATCCTCTTGCGAGACTGCTCGGCATTTCTGTGTGCTGGACCCCACAGGTGCTAACCTCCATTGTGACCTCCCAGGAGTCTGTGTCAGGCACGCGGATTTCCTGCTGCCATCCTGGGGAAACAGCACCTCCTGCCTTTCCCAGACGGCATGGAAAAGAGTCTCCAGAGAAGCTTTGCTGAACCAAGGGTCCACATGTTGCTTTCTTTTCTGGCCCCGAGTGAGAGAATCGCTGTCCAGATGCGCTTTAAATATGGCACCCGGACCTTTGATCCCATGAAGTAACGGTGGGGATGGCAACATCCTGCCCGCTCCCACCACGAGATTTGCCATGATCTGCACAGATAATAATAATCTTTTATTGTCACAAGTATGAAGTTACTGTGAAAAGCCCCTAGTCCCCACATTCCGGCGTCTGTTCAGGTAAGCCGGTACGGGAATTGAACCCGCGCTGCTGGCCTTGTTGCATTACAAACCAGCTGTCTAGCCCACTGAGCTAAACAGTGCCCACCACTGAAATTAGACTGCAAAATGAAAGATTCGGATCTATGCTCCTACTTATCAATTTTAAATAATGTTTCTTGGGAGGTACGAAGAAACATCCTCATCCTAAAGAGAAACCTATTTGGGAGCAGATGGCTATTGAATTTCCAACTCAAAGCAATGAAAAGCAAAGGGCTGCTGAATCCTTTCTCTGCAAATAGCTCTCTGTTTATGAATATTACAGTCCATCAGCCAACCAGGAAAAGCCCCAGAGTATACTTTTGCACCCGATCGAGGTGTAAGGCATTGCGCATATTATTGTTAGCTACCATGAATAAATGCTCACCTGTTTCACTTGGCCCATACTCATGGACAGGAGCTGTACCACTTTGCAAAGTTAAAGGGTAATAAGGTTCATGCCATGTAAAAACGGCAAGTTTAAACCTATTAAAAACAGCAGAGTATATTGTGACAGAAATGCTGAACTTTAAATCACTGTGCAAGGCTATAAAGTGTAAAGTTTAAATGATTTATAAACCATTCATGTTACAGGCCTCAGGAAACAATCTATCACAATTTCCTCTATCATAATCTTTAATAGGTCAGGCCTGAGTTTAATAAAGGTCTGCTAGATTATGATACAGTAAATTATTAAAGAAAAAAGCTCCACGATTAAGCCTCTCTTCAGAACTGTAACTGCTTCTCATTGGTAATATCCTGGTGAATCTATAGTATGTCATTTCTATTGCTCAGTTCCTGCTGCTGCATGCTCCCACCCGTCGGCCTCCATGTCAGTCCCACTGAGATCGAGTGGGATAGTTGGACACCATCTAGGGCAAGGAGGCCCAGGAGTCAAAATGGCCCAGGCCTCACATTGGGGAGTCGGAGTGAATCTACCACATACGTTGCCGCCCCCATGCTGAACGAGGGGGGATCTTATAGAAACATATAAAATGATGAAGGGAATAGATAGGATAGAAGCAGGGAGGTGGTTTCCACTGCCGGCTGAAACTAGAGCTAGGTGTATAGCCTCAAAATAAGTGGGAGCAGATTTAGGACTGAGTTGAGGAGGAACTTCTTCACCCAAAGGGTTGTGAATCTGTGGAATTCCCTGCATAGTGAAGCAGTTGAGGCTACCTCGTTTTTAAGGCAAAGGTAGACAGATCTTTGAACAGTAAAGGAATAAGAGGTTACGGTGAGCGGCAGGTAAGTGGAGCTGAGTCCACAAAAAGATCAGACATGCATGGGCGTCATTCTCCGACCCCCCGCCGGGTCGGAGAATGGCCGTTGGCCGCCGTGAATCCCGCCCCCGCCCCCGCCGAAGTCTCCGAAGGGAGAAAAGTCGGCGGGGCGTTAATGGGTCTGCGCAAGGCAGCCGATTTTCGGCCTGCCGATATTCTCCCTTCCGGATGGGCCGAAGTCCCGTCGACGTGATGACCGTTCACATCGACGTGAATCAAACCTCCTTTTCATCGGCGTGACCCGGTGCTCCAGGCTCACGCCGACCAGCGAGGAGGTGAGTGACGGCCTGGGGGGTTGGCTCTGGGCAGGAAATGGCGTGGCCGCAGACTGATTGCGTGAGGAGAGGTGTGTCTCGGCTTGTGTGTGTGTGCGGCGGGGGGGGGGGGGGGAGGGGGGGGGGTGGTTAGAGTAGGCTGGGCTCCGGGGGAGTGCCGGGAGGGGGTCCGTGCCGGGGTGGAGGTTGGGAGGGGGGGTCCGTGCTGGGGTGGAGGTTGGGGGTTGGGGGGGGTCCGTGCTGGGGTGGAGGTTGGGGGGGGGGGTCCGTGCTGGGGTGGAGGTTGGGGAGGGGGTCCGTGCCGGGGTGGAGGTTGGGGGGGGGTCCGTGCTGGGGTGGAGGTTGGGGGTTGGGGGGGGTCCGTGCTGGGGTGGAGGTTGGGGAGGGGGTCCGTGCCGGGGTAGAGGTTGGGGGGGGTCCGTGCTGGGGTGGAGGTTGGGGGGGTGGTCCGTGCTGGGGTGGAGGTTGGGGGTTGGGGGGGGTCCGTGCCGGGGTGGAGGTTGGGGGGGGGGTCCGTGCCGGGGTGGAGGTTGGGAGGGGGGGTCCGTGCTGGGGTGGAGGTTGGGGGTTGGGGGGGGTCCGTGCTGGGGTGGAGGTTGGGGGGGGGTCCGTGCTGGGGTGGAGGTTGGGGAGGGGGTCCGTGCCGGGGTGGAGGTTGGGGGGGGGTCCGTGCTGGGGTGGAGGTTGGGGGTTGGGGGGGGGTCCGTGCTGGGGTGGAGGTTGGGGAGGGGGTCCGTGCCGGGGTAGAGGTTGGGGGGGGGTCCGTGCTGGGGTGGAGGTTGGGGGGGGGGGTCCGTGCTGGGGTGGAGGTTGGGGGTTGGGGGGGGTCCGTGCTGGGGTGGAGGTTGGGGAGGGGGTCCGTGCCGGGGTGGAGGTTGGGGGGGGGAGGGGGTCCGTGCCGGGGTGGAGGTTGGGGGGGGGGTCCGTGCTGGGGTGGAGGTTGGGGGTTGGGGGGGGGTCCGTGCAGGGGTGGAGGTTGGGGAGGGGGTCCGTGCCGGGGTAGAGGTTGGGGGGGGTCCGTGCTGGGGTGGAGGTTGGGGAGGGGGTCCGTGCCGGGGTGGAGGTTGGGGGGGGGGGGTCCGTGCTGGGGTGGAGGTTGGGGAGGGGGTCCGTGCCGGGGTGGAGGTTGGGGGGGGGGGGGGTCCGTGCTGGGGTGGAGGTTGGGGGGGGGGTCCGTGCTGGGGTGGAGGTTGGGGAGGGGGTCCGTGCCGGGGTCGGTGATGGGAGGGCAAATGAGTTGGTCCACCTGGCCAGGTGCCAGCCTCCAACAGTTGGACCCATGCGGTCCATGCCACCTGGCTGGGGGGAGGAGGGGATATGGGCAATGATGACATGTCGTCGTTCCCCTCCCCCCCACCAGGCCGTCATGTTTTCAGACCATCCAGCGATGTTGGCCGCCGTGGTGGCAGCCGCTCATGTCTATGTTGCCCTGGATGAGGAGGAGGAGGAGGAGGAGGAGGAGCGTGCCAGAGAGGCGGCGCAGGCTGCCGCAGAGGGGCAGGCGGCAGCCGCCCAGACTGGAGGGACACCTGACCGGGAGGGGGAGGAGGACGTCGCGGCCCCACGGCAACGGAGGCACCCGAGGGCGCCCCGTGTGTACCGGCCCCGGCAGTCATACCAGGACCTCACGCACCGGGAATGCAGGAGGAGACTCCGGATGAGCCGGGAAACCGTGGCACACATCTGCCACCTGCTGGCACACCTGTCACCGCGTGGCACTGGCGGGGGACACCCTCTCCCCGTGTCCGTCAAGGTTACGGTGGCCCTGAACTTTTATGCAACGGGGTCATTCCAGGCACCGAGTGGGGACCTGTCCGGCATATCGCAGACATCGGTGCATCCGGGCAGTGACAGATGCCCTTTATGCCATGGCGCACCGCTACATCCGCTTCCCCGTGGACCGGGCCAGCCAAGATGCCCGGGCCGTGGGCTTCTCTGCCGTTGCCGGGTTCCCCATGGTCCAGGGCGCGATCGATGGGATGCACGTCGCCGTGCGGCCACCTGCAGAGAACAGGGCCGTGTTCACTAATAGGAAGGGGACCTATTCAATGAACGTACAGGTGGTCTGCGACCACCGCATGATGATCCTGCACGTCTGCGCCCATCACCCAGGCAGTGTACACGACTCATTCGTGTTGTCGCGGTCATCCATCCCCGGCATGTACGAGGGACGCCATCCCCGGCTGAGGGGCTGGTTGCTGGGCGACAGGGGCTACCCATTGCGATCGTGGCTGATGACGTCTATACGGAGGCCACGCAATGAGGCGGAGAACCGCTACAATGATGCCCATGTAGCGACAAGGGGAGTGATCGAGAGGTGCTTTGGCGTGCTGAAGATGCGTTTCAGGTGCCTGGACCTCTCTGGGGGCGCCCTCCAGTATCGGTCAGATAGGGTCGGCCGCATCATTGTGGTGTGCTGCGTCCTGCACAACATAGCCCAGCAGAGGGGCGATGTGCCGCAGGCAGAGGAGGGCGGAGTGGAGGAGCAGCAGGAAGAGGCCCAGTCCTCCCCAGATGAGGGGGATGGGGGCAATGGTCAGGGCAGACGGGGTAGACACAGGCGGGTTGCTGTCCACCGTTACCGGCTGGCCCAGCGGGCATGGGACAGACTGATAGACGCCCGCTTCACTGAATAGATGGGCGTGGGAATCGGGTAGTATGGCCACAGACCGCACACCATGACAACAGCCGACCACCCACACCCCTCACCCATCCACCCACCCAGCACCCTCACCCCCCTCCCCAACCCCACACACCCCACCCGCATGCACACCACCCCCCCCCCCCAATTGCCGATCCACCGGCGGCACAACGGGCCGGGCTCACCCAGTTGCGGGTGGACGCGTGTCTATCGCAGGCCATGGAGGATGATGACAACCCGCCTCCGATGAGCTCCTGGCTCTACATCGTTGGACTATGTCTGACCCATGGCCACAGTACCACCATCCACCCGGACCATCCCTGCATGCGGCTGTGACACTGCAGCGCACGGTCCCGTCCTCTGCCCGGGGGATGTTGATGGCGGCCCAGGGGGAAGGGGGCAGACTCACCTGGGGCTGAGGTAAGACCACCCGTCACACACACACTTGCGCTCAACGTACATGACACGCCCGCACACTTTGGACAGAGCACAAAGGCAGCTTCGGTAGGTGTAACATTGACTTTAATAACCAAAGGAGTTCATGCATGTGCCCTAGCCCCTAAAACTCATCTGCGCCCTGCACCCGTGCCAACTTACTCAGTGTCTAATTGTTTGGCCTTACGGGCCCTTTGACTACGTCTACGTGGTTCCCCAGACGGTACAGCAGAACTGGAGGTGGACTCCTGTGATTCCTGCCCTCTGACACTGGATCCCTTTGGCGGCCGTTTCCTGGGGCGTCCTGGCCTAGATGGGCCAGGCTGCGGCCCGGGCGACTGGGATGGCGAGCTGCCAGCCTGTCCTGCCCGTTGCCCACCCGATGCACCTGGGACGGAAGGGGGGGAGTCCGAGGTGTCGCGGTGTACCGGGACCTCCCCTACACAGGGAGCCGGGACGGACCACACCACCTCCTCCTCCCTCGGGGTGCCCGATGGCCCCCAGGCCTCTACATGGGTGGGGGATGCGAACGGACTGGCCATCCGACGCCCCCCCCGACATCTGGCGCTGCCAGTCCTGGAGGCCCGTGCTGGTATCGACAGGGGTCTGCAGGTTTGCAGCCATGGAGCCCAGGGGGTTGTCGAACCCTGTCTGTGACAGTGCGACGCCGGCTCGCACATGGCCACTGGCGCCGATGCCCTCAGCGATGGCCTGCTGAGACTGGGCCATGGCCTGCAGAGACTGGGCCATGGCCTGCAGAGACTGGGCTATGGCCTGCTGAGACTGGGCCATGGCCTGCTGAGACTGGGCTATGGCGTTGAGCGCCTCTGCCATCTGGCGCTGGCACTGGCTCATGGCCTCCTGTGAGAGGGCAGCCATTTCCTGGGCCACAGACGCCGCCTGCACGGAAGGCCCCAGGCCTCGCAAACCGTTCCCCATGTCTGACACCGTCGCACCCATTGCCTCCACCGCGGACGCCACCCGTGCGGTGTCAGCCTGGGTGGCACGCATGACCGGGACCACTCCCAGCTCCTGGACGCGGGTGGACTCCTCCACCTGCGACCGCAGCCGCCGCAAGCCACCCGTCACCCTATTCGCTCGTCTCCGTGTCGGTGGTTGCATCGGATCTATGTGTGGGTGTGGTAACTGCAGGAACCCGGGATCCATCTGGGCGGCAGATGTTCGCTTGGCCTGGGCTGCCCTCCGACCGCCCGGTCCCTCTGCTGCTCCTACCTCCACCTGCTGTACCGGGACGGCTGTGTTGTGCGCACCAGTGAGTGTACCAGACGCCTCATCACTAAAGTGCCCAACCGTGGTGAGTGTTTCTGCGATGGTGGAGGGTGTTGGTGACAGCAGTGGCGTTGTGTCGTGGTCTTCGTCCCACTCTGAGTCCATGGCACTTTGGGGTGGGGGTTCGTCTCCACCCATCCACTCTGAGTCACTGTCCGGTATTTCGTCTTCCCGGGTAGGGGTGGCCTGGGTAGTGCTGTCCCGGGTAGTGCTGTCCCGGGTAGTGCTGTCCCGGGTAGTGCTGTCCCGGGTAGTGCTGTCCCGGGTAGTGCTGTCCCGGGTAGGGGTGTCCTGGGTAGTGGTGTCCCGGGTAGGGGTGTCCTGGGTAGTGGTGTCCTGGGTAGTGGTGTCCTGGCTCGGATGTGACGGGGGCCTCTGGCTGCCCCCCCCATCGCTGGGTGGTCACTCCCGCACGTGACGGGGGTGTCGTCTCCCTGTTGCTCCAGGTCTCTCCGTCTCCCGTGGTGTGCGAGGGGCATGCTGCGGGCATCGCATGCTGGAGGGTCCGGGTCTCTCCGTCTCCCGTGGTCTCCGAGGGGCATCCTGCGGGCGTCGCATGCTGGAGGGTCCGGGTCTCTCCGTCTCCCGTGGTGTGCGAGGGGCATCCTGCGGGCGTCGCATGCTGGAGGGTCCGGGTCTCTCCGTCTCCCGTGGTGTCCGATGGGCATCCTGCGGGCGTCGCATGCTGGAGGGTGCGGGTCTCTCCGTCTCCTGTGGTCTCCGAGGGGCATCCTGCGGGCGTCGCATGCTGGAGGGTGCAGGTCTCTCCGTCTCCTGTGGTCTCCGAGGGGCATCCTGCGGGCGGTGTGCATCTGCGGGGATGGGTGCCTGGACGTTTGGTCCTGCGATACACAATGAAGCATGCATGGTTAGACATCAGGCAGTGATCAGGTGATACGGGGGAGGGGGATATAGGGGAGGGGGGATATGGGGACGGGCTGTTGGTCGCTCACTTGCTCGTGGGGCCCCGGCCTCTGCATCAGCAACCTCCCGGTCCTCAGGTCCGCCAGCCAGTTCCAGGGCCCTTTCCTCGTGTACGGTCAGTGGCCTCTCATCAGCGGGCCCTCCTCCAGTCCTCACATGCTCCCTATTGTTGTGTGCGCGCTTCTCCTGGTGGGGGGGGGGGGGGGGTGGTGGCAGGGGTAAAAGGCAACAGTGTTTGGCAGGTATATGAATGCACGCCATCGGTTGCGCGTGCATTGCAGAGGTTAAGGTTAGGGCTGGATTCACTTGGGGATATGGGGGATATGGGGGAGGGGGGATATGGGGGAGGGGGGGATATGGGGGAGGAGGGGATATGGGGGATATGGGGGAGGGGGGATATGGGGGAGGGGGGGATATGGGGAGGGGGGATATGGGGGAGGGGGGATATGGGGGATATGGGGGAGGGGGGATATGGGGGAGGGAGGATATGGTGGAGGGGGGTATGGGGGATATGGGGTATGGGGGATATGGGGGAGGCTCACCCTGCCTGCTCTGACGAGGTCGTTCACCTTCTTGTGGCACTGGGTGCCTGTCCGTGGTGTTAGGGCCACAGCGGTGACGGCCTCTGCCACTTCCCTCCACAGACGCCGGCTGTGGCGTGGGGCAACTCTGCGGCCGTGCCCGGGATACAGGGCCTCCCTCCTCTGCTCCACCGCGTCCAGGAGCGCCTCCACATCGCGTGACTCGAACCTCGGGGCTGAGCGACGGCTAGCCATCCAGTCGGGTGTTGCGGTCGGGTGTTCCGGTCGGGTGGGGGGGAGCTGCGCGGCCTTATGAGCCGTCACGCCGTGCAGCGCGTATGACGCTGCACGGCGTGAACCATTGCGCAAGCGCGGATCCCGTCACGTCGCTGCTAGCCCATTTCGGGCCGGAGACTATCGGCCCATTTTTATGACGTGACTCAAGTGGGATTTGCGCCGTTTTTTGCGCCGATCGGCGGACTTTCCGCCGATAACGGAGAATTTCGCCCATGATCTTATTTTGAATGGCGGAGCAGGCTCGAAGGTCCAGGAGGTCTACTCCTGCTTCTAGTTATTATGTTCTGATGTTCTTGTGAACTCTTGTCCCAGGTTTAAGCTGCACTATAGCTGGGAATGATGTATAGGCCAATGGGACTGGAGCAAAAGATTGAGGAGCAAGCTGCTAGCAATAGAAAAGGCGCAGTACAGTCACCTACATTATAACAGTAACTCCACTTAAAATAAATTCACCTATATTACAACAGTGACTGCATGTGATGTAGAGGCCTCTTCTGGTGCACTTTTAAAAACCCATCGGCAGACGATTGAACATTCAAAAAATGTTGATGGGGAATGTTTGAGATGGAGACTGCGCGTAAGTTTAATGGGATATAGAAAGGGAGTCGGAGATCTGTTGAGAGAGCGGTGGACGGGAAACATAAGCTCATACACACATCGGGGCAACCGGGGATAAGTTGACTCCACTGCTGGCACTCAGTCAGTCAACAGCGATCCTCAGCTGATGCATTAACTATTGACACTGACTACCCCAGAGCCCCGGGGCGAGTGAGTGAGAGAGGGAAGGCGACACGTGAGAGAGGGAAGACGGCGAGTGAATGCTGGGAGATACAAACCATCCTTGGCGATGATGGCCAAGTGAGCTCGGAGTGAAGAAGATGATGATGAACATTTGTTCTAAGAGTGTGACTATGAAATGCCTCAACAGAAAGGTACAAGAAGCTCTGTAACAAAGTGATGTGTTAGGCAGGTCGGTTCGGTGTGGACTGCACTTGATGCAGCGATGCGAGAAACAGACCTCTAACACTGTAGAAGACCCAACATGGTTTTATTGAACGATGGAACTAACATACATATTTAACTGTGGGTCGACACTATACTGAACTGACTGGAGACCTTGTACTAGCCTGACCAGACTTACGAGCTATCGCACGGTGTTTGCACTATGCTAGCTCGTGGACTCTGACTGTCTCAGTGGCTGGGTCCAGAGAGAGCGGGAAACCTAGTGCGCTCTGGCTTTATAGTGGTGGTGTCCTGTCTGGTGATTGGCTGCACTGTGCTGTGTGCTGACTGGTCATCCTGTGTGTCAATCACTGCCTGTCTGCACTTCATTATATACATGCGTGGATATTATGACATCTCTTATTTTGTTGTTTAAAATAAATACTAAGATGTGGATGCTTATAAATGTATATTTATATATATATATGTGCCTGACTATATACAGAAAGATGTCTAAACGAACATATATACATAAGAAGGTTGCGATAGTGCAGATACATGGCAAACAAAACGATATTTACAGAGGTCCAATTGGTGAAGTCACAAAAATGTACAAAAGCTCAAGTCTATAGATTTAGTCTTTGTGGTGGGTGACAAATTCTTGTTTGTTCGCTGCAGAGGCGGATTAGGAGCCGCCTGCACTTGGAGAGGCGGGATCGCTGGCATCGCGGTGGGCGCGTGGACCGACAGGATTGCTGGTAGATCGGTGGCCTCGTGGCAGGGTACGTCCGGAGGAAGCATCGTAGGCGGCGGGGCACACCGGTCAGATAGCGGGCGTGGAACTCTTCGCAGTGCCCGTCTGTTGCGCCGTAGCAGGGAGCCATCAGCCATGCGGACAAGGAATGATCTTGGGGCCACTTGTTTGAGCACAACAGCTGTGGCTGACCACCGCCCTCAGGCAACTGTACGTGAACATGATCAGTTGGGGCCAGCTTGGGCAGATCCTGGCATGGGCATCGTACGTGGCTTTCTGTTGGGCCCGTGACTGCTGCATTTTCTGTAAGACCGTGAGGTGGTCAAGGTCGGGTACGTGGATGGCTGGAACTGTGGTCCTCAGAGTGCGATTCATGAGCATCTGCGCTGGAGATAACCCAGTGGACAGTGGGGTTGCCCTGTATGCCAGCATCGCCAGGTTGAAGTCGGAGCCTGAGTTTGCAGCTTTGCACAGCAACCGCTTTACAATATGGACCCCTTTCTCGGCCTTCCCGTTTGACTGCGGGTAGTGGGGACTGGAGGTAACATGACGGAAGTTGTAGGACTGTGCAAAATCAGACCATTCCTGGCTGTAAAAGCAAGGACCGTTGTCGCTCATTACCGTGAGTGGAATCCCATGCCTGGCGAACGTTTCTTGGCAGGCTTTGGTTACCGCCTTCGACGTGAGATCGGACAGTTTCACTACTTCTGGGTAACTGGAGAAGTAGTCGACCAGGAGTACATAGTCACGCCCCTTGGCGTGGAAAAGGTCTACACCGACTTTGGACCATGGAGAGATCACAATTTTGTGCTGCTGCAACGTTTCTTTGGGTTGAGCTGGTTGAAACTTCTGACAGGTAGGACAATTGAGGACTGTGTCAGCAATGTCCTGGCTGTTGCCCAGCCAATAGACCACCCCCCGAGCTCTGCGTCGGCATTTCTCGACCCCAAGGTGACCCTCATGGAGTTGGCCCAGCACCATAGCACGCATACTCTGAGGAATTACGATCCTGTCGAGTTTCAGGAGGATTCCCTCCACCACCGTCAGGTCGTCTTTTACGTTATAGAACTGGGGACATTGTCCCTTCTGCCAGCCATTGCTGAGGTGCTGCATGACTCGCTGCAGCAGAGGATCCTTGGCTGTCTCCTCACGAATTTGGACCACCCGTTCGTCGGAGGCCGTAAGGTTCGAGGCACACAACTGCACTTGGGCTTTTATGTGGCAGATGAAGTCACTTTGTTCACACGGTGTGGTAATGGACCTGAATAGGGCATCTGCAACGATCATCTCTTTACCTGGCGTGTAGACCAGTTCGATGTCGTCGCGGGGTAGCTTTAGAAGAATACACTGTAACCGAGGTGTCATGTCGTTTAAATCCTTCTGGATTATGTGGACTAGAGGCCTGTGGTCCGTCTCTACCGTGAATTTCGGCAGGCCATAAACATAGTCGTGGAACTTGACTATCCCTGTTAGGAGGCCCAGACACTCCTTCTCAATCTGAGCGTACCGTTGCTCAGTGGGCGTCATGGCCCTGGAGGCATACGCCACTGGAGCCCAGGACGCGGAGTCATCCCGCTGAAGGAGCACCACCCCAATGCCGTCCTGGCTTGCATCAGTTGATATCTTGGTTTCCTTGGTTGGGTTGAAGGACGCTAGGACCGGGGCTGCCGTGAGTTTTGCTTTCAGCTCGCGGCATTCCTCTTCATGCGTGGGCAGCCACTGGAATTCCGTTGACTTTTTGACGAGATGGCGGAGGGCCGTGGTGTGGGATGCCATATTGGGAATGAATTTCCCGAGGAAGTTGACCATTCCGAGAAAGCGGAGGACCGCCTTTTTGTCCTCCGGGGTCTTCATGGTGTTGATCGCCGTGACCTTGTCGGCGTCTGGCTGTACGCCCTGCTGCAAGATGTGGTCACCTAGGAATTTGATCTCCGATTGACCAAATGAGCACTTGGCCCTGTTGAGCTGGAGACCATGTTCATGGATTCTTTGGAATACCTTCTTGAGGCGAACAATGTGTTCCTGGGGCGTTGTGGACCAGATAATGACATCGTCAACGTACATTCGCACCCCTGGATGCCCTCCACCATCTGTTCCATGATGCGATTAAATATTTTGAAGGCAGATATGATTCCAAAAGGCATCCGGTTGTAGCAGTAACGACCAAACGGGGTGTTGAACGTGCACAGCTTGTGACTGGACATGTCCAGTTGTATTTGCCAAAAACCCTTGGAGGCGTCCAGCTTAGTAAAGAGTTTGGCATGAGCCATCTCACTGGTCAACTCCTCTCGTTTTGGTATCGGGTAATGCTCCCTCATGATGTTTCGGTTTAGATCCTTAGGGTCAATGCAAATGTGAAGCTCCCCTAATGGCTTCTTGACGCAGACCATGGAGCTGACCCAGTCTGTGGGCTCTGTAACCTTTGATATGATGCCCTAGTCTTGGAGGTCCTGTAATTGCTTCTTCAGACGATCCTTGAGGGGTGCCAGCACCCGGCGAGGTGCATGAATTACAGGGGTGGCATTCGGCTTGAGCAGGATTTTGTATCGGTCTGGGAGCGTGCCCATTCCGTCGAACACGCTGTGGTACTGCGTGATGATGTCATCTATGTCGGCTTGCAAGTTTCCATCGGGCGAGGCCGTCGCCGGTGATGATGACATGGTGTGGACGTGTTGAACAAGCTTCAGGAGCTTGCAAGCTCGAGCACCGAGCAGGGACGCTCTGTCAGGCCCGACGATTTCAAACCGCAGCGTCGCCTTGATCGCCTTATTGGATACCCCCAGTTGACATGAGCCACTGGCAGCTATGGCGTTGCCATTGTAGTCAAGGAACTGGCAGGCTGGTGGAAGAATGCTTGGTCTGGCACGGATGGTGTCGAGGTCGGATTTTGAGATGATGTTCGCTGATGCGCCGGTGCCGGCGCCACTGAGGATCGAGAGGCGTTTCGCTGTTGTGGTGGAAGGCAGCGCATGTGTAGTTATGATGCCCACCCGGTATGGGGACTTGAGGCATTCAGCATCAGGGTCCGTTGGGCTGTCGGGATTGGAATCTGGCATGCCTTCTTGTATTGAGCGGACACTTCTGCACCGCAGCTGGGATCGCTGGCTGCTGAGCAGTGGAGCAGATCTGTAAAGGGCTGCGTAGTGGTCAAGCTTGCCATACTGTAGACACTGGCATCCTTTTGCCAAACATTGCCACTTTAAATGGGCGGAGCCACAATTCGGACACGTCATGACGCCGACGTCAGCGTGTTCCGTGTGCCATCGCGCATGCGCAGTGCGGTCGGTCAACATACGCACCTGCGCAGTCGGGTTGTCGGGCTCGTCGTCCACTCGGTCGTGGCGCGCGTGCGCAGGGACCCGGGAAAAGCGTGCGAAACGGCCACTCTCCTCGATGCTCAGGCCCTGCATTTGTGCAATGGCCTGCACCCGTTCCGCCTCGAGGGAGGCCAGCTTCGCAGGTTCTGCCCCCCTGATGTGGGAGTAACGATTCTTAGCATGCTCATGGACAACGCACGTCTCGATAACGACAGAGGGGGTCAACTGTTTGACTTTCAGGAGCTGCTGCCGAAGGGAGTCGGAGTGGACCCCGAAAACGATCTGATCCCGGATCATGGAATCAGCCGTCGAGTCATAGTTACATGACTGCGCTAGGATGCGGAGATGGGTCACGAAGGACTGAAAAGCTTCATCCTTACCCTGAAGCCTCTGCTGGAAAACGTACCGTTCAAAGCTCTCATTTACCTCAATGTTGCAGTGGCTGTCAAACTTCAGCAGGACTGTTTTGAATTTTGTTTTGTCTTCACTGTCAGTGAACATGAGGGAGTTGTAGATGTGGATGGTGTGGTCCCCCGCGGTGGAGAGAAATAGCGCGATCTTCCTGGCATCTGATGCTGCTTCGAGGTCAGAGGCCTCGATGTACCAGAGGAACGTTTGCTTGAAGAGCTTCCAATTGGCGCCGAGGTTGCCGGAGATGCGGAGCTGCGGAGGAGGCTGGATGTTTTCCATGTCACCGGATGGCTGTTTGCTGGTCAATACTGATTCACTCGAGGTAGGTCAGTCAATTTTCAGTATCACTCCGTGGTACCATGATGTGTTAGGCAGGTTGGTTCGGTGTGGACTGCACTTGATGCAGCGATGCGAGAAACAGACCTCTAATACTGAAGAAGACCCAACAAGGTTTTATTGAACGATAGAACTAACATACATATTTAACTGTGGGTCGACACTATACTGAACTGACTGGAGACCTTGTACTAGCCTGACCAGACTTACGAGCTATCGCACGGTGTTTGCACTGTGCTAGCTCGTGGACTCTGACTGTCTCAGTGGCTGGGTCCAGAGAGAACGGGAAACCTAGTGCCCTCTGGCTTTATAGTGGTAGTGTCCTGTCTGGTGATTGGCTGCACTGTGCTGTGTGCTTACTGGTCATCCTGTGTGTCAATCACTGCCTGTCTGCACTCCATTATATACATGAGTGGATATTATGACACAAAGTGAAATGGATACCTGATGAGGAGGAGAAATTAAAGAAGTTGGTGGGAAACGACTGTGTTTTTTTGACAGTTAGAACTGAGACCGTAGCTCAAGCCTGTAAAGCCATATTGGTGAAGTGCTTGTTTTGTGTTTGATTAATTGTTTGTTATTTTGGGCTGTCAAATCGTCTTTTATGGTGTATTGGAATTTTCTTTTTGCATTGGGATTTGGAAAATAAATGAACACCTTTGAATGAAGGTGTCATTGCATGCTTTGCCATTGTCAGCATATATATAATTTTTAGCCCACCCTCAGGCCACGGCATCCTGGCCCAACTCTGTGGTATGACACTACACTTAGAATGGATTCACCTACATTACAGCAGTGACTACACTTAGAATATTGGTCAGACTCTGTGCCTAGGCACAGTGTGATTCATTGTAAATCCACCTCTGAGGCTGAGATAGACAGATTTCTAATTAGTAAGGGAATCAAGGGTTATGGGGATACGGTGGGAAAGTGAAGTTGAGGGTTATCATATCAGATCAGTCATGATCCCATTGAATGGCAGAGCAGACTCAATGGGCTGAATGGCCTACATCTATTCCTATGTCTTATGGTCTTCTGATCATTATTCGGTGACTGCTGCCCAACCATCAATCCCTGGAAATGTGGACTATCGGCAAAGAGATGATTGGGCTTGGCTGAGATGGTCCCCATACCTAAATAATCTCTGGACACTCACTGTTAAGCACTTAATATGAATAAAGGACACTTATGGCATAATGTTAACTTTGTCCGATTGCCTCAAGCAGATGTCAACAAATCAGACGCATTGGCTTCAATGGAAATAAAAGCTGGGAGTGTGGTGTAACAGGCTGCCAATTCACTATCACCCATTTTACATTGTTGCACCAAGTCCATCTATCCCCTTTGTGTGATGCATAAACATTCACATAAATCAGAACTCCAGTAACAATATACTGCCCACATAATGGAAAATATTGTGTTTTAAGACATGAATTATTAACGCCAATGCCTACCAGCGTAATATTAAATTGTTACATGAATTTAAAGTCACTCTATACAATTGTTCAATATCTTGCTGCACCTGCCACCACTCACTTTAAATCATATAAAAATGTAAATAAGGATCACTTTTTGTAGCTGTAAGAACACGTAAATTACACTCTAAAATACAAAAGGTTACCAAAGTTAATTAATTTTGTTGCTTTCTCTTCAATAAGTCTGTAATTCATTACTGATTTTCTTCATTAGCATTCACATGCAATGTATTGAATACCTTGATGTGAAATGTGTGTCAGCCTAGTGGCTAATTAATAACTAACAAGTTTTTAAACTTATACACATTAATAAACTTACACTATCTATTGAGCAATCTTGGAGAAGGCCCGCGACACATGGTACAAAGGCGTTGAAAGAAGATGAACCAAGTCAAGTGGTTAGTAACAGTAAGTCTCAATACAGTAAATGATACGAGGAAGGGAAATAAGTTCCACAATTGTGAGATCTTGGAAAGGAGTAGAAGACTTTCGACCTTTTGCGTAAACTCAGGTCACACCCAAGGCATTCTATTCAATTCATATTTTTAAGGTCAAAGAACCTTGTTCTCCCAGCAAACAATAACCAGAACAAATGTTCCAACCATCAGATTCCAAATCTGGGTGAATCATTCCAAAATGAAAGGTCAGTGCGCCTGACCTTTCTCTCAATGTATTCTTCAATTCGGTTTAAACAATAGTTCTAATCATTGATAAAATATGCAACTCCAACTTTACAGAAGCAGCATGATCTTTGCTGAAAATACTGGAGGGTAAATTATGTGGCTGACTAGCAGAGTCCACTGCCATCAAGAGGCCCTGTCTATTTTGAGGACTAGGCCTTGTTACCGTGCTTTGGGCATCTTGCTGGCTCCAGGCAATATCAGAATGCACAGAGACTGATCTTCCCAACAAGAAGGTAGGTGAAATGGATTACAATCATCCAGGGGGAATATGTTGTGACAACAGGCTCCATTATTTTTGCAAAGACCAGAGGTCACACCTGTGCATCCTTGTACACAAAAATAACTTTTTAGCGCAAATCAATCTGTTGCTTCTTTTGTTGTGCAGTCCATCATAATTGCATACCATACCCCAAGCTGTGAGTTAAAGTCTCCACTGTGTGAATTAGATGTCACTTGAGAAAAGCCTTTTGAGGATGGTGCTCACCAGAGTCGCATAATTGGGCCTATAATCCACTTCAAGCGACTGCCACCATACAAATGCTGCACGGCCCAAGTTAAATTCTACTCCATAGTTTATTCAATAATGTAAAAGGACAGCCCGCCAATTCTCAGGTCTTCATTACGATTTCTCATTAGTCTTAACATTAAAGCCCTAAATACCAACTCAGCAGTCCACTGGCCTTTCTCAACTGCTCAGACAGAAAGATGGGCTGCAACATAAACAAGGCAAAAAGAGCCCAACAGCACAGGTGCCATCTCTCTCAAATACTCGCTCCCAATCGATGAAGTGCCCTGACAGTAACTGCAAAATATCATCACTGTTCAAGCCTGGTATCCATTTTAGCTGAGACTTTCCAACCCTCGCAAACCCCAGAAGGTCTGGCTACCTGCATGGTCTGTTTTAGAAGCTCAGATGTTTTAATATTCTAATGGCTGTCCGGGCTCTCAACCAAGCATACATAATGAGTCTTAGCTGAGAGCCCATGCATCCATTAAGCTTGTTGAAACAGCTGCACCTCAGAGAAAACAATACTTGATTGACAGCTCAAGCTTGCTGATCTCTGCTGTCAATTTCACAATGTTTGTTTACACAACATTAAGTAGTTTCAATGGTTTGTTATTTTTGGTATTAATACTTTGAAGGTCTGGATGATTGATGCTTTTATTAGTTTGTAAAACAATTTGATTTTTTTCGACATAGGAGAACATTATTATTATGATCCCAGACCAGACCCCAATAGTGGTTAGGATACTGGACCGAAACCCCTATCTTTTAGTTCATTTTATAAGACTGAGGGGGCACGGTGGTGCAGTGGTTAGCACTGCTGCCTCACAGACAGGGACCCGGGTTCAATTCCGGCCTTGGGTGACTGTCTGTGTGGATTTTGCACTTTCTCCCCGTGTCTGTGTCGGTCTCCTCTGGGTGCTCTGGTTTCCTGCCACTGTCCAAAGATGTGCAGATTAGGTGGATTGGCCATGCTAAATTATCCCTTAGTGTCCAAAAGATTAGGTGGGGTTACTGGGTTGAGGGGATAGGGTGGAGGCGTGGGCTTAAGTTGGGTGCTCTTTCTAAGGGCTGGTGCAGACTTGATGGGCGAAATGGCCTCCTTTTGCATTGTAAATTCTATGATTCTATGTGCAGGGTAGGTGGATTGGTGGCGCTAAATTGCCCCTTAATTGGAAAAAATAATTGGATACTCTAAAAAAAAAATTTTAATTTATATGACTGTGCGGAAAGGATACTTTGCTCTCGGAGTAATTGACAAGAAAGGAGGGATTTGGTATTGTAAAACAAAACTTTATTATTAATACAGTATTACAATCTTAAACCTCACACCCAAAAATAGCTTACCCCTTAAACATTACTACTAAATACAGTAAATACTATCTCTAGTCCCAATTAAACAACAAGAAAGGAAAAACACACAGCTCTCAATGCATCCTACATCCCAACGACACAGAGTAATATTTGCTTTCCATAACAGATTTGACTCCTGTTAGAATCTCTGCAGGCACTGGCTGAATGTTTTCAAAACGCTGTTTCAACTGGTTTGTTTCAGCTTCCCCTTGTCCTCCGACTAGTCTGCACTGCTTTAAATACTGTAAGATGTAGCAAATCCATCATTTGGATGAATTCCATAGGATACACGGACATTATATTAACCTGATACAACATGACCAACTACAGGAGAGACAATGGAAATGGTAACGGGTTTTACTCTAGCTATGGAGAGTAGTGCCTCCACTAACGGGAATATGTTGAGTATTCCCAGAAAGCACCTTGGGACACTTTGCAACACATCAGATACCTCCCAAAACATTTTGGGCACTTTGTCATTGAAACTGATCAGTTTCATCCTGAAAGCGCTGATGCGCAATCAATTACACTCAAGACGAAGTGATTTCATAACTGAAGGCATTAATCTACTAGAACTTGTTCCCCAGCAGCTTCGGTACAGAAAGTGAAGGCTGCTGGGACGGCACCGTTTCTTATACTCCGCCTGTCAGGGCGGAGCTACGTAACAACAGCCAATGGTAGACTCCTGGGTCTAACCAATGGTCATCAGCCTCTTAGGTACCACAATACCTGGTACTACCACATTCACCCCCTGTTAAAAAAGAGTCCGGCGGGGGTGGTGGCCAGTGGTAACAGTCACCTTTAACATGGTATGATCAGGTATGGAGGTACCGTGGTGTTGAGGATATTTACAAAGTGTTCGTTCACAGTTAAAGTCACAGCGAAGCAATCAGTCGATCGGGTGGCCTGGTCATCCTTCTGGAGCGTCTGGGCTTCGGTGGTGATTCTGGTGGGGGTCCCGGTGGTTGCGACTCCGGGAGCGTGGTTTCGGCCTCCCTGGCAGCTTCGTCACCCCTAGGCGCCGCTGTTGGGGCAAACGGTTGACACGGGGGGGGGGGGCGCCTGTAGGGGGCATCGGTGGGTGGGCGGGCCTAGGCAGGAGCGGCGGGAGTACTGACCCCTCCCACTGCTGTGGGGGGGATGGGGGTGGGGGTAATGGTTCGGGTGCGTGTGGGGTTCCGGCGGGCACCAGGTCCCGAAGGGAGACTGTACCTTGCCGGCCGTTAGGGAACGCCACGTCGGCGTACTGGGGGTTAGCGTGCAGCAGGTGGACCCTCTAGACCAACGGGTCCGACTTGTGCGCCGACGTGCTTCCAAAGCAGGATGGGTCCGGGTGTCGCTAGCCAGGTTGGGAGCGAGGCCCCGGAGGAGGACTTCCTGGGGAAAACAAGGAGACGTTCATGAGGTGTCTGATTTGTGGTTGTACAGAGCAGTGACCGGATGGTGTGGAGGGCCATCGGGAGGACTTCGTGCCAGCGGGAGACTGGGAGATTCCTGGACCGTAGGGCCAGCAGGACGGTCTTCCAGACCGTTCCGTTCTCCCTCTCCACCTGTCCGTTTCCCCGGGGGTTGTAACTGGTCGTCCTGCTCGAGGCGATGCCCTTGCTGAGCAGGAATTGACGCAGTTCGTCGCTCATAAAGGAGGACCCCCTATCACTGTGAACGTATGCTAGGAAACCAAACAGTGTAAAGATACCCTGGAGGGCCTTGATGACGGTGGTTGTGGTCATGTCTGGGCAGGGGATGGCGAATGGGAACCGGGAGTACTCGCCAATCACGTTCAGGAAATACGTGTTGCGGGCGGTGGAGGGGAGGGGGCCTTTGAAATCCATGCTGAGGCGTTCAAAGGGACGGGAAGCCTTTATCAAGTGCGCCCTCTCTGGCCGGTAGAAGTGCGATTTGCACTCTGCGCAGATTTGGCAGTCCCTGGTGACTGACCTGACCTCCTCGATGGAGTAGGGCAGGTTGCGGGTCTTAACAAAATGGAAAAAGCGAGTGACCCCCGGGTGGCAGAGGTCCTCGTGGAGGGCTCAGAAGCAGTCCACTTGTGCAGTGGCACAAGTGCCGCGGGACAGGGCATCAGGAGGCTCGTTTAGCTTCCCTGGACGGTACAAGATCTCATAGTTGAAGGTGGAGAGTTCTATCCTCCTCCGCAAGATCTTGTCGTTTTTAATCTTGCCCCGCTGCGCATTATCAAACATGAAGGCAACCGACCGTTGGTCCGTGAGGAGAGTGAATCTCCTGTCAGCCAGGTAATGCCTCCAGTGTCACAAAGCTTCTACTATGGCTTGTGCCTCTTTTTCGACCGAGAAATGGCGAATTTCGGAAGCATGGAGAGTACGGGAGAAGAAAACCACGGGCCTGCCCGCTTGGTTGAGGGTTGCCGCCAGAGCTACGTCGGACGCATCGCTCTCGACCTGGAAGGAGAGGGACTCGTCGACGGCGCGCATCGTGGCCTTTGCAATGTCTGCTTTGATGCGGCTGAAGACCTGGCGGGCCTCCGTCGACAGGGGGAAGGTTGTGGACTGGAATAGGGGTCGGGCTTTGTCTGCGTAGTTGGGGCCCACTATGCGTAATAGCTGAAAAACCCGAGGCAGCGCTTCAGGGCCTTGGGGCAGTGAGGGAGGGGGATCTCCATAAGGGGGCGCATGCGCTCAGGGTCGGGGACTATAACTCCATTTCGCACTACGTAGCCTAGAATGGCTAGACAGTCGGTGCTAAACACACATTTATCCTTATTGTATGTCAGGTTAAGGATTTTCGCGGTCTGGAGAAATTTGCGGAGGTTGGTGTCGTGGTCCTGCTGGTCATGGCCGCAGATGGTGACATTATCCAGATACGGGAACGTTGCGCGTAAGCCGTACCGGTCAACCATTCGGTCCATCTGTCGCTGGAAGACCGAGACCCCATTAGTGACACAAAAGGGAACTCTTAAAAATTGATAGAGCCGCCCATCTGCTTCGAAGGCAGTGTACTTGCGGTCACTATTACGGAGGGGTAGCTGGTGGTAGGCGGACTTGAGATCCACCATGGAGAAAACCTTGTATTGTGCGATCTCTGTTTACCAGGTCGGCTATACGGAGGAGAGGGTATGCGTCCAGCTGCATGAACCTGTTGATGGTCTGGCTGTAGTCAATGACCATCCTATGCTTCTCCCCGGTCTTTACCACCACTACCTGAGCTCTCCAGGGACTGTCGCTCGCTTCGATGACCCCTTCCACCAGCAGCCTTTGGACCTCTGATCTGATGAAGGTCCGGTCCTGGGCACTGTACCGCCTGCTCCTGGTGGCGACGGGTTTGCAATCCGGGGTGAGGTTTGCAAACAGGAAAGGCGGGTCGACCTTAAGGGTCGCGAGGCCGCAGACAGTAAGGGGAGTTATAGGGCCGCCGAATTTATAGGTCAGCCTTTGCAAATGGCGTTGGACATCCAGCCCCAGGAGGGTAGCCGCGCAGAGGTGCGGCAGGACATACAGGCGGAAATTGTCGAATTTCCTGCCTTGGACAGTGAGGTTCGCTAGGCAGAACCCCTTTATCTCCACCGAGTGTGACCCGGAGGCCAGGGAGATCCTTTGGTTTACAAGTGGGTGGGTAACAAGTGAACAGCGTCTTACCGTGTCGGGGTGAACAAAGCTTTCCATGCTCCCAGAGTCAATCAGGCAAGACGTCTCGTGGCCGTTGATGAAGACCGTCGTTGTAGCTGTTGCGAGTGTCCGAGGTCGATTTTGGTCCAGTGTCACCGAGGCCAAATGAAGCAATTGCGAGTTCTGATCGGGCAGCGTGTAGTCGGCCGTGCTGGCGGCCTGGGCCCCCAACCAAGATGGCGTCACCCATGGGTCGCACATGGTGTCCAGGGATGAACAAGATGGCGGCGGCGATGGACAAAATGGCGGCGCCCACCCATCCAGCGTGGTGTCCGGGGGGCAAGATGGCCACGCCCGTGGGTCGCACGTGGCCCTAGGATTTGGGGGTGGCGGTGAGCGCTGGCCGGTCGGGGCCTGAAGGGGGGGTTGCCGCGGCGGTCCGGAGTCGCTGGAAACCGCGGCCACGGCGCGGGCCTGGCAGACCCCCACAAAGTGGCCCTTCTTGCCACACCGTTTGCAGGTGACGGTGCGGGCCAGGCAGCGCGGGCGGGGATGATTCGCCTGCCCGCAGAAGAAACAGTGGGGCCCGGCGGCGTTAGCGGTCCGTCTCGTAGCGCAGGCCTGCGGGGTCAGGGGGAAGGTCTGTGGGGCTGCCGCTGCGGGGTGCCACGCAGCCCAGGGGGCCGCCGCGCAGTCGGGCGCATAGGACTGCGCGTTTTTGTAGGCAATGTCCATGGACCCTGCCAGGGCCCGTGCCTCTCTAAGTCCCAGGGTGTCCCTTTCTAGGAGTCTTCGGCGGATATCTGAGGAGCTCATACCTGCTATGAAAGCATCCCTGATGAAAAGTTCCATGTGCTCGCTTCCCGAAACTTGCGTGCAGCCACAGATTCGGCCCAGCACCAGTAGCGCCCGGTAGAAATCTTCCAACAATTCCCCGGGGCTTTGCCGTCTCGTTGCAAGCCGGTGACATGCGGACACCTGATTTCCAGGGCGGATATAATGTCCTTCTAACAGTTCGATTGCTGCATCATTGTTCTCCGCCTCCTCGATAAGAGTGTAGATCCCAGGGCTGACCCTTGAGCGCAGGAGATGCATTTTCTGTCCTTCTGAGGGGGTGCCTCCAGCTGTCTCGAGGTAGCCCTTAAAGCCCGCCAGCCAGTGTTTAAATATTGCAGCCGAGTTCTCCACGTGCGGGCTGAGTTGAAGGCACTCCGATTTGATTTGGAGATCTTTCCTTCCAGCTTAATTCTAGTAGATTAAATTGATGCGCAATCAGTTACACTCAAGACGAAGTGATTTCACAACTGAAGTCTTTAATCTACTAGAACTTGTTCCCCAGCAGCTTCGGTACAGAAAGTGAAGGCTGCTGGGACGGCACCGTTTCTTATACTCCGCCTGTCAGGGCGGAGCTATGTAACAACAGCCAATGGTAGACTCCTGGGTCTAACCAATGGTCATCAGCCTCTTAGGTACCGCAATACCCGGTACTACCACAAGCGCTTTCCACCCATTGTTCTGAAACTGACCGATGGGAGGAGTCAGCCAATTTGATTCCGGTAAACTCCCTTTAAAATATCGAACATGGTTGATATTTTCTCATCCCCATTCTCCTGCCTTCTCCCCATAACCCCTGATACCGCCTTCTGCGGTTAAGAGTTCCACAGGTTCGCCACCCTCTGGCTGAAGAAATTCCTCCTCATCTCAGTTTTAAAGGATCGTCCCTTTAGTCTGAGATTGTGTCCTCTGCTTCTAGTTTTTCCGACAAGTGGAAACATCCTCTCCACGTCCACTCTATCCAGACCTCGCAGTCTCCTGTAAGTTTTAGTAAGATCCCCCCTCATCCTTCTAAACTCCAACGAGTACAGACCCAGAATCCTCAACCGTTCCTCATATGGCAAGTTCTTCATTCCAGCGATCATTCTTATGAACCTCCTCTGGACCATTTCCAAGGCCAGCACATCCTTCCTTAGATACGGGGCCCAAAACTGCTCACAATGCTCCAAATGGGGTCAAACCAGAGCCTTACAGCCTCAGAAATACATCCCTGTTCTTGTATTCTAGCCCTCTTGACATGAATGCTAACATTGCATTTGCCTTCTTAACCGTCGACGGAACCTGCACATTAACCTTAAGAGAATCGTGAACAAGGACTCCTAAGCCCCTTTATGCTTCTGATTTCCTAAACATTTCCCCATTTAGAAATTAGTCTATGCCTAAATTCCTCCTTCCAAAGTACATAACCTCACACTTTTCCACATTGTATTTCATTTGCCACTTCTTTGCCCACTCCCCTAGCTTGTCCAAATCCTTCTGCAGCCCCCTTGCTTCCTCAATACTACCTGTTCCTCTACAGATCTTTGTATCATCTGCAAACTTAGCAACAGTACCTTCAGTTCCTTCTTCCAGATCATTTATCTATATTGTGAAAAGTTGTGGTCCCAGCACAGACCCCTGAGGCACACCACAAGTCACTGGCTGCCATCCTGAAAAAGACCCCTTTATCCCCACTCTCTGCCTTCTGCCAGTCAGCCAATCCTCTATCCATGGCAGGATCTTACCCTGAACACCATGGGTTTTAACTTATTTAACAGTCTCCTATGCGGCACCTTGTCAAAGGCCTTCTGGAAATCTAAATAAATCACGTCCACTGGTTCTCCTTTGTTTAACTTCCTTTTGCCTCCTCAAAGAACCCTAACAGATTTGTCAGACACGACCTCCCTTTGACAAAGCCGTGCTGACTCAGTCCTATTTCACCATGCACGTCCAAGTACTTCACAATCTCATCTTTAATAACAGACTCTAAAATCTTACCAATGACCGAAGCCAGGCTAACCGGCCTATAATTTCCCGTCTTCTGCCTCCCTCCCTTCTTAAACAGTGGTGTTACATTCACCACCTTCCAGTCCTCTGGGACCCTTCCTGCCTCCAGTGATTCCTGAAAGATCACCACCAATGCCTCCACAATTTCCTCAGCTATCTCTTTTAGGACCCTGGGGTGTAGTCCATCCGGTCCAGGTGACTTATCTACCTTCAGACCGTTCAGTTTCCCCATAACCTGCTCCTTTGTAATGGTCACTGCACTCACCTCTGTCCCCTGGTTCTCCTGGAGCTCTGGCATCCCACTGGTTCTTCCACGTGAAGACTGATGCAAAGTAACTATTCAGTTTGTCTGCCATTTCTTTGTTTCCTATTATTACTTCTCCAGCCACATTTTCCAGTGGTCCAATGTGTATTTTTGCCTCTCTCTTACCTTTTATATATTGAAAAAAACTCTTCCTATCTTCCTTTATATTACTAGCTAGCTTGCACTCATACTTCATCTTCTCCCCTCTTATTGCTTTTTTAGTTGTCCTCTGCTCGCTTTTAAAGGCTTCCCAATCCTCTAGCTTCCCACTAATTCTCGCCACTTTGTATGCCTTTTCTTTAGCTTTTATGCTGTCCTTGACATCCCTCGTCAGCCATGGATGCCTTGTCCTTCCCTTAGCATGTTTCCTCCTCCTTGGGATGAACTTCTTTGTGCCTCTCTAATAACCCCCAAAAGCCCCTGCCATTGCTGTTCCACTGTCTTCCCTGCTAGGCTCCTTCTCCAATCAACTCTGGTCAGCTCGTCCCTCATGTCTTTGTAGTTACCCTTATTTAATTGTAATACTGTTACATCTGATTGCAGCTTCTCCCTCTCAAACTGCAGGGTAAATTCTATCATATTGTGGTCACTGCTCCCTAAGGGTTCCTTCACCTTAACTTCCCTAATCAAGTCTGCCTCATTACACATCACCAAATCCAGAATTGCCTTTTCCCTACTAGGCTCTGTCACAAGCTGCTCCAAAAAACCATCTCTTGTGAAGCTGTCCCAGTGTGGCACCTCCGGGTTGTATTTCACTACCTACAAGAGAGAGACACACATGGTCGTAGGTGGCAGCCAGGGCAACCCGTGTGGTATAAAGGCGAACTCACTGGTCAGGAATAAGCAGCGAGTATTTCTTCCTCTCTCTTGCGAAGCAGTCCCAGCGCGACACTTCCGGGTTGTGGTTTCAACACCTGCAGGAGAGAGACACCCACAGTTATCAGTGGCATCAGAGACCAGTCTGTGTGGAGTAAAAGAATCTTTACAATACCATTCATCATTTTTTTAACTATCCCACTGAGAGCAAAAGACTTTACTTGTGGTCTAAGTGTTAACCAGATCAGAACTTAACTCCAAAGCTTTCTCACAATGTCCAAATACCTTAGCTCCACCCAGAATGATATCATCTCCTCATGCTGAAACCACAATAACTCCCCAGGGACTTCCCCTCACCAGGGACAACCCCTAGTCAAACAACAGTACATTAGCACAGGCTTTTACAATGGTCAATTTCACTGCTGACTGCTAAATGCTTTCTGGTTTGCAAAACAAGATTATTTTTTAAATATGACAATTGCAGTCAGACAAACTCTAAACCAGGCTTTTAACCCTTAAATTGCCAAATGTTTATAATCCAATTTATCTAAAATCCTGTATTCATCACATTATGAATAATTTTTTTTTTTAAAATCTTTTAATGAATACACCCCATTGTCATGACCGGGTTCTTTGGTTCTAGGCAGTGTATATTGAGTTCATGTCATGGAAGCAGCATAATGTGGCAGGCAGGGCCCTGGATGTAGGTGAAAGGGCAGAGTTTGGCATCATGGGCATGGAGGGTCATGGGGGTGGGGGGGAACATGAGGAGGACCTTTAGAACTTACCTTTTAAAAGGTACCTTCATGCAGACTAGGGTTCATGGCTCCTCTGAAGGGCCATAAACCATGACTTTAAAACCTGGCCCACCCCCCATGTGAATTAAGAAGGAGTAGGACATGCCTGTCTTCACAATGAAGCTGACCAGGTCAGGAACAGGATGCAGGCTTTGAACATAAACCAGCCTGCACCCATAACAGGCATTCCCGAAAGTCAGGCAGCCCCGGAATGTGGTCAGGAATCCCAGGATCAGGATCCTTTCACCATTTTTAAAGGTGGCCAGTTCAAAATCCAGGCCAATGTGTTTATTTGGAAGGGTGTTTCTGCCCAAGCTTTCCTCCAGGTTTCATTAATTTGTTTTTCTTTTTAAAAACATTTAGAGTACCCAATTGTTTTTTTCCAATTAAGGGACAATTTAATGTGGCCAGTTCACCGACCCTGCACATCTTTGGGTTGTGGGGGTGAGACCCACGCAAACACAGGGAGAATATGCAAACTCCACACAGACAGTGACCAGGGCCGGGATCAAACCTGAGTCCTCGGCACTGTGAGGCAGCAGTGCTAACCTCTGCGCCACCGAGCCGCCCCAGGTTTCATTAGTGTTAAGGTGCTGGAGATATTCAATTTGTGTCCAGAGGGGATTTTGTAGAGTCATGTAGCAAGTTGAGGGGTTCTTGGATGGTCTCTATGGACAACGAGATCCAAAATGCTAATACAAGTTATTTCTCTGCACCTTGCTGTCAAATGGAGGTAGGGGGGATATTTGAGAGGACTGGTTAAACTGTACTGGAGTTGATCTCAGAGTTCCAGAGGTTATCCGCCTTACTGAGTGAAGTTGTGTGTCAATGAGTTTGCTATGGTGACTTAAAATCCATATGGGCGCAATGTACTCAGCTGTCAGAAGACCATAGTTTTGGCAGAAGGATACAAGTTTTGCACCCCAGCTTGTGCTAGCAGTCTTGCGGATGATGTTCACGCGTATCTTGGTTATGCAGCAATTTTTCTCCACAGAAAGTGACTTTTAGGTTTGTTGTGTGCCTTGCAACTTTCAAGATGGAATGTAGAGAAGATGGAGAAAAAAATTATATCACTGAACTGAACACGTTACCTCAGTGGTTAGCACAGTGGGCGGCACAGCAGCACAATGGTGAGCACTGTTGCTTCACAGCTCCAGGGTCCCAGGTTCGATTCCTAGCTTGGGTCAAATCCTGATTAGAGAGTTGCTCTATGCTGATGATGCCGCATTGACATTCCATACCGAGGAACACCTGCAGTGACAAATGGACAGTCTCTCATGCCTGTAAAGAGTTTGATTTATTAATTAGCATTCGGAAGACAAATGTCATGTATGTTGCCATTCTACCATCGATCAGTATTGACAACGTGACACTGGAGATTATTGATATCTTCACATATCTAGGCTCCAGGATCACCAGCAATCTGTCACTTGATGATAAAATTAACACACACATGGCAAAATCTGCAGCTGTCATGCCCAAGCTGAGTAAGAGAATGTGGAACAACAGAAACCTGACTGAGAACGCCAAACTAAGAGTCTACCACTCCGCTACATTGGTGAGACATGGATAACATATGCTAGGCAGCAGAAACGACTGAACAGTTTCCACCTTCGCTGTCTCAGATATAACCTCAGCATCTCTTGGCAGGACAAGATCACCAACTCGAGATCCTGTAGTATGCTAATGCCATTAATATACGTTCATTGTTAAACCAACAACAAATGTGCTGTCTTTAATACAGTAAATTGGCCAATGGTTCATGACTGCTGGCTGTCCATACTTCCACTGCTCCTGGAAGCAAGATATGACGATGGTGAATATTAATAATGACAACTGGATGGCAGTCACGTGGCTGTGACCCTTGGACGCAGACTGTTTGGAAGGGCATTGGAAGTGGCAAGCAGAAACAAAATTTTCAGCTGGTCAAGAAGAGAGCCCAGAGAAAACAGAGACCAGCCAATTGTGCAACTTCTCGGTGTACTGCCTTTCTCTGTGGAAAATGTGGCAGAGACGATCGTGCCACTGGGTTCCTGAGACATACCAGGCAATACTTAACACAGAGTTGACCATCAGAGCACCAAGATGACAAAAGGCTTTTAAAACAATTGATCACCCATCAAATCAATCTGAGTTAACATATCCGAATTCAACTGTTGGTAAGATATAAAGCAATTTAATAGTGCTTCTGAATTTCCCTGCTATTAAAGCCAGAGAGTCATAGATGTCTACGGCACAGAAAAGGCCCTTTGGCCATCATGCCTGCACTAGTCAGAAACAACCACCTAACTATTCTAATCCCATTTTCCAGCACTTGGCCCACAGCCTTGTATGCCCTGGGATTGCAAGTGCACACCTATAATAATAATAATCTTTATTGTCACAAGTAGGCTTACGTCAACCACCGGTACTGCAATGAAGTTACCGTGGTCATCACATTCTGGCGCCTGTTCGGGTACACAGAGGAAGAACTCAGAATGTCCAATTCACCCAACCAGCACGTCTTTCGGGACATGTGGGAGGAAACCGGAAAACCCGGAGGAAACCCACGCAGACACAGGGAAAACATGCAGATTCCCCACAGACAGTGACCCAAGCCGGGAATCGAACCTGGGACCCTGGCCTATGAAGCAACAGTGCTAACCAGTGTGCTATCCTGCCGCCCCTTAATATTTTTTAAATGTTATGAGGGTCTCTGTCTCCACCACCACCCTTTTAGGCCAACAGTTGAATTCAGATATTTAACTCAGATCAATTTTTATTCTCAATAAATTCAGAAGAGATGTCAGAAAGACTTTGGTTCTAGAAATTGGCATCTGCTGGGCCCATTTTTCAGGTCATTTCAGCAGGGCCAGCCCCACACACTGAAGGACAGGTCTGAGGCGTTCAAGTCAAATGACCCTGACCTATACAAGAAATCCAGGTACGACCTCTGCAAAGCCATCCGAGATGCCAAGAGAGAATATCAAACCAAGCTAGAGTCACAGACAGACTCTCGGTGGTTGTGGCAAGGACTAAACAACATAACGGGCTACAAAGCGAAGCCGAACAGTATCTCTGGCAGCAGCGCACCCCTCCCCGATGCTCTCAATGCATTCTATGCTTGGTTCGAGCAGGAAACCAACAATCTGCTGCCGAGTGCCCCAGCAGCCCATAATTCACCCATACCCACCATCACAGCTTCAGAAGTCAGATCAGCCTTCTTGAAAATGAACCCTCAGAAGGCGACTTGCCCGGATGGGATGCCTGGTCGTGCACTCAGAGCCTGCGCGGACCAGCTGGCAGAGGTGTTCGCGGACATCTTTAACCTGTCCCTACTCCACTCCGAGGTCCCCACCTGCTTCAAGAAGACCACCATCATACCGGTGCCAAAGAAGAACCAGGCAACGTGCCTCAATGACGACCTGACTTCAATCGTAATGAAGTGCTTTGAGAGGTTGGTCATGAAGCGCATCACCTCCATACGCCCAGAACGCCTCAATCCACTGCAATTCGCATACCGCCGCAACCGGTCCACAGCAAACGCCATTTCCCTGGCCCTACGCTCATCCCTAGAGAATCTCGACAACAAGGACTCCTACATCAGATTCCTATTTATTGACGACAGCTCCGCCTTCAACGCCATAATCCCAGCCAAGCTCATATCAAAGCTCCAAAACCTAGTACTTGGCTGCCCACTCTGCAACTGGATCCTCGACTTTCTAACCCACAGATCACAATCAGTAAGAATGAACAACAACACCTCCTCCACAATAGTCCTCAATACCGGGGCCCCTGTTATGGGCCAGGGTTTAGAGAACCCCAGAGTGTATCATGGAGTTCACCTGACCCACAACTTTTAATAGGTTGTAGTGTGGGGAGCACACGGCCCACTCTACAAGTGTGGTACTTCAGAGATGGACAAGTATTTTTTAAAACAGCAAAACAATGTTTATTCTATGAACTCAAGTTAACCTTTCTAAAACAAACAGTGAACATCTTAGCAACCAGTAAATCAAATACATCCCCCAAAGAATACACTAAGTAATCTGTAAGCTGCCCTTTTAACACCCAGAAGACTTAACAAACCTTTAAACAGAAGCATATCAGGGTTTACATTCACTACTGCGAACATTTATAATTCTGAATTCACCGAATGATCCAGAGATAGTCCTTCATGGCAGAGAGCTCAACGCTACAGCTGCTTTGTCTGACTCCAGCTGCAACACACTGAAAAACGAAACCAAAAAAACACAGACGCACCCAAGCTTTTCTCAAAGTAAACTAAAAAGCAGAACCAGAGCTCAGCTCCACCTACACTCTGACATGACTGCAGTAACATGAGCAGCCAAACATTTCTTAAAGCGACATTCTCATGACAGCCCCGCAAGGCTGCGTACTTAGCCCCTACTCTACTCCCTGTACACACATGACTGCGTGGCAAAATTTGGTTCCAACTCCATCTACAAGTTTGCTGACGATACGACCATAGTGGGCCGGATCTCGAATAACGATGAGTCAGAATACAGGAGGGAGATTGAGAACCTAGTGGAGTGGTGCAGCGACAACAATCTCTCCCTCAATGCCAGCAAAACTAAAGAGCTGGTCATTGACTTCAGAAAGCAAAGTACTGTACACACCCCTGTCAGCATCAACGGGGCTGAGGTGGAGATGGTTAGCAGTTTCAAATTCCTAGGGGTGCACATCTCCAAAAATCTGTCCTGGTCCACCCACGTCAACGCTACCACCAAGAAAGCACAACAGCGCCTATACTTCCTCAGGAAATTAAGGAAATTCGGCATGTCCACATTAACTCTTACCAACTTTTACAGATGCACCATAGAAAGCATCCTATCGGGCTGCATCACAGCCCGGTATGGCAACTGCTCGTCCCAGGACCGCAAGAAACTTCAGAGAGTCGTGAACACCGCCCAGTCCATCACACAAACCTGCCTCCCATCCATTGACTCTATCTACACCTCCCACTGCCTGGGGAAAGCGTAGGAGCATAATCAAAGACCCCTCCCACCCGGCTTACTCACTCTTCCAACTTCTTCCATCGGGCAGGAGATACAGAAGTCTGAGAACACGCACGAACAGACTCAAAAACAGCTTCTTCCCCACTGTCACCAGACTCCTAAATTACCCTCTTATGGACTGACCTCATTAACACTACACCCTGTATGCTTCATCCGATGCCGGTGCTTATGTAGTTACATTGTGTACCTTGTGTTGCCCTATTATGTATTTTCTTTTATTTCCTTTTCTTTCCATGTACTTAATGATCTGTTGAGCTGCTCGCAGAAAAATACTTTTCACTGTACCTCAGTACACATGACAATAAACAAATCCAATCCAATTGTCTACAAAATTATGAGAGGTATGGACAGGATGGATACCAACAAGCTTTTTCCAAGAGTGGGAGTGTCAATTACAAGGGGTCATGATTTCAAGGTGAGAGGGGGAAAGTTTCAGGGAGATGTGCTTGGAATGTTTTTTACACAGAGGGTGGTGGGTGCCTGGAACACTTTGCCAGCGGAGGTGGTAGAGGCGGGCACGATAGCATCATTTAAGATGCATCTAGACAGATATATGAACGGACGGGGAGCAGTGGAAAGTAGATTCTTGGAAAATAGAAGACAGGTTTAGATAAAGGATCTGGGGCGGGATTCTCCGAAACCCGCCGGGTCGGAGAATCGCCGGGGTCAGGCGTGAATCCCGCCCCCGCCGGTTGCCGAATTCTCCGGCACCGGATATTCGGCGGGGGTGGGAATCGCGCCGCGCCGGTTGGCGGTGCCCCCCCGGTGATTCTCCGGCCTGCGATGGGCCGAAGTCCCGCTGCTGGAATGTCTGTCCCGCCGGCGAGAAACAAACCACCTCTCGTACCGGCGGGACAAGGTGGCACGGGCGGGCTCCGGGGTCCTGGGGGGGGGGCGCAGGGCGATCTGGCTCCGGGGGGTGCCCCCGTGGTGGCCTGGCCCGCAATCGGGGCCCACCGATCCACGGGCGGGCCTGTGCCGTGGGGGCACTCTTTTCCTTCCGCCTTCGCTATGGTCTCCACTATGGCGGAGGCGGAAAAGACCCCCTCCACTGCGCATGCGCGGGGATGCCGTGAGCGGCCGCTGACGCTCCCGCGCATGCGCCGCACGGCAAAGTTATTTCCGCGCCAGCTGACGGGGCACCAAAGGCCTTTCCCGCCAGCTGGCGGGGCGGAAATCTGTCCGGCGCAGGCCTAGCCCCTCAAGGTGAGGGCTCGGCCCCTCAAGATGCGGAGAATTCCGCACCTTTGGGGCGGCGCGATGCCGGACTGATTCACGCCGTTTTTGGTGCCGGTCGGCGGACATCGCGCTGATTGCGGAGAATCCCGCCCCTGGATCGGCGCAGGCTGGGAGGGCCGAAGGGCCTGTTCCTGTGCTGTAATTTTCTTTGTTCTTTGTTCGAATCCAATCCACACTGCCTGGACATTGGTCCCCCTACTAAATTCATGGGGCCCATTTTTGAAGTTCCTCAAAGTGAATGCCGAAAGCAGGCGGAAGGCCTCTTGAACAGGTTAATGAGAAGGACCCTTTACAAATTTAATATTCAATGAGCATTCAGACATTCAGCCAACCTGATTCTTCAACCTGCTGAAGGTAAGTTTAACAAAAAAAATTTTAAACCCTTCCTTTCGAGCTCCCCCAAGTCCACAAACAACACAATGGGTGAAATTCTCCCATGCCCCACTGGCAGGCTCAATGGCGGGTGGGAGTGGGCAGAATTCGGCCCAAAAGTCGGTTTTATGCCGCCGTTCCGCCGTTAATTCCCAGCGGGATCGTCGCTGGTGGCTCCTCTGGTAAATCAGGGCTGCTCGTGACTGGTGTGAAAATGATTTGCATTCCACTAATGGGGTGCGGGTGAAGACCCCCCTTCTCCCACACCCGATTCTTCACAATGCCACCGGAAAAACACTCCAGTCAGAATATGCCTGGAACAACGTGGCGTACGGAAGACGAGACTTAACTGATGAATGCCTGGGGCTGCCTTTGGAGTTTGGGCTGGAGGTCGCCAGTGACCCTGCACCCTGAAAACCCACAGCAGTGGGTGGGGGGAGCATTCATCAAGTGGATATTCCAGTTTCAGCGTCAACGAGGAGGCCAATCATCCAGCTTAAAGTCCTCCTGGAGATCCATTCTCTTTCTTCAGGAGGACCATCTTCTTTCTTCATAAGTGGGTCATTGATGTCGGGCAAGTATGGCACCCAGATGTGACGGCAGGATGAATGCCACCAAGCCCGCTCAGCCACAGAAGTAGCACAAAAGTCTCGGATGCATAATTAATTACGCCAGGGACGGACGATATGGCGTGGTTTCCTGTTGTCCTCTGCAGTGGGAAACACTCCCTGTAGCCAACCCCACTGCGGGACGAATTCTGCCCAGTGGTTCTGCCGCCAACACCAACTTCCATCCCCAAGCCCACTCTAACCCCTTCCCACAACTTACCCTAGTGCTGCCGAGGATGAGGGGAGTGGCCAAAATGATTTATTCTCATCGAGCAAGCTGAGTTTCGAAGCACAACAGCTCACCCCTAGAATACAGGTGAGGCTGGAGGACCAAGTTATATTGACCTTGGACCTTTTGATATGTGCTGCTCACATAGTGCTGAATCTGAGTCCTCAAAAAAAAAAATCAAATTTCTGCCCTTTTTATTCCCACAGAGCAAATGAAGGTAATCCCAAAATATTATTTTATTTTACAAAATGCTAGAAAGTTGCATTTTGAACATCGAGATATGCAATGTGTGTTTTTACATTTTTGTCACACGTAACAGAACACCTTTTCAGATCCGATCCATCACAGCTAGTTAAAGGCCAAAGCTACTCTAACAACGTGTATTAAGTGCCCCCTGCTGCCTGAGTGTGGATGTTCCCCAATTTCTGCAATAGCCAGTCTATGTAGAGACTGCGACTGTAGTGCTAAATTATAGGCAAGTTCTCAGATTTATTAGATTCTTGATTGAGACTGTCCAAGTTAATTTTATTTAAGATCCTCATAGCCAGAGGAGAGGAGTCTTTTATCGCATTAGTCTGGGCTCGATTCGAATCTAAATATCAGAACAAAAAAAAGAGTTCCAACCAATGACATCACTGCAGTCAAGACAAATATTTCACAGTTTTATTATTTCAAGATTTAAAATATCTACATCCATATAACCCAAATAATTAAAATGCAACAATTTAAATTGATCTCCTGTGTTGACTCGAGACATACATAGGAGGCTCCCAGTAGTAAACAAAGAGGTTTATTGATGATAGGCAAAGGCAGTCAGATAACAGACACAGAACTCTATACTACAGATCTTCACACTTCAGCTCCCTGGTCCACATGACCTTTTCCCAGGGCCCCGCGCAAACTCCCATTAGCCAGGATTTACAGACTCCTGCGGGTTGTCCCCGAGCCGGTCACGTATTCTGTGGAGCCCCCCTCTTAAAGGGGCCAAACTACCACATCCTTCTACCCTCCCCCCAAATTCCTTACTACACTACCTCAAAACTAGGTAGGAAAGTTCCAATGGTTAACAGGAACAACCATGGGAAGAGAGTCCATCAAAACGGCAATCGGTCTTCCCAGACCTCTGTAGCCCAGCCTTAGGCTTGGCACTCTTTTTGGGTGATCGAATGGTCCACAGTTAATGCCACTTCAGGAGGGCACACTTCGATGGCAGGTGAACTAACCTCACTGGCCTAGACAGAAGCAGCAGGGTGAACAGAAACGGGAGTCCCTGGCTCTCCTTTGCTGGACTGAATGACAGGGGTATTCACGATGCTCGCTGGACTTGACTCCACGTCGGGGGTTGCCACTCCTCGAATCTTCAGGTGTAGATGTGCTTTTTGATGGTCTTTCCTTTAACATCAACCACATAAGGCACCAGCCCTGACTGGGCCACAACCTGTCCTTCTAACCAAGGCAAACCGACTGAAATTTCGGACCAAAACCAGGTCTCCCACCCAGAACAACCTGTCCCCTCTAAGCTCTGACCACTGACACTTCTGGGAGGCCTGACATGCCTCCACCCTCCCCACCAAATTTGGAAATTTAGGGCGTGATCTACCAGCTGTTCACGCCGGCGGGGTATTCCGGTCCCACGTCCGCACACGGGTTACCCTGCGATGAGGGGAGCAGCCACTGGGAAATCCTGTTGATATCGGCTAGGTCGGTAAATCCAGCTGACGGGCCACCTCTGCCGCCGGAAAACACATGGCGGGTCGGTCAATAAATCCCGCTCATAAGATCTAATTGGGTTCTCAACTGACGGCCTATGAGCAGCTCAGCTAGTGTGACCCCCATGGTTGAATGAGGGGCTGAGATGTACAACAACAAAAATTATCCAATCTCTGGCCAAGTGGTTTATTGGATTGCTTTTCCATGGCATTCTTGAAAGTTTGGACGTCCCTCTCAGCCAGTCCATTCGGCATTGGGTGGTAGGGGTTATCTTCATGTGTCATATGCCATTTGCTCTCACAAAATGCTGGAAATCATTCCCGGAGAAGGGGGTGACATTGTCCAAAACAATTGACTCGGGACATCCATGAATGGCAAACATTCGGCACAAGGCATCTACTGTGGCTGCCAAGGTAGTGGGTCCCATCTCTTGAACTGATAGCTACCTTAGTCGGCATCTACCAGCATCAAAAATATCTTGTCCAGGAACAGGCCCACATAACCAAGCTGGACCCTGGTCCACGGGCAAACTGGCCATTCCCAAGGATGAAGGGTGGCGGAAGGTGACAAAGATTGCAGCATTTGGCAAGGGTGGCCCTGTTATACTAGCTCTTCAATGGCTTTGTCTATGCCTGGCCACCAGATGTAAGTGCACACCAACATCTTCACCTTTGCCTGTTCTGGATGGAACTGCGACATTTGAAGAAGGGGCCCGCTGGCCTGAGGCGGGATGACCATCTGTGATCCCCACAGAATTACATTGTCTTCACATGTCAATTCATCTTGATGAGTGAAGTAGGGCCTCAGCTGTTCAGACGTCTCGTAACGTTAGCCATTCTGTATCATTCGTTTGACCTTTGAACGAATAGGGCCTCTTTGGGTCCAGCTGTGGATGTGCCCCGCGGACGCTGGAATGGTGTCCAGAAAGCTTAGGGCTAGTGTAATCTCCTGGGCTACAGGTGATGCTCTTGCATAGGGGCAGGCAACTGAATGCATCCACATTTGCTTCCCAGGGCGGTGTTGAAAAACATAGTTGTAAGTAGCCAATTGCAGACGCCAATCTGCATTCTCACCAACGCTATGGCTGGTATGGGCTTAGGTACCCTTAACAGGCCCAGTAGTGGCTTGAGGTCAGTCACTATGTCCAATCGTCGACCATATACATGCTGGTGGAATTTCCTCATACCAAATATAACCACTAAACCCTTCTTATCAATCTGGACGTAGTTTTGTCCTGCTTCAGAGAGGCTCCTTAAGGTGAAGGTGATCGGACATTCCGAACCAGCTCCAATATTGTGGGATAAAATGGGGATGCGTCACATCTCAGCATGAATGGTTTTGCCGGAACAAAACGCGCCAAGAGGTTTGATGACTGTAATGCTTGTTTCGCAACTCGGAAAGCTTCCTCTTGAGGCTCTCTCCATTGTCACCACTGATTCTTCCAAAAAAGCTGGTGAACTGGAGCCAATGTTGTGGCTAGATTCAAAATAAACCTTCCATAGTAATTGACCATACCAAGGAAGGACTTAAGCTCGCTGACATTTATGAGTGAAGGGACATCATGCGTGGGCTTGACCTTTTCTTCCAATGGGTGAAACACTGTCGCATCAATGCAAAACCCTCGGTACATCGCGTCTGAGGCCTGAAAAGCACAAATTTTGCATTTGAGGTGGACCTCTGCATCACAAAACCTCATTAATATTTCCTCTACGCTGGCCACGTGCTCTTCTGGTGTAGTGCTGGTGATGAGCATGTTATCAAGGTAAACCGTCACCTTGGGAATTGCCTGGAAGAGATTTTCCATTGTGTGCTGGAAGATAGTGCTGGCTGAAGAAATGCCCTATGGCAGTCTGGAAGAGGCATTTATGGGTATTGATTGTAGAAAACTCTGAGACTCCTCATCCACCTCTAGTTGCAAGAAGGCATGACTGAGGTCCAATTTTGAATAGGCAAGCCCCCCCCCGCCAGCTTGGCATTGAAGTCTTCAATTCGGAGAATCGGATACCGATCAGCTTGGGCAGTTTGATTAATTATCAGCTTATGGTCCCCACAAATGCCAATTAACCAATCAGGTTTAAGGACAGGGACTATCAGCACTGCTCTCTGAAAACTGCACCTGCTTGGTTATGCCTAGCTCTTCCAATCTCTTTAGCTCTGCTTCTGATGCAATGCATATGGCTTTGAAGAATTTGGTTGTTGAATCCGGAATGACGTGTAATTCAGCCCAATTCTTTGTGGAAGATATCTTCATATCTCCTTCAGACATCTTGGAGGACTGCATCAGATATTTTGAAGATTTCCAGCCAGTTGAGGCTTATCTTCTGCAATACGTCTCTTCCCAACAGACTGGATCTATGTCCCGCTACAACAACCAAAGGCAGATTGGCCTCCTGCCCTCTGTAGGCCACAGGGGTCTTGGCTGTTCCCAGGATCTTCAAAATATCCCTGGTATATGTTGAAAGCTTGGCTGGAGTAGTCTTCAAGCTTAAGACTGTGTTCCTGTACACTGATATTGGAAGGTCTGCTCACCTCTGTGGTCACTGAAGCCCCTGGTGTCAACTTCCATCATAAGGGGTCAACCAATACGATAATTTCAATTGGAGCTGTCTTATTCAATTGGGCCGCATTCAACCTATGCATTGCATGCTCTTCTTCAGAGCTCCACTATGTTCAGTGGTGCTGTGGACTGCTGCCACTTTTTTTGTGTTGCCGCGCTTTGCCTCATGCGGCAACATGCTTGAATGTACCCCCTTCAGTTGCAATGGAAGAACACAAACTCCCAAACATGGCAGGGATGGTCTCCCCCCGCTTCGATAGCAGTCCACCTCAGATTCGGCTTGATGCTCCAATCCCTTCTCACTCTTTGGGTTCCGGTCCTGTATTGAGGACCGTGTCTGGCTCTGAGCTGTGCCTGTTCGCCCCGCCATAGACCTCACAGCCGTACGGCCCATACTTGGTTAACCTCCTCTTTAGCCAAGCTTTGAAGTTCAGTGGCACCTTTTTCAGCACACTCCGTCGCCTGAGCTATCTCAATCGCTTTTTCCAAGGTAATTGTGGTCTCCACCAGAAGGTTCTTCTGGATATTAAGGTGATGGATCCCACCAACTAGCCAGTCGCGCAACATGTCACTTAGCGCGGTCCCAAGCTCACAGTGCTCAGCAAGCTGGCGAAGCCTGACTATGAAGGCTGACACACACACTTCACGGTCCTTCACTGCAGAGTTAAATTTATAACATTGGAGGATAATTGAAGGCCTTCGGTTGTAATGTTCCTCAACCAATTTCACTACCTGGTCAAAAGTCTTCAAGTCAGGTGCCTCCAGGGACGTGAGGTTCCTAATCAAATTATACGTTTGGGGCCCACAAACTGTCAGAAGTATCACCTTCTGCTTGTCCTCACCTGTGATCTCGTTTACAGTAAAGAGGAAACAAAGTCGCTCAATGTACAGACCCCAAGACTCAACCCTTTGTTCAAATGAGTCTAGTTTCCCAATGATAGACATTTCCGCTCACAGTTTAAATGATTCCAACTCTTGCTGGAGCTTCTCTACTTTCTCAACTGTTCCTTCCTTCCCCCCTTGATTCATGACAACTGTCAGCTGTGATAAAAAATGTTTACCTCATCGTCAATGTGGTTAATTGAGACATATGCTGGAAACTTCCAGTAATAAACAAAAAGGGTTTATTGATGAAAGGCAAAATCAGTTAGATAACAGGCACAGACACTATACAACAGGTCTTTACACTTCAGCTCCCTGGTCCACACCGCCCGGGGTCCTGCTCCCAAGGCACCATGTAAACTAGCCATTGGCCAGGGTTCACACGCTCTCGCGCGGTTGGCCCAAGCTCGTTGCGTGGTCTGTGGAGCCCGCCCACTTAAAGGGGGCACGCTACCACACCTCCTTTTGTAGTTGAGTACAGGGGAAACAATGCCAACCAAAAAATGAATCTTAGCCTCACTACAAAGAGTTGGCTGAGATTACAGCACCTTTAATTCCACAAGGATATTGAATTTTGGGTTGTTTGCATTAACGATGGTTCTAAGGCAGCATCCATGATATTATAGAATCAGGGAAAGCAGTCCTGTCCCTCCTGATAATAACAGTATCATTTGCATGGTAAGATTTTGTTGGAAGCAACTATGGCCTCTACAACAAAAAAGTTCCAATTTCTCCCATGTTTTGTGATAGCAGTACTGTTATTGTTAGGAATGAAGTCGCCCAGCGTCATTGTCAATAGACTGGATGTACATGCAGAAATCCCAGACAATTTCTTTTTTAATTCTCTTTCATATTGCATTCAGAAACACTTCTGACATAATGTATTTTGCTTTCTAATAGTAATCGACTATAACTGCTAGTGATTGCTTTTTCCACGTATGTGCCAAAATTGTGTTTCCTGGTTTGAACCTTGGGAACTGAGGACCTTCTGAACAAAAGAAAAACAGACAAAGGTTTTTCTGACAGATTCGATGTGAAAACAGCAAACATTTAAGTACAGTGACCTTCAAACAGGCTCTTGAGGAAGTGGAGCAGGAGAGGAAAAGGAAGCTAATTTGTCACCCAAGTCACCACTGCCCAAATGAGGTCAATATTGCTCACCGTGTATTACAGCACATGGCGGAAACTGTCACAGTCACATAGCACTTCTGGCACTGGCTCTTAACTCTAATGGGAGTTTCCATCCAACTGGGAAGCATATGGAAATATGAAGCACACGGTGATCAAGTCAAAGACTTGTGTAACATGAAAGATATATCCTGTAACAGGGCTAAATCACTGGCTTTGAAAGCAGACCAAGGCAGGCCAGCAGCACGGTTCGATTCCCGTAACAGCCTCCCCGAACAGGCGCCGGAATGTGGCGACTAGGGGCTTTTCACAGTAACTTCATTGAAGCCTACTTGTGACAATAAGCGATTTTCATTTCATTTCATTCATATTATAAAATCATAAATAGGAAAAAAATCTTTAAATTGGCATTTTGTTTTAAAGGAGCCACATCTCTTTGTCAGCCGAGCTGTAGTTAAATATTAAGAAATTCAGTTCACACATAGATCTGTGTAGAGCTTGCCGAAAACCTCCTTCATACTTTCTCAAAACTCTCTAACCATTTAAGAACCGGAAATGAGCCTCTTTCACAAATCACCATTTGCTGCGTGCTCGTGGCACATTTCTGAAATACCTTTGTGAAACTGTTCAGAATGACCTGCCATTCCGCTTTATCAACACTGTAATTTCAGTGACCTCCAGATACGTTTAGGAATTTAATGGTGTGAATCATAGAATCATATAATTTACAGTGCAGAAGGAGGCCATTCGGCCCATCGAGTCTGCACCGGCTCTTGGACAGAACACCCTACTTAAGCCTACACCTCCACCCCATCCTCGTAACCCCACCTAACCTTTTGGATACTAAAGGGCAATTTAGCATGGCCAATCCACCTAACCTGCACATCTTTGGACTGTGGGAGGAAACCCAAGCAGACATGGGGAGAAAGTGCAAACTCCACACAGTCACCCGAGGGCTGGAATTGAACCCGGGTCCCTGGCGCTGTGAGGCAGCTGTGCTAACCACTGTGTCATCGTGCCGCTCCATTCCATCAATTTTACAAATGCATTGCTTGATATCACAAACCTTTATTGTGTGATTATGATGATATAGCAATAACATAATAGTAATAAATTTCACAAAAATCAGAAGTGAAAAGCTATACAAAGCCATTTCTGAGGAATCCCTCCGCTTAAGACATAATTTGTACTATAACTGTATACAGAAATTAATATGAATTGAATTACAAGATTCTGGTTGCAATTAGCCCATTCAATTCTCAAAGGAATGGATGGATTATAGCAAAATACATTGGACAGCACTTTAAAGCAAATCTCGAAACAAATATATAGAGTTAATCATGTAAAAGAATTAATTTGATAATAGCGCCATGTGATGTAAAGTCATTCCTGTTTTCGTTAAAGATTTCATTTAACAGAATGATTCCAGGGCTGAATAGGCCAATGTAACTTTGGGGGTCTGGAACTAGCGAGCTTAACCAGGATACACATTTTATGTTTCATACCTGAAATATTTCAGCCAGTTCCTAGACCAATCCGACCCAGAGGGAGACATGGGGATGGGGCAGGGGTAGCGGAGGAGGCAAAACTGACAGGAGTGAGCTCAAGCTAGTAGAGGTGGGCAGTATTTTCTTTGGAGCCAGCGCTATTCCTTCTAGCTCCACAAAAACGTAACTCTGAAAATATTTTGGGCCTATTCTTGGAGCAGTTACCAGTGGTGCCTTTAAGGAATATTACTTACGCTGCCTAGTTGAAGCACACATGCCACATGCTCCACCATTGTGTCCTGTACGATTACAATCGCTAGCCAGATGTCACAGTACACCAACTTTCATAATTAAGGGTCCTAAACTAAAAATTGGTGAGTGCCCTGGCCAACCAAGAGTAGGTCCCTTTTAAAATGGCGGCAACCATAGCCATCAATGCCAACCCCAACTTGAGGTATTTCCTCGGCACTGTTGCCAATTTTGCACAGTTCAAATCAGCCCAGAAACCATAGTCACAAAATCACTCCTGGCATATCAAGCAGGTTTCATCAGTAATTACTTTTATTGCAAGATACAGTGGCAGAGAGTGATTTAACTGCTGTTCCATGAAAAAGGAAGTGTAAACTTTTAAAAAATTCTGAATTATCTGCTATTCTAATATTTGTTATCAAATTTATCACTGTCGCTAAAGCAAGTTAAAATTTTGTTCACTAAATTTGATTTTTGTCAGAAGCAGTAACATTGCCAGCTTTGTGTACTATGATACATCAGGCTATTGCATAGAAGCTTCTTACATTAACAGAGTGACACAGTAGCACAGTGGTTAGCACTGTTGCTTCACAACTCCAGGGTCCCAGGTTCGATTCCCGGCTTGGGTCACTGTCTGTGCGGAGTCTGCACACTCTTCCCGTGTCTGCATGGGTTTCTTCCGGGTGCGTTTTCTCCCACAGTCCAAAGATGTGCAGGTTAGGTGGTTTGACCATGCTAAAATTTCCCTTAGTGTCCAAAAAGGTTAGGTGGGGTTACTGGGATAGGGTGGAGGTGTGGCCTTAAGTAGGATGCTCCTACCAAGGGCCGGTGCAGACTCGATGATCCGAATGGCCTCCTTTTGCACTGTAAATTCTATGAGTCAATGGTTCTATGAACAGAGATTTAAAACTGAAGTGGAAAACCCACTGGGCTGTTTTCAAACAAACATGAAGTATTTAGCATTTTTAGGAAATACTTCCCATCTCAAAACACACTGGATTTCTCTGGAAACACAAACAAGATTCTCTCAATTTCTTTTAAGTTTCCAAATTTTATTTTCAATGAGAGAAATGTGAATTGGGAATGTCAGCTATTCACAAAGTAAAAGTCAGGAAACTTAATACGTTCTGTTTCTGAATCCATTTCCCTCCCTTCCAGAGTGATGCGACCATCAATTCACACGAGACGATTAGTAGCAGTGAACAGTGGTTTTAATAAGCTAGATCTGTGCCTGCCTGTGACTGTTCTGTACAGATTGCCGCCTACAGGCTGCAGATCTATATACCACCCCCGAGGGGGCGGAGCCACAGGCAGAGCCCACAAGGGCATCAACATAATACAATACAATACAGCGGTGAATTGTAGCAGCAATACGTTCACCACACAGAGGGAGAACAGTTCAGCTGCAATAATTCATTGCCTGAAGTGCTTTTCGAAATCGAGGAACACAATTGGGCAGAGAATCGATTCTGACGCTGAAATATCGGCGGGCGCCAATTTGATGCCCAATTGCATTTCTCCGTCGCCTCAATGCGTTTTGGAACGCAAGTACAGTAAACACCGTTTCCATATCATTAGCGGGCTCCGACCCGGTACTCTCTGGGGCCTCCGCGATTCTCCGCCTCCAATGGACTGAGTTCCCAACGGCCAGGTTCATTTGTTCATTTAAAAAAGTAGAACTGGCGCCATGGCTGATGAGGGAGAGTGAGGAGGTAGGACACGGAGAGGCGTGACCTTGCGCTGCTGAGCCAGACATTGGCCAGGGTAGTGGGGGGTGGGGCCTGCCAGGCCCAGGGGGGAGGGGGTGATGGGGGAATGGGCCGTGTAGCCGGGGCAGCCCCCAACAGGACTGGGGTGGTGTCCAGGAAGGACTGCCATTACCGCGGCCTGCAAGGCAACCATCTTGCTGCTCATTCCACTGACCCACCGACCTTGGCCCCTGGTTCTGCAGAGTGCCACCGGCCGTATGGGCACCCCCAACCCCTCCAACCCCGCACCCCAGCCTCCCCCATACCCCCCACCACCCAACCGGATGCCACCGAGCATCAGACGGACCACCCAGGGCAATGTCCACTGTAGCCTCCACAGGGGCTCCGGGCAGGGGCCATGGAGCCTACCGCTGGCAAGGGCAGCACCAGCTGACGTATCCCTGGCAGCAGGGCGGGTGCCAGGGCCAGAGTCCCCAAGGTGCCGCCACCGATGGGGCCAGGGGTGTGGAGATGGGGGAGGGGGTGGACGTAGAACATAGAACATACAGTGCAGGAGGCCATTCACTTAAGCCCCCACTTCCACCCTATTCCCGTAACCCAATAACCCCTCCTAACCATTTTGGTCACTAAGGGCAATTTATCATGGCCAGTCTACCTAACCTGAACGTCTTTGGACTGGGAGGAAACCGGAGCACCCGGAGGAAACCCACGCAGACACGGGGAGGACGTGCAAACTCCGCACAGACAGTGACCCAGCAGGGAATCGAGCCTGGGACCCTGGCGCTGTGAAGCCACAGTGCTATCCACTTGTGCTACCATGCTTGGGCACAGCTCGCAGTGCCAACTGGGGCCACTATGTAGCCCGGTGGACCTGGTTGGGCACGGAGATGTGCATCATATTAATATGTCGGTCTTTCACCCCCTGCAGACAATGGATATTGGAATATAACCAGCAAGGTGGCCTTCCTGCTAGTCAGCACTGCCCTGGTAGATGCCCTACGGCAGTACGAGCTTATGCTGCTTGAGGAGGAAGAAGCTGTAGCGGCGGAGTGGGCAGCAGCACAGAGTGCAGAAGTGGAGCATGCCCCAGAGGAACAGGAGGCATCCGCCCAGGACGGAGAGCCAGCTTCCCAACAAGCCGAGGAGGAGGAGATGCAAAGGAGGTGCTACATGAGGCCTCGCCTGTCATTCGAGAACTTGCTGGGCCAGGCATGCCATCAAAGACTTCGGCTGAGCAGGAGGCAGTGTGACATATCTGCCAGATCATGGAGCACCTGGTACCACGGGGGAATGCGGAAGGACACTAGCTTCCAGTGACTGGCAAGGTGACAATTGCCCTGCACCTTTACGCCACAGGGTCATAGAATCCATACAGTGCAGAAGGAGGCCCTTTGGCCCATCGAGTCTGTCACGTTCTGTAGACTGGCCGCTAAGAATTTTAAAAAAAAATTATTTTCCAATTAAGGGGCAATTTTTAGCGTGGCCAATTCACCTAACCTGCACATCTTTGGGTTGTGGGGGTGAAACCCCGCAGACACGGGGAGAATATGCAAACGCCACGCGGACTGTGACACAGGGCCGGGATTCAAACCCGGGTCCTCAGCGCCATAGGCAGCAGTGCTAACCATGTGCCACCCTCCCGGCCGACAAGAATGCTGAACTACAAAACATCTATTTTAAATAATTTATTATGAAACAACTGCATGATAAAGATAACTAGGATAAATGAAATAATAAACTACTAACACTAATTAACTATTATAGAGCTATTACAAAATACGTCTATTCTCCAACACGATTTACTCCCAACTCCCCAGACACAGGGTCACGTGGTGAGTATATACTGCCACCTAGTGGTCAGAGGTTGTGTATGATATTATCTACAGAATTGCTTTTTGCATATCTTCATATTCCTTTTCCTATGGAAAATGAAACTATTTACCTGCATTGGATTATATTTACAATTCACATGATATGCATAACTATTTTTCAGATTATTTACCGTCTGTTACAAGTTCAGTGTTTCAGGTTTGCACCTTAGCCTCGTTGATCTTCTAAGTTGCTGCTGAACATGCACAGTTACTTCATCTTCAGCATTTGTTGATTGTGTTTGTTGCTCTTCATGTGTCGAAATATCTTCCTCTTGTTGTATTTGTTCCGTATGTTCTTCAGATGTTTTAGGACTGTTGCATGCTTCTGGTGGTTGCAACACTAACAGTTGCCGGACTTTGAGCAAAGCTCTTCTATTCCTTCTCAAGATGTGGAGATGCCGGCGTTGGAATGGGGTGAGCACAGTAAGAAGTCTTACAACACCAGGTTAAAGTCCAACAGGTTTGTTTCGATGTCACTAGCTTTCGGAGCGCTGCTCCTTCCTCAGGTGAATGAAGAGGTATGTTCCAGAAACATATATATAGACAGATTCAAAGATGCCAGACAATGCTTGGAATGCGAGCATTAGCAGGTGATTAAATCTTTACAGATCCAGAGATGGGGTAACCCCAGGTTAAAGAGGTGTGAATTGTGTCAAGCCAGGCCAGTTGGTAGGATTTCGCAGGCCAGATGGTGGGGGATGAATGTAATGCGACATGAATCCCAGGTCCCGGTTGAGGCCGCACTCATGTGTGCGGAACTTGGCTATAAGCTTCTGCTCGGCGATTCTGCGTTGTCGCGCGGCCTGAAGGCCGCCTTGGAGAACGCTTACCCGGAGATCAGAGGCTGAATGCCCTTGACTGCTGAAGTGTTCCCCAATTGGAAGGGAACATTCCTGTCTGGTGATTGTCGCGCGATGTCCGTTCATTCGTTGTTGCAGCGTCTGCATGGTCTCGCCAATGTACCACGCTTCGGGACATCCTTTCCTGCAGCGTATGAGGTAGACAACGTTGGCCGAGTCGCACGAGTATGTACCGCGTACCTGGTGGGTGGTGTTCTCACGTGTAATGGTGGTATCCATGTCGATGATCTGGCACGTCTTGCAGAGATTGCCATGGCAGAGTTGTGTGGTGTCGTGGTCACTGTTCTGAAGGCTGGGTAGTTTGCTGCAAACAATAGTTTGTTTGAGGTTGCGCGGTTGTTTGAACGCAAGTAGTGGGGCTGTGGGGATGACCTTGGCAAGATGTTCATCTTCATCGATGACGTGTTGAAGGCTGTGAAGAAGATGTCGTAGTTTCTCCGCGCTGGGAAAATACTGGACGACGAAGGGTATTCTGTCAGTTGTGTCCCATGTTTGTCTTCTGAGGAGGTCGGTGCGGTTTTTTGCTGTGGCGCGTTGGAACTGTCGATCGATGAGTCGAGCGCCATATCCCGTTCGTACGAGGGCATCTTTCAACGTCTGTAGATGTCTGTTACGCTCCTCCTCGTCTGAGCAGATCCTGTGTATACGGAGAGCTTGTCCATAGGGGATGGCTTCTTTAATGTGTTTAGGGTGGAAGCTGGAGAAGTGGAGCATCGTGAGGTTATCCGTGGGTTTGCGATAAAGCGAAGTGCTGATGTGACCGTCCTTGATGGAGACGAGTGTGTCCAAGAATGCAACTGATTTTGGAGAGTAGTCCATGGTGAGTCTGATGGTGGGATGGAACTTATTGATGTCATCGTGTAGTCGTTTCAGTGATTCTTCGCCGTGGGTCCAAAGGAAAAAAATGTCATCAATGTATCTGGTGTATAACGTCGGTTGAAGGTCCTGTGCGGTGAGTAGGTCTTGTTCAAACTTGTGCATGAAGATGTTGGTGTATTGGGGTGCGAATTTGGTCCCCATGGCTGTTCCGTGCATCTGGATGAAGAACTTGTTCTCCAAGGCGGCCTTCAGGACGCGCAACAACGCAGAATCGCCGAGCAGAAGCTTATAGCCAAGTTCCGCACACATGGGTGCGGCCTCAACCGGGACCTGGGATTCATGTCGCATTACATTCATCCCCCACCATCTGGCCTGCGAAATCCTACCAACAGTCCTGGCTTGAGACAATTCACACCTCTTTAACCTGGGGTTACCCCATCTCTGGATCTGTAAAGATTTAATCACCTGCTAATGCTCGCATTCCAAGCATTGTTTGGCATCTTTGAATTTGTCTATATATGTTTCTGGAACATACCTCTTCATTCACCTGAGGAAGGAGCAGCGCTCCGAAAGCTAGTGATTCGAAACAAACCTGTTGGACTTTAACCTGGTGTTGTAAGACTTCTTACTATTCCTTCTCAAGACAGCACCTTCATCCGTAATGATAAGATACAAGTTTGGACCTGCTTGTCGCAGTACCTTCGCCTGCTTAGACTATCCATTTCCTTTGGAGTCTTCTAATCTCGCCGTGCCCTCTGGCTGCAGAAGTTGAAGTTTTTTCGCGGACCTATCATAGAATCCCTTCTGCCTCCTTTTTTGAGAGGCTTGTCTTGCTAACTTGCGGTTCGCTGACTCTTGAGGAAAAGGAGGTATAGTCATTCGCAGTTGCCAGTTCATCTGCATCTGAGCAGGCGAGAGTCCATTGACTAGTGGTGCTGAATGATAGCTTAGGAGCGTGAGATAGGTGTCATTGCAGCTGTTTAGTGCTTTCTTTAAGAGCTGTTTAACAATATGAACGCCCTTTTCAGCCTTGCCGTTCGACTGAGGGTAGTGAGAACTGGAGGTTACATGTTTGAAATCACACTGCCGTGCAAATTCTGTCCACTCATAGCAATGAAAACAAGGACCATTATCAGTCATGACCACATTCGGAATGCGGTGGTGTGCAAAATCCTCTTGACATTTTTAATGACACATCTGGCTATAGAATTTGACAGCTGTGCTATCTCCGGGTAATTAGAAAAATAGTCCAAGACCAGAATGTACTCCTTTCCATTTAAATGGAAAAGATCCATTCCAATTTTCTGCCACGGAGTTTGACTGTCTTGCTTATCTGCATAGGTTCCTTGCTGTGCCTGCGCTGAAATATTTGGCATGTTTGACAGTTATCCACCATCATAGGCCAATAGACTGCCTCCCTGGCTCTATGTTTGCACTTTTCCATCCCCAAGTGCCCTTTGTACAGCTTCATGAGGATCATTGGCCGCAATGCCTGTGGAATCACAATCCGCTGATTCCGCAGCAACAATCCATTCACATCACTTAACTCCGCTGGTATATTGTCGAAACTTGATCAGGACCCTTTGGGCCATCCTTCATGGAGATACTGTCTCACTTTCTGCAGGACAGTGTCCTTGGCAGTTTCTTCTTTAATTATTTCTGACTTGTTGTAAGAGGCTGGCAGAGACTCTATCACCATGTTTACGTGGAGCTGTACGTCCTCATCCAGCTGGAGTGGTTCCTCATTGCCGGTAGCTCTGGAAAGCGTGTCAGCCACAATAAGATGTTTTCCCAGTGTATGCACCAACTCAAAGTCATACCGTTGCAACTTTATGGTCATTCACTGAATCCTCGGCGGCATCACGTTAAGACTTTTATGTTGCCGACCAGAGGCCTGTGGTCAGTCTCCACAATGAAGATTGGAAGCCCATGCACATAATCATGGAACTTCATTATCCCATTAATGAGCCCGAGACACTTTTTTCAATTTGTGCGTATCTTCTCTTGGTGTCAGACATCGCCCTGGATGCATACACCACTGGAAGCCAGTCTCCTTCCGGATCCTGCTGGAGTAGGACCTCCCCCAAACCATCCTGTGATGCATCAATTGAGATTTTTTGCTGCGTCGAAAAACATCAAGACTGGCGCCATGGTGAGCGAAAGCTGCAGTGCTGCCACTCTTGTTCATGGCTGCTGGACCACTGGAATGCTGCATCTTTCTTTATGGTGTCCCTCAGATGTGCCGTTTTGGCTGCCAAGTAGGGAATGACTTTGTGCACAAAATTGATCATGTCCAGCATTCTTAAAATGCCTTTCTTATCCATAGGGTGTGGCATCTGCAGGATTACCCGTATTTTGTCTTGATCGGGCTAAACACCTTGTGCGGACAGCTTGTCTCCCAGGAAGGTGATACTGTAGCCATCTCAGATGGCCACCTGCAAAGGACCATGGGAATTATGGCCAACCCAGGTCTCAGACAGTCTCAGAGCTTGTGTGTGTATTTGCAACCCAGATAGCTAGACGCGATCGAAACCCCCGTTCGTTTGCATTCTAATGGCCCATTTCCCCAGAACAATAGGACTGCACTCAAGAAACCAATACAGCCACAGACTGATTTCAGGGAGCCCAAACAGCCAAGGTCAATGACCGCTAAGGACCCGCCCAGCCATCAAGGCACCCACCCCTTTATTGGCCAAAATCGAAGGCAGTGATCGAAGCCTGTCAAAGTATTGGGTCCAAGTTAAGGACCGCCCCAAAGAGCGCGAAATCCCAGAGGGATAAGAAGAGACACAGCCATGTGCTCGGTCTCTCTTGGATCCGGCCTATGCCAACCCAAGTGTGGCATAACGACCAGATAGACAAGTTCAAGACCAACGATGGCTACCAGACGGATGAGCCCAGCAGAAACTAAGCCACTTCTTACACCCAGCCACGCAAGATCTGAACAAAGGCCTTGTTCATCTGCAAAGAGCCGGTTGCCCTGAAGTTAAGTATAGGTTATTGTAGTTGTTAGGTATAGTTTAACTTGTAGTGTTTTGTGTTGCATGTCGAAGTAATCCTTGTGTGTAAATAAACCATCTTTGAACTTGAACTGACTGACTGGTTGTGTGGTCCTTTGATCGATATCCGGTAAAACAAAGAACAACAAAGAACAAAGAAATGTACAGCACAGGAACAGGCCCTTCGGCCCTCCAAGCCCGTGCCGACCATACTGCCCGACTAAACTACAATCTTCTACACTTCCTGGGTCCGTATCCTTCTATTCCCATCCTATTCATATATTTGTCAAGATGCCCCTTAAATGTCCCTATCGTCCCTGCCTCCACTACCTCCTCCGGTAGTGAGTTCCAGGCACCCACTACCCTCTGCGTAAAAAACTTGCCTCGTACATCTACTCTAAACTTTGCCCCTCTCACCTTAAACCTATGCCCCCTAGTAATTGACCCCTCTACCCTGGGGAAAAGCCTCTGACTATCCACTCTGTCTATGCCCCTCATAATTTTGTATACCTCTATCAGGTCGCCCCTCAACCTCCTTCGTTCCAGTGAGAACAAACAGAGTTTATTCAATCGCTCCTCATAGCTTATGCCCTCCATACCAGGCAACATTCTGGTAAATCTCTTCTGCACCCTCTCTAAAGCCTCCACATCCTTCTGGTAGTGTGGCGACCAGAATTGAACACTATACTCCAAGTGTGGCCTAACTAAGGTTCTATACAGCTGCAACATGACTTGCCAATTCTTATACTCAATGCCCCGGCCAATGAAGGCAAGCATGCCGTATGCCTTCTTGACTACCTTCTCCACCTGTGTAGCCCCTTTCAGTGATCTGTGGACCTGTACTCCTAGATCTCTTTGACTTTCAATACTCTTGAGGGTTCTACCATTCACTGTATATTCCCTACCTGCATTAGCCCTTCCAAAATGCATTACCTCACATTTGTCCAGGTTAAACTCCATCTGCCATCTCTCCGCCCAAGTCTCCAGACAATCTAAATCCTGCTGTATCCTCAGACAGTCCTCATCGCTATCCGCAATTCCACCAACCTTTGTGTCGTCTGCAAACTTACTAATCAGACCAGTTACATTTTCCTCCAAATCATTTATATATACTACAAACAGCAAAGGTCCCAGCACTGATCCCTGTGGAACACCACTGGTCACAGCCCTCCAATTAGAAAAGCATCCCTCCATTGCTACCCTCTGCCTTCTATGGCCTAGCCAGTTCTGTATCCACCGTGCCAGTTCACCCCTGATCCCGTGTGACTTCACCTTTTGTACTAGTCTACCATGAGGGACCTTGTCAAAGGCCTTACTGAAGTCCATATAGACAACATCTACTGCCCTACCTGCATCAATCATCTTAGTGACCTCCTCGAAAAACTCTATCAAGTTAGTGAGACACGACCTCCCCTTCACAAAACCATGCTGCCTCTCACTAATACGTCCATTTGCTTCCAAATGGGAGTAGATCCTGTCTCGAAGAATTCTCTCCAGTAATTTCCCTACCACTGAAGTAAGGCTCACCGGCCTGTAGTTCCCGGGATTATCCCTGCCACCCTTCTTAAACAGAGGAACAACATTAGCTATTCTCCAGTCCTCCGGGACATCCCCTGAAGACAGCGAGGATCCAAAGATTTCTGTCAAGGCCTCAGCAATTTCCTCTCCAGCCTCCTTCAGTATTCTGGGGTAGATCCCATCCGGCCCTGGGGACTTATCTACCTTAATATTTTTTAAGACACCCAACACCTCGTCTTTTTGGATCACTATGTGACCCAGGCTATCTACACCCTCTTCTCCAGACTCAACATCTACCAATTCCTTCTCTTTGGTGAATACTGATGCAAAGTATTCATTTAGTACCTCGCCCATTTCCTCTGGCTCCACACATAGATTCCCTTGCCTATCCTTCAGTGGGCCAACCCTTTCCCTGGCTACCCTCTTGCTTTTTATGTAAGTGTAAAAAGCCTTGGGATTTTCCTTAACCCTATTTGCCAATGACTTTTCATGACCCCTTCTAGCCCTCCTGACTCCCTGCTTAAGTTCCTTCCTACTTTCCTTATATGCCACACAGGCTTCGTCTGTTCCCAGCCTTTTAGCCCTGACAAATGCCTCCTTTTTCTTTTTGACGAGGCCTACAATATCATTCGTCATCCAAGGTTCCCGAAAATTGCCGTATTTATCTTTCTTCCTCACAGGAACATGCCTGTCCTGTATTCCTATCAACTGACACTTGAAAGCCTCCCACATGTCAGATGTTGATTTGCCCTCAAACATCCGCCCCCAATCTATGTTCTTCAGTTCCCGCCTAATATTGTTATAATTAGCCTTCCCCCAATTTAGCACATTCATCCTCGGACCACTCTTATCCTTGTCCACCAGTACTTTAAAACTTACTGAATTGTGGTCACTGTTACCGAAATGCTCCCCTACTGAAACATCTACCACCTGGCCGGGCTCATTCCCCAATACCAGGTCCAGTACCGCCTCTTCCCTAGTTGGACTGTTTACATATTGTTTTAAGAAGCCCTCCTGGATGCTCCTTACAAACTCTGCCCCGTCTAAGCCCCTGGCACTAAGTGAGTCCCAGTCAATATTGGGGAAGTTGAAGTCTCCCATCACCACAACCCTGTTGTTTTTACTCTTTTCCAAAATCTGTCTACCTATCTGCTCCTCTATCTCCCGCTGGCTGTTGGGAGGCCTGTAGTATACCCCCAACATTGTGACTGCACCCTTCTTATTCCTGATCTCTACCCATATAGCCTCACTGCCCTCTGAGGTGTCCTCTCGCTGTATAGCTGTGATACTCTCATGAACAAGTAGCGCAACTCCGCCTCCCCTTTTACATCCCCCTCTATCCCGCCTGAAACATCTAAATCCTGGAACGTTTAGCTGCCAATCCTGCCCTTCCCTCAACCAGGTCTCTGTAATGGCAACAACATCATAGTTCCAAGTAGTAATCCAAGCTCTAAGTTCATCTGCCTTACCCGTAATGCTCCTTGCATTAAAACATATGCACTTCAGGCCACCAGACCCACTGTGTTCAGCAACTTCTCGCCGTCTGCTCTGCCTCAGAGCCACACTGTCCCTATTCCCTAGTTCTCCCTCAACGCTCTCACCTTCTGACCTATTGCTCCCGTGCCCACCCCCCTGCCATACTAGTTTAAACCCTCCCGTGTGACACTAGCAAATCTCGCGGCCAGGATATTTATGCCTCTCCGGTTTAGATGCAACCCGTCCATCTTATACAGGTCACACCTGCCCCGGAAGAGCTCCCAGTGGTCCAGATAACAGAAACCCTCCCTCCTACACCAGCTGTTTAGCCACGTGTTTGTCTGCTCTATCTTCCTATTTCTAGCCTCACTGGCACGTGGCACAGGGAGTAATCCCGAGATTACAACCCTCGAGGTCCTGTCTTTTAACTTTCTGCCTAGCTCCCTGAACTCCTGCTGCAGGACCTCATGCCCCTTCCTGCCTATGTCGTTAGTACCAATATGTACAACGACCTCTACCTGTTTGCCCTCCCCCTTCAGGATTCCCTCTACCCGTTCGGAGACATCCTGGACCCTGGCACCAGGGAGGCAACATACCATCCTGGAGTCTCTTTCACGTCCACAGAAGCGCCTATCTGTTCCCCTGACTATAGAGTCCCCTATAACTATTACTCTTCTGCGCTTTGACCCTCCCTTCTGAACATCAGAGCCAGCCGTGGTGCCACTGCTCTGGCTGCTGCTGTTTTCCCCTGATAGGCTATCCCCCCCGACAGTATCCAAAGGGGTATATCTGTTCGAGAGGGGGACAACCACAGGGGATTCCTGCACTGACTGCCTGCCCTTTCTGGTGGTCACCCATTTCTCTGCCTGCACCTTGGGTGTGACCACACTTACATAACTGCGATCTATGACGCTTTCCGCCACCTGCATGCTCCTAAGTGCATCCAATTGCTGCTCCAACCGAACCATGCGGTCTGTGAGGAGCTGCAGTTGGGTGCACTTTCTGCAGATGAAGCCATCCGGGACGCTGGAAGCCTTGTGGTGGTATCATTTGACACCTGGCGACTCTAAAGAGCATCATTAATTGGCAACATTACCCCGGTGCCGATTGCCAACAATACTGTGCACACCGACTAGACATTTCGCCCTGTTCAACTCTAGACCGTTTCTCTTGATACTTTTTAGGGCCCTGAGAAGCCGCCTATCATGCTCTTCTTGTGTCGATCTCCCCAAATAATGATGTCATCTACATAAACGCAGTACCCCGCAATCCCTTGAACTATATCCCCCATGGCATGATGAAAGATCTCTGAAGTCAAAATGATGCCAAATGGCATTCTTAAAAATAAATATCTTCCAAAGGGTGTGTTAAACGTGCACAATTGAGTGCTCTCTTTAACTAGTTTAAGTTGCCAGAAGCCTTGTGATGCATCTAATTTGCTGAAACAGGTTGCTCCTGCCAGTTCACTCCTTATCTCCTCCCTTTTTGGTATAGTGTAGCGTGATGTGTTGGGTGTTCTGGATCACAAACAGGTCACCAACACTGGAAGTGGTGCAACTCTATTTTATTATAAGGTTAACTATATTAACATACTTGAACTGTGGGTAAATGCAATACCAGCTTTAACTGTTGACCCTTTTCTAGTCCTAACCAGGTGATGCACTCAGCACATGGTGAGTGTCTGTGTTGCAGGCTGTGAGCTCTGTGCTCCGAGCTGGCTGCTACTGGAATGAGCGGGAACTCTCCTGTCCCCTGTCTTTATAGTGTGCTCTCACTGGTGATTGGCTGCGGTGTTGTGTATGCTGATTGGTCCCACTGCATGTCCATCAGTGTGTGTGTGTGTCTGCACAATAATATACTGGTGTATATTATGACATAGCGTTCCCTTTTAATATTAGGATTCAAATCATTAGGATCCATGCAGATACGTAAGTCTCCATTGCGGTTCTTTACACAATGGTCTATGGAATTAACCCAGTCTTTAGGCTCTTCTATGCGCTCAATGATGCCCAAAGCAGTAATTCTTGCTAGCTCTGCCTTTAATTTATCCCTTAATGGAGCTGGTACACATCTCAGCCCATGAATCACAGGTTTCGCATCTTCCTTTAATTTAATCTGGTAAGTGCATGGTAGCGTACCAAAACCTCGGATAATTTCAGGGAAATCATTTATTATGGAGTCTCCTAAGGGATGAGGCCTGTTGCAGCACTGTCTGCATTGTAGACTCATTTGACCAGCTGCCAGCTGCTGCTCTTCACCCGCCTCTACTCCAATCAAAAATTTGCAGTCCGCCGCCACCATGGAAAATTTCAACTTGTGAATTTTGTTTTTTACGTCAACATCAAGCTCACATGCTCCTAACGACGAGATTTCATTCACATTGTCATCTCTTAACAATACCGTTTTATTCGCTATTTTTGGTTTAATCAGCAGCTTTTTTACATCGGACAGATTGATGAGGTTGGCCCTCGTACCGGTGTCGGCCTTGACTGTTATCACTGTGACATTTATCTTTAATGGCACTGTCCATTTATCTTTATGATTATCTGTCTTTAATTCACTATTGCTGCAGATTGGGACAGACACTGGGCCGGGATTCTCCGAGCCCGCGCCGGAGGGATTTCAGGGAACCCCGGCCCTTGTCATTTGGAAAAACTTGAGCCTCCTTGTCTTCTCAGGAACAGATGGCCGGGATTCTCCGAAATCCCGGCCAAGTGGTGACACCGGCGTCAAAACCGGCACGAGCGATGACGGCGTCAACGGGCCTCCAGGCCCAGTCATTCAGCCCTTCCTCGGGGGCTAGATCGGCACCAGAGTGCTGTGTGCTGCTCCGGCGCCGAAAGCTGGCCCGCCACGGCCAGCGTGGGTCCGCACATGTGCGCCATGTCCAGTGCGGGTTCACGCATGCGATCACAGCAGTCTCCGCGCCAGCCGGCGGGCAACATGTCGGAGCCCTACAGGGGCCCGGCGCGGAGGAACATAGGCCCCCCCCCCCCCCCACCGGAATTAGCGTGCCCGCCGATCGGCTGCCCCCAATCGCGGGCCTGGCCACCATGGGGACCCCCCCGGAGGGCGGCCCTCACAGCCAGAATGGTGAGGTGCTTCCGGGTAGGACCATACACAAACGACGGCGGCAGGACTCGGGCGTAACTCGGCGGGAACTTGGCCCGTCGAGCGTGCAGAATCGCCACAGGGGCCACTTTCAACGCCGTGGCGACCAAAGAATCGACGGCCCGGCGTCGGGGCAGCGTGGCGGGATTCGTTTGGCCCCCCCCCGGCGATTCTCTGACCTGGCGCGGGCTCGGAGAATCCCGGCCAGAGAATCCCGCCAAAAATCTCTGCTAAACACATCAAGGACCCACTGTTTCTTTCCTATTCTCCCAATTCGGCAATGAATGAAAGACATACCTTAATAGACACCTTCATCTGAACAGAATAATGCTGCAGGCTAAGGAGAAAGGCAAGGGAGTGGGACCTGCCGAGTTGGTTTTGCACAGAGTTGGCTTTGACAAAAGGGTCCAAATGGCCCTCTGTGCTGCAACCATCCTATGATTCTATTATTATAATGATTCAGTGTTTTTTTTAACTAATTTTCTGTAATAGACAAGTTAAGAATTATAATTCAACAATTAATTTTGATTCCAGCACATATGCAGGATGTTGGCACAGCAAGTTGCTATGTCAAAACAATTTTCCATAGCACCTATCCCAATGCAATTTCCCAACATAATGCATGTCAATTTTCCCAAGTTGTGGGAAATGAAGAGAATGAAGAGTGAGTCACGCATGATACTCCTCTGAATTTCTTAGAGATCATTTACACAATAACAATTAGCACAGTTAATTTGGGTTCCGAAAAAACTCATACTGGACTCCAAACATTGGGCGGAATCTCCCAGGCAACCTTCGATGGGATCAATGGTGGACCTGGAGGGGTGAGGCAGAGAATTCAGCGGGAGGTCCAAAAATTGGTTAGACATCGGCGTGAAATGACAGTGCGATCTTCCGATTCTCCCATTATGGAGCATCAGGAATCCCACTGGAGCCCAGCGTGAAACTAATTTTCATCCTGCTAATGGGTGGTGACTTGGGGCTTTTCACATTAACATCATTGCAGTGTTAATGTAAGCCTACTTGTGACAATAAAGGTTATTATCATTATCAAATGACACCAACGGGAAACCTCAACGCTCCAGAAAATGTCTGGGAAAAAGTGGTGTGAAAAAGACGGAACTTACTTTCAGGGCCTTGATCAGCTTGTGGACATTCGAGGAGAAGAAGATGATAAAGGCCTACAGCTTCCAGACCCTGAATGAACACATGCATCGCATTGGGGGTGGAGCTTCAGCCACATGGCTCTTCCATGAAGCAGCTTTCAGAAGGTGGGAGGTCTCCAAGTTGCAGCTTCAATTTTACTGAGGCTTCGGACCATCCTCAGGGACGTCACCATGGATTCAAACATCCTCCCGGGACGTCACCATGGAGACAAACATCCTCCTGCGATGTCACCATGGAGTCACCATCCTCCCGGGACGTCACCATGGAGACAAACATCCTCCTGCGACGTCACCATGGAGTCAACATCCTCCAGACGTCACCATTGAGTCAACCATCCTCCAGGCGTCACCATTGAGTCAAACATCCTCCAGACGTCACCATGGAGACAACATCCCCCCGGGACGTCACCATGGTGACAACATCCTCCCGGGACATCACCATGGAGACAAACATCCTCCAGACGTCACCATGGACTCAAACATCATCCCGGGTCATCACCATGGAGTCACACATCCTCCCGGGTCATCACCATGGAGTCAACATCCTCCTGAATTCACCATGGAGTCAACATCCTCCCGGGACGTCACCATTGAGTCAAATATCCTCCAGGCTTCACCATGGAGTCAACATCCTCCTGAATTCACCATGGAGTCAACATCCTCCCGGGACGTTACCATTGAGTCAAACATCCTCCAGACGTCACCATTGAGTCAAACTTCCTCCAGACGTCACCATGGAGACAAACATCCTCCCGGGATGTCACCATGGAGACAAACATCCTTCTGGGACGTCACCATGGACACAAACATTCTTCAGACGTCACCATGGAGTCAAACACCCTCCCGGGACGTCACCATGGAGACAAACATCCTTCGGGGACGTCACCCTAGAGTCAAACATCCTCCCGGGACGTCACCATGGCGATAAACATCCTCCCGGGACGTCACCCTGGAGTCAAACATCCTCCCGGGACGTCACCCTGGAGTCAAACATCCTCCCGGGACACCACGATTAAGTCAAACATCCTCCCAGGTCATCACCATGGAGACAAACATCCTCCCGGGTCATCACCATGGAGTCAAACATCCTCCCGGGTCATTACCATGGAGACAAACATCCTCCTGGGACGTCACCCTGGAGTCAAACATCCTCCCGGGTCATCACCCTGGAGTCAAACATCCTCCCAGGACGTCACCATGGAGACAAACATCCTCCCAGGTCATCACCATGGAGTCAAACATCCTCCCGGGACGTCACCATGGAGACAAACAACCTCATGGGACGTCACCATGGCGACAAACATTCTCCAGACTTCACCATGGAATCAAACATCCTCCCGGGACGTCACCATGGAGACAAACATCCTCCTGGGACGTCACCATGGAGACAAACATCCTCCCGGGACGTCACCATGGAGACAAACATCCTCCTGGGACGTGACCATGGAGACAAACAACCTCCCGGGTCATCACCGTGGAGTCAAACATCCTCCTGGGACGTCACCGTGGAGACAAACAACCTCCCGGGTCATCACCATGGAATCAAACATCCTCCTGGGACGTCACCATGGAGCCAAATATCCTCCCGGGTCGTCACCATGGAGACAAACATCCTCCTGGGGCGCCACCCTGGAGTCAAACATCCTCCCAGGTAATCACCATGGAGTCAAACATCCTCCCTGGACGTCACCATGGAGACAAACATCCTCCAGACTTCACCATGGAATCAAACATCCTCCCGGGACATCACCATGGTGACAAACATCCTCCCGGGTCATCACCATGGAGCCAAACATACTCCCGGGACGTCACCATGGAGACAAACATCCTCCTGTGACGTCACCATGGCGACAAACATCCTCCAGACGTCACCATGGAGTCAAACATCCTCCAGACGTCACCATGGAGTCAAACACCCTCCAGACGTCACCATGGAGACAAACATCCTTCCGGGACGTCACCATGTTAGGTACTCTGGTATAACACTGGCTGCAACTGGATGCAGCATGGATCAAAAAGATACTCCAGACCTTGAAATTAGTTCAATCAGGTTTATTGAACTAATAGCACAGTTAGCACAGTTCTCTGTGGGTTCGACTCTCTGCTAACTTAGGTGTGGTTTCTCTGTCTGACTGCACCAGACGAGGTCTTAGACACGTGGTGGGGGTGTGAGATTGTAACAACATCCTTGACTGACTCTCTAGATGTTCATCAATGGAAAGAGGTGGAGTGTGAGTGCCTCGTGTCTTTTATACTCAGATCCCACCTCTGAGTGTCCTGCCTGCCTATTGGTCATGTCCTGTTCTCTGTGTCCATTAGCTGCTTGTCTGTATATCATTCTGTATGTGTCCGCATATCCTGACAACCATGGACTCAAACATCCTCCAGACGCCAGAATGGAGTCAAACAACCTCCCGGGACGTTACCATGGAGTCAAACATCCTCCCGGGTCATCACCATGGAGTCAAACATCCTCCCGGGTCATCACCATGGCGACAAACATCCTCCAGACGTCACCATGGAGTCAAACATCCTCCCGGGTCATCACCATGGAGTCAAACATCCTCCTGGGACGTCACCATGGACTCAAACATCCTCCCGGGACGTCACCATGTACTCATACATCCTCCCGGGTCATTACCATGGAGTCAAACATCCTCCCGGGCCGTCACCATGGAGTCAAACATCCTCCCGGGTCATCACCATGGACTCAAACATCCTCCCGGGACGTCAACATGGACTCAAACATCCTCCCGGGACGTCAACATGGACTCAAACATCCTCCCGGGACGTCACCATGGAGTCAAACATCCTCCCAGGTCATCACCATGGCGACAAACACCCTCCCGGGACGTCACCATGGAGTCAAACATCCTCCAGACGTCACCATGGAGACAAACATCCTCCCAGGATGTCACCATGGAGACAAACATCCTCCCGGGACATCACCATGGAGTCAAACATCCTCCCGGGACGTCAACATGGACTCAAACATCCTCCCGGGACGTCACCATGGAGTCAAACATCCTCCCAGGTCATCACCATGGCGACAAACACCCTCCCGGGACACCACCATGGGGTCAAACATCCTCCAGACTTCAGATGGCGACAAACATCCTCCAGATTTCACCATGGAGACAAACATCCTCCAGACTTCACCATGGAGACAAACATCCTCCCGGGACGTCACCATAGAGACAAACATCCTCCCGGGACGTCACCATGGAGACAAATATCCTCCCGGGACGTCACCATGGAGTCAAACATCCTCCAGACTTCACCATGGCGACAAACATCCTCCAGACTTCACCATGGCGACAAACATCCTCCAGACTTCACCATGGAGACAAACATCCTCCAGACTTCACCATGGCGACAAACATCCTCCAGACTTCACCATGGAGTCAAACATCCTCCCGGGGCGTCACCATGGAGTCAAACATCCTCCCGGGTCATCACCATGGACTCAAACATCCTCCCGGGACGTCACCATGGACTCAAACATCCTCCCGGGTCATTACCATGGAGTCAAACATCCTCCCGGGACGTCACCATGGACTCAAACATCCTCCCGGGACGTCACCATGGACTCAACCATCCTCCCGGTTCATCACCATGGCGACAAACATCCTCCAGACTTCACCATGGACTCAAACAGCCTCCCGGGTCATCACCATGGAGTCAAACATCCTCCCGGGACGTCAACATGGACTCAAACGTCCTCCCGGGACGTCCCCATGGAGTCAAACATCCTCCCGGGACGTCACCATGGACTCAAACATCCTCCATGGACGTCACCATGGAGACAAACATCCTCCCAGGTCATCACCATGGAGTCAAACATCCTCCCGGGACGTCACCATGGAGTCAAACATCCTCCAGACTTCACCATGGAGACAAACATCCTCCAGACTTCACCATGGAGACAAACATCCTCCCGGGACGTCACCATGGAGACAAATATCCTCCAGACTTCACCATGGAGTCAAACATCCTCCCGGGACGTCACCATGGAGTCAAACATCCTCCAGACTTCACCATGGCGACAAACATCCTCCAGACGTCACCATGGAGACAAACATCCTCCCGGGACGTCACCATGGAGACAAACATCCTCCCGGGACGTCACCATGGAGACAAACATCCTCCCGGGACGTCACCATGGAGACAAATATCCTCCCGGGACGTCACCATGGAGTCAAACATCCTCCAGACTTCACCATGGCGACAAACATCCTCCAGACTTCACCATGGCGACAAACATCCTCCAGACTTCACCATGGAGACAAACATCCTCCAGACTTCACCATGGCGACAAACATCCTCCAGACTTCACCATGGAGACAAACATCCTCCAGACGTCACCATGGAGGCAAACATCCTCCAGACTTCACCATGGAGTCAAACATCCTCCCGGGTCATAACCATGGAGTCAAACATCCTCCTGGGACGTCACCATGGACTCAAACATCCTCCCGGGTCATTACCATGGAGTTAAACATCCTCCTGGGACGTCACCATGGACTCAACCATCCTCCCGGGTCATCACCATGGCGACAAACATCCTCCAGACTTCACCATGGACTCAAACAACCTCCCGGGTCATCACCATGGAGTCAAACATCCTCCCGGGACGTCAACATGGATTCAAACATCCTCCATGGACGTCACCATGGAGACAAACATCCTCCCGGGTCATCACCATGGAGTCAAACATCCTCCCGGGTCATCACCATGGCGACAAACATCCTCCTGGGACGTCACCATGGAGTCAAACATCCTCCCGGGACGTCACCATGGAGTCAAACATCCTCCCGTGACGTCACCATGGAGACAAACATCCTCCCGGGTCATCACCATGGAGTCAAACATCCTCCCAGGTCATCACCATGGCGACAAACATCCTCCCGGGACGTCACCATGGAGTCAAACATCCTCCCGACGTCAGCATGGAGTCAACATCCTCCCGGGATGTCACCATTGAGTCAAACATCCTCCCGGGACGTCACCATGGAGACAAACATCCTCCCGGGTCATCACCATGGAGTCAAACATCCTCCCGGGTCATCACCATGGCGACAAACATACTCACGGGACTACACCATGGACTCAAACATCCTCCCGGGTCATCACCATGGCGACAAACATCCTCCAGACTTCACCATGGACTCAAACATCCTCCCGGGTCATCACCATGGAGTCAAACATCCTTCCGGGACGTCAACATGGACTCAAACATCCTCCCGGGTCATCACCATGGCGACAAACATCCTTCCGGGACGTCAACATGGACTCAAACATCCTCCCGGGTCATCACCATGGAGTCAAACATCCTTCCGGGACGTCAACATGGACTCAAACATCCTCCCGGGACGTCACCATGGACTCAAACATCCTCCCGGGTCATCACCATGGCGACAAACATCCTCCAGACTTCACCATGGACTCAAACATCCTCCCGGGTCATCACCATGGAGTCAAACATCCTCCCGGGTCATCACCATGGAGTCAAACATCCTTCCGGGACGTCAACATGGACTCAAACATCCTCCCGGGTCATCACCATGGCGACAAACATCCTTCCGGGACGTCAACATGGACTCAAACATCCTCCCGGGTCATCACCATGGACTCAAACATCCTCCCGGGACGTCACCATGGACTCAAACATCCTCCCGGGTCATCACCATGGCGACAAACATCCTCCAGACTTCACCATGGAGTCAAACATCCTCCCGGGACGTCAACATGGATTCAAACATCCTCCATGGACGTCACCATGGAGACAAACAACCTCCCGGGTCATCACCATGGAGTCAAACGTCCTCCCGGGACGTCACCATGGAGTCAAACATCCTCCCGGCACGTCACCATGGACTCAAACATCCTCCATGGACGTCACCATGGAGACAAACATCCTCCCAGGTCATCACCATGGCGACAAACATCCTGCAGACTTCACCATGGACTCAAACATCCTCCCGTGTCATCACCATGGAGTCAAACTTCCTACCGGGACGTCAACATGGATTCAACATCCTCCCGGGACGTCACCATGGAGTCAAACATTCTCCAGACGTCACCATGGAGACAAACATCCTCCCGGGATGTCACCATGGAGACAAACATCCTCCCGGGACACCACCATGGAGTCAAACATCCTCCAGACTTCACCATGGCGACAAACATCCTCCAGATTTCACCATGGAGACAAACATCCTCCAGACTTCACCATGGAGACAAACATCCTCCCGGGACGTCACCATAGAGACAAACATCCTCCTGGGACGTCACCATGGAGACAAATATCCTCCCGGGACGTCACCATGGAGACAAACATCCTCCAGACTTCACCATGGAGACAAACATCCTCCCGGGACGTCACCATGGAGACAAACATCCTCCAGACTTCACCATGGAGACAAACATCCTCCAGACTTCACCATGGAGTCAAACATCCTCCAGACTTCACCATGGCGACAAACATCCTCCAGATTTCACCATTGAGACAAACATCCTCCAGACTTCACCATGGAGACAAACATCCTCCCGGGACGTCACCATAGAGACAAACATCCTCCTGGGACGTCACCATGGAGACAAACATCCTCCCGGGACGTCACCATGGAGACAAACATCCTCCCGTGACGTCACCATGGAGTCAAACATCCTCCCGGGTCATCACATGGAGTCAAACATCCTCCCGGGACGTCACCATGGAGTCAAACATCCTCCCGGGTCATCACCATGGAGACAAACATCCTCCCGACTTCAACATGGAGACAAACATCCTCCCGTGACGTCAGCATGGAGACAAACATCCTCCCGTGACGTCAGCATGGAGACAAACATCCTCCCGGGACGTCACCATGGAGACAAATATCCTCCCGGGACGTCACCATGGAGTCAAACATCCTCCAGACTTCACCATGGCGACAAACATCCTCCAGACTTCACCATGGCGACAAACATCCTCCAGACTTCACCATGGAGACAAACATCCTCCAGACTTCACCATGGCGACAAACATCCTCCAGACTTCACCATGGAGACAAACATCCTCCAGACGTCACCATGGAGTCAAACATCCTCCAGACTTCACCATGGAGTCAAACATCCTCCTGGGACGTCACCATGGACTCAAACATCCTCCCGGGTCATTACCATGGAGTCAAACGTCCTCCCGGGACGTCACCATGGACTCAACCATCCTCCCGGGTCATCACCATGGCGACAAACATCCTCCAGACTTCACCATGGACTCAAACAACCTCCCGGGTCAACACCATGGAGTCAAACATCCTTCCGGGACGTCAGCATGGACTCAAACATCCTCCATGGACGTCACCATGGAGACAAACATCCTCCCGGGTCATCACCATGGAGTCAAACATCCTCCCGGGTCATCACCATGGCGACAAACATCCTCCCGGGACGCCACCATGGAGTCAAACATCCTCCCGGGACGTCACCATGGAGTCAAACATCCTCCCGGGACGTCACCATGGAGTCAAACATCCTCCCGGGACGTCACCATGGACTCAAACATTCTCCCGGGACGTCACGATGGAGACAAACATCCTCCCGGGTCATCACCATGGAGTCAAACATCCTCCCAGGTCATCACCATGGCAACAAACATCCTCCCGGGACGTCACCATGGAGTCAAACATCCTCCCGACGTCAGCATGGAGTCAACATCCTCCCGGGATGTCACCATTGAGTCAAACATCCTCCCGGGACGTCACCATGGAGACAAACATCCTCCCGGGTCATCACCATGGAGTCAAACATCCTCCCGGGTCATCACCATGGCGACAAACATACTCACGGGACTTCACCATGGACTCAAACATCCTCCCGGGTCATCACCATGGCGACAAACATCCTCCAGACTTCACCATGGACTCAAACATCCTCCCGGGACGTCACCATGGACTCAAACATCCTCCCGGGTCATCACCATGGAGTCAAACATCCTCCCGGGTCATCACCATGGACTCAAACATCCTCCCGGGACGTCAACGTGGACTCAAACGTGGGAGGATGTTTGACTCCATGGTGACGTCCCGGGAGGATATTTGTCTCCATGGTGACGTCCCGGGAGGATGTTTGTCTCCATGCTGACGTCACATGGAGTCAAACATCCTCGCAGGATGTCACCATGGACTCAAACATCCTCCCGGGTCATTACCATGGAGTCATACATCCTCCCGGGCCGTCACCATGGAGTCAAACCTCCTCCCGGGTCATCACCATGGACTCAAACATCCTCCCGGGACGTCACCATGGACTCAAACCTCCTCCCGGGTCATCACCTTGGCGGCAAACATCCTCCAGACTTCACCATGGACTCAAACAACCTCCCGGGTCATCACCATGGAGTCAAACATCCTCCCGGGACGTCAACATGGACTCAAACATCCTCCCGGGACGTCACCATGGAGTCAAACATCCTCCAGACTTCACCATGGCGACAAACATCCTCCAGACGTCACCATGGAGACAAACATCCTCCCGGGACGTCACCATGGAGACAAACATCCTCCCGGGACGTCACCATGGAGACAAACATCCTCCCGGGACGTCACCATGGAGACAAATATCCTCCCGGGACGTCACCATGGAGTCAAACATCCTCCAGACTTCACCATGGCGACAAACATCCTCCAGACTTCACCATGGCGACAAACATCCTCCAGACTTCACCATGGAGACAAACATCCTCCAGACTTCACCATGGCGACAAACATCCTCCAGACTTCACCATGGAGACAAACATCCTCCAGACGTCACCATGGAGGCAAACATCCTCCAGACTTCACCATGGAGTCAAACATCCTCCCGGGTCATAACCATGGAGTCAAACATCCTCCTGGGACGTCACCATGGACTCAAACATCCTCCCGGGTCATTACCATGGAGTTAAACATCCTCCTGGGACGTCACCATGGACTCAACCATCCTCCCGGGTCATCACCATGGCGACAAACATCCTCCAGACTTCACCATGGACTCAAACAACCTCCCGGGTCATCACCATGGAGTCAAACATCCTCCCGGGACGTCAACATGGATTCAAACATCCTCCATGGACGTCACCATGGAGACAAACATCCTCCCGGGTCATCACCATGGAGTCAAACATCCTCCCGGGTCATCACCATGGCGACAAACATCCTCCCGGGACGTCACCATGGAGTCAAACATCCTCCCGGGACGTCACCATGGAGTCAAACATCCTCCCGTGACGTCACCATGGAGACAAACATCCTCCCGGGTCATCACCATGGAGTCAAACATCCTCCCAGGTCATCACCATGGCGACAAACATCCTCCCGGGACGTCACCATGGAGTCAAACATCCTCCCGACGTCAGCATGGAGTCAACATCCTCCCGGGATGTCACCATTGAGTCAAACATCCTCCCGGGACGTCACCATGGAGACAAACATCCTCCCGGGTCATCACCATGGAGTCAAACATCCTCCCGGGTCATCACCATGGCGACAAACATACTCACGGGACTACACCATGGACTCAAACATCCTCCCGGGTCATCACCATGGCGACAAACATCCTCCAGACTTCACCATGGACTCAAACATCCTCCCGGGTCATCACCATGGAGTCAAACATCCTTCCGGGACGTCAACATGGACTCAAACATCCTCCCGGGTCATCACCATGGCGACAAACATCCTTCCGGGACGTCAACATGGACTCAAACATCCTCCCGGGTCATCACCATGGAGTCAAACATCCTTCCGGGACGTCAACATGGACTCAAACATCCTCCCGGGACGTCACCATGGACTCAAACATCCTCCCGGGTCATCACCATGGCGACAAACATCCTCCAGACTTCACCATGGACTCAAACATCCTCCCGGGTCATCACCATGGAGTCAAACATCCTCCCGGGACGTCAACATGGATTCAAACATCCTCCATGGACGTCACCATGGAGACAAACATCCTCCCGGGTCATCACCATGGAGTCAAACGTCCTCCCGGGACGTCACCATGGAGTCAAACATCCTCCCGGCACGTCACCATGGACTCAAACATCCTCCATGGACGTCACCATGGAGACAAACATCCTCCCAGGTCATCACCATGGCGACAAACATCCTGCAGACTTCACCATGGACTCAAACATCCTCCCGTGTCATCACCATGGAGTCAAACTTCCTACCGGGACGTCAACATGGATTCAACATCCTCCCGGGACGTCACCATGGAGTCAAACATTCTCCAGACGTCACCATGGAGACAAACATCCTCCCGGGATGTCACCATGGAGACAAACATCCTCCCGGGACACCACCATGGAGTCAAACATCCTCCAGACTTCACCATGGCGACAAACATCCTCCAGATTTCACCATGGAGACAAACATCCTCCAGACTTCACCATGGAGACAAACATCCTCCCGGGACGTCACCATAGAGACAAACATCCTCCTGGGACGTCACCATGGAGACAAATATCCTCCCGGGACGTCACCATGGAGACAAACATCCTCCAGACTTCACCATGGAGACAAACATCCTCCCGGGACGTCACCATGGAGACAAACATCCTCCAGACTTCACCATGGAGACAAACATCCTCCAGACTTCACCATGGAGTCAAACATCCTCCAGACTTCACCATGGCGACAAACATCCTCCAGATTTCACCATTGAGACAAACATCCTCCAGACTTCACCATGGAGACAAACATCCTCCCGGGACGTCACCATAGAGACAAACATCCTCCTGGGACGTCACCATGGAGACAAACATCCTCCCGGGACGTCACCATGGAGACAAACATCCTCCCGTGACGTCACCATGGAGTCAAACATCCTCCCGGGTCATCACATGGAGTCAAACATCCTCCCGGGACGTCACCATGGAGTCAAACATCCTCCCGGGTCATCACCATGGAGACAAACATCCTCCCGACTTCAACATGGAGACAAACATCCTCCCGTGACGTCAGCATGGAGACAAACATCCTCCCGGGACGTCACCATGGAGACAAATATCCTCCCGGGACGTCACCATGGAGTCAAACATCCTCCAGACTTCACCATGGCGACAAACATCCTCCAGACTTCACCATGGCGACAAACATCCTCCAGACTTCACCATGGAGACAAACATCCTCCAGACTTCACCATGGCGACAAACATCCTCCAGACTTCACCATGGAGACAAACATCCTCCAGACGTCACCATGGAGTCAAACATCCTCCAGACTTCACCATGGAGTCAAACATCCTCCTGGGACGTCACCATGGACTCAAACATCCTCCCGGGTCATTACCATGGAGTCAAACGTCCTCCCGGGACGTCACCATGGACTCAACCATCCTCCCGGGTCATCACCATGGCGACAAACATCCTCCAGACTTCACCATGGACTCAAACAACCTCCCGGGTCAACACCATGGAGTCAAACATCCTTCCGGGACGTCAGCATGGACTCAAACATCGTCCATGGACGTCACCATGGAGACAAACATCCTCCCGGGTCATCACCATGGAGTCAAACATCCTCCCGGGTCATCACCATGGCGACAAACATTCTCCCGGGACGCCACCATGGAGTCAAACATCCTCCCGGGACGTCACCATGGAGTCAAACATCCTCCCGGGACGTCACCATGGAGTCAAACATCCTCCCGGGACGTCACCATGGACTCAAACATTCTCCCGGGACGTCACGATGGAGACAAACATCCTCCCGGGTCATCACCATGGAGTCAAACATCCTCCCAGGTCATCACCATGGCAACAAACATCCTCCCGGGACGTCACCATGGAGTCAAACATCCTCCCGACGTCAGCATGGAGTCAACATCCTCCCGGGATGTCACCATTGAGTCAAACATCCTCCCGGGACGTCACCATGGAGACAAACATCCTCCCGGGTCATCACCATGGAGTCAAACATCCTCCCGGGTCATCACCATGGCGACAAACATACTCACGGGACTTCACCATGGACTCAAACATCCTCCCGGGTCATCACCATGGCGACAAACATCCTCCAGACTTCACCATGGACTCAAACATCCTCCCGGGACGTCACCATGGACTCAAACATCCTCCCGGGTCATCACCATGGAGTCAAACATCCTCCCGGGTCATCACCATGGACTCAAACATCCTCCCGGGACGTCAACGTGGACTCAAACGTGGGAGGATGTTTGACTCCATGGTGACGTCCCGGGAGGATATTTGTCTCCATGGTGACGTCCCGGGAGGATGTTTGTCTCCATGCTGACGTCACATGGAGTCAAACATCCTCGCAGGATGTCACCATGGACTCAAACATCCTCCCGGGTCATTACCATGGAGTCATACATCCTCCCGGGCCGTCACCATGGAGTCAAACCTCCTCCCGGGTCATCACCATGGACTCAAACATCCTCCCGGGACGTCACCATGGACTCAAACCTCCTCCCGGGTCATCACCTTGGCGGCAAACATCCTCCAGACTTCACCATGGACTCAAACAACCTCCCGGGTCATCACCATGGAGTCAAACATCCTCCCGGGACGTCAACATGGACTCAAACATCCTCCCGGGACGTCACCATGGAGTCAAACATCCTCCAGACTTCACCATGGCGACAAACATCCTCCAGACGTCACCATGGAGACAAACATCCTCCCGGGACGTCACCATGGAGACAAACATCCTCCCGGGACGTCACCATGGAGACAAACATCCTCCCGGGACGTCACCATGGAGACAAATATCCTCCCGGGACGTCACCATGGAGTCAAACATCCTCCAGACTTCACCATGGCGACAAACATCCTCCAGACTTCACCATGGCGACAAACATCCTCCAGACTTCACCATGGAGACAAACATCCTCCAGACTTCACCATGGCGACAAACATCCTCCAGACTTCACCATGGAGACAAACATCCTCCAGACGTCACCATGGAGGCAAACATCCTCCAGACTTCACCATGGAGTCAAACATCCTCCCGGGTCATAACCATGGAGTCAAACATCCTCCTGGGACGTCACCATGGACTCAAACATCCTCCCGGGTCATTACCATGGAGTTAAACATCCTCCTGGGACGTCACCATGGACTCAACCATCCTCCCGGGTCATCACCATGGCGACAAACATCCTCCAGACTTCACCATGGACTCAAACAACCTCCCGGGTCATCACCATGGAGTCAAACATCCTCCCGGGACGTCAACATGGATTCAAACATCCTCCATGGACGTCACCATGGAGACAAACATCCTCCCGGGTCATCACCATGGAGTCAAACATCCTCCCGGGTCATCACCATGGCGACAAACATCCTCCCGGGACGTCACCATGGAGTCAAACATCCTCCCGGGACGTCACCATGGAGTCAAACATCCTCCCGTGACGTCACCATGGAGACAAACATCCTCCCGGGTCATCACCATGGAGTCAAACATCCTCCCAGGTCATCACCATGGCGACAAACATCCTCCCGGGACGTCACCATGGAGTCAAACATCCTCCCGACGTCAGCATGGAGTCAACATCCTCCCGGGATGTCACCATTGAGTCAAACATCCTCCCGGGACGTCACCATGGAGACAAACATCCTCCCGGGTCATCACCATGGAGTCAAACATCCTCCCGGGTCATCACCATGGCGACAAACATACTCACGGGACTACACCATGGACTCAAACATCCTCCCGGGTCATCACCATGGCGACAAACATCCTCCAGACTTCACCATGGACTCAAACATCCTCCCGGGTCATCACCATGGAGTCAAACATCCTTCCGGGACGTCAACATGGACTCAAACATCCTCCCGGGTCATCACCATGGCGACAAACATCCTTCCGGGACGTCAACATGGACTCAAACATCCTCCCGGGTCATCACCATGGAGTCAAACATCCTTCCGGGACGTCAACATGGACTCAAACATCCTCCCGGGACGTCACCATGGACTCAAACATCCTCCCGGGTCATCACCATGGCGACAAACATCCTCCAGACTTCACCATGGACTCAAACATCCTCCCGGGTCATCACCATGGAGTCAAACATCCTCCCGGGACGTCAACATGGATTCAAACATCCTCCATGGACGTCACCATGGAGACAAACATCCTCCCGGGTCATCACCATGGAGTCAAACGTCCTCCCGGGACGTCACCATGGAGTCAAACATCCTCCCGGCACGTCACCATGGACTCAAACATCCTCCATGGACGTCACCATGGAGACAAACATCCTCCCAGGTCATCACCATGGCGACAAACATCCTGCAGACTTCACCATGGACTCAAACATCCTCCCGTGTCATCACCATGGAGTCAAACTTCCTACCGGGACGTCAACATGGATTCAACATCCTCCCGGGACGTCACCATGGAGTCAAACATTCTCCAGACGTCACCATGGAGACAAACATCCTCCCGGGATGTCACCATGGAGACAAACATCCTCCCGGGACACCACCATGGAGTCAAACATCCTCCAGACTTCACCATGGCGACAAACATCCTCCAGATTTCACCATGGAGACAAACATCCTCCAGACTTCACCATGGAGACAAACATCCTCCCGGGACGTCACCATAGAGACAAACATCCTCCTGGGACGTCACCATGGAGACAAATATCCTCCCGGGACGTCACCATGGAGACAAACATCCTCCAGACTTCACCATGGAGACAAACATCCTCCCGGGACGTCACCATGGAGACAAACATCCTCCAGACTTCACCATGGAGACAAACATCCTCCCGGGACGTCACCATAGAGACAAACATCCTCCTGGGACGTCACCATGGAGACAAATATCCTCCCGGGACGTCACCATGGAGACAAACATCCTCCAGACTTCACCATGGAGACAAACATCCTCCCGGGACGTCACCATGGAGACAAACATCCTCCAGACTTCACCATGGAGACAAACATCCTCCAGACTTCACCATGGAGTCAAACATCCTCCAGACTTCACCATGGCGACAAACATCCTCCAGATTTCACCATTGAGACAAACATCCTCCAGACTTCACCATGGAGACAAACATCCTCCCGGGACGTCACCATAGAGACAAACATCCTCCTGGGACGTCACCATGGAGACAAACATCCTCCCGGGACATCACCATGGAGACAAACATCCTCCCGTGACGTCACCATGGAGTCAAACATCCTCCCGGGTCATCACATGGAGTCAAACATCCTCCCGGGACGTCACCATGGAGTCAAACATCCTCCCGGGTCATCACCATGGAGACAAACATCCTCCCGACTTCAACATGGAGACAAACATCCTCCCGTGACGTCAGCATGGAGACAAACATCCTCCCGGGACGTCACCATGGAGACAAATATCCTCCCGGGACGTCACCATGGAGTCAAACATCCTCCAGACTTCACCATGGCGACAAACATCCTCCAGACTTCACCATGGCGACAAACATCCTCCAGACTTCACCATGGAGACAAACATCCTCCAGACTTCACCATGGCGACAAACATCCTCCAGACTTCACCATGGAGACAAACATCCTCCAGACGTCACCATGGAGTCAAACATCCTCCAGACTTCACCATGGAGTCAAACATCCTCCTGGGACGTCACCATGGACTCAACCATCCTCCCGGGTCATCACCATGGCGACAAACATCCTCCAGACTTCACCATGGACTCAAACAACCTCCCGGGTCAACACCATGGAGTCAAACATCCTTCCGGGACGTCAGCATGGACTCAAACATCCTCCATGGACGTCACCATGGAGACAAACATCCTCCCGGGTCATCACCATGGAGTCAAACATCCTCCCGGGTCATCACCATGGCGACAAACATCCTCCCGGGACGCCACCATGGAGTCAAACATCCTCCCGGGACGTCACCATGGAGTCAAACATCCTCCCGGGACGTCACCATGGAGTCAAACATCCTCCCGGGACGTCACCATGGACTCAAACATTCTCCCGGGACGTCACGATGGAGACAAACATCCTCCCGGGTCATCACCATGGAGTCAAACATCCTCCCAGGTCATCACCATGGCAACAAACATCCTCCCGGGACGTCACCATGGAGTCAAACATCCTCCCGACGTCAGCATGGAGTCAACATCCTCCCGGGATGTCACCATTGAGTCAAACATCCTCCCGGGACGTCACCATGGAGACAAACATCCTCCCGGGTCATCACCATGGAGTCAAACATCCTCCCGGGTCATCACCATGGCGACAAACATACTCACGGGACTTCACCATGGACTCAAACATCCTCCCGGGTCATCACCATGGCGACAAACATCCTCCAGACTTCACCATGGACTCAAACATCCTCCCGGGACGTCACCATGGACTCAAACATCCTCCCGGGTCATCACCATGGAGTCAAACATCCTCCCGGGTCATCACCATGGACTCAAACATCCTCCCGGGACGTCAACGTGGACTCAAACGTGGGAGGATGTTTGACTCCATGGTGACGTCCCGGGAGGATATTTGTCTCCATGGTGACGTCCCGGGAGGATGTTTGTCTCCATGCTGACGTCACATGGAGTCAAACATCCTCGCAGGATGTCACCATGGACTCAAACATCCTCCCGGGTCATTACCATGGAGTCATACATCCTCCCGGGCCGTCACCATGGAGTCAAACCTCCTCCCGGGTCATCACCATGGACTCAAACATCCTCCCGGGACGTCACCATGGACTCAAACCTCCTCCCGGGTCATCACCTTGGCGGCAAACATCCTCCAGACTTCACCATGGACTCAAACAACCTCCCGGGTCATCACCATGGAGTCAAACATCCTCCCGGGACGTCAACATGGACTCAAACATCCTCCCGGGACGTCACCATGGAGTCAAACATCCTCCCAGGTCATCACCATGGCGACAAACACCCTCCCGGGACGTCACCATGGAGTCAAACATCCTCCAGACGTCACCATGGAGACAAACATCCTCCCAGGATGTCACCATGGAGACAAACATCCTCCCGGGACATCACCATGGAGTCAAACATCCTCCAGACTTCACCATGGCGACAAACATCCTCCAGATTTCACCATGGAGACAAACATGCTCCAGACTTCACCATGGAGACAAACATCCTCCAGACTTCACCATGGAGACAAACATCCTCCCGGGACGTCACCATAGAGACAAACATCCTCCCGGGACGTCACCATGGAGACAAATATCCTCCCGGGACGTCACCATGGAGTCAAACATCCTCCAGACTTCACCATGGCGACAAACATCCTCCAGACTTCACCATGGCGACAAACATCCTCCAGACTTCACCATGGCGACAAACATCCTCCAGACTTCACCATGGAGTCAAACATCCTCCCGGGGCGTCACCATGGAGTCAAACATCCTCCCGGGTCATCACCATGGACTCAAACATCCTCCCGGGACGTCACCATGGACTCAAACATCCTCCCGGTTCATCACCATGGCGACAAACATCCTCCAGACTTCACCATGGACTCAAACAACCTCCCGGGTCATCACCATGGAGTCAAACATCCTCCCGACATCACCCTAGAGTCAAACATCCTCCCGGGACGTCAACATGGACTCAAACGTCCTCCCGGAACGTCACCATGGAGTCAAACATCCTCCCGGGACGTCACCATGGACTCAAACATCCTCCATGGACGTCACCATGGAGACAAACATCCTCCCGGGTCATCACCATGGAGTCAAACATCCTCCCGGGTCATCACCATGGCGACAAACATCCACCCGGGACGTCACCATGGAGTCAAACATCCTCCCGGGACGTCACCATGGAGTCAAACATCCTCCCGGGACGTCACCATGGACTCAAACATCCTCCCGGGACGTCACCATGGAGACAAACATCCTCCCGGGTCATCACCATGGAGTCAAACATCCTCCCGGGTCATCACCATGGCGACAAACATCCTCCCGGGACGTCACCATGGAGTCAAACATCCTCCCGGGACGTCACCATGGACTCAAACATCCTCCCGGGTCATCACCATGGAGTCAAACATCCTCCCAGGTCATCACCATGGCGACAAACATCCTCCCGGGACGTCACCATGGAGTCAAACATCCTCCAGATGTCACCATGGAGACAAACATCCTCTCGGGATGTCACCATGGAGACAAACATCCTCCCGTGACGTCACCATGGAGTCAAACATCCTCCCGGGTCATCACATGGAGTCAAACATCCTCCCGGGACGTCACCATGGAGTCAAACATCCTCCCGGGTCATCACCATGGAGACAAACATCCTCCCGACTTCAACATGGAGACAAACATCCTCCCGTGACGTCAGCATGGAGACAAACATCCTCCCGGGACGTCACCATGGAGACAAATATCCTCCCGGGACGTCACCATGGAGTCAAACATCCTCCAGACTTCACCATGGCGACAAACATCCTCCAGACTTCACCATGGCGACAAACATCCTCCAGACTTCACCATGGAGACAAACATCCTCCAGACTTCACCATGGCGACAAACATCCTCCAGACTTCACCATGGAGACAAACATCCTCCAGACGTCACCATGGAGTCAAACATCCTCCAGACTTCACCATGGAGTCAAACATCCTCCTGGGACGTCACCATGGACTCAAACATCCTCCCGGGTCATTACCATGGAGTCAAACGTCCTCCCGGGACGTCACCATGGACTCAACCATCCTCCCGGGTCATCACCATGGCGACAAACATCCTCCAGACTTCACCATGGACTCAAACAACCTCCCGGGTCATCACCATGGAGTCAAACATCCTTCCGGGACGTCAACATGGACTCAAACATCCTCCATGGACGTCACCATGGAGACAAACATCCTCCCGGGTCATCACCATGGAGTCAAACATCCTCCCGGGTCATCACCATGGCGACAAACATCCTCCCGGGACGCCACCATGGAGTCAAACATCCTCCCGGGACGTCACCATGGAGTCAAACATCCTCCCTGGACGTCACCATGGAGTCAAACATCCTCCCGGGACGTCACCATGGACTCAAACATTCTCCCGGGACGTCACGATGGAGACAAACATCCTCCCGGGTCATCACCATGGAGTCAAACATCCTCCCAGGTCATCACCATGGCAACAAACATCCTCCCGGGATGTCACCATGGAGTCAAACATCCTCCCGACGTCAGCATGGAGTCAACATCCTCCCGGGATGTCACCATTGAGTCAAACATCCTCCCGGGACGTCACCATGGAGACAAACATCCTCCCGGGTCATCACCATGGAGTCAAACATCCTCCCGGGTCATCACCATGGCGACAAACATACTCACGGGACTTCACCATGGACTCAAACATCCTCCCGGGTCATCACCATGGCGACAAACATCCTCCAGACTTCACCATGGACTCAAACATCCTCCCGGGACGTCACCATGGACTCAAACATCCTCCCGGGTCATCACCATGGAGTCAAACATCCTCCCGGGTCATCACCATGGACTCAAACATCCTCCCGGGACGTCAACGTGGACTCAAACGTGGGAGGATGTTTGACTCCATGGTGACGTCCCGGGAGGATATTTGTCTCCATGGTGACGTCCCGGGAGGATGTTTGTCTCCATGCTGACGTCACATGGAGTCAAACATCCTCGCAGGATGTCACCATGGACTCAAACATCCTCCCGGGTCATTACCATGGAGTCATACATCCTCCCGGGCCGTCACCATGGAGTCAAACCTCCTCCCGGGTCATCACCATGGACTCAAACATCCTCCCGGGACGTCACCATGGACTCAAACCTCCTCCCGGGTCATCACCTTGGCGGCAAACATCCTCCAGACTTCACCATGGACTCAAACAACCTCCCGGGTCATCACCATGGAGTCAAACATCCTCCCGGGACGTCAACATGGACTCAAACATCCTCCCGGGACGTCACCATGGAGTCAAACATCCTCCCAGGTCATCACCATGGCGACAAACACCCTCCCGGGACGTCACCATGGAGTCAAACATCCTCCAGACGTCACCATGGAGACAAACATCCTCCCAGGATGTCACCATGGAGACAAACATCCTCCCGGGACATCACCATGGAGTCAAACATCCTCCAGACTTCACCATGGCGACAAACATCCTCCAGATTTCACCATGGAGACAAACATCCTCCAGACTTCACCATGGAGACAAACATCCTCCAGACTTCACCATGGAGACAAACATCCTCCCGGGACGTCACCATAGAGACAAACATCCTCCCGGGACGTCACCATGGAGACAAATATCCTCCCGGGACGTCACCATGGAGTCAAACATCCTCCAGACTTCACCATGGCGACAAACATCCTCCAGACTTCACCATGGCGACAAACATCCTCCAGACTTCACCATGGAGACAAACATCCTCCCGGGACGTCACCATAGAGACAAACATCCTCCCGGGACGTCACCATGGAGACAAATATCCTCCCGGGACGTCACCATGGAGTCAAACATCCTCCCAGGTCATCACCATGGCGACAAACACCCTCCCGGGACGTCACCATGGAGTCAAACATCCTCCAGACGTCACCATGGAGACAAACATCCTCCCAGGATGTCACCATGGAGACAAACATCCTCCCGGGACATCACCATGGAGTCAAACATCCTCCCGGGACGTCAACATGGACTCAAACATCCTCCCGGGACGTCACCATGGAGTCAAACATCCTCCCAGGTCATCACCATGGCGACAAACACCCTCGCGGGACACCACCATGGGGTCAAACATCCTCCAGACTTCAGATGGCGACAAACATCCTCCAGATTTCACCATGGAGACAAACATCCTCCAGACTTCACCATGGAGACAAACATCCTCCCGGGACGTCACCATAGAGACAAACATCCTCCCGGGACGTCACCATGGAGACAAATATCCTCCCGGGACGTCACCATGGAGTCAAACATCCTCCAGACTTCACCATGGCGACAAACATCCTCCAGACTTCACCATGGCGACAAACATCCTCCAGACTTCACCATGGAGACAAACATCCTCCAGACTTCACCATGGCGACAAACATCCTCCAGACTTCACCATGGACTCAAACATCCTCCCGGGACGTCACCATGGACTCAAACATCCTCCCGGGTCATTACCATGGAGTCAAACATCCTCCCGGGACGTCACCATGGACTCAAACATCCTCCCGGGACGTCACCATGGACTCAACCATCCTCCCGGTTCATCACCATGGCGACAAACATCCTCCAGACTTCACCATGGACTCAAACAACCTCCCGGGTCATCACCATGGAGTCAAACATCCTCCCGGGACGTCAACATGGACTCAAACGTCCTCCCGGGACGTCACCATGGAGTCAAACATCCTCCCGGGACGTCACCATGGACTCAAACATCCTCCATGGACGTCACCATGGAGACAAACATCCTCCCGGGTCATCACCATGGAGTCAAACATCCTCCCGGGTCATCACCATGGAGTCAAACATCCTCCCGGGACGTCACCATGGACTCAAACATCCTCCCGGGACGTCACCATGGAGACAAACATCCTCCCGGGTCATCACCATGGAGTCAAACATCCTCCCGGGTCATCACCATGGCGACAAACATCCTCCCGGGACGTCACCATGGAGTCAAACATCCTCCCGGGACGTCACCATGGACTCAAACATCCTCCCGGGTCATCACCATGGAGTCAAACATCCTCCAGACGTCACCATGGAGACAAACATCCTCCCGTGATGTCACCATGGAGACAAACATCCTCCCGGGACACCACCATGGAGTCAAACATCCTCCAGACTTCACCATGGAGACAAACATCCTCCAGACTTCACCATGGCGACAAACATCCTCCAGACTTCACCATGGAGACAAACATCCTCCAGACGTCACCATGGAGTCAAACATCCTCCAGACTTCACCATGGAGTCAAACATCCTCCTGGGACGTCACCATGGACTCAAACATCCTCCCGGGTCATTACCATGGAGTCAAACGTCCTCCCGGGACGTCACCATGGACTCAACCATCCTCCCGGGTCATCACCATGGCGACAAACATCCTCCAGACTTCACCATGGACTCAAACAACCTCCCGGGTCATCACCATGGAGTCAAACATCCTTCCGGGACGTCAACATGGACTCAAACATCCTCCATGGACGTCACCATGGAGACAAACATCCTCCCGGGTCATCACCATGGAGTCAAACATCCTCCCGGGTCATCACCATGGCGACAAACATCCTCCCGGGACGCCACCATGGAGTCAAACATCCTCCCGGGACGTCACCATGGAGTCAAACATCCTCCCTGGACGTCACCATGGAGTCAAACATCCTCCCGGGACGTCACCATGGACTCAAACATTCTCCCGGGACGTCACGATGGAGACAAACATCCTCCCGGGTCATCACCATGGAGTCAAACATCCTCCCAGGTCATCACCATGGCAACAAACATCCTCCCGGGATGTCACCATGGAGTCAAACATCCTCCCGACGTCAGCATGGAGTCAACATCCTCCCGGGATGTCACCATTGAGTCAAACATCCTCCCGGGACGTCACCATGGAGACAAACATCCTCCCGGGTCATCACCATGGAGTCAAACATCCTCCCGGGTCATCACCATGGCGACAAACATACTCACGGGACTTCACCATGGACTCAAACATCCTCCCGGGTCATCACCATGGCGACAAACATCCTCCAGACTTCACCATGGACTCAAACATCCTCCCGGGACGTCACCATGGACTCAAACATCCTCCCGGGTCATCACCATGGAGTCAAACATCCTCCCGGGTCATCACCATGGACTCAAACATCCTCCCGGGACGTCAACGTGGACTCAAACGTGGGAGGATGTTTGACTCCATGGTGACGTCCCGGGAGGATATTTGTCTCCATGGTGACGTCCCGGGAGGATGTTTGTCTCCATGCTGACGTCACATGGAGTCAAACATCCTCGCAGGATGTCACCATGGACTCAAACATCCTCCCGGGTCATTACCATGGAGTCATACATCCTCCCGGGCCGTCACCATGGAGTCAAACCTCCTCCCGGGTCATCACCATGGACTCAAACATCCTCCCGGGACGTCACCATGGACTCAAACCTCCTCCCGGGTCATCACCTTGGCGGCAAACATCCTCCAGACTTCACCATGGACTCAAACAACCTCCCGGGTCATCACCATGGAGTCAAACATCCTCCCGGGACGTCAACATGGACTCAAACATCCTCCCGGGACGTCACCATGGAGTCAAACATCCTCCCAGGTCATCACCATGGCGACAAACACCCTCCCGGGACGTCACCATGGAGTCAAACATCCTCCAGACGTCACCATGGAGACAAACATCCTCCCAGGATGTCACCATGGAGACAAACATCCTCCCGGGACATCACCATGGAGTCAAACATCCTCCAGACTTCACCATGGCGACAAACATCCTCCAGATTTCACCATGGAGACAAACATCCTCCAGACTTCACCATGGAGACAAACATCCTCCAGACTTCACCATGGAGACAAACATCCTCCCGGGACGTCACCATAGAGACAAACATCCTCCCGGGACGTCACCATGGAGACAAATATCCTCCCGGGACGTCACCATGGAGTCAAACATCCTCCAGACTTCACCATGGCGACAAACATCCTCCAGACTTCACCATGGCGACAAACATCCTCCAGACTTCACCATGGAGACAAACATCCTCCCGGGACGTCACCATAGAGACAAACATCCTCCCGGGACGTCACCATGGAGACAAATATCCTCCCGGGACGTCACCATGGAGTCAAACATCCTCCCAGGTCATCACCATGGCGACAAACACCCTCCCGGGACGTCACCATGGAGTCAAACATCCTCCAGACGTCACCATGGAGACAAACATCCTCCCAGGATGTCACCATGGAGACAAACATCCTCCCGGGACATCACCATGGAGTCAAACATCCTCCCGGGACGTCAACATGGACTCAAACATCCTCCCGGGACGTCACCATGGAGTCAAACATCCTCCCAGGTCATCACCATGGCGACAAACACCCTCGCGGGACACCACCATGGGGTCAAACATCCTCCAGACTTCAGATGGCGACAAACATCCTCCAGATTTCACCATGGAGACAAACATCCTCCAGACTTCACCATGGAGACAAACATCCTCCCGGGACGTCACCATAGAGACAAACATCCTCCCGGGACGTCACCATGGAGACAAATATCCTCCCGGGACGTCACCATGGAGTCAAACATCCTCCAGACTTCACCATGGCGACAAACATCCTCCAGACTTCACCATGGCGACAAACATCCTCCAGACTTCACCATGGAGACAAACATCCTCCAGACTTCACCATGGCGACAAACATCCTCCAGACTTCACCATGGACTCAAACATCCTCCCGGGACGTCACCATGGACTCAAACATCCTCCCGGGTCATTACCATGGAGTCAAACATCCTCCCGGGACGTCACCATGGACTCAAACATCCTCCCGGGACGTCACCATGGACTCAACCATCCTCCCGGTTCATCACCATGGCGACAAACATCCTCCAGACTTCACCATGGACTCAAACAACCTCCCGGGTCATCACCATGGAGTCAAACATCCTCCCGGGACGTCAACATGGACTCAAACGTCCTCCCGGGACGTCACCATGGAGTCAAACATCCTCCCGGGACGTCACCATGGACTCAAACATCCTCCATGGACGTCACCATGGAGACAAACATCCTCCCGGGTCATCACCATGGAGTCAAACATCCTCCCGGGTCATCACCATGGAGTCAAACATCCTCCCGGGACGTCACCATGGACTCAAACATCCTCCCGGGACGTCACCATGGAGACAAACATCCTCCCGGGTCATCACCATGGAGTCAAACATCCTCCCGGGTCATCACCATGGCGACAAACATCCTCCCGGGACGTCACCATGGAGTCAAACATCCTCCCGGGACGTCACCATGGACTCAAACATCCTCCCGGGTCATCACCATGGAGTCAAACATCCTCCAGACGTCACCATGGAGACAAACATCCTCCCGTGATGTCACCATGGAGACAAACATCCTCCCGGGACACCACCATGGAGTCAAACATCCTCCAGACTTCACCATGGCGACAAACATCCTCCAGATTTCACCATGGAGACAAACATCCTCCAGACTTCACCATGGAGACAAACATCCTCCCGGGACGTCACCATGGAGACAAATATCCTCCAGACTTCACCATGGAGTCAAACATCCTCCCGGGACGTCACCATGGAGTCAAACATCCACCAGACTTCACCATGGCGACAAACATCCTCCAGACGTCACCATGGAGACAAACATCCTCCCGGGACGTCACCATGGAGACAAACATCCTCCCGGGACGTCACCATGGAGACAAACATCCTCCCGGGACGTCACCATAGAGACAAACATCCTCCTGGGACGTCAGCATGGAGACAAACATCCTCCCGGGACGTCACCATGGAGACAAATATCCTCCCGGGACGTCACCATGGAGTCAAACATCCTCCAGACTTCACCATGGCGACAAACATCCTCCAGACTTCACCATGGCGACAAACATCCTCCAGACTTCACCATGGAGACAAACATCCTCCAGACTTCACCATGGCGACAAACATCCTCCAGACGTCACCATGGAGACAAACATCCTCCAGACGTCACCATGGAGTCAAACATCCTCCAGACTTCACCATGGAGTCAAACATCCTCCCGGGTCATAACCATGGAGTCAAACATCCTCCCGGGACGTCACCATGGAGTCAAACATCCTCCAGATGTCACCATGGAGACAAACATCCTCTCGGGATGTCACCATGGAGACAAACATCCTCCCGGGACACCACCATGGAGTCAAACATCCTCCAGACTTCACCATGGCGACAAACATCCTCCAGATTTCACCATGGAGACAAACATCCTCGCGGGACATCACCATAGAGACAAACATCCTCCCGGGACGTCACCATGGAGACAAACATCCTCCCGGGACGTCACCATGGAGTCAAACATCCTCCAGACTTCACCATGGAGACAAACATCCTCCCGGGACGTCACCATGGAGTCAAACATCCTCCAGACGTCACCATGGAGACAAACATCCTCCCGGGACGTCACCATGGAGTCAAACATCCTCCAGACGTCACCATGGAGACAAACATCCTCCCGGGATGTCACCATGGAGACAAACATCCTCCCGGGACACCACCATGGAGTCAAACATCCTCCAGACTTCACCATGGAGACAAACATCCTCCAGACTTCACCATGGAGACAAACATCCTCCAGACTTCACCATGGAGACAAACATCCTCCCGGGACGCCACCATGGAGACAAACATCCTCCCGGGACGTCACCATGGAGACAAATATCCTCCCGGGACGTCACCATGGAGTCAAACATCCTCCAGACTTCACCATGGCGACAAACATCCTCCAGACTTCACCATGGCGACAAACATCCTCCAGACTTCACCATGGAGACAAACATCCTCCAGACTTCACCATGGCGACAAACATCCTCCAGACTTCACCATGGAGACAAACATCCTCCAGACGTCACCATGGAGTCAAACATCCTCCAGACTTCACCATGGAGTCAAACATCCTCCCGGGTCATAACCATGGAGTCAAACATCCACCTGGGACGTCACCATGGACTCAAACATCCTCCCGGGTCATTACCATGGAGTTAAACATCCTCCCGGGACGTCACCATGGACTCAACCATCCTCCCGGGTCATCACCATGGCGACAAACATCCTCCAGACTTCACCATGGACTCAAACAACCTCCCGGGTCATCACCATGGAGTCAAACATCCTCCCGGGACGTCAACATGGACTCAAACATCCTCCATGGACGTCACCATGGAGACAAACATCCTCCCGGGTCATCACCATGGAGTCAAACATCCTCCCGGGTCATCACCATGGCGACAAACATCCTCCCGGGACGTCACCATGGAGTCAAACATCCTCCCGGGACGTCACCATGGAGTCAAACATCCTCCCGGGACGTCACCATGGACTCAAACATTCTCCCGGGACGTCACCATGGAGACAAACATCCTCCCGGGTCATCACCATGGAGTCAAACATCCTCCCAGGTCATCACCATGGCGACAAACATCCTCCCGGGACGTCACCATGGAGTCAAACATCCTCCCGACGTCAGCATGGAGTCAACATCCTCCCGGGATGTCACCATTGAGTCAAACATCCTCCCGGGACGTCACCATGGAGACAAACATCCTCCCGGGTCATCACCATGGAGTCAAACATCCTCCCGGGTCATCACCATGGCGACAAACATACTCACGGGACTTCACCATGGACTCAAACATCCTCCCGTGTCATTACCATGGCGACAATCATCCTCCAGACTTCACCATGGACTCAAACATCCTCCCGGGTCATCACCATGGAGTCAAACATCCTCCCGGGACGTCACCATGGACTAAAACATCCTCCCGGGTCATCACCATGGAGTCAAACATCCTCCTGGGACGTCACCATGGAGTCAAACATCCTCCCGGGACGTCTCCATGGAGTCAAACGTCCTCCCGGGACGTCACCATGGAGTCAAACATCCTCCCGGGACGTCACCATGGACTCAAACATCCTCCCAGGTCATCACCATGGAGACAAACATCCTGCAGACGTCACCATGGACTCAAACATCCTCCCGGGTCATCACCATGGAGTCAAACATCCTCCCGGGACGTCAACATGGACTCAAACATCCTCCCGGGACGTCACCATGGAGTCAAACATCCTCCAGACGTCACCATGGAGACAAACATCCTCCCGGGATGTCACCATGGTGACAAACATCCTCCCGGGACACCACCATGGAGTCAAACATCCTCCAGACTTCACCATGGCGACAAACATCCTCCAGATTTCACCATGGAGACAAACATCCTCCAGACTTCACCATGGAGACAAACATCCTCCCGGGACGTCACCATAGAGACAAACATCCTCCTGGGACGTCACCATGGAGACAAACATCCTCCCGGGACGTCACCATGGAGTCAAACATCCTCCAGACTTCACCATGGCGACAAACATCCTCCTGGGACGTCACCATGGAGACAAACAACCTCCCGGGTCATCACCGTGGAGTCAAACATCCTCCTGGGACGTCACCGTGGAGACAAACAACCTCCCGGGTCATCACCATGGAATCAAACATCCTCCCGGGACGTCACCATGGAGCCAAATATCCTCCCGGGTCGTCACCATGGAGACAAACATCCTCCTGGGGCGCCACCCTGGAGTCAAACATCCTCCCAGGTAATCACCATGGAGTCAAACATCCTCCCTGGACGTCACCATGGAGACAAACATCCTCCAGACTTCACCATGGAATCAAACATCCTCCCGGGACGTCACCATGGTGACAAACATCCTCCCGGGTCATCACCATGGAGCCAAACATACTCCCGGGACGTCACCATGGAGACAAACATCCTCCTGTGACGTCACCATGGCGACAAACATCCTCCAGACGTCACCATGGAGTCAAACATCCTCCAGACGTCACCATGGAGTCAAACACCCTCCAGACGTCACCATGGAGACAAACATCCTTCCGGGACGTCACCATGTTAGGTACTCTGGTATAACACTGGCTGCAACTGGATGCAGCATGGATCAAAAAGATACTCCAGACCTTGAAATTAGTTCAATCAGGTTTATTGAACTAATAGCACAGTTAGCACAGTTCTCTGTGGGTTCGACTCTCTGCTAACTTAAGTGTGGTTTCTCTGTCTGACTGCACCAGACGAGGTCTTAGACACGTGGTGGGGGTGTGAGATTGTAACAACATCCTTGACTGACTCTCTAGATGTTCATCAATGGAAAGAGGTGGAGTGTGAGTGCCTCGTGTCTTTTATACTCAGATCCCACCTCTGAGTGTCCTGCCTGCCTATTGGTCATGTCCTGTTCTCTGTGTCCATTAGCTGCTTGTCTGTATATCATTCTGTATGTGTCCGCATATCCTGACAACCATGGACTCAAACATCCTCCAGACGCCAGAATGGAGTCAAACAACCTCCAGGGACGTTACCATGGAGTCAAACATCCTCCCGGGTCATCACCATGGAGTCAAACATCCTCCCGGGTCATCACCATGGCGACAAACATCCTCCAGACGTCACCATGGAGTCAAACATCCTCCCGGGTCATCACCATGGAGTCAAACATCCTCCTGGGACGTCACCATGGACTCAAACATCCTCCCGGGACGTCACCATGTACTCATACATCCTCCCGGGTCATTACCATGGAGTCAAACATCCTCCCGGGCCGTCACCATAGAGTCAAACATCCTCCCGGGTCATCACCATGGACTCAAACATCCTCCCGGGACGTCACCATGGACTCAAACATCCTCCCGGGTCATCACCATGGAGTCAAACATCCTCCCGGGACGTCAACATGGACTCAAACATCCTCCCGGGACGTCAACATGGACTCAAACATCCTCCCGGGACGTCACCATGGAGTCAAACATCCTCCCAGGTCATCACCATGGCGACAAACACCCTCCCGGGACGTCACCATGGAGTCAAACATCCTCCAGACGTCACCATGGAGACAAACATCCTCCCAGGATGTCACCATGGAGACAAACATCCTCCCGGGACATCACCATGGAGTCAAACATCCTCCCGGGACGTCAACATGGACTCAAACATCCTCCCGGGACGTCACCATGGAGTCAAACATCCTCCCAGGTCATCACCATGGCGACAAACACCCTCGCGGGACACCACCATGGGGTCAAACATCCTCCAGACTTCAGATGGCGACAAACATCCTCCAGAATTCACCATGGAGACAAACATCCTCCAGACTTCACCATGGAGACAAACATCCTCCCGGGACGTCACCATAGAGACAAACATCCTCCCGGGACGTCACCATGGAGACAAATATCCTCCCGGGACGTCACCATGGAGTCAAACATCCTCCAGACTTCACCATGGCGACAAACATCCTCCAGACTTCACCATGGCGACAAACATCCTCCAGACTTCACCATGGAGACAAACATCCTCCAGACTTCACCATGGCGACAAACATCCTCCAGACTTCACCATGGAGTCAAACATCCTCCCGGGGCGTCACCATGGAGTCAAACATCCTCCCGGGTCATCACCATGGACTCAAACATCCTCCCGGGACGTCACCATGGACTCAAACAACCTCCCGGGTCATTACCATGGAGTCAAACATCCTCCCGGGACGTCACCATGGACTCAAACATCCTCCCGGGACGTCACCATGGACTCAACCATCCTCCCGGTTCATCACCATGGCGACAAACATCCTCCAGACTTCACCATGGACTCAAACAACCTCCCGGGTCATCACCATGGAGTCAAACATCCTCCCGGGACGTCAACATGGACTCAAACGTCCTCCCGGGACGTCACCATGGAGTCAAACATCCTCCCGGGACGTCACCATGGACTCAAACATCCTCCATGGACGTCACCATGGAGACAAACATCCTCCCGGGTCATCACCATGGAGTTAAACATCCTCCCGGGTCATCACCATGGAGTCAAACATCCTCCCGGGACGTCACCATGGACTCAAACATCCTCCCGGGACGTCACCATGGAGACAAACATCCTCCCGGGTCATCACCATGGAGTCAAACATCCTCCCGGGTCATCACCATGGCGACAAACATCCTCCCGGGACGTCACCATGGAGTCAAACATCCTCCCGGGACGTCACCATGGACTCAAACATCCTCCCGGGTCATCACCATGGAGTCAAACATCCTCCAGACGTCACCATGGAGACAAACATCCTCCCGTGATGTCACCATGGAGACAAACATCCTCCCGGGACACCACCATGGAGTCAAACATCCTCCAGACTTCACCATGGCGACAAACATCCTCCAGATTTCACCATGGAGACAAACATCCTCCAGACTTCACCATGGAGACAAACATCCTCCCGGGACGTCACCATGGAGACAAATATCCTCCAGACTTCACCATGGAGTCAAACATCCTCCCGGGACGTCACCATGGAGTCAAACATCCTCCAGACTTCACCATGGCGACAAACATCCTCCAGACGTCACCATGGAGACAAACATCCTCCCGGGACGTCACCATGGAGACAAACATCCTCCCGGGACGTCACCATGGAGACAAACATCCTCCCGGGACGTCACCATGGAGACAAATATCCTCCCGGGACGTCACCATGGAGTCAAACATCCTCCAGACTTCACCATGGCGACAAACATCTTCCAGACTTCACCATGGCGACAAACATCCTCCAGACTTCACCATGGAGACAAACATCCTCCAGACTTCACCATGGCGACAAACATCCTCCAGACTTCACCATGGAGACAAACATCCTCCAGACGTCACCATGGAGGCAAACATCCTCCAGACTTCACCATGGAGTCAAACATCCTCCCGGGTCATAACCATGGAGTCAAACATCCTCCTGGGACGTCACCATGGACTCAAACACCCTCCCGGGTCATTACCATGGAGTTAAACATCCTCCTGGGACGTCACCATGGAATCAACCATCCTCCCGGGTCATCACCATGGCGACAAACATCCTCCAGACTTCACCATGGACTCAAACAACCTACCGGGTCATCACCATGGAGTCAAACATCCTCCCGGGACGTCAACATGGATTCAAACATCCTCCATGGACGTCACCATGGAGACAAACATCCTCCCGGGTCATCACCATGGAGTCAAACATCCTCCCGGGTCATCACCATGGCGACAAACATCCTCCCGGGACGTCACCATGGAGTCAAACATCCTCCCGGGACGTCACCATGGAGTCAAACATCCTCCCGTGACGTCACCATGGAGACAAACATCCTCCCGGGTCATCACCATGGAGTCAAACATCCTCCCAGGTCATCACCATGGCGACAAACATCCTCCCGGGACGTCACCATGGAGTCAAACATCCTCCCGACGTCAGCATGGAGTCAACATCCTCCCGGGATGTCACCATTGAGTCAAACATCCTCCCGGGACGTCACCATGGAGACAAACATCCTCCCGGGTCATCACCATGGAGTCAAACATCCTCCCGGGTCATCACCATGGCGACAAACATACTCACGGGACTTCACCATGGACTCAAACATCCTCCCGGGTCATCACCATGGCGACAAACATCCTCCAGACTTCACCATGGACTCAAACATCCTCCCGGGTCATCACCATGGAGTCAAACATCCTTCCGGGACGTCAACATGGACTCAAACATCCTCCCGGGTCATCACCATGGCGACAAACATCCTTCCGGGACGTCAACATGGACTCAAACATCCTCCCGGGTCATCACCATGGAGTCAAACATCCTTCCGGGACGTCAACATGGACTCAAACATCCTCCCGGGTCATCACCATGGAGTCAAACATCCTTCCGGGACGTCAACATGGACTCAAACATCCTTCCGGGACGTCAACATGGAGACAAACATCCTCCCGGGTCATCACCATGGCGACAAACATCCTCCAGACTTCACCATGGACTCAAACATCCTCCCGGGTCATCACCATGGAGTCAAACATCCTCCCGGGACGTCAACATGGATTCAAACATCCTCCATGGACGTCACCATGGAGACAAACATCCTCCCGGGTCATCACCATGGAGTCAAACATCCTCCCGGGACGTCACCATGGAGTCAAACATCCTCCCGGGTCATCACCATGGAGTCAAACATCCTCCCGGGACGTCACCATGGAGTCAAACATCCTCCCGGCACGTCACCATGGACTCAAACATCCTCCATGGACGTCACCATGGAGACAAACATCCTCCCAGGTCATCACCATGGCGACAAACATCCTGCAGACTTCACCATGGACTCAAACATCCTCCCGTGTCATCACCATGGAGTCAAACTTCCTACCGGGACGTCAACATGGACTCAAACATCCTCCATGGACGTCACCATGGAGTCAAACATCCTCCCGGGACGTCAACATGGACTCAAACATCCTCCATGGACGTCAACATGGATTCAACATCCTCCCGGGACGTCACCATGGAGTCAAACATTCTCCAGACGTCACCATGGAGACAAACATCCTCCCGGGATGTCACCATGGAGACAAACATCCTCCCGGGACACCACCATGGAGTCAAACATCCTCCAGACTTCACCATGGCGACAAACATCCTCCAGATTTCACCATGGAGACAAACATCCTCCAGACTTCACCATGGAGACAAACATCCTCCAGACTTCACCATGGAGACAAACATCCTCCCGGGACGTCACCATAGAGACAAACATCCTCCTGGGACGTCACCATGGAGACAAATATCCTCCCGGGACGTCACCATGGAGACAAACATCCTCCAGACTTCACCATGGAGACAAACATCCTCCCGGGACGTCACCATGGAGACAAACATCCTCCTGGGGCGCCACCCTGGAGTCAAACATCCTCCCAGGTAATCACCATGGAGTCAAACATCCTCCCTGGACGTCACCATGGAGACAAACATCCTCCAGACTTCACCATGGAATCAAACATCCTCCCGGGACGTCACCATGGTGACAAACATCCTCCCGGGTCATCACCATGGAGCCAAACATACTCCCGGGACGTCACCATGGAGACAAACATCCTCCTGTGACGTCACCATGGCGACAAACATCCTCCAGACGTCACCATGGAGTCAAACATCCTCCAGACGTCACCATGGAGTCAAACACCCTCCAGACGTCACCATGGAGACAAACATCCTTCCGGGACGTCACCATGTTAGGTACTCTGGTATAACACTGGCTGCAACTGGATGCAGCATGGATCAAAAAGATACTCCAGACCTTGAAATTAGTTCAATCAGGTTTATTGAACTAATAGCACAGTTAGCACAGTTCTCTGTGGGTTCGACTCTCTGCTAACTTAAGTGTGGTTTCTCTGTCTGACTGCACCAGACGAGGTCTTAGACACGTGGTGGGGGTGTGAGATTGTAACAACATCCTTGACTGACTCTCTAGATGTTCATCAATGGAAAGAGGTGGAGTGTGAGTGCCTCGTGTCTTTTATACTCAGATCCCACCTCTGAGTGTCCTGCCTGCCTATTGGTCATGTCCTGTTCTCTGTGTCCATTAGCTGCTTGTCTGTATATCATTCTGTATGTGTCCGCATATCCTGACAACCATGGACTCAAACATCCTCCAGACGCCAGAATGGAGTCAAACAACCTCCCGGGACGTTACCATGGAGTCAAACATCCTCCCGGGTCATCACCATGGAGTCAAACATCCTCCCGGGTCATCACCATGGCGACAAACATCCTCCAGACGTCACCATGGAGTCAAACATCCTCCCGGGTCATCACCATGGAGTCAAACATCCTCCCGGGACGTCAACATGGACTCAAACATCCTCCCGGGACGTCACCATGGAGTCAAACATCCTCCCAGGTCATCACCATGGCGACAAACACCCTCCCGGGACGTCACCATGGAGTCAAACATCCTCCAGACGTCACCATGGAGACAAACATCCTCCCAGGATGTCACCATGGAGACAAACATCCTCCCGGGACATCACCATGGAGTCAAACATCCTCCCGGGACGTCAACATGGACTCAAACATCCTCCCGGGACGTCACCATGGAGTCAAACATCCTCCCAGGTCATCACCATGGCGACAAACACCCTCGCGGGACACCACCATGGGGTCAAACATCCTCCAGACTTCAGGTGGCGACAAACATCCTCCAGATTTCACCATGGAGACAAACATCCTCCAGACTTCACCATGGAGACAAACATCCTCCCGGGACGTCACCATAGAGACAAACATCCTCCCGGGACGTCACCATGGAGACAAATATCCTCCCGGGACGTCACCATGGAGTCAAACATCCTCCAGACTTCACCATGGCGACAAACATCCTCCAGACTTCACCATGGCGACAAACATCCTCCAGACTTCACCATGGAGACAAACATCCTCCAGACTTCACCATGGCGACAAACATCCTCCAGACTTCACCATGGAGTCAAACATCCTCCCGGGGCGTCACCATGGAGTCAAACATCCTCCCGGGTCATCACCATGGACTCAAACATCCTCCCGGGACGTCACCATGGACTCAAACATCCTCCCGGGTCATTACCATGGAGTCAAACATCCTCCCGGGACGTCACCATGGACTCAAACATCCTCCCGGGACGTCACCATGGACTCAACCATCCTCCCGGTTCATCACCATGGCGACAAACATCCTCCAGACTTCACCATGGACTCAAACAACCTCCCGGGTCATCACCATGGAGTCAAACATCCTCCCGGGACGTCAACATGGACTCAAACGTCCTCCCGGGACGTCACCATGGAGTCAAACATCCTCCCGGGACGTCACCATGGACTCAAACATCCTCCATGGACGTCACCATGGAGACAAACATCCTCCCGGGTCATCACCATGGAGTCAAACATCCTCCCGGGTCATCACCATGGAGTCAAACATCCTCCCGGGACGTCACCATGGACTCAAACATCCTCCCGGGACGTCACCATGGAGACAAACATCCTCCCGGGTCATCACCATGGAGTCAAACATCCTCCCGGGTCATCACCATGGCGACAAACATCCTCCCGGGACGTCACCATGGAGTCAAACATCCTCCCGGGACGTCACCATGGAGTCAAACATTCTCCAGACGTCACCATGGAGACAAACATCCTCCCGTGATGTCACCATGGAGACAAACATCCTCCCGGGACACCACCATGGAGTCAAACATCCTCCAGACTTCACCATGGCGACAAACATCCTCCAGATTTCACCATGGAGACAAACATCCTCCAGACTTCACCATGGAGACAAACATCCTCCCGGGACGTCACCATAGAGACAATCATCCTCCCGGGACGTCACCATGGAGACAAACATCCTCCCGGGACGTCACCATGGAGTCAAACATCCTCCAGACTTCACCATGGAGACAAACATCCTCCAGACTTCACCATGGAGACAAACATCCTCCCGGGACGTCACCATGGAGACAAATATCCTCCAGACTTCACCATGGAGTCAAACATCCTCCCGGGACGTCACCATGGAGTCAAACATCCTCCAGACTTCACCATGGCGACAAACATCCTCCAGACGTCACCATGGAGACAAACATCCTCCCGGGACGTCACCATGGAGACAAACATCCTCCCGGGACGTCACCATGGAGACAAACATCCTCCCGGGACGTCACCATGGAGACAAATATCCTCCCGGGACGTCACCATGGAGTCAAACATCCTCCAGACTTCACCATGGCGACAAACATCCTCCAGACTTCACCATGGCGACAAACATCCTCCAGACTTCACCATGGAGACAAACATCCTCCAGACTTCACCATGGCGACAAACATCCTCCAGACTTCACCATGGAGACAAACATCCTCCAGACGTCACCATGGAGGCAAACATCCTCCAGACTTCACCATGGAGTCAAACATCCTCCCGGGTCATAACCATGGAGTCAAACATCCTCCTGGGACGTCACCATGGACTCAAACATCCTCCCGGGTCATTACCATGGAGTTAAACATCCTCCTGGGACGTCACCATGGACTCAACCATCATCCCGGGTCATCACCATGGCGACAAACATCCTCCAGACTTCACCATGGACTCAAACAACCTCCCGGGTCATCACCATGGAGTCAAACATCCTCCCGGGACGTCAACATGGATTCAAACATCCTCCATGGACGTCACCATGGAGACAAACATCCTCCCGGGTCATCACCATGGAGTCAAACATCCTCCCGGGTCATCACCATGGCGACAAACATCCTCCCGGGACGTCACCATGGAGTCAAACATCCTCCCGGGACGTCACCATGGAGTCAAACATCCTCCCGTGACGTCACCATGGAGACAAACATCCTCCCGGGTCATCACCATGGAGTCAAACATCCTCCCAGGTCATCACCATGGCGACAAACATCCTCCCGGGACGTCACCATGGAGTCAAACATCCTCCCGACGTCAGCATGGAGTCAACATCCTCCCGGGATGTCACCATTGAGTCAAACATCCTCCCGGGACGTCACCATGGAGACAAACACCCTCCCGGGTCATCACCATGGAGTCAAACATCCTCCCGGGTCATCACCATGGCGACAAACATACTCACGGGACTTCACCATGGACTCAAACATCCTCCCGGGTCATCACCATGGCGACAAACATCCTCCAGACTTCACCATGGACTCAAACATCCTCCCGGGTCATCACCATGGAGTCAAACATCCTTCCGGGACGTCAACATGGACTCAAACATCCTCCCGGGTCATCACCATGGCGACAAACATCCTTCCGGGACGTCAACATGGACTCAAACATCCTCCCGGGTCATCACCATGGAGTCAAACATCCTTCCGGGACGTCAACATGGACTCAAACATCCTCCCGGGACGTCACCATGGACTCAAACATCCTCCCGGGTCATCACCATGGCGACAAACATCCTCCAGACTTCACCATGGACTCAAACATCCTCCCGGGTCATCACCATGGAGTCAAACATCCTCCCGGGACGTCAACATGGATTCAAACATCCTCCATGGACGTCACCATGGAGACAAACATCCTCCCGGGTCATCACCATGGAGTCAAACGTCCTCCCGGGACGTCACCATGGAGTCAAACATCCTCCCGGCACGTCACCATGGACTCAAACATCCTCCATGGACGTCACCATGGAGACAAACATCCTCCCAGGTCATCACCATGGCGACAAACATCCTGCAGACTTCACCATGGACTCAAACATCCTCCCGTGTCATCACCATGGAGTCAAACTTCCTACCGGGACGTCAACATGGACTCAACATCCTCCCGGGACGTCACCATGGAGTCAAACATTCTCCAGACGTCACCATGGAGACAAACATCCTCCCGGGATGTCACCATGGAGACAAACATCCTCCCGGGACACCACCATGGAGTCAAACATCCTCCAGACTTCACCATGGCGACAAACATCCTCCAGATTTCACCATGGAGACAAACATCCTCCAGACTTCACCATGGAGACAAACATCCTCCAGACTTCACCATGGAGACAAACATCCTCCCGGGACGTCACCATAGAGACAAACATCCTCCTGGGACGTCACCATGGAGACAAATATCCTCCCGGGACGTCACCATGGAGACAAACATCCTCCAGACTTCACCATGGAGACAAACATCCTCCCGGGACGTCACCATGGAGACAAACATCCTCCAGACTTCACCATGGAGACAAACATCCTCCAGACTTCACCATGGAGTCAAACATCCTTCCGGGACGTCAACATGGACTCAAACATCCTCCCGGGACGTCACCATGGACTCAAACATCCTCCCGGGTCATCACCATGGCGACAAACATCCTCCAGACTTCACCATGGACTCAAACATCCTCCCGGGTCATCACCATGGAGTCAAACATCCTCCCGGGACGTCAACATGGATTCAAACATCCTCCATGGACGTCACCATGGAGTCAAACGTCCTCCCGGGACGTCACCATGGAGTCAAACATCCTCCCGGCACGTCACCATGGACTCAAACATCCTCCATGGACGTCACCATGGAGACAAACATCCTCCCAGGTCATCACCATGGCGACAAACATCCTGCAGACTTCACCATGGACTCAAACATCCTCCCGTGTCATCACCATGGAGTCAAACTTCCTACCGGGACGTCAACATGGACTCAACATCCTCCCGGGACGTCACCATGGAGTCAAACATTCTCCAGACGTCACCATGGAGACAAACATCCTCCCGGGATGTCACCATGGAGACAAACATCCTCCCGGGAGACCACCATGGAGTCAAACATCCTCCAGACTTCACCATGGCGACAAACATCCTCCAGATTTCACCATGGAGACAAACATCCTCCAGACTTCACCATGGAGACAAACATCCTCCAGACTTCACCATGGAGACAAACATCCTCCCGGGACGTCACCATAGAGACAAACATCCTCCTGGGACGTCACCATGGAGACAAATATCCTCCCGGGACATCACCATGGAGACAAACATCCTCCAGACTTCACCATGGAGACAAACATCCTCCCGGGACGTCACCATGGAGACAAACATCCTCCAGACTTCACCATGGAGACAAACATCCTCCAGACTTCACCATGGAGTCAAACATCCTCCAGACTTCACCATGGCGACAAACATCCTCCAGATTTCACCATTGAGACAAACATCCTCCAGACTTCACCATGGAGACAAACATCCTCCCGGGACGTCACCATAGAGACAAACATCCTCCTGGGATGTCACCATGGAGACAAACATCCTCCCGGGACGTCACCATGGAGACAAACATCCTCCCGTGACGTCACCATGGAGTCAAACATCCTCCCGGGTCATCACATGGAGTCAAACATCCTCCCGGGACGTCACCATGGAGTCAAACATCCTCCCGGGTCATCACCATGGAGACAAACATCCTCCCGACTTCAACATGGAGACAAACATCCTCCCGTGACGTCAGCATGGAGACAAACATCCTCCCGGGACGTCACCATGGAGACAAATATCCTCCCGGGACGTCACCATGGAGTCAAACATCCTCCAGACTTCACCATGGCGACAAACATCCTCCAGACTTCACCATGGCGACAAACATCCTCCAGACTTCACCATGGAGACAAACATCCTCCAGACTTCACCATGGCGACAAACATCCTCCAGACGTCACCATGGAGACAAACATCCTCCAGACTTCACCATGGAGACAAACATCCTCCAGACTTCACCATGGAGACAAACATCCTCCAGACGTCACCATGGAGTCAAACATCCTCCAGACTTCACCATGGAGTCAAACATCCTCCTGGGACGTCACCATGGACTCAAACATCCTCCCGGGTCATTACCATGGAGTCAAACGTCCTCCCGGGACGTCACCATGGACTCAACCATCCTCCCGGGTCATCACCATGGCGACAAACATCCTCCAGACTTCACCATGGACTCAAACAACCTCCCGGGTCATCACCATGGAGTCAAACATCCTTCCGGGACGTCAACATGGACTCAAACATTCTCCATGGACGTCACCATGGAGACAAACATCCTCCCGGGTCATCACCATGGAGTCAAACATCCTCCCGGGTCATCACCATGGCAACAAACATCCTCCCGGGACGCCACCATGGAGTCAAACATCCTCCCGGGACGTCACCATGGAGTCAAACATCCTCCCGGGACGTCACCATGGAGTCAAACATCCTCCCGGGACGTCACCATGGACTCAAACATTCTCCCGGGACGTCACGATGGAGACAAACATCCTCCCGGGTCATCACCATGGAGTCAAACATCCTCCCAGGTCATCACCATGGCAACAAACATCCTCCCGGGACGTCACCATGGAGTCAAACATCCTCCCGACGTCAGCATGGAGTCAACATCCTCCCGGGATGTCACCATTGAGTCAAACATCCTCCCGGGACGTCACCATGGAGACAAACATCCTCCCGGGTCATCACCATGGAGTCAAACATCCTCCCGGGTCATCACCATGGCGACAAACATACTCACGGGACTTCACCATGGACTCAAACATCCTCCCGGGTCATCACCATGGCGACAAACATCCTCCAGACTTCACCATGGACTCAAACATCCTCCCGGGACGTCACCATGGACTCAAACATCCTCCCGGGTCATCACCATGGAGTCAAACATCCTCCCGGGTCATCACCATGGACTCAAACATCCTCCCGGGACGTCAACGTGGACTCAAACGTGGGAGGATGTTTGACTCCATGGTGACGTCCCGGGAGGATATTTGTCTCCATGGTGACGTCCCGGGAGGATGTTTGTCTCCATGCTGACGTCACATGGAGTCAAACATCCTCGCAGGATGTCACCATGGACTCAAACATCCTCCCGGGTCATTACCATGGAGTCATACATCCTCCCGGGCCGTCACCATGGAGTCAAACCTCCTCCCGGGTCATCACCATGGAGTCAAACATCCTCCCGGGACGTCACCATGGACTTAAACCTCCTCCCGGGTCATCACCTTGGCGGCAAACATCCTCCAGACTTCACCATGGACTCAAACAACCTCCCGGGTCATCACCATGGAGTCAAACATCCTCCCGGGACGTCAACATGGACTCAAACATCCTCCCGGGACGTCACCATGGAGTCAAACATCCTCCCAGGTCATCACCATGGCGACAAACACCCTCCCGGGACGTCACCATGGAGTCAAACATCCTCCAGACGTCACCATGGAGACAAACATCCTCCCAGGATGTCACCATGGAGACAAACATCCTCCCGGGACATCACCATGGAGTCAAACATCCTCCAGACTTCACCATGGCGACAAACATCCTCCAGATTTCACCATGGAGACAAACATCCTCCAGACTTCACCATGGAGACAAACATCCTCCAGACTTCACCATGGAGACAAACATCCTCCCGGGACGTCACCATAGAGACAAACATCCTCCCGGGACGTCACCATGGAGACAAATATCCTCCCGGGACGTCACCATGGAGTCAAACATCCTCCAGACTTCACCATGGCGACAAACATCCTCCAGACTTCACCATGGCGACAAACATCCTCCAGACTTCACCATGGAGACAAACATCCTCCAGACTTCACCATGGCGACAAACATCCTCCAGACTTCACCATGGAGTCAAACATCCTCCCGGGGCGTCACCATGGAGTCAAACATCCTCCCGGGTCATCACCATGGACTCAAACATCCTCCCGGGACGTCACCATGGACTCAAACATCCTCCCGGTTCATCACCATGGCGACAAACATCCTCCAGACTTCACCATGGACTCACCCTAGAGTCAAACATCCTCCCGGGACGTCAACATGGACTCAAACGTCCTCCCGGAACGTCACCATGGACTCAAACATCCTCCCGGGTCATCACCATGGAGTCAAACATCCTTCCGGGACGTCAACATGGAGTCAAACATCCTCCCGGGACGTCACCATGGACTCAAACATCCTCCCGGGTCATCACCATGGCGACAAACATCCTCCAGACTTCACCATGGAGACAAACATCCTCCCGGGTCATCACCATGGAGTCAAACATCCTCCCAGGTCATCACCATGGCGACAAACATCCTCCCGGGACGTCACCATGGAGTCAAACATCCTCCCGACGTCAGCATGGAGTCAACATCCTCCCGGGACGTCACCATGGAGTCAAACATCCTCCCGGCACGTCACCATGGACTCAAACATCCTCCCGGGTCATCACCATGGAGTCAAACATCCTCCCGGGTCATCACCATGGCGACAAACATACTCACGGGACTTCACCATGGACTCAAACATCCTCCCGTGTCATTACCATGGCGACAATCATCCTCCAGACTTCACCATGGACTCAAACATCCTCCCGGGTCATCACCATGGAGTCAAACATCCTCCCGGGACGTCACCATGGACTCAAACATCCTCCCGGGTCATCACCATGGAGTCAAACATCCTCCTGGGACGTCACCATGGAGTCAAACATCCTCCCGGGACGTCACCATGGAGTCAAACGTCCTCCCGGGACGTCACCATGGAGTCAAACATCCTCCCGGGACGTCACCATGGACTCAAACATCCTCCCAGGTCATCACCATGGAGACAAACATCCTGCAGACGTCACCATGGACTCAAACATCCTCCCGGGTCATCACCATGGAGTCAAACATCCTCCCGGGACGTCAACATGGACTCAAACATCCTCCCGGGACGTCACCATGGAGTCAAACATCCTCCAGACGTCACCATGGAGACAAACATCCTCCCGGGATGTCACCATGGAGACAAACATCCTCCCGGGACACCACCATGGAGTCAAACATCCTCCAGACTTCACCATGGCGACAAACATCCTCCAGATTTCACCATGGAGACAAACATCCTCCAGACTTCACCATGGAGACAAACATCCTCCCGGGACGTCACCATAGAGACAAACATCCTCCTGGGACGTCACCATGGAGACAAACATCCTCCCGGGACGTCACCATGGAGTCAAACATCCTCCAGACTTCACCATGGCGACAAACATCCTCCCGGGACGTCAACATGGACTCAAACATCCTCCCGGGACGTCACCATGGAGTCAAACATCCTCCAGACGTCACCATGGAGACAAACATCCTCCCGGGATGTCACCATGGAGACAAACATCCTCCCGGGACACCACCATGGAGTCAAACATCCTCCAGACTTCACCATGGCGACAAACATCCTCCAGATTTCACCATGGAGACAAACATCCTCCAGACTTCACCATGGAGACAAACATCCTCCAGACTTCACCATGGAGACAAACATCCTCCCGGGACGTCACCATAGAGACAAACATCCTCCTGGGACGTCAGCATGGAGACAAACATCCTCCCGGGACGTCACCATGGAGACAAATATCCTCCCGGGACGTCACCATGGAGTCAAACATCCTCCAGACTTCACCATGGCGACAAACATCCTCCAGACTTCACCATGGCGACAAACATCCTCCAGACTTCACCATGGAGACAAACATCCTCCAGACTTCACCATGGCGACAAACATCCTCCAGACGTCACCATGGAGACAAACATCCTCCAGACGTCACCATGGAGTCAAACATCCTCCAGACTTCACCATGGAGTCAAACATCCTCCCGGGTCATAACCATGGAGTCAAACATCCTCCTGGGACGTCACCATGGACTCAAACATCCTCCCGGGTCATTACCATGGAGTCAAACATCCTCCCGGGAAGTCACCATGGACTCAACCATCCTCCCGGGTCATCACCATGGCGACAAACATCCTCCAGACTTCACCATGGACTCAAACAACCTCCCGGGTCATCACCATGGAGTCAAACATCCTTCCGGGACGTCAACATGGACTCAAACATCCTCCATGGACGTCACCATGGAGACAAACATCCTCCCGGGTCATCACCATGGAGTCAAACATCCTCCCGGGTCATCACCATGGCGACAAACATCCTCCCGGGACGCCACCATGGAGTCAAACATCCTCCCGGGACGTCACCATGGAGTCAAACATCCTCCCGGGACGTCACGATGGAGACAAACATCCTCCCGGGTCATCACCATGGAGTCAAACATCCTCCCAGGTCATCACCATGGCAACAAACATCCTCCCGGGACGTCACCATGGAGTCAAATATCCTCCCGACGTCAGCATGGAGTCAACATCCTCCCGGGATGTCACCATTGAGTCAAACATCCTCCCGGGACGTCACCATGGAGACAAACATCCTCCCGGGTCATCACCATGGAGTCAAACATCCTCCCGGGTCATCACCATGGCGACAAACATACTCACGGGACTTCACCATGGACTCAAACATCCTCCCGTGTCATTACCATGGCGACAATCATCCTCCAGACTTCACCATGGACTCAAACATCCTCCCGGGTCATCACCATGGAGTCAAACATCCTCCCGGGACGTCACCATGGACTCAAACATCCTCCCGGGTCATCACCATGGAGTCAAACATCCTCCTGGGACGTCACCATGGAGTCAAACATCCTCCCGGGACGTCACCATGGAGTCAAACGTCCTCCCGGGACGTCACCATGGAGTCAAACATCCTCCCGGGACGTCACCATGGACTCAAACATCCTCCCAGGTCATCACCATGGAGACAAACATCCTGCAGACGTCACCATGGACTCAAACATCCTCCCGGGTCATCACCATGGAGTCAAACATCCTCCCGGGACGTCAACATGGACTCAAACATCCTCCCGGGACGTCACCATGGAGTCAAACATCCTCCAGACGTCACCATGGAGACAAACATCCTCCCGGGATGTCACCATGGAGACAAACATCCTCCCGGGACACCACCATGGAGTCAAACATCCTCCAGACTTCACCATGGCGACAAACATCCTCCAGATTTCACCATGGAGACAAACATCCTCCAGACTTCACCATGGAGACAAACATCCTCCCGGGACGTCACCATAGAGACAAACATCCTCCTGGGACGTCACCATGGAGACAAACATCCTCCCGGGACGTCACCATGGAGTCAAACATCCTCCAGACTTCACCATGGCGACAAACATCCTCCCGGGACGTCAACATGGACTCAAACATCCTCCCGGGACGTCACCATGGACTCAAACATCCTCCCGGGACGTCACCATGGAGTCAAACATCCTCCAGACGTCACCATGGAGACAAACATCCTCCCGGGATGTCACCATGGAGACAAACATCCTCCCGGGACACCACCATGGAGTCAAACATCCTCCAGACTTCACCATGGCGACAAACATCCTCCAGATTTCACCATGGAGACAAACATCCTCCAGACTTCACCATGGAGACAAACATCCTCCCGGGACGTCACCATAGAGACAAACATCCTCCTGGGACGTCAGCATGGAGACAAACATCCTCCCGGGACGTCACCATGGAGACAAATATCCTCCCGGGACGTCACCATGGAGTCAAACATCCTCCAGATTTCACCATGGCGACAAACATCCTCCAGACTTCACCATGGCGACAAACATCCTCCAGACTTCACCATGGAGACAAACATCCTCCAGACTTCACCATGGCGACAAACATCCTCCAGACGTCACCATGGAGACAAACATCCTCCAGACGTCACCATGGAGTCAAACATCCTCCAGACTTCACCATGGAGTCAAACATCCTCCCGGGTCATAACCATGGAGTCAAACATCCTCCCGGGACGTCACCATGGAGTCAAACATCCTCCAGATGTCACCATGGAGACAAACATCCTCTCGGGATGTCACCATGGAGACAAACATCCTCCCGGGACGTCACCATGGAGTCAAACGTCCTCCCGGGACGTCACCATGGAGTCAAACATCCTCCCGGGACGTCACCATGGACTCAAACATCCTCCCAGGTCATCACCATGGAGACAAACATCCTGCAGACGTCACCATGGACTCAAACATCCTCCCAGGTCATCACCATGGAGTCAAACATCCTCCCGGGACGTCAACATGGACTCAAACATCCTCCCGGGTCGTCACCATGGAGTCAAACATCCTCCAGACGTCACCATGGAGACAAACATCCTCCCGGGATGTCACCATGGAGACAAACATCCTCCCGGGACACCACCATGGAGTCAAACATCCTCCAGACTTCACCATGGCGACAAACATCCTCCAGATTTCACCATGGAGACAAACATCCTCCAGACTTCACCATGGAGACAAACATTCTCCCGGGACGTCACCATAGAGACAAACATCCTCCTGGGACGTCACCATGGAGACAAACATCCTCCCGGGACGTCACCATGGAGTCAAACATCCTCCAGACTTCACCATGGCGACAAACATCCTCCCGGGACGTCAACATGGACTCAAACATCCTCCCGGGACGTCACCATGGAGTCAAACATCCTCCAGACGTCACCATGGAGACAAACATCCTCCCGGGATGTCACCATGGAGACAAACATCCTCCCGGGACACCACCATGGAGTCAAACATCCTCCAGACTTCACCATGGCGACAAACTTCCTCCAGATTTCACCATGGAGACAAACATCCTCCAGACTTCACCATGGAGACAAACATCCTCCCGGGACGTCACCATAGAGACAAACATCCTCCTGGGACGTCAGCATGGAGACAAACATCCTCCCGGGACGTCACCATGGAGACAAATATCCTCCCGGGACGTCACCATGGAGTCAAACATCCTCCAGACTTCACCATGGCGACAAACATCCTCCAGACTTCACCATGGCGACAAACATCCTCCAGACTTCACCATGGAGACAAACATCCTCCAGACTTCACCATGGCGACAAACATCCTCCAGACGTCACCATGGAGACAAACATCCTCCAGACGTCACCATGGAGTCAAACATCCTCCAGACTTCACCATGGAGTCAAACATCCTCCCGGGTCATAACCATGGAGTCAAACATCCTCCTGGGACGTCACCATGGACTCAAACATCCTCCCGGGTCATTACCATGGAGTCAAACATCCTCCCGGGACGTCACCATGGACTCAACCATCCTCCCGGGTCATCACCATGGCGACAAACATCCTCCAGACTTCACCATGGACTCAAACAACCTCCCGGGTCATCACCATGGAGTCAAACATCCTTCCGGGACGTCAACATGGACTCAAACATCCTCCATGGACGTCACCATGGAGACAAACATCCTCCCGGGTCATCACCATGGAGTCAAACATCCTCCCGGGTCATCACCATGGCGACAAACATCCTCCCGGGACGCCACCATGGAGTCAAACATCCTCCCGGGACGTCACCATGGAGTCAAACATCCTCCCGGGACGTCACGATGGAGACAAACATCCTCCCGGGTCATCACCATGGAGTCAAACATCCTCCCAGGTCATCACCATGGCAACAAACATCCTCCCGGGACGTCACCATGGAGTCAAATATCCTCCCGACGTCAGCATGGAGTCAACATCCTCCCGGGATGTCACCATTGAGTCAAACATCCTCCCGGGACGTCACCATGGAGACAAACATCCTCCCGGGTCATCACCATGGAGTCAAACATCCTCCCGGGTCATCACCATGGCGACAAACATACTCACGGGACTTCACCATGGACTCAAACATCCTCCCGTGTCATTACCATGGCGACAATCATCCTCCAGACTTCACCATGGACTCAAACATCCTCCCGGGTCATCACCATGGAGTCAAACATCCTCCCGGGACGTCACCATGGACTCAAACATCCTCCCGGGTCATCACCATGGAGTCAAACATCCTCCTGGGACGTCACCATGGAGTCAAACATCCTCCCGGGACGTCACCATGGAGTCAAACGTCCTCCCGGGACGTCACCATGGAGTCAAACATCCTCCCGGGACGTCACCATGGACTCAAACATCCTCCCAGGTCATCACCATGGAGACAAACATCCTGCAGACGTCACCATGGACTCAAACATCCTCCCGGGTCATCACCATGGAGTCAAACATCCTCCCGGGACGTCAACATGGACTCAAACATCCTCCCGGGACGTCACCATGGAGTCAAACATCCTCCAGACGTCACCATGGAGACAAACATCCTCCCGGGATGTCACCATGGAGACAAACATCCTCCCGGGATGTCACCATGGAGTCAAACATCCTCCAGACTTCACCATGGCGACAAACATCCTCCAGATTTCACCATGGAGACAAACATCCTCCAGACTTCACCATGGAGACAAACATCCTCCCGGGACGTCACCATAGAGACAAACATCCTCCTGGGACGTCACCATGGAGACAAACATCCTCCCGGGACATCACCATGGAGACAAACATCCTCCAGACTTCACCATGGAGACAAACATCCTCCCGGGACGTCACCATAGAGACAAACATCCTCCTGGGACATCACCATGGAGACAAACATCCTCCCGGGACGTCACCATGGAGACAAACATCCTCCCGGGACGTCACCATGGAGTCAAACATCCTCCAGACTTCACCATGGCGACAAACATCCTCCCGGGACGTCAACATGGAGACAAACATCCTCCAGACGTCACCATGGAGAAAACATCCTCCCGGGATGTCACCATGGAGACAAACATCCTCCCGGGACACCACCATGGAGTCAAACATCCTCCAGACTTCACCATGGCGACAAACATCCTCCAGATTTCACCATGGAGACAAACATCCTCCAGACTTCATCATGGAGACAAACATCCTCCCGGGACGTCACCATAGAGACAAACATCCTCCTGGGACGTCACCATGGAGACAAACATCCTCCCGGGACGTCACCATGGAGACAAATATCCTCCCGGGACGTCACCATGGAGTCAAACATCCTCCAGACTTCACCATGGCGACAAACATCCTCCAGACTTCACCATGGCGACAAACATCCTCCAGACTTCACCATGGAGACAAACATCCTCCAGACTTCACCATGGCGACAAACATCCTCCAGACGTCACCATGGAGACAAACATCCTCCAGACGTCACCATGGAGTCAAACATCCTCCAGACTTCACCATGGAGTCAAACATCCTCCCGGGTCATAACCATGGAGTCAAACATCCTCCCGGGACGTCACCATGGACTCAAACATCCTCCAGATGTCACCATGGAGACAAACATCCTCTCGGGATGTCACCATGGAGACAAACATCCTCCCGGGACACCACCATGGAGTCAAACATCCTCCAGACTTCACCATGGCGACAAACATCCTCCAGATTTCACCATGGAGACAAACACCCTCGCGGGACATCACCATAGAGACAAACATCCTCCCGGGACGTCACCATGGAGACAAACATCCTCCCGGGACGTCACCATGGAGTCAAACATCCTCCAGACTTCACCATGGAGACAAACATCCTCCCGGGACGTCACCATGGAGTCAAACATCCTCCAGACGTCACCATGGAGACAAACATCCTCCCGGGACGTCACCATGGAGTCAAACATCCTCCAGACGTCACCATGGAGACAAACATCCTCCCGGGATGTCACCATGGAGACAAACATCCTCCCGGGACACCACCATGGAGTCAAACATCCTCCAGACTTCACCATGGAGACAAACATCCTCCAGACTTCACCATGGAGACAAACATCCTCCAGACTTCACCATGGAGACAAACATCCTCCCGGGACGCCACCATGGAGACAAACATCCTCCCGGGACGTCACCATGGAGACAAATATCCTCCCGGGACGTCACCATGGAGTCAAACATCCTCCAGACTTCACCATGGCAACAAACATCCTCCAGACTTCACCATGGCGACAAACATCCTCCAGACTTCACCATGGAGACAAACATCCTCCAGACTTCACCATGGCGACAAACATCCTCCAGACTTCACCATGGAGACAAACATCCTCCAGACGTCACCATGGAGTCAAACATCCTCCAGACTTCACCATGGAGTCAAACATCCTCCCGGGTCATAACCATGGAGTCAAACATCCACCTGGGACGTCACCATGGACTCAAACATCCTCCCGGGTCATTACCATGGAGTTAAACATCCTCCCGGGACGTCACCATGGACTCAACCATCCTCCCGGGTCATCACCATGGCGACAAACATCCTCCAGACTTCACCATGGACTCAAACAACCTCCCGGGTCATCACCATGGAGTCAAACATCCTCCCGGGACGTCAACATGGACTCAAACATCCTCCATGGACGTCACCATGGAGACAAACATCCTCCCGGGTCATCACCATGGAGTCAAACATCCTCCCGGGTCATCACCATGGCGACAAACATCCTCCCGGGACGTCACCATGGAGTCAAACATCCTCCCGGGACGTCACCATGGAGTCAAACATCCTCCCGGGACGTCACCATGGACTCAAACATTCTCCCGGGACGTCACCATGGAGACAAACATCCTCCCGGGTCATCACCATGGAGTCAAACATCCTCCCAGGTCATCACCATGGCGACAAACATCCTCCCGGGACGTCACCATGGAGTCAAACATCCTCCCGACGTCAGCATGGAGTCAACATCCTCCCGGGATGTCACCATTGAGTCAAACATCCTCCCGGGACGTCACCATGGAGACAAACATCCTCCCGGGTCATCACCATGGAGTCAAACATCCTCCCGGGTCATCACCATGGCGACAAACATACTCACGGGACTTCACCATGGACTCAAACATCCTCTCGTGTCATTACCATGGCGACAATCATCCTCCAGACTTCACCATGGACTCAAACATCCTCCCGGGTCATCACCATGGAGTCAAACATCCTCCCGGGACGTCACCATGGACTCAAACATCCTCCCGGGTCATCACCATGGAGTCAAACATCCTCCTGGGACGTCACCATGGAGTCAAACATCCTCCCGGGACGTCACCATGGAGTCAAACGTCCTCCCGGGACGTCACCATGGAGTCAAACATCCTCCCGGGACGTCACCATGGACTCAAACATCCTCCCAGGTCATCACCATGGAGACAAACATCCTGCAGACGTCACCATGGACTCAAACATCCTCCCGGGTCATCACCATGGAGTCAAACATCCTCCCGGGACGTCAACATGGACTCAAACATCCTCCCGGGACGTCACCATGGAGTCAAACATCCTCCAGACGTCACCATGGAGACAAACATCCTCCCGGGATGTCACCATGGAGACAAACATCCTCCCGGGACACCACCATGGAGTCAAACATCCTCCAGACTTCACCATGGCGACAAACATCCTCCAGATTTCACCATGGAGACAAACATCCTCCAGACTTCACCATGGAGACAAACATCCTCCCGGGACGTCACCATAGAGACAAACATCCTCCTGGGACGTCAGCATGGAGACAAACATCCTCCCGGGACGTCACCATGGAGACAAATATCCTCCCGGGACGTCACCATGGAGTCAAACATCCTCCAGACTTCACCATGGCGACAAACATCCTCCAGACTTCACCATGGCGACAAACATCCTCCAGACTTCACCATGGAGACAAACATCCTCCAGACTTCACCATGGCGACAAACATCCTCCAGACGTCACCATGGAGACAAACATCCTCCAGACGTCACCATGGAGTCAAACATCCTCCAGACTTCACCATGGAGTCAAACATCCTCCCGGGTCATAACCATGGAGTCAAACATCCTCCTGGGACGTCACCATGGACTCAAACATCCTCCCGGGTCATTACCATGGAGTCAAACATCCTCCCGGGACGTCACCATGGACTCAACCATCCTCCCGGGTCATCACCATGGCGACAAACATCCTCCAGACTTCACCATGGACTCAAACAACCTCCCGGGTCATCACCATGGAGTCAAACATCCTTCCGGGACGTCAACATGGACTCAAACATCCTCCATGGACGTCACCATGGAGACAAACATCCTCCCGGGTCATCACCATGGAGTCAAACATCCTCCCGGGTCATCACCATGGCGACAAACATCCTCCCGGGACGCCACCATGGAGTCAAACATCCTCCCGGAACGTCACCATGGAGTCAAACATCCTCCCGGGACGTCACGATGGAGACAAACATCCTCCCGGGTCATCACCATGGAGTCAAACATCCTCCCAGGTCATCACCATGGCAACAAACATCCTCCCGGGACGTCACCATGGAGTCAAACATCCTCCCGACGTCAGCATGGAGTCAACATCCTCCCGGGATGTCACCATTGAGGCAAACATCCTCCAGACTTCACCATGGCGACAAACATCCTCCAGATTTCACCATGGAGACAAACATCCTCCAGACTTCACCATGGAGACAAACATCCTCCCGGGACGTCACCATAGAGACAAACATCCTCCTGGGACGTCACCATGGAGACAAACATCCTCCCGGGACGTCACCATGGAGTCAAACATCCTCCAGACTTCACCATGGCGACAAACATCCTCCCGGGACGTCAACATGGACTCAAACATCCTCCCGGGACGTCACCATGGAGTCAAACATCCTCCAGACGTCACCATGGAGACAAACATCCTCCCGGGATGTCACCATGGAGACAAACATCCTCCCGGGACACCACCATGGAGTCAAACATCCTCCAGACTTCACCATGGCGACAAACATCCTCCAGATTTCACCATGGAGACAAACATCCTCCAGACTTCACCATGGATACAAACATCCTCCCGGGACGTCACCATAGAGACAAACATCCTCCTGGGACGTCAGCATGGAGACAAACATCCTCCCGGGACGTCACCATGGAGACAAATATCCTCCCGGGACGTCACCATGGAGTCAAACATCCTCCAGACTTCACCATGGCGACAAACATCCTCCAGACTTCACCATGGCGACAAACATCCTCCAGACTTCACCATGGAGACAAACATCCTCCAGACTTCACCATGGCGACAAACATCCTCCAGACGTCACCATGGAGACAAACATCCTCCAGACGTCACCATGGAGTCAAACATCCTCCAGACTTCACCATGGAGTCAAACATCCTCCCGGGTCATAACCATGGAGTCAAACATCCTCCTGGGACGTCACCATGGACTCAAACATCCTCCCGGGTCATTACCATGGAGTCAAACATCCTCCCGGGACGTCACCATGGACTCAACCATCCTCCCGGGTCATCACCATGGCGACAAACATCCTCCAGACTTCACCATGGACTCAAACAACCTCCCGGGTCATCACCATGGAGTCAAACATCCTTCCGGGACGTCAACATGGACTCAAACATCCTCCATGGACGTCACCATGGAGACAAACATCCTCCCGGGTCATCACCATGGAGTCAAACATCCTCCCGGGTCATCACCATGGCGACAAACATCCTCCCGGGACGCCACCATGGAGTCAAACATCCTCCCGGAACGTCACCATGGAGTCAAACATCCTCCCGGGACGTCACGATGGAGACAAACATCCTCCCGGGTCATCACCATGGAGTCAAACATCCTCCCAGGTCATCACCATGGCAACAAACATCCTCCCGGGACGTCACCATGGAGTCAAACATCCTCCCGACGTCAGCATGGAGTCAACATCCTCCCGGGATGTCACCATTGAGTCAAACATCCTCCCGGGACGTCACCATGGAGACAAACATCCTCCCGGGTCATCACCATGGAGTCAAACATCCTCCCGGGTCATCACCATGGCGACAAACATACTCACGGGACTTCACCATGGACTCAAACATCCTCCCGGGTCATCACCATGACGACAAACATCCTCCAGACTTCACCATGGACTCAAACATCCTCCCGGGTCATCACCATGGAGTCAAACATCCTCCCGGGACGTCACCATGGACTCAAACATCCTCCCGGGTCATCACCATGGCGACAAACATCCTCCAGACTTCACCATGGACTCAAACATCCTCCCGGGTCATCACCATGGAGTCAAACATCCTCCCGGGACGTCAACATGGACTCAAACATCCTCCCGGGACATCACCATGGAGTCAAACATCCTCGCAGGATGTCACCATGGACTCAAACATCCTCCCGGGTCATCACCATGGACTCAAACATCCTCCCGGGACGTCAACGTGGACTCAAACATCCTCCCGGGACGTCACCATGGAGTCAAACATCCTCCCGGGTCATCACCATGGCGACAAACATCCTCCCGGGACGTCACCATGGACTCAAACATCCTCCCGGGTCATCACCATGGCGACAAACATCCTCCCGGGAAATCACCATGGAGTCAAACATCCTCCCGACGTCACCATGGAGTCAACATCCTCCCGGGATGTCACCATGGAGTCAAACATCCTCCAGACGTCACCATGGACTCAAACATCCTCCCGGGTCATCACCATGGAGTCAAACATCCTCCAGACTTCACCATGGTGACAAACATCCTCCAGACTTCACCATGGCGACAAACATCCTCCAGACTTCACCGTGGAGACAAACATCCTCCAGACTTCACCATGGCGACAAACATCCTCCAGACTTCACCATGGAGACAAACATCCTCCAGACTTCACCATGGCGACAAACATCCTCCAGACTTCACCATGGAGACAAACATCCTCCAGACGTCTCCATGGAGTCAAACATCCTCCAGACGTCACCATGGAGACAAACATCCTCCCGGGACGTCACCATGGAGACAAACATCCTCCAGACTTCACCATGGCGACAAACATCCTCCAGACTTCACCATGGAGACAAACATCCTCCAGACTACACCATGGAGTCAACCATCCTCCAGACTTCACCATGGAGACAACCATCCTCCAGGCTTCACCATGGAGACAAACATCAGGTTAGGAAAAAGGGAAAAATGCAGTAATTAATCCATTGAGAAATGATACTTCCTCCCCTGTTCCTTTTCAAACTGTTGAAGGACTGGGTTGATTAGTTATTTACTATGATGTAAATTGAGCTTTGTTGCTATATTTCATGTAATAACTTCAAATGGAAAATTATTTTGGAGGAACAGTTTGAAGAAAATCACTTGCTTGGGATAGTAAAGGATAACTTCCGTGTGTTCCAAGATTTGTAAACTATGAATATTTACCTTCGGTAAACTTGAACAGCAATAACGATCTCGGAACACAATGAGAAAACTTTACAGAATGAACATTTATCTACAATCTGTTTCAGATATGTAGATTTATAAGAAATAGAAAAGGAAATCTTAAATACATGAGGTTACAGGGGCTGTTTAGCACAGGGCTAAATCGCTGGCTTTGAAAGCAGACCAAGGCAGGCCAGCAGCATGGTTCGATCCCCGTAACAGCCTCCCTGAACAGGCGCCGGAATGTGGCGACTAGGGGCTTTTCACAGTAACTTCATTTGAAGCCTACTTGTGACAATAAGCGATTTTCATTTCATTTTCATTTCATTTCAAGTAAAGACGAATAACTTCATCTGACCTGCTGGCGAACTGCCATCCAACAAAACCAATGGTAATCACATCCCATGCCTCACCATATGGCATTGGCACCATGTAATCACACAGCATGGGTGACGGCAGAGAGCAACTAATCGCATTTGCCACCAGGATACTGGCCACGGCGGACAGGAACTACATACGAATCGAGAAAGAAGGATTGTCCATAGTTCTCACAGTCAAGAAGTTCCATGTATGGGCATCGTTTTACAATACTGACAGATCACACACAATTGTTGGGACTCTTCAAGGAGGATAAGGCTGTCCCACCCATCACGTCAGCCCGTATCCAGAGATGGGCCTTTTTGTTGGCAGCATATGAATACGTCTTCAAGCACCGACTGGTCACACATTTTGAGAACGCAGATGTACTAAGTCGAGCTCCACTGTCAGCACTACCCCCGACACGCCCCCAGAGATGGCGGGCCCATCCAGGCCCTGTCACGCCAGAAGACGTCCACCAAAGGGGACCCAGGTTGCAGGGCTGGAATCACAGCAGGCCGCCTCCAATCGAGCTGTACCGACTGGGGATCCACCTAAGTGTAGCATTAGTCTCGTAAGGCCAGAAAAGTAGACACCAGTGAAGTTACCCTGGGTGCAGGGCACCGTATAGCGATTGGGGCTTGAGCACACCTGTATATATTTTTTCATATTAAACACCTGTGCACAATGTAACAACCTGCCTCGGTGCTCTGTCAGAAGGGTGTGAGGGGTGGGCTGGCCGCAGAAGAGGGGGTGGGGGCGGTGGGGAATGGGCAGATGTTGGGGGTGGGCTTGGCCCAGGGATCATGGTTCAACCAGCGCTCACCGCTCCGCTGTCCCCCCACCCTCCCACCACCTTTGCCAGCCCAAGGATTTGATGGGACCATGTGATGGAATGGCCAGCTCACATGCAGGGATCACCCTGGTGGACGGTGGGAAGTGCTACCGTGGGTGGGAGTGGAATGTGCAGTGTTCATGCCCCTGGCCAATCCTCCCCCCTAGGCAGTGAACCTGGAGGCGATCAGAGTGTCTCGTGCATGTTGGCTCTGGTGCACAAGTTGTGCGGCCTCATGCCCCGTCCATCATCGCCGTCCCCCACATCCTCCTTGTCGGACGAGGACTGACATTCATCCTTCGCCCCTCTGCTGCGCGATGTTGTGATGGATTGGATTGGATTTTATTTATTGAGGTACAGTGAAAAGTATTTTTCTGCGAGCAGCTCAACAGATCATTAAGTACATGAAAAGAAAAGGAAATAAAAGAAAATACATAATACGGCAACACAAGGTACACAATGTAACTAGGTAACACCGGCATTGGATGAAGCATACAGGGGTGTAGTGTTAATGAGGTCAGTCCATAAGAGGGTTGTTTAGGAGTCTGGTGACAGTGGGGAAGAAGATGTTTGTGAGTCCGTTCGTGCGTGTTCTCAGACATTGTATCTCCTGCCCGATGGAAGAAGTTGGAAGAGTGAGTGAGCCAGGTGGGAGAGATCTTTGATTATGCTGCCCACTTTCCCCAGGCAGCAGGAGGTGTAGATGGAGTCAATGGATGGGAGGCAGGTTTGTGTGATGGACTGGGCGGTGTTCACGACTCTCTGAAGTTTCTTGCGGCCTTGGGCCGAGCAGTTGCCATACCAGGCTGTGATGCAGCCAGTTAGGATGCTTTCTATGGTGCATCTGTAAAAGTTGGTAAGAGTTGATGAGGACATGCTGAATTTCCTTAGTTTCCTGAGGAAGTATAGGCGCTGTTGTGCTTTCTTGGTGGTAGCGTCGACGTGGGTGGACCAGGACAGATTTTTGGTGATGTGTACCCCTAGGAATTTGAAACTGCTAACCATCTCCACCTTGGCCCCATTGATGCTGACAGGGGTGTGTACAGTACTTTGCTTTCTGAAGTCAATGACCAGCTCTTTAGTTTTGCTGGCATTGAGGGATAGATTGTTGTCGCTGCACCACTCCACTAGGTTCTCTATCTCCCTCCTGTATTCTGACTCGTCGTTATTCGAGATCCGGCCCACTATGGTCGTATCGTCAGCAAACTTGTAGATGGAGTTGGAACCAAATTTTGCCACGCAGCCTTGTGTGTACAGGGAGTATAGTGGGGGGTTAAGTACGCAGCCTTGCGGGGCCTCGGTATTGAGTAATATTGTGGAGGAGGTGTTGTTGTTTATTCTTACTGATTGTGATCTGTTGGTTAGAAAGTCGAGGATCCAGTTGCAGAGTGGGGAGCCAAGTCCTAGGTTTTGGAGCTTTGATATGAGCTTAGCTGGGATTATGGTGTTGAAGGCGGAGCTGTAGTCAATAAATAGGAGTCTGATGTACGAGTCCTTGCAGCAGGTCACCATGATGTGGGAGACCCTCCTAGTGCTATACTGGAGGGCCCCTCCAGAGCAGTCCATGCACCTGAACTGCATCTCATAATGGCGAAGCACCGCTCTATCATGTCCCTGGTCGCGGCATGAGTGTTGGTGTAGAGGTCTCCTAATTTGTCTGTCGCCTCCGGATAGGCGCCACGACTGCAGCGGATAAACCCTGTCGCCCACGAGTCAACCACCCACCAGGGGTGCGCCTCGAATAGGCCGGGAATCATTGAGTGAGCCAGGGTGCAGGCCTCATGCACACCGCCCGGGTATTGGGCGCAGACGTGCATGATGCACCACTGATGGTCACACACCAGCTGCATGTTCATCGAGTGGAACCCATTTAGGTTTGTGCAGAGCGGCCTGTCATCTGCAGGTGCTCATAGGCAACATGTATCCTGTCGATAACCCCCTGGACCCGGGGAATCTTGTCGATTGCGGCGAACCCCGCTTCCCGGGAATCCTGGTGAGCTCTGTCCACATTGAAATGGATGTTTCATACCGACTGGGCTCATAGGGCCCCCGTGATGGCGGGAATGCACCTGTGCACCAAGCTCTGTGAAATCCCACATAGGTCTACGCTCAACGCCTGGAAGGACACCGTGGTGTAGATGTTTAGGGCGACTGTCACCTTGATGGCCAACGGGAGTGGGTGTCTTCCCCCATTCCCCACGGTGCCAGGTGCGCCATGATCCAGCAGATATATCGCACTGTTCTCCTGCTCAGCTGGAGTCTTCGACAGAATACCCAGTCCGGCGAGTCCTCAAATGACAGGTGCCTCCTTTGCAGCTCCTCCTCCTCCTCTGTTCCTCTGTGACAGGCTCCGCTGCTGCATGGTCCTCCTCCTCGAGCAGCTCCAGCTCGTACAGCCGCATTGCATCCCCCAGAGCTGCGGCGACTAAGAGGAAGGCCAGCATTGCTGGTTAATAATAATAATAATAATCCTAATTGTCACAAGTAGGATGACATTAACACTGCAGTGAAGTAATGGTGAAAAGCCCCTTGTCGCCACATTCCGGCGCCTGTTCAGGTACACAGAGGGAGAAATCAGAATGTCCAATTCACCTAACAGCACGTCTTTCGCTACTTGTCGAAGGAAACCGCAGAACCTGGAGGAAACCCACACAGACACATGGGGAGAACATGCAGACTCTGCACAGACAGTGACCTAAGCCGGGAATCAAATCTGGGACCCTAGAGCTGTGAAGCAACAGTACTAACCACTGTGCTACCATGCCGCCCATATTGGGCTACATGGCGGCCCCGGTTGGCACTGCGGACCCTGCCCCCGCATGCCCATCGCCCCACCCCCGTACCCCTAGCCCCGTCGGTGCCATGCCCCGTGGGGGCCTCTGGTCCTGGTGCGTGTCCCTGCTGTCAGGGGTATCGTCGGTTGCCGCTGCCCTTGCCAAGGGTACGCTCCACGGCCCCCATCCGGCACACCCCTGTCGAGCTCTGTGGGTGTTGACCTTGAGCAGGCCACATGATGCCCCGCCAGCGGGTCGCGGCCGGTTGGGGGAGGTGGTATCTTTTTATTTTTTATGTATTTTATTACAAACATGTATCAAAACAGGTTACAACAAATGAACACCCCGGGAACCATACTTCCCAGGCATCAGCTATACAGTCTATACAGATATTTTCCCTTTTTTCACCCTCCTCCCCTTCCACCCCCCCTCCCTGTGATGAACAGCTCCTCAAACATCCTTTTCTCAAACCCCTCTGCCCTTCAACTCATACTATGTCTTCTCCAATCGCAGGAGGTCGTCCAGGTCAGACATTTTCAAAGTGGGGGTCGCGACCCGCAGGTGGGTCGCGGGCAGGTGTCGGGAGGGTTGCAGAGCCATCAATCGGGCATTCCCACTCACGGGAATTCCCGTTCAACAGCCGCAGCAGCCGGCTTTTAACAATGCCGGCTGTGAACGGCTTTAATAATGGCGGCCGTGACCAGCTGAAAAAATGCGGGAGCACTGCACATGCGTGCCCGCTCATCAGTGCGCATGTGGCCCGGGACTGTTGGGACCTGAACCCGGTGACGAGATGCGAACACGGCATGGCGGTGGCTGACTGCGTGGTGATCACCGATGATGAACAAGGCTCTCTGTTTTGCATCTCTAAACATTATGGGCAGCACGGTAGCATAGTGGTTAGCACTGTGGCTTCACAGCGTCAGGGTCCCAGGTTCGATTCCTGCTTGGGTCACTGTCTGTGCAGAGTCTGCACGTTCTCCCCGTGTCTGCGTGGGTTTCCTCTAGGCTCTTTGGTTTCCTCCCACAGTCCAAAGATGTGCAGGTTAGGTGGATTGGCCATGCTAAATTGCTCTTAATGTCCAAAAAGGTTAGGAGGTGTTATTGGGTTAGGGGGTGAGGGCTTAAGCGGGTTGGTGCAGACTTGATGGACCGAATGGCCTCCTTCTTCACTGTATGTTCTATGTCTATCACTCAAATGATCTGGAGAGGGTCTATATTTCTCATTGTTTCATCATGGACAGAACTGAACGTTTGCCAAGGTATATAATGGGAAATCACTACATCGTCACCCTCTGTGTACTGAAGGGTGGCAATAAGTTTTTTGCTGATCTTTTCGACTACGTTAAAGCATTGAATCGAAACAGTGACCAGTCAATCCCGATGACGGTGGACTTCATCCACTTGAAGAGTTACTGTAATGAGCAGTCAATAGGGGAAGTACTCAGAGTTTATCAACTGAGGTATGAAATCCACGCTTTCCTCCTCAAGAAATTGTCCTCTCTGGCTGATTTGTTTGCTGATGAAACTTGGATGCTAACTATTATGAAATGAAAATGAAAATGAAAATCACTTATTGTCACAAGTCAGCTTCAAATGAAGTTACTGTGAAAAGCCCCTAGTCGCCACATTCCGTGTTCGGGGAGGCTGGTACGGGAATTATCTTTTTGATTCTAAATGAACTGAACCTCAAATTGCAAGGTGATGATTGCTTTCGGCACTGTGAAGAAATCGCAGCTTTCCAAATGGTAATTGCGGGTGCAAAGCCAAAATTACTACACGTTCCCCACACTGCTACAACACATCGAAGAAAACAGCATTTGCAAGGAAACTGTCAATGGACTGGCGAGCCTGACTCCAAATGAAGCTGACTGAACTTCTGCACCTCAGCTTTGACAGCACATTATAAACACGGCACAAGTCAATGACACTGTCAGCATTCTGGACTAGCGTCTCCGAGGAGTATCCGGAGCTGAGTAAAACAAATATTTTGTTGTTTTTGTCCTTCACAACGACCTACATGTGCGTGGTTGGATTTTCCATCCTCACAAAGATGGCACAAAGGAACCGGCTGAATTCTGCACCCGATGTGTGCAGAGCCCTCTCCTCCTGTGAACCTGATTGGAGTGAGATCGTGAGGACCAAGCAGGCTCTCCTCTCGCATTGAAGGTAAGAGAAAATGGTGGGTTGCAAAAGTCGGCCAGCGTAAGTCACGAAGGTCGGCCGACATGGATCCTGAATGTCGACCGCCGTGGGTCACGAAGGCCGGCCGGCATAAGTCACGAAGGTCGACACCCGAAAGTTGGCCAGTTGGTAAAAATGGGTTCCCAGAAAAAAAGTTTGAAAAACACTGGTATAGGTCACCAAACCAAGCCTCTACCCCCGGTGATGATGCCAACTGCCACTTCCCTTAATTTATTCAAACTTGATCACTTCACGTGTATGTTTTACTTCACAGGACATTAACCTTGAACACAGACACTTAAGACCAAAAGAACACCCACAATGGGAGCAATATCAGAACATTTACGAGTAAATAAAACGTGCCTTATCCACCATCGTTTGGTGGCAGGAGATGGTAGTATGGTACAGATTAACTCTGGTTGGAATAATTGGAAGAAGAGCAGTGGAGGGTAATGTGATGATATGCATAAGTCGTCATGTAAACAGTGATATGCCACCAGCAGGTGGCAGTTGAGAACAACTACGTGACACTGGTATCCCAGGGAGTTGGTAAAGGGTCTTCGTAGTGGATAGTCAGAATTTGTAGTAGCTCGTAGTTCATGTATCATAGTTAATAGTTTCTGATAATACCCACGCAATTGTTCAACAATAAAACTTTAATTAGTCTAGAATTAGATGTTCTTTAGTGCATTTATTCCAACCGGCCAAGCACCAAAACGTAACATGGTACCAGGATTGAAGACCAAACAAGAAAACAAGGGGCAGGATTCTCCGATTCTCAGGCCATGTCCTGACGCCGGCGTGGGAACGGTGGCCTTTTACGACTGAAAATTCAATGCATAACGGCCACAGATCCTCTGTTTGGCTGGGGGCTAGCAGGAAGGCAGCGTAGAGCACCCAGCTCTAGCTGCCGATATGGCCCGGAGAATTGCCGGATCCATGGCCGGCAAGCACATGGTGGCGGCCTGCAGCAGCCACGCCGTGCAACATAGCGCCGGCCGCATGCGGACCTGGCCTGCAAAATAGTGTCCCCCCTTTGGCCGGCTAGTGAGCTCTGGACCGTGCCCCAACAGTGCCCCCAGCCCCTGCCAAAGTCTCGCCTGCCCACGGATCAGCTCTCCCCCGACTGTGGCGGCACTGGACTGAGTCCGCAGCTGCCACGCCGAGTTCCCAACAGGTAAGACCATGAGAGACCCATGCCGTCGGGAACTCGGCCGGTCGGGCGCGGAGCATCGGGGGGGGGGATCTCAGGCAATGTTCTGAGGCCGTCGCTACAAAGGGGGCGGAGCATCAAGAAAGCAGCGTCGCCCCCGATTTCATCGGAAACAGGGATTTTCCTGCCGATCACCGAACGGATTTTCATTGTCGCCGACTGGAGAATCTCGCCCTGATTCTTTGAAGATCCGAACAGCTAAAGATAACTTGAGAAGAAAGAAAAAATCTTCTGCTAACCTCGTGAACTACTGACGAATTTTACTCACGCTCTGCCGGGCTTCGAAGTCCAGGATGGAAGGTCTGAAGGCACCACACCAGCTTCGAGTCATTGGTAATTGAGGTACCCTCAATAATGACGCTTAGAGTGTAAACGGTAAAGAAGGCTTTAATAGACGAAGAACTATGCTAGAGCTGAGACATGTGCTAACTGCTGCACAGCCCTCAAGGCAGCCCTTTATATATGGCGGAGCCAGAGGCGGAGTCCCCAGGGTTCCAAGCCCGGTCTTAAAGGGGACATCACTTTACATGATGACAAGGCAGTAACCGTTCATCACATTCACCCCCTGTTTAAAAAAAAGTCCCCGGCGGGGGTGAAGTGCCATCATAGGTCCATCCATCTCGGTGGCCGGATCGTCCTCATCGTCTCCTCAGTTTGGGCAGTGGTGCGGTGGGCACGGACGTCCCGGTTGAGGGTACATCCGGGAGCACAGCGGTCGGAGCTTCGGTCCTGGTCGGGGCAGGGGGACTAGGCAGGGCCGGGGGTAGCGGTGCCGGCGCCGGCGGGGTGTGTAAAGGGGGGGCGCGCGGTAGGTGCTCACCAACGGGGGTAGGGCCGGAAGGGGGTGTGTTGTAGGGGGTGACGGGTCCTGCAGGGGAGCGGCGCGGGAAGGGGCGTCTGTAGTGGGGGATCCAGCAGGTGCAAGATCCCGGAGGGAAACCGTATCTTGCCTGCCGTTGGGGTACTCAACGTAGGCGTAACTGGGGTTGGCATGGAGCAGTCGGACCTTTTCAACCTGGGGGTCCGTTTTGTGGCTCCTCGTGTGCCTCCGGAGAAGAACAGGTCCTGGAGCCATCAGCCAAGGTGGAAGCAAGACCCCGGAGGTAGACTTCCTGGGGAAGACAAACAATCGGTTGTGAGGGGTCTCATTCGTGGCCGTGCAGAGGAGTGACCTAATGGAGTGGAGGGCATCGGGTAGGACCTCCTGCCAGCGGGTAGTTGGGAGACATCTCGACCGCAGGGCCAGAAGGACAGCCTTCCACACTGTTGCGTTCTCCCTCTCCACCTGCCCGTTTCCCCGCGGGTTATAGCTGGTCGTTCTGCTCGAGGCGATGCCTTTGCTGAGCAGAAACTGACGCAGTTCATCGCTCATGAACAATGTACCCCGGTCGCTGTGGATATAAGCGGGGAAACCGAACAGAGTGAAGATGCTGTGCAGTGCCTTAATCATGGTGGCTGAGGTCATGTCGGGGCAGGGAATGGCGAATGGTAAACGGGAGAACTCATCGATAATGGTGAGGAAATAGGCATTACGATTGGTGGACGGGAGGGGCCCCTTGAAGTCCACGCTCTGTCGCTCAAAGGGACCCGAGGCCTTCACGAGCCGAACCTTGTCTGGCCGGTAGAAGTGCGGTTTGCACTCCACACAGATCTGGCAGGCCCTGACCATGGCCTTGACCTCCTTGGTTGAGTAAGGTAGGTTGCGGGACTTGATAAAATGGACGGGCCGGGTAACCCCTGGGTGGCAGAGGTCATTGTGGATGGCATGCAGGCGGTCGTCCTGCACGTTGGCACATGTGCCGCAGGACAGGGCATCTGGGGGCTCGTTGAGCTTCCCTGGACGATACTTGATATTGTACGTGTAGGTGGAGAGTTCGATCCTCCACCTCAAAATTTTATCAATTTTTATTTTGCCCCGTTGCGTGTTATCGAACATATAGGTGACTGACCGTTGGTCAGTGACGAGGGTAAACCTCCTACCGGCGAGGTAGTGTCTCCTGCGCCGCACAGCCTCCACAATGGCTTGTGCCTCCTTTTCGACGGCAGAGTGTCGAATCTCGGAGGCGGTGAGGGTTCGGGAGAAGAACGCTACTGGTCTGCCTGCCTGATTGAGGGTAGCAGCCAGGGCGATGTCTGATGCATCGCTCTCTACCTGGAAAGGAATGGTTTCGTCCACCGCGTGCATAGCGGCCTTGATGATGTCAGCCTTGATGCGGTTGAAGGCCAATTGTGCCTCAGCCGAGAGGGGAAAAATGGTGGTCTTTAGGAGTGGGCGGGCTTTGTCCGCATACTTGGGGATCCACTGGGCATAATAAGAGAAAAGCCCCAAGCACCGTTTGAGGGCCTTGAGGCTGCGGGGGAGAGGGAGTTCCTTAAGGGGGCGCATGCGGTCGGGGTCGGGACCTAGGACCCCGTCTTCCACGACATAGCCGAGGATGGCTAGCCGGGTGGTGTGGAAAACGCATTTTTCCTCGTTATAGGTCAGGTTAAGGGCTCGGGCGGTCTGGAGGAACTTTTCGAAGTTAGCGTCATGGTCCTGCTGGTCATGGCCGCAGATGGTGACATTGTCCAAGTACGGGTATGCAGCCCGCAAACCGTACTGGTCCACCATTTGGTCCATCGCCCTTTGAAAGATGGAGACCCCATTTGTGACACCGAAGGGGACCCTGAGGAAGTGGAAGAGCCGGCCGGCTGCTTCGAAGGCAGTATAGGGGCGGTATTTTGGTCGTATGGGGAGCTGGTGGTAGGCGGATTTGAGGTCGACCGTGGAAAAGACTCGGAATTGGGCGATCCGATTTACCATTTCTGCGATGCGAGGAAGGGGGTACGCATCAAGCTGCGTGAATCGGTTTATGGTCTGGCTATAATACACGACCATCCGTTTCTTCTCCCCGGACCGGACTACCACCACTTGCGCTCTCCAAGGGCTGTTGCTAGCCTCGATGACCCCCTCTCCCAGTAAAGGCTGGACATCTGACTTGATAAAAGTAATATCTTGGGCACTGTAGCGCCAGCTCCTGGTGGCGACTGGCTTACAGTCGGGAGTGAGGTTCGCGAATAGCGAGGGGGGTGCGACTTTCAGTGTCGCAAGGCAGCATACCGTGAGGGGGGGTCAAGGGTCCGCCGAACCTCAGTGTCAGGCTTCAGTGGCTGCACTGGAATCCAGTCCGAGCAGCAGTGGGGCACAGAGGTGAGGGAGGATATAAAATTTGAAACGGGTGTATTTGGCGCCCTGGATCGAGAGATCCGCAATACAGTACCCCTTGATTTGTACCGAGTGGGACCCAGATGCGAGGGCTATGGTTTGGGATGCGGGATGGGTGCGTAGGGAGCAGCGCCTTACCGTTTCAGGTTGGATAAAGCTCTCCGTGCTCCCGGAGTCGAAGAGGCATGCAGTGTCGCGCCCGTCGACCTGGACCTGCATCATAGAGTTCTGCAGGTGTTTTGGCCGAGTTTGGTCGATGGTGATCGCACCCACTCGTGGGTAGTCCGAGTCCTCAGCCGAGTCGGACTCGTAAAATGGCCGCCGCCGTCGGTGGCACGTGTCGGGTCGAGAAGATGGCCGCCAACAAGATGGCCGCTCCCATGATTAGCACGAGGCTGATGACGCGTCAAAAGGGGGCGTGTCGGGTTGGTGCGCAGCCGCACTGCGAGGCCTGCGGGCCTGAGAGCCTGATTTTCGGGCTGGCTGTTCTCTGTTTTTCTGGCCCCTGGGTCTAGCCAGGCAGACCCTCGCAAAATGCCCCTTCTTCCCACAGTCGCTGCAGATCGCGGAGCGGGCTGGGCTGCGTGGGCGTGGATGCTGGTCCTGTCCGCAGAAGTACCACGGTGTGCCCTCATGGTGAGCGGGTCACCGCGTGGCGCAGGCCTGTAATACAGCTGATTCTGAGGAAGTCCGGGGGGGCCTCACAGAGTCCGTGGGGTACGTACCCAAGTTATGTCGGGCCACCTCCAGCGAGGAGGCGAGCGTTAGCGTGTCCTGGAGGTCTTTTGCCCTGTTTTCGAGCAGCCGCTGCCGGATGTAGGTCGAGCGGATGTCAGACACGAAAGCGTCTCTGATGTGCAGGTTCATATGGACTTCCCCTGTCACATCCTGATGGCCACAGTCCCTGGCAAGCGCGGTGAGTTTCTCAACAAATTTGTCTAGCGATTGCCCCGAGCGCTGCCGGCAGGTAGAGAGCAGATGCCTGGCGTGTACCTCGTTGATGGGTTTGACAAACCGCTTGCGGAGTAGCTCGACCACCTCTTCATAAGTCGTCGCCTTTTCGAGCGTGGCGGAGATTCTGTGACTCACCCGGGCGTGGAGTAGGCTCAGCTTGCGTGGCCCCAGGATGGGAATCTCTGCGGAGTCCAGGTAGGCCTCGAAGCACTGCAGCCAGTATTTAAAAATGTCCTTTGCCTCCTTTGTCCGTGCTTCCAGATTGAGCTTCTCTGGTTTTAGGCCTGCTTCCATCCTGATCTAGTTTAGTCTATTAAATAGAGGTACCCTCAATAATGACGCTTAGAGTGTAAAAGGTAAAGAAGGCTTTAATAGACGAAGAACTATGCTAGAGCTGAGACATGTGCTAACTGCTGCACAGTCCACAAGGCAGCCCCTTATATATGGCTCACAGATGGGCGGAGCCAGAGGCGGTGTCCCCAGGGTTCCAAGCCCGGTCTTAAAGGGGACATCACCTTACATGATGACAAGGCAGTAACCGTTCATCACAGTAATGTAGATGAGAATTGGCACGTTTTTAAACAGCCATTCGAACTCTATGTTGCAGCCCTTGGTCTCCAGGCACAGCCTGATGAGAGGCTCATAGCGTCGCTGCTCACTGTAGCAGGTCCACAAGCAATAGAAATATTTAATACGTTAGTTTTCAACAGGGAGGCGGATAGTAAAAACCTCAACGAAGTTGTAAATTGAGACGTTCGAGCGCTATATTTTTTGCACACACACCCAAAAGGCAGGTGTGTGCAAAAAATCGTTTGATAGTTTTTTGACCGATATGCGATTGAAGGGTCAGTCTTGTAATTTTTCAACGTTGCAAGCGTCGATGATCCACGATCAAATCGTGTTCGGGATTTGTAACAACAACGTACGGGAGAGGCTCTAAAAGGAAAACAGCCTTTAGCTCGATGCTGCTATTAAGATCTGCCATGCCAGAGAGCTAGCTGTGCAGCAGATCAGCACCCTAAACCTGCAAAACTTTGGCACGAAGCTTGGAGAGGCAGCCAACGCCATTAGTGTTGTGACGCACCCGAAGGCAAAACGTGGTCCCAGCAGCGGCGGCCATTTTAAGCAAGTAAACAAAACCTCCATTTTATGGAAGCGATGCGGCAATGAACATTTGCATTTGGTAAAATCTGTTCCCGGTGCAAAGGCAAAAATCATTTTGCCAAACAATGGGCGGGATTCTCCCAGCCCTGGGTCAGGCCAGAGAATCCCCACTACAAGGCCACGCCGCCGGCACGCAATTCTCCGCAGAGCGGAGAATCGGCTCCATTGGCGGCGGCGTGGATGGCGCGGCGCCGGTCGCGGGCCACTCTACTCGTCCTCCCCCCGCGATTCTCCAGCCTGGATGGGCCGAGCGGCCGTAAAAAAAAAACCCAGTCCCGCCGGCACCGTTCAAAGCCGGCGGGACTTTGGCGTTGAAGGGTCGGGTGGCGGCCTGGGCCTGTGGGGGGGGGGGGGGAAGAGCCTCCGATGTGGCCTGGCTCGCGATCCGGGCCCACCGATAGGCAGGCTGGCCTCTCTAGCTGGGAGCCTCCTTTCCTGCGCGCTGGCACTTGTAGCCCCTTGCCATGTTGCGTCGGGGCTGGCGTGTTGAAGGAGGCCACTGCGCATGCGCAGATCCCGCGGCACACAGTTCACGCCAGGATCGGCAGCTGGAGCGGCACGAATCACTCCAGTGCCGTGTTGGCCCCTGTAGGGGCCAGAATTTGTGCTGGCAGTGGCCAGTTCACGCCGTCGTAAAACGTGATGGCGTATACGAGAATTATTGGAGAATTAAATATTAAAGAATCCCGCCCATGTTTTTTGAATAAAAAAATCAATGTGATGAATGAAATAAATCTTGAAGACACTTTTTTCCATAGATATGGGGCAGGCTCTCTGATTGCCGATGCCAAAATCGCGTTCGGCGATCGGCCGGAGGAGTACACCACACGCCGTTGGGACGGCCTCAGGACGTCACCTGAGGCCCTCCCCGATTCTCCGCCCCTGATGGGCTGACTTCACAACGGCATGGGGCACATGTCCTCTCAGCTTTCGTGAATCTGGCGTGGCGGCTGCGGGCTTTCGGGGGGGGGGGAGCCATTCCACTGGCAGGGGGGCTTCGGCGGGAGCTGGGGGTACTGGTGGAGGTTGGTTCAGGGGAGGCGAGGGGGTTCACAGCGGGGCAGTTTCTGGCAGGCCGCGTCCGCGCGTAGCCGCGCCATGTTGTACCACGCAGCCGCCGCAGGCTGCCACCGTGCACATCCGTGGCCACGGACCCGGCCATTCTGCATCCGTATCTGCAGGTAAAGCAGGAGGGAGGAGCATCGGTGCGGGGACTGCCCCGACTTTTTGGTCGTACGAACAGACCCTTCCTCTGGACATAGCTGCAAAATCGAAGAATCCAGCCCATGATATCGAGTAAAGATATGCATTGTGACACCATGCAAGTTAAACAGCCGTCAAAGCAAATTTGCAGTAACATCAATGCAGATGTAAGTGTTCAAAGAAATAACTGGACAGTTCCTCTGATGATTAATAGAACATTGATCAATGTCAAACTTGACACGGGAGTTAGAGCCAGTTTAATCAGTTTATCAGATTTACAAGAAATGAAGATCAAGCCACATGTTTTAAATACCACAACACGATTAAAAAATTATAACAGTAAACAAATTAATACACAGGGCGCCTGTAAACTAGAGGTCCATGTAAAGAACAAAGTGCACTCAGTAAAGTCCTCAATCATAGACGCTGAGCGTGAATCTTTATTGGGAGTGGAGCATGTGAAACACTCGAGCTAGTGAAAAGAGTCTACACTGCAGACTGTAATGTAACTATGCAACAGACATCAATGGGTGCAATCCTGAGAGAATTTCCTGAAGTTTTTCAAGGATTCAGAGTGTTACCATTCACCTATCGCATACAGTTAAAAGACAGTGCACAACCAGTCATACATGCGCCAAGGCGAGTGTCAGCTCCACTGAAGGAACGACTTAAGAATGAACTGAAGAGGTATTATGACAAAACTACAAGAAGGCTACAACCTTTAGAAAAAGATGACACAGTCAGGGTAGAAGATCCTGATGGAAAGGAATGGATGAAGTGTGCTAGGGTACTACAATCATCAGGTCCTCAATCATATATCATCATTACTGAAGACAGGCAAGTTCTAATACGAAACAAGAAAGCCTTGCTGAAGATTCAGAAACCTTTTGTTATGGAACCACAAGGTAAAATTGTGAGCAATTCAAGGACAACAGAATAGGATATACCTCAGTATACAGAACCAGAACAAGATGAAAATGTACAAAGCCAAGAAAAACATCATCTTCGACAATAAGTGAAAATCAAAGAAAACCCACAGGTTCAACCAATGCTCAGAAGGTCAACAAGACACAGAGGAAAGCTGGACAGATTGAACTTGCGGTGAACTGTAAATATGTAAATAATGAACACATTATGCATGTCATGTATACTGAATAGTAAATTGAATAGTAAATTAGGGCAGCACGGTAGCACAAGTGGATAGCACTGTGGCTTCACAGCGCCAGGGTCCCAGGTTCGATTCCCTGCTGGGTTACTGTCTGTGCGGAGTCTGCACGTTCTTCCCGTGCCTGCGTGTGTTTCCTCCGGGTGCTCCGGTTTCCTCCCACAGTCCAAAGACGTGCAGGTTAGGTGGATTGGCCATGATAAATTGCCCTTGTTAACCAAAAAGATTAGGAGGGGTTATTGGGTTATGGGGATAGGGTGGAAGTGAGGGTTTAACTGGGTCGGTGCAGACTCGATGGGCTGAATGGCCTCCTTCTGCACTGTATATTCTATGTTCTATGTAAAACGTTGCATTTCCAAAGGAAAGGAGATGTGATGATATGCATAGGTTGTCATGTATATAGTGATAGACAAGACCTCCAACCAGCAGATGGCAGTAGAGAACAACCACGTGACACTGATACCTCAGGGAGTTGGTAGAGGATCTTCGTAGTGGATAGTCACAATTTGTAGTAGCTCATAATTAATTTATTATTTGTAGTTTTTGATAATATTTTTATGGTTATCTTACCCACACGATTGTCCAGCAATAAGACTTTAACTAGTCCAGAACTAGACATTCTTTAGTGCATTTATTCCAACCGGCAAAGCACCAGAACGTAACAGGTAATGTGAGAGAAAAGTAATGCTAAAGCGAAAGGAAGCATCTGCAAGGCAGTTAGTTGTGAGACCGGAAACTTGGGCAACATTAAAGAGAGAACAACAACTGGATTCTAATCAGATGCAGATGCTGAGATGGATGTGCAGAGTAAAAAGAAAGGGTAAAATCAGGAACCCTCACACCAGGGGGGTAAGTGAAAATTGTACAAACCTCGAAGCAAGTTGCACTCCACCATCAACAACCAAGAAACAAATCACCCTGAAGTCCTGACAATCGTGACTGGAGACATCAACCAGGCCAACCTCAGGAAGGTTCTGCCCAAACTCCATCAACATATCTCTTGCCCCACCAGAGGTGCAAATACCCAGGACCACTGCTACACGAGCATCAAAGGAGCCTACCGCTCCATTCCCCGACCTCACCTTGGCAAATCCGACCACAAGTCGGTACTCCTACTTCCGGCTTCCAAACAGTAACTCAAGCGTGCTGAGCCAGTCAAGAAAACCATGCAGTGCTGGTCCGAGGAATCTGAGGACATCCTCCACGACTGCTTGGAGACTGTGGACTGGTCCATGTTCAAGGCCACGGCAGTTAACCTGGACGAGTACACAACTACTGTCACAGACTTCATCAGTAAGTGTGTCGAGGAATGTGTACCAAAGAAGACAATACGGGTATTCCCCAATTGGAAACCCTGGCTTAACCGCAGGGTTCACCCCCTGCTGAAGTCCCGGACGGAGGCGTTCAAGTCTGCCGACCCTGACCTATATAAGAAATCCAGGTACGACGTACGAAAATACGAAAATCCATCAGGGACGCCGAAAGGCAATACCGGATCAAACTAGAGTCCCAGGCCAACGGCACAAACCCACGACGGCTATGGCAGGGCTCACATGAGATCACAGGCTACAGAGCAAGGCCAGGCGGAATCTCTGGGGCTGGAGCATCCCTCCCGGATGAACTGAACAAGTTTTATGCCCGCTTTGAACAGTCAGCCAATCCATCAGTGCCACTCGCCCCAACAGCTCTGGACACACCCATACCCATTATTACATTGATGTGCCATCAATGAACACAAAACGAGTAGTGAACGTAACTGAGGCTTTAATAAACTAAACAGAAAGCCTCCTGGCCTCTGATCCCGAACTGGGTCAGAGGTGGAGACCAGCCACCTTTATACCGGGCCCAAGGGGAGGCGGAGCCATCGAGCAGTGGTTTACCACATTACATGTAATACAGTAGCCGTTTACCACAATACACATATTATATACTACAGTGGTTTACCACATTCACCCCCTGTTAAAAAAAAAGAGTCCAGCGGGGGTGAAATGGACATAAAGATCAAGTCTGTCGGGGGCCTGACCTTCCACCGTGATCGCCTCAGTCCCGGCTGTGGTGTGGGCACCGGTGTCGAGACCTGCGCGTCCGGGAGCGTGTCGTCCTCTTCTTCACCCAGTAGTTGAGTCGGTGGAGGTGGGGGGGCGGTGTATGGGTGGGTGGTGTGGGGGGGGGCGGGGGGGAGTGGTGATGGTCGCCAGTGGGCCTGCGGGTGTCAGTTCTTGAGGTAGGTGGGTAGCGGTGGAGGGAGACAGTGTAGGGTCGGGGGTGGTGGTGATGGTCGCTGGGGAACCTGCAGGTGCCAAATCCCGAAGGGAGACTGTGTCCTGTCACCCGTCATGATGTGCCACGTAGGCATATTGTGGGTTGGCATGGAGGAGCAGGACCTTCTCGACGAGGGGATCTGATTTATGACTCCTCGCATGATTCCAGAGGAGGGCGGGCCCTGGGACTGTCAGCCAGGACGGGAGCGAGACCCTGGATGTGGACTTCCTGGGGAAGGCAAACATACGCTCGTGAGGGGTCTCGTTAGTGGCAGTGCACAGGAGTGACCGGATGGAGTGGAGCGCATTGGAGAGGACCTCCTGCCAGCGGGAGACTGGGCGACTTCTAGACCGTAGGGCCAGGAGGACGGCCTTCCAGACCGTTGTGTTCTCCCTCTCCACCTGTCCGTTGCCCCGGGGGTTGTAGCTGGTCGTCCTGCTGGAGGCAATGCCCTTGCTGAGCAGGAACTGATGCAACTCGTCGCTCATGAAGGAGGAACCCCGATCGCTACGGATGTAGGTGGGGAACCCGAACAGGGTGAAAAGACTGTGCAGGGCCTTGATGATGGTGGCAGAGGTCATGTCAGGGCATGGGATGGCAAAGGGGACAGTGCCCGGGACAGGGCTTTTATCAGGTCGGATGTCCAACGACTCCTACGAGAGGGGATCATTGAGTATTCGTCAACAATGTTGAGGAAGTACACGTTATGGTCAGTGGAGGGGAGGGGCCCTTTGAAGTCGATGCTGAGGAGCTCAAAGGGACGAGAGGCCTTTATCAGGCGTGTCCTGTCCGGCCGATAGAAGTGCGGTTTTCACTCCGCGCAGACCTGGCAGTCCCTGGTCACGGTCCTGACCTGCTCGATGGAGTAAGGCAGGTTAGGGTTAATAAAGTGAAAAAAAGGGTGACCCCCGGGTGACAGAGGTTGTTGTGGAGGGCCCGAAGTCGGTCTACTTGTGCGCTGGCACATGTACCGCGGGATAGGACATCTGGGGGTTCATTGAGCTTCCCAGGTCGATACAAGATATTGTAGTTGTAGGTGGAGAGCTCGATCCTCCACCTCAGAATCTTGTCGTTCTTGATCTTGCCCCACTGTGTATTGTTAAACATGAAGGCAACCGACCGCTGGTCAGTGAGGAGAGTGAATCGCCTGCTGGCCAGGTAATGCCTCCAATGTCGCACAGCTTCTACAGTGGTTTGGGCTTCCTTTTCAACAGAGGAGTGTCAAATCTCGGAGGCATGGAGGGTATGGGGGAAGAAAGCCACGGGCCTGCCAACCTGGCTGAGAGTAGCGGCCAGAGCAAAGTCCGACGCATCGCTCTCTACCTGGAACGGAATGGACTAGTCCACAGCGTGCATTGCGGCTTTGGCAATATCTGTTTTGATGTGGTTGAAGGCCTGGCGGGCCTCAGCCGTCAGGGGAAAAATGGTGGATTTAATGAGTGGATAGGCCTTGTCCGCATAATTGGGGACCCACTGGACATAGTACGAGAAGAACCCCAGGCATCTCTTCAGGGCCTTGGGGCAGTAGGGGAGGGGGTGTTCCAGGAGGGGCCGCATGCTGTCGGGGTCGGGCCCTAGGACTCCGTTTTCCACAACGTAGCCAAGGATGGCTAGACGGGTTGTGCGGAAAACGCATTTTTCCTTATTGTAGGTGAGGTTCAGGAGTTTAGCAGTGTGGAGGAAGTGCCGGAGGTTTTCGTCATGGTCCTGCTGGTCATGGCCACAGATGGTGACATTATCTAAGTACGGGAGCGTGGCCCGCAACCCGTACTGGTCAACCATTCGGTCCATTTATCGTTGGAAGACCGAGGCCCCATTGGTGACGCCGAAGGGAACCCTGAGGAAGTGGTAGAGGTGGCCATCTGCCTCGAAGGCAGTGTATTGGCGGTCCTCCGGGTGGATAGGGAGCTGGTGCTACGCGGACTTCAAGTCAACTGTGGAGAAGACTCGATACTGCCAATCTGGTTGACCATGTCAGATATGCGGGGGAGGGGGTACGTACGCATCGAGCTGCGTGTACCGATTGATGGTTTGACTGTAGTCGATGACCATCCAGTGCTTCTCCCCAGTCTTGACGACCACCACTTGGGCTCTCCAGGGGCTGGTACTAGCCTCAATGATTCCCTCTCGTAGGAGTCGCTGGACCTCTGACCTGATAAAGGCCCTGTCCCGGGCACTGTATCTTCTGATCCTAGTAGCGACGGGCTTACAGTCCGGGGTGAGATTAGCGAAGAGCGAGGGTGGGGCCACCTTAAGGGTCGCGAGGCTACAGACGGTGAGGGGGGGCAGGGGTCCACCAAACTTTAAAGTAAGGCTTTGGAGGTGGCACTGGAAGTCGAGCCCCAGTAATAGGGCGGCGCAGAGATGGGGAAGGACGTAGAGCTTAAAGTTAGTGTACTCTACGCCTTGTACAGTAAGGGTCACGACACAGTACCCCCAGATTTCTACTGAATGTGATCCAGAAGCCAGGGAGATTTTCTGGGTCGCGGGTAAGATTGAGAGGGAGCAGCGCCTTCCGTATCTGGGTGTATGAAGCTGTCTGTGCTCCCGGAGTCGAAAAGGCAAGCCGTCTCATGCCCGTTGATCCTGACAGTCATCGTAGATTTTGTGAGGTGATGAGGCCGGGACTGGTTGAGCGTGATGGAGGCGAGCTTTGGAAGGTGATGGGTAGGCCGGTCGGAGGTGGCCAGCCAGCGTACGACTGGGTGAGCAGGGCACCCGGGAGGCTGCGGAGTGGTCCCAAGATGGCGGCCCGCATGGCGGCGGGTTGATGTTCTCCATACTTCAGGATGCTGGAATGCTAATTAGTTGCAGGTGGGTCTCAGAAGTGCTAGTATGCAACCACTCCTTGTACCATGATGTGTTGGGTGTTCTGGATCACAAACAGGTCACCAACACTGGAAGTGGTGCAACTCTATTTTATTATAAGGTTAACTATATGAACATACTTGAACTGTGGGTAAATGCAATACCAGCTTTAACTGTTGACCCTTGCCTAGTCCTAACCAGGTGATGCACTCAGCACATGGTGAATGTCTGTGTTGAAGGTTGTGAGCTCTGTGATCCGAGCTGGCTGCTACTAGAATGAGCGGGAACTGTCCTGTCCCCTGTCTTTATAGTGCGTGTGCTCTCACTGGTGATTGGCTGCGGTGTTGTGTATGCTGATTGGTCCCACTGCATGTCCATCAGTGTGTGTGTGTCTGCACCATAATATAATGGTGTATATTATGACATGTACTTCGGTACATGTGACAATAAATATCAATCAATCAAAAATCAAGTAACCGAGAAGGTATTAAAGCAGTTATGGTCATCTGGTGTAAAAAGAGAGAGAGAGGAAATGTGGTGTGGTGAGTGATGAAGGTGGGATTGCCTGGAAGAGGACGTCCTAAAACCTGACGGAAAGACGCAGTGGCAAGACACTTAAACCCAGCAGGATTGGCAGTGAAAAGGGTGACTGGCAGGAAGAGATGGAGAAAGGTTGATCAACCGGCATCGGGGTGACCCTGAGTAAAATGGAATAAACCGAAAGAAGTGGAAGAAGAAAAGCCATTTTATCACTTGGTTTTGTCCACTCAGACAATGCTGGCTATTACCCATTGGAACTTTTATCAGCATGAACCAAAATAAAACTCTCTCATTAAAATAGATCTATTAGAAATTAGGGCCTGATTTTCAAGTGCAGGTGCTGTTGGGATCCAGTGTGGGCAGAATTTAATGTGATGGTCCCTCAGGGCTCTCATGATGTTGACACCTTCGGAACTGTCTTCAATTTTCAAAGTGTTGACACAGGCAAGGAAGGGGACCCCTTCACCTACAATTAATGGTCCATTAAAGCTCCTTTAGGAGCTTGTTGACATGCCAGTGAGGATGTGGTTTCAATTTTCAGAAGGGATTCCAACAAACCCAACAGTCTGATGCACAGTTGTCTCATTCAAAGTGGAGAGAAGTGTAACTTGGAATGTAAAGTGTCTGTGCATGTGGGATCTTGTACTGGGACATGTGCATCAACTTCACTCTGAACGTGGGGTCACTTTCCCCCTAATTTTGCTGGCCCAGTAAGGAGCTGCCTGCTGTCAGCAGCAAGGTGTCGATTGACAGGCCCCAGTATGGCTGCCCCCTGTCATTGCCACTCAATCAGGGCAGGCAGCTCCCGCCTCTTGATCCAACTAATTAAGGCATTAGCATTTAAACATAATGAGGCATGGGATCGGGACTCGGAATTTAACTAGGCATTGGGATAGCTTTCCAATAACCTCGGCCCAGCTTTCAAATTCCAGCCCAAGATATCAAGATATATATCTATACTCTCTGTAGGGGGTTGCTCTCGAATGAAGTGCTGAAAGATCATATTTCATTTTTTGCATTCTGGGATAAGGTTCTTTACAAAAAGCAACACACTGCTAAAATGATATAATGCCACTAACTTCAAAGGCAATTCACCACCATCTGAACCTGCAACAGTGAGAATAGGCAATCTATGCACACAGGATTGATTGGAAGGCCTGCCTCTTTATACATTCAAAGTAGATTTCCAGTTGGTGAGCTCCCTTTATGGTGACTAAATTAAATACCATTACCCAGGTGCCAACATTCCCTCTGACACAGCCCAGTGAAATGAAGCGAATGGCTTGCTCTTCACTGTGAAAATATGATAAAATATTATAAATTAAAATAAATATTAGTTATTTCCACACAAATTGTCTCTCACTGCACATCTGCAGCAAAACATTAAGTGAACCCAAGGAATTATTATTTTTAATTAGCCGACTCATAGAGCAACAGAGTGGGTTGTATGACAGATGGCGGTGGGATTGCTTTTTAGCCAGAACCTGTGCAGTTAGGAAATTTACAGACTTCACTAATAAACACTGTGTGGAAGATTTAATCAGTGGTAAAATAGGAGAGGATCATCAACAATCCCATTGATTTAATTTTTTTATTGAACTATTAAAAGTCTTGTAATAATACTAATTTGAGCAAATATTAAGAGTATTTTTGCTGGTGAAAATCTATCAATATAATTTATTCAAGTGCTTTGGGCTGACATATCGCTCAACATTCCATATAGAATAGCGTTGCCTGCAGCATCTCAGCTTTTTATTGGTTTCTCCTTAAAGCAGAGAAAATCAAACACCCTGGCAGAATCATAATGATAAATTATAGTCCATCGTTAAATTGTCTAAACTCATAGAGCAACTGATATTGTGATGATTCTTTAGGATATATCACAATAATACATAATAAGGCCTACATATTTCAATGTGTACTGCACATGGATACACAAAGCAGAAATGTGCATGCAGTGTGACATACAATTGCATATTATTTCATTTTTTATAGGCTTTCATGTACAAACTGTGAGTTATATTTTATTGAGCAAATGTACTTGGTAATATCAGAGCCTACCTCAGAGCACTCTTAAAAAACATTTCAAGCTATGTATGCATCGGTATTCATAATACAGCCCAGGGTCAGTTCCCTCTCTCTTGCGGCCATTGGCGAACTTGCCATTGCATATGTTTATAGGCCTCTGTTTCTTTATTTTATTTCGGCACGTTACTGAGTCTGTAATTGTTTTCTGCAATGGAAGAAAATAAGAGAACAGTACTATGAAGTGGATATTATACTGTGATGAATAACACACTGACCGCAGAGTCAGATAAAATAAAAAGCTTTTGTAAGAATCAAACACACGGCCAGGAGTTGAAACTGACGCACGCCGTGTGTAACACAAGTAAAGTAAAGTCAAGAAAATACAAGTGTCTTTCGGAATCCCTAATACCCATTGGGATAGAAACATAACAAATAGAATTATGAATGAGACTTAAATAGCTCAAACTACCCTAAAGAACAAAGAGGATAAATTGTACTCCAGGATCTTGAGTTGGGCGGGATTCTCCATCCCACCGCACCAGATTTCTGGTGCAGTGCGCCCCCGGGATTCTCCGTCTCGCCAGCCGGCCAAAGGGGTTTCCCATTGTGGGCAGCCCCACGCCGTCGGGAAATCCCCGGGCTGCCAGCGCAATGGAGAATCCCGACAACGGAGAATCCAGCCCACAATTCTTCCTAACATCATTCGTAAAAACTTAAACGAGAAGCCACAAAGATAAAATGGTGCTGGAACCTATTAATCTGACCATGTTTCAAGATATATTGACACCAGCACCGCAATTAAACACAGAGTTAATATGTCCTGTGAAGGTCATCATCCTTAAAAAAATAAAGATCCTATTTAAAGAATAGCTGTTGGTTAAAAAGGTGCCAGACAGTCACCATCCTTAAGAGAAAAGTATATATAAATCTACCGATTTGTGGGACAACATGGTGGCACAGTGGTTAGCATTGCTGCCAATGGCGCTGAGGACCCGGGTTTGATACCGACACCGGATCACTGTCTGTGTGGTGTTTGCACATTCTCCCCGTGTCTGTTGGCTTTCACCCCCACAACCCGAAAGATCTACAGATTGTCTGTACTGAGTGCTGCCTTGGCTGAGTGAGAGTGCTTCTTGGAGACAAGTGGTTGGACCAACAGCATCTTGGGAAGGTAAGCAGGGAGTTTAAAAATCTACCTCGGGGATGCAGCTTTCCTTATCAGGAGCGGTGCGGAGACAAGTGGTTGGACTGACAGCACCTTGGGAAGGTAAGTGTGTATACGGTGAATCTGAGGTTTAGACTGGTGGGAAACTGAAGAGTGACGACACAGGAGTGCTGTGATTTGATTGGCCAAGTGGGGACCAGCTAAATTTGAATCTACCTGGTAAGTAGTGGTGACTGGCAGGTAGTTTTTCTTTTCTTTTCATTTATCTATTTTTGTTGTGGGCATTGTAGTTGTATAAGTTAACCTAAGAGTTAAGACATGGCAGGAGACCCCAGACCCATGTCATGCTCCTCTTGTGCGATGTGGGAGTTCAGGGACACGCCCACTGTCCCTGGCTCCTTCACGTGCAAGAAATGTGTCCAGCTGCAGCTCCTGTTAGACCGCTTGACAGCTCTGGAGCTACAGATGGACTCATCCATGATGCTGAGGAGGTCGTGGATAGCATGTTTAGCGAGTTGGTCACACCACAGATAAAGAGTACTGAGGCAGATAGGGAATGGGTGACCAACAGGCAGAGGAATTGTCGGAAGGCAGTGCAGGGGCCCTCTGCGATCATCTCCCTCCAAAACAGGCGTACTGTTTTGGATACTGTTGGGGGAAATGGCTTACCAGGGGAACCTTACCATAGCAAGGTTCATGGCACCATGGCTGGCTCTGCTGCGCAGGAGGGCAGGATAAAGAGTGGTAAAGCTATAGTGAAAGGGGATTTGATTGTAAGGGGAGTAATCAGGCCTTTCTGCGGATGCAAGCGAGCCTCCAGGAAGGTATGTTGCCTCCTGGGTGCAAGGTTCCTGGATGTCTCAGAGTGGCTGCAGGACATTCTAAAGGGGGAGGGTGAACAGCCAGCTGTCGTGGTGCATATAGGCAACAACAATATAGGTAAAAAATTAGATGAGGTCCTACATGCTGAATTTAGGGCGTTAGAAGCTAAACTAAAAAGTAGGACCTCAAAGGTAGTAATCTCAGGATTGCTACCAGTGCCACGTGATAGTCAGAGTAGGAATGACAGGATAGACAGGATGAATGTGTGGCTTGAGAGATGGTGCAGAAGGGAGGGATTCAGATTTTTGGGACATTGGAACCGATTCTGGGAGAGCTTTACAAATTGGACAGTCTAGGCACGACCTGGGCACGACTGGAATCAATATCCTAGGGGGGTTGTATGCTTGCGCTGTTGAGGATGATTTAAACTAATGTGGCAGGGGGATGGGAACCAATGCAGGAAGTCAGAGGATAGTAAAGAGGGGATAGAAACAAAAGCCAGTAAGGAGAAAAGTGGAAGGCAGAGAAACAGATTGAACTGCATTTATTTCAATGAAAGAGGCCTAACGGGCAAGGCAGATGAACTCAGGGCATGGATAGGCACATGGGACTGGGGATATGATAGCCAATACTGAAAAATAGCTAAAGGAGTGGCAGGACTGGCAGCTCAATGTTCCGGGGTACAAATGCTATAAGAAAGATAGACCAGGAGATAGGAGGGGAGGGGGAGTTGCATTTTTGATTAGGGACAACATCACAGCAGTACAGAGAGAGGATATAACCAAGGGTTCGCCCATTGAGTCTATATGGGTAGAACTGAAAAATAATAAGGGTGAGATCATTTTGATAGGCCTGTACTATTGGCCCCCAAATAATCAGCAGGAAATCGAGAAGCAAACATGGAAGGCGATTACAGATAGCTGCCGGAAAAATAGGGCGGTAATAGTAGTGGACTTTAATTTCCCAACATTAACTGGGACAGCCATAGCACTAGGGGTTTGGATGGAGAGAAATTTATCGCGTGTATTCAGGAAGAATTCTTCATTCATTATGTGGATGGCCTGACTAGTGAGGGGGCAAACCTTGGCCTCCTCTTGGAGAATAAGGAAGGACAGGTGACAGAAGTGTAACTGAGGGATCACTTTGGGACCAGTGACCATAATTTCATTAGTTTTAAGATAGCTCTGGAGAATGATATTTCTGGCCCAAAAGTTAAAATGCTAAATTGGGCCAAGCCAATTTCGATGGTATTAGGCGGGAACTTTCAAAAGTTGATTGGGCGACTCTGTTTACAGGCAAGGGGACTGCTGGTAAATCGGAGTCTTTCAAAAGGGTGTGAACTAGGGTTCAAGGTGAGCACATTCCTCTTAGAGTGAAGGGGAAGGCTGATAGAAGTAGGGAACCCTGGATGACTCGGGATATTGAGGCCATGGTCAAAAGGAAGAAGGAGGCATATGATATGCATAGGCAGCTGGGATCAAGTGGATCCCTTGAAGAGGATAGGGCTTGTCGGAATAGAGTTAAGAAAGAAATCAGGAGGACAAAAAGGGGACATGAGATTGTCTTAGCAGATAAGGCAAAGGAAAATCCAAAGAGCTTTTACAAATACATGAAGGGCAAAAGAGTGACTCGGGAGAGGGTAGGGCCTCTTAAGGATAAACAAGGTCATCTATGTGCAGCTTCACAAGGGATGGGAGAGGTCCTAAATGAATATTTAGTGGTGATCTGTATATCTGTGTATATTAAGCAAGGGGTCAATGTAGATGCAATACAATTGAGCAATCACTAGAGGGAGCACGGGAGGTATAAAAACACACAAACAGGAAGTCAGCCGACACTTCACAGGAACGGGAGCTGGTAGCAAGACACAGACAGGCAGCTCAAATGTAACTTAAAGTTAAGCACTGAAGAGAAAACAAACTCACAATAAAGCATCTACTTCAACTTCAAGACTACGAGTGTTATTAAGACACAAGGAAAACACATGGTACTAGGAGACTTCAAAACGCTTACTATAACACAAGCTGCGGACACAAAAAGACCAAAATGGCAAGGAAACTTCCTACCGGGCATTCGACGTGGGAAGACTTCGCTAATTCGATGATATCTGTTGGAACCCCACCTCAGTTGAACACAACCGGTAATTTAAGTAATGACTGGAAAAGATTTAAACAAATGTTCGATATATATATCATAGCTAATGATTTAAAAGCAGCCCCAGAAGAAATGAAACTAGGTCTACTCATCTCAGGACATGAATCTAGAGAAATATATAATTGCTTTAAATACTAGAAAGGTGAAGACAGCGCCAAACTAGAAGTAATACTAAAAAAAATTGAAGTGCACTGTATGGAATTTGAACAGTACTGTATGCTCAGAGACCAAATTGCACAGGGAATGAGTGATGCAAAACTAAAACAATCAAAACCTGAACAGAAAGGGTTCACTCTGAAAATCGCGATTGAAAAGTCCAGATCAAAAGGAAAAAGTAACTTTAATGTCTTACAAAGCAAAAACACTGAAATCCACTCCAAAATGGCGTCTGAGCACATTTTACAATCTCCGTGGAACAAAAGACAAAAATCTGCGTTTACGCATGCGCAGGAAACAAGCCGCGCATGCGCAGTTAAAATCAGCCGTTTTGCCTTCTGCACATGCGCAAGCCGCGCTTGCGCAGAGTACCAAAACCCGCAGAGTAAAGGAAGATTGATGTGCACATGCGCAATGTGCTGAAGGTATTAAAGTGCATCAAGATAGATAAATCCCCGGGACTTGATGAAATGTATCCCAGGAAGTTGTGGGAGGCTAGAGAGGAAATTGCCGGCCCCCTAGCTAAGATATTTGAATAATCGACAGTGACAGGGGAGATGCCTGAAGATTGGAGGCTGGCAAATGTTGTGCCGTTGTTTAAGAAGGGCTGTAGGGATAAGCCTGGGAACTACAGACAGGTGAGCCTTACTTCTGTAGTGGGTAAATTGTTAGAAGGTATTCTGAGGGACAGGATCTACAGGCACTTAGACAGGCACGGGCTAATTTGGGAAAGTCAACATGGCTTTGTAAAGGGAAAACCATGTCTCACAAATTTGATTGAGTTTCTTTGAAGGGTTAACCAAGAAGGTAGATGAGGGCAGTGCGGTCGACGTTGTCTGCATGGACTTTAACAAGACCTTTGACAAGTTTAAATCTCATGGAATCCAGGGCCGGGTTCGAATAGGGGTCCTCAGCACCATAAGGCAGCAGTGCTAACCACTGTGCCGCCCCCCCCCCCCCCGCTTTTCTCCCTTTTTGGCATCTTTACAGGGTATGTGTCTTCCTATGCAAGGTTTTTGAGTTTTAAAGCTGTTTCAACTGTCCATTGCACTTTAAAAATAGTATTTTTGGGGGGAGAGCCTCCACGTGCACGCTACCCTCTACATACGCCACCGGAAGTTTTATCCAGGTACATTTTAAACGATGTGAGGCAACCCACCTCTCCCACCCTCCCAGGCAGTGCGTTTCAGACTGTAAACGCCCTCTGAGTAAAAAGGCTTTTCTTCACAGCTCCCCTAAACCTCCTACCCCTCACCCTAAACTTGTGTTCAATCGTGGCATGGCGAGTACATGAATGGGATGGGAATAGAGGGATACGGACCCCGGAAGTGTAGAAGATTTTAGTTTAGATGGGCAGCATGGTCGGCGCAGGCTTGGAGGGCCGAAGGGCCTGTTCCTGTGCTGTACTTTTCTTTGTTCTTTGTTTCTTTGTTGTGACTGACCCTTCAACTCAGGGGAACAGCTGCTCCCTATCCACCATGTCCATGCCCCTCATAATCTTATCCATCTCGATCAGGTTGCCCCTCAGTCTTCTCTGCTCCAACAAAACCAACCCAAGCCTAATCAACCCCTCTTCATAACTTAAATATTCCATCCCAGGCAACATCCTCGTGAATTGGGCAGCAAGATGGCACTGCTGCCTCATTGCTCCGAGGGCCAGGGTTCAATCACTGCCCCGGGTCACTATCCGTGTGGAGTTTGAACATTCCCCCCGTGTCTGCGTGGGTCGCACACCCCCACAACCAAATGATGTGCAGGGTAAGCGGATTGGCCACGCCAAATTGCTCCTTAATTGGAAAAAAATTACTTTTAAAAACATCCTGGTTATGTTATTCTCTAAGTCTGAATAAAGATTGTAGACTTCCAGTTAACACAAATACTTTATTCAGTAGGTTTGTTCTGTTTCCAGAGCTTAACTAGATGTAATACAGTCAAGAGGTATGACCAGTGAAGCTAAGGTAAACTGCCTATGCTGAGCTGTCTCTGTCTGCTGCTGCTTACTAGCCTTGTGCTTCTGAAAGAGGCAGATCCTACTTTGGGCTGGATCCTTTATACCCGTCTCTGATGCTGCCCTCTAGTGATGCTGTGGCTGTTACATCTGTGCTGTGGTCCCTGGTGTATGTGCAGATGTATGTACAGATCACTACATCCCCCCCCCCCCCTTTTATTTGACATGTTTTCTAGACTGGCCTCAAGAAAACTGTCCATAACAAGTGGTGAGAATATGCAAATCTGCACACTGAAAACAATAAAAGTAATACGGAAACAATTAACTGTGTTGTGAGTCCATTGTGAGAAATGTCCATATTCGTCTTGTGCGTGTGTTGAAGTGTCGTCACAAATTTAACCGGTTGGGTGCCTTACGGCTTCTGCTGGAGCATCTTAACGGTGGTAGTAGGGATGATGTTTTGATGTCATCAAGAGTACTGTCTGGTGTTGTGTGGCAAGGAACGTCCTGTGGACAAATGGACTCGGTCAAGTCCAGTGTGGGAAATACTGGCGTTGTAGGTCAAATCTCTAATAGATCCCGATGGTTACGGCGGAAAAGTACTCCCGCAGACGATTTGACAATGTAGGACCGCGGTGCCTCCTGCCTGATCACCGTGGCTGACTCAGATCATCCGCCTTCTGGGTCCCTGGTTCTGACGATGTCACCTATTGTCAGTGGCTTGAGTGGGATCGCATGTTGATCATAGTATTATTTTTGTTTGGAGCGGAGTGCCTGCATTTTGTCGAGAACCAGTGCATTGCTGGGGTCTCGGAATTGCATTGCCGGTAGGGTTGTCCGGATGTCTCTGCCGAAGTGCATTTGCGCTGGCGACAGTCCTGAGCTCAATGGGGTTGCTCAGTACGATAACAGAGCTAGGTTGATGTTGGAACGTGACTCGGTTGCCTTGCTGATGAGTCGTTTAATGATGTGGACACCTTTTTCCCCTGTTCCATTTAATTGCGGGTAGCGATTCTGTGTCGCACCATTGTCTGACCTCGACTTTTTCCTGTGTTTGTGGTATTGATTCTGTATGTCATCATTCGTGAAAGCTGTTTTGCTTGTTTGTTCTGGAGCAGACGTGAATTTGTGAGATTCTTTATCATGCCATGGCATGTTTGTACTCTTGCCATTGTTTCGCAGTGTGCTGTGGCATTGTCCTTCACGTGCAGAGTTGTACCCTGTTGTACAGGTAGTTGTTTCATTGTTGTTGTTTCTGTCGTTTCATTCTTTGTTGTTTTCGTTGTCGTTGTTGTTGTTGTTTTTGGCGTTTCTGTCTTGGTTGTTTTCGTTGGCGTCCTTGTTGTTGTCGTTCTTGTTATTTTTGTCGTGCTTGTTGTTTCTGTTTTTGTTGTTTCGTCGCTGTTCTTGTCATTTTTCTTGTCGTGCATGTTGTTCCTGGGATGCTTCGTGTTGCTTTTGTCGTTCTTGTTGCGCTGCATGTTGTTTTTGTTGTTGCTGTTGTTGTTCTTGTTTCTGCTGTGCTTCTTGCGGTTTTTGTTGTTCTTGCTGCGTTCAATGAGTGTGCCCTGTGGATGATTTGAGTCATTGTCACAGTTATTGGTGTCAGTGTCCTTTGTGGTATCTGCTACATTGAGCGTTTCTTCTTGAGAATTGTGAGAATGATCTGATGTTGGTGACATCAGTCATTTGTGGAGGATTTGATTCCTCTTCTTTACTTACTTGGTACTCCTCTTCTAGAGTCATTTCTGGTTCACTTGAATCATCATTGATTTCTAGATCCTCCTCTTTTGGAGTCATTTCAGGGTCACTTGAATTATCATTGATTTCTTGATTCTCCTCGTTTGGAGTCATTTCAGGTTCATTTGAATCATCTGTGATCTCTTTGTGCTCCTTTTCTGGAGTCAAAATCTTCAAGATTACATTTGACGTGGTCTCCCTGGACTCATGGGTGGCCGTCCTCTGATTGTTGAGTGCTTCTGTGCAGACGAGCTGAGATATGTCAGTCTCGCTGTGATCCTGCACATCCTGTATGGGAATTGTGATTTCTTCGTCACTTGTCTCACATACAGTGGGTAGACATTCAGTGTCTTCTTCTGGTGGCTCAAATAAGCTTGATAGATCTTCATGGTCTTGTACATGCATAGCATTCGCTATGGAGTGTTTGCTTGCTTCTATTTTTGAATCTGTCACCGAGTGTCTGTGGAGTCCTTCATCGCTCTCTTTGTGGAGTCCTTCATCATTCTCTCTGTGGAGTCCTTCATCGCTCTCTCTGTGGAGTTTGTCATCGCTCTCTCTGTGGAGTCTGTCATCGCTCTCTTTGTGGAGTCGTGCAGTGTTCTCGCTGTAGCGGCAATCTGTGCTCTCTCAACGGAGTCGTTCTGTGCTCTCTGTGTGGCGTCGTCTTCGTCTTGAGTATTGCTGTCATCCAATGTACCGACGATCTGCCATGGCACCATGGTATTGGATTCATCTACCGTGAGAAGAGTCGTATTGAGCTTTTCAACCGTGTTGCTGATGCTGTGATCAGCAGATCCGAATAACTCAGCCATGTCTGAGCAGTATTGTGTTCGATAGACAAATCATCGCTTTTTGTTTCGGAGTTGTTCATGTTCAATGAACAAATCATCTTCTTGTGTGGAGGCTGGGACCCTTTGTGGTGCATGGACCACTCTTTGTTTCTTGGCGTCAGGCCGCAGCATAATCCTGCACTCATGAGTCGGGATGTCATATATACTGGGCTGAAGATTCTCCAATCCGAAGAACTCATCGTCGGGGTCTTCCCGGTACAACACCTCTAGTGGTTCGGATTTGGTACTGGGGTAGCCATCTCCCAAGATGAAATCTTCACCTGAGTCATAGTCTACAAGGACCATATCATCTTCTAGGGCGGTGCTAACTGCTTGTTCCAGGGTGTTGTGACAGTTATTTTCAATTGCTGGTGTAAGTTCAGGCATTGTTCTGTCTTTTGAGGCAAGAAAATTGGGTTTTGCAGCTTTAAATTCTTTTTGTTCATTTTCGTGCATTTCCCTTTTAAGTGGGCATGGTCCTGGGCCTCTGATGTCATGACACTTGTGACATCATGCATAGGACTCGATTGCCCATGCGCACACCGTGTTTCCTGTACTGTGCGCTCTTTTCGCAACTGAGCATGTGCGGCTCCTTTCTCAAGATGGCTGCCACTCAGAACCTTCGTCTTCCTCCAATTCAACCCTGCTTCCGCCTCATGGTGAGTGTTCGCGCCATTTTTATCGATTTTGTTTTCTAAATTATGATTCTGTGTTTGTAGAGACTCAAAATACTGATTTTGTTTTTGTTCATAAACAAGGCATTTTTGTATAGCGAATCTAGAGTTAGATACTTATTTTGTGAAAGTTCTTCCCTCAAATTTTTATCAGATAGTCCAGAAATTAATTGATGCATTATCACAGTGTCTCTGAAATCAGCATAATCACAGCCTTGTGGTATTAACTTGAGATTTGTAATAAAATCAGAGATGGGCCCTCCGTTTCTCTGACAAGAGTTAAATCTTTCCAGCATCTCACCAGCCTGACTGTTACAGCGTTCATCAAATCTTTTGAGTATAACATGTACTTTGATGTTGTCCTCACCTTCTAAGTAATTAAAGCAATTATAGATTTCTCTAGCTTCATGCCCTCCTGTTGAGAGTAGTAGGGCTATTTTCATTGTGTCACAGGCAGTGCTTAAATCATTAGCTATGATAAATATTTGGAACAGCTGTTCAAACATTTTCCAGTTATAACTTAAATTACCGGTTGTTTCCAGCTGCCATGGAGTTCCAACAAGTTCCATCGAATCAGTTAGTCGTCCAGGATCCATTTGCTGCGAAGTCTTCCGCAGTCGAATATCCGGTTTAGGTTTTTCTTCTCTTGCTGGTGTCTAGCTAGCTTTCTGAAATCACTCCTGGTATCAGATGTTATTCTCTAAGTCTGAATAAAGATTGTAGACTTCCAGTTAACATAAATACTTTATTCAGTGGGTTTGTTCTGTTTCCAGCTTAACGAGATATAATACAGTCAAGAGGTATGACCAGTGAAGCTAAGGTAAACTGCCTGCTGAGCTGTCTCTGTCTGCTGCTGCTCACTAGCCTTGTGCTTCTGAAAGAGGCGGATCCTCCCTTGGGCTGGACCCTTTATACCTTTCTCTGATGCTGCCCTCCAGTGATGCTGTGGCTGTTACATCTGTGCTGTGGTCCCTGGTGTATGTGCAGATGTATGTACAGATGACTACACTGGTGATTTCCACTCCAGTGCAATCACATCGTTCCTACAATATGATGAACAGAACTGCACGCAGTACACCAGCTGTGGCCTCACCAATATTCTATACAACTCCAACATGACTTCCCTGCTTTTTAATCTATGCCCCGATTGATAAAGTGTCACATATGCCTTTTTCACCATCCTATTAACCTGCCCTTCCATCTTCTATGGCCAAACACACCAAGATCCCTTTGTTTCACGGAACTTCCCAGTGTCATGCCTTTTGTTGAATACTTCCTTGTCAAATTTCCCCTTCCAAAGCGTATCACCTCACACTTTTCAGGGTTAAATTCCATCTGCCACTTATCTACCCATTTGACCATCCGGTCTTTATCTTCCTGCAACCCAACACACTCAAACACACTGTTAACCATCCGGCCAATCTTTGTGCCATCCCCAAACTTACTAAATGCATATTTAAATGAGCCACTCGGCTGACTTCGACGAAGAGCATGGGTGTTATCCCTGGTGACCTGGGCCAATATGGATCCCTCAATCGACATCACAAAAGACAGATTATCTGGTCATTATCACGTTGCTGTTGGTAGGAATTTGCTGAGTGCAAAGTGGCTGATTTCTACATTACAACAGTGAGCACATTTCAAATAGTACTTCATTGGCTGTAAATTGCAACAGGAATGATGCACAGGTGAAATAGTTATAATGATTTATACTCCACATGCATTACAAGTAAAACTCCTGTGCTAAATACTTCAGGGTTTACAAACTTTTACTTGTGGATTGGAACTGTTAGCTGTCACCAATTTTCACTAATTCAAAACACTTGATAGACCCAGCAGGCTTTGCAATTATATTTTATTAAGGTATTTGAAATTTTTTATAACAGTAACATAAACAATGACATCAACATGGTAAAATAAACATTTCCTCCCCCCCAGCCCAATCTTCACGCACCTCAACCATACAACAATTCACCTGCCCCCTCCCCCCCCCTCTACTTTGGAATACTGCATCTGCTGACATTTTAATTTTCCCCGAGAAAGTCTTCCTCCGGGAGAAACCCTAACATTGACCCTCTTAAGGCGAACTTTATTTTCTCGAGACTGAGAAACCCAGCCATGTGCCTAACCCAGGTCTCTACACTCAGGAGTTTCGAGTCCCTCCACATTAACAAGATCCGTCTCCAGGCTACCAGGGAGGCAAAGGCCAAGACGTCGCCCACTGAACTCCCGGATCTTCCGACACTCCAAAGATCGCTACCTCCGGACTCGGCACCACCCGTGTTTTTAGCACCGTGGACATTGCCTTAGTAAAATCCTGCCAAAACCCTCTAAGCTTCGGGCATGCCCAAAACATGTGGACATGATTTGCTGGGCTTCCCGCGCACCTCGCACACCTATCCTCTACCCCGAAAAACCTGCTCATCCTAGCCGCTGTCATGTGTGCCCGGTGGACTACGTTAAATTGTATCAGGCTAAGTCTGGTGCATGATGAGGAGGTATTAATCCTGCTTAGGGCATCCGCTCATAGCCCCGCCTCTATCTCTCCTCCTAGCTTGTCCTCCCACTTGCCCTTAAGTTCCTCCACCGGAGTTTCCTCCGCCTCAGAAAGCTCCTGGTAAATATCCGATACCTTACCCTCTCCCACCCAGGTACTGGAGACTACTTTATCCTGTATCCCCCATGGCGGCAACAGCTGAAAGGCCGGCACCTGTTTTCTCAGGCAGTCTCGCACCTGCAAATACCTAAAACCATTCCCTGCTGGCAATTTAAATTTATTCTCCAAAGCTTTCAAGCTGGGAAAGCTCCCGTCTATAAATAGATCTCCCATCCTTCCAATTCCTGCCCCCTGCCAATACTGGAACCCGCCATCTAGCTTACCCGGTACAAACCTGCGGTTATTATAAATCGGGGTCCAAATTGATGCTCCCTCCACTCTCTTATATCTCCTCCATTGCCCCCAGATCCTCAGAGCTGCCACTACCATCGGACTTGTGGAGTATCGGGCCGGCGAGAATGGCAGAGGTGCCATTATCAATGATCCCAGACTGGTGTCTTTACATGACGCAGCCTCCATCCGCTCCCATGCTGACCCCTCCCCCACTACCCACTTCCGAATCATGGCTATATTAGCCACCCAGTAGTAATTGCAGAGGTTCTGCAGCGCCAATCCACCCTCCCTCCGACTGCACTCCAACAATACTTTCTTCACTCGTGGGGTTTTACTCGCCCACACAAAGCCCAAAATAATCTTATTCACCCGCTTGAAAATAAAGGGATAAAGATGGGGAGGCACTGAAAGACAAACAGAAATCTGGGGAGGACCGTCATTTTCACGGCCTGTACCCTCCCCGCCAGTGACAGCGGGAGCATGTCCCATCTCTTAAAGTCCCCTTTCATTTGTTCTACCAACCGGGATAGGTTTAACTTGTAGTACCTCCCATTTGCAGGCCACCTGGATTCCCAGATATCGAAAGTTCTTCCTTACCATTCTAATCAGCAGCTCTCCCAGTCTCTTCTCCTGTCCTCTTGCCTGGATAGCAAACATCTCGCTTTTCCCCATGTTCAATTTATACCCCGTAAAATTGCAAAATTCCCCCAAGATTCGCATTACTTCCCCCATCCCCTCCAGCGGGTCCGAAATGTGCAAGAGCAGGTCATCTGCATAGAGCGAGACGTGGTGCTCCACCCCACCAACCGAACCAGCCCTTTCCAGTTCCTAGAGGCTCTTAACGCCATGGTCAATGGCTCTATGGCCAGAGCAAACAGTAACAGGGAGAGGGGGCACCCTTGCCTCGTCCCTCGGTGCAGTTCAAAATACCCTGACCTCAGCCGGTTCGTACGCACACTCGCTACTGGTGCCTGATAGAGCAACCGCACCCAGTTAATAAAGTCCTCACCAAACCCAAACATTCCCAGCGCCTCCCACAGGTAATTCCACTCCACCCGATCCAAAGCCTTCTCCGCATCCATCGCTACCACCACCTCCACCTCCTCTCCTTCTGAGGGCATCATAATAACATTTGGAAGCCTTCGAACATTGGCCTTACGTTGCCTGCCCTTAACAAATCCTGCCTGGTCTTCCCCTATCACCCCCGGGACACAGTCCTCTATCCTTGTGGCCAGTATCTTAGCTAGCAGTTTGGCATCCACATTCAGTAGAGAAATCGACCTGTATGACCCGCATTGCTCCGGATCCTTCTCCCGTTTCAGGATCAATAAAATCGAGGCCTGCGACATTGTTGGGGGGAGGACTCCCTTCTCTCTTGCTTCGCTAAATGTTGTTACCAGCAGTGGGCTCAATATCTCTGAAAATTTCTTATAGAATTCCACCAGGTAGCCATCAGGCTCCGGGGCCTTGCCCGACTGCATGCCCTCCAGCCCCTTGATTATTTCCTCAATCTCAATTGGGGCTCCCAGGTCCTCCTCCACCATCTGGAACCTCAACTGATCCAGAAATTGTCTCATCCCCTCCACCCCAGCCGGGGGTTCCAACTCATATAATTTACTGTAATAGTCCTTAAACACCTCGTTCACCCCCGCTGGGTTCAGGACAGTATTACTCTTTACTTTACCTATCTCCCTGGCCGCCTCTCTTTTCCTGAGCTGGTGCGCCAACATTCTGCTCATAGATCGCCCCCCTTGCCTTCCTCAACTGTTCCACTGCTTTCCCTGTGGTCAACAGCCTAAACTTCACCTGTAACCTCCGCCGCTCCCTCAGTAGCCCGCGTCCAGGGCCTCCGAGTATCTCCTGTCCTCCACTAATCTATCCCTCTCAGCCCATTCCACCTTTTCGTATTGAGATTAATCCCCCTCTGACTACTGCCTGCAAAGCTTCCCAGGCCGTCGCTGCAGAGACCTCCCCCATATCATTTGTTTCCAGGTAGTTCTGGATGGACTTGTTAACCCGCCCACAGATCGCTTCGTCCGTTAGCAACCCCACATCCAGTCTCCACAGCGGGCGTTGCCCTCTCTCCACACTAACCCATAGATCTACCCAGTGCAGGGCATGATCCGACACTGCAATAGCCGAGTACTCAGTACCCACCACCTTCGGTATTAGTGCCCTGCTCAGAACAAAAAGGTCGATGCGTGACTATACCTTGTGGACATGTGAGAAAAAGGAAAACTCCTTCGTCCTCGGCCGTGCAAATCTCCATGGGTCTACTCCCCCCATCTGTTCCATAAAACCCTTCAATTCCTTTGCCGCAGCCGGCCTCCTCCCTGTCCTGGATTTTGACCGGTCCAATTCCGGATCAATGACTGTATTGAAGTCCCCTCCCTTGGTCAGGTTATGTGACTCTAAGTCTGGGATTTTACCCGCCTCATAAATTCCACGTGGTCCCAATTCGGAGCATATATCTTCACAAATACCACTCGCATCCCCTCCAGCTTCCCACTCACCATTATGTACCTACCCCCTTGTCTGACACGATTCTCCCTGCCTTAAATGCCACTCGTTTGCTGATCAAGATCGCCACCCCCGCTGGTCTTTGAGTCCAGTCCTGAGTGGAACACTTGGCTAACCCACCCCTTCCTCAATCTCGTCTGGTCTGTAATCTTTCGGTGTGTCTCTTGTAGCATTGCCACGTCCGCTTTCAGTTCCCTCAAATGCGCGAACACGCGAGCCCTCTTGACCGGCCCATTGTGTCCTCTCACGTTCCATGTGATCAGCCTGGACGGGGGGCTTCCAACCCTCCCCCCTTGCCGACTAGCCATCATCCTTTTTAGGCCAGCCTCAAGCTCACGCCCTCCGCTTCCTCACTTGGGCTGTCGCCGTTCCCGACCTCCCATTTGTCCCCTAGCACTAGAAACCCAATCCCCCAAATCAAGCTCCATCTTAACACCTGCTCACCCCCTACCGCACTTCCGAGAGTCAGCTGATCCATGCTGACTCGATAGCTCCCGCCCCTGGCACCAAGCAGTCTGTCTCCCTATTGTACTCTCCTCTCTCCCCCCTACATGAATAGACATTTTAAAAGCATCACATTCCCCAGTAAACAAACAACAGAAAAAACAGTGAAGAAACAATCACTTTAGAAAAATAGTCACCCAAAAAGCAGAACTAAATTCAAAGCCCATCCCCCCTCTAACAAGGTCCCTGCAAGACAGATCAACCTTTAACCATCCACACAGCCCACTATTTCACATAGAGCTACTTATATTTATACAACCCAGCACAACAAATCGCTGCCACAGTACTTCTCCAAGGCTTAAGTGTCTTTTCATTCGCCTCCAGCTTCATTTCTTTAATAGAGGTCCATACTTCGTCTGGGGTTTCAAAGTACAAGTCCCGTTTCTCGTGTGTGACCCACAGACGGGCTGGGTACAGCATCCTGAACTTCACCCCCTTCTTAAAGAGGGTCGTTTTTGCCCGATTGAACCCAGCTCGCTCTTGGCCAAATCCGCTGCCAGGTCCTGATAGATGTGCAACTCACAGTTCTCCCACTTGCTGCTCCGTACTTTCTTGGCCCACCACAAAACCTGTTCCTTGTCCATGAAATGGTGAAAATGCACCACCATGGCCCTCGTTGGCTCATTTGCTCTGGGCTTCTTCGCGAGGCTCTGTGCGCTCTGTCCAATTCCAGGTGCCGAGGGAACGCCCCAGCCCCCATCAACTTCTCCAACATGTCCGTCACATAGGCCCTCATATCCGATCCCTCACTGCCTTCAGGGAGGCCAACAATTTTCAGATTCTGCCTCCTGATCCTATTCTGCAGGTCCTCCAGCTTCTGCATTCTTTTCTGGCGGTCGCTCATCATCCCCACCTTGTTTTCCAGCACGGTTATATACTCCGTCAGGGAATTACAGGCCGGTGAGCCTTACGTCAATGGTAGGGAAATTACTGGAGAGAATTCTTCGAGGCAGGATCTAGTCCCATTTGGAAGCAAATGGACGTATTAGTGAGAGACAGCATGGTTTTGTGAAGGGGAGGTCATGTCTCACTAACTTTTTCGAAGAGGTCACAAAGATGATTGATGCAGGTAGGGCAGTGGATGTTGTCTATATGGACTTCAGTAAGGCCTTTGACAAGGTCCCTCATGGTAGACTGGTGCAAAAGGTGAAGTCACACGGGATCAGGGGTGAGCTGGCAAGATGGATACAGAACTGGCTAGGTCATAGAAGGCAGAGAGTAGCAATGGAAGGGTGCTTTTCTAATTGGAGGGCTGTGACTAGTGATGTTCCGCAGGGTTCAGTGCTGGGACCTTTGCTGTTCGGTAGTATATATAAATGATTTGGAAGAAAATGTAACTTGTCTGATTAGTAAGTTTGCAGACAACATAAAGGTTGGTGGAATTGCGGATAGCGATGAGGACTGTCAGAGGATACAGCAGGATTTAGATTGTTTGGAGACTTGGGAGGAGAGATGGCAGATGGAGTTTAATCTGGACAAATGTGAGGTAATGCATTTTGGAAGGTCTAATGCAGGTAGGGAATATATAGTCAATGGTAGAACCCTCAAGAGTATTGAAAGTCAGAGAGATCTAGGTGTACATGTCCACAGGTCACTGAAAGGGGCAACGCAGGTGGAGAAGATAGTCAAGAAGGCATATGGCATGCTTGCCTTCATTGGCCGGGGCATTGAGTATAAGAATTGGCAGCTGTATAGAACCTTAGTTAGGCCACACTTGGAATATAGTGTTCAATTCTAGTCGCCACACTACGAGAAGGATTTGGAGGCTTTAGAGAGGGTGCAGAAGAGATTTACCAGGATGTTGCCTGGTATGGAGGGCATTAGCTATGAGGAGCGGTTGAATAAACCTGGTTTGTTCTCACTGGAACGACGGAGGTTGAGGGGCAACCTGATAGAGGTCTACAAAATTATGAGGGGCAGAGACAGAGTGGATAGTCAGAGGCTTTTTCCCAGGGTAGAGGGGTCAATTACTAGGGGGCATAGGTTTAAGGTGCAAGGGGCAAGGTTTAGAGTAGATGTACGAGGCAAGTTTTTTACACAGAGGGTAGTGGGTGCCTGGAACTCGCTGCCGGAGGAGGTGGTGGAAGCAGGGACGATAGTGACGTTTAAGGGGCATCTTGACAACTACATGAATAGGATGGGAATAGAGGGATACGAACCAAGGAAGTGCAGAAGATTGTAGTTTGGTCGGGCAGCATGGTCGGCACGGGCTTGGAGGGCCGAAGGGCCTGTTCCTGTGCTATACTTTTCTTTGTTCTTTGTTCCTCGTGCTCGGACAACTTTTGTTTGACCTCCTGGATCGCTCTCCAGTGGGTTTCCTGATTCTGAACCACTTGATCAATCGAAGCCTTAATCGGGTCCAGCGTGTCCTCCTTCTGCTTGGCGAAGCAATCCTCGACAAACTTCACCAGCTGATCCGTCGACCACTGTGCCGTCTCCCCATGGCCCTTGCTCTCCGCCATGCTGTCCCGTGTTACCAGCTCTGCTCGCGTCTCCCTTATAGGACTTTGTCTTCTCACACGGCCACTTTTGGTCCAATTCTCCAGACACCGGAGGGGGATTTCTCCTTACTGTCTCACTCTTCACTGATTTATCCCATAAAATCCGAAAACAAAACGGGGGAAAAAGGTCCAAAACTCCGTTACAGGCGGGAGCTATCAAATATATGACCTACTCCTCCATGGCCGCCACCGGAAGTCCAGGTTTTGCAATTATAACCCTCCTTGCCGCCCCCCCCCCCTCTCCTATTTTAGTTGGTCACATAAATTCTTCCTTTCAAAATCATTGTCATCACCCACCTCCTCAAAATAACATTCACAATCCTCTGCCTTTGCAAGCTACTGCCATTTCTCCAACTTTCCCTTTTTCTCCAAAGTCATAGAATCATAGAACCCCTATAGCGAGGGGCCATTCGGCCCAGCGAGTCTGCACCGATCCTCCGAACAAGCACCAAATGCCCGCCCTATCACTGTAACCCCACCTAACCTTTGGACACTAAGGGGCGATTTAGCATGGCCAATCCACCTAACCTGCATACCCTTTTGGAGTATGGGAGCAAACCAGAGCACCCGGAGTAAACCCATGCAAACATGGGGAGAACGTGCAAACTTCACACAGACAGGCACCCGAGGTCGAAATTGAACCCAGGCGCTGTGAGGCAGCAATGCTAACCATTGTCCCACCGGCCGCCTTGAGTATGTTGTCATCTCACAGCTCCATGCTCAAATGTTCCAATTAGATTTCTTCCTCTGCCACAACACCAAAAAGGTCCTTGTTAAAGTCGCTCTGAGGCTGTGGTTCGATATTCCTCCTCAACGCCTCTATAATGGCAAAAACGCACAGTGGGCTAAACAGCTGGCTTGTAATGCAGAACAAGGTCAGCAGCGCGGGTTTAATTCCCGTACCAGCCTCCCTGAACAGGCATCGGAATATGGCGACTAGGGGCTTTTCACAGTAACTTCATTGAAGCCTACTTGTGACAATAAACGATTATTATTATTATTATTATTATTATTATTAATAAATAAAAGAAAGGGAAAATAAGGGACTAGACAGGGAGGAACCAGGAAGGACCCTTACAGAGTACAGGCACACTGTTCAGGCATCAAAATGTGCTGCTTGTGCAGTGCACTAATCACCCTTTGAGACATGGTACCTGTGCTTTCGAGGAGTTACTGAGAGTTGAGAATATTTTGTTTATTAAACATCAACAGTAACAAAGAAACTACAGAGAGTGTAGTGAACACAGCCCAGTCCATCATGCAAACCTGCCTCCCATCCATTGACTCTGTCTACACTTACTGCTGCATTGACAGCGGGCACCATAATCAAAGACCCCACCTACCCGGCTTATTCTCTCTTCCAACTTCTTCCAACGGGCAGGAGATACAAAAGTCTGAGAACACGCACAAACAGATTCAAAAACAGCGTCTTCCTCGCTGTTACTAGACTCCTGGATGACTCTCTTATGGACTGATCTGATGTCTTCGCACATCTTCTCTACTGAGTAGTACTACACACCATATGCTTCACCTGATGCCTGTGTCTATGTATTTACATTGTGTATTTGTGTTTGCCCTATTTTCTTATGGAATGATCTGTCTGGACTGTACCAGAACAATACTTTTCACTATACCTCTGTACACGTGACAGTAAATAAAATCTGAATCCAATCATCCGCCAGCAGCCTCTCATCTAACCGCCATTGCGGACGTTGGGCCTCCTCGTGAACCACCCGCAAATCCAACTAATGCGGCACATGGCCAGAGACTACTATCGGCAAACACCCCAAGTCGGTCACCCCTGCCAACAGCTCCTTGTCCATTATGAAAAAATCGATCCAGGAATATATCAGTGCACATGGGAGAAGTATGAAAACTTCTTCGCCCTCGGCCTCCTAAATCTCCATGGGTAACCCCCCCCCATGAACTCCATGAACCCCCTCAGCTCCCAAGCAACTGCAGACCTCCACAACAACTTTGGGCTTGACCAATCCAGGCTCGAATTCAGGACTGTATTAATACCATCCCCCCCAATCAATCAGTGCTTATCTAAATCCGAAATCCTACCTAATACCCGTCTTCTAAAATCCACATCATCCCAATTCGGGGCATAAACATTAACCAGGACCACCGGCATCTCCTCCAACTTCCCGCTAACCACCACATACCTACCCCTCAGATCAGCCACAATGCTCCCCACTTCAAACGCCACCCTCTTATTGACCAACACCACCACTCCCTTCATCTTCATATCATCCGCAAGTGGAAAACCTCCCCCACCCATCCCTTCCTCAGCTTTGTCGGATCCCCCAAGTTCACGTGTGCCTCCTGTAAAAACACCATGTCTGCCTTCAGACTTCTCAAATGCGTGAACACACGCGACCATTTAACCGGCCCATTCAATCCTCACACATTCCACGCAACCAGTCTGGTTGGGAGGCTCCCCGCACACCTCCCCTGCCAATCAGCCATACATCTTCTTGGGCCAGCCCCCAGCCCGCATCACGTGCCCCTCCATGCCCACCCTCGGATGTCCACTGCCATCCCTCCCTTTCCAACTGAACCTCACCAACAATACCCATGTCAGCAGCCCTTTCCCCCGCCCTCCACCCCCAAACAAAGAACCAACCCCATCCCCCCCACACCTTCCTCTTGGCAACCCCCACTTCACTTTAGTTAACTAGCCCGCCCAGCTAACATGGTGGAATCGCCTAACCTGTAACCTCCCCATCCTCCACCGCCTCCTCCTCCTTCTGAATCGCCAGGCCCTGAGCCTCCAGCCTCTTCCCCCCTTTCTCAATCGCTGGAAGATCTCTTAGCGGCTACATCGCCTTAGCCAGGTACTCCGAGGCCTCCTTCCTCTGGTGCTGGAACTTATTATTTGAAAATTCCACCAGTTGCTCCATCGACCACTGGGCGATCCTTGCCTTCCGCCATCTTGACCTGTGAGGCACCACAAGAACTGCCCTGCTCCAGCTGCTCTCTCTTTCTTGTAGCATTTCTCGTCCTCTGATCCATATACCAGACTCAACAGAGGGGTATTACCTTCCATGGGCACTCACCCTCAAAAAGCCCCTCATAGGGTGGAGAAGGACAAATAAAATCCACCTTGAGAGAGAGCCACCAAATGTGCGACTCCTCACTCCATGGCCGCCACCACAAGTCCCCCAAGGATTTATTTTTAACCTCCTCCTGTTCCTCATCCACATTCAGTGACATCGCCAAAGCCAGGATTAGCTTCTTCCGATGTTGACAGCACCCAGCTCTATCCCTCCACCACCTCTTTCAACTTATCTGCTGCCTTATGCTGTTAAACTGGCTGTCTGACATCCTGTCCTGGATGAGTCAAAATGTCCTCCAACTAAACAGTGGGTATATTGAAGAAATCACAAACGTTGTTCTCTAGAAACCAATTCGACTCCACTGCCCAACCATTGCCTCAGGTTGAATCAGACTGTTTGCAATTTCAACACCTTCTCATAGAATCATAGAATTTACAATGCAGAAGGAGGCCATTCGGCCCATCGAGTCTGCACCGGCCCCTGGAAAGAGAACCTTACCTAAGCTGACACCTCCACCCTAGCCCCAAACCCAGTAACCCCACACCCCTTTTTGGACACTAAGGGCAATTTAGCATGACCAATCCACCTAACCTGCACATCTTTGGACTGTGGGAGGAAACCGGAGGAAACCCACGCACACACGGTGAGAACGTGCGGACTCTGCACAGACAGTGACCCAAGCCCGGAATCGGACCTGGGACCCCGTAGCTGTAAAGCAACTGTGCTAACCACTGTGCTAGTGTGACACCCACTTCTCTGACACTGAACTGAGCTTCCAAGCCCATATTGTCTCCATCAGGAAAGCTGTCTATTTCCACCTCTGTAACTTTGCCCATCTCAGCCTTTGCCTCAGCCGATTTGCTGCTGAAGCTTTCATCGGTTATCACCTCTTGACTGAACTATTTCAATGCTCAGCTGGCTGACTTTCCATCATCCAACATCCAAAAAAACTTCAGCACAGCTAAAAATCTATTTCCTGTATTCCAGCCCACTGAAGTTTCCAGCTGCAAATCGCGTGGGCGCTTATGTGAAAAGCTGCCTGATGATTGGTTTGGCAATCCAACATCATCACTCTAGCCTCTGGTTTATAGGTGAGCGGCTCTGAAATTGGAAGGTCATCTGCTATTGAAAATATTAAAGACCTAATTGAGCACAATTTTTTGTCGCTCACTCCATTTTTCAACAGTCAGACAGGAAAATGTTAAGGAATGATTGTCAGCTATGAGGCAGCGGCACAAAGACAACTAAAATCATGGCTGTATAAAGCAGCAGAGTCTGCTGGTGAAGGTGGCAGCATTCGGACGCTATTAGACTTTATTTATTCACTGTGTTTAGGCTGCCATAACAAATAAAGGAGAAGTTGAGCTGGCAGGGAGCCTTTCAACTGGGGGCCATGACTGACTTCCTGTTCACAGTATCACCATTCTTCAACCTGATGAACCGGCCTGGATGCTGATTGGCTGTGGAGTTCCCCCTACCCAATGGTAATTGGTGCCTTCCAGCCAGGCAGGCACTTGTTGGCCATCTGACATTTGATTTGCCGTGTTAAGACGTGGGTATGGAGGAAGCAGACTACACATTTCCCATCCCACTTCCCACACCCTGTTTAAAACCATATCATCCAGCCCCAAGTTCCAATTGCTCATCAATCCTGTTCTGTTTGGTTTACATTGGCTCCTGGGCTCACAAGTTCACACATTTAAAAGTTTCATTCTTGCAGGATAATTAGGTGGCAAGGGTGGAATTGAAAAGATGTGAAAATTGGTGTCACCACCCTGTCTGGCAGTTCAATGGCATTGTTCCTGCTGCAGGCAATTTTGATCAAGAGGTGGAAAAGTCAGACCCAGCAACCTGCCTGATTCGGAGAATATGCCAATTGATCTAGTTAGCAAACTTGTCCACTCGAATACTGGACCAGACACTGTGCAGGTGCAAGGGGGCAGCAACACAGCAGGAAGGAGAGACAGAGGGCATGATTCAGCGACCGGGGCTGCGATTGGGACACGCCCACAGATTAAAGATGCTGGAAGTCAAGGTGTTCAACTGCACCTTGAGCGCCAGTGAAATAAGTGGATGCCAGGATTTGGTTCCAGTGAGATTAGGCTGTGTGGGAGGGCCTGCACTGCTGCAGTTTCCGGATGGAGAATGGCACTGATACATGGAACAAGTCACACATTGATGCACAGATCATTTCTATGACAAGGTTCTGGACATAATAACACATTCTCAGGCTTATCCTCCATTTGTGTTGAGGAATTTGCAAGGGGTGAAACAACGTGTTTGTTTGTTTTTGTGAAAATGGGCTGACATAGCTTTATATTGGTACATGATATGGAACCGTGACGTTTCTTTCTTGTTTAATGGTTAATGTGATATGTGGAATGTTATGTAGTTGATTTTAAAATCTTTGTTACTGTTGTTGTTTAATAAACAAACTATTCTCAACTCTCAAGTGCTTCCAAGAAGGCATAGGTGCCATATCTCAGAGGATGATTAGTGCGCTGCATGAGCAGCAAACTGTGAAGCCTGAACAGTGTGCCTGTACTCTGGAAGGGTCCTTCCTGGTTCCTCCCTGTTTATTCCCTTATTTCCCTTTTCTTTCTTTTTTGACGTTACATGGATGATTAATGGACATCTGTCTTTAAGGCAAGCAGACTGCATGTTTAATTCAAAGAGAAGAATCTAAAATGTTGTGCTGGTTTAAACAGAAGCTGCAGACTGGCCAGCACTAGTGGGAGAACTGGGTTGGGACTCGGTTTGTTGATTTGGCTGGTGGCCATGAATTGTCCCAAAAAGCTGAGCTCTGCCCGGTAACAGGTGGTGATTGGATATTGGGGCAGAACGGTAGCACAGTGGTTAGCACAGTTGCTTCACAGCTCCACGGTCCCAGATTTCCGGGTCACTGTCTGTGCAGAGTCTGCACATTCTCCCCGTGTCTGCGTGGGTTTCCTCCGGGTGCTCTGGTTTCCTCACACAGTCCAAAGATGTGCAGGTTAGGTGGATTGGCCATGATAAATTGCCCTTAGTGTCCGAAAAAGGTGAGGTGGGGTTACTTGGGTTACGGGGATAGGGTGGAGGCGTGGGCTTAAGTGGGGTGCTCTTTCCAAGAGCTGGTGCAGACTCGATGGGTTGAATAGCCTCCTTCTGCACTGTAAATTCTATGATTCTATTCCACTGGAATGCTTTTCAGAGTCCCGAGGTTTCAGTTTTGATTCTGGCAGCACAGAGAAGGGATCCAGCTAACTCTCTGCAGAAACATCTAGCTAACTCTCTCCAGAAAGCCACTGTGAGGACTGGCCCTCTCCCCAGAAAGCCTCTGAGTGCTATTTCCTGAGACTAGAGAGGCCTGAAGCCAAACCACAAACTGAAAGAAAAGTTTGATGTGAAGTAAGATGCCTCTCCAGGAAAGTTGTGTGCACTGCATTTTTAACCAACAGAGTACCTGAATGAATGAATCTACAAAGATTACAGAGTGCAAACCATAGACTTTAATTTGAAAGCTTGCTGTCTTAAAACCATCATCCAACAGAGACTCTTTCTTCCCTCCACTTACAATTTGTACACCTTTCCACCCCTTCTGTGTTTGTCTGTCTCATGTGTGTGTGGAGAAGGTGGGGCAAGTTAAAGTGGGTATTAGGTATTAGCTTGTTGTTAACCAATTGTATACAGCATATTTCATAATAGTTCTTGTAACTAAACAATCGTGTTTACATTTTCAAACCTGGTGACTGCGACCAATGGGCAGCCAAGGGCCAAAAACGTCAGGTATCGTTACAAGAATTATTGGTTAATTCACTCGGCCAAAGGGTAAGAGTCTGGATGCGCGGAGGCTAGGCGAGTACAGCCTCCCTAATGTTCCTGGCAGAGAACTGGGGTTTCAGGCCCCTGATCTGGCCGGGGGTAAGTGTGCAGAGCAAGGTTTGCCGGCACAACTGGATGATTGGATGGCACTCTGAGAGATAGCGGGACAGTCATGATAAGGGGGCTTGGGGGACTTGAGGGTCCCGGGATGGAAGGCTTAATGGATTGCTGGTCTCTCTCCTTGGTGTGGATCCCATGGAGGCTTCCCTCGCTGTGCTGGTGGCAGTCGAGGCGTGCAGGCACTATAGAAGGCAACAGTGACAACACAAGCCAGGGGCAGCACCAGCTGTACAGTGGGCTACCACACATCCTGAAGATCTGGCTATCCATCAGGCTGAGGAGCAGCCAGAAGGGGAGGCCAGCGACGGCTCAAGTTTTCCAACCATTGTTGGTCATTCCATGAGTTGACGGACACCATGTGTCGCAGAAGACTCCGTCTGAACAGCACCTGTGCCACATCCTCGTAGGCATGGCACCCATGGAGGAAGAGGACACACACTCCTGGTGGCCGTGAAGGTCACTGCAGCTCTCAAATCTATGCCATTGGATGATTCCAGGGCTCGAGTGGGGACCAGTGCAGCATATCGCAATCTTCAGCCCACAGGTGCATCTGGGAGATGGCTGATGCTCTGTATGCCCAGGCATCAGACTATCATCTTCAACCGGGACCAGGCCCTCCAAGATGCCCAGACTGCAGAGTTTGCTGCGATCGCCAGGATGCCTTCCATTCAGGGGACAATCGATGGCTCGCATGTTGCTCTGCGAGAACCGAGGTATCAGTAAGTGCCCTATAGTAACAGGAAATTATTCCAATCCCTGAATGTTCAAATAGTATGCAACCACCACCTCAGAATCATACACATGTGTGCCCACTATTCTGGGAGTATCTGTGATGTTTCCAGCGTTCTGGTCGACTACATCTGCAGCAAGTGCAACCAATGGCAGCTCCTCCCAGACCGCGTGGTTCGGTTGGAGCAGCAGTTGGATGCACTGAGGAGCATGCAGGCGGCGGAAAGCGTCATAGATCGCAGTTATATAAATGTGGTCATACCCAAGGTGCAGGCAGAGAAATGGGTGACCGTTAGAGTGGGCAGGCAGACAGCGCAGGAATCCCCTGTGGTTGTCCCCCTCTCTAACAGGTATACGTTTTGGATGCTGTTGGGGGGATAGCCTATCAGGGGAAAACAGCAGCAGCCAGAACTGTGGCACCGCAACTGGCTCTGTTGCTCAGCAGGGGAGGACAAAGTGCAGGAGAACGATAGTAATAGGGGACTCTACAGTAAGGGACACAGATAGCCGCTTCTGTGGACGTGAAAGAGACTCCAGAATGATATGTTACCTCCCTGGTACCAGGGTCAAGGATGTCGCTGAACAAACACAGGACATCCTGAAGGGGGAGGGTGAACAGCCAGAGGTCATAGTACACATAGGTACTAACGACATAGACAGGAAGAATGATGAGGTCCTGCAGAAGGAGTTCAGGCAGTTAGGCAGTAAGCTAAAAAGCAGGATTTCTAGGGTTGCAATCTCACGATTACTCCTTGTGCCACGTGCCAGTGAGGCTATATGAGGATAGCGCAGCTAAACCCATGGCTAAACCAGTGGTGTAGGAGGGAGAGTTTCAGATTTTTGAACCATTGAAATCTCTTCTGGGGCAGGTGGGACCAGTACAAGAAGGACGGGTTACATCTAAACTGGAGGGGCACCAATATCCTGGCTGGGAGGTTTGCTAGAGTCACTCGGGAGGATTTAAACTAGCATGGCAGGGGGGTGGGAACCAGAATGTGAGCTTAAAAGGTGTAATAACTGAAGGGGAAATAGAGAACCAAAATAAAAGAACATCACCCTCAGGCAGAGCAAAAAAGGTGACAAGTGTGAAAAGGGAGGTGGTCAATGCAGGACTGAGGGTATTGTACCTAAATGCGCGCAGTATACGGAACAAGGTAAATGAGCACATTGAAATTGGCCGGTACGATGTTGTGGGCATCACAGAGACGTGGCTGGGATTTAAATATACAAGGATATGTATCCTATCGAAAGGACAGGCGGATGGGCAAAGGGGGCGGGGTTGCATTGTTAATAAGGAATGAAGTTAAATTGATAGCAGGGAGCGATGTAGAATCAGAAGGCTTAGACTCTGTGGGTAGAGTTGAGGAATCGCAAAGGTAAAACGACCCTGATGCAAGTTATGTACAGGCCTCCTAGCAGTAGTCAGGAGCTGGGGCAGAAAATAAATCAGGATATCGAAAAGGCATGTAAAAAAGGCAGTATTACAATAATCATGGGGGACTTCAATATGCAGGTGGACTGGGAAAATCAGGTTGGTAGTCGATCCCAAGAAAAGGAATTTGTGGAATGTCTAAGAGATGGTTTTTTGGAGCAGCTTGTGACACAGCCTACTAGGGAACAGGCAATTCTGGATTTAGTGATGTGTAATGAGGCAGACTTGATTAGGGAACTAAAGGTAAAGGGACCCTTAGGTAGCAGTGACCACAATATGATAGAATTTACCCTGCAGATTTAGAGGGAGAAGCTGCAATCAGATGAAGTCACACGGGATCAGAGGTGAGCTGACAAGATGGATACAGAACTGGCTAGGTCATAGAAGGCAGAGAGTAGCAATGGAAGGATGCTTTTCTAATTGGAGGGCCGTGACTGGTGGTGTTCCGCAGGGATCAATGCTGGGACCTTTAGGTAGGGAATATACAGTGAATGGTAGAACCCTCAAGAGTATTGACAGTCAGAGAGATCTAGGTGTACAGATCCACAGGTCACTGAAAGGGGCAATCTCAGGTGGAGAAGGTAGTCAAGAAGGCATACGGCATGTTTGCCTTCATTGGCTGGGGCATTGAGTATAAAAATTGGCAAGTCATGTTGCAGCTGTATAGAACCTTAGTTAGGCCACACTTGGAGTATAGTGTTCAATTCTGGTCACCACACTACCAGAAGGATGTGGAGGCTTTAGAGAGGGTGCAGAAGAGATTTACCAGGATGTTGCCTGGTATGGAGGGCATTAGCTGTGAGGAGAGGTTGAATAAACTTGGTTTGTTCTCACTGGAATGACGGAGGTTGAGGGACGACCTGATAGAGGTCTACAAAATTATGAGGGGCATAGACAGGATGGATAGTCAGAGACTTTTTCCCACGGTAGAGGGGTCAATTACTAGGGGGCATAGGTTTAAGGTGAGAGGGGCAAGGTTTAGAGTAGATGTACGAGGCACGTTTTTTACACAGAGTGTAGTGGGTGCCTGGAACACACTGCCGGAGGAGGTGGTGGAAGCAGGGACGATAGTGACATTTAAGGGGCATCTTGACAAATATATGAATAGGATGGGAATAGAGGGATACGGACCCAGGAAGTGTAGAAGATTGTAGTTTAGTCGGGCAGCATGGTCGGCACGGGCTTGGAGGGCCAAAGGGCCTGTTCCTGTGCTGTACATTTCTTTGTTCGTTGTTTGTTTTGTAACGTTATTACAATTAAATAAGGATAACTACAAAGACATGAGGGACGAGCTGGCCAGAGTTGATTGGAAAAGGAGCCTAGCAGGGAAGACAGAGGAACAGCAATGGCAGGAGTTTGGGGGGGTTATTCGGGAGGCACAACAGAAATTCATCCCAAGGAGGAGGAAACATGCTAAGGGGAGGACAAGGCATCCATGGCTGATAAGGGAAGTCAAGGAGAGCATAAAAGTTAAAGAAAAAGCATACAAAGCGGCGAGGATTAGTGGGAAGCCAAAGGATTGGGAAGCCTTTAAAAGCGAGCAGAGGACAACTAAAAAAAGCAATAAGGGGGGAGAAGATGAAATATGAGTGCAAGCTAGCTAGTAATATAAAGGAAGATAGGAAGAGTTTTTTTCAATGTATAAAAGGTAAGAGAGAGGCAAAAATAGACATTGGACCACTGGAAAATGTGGCTGGAGAAATAATAATAGGAAACAAAGAAATGGCAGACGAACTGAATAGTTACTTTGCATCAGTGTTCACGGTGGAAGACCCAGTGGGATACCAGAGCTTCAGGAGAACCAGGAGGCAGAGGTGAGTGCAGTGACCATTACTAAGGAGAAGGTTCTGAGGAAACTGAAAGGTCTGAAGGTGGATAAATTACCTGGACCGGATGGACTATCCCCCAGGGTTCTAAAAGAGATAGCTGAGGAAATTGTGGAGGCATTGGTGGTGATCTTTCAGGAATCCCTGGAGGCAAGGAGGGTCCAGAGGACTGGAAAGTGGCTAATGTAACACCGTTGTTTAAGAAGGGAGGGAGGCAGAAGACGGGAAATTATAGGCCGGTTAGCCTGACTTCGGTCATTGGTAAGATTTTAGAGACTGTTATTAAAGATGAGATCGCAAAGCACTTGGAAGTGCGTGGTAAAATAGGACTGAGTCAGCACAGCTTGGCATGAATAGAGGATTGGCTGACTGGCAGAAGGCAGAGAGTGGGGATAAAGGTGTCTTTTTCAGGATGACAGCTGGTGACTAGTGGTATGCCTCAGGGGTCTGTGCTGGGACCACAACTTTTCACAATAATATACATTAATCATCTGGTAGAAGGAACTGAAGGCACTGTTTCTAAGTTTGCAGATGATACAAAGATCTGTAGAGGGGTAGGTAGTATTGAGAAAGCAGGGGGACTGCAGAAGGACTTGGACAGGCTAGGAGAGTGGGCAATGAAGTGGCAAATGAAATACAATGTGGAAAAGTGTGAGGTTATGCACTTTGGTAGGAGAAATGGAGGCATGGACTATTTTCTAAATGGGAAGATGCTTAAGAAATCAGAAGCACAAAGGGACTTGGGAGTCCTTGTTCACGATTCTCTTAAGGTTAATGTGCAGGTTCAGTCGGCAGTTAGGAAGGCAAATGCAATGTTAGCATTCATGTCGAGAGGGCTAGAATACAAGAGCAGGGATGTGCTTCTGAGGCTGTATAAGGCTCTGGCCAGACCCCATTTGGAGTATTGTGAGCAGCTTTGGGCCCCGAATCTAAGGAAAGATGTGCTGGCCTTGGAAAGGGTCCAGAGGAGGTTCACAAGAATGATCACTGGAATGAAGAACTTGTCGTATGAGGAACGGTTGAGGATTCTGGGTTGTACTTGTTGGAGTCTAGAAGAATGAGGGGGGATCTTATTGAAACTTACAAGGTACTGCGAGGCCTGGATAGAGTGAATGTGGAGAGGATGTTTCCACTTGTTGGAAAAACTAGAAGCAGACTAAAAGGACGATCCTTTAAAACAGAGATGAGGAGGAATTTCTTCAGCCAGGGGGTGGTGAATGCCGCAGAAGGCTGTGGAGGCCAAATCTCTGAGTGTCTTTAAAACAGAGATAGCTAGGTTTTGGATCAATAAGGGGATAAGGGTTATGGGGAGAAGGCAGGAGAATGGGGATGAGAAATATATCAGCCATGATTGAATGGCGGGGCAGGTTCAATGGGCCGAGTGGCCTAATTCTGCTCCTATGTCTGATAGTTTTATGGAGTCTTTGAGGATCACCCTAGGATGATGGATTGGCTCATGGAGGACAAGGGGTACCCGCTGAGGACATGACTGATGGTGCCGGGGTGGAGGCCTGAGACCGAGGTGGAGGCCCGATACAATGAGATCACGTTGCCACCCGTGCTGTCGTTGAGCAGTGCATTGGGCTGCTACAAATGTGGTTCCGGTGCCTTGACCACTCTGGCGGTGCCCAGCAGCACACCCAGAGGTCTCCCGCTTTCTGGTGGTCTGCTGTGTCCTCCACAATATGGCACAGCAGCAGGGTGACATGCTGGAAGAGGAGGAGGAGAGACATGTGACCTCATCTGAGGAGGGAGGTGGAAGGATATGCAGCCTCGTCTGCGGAGGGACATGAAAGGACATGCAGCCTCGTCTGAGGAGGAGGCAGACCAGAAGTGACTAGAGGACGAGCCAGAGGAGGAGGCGGACGATGGAGGACTGGCTGTGGAAAGTGTCCAATATGCAAGGAGGACCAGGGATGTCCTCATAGTCTCCAGATTCTCCTCGGACGAGGTTGTATCCGTCAGCTTAGCACCCTCCCACCATGCCATTTCCATCCCCCAATCTCCCGCTCCCCCATTTCCCTCCCCATCCCGTCCCATCCCCCTCTTAATACCGCCCCCTTTCTGACCACCCTGTTGCTCCCTCCAAGGGTCTGTGTAACATCACTCCAGTGTGATAGGCTTGTATTGGCCCTGTCAGCGGGTCACCATACAAGGCAGGAGGGTGATGGCCACATACTGTGAGGAAAGCTCTGGTGCTCCTTGTCATAATATACACCAGTATATCATGGTGCAGACACACACACTGATAGACACACAGCAAGACCAATCAACACACACAGCACCACAGCCAATCACCAGTTGGAGCACACTCACTATAAAGACAGGGGGCATCAGAGTTCCCGCTCATTCGGGATGCAGCCTCTCAGAAGGACAGAGCTTACAGCTTACAGCACAGATCTTCACCATGTGCTGAGTGCATAGACTGGTTAGGACTGGCATAGGTCTTTAGTTTAATCTAACATCGTGTTAACCCACAGGGAAAGTATGTTCAACAGTTTCTAGCTTAAGAAAATAGTGTTGTACTATTTTAAGTGTTGGTGGCCTGTATGTGTTCCACGGATCCAGAGCACCCAACACATCATGGTACCAGTAGTTGGGGATGTTAGAACTTCTTAGACCTACCTGCAAGTGATCTGCCTTCCACCAGCATACAGCCAGCCTGCAAAATGGACAGCGTCCGCCCGCCGCTCCGCATCACCGGTAACCTCGGGGCCAACTGGAAGATATTCAAACAACGCTTCCAGCTCTACCTGGAAGCCAAAGACCGGGAAGCTGCCTCAGACACCAGGAAGATCGCTCTCTTCCTATCCACGGCCGGGGACCATGCCATCCACATTTTCAATTCTCTCACCTTTGCTGATGGTGAAGACAAATCAAAATTCAAGACGGTCCTCCTTAAGTTTGACAGTCACTGCGACATCGAGGTGAATGAAAGTTTTGAGCGCTCTGTATTCCAACAGCGTTTGCAGGGTAAGGATGAACCTTTCCAGTCCTTTCTCACCCACCTCCGCATCCTTGCGCAGTCCTGTAATTACGGGTCCACCTCAGACTCCATGATACGCGACCAGATCGTTTTTGGTGTTCAGTCGGACCCCCTACGCCAGCAGCTCCTCAGGGTAAAGCAACTCACCCTAGCGATTGCCATCGAGACCTGCATGCTACATGAACACGCCACTAGTCGGCATTCCCACATCCAAGCGGTTGAAACGGCGCGGCAAGTCCCCACAAGGCAGAACGGGTCCAAGCAATCGAGCAACTCCAGGGCCTCAGCCTGGATGAGGGCGGCCATTTTGCACGCTTTTCGCGGACTCCCACGCTTGTGCGCACCGAACGAGGGGACGTCGACGAATGTACTATGCAGGCACGCACCACGTATGGCTGCGCCGCGCATGCGAGGTGGCGCAGCAAGCGTACCGACGCTACAATGTGCGGCAACTGCGGCTCCGTCCATTTAAAGCGGCAATGTCCTGCCAAATCCCGACGATGCCAGCAATGTGGCAAACTTGGCCACTATGCTGCTTTATGCAGATCAGCTCAGCCTGCCAACTCTCGTCGCTCCAGCCAGCCTTGCAGGTATACCCGGGCCATTCAACCCACGGTCACCAAGCCAGATTCGGACCTGCTACCCGATATTGACACCGAGGACCCGAAGGCGCCTTTTCGAGTCGGTATCATTACAACAAACAGGGTGTCCCCGAAGCAAAGAATCCAGCCTCTATCGGTACACAGACTCGATCCGGACGATGAGTGGTGTGCCGCCCTTACGGTCAACCGGTCCCAAATACGATTCCGCCTGGACACCAGTGCCTCCGCCAAAGCCTTCGTGTCAAACCAGCCATCCTGCCATCAGCCTGCCAGCTATTAGATTATAATGGCAATGCCATTGCTGCCAACGGCTCATGCCAACTTGAAGTGACGCACAGGTCACGCAAAGCCATCCTTCCCTTTGAAATCGTGGGCTCCTCGATAGCCTCCCTGCTTGGCGGGCAGGCCTGCAAGCTGTTGAACCTAGTTCAGAGAGTTCACTCTCTCTCTCTCCTGCTGACACGTCTGCCTTTCAGGACACTGACTTCAGGGCGCAGCCCAATGCCATTATCAACCAGTAACACGACGTCTTCGAGGGCATGGGCACGCTCCTGTACACCTACAGGATTTTATTAAAACCGAATGCCACGCCTGTGGTGCACGCACCTCCTTTGGAAGATATTGTTACAACAGGTTGCCGTTTGGGATCATCTCTGCATCAGAAGTGTTCCATAGAATTATGGAACAAATGATGGAAGGTATTGAAGGTGTTCGCGTCTATGTCGATGACATAATCATTTGGTCCACCACCCCGCAGGAGCATGTTAGTCGCCTCCAGCACGTATTCAGACGTATACATGAGCATTGCCTCCGCCTTAACAGGGCCAAATGCTCTTTTGGTCAGACAGAACTTAAGTTCTTCAGGGACCACATCTCCCAATTGGGTGTGCAGCCGGATGCGGACAAGGTAGCTGCCATCACAGCTATGAAAACACCAGAGGACAAGAAGGCAGTCCTCCGATTTCTGGGCATGGTCAATTTTTTAGGGAAATTCATCCCTAATCTTGCCTTTCATACCACGGCTCTCAGGAACCTGGTCAGGAAGACGACAGACTTCCAATGGCTCCCTGCCCACGAGCTCGAATGGAGAGAACTCAAGGCAAAACTGACCACGGCCCCGGTCTTAGCATTCTTTGATACAGCAAAGGAGACCAAAATTTCGACCGATGCCAGCCAATCCGGCATTGGGGCAGTGCTTCTTCAATGTGACGAGGCCTCATCATGGGCCCCCGTTGCATATGCGTTGCCTGCGATGACCCCCACGGAGCAGCGCTACGCGCAGATAGAAAAGGAGTGCCTGGGCCTTTTGACCGGTGTTGTTAAATTTCACGATTATGTCCACGGACTTCCTCAATTCACCGTCGAGACCGACCATCGCCCGCTGGTCAATATAATACAGAGACTTGAACGACATGACGCCTCGCCTGCAGCGTATTCTTCTCAAGCTCCGGTGATACAACTTCCAGCTGGTATACACCCCAGGCAAAGACCTCATCATTGCTGACGCTCTCTCCAGGGCAGTCAACATTCCATGTGACCCAGCGGGATTTGTCTGCCAGGTTGACGCCCATGTGGCATTCACGGCCTCCAATCTACCTGCCTCGGATGAACACCTCGACCAAATTCGCCGCGAGACGGCGGCTGACCCCTTGCTACAGCGTGTCATGCGCCACCTAACGGACGGGTGGCTCAAAGGCCAAAGCCCTCAGTTCTATAATGTCAGAGATGATCTGGTGGTAGTAGACGGGGTTCTTCTAAAGCTGGACAGCATTGTCATCCCGCATAGCATGCGCCAGCTTGTCCTGGAACAACTACACGAGGGCCACTTTGGCGTGGAAAAGTGCCGCCGATGGGCCCGAGAGGCAGTGTACTGGCCCGGCATTAATGAGGACATAGCCAACACAGTGCTCAACTGCCCCACTTGTCAGCGCTTCCTGCCGGCCCAACCACGTGAGACCCTGCAGCACCATGAGTTGGTCACGTCACCATGGACCAAGGTGGGCATCGACCTGTTCCACGCGCTGGGTAGAGACTATGTCCTGATCGTGGACTACTTTTCAAATTACCCGGAGATGATACGGTTGCACAACCTCCGTCTGCAGCCATTCGCGCATGTAAAGAAACCTTTGCTCGGCACGGCATCCCGCTCACGGTTATGTCGGACAATGGCCCCTGCTTCGCCAGCCAAGGATGGTCCAACTTTGCCAGGCGGTACAATTTTGCCCATGTGACGTCCAGTCCCCTGTATCCCCAATCCAACGGCAAAGCAGAGAAGGGAGTACATATCGTCAAACGGCTCCTATGCAAGGCTGCCGATGCTGGGTCCGATTTAGAACATAAGAACATAAGAACATAAGAACTAGGAGCAGGAGTAGGCCATCTGGCCCCTCGAGCCTGCTCCACCATTCAATGAGATCATGGCTGATCTTTTGTGGACTCAGCTCCACTTTCCGGCCCGAACACCATAACCCTTATTCCCTTTATTCTTCAAAAAACTATCTATCTTTATCTTTAAATTTCTACCTCGCCTTGCTGGCCTATCGCTCCGCCCCACTGTCCACCGGCCTGTCGCCAGCCCAATTACCCATGAGTCGCACCCTGAGGACGACGGTACCGTCCATCCATGTCCCAGACCTTGTCCACGTTCCGGTCCTTCGCCGGATGCAGCTGTCTCGTTCACAGCACAAGGCGGCTCATGACTCCCGTGTAGCTGATCTCCCCGCTCTGGCTCCAGATGACAACGTCCGCATCCATCTTCCGGATGGTGGTTGGTCTGCAACCGCTGTTGTCCTTCGGCAGGTGGCTCCCCGCTCGTTCCTGGTTCGTCTACCGGATGGCTCTATTCTGCGCCGCAATCGATGCGCCCTTTGTCTCATAGATTTTCATAGAATTTACAGTGCAGAAGGAGGCCATTCGGCCCATCGAGTCTGCACCGGCTCTTGGAAAGAGCACCCTACCCAAGGTCCACACCTCCACCCTATCCACATAACCCAGTAACCCCACCCAAAACTAAGGGCAATGTTGGACACTAAGGGCAATTTAGCATGGCCAATCCACCTAACCTGCACATCTTTGGACTGTGGGAGGAAACCGGAGCACCCGGAGGAAACCCACGCACACACGGGGAGGATGTGCAGACTTCGCACAGACAGTGACCCAAGCCGGAATCGAACCTGGGACCCTGGAGCTGTGAAGAAATTGTGCTGTCCACAATGCTACCGTGCTGCGCTCATTCCACGCTCATCACGTGATCCTCCAGTGTCGCCTCGCCCTCCTGCTGACACTGCCACGGACTATGCAGAGCTCCCTGTCACTCTGCCTCCCCCTGACTTTGACGCAGTCCAGCCCGCTCCTGAACTGGCAGCTCTCGACCCACCCTTGAGGCGGTCAACCAGAATTCGTCGCCCACCTCAGAGACTACATTTATGAACTTTTCGAATTTATGAACTCTCTGAATTGTTTCGTTGCTTTGTTTGATCGTTTCCCTGGTTTGTATATAGTGTTGATCTCGTTACTCTTGTTGCATACTGCTTCTCTGCACCAGGCACCTTCCCATGTAAATAGCTTAGTTCTCATGTACGTAGTCCTGTAAATATGTCTTCGCACCCCACATGTAGTTAGGAACATTATCACCATGCATTATTTATTGCCACACACATACATTTTTTTATAAAAGGGGGGATGTCATAATATACACCAGTATATCATGGTGCAGACACACACACTGACGGACACACAGCAAGACCAATCAACACACACAACACCGCAGCCAATTACCAGTTAGAGCACACTCACTATAAAGACAGAGGGCATCAGTTTTCCCGCTCATTCGGGATGCAGCCTCTCAGAAGGACAGAGCTTACAGCTTACAGCACAGATCTTCACCATGAGCTGAGTGCATAGACTGGTTAGGACAGGCATAGGTCTTTAGTTTAATCTAACATTGTGTTAACCCACAGTGAAAGTATGTTCAACAGTTTCTAGCTTAATAAAATAGTGTTGTACTATTTTAAGTGTTCGTGGCCTGTATGTGTTCCACGGATCCAGAGCACCCAACACATCACTCCTCAGTTTATGCCAAAGTCTGATTCCTGTCTTTCTGCTGACAGCGCGCCCACACCCATCCTCTAACATGTGGGCATTTGATCTTGGGCCACTGTGCCAAGGTGGTAGGTGGTGGAGGGAGCAGAGGGCAACAGGGGGTGGGCATGCAGGCAGGCCTGCTGTGAAGATTAATACGACAGAGGCTTCACTTGTATTAGGTGTTACATGTTTTAATAGTGAACATTTTACTGTGACAAATTTCCATTCCCTGTGGCTACAGATAGTGACCTCCCCAGTGCCCACTCAGTGCTCCTCTATCTTCCTGATATTTTGTGGTCGAGTACTACATCGAGGTGCGTCCCCAGGATGCACATCAGAGTTGGAGGCAGCCTTCTGCATTCCACATCCTGTGGCCTTTGATGTCCTTGGTGGACGTCATCTGAGAGCCTGGAGCTAGGGGGCAATAGCCGACTTACCGGAGTCATTGGCGTCACTGTGCACCCTGTTCTGCCCACTGCCCTTGAGATGTGCCAGTGTCGTCAGGGAGGGGGGGGGGGATTGGATTTTGAAGAATTGGAGACTCCTTGGTAGCAGGCCCTGGATTGGCCTCCAGCGCTGCCTCCTCCCTGACGGGCACAAGGGGACTCCATGGAACCAAAGAGCAGCTGGAGTGAGTTCCAGAGGCCTCTAAGTCATCTGGTGCTGCCAGTCCTGGAGGCTTACCATTACATGCACAATGGTGTTGCCCTCAGCGATATTCCTCAGTGACTGGGCCATATTCTGCAGTGCGTTGGCAATGTCCTGTGCCTGGGACACGTTCTTCAGTGACTGGGACATGCTGTCGAGGCCCTCAGCCAAAGTCTTCACAGACTGAGCCATACTGTAGACACCACCACTCAAGACGTGAGATGTGGACGTCGTGTTGCAGGTTTTCCATTGAGGTCGCCACCCTGGCAGTGCTAAAGTAACGTTAGCCTGGGCGCCACACATTGGCGGCACCATTTCCTGTGTCTGAAGCCTTTGGGACTCCTCCATTCGGCCATGAAGTCACTGGAAGTCACTGTCACCTGCTCCTGAATCTCACAGCTGTGTCCTATCATCTGCATCAACTGTGGGAGAACCTTAGGGCAGCACGGTGGCGCAGGGGATAGCACTGCTGCCTCACATGCCGCGGTCCCAGGTTCTATTCCCGCTCTGGGTCACTGACCCTGTGGAGTTTGCACATTCTCCCCGTGTTTGAGCAGAGGAGGAGCAGAGAGATCTTGGGGTCTATGTTCATACATCTTTGAAAGTTGCCACTCAAGTGGATAGAGCTGTGAAGAAGGCCTATGGTGTGCTCGCGTTCATTAACAGAGGGATTGAATTTAAGAGCCGTGAGGTGATGATGCAGCTGTACAAAACTTTGGTAAGGCCACATTTGGAGTACTGTGTACAGTTCTGGTCGCCTCATTTTAGGAAGGATGTGGAAGCTTTGGAAAAGATGCAAAGAAGATTTACCAGGATGTTGCCTGGAATGGAGAGTAGGTCTTACGAGGAAAGGTTGAGGGTGCTAGGCCTTTTCTCATTAGAACGGAGAAGGATGAGGGGCGACTTGATAGAGGTTTATAAGATGATCAGGGGAATAGATAGAGTAGACAGTCAGAGACTTTTTCCCCGGGTGGAACAAACCATTACAAGGGGACATAAATTTAAGGTGAAAGGTGGAAGATATAGGAGGGATATCAGAGGTAGGTTCTTTACCCAGAGAGTAGTGGGGGCATGGAATGCACTGCCTGTGGAAGTAGTTGAGTCGGAAACATTAGGGACCTTCAAGCAGCTATTGGATAGGTACATGGATTACGGTTAAATGATATAGTGTAGATTTATTTGTTCTCAAGGGCAGCACGGTAGCATTGTGGATAGCACAATTGCTTCACAGCTCCAGGGTCCCAGGTTCGATTCCGGCTTGGGTCACTGACTGTGCGGAGTCTGCACGTCCTCCCCGTGTCTGCGTGGGTTTCCTCCGGGTGCTCCGGTTTCCTCCCACAATCCAAAGATGTGCAGGTTAGGTGAATTGGCCAATGATAAATTGCCCTTAATGTCCAAATTGACCTTGGTGTTGGGTGAAGGTGTTGAGTTTGGGTAGGGTGCTCTTTCCAAGAGCCGGTGCAGACTCAAAGGGCCGAATGGCCTCCTTCTGCACTGTAAATTCAATGATAATCTATGATTAATCTAGGACAAAGGTTCGGCACAACATCGTGGGCCGAAGGGCCTGTTCTGTGCTGTATTTTCTATGTTCTATGTTCTATGTTCTATGTTTGCGTTGGTTTCGCCCCCACAACCCAAAGATGTGCAGGCTAGGTGGATTGGCCACGCTAAATTGCCCCTTAATTGGAAATAATGAATTGGGCACTCAAAATTTATTTTAAAAAACTCTGGGAGAACCTTGGCCAGAAGCTCGTCATCTGGCTGGGACCCAGCTGTGTATGGGATCCAGCAGATTTCCGACTGCCGTCTCCCCTGGATGTTCCTGCCTCCACCTGATGTGCATCAGCAACTGTGTGATGCTCAACAGATTTTGGCCCAGAAGCCTGACCACTAAAGTGGCTCACCGAGGTGTATGTCACTGCACTGATGGTGCGACGCCTCATCGGTTGTCTCCTCAGAGCTCTCCTCCGAGGTGTTCTATTGGGTGGCGTGGGGGGGGAGGTACCACTCCAGATGGCCCCGCCTCATCAGATGGAGATCCTGCAAGAGAACGGACATGTGTTCAGTGAGAGAGAATTTTGTCTGACATGTAGCACTCACTTGAGACAGGTCATAGAATCATAGAATCCCAACAGTGCAGAAGGAAGCCATTCGGCCCATCAAGTCTGCACTTTTGACCGCCCACACCACCCAGGCCCAATCCCCGGACCTATTGCTGCAACCGCACCCTAAGGGGAAATTTATCATGAACAATCCACCTACCCTGCACATCTTTGGACTGTGGGATAAAACCGGAGCACCCGGAGGAAACCCACGCAGACACGGCGAGAAAGTACAAACTCCAAAAAGACATTCACCCGAGGTCGGAATTGTACCCGGGTCCCTGGCACTGTGAGGCAGCAGTGCTAACCACTGTGCCACTGTGCCGCCCTTCATCTGAGTGAAGTGGATCCTCACCTCTCTGGCCAACCTCGCTGTTGGTAACTGCTCTCTCCTCGGGCAAACCAGCCATTTCCAGGGCCTGTTCCTCACAGGGGGTGAGGACTCGAATCTCTTGGATTCTTCGCCCAGTCCAGGCCTTATCGGCTATATTCTCCAGCGGGGACAAAGAGGACATTGTGATGGATTGGAGGGGTTCTATAGCAGGCAGCATGTGTGGGCCCCGCACCCGGGCACAAAGGGGTTGTGCTGGTTGGTGCCGGGGCTTCTGAGGAACAGGCTTGAAGTTCGGAGGTGGGGAGAGTGTGAGGTGTCAGCCAGTAGCTTGGGGTGGGGGGGCTGGGGTTTGGGAATTTGAGGGGTGCAAGAGAGAACTGATGCCAGGAGAGAGGTGATAACTTACCCTTGCACTGGAGGTCGTTGGAGGTCGTTGGCCTTCTTCCGACATTAGAAGCCGGTCCTCCTCGTCATGCTGCCCGCACTGACAGTCGCTGCCATCGCCTCCCATGTGGGAGTTCTCACCCTGGTGCTGCTCTCCGATCGCTCGAGGGAACAGGGTGCCCTGCCTCTCATCCACATCAAGAAGCCACTGCCCTGTGCACCTGGAGGTAAATCCCACTGCCCACAGCACCTGGAGGTAAATCCCACTGCCCACTGCACCTGGAGGTGAATCCCACTGCCCTCTGCACCTGGAGACAAATCCCACTGCCCTCTGCACCTGGAGACAAATCCCACTGCCCTCTGCACCTGGAGACAAATCCCACTGCCCTCTGCACCTGGAGGTAAATCCCACTGCCCTCTGCACCTGGAGACAAATCCCACTGCCCACTGCACCTGGAGACAAATCCCACTGCCCTCTGCACCTGGAGGTAAATCCCACTGCCCTCTGCACCTGGAGGTAAATCCCACTGCCCACTGCACCTGGAGGTAAATCCCACTGCCCTCTGCACCTGGAGGTAAATCCCACTGCCCTCTGCACCTGGAGGTAAATCCCACTGCCCTCTGCACCTGGAGGTAAATCCCACTGCCCTCTGCACCTGGAGGTAAATCCCACTGCCCTCTACACCTGGAGGTGAATCCCACTGCCCTCTGCACCTGGAGGTAAATCCCACTGCCCTCTGCACCTGGAGGTAAATCCCACTGCCCTCTGCACCTGGAGGTAAATCCCACTGCCCTCTGCACCTGGAGGTAAATCCCACTGCCCTCTGCACCTGGAGGTAAATCCCACTGCCCTCTGCACCTGGAGGTAAATCCCACTGCCCTCTGCACCTGGAGTCAAATCCTAATGCCCTCTGCACCTGGAGGTAAATCCCACTGCCCTCTGCACCTGGAGGTAAATCCCACTGCCCTCTGCACCTGGAGGTAAATCCCACTGCCCTCTGCACCTGGAGACAAATCCTAATGCCCTCTGCACCTGGAGGTAAATCCCACTGCCCTCTGCACCTGGAGGTAAATCCCACTGCCCACTGCACCTGGAGGTAAATCCCACTGCCCTCTACACCTGGAGGTGAATCCCACTGCCCTCTGCACCTGGAGGTAAATCCCACTGCCCTCTGCACCTGGAGACAAATCCCACTGCCCTCTGCACCTGGAGGTAAATCCCACTGCCCTCTACACCTGGAGGTGAATCCCACTGCCCTCTGCACCTGGAGGTAAATCCCACTGCCCTCTGCACTTGGAGGTAAATCCCACTGCCCTCTGCACCTGGAGGTGAATCCCACTGCCCTCTGCACCTGGAGGCAAATCCCACTGCCCTCTGCACCTGGAGGTAAATCCCACTGCCCTCTGCACCTGGAGGTGAATCCCACTGACCACTGCACCTGGAGACAAATCCCACTGCCCTCTGCACCTGGAGGTAAATCCCACTGCCCTCTGCACCTGGAGGTAAATCCCACTGCCCTCTGCACCTGGAGGTAAATCCCACTGCCCTCTGCACCTGGAGGTAAATCCCACTGCCCTCTGCACCTGGAGGTAAATCCCACTGCCCTCTGCACCTGGAGGTAAATCCCACTGCCCTCTACACCTGAAGGTGAATCCCACTGCCCTCTGCACCTGGAGGTAAATCCCACTGCCCTCTGCACCTGGAGACAAATCCTAATGCCCTCTGCACCTGGAGGTAAATCCCACTGCCCTCTGCACCTGGAGGTAAATCCCACTGCCCACTGCACCTGGAGGTGAATCCCACTGCCCTCTGCACCTGGAGGTAAATCCCACTGCCCACTGCACCTGGAGACAAATCCCACTGCCCTCTGCACCTGGAGACAAATCCCAATGCCCTCTGCACCTGGAGACAAATCCCACTGCCCTCTGCAGCTGGAGGTAAATCCCACTGCCCTCTACACCTGGAGGTGAATCCCACTGCCCACTGCACCTGGAGACAAATCCCACTGCCCTCTGCACCTGGAGACAAATCCCACTGCCCTCTGCACCTGGAGACAAATCCTACTGCCCTCTGCACCTGGAGGTAAATCCCACTGCCCTCTACACCTGGAGGTGAATCCCACTGCCCTCTGCACCTGGAGGTAAATCCCACTGCCCTCTGCACCTGGAGACAAATCCTAATGCCCTCTGCACCTGGAGGTAAATCCCACTGCCCTCTGCACCTGGAGGTAAATCCCACTGCCCACTGCAACTGGACGTGAATCCCACTGCCCTTCTGCACCTGGAGGTAAATCCCACTGCCCACTGCACCTGGAGACAAATCCCACTGCCCTCTGCACCTGGAGACAAATCCCAATGCCCTCTGCACCTGGAGACAAATCCCACTGCCCTCTGCAGCTGGAGGTAAATCCCACTGCCCTCTACACCTGGAGGTGAATCCCACTGCCCACTGCACCTGGAGACAAATCCCACTGCCCTCTGCACCTGGAGGTAAATCCCACCGCCCTCTGCACCTGGAGGTAAATCCCAATGCCCTCTGCACCTGGAGACAAATCCCACTGCCCACTGCACCTGGAGGTAAATCCCACTGCCCTCTGCACCTGGAGGTAAATCCCACTGCCCTCTGCACCTGGAGGTAAATCCCACTGCCCTCTGCACCTGGAGGTAAATCCCACTGCCCTCTGCACCTGGAGGTAAATTCCACTGCCCGCTGCACCTGGAGACAAATCCTAATGCCCTCTGCACCTGGAGGTAAATCCCACTGCCCTCTGCACCTGGAGGTAAATCCCACTGCCCACTGCACCTGGAGGTAAATCCCACTGCCCTCTACACCTGGAGGTGAATCCCACTGCCCTCTGCACCTGGAGGTAAATCCCACTGCCCTCTGCACCTGGAGACTAATCCCACTGCCCTCTGCACCTGGAGGTAAATCCCACTGCCCTCTACACCTGGAGGTGAATCCCACTGCCCTCTGCACCTGGAGGTAAATCCCACTGCCCTCTGCGCTTGGAGGTAAATCCCACTGCCCTCTGCACCTGGAGGTGAATCCCACTGCCCTCTGCACCTGGAGGCAAATCCCACTGCCCTCTGCACCTGGAGGTGAATCCCACTGCCCTCTGCACCTGGAGACAAATCCCACTGCCCTCTGCACCTGGAGGTAAATCCCACTGCCCTCTGCACCTGGAGGTAAATCCCACTTCCCTCTGCACCTGGAGACGAATCCCACTGCCCTCTGCACCTGGAGGTAAATCCCACTTCCCTCTGCACCTGGAGACAAATCCCACTGCCCTCTGCACCTGGAGGTAAATCCCACTTCCCTCTGCACCTGGAGACAAATCCTACTGCCCTCTGCACCTGGAGACAAATCCCACTGCCCTCTGCACCTGGAGGTAAATCCCACTGCCCTCTGCACCTGGAGGTAAATCCCACTGCCCACTGCAACTGGACGTGAATCCCACTGCCCTTCTGCACCTGGAGGTAAATCCCACTGCCCACTGCACCTGGAGACAAATCCCACTGCCCTCTGCACCTGGAGACAAATCCCAATGCCCTCTGCACCTGGAGACAAATCCCACTGCCCTCTGCAGCTGGAGGTAAATCCCACTGCCCTCTACACCTGGAGGTGAATCCCACTGCCCACTGCACCTGGAGACAAATCCCATTGCCCTCTGCACCTGGAGGTAAATCCCACTGCCCTCTGCACCTGGAGGTAAATCCCAATGCCCTCTGCACCTGGAGACAAATCCCACTGCCCACTGCACCTGGAGGTAAATCCCACTGCCCTCTGCACCTGGAGGTAAATCCCACTGCCCTCTGCACCTGGAGGTAAATCCCACTGCCCTCTGCACCTGGAGGTAAATCCCACTGCCCTCTGCACCTGGAGGTAAATTCCACTGCCCTCTGCACCTGGAGACAAATCCTAATGCCCTCTGCACCTGGAGGTAAATCCCACTGCCCTCTGCACCTGGAGGTAAATCCCACTGCCCACTGCACCTGGAGGTAAATCCCACTGCCCTCTACACCTGGAGGTGAATCCCACTGCCCTCTGCACCTGGAGGTAAATCCCACTGCCCTCTGCACCTGGAGACTAATCCCACTGCCCTCTGCACCTGGAGGTAAATCCCACTGCCCTCTACACCTGGAGGTGAATCCCACTGCCCTCTGCACCTGGAGGGAAATCCCACTGCCCTCTGCACTTGGAGGTAAATCCCACTGCCCTCTGCACCTGGAGGTGAATCCCACTGCCCTCTGCACCTGGAGGCAAATCCCACTGCCCTCTGCACCTGGAGGTGAATCCCACTGCCCTCTGCACCTGGAGACAAATCCCACTGCCCTCTGCACCTGGAGGTAAATCCCACTGCCCTCTGCACCTGGAGGTAAATCCCACTTCCCTCTGCACCTGGAGACGAATCCCACTGCCCTCTGCACCTGGAGGTAAATCCCACTTCCCTCTGCACCTGGAGACAAATCCCACTGCCCTCTGCACCTGGAGGTAAATCCCACTTCCCTCTGCACCTGGAGACAAATCCTACTGCCCTCTGCACCTGGAGACAAATCCCACTGCCCTCTGCACCTGGAGGTAAATCCCACTGCCCTCTGCACCTGGAGACAAATCCCACCGCCCACTGCACCTGGAGACAAATCCCACTGCCCTCTGCACCTGGAGGTAAATCCCACTGCCCCCTGCACCTGGAGGTAAATCCCACTGCCCTCTGCACCTGGAGGTAGATCCCACTGCCCTCTGCACCTGGTGGTAAATCCCACTGCCCTCTGCACCTGGAGGTAAATTCCACTGCCCTCTGCGCCTGGAGGTAAATCCCACTGCCCTCTGCACCTGGAGGTAAATCCCACTGCCCTCTGCACCTGGAGACAAATCCCACTGCCCTCTGCACCTGGAGGTAAATCCCACTGCCCTCTGCACCTGGAGGTGAATCCCACTGCCCTCTGCACCTGGAGACAAATCCCACTGCCCTCTGCACCTGGAGGTAAATCCCACTGCCCTCTGCACCTGGAGGTAAATCCCACTTCCCTCTGCACCTGGAGACAAATCCCACTGCCCTCTGCACCTGGAGGTAAATCCCACTGCCCTCTGCACCTGGAGACAAATCCTACTGCCCTCTGCACCTGGAGACAAATCCCACTGCCCTCTGCACCTGGAGGTAAATCCGACTGCCCTCTGCACCTGGAGACAAATCCCACTGCCCACTGCACCTGGAGACAAATCCCACTGCCCTCTGCACCTGGAGGTAAATCCCACTGCCCTCTGCACCTGGAGGTAAATCCCACTGCCCTCTGCACCTGGAGGTAAATCCCACTGCCCTCTGCACCTGGAGGTAAATCCCACTGCCCTCTGCACCTGGAGGTAAATCCCACTGCCCTCTGCACCTGGAGGTAAATCCCACTGCCCTCTACACCTGGAGGTGAATCCCACTGCCCTCTGCACCTGGAGGTAAATCCCACTGCCCTCTGCACCTGGAGACAAATCCCACTGCCCTCTGCACCTGGAGGTAAATCCCACTGCCCTCTGCACCTGGAGGTAAATCCCACTGCCCACTGCACCTGGAGACAAATCCCACTGCCCTCTGCACCTGGAGACAAATCCCAATGCCCTCTGCACCTGGAGACAAATCCCACTGCCCTCTGCACCTGGAGACAAATCCTACTGCCCTCTGCACCTGGAGGTAAATCCCACTGCCCTCTACACCTGGAGGTGAATCCCACTGCCCTCTGCACCTGGAGGTAAATCCCACTGCCCTCTGCACCTGGAGACAAATCCTAATGCCCTCTGCACCTGGAGGTAAATCCCACTGCCCTCTGCACCTGGAGGTAAATCCCACTGCCCACTGCACCTGGAGGTGAATCCCACTGCCCTTCTGCACCTGGAGGTAAAACCCACTGCCCACTGCACCTGGAGACAAATCCCACTGCCCTCTGCACCTGGAGGTGAATCCCACTGCCCTCTGCACCTGGAGACAAATCCCACTGCCCTCTGCACCTGGAGGTAAATCCTACTGCCCTCTGCACCTGGAGGTAAATCCCACTGCCCTCTGCACCTGGAGGTAAATCCCACTGCCCTCTGCACCTGGAGGTAAATCCCACTGCCCTCTGCACCTGGAGGTAAATCCCACTGCCCTCTACACCTGGAGGTGAATCCCACTGCCCTCTGCACCTGGAGGTAAATCCCACTGCCCTCTGCACCTGGAGACAAATCCTAATTCCCTCTGCACCTGGAGGTAAATCCCACTGCCCTCTGCACCTGGAGGTAAATCCCACTGCCCACTGCACCTGGAGGTAAATCCCACTGCCCTCTACACCTGGAGGTGAATCCCACTGCCCTCTGCACCTGGAGGTAAATCCCACTGCCCTCTGCACCTGGAGACTAATCCCACTGCCCTCTGCACCTGGAGGTAAATCCCACTGCCCTCTACACCTGGAGGTGAATCCCACTGCCCTCTGCACCTGGAGGTAAATCCCACTGCCCTCTGCACTTGGAGGTAAATCCCACTGCCCTCTGCACCTGGAGGTGAATCCCACTGCCCTCTGCACCTGGAGGCAAATCCCACTGCCCTCTGCACCTGGAGGTGAATCCCACTGCCCTCTGCACCTGGAGACAAATCCCACTGCCCTCTGCACCTGGAGGTAAATCCCACTGCCCTCTGCACCTGGAGGTAAATCCCACTTCCCTCTGCACCTGGAGACGAATCCCACTGCCCTCTGCACCTGGAGGTAAATCCCACTTCCCTCTGCACCTGGAGACAAATCCCACTGCCCTCTGCACCTGGAGGTAAATCCCACTTCCCTCTGCACCTGGAGACAAATCCTACTGCCCTCTGCACCTGGAGACAAATCCCACTGCCCTCTGCACCTGGAGGTAAATCCCACTGCCCTCTGCACCTGGAGACAAATCCCACCGCCCACTGCACCTGGAGACAAATCCCACTGCCCTCTGCACCTGGAGACAAATCCTAATGCCCTCTGCACCTGGAGGTAAATCCCACTGCCCTCTGCACCTGGAGGTAAATCCCACTGCCCACTGCACCTGGAGGTGAATCCCACTGCTCTTCTGCACCTGGAGGTAAAACCCACTGCCCACTGCACCTGGAGACAAATCCCACTGCCCTCTGCACCTGGAGGTGAATCCCACTGCCCTCTGCACCTGGAGACAAATCCCACTGCCCTCTGCACCTGGAGGTAAATCCCACTGCCCTCTGCACCTGGAGGTAAATCCCACTGCCCTCTGCACCTGGAGGTAAATCCCACTGCCCTCTGCACCTGGAGGTAAATCCCACTGCCCTCTGCACCTGGAGGTAAATCCCACTGCCCTCTACACCTGGAGGTGAATCCCACTGCCCTCTGCACCTGGAGGTAAATCCCACTGCCCTCTGCACCTGGAGACAAATCCTAATTCCCTCTGCACCTGGAGGTAAATCCCACTGCCCTCTGCACCTGGAGGTAAATCCCACTGCCCACTGCACCTGGAGGTAAATCCCACTGCCCTCTACACCTGGAGGTGAATCCCACTGCCCTCTGCACCTGGAGGTAAATCCCACTGCCCTCTGCACCTGGAGACTAATCCCACTGCCCTCTGCACCTGGAGGTAAATCCCACTGCCCTCTACACCTGGAGGTGAATCCCACTGCCCTCTGCACCTGGAGGTAAATCCCACTGCCCTCTGCACTTGGAGGTAAATCCCACTGCCCTCTGCACCTGGAGGTGAATCCCACTGCCCTCTGCACCTGGAGGCAAATCCCACTGCCCTCTGCACCTGGAGGTGAATCCCACTGCCCTCTGCACCTGGAGACAAATCCCACTGCCCTCTGCACCTGGAGGTAAATCCCACTGCCCTCTGCACCTGGAGGTAAATCCCACTTCCCTCTGCACCTGGAGACGAATCCCACTGCCCTCTGCACCTGGAGGTAAATCCCACTTCCCTCTGCACCTGGAGACAAATCCCACTGCCCTCTGCACCTGGAGGTAAATCCCACTTCCCTCTGCACCTGGAGACAAATCCTACTGCCCTCTGCACCTGGAGACAAATCCCACTGCCCTCTGCACCTGGAGGTAAATCCCACTGCCCTCTGCACCTGGAGACAAATCCCACCGCCCACTGCACCTGGAGACAAATCCCACTGCCCTCTGCACCTGGAGGTAAATCCCACTGCCCTCTGCACCTGGAGGTAAATCCCACTGCCCTCTGCACCTGGAGGTAAATCCCACTGCCCTCTGCACCTGGTGGTAAATCCCACTGCCCTCTGCACCTGGAGGTAAATTCCACTGCCCTCTGCGCCTGGAGGTAAATCCCACTGCCCTCTGCACCTGGAGGTAAATCCCACTGCCCTCTGCACCTGGAGACAAATCCCACTGCCCTCTGCACCTGGAGGTAAATCCCACTGCCCTCTGCACCTGGAGACAAATCCTACCGCCCTCTGCACCTGGAGACAAATCCCACTGCCCTCTGCACCTGGAGGTAAATCCCACTGCCCTCTGCACCTGGAGACAAATCCCACTGCCCACTGCACCTGGAGACAAATCCCACTGCCCTCTGCACCTGGAGGTAAATCCCACTGCCCTCTGTACCTGGAGGTGAATCCCACTGCCCTCTGCTCCTGGAGACAAATCCCACTGCCCTCTGCACCTGGAGGTAAATCCCACTGCCCTCTGCACCTGGAGGTAAATCCCACTTCCCTCTGCACCTGGAGACATATCCCACTGCCCTCTGCACCTGGAGGTAAATCCCACTGCCCTCTGTACCTGGAGGTGAATCCCACTGCCCTCTGCTCCTGGAGACAAATCCCACTGCCCTCTGCACCTGGAGGTAAATCCCACTGCCCTCTGCACCTGGAGGTAAATCCCACTTCCCTCTGCACCTGGAGACAAATCCCACTGCCCTCTGCACCTGGAGGTAAATCCCACTTCCCTCTGCACCTGGAGACAAATCCCACTGCCCTCTGCACCTGGAGGTAAATCCCACTGCCCTCTGCACCTGGAGACAAATCCTACTGCCCTCTGCACCTGGAGACAAATCCCACTGCCCTCTGCACCTGGAGGTAAATCCCACTGCCCTCTGCACCTGGAGACAAATCCCACTGCCCACTGCACCTGGAGACAAATCCCACTGCCCTCTGCACCTGGAGGTAAATCCCACTGCCCTCTGCACCTGGAGGTAAATCCCACTGCCCTCTGCACCTGGAGGTAAATCCCACTGCCCTCTGCACCTGTAGGTAAATCCCACTGCCCTCTGCTCCTGGAGGTAAATTCCACTGCCCTCTGCGCCTGGAGGTAAATCCCACTGCCCTCTGCACCTGGAAGTAAATCCCACTGCCCTCTGCGCCTGGAGGTAAATCCCACTGCCCTCTGCACCTGGAGGTAAATCCCACTGCCCTCTGCACCTGGAGGTAAATCCCACTGCCCTCTACACCTGGAGGTGAATCCCACTGCCCTCTGCACCTGGAGGTAAATCCCACTGCCCTCTGCACCTGGAGACAAATCCTAATGCCCTCTGCACCTGGAGGTAAATCCCACTGCCCTCTGCACCTGGAGGTCAATCCCACTGCCCACTGCACCTGGAGGTAAATCCCACTGCCCTCTACACCTGGAGGTGAATCCCACTGCCCTCTGCACCTGGAGGTAAATACCACTGCCCTCTGCACCTGGAGGTGAATCCCACTGCCCTCTGCACCTGGAGGTAAATCCCACTGCCCTCTGCACCTGGAGACAAATCCTAATGCCCTCTGCACCTGGAGGTAAATCCCACTGCCCTCTGCACCTGGAGGTAAATCCCACTGCCCACTGCACCTGGAGGTAAATCCCACTGCCCTCTACACCTGGAGGTGAATCCCACTGCCCTCTGCACCTGGAGGTAAATCCCACTGCCCACTGCACCTGGAGACTAATCCCACTGCCCTCTGCACCTGGAGGTAAATCCCACTGCCCTCTACACCTGGAGGTGAATCCCACTGCCCTCTGCACCTGGAGGTAAATGCCACTGCCCTCTGCACTTGGAGGTAAATCCCACTGCCCTCTGCACCTGGAGGTGAATCCCACTGCCCTCTGCACCTGGAGGTAAATCCCACTTCCCTCTGCACCTGGAGACAAATCCCACTGCCCTCTGCACCTGGAGGTAAATCCCACTTCCCTCTGCACCTGGAGACAAATCCTACTGCCCTCTGCACCTGGAGACAAATCCCACTGCCCTCTGCACCTGGAGGTAAATCCCACTGCCCTCTGCACCTGGAGACAAATCCCACCGCCCACTGCACCTGGAGACAAATCCCACTGCCCTCTGCACCTGGAGGTAAATCCCACTGCCCTCTGCACCTGGAGGTAAATACCACTGCCCTCTGCACCTGGAGGTAAATCCCACTGCCCTCTGCACCTGGTGGTAAATCCCACTGCCCTCTGCACCTGGAGGTAAATTCCACTGCCCTCTGCGCCTGGAGGTAAATCCCACTGCCCTCTGCACCTGGAGGTAAATCCCACTGCCCTCTGCACCTGGAGACAAATCCCACTGCCCTCTGCACCTGGAGGTAAATCCCACTGCCCTCTGCACCTGGAGACAAATCCTACCGCCCTCTGCACCTGGAGACAAATCCCACTGCCCTCTGCACCTGGAGGTAAATCCCACTGCCCTCTGCACCTGGAGACAAATCCCACTGCTCACTGCACCTGGAGACAAATCCCACTGCCCTCTGCACCTGGAGGTAAATCCCACTGCCCTCTGTACCTGGAGGTGAATCCCACTGCCCTCTGCTCCTGGAGACAAATCCAACTGCCCTCTGCACCTGGAGGTAAATCCCACTGCCCTCTGCACCTGGAGGTAAATCCCACTTCCCTCTGCACCTGGAGACAAATCCCACTGCCCTCTGCACCTGGAGGTAAATCCCACTTCCCTCTGCACCTGGAGACAAATCCCACTGCCCTCTGCACCTGGAGGTAAATCCCACTGCCCTCTGCACCTGGAGACAAATCCTACTGCCCTCTGCACCTGGAGACAAATCCCACTGCCCTCTGCACCTGGAGGTAAATCCCACTGCCCTCTGCACCTGGAGACAAATCCCACTGCCCACTGCACCTGGAGACAAATCCCACTGCCCTCTGCACCTGGAGGTAAATCCCACTGCCCTCTGCACCTGGAGGTAAATCCCACTGCCCTCTGCACCTGGAGGTAAATCCCACTGCCCTCTGCACCTGGAGGTAAATCCCACTGCCCTCTGCTCCTGGAGGTAAATTCCACTGCCCTCTGCGCCTGGAGGTAAATCCCACTGCCCTCTGCACCTGGAGGTAAATCCCACTGCCCTCTGCGCCTGGAGGTAAATCCCACTGCCCTCTGCACCTAGAGGTAAATCCCACTGCCCTCTGCACCTGGAGGTAAATCCCACTGCCCTCTACACCTGGAGGTGAATCCCACTGCCCTCTGCACCTGGAGGTAAATCCCACTGCCCTCTGCACCTGGAGACAAATCCTAATGCCCTCTGCACCTGGAGGTAAATCCCACTGCCCTCTGCACCTGGAGGTCAATCCCACTGCCCACTGCACCTGGAGGTAAATCCCACTGCCCTCTACACCTGGAGGTGAATCCCACTGCCCTCTGCACCTGGAGGTAAATCCCACTGCCCTCTGCACCTGGAGGTAAATCCCACTGCCCTCTGCACCTGGAGGTAAATCCCACTGCCCTCTACACCTGGAGGTGAATCCCACTGCCCTCTGCACCTGGAGGTAAATCCCACTGCCCTCTGTACTTGGAGGTAAATCCCACTGCCCTCTGCACCTGGAGGTGAATCCCACTGCCCTCTGCACCTGGAGGCAAATCCCACTGCCCTCTGCACCTGGAGGTAAATCCCACTGCCCTCTGCACCTGGAGACAAATCCCACTGCCCTCTGCACCTGGAGGTAAATCCCACTGCCCTCTGCACCTGGAGACAAATCCCACTTCCCTCTGCACCTGGAGACAAATCCCACTGCCCTCTGCACCTGGAGGTAAATCCCACTGCCCTCTGCACCTGGAGACAAATCCTACTGCCCTCTGCACCTGGAGACAAATCCCACTGCCCTCTGCACCTGGAGGTAAATCCCACTGCCCTCTGCACCTGGAGACAAATCCCACTGCCCTCTGCACCTGAAGACAAATCCCACTGCCCTCTGCACCTGGAGGTAAATCCCACTGCCCTCTGCACCTGGAGGTAAATCCCACTGCCCTTTGCACCTGGAGACAAATCCCACTGCCCTCTGCACCTGGAGGTAAATCCCACTGCCCTCTGCACCTGGAGGTAAATCCCACTGCCCTCTGCACCTGGAGGTAAATCCCACTGCCCTCTGCACCTGGAGGTAAATCCCTCTGCACCTGGAGGTAAATCCCATTGCCCTCTGCACCTGGAGGTGAATCCCACTGCCCTCTGCACCTGGAGGTAAATCCCACTGCCCTCTGCACCTGGAGACAAATCCCACTACCCTCTGCACCTGGAGACAAATCCCACTGCCCTCTGCACCTGGAGACAAATCCCACTGCCCTCTGCACCTGGAGTCAAATCCCACTGCCCTCTGCACCTGGAGGTAAATCCCACTGCCCACTGCACCTGGAGACAAATCCCACTGCCCTCTGCACCTGGAGGTAAATCCCACTGCCCACTGCACCTGGAGACAAATCCCACTGCCCTCTGCACCTGGAGGTAAATCCCACTGCCCACTGCACCTGGAGACAAATCCCACTGTCCTCTGCTCCTGGAGGTAAATCCCACTGCCCTCTGCACCTGGAGACAAATCCCACTGCCCACTGCACCTGGAGGTGAATCCCACTGCCCTCTGCACCTGGAGGTAAATCCCACTGCCCTCAGCACCTGGAGGTGAATCCCACTGCCCTCTGCACCTGGAGGTGAATCCCACTGCCCTCTGCACCTGGAGGTAAATCCCACTGCCCTCTGCACCTGGAGGTGAATCCCACTGCCCTCTACACCTGGAGGTAAATCCCACTGCCCTCTGCACCTGGAGGTAAATTCCACTGCCCTCTGCGCCTGGAGGTAAATCCCACTGCCCTCTGCACCTGGAGGTAAATCCCACTGCCCTCTGAACCTGGAGACAAATCCCACTGCCCTCTGCACCTGGAGGTAAATCCCACTGCCCTCTGCACCTGGAGACAAATCCTACTGCCCTCTGCACCTGGAGACAAATCCCACTGCCCTCTGCACCTGGAGGTAAATCCCACTGCCCTCTGCACCTGGAGACAAATCCCACTGCCCACTGCACCTGGAGACAAATCCCACTGCCCTCTGCACCTGGAGGTAAATCCCACTGCCCTCTGCACCTGGAGGTGAATCCCACTGCCCTCTGCACCTGGAGACAAATCCCACTGCCCTCTGCACCTGGAGGTAAATCCCACTGCCCTCTGCACCTGGAGGTAATTCCCACTTCCCTCTGCACCTGGAGACAAATCCCACTGCCCTCTGCACCTGGAGGTAAATCCCACTTCCCTCTGCACCTGGAGACAAATCCCACTGCCCTCTGCACCTGGAGGTAAATCCCACTGCCCTCTGCACCTGGAGACAAATCCTACTGCCCTCTGCACCTGGAGACGAATCCCACTGCCCTCTGCACCTGGAGGTAAATCCCACTGCCCTCTGCACCTGGAGACAAATCCCACTGCCCACTGCACCTGGAGACAAATCCCACTGCCCTCTGCACCTGGAGGTAAATCCCACTGCCCTCTGCACCTGGAGGTAAATCCCACTGCCCTCTGCACCTGGAGGTAAATCCCACTGCCCTCTGCACCTGGAGGTAAATCCCACTGCCCTCTGCACCTGGAGGTAAATTCCACTGCCCTCTGCGCCTGGAGGTAAATCCCACTGCCCTCTGCACCTGGAGGTAAATCCCACTGCCCTCTGCACCTGGAGGTAAATCCCACTGCCCTCTGCACCTGGAGGTAAATCCCACTGCCCTCTGCACCTGGAGGTAAATCCCACTGCCCTCTACACCTGGAGGTGAATCCCACTGCCCTCTGCACCTGGAGGTAAATCCCACTGCCCTCTGCACCTGGAGACAAATCCTAATGCCCTCTGCACCTGGAGGTAAATCCCACTGCCCTCTGCACCTGGAGGTCAATCCCACTGCCCACTGCACCTGGAGGTAAATCCCACTGCCCTCTACACCTGGAGGTGAATCCCACTGCCCTCTGCACCTGGAGGTAAATCCCACTGCCCTCTGCACCTGGAGACAAATCCCACTGCCCTCTGCACCTGGAGGTAAATCCCACTGCCCTCTACACCTGGAGGTGAATCCCACTGCCCTCTGCACCTGGAGGTAAATCCCACTGCCCTCTGCACTTGGAGGTAAATCCCACTGCCCTCTGCACCTGGAGGTGAATCCCACTGCCCTCTGCACCTGGAGGCAAATCCCACTGCCCTCTGCACCTGGAGGTAAATCCCACTGCCCTCTGCACCTGGAGGTGAATCCCACTGCCCTCTGCACCTGGAGACAAATCCCACTGCCCTCTGCACCTGGAGGTAAATCCCACTGCCCTCTGCACCTGGAGACAAATCCCACTTCCCTCTGCACCTGGAGACAAATCCCACTGCCCTCTGCACCTGGAGGTAAATCCCACTGCCCTCTGCACCTGGAGACAAATCCTACTGCCCTCTGCACCTGGAGACGAATCCCACTGCCCTCTGCACCTGGAGGTAAATCCCACTGCCCTCTGCACCTGGAGACAAATCCTACTGCCCTCTGCACCTGGAGACACATCTCACTGCCCTCTGCACCTGGAGGTAAATCCCACTGCCCTCTGCACCTGGAGACAAATCCCACTGCCCTCTGCACCTGGAGACAAATCCCACTGCCCTCTGCACCTGGAGGTAAATCCCACTGCCCTCTGCACCTGGAGGTAAATCCCACTGCCCTTTGCACCTGGAGACAAATCCCACTGCCCTCTGCACCTGGAGGTAAATCCCACTGCCCTCTGCACCTGGAGGTAAATCCCACTGCCCTCTGCACCTGGAGGTAAATCCCACTGCCCTCTGCACCTGGAGGTAAATCCCACTGCCCTCTGCACCTGGAGGTAAATCCCATTGCCCTCTGCACCTGGAGGTAAATCCGACCGCCCTCTGCACCTGGAGGTGAATCCCACTGCCCTCTGCACCTGGAGGTAAATCCCACTGCCCTCTGCACCTGGAGACAAATCCCACTACCCTCTGCACCTGGAGGTAAATCCCACTGCCCTCTGCACCTGGAGACAAATCCCACTACCCTCTGCACCTGGAGACAAATCCCACTGCCCTCTGCACCTGGAGACAATTCCCAGTGCCCTCTGCACCTGGAGTCAAATCCCACTGCCCTCTGCACCTGGAGGTAAATCCCACTGCCCACTGCACCTGGAGACAAATCCCACTGCCCTCTGCACCTGGAGGTAAATCCCACTGCCCACTGCACCTGGAGACAAATCCCACTGCCCTCTGCACCTGGAGGTAAATCCCACTGCCCACTGCACCTGGAGACAAATCCCACTGCCCTCTGCACCTGGAGGTAAATCCCACTGCCCTCTGCACCTGGAGACAAATCCCACTGCCCACTGCACCTGGAGGTGAATCCCACTGCCCTCTGCACCTGGAGGTAAATCCCACTGCCCTCTGCACCTGGAGGTGAATCCCACTGCCCTCTGCACCTGGAGGTGAATCCCACTGCCCTCTGCACCTGGAGGTAAATCCCACTGCCCTCTGCACCTGGAGTTGAATCCCACTGCCCTCTACACCTGGAGGTAAATCCCACTGCCCTCTGCACCTGGAGGTAAATCCCACTGCCCTCCTCTCCACCAGGAGACAAATCCCACTGCCCCCTGCACCTGGAGGTAAATCCCACTGCCCTCTGCACCTGGAGGTAAATCCCACTGCCCTCTGTACTTGGAGGTAAAGCCCACTGCCCTCTGCACCTGGAGGTAAATCCCACTGCCCTCTGTACCTGGAGGTAAATCCCACTGCCCTCTGCACCTGAAGGTAAATCCCACTGCCCTCTGCACCTGGAGGTAAATCCCACTGCCCTCTGCACCTGGAGGTAAATCCCACTGCCCTCTGCACCTGGAGGTAAATCCCACTGCCCACTGCACCTGGAGACAGATCCCACTGCCCTCTGCACCTGGAGGTAAATCCCACTGCCCTCTGCACCTGGAGACAAATCCCACTGCCCACTGCACCTGGAGACTAATCCCATTGCCCTCTGCACCTGGAGGTAAATCCCATTGCCCTCTGCACCTGGAGTTAAATCCCACTGCCCTCTGCACCTGGAGACAAATCCCACTGCCCTCTGCACCTGGAGGTAAATCCCACTGCCCTCTGCACCTGGAGGTATATCCCACTGCCCTCTGCACCTGGAGGTGAATCCCACTGCCCTCTGCACCTGGAGGTAAATCCCACTGCCCTCTGCACCTGGAGGTAAATCCCACTGCCCTCTGCACCTGGAGGTAAATCCCACTGCCCTCTGCACCTGGAGGTAAATCCCACTGCCCTCTGCACCTGGAGGTGAATCCCACTGCCCACTGCACCTGGAGGTAAATCCCACTGCCCTCTGCACCTGGAGGTAAATCACACTGCCCTCTGCACCTGGAGGTGAATCCCACTGCCCACTGCACCTGGAGGTAAATCCCACTGCCCTCTGCACCTGGAGGTGAATCCCACTGGGCTCTGCACCTGGAGGTAAATCCCGCTGCCCTCTGCACCTGGAGGTGAATCCCACTGCCCACTGCACCTGGAGGTAAATCACACTGCCCTGAGCACCTGGAGGTGAATCCCACTGCCCTCTGCGCCTGGAGGTAAATCCCACTGCCCTCTGCACCTGGAGGTAAATCCCACTGCCCTCTGCACCTGGAGGTAAATCCCACTGCCCTCTGCACCTGGAGGTGAATCCCACTGCCCTCTGCACCTGGAGGTAAATCCCACTGCCCTCTGCACCGGGAGGCGAATCCCACTGCCCTCTGCACCTGGAGGTAAATCCCACTGCCCACTGCACCTGGAGGTAAATCCCACTGCCCTCTGCACCTGGAGGTAAATCCCACTGCCCTCTGCACCTGGAGGTAAATCCCACTGCCCTCTGCATCTGGAGGTGAATCCCACTGCCCAGTGCACCTGGAGGTAAATCCCACTGCCCTCTGCACCTGGAGGTAAATCACACTGCCCTCTGCACCTGGAGGTAAATCCCAATGCCCTCTGCACCTGGAGGTGAATCCCACTGCCCACTGCACCTGGAGGTAAATCCCACTGCCCTCTGCACCTGGAGGTGAATCCCACTGGCCTCTGCACCTGGAGGTAAATCCCGCTGCCCTCTGCACCTGGAGGTGAATCCCACTGCCCACTGCACCTGGAGGTAAATCCCACTGCCCTGAGCACCTGGAGGTGAATCCCACTGCCCTCTGCGCCTGGAGGTAAATCCCACTGCCCTCTGCACCTGGAGGTAAATCCCACTGCCCTCTGCACCTGGAGGTAAATCCCACTGCACCTGGAGACAAATCCTACTGCCCTCTGCACCTGGAGGTGAATCCCACTGCCCTCTGCACCTGGAGGTAAATCCCACTGCCCTCTGCACCTGGAGGCGAATCCCACTGCCCTCTGCACCTGGAGGTAAATCCCACTGCCCACTGCACCTGGAGGTGAATACCACTGCCCTCTGCACCTGGAGACAAATCCCACTGCCCTCTGCACCTGGAGGTAAATCCCACTGCCCTCTTCACCTGGAGGTAAATCCCACTGCCCTCTGCACCTGGAGACAAGTCCCACTGCCCTCTGCACCTGGAGGTGAATCCCACTGCCCTCTGTACCTTGAGACAAATCCCACTGCCCTCTGCACCTGGAGGTAAATCCCACTGCCCTCTGCACCTGGAGACAAATCCCACTGCCCTCTGCACCTGGAGGTAAATCCCACTGCCCTCTGCACCTGGAGACAAATCCCACTGCCCTCTGCACCTGGAGGTAAATCCCACTGCCCTCTGCACCTGGAGGTAAGTCCCACTGCCCTCTGCACCTGGAGGTAAATCCCACTGTCCTCTGCACCTGGAGGTAAATCCCACTGCCCTCTGCACCTGGAGACAAATCCCACTGCCCTCTGCACCTGGAGACAAATCCCACTGCCCTCTGCACCTGGAGGTAAATCCCACTGCCCTCTGCACCTGGAGGTGAATCCCACTGCCCTCTGCACCTGGAGACAAATCCCACTGCCCTCTGCACCTGGAGGTAAATCCCACTGCACTCTGCACCTGGAGGTAAATCCCACTGCCCTCTGCACCTGGAGGTGAATCCCACTGCCCTCTGCACCTGGAGGTAAATCCCACTGCCCTCTGCACCTGGAGGTGAATCCCACTGCCCTCTGCATCTGGAGGTAAATCCCACTGCCCTCTGCACCAGGAGGTAAATCCCACTGCCCTCTGCACCTGGAGGTAAATCCCACTGCCCTCTGCACCTGGAGGTAAATCCCACTGCCCTCTGCACCTGGAGGTAAATCCCACTGCCCTCTGCACCTGGAGGTAAATCCCACTGCCCTCTGCACCTGGAGGTAAATCCCACTGCCCTCTGCACCTGGAGGTACATCCCATTGCCCTCTGCACCTGGAGGTAAATCCCACTGCCCTCTGCACCTGGAGGTGAATCCCACTGCCCTCTGCACCTGGAGGTAAATCCCACTGCCCTCTGCACCTGGAGGTAAATCCCACTGCCCTCTGCACCTGGAGACAAATCCCACTGCCCTCTGCACCTGGAGGTAAATCCCACTGCCCTCTGCACCTGGAGGTAAATCCCACTGCCCTCTGCACCTGGAGACAAATCCCACTGCCCTCTGCACCTGGAGGTAAATCCCACTGCCCTCTGCACCTGGAAGTAAATCCCACTGCCCTCTGCACCTGGAGACAAATCCCACTGCCCTCTGCACCTGGAGACGAATCCCACTTCCCTCTGCACCTGGAGACAAATCCCACTGCCCTCAGCACCTGGAGGCAAATCCCACTGCCCTCTGCACCTGGTGGTGAATCCCACTGCCCTCTGCACCTGGAGGTAAATCCCACTACCCTCTGCACCTGGAGGTAAATCCCACTGCCCTCTGCACCTGGAGACAAATCCCACTGCCCTCTGCACCTGGAGACAAATCCCACTGCCCTCTGCACCTGGAGACAAAAGCCACTGCCCTCTGCACCTGGAGGTGAATCCCACTGCCCTCTGCACCTGGAGGTAAATCCCACTGCCCTCTGCACCTGGAGGTAAATCCCTCTGCACCTGGAGGTAAATCCCACTGCCCTCTGCACCTGGAGGTAAATCCCTCTGCACCTGGAGGTAAATCCCACTGCCCTCTGCACCTGGAGACAAATGGCACGAACGCGGAACATATTTTTAATTAGAACTCAATTCAGTAGGTTCCAGTCATGCAAGGGCAGCCCGGAGCATTATTGTGGTGCAGTACCTGTATACAACAGATGGGGGAGCCCCTGGCAAATCCATGGGCGAAGATTTCAAATTGAAAAAGGGTAACAGATTTGATGAACGATCCCCTGGTAAATAATATTTTTAGTTCCAGGGAAAGCAGAAGACCCAAAGGATATGAGTATTATTTCATCACAGTGGTTTCACCACAAATGACAATTTGTTGTCTTGCCCAGACCTATTGTTATATTGAAACATACTCCAACCCACCATCCCCACCCTACCAGACATCCCACAGGTACACCATTACCCTGGTTTCTACCGTTCACCAGCTTTATGTAGCAGCAGTGAACACGCTCCCTTCCTGACTCATAGGCTGCCTTGGATTCTTTTAGCCAGTTACAGCCACTTGTTAATGTGTCCCAACCATCAAGGTGGTTTCAGCTTCTCGATGATGCTATACCTACACCACCTGCCCAATCACTTGCAGAAAACTAAAAGTACTTCCTATTTGTTTAAATATACCAAAGGTATGGCCGGAATTTTCAATTCTGGGTCAAGAACCTGCTCGTCAGTTCAGTTCAAAGTCCCATGCCCGTACACCTTGTTCCAGACATGCCCACCCAGATCTTTAAAGGGCCAGGCCCAATTAATGGCAGGGAGGGGTTCACCATCGAATTCAAAATGGTGGGAAGGCTCATGAGGGCTGGAGGTCCTCTGGCATATTGGCAACCCCTCTAGTCAAGGTGCGAACTGCCAATTCAAGATGGAGAAAGAGAGAGCCCCTCAACGTGAAGAAACCACAGATTAGCAAACATTTTACGCTGCATCACTCATCGTATGAAGCGCAAAGGGCAGGTAAGTGTAAAAGCAAACCAGGAAGGCATGACTGATTGATTGATATTTATTGTCACATGTACCGAAGTACAGTGAAAAGTATTTTTCCGGGGCCAAGGGAACGTACACAGGACGTACATAATAGACAAAAGAATAATCAACAGAGTACATTGACAAATGGTACATCAACAAATAGCGATTGGTTACAGTGCGAAACAAGGGCCAAACAAGAGCAGCATAGGGCGTCGTGAATAGTGTTCTTACAGGGAACAGATCAGTCCAAGAGAGAGTCATTGAGGAGTCTGGTAGCTGTGGGGAAGAAGCTGTTCCTATGTCTGGATGTGCGGGTCTTCAGACTTCTGTATCTTCTGCCTGATGGAAGGGTCTGGAAGAAGGCAAAGCCTGGGTGTGGGGGGGGTCTTTGACAATGCTGTCTGAGGCAGCAGGAGGTGTATACAGAATCAATGGGAGGATGGCAAGCTTATGTGATGCGTTGGGCTGAGTTTACCACAGTCTGCAGTTTCTTGAGATCTTGGGCCGAGCAGTTGCCATACCAAGCTGTGATGCAGCCGGATAGGCAGCAGTTTACCTTGTACATAATGGCTTTAGGTTTACAGGCACAGCCTGATGAGCGAAAAATAGCATTGCTGCTCACTGTAGCAGGTCCACAGGCAATCAAAATTTTTAACACATTTGTATTTGAGCGAGAGGAAGATAGTGAGAACTTTGATGCCATTGTTAAAAAGTTCGATGAGCATTGTACCCCAAAGAGACGAAACATTTGAAAGTTACATTTTCAGAATGTGCACACAGCAGACAGGCGAGTCGTTCGATAGTTTCTCAAGGATCTAAAATTAAAGACTCAGACTTGTAATTTTGCCGCAAAGTGCGTGAATGTCGTTTGAGGGAGAATGAGCTCCAGCTCGAAGATGCAATAAAAATTTGCCATGCCAGCGAGTTAGCTGCGCAGCGAATCAACTCGTTAAACATGAGAAGTTTAGGCCTGAAAATCAGGAATAAAGCCACCATAGATGTGGTGGTGCACCCAAAAGTAAAACGTGGTCTCAACAGCGGTGGCCATTTTAAACGATTGCCAGACGCCACCATTTTGTGTAAGCGGTGTGGAAATAGGCACTTACAGAGGCAATGTCCCGCCTTTGGGAAAATTTGTGCAAAGGCAAAAAACAATTTGTGTTATTCCAACAAAAAAGTCGACTCACAAAAATCTATAAACACTGTTGAAGAAATTAATTTAGAGGATACATTCTTTATTGATGTCATTACTAATGAAGACTGGGTCAACATAGCCAAGCCAAATGAAATGTCTTCAACGACCATAAGAAGTAGTAATAATGAAGTATGTACTGTAAATAAAGATAACTAGACAGTTTCTTTACTCATAACTCAAATGCTTAGAAATGTCAAACTCGACATAGGAGCGAGAGCGAACCTCATCAGTATCACAGATATTGAAGCGATGAGAATCAAGCTCAAGATTTTGAATAGACCAGTATTTTTAAAAGATTACAATGGTCAAAGAATTCATTCTCTAGGTGTGTGTGAGCTTGAAGTTCAAGTCAAAGATAGAGGGCTGAATTCTCCATCATCGGGATTCCCCGTTTTGCCGGTAGCCTGGGAGTTTCCCGATGGCATGGGGCTGCCCCACAATGGGAAACCCCATTGACCAACCGCCAAAATGGAGAATCCCGATGGCGTGCCGCACCAGAAATCTGGTGTGGCGGGATGGAGAAACTCACCCAGAATCCATAAAATGAAATTTTCAATTGTACCCACTGATCGTGAATCGTTACTAGGTGTGGAAGCTTGTGAAACACTTCAGTTAGTCAAGAGAGTATGTAGTGATGACTATGCTTTTAATGCGCACCGTGGATCGGTGGATTCAGTAGTACAAGCATTTCCGGAAATTTTTCAAGGTTTAGGTGTCTTGCCATTTACTTACCGAATTCAACTAAAGGATAATATGCAACCCGTAATACATGCTCCTCGGAGAGTACCAGCACCACAAAGGGATCCGTTGAAAGCTGAACTTGACAGAATGACGAATCTGGGGGTCAGTAAGAAAATCTAAGAAGCAACAGATTGGGTAAATTCAATCGTGTTACTAAATGCAATAACAATTTAAGAATATGCATGGATCCTAAAGACCTCAGTGCCAACATCAAGCGAGAACACTTCCCAACACCAAAACGTAAAGAAATAACGAGCAAAATGTCAGGTGCAACGTGCTTCAGTAAACTGAATCATTCGCAGGGTTTTTGGCAACTCAAATTGGATGAAGAGAGTGCAAAGTATTGTACGTTTAACACTCCATTTGAGCACTTCTGTTTTCTTTGAATGTCTTTTTGGATAATATCCACATCTGAAATCGTTCACAGGGCAATGGAGCACATTGTGGAATGCATTCAAGGAGTTTGTGTGTATGTTGACGATATAATAGTATGGGGTTCTACGATGGAAGAACACAACAAACCAACTCATCAAAGTTACAGAGTGTTAAGAAGTACGGTTAAGGTTGAACAAAGCAAATTTATTCCAAATTTGTCAGTCAAGACAATGTGGCTGAGAGAAGTTATCACAAAGATGAATACTGTTGAATGGACAGATAAGCATGAGCAAGAATGGCTTACTCTGAAGACAGCTTTGACAACAGCTCCAGTGCTAGCATTTTCCGATCCGACCAAGAAAACAAAAATCTCAACTGATGCGTCGAAGGATGGGTTAGGTGCAGTTTTGTTACAGCAGGAAGATGGAGAGGATTGGGAGCCAGTTGCCTATGCGTCTAGGTTCATGACCGACTCTGAGTGTTGATACGCTCAAATTGAGAAGGAATGTCTTGGACCAGTTAATGGCTTAGAAAAGTTTCATAGCTATGTGTATGGCCTACCAATGTTTCTGGTAGAAACGGATCACAGACCCTTGGTAGCCATCATCAATAAAAACCTAAGTAAGATGTCACCACGCATCCAGAGAATGATGATGAAGCTCCAGCAGTATGATTTTGATCTAATTGACACGCCAGGCAAGCACATTGTAGTTGCAGATGCCCTATCAAGAGCTACAGCTGTGCTGGAAGAGAATCATATTGAAGATGATGTGCAAGTGCATGTCAATCTGATAACAGAGACACTGCCTGTGTCTGATGAAAAACCAAAACTAATAATGGCAGAAACCAAAAAGGATGAAGTTCTGCAGATGATAATCAAGAATCTCAACGAGGGATGGCCAAAAGGGTCATGTTCAACGTGCCACGCATCAGAGCAGGACTAAGTGTAGCCAATGGATTCCGACTGAAGCACAGAGAATAATAATATCACCGTCTCTGCGAGTCAAAATTTTACAAAACATTCATGAGGGCCACCTCGGAATTGAAAAGGAGAACATGAGACATGGTATATTGGCCAAGGATCAACAAGGATATCAAAGGATGTTAGAGGAATGTATGACATGTCAAAATTCCAACATAGACAAATGAAGGAACCAATGTAGATGGGCGACATAGTGACACCTCCAAGGCAGAAAGTAGGGATAGACTTGTTTTATCTCGAATTGAAAGAGTATTAACTGGTCGCAGATTACTTTTCCAATTTTCCTGATGTGGCACAGATATCCAGCTCGTCAGCCAGGTGTGTTATAATGCATACTGAAGCTTTCTTTGCTCGTCATGGCATTCCACAGGTTGTCATGAGTGACAATGGTCTATGTTTCAGTTGTCAGGAATGGAGGGAATTTGCGCAGAAGTACGACTTCAAGCATGTCACATCCAGTCCTTTGTATCCACAATCAAATGGAAAGGCAGAGAAAGGTGTGCAGATAGTAAAGCAAATACTTAAAAAATCGATGGACAGCCAGGATGATCCATATCTGACATTGCTCAGTTATCGAGCATCACCCTTGAGCAATGGTTTTTCACCATCACAATTACTGATGCACAGGAAGATAAGAACAACATTGCCATGACTTTGAAATCAACAAGCATGTCACAAAATAAAACATCAACTGCAGTCTCAAAAGAGGAAGCAGAAGTGATACTATGACAGGTCAACCAGGTCTTTACAACCTTTAGAACATAATGATATCGTACGTGTGGAGGATCCTGATGGCTGGTCAAAGTGTGCGAAGATGATACAGAAGATAGGTCCAAAGTCCTATACAGTCATCACTGAACAAGGACAGGTACTCAGGAGGAACAAAAGAGCTTTGTTAAAAAATCAGCAACCTGTTACTTCGCTGTCAGCAGATGACGTGTGTGAAAACATCTGTCTATCCAAACCAACACAACCTGAACAAGAATCAAGTGCACAATCTGAAGATGCACAGTGTAATGCAGTTCCAACAGAGGCATCTTCAGAGCCACTAGAACGCCAAGCAGATTTGGCAGATCAACAAATGCTTAGAAGGTCAATGAGATATCTAAAGAAGCCTGACAGACTGAATCTGTAATGGACACTGTAATTGTAAATAATCTGAATTGTTATGCTATGCATATCATATGTATGATAATTGGTTGAAATTATGTATATTATATTTTTGTTAAAATCTAAAGGAAAGGGAATGTAATAATATGCATAAGCAATTCTGTATGTTAATATGTCAGACCTCCAACCAGCAGGTGGCAGTAGAATGACACCACGTGACACTGCAGCCTCAGAGAGTCTGATTGAGGAGTCGTCATGGATAGTCGTGTTTTGTATTAGCTCTCATATTTCAGTTGTGAACAGTTTACAGTTTGTTAGTAATATTAGTATTGTTTACCCATGTTATTGTAATTTAATAAATCTTAACTAGTCACGAACTAGACGTTCTTTGGTGCACTGACTCAATCATTGAAACACACTAGAACTAAACATTTACTGCTCACTCTTGCACAATCTTGTACACTGTGGTAGTCTGCTTCCCTCTCCATAATATGCACAAGGTGTGGATCCTAGAGAGGGTGAGGCCCTGGAAGGGCACAGCTCATTGCAGAATGAGGAGAGGCTGGTGGTAGAAGAGGAGGAAGAGGAGGAAGATGCAGAGCCAAGATGTGCCCCAGTTGTTTAGGGAGGTGTTTGGGGCCAGAATGTCTTCAAATGCCGGGGAACATTTGGACAAGGCACATTTCACCTGAGCGCTACTCACGCGGAAGATCTGCCTGTGGAAACACATCCATTGAAGGCACAGCCTTAAATAGATCCACTCTTATTGCCAATGAATGATACTGCCGTGTTTGAAGATCATGCCTTCCCTTCGCCATTTCAGCACACTTTTCATGTTTTGCCCTAAAGAATGGAAGCTCATTTATCTGGACTTAAGTTCAAATATTTACAGTATGGTTAAAAGTATAAAGTGCACAACAACACGTGAAATAAACCCCAGTGAGCCACTCAGTTATCTTCTATGCTGGGCTCCCCTGGTGACCTTGGATGAGGTGGAGTCAGTCTGATTGTTTGTACCTGCTTGCGGCTGACGTGCCCATGGTGGTCACCCTAGTCATGGAGGTGTCAGTGAGGGCACCTTTAGAGGCAGTGTCACTGGCATCAATGTCACAGGGTCTGCTGCATAGATGGTCAATCAGAGGAGCCAAAGAGGATGATGCCAATGATGATGGCACCCTTATCCCCCTGAAGACAGTTTCGGCCCTTGGCTGACGTGCCAGAGTTCTGGAGGGGAGGCCCAGTTTGGCATCCACTCCATGCATCATCAGCACCACTGATCGATCCATGCTACAGAGTATTGTATGCATTCTGTGCCTGTTAGTGTGCTGCCCCTGCATCCACTCCAAGTGCTGCTACATATGGATCTCTATGAGCCTGGCTACTCTTTCAATGGAGGAACTCATGCATTGATAACCCTGAGCCACGGTGGCACAAATGACCTGGATGGACTTCAAATTTCTCAGTCCCTGACCCCACGCTACCTCACAAGAACACAATAGGAGTAGACCATATGACTTGTCGAGCCTACTCGACCAATCAAAAGAACCATGGCTGATCTTGGGTTTCAGCTCCACTTACTGCCACTACCCATATTCCTTGATTCCCCGACCAAAGTCTGTCTATCCTAGCCTTAAATGTGTTCAACAATGTATCATTCACAGCCCTCTGGGGTGGAGAATTCCAAAGATTCACAACCCTTTACATTAAACAATTTCTCATCACCATAGAATCCCTACAGTGCAGAAGGAGGCCATTCGACCCATCAAGTTTGCAACAACCCTTTGAAAGAGCACCTACCCAGGCCCACTCCACTCTCATTCCTCCTGAATAATCGTTCTTTTATCCTGAAACTGTTTCCCCAGGTTTTAGTTTCCCTGACCATTGGAAATAATCTGTCAGTATCTACCCTATCATGCCCCTTCACTCTTGTGTGTTTCAATGAGATTGCCTCTTTTAAACTCCAGAGAATACGGGCAGGATTTTTCTGTCCTACCCACTGGAGGACCGGAGATTCCTGCCCAAAGCCAACAAATCTTTTGCTGGTCCGTCAAATTTTCCATCCCACCCACAATGATCCCCACGGAGGATTGGAAGATTTAGGTCAAAGTTACTGACACATACAAACAAAGCTTAGTTACAAATTAAGATATTGGGCAGATTTCTCTGTCGCCACCGGAAGCGCACCCCCGCCCGTGACTTTCCATCGGCATGGGGTGGCTTCAATGGGAAACCCCATTGACAGGCTAAGGGGGTAGAGAATCCCGCCACCAGCGAACATGTGCGGTCGAAAAACACAGGGCTGGTGAAGCGGAGAATCCAGCACATAATGCTAATAAATGCTAATCAGGAATAGTCCATATTCAGCACAGGTCTGTTAGGTTTCTAATTTAACGTGTTTTGGGGCCTGCCATGAAGGTCTTGAAGTTGCAGAGTTGTCCCTGCAGCTGCGATGGCTTCCACTGCCAAATTGCTTTCACAGGTGAGCTTAGTAGTAAGAAGTCTTACAACACCAGGTTAACATCCAACAGGTTGATTCCAAATAAACCTGTTGGAGTTTAACCTGGTGTTATAATACCTCGTACTATGCCCACCCCAGTCCAACGCCGGCATCTCCACATCAGGGGCGGGATTCTCCGACCCCCCCGCCAGGTCGGAGAATCGCCAGGGGGCGGCATGAATCCCGCCCCCGGCGGCCGCCAAATTCCCCGGCACCACAAATTCGGCGAGGGGCGGGAATCGCGCCGGTGGGCGGGCCCCCCGCGATGGGCCGAAGTCCCGCTGCTGTCATGCCAGTCCCACCAGCGTGAATCAAACCACCTTCCTTCCCGGCGGGACTGGCGGCGCAGGCGGGCTACGGGGTCCTGGGGGGGGGGGGCGCGGGGCGATCTGGCCCCGGGGGGTGCCCCCATGGTGGCCTGGCCCGCGATCGGGGCCCACCGATCCGCGGGCGGGCCTGTGCCGTGGGGGCACTCTTTCCCTTCCGCCTCAGCCACAGCCTCCGCGATGGCTGATGCGGAAGTGACACCACCTGCACATGCATGGGGATGACGTCAGCAGCCGCTGACGCTCCCGCGCATGCGCGGACTTCCGCCACCCGGCGCAGTCCCTTCGTCCCCGGCTGGTGTGGCGCCAAAGGCCTTTCCCGCTGGCTGGTGGTGCGCCAACCACTCCGGCGCGGGCCTGGCCCCTCAAGGTGAAGGCTTGGCCCCTAAAGGTGCGGAGAAATCCGCACCTTTGGGGCGGCCCGACGCTGGAGTGGTTCCCACCACTCCATCCCGCCGGGATCCCACGCCCCGCCGTGTAGGGGAGAATCCCGGCCCAGAGCTTAGTAGTGGAATTAAGTTTACAGGAAGAAGGTTTCTTACTTCTGTTCTGCAGACATTGCACTTTTAGCTGCCTAGTTACTGCACAGCAGACCAATAGCTGCTTTTAGATGCCTTTCACTATTTCTCCCTGGATTCTAATCCTTTACAAGGTGGTTGTCTGTGAGCCTACCTTTTTCAATGCAGGTAAGGCAAGATGGCCACGGTTACTTTGTAACTTGTACAACAATGCCGAGTTACTCTCCAAAAGGAGGCAAGTTGTAATTCCATTACAGTTATCTGAAGTCTCCATTATCCCCGTAGTGATCAAAAGGGTCAAGGTTGTTCACACCTTACGTTGACTTGACGGAAAAGTCATCAAAAAAGATGCTTGACTTTCGCACTTCTCTCTGGTAGCTTGCAGCCATTTTGAGACTTAAACTTAGTCCAAGGTTTTTAAAAACATGACATTCAGAATAGTTTTTCTAAACATTTGCGATATCATAACTGCGCACCGTAACACTCACATTTTAGAAGTTGCAACTTCATTCCACACCCACCGTCACTAATTGACCACCAAATCTGCCTTCCAGCCAATTTACAACTGATATTGGAGAAAACTGCTGCTCTGATTATTTCCCTCAGTACCCCCATCCCCAACCTCAGTGGAGGATTGCAACCTGGAAATGTTTGTTCCTGATCTCGGAGGTAAGTTCCTACACCTCATGATTAAGCCTCTTTATAGACTTGCCCCTTCTTATCTGTACAACCTCCTCCACACGTACAACACTGCTGCACCCTCCCCCCCCCCTCCCCTTCCTCCCTCCAAAGAACATTGTGTTATTCTGACTCTGAATTTGCACGCAACCTCCTACCTTCAGGCCTCCACTAGGAGACATGCCTTTAAACTAGTGGGGGCAGCACGGTAGCATTGTGGATAGCACAATTGCTTCACAGCTCCAGGGTCCCAGGTTCAATTCCGGCTTGGCTCACTGTCTGTGCGGAGTCTGCACATCCTCCCCGTGTGTGCGTGGGTTTCCTCCGGGTGCTCCGGTTTCCTCCCACAATCCAAAGATGTGCAGGTTAGGTGGATTGGCCATGATAAATTGCCCGTAGTGTCCAAAATTGCCCTTAGTGTTGGGTGGGGTTACTGGGTTATGGGGATAGGGTGGAGGTGTTGACCTTGGGTAGGGTGCTCTTTCCAAGAGCCGGAGCAGACTCGATGGGCAGAATGGCCTCCTTCTGCACTGTAAAATCTATGAAGGTCCCTAAGCTCTGGAATTCTCTCCATTAACCCCTCGATCTCCCCTTTAAAATCCTCCTTCAAGCAAATTTTTTTGCAAAAGCTTTTAATCACCTCTCCTGATATTGTCTTCATTACTTGATGTCTATTTTTGTCTGAGTATACTTGGGTGAAGTCCCTGGTGACATTTTTCTGCATTATAGGCACTATATATGCACATGGTTATGGAGTAGGCATGGCAAAAGAACTTCAAGCTCATAACTGTTTATTTTAACAAAGTCCACATTTTCAAAGATTAAAATGTTGTCTGGTAAATAATGTCCTCCACAGCAGAATAGAATATACTAATGGAATTTATTATTAATTGACTGAGATTTGCAATTTTTAAAAATAGGCAGCTTCCACCATCTTGTGGACATCCAATGCAATGACACATTCATAGACGTGGTGAACATTATTAACTATTGTCAGACTTCAGAACGTGGCTCAGTGCTGTTTGAGACATGGACATTGATCAGAATGGCTTAAATTATCCTTAGATCTTTTTTTACTCAGCAATATTTCACCACCAGTTTTCAACATGGTTTCTCCTCTGCCAAATGGTTCTTTACTCAGTTCAAACCCTAGGGTACCTTTTTGCTCAATGATACCTTGGCCAAATGGGCCTAATTCATGTGCGACATTTGACAGTGACCATTGGCAGGCGACTGGGCCTTGGAGGCATCATAATGAAGCTTTATCCCATTTCCACATTGGCAATTTTCTCTGTGTACTACCGCCATCAAAATACCTATTTCCAAAACAGGAACATGAGCTGCTGAATAAATGCTTATAGATGTTGAGGAGATCCTGTCACAATGCTACTGGAATACCGCTTCATATTTACATCACATTCATCATATAATTGTCTAACCTCAAGTGATTTCACATACCAACGTCATTCAAATGATTAGATAGATTCTCTGCACCTATTGGCTCGGGGCTGGTTTAGCACAGTGGGCTAAACAGCTGGCATCTAATGCAGAACAAAGCATCCCCGAACAGGTGCCGCAAGGTGGCGACTAGGGGCTTGTAGCACAATCAATTACTCACGAGACGAGAAGTGATGAAGTCAATCAAAGGCTTTATTAAGCAGACTTGTTCCCCAGCAGCTCAGTTACAGAATGCGGCTGCTGGGAGAACCCAGCAGGTCCCCCCCCCCCCCACCACGCTGAGACACAGGGTGGGGAAGCTGACCCCCACCCCAGCAGGTCCCCTCCCCGCCACCACGCTGAGACACAGAGTGGGGAAGCTGACCCCCACCCCAGCAGGTCCCCCCCCCCCACCACGCTGAGACACAGGGTGGAGAAGCTGACCCCACCCCAGCAGGTCCCCCCCCCCCAGCCACGCTGAGACACAGGGTGGAGAAGCGGACCCCACCCCAGCAGGTCCCCCCCCCCCCAGCCACGCTGAGACACAGGGTGGGGAAGCTGACCTCCACCCCAGCAGGTCCCCCCCCCCCCCGCCACCATGCTGAGACACAGGGTGGGGAAGCTGACCCCCACCCCAGCAGGTCCCCCCCCCCCGCCACCACGCTGAGACACAGGGTGGAGAAGCTGACCCCACCCCAGCAGGTCCCCTCCCCCCCACCACGCTGAGACACAGGGTGGGGAAGCTGACCCCCACCCCAGCAGGTCCCCCCCCCCCCCCTGCCACCACGCTGAGACACAGGGTGGAGAAGCTGACCCCACCCCAGCAGGACCTGCCTGCGACCAGTCAGCGAGGCGAAGGCTAAAACATCTGCCCCTCATCCGCCTGCAGCTCCAACCAGTCCAACACCCCGATCACGGCTTCCAGGGGACCGGACTCCACATCCACATGTAAGACCCCTGAGATCGTACCGAACACCGTTTCCAAAACATTTCCAGCTTCAGACAGGACCAAAACATATGAACCTGATTCGCGGGGTCCCTCACTCACAGACATCCTCCACTCCCTAGAACAGCCGGCTCATCCTAGACTTTGCGAAGTGCGCCCTGTACACTACCTTCAGGTATGTCAGCTCCAACATCGCGCACATTGAGGCGTTTACACTCCACAGCACCTCACACCACAATCCTTCCTCCAGCACCACTCCCAGCTCTCCCTAACACTATGCCTTAATCCCTTCCATAGATACCCTCCAGAATCCTCCCATAAATCGGCAAGACGACCCCCCCTCTCCAACCCCACCCCCCACTGACAGTACCGCATCCAGCAATGCGGAGGCAGGCACTATCGGGATCAGGAGAACCTTTCTTGCAAAGTCCTGCACCTGCATCTACCTAGAACGCCCCCCCACGCCAGCCCATACTTCTCACCCAGCTCCTCCAAACTCACAAATCCTGTATTTCCTTAATCCGCCTCTCGTTCCATCCCCGAAACCTCGCATCCATCCTCCCGGCTCAAACCCATGATTCCCCCTAATCGGCATCTCCCCGACACGGCACCTGACTTAAAGGGCTTCCAAATCTTCATCGTGGCCACCACCAGCGGACTTGCCGAATCCTTCCCTGAGGCCATCGGGAGCGACGCCGTCGCCAGCACCCGCAACCCCAACCCTCTACAAGAGCCCGCCGCCATCCTCACCCACAGAGCCTCTCCTTCCTTGCTCCAACCCCGCACCTTCTCTGCATTCGCTGCCCAATACGAATACAGCAAGTTTGGGAGGCCTAATTATCTCTTCACCTGCTGTCCCCTCTGCAGTACCACCCTCCTAATCCTCGGCCAAAACAAACAAGGAGACCAACCTGCCCACCACCCTGAAAAAAGGCTTAGGCAAAAAGACTGGCAGACATTGAAACAAAAAACAGGAATCATGGCAAAATATTCATTTTAACTGCCTGCACCCGGCCCACCAACGTCAGAGGGCGATTGTCCCACCTTGCCAAATCGGCCTTCACCCTCCCCACCAAACTAGTGAAATTAAACTTCCAAAGCCCTGCCCAATCCCGGGCCACCTGCACCCCCAAATACCTAAAATGAGACGCCACCAGGTGAAGTGGCAGTTTATATGCTGAAAACGTCCCAAATCTCTGAAGCAGCTCCATTATACTCCATTATACGTGCTTGAAATAAATAGCAGCCTATCATCTGCATATAGGGCACGTTGGGCGGGTTTCTCCATCCCGCTGCACCAGATTTCTGGTTCAGCATACTGTCGGGATTCTCTGTTCCTCCGGCTCGTCAATGGGGTTTCCCATTGTGGGGCAGCCCCACGCCGTCAGGAAACCTCCAGGCTGCCGGAAAAACGGCCAATCCCAACAGCAGAAAATTCAGCCCCCTATGTTCCCCAACCGCTCTCACTGTCCCCTTCCACAATACCGAGCTCCTCAGCGCAATGGCCAAGGGCTCTACTGCCACTGCAAACAGAAATGGGGACATAGGAGATCCCTGCATCATACCCCAATGCAAACTACTGAGTTCATACTATTTTTCCGCACGCTGGCCATTGGTTACTTATATAGCAGCTGCATCACGCCACAACCTTCGGCCCAATCCCAAATTTCTCCAATACCACCATCAAATAACTGCACTCCACCCGATTGAATGCCTTTTCCGCATCCAGCTCCACCACTACCTCCATCTCCCTCCACTCTACCGGAGAAAGGACCACATTCAACAACCTCCTCACATTTGAGAACAACTGTGTTACCTGCACGAACCCCTTCTGGTCCTCCCCAATCACCTTTAGGAGACATCGGGCGCGATTCTCCGCTCCCGCGACTAAGTGCCCACGCCGTCGTGAACGCCGTCGATATTCACGACGGCGCGAAACAGCCCCGATCTCGACCGATTCAGGGCCCGAAAATGGGCTAGGATCGGGGCCGCGAGAAACTCGATGGGCGTGTCACTAAAGCAGCGTCGTCAGTGCGCGCCGGGCATTGGCACCGCATAAAAGCGGCGCCGCATCATCCGCCGCCTAACTGGCATCACTCGCGCATGCGTGGTTGCCGTCCTCCCCGAGGCCGCCCCGCAAGAAGATGTCAGATGGAACCTGCGGGGCGTGGAGGAAAGGAGGTCCTCCTTCAGAGAGGCCGGCCCGCCAATCGGTGGGCACCGATCGCGAGCCAGACCCCTTTTGAGTCGTACCCCGTGAAAGAACCCCCCTCGCCCCCCCCACAGGCAGCCCCCCCCCCCAGCGTTCTCGCCGGCAGCGACCAGGTGTGGATGGCGCCGGCGGGAAGCCGTCATTTTGGGCAGGCCACTCGGACCATCCGGGCCTGAGATTAGCCGGGGTGGCGGAGAATCGCCATTTTGGGTGTCTCGGGCGATTCACCAGACTGTGCCGTGCAGAACTAGATAGTGCCGATCTCGCCACTTGGGTGCATCGCGGGAGGGCGTCGGACCGGCGTCGCGTGAAAAAATGGAGCCACAGGCGATTCTCCCAAACGGCACGGCATCGGAGAATCGCCAGATAGAAGCCTGCCCCATTGTTTGTGGCAAGACACCCCTAGCCATCGCATCCTCAAACATTCCCACCATCAACGGGGCTAACTTGTCCTTAAACATTTTGTAAAATTTGACTGGGAACCCATCGGACTGGCCGGCTTCCCTGCCTGCATCCTCCCAATCACCTCCATCACCTCCTGCTCCCCCACCAGCTCCTCAAACCCTGCCCTCTCTTCCTCTCCCAGCCTTGGACACTCCAGCACACCTAGAAACTCCCTCATCTCCCATTCCTCCTCCAGTGGCTCCGAGCTATATAGATCCCTATAAAATTCCTCAAATATTTTATTAATCTGCTCCGGAGCCACCACCACCACCCCCGCCTTACCTCGTACCCGAACTATCTCCCTTGCCTTGGCCTCCCTCGGAGCTGACCGGCCAGTTTACGTCCAGCCTTTTCCCCATACTCGTAGACAGCTCCCCTTGCCCTTCTCAACTGACGCACCACTTTCCCCATGGACAATAGGTCTGGGTCCCTTGCGTATGTCCATCCACCTCCAAAATCTCTTCCATCAGTCGTTACCATTCCTCTCTTTCCTCCCTATCCACCTTAGCCTTAAACAAGATCAAGTGCCCCCTCACTACCATCTTCAGAGCTTCCCAGACCACCAACCACAAGACCTCCCATATGCAATTAAACCCACATGCTCCTCGATCACCTTCCCAATCTTGTCACAAGCTCCAATCCACTAATAACCCCACATCCATTCTCCACCCCAGCCTCTGGGCTGCCCTCTTCTCCAATACCACATCCTTCCATTGAAGAACATAGAACATAGAACATAGAAAAATACAGCGCAGTACAGGCCCTTCGGCCCACGATGTTGCACCGAAACAAAAGCCATCTAACCTACACTATGCCATTATCATCCATATGTTTATCCAATAAACTTTTAAATGCCCTCAATGTTGGCGAGTTCACTACTGTAGCAGGTAGGGCATTCCACGGCCTCACTACTCTTTGCGTAAAGAACCTACCTCTGACCTCTGTCCTATATCTATTACCCCTCAGTTTAAAGTTATGTCCCCTCGTGCCAGCCATATCCATCCGCGGGAGAAGGCTCTCACTGTCCACCCTATCCAACCCCCTGATCATTTTGTATGCCTCTATTAAGTCTCCTCTTAACCTTCTTCTCTCCAACGAAAACAACCTCAAGTCCGTCAGCCTTTCCTCATAAGATTTTCCCTCCATACCAGGCAACATCCTGGTAAATCTCCTCTGTACCCGCTCCAAAGCCTCCACGTCCTTCCTATAATGCGGTGACCAGAACTGTACGCAATACTCCAAATGCGGCCGGACCAGAGTTCTGTACAGCTGCAACATGACCTCCCGACTCCGGAACTCAATCCCTCTACCAATAAAGGCCAACACTCCATAGGCCTTCTTCACAACCCTATCAACCTGGGTGGCAACTTTCAGGGATCTATGTACATGGACACCTAGATCCCTCTGCTCAGCCACACTTTCAAGAACTTTACCATTAGCCAAATATTCCGCATTCCTGTTATTCCTTCCAAAGTGAATCACCTCACACTTCTCTACATTAAACTCCATTTGCCACCTCTCAGCCCAGCTCTGCAGCTTATCTATATCCCTCTGTAACCTGCTACATCCTTCCACACTATCGACAACACCACCGACTTTAGTATCATCTGCAAATTTACTCACCCACCCTTCTGTGCCTTCCTCTAGGTCATTGATAAAAATGACAAACAGCAACGGCCCCAGAACAGATCCTTGTGGTACTCCACTTGTGACTGTACTCCATTCTGAACATTTCCCATCAACCACCACCCTCTGTCTTCTTTCAGCTAGCCAATTTCTGATCCACATCTCTAAATCACCCTCAATCCCCAGCCTCCGTATTTTTTGCAATAGCCTACCGTGGGGAACCTTATCAAACGCTTTGCTGAAATCCATATACACCACATCAACTGCTCTACCCTCGTCTACCTGTTCAGTCACCTTCTCAAAGAACTCAATAAGGTTTGTGAGGCATGACCTACCCTTCACAAAGCCATGCTGACTATCCCTGATCATATCATTCCTATCTAGATGATTATAAATCTTGTCCCTTATAATCCCCTCCAAGACTTTACCCACTACAGACGTGAGGCTCACCGGTCTATAGTTGCCGGGGTTGTCTCTGCTCCCCTTTTTGAACAAAGGGACCACATTTGCTGTCCTCCAGTCCTCTGGCACTATTCCTGTAGCCAATGATGACATAAAAATCAAAGCCAAAGGTCCAGCAATCTCTTCCCTGGCCTCACATAGAATCCTAGGATAAATCCCATCAGGTCCCGGGGACTTATCTATTTTCAGCCTGTCCAGAATTGCCAACACCTCTTCCCTACGTACCTCAATGCCATCTATTCTATTAGCCTGGGGCTCAGCATTCTCCTCCACAACATTATCTTTTTCCTGAGTGAATACTGACGAAAAATATTCATTTAGTATCTCGCCTATCTCTTCAGACTCCACACACAATTTCCCATCCCTGTCCTTGACTGGTCCTACTCTTTCCCTAGTCATTCGCTTATTCCTGACATACCTATAGAAAGCTTTTGGGTTTTCCTTGATCCTTCCTGCCAAATACTTCTCATGTCCCCTCCTTGCTCGTCTTAGCTCTCTCTTTAGATCCTTCCTCGCTACCTTGTAACTATCCATCGCCCCAACCGAAACTTCACACTTCATCTTCACATAGGCCTCCTTCTTCCTCTTAACAAGAGATTCCACTTCCCTGGTAAACCACGGTTCCCTCGCTCGACGCATTCCTCCCTGTCTGACCGGTACATACTTATCAAGAACACGCAGTAGCTGATCCTTGAACAAGCCCCACTTATCCAGTGTGCCCAACACTTGCAGCCTACTTCTCCACCTTATCCCCCCCAAGTCACGTCTAATGGCATCATAATTGCCCTTCCCCCAGCTATAACTCTTGCCCTGCGGTGTATACTTATCCCTTTCCATCATTAACGTAAACGTCACTGAATTGTGGTCACTGTCCCCAAAGTGCTCTCCTACCTCCAAATCCAACACCTGGCCTGGTTCATTACCCAAAACCAAATCCAACGTGGCCTCGCCTCTTGTTGGCCTGTCAACATATTGTTTCAGGAAACCCTCCTGCACACACTGTACAAAAAACGACCCATCTATTGTACTCGAACTATATCTTTTCCAGTCAATATTTGGAAAGTTAAAGTCTCCCATAATAACTACCCTGTTACTTTCGCTCATATCCAGAATCAACAAAAGAGTGTGATTTGAAATCACAATTGCCGAATACTCCGACCTCTTAACCCCAGCCAACAGCGTCTCTCCCACCATAAAAAAGTAAATCCTTGAATATACCTTGTGCACTGCGGAGAAAAACGAATACTCTCGATCCTTTGGATGCAAAAACCTCCATGGGTCCACTCCTCCCACCTCCTTCGTGAACTCAGCCAATGCCTTCGGCCCCCTGACTGGGTCAGCGAGCACGGCTGGGACCTGTCCATCTTCGGTCCAACACTGCATTCCAGTTCACCCACACTATCAGCTCTTCGGTATCCAAATCCAGGATGCCACCCAGCGCCCTCTTCACATCATCCCAGTTGGGGCCATACACACACACCAGTGCCACCAATCTCCCCTCTAATGCAACCATCACTACCACGTACCTGCTCCCCTGATCAGCCACCAGCTTCTCAATCTGAAACCCTACCCTCTTGCCTACCAATATCGCTCCCCTAGGGCAACACGGTGGCACAGTGGGTAGCACTGCTGCCTCACGGCGCCGAGGACCCGGGTTTGATTCCGGCCCACGGTCATTGTCCGTGTGAAATTTGTACGTTCTCCCCGAGTCTGTGTGGGTCTCCCCGAGTCTGTGTGGGTCTCATGTGCAGTGTAGGTGGATTGGTCACACTAAATTGTCCCTTAATTGGGAAAAAAAATTGTGAACTCTAAATTTATTACTAAAAAAACAATATCGCTACCCCCAGAACCCTCCCATCAAACCCCGAGTGAAACACCTGGCTCACCCAACCCTTCCATATCTACAGACGTAACTGCGGCTGTAGCCATCACTGGCTACTGGCTCCAGGCTCTCCCAGCTCTCCACCTCCGCAAACAGGCTGGCCTCCAGGAGGGGGACTGAACAGTGGGCTCCCCGTGGTTTTCTGACCGAACCCCTCCCTGTATGTCAGGTCAGTGAAAATTCTGCCCAATCAAACTACAACTTCAATTAAAGACCTTACTACATTCAGATCTTCCAAGCACCTTTAATTCCTAGATTAATGCATTATAAAGTATTGTAGTCAATGAGGAGTCCCGAAAAGGAGAGTCAAAAGTAGTTTATTTCCTGCTCACAGCTTGGAAATACAGCAAGTAAATAACAGTCAAAGTCCCAGCAGGGACCATCTCAAAGTGCTGGATTCTTCCTGGGCTGGGGTTTAGCATGAGGAATTAACGGGCCCGCTGTGTCTCTGGCTGTTGTGGTAAATAATTTCCTCCACAGCGGAATAGAATATACTAATGGAATTCAACTGCATTCACAGTCCTCGTAGGGCTGCTCTAGGTGGAGGGTTCTGGCTCTAGGCGGGCGCCAGCCTCGACCAGGGTGATGCGCTTGCTGGCTGAACTGGCATTGCCGGTCCCTGCGATTTCTCCGGCCACCTCTGTGAATCCTCCTCCAGTGATTCTGGGGAGATGTCTCGTCTGGCTGCAGCAACCCTCGGCCAACGGGCCTGGCCCCAACAGTGTTCGGATAAGGATGAGGTCCCAGATGCGCCGCTCCTATGGGGCACCCAAGTCCATAAGTACCATCGATGCATCCTGACCAGGTTTCTCACCATTCTATCGCAGTTCCTCTCTCAAAGCCATACAAGCTCCTTTTCAAAACCATGGACTTGAACATAATGGCTTAAGTCATGAGTGGGTAGACAAGCAGATAACAGAACCATAAAGGACCTTTCAGGACTTTTTATACTGTGACTTGGAATTTCCTGGAAGGTTTTGGCATAACTACGGTATAAGAACTAAAGTCACGCCCTTTGAAATTTACATGTAAATGACTCACAGCTACTTACATCAGAATATCACACGTAATATGCAGGTTTGAACCGCTCCTGAGCTACATCTGCAAGGGCTTAGTAATAATCTTTATTAGTGTCACAAGTAGGCTTACATTAACACTGCAATGAAGTTACTGTGAAAATCGCCTAGTCGCCACACTCCGGCGCCTGTTCAGGCACACAGAGGGAGAGTTTAGAATGTCCAATTCACCTAACAAGCGGGTCTTTCGAGACTTGTGGGAGGAAACCGGAGCACCCGGGGAAACCCACGCAGACATGGGGAGAATGTGCAGACTCCGCACAGACAGAGATCCAAGCCGGGAATCGAACCTGGGACCCTGGCGCTGTGAACCACTGTGTTACCATGCCGCCCATAGTTAACTGATTGACATAATTCCACCCCCAAACAAAATAACTATTTCTGATGTTTAAAGCTTTTTCTTTCCCTTTATTAAGACATGCAGAGTTTTTTTTATATCTTTAAGAACTTTAATGAATCACAATCTGTGACATTAAAAATAGAAAAGTTTCCACAACTGTTTTTTTCTTAAATGTTCTTTGCTTAAATATATAAATAATGTTTTGGTGGCTTCAAATTAGAATGATTAATTAATTGCCGTTAACTTCTGCAACTAACATTTTTTTGTTGATTCACCTATAAGTGTTGATATATCTTATGTGTCGCCGCACTATATATCACTCGACAGAACTTAAAACTAAGCTTTATGCGTGAAGTAAATTGTAGCTTTAATCAGTCAGTTTAAAATGTCTCTTGATCAAGTCAGTTTGCTTACAAATACAGAGTTTTTAGAAAGTTTGTTTTGTCCAAGCAAATACAGATGACTGAGTTGAATTCAATACAAATTAAAGTTCTTGATGATTTCTTCAAATTAAAACACACAATACAGAGAAGTTGAAAATAGACAAAATGGCGGCTTTCAGAGCAAAGCACAGGAAATAGTTAAAGAAATTAAGTAAGATGATTCCGGAATGAATTGTTCAAACCGGCACCTATTTTTAAGGTAATTGCTATTGTTAATGTTCTGTCCCCTTTCTGTCTGTGATTGGGTCATAATAATTATAGTTCATTTAATTCTAGAGAAATGGCTGTCCACCAAATTTTGATATGGTGTGACTGTGATATTCTGTTAACACCAAACTTTATCCGTTGTCATGAAAACTGAGCTAGGAACGCTGCCCAGATTTACATACTAACGAATGTATCTGTCTGGAGTTTTAATCTGATCATTCTCATGCAGTTCTCACTGTTTGTCTGTTTGAACTGTGTGACCTTAATAAACCATTTTGATTCTCAACCATTTTAATAAACCATTTTGATTCTGAACCATTTCTTCCTTTTAAATTTATTATATATTCAAAGTTAGATTTCTATCAAGTGTGCTTCAAATCACAGAAATTAACCTCACCCACATCCATTAAAACAAAGGCTGCCACTCCCAGCTTAGCGGCTCACAGTGCCCATGCAGATCTTTCATGTTTCCAGTCTCCAGGCTGCCAATTGCATTAAGTGTGGAAGCGGAGACTTCCGGGTGCGGCGATGACCAGCTGAGTCGCACGTTTCGGCAGCTCCCTGTGAAACGGACTTTTGGGCTCTTGATAGGAGCCCCAACGGCAATTTTAACGGCTGAAAACACCGTGCGGTAAACCAGAAGGGTGTTCCCCCTGGACACGGATGGAAAAAGGAGAGGAAAGTGGCCGGATTGCAGCGGATCCTTTGGAACAACGGCAAGGAAGGCAAGCAGAAACCAAGATGGCGTCGGAAGGTGGCAGTTTCATATGGGGCCCTGAACAACAAGAGTTTTTGAAACGCTGCGTAGAGGAGATAAAAAAGGAAATGAAGAAAGAGTTGTTGGCCCCGATATTACAGGCGATTGAAGGGCTGAAAGAGGAACAAAAGACCCAGGAGCAGGAGCTTCGGGTCGTGAAGGCGAAAGCAGCAGAGAATGAAAACGACATACAGGGCCTGGTGGTGAAGTCGGAGATACAGGAGGCACACCAGAAACGATCTGTGGAGAGGTTGGAGGCACTGGAAAATAACGCAAGGAGGAACAACTTGAGGATTCTTGGCCTTCCTGAAGGTGTGGAGGGGGCGGACGTCGGGGCATATGTGAGCACGATGCTGCACTCGTTAATGGGAGTGGAGGCCCCGACGGGTCCGTTGGAGGTGGAGGGAGCATACCGAGTTATGGTGCGAGGACCGAGAGCAGGAGAAGCTCCCAGAGCCATAGTGGTGAGATTTCTCCGTTTTAAGGATAGAGAAATGGTCCTTAGATGGGCGAAGAAAACTCGGTGTAGTAAATGGGAGAACGCGGTGATCCGCGTCTATCAAGATTGGAGTGCGGAGGTGGCGAGAAGGAGGGCGAGCTTTAATCGGGCCAAAGCGGTACTTCACAAAAAAAAGATAAAGTTTGGAATGCTGCAACCGGCAAGACTGTGGGTCACATATCAAGGGAGGCACCACTACTTTGAGACGGCGGATGAAGCGTGGACTTTTATTGTAGAAGAAAAATTGGAATGATTGGACTACGAAAATGAACGTTTGGACAAAGTGGTGGGACGAGTGGGGGGGGGGGGGGGGCGAAGAGGGATTGTATGATTAATCCTGCGGTATGGTAACTTTTCTTTCTCCCACAGGTGGTGATGGGGGGAGGGGGGGAGGGAGAGGAGATGGGGCGTTGGCCATGGGAGGCGGGGCCGAGGGAGAGGCGCGGGCTTGGTTCCCGCGCTATGATAATTATGGCGGGAATAGAGAAGCAGGAAGGAGGGGGCACCGCACGGGGCGAGCCGTGATCACGGGGGGAAGCCGAGGTCAGCCAGAGTTTGCTGACTTCTGGGAGCAACATGGGGGGAGTAATTACGCTAGCGGGGGGTCTAGCGGGGGGGGGGGGGGAGGGGGGAATTACTGGGTTGCTGCTGCTGGGGAAAGGGGGGAGTGGGTGCGGGAAAGGATGGGCGGGGGGGCACCGTCTGGGAGAAATACAGCCGCGTGGGAACTGGGCGAGAAGCTGGAAAAAGATGATGGCTAACCGGCAAGGGGGGGGGGTGGGAAGCCCCCCAACTCGGCTGATCACGTGGAACGTGAGGGGGCTTAACGGGCCGATAAAGAGGGCACGAGTACTCGCACACCTTAAGAAACTTAAAGCAGATGTGGTCATGTTACAGGAAACGCACCTGAAACTGATAGATCAGGTTAGGTTGCGCAAAGGATGGGTAGGGCAGGTGTTCCATTCGGGGCTGGATGCGAAAAACAGGGGGGTGGCTATATTAGTGGGGAAGCGGGTAATGTTCGAGGCAAAGACTATAGTGGCGGATAACGGGGGCAGATACGTGATGGTGAGTGGCAAATTACAGGGAGAGATGGTGGTGTTGGTAAACGTGTATGCCCCGAATTGGGACGATGCCAATTTTATGAGGCGAATGCTAGGACGCATCCCAGACCTAGAGACCGGAAAGCTGATAATGGGGGGAGACTTTAACACGGTGTTGGAACCAAGGCTGGATAGGTCGAAGTCCAGGACTGGTAGGAGGCCGGCAGCAGCCAAGGTGCTTAAGGATTTTATGGAGCAGATGGGAGGGGTGGACCCGTGGAGATTCAGTAGACCTAGGAGTAAGGAGTTCTCGTTTTTCTCCTATGTCCATAAAGTCTATTCACGCATAGACTTTTTTGTGTTGGGTAGGGCATTGATCCCGAGGGTGAGGGGAACGGAATATACGGCTATAGCCATTTCGGATCATGCCCCACACTGGGTAGACTTGGAGATAGGGGAGGAAACAAGAGGGCGTCCACCCTGGAGAATGGATATGGGACTAATGGCGGATGAGGGGGTGTGCTTAAGGGTGAGGGGATGCATTGAAAAGTACTTGGAACTCAATGACAATGGGGAGGTTCAGGTGGGAGTGGTCTGGGAGGCGTTGAAGGCGGTGGTTAGGGGGGAGCTGATATCAATAAGGACACATAAAGGGAAGCAGGAGAGTAAGGAACGGGAGCGGTTGTTGCAAGAACTTTTGAGGGTGGACAGACAGTATGCGGAAGCACCGGAGGAGGGACTGTATAGGGAAAGGCAAAGGCTGCATGTGGAATTTGACTTGCTGACCACAGGCACTGCAGAGGCACAATGGAGGAAGGCGCAGGGTGTACAGTATGAATATGGAGAGAAGGCGAGCAGATTGCTGGCACACCAATTGAGGAAAAGGGGAGCAGCGAGGGAAATAGGGGGGGTGAGAGACGAAGATGGAGAGACGGAGCGGGGAGCGGAGAGAGTGAATGAAGTGTTCAAGACATTTTATAAAAAATTGTATGAAGCTCAACCCCCGGATGGGAGGGAGAGAATGATGGAGTTTTTGGATCGGCTGGAAATTCCCAAGGTGGAAGAGCAGGAAAGGATGGGATTGGGAGCACAGATCACGGTAGAAGAAGTGGTGAAAGGAATTAGGAACATGCAGACGGGAAAGGCCCCGGGACCGGACGGATTCCCAGTTGAATTTTACAGAAAATATTTGGACTTGCTCGCCCCGCTACTGACGAGGACCTTCAACGAGGCAAAGGAAAGGGGACAACTGCCCCCGACTATGTCAGAAGCAACGATATCGCTTCTTTTAAAGAAGGAAAAGGATCCGCTACAATGCGGGTCCTACAGACCAATCTCCCTCCTCAATGTAGATGCCAAGGTCTTGGCCAAGGTAATGGCAATGAGAATAGAGGAATGTGTCCCGGGGGTGGTTCATGAGGACCAAACTGGGTTTGTGAAGGGGAGACAGCTGAACACGAACATACGGAGGTTGTTAGGCGTAATGATGATGGCCCCACCAGAGGGTGAAACGGAGATAGTAGTGGCGATGGATGCCGAGAAAGCATTTGATAGAGTGGAGTGGGATTATCTGTGGGAGGTGTTGAGGAGATTTGGGTTCGGAGAGGGGTATGTTAGATGGGTGCAGCTGTTGTATAGGGCCCCAGTGGCGAGTGTGGTCACGAATGGATGGGGATCGGCATATTTTCGGCTCCACAGAGGGACAAGGCAGGGATGTCCTCTGTCCCCATTACTGTTTGCACTGGCGATTGAGCCCCTGGCGATAGCGCTGAGAGGTTCCAAGGGATGGAGGGGAATACTTAGGGGAGGAGAAGAACACCGGGTATCTTTATATGCGGATGATCTGCTACTATATGTGGCGGATCCAGCGGAGGGGATGCCAGAAATAATGCGGATACTTGGGGAGTTTGGGGATTTTTCAGGGTATAAATTGAACATGGGAAAGAGTGAGCTGTTTGTGGTGCATCCAGGGGAGCAGAGTAGAGAAATAGAAGACCTACCGTTGAGGAAGGTAACAAGAGACTTTCGTTACCTGGGGATCCAGATAGCTAAGAATTGGGGCACATTGCACAGGCTAAATTTGACGCGGTTGGTGGAACAGATGGAGGAAGATTTCAAGAGATGGGACATGGTAGCATTGTCAATGGCAGGGAGGGTGCAGGCAGTTAAGATGGTGGTCCTCCCGAGATTCCTTTTTGTGTTTCAGTGTCTCCCGGTGGTGATCACGAAGGCTTTTTTCAAAAGGATAGAAAAGAGTATTATGGGTTTTGTTTGGGCCGGGAAGACTCCGAGAGTGAGGAAGGGATTCTTACAGCGTAGTAGGGATAGGGGGGGGCTGGCACTACCGAGCCTAAGTGAGTATTATTGGGCCGCTAATATTTCAATGGTGAGTAAGTGGATGGGAGAGGAGGAAGGAGCGGCGTGGAAGAGATTAGAGAGGGCGTCCTGTAGGGGGACCAGCCTGCAGGCTATGGTGACAGCCCCATTGCCGTTCTCACCAAGGAACTATACCACGAGTCCGGTGGTGGTAGCTACACTGAAGATTTGGGGACAGTGGAGACGACATAGGGGAAAGACCGGAGCACTGGGGGGGTCCCCGATAAGAAACAACCATAGGTTTGCCCCGGGGGGAATGGATGGGGGATATGGAATGTGGCAAAGAGCAGGTATAACGCAATTGAAAGATCTATTTGTGGATGGGAAGTTTGCGAGTCTGGGAGCGCTGACCGAGAAATATGGGTTGCCCCAAGGGAATGCATTCAGGTACATGCAATTGAGGGCTTTTGCGAGGCAGCAGGTGAGGGAATTCCCGCAGCTCCCGACACAAGAGGTGCAGGACAGAGTCATCTCAAAGAAATGGGTGGGGGACGGTAAGGTGTCGGATATATATAGGGAAATGAGAGACGAAGGGGAGACTATGATGGACGAACTAAAAGGGAAATGGGAAGAAGAGCTAGGGGAGGAGATTGAGGAGGGGATGTGGGCAGATGCCCTAAACAGGGTAAACTCGTCGTCCTCGTGCGCCAGGCTAAGCCTGATTCAGTTTAAGGTATTACACAGGGCACATATGACTGGAACACGGCTCAGTAAATTTTTTGGGGTGGAGGATAGGTGTGCGAGGTGCTCGAGAAGCCCAGCGAATCATACCCATATGTTTTGGTCATGCCCGGCACTACAGGGGTTTTGGATGGGGGTGACAAAGGTGCTTTCGAAAGTAGTAGGAGTCCGGGTCGAACCAAGCTGGGGGTTGGCTATATTTGGGGTTGCACAAGAGCCGGGAGTGCAGGAGGCGAAAGAGGCCGATGTTTTGGCCTTTGCGTCCCTAGTAGCCCGGCGCAGAATATTGCTAATGTGGAAAGAAGCCAAGCCCCCGGGGGTGGAGACCTGGATAAATGACATGGCGGGGTTCATAAAGTTAGAGCGGATTAAGTTCGTCCTAAGGGGGTCGGCTCAAGGGTTTACAAGGCGGTGGCAACCGTTCGTCGAATATCTTGCGGAAAGATAGATAGGGGAGAACAAAGAAGGCAGCAGCAGCAGCCCAGAACTTGGGGGGGGGGGGGTGGGGGGGGGGGGGGGGGGGGGGTGGCCTGAGACAAGGCAGTTGCCAATTAGGGCTAGTTTTTATTCTTGTTATTTAATATTTATTTATTTGTTGTTGTTTTCTTTTGTTCTGGTTTAAATAAAAAAGGTCATTATTATCTGTATTGTTACAATGTTGTGTAAAGGATGCACAATGTACTGTGTTGGTTGACCAAAAATTTTCAATAAAATATTATTTTAAAAAAAAGTGTGGAAGCGAGCGGGAATTGCCGGGAATTTCCTGATAGCCAACCTGGTGAGGCCGGCACCGGCATCTAACATTAATTGGGGCACTTAATGATGCCCCACAAGCGTCATGCCGCAAATGACTGTCCGGCAGGCTGATTCGCCGTAACGCGCCCGGCAGCTTCCTACTAACGATGGTGGGCAGCTCTTAATACCCCAGAGCAAACCCCAGACAGCACACAGGCATGCCATGCACCTACCTGTCCCCCAACATGCTCCCTGACCCCCGATGCCTGAAGCATGTGGCTCTAGATGCCCCCTCTATGTCCCCGCAGTTGGCCCACAACACCCGGGAAAGGGCCGAGGCCTAGGGGTCAGGAGATTGGCTGAAGATAGATCGGTACCGATGTAGAGATCAGTCGGCGTCAAAAAGGTGAGTATCCACTGGTCCCCACCCAGATGGCCTATCACACGTGAGTTGTTCATGCCATCATGATGATCCTCCCCTTCCACTAACCGCATGTCCATTCTCCTGCAGGATCTCCACCTGATGCCGCTGGTCCAACCAAGGTGCCCACCCCCCACCCCCCACCACCCCCCGCAGTCCAAGAGAACGCCTCGGAGGAGAGTTCCGAAGATGCTGCCATTGGTGCATCATGCTGTCATCCCCACCCTCCACCAATGCAGACACACCTCGGTGGAAGTAAATAATGGACAGGTTTCTGGGGCACAATCTGGTGAGCATCACACAGTTGCTGATGCGCATCAGGTGGCAGCAGGAACATCCAAGGGAGCCAGCAGTCGGAGGGCTGCTGGACCCCAGGACCTAACTGAGTCCCAGTCAGATGCTGAGCTCCTGGACCAGGCAATCCCGGAGCTGATGCAGTCGACAGACTGTGGCCATGAGCTTCAGAGGGTGATGTCAGCGACACTCCAACAAGTCCAGAGCTGATTGGGGGAGTTTCAAAGGCTACGGGCGCAGGAGATGGCACCGGCAATGCGTGGTACTGAGGCCAACACTGCTAGGGTGGTGACCGCAGTGGAAAGCCTGGAGCACAATGTTAACAGCATGGTTGGTGATGTCCAAGACATAGGTCAGTCAGTGACGGCCATGGCTGAGTGCCTCGACAGCATGCCCGAGTCACAGAGGGACGTGTCCCCGACGCAGGTGGATCTTTCCGAGTCACTGTGAAGCATGTTCCAGTCTCAGATGGGCATTGCCAAATCGCTGCGGAGCAAAGACCCAGTCTCAGGCGGGCCTCGCTGAGGGCTCCAGAGCACGTCCCGGTCACTGAGAACCAGGCGCAGTTGGCGAGGCCCTGCACAGAGCATGGTCCACTCACAGAGGGACATCGCTGAGGGCATCGACACCATGGTGCAGACACTGGGGAGCTGCCAGAGCTGGCAGGGTCAGATGGCGCAGGGGCAGCCAGGGTTCAGTCCAGCTGCCCCTCCGTCCCGAGGTGACTCCCAGGATCCTATGGGAACTAATTGGGAGACGGGTGGCGCTGGAGGCTGTCCCGGAGCCTCCCCACAGGGTGACAATCGCCGTCATCAGCACTCCCGAGGCCACCCCCCTGACAATGGCCCATCCTGGGGTCAGAGTGTGGAACAGGATGGCACAGCAAGGATCACTGTGAGGGTATTGGGGGGAACGGCACCATCAGGAGCGAGGGACAGTTGGGGTCACAATTGTACACCAATAAAGAATGTTACACCCGAGACATGTGAAGTCTCTGTCCTATTATATGGACCGACCCTCATCCCCTCCTCATGTAGAGCTTGGCCACCTCCTCCCCCAAGGCACACCACGTGCTGGTGATGGGTGTGAGCGAGCACTCTGCAGACAGACAGGAGTCAGACTATGGCATAGATTGTGGGGCCACCAGAGTTCATTTCACAGCGCGTTATCATCACCCTCCTGCCTTGTACATTGACCCGCTGACAGTGCCGTCACAGGCCGATCACCCTGGGGTGATGGAGCACAGACCCTGAGAGGGTGGAGCAGGGTGATTGACGGGTGGGGGGAGGGACAATGGGCGGGAAGGGGGAGGGGGAGAACTGACGGATGAAGCCATGTCATAGAATCATAGAATTTACAGTGCAGAAGGAGGCCATTCGGCCCATCAAGTCTGCACCGGCCCTTGAAAAGAGCACCTTGAATACAAGCCCACCTCTCCACCCTATCCCGGTAACGCAGTAATTCCACTTAACCTTTTTGTTTTAGGCACAAAGGGCAATTTAGCATGGCCAATCCACCCAACCTGTACATCTTTGGACATGTCAGTATGCAGCAGCCGAGGTGTCAGCATGCAGCAGCCGAGGTGTCAGTATGCAGCAGCCGAGGCGTCGGTATGCAGCAGCCGAGGTGTCAGTATGCAGCAGCCGACGTGTCAGTATGCAGCAGCCGAGGTGTCAGTATGCAGCAGCCGAGGTGACAGTATGCAGCAGCCGAGGTGTCAGTATGCAGCAGCCGACGTGTCTGGATGCAGCAGCCGAGGTGTTAGTATGCAGCAGCCGATGTGTCAGTATGCAGCAGCCGAGGTGTCAGTATGCAGCAGCCGAGGTGTCAGTATGCAGCAGCCGAGGTGTCAGGATGCAGCAGCCGAGGTGTCAGCATGCAGCAGCCGAGGGGTCAGTATGCAGCAGCCGAGGTGTTAGTATGCAGCAGCCGAGGTGACAGTATGCAGCAGCCGAGGTGTCAGTATGCAGCAGCCGAGGTGTGAGTATGCAGCAGCCGATGTGTCAGTATGCAGCAGCCGAGGTGTCAGTATGCAGCAGCCGAGGTGTCAGTATGCAGCAGCCGAGGTGACAGTATGCAGCAGCCGAGGTGTCAGTATGCAGCAGCCGACGTGTCAGTATACAGCAGCCGAGGTGTCAGTATGCAGCAGCCGAGATGTCAGTACGCAGCAGCCGAGATGTCAGTATGCAGCAGCCGAGGTGTCAGTATGCAGCAGCCGAGGTGTCAGTATGCAGCAGCCGAGGTGTCAGTATGCAGCAGCCGAGGTGTCAGTATGCAGCAGCCGAGGTGTCAGTATGCAGCAGCCGAGGGGTCAGTATGCAGCAGCCGAGGTGTCAGTATGCAGCAGCCGAGGTGTCAGTATGCAGCAGCCGAGGGGTCAGTATGCAGCAGCCGAGGGGTCAGTATGCAGCAGCCGAGGTGTCAGTATGCAGCAGCCGAGGTGTCAGTATGCAGCAGCCGAGGTGTCAGTATGCAGCAGCCGAGGGGTCAGTATGCAGCAGCCGAGGTGACAGTATGCAGCAGCCGAGGTGACAGTATGCAGCAGCCGAGAAGTCAGTATGCAGCAGCCGAGATGTCAGTATGCAGCAGCCGAGGTGTCAGTATGCAGCAGCCGAGGTGTCAGTATGCAGCAGCCAAGGTGTCAGTATGCAGCAGCCGAGGTGTCAGTATGCAGCAGCCGAGGTGTCAGTATGCAGCAGCCGAGGTGTTAGTATGCAGCAGCCGAGGTGTCAGTATGCAGCAGCCGAGGTGTCAGTATGCAGCAGCCGATGTGTCAGTATGCAGCAGCCGAGGTGTCAGTATGCAGCAGCCGAGGTGTCAGTATGCAGCAGCCGATGTGTCAGTATGCAGCAGCCGAGGTGTCAGTATGCAGCAGCCGAGGTGTCAGTATGCAGCAGCCGAGGTGTCAGTATGCAGCAGCCGATGTGTCAGTATGCAGCAGCCGAGGTGTCAGTATGCAGCAGCCGAGGTGTCAGTATGCAGCAGCCGAGGTGTCAGTACGCAGCAGCCGAGGGGTCAGTATGCAGCAGCCGAGGGGTCAGTATGCAGCAGCCGAGGTGTCAGTATGCAGCAGCCGGCGTGTCAGTATGCAGCAGCCGAGATGTCAGTATGCAGCAGCCGAGGTGTCAGTATGCAGCAGCCGACGTGTCGGTATGCAGCAGCCGAGGTGACAGTAAGCAGCAGCCGACGTGTCAGTATGCAGCAGCCGAGGTGTCAGTATGCAGCAGCCGACGTGTCACGATGCAGCAGCCGAGGTGTCAGTATGCAGCAGCCGAGGGGTCAGTATGCAGCAGCCGAGGGGTCAGTATGCAGCAGCCGAGGTGTCAGTATGCAGCAGCCGACGTGTCAGTATGCAGCAGCCGAGATGTCAGTATGCAGCAGCCGAGGTGTCAGTATGCAGCAGCCGAGGTGACAGTAAGCAGCAGCCGACGTGTCAGTATGCAGCAGCCGAGGTGTCAGTATGCAGCAGCCGACGTGTCACTATGCAGCAGCCGAGGTGTCAGTATGCAGCAGCCGAGGGGTCAGTATGCAGCAGCCGAGGGGTCAGTAACCAGCAGCCGATGTGTCAGTATGCAGCAGCCGAGATGTCAGTATGCAGCAGCCGAGGTGTCAGTATGCAACAGCCGAGGTGTCAGTATGCAGCAGCCGAGGTGTCAGTATGCAGCAGCCGAGGGGTCAGTATGCAGCAGCCGAGGTGTCAGTATGCAGCAGCCGAGGTGTCAGTATGCAACAGCCGAGGTGTCAGTATGCAGCAGCCGAGGTGTCAGTATGCAGCAGCCGAGGGGTCAGTATGCAGCAGCCGAGGGGTCAGTATGCAGCAGCCGAGGTGTCAGTATGCAGCAGCCGAGGTGTCAGTATGCAGCAGCCGAGGTGTCAGTATGCAGCAGCCGAGGTGTCAGTATGCAGCAGCCGAGGTGTCAGTATGCAGCAGCCGAGGCGTCAGTATGCAGCAGCCGAGGCGTCGGTATGCAGCAGCCGAGGGGTCAGTAACCAGCAGCCGAGGTGTCAGTATGCAGCAGCTGAGGTGTCAGTATGCAGCAGCCGAGGTGTCAGTATGCAGCAGCCGAGGTGTCAGTATGCAGCAGCCGAGGGGTCAGTAACCAGCAGCCGAGGTGTCAGTATGCAGCAGCTGAGGTGTCAGTATGCAGCAGCCGAGGTGTCAGTATGCAGCAGCCGAGGTGTCAGTATGCAGCAGCCGAGGTGTCAGTATGCAGCAGCCGAGGTGTCAGTATGCAACAGCCGAGGTGTCGGTATGCAACAGCCGAGGCGTCGGTATGCAACAGCCGAGGCGTCGGTATGCAGCAGCCGAGGTGTCAGTATGCAGCAGCCGAGGGGTCAGTAACCAGCAGCCGAGGTGTCAGTATGCAGCAGCTGAGGTGTCAGTATGCAGCAGCCGAGGGGTCAGTATGCAACAGCCGAGGCGTCGGTATGCAGCAGCCGAGGTGTCAGTATGCAGCAGCCGAGGCGTCGGTATGCAGCAGCCGAGGTGTCAGTATGCAGCAGCCGAGGGGTCAGTAACCAGCAGCCGAGGTGTCAGTATGCAGCAGCTGAGGTGTCAGTATGCAGCAGCCGAGGTGTCAGTATGCTGCAGCCGAGGTGTCATTATGCAACAGCCGAGGTGTCAGTATGCAGCAGCCGAGGTGTCAGTATGCAGCAGCCGAGATGTCAGCATGCAGCAGCCGAGGTGTCAGGATGCAGCAACCGAGGTGTCAGTATGCAGCAGCCGAGGTGTCAGTATGCAGCAGCCGAGGTGACAGCATGCAGCAACCGAGGTGTCAGTATGCAGCAGCTGAGGTGTCAGTATGCAGCAGCCGAGGTGTCAGTATGCAGCAGCCGAGGTGTCAGTATGCAGCAGCCGAGGTGTCAGGATGCAGCAGCTGAGGTGTCAGTATGCAGCAGCCGAGGGGTCAGTATGCAGCAGCCGAGGTGTCAGTATGCAGCAGCCGAGGTGACAGCATGCAGCAACCGAGGTGTCAGTATGCAGCAGCTGAGGTGTCAGTATGCAGCAGCCGAGACGTCAGTATGCAGCAGCCGAGGCGTCGGTATGCAGCAGCCGAGGTGACAGTATGCAGCAGCCGAGGTGTCAGTATGCAACAGCCGAGGTGTCAGTATGCAGCAGCCGACGTGTCAGGGTGCAGCAGCCGAGGTGTCAGTATGCAGCAGCCGAGGTGTCAGTATGCAACAGCCGAGGTGTCAGTATGCAGCAGCCGACGTGTCAATATGCAGCAGCCGAGGTGTCAGCATGCAGCAGCCGAGGTGTCAGTATGCAGCAGCCGAGGGGTCAGTATGCAGCAGCCGAGGTGTCAGTATGCAGCAGCCGAGGTGACAGTATGCAGCAGCCGACGTGTCAGTATGCAGCAGCCGAGGTGACAGTATGCAGCAGCCGACGTGTCAGTATGCAGCAGCCAAGGTGTCAGTATGCAGCAGCCGAGGTGTCAGTATGCAGCAGCCGAGGTGTCAGCATGCAGCAGCCGACGTGTCAGTATGCAGCAGCCAAGGTGTCAGTATGCAGCAGCCGAGGTGTCAGTATGCAGCAGCCGAGGTGTCAGCATGCAGCAGCCGACGTGTCAGTATGCAGCAGCCGAGGCGTCAGTATGCAGCAGCCGAGGTGTGAGTATGCATCAGCCGAGGGGTCAGTATGCAGCAGCCGACGTGTCAGTATGCAGCAGCCGAGGTGTCAGTATGCAGCAGCCGAGGCGTCGGTATGCAGCAGCCGAGGTGACAGTATGCAGCAGCCGACGTGTCAGTATGCAGCTGCCGAGGTGACAGTATGCAGCAGCCGACGTGTCAGTATGCAGCAACCGAGGGGTCAGTATGCAGCAGCCGAGGGGTCAGTATGCAGCAGCCGAGGTGTCAGTATGCAGCAGCTGAGGGGTCAGTATGCAGCAGCCGAGGTGTCAGTATGCAGCAGCCGAGGTGACAGTATGCAGCAGCCGACGTGTCAGTATGCAGCTGCCGAGGTGACAGTATGCAGCAGCCGAGGTGTCAGTATGCAGCAGCCGAGGTGTCAGTATGCAGCAGCCGAGGCGTCGGTATGCAGCAGCCGAGGTGACAGAATGCAGCAGCCGACGTGTCAGTATGCAGCAGCCGAGGTGACAGTATGCAGCAGCCGACGTGTCAGTATGCAGCAGCCGAGGTGTCAGTATGCAGCAGCCGAGGTGTCAGTATGCAGCAGCCGAGGTGTCAGTATGCAGCAGCCGACGTGACAGTATGCAGCAGCCGACGTGTCAGTATGCAGCAGCCGAGGTGTCAGTATGCAGCAGCCGAGGTGTCAGTATGCAGCAGCCGAGGTGACAGTATGCAGCAGCCGACGTGTCAGTATGCAGCAGCCGACGTGTCAGTATGCAGCAGCCGAGGTGTCAGTATGCAGCAGCCGAGGTGTCAGTATGCAGCAGCCGACGTGACAGTATGCAGCAGCCGACGTGTCAGTATGCAGCAGCCGAGGTGACAGTATGCAGCAGCCGTGGGGTCAGTATGCAGCAGCCGAGGGGTCAGTATGCAGCAGCCGAGGTGTCAGTATGCAGCAGCCGAGGTGTCAGTATGCAGCAGCCGAGGTGACAGTATGCAGCAGCCGACGTGTCAGTATGCAGCAGCCGACGTGTCAGTATGCAGCAGCGGAGGTGTCAGTATGCAGCAGCCGAGGTGTCAGTATGCAGCAGCCGATGTGTCAGTATGCAGCAACCGAGGGGTCAGTATGCAGCAGCCGACGTGTCAGTATGCAGCAGCCGACGTGTCAGTATGCAGCAGCCGACGTGTCAGTATGCAGCAGCCGATGTGTCAGTATGCAGCAACCGAGGGGTCAGTATGCAGCAGCCGACGTGTCAGTATGCAGCAGCCGACGTGTCAGTATGCAGCAGCCGAGGGGTCAGTATGCAGCAGCCGATGTGTCAGTATGCAGCAGCCGACGTGTCAGTATGCAGCAGCCGACGTGTCAGTATGCAGCAGCCGAGGTGTCAGTATGCAGCAGCCGAGGGGTCAGTATGCAGCAGCCGACGTGTCAGTATGCAGCAGCCAAGGCGTCAGTATGCAGCAGCCGAGGTGTCAGTATGCAGCAGCCGAGGTGTCAGTATGCAGCAGCCGAGGTGTCAGTATGCAGCAGCCAAGGCGTCAGTATGCAGCAGCCGAGGTGTCAGTATGCAGCAGCCGAGGTGTCAGTATGCAGCAGCCGAGGTGTCAGTATGCAGCAGCCGAGGTGTCAGTATGCAGCAGCCGAGGTGACAGTATGCAGCAGCCGACGTGTCAGTATGCAGCAGCCGAGGGGTCAGTATGCAGCAGCCGAGGTGTCAGTATGCAGCAGCCGAGGTGACAGTATGCAGCAGCCGACGTGTCAGTATGCAGCAGCCGACGTGTCAGTATGCAGCAGCCGAGGTGTCAGTATGCAGCAGCCGACGTGTCAGTATGCAGCAGCCAAGGCGTCAGTATGCAGCAGCCGAGGTGTCAGTATGCAGCAGCGGAGGTGTCAGTATGCAGCAGCCGACGTGTCAGTATGCAGCAGCCAAGGCGTCAGTATGCAGCAGCCGAGGTGTCAGTATGCAGCAGCCGACGTGTCAGTATGCAGCTGCCGAGGTGTCAGTATGCAGCAGCCGAGGTGTCAGTATGCAGCAACCGAGGTGTCAGTATGCAGCAGCCGAGGTGTCAGTATGCAGCAGCCGAGGGGTCAGTATGCAGCAGCCGAGGGGTCAGCATGCAGCAGCCGAGAAGTCAGTATGCAGCAGCCGAGAAGTCAGTATGCAGCAGCCGAGGGGTCAGTATGCAGCAGCCGACGTGTCAGTATGCAGCAGCCGAGGTGTCAGTATGCAGCAGCTGAGGCGTCGGTATGCAGCAGCCGAGGGGTCAGTATGCAGCAGCCGAGGCGTCGGTATGCAGAAGCCGAGGTGACAGTATGCAGCAGCCGAGGTGTCAGTATGCAGCAGCGGAGGTGTTAGTATGCAGCAGCCGAGGTGTCAGTATGCAGCAGCCGACGTGTCAGTATGCAGCAGCCGAGGGGTCAGTATGCAGCAGCCGACGTGTCAGTATGCAGCAGCCGAGGTGACAGTATGCAGCAGCCGAGGTGTCAGTATGCAACAGCCGAGGTGACAGTATGCAGCAACCGACGTGTCAGTATGCAGCAGCCGAGGTGTCAGTATGCAGCAGCCGAGGTGTCAGTATGCAGCAGCCGAGGTGTCAGTATGCAGCAGCCGAGGTGTCAGTATGCAGCAGCCGAGGTGACAGTATGCAGCAGCCGACGTGTCAGTATGCAGCAGCCGACGTGTCAGTATGCAGCAGCCGAGGTGTCAGTATGCAGCAGCCGAGGTGACAGTATGCAGCAGCCGACGTGTCAGTATGCAGCAGCCGAGGTGTCAGTATGCAGCAGCCGACGTGTCAGTATGCAGCAGCCAAGGCGTCAATATGCAGCAGCCGAGGTGTCAGTATGCAGCAGCCAAGGCGTCAGTATGCAGCAGCCGAGGTGTCAGTATGCAGCAGCCGAGGTGTCAGTATGCAGCAGCCAACGTGTCAGTATGCAGCAGCCGACGTGTCACTATGCAGCAGCCGAGGGGTCAGTATGCAGCAGCCGAGGGGTCAGTATGCAGCAGCCGACGTGTCAGTATGCAGCAGCCGACGTGTCAGTATGCAGCAGCCGATGTGTCAGTATGCAGCAGCCGAGGTGACAGTATGCAGCAGCCGAGGTGTCAGTATGCAGCAGCCGAGGTGTCAGTATGCAGCAGCCGAGGTGTCAGTATGCAGCAGCCGAGGTGTCAGTATGCAGCAACCGAGGTGTCAGAATGCAGCAGCCGAGGTGTTAGTATGCAGCAGCCGACGTGTCAGTATGCAGCAGCCGAGGGGTCAGTATGCAGCAGCCGACGTGTCAGTATGCAGCAGCCGAGGTGACAGTATGCAGCAGCCGAGGTGTCAGTATGCAACAGCCGAGGTGACAGTATGCAGCAACCGACGTGTCAGTATGCAGCAGCCGAGGTGTCAGTATGCAGCAGCCGAGGTGTCAGTATGCAGCAGCCGAGGTGTCAGTATGCAGCAGCCGACGTGTCAGTATGCAGCAGCCAAGGTGTCAGTATGCAGCAGCCGAGGTGACAGTATGCAGCAGCCGACGTGTCAGTATGCAGCAGCCGACGTGTCAGTATGCAGCAGCCGAGGTGTCAGTATGCAGCAGCCGAGGTGACAGTATGCAGCAGCCGACGTGTCAGTATGCAGCAGCCGACGTGTCAGTATGCAGCAGCCGAGGTGTCAGTATGCAGCAGCCGAGGTGTCAGTATGCAGCAGCCGACGTGTCAGTATGCAGCAGCCAAGGCGTCAGTATGCAGCAGCCGAGGTGTCAGTATGCAGCAGCCAAGGCGTCAGTATGCAGCAGCCGAGGTGTCAGTATGCAGCAGCCGAGGTGTCAGTATGCAGCAGCCAACGTGTCAGTATGCAGCAGCCGACGTGTCACTATGCAGCAGCCGAGGGGTCAGTATGCAGCAGCCGAGGGGTCAGTATGCAGCAGCCGACGTGTCAGTATGCAGCAGCCGACGTGTCAGTATGCAGCAGCCGATGTGTCAGTATGCAGCAGCCGAGGTGACAGTATGCAGCAGCCGAGGTGTCAGTATGCAGCAGCCGAGGTGTCAGTATGCAGCAGCCGAGGTGTCAGTATGCAGCAGCCAAGGTGTCAGTATGCAGCAACCGAGGTGTCAGAATGCAGCAGCCGAGGTGTTAGTATGCAGCAGCCGACGTGTCAGTATGCAGCAGCCGAGGTGTCAGTATGCAGCAGCCGAGGTGTCAGTGTGCATCAGCCGACGTGTCAGTATGCAGCAGCCGACGTGTCAGTATGCAGCAGCCGAGGTGTCAGCATGCAGCAGCCGAGGTGTCAGTATGCAGCAGCCGAGGTGTCAGTATGCAGCAGCCGACGTGTCAGTGTGCATCAGCCGACGTGTCAGTATGCAGCAGCCGACGTGTCAGTATGCAGCAGCCGAGGTGTCAGCATGCAGCAGCCGAGGTGTCAGTATGCAGCAGCCGAGGTGTCAGTATGCAGCAGCCGAGGGGTCAGTATGCAGCAGCCGAGGGGTCAGCATGCAGCAGCCGAGGGGTCAGTATGCAGCAGCCGAGGTGTCAGTATGCAGCAGCCGAGGTGTCAGTATGCAGGAACCGAGGTGTCAGTATGCAGCAGCCGAGGTGTCAGTATGCAGCAGCCGAGGTGACAGTATGCAGCAGCCGAGGTGTCAGTATGCAGCAGCCGAGGTGTCAGTATGCAGCAGCCGAGGTGTCAGTATGCTGCAGCCGAGATGTCAGTATGCAGCAACCGAGGTGTCAGTATGCAGCAGCCGAGGTGTCAGTATGCAGCAGCCGAGGGGTCAGTATGCAGCAGCCGAGGTGTCAGTATGCAGCAGCCGAGGTGTCAGTATGCAGCAGCCGAGGGGTCACTATGCAGCAGCCGAGGTGTCAGTATGCAGCAGCCGAGGTGTCAGTATGCAGCAACCGAGGTGTCAGTATGCAGCAGCCGAGGTGTCAGTATGCAGCAGCCGAGGGGTCAGTATGCAGCAGCCGAGGCGTCGGTATGCAGCAGCCGAGGCGTCGGTATGCAGCAGCCGAGGTGTCAGTATGCAGCAGCCGAGGCGTCAGTATGCAGCAGCCGAGGCGTCGGTATGCAGCAGCCGAGGCGTCGGTATGCAGCAGCCGAGGCGTCGGTATGCAGCAGCCGAGGTGTCAGTATGCAGCAGCCGAGGTGTCGGTATGCAGCAGCCGAGGTGTCGGTATGCAGCAGCCGAGGCGTCGGTATGCAGCAGCCGAGGTGTCAGTTTGCAGCAGCCGAGGGGTCAGTATGCAGCAGCCGAGGTGTCGGTATGCAGCAGCCGAGGCGTCGGTATGCAGCAGCCGAGGTGTCAGTATGCAGCAGCCGAGGCGTCCGTATGCAGCAGCCGAGGTGTCAGTATGCAGCAGCCGAGGCGTCAGTATGCAGCAGCCGATGTGTCAGTATGCAGCAGCCGACGTGTCAGTATGCAGCAGCCGAGGTGTCAGTATGCAGCAGCCGAGGGGTCAGCATGCAGCAGCCGAGGTGTCAGTATGCAGCAGCCGAGGTGTCAGTATGCAGCAGCCGACGTGTCAGTATGCAGCAGCCGAGGTGTCAGTATGCAGCAGCCGACGTGTCAGTATGCAGCAGCCGAGGTGTCAGTATGCAGCAGCCGAGGTGTCAGTATGCAGCAGCCGAGGTGACAGTATGCAGCAGCCGACGTGTCAGTATGCAGCAGCCGAGGTGTCAGTATGCAGCAGCCGAGGTGTCAGTATGCAGCAGCCGACGTGTCGGTATGCAGCAGCCAAGGCGTCGGTATGCAGCAGCCGAGGTGACGGTATGCAGCAGCCGATGTGTCAGTATGCAACAGCCGAGGTGTCAGTATGCAGCAGCCGAGGTGTCAGTATGCAGCAGCCGACGTGTCAGTATGCAGCAGCCGAGGTGTCAGTATGCAGCAGCCGATGTGTCAGTATGCAACAGCCGAGGTGTCAGTATGCAGCAGCCGAGGCGTCGGTATGCAGCAGCCGAGGTGACGGTATGCAGCAGCCGAGGTGACGGTATGCAGCAGCCGAGGTGTTGGTATGCAGCAGCCGAGGTGTCAGTATGTAGCAGCCGAGGTGTCAGTATGCAGCAGCCGTGGGGTCAGTATGCAGCAGCCGAGGGGTCAGTATGCAGCAGCCGATGTGTCAGGATGCAGCAGCCGAGGTGTCAGTATGCAGCAGCCGAGGTGTCAGTATGCAGCAGCCGAGGTGTCAGTATGCAGCAGCCGAGGTGTCAGTATGCAGCAGCCGAGGTGTCAGTATGCAGCAGCCGAGGGGTCAGTATGCAGCAGCCGAGGTGTCAGTATGCAGCAGCCGAGGTGTCAGTATGCAGCAGCCGAGGGGTCAGTATGCAGCAGCCGGTGTGTCAGTATGCAGCAGCCGACGTGTCAGGATGCAGCAGCCGAGGCGTTGGTATGCACCGGTGTACTCCCCCCCCCCCCCCCCGCACTCCCCAACAGGGGGGCTATTGCAGGGTCAGTAGTGGAAGAGGGGTTTGCGGCACCAGCTGCCGCCGCATTAGTGGTTGCGTTGGCCGTGGAAGTGGGCAATTTCTACGGGTGTGCCCCACCCCCTTGCAAGCATGGCCACTGCACGCCGTCCGCGGACCCGAAGACAAAGCGGTGGACCACCCGCTCGGCACGCAGGAAGAATACGACTTTATCGTGCGTCCGGGAGGCGGCTATAATGGCGGAGGCGCCGACGACCCCAGCCATCGTGCAGACTCCACGGACATTGTGGGGTGCCCAAGCTGCCGGGTAGGCAGCCGAAGAGGTGACCGGGCCCACGGGACCAGAAGAGGCCATAGAGGCCGCCACTCCCGCAAAGGTGGCCTTTGGAGGGCCCCGCTGGCGAAGGTGGTGTCACCACCCGAGCAGCTACTACACTCACCCTAGTGTGGCCTCTGTCGTAGCAGCAGTGTGGGAACAGACAGGGAGGACGGAGCGGTTGAGGTGGCAAACATATCCCCCCACCCCCCGGAAAGCCAAATGGAGGAGCGGGAAAGGAGGAGTAAACGATGGATACAGAGAGAGGAAGAGGAGGGGTGATGCGACCATCAGTTCACTCGAGACAGGAGTAGAAATAAACTGTGGCTTTAATCAACTAGAACAGTGCCTGCCTGCGACTGATCTAACACTGAGAACCCCTACAGGTCGACTGCTCTTTATACCTCCCTTCAAGGGGAGGAGCCCATACAGGCCCCAACATGTTCCCTTATGGATAATGCCATACAATGGCCCATAGGCAGAGCCCACAAGGGCAACAGCATAGCACAGATACAAATGGTGGGTTATTAATGTAATACATTCACCACAAGGGGGCACAGGAGGCTAGGGCACCATAACTGGTGAGTGGGAAGCCAGTGGAAAGAGGAAAAGGCTTTGGCCCTGGGAGGGCCCAGAAGAACCACAATCCACAGTCATCCCACTCCCACCCCGGGTGTTGGGTGAGAGGACAGGGTGGGGCAGAGCCTTCAGCCCAGGCAGGGGTGGGGGAGCCCAGCAACACACACACACACACACAGTCAGCACAACCCCCCCCCCCCCCCCCCCCCCATCCCCACCCCACCCCCCCGCCTTGATCTCAAAGAAAATGCCAGTCAATAAAAAAACAGGCACCAAGCCCTCCTCTCCTCTTCTGGACAGCAGGTCTCTCTTCCTTCCTTCCACTCTGTGGTAAACACCACTAGTGGTATATTGTATGTATTACAGCTCTGCCTGTATATTACAGGTTCAACGGTAAATCCCTGCCTGCTGGCTCTGCCCAGTAGGCGGTGTACAAATGTGTGTGCTCTCCTGCGCTGCAGCCATTCTGGTTCCAGCTACAGGAGGCACAGCAACTTGTGCAATAAAGCCTCGATTATTCCACCATTCTCGTCTTGTGGTAATTAACTGTACATCACACTCCTCACTCCTTTCCTCCTAGGCAGGCAGGTAGGTTGGGAGACAAGCAGTTAAGGGGAGGCAGCACTCCCCTCACACTCTCGCTCTCTCTTTCTCTCTTACCCCATGCAGGAGACAGGCAAACTTACCCTTTCTTCCTCTCCCTTCTTCCAGGCAGCAGGGGCCTACCTTTTTTAATTTCTTCTTTCCTTCCTCCCTCTTTCCTCCAGTCAGTCAGTCAGGCAGCAAACAACCAAAAGTAGAGGTAGCAGCCAAACAAACAGTAACAAACAGAAAACCAAGCCTTCAAGCAGTTGTACAGCAAAGATGCAGGAGCTAACAGGACACACACCCTACACAGTCACTTGGGAATATTTTAGTTTATTGACAGTATCAAAATACAGAAGACAATACAATGAGGACACCAAACACTTGACACCCAGAACACACTCGCCTCCTGTTATAACCTGCCTGCTTACCATTGGCTGGGGACTAAGGACAATTCCACAAACCTGTGGGAGTATAAGCTTCCCCAATGAGGGGGGCGGAGAAACCATTAGTAAACTCCTAGTATAAATAAAGCTGGCCAGTTTGGAACCAGCAGGAAGGAGTGAGCAGCAAGTGAAGTTGCTGCTGCTACTGCTGCTGCATATATGTTATTGTAAATAAATGTTATTTCTTTTTATCCTCAAAACTCGTGCCGGATTCTTCATGGCCCTCACAAAACTGGCGACGAGGGTTAAAATGAATAGCTGTCTACACTGCTGAAGCCACCTCCCTGGATTTTTGTTGGATACAGGTTGGAAGTTGTTTCCTATTACACCATGCCTCTGTACGGACGTTTGGATGTTTTTGATGCTGTGCTGGAAAGCTGGAACCAGTACACACAACGGATGCGTTACTATTTCCGGGCAAACAATATCACCGAAAACGAGCGACAGGTGGTCATATTGCTCACCGCCTGCGGCCCGCATACGTTTAGGGTGATTAGGAGCCTTATGTACCCAGCTGCGCCGGACACCAAAACGTTTGATGAACTTGTGAATTTAGTGGGGCAACATTTTAACCCAACCCCGTCCACGACAGTCCAACGTTACCGGTTTAATACCGCTGAGAGGACCCCAGGAGAATCCCTGGCCGACTTTCTATCCAGGCTACGCAGGATTGCGGAGTACTGTGACTATGGTGAGACCTTGTCAGAAATGTTACGCGACCGTTTGGTTTGCGGTATTAACAATGCGGCCACCCAGAGAAAGTTGTTAGCTGAGCCAGCATTGACTTTTCAACAGGCCATTCAAATAGTATTGTCCCGAGAGAGCGCAGAACGAGGAGTGCAGGAGCTACAGGGAATGGAGGTGCATGCCTTGGGGCGCAACCCCTTCCGTCCGAAAATGTCCCCCCGCACTCCTGCGGTACCTTGGGCGAGGCGACGTCTGGATCGACGCCAGTGGCCGTCGGACATTCCTCCCCGAAGGGAGCCTTCTCCAGAACCAATGGATGAGGAGCCATGTCCATGTCAGACTTGTAGGCGCCGACCCCGTCGCGGACGCCGGTCCTGGGGGCGCCAGAGGCGCCATTGTTCCGACCGAAACTGGGGTCAGCCCAGGGGCCATACCTTCCATTTGGATGAACCTGCGGCGACTATTCCCGAGGACATGGAGACGGAGGACGACTGCCTGCAGCTGCATTGTGTGGCAGCTCCCCGTGTGGCCCCCATTAAGGTGACAGTACGGGTCAATGGTCACCCGCTTGAGATGAAGTTGGACACTGGCGCAGTCGTCTCCGTGATCGCCAAAAGGACATTCGACCGCATCAAGCAGGGTATTCGACCGCATCAAGCAGGGTATACAGACCCTTACATTAACCGACTCACAGGTCAGGTTGGCCACCTACACGGGGGAACCACTGGACATTGCAGGAACTACAATGACCCCTGTTGTTTATGGACACCAGGAGGGGCGTTTCCAACTTATCGTGGTGCGCGGCCATGGGCCCAGCCTGTTGGGTCGAGACTGGTTGCGCCATTTGCGGTTGCAGTGGCAGCATATCCTCCAAACAGATTCTGGAGGGTTGACTGAGGTGCTAGGACGATACCCAGATGTATTCCAGCCTGGTTTTGGGAAAATAAAAGGGGCCGTAGCCCGTATCCAAGTTGAACCAGGAGCCACACCGCGCTATTTCCGGGCGCGCCCGGTGCCTTACGCCTTGCTCGAGAAGGTAGAAGGGGAGCTCACTCGTTTGGAGACTTTGGGTATCATCAGGCCCGTCCATTTCGCTGACTGGGCAGCACCAATTGTACCTGTAATGAAGCCAGATGCCACAGTTCGCTTGTGCGGCGACTATAAACTTACAGTGAATACGGCTTCCCGACTCGACCGATATCCAATGCCTCGCATAGAGGATCTCTACGCGAAGCTTGCAGGTGGACTCTCGTTCACAAAATTAGATATGAGTCACGCCTACCTACAGTTGGAGCTGGACCCTGCCTCCCGACCATATGTAACGATTAATACACACCGAGGCCTGTATGAAAAGACACATTTGCCCTTTGGAGTGTCCTCTGCCCGCTTTATTTTTCAACGGAGGGCATTTTGAGAGGTTTACCGCGTGTCGCTGTCTACTTAGATGACGTTTTGATTACAGGGACGTCGGAGCAGGATCATTTGGAAAATCTGGAGGCTGTCCTTAGACGCTTTTCGGAGGCTGGAGTCCGTTTACGTCGCACAAAGTGCATATTTCAGGCAAAGGAAGTAGTCTACCTAGGTTATCGGGTGGACCGCGAAGGTTTGCACCGCGTCGCAGAGAAGGTGCGTGCAATTCAACAGGCCCCCGCCCCGACTGACACTTCGCATCTTTGTTCTTTTCTCAGCCTCGTAAACTATTACGGGAAGTTCCTCCCCAATCTGGCAACTACGCTGACCCCGTTGCACCTTCTGCTAACGAAAAATCACACCTGGGTTTGGGGTCAGCCGCAAGAAACCGTTTTCCGGCGGGCAAAACAATAATTGTCGACGTCAGGGTTACTGACCCACTATGATCCTGAAAAGCCTTTGCTCATCACATGTGATGCATCCCCGTTTGGTATTGGGGCAGTCCTGTCCCACAAGATGGAGAACGGAGTGAGCGGCCGATAGCTTTCGCCTCCCACACACTGAATGCAGCGGAAAAAAAGTACGCGCAGATCGAGAAGGAGGGCCTGGAGGTGGGCTTTGCTGTGAAACGCTTCCACCAGTACGTGTATGGCCGCCACTTCACTATCGTGACTGATCATAAGCCTCGGCGGGACTTTTCAGAGAGGATAAGCCAATACCGCCCATTGCTTCCGTACGGATCCAGCGCTGGGCTTTGTTGCTTGTTGCATACGAGTATTCTCTGGAGCACAAACCAGGAACGCAGATAGCGTATGCCGATGCACTGAGCCGATTGCCTTTATCGACCGGCCCCATGTCGACCCCCACGACCGGTGAGGTGGTTGCAACCCTAAATTTTATGGACACCTTGCCTGTCACGGCATCACTGATCCATGAGTGGACCCAGACGCAGCCAGTCCTGTCAAAGGTTCGGCACATAGTCCTGTATGGTGGGCAGCATAGACAGCTCCCAGGCGAGTTGCGGGCATTTTCCCCCAAGCTGTCAGAATTCAGCGTGGAAGATGGCATCCTCTTGTGGGGGACGCGTGTGATTGTCCCGGAAAAAGGCCAGGAGCTGATACTAAGAGACTTGCACAATGGGCATCCAGGTGAGACCAAAATGAAAATGTTGGCCCGGAGTTATGTCTGGTGGCCAGGCCTCGACACCGACATTGAGAAGGTGGCCCAAAACTGCTCCATTTGCCAGGAGCATCAGAAGCTTCTGCCGGCCACGCCCCTACATCACTGGGAATGGCCAGGGCGGCCTTGGGCACGCTTGCATGCAGATTTTGCAGGCCCTTTTCAAGGATCAATGTTCCTTCTATTAATCGACGCCCAGTCTAAATGGCTAGATGTGCATAAGACGCTAGACACAACGTCCTGCGCAACAATTGAGAAGATGCGTTTGTCTTTTAGTACACATGGCCTCCCCGAGGTGCTGGTCACGGATAACGGCACTCCATTCACAAGTGAGCAGTTTGCGAGGTTCATGAAGATGAACGGCATACGCCATATCCGCACTGCCCCTTACCACCCGGCTTCAAATGGGTTGGCGGAGCGCGCATGCATACAAAAGAGGCCTAAAGAAGCAGTCTTCTGGGTCAATGGACACGAGACTGGCTCGCTTTTTGTTTTCGTATAGGACCACCCCCCATGCGGTGACTGGGGTAGCTCCCGCAGAACTCCTAATGGGCCAGAGACTTCGCACCCGCCTTAGCATGGTTTTCCCAGACATTGGCGCAAAAGTACGCCGCACACAAGAACGGCAGGGACATGGTTTTTCTCGGCATCGGCCGACTCGGCAGTTTGCGCCCGGTGACCCAGTGTTCATTCGGAATTTTGCTGGTGGTGCCCAGTGGGTCCCTGGCATAATCTTTCGCCAAACGGGCCCTATATCTTACCAGGTGCAAGCCCAGGGTCGTCTCCAGCGCAAACATGTAGACCACGTTCGGTCCAGAAGACTATCCCTTCCAAAGATTCCCCGCCCCCGGAGCTCATTTCTACAGCCCCAGAGACCAGAGACAATGGAAAGTAGTCCTCACAATCTTCCTCTGGTGCCTCACTCAAAGCCTGCGCAGGTCGTTACAGAACCGCGTAGAGATAGAGACGCCGAGATGACGGAGGCAGCAGACTCTGACTCCGAGATGGAGACACAGCACGCATCTGAGGGGGAATCCTCGGGCCCACGGGCTGTGGACGTACAACTGTTACGCCGTTCATCACGGAAGCGCTGGTCTCCGTCTCGTTACACGCCGCCCAATCCAGCGCCTCATGCAAATGGTGTCCAGCCTGCGGCAAAACTAGTCCGACGCCCTACTTCGCCAGGGTCTTCAATGGATTCCTTGGACTTTGGGGGGGAGGGATGTTATAACCTGCCTGCTTACCATTGACTGGGGACTAATGACAATCCCACAATCCTGTGGGTATATGAGCTTCCCCAATGAGGGAGGGGGGGGGGGGGGGGGGGGAGCGGAGAAATCATTAGCAGACTCCCTGTATAAATAAAGCTGGCCAGTTTGGAACCAGCAGGAAGGAGTGAGCAGCAAGTGAAGTTGCTGCTGCTGTTGTCTAGCTATGTTATTGTAAATAAATGTTATTTCTTTGTATCCTTAAAACACGTGCCGGAATCTTTGTGGCCCTCACAAAACCTCCCCCCCCCCCGCCACCCTACATCGGCGTTGGGTCTGGAGCACCACGAGGACTGGAAGATGTCATGGAATGCTTTTTCCATGCAGTAATGGAAGGCGTCAGGACCGGACAGGTTCCCGGTGGACTTCTACAAGATGTTTGCGGCAGCACTGGCCCCACACCTGTGGGAGATGTTCAATGACTTGCTGTCGAGAGTGTTGACATGGACCAAAACAGACAAGGATCCGATGGAGTGCGGGCTATATAGACCCACTTCGCTCCTGAACACTGACCCCGAGGTCCTGGCGAAAGCTCTGGCAGGGTAGCTGGAAAGCCGCTTGCTGGGGGTGATCGCGGAAGATCTGACCGGGTTTGTCAGGAGCGAACATCTAGTGGCGAACATCAGACAGCTGCTGAATGTGATTATGGCCCCACCCGGGGAAGGGATCATCTCCCTGGACACTGAGAAAGCCTTTGATCGAGTAGAATGGAGGTACCTCATGGAGGTGCTTGAACGACTTGGGTTTGGGCCAGTGTTCACCTTGTGGGTGAAACTACTGTACTGCGCTCCCATGGCAAGCGTGCGGACAAACACCACCAGCTTTGAATATTTCCGGCTGCACAGAGGCACGAGGGGTGCCCGCTGTCCTCACTGCTCCTCAGAGAGGAGCAGAACTGGAGATGCTGCCATTCAAACTGGCCCGAACCAAGTTCAGGTACCTGGGGTTACAGATAGTTCCATTAGTGGAACCTGCCCAGCCTGGTGGAGGGAATAAAGAGGGACCTACAGAGAAGGCCTCGCTCCCACTCTCCCTGACAGGATGTGTGCAGATGGTAAAAATGAACTTGCTGCCAAGTTTTCTCTTCCTATTCAGATCACTCCCAAACTTTATCCCCAAATCCTTCTTCCCCAGGGTGGTTAAACTGATTATGGCCTTCGTCTGGGTGGGAAAAACTCCCAGGATACAGAAAATCGTCCTACAAAGAGGGCAACACATAAGGGGTTGAAAGAGCCGGAGGCAAAATAGGTGCAGGTGGAGGCAGCATCCTGTACTGGGATGTCCCTCCGGCTGCTGGCCACCACCACACTCCCATTCCCCCCAGTCAAGCACTCAAGGAGCCCGGTGGTAGTCGCCACATTACGGACTTGGAACCAGCTCAGTCAGCCCTTTAAACTGGGTGACATGTCTGGTGCCGCCCCATCTGCAAGAACCGCAATTTCCTGTGGCCAACCTTCAAAACGTGGAGATAGGATGGAGGGATACTGATGGTAAGACACATGTACGTGGACGGCAGAGTAACGACCCTGGGGAGCTAACAGAGAAACTCCAGCTTACGAAAGGAAAGCTCCGGTACTTGCATGTACGAGACTTCCTCCGCAAGGAGACACGACATTCCCCCAGTGACCCGGCCAAACCCTACTGGACAGACTGCTGGCGTTGGACTTGCTAGGGAATGGTAAATGTGGCAACATATAGAGACGATTATGAGAAGAGGTAAGGGCCCCACTGGATGTGTCGTGGAAATCATAATAAAGACAAATTCCTCGAGGTTTGATTTAAGGAAATTTATTTACACAAATATATTGGTGGAGAGAGAGTGTTCTAGCTGCAAAGCCATTGCTCTGCAATCTGAGATTCGATTGAAGACAGCATGTTTTTATAATCTGAAGTAAACAGGCATGTTTATATTAAATAGACCTTGGAAAGTACGTACGATGAAATACGTAGTACGTATGTTCTTGCCCTTGGTTTTGTTATCTTTCGGAGGACAATGTGTTTTTATAATAAGGCCAAAACCAAAATATTTCAGCAGTATTTCATTTACGTTAATTTCCCTTCCACAATTCCCTCCTTGTTGATCTTTTGATCAACACCTTTTAGTAAATTATCGTGTCCTCCGTAGAAAAGGGTGGTTTATAATGTAAGGGGAACGGACGTATGACAGTTCCCTGCGTGTTATGAGCTGGTAGCAAGGAGGCAAGGCGGCTCGGGCTGTTCTCTCGTGTTAGTACAATAAAAATATCTTGCGCAATATTAAACAGTAACCATACGACAATCAAGATTACAATGGCGATTATAATCCAGAACGATCTGTCCCAACGATCCTAACCATCCAAAGCCAAAGTCCCATCTCTCATTTTCGTGTAATCTTGTTCCCTCTCTACGAGTGTGATCCATCAGATTATCAATTTCTCTGAGTTATCAGGGATGTATGTGCAACAGTCACTTCCAATCAAGGCACAAGTGCCTCCCTTTTCAGCTAACAAGAAATCATGAGCCATTCTATTTTGCAGGGCAACCACTCTTATAGCAACCATCTCAGTTTTTATCTGGTCAACAGCTTCTGCAGTGTCATTAGCTACCTGCTCAAGGATGTCTTGTAGTTCGCGTAGTTCGTATGCATTAGGGGCTATTCCTAATGGTGGTATCATTATTCCCAGCATCTGTGCCCATGTCAAAACACTTTGTGTCATCCTGTGCTGGGGATGGTCCTGCAATTGCTGAATGTGATGCACATAAGGGACTACCTATCCCAAATAGCAGGAGCCTTCCCAATTATCTGGTATGGCCACAGATAAAATACGTGCTGTTATATGCGGTCAGATTTCCTTTACTATCAGTCATCATTAGTCCAATCGGATCCCCTTCTCAGGAGCCTCCACTAGTTTGATTTTCAACTCCTGACCAACCAAAGATGAATAATCCTTTAGCTGTAAGGTGGAACATAGGGGGTTGCCAATTCAAGATCTGATCACACTGACTTCTGCCGACTGGGTAGTCCCATATGTTTTATGTCTCCTAAAGCATATGCTACCCTTTGGGACTCCAGTGTAATTGGGAAGGATCAAACAGGGCGTTTGACGTGTTACATTAAACCTAGGCCCCCACCATTCTTTAAACCTATTCATATCGTATCCAGCTAATCTCCAATCGAACATATTCTGTGTATCATCACCACGTCCTGTACTATTTTGTCTTAGAGCCCATTCTACTATCTCTTTACTGGTGAATGGGATAGGTCGCACAGGGAAGCCCTCCTCCAAGCATCTGGGAATTTGTGTACAAACCCAACAACTGAATTTATTTACCCTCTCTGCGTATGAGTGAGACATGTATATTGAGGTGTTAGTATGCAATTTACCCTCTACATGATGTTGGATTAATATGATAATATAAAAACATCAACGCCGTCATTCTCTTCAGGTCAGTGTTTTGCTAATACTCTCAATGTTCCGTATGATGTAGTTTACACGAGTTGTGTGGATCCCATCTGGCCTTTATTTTACTTTAACGGCTGTTCGGGTTGTTAGCAGCACTTGGTAGGGTCCATTCCACCTAGGAGAAAAAGAATCTTTGCTTAGTGCTTTCACATATCTCCAGGTTTAAAGGGTGCGTATTTCCCTCTTTTGGATGCATCTGAGCCTGTTGCACCTTTGCATGTTGTTGTTTTTTCAGCGGTTTCACACATGGCCTGGGCATATTTTAGTGATGCCTCATCTGCCCATATTAAGGCTACTGCCGCTGGAGTCATTGGGGGTTTCTGTTAGGGCTTTGGTCAATTTGCTAGTGAAATGAGTTCTCCTGTCACTGTTAATACCCATTGGTATCCCAAACCTAGGTATTATTTCCTTTAACAGAATATTTACCACTGTTCTAGCATCATCTCTTTTGGTTGGAAAAGCCTCTATCACCGTGAAAACATGCCCACTATCACCCATTATTCCTCTGACAAATCATACATGCACTTCAACTTCATCTTCACTCTTTGATTTCTCCTCCTGTCTTAACCTATGACTTTGTGACCTTGTTATTACACAATCTGGAAAATCCCAAGATGATTTTCCACTGACTTCCACAGTAGACATCACTCCCATCTGCGATCCAGCTATATCATTACCCAAGATAAACTGTATTCCTGGACAAGACAGTTTCTCTATTACTCCTACTACCACTTCACCACTCTTCACTGGACTTTCCAACCTTACCTTAAGACCATAAGACCACAAGACATAGGAGCGGAAGTAAAGCCATTCGGCCCATCAAATCCACTCCACCATTCAATCATGGCTGATTTCAACTCCATTTACCCGCTCTCTCTCCATAGCCCTAATTCCTCAAGAAATCAAGAATTTATCAACTTCTGTCTCAAAGACACTCAACGTCCCGGCCTCCACCGCCCTCTGTGGCAATGAATTCCACAGACCCACCACTCTCTGGCTGAAGAAATTTCTCCTCATCTCTGTTCTAAAGTGACTCCCTTTTATTCTAAGGCTGTGCCCCCAGGTCCTAGTCTCCCCTGCTAATGGAAACAACTTCCCTACATCCACCCTATCTAAGCCATTCATTATCTTGTAAGTTTCTATTAGATCTCCCCTCAACCTCCTGAACTCCAATGAATATAATCCCAGGGTCCTCAGACGTTCATCGTATGTTAGGCCTACCATTCCTGGGATCATCAGTGTGAATCTCTGCTGGACCCGCTCCAGTGCCAGTATGTCCTTCCTGAGGTGTAGGGGCCAAAATTGCTCACAGTATTCTAAATGGGGCCTAACTAATGCTTTATAATGCTTCAGAAGTACATCCCTGCTTTTATATTCCAAGCCTCTTGAGATAAATGACAACATTGCATTTGCTTTCTTAATTACGGACTCAACCTGCTAGTTTAACTTTAGAGAATCCTGGACTAGGACTCCCAAGTCCCTTTGCACTTCAGCATTATAAATTTTGTTACCGTTTAGAAAATAGTCCATGCCTCTATTCTTTTTTCCAAAGTGCAAGACCACGCACTTGTCCACGTTGAATTTAATCAGCCATTTCTTGGACCACTCTCCTAAACTGTCTAAATATTTCTGCAGCCTCCCCACCTCCTCAATACTATCTGCCCCTCCACCTATCTTTGTATCATCGGCAAATTTAGCCAGAATGCCCCCAGTCCCGTCATCTAGATCGTTAATAAAAAAGAGAACAGCTGTGGCCCCCAACACTGAACCCTGCGGGACACCACTCGTCACTGGTTGCCATTCCGAAAAAGAACCTTTTATCCCAACTCTCTGCCTTCTGCCTGACAGCCAATCGTCAATCCATGTTAGTACCTTGCCTCAAATACCATGGGCCCTTATTTTACTCAGCAGTCTCCCATGAGGCACCTTATCAAAGGCCTTTTGGAAGTCAAGATAGATAACATCCATTGACTCTCCTTGGTCTAACCTATTTGTTATCTCTTCAAAGAACTCTAACAGGTTTGTCAGGCACGACCTCCCCTTACTAAATCCATGCTGACTTGTCCTAATCCGACCCTGCACTTCCAAGAATTTAGAAATCTTATCCTTAACGATGGATTCTAGAATCTTGCCAACAACCGAGGTTAGACTATTTGGCCTATAATTTTCCATCTTTTTCCTTGTTCCCTTCTTGAACAGGGGGGGTTACAACAGCGATTTTCCAATCCTTTGGGACTTTCCCTGACTCCAGTGACTTTTGAAAGATCATAATGGAGCAATAGTGATAACAATTTTATTGATGGTTCTAAGATCTTGCACAAACCACCACTCGTTGGGTCTTCCTACCTTTGGAATGGGGAGTATAGGGGGGTTACAGGGGCTTTGTGTTCTCTTCAGCACCCCTTGCTGTAATAGTGCATTGATCACTCCCTCTATCCCTTTATCTGCTTCCGGTGCCAACCTGTATAGTTTTAAGCAGGGCAGGGCAATGTTCTTCTGTAATTGCATCCTAGGCGCTGGGGCAGAATGTACTTTTCCAACATGATTTTTATGTTGGGCCCATAGATGCGGCAGTACCTGGGCCAGGATTGAAGGGAGTAAATGATGGCTCTCTCGGTGAGGTTGTTGTCTTTCAAATGTAGCGGGCCATTGCTCCTCTTTCCAGGTCACTTTGCCCTCAGGCAATTTTGTCCGTCCATTTCAATATAAATCCCATGTATTACTTTATTCCTTTGGCCTCTTTGATCACTTCTCCTATTTGCTTTGCCTTAGCTGGATGTCTTACGGCCAATGTTAAATGGGGTTCTGAAGTCAAACCCATCCTAAAAAGGTCCCTCTGACTATGGGTCGACTGTACTAACATTCCTAATCCCACAACACCGAAAAATAAAAAGGAGTGACATGCAATGATGTCTGCTGTCCTAAGTGACTTTGCGTTTATAAATTTTATACGTGCTCATCCTCACGAGCATACCAAACTGCAATGGGTCACTATATTCTCTCATCTGGACTCTATCAGGTGTTTTAATAGCTGTGCCCAAGGGTCTTTTGTAAGACTTCCTGCAGTTTAAAAAAACATTTTTTTAACAGTGGTACTGTAAGGGATAACGTTCAGCTGCCAGCACTGAACACAGACACAGGGCGATCGGCGCAGGCTCAGAAGTTATTACATTTTGCAGCTGGTGAGCTCGTATTTGAGACAGTCTATAAACATTCCATTATCAATGCAATGTATTACCACTCTAATTTGCAAAGTGTCTGTCTGCCTAATAGGGGAAGGTGTTGCTAGTTGCGGTATATCCTTCCTGGGGGCTAAATGTTCCTTGGTCCCTTGCATGATAGCCTCTTTCCCTCTATTTGCTAACCAGTGTCCGAGGGACTCATTTCCTTCATTCAAATGATTATCATTATTGGGAACCCAGCCCCCATTTATGCCGGGTGGGACTGCAATCCCATACTTCAAAGCTGACCAAGATGCACCATAAGAGTATTTTAGAAGCAGCAAAACATCCCCTGGAAGGGGGCTATAAATAGCACACATTTAAATCAATTTCCAATGATTGATTTTATGAGCATTAGCTATTCTTAGAGACGTATATTTTTTCTTTGTCAGTTCAGAAAAAATCAACTGCCTGCTGAAATGGTTAATGTTTCCTGCAAAATCTAAGGGGCGGAGAACTTGGCGTGATGCCATTTACATCTTTTCACGTCATCTAAAAACGTATTCATATTCAATTACTTTTATTCGTAAAGGCACTTTCTTTCTTTTAAACTGATTGTAATTTCCAATGTTTTCGTTCATTAGAGAAATCTCAACAAAAATCACTTAAGTTATAATCTCGGACTCACAATGAAGACGATAAAAAATGCAACCCACTTAGCACTTCATGCTTTGACTAAAATTAATTGGTTAAACAAAACACAGATTCTCACAGCTCACAAATATCACAGTTAACCGTTAGCCTTATCTCATGGCTACAGAAAATCTGAATTCCCTTTCTCTACAGGAACTCATCTGTTACGGTTTTACCTTAATCTTCTATTTACTTTTACTCCCCTGTTTTCTGTTTTGAGAGGGGGTCAGCTACATTAGATTCCTATGCGGGACATATAGGTTTTCCTACCTCACTCCGTTGCTTTACGATTGTTTCTTTTCATTTTCTTACTCATTTTGACTCCCTTATCTGTCCTCTTTAAGGAGTTCACCTTCTTTCTCGCTCCGGATATCTTTACCGAGGCTTCGGGACGACCTGTGAGGGGGCATCAAGTTTATTGCTCATCGTTCCTTCTGAAAAATACTTTAGAACATATATATAACAATCACAACGACCGCGGAAATCATTTACATATACGACAGGGAGCGCACACCAGTGTTTATCCTTTCACGAATCTCAAAGTCTTTTAAAAATTATTTTAGTCTCTAAGGCACCTTTTTCTTCCCGTGCAGCTATCATTAATTTATTAATTAAGATAACTCTCCTAGCATGAGTCACTGGCCAGTAATTAATGCTGTTGAGCCGCAGACCCCCCTTTCAGCTGGGGTCGCGCTATGGCTCTCTCCCTTTCAGCTGAGAGAGTCCTGTTTAGAGATTCATTTTGGGGTTCACTTCCCATTAAATTAGGGAAACTATAACGACTACGCCAAATTGTCGTGGAAATCATAATAAAGACAAATTCCTCGAGGTTCGATTTAAGGAAATTTATTCACACAAATATATTTGCGGAGAGAGAGTGTTCTAGCTGCAAAGCCAGGGCACTGCACTCTGAGGTTCGATTGAAGACAGCATGTTTTTATAATATGAAGTAAACAGGCATGTTTATATTAAATAGACCTTGGAAAGTATGTACGATGAAATACGTAGTACGTATGTTCTTGCCCTTGGTTTTGTTATCTTTCGGAGGATAATGTGTTTTCATAATAAGGCCAAAACCAGAATATTTCAACAGTATTTCATTTATGTTAATTTCCCTTCCACAGGATGAGACGCGAGAAAGATGGGATGAGGAACTCAGCATGGAAATAGGGGGAGGACTCTGGTCCTGCCCCAAACTGATTGGGTTCTGTACCGCCTAATTCGAGGTCATGTCCAGAGCATTGGGGTGAAGAAGGAGCCATGCCCATCAATAGTAGTCTTCGGTATCAGAGAATCCAGAGCTCCTTGTGGGAAGGGGGCCGATACTCAGGCATTCGCCTTCCTGATTCCCCTCTGGATGCTCCTGTTTGGATGGGAGTTAGCAGCCCCTCCTATGGCCCCAGGCTGGCTATCCAACCGAGCGGTATTTCCGAAATTATAAAATTCTCCAAAAGGAGATCAGAGCAAGGGTTTCACCACATGTGGAAACAATTCACCAGCTTCTTCAAAGTCCTGTTCATGACCAGCAACTGGGCGGGGTGAGGAGAGTGAGAGAGAGAAGGGAGTTTGGTGTGTGTGTGGGGGGGGGGGGAATAAAATCAGAGAAGGGTTGTAGGGGATGGAAGGTTAGTCGGGAGGAGGGAACGCCCACACCACAATGAGGAGAAGGAGAAACCTGCACAACGCACCAAGGCGTGTGGGTGTCCACTTACAGCAATACAGCAATGCTGCCTTTCAAAGGGCATAACAACCAAGCCAGAGCTCATCTCCTGTCTCGCTCCATCCTGGGGTGCAGCACTCATTGGTATCCATCGCCACAGGCCACAAGGACAACGACAAGACCTGTTTTAACATCACAGACAGGGAGTCCCCACGTGCAGAGTTTCAAGACAAAACTGTAGATAGTAAGTTTGAATAAAACAGCGTTGTACCAAACACAACTGTGTTGGCTCATCTGTGTGTCAGAACGCCCAACACCACATGGTACAGGAGTGGATCGATACCTGCCGACTAACCTGCCATTCTGGACATGGACCTCACCAATAAACCGCAGCCGTTGCAAGTCGTGGGGAACCTTGGTACCAATTGGAAGCTCTTCAGGCAGCGATTCGACCTGTACATCCGAGCCAACGAGAAACAGAGTGCCTCGGACGAAACTAAGATTGCAATGCTCCTCTCCTACGCAGGTCAGCACGCCATCGGTGTCTTCAACTCACTGGTGTTCGAAGAAGGCGAAAACCAATCCAAGTATGACACAGTCATCCTCAAGCTAGACCAGCACTTTAATGTTGAAGTGAATGAAAGTTTTGAAAGATATCTCTTTCAGCAACACCTGCAAGGTAAGGAGGAGCTTTTTCAACCCTTTTTGACGCACCTCCGAATTCTAGCGCAGTCCTGCGGTTACGGCAACACCTCAGAGACAATGATCAGGGACCAGATTGTTTTTGGCGTTGCCTCCAGTGGCCTACGCCAGCAGCTTCTTAAAATCAAAAGCCTCACCTTAGCGTCTGCACTGGAAGCCTGTGTCCTCCACGAGAATGCAAGCAGCCGTTTTGCCCGATTTCAGGCGTCCGAATTGGCACGGAGGGGGTCCCCAGCCGTCGAATCGGCAAGCCAGGCCGCCCACGACGCCGAACGCATCCAGGCCATCGATTATCTCCCGACCTGCGGCCCCGACGAGAGCGGCCGCTTCCCGCGCTTTTCGCGGTCTCCCGCGCTTGTGCGCGCCAAAACCAACGGCAACATCGAGGGACGTACCGCGCAGGCGCGCCCAATGCAAGATCGCACTGCGCATGCGCAGTGGCGCAACGAACGCCGTGACGTCATGACGTGCGGCAACTGTGGAGCTGTACACTTAAAAGGGCAATGTCCTGCTAAAAACCGACAGTGCCTCCGATGTGGCAAGATGGGCCATTATGCTGCCTGCTGTCGTGCGGCTCAACCCATGGATCCTACACATCTCCAACAATCTCGCAGACACGTCAGGACCGTCCAGCCCACGCATCAAGACCTCCAGCTAAATGATGCAGATGACCAGGATGCCTTCCGGGTTTCCGTCATCGATGTAAACAGGGTCAACGCCATCAATCCGGCCGATGAGTGGAGTGCCACCCTAATGGTCAACCCGAATTCGTCGCACGCCCATTAGACTGGACTTATAACACTGTTCATACGTTTAAAAAGTTAAACACTACTGTATTATAACCTGTTGTTGTTTATCGTTCCAGATATCGTGTGACCGGACCACTATTCAAAATTTTTTTTCGCATTCATGTTTTGTTATGGTACAACCTCGTTAGCATGACGCACCCGACATCGCCCCATGTAAATAGTTACGTCATATACACATGCTGTACACAACACACACACACTCTTAGATGCACTCACGACACGATTATATTTATAACCACGTAAGCACATATCTTTGTAAAAAGGGGGATGTCATGATATTCAAACACACACATCATGATAGATACACCAACAGACAAATCAGAACACACAACACCACAACCAATGACAGACAAAGACAGGGACAGTATAAAAGGACAAACATAACACCTGGTGGGTAGTAGATCTGGGGACAAGGACAACGACAAGACCTGTTTTAACATCACAGACGGGAGTCCCCACGTGCAGAGTATCAAGACAAAACTGTAGATAGTAAGTTTGAATAAAACAGCGTTGTACCAAACACAACTGTGTTGGCTCATCTGTGTGTCAGAACACCCAACACCACAAAAGGGGCAACTCAAACCATATCTGGTCACTCACTGCAATGTAAATAGATCACTTAACCCTTTTACGTATTTTTTTCGTTTGTTTTCTGGTTTTGTTTGATAACACAAATGTAAATTTTGACCACATGGAGTCAAAGGGTGTTAATTATCTAGAACCTCAGTTATGATCACTGCTGTACAATCGAACTGTATGATGCTTAGATTTACCTGTCGTAAATGAAAAACTCCAATAAAAGTTTTTTTTTAAAGTAATGTAAGAAACGGAGGGAGTAGGATGGGGAGGTTAGTTGAATCGGATTGGGTAGGTAGTTGGGTGGTCAAAGGGTAGACAGGTGGCAGGGGATTCAGGGATAGTTGGCTTGAGGTGTGGGTTTTTTTGGGGTGGGTGGCCGTAGTACTCAGTATCCAAGCATTTTTTTGACAGTAATTAAGATTTATCATTGCTAAAACCCCAGTTAAATAAACAAGCCCTAACTTTTTCTGCTATGTTTAGAGGATGTCTGTTGGGGGAGCACCCTCAATTTCACACCATTTCTCTTCCAAATCCCTCAGTGAGGTGCCAGAGCAGCGAAGCTTGTGCAGATGCAGAGCAACTCAGATAGTAACTTCCTGATTTCCACTCCTAATTGCACATGTGGTCTTGCCAGAATTTGCATTCTGATTTTCCCCATACTAAACGTGAGTGCTGATAGCCTCACTGTTATTCTTACTGCAAAGCCTGGGCCTCAAGGTTGGCACTGGGTGCCAGAAATAATAAGACTTGGGTTAATTCACTCGGGCAGGGAAAATGTTGACTTGAGTTATTTTCTTCACCAACAAATGAAATGAAAATCGCTTATTGTCACAAGTAGTCTTCAAATGAAGTTACTGTGAAAAGCCCCTCGTCGCAACATTCCGGCACCTGCTTGGGGAGGCTGGTACGGGAATTGAACCGTGCTGCTGGCCTGCCTTGGTCTGAATGAAATCCATTGAAGTTTCACTACTGGGATCTTAATTAAAAATATGCACTGACGCATGAAAATTGTTATAGATTTAAAATCTCATTATTAGGTTAATTTCAAAATAAATGTTCTGGAACTCCCATACACAGTTCATGTGGAATTCATTCGTCACAGTCTGTAATTCATAATTCATAAGACAATGCATTTACATATTTCATCTCCTACTAAAAAGGACACCATGGCAACCAACCGTCCTTCCACATGATAAGACCTATTATACCTTGTTCAATAATACAATGCAATCCAAACAGAAAAATGTAAATTAGTGAATTTAATAAGTTAAATAATTGATAAGCAAAAAATAATTTGCTACTATTTGCCTTCTATTCCCTTCTAACTGAGTAATTACATTTTTAGCAAGAATTATCGATTAAACACTGCTCTAGGTATACCTATATGTTTAAATGCATTTATATTTATATACATTAATTGCTCTCTCCCAGTCAAATTACAAAATATTTGTTAAACTCAAATACTTAATATGAAACAAGTAACAATGTTATGTTTTGAATTAGCCAAGGGCTGATATTCATAGGTCCTGTCTACCCAGGTACTAAACAGAAGCAGTACAACTCAAAGGCCATGAGTTCAAATCCCACCACGGCAAGTTAATAAATCCAGTAATTTGTGGGTTGCCTGTTTGTTGTTAAAACTTAATGGGCGCACTATAATGCCCAGCAGTGTTTAAAACCTTTTTTCCCCAGGTCCCACTTTTACCACCAGGTCGCCGACCTCCGGAATCCACGCCGGCCGACCTTCGCATAATATTTGCTTACCTTTAATGCAACAGGTCCTGTTTGGTCCTCACGATCTCACTCCAATCAGGTTCACAGCAGGAGAGGGCAATGCACATATCAGATGCAAAGTTCAGCCAGTTCCTTTGTGCTATCTTCATCTTTGTAAAGACAGAAAATCCAACCTCACACATGCAGGTCATTGTGAAGGACAATAGCAACAAAATACTTATTTTACTCAGCACTGGATGCTCCTTAGAGTCACAATTCCAGAATGCTGACAGCCTCATGCTGTGTTTTAATGTGTTGTCACAGGTGAGGCACAGAAGCTCAGTCTCTTCATTTGGAATCAACTGTAAGTTAATAATTGACTCTGAAATCTCAAACTCAAAAGGATTTTTCACCCACCTCTTCTGTTTCAAAATCTGAAACTTCTCTGGAAATTAACAACAAAAACAACAAAAACTGTTGATCAGCACAGCCAAATGCAACTGAATAAGGCTTTTCAATCTATTGACAGATCCCTTATTAACATTTTTTTCTTCGATGTGTCATATCAGTGTTGAGAACATGTAATAGTTTTGGTTTTGTACTCGCACTTGCCAAACTTTCAATGATTTTTGGAAAGCATCTATTTCTTCATAGTGCCGAAGGCAATCATCATCCTTCCCTTGCAATTTGAGGTTCTAAGACATAGTTAGCATCCAACTTTCCAGTACTTCCCTGCATATAACACAAATGGGCTTTGCATTCTGGTTTGCATTGGCACATTTAACAAAGCCATACCTCAAGAAATCATCTTTATACTGCTTTGTTCCCAATTTGTTTATTTTTAGTAGGCTGTTCATCAGAGGCCCTGGAGATCTGCACAGCTAACACGAGCACTGCTTTGTCCCGCCGTGGACTCTCCCTCCCAGCTCTCTCCAGCAGATTCAGTTGTGAGATCCTGGCCTGCTGTTATCTCTGGTCCTCTCTTCCTTATAACAAAATGATCCATCTTCAGTTCTTCACAGTCCTGTTGCCTTGCTTGCTTACGGCTAAATAATGAGGAATCTCTCTTGAGTGATTTCACGCTAAAAGCATGGATGTACAGGGCGCGTAACGGTAGTGTATGTGCCAGGTGCGTGACCTGCTCTCTGTCGCCTCTTCTATCGGGAAGACTGCATCATTCGCATTTAAAAGCTGGTTGCAGCTGGCCTTCTCAACTTTAAAGCCTTTCACAGCCATTGGCTTCTTCACCCACGATCAGGAATGGCACGATTGATTGCTCCGCAACCCTCCCATCACCTGCCCGTGACCTATCCGCGGGTCACAACCCTCAGTTTGATGTACAGCACGTATTCATTATTTGAGAGGTGAGGACATTAGGTAATGATCGGCAAGAGACTTCCTGCTGAGTGAGTTCAATCCTAGCGGCTCCCAGGACCATACCCACCTGACTATATACCATTATACCCGAACTCTAAGGAGTCTAAGCTTCTGGTAGGATACTTTATAGCAAGCAGGGACACAATAATGTACTTCAGCAAATGGAGCCTGCGACACTTAGCTGCCTTGCATGTGACTCTTAACTGTCCTCTTAAGTGGCCTAGCAAGCCAATGCTTAAGAGCTAAGTTCAGAAATAAGGAAAACCTTAGGCAAGCCTGATGGCAATGTTCCAGCCATTCTGTCAAGACAAGCCTTAGATAATCACAACCTAGACGACCTTAAAAGGCCTCCTTGAATAACATCTGAGGACTTGTGCCCAACTTAGCAGATCAGTCTCACAGATTATACAAGTAGTAGCCTGACATAGTCACATTCACGGTCATATTGATGGGCTAATATCACAGACCCCCATCTTCATCATCATTTTCTATGAACTATTCTACCAGATTCTTAGGCCCATCAGTGATGGAGCATAGTGGTTTACAGACAAGTGAGTATGATTCTGGAAGATCCGGGGTTGAATAGGAAGTCTCATGCTGATCACCACCATTATCCCCTCTTAAATAACAAATAAGTACTCCCCCATGTTGAACATTGCTTGGTAGAAGTTCTAAAGGAAGCAAAGGCACACAATGGACTCCAATGGGGTACAGAATGACTCAATAGTACCACCCCTGATTGAGCTTGCTAAGTCTGAAAGGATGTGGCTGTCAGAATGGGCCTGTGTAAGGTTATGAAGAAATCAACACACTTAATAATTTGACAATATCCTCACAAACTGAGCTGTCCCCAACATGTCCATCTATAATAACACTGTAGGAGTGGCCAATCTGGTTAAGACAAAGTCATGTCTCTGCAGTGAGGTTATCCTCCATCATGTAATGGAGCCGAGCACAACCTAGCTGCTAAGCATGTCAAACTAATGACATTTTTAGTGGGACAAAACTCTTCAACCAGGAGCTGATGTGGGTCATCCAGCAGTAGAATTGTATAGCATCACAATCTGTTTGCTCATGGCCAGCACTTGCCTCACTATCAAGGAGACCAACCCATTTTATTGAAAATACAGAGGGAATGCAGGTGACACAGTGGTTAACACTGCTGCCTCATAATGTCAGGGGCCAAGATTCAATTCCAGCCTTGTGTGACTGTGTGGAGTCTGCACGTTCTCCCAGAGTCTGTGAGGGTTTCCTCCAGGTGCTCCGGTTTCCTCCCACGGTCCAAGGATGTGCAGGTTAGGTGGATTGGTCATTCTAAATTGTCCCATAGTGTCGGAAATATGTGCAGGTTAGGTGGGGTTACGGGGATAGGATAGGGGAGTGGGCCTAGATATGGTGTTCTTTCAGAGCATCGGTGCAAACCCGATGGGCTGAATGGGCTAGTTCTGCATTGTAGGGATTTTGTGATTCTATGAAAGCCAGGAGCAGTTCAAGGCTATCTTAAAATGGGGTATACAACTACTGAAGTGACTACACAGGACTACTAACACCAAAACCAACAAACGATATACAGAGGTACATGGTTCCATGACCAATAGAACAAAGTAAAGCTTCATTGCCCTATCATACCCAGCCAAGAATTGTCATAGACAACCAGGCAATTAATGGGACGAGGAGGCTCCCTGACGATCAGCACATAAATGCAAAGATAAGGCTGAAATGTCAGCATCTTCAACCAAATTTGTCAAATGGACAATCTTATCGGATTCCTGCTGACGGGCCTGAGGCCTGACAAAATCCCAGCCGAGGTGATGAAGTCCTGCACACCATAGTTAGCTGCTCCACTAGCCAAGCTATTCCAGAACAGCTATGCTACTGGCATAGCTGACAATGTGGAACTTGTACCACCATCGAAAAAGTATGATGTTTCTAAGCCAACCGATTATTACCCTGTCAGAATCCTCCCAATCATCGGTAAAATAATGGGAGAACTAATCAACACTACCATCAAGCAACATCTACTTACCAATAATTTACTCACCAATGATCAGGTCAGGTTCTATCAGAATAATTCAGTCCCAAAGAATTTGTGACCAAGATGGAGATAGAAGAGCTGAACCTCAAAGGAGAGGCAAGTGTAGCTGTTTTTTTTAGAACATACAGTGCAGGAGGCCATTCGGCCCATCGAGTCTGCACCGACCCACTTACGCCCTAGCCCCGTAACCCAAAAGCCCCTCCTAACCTTTTTTGGTCACTAAGGGCAATTTATCATGTCCAATTCACCTAACCTGCACGTCTTTGGACTGTGGGAGGAAACCGGAGCACCCGGAGGAAACACACGCAGACACGGGGAGAATGTGCAGACTCCGCACAGACAGTGACCCAAGCCGGGAATCGAACCTGGGACCCTGGTGCTGTGAAGCCACAGTGCTAATCACTTGTGCTACCGTGCTGTTCGTGGCAATAAGGTATCATTTGACCTAGTATGCCACCAAAGATCCCTCGCAAAACTGAGATCAAAGGCTAAACCACTTCAACATTTGGAGTCATGCCTGACATTAAACGGCACGTAGGTCAATCATCACAGCCTCAGACCATTACTGCAGGAGATCCTTGAAAAACCATACCGGCCTACAGTAGGATCCGGACAATAACTCGAATTATGCTGCCAAAAGGCAGGGAAGGTTCACTTCACCTAAGTACCAAGCCATGATCATATCAAACAAAAGCTCAGCCATCTTCCATGACCTTTAATGGTATCACCAGCACCATGTTATGCACCAAGACCACCCTAATGGGTCAACATTTATCCGAAGTTTAATTGGATTGGCCATTGCAGCAATGTGAGTCGAAGAACCAAGTAGAGTCCGGTTGCTCTGTGGTGAATGGGTCACTTCTTGATTCCTCAAAGCTCTTCCACCATCTACATACAATGCTCAATGTGATAGCATGCTCACAATCCATTTGGCTGAACAGTACAGGAAGCTGAATACAACCTAACAAAAGACAGTCCAGTTGATTAGCATTCTACCTATGAATTGGATATCGACCCCTTCAGCCTCTGATTGCATTGTGGATAGGGTCTGGATGATTTACAAGGTGGACTGTAGCAACTTACCTACTTTGAGAGAAGCCTCTTGCCCTGTGTCCTCTCGCACAAAGGACAAGATCAGCAATGTTGTAGGCACACTATCATTTAACTTCCCCTCCAAGTCCCACAGCACCCTGACTTGGATATATAGAAGGGTTTCTTCATCATGTTGACTCAATATCATGGAATCCCCTACCTCCTACCATCATGGCCTCATCATGACAACATGCACTGCAAAGGTTCATGCTGGAGACCCACCATCACCTTCATGTAGATCTCCCCAATAACTTTGGCCTTGGAGCAGTAACCACATTAGCCACACAACAGTAGTCTGAAGGTTCTGAAGGATTGGACTCGAAATGTTGGCAGGTTTGCCCCTCTGCAGACTAAGTGCAGTGTCAGGCAGGAAAAGAGGCTTTTTCCCTGCTAATCGTAATGGGGCGTTTTCACGTTCGATTGTCCATCTCTCGCCTCACTAAATAGGCATCAGCAGGAATCACGCTGTTTAACCGGCAGGTGGCCTGCGATTCACCTGCCCCGCCATGATCTCAGTTAATCCTCACTCCAGGCACTATATTTAAAGCACACTGCTCACAGATCTTTCAATGTGTGCATGTCTGCAGCGCAAGACTGCTCCAGGCAAAATATGGTCCCCAAAAGCAGAAGAGTGCAGCCTCCAACTTTAGTGACACCTCATTGGGTCACTATTGAATCCCACCATGTCCTTCTCGCGATGGCCTGTGGAGGTCCAACAAAGTCAATACCATGGTTTGAGAGGAGGTATCTGGAGCAGTGAGCACCACCTCAGCCCGCAAGAGAACAGCGATACAGTGCCACAAACGGATGAATGATCTAATCCGCACAGCCAGGGTAAGTCAACCACCTCATCCATCTCAGCTCACAGTCGCACAAACCCCTCATATATTCACAGAATGAGAATCCACAGGATTTCACACACTACCAGCACAAGGGATGTCACCAGTTACTCTCCCACACACACCCTAGCATCTCCACCTCAGCTTGAATCCTGTGCGGTTCACATCCTCATCCCGGACACAGTTCCACTCAGCACCCACACAAAGCAGGCAGTCTTATCATCAGTCTTGGCAGGCTTCCTGCTCACACACTATCTGTTTTTATGTAGGCCGAGCTCACCCACAATAAAAGGGAGAGGTTCCAGACTGGTGGCAAGATGCCAGGGATCAAGGTAAGAGGTTCTGCTTAGAGACTATGAGCAGCTAAGGGCTACGTTCAAAGTAGAACCTCAAAGGTAATAATCTCTGGATTATTATCTGGACCATGAGTAAATTAGGGTAAATAAGATTAGAGAGTTATGTGCATGGCTCAAAGATCGGTGTGGGAGAAATGGGTTTCAATTCATTGGACACTGCCACCAATACTGGGGAAAGTGGGAGCTGTACCATTGGAATGGTCTTCACCTGATCTGTGCTGGAACCAGGGTTCTGGTGAGTCGTATAACCAGGGCGGGAGAGAGGGCATTAAATCAAATAGTGGTGACGAGGGATCAGCTGAGGGAAGATGTGATAAATTGAAGAGGGAGGACAAGGCACGGTAGCAATGAAGGAATTTACAATCTGAGTGTGGCAGGAAGAGACAGAACGTGCAATTTTTCTTTTATTCATTTACAGGATGTGGGCATCACTGGCTGTACCAGCATTTATTTATTTAGTTTTTAAATTTAGAGTACCCAATTCATTTTTCCAATTAGGGGCAATTTAACGTGGCCAATCCACCTAGCCTGCACATCTTTTGGGTTGTGGGGGCGAAACCCACACAATCAACGGAAGAATGTGCAAACTCCACACAGGCAGTGACCCAGAGCCGGGATCGAACCTGGGACTTCGGCGCCGTGAGGCAGGCAGCAGGGCTAACCCACTGCGCCACCTTGCTGCCCTCTGTGCCAGCATTTACTGCCCATCCCCAACTGCCCTCCATTTCTGAGAGCATTTGAGAGTCAACCACATAACTGTGGATCTGGAGTCACATGTAGGTATGACTAGGTAAGGATGGCAGCTTTCCTTCCCTAAAGGACATCGATGAACCAGGTGGGTTTTTACAACAATGGTTTCATGGTCATCATTAGACTTTTAATTCCAGATTTTTATTGAATTCAAATTACACCAACTGCCGTGGTGGAATTTTGAACCCAGATCTTGCCACGGGTCTCTCGATTACTAGTCCGGTGACAATACCATTATGACCCCATCCCCCCAGAAGAGTACACTCGCAGATGAGACTGGAGTTTATGAAAATAATTAAAAGATAGAATTGAAGGCACTCTATCTGAATGCACACAGTTTTCACAAAAGGTAGATGAATTGATGGCACAAATGGAAGTTAATGATTATGATCAAATTGCAATTATAAAGACATAGCTGCAGGGCAACCAGAGCTGGGAACTGAATGTTCAACATTTTGGAGGAATATGGGCATAATACATTTACGGCAGCACGGTAGCATAGTGGGTAGCATTGTTGCTTCACAGCTCCAGGGTCCCAGGTTCGATTCTCAGCTTGGGTCACTGTCCGTGTGGAGTCTGCACATTCTCCCCGTGTCTGCGTGGGTTTCCTCCGGGTGCTCTCGTTTCCTCCCACAAGTCCCGATAGACATGCTTGTTAGGTAATTTGGACATTCTGAATTCTCCCTCTGTGTACCCGCACAGGCGCCGGAATGTGGCGACTAGGGGCTTTTCACAGTAACTTCATTGCAGTGTTAACTTTTGACAATAAAGATTATTATTATTGAATAGGCAAATAATAATAATCATTAATGTCACAAGTAGGCTTACATTAACATTGCAATGAAGTTACAGTGCAAATCAGGAAATGGAGATGGGGTAGTGTTATTAATAAAGGATGCAATCAGTACATTAGTGAGAGAGGATCTTAGATCGGAAGGTCAAGATGTAGACTCAGTTTGGGTGGAGCTAAGATAGAGGAAGGGGAGCAAATTTTCGTAGGAGTCGTTTATAGGCTGGCAATCAGTAGTAGTAATATAGGGCATGGTATAACCAGGAAATTAGAGGTGCATGTGACAAGGGTAATACAGTAAGCCTGGTATTATTCAATCTACAGATAGACTGGGTAAACTTAATTAGCGCTAATGCTGTGGAGGAAAAATTCCTGGAATGTATACATGATGGTTTATTTTAGAAAAGGAACAGGCTATTTCAGATCCAGCATTTTGCAATGAGAAAGGGCTAGTTAATAATATCAATGTAAATGAGAGGAAAACTGGCTGTTGTAGATTGGGAAAGAATGTATAGATGGTTTAAAATAAATTGACATTCCTTTGATGCACAAACTCAGCAAGGAAGATGATCCAACCATAGCTAACAAGAGAAGTTAAAGATTGTATTAGATCAAAGAAAGAGGTTTCTAAAGTTGTCAAAAAAAATTCCTAAACCTAAGAATTGTGAACATTTTAGAACTAAGCAAAGGAGGCCCAAAAAACAGATAAGAAATTAAATATTATATTTACGAGATTTTTAGATTAAATTTAGATTTTTGTCACGTGTACCGAGGTACAGTGAAAAGTATTGTTCTGCATGCAGCCCAGGCAGACCGCTCCATACATGAAACACATAGGACATACGATAAATACTCAATGTAAATACACAGACACAAACATCGGGTGAAGCATACGGAGTATAGTGCTAACAACAGTAGAGAAGATGCGTGGAGAGATCAGTTCAGTCCATAAGAGGGCCATTCAGGAATCTGGTAACAGCGGGGAAGAAGCTGTTTTTGAATCTGTTAGTGCGCGTTCTCATACTTTTGTATCTTCTGCCCGATGGAAGATGTTGGAACAGAGAATAACCTGGGTGGGAGGGGTCTTTGATTATGCTGCCCACTCCGGGTCAAGCCAAGCTGGGGGCTAGCAATATTTGGAGTAGTGGACGAACCGGGAGTGCAGGAGGCGAAAGAGGCCGGCATTCTGGCCTTTGCGTCCCTAGTAGCCGGCGAAGGATCTTGCTAAGGTGGAAGGAGGCGAAGCCCCCCAGCCTGGAGGCCTGGATAAATGATATGGCTGGGTTCATAAAGTTGGAGAGGATTAAGTTCGCCTTGAGAGGGTCTGCGCAGGGGTTCTACAGGCGGTGGCAACCGTTCCTAGACTATCTCGCGGAGCGTTAGAGGAAGGTCGGTCAGCAGCAGCAGCAACCTTGGGGGGGGGGGGAGGGGTGATGGGGACGTCCTGGGAGGGGGGGGGGAAGGGGGGGGGGAAAGGGGGGACTGCCTGGGAGGGTGGATGAGCAAGAGATAACATGAAGGGTTGGGGAAACTGGCACGTCCGGGAGAGGGCCAGTGTACAAAGCTGTGTAAATATATCATTTTGCCATGTATATATCTTGCTCTGCGCGACTTCTCGATTTTTTTTGTTACGGGGGGGGTGGTTATTTTTTGTAAGGGAGAAAAATTGTGTTAAAAACTTTAATAAATGTATTTTTTTTAAAAAAAGATTATGCTGCCAACTTTCCCAAGCCAGCGGGATATGTGGACAGAGTCAAAAGGACGGTGATTTGTTATGTTGTAGGTGTAACATAAGCGGCTTCCTTGTGGTGCACTTGACAAAGGAAGGTTCAGACGTGGAGATAACTTCAACACGTTTATTAAACTATTTTCACTTCTATTACTCGGGTTCGACACTACTGCTAATCCTACCATAGCTACCCAGACTGACTAACCAGTTGCTGCAATCCACGTGGTGGGAGTGATATTGAATCAACCCTGTGTCTCTGCTCACTGACTGTCTCCACTGGAAAGAGGCAGATCATGTGTGTGGTGTCCTTTATATATGGGTTGGTGTAATGCCCTCTTGTGGTGGTGTCACCTCTGTGTGAATCGTGAATGTCCATTGGTCGTGTCCTATCTAACTGATCTATTGGTTGAGTGTGTGTGTGTGTGTGTGATGTTTCTGGTGCTCCCTCTAGTGTCTAGCTAGCCTACATGTATTTACTTTGATGCACATCACCACAGATGGGAGGCAGATTTGTGTGATGGACTCGGCTGTGTTCACGACTCTCTGTAGTTTCTTACGGTCTTGAGCCGAGCAGGTGCCATACCAGGCTGTGATGCAGTCAGATAGGATACTTTCTATGGTGCATATATAAAAGTTGATAAGAGTGAATGTGGACATGCCAGATTTCTTAGATTCCTGAGAAAGTATAGATGCTGGTTGTGCTGTCTTGGTCGTAGCGTCGAAGTGGGTGGACCAGGACAGATTGTTAGTGATCTATACACCTAGGATTTTGAAGCTGTCAACCATCTCCACAGCAGCACCATTGATGCAGAGGGTTGGGGGGGGGGGGGGGGTGTTATGACACTACGCTTCCTAAAATCAATTACCAGCTTCTTAGTTTTGCTTACATTGAGGGAGAGATTGTTGTCAATGCACCATACCGCTAGGTTCTCTATCTTCCGCCTGTATTCGGACTCATTGTTGTTTGAGATCAGGCCCACTACAGTCATACCATCAGCAAACAAACACAGACACCAAAATACTGGCCACAATCCTAGCCAAAAGGCTAGAAGACTGCGTACCAGAGGTGGTCACAGAGGACCAGACGGGCTTTGTCAAAGGGAGACAGCTAACCTCGAACATCAGGCGCCTGCTGAACATGATAATGACCCCATCCAGGGAGAGAACACCAGAGGTGATCGACTCCCTGGACGCAGAAAAGTTCTTCGACAGGGTCGAATGGAAGTACCTCATAGAGGTACTGGAGCGGTTCGGGCTTGGAACAGGGGTAAAGTTCCTATACAACGCTCCCATGGTGAGCATACGGACAAACAACACCAACTCCCAATACTTCCAGCTGCACAGGGGCACCAGACAAAGATGCCCACTGTCCCCGCTGCTGTTCGCTCTAGCGATCGAGCCATTAGCAATTGCTCTCAGAGCAGCAAAAACCGGAGGGGGATCCGAAGGGGAGGCAGAGAGGACAGAGTCTCACTCTATGCAGATGACCTGCTCCTCTACGTCTCAGGCCCACAAAGCAGCATGGGTGGAATAATCGCGCTCCTGAAAGAGTTTGGTGCCTTCTCGGGCTACAAACTCAACATGAGCAAAAGCGAGATCTTCCCGGTACACCCACAAGTAGTGGGGGCAGCACTAACGGGACTACCGTTTAAACAAACCCGACACAAATTCCGCTACCTGGGGATCCAAATAGCCCATGACTGGAAAGGGATCCACAAATGGAACCTCACTGGTCTGACAGAGGAAGTAAAAAAGGACCTGCAAAGATGGACCACACTCCCACTCTCCCTCGCGGGGAGAATCCAGACGATCAAAATGAACGTACTGCCCAGGTACCTCTTCCTACTTAGATCTATCCCGATCTACATCCCCAAGGCCTTTTTCAAAGCACTAAACAAACTGACCATGGGGTTCGTATTGGGGGGGGAATGCTAGGATCCCAAAGAAGGTCCTGCAAAAAACACAATCCGGGGGGGGCTTGCCCTCCCAAACCAACAATTCTACCACTGGGCAGCGATGGCCGAGCGAATAAGGGGATGGATCAAGGAGTCAGAAGCCGAGTGGGTGCGTGCGGAGGAGGCCTCCTGCAAGGGGACCTCCCTCTGGGCCCTCGCCACGGCGGTACACCCATCCCCACCCTAAATATAATCCAGCAGCCCGGTGGTAATAGCCACCCTCCAGTCCTGGAACCAACTACGACAGCAATTTGGCCTGACCAAAATGTCGGACAAAGCTCCCATCTGCAACAACCATAGGTTCACACCAGCACTGACTGACTTTTAAAAAGTGGGGACAGGACGGAGGGACACTGACAGTCAGGGAACCGAACACGGACAGCAGGATCGCAACACTGGACGAACTGACAGAGAAATTCCAGCTAGCCAGGGGGAACGAGCTAAGGTATCTACAAGTCAAAAACATCCTACGAAAGGAGACATGGACGTACCCACAGCTGCCACGACAAACATTACTGGAAGAGTTACTGGACGCAAGCATCCTAGATAAAGGGAACTGTAGCACCATGTATGAACAACTGGTAGTAAGGGCCGACACAGTACTGGACGCAATAAGAAAGAAATGGGAGGAAGACTTGGGGATTGAAATAGGCCGGGGACTCTGGAGCGAAGCACTGCATAGGGTCAACTCCGCCTCCACGTGCGCAAGGCTCAACCTGACACAATTAAAAGTGGTACATAGAGCCCACTTAACAAGAACTCGAATGAGTAGGTTCTTCCCAGAGGTGGAGGACAGATGTGAGCGGTGCCAAGGAGGCCCAGCCAACCACGCCCACATGTTCTGGTCCTGCCCCAGACTTGCTGGATACTGGACAAACTTCTTTGAGGCAATGTCCAAAGTGGTGGGGATGAGGGTGGAGCCATACCGAAAGTGGCGGTCTTCGGGGGGGTATCAGACCAGCCAGATCTATTCCTGGGAAGGAGGGCGGACAGCCTTGCCTCCCTGATCACCCGCCATAGAATCACTGTGGAACCCCCCCCACAAACAGGTGCCTACTTTTAAACAAAATATTGTTAACTGTACAGAGTTGCTGTTTTTGAGCTAGTGCACAATATCCTACAAGTTTTTTTCCCTCTTCTATATATATATATATATATTTTAATCTGTGTACATAACTACATATACTATGTTCAAAAACCCAATAAAAACATTTATGAAAAACAATATCATCAGCAAACGTGTTTTACTTCATGTACGAAGCAACAGAGCCAAAGCTATTCTTTGGTAGGTTCATAATCCATGTCCACTCCATTCTTCCACTGGTCAAATGGTTCAGACTCCAAGAAGAACAGAACTCTTGACAATTTATGATTGCTTTCTATTATTTTCCACAGTGGCCATTAGGATTTTAGTTTTCTGTCTGATTTGTTTCTTTAGTTTCCAACCTTCGCCTTTAGACAACCATTCTCTGCTTCCATATTATATCATAGAATCCCCACAGTGCAGAAAGAGGCCATTCGGACCATCCAGTCTGCACCGACCCTTGGAAAGAACACCCGACTTAAACCCGAAACCCAGTAATCCCACCTAACCTTTTGGACACTAAGGGGCAATTTAGCATGACCAATCCATCTAACCTGTACATCTTTGGACTGTGGCGGGAAACCGGAGCACCCGGAGGAAACCCACGCAGACATGGAGAGAAAGTGCAATCTCCACACAGACAGTCACCTGAGGCTGGTGTTGAACCTGGGACCCTGGAGCTGTGAGGCAGCAGTGCTAACCACTGTGCTACCGTGTGCCGCCCCGAAAGCAAGGTTAATGAAGTCTAGAATGAGCCAAAATGTACTCACTTTTAAGATTTCATTTACTGAGATACTCATTAAAAACAAGTACCCCTTAATCCAGTGCTTTTCAAACTTTTTTTCCAGTGACCCATTTTTAACTTCTATTTTAACGTGCAGGTGAATAGATAGACAATAGAGGTTATTGGTGAGATACGAACAACAGGTGAATGGCTTTGGGAGTGGACTATATCTAAGATGGTCACAATGCTCAATATAGCAGCCACACAGGACAATCCAAAACACCATAGGCTAAGTCTCATCACCATAGGTTAAGTCATCAGTCATTCATTGAATGTATTACCTAATGACATAAAGCAGCGAGTTGACCCCTGTGTGAACAGATAGGTAGCTGAGGAGCAGTTTGGCTTCATTCCTGGAAAGGGTACGGGGGGTCGAATGGCTCTCCTCTTTTCCCTGTCCTTGTTTGACCGCAACAGGATATTTTTGAAAAGGATAAACTTGCTAATTCAGTAAGTGTTTAACTGTGATCATAATGAACCAATCAGGCAGGTTTATTTTAAATGAACAAAGAAAGAGCTTAGCTTTATTATGCCTAAAGCAACCTAAGTAAAATGAGAAGTCTCTCACACACAAATTTGAAGTTCACACACACACACATACAAATATAGATTACAGAGTGGGAGGGATAGATTTATCAAATTAGAAACTAAAGAATTAAAAAGAGGGATACAGTCTGTAGTTTAATTTTTGGGCTAGCTTCAGGCTGAATTTAGGGGTCTTGCAACCCTTCTGTGGTCCCAATGCTTCTATTTAAAGATGTAGATAGCTGTTCTCCTGGAGACGGTGGGGCTGGGTGAATTCTCTGAAGAAGTCTCGTCAGTAGGGATATTCCTGGATGGTCGCTGTCAGAAAACAGGGTGTGAAGTTTGCAAAGTGGGTCAGATCAAGTACGAGGAAGAAAGGCCCCACTCAGTTCTTGTCTAGTCAGTGTCCTAAATGCTTGTCCTCTTACTGAAGAGAAACGTTAAGATGTGGACGCAAGGGAAGAAGCAATACGATGCCAATGGTCCCACTGAGACTATGGTGAAAGCAAACAAATGATCTAGCATGTGTCCATTTCCATCTCACTTCTAGTGTTATATTTCCACATTTCTGTGTCATACTTTGAAGACATATTTTAAAGAAAGAAAATACTGGAACTTGTGAGGCCGATTGGTTGCTAACTGATCTGAATATTGTCCAAAAGTACCAGTAATTGACTTTCAGGCACGTAACCTCCTTCACCATGCTACTCACATCCAACCCGTACCACCTCTCTCATCACCTTTGCATGAGCCAGGGAAGGTGCATTTTTGGTGTCCCAAGGCCAATATCATGGCTCGGTGCTCCCCAGTGTTCGGGGGTGTGGGTTAGGGACATGGCCGGGTTTCTCAGACTCAAGAAAATTAAATTTGTCTTGAGGGGGTCGTTGCAGGCGTTTGCTCGGACGTGGCAACTGTTCACCGACTTCTTCGAGAAGAATTAAGCTGTCAGCAGGGGGTGGGGGGGGGGGGGGAGGGCATGAGAGAGAGATGAGGAAGGGCAGGAGAACCATTGGAGGGAGGTTTGGGAAAGGTGGCACTGTTTGTGTAAGCCATGTTGGCTGGGGTTTTGTGCTTGGGCGATTGTATTGTTGTGTTTTCCTTTCCGTTGAAAATTTGATGTGTAAAATTGTTAAAATTATAAATGCCTCAACAAAATATTTTCTAAAAAAAAGGGTGGACTTTTCTGTTCCCAATATTATTGGTGTGGTAGGTAGATTTAGCCTTTTCATGGGCTATAACATTTTACGAAGTCTGAGGCTATGCCTTTGGGAAGGCTTAGAGGGAGACCTCCCCCTTTGATAATTTCCTATTTAGGTGGGCCCCTCAGGGTTTACTAATCCAGGTACTTTAGTTACCCCCCTCCTTCAGGCATTTGTATGGGCAAACATTCCCCCCTGTCTCGCAACTATGAAATGCAACCTGTATCGTTGGTCCTCCTTGCTGATATTGTGTTTGAGCAGGGTACCGCTAATTAAGATTAATGCATTGCCCAAGTTGTTGTATCCTTTACAGAGGCTGCCAGTCTTGTTATCTGCTAAGGTCCGAAAAGAAATTGGGGGCCGTTATAGTTCAGTTGGCTGGACAGCTCTTTGTGATACAGAGCAAAGTCACTTCCTATAGAAAGATAGAAACATAGAAAATAGGAGCAGGAAGAGGCCATTCGGTCCTTCGAGCCTGCTCAGCCATTCATTATGATCATAGCTGATTATTCAACTCAAGTTGAATGCTTTCCCGAAGCGTGGTACATTGGCGAGACCATGCAGACGCTGCGACAACGAATGAACGGACATCGTGCGACAATCACTGGGCAGGAATGTTCCCTTCCAGTCGGAGAACACTTCAGCAGTCAAGGGCATTCAGCCTCTGATCTCCGGGTAAGCGTTCTCCAAGGCGGCCTTCAGGACCCGCGACAATGCAGAATCGCCGAGCAGAAGCTTATAGCCAAGTTCCGCACACATGGGTGCGGCCTCAACCGGGACCTGGGATTCATGTCGCATTACATTCATCCCCCACCATCTGGCCTGCGAAATCCTACCAACTGTCCTGGCTTGACACAATTCACACCTCTTTAACCTGGAGTTACCCCATCTCTGGATCTGTAAAGATTTAATCACCTGCTAATGCTCGCATTCCAAGCATTGTCTGGCATCTTTGAATCTGTCTATATATATGGGGTGTCATTCTCCGACCCCCCGCCGGGTCGGAGAATGGCCGTTGGCCGCCGTGAATCCCGTCCCCGCCCCCGCCGAAGTCTCCGCTCCCGGAGATTGGGCGGGGGCGGGAATCCGGCCGCGCCGGTTGGTGGGACCCCCCGCTGGATTCTCCGGCCCGAATGGGCCGAAGTCCCGCCCAGGAATTGCCTGTCCCGCCGACGTAAATCAAACCTGGTATTTACCGGCTGGACCAGGCGGCGTGGCGGGCTCCGGGGTCCTGGGGGGGGGCGCGGGGCGATCTGACCCCGGGGGGTGCCCCCACGGTGGCCTGGCCCGCGATCGGGGCCCACCGATCCGCAGGCGGGCCTGTGCCGTGGGGGCACTCTTTCCCTTCCGCCTCCGCTACGGCCTCCACCATGGCGGAGGCGGAAGAGACTCTCCCCACTGCGCATGCGCGGGAAACTGACAGCGGCCGCTGACGCTCCCGTGCATGCGCTGGGAAACTGACAGCGGCCGCTGACGCTCCCGCGCATGCGCCGCATTTCTGCGCCAGCTGGCGGGGAAACAAACGCCATTTCCGCCAGCTGGCGGGGCCGGCGCGATGCCCGTCTGATTGGCGCCGGCTTTGGCGCCAGTCGGCGGACATCCCGCCGTTGGGGGAGAATTTCGCCCATGTTTCTGGAACCCACCTCTTCATTCACCTGAGGAAGGAGCAGTGCTCCGAAAGCTAGTGACATCGAAACAAACCTGTTGGACTTTAACCTGGTGTTGTAAAACTTCTTACTGTGCTCACCCCAGTCCAACGCCGGCATCTCCATATAATTTCTTTGTGTAAACGGAGGCGCCAGGTATAATGATTAAACTGAACAAACTATGTAGGTGTTCTCCTGTCTTTTTCTGCATTCATGTAAGGAGCAATATTCATGTGGTACTGTCGCAGCTTGAGGATTTGGTACTTTATTTGTAAAAATGGAAAAACTCAGGGCAGCACATGGCACAGTGGTTAGCATTGCTGCCTCTGGCGCTGAGGACCCGGGTTCAAATCCCAGCCCTAGGTTACTGTCCGTGTGGAGTTTGCGTATTCTCCCCGTGTCTGCATGGGTTTCACTCCCACAACCCAAAGATGTGCAGGTTAGGTCGATTGGCCGTGCTAAAATTGACCCTTAATAGGAAAAAGAAATAATTGGGTACTCCAAAAAAAAAATTTTTTTTAATGGAAAAACTCTGATAAAAATATCTAGATTTTAAAAAATGGCTGAAACTGTCTGTCTGTGATCCCTAAACAAAAGAAGCTACTTGGCAGTTTTAAGAAAACACACACCTCGTTATCTCTGAGAAACCATTAATGAATCCCTAAGAGGAACCCTTTTTGCACCATCTACAAGATGCACTGCAGGAACTCACCAAGGTTCCTTAGGCAGCATCTTCCAAACCTATGACCACTACTGCGAGGTCAAAATCCTGGAATTCCCTCCCTAACAGCACAGTGGGTGTACCTACACCTCAAGGACTGCAGCGATTCAAGAAGACAACTCACCACCACCTTCTGAAGGGTAACTAGGGATGGGCAATTAATGCTGGCCTAACCAGCGACACCCACATCCCGTAAATTAATTTAATTTTTTTTTTAATGGACTGTACAACCCGACTCCAAAGGGAGCTTTAAAGGCCCTCTGCAATTATTGACTCAGGCTTGTCAGAAGATTGATTGGCTGCTAAGACAGCAGCCTCGATACTTTCCTTTCAATTCCTAGTGGTTAAGACGCTTTGGATTCCAAACAATGGATATACATATTTTGTAAAAGGTAGTAGACAGGTGGGAGTCATGTGACATGGGCCTCTGGCTTGTGAAACATGTAATATTGCCTTGCTGAACTGTATAGTTCAGCCTGCTGTTTAACATCTGACGAACATGCCACACTGAAGGAGCTCTGACCCAGGTACCCTGCTTCTGTTGGAAGTTCTGTACCATTGCCTACAAGACTGATTCATGTCTGCATTATCGTGTGAAGACAACAACACCAGAAAAGTGAATTCTACAACATTAGTTCACAGCCAGCCAACCTCTGTGAAGGAATACCTTATTCGCCTTTGATTCTGGACACTGAAAGCCACGTGACACAAGATTTAATTTCGTTGTGGCCTCTGATCAGTAAATCTTTCTGTTCTCTATCCCTCTCTTTCTTATCTGAATAGCCATTGCAGACCCTCTTTTCGCAATTTAAGTGTGTGCAAATAAACTAACCCTTTGAGTTCATCCTATATTGAGTTTGCTGTGGGGTTATTTTTCTTTGAAAATATTTTATTAAGGCATTTATAATTTTTAACAACAATTTTCAAGAGGAAAAACAACAAAGTAAGTAACATCCACCCAACCAACAACCACACCCAGCCAACATGTCTTACATAGATTGTCATAGGTTATCATAGAATTTACAGTGCAGAAGGAGGCCACCCGGCCCATCGTGTCTGCACCGGCTCCTGGAAAGACCACCCTACCCAAGATCAACACTTCCACCCTATCCCCACAACCCAGCAACCCCACCCAACACTAAGGGCAATTTTGGACACTAAGGGCAATTTATCACGGCCAATCCACCTAACCTGCACATCTTTGGACTGTGGGAGGAAACCGGAGCACCCGGAGGAAACCCACGCATACAAGGGAAGGACGTGCAGACTCCGCACAGACAGTGACCCAAGCCGGAATCGAACCTGGGACCCTGGAGCTGTGAAGAAATTGTGCTATCCACAATGCTACCGTGCTGCCTCAGAGTCCCCCCCTTCCCATTAACCATTTCCCGCCTCAACCAACCCCCCCCCCCACTTCCTTCTTTCCTTTAATCCCCCCCTCCCCATTGTATCGTCTGACAGCTTCATTTTCCCCAAAGAAGTCAATAAAAGGCTGCCACCTCTGGGCGAACTCTAGCATCGATCCCCTCAGCGCGAACTTGATCTTCTCAAGCCTGAGAAACCTGGCCTTGTCACTGACCCATACCCCCAATTTGGGGGCTCCGAGTCCCTCCACGCCAGTAAGTTCTGTCTCCGGGCTACCAGGGGGGCAAAGGCCTCTCTCACCCTCTGGACTCCCGGTGTAGCCATCTAAGATGGCCACCTGTGAAGGACCATGGGAATTATGGCCAACCCAGGACTCAGACAGATACAGAGCTTATGTGTATCTGAAACACACGTAGCTAGACCTGATCGAAACCCCCGCTCGTTTGCATTCTAATGGTCCGTTTCCCAGGACAATAGAACTCCAATCAAGAAACCGATCCAGCCACAGACTGATCGGCGCCACTCCCTTTACTCAGAGAGCCCAACTGCCAAGGTCAATGACCGCTAAGGACCCGCCCAGCTACCAAGGCATCCGCCACTTTATTGGCCGAAATCGAAGACAGTGATCAGAGCCCTGTCGAACTATTGGGTCCAAGGTTAAGGACCGCCCCAAAGAGCGCAAAATCCCAGAGGGATAAAAGAGGACACAGCCATGTGTTCTGTCTCTTTTGGACCTGGCCTGTGCCAGCCTCCTTTGAATCCGACCTGTGCCAGCCCAACAGCAGCATAACGACCAGACAGCCAAGTTCAAGACCAACGATCGCTACCTGGTGGATGAGCCCAGCAGAGACAGAGCCACTTCTTCAAACCAGCCACGTGATCAAGATATACGCCTTATCCACTTGCACAGTGCCGGTTGCCTGAAGTTAAGTACAGGTTATTGCAGCTGATAGGTGTAGTTTAACTCATAGTCGATATTGTGTTTGCATGTCGAAGTAACCCTTGTGTGTAAATAAACCATCTTTGAACTTGAACTGACTAACTGGTTGTGTAGTCATTTGACCAATATACAGGAAAGCCTTGTGGTTCAGTAAGAGAAATAGAAACACCCACAGTATTGGCGACGCTGTTGGGACATAACATCATATCATAAAAGAGTCTCAGTATCACATTGGCAACTCTAAAGAGCAACATTATTATAGTATTCCATTAAAGAGCAACATTATTGGCGAACTCTGATGGGACTCTCCGAGAGAACCCACAAAACTTTGAAATCCAATTGCGAGAGAAAGAAAGAACCACAAGTGCAAGCCCATATCGACCAAATCACCGAATTTCGGAATTGTGTACTAACCTGCATGCGTACCTAACAGGAAGAGTTAGGTAAACTCGTTAGACTGTGTCAAAACTATAGAGGGAATTGTGAACCGGAAAATAGCTCAGGCCATACCCGCTGTTCGAATCGCTGCCTTAGCCCCCTGTCCCAAATTAACGATAGGAAACAGAGATTAACGGTAGGAAACGAGAGAAAAGAGAAATTTAAAAAGAGATATTAGAAGCAATGGCCACAAAAGCAATGGAAGGTTTAATGAACCCGCAGGAACCCGAGGTCACAGCGAACTACAGAGCAGAGCAGTGCCCTATATGGGAGGAAGAGTTGAGGAAGTATTTGAAGGGGAAAGGATGGCCCCTTTGATCCAATTTTTGTGCGAATGACGAATCAGGTCCAGGAAGCATAGGACAAACTTGGTGGGACAACCTAACTGAGGTCCATAAGAAAAATGCAGCGCAAGTCCGAAAGCCGATGGCAATAGTGTCCTGTTTGGCACAGTTGCAAGGCACTGAGGAGGCCGTGAAGACGCTCCGCGGGCAGTTAGTTGAGAAGAATGAGGGAAACAATGCTGAAAGTGAAAAGATAATCGAACAACTCCGGGAACAGTTAGCAGCTAAAGATAAGGAGATGGCTGATGTGAAATGTGCACACCAATCTTGTTTAGTTCACTCTAGCAGCTTTCAGACCCAGTCCGATAAAGTCTGCCAAGATACACAGCGCGCAGTCTTGGTACGAGAAGAGACAGAACAGTCGGTAGCACGGTTAAGTAGTCAATGCGCAGATTTAAAAGCAGCTTTGCGAGCGCTTCACAGCCCCATAACAGAACAGAGACAGAGCACAGTAGACCACGCGAAGTGCAGACAACAAATAGAGAAACTACAGTCACTGCTATCAGTGCAAAATAGCTTTAGACAAATTTAGATGAGGAAGATGCCCCCGTTTTGTAAGTTCCAGACCCACACTCGCCCGATGCCATAAAAGTAGCAACCACCGACTGAACCCTATCAGCAGTACACCTGCAGGAAAGACATGATTGCTTAGGACCCGTAGCCTATGCCTCAAGGGTTTTGGACCCCGTAGAGCAAGGATTCTCAGCCTGCAAATGGCACTTGCTTGCAGTCTTTTGGGCAGTATAGTATTTCGCGTATATCACAGGTCTTAACCCAGTAACGATCTTAACTGAGCACACTCCAACGCAACTCTTGTTAGATGGTAGATTAAAGGACGGTTCAGTCAGCCAAATCCGAGCAGCTCGCTGTTACAAGGAAGGGACATTACAGTCAAACGTACCAAGACCCACACATTTCTAGCTGACAATCTTCAGTATGCAGGGACCCCACATGAGTGCCAGATCATAGCAGCCCAACACCACACAGGACCCTTTATTCCAAGGTCACTACACCCATGTGCAGGCAGTAAAACACAGGATTCCCAGACCACAGGCAACACCTTCAAGATTTATGTAGACGGTTCCTCCACGATCGAAAATGGAAAGAGAATAACTGGTTGTGGAATTTATGTAGAAGACGCACAGGGACGCGCATTAGAAGAAATCTCTTTAAAATTGCCCAGCCACCTAGGTTCACAAGCAGCAGAACTCGCAGCCATAGCATATGTAGTGCAACACCCAGATTCTTTCCCAACCCCCGCAGACATACATTCGGACAGTCCATATGTATGCAATAGCTTGACAGAATTCCTGCCCCTGTGGGAATCTAGAGGATTCGTTTCAGCCGATGGAAAACCCGTACCCTCTGCCCCGTTGTTGAAACACATTCTTAGGACAGCCTTAGACCACAGATTTGGTATTATTAAAGTAAGGAGCCACCCACCCGGTAATGTAAAGGAAGACGTCTTAGCCAAGGCAGGATCACGCCATGGTCACCTTTGGCAGCCCCCCAAAAGCGAACCGATACACTCAGTCCAGGTTTCCCAGGCCAATATTGAGGATCTATCTCAGGCCCAAAAGGCAGACAACACTCTCAAACAAGTTTTAGACGGTAACTTCACAGCCCCATACGATAAATGGAAGGAAGCACTGACGGTACAGAACGGCATAGTTTTGAAAAATGGAATTTATGTGGTCCCCACCCAGGACAAAAATCAGCTCATTTACCAGTTTCATGACGGACACGGACACCAGGGGATAGACAATGCCATTGCCCATTTAAGACTATTGTGTTGGTGGCCCGCTTTAAAAACCGATGAAACACATTATGTAGAGAATTGTCTTATCTGCGCACAAAACAATCCGGAACTATACACAAAGAAAGGACAATTACGTCACACCCAACCTGTTAATGGCCCCTGGACAAACTTGCAGAAGTGGTTTCAAGTACGTGCTAGTTGTAATCGACACCTTTACGAAATGGGTAGAAGCATTTCCCTCACGGACAAACACAGCAAAAGCCACCGCAAAGATTTTGACCCAATAGATATTTACACGCTGGGGTCTCCCCCGCAGCATTGAGTCAGACCAAGGTTTCCCTTCACCGGCAGTCATGCAAAATGTTTTAACAATTTTTGGAAACAGGCAAAAAATTCCACATAGCATATCACCCCTAATCCAGCAGCATCGTTGAACGAATGAATCGCACTTTAAAAGCGACCATTAGAAAGATGGTGCAGCAGAATAACACCATATGGGACACAGTTCTCCCATTTGCCCTCATGTTCATTCGGAACACCGTTTCCAGTTCACAGGTTTCACCCCCCACACTCTCATGACCGGACGGCCCATGAAAGGAATTGAATATTTATTAGGTCTCGATTTGGCAAGCCCTACAGTCACCGCCCTCACCCATGAAAAAGCAGTCCAACAAGTCACAGAGAATATTAAAGCAGCACAGCTCGCTGCAGCTGTCCGACTAGGTGCTAGAAGAAAGCAGAGTAAAGCCTGCCTTGACAAAACCGTCCACCTCGTAGAGTATACAGTCGGTCAGCAAGTAATGGTTTCACTTTACAACCCCAGTTCTTTCCCCTCCCCCAAATTTGCAGGACCCTATTCCATCTCGGACAAAGTGAGCTTCTCAGTGTACAAGATAACGTACCCCAATGGTAAAACTGGTTGGTTCCACATCAACCAACTCAAAGTCTATGGAATCCAATGTAGTCACTCCCACCACATCTCTCTGGCAATAGGAGATGATTCACCGCACCCATCGACAACCTAGTCCAACCGTCCCTCAGCCATGCCAGCACGTCCACGCCCACAGACCCGACCTTGTCTCCGCCCACAGGTGTGACCTTCCACCTGGAGCTTTACTCCGACGACAGCAACAGCCTCCCCAAATTGATCATTATCCCTGACCAATGGTACAATCTCTCAGCCCCCAGTCACCCCAGGCCCTGGAACCATGACAAGGACATCTTCGCCCCCCCTATATGCCCTTCCACAGCCACCGCCACTGCCACCGCCCAACGACAGTAACTTGCCCTTCACTGCCACCGCCCCTACACCTCACGACAAACGAACCCCCCTTTGGCACCGCGACAACTCTTGTAGACTGGTAAGACATGACGATTCAGATCCTACGACGGCCCACGTGGCCATGGCACAAAAACAGCAGACCCGAGTCTGGCAACCGGGAGATGGTGATGATTCAGATACTGACTCTCGTTTCAGTAATGCTTTTACAACACTGTTTGGTACAGAACCCTGAGGTGTCCAGATGATGAGAAAGAGACACCGCCTAAGTATTAAGGTGTCCAATTTCTGATGGAGCCTGCCCGCCTTTTTCCTTCTTATTTTTTCTACTACATGGTTTTAATTCATGTCGCCTGACACAAAATTGCTCTTCTGATTTGAGGATAGGGTGCCCTATGACAGTTAAAGGCACAAGTTTGTTGGAAAACAGATCACTGTTCTCCCAGTCTTTGTGACACATTTCCACACAACTACAAACTCTTACCGACCACTCAGGTCACCCAGGTAGGGAGTAACGACACTGATCCCCGCCCTACCTGAGAACCCCAAATGCATCCGGTCAGTTAAGCTCGGGTAGTGGAGCAACGGCACTGATCACCGCCCTACCCTGGGATTCCACCCATTCTTGCCCTGCCACGGCCCACACACACCTCATGTTCCCCTCACTTTGAGTACTCTGGAATGGTTCTTTACACTTTTCACTGTCTTTAGCAGGTCTTAGTTTCCCCTTCTTTGCTTTTTTATTGTGGCTTAAAGAATGCCCTTTACCACAGTCTGTACACTCATCCCTTTACCTTCCGCGACCCTCTGGTCGTTCCCCACCTGCTATTTACACATATGGCACACTTGGTTGCTACATATGCTGCTACACGCAAACTACCTCTGGACCCTGGGACGAAGAAACTTTATAAAACTGGCCGCCCTGAAATTCGACTGGTTAAGATAAGTCTCAACCACCACTGGTTGCAATTAAAGAAAAGACTGATCGAAGAAATTGCCGCCCACTCCAAGCATCGACCACAAGCTGCGAGAGTCTCTGAACTTAAACATTTGCATTTCTTGTCTCTCCAAAATAGTATTTCAAAAAAATAAATGACACATGGTGACGATCATAATGGGAAATTGGATTAAGGAGAGAAAGACAAGTAAAACGAGATATTAACCAAAGATAATAACAGATATTATGCTTGCACCCCCAGGATCACACGGAACATGGAAGAAGACAAGATGAAGCAAGGACCGCTGACATACGTTTTGATCTTCACTGGACTCCTACAACTGCGCGCGCAACGGACTATTTTAATGTACACCACACCAGGCCCGAACACTACCACACAACATGACACCCCTAGTCCGGACACTACACCACACATAGAGATAGACACTGACACCCCCACTTGGTGCAAAAACTTTGCCAATTGAACCCCCTTTCATACACAGCAGAGGCCCTTCTAGTAATTGCAATAATCTGCAGTGTCATTCAGACACTTTGTCTCTGTAAATGGCGAGCAAAAGCCTCCCGATATATACAGTTCGAGCCCCCTTTTTCGGCATTCAACAAAACTGAATTACCTGCTGTAAGAATTATAGCCATGTACCTCTGTAAACTTTGCTAGATTAAGTAGAAATGTAATGCTGCTGTTTTAAAATTTTTGTACTCCTGGGGGAGCAAGTTGCCCGGGAGTGGGGGGGGCTCCGCAGATACAACATTTCTAGTTTGGTGGGGAGAGTGAAAGCTGATCTGGCAAGGTGGGATCGTCTCCCTCTGTCACTGGCGGGTTGGGTACAGGCAGTTAAAATGAACGTGCTGCCGCAATTTCTGTTTATTTTTCAATGCCTACCGATTTTCCTGCCAAAGGCTTTTTTCAGAGAGATTGAGGGAAGAATTACTTTGTTCATATGGGGAGGGAAGGTGGCCAGAGTTAGAAAGGTGCCGCTACAGAGGGGAAGGCAGGCAGGGGTTTTGGGTCTTCCGAACCTGATGTATTGCTACTGGGCGGTGAATGTGGAGAAGGTACGGAGCTGGGTCAGAGGGGTTGATTCCCAGTGGGTCAGAATGAAGGAGAGTTTGTGCAGGGGGTCGGGATTTAAAGCACTAGCAACAGCGCCGCTCCCGATAGCCCAGGGGAAGTACTCAGGGTGTCCGGTAATAATAGCTTCATTGAGAATTTGGAGGCAGTTTCGCCAACACTTCGGGTTGGGGGCAGGGTCAAGGGAAATGCCAATTTGGGGGAACCACAGATTTGAGCCAGGGAGGTGGGATGGAAATTTTCGGAAATGGGGATTAAGACACTAAAAGATTTGTTTCTTAGGGGTCGGTTAGCAGGGCTGAAGGAGCTGGAAGCGAAGTATGGGCTGGAGCAGGGGGAAATGTTTAGATACATGCAGGTTCGAGATTTTGCCAGAAAGGAGATACAGAACTTCCCGGTGGAGCCGGCCTCCACATTGCTGGAGGAGATGCAGACAACAGGGGGACTGGAGGAGGGGGTAGTGTCAGCGGTTTATGGAGCTATTTTGGAAGAGGAGATGGCACCACTGGAAGGGATCAAAGCAAAGTGGGAGGAAGAGGTGGGAGAGGATATGGAGGAGGGGTTCTGGTGTGAGGTGCTCCGGAGAGTGAATGCCTCCACCTCGTGCGTGAGGTTGGGGATGATACAGCTGAAGGTGGTATACAGAGCACACCTCATGAGGGCGAGGATGAGCCGATTCTTTGAAGGAGTAGAAGTTGTGCGTGAATGTTGCGGAGGGTTGAGGGGGGGGGGGGAGGGGGCTAATCACGTTCATATGTTTTGGTCCTGTCCAAAGCTAGAGGATTACTGGAAGGAGGTTTTTAGGGTAATTTCTAAAGTGGTGCATGTGAAACTGGACCCGGGCCCCTAGGTGGCCATATTCGGGGTGTCGGACCAGCCAGGGTTGGAAACGGGGGCGGAGGCGGATGTCGTAGCCTTCACCTCATTGATCGCCCGAAGGCGGATCCTGATGGGATGGAGAGCAGCCTCTCCACCCTGTGCCCTGGCGTGGCGGGGGGACTTGTTGGAATTCTTGACTCTTGAGAAGGTTAAGTTTGAACTGAGGGGAAGGTCGGAGGGGTTCTACAATTCATGGGCATTATTCATCATGCACTTTCAAGAACTGGATAACATCGAACATTAGTTGGCGGGGGGGGGGGTGGTGGGAGGGTTGGGGGGAGGGGGGCGGTGTGCTTTGATGGTGACTATGGGTGATTCCTTTTTGTTTATGTGAACATGCGGTCTAATGTTTGGGGTTTGGTGGGGGGATGGGATTGTTGTTATTGATATGGGAATTGACATATTTGTTTGACATGATTATTGTTTGTTGTTGGTGGGTGTAAATTTGGGAGAAAATGTGAAAAAGGAGGAGAAAAAAAAAATTTAACATTCTTGTACTGTACATAAGTTCTTTTTGATATTTACCAGCAGCATAAGAGTAGCTTAGATAGAGTTAGATAGAGATTCAATTGTGCGGATAAGTTAAATGTTTAATCGTGAAATGTTTTGTCGTGGCCTGTTAGAAATTAGTAATTTGTGAGGTGTTAATAGAATTAGGTAAATGCCCCAAAATGTAGGACAGAGTACTGTAGAACCTGTCCTTGACCAAGGGTGACTGGCACACCAAGGATGATAAGGGATCAACAGTATGATCCACCATGCTTCGCATTCAGGATCAAGAGGACGGGATGTAGCCATCTAAGATGTCCACCTGCAAAGGACCATGGGAATTATGGCCAATCCTGGACTCAGACAGATACAGAGCTTATGTATATCATATTCGGGTTGGGGGCAGGGTCAAGGGAAATGCCGATTTGGGGGAAACCACAGATTTGAGCCAGGGAGGTGGGATGGAAATTTTCGGAAATGGGAGGAGATGGGGATTAAGACACTAAAAGATTTGTTTCTTAGGGGTCGGTTAGCAGGGCTGAAGGAGCTGGAAGCGAAGTATGTGCTGGAGCAGGGGGAAATATTTAGATACATGCAGGTTTGAGATTTTGCCAGAAAGGAGATACAGAGCTTTCCGGTGGAGCCGGCCTCCACATTGCTGGAGGAGATGCTGACAACAAGGGGACTGGAGGAGGGGGTAGTGTCAGCGGTTTATGGAGCTATTTTGGAAGAGGAGACGGCACCACTGGAAGGGATCAAAGCAAAGTTGGAGGAAGAGCTGGGAGAGGATATGGAGGAGGGGTTCTGGTGTGAGGTGCTCCGGAGAGTGAATGCCTCCACCCCGTGCGTGAGGTTGTGGCTGATACAGCTGAAGGTGGTATACAGAGCACACCTCATGAGGGCGAGGATGAGCCGATTCTTTGAAGGAGTAGAAGTTGTGCGTGAACGTTGCGGAGGGGTGAGGGGGGGGTGGGGGCACTAATCACATTCATATGTTTTGGTCCTGTCCAAAGCTAGAGGATTACTGGAAGGAGGTTTTTAGGGTAATTTCTAAAGTGGTGCATGTGAAACTGGGCCCGGGCCCCTAGGTGGCCATATTCGGGATGTCGGACCAGCCAGGGTTGGAAACGGGGGCGGAGGCGGATGTCGTAGCCTTCACCTCATTGATCGCCCAAAGGCGGATCCTGATGGGATGGAGAGCAGCCTCTCCACCCTGTGCCCTGGCGTGGCGGGGGGACTTGTTGGAATTCTTGACTCTTGAGAAGGTTAAGTTTGAACTGAGGGGAAGGTCAGAGGGGTTCTACAATTCATGGGCATTATTCATCATGCACTTTCAAGAACTGGATAACATCGAACATTAGTTGGCGCGGGGGGGGTGGTGGGAGGGGGCGGTGTGCTTTGATGGTGACTATGGGTGATTCCTTTTTGTTTATGTGAACATGCGGTCTAATGTTTGGGGTTTGGTGGGGGGATGGGATTGTTGTTATTGATATGGGAATTGACATATTTGTTTGACATGATTATTGTTTGTTGTTGGTGGGTGTAAATTTGGGAGAAAATGTGAAAAAGGAGGAGAAAAAAAAATTTAACATTTTTGCACTGTACATAAGTTCTTTTTGATATTTACCAGCAGCATAAGAGTAGCTTAGATAGAGTTAGATAGACATTCAATTGTGCGGATAAGTTAAATGTTTAATCGTGAAATGTTTTGTCGTGACCTGTTAGAAATTAGTAATTTGTGAGGTGTTAATAGAATTAGGTAAATGCTCCAAAACATAGGACAGAGTACTGTAGAACCTGTCCTTGACCAAGGGTGACTGGCACACCAAGGATGATAAGAGATCAACAGGATGATCCACCATGCTTCGCATTCAGGATCAAGAGGACGGGATGTAGCCATCTAAGATGTCCACCTGCAAAGGACCATAGGAATTATGGCCAATCCTGGACTCAGACAGATACAGAGCTTATGTATATCAGAAATACGGACCCGCCCAGCTACCAAGGCACCCGCTCCTTTATTGGCTGAATTCAAAGACAGTGATCAGTGATTGGAGAAGGGGGTAGTGTCAGCGGTTTACGGAGCTATTTTGGAAGAGCAGGCGGCACCACTGGAAGGGATCAAAGCAAAGTGGGTGGAAGAGTTGGGAGAGGATATGGAGGAGCACACCTCACGAGGGCGAGGATGAGCCGATTCTGATCAGTGATCAGAGCCCTGTCGAACTATTGGGTCCAAGATTAAGGACCGCCCCAAAGAGCGCAAAATCCTAGAGGGATAAAAGAGGACACAGCCATGTGTTCTGTCTCTTTTGGACCTGGCCTGGGCCAGCCTCCTTTGAATCCGGCCTGTGCCAGCCCAACTGCAGCATAACCACCAAACTGCCAAGTTCAAGACCAACGATAGCTACCTGACAGATGAGCCCAGCAGAGACAGAGCCACTTCTTCAAACCAGCCACGTGATCAAGATAAAGGCCTTATCCACTTGCACAGTGCCAGTTGCCTGAAGTTAAGTATAGGTTATTGCAGCTGATAGATGTAGTAGATATTGGAGGCAATTCTCCGCAGCGTGGACCAAGTGCCCGCACCGTCGTGAACGCCGTCGCGTTTCACAACGGCGTGAACAGGGCCCGCGCACAACCTATTCTGGCCCCCACAGGGGGCCAGCACAGCGCTGGAGTGGTTCACGTCACTCCAGCGTCCCTACCCGGCACCAGATGGGTGCCGCGCCAACCCGCACATGCGCAGTTGGGCCACGCCATCCTGTGCATGCGCAGGGATGTTCTTACGCGCGCCGGCCCCTCACCAACATGGCGCCGGTGTTCTGGGGCCGCGCGCGGAAGGAGGTAGGCCCGGGGGGGAGAGGCCGGCCCGCCGATTGGTGGGCCCCGACCGCGGTCCAGACCCCATCGGAGGCCCCCCCTGGTGAAGGAGCCCCTCTCCCCCCCCCCCCAACAGGCCTCTCCCCCCCCCCCCCCCCAGCATTCCTGCAGAGTTCCCGCCAGCAGCAACCAGGGGTGGACGGCGCCGGCGGGAACCTGTTGTGTTGTAGCGGCCACTCGGCCCATCCGGGCCGGAGAATCGCCGCTCGCCGTTTGCGGCGATTCTCCAAGCGGCCCAGTGCGAATCGCGCGGCGCTGGTTTTGGGGGGGTGGGAGAATTGCATGCGGGGGTCAGGTGGCGTGGCGCAATTCGCCCGGCGCCCCGGCGATTCTCCCCCCCGGCGTGGGGGGGGGGAATCGCGCCCATTGTGTTTGCATGTCGAAGTAACCTTTGTGTGTAAATAAACCATCTTTGAACTTGAACTGACTAACTGGTTGTGTAGTCATTTGACCGAAAAACGGGAAAGCCTTGTGGTTCAGTAAGAGCAATAGAAACACCCCCAGTATTGGTGACGCTGTTGGGACATAACATCACATCATAAAAAAGCCTCAGTATCATTTTGGCGACTCTAAAGAGCAACCATAATATAGTATTCCATTAAAGAGCAACACCGGGTCTTCTGACACACCAGAAATCGGCACCTCTGGACTCGGAACCACCCGCACCTTTATTACCGTGGACATGACTTCAGCAATTCCTTGCCAGAATCCCTGAAGCTTCGGACATGCCCAAAGCATGTGGACATGATTCGTGGGCCCTCCCGCACACCTCACACACCTATGTTCCACCCCTTCAAAAAACCTGCTCATACTTGCCATCGTCATATGCGCCCTGTGAACCACCTTGAATTGTATCAGGCTAAGCCTGGCACACGGCGAGGACGCGTTAACCCTGCTCAGGGCTACAAACCCGCCTCTAATTCCTTGCCCAACTCTTCGTGCCATTTTCGCTTTACCTCCCCTATCAGGGTCCTGTGGGGTTATTCTTAGGAAATTGCATCACACCAAAACTGAGGGATAGGAAAACACACAATCTCTTATCAAGAGGGAAACAAGACACCTTTCTGTTTATGGATGATTGGTGAGGGGAGAAATTACTTCTGTTTGAGTTAACTTCCCCCCCCCCCCACCCCACTACTGACCATAACAATCACAATATGTACACTTTCAACCCAACCCAAAATCATGCAATCTCCGAGAATCTGCATAAAATTAGACAACGTGCCAGAACAATGTGGGGGAACAAAACCTGAAAAGATCTTCTGCAAGCTTCTGGGCAATCACTCAGGCACTGCATTCCCTGCAGTAGCCACCTTTTGCGGGGAGGGGGGTGGAGGACAAGTGGAAACAGTTTCTCCCCATCTACTCTTTCCAGCACCTTCATGATTTTGAACCTCTCTACCAAATCTTCTCTAAGCCTTCTTCTCTGCTCGGAGAACAGTCCCAACCTCTCCAATCTATCCTCATAACTGAACTTTCTCATCCCTGAAACCACTCCTGTAAAACTCTTCTGCATTCTCTCCAATTCATTTACATCCTTCCTATAGTGTGGTTCCCAGAACAGCACTCAATGGGCGCGATTCTCCCAAAAGGGAGCAAATTCCCCGAGCGAGCATGTTTAGCCACGTGTTTCCCGGCGCTCGCAGTGCCGAGAACCACATGGCTATTCAACGCAACTCGCATTGTATAAGGGCCTGAACGGGGAATGCAGGCTGAGGCCGCACATATTCCTGTTTTGTACAGTGGGGAGCTCTGCTCACCGGAACTTCCTAGTGTAGCGAGAGATTGGGACACCATTTTTAAAATGGCACCCCGATCTGTGAGGCCTCGAAACGATCCCCGACCTCTCCCCAGCCCGAACGCACCATGGGACGATTTCTCCGCCCCCCCCCCCCCCCCCACAACCACACTGGCACCCCCAGCATGATTACACACATGCAAAGAAAGGCCAGCTGGCAGTGCCACCTGGGCACCTTGGCAGTTCCAGACTGGCACCCATGTGGCACTGCCAGAGTGCCCAGGTGGCCTCAGCATTGCCAGGGCACCACCCTACCCAAAGGGCATGCAACTGGGCACCTCCGATGCTCCGGGAGACCCCCATGAATGCGGTTCCATCTGGTCCCCATTTGTGGGGACTCAGTCTGAAAAACAGAGTCCCTCTGGATCCTTTTGTATCTCTCCCTTCTCACCTTAACCCTATGGCCTCTAGTTTTAAACTCCCCTACCTTTGGGAAAAGATGTTGACTATCTACCTTATCTATGCCCCTCATTATTTTATAGACCTCTATAAGATCACCCCTAAGCCTCCTATGCTCCAGGGAAAAGGTCCCAGCCCATCCAGCCTCTCCTTATAACTCAAACCATCAAGTCCCGGTAGCATCCTAGTAAATCGTTTCTGCACTCTTTCTAGTTTAACAATATCCTTTCTATAGTAGGGTGACCAGAACTGTACACAGTATTCCAAGTGTGGCCTTACTAATGTGTTGTACAACTTCAACAAGACGTCCCAACTCCTGTATTCAATATTCTGACCAATGAAACCAAGCATGCTGAATGCCTCCTTCACCACCCTCTCCACTTTCAAGGAGCTATGAACCTGTACTCCTAGATCTCTTTGTTCTATAACGCTCCCCAAAATGCATCACCTCACATTTATCTAAATTAAACTCCGTCTGCCATTCATTGGCCTACTGGCCCAATTGATCAAGATCCCGTTGCAATCTTAGATAACCTTCTTTGCTGGTCGCTATGCCACCAATCTTGGTGTCATCTGCAAATTACTAACCATGCCTCCTAAATTCTCATCCACATCATGAATATAAATGAAAAATAACAGTGGACCCAGCATTGTCTAGCTTTGACAAAGGGTCATCTGCACTTGAAACATTAGCTCTTTTTCTCTCCCTACAGATGCTGCCAGACCTGCTGAGATTTTCCAGCATTTTCTCTTTGGTGGACCCAGCATTGATCCCTGAGGCACAACGCTGGTCACAGGCCTCCAGTTTGAAAAACAATCTTCCACAACCACCCTTTGTCTTCTGTCATCAAGCCAATTTTTTATCCAATTGGCTACCTCACCCTGGATCCTGTAAGATTTAACTTTATGTCACAACCTACCATGCGGTACCTTGTCAAAAGTCTTACTAAAGTCCACGTAGACACCATCAACTGCATTGCCCTCATCTACCTTCTTGGTTACCCTTTCAAAAAACTCAATCAAATTTGTGAGACATGATTTTCCACTCAAAGCCATACAGGCTGTCCCTCATCAGTCCTTACCTCTCTAAATGCTTGTAGATCCTGTCTCTCAGAATACCTACTCTGGGGGGGGCGGGCGGCCCCCCAATCCGGCTGATCACGTGGAATGTGAGAGGCCTAAATGGGCCGATTAAGAGGGCCCGAGTGTTCGCGCACTTAAAAGGACTGAAGGCAGATGTGGTCATGCTTCAGGAGACGCATCTGAAGGTGGCGGATCAGGTTAGGTTAACGAAAGGATGGGTGGGACAGGTGTTCCACTCAGGGTTGGACGCGAAAAATAGAGGGGTGGCGATATTGGTGGGGAAACGGGTGTCGTTCGAGGCTAGGAATATAGTCGTGGACAACGGGGGTAGATATGTGATGGTGAGCGGTAGATTGCAGGGAAAGGAGCTCGTGCTGGTAAATGTATATGCCCCGAACTGTGATGACGCGGGATTTATGAAGCGGATGCTGGGACGTATCCCGGACCTGGCAGTGGGAAGCCTGGTAATGGGGGGGGATTTCAATACTGTGCTGGATCCAGGGTTAGATCGGTCTAGATCCAGGACCGGAAGAAGGCCGGCAGCGGCCAAGGTGCTTAGGGGGTTCATGGAGCAAATGGGGGGAGTGGATCCGTGGAGATTTGCTAGGCTGTTGGCCAAAGAGTTCGCCTTTTTCTCCCATGTCCATAAGGTATACTCCCGAATAGATTTCTTTGTTTTGAGCAGGGCACTGATTTCGAAAGTGGCAGGAACGGAGTATTCGGCCATAGCCGTTTCAGACCATGCCCCGCACTGGGTGGATCTGGAACTAGGAGAGGAGAGGGAACAGCGCCCACTCTGGCGACTGGATGTGGGACTATTGGCGGATGAGGGGGTCTGTGGAAGGGTGCGGGGATGTATTGAGAGGTACCTGGAGGCCAATGATGATGGTGAGATCCAGGTGGGGGTAATATGGGAAGCACTGAAGGCGGTGGTTAGGGGAGAGTTGATCTCCATTAGAGCTTACAAGGAGAAAAAAGAGGGCAAAGAAAGGGAGAGATTAGTGGGGGAGATTTTGAGTGTGGATAAAAGATATGCGGAGGCCCCGGACGAAGGACTATATAGAGAGAGGCGAAGACTTCAGACGGAGTTTGACCTGCTGACCACAGGGAAGGCAGAGGCACAGTGGAGGAAGGCACAGGGGATGAGATATGAATATGGGGAAAAGGCGAGCCGGCTGCTGGCCCACCAGCTTCGTAAGAGGATAGCAGCGAGGGAAATTGGGGGAGTCAGGGATGAAACGGGAACTACGGAGCGGAGAGCAGGGAAGGTAAATGAGGTGTGTAAGACCTTTTATGAGAGGCTATATAGGTCCCAACCCCCGGAGGGAAAAGAGGGAATGCAACAGTTGCTGGACCATCTAAGGTTCCTGAGGGTGGAGGAGCAGGAGGTGGCAGGTCTGGGGGTGCCAATTGAGGTGGATGAGGTGACTAAAGGGCTGGGGAATATGCAGGCAGGGAAGGCCCCGGGATCAGACGGGTTCCCGGTGGAATTTTACAGGAAATATGTGGACTTGTTGGCCCCGCTGCTGGCGAGAACCTTTAATGAGGTCACAGAAGGGGGGACTCTACCCCCGACAATGTCGGAGGTGACAATATCACTAATCCTGAAGCGGGATAAAGATCCGCTGCAATGCCGGTCATATAGGCCTATCTCGCTCCTGAATGTAGACGCCAAGTTGCTGGCAAAAGTGCTGGCGACGAGGATCAAGGATTGTGTCCCGGGGGTGGTGCATGAAGACCAGACAGGGTTTGTAAAGGGGAGACAACTGAATGTCAACGTGCGACGGCTATTGGGGGTGATAATGATGCCCCCAGCGGGGGGGGAGGCAGAGATAGTGGTAGCGATGGATGCAGAGAAGGCATTCGATAGGGTAGAGTGGGAGTATCTATGGGAGGTGTTGAGGAGGTTTGGGTTCGGGGAGGGGTTTGTCAGTTGGGTCAAACTCCTATATGGGGCCCCAGTGGCAAGTGTAGTCACAAATCGGCAAAGATCGGAGTATTTTCGGTTACATAGGGGAACAAGGCAGGGGTGCCCCCTGTCCCCATTACTGTTCGCGTTGGCAATTGAACCACTGGCCATAGCGTTGAGAGACTCTAAGAAATGGAGGGGGGTGGTTAGAGGGGGAGAGGAACATCGAGTGTCATTCTACGCAGATGACCTACTGCTATATGTGGCGGATCTTGTAGAGGGGACTACAGAGGTTATGCAGATATTGAGGGAGTTTGGAGATTTTTCGGGATATAGGCTAAATGTGGGGAAGAGTGAGCTTTTCGTAGTACACCCTGGGGATCAGGGAAGAGGGATAGACGCCCTGCCGTTAAGTAGAGTGGAAAGGAGCTTCCGATATTTGGGGATTCAGGTAGCCAAGAGCTGGGGAACTCTACACAAACTCAATCTGACGCGGCTGGTGGAGCAGATGGAGGAGGATTTCAAGAGGTGGGATATGCTGCCGCTCTCACTGGCGGGCAGAGTGCAGGCGGTAAAAATGATGGTCCTCCCAAGGTCTCTTTTTGTGTTTCAATGTCTCCCCATTCTGATCACTGAGGCCTTTTTCAAGAAAATAGACAGGAGCGTTATGGATTTCGTGTGGGCAGGGAAGACCCCGAGGGTAAGGAGGGGGTTCCTGCAGCGCAGCAGGGACAGAGGGGGACTAGCGTTGCCGAATCTGGACGACTACTACTGGGCCGCCAATGTGGTGACGGTTCGCAAGTGGATGAGTGAGGGAGAGGGGGCGGCGTGGACGAGGCTGGAGATGGTGTCCTGTAAAGGAACGAGCCTAAAGGCGCTGGTGACGGCGCCGCTGCCGCTCTCCCTGAGAAGGTATACCACAAACCCAGTGGTGGTGGCAACCTTAAGGATCTGGGGGCAATGGAGGCGATACAGGGGGGTGACGGGTGCCTCAGTGTGGTCCCCGATCAGGAATAACCGTAGGTTTGTCCCAGGAAGGATGGACGGAGGGTTCCAGAGCTGGCATCGGGCAGGAATTAGGAGATTGAGAGACTTGTTTATTGATGGGGAGTTTGCGAGCCTGGGAGCGCTGGAGGAAAAGTATGAGTTGCCCCCGGGGAATATCTTCAGATATATGCAAGTGAGGGTGTTTACGAGGCAACGGGTGAGGGAATTTCCGCTGCTCCCGACACAGGGGATCCAGGATAGAGTGATTTTGGGGGTATGGGTCAGGGAGGGCAAAGTGTCCGAAATATATCAGGAGATGAGAGACGAGGGGAGGTGCTGGTAGAGGAGCTGAAAGGAAAATGGGAAGAAGAGCTGGGGGAGGAGATTGAGGAGGGGCTGTGGGCTGATGCCCTAAGTAGGGTAAATTCCTCTTCCTCGTGTGCCAGGCTTAGCCTGATACAATTCAAGGTTCTACACAGAGCACACATGACGGGAGCAAGACTGAGCAGGTTCTTCGGAGTGGAGGACAGGTGCGGGAGGTTCTTGGGAAGCCCGGCGAACCACACACACATGTTCTGGTGGTGTCCGGCACTGGATGAGTACTGGAGGGGAGTGGTAAGAGTGATTTCAAAGGTGGTGAAGATCCGGGTCAAGCCAGGCTGGGGGTTAGCGATATTTGGGGTAGCGGAAGAGCCGGGAGTGCAGGAGGCGAAAGAGGCCAATATTCTGGCCTTTGCGTCCCTGGTAGCCCGGCGAAGGATCTTACTCATGTGGAAGGAAGCGAAACACCCCCGGCGTGGAGGCCTGGATAAACGATATGGCAGGGTTCATAAAACTGGAACTAATGAAATTTGCGTTGAGAGGATCGGCTCAGGGGTTCTCCAGGCGGTGGCAACTGTTCCTTGACTATTTCGCAGAACGTTAAGGGAAAATAGATCATCAGCAGCAGCCCAGGGGGGAGGGGGGGGAGCGCTATTTTTTGTTACTTTGTTAGTTCACTATTTTATTTAAATAATGTTACTTATTAGCTATTGTGTTATTTTTTTATGTTGATTTGTAAAGTGGAAAAATTGTGTTTGAAAACTTTAGTAAAATATATTTTTTAAAAAAGAATACCTACTCACAACTTACCCACCGCAGACGGTAGGCTCACCTGTCTGTAGTTCCCAGGCTTTTCCCTGCGGCCCTTCTTAAACAAAGGCTCAACATTTGCTACCCTTCAACCTTCAGGCACCTCACCTGTGGCTGTCGATGATTCTACGGGTAAAGCGGTGTGCCAGCTGTGGCATTTGAGGGGGGGGTATTTATGAATATGGGGAGAAAGCCAGTCATCTTTGAGCTCACCAGCTGAGGTGCCAGGCGGTCTCACGGGAGATTATTCAGGTTACAGACGCGAGTGGTGGGCTGGTGATTGCCCTGGCCTGGAAAAAGTTGACAGAGCATTTGAAACTTTCTATCAGAGGCTTTACAGTTTGGAGCCATTGGGGGGAGGGGGGGCGTGGGTCAGATATGTTGGAGTTCTTGGAGGGCTTAGAGTTTCCTGTGATGGAGGAGGAAAGGCACAAAGAGTTGCAGACTCCAATGGTTCCGGAGAAGGTCTTGGTAGCAATGGGGTGGACACAATAGGTAAGGCCCCTGGGCCGGATGGGAAGTTGGTTCCATTACTGGTAGAAGTGTTTCAGGACTCTTTGGCCTGGGGATACCTTAACGCAATGCTTGCGCAGGCATCGATTTCCTACTACTAAAAAAGGATAAGGATCCCGTTGAGGGTGGGTCATATCATCCTACCTCATTGCTTAACGTGGACACTAAGTTATTGGCTAATGTGTTGGTCCTGAAGTTGGAACCCTGTCTTCCTGGGGTGATAGGTGAAGATCAAACAGGAATTGTCAAGGATCGGCAACTGATTTTTTTTAAATTTAAAATTTATAATAATAATCATCTTTATTTGTGTCACAAATAAGCTTACAAACACTGCAATGAAGTTACTGTGAAAATCCCTTAGTCGCCACACTACGGCGCCTGTTTGGGTACACAGAGGGAGAATCCAGAATGTCCAATTCACCTAACAGCACGGCTTTTGGTACTTGCGGGAGCAAACCGGAGCACACAGAGGAAACCCAATTCTTTTTTTCCAATTAAGGGGCAATTTAGCATGGTCAATCCACTTAACCTGCACATCTTTGGGTTGTGGGGGTGAGACCTGCGCAAACATGGGGAAAATGTGCAAACTCCACACAGACAGTGACCCGCGGCTGGGATTGAACACGGGTCCTCGGCGCCGTGAGGCAGCAGTGTTAACCACTGCGCCACCGTGCCGCCCTAGCAACTTTCTTCTAATGTGCAGCAATTTTAAACATAGTCCTTACCCCTCCCACCCGCAACCGGGCCTGATCCAGAGGTGATTGTATCCTTAGAAGCTGAAAAGGCATTCAACAGAGTAGAATGGGGGACCTCTTTATGGTTTTGGAGAGTTCGGGTTGGGGCCAAGATTTGTGTTGTGGGTACATTTGTTATATGAGGCTCCCTCGACTAGCGTTCGCACTAACACCATAAGCTTGGGGTACTTTCAGTTAAATAGGGTAATGAGACGGGATGTTGGATCTCCCCCCCATTTTGCATTGGCGATTGAGACTTTGGCCATTGCTTTGAGGACCTCAAGTAAGTGGAAGGGGTAATTAGGGGGAGGTTGGAGCACAGGGTGTCCCCTTTTGCTGACGACCTTTTGCTTTACGTGACGGACCCAGTCCCCACTCTGGGTGATACAGTGGAACTGTTGAAGAGCTTTGGCTTTTTTTCTGGTAATACATTACTTCTGGAAAAGGCTGAGTATTTTCCCGTTAACCCGCTGGGGAGGGGAGTAATTCTGGGGGTGCTTCCTTTTCGCTTAGCTAGATCTAGCTTCAGATATTTGGGGATCTGGGTGGCTCGGGGTTGGGTATGACTTCATAAGCTGAACTGCAAAGGTGGTCTAACCTTCCCCTGTCCTTCTTTGGGTTTTAGATTTAGATTAATTGTCACGTGTACCGAGGTAGAGTGAAAAGTATTGATCAGCGTATAATCCAGGCAGATCGTTCCATACATGTGTTTTGGGCCAGAGTTTAGAGAACCCCAAAGTGTACCATGGAGTTCACCTGACCCACAACTTTTAATAGATTGTGGTATGGGGAGCACACGGCCCACTCTACAGGTGTGGTACAGCAGAAATGGAAAAGTTCTTTTTTAAAGCAAAACAATGTTTATTCTATGAACTCAAGTTAACCTTTCTAAAACAAACAATGAACATCTTAGCACTCAGTAAATCAAATACACCCCCCAAAGAATACAACACTAAGTAACCTGTATGCTGTCCTTTTACACCCAAAAGACTGAACAAACCTTTAAACAGAAGCACACCAGGGTTTACATTCAATACTGAAAACATTTATAATTCTGAATTCACCAAATGATTAAGAGATAGTCCTTCATGGCAGAGAGCTCAACAATACAGCTGCTTTGGCTGACTTCAGCTGCAACACACTGAAAAACAAAAACAAAAAGACAGACACACCCAAGCTTTTCTCAAAGTGAAACTAAAAAGCAGAACCAGAGCTCAGCTCCACCCACACTCTGACATCATTGCAGTAACATGAGCAGCTAACCATTTCTTAAAGCGACATTCTCATGACACATGAAAAACATATGGCATATGATAAATGCACAATGTAAATACATAGACATAGACATCGGGTGAAGCATACAGAGTATAGTGCTACAACAGTAGAGAAGATACGTAAAGAGATCAGTTCAGTCCATAAGAGGGCCATTCAGGAGTCTGGTAACAGCGAGGAAGAGGCTGTTTTTGAACCTGTTAGTGCATATTTACTGACTTTGTATCTCCTGCCCGATGGAAGAGATTGAAAGAGCGAATATCTTGGTTGGGAGGGGTCTTTGATTATGCTGTCTGCTTTCCCAAAGCAGCGGGAAGTGTAGACAGAGTCAATGGATGGGAGGCGGATTCGCGTGATGGAAGGGTGTTCACAACTCTCTGTAGTTTCTTACGGTTTGGGGCCGAACAGTTACCATACTAGGCTGTGATGCATCCAGATAGGATGCTTTCCATGGGACATTAGTGAGAATCAATGTGGACATGCTGAATTTCCTTAGTATACTGAGGAAGTATAGGTGCTGTTGTGCTTTCTTGGTGGTAGCATCGATGTGGGTGGACCAGGACAGTTTGTTAAGAACAAAGAAAATTACAGCACAGGAACAGGCCCTTCGGCCCTCCCAGCCTGCGCCGATCCAGATCCTTTATCTAAACCTGTCTTCTATTTTCCAAGGATCTACTTCCCTCTGTTCCTGGCCCGTTCATATATCTGTCTAGATGCATCTTAAATGATGCTGTCGTGCCCGCCTCTACCACCTCCGCTGGCAAAGTGTTCCAGGCACCCACCACCCTCTGCGTAAAAAACTTTCCTCACACATCTCCCTGAAACTTTCCTCCTCTCACCTTGAAATCGTGACCCCTTGTAATTGACACCCCCACTCTTGGAAAAAGCTTGTTGCTATCCACCCTGTCCATACCTCTCATAATTCTGTAGACCTCAATCAGGTCTCCCCTCAACCTCCGTCTTTCCAACAAAAACAATCCTAATCTACACATCACCACATGTTGGTGATGTGCACACATAGGAATTTGAAGCTGTCAACCATCTCCACCTCAGCACCATTGATACAGACAAGGGTGTGTACAATGCTTCGCTTCCTGAAGTCAATGACCAGCTCTTCAGTTTTGCTTACGTTGAGGGAGAGATTGTTGTTGTTATACCACTCCACTAGGTTCTCTATCTCCCTCCTGTATTCTGACTGATTGTTGTTCGAGATCCGACCCACTACGATTGTGTCATCAGCAAACTTGTAGATGGAGTTTGAGCTCAATTTTGCCACATTGTACAGGGAGTATAGTTGGAGGCTAAGTACGTAGCCTTGCGGAGCCCCGGTATTGAGGACTATCATGGAGGGGGTGTTGTTATTTATCCTTACTGATTGTGGTCAATGGGTCAGAAAGTCGAGGATCCAGTTGCAGAGGGAGGAGCCAAGTCCTAGGTTTTGGAGTTTGGATATGAGCTTGTCTGGGATTATGGTGTTGAAGGCGGAGCTGTAGTCAATGTATAGACATAGAATTTACAGTACAGAAAGGAGGCCATTTGGCCCATCGTGTCTGTGCCAACCCTTGGAAAGAGCACCTCACACCTATCCCCGTAACCCAGTAACCCCACCTAATAGGAGTCTGACGTTGGAGTCCTTGTTGTCGAGATGCTCCAGGGATGAGTGTAGGGCCATGGAGATAGTGTCTGCTGTGGACCGGATCAAGGGAAGGTCGATAAGATGATATCATCCTTTATATGGGCAGGCAGGGCTCCAAGGATTCTTAGGGTAGTCCTTCAAAGAGATAGTCAGTCGGGGGGGCTGGTGTTATCTAACTTGCTGTTTTATTATTGGGCAGCTAGCGCTGAGAAGGTGTTAGGTTGGTGTAGTGACCCAGGGTCCAGTTGGTGCAGATAGAGGCGAGGTCGTGCAGGGGATCTGGTTTGGGGGCATCGGTTACGACTTTGCTCCCGTTCTCACTGACAAAATACTCTTCAAATCCAGTGGTTGTTTCCACTCTAAAGATGTAGAGGCAATTCAGACAACATTTTAAACTTGGGTCAGTGTCGAAGCTGGCCCCCACCTGCACTAACCATCTGTTCAAACCGGCGAGATTGGATGTCACATTACACATGTGGGGAGGGAGGGGGTTGGAGAAATTGGGAGACCTGTTTCTGGAGAGATGGTTTGGCAGTCTAGGGGAATTGACGGTGGAATTTGGACACTCGGCCTCGGACTTGTTCAGATATCTCAAGGTTCGGAATTTTATACAACGGATCTTCCCGACATTCCTGTGGCGCCGCCAATCTCTGATGGAAAGGGTCCATTCACTCGCGGAGTCAGAGGAGGTTAGCACATCCGGCATTTTTGTACTGGTAGAAGGTCAAGTACACCGTGAGGGGTTTGGTCGAGGGATTCTACCAGAGGGGGCAACCTTTTACAGTTTACTTTAAGGAACTGATCACCGTCAGTTGTTAGGGAGGAAGGTGGGGGAGTGAAGGAGGTTTTGTTGGTGTTATTTTTATGTGTTTTTTCTGTAAATTGTATTTGGTCTGTTTGTATAGATTTGTCTACTTTATACTTTATAAAATGAAAACTTTAATAAAAGCATTAAAATTCTAACAAAAACATACCTAACATATATTGCCTTCACAAAGAACAGAGTTCTTAATTTGCAGGGATGTTGCAATCTAGACCTTCATAGATGAAATCAAAATAAACTGATGGTGTAGTAGACTGTGCATTTGGGTCATGACCTGAAGTGGGCCTCAGATGACATTTAACATCGCAGAGTCAAATAGTTTGAATTATTTATTTGTATTGGCTATGTTCATTTGTGTCAAGTATTCTTCGAGTCTATTTGTAACTGAAATAGTTGAGCAACAAAATAGCTAACAAATGCACACAAGAGGTTTTCTCATCTCCAGATATTCTGCTTGCGCTGCAATTGTTGGAAGTGTTCCTGTAAGCTTTTCAGTAATTTATCTGCCTTCAGGATGGCCTCAGTCTATGCTGCTTAGCAAGTCACAACAGCTCACTGTACCTCAGGCCCTCCAGCTCTGTTGCCTTGCTTTGCTGCTTCTATTGGGTAGCTTGAGATGCTGGTATGCCCATAGCAATTCTTTCGGCTCCACGAGATTTACCAGAGTATTGGCACATGGTAAACCTCTAGAAGTGAATCAGCCAGGGCGTTTTGGGTAGTCCGACTTCCTGGATCCCAATGTCCAGTTTGACTTGTATGTGTGTGCGTGTGTAGTGTGTAGGGGGGGGGCCTTTGTACCTTCCCACTAATCCCTCTCATCCACAACTTTATCACCCCAGAACCTAGCACTCTCTGCCACTACCACTATCGGTAGTTGAATCGATGGGCAACAGGACCATGTAACAACCCATTCACTGAGATGTTTTTAACCTCACACCTCGCGTAATCCAGCTAAAATCTTTCCCTACCTAGCAGCTGACTCCCTGGGAACACTAGATTATTGTGTTCATTATGGTCTCTACTGCTATTTGAGCAAATATTTCTGTTCTTTAATCCCATCTTCTTCACCAAAGAATATTGGGAGGAATGTGTAAAGATTAAGGTGGCCAGATCTCGTGTTTATGACATCATCATGCACAGGGCACACTCATAACAAATTTAAAAGGGCAAGCAGTGTAGTGAACTATTTACAGGAACACAAACTATACAACTTCAAAAAAGGATAAACAACCCTTTGAGTAGGAGCACTTGGCAAAATCCCAACAAACATTGTTTTTCTCTTTGAACTCTATCTATAAATCAAATCTAACAACTGGTCAGCATCTTCTGTGTCTGCTGGGAACTTCAATGCAGTAGTTAAATGGAGAGGTGGAGGGGTGATTTCTTGGGGGTCTCACAAAATTCTACAACAGGACTTGTAAACATAATCTAGGCCGAAACCACATTCAGTCCTGAGGCAGTACACCATTCTGTCAGATGTTAAAACTAAGGTGCCACCTTACCTGCCTGTTCAAGGAGACAGCAAATAGCTGGAATCTTCATGGCATTTTTTTTTTCATTTATGGGATGTGGACATTACTGGTTAGGCCAGCATTTATTGCCCATGCCTAGATGCACTTCAGAAGGTGGTGGTGAGTTGCCTTCTTGAACTGCTGCAGTCCTTGAGGTGTAGATACACCCACTGTGCTGCGAGGGAGGGAGTTCCAGGATGTTGCCATAGCGACAGTGAAGGAACAGCAATATATTTCCAAGTTAGGGTGGTGAATGACTTGGTGGGGAACCTCCAGGTGATGGGTTTCCCAGGTATCTGCTGCCCTTGGTCATCTAGATGGTAGTGGTTGTGGGTTTGGAAGGTGCTGTCTGAGGAACCTTGGTGAGTTACTGCAGTGCATCTTGTAGATGGTACACACGGCTGCCACTGTTCGTCGGCGGTGGAGGGTTTGAATGTTTGTGGAAGGAGGAGATGGTTAGCAGTTTCAAATTCCTAGGGGTGCACATCTCCAAAAATCTGTCCTGGTCCACCCACGTCGACGCTACCACCAAGAAAGCACAACAGCGCCTATACTTCCTCAGGAAACTAAGGAAATTCGGCATGCCCACATTAACTCTTACCAACTTTCACAGATGCACCATAGAAAGCATCCTATCTTGCTGCATCACAGCCTGGTATGGCAACTGCTCGGCCCAAGACCACAAGAAACTTCAGAGAATCGTGAACACAGCCCAGTCCTTCACACAAACCTGCCTCCCACCCGTTGATTCCATCTGCACCTCCCGTTGCCTGGGGAAAGCAGGCAGCATAATCCAAGACCCTTCCCACCCGACTTACTCATTCTTCCATCTTCTTCCATCGGGCAGGAGATACAAAAGTCTGAGAACACGCACATACAGATTCAAAAACAGCTTCTTCCCCTCTGTCACCAGACTCCTAAATGACCCTCTTATGTATTGTTTTTCAAACTTTTTTCCCAGGGACCCATTTTTACCAACCTTCGGGACCCAACCCAGCCGACCTTCGCGACCCATGCCAGCCGACCTTCGCAACCCACGCCAGCCGACCTTTGCGGCCTACACCAGCTGACCTGCGCGACCAACCATTTTCTCTTACCTTGTTTGCTGCTGACAAAAATGGAGGAAATGGTTTTGGGTCCCTTTGGCCCTCGTACACACTCCTCCAAAGAACCTGTTGGATGAAGGTGAGGTTTTCCAGTGTTGGAAAGTATGGAGTCTCCATCTGTCCAAAGTTCTGCATTTTTTTCCTGTAAAATTTTATCAAATAAAACCCTCCCCTCCGAACTTGTAAAAAACATAAAGATAGAACGAAATAAATGAATAAAATGAATAAACGCCCCCCCCCGAACTTGTAAAACAAAAAACTGCGACTGTTTAAAAAAAAAGCGGCCGCACTGCGCATGCGTGCCTGATCATGCGCGCCGATGATCGGGCACACTTGCGCAGTGCGGCCACATTTGTTTTTACATGTTCGCGGCCATTTTGAAGGCCGTTGCAGCCGGCGTTATTAACAGCCGGTTGCTGCGGCTGTTGCGTGCAGATTTGCGCGATCAGGAGCGCCGCAACGGATGGCTCCGCAACCCTCCCGACACCTGCCCCCAACCCACCCACGGGTCACGCCCCCCCGAGTTTGACAATGCCTGCTCTTATGGACTGACCTCATTAACACTACATCCCTGTATGCTTCACCCGATGCTGGTGTTATGTAGTTCATTGTGTACCTTGTGTTGCCCTATTATGTATTTTCTTTTATTTCCTTTTCTTTTCATGTACTTAATGATCTGCTGGCAGAAAAATACTTTTCACTGTACCTCGGTACACGTGACAATAAACAAAATCCAAAATCCAAGTGGACCACTTTGTCCTGGATGGTGTCGAATTCCTTGAGTGTTGTTGAAGCTGCACTCATCCAGGCAAGTGGAGAATATTCCATTACACTCCTGACTTGTGCCTTGTAGATGGTGGACAGGCTTTGTGGGGGTCAGGAGGTGAGTTACTTGGCATAGGATTCCTAGCCTTTGACCTGCCCTGATAGCCACAGTATGCATATGGCTACTCCAGTTCAGTTTCAGATCAATGGTAACCCCCAGCATGTTGATTGTGAGGGATTCAGCACTGGTTTTATCATTGAATTCAAGGGGCGATGGTTAGATCCTCTCTTGTAGGAGGAGATGGCCATTGTCTGGCACTTGTGTGGAGCGAATGTAACTTGTCATCCCAAGCCTGAATATTGTCCAGGTCTTGCTGCATTTGGACATGGACTGCTTCATTATATGTGGAGTCGCGAATGGTGCTGAACATTATGCAATCATCTGCAAACATCCCCACTTCTGACCTTATAATGGAAGAAAGGTTGATGATGAGCAGCTGAAGATTGTTGGGCCTAGGACACTAACCTGAGGAACTCCTGCAGGGATGTCCTGGAGCCGAGATGATTAAATTGCTGGCTTTGAAAGCAGACCAAGGCAGGCCAGCATCACGGTTCAATTCCCGTACCAGCCTCCTGAACAGGCGCCGGAATGTGGCGACTAGGGGCTTTTCACAGTAACTTCATTTGAAGCCTACTTGTGACAATAAGTGATTTTCATTTCATTTCATCTTCCTTTATGCCAGGTATGACTCCGACCAACGGAGAGTTTCCCCCCTGATTCCCATTGATTCCAGTTTAGCTAGGGCTCCTTAATAGAATCATATAATCATAGAATTTACAATGCAGAAGGAGGCCATTCAGCCCATCGGGTCTGCACTTAACCCTCCCAAAGAGCACACTTAAGCTCACGCATCCACCCAATCCCTGTAACCTAGTAACTCCACCAAACCTTTTGGACAATAAGGGGCAATTTAGCATCGCCAATCTACCTAACCTGCACATCTTTGGACTGTGGGAGGAAACCAGAGCACCCGGAGGAAACCCATGCAGACATGGGGAGAAAGTGCAAACTCCACACAGACAGTCACCCGAGGCTGGAATTGAACCCGGATCCCTGGAGCTGTGAGGCAGCAATGCTAACCGCTGTGCGACCGTACCGCACCCGGTCAAATGCTGCCTTGATGTCAAGGGCAGTCGCTCTCACCTCACGTCTGCCATTCCTTGCCAACATTTATCTCAAAACCAATACAACCAAAATATGTATTTTATTGATTTTTGTGGGACTTTGCAGTGCCTGAATGGCTTGCCATTTCGTCTAAATTTTAATGTGAGTACATTTGAACAAATTGTTGGCTGGTAAAACTTTGGGCTATGTAAGTTAACTCAAATTTACACAACAGATATCTATGCTGGTGTTTATGTTACACATGAACCGCCGTCCACCTTATGTCAACCTCTCAACATTGCCCTCAGGTACTTAATTAGATTCTCCTTAAATGCATTTATATGGCACCTTTAACATGGTAAGACATCCCAACGTACTGCACAGCACCATTATCAAACAAGATGTACCACCAAATCACATAAGGAGGCATTCTAATATTTGACCAATAGCTTGATCAAAGCGGTAAATTCTAAAAATTGTCTTAAAGCAAGAGTGGTACAGAGATTTAGGGAGGGAATTCAGGAGCTTAGGAGCTATGTGGCTGTAGGCGCTAACCCAGATCAAACATAACTTGAGTTAGCTAGAATTCAGTTGCAAATGAGAGAGAAATGGAAAAGCTCAAACTAGGAAGAGAGGAAAAATAAAGAAAATGACAAAAATGCACTCGATAGAAAGAAAAGGGAAAGGGAACTTTTGTGAGGGCCACGACGAATCCAGCACGATTTGTAGAATAGAAAGAAATAACATTTATTTATAATAACATATACATATACACACACGCGGCGGCAGCAGCGGCAGCAGCAGCAACAGCAGCAGCGGCAGCGGCGGCAGCAGCGGCGGCAGCGGCGGCGGCAGCGGCGGCAGCGGCAGCGGCAGCGGCAGCAGCAGCGGCAGCGGCGGCGGCGGCGGCGGCGGCGACGGCGACGGCAGTAACTCCCTTGCTGCTCACTCCTCTCTAGCTGGTTCCAAACTGGCCAGCTCTATTTAAGCAGGGAATCTGCTAATGATTTCTCCGCCCCCTTATTGGGAAGCTCATACTCCCTAAGGATTATGAGATTGTCATTAGTCCCCAGCCAGTGGTAAGCAGGCTGGTTATAACATCCCTCCCCCCCCAAAGTCCAAGGAATCCACCGTAGACCCTGGCGAAGGAGGGCGTCGGACTTGTTTTGCCGCAGGCCAGACACCATTTGCACGAGGCGCTGGATCAGGCGGCGTGTAACGAGACGGAGAACGGCGCATCCGTGATGAACGGCGTAACGGTTGTCCATCCACGGCCCGTGGGCCCGAGGACTCCCCCTCTGATGCGTCCTGTGTCTCCATCTCGGAGTCGGAGTCCACTGCCTCCGTCATCTCGGCGTCCCTATCTCCAAGCGGTTCTGCAACGACCTGCGCAGGCTTTGAGTGTAGCACCAGAGGAAGATTGTGAGGACTACTTTCAATTGTCTCTGGTCTCAGGGGCTGTAGAAGTGAGCTCCGGGGGGTGTGGGGGGGGGGGGGGGGGGGGGGGGGAATCTTTGGAAGAAATGGTCTTCTGGACTGAATGTGGTCTACATGCTTGCACTGGAGACGACCCTGGGCTTGCACCTTGTAAGAGATAAGGCCCGTTCGGCGAAAGATAACACCAGGGACCCACTAGGCACCACCAGCAAAATTTCTGACGAACACTGGGTCACCGGGTGCAAACTGCCAGATCGGCCGATGCCAAGAAAGGCCATGTCCCTGCCGTTCTTGAGTGCAGCGTACTTTCGCGCCAATGTCCGGGAAAACCACGCTAAGGCGGGTGCGATGTCTCCGGCCCATTCGGAGTTCTGCGGGAGCTACCCCAGTCACCGCATGTGGAGTGGTCCTGTATGAAAACAAAAAACGAGCCAGTCTCGTGTCCATAGACCCGGAAGACTGCTTCTTTAGGCCCCGTTTGAATGTCTGCACTGCACACTCCGCCTACCCATTGGAAGCCGGGTGACATGGAGTGGTGCGGATATGGCGTATGCCATTCATCTTCATGAACCTCACAAACTCCTCACTTGTGAATGGAGTGCCGTTGTCCGTGACCAGCACCTCGGGGAGGCCATGCGTACTGAAAGACAAACGCATCTTCTCGATTGTTGCGCAGGACGTTGTGCCTACCATCTTATGCACCTCTAACCATTTAGATTTGTTGCTAATTGTGCTCTCTTGATTTGGCTCTGAATATGGCGGTCAATATGGTCGCCTTCCTTAATTCTAATTACGTTTTGCTCCAGAGTTGCCAGGTATCTCTCGATACCGCCACAAGGTTCAAACTGAATACTGATCAAAGACTCAATACATCAGTTAGTTAGTTCAAAGTCAAATGCTTATTTATTTACACACACAGTTAAATATACTCGTGCACAAATACTACAGACTAAACTATCACTACTGCTAAAGCCTATACTTAGCTTCGGGCGCCCACTCAGTCAGAGGAACAATGGCCGTTGTTCGGTTCTGAGGCTGCTGGGGTCGAAGTGGTGAATGGGAACAGCTAATGTTGTCTGTCTGGTAGCGTGCGTTGACCTTAGACTTACTTGTTCTGGTGCAGCTGTTGAGCAGGTCTCTCCTCGGTGAGAGCCGGAGCCAAGAGAGCGATTCTGTCTTGGGGGATCCTTCTTATACCCAAAAGGGGCTTTGCGCGCTTTTGGGCGGGCCTTGAACTTGGCCCCAATTAATTGGGCCGTTTCTCCAGGATTTTAAGATAAAGATAGATAGTTTTTTGAAGAATAAAGGGATTAAGGGTTATGGTGTTCGGGCCGGAAAGTGGAGCTGAGTCCACAAAAGATCAGCCATGATCTCATTGAATGGCGGAGCAGGCTCGAGGGGCCAGATGGCCTACTCCTGCTCCTAGTTCTTATGTTCTTATGTTCTTATGTACTCGATCGTTCCTATCGATTTCCTCCAATAAAGGGGTGGGTGTCCTGATGGCTGGGCGTATCCTAAGTGGCCATTGTTCTGCTTTGTTCTGGTCTCCTCTGGCGCCGGGGTGTCTGCCTTAGGATCGGTTACTCACATGTTACTCTTTTGTTCCCGGAGATGGGCCATTAGAATGCTCATGGGTTTGCAGTTTTGGTCTTGTCTGGGAGCTGCGGCTCCAATATGCAGACAAACCCTGAACCTGCTTGTTTTCTCAGTATTGTCCATTTTCCCTGCAATCTTTGCAAAGTGTCCATTTGTAATCAGGAAGTGGCCATCCCAGATGGCTACAGACTGGGCATCGATTAATAGAAGGAACACGGATCCTTGAAAAGGTCCAGCGAAATCCGCATGCAAGCGCACCCAAGGCCGCCCTGGCCATTCCCAGTGATGTAGGGGCGCGGCCGGCGGAAGCTTCTGATGCTCCTGGCAAATGGAACAGTTTTGGGCCACTTCTCAATGTCGGTGTCGAGGCCTGGCCACCAGACATAACTCCGGGCCAACATTTTCATTTTGGTCACACCCGAATGCATTGTGCAAGTCCCTTAGTATCAGCTCCTGTCCTTTTTCCGGGACAATCACACGCGTCCCCCAGAAGAGGATACCATCTTCCGCGCTAAATTCTGACAGCTTGGAGGAAAATGCCCGCAACTCGCCTGGGAGCTGTCTATGCTGCCCACCATACAGGACTATGTGCCGAACCTTTGACAGGCTTGGCTCTGTCTGGGTCCACTCTCGGATCTGTGATGCTGTGACAGGCAAGGAGACCATAAAACGTAGGGTTGCAACCACCGCACCGGTCGTGGGGGTCGACATGGGGCCGGTCAACAAAGGCAATCGGCTCAGTGCGTCGACATTCGCTATCTGGGTCCCTGGTTTGTGCTCCAGAGAATACTCGTAGGCAGCGAGCAACAAAGCCCAGCGCTGGATCCATGCGGAAGCAATGGGCAGTATTGGCTTATCCTCTCGGAAACGTCCCAGCAGAGGCTTATGATCAGTCACGATAGTGAAGTGGCGGCCATACACATACTGGTGGAAGAGTTTCACCGCAAAGACCACCGCCAGGCCCTCCTTCTCGATCTGCACGTACTTCTTTTCCCCTGCAGTCAATGTGCGGGAGGCGAAAGCTATCGGCCGCTCGGCCCCGTTCTCCATCTTGTGGGACAGGACGGCCCCAATACCCTACGGGGATGCATCACACAAGATGAGCAAAGGCTTTCCAGGATCATAGTGGGTTAGTAACCCAGACGACGACAATTGATGTTTTACCCGCCGGATAGCGGTTTCTTGCGGCTGACCCCAAACCCAGGTGTGATTCTGCTTTAGCAGAAGGTGCAACGGGGCCAGCGTAGTTCCCAGATTGGGGAGGAACTTCACGTAATAGTTTACGAGGCCGAGAAAAGAACGCAGATGCGAAGTGTCAGTCGGGGCGGGGTGCGCGCCTTCTCTGCGACGGGGTGCAAACCTTTGCGGTCCACCCGATAACCCAGGTAGACTATTTCCTTCGCCTGAAAGACGCACTTCGTGCAACGTTAACAGACTCCAGCCTCTGAAAAGCGTCTAAGGACAGCCTCCAAATGTTCCTGCTCCAACGTCCCCGTAATCAAAACATTGTCTAAGTAGACAGCGACACGCGGTAAACCTCTCAAGATGCCCTCCATGACGCGTTGAAAGATAGCGCAGGCAGAGGATACCCCGGGCAGAGGATACCCCAAAGGGCAACCGTATATATTCATACAGGCCCCGGTGTGTATTAATAGTTACATATGGCGGGGAGGCAGGGTCCAGCTCCAACTGTAGGTAGGTGTGACTCATATCCAATTTTGTGAACGAGAGTTCGCCTGCAAGCTTCGCGTAGAGATCCTCTGTGCGAGGCATTGGATATCGGTCAAGCCGGGAAGCCATATTCACTGTAAGTTTATAGTCGCCGCACAAGTGAAATGTGGCATCTGGCTTCATTACAGGTACAATTGGTGCTGCCCAGTCAGCGAAACAGGCAATACCCAAGGACTCCAAACGAGTGAGCTCCCCTTTTATCTTCTCGAGCAAAGCGTAAGGCACCGGGCGCGCCCGGAAATAGCGCGGCGTGGCTCCTGGTTCGACTTGGATACGGGCTACGGCCCCTTTTATTTTCCCCAAACCGGGCTGGAATACATCTGTCCTAGTACCTCCGTCAACCCTCCAGAACCTGTTTGAAGGATGTGCTGCCACTGCAGCCGCAAATGGCGCAACCAGTCCCGACCAAACAGCCTGGGCCCGTGGCCCCCCCAGATCGCGCGCGCCCGCCGATTGGTGGACCCCGATCGCAGGCCTGGCCGTCGTGGAGGCCCCTCCCCAGAGACAGATCCCCCTGCCACCCACCAAGACGGCCACCGCAGCCACCTCGCGGGGTGGAACCATACGTGAACCACAGCGGCAGGAACTCAGCAGGTCGACCATGGAGAATCGCCACGGGGGCCTCTTTCAACGGGCCCGACCGGTGCGGCGGCGTCGCGCGCTCGCGACTATCGCCGATTCTACGGTCGCCGGAGAATCGCGTCCCGGCGTCGGACCCGATCGTGGGTCTGAGGCCCCAACCTCTGCCCCTGCGCCGAGCGGCACTTCGACGCGGAGGCTCAGAAGATCCCAGCCAAGAAATTTGGAACTGGATAGAGAAAGGCTCTGTTTATGTGGACAGGGAATAACTGACAGATTGGACAATAATTTAAGTTCATCGCTGGATTACGATTTAGCTAGGAACATTTTAGTACCTAAGTTCAGTGAGGGGGGGATTGAAAGGTAATTTGTCTTCTTTGAGAATATTTCTACTCAACCAGCTTGGCCACAAGAGAAGTGGACTCTTCTTTCACAGGGTGTTTCAGAAGGAAAGATATTGTATGTCTATTCAAGCCTTTCAGAGAAACAGTCGTCAGATTATGAAACCATGAGTACTTTGGTGCTTAATGTATATGAGCTGTCTCCAGAAACCCAGAAGACCATAAAAAAGTAACAGGAGCAGGCCATTCGGCCCTTTGAGCCTACTCCACTATTTAATAAGATTATGGCTGATCTATCAGTCACTAAGTCTACTTTCCTGCCTTGTCTTCATAGACCTCAATTCCCCAACTGATCAAAAACCTGGGCAGCACGGTGGCGCAATGGTTAGCACTGCTGCCTCACGGCACCGCGGATCCGGGTCCGATCCCGGCCCCGGGTCACCGACCGTATGGGTTTGCACTTTCTCCCCATGTCTGCTTGGGTCTCACCCCCACAACCCAAAAAGATGTGCAGGGTAGCTGAATTGGCCATGCTAAATTGCCCATTAATTGGAAAAAAAGAATTAGGTACTCAAAATTTGCAAAAGAAACCTATCGATCTCAGCCTTGAAAAATATTCAACCACTCGGCCTCCACAGCTCCACAGGTAAAGAATTTCAAAGATTCACCCATCTTTGAGCAAAGAAATTCTTCCTCAAATTCGGCTTTAAGCCAGGTTCGAGATTTTGCCAGAAAGGAGATACAGAGCTTCCCGGTAGAGCCAACCTCCACATTGCTGGAGGAGGTGCTGACAACAGGGGGACTGGAGAAAGGGGTAGTGTCGGCGGTTTACGGGACTATTTTTGAAGAGGAGAAGGCACCGCTGGATGGGATCAAGGCAAAGTGGGAGGAAGAGTTGGGAGAGGGTATGGAGGAGGGGTTTTGGTGTGAGGTACTCCGGAGGGTGAACGCTTCCACCTCGTGCGCGAGATTGAGGCTGATACAGCTGAAGGTGGTACAAAGAACACACCTCACTAGGACGAGGATGAGCCGGCTCTTTGAGGGGGTAGAAGATGTGTGTGAACGTTGCCCGCAAACCACGTTCATATGTTTTGGTCCTGTCCAAAGCAAGAGGATTACTGGAAGGAGGTGTTTAGGGTGATCTCTAAAGTGGTGCCGTAGTCAGGGTGTCGGACCAGACGGGATTGAAAACGGCTGCGGAGGCAGATGTTGTAAGCCTTCGCCTTGTTGATCGCCCGAAGGCAGATCCTGTTGGGATGGAGAGAAACCTCTCCACCCTGTGCCCTGGCATGGCGGGGGGACCTACTGGAATTCTTGAATCTTGAGAAGGAAAGATGGAGGGGTTCTACAATTCATGGGCGTTATTCATAATGCACTTTCGAGAATTGGATTACATCGAACATTAGGGGTGGTTGGGAGAGTTGGGGAGGGGGGATTGTATGTGTCAATGGTGACTGGGTGATTCCTGATTCCTTTTTGTCATTTGTTTATGTTAACATGCGGGCTGCTGTTTGGGGGTTTGGTGGGAAGATGGGATTGTTGTTGTTGATATGGGGATTGACATTGCATTTGTTACTGATTATTGTTTATTGTTGGTGTGTGTAAATTTCGGAGAAAATGTGAAAAAGGAGAAGAATTTTTTTTTAAAATTTTTTAAATCCGGCTTTAAGTGAGCACCCCCTTATTCTGGAACTATGTCATCTGGCCCTACACTCTCCCATGAGCAGAAACATTCTCCCAACATTTACCTTAATCCCCTCAGAATCTTTTCTTTATTTTTTTCCAATTAAGGCGTAATTTAGTGTGACCAATCCACCTACTCCACACATCTTTGGGTTGTGAGGGTCAGATACACGCAGTCACAGGGGGGAATGTGCAGACTTCACACGGACAGTAACCCGGGGCCAGGATTGAACCCGGTCCTCAGTGCTGTAAGGCAGCAGTGCTAACCACTGCAACACTGTGCTGCCCCTCTAAGAATATTATATTTTCAATATCACCTCCTCATTCTTCTGAACTCCAAGGGGTATAAACCTAACCTGTTTAATTGCAGATTTAAATTTTGGGACAAAATGTGTTTTGGCTATTGGTATTGTTCAAATAAAATTGAGCTTATCTCCGATATTCACCCAGAGGCTGACCTTGAGCGCCCATGGGTGCGGTCATTAAGGGTGACACCCTGCATAGAGGGCAGGGTCACTGTGATTGACACCTATTGATAGCCAATAGCCGTCTGACCTGGGCTTGCAAAATTCTACCAACTGTCCTAGCTTGAGACAATTCACACCTCTTTAACCTGTGATTATCCTTCTCTCCAGTTGCTCCATCTGGACCTGTAAATACTTAATTATCTGCCAAGACTCGCATTCAAAGTATCGTCTTGCATCATTCACTTTGTCCATATATATGTTTCAGGAACCCACCTCGTCATTCACCTGAGGAAGGAGCAGTGCTCCAAAAGCTAGTGTTTGAAACAAACCTGTTGGACTTTAACCTGGTATTGTAAGACTTCTTACTGTGCTCACCCCAGTTCAACATCGGCATCCCCACATCAAAAATGACTTTGTCAGAGTTAGGGAGAACTGGAAATAGGATGAGATTTATAGTTGGCATGGCGCCTTGGGGCTGGATAAAGGGCCAGCGATAGGTGGAGGCTGGGGAGGGATTGACAGAAACCATGTCCTGGACAAAAAGACAAAGGGAATGCAAATGGTGATGATTATGGCGAAGAAGGCTTCTGAGAGTAACACATTAAGAGAATGTGCTAATGGCAGATCAAAGGTAACCAATATGTCAAAGCACCACTAAGAACAGGGAAAAGATGACCCAGTGGATTAGGGGGCGGGCAAACTACGATAAAGAAAAACCAAGATGGCAAGTGAGGTTAAAAGGGATAGTATGGGGCGGGGCCAGCGTGATTGACGTAGTGAGGTGCAGGCCAGTGTGATTGACACGGAAAGGACGGGTGCACTGATTGACGCTATAAGGGGCGGGCTAAGTGTTATTTACATGGAAAGAGGCGAGGTCAACGTGATTGACACGGTATGGGCCGGGGTCACCGTGATTGACACGGTAAGGGGCGGGGTCACTGTGATTGACACGAAATGGGGCGGAGTGAGTAGTGACGGGTTATGGGGGCGGAGCCAGAGTGACGACTGTCTCGTGCAGTCAATGTGATTAACGCTCGCGTTCGGGGCAGTGCCAGTGTGACGCGGGTCTGTGTGATTGACGCGGAGGGGGTGACGCTTGTGAGTTTGCCGAGTGTGGGGGCGGAGCGTTGGGATCCAGTGATTGACGCAACGTAACGCGGGTAAATGTGAGTGACGCGATGTACAGGCGGAGTCTATGTGATTGACGTTTGGTGGGGTCGGGCCAGTCGGGATTGACGCGCGGTACAATAGTCTGGGACGGGGTTAATGAGATTGCCGAAAGGCGGCTGTGCCAGTGTGATGAATGCAGTAGGGGGAGGGACCCAATGTGTTTGACGTGGCCTGGTGCCTAATAAATGATACGAATAGAGGTGGAGCCAGAGTGGTTGATATGGTCAAATGGTGGTGCCAATGTGATTGACGTGCTGTAGGGTGGGGCCGCGGTGATTGACGCAGCGTGGTGTGGAGCCTGGGTGATTGACGCAGTTGGGGTGGAGCCTGGGTGATTGACTCGGCATGGGGTGGAGCCTGGGTGATTGACTCGGCATGGGGTAGAGCCTGGGTGAATGAGGTGGAGTCTGGGTAATTGACGCAGCGCGGGGTGCAGCCTGGGTGTTTGACGCAACGCGGGGTGGAGTCTGTAAGAGTGACGTATTTCGCGTGGAGCTTGGATAATGGACGCGGTGTGGGAGGAGGTCAGTATGATTAATGCGAGTGAGGACAGAGTTAGTGACGCGTTTTGGGGGCAGAATCTATGTGATTGTGGCCTGGGGTCGAAGCCAATGTGATAAGACGACTATAGACTCGAAATGTTAACTATTTCTCCCGCTGGCAGACCTACTAAGTTCTTCCATTGTCCTCTGTCCCTGTGCGAGACGGCGTCTTGGGGCGGATGTGGTATAAATGAAGCTGTGTGAGGGCGGAGCCAGTGTGATTGACGAGTGTGTGGTGGGGTTGTGGACGAAGCCAATGAGTGACGGGTTGTCGGGCGGGTTTCGGTTGATGAAGGGATGGGGGCGGGGTTTCTGAGTGACGCATTATGGAAGGCAGAGGGATGGATGCAGTGCTCTAGGCGGAGGGCGTTACTGACGCATGAGGGGCGGGGGTTTAGGGGGGCGGGGTTTCGGCTGATAGTGTTGGAGGCGGAGTTCTGAGGATGCTGTCTGGGAGATGGGGATTGAGTGAGGCAATATGGAAGGCGGGTCCAGTGGCGGTGGAGTTTGGGGGACACAGTATGGAAGGCGGGGTCAGTGAGGGACGCAGTATGGGAAGCGGGGTTTCTGAGTGATCCAGTACGGGAGGCGGAGTGTGAGTGACGCAGTATGGGGGCGGGGTTTGAGTGACGCAGTAAGGGAGGCGGGGTCTGAGGGGCGGCGTTCGGTGCCGCAGTGTCTGCCGGGTTGTGATAAAAGATTTCGGTCGCGCTCTCGATCCACCCGCTTCCCATTAAATTATGGAGGTAAGATCGAGCCTTCCCTCTGGCCTCGCTGTCATTCGACCCTTTTCCTTCCCGCTCGGGTGTTCTCGTTTTTGGCGGGCCTGAGTTTCATCCTGCCGCCGGTACGGAGGTGAGGCGGCTGGCTGTTAACGGCGGCCCTGGGCCGTATTTCCTCGGCTGTGCCTCTGGATTCGACCTTTTTGTAGCAGCTCGATAATTTCCATGCTGTAACTCTCTAACATGGATTCTGCGCCAACTTTAAAATGGCGGTGCCGCTGCTGGTTAATGATTAATAGACGGGTTGTGTTTGACAATGAGAGTCTCAAGCTGATCGGGATCCGGTTGTGACTCCGGACTGAAGCCGAGGTGAGTTGCCGCTGGCGGGAGGCTGGCTGCTGGGCGGCTGGTGTAGTGCCCTTACTTGGGTGACACCAGTTCCATTCTGGAAGCAGTCCGGCTGCCGCAGGATGGCCGGCCTCCTTTCATTTGTTCGGAAATGCGGAGGCCGCTTTCGCTGTTATTTTCTCCAGAACATGGCGGGGGGCAGTGTAGTCTGAACGTCAGGAGTTTGTCGTTTTGTAGCGTGAACCAAACAGAATCTGCTGTTTTTGTTTGAGCTTTTGCCCAAACTCCAGGCTTCGGTAAATCCTAACTCTGATGATCCTGGAGTTCCCCATGAAAGTTCCGTCAGTTGTTGATCATCTTGCTCTTCCGCTCACTTTTGTGTACACATATTTTGTTTCAGCTTGATGCTACTGTCAGCTATTCCAGCCACAATTAAAATTGCTGCAGTTCTACACGTCCTGGAAAAAGTCAGATCTGATATCTGAAGAAAAAAACAATTAACATTTCGATTCAAGTATGATTCTTTGGAGTGCAGTAGTGCATCTCTTGCATTTGCCCAAATAGCTATTTGGGGCAGCACCTCCGACATCGCAGCATTCCCTCCACTGCACTGTCAGCATTGATTTTTTTTTTTTTTTGTGGGACTTGAGCCTTGAACCTTTTGATTTGGGTGGGAGGACTACCAACTGTGCCACAGCTGACACTTGAACTTAGAATTTTAGATGCAGACAGAATGCTACTTAGCCCTCTATTGGTGATTAGTGGTAACAGTCACTTAGACTTGCATAGGAAGAATGGAACATGTCGGATCATATTGCAACAAGTGGATGGAGAAAGACAGTGCTTCTTTCTGGACCCTGGGTCTTAACTGGTGAGATTAAATTTCAAGTTTGAAAGTCTATTCTTGAAGTCACTTCAATACGTGATCCTTCTGGGTGCGAAGCAATTCAAATTTTGCAGCTGAGTTGTGTTGTGTGGTTTAAAACTATGCCTGTATCAAGAGCTTGTTGCTGAGGTTTTACGGTTCTGTAAATTACATAACGTTTTTTTGAATTTTTGACCAGGGACAAATGTCAGCACACGGTAGGTTTGGTGTAACAGATCAAGAGGTTTATTACATATTAGTGCAATATTGAACAACCTGGTGATGGCTTACAAGTCACAAAACCTTTTGCTTAATAATATAATCTTGATTAGTGTCACAAATAGGCTTGTATTAACACTAATGAAGTTACTGAGGAAATCCCCTAGCCGCCACACTCCGGCGCCTGTTCGGATAAACTGAGGGAGAGTTCAGAATGTCCAATTCACCGAACACTCGCGCCTTTCAGGACCTGTGGGAGGGAACCGGAGCACCAGGAGGAAACCAACGCAGACACTGGGATGAAGTATGCACTCCGCACAGACAGTGAACCAAACCGGGAATCAAACCTGGGACACTGGTTGAAGCTAGTGCTGGCCTGGTGTGACTTTTTGCTGTGGTTTCCTTCCATAAACCTGCCCACTTGAGTGCTGCTATCCAGGATTGCCAATCACAGCTCTCTCTTTCCCCCCCCCCCCCCCCCAATCCTCCCTTTTCACCATTTCTTATGAACCATTCCCTCTGCAACACTCTAGTCTACTCAGTAAACCCAACCCCCGCTCCCTTCCTTGCAGCACCTTCCATGCAAGCTTGGGAAATGCAATACCTGTTCTTTCACCACCTCCTCACAATCCAAAATCTCAGTCACTCCTTCCAAATTAAACAGCGATTTACATGTATTTTCAATTTTGTACACTATTTGTGGGCATCTTTATATTGGGGAGACTAAATGCAAACTAGATGACTGGTTTGGGATCACCTCCATTCAGTCCACAGGCATTGCCCTGAGCTTCCATTGCTTGTCATTTTCTCTACTTTGCTCCTATGCCCTTTTTAAAAGATATTCTTGAGAAATGTTTCAATGTAACACAGTAAAACCACACTTTAAAAAAAAAAACCAGACCCCCCCCCCCCCCCCGGCCTTCACCTAACATCTGACTGTAACTAACTTCCTGAAATATGTTCTACTCAAGCCTTTCTGCCAAAACCCTCGCAAGAGATACACTTTACCTTTTCTAGGTGCAGAAACTCCATACGGTCACTTAACCAAACTAAACGCTGGGTAGAACCGGAATCTTACACCCAAACGGGCAATTACATAGCAAATTAGAAGCAGTAGGAACTGTTCAAGCCTTCTCTGCCATTCATTCTGATCATCCAGTTCAATACCTGATCCTACCTTACCCCCATATCTCTAGGCCCAAGAGCCATATCTAGGGTGGCATGGTAGCACAGTGGTTAACCCCGTTGCTTCAGGTTTGATTCCCGGCTTGGGTCACTTCCCTGTTCCCTGTGCCTGTGTGGGTTTCCTCCGGATTCCTCCCACAAGTCCCAAAAGATGTGCTGTTAGGTGAATTGGACATTCTGAATTCTCCCTCTGTGTACTCAAACAGGCACAGGAATGTGGTGACTAGGGGGCTTTTCACAGGAACTTCATTGCAGTGTTAATGTAAGCCTTCATGTGACAATAAATATTATTACAATTCTTGAAATTACACAACATTTTGGTCTCAACTACTTTCTGTGCTAGTGAATTCCACAGATTCACCACTCTTTGGGCGAAAAGGATTCTTCCCACGCAGACACAGGAGAATGTGCAAACTTCACGGCGAGTGACCAGAGGTCGGGATCGAACCCAGGTTCTCTCCGCCATGAGGCAGCAGTGCTAACCAGCGTGCCGCCCTTCCCCTGTCTAATCCTGTTAGAATTTTGTACGTTTCTATGAGATCCCCTCTCGCTCTTCTAAACTCCAATTAAGATAATCAAAATTGATTTAGGCTGTCCTCGAATGACAGTCTAGCCATCCCACGAATCAGACTGGTAAACCTTCGCTGCTCTCCCTCACAGCAAGAACATCCTTCCTTTTACAGATGCACCATAGAAAGCATCCTATCTGGCTGCATCACAGTCTGGTATGGCAACTGCTCGGCCCAAGACCGCAAGAAACTTCAGAGTCATGAACACAGCCAGTCCATCACACGAACCTGCCTCCCATCCATTGACTCTATCTACATGTCCCGCTGCCTGGGGAAAGCGGGCAGGATAATCCAAGACCTCTCCCACCCGGCTTGCTCACTCTTCCAACTTCTTCCATCAGGCAAAAGATACAAAAGTCTGAGAACACGCACAAACAGACTCAAAAACAGCTTCTTCCCCGCTATTACCAGACTCCTTAAACGACCCTCTTATGGACTGACCTTATTGACACTCCACTCCTGTATGCTTCATCCAACGCCAGTGTTATGTAGCTACATTGTGTACCTTTTGTTACCCTATTATGTATTTTCTTTTATTTTCATGTACTTAATGATCTGTTTGAGCTGCTCGCAGAAAAATATTTTTCTCTACCTGGGTACACGAGACGATAAACAAAAATTCAATCCTCCGATAAGGACACTAAAACTGCATACAGTACTCCAGGTGTGGCCTCACCAATGCCCTATACAATTGCAGTAAAACATCTCTCTTCCTATACTCAAATCCTTTCGCTGTGAAGGCCAACATACCATTTGCCTGCTTTACAGCTTGCTTTCACCAATTGATGCACGAGGACACCAAGGTCTCACTGAGTATCCACCTCTCTCAATTTACGCCCATTCAAATAATCTACCTTCCTATTTTTGCTACCGAAGCAGGTGACCTCTCATTTATCCACATTGGGGCAGCACGGTAGCATTGTGGATAGCACAATTGCTTCACAGCTCCAGGGTCCCAGGTTCGATTCCCGGCTTGAGTCACTGTCTGTGCGGAGTCTGCACGTTCTCCCGGTATCTGCGGGTTTCCTCCGGGTGCTCCGGTTTCCTCCCACAGTCCAAAGATGTGCAGGTTAGGTAGATTGGCCATGATAAATTGCCCGTAGTGTCCAAAATTGCCCTTCGTGTTGGGTTGGGTTGTGGGGATAGGGTGGAGGTGTTGACCTTGGGTGGGGTGCTCTTTCCAGGAGCCGGTGCGGACTCGATGGGCCAAATGGCCTCCTTCTGTACTGTTTTTAAAAAAAAAAAAATTCTATGTAATCTTTTCAAAACCCATTTCTCATTGTGGGCCTCGTCTGAGGGGTCATAATTTGCGCAAGCTCTCTGTCCTGCCTCTGTCGCATGAGAGGCTAGGAATTGAGTCCATTTGGCCACATTATCCACGGACAAATGGACACGGGCTAACTCTCCAAATACTGCTGTGAAATGTATCCACAAGCGTCCAGCAAACGCTGTGGGGTGCTCTCTTTTCTTTTGAAGCCTACTTGTGACAATAAGCGATTTTCATTTCACATTAATCTGCTATGTGAGACCCTCAAAGTCTAAATAAACTACATCCATCGGTTCTCCCTGGTCAACTACTAGTTACATCTTCAAAATAGATTTGACGCATGCTGACTTTGTCTGATTACACCACTGCTTTCCGAATGCTGTGCTATGAAATCCTTGATAATGGATTTACATTAACACTGCAAGGAAGTTACTGTGAAAAGCCCCGAGTTGCCACATTCCGGTGCCTGTTCGGGTACCCAGAGGGAGAATTCAGAATATCCAATTCACCTAACAGCAAGTCTTTCGGGACTTGTGGGACGAAACCCGAGCACCCGAAGGAAACCCATGCAGACTCCAAATAGACAGTGCCCATGCCGGGAATCGAACCCTGAAGCTGTGAAGCAATGGTGCTACCCACTGTGCTGCCCACCTTCAGTCTCATTACTCCACAAAACCATTTCTTTACTAATACTCATTTCCTTCAGCTCCTCACTAAAACTTGTGCTTCTCAGAACTTCCGGTACATTATTCAGATTGCCAACTAATCCTTTCTCGTTGCACAACGCCCAGTCTAAAATGGCCTGTTCCCTTGTTGGTTACTCAACATACTGGCCCAGAAAACCATCCTGTATACACTCCAGAAATTCCTCTATTGTAGTGTGACTAATTTGAGTCACCCAATCTATATGCAGATTAAAGTCATACATAATCACAATGTTCCCTTATCACATGCATCTCTGATTTCCTGTCTATTGCTATTCCCAATATTACCACTGCGGTTTGGTGGGGTGTATACCACCCTTACGAATGTTTTTTGCCCCATGACGTTTCTTAACACTACCCAGATTCCACATCATCTGTACTAATATCTTTCCTCAATATTGTATCAATATCTTCTTTAATCAACACTGCAACTCCACCACCTTTTCCTTTCTCTCTGTCCTTCTTAAAGATTGAAGAGCTCTCAGTGTTTAGTTCCCATCATTGGTCACCTTGGATCCATGTCTCCGTAATCCCAACTATATCATATCCCTTTACACATATGTGCAACTAATTCATCCATTTTATTTTGAATGCGCTGCGCGTTCAGCTGCAAAACCTTAAGGCTAATCCTTCCCTACTACCTTTTTACAAAAGAGGTACATTAAACGGACTAACCTTAAGGATTTATCTGATGCACACCCTTGATTTATCTGCCTATCACTTTCTTCTTCTCCTTTCTGTCTTTTTCTTTTGTTCTTGATTCTCCAGCTCTGAATTCTTACATCGATTTCTCTCTTTCCCTTCCCCCCCCCCCCAACCCCTGGCCATACTAGTTTAATCCTTCCCCAACCACTCTAGCAAGTCCTGGTCCTGCCCAGATATAGCCCATCCAGTTTATACTTGTCCCACCTCCCCCAGAACCAATCCCATTGCCCCAGGAATCTGAAGCCCTCCCCTGACACCATCTCTTCAGCCACGTATTCATCCGATACATCCTACTATTTCTACTCTGCCTCGCACGTGGCACTGGTAGTAATCCTGAGATCACTACCTTTTGACGTCTGACTTCTTAACTTTCTTCCTAACTCTCATACTCTTTCAGGACCTCGTCCCTTTTTTTGACTTATGTCGTTGATACCGATGTGCACCACGACCATTGGCTGTTCACTCTTTCCCCTCCAGAATGTCCGAGACATCCTTGACCCTAGCACCAGGGCGGCAACATACCATCCTGGAGTCTCATTTGTGGCCACAGAAACGCCTATCTATTCCCCTTACAATTAAATTCCCTATAACTGTTGTATTCCCACGCTTTATACTCTCCCACTGCAGCCGAACCAAATGTGGTACAACAAATGTGCAACAGGTATGGTTCCTGCTCTGCCCAAGACCGCAGGAAACTACAAAAGGTCGTGAATGTAGCCCAGTCCATCATGCAAACCAGCCTCCCATCCATTGACTCTTGTCTATAATTCCCTCTGCCTCAGAAAGGGAACCAGCATAATTAAAGACCCATGCTCCCCGGACATACTCTGAACCTTCTTCCGTCAGGAAAAAGATACAAAAGTTTGAGGTCACATACCAACCGACTCAACAGCTTCTTTCCTGCTGCCATCAGACTTTTGAATGGACCTACCTCGTGTTAAGTTGATCTTTTCTCTACACCCTAGCTATGACTGTAACATTACATTCTGCAGTTTCCCTATGTACGGTATGCCTTGTCTGTATAGCATGCAAGAAACAATACTTTTCACTGTATACTAATACATGTGACAATAATAAATCAAATCAAATTTGGCTGTTGCTGCTTTCCCCCCAAGAGGTCACTTCCCTCAACTATATCCAAAACGGTATATCTGTTTTGCAGGAGAAAGGCCAGAGGAGATTCTTGCACTGTCTGCCTAGCTCTCTTGCACTGCCTGGTGGTCACCCATTCCCTTCCTGCCTGTGGTGTCTGAGCCTGCAATGTGATCACCGTTAGCAAGGTGAAGGCAAGAGCATACACCTTTTGCCTTGTCTGAAAACCCAAAGGTCGCCACCAACGGATAAGGTTCCAACTCAATCCCAAGAATTCCTGACACGGTGCTGAAGGAAACGCAAAAGCTCACAAAGTTTAGGACTAGACCGGGGCATATGAGTATGATTCGCCAGACCCCGTGAACAACAGCACTTGTGACCTACTTCTGGAAAAAATGCACTCATCCGTGCTCTGGTCAGATGTGCCCTATGCACCACCTTGAACTGAGTCAAGCTGAGCCTAGCACATGAGCTGGAGTTGATCCTGTGTAGAGCCTCACACCACACACCTCCATCAAAAACCTGACCCAGCTCCCTTTCCTACTACCCTTTTAACCCCATCCAATGAGCTTGCTCCATTTCGAATCAACACAAGCTGATGATAAATATCCAATATCTTCCCCTCCCCTAGCTCGACCGCTGAAAGAACCCTGTCCATCAAAGAGGGTGCCCAGGAGAAGGAAGCAATCTCCTTGCGCAAAAAGTTATGCACCTGAACAGATTAGTTCTTAGAAGCTGGAATTTACCCAACAACCACCACCCCTGGTCCCCATACTCCAAACGATGAGTCAAAAACAAGAGGCACTCCTCTCCATTCACACTCTGACGCTGCAGGAGCCTCAAAGCACCCTATAGACTCTGACGCTGCAGGAGCCTCAAAGCACCCGGATCTGACAATTCTTATTTTTCTGCTGCCTAGTTTTTTATTTATTGGGCATTCCTTTGAATTGGGATTCTTAACCCATCAAACTAACCCTAGTTTTTTATTTACTGGGCATTCCTTTGAATTGGGATTCTTAACCCATCAAACTGACCCTAGTTTTTTATTTATTGGGCATTTCTTTGAATTGGGATTCTTAACCCATCAAACTGACCCTAGTTTTTTATTTATTGGGCATTTCTTTGAATTGGGATTCTTAACCCATCAAACTGACCAAATTCCACTCCAAATCTCTTCCGAAAACAGGGTGAAGAGGGTTTATATCGGAAGGTCTCTGGCGGGCACCACCTCATGTGCAACTGCTCTCTCCCTTTCTCCCCATGTCTGCATGGGTTTGCTCCGGGTGCTCTGGTTTCTTCCCACAGTCCAAAGATGAGCAGGTTAGGTTGATTGACCATGCTAAATTGTTCCTTAGTGTGCAACCGTTAGGTGGGGTTATGGGATTGCAGGGATGTGTGGCTGTTTCAGAGGGTTGATGCAGACTTGATAGGCCGAATGGCCTCCTGCACTGTAGGGATTCTATGATTCTACCATATTTGGTAGAAGGAATTTACTTTCATCATTCATAATACAAAGAACATGCTGACTTTGCACCCTGGATCTTTAGTAATGCAGACACGACCATCCTGCCTATTACTTTTTAGACTATTCATTCTGCAGACAGGCTCAATATGTTTACGTAAGACTAACTCATCACGGAATTCCTGCAGTCAGAAGAGGCCATTTGGCCCATCGTGTCTGCACCGGCCCTCCAAAAGAGAACTCTACCTAGGCCACTCTGTGCATGTTACATCTTAATATTATTATGCTTCAGTCATGTGATACAGTTTTGGATTATAATCCCTATTATTTTTCACTTGCACTGAGCCCCATCTTGACAAAGCAGGAATTTATTTTGTATGTCTTTTGAAAACCGTATCCAGCTGAAAATTGATTTGCATACATGGGAATCGGGCAATTTTGAGATCCTTCTACTTCATTCACAAATTATTATTACTAGCTGTTAGCATTTTAAAAGCCATACACTTGTGTTTTGCAGGGTCAAGAACCTAAACAACCAGAGCAGTTACGCAAGCTGTTCATTGGTGGATTGAGTTTTGAAACTAATGAAGAGAGTTTAAAGGAGCACTTTGAACAATGGGGACTGTTAACAGATTGTGTGGTGAGATTGATTATTTTTGCTGTTCTAAGGTTTATTAAAATTCCCAAGTGTGTCAAGACATGGTATCCATCCTTTATCAATTAAACAAATTATCATATTTTCCTGCTCCTGTGAAGCCATGAGTCAATTTATTTAATTCTTACAATGTGGGTTACCCAGGCAAAGTTATGTTTGTGGCATGTCCTTGGCTGTTTTGAGAAGATGTCACTTTGCCGCCTTAAAACTTTAGAATTCCTGCCAATTCTGCTCCCACAGTGGTGTTCGGTATGGAATTAAGATCCTGATTCTATAAAGTGGTGATTCTTGCTGTCTCAAGTCGTGGCTTTTTTGGACTTTGGTATTTGTTGCTCTTCTCGTAACTTAATATGACTGTCAAAGTAATATTGGAAGTTTGCACTTCCACCTTGGTGAACAGACAAAATAGAGCAAGCACATGTTTAGCTCAATGGTTGGAGTACTGGTCAGCAAACTAGTCTACCATGAATGATACCTGGCAGCTTGAGTTATGGCTGGGCTGCATGGCAAGGAAAAAGTATGCTATCATACTCCTGGCTTTAACCTTCTAGATTGTGGAGGAGCTTTGAGTATCAGCAGCCGAGGCACAGTCCTGCTCTTGGAGCCATGGTGTTGATATGATTGGTTTGCTCAACTTCTGTTAGTGGCGATTACACTACCTTGCCTATCAACATGCCACACCATGTTAATGATGGGTGAAGAACAGTGACCATGTTGTCAGTGATTGGAGGTGGCAGCCCTTTCTCTCATTTGAGATGACCATTGACTGGTTGTGTTGAGTATGACTCCAGCTATTGGGAGGGTTTTTCCATCCACCCAACCAGTTTTGACATGGCTCATTCATGTGATACCTTGCCAGTTGCTGCCTTGGTGTTGAGAATATCTGCTGTTGCATCTCCCTGGTATTTTAGTTGTATAGAACATGCATGAGTGTTTTTCCATATTTGCATTGAGTCAAACTAAAATGGTTTTTTGCCATTAATTTCCACATGTAATTTCACATAGCTTTTAGGCTTTTTTACTGTATTCGTTGGACTGTGGGCACCCATTTGAGTGGCTTGCTGGACCATTTCAGAGGACAGTTAAGAGTCAATCACATTGCCTTGGGTTTGGAGTTGCATGCAGGTCAGACTGTATGGATGGCAGATTTTCTTCTCTTAAGGGCATTAGTGAACCAGATGCATTTATTTTTACAAGAATGGGTAGTTTTCACGGTCAACTTTACTGAACTAGCTTTATATTCCAGATTTGATTTAATTGAACTTGTATTCCATCAGCTGCTGTAATATTTTTGCCATGTTCCCAGAGCTTTAGCCTGGACCTCTGGATTATTAGTCTAGTTACATCACCACCTTCCCCCAAGTTGTATTCACTATATCTCCATTTTGAAAGGAAAGAAAACGAGTAATGAAAAACCATATAAAACACTTGATTTAGCATAAAGAAATATGTAGGCACATTGTTCTAAGTTGTTTAATCTTTGCTTTTAGGTGATGAGGGAACCACAAACAAAACGTTCAAGAGGATTTGGATTTGTGACTTATTCTTGTGTATTGGAGGTGGATGCAGCTATGTCTGCACGGCCACACAAAGTTGATGGTCGTGTTGTAGAACCGAAAAGAGCAGTGTCAAGAGAGGTACGTTGTAATTTATGCAAGTGGGGCAGCACGGTAGCATTGTGGATAGCACAATTGCTTCACAGCTCCAGGGTCCCAGGTTCGATTCCGACTTGGGTCACTGTCTGTGCGGAGTCTGCACATCCTCCCCGTGTGCGCGTGGGTTTCCTCCCCCAGTCCAAAGATGTGCAGGTTAAGTGGATTGGCCATGATAAATTGCCCTTAGTGTCCAAAATTGCCCTTCGTGTTGGGTGGGGTTACTGGGTTATGGGGATAGGGTGGAGGTGTGGACCTTGGGTAGGGTGCTCTTTCCAAGAGCCGGTGCAGACTCGATGGGCTGAATGGCCTCCTGCACTGTAAATTCTATGATATGGTGTTTAAAAATGGCGAGCAGCCCTTGACTTGACTTGCTCTTTTATACAGGATTCTACAAAACCTGGTGCCCATTTAACAGTGAAAAAAATATTTGTTGGCGGTATCAAAGAAGATACTGAGGAGTATCACCTGAGAGATTATTTTGAGAAGTATGGCAAGATTGAAAATATTGAAGTCATGACTGATCGTGGAAGTGGGAAAAAGCGAGGGTTCGCCTTTGTCACATTTGATGATCATGACTCCGTTGACAAAATTGTTGGTGAGTGGCTTTTATATAAATGGGTTTTGTCTGAATTATTTTTTGGAGTGGGTTGTTGCTCAAGTGTGGAAGAGTAAATAGATGTGTATAAACGTAAATTATAACCTAGTTCCATTTTACTGGATACTAGCAAACTTAAGCAGGAGTGAAACAACGTAAAACCGAGGAGTGATTTGAAGTCCGAAACTTGAACCCTTGAACTGTCGTGTCAACTTCTTCTGTCCAAAGATTTTTAGTGCCCTGCTTCGTACTGCACTTGATATACATAAGCCAATTATGAATAGCCAATGGCCGTAAAAATGCTTTGGGTGTGATCCTAGCTATGCGCGTTTAGTAATGAACCTGCTCAGGGTTCAGAGATCTGTGGAAGGGAAACGTGCATTCATGGATTCCCGCTTCACTGAATAGTAACTTCAAGTGACCATCACTAGGCACTTCTCATTTTTGGAGAGATTCCCAAATCCATTATCAGTAGTAAAGCTGGCTGCAACGATTGTCTTCTCTTCTTTTCTTCTCTTTTTTCCCCCCCCCCCCCCCCAAAAAAAAACACATCTGGCTTTGGTAGCTGTCAAAGAATCTGCAGCCACTGACCACATCCATTGGTGCTTTTTTTCCCTTTTCCTTCTGCCTCAAATGCTTGGAGTCAGCAAATAGGGTGGTAGAGTTGGGAACATTTTAAGAAGCATTTAGATGAGCACTTGAAATGTCATGGCATACAAGATTACGGACCAAGTGCTGGAAAATGAATTTAGATGGATGATTGGCCAGTGCAGACATGACGGGCTGAAGAGTAAAGCTCTGTGATTCTAAGTCTATTTCCTATTAATACTACTATTTGCTGCCCTTCTTCACCCAAAGGGTTGTGAATCTATGGAATTCCTTGCCCAGTGAAGCAGTTGAGACTCCTTCATTAAATGTTGTTAAGATAAAGATAGTTTTTTGAAGAATAAAGGGATTAAGGGTTATGGTGTTCGCGCCGGAAAGTGGAGCTGAGTCCACAAAAGATCAGCCATGATCCCATTGAATGGTGGAGCCGGCTCGAGGGGCGAGATGGCCTACTCCTGCTCCTAGTTCTTATGTTCTTGTTCCTAAGTATTCACACCTTGCTCAGCCAGTTCTTTGACTAAGCAGATTTGTTGGACAGAATTTGAAAAAGTCACATTTTAACCAAAGCCTAGAAATTCAGTCCAGTCCAAAGCTTAATCTTATCAATCTCATTTGTATTGCTTAAAATATATATTTTATTCCAAATAATTGTATAATTGGATTGGATTTGGTTATTGTCACGTGTACCGAGGTACAGTGAAAAGTATTTTTTCTGCGAGCCGATCATTAAGTACATGAGAAGAAAAGGGAATAAAAGAAAATACATAATAGGGCAACACAAGGTATACAATGTAACTTCATAAGCACTGGCATCGGATGAAGCATACAGGGTGTAGTGTTAATGAGGTCAGTCCATAAGAGGGTCATTTAGGAGTCTGGTGACAGTGGGGAAGAAGCTGTTTTTGAGTCTGTTCATGCGTGTTTTCGGACCTCTGTACCTCCTGCCCGATGGAAGAAGTTGGAAGAGTGAGTAAGCCGGGTGGGAGGGATCTTTGATTATGCTGCCCGCTTTCCCCAGGCAGCGGGAGGTGTAAATGGAGTCAATGGATGGGAGGCAGGTTCATGTGATGGACTGGGCGGTGTTCACGACTCTGAAGTTTCTTGCGGTCCTGGGCCGAGCAGTTGCCATACCAGGCTGCGATGCAGCCCGATAGGCTGCTTTCTATGGTGCATCTGTTGGTAAGGGTCAATGTGGACATGCCAAATTTCCTTAGTTTCCTGAGGAAGTATAGGCGCTGTTGTGCTTTCTTGGTGGTAGCGTCGACGTGGGTGGACAAGGACAGAGTTTTGGAGATGTGCACCCCTAGGAATTTGAAACTGCTAACCATCTCCACCTCGGTCCCGTTGATGCTGACAGGGGTGTGTACAGTACTTTGCTTCCTGAAGTCAATTACCAGCTCTTTAGTTTTGCTGGCATTGAGGGAGAGATTGTTGTTGCTATACCACTCCACTAGGTTCTCTATCTCCCTCCTGTATTCGGACTCATCGTTATTCGAGATCCGGCCCACTATGGTCGTATCGTCAGCAAACTTGTAGATGGAGTTGGAACCCAGTTTTGCCACGCAGTCGTGTATGTACAGGGAGTAGAGTAGGGGGCTAAGTACGCAGCCTTGCGGGGCCCCGGTATTGAGGACTATTGTGGAGCAGGTGTTGTTGTTCATTCTTACTGATTGTGGTCTGTTGGTCAGAAAATCGAGGATCCAGTTGCAGAGTGGGGAGCCAGGTCCTCGGTTTTGGAGCTTTGATATGAGCTTGGCTGGGATTATGGTGTTGAAGGCGGAGCTGTAGTCAATAAATAGGAGTCTGATGTAGGAGTCCTTGTTGTCGAGATGCTCTAGGGATGAGTGTAGGGCCAGGGAAATGGCATCTGATGTGGACCGGTTGCAGCGGTATGCGAATTGCAGTGGATCAAGGCGTTCAGGGAGTATGGAGGTGATGCGCTTCATGATCAACCTCTCGAAGCACTTCATTGTGACTGAAGTCAGGGCCACTGGTCGGTAGTCATTGAGGCACGTTGCCTGGTTCTTCTTTGGCACCGGTATGATGGTGGTCTTCTTGAAGCAGGTGGGGACTTCGGAGTGGAGTAGGGACAGGTTAAAGATGTCCGCGAATACCTCTGCCAGCTGGTCCGCGCAGGCTCTTGAGTGCACGACCAGGGATCGCGTCTGGGCCCGTCGCCTTCCGAGGGTTCACTTTTAGGAAGGCCAATCTGACTTTAGAAGCTGTGATGGTGGGTATGGGTGAATTATGGGCTGCTGGGGCACTTGCCAGTGGATTGTTGGTTACCTGCTCGAACCGAGCATAGAATGCATTGAGTTCATCGGGGAGGGGTGCGCTGCTGCCAGAGATACTGTTCGGCTTCGCTTCGTAGCCCGTTACGTTGTTTAGTCCTTGCCACAACCGCCGAGACTCTGTCTGTGACTCTAGCTTGGTTTGATATTCTCTCTTAGCATCTCGGATGGCTTTGCGGAGGTCGTACCTGGATTTCTTGTATAGGTCAGGGTCGTCTGCCTTGAATGCCTCAGATCTGCCCTTCAGTAGGGAGTCAATCTTGCAATTGAGCCATGGTTTCCGGTTGGAGAACGCACGTACTGCTTTCTTTGGCACGCAGCCGTCCACACATTTGCTGATGAAGTCTGTGACGGTGGTGGCATACTCATTTAAGTTGGTCGCTGAGTTCTTAAATATGGACCAGTCCACTGTCTCTAAGCGTTCACGTAAGAGCTCTTCTGTCTCCTCTGCACAACTTTCTTAGCTGGATTCTCCCGCTTGAGTTTCTGCTTGTATGCTGGGAGAAAGAGCACCGTCTTATGGTCTGATTTCCCAAAGTGCGGTCGGGGGATGGAACGGTAGGCGCCCTTGATTTTTGAGTAGCAGTGGTCAAGAGTGTTGTCGCCCCTGGTGGGACAGGAGATGTGTTGGTGGAGTTTTGGCAGTGCACTCTTGAGGTTGGCCTTGGTGAAGTCTCCAGCCACTATGAACAAGGCCTCCGGGTGTTCTGTTTCGTAGTTGTTTATTACTGTGTATAGTTCGTCCAGCACCTTCCTCACTACTGCCTGGGGTGGGATGTAGACCGCTGTGATAATGGCTGAAGTGAACTCACGTGGAAGTTAATATGGGCGGCACTTCACGATCAGGTATTCCAGGTCTGGGGAGCAGTAGGTCGCCAGAGTCGCCACATCCAAGCACCAGGAAGGGTTGATGAGGAGGCACACCCCTCCACCCTTCGCTTTGCCTGATGATGCCGTGCGGTCCGCCCGGTGAATTGAGAAGCCTTCAGGTTGTATGGCACAGTCCGGTGAGGTGGGGGTGAGCCATGTCTCTGTGAAACAGAGCACACAGCAGTCTCTTACTTCCCTCTAAGAGGTAAGTCTGGCGTTAAGTTCATTCAGCTTGTTTTCGATCGCTTGGACGTTTGCCAGGAGTATGCTGGGGAGAGGGGTCTTGAAACCGCGTTGCTTCAGTCTAGCCTGCAGACCGCCACGTTTCCCTCGCTTTCTCGGTCGGCGGCTGCTGCTGGATGATCCTGGGATCCGATGGCAGATGTCAGCTCTTGTGGAAGGTAGGTTGTTGCGTCTGGCGGGGAACGGGGCGCTGTTTACGTATCTAGGGTCGCATCTGGCAGGGTCCCGGGCACTGGTTGAGGTAGAGGGGTTGCTAGGGGGGCATGTTTGCGATCCGGATGGGTCCCGGCGTTCTGCGGGCGCGGGAATACCTTGCAGAGCGTTCAGGTCCTCGTGCACGGTCTCCGCCGTTTCGGGGGTCCTGGGTCGTGGGCAGGGGCTTCCTGAGGCAGGTTGGGCTGGGTCTCGTGGTCTGTTCCTTCCCTGGGCGCTCCTGGGGTCAAATCTTGAAGTAGGCCCGGTCGAGCCTCCAGGTGGATTTTTCTTTCTTCCTTCACCAGGTAGGTTGGGTTGTTGGGCGGGCCTCTCTGGGTCGGGTCGCTGGGCGGGTCTCTGGGGGTCGCGTTGGGCCGGGTCTTGCCGTCGGGGGTCGGGTCAGGAGCTCCGGGCACTGGGCAAGGCGATCCGGGTGCTGGCGTCAGTAGTTAGGCCGGGTCGGCTCCAAATCGAGGTCATATAAAACACACGGACAAAACAGTTTGTCATTTTATTATCTATGTAAACTAACTAATTAAACCCCAAAGAACCCCCCCCGCCCTTAATTTTTGAACCGTCTCCACCTCGATTAACCCATCCTCCAACCCCCTAAGGGCATACTTAATTTTTTTTCAAGTTGCAGGAACTCTGGCGCATCCCCCCCCCCAACCACGCCGAAGCCCTGGTTGACACCGCTGGCCTCCATCCAAGTAGGATTTGATGACAGGCAATCAGAGGTGAAGGCCAAGACATCAGCCCCTTCCCCTCTAGCAGCTCTGGCAACTTATGCCAAAAATTGCCACTATTGGACACTGCTCCTGCCTCACCCCCACGATCACTGACATAGTCTTGAGCACCAATGCTGGTTTTAAACACCAATGCCCAGAACCCACTCGTACGCGCTCTAGTCATATGAGCCTTGTGAACCTGGCACAAGAGGAAGTAGGAGTTCACCAGAGACAATATTTCGCTCCCAGGATCCTCTCTCTCTTCTCTCCCCCCCCCCCCCCCCCGTGCCGTTCCCAGCTTCTCCTACTTCTCCTTTATCGCTGCTAATGGTGCCTTCCCCGTCTCTTGCAATCACACATATCGGAGATCTTCCCTTCCCACTCCCCAGCTCATAGCATGATAACCTAGCCATCAACATATGAGTCGGCAACTGATAAAGGGAATTCTTTGCAAACCAAGTCACCTAAACTCTATCCCTCTCAGAAGCTGGTATTTTCCCTTCACTCCTCCAGTCCCTGGAACCTACGCAAACAGATCACTGATCCTCTCAACCCCCTCCCTCTTCCTGATTCTATAAGTTGCATCTATCCCCAACGGTGCAAATCTATGGTTTCTGCAGATTGGTGACAATACCAACTGATTCCAGATTTAAGGGATGCCACCACTACCAGGTTCACTATACCTGGCCAGAAGAACTGGAGAGAGACAGTGACCAATTATTTTAAACATGACCCAACACAGGAAGCCTCCTGCATTTGCCCCCACCACCACAACATCCACACCGTCTCTAGTAGTAATACCACCCAGTAGTAATACAATTGATTTGGTAATGCCAGTCCCCTCCCAGAACGCCATTCCCTCTACAGAAAGGCTTTACAAATCCTGGGTGTCTTGCCTTCCCTCGCACAGACAAATTAGTTTATCCACCCTAACAAAAAGTGGAAGATGGGAGTTACTGAAACGCCAAGGAGAGCCTCGGGCGAATGATCATTTTTATTTTCTGTACTCTACCCGTCAAGGAAAGCGGTAGAGCATCCCACCTCTCCAGGTCCCCTTGCCTAGTTCAATTTGTGCATCGTGGCCCAATCATGAGCTGCCTGAATACCAAGATACCTGAATTTTATTTTTGCCAGCTTGAACAGCAGGGTCCCAGGTCTACACATCTACCAGGGAATTTATCGGGAATACATCGCTCTTGGTCACATTGAGTTTGTACTCTGAGGAGGCTCTAAACGTAACCGCATTATCTTCCCCATACATGAGAAGGGTCCAAGGCGTAGCAACAAATCGTCTGCTTTCCCCCCCCCCCCCCCCCCCCCCCCCCCAACATTTAATGTGCCTGCATTCCTTCGACCTAAGCACGATGGCCAAGGGTTCAACGGCTAGCGCAAACAACAACTGACATTCATGCCCCTGTACAGCCAGAAATACAGCCACTGCATTAGTCCTAACACACTCCATGGGGCAGTATATAATAATCTCACCCAGGAGATAAACATTGGCCCAGACCCTAATCGTTCCAGGACCTCAAAGTACCTCCATTCCACCTGATCAGAAGCCTTATAGAGAGAGTTATTTCTGGTACCTTTGTCCTAGATGGTGTGATGACCACATTCAAATGTCACCTACTATTAGACGGCAACTGTCACCCCTTGACAAAGCTAGTCCAATCCTCGGAGACCATCTCCAAACACTACCCTCCAGGCTCCTTGCCGGGATCCATGCTAACACTTTCACTTCGGTGTTCAGCAAAGAAATGGGCCTGTAAGACCCGCATTCATTCTATCTTTATCCTCCTTCAGGGAACCCCCCTGCTGGCAACAAAGAATCACTGTACATCCCCAATAAATGTGGTGCCAGCGATACAGCAAATTGCTATAAAATTCACTGGAAAGCCATCTGATGCCCCGATGCCTTCCCCGATTGCATAGGTCCAGTGCACTCCATTATCTCCTGCAGTCCCGATGGCACCTCCAACCAGTGTCGCCTCCCTCTCTGCGCCACCGGGAAGTCCAGTCTGTCCATGACTTGCTCCATCTCTGGATCCTCTGCCAGGGGATCTATACAGCCCCCGAAGTGCCTCAAATGCTCCATATCGTACTGGAGCCGTCACCAGTTGTCCCTAGCCAGGGCATCTCATCAGCCACCTGTCGTGTCAACTGGTGAGCTAGCCTAACTGGCAGCTGGCCTTTTCCCCATACTCCTAGAATTTGCCCTCTGGGTGGTGCAGTGGTGGCGCTGTTGCCTCATAGAGCTGAGGTCCCAGGTTCAATCCCAGCCCTGGGTTACTGTCTGTGTGGCGTTTGCATGCCCTGTGACTTCTTCGCTGCTTCACCCTTCCCAAAGCCCCGCAAAGAGGAACTAGTGCTGCCTCAATCGCCCTGGGCAGGCCCTCTCGCACCGCCTGCCGGTGTTTCTTAAATTCACCAGCAATAAACTTCATTAACTGCTCCGTTGGCAATGGGGTGGGGCCATTGCCTCTCTTGTATGTTAACCACCAGGACTTGGATGCAGTGAGAGTTCAAAATTTGCAGATAATACCAAATTTAACAGAGGAATTAGTTACGAGGGTAGTAGCAAAGTTCAGGAGTTCATAGATATGGGTATGTATAATTTGATGCAGAAGTGAAAGATGATTCCGTTTTGGTGGGAGGAACAATGTGGGCAGGCAGTATAATCTCTCTTCTTTAAACCTGCTACCTCTTATCCTAAAACTATTGTCCCAACAAAATATGTCCAGTCCTTGGAAAGGGTACAGAAGTGGATTACCAGTGATGTGGGTTTTCAGTTACGTTGAAAGTATTGAAAAAGCTGCAGTTCTGAGATTTCTGAATTGAGGAGTTTTGATTATAGAGCAAGTAGGCGGAGACTATTTCCTCTGACAAAGTGATTGGCAACCAGGGGTCACAGCTTTAAAACTATGGTTAAAAGCAAAAAGGAGGGCTTCCGGTGGGGTGGGCGAGCAGGGCGGCCGCAAAAAAAAGAGCTCCCACGGGTGGCCGAGATTCGCGGCGATTTCGGTGAAATCCACGAGACCCCACGCACTCTCCGACTATCGTCGGCCTTTGGGGCCGCCACGAGCAGCCAGCGGGGCCGGTTTAAAAGCCGGCGACGAACCCCGCGCGGGCGGCTGAGGCGCCGGGCCCGGCAGGTCGGAGCTACGAAGAGGTCGAGGCGGCAGGCCCGGGTGCCATGTAGGGAGGGTGCTCCACGTCGGATGACTCCCACCTAGGAAGAAGAAGGTTTGAAGCCTGGTCCCAGGTGAATGTAGAGGAGAAAGAAAGAAAAGATTTATGGAAGTTTGGTAAAAGTTTTTTTTTCTCAAAAAGGAAGAATGTCAGATTGATGAAGGGCAGGAGGGTGAAGGGAGAGAGGAGAAAGGAAAGAAGATAAAAAAAACAATAAGCCGCTAAAAGATGCGAAAAGCAGCGTCAAAGAAAGGAGGAAACGCGGGTTCACCGCCGAAGGAGAAGACGAGCAAAAGTGTTGACAGGATGGCGGAAGCCGAACTGCAAGGCGGGACCGCACTACTTACGGTGGAGAAGATGACCGAGGTGATGGTGGTGGAGCTGGAAAAACGTTTGGTGAGGCACATGGAGATCCTGAGGAAAAAGATGGGGTCGTGGTGAGGTCATTGTTGGAGGAGGCAATCGGCCCGATCAGGGTGGAGGTGGCAAAGGCATTGGCCGAGGTGAGAGAGCAGGGCGAGAAGATGAAGGAGGCCGTGACACGACACAGCGACCAGGTCACCTCGATGGGAGACTAGCTGTGGAGGGTGGTGGAGGTTAACAGAGGACTGCGAGCAAAGCTGGAAGACTTGGAAAACCGCTCAAGGTGGCACAATTTGAGAATTGTGGGCTTGCCCGAAGGGACAGAGGGCCCAAGGCCAACGCAATACTTTACTAAGAAGTTGGCGGAGCTGATGGGGGAGGGGGAGAACTGCACCCTGTACGAGTTAGACCGAGCTCATCGGTCATTAAGGCCAAAGCCCAAAGTGAACGAGCCGCCAAGGGCCGTAATTATCTGCTTCCATAAGTTTTGCATGAAGGAGAAGGTATTAAGCTGGGCGAAGCAGAAACGTGAGGTGCTGTGGGATGGTACTGCGGTTCGGATCTACCAGGACTGGATGGTGGAGTTGGCAAAAAGACGAGCGGCGTTTGGGCGAGTGAAGGCGGCTTTGTACAAGAAGGGGGTGCGATTTGGTGTGGTGTACCCGGCGAAGTTGAGAGCAACATATAAAGCCAAAGACTTTTATTTTGAGACAGCGGAGGCGGCTGAGGCGTTCGTGAGGGCAGAAGGCTTGGGACAGACGTGAAGAGCGGAACTGGAAGAAAGACTGTGGACTGTGTTTGAGCGGCTGGAAAATGTACAAATGTTACAACTTTCTTTTTACTGATTTGTATTGAAATTTGAAATTTACTTCTCTTTGCATTGTTGCAGAGTTCAAGTTAATGGCGTTCTGTGTTGCGACGGTTAAATGCTATGTTAGTGAATTGTAGGGGTTGGATTGTTGGGTTTGTTTTGGTGTTTCTTTCTCTGGGACTGGGTGGAAGGGGGCGTGAGGTCTTGGCGAGGGGAACCACCCGCGCTAGCTAACTAGAGTCAGTTAGTGAACGGGGGTGAGGTGAGAGGAGGACTGCGGACATTGGAGCCTGGGTAGCAGGCTTCAATGGGCCTACGAGGCGAGCAAGAGCTGGTGGAGGGAGGGATGTTGGGGGATGTTTTTGTAGGGGGGGTTCTTGGGAAGGGGGGAAGGGGTTTGATGTTAACCATGGACAGGGGCTTATGGGGCAGGGCCCGGTGGTATGGTGATGGTGGATAAGAAAGGTGGTGGGGGGGTGGTGAGTGAGAGACCCCCAGTAAGGATAATCACGTGGAACATGAGAGGGCTAAGAGGTCCGGTCAAGGGTGCTTGCACATCTTAAAAGTTTGAAAGCCGATGGAGCAATGCTGCAGGAGACTCACTTGAGGGGGAAGGACCAGGTGAGACTTAAAAAGGGCTGGGTTAGCCAAGTGTTTCACTACGGATTTGATGGAAGGGCTCGAGGGGTAGCGGTGCTGGTCAGCAAAAGGGTACGCTTCCAGATGGAGAAGGTGGTGGCAGATCAGGGGGGTAGATATGTGATGTGACGGGCATTGGAGGGGAGATTAGTGGCGCTGTTAAGTGTATACGGTCCCAATTGGGACGATGTGGGATTCGCGAGGAAGGTGGTTGGGGCTATTCCCGACTTAGACTCGCACAAGCTGATTGTGGGGGGGGGGGGGGGGGGGACTGGAACCTGGTGCAGGAGCCAAGGTTGGACAGATCACGGCCGCGCTCGCTGGTCCCATCAGGGGGGGCGAAGACACTGGCTGGCCAATGGTGGAAATGGGAGGGGTGGACCCTTGGAGGTTCCTGCACCCCGTTTTTCTCAGCGGTCCATAAGGTATACTCGCGTGTCAACTTTCTTGTGGTGGGGAAGGCTTTGCTGGCTGGAGTCAAGGGGTCGGAATACTCTGCAAGTGCAGTGTCAGATCACGCTCCACATTTGGTGGATATGGTGCTAGAGAAGGGGGCAGCGCAGAGACCGGGGTGGAAACTGGATGTGGGGCTTTTGGGGAACCAAGTATTCTGTGAGAAAATTGAAACGGTAATTAAGGAATATGTCGGTTTCAATTGTACGGGTGAGGTGTCTAAGGCAGTCGTCTGGGAGGCTCTAAAGGCGGTGGTGAGAGGTGAGGTAATTTTGTTTAAGGCTAGGGTGGATAAGGAGGAGAGGTTGGAGCGACAGAGGGTAATAGATGAGATGTTGGAGGTAGATAGGAGGTATGCAGAGGATGGGGACCCGGCAAAGCTGGAAAAGAGGAAGGAACTACAGGCGAGCTTCGACCGACTGACCACCAGGAAGGCGGTGCGCCAACTGAGACGAGCAAGGGGTGCAGTTTATGAACATGGAGATAAGGTGGGGTATGTTAGCAGGTCAGCTCCGGAGGGAGGCAGCGGCAAGGGAAATTCTTCAGGTGAAGGATAGGGCAGGGAAGTTGGTGGTGGCCCCAGTGCTGATTAACAAGGTTTTTGAGGAGTTTTATGAGAGGTTGTACAAGTCAGTGCCACTTGGAGGAGACCGTGAGATGCAGGAATTTCTCGATGGGTTGGAGTACCCGAGGCTAGGGGAGGGGGACAGGGCTACATTAGAAGGAGCAATAGTGGAACAGGAGATAAAGGATGCGGTTGGGAGGATGCAGTCGGGAAAGGTGGCAGGGCCGGATGGGTTTCCGGTGGAATATTATAAAAAATTTAAGGATAGGTTGGCACCCCTGATGGTGGGGATGTTTGAGGAGGCGATAGGGAAGGAGGTGTTGCCGCAAACCTTGGGGCAGGCATCGATTTCCCTGTTACTAAAAAAAGATAAGGATCCGACGGAGTGTGGGTCGTATCGGCCCTTATCACTTCTGAATGTGGACGTAAAAGTGTTGGCAAAGGTACTGGCGGGTAGGCTGGAGGAGTGCCTTCCGAAGGTAATAGGGGAGGATCAGACGGGGTTCGTGAAAGGGAGGCAGCTGTTTTCGAACATTAGGGGGGTTTTGAACGTTGTTATGGCACCGGCGGAAAGAAAGGAAACAGAGGTAGTTGTGGCATTGGATGCCGAGAAGGCGTTTGATCGGGTAGAATGGGGGTACCTGATGGCAGTGCTGGAGCGGTTTGGGATTGGACCAAGGTTTGTGAACTGGGTAAAGCTATTATATAAGGAACCGAAGGTGAGTGTCCGCACAAATAATATCAGTTCGAGATATTTCTCTCTCCACCGTGGGACTAGACAGGGATGTCCTATGTCTCCCCCCCCCCCCCCCCTGCTGTTTGCACTTGCGATTGAGCCGTTGGCCATCGCATTGAGAAGTTCGGGAGCATGGAAAGGAATAGTGTGGGGGGGGATAGAGCATAGGGTGTCGATAGAGCATAGGGTGTCCTTGTATGCCGACGACTTGCTGCTGTATGTGTCGGAGCCGAGTGCGTCGATAGGAGGAATATTGGAGCTACTGCGGGTATTTGGGTCTTAGGGTGCAAGTTGAACCTGGACAAGAGTGAGTTCTTTGTGGTGTCTGTGGGGTGGGGGGGGGGGGCGGTGGGGGGCTGCCATTCCGTAGAGCAGGGACTCATTTTAGGTATCTGGGGGTGCAGGCTGCCCGGGAGTGGGGGAAGCTTCGTAGGTACAACATCACTAGTTTGGTGGGGAGAGTGAAAGCCGATCTGGCAAGGTGGGACGGCCTTCCTCTGTCACTGGCAGGTCGGGTACAGGCGGTTAAAATGAATGTGTTGCCGCGATTCCCGTTTATTTTTCAATGCCTACAGATTTTCCTGCCAAAGACATTTTTCAGGAAGATTGAGGGAGGGATTACCTCATTCATATGGGGAGGGAAGGTGGCCAGAGTGAGAAAGGTGCTGCTACAGAGAGGAAGGCAGGCAGGGGGTTTGGGTCTCCCGAACTTGTTGTACTACTACTGGGTGGAGAAAGTGCGGAGCTGGGTCAGAGGGGTGGATTCTCAGTGGGTCAGAATGGAGGAGCGTTTGTGCAGGGGGTCGGGGCTGAAGGCACTTGCAACAGCGCCACTCCCGATAGCTCTGGGGAAATATTCAGCGAGTCCGGTAATAATAGCTTCATTGAAAATCTGGAGGCAGTTTCGCCAACACTTCGGGTTGGGTTTAGGGCCAAGGGAAATGCCGATTCGGGGGAACCACAGATTTGAGCCAGGGAGGTGGAATGGAAGTTTTCGGAAATGGGAAGAGAAGGGGATTAAGACGCTAAAAGATTTGTTTCTTCGGGGTTGGTTTGCAGGATTGAGGGAGCTGGAAGCGAAGTATGGGCTAGAGCAGGGAGAAGGGTTTAGGTACATGCAGGTTCGGGATTTTGCCAGGAAGGAGATACAGAGCCTCCCAGAGGAACCGGCCTCCACATTGCTGGAGGAGGTGTTGACGACAAGGGGACTGGAGAAGGGGGCAGTGTCAGCGGTTTACGGAGCTATTCTGGAAGAGGATAAGGCACCACTGGAAGGGATCAAAGCAAAGTGGGAGGAAGAGCTGGGAGAGGTTATAGAGGAGGGGGTCTGGTGTGAGGTGCTCCGGAGAGTGAATGCCTCCACTTCATGTGCGAGGTTGGGGCTGATACAGCTGAAGGTGGTATATAGAGCGCACCTCACGAGGATGAGCCGATTTTTTTGAAGGAGTAGAGGATGTGTGTGAGTGTTGCGGGGGGGGGGGGGGGGCCTGCGAATCACGTTCATATGTTTTGGTCCTGTCCAAAGCTAGGGGAGTACTGGAAAGAGGTGTTTCGGGTAATTTCCAAGGTGGTGCGTGTGAAACTGGACCCGGGTCCCCAGGAGGCCATATTCTGGGTGTTGGACCAGCCAGGGTTGGAAACTGGAGCGGAGGCAGATATCATAGCCTGTGTAGATTAGGGGTGACTATGGGTAATCCCTGATTCCTTTTTGTCATTTGTTAATGTAAACATGCCGGCTGATGTTTGGGGGTTGGTGGGCGGATGGGATCGTTGTTATTATGGGGATTGACATATCTTGCTGATTATTGTTTATTGCTGATGGGTGTAAATGTGAAAAAGAATAAAAATATTTATTTTTTTTAAAAAAGGAAACAATTTTTAATAAATCTGAAATACTTTGGGATTTAGTGGAAGCAGATTCCAAAGAAGCTTTTGAAAGGCAACTATTTGAAAATAATAAGTCATTGGTCTGTTCTTCCAAGCACAGAATATGTTATTTGTACCAGGTAGTGTCACTTTTTGTTTTTGACTATTGACATTTTGGAAAATAACTTTTTTTTTTTTTTACTATTTGTAGTTCAAAAATACCACACTGTGAATGGACACAACTGTGAAGTCAGAAAAGCACTTTCACGACAGGAGATGCAGGGGCTGGGATCTGGCCAAAGAGGTAATTGGAGAGGATGAAAGGGAGGGAGGGAGAGAAGATATAATTGACTATTTACATTTTGTCTCGTTTGCAAGGACGTAATAGCTCTGGAGGTGGAAGTAGCCCTAGCCATTACATGAGCCGTGGTGGTGGAAATTTTGGAAGTGGAAATGGAGGAGGCAATTTTAACCGAGGAGGAAATTTCAGTGGCAGAGGTATGACAATCTAATTGAATTTTCAGAGTCTTCCAATTAGTAATGACACTTTAATTAAACACTAGTCAGGCTTATAAGTAAAGCTCAATCCAGTGGTGTATATCTTTTATGTTCCATTATGATAGCTCCAATTTTGAGGGAGCCTTGATGGAGATGAAAATTCAACTTGTGAATGCAATGTGTTTAGCTTGATTTTTTTTTTTTTCCTACCAACCCCACAGGAATGGGCAACTTTGGAGGCGGACGTGATGATTATGGAGGGAGCGGTGCTGGTGGATATAATGGATTTGGTGATGGTAAGTCACTTACTATCAGTACTTTTGATACTGCATTAATCTTGATGTAAGCAAATTTCTGAAGCTTAATATTTGTCAATTCTCCCTGGTTATATGGCTTTCCTGTGAATTAGATATTTTGACTTTTCAACTTTGTTTACGTGGCCAGTAGGAACTAAATGCCTTGTCTTTGTCTATTAGTTTTTGACATTTCAACTATTATAGTTGTCAAATTGAATTTTCATTTGCTTTGAATTGCTTTTTAAACCTTGATGAGTTCAGAATATTAAGGTGCCTCCTGTAAAAGGAATTAATATTGACCGTCTTCTATGACATCTTTTACTCCCAGGCCTTGCCGATGGTTTACGAATGGGCTAGCTTCTTGAGCTAATTTAGTGTGGAAATGGTATTCAGGAATGGTATGAAAAAAATACAATGAGCTGCTGCTGAACTGTATTATCAGAAGTTCTCATTAAGTTGTGAAACCCGGACCAGATAAAACTTGAAACTTTATATAAAATGAAGATCCATTTGAATTTTACTTAATTTTGATAAATTACAAAGATTGTTCTGATCACATCTGTGGTTGAAAGCAATATTTGCATTTTGAATATTTGTATAAGTGTCATTTTTCTTAATACAGAATGAAAAAGTATATGATGTGCTTTTATATTGACTTTTTTCAACGCCTCAAATTAGCTTCTACCACCCCACAAATTTCCTGGAAGTCAAACATTATAGGTTCATGGTCAACAGTTCGAAGTATTGGTACAGCAACTAAAATGATTTTACTTTGGACGGGCTGAGCACCGAATGGGTGAAGGGAAAATTGGAAGACATGTAATGACAGTCACATGCATGATTAATTTGGAGCAGGTTAGCCGTGTCCTGGGAAGGATTCAACAGACGAACCCTTGAGTGAAAGGATTGTGCAGAAGGGTTTGGGTAAAACAAAATATCAATTCTTGGGTTTTTAATATAAATACCTACTAATGTTCTTCAGGTGGCAATTTTGGAGGTGGCCAAGGTTACAGTGGTAGAGGAGGAGGAGGATATGGCGGTGGTGGCCCAGGTTTTGCCAACCAAAGTGGTGGTGGAGGCGGAGGAGGATATGGTGGTGGTGGTGGTGGCTACGACAGCTACAATGAAGGTGGAAACTTTGGAGGTAAGATTTTGTCTGCTGCAGATTTAAGGAAAAGATGTTCACAAACAAAGTTAATTAACCTGAATATCACATTTTGCTTTTAGGAAATTTTGGTGGTGGTGGTGGCAGCAGTGGGAACTACAATGATTTTGGAAACTATCCTAACCAGTCTTCAAATTATGGACCCATGAAGAATAACAATTATGGGCGGAACTCTGGTCCCTATGGTGGTGAGTACACTGCTTTATATATAGAAAAGCGCCTTTCTGGAAACATTTGTATTCATTGCATGTGAGGCTGTAAGTTACATTACTTCCCAGTGTGTAGACAGCCATTTAGGATACTAAATTAGGAACCTGGTTCACATTGGATATATTATTCTCTAGATCCGTTTCGGACTTTACCTGCTCTTTCTGTATGTTTTATAAAAATAAAAATAAAAGTCCTGGGTGGATATGTGTTGGAAAGCAGTTTTTTCTTTTTCCTAACATTGTGCATGTAAATTCAAATTTGCCAGGTGGTTATGGTGGCAGTGGTGGTGGCAGTGGCAGTGGCGGTGGCGGTGGCAGTGGAGGTGGCGGTGGCAGTGGCGGTGGCAGTGGCGGAGGAAGTGGTGGCTATGGTAGAAGATATTGAACACATTTACTGAAAGGTAAGCTTCAACACCATTCCATGCAAATGTAGTTATCAATTATTCGCAGTACAATAAATAACACTTATCCTGTATCGTTCAACAGGCAACAGTTCTTAGCAGGAGAGGATGAGCCAGGAGTTGTCAGGAAAGCTGCAGGTTACTTTGAGACAGAATATCGACCAAGTTCATTGTAAAGGCTGCCCACAGGAAGAGCGATGGTCCAGTAGTCAGAAAAGTCACTGCAGCATTAACATGAGATCATTTCTTGTTCAGGACTGTTTCCTATAGAGAGAATACAAAAAGTGCAGTTGTTTGTTGCAATGTAGTTGCTGTTAGATGTACATTCCTGAGGTTTTTTTTTTAAAAGAACTTCATGTTCTAGTAATGTCTTTATTTTCCTCATTACCATAGCTGTTGAGCCATGTAATTTGTGGTGGTAGAATCGGGAATAAAAAGGATAAGATCTTTTTAACTAACTGATCTGTGTAGTCAGTTTTTCTCCGTTGTTAATCCAGAAAGATATTCAATTTACTTTTTTTAGGCTTCTCAACACGCTGCAGATTACCGGAAGCCAAAAGTTAGTCACAAACTCGAGTTCTAAGGAAGAAATAACTTGTGAAGTTGATAGACATAACAGAATAGATCTTCAAATTTTAACTTTTGAGGCATTCCTGATCAATTATTGAATGTCTTGAGTTCAGTGTGGTGTGATTTTAATTGAGGCTAGTAAATGCTCTTACGAAATAATTTTCAATTGAGTAGAACATAAAAATTGCGGCACTGCAGAATGTATTTCTGAATTGAGACAGCTGTCTGTTCCTATTTGAGGTTTTTCCATCCCTATTCCCAAGCGATCAACCTAAGGTTGGAGTGAAGGAGCATGTATGTATGTTTTGATCCCAGAAACTATATGTATATAATTGGTTTTCAGAAATGCAGAGTTACCTCTCGGAAATCTATGTAGGTACATGTCCTTTTTTTGAAACAAATCACCATAAATGTAAAATGTGCATGGTTTTGGTTAATGCAGGAAATAGCTGAATTAGCCTGGAAAATGCTGTCACCAGAATTACATGTAACACCTGTATTACATGACAATCTTTTTATTGTAAGTCGCAGTGCAAGTAACAAATGAGTGTTCCTTACAAATATCTTTGCTGTATAAATAGTTAAATTATTTCCACATTTGGTTACAGGAAGCACCTCCAACCAGACCATTTGGTTCCATTGGTAACTAGGCTTGTGTACATTGTTGAGCAATCATCATTTGGTCTAGAATAAAATTGACCTAACAAGTTTAAGGAGCAAGATTTATTTTTTTCTTGTATTAATTCTGGTGACATTGAGCTGCAATTTCCACTGTACAATTAATTTGCATAGATATTCATTTTAGTGGGAACTGTCACTGATTTGAAATTGCAGATGTAAAACCAGGCAGTATTTTGAGAGAACACCTTGTGATTTCCATTATTTTACAGCTAGGTCTTCAGGTCGTGGATATCGCTAGCTGACATTTTTCAAACTTATTATGTCCAGTTACACGGATACATTAACAGTTAATAGAATTGCATGCATTTTAAAGGTATGTAAGATTAAATCTATAAATCTGTAGAACTAGATTTGCATAGTATGTAGATTGCTTTCCTGAGTTACAGATATCAAGCTATTGTAAAAGGACTATCAAAAGGCTATGAATGTCTGCAGTGGCCTACATTAGAACAGTGAATCATGAAGATCCACTAAGACAGGACTACTGCAGCATTTGGACAAGTCAGCATAATTAAAGAATGGCAACATCTTCAAGAGAAAAGAAAAGCAAGAAAGTTGTGCTGTTAGGAGACTTCGTTATCTAAGGCCTTGAATGACCACTGAAGTAATGAAGAGAGTCTAGCAAGAGTCTGCAACCTATGGATCCAACTCAGCCATAGCTACTAAAAGGGACATCAGGGCAGCATAAACACTTTTTTTAATAAGACTAGCAGTCAAACCTGAAAGGAAAGTGCTGAGTGTAGGTAAGGTTTGACTTTTATCATCATTGCTTTAGTAAAAGGAGAAATTCATTCTCTTGGAGCAAGTCAAGAGAATAACTGATCTGCTTAATTTTCAGATTGGATAAGAAGTTCTTCCATTTTTACTGTGGCAAGTTGCATACCACCTTAATGCTCAATTTCTGGAATGGTAAGATTGGAGAGACAAATTGCATAATTTTCTTATGGTAATTTTTTTCCCCATAGAGTGTATCTTCCGTATCCGTCTCATTCTACAACAGAGCAATGTTAGTGAATAACTTATAACAAAATGGGGAGGGGCAGCACGGTGCTGTGGTTAGCACTGTTGTCTCTCTGAGCCGAGGACCCAGTTTCGTTCCTGGCCCGGGTCAGTGTCCGTGTGGAGTTTGCACATTCTCCCAGTGTCTCTCTCTGTGTGTCTCTCTCTCTCTCTCTCTCTCTCTCTCTCTCTCTCTTCTCTCTCTCTCTCTCTCTCTCCATCCATGCTGTTAAGTGTTCTTTTCATTGTTTCCTTTTCCCTAAATTTAACTTGATCCAGTGATTTTGTTTTTATTATATCTGCTTTTAATAAAGGTTTTTATGTAACTTGTCTGTGTTTACCATTACAAAATATCCACAAAGTAGTATTGAATTTAAATTCGAAGTGAACGAATTCTGTTAGAGATGTAACGTGCATAAACTTGTATGTGCTATGCTATTGAAATATCGTATGGAAAATTGTAATTTTATTGAACTAACTCTGTTTGCGTACTTTTTCAGCCTCTGCCATATTGAAAGATTACAGCCATTCTTTCATTCACTCTGGCTTGATGTAACAATTATAAAAACACTTTCCATTTTGCTGTGGCAGAACAACTAAAGATCCCAGTGAATGTGAATATGGCAGATCATTTAATAATTACAGCCCATCACTCTTTTTCTTCTACATTACTCTTCCAATGAATGGTTTACTTGTAGGGGGCAATGCCATAGTGGTAAAGCTATTGGACAAATAATCCTGAGGTTAATGTCCAGAGTGATTACTTCAATTCCCACCATGGCAGCTGGAGGAATTTAAATTTAATTAATAAATCTGGAATGAAAAGGCTAGTGAAACTATTGGATTGTGGTTAAAACCCCATCTGGTTTACTATTGTCCTTCAGAGAAGGAAATTGCTGTATCCACTCAGTCTGGCCTACATGTGACTCCAGACCCACGCCAATGTAGTTCACTTCACTTTCGTCACATAGTTGTAAGTGGCTTACGACTGCCTGCTCATGGGCAATTAGGAAATGGTAATACAACATGCGTAGAAGGAGGCCATTCGGCCCATCGAGTTTGCACCGACCCACTTAAGCCCTCACTTCCACACTATCCCAATAACCCCTCCTAACTTTTTTTGGGTCACTAAGGGCAATTTAGCATGGCCAATCCACCTAACTGGCACCTCTTTGGACTGTAGGAGGAAACCGGAGCACCCGGAGGAAACCCACGCAGACACTAGGAGAACGTGCAGACTCCGCACAGACATTGACCCAGCAGGGAATCGACCCTGGCGCTGTGAAGCCACATGTGCTACCGTGCTGCCCCCAAATGCTGCTGTAATAAATGCTGTCTTTGCCAGTGACTGAAGCCAAAATGATTTTTTGTTTAAACTTGCCATAGTTATTATGAGCTGGTTTTGTTGCATCATGATTGCACTAGCACAATCACTAAGCATATGCACCATTCCATTTATAGTGGAAGAGGTGCGCAGGCGTTTTTTTATAAAATTGCCCTTGTTGACATTCTCAATTAAAATTTGCACTAATATTTGTAGAAAAATGTGTGGGAACTCCAGGATTCCTGTTAGGACTGTGGACTACTTTTGCTTAATTGATGAAAAGAACTTGCTTAATTGATGAAAAGAACTTGCATTCACAAAGTCCTATCCACCTACTTTGCTGTTCCAAAGTATTTTGTAGCCAATAAATTATTTTAAATAACATTGATAAAGTGAGACTCAATAATGAGGTAGAGGTGAGTGATGGCCAGGATCTATGAAGTTTCATGTTATTAATAGTGAAGTGATTTCGACCTACATTTGCCCGAGGAGGCAGAGTACGTTACGTCTCTGAAAAATAATAGCTTTTAATGCACTGCAGTGTTGGCTAAGCTTATGTGCCCAGAATGAGGCATACCACCTGACCTTGAGCTGATAAATTGGCAACATGCCTTGGGCTGGTGAAGTGAGATAAAAGGCGCACAACTTGTATGGGGAAGTGCTCATATCTCCCTGCTGTTAATGTTGTAGTATAGAATTGTGGCTTTCCCTACCTCTGTTTGTATCCTGCTTGTGTTAGAATGACAGAAATTAGTGCAAAATTGGAGAAAGGGAGCTGTGTTTCCGAAAGTTTGTTTTTATGGAACTGTGGCCCATGAAGATAGGTTTTCATTTTGAAAGGGTGCACTTTTTTTGTATTCGCTCTATTACTTGCACACAAGTCTGATGTCTGCTGAAATTGAATTGAATATCGAAAAATATTTGTCAGATTATCAGTACCTTGCATTGTTTTAAATTTAAAGCCTTTGCTCCATTGAACTGTTTTTATTTTGTAAGTATACTGATCAGAGTTCAAAGTTTTGGATGGGAGGGTGGGGGGTGTTACAGAATGTGATTCAGCTGTGGCTGGTCATTAGCCTGTCCAAGACAACTGCCTGATGTGTGGACTTGAATGCAGGTGGCATAACAACATAAATTGCTAATGTCGCATGAGGAATGTGGTCAACTGCCAAGGACATGATGTCAGATAAAAATTACACTTTTTTGAAGGTTAATTAAGTGCAATGTGTGGTTAGCCGGGATTTCAAACGTTGCTAACTGGCATTTTTCAGTTAATGATCTCAGACTATTCGTATGTGGTCTAAGTTCTCCGTGAATTATGGATGTGTACTTTTAACCTAATTGTGCATTGTATTGGTTAAAATTACTAGATGAAAAGAAGTGAGGTTATCTGTCATTTGTTTACTTGGTGAAAATACTGTGTTTCATCACCATGAAATACTCAGCAGCGCTATTACTAAAACAAAATACTGCAGATGCTGGAAATATGAAATAAAAAACAGTTGGCAATATTCAGTTCCGGCAGCGTCTATGGAGAGAAACAAATACTTCAGGTCAACATGCTGTGTATGGTATTTCTGAAAATTATCATGTGACTCAAATGATACTGAGACACCTAGATAGAGTGGAAGTGGAGAGGATGTTTCTTTTAGTAGGAAAAACTAGAAACCAAGGGGACAGCTTCAGACTGAAGGACTATCCTTTAAAACTGAGATGAAGAGGAATTTATTGAGCCAGAGGGTGGTGAATCTGTGGAACTCTTTGCCGCAGACGGCTGTGGAGGCCAAATCACTGAGTGTCTTTAAGGCAAAGATAGATAAGTTCTTAATTAATAGGGGATATGGGGTTATGGGGAGAAGGCAGGAGAATGAAGATGAGAAACATAGCCATGATTGAATGGCAGAACAGACTTGAAGAACCAAAATAGCAATCATAGCATGGGACAAAAAAGGGACTCAACTACAAAATGAGCATTTTGGGATGATGAAAGACCCGTTTTCATTGGGGGTTCTTAAAGCCCAGCAGTTAAGTAGATCAGTTTGACCATCAAAAATCCCTGTCATGTGATAATTGATTTGTTTATGATAGCTGACCATTGCTGAAAAAACATGTTAATATAGTTTTTCATCTTGCACTCATCCAGATAAAAACAATGCCCTATTTCAAATCGCCCAACAGTTTATTCTGCCGGAGTGGAGGGTACTGAATGGCAGGTGGACTCTGGCCAAGGCATCACCATGGATAAAGCAACCGGGAACGATAGATTCCCCAAACTCCTGGGTCATGGCAATAAGACACAAAGTGAACAGATTCCTTTTTTAAAGAAAACATTCCTTTTTTAAAGAAAACAGATTCCAGTGTATGAATGAATGCCTCTTTAGCAAGTGTAAATGAACCACTTTTACTAACTCAACTGACCTTCAGGTTGCTCAAGTGCTGCAGTAGACATTTGTTTGTGCTTCTATAGGCAGTAGCTGGTTGAGTACAGTCTGTACTTTAAATCAAGCATGTTTTTCAATAACAATCGGCCAATTGCTGAGGACTATTGCCTATGTACCAGGCATTGCACTAGCACTGGAATTCGTACAGTATGTTGTTCAATTGTGTGGTAGCAGAATATCCTTGGACTGATGACCACACCCTATTGGAGCAATGTTTACTCCTATTGCAAGCTTGATGGAGAGTCGATCAGTTATCCTGCAGGACCATTGCTATCCTGATTCGATTATTTGTTCATTGTCATGCCAGCATGCATATGGGCCGAGTGCCACCATTGTTCAGACCTGAAAAGTGCCCAACCTACCTCCAACTACCCTGGAGGGATTTGAACAGGTTAAACGAGCTGTTTCCAGTGTTGACATGTGGTATTTCCAGTAACAAGATGCTGCTATCAGTCAAATATGTTCTGCCTACCACATAATTGAACAACATTGTGTATGGATTTCCAAATGTGTAGATTATATGTCCCAGTGAATAGCTGATCAAATCAAACGCATGTTCATAAAATAGGCAAAGTACAGGCCCTGCTCAACAAGTCTGTGCTTGCAAAACCTAAAACATCTACTGTTATGAGTCCATGATTGGGTCGCACCTGCTGAACAATCCTGAGTGCTCGTACCGGCACTAACAACCAATTACTCAGGATCTTGGGAAGCCAAAAGTTCCCCATTTCTTCATTGTTAGATCTCAGCCAATTGTAGTCAACTTGCGAGTCAATCCACACCCTTTTTCTCCTGTAGTATAAATTGTGATTGTTTGAAACTTGGCATTTGTGTACTTGTGCTGATCACCTACAAGATGAAATGCTTTGGCAATGTGTTTCTCTTTTCAGCAGTAAGCAAGCTCTGCATTACCAAGTGATGTAAAATATCTGCCCATCAGAAACCATTTCAGTGACTGAAGCTATGTATCCTGGATGACTTTCATATCAAACAAATGAAATTTCAAGGGCAACCTCTTGTATAAACTAGACATTCTCCAGAAAATTTTGTCTGGGCTACTCCATTTGCAAACATTTCTCATGCTCCTTTTTAATTTACATTACTTTTTGTTATATTTTCTGTTGAACTTGTGATCCATGACACAACTCCTTGGCTCATTTGGTGATACAATTAATGGGTATAGTATCTATTACTAATTAATTTTACAACCTGTTTAGAACTTGGCCTTTTAAAGATCAGCCGTGGTCTTATTGAATAGCAAAGTAGCTGTGAAGGGCTGAATGGCCTACTCCTGTTCTTGTCCTGAGTTCCACCATGACTGGATCAACTCACTTTTTACATTCGGCCATCAAGTGTTTTCAAGTCTCCAAGACATTTATGTTTGGTAACAGGTAGGCAACTTGGCAAAATGTGCCTGATGTCAGCTGCAGTTGCATTGAGGTTTTATGGTTATTTTTTAAATGAGTCTTTAGCCACTGGTTTACATGCTTTTGGTGGTTAATAAATCAATTTCTAGGAAGCGATCTTCAGACATGACTGTTTGTTTTCTTTAATTGAAATTTGTTACTGAACAATTACATCCATAATCTCATTCTAGAAATATGTGGTTTGAGTAATGAACTCATGTTTAAATCACATCCTTAAAGTGGTTGATATTGAAATGGTAATCTTCATGAATGCTAGAAGCTGGTGTGATAATAGGGTGTCTGGTAAGAATAACAGCAATGAATATTCAAACAATGCTATGGATTTTAAAGACAAAATCGGCAAGAAAGATGATTTATACCTAGGGAATTAAGATATAAAATCAATCCTGATAGTGTGAAATGCTATCAGACATTTTGACACCAGAAGAATATGACATGTTACAGAGGAGAGGCAACTTGACACCTGAGATCAGGAAGGTAAGTAACTCAATGTTTGTTAATATTGGAATTAGTAAATACAATGCATTGTTTCAGCATGACTCATTGTAACGCACAAGCTATATCATGGCACTGTCAAGTTATCCCAGAAGACCAGTCAGGGCAGCAAAAGCACAATGTATAAGAAAGAAATTGATACCTTGATTAATGACCTATGGAATATCTAAAGCTGCATAAACGTGTACCTATATTTGTTTTCATATTGAACAATTCAGTTGAAACAAAGCTCCAACTTAGATTTTTTTTAGGCTGTCAACAAATTGGAGAAAGTGTTCCTATTCATTGCCATTTTAGCACTCCGCCATTTTTTCACTATCGGATGAATGAATCATTAAATATATTTGATTCTTTAAATATCTCTTCCCCCACCCCACTGTTTTCGATTTTAATGTTTCCATCAAGATAGACATTTTGAGCAAAAAGTCCTGGGATAGTGTTTAGCCCATATTTTATTTATATCACTGGGATTTGTGATTATGTTGGTCGTCGTCATGAGTGTCTGAATTCTGTTGCTGTTCAAATCTGAATAAAATTGATTAACCATCAACTGTTAATTAGGACAAACTGGATCAATTACACTTGCGTTTTCAATCAAGTTGACCATGACTCTGAAGCAGCAAAATGGACTGTGAAAGCCTTGTTTAACGAGTCTAGGTTTTCAAATAATCACTGGTAAACTTCCACACAGGATTGCAAGATTATCTAAGTCAGCGTAAAACAATTTGTATTTATAGAATGTTGTTAATGTCAAATTTTCTAAAATAGCTTCTCAAAAATGAAGTTAGAGAAGAAGTATTGGCAGGATGACTAAACAAGTGGAGAATTTTGAAGAATATTAAATTGGAGCTGATTTAAGACAGTGAGCGAGCTATGTCAGTGCTTCCCAAACTGACCCCATTTTAATGCGCCTCGTGTGATCCCAGGGTGAATATTTATGGGGAGGGAGAGAATCCATTCTCCTGTTCCTTTCACCCCCATCCGTCTGAAAGGTGTGAAAACCATTTCTGTGGTAGAACGATTTAAGCGTGGAATCATTTCCTCCATGTAGACTTCCCTATATAGGTTAGAGTTGGACCATTTGACCAAAGGGTGTCAACTCCTCTAGGAAAACAACATTTTAAAAAGCCTAATCAAACTACAACATTTAATAATGCACTTGATAACCCAACTTCTGCAGAATTGCTCAACACCCAAATTCAAGAATACTGAGTGCAAGTCAACTGCCTAAAATAGATGAACACTAAATTCTACAAAGTGTATTGGAAATTTAGATTCTTCTCCCCTGCCCCCATGTCGCTCCAGGGTTTGCCCCTGACATGGCCGGGCATGTTTCGCTTCTCTTTCTCCCCCCTCCCCTCTGAATCTGTTTTTTGTAAACCTGTTGTGTTGGCACGGTTTGACTATTTAGTGAAGGGGGGGGTTATTAAATTATTTCAATCCTTAAAATGCGATTCTCCTTTAGTAGGCGTGCCTTCAACATCACCAGCAAGAGAGTATTGGAAAGTCGAAACCGTCATTCTCTCCCAATCTTCCGCCCACGTTGGCGATCCTGCATGCTGGCTTCAAATTGTCCCCATGAGTGCAAGGGGACTCTAATTGGTATTCTCCTGCCCTGTCCTAGTCTGTTTATAATAAGTTGAGTAAAATAAGTTGATCAGCCTTTAAGCAGGTACAGAACTGTGGGAAAGTTGTGATAAGAGTGGAGGGTAGGTTAATTAAATAATGGTCAAGAGCAAGATGGCTAATGCGGTGGATCTATAACATGTGAATTGCGGAATGTCCAAAAGACATGGGAGCAATGGTTTATATATATATATATATATATATATATGTCTACCACCTCACTCACGACCATGATTTCATCCGCTTACTAAATGTCTGTCTCTGAACAACTCTTAATTCCTTGCCACCCACCGCCATCTTGTATTCCATCATGGGAAGAAAATCTCCAAATAATTTGGAACTGCCTAGTCTTTGAATCTGCTACTACAATACTTCTGTAGTCTTCAATTTGTATGACTAACCCCTCACCTCAATGATTCCCTTGCCCTAACAAAGTCTTTAGTCCTATCTTGCTCATTTCCCTTTCTATAGTCTGCCTATTTGCTCGCAACACCAGTGCATATTTGAGTTTGTTCTACTATGCAACTGAATTTAGTCGTCCATCGCCTATTTTGGGTGGACTATGTCAGATGCTTCACCTCTCAACTGCCCCAACACCCCAAAATCCGAAGGGCAAAGATAATTCTCTGCCTTTTCTGTGCACAACTGCCGACCCTTCCATTCCCGCCTACAACATGGGACTACTTTATCACGAGGAAGGAGATGACCCATTTAGCTGCTCTGAACCCACAACTCTCGTTTTTATCCTATTGCACTCCTCATGTGATCCATCACTTCTCCAATATCCCATTCTCTTTTTTTAAAAACTTATTTTATTACAAACATCAAAACTGGTTAGAGCGAATAAACACCCAGGGAAACATACTTCCCAACAATCAACTATACATTCTGTACAGATTCTCTTGCCCGAGTCATATGCTCCCTGTGCACCAACTTAAACTATCAGGCTCATCCTTGCACAAGAGGAGATCCCATTTACCCTACGCAGTGCCTCACCTCATACTCTCCAATTGATCGCCCCTCCCAAGTCTGCTTCCCATTTCTCCTTGATATTCGCCTCCCTGCTCCCTCAGCCACTTGTGTATATATCCCCAATTGTTCCCTCCCCTTCCACATCCGGAATCAGCAGTCGTTCCAGCAGGGTGTATCCCGGCAACCTAGGGAACCCGAGCAAAGTCCCTAACCTGCAGTTACCTGAACTCACTTCCCCTCGGCAGCTCTACCCTCTCCCTTCGCTCCTCCAGTCTGGCGAACCCTGCCACCAAATACAGATCCCTCACCTTGACCAGCCCCACATCCCTCCACCTCCTGTATACACTATCCATTCTTCCCCCCCGGCGCAAACCCATGATTCTCGCTCAGCGGCGTTAGCACCGACATACCTTCCATCCTAAAATGCCTCCTTAACTTGATTCCATGTCTTCACTGTGGACTGCACCACCGGGCTCCTTGAATACATACACTCAGCCATTGGCAACGCTGCTGTCGCCATAGCTCTCAAACTAGACCCCTTACAAGATTCCTCCTCCATCCTAACCCACTCTACCCCTTCTTCGCACCACCGCCACACCTTGTTCACATTTTCTGCCGATTAATAATGAAGCAAGTTCGGCAGTGCCCCCCCCCCCCCGCCCTCACACACACACACACCTGCTGCCTCTGCCTCTTTGGTGATGTTCTCCACACCTGGCACCTTCCCTGCCCATACAAAGTCAGAAATGATCGTGTCCACTTTCTGAAAAAAGGCCTTTGGTATAAAGATCGGAGAGCTTGAAAGAATAAAGAAACACGGCAGAATATTCATTTTCACCACTTGGACCCTCCCCGCCAGCGTTGAGTGCAGTGTATCCCACCTCTTAAGATCCACCGTAGCCGCCTCCACCAGCTTCGTTAAGTTCTACTTATGGAGCTCCGTCCATTTCCTTGCTACCTGAGTCCCCAAATACCTAAACCTATCCCTCGCTACTGTAAATGACATCCCCCTAAATTAGTCCGCTGTGCCAGCTCCATTCACCGGGAATACCTCTTTTCCCTACATTCAGCTTGTACCCTGAGAACCCTCCAAACCTCCCCAGCAGGCCCATAATCCTTCCCATACTCTCCAATGGATCCGAAACATACAGCAAGGGGTCATCGGCACAGAGCGACACCAAATGCTCCACCCGCTCTGACATCACTGCAGTAATAAACACCCATTTCTTAATGGTACACTCACTACAGATATTTATATACACACCCATTTCTTAAAGATATTCTCACATGACACAACCCTGAGTCAAACCTTCACCCCGGCCTCTGCTCTCGTCCTGATCTAAACCGTATCTCCAGCCAGTGGGGCGCAGGGTCTGAGATAACTATCCCTGCATACTCTATACCCCCTCCACCCCAACCAAAATCTCCCAACTCACTACAAAGTAATCAATTGTCGAATACACCGTATAGACGTGTGAAAAGAAGGAATACTCCTCTCCCTCCTAGGTTCTGAAAGTGCCATGGATCCACCATACCCATCCTCTCCATAAAGTACCTAACCTGGTCCTTCACACTAAGGTGTGTCTCCTGCAGAAAGACCACCCCCGCTTTCAAGCTCCTGAGGTGCGTGAACACCCGCGGCCTTTGAACCGGCACGTTCAGTCCCTGGACGTTCCACGTTACCAGCCTTACCGGAGGCTTATGCCTCCAATCCCCTCTACCGTCTGTCATCTTCCCCACTTAACTCCCACCCCTTAAATCCAATATCCCATTCTCATTGAAGTGCTGACCAGCCAGTGTCTCTCGGTCCCCATTCTCTCTGACACTGTGACTTGTCATCAGATATTGCACCTTTTTAAAATCACCACATTAAAAAAACATCCTCTCTATTTGCAATCTGCTTTTCCCCCTCCCAACGATCTACAAATGTTTTCACTTCCCAAACCTGTGCTCATTTTTCCATGCTTTCTCCAGCCAGCCGTAACGGGGACATTGTAATATCTCCCGACTCCGACCGAGTCCCCGCTGGCTGTGGATTTCCAGTTGATCAACCAAGGAGTTTTAAAGGTAAAGCACCTCACCCTTGAAGAATTGGAGTCTTTCATCAAAGCTCCGTGGCTGGCGGTGGCATTCTTCACATTCGCAAATCCAATGGCCAAATACTGAACTGTTGGGTTGGGGTGGTGAGCTCGCAATTGTTCTGTATTTGTGTCAAGCAATGGTGATCCATTGTATTTATTTAAGATGAGCCTTTTCATGTCTGGGTTTGATGCCGGGCGAATAAAACATTACAGCACTGTAAATATTTGACGTTGTGTGCTTTAATCCTGCGTTACACGTTGAAACAGCTCTAATCAAAGGCACAAGTGATCTCGTCTTGTTAGTCTGGCGCATATCGTTTTCCTGTTCCTTCTCTGCGTCTGCAGCTAATAGATTGGTTGACCGTGCCACCCTCCAATGCTTTTCACCGTCTATAACTATGTGTCTCATCAACGCCCTATACAAATATTAAGGTCACCTTCCTCTTCACAACCTCTAGATCCTGCCACGGCGTGTTGTCAATTCTGACTTTTTTTTAAAGAGCTTTTTAAACATTGGAAAGATTGAAACCATTGCCAATAATTCTACCCTCCCCCCAACTCCATGCATGGTCTTGGGCTGAAGTTGAGTCATCCCATAGACCTGATTTTCATCTCTAACTTCCTCCATCTTTGCTTCTACTTCCAGCCCATTTGCTGCTGAAACCTTTGATTCTCAGTTCAGCACTTTTAAAAATACTTTTTGAACCAATCCTCTCCGTAAGCTTTACCTCATCCACTACTGTACTCGCCATGTCCAATCCTGCACCAAATTCTGCCTATGGCACTGACCTGCATTAGCATCCACCCATCAGGGAACCAAGGGACTAGTGAAAATGAGCTGAAAGAAATTAGTAAGGAGGTAATACTCAAATAATTGGGACTACAGGTTGATAAGTCCCCTGGATCACGGCATCATGTGGCACAGTGCTTGGCACTGCTGCCTCACAACGCCAGAGACCTGAGTTACATTCGGTCTTGGGTAACTATAGAGTTTGCACTTTCTCCTTGTATCTGCGTGTGTTTACTCAAGGCGCTCCAGTTTCCTCCCACTACAAAGATGTGCAGGTTAGGTGGAATTATGGGGGTAGAGTAGGGCAGTGGGCCTAGGTAGGGTGCTCTTCAGAGGGTCAATGCAGACTTGATGGGCTGAATGGCCTCCTGTATTGTAGGTATTCTATGTCCTCTCTGGATGAGCAAATGTTAGCCAATTGGCCATTTAAAAATAATATTACACAGTCAACATGGATTCATAAGGAAAATCATCCTTGACAAATTTGGTGGAATTTTTTGAGGATATTGGTTGTAAAGGAGTAACAGTGGATGTGGTGGTGTATTTGGATTTGCAGAAGGCTTTTGATAAGCTCCCACACAGGAGGATAATAAACGCATGGAGAGACTACAGCAACTGTTCATTCCTGTCTGGCACAAAAGCAAAGGGTGTAAGAGGGCCAATCCATGGCTTACAAAGGAAATTAAAAATAGTATCCGATCCAGGGAAGTAGCATACAGATTGACCAAGAAAAATAATAGGTCTGAGGATTGGGAGCAGTTTAGAATGCAGCAAAGAAGGATGAAGGGATTGATTAAGAAGGGGAAAGTACAGTACGAAATGAAGCTTGCAGGGAACGTAAAGACTGACACTAAGAGTTTCTATAGATATGTGAAGAGAGAGATTGGTAAAGAGAAATGTAGGCCCACTGCAGACAGAAACGGGAATGAATAATGAGGGACAAAGAAATGGCTGAGCAATTAAATACATACTTTGGTTCTGCACAAATTAGGACACTAATCTGATCCCAGAAATGTTGGAGAATGAAAGCTTTAGTGAGGGAAGAACTGAGGGAGATAAATATTAGTAGAGAAATGGTGCTGGGAAAACTGATGGGTTTGAAGGCAGATAAATCCCCAGGGCCTGAGAATCTGCATCCCAGAGTCCTTAAGGAGGTGGCTCTGGAAATAGTGGATGCATTGGTGGTCATCTTCCGAGATTCTATAGACTCTGGAACTGTCCCTGCAGATTGGAGGGTAGCTCACGTCACTCCGGTATTCAAAAAGGGAGGTAGAGAGAAAGCAGGGAATTATAGACCAGTAAGCCTAACGTGGGTAGTGGGGGAAATGCTTGAATCCATTATCAAGTAATTTATAGCAGAACATTTCAAAAGCAGTGGCAGGATCAGTCAGCATGGATTTATGAAGGGAAAATCATGCTTGACAAATCTGTTGGAATTCTTTGAAGAGGTAACCAGTACAGTCGACAAGGGGGAGCCAGTCGATGTATGTTTGGACTTTCAGAAGGCGTTTGACAAAGTCCCGCATAAGAGATTATTGTGCAAAATTAAAGCGCATGGGATTGGGGGAAATGTATTGAGGTGGATAGAAAACTGGTTGGCTGAGAGGGAACAAAGAGTAGGGATTAATGGGTCCTTTTCAAATTGGCAGGCAGTAACCAGTGGGGTAGCACGGGGATCGGTGCTGGGACCCCAGCTATTCACTATATATTAATGATTTGTATGAGGGAACAAAATGTTTGCAGATTATACCAAATTAGGTGGGAGGGTGAATTGTGACGAGGATGCAGAGATCCTACAGCAAGATCTGGACAGGTTGGGCGAGTGGGCAAACCAATGGCAGATGCAGTATAATTTGGATAAGTGTGAAATTCCTTTTGGAAGCAAAAACAGGAAGGCAGATAACTACCTGAACGGTTGTAAATTGGGAGAGGGGAGTGTGCAGTGGGACCTGGGTGTCCTTGTGCACCATTCGCTGAAGGTAAGCATGCAGGTGCAGCAGGCAGTAAAGAAGGCTAATGGTATGTTGGCCTTCATTGCAAGAGATCTCGAGTATAGAAGCAGGGATGTGTTGCTGCAATTGTGCAATGCTTTGGTGAGGCCACACTTGGAGTATTGTGTGCAGTTTTGGTCTTCTCTGAGGATGGATGTTCTTGCTCTCGAGGGAGTGCAGCGAAGGTTTACCAGACTGATTACAGGGATGGCGGGACTTGTCATATGAGGAGAGATTGACTAGGTTGGGATTGTTCTCGCTGGAGTTCAGAAGAATGAGGGGAGGATCTCAGAGACTTCTCAGGATTAGACAGGGAAGATGTTACCAATGATGGGTGTGTCCTGAACCAGGGGTCACTGGGGATTCAGGGTAAACCATTTCAGACAGAGGTGAGGAGACATTTCTTCACACAGAATGGTGAGCCTGTGGAATTCATTACCACAGGAAGTAGTTGATGCTAAAACTTTGAATATGTTCAAGAGGTGGCAGGATATAGCGCTTGGGGAGGATGGGATCAAAGGCTATGGGGAGAAAGCAGGATTAGGCTATTGATTTGGATGATCAGCCATGATCGTGATGAATGCGGAGCAGGCTCGTACGTAAACAAAATAATAGCACATGCGATTAGAGGTGATACACTGGTGTGTATTGAGAACTGGTTAGCAGATAGAAAACAGACTTGGAATAAATGGGTCATTCTCAGGATGGCAGGCTGCCCCTAGTGGGATTCATCAAACTAATCCCTGGGGTGGCGAGATTGTTTTATGAAAAGAGATTCGGGAAACTGTTCCTTAGAGTTTCAACGGATTAGAGATGATCTCATTGAAGCTTCCAAAATTCTTCCAGGGTGGATGTGGATAGGATATTTCCCCAGTTTGGTGAGCCTTGAATGAAGGGACACAATCTCAATAGGGGGCAGACCATTTAAGACTGAGCTGAGGAGGAATATCTTCACTGGGGGTGGTGAATCTTTTTTTCTGTTCATCCATGGGATTTTGGGCCTCAGTGCCTCGGCCTTCATTTGTTGCCCGTTCCTAGTTTCCCTTGGGAAAGTGAGAGTGAGAAGTGTTCTTGAACCGCTGCAGTCCCTGTGGTGTAGGCACACTGACTGTTGTTAGGGATGGAGTTCCAGGATTTTGACCCAGCAACAATGAAGGAATTTGGGTAGAATTATGACATCAAGGGATAGTGGGGAACTGGTCAAAGAGGTAGATGATCAGCCACTATCTATTTGAATTGCAGAACAGGCTAGATGGCCTATTACTCCTATTTCCTATGTTCTTGACAAAATACAAGTCACTAGAGACCAAATGACATACGAGCAGAAGCAGGCTTTTCGGCTCATCGAATATGCCCCACCATTCAATGAGATCATGACTGATATTCTTTGTAAATATTTTCTTTTTTTTTTATAAATGTTTTATTGAAATTTTTTTCCCAAACAACAATTTTTCCCTTCTTACAAAGCAAACGCAACAATAACAATACAGAAATTTTAAACAATACACAAGTAACAAAACCCTTTTATCTTTGACCTAAACTAAACCCCCCCCCCTCCCCCTGGGTTGCTGCTGCTGGTCATCTGTCTTCCCTCTAACGTTCCCCTAGGTAGTCGAGAAATGGCTGCCACCGCCTGGTGAACCCTTGAGCCGATCCTCTCAGGGCAAACTTTATCTGCTCCAGTTTAATGAACCCCGCCATATCATTTACCCAGGCCTCCAGTCCGGGGGGTTTCGCCTCCTTCCACATGAGTAGGATCCTGCGCCGGGCTACTAGGGACGCAAAGGCCACAACGTCGGCCTCTTTCGCCTCCTGCACTCCCGGCTCTTCCGCAACTCCAAATAGAGCTAACCCCCAGCCTGGTTTGACCCGGGCCTTCACCACCCGCGAAATCACTCCCGTCACTCCCTTCCAATACCCTTCCAGTGCCGGGCATGTCCAAAACATATGTGCGTGGTTTGCCGGGCTCCCGCCACACCTCCCACATTTGCCCTCCACTCCAAAGAACCTGCTCAATCTTGCTCCCGTTATGTGCGCTCTATGTAGCACCTTAAATTGAATCAGGCTAAGCCTGGCGCATGAGGAAGAGGAATTTACCCTGCTTAGGGCATCAGCCCACATACCCTCCTCTATCTCCTCCCCTAGTTCTTCTTCCCACTTTCCTTTTAGTTCGCCCACCGACTCCTCCCCCTCTTCCCTCATCTCTCGGTAAATCTCTGACACCTTGCCCTCTCCGACCCACACCCCTGAAAGCACCCTGTCCTGTATCCCCTGTGTCGGGAGCAACGGAAATTCCCTCACCTGTTGTCTAGTAAATGCCCTCACCTGCATATATCTCAAGAAATTTCCCCGGGGCAACTTATACTTTTCCTCCAATGCTCCCAAGCTCGCAAAAGTCCCATCTATAAATAAATCTCCCACCCTCCTAATTCCCAACTGGAACCAGCTCTGAAATCCTCCATCCATTCTTCCTGGGGCGAACCTATGGTTGTTCCCCTCTCTGTCGCCTCCACTGTCCCCAGATATTCAATGTTGCCGCCACCACCGGGTTCGTGGTAAACTTTTTAGGTGAGATCGGTAGCGGCGCCGTCACCAGCGCCTCTAAACTCGTCCCTTTACAGGACTTTCTCTCCAGTCTTTCCCACGCCGCTCACTCACCCTCCATCATCCATTTACGTATCATTGCCACATTGGCGGCCCAATAGTAATCGCCCAAGTTCGGTAGTGCCAATCCTCCTCTGTCCCTACTACGCTGAAGGAACCCCCTCCTTACTCTCGGAACTTTCCCTGCCCACACGAAGCTCGTGATGCTCCTGTCTATTTTATTAAAAAAGGTCTTGGTGATTAGTATAGGGAGACATTGAAATACAAATAAGAACCTCGGGAGGACCATCATCTTAATTGCTTGCACCCTGCCCGCCAGCGATAGAGGCTGCATGTCCCACCTCTTGAAGTCCTCCTCCATTTGTTCTACCAACCGTGTCAGATTAAGTCTGTGCAAGGTTCCCCAGCTCCCAGCGATCTGAATCCCCAGGTATCGGAAGTTTCTTTCCACTTTCCTTAGAGGCAAGCCTTCTATCTCTCTACTCTGGTCCCCTGGATGTATCACAAATAATTCACTCTTCCCCATGTTTAGCCTATACCCCGAGAAATCCCCGAACCCCCTCAAAGTTCGCATAACCTCTATCATTCCCCCCGCTGGGTCCGACACGTATAACAATAGGTCATCCGCATATAACGAGACTCGGTGTTCTTCTCCCCCTCTAATCACCCCTCTCCATTTCCTGGAGTCTCTCAACGCCATGGCCAGAGGTTCAATTGCCAACGCGAACAACAATGGAGACAGCGGGCATCCCTGTCTTGTTCCCCTATATAGTCGGAAATACTCCGATCTATGTCGACCTGTAACTACGCTTGCCGTTGGAGCCCCATAAAGAAGTCTAACCCAGCTAATAAACCCGTTCCCAAACCCAAACCTCCTTAACACTTCCCATAAATACTCCCACTCCACCCTATCAAATGCCTTCTCTGCGTCCATTGCCGCCACTATCTCTGCCTCCCCCTCCACTGGGGGCATCATTATCACCCCTAATAGTCGTCGCACGTTAACATTCAGTTGTCTCCCTTTTACGAACCCTGCCTGGTCTTCGTGCACCACCCCCGGGACACACTCCTCTATCCTCGATGCCAGTACCTTTGCCAACAATTTGGCGTCCACGTTCAACAATGAAATGGGTCTATAGGACCCGCACTGCAACGGATCTTTATCCCTCTTCAAAATTAACGATATCGTCGCCTCCGACATCGTCGGGAGTAGAGTCCCCCCTTTCCTGGCCTCATTGAACGTCCTCACCATCAACGGGGCCAACAAGTCCACATATTTTCTGTAATACTCCACCGGGAACCCGTCTGGTCCTGGGGCCTTCCCTGCTTGCATGCTTCCCAGTCCCTTAATAACCTCGTCCACCCCAATCGGTTCCCCAGGCCTACCACCACCCGCTCCTCCACTTTCGGGAACCTCAATTGGTCCAGGAACTGCCGCATCCCCCCCCTCTCCCTCTGGGGGTTGAGACCTATACAGTTCCTCATAGAAGGTCTTGAACACCTCATTTATCTTTCCTGCCCTTCGCACCGTGTCTCCCCTTTCGTCTCTAATTCCTCCTATCTCCCTCGCTGCTGCCCTCTTTCGCAATTGATGAGCCAACAGGCGACTCGCCTTTTTCCCCATATTCATACCTCCTCCCCTGTGCCTTCCTCCACAGTACCTCCGCCTTTCTGGTGGTCAGAAGGTCAAATTCCGTCTGGAGTCGTCTCCTCTCCCTGTACAATTCCTCCTCCGGGGTCTCTGCAAATTCCCTGTCCACCCTTAAAATCTCCCCCAGTCCCTTTCCTTGGCCTCTGTTTTCCTTTTGTGGGCCCCAATGGAGATCAGCTCTCCTCTGACCACCGCTTTTAGTGCTTCCCATACCACTCCCACAGGGACCTCGCCGTCGTCATTGACCTCCAGATATCTCTCAATACACCCCCGCACTCTTGCACACACTCCCTCATCCGCCATCAGTCCCACATCTAATCGCCAGAGTGTTCTCTGCTCCCTTTCCTCTCCTAATTCCAGGTCCACCCAATGTGGGGCATGATCCGAAACCGCTATGGCTGAGTACTCAGCTTCTTCCACCCTAGAGATCAACGACCTTCCCAAAACAAAAAAATCTATCCGGGAGTACACTTTATGGACATGGGAGAAGAAGGAAAACTCCCTAACCCTAGGTCTAAGAAATCGCCATGGATCCACTCCCCCCATTTGGTCCATAAACCCCTTAAGTACCTTGGCCGCTGCCGGCCTTCTTCCGGTCCTTGAGCTGGATCTATCTAGCCCCGGGTCCAGCACCGTATTAAAGTCCCCTCCTAAAATCAAGTTTCCTACCTCCAGGTCCGGTATACGCCCCAGCATCCGTCTCATAAATCCCGCATCGTCCCAGTTTGGGGCATACACGTTAACCAACACGACCTCCATTCCCTCCAGCCTGCCACTCACCATTACATATCTACCTCCGCTATCTGCTACGATGTTCTTTGCTTCAAATGCGACCTGTTTCCCCACCAAAATGGCCACCCCTCTATTCTTTGCGTCCAGTCCTGAGTGGAACACCTGTCCCACCCATCCTTTCCTTAGCCTAACTTGGTCCGCCACCTTTAGGTGCGTCTCTTGGAGCATAACCACGTCTGCCCTTAGTCCTTTCAAATGCGCGAGCACTCTGGCCCTTTTTATCGGTCCGTTCAGGCCTCTCACGTTCCACGTGATCAGCCTCACTAGGGGGCTACCTGCCCCCCTCCCGTGTCGACTAGCCATTACCTTCTCTAGGCCAGTCCCATATCCCGCCTCCGCGCTCCCGCTCGCTCCCCCAGCGTCGCACACCATCCCCGCCCACCCACTCTTTAGCCATTTCCTTTTGGATTTCCGCAGCAGCAACCCAGTTGTCCCCCCCCCTCCCCCTCCCTCCCCCCCTCCCCGCTAGATCTCTTTCTAGCATGATTGCTCCCCCCATATTACTTCCGTAAGTCAGCTGACTTCAACTGACCCCGGCTACTCCTGCTCACTCCTCGACCCCCCCCATGTGGGGAACTCCCCTCTGCCTTGCGCCTGTCTTCCCGCCTTATTCTTTCTGGTGCGGGAACATCCCTTTACCTGACCCGCCTCTTATGGCGCAGCTCCCTTTCCCCTCCCCCTCCCCTTCCCCATTCTCCAACTATGTCCCGTCTTTCCCCCCTCACCGGCGCCCACATTTCCCCAATGTCTCCCCCCTTCCCTGTTTACTTCTCAATTAACTTCCACCGTAACATTAACAATAACATTTCCTGCAGCATCAGTCCCTCAGTTCCGATCCAATTTCTCTTCTTTGATAAAGGTCCATGCTTCCTCCGCCGTCTCGAAATAATGGTGTCTCTCCTGATACGTGACCCATAGTCTTGCCGGCTGCAGCATCCCGAACTTCACCTTCCTTTTATGCAACACCTCTTTGGCTCGATTGAAGCTCGCCCTCCTTCTCGCCACCTCCGCACTCCAATCCTGGTATACCCGTACCACTGCATTCTCCCATCTGCTACTCCGCACCTTTTTAGCCCATCTCAGGACCTCTTCTCTATCCTTAAGGCGGTAAAATCGCACGATTATCGCCCTGGGTGGTTCTCCCGCTTTTGGTCTTCTCGCCGGAATCCGATTTGCCCACTCCACCTCCAAGGGGCCCGTAGGGGCCTCAGCACCCATCAGTGAGCTCAGCATCGTACTTGCGTACGCTCCACAGTCCACTCCTTCCACACCCTCAGGGAGACCCAGTATCCGAAGGTTCTTCCTTCGCGCTCCATTTTCTAGGGCTTCGATCCTTTCAGTACACTTTTTATGAAGTGCCTCATGCGTCTGTGTCTTAACCGCCAGGTCCAGGATCTCGTCCTCAATATCTGTCACCTTCTGCTCCACCACGCGGAGCTCTGTCTCCTGGGTCTTTAATTTCTCCTTGAGCCCCTCAATTGCCTGTAGCAACGGGGTCAGCACCTCCCTCTTCAGCAGCTCCACGCACCGTCTCACAATTTCATGCTCAGGCCCCCATGTCGCCTGCGCTTTCTCCGCCGCCATCTTGTACTTCTCTCTTTCTGACCCTTTGGTCGACGATTCCTCGCGCTGCAGCCGCCGCCGCCGGTTTTTTCCTCCTTCGTTTGGGGGGGGACTCCCTTCTCACACGCCCCACACCGGGTTGCGTCGTCGAAAAATTCCCTGTTGGGGCTCTTAAAAGAGCCCGAAGGTCCGTCAGAGCTGGAGCCGCCGAAGCGTGCGGCTAGCTAGGCATCACCGCAACCGGAAGTCCCTTCAGTGGCCTTGATGAGGTCCTTTCACAGTTGTTCCCTCTGCTGCTAGAATTCACTTTTGATACAGGCCCTCAGGTCAGCTTGCAGCTTTAAGCTTGCCCTTCCCCCGCCTGCATGCTGGAAGAGGCCCTGTTTATCCTGCAGTTGCAGCCAAATCTTTTACTGTTTCTGCGTGTGTCTGGCAACCAAGAGACATACCCTTCCTGGGGGACACTGTCGGGGGAATATTGCAGCCTTCTTCCCACACCGGGAAATGTCAAACAAATGCCGTGGGGGCCCTGTAAAAGAGCCCAAAAGTCCGTTCCAAGCAGGAGCTGCCGAATATGCGACCTAGCTCTGCATAGCCGCACCCGGAAGTCGTGTTGTAAATATTTTCATGGGACACTTTTAAATTTATATACAAATACAAAGACATAACAAAAACATGAACAAGCCCTCTACCCTGTGACCCCCTCTTCCCCCCCCCCCCCCCAAACAGCTGACCATGACCAGCTCTTTAAAATACATAACAAACGGTTGCCACCTTTAGTTAGAACTTCCCAGTCGATTTCTCTCCCCCCTCCCAGCATGTATTTAACTCTCCAAATGCAAAAATTCCAGGAGGTCCCCCAGCAACACCAAGGCACTGGGTGGAGAAACTGATGTCCACTCCAGCAGAACCTACCTGTGAGGCAGCAGCTAGGCGAAGACTAAAACATCTCCCCTTGCTCCTGCCTACAACTCCAGCAGCTCTGCCACGCCAAATAGGGCCTCCAGGTGATCCGGCACCAGCTCCCTACCTGGTGTGAAGAAAGAGCCCCAAATGTTCGCTAGCTTACGATATGCCAGACCATTTGTATGCAATTCGCTGGGCCCCTCACACCGTTCGCACTTATCTTTTACCCCCTCAAATACCAAACCGATTCTTGCCCCGGTTAAATATGCCCGATGCACCACCTTCAGTTGTACGAGCCCTAGCTTTGCACACAACGATGTGGCATTCACTTTTTAAGACCTTACACCACACCCCCTTCCACTTCACCCCCTAGTTCCTCCTATTTAGCCTTGATCTCCTCCAGTGAGGCCCCGTCCTCTGGCAGCAGCCTCCCATAGATACCTGAAGTTTTACCCTCCTCCAACCTGCCCAGCTCAGGACCCGTCCCACCAATGACGTGGGCAATGCAACCAGAAAACTCAAACCTTCTTCTCAAAATTCCTGACTTGCAAAGTACCTGAACACCTTCGACTGCGCGAGCCCATACTCCTCCACTTACCCCCCCCAAACTCGCAAACCACCCCTCCAGAAACAATCCCCTGTTACTGCCAACCACTTATCCTCTCCTCCCCAAAACCTGGCGTCCACCCTAGCCAGTTCAAACATATGGTTGTCCCTGATGGGTATCATTTATGACCCTCTACCTGCTTTAAGGTGTTGCCTTGGTTGCCTCCATATTTTTAGCATACCCACCACCACCGGGTTCCCCAAAAACTTCCTCCAGGAGAGCAAAGCGGGGCCATCACCAATCCTGTCTCCACACAAAATATGGCCTCCAACTTTACCCAATCTGACTCCTGGACCCCTCACCAACCCAACATCTCCATATTTGCCACTCCATAGTAGTAAAGCAGATTTGGCAGCCCCAGCTCTCCTGACTGCCGGTCCCTCTGTAGGACCACCCAGCAGATCCTCGCCACCTTCCCTGCCCATATAAACGACAAATCATGCTTTCCACCCCTACAAAGAACACCTTTGGTAGAAACACCAGCAGGTATTGAAACAGGAACCAGAACCGTGGCAAGAAATTCACCCGGTTAAATGACAGCGGGAGACTATCCCATCTCTGTAGGTCTGCCTTCACCCTGCTCACCAAGCTTATGAAATTTAGCTTTCGAAGCTGCACCCAATCCCTTGCCACCTGAAAGTACCTGTCCACCAAGTACCTGAAATGTGGGTTCATCAGCCTGAACAGCAACACTCCCAAATTAGTTCCCCTCCCCAGCCAGGTGACCAGAAAACATTCACTTTTGTCCCAATTCAGTTTATACCTGAAAAAAAGCTCTGAACGACTTTACTATCCCTATTATGCCCCCATCGTCAGGACCGGATCCGTGATGTACAGCGACAGATAGTCAGCATACGGACATCCTATGCTCCTTCCCACCCCCCTCATTATCCCCCTCCACTCATCCAAACCTGACTTACCACCCCTTTATGGAGCCTTACCTGGTGATCTACTCACAAGTGGGTCTCCTGCCACAGCACCACATTGGCTTTCAAACTCTTCAAGTGCTTGAAAACCATTGTCTGTTTCACTACCTGGTGTCCCATCCTCTTCTGGGGGGTGATCCCACCCTCCAGGTCCTGGAGCCCATACGAGATGACACCTTACCCCACCCAATGGGTGGCCCAGCCAACCCCCCACCCTCCCCAGTCACTGTCAGCAAACAAACCATCATCCCTTCCCAGGAACCCCCCTACCACTTCCTCTCTCAACCACCTCATTCCCTGCTCTATCCATCCCCTTACTATTCACACCTCCTAGGCTCACCAAAACCCGCCTAAACAGTTTCAGCAGGCCGCAGCCCTCCCCCATTCTGCTTCCCCCACATTTACTCGCCAACGAAAGCTTGCTACCTTGGGCGCCCCTCCATCAGAGTCCCCCTCCGACTCAAACAAAGAAATTGAAGCCTCGCCACCCCACCCCTCAACTTGCCACCCTAAAAATAAAGCACCCACCAAAGGACTGGCCACTGAACCCTTACCGATTCCCCAGTTACCCTCCAATAAAATAAGGGCATTCCAACAGCTTTGAAGGGAACCAGCTATTTCTGATAGGTAAAAGGATCATTGCTTTCGCTATTTTGAGGTAAATACTAAAGCCCAGTTTGAAATCCACTTTAAAATGGATTTCATCATAAGACATCAAGCATAACCTTAGCTTGCAGTAACAAAAGCACAGAATTTGAAACATCCGCAGGCTAGCTAGAAACAAATGCAATCTTTCTACCGAAAAGTTAAATTGACATTATAAACTGTCCATTGTTCTAATGAACAGAATTGCAGAAGTTCAAATTAGTTTCATTAACAGTATTAAACAGTACCACAATCTGATCAAGGTTGAAATAAGCACCATGACAACATGAATCCACTATTGTTCAAAATATGAATAGTATAACAGTCAGCAAAAAACAGTAGAAACCAGATCTGATTAAAAGTGTAAATCGCATTCCAATACACAGCAAACACCAAATATGAAATATTTATACAGTTATGTTGCATATTGAGGATTGGCAACCAACCATCCAATCAAATGTATTTGAAACTCACCCAAACCAATCAGTATGACGCAGGAGTAGGTAGAGATGGTTTCAGATTGATAACATTTTTCTTAAACATAGAGGTCCGGGCAGCCATTTTTCATTCCGGGATCCCTCTATACTATTTACCTAACTATTTGCTATCCTTATTTCGTATTTTCATATTTCTACTCTAACTCTAAAAGTCTGCGCAAGCTGTTTTGCTTTGAGCAAGAAACCATTACTGTATTTTGAAAGTTAAATCTGTTTGTAAACAACTAAGTCGATTATATCTCTTAACGTCTTCTGCTGGCAGGGGCTTTATTGAGAATATTTGATTTGTAACTCTCAATTATAATCAATAGACACAATAAAAGATTTAATTTCGCATCCGAGCCATGTAGCTTAAATTTCTACTGAGTTCAAAGTGTATACGAGACTACACTTAAACAGCATGGTAGATTTCAGCAAACTTGGCAAACGAAAACATACTAATTTATCTAAATATTAGTCCTCCACCAGCCCCAATGTCTCTTGTCCACCACGATCTGCCAAGTCCCAGGCCTTCTGCTTGAATGAACGCCTTCCCCGCCATCTCGAAATAATGGTCTCTCCCATTGCGCATGACCCTCAACTTTGCTGAGAGATACAGAAATCTGAAAACCTGCACGAACAGACTCGATTGCAGCACAGAATAGACTACCCCGCACTCAATTCTTATACAGTGCCACCTTTGATTTATTGAAGGCAGCTCTGCTTTTCTCCAAATCCACCTTGAGATCCTAGTTGGATTGGATTGGATTTGTTTATTGTCACGTGTACCGAGGTACAGTGAAAAGTATTGTTCTGCGAGCAGCTCAACAGATCATTAAGTACATGAAATGAAAAGAAAATACATAATAGGGCTATACAAGGTATTCAATGTAACTACATAAGCATCGGATGAAGCACACTGGTGTAGTGTTAATGAGGTCAGTCCATAAGAGGGTCATTTAGGAGTCTGGGGGCAGTGGAGAAGAAGCTGTTTTTGAGTCTATTCGTGCAGGTTTTCAGATTTCTCTAACTCCTGCCCGATGGAAGAAATTGGAAGAGTGAGTAAGCCGGGTGGGAGGGGTCTTTGATTATACTGCCGGCTTTCCCCAGGCAGCAGGAGGTGTAGATGGAGTCAATGGATGGGACGCACGTTCATGTGATGGACTGGGCTGTGTTCACGATTCTGAGGTTTCTTGCGGTCCTGGGCCGAGCAGATGCCATAACAGGCTGTGATGCAGCCTGATAGGATGCTTTCTATGGTGCATCTGTAAAAGTTGGTAGAGTTAATGTGGACATGCCGAATTTCCTTAGTTTCCTGAGGAAGTAGAGGCGCTGTTGTGCTTTCTTGGTGGTAGCGTCAACGTGGGTGGACCAGGATAGATTTTTGGAGATGTGCACCCCTAGGAATTTGAAACTGCTAACTATCTCCACCTCGGCCCCGTTGATGCTGACAGGGGTGTGGACAGTACTTTGCTTCCTGAAGTCAATGACCAGCTCTTTAGTTTTGCTGGCATTGAGGGATAGATTGTTGTCGCTGCACCACTCCACTAGGTTCTCTATCTCCCTCCTGTATTCTGACTCTCGTTATTCGAGATCCGGTCCACTATGGTCGTATTGACGAATGTGAGATAAAATAGTTACTTTAGAGATATTAGTTAATGTAATGTAGAAATAAGCCACTTTGATTCGGGTTAGTTCAGAGACAAAGGATGTTAGACCGCATGGGGAAAGCAGGAAGAGGTGTGTCTACGAGAGTGATGCTGGATTGATAGGGGCCAGAGGAAGGGATTGGAAGTGAGCCAATCAGAATAGATCAAACAGGTCAGGAGGGATATAGGCTGACCTATGGGCGTCGAGTATGTGAAACTTGATACCATTTGAATTGATTTGCAGAGATCCCTTTGTCTCTTTGTTCATTCGCTTTCTGGGATGTAGGAGACTGGATGTCTCTTATGTTTCTGTGAAATGAATCAAGCTTGCAAGCTGAATAAAATAACTAATGTTATACCTGCAAATCCATCTCGACTTTTATTGAGGCCAGACTGACGGATAAAGAAATTTGGGATTCAACAGTATCGTCAGCAAACTTGTAGATGTAGTTGGAACCATATTTTGCCACGCGGTCGTGTGTGCGCAGGGAGTAGAGTAGGGGGCTATGTACACAGCCTTGCGGGGCCCCGGTATTGAGGACTATTGTGGGGAGGTGTTGTTGTTCATTCTTACTGATTGTGGTCTGTTCGTCAGAAAATAGAGTATCCAGTTGCAGAGTGAGGAGCCAAGTCCTCGGTTTTGGAGCTTTGATATGAGCTTGGCTGGGATTATGGTGTTGAAGGCGGAGCTGTAGTCAATAAATAGGAGTCTGATGTAGGAGTCCTTGTTGTCGAGATGCTCTCGGGATGAGTGTAGGGCCAGGGAAATGGAGTCTGCTGTGGACCGCTTGCAACGGTATGCCAATTGCAGTGGATCAAGGTGTTCTGGGAGTATGGAGGTGATGCACTTCATGATCAACCTCTCAAAGCACTTAATTACGACTGAAGTCAGGGCCACCGGACGGTAGTCATTGAGGCACGTTGCCTGGTTCTTCTTTGGCACCGCGTGTATCATGTTGGTCTTCTTGAAGCAGGTACTCAGGGACCTCTGAGTGGAGTAGGGACAGGTTAAAGATGTACACGAATACCTCTGCCAGCTGGTCCGCGCAGGCTCTGAGTGCACGACCAGGGATCCCGTCCGGGCCCGCCGCCTTCCGAGGGTTCACTTTCAGGAAGGCCGATCTGACTTCGGAAGCTGCTGGGGCACTCGACAGCGGATTGTTGGTTTCCTGCTTGAACCGAGCATAGAATGCATTGAGTTCATCGGGGAGGGGTGCGCTGCTGCCGGAGATACTGTTCTGCTTCACTGTGTAGCCTGTTATGTTGTTTAGTCCTTGCCACAACCGCTGAGTGTCTGGTAAATTTGAATCTCCGTGCCTTCCCACGTCATCTCCCATGTCTGCTTGGCCTCAGACCTCAGCACCTTCTCCTTCGCCTGGTAGCCATGAAAGCACACGATCACCGTCCTCGGCGGCTCATTCATCCACAGCTTCGGCCAAAACGATCCTTGGGCCCTATCCAACCTCATAGTTGATGTGTTGGGTACTCTGGATCTGTGGAGATTGCTTTTACCTTAGCAGTAACATAGACAGGCTACCAACACTTGTAATAGTACAACACTATTTTATTAAGCTAGAAACTGTTAAACATACTTTCACTGTGGGTTAACGCAATATTAGATTAAACTAAAGACCTATGCCTGTCCTAAATATGCACTCAGCACATGGTGAATATCTGTGTTGTAAGCTCTGTCCTTCTGAGAGGCTGCATCCCAAATGAGCAGGAAAATTGATGCCCCCTGTCTTTGTAGTGAGTGTGCTCTAACTGGTGATTGGCTGCAGTGTTGTGTGTTGATTGGTCTTGCTGTGAGTCCATCAGTGTGTGTCTGCAGCATGATATACTGGTGTATATTATGACATCTCCCCCCCCCCCCCCCCCATTTATTTAAAAAAAAAATGTATGTTTGTGGCAATCAATAATGTGTGGTGATAATGTTCCTAACTACGTGTGGGGTGCGAAGACATATTTACAGGACTGCGTACATGAGAACTAAGCTATTTACATGGGAAGGTGCCTGGTGCAGAGAAGCAGTATGCAACAAGAGTAACGAGATCAACACTATATATAAACCAGGGAAACGATCAAACAAAGCAACGAAACAATTCAGAGAGTCCATAAATTCGAAAAGTTCATAAATTTAGTCTCTGAGGTGGGTGACAAATTCTGGTTGACCGCCTCAAGGGTGGATCGAGAGCCGCCGGTTCAGGAGCGGGCAGGACTGCGTCAAAGTCAGGGGGAGGCAGAGTGACAGGGAGCTCCGCATAGTCCGTAGCAGGGTCAGCAGGAGGGCGAGGCGACACTGGAGGATCACGTGGCGAGCGTGGAACAAGACGAAGGGTGTGTCGATTGCGGCGCAGAATAGAGCCATCTGGTAGATGAACCAGGAACGAGCGGGGGGCCACCTGCCGAAGGACAACAGCGGTTGCAGTCCAGCCACCATCTGGAAGATGGACGCGGATGTTGTCATCTGGAGCCAGAGCAGGGAGATCAGTTGCACGGGAGTCATGAGCCGCTTTGTGCTGTGCACGAGACAGCTGCATACGACGAAAGACCGGAATGTGGTCGATGTCTGGGATAGGATGGACGGCACCGTCGTCCTCTGGGTGCAATTCATGAGTAACTGGGCTGGCAACAGGCCAGTGGACAGTGGGGCGGAGCAATAGGCCAGCAAGGTAGAAATCAGACCCAGCATCGGCCACCTTGCATAGGAGCCGTTTGACGATATGTACTCCCTTCTCTGCTTTGCCGTTGGATTGGGGGTACAGGGGACTGGACGTCAGGTGGTCAAAATAGTACCGCCTGGCAAAGGGGGACCATTCTTGGCTGGTGAAGCAGGGGCCATTGTCCGACATAACCATGAGCAGGATGCCGTGTCGAGCAAAGGTTTCTTTACGTGCACGAATGACTGCCGACGAGGTGAGATCGTGCAACCATATCCCCTCTGGGTACTTCGAAAAGTAGTCCACGATCAGGACATAGTCTCTACCCAGCGCGTGGAACAGGTCGATGCCCACCTTGGTCCATGGTGACGTGACCAACTCATGGGGCTGCAGGGTCTCACGTGGTTGGACCGGCTGGAAGCGCTGACAAGTGGGGCAGTTAAGCACTATGTTGGCTATGTCGTCATTAATGCCGGGCCAGTACACTGCCTCTCGGGCCTGTCGGCGGCACTTTTCCACGCCAAGGTGGCCCTCGTGTAGCTGTTCCAGGACAAGCTGGCGCATGCTATGCGGGATGACAATGCGGTCCAGTTTTAGAAGAACCCCGTCTACTACCGCCAGATCATCTCTGACATTATAGAATTGAGGGCATTGGCCCTTGAGCCACCCGTCCGTTAGGTGGCGCATGACACGCTGTAGCAAGGGGTCAGCCGCCGTCTTGCGGCGAATTTGGACGAGGCGTTCATCCGAGACAGGTAGATTAGAGGCCGCGAATGCCACATGGGCGTCAACCTGGCAGACAAATCCCGCTGGGTCACATGGAATGTTGACTGCCCTGGAGAGAGCGTCAGCAATGATGAGATCCTTGCCTGGGGTGTATACCAACTGGAAGTCATACCGCCGGATCTTGTGAAGAATACGCTGCAGGCGAGGCGTCATGTCGTTCAAGTCTTTCTGTATTATATTGACCAGCGGGCGATGGTCGGTCTCGACGGTGAATTGAGGAAGTCCGTGGACGTAATCGTGAAATTTAACAACATCGGTCAGAAGGCCCAGGCACTCCTTTTCTATCTGCGCGTAGCGCTGCTCCGTTGGGGTCATCGCACGTGACGCATATGCAACGGGGCCCATGATGAGTCCTCGTCACATTGAAGGAGCACTGCCCCAATGCCGGATTGGCTGGCATCGGTCAAAATTTTGTTCTCCTTTGTTGGATCAAAGAAGGCTAAGACCGGGGCCGTGGTCAGTTTTGCCTTGTGGGCAGGGAGCCAGTGGAAGTCTGTCGTCTTCCTGACCAGGTTCCTGAGAGCCGTGGTATGAGAGGTGAGGTTAGGGGTGAATTTCCCTAAAAAATTGACCATGCCCAGAAATCAGAGGACCGCCGCCTTGTCCTCTGGTGTTTTCATAGCTGTGATAGCAGCTACCTTGTCCGCATCCGGCTGCACACCCAATTGGGAGATGTGGTCCCCGAGGACCTTAAGTTCTGTCTGACCAAAAGAGCTTTGGCCCTGTTGAGGCGGAGGCCATGCTCATGTATACGTCTGAATACACGCTGGAGGTGACTAACATGTTCCTGCGGGGTGGTGGACCAGATGATTGTCATCAACATAGACGCGAACAGCTTCAATATCTTCCATCATTTGTTCCATAATCCTATGGAACACTTCTGAAGCAGATATGATTCCAAACGGCATCCTGTTGTAACTATCTTCCAAAGGGGGTGTTAAACGTGCAGAGTTTCCTGCTGGATTCATCGAGCTGGATTTGCCAGAATCCTTTTGAGGCGTTGAGTTTGGTAAAGAGCTTGGCGTGAGCCATCTCACATGTGAGCTCTTCGCGCTTGGGATTTGGATAGTGCTCTCTCATAATATTGCGATTGAGATCCTTGGGATCAATGCAAAGTCTCAATTCGCCGGAAGGCTTTTTTACACATACCATGGAACTGACCCAGTCGGTCGGCTCCGTGACTTTGGAAATCACTCCTTGGTCCTGGAAGTCCTGCAGCTGCTGCTTGAGGCGATCCTTAAGGGGTGCTGGGACCCTGCGAGGTGCGTGCACCACAGGCGTAGCATTCGGTTTTAATAAAATCTTGTAGGTGTACGAGAGCGTGCCCATGCCCTTGAAGACGTTGTGGTACTGGTTGATAATGGCATCGAGCTGCGCCCTGAAGTCAGTGTCCTGAAAGGCAGACGCGTCAGCAGGAGAGAGAGAGTGAACTCTCTGAACTAGGTTCAACAGCTTGCATGCCTGCGCGCCAAGCATGGAGGCTTTCGAGGAGCCTACGATTTCAAAGGGAAGGATGGCTTTGCGTGACCTGTGCGTCACTTCAGGTTGGCATGAGCCGCTGGCAGCAATGGCATTGCCATTATAATCTAATAGCTGGCAGGCTGATGGCAGGATGGCTGGTTTGACACTAAGGCTTTGGAGGTCAGACCGCGTAATGAGATTGGCGGAGGCACCGGTGTCCGGGCGGAATCGTATTTGGGACCAGTTGACCGGAAGGGTGGCACACCACTCATCGTCCGGATCGATGCTGTGCACTGGTAGAGGCTGGATTCTTTGCTTCGGGGACACCCTGTTTGTTGTAATGATACCGACTCGAAAAGGCGTCCTCGGTGTCAATATCGGGTAGCAGGTCCGAATCGGGCTTGGTGACCGTGGGTTGAATGGCCCGGACATTCCTGCGAGGCTGGCTGGAGCGACGAGAGTTGGCAGGCTGAGCTGATCTGCATAAAGCAGCATAGTGGCCAGGTTTGCCACATTGCCGGCATCGTCGGGATTTGGCAGGACATTGCCATTTTAAATGGACGGAGTCACAGTTGCCGCACGTTGTAGCATCGGTACGCTTGCTGCGCCACCTCGCATGCGCGGCGCAGCCATACGTGGTGTGCGCCTGCGTAGTACGTTCGTCAACGTCCCCTCGTTCGGTGCGCACAAGCGCGGGAGTCCACGAAAAGCATGCAAAATGGCCGCCCTCATCCAGGCTGAGGCCCTGGAGTTGCTCGATTGCTTGGACCCGTTCTGCCTCGTGGGGACCTTGCCGCGCTGTTTCAGCCGTTTGGGTGTGGGAATACCGACTAGTGGAGTGTTCATGTAGCATGCAGGTCTCGATGGCAATCGCTAGGGTGAGCTGCTCTACCCTGAGGAGCTGCTGGCGCAGGGGGTCCGACTGAACACCAAAAACGATCTGGTCGCGTATCATGGAGTCTGAGGTGGGCCCGTAATTACAGGACTGCGCAAGGATGCAGAGGTGGGTGAGAAAGGACTGGAAAGGTTCATCCTTACCCTGCAAACGCTGTTGGAATACAGAGCGCTCAAAACTATCATTCACCTCGATGTCGCAGTGACTGTCAAACTTCAGGAGGACCGTCTTGAATTTTGATTTACCTTCACCATCAGCAAAGGTGAGAGAATTGAAAATGTGGATGGCATGGTCCCCGGCCGTGGATAGGAAGAGAGCGATCTTCCTGGTGTCTGAGGCAGCTTCCCGGTCTGTGGCTTCAAGGTAGAGCTGGAAGCGTTGTTTGAATATCTTCCAGTTGGCCCCTAGGTTACCGGTGATGCGGAGCGGCGGCGGGTAGACGCTGTCCTTTTGCAGGATGGCTGTATGCTGGTGGAAGGCAGATCTAGGAAGGTGGAAGGTAGGTCTAAGAAGTTCTAACATCCCTCAACTACTGGTACCATAATGTGTTGGGTACTCTGGATCTGTGGAGACTGCATTTACCTTAGCAGTAACATAGACAGGCTACCAACACTTGTAATAGTACAACATTATTTTATTAAGCTAGAAACTGTTGAACATACTTTCACTGTGGGTTAACACGATGTTAGATTAAATTAAAGACCTATGCCTGTCCTAACCAGTCTATGCACTCAGCACATGGTGAAGATCTGTGCTGTAAGCTCTGTCCTTCTAAGAGGCTGCATCCCGAATGAGCGGGAACTCTGATGCCCTCTGTCTATATAGTGAGTGTGCTCTAACTGGTGATTGGCTGTGGTGTTGTGTGTGTTGATTGGTCCCGCTGTGTGTCCATCAGTGTGTATGTCTGCACCATGAAATACTGGTGTATATTATGACAATAGTGGAGACATTTTCTTTCTCCCCCATCAGCTTCCTCCGCATCTCTGCTATAAACTTTGTTGTCCTCGGACCCTCTACAGCTCCACAGTCTGCAGGTTCGCGAGTCCAGCTCCCTAAATCCTCCACTGTTGCTCTCAGGCCCCTTTTCCGATCTTCCATCTTGGCCATTTTAACTTCTAGCAAGGCGAGCTGGTCACTGTACCTCAACAGTGCCTCCTCCACCCCTTTCAATACTTCACCCTGCTGCTGCACTGTCTCAGAAGTTCTTCTGAGTATTTTCCTTATTGGGGCCAGCAAGTCCACCCCCGTATCTCCCTCCAGCATCTCCATCCCTTGCCTCTCAAAGTGTTCACTGAACTGCCGATCAAACTCCACCACCATCAACTCTGTTGAAGTATCCACTGTTACACTGGCGGCCTCTCCCAGCCCACTTGCCTCTGCCATTCTCTCAGCCCACGCACCCTTCATCGTGCTCAACTGCTGGTGGACTAGCACTTAAATCCTTCCTCTCCTGATTTTTCCGCAGGTTCTTGGCCATCCTCCACCAACTATTTTAGGTGGGGATAGTTTTTCATCCAATTTGCCTCACAAAAAACAGGTGAAAAGGGCCGAAGACTCAGGACTCTGGCGGGAGCAACCCAACATGCGACTTCCTCTTACCTGCCGCCACCAGAAATCCTAGATCATGACTGATCTGATATAATCCTCAGCTCCTCTTTCCCGCCTTATCCCCACAACCCTTGATTCCCTTTCTGATTAAAAATCTGTCTAACTCAGCCTTGGGCATACTTTAATGACTCAATCTCTAAAACCCTCTGTGGTAAATAATTCCACAGATTCACTATCCTGGCGATTGGTTGGTTAGTGCTGTGGTCTACAATGATGATTTCCATTATCTCACGCCTTGAAGTTCCAACATAAAGAGAAATATTAGAGCAAGTGACAAACGTTTAACTCCTTGGTGTAAATGGTCTTGTTGTAACCCTGCATGGGACTCCTTCAGCTGGGGATGATTGTTCCCTCGTGCTGATTCTGTTGTGAGTTAATCAACACTAGTACAACAGGTCAGCTGTAGCAACTGACAGGAAGGAGTGAGGACCAAGAGATGTGTGACTGGGTCCTGTGTAAACACTGCTGTTATGCTGAATAAACGTTTGCCATTTACTTTGGGTCTCCGTTCTGAAGCGACATTGATGTTTTGCATTCTGTGAGGATCTGCCTCAGAAATTATCTGGGAGGTATGTAGGATAGTTGAAGGCTATTAAAAGGTTAAATTCAGGCTATTACTTTAAGTTAAATTGCAAGAATGAGACGAGACGACAGATTCAAACCAGTAAAATGTAAATTTAGTATTGCAGTCAGAACGTTTATCTTAACACGAGTGATCAACACATTTATAGATATTGGAGGTGACACAGGATTGACTAGCTAATTTAGCCATAAGGACTCTCTAATCGGACAGGGAACCTATTATCTCTCTGCAGATAGGAGATCAACATCACTCATTTGTAATCGACACCGGGGCAGCCATGTCTTCTGTGCAATCAGCACTTAAATTACCATTATCCGACCACACGCAGCAATTGTCAGGGTTCCAAGGACAGGTGTGTGAGTATCCTATTTCTGAACCTGTGACAGTCACTTACGAGAATAAGTCTGCAGAGCATCAGTTTGTAGTGACTACTAGATTGGACTGTAACTTGTTGGCCCGAGATTTACTGTGTATCTTCCAGCTACAGCTAGAATGCGGAGATGAGGGGGTAACGGTTACATCATGGAGGATGAGACAACAGTGCTATATTTCTATCACCCCCCCAGTGGTGGACGTTAGACGTTGAACAGTCACTGCATCACGTTACCCTGGCCTATGACAGAACTGGACGAAACAGGGAGTTGGAGGACAAATACCGGCCATTACTTGAGACCGAATGGCCAGTCAAGGTTACAGCCACAGTCACGGGAAAAGAAGGTACAGCCGATTTTGTTACAATACCACCACATTTATGGCCACAGTCAGCTTCGGTAAGCCCTCATATTACACGTCAGGTCCACGACCAGTACCATGCCAGGGATCTGGGGCAAATGGTAAGGAGGGTAGTGGATCATTCGGATCCAACAGAGTACGCACTTCAAGTCATGCCGGATGGCACTACCATAAAATATTTTGAGGTCCCTGAAACAATTAACACTCTACTGCAGCATCACTGGGGACATGATGTTGTGGAATATGTCAATCCACAGGTCTGGGCGAAATACCCATCACAAGTGGGAAAGACAAATGTTACACCTATAAAGGTAACGATTAAGGATCATGTAAAGCTACCTTCCATTCGGCAATACCCCCTGAAATCCCAAGCTGCTCCGTCTATAGACAAATTAATTCAAGAGCTGTTGCAACAGGGTATTTTGGTCCCTTGCCAATCAGAATGTAACACCCCCATACTTGCTGTGCCTAAACCAGCCAAACCAGACCAGTACCGATTAGTACAGGATTTACGTTCAATCAATGCCATCGCATAGCCGTTACATGCTCTCACCCTCCAACAGGATATTACGGTGTATAGCTCCCACTCGGTCATTGCACTACTGAGGCAACTGCAGACTCAGCATCATACCGCAGCTCGTCAGAATAGGTATGAGATATACCTTTTGAACAATCCACGTCTGACATTTAACCACTGTACCACTATCAATCCAGCCTGTTTTCTTAGTGGTCCCCCTGTCCATGAAGACGCACCTGGCCACGACTGTTTAGCCTTGATTCAGGAAACTACCACAATAAGGGGCGATTTGAGTGACATTTCGTCAGAACAACCTGACATGATTGTGTGGTCAAATATCCCACCGGGGTTTAGTTAATTACCTACTGCAGGCCCTCCTTATGCCCGCGCAGATTTCCGTTATTAAATGCGCTGCCCACACGAATGGTACAACCCCAGTTGACGTTGGTAATGAACGAGCAGATTGTGCAGCGCGAACAGCCGCGCAAATTCAGCAAGTGATGGTGCCTAAGATGTTAAGTCAGACTAAATGATCTACTATAAATATGTCTGCTTCTGACAAGTCAATGCCAACCATCCAAGACGTCATAAGGTTACAGGAGGACGCTCCTGAGAGTGATAAACAAATGTGGAAACGGTTAGGTTGTACATATGATTCTGTTTCCTCTTTATGGACCACGCCTGCACATCAGACTTGTATGTCTGATGTGCTGGCTTTATGGGTCATTGAATGTGTACACTTTTTGCAACTCATTGTGGGGCTCGAGGGGCTAGTGATTTGTTGCTGGACACTTGGTGGCACCCTAAAATGCAGGGGTTGGCCCAAAGTATCAGTAATCGGTGTTTGATTTGTCAGCAATATAACACCGGAAAAGGTATCCCTTGTGGGATGGGGCAAACACCGTTGCCCAGTGGTCCCTTTGAGACGCTCCAAATGGATTACATTGAGTTGGAAAGGTGTCAATGTTATAAATATGTTTTGGTCATTGTGGATGTGTTCAGCAGATGGGTCGAGGCGTATCTGACTATCGATAATAAAGCTGCTACTGTGGTTAAAGTCTTGATGAGGGAAATCATTCCCCGGTACGGTATACCAGCACAGTTAAGTTCTGATAATGGGCCTCATTTTATTGGACAAATTAACAAGGAGTTTTGCTCCCAGTTGGGCATACGCCAGCAGTTACACTGTGCGTACAGACCGCAGGCGGCCGGGTTGGTTGAGAGACACAATCAGACCCTCAAAACTAAATTGGCTAAATTAAGAGCAGACACGGGACTGACATGGCTTAAGTTGCTCCCCGTTGCCCTCTTCCAGCTGCGGGTTACACCTGCGGGACCGGCCCGGCTGTCTCCCGCCGAGATTCTTTATGGCAGGCCTCTTAGAACTCCCTGGAGCCTGCAGGTTCCCAGACTGGTTCAGTTTCATCAGATGACTGAAGAGATGACCACCTATGTTATAGCCCTCACGCAAGTGCTCAAGGAACTCCATGGCCAGGTCCGCGTGGCTCACCACCATTGCCCCCAGTACCTAGCTCACTTTCAGTCCAGCCCGGTAGTTATGTCATGGTCAAAAATTGGACTAGGGAGGGGTCGGAGCCGCGATGGGACGGGCCCTTCCAAGTTCTCCTTACCACCCCCACAGCAGTTAAAGTGGAGGGGCGAAGTGCTTGGGTCCACCTACATCACTGTAAATTGAGTCCATCTCCACTACTGTAAAAGGTCGGATACTAACCTGCCTCCCTTCTCCAGTGCTATTTTACAGGTGTGGAGCATGATGGGGTGGCTACGCACCGTCTGTGTGATATTTGGCCTCACTTCGCTTGGCGTGTTATTGGCGAATGACATGGAAAAGGGGAATATTATGTATCTGTGTAGCCCCAACCAATCTACAAGGTTACATCACCTCTGCAAAGGTGATGTTCTTCGCTGCCCCCATAGACGAGGACATGGTATCGACTCATGGAAGGTCATCAAAGTTAAGGAGAATGCAGGAGTCATGAAGCAGTTGCACCGGTCCCGGCGATGGGAAGGGAACATTATATGGACATTGCCTTGTTTTTGGAATACATGTAAATTCGATTTTGGATGTGTTAAGAATGGTGCAATAAAGGTAAAATCAGGCTGACAGAAGAGCGTAGGAAGAGGCTATGAGAAAGTGAAAGGGACTAGAGAGAGGATGGGGCGTATGAGAAGGGAAGTACAGCTAGAACGTAGGTTACCGGGAGATACACTTAAGTTAGTTAAAGGCCAAACTGAGGAAAACCCGGGTAGTAAACCTTGGGAGCCCTCGGGGCAATAACCAAGGAGTTGTCTCAGCTACGGTTGTTTGCAATGCAGAACCGGTATGCTCTTGACTATCTTCTGGCCTGTGAGGGTGGGGTATGCGCCATAGTGCAGGGCAAGTGTATCATGGGAGTTCAAGACTTGACCGCTAACATCACTAAATTTATGGATCACATACTGGATCACTTGGACGGGATGCAGGATCCTGGCTCTTGGGGTAACTGGGGATTTGGAGGTTGGAAGGACTGGTTGATAAATATGGCCATGTATTTAGTGGTGGCTATCGGCTGCATCTTTGTGGGCCTGGCCATCCTTAAATGCGTGATGGGTAGAATGCGGGGTGCACTGGATCAGATCAAAGCCCCCAAAAATGTAACTGTTAAAATCCATGAGGGTGCAGCAGATGAGGGGGGGCTAAGCCAGGAATTGGAAATGCAGCGACGGATCTTTGTAGATGGGGAACCGTAGCTATGGATTGGATAGTCCGGTTATCATGGAATGATAAAAGGAGGGAATGACGAATGTGAGATAAAATAGTTACTTTAGAGATATTAGTTAATGTAATGTAGAAATAAGCCACTTTGATTCGGGTTAGTTCAGAGACAAAGGATGTTAGACCGCATGGGGAAAGCAGGAAGAGGTGTGTCTACGAGAGTGATGCTGGATTGATAGGGGCCAGAGGAAGGGATTGGAAGTGAGCCAATCAGAATAGATCAAACAGGTCAGGAGGGATATAGGCTGACCTATGGGCGTCGAGTATGTGAAACTTAATACCATTTGAATTGATTTGCAGAGATCCCTTTGTCTCTTTGTTCATTCGCTTTCTGGGATGTAGGAGACTGGATGTCTCTTATGTTTCTGTGAAATGAATCAAGCTTGCAAGCTGAATAAAATAACTAATGTTATACCTGCAAATCCAACTCTACTTTTATTGAGGCCAGACTGACGGATAAAGAAATTTGGGATTCAACATTTGGTGCCGAAAACCAGGATTTCTCAGGGCGATCCTGGTCTAACTGCGAAATCAGAATTAGACTGATTATGAACAGGAGGATGGGGAACAAGGGCCCTCAATGTAGAACTGGAAAATGACCGCGCATTGATTGTTCCCCTCTTCTTATCGCCTGATTAGTCTGGTCACTCGCGGTTGGCACAGAAAGACCGCCTCGACGAAATCACAGGTCAGTCTGGGGATTAGCATTTTAATTGATGGGATTTCATATTGTTAATTCGGCTGGGGTAGGCTATGTTGTCGATGGGGACATTTAAAACTATAAATGGTTCAACTTCATTTGTGAGTTAATTCGGTTGGGTTAGGTTATGGGAGGTCGATGCGACATTTGAAATTGAAAATGGTTCACCTCCGTGTGTGTGTGTGTGTGTGTGTGTGTGTGTGTTAAAAATATAGTTGATTAAGCTAAAATTGTCTCCTTGGACTGTAGTGGCGAAAAACGCAGTTCCGAGGACTAGTTGAGATTGTGGGGAATGCTGCATATTGGTTGAAGCAGAAGTCTCTCAAAGGGTTAACAGCAGCAGGCAAAATCAAAAGACAGACAGTGCTTCTCACTCAGGCTTTGAGATAACAGCAGCAGCCTGTAGTGTAATCGGATACCTTTCCTTTGAGTCAGTGAACACCAGCAAAGTTATGCTTTGAATTAATTAAAGGAAACCAGTGGGTTTCTCCACCTCTTTGATAAAAGTTATTATTTTCGAAAGCAATTGATTGAAATTGCCAGAATCTTAAGTTTTACTTACTTGAAATAATGTTTATCTCATTTTATCAGGAGATTAATAGAAACTTAAAGGAGGTCACGGACAGCATTTAAAAAAAATTTTTTTAAAGTGTAAATCTGGAGATGATAGTTGATTTTGCCAACACTTATGTAAAAGAAAAAAAACTTGTTAAAAGAAAAATTGTTAAGATAAAGAAATAATTAAGTTGTAAATGTTATACAAGTTTGTGTTAAGCAAATTGTAAATTTAGTTCTGAGTTGAGATCAGAGCTAAGCTTGCAAGTTGCAGTAATTCAATTTGAATTTTCAAACATTTTTAAGTTTATAAAAAAAAAAGCGCAAGTAGAGACAGGAAAGACGCGGGTCAAACAAGAGATGAGCTACGTAGTTCAATGGCTGGCCTTGAATTGACAGAAAAAGAAAAATTCAATAATTTGGAAAAGTCATTAAAAGTCCGTCTGCACCTGTAGCAAGGTCTGCGCTCATTCCAGAACCACCAGAGTACAATAATATATACCCAGTCATTGCTCCCCAGATTCCAAATATGCCTGTAACTCGAGCCCTTTTGGGTGATAGTGTGGGTCCTGATTTACCAACTTCACGACCAGAAGAACAAAAGGAGCTCTATCCCACAAGCCCAGTTAGCTCTAGGACAAGATCTCAGACAGCGAGAGAGGGGCTTGACCCTCACCAGAAACAATTAAGCATATCACCTAAGTCTCTCCAAACTAAGCAGAAACCACAAGGTTCGGGAACAAAGGAAGCTGAAACAGATTCTTTTGAAGAGAATGAACTCCCCCTAGTGACAGGGAGAGACGTTGAAGTCTTGGAACAACCAGGGGAAATAGCTAGAGTGCCCCCTGGCGACATTCGGAGACAGTTACCGATTAGGAAGATGCGAAACCCTGACGCAGTGACTGTGGGAGCGAACCCCACGATAGACGTTTACTTCCCATGGACACCCAGTGAGATGATGGCTATTATGTCTACAATCCCAGATAGAAAAAAATCTCCTGCTGCCTTCATGGATTCCTTGAGAACTACCATCTCAATTTATCAAGCTGATTTAAGGGACCTCTGGGCCCTAGTCCAGCAGATTTTAACCCCAGCAGAGTACCGCAATTATCTTAACCACCTGAATTATGCTAGTCATGCTGCACTTCAGCAGGCCTATGCGTAAGACGACGATAGAAGGACACAGATCCTGAATGCGTTGAATAGCACATTTCAAAGGCTCATAAATCTTTCTGTTATCTTAGACCTAAAACCTAAGAAGACTGAAGAGCCAGAGGAATTTCTGGAGCGTTTTAATGAAATCTACCGTGGGCAGTCAGGCGACTTGCTGTATCAAAATGGTCAGAATTCCCCTCAATATTGTGCTATGTTAATGCATTGCCTACCACCTTCTGTGGTGACTGCTGTGAAATGTAATAACATGAATTGGACAGAGAACGACCCTTCCCAGATGGCAAGGGCAGTCAGATTTTATTGGAAGGAGGGTGTAGGCCAAGAAGGAGGCTCAGTTACAAAGGTTAAGACTGAGTATGTAATGAAAAAGGATGATTGGCGATCCCAACAAGCGGCAGAAATGGTAGTTTACCAGCAGGAGCCCCAATATAGTGACTTTGGGTGGGTGGATCAGCGAAGAGGAGGATACCAAAGTGACCCTCACCCCCTTTTTATGGTCCACCGAATGAATCAACAGCTCTACAACCGCAGCCCCCTCTGAGAGGCCATTGGTCTACTGGAAGAAGAGGACGGGGCAGAAATAGAGGGAGCAATGCATGTTTTAATTGCGGCCGTGTAGATCACTGGCAACAGGAATGCCCCTTTAAAAGACAGGCAGTAGAAGGAGATTATCCGACCCAAAGGAGAGGGTACCCACCAAGGGGAGGGCAGACGAGATACACTGACTTCTCCCAGGAAAACCCTTTCCCAACACAGGATTGACTAGCTAATTTAGCCATAAGGACTCTCTAATCGGACAGGGAACCTATTATCTCTCTGCAGATAGGAGATCAACATCACTCATTTGTAATCGACACCGGGGCAGCCATGTCTTCTGTGCAATCAGCACTTAAATTACCATTATCCGACCACACGCAGCAATTGTCAGGGTTCCAAGGACAGGTGTGTGAGTATCCTATTTCTGAACCTGTGACAGTCACTTACGAGAATAAGTCTGCAGAGCATCAGTTTGTAGTGACTACTAGATTGGACTGTAACTTGTTGGCCCGAGATTTACTGTGTATCTTCCAGCTACAGCTAGAATGCGGAGATGAGGGGGTAACGGTTACATCATGGAGGATGAGACAACAGTGCTATATTTCTATCACCCCCCCAGTGGTGGACGTTAGACGTTGAACAGTCACTGCATCACGTTACCCTGGCCTATGACAGAACTGGACGAAACAGGGAGTTGGAGGACAAATACCGGCCATTACTTGAGACCGAATGGCCAGTCAAGGTTACAGCCACAGTCACGGGAAAAGAAGGTACAGCCGATTTTGTTACAATACCACCACATTTATGGCCACAGTCAGCTTCGGTAAGCCCTCATATTACACGTCAGGTCCACGACCAGTACCATGCCAGGGATCTGGGGCAAATGGTAAGGAGGGTAGTGGATCATTCGGATCCAACAGAGTACGCACTTCAAGTCATGCCGGATGGCACTACCATAAAATATTTTGAGGTCCCTGAAACAATTAACACTCTACTGCAGCATCACTGGGGACATGATGTTGTGGAATATGTCAATCCACAGGTCTGGGCGAAATACCCATCACAAGTGGGAAAGACAAATGTTACACCTATAAAGGTAACGATTAAGGATCATGTAAAGCTACCTTCCATTCGGCAATACCCCCTGAAATCCCAAGCTGCTCCGTCTATAGACAAATTAATTCAAGAGCTGTTGCAACAGGGTATTTTGGTCCCTTGCCAATCAGAATGTAACACCCCCATACTTGCTGTGCCTAAACCAGCCAAACCAGACCAGTACCGATTAGTACAGGATTTACGTTCAATCAATGCCATCGCATAGCCGTTACATGCTCTCACCCTCCAACAGGATATTACGGTGTATAGCTCCCACTCGGTCATTGCACTACTGAGGCAACTGCAGACTCAGCATCATACCGCAGCTCGTCAGAATAGGTATGAGATATACCTTTTGAACAATCCACGTCTGACATTTAACCACTGTACCACTATCAATCCAGCCTGTTTTCTTAGTGGTCCCCCTGTCCATGAAGACGCACCTGGCCACGACTGTTTAGCCTTGATTCAGGAAACTACCACAATAAGGGGCGATTTGAGTGACATTTCGTCAGAACAACCTGACATGATTGTGTGGTCAAATATCCCACCGGGGTTTAGTTAATTACCTACTGCAGGCCCTCCTTATGCCCGCGCAGATTTCCGTTATTAAATGCGCTGCCCACACGAATGGTACAACCCCAGTTGACGTTGGTAATGAACGAGCAGATTGTGCAGCGCGAACAGCCGCGCAAATTCAGCAAGTGATGGTGCCTAAGATGTTAAGTCAGACTAAATGATCTACTATAAATATGTCTGCTTCTGACAAGTCAATGCCAACCATCCAAGACGTCATAAGGTTACAGGAGGACGCTCCTGAGAGTGATAAACAAATGTGGAAACGGTTAGGTTGTACATATGATTCTGTTTCCTCTTTATGGACCACGCCTGCACATCAGACTTGTATGTCTGATGTGCTGGCTTTATGGGTCATTGAATGTGTACACTTTTTGCAACTCATTGTGGGGCTCGAGGGGCTAGTGATTTGTTGCTGGACACTTGGTGGCACCCTAAAATGCAGGGGTTGGCCCAAAGTATCAGTAATCGGTGTTTGATTTGTCAGCAATATAACACCGGAAAAGGTATCCCTTGTGGGATGGGGCAAACACCGTTGCCCAGTGGTCCCTTTGAGACGCTCCAAATGGATTACATTGAGTTGGAAAGGTGTCAATGTTATAAATATGTTTTGGTCATTGTGGATGTGTTCAGCAGATGGGTCGAGGCGTATCTGACTATCGATAATAAAGCTGCTACTGTGGTTAAAGTCTTGATGAGGGAAATCATTCCCCGGTACGGTATACCAGCACAGTTAAGTTCTGATAATGGGCCTCATTTTATTGGACAAATTAACAAGGAGTTTTGCTCCCAGTTGGGCATACGCCAGCAGTTACACTGTGCGTACAGACCGCAGGCGGCCGGGTTGGTTGAGAGACACAATCAGACCCTCAAAACTAAATTGGCTAAATTAAGAGCAGACACGGGACTGACATGGCTTAAGTTGCTCCCCGTTGCCCTCTTCCAGCTGCGGGTTACACCTGCGGGACCGGCCCGGCTGTCTCCCGCCGAGATTCTTTATGGCAGGCCTCTTAGAACTCCCTGGAGCCTGCAGGTTCCCAGACTGGTTCAGTTTCATCAGATGACTGAAGAGATGACCACCTATGTTATAGCCCTCACGCAAGTGCTCAAGGAACTCCATGGCCAGGTCCGCGTGGCTCACCACCATTGCCCCCAGTACCTAGCTCACTTTCAGTCCAGCCCGGTAGTTATGTCATGGTCAAAAATTGGACTAGGGAGGGGTCGGAGCCGCGATGGGACGGGCCCTTCCAAGTTCTCCTTACCACCCCCACAGCAGTTAAAGTGGAGGGGCGAAGTGCTTGGGTCCACCTACATCACTGTAAATTGAGTCCATCTCCACTACTGTAAAAGGTCGGATACTAACCTGCCTCCCTTCTCCAGTGCTATTTTACAGGTGTGGAGCATGATGGGGTGGCTACGCACCGTCTGTGTGATATTTGGCCTCACTTCGCTTGGCGTGTTATTGGCGAATGACATGGAAAAGGGGAATATTATGTATCTGTGTAGCCCCAACCAATCTACAAGGTTACATCACCTCTGCAAAGGTGATGTTCTTCGCTGCCCCCATAGACGAGGACATGGTATCGACTCATGGAAGGTCATCAAAGTTAAGGAGAATGCAGGAGTCATGAAGCAGTTGCACCGGTCCCGGCGATGGGAAGGGAACATTATATGGACATTGCCTTGTTTTTGGAATACATGTAAATTCGATTTTGGATGTGTTAAGAATGGTGCAATAAAGGTAAAATCAGGCTGACAGAAGAGCGTAGGAAGAGGCTATGAGAAAGTGAAAGGGACTAGAGAGAGGATGGGGCGTATGAGAAGGGAAGTACAGCTAGAACGTAGGTTACCGGGAGATACACTTAAGTTAGTTAAAGGCCAAACTGAGGAAAACCCGGGTAGTAAACCTTGGGAGCCCTCGGGGCAATAACCAAGGAGTTGTCTCAGCTACGGTTGTTTGCAATGCAGAACCGGTATGCTCTTGACTATCTTCTGGCCTGTGAGGGTGGGGTATGCGCCATAGTGCAGGGCAAGTGTATCATGGGAGTTCAAGACTTGACCGCTAACATCACTAAATTTATGGATCACATACTGGATCACTTGGACGGGATGCAGGATCCTGGCTCTTGGGGTAACTGGGGATTTGGAGGTTGGAAGGACTGGTTGATAAATATGGCCATGTATTTAGTGGTGGCTATCGGCTGCATCTTTGTGGGCCTGGCCATCCTTAAATGCGTGATGGGTAGAATGCGGGGTGCACTGGATCAGATCAAAGCCCCCAAAAATGTAACTGTTAAAATCCATGAGGGTGCAGCAGATGAGGGGGGGCTAAGCCAGGAATTGGAAATGCAGCGACGGATCTTTGTAGATGGGGAACCGTAGCTATGGATTGGATAGTCCGGTTATCATGGAATGATAAAAGGAGGGAATGACGAATGTGAGATAAAATAGTTACTTTAGAGATATTAGTTAATGTAATGTAGAAATAAGCCACTTTGATTCGGGTTAGTTCAGAGACAAAGGATGTTAGACCGCATGGGGAAAGCAGGAAGAGGTGTGTCTACGAGAGTGATGCTGGATTGATAGGGGCCAGAGGAAGGGATTGGAAGTGAGCCAATCAGAATAGATCAAACAGGTCAGGAGGGATATAGGCTGACCTATGGGCGTCGAGTATGTGAAACTTAATACCATTTGAATTGATTTGCAGAGATCCCTTTGTCTCTTTGTTCATTCGCTTTCTGGGATGTAGGAGACTGGATGTCTCTTATGTTTCTGTGAAATGAATCAAGCTTGCAAGCTGAATAAAATAACTAATGTTATACCTGCAAATCCATCTCGACTTTTATTGAGGCCAGACTGACGGATAAAGAAATTTGGGATTCAACAGTATCGTCAGCAAACTTGTAGATGTAGTTGGAACCATATTTTGCCACGCGGTCGTGTGTGCGCAGGGAGTAGAGTAGGGGGCTATGTACACAGCCTTGCGGGGCCCCGGTATTGAGGACTATTGTGGGGAGGTGTTGTTGTTCATTCTTACTGATTGTGGTCTGTTCGTCAGAAAATAGAGTATCCAGTTGCAGAGTGAGGAGCCAAGTCCTCGGTTTTGGAGCTTTGATATGAGCTTGGCTGGGATTATGGTGTTGAAGGCGGAGCTGTAGTCAATAAATAGGAGTCTGATGTAGGAGTCCTTGTTGTCGAGATGCTCTCGGGATGAGTGTAGGGCCAGGGAAATGGAGTCTGCTGTGGACCGCTTGCAACGGTATGCCAATTGCAGTGGATCAAGGTGTTCTGGGAGTATGGAGGTGATGCACTTCATGATCAACCTCTCAAAGCACTTAATTACGACTGAAGTCAGGGCCACCGGACGGTAGTCATTGAGGCACGTTGCCTGGTTCTTCTTTGGCACCGCGTGTATCATGTTGGTCTTCTTGAAGCAGGTACTCAGGGACCTCTGAGTGGAGTAGGGACAGGTTAAAGATGTACACGAATACCTCTGCCAGCTGGTCCGCGCAGGCTCTGAGTGCACGACCAGGGATCCCGTCCGGGCCCGCCGCCTTCCGAGGGTTCACTTTCAGGAAGGCCGATCTGACTTCGGAAGCTGCTGGGGCACTCGACAGCGGATTGTTGGTTTCCTGCTTGAACCGAGCATAGAATGCATTGAGTTCATCGGGGAGGGGTGCGCTGCTGCCGGAGATACTGTTCTGCTTCACTGTGTAGCCTGTTATGTTGTTTAGTCCTTGCCACAACCGCTGAGTGTCTGGTAAATTTGAATCTCCGTGCCTTCCCACGTCATCTCCCATGTCTGCTTGGCCTCAGACCTCAGCACCTTCTCCTTCGCCTGGTAGCCATGAAAGCACACGATCACCGTCCTCGGCGGCTCATTCATCCACAGCTTCGGCCAAAACGATCCTTGGGCCCTATCCAACCTCATAGTTGATGTGTTGGGTACTCTGGATCTGTGGAGATTGCTTTTACCTTAGCAGTAACATAGACAGGCTACCAACACTTGTAATAGTACAACACTATTTTATTAAGCTAGAAACTGTTAAACATACTTTCACTGTGGGTTAACGCAATATTAGATTAAACTAAAGACCTATGCCTGTCCTAAATATGCACTCAGCACATGGTGAATATCTGTGTTGTAAGCTCTGTCCTTCTGAGAGGCTGCATCCCAAATGAGCAGGAAAATTGATGCCCCCTGTCTTTGTAGTGAGTGTGCTCTAACTGGTGATTGGCTGCAGTGTTGTGTGTTGATTGGTCTTGCTGTGAGTCCATCAGTGTGTGTCTGCAGCATGATATACTGGTGTATATTATGACATCTCCCCCCCCCCCCCCCCCATTTATTTAAAAAAAAAATGTATGTTTGTGGCAATCAATAATGTGTGGTGATAATGTTCCTAACTACGTGTGGGGTGCGAAGACATATTTACAGGACTGCGTACATGAGAACTAAGCTATTTACATGGGAAGGTGCCTGGTGCAGAGAAGCAGTATGCAACAAGAGTAACGAGATCAACACTATATATAAACCAGGGAAACGATCAAACAAAGCAACGAAACAATTCAGAGAGTCCATAAATTCGAAAAGTTCATAAATTTAGTCTCTGAGGTGGGTGACAAATTCTGGTTGACCGCCTCAAGGGTGGATCGAGAGCCGCCGGTTCAGGAGCGGGCAGGACTGCGTCAAAGTCAGGGGGAGGCAGAGTGACAGGGAGCTCCGCATAGTCCGTAGCAGGGTCAGCAGGAGGGCGAGGCGACACTGGAGGATCACGTGGCGAGCGTGGAACAAGACGAAGGGTGTGTCGATTGCGGCGCAGAATAGAGCCATCTGGTAGATGAACCAGGAACGAGCGGGGGGCCACCTGCCGAAGGACAACAGCGGTTGCAGTCCAGCCACCATCTGGAAGATGGACGCGGATGTTGTCATCTGGAGCCAGAGCAGGGAGATCAGTTGCACGGGAGTCATGAGCCGCTTTGTGCTGTGCACGAGACAGCTGCATACGACGAAAGACCGGAATGTGGTCGATGTCTGGGATAGGATGGACGGCACCGTCGTCCTCTGGGTGCAATTCATGAGTAACTGGGCTGGCAACAGGCCAGTGGACAGTGGGGCGGAGCAATAGGCCAGCAAGGTAGAAATCAGACCCAGCATCGGCCACCTTGCATAGGAGCCGTTTGACGATATGTACTCCCTTCTCTGCTTTGCCGTTGGATTGGGGGTACAGGGGACTGGACGTCAGGTGGTCAAAATAGTACCGCCTGGCAAAGGGGGACCATTCTTGGCTGGTGAAGCAGGGGCCATTGTCCGACATAACCATGAGCAGGATGCCGTGTCGAGCAAAGGTTTCTTTACGTGCACGAATGACTGCCGACGAGGTGAGATCGTGCAACCATATCCCCTCTGGGTACTTCGAAAAGTAGTCCACGATCAGGACATAGTCTCTACCCAGCGCGTGGAACAGGTCGATGCCCACCTTGGTCCATGGTGACGTGACCAACTCATGGGGCTGCAGGGTCTCACGTGGTTGGACCGGCTGGAAGCGCTGACAAGTGGGGCAGTTAAGCACTATGTTGGCTATGTCGTCATTAATGCCGGGCCAGTACACTGCCTCTCGGGCCTGTCGGCGGCACTTTTCCACGCCAAGGTGGCCCTCGTGTAGCTGTTCCAGGACAAGCTGGCGCATGCTATGCGGGATGACAATGCGGTCCAGTTTTAGAAGAACCCCGTCTACTACCGCCAGATCATCTCTGACATTATAGAATTGAGGGCATTGGCCCTTGAGCCACCCGTCCGTTAGGTGGCGCATGACACGCTGTAGCAAGGGGTCAGCCGCCGTCTTGCGGCGAATTTGGACGAGGCGTTCATCCGAGACAGGTAGATTAGAGGCCGCGAATGCCACATGGGCGTCAACCTGGCAGACAAATCCCGCTGGGTCACATGGAATGTTGACTGCCCTGGAGAGAGCGTCAGCAATGATGAGATCCTTGCCTGGGGTGTATACCAACTGGAAGTCATACCGCCGGATCTTGTGAAGAATACGCTGCAGGCGAGGCGTCATGTCGTTCAAGTCTTTCTGTATTATATTGACCAGCGGGCGATGGTCGGTCTCGACGGTGAATTGAGGAAGTCCGTGGACGTAATCGTGAAATTTAACAACATCGGTCAGAAGGCCCAGGCACTCCTTTTCTATCTGCGCGTAGCGCTGCTCCGTTGGGGTCATCGCACGTGACGCATATGCAACGGGGCCCATGATGAGTCCTCGTCACATTGAAGGAGCACTGCCCCAATGCCGGATTGGCTGGCATCGGTCAAAATTTTGTTCTCCTTTGTTGGATCAAAGAAGGCTAAGACCGGGGCCGTGGTCAGTTTTGCCTTGTGGGCAGGGAGCCAGTGGAAGTCTGTCGTCTTCCTGACCAGGTTCCTGAGAGCCGTGGTATGAGAGGTGAGGTTAGGGGTGAATTTCCCTAAAAAATTGACCATGCCCAGAAATCAGAGGACCGCCGCCTTGTCCTCTGGTGTTTTCATAGCTGTGATAGCAGCTACCTTGTCCGCATCCGGCTGCACACCCAATTGGGAGATGTGGTCCCCGAGGACCTTAAGTTCTGTCTGACCAAAAGAGCTTTGGCCCTGTTGAGGCGGAGGCCATGCTCATGTATACGTCTGAATACACGCTGGAGGTGACTAACATGTTCCTGCGGGGTGGTGGACCAGATGATTGTCATCAACATAGACGCGAACAGCTTCAATATCTTCCATCATTTGTTCCATAATCCTATGGAACACTTCTGAAGCAGATATGATTCCAAACGGCATCCTGTTGTAACTATCTTCCAAAGGGGGTGTTAAACGTGCAGAGTTTCCTGCTGGATTCATCGAGCTGGATTTGCCAGAATCCTTTTGAGGCGTTGAGTTTGGTAAAGAGCTTGGCGTGAGCCATCTCACATGTGAGCTCTTCGCGCTTGGGATTTGGATAGTGCTCTCTCATAATATTGCGATTGAGATCCTTGGGATCAATGCAAAGTCTCAATTCGCCGGAAGGCTTTTTTACACATACCATGGAACTGACCCAGTCGGTCGGCTCCGTGACTTTGGAAATCACTCCTTGGTCCTGGAAGTCCTGCAGCTGCTGCTTGAGGCGATCCTTAAGGGGTGCTGGGACCCTGCGAGGTGCGTGCACCACAGGCGTAGCATTCGGTTTTAATAAAATCTTGTAGGTGTACGAGAGCGTGCCCATGCCCTTGAAGACGTTGTGGTACTGGTTGATAATGGCATCGAGCTGCGCCCTGAAGTCAGTGTCCTGAAAGGCAGACGCGTCAGCAGGAGAGAGAGAGTGAACTCTCTGAACTAGGTTCAACAGCTTGCATGCCTGCGCGCCAAGCATGGAGGCTTTCGAGGAGCCTACGATTTCAAAGGGAAGGATGGCTTTGCGTGACCTGTGCGTCACTTCAGGTTGGCATGAGCCGCTGGCAGCAATGGCATTGCCATTATAATCTAATAGCTGGCAGGCTGATGGCAGGATGGCTGGTTTGACACTAAGGCTTTGGAGGTCAGACCGCGTAATGAGATTGGCGGAGGCACCGGTGTCCGGGCGGAATCGTATTTGGGACCAGTTGACCGGAAGGGTGGCACACCACTCATCGTCCGGATCGATGCTGTGCACTGGTAGAGGCTGGATTCTTTGCTTCGGGGACACCCTGTTTGTTGTAATGATACCGACTCGAAAAGGCGTCCTCGGTGTCAATATCGGGTAGCAGGTCCGAATCGGGCTTGGTGACCGTGGGTTGAATGGCCCGGACATTCCTGCGAGGCTGGCTGGAGCGACGAGAGTTGGCAGGCTGAGCTGATCTGCATAAAGCAGCATAGTGGCCAGGTTTGCCACATTGCCGGCATCGTCGGGATTTGGCAGGACATTGCCATTTTAAATGGACGGAGTCACAGTTGCCGCACGTTGTAGCATCGGTACGCTTGCTGCGCCACCTCGCATGCGCGGCGCAGCCATACGTGGTGTGCGCCTGCGTAGTACGTTCGTCAACGTCCCCTCGTTCGGTGCGCACAAGCGCGGGAGTCCACGAAAAGCATGCAAAATGGCCGCCCTCATCCAGGCTGAGGCCCTGGAGTTGCTCGATTGCTTGGACCCGTTCTGCCTCGTGGGGACCTTGCCGCGCTGTTTCAGCCGTTTGGGTGTGGGAATACCGACTAGTGGAGTGTTCATGTAGCATGCAGGTCTCGATGGCAATCGCTAGGGTGAGCTGCTCTACCCTGAGGAGCTGCTGGCGCAGGGGGTCCGACTGAACACCAAAAACGATCTGGTCGCGTATCATGGAGTCTGAGGTGGGCCCGTAATTACAGGACTGCGCAAGGATGCAGAGGTGGGTGAGAAAGGACTGGAAAGGTTCATCCTTACCCTGCAAACGCTGTTGGAATACAGAGCGCTCAAAACTATCATTCACCTCGATGTCGCAGTGACTGTCAAACTTCAGGAGGACCGTCTTGAATTTTGATTTACCTTCACCATCAGCAAAGGTGAGAGAATTGAAAATGTGGATGGCATGGTCCCCGGCCGTGGATAGGAAGAGAGCGATCTTCCTGGTGTCTGAGGCAGCTTCCCGGTCTGTGGCTTCAAGGTAGAGCTGGAAGCGTTGTTTGAATATCTTCCAGTTGGCCCCTAGGTTACCGGTGATGCGGAGCGGCGGCGGGTAGACGCTGTCCTTTTGCAGGATGGCTGTATGCTGGTGGAAGGCAGATCTAGGAAGGTGGAAGGTAGGTCTAAGAAGTTCTAACATCCCTCAACTACTGGTACCATAATGTGTTGGGTACTCTGGATCTGTGGAGACTGCATTTACCTTAGCAGTAACATAGACAGGCTACCAACACTTGTAATAGTACAACATTATTTTATTAAGCTAGAAACTGTTGAACATACTTTCACTGTGGGTTAACACGATGTTAGATTAAATTAAAGACCTATGCCTGTCCTAACCAGTCTATGCACTCAGCACATGGTGAAGATCTGTGCTGTAAGCTCTGTCCTTCTAAGAGGCTGCATCCCGAATGAGCGGGAACTCTGATGCCCTCTGTCTATATAGTGAGTGTGCTCTAACTGGTGATTGGCTGTGGTGTTGTGTGTGTTGATTGGTCCCGCTGTGTGTCCATCAGTGTGTATGTCTGCACCATGAAATACTGGTGTATATTATGACAATAGTGGAGACATTTTCTTTCTCCCCCATCAGCTTCCTCCGCATCTCTGCTATAAACTTTGTTGTCCTCGGACCCTCTACAGCTCCACAGTCTGCAGGTTCGCGAGTCCAGCTCCCTAAATCCTCCACTGTTGCTCTCAGGCCCCTTTTCCGATCTTCCATCTTGGCCATTTTAACTTCTAGCAAGGCGAGCTGGTCACTGTACCTCAACAGTGCCTCCTCCACCCCTTTCAATACTTCACCCTGCTGCTGCACTGTCTCAGAAGTTCTTCTGAGTATTTTCCTTATTGGGGCCAGCAAGTCCACCCCCGTATCTCCCTCCAGCATCTCCATCCCTTGCCTCTCAAAGTGTTCACTGAACTGCCGATCAAACTCCACCACCATCAACTCTGTTGAAGTATCCACTGTTACACTGGCGGCCTCTCCCAGCCCACTTGCCTCTGCCATTCTCTCAGCCCACGCACCCTTCATCGTGCTCAACTGCTGGTGGACTAGCACTTAAATCCTTCCTCTCCTGATTTTTCCGCAGGTTCTTGGCCATCCTCCACCAACTATTTTAGGTGGGGATAGTTTTTCATCCAATTTGCCTCACAAAAAACAGGTGAAAAGGGCCGAAGACTCAGGACTCTGGCGGGAGCAACCCAACATGCGACTTCCTCTTACCTGCCGCCACCAGAAATCCTAGATCATGACTGATCTGATATAATCCTCAGCTCCTCTTTCCCGCCTTATCCCCACAACCCTTGATTCCCTTTCTGATTAAAAATCTGTCTAACTCAGCCTTGGGCATACTTTAATGACTCAATCTCTAAAACCCTCTGTGGTAAATAATTCCACAGATTCACTATCCTGGCGATTGGTTGGTTAGTGCTGTGGTCTACAATGATGATTTCCATTATCTCACGCCTTGAAGTTCCAACATAAAGAGAAATATTAGAGCAAGTGACAAACGTTTAACTCCTTGGTGTAAATGGTCTTGTTGTAACCCTGCATGGGACTCCTTCAGCTGGGGATGATTGTTCCCTCGTGCTGATTCTGTTGTGAGTTAATCAACACTAGTACAACAGGTCAGCTGTAGCAACTGACAGGAAGGAGTGAGGACCAAGAGATGTGTGACTGGGTCCTGTGTAAACACTGCTGTTATGCTGAATAAACGTTTGCCATTTACTTTGGGTCTCCGTTCTGAAGCGACATTGATGTTTTGCATTCTGTGAGGATCTGCCTCAGAAATTATCTGGGAGGTATGTAGGATAGTTGAAGGCTATTAAAAGGTTAAATTCAGGCTATTACTTTAAGTTAAATTGCAAGAATGAGACGAGACGACAGATTCAAACCAGTAAAATGTAAATTTAGTATTGCAGTCAGAACGTTTATCTTAACACGAGTGATCAACACATTTATAGATATTGGAGGTGACGCCCACCCCCGGAATCATTTAGGAAACAATTAGGTGCTGCGGAGTGGATATTTTCTGTCGGTGTAAATTACAAGTAATGAGAAACACTTTCAGGGACCATCATCTTGCACCCCATCGATACCTGAAAGATGTCCAACCAAATATTGGGTCTGTCCATTATTAGCTGTGTAGGGCAAGCTAATCCTGGATTGAAACCCCCACTAGTAATTCAGCTGCCCTGAGTGGAGATAGCTTGGCACCTATCCTGGATGCAGCTCAGCAAGTGGCTGCCACCAAAAATACAAGTGCCTTTATGAAAATGTTGATGTAGAACCAAGAGGAACAAATGTGCCACTGCCATTCTGTGATGGGCCCCTCCTGTTTTCCCAGCCCACGTCAATCTTTACTTGAGGATTGCTGTTGACGAAGCAAAAGGAATAAATTGATGGATTGGCAATGTGGAAGCTGCCTCGAGGGGTATCACAGGCGCTGGCAACTTGCTTAAGTTGTTGAAATAAGGCCCAATTACACTGAGCCTCGCATTTTTCAGTTAGGATGTGTGTGAATGAATGAAATGAAAATCGCTTATTGTCACAAGTAGGCTTCAATGAAGTTACTGTGAAAAGCCCCTAGTCGCCACATTCCGGCGCCTGTTCGGGGAGGCTGGTACGGGAATCGAACCATACTGCTGGCCTGCCTTGGTCTGCTTTCAAAGCCAGCGATTTAGCCCACTGTGTTAAATCAGCCCCAGTTTCCACAGATTCACTATCCTGGAGATGCTGATGTGTTGTTTGTGTCATTATTATTCCTTTTATGAGTTCTGACAGTGAGTGGTGATAGCTACCTAATTGTAATGCAACTATGCCTTATCTTGTCCCTATCCAAAGCTCACATTTCCACTTCCAGCTGGAGTCATGGAACATCATCTGGTTTTCTTTTTCCAAATCAAAAGAGCCGAGAGCAAATGTGCTGCTCCCCAGATCTACCACAACCAAGATCAGCTAACAGGATGGAAGAGATGTTGAGCCTGAGATCTTTTAGCTCTGAAATACAAACCAAATGCTTGAAAGTTTCAGCAGGTTAGACAGCATTGGTGGAGAAAAGCAGACAGGATCAAAATCTCACGTTGATCTTTTGTGAGAGTCCTGATGGAGGGCCATCAATCTGGAACCTTAACCCCAAGTTCCTCTCTGGCCAGATCTCAATGTTTTTGTTTCTACTTCAGATTTACAGCACTTGCAGTAATTAAAAAAAATATTTTCTGGCCTGAATAAGTCAGCTAATCACTATTAAACCCATTAACCAAGAAGGGGATCAAAGTTGAACTTTCCTTTCGGCTGCATTTCTATTCGGACTGCAGCAACGTGAATTCATTTTGTAAAAGTATCTTATCTTAATACGAGGTCAGTGAAACTTTGTTTACTTCTGGTTCTTAGATTTAAAATGACATTAGTAATCTGAACGGCCATGCATTAACAGTGTAATCAAGAGAAGATAAAATATTTAAGAAAAATGCAAGTTAAGTAAATATGGAAATAGTTTTCTTTTTGACGTTTACTGACAATTAGATAAGATATGAAAATATTTCTTATCAATAGTTCAAAGTCCAACTCAATTTCACTTATAATATTTGTTTTAATTGGTATAATTATTTAGAATCATAGAACTTACAGTGCAGAAGGAGGCCATTCAGCCCATCGAGTCTGCACCGGCCCTTGGAAAGAGCGCCCTACTTAAGCCCCACACCTCCACCTTATCCGCTTTATCCACGTAACCCAACCTAAACTTTTTGGACACTAAGGGCAATTTATCATGGCCAATCCACCTAACCTGCACATCTTTGGACTGTGGGAGGAAACCGGAGCACCCAAAGGAAACCCACGCAGACACGAGGAGAACGTGCAGACTTCGCACAGACAGTGACCCAAGCTGGGAATTGTACCTGGGACCCTGGAGCTGTGAAGGAACTGTGCTAACCACTATGCTAGACAACTTATTTCTGGAATTATGTTTAAAATAGCTTGTTACAATTTTGAAGAATTAAGGCCCAGAAATGTCGTCATGGTTTCTGCCAGATGCCCTAATACTGGGACAATAGTATTGCTGGCGACATGACCGTAGTGGGTCGAATCTCGAACAATGACGATAGTATCAGAAACTCCAGGAAAAGCCCCACTGTGAAAGGTCTGCACAGATCTCCATTGATTCCAGCGGTTTTCTGGTTTCCTGGTAAGGGGCAGAGCATTTGTCTGCCAAGGCCAAGGAATTCTTCAATAGCAGTTCCAGCTTCTCAGGCTGAAAGGGAGTCTGGCACATTAGTGAAGGGCAGTACTTCAAGTATGTGGAGGTGTACAGATCTCCAAGAGCAAATCTGGGTCGGAGATCAGGTCAGTCAAGTGGCCTGAACCACTAAAGGGATTTTTTTAATTTACAAAAGTCTGGGTCAAAGTGGCTGGGTGGGTAGTCTTACGCACAGGTAGATGAGCTCTAGTGTTCCCAATGGATATGTGAAGCCAGACACCAAAGATTAATTCTAAGTGGAATTTGCACCTGCCTAGCCCATGTAGATGAGATGGCTTGGCAGTGTTCCCACAAATTCCCATCGAGGAATTTCAGTGTTTGAAACACTTTGTGCTGGATTCTCCGTTTGAGAGACTTGAGTGCTGACCCCGGGACTGAATTGCGGGAATTCTCAGATGACGATGGGGGTGCGACTGTTGGTGCAATTCCGGACATGCAAATGGGCTAGCCCGTGTGCATCCTGGAACTAGTGCAATCCCAACAGATGCCGGCATATGCTTCGGTTGGGATTTGCACTGGAGAGCCTGACAAGCTGCACATAAGCACTCCACCCCCCACACACTCTCATTCCAGCCATGAAGATGCCACCCTGGAGATTAGCCCTTAGATTCACAGATACAGAGCTGGAGACATTGCAGGATGCCGTGGAGGAGAGGCAGGACACCCTGTTCTCTGGGGTGGGATGGAGGCTTCCACCTGCCAATGTTAACTGGGCCTGGGTGCAGGTGGCAGAGGCCATGAACACCGTGGGTCCCACTGCCAGAACCACGCAACAGTGCCGGAAGAAGCTGAACGACCTTCTAAGGACGGCCAGGGTGAGGCACCACCACTACTTGTGGTGTTGGGTGCTCTGGTGCACAGATGAGCCAACACAGTTGTATGTGGTACAACTCTATTTTATTATAACTCTTATAATACAGTTCGTTCTGGATACTCTGCACGTGCTGTCTCCCTGAGTGTGTTTGGTAACAGATGTTTCCTGGTTCTCCTCTGCAGCTAATACTGACCACCGGGGGTCGTGTCTGTGCTTTTATATCTTTCTGTCATTGGTTGTGGTGTTGTGTGTTCTGATTTGTCTGTTGGTGTGTCTATCATGATGTGTGTGTTTGAATATCATGACATCCCCCCCTTTTTACAAAGATAAGTGCCTACGTGGTTATAAATATAATTGTGTCGTGAGTGCATCTAAGAGTGTGTGTGTGTGTTGTGTACAGCGTGTGTTTATGACGTAACTATTTACATGGGGCGATGTCGGGTGCGTCACACTAACAAGGTTGTACCATAACAAAACTTGGATGCGAGAGAAAAAAAAACTTGAACATTGGTCCGGTCAGACGATATCTGGAACAATAAACAACAACAGGTTATAATACAGAAGTGTTTGACTTTTTGAACGTATGAACAGCGTTATAAGTCCAGTCTAATGGGTGACCGCCTCAAGAATGGGCTGGTCCTCAAGCCGGTTCAGCTGTGGAGATTTGGTTCTGGTGGCGATGGAAGGGGCATGATCCGTGGCATCTCCATGAAGTCATCCTTGGGAACCAGTGGAGGATCCGGCGTGTGCGTACGGTTCAGTTGCGAGCGTGGAAGGCGGCACAAAGCCCGCTGATTGCGCCTACGCACCAATCCATCCGCCCTGCATGCCAGGAACAAGGTGGAGTCTGTTTTCTTTTTATGTTTGTGGTGGACGGCATCTTGTAGCCGATGGGTCGTTGCCATCGAAGTAGCACCATCACTAATATCATGCAAGGCGATGACTGTGCCAGATGTGGAAGTTGGCCGAGACCGTGTACGCTGGTGCCGGCCACCTGCTGTGCCGGAAGGGCGACTCCGCAGAGAAACGTCGAAGCATGTCGCCTTGGAGAGAGAATTGTTGCTCGCATCAACGTCTGGCGATGGCGCGAATTGGTGTGTCCATCTTGGACCGCCGGTGCTGGTTGCCACTGCCGACCCAGTGGGACTGCCACGCGATCCATTCCCTGTCGCCGTGGCATCCGCCGTCACCCTGAGCGTGCCATCACCGAGGCCGCGACACCGCCCGTCCGGAGCAAGGTCTGGCATGCGCAAATCAGAGTCGGTGCTTGGCTGCTCCCCATCTGGAGTCCGGTCTGCCTTCCGTCGATGCCCCCCGTCCGGAGTCCCAACAGGTTCACTGGAGGCAGCCGAGATTCCCTGAAGCTGCACTTCTGGAGTCGGAACATGCAGGAATGCACCAACCAGTGGAGAGGGTCGAGCCATCGAGGGTGGAAGCGGTGCGCCGCCACCGCAGTCGTCAGTGGTCCCACCGTGATCGTCGAGTGCCTCGGTACGCACTAGGCGAGGTCTGTCACCTTGCACCTTTTGCATGGGAAGTGGGATGCTGTCGTCACTCGTCTCTCATCCCGTGGATAGATCCTCATTAGCAGCTTGCTGTTCACTAGGGTTGGGTAAATTGTCAGAGTTTTCATCTGGTGGTGCACACCATGTCGGTGGACTGTCATTGTCTTGCCGTTGTCCTTCATTTGGGCTTTTCTTCTTTGGAATTTTAAATCTTCCCCCAGACATTGCAGAACCTTGTTTATTACCCCCAAATTCTCCCATATGTATGGTCTCGAATATAGGATCCAATGTTTCTATCGACATTGTACTATTTTCCAAAGAACATTCCGTTTCACTTTTCTTCTCAGGTACCTCATATGTAACTTTGTCTAATGTACATGCCTTCATGGTCTCTGGGTCTGATTTTGCTGGGACTGGCATGGTCACAGTCTCTCTTTTACTGTTCTCAATTGCCCACATTATACTCCCCATACATAACTGCTTAATCACTGGGGTTAGTGTGGTACAATGGATAATCGGGTCGACCTTATCTGCATCTTCACCATTAGTGGAAAGCACACTTGGTTCACTTGAAACTGCTGTGGGTTTTAAATTCGTTATCTGGCTACTCGATGTCGGTGTCCTCAGGATTCTTGCTCCAATGTTCTGCTCAATAATCAGTGGAGCGTGTATAGGTTCAATGCAATTAATGTTCCCCTCAAGGTTTGAAGAGTCATTACTGACTAACTGCTGGTCTCCGAAGTTGGGATTTTGCGGCGTTGTGTTGAAGGGAGACATTTGTCCCTGCTGTAGATATGATTCAGGTTGTGTTATTTCCATTACCTGAGGATCAATGTCTTGTCCATTTTTTCGATCCGTACTAAAACACTGGCAATTCTCAGTCTGCTCCTTGCAAGTTAAACATTCAATTAATTTTGTTAGCAAATCCTCAGCATCCTTCTGTGGCCGTGCAGCATTATTAATCTCTGTTCGGCTATAATGATCCTGAAGGTCAGCGCATAAACCTTTTTTCTTCGGGCTTGGACGAGGCGATTCCTTTGGCTTGTCTTCAGTTGGGCTTGAACAGTCTTCAGCGCTGTGCCCTTCATTGTAGCATGAGAGACCGCTGTGTAGTGGAGCATAGTAGACTTGCATCGTCTGCCGCTGGTTGGTCAGGAGAGGTTGCTAGACCCTCATGGTCTTGTTCCTGCAAGGACTGCACATTGGAGTCTTGCGTTGCTTCTATCGTGGAGGCTGTCCACGAGCTCTCTGTGGAGGCTTGTGACACTGGAGTCACTTCTTGTTTGTGCAAGGACTGCGCTCTGGAGTCTTGCGTTGCTTCTATCGTGGAGGCTGTCCACGAGCTCTCTGTGGAGGCTTGTGACACTGGAGTCACTTCTTGTTCGTGCAAGGACTGCGCTCTGGAGTCTTGCGTTGCTTCTATCGTGGAGGCTGTCCACGAGCTCTCTGTGGAGGCTTGTGACACTGGAGTCACTTCTTGTTCGTGCAAGGACTGCGCTCTGGAGTCTTGCGTTGCTTCTATCGTGGAGGCTGTCCACGAGCTCTCTGTGGAGGCTTGCACCGCTCCCTGTCTGTTAATGTCAGGCTGCAGCATCATCCGGTACTGATAAGTTGGAACGTCATATCTGCTGGATTGAAGATCCTCAAATCCGAAAAATGAATCCGCATCTGCGTCGGATTCAATGTGGGGGCCGCCAATGTGCAACACGAAAGGTTCGTCCGAGTCATAGTCGTATAGGACCACGGAGCTATCATTGGGCTCGCGAGGTCCGGAAACACTGTAAAGATCGTCATCGAAGTATTCGAGGTCGGAATCATCGGCTTGTGCGTAGGTAACTGCTTGTCGGAGGGTTCTTCGGAGGTCAAATTCATCTCCTGGGTCAATTTGCGGCACTGTGCTGTCATTCCAGGTGAGGGAAGGTTGTTTTACAGCTTTAACAGATTTTTGTTTTTTTGATTTGGGACGTTTCCCTTTTAAATTGGATTTGGGACATTTCCCTTTTAAATTGGTGCAGTCTGGGGCCTCTGACATCCTGACGCTCGGTATGTAGCACGTAGGAAGCGACTGCGCATGCTCAAATCGCTGTTCCTTTACCGATGGCCGTTTTCTTGACTGCGCATGCGCAGCATCTCGCGCATGCGCAAACGAAACTTCCGGTTCTGCGCACTGCTCGCGCAACTGTGCTAGCGTTATACCTTTAGCAAGATGGCCACCGACCTCGACCCAGCCTTCTCTCAGGCCCGGGATTTTGGCTTCTGGGAATTCGGGCTCCGGGATCCCAGCCACGAGGTGAGTACTGCAGCTTTTCTTACCTTTATTTGCCGATTGGATTGCGTTTTCTTCACAGTACTTGGAGAATTTGTCCAGGACTGCCTGGTAATCGTACCTTTGCTGCCTCCTGAAGAACCTGAACCTTGTGAATATTTCTCTTGCCCTTGCACCGGCGATGGTGAGGAGAAATTCAATTTTTTCGCTATCATCCAGGTCTTGGAGTTCAGCTGCCACCAGGAACAATTCGAACATTTGCCGGAATCGCCGCCAGTTTTCGCGGAGATCGCCGTAGCACTGGAGCGGCTGCGGAACCGGGAGCTCTACCATTTTGCCTGGGCACTGCTGGTTGTCTCTGTACACTGAGGTATGCCGGCAGGTATCGATCCACTCCTGTACCATGTGGTGTTGGGTGCTCTGGTGCACAGATGAGCCAACACAGTTGTATGTGGTACAACTCTATTTTATTATAACTCTTATAATACAGTTCGTTCTGGATACTCTGCACGTGCTGTCTCCCTGAGTGTGTTTGGTAACAGATGTTTCCTGGTTCTCCTCTGCAGCTAATACTGACCACCGGGGGTCGTGTCTGTGCTTTTATATCTTTCTGTCATTGGTTGTGGTGTTGTGTGTTCTGATTTGTCTGTTGGTGTGTCTATCATGATGTGTGTGTTTGAATATCATGACACTACTGTGCCTCTGGTACCACTCCCTATCCCACGCTGCCCCCAGCCGGCAGACCGGCAGGCAGTGCTGGCCCACGATGGGCAATCCTCTGGCTAGAGGTGCTGAGCCACCACCTCCGTGCCCCTGGCACCACCCTTGTCCCACACGCCACCGCCCTTCACCACAGACCCCCCCCGACCCCCCCCCCCCCCCCCCCCCAGAGGATTGACAGCACCCCACCCACCAACAGCCTCCTCACACCCCACCCTGTACCACATGACAATGCCCATACTCTGCACCATGGTTGGGTGCCCTGCACACACAGGCCACCAGCCGCAGATCCCCTGTGCTGCCCGCGTGCAATTGTCTCACACACTGTTCATTATCTGTACCCCTCAGAGAAGGCGACCACGACTGCAGGGAGTGGGAAAAGACTGGAGGGGCCTGCCGGACCTGCGGCACCTCACTGTCACAGAACAGTAGGTGTTGGACCTGGTCAGCGGGGTAGGAGATCGGGCAGTTGTAGAGGCGGAGGTCGGCATGGCACAACCAAGTGAGCCCCCAATGCGTTGTGACGTCCCTATGGCAGGTTTCGCCCCCACAGCCCAAAGATGTGCAGGGTAGGTGGTTTGGCCATGCTAAATTGCCCCTTAATTGGAAGAACTGAAATGGGGACTCTACATTTATTTTAAAAAGAAATGATACCAATGTTCTCCTACTGACACTTGATCCACCTCAAGAACCAGGTCCAGCAGTACTCCTTCCAAGTTCGACTGGAAACATACATCTGTAGAAAATATTCTTGAGAATGCACTGTAGAAATTCTTGCCCCCCTCTACCCTTTACACTATTCCAATCTATATTCAGATAGTTAAAGTCCTCCATTATAACTACTCTATAATTCTTGCACCTCTGTGATTTCCTCGTAAATGTGTACCTCTACCACTTTCTCAATAGACTACACAGAGTAATATGATTGCATTTTTGTTTCTTAGCTCTAGCCAAATAGATTCTGTCATCAACCTCTCTGGGACAAACTCCCTCTCAGCACTGCAATGTTCTCAGTCAATACTACTACTCCTCTCCCTTTCCTGCACACCATGTATATTTAATACCTGTTCTTTTTTGAACCAGGTTTCTGCTATAGCCATTTCCAAATGCCAATCTGCTCCTATAGCTCACCAATCTTATTTACCATATGTCCTGCATTCACTCTGCAACTGGATCCTTGACTTTCTGACCCACAGACCACAATCAGTAAGAGTAAACAACACCTTCACGATAGTCCTCAATACCGGGGCCCCTGCAAGGCTGCGTACCTAGCCCCCTATTTACACAGGGTAGTGGGTGCCTGGAACTTGCTGCCGGAGGAGGTGGTGGAAGCAGGGAAGATAGTGACATTTAAGGGGCATCTTGACAAATACATGAATAGGATGGGAATAGAGGGATACGGACCCAGGAAGTGTAGATTTTAGTTTAGACGGGCAGCATTTAGGTCGGCACAGGCTTGGAGGGCCGAAGGGCCTGTTCCTGTGCTGTACTTTTCTTTGGTCTTTGTTCCTACTATACTCCTTCTATCCACAAGACTGCGTGGCAAAATTTGGTTCCAAATCAATCTGCACGTTTGCTGGCGACATGACCGTAGTGGGTCGAATCTCAAACAACAACGAAGCAGAATACAGGAGGGAGATAGAGAACCTAGTGGAGTGGTGCAGCGACAACAATCTCTCCCTCAATGCCAGCAAAACTAAAGAGCTGGTCATTGACTTCAGGAAGTAAAGTACTGTACACACCCCTGTCAGCATCAATGGGGCAGAGGTGGAAATGGTTAACAGCTTTAAATTCCTAGGGGTGCACATCACCAATAATCTGTCCTGGTCCACCCACGTCGACGCTACCACCAGGAAAGCACAACAGCGCCTATACTTCCTCAGGAAATTAAGGAAATTCGGCAAGTCCACACTGACTCTTACCAACTTTTACAGGTTCACCATAGAAAGCATCCTATCGGGCTGCATCACAGCCTGGTATGGCAACTGCTCGGCCCAAGACCACGAGAAACTTCAGAGTTGTGAACACAGCCAGTCCATCATCCAAACCTGCCTCCCATCCATTGACTCTATCTACACTTCCCGCTGCCTGGAGAAAGCGGGCAGCATAATCAAAGACCCCTCCCACCCGGCTTACTCACTCTTCCAACTTCTTCTATCGAGCAGGAGATACAGCAGTCTGAGAACACGCACGATCAGATTCAAAAACAGCTTCTTCCCCGCTGTTACCAGACCCCTAAACGACCCTCTTATGGACTGACCTGATTAATACTACACTCCTGTATGCTTCACCCGAAGCCGATGTCTATGTATTTACATTGTGGACCTTGTGTTGCCCTATTTTAAAAAAATATATTTTATTAAAATTTTTCAAACAAAAATGTTTCCGTTTTTACAACTCAACAAGGGATTATACATTAACTGGTAAATAACATTATTTAAATAATATAGTGAACTAACAACAAAAACTAAAAAGAAAAATAAATAGCAAAAACACAGAATAGTGCTCCCCCCCCCCCTCCCCCCTGGGTTGCTGCTGCTGTCATTTCTATCTTTTCATTATCGTTCCGCGAGATAGTCAAGGAACGGTTGCCACCGCCTGGAGAACCCCTGAGCCGATCCTCTCAATGCAAATTTTATTCGTTCCAATCTTATGAACCCTGCCATGTCGTTTATCCAGGCCTCCACGCCTGGGGGTTTCGCTTCCTTACACGAGTAGAATCCTACGCCGGGCTACTAGGGACGCAAAGGCCAAAATATCGGCCTCTTTCGCCTCCTGCACTCCCGGCTCTTCTGCAACCCCAAATATAACTAACCCCCAGCCTGGCTTGACCCGGATCTTCACCACCTTTGAAATTACCCTTGCCACACCCCCCCAGAACTCATGCAGTGCCGGACACGACCAGAACATGTGTGTGTGGTTCGCCGAGCTTCCCGAGCACCTCCCACACCTGTCCTCGACCCCGAAAAACCTGCTCAGTCTTGCTCCCATCATATGTGCTCTATGTAGAACCTTAAATTGAATCAGGCTAAGCCTGGCACACGAGGACGAGGAATTTACCCTACTTAGGGCATCCGCCCATAACCTCTCCTCAATCTCTTCCCCCCCAGCTCCTCTTCACATTTTCCCTTCAGCTCCTCGATCATCGCCTCCCCCTCGTCCCTCATCTCCCGGTATATTTCGGACACTTTGCCCTCTCCGACCCATGCCCCAGAAATCACTTATCTTGGATCCCCTGTGTCGGGAGCTGCGGAAATTCCCTCACCTGTTGCCTCGCAAATGCCCTCACTTGCATATACCGGAAGGCGTTCCCCGGGGCAACTTATATTTTTCTTCTAGCGCTCCCAGACTTGCAAACGTCCCGTCTATAAACAGGTCCCTCAGCTTCCTAATTCCTGCTCGTTGCCAACACTGGAACCCCCCATCCATCCTCCCTGGGACAAACCTGTGGTTATTCCTTATTGGGGACCACACCGAGGCACCCGTCACTCCCCTGTGTCGCCTCCACTGCCCCCAGATCCTCAAGGTTGCCACCACCACTGGGTTTGTGGTGTACCTTTTCGGGGAGAACGGCAGCGGCGCCGTCACCAGCGCTTTTAGGCTCATTCCCTTACAGGACGCCATCTCCAGCTTCTTCCACGCTGCTCCCTCATCCACTTACAGACCATCGACACATTGGCGGCCCAGTAGTAGTCGCTCAAACTCGGCAGCGCCAGTCCCCCTCTGTCCCTACTGTGCTGCAGGAACCCCCTCTTTACTCTCGGGGTCTTTCCTGCCCACACAAAGCTCGTAATGCTCCTGTCTATTTTTTTAAAAAAAGGCCTTTGTGATCAGAATGGGGAGGCACTGAAACACGAAAAGAAACCTCGGGAGGACCACCATTTTAACTGCCTGCACTCTGCCCGCCAGCGGCACCATATCCCACCTCTTAAAGTCTTCCTCCATCTGCTCCACCAGTCGCGTCAGGTTAAGTCTATGCAGGGTTCCCCAGTTCCTGGCCACCTGGATCCCCAGGTATCGGAAGTTCCTTTCCACTCTCCTCAGCGGCAGAGCATCTATCCCCCTTCCCTGTTCCCCGGGGTGCATTACAAAAAGCTCGCTCTTCCCCATATTTAGTTTGTATCCCGAGAACTCTCCAAACTCCCTAAGTACCTGCATTACTTCTGGCATCCCCTCTACCGGGTCCGCAACATATAGCAGTAGATCATCTGCGTAGAGCGACACTCTGTGCTCCTCTCCCCCTCTAAGCACCCCCCTCCACTTCTTAGAATCTGTCAGCGCTACGGCCAGTGGTTCAATTGCCAACACGAACAGTAACGGGGACAGGGGACACCCTTGTCTTGTACCCCTATGTAGCCGAAAATACCCCGATCTTTGCCGGTTTGTGACGACGCTTGCCACCGGAGCCCCATATAAGAGTCTGACCCATCTAATAAACCCCTCACCGAACCCAAACCTCTTCAGCACCTCCCACAGATAGTCCCACTCCACCCTATCGAATGCCTTCTGCGTTCATCACCGCCACTATCTCTGCCTCCCCCTCTGGTGGGGGCGGCATCATCACCCCCAGCAACCTTCGTACATTAACATTCAGTTGTCTACCCTTTACAAACCCTGTCTGATCGTCATGCACCACCCCTGTATGACCCGCATTGCAGCGGGTCTTTATCTCGTTTCAGGATTAGCGATATCGTCGCCTCCGACATTGTCGGGGGTAGCATCCCCCTTTCCTTAGCCTCATTAAAGGTTCTCGCCAAGAGCGGGGCCAACAGATCCATATACTTCCTGTAGAATTCCACCGGAAACCCGTCTGGTCCCGGGGCCTTCCCTGCCTGCATGTTCCCCAGTCCTTTAATCACCTCGATTGGTGCCCCCAGACCTGCTACCTCCTGCCCCTTCACCTTCGGGAACCTTAGCTGGTCCAGAACGTGTAACATTCCTTCTTTTCCCCCCGGGGGTTGGGACTTATATAGCCTCTCATAAAAGGTCTTGAACACCTCGTTCACTTTCCCTGCTCTCTGCTCCATATTTCCCGTTTCGTCCCTAACTCCGCCGATCTCTCTCGCCGCCATCCTCTTCCGAAGTTGGTGGGCCAACTGTCGGCTCGCCTTTTTCCCATACTCATATTGCATCCCCTGTGCCTTCCTCCACTGTGCCTCTGCCTTTCCCGTGGTCAGCAGGTCAAACTCCGTCTGTAATCTTCGTCTTTCTCTGTATAGCCCTTCGCCTGGGGCCTCCGCATATTTTTTATCCACCCTCAAAATTTCCCCCACTAGTCTCTCTCTTTCTTTGCCCTCTTGTTTCCCCTTGTGGGCTCTGATGGAGATCAGCTCTCCTCTAACCACCGCCTTCAGCGCTTCCCATACTACTACCCCCACCTGAACCTCCCCATCGTCGTTGACCTCCAGGTATCGCTCAATACAACCCCTCACCCTTCCGCAGACCCCCTCGTCCGCCAGCAGTCCCATATCTAGTCGCCAGAGTGGGCGCTGCTCCCTTTCCTCTCCTAGTTCCAAATCCACCCAATGCGGGGCGTGGTCTGAAACGGCTATGGCCGAGTACTCCGTTCCTGCCACTTTCGGGATCAGTGCCCTTCCCAAAACGAAAAAGTCTATCCGGGAGTATACCTTATGGATGTGGGAGAAGAAAGAAAACTCTTTAGCCACCGGCCTGGCGAATCTCCACGGATCCACTCCCCCCATTTGTTCCATAAATCCCTTAAGCACCTTGGCTGCTGCCGGCCTTCTCCCGGTCCTGAATCTGTCTAGCCCTGGATCCAGCACTGTGTTAAAATCCCCCCCCCCCATTACCAAATTTCCCACCTCCAGGTCTGGGATATGTCCCAGCATTCGCTTCATGAATCCCGCGTCATTCTAGTTCGGGGCATATACATTCACCAGCACAACTGCCTCTCCCTGCAGTCTGCCGCTCGCCATCACATATCTGCCCCCACTGTCCACCACTATATTCTTAGCCTCGAATGATACACGTTTCCCCACCAATATTGCCACCCCTCTGTTTTTTGCGTCCAACCCTGAGTGGAATACCTGTCCCACCCATCCTTTTCTTAGTCTAACCTGATCCGCCACCTTCGGGTGCGTCTCCTGGAGCATGACTATGTCCGCCTTCAGTCTCTTTAAGTGCGCAAACACGCATGCCCTCTTAATCGGCCCATTTAAGCCTCTCACATTCCACGTGATGAGCCAGATTGGGGGGCCATTCACCCCCCCCCCCCCGTCGACTAGCCATCCCCTTTTTTAGGCCATCTCCTCATCCAGGTCCCGCGCACCCGTCTGTCCCCCAGGCAGCGCCTTCCCGCCCCGATCACCTCATCTCTTACCCGCTCCCCCTTGCACTCAGCAGCAGCAACCCAGTTAATCCCCCCCCCCCCCCGCTAGATCCCCCTCTAGCTTGGTTACTCCCCCCATATTGCTTCCGGAAGTCAGCTAACTCTGGCTGACCTCGGCTTCCCCCGTTCACTCTTTGACCTCCCTGCGTGTGGGGCTCCCTTCCTGCGCCCGTTTTCCCGCTATAATTTCCATAGCGCGGGAAAATACCCGCGCTTTCCTCTCGGCCCCGCCCCCCTATGGCGCAGTTCCCTCATTCCCCTTCCCTGTCTCTTTTTCCACCGGCGCCCACATTTCTTCGTGTCCCCCCCCTATCGGGGGGAGAGAAATTCCCCGTCCAACATTGCTGTACAATAGCCCTTCCCTTTCCCCACTTTACATTCCTGTACCACCACCTCGCTGCTTCTCTCCAAACGTCAAACTCTCAAATCTAGTCCAGTTTCTCCTCTTGGATGAATGTCCATGCCTCATCCGCCGTCTCGAAGTAGTGGTGCTTGCCCTGATGCGTGACCCACAATCGCACCGGCTGCAGCATCCCAAATTTTATTTTCTTCCTATGGAGCACCGCCTTGGCCCGGTTAAAGCTTGCCCTCCTTCTCGCCACCTCCGCACTCCAGTCCTGGTACACACGTATCACCGCATTCTCCCATTTGCTACTCCGTGCCTTCTTGGCCCAGCTCTCTGTCCATGTAGCGATGGAACTTCACCACTATTGCTCTTGGTGTTTCACCTGCCTTTGGTCTTCTCACGAGGACCCGGTACGCTCCCTCCACTTCCAGGGGGCCCGTTGGGGCCTCAGCTCCCATTAGCGTGTGGAGCATCGTGCTCACATACGCCCCAGCATCAGCTCCCTCTGCTCCTTCGGGGAGACCTAGAATCTGTAGGTTTTTCCTCCTCGAGCTGTTCTCCAGGGCTTCCAGCCTTTCTATGCACCTCTTGTGTAGTGCCTCGTGCGTCTCCGTTTTTACCACCAGGCCCTGTATCTCATCTTCATTCTCGGCTGCCTTTGCCTTCACTCCACGGAGCTCCATCGCCTGGACCTTTTGTGTTTCCTTCAGTCCCTCGATTGCCAGTAGCATCGGCGCCAGCACCTCTTTCTTGAGCTCCTCCACACATCTTCGGAGAAACTCCTGCTGGTCCGGGCCCCATACCACCTGGGCTCCATCCGCCGCCATCTTGCTTCTCCCTTCTCTTCTCTGCCGCTGCCCCAAAGGATCCTTCGCAATCTGGCCACTACCACCGCTCCTTTCCATACACACCTGGGGGGATTCCTTCCTTCGTCACCCCACACTGGGTTAGGTCGAAAGAAAATTCCGTTGGGGCTCCCGATAAGAGCCCAAAAGTCCGTTGGAACGGGAGCTGCCGAAACGTGCGGCTTAGCAGCGCATCACCGCAACCGGAAGTGGTGTTGCCCTATTAAGTATTTTCTTTTTCATATATTTTATTTTCGTGTACTCGATGATCTGTTTGAGCTGCTCACAGAAAAATACTTTTCACTGTACCTCGGTACACGTGACAATAAACAAATCCAATCCAATCCAATCCATACATATACAGTAACCCTGGTTTAGATGTTGTTATTTTCTCCCTGACTCGGAACCCACCTAATGATTTCTTATTTGCTACTCCTGTGCTATCACTCTGTCCCAGTATCCTGCACATTTATTCTAGCCTCCAAAGTTCACTCAGTTCCCCGTCCGAGTTGGTGGCTGGAATTGTAAGATCAAATGTTGGTGTCTCATGATCATTGTTGTGAGGTTGCTGCTGCTCATTCTCCAGGCTCTACTGAGACTGTCCAGGAATAGGCCTCAGGTATCTGAAAACACAGAAGCAAAAACGGAGAGCTGGGTTGACTGAAGGGTAGGTGGCGAGGAAAGCAGTTCCATGGTTACACACTCTAGCAGCACAGTAGCACAGTGGTTAGCACTGTTATTTCACAGTGCCAGGGTCTCGGGTTCGATACCCGGCTTGGGTCACTGTCTGTGTGGAGTCTGCACGTTCTCTCCGTGTCTGCGTGGGTTTCCTCCGGTTTCCTCCCACAAGTCCCAAAAGACGTGCTGTTATGTGAATTGGACATTCTGAATTCTCCCTCTGTGTACCCGAACAGATGCCGAAATGTGGCGACTAGGGGATTTTCACAGTAACTTCATTGCAGTGTTAATGTAAGCCTACTTGTGACACTAATAAAGATTATTATTATTAGTTTCTGCTTGACACAGCATCACCATGAATAGTCTCTGTAGCACCAGATGCTGCAGAGGGTTGTTGCCTCCAGATCCAGGATTTGGAACACCATCTCCTCGAGATAGCTTAGGATGGAGTTGTGCTGACCACTGCCTGGTTTTCTGGGTCAATCTGGTGTTATGCATGACTTTCCCTTTCTAGAGTGGAAAGAATGTCAGTCATTGTGTGGGACGGTGTTTATTTTAAGAAATGCACTCCTCACCCCCTTCTAGTTTTTTTTATATCTGTCTATCTTTAGATTTGCCCCATAGTCTTATAAACCCCAGGCATTCAAAGCTGGTTATGCAATTTCTTTCTCATGAAAGCTCTGCACCATGCTAATGAAACTAAACTGTATTCATTCCAAAGCTGTCTTTGCTGAGGTTTGGTGTCCAAAAAGGAAAGCAGTACTCCAAAAAGGGTCTAACCTAAATATAAAAGCAAAATAACGACTGCTGGATATATGAAGTAAAAACAGGTAATTTTGGAAACACGCAGCAGGTCTGTCAGCATCTGTGGGGAAATAAACAACAATTAACGTGAGTATTGCTAAAAAACAATAGACATGTTGTTGAAGCTTTTTGTTTTGCACTCATCAGGACAGAGTTGCTCCATGTGACAGGATACATCACTGAAACAAAAAACAGATTTCACAGATGAAAGTAAAATTTTAGATGTCTTCATACAGATTTGAAGTTGCAATCACTTCATATCTCTTAGCTCTCCCATGACCTAAATGGCATCAAGAAAGTTACCATTACACCAATGTCATCTTTGTTTGGCAACAGCTTGATCCATCAAATTACCCTGTTTGAGGGATGGGCAATAAATGCTGGCCGAACCAGCGACGCCCACATCCCATAAATTAATTAATTTAAAAATTACACTGTTAGGTTCACAAATTCAGCAGTTAAGACCAACCTGAGGGTTGGTCTGGATCCATGGGGAGCATCAACTTCACGGAGGCTCATGGTGGAGTTGTGCAGCTCCCGTCCACGATACCTTTCAAACTCTTCCTGATGTTGTATATTTCCAACAAATTGCATTTAAATTTCTCCCCCTGTTGCTAACTTTTGGTTGGTTCTTAATTTGGCTCTATTTAATCACGTTTGCTCAAGAGTCACCAGGTATCTTTCAACACCGCCACAAGGTTCAGAACCGAATACTGATCAATGACTCGATACACCAGTTAGTAAGTTCAAAAGCAATGCTCATTTATTTACGCACAGTCAAATCTACTCATGCATAAACTCTACAAAACTAAACTACCACTATTACTAAGGCCTATACTTAGCTTCGGGCGCCCACTCAGTCAGAGGAACAATGGCCGTTGCTCGGTTCTGAGGCTGCTGGGTCGAGCTGTTTACAGGGTAGCAATTAGGAGCGTCTATCTCGTAGTGTGCGTTGACTTGGAACTTACTTGGTCTGATGCAGCTGCTAGGCTGGTCTCTCTCTTCGCTGAGAGCCAAAGCCAAAGGAGGGCATTCTCCCTTGGGGGATACCTTTTATACCCAAAAGGGCTTCGCGCTCTTTTGGGCGGGCCTTGAACTTGGCCTCAACTAATTGGGTCTTTCCCAATCATCTGTATCGATTTTCCTCCAATAGAGGGGTGGTTCCTTGATCGTTGGCCGTGTCCTGGTGACTGTCAGTCAGCTTTGTCTTAGCTTCTTCTGGCGCCGGGGAGTCTGTCCTCACATTGTGTATCTAAATGTTTCCCTTTTGTCCCCGGAGATGGTTCATTAGTATGTAAATCGTTTGGTAGTTTCTGTCCTGTCTGAGCGTTTAAGGTTCTAATCAACAGACAGAGCTTGCACCTTCTTGTTTCTTAGCATTGTCCAATTTTCCCTGCAGTCTTTGCAAGTGTCCATTTTGTAATCGGGACGTGGCCATCCCAGATGGCTACAGCACTCATAAATCAGAATTGAACCTATTAAATCTAATGTACTGTAGATGCATATATATAAAAAATCCTTTACATATAGTTTTATATTATTCTTTTCCTCAGTCATCTCAGACTGAAATGAAAAGTTATTGGTTTGTTATGAGTGCTTCATGCAAAAAAAAAAAAAGAAGAAAAACCTTCCAAGTTTTTGTTTTCTATTTGTTATTTAAGGGCGCAATTCTCCATAAAGATTTCTAAGTGTGGTAGCGAGCGGGAACTGCCGTGAGCTTCCAGGCACTTGGCCCGGCGAAGGTGGCCATTCAACGTTAATTGGTCCACTTAACAAGGCTCCACAGGCTTCACGCTGCAAATGAAGGCTTGCCAGCTGATTCGCTGGGACCGCGCTCGCCAGCCTCCTGCTAACAAGGTCGAGCAGCAATTAAACAGCATTTGCTCAGACAACGCCACTCAACCCACAGCCATAGCGCCAAGAAGACCGGCCCCAGGGCAGCACGGTGGCTCAGTGGGTTAGCACTGCTGCCTCACAGCGCCGACGTCCCAGGTTCGATCCCGGCTCTGGGTCACTGTCCGTGTGGAGTTTGCACATTCTCTCCGTGTTTGCGTGGGTTTCGCCCCCACAGCCCAAAGATGTGCAGGATAGGTGGAAAAAATGAATTGGGAACTCTAAATTTATTTTAAAAAGACAACCGGCCCCAAGATTCGGGGATGCAGACCTGGGGAGGCTCCTCGATGCGTTAGAGGCCAGGATGGATGTCCTGCTCCCCCAAGGGTACCGGAGGGTGAGCCACAGGGCAGCCAGTGCCACCTGGGATGAAGTGGCGCGGCAGCCGCGAGCTTGGAGAGTGTGACCAGGAGGACTGGACTCCGGTGTGGCAAGAAGGTCCACGACCTACACCGGGCAGCATGGGTGAGTTGATACCAATGCTGCCGCTGCCCCCCCTGACACCTTTCTGTCCCCAAGCGAGCATCCACTCTCTCAACCCTCCATGCGCCCTTAAATGCTCCCTTCATCACCCCCCTCCCAACCCTTCCTTCACACCCCCGCCCCAACACTGAACTACACGTGCGGCTAATGATGCCCTCTGTGTCTACACAGTCATTGGGAGAGGACCCAGACTGGCGATGGGGTGCCGGACATACGAATCCTCACCACCTTGGAGGAACGGGCCCTGGAGGTGACGTGTGTGGCTGAGTACAGAGTGATCACTAATGTGGAGGTTGACGGACGCCGCAGAGGTGAGGATCCACTGGGCCCCACCCATAGGACCTTTCAAACTTAAATTATTGCCTTACTGACTGACCGTAGCTCCCATTGACCACATGTCTATTCGCCCGCAGGACCTCCAGCCAATGACAATGGCCCATTCAGGGTAGCTCACTCCCCTGCCCCAAAGAGAACATCTGGGAGGAGAGCTCCGAGGATGCCATGATAGATGAATCACAGCTGTCATCCTCACCCCACACCTCGGTGGGACATGTTAGTGGTCAGGCTTCTGGGGCACAATCTGGTGAGAACCACACAGTCGCTGATGTACATCAGGTGGACGCAGGAACCCCCGGGCAAGATAGCAGTCGGAGGGCTGCTGGATCCCAGGGCTCAGCTGGGTCCCAGCCAGATGCAGAGCCTATGTAACAGGTATACCCGGAGCTGACAGAGATGTTAGGGTGCGGCCGTGATACTCCGAGGGAGATGTCAGCGATACTCCAGCAGGTCTATAGATGATAGGAGACGTCCTAGAGGCTAGGGGCGCAGAAGATGTCGCCAACAATGCAGGGGCAGCGCGGTGGCACAGTGGATAGCACTGCTGCCTCACGGCACCGAGGTCCCAGGTTTGATCTGTCTCTGGGTCACTGTCTGTGTGGAGTTTGCACATTCTCCCCGTGTTTGCCTGGGTTTCGCCCCCACAACTCAAAAGATGTGCAGAGTAGGTGGATTGGACACGCTAAATTGCCCCTTAATTGGAAAAAATTAATTGGGTACTCTAAATTAAAAAAAAAAATGCATGGCACCGAGACCAACTCTGCTAGAGTGGCGATCGCAGTGCACGACGTTGGCACCATTAGTGAAGGTGCCCAAGGTGTCGCGCAGTCAGTGTCGGCCATTGCTGAGGGCCTCGGCAGGTGTCTGACTCGCTGGGGGATGCCACCCAGTACCAGGCTGACCTTGATGAGGTTCTGCAGGACATGTCCCGCTCTCAGCTGGGAATGGCCGAGGCGCTGCAGGGCATGTCCCGATCACTGAGAACTATCGTTGAGGGCGTCAACACGATGGTGCAGGTATCGGGAGCCACCAGAGCTGGCAGAACCAGATGACGCAGGAGCAGCTGGGGTTCAATCTAGCTGCCCATCCGTCCCCAGGTGAACAGTCTGGGCACCGAGTGGGAAGACGGGGCACTGAGTGCCAACCCAGACCAGTCCCATGGAGTGGGGGTGGTGGCCATCAGCTCCCCCGAGATCCATCTTCTGACGAGACCATGTCCCAAAGTCAGCACACGGGACAGGGCAGCGCGGCTGTACATGTGCCGCCGACAACTGAGCCGGGGCCCTCCGGCCCCAGAGCCCACAGAGGACTCCAGCCAGGGGCATCGAAGGCCACGGGACGAATTAAGCGGCTGGCTGGCTCCATCTCAGATGTGCATCCTGGGGACACACCTTGACATAGAGGTAGAGCCAGGAATGTTAAGCATGTTGGGGATCACTGAGGGCACTGGGGGATGGGTGAGAGGGTGGTGGGGGGAGGTAGGTAGGGGACGGGGAAAGTACCTCTAGGATAGTGGAGAATTGTTGGACACCTGTGACTCATCTAAAAACCCTTGGCCACAACCAGTGTGATGCCTCTGTCACTTTCTTTCACAATGCAGCTGACCTCCGAACCCTTGGCCCATCTTTCCAGGCATCTTCCCCTCCCTGGATATACCAAATGCAGGTGATGGGTGTGAGCGAGCACTCCGCAGACAGGCAGGGGTCAGACTATGGCATAGGTTGAGGAGCACTAGGGTTCAACTCCCTGTGGGTTATCATCACCCCCCTGCCCTTGACAGTGACCCCCTGGCATTGCCGACACAGCCCCAGCACCCTGGAGTGATGAGACACACACCCTGGGAGGGTTGGAGATGAGGTTGGGGACGGGGGGGGGTAAGGTATCGATGATGGACCAGGCCACGTCCTATGAAGTGGGCATGTATAAGGGCATCCAGCTGGCCCTCCAGCCCCTGCTGGTCCAGTGCTGTCTCATCATCCTAGTCCTCCACAGAGTGGGCACATATTCTTCACCCCAACCTCCAGCTGCTGTGCCCGGTTGTGAAGGACACAGCAGACCACACAAAGTGGGCGACCCTCCAGGCGGTGAACTGCAGGGCACCACTGGAGCATCAGAACCGCATTTTTATTTTGAAAAATATTTTATTGAGGCATTTATGTGGTAGTCTGTATTAGGGGTATTACGGTACCTAGGTTGAGGTTGTAAGACGATTGGTGTGGGAGGTACCTGAGACATGAAGATCATTGGTGAAGCCTGCCTGCTGGTTCCACCCAGTAATGCGGAATATAAGAGTCTGTGTCTCCCTCGCAGCCGCATTCTGTACCTGCGCTGTTGGGGAAACATCTAGTCCAGTAAAGCCTTCAATTGTCATCCAATCTCGCTTCTGGAGTTATTGATAGAGCATCAATTTATACTTTAAATTTTAACACAATGGACAGCAACACAACCCCAATCAGAACCACATTTTGAGCAGTCCGGTGCATCGCTCAAGGTGGCCTCGTTGGATTCGGTCTCCGCCTCGATCTCCAGCTGCCGTACTGGCATCACCTGAGCCAGGTCCTCAGCGGATACTCCTTATCCCCCAAGAGCCAGCCGGCCATCCTGGGATGGTCCTCTAAGAGGCCGGGGATAACCCAGGATTTAGCTGTCGTGTACACTCCCTGGGAAGCGTGGACACACTTGCATTATCTTCATGAAGTGGCCACACACGAGCTGTATGTTCAGGAAGTGATACTCCTTTCTGTTAATGTAGGGCACTCTCAAATGGCCTGGTGAGCGTAAAGTGACATGCATGAAGTCTATCAGCCTCTGGACCTGGGGTATCCCAGTGATAGCAGAAGATCCTGTTGCCCAGGCATCTTGCTGGACGTGGTCCATGTCAAAGTTTAAAAAAAAAAAAAAATTTAGAATAACCAATTATGTTTATCCGATTAAGGGGCAATTTAGCTTGGCCAATCCATCTACCCTGCACATCTTTGGGTTGTGAGGGTGAGACCCACGCAGACACTGGGAGAATGTGCAAACTCCACACAGACAGTGATCGGGGGCAGGATTGAACCCGGGTCCTCAGCCCCGTAGACAGCAATGCTAACCATTGCGCCACTGTACCGCCCTGCTCCATGTCAAAGTTGACATAGTTTTCCACCCGGGCAAACAGGGCATCCGGGATCTGTCAGACACACCTGTGGGCTGTGAGATGCCAGGCAGGTCTCCGCTTGAGCCCTGGAATGATCCCAAGGTGTAAAGGTTCAGGGCTGCAGTGACCTTGACGGCCACCAAGAGCGGGTGTCCTCCTCCTCCATGTGATGCCAAGTCCGCGAGGACATGGCACAGGTGCCGCATCATCTCCTTGTTGCGGCGGGGCCTCCTGCGGCACATACCGTCCGTCATCTGTTCAAAGGACCAGCTATGCCTGCAAATCCTGGGACTTCACGGGCCTCCCACCCCCACCCCCACCCCCCTCCTTCAGGTCCCTCCCTGTCCTGATGGGCAACCCGGTCCTCAGTGTATGGGGTGGGGTGCAGCACATGGGTTGCCGGCTTCAGCATCTGCAGGCTCTGCTGCTGCCACCGCTTCTGGCGTCTGCCCGCCCGGTTTACCCGCAGCACGAGCAGGGCTTGTTCTGTGGGGTCCAAAATACCGTACATACCATTCAATATCTGTAAGGAATTGGGTATTGGTGTTACTGACAAACAAAGGTGGCTCCCACCCTGGAATCCTCCATTCCCCCATAGATACCCCTCCCCCACACCAGGAAGGCCCTGCCCACGCACTTCCAACCATAGCGGGCCCACACACTCCCAACCGTAGCGGGCCTCACCCTCAAAATATCCTAGACCCTGTACCCCAGACACCCACTCATATCGTCACACGAATGGCGCTGGTTTTTCCGCTTCGCACTCACACACCCACCGGCCACGGGCATATCCCTGGAGCTGTGTCCCATCCCCTGGACATTTGGATCTCAGTTGGTGTGTGTGGTGATGCCTCCAGCATGTTCAGGCAGTGTCCAGGCATCACGGTCTGAATGGAATGCTAGGTAATGATTCCCACATGCTCCATGGCCCACCCACCCACAGGAATCCATTTGGTTAACCCATGATTGAAAATTCCCAAAGCAATAGACCTCAGCAGTCGGTGGGGGGGTTACGCATGGTCAGTGGGGTAGGGACACACTATCCAGGGATTGGCATGGTAGTGCCATGCCCGATTTCCCCCCCCCCCCCTACCCTACTTACCTACCTTTGTATGACAGCCCACTCCTATCGAGAGTCGTCGTCTCCCCCCCCCCCCCCCCCCCCCCCGCCCCCGCCCCGCCAGCCCCGCCAAGCACTGGGTCAGCAAGTCCAGCACTCCCGGCCTCTTTGCCTCTGAGCAAAGATGGCTACTCACCTTCTCGGCTCACCACAGAAGCCCTTCCCGCCAGGTTCACATTTTACTAATCGGCACCAGCGTGACCACTTGCTGGAGAGGCCGTTGTATCAGAGGAAGCCGTTGGATATGGGGTCTCAATTTCGCCGATGGGAGCGGGCCATTTGCATTACAAATTGTTTGGTGCATGTCGCGGTTCTCATTTTCGGCCTCTCCCGCTATTTACTGGCCTTGTTTCGCTCGAGCAAGAGTGCAACGAGGCCAGAAAATCACGCCTTAAGTTTATCAAGAGTTATGGAGAGATAGTGGGTAAATAAGAGTTGAGGTACTACTCAATTAAATAATAGCGGAGCTGTACAAGTTCAAGGGGCTGATCAACCTACTGCTGTTAAGTTTTAAATATGCATATATTGGACCAAAAAAATTCACTTAGTGAAAATATATCAATTGGGATGAGAATTGTATATAAAAAATGATTAGTTGCAACAGCACTGATGGAAAAGGTTCAAGGAGGACAGATCGATTGATTAGGACTTTCCTTGCCTCAGGATTCTGCAAGTTGATTTTAAATAATTTGAAAAGATGATCAAGTGTGTTGCTAACTGTGTTTCTCTTTATTTGGCTCGGAATATGGCGGTCAATATGGTCGCCTTCCTTAATTCTAATTACATTTGCTCTAGAGTCGCCAGGTATCTCTCGATACCGCCACAAGGTTCAAAACCGAATACTGATCAAAGACTCGATACACCAGTTAGTAAGTTGAAACTCAATGCTCATTTATTTACACGCACAGTCAAATATACTTATGCATAAAACTCTACAGACTAAACTATCACTACTGCTAAAGCCTATACTTAGCTTCGGGCGCCCACTCAGTCAGAGGAACAATGGCTGTTGTTCGGTTCTGAGGCTGCTGGGGTCGAATTGGTACAGAATAACAGCTAGGAGCGTCTGTCTCGTAGCGTGCGTTGACCTTGGACTTACTTGTTCTGATGTTACTGTTGGGCAGGTCTCTCCTTGGTGAGAGCCACGGCCGCAAGAGAGCGATGGGTTTTTATATACAATTCTCTTGGGAGATACTTCTTATACCCAAAAGGGGATTCGCGCGCTTCTGGGTGGGCCTTGAATTTGGCCCCAATTAATTGGCCCATTTCCCAATCGTTCTCATCGATTGCCTCCAATAGAGGGGTGGGTGCCCTGATTGCTGAGCGTGTCCTAGGTGGCCGTTTGCCTGCTTTCTTCTGGTCTCCTCTGGCGCCGGGGTGTCTGTCTTGGTATTGTTTACTTAAATGTTACCTTTTTGTTCCCGGGGATGGCTGATTAGAATGGAAATGGTTTGCAGTAGCGGTCTTGTCTGGCGGCTATGGCTCCAATCAACAGACAAACCTTGCACCTGGTTGCTTTCTTAGTATTGTCCATTTTCCCTGCAATCTTTGCAAAGTGTCCATTTTGTAATCGGGAAGTGGCCATCCCAGATGGCTACACACCCTCCTTGTGATCCTCAACACGAAGCGTGAAGGATCACATTACTGCGTCGTCTTCGTTCTCTGACCAAGCTGGACACCTGTAAGCAGTACACGGGCTCTACACTGCCCTATCCTATGAAATGCAATTCTTTACCCAAAATCATTTTACTTACATACATCAGTATAAAACTCTACGGGGCGCTATGACATTCAGGCATGCATTACAAGATAAATAAAACTGGAACCTCTAACTCTCCTCAATAAACTATCCTCACTCAAACAAGCAAAAATAACCTACAACACTTTAAATGTACAAATAGCAGCAACACAAGTTTCTCTGGCCTGGCAGTCAGACACAGAGGTTTACATTCCTTTATTGAACAAAACACACAAAGAGAAGCGGATGCACTTTAATTCATGTCAAGGGGTTCGGGGGTTTGGTGAAGTCCGAAAACAGGGGACGTAAACGTGTATACCGGGGTTAGAGAGCGGTAGGCTCTCCTTCGTCATTTTCTGATTCTAAGTGTCTGCGCGACACTGCAAAGTAGTGCCAGTACTAAGAGGGCTTCTACTATGTACGATAGTGAATACCAGGTGATAAACATATCACACCAGGTCGGGGTATCGTTAACTGTCTTAGGACTAACTATCTCGGGGTTCTGTGTATGCCATGGGTGGGAATCATTCACGGCCTGTGTGGTAGGAGTCAGGGGGGTAGCGTCCGCGCGCAACTGAAGGTATCCCACTAAGATCCAGGTGAAAAAAATGGAGGTCTTTATCTTTCCGTCTTTCTGTCTTCTTCTTTGTCTTCCTCTGGGGTTCCTGAGGTTCCGGAGTTCTATGGACACAAGCATAATATCTGTTATTATCTTGCTTAAGATCTCGTATGTCTGTCTGTCTGTCCTTTGTTGCCAATTACCCATTATGATTGGTCACCATCTGTGACTCCCTCATTTTAAAAAAAACCAAATATTTGGGACAAGACATCAGAGAAAAATACTGATATAGTATGGGCTGTCTCGCAGCCTGTGCGATCTACCATCCTAGTGTTTGAGGAAGTACACAGCATACGGAAGCAACCTAAGGGTCGTCAAAAACAAACAAAAGAATTTCGAACTGGAAGTGCCAAAATGGGGTGCGGTGGGTAAGAAATGGGTGGAATCCCCGGGTAGGACGGTGATCAGTGCAGTTTGTGCTCTACCCGAGTGTAGCTGACCAGAGGGGGGTCCTCAGGCAGGGCGGGGACCAGTGCCGTTTCTCCACTGCCTGAGTGACCGGCAAGAACGGGTAAGAATGTGGTCGTCGTGGGGGGGTGCCACTCATGATCGAGTCAGGAGAGTAGCTATGAGTGGTGTCTATCGACAAACTAGTTCCTCTGAACAGTTGTCTGGGGACAAACTTGTTCCATTAACAGTCATTGGGCATGAAGAGGGTGGGGGCCATGAAAAACTTTCAAATTTACAAACAACAAACATGTACATTAAACGAACAAACATACAGCAGGTTCCATCAGAAAGGACACCGTAAATCACATTTGGCTTGGGGTGTAACTAGCATATGGGGTCATGGGGTCAGTGTAGTGTGACCAAAGAAGAGAGGAAGGAGGAGTGGCATTGCTGAGGTGTCCCTGCCATGTGAAGCTCACAGTTTGCATGGGGCAGCTGGGACCTTGCAGCTGCTGTGGGTGGTGTTCTGTTTCATATCTGGGGGCTAGTCTAGTTGGTGGTGGGGGTCTCCTGCAATCTCGGGCGAAGTGTCCTGACTGTCCACAGTTGTAACATGACCCCTGGGGCACGTAAAGTGGGGCAGGCTCTCTGGTGCATTGCTCCCTTGGGTATGGTTCCCTGGGTGGGGGGTTGGGGCTGTTGGTGTCGTCGATGGTTCGGGGGGCATTTGTGGGCTGATTCAGTTACTGTTTCAGGGGGACTTGACATTCTCGTGCATAATGTCCTAATTGGCCGCAATTATAACACTCCTGGGATTTGGTTTGCTGGAGGCGGTTTCTGCCCTCATTTACCCATGCGGGGTTCTGGTGCGCTTTAACTGGATTCATGTCTGCCTGTTCTTCCTCGGGTTTTGCAAATGCGGTTTTGCTTTGGACTGATTGTTCCCAGGTGCAGGACAATCTCTTCAAAACCCATTACTCGTTGCGGGCCTTGTCTGAAGGGTCGTAATTTGCACAGGCTCTCTGTCCTGCATCTGTCGCGTGAAAGACCAGGATTCGAGTCCATTTGGCCATGTTATCTGGGGACAAATGGGCGCGGGCTAACTCTCCGAAAACTGCTGTGAAATGTATCCACAAGCGTCCAGCAAACGCTGTGGGGTGCTCGGTCTTCTTTTGCCTACACTTGTTTAGGCCTTCTATGGGGTCTCCTCTGTTATAGCCGATCGCATCTAGGATCGCTGTGTGCATCTCTTGGGAGTGTGCCTCCTCCTACATTCTGTGGGTCGGGAAGGGCTGCCACGACTGAAGTGTCGAGGCTTAAAACTGTGAGCTTCACTTGTTCCTTTTCATCCAGGCCGTACATGGTAGCCTGCTGTTTAATTCTAGCGAAAAACTGGTGGGGGTCTGATGTGGGAAGGAATGGTGTAATGTTTCCACACGCGTCCCGTAATTGGGTCATGGTTAGCGGGGTTGTATACAGGAAATCTGCGTTTGCATCTGCTGTGGCCCTGCGGTGTGTGGTTACAGGGTTCATGGGGGTGTGTTCTGCCTGTTCAGTCAGGGGTTGGGGTGCTTTTCTCTTTTGGGGTTTTTCTTGAGTACATGTCCCATGTACGTATCTGTGGGCCGTTTCATTTGACTCCTGCCAATCGGGGCCGTTTTCCTGGTCTGATTGGGGTCCAAACGTATTTTGAAACCCATTCTGAACGGAAAGCAGAGATTGCAATTCGGCAATTTGCTTCCGGCACTTTGCGTGATCTACTGAGCTCTGCCTTTGTTCCGTCGTGGAAGTGTGGAGGGCTCGTAGGGCTGCTTTCAAATCATTGCACTGTTTCTGCAATTTCTCTACCTGTTGCTCGGTTTCTTGTCTTACTAAGACTGCACGTTGCGTGTCCTGGTAGGCCTTATCATATTGGGTCTGAAAACTACTCAAATGGGCGAGACAAGACTGGTGTGCCCTCTTGGCATCATCCACCTCTCTGTCCCTCGCTGCTAACTGTTCTCTCAAATCTTTATTCGCTTTCTCAAACTCGCTCACATCCCTCTCACTACTTCTGCCTCTCTCCTCTATCTCCCTATCTCCCTACGGAGCGTCCTAACGACCTCCTCTGTGCCTCGCAATTGTGCCAAGCAGGATACTATTGCCATTGGCTTGCGAGCTTTCCCCAAGCTCTTCTTGTTGATCTCTGACAGGTTCTCCCACCAAGTATGTCCTATACTCCGGGGACCTGTTTCATCATTCGCGCAGAATTCGCTCCAAAGGGGCCATCCTTTCCCTTTGAGGTACTTTCTGATTTCCTCTTCGCTGCGACCTCGAATTCCATTGCCGTTCCATTGCCTTCATTGCCATTTTCTCTATCTGGGTTCTCTACTGAATTTGGAACAGGGGGTGATAAAATGGTGATGTAAACACGGGTACGGCTTATGCTAATTTCCGGCCTACAAAACTCCCGACAGTTTTACGCAAGACAATCTCTCAGGTTTACCTTATATCCCTGTTAGTACGCATGCATGAACAAACTTCCGAATCTCGGAGGTTTGATCAGTATTGTTCTTACACTTGTGGTTTTTCTGTTTCTAATTGGACTTCTAATTCAAATTTTGGGTTCTCTCGGAGTGGTTAGGCCACTTCTAAGTCGAGTCCCGTCAAATGTCGCCAGTAAATGTTGCTAATTGTGTTTCTCTTAATTTGGCTCTGAAGATGGCGGCCAGTATGGTTGCCTTCATTAATTCTAATTACATTTGCTCTAGAGTCGCCAGGTATCTCTCGATACCGCCACAAGGTTCAAAATCGAATACGGATTAAAGACTCGATACACCAGTCAGTAAGTTCAAACTCAATGCTCATTTATTTACACGCACAGTCAAATATACTTATGCATAAAACTCTACAAACTAAACTATCACTACTGCTAAAGCCTATACTTAGCTTTGGGCGCCCACTCAGTCAGAGGAACAATGGCCGTTGTTCGGTTCTGAGGCTGCTGGGGTCGAATTGGTACAGAATAACAGCTAGGAGCGTCTGTCTGGTAGCGTGTTGACCTTGGACTTACTTGTTCTGATGTTGCTGTTGAGCAGGTCTCTCCTTGGTGAGAGCCGGAGCCAAGAGAGCGATTCTCTCTTGGGAGATTCTTCTTGTACCCAAAAGTGGATTCGCGCCCTTTTGCACGGGCCTTGAACTTGGCCCCAATTAATTGAGAACGATTGGGAAACGGCCCATCGATTTCCTCCAATAGAGGGGTGGGTGCCCTGAATGCTGGGCGTGTCCTAGGTGGCCATTGGCCTGCTTTGTTCTGGTCTCCTCTGGCGCCAGGGTGTCTGTCTTGGTATTGCGTACTTAAATGTTACCTTTTTGTTCCCGGGGATGGCTCATTAGTATGGAAATGGTTTGCAGTTTCGGTCTTGTCTGGGAGCTATGGCTCCAATCAACAGGCAAACCTTGCACCTGCTTGCTTTCTTAGTATTGTCCATTTTCCCTGCAATCTTTGCAAAGTGTCCATTTTGTAATCGGGAAGTGGCCATCCCAGATGGCTACAAGTGTTTACTCCAAAGTATTTGAATGATGTTAGTACATCAGTTGAGGAAGCAGGCGGTAGCGAGAGAGATTGGAAGGGTGAGGGATGAGAGAGGCACGATGGTGTTGGAGCCAGAGGGGGTGAATGTGGTCTTTGAGGCTTTCTATCGAAGGTTGAATGAATCTGAGCCACAGACCAGCGAGGAGAGGATGAGGCAGTTCTTGGACGAGCTCCAAGAGTGGAGGAGAAGGACTGTGCGGGTTCGATGCAGGTGGGGAAGGCACCGGGTCCAGATGGGTTTTGCAAGAAGTTTGGGTTGGAGCTGGGGCATCTGCTTGTTGGGATGTATAATGAGATGATGGCAAGGGGGGGGAAACTCCTCTCTCTTCCCCCCCTCCAAAGTTTGTCGCAGGCATCCAGATCACTGATTTTAAAGGAGGACAAAGACCTGGAGCAGTGTGGTTCATACCGTCTGATTTCATTGTTAAATGTGGATGCAAAGTTGTTGGCAAATTATTGTCGCGGATAGTGGGTTGTGTGCTGGGTATGATAGGGGAGAACCAAACCGGGTTCATGGGAGGGGTGACAGTTGGCGAATGTCCGCATGCTGCTCAACGTTATGATGCCCTCAGACGGGCAGTAAGTAGAAGTGGTGGTGGCAATGGACAGAGAAGGCATTTGGCTGGGCATATTTGTTGGAGGTGTTGGGTCGGTTCACTTCGGGCAAGGGCTTGTGGATTGGGTTCGGCTGTTGTTTAAGGCTAGTGTCCGGATGAATAGGAGTAGTTCGGTGTACTTTGGGCTACACCGGGGGACAAGGCAGGGGTGCCCGCTCTCCCCATTGGTTTTTGCTCTGGCGATAGAGCCATTGGCAATTGCGCTTAGGGCATCGAGGGGGTGGAGGGGGAGTGAATAGGGAGCGGTCGAACACAGGGTCTTTGTAGGCAGTTGACCTCCTGCTGTACATTTCCGACCCAGTGGCGAGTTTTGATAGGAGCCTGGGGAAGTTTGGCCGTTTCTCAGAATAGATGTCGAATATGGGAAACAGTGAGGCATTTCGGATAAATGCCAGGGGTCTGGGGGAGTTGCAATTCAGGGTGGTAGGGGTGAGTTTCCGTTATCGTGGGATACAGGTGGCGTGGAGTTGGGCCCAGCTGCATAAGTTGAACCTGGCATGATTGGTGGAGGGTATGAAAATGGACTTTAAGAAGTGGGATGTGTTGCCCGTGCCTTTGGTGAAAATGACAAGTGCTGACCAAATCTCTTCGTAGTTCAGAACCTCCCCATCTTTGTTCCCGATTCCTTTTTTAGAAAGGTGAATAGGATCATTTCTAGATTCGTGAGGAGGGTGAAAGGGTTCGACGGGAGCTTTGCCAAGCCTATTGAATTATTACCGGGCAGCAATGATTAGGAACTGAGCAGTGGAAGAGGGGGCAGTCTGGGGGAAGGTGGAGGCAGCGGTGTAAGTGCACCAGTTTGAGCGCACCGTTGTTGGCGGTCCTTCTGTTCTCGCCGGTGTGATACTCCGTGAACCCGGTGGTATCAGTGAAGAGGGTTTGGAATGAGTGTAGGCAATACTTCAGACTGGAAGGCATGTCTCTGTGGGCACCGATATGTGACAACCATAGGTTTGCGCGGTGGGGCTGAATGCAAAAGCACTTCAGGGATTTGTTTGAGGGAGAAAAGTTTCCAGGTTTGGAGGAGCTTGAGGAGCTGTATCGATTGCCTAAGGGAAACCGGTTCAGGTACCTGCAGGTGAGGGACTTTGTTAGAAAAGAGGTGCCGTCTTTTCCAGAGCTGCCGTCTCCGGTGCTGCAAGACAAGATGCTGTCAGAGGATGACATTGGGGAGGGGAGAGTGTATACGTTCTGGGCGTGTCCGTGTTTGAAGGGGTTTTTGGATGTAATATTTGGGCGTAGGGATGGCTATATCGGAATGTCAGAAGATCTGGACTGCAGGTGGGGAGAGTCCTATGTCTTGGCCTTTGCCTCCCTGATAGCCCAGAGATTTTGTTGAGTTGGCGGGATTCGGATTCGCCAAAGGCAAGGGTATGGGTGAGTGACCTGGCAGAAATGTTGCACCTGCAAAAAGTTAAGTTCACCATTCCTGGAGTGGAATGCACCCTGAGATGAACTTCTTTGAAGCGATTTGAGGCTTCAGCATGGTGTGTGTGTGTGTGTGGGGGGGGGGGGGGGTTGAGTATTGGGAAAGAGTGGATTGTTAGTTTTGTCACTTGTTGCCGAGGTTTGGTTTGTGTATTTGTACATACGAGAAATGGCTTCAATAAAAATATTTCTTAAAAATATACTTGAATGATTGCGTTTGCTATACGTTTTAGGAGGCTGCTTCAGAAAGAGTCAAAAGCGACTTCCGGTTGCGGCTATGCGGAGCTAAGCCGCACATTCGGCAGCTCCCGCTAAAACGGACATTCGGGCTCTCTTGAGGAGCCCCAACGGCAATTTTTCTGACAACCTCTAGTATGGGGAAGGTGAGCAAGGTCCCCCCCTCCATAGTATATGGATTGGACCAGGAATGGAGAGGTCAAAAAAGCGTTTTTGGAGCAGCGAAAAGTGTGAGGGAGAAAAAACAAGATGGCGGCGGGCCTAGATCAAGCGGCATGGGTGCAGGAGCAGCAGGAGTTTCTCAAGCGCTGCTTTGAGGAGCTGAAGAAAGAGGTGCTGGTGCCAATGCTGACGGCGATCGGGGGGTTAGTGGAGACCCAGAAGGCCCAAGGGGCGGCGACCAGGCGGTGCGGGAGAAAACCGCGGAGAATGAGGATGAGATCTTGGGCCTGGCGGTGAAGGTGGAGGCACACGAGGCGTTGCACAGGAAGTGGGCGGAAAGATTAGAGGACCTGGAGAACAGATCGAGGAGGAAGAATCTTCGGATTCTGGGTCTCCCTGAAGGTGTGGAGGGGGTCGATGCTGGAGCATATGTGAGCACGATGCCCAATACGCTGATGGGAGCGGGGGCCTTTCTGCATCCCCTGGAGCCGGATGGGGCTCATCGGGTCCTGGCGAGGAGACCCAAGGCCAATAAGCCGCCACGGGCGGTGGTGGTGAGGTTTCACCGTTTCGTGGATAGAGAGTGTGTTTTGAGATGGGCCAAGAAGGAGCGGAGCAGCAGGTGGGAGAATACGGAGACCCGAATCTACCAGGACTGGAGCACGGAGGTGGCAAAGAAGAGAGCTGGTTTTAATCGGGCCAAGGCGGTGCTCCATCGGAAGGGGGTGAGGTTCGGAATGCTGCAGCCAGCGCGATTGTGGGTCACGTTTCAGGATCGACACCACTACTTTGAAATGCCTGAGGAGGCTTGGACCTTTATACAAACTGAAAAGTTGGACTCAAACTGAGGGTCTGTGGTTGTGGGGGGGGGATGTCGGATGTATAGAGGGTTTTAACTATGCGTCGGGAATGTTCCACGGGTTGGGTGATGGATGGGGATGGGGGAAGAGATCTGATGGGGAGATTGTGAGCGAATGTGGGCGTCGGTGCTGGAGGGAGGGGAGGCCCAGGGATGGGGGAGTTGGGATAAGGCAAAAGGAGCTGCGGCAGAGGGGGCGGGGCCGGCTTAGGAAAGCGCGGGCGTTTTCCCGCGCTAGGGAAAGATGGATGGGGGGGGGGGGGGGGGGTGGAGGAGCGCTGACTGACTGCTGGGAGGGGGATCAATGGGATGGCGGGGGAGGCCGGGGTCAGCAGGAGTCTGCTGACTTACGGGAGTGTTATGGGGGGAGCAAAAGAGCTCGACATGGGTCTAGCGGGGGAGGGGGGATATTGGGTTGCTGCTGCATTGGCCGATGGGGAACTGGAAACAGAAGAGGTGGTCGGGACGGGGGTCCCCAGCCTGGGGGACTGGAGGGTGTGGGAGGCGCGAGCACGGGACTGGCCCAGAAAAGGAGATGGCTAGTCGGCAGGGGGGGGGGGGGGGGCCCCAATCCGGCTGATAACTTGGAATGTGAGGGGTCTGAATGGGCCAGTTAAGAGGGCCCGAGTGTTCGCGCACTTAAAGGGACTAAAGGCAGACGTGGTCATGCTTCAGGAGACACATTAGGTGGCAGACCAGGTCAGGTTACGAAAGGGATGGGTAGGACAGGTATTCCATTTGGGGCTGGATGCAAAGAACAGAGGGGTGGCAATACTGGTGGGGAAGTGGGTGTCATTTGAGGCCAAGAATATTGTAGTGGATAATGGGGGTCGATACGTGATGGTGAGCAGTAGGCTACAGGGGGTGTGGGTGGTATTGGTGAACGTCTACGCCCTGAACTGGGATGATGCTGGATTTATGAAGCGCATGTTGGGGTGGATTCCAGATCTGGAGGCAGGAAGCTTGATAATGGGGGAGGATTTCAACACAGTGCTGGACCCAGCATTAGATCGCTCCAGATCTAGGACGGGGACGAGGCCGGCTGCGGCCAAGGTGCTTAGGGGCTTTATGGACCAGATGGGGGGGAGTAGATCCGTGGAGATTTGCTAGGCCCCTGGCCAGGGAATTTTCTTTTTTTTTTCACGTGCACAGAGCCTACTCCCGGATAGATTTTTCTGTTTTGAGCTGGGCGCTGATTCCGAAAGTGGAGGGAACGGAGTACTCGGCCATAGCCATCTCAGACAACGCCCCGCACTGGGTGGAGCTGGAGATAGGAGGGGAGAGGGACCAACACCCGCTGTGGCGTCTGGATGTGGGATTACTGGCGGATGAGGTGGTGTGCGGGAGGGTGCGGGGGTGTATTGAAAGGTATTTGGAGGCCAACGACAATGGGGAGGTGCAGGTGGGGGTAGTGTGGGAGGCGCTGAAGGCGGTGGTCAGGGGAGAGTTAATCTCCATCAGGGCTCATAGGGTGAAGAGAGGGGGCAGGGAAAGGGAGAGGTTAGTGGGAGAGATCCTAAGGGTGGACAGGAGATATGCAGAGGCCCCCGAGGAGGGGCTACTTAGGGAGCGGCAAAGTCGCCAGACGGAATTCGACCTGTTGACCACTGGGAAGGCACAGGGGGCGACGTACGAGTATGGGGAGAAGGCGAGCCGGATGCTGGCACATCAGCTCCGTAAGAGGATGGCAGCGAGGGAGATAGGTGGAGTCAAGGATAGCAGGGGAACTACGGTGCGGAGTGCGGTGAAAGTAAATGAGGCATTTAAGGACTTCTATGAGGAGCTGTACAGATCTCAGCCCCCAGCGGGGGACGAGGGGATGCAAAGGTTTCTTGATCAACTGAGGTTCCCGAGGGTGGAGGAGCAGGAGGTGGCTGGTTTGGGGGCGCCAATTGGGTTGGAGGAGCTGGTTAAAGGACTGGAGAGCATGCAGGCAGGGAAGGCCCTGGGGCCAGATGGGTTCCCGGTTGAGTTTTACAAGAAGTATGCGGACCGGTTAACCCCGTTGCTGGTGAGGACTTTCAATGAGGCAAGGACAATGTCCGACAATGTCCGGAGCGCTGATTTCTCTGATCCTGAAGCGGGACAAGGACCCACTGCAATGTGGGTCATATAGGCCGATCTCGCTCCTCAATGTGGACGCTAAGCTGCTGGCAAAAGTGCTGGCTACGAGAATTGAGGACTGTGTCCCAGGGGTGATTCATGAGGACCAGACGGGATTTGTAAAGGGTAGGCATCTAAACACAAATGTGCGGAGGAGGCTCCTAAACGTGATTATGATGCCATCGGTGGAGATAGTGGCAGCTATGGACGCGGAGAAGGCCTTTGACCGGGTGGAGTGGGAGTATCTCTGGGAAGTGTTGCGGAGGTTTGGGTTTGGGGAGGGGTTTATTAGTTGGGTTAAGCTTCTATATAGAGCCCTGGTGGCAAGTGTGGCGACGAATCGGCGGAGGTCCGAGTATTTTCGGCTGTATCAAGGGACGAGGCAGGGGTGCCCCCTGTCCCCCCTGTTGTTTGCATTAGCAACTGAACCTTTGGCCATGGCATTAAGGGAGTCCAGGAACTGGAGGGGGGTGGTCCGAGGGGGAGAGGAGCATCGAGTGTCACTGTATGCAGACGGCCTGTTGCTGTATGTGGCGGATCCAGTGGAGGGGATGGTGGAGGTCATGCAGATCCTAAGAGAGTTTGGGGGACTTCTCGGGCTACAAGCTCAATGTAGGGAAGAGCGAGCTCTTTGTGATGCATCCGGGGGATCAGGGAAGAGGGATAGACGACCTACCGTTGAGGAGGGCGGAAAGGAGCTTTCGGTACTTGGGGATCCAGGTAGCTAGGATCTGGGGGGCCCTGCCAAACTTAATTTGACGCGGTTGGTGGAGCAAATGGAGGAGGACTTCAAACGATGGGATGTGTTGCCACTCTCGCTAGCGGGCAGGGTACAGTCAGTTAAAATGACGATCCTCCCGAGGTTTCTTTTCGTGTTCCAGTGCCTTCCTATTAGGATTACCAAGGCCTTTTTTAAGCGGGTAGGTAGGAGCATTATGGGCTGTGTGTGGGAAAACGACCCCGAGGGTAAGGAGGGGGTTTCTGGTGCATAGTAGGGACAGGGAGGGCTGGCGTTGCCGAATCTGGAGGGCTGTTATTGGGCAGCCAATGTAGCGATGATCCGTAAGTGGGTGATAGAGGGAGAGGGGGGGCGGCATGGACGAGGTTGGAGATGGTGTCCTGCAAAGGAACGAGCCTGAGGGCGCTGGTGACGGCACCGCTGCCGCTCTCGCCGACAAGGTACACCACGAGTCCGGTAGTGGCGGAAACGCTAAAGATCTGGGGGCAGTGGAGACGACATAGGGGTGAGATGGGAGCCTCGGTGTGGTCCCCGATCCGGGAGAACCACCGGTTCATCCCAGGGAGGATGGATGGGGGGTTTCGGAGCTGGCATTGGGCAGTGATCAGAAGGATGGGGGACCGGTTTATAGACGGGACGTTTGCGATGGTTGACGAGCCGGGAGTGAAGGAGGCAAAAGAGGCCGGCATTCTGGCCTTTGCGTCCCTGGTAGCCCGGCGGAGGATCTTGCTATTATGGAAGGACGCGAAGCCCCCCAGTGTGAAAGCCTGGATAAATGACATGGCGGGGTTCATTAATCTGGAGAGGATAAAGTTTGCCCTGAGAGGGTCTGCGCAGGGGTTCTTCAGGCGGTGGCAACCGTTCCTTGACTATCTCGCGGAGCGTTAGAAGGAGCTCGGTCAGCAGCAGCAGCAACCCAGGGAGGGGGAGGGGTTTTTCCCCCCAGGTAGTATTTGTACAAACATAGGGAGGGTTAATAAGTGCGGGAGAAACCCATTGTATAAGTTCTGTACCATGTTTGCTTGATATGTTTATGTTTTGTTTTGCTCTTTTGTCTTTTTCTTTTCTGTTACGGGGGGGGGGGGGGGGTTTAACTGGTTGAAAATTTTTGTTGGAAAAACTTTGAATAAACGTATTTTTTTTTTTTAAATAGTCAAAAGCGAGAAGTACTTAAATGCACATGCTCAGCAAATAAACTATTTAACTGCGTAGATAAGTTTATATGCAACTTTTTATCCAGGTCAGTCTTTGGGAGCCAGTTTTAGTGTGTGGTTCTGGTCTCAAAAACATGACTTATTTACTTTCAGGTAGTCAGAGTGTTGATTTTCAGCTCCCACAAACCACTGTTTAAATTACGTATAAATACTACTATAAAAAGACTTCCAAGACAGCAATCCTCTGCAAAGTTAAAACAAGCAGTGGGAACATAGCCTATTCACAACTTTGAGGTGAGTCTTTTTCTCAGTTTCATTAATTCTCCAAGAACAGATGATTGAAGAATCAACATAAAACAATTCTGGAGCACTAGAGCCAACATTGCAGAGAATACATCATGCAGGAGCCTAAAATGTTGGCAGGCCAGAGGAAGAACGCAAGGAGCTACAGGGTTATGTATCTAGGATAAGCAAGTAATTTGTGGGAGCAGCAGCAACTACACAATCAGTGGATTTTCATTATGTAAATACTGGAGTTGCAGAAGCTATACTTCCATAACACAAGTCAACACTCTTGCAGTGCATAAAGGCAATTACATTTTATTTTTTTCTATATAAAGCAAAGGAAATGAACAAATTCACAATACATTTTCAATTCTTCCATTTTAACTACTTGCGAAACGTAACGAACATAGAACAGTACAGCACAGAACAGGCCCTTCAGCCCTCGATGTTGTGCCGAGCTTTGTCCAAAACCAAGATCAAGCTATCTCACTCCCTGTCATTCTGGTGTGCTCCATGTGCCTATCCAATAACCGCTTGAAAGTTCCTAAAGTGCCCGGCTCCACTATCACAGCAGGCAGTCCATTCCACACCCTAACCACTCTGAGTAAAGAACCTACCTCAGACATTGTTCCTATATCTCCCACCCCGAACCTTGTAGTTATGCCCCGTTGTAACAGTTACATCCACCCGAGGAAATACTCTCTGAACATCCACTCTATCTATCCCCCTCATCATCTTATAAACCTCTATTAAGTCGCCTCTCATCCCCTTCACTCCAATGAGAAAAGCCCTAGCTCCCTCAACCTTTCTTCATAAGACCTACCCTCCAATCCAGGCAGCAGCCTGGTAGATCTCCTTTGCACCCTTTCCAATGCTTCCACATCCTTCCTGTAATGAGGCGACCAGAACTGCACACAATACTCCAAATGTGGTCTCACCAGGGTCGTGTTCAGTTGCAGCATAACCCCACAGCTCTTAAACTCAAGCCCCCTGTTAATAAACGCTAACACACTATAGGCCTTCTTCACGGCTCTATCCACTTGAGTGGCAACCTTCAGAGATCTGTGGACATGAACCCCAAGATCTAACTGTTCCTCCATGTGGTCCAAGGACATCATCTTGAACAACTTCAAAAACAGTGTGGTTCAATCTGAAGTAGTTTATAATTTTCTCTAATCATTCTTCACCAGCAGCCAATGGTCTCAATCAAAGTTTTCAGTTACTACCCCTTGGTTGAAAACCATTGGCACTCATAGCACTTAGAGATCTCAATGGAGGGTGCCCTGCTATTTCAGATCCTATTAAATAGCTAAGACGTGATCAGACACTACTGACGTCTCATTCACAGCAAAAGGTCAGGAAATAGCAATACTCTCATGGATACTGTCATCTTAATATGCAGAAATACTAGATCTTATGCATTTAAATATCCATGTATTTGCATCTGGAGAGAAAACGAATTCCTATGGAACTGGAGCCTTAGCTTTACAAATTTCAAGCACACTAAAATGATTCACTGGCTCCCCTTCCAACCCCACCCTCTACAAGATTTTCACCCTATCTCTTTGAAGGTAGAGTCATGCTGGTTTCGTGAACCAAGTTATAGTCTCAAAAGACTATTTATCTGTACATGCTGCATTGATCGGACATCCACATATGCACAAGGATTTATTGAATACAATTAAGATTTGGCAACCAGGATTGATTTTAGCCCTCCTTCACCCAGGAATGCTCAGACCAATTGTAGCATCCCAAATTGCTAACATAGCTGAGATAAATTAACTGAGACGCTGAACTAAACAAAGAAGTTCCAAGCAACATTTGCTTTGAAAAATAACTCCTGAAGTTATAAAACAAGTACTCTACTTGCAACAGAAGAAACATTAGCTTACTCAAATACAATCTTTAATTCTATGAAAGATCTTTCAATTTAATAGAAAATAAGATATCTGCATATATAAATAAAATGTGCAGTATTTACAAAACTATACAGGAACACTAACAGAAAAAAGGTGTGATAAGCAGTAGAGAAATAATCAAAATAAAAATACTGGAGAGATGAGGAATATCATTTGGAGTCAATTTGCAGACATTATTTCTGTTTCATCTTTAAGCCACCAATAGCCATTAAAAATAGCTTTAGTTAGTTTTCTTTTGCATAGGAGACTCAATAACATACGTAAAAAGGTCTAACTTGCAATTCGCACGGGTTTCAGGTTTTTTTTAAAAAAAGGGACCAACAAAACAAAGCCTTCAGAATTTCATTCTCTCTTAACCTCAAGTTTCTTGCTCCTTGGAACGAGAAATACACTGCCATCGCTGGTCTGCTGCAGCGAGTATTCACTGGGAGAATATGAATTTCCATCTTCATCTCGTAGCATACTAAAAACCTCATGATACAGATTGTTCAGCTGCTGTTTGATTTGGTGAAGGTTTTTGGCATGCTCCCCCTTTTCTTGCAGAAGCTCCTCCTTCTCATCTTGAAGTTGATCCAGATCATGTTCGAGACCCACTATATTTTCTAGCTTGCGCTTGCGGCAATTCTGAGCTGCCACCTTGTTTTTGCCACGGCGACGGATATCACGGATGAGAGCAAGCTGGGCCTCACCCAGCTGATACTTGGACACCATTTCATTGAAATCATCAACAGGAAGATTAACAATCTTTCTGACAGAGAAAGGTACATTCAGTGCTTTTGCCCGCTGCTCATCCCTGGTGAGCCGAGCTTCCATTCGTCTGGAATACTTGTCTTTGGTAAATGGGGCTTTATTATGACCAGGACCCACTGGCAGATCATCCTTTGGTCCTTTGTCGTAAAGGTTCAGACTAGCATTTGACTGTGTAAGATCAAGAAGAGAAGGTGCCTGATAGTCACTGTCATTTTGAAACTGCACTGGGTTCAGCTCAGCAAATTCAGGCTGAACACTCCCAGATCTGCTTTCCAGGTCATCCATGTCTGAATCACTGTAACCATGAGAAGCATCTCCACAAAGAGATGACTGCATTGAATTACCTGGAGAGGCTCCTCCAGGGCTTGAGCCCATTGACAAGCCAGAGTCTGAATCAAGAATCTCAGGCACATTTTGTGGCTGTTTACAACCAAAATCTTTGTCAACCTCCAACTGAGAGATGTTGATTTGTTCAAGGAGAGGGTCATCTAGAATGCTGGTAAGCGACTCATTCAGAGTGTTACCTTGGGAAATGTTGCTACTTCTCTGGGTATTCAGAGGTGTAGAAAAAATCAGGTCACGGAAATGATTACTACTGAATGAAAGGTTCATGGTATCAGAGACATCTGCTTTGGGCTGGAAGAGTGTGTGGCTTTCATGTAGCATTATCTCTTCAAAGGGAGCATCAAAAAGAGAGAGAAAATTGGTGTTACTGCCTGACACATTGAGGCTGTAGTTGTCATTTTGCACTTCAGAAGTTTTACTCTTGGAAGTATATCCAGTAGATCCAATGCTAGTAATATTCTCATTCTGCATGCATAAACACTGCAGGAAAAAAGCACAAACACATAAGAATCCAGCTTTAACTTCAGCTCCTTCACAAAATAAATTAAGAATGTTGTCTGAAGGATCTAAATGAAAAGGTTTAGATACATTATAGGGAAACTGCATAAAAATATGAAGAGGATAGGGATAGATAATCATCCTGATAGAGATAGAGGAAGGCCATATTAACACCTGCCGACTGGCTGGGTCAAGTAGCCCGTTTCTGTACTGTGAGTTCTGTGCAAGGTATTGCAGAAAATTAAATGGGTACGGCTCCATCTATTCAAAACGTCAGCACAAAATTGTATCATATGCAGGCTGAATATTTACCCAGCAGGACTACTTCAAAAGGCAAATTAAGAAAATGCCTGAAATTCAATAATATCTACAAAAATAACATTCAGAGTATAATACAATTGGTTAAAAGAGCAAGAAACAAGCATTTTCTCAAATACATGCCCATTTGTTAAAGATATTACTAAGAATATAATTAATGTTTAGCCTAAAAAATTCAAATGTTACAAGATCCTGCTGCCATTAGTTTGATGATATTAATATAATGAAAGAGTGTAATGTTTTCGACAGCAAATGCAAAAGGCCACTGACAGCCAAATGACAAATGTGATTCATCAGATGTGTTTCTCAAATCACTTTAGCATATTGAAGGTTTTCCCAGGGACCTACTTCTAATGTTGAAAGGTTATAATTAAGAAAGACACAAAGTTTAAACATAAATCCAGAATGTTTCTTGTTCGGTTGAGTTTTCTCCTTTAAATTATTATACTTGTTGTGCTATCATTAACTTGGTTATAGCCTAGTCTCAAATTGCAAAATAAAATGTAGCGTAGCTTCTGTAAATCAGAACAGGGTAAAAGTTTACAGAGAACCATCTTGTCCCCTTTTCAATAGATTGCCTCTCTTTTCAATAGATTGTCTCAAATTCAATAATTACACACGCGCTGTTTAAATCCTGCAAATCAAATGTTGAAACACTCTGCAGGATGAAAGTTTTTACTGTTTAAAGTGTCTAGTTATCTACGTTTAGGCACATGCACACACGCAAATTAAGGTCACATAATATGCACTTGAAGAAAAAAAGTAAACCGAGCTGAACCCTGAATTTAAGATTAATATCCTCAGAAACAATGACTGGTTTGTTCCGTGAACAAATGGTTTATTACAGGTCTGAATTCTTTGGGTGTTTGTTACATCCATGCTCCCTCTGTATTATAGAGTGCTGAATTCAGCTATTGTATTTACCTGAAGTTCTGGGATCGACAGCAGCTCTTGCCAGGTTTGCTCCAGGTCCTCGAGAGAGTTAGATTCAAGTGGTGTGGATGGAAGGATCGAAGTAGTTCCTTGCTGTGTCTGGTGAGGAGACATTGGTTGTGGACTGGTCTGAGCTGGAACTGAAGATTCAAGTGCAACTGTACGAGACTAGAAATAATATGTGTTTTTTAAAATTTAAAGTGCTCTGTGTTGCGGCCCAACCCTTACTGTAAACCCTACATTTCCTGAATTGTGTTGCAAACATCATAAGAGGAACTATTTAGGTTCTCTGAATTTCTCTGGTCGCATTTCCTCATAAAAGCTCCCGTAGTATTTCAGTTAATATGATTAAAACAGTAAAACCAGAAGATAACACTTCTGTGCATCCATAGGGTTTACTCTAAAAGTTCTGTATTTTTATAAAATCCACACAACAGCCAAAATACAACTTAATAATAATAATCACTTATTGTCACAAGTAGGCTTCAATAAGTTACTGTGCAAAGCCCCTAGTCGCCACATTCCGGCGCCTGTTCGGGGAGGCTAGTCCGGGAATTGAACCCACGCTGCTGGCTGTATTCTGCATTACAAGCCAGCTCTTTAGCCCACTGTGCTAAACCAGCCCCTGGTTTATTTCAGAAACATCCAAATTGTAAATGAATGCCTGTTCTTACAAGGCAACTAAAATCACATGCTTTGTAACCACAGGGATTAACACATTTTCAAAATGTTATACAAAGTTACATTAAAATATCAGAAGCCCAGCAAACACTAAGCATCTTTTTAGGATTTTCAGCTAGATGATAGGACTGGCAATAAAAAGACTCACCTCTATGTCCTCTACAAATGGAAATGACTCTGCGAGAAGCTGCATGCATTCATCAAACGACAAAGCTCCATCATCTCTCTCTGTTGCCTTTGCAGTCTAATTTAAAATTGGCCAGCAACCAAAGGGGAAAGAAGAAAAATAAAGTTTAGTACGCTGTTTTTGTACATATTTAGAGATCTATAAGAATTAGATGTATTTCTGATTTAGTTTTTATAAAGCTCTAGTGCAACAGCAAAGTAGTTCCTCAGGCTTGAGCTGCGTTTCATACAGAGCTGTTAAAGTCTTTGTACCTGTACAGATTCTGTAATTCCTCCGGGGATTTCAGGTTCACTGTGCTTTGCTGGCCGAATGGCAACAAATTCGCCTGTCTCTTCATCTAGCTGCAGCTGCGCCAGCAGAGCCTTCTCTTGTTCTTTCTGTAACTGCTCCTGCTTTTCCTTCTCGAGTTTCTTCTGCTTTTCTAGCTCATACTCCTTCTGCCTGTAGTTATAATCAAAATCTTCACGGACAACACCAAGGTCTATGTCCTGCCTCCACAGGATGTCAATTAAATCAATGTTCTGTTTAAAACATGAAAAAAAATGCAAGTCAAATTCAAGTACTGTAGTGAACTAGATCAATGCATTTGCGTCACAGGTACAAATGACCCCATAGGTTAACCATTTCATTTCACACTCTCCCATGACACCAAGGATTAGTTGCCACGTTTCAGCTAAGGCAAGGTGTTGGTTGCTAAACAAAATCAAAAGCCTGAATGCCTTGTAGCATATCAGATAGAAATACCCATGATTTTCAGTCTCAAAACAAGAATCAGTCCTGGTCAAATGCACAACCATGTCTCAAAAGTCATAATAAAAATTCATTTTTTCTAATTAAGGGGCAATTTAGCGTGTCCAATCCACCTACCCTACACATCTCTGGGTTGAGGGCGAAACCCACGCAAATACGGGGAGAATGTGCAAACTCCACATGGACAGTGACCCAGGGCTGGGATTGAAACTGGAACCTCAGCGCCGTGAGGCAGCTGTTGCATGTCTCAAAGTCATTATTTATATATATTTAAAATTGTATCAAACTCAAATAAAGCTTTTTTTCTCTCTGATTGGCAGTATGTGCAAAAGGTGCCCACAATCTATAGTAATCGATTTAAGTTTTATGATTTATTTTACTTTTCAAATTTAAATATTTGCCTTCTTAATTTCAAATACTTCAACAGGTCTGAAATTTGACTCCAGCATTCCACAGCCAAGGCCATACATACAGCATGCTTTTGCAAGGAATGAAATATACAGCCATTATTTTTAAGATTCAATTGAAGCAAGAACTAACAATTCTTTTTCTTGAAAGCAGAGGCAAAGAGAGACATGTGGAATGCAATTTGTGAAAGTCAATGTTTCTGAGCAGAGAACAATTAGCTCCAAACTTAAAGCATTTTGTAAATGTTCACATGTAGAAATATAGTTAAATGAATATAAGGAACTGGCATTTCACATTACTTCACATACAAAAAGTCAGGGGCGGATTCTCCGGTCTGTCAGCTGTGTTTTCCGGCACCACGTGCCTCCCCCGCCGGCAGCGGGATTCTCCATTACCGTGTCCGCCCATTGTGGCCACCCCACGCCGTCGGGAAACCCACCAGCTTGGAAGTGCTGCTGGCGGAGCGGAGGATCCCGCCGACAGAGAATTACAGATCTAGTTCTTTCAGATGTTCTCTAAAGTCAATAAACCTTTTTTCTATACAGCCAACTGCAAAAAACACAATTTCAAAGCTGCCGACAGAGTAGGATTTTAAGAACTTGTCACAAACTTGACTCAGTGCTTGATTTGACAGGCAAGTACAGCAATTATTTAGTAATTAATATTTTAAAAGATAGTATGTCATTTTAGAGAAATAAAATGGGCCATAACACATGAAATACAAAAGCTGCCTTTGTATTCCAAGTACCTAGTCACCAGGGTGACCAAAAGTTCTCCTGTTAACACAGTCCTGTGAGCACTGCAGGAACTGCTCCCTGTTTAACCTCACTGCAATTTTAAAAATATAACAAACATCCTGTCTTGAAAAATTGAAAACTTTAAAATGCATATTATAATTAGTATTTTAACATGAACAGAGGCAAGCATTTTAATGAAAAATACACAACATGTTCACCTGTACTCCTGTCCTCTTTGTAAGTCAATACTCTAATGCAAACCTTGTCATTTACAGCTAAAAGGAAACAGTAGACAATTCATGTATTATGAAAGCCTGAACAGAAGGCATCTTCATTTCCTTGATTGCTCAATATATTGCATCATCTTACTGGAAGAGAGTCAGTGTTCTAACTGTCTCTTGGTGCACTAGGGAAATGCCCACTCAGCCCTGTAACCACAAAAATGAGATGATTTGCATATCCTTCAGGGAGGAATGAGGGATGAGGGATGCGAGAAACAAGCAACAGATAACTGTTCTGCACATGCCTGCCAACTCAAGCTGCAGCACAACAATATTAGATGAGCTTTTCCACCCGACTGTGCTGTGGCCTCCTGTTTGAGAAGTTGGCTAACCTTTTTCCAGGCCTCTACTATTGCATTCTGTAAACCAGTGTATGGCAGCACAAGCCCAGTGGATTGACCACAAATTAATGTACCGTCCCAGGGGAAAAGAGTCAAGAAAGTGCACAGAAACATACAGAAACTTGTTTTCCAGGCTACTGCTCTTTGTATTCTGCTCGCTAATTATTTTTCAATAAAGAAATTACATTTCACAAGTAAGTCCCAAATAAAGCAAGAACATAAATACATACAAATTAGGATGGCACAAACAGATTAGGAGGAATGGCCACTCGGCCCCTCTGAGCTAAATCGCTGGCATTAAAAGCAGACCAAGCAGGCCAGCAGCACGGTTCAATTCCTGTACCAGCCTCCCCGAACAGGCACCGGAATGTGGCGACTAGGGGCTTTTCACAGTAACTTCATTTGAAGCCTACTTGTGACAATAAGCGATTTTCATTTCATTTCATTTCCATCATTCAACAAGATCATGGCTGATCTGATTGCAACCTCAACCCCATATTCCTGCCTACCACCGATAACCTTTCATCCCCTTGTTAATCAAGAATCCATCTGGCTCTGCCTTAAAAATATTCATGATGTGGAGATGCTGGCATTGGACTGGGATGGGCACAGTAAGAGGTCTTAGAACACCAGGTTAAAATCCAACAGGTTTGTTTCGAATCACTAGCTTTTGGAGCGCAGCTCCTTTCTCACATTCACCTGAGGAAGGAGCTGCGCTCCGAAAGCTGGTGATTCTAAACAAACTTGTTGGACTTTAACTTGGTGTTAAAAATATTCAAAGTCTCTGCTTCCTCGGCCTTCTGAGGAAGAGCTCCAGAGACCCAACAATTTATCCTCATTTCTGTTCAAGTAAGGGGTCACTCATTTAAGACATGATGTGGAGATGCCGGTGTTGGACTGGGGTGGGGACAGTAAGAAGTCTTGCAACACCAGGTTAAAGTCCAACAGGTTTGTTTTGAATCACTAGCTTTCGGAGCACAGCTCCTTCCTCAGGTGAAGCTAGTGATTCCAAACAAACCTGTGGACTTTAACCTGGTGTTGTAAGACTTGTTACTGTGTCATTTAAGACAGTGAAACCTAGTTTTAGAAATATCTGAGTGTGGTCAAATCTAACCATAACCAGTTGTGAAATTAAATTCAATAAACCGGAGAAATTGTAACCATGAAAGCAATCGGATCGGTGTTTAAAACTCCAATTGGTTTACTAACTCAAATCCTGATTTTAAGCACTCCTCCACTGACACCTTGTCTTCTACCGCCAAGGCCACAAGTTCTGGAACTCCCTTCCTAAACCTCTCCAACACTCGATCTCTCTTTCTTGGGGTGTGAATTAATGGAAAGGTTTCCAAGTGTCATTTCAGGCATGTTTGGCTAAGGGTTTCTCCCTGGCTCTACCTAACCACACTTTAGTCATATTTTCAGGCCCTGGGGATTTTCTCTCCAGGTAAACCCACATTTAGGATTATGGCCATCACTGGGAATTTGAACTCCAGGCGTAATATCAAACTTTGTTTTTAACCCTCTTGCAAATGTGAAGCACCTCAGGATATACAATTACTTTGAAGGTACTTTATAAATGCAAGACATAAAGACTACATTTACATAGCACTTTTCATGACCACTGGACACATAGAACAGAGAACATAGAACATTACAGCGCAGTACAGGCCTTTCGGCACTCGATGTTGTGCCGACCTTTGAAACCACTCTAAAGCCCATCTACACTATTCCCTTATCATTCATATGTTTATCCAATGACCATTTAAATGCTCTTAATGTTGGCGAGTCCACTACTGTTACAGGCAGGGCATTCCACACCCTTACTACTCTCTGAGTAAAGAACCTACCTCTGACATCTGTCCTATATCTATCACCCCTCAATTTAAAGCTATGTCCCCTCGTGCTCGACATCACCAACCAAGGAAAAGGCTCACACTGTCCACCCTATCCAAGCCTCTGATCATCTTGTATGCCTCAATTAGGTCACCTCTTAACCTTCTTCTTTCTAAGAAAATAACCTCAAGTCCCTCAGCCTTCCCACATAAGATCTTCCCTCCAGACCAGGCAACGTCCCGGTAAATCTCCTCTGCACCCTTTCCAATGCTTCCACATCCTTCCTATAATGCGGCGACCAGAACTGCACGCAATACTCCAAATGCGGCCGCACCAGAGTTTTGTACAGCTGCAACATGACCTTTCAGGGATCTATGTACACGGACACCAAGATCTCTCTGCTCATCCACACTACCAAGAATCTTACCATTTGCCCAGTACTCGTCTTCCTGTTATTCCTTCCAAAATGAATAACCTCACATTTTTCTGCATTAAACTCCATCTGCCACCTCTCAGCCTAGCTCTGCAGCTTATCTATGTCCCTCTGGAACGTGTTACATCCTTCCGCACTGTCCACAACTCCACCGACTTTAGTGTCATCAGCAAATTTACTCGCCCATCCTTCTACGCCATCCTCCAGGTCATTTATAAAAATGACAAACAGCAGTGGCCCCAAAACAAATCCTTGTGGTACACCACTAATAACTGGACTCCAGGCTGAACATTTCCCATCAACCACCACCCTTTGCCTTCTTCCAGCTAGCCAATTTCTGATGCAAACTGCTAAATCACCCTCAATCCCATGCCTCTGTATTTTCTGCAATAACCTACCATGGGGAACCTTATCAAACGCTTTACTGAAATCCATATACACCACATCAACTGCTTTACCCTCGTCCACCTGTTTGGTCACCTTCTCAAAGAACTCAATAAGGTTAGTGAGGCACGACCTACCCTTCACAAAACCGTGTTGACTATCTCTAATTAAATTATTCCTTTCCAGATGATTGTACATCCTATCTCTTATAATCCTTTCCAAGACTTTGCCCACAACAGAAGTAAGGCTTATTAGTCTATAGTTACCGGGGTTGCCTCTACTCCCCTTCTTGAACAAGGGGACAACATTTGCTATCCTCCAGTCTTCTGGCACTATTCCTGTAGACAATGATGACATAAAGATCAAAGCAAAGGCTCAGCAATCTCCTCCCTAGCTTCCCATAGAATCCTAGGATAAATCCCATCCGGCCCAGGGGACTTATCTATTTTCACACTTTCCAGAATTGCTAACACCTCCTCCTTAAGAACCTCAAGCTCTTCTAGTCTAGTAGCCTGTATCTCAGTATTCTCCTCGACAACATTGTCTTTTTCCTGTGTGAATACTGACGAAAAATATTCATTTAGCACCTCTCCGATCTCCTCGGACTCCACGCACAACTTCCCACTACTGTCCTTGACTGGCCCCACTCTTACCCTAGTCATTCTTTTATTCCTGACACATCTATAGAAAGCTTTAGGGTTATCCTTGATCCTACCTGCCGAAGACTTCTCATGTCCCCTCCTGGCTCTTCTTAGCTCTCTCTTTAGGTCCTTCCTAGCTAACTTGTAACTCTCGAGCACCTTAACTGAACCTTCACGTCTCATCTTTACATAAGCCTCTTCTTCCTCTTAACAAGTGATTCAACTACTTTACTAAACCATGGTTCCCTCGCTTGACCACTTCCACCCTGCCTGACAGGGACATACTTATCAAGGACACGCAGTAGCTGTTCCTTGAACCAGCTCCACATTTCAACTGTGCCCATCCCCTGCAGTTTCCCTCCCCATCCTATGCATCCTAAATCTTGCCTTATCGCATCATAATTGCCTTTCCCCCAGCTATAACTCTTGCCCTGCGGTATATACCTATCCTTTTCCATCGCTAAAGTAAACGTAATCGAATTGTGGTCACTATCATCAAAGTGCTCACCTATCTCCAAATCTAACACCTGTCCAGGTTCATTTCCCAGTACCAAATCCAATATGGCCTCGCCTCTTGTTGGTCTATCTACATACTGTGTCAGGAAACCCTCCTGCACACATTGGACAAAAAAAGACCCATTTAACGTGCTCGAACTATAGCGTTTCCAGTCAATATTTGGAAAATTAAAGTCCCCCATAACAGCTACCCTGCTACTTTCGCTCCTATCCAGAATCATCTTTTCAATCCTTTCCTCTATATCTCTGGAACTTTTCGGAGGCCTATAGAAAACTCCCAGCAGGGTGACCTCTCCTTTCTTGTTTCTGACCTCAGCCCATACCACCTCAGTAGACGAATCCTCATCGAACGTCCTTTCTGCCACCGTAATACTGTCCTTGACTAACAATGCCACCCCTCCCCCTCTTAGACCACCTTCTCTGAGCTTACTGAAATATCTAAACCCCGGCACATATAACAACCATTCCTGTCCCTGCTCTATCCATGTCTCCGAAATGGCCACAACATCGAAGTCCCAGGTCCCAATCCATGCCGCAAGTTCACCCATCTTATTTCGGATGCTCCTGGCATTGAAGAAGACACACTTTAAACCACTTTCCTGCCTGCCGGTACACTCCTGCAACTTTGAAACCTTACTCCTGACCTCACTACTCTCAACCTCCTGTATATTGGAGCTACAATTCAGGTTCCCAGACCTCTGCTGAACTAGTTTAAACCCTCCCGAAGAGCATTAGCAAATTTCCCCCCCAGGATATTAGTACCCCTCTGGTCCAGGTGTAGACCATCCAGTTTGTAGAGGTCCCACCTACCCCAGAATGAGCCCCAATTATCCAGGTATCTGAAACCCTCCATCCTGCACCATCCCTGTAGCCACGTGTTCAACTGCTCTCTCTCCCCATTCCTCGTCTCGGTAGCACGTGGTACGGGTAACAACCCAGAGATAATAACTCTGTTCTCGATCTAAGTTTCAACCCTAGCTCCCCGAATTCCTGCCTTACATCCCTATCCCTTTTCCTACCTATGTCGTTGGTGCCTATGTGGACCATGACTTGGGGCTGCTCCCCCTCCCCCTTAAGGATCCCGAAAACATGATCCGAGACATCGTGGACCCTGGCACCAGGGAGGCAACACACCAACCGCGGGTCTCTCTCGTTCCCACAGAATCTCCTATCTATCCCCCTAACTATGGAGTCTTCAATGGCTAATGCTCTACTCCTCTCCCCCCTTCCCTTCTGAGCAACAGGGACAGACTCTATGCCAGAGACCTGTATCCCATGGCTTACCCCCGGTAAGTCATCCCACCCACCAGTATCCAAAGCGGTATACTTGTTACTAAGGGGAACGACCACAGGGGATCCCTGTACTGACTGCTTCCTCCCAGCCCCTCTCACCGTCACCCATCTGTCTTTATTCTTTGGAGTAACTGCATCCCTAAAGCTTCTATCTATGACTCCCTCTGCCTCCCGAATGATCTGAAGTTCATCCATCCTGAAAGCACTTTGCAGGCAATGGTGTATTTTGAAGTGTAATCACTGTAGTAACGTAGGAAACATGACTGCCAATTTGTGCATCGCACATTCCTACAAAAACATAATGTGATAATGACTAGATCATTTTCTCTTTGCGGTGTTGGTCAAGGGGTAAATACTGGCCAGGCAGGATATGGGAACAACTTCCCTGCTCTTCTTTAATATAGTGCCATGGGATATTCAACATCAGAATAGGCAGATGGGGCCCCTATTTAACTTCTCATCCAGAAGGTCACACCCAAGTGCTGCACTGGAATGTCTGTCTTGCTTTTTGTGCTCCAGCCCTGGAGAGGACAACCAGAATCATATAACACACATCCAAGCGTTCTACCAATTCCACCACAGTTATCACAGGGGACTAAAGACTCTATATCAATGTTCACCCAATTTGCCAGATGGTGCAATCTAATGGAGCTGTCCTCCACCAGTATCAATAATTCCTGGTGGAAAGACAAATAAAACGGCTAGCTTTGGGAAAAAGTCTTTGAGTTTATAAAGTTTAAGAGGCTTGCCAATCAAACAATCGTTAAGAAGCCATGACATCTAGGATGCATCATTAAACCTTTGAAGAGTCTGCCAAGTATTAATCCTTAGCTCCTTCTCTTCCTCATATACATACTGTCCCTTCTTATCATTCAAAGCCATGGTGGTGTTGCTTCCATATTTGATAACACAGGCCGATTTCTCCACAACTCGACTCATCTATCATTTGTGTACTACCAGACTCCTTCCGACAAAGGTTTTGGCTGAACTATAACCTTCTCCCCTTCTCCAGCTTAAACACTGGAAAACTAAAACCATTGTCTTCAGCGCTTATCACAAACATTAACATGTGAATTACTCTGTCCGATTACACAAACATTAACACGTGGATTACTCTGTCCGATTACACTGGCTAAATCAGATTATTCACAGCAGCTTTGTCTCCTATTCAAAGATAAACGGAGTTTCTGGCCTCATTTCTTCTCCATCACAAAAACCTCCTGCTTTCAACTCCAAAAAGACAAATGATGCTCCCTATATATCACGGAAACCCTCATTCATGCCTCTCTCATCAACTATTACTCCAAACCTCTACTGGCTGGCTTCCAATCTGCCATCCGCATGATTCCTGGAACAAAGAGGTTCTCTTATGAGGGAACATTGGACAGGTTGGACCTCTAGTCATAGGGGGCTTAGAAGAACAAGAGATACCTGAATGAAACATGAAAGATCTTGAGGGTAGATGCAAGACAATATTTCCCCTTGTGGGAGAGATCAGTAGTAGGAGTAGAGTGTAGAGGTCTCCAATTACGATTGAGATGAGAAATGTTTTTGTTTTCTTTCAGAGTGTTGTTAGTCTGTGAAATTCTCTTCACCAGAGAGAAGTGGAGACAGAGTCATTGAATATTTTCAAGACTTGACTGACCAAGGGAGTCAAAGAGTAAGGGGGATAGACAGAAAAGTAGAGTTAGGCCATAATCAAATCAAAATGGCAGAGCAAGCTAGAGGAGCCGAATGGCCTATTCCTGTTCCTAATTCATGTTTGTATAAACTCCGGTTTGTCCAAAGCTCTGTTGCGCACACCGCAAAACGCACACCCCAAACCACATCACATCATGCTTGTTCTTCACACCCATCTTAATTGCACTAGCCACACAGTTAAAATTCCCAATTTTGTATTTAAATCTCTCTATGGCCTTACAACTCCCTTTAGAACAGGTAGCCATAGCTAGCCAGATCTCCCACAATAGACCCAAGCATCCTCTTCTTTAGGAAGTAGTTTTGTTAAGGGTCCTTCCTGTTTGTTTCCTGTTTATTCCCATATTTCACCTTTCTTTTATTTTTGTTGTCCATTCAGCATGCATGAATCAAAAATGTAAGATGTCTCTTTAAGACAAGTGGCCTGTACCTTTAATTCAAAGAGAAGGTTCCAGAGGGCTGTGCTGTTTTATGCTGGTGATTGCAGGATGGCCAATGGCAGTGATGACTCAGTTTATTGATTTGCCGGATGGCCAGTGATTTGGCTGATGGCCAATGAATTGGCCCAAAAGGCTGTGCTCTGCCCAGTAATAGGTAGTGATTGGATATTATTTCACTGGAATGTTTTCAGAATCACAAGGTTCCATTTTGCAGCCTGGATGGAGAGATTTAACTAATTTGATTCAAAAATATCTAACGAATCTTCTTCAGAAGGCTACTGTATGTGGGGTGGGGTGAAGAAGGGGTGGGGTTCACCTGACCTATAACCATTTGCTGAATTTGGCGAGGATGAGCACAACACGTGAGGTGTGAGTCAACAGTCTTCCTAGACTTCAATCAAAATAAGCTTTATTCGAAGAACTTGGCTAACATTTATATATAACCACACAGCAATTTAAAAAAAATTAAATACAGACATAAAGACCCCACGCAGCTACTGTAATCTATGTATAACCCTTAATGAATCCCCCCTTAACTGTTCCAATGCAAACACAAAATCCTATAAACCAAAACCCCTTTTTTAAGGGCGTGGCCCAGCAAACTGTATTCCCACTTGAATAAGACTGGCTTTTCCTGAGATTCTGTCTCATTAGCAGGTTTAATCCCTTCCGGAAAGCAAACTATATATTTTATGTTCCCAAAACAGCAGATAGCTATCATCAATGGATTCTTTCTTGGAACAACTCTTTAAAATAAAAAGAGAGACACAGGCCAAAACACTTCTGTTCTCTGTCTGAGTCCACAGCAGCCAAATGTGAAAGCAAAACCAAAAACAGCTCACAGGGCCACAGCCCAGCACCACCCACACAATGACATTACCAAAGCCAAAAAAGACAAAAAACCTTTCTTAAAGGGACACTCCCATGACAAGACCATTACCCACTATAGACCAGAGGTTTTGATCAACCAGCATGCTGTGAGGAAAGCATACTAAATAACCACCATTTGAAACAGAGACTCATCCCTTTACCTTCATCTGTATTTTTTTTACCCTTTTCCAACCATGTGTTTGTCTGCCTTGTGTGTGTGGGTAGAATGTGGGACAGTTAAAGAGGGTGGTAGGTATTAGTTTGTTGTTATCTCGTTGCATTTTCTACATATTTCATGATTGTTTATTTATAACAAAAACTGCCATTGTGTTTAAACTTACAAACCCGGTGACTGTAACTATTGGGTAGCCAAGGGCCAAAGACCTCAAGAATTTTTGTAAGAATTATTGGTTAATTGTGTTTTGACTCTAGAGCACATGAATTGACCGTACACTTGCACAGGGTGGTGTAACAGTTTAAACTAAAAGACACGATCAAAAAGTACTATATTCACACTTTTCCTAACCTGACAACTCTCAGGAAAAAATATCTCTTGCCAATAACTTTCCATCTATGTAGTTTACAGTCATGCCTGCATCTTACTTATATTTGTCCCATGTTTCTCCAAAGTGAGTAACTCGCCTTTTGTCACTAATAGATCCATATTTAATACCATCCTCAACAAACATCTACACCCTCAATATTCATCACCAAATGTGGAGACCAGAATTAATACAGTATTCCAAGTGCAGTTTTTATAACCCAAATAAAATATTCATAGTCATATACCTTACTGGCTTTGTAATAGTTCAAAGAAACTTACTTGTTTTCGCTTTAGCTTCAAAAAGAATCCCTCACAATATTACGGCAAAATGTCACATTTTATCACAGCTTAGAAGTTCCAGGAATTTATGATCCAAAGATCTGCAGGTTAGGTGGATTGGCCATGATAAAAGTGTCTCTGAGGAGTCCATGGATATACAGGTTAGGTGGGAGAGTGGGGCGCTCTTTCGGAGAGTTGGTGCAGACTCTATAGACCGAATGGCCTCCTTCTGCACTGTGAAGATTGTGAGATTTTTATTCTATGCGTATTCCATAAATAATAGAATATTAACTCAACAATATTCACAAAAAACCAAGAAGAACTGCACAATAAGTTTTGTTGATTTCAGTAACACTCGCACCAAATGCCCTCGTTCTGGGCAATAAATGTCTATGATTCTCTAAATGTGTGTGACTTTGTCACTCAAGGCAACAAAATGTTAAATTATGGAAGATATTAAAAATAGTTAATGAAGGCTGAAACTACCAGTCCAGGTTGTGAAAATGTTACATTAAAAAGTAGAGTTATTTAGAACATTGTGCATACGTATACGTGTCTCACTTAAAGAATGCAAGCCAGAGCAAAACAGAAAATATACCAAAACATATTCAAAAAATAGTTTACACATATCTCTTAGGACAAAACACCACCTTTAAAGAAGGAAAATATAAATACATCAGCTGTTACATTAAGTCTGATGATAATATTGACTTATAGTGACAGCATAACTGATTTCTTCAGAATTAAAATGGTTTTCAGGCAAAACTCTCCGATCACACTCGAGTCCATTCCACTTCGCCTATTCTGAAATGTTATTTTAACTCGGATTTGGGGGGGGGGGATGCTGTTTGACTCCAGGTTTTTTATGACACTCTTCAATTGATTAACTCGATAACTAAATTAATCTAGATCCCAAGTTAACATCTTCAAACATGTCCTTTACTGAGAATGCAACGATTAAAGCGAAGTTGAGGTAAATTAAAGTAAAACTGTAAATCTGTTCCAATATAACTTCACAAAACGCAGTCAACAGCACAGACATGGAACTTTTTTCAGAAAGATTTTGATACTACCTCAGAGTAATAGCAGAGTCGACTGAGTCAGAAGGTTGAGGGTTCGTGTCCTACTCCAGAGATGTCACATATCTAGGCTGATATTCAAGCGTGGTACAGAAGGAGTGCTGCAGAGTCAGATATGCCATCTTTCAAATGAGATCCATAATTAGGTTGGCATAAAAGATTCCCTGTCACTATTAAAGTAAAGCCTGGAATTCTCCAAATGTCCCAGCCAATATTTATCCTTCCACCAAAGCTAACAAAAACAGATTATCTGGTCACTTGCTGCTTTGTAAAGTTTTCCTGTGTGTAAATTGGCTGCCATGTTTCTTTACATTTTAACGCTGATGACGCGTCAAACTTATTTCACCATCCATGAAATGCATCTATTCATATGAAGCACACTAATGCCACAAATTCTCTCGAAGCGACCTACAGTGGTGTCTGGCACAGGGTTGAACCTTCATAACAGGACGCAGCTGATGGTGTTTTCAGTTATTATACAAAGCCTTTGTGAAAACCTTCTGGAATTCACAACACTGACATTCTTGTGTAATGAAAAAACATCCACCACCCCAAATATACAGGAAAGAATATGGATTATGCATTTAACAATGTTATTTGATAGTGTGAATCATCCATAGAAGAATAGAATAAAATCCCAACAGTACAGGAGGCCATTCGGCCAGTGGAGTCTGCACCAACCCTCCAAGCACAGTGGGTAGCACTGTTACTTCACGGCTCCAGGGTCCCAGATTCGATTCCCGGCTTGGGACACTGTCTGTGTGGAATCTGCACGTTCTCCCAGTGTCTGCGTCGGTTTCCTCCGGTTTCCTCCCACAAGCCCGAAAGACATGCTGTTAGGTCATTTGGACATTTAAGCCTACTTGTGACAATAAAGATTATTTTTTAAAAAGAGCACTCTACCGAGGCCCACTCCCCCACCCTATCCCCGTACATTGATCATGGCCAATCCACCTAACCTGCACATCTTTGAACACTAATGGGCAATTTAGCAAGGCAAATCCACTTACACCTACACACCTTTGGACGGTGGGAGGAAACTGAAGCACCCAGAGGAAACCCACGCAGACATGGGGAGAATGTGCAAACTCCACAGTTACCCAAGACTGGAATCAAACCCGGGTCCCTAGTGTGGTGAGGCAGCAGTGCTAACCACTGAATCTATCCTTTAGTCTCCTATAATGCATTTATTAAGTCAAGTATTAATTACTTCTGAAGTTGAATCTCGGTGAAAGGAAACCACCACCTTGCTGGAACATGTTCAGACAAAGGACATTTCTCTGAACTACCTCACAGCACGCCAAGAAAGTAATTGAAACTAACTCTCAACAGCCGTAAGAGATGATGACAGCAGGATATTAGAGTCATAGTCATAGATTTTACTGCATGGAAACAGGCCCTTCGGCCCAGCTTGTCCATGCCGCCCAGTTTCTATCACTAAGCTAGTCCCACTTGCCTGTATTTGGCCCATATCCCTCTATACCCACCCTGCCCATGTAACTGTCTAACTGTTTTTTAACGGATAAAATCGTACCCGCCTCTACCTCTGCCTCTGGCAGCCTGTTCCAGATGCTCACCACCTTGTGTGTGAATAAATTTCCCCTCTGGTCTCTTTTGTATCTCTCCCCTCTTATCTTAAACCTATGCCCTCTAGTTCTAGACTCCTCTACCTTTGGGAAAAGATGTTGACTATCTACCTTATCTGTGCTCCACATTATTTTATAGACCTCTATAAGATCACCCGCTAAGCCTCCTACGCTCCAGGGAAAAAAGTTCCAGCCTATCCAGCTTTTCCTTAAAACTCAGACCATCAAGTCCTGATAGCATCCTCGTAAATCTCTTCTGCCCTCTTTCTAGTTCAACAATATCCTTCCTATAATAGGGTGACCAGAACTAAACACCGTATTCCATGTGTGGTCTGACTGATGTCTTGAACAACTTCAACAAGCCGTTCCAACTCCTGTATTCAATATTCTGACCAATAAAACCTTGCATGCTGAATGCCTTCTTCACCACCCTGGTCACCTGCGACTCCACCTTCAAGGAGTTATGAACCTGTACCCCTAAATCTCTTTGTTCTGTAACTCTCCTAAACACAATAGGTTTGGGGGTAGGAGCGAGGGGGTCACTGGATGGTCCCTGAATATTTACTCTAGAGGAAGTCATAAACAGAACAAGCAAATATTCAACCTGTGTGAGATTCAAACTTACAGAGTAGCTCAGAGAACAAGGGACATGGGAGATTCTTTTAATCCCCAAGAATAGATTGTTTTAGATCAAATGGGAAATAAAAATATTTTCAATTTTAAACTCGAAGTCTGGGTGAGCAGGGAGACGTCCGGTGGCGACTATGAGGGAGTAGGTCGCACATTTGGTGGCTCCCATTTCGGTCGGACCTTTGGACCTTTTCCCTCGACATTTTTGCGCTTTTGAGCGCAGAACTGAAAAGCAATAGTACTCAGGCACTGAACCCATACAGAGTTGTATGGACTTAAGAAGCCGGAGGGACCGTAAACAGCAGAAGTGGTCAAACAAGGGCACGGTGGAGGCTTTGAGAGAGACCAATATGGCCAGTGTCCAGAGCAAGGCGCGGACAGTCCAGCCTACAATGGAGCAGCTGCTACAGGCTATGCAGGAGGGCTTTTTAGCTCTGAAGCGTGATAATTTGGAGCCGCTCCAGAAGTCGATGGACCGATTGGAAAAAAGGCTGGATGATCAGGCTGAGAAGCTCCAGAAGCTGGAGAAGACCGTGGAGCAGCAGGCAGACTTTCAAAAACGGTGGCGGACATAGAGATTCGGAGGCTGAGGGATCAGCAAAAAATGCTCCTGGAAAGGCTGGAGGACCTGGACAACAGATCTCGCCGGCAGAATGTAAGAATTGTTGGCCTCCCGGAGGGGGCTGAATGCCGCCACGTATGTGGAGGGTATGTTTCAGAAGCTGCTGGGGAACAAGGTGTTCCCTCGCCCGCCGGTAGTGGACAGGGCACACAGAGTGCAGGTGAGGCAGCCACGACGAGGGGTTCCCGCACGAGCGATGGTGGTCTGGTTCCACAGGTACCTGGACAAGGAGCGGGTGCTGCAATGGGCCAAGGGCACACAAAGCTGTACCTGGGACAATAGCACCCTGCGTGTTTACCAAGACCTGAGCACTGAGGTGGCCAGGAGGAGGGGAGGCTACAGGCAGGTGAAGGAGATTTTGTACAAGAACAAGGTGAAATTCGGGCTGCTTTTTCCGGCGCGACAGTGGGTTACGTACGAGAGCCAACACCACTATTACAAGGAACCCGAGGAGGCAATGGACTTTGTTAAGAGCTGAGGACTCTTGGACTCATGGTAGAACTTAAGTCTATTTTGTTTCTCTCTCGCTTTGAAAGATGCCTGCATGCTTGGGTCCATTCTTTTCATTTTTTTCGACCTTTTTAGGTTGATGTATTTTGGTTGCGATGTGCTTTTCTTGTTCTTTTTCGTGGTTTCCCTAAATGTTTCCTTTTTGGGGTCTCTTGTTTGGTTGGAGGTTTGGTAGGGGGAAACTAAAAAATAAAATAGTTAAAAAGCTGTGGTTATGATGGGGGTTTCGGGGGAGTTTTTTGCAATCTTTTTCTGTGTGTGGAGGGGAAGGGCTGAGAGTGTCTGGTACTTCTTATCTCTATCTGTTTGATCAGAATTGCACTATTGGGGGAAGTGGTATGGATGGGCCGGGGGGAGGGGAGCCAGGGAACAATGGGTGAGAGACGTGCTGGCGCCGAAGCGGGGAGTCACCAGGCTAGCTGGGTGTGCTAGTCAACGGAAGCCAGGTGGGGGGGTTCATACAGTTATACTAGAGGAAGGGTTAGGTGGTAGGATGGTGTTACGAGGGGGGGGGGGAAAGAGTTGATCTGCTGACGAGGATGGAAACTGGACATGGCAACAGTGAGGAGGTCATGGGTGGAGCCGGCCAGGAGGCAGGCCAGAGAAAGCGCGACACATGGCTGGGGGGCTGGCCAAGGAAAGGGGATCGCTGATCGGCAAAGGGGGGGGGGCGAAGTGGCTCCCAACCAGGCTGATCACCTGGAACGTTAGAGGGCTAAACGGGCCAGTGAAGATGGCGCGTGTGTTCGTGCATTTGCGGGTTCTGAAGGTGGACATAGTCATGCTGCAGGAGACGCAGCTGAAAGTGGCAGACCAGGTTAGTTTGAGGAAGGGCTGGGTTAGTCAGGTCTTTCATTCGGGGCTCGACACTAAGACTATGGGGGTTGTGATCCTGATTAATATAGGGTTCAATTTGAGGCGGAAGGTACAGTAGCGGACGGGGGCCGCAGATTTGTTATGGTTAGGGGTAAGCTCGAAGGGGTGAGAGTAGTCTTGGTCAGTGTTTATGCCCCTAATTGGGACAATGTGGATTTTATCAGGAGGTTGCTAGGGAAGATCCCCGATTTGGACTCACGCAAACTGATCATGGATGGGGACTTTAACACAGTCCTGGACTAGAGCCTGGATCGGTCGTCTTCAAAAACGGGCAGGTTGCCAGCGATGGCAAAGGAACTGAGAGGGTTCATGGAGCAAATGGGGGGAGCTGATCCATGGAGATTTAGCCGGCCGTCGGCGAGGGAGTTCTCGTACTACTCCCACGTCCATAAGGTGTATTCCCAAATTGATTTCTTGGTCATGAGTAGAGACTTGCTGGCCGGGATGGTGCGGGCAGAATATTCGGCGATTACCATATCGGACCATGCTCCGCACTGGGTAGACCTACAGATTTGTAAGGATAGCTTCCAGTGCCCACAATGGAGGCTGGAAGTTGGACTACTTGCGGACGAGGCGATGTGAGAGAGACTCAGGAAATGACGCAGAATTACCTGCAGGTAAATGATACCGGAGAAGTCTCAGCAGCAGTGCTCTGGGAGGCACTGAAGGCAGTGATGAGAGGGGAGCTGATCTCAATCCGGGCCCATAGGGACAGGACAGACGGGGCAGAAACGGACCGACTGGTTCAGGAAATTTTACGGACGGACAGGAGCTACACAGAGTCCCCCGAGGCCAGAGTTACTCAGGAAATGACAGAGGCTGCAGGCCGAGTTCGGGGTGCTGCCTACAGGCAAGGCTGTAGAACAGTTTAGAAAGGCAAAAGGCGCGATATAGGAGCATGGAGAGAAGGCCAGCAGAATGCTCGCGCAACAACTAAGGAAGAGAGAAGCGGCTAGGGAGATGGGAAGGGAAATCTGGTGGGGGACCCGGCAGGGCTGAACAAGGTGTTTAGGGACATTTATAGTAAGCTATACACTTCGGAACTTCCCAGGGGACCGGAGGGGATGAGACGATTCCTGGACGGACTGACCTTCCCAAGAGTGGGTAGGGGGTTGGTAGTCGGACTGAGGGCCCTGGTTGGGATCAAAGAGGTAATGGGGGGCCTGAAGGTCATGCAGTCGGGTAAAGCCCCAGGGCCGGATGGGTATCCGGTGGAGTTTTACAAAATGTTTGCCGAGATAGTGGGGCACCCGGTGCTGATCAGGGTTATTAACGAGGCAGGAGACATAAGAACATGAGAACTAGTAGCAGGAGTAGGCCATCTGGCCCCTCGAGCCTGCTCCACCATTCAATGAGATCATGGCTGATCTTTTGTGGACTCAGCTCCACTTTCCGGCACGAACACCATAACCCTTAATCCCTTTATTCTTCAAAAAACTATCTATCTTTATCATGGATTTCATAGATTATCAGAGAATTTACAGTGCAGAAGGAGGCCATTCGGCCCATCGAGTCTGCACCGGCTCTTGGAAAGAGCACCCCACCCAAGGTCAACACCTCCACCCTATCCCCACAACCCAGCAACCCCACCCAACACGCAGGGCAATTTTGGACACTAGGGGCAATTTATCATGGCCAATCCACCTAACCTGCACATCTTTGGACTGTGGGAGGAAACCGGAGCACCCGGAGGAAACCCACGCACACACGGGGAGGATGTGCAGACTCCGCACAGACAGTGACCCAAGCCAGAATCGAACCTGGGACCCTGGAGCTGTGAAGCAATTGTGCTATCCACAATGCTACCGTGCTGCCCCTTATCTTAAAAACATTTAATGAAGGAGCCTCTACTGCTTCACTCGGCAAGGAATTCCATAGATTCACAACCCTTTGGGTGAAGAAGTTCCTCCTAAGCTCAGTCCTAAATCTACTTCCCCTTATTTTGAGGCTATGCCCCCTAGTTCTGCTTTCACCCGCCAGTGGAAACAACCTGCCCGCATCTATCCTATCTATTCCCTTCATAATTTTATATGTTTCTATAAGATCCCCCCTCATCCTTCTAAATTCCAACAAGTACAGTCCCAGTCTACTCAACCTCTCCTCGTAATCCAACCCCTTCAGCTCTGGGATTAACCTAGTGAATCTCCTCTGCACACCCTCCAGTGCCAGTACGTCCTTTCTCAAGTAAGGAGACCAAAACTGAACAGTGTGGCCTCACTAACACCTTATACAATTGCAACATAACCTCCCTAGTCTTAAACTCCATCCCTCGAGCAATGAAGGACAATATTCCATTTGCCTTCTTAATCACCTGTTGCACCTGTAAACCAACTTTTTGTGACTCATACACTAGCACACCCAGGTCTCTCTGCACAGCAGCATGTTTTAATATATTATCATTTAAATAATAATCCCTTTTGCTGTTATTCCTACCAAAATGGATAACCTCACATTTGTCAACATTGTATTCCATCTGCCAAACCCTAGCCCACTCACTTAGCCTATCCAAATCCCTCTGCAGATTTCCACTATCCTTTGCACTTTTTGCTTTACCACTCATCTTAGTGTCGTCTGCAAACTTGGACACATTGGCCTTGGTGCCCTTGGTCCCCAACTCCAAATCATCTATGTAAATTGTGAACAATTGTGGGCCCAACACTGATCCCTGAGGGACACCACTAGCTACTGATTGCCAACCAGAGAAACACCCATTAATCCCCACTCTTTGCTTTCTATTAATTAACCAATCCTCTATCCATGCTCCTACTTTCCCCTTAATGCCATTCATCTTTATCTTATGCAGCAACCTTTTGTGTGGCACCTTGTCAAAGGCTTTCTGGAAATCCAGATATACCACATCCATTGGCTCCCCGCTATCTACCGCACTGGTAATGTCCTCAAAAAATTCCACTAAATTAGTTAGGCACGACCTGCCCTTTATGAACCCATGCTGCGTCTGCCCAATGGGACAACTTCCATCCAGATGCCTCGCTATTTCTTCCTTGATAGATTCCAGCAACTACCCTACTACCGAAGTTAAGCTCACTGGCCTATAGTTACCCGCTTTCTGCCTACCTCCTTTTTTAAACAGTGGTGTCACGTTTGCTAATTACCAATCCGCCGGGACCACCCCAGAGTCTAGTGAATTTTGGTAAATTATCACTAGTGCATTTGCAATTTCCCTAGCCATCTCTTTTAGCACTCTGGGATGCATTCCATCAGGGATAGGAGACTTGTCTACCTTTAGCCCCATTAGCTTGCCCATCACTACCTCCTCAGTGATAACAATCCTCTCAAGGTCCTCACCTATCATAGCCTCATTTCCATCAGTCACTGGCATGTTATTTCTGTCTTCCACTGTGAAGACCGACCCAAAAAACCTGTTCAGTTCCTCAGCCATTTCCTCATCCCCCATTATTAAATCTCCCTTCTCATCCTCTAAAGGACCAATATTTACCTTAGCCACTCTTTTTTTGTTTTATACATTTGTAGAAATATATATTTGTAGACAGAGGGGTCCTACCCCCGACGATGTTGCAGGCCACTATTTTGCTTATTCTGAAACGGGATAAAGACCTGGAGGTCTGTGGGTCTTATAGGCCGATCTCTTTGATCAACGCAGACGCTAAGTTACTGGCCAAGATCTTGGTGACTAGAATTGAGGACTGTATACCGGACGTAATTGCAGAGGACCAAACTGGGGTCGTAAAGGGTAGGCAACTGGCGGACAATCTAAGATGGCTGCTTAATGTGATCATGATGCCCCCCGGAGAGCAGGGAGGCAGAGATAGTGACAGCTATGGATGCAGAAAAGGCTTTCGGCCGGGTCGAGTGGGACTATCTGTGGGAGGTGCTGGGAAGGTTTGGGTTCAGGAAGGGGTTCATTGACTGGGTTAGGCTGTTATACCAGGCCCCAGAGGTTCGGGTAAGGACGAACAGGACAAAATCAGATTACTTCAGACTACACCGCGGGACAAGACAGGGTTGCCCTCTCTCCCCACTGTTGTTCGCGCTGGCCATAGAGACGCTGGCAATTGCTCGGAGAGCTTCAAAGGACTGGAAAGGGCTGGTCCGGGGCGGGGGGGGGGGGCGTGGAACATAAAGTGTCGTTATACGCGGATGACCTGTTGTTATACGTAGCGGACCCAACGGTGGGGATGGACGGCATCATGGAAATCCTGAGGGAATTTGGCCGGTTTTCAGGATATAAACTGAACTTGGCTAAGAGCGAGTTGTTCGTAATTCAGGCGACGGGGCAGGAGAGTAGGCTGAAGAGGTTGCCGTTCAGGCTGGTAGGCGAAAGCTTTAGATATTTGGGGATACAGGTGGCACGGGACTGGGGCAGGTTGCATAAGCTCAACCTGTCCCAATTGGTGGAACGAGTGAGGGAGGAAGTTCGGAGCTGGGATGCGCTCCCGCTGTCACTAGCGGGGAGGGTGCAGACTGTTAAGATGACGATTCTACCGAGATTCTTGTTCATATTTCAGTGTCTCCCCATTTTCATCCTGAGGTCCTTCTTTAAGAGGCCGAATAAAATTATCCTGGGATTTGTCCGGGCGGGGAAGTCCCCGTGGGTGAGGAAGGTGATGCTCGAAAGGAGCAGAGGGGAGGGGGGGCTGGCATTGCTGAACTTTAGCAACTACTACTGGGCTGCCAACATAGCGATGATAAGGAAATGGATGGTGGGCATGGGGTCGGTCTGGGAGCGGATGGAGGCTGCTTCGTGCAGGGCACCAGTTTGGCGGCCCTGGTTACGGCGCCTCTGCCGCTCCCGCCAGCATGGTACTCCACCAGCCCTATAGTGGTGGCAGCTTTGCGGATCTGGGGCCAATGGAGGAGGCATATAGGGGAAGTGAGAGCATCGGTGTGGACCTCAATCTGCGGCAATCACCGATTTGCCCCGGGGAACATGGACGGTGGGTATTGACTGTGGTGGAGGGCGGGGATTGCGAGGGTGGGTGATCTGTTCCTGGAAGGGAGCTTTCCGAGCATGAGGGCGTTGGAGGAGAAGTTTGGGCTGGTGGGAGGGAATGACTTTAGATACTTACAGGTTCGGGATTTTGTGCGCAGACTGGTGCCGTCCTTCCCACGCCTCCCGCCAAAGGGGAGGCAGGACAGGGTAGTTTCTAGGGAAGAGTAGAGTGAGAGTAGAGTCTCAGATATTTACAAAGAACTAATGGGAGCAGAGGATACACAGACTGATGACCTGAAGCTTAAGTGGGAAGAGGAGCTCAGGGGGAGATGGAGGACGGTATTTGGGCAGAAGCTCTGGGCAGAGTAAACACAGCCGCAACGTGTGCCAGGCTCAGTCTGATCCAGTTTAACGTCGTGCACCGGGCCCACATGACGGTGGCACGGATGAGTAAATTCTTCGGGCTGGAGGACAAGTGTGCCAGATGCGCCGGTGGGCTGGCTAATCACGTGCACATGTTCTGGTCGTGCCCTGGACTCAGGGGTACTGGCAGGGATTCGCGGACATCATGTCCCGGGTTTTGAAAATGAGTCCTGAGGTGGCAATCTTTGGGGTGTCGAAGGACCCCGGAGTCCAGGAGAAGGAGGCCGACGTCTTGGCCTCTGCTTCCCTGGTAGCCCGGCGACGAATACTGTTGACATGGAGGGAGTCAAAGCCCCCGAAGCATGGCTATCGGACATGGTGAGCTTTCTCAGTCTAGAAAAGGCAGCCATTCATTGACTTATTCGCGGAGAATTAATCGTCAGCGGGGGGGGGGGGGGGGGGGGGGGGGGCGGCTAGGGGGCACTAGGGTAGTGTAGAGTAGGGGGTGGTTTAGGTAGGTCCTTGCGAGAATGGAGTCGTGGTTTGCACTATGTGTTATTTGCTTTTCCTTTTGTACGGTACTATACAATGTCATTGTTTTTATATGCCAAAAATACCTCAATAAAATGGTTTATTAAAAAAAAAAGTCTGGGTGAGTAGCCAATTGGCTTTCAAAAGATGGGTGGGAGACGGGATCTTAAATGGCAGCCAAAAGGAGGCAAGAAGGGCTGGTTGGACTCTCCTGGTTAGTGCATTTGCAGCACTACTTGCGGGTCTGGAGGAGGCAGTGTGTTTTCTGCAGACCCAAGCTTACCTCTTTACACCTCAGCAATCTCCAGCTACCCCTCTCCACCTCGTACCTGCTATCAGGGAGGAAACTTACAGAAACATTTATAAGAAGTTGTGCAATTAAATGGTGCACATCAACAAAATGCCCTTACTTCCAGATTTCATGTTGAGAAATTTTTCCCACTGGGTAAATATTAGGATAAAAGGTTCAAAAGCCATTTTATAGCTCCAAGGCCCTCCAAGCCTACACCAGCCACAATACCAACCTTTGCCAAAACCCTCAGCACTTTCTTGTGCCGTATCCCTCTATACCCATCCTATCCATGTGTTTGTCAAGATGCCTTTTGAACGTCATTAATGTATCTGCTTCCACAACCTCCCCTGGCAACGCGTTCCAGGCACTCACCACCCTCTGCGTAAAAAAACCTGCCTCGCACATCTCCTCTTAACTCTAAACTGTAACTGATTTTACATTTATTCATCAAAACCATTTTCTAACATATTACCATATCATTGCAATTCACACTGCTGCAGAAGGACCTTATTCCATCTCGTGAAGACCTTTCTACAACAATCAAATCCACTTTAAAACAATCACGCATATACAATCAATCCATTGAAGTGGAAACCTTTCCCAATTGTTAGTGAAAATTTACAAAAGCATTTCTGCCTTGTTTTGACGTTGAAGGCAGTGATTCAGTCCATGATAGCTGTTGTTTTAATTTCCTCTGCCTCTAGTGACACACTTAGTCACAGTAGTGACAGGCTCTGCTACCAATGGGAATGAGGCTAAAACCTGCCAGTGTCAGGCAGCAGGAATGCTTTTTTGCAAGGCTGATCAACTAGCAGTGCCATCAGTGGCACATCAGTTAGTATTTTTAGTAATTCCCATGACCCTGAATAATGGTGTGTCAAAAAGAACAGGAACAATATGTATTCCTATAGCACTCTTAATTTTAAAAAAATTCCCACGTGCTTCACAGGAGTATTATCAAACAAAATTTGACAATATGTCATGTAAGAAGATATTATTGTAAAGATAAATTATATATATATATATATATATATATATATATTTTATATATATATATACACACACACACACACACACACACACACACACACACTGAATTATATTTACAGGATAGATCTATATTCTCATTATGTACACAAGCTGATGTTTTTAAAACAAAATTGTTCTTGGACAATAAATGCCAGCATTGCCAGCAAATCTTACATCACATCTCTATTTGCCGTTGAGAAGTTGGTGGTGAGGTCCATTCTTAAACCATTGGTCCAGGTATGCCCACAATGCTATTAAGGAGGGTCATGGTGTGGCGATGCCGGCGTTGGACTGGGGTGAGCAGTAAGAAGTCTTACAACATTGTTTTGAATCATTAGCTTTCGGAGCACTGCTTCACCTGAGCAAGGAGCAGTGCTCCAAAAGCTAGTGATTCAAAACAAACCTGCTGGACTTTAACCTGGTGATTAAGGAGGGTGTTCTGGGATTTTGACCCAGCGACATTGAAGAAATAGTAATATAGTTCCAAGTCAGAATGGCGTGCGACTGGGAAGGGAACTTGCAAGTGATAGTATTTCCAAGTGTGTTGTTGTCCTTCTGGTAGAGGCCATAGGTTTGAAGTTGCTTCTGAAGGAGCTTTGGCAAGTTGCTGTAGTACATCCTGTGGAATGCTTAGGGTGGTGGATGGGGAGCCATGGGCTGCTTTATCTTGGATGTTGTCAGCTTGAGTGCTGTTGGAGCTGCACTTATCAGGCAAGTGGAGAGTATTCCATTATAATCCTGACTTGTGCCTTGTACATGGTTCTGGGGAGTTACTCTCCACAGAATTCCTAACTTCTGACTTACTCTTACATTGCTATGGCTAGTCCAGCTGTCATAGTTCTCTTTCAATTTGAAGAACAAATAGTTTTGACACATGCTGGGTGCAAACATTTTCTCCAAACAATCTATTTACAATATTATTCAGAACTGTAATAAACTATGGTTTTGGGATATCCTAACAGGACCTTGGGGGGGGGGGGGGGGGGGGGGGGTTAAGATCACAGGACAACAGGGCTGCAAAATGAAGATTAGATTTCAAATCACGCTGAAGGGAAAAGAAACTTTAACATTCTAGTAATCAGTCACTGAAGAGTTGCAGCAGTAACCTTTTACTCAAAATGCAGTCAGGTCAATTTCCATCTGAGGCTAGTAAATTCCACTTGGGTTAGCAGTAAAAGCCAGGAAAGGACAGAGGATTTCTTTGGAACAGGAAGACTGAGCGCAGTCAGGTTTGTCAAAGGGAAAGCTGTGACGTTTTTCACTGAGGCAAAGAGGCCAAAACTGTTGACTAGCAATTAGAAGCCATGATCTCTCAGACATGTATGCTCCACTGACATGGCTTAATGCGATTTATTCATTATTTTGTATCAATACACATGGATAAATGTTGTGGATTAAGTTGAGCGAGTTCAGTACAACTATTTTATATGTTACCTTATTGTAAAATAAAGCAGCTCAACAATTCGTATCTGGGTTGATTTGACCATGTTTCTTCAATTCACAGAGAGAAATACAAAAGACATTAATAATCTTGGTCAGATAACAGCAGGTACTTGATCCACCCCCAAGTCGTACCATTGCACAAGGGGATATTGAACAGTGAGAAACACATGGTAGCACGATGCTCAGATACTGGGGTGGCAGTGGTTAGCACTTCTGCCTCACGGCACCAAGGACCCGGGTTCGATCCCGGCCCCGGGTCACTGTCCGTGTGAAGTTTCCACATTCTCCCCGTGTCCATGTGGGACTCACCCCCACAACCCAAAAGGATGTGCTGGGTAGGTGGATTGGCCATGCTAAATTGCCCCTTAATTGGGAAAAAAGAATTGGGTACTCTAAATTTATTTTTTTAAAAGATGCTCAGATACTTACAGGTGCAAGATACGCTACTTGACCCAAGAAGGTATCGACAACAGATATAACAAAAGTCTCATCTGCAGGCAACAACAAATGTGTCTGAAGATTTCAATAAGTTTGTTTTTGTACTTGCAAAATCTGATGTTTCAAACTCAACCAATGCATCTTGTAAATACACAACCATTACAAAACTCATTAAAATGTTTCAATTCAACACTCAAATGTAATTAGTAAATTTACTGACCACAATTTAATATTTTTGTATAGGACCTCAAACATGCATGAGATGAAAAGCATCTGCGACATTTTTGAGCTGCTTTATTTACAATGAATATAAAATAAAATGCAGAGGCTTCAGCCGAACATTAATTATATCACCCGAACGATCAGAACAGACACAACTCGAATCTAATGAACTTAGTATTTGCTCTGAATCAAGGCCTGGGAGACCATTGCTCACAAGAGACCTACTTGGAGGAACCTCCTGATTGAAGGGACACAATTCTTGAGGACACCCAATGGCAAGATGAGTCCCGGAAAAGGAGCCTGAGAAAGGAATACCAGTGATCGGCAGTCCAAAGACCAATCCCACCTCCCGGAAACACCTGCCAAAGATGTGGCTCTAGGATCGGGCTCAGCAGCCACACAAGGACCCACAGAACCCATGACCAGTTTCTCAGGTGGACAATCATGTGTTAGTGAGAGATCCTCCAAGATGAAGAGTGCCGAGTAAGCATCCTGCTTAAGAGATGGCAAGGTGTCAATACAGTCATTACTGTGTTACAGCCCACCACCTTCTTCTGAAGTTCTCTAATTATGCATAACATACTTAATTAAATAAACCTGAAGGTTTGCTTGGTAAATTTTTTTTAAAAATAAATAAATTTAGAGTACCCAATTATTTTTTTTTCCAATTAAGGGGCAATTTAGCATGGCCAATCCACCTAACCTGCACATCTTTGGGTTGTGGGGGCGAAACCCACGCAAACACGGGGAGAATGTGCAAACTCCACACAAAGTGACCCAGAGCCAGGTCGAACCTGGGACTTTGGTGCCATAAGGCAGCAGTGCTAACCACTGTGCCATCGTGCTGCCCACTGCTTGGTAAAATTGATCAACAACTTCAGTGGTAAGAAACCAGGAAAAGCAAAGCCCAAAACAGGTGCAACTGTTTCCATTTAAATTCGATTGTGTCAGATGTAAAGAGCTCTGCTAATAATTAAACTCACCTCAACAGCAAGCAATTCAAACACAGGATTCGTATCTCCACTGTTACATCACTTGCTAACATCAGACAAGATCCAATTTCTTTAACAAGAATAATCTTCAGCTCTACTCTTCACTTTTATTCACTGGCTTTCAGTAATACAGGAGATAAATAGCACAAGTAGGTTCAATATCACATTAAATAGTATGTGCAGAATCTGTATTTGGGAATTCTTGAGGGTTCTTTGCAGTTGGCAGTTAGTACAGCAATGCTTTTATTAAAACAAACTAGACTGGATTGGATTTGTTTATTGTCACGTGTACCGAGGTACAGTGAAAAGTATTTTTCTGCGAGCAACTCAACAGATCATTAAGTACATGGGAAGAAAAGAAAATCCATAATAGGGCAACACAAGGTATACAATATAACTACATAAGCACCGGCATCGGATGAAGCATACAAGGTGTAGTGTTGATGAGGTCAGTCCATAAGAGGGTCATTTAGTAGTCTGGTAACAGCAGGGAAGAAGAGGTTTTTGAGTCTGTTCATGCGTGTTCTCAGACTTCCGTATCTCCTGCCTGATGGAAGAAGTTGGAAGAGTGAGTAAGCCGGGTGGGAGGGGTCTTTGATTATGCTGCCCGCTTTCCCCAGGCAGCAGGATGTGTAGATGCAGTCAATGGATGGGACGCACGTTCATGTGATGGACTGGGCGGTGTTCACGACTCTCTGAAGTTTCTTGCGGTCCTGGGACGAGCAGTTGCCATACCAGGCTGTGATGCAGCCCGATAGGATGCTTTCTATGGAGCATTTGTAAAAGTTGGTAAGGGTTAATGTGGACATGCTGAATTTCTTTAGTTTCCTGAGGAAGTATAGGCGCTGTTGTGCTTTCTTGGTGGTAGCGTCGACGTGGGTGGACCAGGACAGATTTTTGGAGATGTGCACCCCTAGGAATTTGAAACTGCTAACTATCTCCACCTCGGCCCCGTTGATGCAGACAAGGGTGTGTACAGTACTTTGCTTCCTGAAGTCAATGACCAGCTCTTTACTTTTGCTGGCATTGAGGGAGAGATTGTTGTTGCTATACCACTCCACTAGGTTCTCTATCTCCCTCCTGGATTCTGACTCTCGTTATTCGAGATCCGGTCCACTATGGCCGTATCGTCAGCAAACTTGTAGATGGAGTTGGAACCAAACTGACTCCATCAGGATATGTTACATCTTGCAGGCAGGACTGACCCACCAGAGACAGCAGCGCAGTTGTATACAGGATTGTCTTCAGGCCCTTTGAAATCCTGTGACATTAGGTCAATATTAGGTGACATTACCAGCAGTTAGGTGGTAACTTCCTGCTGGTGACCACCGAACACTCTCACTCAGTTGGATGAACTTGGAAGAGGCGCAAAGGATAGCAATGGCACAGAACATACCCTGGGTGTGAGCTTTCTAGACAGGAGCACCACCGAGGGCCAGAAAGACAAATCTGCCTGACTGGGCCTGTGGCAAGTAAAACAACCTACCTGCTCTCGTTCACACCAATCTGCTGCCAGAAGGATGAAGCATCCACGAACATCTCCATCCTCAATGATAGCTGAACCCTGCAAGCGAAAGGATCCTGAAGCATGCATATCTATCTTCAGCCAGAATTACTAAGTGCATAATTCATCGCAGCCTCCTTCTGAGGTACCCACCATCATCAACCTTCAGTCAATTCAGTTCACTCCCAACGCTCAATTCATTGTATACGGCAAAGACCATGGACCCCAACAATACCCTGGTAGTAGTGCCGTAAATGTGTACCCCAGAACTAGCCACTAGACAAGCATTTTGAGTTCAGATACAACACTGACACCTATTTAAAACTCCCCTTGTATTTTTTAAAATGACAGTGCTATCGAACAGCACTTAGCAATAACCTGCTCACTGATATTTAGCTTGGGGGCCACTAGAACCACTTGGCTCCAGACCTCATTGCAGCTTTGGTCCCAACATGAACAAAAAAGCTGAATTCTAGGGGCAAGGCGAGAGTGACTACTGCCCTTGACATTAAGGCAGCATTTACCCAAGTGTGTTGTCAAGGAACCTTTGTAAAATCTATGTCAATGGGAATCGGTGGAAATCTCGAGTGTCTGGAGTTTACACCTGGCAGAAAAGACGACGGTTGTCGTTATTGGAAGCCAATCATTTCAGCACCAGAACGTTAGTGCGGGAGTTCCTTGAGGCAGCGCACTAGGCTCAACCATCTTCAATTGCTTCATCAATGACCTTCCCTCCAGGAGGTGGTCAGAAATAGAGATGTTTACTGATGCTTGCACGGTGTTCAGTTCCATTCACAACTGTTCAGATACTGAAGCAGTCCGTACCTGCCTACAGTATCACCTGGATAACATTCAGGCTTGGGATTATAATTGTCAAGTAACTTTTGCAACCCACAAGTACCAGGTAATGACCATCATCACCAAGAGAACATCTCCCCTTGATGTTCGCTGCCATTATAACTGCCTAATCTCCCACCTCCGTTGACCAGAAGGTTTTCATGGACCAACCATAAAAGTGTTGTGGTTACATAAGCAGGTTGAGTATTCTGTGGTAACTCACTCACTTCCCAATTCCTGAAAGCCTTTCTACCATAGAAGGCACAGATCAGGTCTACGATGAAATACTCACCAATCTAGTAAGGCTCCAACAACACAAGAAGCTCAACACCATCCATGACAAAGTAGTATACTTGATTAGCAATCTTTCTATCACCTTCAGCATCCAGCCCCTTCACCATCGATGCACAGTGGTTGCAGAGTGCACCATCTTTAAGGTGTACTGGAGCAACTCACCAGGCCTCTTCAACATCATTTTGCCAACCACAACCAGTACCACCCAGAAGGATAAAGGAAACACCACCACCAAATCTCACATCATCCTGACGTGCAACTCCTTCATTTAGTCACTCGGTCAAAATGCTGGAACTCCCTATCTAACAGCACTGTGAGAGTACCTTCACCACAAAGACTTCAGTGTTCAGGAAAATAGCTCACCACCATTCAGGAGAACAGTTAGGGATAAAGTAATAAATGCTGTCCTTGCAAGCAATAACCACATCCCATTAATGAATAACTTAAACTTTGGACATCCCAAAGCGCTTCACAACCAATTAAGTAATTTTGAAGTATAGTCACTGTTGTATTTTAGGGAGACATCAAGAGCAAACTGCTAGCTGGTATAATCTGCTAACGTGTAATTTATAACTAGCTTTGAACAGAATCATTTAGCACCCGTCATACCATTTTTAAAAAACTTCACTATTGAGGAAGATAATGCAAAGAATGTCCCAACTATGCCAAATAACTTTCCTTTAATATAAAAGGGATAAGTATAAGCTGACACTTCAACTTATTTTTAGAAGAGCAACACTACAGGACTTACAGAAACTCATTCAACACAAAGAGCACTGTTCATTTGGGCAAGTCACCCATGTAATTAAATTGCATAACCTGATACATGTTCACCCATCATTAAATCTGTAGGTGAAAGTTCACATAGCGCTGTGCAATTTTTTTTGCATGCAATAGGTTCAAGTTCATAAAAGGGACTAATAACTAGACATACATATCCAGCAGTGGAAATGGAATCTGAATCTGATCATGCTGATTTAGCTGGTAAAATCTGATAGTTGCTATGTATAGATCCTACCATAATATTTTCTATAAAAAGAATCAACCACGACCAACTATGCTGCCTACGCTGAGGACCCGTGTTCGAATCCCGGCCCCGGGTCACTGTCAGTGTGGAATTTGCACGTTCTCCCCGTCTCTGCATGGGTTTCACCCCACAACCCAAAGATGTGCAGAGTAGGTGGATTGGCCACGCTAAATTGCCCCTTAATAGGAAAAAAAATAAGTGTATTCTAAATTTTTAAAAAAACATGCCCAACCATTGTGCATAGTTATTAATAATATCCCAGCATACTGCCAACATATCAAATATTTTCCACAAGTTACAGACTTAATTCATCACCAGATCGTCAGTTTAGAGAGATTGTGTTAATTTTTTAAAAAACACATATATAGAAGTAGAGGAATAAAAACTTATGAAATAAGTCAGCCATTCAGCCCCTCGAGCCTGCACCACCATTCAACAAGATCATGGCTGATCCATTTAGGTTTCAAATTCTACATTTCCATCTCCCTGTCCCAATAACCTTTGGTTCCCTTGCCCAACAAGAATCCACGTACCTCTGCCTTAAAAATGTCCAATGACCTTAAAAGACAGGATCTCTCGGGTTGTAATCTTGGGATTACTCCCTGTGCCAATGAGGCTAGAAATAGGAAGATAGTGCAGCTAAACTCGTGGCTAAACAGCTAGTGTAGGAGGGAGGGTTTCAGTTATCTGGACCACTGGGAGCTTTTCCGGGGCAGGTGTGACCTGTATAAAGACGGGTTGCATCTAAACTGGAGCGGCATAAATATACTGGCCGCGAGGTTTGCTAGTGTCACACGTGAGGATTTAAACTAATATGGCAGGGGGGGTGGGCACCGGAGCATAGGTCAGAAGGTGAACAAATTAGTGTTAGGGGCTTGGACAGGGCAGAGTTTGTAAGGAGCATCCAGGAGGGCTTCTTAAAACAATAGATAGTCCAACTAGGGAAGGGGCTGTACTGGACCTGGTATTGGGGAATGAGCCCGGCTAGGTGGTAGATGTTTCAGTAGGGGAGCATTTCAGGAACAGTGACCACAATTTAGTAAGTTTTAAAGTGCTGGTGGACAAGGATAAGAGTGGTCCTCAGGTGAATGTACTAAATTGGGGGAAGGCTAATTATAACAATATCAAGCGGGAACTGAAGAACATACATTGGGGGCGGATGTTTGAGGGTAAATCAACATCTGACATGTGAGGGGCTTTCAAATTCAGGACCGGCATGTTTCTGTGAGGAAGAAGGATAAATATGGCAAATTTTGCAATCCTTGGATAATGAGGGATATTGTAGGCCTCGTCAAAATGAAAAAGGAGGCATTTGTCAGGGCTAGAAGGCTGGGAACAGACGAAGCCTGTGTGTAATATAAGGAAAGTAGGAAGGAATTTAAGCAAGGTGTCAGGAGAGCTAAAAGGGGTCACGTAAAGTCATTGGCAAATAGGGTTTCAGGAAAATCCCAAGGCTTTTTACACGTACATAAAAAGCAAGAGGGTAGCCAGGGAAAGGGTTGGCCCACTGAAAGTCAGGGGAGGGGATCTATGTGTGGAGCCAGAGGAAATGGGCGAGGTACTAAATGAATACTTTGCATCAGTATTCACCAAAGAGAAGGAATTGGTGGATGTTGAGTCTGGTGAAGGGTGTGTAGATAGCCTGGGTCACATTGAGATCCAAAACGACGAGGTGTTGGGCGTCTTGAAAAATATTAAGGTGGATAAATCCCCAGGCCCTGATGGGATCTACCCCAGAATACTGAAGGAGGCTAGAGAGGAAATTGCTGAGGCCTTGACAGGAACCTTTAGATCCTCACTGTCTTCAGGTGATGTCCCGGAGGACTGGAGAATAGCCAATGTTGTTCCTTTGTTTAAGAAGGGTAGCAAGGATAATCCAGGGAACGACAGGCCGGTGAGCCTTACGTCAGTGGTAGGGAAATGACTGGAGAGAATTCTTTGAGACAGGATCTACCCCCATTTGGAAGCAATGGGTCGTATTAGTGAGAGGCAGCACGGTTTAGTGAAGGGGAGGTTGTGTCTCACTAACTTGATAGAGTTTTTCGAGGAGGTCACAAAGATGATTGATGTAAGTAGGGCAGTGTGTGTTGTCTATATGGACTTCAGTAAGGCCTTTGACAAGATCCCTCATGGCAGACTGGTGCAAAAGGTGAAGTCACACGGGATCAGAGGTGAGCTGGCAAGATGGATACAGAACTGACTAGGTCATAGAAGGCAAAGAGTAGCAATGGAAGGATGCTTTTCTGATTGGAGGGCTGTGACTAGTGGTGTTCCGCAGGGATCAGTGCTGCGACATTTGCTGTTTGTAGTATATATAAATGATTTGGAGGAAAATGTAACTGGTCTGATTAGTAAGTTTGTGGATGACACAAAAGGTTGGTGGAATTGCGGATAGCGATGACTGTCAGAGGATAGAGCAGGATTTAGATCGTTTGGAGACTTGGGCGCCGAGATGGCAGATGGAGTTTAATTCGGACAAATGTGACGGGATGCATTTTGGAAGGTCTAATACAGGTAGGGAATATACAATGAATGGTAGAACCCTCAAGAGTATTGACAGTCAGAGAGATCTTGGTCCACAGGTCACTGAAAGGGGCAACACAGGTGGAGAAGGTAGTCAAGATGGCATACGGAATTCTTGCCTTCATTGGCCGGGGCATTCAGTATAAAAATTGGCAAGTCATGTTGCAGCTGTATAGAACCTTAGTTCTGCCACATTTGGAGTATAGTGTTCAATTCTGGTCGCCACGCTACCAGAAGGATGTGGAGGCTTTAGAGAGGGTGCAGAAGAGATTTACCAGGATGTTGCCTGGTATGGAGAGCATTAGCTATGAGGAGCGGTTGAATAAACTCGGTTTGTTCTCACTGGAACGAAGGTGGTTGAGGGGCGACCTGATAGAGGTCTACAAAATTATGAGGGGCATAGACAGAGTGGATAGTCAGAGACTTTTTCCCCAGGGTAGAGGGGTCAATTACTAGGGGGCATAGGTTTAAGGTGCGAGGGGCAAGGTTTAGAGGAGATGTGCGAGGCAAGTTTTTTTTTTTTAATACACAGAGGGTAGTGGGTGCCTGAAACTTGCTGCCGGAGTGGTGGAAGCAGGGACGATAGTGACGTTTAAGGGGCATCTTAACAAATACATGAATAGGATGGGAATAGAGGGATACGAACCCCAGAAGTGTAGACAATTTTAGTTTAGACGGGCAGCATGGTCGGCACAGGCTTGAAGGGCCGAAGGGCCTGTTCTTGTGCTGTACTTTTCTTTGTTCTTTGACCTCACTTCCACCAACTTTGGAGACAGAGAGTTCCAAAGTTGCACAACCCTCAAAAAAATAAATACAGTCTTTATTGTTGTCACAAGTAGGCTTACATTAACACTGCAATGAAGTTACTATGAAAAGCCCCTCGTCGCCACATTCCGGCACCTGTTCGCAAACCCAGAGGGAGAATTCAGAATGTCCAATTTACCTAACAGCACGTCATTCGGGACTTGTGGGAGGAAACTGCAGGACCCGGAGAAACCAACGCAGGCACAGGGAAAACGTGCAGACTCCACACAGACAGCGACCCAAGCCGGGAATCGAACCTGGGACCCTGATGCTGTGAAGCAACAGTGATACCCACTGTGCTCCCGTGCCGCACAATATTTCCCTCATCTCTGTCCAAAAGGGTAACCCCTAATTTTAAAGCAGCACCCCCTTGTTCTGGACTCACCCACAAGAAGAAACATCCTTTCCACGTGCACTTTGTTTGTGAAGAACATCCAGGATCATATATACTACATTCAAGTCACCCCTTACCCCACCTGAACTTCAGTGAAAAGAAGTCCAGCCTGTGCAACGTTTCCTCATAAAACAACCCACTCATTCAAGATCAAACTAGTAAACCTCCTCTGAACCACCTCCAATGCATTTATATCCTTCCTTAAATAAGGAGACCAAAACTGCATACAGTAATTGAGATGTCGACTCACCAATGTCCCGATAACTGAAGCATAACATCCTTACAGTTATATTCAGTTCCTCTCATAATAAAGGGTAGCATTTCATTAGCTTGATTACATGCACACTAATTTTTTGTGATTCATGCACGAGAACTCTGCAACTCTAAATTCTGCAGTTGCTCTCCATTTAGTATTCTGCTTTTTTATTCTTTCTGCCAAAGTGAACTTCCTGTTTTCCCCACATTACGCTCCATTTGCCAGATTTTTGCCCACTCATTCAACCTATCTCTATCCGTCTGCAACCCCCTTATGAACTCTTCACAACATACATTCGATCTATCTTTGTGTCGTCTGCAAATATACCGTGCCTTCACCCAACTCATCTAAGGCATTGATAGAAATTGTGGAAGGTTGATGCCCCAGTACAGGTCCTTGCAGGACGCCACTCATCACATTCTGCCAATCAGAAAAAGACCCGTTTACACATACTCTGTTTTTGCCAACCAGCCAATCATCTATTCATTTTTTTAAATAAGTGTACCCATTTATTTATTTATTTATTTTTCCAATTAAAGGAATGCTCTTCCAGTTTAGCATTGCCAATCCACCTAACCTACACATCTTTTGGGTTGTGGGGGCGAAACCCACGCAAACACGGAGAGGATGTGCAAACTCAACACGGACAATGACCCAAGGATGGGATTCGAACCCACCAATTCATGATTAACGTACGTTAACCCCAAGGGCAGCACGATGGTGCAGTGGTTAGCACTGCTGCCTCACGGCGCCGAGGTCCCAGGTTCGATCCTGGCTCCGAGGTCCCAGGTTTGATCCCGGCTCTGGGTCACGATCATGTAGAGTTTGCACATTCTCTCCGTGTTTGCATGGGTTTCGCCCCCACAACCCAAAGATGTGCAGGGTAGGTGGATTTAAAAAAAAATTTAGAGTACCCAATTCATTTTTGCCAATTAAGGGGCAATTTAGCGTGGCCAATCCACCTATCCTGCACATTTTTGGGTTGTAGGGGCAAAACCCACGCAAACACAGGGAGAATGTTCAAAATCCACACGGACAGTGACCCAGAGCCGGGATCAAGTCTGGGACCTCGGTGCCATGAGGCAGCACTACTAACCACTGCGCCACTGTGCTGCCCCCTCAGGGTAGGTGGATTGGCCATGCTAAATTGCCCCTTAATTGGAAGAAATGAATTGGGTACTGAAAATGAATGTTAACCCCTACACCATGGACTTTTATTTTCCACAATAAGCCTTGGTGTGGCACCTTATCAAATGCTTTCTGGAAATCCAAGTACAACATGTCTACAGGTTCCCCTTTGTTCACAGTACATGTTACTCCTTCAAATAGCTACAATAAATTGGTTAAATATGATTTCCCTCTCACAAAACAATGTTGACTCTTCCAGATTACCGTCAGTTTTTCAAAGTGTCCATCTATAACTTCCTTAATGATTGATTCAAACACTTACCCCACACCAGGTATCAAGTTAACTGGCCTATAGTTTCCTGGCTCCCTCCCTTCTTGAATAGTGGGGTTGTGTTTGCTCTGATTAAACTTTTCCCGAATCTAGCGAATTTTGAAAAACTAATACCAATGCATCTACTACCTCATTAGCCACCACTTTTCAGACTCTACCTCTTTTAAGATTCTAGGGTGAAGTCCATCAGTGAAGACAAAAGCAAAATATTTCTTAATTTCATGCACTATTTCCTTATTATCTACTATTAACTCCCAGGACCAATACTCACTTTACTTACCTCTTTCCTTTTTATCTACCTGCAGAAACTCTTGCTATCTGTATTTACATTCCTAGCTAGCATTCTCTTGTACTCATTTATTTTTCCCGATTAACCTTTCACTCATTCTCTGCCATTCTTTATATTCTGACTAATCTGACCTGCCACTCATCTTTGCGAGTTATATGCTTCTTTCTTAAGTTTGGCACATTCCCTAACTTCTTTAGTAAACCACAGATAGTGGGTTCTCCCTTTAGAATTTTCTTATACTTTTCTGCCCTGACCCACGGGCGGGATTCTCCGTTACGCCAGCACCAGTTTCCCATTGTGGCGCAGCCCCACGCCATCGGGAAACCCCCAAGCGCCGGCAAAACGGAGAATCCTGCCGGCGAAGAACCCCGACCCCCATATTAAAATCAGGATCAAACCGAGGTGGTTCACGTGCAGATATAGTGCACAGGTTTTGACCGAAGTTCAGAAGAGCTTAAGAAAACCATTCCCCATTATACAGATTATTTTATTTCATTTTAAAAATGTAATAAATTTAGAATACCCAATTTTTTTTCCAATTAAGGGGCAATTTAGCACGGCCTATCCACCTACCCAGCACATTTTTTGGGGTTGTGAGGGGAGACCCATGCAGACACGGGGAGATGTGCAAACTCCACACGGGCAGTGACCCAGATCCTGGCCCTGGGTCAGGTCACTGTCCGTGTGGAGTTTGCACATTCTCCCCGTGTCTGCATAGGTCTCACCCCCACAACCCAAAGATTGGTGGATTGGCCACACTAAATTGCCCCTTAATTGGGAAATTATTGGGCACTTTAAAAATAAAAAAAAGAACAGATGGATTAGCACATCGGGTATGGACCTTTCTTCTGATCCTTAGTCATTTTTGGACCAGTTAATTCTTGTTTTTTTTTGTTTGCTATTAAACTTTTACTAGCACAATTTCTTTGTCTCTCCCTTTCTTGCCCAGTTGTATTTATACACAATAGGGTACTACTTTCTTCAGCCATGCTGAAATCAAAGAATGATGCAACACAGGAGGCTGTGCCTGTGTGGAATCTTTTTTCACTCCCACTCTCCTGCTCTTTCCCCATAGTCCAGCATTTGTTTACATGAAATGAAATGAATGAAAATCGCTTATTGTCACAAGTAGGCTTCAATGAATTTACTGTGAAAAGCCCCTAGTCTCCACATTCCAGCGCCTGTTCGGGGAGGCTGGTACGGGAATTGAACCCGCGCTGCTGGCTTCGGTCTGCTTTACAAGCTAGCTATTTAGCCCACTGTGCTAAACCAGCCCCAGATTACTATCCGATTCCTTTTTGAAAGTTAGTGACTCTGCTCCACCATAATTTGAGGCAGTGAACTCCAGTTCACAACATTGAATCTTACAGTGAAGTGGCAGAAAGAGGCCACTCAGCCCATCGAGTCTACACCGATCCTCTGAAAGAGCACCTTATCTAGGCCCTCTCCCCACCCTATCCCTGTAACCCCATAACCCAACCTAACCTTGGTACACTAAAGGGACAATTTAGCATGGTCAATCCACACGGAGAGAATGTGGAAACATGCTGCATAAAGAAGTGATTCTGTATTATTCTTTTGCCAATTACCTCAATGTGTGTCCTCTGCTTACTGAGCATTCAGTTACTGGAAACAGTTTCTTCTTACTTACTCTAATAAGACCCTTCAAAATTTGGAACACGTGTCTCAAATCTCCTCTTAACCCTCTTTGCTCTAAAAGGAAAAACTCCAGTATCTCTAATCATTCCACTTAACTTCTAAGGCCTTGACAATCTTCAATGTAATGCCAGAACTGGCTACAATACTCCAGCTGGGGCCGAACGAGTATTTTGTAAAGATTTAGCATAACCTGTCCTCACTGTTTAAATACATCTGAATTTTATTTCACTTGCCCTGTTTCCATAACTTAAGCCATTAATGTGTATCAAAAATAGTTGACGCAACACTGAATCCTGGAGGACCCATGGATACACTTTGCTCCAATATGAAAAACAACCATTCAGCACTATTCTTGGTTTGCTAACAGTTAAGCCAATTATATATCTGTACAGCAACTTCCCTTTAATCACATAGAATTATTTGAAGTCTATTATGTGACACTCCATCAAGTGTCTTTTGAAATTGTACAAAATGTAATAGGAGTAGGCCATTCGGCCCCTTGAGCCTGCTCTGCCATTCAGTAAGGCCATACTGATCTGACTTAGCCCATAACTCTACTTTGTTGTCTACACCCCCATAATCTCTGACTGCCGTTTCAATCAAAAATCTGTTTAACTCAGCCTACTCAATGAGCCACCCTCTGTGGAAGGGAATTCCAAACACTAACTGCCCCCCCAAGAGAATAAATTCCTCATCTCCCTCTGACACCTTTGCCGAAATTTTCCGGCTGCTCTTGCTGGTGGGATCTTCTGATCCTGCTGACAGCGCACCCCCACCACAGGTTTCCCAGTAGTGGAGGCCACATGTAATGAGAAACCCCGCTAACAGCGACGGGACCGGAAGATCCCACTACATGCCAATGGCAGGCTGCCTCCACCGTGGCAAAATGCAGCCCCTTATTTTCTAAACTGTGCTCCCCAGTTCTAGATTGCTCCACGAGGGGAAACATCTTCTCAGCATCTATCCTGTCCACAGAATCCCTACAGTGCTAACGGGGGTCATTCGGCCCATCAAGTCTGCACCGACCCTCTGAAAGAGCACTACCTCGGCCTACTCCCTTGCCCTATTCTCATAACCCTGTGCATTGATCATGGCCAATTCACCCAACATGTCAACCTCCCTCAGTTTTATATGTTTCAATACGATCACTCCTACTTCTAAACTCCAATGGGCCCAACCAGTTCAGCCTATCCTCTTTTTTTTTTTTTATAAATGTTTTATTGAAATTTTTTTCCCAAACAACAATTTTTCCCCTCTTACAAAGCAAACGCAACAATAACAATACAGAAATTTTAAACAATACACAAGTAACAAAACCCCTTTATCTTTGACCTAAACTAAACCCCCCCTCCCCCCCCCCCCCCCCCTCCCCCTGGGTTGCTGCTGCTGGTCATCTGTCTTCCCTCTAACATTCCCCTAGGTAGTCGAGAAATGGCTGCCACCGCCTGGTGAACCCTTGAGCCGATCCTCTCAGGGCAAACTTTATCTGCTCCAGTTTAATGAACCCCGCCATATCATTTACCCAGGCCTCCAGTCCGGGGGGTTTCGCCTCCTTCCACATGAGTAGGATCCTGCGCCGGGCTACTAGGGACGCAAAGGCCACAACGTCGGCCTCTTTCGCCTCCTGCACTCCCGGCTCTTCCGCAACTCCAAATAGAGCTAACCCCCAGCCTGGTTTGACCCGGGCCTTCACCACCCGCGAAATCACTCCCGTCACTCCCTTCCAATACCCTTCCAGTGCCGGGCATGCCCAAAACATATGTGCGTGGTTTGCCGGGCTCCCGCCACACCTCCCACATTTGTCCTCCACTCCAAAGAACCTGCTCAATCTTGCTCCCGTTATGTGTGCTCTATGTAGCACCTTAAATTGAATCAGGCTAAGCCTGGCGCATGAGGAAGAGGAATTTACCCTGCTTAGGGCATCAGCCCACATACCCTCCTCTATCTCCTCCCCTAGTTCTTCTTCCCACTTTCCTTTTAGTTCGCCCACCGACTCCTCCCCCTCTTCCCTCATCTCTCGGTAAATCTCTGACACCTTGCCCTCTCCGACCCACACCCCTGAAAGCACCCTGTCCTGTATCCCCTGTGTCGGGAGCAATGGAAATTCCCTCACCTGTTGTCTAGTAAATGCCCTCACCTGCATATATCTCAAGAAGTTTCCCCGGGGCAACTTATACTTTTCCTCCAATGCTCCCAAGCTCGCAAAAGTCCCATCTATAAATAAATCTCCCACCCTCCTAATTCCCAACTGGAACCAGCTCTGAAATCCTCCATCCATTCTTCCTGGGGCGAACCTATGGTTGTTCCTGATTGGGGACCCCACCAGGGCTCCCCGCACCCCTCTCTGTCGCCTCCACTGTCCCCAGATATTCAATGTTGCCGCCACCACCGGGTTCGTGGTAAACTTTTTAGGTGAGATCGGTAGCGGCGCCGTCACCAGCGCCTCTAAACTCGTCCCTTTACAGGACTTTCTCTCCAGTCTTTCCCACGCCGCTCCCTCACCCTCCATCATCCATTTACGTATCATTGCCACATTGGCGGCCCAATAGTAATCGCCCAAGTTCGGTAGTGCCAATCCTCCTCTGTCCCTACTACGCTGAAGGAACCCCCTCCTTACTCTCGGAACTTTCCCTGCCCACACGAAGCTCGTGATGCTCCTGTCTATTTTATTAAAAAAGGTCTTAGTGATTAGTATAGGGAGACATTGAAATACAAATAAGAACCTCGGGAGGACCATCATCTTAATTGCTTGCACCCTGCCCGCCAGCGATAGAGGCTGCATGTCCCACCTCTTGAAGTCCTCCTCCATTTGTTCTACCAACCGTGTCAGATTAAGTCTGTGCAAGGTTCCCCAGCTCCTAGCGATCTGAATCCCCAGGTATCGGAAGTTTCTTTCCACTTTCCTTAGAGGCAAGCCTTCTATCTCTCTACTCTGGTCCCCTGGATGTATCACAAATAATTCACTCTTTCCCATGTTTAGCCTATACCCCGAGAAATCCCCGAACCCCCTCAAAATTCGCATAACCTCTATCATTCCCCCCGCTGGGTCCGACACGTATAACAATAGGTCATCCGCATATAACGAGACTCGGTGTTCTTCTCCCCCTCTAATCACCCCTCTCCATTTCCTGGAGTCTCTCAACGCCATGGCCAGAGGTTCAATTGCCAACGCGAACAACAATGGAGACAGCGGGCATCCCTGTCTTGTTCCCCTATATAGTCGGAAATACTCCGATCTATGTCGACCTGTAACTACGCTTGCCGTTGGAGCCCCATAAAGAAGTCTAACCCAGCTAATAAACCCGTTCCCAAACCCAAACCTCCTTAACACTTCCCATAAATACTCCCACTCCACCCTATCAAATGCCTTCTCTGCGTCCATTGCCGCCACTATCTCTGCCTCCCCCTCCACTGGGGGCATCATTATCACCCCTAATAGTCGTCGCACGTTAACATTCAGTTGTCTCCCTTTTACGAACCCTGTCTGATCTTCGTGCACCACCCCCGGGACACAGTCCTCTATCCTCGATGCCAGCACCTTTGCCAACAATTTGGCGTCCACGTTCAACAATGAAATGGGTCTATAGGACCCGCACTGCAACGGATCTTTATCCCTCTTCAAAATTAACGATATCGTCGCCTCCGACATCGTCGGGGGTAGAGTCCCCCCTTTCCTGGCCTCATTGAACGTCCTCACCATCAACGGGGCCAACAAGTCCACATATTTTCTGTAATACTCCACCGGGAACCCGTCTGGTCCTGGGGCCTTCCCTGCTTGCATGCTTCCCAGTCCCTTAATAACCTCGTCCACCCCAATCGGTGCCCCCAGGCCTACCACCCCCCGCTCCTCCACTTTCGGGAACCTCAATTGGTCCAGGAACTGCCGCATCCCCTCCTCTCCCTCTGGGGGTTGAGACCTATACAGTTCCTCATAGAAGGTCTTGAACACCTCATTTATCTTTCCTGCCCTTCGCACCGTGTCTCCCCTTTCGTCTCTAATTCCTCCTATTTCCCTCGCTGCTGCCCTCTTTCGCAATTGATGAGCCAACAGGCGACTCGCCTTTTCCCCATATTCATACCTCCTCCCCTGTGCCTTCCTCCACAGTACCTCCGCCTTTCTGGTGGTCAGAAGGTCAAATTCCGCCTGGAGTCGTCTCCTCTCCCTGTACAATTCCTCCTCCGGGGTCTCTGCAAATTCCCTATCCACCCTTAAAATCTCCCCCAGTAATCTTTCCCTTTCCTTGGCCTCTGTTTTCCTTTTGTGGGCCCCAATGGAGATCAGCTCTCCTCTGACCACCGCTTTTAGTGCTTCCCATACCACTCCCACAGGGACCTCGCCGTCGTCATTGACCTCCAGGTATCTCTCAATACACCCCCGCACTCTTGCACACACTCCCTCATCCGCCATCAGTCCCACATCTAATCGCCAGAGTGTTCTCTGCTCCCTTTCCTCTCCTAATTCCAGGTCCACCCAATGTGGGGCATGATCCGAAACCGCTATGGCTGAGTACTCAGCTTCTTCCACCCTAGAGATCAACGACCTTCCCAAAACAAAAAAATCTATCCGGGAGTACACTTTATGGACATGGGAGAAGAAGGAATACTCCCTAGCCCTAGGTCTAAGAAATCGCCATGGATCCACTCCCCCCATTTGGTCCATAAACCCCTTAAGTACCTTGGCCGCTGCCGGCCTTCTTCCGGTCCTTGAGCTGGATCTATCTAGCCCCGGGTCCAGCACCGTATTAAAGTCCCCTCCTAAAATCAAGTTTCCTACCTCCAGGTCCGGTATACGCCCCAGCATCCGTCTCATAAATCCCGCATCGTCCCAGTTTGGGGCATACACGTTAACCAACACGACCTCCATTCCCTCCAGCCTGCCACTCACCATTACATATCTACCTCCGCTATCTGCTACGATGTTCTTTGCTTCAAATGCGACCTGTTTCCCTACCAAAATGGCCACCCCTCTATTCTTTGCGTCCAGTCCTGAGTGGAACACCTGTCCCACCCATCCTTTCCTTAGCCTAACTTGGTCCGCCACCTTTAGGTGCGTCTCTTGGAGCATAACCACGTCTGCCCTTAGTCCTTTCAAATGCGCGAGCACTCGGGCCCTTTTTATCGGTCCGTTCAGGCCTCTCACGTTCCACGTGATCAGCCTCACTAGGGGGCTACCTGCCCCCCTCCCGTGTCGACTAGCCATTATCTTCTCTAGGCCAGTCCCATATCCCGCCTCCGCGCTCCCGCTCGCTCCCCCAGCGTCGCACACCATCCCCGCCCACCCACTCTTTAGCCATTTCCTTTTGGATTTCCGCAGCAGCAACCCAGTTGTCCCCCCCCCCCTTCTCCCTCCCTCCTCCCCTCCCCGCTAGATCTCTTTCTAGCTTGATTGCTCCCCCCATATTACTTCCGTAAGTCAGCTGACTTCAACTGACCCCGGCTACTCCTGCTCACTCCTCGACCTCCCCATGTGGGGAACTCCCATCCGCCTTGCGCCTGTCTTCCCGCCTTATTCTTTCTGGTGCGGGAACATCCCTTTACCTGACCCGCCTCTTATGGCGCAGCTCCCTTTCCCCTCCCCCTCCCCTTCCCCATTCTCCAACTATGTCCCGTCTTTCCCCCCTCACCGGCGCCCACATTTCCCCAATGTCTCCCCCCTTCCCTGTTTACTTCTCAATTAACTTCCACCGTAACATTAACAATAACATTTCCTGCAGCATCAGTCCCTCAGTTCCGATCCAATTTCTCTTCTTTGATGAAGGTCCATGCTTCCTCCGCCGTCTCGAAATAATGGTGTCTCTCCTGATACGTGACCCATAGTCTTGCCGGCTGCAGCATCCCGAACTTCACCTTCCTTTTATGCAACACCTCTTTGGCTCGGTTGAAGCTCGCCCTCCTTCTCGCCACCTCCGCACTCCAATCCTGGTATACCCGTACCACTGCATTCTCCCATCTGCTACTCCGCACCTTTTTAGCCCATCTCAGGACCTCTTCTCTATCCTTAAGGCGGTAAAATCGCACGATTATCGCCCTGGGTGGTTCTCCCGCTTTTGGTCTTCTCGCCGGAATCCGATTTGCCCACTCCACCTCCAAGGGGCCCGTAGGGGCCTCAGCACCCATCAGTGAGCTCAGCATCGTACTTGCGTACGCTCCACAGTCCACTCCTTCCACACCCTCAGGGAGACCCAGTATCCGAAGGTTCTTCCTTCGCGCTCCATTTTCTAGGGCTTCGATCCTTTCAGTACACTTTTTATGAAGTGCCTCGTGCGTCTGTGTCTTAACCGCCAGGCCCAGGATCTCGTCCTCAATATCTGTCACCTTCTGCTCCACCACACGGAGCTCTGTCTCCTGGGTCTTTAATGTCTCCTTGAGCCCCTCAATTGCCTGTAGCAACGGGGTCAGCACCTCCCTCTTCAGCAGCTCCACGCACCGTCTCACAATTTCATGCTCAGGCCCCCATGTCGCCTGCGCTTTCTCCGCCGCCATCTTGTACTTCTCTCTTTCTGACCCTTTGGTCGACGATTCCTCGCGCTGCAGCCGCCGCCGCCGGTTTTTTCCTCCTTCGTTTGGGGGGGACTCCCTTCTCACACGCCCCACACCGGGTTGCGTCGTCGAAAAATTCCCCGTTGAGGCTCTTAAAAGAGCCCGAAGGTCCGTCGGAGCTGGAGCCGCCGAAGCGTGCGGCTAGCTAGGCATCACCGCAACCGGAAGTCCCTTCAGTGGCCTTGATGAGGTCTTTTCACAGTTGTTCCCTCTGCTGCTAGAATTCACCTTTGATAAAGGCCCTCAGGTCAGCTTGCAGCTTTAAGCTTGCCCTTCCCCCGCCTGCATGCTGGAAGAGGCCCTGTTTATCCTGTAGTTGCAGCCAAATCTTTCACTGTTTCTGCGTGTGTCTGGCAACCAAGAGACATACCCTTCCTGGGGGACACTGTCGGGGGAATATTGCCGCCTTCTTCCCACACCGGGAAATGTCAAACAAATGCCGTGGGGGCCCTGTAAAAGAGCCCAAAAGTCCGTTCCAAGCAGGAGCTGCCGAATATGCGACCTAGCTCTGCATAGCCGCACCCGGAAGTCCCAGCCTATCCTCTTAAGACAAACCCTTCATTCCAAATTAGCCTAATGAACCTTTTCTAAGTATATCCCTCCTTAAGTAAGGTGACCAAAAGTGTACACAGTACTCTAGGTGTGGTATCACCAATTCCCTGTATAGTTGTAGCAAGACTTTCCTACTTTTATACTGTACTTCATTTCCCTTTGCAATAAAGCCCAACATTCTATTTGCCTTCCAAATTAATTGTTGTACCTCCATGCTGACTTTGTGATTACGCAAGAACACCCAAATGCTCTGTACAGCAGTATTCTGTAATGTCACTTCATTTGATGTTCTGACTTTCTATTATTCCTGCCAAAGTGGACAACCTCACATTTTCCTCACACTGTACCCCATTGACCAAATATTTGCCCACTCACTTAACCCATTTATATCCCTTTGTAGTCTGTGTACCCGCCTCACAACTTTCTGTACCATATTGACTCTGCCTGATTGTATTATGATTTAAGTGTCCCCCCACTATCTCTTTAATAATGGCTCCTAGCATCTACCCCAAAAATACATTAGGTTAACTGGCCTGGTTTCCTGCTTTGTGTCTTCATCCTTTCTTGACCAGATGTGTAACGTTCGTGGCTTTCCAAAACACTAGGATCTTTCAGGAATGTAAGTAATTTTAAAAGATTACAACCAATTCATCCACTATCTCTGCAGCTACTTCCTTTAAAACGCTAAGATATAAGCCTAAGTCTAGATAGATACACATCTATCACATTACCCTCATTTGCCCTCTCCATTACTTCACTATATAACTCAAGTTAGTCAAACATGATTTGGATTTAGCAAATCTGTGCTGGTTTTCATTTTCTAACTCCAAGTGCCAATTAATTTTGTCCTGAATTAATGTCTCTGGATTTTCCCACCAATGATTGCCCTGTAATAGGCATTGATTGTGGCCAGAGCCTACATAATTTCCACCCTTACTTCCCCCAGCAGATGCACTCACCCAAACTATATGACTTTTCCAAGACCTCAGGAGGTCCCATATCACTTTCACAGCCATGAAATACTTTTGAAATATAATCATTGTTTTAGTGTACACATTAATAAAAGTTTACAGCACAGAAACGGGCCATTTAACCCATCTACTCTACGATGACACCACTAGAGCAAGCCAAAACTAATCCCACATTTATCTTCCACTTCTTTGAACATGTCTTCAATTTTCCCTTAAAGATGCAATAATTTCTGCCTCAACCATTCCGTCTGGCAAAGGATACTATGTTGCAACAATCTGTGCAAGAGATTTCTCCGGACCTCTTCCTTGTACTCAAAATTTTAAACTGTTAATCCCAGTAAATTGCTCCACAAATCAAAGTAGTTTCCACCCCCGAGACATTATCAGAATCCTTATTTATAAAACTAGAGGTCAGGAGGAAATCTGAAGTATAAACTGCCATCGTAGCTCAAGTCAAACCTCATATATAGTTTCACATACCTGTAACTAACTTCAACTTGGTGGTTCTGTGCTGTATGCTCTCTGTGATTTAATTACTCATATATAATGGGATACCAAAGTGGACACAGTTCCAATGCTCTGATAGTCAGCCTCCCATTCTCCATAAACTTCAGCTCAACCAGAACTCTACAGCCCATTCCTATCTCTCGCCATGTCCCGCTTATCAATTATCCTTGTGCTCACGTAGCTACACTGGTTCCTAGTCCTCCATGATGCAAATAATTATGTTTAAAAACCTTTTGCCTTAACCCTTTCACACCACTGTGAAGTCCTTCAGCTCCCCAAAAATTCTCCATTGCTCCATTTAGGCCTCCTGTGCATAGTCCCATCATACAGAGTAGGGAATGGTTCTTAACGCTCTTGATTTCCCTCCTCAAATTTCTCCCTTTGCCTTTAAGAGGCTCCTCAAAAACCAGCTCTTTGACCAAGCATTTCCCAGTGTCCCCTTCTTTAGCTGTGTCCATTGCTTGGAGAGTATTGTAGTGGAGTCTGAATTTTAAAAAAAGATGAGAGTTTCAGCAGCAAAGGCTGACGTATTGGTGGAGGGGGCACAATATAAGTAGGCAGTCTTTGTGATGGACTGGAATCCCACATCAGGGTAAAATAGAATACCAATGTGGCAAACAGTGGTTTAGCCAGAGCTAGTGGTCTGAGCAAGGAATGCAAACAGTTAGACTAGGGAGAAAACCAATGGCTTTAGTCTTTCCTAAGTTTAATTTTGAGGATCTCAGACAAGAAAACTGACAATAGAGAGAGACGGGACTACCTCACAAATGGTGAGGTAGAGCCTCACTATTCATATGGAACCTGATATAACATCTACAGCTAATTCCAGCAAAGAGCAGCATGTAGATGGGTAGATCCTTGTGAGAACTCTTAACAGCGTTGGGCAGTCTTACAAAGCTTTTTTTCCTAATTTTTTTTAAGTGCCCAATTCTTTTTTTCCCCCAATTAAGGGGCAATTTACCGTGGCCAATCCACTTACCCTGCACATCTTTGGGTTGTGGGGATGAGCCTCACGCAGACACTGTGCAAACTCCATATGGACAGTGACCCAGGGCCGGGATCGAACCCGGGTCCTTGCCGCCATGAGGCAACAGTGCTAACCACTGCCATTGTGCTGCCTTACAAAGCTGATCAACTCTGGAAGGGTTGTATGATCATCTGGGTCAAAGAACTGGCACAGTGGTTTGTACTGTTGCATCAAGGCGCTGAGGAACAGGTTTGATCCCAGCTCCGGGTCACCATCCTGTGGAGTTTGCACATTCTCCCCGTGTTTGTATGGGTCTCACCCCCACAACCCAAAGATGAGCAGGGTAGGTGGATTGGCCACACCAAATTGCCCCTTAATTGGAAAAAAAGAATTGGGTACTTTAAATTTATATTTTTTTAAAACTGTGTCAAAGAATTTAGACAGATTAAGGAGGGGGAAAATGTACCAGAGTCCCAAATATGGTATTTGCGACTGATTAGAACCTTTTCAGTGCTGTGAATAGCTTGCCATCACTCATCATGCAGGCTAGCATATGAAGAATTATTACTTAGTAAGGTAGTGGACAGATGCATACAACTGTATATGGGAGGTCAGTTAGCCGGATGGCTGGTTTGTGATGCTAACAGTACGGATTCAATTCCTGTACTGGTTGAGGTACCATAAAGGTCCCGCCTTCTCAGCCTTGTCCCTCACCTGAGGTGTGGTCACCCTCAATTTAAATCACCACCAGTCAGCTCCCTCTCAAAAGCGGAGAGCAGCCTATCCGACATTCATTTCAGAACTGTATACCATCAGCACTTATCACCGTCAGGGATTAGGCAGTTGACAGGGGGGTGGGGGAGGGAAGAGAGTGCCAATGAAAAGTTAAGAAATTATGGTCCTTTGTACATTTCCTGCACTTAAATCAAGTCAAGTCTGATTGCCACCTGAGACAAAACAGCCTTTTGTGTACACGAGTAATAAAGGAACACTCCCTCCACAAACCTGTTTCTCTATTCCCTAAACACACTACTTGAAACCTATTTCTTTGACCAGGTTTTTGATCACCTGTTCATGTGGCTCCATGTCAAATTGAGTTTGACAATGTTCCTGTGAATCACCTTGGGACATTTCACTTATATCAAAGGTGCTGTATACATGCAAATTGTTGATGGTGGAAGTGCGCAAAGTGTCTCCTGACTCCTCTAGGCAAGTACTACAGCATTTCTTTAAACAAGTGAACTGGGCTATTTGTAATTGTCCAATCTGAATCCAAGATTTGATCTGACAAATCCTTCTGAAGGGAAAAACATAGTTCAACGCATCCTGCCTTTACCAATACTGACAGATCCTCAATTTTTAAGTACAAACTTAGCAAAGGTACCTGAAGACAAAAGCTTGGGAACAACTGTGAATCTCCCAACAAGATCAAAAATGGTAAAGGCTGAAGATTTTCAGAGGTGGAGAAAATGCTTCCTCGTCAATTAGGAGGATCCACATCTAGCCTCTTCTATTCTTTACACTTTTATTGTTTGTTTTGCTATTTTGTCCATTTTCATTCTTTACTTTGTATGATAAATACAGGAGGTTGATAGTTATTTATTTGATCAGAATTGATTTAAAATGTATAGATGCAGCATGGGGAGGATGGACCAAATGGCCTCCCTCTGTACTGCAACCAATCAGAATTGGTTAAAACTCTATAGATCTAGGAGGAGAGATGGGCCAAATGGCCTTCCTCTGTGCTGCAACTATTCTGTTGCTCAGGACCTTCACCATGCAGAAAATATTTCACAATGCCATCACGCAAACCAGTCAAGACATTAATCATTAACTATCAGGAAAAAATGTTGAGGGTCAGGGAATCTTAGCCAAACACAAATGTAACATGCACTTGACAGCTCACTGAATTGTGATATCAGGGCAAATAAAGGAGGAACAATCGCTTTGACAGGTGGGGGAGGAAGGTTTAAAAGAGTTTAAGTTTAAAGGAGAAAGGAGTACACATCTTATCACTACTTTTGCTGAACGCTGATAAGCACAACCAAACCTTTTCAGACATGCTGTTTTTGGCCTGCCATTCATTTACAGTGCAAGCCTGTGGGTGGAGACAAGATCACGACCTGGGATCAGCTGGAAACTCCCAGGGGTCAGACGACAAGCAACCTCCCAAAGCCTTTCAGAGAAGTCACAAGACTAGGAACACTGCAACCGACCCACACAGTACAAATTGCCATCATCGGACGAAGCATGAGACAGCCCACAATCTCCTTGCAGTCAACCTTTTAAAACACGGGTGCTGTTATTACTATTAGGACGACACTTGAATGACTTTGCACAATTTGCAATAAGTTTGGCGCAGAATCGGAAACACAGCTCCTGTGGTGAACGCCCAGGTTTCAATGTTTTACAGCAATACAGGCTCAGAAAATATGTCGTGGGAGTGTGGATGGGCGAGGAAATTAAATCCAAAGATCAAAACTGCAATGGAAGGGGGGGGGGGGGGGGGGGGAGAGAGAAATGACACCGATATCAAACTAGTCACCCAAGTTACTTTAACCACAAGAACCTGTACATTTTTGAATGCAATAAGTCTCGGCCACATTGACAACCTTTCGTATAACGCGGACTAAACTATCGGAAAGTTTACCACTTAGCCAAGTGCGCCCCCCTCAAACTGCTTGGTGCCCCATACCCTGCGGGTGAGGGGAGTTGCTGCTGGCAGTACCTGCTGCTGTGCTAGTGGCCTCTCAATCTCCATCACCGCTGTCGCCCAGTCACTGCTGATCACGCGCAGCCCGCCTTGACTCTGCCAGCTCTTGTGACGCACACTTCCCCGAGCAGCGCGAGACTCGCCTCGCCGCCCCGCCCATCGCCTTCCTGCCCCAATCAACAGGCCGGACCCCGCCTGCCAATCACTCAACAGGCCCCCCCCCATCTCCCACTGCTCTCATTCCGATTTGGCCCCCATCCTGACAATCATCAAGCCCTTCCCTCCACCGACCCCCGTCAATCCCCGCCCCCCGTCAATCATCATCAGTTCCGTCTTCCCATCAAGTCCCATCAGAATGTGGCAGGCACAATCTGATTGTAGGGACAGGCACTCGGGCAATCGGGGATGGCCCCCAATGCCAATAACAGGCTGGGATGTCAAAGCTCTGGACTTCTGACTGGCCTCTCATCTAAAGCGACGGTTCACAAAAAAAGCAAGTCGGGCAAATCATAAAATCCCGACACTGCAGAAAGAGGCCATTCGACCCATCGAGTCTGCACCGACCCTCTGAAAGAGCACTCGACCTCGGCCCAGTCCCCCATCCTATCCCTGTAACCCCATAACTCCACCTAACCTCTGGATATTAAGGGACAAGTTATCATCGCCAATCCACCTATCCTGCACATCTTTGGGCTGTGGGAGGAAAACAAACTGGAGGAAACCCACACAGACATGTACAAACTCCACACAATCACCCAATGCTGGAATTGAATATGACGCTGTAAATGTTCAATTATAATAATTATTATGCAATTACACTTATCATAAAATGAAGGCCTTTATAGATTCAAAGGTTAAAAATATTACAAAGATATATCGCCGCTTAAGGTATGGAATGATTTCTGCCTCCACAATATGATGCGCTTTGGATGCAAGTCTTTTTGAAAATAAGTTTGGAAATAGGCACGTAACATATTGTAATTAAAATACGTTTAGTAAATATTACTGGTTTTAAACATCTGTATTGAAAAATATATCAACAACGAATAGAAACACTTCCAATCAGGTTGTAATAACTTCAGTAAAGCATACTTATTATAATTTGGAGTTGACACCAGTGTTTATTTAACGGCATTTAAAATAAGCACTTTGACGAAATCCAGTCCATCACGTTATGTCTGGGCCGCCTCCGCAGTCCGTCTCAAAACCTTCCTGAGGAACTGGAAAACATTCTCAAGCAAAAAGTCCCTTTTCAAATGACGTCCCTGAAATTGCGCAATAGTGCTATTTCCAGCATTTCAAAGGGGGTTGTCCTCCATATCTGCGGCTAAATTGATGTTTTAAATCTATTACAATCGCTCTGCTTTATTTCACGCACACCACATTTTCGCCTTGTAGCTTTGTTTGGAACTGGTTTTTACATTTTACATCTGAATCTACCTATTATCCAAAGGCAAACGGAGTGTCTGCCGTCGCAGACGCGAAGGGTCGAATGACCTCCTTCTGTGCTCAAACGATTCTTGTCAATCTGAGTTTTAAGAAATGTTGACAACCTGCTTTCTCCAAAGGTGAAAACAAATGTGTGCTGGATAACGTCAAAACTGATGAAAAAAGATGGAAATACTTTCCAACTAAAATTGTTTTGAACTATAGGGTGTGTTAAAGGGAAATGTTGTACCAAATGTAAGGTTTTGTAGCTATTGAGGTGCAACACCAGAACAATTAAAGTAGAAAAACTGCATATTTCCACTTTTGTTACTTCTGAGGAAGTGAAAGCATTTTAAAATAAAACCAAAAAATACTGGAAGTTCACAGCAGATTTCAAGAGAAATTTACCTGACCAACCTACATTTTCTGTTTTTATTTTGTATATCAAACATTCAGTGTTTCTTAACCCTGCTTTAGAAATGTTGGGTCCTCGGCGCGGTGAGGCAGCAGTACTAACCATTGCGCCACCATGATGCCCCTTTCTATTGACATCCTAAGGACAAGTTCAGAAAGATGGAGTACCATATACCCAACATAATTGCACAACAGAGGGGCCAGTGGGGACCAGTGATTATTACATAGAACATTTGATTTCTTTATTTTCATAGCTTTTTTTCCACCACTCTCCACATCCTTTCCTGCTCAGCCACTCACTTAACTTTACCTTTCATGCCCTTGTTCATTGTAAAATCTCTTGTTCAAGGGGAGCAGACTTGATCTATCTAGCATAAAACTGCTCAAGCTATTGACTACTAGGTCTAGCTAGACAACATCACCCTTTTGTCATAAACTCACAGCACCACATGCTGTAAATTGGCAAGCCCACTCTCAAGACTTCAGGATCTCCCAATGTTTCCAATTTAATAATCTCATCTTCATGTTTAAATCCCTTTCATGGACTCCTCCAGATGGACTATATCCCAGAATTCTCTGTTCCTGTGAATCTGGCCTCTTGAATGTCCTTCAGCCAACTTGGCAGACTGACAGTGAAGTTTGCTTCATTCAGGAAACTGGGGCAGCACAGTAGCACAGTGGTTAGCACTGTTGCTTCACCGCTCCAGGGTCCCAGGTTCGTTTCCCGGCTTGGGTCACTGTCTGTGCGGAGTCTGCACATTCTCCCCGTGTCTGCGTGGGTTTCCTCCGGGTGCTCCGGTTTCCTCCCACAGTCCAAAGATGTGCAGGTTAGGTGGATTGGCTGTGCTAAATTGCCCTTAGTGTCCAAATAAAAAGGTTAGGATAGGGTGGAGGTGTGGGCATAGGTGGGGTACTCTTTCCAAGGGCCGGTGCAGACTCGATGGGCCGAATGGCCTCCTTCTGCACTGTAAATTCTATGATTCTATGAAAAACAAATGTCAGAGGATTTCTGACATAGGCAGAGCCTCCAAAATAATCATTTGTAATCTTGAAATTTTTGAGTGAAGATAAATAAATTGTAGTTTAAATTGAAGAAACGTGGATGACATTTGCTCCAATTCCATCTGCAGAAAATGATTATGTTTACAGATTGGCTCGTTAGTTTTGAAATACCTGTTACAGACACAAGGATGAGGTGAAATGAATTATTACTGTTCCTCTCTTCTGCACGTGACAGTGGTAGTTTTATTTCTAATTTAATTTGTTTCCCTTAGCATCCTTTCCCTTGTTAAAATGGGCTTTTGGGTATTTTCCAATCTCCGGTTTACGATGTCCAATGTTAAAGACCCCACAGAAAATTCTTTAAGGTGAAACAAAACCCGAGGGATAGATCATGACACAACATCCACACTCACGGAAGCTAAAAAGGCAAAGAAAGGGAAGGAAGTTACAAATTGTGAGTTACTTAAAAGAATCAAAAAGATATTGGCATTAATTTATGTGCGTAGAGTCCAGTAAGCCACTGTCCAATGAAAATTCCTTCATGTGCCCTTGTCTGGCAGAAATCCTGGTCTTTGTCCTAGGAACTTGGTTGAGGTGGTTGAATTTGCAGCAAATTATTCTTGTATTCTGGGAATTAGTTCACTTTGTAGGTGGGATATAGGATTGTTTCTGGAGATCTGATTGAGATGGAGGTGGTGGTCAGAGGCAGGTTGCTAGCCTGGAGTCCAGTTTTCTCTTCAGAGGTTAAACTGCAACTGACGGCAAAAGCTGTATAATTAAAGCAATTCAAACAGTTCAAGTCTTGTTCATGTGACAGGGTGATTTCAGGTCTAGCCATTCAGCTAACTAAGCACATTACGAACCCTGGTAAAAACCCATTGTATTTTGATCAGATAACTTTGCAACCATTAGAATAGAATAACGTTAGAGATGAGGAGTCCTATGTTCAGAGCTGGCTGGTGCAGGAATCTTTCTTCAGAGCTGGCTGGTACAGATGTCCTGTCTACTAGTCTTTTGTGTTGGCTTGGCTGGAATGTTCATATAATCCAAGAAGAAGTCTTACAACACCAGATTAAAGTCCAACAAGTTTGTTTCAAATCAATAGCTTTCGGAGCACTGCTCCTTCCTCAGCCTCCACGGGTTGTTATAATCCGCTTCCATAATTAAAAAAGGAAGGAAAGAGTCTTGGAGTGGGCAAAGAGGGCTCAGCACATCGACTGGGATGGGCATACTGTCCACATTTATCAAGGTGTCGGAGTTGAACTGGCGAGGAGAAGAGCGGTATTTTACAAGAAGGGCATGAGGGTTAGAGTGGTGTATCCAGCACGTTTGCAGGTTACAATGAATTTGAAAGACTATCTCTTTGACACACCGGAGCAAGCAGAGGCTTTCATTCTAGAGAAGCTGGGTCCACTATAATGAGGCCTATCTTGGATTCAGTCTCTGAAAGATTATGATGTAGATATGTTACTATTATTGTTTTTTAGACCACTGTTTCACTTTTACTCTGTCGGGGAGAAGGGGTAGTTTGTAAATAAGGGATTGGACAAGTGTTCCTTGCTTATTCTTGGAGGGGAGAAAGAGAGTTTTGTTGGTTTTGTTGGGGGTATGGTTATGGTTGGGGGGATAAGGGGAAGTATTGGTTGATGTTAGAGGGGAGTTGTTGAAGAGATCTTGTTCGGGAGTTGTTTAGCTAGCTATGGGGAGAGGGGAAGCTAGCAAACAGGAGTGGTGTGGGGGGAGAGGCTGCAGTCTTTTGTGCCAGGTTGGGAGAGAAGCAATAGGCTGAGCTGTAGTTTTGTGTTTGTGTGATGGGGTGTGGTTATAGTGCCAGGCAGTTGGTGGGCTTGGAGGAGGAAATTGGGAGCAATAGGAGGAGAAGGGGAACTAACAGTGACCAGAGATCTCTCTTTATCACATCCTGTGGGTGAGGTTAGTGGTCATCTTAGATGGGCCTAGGACCCAGGAATTTGGGTAAGCACATTGCACTGTGCAAATGGCTGACTCGAAATGGAGAGGGGAGTTGAAACCCTCAGCGAGAACGAGATTGATCACTTAGAACATACGGGGCCTGGGGGGGCCAGTAAAGAGAGCAAGGGATTTTTCCCATTTTTAAAAATAAATTTAGAGTACCCAATTCATTTTTTCCAATTAAGGGACAATTTAGCGTGGCCAATCCGCCTGGCCTGCACATCTTTAGGTTGTGGAGTGAAACCCATGCAGACACAGGGATAATGTGCAAGCTCCACACGGACAGTGACCCAGAGCCGGGATCAAACCTGGGACTTCGGCGCCGTGAGGCAGCAATGCTAACCACTGTGCCACCGTGCTGCCCAGGGTGAACAGACATGAATGTCAGGAGGTAGTAGACAAAATTTTAGGGGTGGATAGAGAATATGCAAGTGACCCAACAGCAGAGCTTTAGCATGTAGGGAGGAGCTGCAAATGAGTTTGACCTACTGTCTACAGGCCAGGTGGTGAGGCAGCTACAACGAGCAAGAGGGATGATCTATGAGTATGGGGAGAAGGACAGTCTACTGTTTGCTCATCAGCTAAGGCGGCAGAATGCTGCCAGGGAGATTTTGCAGATAAAGGGTTTGGGGGTTGGATTGGGTTGGCCTCTACCCCAGAGAAAGTTAATGAGGTGTTTCACTCCTTTGATTAATTTATTTAAAAAATAAATTTAGAGTATCAATTTTTTTTTTTCCAATTAAGGGGCAATTTAGTGTGGCCAATCCACCTATCCTGCATATCATTTTGGGTTGTGTGGGTGAGATCCACGCAGCCACAGGGAGAATGTGCAAACTCCACATGGACAGTGACTCAGGGCTGGAATCGAACCTGGGACCTCGGCGCTGTGGGGCAGCAGTGCTAACCACTGTGCCACCATGCCGCCCATTTCCCTTTTATGAGGGACTTTACAGATTGGAACCGCCAGAAGATGAATAGGGGATGACTACGTTTTTGGAGGTCCTGGTGTTTCCTCAGGTGGGAGATGGGTCGCGGGAAACGTTGATGTGCTGCAGGAGTGAGGAGGTCCACATCGCTTTGGGTAAGATGCAGGCAGGGAAGGCATGGGTTCCCAGTATAATTTTATGACACTTTTGCAGACCAGCTGACCCCAATGGGGCTGAGGATGTTTTTCCTTTATAAATTTACAGTACCCAATTCATTTTTTCCAATTAAGGGGCAATTTTAGTGTGGCCAATCCACCTAGCCTGCACATGTTTTGGGTTTTGAGGGTGAAACCCACGCAAACACGGGGAGAATGTGTAAACTCCACACAGACAGTGACACAGAGCCGGAATCGAACCTGGGACCTCGGTGCTGTGAGGCTGCAGGGCTAACCCACTGCGCCACCGTGCTGCCCTGGGTCTTAGGATGTTTAATGACTCATTGGCATGGGGTTCACTCCTGGAGACGTTGAGAGGAGCATTTATCTCTCTCCTTCCAAGATGGACATGGAGTCCAGAATGTGGGTCGTATCGCCCCGTCTCTCTGCTTAACAGGGGCAGCACGGTAGCATTGTGGATAGCACAATTGCTTCACAGCTCCAGGGTCCGAGGTTCGATTCCGGCTTGGGTCTCTGTCTGTGCGGAGTCTGCACATCCTCCCCATGTGTGCGTGTGTTTCCTCCGGGTGCTCCGGTTTCCTCCCACAGTCCAAAGATGTGTAGGTTAGGTGGATTGGCCTTGCTTAATTACCCCTTGGTGTCCAAAATTGCCCTTAGTGTTGGGTGGGGTTACTGGGTTATGGGTATAGGGTGGAGGTGTTGACCTTGGGTAGGGTGCTCTTTCCAAGAGCCGGTGCAGACTCGATGGCCTTGCCAAGCTTAATGAATATAGCCATGGTTAGGAAGTGTGCAGTGGGGGAAGGATGGTGTATGAGCGGATGGAGGCAGCCTCTTGTAAGGATCCTAGTTCAGGGGCACTGTTGACGGCGCCTTTGCCGTTCTCACCAGCTAGGTACTCCATGAGCCCAGTGGTGGTGACAGCCCTGAGTGTGTGGGGACAGTGGCAGCAGCACCTGAGGTTGGAGGATGCCTCGGGCTGGGCACCAATCTGTGGGAATCACAGATTTGCTCAGGTGGGGGGGTTGGATGCAGGGTCACAATGATTTGGGATCCTATTTGTTGGAGGCAGCTTCCCGAGTCTGGAGGAATTGGAAGAGAGTATGAGCTGCCCAGCGAGAATGGGTTCCGGTTTTATGTTAGGAAGCAAATATTCTCAATCTGCTACCCCCAGGACTCCACAACAATGTGGTGTCGAAAACAGGAGTTGGCAAGGATAGGGTGTCGGAGATTTATAAAGAATTAATGGATTGGGAGAGAGCCCCAATAGGAGAAGTTAGACGGAAGTGGGAGGAAGAACTGCGGAGGAAGTGGAGGTTGGGTTATGGGAGAAAGCTCTGAGGAGATTGAACACATCCTCTTTGTGTGCTCGGCTTAGCCTTATTCAATTCAAAGTGGTTCATTGGGCACATATGACGGTGGCCAGAATGAGCAGGCTCTTTGAGGGGGTAGAGGATTGGTGTGGGCGGTGCATAGTGGGGGGGGGAGGGGTCTGTGAACCATGTCCACATGCTTTGGGATTGTCTGAAGCTGGAGGGATTCTGGCAGGGTTTGCTGATGTGATGCGTGGGTGCTGAGGGTGAAGGTGGCCCCGAGTCCAGACTTTACGATTTTTACAGATTTTTTCAGAGTGTCGGAAGTCCCGGAATCCAGCGGGCGAGAGAGGTTGACGTCTTGGCCTTTGCCTTCCTGGTAGCCCGGAGACGGATATTGCTGGAGTGGAGTGACTCAAGGGTCGCCAAAACCGAGCGACCTCCGGAATTCCTTAAGCTGGAAAAAAAATCAAGTTTGCCTTGAGAGGGTCTGTGGAGGGGTTTGTCCAGAGGTGGAAGTTGGCTATTGACTTCTTCAAGGATAGTTAAGACATCAGCGGGAGGGGAAGGGGGGGTGTTATAGGGGGTAAAAATGTGGCGACTAGGGGCTTTTCACAATAACTTCATTGAAGCCTAATTGTGACAATAAGCTATTATTATTATTAGACAGGAGAAGCTGGGGCTGATCTCCGGAGGGAGAGGAGATTTATCCGAGATGTTCAAAATCATGAGGAGTCCAGACAGAATAGATAGGGAGAAATGTTTTTCTTGGCAGGCAGATCAAGACCAGAGTGCATTGATTTAAGGTGTTTGACAGAAGAAGCAATCGCAACACGAAGAAAGACTTATTTTTTACAACGAAAGGTTAGGATCCGGAATGCACTGCCTGTAAATGTGGTGGAGGTAGAGCCTTTCAAAGAGAATTACATCAGCAATAGAGATGGGTTGAAGGTGAGCTGTTTGAGGAGAGTGTTGATTATGGAGATTTCAAATATGATGGAGACACTAACAGAACACACCAAATCGGAAGAGCTATTGGAAAATAATAAGGGAATTCTTAGACAGCAGCTCTTGCAGAGAGACTCTTGTTGTTGCTCTGTTGAGCAGGCATTCTGATAAGAATGATATTCAATACAGAAAAATATGAATGGTTCATTAATCATTATTATAGTTAGATAGAAACCAAAAGGAACGTAATTCCTCATTACATGTCTCATCGGAATTATGAACATGGATCAATGAATAGGTTTTCCTTTCAATATTTTTGCCTTCAATAAATGAATTTTATCAATTATCATTATGACACACAGAAGTGGATTCAAATCCCACCACAGCAGATGGTGAAATTTGAATTCAATAAAAAAAGTCGAATGATGACAACAAAACCATTGTCAATTGTCATAAAAACCCATCTGCTTCTTTTAGGGAAGGAAATCTGCACTTGGGCAAGGCTATTATTGAGTTGGATCAATTCTGATCGTAATGAATGGCCAACCTGCTCCTTTTTCCCATTTTATCAACTTTGTTACCAAGTAGAAAGATCAAATAGGCAGTATAAATGGAGTTATAATTCCACACAATATTTGGCGTATTGTTCAAATAGTTACTGCTCATACAAAGTGTTTCCAAATTGCTCTCAAATGTCAAGCAAAATCTGTGGAGATGCCGGGGATTGAACCCGGGACCTCACGCATGCGAAGCATGCGCTCTACCACTGAGCTACATCCCCTCCTGCTGTTGCTGTTGTGTAAATACTTCTTTAAACTTACAATTATACCTTTGTGTTATGTTCTTTATTGGTTTTATGTGACGAGACTGTCTAAAATAGATTAATAGAATTGGCTTGGACCCTTTTCATTTGAATTCGGAAGAATGTGCAAATGCTGACTGCTGTGGCTGGCGAAAATATCTGCACAGGATTGTGCCTTGCCCCAAAAAGTGAAAATGCCGAGAACTGAACCCGGAACCTCCGGCATGCAAAGCATGCGGTCTACCACTGAGCTACATCCCCTCCTGCTGCTGCTGTTGTGTAAATACCTCTTTAAACTTACAATTATACCTTTGCGCTGTGTTCTTTATTGGTTTTACGTGACGAGACTGTCTAAAATAGATTAATAGAACTGGCTTGGATCCTTTTCATTTGAATTCGGAAGAATGTGCAAATGCTGACTGCTGTGGCTGGCGAAAATATCTGCACAGGATTGTGCCTTGCCCCAAAAAAGTGAAAATAGCGAGAATTGAATCTGGAACCTCCGGCATGCAAAGCATGCACTCTACCACTGAGTTACATTTGGTCTATGAGCCTACATTATTCAGTTTGCTCATCTTGGAGCCACTGTCAATATAGCACAGTTAAATGCAGCAAAAATATTTGAACATTGTTAACCCACAGGCAAAGATTTCTTTATTGCATCGACGGAGAATACCGCGAAAGATATAAGGTTGTAACTTTAACAGCAACATGACAGAAGTAAACATGAAAATAACCTAAAGGGGAGAATAATGAATTTTCTTAAAAACAGAAAATGCTCGGAAATACTCAGTAGGTATTCTACCGAGAATTTTGCTTGACGTTTTTGCTCCTTAAAAAAAAGTTTCCACAGATTTGATTGATAAGAAATCAAATTCCATACCAGGACAAAAATCTTCAATGTCTGAAAGAGTGTCTATATGTATACCAGTGCTCCACGCATTTCTATTCCGAGAGGCAGTATAAAGAGTCTTGGGCATATTGTGAATAGATAAATCCACCTCAAATGTTTGGGCATACCTCAAATTACTAATAATAATGGAGTAATGGATTGTTTCCTTTGGATTTAAAATATTTACAACAATGAGAAATAAATGCCAAGACAAACCTTCCCCAAACCACACCATGAAATAAGAGAAACCAACAGACAGCTACATCAGGAAAGAAAAGTAAGGATGGAACGGATCGAACTACAGGCAGTGATGGCAAAAGGACATTGACCAGGGATCGCGTGGAAACAACAACAAAATATTTGATTGCAATCGATGGGGAATCAGAGAAAGGACATATCACAGAATGAGCCATTCAGCCCGTGGTGACTGTTACTCAGACTTTTACAGCACAGAAATAGGCTGTTTGTCCATCGTGTATGTGCCGGCCTTAAATCACCTATCCTAAACCCATTTTCCAACACTTAGATACATAGATTTTTCTTTTATAATTTAGAGCACTCAATTATTTTTTTCCAATTAAGGAGCAATTTAGCATGGCCAATCCACCTACCCTGCACATTTTTGGGCTGTGGGGACAAAATCCACACAACCACAGGGAAAATGTGCAAACTCCACACAGTGACCCAGAGCCAGGATTGAACTTGGGATCTTGGCATTGCAAGGCAGCAATGCTAGCCACTGCACCACCATGCTGCCCAGATACACAGATGTGTAGAAAATAGGAGCAGGAGGAGGCCTTTTACCCTTCGAGCCTGCTCCGCCATTCATCACGATCATGGCTGATCATCCAACTCAATAGCCTAATCCTGCTTTCTCCCCATAGCCTTTGATCTCATTCTCCCCGAGTGCTATATCCAGCCGCCTCTTGAATATATTCAATGTTTTAGCATCAGCAACTTCCTGTGGTAATGAATTCCACAGGCTCACCACTCTTTGAGTGAAGAAATGTCCTCATCTCTGTCCGAAATGGTTTACCCTGAATCCTCAGACTGTGACCCCTGGTTCTGGACCCACACACCACCGGGAACATCTTCCCTGCATCTACCCATGTTGACTCTGACTGATCCTGTCACTGCTTTCTAAATGTTCTGCTATAAAGTCCTTGATAATGGATTCAAGAATTTTCCCCACTACCGATGTTAGGCTTACTGGTCTATAATTCCCTGCTTTCTCTCTATCTCCCTTTTTGAATATTGGAGTGACGTGAGCTACCCTCCAATCTGCAGGGACAGTTCCAGAGTCTATAGAATCCCGGAAGATGACCGCCAATGGGTCCACTATTTCCAGAGCCACCTCGTTAAGCACTCTGGGATGCAGATTCTCAGGACCTGGGGATTTATTCGCCTTCAATCCCATCAATCTTCCCAGCACCATTTCTCTACTAATGTTGATCTCCCTCAGTTTTTCCCTCTCATTAAACCTTTCATTCTCCAACATTTCTGGTATATGACTTGTGACCTCTTTTGTGGAGACAGAATCAAAGTATGTATTTAATTGCTCAGCCATTTCATTGTCCCTTATTATACATTCCCCTGTTTCTGTTTCTAGGGGGCCTACATTTGTCTTTACCAATCTCTTTCTCTTCACATATCTGTAGAAACTCTTAGTGCCAGTCTTTATGTTCCCTGCAAGGTTACTTTCGTACTGTATTTTCCCCCTTCTTAATCAGAACCTTGGTCCTTCTTTGCTGAATTCTAAACTACTCCCAGTCCTCAGATGTATTATTTGTCTTGGTCCACAGCCTTGGATGCTCATTTAAATGCTTCTTAAATGTTGTGAGGCCTCCCACCTCTGCCACAGTTTCAGGCAGTGACATCCAGATTCCTACCACCTACCTGATTCCTACCTGATTCACTGGTTTTTCCTCAAATTCCCTCTGAATCTCCTGCCCTTTCCTTCAATCTCTGGTCCCCAGTTATTGACCCCTCTGCCATGGGAAAACGTTTCTTCCTATCCACTGTATCTATGCCCCTCATAATTTTGTACAACCCAATCAGGTCCCCCCTCAGCCTTCACTGTTCGAAGGAAAACAACCCCAGCCTAACCAACCTCTCTTCTCAGCTGAATGGCTCCAGCCCAGGCAACCTGATGAATCTCCTCTGCACCCTCTCTCGTTCAGTCACATCCTCTCTGCAAGAGCAATTCAGCTCGTGTCACCTTCCTGACTCGTCACTGCAAATCTTTTCAGATAATTATCTGATTCCTTTTTGGAAACCACCTTGCTTATTGTCACGTGTACCGAGGTACAGTGAAAACTATTGTTCTGCGTACAGTCCAGGCAGATCATTTCATACATGAAGAACATAGGACATATGATAAATACACAATGTAAATACATAGACATTGGGTGAAGCATACGGAGTGTAGTTCTACATAGTACAGAGGATGTGTGGAGAGATCAGTCCATAAGAGGGCCATTCAGGAGTCTGGTAACAGCGGGGAAGAAACTGTTTTTGAGTCTGTTCGTGCGTGTCCTCAAACTTTATATCTTCTGCCTGATGGAAGAGGCTGGAAGAGTGAGTAAGCCGGGTGGGAGGGGTCTTTGATTGTGCTGCCCGCTTTCCCCAGGCAGCGGGTGGTGTAGATGGAATCAATGGATGGGAGGCGGGTTTGTGTGATGGACTGGGCTGTGTTCTCTCTGTAGTTTCTTATGGTCTTGGGCCAAACAGTTGCCATACCAGGCTGTGATGCAGCCAGTTAGGATGCTTTCTTTTTTAAAAAAATAGTTTAAAACTCCATTTTCACATTTTCTTCAGAATTTACACCCCACCAACAAACAGTAAACTGTAACAAATACAATGTCAATCCCCTTATTAACAACAACGATCCCATCCTCCCACCACCCCCCAAATAACAGCCCACCTGACAATATAAGCATCAAATGAAACAAACCCTCCAAAGGTGGGAAAAGAAAGAAGGAAAAAAGAAAAAGGAATCAGGAATCGCCTATGGTCACCACTGACATATACAGTCCACCGCCCAACCCACCCCCCTAATATTCAATGCCATCCAACCCCCGAAAGAATACCGTGAATGACACCCATGAATTGTAGACACCCCCGCACCCTCCCTCCCAGTCTCCTCCCCTCCACTTCCTCGTGTAAACTCCTCCCCGCAACCTCGGTTCCTTCCCCCAACTTTTCACCCCGGCTAGAAACACCAAAACCTGTTCTACCAGGCTCCGATGGTCGCAGTCCCTCCCCCCACCTCACTCCCGTTCACTGGCCGGCTTAAGCCGGCCAGCGTGGAGGCCCCTGCCGGGATCTCCTTTCCCCTTGCCTGGTCCCAGGAAAACCAAGAAATCCCCTTTAGCACACAACCCCCGCATACACACCCAAGCCCCAAAGAACCATCATTGCAAATGAAAATCCCATCTCTTCCCTTGTCCAAATATATACAGCGTCGACTCATTTAATACATACACCAACACGCAGTGAAAAAATAAAGTTACATGAGGCTATATCGGTACACAACCGTTTCTCAATTCTGCCACAGTCCTTCTGCTTTCGCAAACTCCTCCGCTGGCTTCCGCCGTCCCAAAATAAAAGTCCTTGGATTTGTTGGTCACCCTCAACTTAGCTGGATATACTATGCCGCACTGCACCTTGCTGATGTACAGTGCCTTCTTCACCGGGCCGAAGGCAGCCCACCTCCTCACCAGCTCCACCGTAAAGTCCTGGTGTATGCGTATACCAGCTCCAGCCCACTGCACCACCCGCTTCTGCTTTGCCCAGCACAGGACTTTCTCCTCCACGCTATACCTACGGAAACACAGAGTTACTACTCTTGGCGGCTCACTCGCCTTTGGTATAGGCCTCCACGACCGATGAGCCCGATCCAGTTCATATCGAGAGGAATCGTCTTCCTCCCCCAATAGCTTCGCCAACATTGTGGCAAAATACTCCGTCGGCCTCGGGCCTTCCACCCCTTCAGGCAGACCCACAATCCTCAGATTCTGTCGCCTGGATCTGTTTTCCAGGTCTTCCATTTTGGCTCGCAGACCCTTGATGGTCTCTATCACCCTCCGCAACTCCTTCCCCATTGAGGTGAGTTGATCACTGTGCTGTGATAATGCCTCTTCCACTTCCTTCAGTGTCCCACCTTGCTTCCGCACCTCCGCCACTGTGCTTGATACCGCCGCCCTCACCGGAGCAATCACTTCCTCCACCAGCATTTTCAATACCACCCCCAACTCCTTCTTCATCATTTCCATGTGTTTTGTGAACTGTTTTTCAAGTTCCACAGTCATCACCTTGGTCATGTCTACTGCTGTGAGCGGTGCGGCCTCCCCTGGTGCTTCAGCCTTCGCTTTTCTTAGAGTTCCTGCACTAACTTTTCCACTCACCGGCGGACTTTCATTAACCCCCTTTTCCATGGCCGTTTTTCTCCCAAACATGGACATTTCTCCTCCCTGTGCCTTCTTACAGCCTTTTCAGCCTCCGTTGCCCCCGGGACCGGGCGTTAAAACCCCAAAAATTCTATTCCTGAGCAGGAGCCCTCCAGTGTGCAGCTGCCTCCCGCCCGCCGTCACCGGAAGCTCAGATAGGATGCTTTCTATGGTGAATTTGTTAAAATTGGTAAGAGTCAATGTGGACATGCCGAATTTCCTTAGTTTCCTGGGGAAGTATAGGCGCTGTTATGCTTTTTTGGTTGTGGCGTCATTGTGGGTGGACCAGGGCAGATTGTTGGTGATGTGCATACCTAGGAATTTGAAGCTGTCAACCGAATGGCCTCCTTCTGCACTGTAAATTCTATGTAAATTCTATGACCATCTCCACCTCGGCCCCATTGATGCAGACAGGGGTGTGCACGACACTTCGCTTCCTGAAGTCAATGACTAGTTCCTTAGTTTTGCTGACATTGAGGGAGAGATTGTTATCCTTACACCATGCCTCTAGGTTCTCTATCTCCCTCCTGTACTCTGACTCATCATTATTTGATATCCGACCCACTACGGTCATGTCATCAGATGGAGTTGGAGCCACATTTTGCCACACAGTCGTGTGTGTATAGGAAGTATAGTAGTGGGCAGTCTGTATGCAGCCTTTTGGGGCCCTGGTATTGAGGACTATCATGGAGGAGTTGTTGTTGTTTATCCTTACTGATTGTGGTCTATGGGTCAGGAAGTCGAGGATCCAGTTGCAGAGGAGGAGCCAAGTCCTAGGTTTAGAAGTTTTGAGGTGAGCTTGGCTGGGATTATGGTGCTAAGGCGGACTCTAGTCAATGAATAGAAGTCTGATATAGGATTCCAGGGATGAGTGTAGGGTCAGGAAGATAGTGTTTGTTGTGGACCGGTTGTGGCGAATTGCAGTGATCAAGGCATTCTGGAAGTATGGAGTTGATGTAACTCATGGGCAACCTCTCAAAGCACTTCCTAATGATAGATGTCAAGGCCACCGGACGGTAGCATTGAGACATGTTGCCTGGTTCTTCTCTGCTATGAGAGGATACAAAAACAACAAGCTGCCCCTGGAATATAAGCAGAAAATGCTGTAAATGCTCAGTATGTTTGGCACCATCAGAGCAAAAAAAATCAAACTTAATGTTTTGGATTGGTGACCTTTTGTCAGAACTCTGGAAGTGTGACAGACGTCAACAGCTGGTCTGAAATATTAAGATTGAGGCCTCTGGTACAATTTTCAGTAGAACCTCATGCCTCCAGCTTCAGGTCACTGTCCGTGTGGAGTTTGCACATTCTCCCGTGTCAGTGTAGGTCTCACCGCCACAACCCCAAAAGATGTGCAGCGTAGGTGGACTGGCCACTCTATATTGGTCATTAAGGACTTCCAGTTGTGACCATGGAGTGAGTGGTCACACACAGGGCAGCTCCTGCTTAAAGGCACAAAAAAGAGCTCTTTTTACCCAATACTGGGTTGAATTTTGTTGAAAAGGTGTAGGTGAATGTTGGAGGCATAGTTTCCCCCCGGGAGTGGTATGTCTGCTAGTTACCATACCCGGCAGGAAACAGTGAGAGATTTGGCTGAAAAGTTGGAATAGGCTTCTGCAACAGCAGCAACAGCCACTTTAAGCATGCAGGCAGGGTGATGCACAATCAATTATTCTCGAGACAAGGTGAGTCATAACCAATAGGCTTTAATCTGCTAGAACTGTTCCCCAGCAGCTTCGATACAGAAAGTGAAGGCTGCTGGGACGGCATTGGTTCTTATACTCCGCCTCTCAGGGCGGAGCTATGTACATCAGCCAATGGTAGACTCCTGGGTCTAGCCAATGGTCATCCACCTCTCAGGTACCGCAATACCTGGTATTACCACACAGGGGAAGGGCTGATGCAAGCTGGAAGACCCCAGATGCAGGAGCTGATGGCTTTTATCAAGGTGGAATTCCATCAGCAGGGGAAAGAAATGCATGAGGCCATCGAAGAAGCGGTGGCATCCCTGAAGAGTTCTCTGGGACGGGTGAAGAATTGTTTGGAGGTGCAGGGGTCACAGATTCAGGAGATTGAAGGAGTGATCTCGGACCACAGCGATCGTGTGGTTGCTCTGGAGGCGGAGGTGGGGCTCCTAGTAGACCTGTGTGAAACTGAGGGCAAAGGTGGAGGAGCAGGAGTATACCTTGAGAAGGCAGAACGTACGAATAATGGGCCTGCCTGAAGGAGTGGAAGGTGTGAGTGCCATAAGGTGCGTCCCGAAGATGCTGGCAGGGTTGGTGGCAGAATGGGTGCTAGATAAGGCGTCTGAGGTGGACAGAGTGCTCAGGTCCCTGAGGCAGAAGCCTAAAGCTGGGGAGCCGCCATGGGCGGTGATCGTGAAACTCCACAAATTTGTGGAGAAAGAGAAAATTCTGCATTGGGCCAGGGAGAAGCGCACCTGCGACTGGGAGGGGAATAACGTCCAAATTTATCAGGACATCGGAGCCGAGTTGGCAAAGTGGCGGGCAATTTTCAACAAGGCCAAGGCGGTGCTGTACCGGCGGCGGATCAGGTTTGGGGTGCTCTCCCTGGCGAATCTATGGGTGACGTTCGGAGGCCGGGAGTATTATTTTGAGACCCCAGAAGCGGCCGAAGACTTCATTGAGGAGCATAAACTGGGGGAGAACTGAGCGGAGAATGCTTGGGAACCGGGGTGTTGGTACTTTTTAATGGTTGGGAGCATGTCTGAAGTGGGTGTACGGATTGGGGGATTTTCGCCTTTTTTGGGGGGGCTTTGCTGTTTAATGTTGAGATTGTAAGTAGTTGCAGGGGTGAAACATTTATGTGGGGATGGATGTGGGGGAGGGTAAGGTCAGCAGGGAGTCTTCTTCCTTGAGCTGAGGAGTGGGGGGGAGGGAGGGGGAGGTCATTGGGAGGTGCCTTTGGGCAGAGGCGGCCGCGCTAGCAGGTTATGCTGGTGAACGGAAGTGAAGTGTTAGGGGAGAAGGCCGAGAGGGGTGGCCGTGTAGCCAGTTAAAATGGCTAACTCCCAATTTAAAATGGCGAACGGCAAAGGCTGATGGGAAAGTCAGCCAACAGGACACAAACGAGCAGCTGCAGGTTGAGTGTGTATTTACCTCTGGAAAGGCCAGACAAGATCGATACCAGCAACCATCAGCATAACAAAACACCAGCCATCTGCATATTAATGAGCAATCCCCGGGAACAATGAGCAACATTTAGACACATCAAGCAAAACCAGACTCTTTGGTGCCAGCAGAAGCCGGCACAAAAGGAGGTGAACGACCACCTCAAGACCGCCCATCGATCAGGGAACCGCTCCAGCATTGGAGAAAATCGAACCAAGTGATTGGGACAAAGTCCAATCACTTGGAACCAGGTACAGGGTCCGCCCCGAAGGCGGGAAGCCCCTGGGGACTATAAGAATCAAGCCCAAGTTCAAATCGTTCTTCTTGACCCGGTCACTCAGCAACGCGAACCAACTCTTGACAGTGACCGGTTCAGCCGCGGCCGATATCCAGTAAGTCTTACTTCAACGCTCGCTACGTGATAGGCGCTCCTAGCTACCAATCTGTACCAACTTCGAATCCCGCAGGCTCAGAACCCGAACAAAAGGCCATTTGTTTCCCTGACCTGGTGGGCCAGTTCCAAGTTAAGTATAGGCCTGTTAGTTGTAGAAGTAGCTTAGACGTAGAATCCGTGCATGAGTAGTGATTACTGTGTATAATAAATGTGCTTTGGTTTAAATCTTACTAAGCGATGTATTGGATTATTGATCATTACTCGGACTTGAACCACGTGGCGGTATCATAAAGGTACCTGGCGACTCAAGAGCAAAGGTGATAAAACAGAGAAATTAAACTAAAGCAAAAGTTAGCAACAGCCGGGAGGATTGAGGAGGGGGAAAGTGGGGAGGGAAGGAGGGGAAGGTGGAAAGGGGGGAGCGGTTTCTGCGATATGGCAGGGGGGGAGAGATGGCATGGTTAGGGGTGGAAAAAGGGGCCATCTGGGATGGGCTAGGTATAGGGCGGAATTAAGGGGAGGGAGTTAAGTAGGGAAGATGACGGTAGAGGGGATTGGAGACGTAAGCCTCTGGTAAGGCTGGAAACATGGAATGTCCGGGGACTGAATGGGCCGGTTAAAAGGTCACTGATGTTTGCGCACTTCAGGAGCTTGAAAGCAGAGGTGGTCTTTCTGCAGGAGACGCACCTCCGAGTGAAGGACCAGGTTAGGCCATGGAAGGGGTGGGTCGGGCAGGTTTTTCACTCGGGGTTTGATTTGAAATCAAAGGGAGTGGCGATTTTAATGAGCAAAAAATGGGATTTGTGAGTGCGGAGGAAGTGAGGGACCCGGGCTGGAGATATGTGATTGTGAGTGGGTTATTGGAAGGGGAACTGGTAGTGTTGGTAAATGTGTATGCCCCACATTGGGATGATGTGGGTTTTATGAGGGGGTTGCTGGCAGTGATCCCGGATTTGGCCACGCACCAGTGGATCATGGGAGGAGATTATAACTGTGTCCTGGAGCCGAGGGTGGATAGATCGAGCCCCAGATCGATGGGTAGGGTACGAGTGGCGAGGGAGCTGCGGGGGTTTATGGAGAGGATGGGTATGGTGGACCCATGGTGTTTTCAAAACCTAGGGAGAAGAGAGTATTCCTTCTTTTCACACATCCGTAAGGTGTAATTGAGGATTGACTACTTTGTTGTGAGTTGGGAGATTTTGGTTGGGGTGGGGGGGGCAGAGTATGTGGGGATAGTTATCTCAGAACATGCACTCCATTGGCTGGAGATTGGGTTTAGAACTGGATGAGAGCAGAGGCCGGGGTGGAGGTTTGATTCGGGCTTGTTGGCGGATGGAGGTTTTTGTGATAAGATACAGGCGGCGATTAAGGAGTATGTGGAGTTGAATCAGAAGGGGGAGGTGTTGGCAGGCATTTTTTTGGAAGCACTGAAGGCAGTGATCCGGGGGAAAATCAATGAGTGTCTTTAAGACAGAGATAGATAGGTTCTTGATTAATAAGGGGATCAGGGGTTATAGGGAGAAGGCAGGAGAATGGGGATGAGAAAATATCAGCCATGATTGAATGGCGGAGCAGACTTGATGGGCCGAGTGGCCTAATTCTGCTCCTGTGGTAGTATCAGGTATTGCGGTACGCGAGAGGCTGTAGACCATTGGGTAAGCCTAGCAGCTTACCATTGGCTGTTTGGTATGTGGCTCCACCCTGACAGGCGGGGTATAAGAACAGGTGCCATCCCAGCAGCCCTCATTCTGTACCGAAGCTGCTGGGGAACAGATCTAGTCTATTAAAGCCTTCAGTTATGATACAACCTCGTCTTCGAGTCTAATTGATCGTGCATCAATTTAATAGACTGCTCTTGAGCTGAAAGAATAGATTTCCGAATCAAGCCGGAGTGTCTACAACTCAGCCCCCACGCGGAGAACTCGGCTGCGATTTTTAAGCACTGGCTGGCGTGTTTTAAAGGCTACCTCGAGACGGCCGGAGGCACCCCCTCAGGAGAACAGAAACTGCATCTCCTGCACTCGAGAGTAAGCCCTGGAATCTTCTCCCTCATCGAGGAGGTGGAGGACTATGATGATGCGATCGAACTGTTAAAGGGACATTATATATGCCCTGTAAACCAGGTCTACGCACATCACCTGCTTGCAACTAGACGGTAAAGCCCCGGGGAATCGCTGGAGGACTTCTATAATGCCCTACTGGTGCTGTGCAGAAACTGTGGCTGCCCGCAAGTTTCGGGCAGCGAGCACACGGAAATTCTAATCCGGGATGCATTCGTAGCAGGTATGAGCTCTTCAGAGATCCAACATAGACTTTTAGAAAAGGACACCCTGGGACTGAGAGAAGCACGGGCCCTGGAAGGGCCCATGGATGTTGCCTCCAGAAACGCGCAGTCCTATGTGCCCGACCGCGCGGCAGCCCCCTGGGCTGCGTGGCATCCCGCAGCAGCAGCCCCACTGACCTTCCCCGTGTCCCCGCAGGCCTGCGCTGTAAGACGGCCCGCTAGCTCCATTGGGCCCCGTTGCTTCTTGTGCGGGCAGGCGAAGCACCCCTACCAGCACTGCCCAGCCCGCACCTCCACCTGCAAAGGGTGTGGCAAGAAGGGCCATTTTGTGGGGGTCTGCCAAGCACGAGCTGTGGCCGCAGTCTCCAACGTCCCCGGCCCGCTGCGGCAAGCTTCCCTTCGGGCCCCAGGCGGCCAGCACTCACCGCCACCCACCTATCCGAGGACCACGCCCGACCCATGGCCGCGGCCAGCTTGCCCCTAGGACGCCATGCTGGACGGATGGGCGCCGCCACTTTGTCCATCCCCGCCGCCATTTTGTACATCCCCGACCACCGTGTGCGATCCATGGGAGACGCCATCTTGGATGAGGCCCCAGGCCCCCAGCACAGCCGACTACATGCTGCCCGATCACAACCCACAACTGCTCCATCTGGCCTCGGTGACGCTGGACCAAAATCGACCTCAGACACTCGCAACAGCAACGACGACGATTTTCATCAACGGCCACGAGACGTCTTGCATGATCGACTCTGGGAGCACGGAGAGCTTTATACACCCCAACACGGTAAGGCGCTGTTCACTTGTTACCCAACCTGTAAACCAAAGAATGGTTGCCTCCGGGTCACACTCAGTGGAGATAAAGGGGTTCTGCCGAGCAAACTTAACTGTCCAAGGCAAGAAATTCAACAATTTCTGCCTTTATGTCCTCTGCGTGGCTACACTCCTGGGGTTGGACTTCCAATGTAACTTGCAAAGCCTCACTTTTAAATTTGGCGGCCCTATAGCTCCTCTTACTGTCTGCGGCCTCGCGAACCTTAAGGTCGACCCGCCTTCCCTGTTTGCGAACCTCACCCCGGATTGCAAACCTGTCGCCACCAGGAGCAGACGGTACAGTGCCCAGGACTGGACCTTCATCAGGTCAGAGGTCCAAAGGCTACTGAGGGAAGGGGTCATCGAGGCGAGCAACAGTCCCTGGAGAGCTCAAGTAGTGGTGGTAAAGACCGGGGAGAAACATAGGATGGTCATTGACTACAGTCAGACCATCAACAGGTTTACGCAGCTGGATGCGTACCCTCTCCCCCGCATATCCGACCTGGTGAACCAGATCGCGCAATACAAGGTCTTCTCCACGGTGGATCTCAAGTTCGCCTACCATCAGCTACCCCTCCGCACTAGTGACCGCAAGTACACTACCTTCGAAGCAGATGGGCAGCTCTACCAATTTTTAAGGGTTCCCTTTGGTGTCACTAATGGGGTCTCAGTCTTCCAACACAAGATGGACCGAATGGTTGACCGGTACGGCTTACGCGCAACGTTCCCGTATCTGGATAACGTCACCATCTGCGGCCATGACCAGCAGGTCCACAACACCAACCTCTGAAAATGTCTCCAGACCGCGAAAGTCCTTAACTTAATGTACAATAAGGATAAATGCGTCTTTAACACTGACCGCCTAGCCATTCTCGGCTACGTAGTGCGAAATGGAGTTATAGGCCCCGACCCTGAACGCATGCGCCCCCTTATGGAATTCCCCTTCCCTCACTGCCCCAAGGCCCTGAAGCGCTGCCTTGGGTTTTTCAGCTATTACGCACAGTGGGTCCCCAACTACGCAGACAAAGCCCGACTCCTAATCCAGTCCACAACCTTCCCCCTGTCGATGGAGGCCCGCCAGGCCTTCTGCCGCATCAAAGCATACATTGCAAAGGCCACGATGCACGCCATCGACGAGTCCCTCCCCTTCCTGGTCGAGAGCGATGCGTCCAACGTAGCTCTGGCCGCCACCCTAAACCAAGCAGGCCTTCTTCTCCCGTACCCTCCATGCTTCAGAAATTCGCCATTCCTCGGTCGAAAAGGAGGCTCAAGCCATAGTAGAAGCTGTGCGACACTGGAGGCATTACCTGGCCGGCAGGAGATTCAGTCTCCTCACTGACCAATGGTCGGTAGCGTTCATTTTCGATCATGCACAGCGGGGACTTCCGGGTGCGGCGATGACCAGCTAAGTCGCACGTTTCGGCAACTCCCGGTGGAACGGACTTTTGGGCTCTTGATAGGAGCCCCATCGGCAATTTTAACGGCAAATAACACTGTGCGGTGATCCAGAAGGGAATCCCCCCCGGACACGAATGGAAAAAAGAGAGGAAAGTAGCCGGATTGCGGTGGATCCTCAAGAGCAGCGGCCAGGAAGGCAGGCACAAAGCAAGATGGCGTCGGAAGGAGGCTGTTTAATATGGGGCCCTGACCAACAAGAGTTCCTGCGGCGTTGCGTAGATGAACTCAAAAAGGAGATGAAGAAGGAGCTGGTGGCCCCGATATTACAAGCGATTGAGGGACTAAAGGAGGAGCAAAAGACCCAGGAACAGGAGCTTCGGGTCGTGAAGGCAAAGGCTGCTGAGAATGAGGACGACATACAGGGCCTGGTGGTGAAAACGGAGATCCATGAGGCACAACACAAAAGATGTGTGGAAAGGCTGGAGGTGCTGGAGAACAATACGAGGAGGAAGAACTTAAGGATTCTTGGTCTTCCCGAAGGTGCAGAGGGGGCGGACGTCGGGGCATATGTGAGCACGATGCTGCATTCGTTAATGGGATCGGAGGCCCCGACAGGTCCACTGGAGGTGGAGGGAGCCTATCGAGTTATGGCGCGAAGACCGAGGGCTGGAGAAACTCCTCGAGCAATAGTTGTGAGATTTCTCCGATACAAGGACAGAGAGATGGTCCTCAGATGGGCCAAGAAAACTCGGAACAGTAGGTGGGAGAATGCGGTGATCTGCGTGTATCAAGATTGGAGTGCGGAGGTGGCGAGAAGGAGGGCAAGCTTTAATCGGGCCAAGGCGGTGTTGCATAAAAGGAAGGTCAAATTCGGAATGTTGCAACCGGCAAGACTGTGGGTCACACATCTAGGGAAACACCACTATTTCGAAACGGCAGACGAAGCGTGGACATTTATTGTCGAGGAGAAGCTGGAGTGAGCGGGCCAGAAGAAAAAGAACGTTTGGGACAAAAGTGGGGGGGTGAATTTGTGGGATGAAGGGGGGGAAAAGGGGGAAGAGAAGACTTCCCAGATTGTTAAGCCTGCGACCCTGTAACTTCTCTCTCTTCCCCATGTCGTGGGGGAGGGGGTGAGGGAGGATGAGGAGCTGTGGGCGCCGGCCATTGGAGGCGGGGCCAAAAGGGGAAGCACGGGCTTTGTTCCCGCGCTATGGTAATCATGGCGGGAACAGGGAAGCAGGAAGGAGGGGGCCTCGCACAGTGTGAGCCGAGGTCACGGGGGGAAGCCAAGGTCGGCCAGAGTTTGCTGACTTCTGGGAGTAACATGGGGGGTGCAATTACGCTAGCTTGGGATCTAGCGGGGGGCGGGGGTTAACTGGGTTGCTGCTGCTGGGGAGAAGGGGGAGCTGGTATGGGAGGGGGGGGTCGGGGCGGGGGGGGCGCCGCCTGGGGGGGATACAGCTACGTGGGAACCGGGTGAGGAGCTGGATTGAAAAAGGAAATGGCTAGTCGTCAAGGCGGGGGTGGGGGGGGGGGGGGGGGGGGTGGGGGGGGGGGGGGGGAGCCCCCCAACCCGGTTGATCACGTGGAATGTGAGAGGGCTGAACGGGCCGATTAAGAGGGCACGGGTACTCGCACACCTAAAGAAACTTAAGGCAGATGTGGTTATGCTTCAGGAGACGCATCTGAAGCTGACAGACCAGGTTAGACTTCGCAAAGGATGGGTGGGGCAGGTGTTTCATTCGGGGCTGGATGCAAAAAACAGGGGGGTGGCCATACTAGTGGGGAAGCGGGTAATGTTTGAGGCAAAGACTATAGTGGCAGATAGTGGGGGCAGATACGTGATGGTGAGTGGCAAACTGCAAGGGGAGGCGGTGGTATTGGTGAACGTGTATGCCCCGAACTGGGATGATGCCAATTTTATGAGGCGTATGTTAGGACGCATCCCGGACCTAGAGGCGGGAAAGTTGGTAATGGGTGGAGACTTTAATACGGTGCTGGACCCAGGGCTGGACAGATCGAGGTCCAGGACCGGAAGGAGGCCGGCTGCAGCAAGGGTGCTTAAGGATTTTATGGTGCAGATGGGAGGAGTAGATCCCTGGAGATTTAGTAGACCTAGGAGTAAGGAGTTTTCGTTTTTTTCCTATGTACATAAAGTATTTTCACGAATAGATTTTTTTGTTTTGGGAAGGGCACTGATCCCAAAGCTGACGGGGACGGAGTACACGGCTATAGCCATCTCGGATCATGCTCCACACTGGGTGGACCTGGAGATAGGGGAAGAAAAACAACAGCTTCCACCCTGGAGAATGGACATGGGATTATTGGCAGATGAGGGGGTGTGTTTAAGGGTGAGGGGGTGTATTGAAAGGTACTTGGAAATTAATGATAATGGGGAGGTACAGGTGGGAGTGATCTGGGAGGCACTGAAGGCAGTGGTTAGAGGGGAACTGATATCTATTAGGGCACATAAAGGAAAGCAGGAGGGTAGGGAAAGGGAGCGGTTGTTGAAAGAACTGCTGAGGGTGGACAGACAATACGCGGAGGCACCGGAGGAGGGACTATACAGGGAAACGCAAAGGCTACATATAGAGTTTGACTTGTTGACTACGGGTAAGGCAGAGGCACAATGGAGGAAGGCACAGGGTGTACAGTACGAATATGGGGAGAAGGCAAGTCGGTTGTTGGCCCACCAACTGAGGAAAAGGGGAGCAGCGAGGGAGATAGGGAGGGTGAGAGATGAGGAGGGGGAGATGGAGCGGGGAGCGGAGAGAGTGAATGGAGTGTTCAAGGCATTTTATGAAAGATTATATGAAGCGCAGCCCCCGGACGGGAAGGAGAGAATGATGTGCTTTCTGGATCAGCTGGAATTTCCGAAGGTGGAGGAACAGGAGAGAGAGGGGCTGGGAGCACAGATTGAGACGGAGGAAGTAGTGAAAGGGATTGGAAGCATGCAGGTGGGGAAGGCCCCGGGACCAGACGGATTCCCAGTTGAATTCTATAAGAAATATTTGGACTTGCTGGCCCCGCTACTGATGAGTACCTTTAATGAGGCGAGGGAAAGGGGGCAGCTGCCCCCGACTATGTCAGAGGCAACGATATCGCTCCTCCTAAAGAAGGAAAAGGACCCGCTGCAATGCGGGTCATACAGGCCCATTTCCCTCCTGAATGTGGATGCTAAGATTCTGGCCAAGGTAATGGCAATGAGGATAGAGGATTGTGTCCCGGGGGTGGTCCATGAGGACCAAACTGGGTTTGTGAAGGGGAGACAGCTAAATACAAATATACTGAGGCTGCTCGGGGTAATGATGATGCCCCCACCAGAGGGGGAAGCGGAGATAGTGGTGGCGATGGATGCCGAGAAAGCATTTGATAGAGTGGAGTGGGATTATTTGTGGGAGGTGTTGAGGAGATTTTGCTTTGGGGACGGGTATATCAGGTGGGTACAGTTGCTGTATAGGGCCCCGATGGCGAGTGTGGTCACGAATGGACGGGGGTCTGACTATTTTCGGCTCCATAGAGGGACGAGGCAGGGATGTCCTCTGTCCCCGTTATTGTTTGCACTGGCGATTGAACCCCTGGCCATGGCACTGAGGGGTTCCAGGAAGTGGAGGGGAGTACTTAGGGGGGAGAAGAACACCGGGTATCTCTATATGCGGACGATTTGTTGCTATATGTGGCAGACCCGGCGGAGGGGATGCCAGAGATAATGCGGATACTTGGGGAGTTTGGGGATTTTTCAGGGTATAAACTGAACATGGGGAAAAGTGAGTTATTTGTGGTGCACCCGGGGGAGCAGAGCAGAGAGATAGAGGATTTACCGTTGAGGAAGGTAACAAGGGACTTCCGGTACCTGGGGATCCAGATAGCTAAGAATTGGGGTACATTACATAGGCTTAATTTAACACGGTTGGTGGTACAGATGGAGGAGGATTTCAAGAGATGGGACATGGTGTCCTTGTCATTGGCAGGTGCAGGCGGTTAAAATGGTGGTCCTCCCGAGATTCCTTTTTGTGTTCCAGTGCCTCCCGGTGGTGATCACGAAGGCTTTTTTCAAAAGAATTGAGAAGAGCATTATGAGTTTTGTGTGGGCTGGGAAGACCCCGAGAGTGAGGCGGGGATTCTTGCAGCGTAGTAGGGATAGGGGGGGGCTGGCATTACCGAGCCTAAGTGAGTACTACTGGGCCGCCAATGTTTCAATGGTGTGTAAGTGGATGGGAGAAGGGGAGGGAGCGGCGTGGAAGAGAATGGAGAGGGCGTCCTGCAAGGGGACTAGCCTGCAAACAATGGTGACGGCGCCGTTGCCGTTCTCACCAAAGAAATACACCACAAGCCCGGTGGTGGTGGCTACATTGAAAATTTGGGGGCAGTGGAGACGGCATAGGGGAGGGACGGGAGCTTCGGTGCGGTCCCCGATAAGAAACAATCATAGGTTCGTTCCGGGGAGAATGGATGGGGGATTTGGGGCATGGCAAAGAGCTGGGGTAGTACAATTAAGAGATCTATTTGTAGATGGGACGTTTGCGAGTTTGGGAGCGCTGACGGAGAAATGTGGGTTGCCCCAAGGGAATGCATTTCGGTATATGCAATTGAGGGCTTTTGCGAGGCAACAGGTGAGGGAATTCCCACAGCTCCCGACACAGGAAGTGCAGGATAGAGTGATCTCAGAGACATGGGTGGGGGACAGTAAGGTAGCGGTCATATACAGGGAGATGAGGGACGAGGGGGAGATCATGGTAGATGAGCTGAAAGGGAAATGGGAAGAAGAACTGGGGGAGGAGATTGAGGAGGGGCTGTGGGCTGATGCCCTACGTAGGGTAAACTCATCGTCCTCGTGTGCCAGGCTAAGCCTGATACAATTTAAGGTGCTACACAGGGCGCATATGACTGGAGCACGGCTTAGTAAATTTTTTGGGGTAGAGGATAGGTGTGCGAGATGCTCGAGAGGCCCAGCGAATCACACCCACATGTTCTGGTCATGCCCGGTACTACAGGGGTTCTGGTCGGGGGTGGCAAAGGTGCTTTCGAAGGTGGTGGGGGTCCGGGTCGAACCAAGCTGGGGGTTGGCTATATTTGGGGTTGCAGAAGAGCCGGGAGTGCAGGAGGCGAGAGAGGCTGACGTGTTGGCCTTTGCGTCCCTTGTAGCCCGGCGCAGGATATTGTTAATGTGGAAGGAAGCTAAACCCCCGGGGGTGGAGACCTGGATAAACGATATGGCAGGGTTCATAAAGTTAGAACGGATTAAGTTTGTGTTAAGGGGTTCGGTTCAGGGGTTCACCAGGCGGTGGCAACCGTTCGTCGACTACCTCACAGAAAGATAGAGGGAATGGAAAAGAAGTAGATAACAGCAGCAACCCAGGGGGGAGGGGGGGGGGGAGAGGGGTGGGGGGGGGGGGAGGAATCGGACGGACTCTCAGGGATGTTATTGTATATGTATAAGTATTTGGTATATGTAATTGTATATTGGATTGTTGGACTGTAATTTTGGAGAGTATTTAATTTGGACAAGGCAGTTGCCATTTTTTTTTTTTGTTTGTTTTTGTTTATATATATTATTTATTTATTTGTTTATAACTGGCCACGGCTACTTATATTGCTTTATTGTTGTGTAAAAGAAACACTACGTATTGTTATGTTTGGCCAAAAAACTCGAATAAAATATATTTAAAAAAAAAAAGATAATGCACAGCGGGGCAAGATAAAAAATGACAAGATCTTGTGGTGGAGGTTCGAACTCTCCACCTACAACTATGAGATCTTGTACCACCCTGGGAAGCTAAACGAGCCTCCCGATACCCTGTCCCGCGGCACGTGTGCCACCGCACAAGTGGACCGCCTCCGAGCCCTCCACGAGGACCTCTGCCACCCGGGGGTCACTCGCTTTTTCCACTTCATTAAGGCCCGCAACCTGCCCTACTCCATCGAGGAGGTCAGGACAGTCACCAGGGACTGCCAAATCTGCGCGGAGTGCAAACCTCACTTCTACTGGCCAGATAAAGGCTTCCCGTCCCTTTGAACGCCTCAGTATGGACTTCAAAGGCCCCCTCCCCTCCACCGACCGCAACACGTATTTGCTGAACGTGATTAACGAGTACTCCCGGTTCCTGTTTGCCATCCCCTGCCCTGACATGACCACTACCACTGTCATCAAAGCCCTCCAGGGTATCTTTACACTGTTCAGGTTCCCCGCGTACGTACACAGTGATAGGGGTCCTCCTTTATGAGCGACGAACTGCGTCAATTCCTGCTCAGCAAGGGCATCGCCTCGAGCAGGACGACCAGTTACAACCCCCGGGGAAACGGGCAGGTAGAGAATGAGAATGGAACAGTCTGGAAGACCGTCCTACTGGGCCTGCGGTCCAGGAATCTCCCAGTCTCCCGCTGGCAGGAAGTCCCCCGGAGGCCCTCCACGCCATTCAGTCGCTGCTCTGTACAACTACCAATCAGACACCTCATGAACGTCTCCTTGTCTTCCCCAGGAAGTCCTCCTCCGGGACCTCGCTCCCAACCTGGATAGCGACACCGGGACCCATCCTGCTTCGGAAGCACGTGCGGGCGCAGAAGTCAGAGCCGTTGGTCGAGAGGGTCCACCTGCTGCACGCTAACCCCCAGTACGCCTACGTGGCGTTCCCTGACGGCCGGCAAGATACAGTTTCCCTCCGGGACCTGGCGCCCGCCGGAACCCCACGCGCACCCGAACCATTGCCCCCACCCCCTCACCCCCCACAGCACCTCACTGGGGGGTCGGTCCTCCCGCCACTCCTACCTAGGCCATCCCACCCACCGACGCCCCCTACAGGCACCCCTGTCTCATGTCAATCATTTGCCCCACCAGCGCCGCCTAGGGGTGACGAAGCAGCCATGGACGACGAAGCCACGCTCCCGGAGTCGCAGACGCCCGGACCCCCACCAGAACCACCACAGAGGCTCAGACGATCCAGGAGGACGACCAGGCCACCCGACCAACTGATTGCTGCACTGTAACTGTAACTGTAAATGAACACTGACTGTATATATATCTCCCACACTTGTAAATACTCACGGTACCTCCATATCTGATCATAACATGTTCAATGCAATTGTAACCACTGGCCACCACCCCGGCCGGACTCTTTTTTAACAGGGGGTGAATGTGGTAGTATCTGGTATTGCGGTACCCGAGAGGCTGTAGGCCATTGGGTAAGCCTAGCGGCTGTTTGGTATGTGGCTCCGCCCTGCCAGGCAGGGTATAAGAACAGGTGCCGTCCCAGCAGCCCTCATTCTGTACCGAAGTGCTGGGGAACAGATCTAGTCTATTAAAGCCTTCAGTTATGATACAACCTCGTCTTTGAGTCTAATTGATCGTGCATCAGCTCCTATGTCTTATGGTCTTATGGTTTTAAGGCTCGTGCGGATAAGGAAAGGAGGGCAGAACATGACCGTCTCATGAGCGAGATAGAGGGGGTGGACAGGGAATATTCGAGGGTGCTGTGGAGGGATTGGTGAGGAGGAAAGAGTTGCAGGGGCAGTTTGACAGGCTGAAATTGGGTGGGGGGTAGGGCAACTGCGTAGAGCAAGAAGGATGCAATATGAATATGGGGAGAAGGCGAGCCGCATGCTGGCGCACCAGCTGCGGAGGCAGGCTGCACCCAGGGAAATATTGAAGATGCGGACTGGGACTGGGGATGTGGTGTTGGAGCCATGGAAGAGAAATGAGGCATATTAGGGAGTACTACCAAAGACTTTAAGAGGCGGACCCAGGGGGGAGGAGAGGGACGTGGGGCGGTTTCTGGACGGGCTGGAATTTCCCCAGGAGGAAGCAAAGAGGCAGGCATTGGAGGAGCCCCTGGGTTGAGGAAAGTGCTGGATAGTGTCAGGGGTATGAAGCTGGGGAAGGCCCCTGGGCCGGATGGGTACACGAGGGAATTTTATAAGGAATTCACGACGGACCTGGCACCACACCTGTTGGGGGTGTTTAATGAAGCACTGGAGAAGGAGGAGTTGACGGAGATGATGACGCAGGCATTAATCACACTAATGCTCAAAAAAGGGAAGGATCCGGTGAAATGTGGGTCGGATAGGATAGACTCATATCACTGTTGAACACGGATGTGAAAGTATTGGCTAATTTGTTGGTGGGGAGGATGGAGGCCCCGGGGATGGTTGCAGAAGATCAAACAGGCTTTGTGAAGGGCAGGCAGCTTGCGTGTAATATAAGATGGCTGTTGAATATGGTGATGAATTCGTCGGGGGCTCTGGTACCGGAGGTGGTGGTGTCCATGGACGCGGAGAAGGCATTTGATCAGGAGGAGTGGCGGTACTTGTTTGAAATTTTGGGAAGGTTTGGGTTTGGGCCAAGATTTGTGGCCTGGGCACAGTTGCTGTATGTGGCACCAAGGGCGAGGGTGAGGCCAAATGATATGAGCTCACTAAGCTTTGACGTACACAGGGGTACAAGGTAGGGCTGCCCACTGTCGCCATTGCTGTTTGACCTGGCCATAGAGCCATTGGCGATGGCTCTCAGGGGGTCGGCGGAGTGGCGGGGGATTATGAGGGGACAGAGGGAGCATCGGGTGTCGCTCTATGCCGATGACCTCTTGCTGTATGTTTCGGATCCGTGGAGAGTATGGGAATGATTATGGGCTTGCTGGGGAGGTTTGGAGAGTTCTCGGGGGTACAAACGGAATGTAGGGAAAAGCAAGGTATTCCCGGTGAATGAGCTGGGACAGCGGGCTAATTTATGGAGGATGCCATTTATGGTAGCAAGGGATAGGTTTAGGTACTTGGGGATTCAGGTAGCGAGGGAATGGACGGGGCGTCATAAGTGGAACTTAATGAAGCTGTTGGAAGAGGCCAGGGAGGATCTTAGGAGGTGGGACACACTACACTCAACGTTGGCGGGGAGGGTCCAAGTGGGTGAAAATGAATATTCTGCCGAGGTTCTTGTTTATCTTTCAGGCTCTCCCGATCTTTATACCAAAAGCCTTTTTTCGTAAAGTGGACACGATCATCTTGGAGTTCGTATGGACGGGGAAGGTGCCAAGGGTGGGGAGGACCCTGCTACAGAGGCAGAGGCAGCAGGGGGGGTTGGCGTTGCCGAACTTGCTTCATTAGTATTGGGTGGCGAATGTGGACAAGGTACGGCGGTGGTGGGAAGGAGAAGGGGTAGAGTGGGTTAGGATGGAGGAGGAATCTTGTAAGGAGTCTAGTTTGAGGGCAATGGTGATGGCAGCGTTGCCAATGGGTCCGAGTAGGTATTCAGGGAGCCCAGTGGTGCAGTTCACGGTGAAGATATGGAATCAGCTGAGGAGGCATTTTAGGATGGAAGGGATGTCGGTGCTAACGCCACTGTATGAGAATCATGGGTTTGAGCCGGGGGGGTTGGGTAGTGTATACGGGATGTGGAGTGAAATGGGGCTGGTCAAGGTGAGGGATTTGTATTTGGATGAAGGGTTCGCCAGTCTGGAGGAGCTAAGGAAGAGGGTAGAACTGCCGAGGGGTAGTGAGTTCAGGTATCTGCAGGTTAGGGACTTTGCACGAAAGGTCTGGAGGGGGTTCCCTAAGTTGCCAGGGTACACCCTGCTGTAGCGATTGCTGCTTCCGAATGTGGAAGGGGAGAATTGGGGATATATAGAAGGGCCTGAGGGAGCAGGGAGGTGAGCGGGTAGTGAAGGTTAAGGAGAAATGGGAAGTGGAGTTGGGAGGGGAGATCAATTTGGGAGTATGGAGTGAGGCACTGTGAAGGGTAAACAGGACCTGCCAGGATGAGCCTGATACAGTTTAAGGTGGTGCACAGGGTGCATATGACTCGGGCGAGAATGAGTGGGTTCTTTCAGGGGTAGCAGATGAGTGTGAGAGGTGTGGGCGGGGGCCAGCGAATCACGCACATGTTTTGGGGTTGCAAAAAATTGGGAAGATTCTGGGCGGGTGTGTTCGCGGTCTTAGCCAGGATAGTGGGGAGGGAGGTGGACCTTGGCCCGTTGGTGGCGATATTTGGGGTTTCAGAGAAGCCGGAGCTCATGGAGAGGAGGAAGGCCGATGTCTTAGCCTTCGCCTCTCTGATTGCACGGCAGCGAATTTTGCTGGTGTGGCAGTCGGCATCGCTACCGGGGATAACAGCTTGGTTGGGTGTCCTGTACGACTTCCTGTGGTTAGAGAAGATAAAGTATGAGTTAAGGGGCTCAGCAGGGGGGTTTGAGAAAAGATGGGGGATGTTTGTGACCGTGTTTGAGGAGCTGTTCATTGCAGGGGAGTGGGTGGAAGAGGGGAGGGTGATAAAGGGGACAAAATTGTGCAGACTGTATAGTTGGTTGTTGGGAAGTATGTTTCCCGGGGTGTTTATTTGTTGTAACCTGCTTCGATCCATGTTTGCAACAAAATACATTAAAAAAAAACAAAATTGGCCCTTAATTGGAAAAAGAAATTGGGTACTCTAAATTTATTTTTAAAAATAAATTAAACTTTAACATCGCACCAGAAAATAGCTTACAATTACCCCTTAAATAATACTAATTAATACAGTGTATACAGTAACCTGTAACTGTTATCTTTATTCCCACTCAAACTACAACAAAAAATTTCAGTTCGCAATCGACTGTTAAAATACAGTATACCCTTGGGTATACCTGCTTTACAGAGATGTTCTTCGAGAAAGAGAGGTCCTTTGACGCTGCTTTAAAGAAAGGATCTGAATCCTGTCAGAATCACACAGAAACTCTGGCTGTAATTCTTCAAAAGATGCTGATCAGTTCATTTCAGCTTACCTTCTATTTTTTATAAAAAAAATTTATTAGGATATTTGTAGTTTTTATAATAATAACGATAACAGCAACATAAACATGGTGCATAAAACATTTCCAACCCTATTTCAGCTTACCTTATAACCAGACATTTCTGAACTGCTTGGAAAGAAACTACTAACATGTCCACAGACATGTCTTGAACTGAACTGCTGTGAGAGCAAAATGTTTGACTTTGGCTCACATGTCCATTTAAAACTCAACTAAAGTCTGCTTTTCTGTCTGATGCCTTGGCTCCTCCAGTGACTACGCCATCTTACCAAGCTGAAATCTAATTAACTCCATAGGGAATCGCGTTAATCCAAACAACATTCCATTAGCTCAAGCTTTTTACGATGCTTTAATTGCACCTCTGGCTCCAAAACCTAGTTGTCTTTCAAACTATGATTTATTTAAAAGTGCTACTAACCCACGCTCTTAACCCTTACTGCACCAAATACCTAAAGACAAGGTATGTGAAATTCCTACTTCATCACAGTAACAATAACAGTGGAAAAAGTATTGTTCTTTTACTTTAAATGTACTCAGACAAAGTGTTTTTCACTACAGGTAGTTGGTGAAACCTGTTTGCATATACAGATTTGAATTTGAAGAAAAAGAAGTCTGGCTTAGTTTTGATTTGCATCAGTAATGATTAAGGGTTGTAAATATTTCCCAATAACTGGTACAATGTTACTAGCCGATGCGTAGTTTCCAAAAGGATGTTGTATTTTGGGAATGTAAGTCATAGCGGAAGAGAAAGGAACAAGTAAATTGTCATTGTATTGCTAAATGTAAAGACAATTGTGTGAGTACAGAATGCAGATGTGCTGTTCCAGAGCTGAATGCTTTTCCCCTTTTGTGTCCTTCATTGTTATTATTTATTCTAGAGATACTTTGCAAAGAAAGAAACAGATGTGCCAGAACAAGATTGCTGTAATGGGAAAATGAATGGAAAAGCACAAGCATCAGTATGACAAAATGGTAATTGAAAACTGCAGAATTGAAGTGTTGGAAGGTAAAAGAACTAAATAGCAACTTATGTCTTAAGCCTTGGGAAGTTGACTATTATCTGTCAAAGGTTAGCTCTCGGGGATAAAACAACTTAAGCAAGTGATTGAGGAAAAGGAAGCTTCAAAACAATGAAGGGCATTGAAAGACGAATTAAAAAAGAAAGTGGAATCAAATTCCATGTTGATGACCCTCAGTAATAGAGCACCAAATTGTGAAGTACCTTCTACTTGTGTTAGAAAGAACAGTTTATCCACTGATTCCAAATCGGCAGAACTGTCTAAGTAACCAGGTTCAATTATTCAATGTAGTTATACTTGTATTCCTGCAGAAAAAAAACAAAATTGTTTGGGACTTCCAGTAGCAGCAATGGTGTGAGTGGTCGCACATTTGGTGGCTCCTGCTCATGTTGGTTTTTTCGGACATTTTCTCTGGTTAACGGGTGGATGTAAGTGTAGCACCATCGATCACACACGAGGCGAGACGTAGAGAACTTCAATCGAGGCTTTATTGAGCAGACTTGTTCAGACATGTTCCCCAGCAGCTCAGTCACAGAATGCAGCTGCGGGGACTAAACCGGGTTCTTATACCCCGCCTATCTGGGTGGAGCCCAGTAGGCGGCAGATCCAATCGGGACCCAGCATCTGTCCTCCAATAGCTCCTTGGCATTCATGGTGTACCGTATTACCCCTAATACATAACACCACAGTAAGGAGGCAAAAAGGTGCAGGAGAGCTAGCAGAAGAGATTGACCCACTGGTGTATGGAGCTCAGGGCCAGAAGCGGTTGCAAAAGAGGGAACAGAGTGCAAAAGCTGGTGCAGTGTCAGCGTCACACGTGGAGATGGCGGAGCGTCAGGGAGCAGACATGCCGGCTCAGTGGTCAACAGAGAAGCTGGTGGGCTTCCTGAATGGGAGGTTCACCCAGCAACGTAAGGAGAATCTGGAGGACCACTCCAGGGTGGTGGATTTGATTAAGGCGGTGATCGACCGTGTGGAGACGAGGCTGGAGAACCAGGATCAGGTGATCCAGAAGATGGAGGAGGTGGTGGGGGAACAGGAGGAGCAGTTTGCCTCGATGGCAGCGGAGATGGGGCTGATGCAGCTCCAGGAGAAAGTCGAAGACCTGGAGATCCGGTCACGCAGGCAGAATATTAGGATTGTGGACCTGCCGGAGGGAAGTGAGGGAGCTGACCCCGGCAGGTGTGTGGGGAAGATGTTGGAGAGGTTGCTGGGAGAGGGTGTATTCGCAGGGCCTCTGGAGGTGGATCGAGCGCCTAGGGCGTTAATGAGGAAGCCCCAGGGGAACCATCCGCCGAGGGCGATGGTGGTGCGATTGCACCATTTACTGAACAAGGAGCGGATCATGAGGTGGGCCAGGCAGATTAGACGCTGCACCTGGGAGGGCAGCGAACTTCAAATATATCAGGACCTGGGTGCAGAGCTGGCCAAGAGGAGAGCGAGCAACGGGGAGAAGTTCAGGATGCTGTACCCAGCACGCCTGTGGGTGACTTATGAAGGCCGGGAACTGTACTTTGGGACATCGGAGGAGGCGATGGAATTTATCAGAGACAATGGACTGGCAGGAGGAGGAGGACATTGAACTCTGGTGGAGATGCTTTGGCGCTGCGTTTAATTTGTGTTTGGGGCCATTGTTCGGCTTCAGGTTTGTTTGTGTTCTTTGTTGGAAGGCCGGTGGTTGATCTCTTAACAGGGCTTGGAGAGGGGTTGTTTCTGCTTGCACTAGCAGGATGGTTGAGCAGGAGGAGGGCGGGGGGGGGGGGGGGGGGGGGCGGGTAGGATGCTAGGCGCCATAAGACCATAAAACATAGGAGCAGAATTATGCCACTCAGCCCATCGAGTCTGCTCCACCATTCTGGCTGATATTTTCTCATCCCCATTCTCCTGCCTTCTCCCCATAACCTCTGAACCCCTTATTAATCAAGAACCGATCGATCACTGTCTTAAAGACACTCAATGATTTGGCCTCCACAGCCTTCTGCGACCAAGAGTTCCACAGATTCATCACCCTCTGGCTGAAGAAATTCCTCTTCATCTCTGTTCCAAAGGATCATCCCTTTAGTCTGAGATGGTGTCCTCTGGTTCTAGTGGGCAGGGGCTGCGAGGCTAGCTGAGCGGGCTAGTTTACGGAAGCGCAGTGGGGGGTGAGCAGAAGGTTAGTGGGGGGATGGGGTAGGGGCTGTTGCTTGGGGGACTTGTTGGGGGGGGCGTACTACTGACAGGGGAAGGGCTACTAAAAGATAATGGGAGGAGGATCGAGGACGGTGGGCACACGAGGGCGGGCCTCGGGAGGTGTGGCACATGGGCTGGAGGCTGGCCCAAGAGGGGCTATGTTTGATCAGAAGGGTGGAAGGGTGCCTCCCGACCAGGCTGAGGATCCCTAACCTGGACTCTCATCGGTTGATTATGGCCGGGGGGACTTCAATACGGTCCTGAATCTGAGACTGGACCGATCGAGCTCGAGGTTGGGGAGGGTGTCGACCACAGCTAAGGAGCTTCGTGGGTTGATGGAGCACATGGGGGTGGAGGTGTTTCCGTGGCGATTTGAGAGACCGAGGGTGAAAGAATTTTCATTCTTCTCCCATGTGCACAAGGTGAACTCCCGAATAGACTCTTTTGTGTTCGATAAGACGTTGTTGGCAGGGGTGGTTGATGTTCAGTATTCTGCAATAGTGGTGTTGGAACATGGCCCGCACTGGGTGGACCTCTGAGTGAGCAAAGGGGGGCTCAGCGCCCGCAATGGGGGCTGGATGTGGGACTGTTGGCGGAGGAAGAGGTGTGTGAGTGGGTGAGGAAGGCCATCCGGGGATATGTGGAGATTAATGATATGGGGGAGGTTTCGGTAGATACGGTATGGGAGGCACTGAGGGCAGTGGCCAGGGGGAGTTTATTTTCATTCAGACACATAGGGAGAAGGTGAAGCGGGCAGAGATAGAAAGGCTACTTCAGGAAATCCTGCAGGTCGACAGGAGAAATGCGGAAGCACGGAGGCGGGGCTGCTACAGGAGCAGCAGAGGCTGCAGATGGAGTTTGGGCTATTATCTACGGGAAAAATGGTGGGGCAATTGGGAAGGGTGAGAGGGGCTGTGTATGAGTATGGGGAGAAGGCAAGCAGGATGCCCGCGCATTCGCTGAGGAAGCACGAGGCGGCGAGGGAGATTGGGAAAGTGAAGGACGCAGGTGGGAATAGGATCTTGGACCCGGCGGGGGTGAATATGGTGTTTAGGGACTTCTATACCAAGCTGTACGAGTCAGAACCCCCAGCTGGGGTGGAGGGGATGAGGCGGTTTCTAGAGAGGTTGGAGTTCCCGAAGGTGGATGAGGAGTTGGTGGAGTGCCTGGGGCCCCAATTGGGCTTGTAGAAATAGTGGAGGGGCTGGAGACGATGCAATTTGGTAAGGCCCCAGGTCCGGATGGGTACCCAGTGGAATTTTACAAGAAGTTCTCGGGGGTATTGGGACCGCTGCTGGTCAGGGCATTTACCGAGGCAAAGGAGCTGGGAGTACTCCGCTCGACATTGTTGCAGGTGTCGATCTCCCTCATTCTAAAGCGGGATAAAGACCCGGAACAATATGGGTCATATAGACCGATTTCCCTGCTAAATCTAGATGCAAAACTATTGGCTAAGATCTTGGCCTTGAGGATCGAGGATTGTATGCCAGGGGTGATAGGGGAGGACCAGATGGGTTTGTGAAGGGGAGGCATCTGGCGGCCAACATCAGGAGGTTACTTAATGCGATCATAATGCCTCCAGAGGGACGAGAGGTAAAGGTCATGGTTATCATGGACGCAGAGAAGGCCTTTGATCGAGTGGAGTGGGAATATTCTTGCGAGGTCCTGGGGCAGTTTAGGTTTGGGCAGGGATTTGTGGACTGGGTCCGGTTGTTGTATCAGGCACCGGTGGCGAGTGTGCAGACAAATGGGGTGAATTCAGATTATTTTAGGCAGGGGTACCCACTTTCCCCACTGCTGTTTGCCCTGGCTGTAGAGCTGTTGGCAATGGCATTGAGAACATCGGGGGTCTGGCATGGGATAGAGCACCGGGTCTCGCTCTACGCAGATGATTTATTTCCATACATTTCAGACCCGTTGGAGGCGATTGGAGGGATTATGGGGATATTAGGGGAATTCGATCGGTTCTCAGGGTATAAATTGAATATGGGCAAGATTGAGGTCTTTGCGATTCAGGCGAGGGGCAGGAGAAGAGATTGGGGGAGATGCTGTTCAAGATGGTAGGGGGGAGCTTTCGGTATTTGGGTATCCAGGTGGCGCGAGAGTGGGAGCAGCTGCACAAGCTGAATTTGGTAGAGCAGATGAGGGGGGACTTTCGGAGGTGGGATGCGCTCCCGCTGTCATTGGCGGGGCTGGTACAGACAGTGAAAATGACGGTCCTCCCGAGGTATTGTTCGTCTTTCAGTGCCTTCCAATTTTTAACCCCAAGGCGTTCTTTAAAAAAGCAAATGCGGGGAATCGCCCCGTTGACGTATCGGTTTTCCCAGCACTCAGCGGGTAGAGGAGGAAGTAAGGAAAATTGTGCGTTAATACCCTCAGTGTCGTGAATAAGAAAATGTTCTGTTGAACCCGTTCTAGAATATTCGGAGGAGCAGGCCGACACTTCCGGAGGTTTGCGGGCCCTTGTGTTCACTGCCCAGACGCACGGTGATGCCTAAATATTATGAAGAGAAGGAGGAGGACGGCAGAGCGTGTGCTAAGGTGAGGGAGGACCTGAGGGCCTGCTTGCTGAATCACGACTGTGTGCTGAAGGAAGGAAAGACACCAAAACAATGCTTAAAAGAAGGACATTGCAAGGCATTACAGGTTACTTTCTTTGAATGTAAAAGATCAATGCTGGATAACAGAACTCGGTTCAGAGGAAGAAAAGGAATGCTGCAGAATACTGTGATAGAGGAATGCTGCAGAACTGAATTATATTTATGGTTTTGGATGACACTTTTTGAATGATGTATAAACAGTAGTACTCTCAATTGATTTGGAAAATCATTTAATGTTTGACTGTTCTCTTTTATATGAGAATTAATAAAGGGGGGCTGGCACTTCCGAATATTATAAATTATTATTGGGCGGCGAATAAAGCAATGGTCAGGAAGTGGGTAGTGGGAGAGGAGTCGGTTTGAGAGCGAATGGAGACGGCCTCAGGTAAAGACACGAGCTTGGGGGCACGGTTTTAAAATTTAAAAAATAAAATAATTTTAGAGTACCTAATTATTTTTTTACAATTAAGGAGCAATTTAGCATGGTCAATCCACCTAACCTGCACATCTTTGGGTTGTGGGGGTGAAACCCACACAGACATGGGGCGAGTGTGCAAACACCACACAGACAATGACCCAGAGCCAGGATTCGAACCTGGGTCTTCAGCATCACAGTCCCAGTGCTAATCACTGCGCCACATGCCACCCCACTTGGGGGTGCTGTTAACGGCACCTCTATTGTTCTTGCCGTCTAGATACTCCACAAGCCTGGTAGTAGTGGTAGCCTTGAGGGTGTGGGCACAGTGGCGGCAGCACATGGGGTTGGAGGGGCGTTGGTGTGGGCACCGATATGAGGGAACCACCGGTTCGCTCCGGGGGGCTGGTGGGGGGTTCTGGAGGTGTATATTGCTTTATTCTTGTTGAAACCTAATGTTTAAAGTTGTTATAATTATAACTGCCTTCATAAAATATTTTCTAAATAAAAAACTAGAATTGTTCAAAATAATCAGACAATAAGAGACACCTTCTTTCATTCAAAATAAAATTCTGAAGGGCACGATGAAGCCACCTTGTGGCGAACTCCTGCCTAAAACAAGAAAAATGTTTTTAGACCTATACACACCCGAAATAGCTCTGAACACTGATCTTCTGAGTATGATTCCAGAATCTGAACAGATCAGAGAACTGAATGAAGAAAACTCAGAAGCTGCTCAACTATTTGTAAAGTCACTACAACAACTGTCCAGCCCAGCAAAACCCAAAATCTATGGCACTGCTCTCAAACTGGCTGCTGTTAAAAAGATGTGAGTGTGTATTGGTTCATTGATGCTGTTGTCCCTGCTAGAGTTGAGGGGGAGATACATTGGTGCGCACCCGATCTTGGCTTGAAAATTTATCCTGATTTCCTGTGATGATTGCAAGGTTATGCGGCGTGGGAGGGTGTGCACCATTTTGTCATGTTGTCATGTTTTCTTTTTCTTTGTTGAAATCTTTTTATTGGCGTTTCTCACATTTATAAAGAGTTGTATATATCCATTACATTTTTCTTACTGTATTATACGAAGAGATTTATTTTGCCCTTTGTTTAACTGGCCCTATGTACATTTTGCTGCTGTCTGGATCGGTATATAGTTTCCCCCTGCCCCGCTGCACCCCCCCCCCCCCCCACCCCCCCCCCCCCCCCCAGGTTGCACAGTCCTTAGGTTCCTCATCTACCCTGTTTTTTTATTCTTATCTTACTCCTCGTTACTGGCCTCGAACAGGTTTTGGAACAAGCCGGCAAACAGCCCCCAAGTTTCCAGGAAGCCTTCCTCCAACCCTCGGGTGGCGTACTGAATCTTCTCCAGGTGGAGAAATTCTGAGAGGTCAGCGAGCCAGTCTGCGGCTTTGGGTGGTGCTGCCGATCGCCAGCAGAGCTTCTCCGGCGTGCGATTAGGAGAGCGATAGCAAGGGCGTTGGTCCTCTTCCCCATGTGTAACTCTGGCTGCTCCGATACCTCGAAGATTGCCATTATTGGGCATGGCTTCACCCTCGCCCCCACAACCTTGGACATTGCCTCGGAGAAGGCTGTCGCGAACCCAGCAAGCTTGGGGCAAGCCCAAAACATGTGGGCGTGGTTGGCCGGACCCCTCTAGCACCGCTCACATTTATCCTCCACCTCTGGGAAGAACCTGCTCATTCGGGTTCTGGTCAGGTGTGCTCTGTGCACCACTTTGAGCTGCATTAGGCTTAGCCTTGCGCAGGAGGAGGTGGAGTTAGCCCTCCTCAGTGCTTCGCTCCATAGTCCCAACCCTACATCTGTCCCCAGTTTGTCCTCCCATTTTTGTCTGGTCTCGCTCCAGTAGTTGTTCGTATATTTTCCCACATAGCCCCCCCTTCTTGCTGCTTGTGCCTATCAGGTCCTCTAGTCGTGTGTTTTCTGGAGCCCCAGGGAACCCTACTGTCTCTTTGCAGAGCAAGTGTTTTATTTGGAGATATCTCATTTCCTGTCCTTTTGCTAGTTTCCACTTCCTCATCAGTTCGTCCAGTGTCGCCAGTCTGCGCCCTAGTAGAAGTCCCCGACCGTCAGTATGCCCCCGTCCCGCTTCCATCTTTTGAAGGTGGTATCTAGCATGACTGTGGGGAATCTGGGGACCATGGGGGATATTTTAGTAATCCCGAAGTGTTGTCTCAACTGGGTCCACGTTCTCAGCCTGACAGCTACCACTGGGCTTGTTGTGTATCTTGCTAAGGAGGATGGGAGTGCTGCTGTAGCCATTTCCCGGAGGGTCATTCTTTTACAGGATGCTTCCTCCATTTGTACCCAATCTGTGTCGGGTTCGTGTACCCATTCCCTCACTCTTTCTGCCATTGCCGCCCAGTGGGAGTATTGTAGGTACCCCACGCGACTCAGTCTTCCCACACCATCCCAATGAAGCTCTCACCGCACCCCCCCCCTGCGAATTGCTGCTGCTGCTGACATTTTAATTCTCCCCGAGAAATTTGACGAACGGCTGCCACCTCCGAGAGAACCCTAGCGTAGACCCTCTTAAGGCAAACTTTATTTTCTTGAGGCTGAGAAACCCAGCCACGTTGTTAACCCAAGTCTCTACACTCGGGGGCTTCGAGTCCCTCCACATTAATAAAATCCATCTCTCCGGGCTACAGGGGAGGCAAAGGCCAAGACATCGGCCTCTTTCGCCCCCTGAACTTGTGGGTCTTCTGACACTCCAAAGATCGCTATCTCTGGACTCGGCACCACCCGTGTGTTAAGCACCTTGGACATTGCCCTCGCGAACCATTGCCAGAACTCTCTAAGCTCTGGGCATGCCCAAAACATGTGGACATGGTTTTGCTGGGCTGCCCTTGCACCGCATACAACTGTCTTCTACCCCAAAAAACTTGCTCATTCTCGCTGCCGTCATGTGTGCCCGGTGGACCACCTTAAATTGAATTAGACTGAGCCTGGCACATGATGAGGAGGAATTTAAAAAAAAAATATATTTTTAAAATTAAAGTTTAGCAAAGTTTTTCATAATAAATAGTAATAATCCTAACACAGCAAAATAGAGTGAACATTAACATAGTGCAAAAAGAGAATATACAATAGCAATTGACTAGACGTGACCCCACGCGCCTCAGTCTTCCCACACCCTCCCAACGGAGCACTCACCCCCACTCCCCTATGGTTCGCTGCTGCTGCTGACATTTTAATTTTCCCTGAGAAGTCATCGGATGGTATTATGCCCCCGCTCAACAGCAGCAGCTCTGTACACTTGGCAAAATTATTCACACACATAAGCAGGCATCTGTTCGTGGTGTTGTCGTCCCTTGCTTCCCCCAGACGGAGTTCGCTGCCGTTGTTGTCTCATTCCGCTTCTGCGCACTTCCGCTTCTGCAGCCCTCCCGTCTTCCCCGTTTTCTCTGTTCCTGTGGACGTTAAGTTTGTTAACGTTTCCCAGCCTCCCCCCTCACCCTCCCTGGCTCTCCTCTATTGTTCCGTCTCTTCCCTCTACCCCCCTCTCCCCGCTCCTGCCTCCCCCCCCCCCCCCCCCCCCCCGAACTGTGGCTCGCCTTTCCTTCCTCTTAGATTTAGCTGTCCCCCCCCAACTCCCGGTCTATCTCTCCCTCTCATGCTTTGGCTGCTTTCCCCTGGTTCCTGGCTACCTGGCTATTCTTCTGCTTGTTTGTTGGTCACAAACAGGTCTCGGAACAATTGGGTGAATGGCTCCCACGTTCTGTGGAAGCTGTCGTCTGACCCTCGGATGGCGAATTTGATTTTCTCCATTTGGAGAGATTCTGAGAGGTCGGACTGCCAGTCTGCAGCTTTGGGTGGTGCTGCTGACCACCAGCCAAACAGGATTCTACGGCGGGCGATCAGCGAGGCAAAGGCAAGGGTGTCCGCCCTCCTCCCCAGGAATAGATCTGGCTGGTCTGAAACCCCGAAGACCGCCACTTACGGGCATGGCTCCACCCTCACCCCCACCACCTTGGACATTGCCTCGAAGAAGGCTGTCCAGTACTCCACAAGTCTGGGGCAGGACCAGACCATATGGGAAAAAGAGTAACTAGGGACAGAGTACGGCCTCTTAAGGATCAACAAGGACATCTATGTGCAGAGCCACAAGAGTTGGGTGAGATCCTGAATGAATATTTCTCATCGGTATTCACGGTGGAGAAAGGCATGGATGTTAGGAAACTAAGGGAAATAAATAGTGATGTCTTGAGAAGTGTGCATATTACAGAGGAGGAGGTGCTGGAAGTCTTAAAGCGCATCAAGGTAGATAAATCCCCGGGACCTGATGAAATGTATCCCAGGATGTTGTGGGAGGCTAGGGAGGAAATTGCGGGTCCCCTAACAGAGATATTTGAATCATCGGCAGCCACAGGTGAGGTGCCTGAAGATTGGAGAGTGGCGAATGTTGTGCCCTTGTTTAAGAAGGGCAGCAGGGAAAAGCCTGGGAACTACAGACCGGTGAGCCTAACGTCTGTAGTAGGTAAGTTGCTAGAAGGTATTCTGAGAGACAGGATCTACAAGCATTTAGAGAGGCAAGGACTGATTCAGGGCAGTCAGCATGGCTTTGTGCGTGGAAAATCATGTCTCACAAATTTGATTGAATTTTTTGAGGGGGTGACCAAGAAGGTAGATGAGGGCAGTGCAGTAGACGTTGTCTACATGGACTTTAGCAAAGCCTTTGACAAGGTACCGCATGGTAGGTTGTTGCAGAACGTTAAAGCTCACGGGATCCAGGGTGAGGTTGCCAATTGGATTCAAAATTGGCTGGACGACAGAAGACAGAGGGTGGTTGTAGAGGCTTGTTTTTCAAACTGGAGGCCTGTGACCAGTGGTGTGCCTCAGGGATCGGTGCTGGGTCCACTGTTATTTGTGATTTATATTAATGATTTGGATGAGAATTTAGGAGGCATGATTAGTAAGTTTGCAGATGACACCAAGATTGGTGGCACAGTGGATAGTGAAGAAGGTTATCTAGGATTGCAACGGGATCTTGATCAATTAGGCCAGTGGGCCAACGAATGGCAGACGGAGTTTAATTTAGATAAATGTGAGGTGATGCATTTTGGCAGATCGAATCAGGGCAGGACCCACTCAGTTAATGGTATGGCGTTGGGGAGAGTTATAGAACAAAGAGATCTAGGAGTACAGGTTCATAGCTCCTTGAAGGTGGAGTCGCAGGTGGACAGGGTGGTGAAGAAGGCATTCGGCATGCTTGGTTTCATTGGTCAGAACATTGAATACAGGAGTTGGGACGTCTTGTTGAAGTTGTACAAGACATTGGTACGGCCACACTTGGAATACTGTGTGCAGTTCTGGTCACCCTATTATAGAAAGGATATTATTAAACTAGAAAGAGTGCAGAAAAGATTTACTAGGATGTTACCGGGACTTGATGGTTCGAGTTATAAGGAGAGGCTGGATAGACTGGGACTTTGTTCCCTGGAGCGTAGGAGGCTTAGGGGTGATCTTATAGAGGTCTATAAAATAATGAGAGGCATAGATAAGGTAGATAGTCAACATCTTTTCCCAAAGGTAGGGGAGTCTAAAACTGGAGGGCATAGGTTTAAGGTGAGAGGGGAGAGATTCAGAAGGGCCCAGAGGGGCAATTTCTTCACTCAGAGGGTAGTGAGTGTCTGGAATGTGCTGCCAGAGGTAGTAGTAGAGGCGGGTACAATTGTGGCTTTTAAAAAGCATTTAGATAGTTACATGGGTAAGATGGGTATAGAGGGTTATGGGCCAAGTGCGGGCAACTGGGACTAGCTTAATGGTAAAAACTGGGCGGCATGGACTGGTTGGGCCGAAGGGCCTGTTTCCATGCTGTAAACTTCTATGATTCTATGATTCTATGTGGGCGTGGTTGGCTGGGCCTCCTTGGCACCGCTCACATCTGTCCTCCACCTCCGGGAAGAACCTACTCATACAGGTTCTTGTTAAGTGGGCTCTATGTACCACTTTTAGTTGCGTCAGGCTGAGCCTTGCGCACGTGAAGGTGGAGTTGACCCTATGCAGTGCTTCCCTCCAGAGTCCCCACCCTATTTCGATCCCCAGGTCCTCCTCCCACTTCATTCTTGCTGCGTCCAATACGGTGTCGGCCCCTTCTACCAGTCGGTCATACATGTCACTACAGTTTCCTTTATCTAGTATGCTTGCGTCCAGTAACTCTTCCAGTAGAGTCTGTCGTGGTGGTTGTGGGTATGTCCCTGTCTCCTTTCGTAGGAAGTTTTTTAGTTGCAGGTACCTTAGCTCGTTCCCCCTGGCTAGCTGGAATTTCTCTGTCAGTTCATTCAGTGTTGCGATCCTGCCGTCCGTGTACAGGTCCCTGACTGTCAGTGTCCCTCTGTTCTGTCCCCACATTTTGAAGGTGGCGTCAGTCAGCGCTGGCATGAACCTATGGTTGTTGCAGATGGGACCTGACATTCTGGTCAGGCCGAATTGTTGCCGTAGTTGGTTCCAGGACTGGAGGGTGGCTATTACCACCGGTCTGCTGGAGTGTTTTTTGGGTGGGGATGGGGATGGGTGCGCCACGGTGGCGAGGGCCCGAAGGGAGGTCCCCATGCAGGAGGCCTCTTCCGCGCGCACCCACTCAGCTTCTGGCTCCTTGATCCATTCCCTTATTCGCTCGGCCGTCGCCGCCTAGTGGTAAAGTTGTAGGTTTGGGAGGGCAAGCCCCCCCTGGATTTTGTTTTTTGTAAGACCTTCTTTGGGATCCTAGCATTCTTCCCCCCCCCCATACGAACGCCATGATTAGTTTGTCTAGTGCTTTGAAAAAGGCCTTGGGGATGTAGATCGGGATGGATCTGAATAGGAAGAGGTACCTGGGCATTACGTTCATTTTGATCGTCTGGACTCTCCCCGCGAGGGAGAGTGGGAGTGTGTTCCATCTTTGCAGATCCTTTTTTACTTCCTCTGTTAGACTGGTGAGGTTCCATTTGTGGATCCCTTTCCAGTCATGGGCTATTTGGATCCCCAGGTAGCGGAATTTGTGTCAGGCTTGTTTAAACGGCAATCCCATTAGGGCTGCCCACCTACTTGTGGGTGTACCGGGAAGATCTCGCTTTTGCTCATGTTGAGTTTGTAGCCCGAGAAGGCGACAAACTCTTTCAGGAGCGCGATGATTCCGTCCATGCTGCTCTGTGGGTCCGAGATGTAGAGGAGCAGGTCATCTGCATAGAGTGAGACTCTGTGCTCCCTGCCTCCCCTTCGGATCCCCCTCCAGCATTTTGCTGCTCTGAGCGCGATTGCTAGTGGTTCGATCGCTAGAGCGAACAGCAGCGGGGACAGTGGGCATCCTTGTCTGGTGCCCCTGTGCAGCTGGAAGTATCGGGAGTTGGTATTATTGGTCCGTACGCTCGCCATGGGAGCGTTGTATAGGAGCTTTGCCCAGGAGGTGAACCCTGTTCCAAGCCTGAACCGCTCCAGTACCTCTATGAGGTATTTCATTCGACTCTGTCGAAGGCCTTTTCTGCATCCAGGGAGACGATCACCTCTGGTGTTCTCTCCCTGGAGGGGGTCATTATCATGTTCAGCGGGCGCCTGATGTTCGAGGTAAGCTGTCTACCTTTGACAAAGCACGTCTGGTCCTCTGCGACCACCTCAGGTATACAGTCTTCTAACCTTTTGGCTAGGATTTTGGCCAGTATTTCGGCGTCTGCGTTCAGTAGTGAGATGGGTCTGTATGACCCACATTCCGTTGGGTCTTTGTCTTTCTTAGGTATCAGCGAGATTGAGGCCTGTGCTAGCGTGGGCAGCAGTGTGCCCCTCGCTAGCGAGTCTGTGAACATCTCCCGCAGGTGCGGGGCCAGTGCTGTCGCAAATATTTTGTAGAAGTCCACCGGGAACCAGTCGGGTCCCAGCGCCTTCCCTGCCTGAATGGAGCTAATGCTGTCCATGATCTCCCAGTGCTAGTGGGGCTTCCAAGCCCCGTTTTTTGCCCTCCCCCATGACTGGAATGTCCAGTCCAGCAAGGAACCGTTTCATCCCAGCCTCCCCCATTGGGGGCTCTGAGGTGTTACAGCCCTTGGTAGAAGGCCTTGAAGGCTTTGTTGATCTTTTCTGGTTCTGTTTCTAATGTGCCTCTGGTATCCCTGATTTGTGCAATTTCTCTGGTGGCTGCCTGCTTTCTCAGCTGGTGGGCCAACAGGTGGCTGGCTTTGTCTCCGTGCTCGTATAGGGTCCCACGTGCCTGGCGGAGTTGGTGCACTGCTTTCCTGGTGGAGAGCAGATCAAAGTTCCTTTGTAGCTCTTTCCTCTCCGCCAGGAGCTCAACGGTCGGGGCCTCGGAGTATTTACGGTCTACCTCCAGTATGGAGTCGACCAGCTGCTGCCTCGCCACCCTTACCTCCCTATCTCTTTGTGCTTTGAAAGCGATGATTTCCCCTCTGATGCGCGATCAATTAGACTCGAAGACAAGGTTGTATCATAACTGGAGGCTTTAATAGACTAGATCTGTTCCCCAGCAGCTTCGGTACAGAATGAGGGCTGCTGGGACGGCACCTGTTCTTATACCCCGCCTGTCAGGGCGGAGCCACATACCAAACAGCCAATGGTAAACTGCTAGGCTTATCCAATGGTCTACAGCCTCTCGGGTACTGCCATACCTGATACTACCACATTCACCCCCTGTTAAAAAAGAGTCCGGCGGGGGTGGTGGCCAGTGGTTCCAATTGCATTGAACATGGTATGATCAGATATGGAGTATTTACAAGCGTGGAAGATATATACAGTCAGTGTTCATTTACAGTTACAGTTACAGTGTAGCAATCAGTTGGTCGGGTGGCCTGGTCGTCCTCCTGGATCGTCTGACCCTCTGTAGTGATTCTAGTGGGGGTCCGGGCGTCTGCGACTCCGGGAGCCTGGCTTCGTCATCCATGGCAGCTTTGTCACCCCTAGACGGCGCTGGTGGGGCAAACGGTTGACACGAGAGGGGGGCGCCTGTAGAGGGCATCAGTGGGTGGGATGGCCTAGGTAGGAGCGGCGGGAGGACCGGCCCCGCAGTGAGGTGCTGTGGGGGGGGAGATGAGGGGGGGGGATAATGGTTCGGATGTGCGTGTGGTTCCGGCGGGCGCCAGGTCCTGGAGGGAGACTGTATCTTGCCGGCCGTCAGGGAACGCCACGTAGGCGTACTGGGGGTTAGCGTGCAGCAGATGGATCCTCTCGCCCAACGGGTCCGACTTGTGCGCCCGCACGTGCTTCCAAAGCAGGATGGGTCCGGGTGTCGCTATCCAGGTTGGGAGCGAGGTCCCGGAGGAGGACTTCCTGGGGAAGACAAGGAGACGTTCATGAGGTGTCTGATTGGTAGTTGTACAGAGCAGCGACCGAATGGTGAGGAGGGCCTCCGGGAGAACTTCCTGCCAGCGGGAGACGGGGAGAGTCCTGGACCGTAGGGCCAGTAGAACGGTCTTCCAGACTGTTCCGTTCTCCCTCTCTACCTGCCCGTATCCCCGTGGGTTGTAACTGGTCGTCCTGCTTGAGGCGATGCCCTTGCTGAGCAGGAATTGACGCAGTTCGTCACTCATAAAGGAGGACCCCCTATCACTGTGTATGTACGCAAGGAAACCGATCAGTGTAAAGATACTCTGGAGGGCCTTGATGACAGTGGTTGTGGTCATGTTGGGGCAGGGGATGGCGAACGGGAACCGGGAGTACTCGCCAATCACGTTCAGGAAATACGTGTTGCGGTCGGTGGAGGGGAGGGGGCCTTTGAAGTCCATGCTGAGGCTCTCAAAGGGATGGGAAGCCTTTATCGGGTGTGCCCTCTCTGGCCGGTAGAAGTGCGGTTTGCACTCTGCGCAGATTTGGCAGTCCCTGGTGACTGTCCTGACCTCCTCGATGGAGTAGGGGAGGTTGCGGGCCTTAATGAAGTGGAAAAAGCGAGTGACCCCCGGGTGGTAGAAGTCCTCGTGGAGGGCTCGGAGGCGGTCCACTTGTGCGGTGGCACACTTGCCGTGGGGCAGGGCATCGGAAGGCTCGTTTAGCTTCCCAGGACGGTACAAGATCTCGTAGTTGTAGGTGGAGAGATCTATCCTCCACCGTAAGATCTTGTCGTTCTTTATCTTGCCCCGCTGTGCATTATCGAGCATGAAGGCAACCGACCGTTGGTCAGTGAGGAGTGTGAATCTCCTGCCGGCCAGATAATGCCTCCAGTGTCGCACAGCTTCTACTATGGCTTGTGCCTCTTTTTCGACCGAGGAATGGCGAATTTCTGAAGCATGGAGCGTGCGGGAGAAGAAAGCCACGGGTCTGCTTGCTTGGTTGAGGGTGGTGGCCAGAGCTACGTCGGACGCATCGCTCTCGACCTGGAAGGGGAGGGACTCGTCGATGGCGTGCATCGTGGCCTTTGCAATGTCTGCTTTGATGCTGCAGAAGGCCTGGCGGGCCTCCATCGACAGGGGGAAGGTTGTGGACTGGATTAGGGGTCGGGCTTTGTCTGTGTAGTTGGGGACCCACTGTGCGTAAAAATTGAAAAACCCTTGAAAAATTGAAAAATTGAGGCAGCACTTCAGGGCCTTGGAGCAGTGAGGAAGGGGGAACTCCATAAGGGGGCGCATGCGGTCAGGGTCGGGGCCTATAACTCCATTTCGCTCTACGTAGCCGAGAATGGCGAAGCGGTCAGTGCTAAAGACGCATTTATCCTTATTGTACGTTAAGTTAAGGATTTTCGCGGTCTGGAGAAATTATCGGAGGTTGGTGTCGTGGTCCTGCTGGTCATGGCCGCAGATGGTGACATTATCAAGATACGGGAATGTTGCGCGTAAGCCGTACCGGTCAACCATCGGTCCATCTCTCGCTGGAAGACCGAGACCGCATTAGTGACACCAAAGGCAACCCTTAAAAATTGGTAGAGCCGCCCATCTGCTTCGAAGGCAATGTACTTGCGGTCACTAGTGCGGAGGGGTAGCTGATGGTAAGCGGACTTGAGATCCACCATGGAGAAAACCTTGTATTGCGCAATCCTGTTTACCAGGTCGGCTATACGGGGGAGAGGGTACGCGTCCAGTTGCGTAAACCTGTTGATGGTCTGGCTATAGTCGATGACCATCCTATGTTTCTCCCCGGTCTTTACCACCACTACGTGAGCCCTCCAGGGACTGTTGCTTCCTTCGATGACCCCTTCCTTCAGCAGCCTTTGGACCTCGGACCTGATGAAGGTCCGGTCCTGGGCACTGTACCGCCTGCTCCTGGTGGCGACGGGTTTGCAATCCGGGGTGAGGTTCGCAAACAGGGAAGGCGGGTCGACCTAAAGGTTCGCGAGGCCGCAGACAGTAAGGGGGGTTATAGGGCCGCCAAATTTAAAAGTAAGGCTTTGTAGGTGGCACTGGAAATCCAGCCCAAGAAGGGTGGCTGCGCAGAGGTGCGGCAGAACGTACAGCTGGAAATTGCAGAATTCCCTGCCTTGGACAGTGAGGTTCGCTATGCAGAACTCCTTTATCTCCACTGTGTGTGACCCGGAGGCCAGGGAAATCCTTTGTTTTACGGGATGGGTGACAAGAGAACAGTGCCTTACCGTGTCGGGGTGGACAAAGCTTTCCGTGCTCCCGGAGTCGATCAGGCACAACGTCACGTTAGCCAATGGTAGACTCCTAGGTCTAGCCAATGGTCATCCACCTCTCAGGTACTGCAATACCTGGTATTACCACAACGGGGCAATGGGTGAGCCAGTTCAGACGAGCCAATCAGCGATCAAAGCGGCAGAACTGAGGTATCGCCGCATCAAAAAGAGCTGGGCAGACAGGTGCAGTCTCCCCCGGGGCCTAGGGGGAGCTGGAACTGGAAGGCAGCCTTTGCTGATGCACTGAGGGAACATCAGCAGGTAAACAAGGCAGAGGCTAGGACAGACATAAAGGCCGCAGTGCAGGCAGCAATGGCCAAGGCCCTGGCGGAGGTGCAGCAGGCCCTGGGCAGAGCAGAGGAGAAATTGGACGCCCAAGGGAAGAAACTGGAAGCCCAAGAGGCGACTATCAAGGAGCTGGAGAAAGCAGCGACTGACGTGAGCGACCGGATCACGGCCCTGGAGAGGGAGGTGGCGAGACTGGGCACAACACAGGGGAGCCTGAAGGGCAGAGTGGACGACCAGGAAAACCGCTCGAGGAGGCAAAATGTCAGGATAGTGGGCTTACCAGAGGGGATTGAGGGTAGAAACCCCACGGCATACGTGTCCGAGAGTGGGGAAGAAAACCTTTCCCAGCCCACCAGAAATGGACAGAGCACACCGGTCGCTGCGCCCGAAGCCCAAAGCAGGGGAACACCCGAGAGCAGTTATAGCTAAACTGCACCGGTACCAAGATCGGGAAACAATCCTGCGCTGGGCCAGGAAAAACAGAACCTGCAAATGGGAAGGACATGCCATTAGAATTTACGAGGACATTGGGGCAGACCTAGCCAGGAGACGGGCCGGGTTTAATAGAACAAAAGCAGCTCTTCACAAGAGCAACGTGCGTTTTGGTATGCTGCACCCAGCGAAACTCTGGGTCACATATCAGGAAAGAGAATACTTCTTTACAGCCCCTGCCGAAGCAAACAGGTTTGTCGAGGAACACGGGCTGGAAAACCACCAGCGAAGGTAGTAATGAGGGGCCCCTGGCAGGGGGCAACAACACGATGACGGGGGGGTGGGAGGGGTGAGGTAACGCCAGGCCCCCCCGCCCCCGCCACGGCGAGCGCACCCTGAACTAAGAACAGACCACTGCCCGAGAGACTGCTTCAGGTGGGAGGCCAGGCCCCAGCACGAGGGAACGAGAGTAGCGGAGAAGGGAGAGCAAGCAAGAGGAGTGCAGGGTAGGATAGGGGAAGAGCGGGCAGAAAACCGTAGAGGCCGGGCAGGGGAGAAGCGAGACAGGAACTCCCGAGAGGGGGGCCACCGTACTAGCAGGAAAGCTAGTGCCGGGGACATGCAACAAAGCAGGGCCGCAGCGCGCCCCCAACAGGGGGAAGGCGCCAGGCTGGAGGTGGGGGGAACCACTCAACAGAGACGGGAGAGCAAACTGGGACAGGAAAAGGGAAAAGAGGGACAAAGGAGGGGTACAAGGGCAAGGGGAGAGACCGGGAGGCGGGGGGACACAGGGAAGGAGAGACCGGGGAGGGGCGACACAGGGAAGGAGGGACAAACAGGGCTAGAAAAGGAATTGGGCTACAAAGTGCCACAACCAAGGGCTCGAAACAAGGAATCGCTGCAAGCACCCACCCAGTACGGTCTCTGGGCGAAGGGAGACCCCAGAGTGCAGGGGACTACCCGCAGGGCGGACGCACAGTGGCCAGCCATGTCAGGTGCCCCCGGGACAAAGGGAAACCCTGGAGCGCAGGGGCCCGACAGCATGGAGAGAGCAGTGACAGCGGCCATCCTGGACGGCCCCTAACAAAGGGAAACCCCGGAGGGCAGGGGCGCGCCCACCAGGTAAGTGTGGTTAATCCCACAGGAGCGAGGGGGCAGAAGCTATACGGGGGAGAGGGTACGCGTCCAGTTGTGTAAACCTGTTGATGGTCTGGCTATAGTCGATGACCATCCTATGTTTCTCCCCGGTCTTTACCACCACTACTTGAGCCCTCCAGGGACTGTTGCTTCCTTCGATGACCCCTTCCTTCAGCAGCCTTTGGACCTCGGACCTGATGAAGGTCCGGTCCTGGGCACTGTACCGTCTGCTCCTGGTGGCGACGGGTTTGCAATCCGGGGTGAGGTTCGCAAACAGGGAAGGCGGGTCGACCTTAAGGGTCGCGAGGCCGCAGACAGTAAGGGGGGGTATAGGGCCGCCGAATTGGAAGGTCAAACTTTGCAAGTTACATTGGAAGTCCAACCCCAGGAGTGTAGCCGCGCAGAGTTGCGGCAGGACATAAAGGCGGAAATTGTTGAATTTCCTGCCTTGGACCGTGAGGTCTGCTGGGCAAAACCCCTTTATCTCCACTGAGTGTGACCCGGAGGCCAGGGAGAATCTTTGGTTTACAGGGTGGGTAACAAGTGAACAGCGCCTTACCGTGTCGGAGTGTATAAAGCTCTCCGTGCTCCCAGAGTCAATCAGGCAAAACGTCTCGTGGCCGTTGATGAAGATCATCGTCGTTGCAGTCGCGAGTGTCCGAGGTCGATTTTGGTCCAGCGTCACCGAGGCCAGATGGAGCAGTTGTGGGTTGTGATCGGGCAGCGTGTAGTCGGCCGTGCTGGGGGCCTGGGGCCCCATCCAAGATGGCGTCTCCCAAGGGTCGCACATGGTGGTCGGGGATGGACAAAATGGTGGCGGGGATGGACAAAATGGCGGCGCCCATCCGTCCAGCGTGGCATCCGAGGGGCAAGATGGCCACGCCCGTGGGTCGGACGTGGCCCTAGGATAGGGGGGTGGTGGTGAGTGCTGGCCGCCTGGGGCCTGAAGGGAAGGTTGCCGCGGCGGTCTGGAGTCGTTGGAGACCATGGCCACGGCTCCTGCTTGGCAGACCCCCACAAAATGTCCGTCTTGCCGCACCCTTTGCAGGTGGAGGTGCGGGTTGGGAAGCGCTGGCGGGGGTGCTTTGCCTGCCCGCAGAATTAACAGCGGAGCCCAACGGAGTTAGCGGGCCGTCTTACAGTGCAGGCCTGCGGGGATACGGGGAAGGTCAGTGGGGCTGCCGCTGCGGGATGCCACGCAGCCCAGGGGGCCGCTGTGCGGTCGGGCGCATAGGTCTGCGTGTTTCTGGAGGCAACATCCATGGACCCTGCCAGGGCCCGTGCTTCTCTCAGTCCCAGGGTGTCCTTTTCTAAAAGTCTTTGGCGGATCTCTGAAGAGCTCATACCTGCTACGAAGGCAACCCGGATTAGAAGTTCCATGTGCTCGCTGCGCGAAACTAGCGGGCAGCCACAGTTTCTGCCCAGCACCAGTAGCGCACGGTAGAACTCCTCCAGCGATTCCCCAAGCCTTTGCCGTCTAGTTGCAAGCAGGTGACGTGCGTAGACCTGGTTTACAGGGCGTATATAATGTCCCTTTAACAGTTCGATCGCATCATCATAGTCCATAGATGAGGGAGAAGATTCCAGGGCTTACTCTCGAGTGCAGGAGATGCAGTTTCTGTTCTCCTGAGGGGGTGCCTCCAGCCGTCTCGAGGTAGCCTTTAAAACACCCCAGCCAGCGCTTAAATATCACCGCCGAGTTCTCCGCGTGGGGGCTGAGTTGTAGACACTCCGGCTTGATTCGGAGATCCATTCTTTCAGCTTAAGAGTAGCCTATTAAATTGATGCGCGATCAATTAAACTCAAAGACGAAGTTGTATCATAACTGAAGGCTTTAATAGACTAGATCTGTTCCCCAGCAGCTTCGGTACAGAATGAGGTCTGCTGGGACGGCACCTGTTCTTATACCCTACCAGTCAGGGCGGACCACATACCAAACAGCCAATGGTAAACTGCTAGGCTTACCCAATGGTCTACAGCCTCTCGGGTCCTGCCATACCTGATACTACCACACCCTCTTAGTACGGCCTTTAGTGCTTCCCAGAACGTGGAGGGTGAGACCTCCCCGTTCTGGTTGTTCTCTGTGTACTCTGCAATGGCCCATGATAACCTTTCGTTGAAGGCCTTGTCCACTAGTAGGATGACGTCCAACCTCCATGTGGGGCGTTGAGCCCTGCCCGTCTCCAGCCTCACGTCCATGTAGTGTGGAGCATGGTCTGATATCACAATTGCGGAGTATTCCACCTTGTCTATCCCCGGAAGCACCGTTTTCCCTACCACAAAGAAGTAAATTCTGGTGTATACGTTGTGTACTGGGGAGAAGAAGGAGAATTCCTTATCCCCCGTGTGGGCGAATCTCCAGGAGTCCACCGCTCCCATCTGCTCCATAAAGTGACTGAGTTCCCTTGCCATGCTTGAGGTTTTCCCCGTTTTGGGGTTTGATCTGTCTTTCTTTGGGTCCTGTACACAGTTGAAGTCCCCCCCCCCCCCCCCGCCCCCCCCCCCCTATGATTAGTCAATGCGTCGCTATGACAGGGATTTCTGCCATGGTCTTCTTGATGAAGCTCGTGTCATCCCAGTTGGGTGCGTACACGTTAACTAGTACTACCGGTGCCCCATCCAGGGTCTCGCTGACCATGGTATACCGTCCCCCTGGGTCCATAACCGTCTTTGTCGCCCTAAACATCGTCCTCTTGCCGATCAATATCGCCACCCCCTTACCCTTGTTCCATTGCAGGAATGGTAGGTCTGTCCCACCCAGCCCTTTCTTACCCGCAGTCGGTCCTGCTCTCTCAGGTGTGTCTCTTGGAGGAAGACTATGTCAGCCCTCATATTTCTTAGGTGGGTGAGGACTCTAGATCACTTCACTGGGCCGTTGAGTCCCCTTACGTTCCAGGTGACTATCCTGGTGGGGGGCTTCTGCCCCCTCGCTCCTGTGGGATTAACCACACTTACCTGGTGGACGCGCCCCTGCCCTCCGGGGTTTCCCTTTGTTAGGGGCCGTCCAGGATGGCCGCTGTCACTGCTCTCTCCATGCTGTCGGGCCCCTGCGCTCCAGGGTTTCCCTTTGTCCCGGGGGCACCCGACATGGCTGGCCACTGTGCGTCCGCCCTGCGGGTAGTCCCCTGCACTCTGGGGTCTCCCTTCGCCCAGAGACCGTACTGGGTGGGTGCTTGCAGCGATTCCTTGTTTCGAGCCCTTGGTTGTGGCACTTTGTAGCCCAATTCCTTTTCTAGCCCTGTTTGTCCCTCCTTCCCTGTGTCGCCCCTCCCCGGTCTCTCCTTCCCTGTGTCCCCCCGCCTCCCGGTCTCTCCCCTTGCCCTTGTACCCCTCCTTTGTCCCTCTTTTCCCTTTTCCTGTCCCAGTTTGCTCTCCCGTCTCTGTTGAGTGGTTCCCCCCACCTCCAGCCTGGCGCCTTCCCCCCTGTTGGGGGCGCGCTGCGGCCCTGCTTTGTTGCATGTCCCCGGCACTAGCTTTCCTGCTAGTACGGTGGCCCCCCTCTCGGGAGTTACTGTCTCGCTTCTCCCCTGCCCGGCCTCTACGGTTTTCTGCCCGCTCTTCCCCTATCCTACCCTGCACTCCTCTTGCTTGCTCTCCCTTCTCCGCTACTCTCGTTCCCTCGTGCTGGGGCCTGGCCTTCCACCTGAAGCAGTCTCTCGGGAAGTGGTCTGTTCTTAGTTCAGGGTGCGCTCGCCGTGGCGGGGGCGGGGGGGCCTGGCGTTACCTCACCCCTCCCACCCCCCCGTCATCGTGTTGTTGCCCCCTGTCAGTGGCCCCTCATTACTACCTTCGCTGGTGGTTTTCCAGCCCGTGTTCCTCGACAAACCTGTTTGCTTCGGCAGGGGCTGTAAAGAAGTATTCTCTTTCCTGATATGTGACCCAGAGTTTCGCTGGGTGCAGCATACCAAAACGCACGTTGCTCTTGTGAAGAGCTGCTTTTGTTCTATTAAACCCGGCCCGTCTCCTGGCTAGGTCTGCCCCAATGTCCTCGTAAATTCTAATGGCATGTCCTTCCCATTTGCAGGTTCTGTTTTTCCTGGCCCAGCGTAGGATTGTTTCCATATCTTGGTACCGGTGCAGTTTAGCTATAACTGCTCTCGGGTGTTCCCCTGCTTTGGGCTTCGGGCGCAGTGACCGGTGTGCTCTGTCCATTTCTGGTGGGCTGGGAAAGGCTTTCTTCCCCACTCTCGGACACGTATGCCGTGGGGTTTCTACCCTCAATTCCCTCTGGTAAGCCCACTATCCTGACATTTTGCCTCCTCGAGCATTTTCCTGGTCGTCCACTCTGCCCTTCAGGCTCCCCTGTGTTGTGCCCAGTCTCGCCACCTCCCTCTCCAGGGCCGTGATCCGGTTGCTCACGTCAGTCGCTGCTTTCTCCAGCTCCTTGATAGTCGCCTCTTGGACTTCCAGTTTCTTCCCTTGGGCGTCCAATTTCTCCTCTGCTCTGCCCAGTGCCTGCTGCACCTCCGCCAGGGCCTTGGCCATTGCTGCCTGCACTGCGGCCTCTATGTCTGTCCTAGCCTCTGCCTTGTTTACCTGCTGATGTTCCCTCAGTGCATCGGCAAAGGCTGCCTTCCAGTTCCAGCTCCCCCTAGGCCCCGGGGGAGACTGCACCTGTCTGCCCAGCTCTTTTTGATGCGGCGATACCTCAGTTCTGCCGCTTTGATCGCTGATTGGCTCGTCTGAACTGGCTCACCCATTGCCCCGTTGTGGTAATACCAGGTATTGAGTACCTGAGAGGTGGATGACCATTGGCTAGACCTAGGAGTCTACCATTGGCTAACGTGACGTCGTGCCTGATCGACTCCGGGAGCACGGAAAGCTTTGTCCACCCCGACACGGTAAGGCACTGTTCTCTTGTCACCCATCCCGTAAAACAAAGGATTTCCCTGGCCTCCGGGTCACACACAGTGGAGATAAAGGAGTTCTGCATAGCGAACCTCACTGTCCGAGGCAGGGAATACTGCAATTTCCGCCTGTACGTGCTGCCGCACCTCTGCGCAGCCACCCTTCTTGGGCTGGATTTCCAGTGCCACCTACAAAGCCTTACTTTTAAATTTGGCGGTCCTATAACCCCCCTTATTGTCTGCGGCCTCGCGAACCTGTAGGTCGACCCGCCTTCCCTGTTTGCGAACCTCACCCCGGATTGCAAACCCGTCGCCACCAGGAGCAGACGGTACAGTCCCCAGGACCGGACCTTCATCAGGTCCGAGGTCCAAAGGCTGCTGAAGGAAGGGGTCATCGAAGGAAGCAACAGTCCCTGGAGGGCTCAAGTAGTGGTGGTAAAGACCGGGGAGAAACATAGGATGGTCATCGACTATAGCCAGACCATCAACAGGTTTACGCAACTGGACGCGTACCCTCTCCCCCGTATAGCCGACCTGGTAAACAGGATAGCGCAATACAAGGTTTTCTCCACGGTGGATCTCAAGTCTGCCTACCACCAGCTGCCCCTCCGTCATGGTGACCGCCAGTACACTGCCTTCGAAGCAGATGGGCGGCTCTATCACTTTTTAAGGGTTCCCTTCGGTGTCACGAACGGGGTCTCGGTCTTCCAACGTGAGATGGACCGAATGGTTGACCGGTACGGCTTACGCGCAACGTTCCCGTATCTTGATAACGTCACCATCTGCGGCCATGACCAGCAGGACCACGACACCAACCTCCGAAAATATCCTTAATCTGACCTACAATAAGGATAAATGCGTGTTTAGCACCGACCGTCTAGCCATCCTAGGCTACGTAGTGCGAAATGGAGTCATAGGCCCCGACCCTGAGTGCATGCGCCCTCTCATGGAATTCCCCCTCCCTCACTGCCCCAAGGCCCTAAAGCGCTGCCTCCGCTTCTTTAGCTATTATGCACAATGGGTCCCTAATTACGCAGACAAGGCTCGACCCCTGATCCAGTCCACAACATTCCCCCTGTCGACGGAGGCCCGCCAGGCCTTCTGCAGCATCAAAGCGGACATCGCAAAAGCCATGATGCGTGCCATCGACGAGTCCCTCCCCTTCCAGGTCGAGAGCGACGTGTCCGACGTAGCTCTGGCGGCCACCCTCAACCAGGCGGGCAGGCCCGTGGCTTTCTCCTCCCGCACTCTCCATGCTTCCGAAATTCGCCACTCCTCGGTCGAAAAGGAGGCCCAGGCCATAGTAGAAGCTTTGCGACACTGGAGGCATTACCTGGCCGGCAAGAGATTCACTCTCCTCACGGACCAACGGTTGGTGGCATTCATGTTCGATAATGCGCAGCGGGGCAAGATTAAAAACGACAAGCTCTTACGGTGGAGGATAGAACTCTCCACCTACAATTACGAGATCTTGTACCGTCCCGGGAAGCTGAACAAGCCTCCTGATGCCCTGTCCCGCAGCACTTGTGCCACCGCACAAGTGGACCGCCTCCGAGCCCTCCACGAGGGCCTCTGCCACCCGGGGGTCACTCGCTTTTTCCACTTCATTAAGGCCCGCAACCTGTCCTACTCCATCGAGTTACCCTCGACATCACGGTACCTCCATACCTGGTCCTACCATGCAAAAGGGGACAGTAACGCTGGCCATCACCCCGCTGGGTTCTTTTTTAACAGGGGGTGAATGTGGTAATACCAGGTATTGCAGTACCTGAGAGGTGGTGAACGTACATAGCTCCGCCCTGAGAGGCAGGGTATAAGAACCAATGCCATCCCAGCAGCCTTCACTTTCTGTATCGAAGCTGCTGGGTACAGTTCAGCTGATTAAAGCCTATTAGTTATGACTCACCTTGTCTCGAGAGTAATTGATTGTACATCACCCGTCTGCCTTTGGTGCCCCTTCTCCCTCTGCTTTGGCTCCCTTCTGGCATTTCCCCCCCCTTTTTTTCCCTCCCCTCCTCTTATTTATTTATTTATTTATTTATTTTCTCACCCCCCACTTCCCTTTTTCTTCTCCCCTCCCTTCTCTCCTTTACCACTTTATTTTTCCCTCTTTTATAAAATTCTTCTCAGGTGAACTTGTTTTGTGTGAGAACAAAAAAAGTGCAAAAAGAATTTTTTTTTTTTAAGTTTTAAAAGTTTAAAAGTTTTCTTTTCAGAGTTTTGTTTTTGCAAAAGTTCTTTTTTCCTTCCTTTTCCTCACTCACCCAGGTCAAGAGAGAGAGAGAGAGAGTGACTTCTGGTCCGGTGTCCCTCTTTGTTCCTGCCTCGTGGTGGTCGCCGCCGGGGGGGGGGTGGTGGAATCGGTCGGACGGTCCCCGTTCCGTTCCACGCTGCTGTCCCCGCTGCTGGGTCTGGGCCGCTGCTCGTCGCACCCTGCGCTCTCCTGCTGGGGGGGGGGGCGGGCTGTCAGTCGCTCCTCCGTTCCTTCCTCCCTGCAGGTTCGGCCCCCGCTTCGGTCCTGGCCACCGCATCGGTCCTGGCCACTGCATGTCCTGCCCTGTGCTCTGCTGCCATGCGTGTTGGGGGTTGGAGCGGGGGGGGGGGGGGGGGGGGGGGTGCCGGATCGCTCCTCTCCCGAGGTCGCAGTTCCCCTGCTCCCGATTTCGCGGGAAACTTAAACTTTAACAAATGTTAACATTTTTTTTAAAATCCGGAGGCCCCCTGAAAAACCCCCGACTTCGTGGAACTGCGGGAGCCTTTCTGCTGCGACCGCTCCGCTCATGAACGCCACCGGAAGTCGATGAGGAGGAATAAACCCTACCCAGGACCTCTGCCCACAGACCTGCTTCCAACTCTTCTGAGACCCGTCTTTGAAGGTCTTTTCTCACTTCCTCCACCAGGCTGGTCAGGTTCCACTTGTGGACCTGTGTCCAGTCTCTGGCTATCTGGATCCCCAGGTAATGGAATCTGTTTTGGGCCATTTTCAACGGGGAGCCCCTCCAGCTCTTTTAGGTTCACTGGGAATGTCTCGCTTTTGCCCAGGTTAGGTTTGTAGCCCGAGAAGGTTCCAAACTCTTTCAGTATTTGCAGCATTGCCTTCAGTCTCTCCTGTGGCTTCGTGACATAGAGGAGCAGGTCACCTGCATAGAGTGAGACTCTGTGCTCTCTGTCTCCTCTCCGAATTCCCTTCCAGCCTTTTGCGTCCCGCAGGGCTATCGCCAGGGGTTCGAACACTAGTGCGTACAAGAGTGGGGACAGGGAGCAGCCCTGTCTTCCTCTCTGTAGCTGGAAGTATTCAGAGCTAGTGGTGTTAGTTCAGATAATTGCTTTGGGAGCGTTGTAAAGGAGCCTCACCCAGGCTGTGAACCCTGCTCCTAGCCCAAACCATTCCAGTACTCGAGGAGGTAGTTCCATTCGACTCTGTCGAAGGCCTTTTCTGCGTCCAGGGAGATGATCACCTCTGGTGTTCTCTCTGGGGGGGGGGGGGGGGGGGGGGGGGTGCCCCTTGCCAATGAGTCCGCGAACATGTCCCTTAAGTGTGGGGCCAGGACTGGTGCAAACGTTTTGTTAAAGTGCACCGGGAACCCGTCGGGTCCGGTGCCTTCCCCGCCTGCATGGAGCTGATGCTCTCCATGATTTCTCCCAGATCTATTGGTGCTTCCAGTTCCCCTCTTCTGTCTTCCCCCACAACTGGTAGTTCCAGTCCGTCTCGGAACTGTTTCCACCCCGCGTCCCCGTTGGGGGGCTCGGAGGTGTACAGTCCCTGGTAGAAGGTCTCAAATGCTCAATTTACCTCCTTTGGTTCTGTTACCAGTCTGCCTCTGCTATCCTTTACCGGCGCTATTTCCCTCGTGGCTGCCTACTTCCTCAGCTGGTGAACCAATAGGCGGCCAGCCTTGTCTCCATGTCTGGCGGAGTTGGTACACTGCTTTCCGCATGGATAGCAGGCTAAAATCCATTTGCAGCTTTTTCCTCTCTGCCAGCAGCTCTACGGTCGGGGCCTCAGAGTATTTTCTGTCGACTTCCAGAATGGAGTCAACCAGTTGTTGCCTGGCCACCCTCTCTTCCCTGTCTCTGCTTGCCTTGTAGGCTATGATCTCTCCTCTAATCACGGCCTTCAGTGCCTCCCAAAACATGGAGGGTTGAGACCTCCCCGTTTTGGTTGTTACTAATGTAGTCGCCTATGGCCCGTGATGTTTTTTGGCAGCAGGCCTTGTCGGCCAGGGGGTCCGTGTCCAGCCTTCATGTGGAGCGCTGAGCCCGGCCTGTCTCCAACCTCACATCCATATCGTGTGGAGCGTGGTAGGAGATAATGATCGCGGAGTATTCAGTTCCCGTGATCCCTGGAAGCACAAATATCTCCACTGCAAAGAAGTCGATACGGGTGTACTTGTGAAAAGTATGAGAATTCCTTTTCTCGCGGGTGCAGGAACCTCCATGGGTCCACCGCCCCCATCTGCTCCATGAAAGCTCCTTGTTCCCCAGCCATGCCAGTCTTTTTCCCCATTCTGAGGTTTGATCGGTCGGTCAGTGGGTCCTGCACGCAGTTAAAGTCGCCCCCCATAATCAGTCGGAATGTGTCACGGTCGGGGATTTCCGCCATGGTCTTCTTTATGAATTCTGTGTCATCCCAGTTGGGAGCGTACACATTTACCATTACGCCCGGTGCCCCTTCCAGGACACCGCTGACCATGACGTACCGTCCCCTGGGTCCATAACTGTCTTGGTTTCCGTAAACCTCGTCCTCTTGCTAATTAATATTGCCAGCCCCGTAGCCCTCGTCCCGTAGCATGAGTGGTACACCTGTCCCACCCAGCCCTTTCTTACCAGCAGTCGGTCCTTCTCCCTCAGATTTGTCTCTTGTAGGTAGATTATGTCTGCTTTCAGGCTTCTTAGGTGGGTGAAGACGCTGGATCTTTTCACTGTGTATGCCACGTGGGTGCGCCCCTGCACTCCGGGGTCTCCCTTCGCCCTTAACCCCTCCCGAGTGGCTGTTTGTGGCGCCCTCTTGGCTCCTTGCCCATGCTCCATGCCCACTGAGGCCTGTGTCTGCACTGCTTCTCTACCTTGCCCTTCTCTTTGCTTTTCTTTTGTTCTGCGCTCTCCCCCCCAACTCCCCCCCCCCCCCCCCTCCCCCCAGCCCCTGTCCCTCTGGCCCCTCCCTGTGTTCTCCCCCCCTCTTCTGCCCCGTCCCCTCCCCCTCCTTGTGCCAGGCGCTCCCTCTCCCCTGATGTTTTCATGATCCTATCCTGTTTCTCCCAAGATGTCTGGTGGGGCAATATGCATTTCTAGTCCTGTCTCTTAGTTGTATTAAGCCAGTTGCGATGTCATTATCCTGTTACTTGCTGTGCTCACGTAGGTTATGCTCTTTCTGTTTTTTAAAAATCCCTTCCTTGTATTATTTTGTAACATTGTTGCGTTATTTTATAAAATGTAAAATCTCCATAAACATACTTTTTTAAAAAAGATGTGAGCAGCTGGGTGGGAAGCTGTAGGAAAGGGAAGCAGAAAGAGAAGAATGACAACAGCTGAGAAAATATTCTGAGTTTATGTTGACATTGTTTATTCAGTGATTTCAGAGAAAAGTCCTGCTTATTCTGGAATTTCAAGTATGCTTTGATTGGAAAATAATTTCATAATTTTTGTCATATTGAAAGAGGAGAATGCTTGGTGGAGTATGTAGGCAGAGTATGGATGTTAGTCTTTAATGTCAACACAACAGTAGCAGAGCATTGTAGCATGTTGATTATCAGCTTAATTCAGACATTGAGCATAAGGATCACATTGATATCACTTAAAACCAGCAGTTATTTTGGCTACTAGTAACAAAATGGATTTCTGTTCAAATCCAATCCCTTCCCAAGGCTTGATATGCAGAACTTTTGACCTAGTTCTTACATTTCATGACTGGAAATTTCAGTTTGTCTTCATTTCACAGGAGGTAGATTAAGACATTTTGCAGATACGGTAACGGTCACAATTGATTTGAATTTTAATCATCACAGAACAGTAGACACTTGCAAATCTGACCTGCAATAGTTTCTGCTTTAAAGATCCAAGAGCAAAATTCCATAATTTGTGTACCCTTTTAACTTATTAAAAAAAGAGTTATATGTTTATTGGTGCATTGCCATTGTTATCTCTTCTGGTTCCCCCAAGTTAGAAATGATCACACTTTAGACTCCAAATAACAGTGAGTGTATTTCTTACATTTCTCCACACAGCTGTAGACTGATAGACCAAAGGTGGAATTCTCGCTGGGCAGCAGGCTGGGCAGCAGGCTGGGCAGCAGGCTGGGCAGCAGGCTGGGCAGCAGGCTGGGTCTACACGCATGAGCTTCCACTTTCCAGCTTATTAATTATGCAAGTGTGAGGAGCTCAGCAAATCTTGTTGCGCGGCATGCAGGAAGTCTCCTGGCCTGCCGTTACATCATGGTGTTGAAGGTCCTGCCGCTATATTCAAAGGGCACCCGGAAAAACATTCACTAATTGGGGCAGCACGGTAGCATTGTGGATAGCACAATTGTTTCACAGCTCCAGGGTCCCAGGTTCGATTCCGGCTTGGGTCACTGTCTGTGCGGAGTCTGCACATCCTCCCCGTGTCTGTGTGAGTTTCCTCCGGGTGCTCCGGTTTCCTCCCACAGTCCAAAGATGTGCAGGTTAGGTGGATTGGCCATGATAAATTGCCCTTAGTGTTGAGTGGGGTTACTGGGGTATGGGTATAGGGTGGAGGTGTTGACCTTGGGTCGGGTGCTCTTTCCAAGAGCCGGTGCAGACTCGATGGGCTGAATGGCCTCCTTCTGCACTGTAAATGCTATGATAATCTATGATAATTGCAAACCAGGAGCTCTGCTCTTCTCCTTCAGACTCCTTGTGGCAGCTTGTGCTGAAGAAGCCATTGATGTGACCAACTACATCCAGGGACATATGAGGGAGCTTCTGGCATTGTCTTTCATTCATCTTTAAATAAGAGCATCGCCAGTGATACAGCCATGGTTGGGCCAATGCTCGCCATTGCAGTGCTCCATGTTTTCCACCTCTTGGCCTTACAGAGACCCAGCTGCCTCTTGCTGCTTAGGCCCTGCTCCTCATGGCCCTTGCCAAATGATGATTCTTCTCCTTATCCGGATGAGAACCATTACCAAGATAGGGTTGCCTGCTGCCTGCATCATTGACATCTGTGGATGTGTGAACAAATTGAAGTGATAGATTAAATGTCCTTTACAACATTTTGTCCTTTACAAAATTCTCTCCATCAGTAAGTCAGCAGGGAAGTGTTAAGTCCTCCACCTGATCTCTGTCGAGCCATGACATCCCCACCCCTTCCAGGTAAAGGACATCATGGAAGACCAGAAATTGGTGTTCCTCCCATTCATATATGAATGTGCATGGAGGCATTACTCTTTGACCAGGGTGATGAGAACCATGTGCAAGAAGCATCTCGTAGACATTTTTCCATTTGTACCCCCTATCCTTGAAACTCTATGGAGGCTTAATTGCCTTGGCAGCATAGAACACCTAACCACATGATCAGCCATGACCATTCACCCAGGAGGATGGAGGTTTGGAGTCATTCCCCTTGGAGGTATTCCAGCTCCCTCTTTCTTTTCATCCCTGTCTTTCACTGCAGCTGATGGCAAATGGTGCAGAATGAACGGCAGCTCCATACCTGGCTGGGATCTTGATGTTATGAGATTCATGAGTCAGAAACAAGTCTGCTGTAATGAGGGCTTCACCATAAAGAGGAAAAGACAAGCCTGCATCTTTGACATCCAATTGACTCATAATTATTAGGGTAGCCCATCAGTCACTTGTGCTGACGTTGAACTCCACCCATATGAAAAGACCCTCCTCCCACCTTGAGGCATCTCACTGACTGAAAAACTGTATGGTCAAGGTCAGTTGGAAAAATGTTGCATGTCACTTTTCAAACTTGCTCCACCACCTTCTATCCCCTTCCTGTCACCCACCAACTTTCCCCCATCATTATGGACCCAGACAATATCACCATTCCTCTCCTTCTGTCACCCTTGAACATCCCTCCGTTGCCCTGGACCTATCACACACCACCTCATTAGGCCTAGGCCTTTCCTCTCTTCAGAGCCGATGCCCATTACTGTCGCTACACCCATCCTGACCCTGCCCCCTCCCATTAACCGAGTCACCTACTTGACCCCCTGTGACTCACCCAATGGGACCTTCAACTAACTGACTCTTATCCTGAATCTGTCACCTCATAGCATCCCACTCCCCCCTCTGACTGTGACTGTTTCCTCCTATCATCAGTACCCCGAGTTCTCCCCCAAGACTGCACTGTTGACATGAATGACCCTGCCTTCTAGGACACCGCCCGCTTCTTTGGACACTCTCTACATCATTCCGCCCCCCCCCCCCCCGCCCCCCCTCCTCCCGTAAGAGTGCCTTGTCTGGCCACCATTTGCTCCACTCTTCCGCCTTGCCTGCTTATTCCTGCTTCTAATCTCTACCTGCCTCACTTGTCTACCCTTGGCACAGCATTTTCTAACAGCACTTGGTGAAGTTTTGTGAGGCCCCTGAGAAGGAAAAAGCAACAACTATTGACATTAAAGTCATTGATGAATTGAAGCTCACCAAGTGTACGTCACATATGTACAGTCAGGAAATAGACTTCTAATTTCTCACTGGTGGGGTACTTAATTTGAAGGAGGACAATAATTTCATAAGTTGGCCTTTTAATGAGTATTCAGAAGATGCAAATGATTGCAAACATGGGGCGGGATTCTCCGCAATCGGCGCGATGTCCGCCGACCGGCGCCAAAAACGGCGCGAATCAGTCCGGCATCGCGCTGCCCCAAAGGTGCGGAATTCTCCGCATCTTGAGGGGCTGAGCCCTCACCTTGAGGGGCTAGGCCCGCGCCGGACTGATTTCCGCCCCGCCGGCTGGCGGGAAAGGCCTTTGGCACCCCGCCAGCTGGCACGGAAATGACTTTGCCGTGCGGCGCATGCGCGGGAGCGTCAGCGGCCGCTCACGGCATCCCCGCGCATGCGCAGTGGAGGGGGTCTCTTCCACCTCTGCCATAGTGAAGACCATGGTGAAGGTGGAAGGAAAAGAGTACCCCCATGGCACAGGCCCACCCGCGGATCGGTGGGCCCCGATCGCGGGCCAGGCCATCGTGGGGGCACCCCCCGGGGCCAGATCGCCCCGCTGCCCCCCCAGGACCCCGGAGCCCGCCCGCGCCGCCTTGTCCCGCCGTTCGAAAGGTGGTTCAATCCACGCCGGCTGGCGCGGCGCGATTCCCGCCCCCGCCGAATCTCCGGTGGCGGAGAATTCAGGACACGGCGGGGGCGGGATTCACGCCGGCCCCCGGCGATTCTCCGACCTGGTGGGGGGTCGGAGAATCGCGCCCATGGTTCCTGACATAGATCAGTGGGAAACTTTACATTTAACCTCCAATCAAAGTTGGGAGAGCAACATTTCAAATTAATCCATCACACCAAATTTAGCGTCCTCCTCGCCACGTTTCCTGCCACTGGTGGGAGTGGAAATTTCCACCCTGATACTTTGTTATTTGGCACATGACCCCAGTGCGACAGTGAATGTGACAACCTGGGACATATATTCACATAACGATTAGATCCTAACTCTTCATGAACAATGGGCACAATCTCATTGGTGCAGATCCTTGCAAACCGGTTAGATCGCGGGAGAGGCGGAAATGGGGATCTGCGCCAGGTGCTGATCGGTTTCCGGTCTAATTCCCCTTGGCGGGTTCCAGATCCCGCCCGGATGTGGCGAGGTACCAATTAGCACCGATTGAGGGCAATCTCCATCTCATTAATGAGGTGGATGCCCCATCTAATTGTTTCCTGGGATCTAACCAGCTCCCCAGCGGGAGGTTACGCGGGCGTTCTTTTACACACCTGTTTAAAATCGGGAACCTAGCGTAATGGATGCTGTGGGGATCGAAGGAGGTGAGAAGCCATTTTCTAAATCAGGCATGTGGCCCAAGGGCACTGGAGCTGCTGCTGCAGTGCTCCGGGGGTGGGGCGGGGTTGAGCTGGGAATGGTGTAGCATCTGTGCCATGTCCCTGTGGACCTGGCACCCCGTGAAGTTGGAGGATACCTGCTCCCAGTGGCTGTGAAGGTCACCGCAGGCCTGAACATTTATGCCACCAGTTCATTCCAGGGCTCGAGCGGGGACTTGCGTGGCATATCACAACATATAGTCCACAAGTGCATCCATGAAGTCACGGATGCCCTGTACGCCCGGGCAGCTGACTATATAAACTTTGAGCTGGATCAAGCCCATCAAGATGCCCGGGCATCAGCATTCTCTGCGAGGGGGTAATTGATGGTCTGCATGTCGCCTTGCATGTACTGGGGCATCAGAGAGCGGCCTTCATTAACAGGAAGGGGTTCCATTCCCTGAATGTTCGACTCATGTGCGACTACCACCTCTGAAGATCCCCAGGATGACAGGTTGGCTGTTAGGGGGAATAAGGGGTACCCGCTGAGGTCCAGGCTGATGGTGCCACTACAGAGGCTGGAGACCAATGCGGAATCACATTATAACAAGGCACGTGTTGCCAGCTTTGCTGCCATTGAGCGGTGCATTGGACTGCTCAATATACAGTTCCGATGCGTTGACTGCTCTGGTGGAGCACATCAGTGTTCCCCCTCCCTCCAGATGAGGAGGGGCTGGAGGATGAGCATGAGGAGGACCCGCAAGATCAGCCGGCAGAAGGAAGACAGGCGATAGCGGCAAGGGTCCAGCATGCCCGGAGGGCCAGGGAGGCCCTCACCCTCGCTCACTTCTCATAGGATGAGGTTTTGTCCGATATCTCACCTCCTCCACCCTACCCCCCCCCCCCCCCCCCCCACTCCCCCCTTCTACCCCCAGTCCCCTCAGTGGTGATATACTTGTAAACAATATTGGAGATAGTTGGCGGTGCGACCCCCAACCAGTAGGTGGCTGCACAGCTCCACCATGCAGTCTCGAGACAGTGGTCATGTGACAAGGCACTCAGATATAAGCCAGGGCAAATCCAGTGATGGTTGTAAGATGTACATGAGGACAGTGGTGCACCGGGGTAGTTCCAGAGGAGTATAAAGAAACTCCATGGTAACTTGCTCTGTATCTGATCATTACCGTACCACGTGTGCATTAATAAAGATTCTGGTTTGGACAAGTCACAAGTAGTTCTGTGGATCCCTTGCTAGACATCGAACACCAAACACAACATGGTACCAGAGTGCTGAAGATTTGAAGATCACGACGGCAGTGACAAAGTTAAAATTCGGCGCAAGGTCCGCCCTGGTGAACTGCAGCCATTGGCGACTAAAGGCAGTAAAGGACACTGAAGCTCGAGATGGACGAAAGTGCTCCACTAGCTTCAAGTATCGCATATACTCTTTATACTCCTCTGGAACTACCCCAGTATCGCATAATGTAGACGGAAACTGGCGGCTTTTCAAACAGCATTTCGAACTCTATGTATCAGGCCTAGGCTTGCAGGCACAGCCTGACGAAAGGCGAATAGCATTGCTGATAACCGTGGCAGGTCCACAAGCAATTGAACTGTAAAATACTTTTCCTTTTGACAATGAGAAGGAGAGCGAGAGATACGATGAAGTCATTGATACTTTGATCGACATTCCTCCCCCCAAAAGAATGAAAGATTTGAGAGAGATATGTTCCATGTACCCAGACACCTGGCAAATCGTTCAACAGTTTTGTCACTGACTTGAGGCTGAAGCCCCGACATGCAACTTCAGTAGCCTGAAATCTTCTCTGATCCACGCTTTCGTGTATCAAATGATAAGCTATATGAGAGTTTGCTGCGGGAAGAAAATTTGGTAATGGAACACGCAATAAAGATTTGCCAGGCGAGCGAGACAGCTTAACAGCAAATCAGCACACTCTACTCGAAACAACACAGAGGAAGATGCCAGCGCCATTAGTGGTGTGACGCACGTCATGAAGAAACATGGTCTCAGTGCGGGTGGCTGCTTTAAGTGGCCGACAGGAGCTGCCATCTTGTGCCAGAAATGTGGCAATCGCCATGGCCCACGGCAATGTCTGGCCTTTGGAAAAGTCTGTTCCAGGTGCAGCCATGTTGGGAATTTTGCAAAACAGTGTTTTGTGCGTCCTACAATGGACCATAGAAGATCATTAACTGTGGTTGATGAGATACCTCCGGACGAACAGTTCTTCATTGATCTCATTGCAACCAAGGACCAGAAGAGTCCGACTAAAAGAGATGAAGACGCAATTTCAAAAAAGAGCGAAGCAAGTAAGAACTTGCTGCACACCATCAAAACCAGATGGAAAACAATGGTGTTCCTAAATAACTCATTATTACAAAGCGACCTTGACATTAAAACGGGGACCAACCTCCTCAGTCGGTCTGCTTTGCATGAGCTGAATACGGAGCTGAAAGTTGCTGATTGGCCGGGACTGCCAATATATTACGGCATAAAAAAGATGGAGACTTTCGGTGAATGTGAACTTGAGTTCGCCGTGGGCGACATGACATACAGGTTACTGAAAGTTCAATCCATCATAAGAGCGGATGCATGTGAATCCCTGAACTTAGTTGAGCAACTGTATATCCCTGAAGATAGGTGGCCAGCTGAATACAATGGATCCATACAAGACATCATAGTGTACACATTTGATGAGGATTCAGAAGAAATCCAGGCAGAGGATGACAAATCAGGCAAAGAGACGGAACAGCCAGCGAGCATTCCACAATTCTGTTTAACAGTCTTCAAGAAGGTGTATGTGCTCATTGGCATGATGCAGGAGCATGTACAGTGAGCCCGTATTAAAGCATTTACAAGATGTGAATATTAAATGTTCAGAGCATGAAAAGCCGAGGAGCTTCACGCTGGAATTTAAGTTTGAGCCCAATGAGTATTTCACAAACGAGGTGATTACGAAAGCATACCAAATGGATTTGCGGGCTGACAAGCTTCAAACTTCATTCTTTGATGAACCAGAAATCATGGGGTGCACAGGCTGTAAGATCGACTGAAAGAAAGGCAAAATTGTCACGTTGAAACGATTAAAACTAAACCGAAGCACAAAGGTCGAAGCACTCGCAAAACAGTTACGAAAACTGTTCCAAATGAATCATTCTTTAATTTCTTCAGTCCTCCTGAAGTTCCACAACGTGGAATGTTAAGCAAAAGTTCGGCAGCAAAACCCGATGCTGACTTTGCATTTGGCTGCCTCCTGCGGGAACACATAGTTCCGTGTGCAATGTTGTATTTTACAGGAGAAATTATTGCAGAAGATGCTGAATCCAACGATGAGGAGTATGAAGATATATATGATGACATTGAAGACAATGAGGAAAGTAATGGCGTGGTAGGTGATCCAGATAAAGACCAATATGAAATGCTTGTGAATCTCTTTTGCAGGAGCGAGGACAGGCTTATTGAAGAGGCCCAAGAAGCACTACTCCGGTGGTTTGGAAGGAATGATGAGGTGGTCACGGGGGAGGCCCGTGCGCTGGACACTGAGAAGGGCGGGAGCTCTGAGATGGCGCACTCCAAAACAAAAACTGAGATCGCAGTGGCTGATACCTTAGAGGACCAGTTACTGAGCAAGCTAGAAACATACAACATTGTGCCAATCTTGAGAAGCTTGCTCCAGAGATACTTGGTGAATCCTTTCAGGCCTCTGAAATGGTTCCGGTAGTCGACTACCCTGATCCTCGAGGATACTGAAGATGAGTGGGAAGATATTGATGATGAATATGATAGCATTGATATTGTTTTGTTTTTAATTTTAGAGCACCCAGTTATTTTTTTTCCAATTAAGGGGCAATTTCTACCCCGTGTCTGCGTGGGTTTCACCCCCACAACCCAAAGATGTGCAGGTTAGGTGGATTAGCCAAATTAGACTAAATTGTCCCTTAAATGGAAAAAAAAATTGGGTACTCTAAATTAAAAAAAACAAATGAAGTGCCTGGGCTGTAGGGCCTCAGCTGGCCTACTGGTGACACTGGCATCGCTATGCCACCCTCTTCTGCCCGCTGAACTTTCGATGCTCTGGTGTCAGGACGGGGGGGGACTTGAGGGAGCTGGAGACCACTGTTGTCACCATGGTGGGAGGCTCCGAGTCGGCCTCCAGTGCTCTCGCCTCCCAGATGGTGTCCATGGGGCTCTTGGGACTCCATGGGATAGACTGGCAGCTGGAGTGAGCTCCAGAGACGTGTGAGTCATTCGGCCCTGCAGATCCTGGCACCTCCCCATTGTCCGCACCATGGTATTGACGCCCTCAGTCATGCCCACCTGCACTTGGGCCATGCTCCATAGTGCGTGGCAATGTCCATCTGCATTTGGGACATGGCCCCAGCGACCGTGGCTACTGCAGACTGAGCCATGCCTTGGACACCACCACTTATGGCGCTGACGCTGTGCTCCAGGCTTTCCACTGCAGTTGCCACCTTAGCAGTCTTGGCCTCGGTGCCATGCATTTCTGGTGCCATCTCCTGCGCCCGTAGCCTTTGCGACTCCTCCGATTGGTTATGCATTCACTAGAAGTCTGGCTGACATCCCCTCCTATATCTCACAGCCGTGTCGTAGTGTCTGCATCAGCTCCGGGAGAACCTTGGCCAGAGGCTTGGCATCTGACTGGTACCCAGCTGCATCCTGGGGTCTAGCAGACCTGTGACTGCTGTCTCCCTCAATGTTCCTGCCTCCATCTGATGTGCATCAGCAACTGTGTGATGCCCAACCAGATGGTGCCCCAAAACCTGTCCACTAATGTCACCCACCGAGGTGTGTGTCTCTGCGCTGGTGACGCATCGATGGTAGCATCCTCAGAGCTCTCCTTTGAGGTGTTCCCTAAGGTGACAGGGAGGGGGGGCCACCCGGGATGGCCAGGTCCCATCATTTGGAGATCCTGGGCGTCATTCTCCGACCCCCCGCCGGGTCGGAGAATGGCCGTTGGCCACCGTGAATCCCGCCCCCGCCCCCGCCGAAGTCTCCGAAGGGAGAAAAGTCGGCGGGGCGTTAATGGCGCCGCTGCCGCGGAGAATGTCACGGGTCTGCGCAAGGCAGCCGATTTTCGGCCTGCCGATATTCTCCCTTCCGGATGGGCGGAAGTCCCGTCGACGTAATGACCGTTCACGTCGACGTCAATCAAACCTCCTTTTCATCGGCGTGACCCGGTGCTCCAGGCTCACGCCGACCAGCGAGGAGGTGAGTGACGGCCTGGGGGGTTGGCTCTGGGCAGGAAATGGCGTGGCCGCAGACTGATTGCGTGAGGAGAGGTGTGTCTCGGCTTGTGTGTGTGCGGCGGGGGGGGGGGGGTGGTTAGAGTAGGCTGGGCTCCGGGGGAGTGCCGGGAGGGGGTCCGTGCCGGGGTGGAGGTTGGGGGTTGTGGAGGGGGTCCGTGCCGGGGTGGAGGTTGGGGGTTGGGGAGGGGGTCCGTGCCGGGATGGAGGTTGGGGGGGGGTCCGTGCTGGGGTGGAGGTTGGGGGTTGGGGAGGGGGTCCGTGCCGGGGTGGAGGTTGGGGAGGGGGTCCGTGTCGGGGTGGAGGTTGGGGGGGGTCCGTGCTGGGGTGGAGGTTGGGGAGGGGGTCCGTGCCGGGGTGGAGGTTGGGGGGGGTCCGTGCTGGGGTGGAGGTTGGGGAGGGGGTCCGTGCCGGGGTGGAGGTTGGGGGGGGGCCCGTGCTGGGGTGGAGGTTGGGGGTTGGGGAGGGGGTCCGTGCCGGGGTGGAGGTTGGGGAGGGGGTCCGTGCTGGGGTGGAGGTTGGGGGTTGGGGAGGGGGTCCGTGCCGGGGTGGAGGTTGGGAGGGGGTCCGTGCTGGGGTGGAGGTTGGGGGTTGGGGATGGGGTCCGTGCCGGGGTGGAGGTTGGGGGGGGGGGTCCGTGCTGGGGTGGAGGTTGGGGAGGGGGTCCGTGCCGGGGTGGAGGTTGGGGGGGGGTCCGTGCTGGGGTGGAGGTTGGGGGTTGGGGAGGGGGTCCGTGCCGGGGTGGAGGTTGGGGAGGGGGTCCGTGCCGGGGTGGAGGTTGGGGGGGGGTCCGTGCTGGGGTGGAAGTTGGGGGTTGGGGAGGGGGTCCGTGCCGGGGTGGGTGATGGGAGGGCAAATGAGTTGGTCCACCTGGCCAGGTGCCAGCCTCCAACAGTTGGACCCATGCGGTCCATGCCACCTGGCTGGGGGGAGGAGGGGATATGGGCAATGATGACATGTCGTCGTTCCCCTCCCCCCCACCAGGCCGTCATGTTTTCAGACCATTCAGCGATGTTGGCCGCCGTGGTGGCAGCCGCTCATGTCTATGTTGCCCTGGATGAGGAGGAGGAGGAGGAGGAGCGTGCCAGAGAGGCGGCGCAGGCGGCAGCCGCCCAGGCTGGAGGGACACCTGACCGACAGGACGAGGAGGGGGAGGAGGACGTCGTGGCCCCACGGCAACGGAGGCACCCGAGGGCGCCCCGTGTGTACTGGCCCCGGCAGTCATACCAGGACCTCACGGACCGGGAATGCAGGAGGAGACTCCGGATGAGCCGGGAAACCGTGGCACACATCTGCCACCTGCTGGCACACCTGTCACCGCGTGGCACTGGCGGGGGACACCCTCTCCCCGTGTCCGTCAAGGTTACGGTGGCCCTGAACTTTTATGCAACGGGGTCATTCCAGGCACCGAGTGGGGACCTGTCCGGCATATCGCAGACATCGGTGCACCGGTGCATCCGGGCAGTGACAGATGCCCTTTATGCCATGGCGCACCGCTACATCCGCTTCCCCGTGGACCGGGCCAGCCAAGATGCCCGGGCCGTGGGCTTCTCTGCCGTTGCCGGGTTCCCCATGGTCCAGGGCGCGATCGATGGGATGTACGTCGCCGTGCGGCCACCTGCAGAGAACAGGGCCGTGTTCACTCATAGGAAGGGGACCTATTCAATGAACGTACAGGTGGTCTGCGACCACCGCATGATGATCCTGCACGTCTGCGCCCGTCACCCAGGCAGTGTACACGACTCATTCGTGTTGTCGCAGTCATCCATCCCCGGCATGTACGAGGGACGCCATCCCCGGCTGAGGGGCTGGTTGCTGGGCGACAGGGGCTACCCGTTGCGATCGTGGCTGATGACGCCTATACGGAGGCCACGCAATGAGGCGGAGAACCGCTACAATGATGCCCATGTAGCGACAAGGGGAGTGATCGAGAGGTGCTTTGGCGTGCTGAAGATGCGTTTCAGGTGCCTGGACCTCTCTGGGGGCGCCCTCCAGTATCGGTCAGATAGGGTCGGCCGCATCATTGTGGTGTGCTGCGTCCTGCACAACATAGCCCAGCAGAGGGGCGATGTGCCGCAGGCAGAGGAGGGCGGAGTGGAGGAGCAGCAGGAAGAGGCCCAGTCCTCCCCAGATGAGGGGGATGGGGGCAATGGTCAGGGCAGACGGGGTAGACACAGGCGGGTGGCTGTCCACCGTTACCGGCTGGCCCAGCGGGCACGGGACAGACTGATAGACGCCCGCTTCACTGACTAGATGGGCGTGGGAATCGGGTAGTATGGCCACAGACCGCACACCATGACAACAGCCGACCACCCACACCCCCCACCCATCCACCCACCCAGCACCCTCACCCCCCTCCCCAACCCCACACACCCCACCCGCATGCACACCACCCCCCCACCCCCAATTGCCGATCCACCGGCGGCACAACGGGCCGGGCTCACCCAGTTGCGGGTGGACGCGTGTCTATCGCAGGCCATGGAGAATGATGACAACCCGCCTCCGATGAGCTCCTGGCTCTACATCGTTGGACTATGTCTGACCCATGGCCACAGTACCACCATCCACCCGGACCATCCCTGCATGCGGCTGTGACACTGCAGCGCACGGTCCCGTCCTCTGCCCGGGGGATGTTGATGGCGGCCCAGGGGGAAGGGGGCAGACTCACCTGGGGCTGAGGTAAGACCACCCATCACACACACACTTGCGCTCAACGTACATGACACGCCCGCACACTTTGGACAGAGCACAAAGGCAGCTTCGGTAGGTGTAACATTGACTTTAATAACCAAAGGAGTTCATGCACGTGCCCTAGCCCCTAAAACTCATCTGTGCCCTGCACCCGTGCCAACTTACTCAGTGTCTAATTGTTTGGCCTTACGGGCCCTTTGACTACGTCTACGTGGTTCCCCAGACGGTACAGCAGAACTGGAGGTGGACTCCTGTGATTCCTGCCCTCTGACACCGGATCCCTTTGGCGGCCGTTTCCTGAGGCGTCCTGGCCTAGATGGGCCAGGCTGCGGCCCGGGCGACTGGGATGGCGAGCTGCCAGCCTGTCCTGCCCGTTGCCCACCCGATGCACCTGGGACGGAAGGGGGGGAGTCCGAGGTGTCGCGGTGTACCGGGACCTCCCCTACAGAGGGAGCCGGGACGGACCACACCACCTCCTCCTCCCTCGGGGTGCCCGATGGCCCCCAGGCCTCTACATGGGTGGGGGATGCGAACGGACTGGCCATCCGACGCGCCCCCGACATCTGGCGCTGCCAGACCTGGAGGCCCGTGCTGGTATTGACAGGGGTCTGCAGGTTTGCAGCCATGGAGCCCAGGGGGTTGTCGAACCCTGCCCAGCTCGCACATGGCCACTGGCGCCGATGCCCTCAGCGATGGCCTGCTGAGACTGGGCCATGGCCTGCAGAGACTGGGCCATGGCCTGCAGAGACTGGGCCATGGCCTGCTGAGACTGGGCTATGGCGTTGAGCGCCTCTGCCATCTGGCGCTGGCACTGGCTCATGGCCTCCTGTGAGAGGGCAGCCATTTCCTGGGCCACAGACGCCGCCTGCACGGAAGGCCCCAGGACTCGCAAACCGTTCCCCATGTCTGACACCGTCGCACCCATTGCCTCCACCGCGGACGCCACCCGTGCGGTGTCAGCCTGGGTGGCACGCATGACCGGGACCACTCCCAGCTCCTGGACGCGGGTGGACTCCTCCACCTGCGACCGCAGCCGCCGCAAGCCACCCGTCACCCTATTCGCTCGTCTCCGTGTCGGTGGTTGCATCGGATCTATGTGTGTGTGTGGTAACTGCAGGAACCCGGGATCCATCTGGGCGGCAGATGTTCGCTTGGCCTGGGCTGCCCTCCGACCGCCCGGTCCCTCTGCTGCTCCTACCTCCACCTGCTGTACCGGGACGGCTGTGTTGTGCGCACCAGTGAGTGTACCAGACGCCTCATCACTAAAGTGCCCAACTGTGGTGAGTGTTTCTGCGATGGTGGAGGGTGTTGGTGACAGCAGTGGCGTTGTGTCGTGCTCTTCGTCCCACTCTGAGTCCATGGCACTTTGGGGTGGGGGCTCGTCTCCACCCATCCACTCTGAGTCACTGTCCGGTATTTCGTCTTCCCGGGTAGGGGTGTCCTGGGTAGTGCTGTCCCGGGTAGTGCTGTCCCGGGTAGTGCTGTCCCGGGTAGGGGTGTCCTGGGTAGTGGTGTCCCGGGTAGGGGTGTCCTGGATAGTGGTGTCCTGGGTAGTGGTGTCCTGGCTCGGATGTGACGGGGGCCTGTGGCTGCCCCCCTCATCGCTGGGTGGTCGCTCCCGCACGTGACGGGGGTGTCGTCTCCCTGTTGCTCCAGGTCTCTCCGTCTCCCGTGGTGTGCGAGGGGCATCCTACGGGCGTCGCATGCTGGAGGGTGCGGGTCTCTCCGTCTCCCGTGGTCTCCGAGGGGCATCCTGCGGGCGTCGCATGCTGGAGGGTGCGGGTCTCTCCGTCTCCCGTGGTCTCCGAGGGGCATCCTGCGGGCGTCGCATGCTGGAGGGTGCGGGTCTCTCCGTCTCCTGTGGTCTCCGAGGGGCATCCTGCGGGCGGTGTGCATCTGCGGGGATGGGTGCCTGGACGTTTGGTCCTGCGATACACAATGAAGCATGCATGGTTAGACATCAGGCAGTGATCAGGTGATACGGGGGAGGGGGATATAGGGGAGGGGGGATATGGGGACGGGCTGTTGGTGGCTCACTTGCTCGTGGGGCCCCGACCTCTGCATCAGCAACCTCCCAGTCCTCAGGTCCGCCAGCCAGTTCCAGGGCCCTTTCCTCGTGTACGGTCAGTGGCCTCTCATCAGCGGGCCCTCCTCCAGTCCTCACATGCTCCCTATTGTTGTGTGCGCGCTTCTCCTGTGGGGGGGGGGGGGGGGCTGGTGGCAGGGGTAAAAGGCAACATTGTTAGGCAGGTATATGAATGCACGCCATCGGTTGCGCGTGCATTGCAGAGGTTAAGGTTAGGGCTGGATTCACTGGGGGATATGGGGGAGGGGGGATATGGGGGAGGGGGGATATGGGGGAGGGGGGATATGGGGGAGGGGGGATATGGGGGAGGGGGGATATGGGGGAGGGGGGATATGGGGAGGGGAGATATGGGGGAGGGGGGATATGGGGGAGGGGGGATATGGGGGAGGGGGGATATGGGGGAGGGGGGATATGGGGAGGGGGGGGATATGGGGGAGGGGGGATATGGGGGATATGGGGGAGGGGGGATATGGGGGAGGGGGGAATATGGGGGATATGGGAGAGGGGGATATGGGGGAGGGGGGATATGGGGGATATGGGGGAGGGGGGATATGGGGGAGGGGGGATATGGGGGATATGGGGGAGGGGGGATATGGGGGAGGGGAGATATGGGGGAGGGGGGATATGGGGGAGGGGGGATATGGGGGATATGGGGAGGGGGGGATATGGGGGAGGCTCACCCTGCCTGCTCTGACGAGGTCGTTCACCTTCTTGTGGCACTGGGTGCCTGTCCGTGGTGTTAGGGCCACAGCGGTGACGGCCTCTGCCACCTCCCTCCACAGACGCCGGCTGTGGCGTGGGGCAACTCTGCGGCCGTGCCCGGGATACAGGGCGTCCCTCCTCTGCTCCACCGCGTCCAGGAGCGCCTCCACATCGCGTGACTCGAACTTCGGGGCTGAGCGACGGCCAGCCATCAAGTCGGGTGTTGCGGTCGGGTGTTCCGGTCGGGTGGGGGGGAGCAGCGCGGCCTTATGAGCCGTCACGCCGTGCAGCGCGTATGACGCTGCACGGCGTGAACCACTGCGCAAGCGCGGTTCCCGTTACGTCGCTGCTAGCCCATTTCGGGCCGCAGACTATCGGCCCATTTTTATGACGTGACGCAAGTGGGATTTGCGCCGTTTTTTGCGCCGATCGGAGGAGTTTCCGCCGATAACGGAGAATTTCGCCCCCTGTTAGAGAAAGGACATTTGGTCAGAGAGAGGGAGCAGCATTTTGTCTGACAACTCACAGGACACAGGTCACCTGGGTGAGGGGGCAGTGGATCCTCACATCTGCGACACGGGCCAACCTCGCTGTCGGTGACTGCTTTATCTTCGATCAACCCAACGATCTCCCAGGCCCATTCCTCACAATGGGTGAGGACTCTGATATCCGGCATCCTGCCACTAATCTGGTCCCTTTCCTGACTATTATGTGCCACCTTCTCCTGCGGGGACAAAGAAAGTGCATCGTGAGCCGTACGCCTTATGCATCGGGGTGGGGGGGTGGGGGGGGGGGGTGTGTCTATGGCAGGTGACATGTCTGGCACCACTGCTGAACATGGATGGGTTGTGTTGGTGGATGCTGGGGCACAGGCGTGGTATTATTCTAGGGGAGGGGGTGTGGTGCTGGGTGTGAACTGTCGACTCGCAGACGGGGGTGGGGGAGCTTGTGGGTCATGAGGGTGGCAGGTGAGAACGATGCCTGGGGACCAGTGTCAACAGTCTTTGCGGCCCGGTGGAGGTTGTTGGTCTTCCTCCTGCAGTGGACTAAGGTCCACCTGCTCTGGCTGCCCAACCTTTTGTTTTTATGAATTTAAAATACCCAATTATTAGTGTGGTCAATCCACCTACCCTGCACATCTTTGTGTTGTGGGGGGTGAAACCACGCAGACACGGGGAGAATGTGCCAACTCCACATGGACTGTGACCCAGGGCTGGGATTCTAACCCGTGTCCTCAGCACCGTAGGCAGCAATGCTAACCACTGTGCCACCATGCTGTCCCAAGCTGCCCAATCTGACAGCAGTTGCCACTGCCTCCCAGATGGCACTGTCATCCCTATGGCCGATCCTCCGACCCCCTTGGGGAACCAGGGTGTTCGGTCTCGCCTACATGGTGTTCAGCTGCCTGGCCAGGTTGGCATCTGTGAAGTGTGGAGTAGGTCTCCGTGGTGGCATGGCTGTGTGCTGTCCAGAGTGTGTTCGGAAGGAGCGTTTTTTGTGCTGCTCCCTCTTGTTAGCGGGGCGCTGACAGGCGCCGTCCAGGTGAATCAGCTGGCGGGACAACCATTTCCGCCGTGAGGTTCATGGGGAATCATTTCCACCCCTAATTGATGTTAGATACCGACCACGGTACCAACAGATTGGCCGTCGGGAAAGACTCGGGAAGTCGTGCCTGCGAGCGCACTGAGCGCGTCTCCCATTAGATCGTGCCCAATGTAACAGACATATTCCTGTGGAATGATTTCACAGTTGCAATTGGGCTAATAAGGAAAAGTCAGGTATTTCATTAGTAGGTCGAAGAAAATTTAGAAAGTTTTATCTCGAGGTGTTGCTGTTATGTCTAAAGTGGCACCGGCAGAGAAATGTAAGTGTTCCGCTCACTCTCATAAATGGCAAATAATCTACAGAACTCCCTTAATGGTATAGTTGATAAAAGGCAGTATATCACTGAAGTAAACAAACTGGAAGATTCAAGGATACATTTTCAGTATTGGTTAAGATGCTGAATCTCAGCTGGAGTTGCCATAATTGCCCTCAACTTTCCTGTGCTAAAGGGGGCAATCAATCAGGGTTTTCACTTCTAATAACTGTTTGGCAATCTGTGTGTGCAATTTGGATGAGAGGATGACTACGTTTAGCTGTACATAGTCACACCAAAAAACATACATAGAAACTAGGAGTAGGAGTTGGCCATTCGACCCTTCAAGCCTGCTCCACCATTCACTATGATCATGGCTGATCATCAAATTCAATACCCTGGTCCCGCCTTCCCCCCATATACCTTGATCCCTTCAGCACCAACAGCTATATCTAATGTTATGGGTCAGGGGTAAGAAACAAAATATATTATGAAGTCCACCTAACCTACAATCTTTATGTTGAATTTGGCTAGGATGAGCACAAGAGCCTTTCCTTCAGGTGTGATTCATCAGTCTTCCCAGACACTTTAATCAAAACAAGCTTTAGTCCAAGAACTTAGTTAACATATATCTGTAAACAAACAGCAAGAATTTTGTAATCAATTACAAACATAAATACCCCACACAGCTACAGTAATCTATGTCTAACACTTAATGAATTCCCCCTTTAACTGTTCCAATTCAAAAACAAAATCCACCAAACCAAAACCCCTTTTCAAGGGTGTGGCCCAGCATTCTCACACTGCATTCTCACTTGAATAAGACTGGTTTTCCTTGTGATTCTGACACCGTTTCACCAGCAGGTTTAAACCCTTATGGAATGCGAACTACATATCCAAAGCCACCACCAAGGTGATTTTTACTGGAATAGATATTTTAAATGAAAATAGAGAGAGACAGGCCAAAACTTCTTTCTCTGTTTGTAGTCCACAGCAGTCAAACTGAAAATGAAACTAAAACACACCTCACAGCCACAGCTCAGCTCCACCCACAAATGACATCACTGAAGACATGTGGAAACCTTTCTTAAAGGGACACTCCCATGACACTAATTCCTTCTTGAAATCACAAGTTGTTTTGGCCTCAACTACTTTCTATGATAGTGAACTTCACAGATTCACCACTTTTTGGGTGGATAAATTATTGTAAGCATCCTCCTGAGTAACCCTTGTCTGCTCCCTTTTTCTGCTTTTAATTTCTGTTAATCTTTTCACGAATACAATTTTGGTCCATTGTATAATAGTGACTTTAATGATAAGCTGCTTACCTTTAATTTAAAACAGGAAGCTCCAACAGGATGTGCTGTTTGGTCTGACATCAGTGATGACTCAGACTCACTGGCTTGATCGGTGGCCAATGAGCTATCCCCAAGAGCTAGGTTCTTTTCTGGGACAGGCTGTGATTGGTGCTCCTGTCTCTAAAATGTTCCTCAGTGAGACCAGGTTTTCTTTTACTTTCGTTTTGGTTTAGAAGCCTGAAGGTCACAGCTCTGATCTCTCTCTCATCTAATGGATTCTTTTGAAAGATCCAAAGTAAAATCTCTACCTCTACACAGCCAGACAGAACTGCAAGGAAACCAAAGTCAAGGCACCAGCTGCTGGCAGGGTTCAGATGTTTAAAAACATTTTAAAATCTCATGTGGGAATCCATGTTCTTATCTCAGTTAGGCTGGAGGTCAAACTGGTGAAGCTGGGAACGAAGTAGGAAATAAACAGGCCTGAGGCTGTTTCTTTGAGTGAAGGCCCAGATTGATACCAGTTAAAGTGCCTCTCCAGAGGAAACCCTACTGTCTGGGAGTATTGACTGAATGCATCTGCCAGACGACCATCTCTAGCACTACACCGATGGATTTGATCCCTAAGCATCCTGGGAGTACAGCCTGCTGCAATGACTTCAACAACAGAAGCAAGGAAACTCATCTTTGATTTCATATCAATTCCCTTATTATTTTCACCCTCCCCCCAGTGCGTCAGTTATGTGTGTTTGGGTAGAGGGTGGGAGGGTAAAAGAGGGGTAGTAGGTCAGATGGCCATTATTCTGTTGTATTTAAGGTATATTTTAACTTTGTTTCTGTTATAAATAAATTGTAGGGGCGCCACAGTGGCGTAGTGATTTGCACTGCTGCTCACAGCGCCGACGACCTGGGTTCGATCCCGCCCCGGGTCACTGTCCATGTGCAGTTTGCACATTCTCCCTGTGTCTGCGTGGGTCTCACCCCCACAACACAAAGATGTGCAGGTTAGATGGATTGGCCATGCTAAATTGCCCCTTAATTAGAAAAAATAATTGGGTACTCTAAATTTATCCAATAAATAAATAAATATAAATAAATGACTTACTGAGCAGTCAAGGAGTCAAAGATTCTGCAAATTTTATACGGATTATTGGTTAGTTCACTTTTGGGACTCAGGGGTCTGTGGGGCTAGAATCGACTGCGTATTAGCCCGCAGTGTTGTAACACTACAGTCCCTAATTCTGGACTCCCTCACCATCAGGAACATTCTTTCTGAATCTACCTTGTCTAATCCAGTCAGAATTTTATACGTTTCTATGGGATCCCCTCTCACTTGTCTAAACTCCAATGAATATAATCCTAACTGACTGAGTCTCTCCTCATATGATAGTCCTACCATCCCAATAATTAGCATGGTAAACCTTCACTGCACTCCCTCCATAACAAGAACATCCTTCCTCAGATAAAACTGTGCACGATACTCCAGGTATGGCCTAATCAACGTCCTTTGCAATTGCAGTAAAACATCCCTATTCCTAGACTCAAATCCTCTCGCTATGAAGGCTGACAAACCATTTGCCTTCTTTACTGCCTACTTCACCTGCGCGCTTATTTTCAGTGACTGATACACAAGGACACTAAAGTGTCGCTGAATATCCCCCTCTCTCAATTCACACCCATTCACATAATAATCTGCCTTCCTATTTTTGCTACTGATGTGGATGACCTCACATTTATCCACATTATACTGCATCTGCCACGCATATGCCCACTCACTCAGCCTGTCCAAATCCTACTGAAGCATCTCTGCATCCTCCTCAGAGCTCACCCTCCCGCCCAACTTTTGGATTTGGGATTTTGTTTATTGTCACATGTACCGAGGTACAGTGAAAAATATTTTTCTGCGAGCAGCTCGACAGATCATTACGTACATGGAAAGAAAAGTAAATAAAAGAAAATACATAATAGGGCAACAAAAGGTACACAATGTAACTACATAACACTGGCATCGGGTGAAGCATACAGGGGTGTAGTATTAATGAGGTCAGTCCATAAGAGGGTCGTTTAGGAGTCTGGTAACAGCGGGGAAGAAGCTGTTTTTAAGTCTCTGTGTTCTCAGACCTTTTTATCTCCTACCCGATGCAAGAAGTTGGAAGAGTGAGTAAGCCGGATGGGAGGGGTCTTTGATAATGCTGCCCGTTTCCCCCAGGCAGCGGGAGGTGTAGATGGAGTCAATCATGGGAGGCAGGTTCGTGTGATGGACTGGGCTGTGTTCACGACTCACTGAAGTTTCTTGCGGTCTTGGGCCGAGCAGTTGCCATACCAGGCTGTGATACAGCCAAATAGAATGCTTTCTATGATGCATTTGTAAAAATTGGTGAGAGTTAACGTGGACATGCCAAATTTCCTTAGTTTCCTGAGGAAGTGTAGGCGCTGTTGTGCTTTGTATCATCTTTGTATCATCTGCAAATTTGGAGATAATACATTTAGTTCCCTCGTCCAAATCATTAATATATAATATGAACAGTTGGGGTCTTAGTACAGATCCCTGCGGTACCCCACTAGTTACTGACTGCCAATCGGAAAAAGACCCATTTATTCCAACTGCTTCCGAACTGCTAACCAGCTTTCTATCAATCTCAAGACACTACCTGCAATCCCATGTTCTTTAACTTTGCATAGTAATCTACTATGTGAGACATTGTTGAAAGCCTTCTGAAAGTCTTAAACAAACACCTAACACTCATTGTCTAGCTTCATTAATGAAGACTGGTGAGACACTTGGGGCCTTTTAAAACTTGGGAGTCAGCGGCAACCAGTAACCACAGTAGCACAGTGGTTTGTGTAATGTTCTTGTCGCCGGATGGCCTGATTTATATGACAAGAACACTTGTAGCTAAAGCAAAAAACGATTTATTAACATTAACTGTGGGTAAACTATATACAAACCAGATGAATAACAGCAAGATCAAGCACATGCAACCTCTCTCCAGCTTCCTCCAGCCAATCTGAGGGGTCACCAGACTCTATCATTCACTTATATACTAATGAGACTTCTAGCAGTCAGTCGGCGGTGATATATACAAGAACAGCAAGCATAGTATGTACAAATAGTCCAAATCTACAAATTGAGTCGATCAGGTTTTCTTTTGACTCTGGTTGATCTTCTCAAAGTTTGACCTTGTTGCTCAGAACTTGTAGATTCAATGTTCTCCATGACATTCTCATGCTCAGGAACTGCTGAACTATCTGACACAGCAGCTTGCATTGAATCTGATGCTGATTCTTCATCCATCATGTTGTTGTGAAAATCGTCTCTGATTTTCAAGAGTAAAACTAACCCTTCCTCTGTCTGTACATTGTAGGAACGAGGTGCTACTTCTTCAAGTACAATGGCTTTTCTCGACCAATTGTCTGAATCTTCTACTCTCACAATGTCATCACTGCTCAGAGGTGGTAAAGTTCCAGACATTCTATCATATAACTGCTTTTGTTTTGCTTTAATGTTTTGCATTCCCTGCAGTACCACTGTATTCTCCTCCTTCTTTGCCAAGTATGGGAGTATGGTACGCAACCTTTTATTCATGAGTAACTCTGCTGGCGATCTACCATGTGACAATCGTGACATTCTGTAACTCAATAGTGCGACATATGGATCAGATTGACTGTCCATTGCTTTCTTCAACAATTGCTTAACAAATATGTACACCTTTTTCAGATTTCAATTGGCTTGAGGGTACAATGGACTCGACATGACGTGATTTAAATCATAAGTGACTGCAAAGTGTTGCCACTCTTTACAGCTAAAACAAGGACCATTGTCACTCACTAAGATGAATTCCGTGTCCAGCAAAAATTGACTTGGTATGCAGTATTACACTGCTCGCTGTTATGCTTGACAGTAGAGCCATTTCGGGATAGTTTGAAAAATAGTCTACGATCATTAAATAATCTTTCCCTCGTAGGTGAAAGAGATCAATAGCTACTTTCTGCTATGGTGTCGTAGGAAAATCAGATATTTGCATACGTTCTCGTTTGCTTGCAACGATGCTTCTAGCATGTTTCACAACAACTGATCATCCTGTCAATATCCTGGTTTATATCTGGCCAGTAAACAGAGTCACGAACTCTCCGTTTACATTTTTCAATCCCTAGATGTCCTTCATGTATCCTCTCTAATACATCCTTGCGAAGAAATTGAGGTATGACTATAGTGTTCAAACGAAGTACCACTCCATTAATGATACTGAGTTCAGATTTTATATTGTAGAACTCCACACATTAACCTCTGGGCCAGTGTGAACTGATGTTCCTTATCACCTCATGAAGAGTTTGATCCTTCCTATTCTCTTCTTGGATCTCACATAGTTTCATATCTGATACTGGTAGTAGTGTGGAAATAAGATTGACATGCAGATCTACATCTTCAGCAATTTCACTATTCATACTTTGTATCACCCCTCTCGATAATGCATCTGCTGAGAACAAATATTTGCCTGGCATGTAGATGAGAAGATGAGATTGAAGTTATAGCGTTGTAACTTCATCATCAACCTCTGAATGCGCGGATACATCTGGTTGAGATTTTTTTATATGATGTTAACCAAAAGTCGCAGATCTGTCTCAACTGTGAAAGTTGGAAGCCCATAGATGTAGTTGTGGAATTTCTCCAAGTCTACAACTAAACCCAGGCATTCTTTTTTGATTTGAACATACCTCTGCTCTGTTGCCCTCATGGATTGTGATGCATATGTGACTTGTTTCTAACTGTCATGCTCGAGTTGCGGAATAACTGCTCCCAGACCATCTTTGGACTAGTCTGTTGACACTTTTATCTGCTTAGATGGGTCAGAAAATGTGAGAACTAGCATGGTGGTTAGTGAAGTCTTGAGTTTCCTCCACTCTTGCTCTTGTTGCTCAGTCCAAGTGAAATCCGTTTTCTTGTGCAGGAGATCACGTAGATGTGTTGTGTTTGCTGACAGGTTTGGAATGAATTTCCCTATGAAATTGAATATTACCCGTCACTCTTAAGATGGCTTTCTTGTCGTGTGGTTTTGGCATGCTGAGAATTGCTTGGATTTTGTCCTCATCTGGTTCAACGCCACCCGATGAGAGCTTGTCACTTAGGAATGTGACCTCAGTTACTCCAAATTGGCACTTTGGCTTTTTGAGCTTCAGCCCATTTCTCCTGATGCCCGTTAGAACTTTAAGCAACCTCGAATTGTGCTCTTCTTTGGTTGAGCCCCAAAAAATGATATCATCCACGTACACACGTATACCTTCGATGCATTCGATTTTGTGCTCCGAGGCAGTGAAACATTTCTGATGCCGAAATTACGCCAAACGGCATTCTCAGAAAGCAGTACCGTCCAAATGGCGTATTAAAAATGCAGTACTTTGTACTTTGTTCCTCTATCTTTAGTTGCCAGAAACCCTGAGATGCGTCAAGTTTCGTAAAGAGTTGTGCACCAGCCGTCTCAGATATGATTTCCTCACGCTTTAGTATTTGGTAATGTTCTCTTTCGATATTCTCGTTAAGATCTTTAGGAGCCATCCATGTGCTAATATTGCCATTCTTTTTCTTTACACAAACCATGAACTTTACCCAGTTGGTAAGTTCTTCTATCTTTCTGATTACTTCTAATTTTGTCATTCTGTCTAGCTCCTTTTTGAGGTGATCCCGAAGAGGTGCAGGTACTGTGGTGCCTGAATCACAGGCTTCGCATCCTCTTTGAGTTATATCTTGTAGGTGAATGGAAGTGTACCAAAACCTGTGAACTCATCACTGAATTTGCTGATAATATTCTCAGAATCATCAGAGTGTTGCTACATACCAACTGCACTAGACCTAATTCTTCACAAGACTGATCATCTAATAATGAATCCAAGCCCTCGGATACAATATAGAATGGGACGGAATAAACTTCACCATACTCAGGTCACAAGCACCATAACATTTAATGCTTGAACCATTCTAATCTCTCTGAGATATTTTGTGATTTCTTCTAACCGGCTGAATTTTTAGATTGTTAAATGAGTCATGCTGATTAAATTGGCTTTGGCACTAGCGTCTAACTTCAATTGGACCACTGTACTGTTCACTTCAAGTGGTAGCAGACGTTTGTCCTCATCAACCACATTTATTTTGAATGGAGTATCAGTTTGCAATTTCTTAAGTTCTGGAGAATGTTTTAATGTCTCCAAAGAATTCTTCTTCTCTGTTATTACTCCAACAAACAATGATGTTTTATCACTGGAAACTGTGTCTCCCACTGTGCTGACTGATCTGGGGTTGAGCTTAGAGTAACAATTCTGAGCAAAGTGATTTTTTTCCTTTGCATAGAACATAGAACATAGAAAATACAGCACAGAACAGGCCCTTCGGCCCACAATGTTGTGCCAAACCTTTGTCCTAGATTAATCATAGATTATCATAGAATTTACAGTGCAGTAAGAGGCCATTCGGCCCATCGAGTCTGCACTGGCTCTTGGAAAGAGCACCCTACCCAAGGTCAACACCTCCACCCTATCCCCATAACCCAGTAACCCCACCCAACACTAAGGGCAATTTTGGACACTCAGGGCAATTTATCATGGCCAATCCACCTAACCTGCACATCTTTGGACTGTGGGAGGAAACCGGAGCACCCGGAGGAAACCCACGCACACATGGGGAGGATGTGCAGACTCCGCACAGTGACCCAAGCCGGAATCGAACCTTGGACCCTGGAGCTGTGAAGCAATTGTGCTATCCACAATGCTACCGTGCTGCCCTATGTTGTAGAGAGAGAAACAAATTTTGGAATGGTGCCCAGATGGTCAAAAGTTGAACACCGCTTCACCAGTCCACTTCATCCACATCTCTGGATGTGCTGTTGAGGTCTGTAAGGACATGGAGGTAGATACTATTCTTAAATAACAGGAGGAAGATGCTGGCTGGTGAGATAAAGAAAACATGGGTTAGAGGTTGCAAAGAAGGTCAGCATGGTATAGGAGCTTGGTGCCACATTCCCTAATCCATTGCGATGATATATTTTCCCATGGATAAAATGGCTAACTGCATGGAGTATCAAACTCTGAAAGATCCTGAAAATGTCCCTGGCAGAACCCTGGCAGATCCAGAGGCAAAGATGTTTTGGTGGTGATTTTGACCGCCACTAGTAAAGCCTGGCCACCAGGTTCAGCTGGCAGCAGGACTTGTTCCAGAAGGTTGCAAATGTCTGTCACCATCTTAATTGACAACCTGAGCTTCCTGAAACATGTCAAGGAAGCTTTTCATTTGCCTGTAGACTCTGTGCTGCCACTGAAAAATGAAAATCACTTATTGTCACAAGTAGGCTTCAAATGAAGTTACTGTGAAAAGCCCCTAGTCGCCACATTCCGGCGCCTGTTCAGGGAGGCTGGTACGGGAATTGAACCGTGCTGCTGGCCTGCCTTGGTCTGCTTTCAAATCCAGCGATTTAGCCCTGTGCTAAAGCAGCCCCTTACTACTTAAACCACTGCAGTCGAGAGAGACAACTGATGGCAAGTGAGACAAGTTTCGAGGAGATGGAGCAGTCAAGAGGGACAGAGCAGGGATGTGATGGCTGGGGGCGGTGGAATGGAGGGCAGGGCCTGGACAACTAGAAACTTGGCACTGAAAGAGTTGAGGCCTAGTGGTGGGATTGGAAAAGACTACAGGGATAGGGTGAAATAAGGTTATACAAAGAGTTATAATGGGAAAGGGAGAAGATTTTAAAGCTGGGCTACCGGACAGTCCGTGGAGATGGCTGAGGTGTGATGGTGTAACAATGCGTTTGAACCAGAGTTTGGGGGTCAATTGACATTTGAGGCCAATAAAGGGAGAAATTCAGGGGCTGGCAAAAGTATGGGGGGTGGGGGTGTAGGTGGGTGTTGGGCTGCAGACAATTCCTTTCCTGGAGCTGGAATCAGATGGCGATGGGTTGGGATTGGTGTTTGAAGCTGAGTTCCTGATGGCTTCAGTCAGCGTGAACAGCTGGGAAATGGGAGTGCGCCAATGATGGAATCAGAATGGATGGAATGGAAACATTGTAAAGGGTGCAGAGGCGATTTACCAGAATGTTGCATGGTATGGAGGGAAGATCTTATGAGGAACGGCTGAGGGACTTGAGGCTGTTTTCGTTAGAGCGAAGAAGGTTAAGAGGTGACTTAATTGAGGCGTACAAGGTGATCAGAGGATTGGATAGGGTGGACAGCGAGAGCCTTTTTCCTTGGATGGTGATGTCTAGCACGAGGGGACATAGCATTAAATTGAGGGGAGATAGATATAGGACAGATGTCAGAGGTAGGTTCTTTACTCAGAGAGTAGTAAGGGTGTGGAATGCCCTGCCTGCAACAGTAGTGGACTCGCCAACACTAAGGGTATTCAAATGGTCATTGGATAGACATATGGATGATAAGGGAATAGTGTAGATGGGCTTTAGAGTGGTTTCACAGGTCGGCGCAACATCGAGGGCCGAAGGGCCTGTACTGCGCTGTAATGTTCTATGTTCTATGTTCTAATGCCTTCTGTGAACTGCACCTCCTATGAGCTACACCTCTCTGCTGTCTGTTTCTCTTTCTCTTTGGAGTTACAGGCCAGTGAGCAGCATGCTGTCGCCGCTGCTGCTGTTGAAACTCTTTGTCCTCATTTGAGGACTAAGGCAGCACAGGCAGTACCCACCCTGATCTAATAGATCAGACCTCCAGGGGAGAGGTGGGGGGAGGGGGGGGGGGGGTGTTCGGGTATGTGTTTATTATTGTTTCATGGGGGGGGGGTTGTACATTGGGGGAATTTGCGATGTAAGTGTACAATGTTGATCTGTGTGTTTTATGCTTTTCTTTTTTCTGTAGGGGGGGAGGTTTGTTGAAAATTTGCTAAAATTGAATTAAAATATTTTTTAAAAAAATCTCCAAACTGTAGATCAGATCTAAAACCTCCATTGTTAAAGAAATCTCCACAGCAAGTAATCTCTCAGCACAAGTACTTTGAACAAACTCTTTCCCATAAGCAGGTAAAAATGCAGCTGTGAGAACTGACTGCTTATTGCCATTTTTCCCTGACATGCTTTCAGCCCCTAAATGGCTGCTGAATTCTTACCTTGCTTTAACTGGAAAGTTCAAGGAAGCCAAGAATCTCATGGACCCAAAGTTAAAGTTGTAAATATGGCCTGTCAATATCGCTCTAATGGAGTAGTTCATGGAGTCATTGAATCCCTACAGTGCAGACGGAGGCCATTCGGCCCATCGAGGCTGCACCGGCCCTCTGAAAGAGCACCCTAACCTAGTCCCAATCCCCACCTTGTAAACCCTTGTAGGGGCTATTTAGCAAATCCAATCCACCTAACCGGCACATCTTTGGACTGTGGGAGGAAGCTGGAGCACCCGGAGGAAACCCACGCAGACACGGGGAGAATGTGCAAATTCCACACAGACAGTCGCCCAAGATCGGAATCGAACCCGGGTCCCTGGCGCTGTGAGGTGGCAGTGCTAACCACTATGCCACCGTGCTGCCCCAGTTAACAAATGTTAAGTGGTAATCTGGCCCTCTCAAAGGGGTTGTTCACACACAGTGTGATGCACAGCAGTGAAACTCTTAAGCAGGTGATTTGGAGTTGGATTCCTGACAGGCTGTCAATTTCGGTGGTTTTAGCTCCCAAACCCACATGCTCCTGCAGAGTGAAGTTTAGCCCATAGACTTTTGAGGACAAGCCTACGCGAGGAAGCTGCCTGACTTGCATCAGGAGTTGTTTTGGGTATTAGACAGTCTACTTAGAAAGTTAGCTCAGTATTCTGAGAGTATAAAAGAGTAGTTTCAGAATTTGTTGAATTGAGGCCATTGGCATTCACAGTCTGCAGTCCACCATGGTGCATTTGGTAACCTCAGTGGGGTGCCTCTGCATAGGAGTTTGTAACATCAGCTCTTGCAGCTTTGATCAATGCTCATACAGGGGCCATTTAGATTCTACGGCTTACATCAACTTCAACAGCTTGGTGGGACATATGTGTTATATTACTTTATGTAATATATATATTACTCTTTGAACTAGACGAGCTGATGAAATAACCAATAGTCTTCTTTGAAAGCTTAACTAATTTAATGAGTAATATAAATAATATTATGTGAGTCCTTTGCACTTAATACTCAACTAGTAAAAGAAATAAAATCCAATAAAGGTAACTAACTAACTATATAATGTAATAATGAAATAACTTCTCCCTCTCTAGCTAATATAGGTCTTGTCTGTTCACTCTCCTGAAGCAACTCAGAAAGAGCGGGAAAGTCGTTCTTATACCATCTGATAGTGAGACATCTAGTGTTAAAATTACTGTACTACATTTACATACAATGATCAGGTATATTCATATACAGAGATCACTACAATATGGACACTGCCTGCAGTTTGTTATCTTGCAGATCAGTAGGATGAGTCACAGCTCCATTGAAATGACAATGGGAGTTGCACATGTTGCCCTCTCTCAGGGTGACAACACCCTCGCTCCCTCGTCACCCATTCAAACAATGCCTGGGATCAAGCAGGAAACCCAGCTGGGCTAGACTACATAGCACCGGCCAAGGTTTTGAAGTTTGCAGCTGGGCCTTCATCAGAACCTACTGGGCTTAGTTGCGGAAGGGCATTGTCAGGGGTTCTAATGCTCATTATCCAATCTGTTCCAAATAAAGGCCTGCTGTCTCTGAAAGCCATGATGTGGAGATGCCGGCGTTGGACTAGGGTGAGCACAGTACGAAGTCTTACAACACCAGGTTAAAGTCCAACAGGTTTGTTTCGATGTCACTAGCTTTCGGAGCGCTGCTCCTTCCTCAAGTGAATGAAGAGGTATGTTCCAGAAACACATATATAGACAAATTCAAAGATGCCAAACAATGCTTGGAATGCGACCAAGCAGCTCTGAAAGCAGCTGAGGTTGCAGCACTGATCATGCTTTTGAACCTATGATCAGATTTACAAGTGTTGCAATCTAGGGTGTGGCCATCGCTGAAGGGATTTAACTTCACAGAGAGTGAACACACAAGCAACAATAGAATTTCGAAACATTATGGTGTGCAAAATTCTATTTAAACAGCAGGAAGTAATTGCTGGATTTGCAACAATATGTAACCTGATTTCCCATGTGCATTTTGTTTCATTGAATCATTCGTTAAAGGTTTAAATCCATGTATCATGGAGTTTGCACATGTTTAATTTTGTACACCATGTTTAAAAGATAAAAGAACAGCGCTGCTAAAATTTAACCCTGAAACTTTTTTGCCATAGTTCATGTTTTAAAAAATATGTTTTTGTGTAACTTACTATAAGGGTGAAGAGAAATAAACGTTGCCGAACAGTGAATCAAATTTTAATTGATGTACAAAGATGCCTCAAGCAGCGGCTGTAAGAAGCAACTTTCAGCTGTCACATGCTGAGGTAAATTGAAGAAGAACAAAAGAGATCCCAAATGGGGAAGTTAGCCAAGCTCGAGGTAACCAATTGACCCAACTCAATAACTTTTGGAAATCATTGCTTCCTGTTGATGAGGCAAACCAAGGAACGTATTGGATTTATTTTGCCTCTTTGAAAGCTCTTGATCTATTGCAAATAAGGATAAAAAATTTAAGGATAGAAATTGCGCCATATTGTCGCTATTTAATGAGCGCAATGAAGCCTAGTTTTGGGCACACAAGGACAAATGTCTGACCCAAGATTACCTTGGGCTATTTTTCAGATGCCTCTGGCAGTCACTGAGCAGAATCTTCTGCTTTTGCTGGTGGTGGGTTGGAGGTGGTAAAGGTCATCAGATTAGGTGCGATGCTTGTGTACTGGAAGTCTGCCACCTTCCCACCTCCAACGGGATTAGGTCCAAGGCCTATGATCGACCATCCTGCTCTGCCAGCTATTGAGGCCCTGAAGTTTATCTTGATGATCACTTAAAAGCCTCGCCCTGCCGCCGCTGCTGTTAACCAAGTGGTGAGCGGGCCTGCTGATGTGCAGCATGCACAAGAGGTAAAAATGTGCTGCCAGTTTCTCACCTCTGGGGTGGGGGGCGGGGGTGGGAGGGAGGGGGAGGTCCCTTGATCAAAGGAACTCAAGTGTCTGATCAAAAAACTAGAAATCAGGAAGAGGGCCGCTGGGAGCCACATGTTTCATGAGGGATTCCAGTCTTCACCTTTGGAGATCTTGCCTTGGAATTCTCTCTAAAACGTTGCTCCGACTTGGATGGCATCAATGATATTCCACCTCACAGGCTTTCAACTTCATCTCCTGAAACTCCGTTCCCTGGATTCCTGAATCTGCACTCCGGCACTAATTCACAAGCACAACTTCATTCTTCGACCACACTGAGCAGAACACTATTTCTCAAAAGGATTACCTTTGCCCCAATGGGCTGCAGCATGGAGTTACTAACTTTCTGCTGCCTCCTTTTTGATTACCAGGACTTCTCTTGAGCAGTCTCCGGTTGTCAGGGCTTCTCCCAGCCCTCTGCACTCTGTCCTTTTTCTCCTTAGAGTTTCTTTCCCTGCTCCTCTTCCTTCCAGCAGCAGTCACCTCCTCCCCCCGTGGCAGTGCTGTGCACATGAGCTGCTGGCTTCTGATTGGCTGGTAGCACTCGGTAGGTGAGACTTGTGCCCCTGAATGTTCATTCCAGGGGATGGCTCACCGCTGGCATCGCCACTGCCTGGTTGGTGTGTGGTTCAATTTGCAGACAAAGGCAGCAAAGGTCTCTTGCTAGCTCTCCAGCTGCAAGTGAGACGCCCGTGGCCTCAACATGATTCCATCCACTGCGTTAGGAAGAGTAAGAGTCCCAGCACAATTCCCTGGGGCACCTTTGGAGTGGGCATCTTTAGCAGAGGATGATTCTCACACACTGCCCTTGGTTTTCTCTTGGTTAGGAAGTGCCAGATTCAATTTAATAATGTCCCTCTGAAGTTTGAACAAGAGCTTTTCAACTAGGAACTTTGCTGAATGCTTTTGAGGAACCAGTATTGCCATGTGTGTAATTTCATCTCTCCGGAGATTTGAAGCTCGGTGCGTGAAAGCCCATGTTTGGTGGATTTGACATGCTGACTACATGTTCCCACCCCCACCTGTTGATGCTGAGTGCGCGCAGAGGTTGCTGGGACAGCCGCTGTCAGTTCCCCTCTGACCCCGGCTGGCAGCCACAACACGGAAGAATGGCGTCGGCGGAGGAAGAGCACAGGGAGCTCCGTGCCCGGCAACGACTGCGAGTGATGGCGGGGCACCTGCGGAGAGCCGAGCCGGCACCTCCACCAGTACTGAACCAGTGCCGAGCTGTGGAGCCGGGGAGCGCGGACAGTGCAGCGAAATCAGCGGGGACCATCCCCAGGAGGAGGTGGGTGGTGGTTTGAATGGGCGGGACGGGGAATAGGGGCAAGGAGTCGGGCTGGCTGCCCGGCTGGTTGGCTGCCCGCCCGGCCGGTGGGGAGGTGCACACCCCTGTGGCCGCGTTCCGGTCCAGTTTTAAAGGTGAGAGCCTTATTGTTTTAATGTCAGGAAGGGCGATTGCGCTCAGAATCTGCGGCTCAGGCCCAGGACGGGCGACGGTTTCAGTGACATGTCTAAATAATAAATACACTGATGTGTGTGAGCTGCTTTCTGCACAAGTTCAGAGTAATTGCTGATTGAGAAAACCAGAAGTAGTAAAACACTGGCGCAATCGCGACCTCTGTACAACCACTCACTTAATTTATTGTATACTATTGTTTAGTTGTAAAGTTTCAAATCGTTCATTTGACGAAGCATTTTAGGTCGGTATTGTGAAGTATGATAAAATGGAGAAGTGACACTTGTATGCCAGTTAGTGTTGGGTTGTAGTGATAGGATGAGGCGATTGGTGGTCTGATGTTTCTCCAGCCTACGTAACTTTTTTTCTGACATTACGCTGTGACATCTAGTGGTACATTCTCTTTGGGGACTTTGTTTTCTTTAAAACAGTAGGGCGCTTTCAGATTCTGCCTGGTGTATCTCATCACAACTGGAAAAAGGGACTAGTACTGTTCTAAGATGCATATATTTTGTGCTCTGAAGATTTGACAAGAAGTTATTTATGAAACAAATTAACTGTTAATTGGATACATCTACATACTGTATTTCCACAAAACTGGGCAGGGTTTTTTAAACATAGATTAACATCTTGACATTGTATCTACTTAAAAATAGCTAGATGAATAAAATGATTAAATTGCAAATTGTAGATATATAGAAATGACAAAGTGCAAACCAGTTAGAATCCTGGAATAAACTATAGGAGTGAAGTTTGAGTAGTTTATAGGCTGACTGAATCTTATACTTAATATTGTTTATCTGGTATATTTGTGTTAATAGATGGAGGCTATGATATGCCTCTTCATTAACCAGTGAATTTAGTGCTTATTTGTGGCCTTGTGTCAGACCACTGACAAAAACAGTGCATGTGGCAAAGTTTCGATGTATAGATTACCACTTGATTTTATCTGCATTTCAAGGCATGAAGATCTTTCATGGGTCAGATATTTGTTGATGTTATTTGAGGTTCATACTTGTGGATTGTAGTTAAGCCTTTCATTACAGCTGTATATTGATGTACTCAAATTTGTTTGTAGGATTAATTCAACTTTTTTGCCTCTGTTGTGGTGGTGGATGTGCAGTTAGTGCTACTTTGTAATTGATGTGTGAAGGATTGTAACATAATGACTGGTAATTAATGAAATGATACTCCAGTTGATTGCAAAAATACAACATTCAACAGACTGATGTGAAGATGGTGTGATCCCTAACTGAATCCTGATAATCACATAATCATACTTTGGCATGTCAAAAATCTGGATTCCAGTTAAAGTTTTATTTAAAATGTTTCTTTCAGTTCAGCAGTCTTGAATTACTTTATATCAGGACTAACAATTACAATAATGTTGATAATTCTCAGAATATAGTTTAATAATCAGTTGTCGCTAGATTCAGTATAAAACATCTTTTCATGTTAATTGACATCACATGTATTTGTATTCATTGACTTGAGGGAACATGTTTTCTCACAATGTGTGAGTGGAGTCTGAGCTGTTCCACAGATATGTCCCATCTTCAATGTCCATCACCTAGAATGGATTGGAAACACTGTTACTTACTGGGGTGTCTGAGTTCTAAAGGATGTAGCAGCTGGACTGGGTCTGTTGCAGCTGATGAGGGAACCAACAAGAGAGAAAAGCCTACTTTACCTCCTCAAGAGCCAAGCTGTCGCAGATGCATCTGTCCATGATAGTATTGGTAGGAGTTACCATCACATATCCTTGTGGAGATAAAGTCGAGCCTTCACATTGAGGATATCCTCCATTGTGTTGTGTAGCACCAACACATGCTAAATGGGATAGATTTCAAACAGATCTGGCACTGGTAACTACCCGGCAATGTGAACGTTGCCCAGGTATGTCCTCTCCACAAAAAGCAGGACACATCCAATCAGAGCAATTACCGCTCCATCAGTTTACTCCCAATTATCAGCAAAGTGAAGGACGGTATCTTCGGCAGTGCTATTAAGTGGCACTTAGCAATAACCTGATTTCTGACCCTCAGTTTGGAGTATGCCAGGGCCACTCAGCTCCTGATCTCATTTCAGCCTTGGCGCAATCATAGACAGAAGAGCACAATTCAAAAGATGAAGTGAGAGTGACTGCCCTTGATATCAAGGCAGCATTTGAATTCAGGAGTGTGATGGAACACTCCACTTGCCAACCTGCTTGGGTTTAGTCCTAACAACACTCAAGACCCTTGACACCATCCAGGACAAAGCAGCCTGCTTGATTGGCACCCCAACCACCATCTTAAACATTCACTGTCTCCATCACCATATAGTCGCAGCAGTTTGTACCATCTACAAGACGTGATGCAGCAACTCGTCAAGGTTCCTTTGACAGCACTTTCCAAACATGTGCTCTTGACAACACCTTTCAAACCCATGACCTCTACCACAAGAAGGACAAAGACAGAGGATGGATGGGCACACCACCATCTGCAAGTCCACCCTCCAAACCATACACCACCCTGACTTTGAATGTCATTGTCGTTCTGTCACTGGGTCAGATTCCTGGAACTCCCTTCCTAACAGCACTGAGTGTGTCTACACCACATGAGCAACAATTCAAGAAGGCGTGAACAGTAAATGTTGACCTAGCTGGTGATGCCCACATCACGTGAAAGAATTGAAAGTATATTCTATCCACAAGAATCTTAACAAATCTAACCTGACCATTTACCCATTAGCCTAATTTCCTTCATTGGCAAAGTGAGAGTCAGCAGCCACTTGCATGCCAAAACTTGCTCGCCAATTTCTACTTTGTGATCTTCCAGAAATAATTCTGATCCAGAATTTATTACAGCTTTGATCCAAACCCAGTGTAGAAGAGACCCTTCGGCCCAATGAGTCTGTATTGATGCATGAAAGACACCTGACCTGCCTACCTAATCCCATTTGTCAGCACTTGGTCCATAGCCTTGAATGTTATGGTGTGCCAAGTGTTCTTCCAGGTACTTTTTAAAGGATGTGAGGCAACCCGCCTCTACCACCCTCCCAGGCAGTGCATTCCAGACTGTCACCACCTTCTGGGTAAAAAATCCCCCCATAACCTCCTATCCCTCATGTTGAACTTGTGTTCCCGCATAGCTGACCCTTCAACTAAGGAGAACGGCTGCTCCCTATCCACCCTGGCAAGCCCCTCATAATCTTGTACACCTTGATCAGGTCACCCCCCGTCAGTCTTTTCTGTTCCAGAGAAAACAACCCAAGCCTATCGACCTCTCTTCATAACTTAAATGTAACATCCTGGTGAATTGTCTCTGCATCCCCTTCATGCAATCACATCCTTCCTCTAAGGTGGCAGCTACAGTACTCCAGCTGTGGCCTCACCAAAGTTCTATACAACTCCAGCATAACCTTCCTGCCTCTATTGATAAAGTGTCCCATATTTCACCACCCTATTAACCTGCCCGCCTGCCTTCAGAGATCTATGAACAAACACACCAAGGTCCCTTTGTTTCTCAGAACTTCCTAGTGTCATGCCATTCATTGAATAATTCCTTGTCAAATTACTCCTTCCAAAGTGTATCACCTCACTTTTCAGGGTTAAATTCAATCTGCCACTTTTCTGCCCATTTGACCATCCCCTCTATATCCTCCTGTAACCTAAGACACTCAATCTCACTGTTAATCACCCGACAAATCTTTCTGTCATCTGCAAACTTACTGATCCTACCCCCCACACATTCATCTATGTCATTTATATAAATGACAAACAATAGGGGACCCAGCACAGATCCCTGTGGTACATCACTGGATGCTGGCTTCCAGTCACTAAAGCTACCATCTGTCATCACCCTCTGTCTCCTACAGTTAAGCCAATTTTAAATCCACATTGTCAAGTTACCCTGTCTCCCATGTGCATTTGCCTTCTTTATAAGCTTCCCATGCGGGCCCTAGTCAGAGTTCCAGAAATTAGATGAGTTACTGCCCTTGACATGACATTAAGTATGGTACCAAAGAGCCCGAGTGATACTGACATCAATGGGACTGAGAAGGAAAGCTCTCTTGTGGTTGGAGTCACACTTGACCCAAAGGAATTTGGTTGGCAATGAAGTTCAGTCACTTCAATCCCAGGATATCACTTTGAAGTTCTTCAGACAACATCCTCAGCCCAACTATCATCAACTGCTTCAACAAATAATTTTCCTTCAGCATAAGATCAGAAATTTGGGCTCTTCATCAATTGCACTCTATTCCTATTCTTCATACAATGAAGCAGTGCATGTTCACATTCAGAAAGACCTAGAGAATATCTAGGCTCTTCTTGCTCTTAATTCATGAGTAACAGTTTTGCCACACACACACATCATGCATTGGCCAACTCCAAGAGAAAGCATTGGCATCTCCCCTTTTTTCATTCACAAACATTTCATTGCTGAGTCAGTTGTGCAGTTGCAAGATCCTCTAAATTTGCTTCTCCCAAGCCAACATGTTCAGCATTGAGGCGTTAATAACTCAAAACCAGCTTTGATGATTGTGATATGTTGTTCATCTACCTGACACCTGATTCCCGAAGCAGCGGTTCTACTTAGAACTTGTTTGTGGCAGGGGACTCTCAGAAGGACAGCGGAAACCCTTTTTAGGGATGTCCTCAAAGCATCTCTGAGGAGTTCAAATATCCCCACCGACTCATGGGGAATCCCTGGCATGTAACTGACCAAGATGGTGAAGGTCTTTTTGGGAAGGTACCAAACACGTGGAGAGATTTCAGGAGCACATGGAGGCAAAGTTGGGATGTTGGAAGGAGTGCACAAACCGACAGACGCCTCACCTGGAAGACCCTTCATGCACCAACTGGCCCGCATTTGGCAGAGTCTACAGATTGCACATATGACTTTGAGGAATCTCATAACCCAGTGAACTGGAATGGAAACAGGGACGGCACGTTGGCGCAATGGTTAGCTCTGTCGCCTCACGGCGCCGAGGGCCTGCGTTCGATCCCAGCCCCAGGTCACTGTCCATATGGAGTTTGTATATTCTCCCCGTGTCTGCGTGGATATCACCCCCACACCCCAAAGATGCGCAGGATAGGCGGATTGGCCACGCTAAATTGCCCCTTAATTGGAAAAAAAAGAATTGGGTACTTCAAATTTAAAAAAAAACCTGGAATGGAAACAAAACATCCTGACCTCCTAACTTCAAAGTCCCTCTAAAGGCATAGGTCAGGTCAGGTGTATGATTGAATCCTGTTCATTTGCCTGGGTGTATGCGGTTGCAGCACCACTTGAAACGTTGGTATGTTTTAAGACACATTGGTCTGCTTGACTTGTCACCAGACTAGTAATCCGGAGACCCAGTTCATGCTTTGGGGGGCACTGGTTCAAATCTCACTACCATGTGGTGGAATTGAAATTCACTGAATATCTGGAATTGAAGGCTAGTCTCAATAATGGCGACCATGAAACTGTCATCGATTTGTCATAAAAAACGCCCTTACCATGTCTGGCCTTTTTGCGGCACCAGACTCCACTGCTCTCTGAAATGGCCTACCAAGCAACTCAGTTCAAGGGCTACTTGGGATGGGCAACAAATGCTTTCCTGTCAGGGATTTCCACATCCCAACAAATAAAAAATCATTGATCAGAATCTGATCAGAAGCTATCTGATTTAGGTTAAACATCCACTTTCTTCAACATTGGAATACCATGGTTGTCTGTATATATTCAGAATGCATTACTGTGAGACTTCTTTGACATTTTCCAAACCCACAACCTCCACCACTTAGAAGAAAAGCAACTGGTGTTTGGGAACAAATTAATCTAAACTTCCCTCCAAACTGCTCACCATTCAGTCTTGGATATACAGCGCTGAGCCAAAATCCACAAAGACCCCACCTGACTGTGTTCTGAGAGCATTTTGACTACATGGACTGCAGTGGTTCAAGAGACAATCTCGGTGTCGACTGTTCGAGGACACCCAGGATGTGCATTAAATTATGGCCTTGTCCGTGCTCACATTCTGAGAATGAATAACAAAAATATATAACACTTAATCAGTTCTAAACATATTGTGTATTGCATTCAAATAAAACTTCTTCCTGTTAACTGATTAAAGTACATTTCCTGAAATGTTCTTGTTTATAAAGATGTATTAACTTCAGGGTTGCAAGTACATTTCATGTAAAAGCGCTAATTGCTTAGGAAACAAAAGTTTGAAAATGAGTTTTTATAAAGCATTTTCTGCTAGTTTTCTTGACGAATGGGATTGTGGAATAGTAACTTATTCTATCCTTTGATTTAATATTTTTCTGTTTATGCATTTAAAATAAGTTAAATCTTCATTCACAGTGACATCCTATAATTACTGTTTTATTGATGACCTGTAATAAAAAATAGATACAGAGTCAAGGTTTTAAGTTACTTGGAGTTACAATCAGTGGGAACTGAACAAGATCATGTTCAGTCACACTCCCAAACAATTAGGAAGCTTCTTGGCTATGATGCTCAACTTTTGAGCAGCACCACAAGAAGAATCTTAAATAAAAATGGTAGTTTCTCATTTTGCAAATAGTTGATTGTTCTGTATTCTGTATATAGGTAAGATAATAAATGGAGGCAAAATGGAATTTCCTTAAGGGTTTGGACATCAACGTTTTCCCTGGTGAAATAGGAGATCTGGCAAGCTTTTTAAGGGAGGTAAATATTATGCACTTGATGGTACAATGAGCGACCTAATAGCTGGGCACATTCAACATTTGTCTTGAGTTGCACTGACATTTTTCTTTCCTTTCTCCCTTATTTGCTATGTAATAGACTTTCAATACACTGACCAGAAAATTGTTAATCCTCTGGAATTTTTGTCTTGATTATTGATTTACTATTCATTCTGCCAGAAAGAAATTGTGAGCAATGTTTCAACTCCAGTTGCGGACATTGTACTTTAAAAAAAAAAAATTTATTAAAGTTTTTTAACACATTTCCCCCCCACTTACAAACAATATCCCCCCCCCACGTAGCAAAATAACAAGAAATCGCACAGAGCAAGATATATACATGGTAAAAACGATATGTTACATAGCTTTGTACACTGGCCCTCTCCCGGATGTGCCAGTTTCCCAAATCCTTCATGTTTTCTCTTGCTCATCCCCTCCCCCTCACAGGACGTCGTCCCCTGTCTCCCCCCCCCCCCCTTAGGTTGCTGCTGCTGCTGACCGACCTTCCTCTAACGCTCCGTGAGATAGTCTAGGAACGATTGCCGCTGCCTGTAGAACCCCTGTGCAGACCCTCTCAAGGCAAACTTAATCCTCTCCAGCTTTATGAACCCAGCCATGTCATTTATCCAGGCCTCCACGCTGGGGGGCTTCGCCTCCTTCCACATTAGCAAGATCCTTCGCCGGCTACTAGGGACGCAAAGGCCAGAATGCCGGCCTCTTTCGCCTCCTGCACTCCCGGTTCATCCACTACTCCAAATATTGCTAGCCCCCAGCCTGGCTTGACCAGGACTTTCACCACCTGAGATATTGCTCCCGCCACTCCTCTCCAGAACCCCTCCAGTGCCGGGCATGACCAAAACATATGGATGTGCTTCGCCGTGCTCCCTGAGCACCTTCCACATCTGTCCTCTACCCCAAAGAACCTACTCAATCTCGTCCCCGTCGAGTGCGCTCTGTGAACCACCTTAAATTGTATCAGGCTAAGCCTGGCACACGAGGAGGAGGAATTAACCCTCCCTTGGGCATCAGCCCATAGCCCCTCCTCAATCTCCTCCCCCAGCTCCTCCTCCCATTTACCCTTCAGCTCCTCTACCAGCGCTTCCCCCTCTTCTTTCATCTCCTGGTATATTGCCGACACCTTGCCCTCCCCGACCCATACACCCGAGATCACCCTGTCTTGAATTTCTTGTGCCGGGAGCAACGGGAATTCCCTCACCTGTCGCCTCACAAACGCCCTCACCTGCATATATCTAAAAGCATTTCCCGGGAATAACTCAAACTTCTCCTCCAGTGCCCCTAGGCTCGCAAACATCCCGTCAATGAACAGGTCCCCCATTCTTCTAATCCCCGCCCGATGCCAGCTCTGAAACCCCCCGTCCATCCTCCCTGGGACAAACCGGTGGTTACCCCTGATCGGGGACCACACCGAGGCTCCCATTGCACCCCTGTGCCGTCTCCACTGGCCCCAGATCCTTAGCGTTGCCGCCGCCACCACCGGGCTCGTGGTATACTTTGATGGCGAAAGCGGCAGCGGTGCCGTCACCAACGCCCCTAGGCTCGTTCCTTTACAGGACGCCATCTCCACCCTCTTACATGCCGCCCCCTCTCCCTCCATCACCCACTTGCGGATCATCGCCACATTTGCTGCCCAGTAGTAGCTCCCTAGGTTTGGCAGCGCCAACCCTCCTCGGTCCCTACTGCGTTCCAGAAACCCTCTCCTTACCCTCGGGGTCCTATTCGCCCACACAAACCCCATAATACTCCTACCTACTCTCTTTAAAAAAGGCCTTGGTGATCACGATGGGAAGGCACTGAAACACAAACAGAAACCTCGGAAGGACCACCATTTTGACCGACTGCACTCTACCTGCTAGCGAGAACGGTAACCTGTCCCATCTTTTGAAGTCCTCCTCCATTTGCTCCATCAACCTCGTCAGATTCAGTTTATGTAGGGCCCCCCAACTCCTGGCTATCTGGATCCCCAGGTACCGAAAGCTCCCTTCCGCCCTCCTCAGCGGTAGATCCCCTATCCCCCTTTCTTAGTCCCCTGCCTGTACTACAAAAAGCTCACTCTTCCCTACATTGAGCTTATAGCCCGAAAACTCCCTTAGAGTCTGCATGACCTCCACCATCCCCTCCATTGGATCCGCCACATACAGCAACATGTCATCCGCATAAAGCAACACCCGATGCTCTTCTCCCCCTCGGACCACCCCCCTCCATTTCCTGGACTCCCTCAATGACATGGCCAAGGGTTCGATCGCCAATGCAAACAACAGGGGGCACCCCTGCCTCGTCCCTCGGTACAGCCGAAAGTGCTCTGACCTCCGCCGGTTCGTCACTACACTCGCCACCGGGGCCCTGTAAAGGAGCTTAACCCAACTGATAAACCCTCCCCCGAACCCAAACCTACGCAGCACCTCCCAGAGGTACTCCCACTCTACTCGGTAAAAGGCCTTCTCCGCGTCCATAGCTGCCACTATCTCCGCCTCTCCCTCCTCCGATGGCATCATTATCACGTTTAAGAGCCGCCGCACATTGGTGTTTAGTTGCCTGCACTTTACAAATCCCGTCTGGTCCTCGTGGATCACCCCCGGGACACAGTCCTCGATCCTCGTGGCCAGCACTTTTGCCAGCAACTTTGCATCCACATTGAGGAGCGAGATCGGCCTGTACGATCCACATTGCAGTGGGTCCTTGTCCCACTTTAGGATCAAAGAAATCGTCGCCTCCGACATTGTCGGGGGCAGGGTCCCCTCCTCTCTTGTCTCATTAAAGATCCTCACTAGTAGCGGGGCCAACAGGTCTACGTACTTCCTGTAGAACTCCACCGGGAACCCGTCCGGTCCCGGGGCCTTCCCCGCCTGCATGCTCCCCAAACCCTTGCTCAGGTCCTCCAACCCAATTGGTGCCCCCAAACCAGCCACCTCTTGCTCCTCCACCCTCGGGAATCTCAGCTGGTCTGGGAATCGTCTCATCCCCTCTTCCCCCGCTGGGGGCTGGGTTCTGTACAGCTCCTCATAGAAGGCCTTGAATACCTCGTTTATTTTCGTCACACTCCGCACCGTGGCTCCCCTTCCATCTCTGACTCCCCCTATTTCCCTCGCTGCCATCCTCTTACGGAGCTGGTGTGCCAGCTTCCGACTCGCCTTTTCCCCGTACCCTTAGGTCGCCCCCTGCGCCTTCCTCCACTGAGCTTCTGCCTTCCCTGTGGTCAACAGATCAAACTCCGTCTGGAGTTGTTGTCTTTCCCCAAGTAATCTCTCCTCCGGGGCCTCTGCGTATTTCCTGTCCACTCTTAAAATCTCCCCCACTAACCTCTCCCTTTCCATGCCCTCTGTCTTCTCCCTATGAGCCCTGATGGAGATTAGCTCTCCCCTGATCACCGCCTTCAACGCCTCCCATACCGCCCCCACCCGCACCTCCCCGTTGTCGTTGGCCTCCAAGTAACTTTTGATGCACCCCCTCACCCTCCCACACACCACCTCATTTGCCAGCAGTCCCACATCCAGCCGCCAGAGCGGGCGTTGGTCCCTCTCCTCTCCCAGCTCCAGTTCCACCCAGTGCGGGGCGTGATCCGAAACGGCAATGGCCGAATGCTCTGTTCCCTCCACCCTCGGGATGAGCGCCCTGCCCAGAACAAAGAAATCTATCCGGGAGTAGGCTTTGTGTACATGGGAGAAGAAAGAAAATTCCCTGGCCTGCGGCCTTGCAAACCGCCATGGGTCCACTCCCCCATCTGATCCATAAACCCCCTAAGTACCTTGGCCGCCGCTGGCCTCTTTCCAGTCCTTGATTTGGAGCGGTCCAGTGCTGGATCCAACACTGTATTGAAGTCCCCTCCCATTATCAGGCCTCCTATCTCCAGGTCCGGAATGCGCCCCAACATGTGCTTCATGAATCCTGCATCATCCCAGTTCGGGATGTATACGTTTACCAACACCACCCACGTCCCTTGCAGCCTACCGCTCACCATTACATATCGCCCTCCATTGTCCGCTACAATAGTCTTGGCCTCAAATGACACCCGCTTTCCCACCAATATTGCCACCCCTCTATTCTTCGTGTCCAGTCCCGAGTGGAATACCTGTCCTACCCATCCCTTTCTTAGCCTGACCTGGTCTGCCACCTTCAGGTGTGTCTCTTGGAGCATGGCCACGTCCGCCTTCAGTTCCTTTAAGTGCGCGAACACTCGAGCCCTCTTCACCGGCCCATTCAGGCCCCTCACATTCCACGTTATCAGCCGGATTGGAGGGGCTCTCACCCCCCCGCATGCCTGGCGACTAGCCATCTCCTTTTCTGGGCCAGTCCCGTGTCCACGCCTCCCTCACCCTCCAGTCCCCCAGAGGGGGGACCCCCGTCCCGACCACCTCTTCTGTGTCCCATTCCCTTTCGGCCAGTGCAGCAGCAAACCCCCCCTCCCTTCCCCCCCCCCCCCCCCCCCCCCCCCCCCCGCTAGACCCCTGTCTAGCTTTTTTGCTCCCCCCATGTCACTCCCGTAAGTCAGCTGACCCCGGCTTCCCCCGCCGTCCCATTGACCTCCCCGCGTGGGAGTCTCCCAATCCATATGCATTCCTTCGTTCCCCTTCCCGCGCGCGGGAAAACACCCCGTGCTTTCCAAAGCCCGCTCCGCCCCCTCTGGCGCAGCTCCTGTCGTGGCCTTGTCTCTCTCCCCCAGCCCATGTAACATTTCCTGCGCATGATTGACCCCTATATACAACAACCATCACACATCAAACCCCAAAACATCCCCCCCACCCTCACAAACCCTCAGTTAGAGTCCAACTTTTCGGCTTGTACAAAGGTCCACGCCTCCTCAGGAGTTTCAAAGTAATAGTGTTGGCCCTTGTATGTGACCCACAGTCTCGCTGGCTGCAGCATTACGAATTTCACTTCTTTCCGGTACAACGCCGCTTTAGCCCGGTTGAAACCCGTTCTCCGCTTTGCAACCTCCGTGCTCCAGTCCGGGTATATTTCGATTTCTGCATTGTCCCACTTACTGCTCCGCTCCTTCTTGGCCCATCTCAGGACCCACTCTCTGTCCGTGAACCGGTGGAACCTCGCCACCGTCGCCCTTGGCGGCTCATTTGCCTGGGGCTTCTTCGCTAGCACCCGATGTGCCCCGTCCAACTCCAGCGGCCTCGAAGGGGCCTTCGTGCCCATCATCGCTTCGAGCATCGTGCTCGCGTATGCCCCGGCATCAGCCCCCTCCACTCCCTCAGGGAGACCCAGGATTCGCAGATTCTTTCTCCTCGACCTGGTCTCCAGGTCTTCGAGTCTTCCCCCCACCTCTTGTGTAGCGCCTCGTTCTGCTCCACTCTCACCGACAGGCCCACGAGCTCGTCCTCGTTCTGACTGACTCTTTTCTGTACCTCCTGGATCTTAGCTTCGTGGGCCTTCTGGGTGATCCCGAGTCCTTCAATTGCCGAAAGCATAGGCGCCAACATCTCCGTGCGCATCTCCTCGCGCTGCTCCTCGAAGCAGCGCTTGATGAACTCCTGCAGCTCCCCTTTGTCCCTGGCCGCCGCCATTTTGTTTTCTTTCCCTCGCTTCTCCCGTTGCTCCAGTGCCGCTCCTTTGGCCGTTACACTTCTGGTCCGTTTCATAGAAGTTGGAGGGGGACCTCTCCCCTTCCCCACGGGTTGCGTCAAAAAAAAAAAAAAAAAATGTTCAGTTGGGGCTCCTCTAATGAGCCCGAAAGTCCGTGGTAGCGGGAGCTGCTGAATCGTGTGGCTTAGCTCCGCATAGCCGCAACCGGAAGTCGAGAGGGAATCCTTTTGGCAGTGTTCGCTTCACCAGTCTGCCCCAAAAAGTCTATGGAAACTCCTGAAAAAGGTCTGAGAGTCGGTTCCAGACGGGAGCTGCCGAATGCGCGACCTACTCCTCCATGGCCGCCACCGGAAGCCTCGTCCCTGCTTCTTCAATGGCCTTGGTAGATCTTTTCACAGTTGTTCCCTCTGCTGCTAGAATTCACCTTTGATAGAGTCAAGTCAGATTGCAGCTTTAAGCTCGCCCTTCCCCCGCCTGCATGCTGGAAGAGGCCTTTGTCTATTCCTGCAGCTCAAGCAAATCTTTCGCTGTTTCTGCCGGGGCTGGTAGCCAAAAGACATAACATTCCTGGGATACACTGTCAGGGGAATGCTGCAGTCTTCTTCCCACACCGGGAAATGTCAAACAAATGCTGTGGGGGCCCTGTAAAAGAGCCCAAAAGTCCGTTCCAAGCGGGAGCTACCGAATATGCGACCTAGCTCTGCATAGCCGCACCCGGAAGTCAGGATGGCAGATTTCAACTATGAATGTGATGTCCTATTGTAGGATGTGAGATGTGCTAATTGGGCAGATAGTTGGCAGATTAACGTCAATGTCGTGGCATTCAAAACTTATCTGTGGAAGCATTCAGAGCACCCTTTGGAAGGTGCTCCCGAGGGAAACAAGCAGCGAATTTGGATTCATTCAGATGCAATTTAGATTTTGTTTCAGTAAATAATCGGGGATAGAGTATGAGTAACTTGAGACATGACATGACAAATGTAGCATGCATGGAGGGAATAGCCTATGGTTCCTTAACCTCTCCATCATTTGGATTTTCCTAATTGCACTTCTGAGTTTGTGGTACCCCCAATCCCTTTTAGACCTCACTTCTAGCTTTGCACTATTAGGAAAGCACCTTCTTTTCTATATCTTAGCAGGTTAACACTCATTTGCATTGAAATCCATTTGCCACAATTTTTTCCAGCAGTATACTTTAACCCATATGTATATTTGAGATGGGGCACCTGAGCCAACTGAAAGGCAATTCTCTACCGATGACTTAATAATAATAATAATAATTGTCACAAATCAGGGAACAGGACTGACACTGCCCAAACTAATTTAAACTTTACTTCACATTCTCTCTCTCTCTCTCCTGTTGCTAAATTTTCAAATTGCTTAGCTGTCATCCATGAGTACTGTGACTAGAAAAGCCCTTCAATTAAATATTGGCAAGACCAAAGCCTTCATTTCCAGCTCCCCACTGAATTTAATTCTCCAGCAAGCAACTTCATTTTCCCCCCCTGGCAACAGTCTTAAATGAAGCCAATCCATCTGCAGCTTTGGTGCCAAATTTGACCCCAAGATAGTTTTCCAACCTCATTTTTACTGTCACTAAGTAAGGGCATCTATTTTCCTCTCCAGAACATCACCCCTGTCTCAACTCATCTGCTGCCAAAACTGTCATTCCTGACATCATTCCCTCTACACTTGACTATTCCAAGACTTCTGGCTGCCGATTCACATTCTACTGCCAGTTAACCTAAGGCCATCCAAAACTCTGTTGCCTGTGTCTGAACTTGCAGCAGGTTCTGTTCACCTAACTATGCTCACAGACCTACTACATTGGCTCCTTGTTGAGCAACATTTAAAAAAACCTCATCCTTGTCCATGCCGGATGACAAATAGTCACTAACTTATTCCCACTTTACAGTTCTTAGTCCATAAATTTACAAGTTATGGCACTTCAAATGCAAATCCAAATATTTTAAAAATGTTACGAGGATTTTTGCTTCTGCCTTTTCAGACAGTGAAAGTGGTCTTTGTGATGTCAAGAAAAGTTCAGGAATTTGAAGCCAAGTTTGATACATGATCTAGATCCAGATTGTTTTCAGATCTTTTCTGCAGTTTATCGGGCAAAGAGCAGCAACAGATTATAGACACAAGCAGCCTTCTGTTTTATTCCAGTGTTATTCTGAGCAATTGAGGACTTGCCGATGGAGAGGCTATGCACTTGGCTTTCTTTTTTGCATTGCAGATAGTCTGAGGTGTAGGCAAATTGGAATCAAACTAGCACAAACAAGCAAAAAGCATGTTAGCTCCCTTTACCCACACACTCAATGTATCACATTGACCTGTTTGGGCACAAACCTGTCTGTCTTGGAAGAACTGAATATTAAACCCAAAAAGGAGGAGCTTAGTAAAGCTATTGACTTGCTTGAATGGGCACAACTCCAGGTGCTGAGCATGGGAAGGGGCAGGGGCAGAGAGGGAGAGAAAGAGTGCGTGATGCAAGGTTGTGACTGCACAGGAACAATGATTGCAACAACTATTGAGGAATTATCCCTTCTGAGCATTATGGGAAAATAATTTGCCTGCGTTGCTCTTGTCAGACTTGCAGGTTCTGGTTGAAATCATCTATTTGAAATCCCAGTGGTGTTTCAGAACTACAGACATAGAAAATACAGCACAGAACAGGCCCTTCGGCCCACGATGTTGTGCCGAACCTTTGTCCTAGATTAATCATAGATTATCATTGAATTTACAGTGCAGAAGGAGGCCATTCGGCCCTTTGAGTCTGCACCGGCTCTTGGAAAGAGCACCCTACCCAAACTCAACACCTCCACCCAACACCAAGGGCAATTTTGGACATTAAGGGCAATTTATCATTGGCCAATTCACCTAACCTGCACATCTTTGGACTGTGGGAGGAAACCGGAGCACCCGGAGGAAACCCACGCAGACACGGGGAGGACGTGCAGACTCTGCACAGACACCGACCCAATCCGGAATCGAACCTGGCACCCTGGAGCTGTGAAGCAATTGTGCTATCCACAATGCTACCGTGCTGCCCTTAAGAACAAATAAATCTACACTATATCATTTTACCGTAATCCATGTGCCTATCCAATAGCTGCTTGAAGGTCCCTCATGTTTCCGACTCAACTACTTCCACAGGCAGTGCATTCCATGCCCCCACTACTCTCTGGGTAAAGAACCTACCTCTGATATCGCTCCTATATCTTCCACCTTTCACCTTAAATTTATGTCCCCTTGTAATGGTTTGTTCTACCCGGGGAAAAAGTCTCTGACTGTCTACTCTATCTATTCCCCTGATCATCTTATAAACCACTATCAAGTCTCCCCTCATCCTTCTTCGTTCTAATGAGAAAAGGCCTAGCACCCTCAACCTTTCCTCGTAAGACCTACTCTCCATTCCAGGCAACATCCTGGTAAATCTTCTTTGCACCTTTTCCAAAGCTTCCACATCCTTCCTAAAATGAGGCGACCAGAACTGTACACAGTATTCCAAATGTGGCCTTACCAAAGTTTTGTACAGCTGCATCATCACCTCACGGCTCTTAAATTCAATCCCTCTGTTAATGAACGCGAGCACACCATAGGCCTTCTTCACAGCTCTATCCACTTGAGTGGCAACTTTCAAAGATGTATGAACATAGACCCCAAGATCTCTCTGCTCCTCCACATTGCCAAGAACTCTACCGTTAACCCTGTATTCCGCATTCATATTTGCCCTTCCAAAATGGACAACCTCACACTTTTCAGGGTTAAACTCCATCTGCCACTTCTCAGCCCAGCTCTGCATCCTATCTATGTTTCTTTGCAGCCGACAACAGCCCTCCTTACTATCCACAACTCCACCAATCTTCGTATCGTCTGCAAATTTACTGACCCACCCTTCAACTCCCTCATCCAAGTCATTAATGAAAATCACAAACAGCAGAGGACCCAGAACTGATCCCTGCGGTACGCCACTGGTAACTGGGATCCAGGCTGAATATTTGCCATCCACCACCACTCTCTGACTTCTATCGGTTAGCCAGTTCGTTATCCAACTGGCCAAATTTCCCACTATCCCATGCCTCCTTACTTTCTGCATAAGCCAACCATGGGGAACCTTATCAAATGCCTTACTAAAATCCATGTACACTACATCCACTGCTTTACCTTCATCCACATGCTTGGTCACCTCCTCAAAGAATTCAATAAGACTTGTAAGGCAAGACCTACCCCTCACATCCGCGCTGACTATCCCTAATCAAGCAGTGTCTTTCCAGATGCTCAGAAATCCTATCCTTCAGTACCCTTTCCATTACTTTGCCTACCACCGAAGTAAGACTAACTGGCCTATAATTCCCAGGGTTATGCCTAGTCCCTTTTTTGAACAGGGGCACAACATTCGCCACTCTCCAATCCCCTGGTACCACCCCTGTTGACAGTGAGGACGAAAAGATCATTGCCAACGGCTCTGCAATTTCATCTCTTGCTTCCCATAGAATCCTTGGATATATCCCGTTAGGCCCGGGGGACTTGTCTATCCTCAAGTTTTTCAAAATGCCCAACACATCTTCCTTCCTAACAAGTATTTCCTCGAGCTTACCAATCTGTTTCACACTGTCCTCTCCAACAATATCGCCCCTCTCATTTGTAAATACAGAAGAAAAGTACTCGTTCAAGACCTCTCCTATCTCTTCAGACTCAATACACAATCTCCCGCTACTGTCCTTGATCGGAACTACCCTCGCTCTAGTCATTCTCATATTTCTCACATATGTGTAAAAGGCCTTGGGGTTTTCCTTGATCCTACCCGCCAAAGATTGTTCATGCCCTCTCTTAGCTCTCCTAATCCCTTTCTTCAGTTCCCTCCTGGCTATCTTGTATCCCTCCAATGCCCTGTCTGAACCTTGTTTCCTCAGCCTTACATAAGTCTCCTTCTTCCTCTTAACAAGACATTCAACCTCTCTTGTCAACCATGGTTCCCTCACTCAACCATCTCTTCCCTGCCTGACAGGGACATACATATCAAGGACACGTAGCACCTGTTCCTTGAACAAGTTCCACATTTCACTTGTGTCCTTCCCTGCCAGCCTATGTTCCCAACTTATGCACTTCAATTCTTGTCTGACAACATTGTATTTACCCTTCCCCCAATTGTAAACCTTGCCCTGTTGCACCTACCTATCCCTCTCCATTACTAAAGTGAAAGTCACAGAATTGTGGTCACTATCTCCAAAATGCTCCCCCACTAACAAATCTATCACTTGCCCTGGTTCATTACCAAGTACTAAATCCAATATTGCCCCTCCTCTGGTCGGACAATCTACATACTGTGTTAGAAAAGCTTCCTGGACACACTGCACAAACACCACCCCATCCAAACTATTTGATCTAAAGAGTTTCCACTCCATATTTGGGAAGTTAAAGTCGCCCATGACTACTACCCTATGACTTCTGCACCTTTCTAAAATCTGTTCCTCCACATCTCTGCTACTATTGGGGGGCCTATAGAAAACTCCTAACAAGGTGACTGCTCCTTTCCTATTTCTGACTTCAACCCATACTACCTCAATAGGGTGATACTCCTCGAACTGCCTTTCTGCAGCTGTTATACTATCTCTAATTAATAATGCCACCCCCCCACCTCTTTTACCACCCTCCCTAATCTTATTGAAACATCTATAACCAGGGACCTCCAACAACCATTTCTGCCCCTCTTCTATCCAGGTTTCCGTGATGGCCACCACATCGTAGTCCCAAGTACCGATCCATGCCTTAAGTTCACCCACCTTATTCCTGATGCTTCTTGCATTGAAGTATACACACTTCAACCCATCTCCATGTCTGCAAGTACTCTCCTTTGTCAGTGTTCCCTTCCCCACTGCCTCGCTACACACTTTGATGTCCTGAACATCGGTTACCTTAGTTGCTGGACTACAAATCCGGTTCCCATTCCCCTGCCAAATTAGTTTAAACCCTCCCGAAGAGTACTAGAAAACCTCCCTCCCAGGTTATGATCTTGCAAGTCCAGCAGCTGTGTTACCATACTGCTTTGTCCCACTGTGGACTCTCCTGACCCAGCTCGCACTAACACTGTTTTGACCTGCCATGGACTCTCCTGAGCAGCCCTCACCAGCTGATTCAGTTGTGAGATCCTGGCCTGTTTCTGTCTCTGGCCCTCTCTTCCTTATAACAAAACTGTCCATCTTCAGGTCTTCACAGTCCTGTTGCCTTGCTTGCTCACAGAAAATGGAACAATCTCTCCTCCGTGATTTAGTGCCAAAAGCATGGAATTACAGGGCAGGTGATGTCAATGTATGTGGCGGGCACATGACCCGCTCTCTGCCGCCGCTTCTAGTGGAAAGACTGCATCGTTCGCATTCAAAAACCAGTCGCGGCCGGCATTCTTAAAAGTCAGTTGCAATCAATAGGCACTTCTCCCGTGATCAGGAATGCCTTGACCAATTGCTCCTTGACCCACCTGCAGGTCATGATCCACAGTTTGAAAAACCCTGCTGTACGCAAAAAGCAGGACAGATCCAACCTGGCCAATTACTGCCCATCAGTCTACTCTCGATCATCAGTAAAATGAAGGAAAGGGGTCATCAATAATGCTATTCTGTGAAACTTGCTTAGTAATAACCCGTTCACTGATGCTCAGTTTGGGTTCTGCCGGGGTCATTCCACTCCTGACCTCATTACAGCCTTGGTTCAAACATGGACAAAAGAATTGAACTCCAGAGAGTGATTGCCCTTGATATCAAGGCAGCATTTAACTAATTTTGTGGCATCAAGGAACACTAGCAAAACTGGAGTTAATGGGAATCGGGGGGCGGGGGGGAGAAACTCTCTGATGGTTCGAGTCATTCGTGACGACTCAGATTCTGAAGCAGTCTATGTCCACGTCTTGCTGCATTTTGACTATCCAGGCTTGGGCTAACAAGTGGCAAGTAACATTGCAGCATATGAGTGCAAGGCAGTGATCACCTTCAACAAGAGAGAATCTAACCATCGCCCGATGACATACAATGGCATTACCATCACTGAATCCCCCACTATCAACATGCTGGGGGGGGGGGGGGGGGGGGGGGGTTTAACCATTGACCAGAAACTAGCCAAATAAATACAAGAGCAGGTCAGAGGCTAGGAGTCCTGCAGTGTTTAGCTCGCCTTCTGACTCCCCAAAACCTGTCCACCAACTACAAAGCACAATTGGATTTGGATTTTGTTTATTGTCATGTGTACCGAGGTACAGTGAAAAGTATTTTTCTGCGAGCAGCTCAACGGATCATTAAGTACATGAAAAGAAAAGGAAATAAAAGAAAATACATAATAGGGCAACACAAGATACACAATGTAACTACATAAACACTGGCATCGGTGAAGCATACAGGGGTGCAGTGTTAATGAGGTCAGTCCATAAGAGGGCCGTTTAGGAGTCTGGTAACAGCGGGGGAAGAAGCTGCTTTTGAGTCAGTTTGTGCGTGTTCTCAGACTTCTGTATCTCCTGTCCGATGAAGTTGGAAGAGTGAGTAAGCCATGTGGGAGGAGTCTTTTATTATGCTGCCCGCTTTCCCCAGGCAGCGGGAGGTGTAGATGGAGTCACTAGGCTGTGTTCAGGACTCTCTGAAGTTTCTTGCGGTCTTGGGCCGAGCAGTTGCCATACCAGGCTGTGATGCAGCCAGATAGGTTTCATTGTATGGCAAAAGTTGGAAAGAGTTAATGTGGACATGCTAAATTTCCTTAATTTCCTGAGGAAGTATAGGCGCTGTTGTGCTTTCTTGGTGGTAGCGTCGACGTGGGTGGACCAGGACAGATTTTTGGAGATGTGTACCCCTAGGAATTTGAAACTGCTTACCATCTCCACCTTGGCCCCGTTGATGCTGACAGGGGTGTGTACAATACTTTGCTTCCTGAAGTCAATGACCAGCTCTTTAGTTTTGCTGGCATTGAGGGATAGATTGTTGTCGCTGCATCACTCCACTAGGTTCTCTATCTCCCTCCTGTATTCTGACTCGTCGTTATTCGAGATCCGGCCCACTATGGTCATATCGTCAGCAAACCTGTAGATGGAGTTGGAACCATATTTTGCCACGCAGTTGTGTGTGTACAGGGAGTATAGTAGGGGGCTATGTACACAGCCTTGCGGGGCCCCGGTATTGACGACTATTGTGGAGGGGGTGTTGTTGTTTATTCTTACTGATTGTGATCTGTGGGTCAGAAAGTTGAGGATGTAGTTGCAGAGTGAGGAGCCAAGTCCTAGGTTTGGGAGCTTTGATTTGAGCTTGGCTGGGATTATGGTGTTCAAGGCGGAGCTGTAGTCAATAAATAGGAGTCTGATGTAGGAGTCCTTGTTGTCGAGATGCTCTCGGGATGAGTGTAGGGCCAGGGGTCTGCTGTGGACCGGTCGCGGCGGTATGCGAATTGCAGTGGATCAAGGCGTTCTTGGAGTATGGAGGTGATGCGCTTCATGACCAACCTCTCGAAGCACTTCATTACGACTGAAGTCAGGGCCACCGGACAGTAGTCATTGAGGCACGTTGCCTGGTTCTTCTTTGGCACCGATGATGGTGGTGGTCTTGAAGCAAGTGGGGACCTCGGAGCGGAGTAGGGACAGGTTAAAGATGTCCGTGAACACATCTGCCAGCTGGTCTGCGCAGGCTCTGAGCGCACGATCAGGGATCCTTTCCGGACCCGTCGCCTTCCTAGGGTTCACTTTCAGGAAGGCCGATCTGACTTCGGAAGCTGTGATGGTGGGTATGGGTGTGTTATGGGCTGCTGGGGCACACGACAGCGGATTGTTGGTTTCCTGCTCGAACTGAGCATAGGATGCATTGAGTTCATCGGGGAGGGGTGCGCTGCTGCTCGAGATACTGCTCGGCTTCGCTTTGTAGCCCTTATGTTGTTTAGGCCTTGCCACAACCACTGAGAGTCTGTAACGCTAGTGGGGACCTCGGAGGGGAGTAGGGACACGTTAAAGATGTCTGCGAACACATCTGTTAGCTGGTCTGCGCAGGCTCTGAGTGCACAACCAGGGATCCCGTCCGGACCGGTCACCTTCCTAGGGTTCACTTTCAGGAAGGTCGATGTGACTTCGGAAGTTGTGATGGTGGGTATGGGTGTGTTCTGGGCTGCTGGGGCACTCGACAGCGGATCGTTGGTTTCCTGCTCGAACCGAGCATAGAATGCATTGAGTTCATCGGGGAGGGGTGCGCTGCTGCTGGAGATACTGCTTGGCTTTGCTTTGTAACCGCCTTGCCACAACCGCCAAGAGTCTGTAATGCTTTCTAGCTTGGTCTGATATTGAGATCACTTGCCTAGATGAGTGCAGCTCCAACAACACTGAAAAAGCTCGACACCATCCAGAACGCATCAGCCCCTTGATTGGCACACCATCCACAAACATTCACTCCTTCCACCACCGACAAACAGTCGCAAAAGTGTGTGCCATCTACAAGATGCACTACAGGAACTCTCTGTGGCTCGGCTCCTTAGACAGCACCTTCCAAACCTACAAAGGATAAGGGCAGCGGCTGCATGGGAACACCACCACCTGGAGGTTCCCCTTCAAGGCGCTCCCCATCCTGACTTGGAAATATATCACCCTTCGCTGGATCCAAATCCTGGAACTTCCTCCCTAGCGGCACTGTGGGTGCACCTATACCTCCGGGACTGCAGCAGTTCATGAAGGCAGCTCACCGCCATCTACTTCGGACAATTAGGGATGGCAAAAAAGGGCCCAGAGAATTCTGCAGCAAATGTGACAGAGACTGGCATGGCAGAGTGGAGCTCCTGAGCCATATCAGGCGATGCTTTACACGCAGTTAATTATGGCACAATCCATTGTCTTATGAGATGGAAGATTGCTACTGTTCACCCAGAAACATGGTCTTGATGTTCAGAGAAGACCAGGAATTTGAAGTCCACTTTGAGAAGAAATCTCCACCCAAGTCTAACTTGACTGCATTCTCAGAATTGCCTTCAGTATTGGTCCTGTGATTGGGCTTTGGATTGTCTAAAACGCAGGCTCTTACAACAAGACCAAGTGGCTTCAGCACTGAAAATTACAGTCCGTATTCTTTTCTCCAACTTGAATGTAACTGAATTCATTGAAGGAATACCAGTTACCTAGATTTCATCCAGTTTCTTATCCATTCTCAAGGTTTGCCCTAAATAATACCACAAAAATAATTCCCTCAGAACCGTTTCATTGGAGAGCATTGTAAGGCAATTTCTGTTTGTAAATTTGTCATGCAAAAAGAAGTAAGAAAATCTTGAAGGACTGGATTGTTGCCTGCAAATTACTGATAGATTAAGCTAATTTGCTGGATAGAAATGATTTCATATTTATACCATGAAATGAAGGCCGTTGATTGAATGAAGTTGGTCAGTAATTCTGAAGATGGTGACAACGAGCGGGATTCTCTAAAAATGCGGCTAAATGTTGACGCCGGTGTAAACACCGGAGTGTTTCACACCATCGTCAACAGGCCGCTTGGCCCAGTGATTCTGTTGCCCACAGGGGGCCAGCACGGCGCCGGAGTGCTCCGCGCTGCTCCAGCTGCCGTACGCGGCCCTGCACTGCTTGCCGCGGGTCCACGCATGCGCACGGCAGCTGCTTGTGCGCCAGTGCCGCGCAACATGGCGGAGCCACATAGCGGGCAGGCGCAGAAGAAGGTAGACCCCCCCCCAGATCGCGAGCTCCTGCCGATTGGTAGCCCCCGATCGTGGGCCTGGCCATCGTGGAGGCGCCCCCCCGCCCCCAACAGGACAGCCACCGCATCTGCGACGCCGAGCTCCCACTGGGTGGAACCGTACGTGAACCATGCTGGCGGGAACTCAGCTGGTCGACCACAGAGAATCGCCGCATGGGGCCTCTTTCAACGGCTCCCGACCGGCGCAGCGTCGACTGCCGCCAATTCTCCGATCACCGGAGAATCGCATTCCGGGCCATCTCGGCGTCAACTCCGATTCTCCGAGCCACCACAGGTTCGGAGAATCCGGCCAACGTGTTTAATGAGTGTGTTGTTTGTGCTGAGTGCATTTTCAAGCAGATGGTATTAGGTCAGAGATGATTGTGATTTATTGGCCTATATGAGCTGCATCTCTTCAGCAATTTAGAATTGGAAAAAGGCTAATATCCATATTCATAAGTGGTGAAGCAGACATCTCAAACTGTAGACCCATCAAGTCAATTGTGACTTCATGGAATTGATTACTGGGGTAAATGTTGCTGACATCTACAATAAAACTCTCGTAAATAGCACGTAGGATGGGTTTAGAAGAGGAAGATATTGTGATCTAGTGAATTGCTTTGCAATTTTTTTTTCATGATTTCTTAAGTTCTACTTGGGATGTTAAACATGAGAAAAACTTTGGGGGTGGGGGATGCAATGGATCATTGGAGCAAAAAAACCCCAAAGATCGTTTCTTATTTTGAACTTTGCTAAAAATGGAAATGAGTCATGGACAGAAAAAGGCACAGTTAAATTACAACACAATTATTTATGCAGTTTCCTCCCTTTTTTGTAAAATACCTAAATTGTTATTTTTTTGATTTAGTAAATCTTGATTTCTGCAGAAATCTTGTAGAAAGTTATCCATCTATACTTAGAGTTTGATACAAAGTAATGATGAGAGTTCAGAAACCACAGCAAGTAAGTATATTATTCTATATTCACTGTTAATCCATGGCTGGTCAGCCTTGGTATTTTGAGGGCAGTAGCCCGAGCAGGTAAAACATGTTTGACCTGCAAAAGAGATGCTAATAACTGAACAAGTGGCTGCATGGGGATTATGATCTGATTTTCGTGCAGAATAGGAACATTCCATTTTTTTAACAATAGGGATAGTATTGTTACAAATTTGTAACTCTTTCATATTTGGTTCAGTGGAGTTAGTGATTCCTGTAAGCAGATCCCACCACACTTGCACATTAGAGATGATTCACATTGCTTATGTCTGGGATATAAACAGTTCATTCCCTTTAACATTCATACTGGATTTTTGCAACTTGTCTGTTGATGGATGGAACCGAGGAGTATTCTGATGAGATGAGGTTGCATTCTACATTGACTAACGATGACTGAATGAAACTTGCTCCAGGTTGAGTTCTGTACTTGTGAATTGAAGCAATAAGATGCAGACACTGGAAATTTGACAGACTAATAGAAAATGCTAGAAACCTTCAAAAATTCAGGATGCATCTGTAGAGGGAAAAATAAAGGTAGCGTTAATGTTTGCTGTTTGGGAATAGTTTTCCTTGCCCTTATTTCTGGCTTTGTTCCTTATAAACTATTCATCGGTAACATCTTTCAGCTGTGAATGTGGTCCATGAATTTTTTTAAAAATGTTGGCATATATAACAATGACATTGTATAGTACTGTACAAAAAAGAAAAGCAAATAACGCATAGTACAAACCACAACTCCATTCTCGCACGGACCTGCCTAAACCACCCCCTACTCTACACTACCCTAGCCCCCCTCTGCTGACGGTTAATTCTCCGCGAAGAAGTCAATGAATGGCTGCCACCTCCGGGTGAACCCCGATAGTGAACCTCTCAAGGCGAACTTAACTTTCTCTAGACCGAGAAAGCTCGCCAGGTCAGGTAGTCATACTTCAGTCTTCGGGGGCCTTGAGTCCCTCTGTGCCAACAGTATTCGTTGCCGGGCTACCAGGGAAGCACAGGCCAAGACGTCGGCCTCCTTCTCCTCCTGGACTCCGGGGTCCTTCCACACCCCAAAGATTGCCACCTCAGGACTCATTACCACCCCAGTTTTCAAAACCCGGGACATGATGTCCGCGAATCCCTGCCAGTACCCCTGAGGCTAGGGCACGACCAGAACATGTGCACGTGATTAGCCGGCCCACCGCGCATCTGGCACACTTGTCCTCCAGCCCGAAGAATTTACTCATCCGGGCCACCGTCATGTGGGCCCAGTGCACGACCTTAAACTGGATCAGACTGAGCCTGGCGCATGTTGCGGTCGTGTTTACTCTGCTCAGAGCTTCTGCCCAACTACCATCCTCCATTTCCCCCCCCGCTGCCCCGAGCTCCTCTTCCAACTTAAGTCCGTGTATCTTCTGCTCCCATTAGTTCTTTATAAATATCTGAGACTCTGCCCTCACCTACCTCTCCCCTCGATACTACCCTGTCCTGCCTCCACTTTGGCGGGAGGCGTGGGAAGGACGGCACTAGCCTGCGCATGAAATCCCGCACCTGCAAGTATCATTCCCTCCCGCCAGCCCAAACCTCTCCTCCAATGCCCTCATGCTCGGGAAGCTCCCTTCCAAGAACAGATCACCCACCCTCGCAATCCCCGCCCTCCACCACAGTCAATACCCACCGTCCATGTTCCCCGGGGAAATCGGTGATTGGGGTCCACACCAATGCTCTCACTTCCCCTATATGCCTCCTCCACTGGCCCCAGATCTGAAGACCCGCTACCACTATAGGGCTGGTGCCAGCGCGAGCGGCAGAGGCGCCGTAACCAGGTCTGCCAAACTGGTGCCCCTTATCATCGCTATGTTGGCCGCCCAGTAGTAGTTGCTGAAGTTCGGCAACGCCAGCCCCCCTTCCCTTCTGTTCCTTTCGAGCATCACCTTCCTCACCTTCCCCACCCAGACAAATCCCAGGATAATTTTATTCAGCCTCTTAAAGAAGGACCTCGGGATTAAGTAGGTTGGTGCAGACTCGATGGGCCGAATGGCCTCCTTCTGCACCGTATGTTCAATGTTCTCACTCGCTTTGCTAAAGAGATTCAGATTTATTCTCTGAATACTTATTAAAGTAATCCTGGTGTCTTGCGTGGCCATCTTGATGTGCATTCATTACATCAAGTTTATTCAGCCTCTTAAAGAAGGATCTCAGGGAGACACTGAAATATGAACAAGAATCTCAGGAGAATCGTCATCTTGACAGTCTGCCCTCTCCCCGCTAGTGACAACCAGAGCGCATCCCAACTCCGAACCTCCTCCCTCACTCGTTCTACCAGTCGGGACAGGTTGAGCTTATGCAAGTTGCCCCAGTCCCGTGCCACCTGTATCCCCAAGTACCTGAAGCTTTCTCGTACCAGCCTGAATGGCAACCTCTTCAGCCTACTCTCCTGCCCCCTCGTCTGAATTACGAACAACTCGCTCTTAGCCATGTTCAATTTATATCCTGAAAACCGGCCAAATTCCCTCAGGGTTTCCATGATACCGCTCATCCCCGCCATTGGGTCCGATACGTATAACAGCAGGTCTCTTCTCCCCCCGGACCAGCCCTTTCCAGTCCCTTGAAGCTCTCAGAGCAATTGCCGGGGGCTCTATGGCCAGCGCGAACAGCAGTGGGGAGAGAGGGCAACCCTTTCTTGTCCCACGGTGCAGTCTGAAATAATCTGATGTCATCCTGTTCATCCTTACACTAGCCACTGGGGCCTGATATAACAGCCTAACCCAGTCAATGAACCCCTCCCCTAACCCAAACCATCCCAGCACCTCCCACATATAGTCCCACTCGACCCAGTCAAAAGCCTTTTCCACATCCATAGCTACCACTATCTCTGCCTCCCTGCTCTCCGGGGGCATCATAATCACATTAAGCAGACTTCTTAGACTGGCCACCAGTTGCCTACCCTTTACGAACCTGGTTTGGTCCTCCGCAATTATGTCCGGTACACAGTCTTCCATTCTAGTCGCCAAAACCTTGGCCAGTAATTTAGTGTCTGCGTTGATCAATGAGATCGGCCAGTAAGACCCACAGACCTCCAGGTCTTTATCCCATTTCAGAATAAGCGAAATAGTGGCCTGTGACATCGTTGGGGGTAGAACCCCTCTGTCTCTTGCCTCGTTAAATACCCTGACCAGCACCGGCCCCACTATCTCGGCAAACTTTTTATAAAACTCCACCGGATACCCATCCGGCCCCGGGGCTTTACCCGACTGCATGACCTTCAGGCCCCCCAATACCTCTTCGATCCTGACCAGGGTCCCCAGTCCATCTACCATCCCCCTACCCACTCTTGGGAAGGTCAGTCTGTCCAGGAATCGCCTCACCCCTCCAGATCCCTGGGGGGGTTCCAAAGTGGTGGTCCATGAATTTTAAATGCTAACCCTACCTTGCTCCCACAGATGCTGTTTGTCCTGCTGCATGTTTGTTTCGAGGATTTCTTGTTTCTTTCTGCACTCTTGTTGTATTTAGCTAATTCATTGCAAGCTAGCCAGAAAGTATAATGCTACACTTGAGTACCACAAGTGAAGCATGTTTAAGATGGTATCTAACTTTCTATCATACCTGAAAAAAAAGGTTAGGAGGGGTTATTGGGTTATGGGGATAGGGTGGAAGTGAGGGATTAAGTAGGTTGGTGCAGACTCGATGGGCCGAATGGCCTCCTTCTGCACCGTATGTTCAATGTTCTCACTCGCTTTGCTAAAGAGATTCAGATTTATTCTCTGAATACTTATTAAAGTAATCCTGGTGTCTTGCGTGGCCATCTTGATGTGCATTCATTACATCAAGTTTCCTGCTGTCTGGCAATTTACATAAATCACTGTGTCTTTCTAGAATTTGAGAATTAAAGTACTACATTATTTTGCAATTAGTGATTCTGCAACCATGACGCACAACATTTGAAAAGTTTGAGTTTGGGAATGTAATTGTCAGCATTTTGGATACTGATGAGAGGACAGTAATAAATTGGGTACCTGAAGAGGGAGAAACAGAGTAGGAGCTAAAGAGCTTTGGATGTTTGGTACTGTCATCTCTGTCTGCTGTTACATTGTCGGCTGAGTGAAGACACAATCGCTCCAGTCTGCTGCAGTATGCATGTTCAATATTTAATGCATGTGGATGCTGATATTTGTGGCCCAGCTTGCTTACACACAGTGATGTCATGACTAAGATGATGGAAATATTTCTACACAGTGACACCATGAAACAATACCACAACGTAAATCTAAAAGGGTTATAATAACAGCTCACTTGATAGTTGCAGAAAAACTTGAAAGGTTCTATCCAAAACTTGGATGGCTTTTTAAAAATATATAAATAGTCCCTCTGCCTCATTCCAGGCCTCAGGAAATGCACTACAGGAGCCTGTCACCAAAGAGCAATACAAAAACAAGTTTATACGTGGGTTATTATATTCTTTGATTTCTTTTAGGACAATTACAAGATAAGTATTTTTATGTGACTATATATGATTGCTTTGAAGTGTGTTCTCAAAATAATGAAAGTTTAATTGTCTGCCTGGACTGTGAGCATAGAACCATAGAATTTACAGTGCAGAAGGAGGCCATTCGGTCCATTGAATCTGCACCGGCTCTTGGAAAGAGTACCCTACTTAAACCCACGTCTCCACCCTATACCTGTAACCCAACCTAATCTTTTGGACACTAGGGGCAATTTATCATGGCCAATCCCCCTACTCTGCACATCTTTGGACTGTGGGAGGAAACTGGAGCACCCGGAGGAAACCAACACAGACAGGGGAAGAAAGTGCAAACTCCACACAGTCAGCTGAAGCCGAAATTGAACCCGGGATCCTGGAGCTGTGAGGCAGCAGTGCTAGCTACCATGCCGCCCCCTATGCATCAAAAGAAAATTTAAATGTTGCATTGATCTCTTTCAGGGAAAGTTCTGATGTGGTTGAAAAACTAAATATTGCCTTGGGAGGAACCTATAAACCCATGTCCAAAATTGCAGTCATCTTCATAAAAGCATTCCAACTCTACAACAAAAAGTTTGTTCAGTGCACCGTATCATCATAAATCATCCCTAAATCCAGCAGCATCTGTGGAGAGAGAAGCACAGTTAATGTGCTTTTGTTTTGGTAGGAATAACAGCAAAATGGATAATTTTTTAAATAGTAAAAATTGCAGCATGCTCCTCTGCAGAATGACCTGGGTGTCCTTGTGCATGAATCACAAAAAGTTGGTTTGCAGGTGCACCAGTTAATTAAGAAGGCAAATGGAATTTTGTCCTTCATTGCTAGAGGGATGGAGTTTTAAAAACAGGGTGGTTATGTTGCAGCTGTATAGGGTGCTGGTAAGGCCACACTTGGAGTACTGTGTACAGTTTTGGTCTCCTTACTTGAGAAAGGATGTACTGTCACTGGAGGGGTTGCAGAGGAGATTCACTAGGTTGATTCCGGAGTTGAGAGGATTGGCTTATGAGGAGAGACTAAGTAGACTGGGATTATACTCATTGGAATTTAGAAGAATGGGGAGGGGATCTTAGAGAAACATATAAAATTATGAAGGGAATAGATAAGATAGAAGCAGGGAGGTGGTTTCCACTGCCGGCTGAAACTAGAACTAGGTGTACAGCCTCAAAATAAGGGGGAGCAAATTTAGGACTGAGTTGAGGAGGAACTTCTTCACCCAAAGGGTTGTGAATCTGTGGAATTCCCTGCCCAGTGAAACAGTTAAAGCTACCTCATTGAATATTTTTAAGGCAAAGATAGATTTTTGAACAGTAAAGGAATTAAGGGTTATGGTGAGAGGGCAGGTAAGTGGAGCTGAGTATACAAAAAGATCAGCCATGGCCTTATTGAATAGTGGAGCAGGCTCGAGGGTCCAGATGGCACTCCTGCTCCTAGTTCTTGTGTTTCTAGTCCGTTATGACTCTTCCTTGAAACATTGCATTTTTGTGCTTCACTTTACATGACTTCAACTTGTCTTTTTAAAATGTCCTTTTCTTTGAAAAGGCAATGTTAGTATGAAATATAGGATGTCAAGGTAGAGTTTCCACTATTCCAACCTGATAGTATATCTTTAATTTTGTGGCACCTCCTAGTTGGATAGTGTAAGTTTAAAAAAAACAAACCAGCCTTATGCCCACATAAAGGTTGCTCTTAATCTTGTATAAATTAGCAGTTTTGTGAAATGGATAGCTTCTAAGTTAATTTCATCCACTACCTTTTTTGACTAGCGCAGAAAGAATAAACTTCAATTTCATCAGTTTGGGCTGGATTTAAATTGTTCAGAAATAGAAGTGGTGTCCTATGTGTTGCCCAGACATGAAGTTACATTTTATCCCATCTCTAATCTTAATTCTTGTCTATGAAATATATTAATTCAGATTGTCCTTCAAATGCCAAATTGATTCTTAATGTTCTTATGTTTATGTGTATAAATTAGTTGAAAAAATAATTTTCTGATACTTGCAAACATGAACCACACTTTCTGAAGTACCAGTTAATGTACCTTAATGTAATAAATTAAGAAAGATTTCACACTGGAAATACTTAAAAATTAAGTTTCTAATGTATATATTTGTAGTTTAACTTGCTAAACCTCTTTTAACTTGATTTGTCTGGAAAAGGTTAATTCTCCTCCTCCCACCCTGCTGCACCACATACTGATCTTGCAGTGAAGTTGGGAACGGAGGCAGATAAGGCAGTGCAACACTGCCACCATCTGGATAAATAGAGAGACATTGCTGTTTTAAGTGCTAGATAGACGCTTATGTTACTATATTTTGATATTGCTGTGTCGTTGTAGTACACTGCACACTGAATCCGAAGTAATCAGAGACTTCACTTGCTCGACATTTGAGGGTAAAACAGAAGCTGAAGAGAAATAATTTCTTGACTCTGGCTGTAAAAGAAATGGAGTCTGTTTTTATATTCAGAAAATTGTGTTTCATTACGTAGTTTAAGGTTTACAAGGTTTCATAAGAAAATTAACACTTACAATCTACTATAAATTGCTTTCGGGAAGTAAAAAGATAAAAATGAGTGTTTTGCGGATTAGTGCACGATGCATTATTCTGCTGCTAACGTGGATCTGTATTTAAACTAATTTGGCAACTTACTCACAGCCACTCACAGCCATTTGAGATTATCACAATCATGAAAAGAATTATCGCTTCACATTTCGATTCTGCCCACCAGAAAGTCATTGATATGTGTATATCTAACTCATCCGTGATACTTGAATATGTTACTTATGTGAAGTGTCACACATGCAGTTGATTGCTTAGCAAGTTTTACTCTGGTCTCTGACCCAGACCCCCATTTGTGTAGTTTTGTCCTTGGTTCTTAAAAAAACAATCCCAAAAACCTGCTCTACTCACCACCACTCTCCCTCACCCCCTAAACCTGGAAATTGTTTCCCAGTGCATTTGAACATCGTATCTGCCCCCTGTTGTTTTATAACTTGCTTCTAAATTCTCTCAGACCTTTTACCTCTCAATCCATTACTTCTACATCTGCCGACACCAGCAGGAGCCCAGTACTATATTCCCCACACCAGTAATCCACATCACCCAATACTCCATTTGATAATTGAACTTTCATCCAACCAACTTCTGGGATTTAAACAAAACTTGAAGTAACTAAATACTTAAACTTTTAATAATCAAAGCTACTGACAATCAAAGCTACTGATTTGAAGTTTTTGCAGAAACATACTCATCTTCAAGTTCTATGATGTGCATAACTACCCTCGTACAATGATAAGCGGATAGTTGGACTGTTAAGTCGTTATGTCAGACTTGGGTATTACTGATAGGAGATCAACTAATAATGTAATCAGTCTCCCTCCTACTTACACATTCTGTAACTGTAATAGTTAATTTCTGTTTGCTATGTTGTCATGTTTGCCCCTTGTACTTAAATTTACTTGATTTATAATTTCTTGCTCTCTCATTCCGTTTCTAATTTCAGTATCCAAAGCATGTGGGCTCTTTTTATATTCATTCACAGGATGTAGCATCACAAGCAAAGGCGAACATTTTTTTCCCTCAAAGGTGGTGGTGATTTGCCTCCTTGAACTTTGCTGTTATCCATGCAATGAAGGTAGTCCCACAGTACTGTTGGAGAGGGGTGGGGGGCACATTTTGGCTTTGGTATGCTCGTGCGGATTGGCTGCCAATCAAATGGTTGCTTTGTCCTGGATGGTGCTGAGTTTCTTGAGTGTCGATGGAGATGGATTCAGCCAGGCAATTGGGGACTATTTCATCACATTCCAACTTGAACATTGCAGATGATACAATGGCTTAGTGGAAGGGGTAGAGGATTGAGTTACTTAATTATCGCAGAATATCCAGTCTGACCTCGTGTAGCCTCCGTATTTACATGGCTGGTCCAGTTAAACTTCTGGTCAATAGTGACAATATTGATTGGGGTGGGTGGGGGGGGGGGGGGGGAGGATTCAATGTCAATAAATGCCATCAAACTTCCAGGAGTGATGGTTAGACATTACCCTTGTTTGAGATGGTTATTTGATGGTTATTTGTATGTGTCAATTTTGCTTCCTCTCTAATAAAATGCAGTTCACCTGAAACCTGTCAAATTTGGCCTCTCCAGTTCCTTTGCCACCATGGTGACTTTTCTGTACTCCTATCTCTGCCTTTTGACTGCCCAATCCCAAGGCATATACCAGAAGGTGGTAACCTCCTGTTCTGGTGCTGCATGTGGCTCTTTATCTTGGTTTGTATTTATATGACCAATTTGTAACAGTGCGGTAGCATTACATTTTTCAATGTTTGTTTCTATTCCTATCAAGGCTATTTTACAACAACCATGATTTTATAGAAAAAGGAGTTTTAAAGGAGTGTAAGCTAGATAGTAATATAAAAGAAGATAGGAAGAGTTTTTTTCAATATATAAAAGGTAAGAGAGAGGCAAAAATAGACATTGGACCACTGGAAAATGAGGCTGGAGAAGTAATAATAGGAAACAAAGAAATGGCAGAGGAACTAAATAATTACTTTGTATCAATCCTCAAAGTGGAACACACTAATGGGATGCCAGAGCTTCAGGAGAAACGGGGGCACAAGTGAGTGTAGTGGCCATCACCTAAGGAGAAGGTTCTGGGGAAACTGAAAGGTCTGAAGGTGGATAAGTCACCTGGACCGGATGGATTACACCACAGGGTTCTAAAGGAGATAGCGGAGGAAATTGTGGAGGCATTGGTGGTAATCTTTCAGGAATCACTGGAGGCCTGGAGGGTCCCAGAGGACGGGAAAGTAGCTAATGTAACACCGCTGTTTAAGAAGGGAGGGAGGCCGGTTAGCCTGACTTCAGTCATTGTCAAGATTTTAGAGTCCATTATTAAAGATGAGATCGCGGAGTACTGGGAAGTGCATGATAAAATTGGACTGAGTCAGCATGGCTTCGTCAAGGGGAAGTCATGTCTGACAAAGGAGAACCAGTGGACGTGATTTATTTAGATTTCCAGAAGGCCTTTGACAAGGTGCCGCATAGGAGACTGGTGTTAAGGCTAAGATCCTGGCATGATAGAGGATTGGCCGACTGGCAGAAGGCAGAGAGTGGGGGTAAAGGGGTCTTTTTCAGGATGGAAGTCGATGGTGACTAGTGGTGTGCCTCAGGGGTCGGTGCTGGGACTACAACTTTTGACAATGTACATTAACAATTTAGAAGAAGGAACTGAAGGCACTTGCTAAGTTTGTAGATGAAGGACTTCGACAGGCTAGGAGAATGGGCAAAGAATTGGCAAAATGAATACAATGTGGAAAAGTGTGAGGTTATGCACTTTGGAAGGAGGAATGTAGGCATTGACTATTTTCTAAATCGGGAAATGCTTCGGAAATCAGAAGCACAAAGAGACTTGGGAGTCCTTGTTCAACATATTCAAATAATATCATGAGGTTAAACTCACTGCAGTGATTCAGCAAAATGCAAAACAAAAAGCTGAAAAAGCATTTTTCCAGGCAAATTAAGATTTGGTTATTGTTCAGAGTCAAATTTGAAAGTGCAATTTTTTTTTAACCTATTCCTGGGATGTGGAAACTGGACCTAAATAGGTAAAAAATTAGATTACATTTTGTAGTAACTGCAACCAATGTAAGTGTCAGAGAGAAGTTAAAGCAATAGACTTTTTACAGTGTCATATTTAGTTCCTGATCTGTTTGTCCAAATACTCTAGGTCCAATTCAGTGGCTGGTGTGCTCGAGTGAGAGCACAATGCAGCCGGTAGATCCCGGGTGAAGCCTCCTGCTGGCCTCCCAGCAGCCTTCCCAGCAGCCTTTGCACCTCGCGGGAGATACCCAAGTCCCGTGACGTGTCAGAATCAGAATTCCGCCCAAAAGGGGCGGGATCAAATGGCGCTTACTAAAGTAGGCCTTAAACTTACTTCTGTCCTACCTACACACTATCTACCTGCCTCCCCAGAGAGGCTGCAGCCGAGCTCCTGTGGGCCAGGCGGAATGGCACTTGGGGGGTCTCCTGGGCCAGTGAAAGCCCCCGGGTGACCAGGGATAGTGCAGGGCAGCCCCCTGGCCCTTTCCCTGGAACATGAGCACCACGGCACAGCCAAGCTGGCAGGAGCACTGTCAGGGTAGCAGTGCAAGGCTGCCTGGATGCCAAGGTGGCACTGCAAAGGATCAGGGCCCAAGGGGGGCCAGGCCTATGAAAGGAGGATGGGAGTTATGAAGGGTGAGAATGTGCAGGGCAGGTAAGTAGGGGCTTCTGTAAGGGGGATTGGGAGGGCCTGAAGAGGGGAGCCCCCTTCAGGGACCCCATAGCGGTGTGTCCTTACTTGGGGCGGTTTGGGGTAGTACCCATGGGTGTGGGGGGTGACATTGCCCATGGGTGGCTGGTGTGGGGGACCCAAAAGTTCACTTAGAGATTGGGCACCCTTTAAAATTGGCGGCCCGATCTCTTCAGCTCCCCACTACTGAAAAAAATTCTAAGTGTGGGCTAAACCGGGGAGAATCTTCCCCGGGCCCAAAATAGTGACTTATTGGATAGCAGTGGGAAATTCCCCGAACCCCTTGAAGAACCCGCCAGAAATTAACTTAGACATTTTTCCATTGAATTCCACCCTCCAATTCCAATTGTAGCTGTAAGTTAAATACATGAGCCATCCTTGTAAGTCTTGGAAAAGATTGATTGTTAGTGTTGAGGAGTTGACAGTTTTGTCTGATAGATTAATGATGATTTTGAACGTGATTGAATGTCTAAATCTCAATTTATATTAAGACTTGTGTAACTACTGGAGAAAAGAAAGCCCTTTGGAATTGGGTTTGAACCTGTGGCTGGGAGTTAAAATGACTGTGCCATCCATTTCCCACTGGGTGGCAGTCTATTCCATAAATTAACACGAACAGCCTCATAGACTTTATTTTGCGTGCAGTTCTTAGTCATGTATTTTTGACTCTATTTAAAATGCATGTATATCAATCTCAGTAAAATTATTTGTTTTTTTTAAACCACCAACACTTCTTTGGGAGCGTAACCGATTTGGATTATTTTATGTTTTAAGCAAACACTTCACAATAATGTGTTGGGTGGCACGGTAGCACAGTAGTTAGCACTGTTGCTTCACAGCGCCAGAGTCACCGGTTTGATTCTCGGCTTGGGTCACTGTCTGTGCAGAGTCTGCACGTTCTATAGTTAGCTATCGCATTTCTATTAGAAATCTTGTGCTAGGAAACAGATAGTTGACAGTAACTTTGAAATGTAAAAAAAAGTATTTAAAAAAAAAAAAAAGACATTTTAATTTTAATTAATTGACGCAATGTCAGTTAGAGGGGTGCTGTGCTCTGACTGTGAGATGTGGCAGGTCCGGGAGGCTTCCAGCGTCCCGGATGGCTTCATCTGCAGAAAGTGCACCCAACTGGAGCTCCTCACAGACCGCATGGTTCGGTTGGAGCAGCAATTGGATGCACTTAGGAGCATGCAGGTGGCGGAAAGCGTCATAGATCGCAGTTATGTAAATGTGGTCACACCCAAGGTGCAGGCAGAGAAATGGGTGACCACCAGAAAGGGCAGGCAGTCAGTGCAGGAATCCCCTGTGGTTGTCCCCCTCTCGAACAGATATACCCCTTTGGATACTGTCGGGGGGGGATAGCCTATCAGGGGAAAACAGCAGCAGCCAGAGCAGTGGCACCACAGCTGGCTCTGATGTTCAGAAGGGAGGGTCAAAGCGCAGAAGAGTAATAGTAATAGGGGACTCTATAGTCAGGGGCACAGATAGGCGCTTCTGTGGACGTGAAAGAGACTCCAGGATGGTATGTTGCCTCCCTGGTGCCAGGGTCCAGGATGTCTCCGAACAGGTAGAGGGAATCCTGAAGGGGGAGGGCAAACAGGCAGAGGTCGTTGTACATATTGGTACTAACGACATAGGCAGGAAGGGGCATGAGGTCCTGCAGCAGGAGTTCAGGGAGCTAGGCAGAAAGTTAAAAGACAGGACCTCGAGGGTTGTAATCTCGGGATTACTCGCTGTGCCACGTGCCAGTGAGGCTAGAAATAGGAAGATAGAGCAGATAAACACGTGGCTAAGCAGCTGGTGTAGGAGGGAGGGTTTCCGTTATCTGGACCACTGGGAGCTCTTCCAGGGCAGGTGTGACCTGTATAAGAAGGACGGGTTGCATCTAAACCGGAGAGGCATAAATATCCTGGCCGCGAGGTTTGCTAGTGTCACACAGGAGGGTTTAAACTAGTATGGCAGGGGGGTGGGCATGGGAGCAATAGGTCAGAAGGTGAGAGCATTGAGGGAGAACTAGGGAATAGGGACAGTGTGGCTCTGAGGCAGAGCAGACGGGGAGAAGTTGCTGAACACAGCGGGTCTGGTGGCCTGAAGTGCATATGTTTTAATGCAAGGAGCATTACGGGTAAGGCAGATGAACTTAGAGCTTGGATTACTATTTGGAACTATGATGTTGTTGCCATTGCAGAGACCTGGTTGAGGGAAGGGCAGGATTGGCAGCTAAACGTTCCAGGATTTAGATGTTTCAGGCGGGATAGAGGGGGATGTAAAAGGGGAGGCGGAGTTGCGCTACTTGTTCGGGAGAATATCGCAGCTATACTGCGAGAGGACACCTCAGAGGGCAGTGAGGCTATATGGGTAGAGATCAGGAATAAGAAGGGTGCAGTCACAATGTTGGGGGTATACTACAGGCCTCCCAACAGCCAGCGGGAGATAGAGGAGCAGATAGGTAGACAGATTTTGGAAAAGAGTAAAAACAACAGGGTTGTGGTGATGGGAGACTTCAACTTCCCCAATATTGACTGGGACTCACTTAGTGCCAGGGGCTTAGACGGGGCGGAGTTTGTAAGGAGCATCCAGGAGGGCTTCTTAAAACAATATGTAAACAGTCCAACTAGGGAAGGGGCGGTACTGGACCTGGTATTGGGGAATGAGCCCGGCCAGGTGGTAGATGTTTCAGTAGGGGAGCATTTCGGTAACAGTGACCACAATTCAGTAAGTTTTAAAGTACTGGTGGACAAGGATAAGTGCTAAATTGGGGGAAGGCTAATTATAACAATATTAGGCGGGAACTGAAGAACATAGATTGGGGGCGGATGTTTGAGGGCAAATCAACATCTGACATGTGGGAGGCTTTCAAGTGTCAGTTGAAAGGAATACAGGACCGGCATGTTCCTGTGAGGAAGAAAGATAAATACGGCAATTTTCGGGAACCTTGGATGACGAGTGATATTGTAGGCCTCGTCAAAAAGAAAAAGGAGGCATTTGTCAGGGCTAAAAGGCTGGGAACAGACGAAGCCTGCGTGGAATATAAGGAAAGTAGGAAGGAACTTAAGCAAGGAGTCAGGAGGGCTAGAAGGGGTCACGAAAAGTCATTGGCAAATAGGGTTAAGGAAAATCCCAAGGCTTTTTACACGTACATAAAAAGCAAGAGGGTAGCCAGGGAAAGGGTTGGCCCACTGAAGGATAGGCAAGGGAATCTATGTGTGGAGCCAGAGGAAATGGGCGAGGTACTAAATGAATACTTTGCATCAGTATTCACCAAAGAGAAGGAATTGGTAGATGTTGAGTCTGGAGAAGGGGGTGTAGATAGCCTGGGTCACATTGTGATCCAAAAAGACGAGGTGTTGGGTGTCTTAAAAAATATTAAGGTAGACTAGTACAAAAGGTCCCTCATGGTAGACTAGTACAAAAGGTGAAGTCACACAGGATCAGGGGTGAGCTGGCAAGGTGGATACAGAACTGGCTAGGCCATAGAAGGCAGAGGGTAGCAATGGAGGGATGCTTTTCTAATTGGAGGGCTGTGACCAGTGGTGTTCCACAGGGATCAGTGCTGGGACCTTTGCTCTTTGTAGTATATATAAATGATTTGGAGGAAAATGTAACTGGTCTGATTAGTAAGTTTGCAGACGACACAAAGGTTGGTGGAATTGCGGATAGCGGTGAGGACTGTCTGAGGATACAGCAGGATTTAGATTGTCTGGAGACTTGGGCGGAGAGATGGCAGATGGAGTTTAATCCGGACAAATGTGAGGTAATGCATTTTGGAAGGTCTAATGCAGGTAGGGAATATACAGTGAATGGTAGAACCCTCAAGAGTATTGAAAGTCAAAGGGATCTAGGAGTACAGGTCCACAGGTCATTAAAAGGGCAACACAGGTGGAGAAGGTAGTCAAGAAGGCATACGGCATGCTTGCCTTCATTGGCCGGGGCATTGAGTATAAGAATTGGCAAGTCATGTTGCAGCTGTATAGAACCTTAGTTAGGCCACACTTCGAGTATAGTGTTCAATTCTGGTCGCCACACTACCAGAAGGATGTGGAGGCTTTAGAGAGGGTGCAGAAGAGATTTACCAGAATGTTGCCTGGTATGGAGGGCATAAGCTATGAGGAGCGATTGAATAAACTCTGTTTGTTCTCACTGGAACGAAGGAGGTTGAGGGGTGACCTGATAGAGGTATACAAAATTATGAGGGGCATAGACAGAGTGGATAGTCAGAGGCTTTTCCCCAGGGTAGAGGGGTCAATTACTAGGGGGCATAGGTTTAAGGTGAGAGGGGCAAGGTTTAGTGTACGAGGCAAGTTTTTTGCGCAGAGGGTAGTGGGTGCCTGGAACTCGCTACCGGAGGAGGTAGTGGAAGCAGAGACGATAGGGACATTTAAGGGGCATCTTGACAAATATATGAATAGGATGGGAATAGAAGGATACGGACCCAGGAAGTGTAGAAGATTGTAGTTTAGTCGGGCAGCATGGTCGGCACGGGCTTGGAGGGCCGAAGGGCCTGTTCCTGTGCTGTACATTTCTTTGTTCTTTGTTCTCCCTGTGTCTGCGTGGGATTCCTCTGGTGCTCCGGTTTCCTCCCACAAGTCCCGAAAGACGTGCTGTTAAGTGAATTGGACATTCTGAATTCTCCCTCAATGTACCTGAACAGGCGCCGGAATGTGGCGACGAGGGGACTTTCACAGTAACTTCATTGCAGTTTTAATGTAAGCCTACTTGTGACAACAAAGATTATTATTATGATAGGCATGTGTGATAGGCATGGATGCTGAGACAGATTTATCGTTGGAGTTGCATCTTTTTATGGGTTATTGAAGGTAATTTTAAAAGTAGTTTTTGATATTAAAGAAATGCATACATGGGGGAAGGGGGGTATCGCTGGTAATTGAGTCCACAGTACAGAAACGGGGCTTTCGGCCCAATATTTATACTCCCCTTGAGCCGCCTCTTTTCATCTAACCTATTGGTTCATCTTTCTATCCCTTTCTCCATTATGTTTATCTAGCTTCTCCTTAATGTATCTACGCTATTTGCTTTAAATTACACTGTATTCTAAACCTGATCTTGGTCAATAAGTTTCTCCTGAATTTGCTATTGGTTTTTTTTTTTAGAAAATATTTTTTTGAGGCATTTATAATTTTAACAGTTTTAAACCTCAAATTTTAACAAAAACAAAATAATCTAACCATCAAACCCGCGGGCACAAACACAAGCCTACTATTAGTTTTATTAATGACTAATATATATCTTCTAGCATTGGACTCTCTCCACAAGTGAAAAACTTTTCTCTCCGCCTACCCTATTAAACCTTTTCATTTATAGACCTTTATTCGGTCGTTTCTCAGCCTTTTTTAGTTTTGTCTAGAGAAACAAACCATTGCCTCTTCACCCTTTCCTGATAGTTATAACCCCTAAGTTCTGGTGTCACCCTTGTAATTTGTTTTTACCTTCTTCAATGCCTTTTCATCCCTTTTTATTATATGGAGACCAAGACTGCACAATACTCCTTATGTGGTCTAATCATTGGTCAGTACAAGCTTAACACATCTGCTTTTCAATTCAAAACCTCTAGAAATGAACCCTGGTGCTCACTTGTTTTTATATGGGCTTTATTAATCTGTGCTACTGTGATTTGTGAATGTGTGCTGCTGGATCACTTCCCTCCTTTGTCCCATTAGATGCTTATTATCCAAGCAGTATGTGGCCTCTTTCCTACCAAGATGTACAACTGATATTGAAATGAATTCCCAATGACATATGCATTCTGAAAGTTTTAATAATATTGTCTTATATATAGTGTTGCATCTTTTGTATGTTAACTACAATACCAATTTGGTGTCATTTGTAAAATTAGAAATTGTATTTTTTGCATCTGCTTCTGAATCTTCTCCCATCAGTCCTTGATATTTAGGTATTTTTGCCACCTTGAAATGCCCTGGAATGTTTTGTGTAAAAATGCCATACAAGTGTAAGTTGCTGTATGTAATTTATTATCAAGTTGCATCCCTATCTCAATTTTTAGAAAAGAACTAAACACTAGTTTGATTTGCTTGGATGCAGTTGCGTGAGCACACATCATCTTCTCTCAACAAATGATGGGTTATTTTTACAAATGGTGGAAATTTCCTGAAACCTTCGTGGAACCTGGGATTTCAAGATTTAAAGGAAAAACTATTTTTTTTCTTACATCCTAAAAACCAGAATTTGTTTATGTTTCTGCTTTCTTTGTTTAATGAATGTAGCATTGAGCATATTTATTTTTAAATTAAGGAATACTTCTAAAGAATAAGAAATATCTAGTTCTAAATGTATGGCAGTAACTAAATTGCTGTTGGCTGTCACAGCAATGTATTGAAATATGCTATCAAATCGCTGTCCCGTAACCGTTAATCTTCATGTGCCTTTGTTTATCGCGGATGTAGTACTGATTTGGGTTTTTAATCTATTAAAATATGTATGTGGTAAACTGAGATCCAAATATAGATTTTCAGTAGTTCAGGGAACAGATGTCATTTGCATTGAGATACTGGATGGAGTAATATTTTTGAACACAATCATCTCTGATCAGAGTCATGTCAAGTTTTTTTTAAAGAAATGTTTCAGTTAGTTTTTTCTATTTTTCAAACTTTGTCCTTTGGTTAATTTCTTTCCTAACTTCATAAAGTTTGATCTTTGCTGGGTTTATTGTCTGGTACACATCACCCCAGTGAAAATGTGGGCAGCACGGTAGCACAGTGGCTAGCACTGTGGCGTTACAGCGCCAGGGTCCCAGGTTCGATTCCCCGCTGGGTCACTGTCTGTGCAGAGTCGGCATGTTCTTCCTGTGTCTGCGTGGGTTTATTCCGGGTGCTCCGGTTTCCTCCCACAGTCCAAAGACGTGCAGGTTAGGTGGGTTGGCCATGCTAAATTTCCCTTAGTGTCCAAAAAGGTTAGGAGGGGTTATTGGGTTACGAGGATAGGATGGAAGTGAGGGCTTAAGTGGGTCGGTGCAGACTCGATGGGCCGAATGGCCTTCTTCTGCACTGTATGTTCTATGTGAATTTTAGCAACACTTCTAGCATTTATGTTGTTCCATTGCATATACAACATCCAGCCTTGGATTTACCCCAGTTTCCTCCAATTAAAGGCTAAATAAACATTGAGGCTGGAAGCGCAGAATGTGTTGATCCAGACAGTGGAAGAGGCAGTGGCTGACCATGAGAATTGTTTAGCTTCGTTGGAGGTTGAAATGCAGATGATGGCGGAGGGTCAGAAAAAGTTGAGGGAGAAAGTCGATGACCTGGGGAATCGTTTGAGGAGATGGAATCTGAGAATCGTGGGGCTGCCTGAAGGGATGGAGTGAATGCAGGTCACAAAGTATGTGGCCAAGATGTTGGAGCAGTTGGGTGGAGAGAAGGTCTTCAAGTGCCACCTGTGTGGATTGGGTGCACACGTTGCTGTGGAGGAGACCGAAAGCGGGAGAACTGCCGAGGCTACATCTTACTTGGATAAGGAGAAGATTTTGAAGTGGGTGAAGGAGACATGGGAGTGCCCTGGGAAGGCCATAAGGTTTGTATATACCAGGACTTGGGAGGCCAAGTGGCAGGCCGAGTTTAACGAGGTTATGGCGGCTCTCTGCATGAGAAAGGTGCTGCACCAGCTCGTATGTGGGTCACGCGTGGTTGGGGGTGGGGGAGCGGAGAGACAGGAGCATTATTTCGAAATGCCGGAGGAGGTGAGCAGCTTTTTGAGGGACCACAGATTGGGGGACGTTTGAGAACTCTGGGAGGGATCTCACAACCCTTCCTCCGTGTGTTTTTGTATGGGGTTGTGTGGTTGGACTTTATTTCTGCCATATTAACTGTATAGTTAATTGTGTATATGTAGAGTCTTGTGCCTTTTTCGCCTCCCCCTGTTGCTGTGGTTTGTAATGCAAAGTGTGTGGGCAACAAGGGAAGGGAGGGGAAGGAGGCAGGGATTGGTGCGGTGCAGGGGTTGGTGGGGCAAGGAGGGTGGGAAGGGACTTTGGTATAGGGGAAGCGGGTCAGTTGCCTCTGGTGGGGGTCATCCTGTTAGGGAGGCTAGTTAACGGAAATGAGGGGGGGAGACAGAGGGAGTTGTGGGTGTTGGTTTTCTTTGTCAGTGGCTTGGGTGAGAGGCGAGGAGACTGGGCTGGGGGAGGTGGGACATTTTGTTTTGGTGTTTGGGATGTGGGAGGGGTGAATTACTGACGTTGAAGACATTGTTATGGCGCAGTTGGTAAGGGGTGGTGATTGTGGAAGCCATCTTGAGGGACCTGAGGTGTGGGCAGGACTAGGGCCTGGAGGAGTCCATTGAAAGGTGGATATGACTGATCAGTGGGGGAGCTCAATAAGATTGAAGAGGTCTCAGTTGCTGTGTTTTGGGAGGCACTTAAGATGGTAATGGCGGGGGGGGGGGTTCCTGGGCGCATAGGGATAAGACGGAATGGTTGGAGGCCATTTTGGGGTGGATCAGAGGTATTTGCTGGCCCCCTGTGGAGGGGCTGTTGAAGCAGAGGAAGAAACTCCAGATGGAGTTCGAGCTGTCTATGGGAAAGTTGGTGGGGCAGTTGCAGCGGGCTAGGGGGTCATTGTATGAAGATGGGGAGAAGGCCAGCAGGATGCATGCGCATTAGGTGAGGTGACAGGCAGTGGTGAGGAAGATTGGGCGGTATAAGGATTCAGGAATGCAGCTCGTATCGTCCAATGTCTTTGATAAATGTGGACGTGAAGCAATTGGCAAACGCGCTGGCGACGCGCATGGAGGGTTGTGTGATAGATGAGGACCAAACTGGGTTCGTGAAGGGGCGGCAGTTATCTGATATCTCCAGCCGAGCTAGAGTCTTCAGCGGGCAATCAGGGCGGCAAAGGCTAGGGCGGCTGCCCCTGTCCCTGTGAAGAGTTCTGGCTGTCCCGATACTCCGAAGACTGCCAGTAGTGGGCGTGGCTCTGCCCTCGTCCCCACAACCTTGGACATGGCCTTGAAAAAGACGGTCCAGGACCGGAACATGTGGGTGTGCTTGGCTAGGCCTCCATGGCACCGTTCACATTTGTCCTCGACCCCTGGGAAGAACCCACTCATGCATGTTGGATTGGATTGGATTTGTTTATTGTCACGTGTACTGAGGTACAGTGAAAAGTATTTTTCTGCGAGCAGCTCAACAGATCGTTAAGTACATGAAATGAAAAGGGAATAAAAGAAAATACATAAGAGGGCAACAGAAGGTACACAATGTAACTACATAAGCACCGGCATTGGATGAAGCATACAGGGGAGTAGTGTTAATGAGGTCAGTCCATAAGCGGGTCGTTTAGGAGTCTGGTAACAGCAGGGAAGAAGATGTTTTTGAGTCTGTTGTTGCATGTTCTCAGACTTCTGTATCTCCTGCCCGATGGAAGAAGTTGGAAGAGTGAGTAAGCCGGGTGGGAGGGGTCTTTGATTATGTTGTCCGCTTTCCCCAGGCAGTGGGGGGTGTAGATGGAGTCAATGGATGGGAGGCAAAGGAAAGAGAAAATGCTGGAAAATCTCAGCAGGTCTGGCAGCATCTGTAGGGAGAGAAAAGAGCTAACGTTTCGAGTCCGATAGGAGGCAGGTTCGTGTGATGGACTGGGCGGTGTTCACGACTCTGAAGTTTCTTGTGGTCCTGGGCCGATTATTTGCCATACCAGGCTGTGATGCAGCCAGATAAGATGCTTTCTATGGTGCATCTTTAAAAGTTGGTGAGAGTCAGTGTGGATATGCCGAATTTCCTGAGGAAGTATAGGCGCTGTTGTGCTTTCTTGGTGGTAGCGTCGACGTGGGTGGACCAGGACAGATTTTTGGAGATGTGCACCCCTAGGAATTTGAAACTGCTAACCATCTCCACCTTGGCCCCGTTGATGCTGACAGGGGTGTGTACAGTACTTTGCTTCCTGAAGTCAATGGCCAGCTCTTTAGTTTTGCTGGCATTGAGGGAGAGATTGTTGTCGCTGCACCACTCCACTAGGTTCTCTATCTCCCTCCTGTATTCTGACTCGTCGTTATTCGAGATCCGGCCCACTATGGTCATATCGTCAGCAAACTTGTAGATGGTCAAGTTCCGGTCAAGTGCACCCTGCACACTACCGTTAGCTCCGTTAGGCTCAGCCCTGCGTATGAGGAGGTGGAGTTCGCCCTGTGCAGTGCTTTGATTCAGAGTCCTCCCCCTACCTCTATCCCCAGCTCTTCCTCACCATTTTCTTGTGCCTCATCCAGCCATACCTCCTCAAGCAGTCGTCCATACATGTCAACGCAATTACCGTTTCCTCGTTTGCCTGAGGTTAGACGTCTGTCCAGTAGGGAGTGTCTTGGTAGTTGGGGGAACGTAGTGGTCTCCTTGCAGAGGAAGTTCCTTATTTCCATATACTGGAGCTCTTTCCCTTTCGGGAGCTGGAGCTTGGCCATTGGTTTCCCCAGGTTCATTGTTCTGCCGTATACGTATAGGTCCCCTCCCGTCAGTACTCCTTCATCCTGTCTTTAAGTTATCCCCAGCTCTGGTTTCCCTCCCTCATGCAGGTTCACAGGGAAGATTTAGCTCTTGCTCCGGGTTTGAAACCCGAGAAGGTTCCGAACTCCCTTAGTTCCATTATTTCATTCTGGCTGGGGAGTTTGAGACGCGGAGGATCAGATCATCCACGTAAACTGAGATTCTATCCTCCCTGTCTCCCCTCTGGATGCCTCTTCACCCCTTCACTGATCTGAGGGCGATAGTCAGCAGCTTAATTGGCAGGGCTAATAGCAGCAGGGATAATGGGCATCCCTGCCTTGTGCCGCTGTGTAGCTGGATGTGTTCAGAGCTGGTGGCATTTGTCCACATGCTTGCTTTGGGAGTGCTGTGCAGTACTTTCACCCACGAGTTAAATCCTGGCCCAAACCATTCCACTACCTCCATGAGATACCGCCATTTGACTCTGTTGAAGGCCTTCTCTGCATCCAGGGAGATGATCACTTCTGGTGTCTCCACCCTGGGTGAGGTCATCATCACGTTCAGCAGATGTCTGATGTTCACCGTTAGTTGTGTGCCTTTGACAAAGCCCATTTGATTCTCCGTGACTCTCCAGTCGCCTCGCCAGGGTCTTCAGCACGACTTTGGCTTCAGTGTTGAGGAGTGAGATGTGTCTGTATGACCCGGACTCCATCGGGTCTTTGTCTTTTTTAGGGATCACTGATATCGAGGCCTGTTTCAGCATGGCTAGAAGGGTCCACCTCTGTAGCGAGTCATTGAACATCTGTGCAGGTGCAGGGCCAGTGCAGCCGCAAATATTTTATAGAAGTCCACCGGGAATCCGTCTGGACCTGGTGCTGCTATCTCCCTCAGAGCTGCCTGCTTTCTCAGCTGGTGAGCCAGCAGGCAGCTGGCCGTATCTCCATATTCATAGGTTTAAGGTGCGATGGGCAAAGTTTAGAGGAGATTTGCGAGGTAAGTATTTTTTTTCCACAGAGGGTAGTGGGTGCCTGGAACTCACTGCCAGAAGAGGTGGTGGAAGCAGGTGCGATAGTGACGTTTAAGGGGCATGTTAACAAATACATGGGCTACGACCTCAGAAGTGTAGAAGATTTTAGTTTAGATGGGCAGCATGTTCAGCGCAGGCTTGGAGGGCCGAAGGGCCTGTTCCTGTGCTGTACTTTGCTTTGTTCTTTGTACATTTTGGTTTAAATGGTTGCTTTGTGTTTCGTAGAAAATTGGAAATGCCTTGAATAAAGATATTTTTATTTTTGAAGTAGATCAAAAATATGCAAAGCTAACATTCAAGTTTGAGTAATTTTTTCCATCTCTAAACTAAAATTTAGAATGAAAGAATTTAAAAGAATACAAGTCAGAAATCCTGAAATGAGGCTGACACCAAACAACTTGAGCTCCCTCATCTGATTTCATGTTCTTGCTTACTTTGCATAATTAACATAGTATTGTGCACGTTTAATTTTAAATTGAAAAATAACTGAAGAACTACAAATATCCAGTTTTGTATTTAAACTCTTCCCTCTAATTTCATTTAATGTCAGTGCTGCGTTTCTGAAGCTCTCAACCAATGCAATTCGAGTAAGAGTCAGATCCCAACTGTGTGTACAGACATGGGGTATAGGTTTCTCAGGCAAACATCCCAGAAGGTGCTTAATTCTTTGTTACTAACCCCTAAACTTCACAGCATGAGCAAGCTATGGGAGATCAATGACTGGAAGTTAATTTGTGAGATACATTATTCCAAGCAATTTACTGTTGCAGAGTGTAAGGTGGGAAAAGCAAAGATTAAAGCCCATTCTTCAGCTTGATGATAATTTCTAGTCTTGTATGCAGTAGACGACCTATTAACAAATCAGGCGACGTCAGCATAAACTGACTTTTTTAAAGTAGCATTGTATATTAAATATTGTACTACAATTTAACATGCTATATTGAAAATTTGACATGATGTACTGAAGATTTATTTGTGTTAAAATTCTTGACAATTTCTAAGGCACAGTTATGACACAGGATTGGTATTACTTGTCAATTAGTAACTCTCAGTCAAAAGTGAGCCTAAACAAAAAAATACATTTTAAAGTATTTATTGTCGATTTTCCTTGAAGTGTTAATATGGGTGGGGAAAGAGGGGTCACAGGTGCAGATACTCTTCAGTGATATTGAGATGCAGTCTAAACGTTTGCTGCTGGTTATTTTTATCCATTGCCCCTGGGAATCGAACCTGGGACCCTGGAGCTGTGAAGCAGTTGTGATATCCACAATGCTACCGTGCTGCCTTATCTTATGGATTTGGCCCCCTCCTTTCCATTCTTCTTAGGAGCTTATTGCGATTAAACTTTGAACCCAGTAAAGCTAGTTTCTTAGCACCCGATCACCAGACTCTAGTATAAATGTTAGTCTCAAAATTTTCATGGTGTCCTTAAAGCTCTAGCTGCATACATGAGGACTATCCTGGAAACATACAAAGTTTCAGGGTAATAAATATTTTGAAAAGAGGTGCCAAGGCAGATATTATGAGTACACTAAGGATAATTTTACTTTACTGAGAATAAAAAACAAAATCACTTAACTCACTAATGTATTTTCAGTAATCAACTACTAAGTATGCTCTCCAGCCGTGAGGCAGATGTTATAAGCAATGCTGCATGTCGCAGTAGGGCAGTGAAATTCAAAAAAACTTCAGAAGATTGTCATCCATGACCTTGCACTGGAGTTGCACCTGTGCATGCTTTATATTGTCTACGGAGTCTGCACGTTCTCCACGTGTCTGCGTGGGTTTCCTCCGGTGCTCCGGTTTCCTCCCACAGTCCAAAGACGTGCTTGTTAGGTGAATTGGACATTCTGAGTTCTCTCTCTGTGTGCCCGAACAGGTGCAGGAACGTGGCGACGAGGGGCTTTTCACAGTAACTTAATTGCAGTGTTAATGTAAGCCTACTTGTGACAATAAAGATTATTATTATTGTTATTCAATGTGAGAAAGATAGGCTGGTCTGATTCTGAACAGTCATTCTAAATAAGTCGAGGCTTTCCATGGACTGTGTAGATATGAATTCAATGCCTGTTTATCGATTATCATTGGCATTCTATTATTATGCTATCTGTAGACCTAGTGGAAATAATTTGTGATAGCTGCCATATTCTGAATTTTTGACTGTCATGCAAATGTTCATGCTTTGGCTGTAACTTTGCAAAGAAAGGCTACTAGTCCGGCATGACCGCTATGGTAACAAGCTAAGTGGAGAAAATACTGATAATTTTAATGGTAACCATTTTCTCTGGAGCAGTTAAATTCTTGAGGGAAATGAACCTCTTGCAAAATAGTATGTGAAGTTCTAATTAGATTCAAAGTTCCATGATTTTTGTTGCTTCCTGCAGTGCAACAGATGCTAGCTGATTACTACAGAATTGAAAAGTGATATGCAAAGGCAAATTAAAATTCCAGATTAAGCTACTTTTAAATTTGTGATCAACACTACCAATAAAAAGGGTAAAATAAAATACAATTTATAACTGTTACTTTTAGCTCATCAGCTTTGAATTGTAACTTACTCCCCCACCACCCGCAAGAAGTACCATACAAAACATAGCAAAACCTGCAGCACGAGTCACGCCCTGGCAAATAACTACAAATTGCCTGGGAAGGAGTTGTGGATTGGACGTGCCAGGATCAGAACAAAGAAAGGTACAGCACAGGAACAGGCCCTTCGGCCCTCTACGCCTGCGCCGACCATGCTGCCCATCTAAACTAAAATATTCTACACTTCCGGGGTCAGTATCCCTCTATTCCCATCCTATTCATGTATTTGTCAAGATGCCCCTTAAACGTCACTATCGTCCCTGCTTACACCACCTCCTCCAGTAGCGAGTTCCAGGCACCCACTACCCTCTGTGTAAAAAAAACTTGCCTTGTACATCTCCTCGAAACCTTGCCCCTCGCACCTTAAACCTCTGCCCCCTAGTAATTGACCCCTCTACCCTGGGAAAAAGTCTCTGACCATCCACTCTGTCTATGCCCCATATAATCTTGTAGACCTCTATCAGGTCTCCCCTCAACCTCCTTCGTTCCAGTGAGAACAAACCAAGTTTATTCAACCTCTCTTCATAGCTAATGCCCTCCATACCAGGCACCATCCTGGTAAATCCTTTCTGCACCCTCTCTACAGCCTCCACATCCTTCTGGTAGTGTGGCAACCAGAAGACTAAATTGTGTTTGTTAGAACATGAATGAAAAATAACATGCTGTCTAAGTGGTTTCCTTTTTCAAAGAAAAAGACATTGCTTTATCTAAAAACATTTTTTTCTTCTGTGACATCGTTTCTTCCTCTTTTTTTTTTTTAATTCGTTTTTATTCAGACAATGTGAATTTACTTTCAATAAAAACCCAAATGCTGTTTGGAAAGCTTTTATATTCTACTGTAGTGTATATGCAAGACAATACCTGGAGTCCCAGGCCAACGACACAAACCCACGATGTCTATGGCAGGGCTTACACAAGATCACAGGCTACAAAACAAGGCCAGGCGGAATCTCTGGGCTGGAGCATCCCTCCCCGATGAACTGAACAAGTTCTATACCCGCTTTGAACAGTCAGCCAACACATCAGTGCCACCCGCCTCAACAGCCCTGGACACACCCATACCCACTATTACAGCCTCAGAGGTAAGAGCTGCCTTCTTGAAAATGAACCCGTGGAAAATGATGGGCCCCAACAGAGTCCCTGGGCGAGCAATCGGAGCCTGCGCAGACCAGCTGGCGAGTGTATTCGCAGACATCTTCAAACACCTCACGCCTCCGCTCTGAGGTCCCCACCTCCTTCAAGAAGACCACCATAATACCAGAACCAAAGAAGAACAAGGCAGTCTGCCTCAATGACTACCGACCAGTGGCCCTGATGTCTGTTATTATGAAATGCTTCGAACGGCAAGTCATGAGACGGATCAACGGCAGCCTCCCAGACGGTCTGAATCCATTGCAGTTCGCCTATCACCGCAACCGGTCCACAGCAGATGCTATCTCCCTGGCTCTACAATCAACACTCTAACACCTCGACAACAAGGACACCTATGTAAGATTGTTCATAGAATACAGCTCCGCCTTCAACACCATTATCCCGACAAGACTAATAACCAAAGTCTGCAACCTTGGACTTGACCCCTCCCTGTGCAGCTGGATCCTCGACTTCCTTCGGAAGCTAAAGAAATTCGGCATGCCTGCATCGACTCTCTCAAACTTCTACAGCTATGAGATAGAGAACATCTTATCCGGCTGCATCACACCTTGGTATGGCAACTGCTCGGCCCAAGATCGCAAGAAACTGCAGAATGTGGTGAACTCAGCCCAACGCATCACACAAGCTTGCCACCCTCGCATTGATTCTGTATACACCTCTCGCTGCCTCAGGAAGGCAGACAGCATTATCAGAGACCCCTCCCACCCAAGCTTTGCCTTCTTCCAGACCCTTCCATCAGGCAGCAGGTACAGAAGTTTGAAGACCCGCACATCCAGACATGGGAACAGCTTCTTCCCCGCAGCTACTAGACTCCTCAACGACTCTCCCTTGGACTGATCTATTCCCTGTAAGAACACTATTCATGATGCCCTATGTTGCTCTTGCTCATGTATTTTCTTTGTTTGGCCCCTTGTTCTGCACTGTAACCAATCACTGTTTGTCGATGTACCATTTGTCAATGTTCTCTGTCGATTATGCTTCTCTGTCTACTATGTACATTTCCTTGACCTCAGAAAAATACTTTTCACTGTACTTCGGTACATGTACTTCCCGTAATAGCCTCCCCGAACAGGTGCCGGAATGTGGTGACTAGGGGCTTTTCACAGTAACTTCATTGAGGCCTACTTGTGACAATAAGCGATTTTCATTTCATTTCATTTTCGTGTGTCAATAAATCAAATCAAAGTTAAACCTAGCTTTCCTTATTTTGTAACTGTATAATCTATCAATAGGACTGAATTTGATTTTTTTCCACCTGCAATTATACCTTCTTATACAATTACTTTTTTTTCTTGACCATCACAAACTAAATGCATTAATCTGAGTTGTTGCCTCTGGTGCCCACCAAGGAGTCATCTTTGGACTTCTCAACAATATCATCCGAAAGCAAGCATAAGTTTCCACATGTACGCTGATGACACCCAGCTCGATCTTGGGAGATGCTGGTGTAGTGGTAAATGTCACTGAACTAGCAATCCAGAGGCCCAGGCTCTGGGGACATGGGTTCAATGGTTCATGGCAGCTGGTGAAATTTAAATTCTGGAATGGAAAGCTAATCTTAGTAATGGTGACTGTTGTGTTCTCTATTTTGCTTTACCCGGATGGCTTGGCTGCGTAGTGTTGAATAAAGAATTCAAAGCTTTGTTAACAATCAAAACTATAAATTTATTCACACTACTAACTAAGTTTCGTTCACATTCCTAAAGTAGAAGGTTTCTATATTAAACAATGCTATCTCTAACTAGCAGACTTTCTCAAGACTGCTCTCTCTGCCTGACACTCTTCGCATTCCTTCTTCACAACCTTCTCCTAACTCCCAGAATCCCCAAGTCACATGATATATATATATATATATAATAACTGTTCTGTGGTTCCCTCTAGTGGTAAGAAGCGTTATCATTAACTTGTTAACTCTTTACATCCCAGCCAATATACATATCATTACAGTGACCATTAAACTATCTTTGCTCATCATTTTTAAAAACATCACCTGGTTCAATGTCCATCAGGGAAGGAAACATGCCATCCTGGCCTGGTATAGTCTGCATGTGACTCCAGACTCGCAGCAATGTGATTGACTCTTAAAGGACAATTAGGGTGGGGTTACTGGGTTATGGGGGATAGGGTGGAGGTGCGGGCTTGGGTAGGGTGCTCATCAAGAGCCGGTGCAGACTCGATGGGCCGAAATTCTATGATCTATGATCTATGATGCCCACATCCCACAAAAGCTTATTTAAAAAAAACACCTTTCTCTACTCCACTGTTGCTAACTTATCAGATTGCTTATCTGACGGTCAGTACGGGATAAGCAGAAATTTCTTCCAATTAAAATGAGAACTTTCAAAGTTATCCAATGGAAGGAACTTTTCCGATAAATGAGTAGTGATTAGTTGTGGGACGCAATTTGAACCATTTTGATTCTGTCGGTAATGTTACACAACGTTGAATTGTTAGCTTAAGTTGAATACTTATGATATTGTTATAATCTCTGCTCCAAGCTTCATTCCCTGGATACCGACTTCATCCCTGTCTCTGGAAGGTTTGATATGGAGCCAATATATTCACCATTTTGGTGTCACATTTGACCTGGGAATGAGCTTCCAATCACACATTTGTGGCATCTCCATGAATGCCTATTTCTACCTCCACCTGAGTGTTCCCCTGCCTCCGCTCATCTGCTATTGAAACCCTTACTCACGTCTTTACTATCTCTAAACTTTCCAACACATTCCTGGCTAGTTTTCTACTTTCTATCAGGCGTAAGTCTAATGTCAAAATTCTGCTGCCTGTTTCTTCTTATAATTTCTGTATTCACTGACCTACATTGGCCCCAGTCAAGCAATGTCTTAATTTTACAATTCTCATCCCTGTTTTGAAATCCACCTATGATTTCACTCCTTCCTTATTTGTTCTCTAATTCTAGTTCTTGAGCATCCCTGGTTATAATTGCTCTACCATTAGTGGCCTTGCATTCAGTTACTGTAGACCCTAAAGATCTGGAATTTGCTCCCTACACATATTGAACTCTCAACCTTGCTTTCCTCCTTTTAAGGTGGTCTATAAAACCTAATACTTTGACCAAATCTTTCGCCATTTGACCATATGTGGCTTGGTATTAGTTTTATAATTCTCCTGTGAAGTGTTGTGGGATGTTGCAATCCGTTAAAGGTATAATATAACTACCAGTTGTTGAGTTAATCAGTTTTAAACTTCTTCTCAAGTTGTATTTTTGTTGCTTTCAGTACACCACACATATGCCAGATGCTGAACTATGTGTGATCTGCAGAGGCACTGACATAGGTTTTAAATACTAAGCTGATTAGTTTCATGAGATTTCGAATATTTCAATTTTTGCTTATTAAAGCGATTTCTTTATTTTAAGGCAGGAGATCCTGAAATGGAATGGATGGGGATATAATGACTCCAAGTTTACATTTAATAAGAAGGGGCAAGGTGAATTTACAGGCAGAAGGTAAGAATTTTCTTTTGCATTTGGCAATGCTTAGCACTTTACATGCCAAATTTCATATCTATTTTCCTATGCTAAGGTAAGAGTAATGTATTTTTAAATAAGGGTTTCGTTGGATAGAAATGAATTTTCTACAAATGATAAGCCAAGATTATGAAGATAAGCATAGTTACGTCACAAATATACTGGTTTTGATGTAATTTATGCAATCCCTTGCTGCTGCGTATGAAATTGTTGGCCTGCGGATGAATGAAGTCATCGGCAGTGCTTGGAGGGTTAAGCTTCTATATCTGAGTCCCAGCATTTCAGACATGGCTACAGATATTCTCAAAATAATACTGCTAATGTTTCCAGTACAAATAATACTTCAGAGCTATATGTTGGGCTTCAACAACATCCTCACATTTTGCAATGATTTAATGGATGGAATATTCTCAATAGCAATATACTTGACCACTTTCTGTTTTAATTCAATGCATTACAATCTTTACAAAGCCCCACATTGTCCATCATTTGGTAGTACTGGTTCAGTCATGTATTTGTAAACATGTCTGATTCGAAGCAATGTAATCTCCCCAGTCTTTGCAGCTGGTGTGTGTTTGCAGTGAAGTAGCAGCTTTATGTAATCTTTCAACCAAAAGAACAAGCATTTGAATTTTCAGGAAGATAATGCTGCAGTGATACTCGAGGCAGGCTTTATTTTAAAATTATTTTTAGATAATAGAACATTTATTAAACTGACAACAAGATGACAAGTCCAAAGGTGTGCCGTTAGGTGGATTGACCATGCTAAATTGCCCCTCTACCATTGGTGTCCTTGCGTCCAATTACTTTGGACCCTAAAGTTCTGGAATTTTTTCCCTACACCTATTGAGCTCTCAACCTTGCTTGCCTCCTTTAAGGTGGTCTACAAAACCTACTACTTTAACCAAATATTTTGCCATTTAACCATTATTTGGCCAAAGGTTAGATTGGGTTTACAGGGTTATGGGGCCAGGACAGGGGAGTGGGCTTTGGTAGGGTGCTCTTTCAGAGGATAGGTGCAGCATTGATGGGCCGAATGGCCTCCTTATGCACTGTAGGGATTCTATGGTTCTAAGAGTTGCAAATTTCCTTCTCTAATAAAGTTTCCACAATTTCACCAAAAATAACTGACTCAAACGCATTACAATTGGGTACAGGACTTCAAGCCTTGTCCCAGTATGATTATGTTTTAACTTTTCCCTCATCAGAAAGCATGAGAAATTGACTTGAAAAGAGGTGGGCTCTGCTTTTGACTCTCTCCTTCCTCCCCGCAAATGGCATAGATGCTGTCTGAAACGTGCTGCATAAATAATCAGGGTACAGACTTGTATCACAGCATTCATTTTCATTTCATTTCATTTCATTACTGCATGGTATTGTAGTTAAAGTGCCACCCAGTTCATGGCTTTGATCTTTACTGTGTTGCAAAACCTGACCCCAAATGTTTGAAACAATGTTTTGCGTACTGTAATAGCAGAAAAATATATTGAAATTATCTTTGCAGCTTTGGACGAATAACTCTGTCTTCCCATCATCTGTAAGGAATTATTTCAAGTTGAAACCCTGCAGAATTTTGTTTTCGAGCTGGTGTGAAAAATGATTTCTGACAGAAAATTGTGTGTTTGACAACCATTTTCCTCAACAGAGAACAGACACTGTTGTCGCCTAATGCCTTTAGAGCATGACCTGAAGACATTGATTTTTGCAGTGCAAATGTGATTTAACAAAAACAGTGGTGATCACTGTGGCCTTTGAGCTGTGGTAGTGCTTGCTGCAGTGCTGTTTGGCTGGAGAGTTGGTGATTAATTAGTGTTTAGAAGTATGCCATGCAAAATACACAAATGAAAGCAAAAATACACGAGGGAAGGCATTTTTTCTGCACTTTAATCTCTAGATTGTTTTCATAAGAATGGAGCAGCATTATTTACTGTCATTTCTGTTGTCGAATTTAACCATATGTTACTTTAAACTGCAAAGGATTCCAAACTGGATAGTAAATGGCTAAGAAACTTAATTTTGTCGTAATCTCTTTGCACATCTTGAGTTTGCCAGACCCAAGTACACTCATCTGTTCATCAAAGTTGTATGTTGACGTTTGATAACACTCAAGACATTTCAACGAAAAAATAACTGCTATTTTAAACTGAAGCAGCATTTTTGATGTTTTTAAAAAAAAAGGAAAATTCTGATCTAGTGGAGTAAGAACTTGCTTTGCCATTATGTGATGATCATGTTTTGGCAAAACTGCAATAGTTTTGGATGAACAGTTTATATCTTAAGAGGAAGAAGCTGTGACATCTGCTTCCAAAGAGCTCAGGGACAGCACTCTGCGGGTGTCCTAGATCCTGAGACTGGAAGAGTCATTTAATTCTGTGGTTCAGGCTTGGTATCTGGATTTGTTGCTGCTCATATAATAGTTTCTTTGTGCACAAAGAACTGAACGTTTGGTTCTAATGCCACTCAGAAGTGTGAACAATTTGCATGCCTCATTAACTTACTAGTTGTCTTGAAATGAGATGGCGATACAGATCCTGTGTCTTCATGTATCATTGGTGCCCAAAAACATGTCTGGGGCTCACACATGAAGGTAGCTAGTTGGACAAGGTTTTATAGGGCAACCAACAACTGTAGAATCATATACCTGCTGAAAATATTCAGGGTTCAATTTTGCAATAGAAAGTGTAACATAATGACAAATTAGAAAACATAGTGTGTTTTTGCTAAACTCGGCATATTAAGGTGTTATAAGGATTTTACCCACATACCAGAATCTCTTGTAAGTTTCCAGCATCCACAGTAATTTGCTTTTATATATTGGAAGTTTGGTTTATTTTCTCTGATTTTACTTGGTCTGTAAGAAAGATTATTTTTTCTTTTAAAATATTTTATTGAAAGTTTTTCATTATAAACAAAATATGAAACCGTTAATTCAAGTTACAATGTGAAAGAACACAATAAACAATCAAGAACACCAATTAACTTCCCCCCCCAACATTGAACTAAATCCCTTAACAACTGAAGGTGATTAGCTCTTTAAAAAGGAAATGAATGGCTGTCATCTTGGGTAGAACACTTCTACCGACCCTCTAATGGTGCACTTGACCGTCTCCAAATGTAAGAATGACATGAGGTCACCCAACCAAACCAAGGCACTGGGCGCAACAGAAGATCTCCACCCAAACAAAACCCGGCTCCAGGCTATTAACGAGGCAAAGGCGAGGACATCCGCCTTCTCCCCGTCTGCGGCACCGGTGAGTGTGATGCCCCGAAAATGGCCCCAGATCAACATTAAGGATCTCTGACACAGTGCTGAAGAAAGAGACCCAGAAGCTCACTAACTTGGGACAAGACCAGAACATGAGTGTGGTTGGCTGGCTTCCAAGAACAATGCTCACGCTTGTCCTGGGCAGCACGGTAGACTTGTGGATAGCACAATTGCTTCACAGCTCCAGGGTCCCAGGTTCGATTCCGGCTTGGGTCACTGTCTGTGCGGAGTCTGCACATCCTCCCCGTGTGTGCGTGGGTTTCCTCCGGGTGCTCCGGTTTCCTCCCACAGTCCAAAGATGTGCGGGTTAGGTGGATTGGCCATGATAAATTGCCCTTAGTGTCCAAAATTGCCCTTAGTGTTGGGTGGGGTTACTGGGTTATGGGGATCAGCTGGAGGTGTTGACCTTGGGTAGGGTGCTCTTTCCAAGAGCCGGTGCAGACTCGATGGGCCGAATGGCCTCCTGCACTGTAAATTCTATGACAACAGAGAAAAAAACGATCATCCTCGCCTTTGTCAAATGAGCCCTGTGCACCATCTTGAACTGGATCAGAATAAGTTGAGCGCAAGAGGATGTGGAGTTGACCCTGCGAAATCCCCTCTCTACACCATCTCATCCAGAATAGGACCCAATTTACCTTCCCATTTCCCCTTTACCTCATCCAACCGAGCTGACTCCGCTGATAGGATCTGGCCGTAAATACACAAAATGCTCCCCCCACCAGACCCGACCGAAGACTAAATTCTCTTCATTAGGGAGGATGGTGGTACCAAGGGAAAAGAGAGGCATGTCTTGCATGAAAAATCATGGATCTGAAAATATCTAAACGGGTTGGAACCAGGGAGTTGAAATTTTTGAGATAGCACCTTAGCTGGCAAATCTTGCCTCCCCAAACAAATCTCCAAACCCTGACCCTTCCATGATCTAAAGGTCGAGCCTAAACCCGCTGGCAAAACTAGGTGATTACTGCAGATAGGGGCCAGCAAAGACATGGAGGTAAGTTTAAAATGAAAATGCTGTCTGAGCTGTCTCCAGGTCCTCCAAGGTGGACACCACTACCGGATTTGAGGAAAATCTATCCGGAGAGAATGGCAACAATGACATTACTGAGGCTGGAACCCTTACAAGAATGTGCCTCCTTTTGCCCCAATCTGGAACTCTGATCACTAAACCACCCTCGTACTTCTCAGTATTGGTAGTCCAATATTAAAATAATAAATTGAGTAAAGCTAAACCTCCTGACTGTTTATGTCTCTGGAGGAACTCCTTATGGGGTCTTACCCACCCAAATGAAGGACACCATATGCTCCACCCCTTCCTGATTTATCCCCCTCCACGTGCTGGAAGACCTCTGCACTATGGCAAGCGGTTTAGGCTCGAATCTGACACTCCAAAAATGGCTGCCAATGGGCACGGCTCCAACTTAACACCCAGAAGTCCTGACATCCTTTTGAAAAAGGAGACCCAGACATTAACAAGATTGGGGCAGGGACCAGAGCATGTGGTTCGCTGGTCCCCTAGAGTACCACTCATACCTGTCCTCCACCCCAGAGAAGAATCTTTCATACGTGCCCTGGTCACATGTGCCCTATGCACCACCTTGAACTGTATCAGACTTAAAAAAGAAGTGTTTATTAAAGTTTTTAACATTTTATGCAAAAATACAAACAATAGCCCTTAACCAAATACAAACCCCAAAGCAACCCTTCAATCCAAGAAACCCTTGCTTGTTCATCCCCCACCACCCTGGTTGTACCCTCCCCTCTCACCCCATCTGACGGCTAACAGTGACCAACTCTCTGAAATAGAATATAAACGGCCGTCATCTCCAGTAGAACCCTTCAATTGACTCCCTCATTGTGTATTTGACCTTCTTGAGGTGCAGAAATGCCATTAGATCCCCTCGCCAAGTCGAAGCGCTCGACGGCGTTGCCAGCCTCCAGCCCAACAGAATTCACCTCCACTCCACCAATGAGGCGAAGTCAATGACATCCGCTCTCATCCGCAGCCCCAGCACATCTGAAACCCCAAAGATAGCCACCAAAGACAGGGCTCTAGCTCAGTATTTAGAATCGCTGACTTGGTGCTAAAAAAGGAGCTCAAAAAACCCACCAGCTGGAACAGGACCAAAACATGTGTGCGCGGTGTGCGGGCTCTCTTGAACAGTGCTCATACTTATCCTCTCTCTCTCTCTCTCTCTCTCTCTATCTCTCTCTCTCTCTCTCCCCCCCCCGGGGCTCCTCAAAAAACGACTCATCCATTTAGCCGTTGCCCCTTTAACCAAACTTTCATTTTTTTTCCCAGTTAAGGGGCAATTTTGCGTGGCCAATCCACGTACCCTGCACATCTTTGAGTTGTGGGGGTGAGACCCACGCAGACACCGGGAGAATGTGCAAACTCCACATGGACAGTGACCTGCGGCTGGGATCGAAACCGGGTCCTCTGTGCCATGAAGTGGCAGTATTTGCCACCGTACCACTATGCCACCTTTCCTTCAACCAAATTTATTTCTCCCCTACGATCCGTTCATACATGTCGGACATACTGGTCGGAGGAGGGCAGTAAGGACGAGGCACCACTGGGAAATCAGAGAACAACCTCTTGACAAAGTTCCGTACCTGGAGGTACCTAAACATGTCCGTGCCTGACAGCCAGATTTCCCCTTCAACTGCAAGCTGGCAAACTGCCCCTCCAGGAATAAATCGCTCCCTCTCACCAGCTCTTTTTCTTTCCATGCACCAACTTTTGCATCCAGCCTTGCCATCTCATCAGGTGTTGGCACAAATGGGAGCTAGACTTGAGGCGGACCACAATTTAAAATGCTGGCGGAGCTGCCTCCATATTTGTAACTTTGACACCACCACCGGGTTGGCAGGGTAACTTGCCAGAACCAACAGAAGTGGCGCTGTTACCAATGCTCCCAAGTTTGTCCTCCTACATGACCCAGACTCCACCTGAACCCAGAGAGCCCCCGGTTCCCCGCACCACCCCAACACTTTCTCCACATCGGCCGCCCAGTAATAAAACAGTAAGTTGGACAGTACTAGACCCCTTGCCTACTTCTCCCTCTGAAGGACCCCCTCTGAATCCTCGGGGCCGTACCAGCCCAGATAAAACCAGAAATAAGCTACTCGATCCCCCCGAAAAAAAATTGGGCAGGAATACCGTGATACACTGAAATAAAATATAAATCTTGGCAAGATGTTCATCTTAACTGATTGGACCCTGCCTGCCAAAGTTAACGGGAGATGATCCCACCTCTAAGTCGGCCTTAACTCTGTTCACCAGGCACGTATAATTCAACCTCCGAAGCCTCGCCCAATTGCCAGCCACCTGGAGTCCTAAGTATCGAAAACTGGTCCCCCCTAACCGAAATAGCAACCCCCTCAATCTGGCTCCCCTCCCCAATGCTCCGACCACAAAATATTCACCCTTCCTTATATTCAACTTGTAATCAGAGAAGGCACCGAAGCTTTGCAAAATACCCATAATATTCCCGGGTCCCTCACACACAGCAGCAAATCATCTGTATCAATACCCCATGTTCCACCCCGCCTTCCATCCATTTGAGGCCCTCCAGGCAAAAACCAATGGCTCAATTTCCAAAGCAAACAACAAGAGAAACATCAGACACCCCTCCCTCTGGCTCGTACCTCAATGCAACCGGAAAAACCGTGAGGCGGTACCCCCACTCAAACCAGTCGAACGCCTTCTCCGCGTCCAACGATACGATTATCTCCAATTCTGGCCCGGCTGCAGAGCTAAGCAACACCTAGAAAAACCGACTTGCATTGGCTGACAACGTCCATCCCTTCACGGGTCTTCTCCCACTACCTCCAGAAGGAAAGGTTCCAGCCTTAATGCTGATACCTTGCCAATAATTTGGCATCCACATTCAGCACGAAGATCAGGCGATAGGACCCACACTTTGTGGGGTCCTTTATCCTTTTTCAGGAGCAGAGAGACCGACACCTGCCCCAGTGTCTCCGGGTGGGCACCCGCGTCAATCCCTAAATCATGCCCAGCAACAACAGACCCAACTGATCCGAAAACTCCTATTAAAATTCCACCGGGAACCCATCCAGTCCCGGTACCTTCCCTGCCAGCATGTGCTGCAATGCTATCTGAATCTCCTCCAAGCCTAGTGGCGCCTCCAGATCCTTCCGCAATTCTTCCTCCTAGGAAAACTCCAAACTCTGCCATTCCCCATAAGTCCTCCGGCTCCGACCTATGCAGCGTTTCATAAAAGGCCCTAAACACGTCATTCACTTGCTCCGGAGTGGAGAAATCTCGAACCTGAACAATATCCCTGGCCGCCTCTTGCCGCCTTAGTTGGTGAGCCAACTGGTGATCCAAGAGATGACTGGTGATCCAAGAGATGACGGGCCTTCTCCCCATACTCGTATACTGCCCCTTTTGCCTTCCTCAGTTGGTACACCGCCCTGTCCGTGGACCGTAGATCAAACTGCATTTGTAGTTCTTTCCTGTACGCCAAGAGCTCCATGGTCATATCTCCGATCCACCCCTAGAATCCCATCCACCAGTTTCTGTCACTCCTCCCTTGCCTCCTCATCCACATGTGCCTTATACACTATGATCTCTCCTCTGATCACCGCCTTCAGTGCCTCCCATAAAGTCGAGGCCGAGACCTCCAGTTATCATTGTGTTCAACATACTCCTAATGGCCCTTGAAATCTTCGCACATAACTCCCAGTTTGACAGCAGCCCTACTTCCAGCTGCCACCCCCTACAATGCTCCCAACCGACCTCCCAACATCAGATCCACCCAATATGGAGCATGGTCTGAAATGGCCACCGCCGAGTTCTCTACTTTCTTCACCCCGGCGAAAATAGTCCAACTCCTAAAATAATCAATCCTTGAATACATCTTGTGCACTTAGGGAAAAAAAACAATAACTACTGTGGCAGAAACCGTTTCATAAACAATACATTGTTCCAGTTCAGGGTGTTCACCTAGGACCTCCGATTTCCCCTCTAATGTACCTGCCACTATTATGTATTGTGCCCCCTGATCAGCTTTAACCCACTCTGCTTGGAACCGAAACCTCTGGTTAATTAAGATCACCAAACTCCCAGGCCCTACTGTCAAAGCCCGAGTGAAACACCTGACTGACCCAAGCTTTCCCGAGCCTAATCTGGTCCCGTATCCACAAATGGGTCCCTTCTAAAACCACCATGTTGGCTCGCAAACTCTTAAATGGGCAAAAACCCTTGTTCTCTTTACTGGTGCCCCCAGGCCTTGTACATTCCAGGTGGCTAATCTTGTTGATACCCCGCACTTTCCTCCCACCTCCCCCTCCCCCCTCCCTCAAGTCAGCCATTACCAAAGTGATGTGTCATACCTTCATGCCAGGTCCTAGGCCCCAGGCCCACCTAAGATGGTTACCTGTGCAACCCTACAGGTGAAACAAAGAAAATACCCTGGTTTGTTAGCTCCCAGCCCCCCACCCCCAAACTGACAGACTGCCTGCCGCCTCAACTAACCCCTTCACCCCCCCCTCCTAGACAAACATTCTAGACTCATCGAGCCTCGCCAAACTGGTCCAAGACTCAGCCCCACACCACTTCTGTTCACTAGCCTACTCATCAGTGCTAGCAAGGTGCTCCCCCACCTGCCAAGGTCCCTCCCAGAAAACGGCCACAAAAGGCAAACAACATCCCCCAGCCCATCCTCCGTGCTCCCCTTTCCCTCCAATTACCATATCAATCCATGCGCTATAACATGCCACATGACCCAACAACAACAAAGAAATGTACAGCACAGGAACAGGCCCTTCGGCCCTCCAAGCCCGTGCCGACCATGCTGCCCGACTAAACTACAATCTTCTACACTTCCTGGGTCCGTATCCCTCTATTCCCATCCTATTCATGTATTTGTCAAGATGCCCCTTAAATGTCACGATCGTCCCTGCTTCCACCACCTCCTCCGGCAGCGAGTTCCAGGCACCCACTACCCTCTGCGTAAAAAACTTGCCTCGTACATCTACTCTAAACCTTGCCCCTCTCACCTTAAACCTATGCCCCCTAGTAATTGACCCCTCTACCCTGGGGAAAAGCCTCTGATTATCCACTCTGTCTATGCCCCTCATAATTTTGTAGACCTCTATCAGGTCTCCCCTCAACCTCCTTCGTTCCAGTGAGAACAAACCGAGTTTATTCAACCGCTCCTCATAGCTAATGCCCTCCATACCAGGCAACATTCTGGTAAATCTCTTCTGCACCCTCTCTAAAGCCTCCACATCCTTCTGGTAGTGTGGCGACCAGAATTGAACACTATACTCCAAATGTGGCCTAACTAAGGTTCTATACAGCTGCAACATGACTTGCCAATTCTTATACTCAATGCCCCGGCCAATGAAGGCAAGCATGCCGTATGCCTTCTTGACTACCTTCTCCACCTGTGTTGCCCCTTTCAATGACCTGTGGACCTGTACTCCTAGATCTCTTTGACTTTCAATACTCTTAAGGGTTCTACCATTCACTGTATATTCCCTACCTGCATTAGACCTTCCAAAATGCATTACCTCACATTTGTCCGGATTAAACTCCATCTGCCATCTCTCCGCCCAAGTCGCCAGACAATCTAAATCCTGCTGTATCCTCTGACAGTCCTCATCGCTATCCGCAATTCCACCAACCTTTGTGTCGTCTGCAAACTTACTAATCAGACCAGTTACATTTTCCTCCAAATCATTTATATATACTACAAAGAGCAAAGGTCCCAGCACTGATCCCTGTGGAACACCACTGGTCACAGCCCTCCAATTAGAAAAGCATCCTTCCATTGCTACTCTCTGCCTGCTATGACCTAGCCAGTTCTGTATCCACCTTTCCAGCTCACCCCTGATCCCGTGTGACTTCACCTTTTGTACTAGTCTACCATGAGGGACCTTGTCAAAGGCCTTACTGAAGTCCATATAGACAACATCCATTGCCCTACCTGCATCAATCATCTTTGTGACCTCCTCGAAAAACTCTTTCAAGTTAGTGAGACACGACCTCCCCTTCACAAAACCATGCTGCCTCTCACTAATACGTCCATTTGCTTCCAAATGAGAGTAGATCCTGTCTCGAAGAATTCTCTCCAGTAATTTTTCTACCACTGACGTAAGACCTGTAGTTCCCTGGATTATCCTTGCTACCCTTCTTAAACAAAGGAGCAACATTGGCTATTCTCCAGTCCTCCGGGACATCACCTGAAGACAGTGAGGATCCAAAGATTTCTGTCAAGGCCTCAGCAATTTCCTCTCTTGCCTCCTTCAGTATTTTGGGGTAGATCCCATCAGGCCCGTCTATTTTTCAAGACGCCCAACACCTCGTCTTTTTGGATCTCAATGTGACCCAGGCTATCTACACACCCTTCGTCAGACTCAACATCCACCAGTTCCTTCTCTTTGGTGAATACTGATGCAAAGTATTCATTTAGTACCTCAGCCATTTCCTTTGGCTCCACACATAGATTCCCTCCCCTGTCCTTCAGTGGGCCAACCCTTTCCCTGACTCCCCTCTTGCTTTTTATGTACGTGTAAAAAGCCTTGGGATTTTCCTTAACCCTATATGCCAATGACATTTTGTGACCCCTTCTAGCCCTCCTGACTCCTTGCTTAAGTTCCTTCCTACTTTCCTTATATTCCACACAGGCTTTGTCTGTTCCCAGCCTTCTAGCCCTGACAAATGCCTCCTTTTTCTTTTTGACGAGGCCTAAAATATCCCTCGTTATCCAATGATCGTGAAATTTGCCATATTCAGAAAGATTTTGTTGAGTAGATGCAGCTAAATTATATTGCCCATTTGGAGCTTTTGCTTTTGGAGTTCCTTTGAATAAGGTCCTTGGCCCAATGCTCGCTTATGTTATCAATAACTACCTTTTCTTGCGATGCTGCCAAACAGACCATTTAAAATTGCAACATGTAAAATACTTGTGAGCTGTCCAGCCAGCATGCAACTTTAATTTCCCTTTTTTTTGTGGTCCTTGAGTTCCTTGAATGTAACAGGAAAACCTAGTTCTGTTTTTTCCATCACTCCTTACCTCTGGGGTGTGGGTGGATGAGACCAATCTAAACACAACGGTCTTGAGAGTGGGTCAGCATTGAGTCATGGGACGTGTAGAGCTGTCGGATGTCCTGTTCAACCACTGCATCTGGATCTATCTTCAGCTGTGTAGACTTGTCTTGCTACTGGCCAAAATAGATCAGGACATGAGATTGAGGCTGATGATGTGAAACGTTCCCTCGCTATACTGCAATTCACGTGCAGGTCATGTTCATCGTTGTATCATCTGTCAACCATCATAATAATAATAATCGCTTATTATCACAAGTAGGCTTCAGCGAAGTTACTGTGAAAAGCCCCTGATCGCCACACTCTGGCGCCTGTTTGGGGAGGCCGGTACAGGAATTGAACCTGCACTGCTGGCATTGTTCTGCATTACAAGCCAGCTGTTTAGCCCACTGTGCTAAACCAGACCCTGTTATCTCCAGTTGCGATGGGTGAGTGATTTTGCAGCAAGTGAGAATTCGCTGGGAGCTGTCGCCAGGTTCCGGCTGTACGGTTTTCCACTGGAAGGAAGCAGTAATTCCGCAGCCCCCTGAGTGACTGAGCAGCCCTTTTCAGGATTGCACTGCTCACCTTTCTTGTGTGAGGAAGGGATTAGAAAAGTTGGCCTCAACATTGTCTGCTTCACCTCCCTAGTCAACAGGCTTGCAAGAATCCCATCAATGCCACAATCTGAAAAAATAAACTAAAGGTGACGCCAGTCGCTGTTGGCACACGGCACATCTGTACCCCTGTTGGCAATGCCACAGCCGACAGACCTGAGAGAAGAACTAGTCTTGTTGTTATAGAGCTGATTAGGTATAACATCCAGATCGCCTTTCTGAGGAGGGTCAGTCCAAAGTAATTGATGGAGGTAATACATTCCGTGGAGTTGCTGTGGAAAAGAAGAGCGGTGGTACGCTGGCATGGCCCATTGTTATGGGCAGGGTGGCGACGTGAATTGAATTATTATTGCTGTTCCTTTTCTCTGCCCGTGATGTGGTAGTTTTAATTTCTAATTTAATTTGTTTCTCCTTCCTATCCTTTCCCTTATCGAAATGGTGTGTTTAGAACATAGAACATAGAACAATACAGCGCAGTACAGGCCCTTCGGCCCACGATGTTGCACCGAAACAATAGCCATCTAACCTACACTATGCCATTTCCCAAACCTCTGTCTACGAGGTCCAATGTTAAAATAGCCCCACAGCAAATTTTTTAAAATTAAACAAAACTAAGATCTTTTAAAACATACAAAACCCAAGGGATGGATTGCGACACAACATTCGCGCTCATGAGCATACAAGGCAGAAAGACAGGGAAAGGGGTTACAAATTGCAAGTTACTTAAAACACAGATTAATTTATTGGGAGTAGAGTCCAGTGTCCAGTGAGTTATTTCGGGTGGTTGTATCTGGAGGAATTCCTGGTCTTTGCCCTTGGAGTTTGGTTGAGGAGGGTGAAGATGTTGCAATGTATTCTGGTAATTCATTCATTCTGTAGTTGAAATACAGGATTCTTTCTGGAGATATGATTTTGAGAGAGATGGAGGTTGGAGGGAGGCTGCCAGCCTGGATTCTCGTTTACTCTTGGGTTAAGTCGCAGCTGAAGGCAAAATTTCAAAAGTTGCATAATTAAAGCAATTCAAACAGTTCAAGCCTCCATCATGTGACAGGATTGTTCGGGTCTAGCCTTTCAGTTAATGATGTGCTTTAAAAAACCTTGTCAAAACCCATTGTATTTTGAGTAGATAACTGTGGAACCATTAGCACAACATTGAAGATGATGTCCTAATAGCTCTATCTTTGTCCAGAGCAGGCTAATGATGATATCCTGTCAGCTAGTTCTTCGCACTGGCTTGACTAGAATGTTCCTACAATGTAAGTCACATTCTAGGAGGTTGAAGAGCTAACCTTTGTCCATTGGAATGGCGTAGAATCTTCCAGAACAACCAGCATGTGACAATGCAGCCATTTTATCACTCCAGCAATTGTCTATTTAAAATTAATGGAAGACAATCACATTTCTTAGATTTTCTTTTTTGTGTGTCTTCTTGGCATGACATGTCTCCACTGTTGGAGGAAAACAAATGGATTCTATTTCATCTTTTTTTGTGTGTTTAAGGAGAAGAGAAAGACAGTAAGTAAGGAGTGTTGTGTTCTGTGACCTTGCCATTGCAATGGTATGCACAGAACATCTAGTTGGTGACTAGAACGATAATTTATTGATGAACATGTGGAAAGATAACAAACAGAATACTATACAGACAAAGTTACTCTGTGAGTTTGGTGAGCTCGCCTGGAACTACCCTATGTGTGACTGTCCTATTGTACGCCTTACTACCAACTGGCAAGTATCAAGTCACGTGACCGATGTCTGACGCCACCAGCTGGAGGTACATAGGTAACTATGTACAAAACTATTCACAGCATATCACCATAACCCCTTCCTTTGACGATGTTTACATTTATATACAAAAAACAGCATTTGTATTATCCTTTTACACATGTGACATATGTATATACAGATTTGACTGTGTTTCAATTAACAGGATATGCCTGATGAATGTGTCCCTGGTGCACAGCTCATCGTGCATCTCTGACATTATGCATTGTGCATCTCCGACAGGATCACCCCGCTGATCTTCTGGCCTTTTGTCAGCTTTCCGACATTGTTTCTGTTTCTGGAAGACTGGTTTCCGTGCAGGTCTTTTTTGCCTTAACCTTTTGACGCGATGCGTCCTGAAGACTGGTATCCTTGCTGGTCATGCCTGCGTCATCGTCTTCTGCGTCACCAGCTTTTTTTTTTTAACGCAATGCTTTTTGCTGCTGCGTCGCCGTGTACTCTCTGACCTGTCGGCCACATTGCCGATGTCTTGTTCAGCATCGATGTGGAGACACTTCTGTTGTTCAGCATCAGGAGTGTTGTTTTTTTTTTTTGTTTTAGGTCATAAGTGGGACTCACGGTATTCCCCACTCTCCTCTTCCTCTTTTTCGTGAGAGCAATTTTGTGGCTTCTCTTTTTCCACTTAGCTTTGGTTGTGCCTATCTTGCCTCTGGCCTGCACCATGTGAGCGGATGTTTGTGGATCGTTTGCTGAGACGCCTCGTGTTGGCCTACTTCCGAGGGACTGTATGGTCATGGTCAAGTCTGCACCTTCAGTAGCTGGTTGCAGAGCCTTGCATTCTGGTGTCTGGGTTGGATCCACATCCCCAACGTTGAGTGCTGTCCCTGCATCCTGTGTTTGAGCCCCAAGTGATGGGTCCTCGTCACTTGAAATGATAATGTATGAGTCATCTTTTCCTGAAGAACCGAGTAATGACTCATCCTCGTGTTGTAGTATGACATACGTATCATCCGTTGTTGTGGAGTGCATACAGATACAGCCATCTGCTCCTCTAACTCATTCGATGGAGTGGCCCGGACCATTGAGGAGTTCACTACCAGAACCATTTCATAGGCCTGAGATGATTCACCGTTTGCCAGTTTCTCCAGAACGGGTATTATATCTTCCATTATTAGTTTGTTCGCAGCAGAGTTGTTTTCATCCGAAGTGTCTGCTACTGCAATCTCACTTTCAGTCTCTGCCTACGCCATCTTAGAGCTGTCACGCTTCTCGGTGTCCTGCGCAGACTGGATACCCTTTGTGATCACCTCGTCATTCCCGCCGAACCACCTGAATAGCGCTTCACAGGGTTCCTCATCTAGCTTACCGTCACTCCTGCGAAACAACCTGACTTGCGTTTCATCGTCGTCCTCATCTGGCTCACCCTCTGAACCTTTACTTTCTTCATCATACTCATGGTCTTTGTAAATATCATCGTGGTACTCATCATCGGAGTCGGTATCATCTGCAAAGACTTCTCCTCTAAAATATGACATTTGCACACAGGAGGCGACCAATTTCAAAGTCAGCATTGAGTCTTGCTGCAGAACTTTTATTTAACATTCCATGCTGTGGAACTTCAGGAGGACTGAAGGAAATAAAGAATGAGACTTTTGGTACAGTTTTTGTAACTGTTTTACGAGTGCTCCAACCCTTATGCTTCGGCTTCATTTTAATGGTTTTCAGTGTGACATTTTTTCCTTTCTTCCAGTCGATCTGGCACCCTGTGCATCCCGTGATTTCTGGTTTGTTAAAGATTGCAAATTCAAACTTGTCAGGACTCGATTGCAGTTGGTATACTTTCGTAATTATCTCATTTGTAAAATACTCATTTTGTTCAAACTTAAACTCCAGAGTGAATCTCATTGGCTGTTCAAGCTCTGAACATTTAATGTTCACATCTTGTAGATGCTTTAATATGGGCTCATCATGTTCCTGTATCATACCACTGAGTATATACACCTTCTTGAAGACTGTTAAGCAGAAGTCTAGAATTCCCTTCGGCTCTTCCATCTCTTCATCTGATTTGCCATCCTCCGCCTGGACTTTCGCTAGTTTCTCATCGAATAGCTGCGCCACCATATCTCGTTGAAAGTTGCAGTAATCGTCTGGCCACTCGCTGTCTGGAACATACAGCCACTCAACTAAATTCAGGGCCTCGCACGCATCTGCTCCTATGATACATTCGCTTTTCATGTCCACAATGGAACATGGTAATAAGAGTTGTGTCGTGCACCCATAATTCGAGTTCACATGCACCCAGCGCCTCAATCTCCTTCCCACAGTGTATCAACAGTCTCGGTTAATTTTCGGTTTAATGTGCAGCTCGTGCAAATCGGACAGACTGAGGTTGGCCCTTGTTCCCGTGTCGAGTTCGCATTTTATCAATGTTCATTAATCAACACTAGAGTTCTCACTTTTTATGGTCAGACTCATCTTGTCCTTGGTTGAAATGAGATCAATAAAGAACTATTCTCCGGTGGCATCTCATCTACTGTGTTGACTGATCTGATTTGGTCCATGTAGGACGCAAAAAACATTGTTTTGCAAAATGATTTGTACGGCCACACCTGGAGCATACTTTTCCATATGCTGGACATTGCCATGGTCCATGTCGATTGCCACATTTCTGGCATAAGATGGTGGACCTTGTCTGCTGCTTAAAACGGCCACCCGCACTGAGACCACGCTTTTTACTGAACTGCATCACAGTGCTGATGGCACTGGCATCTTATTGATTGATTGATTGATTGATTTGATTTATTGTCACATGTACCGAAGTACAGTGAAAAGTATTTTTCTGCAGCCGAGGAACGTGTACAGTACGTACATAGACACAAGAATAATCAACAGAGAACATTGACAAATGGTACATCGACAAAACAGTGATTGGTTTCAGTGCGGAACAAGGGGCCAAACAAAGCAACTTCAGCAAATACATGAGCAAGAGCAGCAGAGGGCGTCATGAATAGTGTTCTTACAAGGAGCAGATCAGTTCGAGGGGGAGTCGTTGAGGAGTCTTGTAGCTGTGGGGAAAAAGCTGTTCCTATGTCTGGATGTTCGAGTCTTCAGACTTCTGTACCTTCTGCCTGATGGAAGGGTCTGGAAGAAGGCAATGCCTGGGTGGGAGGGGTCTCTGATAATGCTGTCTGTCTTCCTGAGGCAGCGAGAGGTGTATAAAGAATCAATGTGGGGGTGGCAAGCTTGTGTGATGAGTTGGGCTGAGTTCACCACAGTCTGCAGTTTCTTGCGACCTTGGACCGAGCAGTTGCCATACCAAGGTGTGATGCAGCCGGATAGGATGCTGTCAATCGCACATCTGTCGAAGTTTGTGAGAGTCGATGCAGACATGCCAAATTTCTTTAGCTTCCGTAGGAAGTAGAGCTGTTGTTGGGCTTTCTTGACTGTTGCATCAACGTGAGTTCTTCCATGTTTTTTTTTAATTTTTAAAAATAATTTTTATTCAGGTTTTCATAAAATATCAGTAACAAAATGAAAAAGAACCCAACAGGGGTAAGTACAAAACACAGTCTAGAAAAGCAACCCTCCATACCGCCCCCCCCCCCCCCCCCCCCTGTACATAAATAATAAATTAACATTAACACCCCGACTTAACACAACAGGTATAGACACCCCCTCAGACCCTCCAGTGTAAATAACAAAAACAAAAATAAAGTAAAACCCCCCCCCCCCCCCGAGCTTCTGCTGCCATTGACCAATGTCTACCGTTCTGCCAGGAAGTCTAAGAACGGTTGCCACCGCCTAAAGAACCCTTGTACTGACCCTCTCAAGGCGAATTTCACCCTCTCCAATTTAATGAACCCCGCCATATCGCTGATCCAGGATTCCACGCTTGCGGGCCTCGCATCCTTCCACTGAAGAAGAATCCTTCGCCGGGCTACCAGGGACGCAAAGGCCAGAATACCAGCCTCTTTCGCCTCCTGCACTCCCGGCTCCTCTGCCACCCCAAATATTACGAGCCCCCAGTCCGGTTTGACCCTGGATCCTACCACCCTCGACACCGTCCTTGCTACGCCCTTCAAAAATTCCTCCAGCGCTGGGCATGCCCAGAACATATGGGTGTGATTTGCTGGGCTCCCTGAGCACCTAACACACCTGTCCTCACCCCCAACAAACCGGCTCATCCTTGTGTGTGCCCTGTGCAGCACTTTAAATTGTATGAGGCTGAGCCTCGCGCACGATGAGGAAGAGTTCACCCTCCCGAGGGCATCTGCCCACGTCCCTTCCTCAATCTCCTATCCCAACTCCTCCTCCCACTTACCTTTCACCTCCACCACCGAGGCCGCCTCCTCCTCCTGCATCACCTGATAAGTTTCCGAGATCTTTCCCACCCACCCCCCCCGAGAGCACCCTGTCCTGTACTGTGTGTGGCAGTAGCCGCGGGAATTCCACCACCTGCCATCTGGCAAACGCCCTTACCTGTAAGTACCTGTAGGTGTTCCCCGGGGGGAGCCCGTACTTCTTCTCCAGCTCCCAAGCTCGTGAACTTCCCGTCCACAAACAGGTCCCCCAACTTTCGTATCCTTGCCCTGTGCCACCCCGAAAACCCTCCATCTGTTCTCCCTGGGGCAAACCGGTGGTTCCCCCGTATTGGGGTCCACGCCGAGGCCCCAACTCCCCCCCCCCCCCCCCCTATGCCGCCCCCACTGCCCCCAAATTTCGAGGGCAGCCGCCACCACCGGGCTTGTGGTATACCTCCCTGGAGGGAGCGGCAACAGCGCCGTTGCCAGTGCCTCCAGCCTCGGACCCACACAAGACGCCGTCTCCAGCCTCTTCCATGCAGCCCCCTCCCCCTCCATCACCCACTTGCGCACCATCGTCGCATTGGCGGCCCAGTAGTACCTACAGAGGTTGGGCAGCGCCAGTCCCCCCCCTATCTCTACTCCGCTCCAGGAACACCTTCTCACCCTCGGAGTCCCTCGCGCCCACACAAACCCCATTATACTCCTGTTAACCCGCCTAAAAAAGGCCTTCGGGATAAACACGGGGAGGCACTGGAACAGGAACAAAAACCTTGGGAGCACCGTCATTTTGATTGACTGCACCCTACCCGCCAAGGACAGCGGCAACGCGTCCCACCTCTTGAACTCCTCCTCCATTTGCTCCACCAGCCTTGTAAAATTAAGCCTATGCAGGGCCCCCCAGCTCCTGGCCACCTGGACCCCCAAATATCTAAAGCTCCTCTCCGCCCTTTTTAGTGGGAGCTCGCCAATCCCCCTCTCCTGGTCCCCTGGGTGAACCACGAACAGCTCGCTCTTCCCCATGTTGAGCTTGTACCCCGAAAAGTCCCCGAATTCCCTAAGAATCCTCATTACCTCCGGCATTCCTCCCACAGGGTCCGCCACATACAGCAGCAGGTCGTCCGCATAGAACGACACCCTATGCTCCTCCCCAACCCACACCAACCCCCTCCAGTTCCTTGACTCCCTCAGTGCCATAGCCAGGGGTTCAATCGCCAGTGCGAAGAGCAGGGGGGACAGGGGACACCCCTGCCCCGTCCCTCGGTGCAACCGAAAGTATTCGGACCTCCTCCTGTTTGTGGCCACACTCGCCATCGGGACCTCATACAACAGCCTAACCCACCTGACAAACCCCTCCCCAAACCCGAACCTCTTCACCTCCCACAGGTACCCCCACTCTACCCGATCGAAGGCTTTCTCAGCGTCCAACGCCACCACTATCTCCGCCTCCCCCTCCCTCGTCGGCATCATGATAATGTTCAAAAGCCTCCGCACATTCGCGTTCAACTGCCTCCCCTTCACAAACCCCGTCTGGTCTTCATGGATGATCTGCGGCACACAATCCTCAATCCTCGTGGCTAAGACCTTGGCCAGCACCTTGGCATCTACATTTAGCAAGGAAATCAGTCTGTAAGACCCACACTGCAGGGGATCCTTGTCCCACTTCAGGATCAAGGAGATCAGTGCCCGGGACATCGTCGGGGGCATTGCCTCTTGCCTCATTGAAGGTCCTGACTAGCAACGGGCCCAACAGGTCCATATATTTTTTATAGAATTCGACCGGGAAACCGTCCGGCCCCGGTGCCTTCCCCGCCTGCATGCTTCCTATCCCTTTGGTCAGCTCCTCCAGCCCAATCGGGGCCCCCAATCCTGCCACCAGTCCCTCTTCCACCTTTGGAAACCTCAATTGGTCCAGGAAGCGGCCCATCCCTCCCTCCTCCCGTGGGGGCTCGGATCGGTACAATTCCTCGTAAAAGTCCCAGAAGACCCCATTGATGCCAACCCCACTCCGCACCACACTCCCTCCCCTGTCCTAGACTCCCCCGATCTCCCTAGCTGCGTCCCGCTTCCGAAGCTGATGCGCCAGCATCCAGCTTGCCTTTCCCCCATATTCGTAAATCGCCCCCTGGGCCTTCCTCCATTGCACCTCCGCCTTCCTGGTGGTCACCAGGTCGAATTTGGCCTGGAGGCTGCACCTCTTCCTCAACAATCCTTCCTCGGGCACCTCCGCATACCTCCTGTCTATCCTCACCAACTCCCCCTCCAGCCTCTCCCTCTCCCCCCCGCTCCCTCCGCTCCTTGTGGGCCCTAATGGAGATCAGCTCTCCCTTCACCACCGCCTTCAGCGCCTCCCATTACATCCCCACTCGGACCTCCCCGTTGTGTTCTTCCATGTTGACGCCAAAATGTTTCAAACTGAGTGTACTGATCTGCTGTGCAACCAATTCACTCGCATGACAAATCGTAATAGCATTTTCTAATTTCAGGATGTCTTCCCGTAACAATCTCTCACTGAGCTAAACATTCGATATCCCAAACACTATTTGGTCATGGATCATCGATGACTTCAGCTTACTGAAATTACAGGACTAGGCCTTCAGCCTCAAGTTGGTTACAAAGCTGTCAAAAGATTCACCTGGTTTAACATAAGAACATAAGAACTAGGAGCAAGAGTAGGCCACCTGGCCCTTCGAGCCTGCTCCGCCATTCAATGAGATCATGGCTGATCTTTTGTGGACTCACCTCCACTTTCCCGCCCGAACACCATAACCCTTAATCCCTTTATTCTTCAAAAAACTATCTATCTTTATCTTGAAAACATTTAATGAAGGAGCCTCAACTGCTTCACTGGGCAAGGAATTCCATAGATTCACAACCCTTTGGGTGACGAAGTTCCTCCTAAGCTCAGTCTTAAATCTACTTCCCCTTATTTTGAGGCTATGCCCCCTAGTTCTGCTTTCCCCGCCAGTGGAAACAACCTCCCCGTATCTATCCTATCTATTCCCTTCATAATTTTATATTTTTCTATAAGATCCCTCCGCATCCTTCTAAATTCCAACGAGTACAGTCCCAGTCTACTCAACCTCTCCTCGTAATCCAACCCCCTCAACTCTGGGATTAACTTCCTCTGCACACCCTCCAGCGCCAGTACGTCCTTTCTCAGGTAAGGAGACCGAAACTGAACACAATACCCCAGGTGTGGCCTCACTAACACCTTATACAATTGCAGCATAACCTCCCTAGTCTTAAACTCCATCCCTCGAGCAATGAAGGACAAAACTCCATTCGCCTTCTTAATCACTTGTTGTACCTGTAAACCAACTTTTTGCGACTCGTGCACTAGGACACCCAGGTCCCTCCGCACAGCAGCATGTTTTAATATTTTATCATTTAAATAATAATCTCTTTTGCTGTTCTTCTTACCAAAATGGATAACTTCACATTTGTCAACATTGTATTCCATCTTCTTAACCTCGTCCATTCACTTAAACTATCCAAATCCCTCTGCAGACTTCCAGTATCCTCTGCTCTTTTTGCTTTACCACTCATCTTAGTGTCGTCTGCAAACTTGGACACATTGCCCTTGGTCCTCAACTCCAAATCATCTATATAAATTGTGAACAATTGTGGGCCCAACACTGATTCCTGAGGGACAGCACTAGCCACTGATCACCAACCAGTGAAACACCCATTAATCCCCACTCTTTGCTTTCCATTAATTAGCCAATCCTCTACGATGCTACTACTTTACCCTTAACGCCAAGCATCTTTATCTTATGCAATAACCTTTTGTGTGGCACCTTGTCAAATGCTTTCTGGAAATCCAGATATACCACATCCATTGGCTCCCTGTTGTCTACTGAACTGGTAATGTCCTCATTGTAGAACCCCTTTCTTCATGTAATAACCTGCTGCTTTGCTTTCCATTTATGTTGTTACTTCCTGTTTAATTCCTTTTAGTATTACTGGGCCTATTCACTGAGCTCTCCTCAGTCACTGTACCCTGTACTGTGGCCCATTTTGATTTTTGACTATGGCTTTTCTGCCTTACACTTTCCCCCTGATTGCCTTTTGTTTCTGTCCCCGCTTTACTTCCCTAAGACTTCCTGCATCAGTTCCCATCCCCCTGCCACATTAGTTTAAACCCTCCCCAACAGAACTAGCAAACACCCCCCACCCCCTTGGTTCCAGTCCTGCCCAGGTGCGGACCATCCAGTTTGTACTGGTCCCACCTCCCCCAGAACCGTTGCTGGGTACACTTACGAAAAATGTATCTTTCAAATGTTTCAGTTTTTTTTTGGAGAGCAATGCTGATCGAAGTACTTTATCACCTCGTCGTAGCTCTTGCTTTCTTCTTCGTTATCAAAATTGAAGGTATTGTAGATTTTGATTGCTTGAGGACCTGCTACTGTGAGCAGCAACGCAATGCACCTCTCGTCAGGCTGTGCCTGCAGGCCAAGGGCTGAAACATAGTGTTTAAACTGCTGTTTGAAATCACGACAATTTTCATTTACGTTACCCAAGGCTTGAAGCTGGTGGGGTGCCGTTAAACCATCCATCTCGAACTTCACCGTCGTTTGTTGCGTGGAGTTGGCAATAGTCATAGTTCACCAGGTTGGTGGAAGAATCTTCTCTTTTTCGGTCTTTGGTCTGTTTTGCCTCGTCCTTTCTGCTGTTCAACACTCTTGGTTCCATGTTGTGTTCTGTGACCATGCCGTTGCAATGATATGCGCAGAACATCTAGTTGCTTAACCAGAACGATAATTTATTGATGAACATGCGGTAAGGTAATAAACCGAATGCTATACAAACAACGTTACTATGAGTTTGGTAAACTCTCCTGGAACTACTCTATATGCGACTGTCCTGTTATACGCCTTACTACCAACTGGTGAGTGTCTCACATCACATGACCGATGTCTGACACAACCGGCTGGTTGGTTTATTGGCCTTTCTCATATTTATGAACAGTTGTTGCTTATAAACATTATATTTTTCCTGCCCATGCTAGTTTGCCTTATTTTACAGAGAGGTTTGTTTTGTCCTTCATTTGATTAACTGTACTTACATTTTTCTGCTCTACGAATCGATCCATGATATCCCCCCCTTCCTCAAACCCCCCCCCCCCCATTGGTTTCAGCACCCTGCCTCTTCTCTTGTGCCCCCCCCCCGGGTTGTGCAGTCCTTTGGTTCTTCATCTTTTTTTCCCCCTGGCTTACTCCTCGTTTCTGGCCTCGAACAGGTTTGGAGGTCTCATTACTAACTATGTACAAAACTATTCACAGGCATATCACCACAAGGAGGTGAACATTCATTATCTCATTCACTCCTTCGGGAGGGGTGGGGATAGCGGAACCAAATACATTTCCCCCTGCTAGATGAGTTTGGGGATATCATAGAATTTTTTCATAGAATTTACAGTGCAGAAGGAGGCCATTCGGCCCATCGAGTCTGCACCGGCTCTTGGAAAGAGCACCCTACCCAAGGTCAACACCTCCACCCTATCCCCATAACCCAGTAACTCCACCCAACACTAATATCTTTGCTCTCAGGATTTGGGCTAGCTTTAGCTGCTGTGCCTTGCAGATCTTCAACTGGGGGAGCAGTTACTTCTTATGTCTGCCTCCAAATTTGGAAATGTGGGTTTGCGTACCCAGCAGGGGAGCAGCTCCTTTTATTTTCAATCTGGGCAAGGTAATTTCCTCACCAACCGAATATGGCAAGACTACACCGTAGCACAGTGGTTAGCACTGTTGCTTCACACCGCCAGTGTCCCAGGTTTGATTCCCGGCTTGGGTACTGTCTGTGCGGAGTCTGCACGTTCTCCGTGCCTGCATGGGTTTCCTCCGGGTGCTCTGGTATCCTCCCACAAGTCCCGAAAGATGTGCTATTAGGTCATTTGGACATTCTGAATTCTCCCTCCGTGTACCCGAACAGGCGCAGGGGTGTGGCAACTAGGGGCTTTTCACAGTAACTTCATTGCAGTGTTAATGTAAGCCTACTGGTGACAATAAAGATGATTATTATTATAACTGTTTGTGGACTTTCCTAGCAACCATCAACATGCAAAGAATGTTTCAGACAGCCAGACCTCCTGCTCATCCAGCAGGAATATGGGCTTTTTTCTTTTTAAATATGCTGACCAGGCCTGGAGATTTTCTGTGCTCCTATTCATCCCCGATAAGAAAGGTTTTGCTTGCCCCTCTTCGGCTTGCTACTCCCATGCCAGCTTTTTTCCTTCCCCCTTGTTCCTCAACTGAGTATGTTGTCCACCTGTTTGGGAAGCCTGGGAGTTAACTGCAACATTAGTTGCCTTTTGGGCTGTGGCAAGAGTAGACTTTCTCATGGGGTAGACTTCCCTAATTTAGTTACTGTGGGGATGGGCTGGTCCCTATTCGGCCGCATATGCTCTGGGACACCCTGGCTCACATGCTTCTACTGCTCTGCCATATGGCTCTTTGACTGTGTGAGGCAGTTCCCTCACTATCAGTTTTGCTGCCTGAGAATCATCTTGCTCCTTGTTTAATCTAACAAAGAAGTTGTTGGAGAATTCAGCCTCTGGCCTTCGTCTCTTTTGAAATTAATTTTCCCGACCCCGTTTAATTTGACTGGTTTTGCCTCAGCCGTTTTAAATCCAGCTAGATTACCCTGAGCAACCTTATCCTTGATGGTTTATTTCGCTCCCTGCAGGGCCTCTGAATGTTTTAGTGCTTTCTGTCACACGGCCAGGGTTTTGCTGAAAACGCTTGGGATACACAGCTTCCCTGGGCACAGTGCTTGGGACCTCACCAAGGCATTTCCATGTAATAGGGTGGGAAATAGCTAATTCCCTCTCTCTTTTTGGAATTCCCTCATTTTTAATTTACACTCTAGCATCTTTTTCTGGTGAGCCCATTCTCTAGTCCCCCGACTGGAACACTCTCTCTAGTCTCCTCCTTTCTAGCTTTAACCATTTTGTGGCAAGGGTAATTACCTTGGAATAGTCTCCAATCAGTATTTTTAGTTTAGATTCCTCTAGTTGTTCCTGATAGGGACTGAAGTTTAAATTCTAAACTTGGAGATTGAGTACATTGGGCCCTTTGGCCTCAACCTGTGTTTTCCAGCCTACGAGTCTCCATTGTCATGGGCTCAGGGAGACGTAGGAGTTTACCTGTTAGTCCTTCCTTTTCTATACATACCTTTGTGGTATTATTTACCATGTTGCTATACTGTGAGATTAAAATAATTTGCTTTGGTACATGTATTTGGCTTACAGATAATTTCAGCCAATGAGTCTTTGCTTCCAATCAGTTTCTTTCAGTATCTGCCCGTGGCTCTCATGTGTTCTCTCGCTGGTTCTCTCTCTCTCACTCTCTCTCTGCTAAGTTGTTCTGTTCATGTTTACAAGTGTGCATAGCTTGTAATCTCCGCCTAGTAAAACTACCTTAGCCCCCTATTAACCTTTAACAAGCAGGCCACCCAAGCTGCTGCTTAAATTCAAAACCAGTCACATGACCATCTTGAGGCCACCATTTTATCCTAAATTAAAGAGACTGTCCCAGGACATTGTGATGTTCTTTGCTTTTTGGATAAGGATGACTTTGATGTGCAGTGTTCAACAAAGAACATCAAGCTATGTTGATTAACAAAGCTAATTTATTAACACTGCCTTATAACTAGATTTGAACGTCTTTCTAAAGGTTGCTAAATGAACTATGCTATAATTCTATCTACAGATCTGAACACACAACTACGCTCTATCTAGCCTAATCACCTACTCCCCGGATCAAGGGTATCACGTGATCTACGTGACTGTTCTTGATCACCATCTGGTGTTTAGATGCATTTACATAAAATTGTTAACCCTTTATTTACCATACAATATCCATATTGTCACAGACATAATCTTACAAACTTCATATGTAACACCTCTTCCAAAATATGAAATGTCATCACCAAAGAGATGAAATTTTAAAAAGTTGTACAAAATATAACATTAAAAATGTGTAGAATGTTGTAACAGCTAACCTACTACACACAGTACTTTATTATTATACTTATGTCTCTTCTTATGATAAGACCATTAAGATAATTATACTTGTGTCTCTTCCCTTTTGGATTAACCCATCATCACCATTCGTGTAACAGGATTTCAACTTAACAAGTTCTTTCATAAATGAGAATTTGCTTTACTGTTAGTGGCTTCACTCTCCATTATGCATCACAGAATATCACCCTCTCACTTTGCATGATTTGTGTCTTTTCCTGGTATCCTTGGTTAAAGATGGCACAATGGGTTCAGCCTGGGTAACTTTGTAGTAACATTGCTGGCAATCCATGTGATATTTGAGTTCCAATAGGTATGAGCTGTACATCAAGACCAAATTCTGTGTCACAGCTCCCTTTCACATGTGGCTTAATTATGTCATTTTGTTCTTCTTTAGAATTAGATATGACATTGTTATAGGGTATTAATTTGGAAGTTTGTAAACCACTTTGCTCAGGGTATAATTCTGGATCTCCATTCTTTTTCAAGGCTGTAGGTTTTTTATTGTCCAAGTCAGGAAAAAATGAAGTCTCAGCCAGTCAAACAACTGAATTGCCCTCTTCTGTTTAAATGCCGGATTATGGTTCTCTTTCACTGTTCTAAGAATTTGCCTTATTGACACAGTGAAATCCTGATATTCTTTTCTAGCCAGTTCATGGATTATTTTTAATTTTTTCCCCCCAGTCAGCACGAACGTTGCTCAATTCTTCACTCACGAGCAAGCGCTTTGTCATTCAAAGTTTATGGTCCAAAACATGAATTCTTCCTTGCAGTTCCACGGTATCAGCGTTAACGACCGTATCAGCATTAATTACAGCCAAGTCATTTTGTTTCAAAGCACTGCCTTTATTTGTTTCTTCATGGAGTGTCACTGCTGTATTCTGCTTTGTACACCTGTGGCTAAGGTTGTGTCAGCAAGTTTAATTCAGACCGTTTCAATTTGTTTCCAGTTATCTAGCATGTTTATTAAGGTTTGGCAGCACAACAAAACCACAAGAATGGTACAGCACAGCAAACAAAGAAAAAGTTCAGCAATCATGAATATAGAGGGGAACAGGAGAACAGCAGTATAACTAACCCAAAACAATCATTAGGCATAACATGATGCTTCGATAAGCCCAACCAAAGAACAAGGGAGAAACAGGATAAGACCATGAGAACATGGTAAAATGGTGCACACCTTCACACGCAGCGATTGCATGCCATTGCCACAAGAGTTCAGGAAATGGTTTTTGCGCCATGGCACAACAAGATACTATTCACAGCACCGAAACTGGCCTAGCCCAGCACATTGCGACACCAAAATCAGTACCCCCAGGACCTCAAGCCCATCCCAAAACCTACTTTCTTAATGGCACCACCATTCCGATGCACACAGCACTCCTGGGGCAAAGGCCCTCTACCAGCAACAATGTCACTGCAAGCTGGGCCCCACCCCAGCCAACTCCCACAGTCAATCAAGGATTCTCTACAATTTAACTTTGCTCTTCATTGCAAAACTCCAATCAGGATCATCCAGGGACATAATAGTCTTTTTTGGGGATATCTGTCTTGCACTAATTTTTTTAAGATAAAGATAGATAGTTTTTTGAAGAATAAAGGGATTAAGGGTTATGGTGTTCGGGCGGGAAAGTGGAGCTGAGTCCACAAAAGATCAGCCATGATCTCCTTGAATGGTGGAGCAGGCTCGAGGGGCCAGATGGCCTACTCCTGCTCCTAGTTCTTATGTTCTTATGTTCTAATGTGCACTAGGATAAAATAAAGGAATAAAAGACGAGCAGGACCAGAGGTCACGAAAACGCAGCTGTTCCCGGGCTCACATCAGGTTATTATTTTCAACCTGAGGTTTTGATGGCTTTTTGATTATCAAAGTTTTGATTCTTTGTACAGCTGATAAGTCAAACAATTGTTATTTACCAAGATTGAGAGACAGGCCTATGTTTTTTCAAGTCCATTGATCTTGCAGATACATCCTTATCTTTAATAATGTCAGTGGATTTTGTGGAAATGCCTGTAAAGTACCCTATGGTCTCCAGCTAGATTGTTCCCTACTATCTGGCCATCATCATTAATAGGCAATTTTGACACCACTCCCACAATGACAGGAGCATGGACTAAAGCACAGTTTAAAGTCACTCTTCATGATGGAACAAGTCAACTATTTCCATTAATACCCTATGTCATACACTTTTATTTAGCAAACTGGAGAAAAATTCACATCTTTTGTGACTGTGGATGACGAGCAGATATCATGAAATGAAATGAAAATGAAATGAAAATCGCTTATTGTCACAAGTAGGCTTCAAATGAAGTTACTGTGAAAAGCCCCTAGTCGCCACATTCCGACGCCTGTTCGGGGAGGCTGTTACGGGAATCGAACCGTGCTGCTGGCCTGCCTTGGTCTGCTTTCAAAGCCAGCGATTTAGCCCTGTGCTAAACAGCCCCTGTAACCTCATGTATTTAAGATTTCCTTTTCTATTTCTTATAAATCTACATATCTGAAACAGATTGTAGATAAATGTTCATTCTGTAAAGTTTTCTCACTGTGTTCCGAGATCGTTATTGCTGTTCAAGTTTACCGAAGGTAAATATTCATAGTTTACAAATCTTGGAACAAACTGAAATTATCCTTTCCTATCCCAAGCAACTGATTTTCTTCAAACTGTTCCTCCAAAATAATTTTCCATTTGAAGTTATTACAAGAAATATAGCAACAAAGCTCAATTTACATCATAGTAAATAACTAATCAACCCAGTCCTTCAACAGTTTGAAAAGGAACAGGGGAGGAAGTATCATTTCTCAATTGATTAATTACTGCATTTTTCCCTTTTTCCTAACCTGACATTTACACTTTAAATCCTATAAACATGAATATGGCAAGAATTCCTGTGAAGTGCATTTATTTTTCTTGGAATTGATTTAGAATTTGCATTAATATGATTTAGAATATTTTTTGAAACTGGAGAGAGTTTTAAAAAATATATATTTTTATTAAAGATTTTTCATTATAAACCCAGAAATATGAAACTGTTAACACAAGTTATAATGCAAAAGTAACACATTCAATCAAAAACCCATACCAACCTAACCCCCCAACATTTGAACCAAACCCTTCAACAACTGTGATGTGGAGATGCCGGCACTACACCTAATGAAGGAGCAGCGCTCTGAATGCTTGTGATTTTAAATAAACCTGTTGGACTTTAACCTGGTGTTGAGAGACTTTTTACTGTGGCCTTAACAACTGACAGTGACTAACTCTTTAAACAAGGAAATGAATGGTTGCCATCTTGGGTCGAACACTTCTACCGGCACCCTAATGGTGTTCTTGACTTTCTCCAAATGCAAGAATGACATGAGGTCACTCAACCATTCCGAGGCACTGGGCGGAGCGGAAGATCTCCACCCAAGTACAACTTGTCTATGGTGTTACGACCCCTTAAAGGGACATAGCTTGTAATAACATCTGCTTCCCCTCCTCCTGGATTTATGATGGGGAAATCATGCTTGACAAATCTGTTGAATTCTTTGAAGAGGTAACCAGTACAGTTGACAAGGGGAGCCAGTCAATGTGGTATATTTGGACTTTCAGAAGGCGTTTGACAAAGTCCCGCATAAGAGATTATTGTGCAAAATGGGATTGGGGGAAGGGTATTTAGGTGGTTAGAAAACTGGTTGGCAGAGAGGAAGCAAAGAGTAGGAATTAATGGATCCTTTTCAAATTGGCAGGCAGTAACTAGTGGGGTGCCACAGGGATCAGTGCTGGGACCCCAGCTAATCACAATGTATATTAATGATTTGGATGAGGGAACAAAATGTAACATCTCACAGTTTGCAGATGATACCAAGTTGGGTGGGAGGGTGAACTGTGATGAGGATGCAGTGATCCTATAGAATGATCTGGACAGGTTGGGTGAGTGGGCAAATCAATGGCAGATGCAATATAATTTGGATAGATGCAGTATAATTTGCATAAGTGTGAGGTTATTCACTTTGGAGGCAAAAATAGGAAGGCAGATTACTCCCCACTGTCTATCTCTCTGGAGGGACGCCCTACTGATCCTTGGGTTCTTACCCGCTGAAATTAAAGAGGACACTAATTTGTTTATTCTGATAAAGAAGGACTTTGGGAGACACTGAAAAAGAAATAGAAATCGCAGGAGCTTTCATCTTAATAGTCTGGACCCTGCCTGCCAAGGACAGGGGAAGGTTATCCCATATCTGTAAGCCAGATTTGATCCCATTGGCCAGACTAGTATAACTTATTTTATGAAGCGAGGCTCAAGCTTGGAGGCCCCCTGGATAGCCTGATAACAAAAGCTGGATCTGGCAACGCGAAAAGGTAACATCCCCAATGGGCTGCCCTCCCCGGGGAGGAGGGTGGGGGGGTTTCTACCCAGAGAAGGAGCCCAAACTCCTATATTGCTTCTTTATCTCATCCAAAGGGATACTTGGTCTGTAATATAATGAAGAAGGTCATCTGCGTTCAAGGACACCTTGTGCTCCACCCCTACCTGATTTAATCCCCTGCTTTTATTAGAGTGTTTGGTGGGCACCAGCCAGCTTGGGAGCGGAGGCGAGTCTACCCTCCCCCACCATTTTCACGAACACCTTTGCAAAATACTCTGTGGGAGTTGGGCCTTCCATCCCCTCTGGCAACCCCACAACACGGATATTTTGCCTTCTGGAACGAATCTCCAAATGGTTCACTTTGACTGTCAGCGCTTTATTCGCCTCAACCATCAGAGACATCTTTGCTTCCAGAGAGGCAATCTGGTCGCTATGTCCGATATGGCCACCTCCATGCCTTGCATTGCATCGCCATGCACTTTTACTGACTCGTTGGTCTTTCCCAATGTAAACTACATGGGAGAAAGGGCCCCTTCCATCGATTTGTGGAGGTCCCGACACTATCTGATTTTGCTTCTCAAATTCCGCTGCCAAGATGCCGATAAGTATCTTGGGCGTTAATGGAGTGGCCGGAGTCACAGATGTTGCCTCTGCAATTTTTCCACTGACGGGCCCTGAGAAACCTCCGATTTTAGTTGAAGAATTGTCGCTATCAGCCTTCTTCACTCCAGTCTTCCTGGGCATATCCCTGATGTAGGCACCTTTATTTTCTTAAACAAGTGGGTTTTTGAACAAAAATACTCCCAGAAACTGGGCGAAAAGGGCGTTTAAAAAGAAAAACCCGTATCCAACGGTTGCCACCCCACACACATCTTCCTCCTACATACTGCCACTGGACGTTGAAATTGGAACGGGTTAATTTAATAATTTAAATGGTTTTTGATTTGGCATCAGTTAATTGACTTGTGAAGCATATCAAACAGTTCCTGATTCTAGAAATATATCTTGTAGATTTTACCATAATTCTCTTCTGAGAACAAGTATGTATAGGCAGGTCAGTTAACTCAGTCGGCTCGATAGCTAGTTTGTGTTGCAGAGCAGTGCTAACAGCGTGGGTTCAATTTAGCTTCTCAACCTTGCCGCTCCCCTGAGGTGTGGTGACTCTTCGGTTAAATCACCACCAGTCAGCGCTCAAACGGTTGAGCAGCCTATGGTCCTCTGGGACTATGGCGACTTTCACGTTCATTAATATGTTGAGCATTTGATTTTTTAAAACATTTTGTAGGGCTATATCTAGCTCGCAAATTCACTTAAAATCATAAACTTGTCAAAAACACTACCTCTTTTTCCTGTGTGCGTGGGATGATGCAATTACATTGTTGCATTAACCATTAAGCGTTCACAGAAGTTTCTTTACTCTCACGGAATCGGGATTCTTTTGTAGAACATGAAGGCTTGTGTAAAAGTAGTGACCTGTAAAAATACAGCACTATGTTCATGGTAACTGATATGTGAAAGTTTCTTGCTCAGATATCGACTTAGTGGCATGGTACTGCCAGCTTTGAAGGAGTGGATGGAAAAATCCTTTGGCGCAAGTTTGGAGCACAGAACGACGCAGAGGGTAAGAAAGTTATGCACAACAGTTCTTTGACATTCCTTTGATATCTTGCTTATATATTATAAGCAACAGATTCTGCATGATTTATTGAAAAAGCAAAAGAAATGCCCAACTCTGGTTCTAGTTATTAAAAAAAATAATATTCCAGGAAAAAATATTGGTGATCAAATGTTGGTCTGATTCATGCACCTTTTAAACTATTTAAGTGAGAAATTTTAAATAATTCTGAAATGTTTGGCCTATTAATTATAATTAAAAAAAAAAACAAATTGCATTTTTCTCTAAAATGTGCTTGGTTTTGGCAAGAAAACTAACTTGAGCGAATGCTCTTTTGCAGTTGAACAATAATTTATAGAAAACTAATTACACTTTTCACTTTGAAGACTACACCAAATTTGCAAGATCTCCCATTATCCATTCTAAATGAAGAATGTCTGAAGGAACTAGAGAACTTGGGCATTCCGTTTTCACAAGATCCAGAGGATAGGCTAATACGGTCCCACGGTAAGAAATCTGATTTTTCTTTTATGTAGATATAAAATATTCCAACTATTTTGTGATCAACCATGCGACTTTGTTTTAAATGCAGGCCATTGCTTACATGAGATTTTTGCTCTACGTGAAGGCAAAGTTGAACGAGTTCCGGATGTAGTAATTTGGCCAAGTAAGTGTAGTAGTTTCGAAGTGTTGGCAATAAAAAAATCACACTGGCATATACTTAGCTAAATATATATAGTGAACGTAGAATTCTCTAAATGCTAAAATAGGGAAGATATGTATATAAAGAGCAGCTATGCTCAGATTACATTGTATTTTTGCTCCTGCCACATTCTAAGTTGTCTGAATGGGCAGCACGGTGGCACACTGGTTAGCATTGCTGCCTCACAGCTCCAGGGACCCGGGTTCAATTCCAGCTTCGGGTGACGGTTTGTGTGGCGTTTGCACTTTTTTCCTGTGTCTGCATGGGTTTCCTCCGGGTGCTCCGATTTCCTCCACAGTCTAAAGATGTGCAGGTTAGGTGGAGTGGCCATGATCCATTGCCCCTTATTGCCCAAAAGGTTAAGTTAGTTAGGGTTACTGGGTTAAGGGAATAGGGTGTGTGCATGACCCAAGGTAGGGTACCATTTCAGAGGGTCGGTGCAGGCTTGATGGACCGAATGGCCACCTTTGCACTGTAGTGATTCTATGAGTTAATTGTAGCCATCGGTGTTGTATCTTCTTCCATGTACAGTACATGTTTTTATAATCAAAGTTATTTTGTATTCCAGGCTGTCATTCTGACGTGGTCAAGATAGTACAGCTGGCTTCTAAGCACAATGTTTGCATCATTCCATTTGGTGGTAAGTAGTTTTAATTGTACATTTGAATTAATGTTAAATTATAAAACTAAATTTCAGTTTGCTCGACTTTACTTAATTACTTTAATTAACTGAGCTTCAAACAGAGTCAACTTTGAAAAAGTTCACTTATTGAAGAAAAATTAGTTTCTTAGAATTTTGTTCAAGGAAGTCAATTCATTAAGGTTTTTAATATGCAGTTAAACAACCCTTGAAGAAATTTTGAACTAGAATGTGTTTTCCAAATATCTAACTTGGGATTTTGTTTTTACAATACCAATTGTCAGTACAGATACTATGTCTCAAATCCGGCTATTGGAAAACAGGACATTTTTATAAGTTGCCATCACCGGACTTTCCCTCATCACCGACATCTTTCGTTGAACTGTTATGGTTGAGAAATTTCTTGGACCTGCTACTACTCCACCACCACACTTCATTGAAATGTGGTGGGATCTCTACTGAGTTTCTGCCACAATTCTGGCAAAGTAACAATGATCCGAAGCAGCTTCAAAGATTTTTGTACCTTATCTTGCAGCATTATCTTTCATTCTTTCAAAATTGCCCTTTGCAATCCTTACTGAAAAAGCAAAAGAAATGCCCAACTCTGGTTCTAGTTATTAAAAAAAATAATATTCCAGGAAAAAATATTGGTGATCAAATGTTGGTCTGATTCATGCACCTTTTAATATATTTGAGTGAGAAATTTTGAATAATTAGGAAATGTTTGGCCTATCAATTAAAAAATAAAAATAAAATTGCATCTGTAAGAGGCAAAAGAATGACACTGTAGTAGTGTTGCTTCCTGTCTTTGTAAACAGTTATTGTTCACATTATCTGGGGAGCTGGAGGGCCCTTTTGAGAAGCAGCTGGAAAGCTCATTATGATAAGGCATTATATCAATATAAGTTGCTTTTGTAATTGTGCACACAAATACAACTGGTTGACAGATGAATTGAAGTTCCCTGCCACCTCACGCAGGTTGGAGTTGATACTTCAGCTAATGATAGAACATAGAACATTACAGCGCAGTACAGGCCCTTCGGCCCTCGATGTTGCGTCGACCTGTGAAACCACTCTAAAGCCCATCTACACTATTTCCTTATCGTCCATATGTCTATCCAATGACCATTTGAATGCCCTTCGTGTTGGCGAGTCCACTACTGTTGCAGGCAGGGCATTCCACGCCCTTACTACTCTGAGTAAAGAACCTACCTCTGACATCTGTCCTATATCTATCACCCCTCAATTTAAAGCTATGTCCCCTTGTGCTCGACATCACCAACCAAGGAAAAGGCTTACACTGTCCACCCTATCCAAGCCACTGATCATCTTGTATGCCTCAATTAGGTCACCTCTTAACCTTCTTCTCTCTAATGAAAACAGCCTCAAGTCCCTCAGCCTTTCCTCATAGGATGTTCCCTCCATACCAGGCAACATTCTGGTAAATCTCCTCTGCACCCTTTCCAATGCTTCCACATCCTTCCTATAATGCAGCAACCAGAATTGCACGCAATACTCCAAATGCGGCCGCACCAGAGTTTTGTACAGCTCCAGCATGACCTCATGGCTCCGAAACTCAATCCCTCTATCAATAAAAGCTAACACACCGTATGCCTTCTTAGCAACCCTCTCAACCTGGGTGGCAACTTTCAGGGATCTATGTACAAGGACACCGAGATCTCTCTGCTCATCCACACTGCCAAGAATCTTACAATTAGCCCAGTACTCTGTCTTACTGTTATTCCTTCCAAAATGAATCACCTCACACTTTTCTGCATTAAACTCCATTTGCCACCTCTCAGCCCAGCGCTGCAGCTTATCTATGTCCCTCTGTAACTTGTAACATCCGTCCGCACTGTCCACAACTCCACCGACTTTAGTGTCATCCGCAAATTTACTCACCCATCCTTCTACGCCCTCCTCCAGGTCATTTATAAAAATGACAAACAGAAGTGGCCCCAAAACAGATCCTTGTGGTACACCACTAGTAACTGGACTCCAGTCTGAACATTTCTCATCAACCACCACCCTTTGTCTTCTTCCAGCTAGCCAATTTCTGATCCAAACTGCTAAATCAAACTGAATCCCATGCCTCTGTGTTTTCTGCAGTAGCCTACCATGGGGAACCTTATCAAACGCTTTACTGAAATCCATATACACCAACTGCTTTATCCTCATCCATCTGTTTGGTCACCTTCTCAAAGAACTCAATAAGGTTTGTGAGGCACGACCTACCCTTCACAAAACCGTGTTGACTATCTCTAATCAAATTATTCCTTTCCAGATGATTATACATCCTATCTCTTATAAACCTTTCCAAGATTTTGCGCACAACAGAAGTAAGGCTCACTGGTCTATAGTTACCGGGGTTGTCTCTACTCCCCTTCTTGAACAAGGGGACAACATTTGCTATCCTCCAGTCTTCTGGCACTATTCCTGTAGACAAAGATGACTTAAAGATCAAAGCCAAAGGCTCAGCAATCTCCTCCCTAGCTTCCCAGAGAATCCTAGGATAGATCCCATCCGGCCCAGGGGACATATCTATTTTCACACTTTCCAGAATTGCTAACACCTCCTTATGAACCTCAAGCCCTTCTAGTCTAGTAGCCTGAATCTCAGTATTCTCCTCGATAACATTGTCTTTTTCCTGTGTGAATACTGATGAAAAAATATTCATTTAGCACCTCTCCTATCCCCTCGGACTCCAAGCACAACTTCCCACTACTGTCCTTGACTGGCCCTACTCTTACCCTAGTCATTCTTTTATTCCTGACATATCTATAGAAAGCTTTAGGGTTATCCTTGATCCTACCTGCCAAAGACTTCTCATGTCCCATCCTGGCTCTTCTTAGCTCTCTCTTTAGGTCCTTCCTAGCTAACTTGTAACTCTCGAGCGCCCTAACTGAACCTTCATGTCTCATCTTTACATAAGTCTCCTTCTTCCTTCTCTCCTTCTTGACAAGTGTTTCGACTGCTTTAGTAAACCGCGGTTCCCTTGCTCGACCACTTCCTCCCTGCCTGACAGGTACATACATATCAAGGACACGCAGTAGCTGTTCCTTGAACAAGCTCCACATTTCCATTGTGCCCATACCCTGCAGTTTTCCCCTCCATCTGATGCATCCTAAGTCTTGCCTCATCGCATCATAATTGCCTTTCCCCCAGATATAACTCTTGCCCTGCGCTATACACCTATCCCTTTTCATCACTAAAGTAAACATAATCAAATTGTGGTCACTATCACCAAAGTGCTCACCTACCTCCAAATCTAACACCTGTCCTGGTTCATTACCCAGTACCAAATCCAATATGGCCTTGCCTCTCGTTGGCCTATCTACATACTGTGTCAGGAAACCCTCCTGCACACATTGGACAAAAACGGACCCATCTAAAGTACTCTAACTATAGCGTTTCCAGTCAATATTTGGAAAGTTGAAGTCCCCCATAACAACTACCCTGTTGCTTTCGCTCCTATCCAGAATCATCTTTGCAATCCTTTCCTCTACATCTCTGGAACTTTTTGGAGGCCTATAGAAAACCCCTAACAGGGTGACCTCTCTTTCCTGTTTCTAACCTCAGCCCATACTACTTCAGTAGACGAGTCCTCATCAAACGTCCTTTCTGCCACCGTAATACTGTCCTTGACTAACAATGCCACCCCTCCCCCTCTTTTACCACCTTCCCTGAGCTTACTGAAATATCTAAACCCTGGCACCTGCAACAACCATTCCTGTCCCTGCTCTATCCATGTCTCCGAAATGGCTACAACACCGAAGTCCCAGGTACCAACCCATGCCGCAAGTCTACCCACTTATTCCAGATGCTCCTGGCATTGAAGAAGACACACTTTAAACCACCTTCCTGCCTGCCGGTACACTCCTGCAACTTTGAATCCTTACTCAATACCTCACTACTTTCAACCTCCTGTATACTGGAGCTACAATTCAGGTTCCCAAGCCCCTGCTGAACTAGTTTAAACCCTCCCGAAGAGCATTAGCAAATTTCCCCCCCAGGATATTGGTACCCCTCTGGTCCAGGTGTAGACCACCCCGTTTGTAGAGGTCCCACCGACCCCAGAATGAGCCCCAATTATCCAGAAATCTGAAACCCTCCCTCCTGCACCATCCCAGTAGCCACGTGTTCAACTCCTCTCTCTCCCTATTCCTCATCTCGCTATCAAATGGCACGGGTAACAACCCAGAGATAATAACTCTGTTTGTCCTAGATCTAAGTTTCCACCCTAGCTCCCTGAATTTCTGCCTTACATCCCTATCCCTTTTCGCACCTATGTCGTTGGTGCCTAAGTGGACCACGACTTGGGGCTGCTCCCCCTCCCCCTTAAGGATCCCGAAAACACGATCCGAGACATCACGCACCCTGGCACCTGGGAGGCAACACACCAACTGCGAGTCTCTCTCGTTCCCACAGAATCTCCTATCTATCCCCCTAACTATGGAGTCTTCAATGGCTAATGCTCTACTCCACTCCCCTCTTCTCTTCTGAGCAACAGGGACAGACTTTGTGCCAGAGACCTGTACCCCATGGCTTACCCCTGGTAAGTCGTGTTCCCCCCCCCCCCCGCAAAACAGTATCCAAAGCGGTATACTTGTTACTAAGGGGAACGACCACAGGGGATCCCTGTACTGACTGCTTCCTCCCAGCCCCTCTCACCGTCACCCATCTATCTTTATTCTTCGGAGTAACTACATCCCTGAAGCTTCTATCTATGACCACCTCTGCCTCCCGAATGATCCGAAGTTCATCCAGCTGCAGTTTCCTAACGCGGTTTCTGAGGAGCTGGCGATGGGTGCACTTCCCACAGATGAAATCAGCAGGGACACTGACGGCGTCCCTCACCTCAAACATTCTGCAGGAGGAACATAGCACCACCTTCCCTGCCATCCCCTCTAGATAGAAAAAGAAAGAAAGAAAGTGCGTACCTGTTATTCGCTCCCCTTCTCAGCAAGCACTCACTCAGCAACCACTGGCCCCCGCAAGATAACCCCTGAGGGAAAATAGAAGAAAAACTACTTGCCAGTCACCAGCCAATCCCTTAACTGCAGACCGTGACGTCACGGTTCAACTTCTTTCTACTTCTACCTGCCCTCGAGTCTTCCTCTTGATCTTTACAGCGGTTGTGTTTTTTTTTTGGTCAGAGGAGGGGGTAGGGCGGGAAACACTGAAGAAGTAACTTATTTTTCTTGAAAAATAAATTTAGAGTACCCAATTATTTTTTCCTAATTACGGGTCAATTTAGCATGGCCAATCCACCTAACCTGCACATCTTTGGGTTGTGGGGGTGAAATCCACGCAGACACGGGGAGAATGTGCAAACTCCATACAGACAGTGATCCGGGACTGGGATCAAACCCGGGTCCTCAGCGCCGTAGGCAGAAGTGCTAACCACAGCGCCACCGTGCTGCCCATGATGTAACTTCAGTTGCACTCTTTTTATGGTTGCTCATGAGTTTCCATCTTGCATTTCAGGAGATCTGCGGGAAAGGTGTTTCTAATTTTCAGAGTGCATTTTAAACGGTTCTAACATTGGCCATTTGTTATCATGCTGCAACATACTGCTGCAAAAAGTACATTCAATTTATACTTTTTAAAGGGCTGCTTATGACCACCTGCGTTCTAAATAAAGCCAATAATTCTGTTTAATCTTTGTTTTCTATTCCCATGTCAAAAGAAGTTAATATTTTTCAAATCCCTTGATTTTACGTTTTCCTAATTTTAGAAAATGTATTGGAGTTGAGCTGTGTAATTTGACTTGAGGCAAATTACAGATAGGGTATCATGACTTGTGTTAAGGGAAATAAGTGGCAATGGCTACTTAACTCGAGCAGCACAAGCATCAGTATGTAATGTTGGCAGCATCACAAATTATTTTTGATAACTTTCAGCTAATTGACAGGTTTGTTTTGTGCCATGTGACTTGTTGGGTTAATGTATTTTTGTGTACGAAAGTGGCTGGCAGCTTTATGCTGTTAATGCTGGCTTCATGCATGTTTGTGTTTTGTAGTCACGATGTGAATAGCACTATTTACAGGGAAATGAAAGGAAAAGATAAAGTACAAAGTTGTGTTGGCAGAAGAAAATTAGGGGAGAAACCAAAACTCATTGAGAAGGAAATTGACTGGGGGAGAAATGGAGGAACAAGCTGGGAAAAGAAGGATCAAAAGAAACATTTAGGCAGATGTTAGCATACATCAAAGTAGGAATTGAAGGTATATGCCAATGTTCATCGAGTAGTGTCAGCAGTGGCTCTTTGAATCCATACACTTATACAGTAATATTGATATGTTAAAGATCCTGAGCTTGACTATTCTGACAGTTTGAAATCCTACGGTACTTTTTATAATGCATTGTTGTTGGGTTTCTGAAGCAAGAGATTCATGCAACTGGCTGCAAGCCAAATGTAAAACAGCCAGTACTCGTTAAAACCAGCAGCCACTTAGAGAGACTACTAAAACGGATCTTCCTGGCAGTCATTCTTGGTGAGTCCCCTGTGGCTTTCCATTTTGTGTTAAATGTTTTTATCTGCTGTATATTGGCACTTAGGTTATTGGTAAGCATTTAATTATAAAACTTCTCTGTGTGAGCTTGGTGCTTCAGGAAACCAGCAGTGTAAATGCATGACCTCCCCAACACTGAATAATTTGTTAAATTCATGGCTTCACAATTCAGAAGGAAAAACTTGATACCCTTTTCAGATATACCAGACCCTAGTCTGGTATTAGGCTCTGCAATAAAGTATCATATTTCCTCTCCTCACGGCTAGAAAAATTGCAAGTTTGGATCACAAATATTGACCTTAAATAACTACTCACCAGGTTTTTCTTGTCTACCTCATTCCCAGTCTCTGGTGCTCACTTGCCCACCCTTACCCACTGTGAGAGTGAGAAAGAGTGTCTCATGTGTGGGAGTGAAGAGTGCCTGATGTGTGGGGGTGAGAGGGAATGGAAACCCTGAGATGGGGAGTGAGCCAAACACATGCGTTTCTTGCTCTTTTCATCACACACATGCCTCTGGGCAGCATCATTGTATTGTGCCTCGCCCGGCCCGTAGCCAGTCTCCCCTTAGCTGGCCCGGCCCGCAGCCAGTTTCCTCTAAACTGGCCCGGCCCGTAGCCAGTCTCCCTTAGCTGGCCCGGCCCACAGCCAGTTTCCCCTTAGCTGGCCCAGCCCAGAGAGAGCTCAGCTGGACCAGCCAGTCTCCGACTGCTTGTCTTCAATGTTTGCTGACCCTATTAGCAGCAAACATTGGAGTGAAAAAGCCGGTGGTTGGAGCAGGAGTTTCTTTTAGGATCCTCTACTCCACTTACTGGCATTTTGAAAACTACACCTGGGGCAAGATTATGGGGCTTTGTGGGCTGCATCCTGTCCGCAGGCTGAAGGTTGGACAAGCCTGCAGTAGACTCTACTGAAATCGCTGTGCACTTCTGAATGAGCTGGATATGGAGTTCAGTAACAGTTGCTTAATCAAGCAAATTGCTTTATTTTGGATGGTGTCAAACTGCCTGAGTGTTGAGACTGCACCCATCTTAGTCAGTGGCATTCCATGCTACCTTGATTTGATAGGTTCTCTATCTCCCTCCTGTACTCTGACTCAACATTGTTAGAGATCTCACCCACTACGGTCGTGTCATCAGCAAACTTAAGCCATGACTGTGGTACACTGGCATTTAAAGATTAGGAAGTGAGCCATTTGTTGCTGTATATCTTGCCTGCTCTGTAGCCATAGTTATGGATATGGAAACTCTGATGCTGGTGCCTTTGTAGGTCAGAGTATGTGGTTGATTCTTGGAGATTGCTGTTGCCCAGCCCTTAGGTGTCTAGTAATATGTGCCACCCATCAGCCCAGCATGAATGTCGTCCCATGTCCTGTTCTATCATTGTCTGAGTGGTTCTCACTGAAGCTGTGAAATAGAATAGGCAGTGATCTGTCCCACCCGTGACCTTGTATCAGAGAAAAGGTCATTGAAGCAGCTGGAGATGGTTAGGAGAATGATGCTACCCTGAGGAATTCCAGCAAAGATGTTTTGAAGCTTTGGTAATTGAATGCTGACGAGCACAATAATCATCTTGCATGTCTCCAATCACAGTAGGGCTTCTTCAGGCCACACTTGGTTGAGTGCTGCCTTAATGTCGAGGGCAGTTACTCTTGCCCCTCTTTGGCATTTATCTTGTGTCCATTTCTGGATGAAGTCTGCGACGAGGTCTAGAACCAAGTAGTTCAGTGGAATCTAAACTTGTGTTGGAGAGTTGGTGGCAGTGGTGGTCGTTTTACCACAGTGTTGCTTCTTGAAAAGAGAAAAGAACCCCCAGCATTTATTTATTTTTGTAAATATAAATTTAGAGTACCCAGTTATGATTTTTTTTCATTTAAGGGGCAATTTAGTGTGGCCAATGCACTTAACCTGTACATCTTTGGGTTGTGGGGGTGAAACCCACACAGACACGTGGAGAATGTGCAAACTCCACACAGACAGTGACCCGGGCTGGGATTGACCCCGGATCCTCAGCGCCTTAGGCAGTAGTGCTAACCACCACGCCACCGTGCCGCTCAAATTCCCAGCATTTATATAGCATCTTTCACAGCTTCCGTATCTCCCCAAATTAACTTTACAGCTTAAAAGTACTTTTGAAATGTAATAATGTAAGAAATATTTCAATGTGGCTGGGTGGATATTGACAGGATTGTAATATTGGTAGGGCTATAGTAATTATTTTATTTTGTGGATAAGTTCTACTGGTAGTTATGCCATTGCTGCATAGTTGCCAGAGTCATAACTGCACTGTAAACGTTGGCAGGCAAGCTCTAATATGCCTACAGTCAGAATATTACCATAACCTATAACTGTGCCCAGCTGAATGTACTCAACTTCTTACTGTTACGTAGAGCAAATTGTATTAGCTGGATACTAGCATCCATGGTTAGGAGGCTTAGGAAGAGGTGAGTGTGATCATCATTTGACTTTTGGGAACATAGTATCAGGAGTAGACCAATCAGCCCCTTGAACCTGCTCCAACATTCAGTGAGATCATGGCTGATCTGTGGCCTAACTCCATATACCTGCCTTTGGCCCATATCCCTAATACCTGAACAAAAATGTAACTATTTTTGATTTAAAATTAACAATTGACCTAGCCTCAACTGCCGTTTGTGGAAGAGAATTCCAAACCTCTACCGCCCTTTTTGTGTAGAAGTGTTTCCTAACTTCGCTCCTGAACGGTCTGGCCCTAAATCTTTTTGACCATGTCCCCTAGTTTTAGAATCTCCAACAAGTGGAAACAGTTTACCTTTACGTACCCTGTCTTTTTCTATTAATATCTTGAAGACTCTGATCAGATCACCCCACAACCATCTAAATTCTAGAGTAAACCAGCCTAATTTGTATAATCTCTCCTCATAACTTAACCTCTGAAGTCCAGGTATCATTCTTGTAAACCTAAGTTGCACTCCCTCCAAGGCCAAGGTATTCTCCCTGATATTAGATGCCCAGGTCTGCTCTCAGTACTCCAAGTGGGGTGCAAACCCCAAGGTGCTTGTAAACCGAAGTCCTGTTTCTTGCACTCGTGCAAAACTTTACAGTGGTTGAAAATGATATGTTCATTGAGCTTCCTTCTCTTCTAAGTTAGCTGATAGAGCACTGCCATTTTCATCTAGAGTTGGTAAGGCTACAGCTCTTTGTGTTGTTCCATTTGGTTTTGGGTCCATTTGGCTCTGTGCATCTGCCTTTGTATATGCAGCTAACCCCATGTTGCTTCACTAGATTGGCACCTTTATTTTGAGGTATGCGTACTTCTGCTCGTGATGTACCTTTGTGAACTTGCTCATTAAGCCAAAGTTCATATCCTGGTTTGATTGATCTGGAAGAGTGAAGGATGTCAAGCTTGAGGTGACAGATTGTGATGGTGCACAATTCTGCTGATATCCCCAAGTGCTTATTGGATGCTTGGTTTTGGGTTGGAAGGCCTGTGACTCAGCACTACACTATTTGAAGGAGCAAGATGTCACTGCGAAAATTATACATTTTTCTTGAGGGCTATTTGGTGGTCTCTTCTATCAGTGGATTTGTAGCAAATAAAGCAGGTTATTCCATTTTGCTTATTTTTTTCTCCTGACACAGGCCATTTATGTTCAACCAGTGGTGGTGAAACTAATCCACCCTTGATGGTGAACATTGAACTTCTCAGAGTGTACCTTATACCTTGCTTCCCTCAGTGCTGCCAACTGGTGTAAACCAAGGAGCAATACTGATCTGTCAGTTATGAGCGGTAAGTCATAATCAACAAAATTCTTTTGGAATTGTTTGATCTGAAATCATGTTAAGGACTCTGCACCTTCACATCTACCCAACTGTTACCACTGTGCCTCCACCTCTGATGGTTTATCTTGATGGTAGAAGAGTACAGAATCCAGGGGTGTGATAGATGAATATCTGATATTGGCTAAAATTCAATAAAACAGTTGGATTGGATTTGATTTATTGTCATGTGTACCGAGGTGCAGTGAAAAGTATTGTTCGGAGTATAGCCCAGACAGATCGTTCCATACATGAAAAAACATACATCAATACACAATGTAAATACATAGACACAGGCATCGGGTGAATCATATGGAGTGTAGTACTGCTCAGTAGAGATGATATGTGAAGAGATCAGTTCAGTCCTTAAGAGGGTCATTCAGAAGTCTGGTAACAGCGGGGAAGAAGCTGTTTTTGAATCTGTTGGTGCATGTTCTCAGACCTTTATATCTCCTGTCTGATGGAAGGTGTTGGAAGAAAGAATAACCTGGGTGGCAGGGGTCTTTGATTATGATGTCATCTTTCTCAACCCAAGGCAGCGGGAGGTGTAGACAGAGTCGATGGATGGGAGACGGGTTCGCGTGATGGACTGGGCTGTAGTTTCACAACTCTGTAGTTTCTTATGGTCTTGGGCTGAGCAGTTGCCATACCAGGCTATGATGCAGCCAGGTAGCATACTTTCTATGGTGCATCTGTAAAGATTGGTAAGAGTAAATGTGGACCTGCCAAATTTCCTTAGTTTTCTGAGGAAGTATAGGCGCTGTTGTGCTTTCTTGGTCGTAGCATCGACGTGGGTGGACCAGGACAGATTGGTGATGTGCACATCTAGGAATCTGACGCTGTCGACCAACTCCACTTCGGCAGCACTAATGCAGATAGGGGTGTGTGTGATACTTTGCTTCCTGAAGTCAATGGCCAGCTCCTTAGTTTTGCTGACATTGAGGGAGAGATTGTTGTCATTGTACCACACTACTAGGTTCTCTATATTCCTCCTGTAAGCTGACTCATCGTTGTTTGATATCTGACCCACTACGGTCGTGTCATCAGCAAACGTATAGATGGAATTGGAGACAGATCTTGCCACACAGTCGTGTGTGTATATAGGGAGTATAGTAGGGGGCTAAGTACGCAGCCTTACAGGACCCCAGTATTGCGAACTATCGCGGAGGGGTTGTTGTTGTTTATCCTTATTGATTGTGGTCTATGGGTCAGGCAGTCAAGGATCCAGTTGCAGAGGGGGGAGCCAATCCTAGGTTTAGAAATTTTGATATGAGCTCGGCTGGGATTGTGATGTTGAAGACTGAGCTGTAGTCAATGAATAGGAGCCTGTTGTAGGAGTCCTTGTTGTTGAGATGCTCCAGGGATGAGTGTAAAGCCAGGGAGATGGCGTCTGCTGTGGACCGGTTGCGGCGTTATGCGAATTGCAGTGGATCAAGGCATTCTGGGAGTATGGAGTTGATGTGTCTCATGACCAACCTCTCAAAGCACTTCATAATGACAGATGACAAGGCCACCGGACTTGAGGTAGTTTGCCTGGTTCTACTTTGGCACTGGTATGATGTTGGTCTTCTTGAAGCAGTTGGGAACCTGGGAAGGGAGTAGGAGAGGTTGAAAATGTCCGCGAACTCACCCACCAGTTGGTCCGCGCAGGATTTGAGTGCACAACCAGGGACTTCATCAGGACCCATTGCTTTCCAAGGGTTCACTTTCAAGAAGGCCGATCTGACTTCTGACACTCTGATGATAGGCATGTGTGTGCCCGAGGCTGCTGGGGCAGTTGACAATGGTTTGTTGGTTTCTTGCTCGAAATGAGCAGAGAATGCATTTGAGTTCATCGGGGAGCGGTGTGCTGTTGCTGGAGATTCTACTCGGTTTTGCTATGTAACCCGTTATGTTTTTTAAGCCTTGCCACAACTGACAAGAGTTTGCTCGATCACCTCTCTCACTGAACTCTATATGCACCAAAGACTAGATTACTATTCGCAGGATGCACTGCAACAATTCATCACATTTAATTTCTTCTCTAACGCTGAAGAAGACAAAAGCAACAAGGATACTCGGGAATGCCATCACTTGAGTTTCCGTCCAAATGTTGCCATGTTATCTTGGACATATTCTGCCATTCCTTTACCATCACCGGGTAAGCATCCTGGAATTCGCTACTTTAACATTGTGGAAGCTCAATAATCACAAGACTCTAAACAGCTCAAGAACGACCATTGCCAACACCTGGGCTAGTGGCAGTGGATAAGTGTAGTTTTGCTAGTGTATATCTGAAATTGAGCGAAAAGCATTTGTTACGGGAATTTCTGATCACAAACTTTAGTGGAAAAAGTAGACGGGAGTGCGAGATGGGTGGATTAGCACTTTATACTTGTTGAACTAGAGTTTCACTCTGGAGACTGTTGATTGCAATTTTAGTTTTCTGTTACTGCTAATTACAGTAGCAAAAAATCTGACTTTGTAGAATTTTGTGGAATGTTTCTTGAACTGTTCGTAGTCATGCTTATCCAAAGTGTTAAGCTAAGTTTTAGTTGCTGTAATTCCCCCCCCATCATTTTTATACTTTGTAAATCTCTTAATTCCAGAAGAGAGAAATTCATGAAAATATAAATCTGGATAATGTTTGCTTTGTGTACATATATTAGATGAAAGTTATAATCCAAGCATAAATTAGAATGCTTGAATGTGTGTATTTGATGATGTGGAGATGCCGGCATTGGACTGGGGTGAGCACAGTAAAAAGTCTTACAACACCAGGTTAAAGTCCAACCGGTTTGTTTAAAACACTAGCTTTCAGAGCACTGCTCCTTCCTCAGGTGAATGAAGAGGATCTGCACAGACAAGGAGGAGGGTAACAGACATCTAAAGATGCTGAAAGATGCCATCGTATGAACGGGGTATGGCGCTCGACTCATCGATCGACAGTTCCAACGTGCCACAGCAAAAAACCGCACCGACCTCCTCAGAAGACAAACACGGGACACAACCGACAGAGTACCCTTCGTCGTCCAGTACTTCCCCGGAGCGGAGAAACTGCAAAATCTTCTTCGCAGCCTTCAACACGTCATCGATGAAGATGAACATCTTGCCAAGGTCATCCCCACACCCCCACTACTTGCCTTCAAACAACCACGCAACCTCAAACAAACCATTGTTTGCAGCAAACTACCCAGCCTTCAGAACAGCGACCACGACACCACACAACCCTGCCATGGCAATCTCTGCAAGACGTGCTAGATCATCGACATGGGTTCCACCATTACACGTGAGAACACCACCCAACAGGTACATGGTACATACTCGTGCGACTCGGCCAACGTTGTCTATCTCATGTGCTGCAGGAAAAGATGTCCCGAAGCGTGGTACATTGGCGAGACCATGCAGACGCTGCAACAACGGATGAACGGACATTGCGCGACAATCGCCAGGCAGGAATGTTCCCTTCCAGCCGGGGAACACTTCAGCGGTCAAGGGCATTCAGCCTCTGATCTACGTGTAAGCGTTCTCCAAGGTGGCCTCCAGGACGCGCGACAACGCAAAATCGCCGAGCAGAAACTGATAGCCAAGTTCCGCACACAAGTGCGGATCAACCGGGACCTTGGATTCATGTCGCATTACATTCACCCCCCCCCCCCCCCCCCCCCCCCCACCACCTGGCCTGGGCTTGCGAAATCCTACCAACTGCCCTGGCTTGAGACAATTCAATTCACACCTCTTTAACCTGGGGTTACCCCTATCTCTGGATCTGTAAAGACTTAATTACCTGCAAATGCTCGCATTCAAAGCATTGTCTTGCATCTTTGACTTTGTCTATATATATTATATATATATATGTTTCTGGAACATACCTCTTCATTCACCTGAGGCAGGAGCAATGCTCTGAAAGCTAGTGTTTAAAACAAACCTGTTGGACTTTAACTTGGTGTTGTAAGACTTCTTAGTGTGTATTTGAGTTTCAGCTGAATGAGATCTTGTTTTATTTTAAGCTATACCTAGGTTAGTAAAGAAGCCATTAATATAATTTTTTTCAGTTCCTAATTGCAGAAGTAGTTTTATGTAAATTCTAAATGAGTGAACGTGCATTTGAAACTAAAAGCTTGGCTCTCAATACCGTTATTGCTAGTTTCTAAATCTGTGCTTATGACATGGGTAACACAGCAGAAAATAGCAAATATAGGCTATGGAGAGATTTGTGGGCTCCCAACAACAAGGTATTGAAACAGGAGCTCTGCTAAATCTGAAATGAAGCTTAAGCCTGCACCAGTGAGCTATAAAGTTTTGCCTATTGAAAGTAGTTTGTTTAGAAGTCAGCAACTAGAGAATTGCAGTGTCTGCTTGTATGCAGTTAATTATTTTAGGAAATGTTAGCAAAAGGAGTCAGTAGATTTCAGAAAAAATGTGGGCTTATAACATCTGTTTTATTAGTGAGGGTGTTCTATTCACTGGATCAGTAAATTGTTGCTGTTGGTTGCACTGCTTTGTGATTTAATTTCAGACACATGGAGCAATGAGCACAACACATCCATAAGGCTGCCACTGGGTTAAATCTCAAGTTCGTATCAGTTTACGTTTTTAGTAATGGAACCTACAAAAAAGGTGACGTTTATGCAAGCTTGTAGAGAATCCAGCTTTTGAGAACATTTTACAGTGAATGGTAGAACCCTCAAGAGTATTGAAAGTCCGAGAGATCTAGGTGTACAGGTCCACAGGTCACTGAAAGGGGCAACACAGGTGGAGAAGGTAGTCAAGAAGGCATACGGCATGCTTGCCTTCATTGGCCGGGGCATTGAGTATAAGAATTGGCAAGTCATGTTGCAGCTGTATAGAACCTTAGTTAGGCCACACTTGGAGTATAGTGTTCAATTCTGGTCGCCACACTACCAGAAGGATGTGGAGGCTTTAGAGAGGGTGCAGAAGAGATTTACCAGAATGTTGCCTGGTATGGAGGGCATTAGCTATGAGGAGCGGTTGAATAAACTCGGTTTGTTCTCACTGGAACGAAGGAGGTTGAGGGGAGACCTGATAGAGGTATACAAAATTATGAGGGGCATAGACAGAGTGGATAGTCAGAGCCTTTTCCCCAGGGTAGAGGGGTCAATTACTAGGGGGCATAGGTTTAAGGTGCGAGGGGCAAGGTTTAGAGTAGATGTACGAGGCATTGAGTATAAGAATTGGCAAGTCATGTTGCAGCTGTATAGAACCTTGGTTAGGCCACACTTATAGTGTATAGTGTTCAATTCTGGTCGCCACACTGCCAGAAGGATGTGGAGGCTTTAGAGAGGGTGCAGAAGAGATTTACCAGGATGTTGCCTGGTATGGAGGGCATTAGCTATGAGGAGCGGTTAAATAAACTCGGTTTGTTCTCAATGGAATGACGGAGGTTGAGGGGTGACCTGATAGAGGTCTAACAAAATTATGAGGGGCATAGACAGAGTGGATAGTCAGAGGCTTTTCCCCAGGGCAGAGGGGTTAATTACTAGGGGGCATAGGTTTAAGGTGAGAGGGGCAAGGTTTAGAGTAGATGTACGAGGCAAGTTTTTTACACAGTGGGTAATGGGTGCCTGGAACTCGCTACCGGAGGAGGTGGTGGAAGCAGGGACGATAGTGACATTTAAGGGGCATCTTGACAAATACATGAATAGGATGGGAATAGAGGGATACGGACCCAGGAAGTGTAGAAGATTGTAGTTTAGTCGGGCAGCATGGTCGGCACGGGCTTGGAGGGCCGAAGGGCCTGTTCCTGTGCTGTACTTTTCTTTGTTCTTTGTTCTAGAAGTGACATGTTTTTAAATTTCAGCAGATTTTATATAAACACTAAAATGTGGAAACACTTTTGACTGCATGTTGTTTGATTTGGCTCGGCCATATTTCTTCAAATAGTGCCATGAAACCTTGTGTATTCACTTGAGAGAGCAGGCAGACCTTGGTTTAACATCTCATCTGAAAAACATTGCCTCAAACTGCATTCCTTTCGCACAACACTGAAGTGGTAGTTTGGATTATGTACTTCAAGTCACTGGAGGGGACTTTGAAGCAGGACCCTCTGAAACAAGGGTAATACCACTAAGCGATGGCTAACACCTACTATAAACCAAGAAAGTTCTATGTTCAGTCACTGCTTTGTGCAAAGGTAGCTAATTTTACCGAGTTAATGGTGTTGGGCAGGATAAAATCAACTGATGTTTGCAATTTTAATTGCAAGCAATATGTAAGTGTAGAGATCAGATGGGGACAGGATTGAGTTTGACTATGTTATGCGTAAGCTAACATGGAGAACGATCATATCAGGTATACTGGAAGCTGACTCTTAATCAAAGCTCCTTGGAATTGTGTACTAATGAGGAAATAATTTATTTGGAAGGGGAGAAGAGCAAATTGATGGAAGAAGAAGTAACTGTAAATAGTTGTTTCAATGGGTAACTTTACAGTTTTCTCAAACTTCAGCTAATTTTTAAAGCACAGTTAAAAATGCTGCTCTCAAATTTATTCCAAATCTATACTCATCTGATTGGGGCCTGCTGGACACTGAAGTAACCAGTCTGTTTCTTGCAGGCAATTCGAAATCTATTTTTCATTAACTGTTTGAAGTTTTAGCTTGTATATTTGTTTGACTCTTCTATTCTCATAATGTAGTTATAGTTGGCTTAGTCATGTTCTGTACCCACAAAATATTGTGGGGTGTGGAGGAGGCAAAATCTAATTCTTGTTTTCAAAACCTTCTGTTTTGACTGCTACTATACTAGAAATGCATTGGTATGGATGTCAGGAAAGGCTGGACGACAGCCTGGATAACTTTTCTATTGGAAAAAGAAGGCTAAAGGGTGATCCAATAGATATCTTTAAAATTATGAAAGGTTTTGATCGAGTGGCTACAGGGAGAATATTTCCTTTTGTGGGGAAGGGCATAATTAGAGGCCATCAATATTCAAAATCATCGTCCCCACAACCCAAAGATGTGCAGGGTAGGTGGATTGGCCATGCTAAATTGCCCCTTAATTGGAAAAAATGAATTAGACACTCTAAATTTTTAAAAAATTAATATTCAAAATCAAGCAGACATTGAGGTGAATAGAAAAGGTACATTTAAGGGAATATTAAACAAGCATATGAGGGAGAAGGGTTATAAATATTAGATTTAGATGAGGAAAAATGGGAGAAGGCTTGAATGGAGCATTAAACAGCAGCTTGGGCTGGTTGTGCCGAATGATCTGTTCCTGCACTGTATATCCAATGGAATATGCACCCATGCCCCATAATTCTCTATTCCTGAACTTTTACAAGCATTTTCAAATGTTAGACTCCAATTTTTTCAGGCCTCATTCTATGATAACTCTTTGACTTAGTTCCTTGTCCTAGTTGAGTAGCCTTTCTGTCTGATTCCTCCCATGTGTGAACTTTAACACTGTTATCATGATGACAGATCAGAGCCCTGAATTACTTCCAGACAAATTGAACTAGTAAGTAAGACATCATTTTTCTAAAAAAATGACATACAAGCAAAAGGTGACTGAGAATGTAAATTTTGAGAATGTAACTCCGTGATTGTGTGAAAAGTTACTGACTACAGTTCTGGTCACCCTATTATAGAAAATATATTATTAAACTAGAAAGAGTGCAAAAATTATTTACTAGGATGCTACTGGGACTTAATGGTTTCAGTTGTAAGGAGAGGCTGGATAGACTGGGACTTTTTTTCCTGGAGCGTAGGAGCTTTAGGGGTGATCTTATAGAGGTCTATAAAATAATGAGGGGCATAGATATGGTAGATAGTCAATATATTTTCCCCAAGGTAGGGGAGTCTAAAGCTAGGTTTCAGGTGAGAAGGGAGAGATACAAAAGGGTCCAGACGGGCAATTTTTTTCCACTCTCAGGGTGATAAGTGCCTGGGGCGAGCTGCCAGAGGCAATAGTAGAGGCAGCTGCAATTTTGTCTTTTATAAAGCATTTAGACAGTTATATGGGAAAGATGGGTATAGAGGGATATGTGCCAAATGCGGGCAATTGGGACTAGCTTAGTGGTAAAAACTGGGTGGCATGGACCTTGGGCCAAGGGGCATGTTTCCATGCTGTAAACCTTTATGACTCTAGTGAAATGGTTCCTGTGCTAATTTGTCTTCATTTGTCTCCATGTTTCTCAACTTATTTGATATGAAGACGAGCATTCTGTAGCAGTTCTGCTGATGCGTGTGATGTAGACACCGTCTATGATTGTTACACATACCCTGTGAACCTTATTCACCAATTTTGGCGTACAAGCACAATAGTTTGATTGAATGGCTTGGCAACAGAGTGATAGAATACGTGTCTCTCAACCAAATAGGTATGGATTTGAGTTTAAAACTACCCTACCTAATGTTCAAACCTGGTACTTCCAAGAATATATGCTGATCGTTTAAGTGATGTGCAGGAAACTAGAATTGACAAAACAACTTGGCTGCTGCAAGAACTTTAAGCTAATTGCTGAATGGATGCACATATCTAAAGGCATACACAGGAACTAGCAGAGGCCTACAAAATACTTGCAGCCTAATTAGTACATTTATTGCAAACGTACTTCTTTAAATAGAGGATCTTAGTTATTCTTTCACCAAAATCTTTGCCAGAATCAAAATTTCTCTGGAAAAGCTACATAAAGCTGTCAATGTGTAAAAGCTGGCCAAGGAATATAAACATAACTGTTGTCAAGAGTCTGACCTTGTGACGTGTTTATAGTCATAGAAAATGAAAATCTTATTGGGAACTGTTTTCTCCTGAGTTGAAAATGGAGATTTACCTCTGGACTCTATATCATTCAAGGATTAAACACTTTGTTTTCTTAGAATCTGTCATCGAAGAAAACAGCTTCCGAACTACCAGCCTTGTTCATGACAGAGTCCTTGTTTTGGATTCATGTTTTGTAGCAATAATGCAACTGTTCCTTTCTGAGCAGTTGTGTGTATACATGAGCAGTTTGTGCAAAGGCATCCCCTTTGGAATTAGCCTGTATAGAAACCCCGGAGGGTATGGACTGTTTTTCATCTGCAGAATCAATTCTGATGTTTCCTTTTAATCCACCTGACAGCTTTTTAAAAACCTTTGCATTCAAATCTAGTGAATGTTCATTTTTTGCACAAAGAATAACTTCCAAATAAGTTGTATCAAATAATTGTCCCTGCCATGTTGCTACATCTAACCTATTCCATCATCTCATTCACCACTCCCATGCCATACTCCTTGTATCCCTGCAATACCCTCCCCATCCTTTGTCTCTTATTCCTTGTCTGCCATCCCTACCACCCCTGTCAATCTATCTCATCCCTCACCAAAATAAGATCGCCAGCCAGGGTAACATTGTTGGGCATTGTATCTTTTACTCTAATTTTTTCCCTCTGCCAGCTGCACGTGTGCCTCCGCATGCGCCAGGTGGTGCCACCAAATAAATCCATCTACAGGCACTAACCTTAAATTGATCAATTAAGGCAAAAACTGAGTACTATTACTGAGTATTGTTATAGATTAGTTGACTTACATAATCTGATATTAATGTTTTTTAACTTTAATAGGTATTTATGCTGCTGTTTTTCAAGCTAGGCCACAATTTTCTAACTGTGGTAATCAAGGTTGAACTAATATTGGGTGGGTGTTTTGTTCTATAGAGGTCTGTTGGTGGTGTTTTATATTGCTTGAGCTTGCTTGAAAGTGCACAAAGAGGAACAATGATGCGCAATTTACCTTTATTTTGGACTAAAAAGAGAAAATTAGTTAAAGCCTTAGATGCATCAGATCTTTCTGACATTCCTGTCTCGGATTATCCCAGGATCACAATCACAAAACAATTTGATTTCTTCCAGTATTCCACTAATGTATCCCTCTCTCATTTCAGAAACATTGCACTTTTCTTTAGCATTTCTGGATTAGGCAGGGAGAAAATGGATCATATTTCTCATTCCTGATCCGTATCCACTGACTCCTGTTGAAAGTGTGCCCGTTTCAACATCAGGTTACGACTCTGCTGTAAAGCCTTTTCTGGTGTATGAAATGAAATGAAAATCGCTTATTGTCACAAGTAGGCTTCAAATGAAGTTACTGTGAAAAGCCCCTAGTCGCCACATTCCGGCGCCTGTTCGGGGAGGCTGGTACGGGAGTAATTGGTGTTGGGTACAATGCTAGAGACCCATACTGCAGAAAAGTAAACACTTCTTCTTTTTGGCCAGCTGAATGTCAGCTTAATTTCTGTCAACTGATCACGACGCTCAGCAGCTGCAAACCAACAGTAAGAAATTCATGCATAGAGAGTTCTTTGCCTGATATAGAATACATACACTGTTCCTTTAGTGAAATGAGCTTAGGCACTGGTTGGCAAGAGTCCAGATTTGGAATTCTTAAATACAAGACGGTAGCACAGTGATTAGCACTGTTGCTTCACAGCACCAGGGACCCGGGTTCGATTCCTGGCCTGGGCCACTGTCTGTGCAGAGTCTGCTCGTTCTCCCTGTGTCTGTGTGGGTTTCCTCCAGGCGCTCCGGTTTCCTCCCACAAGTTCCGTAAGACGTGATTGTTAGGTGAATTGAACATTCTAAATTCTCTCTCTGTGTACCCGAACAAGCGTGGCGACTAGGGGCTTTTCACAGTAACTTCATTGCAGTGTTCATGTAAGCCTACTTGTGACACTAATAAAGATTATTAACCAGCCAAATGATACAGCTTAATTTGCAACGCAACAGCATAAGTAGATGAAATACCCCATATTCTGGACATTGACTTGCACAGATCTCTGGGACAGACCGAAAAGAATCTCTCTTTATAATGGAACCAAAGATGTTTTTCGAGTAATGCCCCTCTATTTAGTGTCCTGGAGATTTTCCCACCACATCTTCGAGGTATAATGGGTGGAATAACAAGCCATGTACCTGTGTAGAGCTGCATTTGGAGCTCCTGAAACATTTTATCCTCCCTGTTGTTTCCTTTTCAGTGTTTCTCCATAGAGACGAGTAACCTGAGGTTATTGACTATGTGCCATTGACTGACACATATTGATTCTGTAATACGAGGCTTCTATATTGCCTGCGGTTTCTGTGCTCAAATAGTCTGCACTTATTTTTATAGTGAAATCTTGTCCTTTGAGGTCAGTGTTATAAATGTAAAAATTCAATGTTCTTTGCATACTTTTTGACATCTGTTTTTGCAGTGATCTCTTGTATTAAATGTTGAATAACATTTGCATATATCCGAAGTAATTCAACTTTGCAGTTCTGCCAACACTTTCCTAATATTATCACAGTCTGAGTGGCAGTCCATGTCCTGCTGAGCACATCTGCGCTGAGTTGTCTGGAGACCATCAGTGTTAAGTGTTTGTAAAACAAAGAAAAGCAAAACCACTATAAAATCAGTCATTTAATTTCCTTTACTTGCAGGAGGGACAAGTGTTTCCGATGCTCTGGAGTGTCCCACAGATGAAAAACGAACCATACTTTCTTTGGATACTTCACAGATGGTATGTAATAAAGTTTTCGGAAAAAGACTCCTGATGGCAATAAAAGAAAACATTTAATTTAAACCTTTCCAAGTCCAACCCCCTTGTCATGCTTATTTTAACCAAAGCATCCATAAGGAGCTTTGTACCTTCCTCATGCAACATATCTTGTGTTCCATATGAAGTGATTACAGGTACTCAATTAATCAGGAAGCTTGACTTTCATATTGGATTGTGCTGGTTGTTTGAGGTTTTTTTTGGGAGTATGCTAACTTGAAGTATATTAGGTTGGTCTTTCCATTTTATGCTGTTTTGGAGAAGGTTATCCTTCCATTTTAGCAATGCATAACTTTGTGAAAACATAGGTGTTTGTTGGTCTTATTCTCTCAGCATCAATCTGTTTTATATAATGGAGAAATAGAATACTAGTGAAATATTGAATTATTAAATGTCTTAAATTATCCTTGAATATTGATCAAAAGTGTGCCATATGGTTTTTCTTGTTTGCAGGATTTGTCCAATAAAGAGAAACTTGCATTTGTGTAGTGCCTTTCATGACCACTGGATGGTTGATGGCAATAAAATATACGTGATGAGTAGTCACTTTTGCAATGTGACAAATGTGGCATCTCATCCGAAAGGCGGCTCCCCTGACAGTGCAGCGCTCCCTCAATACTGCACTGGGAGTGTCAACCTATATTATTGCGCCAAAGTCCTAGTGGGACTTGAACCCACAACCTTCTGGCAGAAAAAGTACCATCAACTGAACCACAGCTGACATGGTCTCATAAATTCCAGCATTTTACATTTCGAGTGATATTGGTTGGGGATTTGATTTATGCGCTAAAACAAAATTGAGCACAGTGATATTTGTTGGATGCAACAGGGGTTGCTATTTTTTTTTTTTTAAAAAGCATTTGAATGGAGACTAATGAATCAGCAAACACATTTCTAGCTGCACTAAGCTCACTGGCCTAAACAGGATGCTAAGCACATTGGCCTGACCAGGATGCTGATAATACAAAGTTATTCCATTAAACTAGTCTTGCTTCCAGTATAATTTCAGATTTTGCAAGCTTAAATGCATTTACTAAACAAATGTCATCTATTGTTTTACATTTGTGAATTTTAATCTGTTATAGCTTTCCAAACAAGAATAATGATTTTAGTTTCAGAAAATCAAAATAATTTGATCTGTTCGTCACTAAGTTGGGCAAACCTCCTTGACTAGATTGATGAGAGATCATAAAAGGGTTATGGTAGTTGAACATGCTTTTCTTAAATAATTGTCTTTCAGAAATGCTTAAACTGCTCCCAGAACTTTGCTCTGTGAATGCTGTCACTTTTACATTCCAGACCATAAATCTTTTTTGTGAAAAAATTCAGCATGTGATGCGGTTTGGTGAACAGTTTCCAAAGTTAATTAAACAACTTGAAATGTACTGCAGGATCACAACATACTATAGTTGAAGTGCCAGATTTTAGATAAAGCAAACCAACATTTCACAATTCTCTAACCTTTTCAAAACCTATGCATGAATTTTTAAATATGAATTTTAACAAGGTGTAATCCTCCTGAGCAGGAATTCTCTTCAAACTGGAAAATTTGAGTGCTGAATTTTATGATTTTTTTTTAAATGGAAGAATTTATCCAACTCCATCTTGAGAAAAATACTGGTACTGCTTTCTGATGCGAGTAGAAACGGAAATTGTTTTTGTGTTCTCCACTTTTTTGTCCTGTATTGCCAGTGAAGAATGAGTATGCATAGACTGATCATATCTCTTAATTAGCTCTTTCTTTTCTGTATTTCAGATATTTTACCTGGGTTAAAGAATTACCATTAGTTACTATACTGGACATTAGAGATCAGTTGCACATTCACCATATTCCTCAAACACCTAGGGAGTGGCAAACACGTCACTGTAAGGCTAAAATGGAAAGTTTTATTTATTGGCTGAATAATACAGCAAAACAGTCTGGCCCTGCAAAATACTCCAGCACAATTCATAAAAATGAAAGTTGAATCCTTTTAAGAGTGTTTTTAGAATCTATTTTGTACAAAGTGACTGGGTCTTCTGATGTGAATTTCCAATGTGCTCAGAGTTTAGATCTCCAGCTGAACTAAAGTTTAGTAGCCTGAGTTATGATTCACGCCATTGGAATTCTTTTATGTTCGACATGAAAAGAAACGGATCTTACACCCTGTGATGTGAGGTGTTCAATATCTGGATATTACCATCTTCCTCCAAACATTTTATTTGCTGGTTAAGCTCTCTGATTAATTTTGACAATTATATGTTCAGTCAAACTGCGTAAATTAATGTCTCAAATGGTTCTAGCCAGGAACAACATTCTTTCAACTTGATTTCCGAACAAATGTTCGGAGAAATAAAGAATATCTATTCTGCCGCAGTTTTCTCAATTAAAACACTGGGCAGCCAATTAGGAGTATAGGGCATCATTGCCACTGAAACCACAGGATTTCCTTAATGATACAGTCCATTTAAAATCTAATGTTTCTATGTTTGTCAAGTTTCAGAATAATCCAAAATGTTTTATTTTGTGATTTTTGAGATTAGAAATATTTAACTATCAAAGGTTTCCTGTTTTAGAAAACATTACTGTTAGATTGAAGCTCTGCAGCATTTTTTATTTGGCTGTTATTAATTAATAACTTAGTCCCTTATTTAGAATAAAGCAGCACCGTCTGTATTGGTGGATTAGTAGCATATGGAGCTGTCTATGGTTCCATATATGTTATCATCAACAATTTTGTTTGAGGTGCTTAATAGAAATCTGAGCATCCTCCATTAATGGAGGGTTTATCAAAATACAACTCATTCCATGTGGCTTGCATATCTATAGGTTCCGCATTTATTGATTGACAGTTAAAATATATGAGAGCTAGCCTGTCCTCTTTGGTGAAATAGTGCACTTGCTGGTGCACCTGTAGGAAAGTTAGGTTGGCTCAGCATTGTGTTTACTTGGTTACCTTTACACAATAAGAATTTTTCTTCAGAATATTTTGCAAATACCAAGGATATCTTCATTTACCAGCATGCTCAATGCATTCTTTTGTTATCGATCAGGACAGGCAAACAAATTTATGATTGATTTCTGAAGGATGTGCCTCCAAAAATGGTGCATTATTTACATTTAATTTACTTCACGTTTTGTGTGTTTTAAAAATAGAACACATTCCAGTAAAGCCTTATCTTTTCACAGTATGTTCTTTTAAAGTTCCAGTTTAAATCTTTCTTTGCCTTGTTCTGCAACAGCTTCAACGTTTCAATGCTTACATGTTGAAAGCTTTTTTTTGTAAGCATAGATCTGAGGATGGACTGTGGTACATTTTGACTATTTTGAAATTTATTTCTTCCACTTTTGCTGTGCTTGCAGTCTTTCTTTCTAGTTCTAATACATGTAAAATAGCCTTTTCTGGTTATTTGTGAAGAACCATTGCTTCTTAAGCCGACTGTCACATTGTCCATATTTGTGGTGAGCTTCCAGGAAAGGTCCAAGTTAGCTTTTGTGTTCAGTTTCCTGTATTTTACTTTTTGAGGTACTTTCAATAAATATTCCACGACATTTCCATTCATTAATTCTGCCCTATGCTTGTGCGCATGACTTGTATCTTTTGAATCATTAGCCTCTGCATTTGGACAGCAAAACCCTTTTAAGATCTCCTTGCCTGACCAGTGACAAATTTGTTATGATGCTGGAATTGCAACATGAGCAAAAGATAATGTCCTCCAAGCACTTGGATACACCAGTAGCTTGACTCTGTTCTGCTCATCCATATATCAATCACCCACTGATTACTTTTAGGTTTTGTTACATTGACACATCTGGAAGTGCACCAAAAGACCTTTGATCCTTGTGATTGCTTGTGTCAGCTCCCAACCGGAGGGCATTAGGCGTTCTTTGGTCTGTTGGATGAAATGCTGCGATCAGACAGCATGGTGGAGTCATGAGGTCTGTTAGTACTCTACAGTTGTCGGGGGAGTGAGAGGGGTGGGGGGGGGGGGGGGGGGGGGAGTAGGTCTGGGATCTGGCATCAGCAACAGAAAGAGGTAGGGGTTGGAAGCAAGGGGGGCTGCTAGTTTCTGATTTTGATGGGATAGAAAAGTTAACACTACCAATTTAGTGGTAGCTATTTAAATAAATCTACATGTTCAACTGAATAAATAGCTGTTATTAAAGCCAATCTGAATGAAGACCAAGAATGAGCTTAATCCACAATTACTGTGATACACTTTTTGTAAATAAAAATCAAAAATCATTGTCCTGTAGTTTAAACTCCTCATTAGACCCATTAAATGAAAATAAACAGAAACCCAACCGTCTGCATTTACGAACATAGATAGGGTTTGTATTGTTTTCGCAAAACCCAGGCAAAACACCTTTTATTCACATGGTAATTTTGATTTGGCAAATACTGTTCAATACTGTGTGTATGTCAATAGAAATCATATTTTCTGAGGAGGCAGTACAAGCTAAATGGCTGAGCCAATGTGGGAGGAGCAGTGAGTGGCTCAGCTTTAGTTATCATTAACGTAACAAATTCTTAGACAATGAGGGAAGAGAATCAAAATTGTGCATTGAGGAACTGATTAACTGGCTGATTATTCTGCAGGGCACATCCCCTAACACTGCAGTGAACCTGCACCAGCTCCAGTTTGTAGGGAAGGAAGAAAATAACTTCCCATGAAGTGTTTTTGTGAAGTTAATGGGCAGAACTTTCAGGGGTAAGGATTTAAGGATTGGGAAAAATAGAGGAATGACAAAGACTGAAATGGGGTGAATTAAAGTCAAATCTGATAAAGGTAAAGTGATAAACAGTAAAAGTAATAATTAAAATCTCTTTACTTTCTTCAGGAATGACAGTCTGCAATTTCAGTTGTTTCCTTTGAATGGAATGTTTGACTGGCTGTTCAGTATCTGCCCTAACCTTCTGTGACCAGTTTAATTAGTATTTAATGTGCAACTGCAGTAACGCGGAGGGTGACAGTCCATTGCTTTTTTCACTATAGTTTGTGGTGATGGGGTATTTCTTCACCACCACAAATTGTATTCTGATTTGCACATAAAATAATAGGTTGCACATTAAACACGTCATTGCTTGGCTAGCAAATTCTGACCTAGTGTGTCATACCATAGGCATCCTTATGTGTGAAACTTTTCAGTACAAAAAATTTGTAAATATGCTAGTTCTTTACTTGCAGAATGGCAATGATCAGCAAAGAAAATTGATGCCAATAATACACAAAAATGATGAAGATGGAGAAGGCTGATTTCATCTGAAAAGATTGGAATGTGTTTTTTTGTTAAAATAACCAGAGGTGATTTTTTTTAAAAATACCGAGTTTGGTGATGCCACCACTGCAGAGGGTGCACTTCTCAAACATGTAGGTGAATGGTCCGTGATCAGCACTAAAGAACTATTGATTATTAAAATACAGCAGAAAAGTTGAAACTGATTTATAGAGTAATCTCTGGACTATTCACATTAGCTGCAGTAGAAACAATCCAAATGGAAGTCCGTAAGCTCTTCACAAGGTTAAACTTTGCTGTACATTATTTCACATACATGAGAACAAGATTTTGCGACGTAATTTCCTGCATTAAAACTTTGCAAAATCTAATTGTGGAATGAAAGACGTCAAGTTTAACATGCATCAATTGAGATGAATGTTATTTTGCTGATATGACTCTGAATTCATGAACGTTTTAGAATTATATAAATCCTTTTATCATCCTGAAATAACTGGGACATCACCACTGCCAGGGACATTGATGCAGCTCACTCTGTGACCACTAACCAGGTGCTGGGGAGAATATATGTAAGGCCATAATGCTAAATATGATGGTACCCAGAAGGAATGGTAACTAGGTGAAATGGTGTGTGTACGAGTTGTTTGTCGTGTAAATAGCAACAACTGGAAGAGCGAGATGGCTGGCCACAGCTAATGAGCAGAGCATCGATGCACAGCAATGGTGCAGAGGATGAACAAATAGGACGTTTCAGAGCGCGCGACTGGGCAAGCAAAGTCATTTGCACAGGCGCGAACCAGCACTGAAGCCCGCTGACGTGAGCACGTCAATGACATCAGCGGAAGGAGAAAGGTACGCAGCAGCGGGCGGAATGCGAGCCGAATGCGCAGACGCAAATGTGGAGGCTGACAAATCCGCATCAGCAGCTGGTGCCTTTTTAAAGTGAAGTTCAGCAGAGGCCCAGGTCCAGCAGCCATTCCTGACAGGCAGTCAACATTGCCCGTTGCTGATTCTGCTGGCACTTGAAAACCAGCAAAAGCTGACCAAGAAAATTGATTTAACAACTTGGCTGTTTAGGCAATGTTTAATACTGACAATTTAATAGTTTTGATTACAAGCCTGTGACGTGAGGACAAATCAATGGTTAGACGTTGCGATTTATGCTGTAAATGGGGCCAGCATTCCTTCACCCATATTGCAGAGTTGTATGGAACATCAATACATGAAAGGTTGAGTGGGGAAATTAGTGCTATACTTATTGCATTGCTGCCTCACAGCGCCAGGGACCTGGGTTCAATTCTGGCCTTGGGTGACTGTTTGGAGTTTGCACAGTCTCCACGTGTCTGCATGGATTTCCTCCAAGTACTCTGGTTCCCTCCTACAGTCCAAAGATGTGCAGGTTAGGTGGATTAGCCCTGCTAAAATTGCAGCTTAGTGTCCAGGGACTTTTCACAGTAACTTCATTGCAGTGTTAATGTAAGCCTATTTGTGACAACAAAGATTATTATTAAAGAGGTGGGGTTATGGGGTTACATGGATAGGGTGGGGGAGTGGGCTTGTGTAGGATGCTCTTTCAGAGGGTTGGTGCAAACTTGATGGGCTGAATGGCCTGTACGGTAGTGATCTATTCTATGAAAGGGCTAGGCTTGTGGGAGATTATTCTTAATCTTTCGTTTTTAATTTTAAAAAATCACTTGCTGATTTAAGACTTGATAGATTTGAATATCTCATTTTTTTAAAGAGGGAAAACAAAGAAGCGTTTGTATTTTCAGACCAACTAGACAATCCCATCCGAACAATTTCCGGAGTCATGTTGCCCCTTCAAAATCCATTGTTCAGTTGAGACTTTTAGTCAACGTCATATTTCAGTGAGCTCCCACCAGAGTTTATTTGGTCTTGTTTTGTCTGGTTCCCGGGGGAAGTTGGTGGACAAACCTGACCCATCTAATTGTATACACACTGGTTGTAGGGTGTATGTCAAAAGTTACAAAAAAGGCTGCTGAAATGAAGGGTACGAGTGGTAATCCTCTAATGGAGCCAGAGAGAGTGCAAAGCTCATTGGAAGGGAAGTTGGTGGAGATGACCTCCAGTGGGTGTGGCCACTCCTAGCATAGTGGAAACACTGACTGGAGAAATGGCATGTGAATTCCAAAAACTATTTGAGAAACATTTTGAAAGGCAAGGAAGCTCATAATAATAATCTTTATTATTGTCATAAGTAGGCTCACATTAACACTGCATTGAAGTTACTGTGAAAATCCCTTAATCGAGAGATTGGACAGGTTGGGGTTATTTTCCTTGGAACAAAGAAAGCTGAGGGGTGACTTCATTGAGGTGTACAAAAGTGAGGGGAAGAGATAGTGAGCAGGATAAAATTGTTTCCCTTGGTGGAGAATTTCCCCTGTGGGAAGTGCACCCATCTCCAGCTCCTCAAAAACCACGTTAGGGAACTGGAGCTGGATGAACTTTGGATCATTCGGGAGGCAGAGGCGGTCATAGATAGAAGCTTCAGGGATGTAGTTACTCTGAAGAATAAAGATAGATGGGTGACGGTGAGAGGGGCTGGGAGGAAGCAGTCAGTACAGGGATCCCCTGTTGTCGTTCCCCTTAGTAACAAGTATACCGCTTTGGATACTGGTGGGTGGGATGACTTATCGGGGTAAGCCATGGGGTAAAGGTCTCTGGCACATAGTCTGTCCCTGTTGCTCAGAAGGGAAGGGGGGAGAGGAGTAGAGCATTAGTCATTGGGGACTCCATAGTTAGGGGGACAGATAGGAGATTCTGTGGGAACGCGAGAGACTCGCGGTTGGTGTGTTGCCTCCCTGGTGCCAGGGTCCGTGATGTCTCGGATTGTGTTTTCAGGATCCTTAAGGGGGAGGGGGAGCAGCCCCAAGTCGTGGTCCACATAGGCACCAACGACATAGGTAGGTAAAGGGATGGGGATATAAGGCAGGTATTCGGGGAGCTAGGGTGGAATCTTAGAGCTAGAACAAACAGTTATTATCTCTGGGTTGTTACCCGTGTCACGTGCTAGCGAGACGAGGACTAGGGAGAGAGAGGAGTTGAATACATGGCTACAGGGATGGTGCAGGAGGGAGGGATTCAGATATCTGGATAATTGGGGCTCATTCTGGGGTAGGTGGGACGTCTACAAACGGGATGGTCTACGCCTGAACCAGAGGGGTAGCAATATCCTGGGGGGGAAATTTGCTACTGCTCTTCGGGAGGGTTTAAACTAATTTAGCAGGGGGATGGGAGCCTGAATTGTAGCTCCAGTGTACAGGAGGTTGAGAATAGTGAGGTCATATAAGGTTTCAAGGTCGCAGGAGTGTGCAGGCAGGAAGGTGGTTTGAAGTGTGTCTACTTCAACGCCAGGAGCATCCGGAATAAGGTGGGTGAACTTGCGGCATGGGTTAGTACCTGGGACTTCGATGTTGTGGCCATTTCGGAGACATGGATAGAGCAGGGACAGAAATGGTTGTTGCAGGTTCCGGGGGTTTATATGTTTCAGTAAGCTCCGGGAAGATGGGAAAAGAGGGGGAGGTGTGGCATTGTTAATCAAGGACAGCATTACGGTGGCAGAAAGGACGTTTGATGAGGACTCGTCTACTGAGGTAGTATGGGCTGAGGTTAGAAACAGGAAAGGAGAGGTCACCCTGTTGGGAGTTTTCTATAGGCCTCCGAAAAGTTCCAGAGATGTAGAGGAAAGGATTGCAGAGATGATTCTGGATAGGAACGAAAGTAACAGGGTAGTTATTATGGGGGACTTTAAGTTTCCAAATATTGACTGGAAATGCTATAGTTCGAGTACTTTAGATGGGTCCGTTTTTGTCCAATGTGTGCAGGAGGGTTTCCTGACACAGTATGTAGATAGGCCAACGAGAGGCAAGGCCATATTGGATTTGGTACTGGGTAATGAACCAGGCCAGGTGTTAGATTTGGAGGTAGGTGAGCACTTTGGTGATAGTGACCACAATTTGGTTACGTTTACTTTAGCGATGGACAGGGATAGGTATATACCGCAGGGCAAGAGTTATAGCTGGGGGAAAGGCAATTATGATGCAATTAGGCAAGACTTAGGATGCATAGGTTGGGGAAGGAAACTGCAGCGGTTGGGCACAATTGAAATGTGGAGCTTGTTCAAGGAACAGCTACTGCGTGTCCTTGATAAGTATGTACCTGTCAGGCAGGGAGGAAGTGGTCGAGCGAGGGAACCGTGGTTTAGTAAAGTAGTTGAATCACTTGTCAAGAGGAAGAAGGAGGCTTATGTAAAGATGAGACATGAAGGTTCAGTTAGGGCGCTTGAGAGTTACAAGTTAGCCAGGAAGGACCTAAAGAGAGAGCTAAGAAGAGCCAGGAGGGGACATGAGAAGTCCTTGGCAGGTAGGATCAAGGAAAACCCTAAAGCTTTCTCTAGGTATGTCAGGTAAAAAAAGAATGACTGGGGTAAGAGTAGGGCCAGTCAAGGACAGTAGTAGGAAGTTGTGCGTGGAGTCCAGGGAGATAGGAGAAGCGCTAACTGACTATTTGTCGTCAGTATTCACACAGGAAAAAGACAGTGTTGTCGAGGAAAATAGGCTACTAGACTAGACGGGATTGAGGTTCATAAGGAGGAGGTGTTAACAATTCTGGAAAGTGTGAAAATAGATAAGTCCCCTGGGCCGGATGGGATTTATCCTAGGATTCTCTGGGAAGCTAGGGAGGAGATTGCAGAGCCTTTGGCTTTGATCTTTATGTCATCATTGTCGACAGGAATAGTGCCGGAAGACTGGAGGATAGCAAATGTTGTCCCCTTGTTCAAGAAGGGGAGTAGAGACAACCCCCGGTAACTATAGACCAGTGAGCCTTACTTCTGTTGTGGGCAAAGTCTTGGAAAGGATTATAAGAGATAAGATTTATAATCATCTAGAAAGGAATAATTTGATTAGGGATAGTCAACATGGTTTTGTGAAGGGTAGGTCGTGCCTCACAAACCTTATTGAGTTTTGAGAAGGTGACCAAACAGGTGGACGAGGGTAAAGCAGTTGATGTGGTGGATATGGATTTCAGTGAAGCGTTTGATAAGGTTCCCCATGGTAGGCTATTGCAGAAAATACAGAAGCATGGGATTGAGGGTGATTTAGCGGTTTGGATCAGGAATTGGCTAGCTGTAAGAAGACAGAGGGTTCTGGTTGATGGGAAATGTTCAGCCTGGAGTTCAGTTACTAGTGGTGTACTACAAGGATCTGTTTTTGGGGCCACTGCTGTTTGTTATTTTTATAAATGACCTGGAGGAGGGCGTAGAAGGATGGGTGAGTAAATTTGCGGATGACACTAAAGTCGGTGGAGTTGTGGACAGTGCGGAAGGATGTTGCAGGTTACAGAGGGACATAGATAAGCTGCAGAGCTGGGCTGAGAAGTGGCAAATGGAGTTTAATGCAGAAAAGTGTGAGGTGATTAATTTTTGAAGGAGTAACAGGAATACAGAGTACTGGGCTAATGGTAAGATTCTTGGCAGTGTGGATGAGCAGAGAGATCTCGGTGTCCATGTACATAGATCCCTGAAAGTTGCCACCCAGGTTGAGAGGGTTGTTGCGAAGGCATACGGTGTGTTAGCTTTTATTGGTAGAGGGATTGAGTTTCGGAGCCATGAGGTCATGTTGCAGCTGTACAAAACTGGTGCGGCCGCATTTGGAGTATTGCGTGCAGTTCTGGTCACCGCATTATAGGAAGGATGTGGAAGCGTTGGAAAGGGCGCAGAGGAGATTTACCAGGATGTTGCCTGGTATGGAGGGAAGATCTTATGAGGAAAGGCTGAGGGACTTAGAACATAGAACATAGAATTTACAGTGCAGAAGGAGGCCATTCGGCCCATCGAGTCTGCACCGGCTCTTGGAAAGAGCACCCTACCCAAGGTCAACACCGCCACCCTATCCCCATAACCCAGTAACCCCACCCAACACTAAGGGCAATTTTGGACACTAAGGGCAATTTATCATGGCCAATCCACCTAACCTGCACATCTTTGGACTGTGGGAGGAAACCGGAGCACCCGGAGGAAACCCACGCACACACGGGGAGGATGTGCAGACTCCGCACAGACAGTGACCCAAGCCAGAATCGAACCTGGGACCCTGGCGCTGTGAAGCAATTGTGCTATCCACAAGGCTAAGAGGTAACTTAATAGAGTCATATAAGATGATCAGAGGATTAGATAGGGTGGACAGTGAGAATCTTTTTCCTCGGATGGTGATGTCGAGCACGAGGGGACATAGCATTAAATTGAGGGGAGATAGATATAGGACAGATGTCAGAGGTTGGTTCTTTACTCAGAGAGTAGTAGGGGCGTGGAATGCCCTGCCTGTAACAGTAGTGGACTCGCCAACACTAAGGGCATTTAAATGGTCATTGGATAAACATATGGATGATAATGGAATAGTGTAGATGGGCTTTAGATTGGTTTCACAGGTCGGCGCAACATCGAGGGCCGAAGGACCTGTACTGCGCTGTAATGTTCTATTGTTCTATAATTCTAGAACCAGAGGACATAAGTGTCAGAAGGTGTAGTGAAGACATGAGGAATCTTTTTACACCGAGGGTAGTGGAGTCTGGAATTCACTGCCCGAGTTGGTGGCGGAGGCAGAGACCCTTAAGTAACTGGATCTGCATCTTAAGTACTGTAAGATACAGGGCTATGGACCGGGTGCAGGAAGGAGGGATTAGAAAGGGCACCTGGGTGTCCTTGGACTGGCATGGACAGGATGGGCCGAATGGCCTCCTGTGCAGTAACTTTTCTATGAAGGGAGATGATAGAGACCCTCAAAAAGTCTATCGAGGAGGAGCTTGGCCTGATATGGGAGAGAGAGGCCGTGAAAGAACATGGAGAGGTGCTGAAGGGTGTGGAGGGGATCTTGACCTAGCATAGCAACCAAAATACCTTGCTAACAGACGAAATGCTGCTGATGGAGGAGAGAAATATGAGCCTGAGGGTGAGGGTCGAAGATATGGAGAACGGGTCGAGGTTACAGAACCTCAGGATTGTGGGGTTGTCAGAGAGGTTGGAAGGTCTGAGGCCAACCAAGTATTTTTCCCAAATGTTTGCGAAACTGGTGGGGTGGGGTGGTGGGGAACGAGCAGATGTCCCCTCCTGAACTGGATAGGGCCCACCGATCAATCCGGCAGAGGCCTCGGGAGAATGAGTCATCCTAAGCGGTGATGTTCATTTCCATAGCTTCCAGAAGAAGGAGCAGGTCCTGAAATGGGCCAAAGAGAACAGTGAGGTGGGAAGGAAGTTTCATCCGGATATACCAGGGCGTCGGAGCAGAGCTGGCAAAGAGGCTTGCAGACTTTAATTGGACGTAGTCGGCGCTTTATAAGATGGGAATGCCATTTGTGCATGTACGCGGTGAGGTTGAGAGTTACGGATAACTCGAAAGACCATTTCTTAGATACATCTGAGGAGTGGAAGCTTTTGTCAAGGAACAAGGACGTGGACTTAATTGAAATTGTTTGAATGGGACTTTAATGGGTGTGGATGGGGACGGTTTGCTTGGGGATTTTCCGTGTTTTGTATATATTTTTGGTTATTTGGGGTTTCTGAGGGGACGGGGAGTGTCCAGTGTATATGTTTGGTGAAGGATGGGGAGGCCAATGTAGACTGGGGTAATGGTTACGACAGCAATATGGATAATACATGGCCCATGGTGGGCTGTTGAGAATTGCAAATGCTTTGGTTACGGTTATTCCTTTGCAGCGGAGTTAGGCGAGGGAACTTTTCTTGTCTTTGTTCTTTAGCTGTGAGCCTTGGCGGGGGCGACCTCGCTAGCAGTTGGGTCATAGCTAGTGAAAGGGAGTGAGGTGAGGGGAGGGCCTGTGGCCTGTGGGACCTGTTTAGACGGGTTTCGATGAGCGTAGCGTGTGAGTTTTGTGGGGGGAGGGTGGTTGGCGAAGATGGCGTATTCTCTGTTAGGTAGTCTGCAAGTTTTTAAGTTGGGGGAGGGGAGGAGTAGAGTGCTGACGGTGACCAGGGGTTTTTCTTTTGTCTCACCTTATGGGTGGGATTGGTGGCCATCTTGGGTGGACCCAGGTTTTAGGAATTTGGAGTAAGGGCGGGACAATTCCTCATATTGGAAATGGCTGGGTTGGGGGTGGGGCGTTGTGTGGGAGACCCCCGATCAGACGAGTCACTTGGAACGCGGTGGGGAGGGGGCCTGGTGAAATGATCAAAAGTTATTTTTCATCTGAAGAACTTAAGGGCCGATGTGGTGCTTTTGCAGGAGACCCACTTGAAGGTGAGGGATCAGACTAGACCCCAGAAGGGTTGGATGAGCCAGATGTTCCATTTGGGCTTCAATAGCAGGGCTCTGGGGTTGGCAATCTTAATGAGCAAGAGGGTCTTTTTTCTAGTGGAAAGGGTTGTGGCGGATCAAAGAGGCAGGTATGTGATAGTCATTGGGTTACTGGAATGTAAGTCAGTGGAGCCGGTGAATATATATGCCCCGAATTGGGATGATGTAATATTTATGAAGAGATTGTTGGCCGCAATGCCGGTATCGGACATGCATCAGTTGATTCTGAGGGGCGATTTAAATTGTGTTTTGAACCCGAAACCTGACCGGTCTAGGCCCTTTGGAGGTGGCAAAGGCGTTGCTGGCGTTTATGGAGGAGCTTTGCGGGGGGGGGGGCCGTGATGGTTTATACGCCCTGAGGAATTTTTGTTTTTTTTCTCCCAGCACATACAGCATATTCTATGATTGATTTTATCCTGATTGGAAGGTCTCCTCTTCCTGGGGTAAGGAAAGCAGAGTACTCGGTTATAGTATTCTCAGACCATGCTCCACATTTAATGGATTTGGTGTTAGAGATAGGCTTGGCTTTGTACCTGGCATGGAGGTTGGATGTGGGGTTATTAGCGGACATGGGGTTCTGTGGGCAGATACAGATCAATACGAGGGGTTTAATGGGAATGGGTTGTTCCCACCCTCTGTTCTGTGGGTGGCCTTGAAAGCTGTTATTAGAGGGGAGATGATATCGCACAACACATGTATGGATAGGGAGGCGAGAGAGGAGCGGCAGAAGTTGGTGGATGATATTTTGGAAGTGGACCGCAGATACTCGAATGATCCAACGCCAGAGCTCTTGACAAGCTGGAAAAAGCTGTAGATGTAGTTTGACCTGTTGTCTACAGACAATGTGGTCCGCCAGTTGTGGTCCTCGAGGGGGTTACTTATGAATATGGGGTGAAGGACAGCCGTCTCTTGACTTGTCAGTTGATGCGGCAGGCAACCTTCCGGGAAATTATTCAGGTCAGAGACTTGAGCAGCAGGCTGGTGTCTGCTCCGGATGAAGTTGATGGAGCATTTGAAACTTTTTATAAGCACCTTTATAGGTGTGTGCACGTTTGTGAACTCCTTTTGCAAGGTGAACTCCACGTCCTTGTGCATGCCAGGTCCAGAAAGAAGTTCTGAACGCTGTTCAGGAGGTCTGGCTAACCACGTGCTCGTGTTCTGGTCTTGCCCCAAGCTTGTGGGTTTTTGGTTCCACATCTTTAGTACCACGTCACCAATTCTGAAGACTGAGTTGGAGCCCCGCGCTTTAGTGGCCATATTTGGGGTGTCAGACTCGACTGAGTTGCACATCGCCAGAGCCAAAGTCCTGGCCTTCGCCTCGCTCATTTCCAGGAGGCAAGTACTGCTGTGGTGGAGGTCTCCATCTCCACAGTTGCTCGCTTTAGCCTTAGTTTAATTACTCTTGTTCTATCACCTTTGCTCTTGAGTCGCCAGGTATCTTTCTGATACCGCCACGTGGTTCAAGTCCGAGTAATGATCAATAATCCAACACACCGCTTAGTAAGAGTTAAATCAACGCACATTTATTATATACAGCAATCAATACTTATACATTAATTCTACTTCTAAGCTACTTCCTACAACTAACAGGCCAATACTTAACTTTGGAAATGGCTCACCAGGTCAGGGAAACGAATGGCCTTTCGTATGGGTTCTGAGCCTGCGGGATTCAAAGCTGATACAGGTCGACAGTCAGGAGTGCCTATCTTGTAGCGAGCGTTGGAGTGAGACTTAGTTTCTTGCGGCTGTTGTAGAGGGTCAGCAGAAGGGTCTCGAAGGGTGTGGAGAGGAGAAAAAGGGTTGATTTGAACTTGGCACCTATTCTTATAGTCCCCAGGGGCTTCCCGCCTCTCGGGGCGGACCTTGTACCTGGTTCCAAGTGATTGGACTTGGTCCCAATCACTTGGTTCGATATTCTCCAATGCTGGAGCGATTCCTTGATCGATGGGCGGTTTCGGGGTGGTCAGTTACCTCTCTTTGTGTAAGCTCCTGCTGGCGCCGATAAGTCTGGGTGAGGCTTTGTGTTTCTAATTTGTAGCATGTTGTTCACGGGGATTGCTACTTAATATGCAGATGGCTGGTGTTTTGTTGTGTTGATGGCTGCAGGGACTGAGCTGCACATCGCCAGAGCCAAAGTCCTGGCCTTCGCCTCGCTCATTTCCAGGAGGCAAGTACTGCTGTGGTGGAGGTCTCCATCTCCACCCAGTGCCTCGGTGTTGCTGGGGGATCTGATGGGAGTTCTTATACCTCAAGAAAATTAAGTAAACATTGAGGGGAGCAATAGAGGGGTTCTATCGGAGATGGCAGCCTTTTATTGTTTATTTCAAAGAATTGGTCACGTTAGTTGTTAGGGGGGAGGGATTTTGGTTTTGTGAAGGGTTTTATTTTTCTGATTTTAAGGTTGATATAAGTACATTTGTTTTTTCTATTTTCTATTTTATAAATTGAAAAATGTTAATAAAAATATATTTTTTAAGAAGCAGCCATGTGGAGTCCTTTCCTTTATTAGCCAAGATGTAAAATATAAGAACAGGGAGATTATGCTGGAAGCTTACAAGTGAAAACATTAGACCACAACTTGAGTACAGTGTGCAGTTCTGGTCACTTCATTACAGAAAGGATGTAATTGTAATAGAAAGGGTACAGAGGAAATTTGAGGATGTTGCCCGGACTTGAAAAATGCAGTTATGTGGAAAGATTGGATTGGCTGGTGTTGTTCTCCTTGGAATAGGGGAGGCTGAGGGGAGATTTGATTGAAATGTGCAAAATTGTGAGTGACCTGGATTGAGTGAATGCGAAGAGCCTATTTATCTTGGCAGAGAGGTCAGTGACTAGGGGTCATAGATTTAAATTGATTAGTACAATGTTTTCACCCAGAGGGTTGTAGGGGTCTGGCCTGAAAGGGTAGTCGAGGCAGAAACCCCCAACTCATTTAAAATGCGCCTGGATATGCACCTGAAGTGCCATAATCTTCAGGGTTATGGGCCAAATGCTGGAAAGTGGGATTAGACTGGGTGGCTCAATTTTTCAACCAGTGCAGACATGATGGACTAAGTGATCCTTTGTGCGCTGTAACCTTTCTATAATTTGATGAAGGGAGATTGTCTGCTGTGTGAAAATTTGTGCCCCCTTCCCCCAAAAATTGAAATTTTTATTTGAAAAATTTGCTTGGGAAACTGGTTTAAAATGAGTTTTAACCATGCAAAAGAAAAATATCTATTTGGGCTTGGCGCTCCTCAGCATTGATGTGGATCAGTCAGGATAGAAAATCAATAGTTCCATGATCTTTGCTTGATTGCAACACATCTGCTTGATTGCAACACATCATTATTGTCCTAAACGTTTAAATATTCAAGATTTCTAAAATTGCACATGTGGTATTTGTTTAACGGCTGCAGAAAGGCAGTTCGAGGGGGATCTGCCTACTGAGGTAATGTGAGCTGAAGTTAGAAATAGGAAAGGAGCGGTCACGTTGTTAGGAGTTTTCTATAGGCCCCCAAATAGTAATAGAGATGTGGAGGAAGAAATTGCAAAGCAGATTATGGATAGATGTGGAGGTCTCGGGATAGTTGTCATGGGTGACTTTAACTTTCCAAATATTGATTGGAACCTCTTTTGGTCGAACAGTTCGGATGGGGCAGTTTTTGCTCCAGTGTGTGCAGGAGCATTTCCTGACACAATATGTGGATAGGCCGACAAGAGGTGGGGCCACATTGGATTTGGTATTGGGTAATGAACCGGGCCAAGTGTTAGATTTGTTTGTGGGAGAGCGCTTTGGCGATAGTGACCACAATTCGGTGTCTTTCACTATTGCAATGGAGAGTGATAGGGCCATACGGCAGGGCAAGGTTTATAATTGGGGGAGGGGTAATTATGATGCGATTAGGCAAGAATTAGGGAGCATAAGATGGGAACAGAAACTGTCAGGGAAAGGCACAAATGAAAAGTGGAGCTTGTTCAAGGAACAAATACCGTGTGTCCTTGATAGGTATGCCCCTGTCAGGCAGGGAGGAAATGGCCGTGTGAGGGAACCATGGTTCACAAAAGAGGTTGAATGTCTTGTCAAGAGGAAAAAGGGAGTGTATGTAAGGATGAGAAAACAAGGTTCAGTTGGGTCGCTTGAGGGTTACTAGGTAGCAAGGAATGAGCTTTAAAAAAAAAAGGGCTTAGGAGAGCTAGGAGGGGGCATGAGAAGTCCTTGGCAGGTCGGATCAAGGAAAACCCCAAGGCTTTTTACTCTTATGTGAGAAATAAAAGAATGACCAGGGTGAGATTAGGGCCGGTCAAGGACAGGAGTCAGAAGAGATAGGAAAGGCATTGAATGAATACTTTTCTTCAGTGTTCACCGAGGAGAGGGGCTATGTTTTTGAGGATGAGAGTGTGATACAAGCGGGTAGGCTGGAGGAGGTAGATGTTCTGAGGGAAGATGTATTAGCAATTTTGAAAAACCTGAGGGTCGACAAGTCCCCTGGTCCAGATGGAATAAATCCTAGGATTCTTTGGGAGGCAAGGGATGAGATTGCAGAGCCTTTGGCTTTGATCTTTGGGTCCTCACTGTCCATGGGGATAGTGCCAGAGGACTGGAGAGTGGCGAATGTTGTTCCTCTGTTCAAGAAACGGAATAGGAATGACCCTAGTAATTATAGGCCGGTTAGTCTTTCTTCGGTGGTCGGTAAATTAATGGAAAGGATCCTGAGGGATAGGATTAATGACCATTTGGAAAGATGCAGCTTAATCCAGGATAGTCAACGCGGATTTGTGAAGGGTAAGTCTTGCCTCACGAATTTGATTGAATTCTTTGAGGAGGTAACTAAGGGTGTAGATGAAGGTGGAGCAGTTGATGTCGTCTACATGGATTTCAGTAAGGCGTTTGATAAGGTTCCCCATGGTCGGCTCATGAAGAAAGTAAGGAGGTGTGGGATAGAGGGAAATTTGGCCAATTGGATAAGTAACTGGCTATCACATAGAAGGTGATGAGAGGTGGTGGTGGATGGAAAATTTTCAGACTGGAGACCAGTTACCAGCGGTGTACCACAAGGATCAGTGCTGGGTCCTCTGCTATTTGTGATTTTTATAAATGACTTGGAGGAGGCGGCTGAAGGATGGGTCAGTAAATTTGCTGATGACACCAAGATTGGTGGAGTAGTGGATGAGGTGGAGGGACGTTGATAGGATGCAGAGCTGTGCCGAAAAATGGCAGATGGAGTTTAACCCTGATAAGTGCGAGGTGATTCATTTTGGTAGGACAAATTTGAATGCGGATTACAGGGTCAACGGCAGGGTTCTGAGGAATGTGGAGGAACAGAGAGATCTTGGGGTTCATGTCCACAGATCTCTGAAGGTTGCCACTCAAGTGGATAGAGCCGTGAAGAAGACCTATCGTGTGTTAGCGTTTATTAACGGGGTCTTGAGTTTAAGAGCCGTGGGGTTGTGCTGGACCGGACCCTGGTGAGACCACATTTGCAGTATTGTGTGCAGTTCTGGTCACCTCATTATAGGAAGGATGTGGAAGCATTGGAAAAGGTTCAAAGGAGATTTACCAGGATGCTGCCTGGATTGGAGGGTAGGTCTTATGAGGAAAGGTTGAGGGAGCCAGGGATTTTCTCATTGGAGCGAAGAAGGATGAGGGGCGACGTAATAGAGGTATATAAGATGACGAGGGGGATAGATAGTGTGGACGTTCAGAGACTATTTCCTCGGGTGGATGTAGCTGTTACATCTTTGGACTGTGGGAGGAAACCGGAGCACCCGGAGGAAACCCACGCACACACGGGGAGGATGTGCAGACTCCGCACAGACCGTGACCCAAGCCGGAATCGAACCTGGGACCCTGGAGCTGTGAAGCAATTGTGCTATCCACAATGCTACTGTGCTGTCCCCAAATATGGGGCATAGTCTCAGGATAAGGGACCAATCATTTAGGACTGAGATGAAGAGAAATGTCTTCATTCAAAAGGTTGCAAATCTTCGGAATTTTCTCCGTCGCTGAATACATTTGAGGTTGGCATAGACAGATTTTTGGTGACTTAGGGAATGAAGGGATTTGGGAAGCAGGTGAACAAATGGAGTTGAAGCTCAAGATCAGCCTCAATTGTATTGAACGGCAGAGAAAGTTTGATGGACTGCGAGGTATATCTTGTATTCATGAGATAATGAGGTGTGACTTTGTCTTTAATAGACTCCATTTGTAGTCTGCTGTAAACCTCATTGCTGCAACCCTCAGACCCACCTACCTATATGATTATCATATGTCCCAATCTGTCCAAGCTATAAGACTCAGCCAGCCTTCTATGCCTTCAAATATGATTCATAGAAATTATTGTGCTGAAGGTACAAAATAAGCAATGCTCAATAAAGTTTTGTGTCCTGCGTATCTCCTGCAATAAAAGAATGCTAGGTGGATTGCAATGTTGGGGTTTTACCACTGGACTAATAATCCAACAATTTTGACTAATAATCCAGAAAATGAAAGTTCAATTCCTACAATTGCAATTTGGAAATTTGAGTTCAGTTTTAATAAAAATCTAGAAATAAAACACTGGCATCAATAACCATGATCATTAAGATATTGAATTGCAAAAACTCAACTGGTGTATTTAATGTCCTTCAGGGAAGAAAACCTGTTGGTAAGGCCCATTTGTGGCTCCAACCCCATGCTGGAGTGGTTGACTCGTAAGTGCCTTCTTACGTGGCCTCTTTCGAGGCTGTGAATAGGACTTGAAAATAAATTGATAAACAATTTTATTAAAAAGGGATGTAGAGAAACTGAGAAACATTTAAAATGCTGTTCAACAGAGTGCAGGATAAATATATTCTGCTAAAAGTAAAGCACAAAGTTAATACCAGTGAAACTCCAGTGTTGAATCAAGGCAGAAGGAAACAATTGAGAGGCATCAAGTACATGGAGAACAGAGGAGTACATAGTGAGAGAATATGACGAGACTGGGAGAGAATCCAAAAACAATGAGGAAGGTCAAGAGGATCTATGAAATTAAATTGAGGAACATTAAACAAAATAGTAAAATACTTTTCAAGAACATTAATTCCCCAAAAAAATTGTTGTGGTGGAATAGGACCATTGTGGGATGAACAAGATAAATACCGCAGGTAATGATAGAACTTTGTAGGTTTGGTCACGCTACGACCAAGAAAGCATAACAACAGTGCCTATACTTCCTCAGGAAACTAAGGAAATTCGGCATTTCCAAATTGACTCTTGCCAATCTTTACAGATGCAGGGTAGAAAGCATCCTATTTGGCTGCATGACAGCCTGGTATGGCAACTGCTTGGCCCAAGACCGCAAGAAACTACAGAGAGTCGGGAACACAGCCCAGTCCATCACCGAACCCGCCTCCCACCCATTGACTCTGTCTACACCTCCCATTGCCTTGGGTTGGGAAAACATTCAGCATAATCAAAGACTCCTCCCACCCGGGTTATTTTCTCTTCCAACCTCTTCCATCGGTACAAAAGTATGATGACCCACACTAACAGATTCATAAACAGCTTCTTCCTCGTTGTTACCAGGCTCCTGAATGACCCTCTTATGGACTGATCTGATCTCTCCACACATCTTCACTACTGTGTAGCACTGCACTCCGTATGCTTCACCCAATGTCTATGTATTTACATTGTGTATTTATCATATGCCCTATGCTCTTCATGTATGGAATGATCTGCCTGGACTGTACGCAGAACAATACTTTTCACTGTACCTCAGTACACGCGACAAATCTAAATCTAACCTAAATCTAATCTAAACTAGTGATGAGATGAATAATTGAGATAAGTGCATTTAAAATACAAAGGGGATGTATTGGATAAATCAAGTAAACTCAAAGAGGGTTACGCCTCTGGTTCAAATGGATTGTATCACATATTTTAAAATAATTATGATCTGGCAGATGGCAAGTGGTGTGCAAACCAAATGCTAAAGGGAAACTTAGCGAGCTCCCACAACTTTATACCTTATATTTTCCCACAAGAAAGTATTTGTACTAAAGTCAGGAGCCACAAACTCCAGTCACACTTCTGGAGATTTTAAATATTAAATTAAGACATTAAAACCTGGTTTCCTCCAGGTGCTACGCTTTTCTTCCACAGTTCAAAGGTTAGGTGGATTGGCCATGATCAATGTACAGGGTTATGGGGACAGGGCAGGGAAAGTGGCAGAGACAAAGTGTTCTTTCAGAGGGTTGGTGCAGATCCGATGAGCCGGATGGCTTCCTTCTTGTACAGTAGGATCCTATAGTTAAAGAAAAGAAACGCACGATTAAATTTACACATTTAAAATTAGTCATACAGAACATGTCCCCAAAGAGATTCCTACTTGGTTAGACTCGCAAATAAACATCCCTTTAGGCAAAAGTCCATTTCAGATTTTAATGCGGGATTCTCTGGTCCCTTAGTTGTGTATTTCTCGACGGTGCACCGTTCGTTGGCAGTGGGATTCTCTCTTCCCGCCACTTATCAATGAGATTTCCCATTGAAGCCACCCCACGACACCGGGAAACCCCAAAGGCTGGAAATTCGAACCCTAATCTGTATAATAATTTTTAAAAACTCCAGTATTACCACAAGACAACCCCACTGTTATTGTTCGGGAGGTGTGTAACAGAGTGTCTGTCTCTCTCCCACTCTGCTGTAAAAAGTAAAAAAATAACTTCAAAACAAGGTCCTGCTTTCTGGGTTGGCTGGAGGCTGTTCACTTTCCTCACTTGCAGTCCCATCCCAGCCCACAGCAGACTCCAGGAGGTCTTACATGATCACTCCCAAAAGAACTCTATCATCTCTCCTTAAGTATTTTAATGTTTCTCTTTCATATTTACCCATTGACCTTATTCTCCTTTCCCAGAATATAATCTTTAAAAATGTTCTCTTCATGGCCCACTTTTTGGTAAAATAAAATGTAATAACTGTCGTATTTATTTATGACCCTTTCCAAGTTTAAACTCCCTTTTACTTCACTTTGAAATTTCACAACTGAACACAACAAACCTTCACATCCTAATGCAAATTTCTACCCATGTCTTATTTGCTGATAGAACATCTAATTTGACCATATTCACTTCAAATGTCTGCTTTTCACACTGAGCCCTTCTGATGTCCTCAACTTTGTAGACACTCAGTCCTCAGCTTAATTAAATTAGCCATGGACACGGAAACAACCACGGACCCAAGCCTGCTGCCCAGCAAAACGCAATAAACTCCCCAAATAATAAAATAATACCCTTTCCTTCACAGAGTATAGCAGAGGCATTACTACACATATATTTTAATAATTGGTCAGAGAAAGATCTAGTGCCAGACGACTGGTGGATAGCTAAGAGAATTCCTATATTTACGAAGAGGGAGGGGAACATACCCCAGGAATTCTACACCAATAAGCATGTTATCAGTGGTAGGAAAAATAATGGAAACCTGACCAAAGGTGAGGATTGAAGAAGATTTAGAAAGAAAAGCTATAATAATTAAAATGCTGTTGAACAGTATTGATTTCAAAAATGAAAATCTTGCTTGACTAACTTTAATTAATTTTTTGAAGAGGCAACATAGAATAGACAGTAATGCAGTAGATGTAATTTATTTGTATTTTGAAACAGTTTAGATAAGGTGCCCCTTAATGAATAAGGTAAGAGAATATGGGGTCAGGTGAAAGAATGAATTGTTCGCTGCCTTCAGGGTAGAAAACTGAGATTGGGAGTAAAGGTTATTCAGAATGGTAGAAGGTAAGAAATGGTGTTCCAGAAGGGTCAGTGTTGGGACCACTGCTGTTCATAATTTACATTAGTGATTTAGACTTTGTGCACCTTTACTGTGGATCTGAATCCTTGCCCATCAATTGCTATGTTCACCTCTGCCCTCTCCGATTGTCTCTCTGCCATTTGCCAAGTTTTTCTCTTCATGATGGGTGTATTTTAGCCATGTTTAGTATTTTAATGTTACTTCCACTGAGTGCATCTAAATGAGGCTCCCACTGCTGCTCATCTACTGACCATCTACTAGAATGGCAGCTTTATCTTCCTGCAATATAGTCAGGAATTGATTTTCTTGCAATAAAGCAGGGAATGAGAGCTTGAGAGCACTCCAATGCTCTGGAGATTTGGAACCTCTCGTAGGTAACGCAGCATTTTATTGAAAGCTCTAAATCATAGATGAATGTTCAAAAATACTCTATTCTGAAACAATTCCATGTTTTAAAATTTCAATACTTGTGGAGCTTGCAGCAGGCAAGTTTCAAAAGTCATGCCCCTCAGAGTGCACGGTGAGCGAAAGGCACTTTACGGTGCTTACTGACATCACAATCATTGCCTCTGCAGCTGTGCAAACCTGGTACAGATGTGCTGGCAGGCTTGTTTTGTTGACATCACCAGTGGGTAAGCTATGCATGTATGCGTGGGTGTAATATGCTGTCTGTGTAAGCACAACAGTGGCTTCTGATCAATTTATGCTTTGCAGTACTGGGAGGACCCCTATGGGGACAGCTCTGCTAATATGATATCATGATGTCACAAATCCATTCAAAGGGAGGTGATTTAGCATGTGCTCACTTCAGGACTGCTTCTTGGAATAACGTTGAAGTTGCACCAATGGGAATAATCTATTTTTGCTGTATTACTGTTGAATGTCAGTGCCATTCTCAGGAGAAGCATGAGGATATTGGATATCACGGACTATAAAATCATACTTTGTGAAATTAGCCACAAAACCTGTTAAGATGGCTAAAGCCTATACTGTCCACAGTCACATGGCTTGATTCTGTGGCCAAAAGGTAGTTAAACTTGGACCTGAGTAAGGGTACTTGCAGCCACCTATGAGGTTTACACATCACACTGTTTAAGGAAGAAACAATGTTTGAGAAATATGGGATTTATTGGTCTCTAAAAACCACATGGATCAAAAAAGAATATTTGAGTTCAAGTTTGGTCAGATATGAGAATGAATGACCATTGTCAACTGTCATTGTATCGTAGTGGTCTGGACTCCAGAATTGGGCAGTCACGTGACTGAAACTAACTTTTAGTGACTGCAGTTTAGGCTTCTAACATGACCCAAATACTGTACTTTCTCCAGCTTCCTATTCCACCTGAGAACTAATTTCCTGGCTATTCATCTACAAGAGGCTTGCAGCTTCATGAAAGTCCTTTTTTCTTAAAGATAGTCACTCCAATGGTATTAACTCAACTAAAACAACATCGGGCCTGCATCAACATGGAGACTGAGTTATAAATTCCATTTATAAAATTACAGTTTTAACTTCATCTGAATATAATGTTTGCATGTGTGATAGAGCGAATGAGGTGAATGATTGAGATCACAGTCTAAACATCTGGGGAAAGTGTGTTAATAATTAACCTTCCATATTTTTAAAATCACTAAAAAGCCTGTTGCTGGATTTTAGTTTAAAATGAGAAAAATCACTCTGAGGGTAATGAAATACACTCACCTTGCATACAGATATCCTGATTTTGGACTGGAAGGGACCACATACTGTCAGTGACTTCAGTCGATGTTGGTCAACTAAATTCTGCTGTTGCTTCCAGTCAAACTGCTTTGTTATTAAGTGTTTATACCTTTGGACACCTGACGTTTAATATATGTTATGTACCTTGTAAGGTACATTGTAACTTTACAATGGCTAAGTGGCTGAAGACAATGATTTGTGGTCTGTGCTGAGTCAGTTGACCTCGGTCAAGGGATAGTATTGTGGTTGCTACAGTTATCCCCTATATTCCCGTGTTAATAATTGATTCCTACTGCTGAACTTTTATCTATTGACCCCTGTTGGAAGTGTGCTTGTTTGGATCGCGGGCGGGGAAAGTATTGAACATGGCTGTGATGTGCTCCCTCCCTGCTCTCAAGAATCTTGCTTGGTCTCCCTGCAGATGCTTAAGAATGAGTAATGGGGCGGCATGTGATGCAGTAGTTAGCACTGGGACTGCGGCTCTGAGGACCCAGGTTCGAATCCCGGTCCTGGGTCACTGTCCGTGTGGAGTTTGCGCATTTTCCCCATGTTTGCGGGGGTTTCACCCCCACAACCCAAAAATGTTGTGGATTGGCCACACTAAATTGGCCCTTCAGTGGGGGAAAAAAAATAATTGGGTACTCTAAATTTTTTTTTTTTTTTAAACGAATGAGTAATTAATTTAATATATTAGAGGGTGGTGTGCACTCATGGAACCTTTCCCAGCAAGAAAATGTGTTCAGTGTCATGTCCCATGTATTGTTTAATTGCAAGTATTGATATTAGATGATTCAAGTATAAGGAGAAGCTTGTGAAATATTTTGAACATAAGTAGATGTTGAAGGTATTATTGGTCTGAAATAGGTTTTGTTCTGATTTTTCACAAAAACAGAATCGAATATTGTGGGTCGATGAAAAGAATTTGACAGCTCATGTGGAGGCTGGCATTACTGGGCAAGATCTTGAAAGACAGGTAAGATTGGGTCTGTTCAGTGTTTAGCAATCCTTATGGAATGAGAAGTAAAATTTAGCAAAGCTGACTTTGCAAATGGATGACTTTTGCATTTGAGCTGAAGGGGTTTGAAGGTTGGAAAAACTAAATTAAATTTGAGGGTTTTTTTTTTCTTTAAATATCTTACATTTTAACAAACAACTTGCTTATTATCCTTTTTTGTTCCCGTGATGAGTACTTACACTGAATGTCTTTGCACAGGAAATACATGCTGACTTCCAGGCCATTAAACTACATTACATGCTTTGCAATTAGTGTTAACTGACTGGACCTTACAATTTTTATGGTCCTATCATAATACCATTTACAGGTGATTTTGCAACTGCAGGAAAATGTTGCATTTTGAAATTTTAAATTGCAGCTCGTTCATTGATTATTAATCTGCATGTTGCTGCACCTGGAGTTTTAAAACTAAGTACCATCTTTAAGCCAAGAGGATTATATGGTAGAGAATATTTGGGCCAGGACTGCTAGAATGGAGAACAAGAGGAGGAAGAAACAGGAGGGAGAAGGAATAATGAGCTGGGTATGGGGTTTTGGAATAAGAAAGCATTTGAGGGTGAGGGAAGACAGAGTATAAAGAGAAACTGGCAGAAGAAAGTTAAAAATCTATGGGTTGGTGAATGCAAAAGAAGCAAAGGTCACTGGAGGATGTTAGAATAATCTTGAAGTCTAAAGGAAGTGGCTGCACTATTGAAATAAGTACTTCATGTAGAGGGGAAGGGGATAAGAAATGGGGAGAGTAATCAGAATAAAACTGAAGGGAAAGTGGAATTGGGTAGGCTATAGGATGGGTAAATGGGGAAGAAGACTGGGATTGGGAGAGAGGTTGGGGAACAGTACAAGGAAACCAAACATCGTGCATTATTTGAAAATGGGCAGTTCATGAATTTAAAACAGTCGTATAAAATGGTGCGAAACAATACTAAGGAAATTAGTCAGTTGGAAATATTTCGAATACATATATTGAATGCACTAGAGAGTCAACTAAATAAAGATGTGGAGATAATAAAATATGGGAGAGACGGTGGCGTAGCAGTAATGTCACTGGTGCGAACCAGGTGAATGAAAGTTAAAATCCTGCAATGGCAGCTGATTGAATTAAAACAAATTCAATTAAAAATAATTGGAATTGAATGCTTGTCCCAGAAATCATGATGATTAAACTATTATTGACTGTCCTAAAAACCCCATCTGGTTCACTAATATGCTTTAGAAAAGGTAATCTGCTTACCTTGCGTGGTCTGGCCTGCATGTTACTGCAGAAGCACAGCAAAGTGGTTGACTTTTAACTGCCCTCTGAAATGGCCGAGCAAGTAACTTGGTTCAAGGGCAGTGAGGGCTGGGCAACAATGCCCACATCCCATGAAAGAAAAAAGAAAAAAATTGAAAGGATCCTAACACAACAGTTTTAAAGAAAGACTGGGCATCAGGAAATATTAAGACATTTTACGTTGCAACTCATTCATGATTATTGATTTCATAGAATTATCATTTAATTTACAGTGCAGAAGGAGGCCATTCGGCACATCGAGTGTGCACCTGCCCCTGTAAAGAGCACCCTACTCAAGCTCACGCCTCCTCTACCCCATCCCCGTAACCCCAATGAACCTTTTTTTTTGGGACACTAAAGGCAATTTAGCATGGCCAATCCACCTAACCTGCATATCTTTGTGGGAGGAAACCAGAGTACCCGGAGGAAACCCATGCACACTGGGAGAACGTGCAGACTCCACACAGACAGTGACCCAAGCCGGGAAGCGAACCTGGGACCCTGGAGCTGTGAAGCAACTGTACTGACCACTATGCTACTGTGCCGCCTTTGATGGATTTGATGCCTTTTATGTGGGATGGTGGGATTAGATGCTTTAGTAAGTAACACTAATGACAAATGGTCAACAGGCTGAATGACCGGGATGGGGCAAAGCTACACTGACAACTGTGTTCCCCTCTGATTGGGCAGCATAAGTAGTGACTGGATAGCAGTTTTACAAGGCCAGTGTACCGGGCAGACACTAAGCCTCCTGAAAGGTAGCTAAGCAACCAACAGTGCCAGGCAGAATGATCTCGTGGCCAGGGAAGACATTTAAGGAATGCTGGAAATTCACAGATGACGCAGTAATTTTGTGCAACTGAATAGTCTGGCAAGTCACATAACTCAACAAAAACATGGGAGGAACATGAGAACAAATTCCTAAGGGCTTCTTATCAGAACATCAGACTTGTCTTCAGCAAGACTCCACCATTCTTGGGAAAATGCACTGCTATAGTGCCACTCTGTGGTCACGTTTAAGTACAACAGTTAGATTTGACAAAAGCTTGTGTTCTGATGATTCAACACATCTTTAGACTCGCACCATCCCTCATGGGTATAATTCATCACATTTTTGAGACAATTTTGCATTTTAAATATATGATAAGTTTGTAAACCATAGCCATCCTGTTTTTAAGACTATTTTCCTATAGTTTCAAAACATTGAATTATGGCACTTAAATCTGGAAAATGCTAGGATAATGAAAGGTAGTTCTGAAGTTAGCCCTTCACCTGAAGTTTCAGTGCATTAAGAAAATCTCTGCACCAACTTTGTCAATTTTATTGTTATGGGTTGAGTCTCAGGTGTGCTGTTAGCATTTGTTATCCTGTTGAATAAAAGAGGACACGATATTTGGAATCATTTAACAAGCATTTTGAACCTGTGTATCAATTCGGCACCCGGTTAATATTGTGAGAGGATTAAATGTGCTGTTAACGAGGACCTGTTGACTGTTCATAGCCATGAAGATTTAAGCAATGCAAAATGCTTTTTTCTTGAAAGATATCAGTTGGTGGAAAATGCTGGTATATATTACAGAGCATGTTTAGTACTGAGTGGGTTGTAAATCAGTATTATGTGTAATACATTTCCAGAATATAAATCTAGGCAAGATCCAAGGTTTAACCATCTTTGAGGAAATGCCCAAATGTTCCTTTTAATTTTTGAGGCATTTAGACTCAGGTGTTGAGCAGATGGAATAACAAAGTAAATTCTGAAAATTAGGAATTAGTAATCAGTCGATGTGCCAGAACACTTGTGCTGCATCTCAAGTAGATGTTGATGTGTTCCACAAAGGATCAGTGTTTTTCCTGCCAGATGGTTCCAAGATATATCACTTTTTAAGAGGTTTTAATGCAGGCAGGTTACAAATGTTTTCTGCCAATTGCCATGACAGAAATCTATTCTGCTTGCAAAATGTAATATGCAAAAGAATTCAACGTGCCACTTTCTTATAAATTTTTAATTTGAAAGTAGTTTGTGACATTTTACAGATCGGAGCATGCATTACAGTTATTTTCATGCAATATTATATTGCTAATGCAATTTAGTTAAACGTGATAGCCATATACATTTGACTTAAGCACACACTTTTGTAAACATGGCTCTTTCTGTACCTTTGGCGTTCAGTGACTTCTATTAGTTACAGTCAATGGTGATGTGTATCTGGGAACACGTATGGTAATCTGCTGCCATGCTGATTAAACTACAGCTCTATTATTTAAACTCCTCATATTCTGGATAGAATTCTGGAATTTTGCCAGTTCTTCCAGTGAGAGCATACACCTTGTTCCCTCATCCACAAAATTGGTATTAATGTCCTGTACTAATTAATTTTTTCAGAAACCCCATTCGGGGGTTGCAGTAAAATGTATCCAAGAGCAGTGTTTCAATAATTTTTCACCTGTGACGCCACATATATTTCAGTTCCTGAGTATTTGCAACTAAAGACTAATTATCCAAACCGCTGATCCACTAGCATCTGTAATGGTTAGATTTTCTTGTCTCGAATGTTTCAACAATGAGTAATTGAGCTAGTGTAATGTGACTCAATTAATACGTAGCCAAAGGACTTGTGAAATTTGCCATTGGTTACTGTAAACAACAAGGCCTGCAAGTGAGGGTAGTATTGCTACTGTAAATCCACTATCTGGTAAGCAGATTTTCTTCGTAAAATCGATGGATTTCAACTGTTAAGAACAGACCACTTAATGTAGAAAATATGAACAGACATTTTATCTGCTTAAATTTAAGTTCTGTTAATTTACTCAGTTCAAAGGCTTGGACGGACATGAAATACAATCAGAATAAATAGGAGCAAGGCAGCATGGTGGTGCAGTGGTTAGCACTGCTGCCTCACGGCGCCGAGGACCCGGGTTCCATCACGTCTCTCGGTCACTGTCCGTGTGGATTTGCACATTTTTCCAGTGTCTGCGTGGGTCTAACCCCCACAACCCAAAATGATGTGCAGAGTAGGTGAATTGGCCACGCTAACTTGCCCTCTAATGTGAAGGAAAAAAAGGATTTGGAAAAGAATTATAAGGTTTCTCCAACATTCAATAAATTCATGGCTAATCTGATTATAACACTTAACTCCATTTTCCTGCCTGCACTCCATAATCCTTGATTCTCTTGTTCGAACAAAATTTTCCTAACTCAAACCTGAATGTATTCAATGACCCAGCCTCCAATATTTTCTTGTGGAAAAGAATACTAAAGATTACCGATCCTCAAAGAAGACATTTTACCTCCTTCTCTGTCTTACATGGGAGACCACTTATTTTTAAACTATGCTCCCTAGTTCTAGATTTCCCTATGAGGGAAAATATCCCCTGTCAAGTCCCCTTAAAATCTTATGTTTTACCAAAATCACCTCTGACACTTTTAAAGTCCAAGAGTATAGACCCAACCTGTTTAACCTTTCCTGACAAGACAACCCCATCATCCCAGGGTCTGCCTAGTGGCACTTCTCTGAACTACTTCCAATGCAAATACATCCTTGAGTAAAGAGACCAAAACTGTGCACAGTACTCTGGTGAGGTCTCACCAATGCTCTGCACAATGAAAGCAACACTTCCATACTTTTATACTTGTTCCCCTTGCAAGAAAGCCCAACATTCTGTTTGCCTTCCTAATGACATGCTGTTTCTGCACTTCAACTTTTTGTGTTCATGTATAAGATCTCTCTGCACCGCAACATTGTACAGTTCCTCTCCAATTAAATAATAATCTTTTCTATTCTTTCTGCCAAAGTGGACAACCTCACATTTCCCACATTCTCCACTGTCAATTTTTTGAAGGCTCACTTAACATATCTACATCCCTTTGCAGAGTCTTCAGATCCTCCTCAGAACTTGCTTTCTTACTTATATTTGTATCAATTGTTAATCTGGCGACAAAACACTTCCATCATCCAAATAATTAATATAGATCATAAATAGTTGAGACCCAGCACTGATCAATGTACCACTCCACTTATTACAGTTTGCTGACCAGAAAATTACCCATTTATCCTAGCTTTTTCTGTTTCCCCATTAGTTAGCCTATCCTCTATCAATGCTGATATATCACTCCCAAGACGGTGAACTTTTATCCTGTGCAGTAACCTTTCAGTGAAAGGTAAGGTGAAGACGCCATAGTCTCCGATGACCATAGGCTGCTTTCCTCTTTGAGGGGGAGAGCTGAGCAGTGGTGATTTAACCTGAGGATCACCCCACCTCAAGCGAGGGCAAGGTTGGGGAGGTGGGGGCTTCATGAATAACCTTTTAGTGGCATCTTATCGAATGCCTTTTGGAAATCCAAATACACTACATCTACCAGTAACTTTTTATCCACACTGCTTGTTATATCCTCAAAGAACTATTACATTTGTAAAACACTGTTTCCCTTTCACAAAATCACGTTGACCACGCCTGATCACATTATGATTTTCTAAATATCCTGCTACTGCCTCAATAATGGATTCTAGCATTTTGCTAATGATACTGGCCTGTAATTTCCTGCTTTCTGTCTTTCTCCAAATAAAAATAACAATCCGCCGGTACCTTTCGAGAATTTTGGGAATTTTGGAAGATTACATCCATTGTTTCCACCATCTCGACAGCCACTTCTTTTAACACCCGAGGATACAGACTATCGTGTCCAGGGGACTTGTCAGCCTTTAGTCCAGTTAATTTTCCGAGTACTTTTTCTCTCGTGATGGTGATTTGTTTATTAAGTTCCTCCATCCCTTTCACCTCTTGATTTTCTTGGGATGTTTTCTACTCTAAAGACAGATATAAAATGCTAGTTCAAAATCTCTGTAATTTCCTTGTTTCCCATGATTAATTCCCCAGTCTCTATTTTAAAAAAATTTTGAATATCCAATTCTTTGTTTTTCCAATTAAGGGGCACTTTTAGTGTGGCCAATTCACCTACCCATCACATCTTTTTGGGTTGTGGGGGTGGGACTCAAGTAGACACTGGGAGAATGTGCAAACTCCACACGGACAGTTACCCGGGGACGGGATCGAACCCGAGCCCTCAGCGTCGTGAGGCAGGATTACTTAGTGTTGTATTCTTCGGGGGTTGTATTTGAATTAATGGTTGCTAAGATGTTCACTGTTTTTTTAAAAAGGTTAACTTGAGTTCATAGCATAAACATTGTTTTGCTTTAAAAAATACTTTTCCATTTCTGCTCTACTGGGCCGTGTGCTCCCCATACCACAATCTCGTAAAAGTTGTGGGTCAGGTGAACTCCATGATACACTTTGGGGTTCTCTGAACCCTGGCCCATAACACCATTCTTTGCTAGTTTCTGAAATTTTCCAACCCTCTGACCTACCACTAATCGTTGCAACATTGTACATCCTGTCTTTCGATTTGATACCATGCTTAACTTCCTTAGGTAGCCATGGATGGTGCACCCTTCTCGTAGAATCTTCCTTTCTCAGTGGAATGTATCTTTGAAAGTAATTAAATATCTCCTTAAATTGTCTTTCCTTTTAACCTATTTTCCCATTTCACTTGGCCAACTCTGTCTTTGTTAGGCTCTGCATTCAGTTTTAAGTATCAATGTAGAATAAGTTATCAAAATTTCCACGTCTATTAGTTATCTGATCAGACTCATGTGGATTTTTTTTTAATGTTGTTTATGGCTCTTGGAAAAAATACACTGCCTATGGGGAAAATCCTGAGTTTGTCCACTCTGTCTTTGTTAGGCTCTGCATTCAGTTTTAAGTATCAATGTAGAATAAGTTATCAAAATTTCCACGTCTATTAGTTATCTGATCAGACTCATGTGGATTTTTTTTTAATGTTGTTTATGGCTCTTGGAAAAAATACACTGCCTATGGGGAAAATCCTGAGTTTGTCCATGTTGCGTGTATAATTGATACTGAAGGTGGATAGTAATGAGTTGTTAGAGGCAACTATGAATTTAAATGATAAGGCAAAAGAACTTTCTTATTGAAAGTACTTTTGTCCCCATTCTTATAGGCAAGCTGATTTAATTGACAGTAACTTCATGGTGACTGTGCTGTGATAATTTTTATCTTTAGCTCTTGGGTTTTAATTTTAGTACATAAAGCATTGCGATGTTGAAATTGTTGAACTTGTTGTTAATCTCAAGCTAAATAATTTTCAAAACTGTTGGTTCTGTCTGAAAGCAGTAATTTTCTGAATTTTTCTTATTTAACCTGAATATTGTTGAAAAGAGAAACATGTTGCCCAAGGTTTTTTGTCTAACAGTCATCAGGACAATCACAAGAATGCCAAATTTCAAACTACCATAACAAGTCTTGCATCTTTTTTTGAATTACCCAGAAGCATAACGAGCCTATCATTTCCCCGTTACTTTCACCACGGCTGCATCTCAACCAATCCGAGTAGACTTGTTCCAGTCAGTAGCCTTTTCTCATGTGGTTAAAAATAGTTGTGATTGTTTGAATTTTGGATTCTGCCATTTGTCCTGTTGCGTGTATGACGAAAAGCTTCAGGAACGTGTCTCATTTTTTTCAGCAGTTTTCATGTTTGAATTGGATCTGGCATTTTGTATGAGATAGCCTTTTATTTAGTGCTCAAATTCGACTGTTATAGATAATGACAAATTCTGAACCCATTTCAGTTGAAAATGGAATTTCAATTAAAGGAATTAATGCTTTAATGTGAAAAACAAATTCCATAATGGTAGTTGCCAATTTATGAATAACAGATTGGCTGGTCTGTTTCATTCATTCCCTTCTACAAACCGTGAACGATATCATGCTGATTATGGAGTATGTACAAAAAAACTGCTTCAAGGGTGCATACCAAAATAAAATGTTACACTATTACTCCATTGGTCTTATTTTTTGCCAATCTAATACACTCTTCTTGTTGAAGCTCGGTGAACATGGCTACTGCACAGGGCATGAACCCGATTCGATGGAGTTCAGCAGCCTTGGAGGATGGGTAGCTACGAGGGCTTCAGGCATGAAAAAAAATATCTACGGTAACATTGAAGACCTGGTGAGTATTTGAAAACACGTAACTACATTGCATTTGATTGGCTTCTTCAAGGTAATCGAGCATAACTCCAATATTTTCATTTTTTATCTGGGTGCTGCATTTATTGCTCATCTCCATTTGCCCAGGCAAGGCTATATTGGGCTCCTGCTCTGAACCACTTCAGACTTTATGCTGCTGATATTCTCAGTGATATTCAGCAGCAAGGAGCAGCATTTCAATCCAGTACTGATGAAATAATTGGGACAGATGTCTTGGTCAGGATGGTATATTACATGGAGGAATAATAATGTCTGCAAACAAAAGGAATATGATCATGCCTTGTGTTTTTTTGAATTATCCGAAAGCACGGGAAGTCTATGGTTTCTCGTTACTTTATCTATGGCATGTCTTCAAAGTCAACTTGACAACCAATCATCAGCATTTTCATCTTTTTTTAAACAATCTTTATTAGTGTCACAAGTAGGCTTACATTAACACAGCAACGAAGTTACTGAGAAAATCCCCTAGTCGCCGCACTGCGCCACTTGTTCAGGTACACAGAGGGAGAATTCGCAATGTCCAATTCACCTAACCAGCATATCTTTTGGGACTTGTGGGAAGAAATCTGTGGTATAAATTGTTGTGCTTGTTTGAAATTTAGCATTGTGTTTGGCTTGGTAACTACAAGATGAAACACTTTGGCAACATGCTTCCCTCTTCAGCAATAATCACTGAATATCAAATTTAACCACACAAAGGGTTAAGTTCAGTTAAATTCAGCTTCGACAAAGGGTCACCTGGACTCAAAACGTTAGCTATTTTCTCTCCCTACAGATTCTGCCAGACCTGATGAAATTTTCCAGCATTTTCTCTTTGGTTAACTTCACACAATATTTTTCTTGAACTGGGCTATAGCCAATAATTTGTGGCTTTTACTGTGTCAACAGGTTGTGTATATAAAAATGATTACACCAAGAGGAATAGTAGAAAAAAGTTGTCAAGGTCCAAGAATGTCAACTGGCCCTGATATTTACCACTTCATTATGGGATCTGAAGGTACCATTTCTGTTTTTACCTGTTCAGTTTTTCAACTTCAGACTTCCCTTAATACAGTAAGGGAAAATTAAATAAGTGTGTGAAAATTAGATGAGTGAGTGAAAGGAATAAAATGATATGTTGGTTGGGTATGATGAGTTAATGTGGCAGGAAGCTCTTTGAAGCACAAACAGTGGCATAGACTTGTTGGACCAAATGGCATGTTGTAAAGTGCCATGTTAAAGTGATTGAGGGAATGTTTTCTGCATGATAAGTACTTAAAATTTTTTTTTAAAAAAATTGTCTTAAGTTTTACAAATTGCTGCTGACAGTTGAGCTAACTTGAGCATTTCCAACATATTCTGTCTATTATTATTGACACTTGGTAGTTGTGTTTGGGTAACAAAGAACAAAGAAAAGTACAGCACAGGAACAGGCCCTTCGGCCCTCCAAGCCTGTGCCGACCATGCTGCCCGTCTAAACTAACAATGGGGAACATTTAGCACAATGTGTTATTTTGAACATCCTCAAACTCTGAAACCTTTGTCTGGTTTAGGAATAATAAGTTAAATCCAATTTTGGATTCCTCCTGAATACTTAGGATGAGTGTGATCAGTTCCTTCTGGCTCCTTCCCCTTGCTTCCTGAACACATTTGGACCAATGTTGTGTGCAGATGTCAGGAGGAAGGCCTGCGCTACCTCTGGAGTTCAGGATGAAGGCCATGAGCGACCCTGGATGCTGAGACACCACATTGGATGGGGGAGCATCTATCAGAATCTTCCAGCTTCAGTGGCATCAAGGAGGTTCATCTTCCAGGCTCTAGTGTTTCTGGAAGCCCATCTTCTTCCTTTGGGAGGCCCGCCTTCTCCCTTTGGGAGGCCCGTCTTCTCCCTTTGGGAGGCCCGTCTTCTCCCTTTGGAAGGCCCGTCTTCTCCCTTTGGGAGGCCCGTCTTCTTCCTTTGGGAGGCCCGTATTCTTTCTTCGGTGATAGATCAGTGATGTTGGGTGTTTTAAAATATGGCACCCAGATATGACGGCGGAACGCACCACATCAAGCCTGTACTGCCACAGAAGATGACTCAAAATGCCTGGATGCATAATTAATTACACCGGGGACAGAAGGTATGGCGTGGTTTCCTGTTGCTCTCTGCAACAGGAAACATGCTCAGCCCCCGACATGGCACTTTGGCAGCATTCCGCCCTATGAGACTTTCTGTGGTTAACTAAGGAATCTAGTTGAAAGAAAAGGCCTTGATGTTGTAAAGATCAGTCTCAGGCTAAAATATTGGGAAAAGTTTTGAAACCAGCAAAGGATGATCAAACAAAAATAGGAAAAAATAGATTGAAAATAAACCAGCAAGAAATATAAGAACAAATAGTAAAAGCTTCGATGATCTTATAAAAAAAGCGAGCGAGTCACTACAATAAACATTTCTTTGTTAGAGGAGATGAATCAGGAATTAATAGAGAAATTAGGGAATGGCGGAGACTTTGAACAAATATTTTGTATTTGTCTTCACAACAGATGGCACTAAAAGTAACCCAATAAAAATAGAAAATCGGGGCAGAAGACCAGGAAGATCTTCATAGAATTTACAGTGCAGAAGGAGGCCATTCGGCCCATCGAGTCTGCACCCTACCCAAGGTCAACACCTCCACCCTAACGCCATAACCCAGTAACCCCACCCAACACTAAGGGCAATTTTGGACACTAGGGGCAATTTATCATGGCCAATCCACCTAATCTGCACATCTTTGGACTGTGGGAGGAAACCGGAGCACCCGGAGGAAACCCACGCGCACACGGGGAGGATGTGCAGACTCCGCACAGACAGTGACCCAAGCCGGAATCGAACCTGGGACCCTGGAGCTGTGAAGCAATTGTGCTATCCACAATGCTACCGTGCTGCCCCGTGCAAAGCATTATCACAAGAGAATGAGTACGAAAGCACACCAAGAGGACTAAATGTAGACAAGTCCCCTGGACCTAATGGCCTGCAGCCTAGGGTTTTAAACCTCTTCACTCATCTGGTGAAGGAGCTACGCTCTGAAAGCTCGTGATTCCAAATAAACCTGTTGGACTGGGGGTTGTAAGACTTCCTACTGTGCCCATCCAGTCCAACGCCGGCATCTCCATAACTAGGGTTTTAAAGTCAGTGGCAGGAGTGACGGTGCTTTTGTTATAATCTTCCAAAATTCTGTAGATTCTGGAAAGTTTTATAATCTTTATTGTCACATGTAGGCTTATATTGCAATGAAGTCACTGTGAAATGCCCCTAGTCGCTATATTCCGGCACCTGTTCGGGTATACAGAGGGAGAATTCAGAATGTCCAAATTACCTGACCGCACGTCTTTAGTGACTAGTGGGAGGAAACCGGAGCACCCGGAGGAAACCCACGCAGACATGGGGAGAACGTGCAGACTCCGCACAGACAGTGAACCAGCCGGGAATCAAACTCGAGACCCTGGCGCTGTGAAACAACAGTGCTAACCACTGTGCTACCTTGATGCCCAACTGTTCCTTGCTGAATGGAAAACTCCAAATGTAACACCTATATCCAAGAATTGATGGAGACAGAAAGCAGGAAACATGGGCCGAACATTTAATGGGAAAATGCTAGAATCCGTTATTAAGTAGGTAGTTCCGGGACATGTAGAAAATCATAAAACGTTTTGACTCTGCTTGATTGTATTATGAAATTGAAATTCCGGGGGGTTGGCAACCTTAGCTGTGGTCAGTGTGCGTGTCCATTTATTTGGCTTACGAGTGTCACTTCAGACAAGAGGAGTAAGAACTCCAAGGTTATGAAGGCTCCAATCAGAAGGCCTGGCAGATTCTTTGGAGAGGGAAACAGACTTGATGTTTCAGTTTGATGTCCTTTTATCTGACCTTTCATTCGCTCTGATGAAAGGTCACTGGTCTAAAACTCTTACTTTGTCTCCCCCCCCCCCCCTAAAAAAACCCAAAGCTGTTGCTAGACCAGCTGATTATTTCGAGCATTTTCTGCTTTTATTCCAGACTGTTACCTCCTTGTAAGGGGTAACTAGGGTTATGGTGATAAATCGCCAGGACTTTCAAAGATTTTCGGGGTCCTATTATTTGCGTTGTGCCACTGGGCCCTGCAATGCAGAAATTAACCATCTGTGCAAAATGATATCAGCATGAATTGTCATTGATTAGCTGTTTCTGTATGCTTTTCGCTGGTCAGTCCCAGCCAAATCTTTTTGTTAAAAAAATATTTTTATTAAGGTACTTGAAAATTAGAAAGAAAAAAAAATAACATGGACAATGACATCAACATGGTATAATAAACATTTCCCCCCATCTCAATCTTCACACACCCCAACCATAAAACAACAATCCGGCCCTCTTCTTCCCCCCCACCCCCTTGGAATACTGCATCTGCTGACATTTTAATTTTCCCCGAGAAAGTTGACGAACGGCTGCCACCTCCGGGTGAACCCGACCATTGACCCTCTTAGGGCGAACTTTATTTTCTCGAGACTGAGAAACCCAGCCATGTCACTAACCCAGTTCTCTACACTCGGGGGGCTTCGAGCCCCTCCACATTAACAAGATCCGTCTCCGGGCTACCAGGGAGGCAAAGGCCAAGGCGTCAGCTTCTTTCGCCCCCTGAACTCCCGGCCCTTCCGACACTCCAAAGGTCGCTACCTCCGGACTCGGCACCACCCGTGTTTTTAGCACCGTGGACATTGCCTTAGCAAACCCTGCCAAAACCCTCTAAGCTTCGGGCAAGCCCAAAACATGTGGACATGATTTGCTGGGCTTCCCGCGCACCTCAAAGAACAAAGAACAAAGAAATGTACAGCACAGGAACAGGCCCTTCGGCCCTCCAAGCCCGTGCCGACCATACTGCCCGACTAAACTACAATCTTCTACACTTCCTGGGTCCGTATCCTTCTATCCCCATCCTATTCATATATTTGTCAAGATGCCCCTTAAATGTCCCTATCGTCCCTGCTTCCACTACCTCCTCCGGTAGCGAGTTCCAGGTACCCACTACCCTCTGCGTAAAAAAACTTGCCTCGTACATCTACTCTAAACCTTGCCCCTCTCACCTTAAACCTATGCCCCCTAGTAATTGACCCCTCTACCCTGGGGAAAAGCCTCTGACTATCCACTCTGTCTATGCCCCTCATAATTTTGTATACCTCTATCAGGTCGCCCCTCAACCTCCTTCGTTCCAGTGAGAACAAACCGAGTTTATTCAATCGCTCCTCATAGCTTATGCCCTCCATACCAGGCAACATTCTGGTAAATCTCTTCTGCACCCTCTCTAAAGCCTCCACATCCTTCTGGTAGTGTGGCGACCAGAATTGAACACTATACTCCAAGTGTGGCCTAACTAAGGTTCTATACAGCTGCAACATGACTTGCCAATTCTTATACTCAATGCCCCGGCCAATGAAGGCAAGCATGCCGTATGCCTTCTTGACTACCTTCTCCACCTGTGTTGCCCCTTTCAATGACCTGTGGACCTGTACTCCTAGATCTCTTTGACTTTCAATACTCTTGAGGATTCTACCATTCACTGTATATTCCCTACCTGCATTAGACCTTCCAAAATGCATTACCTCACATTTGTCCGGATTAAACTCCATCTGCCATCTCTCCGCCCAAGTCTCCAGACAATCTAAATCCTGCTGTATCCTCTGACAGTCCTCATCGCTATCCGCAATTCCACCAACTTTTGTGTCGTCTGAAAACTTACTAATCAGACCAGTTACATTTTCCTCCAAATCATTTATATATACTACAAAGAGCAAAGGTCCCAGCACTGATCCCTGTGGAACACCACTGGTCACCACTCGCACACCTATCCTCAACCCCGAAGAACTTACTCACCCTAGCCACTGTCAAGTGTGCCCGGTGGACTACCTTAAATTGTATCAGGCTAAGCCTGGCACATGATGAGGATGTATTAACCCTGCTTAGGACATCCACCCATAGACCCACCTCTGTCTCTCCTCCTAGCTCGTCCTCTCACTTGCCCTTAAGCTCCTCCACCTGAATTTCCTCCGCCTCAGAAAGCTCCTGGTAAATACCTGAAACCTTCCCCTCTCCCACCCGGGTACTGGAGACTACTCTATCCTGTATCCCCCATGGCAGCAGCAGCGGAAAGGCCGGCACCTGTTTTCTCAGGAAGTCTCGCACCTGCAAATACCTATACCCGTTCCCTGCTGGCAATTCAAATTTATCCTCCCAAGGCTTTCAAGCTGGGAAATCTCCCATCTATAAATAGATCCCCTATCCTTCTAATTCCTGCCCTTTGCCACCTCCGGAACCCACCATCTAGCCTACCCGGTACAAACCGATGATTATTATAAATCGGGGTCCAAACCGATGCTCCCTCCACTCTCTCATATCTCCTCCATTGCCTCCAGGTTCTCAGAGCCACCAGCACCACCGGACTTGTGGAGTAACGGCCACCCCCGGACCAGTTCTTTCCAGTTCCAAGAGGCTCTTAACGCCATGACCAATGGCTCTCTGGCCAGAGCAAACAGTGACTGGGAGAGGGGGCACCCTTGCCTCGTCCCTCTGTGTAGCTTAAAGTACCCCGACCTCAGCCGGTTCGTACGCACACTGGCTACTGGTGCCTGATAGAGCAACTGCACCCAGTCAATAAAGCCCTCACCAAACCTTCCCAGCGCCTCCCACAGGTAATTCCACTCCACCCGATCAAAAGCCTTCTCCGCATCCATCGCTACCACCACATCCACCACCTCTCCTTCTGAGGGCATCATAATAACATTCAAAAGCCTTCGAACGCTGGCCTTGAGTTGCCTGCCCTTTACAAATCCCGTCTGGTCTTCCCCTATTACCCCTGGGACACAGTCCTATATCCTTGTGGCAAGTATCTTAGCCAGCAGTTTGGCGTTCACATTTAGTAGAGAAATTGGCCTGTATGACCCGCATTGCTCCGGATCCTTCTCCCGTTTCAGGATCAATGAAATCCAGGCCTGCGACTTTGTTGGAGGGAGGTCTCCCTTCTCTCATGCTTCATTAAATGTCCTCACCAGCAGTGGGCTCAATATCTCTGAAAACCTCTTGTAGAATTCCACCGGGTCGCCGCCAGGCCCTGGGGCCTTGCCCGACTGCATGCCCTCCAGCCCCTTGATTATTTCCTCAATCTCAATTAGGGCTCCCAGCCCTTCCACCAGATCCTTATCTACCCTCGGGGACCTCAACTGATCCAAAAACTGCCTCATCCCCTCCACCCCAGCCGGGGGTTCCGACTCATATAATTTACTATAGAAGTCCTTAAACACCTCGTTCACCCCTGCTGGGTCCAGGACCATATTCCCGCCTCTACTCTTTAATTTACCTATCTCCTTGGCTGCCTCCCTTTTCCTGAGCTGGTGAGCTAACATTCTGCTTGCCTTTTCCCCGTACTCATAAATCACCCCCCTTGCCTTCCTCAACTGTTCCACCGCTTTCCCTGTGGTCAACAGCCCAAACTCCGCCTGTAACCTCCGCCGCTCCCTCAGTAGCCCCGCGTCCGGGGCCTCGAAGTATCTCCTGTCCACCTGGAGTATCTCCTCCACTAACCTATCCCTCTCAGCCTGTTCCGCCTTTTCTCTGTGGGCCCGTATCAAGATTAATTCCTCTCTGACCACTGCCTTCAGAGCTTCCCAAACTGTCGCTGCAGAGACCTCCCCCGTATCATTTGTTTCCAGGTAGTTCTGGATGGACTTAACCCGCCCACAGATCGCTTCGTCCGCGAGCAACCCCACATCTTGTCTCCCCAGTGGGCGTTGCCCTCTCTCCACACTAACCTGTCGATCCACCCAAAGCGGGGCATGATCCGACACTGCGATGGCCGAGTACTCCGTATCCACCACCTCCGGTATTAGCGCCCTGCTCAGAACAAAAAAGTCGATGCGAGAGTATACCTTGTGGACATGTGAGGAAAAGGAAAACTCCTTCGCCCTTGGACGTGCTAACCTCCATGGGTCTACTCCACCCATTTGTTCCATAAACCCCTTCAATTCCTTTGCCGCAGCTGGCCTCCTCCCTGTCCTGGATTTTGACCGGTCCAATTCCGGATCAAAGACAGTGTTGAAGTCTCCTCCCATGATCAGGTTATGTGACTCTAAGTCTGTGATCTTACCTACAACCCGCCTCATAAATTCCACATCGTCCCAATTTGGAACATATATGATCACGAGTACCACTCGCACCCCCTCCAGCTTCCCACTCACCATGATGTACCTACCCCCCATGTCTGACACAATTCACCCTGCCTCAAATGCCCCTCATTTGTTGATCAAGATCACTACCCCCCTGGTTTTTGAGTCCAGCCCTGGAATACTTGGCTGACCCACCCCTTTCTCAATCTCGTCTAGTCTGTAACCTTTAGGTGTGTCTCTTGTAGCATTGCCACGTCCGCTTTCAGTTCCCTCAAATGCACAAGCACGCGAGCCCTCTTGACCGGCCCATTCAGCGCTCTGACGTTCCATGTAATCAGCCTGGTTGGGGGCTTCCAGCCCCCCCCCCCCCCGGGCTGACTAGCCATCACCCTTTTTAGGCCAGCCTCGAGCTCGCGCCCTCTGCCTCCTTGAACACCCCCTCAGGCAGTTGCCGTTCCCGACCTCCCATTTGTCCCCTAGTAACAGTTCTTCCCCTATCAGCAAAGCAGTCCCCCCCCCAAGCAACAACACTAGGAACCCAACCCCCCAAGTCAGGCTCCAGCTTAACACCTGCTCACCCCCCCATTGCGCTTCCGAGAGTCAGCTGATCCATGCTGACTTGATAGCGCCTGCCCCGGCACCAAGCAGTCTGTCTCCCCATTGTTCTCTCCCCCCACGTGGACAAACATATTTTAAAAGCATCACATTCCCCAGTAAACAAACATCAGAAAAAACAGTGAAGAAATGAAGAAACAGCTACTTTAGAAAAATCATCACCCAAAAAACAGAACCAACTCCAAAGCCCATCTCTTCCCCCCCCCCCCCCCCCCCTAACCAGCTCCCTTCAAGACAAAGTTACCTTTAGCCATCCAAACATCCCCTCATTACACATAGCACTACTTATATTTATATAACCCAGCACAACAAATCGCCGCCACAGTACTTCTCCAAGGCTTCAGTGTCTTTTAATTCACCTCCAGCCTCATTTCTTTAATAAAAGTCCATACTTTGTCTGGTGTTTCAAAGTAGAAGTCCCGTTCCTCATGTGTGACCCACAGACGGGCTGGGTACAGCATCCCAAACTTCACCCCCTTCTTAAAGAGGGCTGTTTTTGCCCGATTAAACCCAGCTCGCCTCCTGGCCAGATCCACGCCCAGGTCCTGATAAATGTGCAGCTCACAGTTCTCCCATTTGGTGCTGTGTTCCTTCTTGGCCCACTGCAGAACATGTTCCTTGTCCAGGAAATGGTGAAAACGTACCACCATCGCCCTCAGCCGCTCATTCGCTCGGGGCTTCCTTGCGAGGGCCCTGTGCGCTCTATCCACTTCCAGAGGCTGAGGTGTGTCTCTTGTAGCCTCCGCCCCCATCAACTTCTCCAGCATGTCCGTCACATAAGTCCTTGCATCCGATCCCTCACTGCCTTCAGGGAGGCTGACAATTCTAAGATTCTGCCTCCTGGACCTGTTCTCCAGGTCCTCCAGCTTCTCCTGCATTCTTCTCTGGCGGTCGTTCGTCATCTCCAACTTTGTCTCCAGCACGGTTATGTACTCCTCGTGCTCGGACACCTTTTTCTCCACCTCCTGGATCGCTGTCCCATGGGTCACTTGACTCTGCACAACTTGATCAATCGAAGCCTTAATGGGGTCCAGTGTGTCCTCCTTCAGCTTGGTGAAGCAATCTTTGAACAACTTCACCAGCTGCTCCGTCGACCACTGTGCCGTCTCCCCGCGGCCCTGCTTCTCCGCCATGCTTTCCCGCGTTACCAGCTTTGTTCGCGTCTTCCTTATAGGACTTTGTCTTCTCACACGACCACTTCTGGTCCAATTCTCCAGACACCGGAGGAGGATTTCTCCTTACTGTCACTCTTCACCGATTTATCCCATAAAATCCAGAAAACCCCAGGGGAAAAAAATCCAAAAGTCCGTCACAGGCAGGAGCTATCAGATGTGCGACACACTCCTCCATGGCCGCCACCGGATGTCAGTCCCAGTCAAATCTTAAATGCTTCTTGTTTGCCTGTGTCCACCATTCAGTATGGTGCTAGTGGCCGGGATGCTCCGAAATCCCAGCCAAGTGTTGACGCCGGCGTAAACACCGGAGTGTTGTATGCCAGCGTCAACGGGCCTCCTGGCCCAGTTATTCTCTGGATTTCAGGGGGCTAGAACGGCGGCGGAATGCTGTGCGCTGCTCCAGCGCCGAAAGCCGGTCCTGCACGCGCAACATGGCGGAGCCCTACAGGGGCCCGGCATGGAGGAACATAGGCCCCCCCTGGAATGAGCGCGCTCGCCGATCGGTAGCCCCCGATCCCGGGCCTGGCCACTATGGAGACACCCCCCCCCCACCCAAACCAGGATGGCCCCCGCAGCCAGAACGGCGAGGTCCTGCTGGGTGGGACCTTTTGTGAACCACGCCGGCGGGACTCGGCGGCCACTCTTCCCGTCGAGCGCGGAGAATCGGCGGTGACCGGAGAATCGGCAGCCTGGCGTCGGAGCGGCGTGGTGTGATTCCCAATCTCCCCCGGCGATTCTCCGACCCGGCGCAGGCTCGGAGAATCCCGGCCAGTGTCTTTCAGGCAGTTTTGTTGAGAATCAATTTTACAAATTGCTGGTATCGGGAAAGACCAATGAACCCAAAACCATGGTGGAGAATGTTCATCAGAAATGTTCTTTTAAAAATCTTTTACTTCTCATATTTTTCTGTTCCATTGTACATAATTTTAGATATAAATGCCAGTCATTATACCATAGTTACAATTGCTGACCATTTGGTATTTGTATGTATCTGTTAGCTGCTTTGGCTTTGAAAATGCACATAAGTTCATATGATACAGGAGCGGAATCTGGCCATTCGGCCCATCGAGTCAGCTCAGCCATTCTATCACGGCTGATATGTTCCTCATCTGCTACTTGCAATGTTACAAACCAAGAGCTGGATTGCCAAATCAGCCAGAGCATCTCCGCCCTGGAACACATGACCTAGGAGTGGGAATAGGCAATTTAGCCTCCCGAGCCTCACATCCTCAATGTGATCATGGCTGAACCCATCCTGGCCTCAACTCCACCATCCTGCCCGTACTCCATAACCCTTCAACCCATTAGGAATTAAAAATCTTTCTAACTCCTCAAATTTACTCACTCTCCCTGCATCCACCGCACTGTGGGGTAGTGGATGGGCAGCACGGTAGCACATCATCATTAGCGAATTCCAGACTCACAACCCTTTGGGAGAAGTAGTTTCTCCTCAAATCGGTTTTAAATTTGCTACCTCTTATTCTCAGGTTCTGGCCTCTCATTTTAGAATGCCCCATAAGAGGAAGCATCAGCTCCACGTCTACTTTATCCAGACCTTTTAGTATCTTGTATACCTCAATAAGATCTCCCCTCGTTCTTCTAAACTCCAGAGAGTATAGACCTAAACTGTTCAATCTCTCTTCATATGACAAACCCCTCCTCTCTGGAATCAATCTAGTGAACCTCCTCTAAACTGCCTCCAATGCCACCACAACTTTCCTCGAATACGGGCACCAGAACTGTGCACAATACTCTAGGTGCGGTCTTACCAAGGCCTTGTATAGTCACAGCAACACTTCCTTACCTTTATACTCAATTCCTATTGCGAAAAATGCCAACATTCCATTTGCTTTCCTCATTATCTGCTGCACCTGCATGCTCGTTTTCTGTGACTCATGCACATAGTTTGCAGTACCATATTTGCATCCAAGAATGAATTGTAAACCCCTGTAAGGCAACAAAGGATGGAAGATTGTCAAGCCCACTTTTCTGCTGGTATAGTTAGATGTAGATAAGAGCAGCCCAAGGGTGATGACCCACTGGTTTTCTTTTCTTCTTTGAAGGGAGGTGGTGAGACACTTAGTCTGTCCTCTACTTGGCATCTATCCTGGTAGCATTACCAAGTTTGGAAGCTTGCCACAGGGAAATAATAAAGTACTGCTGACAGGTCTATTTTGTTCACTGTGGTTATTTTTAAAATATATAATCCAGAGGGACTATTATCCCCATTTCAATCTATAGTTTGCCAGTTCGGGTTCTTACAAGACATCTTGCGGTACAGCGTAACATTCTTTTGTGGCATCGTAAGATCTCACGTGTATAATCAATAAATGCAAACTTATTTTGCATAAATGGTATTTCAGAAAGGCACTGAAATGAACAAGTTGTAAAGTTTTAACATTATTGCATGTGCAGTGACCCAAATAATTTGGATACGCTGATGTAAATGCTGATAGTTTGGACTAATTTTATTAATATTATTCTGTTCATTTTACAATGATTGTAATGTAGAGAGAAACCATATAACTTAGACCAGAAGACATAGGAACTGTACATTTAGCTTGGAGCTGACTAAATTAGTAGAGGGTGATGTAAGGCTCTTTAACTGCTAAAAACATTGTAATTCCTGTGTATTTCCCCTTTTTTCAGATTCTTTTCTCTCATTTCAGGAACACTTGGTGTAGTCACAGAGGTCACAATAAAGATTAGGGCTTTGCCTGAATATCAGAAATATGGCTCTATTGTGTTTCCAAATTTTGAACATGGCGTGGCCTGTTTACGAGAAGTAGCACGACAGGTAATTAATTATTCTTCATTTTTGCATATAAGACATCTGAACATTTACTCCAACAAAATTGCTATATTCGTACCCAGCACTGAACAGTTGGAATTCTGGCATTCGCAAAGAAAGTTTTGAAATCTCTTTTTTTGAGGGATTAGAAGTCATGCTTTATGGAAACATAGACCGATATACAATGAATGAGCTTAAACGAGTGTGGCAGTTGGGTGGGAACCGGAACCGCAGGCCAGAAGTGTAGAGACTGGGGAAAAAAGTGAGACTGAGATAAACATAGCGCAGAGTAAGAGAAGGCAGAGGGAAGCAGCAGAGCTCAGCGGGACTGTAGGGCTGGAGTGCATTTGCTTCAATGCAAGAAGTGTAACGGGTAAAACACATGAACTGAAAGCCTGGTTTATGGCATGGGACTATGACGTAATTGCAATTACGGAAACATGGTTAAAGGAGGGTCAGGACTGGCAGCTTAATCATCGAATCATATAATTTACAGTGCAGAAGGAGGCCCTTTGGCCCATCGAGTCTGAACAAGCCCTTGGAAAGAACACCCCATTTAAGCCTATCCCATCCTCGTAACCCAGGAACCCCACCGAACCTTTTTTGGACACCAAGGACAATTTATCATGGCCAATCCACCTAACTTGCACATCTTTGGACTGTGGGAGGAAACCGGAGCACCCGGAGGAAACCCACGCAGACAATGGGAGAACGTGCAGTCTCCACACAGACCCAAACTGGAAATCGAACCAGGGACCTTGGAGCTGTGAAGCAACTGTACTAACCACTTTGCTACCGTGCTGCCATGGATACCGTTGTTTTAGATGGTCCAGAAGGTGAAACAAAAGAGGCGGGGGAGTTGCATTGCTGATTAGGGAACAAATCACAACTGTGTTGAGGGTGGCCACATTGAAGGGATCTTGTAGTGAGGCATTATGGTGGAGCTCAGGAATAATATTCATGTACTACATGATCTGTTTGAGCTGCACGCAGAAATACTTTCCACTGTACTTCGGTACATGTGACAATAAACAAATCCAATCCATAGAAGGGTGAAATCACAATGTTGGGAGTGTTCCGTAGATCTCCCAACAGCCCACAGGAGACAGCGAAGCAGTTATGTAGTCAGATACTGAAAAGGTGTGAAAAAAGCAGGGTACTCGTGATGACTTTTAACTTCCCCCATATTGACTGGGAACCCCTTACAGCCAGGGGCTCGGGTGGAGAGCAATTTGTTAGATGTGTCCAGGAGGGCTTTTTGATACAGTAAGTTGACAATCCAACCAGTGAGCGGGTCATAGTGGACTTGGTATTGGGGAATGAGTCAGGCCAGGTGATTGATGTTTCAGTGGGGAAGCATTTTGGGCATAGCAACCATAATTTCATAAGATTTCGAGTAGTCATGGATAAGGACAAGAAATTAAATAAAAATGAAATAATCTTTAATGTCACAAGTCGGCTTACATTAACACGGCAATGAACTGACTGAAAATCCCCTAGTCGCCACATTCCGCCGCCTGCTCAGGTTCATGGGGGGAGAATTTATAATGTCGAAATTACCAAACAGCACATCTTCCTGGACTTGTGGGAGGAAACCGGAGCACCCGGAGGAAACCCACGCAGACATGGGAAGAACGTGCAGACTCCACACAGACGGTGACCCAAGCCGGGAATTGAGCCTGGTACCCTGGCTCTGTGAAGCAATAGTGCTAACCACTGTGCTACTGTGGCCCACGGATGAGGGTGCTTTATTGGCCGTCCAAATTAGACAGGAACTGGGGAATGTGGATTGGGAGCAGCTATTTGAGGGCAAATCCGCATGCGATATGTGGGAGGCTTTTAAAGGCCAGTTGATTGAAGAGCAGGCCGCAAAAATGAAGGATAGTAATGGCAGAATTCGGGAACCATGGATGACAAGGGAAATTGAGCTTGGGAAAAGGGAAGCATACGATAGGTATAGGCATCTAAAAACTGACGATGCCCTTGAGGAGTACAGTGAAAGTAGGAAGGAAGTTGAACATGGAATTAGGTGGGCTAAAGGAGGCCATGAAATGTTTTTAGCAAACATGGTCAAGGAGAATTTCAAGGCTTTTTATGCATATATTAGGAGCAAAAGAAAGTGTAGGCCCACTTAAGGTCAATGGAGGGAAGTTATGCGTGGAACCACAGGAAGTGGGTGAAATCCTTAATGAGTACTTTGTATCGGTTTTCACCAGGGCGATGGACTTGACGGATGTTGAAGTCAGGGATAGGTGTGTGAACTCTCTTGAGAACGGCAATATATCAAAGGAGGAAGTGTTGAGCATCCTAAATTGCATTAAGGTAGACAAGTCCCTGGGGCTTGATGGGATCTACCCCAGGTTACTGTGGGAGGCAAGGGGAGAAATACTTGGGACCTTAACTGATATCTTCACATCTTCTTTGACCATAGGCGAGGTTCCAGGGGATTGGAGAATAGCCAATGTTATTCCCTTGTTTAAGAAAGGAAGCAGGGACAATCCAGAAAATGATAGGCCGGTGAACCTGACATCAGTGATGCGGAAGCTTTTGGAAAAGATACTGAGGGACGGGATGTATGCACATTTGGAGGGAAATGGATTAGTTAGTGACAGGCAGCATGGTTTTGTACGGGGAAGGTCATGTCTCACCAACTTGATTGAGCTTTTTGAAGATGTGACAAAGAAAATTGATGAGGGAAGGGCTGTGGATGTAATTTATATGGACTTTAGTAAGGTGTTTGACAAGGTCACATGGCAGACTGGTACACAAACTAAAACCATGGGATTCAAGGTGAGCTGGCTAGATGGATACAGAACTGGCTTGGTTATAGAAGACAGAGCAGCGGTGGAAGGGTATTTTTCAGAATGGGGATCTGTTGCTAGTGGTATTCTGAAGGGATCAGTGCTGGGACCTCTGTTGTTTGTAGTCTATATAAACGAGCTTGTTGTCCCACATTTCTTCTACATCCTCTACAAGGGGATTTTCACCTATTTTAATTGCGGTGTTAATGTTTAACCTACTTGTGACACTAATGAAGATTATTATGATTCTAGTTCAAATGCTAAAGTATTGCACCAAAAATTTAAATATTGCATATTTGGCAGGAGTAAAACCACACATTTCTTGCCCCTTCAAAATTATTATTTAGTTTATTTTGATATCAATGTGAGAATTAGTTTTATATTTTCATCTCTTCAGAGATGTGCACCTGCATCAATCCGTCTAATGGACAATACACAGTTCCAGTTTGGTAAGCAAATATTAATTCTTGAAAGAGCTTTTTAAAATTAATATATATATTAATTTTGATGTTTGTATTTTAATTTATTGTATGACCTATAAACGCTAAAGATGTAATAGTTCAGTGCTACATGAATTGACATTGATAATGTCAGACATAGACTCCCCAAGTTAAATGACACTGTCAAACATCATAATGCATGTAGTCTATTACAAGGAGTCCTTTTTTTCCTCTCCTTATTTCAGCCATGGGCTAGAATTGTGGCTGAATATCCAATTAATTACATTGACAAGGGAAGGGAGCAAAAGCCGGACTTAAAGGATTCTGTTACGGTCTTTTAATAAATATATATTTTCTTTAAAAAAATTAGCTTTTGCTCTCACCTCTGGATTTGAGCCTCTGGTCCCAGAATGTAAGGCCAATCTAGTCATTCAAGTTACAGCATGTACCTTCCATGAATGGTGGACATTAATCCAGTGAAATCTATCTTTAGGGCTGTTGAATGGCTCATGATTATCCCAACTTGGTTTTATTGACTTAAATTTGAATACATGTTGAGATTACCTGAAGTCAGATCTAGCACTGGTTGAAGAGGGTTCGCGGGTGTGATAAATTGCTCAGAAATTCAGGATTATTAAATATAAATGTCAAAGTGCTGGTCATTTGTCAAATTGGTTTATAAAACAACAGGAGTAGGCCATTCAACCCATCAAGCCTGCTCCACCATTTAACAAGATCATGGCCGATCAGATACTTCAATGCATTTTACACATATATCCCCAAAACTCTTTGTTATTGTTAATCAGAAATCTATCAATCTCTGCTTTAAACATAGGCAATGACTGAGCTTCCACAGCCCTCTAGGATATACATTTGTTGTTCAAAGAACTCGCTATGGTTTGTAAATTTATGCCTCCAGATCAACACAATGTTCTAAAGCACTGGATGACTAATCTCTGCAATGTTTCTGAATTTTTTTACTTCATTACAAAATAATAAATTTGTATAAGGAAGTCTAAACTTCCAACATGCAAAAAGGGAAAAAAGGCAATCAATGTTCATTTTATCCATTAGACACTGCAATCATGTGCCCATATTCTCCTATTATTACTGACGTGACCCCTGGTGGGTTACCATAAAACTTCAAAACATTTGAGGGTGCTGGTGTGAACAGCTTTTTGCGTCTTGAGTAGTCTTTGTAAGTGTGATGCGAAATGGCAAACCTCAGGTGAATACATCAAACCATTCAGTGGTTACAGAATACTGCATTACCACCAGCACTCTACCCAATCTGTTGCACCGAATAATCTATTATGACAAACTAATTAGTATTATGTTACTTTTTATTTTCTCTAAATGTAATGACTGAGATTTCGGATTATCCTCCATTGTAGTTTTGACCAAACATCACATCATGTTTAATGATGTGCTGGTTACTGAATATTAGAAAGATTTGATATCGCTGGGCTCAGTGTGAAGTTCCTAAGAGACCTCATTACTTTGATGGCTTTCAGGATTTGATTTTTTTCTCTTTTGTGTTTGCACATCACAGAGCTGAATAGAAGAAACTAATTATCTAGAGAGTTCACAGTTAAAGGCCAAGCCAAGTTGTAGCTCAAATTTTAAATGCTTCTTATATTTTAAATTGCATTCAGTTATTATATAGTCAATGTAGTTTTGCAATGTAGTTTAATACTTAACATCTACAAATACTGTGAACAGTTTAGAATTTAACTTGGATAAAAGCAAATTACTGCAGATGCTGGAATCTGAAACCAAAGAGAGAATGCTGGAAAATCTCAGCAGGTCTGGCAGCATCTGTAGGGAGAGAAAAGAGCTAATGTTTCAAGTCCTGATGACCCTTTGTCAAAGCGTAGAATTTAACTTGGTGGAGGCAAGCTCATTATAGAAGATGATGGTTTATCAACAGTTTAGTACAACTGTAAAATGAAAGATTTGCATTTATATTGCACCTTTTATGAACTTGGGAGATCACAAAGTGCTTTTTGGAGTTTGAGTCACTTGTAATATAGGTGATAGGATAGCCAATTTGCACACAGCAAGATCCCACAACCATCAATGTGATCATGATCAAATAATCTATTTTATGATTGATTGAGGGACAAATATTAGCCAGAACACCAGGAATACCCCCTTGCTCTTCTGAGATAGTGCCATGGGATCTTTTAAATCCACCTGATGGGGCATATGGAGCCTTGATTTAATATGCCACCTAACAGTGTATTCATATACCATTCTCTCAGTACTGCACTACAGCGTCAACCTAAATATTTGAGCTGTAGTACTGGAATGAACCCACAAGCTTCTGACTCAGGTGAGAAGGCTACCAAGTGAGTCCTAAATGGCACGTGGGAAATGTGTTGTGGCTAAGTGTTCTAACTCTACAGAGAGTGATATTGCATGCGACCACTAAATGTTTAAAATGTAAAGTATGAAAACTTTATTGCTGTAATGGATGATATTGTATGTTTGGGAAATGGTCACTAAACTAATGAACACCAAGTTTGCATTCTCAATGAGTTTTCATTTAGTTTTTGCCGAAGTGACTAAACATTCTGCAGTGTGAACAAGTGGATCAATGTCAGTAGCGGAACAGTTAAGAAACAATGATCATAGTGTTATTATGTTCAGATTAACCACGTTGAAGGACAAGGAGCAATCTAGTGTAAAAAAAAAAAAAAAATACTTAAGTGGAGGGCTAATTTCAGTACATTAAAAATAGATCTGTCCCAGATTAATCTGAATCAATGACTAGGAGGCAAAACTGTAACGGATCAATGGGCTGCCTTTAAAGAGGAGATGGTTCAGTACTGTCGAGGTACGTTCCCATGAGAGGGTAGGTAAGGTGGCCAAAGCTAGAGCTGCTTAGATGATGAAAGAGAGAAGCACGAGAAGGGTGTGTAAAACAGATGATAGGTTGATAACATGCGTTGCTACCAGATTGAATAAATATGACGCTCGGAGGGAAAGTGAAAAAGGAAATTGAGCCAAGGACAGAGAAAGACAAGTCTTGCAATTCACATAAAAGGAGAATCTCAAGGTCTTCTATAGGAATAAATAGTAAAAGAGCAAGCGAAAGGGTGCGGCTGATCAGCCACCAAAAAGGAGAGTCACACATGTAGGGAGAGGGTATTGCTGAGGTACGAAATTAGTAATTGGCACCTGTCTTTACCGAGGAAGATGATGCTGCAAAGATCATGGTGAAAAAGAGGGTATTAAATGGGCTAAACATTGATAAAGAGGAAGTACTGGAAAATCATGCTGTACTTAAAATTAACAACTCACTGGAGCCTAATGGGATGCAACCGAAATGCTGAGGGAAATAAGAAATAAATTAAATAGTGGAAGTTGAGGAAGTACTGGTTACAATCTTCAACCCTCTTTATACAGGGGTGGTGCCAGAGGACTGGAGAATTGCAAATGTTATACCCTTGTTCAGAAAAGTCTGTAAGGATGAGCTCAGCAACTACAGGTCAGTCAGTTTCACCTCTGATATGGAAAAGCTTTTAGAACCAATAATCCAGGACAAAATTGGGTATGAGTACTTTTATTTTCATGAGACAACAAAGAGAGTTGATGAGGACAATGCAGTTAACAATGTTTTATAAACTTCCATGTTCATGCCCTTGATAAAATGCCGCATAACAGGCTTGCCAGCAAAGTTGAAGCCGATGAATAAAAAGGACAGTAGCAGAATGGATATGCAGTTGGCTGAGTTGCAGGAAACAGAATATTGATGAACAGTTGCTTGTTTTTTGGTCCAGAGGATGGTATACCTTAGTGTTCCTCAGGTGTTAGTACTGGGACCACTGTTGTGCTTGATATATATTAATGACTTGGATAGGTTTACAAAGCCTGATTTCAGAATTTGCAGATGATGCAAGTGTAGAGAACTGTGAGGAGGATAGTGATGAAAGTTTTCAGGCATCTCTGCAAGTGTTCCTCAGGGTACTGCCCTCAGCCCAGCTGTCTTCATCAGCTTAATCAATAACCTTCATTCCATCAGGTCAGAAGTGGGGATGTTCGCTGCTGATTGTGCAATGTTCAGCGCTATTCTTGACTCCTCAGATACTGAAGCAGTCCATATCCAAATGCAGCAAAATCTGGACAATATCCACGCTTGCACTGACAAATGGCAAGTAACATTCATGCCACAGAAGTGCCAGACACTGACCATCTCCAATAAGAGAGTCTAACCTTGACGTTCAATGGCATTATCATCACTAATTCCCCCACGATTGAACACCCCGGGGGTTACCATTGACCAGAAACTGAACTGAACTAGCCATATAAATACTGTGGCTGCAAGAGCAGGTCAGAGGCTGGGAATTCTGCAAGGAGTAACCCGCCACCCGACCCCCCAAAATCTGTCCATCGTCTACAAGGCACAGGTCAGGAGTCTGAGGGAATACTCTCCACTTGCCTGGATGCGTGCAGCCCCAACAATACTGAAGAAGCTCGACACCAGCCAGGACAAAGCAGCCCGCTTGATTGGTATCCCATCAAGAACATCCACTCCCGAGGGTCTGAGGGGGTGTATATACCTGTTGTGTTAAGTCGGGGTGTTAATGTTAATTTATTATTTATGTACAGGGGGAGGGGTTTGGGGGGTTGCTTTTTTAGATCGTGTTTTGTACTTAACCCTGTTGGGTTCTTTTTTCTTTCTCAAATTGTTATTGATATTTTATGAAAACCTTTAATAAAAATTATTTAAAAAAAAAAAGAACATCCACTCCCTCCACCACCAACGCACAGTGGCAACTGTGTACCACCTACAAAATGGACTGCAGGAACTGACCAATGTTCCGTAGGCAGCACCTTCCAAACCTACGACTGCTACCATCTAGAAGTATAAGAGCAGCAGATCCATGGGAACACCATCACCTGGAATTTCCCCTCCAAGCCACTCACCACCCAGGCTTGAAAATATATCTCAGTTCCTTCATGCTCACTGGGTCAAAATCCTAAAGTCCCAAAAGACGTGCTATTAGGTAATTTGGAAATTCTGAATTCTCCCTCTGTGTACCCAAATAGGTGCCGGAATGTGGCGATTAGGGGCTTTTCACAGGAACTTCATTGCAGTGTTAATGTAAGCCTACTTGTGACAATAAAGATTATTCTTATTCTTATTAATAAAGCTCCCTCCCTAACAGCACTGTGGGTGCCCCTACACCACATGGACTGCATTGGTTCAAGAAGGCTGCCCATCACCATCTTCTCAAGGACAATAGGGATGGGCAATAAATGGGCAATAAAAACTGGAGCACCCGGAGGAAACCCACGCAGACACAGGGAGAACGTGCAGACTCCACACAGACTGTAACCCAAGCTGGGAATCGAACCTGGGACCCTTGCGCTGTGAAACAACAGTGCTATCAACTGTGCTACCGTGCTGCCCTAGGAATAAAAAAGTAAAGGAAGAAAGAGGAATGTCCAGATAAGCTAAAGAGTTAAATTCTAAAGGGGTGCAGGAGCAGTGATACCTAAGTGAATCAGTGCAGATGGCAGGGCAGATTGGAAAACCTAGTTAAATAGGCATACCGGACCTTGGGCTTTATAATTGGAGGCATAAAGTACAAAAGCAAGTATTTTATTATGAAACACTGGTTCGATCTCAGCTAGAGTATTATGTCAAATTTTACACACTATGCTGTAAGGAAGGTTGCCAAGGCTTTAGAGAAACTACAGAAAAGATTTACTGGTATGGTTCTGGGATTGAAGAGCTTCGGATATGTGAATAGATTGGATAATGTGGGGTGGTTACTCTTCTAGAAGAGATTTGAGAAAAGTACTGAAAATCATGAGGGGCACAGACAAAGTAGATCAAGAGAAACTGTTCCCATTAACGGAAGAGTTGTATCGCTGACTGATAAGATATTCAAAGATGACATGAGGAAAACCTTCTTCATTTAACAATTATAATCTGAAGAGTGCTACCTGAAGGGATGGGGGAGGTAGATTCAGTTGTGGTTGACAAAGCGAATTGGATATGCATTTGAAGGGAAACAATTTGCAGGGCTATGGGGAGAGAGGGGTGGAGTGGGATGAGCTAAATTGCTGTTGCAAAGAGCCCGCACAGGCTTGACAGGTTGGCTGACCTCCTGGCTAATCCAGGTTTTTAATGGATGATTGAACCCCCAAACATTTCTCTAGATTTGCTGCCGTATTAACTAATATAATAGTTTTAGTGGAGTGCAGTTTTTGCTTTGGGTACCATCAGTGATCATGCCTAAAATTGTGTTGAAATGTGTTCATCTGTCCCTAATTCTAGTCCCTAAGTTTACATCACTGAATGTAAAATCGCTCACAAACCAGCAATCAGCTGTATTTATAAAAGTCATTTTTTTTGCAAAGAAAGTTCCATGTGTATTAAGATTACTAACTTGGTGCAGTTTAATTGATACCGATGAGAGTGAGTTTATCACAAGAAATAAGGATTTTAAATCCGTGGCAATTCACCATGAATAATGCTATTTTAAGTTGCTGAAAATGGCAATATACCAAACCATTTTCTAGCTGGATTGGATACAGTTGTGAGCTCCTTAAGCTTAGAATCATCATAGAATCACTACAGTGCAGAAGAAGGCGTTTCGGCCCATTGAGTTTGCACCAACCCTTCAAAAGAGCACCCTAACTAGGCCCAGTCCCCTGTCCTTTCCCTGTAACCCCACCTAACCGTTGGACACTTTCCCCCGTAATCCCACCTTTTTAAAAAAAAAAAAAAAAAAAAAATGTTTTTATTGTGTTTTATACATGGTATACTTACAAGTATACCTTGTGTCCCTCATCTTTTTCTCCTTCTGCCTCCCCTCTTTCCCTTCCTGCTGGGTTTGGCTACCTCTTCATCTCCCCCTGGTCCTCCCTTACTTTGCTCTCTTCTGTCTTGTCCTGGCCATTCCTCCCTGGCTTCTGGCTACTAATTATATGTTGACCACAAACCGGTCCCGGAACAGCCGGGTGAATGGCTCCCATGTTTTAAGGAAGCCATCTTCCGACCCATGGATGACAAATTTGATTTTCTCCATTTGGAGAAATTTTGAAAGGACGAACAACCAGTTTGCAGCTTTAAGTGGTGCTGCTGACCGCCAGTCGAGCAAGATTCCATGGCGGGCGATCTGGGAGGCAAAGGCAAGGGCGACCACCCTCCTCCCCATGAAGAGATCTGGCTTCTGGCTGATCTGATACCCCGAAATCCGTCGCTTTTGGGCGTAGATCCACCCTCATCCCCACCACTTTTGACATTGCTTCGAAGAAGGCTGCCCAGTACCCAGCAAGTCTGGGGCGACCAGAACATGTGTGCGTGGTTGGCCGGGCCTCCTTGGCGCCATTCACATCTGTCCTCCACCTCCGGGAAGAACCTGCTCATTCGGGTTCTTGTTAAGTGGGCTCTATGTACCATTTTTAGTTGCATTAAGTTGAGTCTTGCACATGGAGGTGGAATTGACCCTATGTAGTGCTTCGCTTCAGAGTCCCAACCCTATTTTGAGCCCCAAGTCTTCCTCTCATTTCCTCCTTGTTGTATTCAGTGCAGTCTCAGCCCTCTCTATCAGTTGTTCGTACATGTCGCTATAGTTTCCTCTACCTAGAATGTCTGCGTCCAGTAGTTCTTCTAGTAGCGCCCGTTGCAGAGGTCGCGGGTACGTCCTAGTCTCCTTCCACAGGAGGTTTTTAAGCTGCAGGTATCTGAGTTTGTTGCCCTTAGCTAACTGGAATCTCTGTCAGTTTGTCCAGTGTTATGACCCTGCCGTCGGTGTTATAGGTCCCTGACTGTCAGTGTCTCCCCCATCCTCTCTCCACCTTTTAAAAGTGGCATCCGTGAGTGTAGGCGCGAACCTATGGTTATTGCAGATGGGGGCTTTGTCGGACATTTTGGTCAGGCCGAATTGTTGCCGTAGCTTGTTCCAAGTCTCGAGAGTGGCTACCACACTGGGCAGTTGGAGTGTTTTTTGGGTGGGGATGGGAGTGCTGCCGTGGCAAGGGCCTGGAGCGAGGTCCCCCTGCAGGCGGCCTCCTCCGCGTGCACCCACTCAGCTTCTGGCTCCTTAATCCATCCTATTACTCTTTCTGCAGCCGCTGCCCAGTGGTAGTATTGTAGGTTTGGGAGGGCTAGCCACCCTCCAGGCTTTATTTTCTGTAGGATCTTCTTTGGGATCCTAGCATTCTTTCCCCCGCATACAAACGCCATGATTAACTTGTTAGTGAGTTAAAAAAGGCCTTGGGGATATAGATCGGGATGGATCTAAGTAGGAAGAGGTACCTGGGCAGCAGGTTCATTTTGATCGCCCTGTAACCCCACCTAACCGTTGGGCACCTAAGGACAATTTAGCATGGCCAAATCACCTAACCTACACATCTTTGGACTGTGAAGGGAAACCGGGGCACCTGGAGGAAACTCACGCAGACACGGGGAGAATGTGCAGACTCCACACAGCCAGTCACTCAAGGCTGGAATTGAACTTGGGTGCTGTAAGACAGGAGTGCTTGCCACCGTGCCATCCAATAAATCTTTGTAAAAATAACATGCGTATTGGTGTCACTGCAACCAATAATTCTTATTTAAAAAATTTAGAGTATCCAATTCATTTTTTCCAATTAAGGGGCAATTTAGCGTGGCCATTCCACCTAGCCTGCACATCTTTTGCGTAGCGGGGGCGAAACGCACGCAAACACTGGGAGAATGTGCAAACTCCACACGGGCAGTGACCAGAGCCGGGATCGAACCTGGAACCTCGGCACCGTGAGGCAGCAGGGCTAACCCACTGCGCCACCCATGCTGCCCTTTGCAGCCAATAATTCTTGTTTACTGTTTTTTTGAATCTACTCAAAAGGCCTGCAAACGAGTGTAATTATGGGTATCCAATGCTGATTTTTTTCACCTTGGGTCATGACCAGTTTTATAGGCCTGCTCCCAGCAAAATGTTTTTAAAGCTAGCGTGAAAGGTTGTGGATACTCATTGTATTGAAAGTAATTTACATTTAATCAATTTGCACCAGTTACATTGATAGCACAGAACAGAGCTGTAAATTAAAAAAAGTGCAATTGAGTTGAAATTCCAGGCCAAAGTGAGTAAACGTACTGAAAAGTAGATGAACCTCTTAACTAACAGTTCACGGCACTAACCGTTCACTGCACTGTACTGTGTTTAAAGTTGGGCTAAGCAAAGAGCAGCTCTGAATATTGCATTATCCTTTCAATTATTGCAATATATTCAAAACATATGTCATGGCCCAGTTGATGAACATGTGTACTGTTTTCATCTTGTATGCTTTTCAGTACTATAATAATTAGCCAGACAATAAAAATAGATTTTAAACTTTAAGGTGCCTTTTGTCCCCATGAATGATTATTCTTGAAAACATTATTGTATTTACATTTTCTGGGCATTGCCAGAATATAATTAATGCTCAGTAATGTGTGATGTTATTTTAAGGAGGACTTGGTGACAAATTGTCCAATGTCCAAACCAAATAATATGATTCATGAGAACGGGGCTTTTTCAAATTTATCACTTTCTGTGCTTCCTTGAAGATTTGCAATATTTCATTTATGACAATATTATAAGCATTTTTGTGTTCAATTCTTGCAAGTTCTCAGCTAAATGCGCTCAATCAAATAGAAAAGCTGTGATTGTCAAAATCCATTATCGGCACTGTAAATAGGTTGGTCAAATTGTCAGCCCATTTAGATAGGTTCATTATTTAATATCCAAAGGAATGCTATATTTTCAAATAAAATATGCTTTTTCAAAATAGGACATGCACTAAAACCACAAGTGGCCTCAATTTTTACTTCATTTTTGGATGGACTGAAAAAGTTCTACATTACCAAGGTATGTTCAATTTTTCAGTCTTTTAACATTGTAAAGTAATCATAGAATCATAGAATTTACAGTGGAGAAGGAGGCCATTCGGCCCATCGAGTCTGCACTGGTCCTTGGAAAGAGCACCCTACCCAAGACCACACCTCTACCCTATCAGCGTAACCCAGTAACCCCACTTAACCTTTTTTGGACACTAAGGGCAATTTATCATGGGCAATCCACCTAACCTGCACATCTTTGGACTGTGGGAGGAAACCGGAGCACCCGGAGTAAACCCACACAGACATGGGGAGAATGTGCAGACTCCGCACAGACAGTGACCCAAGCCAGGAATCGAACCTGGGACCCTGGAGCTGTGAAGCAACCATGCTAACCACTTTATTAAGTAATACTACTTAATAAAGTAGAAAAATAATATGAGCTAGGAATAACTTGTTCAAGGAAGCTGCAATTTCAGCACTGGCACTGAACTTTTTTAAATCATTACATTGCTTTTGTCAAAATTGTTAGGATATTTGTAAATTGCAAATAGGAAGAGCAATTTAAGTCAGACAGTCTCAGTTTTTCCCCACCGCTCACCTACGAAAATTGAATAATTTGCATTCATTCCATATAGTATTGTATCTAATGACCTTGTTGGCTACAAAATCTCCTTTTGTGTACATCCGCAGCCAGCCCACGTCTGTGTTGATGGGGTGTATGTGGACCTCCAAAAGACATTTGATAAAGCGCAGCACAACAGATTTGTGAGCAATACAATGGAATACAAGGGGCAGTGGGAACATAAATACAAAATTGACTGAGTGACTGGAAAAAGAATCATGGTCAATGGTTGTTTTATGAACTGGAAGAAGGGTATAGTAGAGTTCCTCAGGGTTCAGTTTTAGGACTGCTGCTCCTCCTGATGCCTATTAACAACTTACAACTGGGGCGCAATTTCAAAATTCAGATGATATAGTTCTTGGGGCTAAAGGGATCAAGGGATTTGGGGGGAAGGCAGGATCAGGGTATTGAACCTAATGATCTGCCATGGCATAATGAATGGTGGAGCAGGCTCGAAGGGCCGAATGGCCTCCTCGTGCTTCTATTTTGTCTGCATGTCTACATGAAATGTGGAAGCATTGTGAACTATGAGAAGGGTAGTGTAGAACTTCAAAAGGACTTGGACAAGTTGGTGGAATGGATAGACAAATGGCAGGTGAAATTTAGTGCAGGGAAATGTGAACTGATTCATTTTAGTAGCAAGAATGCAGAGAGACAATATAAAATCAAGGGCAAAATTCTAAAAGGGGTGCTGGAGCAGAGGGACCTGGGTGTATATGTGCACAAATCATTGAAGGTTGAGAAAGCAGTTAATAAAGCACATGGTATCTTAGGTTCTATTAGTAGCAATATACAGTACAAGAGCAAGGAGGTCACATAAAATTTGTACAAAACACTGGTGTAGCCTCAACTGGAGCATCGGGTTCTGGGCTACACATTTTAGGACGGATGTGAAGGCATTAAAGAGGATGCAGAAAAGATTCATGAGAATGGTTTTAGGGATAATCTTAGGCAGGAATTCTAGATCCTACTCACTCCCTGTGTAAATTGAGAAATTTCAATTACATAGAAAGTTTGGAGAAGTTGGGACTGCTGTCCTTGGATAAGAAAAGGGTGAGAGGTGATTTAATAGAGATATTCAAAATCATGCGTTTGGGCAGAATAGATAGGAAGAAACTTCCCACTGGTGGAAGGACTGAGAACCAGAGGGAATAGATTTAAGGTAATTAGCAAACGAAGCAATGGTGACACAAGGGAAAGCCGTTTTTTACACAGCGAGTGAGTAGGATCTGGAATGCCTGCCTAAGATTGTGGTGGAGGCAGGGTGAACTGAGGCTTTCAAAAGGGAATTGGGAAATGAAAAATTTACAGATCAATGGGGAAAAGTCAGGGAGGACCACCTGATGACTTAATTGCTCCTCAGAAGGCCAACGCAAACACCACAGGCCAAATGGCACCTGCGTGTGCAGTTCCATGTGACATTTCAGCAGAAGCTGGTGATCAGCCTTTAGCATAAACATGCAGCACTAACTTTATTGTTGATACGGTGGCACAGTGGTTAGCACTGCTGCATCACTGCGCTGCGCACATGGTTCGATCCGGCCCCGGGTCACTGTCCGTGTGGAGTTTGCACATTCTCCCCATGTCTGCATGGGTCTCAAAAGGATGTGCAGGGTAGGTGGATTGGCCACGCTAAATTGCCCCTTAATTGGAAAAAATATAATTGGGTACTTTAAATTTATTTAAAAAAATCTTTATTGTTGACAATATTCTGAATGAATTAAAGAATTTTTGCTTATTTGTTTCCCATAAAAGTTATGCGGTGTCCTTACCAGTACAGATCAGGACATTTTGTATGAGATTATGAAGTTTAAATATATATTTATGCAAATTGCTACTGTGGCATTTGTAGTTGATGTCTAAATTATATCCCAAATCATAGTTTTTGTGGGTTTTCCATAGTTTTAAAGTGTTACTTACTTTGACTGAATTTGTTCCTAATGGGAAGTTGAGGTTTTGTGATTTTCAACTTTACTCTTTTTTTATTCAACCTCCATTTAAAAATGTCACCATTGGGATTTGAACTTCTTTTTAGTTCTGGAAGACTCTTGAATAATGATCTCTTGTAACAAAACAAATTTTATGAATTACAAAATATTATCCAAACTTGTGTTGGTCACTGCCAGAACATGAATCAGTCACTACTCGAACTGCCGCGCACCAAATTGTTTTACTTCCACTGACATAACTGTAATTCCCTTATAGATTGTCCTTGGCAGCCAACTTTAATTTGACATATTACACACAATTGGCAAGGTAGCAGATTAACAAATTCATAGATGGCTTCATCAATCCCATTCAATAGCTCAATAGAGGAAACCAGATTGATTTGAGTCAGTTGTCAGTCATAATCTTGCCTCGAAAGCTGTTGTTCACACAACAGCTTTTTAAAACACAATATCCCAATCCAAAGGAGCCTCAGCACCACAAGTGAAAATGTGTTTTTTGAGCAGCTATTTTAACTTCTAATTGTGGGTGCACTTTAGCAGAACAATCACAATAAAAATAGGTGAGCAGGAATGTTATAGCATATAATCGCAAGATATTGTTAGACTAAAGACCTTTCCAGAGCCAGAAACTCTAACTGCTTTTAGTAGACACAAACTGAATTATTCAGATTTGAATTGTTATTTTCTGATAAGTTTGCCGTTTAGAGGTTGCATGATTAGATCTAACAGATCAATCTGGGCATCCATGAGATGCTATAGACCCTCAGGAAGAGAATTGTTTATCATAACAATCTGTAACCTCATGACCTGACATTTCTCTCGCTGTACTATTCCCATCAAGCTTGGGGCCAACCCTGGTTTAATGAAAAGTGTAGGAGAGCATGCCAGCAGCAGCACTAGGCATACCTAAAAATGAGGCGCCAACCTGGTGAAGCAACAACACAGACAAAATGTTTGCTGGTCAAGAGAAGCAGCATGCCTGGTTGCTACCTACAAGGCACAAGCCAGGAATGTGATGGAATACTCTCCACTTGCCAGGATGAGTGCAGCTCCAGCAACACTCAAGAAGTTCAACATCATCCAGGACACAGCAGCCTGATTGATATCCTTCCCACAAATATTCACTCCCTCCACCACTGCCAAACTGTGGCACCAGTATGTACCATCTACAAGATGTACTGCACCAAGGCTCTTTTGGCAGCACCTCCAAGCCCAAGGCTACTATCATCTAGAAGGACAGGGGCAGCAGATACATGGGAACACCACCACCTGGAAGTTTGCCTCCAAGTCATACACCATCCGGATTTGGAAATACGGCACCCTTCCTTCACAGTTGAATGGTCAAAATTCTGAGACTCCCTTCCTAACAGCACTGTGCATGTGCCTACATAACATGGACTGTAGCCGTTCAAGAAGGCAGCTCACCACCACGTTCTCAAGGGCAGTTAGGAATGGGCCGTAAATGCTGGCCTTGCCAGTGACGCTCACATCCTGTAAATTATTTTTTTAAAAAGACAGCTAAGAGATTCCACAGCTAACAGATCAGATCAAAACTCTGCAGTCCTTCCACATCCAGTGTGCATGTATTGGACAATTAAACAACTAATGGCGGACACAGCACAAATATCCCTACCCTCGATGATGATTGAGCCTAGCATGTAAGTGTGATAGACAAATGTTAGGAACAATCACCAGCCAGAAGTGCAGGTAGATGACCCATGTTGGCTTCCTCCTGAAGATCCCCATCATCACTGATACCATTCTTCAGCCAATTAGCTTCATTCCATGTGATATAAAGAAACAGCTGAGTGCGCTTCATACAGCAAAAACTACAGACCGTAACAATATTTTGGTTAGTGCTGAGGACTTGTTCTCCTGACTAGTTGTGTACTGTGTCAAGTCATTCCAGTATCCTTACAAGACTGGAATCTAACTGACAAAAACAGGACAACTCCAATCCAGCCAATTATCAGCCCCATCAGTCTACTCTCGATAATCAATGTGATGGAAGGTTTAATCAACAATGCTATTGAGCATCAGTGATAAACGATGCTCAGCTTGAGTTCTGCCAGGACTACTTGCCCCCAAACCTCAGTTCGATTCCTCAAACCTCCAAGTATGGACAAAAGAGCTGAATTCATAAGTTGAGCTGAAAGTTGACTGCCCTGTCGTTGACATCAAAGCAGCTTGAATGTGTGGGGTATCGAGAAGCCCTAGTAAAATTGCAGACCGTGCGGGATCAGGGGAAATCGCCCCACTGGTTAGAGTACATTCTAGTACAAAGGAAGATGATTGCGACTGACAGAGGCCAATCATTTTAACCCCAAGGACATGACTGCAAGAGATCCTCAGGACAATGTCCTAGACCCATCTTCATCTGCTAAATTAATTACCATTCTTCCATCATTGTCAGAAGCGGGTGCATTCACTGATGATTGCACAATATTTAGTTCCATTCCTGAGATGCAGAAACTGTGTCCTCATGCAGAAAGACCTGTACAAGTCAGGCTTGGGCTAATAAGTGGCAAGTAGCGCTGCCTGTTATTAGTGTGGTATGAATGACCATTTCTAACAAGTGAACGTCTAACTATGTCCCCATAACATTCAGTGGCTTTGCCATTACTGAAATCTTCCATCATTAATATTTTGGGGTCACCATTGACCAGAAACTTCATAGGATTAGCGATATGAATACTGTGGCTATAAGAATAAGTTAGATGCCTGTTTACTGCAGAGGGTAACTCACTCCCTAAACCCTTCCACAATCTTCAAGGCACAAGCCAGGAGTGAGGTAAAATAATAGTTTCACGCCTGTGTGCGGCTCCAGCAACACCTTAAGAAGATTGACAACTTTCAGGAAAAAGCAGCCCACTCACCTTCAATACTCACTCCCAGCACAGTAACAGCAGTGTGTACCAACTATATGGAGCACTGCAGCAACTCGCCAAGGCTCCTTCGACAGCATCTTTCCAAATTTGTGACTTCTACCTCTCTGAAGGACAGGGAAAGCAAATGCATGGGAAAACCACCACCTGTTGTACACCTATTTATTAAAAAGAATTCTGTCAAAGGAACTAAGTTTTGTGGTTATCAACTAGTGTGTACTAACTCCAATGTGTGGTTCATATATGTAAATTTTTTTGTTTTATGGTCTTGGTCTAAAAATGCAGAACATCTCGGTTCCTAATTTTTTATTTTTTCATGGGCGGCATGGTGGCATAGTGCTTCGCACTGCTGCCTCACAGCACCAGAGATCTGGTTCAACTCCGACCTTGGGTGACTGCGTGGAGTTTGAACGTTCTCGTATGTCTGCAAGGGTTTCCTCTGGGTGCTCTGGTTTCCTCCCAGTCCAAAATGTGCAGGTTAGGTGGATTGGTCATGCTAAATTGCCCCATAGTGTCCAAAGATCTGCAAGTTAGATGGGGTTAAAGGGTTATGGGGATAGGGCAGGGGAGTTGGCTCAGGTAGGGTGCTCTTTCAGAGGGTTGGTGCAGACTCAATGGGCTGAATGGCTTCTTTCTGAACTGTAGGGGTTATTTGGAATGTGAGCATCACTGGCAAGCTCTGAATTTGTTTTCCATCCCTAATTATTACCCTTGATCGGAATGGCTTGCTAGACCATTTCAGAGGGCAGTTAAAATTCAACCATATTGCTGTGGGCCTAGGGTCACATGTAGGCCAGACCAAGTAAAGATGGCAGATTTCCGTCCAGATTTGATTTTACACATTTTGGGAATTGAGGATGTTTCCATTTCCTAAATGTACCATGTAGAACCGGGTGGTGGTAATTCAAAAGTGCTTTTAATTGCACTATTCAGGTGTAAATATCTCTGGTTTTAGATACAGCTTCCTCACGCATTCCAATTCTGTTTAATAATCTCATACTTTTATTTCCACAGTTCAAGGGATTTGATCCCAATGAATTATGCGTAGCTACCCTACTTTTTGAAGGTAGCAGAGAAAAGGTTCTTCAACAGGAAAAGCATGTTTATGATATTGCTGCCAAAGTTGGGTAAGACTTTAAAAAAAAACATAATATAGTGAGTTAAAAAGGTTACTTTTCTAGTTCCAATTACAATTACATACAATAGTTACATATCCCTACCAACACGACATTAAGCTTCTATAAGACCATAAGACACAGGAGCAGAATTAGGCCCCTCGACCCATCAAGTGTGCTCCATCATTCAATCATGGCGGATATTTTTCTTATCCCCATTCTGCTACCTTCTCCCATAACCCCATATCCGTTATTGATCAAGAACTATCTATCTCTGTCTTAAAGACACTCCGTGATTTGGACTCCACAGCCTTCTGCAGCAAAGAGTTCCACAGATTCACCAGCCTCTGGCTGAAGAAATACCTTCTCATCTCTGTTTTAAAGGATCACCCCTTCGGTCTGAGGTTGTGCCCTCGGGTTCTAGTTTTTCTACTACTGGAAGCATCCTCTCCACGTCCACTCTATCCAGGCCTCGCAGTATCTTGTAAGTTTCGATAGGGGCTGGTTTAGCACAGTGGGCTAAAGTGCTGGCTTGTAATGTAGAACACAGCCAGCAACGCGGGTTCAATTCCCGTACCAGCCTCCCAGAACAGCTGCCGGAATTTGGCGACTAGGGGTTTTTCACAGTAACTTCATTGAAGCCTACCTGTGACAATAAGTGATTATTATTATTATAAGATCCCCCCCCCCCCCATATCCTTCTAAACTCCATCGAGTACAGACCCAGAGTCCTCAACTGCTCCTCTTATGCCAAGCTCTTCTTTTCAGGTATCATTCTTGTGAACATTCTCTGGACCTTTTTCAAGGCCACCATATCCTTCCTTAGATATAATAAACTCTATAATAATTAATATACAATTTAAGGTAGAAGTCATTGTATTTGAAATGGCGAATAAGTGGTTGTCTATTTCGTTGTAAACGTAAAGTACCCAATTCTTTCTTTTCCAGTTAAGAGGCAATTTAGTGTGGCCAATCCACACACCCTGCACATCTTTGAGTTGTGGGGGTGAGACCCACGCAGACACTGGGAAAATGTGCAAACTCCACACAGACAGTGACCCGGGGCCGGGATCGAACCTGGGTCCTCAGCGCTGTGAGGCAGCAGAGCTAACCACCGCCACCGTTCCGCACCGGTGGTCGCCTGTTTAACTCCTAAACAGAAAGTGCTGGAAAAACTCAGCAGATCTGGCAGCATCTGTGGAGAAATGTGGGGAGACAAATGCTTTGTTTCTTTACTACTACTGTTACCACACTCTTTGCTCCTTGACAGCTAAAGCTGTCCACAGCTACTTGACTATTTTCTAAGTATCTGGATCCCACGTGCTTTAATTTGTGCTGCATAAATATAGCATAAGAAATAAGAGCAGGAATGGGCCATGCAGCCCCTCAAGCCTGCTCAGCTATTCAATAAGCTCAAACGACCATGGCTGATCTGATCTTGAACTCAACTGCACTTTCCTGCTCCTCGCCCAAAACCCTCAGCTTCTCGACAGTTCACAAATCTGTCCACCTCAGCCTTGAATATATTGAATGACGAGTCTTAAAAAGACACTAAAATAAAAGCAAAACACTGTAGATGCTGGAGATCTGAAATGAAAACAAAGTGCTGGAAAACCTCAGCAGGCCTGACAGTATCTGTAGAGACAGAAGCAGAGTTAATGTTTCAAGTCCAATATGACTTCTTTGGATACGAATAGAGGTAGAAATGTGATGGGTTTTATGTTGTTGAAAAAAGAGAGGGTCAGGTGGCACAAAAGGGAAGGTCTGGGATTATTTAGAGAGTGGGAGGGAGATTGAATATCAAAAATGTCAAGGAGCAAAGGGGCATCCTTCTATTAGCTGCAGAGAGAAGAATCTATCTCCCAACCATTGTCCATAATCACCTCTACGTTGATTTTTACTCCCCCCAACTTAAATGGTCCTCTGTACCACAAGTGTGGTGATCAATTTGCTCATCCTCCCTGCAGCCCCTGCCTTATCCACACAAGCTGCAAAGAACCTCAACCTGTATGGACAGGTACCAGCCATGAAGCTGCTTTGTAGCTACTCTCCTCATTTTGCACCCTCTCACCCCCAGTTCTGCTCCTCAGCTCTCCGGCAGTTGACTCGCAGTCCCTGAACTCACCATCGCTAATGTTTGCTGATCCTCCCATCACAGATTATTTCTCTTCCCAAACATGGGAAAGAGACAGCCTGTTACAGGAGCAGTTCCATGCTGAATCCTCATTCAAACGTACATGTTCGACCGGGATTTTGAAATTTGGCACCAAGGGGCAGCAGGAACTTGCTTCAAGGGCCGCATCGGACCCCTGGGCCACATATTGGGCAAGCTTGTCGTAAATCCTCATTCTGTTCATATTTGTTATGATCTACCCCCCAATTATTGTGCATCAACCGACAATCACTGGAAGACTTTTTGGTATCACCAGTTCATCAATGTCAAGTGCAGAAAAACAGAGACCTATGCATATGTTTTGAAATGCAACAAGTGTGCTGACTACTGGCTCCAATTAAAATGAAAAACTCTGCAAATATCAATGAATAATATTTTTGATTTCTGTGAGCACTGCCTTGTCTCTGTTAAGATGAATGTTTTTGATTACAGGGGCCTGGCAGCTGGGGAAGATAACGGACAGCGGGGCTATATGCTAACATTTGTTATTGCTTACATTCGGGTATGTTGTTTGTTGATGTATTTTTCATTTTCAATTTAGTAATTTTGGTGCATTTTCCCCTAGACAGCAAAAACCTTTTTGGGGCTGAATTTTGAGGAAAACAAAATTTAACCAGATGATAAATTCTATACCAGATGGAAATATTCAATACGGATCCACATTAACAATTCTAGCTTCTAGCCAACAATTTTTAGTGAGCCTGTTTAATTTAAGACATTTTTTTTTTTGATTCAAATTCTTCTCAACTTTTTAAGCACCATTAATATTCAACGTAATGAGAAGTTTAAAGTTCCTTGTTGTAACTAGAAGCTAATTATTCATCATAGACGAAGGGAGGCTGGTAATTTCTTATTCAGTACAAACAATTGATTATTTTATTCTCATAGCATGGATGTCCCACCTAGTGCAAAGGACTGAGAATTGTTAAAATGCATTTGTTGATTAAGGTTTGAATATTGATCATGGAAAAATAAACATCATCATTATTCCTACAAGAGACCAGGCTTGCCGAGAGCAGATCTTTGAAAGAAAAACATTACACGTTCATCTGACAGGTTAAGAGTTCAGAGGAAATGTGTGAGCAAGGTGCAGGTTTTGTTGTAAAGAATTTGTTAACTTGATGTTGTAAGCATCCCGTCCCAAACAAATGGTTCAGAATGTGTTCCCTCCATCCACCTCTCAGCTCTGGTCTAGTTAACCTCAAGAGTATCTTTACTTTGATGTTGTGCTCCATGACTATTTCTTTTGATGATCTTAACACTGCTATCAGCAGAATCCCTAAGTCAGGATATCTATCTACAGGGGATTTCAATGCAAGAGTTGGTGTGGGCCTGGCCTTTCTGCCACAGACATCATGGCCTGGGAAAGATAAATGAGAACAGACCGAGATTAGTCAAGCTTTGCTGCTACCGTGAGCTTTGTGTAACGGCACCTTTCAGAACAAACCATGCAGCAAGGTGTCCTGGAGACATCCAAGATCAGGGCATTGGCACCAGCTGGATCTGATCATCACCAGATGTGACTGAACAGTATTCTCAATGCATCTAGGCTACCACAGCACTGACTGTGATACAGATTACTCCCTGGTGTTGACCAGTGTCAGGATGCAACCCTTGAAGTTTTTTCATTCATAGGCGAAATAGTATGAGTTTTACAGCAATGAAAGAGGCCCCTTCGTGCCTGCGCTGGCCACCTAGCACCTTTCTATCCTGTAAGGAACTTCTGAGCCTGGTTTCCTTTTAATGTCTGCCCTGCAGGCTGTTTTTAAAGCTACAGACTTTTGGTTTTGAACTGACCCAGGAACACCCCTTGATGCAATGCGCTCCATGGCATAGCTCGTGATGTTCTTTTGATGGACTTGGCGGGCAGCCAATCCCCTCTTCTGCAATTCCGGAACATTTTCCTGTTTCCAATTGGGATTGGTAGAGCCTTTCGGAAGATTCTGGAACAGAAGGCAGTCTCCATTTTATCTCAGTTCTGTGGAAACCTAGAAAGCAGCAGGAGCTGATTTAAATACTCGCTGTCAGTCCTGTGAAAGTGTAACTCCTGATTTAAATGCTCTCAAGTATTCTACCCAGCCAGGCCTGTGCAAATTTGACCTCTGATCAAAAGGCTGCAGGTAGCCTCCAGTCAAATCTGTGAAAGCCCAATCTTTGTTTGGAAAGCTGGTGAAGGCACGTGGTGATAGCTCTCCCCTGAGATCTCTAGAGATCTGGAAGAAAGGGCCTTTTACTTTCTCTTAACTACAGTTAATCTTAATCTGCAGAAGGAGCAGACAAGCGTCCAGAGGCAGACTGGACGGAAACCCTCTTTTAAATGCTTAGGTAGAGAATTCTAAGATATGGAACTGAAGTCAGTCAAATGAAAGTGACTCCACAGAGAATATTTTACAGCCTGCGAGTTCTAATTAGAGAAAAACCATAAAAGATCCAATCCAACCAATGATTTACAAGATCTCTAACTACAAAGACTACCACCTCCTTGGCAAAGATTCATCTCAGCCCTTTTAACCCCTGTTATTTTTGAACCTTTCCTTCCCGCCCACCGTGTCTTGTGTGTGTCTAGGTGAGAGTGGGACGGGGTTTAGGGATATATAGATTGTAGGCCATTGTTCTATTGTTTCCATTACATGCTTATCTCTTTTATTATAAATAAACAGTTTTTAATATGTTTTACTTACAAATCTGCTGCCTGTAAATTATTGGAGCAGTTGGGGGTCAGATCTCAGGAAAGCATACAAATTATTGGTAATTCACTTATGTTTGTACTCTGGAGTTTATGGGACTGAAATTGACTGGCACGCGGCCAGGGTGTTGTAACAATTCTAATCCCATTTCCCAGCACTTGGTCCATAGCCTTATATACTATGACGTTTCAAGTGCTCATCTATATGTTTCTTAAGAGCTGTGAGGGTTTCTGCCTCTACCACCCTACCAGAATCCCACCACCCTCTGGGGGAAAATGTTTTTCCGCAAATTTTTGTCTAAATTTCCTGGTCCTTACCATAAACCTATGCCCCCCCCCCCCCCCCCCCCCCAACACTCTACCAAGGGGAAAGGTTTCTTCCTGGTCTACCCTATCTATATCCCGTATAATTTTGTAGACCATAATCAGGACCTCCTCAGCCTTCTCTGGTGTGAGGAAAAGAACCCCAGCCTAACCAGCCTCACTTCATCGCTGCCCTCCTAGCAGCAACAGCCATGCTGCCTACCCAGATAAAAAACTAAAGTTCCTTGAGTCAATTGAACAAGCGCTTTTTGAAAATCCCAAGCACAGTGCAGAAGCAAAATGGAACTTCCTTTTAAGAAACCACCCGCAATACCACACTGTCAACTCATGGGAAGCTAGAGCAGAAAAATGCTGACTGTTTTGAGTTTAACATCATTTTCGTGGAAACTGTCATTGAAGCCAAGTGGTCCGATCTCATTAATTCAAAGAGAGATCCGAGCAAGAAGACTCTGAATGCGCTAAGAGCCACTCAAAGTAAAGTCCAACAGACTGCTAGGCGGTGCACCAGTGACTACTAGTTACAACTTTGCAAGAATATCCAGTTTTTTTAACACAGGAAATGCAAGGGTATGAAAGAGAAAACGGTGGCAAGCCCATCAGCAAAGAAAGCGGATTCATTGAAACAAAGGCAGGGGTGGTTATCACCGACTGCAATAAACAGTTGGAGAGATGGGTGGAACACTACCTTGAGTCGTACTCTAGGGATAGCACTGTCACCGAGCATACTCGCAACCTAGAAAGCCTGCCTGACATGGTAGGGCTGAATATTGAACTCGCAGTGGAAGAGCTGAGCAAAGCTGTTTACTGAATTGCAATGGACAAAGCTGCAGTGTTCATGCTATACCTTCGGCATTCATTGAGCACAGGAACCTGGCACTCATACAGCATCTACACAAACTTCTTGGTCCTTCCTGGAGGGAGGGGGCAGTGCCGCAGGATGTGGATGATGCAAAGATTCTGACCCTGTACACAAACAATGATGACCACAGCGATTGCAACAACTATTGATGCATCTTCCTGCAGACTGGTGGAAAAAGCGTTTACTCATGTTGCCCTCGTCAGATGGCAGATCCTGGCTGCATGCATCCATTTCAAATCCCAGCGAAGCTTCATAATTGGAAGATCTACAATTGACTTAAACCTCTCAGTCTGACAGCTACAAGAGAAATGCTGTGAACAAAGGAAACCACTATATATTACCTTCATCAATCTCACCAAGGCATCCGACCATATGAGCAGAGGCGATGCATTTAAGCTACGGAAAAAATTTGCTGCCTGCCGAAACTGCTCAATGTGATCTCCAAATGAGTAAAATCAGCTAGATGGGGCAACATTGCGCAAGTGGTGTCAAATATCGTTGTTTTTTGGCACCGATATTCTTTGGCATTTTCTTCACTTTGCTGCTGCCATATGCTTTCTGGTTGGCTGCAGAGGTGTTTACTTACTTGCCAGAACAGACGGAAAGATGGTCCACCTTGCTCGCCTGAGATCCAAGACAAAAGTGAAACAAGTTCTCCTCAGTGAGTTGCTCTATAATTGCAATGTTGTTTGAGTATTCCATACCGAGGGACACCTTCAGTGACAAATGGACAGACTCTCACACCTGTAAAGAGTTTGGTTTGACCATTAACATCAGAAAGACAAATGCCATCGTCGGGGATGTTACCATACAGCCACTATCTATCAGAATTGACGATGCGACACTGGAGATTGTTGATAGCTTCACAAATATATAACCGTCAGCAATCTGTCACTTGATGCTGAAATCAACACCCACATCACAAAAACTGAAGCTTTTCTGTCTATGCCGAGTAAGAGCGTGTGGAACAACAGCAACCTGACTGCAGGTTACCAAGCCTGCACCTTTCGTGCACTAATGTCCACTATGGTGCAACCATCGTTTTACAACTATGACAACAGCTGACAGAGCTGTCACTATTTCTATAGCTGATTGTATCAAAAATGCCTCATTCTGATAATGGGGAAATGTTTTTTTAACAGATATTTTAGAATATGGTTACTGTTTGGTAGTATAAGATATACTATTTTTAACACTGCATTTTATGATCCTCAGGACTTGGGCATGGACTATTACATCATAGGAGAATCATTTGAAACCTCTGTTCCTTGGGACCGGTAAAGAATTCTTGTAAACATTTCTTACTGAAAAGCATTTGTATTCTTCTCTGTAGTATTTATTGGTTGATGAAATGGTTACTCTCTATTATGAATGTACAGCTCTGCCTAAAGAAAAAGGTTAATGTTTAAAACCTGCAACACACCACTTGTATCTTTTCATGTTGCATCCATTGCAGAAGAGGCCAAAATGCACATGTCTGCATTGGCCGTGATGATAGTCACTGGAATAGGCCCAACACCAGTTTAAAATTACCATGGTATTCTGGTAATCCGCAGTACCTCTAGGAATAGACATTAGGAACGATATCTTCAGTTATTGTGCACTCTTGTTGACAACAACACATAACCCCAATTTAGGAGAGAATTGTACATCCCTGTTGTGGCAGGGGGCGGGGTCATAAAATGTGGAGAGGGCACGCAAACTCCATTGACTTTGGCGGGAACGGAAGATCCTGCTAGTGGGAGGGGCTGTAAAATTCCATCCTTAATGTTGAATTCCTGTGGGAATATTTAAGATGATTATAAATCGCAATGTGCCAATCACTTTCATATGAGCCACTTCATAGAGGATCTTCAGACATTCATTCTATACTTCAACTACTGTGTCATGCCAAGTTGGGCTGAAGAAATATTGGTCATCAATCAGCATAATGGTTAAGTAAAATATCAGTTCCTCAAGAGATTCAATTCAGTTTTGACCCATTGGCTGTTCATATGCACCTCACAATTTCAGAGGTAGTTTCGTGACTTAATTCTCCCCTACCCAATCCTGGCGAGGGGCATATTATAACTGGCAGAAGATTAACCTTTTGGACCAGCAGTGTCCACAGTATTTTAGGTATAGTCTTCCAAATGAGACACTATTGTTGGCTCAGGTGAAATGAAAAGATTCTGTGGCACTAAAGAGTAAAGAGATTGTTCTCTCTATCCGGACCATAATTCTTCGCTGAATCAACATGTTTAACACAAACCTGCTGTATGTGGACCTTTTGCGGTGTGCAAATTAGTTGCTACACTTGCCTACATAAGTTGTTGAATTTTGAGACATCTTCAGAATATGATATGGTGCCATATAAATGCAGTCTTTTTTTTACCGAAGAATGTCCAAGGACTATTCTTTAAATTTAATTAACTTTTTAAAAATTAGAATGTTCTTTTCCCTCAGTGCTAATTTTGTCATGTGACCTATTGTCGGAAAAATAGTGGCTGCGATTCTCCTGAATCGGCGACTAAATGCTGCTGCCAGTGGAAAGCCTGAGTTCACACTGGCGCTGGGAGTGATATTGATGTGCCATTCAATGGCATTTGAAGTCTTCCCATCATTAAGTGAAAGTGTTCTCATCTGTATCATTTAAACCACTCAAAAAGTCAGCCAGTATACCAAGTTTAAAGGCCTGTGCCTTTGTGTCACGCCCTTGAAACTAAATTGTCTACATAGTTTGGATCTAACAACAGCAGTTTTTACGTTACTTTTTTTAAAATTTAGAGTATCCAATAATTTGTTTTCCAATTAATGGACAATTAACGTGGCCAATCCACCTACTCTGCACATCTTTTGGGTTATGGGGGTGAGACCCACACAGACATGGGGAGAATGTGCAAACTCCACACGGGCAGTCGCCCAGGGCCGGGATCGAACCTGGGATCTCAGCGCTGTGAGACAGCGGTGCTAACCACTGCGTCACCGTGCCTCCCTTTTTTTTATAGTTACTTGATAATAACATTGGTCAATTGTATTTGGGAATAAAAGTGGAAATGTATGTGGTATTTAATGCATTATCATCAATAATATATTTGAAATCTTACACCTGTGTACACTTGTCTGTATAACTACCTTTTGTTAACTTATTCTCAAAACATTTTGCTAGCTTTTTCCATCATAAATTTAGATGTCCACATTATATTGATAATTGTCTTAAGTAAATTTCTTGTGCTGATATTGAACCGTGCCAGTAGTGGTGCTGTCGTGAATCAGTTTACATCTTTAAGCTTCTTGGCTGGTTCTGCGTAAATTCCTCTGCTTCAATTAACTTTTGCTACTATAAATATAAAATAAAAGTATTATATTAAAAAAGGACAAAATATATGAATTTAAAATGAGAATTTAATTAAGTCTGCATGCCCAGTTCTTTCATCCTACTAGACCTGAAGACTGCATTTAATATTGGGTCCTTGTGTACATCATCGCGAAGGATCAACCAGTATAGTTATTAGCTTAATAGTTATTAACTTAGTTGTTATGCATTATGCGATCAGTTATGTTGATGGTCCAACTATGGTTAATATATAATTAACAGATGTGATATATGCTGTTGAATTACTTGAATACTAAATGAATGTACATGGTACAATATTTTGACCTTTTGTTAGAAAATCATTCATTGCTGTTACTTTTGGCATTGCAGAAGAATTGGTTCAGACTGACAAATTTTCAACCATCTTTTATTAGAAGGTGTTAGGCAGATAGTGTAAATAGACCCAACAATTTACTCTGAATATGTATTTTAGGGTGATTGACCTCTGCAGGAATGTGAAAGAGAAACTAGTAAGAGAAAGTAAAGAAAGAGGTGTTCAGTTTCCCCCTCTTGCTACATGTAGGTAAGTATTTCTTTTTAAATCCTGCTCTCAAATATGTTTGGTTCTTGTGGTTTCAGCCCTCTAAAATATCCAAGTCTGCGATTTGCAATTATGTTGTCCTTTGTCCATGTGAATGCATAATTGGCTGTCTTGTCCTTTGGAATAACTCACTGGCCAACATGTTTGCATCGGACCTTGCTGAATAAAACACTTTGAAATGCAACATTTAATCTGTTGGAACTTATTTCCCATGCACCTGTTGTGGAACTAGGCAAAATATATTTGATCATTTGAGCTCTGCAAATGTTGACTATAGCGAGTGAGGGACTTTGTTCATCAAGCCCAGTCCTGAACTGACATTTATGGAAGTAATTATTATAATTATATTTTATTCTTTTACTTGCATTGTGAAGCTATATTCTGAATAAACAAAAATTCAGTGGGATACATTTATTTTTAGCTGTACAATAAATAACTGGGGCACTCCATTCACAGTTGGTAATCAGCCCTTAGATCCTTCCTGGTCCTTGTGGAAGTTCTGTGGCAAGTGGTAAACAGTGTTGTTGATATAAATAAGCAAGTTGAGTGCTTTGCCTACTTTTGAAAGGAAGAAAATGGCTACCTGCCCCTCCATGGTGGCTGTTAATTTTGCTTTGCTCCTACTACCTCCATAGGTGACTGGGAAAATCACATCTTGAGGTGAGTTTTGATTCCTCTGAAGGCAGTGATGGTGCACTTTTACCTTTATAATACTGTTGCAGTGTAAAGGTGTTTTAATGTAAATGCAGCCTTACTGCAGTTTTTTTTTTTAAAATTGCTAACATCGTACCAACAGCAACCATTGCAATATCTTGTAAAAGATAGAGTCAATCATAAGATGTTACAATCTCATCACAACAAACAATCTCATCACAACAAACTTCAGAGGTGATAACTTATGGAAGATAGATTGTAGTAGGTGACAAAAAATAACAGGTGTTTTTTGAGACTTGTGAAGAAGAAGAGGCGAAAGAATTTGGGTAAAGCATTTCAGTGTGAGTGACTGGAAGTTTGGAGATGATAACTCGAGTAAATTGAGGGAGATGCAAAGGAGGCCAGATCTATGAGAGTGGATAATATGCTGACACATGGTGCTAGAAGAGCTTGGAAAGTAACAAGAGGAAAGACCACGGAGGGACTTGTTGAGGAAATTAGGTTGGGTGATGGAAGGGCAGGAATTAGTGTAGGATAGACAGTGCGCAGTGGAGTTTGCATGAGTTGTAGTTTTTGAAGGGTGCAAATTGAGAATCCCATTAGCCAAGTTTTAGATGGTTTCATTAGCAGTGTGAGTAAGGGCAGAATGTGGTCATGGTGACTAGAATATGGAGCATTGAAGTTCAACCTGGTCAAACCATTAGTTTCAACTGCCAATCAGTAGATGGTAAGAGCTGAGTCAATCCGTTGTTTAGATATAAACTGTCCAAAAATGGATGCTTGGGACTGTCTGGCTTAAATGCATAAAAATCTGGAACAGGAACCAGATCTGCCTAATTCTGGTTTTATCAAAGGTGGGACAAGGGGCAGACAACCAACCCAATCATTGGAAGTGGTTCGAACATTTAAATGTTATAATGAGGCAGCATGCCTTCATTTTAACAGTCATTCAATTTTCAACCATAGGCAGCTGGGTGTCCTGTGCCTGGGAAACTCATCAGCTGAAAGAAAGCGAGAAGGAAAACATCCATGAGATGAGTGTCTTTGCAGCACTGCTTTTAGGCAAAAAGGAGCAGGAATACTTCCTCCAGGCCCAACATGCTACCATGTTGGCCACAACCCTCGCCTGCCTCAATCGGACAACTCGGACGTCCACTCCCCACTTCCTCCCTTGGCCACCATCCAGTCCTCTCCCCATAATCAGGACTCCGCTCAGATCACTACGGAATGACTCCCTCTGCCACAACTATCTCTTCAAAGCATTCCCCCACCATGTGAAGTAAGCTTCCTGCCCAAGAGGCCTCCAGTCTGTCAATTCAGCTATCCGTGGATGGGAACACCACAGAAAAGAAATGTAAACAGCCCTGCAGTTAAATTCTGCAGGACGTTCGCAGGAAACCCATTCCTTCTGGTTTCACCTCACAGCAGCATCCCTGTGCAAAACCAGGTCATGGATTTCTATCAGTGAACTTGTATTAATGTAAGAACAATATAATAACAAACTATTGAGGAGACTATTTGTGTGATTGTCTAACAAAACTTTTTTGTTTCTCTTTCAGAGTTACCCAAACTTATGATGCTGGAGCTTGCGTCTATTTTTACTTTGCTTTTAATTACAGGGGTATAAGTGACCCAATTAGTGTGTTTGAGCAAATTGAGGTAACGTTCTCCAAATACTCCTGTATCTGGTTCATTTTAAAGCTATGTGTAATGTAAAAAATCGACTTTTCTTTGACGATATTTTGAATTAATTGAAAATTTTTATTAATTTGCAGAATGAGAATAGTAATATGTGACTGGTTCCTATTTTATGCAACTTATGTTTTTTCTGAACTCTTTGAAACACATCTGATCACCTACATGTTTACAAATAGGTGTAAGATTCTGCAGGCCACAAGATACACTACGGTTATACAAAGTTGAAGATTTTTTTTGGTTTATAATCTAGTTGTTGAAACAAACTTTAGACTCTGATAATTATCTTGGCCAATGCTTATTGCAGCTACTGTAGAGCTATTAAAGTGTTCTGCTATCCTATTCCGGATGAGCTTTTGTGAAGGAAACAAAATCCAGTATACAAACTTGGTGGTACAGAACTTGAATATTGAAAAGAGAGAGAAGTTGTCAAAGTTTTTAGTCATGAACTCATTCGGACAAATGCAGGAATGCCAAATTTAAAATGATCACAACAATTTATACTACAGGAAAAGAGGATGCTCATTGATTGGCAAGTCAACTCTGATTGCCCGAGACATTGCCATAGAGAAAACAAGGGGAAACCATAGGCTTCCCAGCTACAAGGTATTTCAGAAAAGGTGCACGGCTTGAACATATTTATTTTGTTTGCAGATAATGTTTCTCTATGTATTTAGCTTCTTGCAAAAGTAAATGTGCCATGTTACAAGTTGGACTAAATATCATTTGTTAGCTCTTAGTGTAGCTGCTAGCACAGAAGGGATTGTTCAACTGTGAACAAATGTTTATTAATTTAGTAAACATTTTGTTTTGGGCTGGTTGAGTATGGCTGTACTCTGCCTATTGTGATAGCTGAAGGAACATGTTGTTTGATTTGATTAGTTATTATTGGGATTTATGACCTATGTACTTGACATCACACCAGCATTCAAGTTCATGCATGACACTCTGTATTGTGTGATAGGTACAACATCATTTTGGACTGATGACAACATCCTTTAATGCAAAATACCACATGCATGGCTACTGCATAATAGCCGTATGAAATGGCTTGCTTAACCTGTTCAAATTTTTGAGTAACTTGGCCTTTCCAACGTAATTTGAGGTAGACTGCACATTTCTCATGTCTAAAACTAGTGGCCTTAGGTCTATTTGCAAGTTTGCACGATACACAGTAAAGAATGATCCGATCAGGAGAACCATTGGCCCGCAGCATAACCTTGATGCACCTATTTCTGTCAAATGACTAGGTACCCATTAACTGGTTTACTGATGAGACCAATCTCATAGCACTTGGAGCTATACAAATTGTGTATTGACCAGTGAAGGTAGATTTGTGGTAGACGGTAGTGGCTTCCTTTAGTGGCATATTTGTAAATAAGCTCCTAATGTCGAATGAGCACAGGCAAAGCATTTCTGTCAGTACGTAGGGCATGTATAGTCTTGCAAAGATGAAGGAATCCTTCACCATGTATGCTGAAATCTCACGAAGAACTGGCTGTTGCCATTCACTAAACCATTTGAGTTTAGCTCAACCAAGCTTATGAATGAACGTGCCGCTGAAGGAAGCCATAGAAGTTTGTGCTATGTAACGCTCTCATGGCAATATAGATGCAACGCCATTTTCTGAATCTGTATTCATTAAACTTATGAACTTAGCAACTCATGCAGTTAAGTTCAGTTTTAATACACCACGTATGCCAAAATAGATGGTGTAGCCTTGGGATCTAGATCCGGCACGCTAATGTTTCTATCGGTTTCCATGATAAACGTGTTTCTGATAGAAAGAGCCCTAACTTGCTTGTGGGTAGCACTGTTGCTTCACAGCTCAAGGGTCCCAGGTTTGATTCCCGGCTTGGATCACTGTCAGTGTGGAGTCGGCATGTTTTCCCTGTATGTGTGTGGATTTCCTCCGGGTGCTCTGGTTTCCTCCCACAAGTCCCGAAAGGCGTGCTGTTAGGTAATTTGGACATTCTGAATTCTCCCTCTGTGTACCCAAACAGGCGCCCGAATGTGGCGACTAGGGGCTTTTCACAGTAACTTCATTGCAATGTTAATGCAAGCCTACTTGTGACAATAAAGATTAGGAAAAAAAATTAACTTTTTGCCCTGTACATATTTCCGATAAGTAGTCGATACGTTTGCGATTGTTGAGTTTGCAGCTCTGTGAAACAATTTGCTTACATGCCTTAATTAGATCCATTGTGAGCTCAAATTCACTTTTCATAGAATCTCCTCAGTGCAGAAAGCTGCTTATATCGCTCCCTTTCCTCGATGTGTTTGTTGAGAAATCTAATGGATTCTCTGCTACTGTTGACCACAAGCCTATCTTCACTTGTTAGTATACATGTTGGGATTTGTATAGCTCTACATTAGAAGAATAGTTTCCTAGAACAGTATGTAATGGAACCTACGAGTGAACAAGCGGTCCTAGATCTGGTCCTGTGTAATGAGACAGGATTGATTCAGGATCTCATAGTTAGGGATCCTCTCGGAAGGAACGATCACAATATGGTGGAATTTAAAATACAGATGGAGGGTGAGAAGGTAAAATCAAACACTAGTGTTTTGTGCTTAAACAAAGGAGACTACAATGGGATGAGAGAAGAACTAGCTACGGTAAACCGGGAGCAAAGACTTTATGGTGAAACAGTTGAGGAACAGTGGAGAACCTTCCAAGCGATTTTTCACAGTGCTCAGCAAAGGTTTATACCAACAAAAAGGAAGGACGGTAGAAGGAGGGAAAATCGACCGTGGATATCTAAGGAAATAAGGGAGAGTATCAAATTGAAGGAAAAAGTAGCAAAGATTAGTGGGAGATTAGAGGACTGGGAAATCTTTCGGGGGCAACAGAAAGCTACTAAAAAAGCTATAAAGAAGAGTAAGATAGATTATGAGAGTAAACTTGCTCAGAATATAAAAACAGATAGTAAAGGTTTCTACAAATATATAAAACAAAAAAGAGTGGCTAAGGTAAATATTGGTCCTTTGGAGGATGAGAAGGGAGATTTAGTAATGGGAGATGAGGAAATGGCTGAGGAACTGAACAGGTTTTTTGGATCAGTCTTCACAGTGCAAGACACTAATAACATGCCAGTGATGGAAATGAGGCTATGTCAGGTGAGGACCTTGAGAGGATTGTTATCACTAAGGAGGTAGTGATGGGCAAGCTAATGGGGCTAAAGGTAGACAAGTCTCCTGGCCCTGAAGGAATGCATCCCAGAGTGCTAAAAGAGATGGCTAGGGAAATTGCAAATGCACTAGTGATAATTTACCAAAATTCACTAGACTCTGGGGTGGTCCCGGCGGATTGGAAATGAGCAAACGTGACACCACTGTTTAAAAAAGGAGGTAGGCAGAAAGCGGGTAATTATAGGCCAGTGAGCTTAACTTCGGTAGTAGGGAAGATGCTGGAATCTATCATCAAGGAAGAAATAGCGAGGCATCTGGATGGAAATTGTCCCATTGGGCAGATGGAGCATGGGTTCGTAAAGGGCAGGTCGTGCATAACTAATTTAGTGGAATTTTTTGAGGACATTACCAGTGCGGTAGCTAACGGGGAACCAATGGATGTGGTATATCTGGATTTCCAGAAAGCGTTTGACAAGGTGCCACACAAAAGGTTGCTGCATAAGATAAAGATGCATGGCATTAAGGGGCAAGTAGTAGCATAGATAGAGGATTGGTTAATTAATAGAAAGCAAAGAGTGGGGATTAATGGGTGTTTCTCTGGTTGGCAATCAGTAGCTAGTGGTGTCCCTCAGGGATCAGTGTTGGGCCCACAACTGTTCACAATTTACATAGATGATTTGCTGTTGGGGACCAAGGGCAATGTGTCCAAGTTTGCAGACTACACTAAGATGAGTGGTAAAGCAAAAAGTGCAGAGGATACTGGAAGTCTGCTGAGGGATTTGGATAGGTTAAGTGAATGGGCTAGGGTCTGGCAGATGGAATACAATGTTGACAAATGTGAGGTTATCCATTTTGGTAGGAATAACAGCAAAAGGGATTATTATTTAAATGATAAAATATTAAAACATGCTGCTGTGCAGAGAGACCTGAGTGTGCTAGTGCATGAGTCGCAAAAAGTTGGTTTACAGGTGCAACAGGTGATTAAGAAGGCAAATGGAATTTTGTCCTTCATTGCTAGAGGGATGGCGTTTAAGACTAGGGAGGTTATGCTGCAATTGTATAAGGCGTTAGTGAGGCCACACCTGGAGTATTGTGTTCAGTTTTGGTCTCCTTACTTGAGAAAGGACGTACTGGCACTGGAGGGTGTGTAGAGGAGATTCACTAGGTTAATTCCAGAGCTGAAGGGGTTTGATTACGAGGAGAGGTTGAGTAGACTGGGACTGTACTTTTTGGAATTTAGAAGGATGAGGGGGGATCTTATAGAAACATATAAAATTATGAAGGGAATAGATAGGATAGATGCGGGCAGGTTGTTTCCACTTGTGGGTGAAAGCAGAACTAGGGGGCATAGCCTCAAAATAAGGGGAAGTAGTTTTAGGACTGAGTTTAGGAGGAACTTCTTCACCCAAAGGGTTGTGAATCTATGGAATTCCTTGCCCAGTGAAGCAGTAGAGGCTCCTTCATTAAATGTTTTTAAGATAAAGATAGATAGTTTTTTGAAGAATAAAGGGATTAAGGGTTATTGAGTTTGGGCTAGAAAGTGGAGCTGAGTCCACAAAAGATCAACCATGATCTCATTGAATGGCGAAGCAGGCTCGAGGGGCCAGGTGGCCTACTCCTGCTCCTAGTTCTTATGTTCTTATTAGCCTGATCAACAATCTTGTAACTCGAGCCCAAGCTATTTGCTCACATTGCAACTTGACGCAGAAATACAGCACATCAAAACTATCCTGAGGGACAATGGCAATCCCGATTAGATTACTGATTGCTGTGTATAGTGCAATATGGTAAATGGGCCAAAGTCCACCACTGTCCGACCTGAAAAGTTCCCAACCCACTTCAAATTACCCTGGAAAGGCAAATTCAAAAATCTGAATTGGCTTGCAAGCTGTTTTATGCTGTTCCTATGCAGTGGCCATGCAATTGATATTTTCCACTAACAGGTGCTATCATCTTTTGAAAAGACATTCTGTGTACCACACAAATGAGCAATGATCTGTATGAATTTCAGTGCTGATATGATGCCAGTTACGTAGACTGTACATGCAAGTGCTTGGCTAATTGAATCAAACAGCAAGTTCCTTTGGTTGTTTGTAATAGGCAGAATACAAACCATACTCAAAATCCAAAACAAGTGTCTACTGCTAGATGTGATTTTGCAATTGGGCAGTACTTGTACAATTCTTAGTGCGCTAATAGCTAACTTTACTAACAGTAAATTTAAGATAATCAGTCAAGCTTACAACATGGCTCATTTAGACTTGCGGGACGCTTTCCAAGCAGGGACTCATTCTATGTAAACAAAGGGCAACTTGCAGCTTTTTCTGTATTACCTGAGAGCTTGGGGAGGCTTTAGTTCTTCTTTGGCGATGCCATGGAGAAAGCAATTAGAATTGACTTGCTAATCAATCAGCAGCCTTTTCTCCTATATTATAAATTGTTGTACTATTTGGCATTCTTGCATTTGTCCTAATGAATGCAAGATGAATTCAAAGGAGGCACAGTGGTTAGCACTGCCGCCTCACAGCGCTAGAGACCCGGTTCAATTCCAACCTTGAGTCACTGTCTGTGTAGAGTTTGCACTTTCTCCCCGTGTCTGCATAAGTTTCTTCCGGGTGCTCCGGTTTCCAGCCACAGTCCAAAGAAAAACAGGTTGGGTGGATTGGCCATGCTAAATTGCCCCTTGGTGTCCAAGGATATGTAGGTTAGATGGGTTACAGGGATAGGGCAAGGGGTAGGCCTAGGTACGGTGCTCTTTCAGAGGGTTGGTGCAGATATGATGGGCTAATTGGACTCCTGCACTGTAGGGAATCTACGAAAAGCCTCAGCAAATTATCTCTCTTTTCAACAATGTTCAAGTTCTATGCTTCCAAATTATAACTATTGGCTATAATTAATATTAAAATATACAGAGAAAGCTTGAAGGGTGGCATTGTAATAGCTTTGATTCTATATAATTGAAAATGACTTGAGGTATGTGTTGCTGAATGTATTTAATTAACAGTTTCAATTTGTGTTTATTAAATCAGGCTTCAGCCAGAGAAGAAATACTTGAGAATGGAGGAAGCCTTTCCCACCATCATGGAGGTGAGTCTGCTTTCTCATCATGTGCTTTCCCCCTTCCTCCCCCAGGCTTCTAATACAATATTCCAGAGGCTTCTGGTGCTTCACTCAAGCTACTGTTCTCCCAATGCGAGTGGAGGCAGAGATGCCTCAAGTCTGATCTATCATGGGACAGTGCCCTGATTAATTCATCTTCCCCACTAAAATCAAGTCAACTGTTGCACCTAACTAGCGAAGGCCAGCTAATGGCAGGGAGATCAAACTTGCAAAGGTCGATAGCACTATACCACAGAACACATTTACATACTGAGCAAACAGTCTTTTGAAAAGTGCAGTTTTGTCAATATTGCTGAAAAAAGATGCAAGCTGTCGAAGCTTTTCCACTTGCACTCATCACTGAAGACGAAAGAATGCCATATTTCAAAGGGAGCAACGATTTATACTGTGTGAGAAAACGGTGCTGATTGGTTGGCCAGTTGACCCTGGTCGAGGCATTGCCATGGAGAATGCACGTTACCATGGAGAATGCACCAGAGACCTGCTGTCCCCCAAACTTTTTAGTTTAGAAAAGGAGCAATGCCTGAATGTGTTCCTTTTGCCTCTAGTGGACAGGTCACTGCCTATGAATATTTGAAGCTTTCAGCAAGTGCATGAGCCACATTGATAATCTTAAATTGGTTGTTGGTATAATTCTTAGTACATTCAGGATTGTTCAGCAAGTGCTGTCCAATCACAGACAGTTTAGACTTTACATTGAGGGTGGTGAATATTTGAAAGTGGCGAATGTTTGAAAAATAGGAAAATTGAATTAATGTTTCAGTGGATGATTGAGGCATATTGATATTTGGGACCACCCGGTTAGATTGCCATATCTTTTTCAGTGCTCTGCATTCCTATGTAAAATGCCATTTTCTTCTCATAATCATCTTGTAGAAACTTGCTATTATGAACTTTAAAACAAAATATCCAGTCAAGTGTGTCATAGAAATTAAAATTGAGCTTTTTCTTACAAGCTGCACATGTAATATTTCCAATGGAAGCAATTGTATGCTTCTTGTATGCTTCAGGACGCACTTGCCCAGCAACAGGGGATTTGTAATGTTTTAAAAATGCAGGTGTCGTGGGGCTGGGCAAGTAATGATAACAATAGTTGAAGTCTTATTGAATAGAAATATGCAAATTTCAACAGTTGGCACAATAGTTTAATTTGTTATGTAAAGATCAACAGGCAGGGTGGTCACACCATCTCTAACCTCAATTATGGACAAACTAATTGCAAACAATTACATTTATTAACTGACTCAAAACCCAATATCTGCATAGAGTTACATTTGGGCCCATTGTCCGTGAAAACCTCTTGTACAAATGCTTCACAGCTGCACAACTGTGTTTGTATTCAAATTAACAGTAAGGCAAATGAGACAATGTAACCGTACTTGATAAGTTTCTGATAATTTTTCTATAATATGTACCTCATTGAAATCCGATTAAGAACGTGATTATATGACACTGATTCCAATTAATTTACAGCTCAGTATCATTTAATTTGCACTTAAGGATGCAAACTGCAGCAACCAAGGATTTGAATTAAATGGATTGAGTAATAAAAGGAATTTTTAAACTGTATCTAAAATGCAAGATGAATGCATCTTGATGTCTTTAAAATTGAATGAATGCTAAAATGGCCCCGAGTAGTTGGGTTGATTTGCTTTGGTCATCTGGGGTGCGCAACATATCATTCCTGCATGCAGATAAGTCCATGCAGTTACCTCATCATATCATCTTATCTCAATTCATTCAATACTTTAGTTGGTGCTATAACTGGATAGGAAAATCCCGGAATGGAACCCTGGCTCAAAAGACTGTAACCTTTACGTTTTTTTGTAAAACGTGGAGGAACAGTCACAGGACCCTAAGTAGCTTAATTCCATACAGATTTCAAGATTAACACAATTACAAAGTACATTTTAAACTTCAAAGGCCTCACTAACACACAAAGTCTCTTTTATGTACACAAGATGACTATGGTACGACACACTCCTCTCTGAACCCAAGTGAAACCTGTGGGTTCCTCCTCAAAATCCCCCCAGATGATTCTTATACCGTGAGCCACACTGTCACACTGAACTTGGCTTCCACATGAGGGATTTCAAATTTGGCTTTCAAAAGTCACACTTTCAAATTTTCTTTTAAGTTATGCTTTCCCTCCACTGCCTCCATCAAGGTTTCGCTTTCAGGTTTTACACCGCTCCCTTCAGGTTTCTTTGTCTTAAAGGCTTTTGCACAAACTCTGAGATCCAACCAGCAATTTCCACATTTCAAATAATGTCTCTCAAACTGTAATAATTTCTCACAAACTCGCGATTATCTTTCTGGCCTCTCACTATCCACTGCCTTTATACTCTGTAATTTTACTGAGCAGTAATCATAGAATCCCTACAATGCAGAAGGATTTACGGCATCTGTTTTCTTAACCATTACTCCACAGTATGGCTTTCTTCTAGCAAGGCTGAAAGAGATGTTTCCACTTTAGCCTTCTAAAACCAACTGCTTCTAGCAGAAGTGTGACAGCTGCCGTCTCTCTCCAACTATAATCAAATTAGCTAAACCAAAACTTAAAAGCTTCTCTACATTATAAGGCCCCAGTTGCTAAGTTTGCTGGTTTATTTATTCTTCATGCTGTAGCCCTCTAAGCACAATAGAATCTCTGCAGTGCAGAAGGGGGCCATTCGGCCCATCAAGTCTGCACCAACCCTCTGAAAGAACATCCTACCCATGGCCACTCCCCCACCCTATCCCCGTAACCTAACCTGGACACTTAAGGGACAATTTTCCTTGGCCAATCCACCTAACCTGCATATCTTTGGACTGTAGGAGGAAACCGGAGCCCCCAGAGGAAATCCATGCAGACACAGGGAGAACGTGCAAACCCTGCCCAGTCACCCAAGGCCAGAATTGAACCAGGATCCCAAGCGCTGTGAGACAGCAGTGCTAACCACTGTGCCACAGTGCCTCTCTCATCTATGTGGAATTGGAACCAATCCACACACATACAAAACGCCTTTGTCCAGCATGAATCTAATGATCAATTTTACCCTTCCAGGGAGAGAAACATTAAATTAAACCCACATATTTTTTATTTATTTATTATTAAAACTATACCTTATTACTAATGTTTACCAATACAAATATAAATGCCTTAAAACTACCTTTTACTTTCCTGACACATTGCTATTTTGGAATGTACGCTAATTTAAAGAAGATTAATGGGCATGGGTGGCACAGTGGTTAGCACTGCTGCCTCAAAGCACCAGGGACCTGGGTTGGATTCTGACCTTGGGTAGCTGTGCAAACTCCGCGGACATTCTCCCCGTGTCTGCATGGGTTTCCTCCAGGTTTCCTCCCACAGTCCAAAGATATGCAGTTTAGTTGGATTGGCTGTGCTAAATTGCCCCTTAGTGTCCAACGGTTGGAGTTACGGGGATGGAGTGGGCCTAGGTAGAGTGCTCTTTCCGAAGGTCAATGCAGATTCGATGTGCTGAATAGCCGTCTTCTGCCCTGTAGGGATTCCATGTTGGGTAAATCTCAACTAAAATCAAGATGATAGATACCAAAATAAAAGGATAATATTTGAGATGTTAGTTAAGCTAAAAGATGACAAAAGTGCTGAGACCTGATTGGATGCATCCAAGGGTCCTGAGAGAAATGAGGTAAGAAACAGCAGAGGCCATAGGAATTAGCTTTAAGTTCTGTTGAGAATAGACATGTGCCCGGGGGACTGGAGAGTTTCCAAAGAGGGTAATTACAGACCAGTTGGTTTAACATCTGTATTAGGGAAAATGTTGAAATCCTAGAATTTACAGTGCAGAAGGGAGGCCATTCGGCCCATCGAGTCTGCACTGGCTGTTGGAAAGAGCACCCTACTTAAGCCCACACCTCCACTCTATCCCCGTAACCCAGCAACCACACCTAACCTAAGGGCAATTTAGCATAGCCAATCCACCTAACATGCACATCTTTGGATTGTGGGAGGAAACCGGAGCACCCGGAGGAAACCCACGCACACACGGGGAGAACGTGCAGACTCCACACAGACAGTGACTCAAGCCGGGAATCTAACCTGGGACCCTGGAGCTGTGAAACAACTGTGCTAACCACTGTGCTACTGTGCCGCCCCTCTTCCAAAATGAAATAATGAATTATCTAAATGAAGGGGAAATCATTTTGAAGCAGCCAATGTTGATTTCAATAGATCCTATAAATTGTTTGAGCAGTTGGATGGTGTGGTTGGTAGTCGGGGGGGCGGGGGGAGGTTAAAATCAATTTCTCACAGTGGTGTTCCTCAGGTTTCTGTTCTGGGACTGAAAAGTTATACTTTCATGAGTTGGATGTGGTGCTAAAGGCAGTGGTGTCTGAATCTGCAGGCAACGCTAAAACAAAACTCAGGATCTGTGTAAGGGATATTGATGGAATGTGAAAAAATGGGCAAATGGAAGTCAACGTTAATAGGTGAAAAGTGGTACATTTTCGATCCTTTCAATTAAATCATGACTGATCTGCTTGTGGTCTCACTCTGCTTTCCTCTTTGTCCACCCCTAACCCTGGACACCCTTGTCTCTCAAACATCTGTCGAACTCTGCCTTGAAAAAATCCAGTCACTCAGTTTCCACTGCTTTCTGCAGAAGAGAATCCACATGCTAACAGCCCTCAGACAGTCAAATTCTCCTCATCTCTAGCTCAAAATGGAGACTTCTTGTGTCCCCCTGTAAACTATTCTCCCCAAAAAGTGGAAACATCCTCGCACTATCCACCCTATTAAGTACCCTGGGAACCATGTATGTTTCATTAAGATCACCACTCATTCTAAATTCCAACGGGTACAGTCCCAACTTGTTCAACCTTTCCTCATAAGTTAAGCCCTTCAGCTCTGGAATGAGTTGAGCGCGCCTTCTTTGAGCTGCTTCTAACACAGAAACCCCCACCAGAAATCCCCCCATTTCAAATAAGGAGACCAAAATTATACACCATATTCCAGTTATGGGGCTGGATTCTCCAGCGCCTGCTGCCGGTAGTGGAGTTCCGATGCAGCGGAGAATCCAGAGTTGGCAAAAAAAATGGCACCATTTCCATTGCGGTGATCTGGTCACCAGCTGGCGACTGCATCGAGGATTGCGCCCCGTGCCAGTGGGAGGATGCAAATGGGTCAAACTGTTAAATGGCTGGGCATCTGATTCTCAAAGCCTGCGTGAATCCTGGCCCAGAGCATTGGCAAGGTATTTCCCAACGTGACGTTGGCATAGGGTACCTCACGATGGGCCAAGGGGGTAATTCTTTTTAAGGAATTGCACCGCCAGGTTTATCGGACACATCCCCTTCCTCACCACAATGCAAATCCTGCCCATCCCTCCCCCAAAGACACCCCACTAGAGCCCCTCATAAGAGAAACCACCCCCCTGAAGAGACACCCCCACCATTACAGATGTCCCCATTAGAAACACCCCATTACAAAATCCCACACCAGAACCCCCACCATTACAGAGGTCCCCACCAGAATCACCCCAATACAGAAGTCCCCAGCAGAACCTCTTTTCCCACCCCCCCCAATAAAGAAGTCCCCGTAGAACCCCCCTAATAAAGAGGCCCCACCAGGACCCCCCCATTTCAGAGGCCCTCACCAAAAACCCCCATTTCAGAGGCCCCCACCAGACTCCCATTACAGAGCCCCCCCACCAGAAACCCTCCCCATTACAGAGGCCCCCACCAGAACCCCTCCCATTACAGAGGCCCCCAACAGAACCTCCCCATTACAGAGGCCCCCACCAGAACCTCCCCATTACAGAGGCCCCCACCAGAACCTCCCCATTACAGAGGCCCCCACCAGAACCTCCCCATTACAGAGGCCCCCACCAGAACCTCCCCATTACAGAGGCCCCCAACAGAACCCCCCCCCCCCCCATTACAGAGGCCCCCGACCACCAGAAGTCTCCCCATTACACCCACCAGAACCCCCTCCCCCTTGCTGAGACCCCCTAACATAAACCCCCACCAGAGAAATGTCCAATAAGACGGACCCTGCCTGGATGATCACATCAAAGGAAGTGCTTACTGCAGCGAACAAGAGGAAGTGAGAGCACTTTACAAAAACTGCCTTTGATGTGGTCCAAGCGCTGCCAATTATACCTAGATGTTTATAAACTTTGTGGTTAGTTTCGCAGCTGGCTACTTGATAACCACTCCAGCGTCAAGGAAAATGAGATTAAACAATCCAGATCGCTGACTGTCTGTAAACTGTCAATCACAGCCTAGTAAAATCAATTTCACATGGATGTGAATGAAAGGAGGTTTCAACCCAGCTGATGTGTTTTTCCCTTTCTAGGAAGTTACAGGTGTTGCTTTCTCTACCTGAGCCAGCTGGTGTATGGACTGTCTGGACGGCATTCTAGCTTCCAGGAAGGGGTCTCTGCAATGGGGAGCTCCAGGCAGTGCTCTCTGAATTGGGGAGGCTTCCCAGCAGGGGTTTCTGTAACGGGGGGTTTCCTGGTGTGGGATCTCTTATGGGGGAAGGGGGGGGTCTCTGATGGGGATGGTCGGGTCACCCTTGTGCTGTGCAGAGTGGGGGGTGACCCAGAAAATCCAGTGGTGGGGATGGCAAAATTATTTTGCGGCGGGATGGGGACCCTGCCGCCGCCTGCTCAAAATGACGGCCGATAGCGGGATTCGCGAGGGAATCCCTCGCAATCCCCGCTGTGCATAAATTTGCGTGTCAAGGGATTTCACTCTGGTTTCCATTCTGAGTTCCAACACAAATCATAGGTGATTCATCTTCAGCGGGAGAACATAGTCTCCCAAATGGAGAATTCTGGCCCTGGTTTCACCAATGCCCTGTTCAGCTGCAGTAAAACTTTTATATTCCATTCCCATTGCAATAAACAATGACATTCCATTTGCCTTCTGTTGTGCTGGACTTCTTTTAACTAACCATAGGAGACCCAAGAACAGGTTATAATAGTTTGTTTATGACTTGATCATGGAGGAAACCTCTGGAGGAGCACCCTGCTCTAATACAGCTCTCACAGTTCTATCACAGCAATCACAGGAAGAGCATTCTAATATAACTCCCACCTAGATACTGACTACTATACAGTTCGTCAGTACACAGAACAGTGAGATAAAATTCCAATCTTGCCTACGTAGGTTTATTATTAAACCTTCACCAAAAAGCTTGTTTGTAATCTTCTATCTTCCAACTGTCTTCTTAAAAAAAAAAAAATAGCCTTGCTGGCGGATTCTGTTGATATTAGGACCTTGAGAGAGAGCACTTGACAAGCATACAATTTTACTCTAATGCAGGGCTGTTGATCTATCCCTCTTTTACTAAATCTATTAACTCACTCTTACACCTTCCTAATCAATTGTTGTACCTACGATTGGAGGAAGGTATAGGGGAGATGTCAGAGGTCGGTTCTTTACACCGAGAGTGGTGGGTGCACTGCCAGCAGAGGTGGTGGAGTCAGAGTCATTAGGGACATTTAAGCGACTCTTGGACAGGCACATGGACAGCAGTAAATTGAAGGGGTGTAGGTTAGGTTGATCTTCGATTAGGATAAATGGTTGGCACAACATCCTGGGTTGAAGGGCCTATACCAACCGTGTAATGCCCAAATTGGGATTATAGAACATAGAACAGTACAGCACAGTACAGGCCTGCTCCAAAGCCCCCGTTACTCTAATGTACCTGCCTCCTTGACCCATCAGTTTCTCCATCTGAAACCTCGCTCTCTCACCCACCGATATTGCCACCATTCCGCCCTGCTATCGAAGCCTGAATGGAACACCTTACTCACCCAGCCCTTACCTGGTCCTACACCCTCAAGTGAGTCTCCTGTAACAGCACCACATTGGCACTCCAGCTCTTCGAAGGCAAGAAGACTCTTACTCGCTTCACTGGTCCGCCCAACCCCCGCACCTTCCACGTTATCATTTGGAATGGGGGTCTCTCAATCCCTCCCGATGCTCGAAATGCTTGGCGAACTGCTGCTCAAATTCCACCGCCAACACCTCAGCCAGCTTATCCGCCGTAATGGGCGCAGCCCCACCCGGCGAGCTCCCATCATCTTTCCACCAACAGAATGCCACACCGAACACAAGCTCTCAGATGGACTACCGCTTGCTTCTTTTCATCGTGTATTTTTTTGTTGGGGCTTCGACATCCTTTAGTGACTAGAAATCAATCATATGAAATTAGGGTGACGGAATTTTTGTACTTCTCGCAAGTCCATCGGGTGTACTCCTGGATTGTTTTGATTCATTTCTTTGACCTGGACAAGGCACTGTTGGCAGGGATGATTGGATCGGAGTATTCGCCAATCGTGGTCTGACCATGTGCTGCATTGGGTGGCTTTGCGGGTGGCAAGGGGGAGTCCTCCGCAACCACAGTGGAGTTTGGATGTAGGGTTGTTGGCGGATAAGGAGGTTTGCAAAAATATAGGAGTGGCTATCTGGAACTATGTGGAGCAGAATAAGACAGGGGAGGTTTCCGCCTCCACGTTGTGGGAGGCAATGAAGATGGTAGTAAAGGGGCAGTTTATCTAGCTCCAGGTGCAGAAAGAGAGGGAGGAGTGGGCTGAGAGGTTGTGGTTGGTGGAGGCCATTCTGAGAGTTGAGCAGAGGTACTCAATGGCGCCTGAGGAGGAGCTGTTGAAGGAGAGACAGAAGCTCCAGATGGAGTTTGGACTTGTGTCCACAGGAAAAGCAGTGGGGCAACTGCTCAGGGCCAGGGGGGGGTAATATGAATATGGGGAGAAACACAAGCATCCTGTTGGCTATCAGCTGAGGAGGCATGCGGCGGCGTCGAGAGAAATTTGGAGGATAAGAGATGACGGAGGTATTGTGGTAACTGGACTGAAGGAGGTGAATGGGGTATTTGAGGCTTTTTACCTGAAATTGTATACCTGGGAGCCTCCGGTGGGGGATGAGGGTATGAGGTGGTTTTTGGATGGAGTTCTCAAGGGTGCTGAAGGTGCAGGGACTGGGGGAGGTAATGGATTCTGTGGGGTCGATGCAGATGGGGAAGGCCTCGGGTCCGGAAGGGGTACCAGCCAAATTCTAAAAGAAGTTTGGGTCAGAGCTGGGCCCCTGTCAATAAAGATGTATAATGAGTCGATGAAGAGGGCAGAGCTCCACCCACTCTGTCTCAGGCCTTGACATCGCTCATTTTAAAGAAGGGCAAGGACCCGGAGCAGTGTGGGTCGTACCATCCGATTTCGCTGTTGAATGTAGATACAAAGGTACTGGAGACGCAGATAGAGGATTGTGTGCTGAGGGTGATAGGTGAGGACCAGACGGGATTTCTGAAAGGGCGGCAGCTGTTGATAAATGTCTGGTGGTTACTGACTGTAATTATGATGTCCTTGGAGGATTTGATTTGATTTATTGTCATGTGTACCAAGTTACAGTGAAAAATATTGTTCTGCGTACAGCCCAGACAGATCGTTCCATACATGAAAAAAACATGGGACATACATAAATACACAATGTAAATACATAGACTCGGGCATCGTGTGAAGCATATGGAGTGTCGTACTACTCAGTAGAGATGATGTGTGAAGAGATCAGTTCAGTCCATAAGAGGGTCATTCCGGAGTCTGGTAACAGCGAGGAAGAAGCTGTTTTTGAACCCGTTAGTGCGTGTTCTCAGACTTTTGTATCTCCTGCCCGATGGGAGAGGTTGGAAGAGAGAATAACTTGGGTGGGCAGTGTCTTTAATTATGCTGCCCGCTTTCCCAAGGCAGAGGGAGGTGTAGACAGAGTCAATGGATGGGAGGCAGTTTCGCATGATGGACTGGGCTGTGTTCACAACTTTGTGTAATTTCTTACCAAGAGGTTGAAGTGTTGTGGCGATGGATGTCGAGAAAACATTCGATCGGGCTGAGTGGGCCTACATATTCGAGGTGCTGGGACGGTTTGGACAGGGATTCGTAGACTGGGTTTGGCTGTTGTATAAAGCGCCTAAGGCGAGTGTTTGGACAAACCAGGTCAGCTCAGAGTATGTTGGGTTGCACCAGCGTACGAGGCAGAGGTGTCTGCTCCCCACTGCTCCTTGTCTTCACAATTGTGCCGATGGCGCTTAGGGTCTTGAGGCGGTGGAGGATTATTGAGCGGCGGGGGGGCGGCTGCTTTGTACGCAGATGATCTCCTGCTGTATATTTCAGACCCGGTCGAGAGCTTCAACAGGATCATGGGGATTTTTGGGGGGTCTAGTCTCTTTTCAGGATATAAGGCCAATATGGGGAAAAGTGAGATATTCCCAATTAAGGCCCGGGGACAGGGGGAGGAGTTTGGGGAGGCTTCCGCTTCGGCTGGTAGGAGCAGCTTTTTGTTACCTTGGGATACAAGTGGCGCAGAGTTGGCCCAACTGCATGAGTTGAATTTGTCGAGGTTTGTGGAGGGAATGAAGGCAGACTTTAAGAGGTGGGATCTGCTGCCATTGTCAGCTCCAGATGGTAAACATGATGGTGTTGCCGAAGATTTTGGTTGTATTTCAGAACCTCCCGATCTTTGTGCCCAAGTCCTTTTTTTGGAAGGTTAATGGGATGATTTTGAGGTTTGTGTGGGAGGGTAAGGCTCTGCTGGTGAGGAAGGTATTCTTGGAGAGGGATTGAAGGTCAGTGATGTGGGGGGGCGGTGGGGGGGAATTGAGGTGGCCTCAAGTGAAGGAACCAGTTTGAGAGCACTATTGCTGGTGCGCCTTCCGTTCCCGCTGGTCAAATACTCCATGAGCCTGCCAGGGGTATTAGTGTTGAGGTTGTTGAACCAGTGCCGGCAGCATTTTAGAATGGAAGTAAATTCCGATTTATAGCAATCATAGGTTTGCCTCGATGAGGTTCCGGGGGTGGCGGCAGATGAGGATAGAATACTTTCGGAAATTATTGTTGGAGGGAAGTTTGCAGACCTGGAGGGGCTGGAGGGGACATATCAGTTTCTGAAGGGGAATGGGTTCAGGTATCTGCAAATAAGGGACTTGATGAGGAAGGACGTGACCTTGCTTCTGGTGCTGCCACACATGATGCTGCAGGACAAACTCCTGTCTAAGGAGGAAATAGGAGAGTGCAAGGTCTCTGATATATATGGGGAGCTGTTGAAGAGAGAAAGTGTCCCGGTGGAGGAGGTTAGGCGTACGTGGGAGGAGGAGCTTGGTCGGGTGCTGGGGGCTGGAGTATGGAGTGAGGCTTTGTGGTGGGTTAATGCGTCCTCGTCATTTACAAGACTAAGTATCATCCAGTTTAAAGTGGTACACAGGACCCACATAACGGATTTGCAGATGTAATGTTGAAGGTTTTGGGGGCAAAGAGTCTGGTGGTGGCAATATTTGGCGTGTTGGAGGATCCGGGAGTGCCGGTGGGGAGAGGCCGATATGTTGGCCTATGCGTTGTTGATAGCCCGAAGACAGATTTTGTTGGGCTGGTGGGACTCAAAGCCACTTAGTACAGGGGTGTGGATGAGTGATTTGGCAGAGTTCATACACTTAGAGAAAATCCAGTTTGCCGTCAGAGGTGCAGAGGAGGATTCACCTAAGGGTGGAAGCTGTTCATTGACTTCTTTATTGAGACATCAGCGCGGGGGGGGGTCATTTTCAGTTTGGGCTGGTGGTCTGGGTTAAAAGTTTAAAAAAGGGGGTGGGTGGTGCCAGGGTGCCAGCAGGTAGAGTGGTGGTGGGGGAGGGGGGAGTGTCAGGATGTTGAGGCTATGGCCGTGGTTGGTTTTTGTTTTTCTTCTTTGCTATGTATGTATTTGAAAATGCCTCCAATAAAATATTTTTCAAAAAAAAATAATGGATTCGAACAATCTCCCTGCAACAAATGTTCTGCTAACTGGCCTTTCGTTTACTGTTTTTGGAAGTACTTCCTGGAGGAAAGCTGTGAGATTTGGGGTTTCGGATTCATGAGATATTACAAGTAGCATCTCAATTGCATAAGGCCAGAAATAAACCTCATGGAATTCAGGACTTTATGGCAAAATATACATCAAGATGCAATTGTGAGCCGATATAACACCTCAGCAAGATTGTAGTGAAGTAACATGCACAGATCAATATGAAAATCAGAGGCAATTGAACTGGAGTAGTGCAGATTTATTAGGATGCTGGTATGAAGAAATAAAAATACAAAGAAAACCTGATTAATTGGTACTGTTCCCATTGGGACAGAGGACGTAGAAAAGTGATTGGTTTGAGGTTTTTAAAATTATGAAGGAAATATACCAAACCAAAACAGTCTGTCACCAATGATTGACGAATCTTGAACTATCTATAAGATGAAATGCAAAGATTTAGAATGAGATTCAAGCAGAGACATTGTCAATATTTCAGAATAAGTTAGGTAGGTAGTTGAAGTGGAAATGAAGGGGTGTCATTTCCCGTGGCCCATAGAAAGCCTCCTATCGGGCTGCATCACAGCCTGGTATGGCAACTGCTTGGCCCAGGACCGCAAGAAACTTCAGAGAGTCGTGAACACCGCCCAGTCCATCACACGAACCTGCCTCCCATCCATTGACTGCATCTACACCTCCCGCTGCCTGGGGAAAGCGGGCAGTATAATCAAAGATCCCTCCCACCCGGCTTACTCACTCTTCCAACTTCTTCCATCGGGCAGGAGATACAGAAGTCTGAGAACACGCATGAACAGACTCAAACAGCTTCTTCCCCACTGTCACCAGACTCCTAAATGACCCTCTTATGGACTGACTTCATTAACACTACACCCTGTATGCTTCATCCGATGTCAGTGCTTATGTAGTTAAATTGTATATGTTGTGTTGCCCTATTATGTATTTTCTTTATATTCCCTTTTCTCATGTACTTAATGATCTGTTGAGCTGCTCGCAGAAAAATACTTTTCACTGTACCTCGGTACACGTGACAATAAACAAATCCAATCCAATCCCAGTAGTTAGCATTGCTGCCTCACAGTGCCAGAGACCCTTGTTCGATTCTGGCCTTGGGCGGCTGACTGTGTGGAGTTTGCACATTCTCCCCGTGTCTGTGTGGGTTTCCTCTGGGTGCTCCCGTTTCCTCCCACTATCCAAAGATGTGCATGTGAGGTGGATTAGCCACACTAAATTGCCCCTTAGTCTCCAAAGATTAACTGGGGTTACAGGGATAGGATGGGGTAGTGGGCCTATGTAGGATGCTCTTTCAGAGGGTCGGCACAGACTCGATGCAGCATCTCCTTCTGCACTGTAGTGATGCTACAATTCTATGAAGGGATATGAGATTAGGACAGTGTTATGGGACTGGGAATACTGCTCAAGTGGATCATAAATAAACACTATTAGCCTATTTCAGTGTTGTAATATCTATGTGATGCACTGTTGGTCACCTGTGTCATTGCACTTGGGATGTTTCGACCAAGTACAGTATTCAGGTCAGAGTCTTTGAGGGTGGGGTTAATTGGATAATGGGGAGGGAGAGGGGGAAAATAATGGGTGGAAGGGATTGTGAATAGACAAGAAAGGGTGTGCAGTTGGATTCAGCAGAAAGAGGGGACATGGGACATCGACTGGATGCTAGCAGTCTCGATGAGAAAAGTTGCTTCAGGAAACCAGAAATATTAGTTAGCTTTTGATGAATTTTCCTGTTTGCTTGATATTAAGTGATTGCAAGTGAGTTTGGTTGCTAAAATTGATGTATTTAGCGCGCATCTCTAAAAATAACTTCTCTGGCCATCCCATCAGCTCGGATGTTTTCCTATGAACCATTGTAAGCATCCTTCTCTTCCTTATCCAAATTCTGCCCCTCAGTAACATCATTGGCTGTCAATACTGTCATAATATCCACTCATGTATATAATGGAGTGCAGACAGGCAGTGATTGACACACAGGATGACCAGTAAGCACACAGCACAGTGCAGCCAATCACCAGACAGGACACTACCACTATAAAGCCAGAGGGCACTAGGTTTCCCGCTCTCTCTGGACCCAGCCACTGAGACAGTCAGAGTCCACGAGCTAGCACAGTGCAAACACCATGCGGTAGCTAGTGAGTCTGGTCAGGCTAGTACAAGGTCTCCAGTCAGTTCAGTATAGTGTCGACCCACAGCTGAATATGTATATCAGTTCTATCGTTGAATAAAACCGTGTTGGATCTTCTCCAGTGTTAGACGTTTGTTTCTAGCTTCCCTGCATCGAGTGCAGTCCACATCGAACCTACCTGCCTAACTCATCATGGTACCAGAGTGATACTGATCTTAACGGACCTACCTCGAGTGAATCAGCATTGACCAGTAAGCAGCCACCCGGTGAAATGGAAAACATCCAGCCTCCTCCGCAGCTCCGCATCTCCGGCAACCTCGGCGCCAATTGGAAAATCTTCAAACAAAAGTTCCTCTTGTACATCGAGGCTCCGACCTCGAAGCAGCGTTGGATGCCAGGAAGATCGCGCTATTTCTCTCCACCGCGGGGAACCACACCATCCACATCTACAACTCTCTTACGTTCGCTGACGGCGAAGACAAAACAAAATTCAAAACAGTCCTGCTGAAGTTTGACAGCCACTGCGACATTGAGGTGAATGAGAGCTTTGAACGGTACATTTTCCAGCAGAGGCTTCAGGGTAAGGATGAACCTTTTCAGTCCTTCGTGACCCATCTCCGCATCCTAGCGCAGTCATGTAACTATGACTCGACGGCTGATTCCATGATCCGGGATCAGATCGTTTTCGGGGTCCACTCTGACTCTCTTCGGCAGCAGCTCCTGAAAGTCAAACAGTTGACCCCCTCTGTCGTTATCGAAACGTGCATTGTCCATGAGCATGCTAAGAATCGTTACTCCCACATCAGGGCGGCAGAAACTGCTAAGCTGGCCTCCCTCGAGGCGGAACGGGTGCAGGCCATTGCACAAATGCAGGGCCTGAGCATCGAGGAGAGTGGCCGTTTCGCGCGCATTTCCTGGGTCCCTGCGCACGCGCGCCACGACCGAGTGGACGACGAGCCCGACAACCCGACTGCGCAGGTGTGTACGTCGACCGACCGCACTGCGCATGCGCGATGGCGCATGGAACGTGCTGACGTCGGCGTCATGATGTGTCCGAACTGTGGCTCCGTCCATTTAAAGCGGCAATGTCCGTCAAAAGAACGCCAGTGTCTACAGTGTGGCAAGCTTGGCCACTACGCAGCCCTTTGCAGATCTGCTCCACTGCTCAGCAGCCAGCGATCCCAGCTGCGGCGCAGAGGTCTCCGCTCAATACAACAAGGCATGCCAGATTCCTATCCCGACAGCCCAACAGACCCTGATGCTGAGTGCCTCAAGTCCCCATACCGGGTGAGCATCATAACTACACATGCGCTGCCTTCCACCACAACGGCGAAATGCCTCTCGATCCTCAGTGTGGATCCCGACGACGAGTGGTCTGCTGTCCTCACAGTTAACAAGGCTCGCATCCGATTTAAACTGGACACCGGCGCATCAGCGAACCTTATCTCAAAGTCCGACCTCAACACCATCCGCGCCAGACCAAGCATTCTTCCACCGGCCTGCCAGCTCCTTGACTACAATGGCAATGCCATAGCTGCCAGTGGCTCCTGTCAACTAGGGGTATCCAACAAAGCGATCAAGGCAACACTGCGGTTTGAAATCGTCGGGCCTGACAGAGCGTCCCTGCTCGGTGCTCGAGCCTGCAAGCTCCTGAACCTGGTTCAGCGAGTCCACACCATGTCATCATCACCGGCGACGGCCTCGCCTGATGGAAACTTGCAAGCCGACAGAGATGACATTATCACGCAGTACCACAGCGTATTCGATGGAATGGGAGTGCTCCCATACCGAAATAAAATCCTGCTCCAGCCGAACGCCACCCCTGTAATTCATGCACCACGCCGGGTGCTGGCACCCCTCAAGGAACGTCTGAAGAGCAATTACAGGACCTCCAAGACCAGGGCATCATATCGAAGGTCACAGAGCAAACAGACTGGGTCAGCCCCATGGTCTGCATAAAGAAGCTGTCAGGGGAGCTTCGCATTTGCATTGACCCTAAGGATCTAACCCGCAACATCATGCGGGAGCATTACCTGATACCAAAACGTGAAGAGTTGACCAGTGAGATGGCTCATGCCAAATTCTTTACTAAGCTGGACGCCTCCAAGGGTTTTTGGCAAATACAGCTGGACGCGTCCAGTCGCAAGCTGTGCACGTTCAACACCCCGTTCGGTCGCTACTGCTACAACTGGATGCCTTTTGGGATCATATCTGCCTCCGAAGTATTTCACCGCATCATGGAGCAGATAATGGAGGGCATCGAGGGGGTGCGAGTATACGTTGGCGACGTAATTATCTGATCCTCTACGCTCCAGGAACACATGGGCCAACTCCATGAGGGTCACCTTGGGGTCGAGAAATGCCGACGCAGAGCTCGGGGGGCGGTCTATTGGCCGGGCAACAGCCAGGACATTGCCGACACAGTCCTCAATTGTCCTACCTGTCAGAAGTTTCAGCCAGCTCAACCCAAAGAAACGTTGCAGCAGCACGAAATTGTGATCTCTCCGTGGTCCAAAGTCGGTGTAGACCTTTTCCATGCCAAGGGGCGTGACTACGTACTCCTGGTCGACTACTTCTCCAGTTACCCAGAAGTGGTGAAACTGTCCAACCTCATGTTGAAGGCGGTAACCAAAGCCTGCCAAGAAACGTTCGCCAGGCATGGGATTCCACTCACGGTAATGAGCGACAACGGTCCTTGCTTTTACAGCCAGGAATGGTCTGATTTTGCACAGTCCTACAACTTCTGTCATGTTACCTCCAGTCCCCACTACCCGCAGTCAAACGGGAAGGCCGAGAAAGGGGTCCATATTGTAAAGCGGTTGCGGTGCAAAGCTGAAGACTCAGGCTCCGACTTCAACCTGGCGATGCTGGCATACAGGGCAACCCCACTGTCCACTGGGTTATCTCCAGCGCAGATGCTCATGAATCGCACTCTGAGAACCACAGTTCCAGCCATCCATGTTCAAGACCTTGACCACCTCACAGTCTTACAGAAAATGCAGCAGTCACGGGCCCAACAGAAGGCCACATACGATGCTCATGCCATGGATCTACCCGAGCTGGCCCCAACTGATCAAGTTCGTGTCCAGTTGCCTGAGGGCGGCTGGTCAGCCACAGCTGTTGTGATCAAACAAGTGGCCCCAAGATCGTTCCTTGTCCGCATGGCTATTGGCTCCCTGCTATGGCGCAACAGACGGGCACTGCGAAAAGTTCCACGCCCGCTACCTGCAATGCTTCAACCGGACGTACCCTGCCACGAGGCCACCGATCTACCAGCAATCCTGCCGGCCCATGCGACGACTGCGATGGCAGCGATCCAGCCTACCCACGTGCAGGCGGCTCCTGATCCACCTCTGTGGCGATCAACAAGAATTCGTCACCCACCACAAAAACTGAATCTGTAGACTGGACTTTTGTACATTTTGTGACTTCATCGATTTAACCTCTGTAAATATTGTTTCTTTTGCCATGTACCTGCACTATCGACACCTATATACATTCATTTAGACACCTTTTGTATATAGTTAGGCATATATATATATATATATACGCACGCACATCTTAGTATTTATTTATCTAAAAAAAAGGGGGGGGAGATGTCATAATATCCACTCATGTATATAATGGAGTGCAGACAGGCAGTAATTGACACACAGGATGACCAGTAAGCACACAGCACAGTGCAGCCAATCACCAGACAGGACACTAACACTATAAAGCCAGAGGGCACTAGGTTTCCCGCTCTCTCGGGACCCAGCCACTGAGACAGTCAGAGTCCACGAGCTAGCGCAGTGCAAACACCATGCGGTAGCTAGTAAGTCTGGTCAGGCTACTAAAAGGTCTCCAGTCAGTTCAGTATAGTGTCGACCCACAGCTGAATATGTATATCAGTTCTATCGTTGAATAAAACGGTGTTGGATCTTCTCCGGTGTTAGACGTCTGTTTCTAGCTTCCCTGCATCGAGTCCAGTCCACATCGAACCTACCTGCGTGACAAATCAAGTACCAGCTCCTATATTTATGCTAATGGCTGTTCTACCTCTTCCGCCACTACCCTACAAGAACTTTCAAGCTTGTCTTATATCTTGGATGAGTAGCAATTTCTTACAGTTGAACATCCGTAAGATCCCTGCCATAATTTTTACTCCCTTGCCGTTAAATCCATTTCACTTCCAGTTCACTTCATTGCTAAATGAACCAAGAGACGTGAACCCAACTGTCCTCATTATTGCAAAGCTGAGCTTTATTTTCCTTTCCATCACTTAAGTTTATTTTCACCTCTACTTACTCTTTTCCATGCTTTGTCACCATGATATTCGAATGGCCTTTGCTAGTTTTTCACTCTTCTCCCTCCATATATTACTACTTGTCCAAGGCTCAGTCTTCTATGCCATATCTCGCACAAAGTTCCACTAACCCGTCCCTTCTCAGCATGTCACCATCATTCATTTTGTGCCTCTCAACATATTAAATTTTTATAAACTCATCCAATCCTTTCACGGCCTTGTTAAACTCGACTTCTGCAATCATCCCAACCATGTGGCACAGTGGTTAGCACTGCTGCTTCACAGTGCCAAGGATCCGGGTTCATTTCCAGCCTTGGGTGACTATCTGTGTGGAGCTTGCACTTTCTCCCATAGTCCAAAGAAGTGCAGGTTAGGTGGATTGGCCATGCTAAATTGCCCTTAGTGTCCAAAAGGTTAGATTGGGTTCCGGGGATAGTGTGGGGGTTCTTTCAGAGGGTCGGTGCCGATTCGATGGGCCAAATGGCCTGCTTCTGGCACTGTTGGAACTTTGTCTCCTCCCACATCCTTCTGTCTTCTGAATCTTTTGATTGTTTCTTCCCTCTTCTCACACCCAACCCCATTACTCTCATCACTATTTCCCATGTTAGTCACTGATGCTGTAAACTGATAAAGCTTTCTGATCCTCTTGCCCTCTCCCACCCGCTTTAAAACATTTAGTCCAAATGAAATGTTTTCAAACATCAATTCTTCTGAATTAAGGAGAATGCAGTTAATCAAAAGAACATCCGTACCATAGGCTGGATGCGTTGCATTGCAGCAATGAAACTGAATGATTGTTGAACTTGAGCGTGAATTTTCAGAGCACAAAAAGACAAATATTCACCATACAGCTGTATAAGGTGTAATAAATTATTCTGGAAGATGTACCATGCTGAATTTTCTTATTGTTATCCATTTCATTTACTGACCTTGAGGTCTTGCCCTTGTATACTCTATTGAGAATTTAATGTCATCTAAAAAATTGATTGTTTCTCTTGCACTGTCTCAACTGTAATTGTGATTAATAGTAGTTAGCTGGGGAAAGGCAGACTAGTTTGTCTGCTTGCAATTACTTTGTGATAAATGGAGTTCTTTTACTTGTCCATTGGTGCATTGAAGAAAACTGATGTAATCTAAGTTTGAAGACTGGAAGAATTACAAACTTCACTCATAAGATGTCTGTTGTACAGAAGTGAGTATTGTTGAAAGCTGGATTTACATAAGCACGATATGAAATCCCAATTCTTTCTGTGTCCAATGTTTTATTTGGGCATTTTTATGTAGGAAAAAGCAACAGCCATTTTGCATGCAGCTAATTTGGCAACTGCAAAGAATTGAATGCCTAATCTATTTTTTAGTAGTGGCACAGATACTGCAAGAACTCCATTCCCTTCTAGTAACCGTATGCAATCTTTAATGTACACTTGAATTAACTGCTGTCTCTTGGTTTTTCATGGATCATTTGAGTGATAGTACCTCCAGCAATGCAGAACTTAGCTACAGCATTGATGCATCATTGTAGATTCTGTGCTACTGTCCCATTGTGGAATTTGAACCACAGTACTTAGAAACAACATTAACAAAGGATCATTTTAGAATGTTGATTCTTAGCACTAAATGGGATTGATCAACAACTATTTAGTGTCTTCCATGTTCAATACGAATGCTGTGTGAAATTATATCCCGTTATCAGCCTGAAAACCCAAGTGCAAGTAGATAATGGGGTATTCTGTGCATTGAATAGTTGGCCTATCACACAAGTAAGAATGAATGAAGTATATTAACCAGGGAAGGAAACTGGAACTCTTTCTCAAAAACTAGAAACTGAATATGGGAAAGCAAGTTATTCCCATCTAGTTTTGGGTCGGTCGCTATCCTGAAATTGTGAAAGTAATGCCTGTTTCCAAAAATGGCAGAGTAAGATCTGTGAGCTAAATGAGTCTTTAAATGGTCTTTGTTGCTGGTGTGTCAGAAAGAGCCATGACTTTCGTAGCAATAAATTTCATGCCTTGAACTCATTACTCGTACTTTAATGGACACTACTTTGGGTGGAAAGCGAAATCGATTCTTGATGGCCAGGCGCTCCTGCTGACTATTTAGCTTTCTATTCTCTAGTGTTTTATTTCATAGCACAAGATGCTGGGTTTTCCCTTGGATAGTTTTTCCCGAGGCAAAAAAAATCTAGGCCATCTAATGTCTTGACCTTTTAACATTGTTCACTGGGTTTGAAGTGTTGAAGTAAAAATTTATACATTGGCATATAATGTCGCAAATAATTCGTTTTTCTAGGAACTCTTGTTGATGTGGGGCTTTGTGCTTTCAAGTGCTCAATCATTTTATTAGTTTCTGGCCAATAGAGTCACTTCCGATTAACATTAGGATGTATTCATGAAATCTGTGCTCAACTAGGCTTGGTCATATTGAGCTAGAGTTTGTTCTTGTAACAATACAGTAGAAGCATCAGTTTCACTTATTATTTAGCCTCTATCTTCCTCAAGCACTGCTGCACCCCTGTCATCGCCACCCCCCCCCCCCCCCCACCCAGAATATTTACCAGATTGTAAACTTGCTTTTCTATTGTCTTTTGATTTACAGTGAAAAGTGGACATGACTTTGTTTATTAGAGGTGAAGGGGTAAAGACATTTTAAGCAAGATTGCAAATATGGCAGCCATGTGACCTGCAGGTTTTCAGCTCACTAGTCAAATGAATATTCAATTTACTATGATAAAAATATAAACTGAAGAAAAATGACAAGATGGATGTGCAAATTAACACTCTGACAAAGCTAATGATGCACTCCAAGTACCTTCTGCTTTTGGAGCTCTGAGCAGCTTCATTTTTTATGCAGGAATGTTTGTTTTCTGGCTGTTCAGACGTCAGTACAATTCCACATGGAGTTTCAGTTGTGCTGGAGGTGTGCAGTCAAGCACGTCTGTTGGTTTGTACACCCTGTATTGGCAATAATATGTTGCATCCTGTCAACTACTGTGTTATTTTTTGGACAATTACATTTGTAACTAGAGTAGCTATTTGGTGATATTTATGTCTGCACTTGAAAGTAACATAATGCTCGTAATCTTTTCAGCAGTGTGCAGAGCTGTCTCATCAATAGGTTTGTGCGGTGATGTTGCTAAGATCACCATTTATGAACTATTGTGCTGAATGAATGAATATAAACTGAACTTTTTTTTTAATGCTTACCTGATAGAAATGACTGTAGAGTGCACACCAGCTATTTCAGTTAAATATTTCTATTTCTATTAAATACAAGTACAAAATTGCACTAGTTTTTTTGAGGTCAAAATAATTCAGCTAAATTATACAGCCGAAGGGCACAGCATAGATTTGCACTCAGCTGTGCCAGTTACAAATCAGTAAGGAATACTGAAATAAACCCCAGTTTTGAATAGCTGGTAAATTTAAAAGCTGGTTAGACCAGCCCCAGAGACCAGAAAAATGCACCTTACTCAAAAACAATTAAAGACACTGTTTTACCAAGTGTTACTGTTTTCATTAAATGCTTCAGATCGTTACATCGTCTTGATGCTAATTCTCCATTTTGCACCGAGCTCGTGGGCTGTGCAGCATTGTACTCTTTTGGGGAGCACTGAGTTTAATGAGCTTGATAGTCCGTGGAGCTCAATAAATCATATGACACACTGCATTTCTCCTTTTCTAAATAAAATCATTTATCACACAGTATTTATTTGCCATGCTCAAAAGATTGATCTCTCAACATAAAGTGTGTACTCAACCATTTTGTGTCTTACTTCTAGTGGGTAAGTTACGAAAACGCTGGTTGAAGGAGAGTATCTCTGATGTCGGTGTTGGGATGCTGAAATCTGTTAAGCAGTATGTGGATCCCAACAATATTTTTGGAAACCAAAATCTTCTGTAAATCGGATGTGCTCAGCAGCTGAAGCTTGGATTCTTGGACAGTAAGCAAATCCCACCATCTTAAAGATGAAATCTCCAGACTATCAAAAAATAATTAACAACTTACACTTTGTAAACTTTGTAGTAGAATTTGTCAGCTAAAATTTCTTTAATATGGGACACAGAGCAAGTGTTTGCAGAAAAGATGTGAAACTTATTATGTTGCTTCTATGCCCTGTTACAATAAAACTGAGAATGTGTTTGACCAATGTATTCAGCAGCAAGCAGGACATGCAATTGTCAGTTTAAAAAAAGCACTAAATGCTTGGAAGTCACATAATTACCTTGTAATTTTTTTTAAAGGCATGGGTGATCAGCTCTGATTGTAATTTCTGCCTATTTACGTCCTTCAATAACTTTTGCACCAATCATATAGCCATACCTGCTTGTTATTGGTAACTTTTTTTTTGCATGTTAATTCAATTCTATAAGCAAATGTTACTTAATGTTAAACTATCAACTTTGTACAATGTTCTCTCTAAGTCAGTGACTTTTCTGTCAGCTTCCTACGGGGAAAATATCATTGTACAGAATGGATATACTGTATGCACCTCCTTTGTGAATTATGGGTTTTTGATTAAATTAAAATGTTGCAAATGTTAACTTCCAGGAAGGAGAAATATTCTTGATAGTGTCCTGGGGACTAAAGGATAACATTAATATTTACAAAATAGGGATAAATGGATAATGTTACTTGCATCATCCATGTAATTAAAGTATTTTTTTGAATTCTTTCAATACTGGATACTTTTTCAGTTGTCCTTGTATGAGCGTGTTCTATTTCAAGTTATGCTGAGCATTAAACGGGTTTCTATAAATCAAAATCCGAAATCACAACCACAAGACAATTTTTTAACTTGCATGGTGTTTTGGAAATTGTTACATTTAATATATAACATTATCGCGGTGTGTGATGACTCACTTTCCTATTTAAGACATCAATATTTTGCTTGAATGAAAATCAAGATTGGGTGTGTGATAACATTTAATTAGCAGTGTGCAGTGTTCTATATTACATTCTAAAATATGTTTACGGTTCTTCCAGAGGCTGTATCCATTTTACTAAGCATTCATTGTTAACTTGAGTTTCTGGCATTTCACTTGTGAAAGAACTAGCATAACTTTGATATTGGTGAACCATTGGCTGTGTAATCAATACTTTTAGCTCCCTCAAGTGGCTGTGTATATGGTGTGCCTTTTACCAGCAGTAATGCTTGGTGTACAGTTGAATATTAAGTTTACCCACTCCCTTCCTCATCTGACTCCAGCACTGATGCCTATTTTTCAGGCATAGATTAAAAAAAAAAGAAATAATACATTGTGAAAAATTCATACATCCGGTTTGCACATCATAAGTTATCCCATCTGTATCTTGAAGATTACAAATAATGTGCGGTTACTCTTGAGATGAAGCCGGAATAAACACAATTGGAGTGTCAGTCCGTGTCATTGTGAGTTAGATAATGAGCTGAGTATGGATATTCTCTGCCAGTTTGTTAGGAGAGTCAGAAGGGAACAATAACAGTGGACGGGAGAATTCTTGCCTTTTAGCTTTCTAAAGAGGCAGCCTAGGAACTAGCTGCATGTGCAACATTTTGGCTGCAGTTATGAGGTTAGAGAGCAAAGGGGGATGATAAATTGCAAATAATAGGAGACATGTGACGAAGAACCAGCTCAAAGGTTTTGGCTAAGTATCTCTTTTTATTTGTAATAATGTTTAGAAATAAATATTCATGTTTGTACCTTCCACCAATTTGCTAATTGTTTTTTTTTCTTCTGGAGGTAATTTATAAATACAGTATGCCAGAAACTCATTGTCTGTGGCTCCATTTGTAAACATTCTGTAGCTGAACATTGTTTTGTCAACCTAGTTTACAAAGTTTTCATATTCTCAACAAACGTGATGAGCAGTTTCCTGTCCTTAACTCTGTTGGCTCTTACATTGTTGTTGGCAAGATACTGATGTGATTTAATTTGGATTTTGTTTTAAATAAACTTGTAAGGAATTGCTCATCAAACATTTGAATTTCTTTAAACCATTTCAATGTTGGTACTTTGTTTCTAACTGTGCATTTGTGGGATGCCAAAACCATGCATTTAAAGCTGCGTTTAATGTAAATAAATAAAAAGAAAATCATGTGTTTGAAAATATCTCAACAAGAAATGCTAAAACAATTGTTGCAAGGATACATTTGTATCTGACCTCCATTTCTCACCATAATCTCTTAGTTTCTAACCTCTGCAATAGCTTGGGTAGCTGCATTTCAGTGGCCTTTACTTGAACTAGCCTTGGCCTGTGTCCGCTGTTTATATTTACATATGTCAACCTTTTCCCCCCTGCTCGCCCAGTCGCACTCATGGCCACCTTCAAAATTGTGTCATGACGTGTAGAAAGATTAAAAACAGCAGTGGGTTATTCAGCCTGCTATATCCCAGCTGATGTTACTACAGGACAATCAGGTCCCAGACTGGAACCCTGGCTCAATAGATTGTTATTTTGTTTTTTGTTTATAGATGTGGATGAACAGAGTCGCAAGACTGCCGATTAACTTTTAACAAAAGAATAAAACATTTACTAACCAAGAAAAGATTAACTACAATATACTACTCCTTCACCCCACCTATATTTTTAAAAGATGTAAATAGATTTGTAAGGATAAAACCAGTTTCTAAATCAATCTTATACTGTAATAGAATTTCTGCAGTGCAGAAGGAGGCCATTTGGCCCATTGAGTCTGCACCAAACCTCTGAAAGAGCATCCTAACCTAGGCCCAAACCCCCACCCTATCATTGTAACCCCTTGTAGGGCCAATTTAGCGTATCCAATCCACCTAACCTACACATCTTTGGACTGTGGGAGGAGACCGGAGCACCCAGAGGAAACCCATGCAGACACGAGGAGAACGTGCAAGCTCCACAGAGACAGTCACCCGAGGTCGGAATTTGACCCAACGTTCTCAGTAAGTACACAGTCCATGTAAACCAAGTGACAGGTGCCACACAAAGCAACTTCTGTGGATTTCTCATCAAATCCTCCCAGATAATATATAATCTTTATTATTGCCACAAGTAGGCTTACATTAACACTGCAGTGAAGTTACTGTGAAAAGCCCATAGTCGCCACATTACGGCGCCTGTTTGGGTACACAGAGGGAGAATTCAGAATGTCGAATTCACCGAACAGCATGTCTTTTGGGACTTGTGGGAGGAAACCGGAGCACCTGAAGGAAACCCATGCAGACACTGGGAGAACGTGCAGACTCCACACAAATAATGACCCAAGCGGGAATCAAACCTGGGGCCCTGGCGCGGTGAAGCTGACCACTGTGCTACCATGTTTGTATCACTGTGACCCAACTAGTCTCACTGGAACTCTGGCTTACTCGTGAATGTTTCCAAACTCCACCCTTGAAGAACTTGCTTGGAATCTTCCCCCAAGCAAAGCTTTCTCTCGAATGCCTTCACCAAGGATCGACCTCCAGGATTTCTATCTCTCCATTCAATTCCTCTGCCTTGAATTACCATGTGCATTCAAGCTTCCGCACAATCTCTCAGATACCCAGCCAAGCCAACAGAACGCTACTGCTTCACATGCTGCATTAAGATGTCACCAAACTTTGGATTTACCTCTGATTACTGGCTTCTCATCTAACTGACTTTAAATATGGTTCTTGCAGAACCCTAAACAGGAGCTTGTCAAATTGCCATTATCATAAACAGGAGCTTGTCAAACTTCTTGCTCTTGTTCCTTTTAACTTAACTGTCTTCCTGGGACATACTTTTGTCCACACTCCCTGTTTGGGACCTTCTGTTTTTTTGATGATATCTGCTCTCTGCATTTCCCTGTGTCTATTGGCTTGAAACTAAATCAAAAGAGTCCTAGAGTGGCGCCTGGTTGTAAAACAGAAGTCATTAACTCTTTGAAATACAACACAAAATTAAACTTAAAAGCTAACACCTACAAATACAAATAATTTACAACAACCTCTGCTTCCTGACTAGCCCTTCCAAGTCTTTACTGCCATTCAATTAGATCATGGCCAATATCATAGATTATCATAGAATTTACAGTGCAGAAGGAGGCCATTCAGCCCATCGAGTCTGCACCGGCTCTTGGAAAGAGCACCCTACCCAAGGTCAACACCTCCATCTTATCCCCATAACCCAGTAACCCCACCCAACACTAAGGGCAATTTTGGACACTAAGGGCAATTTATCATGGCCAATCCACCTAACCTGCACATCTTTGGACTGTGGGAGGAAACCGGAGCACCCGGAGGAAACCCACGCGCACACGGGGAGGATGTGCAGACTCCGCACAGACAGTGACCCAAGCCGGAATCGAACCTGGGACTCTGGAGCTGTGAAGCAATTGTGCTATCCACAATGCTACTGTGCTGGCCTCAAGACCTCCATATTTAATTTTTTTCACTCCAATCACTTATTTTCATTCTACTATGCAGTTTGCCACCCGTTTCTCGGTGCTGCAAAAGTAATTTTCCAACCTGATAAAGCTATTATTTCTCCAGCACTCTGCTCTGGTCCTCTACCTGCACTGATGCTGATATCTCCATCAATCTTCTCCACAAATCTTTCACATCAAACTTCAAAACATTTCTCTCCTAACCTTGTACAATGTCTTTTTTAAATCCTCGTGATCTTCTTGGTATAACTGCTACCCCACAACCTCAAATAACCAGGAAAGAAACTTGAGTGCTCTTTGTATTCATCTTATGTGTCATCTCTGGTTGGATTATCTCCAGTTATGTTATTACTCCCTCTCCCTGGCCAAAACTGCCCACTGCTCCAAAATCAAACACTACCACCAAGAAAGCACAACAGCACCTATACTTCCTCAGGAAACTAAGGAAATTCGGCATATCCACATTAACTCTTACCAACTTTTACAGATGCACCATAGAAAGCATCCTATCGGGCTGCATCACAGCCTGGTATGGCAACTGCTCGGCCCAAGACCGCAAGAAACTTCAGAGAGTCGTGAACACAGCCCAGTCATCACACAAACCTGCCTCCCATCCATTGACTCCATCTACACCTCCCACTGCCTGGGGAAAGCGGGCAGCATAATCAAAGACCCCTCCCACCCGGCTTACTCACTCTTCCAACTTCTTCCATCGGGCAGGAGAAACAAAAGTCTGAGAACACGCACGAACAGACTCAAAAAACCAGACTCTTAAATGACCCTCTTATGGACTGACCTTATTAACACTACACCCCTGTATGCTTCACCCAATGCCGGTGTTATCTAGTTACATTGTGTACCTTGTGTTGGCCTATTATGTATTTTCTTTTATTTCCTTTTCTTCCCATGTACTTAATGATCTGTTGAGCTGATCGCAGAAAAATACTTTTCACTATACCTCGGTACACGTGACAATAAACAAAATCCAAATCCAATCACAATAGTACAGCACAGAAAGAGGCCATTTAGCCTGTGCCAGCTCTTCCAAAGAGCAATCCACACTGCTGCCTTTTCCTATGTCCCTGCAATCCTTTATTTAAATTCCAATTCCCAACATATCTAAGCTACTACTGAATTTGTATCCACTGCCCTTTTAGACAGTACTTACGAATCCTAACCACTCGTTGTACAGTAGAAGTTTTTCTTCATGTTAGGGGAGGTCATGTCTGACAAATCTGTTCGAGTTCTTTGAGGAAGTAACAAGGAAATTAGACAAAGGAGAACCAGTGGACGTGATTTATTTAGATTTCCAGTAGGCCTTTGACAAGGTGCCGCATAGGAGGCTTAAATAAGTTAATAACCCATGGTGTTCAAGGTAAGATCCTGGCATGGATGGAGGATTGGCTGACTGGCAGAAGACAGAGAGTGGGGATAAAGGGGTCTTTTTCAGGATGGTAGCCGGTGACTTGTGGTGTGCCTGAGGGGTCTGTGCTGGGACCACAACTTTTCACAATATACATTAATGATCTGGAGGAAGGAACTGAAGGCACTGTTTCTAAGTTTGCAGATGATACAAAGATCTGTAGAGGGGTAGGTAGTATTGAAGAAGCAGGTGGTCTGCAGAAGGACTTGGACAGGCTAGGAGAGTGGGCAAAGAAGTGGCAAATCGAATACAATGTGGAAAGGTGTGAGGTTATGCACTTTGGAAGGAGAAATGGAGGCATAGACTATTTCTAAATGGGAAGATGCATTGGAAATCAGAAGCACAAAGGGACTTGGGAGTCCTTGTTCACGATTCTCTTAAGGTTAAGGTGCAGTTTCAGTCGGCAGTTAGAAAGGCAAATGCAATGTTAGCATTCATGTCGAGAGGGCTAGAATACAAGAGCAGGGATGTACTTCTGATGCTGTATAAGGCTCTGGCCAGACCCCATTTGGAGTATTGTGAGCAGTTTTGGGCCCCATATCTAAGTAAAGATATGCTGGCCTTGGAAAGGATCCAAAGGCGGTTCACAAGAATGATCCCTGGAATGAAGAACTTGTGATATGAGGAAGGGTTGAGGACTCTGGGTCTGTACTTGTTGGAGTTTATAAGCATGAGGGGGGATCTTATTGAGACTTACAGGATACTGCCTGGCCTGGATAGAGTGGACGTGGAGAGGATGTTTCCACTTGTCGGAAAAACCAGAAGCAGAGGACACCATCTCAGACTAAAGGGACGAACCTTTAAAATAGAGATGAGGAATTTCTTCAGCCAGAGGATGGTGAATCTGTGGAACTCTTTGCCGCAGAAGGCTGTGGAGGCCAAATCACTGAGTGTCTTTAAGACAGAGATAGATAGGTTTTTGATCAATAAGGAGATCGGGGGTTATGGGGAGAAGGCAGGAGAATGGGAATGAGAAAAATATCAGTCATGATTGATTGGCGGAGCAGAACCGATAGGCCGAGTGGCCTAATTCTGTATCAATGTCTTATGGTCTTAACTCTGGTTCTCTTGCCAATCACCTGTGGCTTCTGGTTATTAACCCTCCACCTACTAGACAGAGTTTCTATTTAGTTAGTCTGTCAATTTTTCAATTTAAACACCTCTATCACATCTCGTAGCCTTTTGTGGTAAAGAAGAATTCTCAGCTTCTCCAGTCTGCACATAGATTCTGGTGAATCTATTGAATCTCTTCTTACCTCTCCAAAGCTTTCATGTCCTTCCTAAAATGTGGTGCCCAGAACTGAACATACTACCCCAGCTGGCAACCAAATTAGTCTTCATATAAGCTCCGCATGACTTTTGCCACATAATGCCAAACTTGCTCCTCGACTGTCTATTCCTATCCCACTCCACCTCCTTCAACTCTAAGTATGAGGAAATTGACTTAATTTATGCTTTAAATTGAGGCTCTCCACGCATAACTGCTACTTTAACTTACTCATTGGGCCCACATCTACAATCCACATAACACTGTCATCAAGCCCCTTGTCTCATTCCTGTGACATTTTTAAAAAACCTATTTATTCTCCTCATTTTCAACATTAAACAACCAAAGGAAAAAAAACCAAATACAATAACAATCCCCCACACAAAACTGCCCCGAGAGTCAAAGAACTTCAAGTAGGTCCCCCCCGGCCAAGCTGTGTCACAGGATGGAGAAGCTAATCTCCACCCCAATAGGAACCGCCTCCAGGCAATCAGCGAGGCAAAGGCTAACATCTGCCCCCGGACCTGCCTGCCACTCGAGCCTCCCAAGCCAGTCTGACCCCCCACAAAGGCTTCCAGGGGCCCTGGTTCCAAGTTCACAAGCACTACCCCCCCCCCAGATGACCCTGAAAAACCTCCCTCCAACAAACCCCTCACATTGTATAGAACCTTAGTTAGGCCGCACTTGGAGTATAGTGTTCAATTCTGGTCGCCACACTACCAGAAGAATGTGGAGGCTTTAGAGAGGGTGCAGAAGAGATTTACCAGAATGCTGCCTGGTATGGAGGGCATTAGCTATGAGGAGCGGTTGAATAAACTCGGTTTGTTCTCACCGGAACGACGGAGATTGAGGGGCATAGACAGAGTGGATAGTCAGAGGCTTTTCCCCAGGGTAGAGGGGTCAATTACTAGGGGGCATAGATTTAAGGTGCGAGGGGCAAGGTTTAGAGTAGATGTACGAGGCAAGTTTTTTACACAGGGTAGTGGGTGCCTGGAACTCGCTACCGGAGGAGGTGGTGGAAGCAGGGACGATAGTGATATTTAAGGGGCATCTTGACAAATACATGAATAGGATGGGAATAGAGGGATACGGACCCAGGAAGTGTAGAAGATTGTAGTTTAGTCGGGCAGCATGGTCGGTACGGGCTTGGAGAGCCGAAGGGCCTGTTCCTGTGCTGTATTGTTCTTTGTTCTACATAACTATCCTAACCGGGGGGTCTCTTGCCTCCCCCTCCCCTCCTGTCCACCATCCTCATAACTGCAGGCCCTGCCCACTGGGCTTGGCCTGCCCATCCCATTGTTACCAGTATCAGTCTCTCCCCCAACCTGTCACACCTCCTAGGCACGGAGAAACCTGTTCTACCAGGCTCTGATGAAATGAAATGAAAATCGCTTATTGTCACAAGTAGGCTTCAATGAAGTTACTGTGAAAAGCCCCTAGTCGCCACATTCCGGCGCCTGTTCGGGGAGGCTGTTACGGGAATTGAACCGTGCTGCTGGCCTGCCTTGGTCTGCTTTCAAAGCCAGCGATTTAGCCCTGGCCACAACCCCTCCCCCCACCACACTCCCGTTCACTGGCCAGCTTGACCTAGCCAGTGTGGAGCTCCCTGCCCAGGCCTCACTCCCCTCCCCATTGCCTGATCCCAGGAAAACAAAGAAATCCCCTTCAACACACAACCCCAAAGAACCATCATTGCAAAAGAAAATCCCAACACTTAACTTCTTCAAATAGGCAACTTCAACTCATTTAGCACATATAACAACATTCAGTGAAAAATAGAGCTACACACACTCGACCAATCCCCAGTTCCATTTCTCACTTATAGCCCAGTCCTTCTGCCTTCACAAACGCCTCCGCCGCTTCCACCGCCACAAAATGAAAGCCTTTGGAGTTGTAGGTCACCCTCAACTTAGCTGGGTACACTATGCTGAACCGCACCCTACTGTTATACAGTGCCGTCTTCAGTCGGCCGAAGGCCGTCCGCCTCCTCACCAACTCCACAGTAAAATCCTAGTATACATGTATACCAGCTCCAGCATCCTGCACTTCCCGCTTCTGCTTTGCCCAAGACAGGACCTTCTCCTTCACGCGGTACATACAAAACAAATAATCACTGCTCTTGGTGGCTCATTCACCTTTGGTTTAGGCCTCCACGCCCTATGACCCCGATCCAGTTCGTACCGAGAGGTGTCTTCCCCTTCCCCCAACCGCTCCGCCAACATCTTGGCAAAATACTCGGTCGGCCTCTTGGCCCTCCACTTCTTCGGGCTGGCCCACGATCCTCAGATTTTTGCCGCCTAGATCTGTTTTTCAGGTCCTCCACTTTGGCTCGCAGACCCTTGGTTGGCCTCCCATCACCCTCTGCAGCTCCTCACCCATCAAGGTGAGCTGATCACTGTGTTGCCTCTTCCACTAGCTTCAGTTTCTCATCCTGCTCCCGCACCTCGGTGTCCACGACACCTCCATCTTCATCGGGGCAATCACCTCCTCCACCAGCACCTTCAATACTGCTATCATCTCCTTCCTCATCACCTCCATGTGCTTTGCGACCTGTTTTCAAGTTCCACAACCATCACCTCGGTCATCTTTTCTGTCATGAACAGTGCGGCCCTACCCAGCGACCCAGTCTCCGCCATCCTTCCAGTTGCCGAGCCGACCCTTCCACTGACGACGAACCTTCATTCGCCCACTTCTTCATGGCAGCTTTCCTTTGGTTTTTGGACATCTTTCTTCCTTATGTTTTCTTGCACTTATTTAACCAAAAATTGCCCCTGGGACCGGGCATTTAAATTCTAAAAAATCAAGCCTCGAACAGGAGCCATCCAATGTGTGCCCTGCTCCTACATGCGGCCACCGGAAGTCATGCCTGGGACATTTTGCTATGTCAGAGGCAATGTAGAAAAGCAAATTGTTTATTTCATTCATATTTTCCTTGAATTCCATCACTTCTCCCATAGTTTATTCCCATTCACATTCACACGTTTGAAATGCAAATGTCAGCCTGTCACTATCTCTGATCTAACATTTTTCACACCTCTGCTAAAATTGCTATGGTAATTTCCCTCTAAGACAACCAATCTCAATTTTGTCAATTTTTAAACTACTGTTTTTGCTTAAATCTTTACTTTAAGCCTTGGTTGTTGCGAGCTATCCAACTCTTGCAACAGATAGCCCTCCACTCTGGCTTCAACCTCACCCCTTCATAGTACCAAAACCTGTAAGTCAATTTGTTTGCAAACTGAAGCTTCAAAGTCACAAATGACATATATTGTGAGTAACTGGCTCCATCTCTCCTCTCTCACTCTGCCCATCTTCAATATCTCCTCTACAATCCACCTCGAAGGCACTGCTTTTCTCCTAAATACAGGCTTGTCAGATTCCATGCAGACACTGCATTCTTATCAATAGTGTCATAACCTCCATACGGACATTCATTTTTAGAATAATATTTGAATTTCCAGTCTGGACTTCCAGACTGGAAGGATTACATGATGACATTTCAAGTTTTAAGACCTTTAACTGTAATAAACTGGAAGCAACATTGTCTAAACAATATTCAGTTGGCAACTCTTATTGTAAACTACATAAAAGAACCCCATCAAAAAATGCTCCTCTATGGTTCTACTTAAACTGACCATGAAATGGACATTTCATTCTGCAAGAACTAGCCCAAAGCTATTCTCTAGGTGCCTTGCTTCCTTTTTCCTTTTGCAGCTGGATAACTTCTAATTCCTGAACTGACTTTCACGGTGAGGGAAGAATTGAGATGCTTCCTTTTAGCCAAGCTAGGCGAATCTTGGTTAACTCCTCACAAGCTCAGTTTCTTCAATCTTAGTACACGCCCCCATGTTTTGCGTGGTGATTCACAGGTGATTTTCTCTGCTGAAAGTTCAATACTAACTGCCTCCCTTCCACTCTCCTTCCCTCCCCAGATTATTGCCAATTTACCTGTGTACGGTTCAAGGATATCTTCAGAAACCTGTTGGCCAATCCCACAATGATTTCTTATGGGCTCTTCCCCTCTCAAATAGCAATGAATTACTTTGGTCTTGTACTCAGGTGGGAATGCTAATCAGCTGTCCTTTACATTCCAGCTCCTTTATCTGGAATTAATTAGTTTAAAGCATAGCCATTGACACAACCTGATATTTGCAACATCTCCCTGTGGCTAATGGTCTATCTACTGTCAGCACAGCTGCCCTGGTCATTGTTTACAGGTGTGAATATCGCATAATTTCTTCCCAGTAAGATGTCCTGGGTCCCCCCTGAACGTTTACCAACCAAGTCACCTAAGCTTGTTGTTCGGCAAGAATTCAGAACAAGTTACACAACCCCTTTTATTCTGCCATTTTATCCGACATTAAAGAGACAATACTAAAACATAACAATGTTGCAAATATAATATTTGTAACAAATGGTTTTTCCTCATTTATTAATGCAATGTCTGATATACCCATAGAGTTTTTGTCTTTTACAATCTACTTGCTGTTTAGCACACTGGGCTAAATCGCTGGCTTTGAAAACAGACCAAGGCAGGCCAGCAGCACGGTTAATTTCCCGTACCAGCCTCCCCGAACAGGTGCTGAAATGTGGTGACTAGGGGCTTTTCACAGTAACTTCGTTTGAAGCCTACTTGTGACAATAAGCAATTTTCATTCATTCATTCATTCATTTCATTCATATTATCTTCTAGATCTATGGAGTAAGCTTCTTAATCAATCTTGCCTCTTGCTTTGACCCAGAAATTGTTTGTGCGCACTCAAACTACCTCTTCCATCAAGATTCGAATGAGAAAAAATATTCTCTAGCTAAATGTCAGCAAATTTAAGGCACAATTTACATTGTGTATTTTATGTTTGCCCTATTATGTATTTTCTTTTCATGTACGGAATGATCTGTCTGAGCTGCACACAGAACAATACTTTTCATTGTACCTCGGTACACATGACAATAAATCCAATCCAAGCCTTCTGTTCTCGTCAGCTCCTCTGGTCTCCACTCCTTCAATCTCTCCTGCGTCAGGCTTCAGATTCCTGATGTTCTGTTTGATCCCCAAACCAAACTTACTCCCTCCAACCACTTGGTTACCAAAGTCACTTACTTCCAATTGTGTAATGGTGACTGTCCTGCCTCCCTCATCCCATAGCTCATAGCCTGAAGACAAAAACCTCCATACTCCCATCACCCTCGTCCTCTCCAAACTACACTGGTTCTCTTTATTTTCAGCATGTTTCGTTCACAATTCCAGTTCTTGTTTTCAGATCTTTTCCTGCCTTCATGACCCTGCTACACTACATGCCCACATGTGATAATAATAATCTTTATTATTGTCACAAGTAGGCTTACATTAACACTGCAATGATGTTACTGTGAAAATCCCCCAGTCACCACACTACGGCGCCTGTTTGGGTAGAACATAGACCATAGAACATAGAAAAATACAGCACAGAACAGGCCCTTCAAAGAACAAAGAACAAAGAAATGTACAGCACAGGAACAGGCCCTTCGGCCCTCCAAGCCCGTGCCGACCATGCTGCCCGACTAAACTACAATCTTCTACACTTCCTGGGTCCGTATCCTTCTATTCCCATCCTATTCATATATTTGTCAAGATGCCCCTTAAATGTCCCTATCGTCCCTGCTTCCACTACCTCCTCCGGTAGCGAGTTCCAGGCACCCACTACCCTCTGCGTAAAAAACTTGCCTCGTACATCTACTCTAAACCTTGCCCCTCGCACCTTAAACCTATGCCCCCTAGTAATTGACCCCTCTACCCTGGGGAAAAGCCTCTGACTATCCACTCTGTCTATGCCCCTCATAATTTTGTATACCTCTATCAGGTCTCCCCTCAACCTCCTTCGTTCCAGTGAGAACAAACCGAGTTTATTCAACCGCTCCTCATAGCTAATGCCCTCCATACCAGGCAACATTCTGGTAAATCTCTTCTGCACCCTCTCTAAAGCCTCCACATCCTTCTGGTAGTGTGGCGACCAGAATTGAACACTATACTCCAAGTGTGGCCTAACTAAGGTTCTATACAGCTGCAACATGACTTGCCAATTCTTATACTCAATGCCCCGGCCAATGAAGGCAAGCATGCCGTATGCCTTCTTGACTACCTTCTCCACCTGTGTTGCCCCTTTCAATGACCTGTGGACCTGTACCCTTCGGCCCAGGATGTTGTGGCGAACGTTTGTCCTAGATTAATCATAGATTATCATAGAATTTACAGTGCGGAAGGAGGCCATTCGGCCCATCGAGTCTGCACCGGCTCTTGGAAAGAGCACCCTACCCAAGGTCAACACCTCCACCCTATCCCCATAACCCAGTAACCCTACCCATCACTAAGGGCAATTTTGGACACTAAGGGCAATTTATCATGGCCAATCCACCTAACCTGCACATCTTTGTACACAGAGGGAGAATTCAGACTGTCCAATACACCTAACAAGCGCGTCTTTCGGGACTTGTGGGAGGAAACCCACGCAGACACGTGAAGAACGTGCAGATTCCACACAGACAGTGATCCAAACTGGGAATTGAACCTGGGTCCCTGGTGCTGTGAAGCAACAGTGCTAACCACTGTGCTACCGTGCTGCCCATCTAGCTACTCGTGCAGCATTTTTCTTTCCCCTTGCTACAGCACGACGGCACAGTGGTTAGCACTGCTGCCTCACAGTGCCAGCAACGTGGTTTCAATTCTGACCTGGGTATCGTGTTGCACATTCTCTCTGTGGCTGTGTGGATTTCCTCCAGGTGCTCTGATTTCATGGAATGGCATACCTACATTGCAGAAGGAAGTCATTCGACCCACTGAGTCTGCACTGACATTCCGAAAGAGCACCACACCCAGACCCTATCCCCGTAACCCCACCTAACCATTGGAAAATAAGGGGCAATTTAGCATAGCCAATCCACCTAACCTGCACATCTTTGGACAATGGGAGGAAACTGGAGCACCCACGTAGACATGGAGAGGATGTGCAGACGCTGCACAGACAGTTGCACAGTCCTTCCACAGCCCAAAATTTGCAGGTTAGTTTTTGCCATGATAAATTGACACTTGGTGGCAAAGAAAGTTAGTTGGGGTTATGGGGATAGGGCAGGAGAGTGGGCCTAGATAAGGTGCTCCTTCAGTGAGTCGCTGCAGATTTGATGGGCTGAATGGCCTCCTGCACTGTAGGGATTCTAATCTGTAGTTGGTTGCTGCCTATTCGTTCACTGTGCCTTGAAAACTTGGTTCAGTTAACCTCTGCCTTGCCAGCAACCTTCCTGCTTTCAAAAAATTCTATTCATTTTCTCCTTATTTCGTAAAGTGCTCTGGGATTACTTTCTGGATATGAGAAATATTGTCCACTGCAAAATTTGGATATGTTTACTAAACTCACCCTTTTGATCTGCATGATTCTATACAGCAGTTTCCTCATCTCACGACATTGTTGGAAGGGGACATCAGGAAGGGATTTGAATTTATTGCTCAGTGTTACTTTTTCTCAAAATCTGATTGTTCTGGTGAGAGTGCAAGAACTTGCCTGCCTTGTTAGGAGGGGATAGTGCATCGAAAATAGAAGTTAAACAGAAACTCTTTTAAATTACAACCAGCAAAATGAAAAGGAATGTGCAAATGCTGAAAGCTGGAATAAAAGCAGAAAATGCGAGTAATGTGCTACTTTGTCAGCATTTGTAAACTCGAGCACAGATGCATCTGTCAATAAATTGTCTTTCTACTGATGCTGAATAACTTTTGAATTTTAAGCATTTGTATGACCTTACACTTTCAAGCATTGAAGTCCTAATTGCCACAGTTTTACCAACTCATTATCAATGTCCCAAACAAGCTCAACGTGGGGAGGGGTGAGCTCTTCGTGATACACCCAGGGGACCAGGAAAGGGGGATAGACGAGCTTCCACTGAAGTGGCGGAAAGGAGTTTTCGGTATCTGGGGATCCAGGTGGCCAGGAGCTGGGGGGCCCTACACAAGCTCAATTTGACGAGGCTGGTGGAGCAGATGGAGGAGGAGTTTAGAAGGTGGGATATGCTGCCACTCTCCTTGGCGGGTAGGGTACAGTCGGTGAAGATGACGGTGCTCCCGAGGTTCCTTTTTATATTCCAGTGCCTCCCCATCCTGATCCCTGAGGCCTTTTTTAAGCGGGTCAGTAGGAGCATCATGGGATTTGTGTGGGCGAAAAAGACCCCAAGGATGAGAAGGGTGTTTCTGGAGCGGAGTAGGGACAGAGGAGGGTTAGCGTTACCTAATCTGTGTGGTTATTACTGGCTTGCCAATATGGCGATGATACGCAAGTGGGTAATAGAGGGGGAGGGGGCGGCCTGTGTGGGCACGAGTCTGGGAGCACTGGTGACAGCGCCGCTCCCGCCGACTAGGTACACCACGAGTCCGGTGGTGGCGGCGACTTTGAAAATTTGGGGGCAGTGGAGGCACCACAGGGGTGAGGTAGAGGCTTCGGTTTCGTCCCCGATCCGGGAGAACCACGGGTTCATCCCGGGGAGAATGGATGGAGGGTTCCTGAGCTGGCACAGGGCAGGAATTAGAAGGATGGGGGGACCTGTTTTTAGATGGGACGTTTGAGAGCCTTGGGGCGCGGGAGGAAAAATTCGGGCTTCCCCCCGGAAATGCCTTCAGGTACATGCAGGTAAGGGCGTTTGTAAGACGGCAGGTGAGGGAGTTCCTGCTGCTTCCAGCACTCCGGTGGGTTGGAGAGGGCAGGGTCTCTGCGATCTACCAGGAGATGCAGGAGGAGGAGGAGACCTCGGTGGAGGAGCTAAAGGGTAAATGGGAGGAGGAGCTTGGGGAGGAGATAGACGAGGGTACGTGGGCGGACGCCATGGGAAGGGTTAATTCTTCCTCCTCTTGCACCAAGCTAAGCCTGATACAATTTAAGGTTCTTCACAGAGCGCATATGACAGGGGCGAGGCTGAGCAGGTTCTTTGGGGTGGGAGACAGGTGTGGGAGGTGCTCGGGGAGCCCAGCAAATCATACCCAAATGTTCTGGGCGAGCCTGGCGCTGGATGGGTTCTGGAGGGGTATTGCGAGGACGATGTCTAAGGTGGTGAACACCCAGGTTAAGCCAAGCTGGGGTTAGCACTATTTGGGGTATCAGACAAGCTGGGAGTGCAGGAGGCGAAAGAGGCCGGTATTCTGGCCTTTGCGTCCCTGGTAGCCCGGCGGAGGATTCTGCTACAGTGGAAGGATGCGAGGCCCCCGAGCGTGGAAGCCTGGATCAGCGACATGGCAGGGTTCATTAAATTGGAGAGGGTAAAATTTGCCTTGAGAGGGTCTGTGCAAGGGTTCTTCAGGCGGCGGCAACCGTTCCTAGACTTTCTAGCGGGGCGTTAGGAGGTGGTCAGCAGCAGCAGCAACCCAGAGGGGGGGGGGCGGTGTACTTTGTGTTTTCTACTGTGTTTATTATTGCTTAAAGGGGGGTTTGTATATTGGGGGAATTTGTGATGTTGTTGTAAAATGTTTATTTATGTGTTCTGTGTTTTTCTTTTTTTTGTAAGGGGGGGTTTGATGAAAATATGTAAAAATTTGAATAAAAATATTTCTAAAAAAAAAAATCAATGGCCCAAACAACTTTCTGTTCCCACTTATTATATTTACTGTGCCACCTACCTTAGTGATTTCTTCAATGTGTGGGTTTTTATTAATTTTTCATAGTCATTTATAAGAATAATGAACGGTTAAGGTACCAGTCCAGATCTTGGAGGGCACTACTAGTAGCATCCTGCTAATTTCAGTGTATATCCATTACCCCTACTCTCTCTCCTCTGCTTCTGACCTCCTGGGGAGGCAGTGGCATAGTGGTATTGTCACTGGACAGGTAATCCAGAGACCCAGAGTACTCTGGGGACCCAGGTTCAAATCCGCCATTGCAAATGATGAAATTGAATTCAATAAAAATCTCGAATTGAACTACTGATGACCATGAAACCATTGACGATTGTTGTTAAAACCCATGTGGTTCATTAATGTCCTTTGGGGAAGGAAATCTGCTGTCCTTACCTGATCTGTCCGATATGTGACTCTGGACCCACAGCAATGTGGTTGACTCTTAACTGCCCCTTAAGGGCAATTAAGGATGGGCATGAATGGGGAAAAAAACTTCTCAAAACCAATGTCTATCCTTAACCCCTCCTATTTCTCATCTACGTGTTAGCACTTGGTGACACCATCTGAAAATATAGAATTAGTTTTCACATGTAAGTTGACGCCACCCGGTTTTACCTCGCCATCACCTCTCGAGTCCTGCGTTATTGCTAAATTATCAGACTGCACTGAATGATCAGAAATTTCCTTCCAATTATGTATTGGGAAGACTGAAGTCTTTGGTTTCTGCTGCACACCTCATTCCCTAGTTTACCAGCTCCATCCCTGCCTCTGGCAACGGTCTGAGGCCGAAGGACACTGTTCATGACCGTGGTATTAACCACATCCACTCCATAAAGACTGTCTGCTCCCATCTCTAACATTGGGTGGCTCAACCCTGCATCAGCACACCAAAACACTCATCTAGCGGAGAACCAAGCTGAATATAAACAGTATGGAGGAGAACTGAAAAAGGAATTGAGAGTCTAAGAAAGTGTGAGAGAATAGATTAACTTGAAACAAAAGAAAACCTGGGGGAGCGGATTTTCTGGCCGTCCTCGCCAGCAGGATCATCTGGTCCCGCTGAGGGAAAATCCCTGCCGTAGGTTTCCCTACTGACAGTGGCGGGACCAGAAAATTCCACTACTGGACAATGACTGGAATCTGAAACAAAAACAGAAAATACTGGATGATTTCAGCATGTCTGACAGCATCTTTCGAGTCTGGATGACTCTTTATCAAAGTTGGAGAGAAGTGGAATCGGGTCAGATTTTGACTGTTGTGGTGGGGCGTGGATCAGTAGGGCTGGATAGAAGGCCAGCAATAGGTGGAGCTTGGCACAGATGTCATGGATAGAAAGACAAAGGGAATGTAAATGGCAGTGATTAAGGCTAAGAAGAGTGCTGATAGTTGCACATTTTTGAATATAAATTTACAGGATGTGGCCGTCGCTGGTTAGGCCAGCATTTATTGCCCATCCCTAGTTGCCCTTCAGAAGGTGGTGAGTTGCCTTGAACCGCTGCAGTCCTTGAGGTGTAGGTACACCCACTGTGCTGTTAGGGAGGGAGCTCCAGGATGTTGTCCCAGTGACAGTGAAGGAATGGTGATATATTTCCAAGTCAGGGTGGTGAGTGACTTGGAGGGGAATCTCCAGGTGGTGGGGTTCCCAAGTATCTGCTGCGCTTGTTCTTCTAGATGATAGTGATTGTGGGTTTGGAAGGTGCTAGCTAAGGAAACGTGGATAGTGGTGGAGGGTTTGAATCATAGAATTTACAGAGCAGAAGGAGGCTATTCAGCCCATTGAGTTTGCAACAGCCCTTGGCGCACCCTACTTAAGCACTTGCCTCCACCCTATCCCTGTAACCCAGTAACCCCACCTAATCTTTTTAAAAAATATATATTTAGAGTATCCAATTTTTTTTTTTCCAATTAGCGTGGCCAATCCACCCAACCTGCACATCTTTGGGTTGTGGGGGTGAAACCCACACAGACACAGGGAGAAAGTGCAAACTCCACACAGACAGTCACCTGAGGCCAGAATTGAGCCTAGGACCCTGGAGCTGTGAGGCAGCACTGCTAACCACTGTGCTACCCTCCAGCCAATTCATGTTCAATTCACCGAACAGCACGTCCTTTGGGACTTGTGGGAGGAAACCGGAGGAAACCCATGCAGACACGGGGAGAACGTGCAGACTCTGCACAAAAGTGACCCAAGCCGGGAATCAAACCTGGGACCCTGGTGCGGTGAAGTAACAATGCTAACCAAGGGCAACACAGTAGCACAAGTGGATAGCACATGTGCCTGCACAGCGCCAGGGTCCCAGGTTCGATTCCCCGCTGGGTTACTGTCTGTGTGGAGTCTGCACGTTCTCCCCGTGTGTGCGTGGGTTTCCTCCGGGTGCTCCGGTTTCCTCCCACAGTCCAAAGACGTGCGTGTTAGGTGGATTGGCCATGATACATTGCTCTTAGTGACCAAAAAAAAGGTTAGGAGTTGTTATTGGGTTATTGGCAGTGAGGGCTTAAGTGGCTCGGTGCAGACTCAATGGGCCGAATGGCCTCCTTCTGCACTGTATGTTCTATGTTCACTGTGCTACCGTGCTGCACTCACCCAAACAAGTGGAGAGTATTACATTACACTCTTGACTTGTGCCTTGTAGATGGTGGACAGACTTTGAGAGGGGGGGTCAGGAGGTGAGTTACCGTAGGATTCCTAGCTTTTGACTTGCCCTGGTAGCCACAGTATTGATATGGCTAGTCTGGTTCAGTTTCTGATCAATGATAACCCCCAGGATGTTGATTGTTGGGGATTCAGCGATGGTAAGGCCTTTGAATGTCATGGGGCGGTGGTTAGATCCTCTCTTGTAGGAGATGGTCATTGCCGAGCACTTGTGTGGTGTGAATGCAACTTGCCATTTGTCAGCCTAAGCCTGGATATTGTTCAGGTCTTGCTGCATTTGGACATGGACTGCTTCTTAATCTGAGGAGTCGTGAATGGTGCTGAACATTGTGCAGTCCTCCGCAAACATCCCCACTTCTGACCTTATGATAGAAGGGAGGTCATTGTTGAAGCAGCTTAAGATGGTTGGGCCTAGGACACTACCCTGAGGAACTCCTGCAGTGATGTCCTGGAGCTGAGATGAGATTAGAATGAGTGAATGGCAAAACAAAGGTGAGCAGTGTGTCAAAGGACACTGGAACAAGAAACAGATGGCCCAAGTGGGGTGGGAGCAGGGGGGACAATCGTGAGGGAAAAACAGATCAATGGAAGAAATGAATGACAGAAATAAAAATGGGGTGAAGGTGGAGGAGAGAGTTCATAGTCCGAAGTTGAACTCAATGTTAAGTCCGGAAGGCTGCAATGTGGCTAATCGGAACATGAAGTGTTGTTTCTCCAGTTTGGCTTCACTGGAACATTGCCGCAGGCCAAGGATAGACATGTGAGAGCAGGACGGTGAGTTGAATGACAAGTGACAGGAAGGTCTGGTTCCTGCTTGTGGACAGACCGAAGCTGTTCTGCAAAGCGATCACCCAGCCTGCGTTTAGTCTCTCCAATGTAGAGTAGACAGGGTTGGGAGCAGTGTATGCAACAGACAGATTGCGCAAGGCTCACATTTAACACATTCTGTGGTATTTGCTGATGGACCCTATAGAATCCTTTCACCGACTCCCAGTTGAGAACCCTTGTCCAATGTAACATCATATCTTGCTCATCCATTACTCTGTGCTCACTGACCTACATCGGCTGCCAGACCCCTAATGCCTCTGATTTAAAGTTCTCATCCTTGTGTTTAAATCCTTTCATGGCCGTGTCCCTCCCTATCTCTATAACCTACTCCAGTTCTGGAACCCTACATTTCTCCAGATCTTGTGGGGGTAGAACAGGTGTGGTTGGGGAAGAATGCGATGTGATAATGCTCTCACCACAAAATCCCTCCCTCTGATGGCATGTTATGATGCTGGAAAGTAACCCAGCAGGCACTAGAACTGAACAAAGAGCTGGTTTATAATTCTATAGAACAAAGATCTATTTTAAAATGGGACAGGAAAACGAAACACATGGCAAGGAGGTGGCCTTCAGACCCCAGGACTAACTTTAGTGCCTGCAATGGGGTCTCCAATAGCATCCCACACCCCTCCCCCCATCCGATTGGAGAAACATGCGTCAAGCCTCTAATGTGATCAAGGGCTCAGTAAGGCAGTCATTTTCAAACTCAGGGTCGCAGCCTGCGGGTGGGTTGCAGACTGATGTCGGGAGGGTCTCGAGGCCAGCGTTCGTGGCATTCCCGATTGTGGGAAGAAGTGCCCAATGGCTGCGATCAGCTTTCAGAATTCCGGCCGTCCTGTGCATGCGTGCCCCCTCAGCAGTGCGCAGGCCCGGAGCCCAGCGAGGCAGACCGCTTCCTCTTGCCATCAGCCCGCTGACCGCGGAGTAGACTCTTTTAAAAAAAATCGATGGAGTCTGCTCTCCAGAAGCAGCAGCAGAGAGAAGGTCATTGACGTACATTGCCGTCAGGTGATCTGAGTGCAAGAGAGATTGATGTCAGCAGTGCTGCTGTGAGCTCCAGGGCCTCTGGTGATCAACCCATTAAGAAGCTGGAATCGGGAACAAACCAGTATAAAGAAGTTTCCTTGAGGTATGAGTTTATTAATTGTGCCAATGCAAATCAGGATGCAAAGCTCGTGTGTTATATGCAGAGATGTACTGGCAAATGAAAGATTAGAACCCTCAAAACTTCAAAGGCATTTGAAGACGTAAGCATGGCAAGTTCGAAGACAAACTTCTTGCCTTTTGTCAACGGATGCTGTGAGATCTTATATCATCAGCTGAAGTCCTGAGCAGAAATGTATCATTGAATAACAAAGCAAGTGAGATTGTGAGGACCAAGCAGGCTCACCTGTTACATTAAAGGTAAGCAAAAATGGTGGGCCGTGAAGTTTGGGCCGCGTGGGCGGGTTGGTAAAAATGCGTTCCGGGCAAAAGGTTTGAAAAACACTGCTGGAAGGCATAATTATCTTCCCCACCCAATCAGACACCAGCAGCTCCATATTGCTGACAGTGCCATTGGGAGTGGTGACTGCTATAGGTAATTCAATGAGGACTTCATCAGTGATCATTCCTGGATCTACAGAAAGAGGTGACTGAAGTGGGATGGGGCTACTGATGTTGAGGGGTTAGGCAGGTTGGATACAACGGTGGGAGATGCCGTTCAGCGGACCCTCCGCTTCCCGATGCTGGATCCCTTGATCGAGCATCCTAATAATGTTGGAGTTCTGTGTGAGTCTTGTTAAAGCCCTAGGCCACTATTAAATCCCAATAGGTTTATGGATTGATGCACGATCAATGACCACTAAAGCGAGGTTGTAGTCCAACTGAAGGCTTTAATAAGCTAGATGTTTCCCCCAGCAGCTCAGGTACAGAATGAAGGCTGCTGGGGCGGCACGGGTTCTTATACCCCACCTAGCAGGGCGGAGCTATCATACATTCTAACCAATAGAAAGCATACAGTTTCCACCCATGGTGCTTTAGCCTATCAGGTACGGTAATACCTATAATACCACATTCACCCCCTGTTAAAAAAAGAGTCCGGCGGGGGTGGTGGCCTGAAACTACAAAACATGGCAACGTGGTATAATTAGTTGTGGAGGTACCGTAATACCTCTGTACAGTGTTTAGTAACTATTTACAATTCTGATAGCTATGTACATTTGATCGTTTATATTTACAGTTTACAATTAAAATGAAGCAATCAGTCGATCGGGGGCCCTGGTCATCCTCTGTGATCGTCGGAGCTTCAGTGGTGACTCCGGTGGAGGCTCGGGTGTCTGTGACTCCGGGAGCGTGGCTTTGATCTCCATGGCAGCTTCGGCACCCCTAGTCGGCGCTGGTGAGGGAAACGGTTGACCTGGGAAGGGAGGGCCTGCGGGGAGCGTCGGTGGGTGGAGGGGCCTAGACGGGGCCGGCGGAAGGACCGATCCCCCTGTAAGGTGCTGCGGTGGAGAGGAGGGTGGGACTGGTGGCTGGGATGTGCGTGGGGTTCTGGCGGGCACCAAGTCCCATAGGGAGACCGTATCTTGTCGGCCGTCGGGGTACGCCATGTAGGCGTACTGGGGGTTAGCATAGAGCAGATGGTCCCTCGCGACCAACGGGTCCGACTTATGCGCCCGCACGTGTTTTCGGAGCAGGATGGGTCCGGGTGCTGCCAGCCAGGTCGGGAGCGAGGTCCCAGAGGAGGACTTCCTAGGGAAGACAAGGAGACGTTCGTGAGGTGTCTGATTGGTGGTCGTACAAAGCAATGACCGGATGGAGTGGAGGGCATCCGGGAGGACTTCTTGCCAGCGGGAGACTGGGAGGTTCCTGGATCTTCGGGCCAGTAGGACGGTCTTCCAGACCGTTCCGTTCCCCTGCTCTCCCTCTCTACCTGTCCGTTACCCTGGGGGTTGTAACTGGTCATCCTGCTCGAGGCAATGCCCTTGCTGAGCAGGAATTTACGCAGTTCGTCGCTCATAAAGGAGGACCCCCTATCGCTTCCGGTTGCGGCTATGCGGAGCTAAGTCACACGTTCGGCAGTTCCTGCCAGAAACGGACTTTTGGGCTCTTTTGAGGGGCCCCAGCGGCATTTGTTCGACGGTTCCCAGTGTGGGAAGGTGACAGTACAATTTCCCCGGCACTGTATGGATTGGACCAGGAGTGGAACGGTGAAAAAAGTAATTCTAGTGCAGCGAAAAGTGCGAGGGAGGAAAGCCAAGATGGCGGCGGGTGGAGACCAGGCAGCGTGGGTGCAGTGGGTGCAAGAGCAGCAGGAGGTTCTCACGCGCTGCTTCACAGAATTGAAAGCAGAGCTGCTGGAGCCGATGAAGGCTTCGATCGACAAGCTGGTCGAGACCCAGAAGGCCCAAGGGGCGGTGATCCGGGAGGTGCAGCAGAAGGCCTCGGAGAATGAGGACGAGATATTGGGCCTGGTGGTGAAGGTGGAGGCGCACGAGGCGCTGCATAAGAAATGGCAGGAGAAGTTCGAGGACATGGAGAATCGGTCGAGGAGGAAGAATCTGCAGATTCTGGGTCTCGTGGAGGGGTCGGATACTGGAGCATATGTGATCACGATGCTGAACACGTTGATGGGCACGGGGGCCTTCCCGAGGCCCCTGGAGCTGGATGGGGCCCACCGAGTCCTGGCGAGGAGGCCCGAGTCTAACGACCCACCGCGGGCAGTATTGGTGCTGTTCCACCGCTTTTTGGACAGGGAGTGTGTCCTTAGATGGGCTGGGTTGCTGCTGCATTGGCCAAAGGTGAGTTGGAGCTCGGAGAGAGACTCGAGGCGGGGATCTGCTTCTGGGGGGAATGGAGAGTGCGGGAGGAGCAGGCTCGTGGCTGGCCTAGAAAAGGGGATGGCTAATTGGCAGGGGGTGGGGGGGTGGCGGGAAGCCCCCTGATAACTTGGAATGTGAGAGGCCTGAACGGGCCGGTCAAGAGGGCCCGTGTGTTCGCGTACCTGAAGGGACTGAAGGCAGATGTGGTTATGCTCCAGGAGACGCATTTGAGGGTGGCAGATCAGGTCAGGCTGAGAAAGGGGTGGGTAGGGCAGGTTTCCCACTCTGGGTTGGACGCAAAGAATCGAGGGGTGGTGATTTTGGTGGGGAAGCGGGTCTCGTTTGAGGCGCTGAACATCGTGGCAGACAATGGAGGTAGGTATGTGATGGTGAGTGGTAAGCTGCAGGGGGTGCGGGTGGTATTAGTGAATGTATATGCCCCAAATTGGGACGATGCTGGATTTATGCGGCGCATGTTGGGCCGGATTCCGGACCTGGAGGCAGGGAGCTTAATAATGTTGGAGTTCTGTGTGAGTCTTGTTAAAGCCCTAGGCCACTATTAAATCCCAATAGGTTTATGGATTGATGCACGATCAATGACCACTAAAGTGAGGTTGTAGTCCAACTGAAGGCTTTAATAAGCTAGATGTTTCCCCCAGCAGCTCAGGTACAGAATGAAGGCTGCTGTGGCGGCACGGGTTCTTATACCCGGCCTAGCAGGGTGGAGCTATCATACATTCTACCAATAGAAAGCATACAGTTTCCACCAATGGTGCTTTAGCCTATCAGGTACCGTAATACCTATAATACCACTGGGATAATTAGCTTTAAGTGACTCTTTAGCCTAATTACATCCCATCACTAGTGCGCAGAATTCCGGTGTTCGGCACTTCCCAATCCCCACTAAATTAGGGACAGTTTTCCCAATGTCGGGAATCAGACAAGGTGTGCACCGAACTGTTTCTCCCAGCACCTTTTGCTGTCCCCCACATCATGCCTGCTCCAGTTAATTCTATTCAATTCCACTTCAGGTGACACAACGGACGCTCAGCGAGGGCGGAAGCAGCAAAATTGGAAGCAGCAAAAATGGAAGCTAAGGCCAGAACGGTTCGAGGGTCACAAGTCCGAGACAAACTATGGTGAGAGAGTTGGCGGTCTGGACCGGCCGGCCGGCCTCCCCTGTGTATCATCTCCCCCATTCCCTCACTTTGCTCACCGAGGGGCACAAACCCCTCGAGCTGAATGTTGTGGAGGTGAGCGGGTCAGTAAATTCCCGTCTGATTTGCTGACATGTGTCCGAATCTGGGCCATGTTTATGGAGGAAGGCCGGACAGGGGGATGGTTCATTTTAGGGTCCAATCTAAAGAATATAATAAAGGAAATTAATTCAGGGACAAATTAAAAGGGGCCACTCCTGGTAGGGGTACTGCCCAAAATTAACAAAGAAGAATGGAAACTTAACGTTAAATCATAATGTGAAAAGAGGGGCCGATAAAGCAACCCAACCCCTGCGGTGCACACAGGGCCTGGAAGGCCTCGAGAGTGACCGTGGACACCACGTGCTCCCTCACCAGGGACACCTGGCTGCGAATGAAGCCGCGGAAGAAGGGCAGGCAGTCTGGCCGGACAACCCCCTCGGTCGCTCGCTGCCTGGACCTGTTAAGAGTAAGTATCGCCATGCCCAGGAGCAGGTTCATGAGGAGGTCCTCTGCCTTCCCTGCTCCTCTCCGCACCAGGTGCCTGGGGGCAGGGGGATGGCTACCCACCCGGAAGCTGCAGGTAACTTATAAACATAATTAAACGGCCTATTAAGCCTAATGGGCAGTGGCTGACTGGAGATCACTTCAAGCGGGCAGATACATTTTGAATTCTCGTTTTTAATCTCTAAAGCTGGATTTACAATGAAAGACACAGGGCCCCAACCTAAAGAGCCTATCAGTGAACACCAGTCAGAGCCTGATAGCCCGAGCCCCTCAGTGGGCAATTGGGAGCGCCATCAGACTCTGGTCAAGTCCCCTCACAACGGGCCTGGTCGGTTGAGGCGACTGGGGAGGAGATCTGGGTTTTACTTCAGAGAGTGAAAGCTACGAACCAAGGTCAACCTGCCTCTCAGAGGAGAGCAGGCGAGGGGCAACTCGACCCAGCCAGGGCGGAGGAGGGTAGGCCAGGCCAGCCAGCCAGCCAGCAATGGCGAGAAGCCCGCCGGGCGAAAGCCATGAGGTGGTGAGCTAGCCGGGCGGGGTCAGCATCCGTTAAACAGAAAAGTGGGCAGGTGAGGGGGGCACGATCCTTAGGAGGGCAGGCCAGGCCGGCCGAGCCGGTGAGGTGAGGAGTGGGGCAGCAGGTCGGGGTCAGCGGGGAAGGGGACCCACAAAATGTAAATCCGCCTCTGTCTCTACTGTTTCGCAGATTATCACTTTTCAGCAAGTTCTTGCGAATAGTTTTAAATTTTGGACCCATTCATATTTATATCCTAATTTGCTCGCTTAATATGAAGTAATATTCGGCATTTAATTTATCTAAATTATTAAGCAACAATCCATGTTTCATATTCTTCAGTTGGTTCCCCGCACCCGCCCCCCCTCCCCAAAACTACATTTTTAATGCCTCCAGACTATGCAGTTTAAGGTTTTCTAATATTCACTCAAAGCTAATTTTTTTAAACTTGAGGTTAATGCTGTTACTCTCGTCTACAATTTCCACAGTATTTTTGGTGGTGCTGAGAATTGAACATACTGCACAATGCAGTAATGCTCCTGTAGGCAGGAATTGTCTTGAGCATATAGACTCCAATAAATACTAGTTAAGCCGACTCATTCAGTGCTGTAGATTCTACATCATAATTTTCAAACCTGGGGGTACTTTGTGACCTTTGCAAATTGCCACCTGTTCGTTATACAATTATAAGGAGAGGTTTTTTACTTTATTACATTGGGCATAAACTCATTTTCAACATTAAGTTGACAAGGACTATGAGAATTCTTGTGGGGTTACTTACTAAACAAATGATCATTCCTCTATTTACAAAGAACTGGATAAATACCAGGATATTGCCTTTAATAGTTCATGTAGAGAATCTTTAGCTTGTGAGCTGGCAAAGGAGTGGAAGGAAAACATATATCTACGTCAACCTGGTAAGTTAGAAATGGACAAGGCTTTACCCTGACTAGCCATGACTCATACCTTCAGAAAACCAACAGGGACGTCATCATCTTTAAAGAGGTCCAAAGATGCCAACACCCTTTTACATTGCTATGGCAGAGTTCCAGTAAACGGAGACGGTATGTCTACAAGGAACAAAAGGGAATCTGACTCTTCTATTAAGCCCCATAAGATTCCAGATCTGGGAAAATACATCATTTGTCCAACACCCAGGAGAAGTGGGAGTTTTGTCACATGAACATCTCTCTTTAAATACTTCCCTTTTTCCAATTTAAATCATACTATACCATTTGTCTTAACATCCATTTGTGGTAAAGCATTCCATTTTTTCCTCTAACTGTGAAAACATGTCTTCTACATCCCTCCTCCATTTTCATGATGATAAACCGGAGACTCTGGGCGAGATTCTCCACCTCCGTGCCGGTTGGGAGAATCGCCTGGGCCGCCAAAATTTCCCGGGACGCCGGTCCGACGCCCTCCCGCGATTCTCCCAAGCGGCGGGAACGGCCCCGTCGAGTTCTGCGGGCCGTAGGCCGAAGATTCGCCGGAGACACCCAAAATGGCGATTCTCCGGCACCCCCGCTATTTTCAGGCCCGGATGGGCCGAGCGGCCAAGCCAAAACGGCGGGATCCCCCCGGCGGTGTCCACACCTGGTCGCTGCCGTCGTGAACGGTGCGTGAACGCTGGGGGGGGCGGCCTGCGGGGCGGGGAGGGTGGATCCTGCACCGGGGAGTACCTTAAATGTGGCATGGCCGGCGATCGGTGCCCACCGATCGTCGGGTCGTCCTCTCTGAAGGAAGATCTCCTTCCTTCCGCGGCCCCGCAAGATCCGTCCGCCATCTTCTTGCGGGGCGGACTTAGAGAGGACGGCAACCACGCATGCGCGGATGACGCCAGTTATGCGGCGCCGGCCGCGTCATCTATGCGGTGCCGCCTTTACGTGGGCGACAAGGCCTGGCGCGTGTAGATGACGCGGCCCCAATTCTAGCCCATTGTCAGGGCCTGAATCGGTCGGGATCGGGGCCGTTTTGCGCCGTCGTGAACCTCGACGGCGTTCACGACGGCGCGGCCGCTTCGGAGCGGGAATGGAGAATCCCGCCCTCTGTCCTTTTGTTACCAATCCACCAACCAATGCTAAAGATATTTCATTATTTCCTTTCAAAACCTTTCATTATTCTGAAAACTTCTGTTGAACCCTTGCTCTATATTCTCTGTTCTGTGAAAAAGCTCCAAGGTATCTATCTTTTCTTTATAACTTTAATTTTCCTGTTCTCAATTTCAACATAATTAGCCTTCATTTTACCTTTTCTTAAGCTCTAATTCCTATGAGTAATATGGAATGCATGCAATTATGTATATGGATAGATTGCTCTCGTATACCTATATAGGTTATAAGGTTAATATAAAGTTATATAATTATATCAAATGATGTAAAATGACATTTGCTAGAAGCTTGGCTGATTAAATAATTGAGCATTTTAGCTTTTTTGTAAGAACAGTCACGCACGCTTTTGTAAATTATTCTTTTAATTCTCTTCATCTCAATATTGTGCTGCAGTATCTCATTGTTGATTATCACATTAAATAATGCATTATGCTCAAAATGAAAAAATTAAGCCTTTAAGCCCATGAAGAAGTGCTAATGGACAGCATTCAGTATTTGATCTCCCACAGGCATGTGAAACTTATTGCACTTGAGGCCTGACTTGTTAATAGGCTTCAATAAATCAGTCATCATTAGACGCTCAGATTTTGAACCACACATTGCAGCTTTGTTTCTGTTTAAAACACCGAATAAAAAGATGTAAAACTAGAGGCAAATACCATGCCTGCGGTAAACCATCAGCAAAGCTCACAGTATTTAGAGACTGAATGCATCAACAAGAAGGAGCAGATGTGCAGCACTCGGGGAATTTGGGAACCTCAGTGGCTGGGTAGCTGGTTGGAAGGGAACAGAGCCTAGACACAGCAGAATGAACAGAAGGCAACAGCTGTGGTAACCAACAAAATTGAAAATCTCCAATCTCCAATGGTACTGTGGACAGATACTTTATTTTATAATAGACATGTTCATGTTTGGGAAACCATTGGAGCCCCTGATTTACAGTGTATTGTAAAAATCATGTTTAATAATTAATTTGTAGTTTAGTTATGTTTACTAATCTAATCATATCAATTAATCCAATATTCCACTTAATTGTAATCAATGCCGGTACTGTTTCTATGTGATTGCATTTTTATGAAGATGTAGCTCTATTCCTTTCTGACAGGTGAAGTGTACCACATGGTCTAGGCCTACGTGCAAAAGTACGAACCTGTGGTTCAATTACATAGTTATTGATGTGAAGACAATCACGGTTGAATGGTCTGGTGCCTGGAACTGAGACTCGATACAAACTCTCTGTCCATTAAAACATATATCAGTTGTACCTAATATAGGATTCAAAACCGAGTTAACAGTGACCTATTTTATGATAGAACAACTGTCAGCCTTCAGCCTTGAGTTTTATGTTGTAAATCCACTAAATTCATTTAATGTGGCATAACTTGTTAATTACGCAACAATGCCTTAAAAGGCAACGATTACTTTCAAAGAGGAATTATATAATCAGCCGTATGTGTTACTTTGGTTCTGTAAAATTAAGTTCTGTAATCTAGTAGTTTTTCTTTTGTTCTTATTACTTATGATCCTGTATTAATTTAGTGTATACTGCTATATTTTGTAAATGCAACTTGTGACCTCATCGGTACACACCGATTATCTTTACACGCTGGTTTCATAGGTGTTATTTGTGGATTATGTATGAAATAGTTATGTAATTTCTGTATTAATCTTAAAGTTGTGTGATGTACTATTGTATTCTTTTGTTATGCTGGTCACTTTTAATGAACTCACACTATATACTGTTAGCTCCCTTTGAATTCCACACTAGTGATTCAGTTCTTCAGCCATAACATTGATAAGCCCTCTTTTAATGAGAATTCTCGAGGATATGCAATGTAGACAGCTGTAGCTCCAAACACAGAGGGAGATGAACCACAGAGTACGAATGATGCCCTACACCACACAATTCTCTTGTCTCAGATAGGTGGACAAAGGAGACTTTATGATGATAGGTACTGCTTATCACAATGTGTCGCAATATCTTTGTAGGAAACCGTTAAACTTAATGAAAAGACAAAGGAATTCTGTAACGAGGGGTACTGTTCTGCATGTGACTGGCACCTTAAGAAACCAATTGGAGATTGTCTGGAAGCGTAACTAATCATGAGAATGGGAAGTGCACCGACAAAAGTGCAAAAGACAGTAGCTGCCACCAGCCCTTTGTGCAGAGTGTGAAATTGAAGACTTGCAGAGGTGAAAGGCCCATCTATGAACAGCAAGACCGAGGTTGCTGAACCCAAAGTGACAGAGAGAGGAGCCCCATGTATTAACCTACACAAAAGGCTAAATTGGGATGCAAGGCCCCTGTTAAGTCAGCAGTCACTGCCTAACTTTTTAATAGGTATTATTTTCATTACTTAAACATTTCCTAATACTATGATGCCAGACCATCTCTTATTGCCTACTGTCAAACAAACAAATTATTCTAAACAAAGTGAGTAAAGACAAGTTAGAGTTACACATGCAGAAAGCTCTTGACAGAATGAATAAGTCAAATTCTATTTTTAGTATTCTGGGATTTATTGATGTTTTGGGGATTGAATTCCTGAACTCTATCCATTGTTCGATGAAAACTGTAAATGAAAGGCCATTTTTTGTTCCATAGTAATTTAAAGCTTGCCATACATGCACAATTATACCAGCTAAAAATAGATAGCTGGTATTTGGACTTATTAAGGAATGTGCTATCTGCATTGGGAAATCGTCTGGAGTTTAATGCTGAGGGTCTGGGGGGCTTGCAGGATGCGGGGGAAAGCTGGGGCCTGAAGCATAAGAACATAAGAACATAAGAACTAGGAGCAGGAGTAGGCCATCTGGCCCCTCGAGCCTGCTCCGCCATTCAATGAGATCATGGCTGATCTTTTGTGGACTCAGCTCCACTTTCCGGCCCGAACACCATAACCCTTAATCCCTTTATTCTTCAAAAAACGATCTATCTTTATCTTAAAAACATTTAATGAAGGAGCCTCTACTGCTTCACTGGGCAAGGAATTCCATAGATTCACAACCCTTTGGGTGAAGAAGTTCCTCCTAAACTCAGTCCTAAATCTACTTCCCCTTATTTTGAGGCTATGCCCCCGAGTTCTGCTTTCACCCGCCAGTGGAAACAACCTGCCCGCATCTATCCTATCTATTCCCTTCATAATCTTATATGTTTCTATAAGATCCCCCCTCATCCTTCTAAATTCCAACGAGTACAGTCCCAGTCTACGCAACCTCTCCTCATAATCCAACCCCTTCAGCTCTGGGATTAACCTACTGAATCTCCTCTGCACACCCTCCAGTGCCAGTACGTCCTTTCTCAAGTAAGGAGACCAAAACTGAACACAATACTCCAGGTGTGGCCTCACTAACACCTTATACAATTGCAGCATAACCTCCCTAGTCTTAAACTCCATCCCTCTAGCAATGAAGGACAAAATTCCATTTGCCTTCTTAATCACCTGTTGCACCTGAAAACCAACTTTCTGCGACTCATGCACTAGCACACCCAGATCTCTCTGTACAGCAGCATGTTTTAATTTTTTATCATTTAAATAATAATCCCTTTTGCCGTTATTCTTACCAAAATGGATAACCTCACATTTGTCAACATTGTATTCCATCTGCCAGACCCTAGCCCATTCACTTAGCCTGTCCAAATCCCTCTGCAGACTTCCAGTATCCTCTGCACTTTTTGCTTTACCACTTATCTTAGTGTCGTCTGCAAACTTGGACACATTGCCCTTGGTCCCCAACTCCAAATCATCTATGTAAATTGTGAACAGTTGTGGGCCCAACACTGATCCCTGAGGGACACCACTAGCTACTGATTGCCAACCAGAGAAACACCCATTAATCCCCACTCTTTGCTTTCTATTAATTAACCAATCCTCTATCCATGCTCCTACTTTCCCCTTAATGCCATGCATCTTTATCTTATGCAACAACCTTTTGTGTGGCACCTTGTCAAAGGCTTTCTGGAAATCCAGATATACCACATCCATTGGCTCCCCGTTATCTACCGCACTGTTAATGTCCTCAAAAAATTCCACTAAATTAGTTAGGCACGACCTGCCCTTTATGAACCCATGCTGCGTCTGTCCAATGGGACAATTTCCATCCAGATGCCTCGCTATTTCTTCCTTGATGATAGATTCCAGCATCTTCCCTACTACCGAAGTTAAGCTCACTGGCCTATAATTACCCACTTTCTGCCTACCTCCTTTTTTAAACAGTGGTGTCACGTTTGCTAATTTCCAATCCGCCGGGACCACCCCAGAGTCTAGTGAATTTTGGTAAATTATCACTAGTGCATTTGCAATTTCCCTAGCCATCTCTTTTAGCACTCTGGGATGCATTCCATCAGGGCCAGGAGACTTGTCTACCTTTAGCCCCATTAGCTTGCCCATCACTACCTCCTTGGTGATATCAATCCTCTCAAGGTCCTCACCTGTCATAGCCTCATTTCCATCAGTCACTGGCATGTTATTTGTGTCTTCCACTGTGAAGACCGACCCAAAAAACCTGTTCAGCTCCTCAGCCATTTCCTCATCTCCCATTATTAAATCTCCCTTCTCATCCTCTAAAGGACCAATATTTACCTTAGCCACTCTTTTTTGTTTTATGTATTTGTAGAAACTTTTACTATCTGTTTTTATATTCTGAGCAAGTTTACTCTCATAATCTATCTTACTCTTCTTTATAGCTTTTTTAGTAGCTTTCTGTTGCCCCCTAAAGATTTCCCAGTCCTCTAGTCTCCCACTGATCTTTGCTACTTTGTATGTTTTTTCCTTCAATTTGATACTCTCCCTTATTTCCTTAGATATCCACGGTCGATTTTCCCTCTTTTTACCGTCATTCCTTTTTGTTGGTATAAACCTTTGCTGGGCACTGTGAAAAATCACTTGGAAGGTTCTCCACTGTTCCTCAACTGTTTCACCATAAAGTCTTTGCTCCCAGTCTACCTTAGCTAGTTCTTCTCTCAGCCATTGTAATTTCCTTTGTTTAAGCACAAAACACTAGTGCTTGATTTTACCTTCTCACCCTCCATCTGTATTTTAAATTCCACCATATTGTGATCGCTCCTTCCGAGAGGATCCCTAACTATGAGATCCTGAATCAATCCTGTCTCATTACACAGGACCAGATCTAGGACCGCTTGTTCCCTCGTAGGTTCCATTACATACTGTTCGAGGAAACTATCGCGGATACATTCTATAAACTCCTCCTCAAGGCTGCCTTGACCGACCTGGTTAAACCAATCAACATGTAGATTAAAATCCCCCATGATAACTGCTGTACCATTTCTACATGCATCTGTTATTTCTTTGTTTATTGCCTGCCCCACCATAATGTTACTATTTGGTGGCCTATAGATTACTCCTATCAGTGACTTTTTCGCCTTACTATTCCTGATTTCCACCCAAATGGATTCAACCTTATCCTCCATAGCACCGATGTCATCCCTTACTGTTGCCCGATGTCATCCTTAAATAACAGAGCTACACCACCTCCCTTAGCATCCACTCTGTCCCTCCGAAAAGTTTGATACCCTCGGATATTTAACTCCCAGTCGTGACCATCCTTTAACCATGTTTCAGTAATGGCCACTAAATCATAGTCATTCACGATGATTTGCGCCATCAACTCATTTACCTTATTCCGAATACTACGAGCATTCAGGTAAAGTACACTTATGTCGGCTTTTTTACCTCTGTTCTGAATCTTAACACCTCGATCAGTAACCTCTCCTAAGTTATATTTCCTCTTAACCTTTCTCCTAATTTTCCTTGTCGTCGATCCCACATCTTCCTGTAACAACCTGCCGCATCGCTTACCATTAATGTTTTCACTTCCCGTTTTATTTCTTTTAGTATTCCTGGTCCTATTCACTGAGCTCCCCTCAGTTACTGTACCTTGTACTGTCGCCCTTTTTGATTTTTGACTATGGCTTCTCTGCCTTACACTTTCCTCCTTACTGCCTTTTATTTCTGTCCCTGTTTTACTACCTTCCAACTTCCTGCATCGGTTCCCATCCCCCTGCCACATTAGTTTAAACTCTCCCCAACAGCTCTAGCAAACACCCCCCCTAGGACATCGGTTCCAGTCCTGCCCAGATGCAGACCGTCCGGTTTGTACTGGTCCCACCTCCCCCAGAATCGGTTCCAATGTCCCAGGAATTTGAATCCCTCCCTCTTGCACCATCTCTTGAGCCACGTATTCATCCTCTCTATCCTGACATTCCTACTCTGACTAGCTCGTGGCACTGGTAGCAATCCTGAGTTTACTACCTTTGAGGTCCTACTTTTTAGTTTAACTCCTAGCTCCCTAAATTCAGCTTGTAGGACCTCGTCCCGTTTTTTACCTATATCGTTGGTGCCTATGTGCACCACGACAGCTGGCTGTTCACCCTCCCCCCCCCAGAATGTCCTGCAGCCGCTCCGAGACATCCTTGACCCTTGCACCAGGGAGACAACATACCATCCTGGAGTCTCGATTGCGTCCACAGAACCGCCTGTCTATTCCCCTTACAATTGAGTCCCCTATCACTATAGCCCTGCCATTCTTCTTCCTGCCCAGCTGCGCATTAGACTGAACCTTTGTTTCTCCACAAGATGCTGAACCAATCAGGATTTGACCTATACTGAGGTATGCAAAGTGGAAAACAAATCTGATTCCATGGGCTTGAGGGCCTGGCCTGATGATACTGGCTTATATGTTTCGCAGAGAATACTGAAAAGATTGAATTACGTTTTTGTGATTGTTCTTAATGTATATCTGTCTGTTTCTCTCCCCAGCACTCACGCTGACAGCTGTTGTTAATTGGAATGTTTATATGTTCTTACGTTTATACGCTGTTTATAATTCCAGTGGGAACAATATTTACAGGTGTATATTCAATGCATTTCGTCATTTTAAACTGATTTGTTCTGTCATGTATGCAAACACATTGGGCAAAATCTTCCGGGCTCCAGGTGATTGAAGACAGAATGTATGACTGAAGATGCATATTGGGAATCTGTGGAAGTCCTGGTATGCGGGCCTACATGGAGATTAATTGGGCAGTTTCAACTTCTGAAAGGCAATTCCCCTGTATTCTGGGATCCTCTGCGAAATCCTCTGACTTTGAGTTAGAGTCGGAAACTTCAGAGAGTTCCGTGGTACGTACCTGGATTGTTACCCAGGAAATCTTAGAATCCCTACATTGCAGAAGTAGGTCATTTGGGCCATCTAGTCTGCACCGACCCTGCTCCGATAGAGAACCCTACCTAGGCCCAATCCTCTGCCCTATTCCTGTAACCCCACCTAACCTTTGGACACTAAGGGCAATTTAGCATGGCCAATTCATCTAACCTGCACATCTTTGGATTATGGGAGGAAACCGGAGCTCCCGGAGGAAACCCGCGCAGACATGGGGAGAACATGCAAACTCTACCCAGATAGTCATCCGAGGGCAGAATGGAACCCGGATCCCTGGAGCTGTGAGGCAGCAGTGTTGCCACCGTGCCGCCAGTCAAAATGTTGGACAGATTAAAATCTAGTGTAACATCTGGGTAACTACAGAACTGTCCCTGCAATCGCCACTCCTCGATACCCCTCTGGCCCCTCCTGATCTGATACTCCTTGACGTGACTAACCTCCTGATCCCTCGAATACCTCCTGACCCCTAACTAACCCTTGACCACCTGACTACTCTCTCGACCTGACAACCCTCCTGACCCGGCTACCACCCGATCCAACGTGACTAAAACTCCAACCTGATCGGATGACCCCCCCCCCCCCCCGAACCCAACACCCATGCATGCACTCACACTCACCCCTACCCACCTATATACCCTCCTTGCCCACCTCATCCACCTACCCACTTACCTACCTACCCATCTTGCCCACTTAGCCATCTACTCCGCTCTGTCGGGAAAATACCAGGTGAGCCCTGAAATGGGATTTGTGCCGGGCGCCAAACAGTCCGTTATGTTCCTGGGCCCTCCCAGCAGACGTAAGGGCATGGACCAGATTAACATATATAAATTTTCATTTAAATATGCAGGATCTGATTTGAGGCGATTCGACCGGCTCCTGCAATTCTCTTGCCTGCTGGCGCATTGTAAAGCCAACACAAATCACTATTGGTCTTCACAAACTGAGACCAAATGTGATGACTATGTTTGGGAGGGGCTTGGGGGCCATTATAGCCCCTGGATGTACGGGGACATGGCAGGGCAGTGCCCTGGGAGTGCCAATATGGTATGTGGATTACGTGGGGTGGGGCGCTGGTACCAGTGATTGGTTGTGGGCGAGGGCTGATGCCGACTAAGTGTGAGAGGATGAGGATGGGAATCACGTCAGAACAGGTGATCAATTTGCACTGATTTTCCACATTCAAAATGACTCTTGGTAATTTTTTGTGAAAATTCCACCAATGGTTTTCTTCCCTTTCCAACCCCAAACCATTTTTCTCTGCCTTTCTTGTGGGTCTGGAATGGTTGGGGTGAAAAACCCACACCCGCCCCATCAAGAGGTTTCCTCTTTTAAACAAGAGATGGAAATCAGATTTCCTCTGGCGCGCCATTTTTGTGTGGTGGCGCATGGTTTTGGAAGCCCATTAAAAACTCCCATGTTTGAGAGCTCATGAAGAAAGTGGAACACCTGCTGAGGAGTCAGGAACATTCTCAAAGGTAAGTGTAAAATATTTTAATACCTTGAAATGTCGTTATTTGGTGCTCGAATGTAGATGTGTTTTTAATGCAGTGATTTATCTTGGGATTTGTCCGGTAAAGGTAAGTTGACTCTCACATTGACCGGCATTGTGTTATTGTTCACATACATTACAGTACTTTTCCAAAGGAAAAGGCATTCTAATATATTTTTAAAATGTAAAGAACAATGCCCTCTGCCATCATGTGTTTGTGCTCTGATTTAATTGGACTGGCAGATCTGACTTTTTCAAACAAAACTCTGCTTCTGAAATAAAATAAATAGAATGCACCTGTTCCTCCTCCATTGATTCACAGGCATTCTGCTTAGAAATTGAATATCTGTTCTGTCAATCGAGCTGGAAGCGTTTGTTATGACAATTTCTATTATGAATGCTTGGCTGGGTATCACAAACTTAAGTTCGGCAGCTGGTCTAATTGATCCAAGAATTAGAACTCCTGCAGTGCAGAAGGGGACCATTCGGCCCATCGAGTCTCCACCGACTCTCTGAAAGTGTACCCTACCTAGACCCCCACCCTATCCCACAACCCTATAAGCTACATATTTTTGGACACAAAGGGGCAGTTTTAATAAAAGCCAATCCACCTAGCCTGCACATCTTTGGACTGTGGGAGGAAACTGGAGAACCGTAACGAAACCCACGCAGACATGGGGAGAACGTGCAAACACCACACAGACAGTCACCCAAGGCTGTAATTGAATCCGGGTTCCTGGGACTGTGAGGCAGCAGAGCTAACCACCAATTATTGAAACCTTTACCTGTCTATAATAATAGACTATTCCTTTGATGTGGGTTTTTGTTTGTTTGCAACATTAATAGGCACTTGAACAATTGCAATTTTTCCCCTTGGTTTTTTGGTCCAGTATTAATGATAGGAGTTTGAATTTGGGGCTTTCTTGGATTCTTAGAGGTTTAACAGTCTTCTGGTGATTTCAAAATAATTTCCATTGCTATTGCAGGTCGACTGAGAACTGTACACAATGCATACTGTGAGTGGATATGGAGGATACGTGGGGGTATAGAAGTGGTTTGGGATGGCATGGTGGAAATTGAGGTGGCACGGGGGAATGTGAGGTAACAGAGGAATCTGAGGAGGCAGAGGGTGACATGGGAAAATGTGAGGTGACTTGTTGGTGGGTTGTGGTGAGGTTTAGGGAGCCTGTAAACAACGCTGGGAGCTGAGCTGCCGTGTTGGAGGCAGGTCTTCTAACTGTACCCACGATCCCATAGCAGCTTGCAAAATGTACAGTGAATCCCTGTGTGTAAGGACGAAAATCCCTTGAAAAGTCTGACATGGACTAGGAGCACAATTTGCCAGCCGCAAAAGTGTGCAGATTTGATTTCTTCGAGCTCGGTTGAAAATCCAATCCCTTAACTTTCTTGCTCCAGAAGGTATGCTGCTATTTCTATGGTTAACAATCCCATCTACATTTTTAACTGCTTCCTCAAATGGTCTTGCCCCCTTCACCAATTTGTGCACGTATGCCCCCAGGTCTAACTGATCCTTTACCCTCTGTAGAATTGTATCTTTTATTCTGTATTGTATTGGATTTACTTGTGTATCCTTACTTGTGTATCCTGAAAATGTATCATTTTGTACTCTGCATTAAATTTCACCTGCAGACTTCCGGTGGTGGTCATGGAGTGAGTGGTCGTTTTTTTTGTGGCTCCCGCTCAAGGCAGCCTTTTTTGGTCTTTTCCCTGCCCGAAGGGCAACGTATTTGAGGGCAAAGGGTACAGGAGTGCCTGGGGAAGGTAATACTCCTCTGGTGTGGCTGGGTATGGATCAGCGAACGAGGAGCTCCACGAGAATGAAAGAGCTGTTGGAGCAGGAGTTTTCGTGGGAAAGATGGCAGAGGGCAAGGGAGCTGTGCTGCCTGCTCAGTGGTCGACGGAGCAGTTGGTGGAGTACCTGAATGAAAAGCAGAGGAAAGAGGCCCTGGAAGACCTAGCCAAGGTGGTGGAACTGCTGAGATATGGCATCGAGCAAATTGAGCAGAGGCTGGAGTCCCAGGGCCTGGCGATCCAGAAAGTGGAGGAGGCAGTGGGGGAGCACGAGGGGCATTTGGTCTCATTGGTGGCTGAGATGGGAGTGATGCGGGAGAGCCAGAAAAAGCTGAGGGAGAAGGTGGAAGATTTGGATAATCTCTCCAGTAGGCAAAACCTAAGGATTGTTAGGATGCCTGAAGGGATTGAAGTTGCGGAGGCTGCGTTGTATGTAGCAAAGATGTTGGAGAAGTTGATGGGGGGAGGGTCTTTGATCGCCCCCTGGAGGTGGACTGGGCGCTGAGGAGGAGGTGACAGGCAGGCGAGCTGCTGAGGGCAATGGTGGTGCAGTTGCACCGCTTTCTAGACCAGGTGAAGATCCTTCAATCGGCAAAGGAGAACTTAAATGTACCTGAGAAGGGTATGAGCTGCGGGTGTACCAGGACTGGGTAGCGGAGCTGGTGAAGAGGAGGGCCAGGTTTAGGGCCAGGTTTAACCTCTTTAAAGAGGAGATGAAATTTGGGGTACTGTACCCGGCCTGCCTGTCCAGAAGGGAGGAGTGGTATTTTGACACGCCAGAGGAGGCGAAGGAATTTATGAGGGACAATGAACTGGGAGGAGTGTGAGGACATTGAACTTTGGAGGAGTTTTGAGTGTTCTTTGGAGTGTTTGGCGGTGAGTTTTCAGGGGCAGGTTTTGATGGGGAGCAATGATGGTGAGTGTGCCTTTTGTTAGTCTTGAGGGATAGATGGTTGGGTTGGTTGGGGGGAGGGAATTTGGAGGGAGCAGGATGGTTGAAGGCCTTGGGCGGGGGGCTACCATGCTAGCTGGGTGGGATATTTAACGGGAGTGAAGTGGGGAGCTGCCAGGAGGAAGGTGTGGGGGAGGAGGGGGGTGTTGTTTTTTTGTTTGAGGGTAGGGGCGGAGGGTTACTGACATGGGTGTGGTTGGTGTGATGCAGATTGCAAGAGATTGAGGCCGGTGGACATCCGAGGGTGGGCCTGGAGGGGTGCATGTCGTGGGCTGGGGGCTGGCCAAAGAAGGGGTATGGCTGATCAGTAGGGGACAGGGAGCCCCCCCCCCCCCCCCCCCCCCCCCCCGACCAGGCTTGACCAGCGGATGTGGCCTTTTTGCAGAAGATGCATTTGAAGAAAGGGAACCAATCAAGGCTGAGGAAGGGATGGGTGGGGCAGATGTTTAATTTGGTGCTGGACATAAAGACGAGGGGGTTGGCGGTGTTGGTTAATAAGCGGGTTGCGTTCAAGGTGGGGAGTGTTGTGGCCGATTCGGGGGGGGGGAGATATGTGATGGTTAGTGGAAAGTTGGAGGGGATGTCGGTGGTTCTTGTAAACGTCTATGCCACTAATTGAGATTTTGTGAATTTTATGAGGCGCGTGTTAGGGAAGATTCCTGACTTGGACTCACATCGGCTGAACATGGGGGGATATTAATGCGGTCATGAATCCGAGCTTGGACTGGTCAAGTCCCAAATCGTTGAGGGTGTCGGCAGTGGCGAAGGAGCTGAGGGGATTTATGGAACACATTGTGGGGGCGGAGAGGTGGACGCATGGTACGCCCAGCTTCTGTCGCGACACGACGGACTACCTACAGAAACTCAGCACCCATGGACCAGTTGAACCAGGAACATTCCTCGTCACAATGGATGTCTCGGCACTCTATACCAGCATCCCCCATGACGACGGCATTGCTGCAACAGCCTCAGTACTCAACACCGACAACTGCCAATCTCCAGACGCAATTCTGCAACTCATCCGCTTCATTCTGGATCACAAAGTCTTCACCTTCGACAACAAGTTCTTCATCCAGACGCACGGAACAGCCATGGGGACCAAATTCGCACCCCAATACGCCAACATCTTCATGCACAAGTTTGAACAAGACCTACTCACCGCACAGGACCTTCAACCGACGTTATACACCAGATACATCAATGACATTTTTTTCCTTTGGACCCACGGCGAAGAATCACCGAAACGACTACAATAAGACATCAATAAGTTCCATCCCACCATCAGACTCACCATGGACTACTCTCCAAAATCGGTTGCATTCTTGGACACACTCGTCACCATCAAGGACGGTCACCTCAGCACTTCGCTTTACCGCAAACCCACGGATAACCTCACGATGCTCCACTTCTCCAGTTTCCACCCTAAACACATTAAAGAAGCCATCCCCTATGGACAAGCTCTCCGTATACACAGGATCTGCTCAGACGAGGAGCGTAACAGACATCTACAGACGTTGAAAGATTCCCTCGTACGAACGGGATATGGCGCTCGTCTCATCGATCGACAGTTCCAACACGCCACAGCAAAAAACCGCACCGACCTCATAAGACAAACATGGGACACAACCGACAGAATATCCTTCGTCATCCAGTACTTTCCCGGAGCGGAGAAACTACGACATCTTCTTCACAGCCTTCAACACGTCATCGATGAAGATGAACATCTTGCCAAGGTCATCCCCACACCCCCACTACTTGCCTTCAAACAACCGCGCAACCTCAAACAAACTATTGTTTGTAGCAAACTACCCAGCCTTCAGAACAGTGACCACGACACCACACAACCCTGCCATGGCAATCTCTGCAAGACGTGCCAGATCATCGACATGGATACCACCATTATACGTGAGAACACCACCCATCAGGTACGCGGTACATACTCGTGCGACTCGGCCAACGTTGTCTACCTCATACGCTGCAGGAAAGGATGTCCCGAAGCGTGGTACGTTGGCGAGACCATGCAGACGCTGTGACAACGAATGAACGGACATCGCGCGACAATCACCAGGCAGGAATGTTCCCTTCCAGTCAGGGAACACTTCAGCAGTCAAGGGCATTCAGCCTCTGATCTCCGGGTAAGCGTTCTCCAAGGCGGCCTTCAGGACGCGCGACAACGCAGAATCGCCGGGCAGAAGCTTATAGCCAAGTTCCGCACACATGAGTGCGGCCTCAACCGGGACCTGGGATTCATGTCGCATTACATTCATTCCCCCACCATCTGGCCTGCGAAATCCTACCAACTATCCTGGCTTGACACAATTCACACCTCTTTAACCTGGGGTTACCCCATCTCTGGATCTGTAAAGATTTAATCACCTGCTAATGCTCGCATTCCAAGCATTGTCTGGCATGTTTGAATCTGTCTATATATATGTTTCTGGAACATACCTCTTCATTCACCTGAGGAAGGAGCATCGCTCCGAAAGCTAGTGACATCAAAACAAACCTGTTGGACTTTAGCCTGGTGTTGTAAGACTTCTTACTGTGCTCACCCCAGTCCAATGCCGGCATCTCCACATCATCTGTAAAAGTTGGTAAGAGTTAATGTGGACTTGCCGAATTTCCTTAGTTTCCTGAGGAAGTATAGGCGCTGTTGTGCTTTCTTGGTGGTAGCATCGACGTGGGTGGACCAGGACAGATTTTTGGAAATGTGTACCCCTAGGAATTTGAAACTGCTAACGGTCTCCACCTCGGCCCCGTTGATGCTGACAGGGGTGTGTGCAGTACTTTGCTTCCTGAAGTCAATGACCTGTTCTTTAGTTTTGCTGGCATTGAGGGAGAGATTGTTGTTGCTGCACCACTCCACTAGGTTCTCAATCTCCCTCCTGCGCTAACAACAGGTTTTCACCGGTGGGGCTGGACACAAGGTTTCGGGGTGTTGGCAGGCTGGGATTGAGTGCTTTGGCTATCTGTAGGGGGCAAATTTGCGAAGTTGGAGGAACTGGGGGAATGGCTTTAGGTACCTGCAGGTTTGGGACTTTGTGAGGAGAGAGGTGCTGTCCTTTCCTCGGCTGCCGGCCTTAGGGTTGCAGAACAAGATGCTGTCACGGGACGAAATAGGGGAGAGGAAAGTGTCAGATGTCTACAGGGAGTTAATGGAATAGGAGGGAGCCCTGTGGGGTCATTAAGCACAAGTGGGAGGAGGAGCTGGGAGGAGAGTTGGGGACAGAGACATGGGCAGCCTTGTGGAGGGTGAACGTGTCCTCATCATGTTCAAGGCTATGCCTCATCCAGTTCAAGGTGGTACATAGGGCGCATATGACGAGGATGAGTCGGTTCTTTGAGGGGGTAGATGATAGGTGTGGGCAGGGCGCGGGTGGGCCCGTGAATCATGTCCACATGTTCTGGGCGTGTTTAAGATTGAGGGGGTTCTGGCAGAGGCTCTCTGATGTGATGTCTAAGGTGTTGGGTGCGTTAGTGGTCCCGAGTACAAAGGTGGCGATATTTGGGGTGTCGGAAGACCTGGGAGTCAAGGAGGTGAGAGAGGGCAATATTTTGGTATTTGCTTCCCTGATAGCCCGAAGACGGATCTTGCTCAGGTCGCAGGACTCGGAGCCACCATAGTGGGTGTGTGGGTGAGCGACCTGGTGGAATTCCTGAGGTCGGAGAACGTTAAGTTCGCCTTGAGGGGGTTTGCAGATGGGTTCACCCAGAGGTGGAAGCCGTCTATTGATTTCTTTAAATAGGTTTGAGAGGCCAGTAAGGGAGGGAGGGGAGACGTCCGGTGGTGGACATGGAATTTGTGGTCACATACAAGGCAGCTATAGCTCGAAGCCATTGATTTGAGCTCTTTTAACCCGAAAATAGGGGAATTTGATGGGAAAGTGGAGCTGAAGGTGTGGAGGAGAAGTTCTTCCTGGGAGTGGCATGTCTGCTGGTCATCAGACATGGCAGAAGAAGGTTAAAGACTTGGCCAAGGAATTCAAAGAGAACTGTAGCACAGCAACAATTGGAAAGATGACGGAGGGCGAAGGGGTGTTGCATACTGGAAAACTCCAGATGGAGCAGCTGCTCGCATTTACCAAAAAGGAGTTCCGCCAGCAAAGAAAGGAGATGCCGAAAGACCGATCGAAGGCCATCGAAGGAGCAGTGCACCCCTGAAAGGCTCGATGGAGAGAGTTGAGAAGTGCTTGGAGGCACAGGGGACACAGATCCGGGAGATGGAGAGGGTGATGCCTGACTATAGTGATCCGGTGGTGGCATTGGAGGCTGATTGATGACAGGTTTATTGATTTACTAATTGCTTCATTGATTTATTTAGGATCTTTAAGAATCGATGCAGTATAATTATTTAATTCAGTACTTAGACAGAAAATGGAATATCCACAAAGCCGAAGTCATGGTTTCAGATGGAAATATGAGTAAGTTATAAAATTGGTTAAACTTTTGAACACTGTCCATGACTGTCTCAAATGTTGCGAATAGTGTACTGCAGGTAAACGATAAGAGGGTAAATTCAACGAGTTTGAAACAATCTCGTAACTGAGACCAGACGTAACGTAGGGAGTTTGAACATGGGACAAGAGTCGTGGGAAAGATGATTAATTTGGAGTAATTGAATGTCTAATTAACCAATCACCTGTTAAGTGATTGATACTTTCCTGAACGAATCAAGGGGGTCTCAGCTGAGAATTAGGATCAATAAAACTAAGTAAGGGGCTAAACCCAGATAAGGATTCCCTTAAGAATGTGATCCATTTGATTGATTAGAGAGAAGAATTTTAGCCGTTGGAGAATCCTTGAAGCATTCGTGAAAATTACTTTTAAAAAGGCCTTTTGTTGAAATTACCTTTAATTTGTAAATCTGGAGTCACTATTATTTTGAAATTTGTGCTTTCACTCTTCAGTGTTTCAAGGACATTTCAGTGTACTAAGAACAGCTTTTCGATTTAATTTTGTGCAAATGTACCAAATGAGTTCTTAAAGAAATAAACAGTGCTTCGTATATCTATTCAACTGGACTGAGACCTTGGGCTGGTTTCTCCGTCCCGCTGTGCCAGATTTCTGGTTCTGCCCGCCAGCGGGATTCTCCATTTCGCCGGCTGGTCAATGAGGTTTCCCATTGTGGGGCAGCCCCACTCCATTGGGAAATCCTCGGGCTGCCGGCAAAACAGAGCATCCCAACAACAGAGAATCCAGGCCCTTATGAGTGAGAGATAAGGGAAACCTTACAATTTGGCGAGTCAGGTAGAGGAGAACAACAGAAGCGATACCGAATACCTTTCCGGTGTACCGGATATGGAAGATCAGAAGCCAGGTAAGGGATCTGCAAATCTGTGACCGTGCGTAGAAATCGGGTGGCTCCTTACGTTCTCTTTACAAACCAAATGTGTCCGGAGCGAACTGAGGCTTAAAGTACTGTTTCAGAGTTGAAATAGCAGCCGAGAATCTGCTAGCAACCTCTAGGGGTGGTCAAGATCCACCAGAGATTTCAATCGAAGAAATATTTGGTATGGCAAACAATGTTGTAGACAAGCAAATTCAGTTAATCAAGATCAGTACAGAAATTGAACAAAGGATTTTAAAGCACGATGCTTCAAAGGGACAATGGTCCACTGATGATTTAAGAATGGTTTGGAAAAAAATTACCATTATGTCACTGGAAAATGCAAAGCTTAAAATTAGCACATCAGGCCTTAGTCAAAATTGGGAAGGACAAAATAGACCCGTGGAACTCTTGACCTGGATGGAACATCTTTTCAATGGCTCCCCGACACCCAGACAACAAAAACCCATCCCTTGCACCGCAGACTCGACTACAGAACCCTGCCACTACCGGCCAGTGAGGTAGCAGGGTCCACCCCCAATGTAAGATAACCTTACATTTTGAATTGGTAACTGAACCGGAGACTTCAGAATGTTTGGAATCATCGGAGTCTGATGATTATTCTGAAGCAGAATTCAGGAGGGGAATCTTGAGAGAAACAAAAGGTCCAAAGCGAAATAAACAGAAGGTATTCCGCCCCCTTACAGTCAAAACGGTATAAAACTGGGATAATAGAAGCAATTGCCGGGGAGGGGGACAGGAGGGTCGCTCAAGCCCAATATGATCAATATATAGTCCATAAACCTACTGACCCAGATAGAATTGACCAGTGGTTCAAAGAATTGCCTGATCCAAAGAAAGGAGGAATGGTAACATGAGAGGGGTTGAGAGACTGTGAGAGATTTATAATCTCCACCCACTACGTGGAGTTCAAGTTTTGACCGTAATAACCCCTAAATGAGAGGGTGACCAACTTTTGAGAGAAGTCAAAAGAGCACTAGGAGAGGGGGAGCAGCAAATAGAGGATAGCTGGCTTGTAATTAAACAATGGTTATTAAGATATAATCTACCAAGAACTAATTGGACTAAAATTACTGCTTGTCTGCAAAAAAAATTGGAAGATGTATTATATTATGAACAAAGATTTATGAAAGTTTGGACAGAACACTCGAGACTGAAGTTGCCAGGGGAACTGGAGTCATGGGATGACAGTACTCTTGAACCGTTAAAGTCTGCATTCCTTGTTGGTTTAAAAATAGATGTGTCCAATGCATTGAAACTAGTGCTTCCTGATTGGGATCAAGGGTAACAACATACACGGCATTAGTAACTCGATGTGCTGAAATTGATAGAGATTTAGATTCTAAAATCCGTATTTTTCAAACAGAGATGCAACCTAAAGGAGTAGCAGTTCAATCAGTAAAAAATGCCATGGACAATGTTTCTCAAGAATCAAAAATTGCCAGAGGATGATGCTATTTTTGTGGAAAGGATGGACACTGGGCTAGATCATGCCGAGCTAGATTACAAGAATGGCAAGGACGATATGTGCCTTTAAATTCTGCCCTCGTTCCCAATTCCACACCTACATGTTCTCCATAAGTTCCACGATCCCAGTCTAATTCATCCTCAAATGATTGGGAGGAATTGAGAGATTATCACCAAACTCATTGTTGAAGTTTAAAAAAAATATAGGAAAATAAATTGGAGCACAGCATTAACTATTTCAGCAGCTAATTAATTGATGTTTAAATTGCCCAGAAACTTGTGTGTTAAATTATTCAACATAAAGTTTAAGTGTTGATTTATAGGAACTCAATGACAGTTAAAAGCAGGAATGTTTGAACTTTACGAGCAAGTGAATACGTGGGTGTTGTAGTCATGTAATCATTAAGGTTTATATGTATGTATGTAAATGATGTTCATGTGTGTCTTTTCAAGTGTTGGATTGATCTTGAATTAAAACTTCTTGTCAGGTTCAAAAAAAGAATTATTCCTAACACAACTGACACAAAAAGTATGATAGTAAAATTCTAAGATTGAAATGTAAAGTCGCGATTGTTAAAAGAAACAGATCCCCGAGAGGTGGTGATGTAATGATGTCCAGTTGAAAACTTTTACTCCCCTCCCCACCCTCTTTCAAACGAGCAGAGAATTAACCTTTACCTGTTAACAGCTGAAGATGTATTTATATTTTACAGGAATTGGGAATTACAAATTTTAAGTTTGAATTGTCAGATGCGTTCTGATTAATTAACCCATGTTGCACCAAGCAGAATGGATTTTTGTGTTTTGCTTTACAGGTAATTGCAAGTGGAACAAGATTTGCAGTTAGCTAGTGTCCATGGCCTTTTGAAGAAGAAGAGATTCTACAACTTAAGACAAAGAAGAGATGAACTGGACATTTATAAAAAAAATCTAAAAGCCAACAACACTGTTGTTTGAATTTGGGACAATTCTGGGATGTACAGAAAATGTAATTCAAGACAAAGAACAAGCAATCAAAATATTACTGCCTGCAATCAAATGGAAATGTTTAATTTCTGTTTTGAACATAAAGATATTTTATTGGACTGCAAGATTTCTCCAGAGCTCATGGGTGGGCTAGGATAAAGTAATTTAGGGTAGACAATTGAGACAGGAAATTAAAACAGGAAATGGGAATTGGAATATTGGGTGCAATTCAATGGAATATTTTTATCTGGCATTAATACGAAGGGGACAGTCTAGAGGAGGCAAGTAAATTGATAACTTTCTCTTGGTAATGCTTGTGTCCTTGTCTGTGCTTTTATTTAAGAGAACAAAGTTTGATACTCTGGCCACCATGCAAGGCATCGAGACCATACGTGGAGAGATAAACAACAACTTTGAGATCTTTTGATAAGATCAAAAAGGTTCAAGACTGTGTGGCATGGCATTAGGGGCACTGCGTCAGTGTGCAGATAGATTATGTGTGAAGTGACTAATAGGCAGGCTTGTCATAATGCACTAAAGAGCAGGCCCCATGCATGCACACTACTTCACAAGCAGCATGGCCGGCAATGGGGCCAACAGAGTGAAACAACATCATTAAGTGATCAAGGCACTGACGCATATTCCATAAAGAAACTGACTTTAAAATAATTGGGATAGAATCAAATACACAGGTACCTGTCGAAATGAGCACAATTGAAGTGACATTGTAAATTATTTGGATAAGAACAAGTAAGGGCCTGGTAGCAAGTAAACCTGGTGAGGAATATCCACAAGATGGATGCAGAATTTAGAGAGCTGGAGAATATTTTAAGTCCATGCGTGATGTTATTTTGAATGATATTTGAGTGAGATGATTTGCAAATAGTGTCAGAGAGAAAGGGATAGCAATCCAATTATTATGGGAAGAGAAAACTGGAATTGAAAACAAAGAAGTGAATTCTCTCCCTGCACAGATCACCCCACTCAAGGGTTAGAGAAAGAAAATGACCAAGAATAATAAAGAGATAAGGGGTGGAAGAGTAGGATCTCACCCTGTGAAAACTGGAATCATATTATATGTTACAAGTTGAAATGACATTTATTTTAGTTTAGTTAACACATAATCTATGTATGGCAACTCAATATGATTTTATAGTCAATTTCGGATCAAAAGCTCATTCCATGACCCGACCTTAGCATCACACTCAATATTGATAAGGGAGAAAGAACATATGGCCTTAAGGCAGTGAAGTGAGAGGTCAAGGTTGAACAATTGCTGATACAAACTATCAATCCAAAGCCGTACTGTGGCCTTACAAAATCGAATGGTTCTCGATATATTCTCGCCAAGAAAGGTGGAACATGTACCCCGATTGGATCAAAACGTTGTACTTATATTCAAGATAGTTCCAAAGAAATCACTAATTTGACAAAACAAATCAAAAGGAAGTGGAAAAATTAAAACAGTCCATCTCTTTGGAGTTGGGCTACGGAATGGTTGGGATCCTTAGGAGTTTCAGTGGTGCAAGGCCTGGTTCTGTTCTTTGCAGTTATTTTTGCTATATATCTTGGGTTGGATTCGCCGCAGCCCCGTGCCGAAATCGCGGCCGGGGCGGGGAATCCCTTTCACGCTGTAATCGGGCCCAGCGCCGGTTCAGCAATTCTCCGGGACCCGAAAATCGGCATGACCGTGGAGTATGCTGGGCCATTGCCAGAGACCCACCCAGCAATCCTCCACTCCCGACCAGCCGAGTTCCTGATGGCGTGGAACTAATCACTGATTGCCGGTCGGGATGCTGAGACTCAGTCCACAGCCGCGCTGGTCAGGGGCGGGGGGATCGGAGACTGGGGGGGCCCTTATAGGTGGCCGGGGATTAGATCTGCGCGGTTAGATGCTTGGGTGCGCGGCTGATCGGGGGCGTCTCATTTTTCTGTCTTCCGCCATGGAGCTCGGCACGGCCGTTGGAGGCCGCTGCCATGCGCATGCATGGACTCCAAACCGTAATTGCAGGAGCCCATATCCACAGCTAAAACTGTGAGATTTACTCCGGGTCCCTGCTAGCCCCCTGCAGGGCATTGAATTAGTTCATCTTTTTTACAGGAATTTTGTGAGTAAAACTCCACCGTTCTTACGCGGCATGGGGACATAGTCCCATTTTGGGAGAATCCAGCCCCCCCGCCCCCTGTATTTCTGACAACCAAATGTATCTGTAAAAGGATGGCAAGAAACCCTGAAGTAACAATACCTTTACAGGGCATGGGAGGCTCTTTTTATTGATTCCTTATTATTAATATTATTTGTGAATCTATTATTGATTTATTTTATTAAGTTTGAAATAATAAAAAAGGATTGAGTGATAGATGACAGGTTTATTGATTTACTAATTGCTTCATTGATTTATTTGGGACCTTTAAGAATTGATGCAGTATAATTTTTGAATTCAGTGCTTAGACAGAAAATGGAATATCCACAAAGCCAAAATCATGGTTTCTGATAGAAATATGAGTAAGTTATAAAATTGGCTAAACTTTTGAATACTGTCCATGACTGTCTCAAATGTTGTGAATAATGTACTGCAAGTAAGCGATATGAGGATACATTCAACAAGTTTGAAACAATCTCATAACTGAGTCCAGACATGACATAGAGAGTTTGAACTTGGGACAAGAGTTGTGGGAAAGTTAATTAATTAATTTGGAGTAATTGATTAATGTCTAATTAACCAATCGCCTGTTAAGTGACTGACACTTCCCTGAACAAATCAAGGGGGTCTCAGCTGAGAATTAGGACCAATAAAACTAAGTAAGGGGCTAAATCCAGCTAAGGATTCCCTTAAGAATATGATTCATTTGACTAATTAGAAAGAAGAATTTTAGCTGTCAGAGAATCCTTGAAGCATTCCTGAAAATTACTTCTAAAAAGGCCTTTTGTTGAAATTACTATTAATTTGTAAATCTGGAGTCACTATTATTTTGAAGTTTTTGCTTTCACTCTTCAGTGTTTCAAGGACATTTCAATGTACAAAGAAAAGCTTCTTGATTTAATTTTGTGCAAATGTACCAAATGAGTTCTTAAAGAAATAAACACTGCTTCGTATATCTATTCAACTGGACTGAAAATTTATCTATGAGTGAGAGATATGGGAAATCTTACAGAAGCAGAGGTGGGGCTCCTGGGGGGGCTTATGCATAAAGAGCCTTTAAAGAGCAGGAGAATAGATCTAGAAGACAGAACCTGCATATCGTTGGCCTGCCTGAAGGTGTGGAAGACATGAGTGCTACAAGATACGTCTCAAGGATGCTGGCGGGGCTGGTGCAGGAGGTGCTGGATAAAGCCCCAGAGGTGGATAGAGCACACAGGTATCTAAGGCAGGAGCCAGGAGTGGGGGAGCCGCCGTGGGCAGTGATTGAGGCTCCACACGTTTGTGGAGAAGGTGAAGATCCTGCGATGGGCCAGGGAGAAGCGGAACTGTGAATGGGAGGGGGACAAGGTCTGATTATATCAGAACATTGGAGCAGAGTTGGCGAAAAGGCATGCTGGGTTCTGCAAGGGGCCAAGCAGCTCTCACTGATCCTGAAGCGGGAAAAGGACCCCGAGCTATGCGAGTCTTACAGGCCAATCTCCCTGTTGAAAGTTGATGCCAAACTTAGCTAAAATCTTGTCCTCAAGGATAGAAGACTGTGTCCCGGAGGTGATAGGGGAAGACCAGACGGGGTTTGTTAAGGGTAGGCAGCTAACGGATAATGTTAGAAGGCTCTTGAATGTGAGCATGATGCCCCCAGAGGGAAAGGAGGTGGAGGTAGTGGTCGCAATGGACGCAAAGAAGGCCTTTGACCGGGTGGAATGGAACTGACTGTGGGAGGTGTTGGGGCGGTTTTGGTTTGGTCGGGGTTTCATCGACTCGGTCAGACTGCTGTACCAGGCCCAAAGGTGAATGTTTGAACGAACCGGCTGAATGCACCGGGGGACTAAGCAGGGATGCTCCCTCTCTCCGTTGCTGTTCGCTTTGACCATTGAGCCACTGGCTGTGGCGCTAAGAGCTTCCAGGGGCTGGAAGGGGCTGGTCCGGGGTGGGGTGGAACACAGGATCTCGCTATACGCCAACGACCTGCTCCTGTATGTTTCCGACCCGTTAGAGGGGATGGGAGAGATCATGGGGATTTTAGGGGAATTTGGCTGTTTTTGGGGGTACAAATTGAACATGGGGGAAAAGCGAGATGTTTGCGATCCAGGCACGGGGGCAGGAGAGGAGACTGGGAGAGCTGCCGTTCAGAGTGGTGGGATGTAGTTTCCGTTATTTAGGGAACCAGGTGGCACGGGACTGGCGGCTGTTACATAAACTAAACTTTGACCCGGTCAGTGGAACAAATGAAAGAAGACTTCCGAAGGTGAGACATGCTCCCGTTATCACTGGCGGGGAGGGTACAGACAGTGAAAATGGCAGTCCTCCCGAGATTCCTGTTTGTTTTTCAGTGCCTCCCCATCTTTATTCCAAAGGTCTTTTACAAGCGGGTAAATAAGGTGATCTCCGGTTTTGTTTGGGCGGGTAAAACCCTGCGAGTGAAGAAGGTGATGCCGGAGCGCGGGGGGGGGGGGGGGGGGGGGGGAGGGTGTGCTGGCGCTGCCGAACTTTAGCAATTATTACTGGGTGGCAAATAGGGCCATGATTAGGAAGTGGGTAGTGGGGGAAGGGTAGGTGTGGGAGCGAGTAGAGGCAGCATCCTGTAAGGACACGAGTTTAGGGGCATTGACCTCGGCACCTCTGCCGTTCTCACCGGCCCGGTACTCCACAAGCCCGGTGGTAGTCGCAGCCCTGAGAGTCTGGGGGCAGTGGAGGAAACATGTGAGAGCGGAGGCAGCATCGGTTTGGGCTCCAATCTGTAGCAACCATTGGTTTGCCCCAGGGAGACTAGATGGGGGTTTTTGGGGGTGGCAGAGAGCAGGAATCGGGAGATTTGTTTATAGATGGGAGTTTCCCCGGTTTGAGGGAGTTAGAGGAGAAGTTTGAGTTGACGGGAGGGAATGGGTTTAAGTTTCTGCAGATTCGGGACTTCTTGCGAAGGCAGGTTCCAACCTTCCCGTTCCTACCGCCACTGGGGATACAAGATAGGGTAATTTCTAGAGTTATGGGTGGGAGAGGGGAAGATCTCAGATATCTATAAAGAACTCATGGAGTCAGAGGAAACGCAGACATAGGAGCTAAAGCACAAATGGGAGGATGAGTTAGGGGGAGAGATAGAGGCAGGTCTCTGGGCGGATGCGTTAAGCAGGGTCAACACGTCCACATGAAAAAATGAAAAATGAAAATCGCTTATTGTCACAAGTAGGCTTCAAATGAAGTTACTGTGAAAAGCCCCTAGTCGCCACATTCCGGCACCTTTCGGGGAGGCTGGTACAGGAATTGAACCGTGCTGCTGGCCTGCCTTGGTCTGCTTTAAAAGCCAGCTCTTTAGCCCTGTGCTAAACCAGCCCCTTCTTGCGCCAGGCTCAGCCTGATACAATTTAAGGTTGTTCCCCGGGCACACATGACGATGGCCCAGATGAACAGGTTTTTTGGGATAGAAGACAGGTGTGCAAGGTGTGTGGGAGGGCCAGAGAACCATGGACACATGTTTTGGGCATGTTCGAAGCTTAGGGGATTCTGGCAGGGGTTTGCAGATGTCATGTCCACGGTGTAAAAACAAGGGTGGCACTGAGTCCAGAGGTGGCGATTTTTGGAGTGTCAGAGGACCTGGGAGTCCAAGGGGCGAGAGAGGCTGACGTCTTGGCCTTTGCCTCCCTGGTAGCCCGGAGACGGATACTGTTAGCATGGAGGGACTCGAGACCCCCGAAATCAGAGACTTGGGTCAATGACATGGCTGGCTTCCTCAGTCTTGAGAAAATTAAGTTCGCCGTAAGAGGGTCAATGCTAGGGTCCGTCCGGAGGTGGCAGCCGTTTGTCAACTTCTTTAGAGAAAATTAACTGTTAGCGGGGAGGGGTGGGGGGGGGGGGGGAGGGGGGTGGTTAGTCTAGATTACTGTCCAAGGAAGGTGGGACCTGTGAGGGAGGTAGATGGTCTTTGCACTATGTTTATAGTTGTTTTTATATGGTTTACTGCTACTGCTATAAAATCACAAATGCCTTAAAAAGTATTTTACAAAAAACCCATAAAATCTTGTCTCTTCCACACTGTGTTGCAGAGATGTAAAGTGTGAATTCTGTTTTTTGTGAAACTTCCATCATCCAGTAGGAGTCAGTATTGAAATGGTTTCTCCAGTTTGCCTGCTGGAAACAGTCTGGAATAAACAGCAAAGTAACAAGAAATCATTCATTAATTTTCATTCCTACCGGAACAGTGCAGTCTTTTAGATGATAAATCGGTTAAATTCATTGCTGTGCTTAAGGTCTGTTTTCTTGGCTGTGTGCTTCAGCTGAGGTACTGCTGTAACAGAATCATTATTTCAAAACCTACCAACCAGAGACCGTTGTCCATTGAGACTGACACATAAAAGGCCGAGAATTCAATAAAATGTGAACTAATTTACAAATAAATGTGACTCGTGTAAAATAATGAAATAAACACTTTTCTTGGTTTAGGTTTTCATATCACCTTTTATTTATTTTTTACAAAAGACAATTGGGCAATTGTATCATTAATCACTGGGTGACTGATTAAGCAGAGTCCTGCACATATCCTAATGTGTACGATCGTATACTTGTAAATTCTTGTGGATTCTAAAGATCTTGGGATTGGAACTTCTCGAGAAGTGCTAACTTTGTATTTTTCATGGCTGCCGTCTTACTTCACTGGCGATAAGTATCATCATGAGTAGAATTAATCAAAATAAAAAAACGTTGAAAAACAGAATTAAAACGAGATCAGACGTGATTAAAATAATACCTCAAAGGTTAAAGCTATTTGAAGACAACAATGTAGAAATTAGGGTTATGTAGGACAGGGTTAAGAATATTTGCATATATTCGAGTAGTGGGTGGATTCAAAAATGAATGGCTTCCTGTTTTGAACATCCGCAATAAGAAAAAAAGACTTGCATTTATGAAGTACTGTTCACGACCACGAAACGTCTCACGGTATGTCAATCAAGTATTGTCACTGTTGTAATGTAGGAAACATGTCAGCCAATTTGTGCATAGCAAAATCCCACAATAATAATCTTTAAGAGCAGTGACCAGATAATCTATTTTTATTGATGTTGATTCAGGGGTTAATATTGGCTAGGACTCCTCGGCTCTCTGAAATAGTGCTTTGGAAACATTTACATCTATCTGAGAGGGCTAACAGAGCCTGAATGGTGCCTCTGATAGTGCAGCACTGCCTCAATACTGCATTGAAGTGTTGGCTTTGAGTTCTGTGTTCAAGCCCCAGAGTAGGACTTGAACACAGAATCTTGTGACTTGGGGGTGAGAGTTCGACCAACTCAGCCACCTAAGTAGTCTTTGGGAATAAATTGAGGGTCACTGCATAGAATATCGCTGTAGATGTTAGCCAACGAATATGGAATTCTGTTCAAAACGTGTGTCAAAGAATTACAGCACTCACAAATGGAAATAGGTGGTGAAGGAAGGGGAGGGAAACAATGTGTTCATACTCCAAAACAATTTATCCATCACAGGGTTAACAATCTTACAAATATTTTTCCACATTTTACAGATGCAGATGTGAAATGCATGCATAATTCTTCAAATCAGGCAAGGAGATTTTCAGGGATAAGCAGCCAGTTCAGTTTCTGCTCCTGGTAGTGTTCCCTCTGACCCTTCAGCTGTGAAGAATGTCATACAGAGCTGAAGATTCTGTTTTGTTTAATTATATGTTTTCATGCTGACAAAATTCCATGCCACCCACAGCCTGTTAATTGTACAATATGATTTGCTTCATCATGCATTCTGTTTAACATACAACTTCAACCTCCACTGGCTTCAAAATAATCTTGCTTAAAGCAGAAAGCAAAGCTCTGTTCTCATGTTCTCTATAGTAAACAATGATTCAGTTCTAACCACCACAGCTCCAGCTGTCAAAGGCTGCCTGTAAAAGGGTTTTGCCTCTGTACATCTATCATTCCCATGTTCTTCAGTACAGGGAACTGATTCCCAGGCATCCTCGCATAGAGAAGAATTGAAGTAGAAAATTGTTAAAGTATTTGAAAAATAGAAAATACAACCACAAGGACATTCCAGCATTTGAAGGAGAGCATAAAAGCAGACAATTACTGGCTCATAACTGATTTGACTGATGCAATTACAAAGGATGCACAGAATACTCCAGTTCTCTATCCAGATGTCTCAATAATAGATATTCATTAGACCAGCTTATTATTTTCATATATTTTCCACAGAAGACAGCAAACTCTTAGTAACTGGTAGCACCGGATGAAGCTGCATTGTCTGTGCAATTGTAAAAGAGCTTTCTCTGCTTCTCGGCATAAGCATCCAACAGGATAGTTGTATCGCATTCCTTATTTTGTTGTTTTCTCTCTCAATTGTGAGTAGAGGGGTTCTGCACTGTGCAGCAACTCATTGGGGATTTCAGCACCGTCAATCACCCTTGCAAATCATAACCGAAGAATTTTTTTTTATCCAGTTGAATTATAGCCAAGTCAAGCTGATTGCCCATCCTCGCAAATGATGCCCGGGGTTTTAACCGACGCCTTGTGTGGACATGCTGCAGCTGGCATTGTCTGTGTTGCCTTGTCTTTTTCGGTGCATCTCCTCCCACTTGCACCTGTTTCTTTTAATCCCATGTAGCATTGGCTTCAGTTTTGGGTTGACCTTCACCAGGGCCTAGGGATCATTTAAGAAAAGGAAATAAATTTTTCTTGTTAATAATTCCAGCACATAGCGAATTAGCAATACTAATTTTAATGGGAAAAGTACTTGTCTGTTTTCATGTCTCGGTTCCTTTGAATTTGCAAGACATCTGGGTAGAATATTTCTAAAATATTAAATTTAAGAAGCTTCACTAATTTAGTCTATGTTTAATGTTGTGACATTCATCAAGCCCAGATGATATAATTATGGTATAATGTCTCCTAGCTACACAATAAGCAGTCATTCAAATGTTTTATTCATTACAGGACACAGTTGTACTGATTCAAGAATATAACAAATGATTTTGGGTACAAGAAAAACTCTAGCTGATAGAAAATCATTTTTCACCGCACTGATAGATGTTGGCGTCTAGCTGGCATGTGCAGTTACGCAATATGTGCTGTCATAGTTTGTAATACAATCAGAAACCAGCTATAGATTTGTAAATCTTTCCACAATATCAGTGATTCTATCCATAATTATAACACAGTGCAAAATATGTCTACCTTATAAATGGTCAATCCAACTTTAAACAGTAAAATCCCTCAAGCTAACAATCTTATCAAACCAGCTATATTACTCTAAATTTTTTTGATATCAAAATTCGTGTTCTGACAACACTAGGGAAATATTGATGTTGACTGTAGTAAGCTAAAGATTGACATATCAATAAGTTAAAAGTATTAGAGAAGAGCTTTGTTTAAAATGTGAAGAGTAGTCAGCAACTAAAATTAATGCTGCCTGTAATGACCCCCTTTGGGACTAACTGCAGCTCGTCTCCCTCTCCAGATCATATTCATTCAGCTACATGTTCCCAGCTTTCAGAGGCAGCCTTCCATTTTGCTGAAAAGTTGGAAGGAAGCAAAATTACAAAGAGTGCAGTTGCCCACTGATCTATCCAGTTTGCCTTGGTGTTGGCCTTTTCCCAGAGGACGTGACTCACACGAGTTAGGCTATCTTCAATGTGCACCAGAAGCCCCCCAAAAAGTAACTTTGGAGTACTGGGAAGAGGTTCCTGCCAGTGTTAGTGACAATTCAACCATACGATGCATTTGGAAACCATGCAGGGAAACCTTTAGATAACTTACTCGGTCAATCAAGGAATTGTTCACCGTCACTTTGTGTTAATGCAGAACACTAAACATGTTTACATTTACAATTATATACTCCTCTCATAACCTTAAATAACTTACACATTTTGCAGTGAATGCCCATAGGATTGCAGCCTTCACTCAAAGCCCTATGTACATTCAGCGCAAAGGGAAACCTCTCTGTAATGCAACTGAAACTAATCTTCAGTAAGCAAGTCATCACACCATGGGCTGATTGCTGACGTTGGATATTACACTTGAGAACAAAGGTAGCTGGGTAACAGTTAGAGGTGGGAAGAGGAGGAAGCAGTCCGTGCAGGGATCCCCTGTGGTCGTTCTTCTCAACAATAAGTATACCGCTTTGGATACTGTTGGGGGAGATTACCTAGCAGGGGTAGGCTGCAGTGACCGGGTCTCTGGCACGAGGTCCGGCTCTGGGGCTCAGAAGGGAAGGGGGGAGATTAGGAGAGCACTAGTTATAGGGGACTCAATAGTTAGAGGTACAGACAGGCGGTTCTGTGGGCACGGGCGAGACTCTCGGATGGTTTGTTGCCTCCCGGGTGTCAGGGTCCATGACGTCTCGGATCATGTCTTCAGGATCCTTAAGGGGGGAGGGGGAGCAGCCAGAAGTCATGGTGCACATTGGTATCAACTTCATAGGTAGGAAAAGGGGTATGGATGTAACAAACGAGTTTAGGGAATTAGGCTGGAAGTTAAAAGCCAGGACAGACAGACAGTTGTCATCTCTGGTGATAGTGAGGCTAGGAATAGGGAGAGAGTACAGTTGAACACGTGGCTGCAGGAATGGTGTAGGAGGGAGGGCTTCAGGTATTTGGATAATTGGAGCGCATTCTGGGGAAGGTGGGACCTGTACAAGCAGGACGGGTTGCATCTGAACCAGAGGGGCACCAATATCCTGGGAGGGAGGTTTTCTAGTACTCTTCGTGAGGGTTTAAACTAATTTGGCAGGAGAATGGGAACCGGATTTGTAGTCCAGCAACTAAGGTAACCGATGTTCAGGACATCAAAGTGTGTAGCGAGGTAGTGGGGAAGGTAACACTGACAAAGGAGAGTACTTGCAGACATGGAGATGGGTTGAAGTGTGTATACTTCAATGCAAGAAGCATCAGGAATAAGGTGGGTGAACTTAAGGCATGGATCGGTACTTGGGACTACGATGTGGTGGCCATCACGGAAACTTGGATAGAAGAGGGGCAGAAATGGTTGTTGGAGGTTCCTGGTTATAGATGTTTCAATAAGATTAGGGAGGGCGGTAAAATAGGCGGGGGGGGGGGGGGGTGGCATTGTTAATGAGAGATAGTATAACAGCTGCAGAAAGGCAGTTCGAGGAAGATCTACCTACTGAGGTAGTATGGGTTGAAGTCAGAAATAGGAAAGGAGCAGTCACCTTGTTGAGAGTTTTCTATAGGCCCCCCAATAGCAGCAGAGATGTGGAGGAACAGATTGGGAAACAGATTTTGGAAAGGTGCAGAAGTCATAGGGTAGTAGTCATGGGTGACTTCAACTTCCCAAATATTGAGTGGAAACTCTTTAGATCAAATAATTTGGATGGGGTGGGGTTTGTGCAGTGTGCCCAGGAAGCTTTTCTAACACAGTATGTAGATTGTCCGACCAGAGGGGGGCCATATTGGATTTGGTACTTGGTAATGAACCAGGGCAAGTGACAGATTTGTTAGTGGGGGAGCATTTTGGAGATAGTGACCACAATTCTGTGACTTTCACTTTAGTAATGGAGAGGGATAGGTGCGTGCAAGGCTTACAATTGGGGGAAGGGTAAATACGATGCTGTCAGACAAGAATTGAAGTGCATAAGTTGGGAACATAGGCTGTCAGGGAAGGACACAATTGAAATGTGGAACTTGTTCAAGGAACAGATACTACGTGCCCTTGATATGTATGTCCCTGTCAGGCAGGGAAGAGATGGTCGAGTGAGGGAACCATGGTTGACAAGAGAAGGTGAATGTCTTGTTAAGAGGAAGAAGGAGACTTATGTAAGGCTGAGGAAACAAGGTTCAGACAGGACGCTGGAGGGATACAAGATAGCCAGAAGGGAACTGAAGAAAGGGATTAGGGGAGCTAAGAGAGGGCATGAAAAATCTTTGACGGGTAGGATCAAGGAAATCCCCAAGGCCTTTTACACATAGGTGAGAAATATGAGAATGACTAGAGCGAGGGTAGGTCCGATCAAGGACAGTAACGGGAGATTGCGTATTGAGTCTGAAGAGATAGGAGAGGTCTTGAAAGAGTACTTTTCTTCAGTATTTATGAATGAGAGGGGCCATATAGTTGGAGAGGACAGTGTGAAACAGACTGGTAAGCTCGAGGAGATACTTGTTAGGAAAGAAGATGTGTTGGGCATTTTGAAAAACTAGAGGATAGACAAGTCCCCTGGGCCTGACGGGATATATCAAGGATTCTATGGGAAGCAAGAGATGAAATTGCAGAGCCATTGGCAATGGTCTTTTCGTCCTCACTGTCAACAGGGGTGGTACCAGGGGATTGGAGAGTGGCGAATGTCGTGTCCCTGTTCAAAATAGGGAATAGGTATAACCTTGGGAATTACAGGCCAGTTAGTCTTACTTCGGTGGTAGGCAAAGTAATGGAAAGGGTACTGAGGAATAGGATTTCTGAGCATCTGGAAAGACACTGCTTGATTAGGGATAGTCAGCATGGATTTGTGAGGGGTAGGTCTTGCCTCACAAGTCTTATTGAATTCTTTGAGGAGGTGACCAAGCACGTGGATGAAGGTAAAGCAGTGGATGTAGTGTACATGGATTTTAGTAAAGCATTTGATAAGGTTCCCCATGGTAGGCTTATGCAGAAAGTAAGGAGGCATGGGATAGTGGGAAATTTGGCCAGTTGGATAATGAACTGGCTAACCGATAGAAGTCAGAGAGTGGTGGTGGATGGCAAATATTCAGCCTGGAGCCCCGATACCAGTGGCTTATTGCAGGGATCAGTTCTGAGTCCTCTGCTGTTTGTGATTTTCATTAATGACTTGGATGAGGGAGTTGAAGGGTGGGTCAGTAAACCAGTGGGGCTAGTTTAGCACAGGGCTAAATCGCTGGCTTTTAAAGCAGACCAAGGCAGGCCAGCAGCAGGGTTCAATTCCCGTACCAGCCTCCCCAAACAGGCGCCGGAATGTGGCGACTAGGGGTTTTCACAGTAACTTCATTTGAAGCCTACTTGTGACAATAGCGATTTTCATTTCATTTCATTTTAATTTGCAGACGATATGAAGATTGGTGGAGTTGTGAATAGTGAGGAGGGCTGTTGTCGGCTGCAAAGAGACATTGATAGGATGCAGAGCTGGGCTGAGAAGTGGCAGATGGAGTTTATCCCTGAAAAGTGTGAGGTTGTCCATTTTGAAAGGACAAATATGAATGCGGAACACAGGGTTAATGGTAGGGTTCTTGGCAATGTGGAGGAGCAGAGAGATCTTGGGGTCTATGTTCATAGATCTTTGAAAGTTGCCACTCAAGTGGATAGAGCTGTGAAGAAGGCCTATGGTGTGCTAGCGTTCATTAGCAGAGGGATTGAATTTAAGAGCCGTGAGGTGCTGATGCAGCTGTACAAAACCTTGATAAGGCCACATTTGGAGTACTGTGTGCAGCTCTGGTTGCCTCATTTTAGGAAGGATGTGGAAGTTTTGGAAAAGGTGCAAAGGAGATTTACCAGGATGTTGCCTGGAATGGAGAGTAGGTCTTACGAGGAAAGATTGAGGGTGCTAGGCCTTTTCTCATTAGAACGAAAAAGGATGAGGGGAGACTTGATAGTGGTTTATAAGATGATCAGGGGAATAGATAGAGTAGACAGTCAGAGACTTTTTCCCCGGGTAGAACAAACCATTACAAGGGGACATAAATTTAAGGTGAATGGTGGAAGATATAGGGGGGATGTCAGAGGTAGGTTCTTTACCCAGAGAGTAGTGGGGGCATGGAATGCACTGCCTGTGGAAGTAGTTGAGTCGGAAACATTAGGGACCTTCAAGCGGCTATTGGGTAGGTACATGGATTACGGTAGAATAATGGGGTGTAGATTAATTTGTTCTTAATCTAGGACAAAAGTTCGGCACAACATCGTGGGCCGAAGAGCCTGTTCTGTGCTGTATTTTCTATATTCTGTAACTGCATATTGACTTGATTTTCTCCCTTCTTTTACTATTCTTGCAAGAGGAAATGGCCCAAAACCTTTACATGTCCATTTGAACCATTCAATCATAGCCAAAGCATCTCTCGTAATGGCTTTTCTATCTACCACAGGTCTGTTATCTCTGGAGCCTCCAAAAGACCTGCTCTGGTCAATTTCCCCTTCCTCATCTACATGCCATTGCCAACATAACCTTCACCAAACGATTGTTCAGTACCATTTTTGTTAAACCGTGGCCAGGATCCTGCCCCCCCCCCTCCCCCCCCTCCCCCCCCCCCCCCCCCCCCCGGCCACCCGTGGTGGGCTTTCTGATGGCGGAGGTGAGCAGCGGGATCTTCCGGTCCCACTGAAGGCAGTGGCATTTTCCATGGTTGGCCGGCCTCGCTACCAGGGAACCCGCTGGTTAATTGTGACTGGCCTCTGCTGCCGGAAAACCCACCGCAGGGGCAGGAGGAAGAGGTGGAAAATCCCAGCCATGTAACACAAAATAAGGATCGCAGTAAGTCAATTATTCATAGCTGTTATTTTCATTTGCAGTTCCCCTTTAAAACATAACATATTGAAATCAACTATTGATGAGGCCCCTGCAAATAGCAGCTGGAGGTCTAATGAACATTCCAAGACTTTGATGAGGTCACACCTGGAGTAGTTTGGTCTCCTTATTTAAGGATCTACACCTTTGAAAGGATGCTGTTATGCTTCACTAGATTGATCCTTGTGATAAGAGTATTGTCATATGAGGAGACATTGAGTGGAAAAGTCCTATATTTTCAAGTTTAGAAGAATAAGGGATCTCGTCTAAACTTATAAAATTCTTACAGGACTTCATAGGATGGATAATAAGAGGTTATATTTTCTAGCTAGGGAATGCAGGATTAGAGGATATAATCTCAGTGTTGGGTGAGGTTCAACCGCCTGGACTGCATGAAGTTAATAAAATGATACTAGTTATTCCATTGGTTATACCACTGACAATGAATCTTTCTACGGCCGAGTTCCCAATGGCGTTGGTCACATGTGGTTTCATCTGTCGAAAGATTCTAAAGATTAATGGAAATTTCTGAGAAATGAACTATTTACAGCGGCTGCTCATGGCCAATATTCCAGATCCACCAGGACACTGCTGAGATCTTAAATCCTGATCTTTAATCTACTGGAAGCAGAGTTAAATTGGTTGAGATCCTATTGCTTATTTCCCATGACCCATGAAGCAGATTCTCATGTCTCTCAGACACAAAGGGAATCTTCCTTTCCTCAGGGCTTCTCTAACTCTGGGGGCAGGTCCGTGTATGAAAGCCTTTGGGCTCCCCCAGCTTCCAATCTCTGACTAACAACAACAATCTTTATTCATGTCACAAGTAGGCTTACATTAACACTGCAATGAAGTTACTGTGAAAATCCCCTAGTCGCCACAATCCGGCACCTGTTCGGGTACACAGAGGAGAATTCAGAATGTCCAATTCGCCTAACAAGTATGTCTTTTGGGCCATGTGGGAGGAAACCAGAGCACCCAATGGAAACCCACGCAGACAGGAGGAGAACGTACAGACTCCACACAGACAGTGACCCAAGCTGGGAATTGAGCCTGGGTCCCTGTCGCTGTGAAGCAACAGTGCTAACCACTATGCTACAGTACCGCCCCTACTCCACCCTCCCTTCCCCATCCGCCCCTCCCGATCACAATCCATCATTCTACCTCCTCTAGTCCCAAATTTAAATTTAGTTTTTAAGCTTAAATATTGCAATTTAGTTTCCAGTTAACTGTCAGTCAACCGTAGGTACGATACTGACCAGACGTCAATTAGATACTGTGGAGCTGGGCTTTGACTGTAAGGCTGATGCTCTCAGCCTGAGCTGAGCTGAGCTATCTGTCACACAGTGAGTTTATAACTGAGTGAGCTGGAAATACAGTGAGGGGGACTGCTAAAATGGCAAATTGGTGCGCGTAAGATTCCAAGTAAATTAACCAAAGGACAAAAGAAAAAGAGAGGGAGAAGGCTGGAATTTTGAGATACTTAATTGAAGTTGGTTGTTTTTCTCAAAGTATTTTTGTAATGGCCCAAAACAAGTTCAATAATTTGAGTTTGCATCACAATGGAATATGTGTGTTTTGTAGAAACTGTGAGATTTTCTTCTAGGCTTTGTCTCTGGAGGGTTTCCGTGGCAGCAGCTGAAAGTTAGACAATATACTCAAAATGGAAGAGGCCCACTTTAGTGAGTGACTGGCTCGTTCAGTCCGAAGCAGATCCTTACTATACACCGCGCCGAATAAACTGACCCATTGTATAAGATGACACCGTTTTTCTACCTCCAAAAGTCCTGTTTTTGCATCTACCCGGTATATATATGTCGACTCTCCTTTTCAGCCATGACATGTTATACTCGCATTAGTAGTGAACCTAAATTTTCCGCCCCACAAATGCATGTTTTCCTTCCCTTCTAACTGGGAACAAAGGATCAGATGGGCTAGGGTTTCCCAAACTTTTCAATCCGCGGACTCCTTCGTGACCTCCCAACAGCATCGGGGAACCCCAGACATTCTCATAATGTCACGCCCCTTTTTTCCGCGAACACAGAAATCAAATGTAAATAAGTCTTTTCTAGCTATATCTGTGCATATATTAGGACGAGACACACATTGATAAATATATTTGCCAGTTACATCAACCCCAGGCCAGGCTACCCTCCCGTAGATCCCCTTAACAGTAACCCCTTGAAGTAGTACCCACTTTAAGAATGGGTAATGATTAAAAAGTTCTCTTATTAAAAAAATACTCAAGTCTTATCTTTTGTTATTTTTAATGGGAGGAATGATGTTGGAAAGCTGATTCCCATATTGGACATATGCACCTCTCTCCCTCACATACATGTAACACACACTCACATCTCTCTCACATTCATACACCGCTCTCGCTCACAGTCACACCGAGCAGCTAGGTCATTTCAGAGGACATAGAAGAGTTAACCACATTGATGTGGGTTTGGAGTCACATGTACAACATTACTTCTAAATAAACAATGCCAATTAGGTGTGGGCCATGAATACTGTCAAAACCAGCGAAGCCCACATCCATATTTATTGACTACAGCTCAGCCTTCTACACTATTATTCCTATGAAACTCATCTTCAAACGCCCGTGGTATGGGCCTCGGCTCCTCCCTCTGCGACTGGATCCTGAGCTTTCTAACCCACAGACCACAATCAGTAAGGATAGGCAACAACACCTCCTCCACGATCATCCTCAACACTGGTGCCCCACAAGGATGTGTCCTCAGCCCCCTACTATACTCCTTGTACACCTATGATTGTGTCCAAACTCCCCTCCAACTCGATTTTCAAATTTGCTGATGACACCACCGTAGTGGGTCGGATTTCAAACAATGACGAGACAGAGTACAGGAATGAGATAGAGAATCTGGTGAACTGGTGCGACGACAATAATATCTCCCTCAAAGTCAACAAAATGAAGGAGATTGTCATCGACTTCAGGAAGCGAAGAGGAGAACATGCCCCGTCTACATCAATGGGAACGAAGTAGAAAGGGTCGAGAGCTTCAAGTTTTTAAGTGTACAGATCACCAACAGCCTGTCCTGGCCCCCCATGCCGACACTATAGTTGAGAAAGCCCACCAACGACTCAATATTCTCAGAAGACTAAGGAACTTTGGCATGTCAGTTACGACTCTCATCAACTTTTACAGATGCACCATTGAAAGCATACTTTCTGGTTGTATCACAGCTTGGTATGGATCCTGCTCTGCCCAAAACCGCAGGAAACTACAAAAGGTCGTGAATGTAGCCCAGTCCATCACGCAATCCAGCCTTCCATCCATTGACTCGGTCTATAATTCCCGCTACCTCAGAAAGGCAACCAGCATAATTAAGGACCCCACGCACCCCAGACATACTCTCTTCCACCTTCTTCCGTCAGGAAATGATACAAAAGTTTGAGGTCACGCACCAACCGACTCAAGAACAGCTTCTTTCCTGCTGCAATCAGACTTTTGAATGGACCTACCTCGTATTCAATTGATCTTTTCTCTACACCCTAGTTATAGAACATAGAACATAGAACAGTACAGCATAGTATAGGCCCTTCAGCCCACGATGTTGTGCCGACCATTTATCCTAATCTAAGATCAACCTAACCTACATCCCTTCAATTTACTGCTGTCCCTGTGCCTGTCTAAGAGTCGCTTAAATGTTCCTAATGACTCTGACTCCCCCACCTCTGCTGGCCGTGCATTCCACACACCCACCACTCTCTGTGTAAAGAACCTACCTCTGACATCTCCCATATACCTTCCTCCAATCACCTTAAAATTATGTCCCCTCGTGACAGCCATTTCCACCCTGGGGAAAAGTCTCTGGCTATCCACTCGATCCATGCCTCTCATCACCGTGTGCACCTCTATCAAGTCACCTCTCTGCCTTCTTCGCTCCAGTGAGAAAAGCCCTAGCTCCCTCAACCTTTCTTCATAAGACATGCCCTCCAGTCCAGGCATCATCCTGGTCAATCTCCTCTGTACCCTCTCCAAAGCATCCACATCCTTCCTATAATGAGGCGACCAGAACTGGACACAATATTCCAAGTGTGGTCTAACCAGAGTTTTATAAAGCTGCAGCAAAACCTCCCGGCTCTTAAACTCAATCGCCCTGTTAATGAAAGCCAACACACCATACGCCTTCTTAACAACCCTATCAACCTGGATGGCAACTTTGAGGGATCTATGTACGTGGACCCCAAGATCCCTCTGTTCCTCCATACTTCCAAGAATCCTGCCTTTAACCCTGTATTCAGCATTCAAATTCGACCTTCCAAAATGAATCACTTCACATTTATCAAGGTTGAACTCCATCTGCCACTTCTCAGCCCAGCTCTGCATCCTGTCAATGTCCTGTTGTAACCTGCAACAACACTATCTACAACTCCCCCAACCTTTGTGTCATCGGCAAATGTACTAACCCACCCTTCCACTTCCTCATCCAAGTCATTTATAAAAACCACAAAGAGCAGAGGTCCCAGATCCTTGCGGGACACCACTGGTCACCGACCTCCAGGCGGAATACTTTCCATCCACTACCACTCGCTGTCTTCTTTCGCCAGCCAATTCTGTATCCAGACAGCCAAATTTCCCTGTATCCCATGCCCCTTAACTTTCTGAATGAGCCTACCATGGGGAACCTTATCAAATGCCTTACTGAAATCCATATACACCACATCCACTGCCCGACCTTCATCAATGTGTCTCATCACATCCTCAAAGACCTGCCACTCACAAAGCCATGCTGACTATCTTTAATCAAACTATGTTTTTCTAAATAATCATAAATCCTATCTCTCAGAATCCTTTCCAATATTTTGCTCACCACAGACGTAAGACCAATGGGTCTGTACAGGGGAACAATATTCGCCTCCCTCCAATCAGCCGGTACTACTCCAGTGGAGAGTGAGGATGCAAAGATCATCGCCAATGGCGCAGCAATCTCCTCCCTTGCTTCCCGTAGTAACCTTGGGTATATCCCGTCAGGCCCAGGGGACTTATCTATCCTGATGCTTTTCAAAATTTCCAGCACATCCTCCTTCTTAATATCAACCTGTTTGAGTCTATTAACCTGGTTCACACTGTTCTCATGGGCAACAAGGTCCCTCTCTCTAGTGAATACCGAAGCAAAATATTCATATAGGGCCTCCCATCTCCTCAGACTCTAGGCACAAGTTCCCTCCACTATTCCTGATCGGCCCTACTCTCATTCATATGACTATAACATTACATTCTGTAGTCTCTCCTTCCTTCCCTATGTACGATATGTGTTGTTTGTACAGCATGCAAGAAACAATACTTTTCACTGTATACTAATACATGTGACAATAATAAATAAAATAATTGAAGAATAATAACAATAAAATGAGCTGTGAGTTATTCAGAAATTGAACATCCAGAAGCCACGCTTGCAGAGTATTTGACTGAAGTAATTTCACCTTATTTTGGTCCCAATGAATTATCTGATTATCTTGAATCTGTCCAGCAACACTCTCCTTGCACGAGGTAGAGGCAAGGGCAACCCAACAGATATCAGTAATCTCAGATATGGAGATATGCACAGTTGAGACAGGTTATGAACCGTTTATTTACAATACATGAAATTAGGAAAGGTACCAATGAAGGACACTCATGTGAGATGAATACCAAAATCAATTACCTTGTATTAACTCCATGGTCACAGCTTCGAAATCTCCCAGAGAAAGATGGGAGTCAGGAACAACTGAGCCTTACATGCTGGTTACAATCGTTCTGCTGGCAGCTTTACCCATGAAAAGTGAGAGAAGGAGGAGAAGACAATGACAGCATAGCAAAGACAGGAGATTCATCCTCAGGAACAAGGGGCAACAGGGCCCCAACCACCGTCTGAGGTTGAGGCTCCCAGAAATGTAATTTGTAGGCACTTTGCATTACCCAGGGTGTACAGGACTTGCACAATCTCCCTGGCAGCAAGCACGTGATACAGCAATAGTGCTTTCACTTGCTAAATGTGCAGCTGGTGTGTGACCACAAGCAAATTTTGTAAGGTCTCCTGGAAGCGTCGACAATTCCTGTACTTGAAGCAGATCACAGATCCCAGAAATTAAAAAATATGTATTTTTATTGGTTTTACAATTATTTATAGTAACATTTGCTGTTGATAACATACAAAAGATTTAAAGGAGAAAAAAACAAAAGAAAAATGAGATCTACAAAATAGGTATACAAAAGGAAGTAATGAAGGACAAACGACCTTTATATATTCAAGAACAGGAACCTATGTACAGGTATGGGGACCCCTGACCTCCCCTCCCTATCCTCTCCCTCTGCCCCGTTCCGTTCCTCCCTTACCTCTTTCATCTCTCCCTTCATTGTCCGATTCGGTCTTCCCCCCCTCCCCCCTTACTTATTGCTGGTCACGAACATGTCTTGGAACAGGCTGGTGAATAGCCTCCACATGAAGTGAAAGCCTTCCTATGATTTGCGAACCACGTATTTTATTTTCTCCAATTTGAGGAACTCTGCCAAGTCGGACGGCCAGTCTGAGGCCTGGGTGGTGCTGCTGATTGTCAGCTGAGCAGGAATCTTTGGCGGACGTTAAAGGAGGCAAAGGCTGGGGCGTCTGCCCCTCTCCCCATAAAGAGTTCTGGCTGCTTCAAAACTCTGAAGACCGCCACGAGCAGGCATGGCTCTACCCTGACCCCCACAACCTTGGACATGGCCTCGAAGAAGGCTGTCCAGTACCCGATGAGTCTGCGGCAAGACCAGAACACGTGGGTGTGGTTGGCCGGGCACCTGGGCACTGTTCTCATTTGTCCTCTGCCTCCGGGAAGAACCCACTCATTTGTGCTCTGGTTAATTTCACCCTGTGCACCACCCTCACACTCAACCCTGCGCATGAGGAGGTGGAGTTCGGCCAATGCAGTGCTTCCATCCAGAGTCCTCCCCCTACCTCTATTCCTAACTCTTCCTTCCACTTCTCCCGCGCCTCGTACAGTGGTGACTGTACCTCCTTGAGTATCCGTCTGTACATGGCCGCCCAGTTACCGTCCCCTAGCTTGCCTACAGTCAGCGGTTTCCCAATAGGGAGTGCCCTGATAGCTGGAGGAATGTTGCTGTTTCTTTTCAGAGCAAGTTCCTTATTTGTGTATATTGTAGCTTGCTCCCTTTCGGGAGCTGGAGCTTTTCCAGGAGTTCCCCCAGGGTCATTATTCTGCTGTTTATATGTAACTGCCCTACTGTCAGTAACCCTTCGTCCTGTCTCCACCTTTTAAAGGAGGCATCCATCATTGCAAGGAGGAACTTATGGTTCTTGCAGGTGGGAACCATGGTGGACATTGAGGTCAGACTGAAGTGGTTTCTCCGTTGGTTCCATGTTCTCAGTGTGGCCATTACCACTGGGCTTCTTGAATATCTGGCTGGGGGAATGGGAGTGGGGCCATGGCCAGTGCCCGGAGGGATGTTCCCCTGCAGGAATTCTCCTCCATTTTAACCCATTCCACTCCCGGCTCCTTAACCCATCTCCGCACTCATTCTGATCACTTCTGGTGTGTCCTCCCTGGGTGGGGTGGTACCACTTACAGCAGCCGTCTGATGTTCACTGTTGGTTGTCTGCCCTTAACAAAGCCCGCCTGATCCTTTGCGACTACCTCTGGCACGCAACTCTCCAGTTGTCTCGCCAGGGCCTTTGCCAGAACCTTGGCGTCAGTGTTTAGGAATGAGATGGGTGTGTATGACCTGGACTCCTTTGGGTCTTTGACCTTTTTTAGGGATCAGTGATATTGAGGCCTGTGCCAGTGAGGGGGCCAGGGTCCTTCTCACTAGCGAGTCATTGAACATCTCCGGCAGGTGAGATCCCAGAAATATTTGAGGGACAAAACAGCACCCACAGTTGGCTCCTCGGACACAAGGATTACCTGCAAAGGGCATGGCTGATAATGCCTGTCAAGAGGCCACAAACCATTTTGGAGAAAAGGCATAATGATGCTCATGCCGCTACTTGAATAATGGTGGAGCACACCATTGACTTTTTAACAATGTGATTCTGATGCCTGGGCAGACCTTGTGGCTCATTGCAGAGCAGTCCCTAGAGGGTCTCACAGATCATTGTGGCTTGCTGCGTGCTTCACAGCCTGCCAATACAAAGGGGAGAGGAGCTGCATGATGCTGAGATGAAAGAGCTGCAGGTCTCTGACGACGAGGAGGACATCAAAGGGGTTGAGGGAGGTGAGGTTGAGGAAGCCGAGGCTGCAGGGGAAGGGCCACTGCATGGGCCAGACAAGGTAAGCATGGACGTGTGGCCCTGATAGTCACTTGACTCCAGAAGGAGGAGGGCAATGAGTAGTACTGATGATCTTCTTGGACTTGTGCACTCCATCATGGGTCCACATGAACAGCAGCTTGGCTATCCTCACATTTCAACCATCCACTTCACTCTGAGTGTGAATACTTCCACATCAGGCTCACATTGACCTGATCCTTTGAAGGAGTTGTCCTTCCTGAAATGGGGTACAAACTGGAGAAGAGACAGATGCTGCCTTTTCCAGTGTCTCTCACATATCCCAGTCACTATGACAGCAGCTGGTCTACTCGCTGGACTCGTCACTTCATGCCTCCAACTTCATCAAGCTCTTCCACAAGATCTAACAGCTGCAACTATGCTACACTCTCTGTGTCACACTGAGGATCCTACTGAGGGGCACGAGTCAGGCCAAGGTTATCAAGGTCGGAACTCAGTTTTCCAGAGAACCATTTAGGCATGTCTACATCCTCTATGTCTCTTTGTTCTCAACCACATTGACATCTATCACACATAGTTCGGGATGCTGGCCTGCAAACCCGGGTCCTCAGCGCGTGAGACAGCAGTGCTAACCACTGTGTCACCATACCGCCCTTATCTATTGAAAAGTAAGGATGAAAGCAAGGTTGCCTTCACTTGATAATAAAGTGCACACGTCAGACTCAATCGTACACAGGCCAGAATTAGCAATGCATGACTCTGCAAAGCATGTGAACCAGGTTCTCCCATGAGGAAACCTTCCATGAAGGATGATACACAGCTGATGTTGGAATGATGTGCGAATGGGCACACACTGCTGTGCGATGGTGCAGACCACATAGACAAGAGATGCCAGATAGTGACATCTGCAGTAAGTCGGGGGGAGGGACCATAGTGTCAGGCCTGTTTGACAGCACCACAGCTCATCATACAGAGGAGGCATACACAATAGCTGTGAAATGTGTTGCATTGTATTTGGTGAACTTTATGAGCATGTGGTCAATACTCATGCCACCATAGCGCTCCTAATATTTCTTAGATTTCTTAGCCCTATCACTGCACCTTGGTGCTTCCCCAATATCCACAGCAGAGGTGGAGACATCCTGCTGTCTGCTCTGCCCTGTTGTCTGTGATGAGTTTGGCTGGCGGGCATCCTCTGGAGGTCCCCAGCATATTTGGATATCCTGCCATGGGACACGTGCACCCTCATCAGCCTATGGAGCTGAAGTTGATGGAGGCACAAAAAGAGTGGATTGGGATAGGATGGACACTGCCAGAGTCATCTGGATGGAAGTAACTGCTGATCCTCTTCCCTATGGCTGCCAGAGAGCCCCTGGCTGACTCCTTGAGAAGAGGCAGCTGCAGTGTAGTCGAGCTGCTCCACCCACTCTCCCCTTCGTATAGCCACTGATGGATGCCACCAGGGGCTACAGCGAGGAAGCACTGCTCCTGCAGCAGTGCAGGACTGATGCCCTGGACCAGGGTCCCCACAGCAGCCACCAACCTGCCATGGTGAACTTGATACGTTGGTATACCAGCTCTATCACGCCAGACTGAACATGGACAGACTCCTCCATCGTTCGTTGTAATCTGAAGAATGAGGCTCACATCCCTTTCTCATATTCCCATAACTTGCTGCAGCTCCAGCAGCAGAACATAAAAACTTGAAGCAGGAGTAGTCAATTCAGTCCCTCGAGCCCACACCGCCATTCAATACAATCATGGCTGATCTCATCTCGCCCTCATCTCTGCCTTCCTGCCCACTCCCCATAACCCTTCATCCTGCTACTAATTAAAAACCTATCTATCTCCTCCTTAAATTTATTTAGCGTTCCAGCATCCACTGCACTCTGGGGTAGAACATTCCACAGATTCATGATCCATTGAGTGAAGCAATTCCTCCTCATTTCTGTTTTAAATCTGCCACCCAAGCTTAAAACTATGGCTTCTTGTTCTAGAATGGCCAACAAGAGAGCCTCCGCTCTCCGTATACCTTGTCAATCCCCTTTATCATCTTATATACCTCAATTAGATCTCCTCTCATTCTTCTAAACTTCAGCAACTATGGGCCTAAACTGCTCTTTCTTCATAAGACAAGTCCTTCATCCCTGGAATCAATCTGGTGAACTTTCTCTGAACCACCTCTAATGCATTCACATCCTTCCTCAAGTAAGCAGACCAAAACTGTGCACAGTACTCCAGATGCAGTCTCACTAATGCACTATGGAGTTTCACTTCCCTACTTTATACTCCATTCCATTAGCAATGAATGCCAACATTCAATTTGCCTTCCTTATTACCTGTGCACCTGCATATTACTTTTCTGCAATTCATGCATGATGACACCTAGACCTCTGTGCATCAAAGCATTTTGAAGTTTCTCTCCATTCAGACAATATGTTGCCTTTTTATTCCTCCAACCAAAATGGATGACTTCACATTTATCCACGTTAAATTTTGTCTGCCACATTTTGGCCTAATCTTTCCATATCCATTTGTAAACGTATTTATTTCCTCATTGCACTGTGCTTTCCCACCTATTTTAGAGTCATCTGCAAATTTGGCTATAGTAGAAGGCTATATAGTACCTTCTATCCCTACATCCAAGTCATTAGATTGTAAATAGTTGGTGTCCAAGGACCGACCCTGTGACACACCTTTAGTTACATCTTGCCAACCAGAGAAAGATTCATTTATCCTGACTCTCTGCTTTCCACTAATTCTCTACTCAACCCTGTGGGATCTTACCTTGTGTATTAACCTTCTGTACGGCACCTTATCAAATGCCTTCTGGAAGTCCAGATATATAACATCTATAGGATCCCCATTATCCACTTGTCTTGTTGCATCTTCAAAGAATTCAAGCAAATTAGTCAAACATGATTTACCCTTCATAAAACCATGCTAAATCTGATGGATTGCATTTTGACTTTCCAAATGTCCCATTCCTACCTCCTTAATAATGGATTCCAACAGTTTTCCAATGACAGACATTAAACCAATTGGTCTATAGTTTCCCAATCTCTGCCTTTCTCCCCTTTTGAACAGGGGCGTTCCATTAGCCTTTTTCCAATGAAACATTTCCAGAATCCAGGGAATTTTGGAATATTATAACTAATGCTTCTTTTTCTTTGCTGTCACTTTCTTTAAGACCCTAAGGCATAAGCCATCAGGCCCTGAGGACTTGTCTGCCTTTAATCCCAGTAGCTTGCTCAGTACTTTGTCCCTAGTGAAGGTGATTGTTTTAAAGTTCCTCCATTTTAATAACCTCGACATTACCTGTTACCATCAGGATGGTTCTAGTGTCCTTTACTGTGAAAGCTGAGGCAAAATGTTGATTTAGTGTCTCTGCCATTTCTGTCTTCCTCATTATTAACTCCTCAGTTTTGTCCTCTAAGCGACTATTGTTGACTCCAGCTACTATCTTCCTTTTTATATACTTATAGAATCTTTTGCTATCTGTTTTTATATTTTGCACTAGATTTCTTTCATAATTTACCTTTGCTTTTTTAATCACTTTTTTGATAACCTTCTGTGGGTTTTTTTAAAGTTTCCCAATCCTCTAACCTGCCACTGACCTTTGCAATATGGTTCATCTTAGTTTTTGACTTTATGTTATCTTTAACTTCCTTGTTTAGCCACACTGACTTTGGGGACCAAGTCCTGAGACCCACCATCTGACTAGGACTCAGTAGAACCATGGGCCCCAACAATCCTCGAGTGCCGGCAACCTCTGGTGTCCATGACCCCACCTGCTGTGGCCAGATTGTGTGCTGTGCACACCAGATTGTGAGCCTGCTCTCGACCTAGGTCCCACTGAGGTGTGTGTATCTGTGCTGGTGGAGGGTTTGGGTGAGTGCTGTGATGCTCTTCAAGGCTTCTTATTTCAATTTCTTCATCTGAGGTATCCTCTGACCTGGGGCTGGGGAACGGGGTAGGATGCTTTGCAGATGTATCTATGAAATCTATGAACGACAGCAGGGAAAATTAACACATGGCAAAGGACCTGAAAAGAGTGTCGTTGCTGGGGCATGAGCAGGTGCAGACTCCTCACTGTGTTTATGTCACCCACTTCCCCATCGCCACAGTTACGGTCCCTGTCATCTCCAGATAGCAGGATGGTACGCTCCTCATAGGAAGTGAGGATATTAATGTTGTGCACTCCTCCCCAGTCTAGGAAATCTCCCTGTTATTGTGTGCGAGCTTGAGCCCCACAAGGACAGATGGAGAGTGTGAGCAGGATGCATGCCAAAGCAGATGGTATGGATGTCTGGCATGTGTGTGTGGGGAGTGGAGCAATGGACAGGATGAGGATGCAGGCTCAAGAGAATATAAGGCTGACGAAGATGTGACGGTGTGTGAAAGTGATCGGTGATGTCCCTTGAGGTGGCAGTGTGTGTGATCAATGTGAATGTGTGATTGGCTGGTGAGTCCATGAGGTCAGAGTAATGACATTATGGACTAGCCCTGGCAGCATGGATGAGATCATTCCTCCTCTTTCTGTATTGGATGCCAGCCCCTCGTATGGCCAGTTGGCATTCATGACCGCTGTTTCTGCCTCTCAATCTGAATTGGTGAAGTTGGTAGACCTGTGGTCTGAATGAGGGGAGAGGACATGGTGGCGGACTTCTACAGCATCCAGCAGGCAGTCCAGGAAGGCATCGCTGAACTTGTGGGCAGCATTCGTTTTTAGTTTTGGGGCCAGTTACTTGCAGTGCATCAGTTTTGGTGTGCACGATTGTGGCTTTTGATATGGTGCTCAGGACGAGGCCGAGGAGGTCATGGCATGGAAGGAGAATTGGAGGGCATGTTTCCTGTGGGTGAATATTTAATGAATACAATGGCAGACCATACGGTATTAAAACCTGCCACCGTGGCTGGAGGGCAAACTTTTGTTTATCGCACCCGCTGGGGAACTTAGTGCGCAAGTTGGAAAACTCAGCCTATGGTTTAGAATGATCAAAATAAGATTGTTTGAAGTGATCATTATTTACGCTGTCATATTCCATAATGTTAGTTGTGCTATGTATCATGTCTGATATTTAATGATGTCGCCATGTAGCTGGGAGACCGCCATCTTCCCATCTCCAATGGCCAGTCATGCTGAACTTCTGCTGACCCCCAGCGATGACTCCTCTGCAGCTATCGCTTAAGCAATGGCTGGAGGGCCCCACTCCGGTTCTCTGTCTCGCGCTTGTGTTTGCTTTTCCTGCAAGGAGGGAAAGAAGAGACCTATAAGTGAGAGTATTTCCATGTGTTGAACAGTTGAATGGAGGGCCTTCATTGAGGTTGACTTGAAGGAGAGACATGACAGTGCTCGATGCACACATGGAGCTGTGAGGAAATGCATAGACAGAGAGGAATGTCAGAATCACAGAATAAATACAGCACAAGAGGGATGCCTGTATCAGCAAAGTAAGTTGGTGTAAGGAGTGATAGGGTAGAGTAGGCTTGAGAGGTAGAGTGAAGGGATTGAGGTAATATGCAGGTGAATGCATCACTGTGCTCACCTTTCCTTTCCTGCTTAGATTATTAAACTACTTCCTGCATTGCATCCGTGAGCATGGTACCATGCTCCTGCTGTTCACCTTTGGGCAGCCTCCAGCTATGATATCTTGTCTTACTGGCAGGTGTTCTGATCCCAGTTGATGTTATAACTGAACAGGAAGATCCCAGAATGGAACCCTGGCTCAAAAGACCTCAACTTTTCCTTGGATGATAAAGCAGAAGGATATGACAGCATTGTAAGGCGTTATTTAGGTAATGATACCCAGAGTGTGACAGGAAGGGACAGAGTATACAAACATAAAAAATCAGCAACAAATAGGGTCAAAAAGGAAAAAAGACTTAAACGTACGCAGCATTTGACACAAAATAGATGAATTAACGACACAAATTGAAGTTAATGGCTATAATCTTATCGCCATTACAAAGGCATGGTTACAAGGAGATCAAAACTGGGAACTAAATTATTCAGGGATCTGTGAATTTTCACAAGGACAGGCAGGTGGAAAGGGCGGTGGAGTAGCTTTATTAGTACGAGATGGAATATGTACAACAGCAAGAAATGATCTTGGGTCGGAAGATGTAGAATCCATATGGGTGGAGGTAAGAAATAACAAGGAGAATGAGACACTAGTGGGAGTAGTCTATCAGCCCCCAAACAGTAGTTATATTGTAGGTGGGAGAATAAATCAGGAGATAATAAAGGCATGTAAAAAAGGCAGTACTTTAATCATGGGTAACTTTAATCTTCATGTAGATTGGGGAAATTAAATTGGCAGGGATAGCTATGAGGAATAATTCATAGAGTGTATTTGGTACAGTTTCCTAGAACAATACATTGTGGTTCCAACCAGGGATCAGGCTATTTTGGATTTGCTAATGTGTAATCAGAATTTACAGTGCAGAAGGAGGCCATTTGGCCCATCGAGCCTGCACCATCCCTTGGAAAGAGAACCCCACCCAAGCCCACGCCTCCCCCTTATCCCCGTAACCCAGTAAACCCACCTAACCTTTTTTCGACACTAAGGGAAATTTATCATGGCCAATCCACCTAACCTGCACATCTTTGGACAGTGGGAGGAAACCGGAGCAAACCCACGCACACACGGGGAGAACGTGCAGACTCCGCACAGACAGTGTCCCAAGCCGGGAATCTAACCTGGGACCCTGGAACTGTGAAGCAACTGTGCTAACCACTGTGCTACCATGTTGCCCTAAACATAATGAGGCAGGATTAATTAACAATCTCAGAGTAAAAGATCCCCCAGGAAACAGTGGCCATAACATGGTAGAATTTAGCATTCAATTTGAGAGTGAGAACTTGGGTCATGAACAACTATGCTACACTTAAATAACAGTAATTATAAAAGGATGAGGGCAGAGTTAGCTGGAGTGGACTGGGAAAACAGTTTAGCAGAAAAGACAGTAGATCACTAATGACAGATGTTTCTGAAAGTAGTCTAGGACTTACAACAAAGATATATCCAAGTGAGGAAGAAGGATTGAAGGAGGGGATAAATCAACCATGGTTAACCAACAAAGTGAAGGATGGTCTTAAACTGAAAGAAAAAAACCCATAATGTGGTATAGATTAGTGGCAAGCCAGAGGATTGGGGTTTTAAAAACCAACAAAAGACGACCAAAAAATAATAAAGAAGGAGAAGGTAAACATAACTATGAGGGTAAACCAGCAAGTAATATAAAAATGGACAAAGGTTCTTTAAATATACAAAAAGGAAGAGAGAGGGCAAAGTGGACTTTGGCCTCTTGGAAAATGAGGCTGGGGAAATAATAATGGGGAACCAGGAAATGGTAGAGGATTTAAACAAATACTTTGTGTCAGACTTTGTGGTGGAAGACACTAATAACATCCCAAAAATATTAAATAATCAAGCGGCAGAAGAGAGGGAGGAAATTAATACAATTACAATCATTAGGGAAAATGTAAGAGGGAAACTAATGGGGCTAGGGGTCCATAAGTCCACTGGGCCTGATGGGTTGCATTCCAGGATATTAAAGGAAGTGGCTACAGAGATAGTGGATTCGAACAATCCTTACATTCTGGAAAAGCCCCAGAGGATTGGAAAGCTGCCAATGTAACACCTTTTTTCAAAAAGGGAGGGAGACAAAAAAAAGTAATTATAGGCCAGTTAGCTTAACCTCTGCCATTGAGAAAATGTTAGCGTCCATTATAAAGGATGTAATAGCAGAGCATTTAGAAATGAATAATATAATCAAGCAGAGTTGGTATGGCTTCATGAAGGAGAAATCATGCTTGACAAATTTATTAGAATTCTTTGAGGTAGTAATGAGCAGGATAGAGGAAGGGGAACCAGTAGATGTAATATACTTGGATTTACAAAAAGGCTTTGATAAGGCACCACACAAAAGATTACTTAATAAGACAAGGGACCATGATGTGGGGGCTAGTACATTGTTTCTCTCTAGGGTACCTCATCATCTCCTTGCAGAGAAAAGTTTTGATCGTAAATGTCGGAGTTCCTGTCTGCTCAGTAGTTTAATTCTGTCCATCAGCTCTTCTAAGGTCTTCTAAGGCAAGTCTGTCCCCCCATGCAAGAGTCCCTGACCACGGGTGTCTCCCCCGTCCTGCCTCTACCTCTTCAAGGTGGTGCCTAGTATGGATGATGGAACCTGTGGTTACTGCAGATAATACTAATAATCTTTGGCACAAGTAGGCTTACATTAACACTGCAATGAAGTTACTGTGAAAAGCCCCTAGTCGCCACATTCCGGCGCCTGTTCGGGTACATGGAGGGAATGTCCAAATTTCCTAACAGCACGTCTTTCGGGATTGTGGGAGGAAACTGGAGCATCTGGAGGAAACCCATGCAGACACAAGGAAAACGTGCAGACTCTGCACAGACAGTGACCCAAGCCGGGAATCAAACCTGGGACCCTGCTCTGTGAAGCAACAGTACTAACCACTGTGCTACCTTGCCGCCCATATGGGGGTCATGGTGGACACCTCGGTTGAACCGAAGTGCTGCCTCATCTGGTTCCAGGTTCTTAGCGATGCTACTACCACTGGCCTGGATGTGTGTTTTGCCAGCGGGGATGGGAGCACTGTCGTGGCGAGGGTTCAGAGGGTCGTTCCCGTGTAGGAGGACTCCTCCAACCTCACCCATTCCATGTTCGGTTACCCTCACTCTCTCGGCTTTGGCTGCCCAGTGGTAGTATTGCAAGTTCGGGAGGGCCAGGCCTCCCATGCTTCTGCTTCTCTGCAATGTTTTCCTAGGAATTCTTGGATCCCCCCCACAACACGCACACATACAAACGGCATAATAATTTTGCCTACTTGGTAGAAATAGGCCTTAGGGATGAAGATCGGTGTGGATCTAGGCAGGAAGAGGATCTTGGCAGTACGTTCATCTTGATCTTCTGCACCCTCCCCACCAGGGAAAGCAGGAGTGCATCCCGTCTCTATAGGCCCTTTTTAACGCCTCCCACCAGACTGGTCAAATTCCACTTGTGGATCTGTGTCCAATCGTGGGCTATCTGGATCCCCAGATAGCCGACTTTGTTTTGAACTATTTTAAATGGGAGACCTTCCAGCTCTGCCCCACCCCTGTTTGGATTCACTGGGAAAACCTCACTTTTACCCAGGTTAAGTTTGTAGCACGAGAAGGCCCCGAACTATTCCAGGAGCTTTATGATTTTTTTCATGCCGTTTTGCAGGTTCGAGGTGTCGAGGAGCAGGTCATCCGCATAGAGTGAGACTCTGTGCTTTCTGCCTCCTCTTCGGATACCCTTCCAATCTCTCACATCTCGCAGGGCGTTCGCTTGGGATTCAATTGCCAGGATGAACAAGAGTGGGGACAGCGAGCATCCCTGCCTTGTGCCTCTGTGTAGCTGGAAGTATTCAGAGCTGGTGGTTGTACAGGAGTTACACCGAGGAGGTGAACCCCGTTCCTAGCCCAAACTGCTCCAGTGCCTCCATGAGGTGCTTTCACTTGACTCTGTCGAAGGCCTTTTCTGCGTCTAGGGAGACGATCACCTCTGGCGTTCTCTCCTCGGATGGGGTCAGTATCACATTCAGCAGCCATCGCATGTTCACAGTTAGCTGTCTACAAAGAAAGCCAAACCCCAACTCACATGTAAACAAATGTAAACAAAACCCCCACATTCAAGAAACAGAGAAACAAAACCCCAATCAAATAGAGAACTCTCCATAAGAAAAACACCATCCCCGTCCCTACCAACTAAGACCAAATCCCAACTCTCATCTCAGTCCTTCAGCATTAATGAATGCCTCCACCATCTTGAAATAACAATCCCTCGAGTTGTGCTTCACTCTCAACTTTGCAGGGTAGATCACTCCAAACTTTACTCCGCTGCCATACAATGCCACCTTCACCGTCCAAAGGACGTCCGACTTCCCGCCATCTCTGCCGTCAGGTCTTGATATATTCATATGCCAACACCTTCCCACTTCACCTCGCGTTTCTGCTTTGCCCAACTCAAGACCTTCTCTGTCACGTGGAATCTTTGAAAGCAGACTATAACTGCCCTTGGTGGCTCATTCGCTTTAGACTTTGGCCTGAGCGACCGATGTGCCCTGTCCAACTTGTAGCAGGAGGGTTATTTCCTCTCCCTTTTCAACTCCGCAAACATCTTTGCAAAGTACTCGGTCGGCCTCGGGTCCTCCACCCCCTCAGGCAGGCCCATGATTCTCCGATTCTGCCTCCTTGACCTGTTCTCCAGGTCCTCCACCTTAGCTCTGAGGCCTTTGTTGGTCTCTGCCACCCTCCTCAGCTCCTCACCCATCGAGGTGAACTGGTCGCTATGCTACGACAATACCTCCTTCACCTTCTCTCCTGCTTCTTGACCAATGACTTCATCACTGCCGCCTTTACCGGGGCAATTGTCTTCTCCATCCACTCTTCCATCGCAGTCACATCTCCCTTCGAAGCACCTCCATATGTTTGGCAAACTGCCTCTCGATCTCCACCAATATCACATCGGCAGAGTTTCCACCGTGAGGGGAGCGGCCCCACCTGACGACCCAGCTCCCGCCATCTTTCTTCCTGCAGGACTCACAGACTCACTCGATGGCGGACCTTTGCTCACCGCCTCCTTTCCAGCACCCTTCTTCTGGGTCTTCAACATTTCATGTCTTTCTTCTCACTTCCCACACCAACTCATTCACAAACTACCCCTGAAACCGGGCATAAAAGTCCAAAAAACAGAGACTCTAGTAGGAGCCACCTAACATACAACCTCCACCAACATGTTGCCACTGGAAGTCCCCAATGAACTGATGCTTCTGATGGTTAACTTGACACTAAAACTCCCCCGGAACTTTTACATCGAATTGCATCTGAAATCTTGGCTTCAATGCAAAATTGGTTGCATAATGGCACCCATTAGTGTTAATTTATGAGTGACAGTTATGTCCGATATCTGGAACGTTTATGCTCCATCTGGAATGTAAGTCATCAACACATCGTACAGTATTGGAAGGAGATGAGCAGGAGCAGGTAAAATGTTGTTAATTGGATCTCCCTTCAACAGAGCCCTTTGGTGCAGAGTACTTGTCAGGGAATGGAGTGGGTGATTCTACAATCACAATTTACAACACAAAAGTTTGATAGTATTTCCTTTTAAATAGCAGATCAAATCACGAGCAGTGACTTTATTCTCTTCAGATGTTTAAAAAAATTATGAGAAAACATTTAAAGCGTTGCTTCTGATTTATAATATTACTCCAGAGTACAGTACGCAAGTGGATGAATACCTTGTTGATTTCATCATAATAATTTAATTACACATTTTCTTGGCTGTCTTTCCTACTCTTTGACATTGTTACAGGTCTCATGTTTCCTTACTGCCATTACTTGGAACTATTGAGCCATTTCGCATTGAAACCCCATCTGTTCTTTTATATATTACTCCTGTATTTATTGTTCAACGGAAGCTGCACTGTCTTCTTCAAGAGGTTTGCTGCAAAGAAATTGTTCTGTTTTCCAAGTAATTGGTTTCAATTTGCAATGCAAGTTGTTCAAAATGTCAGCAAGTGCAGAAATTAGTTCATTTTCTTCAGGTCCATTAATGGTGATTTCTCTGATGGGCCTCTCATGATTTCATACAAAATTAGTTTTCAGTTTTCACTTCATTTAAATCATTTTGTAGAGCAAGATTCTTAACCTTCCTCTCGTCTTCCACTAACATTATTGTGATGAATGGTTACTGTGTTATTATACCCTTATCATCATGTACGGTGATGTCCCCTTTAAGACCGGGCTTGGAACCCTGGAGGACTCCGCCACCGGCTCCGCCCACCAGGGAGTCGTATATAAGGGGCTGCTCTGTAGGTGGCACTCAGTAAGCACCCGTCTCGGCATCAGGCTAGTTCTCAGCTTATTAAAGCCTTCTTTACCGTTCTACTCTCTTGTGTCGTTACTGAGGGTACTACAATTTAATAAGCTGAACTACGTTAGGATGGACGCCGGTCTCATGCCAGAGAAGCTCAACCTGGAAGTACGGACACCGGAGGTAAAATAAATTTTTAAGTACTGGTTCCGCTGCTTCGAGGCATACCTGGACTCCTCGGAGACTCCCGTCCTAGGGCCACGCAAGATGTGCCTACTCCACGCCCGGGTGAGTCACAGAATCTCCGCCATCATCGAGAAGGCGACTACTTATGATGAGGCAGTCGAGATCCTATGCAAGCGGTTCGTCAAACCCATAAACGAGGTACATGACCGACATCTGCTCTCTACCTGCCGGCAGCGCTCAGGGGAAACGCTAGACAAATTTGTGGAAAATCTCACCGCGCTCGCCAGGAACTGCAATCATCAGGATGTGATGGGGGAAGTCCATATGAACCTGCACATCCGAGACACTTTCGCGTCCGGCATCCATTCGACCTATATCCGGCAGTGACTCCTCGAAAATGGAGCAAAAGACCTCCAGGACATGGTAACACTCGCCACCTCACTGGAAGTGGCCCACCACAATCTAGGCACGTACCCTGTGGACCCTGCGAGCCCCCCTCGGACTTCCCCAGACTCGGCCACGCTACGGGCCTGCACCGCTTGGCGATCCGCCCAGACCGGGGGCACACCATGCTATTTCTATAGACAGGGCCAGCACCCACGTCCACGCTGCCCAGCCCGCTCCGCCATCTGCAGCGATTGCGGGAAGATGGGGCATTTCGCGAGGGTCTGCCTGGCCAGGCCCAAGGCCCAGAAACAAAAAGATCATCAGCCCCAAAATCAGGCTCACAGGCCCGCAGGACTCAAAACGTGGCTGCGCATCGAATGGACATGCCCCCTTCTGGCGTGTCATCTGCCTCGTGCGAATCATGGGGGCGGCCATCTTGGCGGTGGCCATTTTCTCGACCCGACACGTGCGACCGATGGCGGTGGCCATTTTGTGAATCCGACTCGGCTGAGGACTCGGACTACCCACAACTGGGAGCGATCAATCTCGACCAAACGCGGCAAAGCACCTGCAGAATTCCATGATGGAGGTCCAGGTCAACGGGCGCGACACTCCCTGCCTCTTCGACTCCGGGAGCTCGGAGAGCTTTATCCACCCAGAAACGGTAAGGCACTGCTCCTTGCGCACCCATCCCGCGTCCCAAACCATAGCCCTCGCATCCGGGTCCCACTTGGTACAAATCAAGGGGTATTGTATTGCGGACCGCTCAATCCAGGGCGCCGAATACGCTCGTTTCAAACTTTATATCCTCCCTCACCTCAGTGCAGCTTCCGTTGAACAATACAGGAGTAATATATAAAAGAACAGATGGGGTTTCAATGCGAAATGGCTCAATAGTTCCAAGTAATGGCAGTAAGGAAACATTGGGCTGGATTTCCAATGCAGCCACCGAAGCCTGACACTGAAGTTCGGCGGACCCTTGCCCCCCCCTCACTGTAGGCAGCCTTGCGACACTGAAAGTCGCACCCCCCTCTCTATTCGCGAACCTCACTCCCAGCGGTACAGTGCCCAAGATATGACTTTTATCAAGTCAGAGGTCCAGCGTTTACTGGGAGAGGGGGTCATCGAGGCTAGCAACAGCCCCTGGAGAGCACAAGTGGTGGTAGTACGGTAAGGGGAAAAGAAACGGATGGTTGTGGACTATAGCCAGACCATAAACCGCTTCACGCAGCTCGATGCGTACCCCCTTCCTCGCATAGCAGAAATGGTCAATCGGATCGCTCAATACCGGGTATTTTCCACTGTCGATCTCAAATCCACCTACCACCAGCTCCCTATCCGACCGAGAGACCGCCCCTATACTGCTTTCGAAGCAGCCAGCCGGCTCTTCCACTTCCTCAGGGTCCATTTCAGCGTCACAAATGGGGTCTTCGTCTTCCAGAGGGCGATGGACCAAATGGTGGACCAATACGGCTTGCGGGCTACATACCCGTACTTGGACAATGTCACCATCTGCAGCCATGATCAGCAGGACCATGACGCGAACCTTGAAAAGTTCCTCCAGACCGCCCGAGCCCTCAACCTGACCTATAACAAGGAAAAATGCGTTTTCCACACAACCCGGCTAGCCATCCTCATCTACGTTGTGGAAAACGGGGTCCTAGGCCCCGACCCCGACCGCATGCGCCCCCTTAAGGACCTTCCCTTCCCCCGTAACCTCAAGGCCCTCAAACGGTGCTTGGGGCTTTTCTCCTATTACGCCCAGTGGGTCCCCAAATATGAGGACAAAGCCCACCCACTTATAAAGACCACGGCATTTCCCCTGATGGCTAAGGCGGGGTGAAACTACAGAAGGCATATCAAGGCCGACATTATTAAGGCCGCTATGCACGCGGTGGACGAAACCATCCCTTTCCAGGTAGAGAGCGCTGCGTCAGACATCGCCCTGGCTGCTACCCTCAACCAGGCAGGCAGTCCAGTAGCTTTCTTCTCCTGGACCCTCACCGCCTCCGAGATTCAGCACTCTGCAGTCGAAAAGGAGTCATAAGCCATTGTGGAGGCTGTACGGCACTGGAGGCACTACCTAGCCGGTAGGAGGTTCACCCTCGTTACTGACCAATGGTCGGTAGCTTTCATGTTTGATAACGCACAACGGGGCAAAATTAAAAATGATCGAACTCTCCACCTACACGTACGATATCAAGTATCGTCCAGGGGAGCTTAACTCGCCCCCAGATGCCCTGTCCCGCGGCACGTACGCCAACGCGCAGGAGAATCGCCTGTGGGCCATCCACAATAACCTCTGTCATCCGGGGGTTACCCGGCTCGCCCACTTTATCAAGTCCCGCAACCTACCTTACTCCACCAAGGAGGTCAAGGCCATGACTAGGGCTTGCCAGATCTGCGCAGAGTGCAAAACACAATTCTACCGGCCAGACAAGGCTTTCCTTGTAAAGGCCTCGGGGCTCTTTGAGCGACTAAGCCTGGACTTCAAAGGTCCCCTCCCGTCCACCAACCGCAATACCTACATCCTAACCATCATCGATGAGTTCTCCCGCTTCCCATTCGCCGTCCCCTGTCCCGACATGACCTCGGCCACCGTGATAAAGGCACTGCACAGCATCCTCACCCTGTTTGGTTTCCCCGCTTATATTCACAGCGACCGGGGTACATCATTCATGAGAGATGAGCTGCGTCAGTATCTGCTCAGCAAGGGCATCGCCTCGAGCAGATCGACCAGTTATAACCCACGGGGAAACGGGCAGGTGGAGAGGGAGAACGCAACAGTGTGGAAGGCTGTCCTCCTGGCCCTACGGTCGAGAAGTCTCCCAACCACCCGCTGGCAGGAGGTCTTACCCGATGCCTTCCACTCCATTAGGTCGCTCTTCTGCAGGAAGTCCACATCCGGGGTCTCACTTCCACCTTGGCTGACGACTCCGGGACCTGTTCTTCTCCGGAGGCACGCGAGGAGCCATAAAACAGACCCCCTGGTCGAGAGGGTCCGACTACTACATGAGAACCCCCGATATGCCTTCGCGAGCACCCTGATGGCAGGCAAGACACGGTTTCCCTCTGGGATCTGGCACCAGCTGGTTCCCCCACTACAGACGCCCCCCCTCTCACGGTTTTCCTGGGGGACCTGGCAGCCACTGATGCCCCCCCTGGTCCCCCTCTCCGTCGGTGGACACAGACCGCGCAAGCCCCCTAGCGTCCCCCCCTCCACATTCCCCGCCGGCACCGGCACTGCTACCCCCAGCCCCAGCTATCCCCCCTGCGCCCCGACTCCCTAACCCGACCCAGACCAAAGCTCCGACCACCGTGCTCCCGGATGTACCATCACCTAAGACGTCCGTGCCTGCCGCACCATCGCTCGAGCTGAGGAGGTCGACGAGGACGATCAGGCCGCCGAAACGAATAGCCGTGTGATTCAACATCAGCCAGAACCTGGGGCGGGATTCTCCGCAATTGGCGCGATGTCCGCCGACCGGCGCAAAAACGGCGCAAATCAGTCCGGCATTGCGCCGCCCCAAAGGTGCGGAATTCTCCGCATCTTGAGGGGCCGAGCCCTAACCTTGAGGGGCTAGGCCCGCGCCGGACCGATTTCCGCCCTGCCAGTTGGCGGGAATGGCCTTTGGTGCCCCGCCAGCTGGCGCGAAACTGACTTTGCCGTGCGGCGCATGCGCGGGAGTGTCAGCGGCCGCTCACTGCATCCCCGCGCATGGGCAGTGGAGGGTGTCTCTTCCGCCTCTGCCATAGTGGAGACCATGGCGAAGGTGGAAGGAAAAGAGTGCCCCCATGGCACAGGCCCGCCCGGTGCTTGGTGGGCCCCGATCGCGGGCCAGGCCACCGTGGGGGCACCCCCCGGGGCCAGATCGCCCCGCGCCCCCCCCAGGACCCCGGGGCCCGCCCGCGCCGCCTTGTCCCTGCCGGTAAGTGAGATGGTTTGATTCTTGCCGGCGGGACAGGCATTCCAGCAGCGGGACTTTGGCCCATCGCGGGCCGGAGAATCGCCGGTGGGGGCTCGCCAACCGGCGCGGCGCGATTCCCACCCCCGCCGAATATCTGGTGCCGGAGAAGTCGGTAACCGGCGGGGGCGGGATTCACGCCAGCCCCCGGCGATTCTCCGACCCGACGGGGGGGTCGGAGAATCCCGCCCCGGATGTCCTGGCTGCTGAGCGAGAGAAAGGAGGTAGGAAATGGCGTGGAGTGACTGCGGTTAGCCGGCCCGGACACCGGCCGTGCTAGCTGTGGCGGCCTCTGCCAGGGCAGGGGGAGGGGGTGCAAGTCAAGTAGCCGGGGTGCCTCCCCCCACAGGACTGGGGCGGTGCCCAGGCACTGACCGCTATTATGGTGGCCATCTTGCCGAACACCCACTGACCACCCACCCTGGCCCCTGGTTTACACAGTGGCACCGGCCGTATGGGTGCGCCCACCCCCGCACCCCATCCCCTGCTCCTCGGCCCAGAAAAACTTGCCCAACTGGCAGCCACTCATCAGCGGACCACCCAGGGCCATACCCAAGGACTTAGCATTTTTTAAACAGTCGGTGAATGTGATGAATGGTTACTGTGGTACCCTTATCATCATGTAAGGTGATGTCCCCTTTAAGACCGGGCTCAGAACCCTGGGGACTCCGCCTCCGGCTCCGCCCACCAGGGAGTTGTCTATCTGGGGCCGCTCTGTAGGTGGCACTCAGTAAGCACCCGTCTCGGCATCAGGCTAGTTCTCAGCTTATTAAAGCCTTCTTTACCGTTCTACTCTCTTGTGTTGTTATTGAGGGTACTACAATTATGTAGTAATATTTTTTCTACATACAATTTCAAATGTCAGAATGAAATCCCTGGCTCTTTTATTGTAATTAACTTAATTTAATACCTCTTTATAGAGCTAGAGGAAAATCATTTCATGCAGCATACATTCCTTCCAAATGGCACTTTTGACACCTGGAGAGATAAATTGGCTAACCCTGTGTTACTCTGGCACACTAGAGCAAAATCAAAACTGAAATTAAGAAAGCAAAGCGAGAATGTGAACAAATATTGGCAGGCAAAATCAAGGTGAACCCAAAAAGGTTTTATCGATGCATGAAGAGTAAGAGGATAACTAAGGAAAGAGTGGGCCCAAAAAAGACTAAAAGGTAACCTCTGTGTAGAGTTGCGAGTATGGTTCCGAATGAATATTCTGCAACTGTCTTCACAAAAGAGAAGGTCAGTATAGACATTGTAGTGAAAGAGAAGTGTGAAGTATTGGATGTGATAAATATAGGGTTGGAGGAAGCATTGAGGAGATTTGGCATCTTTCAAAGTTGATAAGTCACCAGGGCAGAATGAAATGCCCCCGGCTGTTAAAAGAAGCCAGGGAGGAAATAACAGATGGTCTGACTATCCTCACTGGATGCAAGTGTTGTGCTAGATAACTAGGGATCTGCTAATGTTGAGCGGGATTCTAAGTTTGCCGACTCCGAAATCGGGAAACGCGATTGGGCGGAGAATAGCTTCCGCCGCCGAAATCGGGGTAGGCGCCGGTTTGACGCCAAATCAGGATGCCCTGGCACACTGAAAATGGCGTAAATGCGTTGCTCGCCGCGCGGGGTGAAACTACAGAAGGCATATCATTAGCGGGCCTGACACCCTATTCTCCGGGACCTCCGTGATTCACCACCTCCGATGGGCCGGGTTCCCGATGGCGTCGGTCACTTGTGGTTTTTAAAATCGTGAACCTGATGTCCTGGCTGCTGAGCGAGAGAAAGGAGGTAGGAAATGGCGTGGAGTGAATGCGGTCTGCCGGCCCGGACACCGGCTGTGCTAGCTGCGGCGGCCTCTGGCAGGGCAGGGGGAGGGGGTGCAAGCCAAGTAGCCGGGGTGCCTCCGCCCACAGAACTGGGGCAGTGCGCAGGCACTGACCACTATTATGGTGGCCATCTTGCCGAACACCCACCCCGGCCCCTGGTTCACAGTGGCACCGGCCGTATGGGTGCCCCCACCCCCGCACCCCACCCCCTGCCACAGCCTCCCCGGCCCAGAAAACCTTGCCCAACCGGCAGCCACTCATCAGCGGACCACCCAGGGCCACATGCAAGGCAGCCCCAGTGAGGGCAGTGCCAGCCAAAGATACCCCTGGCTGCAAGGATGGGTGCCAGACTGACGGGGCCGGATACTGACGGGGCAGGGGTGGGTGGGAAGGGGACATGCGTGGGCAGGGCCCACAGTGCCAATCGGATCCACCGTGTAGCCCATGAAACCTGGATGGGCATGGGAGTATGCGCCATGCTAACATGTTGGCCTTTGACCCTCTGCAGACAATGGTATTCAGACATTAACCTGTGATGTTGGCTGCTGTGGTGATGGCCGCAGCCCTGCGAGATACCCTGTGGCAGCGTGAGCAGAGGCCGCTCAGAGAGGAGGCGGAGGCTGAGCAGAGGAATGGGCTGCAGAGGGGCAGGTGGCAGACAGGCTGGAAGGCCGGCCGCCCAACAGGCCGAGGAGGAGGAGGTGCCATGGTGGCGCTGCATGGCGTTTGAGGACCTACCGGACTGGGCATGCCAACGTAGACTGCGGATGAGCACACACACTGCACACACCTTCTTCACGAATCCCACATCGTCCCAATTGGGACCATATACACTTACCAGCGCCACTAAACTCCCCTCCAACGCTCCTGTCACAATCACATTTCTAACCCCCTGATCCGCAAGCACATTCTCCATCTGGAACCGTACCCTTTTGCTGACCATTACCGCTACCCCTCGAGCCCTTCCGTCAAATTCAGAGTAAAACACCTGGCTAACCCAGCCCTTTTAAAATTTCACCTGGTCCTTCACCCTCAGGTGAGTCTCAAAGATCCCTCCCACCCGTCTTACTCACTCTTACAACTTCTTCCATCGGGCAGGAGATACAGCAGTCTGAGAACACGCAAGAACAGACTCAAAAACAGTTTCTTCCCCACTGTCACCAGACTCCGAAACATCCCTCTTATGGACTGACCTCATTAACACTACACCCTGTATGCTTCACCCGATGCCGGTGCTTATGTAGTTACATTGTATACCTTGTGTTGCCCTATTATGTATTTTCTTTTATTCCCTTTTCTTCCCATGTACTTAATAATCTGTTGAGCTGCTCGCAGAAAAATACTTTTCACTGTACCTCGGTACACGTGACAAGAAACAAATCCAATCCAATCCTGCAGCATTGCTACATCGGCCTTCAAACTTTTAAGTTGCACCAGCACCCTTGACCTCTTGGCTGGACCTCCTAACCCCCTCACGTTTCACGTGACAATCCTAACTGGGAGTCTCTCATCGCCCCCCCCCCTCCTTATCCATCATCATCATACCACCAGGCCCTTCCCCATGAGCCTGACCTGTCCCTATCCATTGTTAACATCGAACCCCCTCACCCCTCCCAGAATCCCCCCTACACTTCCTCTCGAAAAAACCTCACCCAGTATCGATCCCTTCCCCCCCCCTTGCTCACCTCGTAGGCCCATCGAAACCTATAACCAGGCTCCAATGTTTGCAGCCCTCCTCCCACCTCACCTCCGTGCACTAGTCGACTTTAGTTAGCAAGTGCAGGTGGACCCCCCCCCCACCCCCCCACCACCCCCAAAAGGCATATTGTCCCCTCCCATCCTGTCCCAGAAGAAAAAGAAAAACAATCCAAACCATACAACTCAATAAAGTAACATATAACTGTCTGAGTGGTGTAGGGGTGAGGGTGGTGTGGGTCTGAGGGTGGTGTAAGAGTGGTGTGGGGGTGAGGGTGGTGTGGGTCTGAGGGTGGTGTAAGAGTGGTGTGGGTCTGAGGGTGGTGTAAGAGTGGTGTGGGGGTGAGGGTGGTGTGGGTCTGAGGGTGGCGTGGGGGTGAGGGTGGTGTGGGGGCGAGGTTGGTGTGGGTCTGAGGGTGGTGTAAGAGTGGTGTGGGGGTGAGGGTGGTGTGGGGATGAGGGTGGTGTGGGGGTGAGGGTGGTGTGGGTCATGTTGGGACAGGGTTGACGCACGTGGCAAGGGGAACTGCAACTAAGCGTCGTCTTGCTTCCTCACCTGCGGCCGATCTCCACTCTGGCGACTTCCCTTTCCTCAGGCTCCCCAACCACGTCAAGGACCCACTGCTCTGCTACGCCGGTCCCCCTCCAGTTTTCTCCCGCTCCTGGCAGTTATGGGTGATCTTCTCCTGGGTGGGGGTGCAAACAGTCTGATGCATGTTGTTCAGGGGCTGGGTAGCTGGTGGCTTCAGTGGCCAGGGCACACCGCCATGCCGGCCGATATGGGAGCCAGCATGAGGTGCAGGGTGAGGGTTTGGCTGCCCTCCGGGTGGGTGGGGGGGAGGGGGTGCAGTTACGGGCATGTGGGGTGGGTGCCAGGGGAACAGTGCTGCCTACTCACCCTGGCTGCCCTGAGGAGGTCAGGCACCGCAGGCTGGCTTGACGGTGTTGCTCACTGTGCTCACCGCCTCTACCACCTGCGCCCAGGCCCAGCGAACAGTGGCAGCTGGCAGCCTCCTTCCCGGGCCGGGGTACAGGGTGGCGTGTCTCTCCTCCACAGGGTCCAGGAGGGTCTCAAACTCTGGTGGTGCCGCGCATCGTGCTGCCATCTTGTTGGTTGGGATGGTGTGTGTTGGGAGTGAAGTGTGTATGTGCAGCTGCAGCTTGTCAGCCTCCTGAATGTCAATCACAAATCCTGTCCGAGGGTCTCAGGAACGGAGAATCCCGCTGCAGATCTTTGAGGCTTGGAAAAGTCTGAGGAATCAGTAAATGGGTCATTCTGCCACGGTTAACTATGGCCTTGTCATTTTGAATGGGTTTTAAACCTTAAGACATAGGAGCAGAATTAGGCCACTGGGCCCATCGAGTCTGCTCCACCATTCAATCACGGCTGATATTTTCTCATCCCCATTCTCCTGCCTTCTCCCCATAACCCCTGATCCCTTATTAATCAAGATTTCATGGAGAGAGCATGCTTTGATTCCTTTTCCACCTAATCTCATTAAAACCCTTTTTAAAATATCTAAACCGCCCTCAAATAAATCATGATTCCTACCTTGCGTGACCCAAATATTTCAAACCTTTTTCCTGAAAACCTTTCAATATTTATCCAAAAGCAATAAAGGCATTTGTGTGAAATAGCTCGACAGTCAGGGAGACAATTGCTGAGCTGGTGATTAACTGTTAACTAAACATGGTACTTTGTGGTTAGCATTTCCAAAATGAAATTTTATTATCCAGATCAGGCAAAAATCAATGCTAATATCACATACAGTTCCCAAAAAGGATTACTATAAGCATTTAAAAAAATAATTCATTGACTATTACAGTAGCAATGACAAGGATTACTATGCTTCATCCATTACAGTCAAGGTTGCTTTGTTTTGCATCTCATTTGCTTTCTTTCACATATAATTACCCTCGTAGATGTTCGACCCTCTCATTTCCCATCTATTTGGAGATGAACATTTAAAATTGCCAATGAGCAGAGAAGAAACTGTTACTTATATTTCTGAATTGTTAGTACAGTATTCTTAAAATTAAGATTGATTTAAAATATTAAAATCAACAATAATCTATATACATTTGGGGGCAGCACGGTAGCCTTGTGGATAGCACAATTGCTTCACAGCTCCAGGGTCCCAGGTTCGATTCTGGCTTGAGTCACTGTCTGTGCGGAGTCTGCACATCCTCCCCGTGTGTGCGTGGGTTTCCTCCGGGTGCTCCGGTTTCCTCCCACAGTCCAAAGATGTGCGGGTTAGGTGGATTGGCCATGATAAATTGCCCTTAGTGTCCAAAATTGCCCGTGGGGTTACTGGGTTATGGGGATAGGGTGGTGGTGTTGACCTTGGGTAGGGTGCTCTTTCCAAGAACCGGTGCAGACTCGATGGGCTGAATGGCCTCCTTCTGCTCTGTAAATTCTATGATAATGATCTATGATATACCAATATTCCTTCTATGTATATGCGGTAACTTGTTTTTAGTTTGTCTATTTATAAGCTGCATCTGGACAAACAAGCAGGTACTGTAATTTTAAGTGATGTTAAAGTTAATGGTATCCAGTATACGTTCACCTAGATCTGATGTACAGCCATTTATATGAATGAAGTAATTTTGCAGTGAAACGTGTAAAGGATAGTCAGTTGCCATTAGTATTATGGTTAATTTGTGAGGTGTAGCTACCACCATTTTTGGAAACAAAAATCATAAGGAACATTTTAGCATGCCATAATAAATGTTGCAAATCTACGGTGTAATGATTAGGCTCACTGCAGTAAGCATTACAGCTGGTTTGGCAAAAGCTATTTACTTCAGATTTAAGGGATTTTACATAGAACATACAGTGTCGAATGAGGCCATTCAGCCCATCGAGTCTGCACCGACCCACTTAAATCCTCAGTTCCATCCTATCCCCATAACCCAATAACCCCTCTAAACGTTTTGGATACTAAGGGCAATTTAGCATGGCCAAACCACCTAACCTGCACTTCTTTGGACTGTGGGAGGAAACCGGAGCACCCGGAGGAAACCCACGCAGACACGGGGAGAACGTGCAGACTCCACACAGACAGTGACCCAACAGGGAATTGAACCTGGGACCCTGGTGCTGTGAAGCCACAATGCTATCCACTGTGCTACCGTGCTGCCCCTGGATTCTAGATCAGAGTGTCTAACAATATCCTGTGGGCCATTTATACTTCTTGCGGCCTGAAAATCCAACTAATGAAGTCCAGGTAACTCAATTGTATTTGCATTTGTTTTCTTACTCGCTGGTTCACTCCCTTTGAATTTGATGCACCTCAAAGGCTTATTTTCTGAAGACAGAAAGAGAAAATGTCACCACAGAAGGGGACCTCATCAGCTGTCTGCTGTGAAGGAGCAGCTGAAACAAGCTGTGTAACTGCTTCTGAAGATATTCAGTCAGTGTTTCTGCATGGGTCTGACAGGAGTCAGATCTTGTCATCAAAGCAGTGTCAAAAGATCCCTTTCTCAAAGAGCATCTCTGTAGAGCAAGTATTCTTCAATGCCATTGATAGTTCGTGCATTAAGAGCCGAGGTGTATTTTTCTTTTTGTACAAGTGGGAATAAAGATAGCAATTAAGGGTTTTGTGTTCACTGTATTGAGGAGTGTTGTTTATTTTTAATTTTTGGTGAGATGTGAAAGATTTTAATACCGTGATAGTAATAAAGGTTGTTTTAAAATACCACAGGCGGGATTCTCCGTCAGCTGACGGCGGAATTGGGAAACGCGATTGGGCGGACAATCGGTTTTGATGGCAAAATCATGACGGCGGCGGTTTCGCGCCAAATCACAATTCTCCAGTGCCTCAACATGGTGTCAATGCATTCCACTCCGCACGTACAGTAAACGCCATTGACATATCATTAGTGAGCCTGACCGGTATTCCCTGGGGCCTCCACGATTCTCCGCCTTCACTGGGCAAATTCCCAATGGCGAGGTTCACTGGTGCTTTTAAAAATTGGGAAACAGGCAGCATGGCTGATGAGGGAGAGAGAGGAGGGAGGAGACGGAGAGGTGTGATCATGGGCTGTAGGTCCTGACACTGGCTGGGCTGGCTGGGGTGGGGGGGGGAGGGTTCTGCCAGGGCCAGGGTGATCCCCCATGAGACTAGAGTGTTGTCCAGGCACAGATCGCCATTGCTGCATCCTGCAGGCAGCCATTTGCTGTGCACGCCACTGACCATACACCTTGGCTCCTGGTTCTTCAGAGGGTTACCGTCTGTATGGATGCTCCCACCCCCACATCCTAGCCTCCACTCTCCCACCCCACCACCCCCCACACCCCAGCCCCCACCCACTGCCCTACCAACCCCCGCACCCCAGCCCCCACACTCCACCCCACCACCCCTGCACCCCACCCTCTGGTATGTACCCCCAACTGGCCGCCACCCTCCGGCGATGCACCACGCGGCCCACCCAAGGGCAAAAGCCACAGTGGCCCCCACAGGGCGGCATTGGACAGGGGGCCACGGAGTGTACTGCTAGTCTGGGCGACACCAGCCGATGGTACCCCTGACAGAATGGATAGGCGGCAGGGCAGAGGCCCCCATGTTGCAGGGCACCGGCAGGACCAGGGGTGTGGATGGGAAAGGAGGGGCAGGGGCAGGGGCAGAGTTCGCAGTACCAACCGGGGGGCACCTTGTAGCCCATGGGACCTGGTTGGGCACATGGGGTACATACCATGCTAACATGTCCGTCTTTCACCCCCTGCAGACAGTGGATATTGGAATACAACCAGCAATGGTGGCCTTCCTCCTAGTCACTGCAGCCCTGGGGGATGCCCTGCGCAGTACGAGCAGGAGTTGTTTGAGGAGGAGGAAGCTGCAGCAGCGGAATCTGCCCCAGAGGAACAGGAGGCAGCCACTGAGGATGGAGAGCCGGCCGCCCATCAGGCCGAGGAGGGGGTCCAAAAGAGGTAACGCTTGTGGCCTCATGTGTACCGGCAGCGCCTATCATTTGAGGGCCTGCCGGACCAGGCATGCTACCGAAGAATCCGGTGGAGCAAGGGCACAGTGTGACATATCTGCCAGATTATGGTGCATCTGGCACTGCGGGAAAATGTGGGAGGAAACCCGCTCCCGGTGGCCGTCAAGGTGACAGTCGGCCTGTACCGTTACGCCATGGGGTCCTTCCAGACACTGTGTAGGGACCTGTCTTGGATCTCACAGAGCTTGGTGCACAGGTGCATTTGCGCCGTCACAGAGGCCCTATATGCCTAGTTGGCACAAATCCATTTGATGCACTGGGTCCAGGGGGTGATTGACGGGATGCATGTCACCCTACAAGCACCTGCAGATGACAGACATCTCTACACAAATTACTCGATGAATGTGCAGCTGGTGTGTGACGATCAGATGCGCATCATGCGCGTCTGCGCCTGATGCTTGGACGTGCCAGCATAAAGGCGTCGTGCACACCATACATGCCCAATGCCTTCATGCTGGCACACTCGACGATTTCCAGCCTCTTTGTGGTGCAACCCTGGCTGGGGGGGGGGTTGCCTCCTGGGCGGCAGGGGTTACCGCTGCAGTTGTGGCTGGTGACGCCTATCAGGGGGCCCCAGACCAATGTGGAGACCTGCTACAACAACATCCATGCAACAAACAGGAGAGTGATTGAGTGGTGCTTCGGCCTCCTGAAGATGTGGTTCAGGTGCCTGAGTCGCTCTGGAGGGACCCCCCATTATGACGCTTGGTGGGTCGCCCGCATTGTGGCGGCCTGCTGCGTTACCCACAACATTGTGCTGCAGAGGGGCGACGTTCTTGAGGAGTAGGATGAACGCCAGGCCTCGCCCAGCGAGGAGGATGCGGGCAGCGGGCAGAGTGAGGATGGTCAGGACATGGGGTCCGGGCAGACACGGCAGGTCGCACAATGTATGTGCCAGTGCCAACACACATGACGCTCTGACCGCCTCCAGGTTTATCGACTGAGGGGAGGGGAGGGGGGAAGCTGTCCAGGGGTATGGACACCGCATCCCATCCCCACACTCCCCACCCCAACCCCTTCTGACCACCCCCCCTCCCCCCACCGCCCCCCACCTGCAACCTCTTCCGTGGTACATACCTGACGCACTATGGGCTGGGGGCCCTGGGTTGGCAGTTACAGCGGGTCTGGTCCATGGGATAGAGGATGGTGACAGCCCGCTCTGCAATGAGCTCTGGTGCTCTGCATCGTTTGACAACGTCAGACCCCTGCCCATGGTAGCACTTTCCACCATCCACCTGGGTAATCTCTGCGTGCAAGCTGGCCATTCCGTCACACGGACCCATCGGATCCCTGGGGGGTCGTGACACCGGAGCGGTGAGTGTTGGCTAAAGTGTGGTCCCTGAGACAAACCAACCCAAAACGTCTGCCAATTCCACCCTCCCCCCCACCAACCCCCACCCCCCTCCTGCAGCCAGCCCAGACCAGCCCATCCTCACACCCTTCTGACTGAGCAACGAGGTAGGTTGTAATATTGTGCACAGATGTTTAATGTGGAAACATATACACAGATAGGTGCCCCCTAGCTCCCATCACGAAACTGTGCCCTGCACCCGTGCCTACTTAACTGGCGACTACTTTTCTGACCTTACAGACCCTAATCCTACGTTTAGGTGGATCCCCAGATGGTAGATCAGAGTGGAGGTGGCCTGATGTGATTCCCGCCCTGCGTCCTGGGTCCACTTTGGCGGCCATCTTCTGGGGCGATTAGGCCTGCATGGGCCCGGCTGCTGCTCAGGTGTCCCGGGCGGCATGGTGCTGCTCTGTTCTGCCCACCAGATGCGCCAGGGGTGGGGGAGCAGTGCTGCCGTGTTCTGGCACCTCCCTTGCAGGAGTCACTGACACAGGCCCCATCATCTCCTCCTCCCTCAGGATGCCTGGTGCCCCCCGGCTACTCCGTGGGATGAGGGTGCGAGTGGAACTAATCCCTGAGGCTCTTCCACCACAAGGTGCTGCCAGTCCTGGAGGCCTGTTGCCGTCTCGACCAAGGTCTGCATTCTTGCAGCCATGGAACATCCCTGACTTGTGCCTTGTAGATGGTGGACAGGCTTTGGGGGGAGTCAGGAGGTGAGTTACTCGCCGTAGGATTCCTAGCCTTTGACTCTGGGATGTAGATTATCAAGCCTCTTCTTTTGTTTGGGACCAAATGTGCTTTTCTTGTTTAAATGTAGTGTTTTTGAAGGCCCTTCAGTGTAGACTGCTTTGCTAAACTAAGATTTCAGCATTTCCATAATGCTTAGAAGGGGTGTATTCAAAGTGTGTTATAATACTGCAGGAACATTTACTTCATTTTAACCGTGCACTTCAACTTTCAGTATTAAAATGCCAGCCATTTTTATTGCAGCCAATGTCCATCTTCCCTCTGTATTCTCTACCTTGGGACTGTCACCTATTCTACAATGTAAGTACAGCGGGCGGGATTCTCCATTGGCTGATGGCAAAATTGCAAAACGCGATTGGGCGGAGAATCAGTTCCAACTTCAAAATCGCGGCCGGCATCAATTTGATGGCAAATCGTAATTCTCCGTCACATCGAGAGCAGCGTTAATGCTTACTGGAACACAGGTACAGTAAACACCGTTTGCATATCATTAGGGTGCCGGCCCGGTATTCTCCGGGGCATCCGCGATTCTCCTCCTCTGATGGGCCGTGTTCCTGACGGCGCGGTTCACTTGTGCATTCAAAAATCGGGAAACTTGTGCATTCAAAAATCGGGAAACCGGCATCATGGTTGCTGAGGGAGGGAGAAGGGGTACGGAAAGTGTCCAACATCCCCATGGTTTTCTGGCAGTTGTACCGCTCATCGGAGGGCTTCTGCCAGGGACGGAGGGGACTAGCGGGAGGTGGCCAGGAAGTGGGCTATGGGGTCGGAGTGGACAGACACGGAACACCATTGCCGCAGCCGGCAAGGCAGCCATGCAGCTGCGCACACCGCTGACTGGCCACTGTGAACTTAGGGCCACAGGTCACATAGGTCCCCCCCCAGGCCACCCCCCGGGTGCCCTCTGGCCCCAGCCGACCTAGCAGCTGTATGGACGCGCTGCAGCACAACCAGTGCCATCTTGTTGGCTGGGATGAGTGTGTGGGGATTGTAATGTGTATGTGCGGCTGCAGCTTGTCAGCCTGTCGAGTGTCAATCAGGACCCGGCGAATCCCGCACCGTTTTTCATTGTAATTGACTGTGTTTCACGTGGCGCTGGTGCTAGTCCTTTAACAGTAATGGAACTGGTCCAGGTGCAGTGCCAGTTTTGCTGTCGTGAAAGTGCACGGATTCTGCGTTGGCGTCAACATTTTGGGCGGGATTCTCCGATTGCCGATGCCGTAATCGCATTCGGCGATTGGCCGGAGAATCTCTTTTGATGCGAAATTGGGGACAACGCCATTTATCCCCCCACTCCAAAGCGGCTTCACCGGAGAGTACGCTGCACTCCGTTGGGACGGCCTCAGGACATCACCTGAAGGCCCTACCCCGATGCTCTGCCCCCGATGGACCGACTTCCCGATAGTGTGGATCAATTTTGGTCTGAGGTTTCATCAACATCGGCAGCTGCGACTGTGTCCAGCGTCACCACAGTCGGGAGCGGGGGGGGGAGCCATTCAGCTGGTCGGGGGGCTTCGCCGGGGGCTGGGGGGGATTGTCCGGGGGTGGCGAGGGAGGTTACGGGGGGCACTATCTGGCAGGACGGGTCCACGCACAGCCGCGCCATGTTGTACGACGTGACTGCTGCAGGTTGCCGCCGTGTGCATGTGCGGCCACAAACCCGGCAATTCTCCGTCCTTATCTGCAGACAAAGCCGGGGGGTTTATGCGGCACGGCTGGTAGCCCCCCACCAGGCAGAGCATCGGTGCGGGGTGGCACCAACTTTTTGGTCATAGTACTAGACACATGCTCTGGACATAGCCTCAAAATGGAAGAATCCAGCCCATAGTCTCAGAATTGGGGAATCCGCCCAGCTTCTCTTTTGAATTTTTGCTCATTGTGCTGTGTCTATGTGACTCAGGATCTTGCAATTTTCTGTGTTTTTTCTCACTGATCTTGTGGACTGGACAGTTTTTTCTTTGCTTCATGCATGTATCTTGCAACGGGCTTCCACTCACCTCAGTGAATTCCTTGACTTTGAAGTTTGTGGTGAAGCTGCTTCAACTTTGTCTTTAATTTTTCTTCTTGTGTGCACGTCTCTCTAATCCAACTTCAGTTTTTCATAACTTGGGATACTGATCTGTGTTCACGCATTTAGTTCATATCACCGTGGGTTACCATGTTGGATTATGGTACCATCTTTTGATGCAATATATTTTAGGTGATCTTATCACTACCACCATGCTGTAATATAGTGTGTGGTGATGCCATGATGATGAGGTCTTGAGACTTTTACATTTTAACATGAATCATTTTTTGTTAGCTTTTAACTTATTCGTATGCATGGACCTGTTGTCTCCAAGCAGGCAGGCTGCTTACTTACACAGCTTTATTTCTAGACTGCTCACTCAGAATCTCTTACCACTTGACTCTGTGCATCATACAGGTGGTGCCATTCTCCAGTCCAACATCAACCCTTGTTCTGCTGATCATCTTTACATTGCAGACACATAACACAGAAGCTTCAGTAGTTATTTTAGTTGTTGGAAGAATAGTTTGGTTGCGGTAAGACATCAGTCGCCTGTACTAGACTACTTTCTGTGCCTTTCGTAGGTGTGTTTATCCAGACTATGATCATCTTGATTTGTTGATGCTCGCATTTGCAATTTTCATTTTGCCTCAGCCTTTCCATTTTACTCGGGGTAATGTGGCAATGGTGCCGTGCTGAATTTCCCAACCATTCATGAAGTGCACAAATTCTTCACTTGTCAACTGAGGGCCATTGTCGCTCATCACAATGCTAAGAATTTCATAATGATTGAAGTATGTTTTTAGGTATTCTATGATCTCACTGCTAATCATTGACATCATCTTGTCCAACTTCCAGTAATCTGAATAGTATTCAACAGTGTCAAGATAGTTTCAGTGAGAGTGAGCTCTACTCCGGGATTCATCCATGGTCTGTCTGGGATGTCCCAGTGCAGTCATAAACCAATATTCTCCTCCTCTTCCTGAGCTCTGGGGCTGGATTCTCCGCCCCGCTGCGCCACATTTCTGTTTCAGCACGTCAGCACGATGCTCCGTTATGCCGGATGGTCAATGGGGTTTCCCATTGTGGGGCACCCCCACGCCATTGGGAAACCCCCGGGCTCCCGGCAAAATGGAGCATTCCGCCGGCGGAGAATCCAGCCCCAGATGCTGAACACATAACATTCATAAATAACATTAGTAGAGGATTTAAGATGGGCCTTAAGACCTAGTAAATTTCTGCTCCTCAGTGAGGTCTCGGGTGCAATACAGATGTAGAGTTTGTTTCCCAGCACTGTTAACATAGTTACTACTCTTCTTTGTTCAAGTTTCTAGTTCTGCCATTGAGACAGAAAGAATTTCCAATTCACTCTCAAATCTGCTTTCTCCTCTATAGGAGCCAGCACAAAATATTCAAAGCCATACTGACTCACCCAGAATTCAATGTCTTGTTAAAAGTTGCAATCTGGAGGTTTAATTATTGTTTTCTGTTTCTTACAATGGCTGTCTCTTCCAGCAATCAAAATCCATTTGATTTCAGCTGCATGTTCCTGACACCTGGAGCGGGATTCTCTGATCCTGAGGCTAAGTATTGACGCCATTGTAAACGCCGTTGCGTTTCTCAACGGCGTCAACATGCCCTCAGGAGCAGCGATTCTGACCCCCACAGGGGGCCAGCACAGCACTGGAGCAACCCATGCCGTTCCAGCTGCCGATCAGGTCTGCGCATGCGCAGCGGGACCAACGCCAATGCGCGTATGCGTAGTGGGACTGGCGCGTTTGAGCGCTTGCGCGGTGGCCCCCTTTTCCGTGCCGGCCCTAATGCAACATGACGTAGGGCTACAGGGGGCGGCGCGGAACAAAAGAGGCCCCCAGCCCGAGAGGGCGACCCGCCCATCGGTTGGCCCCGATCGCAGGCCAGGCCCCAGCGGAGGCCCCCCCCCTCCCAGGGTCGGAGCCCCCTCCCCCCCACCAGGCCGCCCCCGGATGCATGCACGCCGAGGTCCCGCTGGGTAAGACCACACGTGGACGGTGCCGCCGGGACTCGGATTTTCTGTGCGGCTGTTCAGCCCATCCTGGGCGGAGAATCGCCGGGGGGGACCGCGTAAAGCGGCCCCGACCGGCGCCGCGCCAGCCGCGCTGGAGCCAATGGTGCCGATTCTCCGCTCTCCGGAGAATCGGCGGACCGGTGTCGGAGCTGCGTCGCGCGATTCGCGCCCGTCCCGATGATTCTCCGGCCCGGCCGGGGCTGAGAGAATCCCACCCCATGTTCCATGTGGTGATAAAAGGGCTTCTACCCGAATCTTTTGCTCTCAAAGGAACGACATCAGAGGTTAACGAGTTAGAGGTCACATGCTACGGCAAGCCACAGTACCCAATAGGCAACTGTGCACAAAAGCATTTCTCTAAACACACATTGTCAATTCTTGTATCACCTGCAAACCTGTTAATCATATTTATGGCCAAATCATTTATATATAGCATGAAGGGGAATAGACCAAGTATTGCACACTGCAGAACTCCACTAAAAATAGCCTTCTGGTCACAAAAGAACTCATCGATCATTATCCTCACTTTCTGCCACTGAATCAATTTTGGATCCAACTTGACACCGTCTCTTGGATCCCATGAGCTTTTAATTTTCTAAGCAGTCTGCCTTGTGTGACTTATCATGAGCTTTGCTCGAACCCACTTAGACCACATCAAACACATTACCTTCATTTGTCACCTCTACAAAGGATGCAATCAAGTTAGTCAGACTTGACCTTCCCTGTCAGCAATACAGGCTGACAGTCCCTGATTAACCAGTGCCTCCCTAAATAATGATTTATACTGTCTTTCTGATTTTTTTCCCCCAACAATTTTCCCACCACCGAGGTTAGGCTGACTGGCCTTTAATTACTTGGTCAATTCCTTATGTTTGCAGTTCTCCAGTTCTCAGGCGCCTCACACATCTGACAATTAGTCAGAGCCTTCGCTATTTTTAACTTTGTTTCCTTTAGCTGTCAGGTGGGATACATTTCATCCAGGTCTGGTGATTTAGCCACTTTCAGGACTGATGAAAACCTTAATATTTCCTGCATCACTATGTTTATTGTAACCAGTACTTCATCCTCTGTTTTATCTGCAATGTCTGCTTTGTTGCTCTCTTGTGAAACTGAATCAAAATATTCAATAAGAACGATGCCCATATCTTCTGCCTCGCCACACAAGTTACATTTTGGTCTCTATTTGGCCATACTCTTTCCATAGTTATTCTCTAGCTCTTTATGCATTTATAAAGCATTATTGGGTTTTCCTTGTTTTTACTTGCCAGTAGTTTTTCATCTCCTCTCTTTGTTTTTATAACTTCCTTTTTCATTTTACCCCTTCTAAACACCTCTAGCCTTTCTGTTGTATTGAGTAGTTGGCATCAGACTTTCTTTTTCTGCTTTACCTTATTCTGTATGCTTTTTGGCATTTCGGAGTTTAGATCTGAGGGTCCTGCCCTTTTTCTTAGCAGGTTTATTTGTTAGGAATCCTCACTCCTCCTTGAATGCCTCCCAGTGATCTGACACTGACTGACCTTCAAGTAGCTGTTTCCAGACCACAGAATCAAAGAAGAATCACACTGATCCATACAAAGAGATATTTGGTCAGATGACCAAACATATGATCCAAGAGATAGGTATTAAGGAGTGCCTTAAAGAAGGAAATTGAGGTAGACAGATGGAGAGGTGTATGGAACATATCGCAGAGCTTTGGGCCTAGGCAACTGAAGGCATGGTTACAAATGGTGCAGCAATTAAATCAGAGATATGCATGAGGCCAGCACCAGATGAGGACAGATGTCTCGGAGGGCTGGAGGAGATTATAGAGATAATAATCGCTTATTGTCACAAGTAAGGTTCAATGAAGTTACTGTGAAAAGCCCCTAGTCACCACATTCCGGCACCTGTTCGGGGAGGCCGGTACGGGAATTGAACCCGCGCTGCTGGCTTTGTTCTGCATTACAAGGCAGCTGTTTAGCCCAATGTGCTTAACCAGCCCCTAAGGACGGGTCAGGTCTTGGAGGGGCATGAAAACAAGGATGAGAATTTAAAAACCAGTACATTGCCTGATCAGGATCCAATGGAGGTCAGCGAGTACACGGGTGACAGGGGAGCTTGCTGTAAATTAAGACCAGGCCAGCAGAGTCTTGGATGACAGCAAGTTTAAGAGGTAAACTGTGGGAGGCCACCCATGAGTGCATTGGAATAGTCAAATCGAGAGGTAAAGAATGCATGAAAGGGGGTTTGAGCAGACGATGGTTTAGATGGGGGCAAAGTTAGGTGATGTTACAGAAGTGGAAATAGATGGTCTTAGTATGCCTTCTTAATCACTTTGGTCACATGTGTTGCCACTTTTAGGAAACTGTGGACCTGCACGCCCAGATCCCTCTGTATATTAATGTTCTGAAGTGTTCCGCCATTTACAGTATAATTCATACCTACATTTGATCCTCCAAATGCATCACCTCGTATTTTTCCGGATTAAACTCCATCTGCTATTTCTGTGCCCAAGTCTCCAATTTATCTATATCCTGTTGTATCCTCTGACAATCCTCGGCACTATCAGCAACTCCGCCAATCCTTGTGTCATCCGCAAACTTACTGATCAGCCCATCCACATTTTCCTCCAGCTCATTTATATATTATAAACAACAGAGGTCCCAGCACTGATCCCTGTGTAACACCACTAGCTACAGATTCTCATTCTGAAACACACCCTTCTACTCCTACTCTCTGTCTTCTATAACCAAGCCAGTTCTGTATCCAGCTAGCCAGCCTACCCTGAATCCCATGTGATTTTAGATTTTGTACCAGTCTGCCATGTGCCTTGTCGAACATCTCACTAAAGTCCATATAAACTACATCCACAACACTTTCCTCATCAATTTTCTTTGTCACTTCTTCAAAAAACTCAATCAAGTTAGTGAGACATAACCTTCCCCATACAAAACCATGCTGCCTGTCACTAACTAGTCTATTTTCTTCCAAATGTGCATATATCCTGTCCCTCAGTATCTTTTCCAAAAGCTTCCCCACCACTGACGTCAGGCTCACCAGCCTATAATTTTCTGATTGTCCTTGCTTCCTTTCTTAAACAAGGGAATAACATTGGCTATTCTCCAGGCTTCTGGAACCTCACCTGTGGTCAATATAAGGCCCGAGCTATTTCTCCCCTTGCCTCCCGCAGTAATCTGGGGTTGATCCCACCCGGCCCCGAGGACTTGACTACCTTAATTCAACTTAGGATACTCAACACTTCCTCCTTTGGTATATTGACGTTCACTTTTAAAAAAAACATATTTTTATTCTGCATTTTCACATTTTCTTCAAATAATACACCCCACCAACAAGCAGTAAACGGTAACGAATACAATGTAAACCCCCTTATTAACAACAACAATCCCATCCTCCCCCACAAACAATGTCCCGCATGACAATATAAGCATCAAATAAAACAAAACCTCCCAAGAAAAAGGAATCAGGAATCGCCTATGGTTACCATTGACATATATAGTCCAACCCCGCAACCCCCTCTCCCCCCCCACCCAATATTCAACGCCATCCAATCCCCGAAAGAGTACGGTGAATGACACCCATGAATTGTAGATGCTCGCAATGAATGTAGGGAACTATGGACAATGTTAAGAAAGTAAGCAGGCACAGAATCTGTATGCGTATTGAGAAGGCAGCTCCAAGACAAGACTGAAACTGTAGATCAATTAACATACTGATGGCCCATCTCCGGGAACAAAGGAAAGACACTCAAGCAACCGATCTAGCTCCAGACATCCCGGCGCCAGTTCCCCAAACCGAAAGAGTAAACAAAGCAAGGCCAACGGCCATCTAAGACACGCCCAGCAATCAGCGTACCCACCCCTTTATTGGTCAAGATCAATACCAGTGATCAAGATGCGGCCCAATTAATTAGGGCCAAGTTTAAGGCCCGCCTAAAAGCGCGCGAAGCCCCTCCGGGTATAAGAAGAAACCCCCGAGAGAGAATTGCTCTCTTGGACTCGGCTCTCAAAGCGGAGAGACCCATCCACCACCTGCACCAGAAGCAAGTAAGTCCAAGGTCAACGCTCGCTACCAGATGGACGACCTTAGCTGTTCTCCTGTACCACTTCGAACCCAACAACCTCAGATCCGAACAACGGCCATTGTTCCTCTGACTGAGTGAGCACCCGAAGCTAAGTATAGGCGTTAGCGTTAGAGATAGTTTAGTTTGTAGTACTTTGTGCATGTGTAGATATTACTGTGTGTGTAAATAAATAGTATTGACATTGAACTAACTAACTGGTGTATTGGCTCTTTGATCAGTATTCGGGTTTAAACCTTGTGGCGGTATTGAGAGATACCTGGCGACTCTAAAGCAAACATAATTAGGATTAAGGAAGGCGACCACATTGACCGCCATATTTAGAACCAGAGAAACAGAGCAACATTACTGGCGACCCTGGTGGGACTCGACCTAGAAGTGGCCTAGTCACTCCGAGAGAACCCAAAATTTGAATTAGAATCCAATTGGAAATAGAAAAACCACAAGCGTAAGACCAATACTGATCAAACCACCAAGATTCGGGAGTGTGTTATTTGCATGCGTACTACAGGGATAAGGTAAACCTGAGAGATTTTGTTGCGTAAAACTGTCGGGTGTTTTGTAGGCCGGAAATTAGCGTAAGCCGTACCCATGTTTACATCACCACTTTATCACCCCCTGTTCCAAATTCATTAGAGACCCCAGAGATAGCGAGAAAAATGGCAATGAAGGCAATGGAACGCCTTATGAAGCCCCAGGAATTCGAGGTCGCAGCGACCAGTAGAGTAGGACAGTGTCCCGTATGGGAAGAGGAGATGAGAAAATATCTCAAAGGGAAAGGATGGCCCCTTTGGAGTGAATTCTGCACGAACGGCAGGAGTTAAATGAGACTGCCCACAGATATATACATGCACATGTACACAGGAGAAACCACAAAAGAGAAAAGCACCCCAACCCCCGACTGCACAGGCAGAACACAATCCTATGAACCCTGTCACCACACAGCGCAGGGCCACAACAGAAGGAGACCCAGATTTTCTATACACCGCCCCATTTAAAAATTAAAGTTTTGCAAAGTTTTTCATAATAAATAGTAATAATCCTAACACAGCAAAATAGAGTGAACATTAACATAGTGCAAAAAGAGAATATACAATAGCAATTGACCCCACGCGCATCAGTCTTCCCACACCCTCCCAACGGAGCACTCACCCTCACTCCCCTATGGTTCGCTGCTGCTGCTGACGTTTTAATTTGAGAAGCCATCGGACGGTATTATGCCCCCGCTCAACAGCAGCTCTGTACACTTGGCAAAATTATTCACACATAAGTAGGCATCTGTTGGTGGTGTTGTCATCCCTTGCTTCTCCCAGATGGAGTTCGCTGCCGTTCATCTCGTTCCACTTCTGCAGCCCTCCCGTCTTCCCCGTTTTCTCTGTTCCTGTGGACGTTAAGTTTGTTAACGTTTCCCTGCCTCCCCCCTCCCCCTCCCTGGCTCTCCTCTATTGTTCCGTCTCTTCCCTCTACCCCCCTCTCTCCTCTCCATTTGGAGAGATTCCGAGAGGTCGGACAGCCAGTCTGCAGCTTTGGGTGGTGCTGCTGACCGCCAGCCGAACAGGATTCTACGGCGGGCGATCAGGGAGGCAAAGGCAAGGCGTCCGCCCTCCTCCCCAGGAATAAATCTGGCTGGTCTGAAACCCCGGAGACAGCCACTTTCGGGCATGGCTCCACCCTCACCCCCACCACCTTGGACATTGCCTCGAAGAAGGCTGTCCAGTACTCCACAAGTCTGGGGCAGGACCAGAACATGTGGGCGTGGTTGGCTGGGTCTCCTTGGCACCGCTCACATCTGTCCTCCACCTCCGGGAAGAACCTACTCATACAGGTTCTTGTTAAGTGGGCTCTATGTACCACTTTTAGTTGCGTCAGGCTGAGCCTTGCGCACGTGGAGGTGGAGATGACCCTATGCAGTGCTTCGCTCCAGAGTCCCCACCCTATTTTGATCCCCAGGTCCTTCTCCCACTTCATTCTTGTTGCGTCCAATAAGGTGTTGGCCCCTTCTACCAGTCGGTCATACATGTCACTACAGTTTCCTTTATCTAGTATGCTTGTGGCCAGTAACTCTTCCAGTAGTGTCTGTCGTGGTGGTTGTGGGTATGTCCCTGTCCCCTTTCGTAGGAAGTTTTTTAATTGCAGGTACCTTAGCTCGTTCCCCCTGGCTAGCTGGAATTTCTCTGTCAGTTTGTCCAGTGTTGCGATCCTGCCGTCGGTGTACAGGTCCCTGACTGTCAGTGTCCTTCTGTCCTGTCCCCACCTTTTGAAGGTGGCGTCAGTCAGCGCTGGTGTGAACCTATGGTTGTTGCAGATGGGAGCTTTACCCGACATTCTGGTCAGGCCAAATTGTTGCCTTAGTTGGTTCCAGGACTGGAGGGTGGCTATTACCACCAGGCTGCTGGAGTGTTTTTTGGGTGGGGATGGGAGAGCCGCCGTGGCGAGGGCCCGGAGGGAGGTCCCCATGCAGGAGGCCTCTTCCGCGCACACCCACTCGGCTTCTGGCTCCTTGATCCATCCCCTTATTCGCTCGGCCGTCGCCGCCCAGTGGTAAAGTTGTAGATTTGGGAGGGCAAGCCCCCCCCCTGGATTTTGTTTTTTTTAAGACCTTCTTTGAGATCCTAGCATTGTTCCCCCCCTGCCCCCCCCCCCCCCCCCCCCATACGAATGCCATGATTAGTTTGTCTAATGCTTTGAAAAAGGCCTTGGAGCTATAGTTCGGGATAGATCTAAGTAGGAAGAGGTACCTGGGCAGTACGTTCATTTTGATCGTCTGGACTCTCCCCGCGAGGGAGAGTGGGAGTGTGTCCCATCTTTCAGGTCCTTTTTTACTTCCTCTGTCAGACTGGTGAGGTTCCATTTGTGGATCCCTTTCCAGTCATGGGCTAGTTGGATCCCCAGGTAGCGGAATTTGTGTCGGGCTTGTTTAAACGGCAATCCCATTAGGGCTGCCCCACCTACTTGTGGGTGTACCGGGAAGATCTCGGTTTTGCTCATGCTGAGTTGTAGCCCGAGAAGGCGCCAAACTCTTTCAGGAGCGCGATGATTCCGTCCATGCTGCTTTGTGGGTCCGAGATGTAGAGGAGCAGGTCACCTGCATAGAGTGAGACTCTGTGCTCTCTGCCGCCCCTTCGGGTCCCCCTCCAGCTTTTTGCTGCTCTGAGCGCGATTGCTAATGGCTCGATCGCTAGAGTGAACAGCAGCGGGGACAGTGGGCATCCTTGTCTGGTGCCCCTGTGCAGCTGGACGTATCGGGAGTTGGTATTGTTGGTCCGTACACTCGCCATGGGAGCGTTGTATAGGAGCTTTGCCCAGGAGGTGAACCCTGTTCCAAGCCCGAACCGCTCCAGTACCTCTATGAGGTATTTCCATTCGACTCTGTCGAAGGCCTTTTCTGCATCTAGGGAGACGATCACCTCTGGTGTTCTCTCCCCGGAGGGGGTCATTATCACGTTCAGCAGGCGCCTGATGTTCGAGGTAAGCTGTCTACCTTTGATAAAGCCCGTCTGGTCCTCTGCGACCACCTCTGGCACGCAGTCTTCAAGCCTTTTGGCTAGAATCTTGGCCAGTATTTCGGCGTCTGCGTTCAGTAGTGAGATGGGTCTGTATGACCCACATTCCGTTGGGTCTTTGTCTTTCTTAGGTATCAGCGAGATTGAGGCCTGTGCTAGCGTGGGCAGTAGTGTGCCCCTCGCTAGCGTGTCTGTGAACATCTCCCACAGGTGCAGGGCCAGTGCTGTCACAAATTCTTTTGTAGAAGTCCATCCGGTCCCAGCGCCTTCCCCGCCTGCATGGAGCTAATGCTGTCCATGATCTCTCCCAGTGCTAGTGGTGCTTCCAAGCCTCGTTTTTTGCCCTCCCCCATGACTGGAATGTCCAGTCCATCAAGGAACCGTTTCATCCCAGCATCCCCCATTGGGGGCTCTGAGGTGTACAGCCCTTGGTAGAAGGCCTTGAAGGTTTTATTGATCTTTTCTGGTTCTGTTTCGAATGTGCCTCTGGTATCCCTGATTTGTGCAATTTCTCTGGTGGCTGCCTGCTTTCTCAGCTGGTGTGCCAACAGGCGGCTGGCTTTGTCTCCGTGTTCGTATAGGGTCCCACGTGCCTGGCGGAGTTGGTACACTGCTTTCTTAGGGAGAGCAGGTGAAAGTTCCTTTGTTGGAGCGTGGAGGCCCCCCCCGGGTCCCTTTCCCACTTGCCCGGCCCTAGGAAAGCCCAAAGATCCCCTTTTAGCACACAAACCCTGCATATCCACCTACACCCCAAAGAACCCTCATTTCGAGTGAAAGTCCCGTCCCTTCCCTTGTCCAAATATATGCAACATTGGCTCCTTTAGTCTCTACACCCGCGCGCAGTGATACAAAAAAGAAGAAAATACAGTCATGAGGTTACATCGGCCCATGGCCATTCCTCAGTTTGTCAGTTCTGCCACAGTCCTTCTGCTTTCGCAAACTCCTCCGCTGCTTCCGCCGTTCCAAAATAAAAGTCCCTGAGCTTGTAAGTCACCCTCAGCTTCGCTGGATATACAATGCCACACCGCACCTTGCTAATGTACAGTGCCCTCTTCACCCGGTTGAAGGCAGCCCGCCTCCTTGCCAGCTCCACCGTAAAGTCCTGGTATACACGTATACCAGCTCCAGCCCACTGCACCACCTGCTTCTGCTTGGCCCAGCTCAGGACCTTCTCCTTCACACTGTACCTACGGAAGCACAGAGTCACTGCCCTTGGCGGCTCACTCACCTTTGGTACAGGCCTCCACGACCGATGAGCCCGATCCAGTTCATATCGGGAGGGATCCTCCCCCAATAGTTTTGCTAGCATCGCGGCAAAATACTCAGTTGGCTTCGGTCCTTCAACTCCTTCGGGCAGCCCCACAATCCTCAAATTCTGTCGCCTGGATCTGTTTTCCAGGTCTTTCATTTTTCCTCGCAGATCCTTGTTAGTATCCATCACCTTCCGCATCTCTTTCCCCATCGAGGCAAGTTGATCACCGTGCTGCAATAACGCCTCCTCCACTTCCTTCAGCGCCTCCCCTTGCTCTCGCACCTCCGCCACTGCGCTCGCCACCTCCGTCCTCACCGGGGAAACCGCCTCCTCCACCAGCGCACTCAAAACCTCCCTCACCATCTCCATGCATTTCGCAATCTGCGCCAACTGCTTTTCAAATTCCCCAGCCATCACCTTAGTTATTTCTTCAGCCGTAAGCAGTGCGACCTTCCCTGGTGCTCCAGCCTCTATTTTCCTTGGTGACCCCGCGGTGACCTTTCCACTCCCCGTCGGACCTCCAGCTGTTTTTTTTTCGGCCGTTTTCTTGCTCACCCTCAACATTTTTCTTTGTTCTTTTTTTCCTCCTGTGTCTTCACTGTGCCTCCTCCGTGCCTTCTCCCTGCTTCTGCCGCCTCCGTGGACCCCGGGACCAGGCTTAAAGCCCCGAAAATGCCGTTCCCGAACGGGAGCCCTCCGTTGTGCGGCCGCCTCCCGCCCGCCGTCACCGGACGTCCTCACTGGGTGGGTGCTTGCAGTGATTCCTTGTTTCGAGACCTTGGTTGTGGCACTTTGTAGCCCAATTCCTATTCTAGCCCTGTTTGTCCCTCTGTGGTGGTATGTATTAGGGGTAATACGGTACACCACGTGTCGACAGGCTATTGGTGGAGGGATGCCAGGTCCTGATAGGATCTGCCACCTACTGGACTCCACCCAGAAATGCCGGTATAAGAACCCAGTTTTTCCCTCCATTTCCCTCAGCAGTTGTATTCTGTAACCACGCTGCTGGGGATAAAGTTCTGCTTAATAAAGCCTTCAATTGACATTACCTCAACCTGCCTCGCGTCATATTGACGGTGCTACACCCTCCTTCCCTGTGTCGCCCCTCCCCGGTCTCTCCTTCCTTGTGTTCCCCGCCTCCCGGTCTCTCCCCTCTCCCCCCTCGCCCTTGTACCCCTCCTTTGTCCCTCTTTCCCCTGTTCCTGTCCCAGTTTGCTCTCCCGTCTCTGTTGAGTGGTCCCCCCCACCTCCAGCCTGGCGCCTTCCCCCTGTTGGGGGCGCGCTGCGGCCCTGCTTTGTTGCATGTCCCCGGCACTAGCTTTCCTGCTAGTACGGTGGCCCCCCTCTCGGGAGTTCCTGTCTCGCTTCTCCCCTGCCCGGCCTCTACGGTTTTCTGCCCGCTCTTCCCCTATCCTACCCTGCACTCCTCTTGCTTGCTCTCCCTTCTCCGCTACTCTCGTTCCCTCGTGCTGGGGCCTGGCCTCCCACCTGAAGCGGTCTCTCGGGCAGTGGTCTTTTCTTAGTTCAGGGTGCGCTCGCCGTGGCGGGGGCGGGGGGGCCTGGCGTTACCTCACCCCTCCCACCCCCCCGTCATCGTGTTGTTGCCCCCTGCCAGGGGCCCCTCATTTCTACCTTCGCTGGTGGTTTTCCAGCCCGTGTTCCTCGACAAACCTGTTTGCTTCGGCAGGGGCTGTAAAGAAGTATTCTCTTTCCTGGTATGTGACCCAGAGTTTCGCTGGGTGCAGCATACCAAAACTCACGTTGCTCTTGTGAAGAGCTGCTTTCGCTCTATTAAACCCGGCCCGTCTCCTGGCTAGGTTTGCCCCAATGTCCTCGTAAATTTTAATGGCATGTCCTTCCCATTTGCAGGTTCTGTTTTTCCTGGCCCAGCGTAGGATTGTTTCCATATCTTGGTGCAGTTTAGCTATAACTGCTCTCGGGTTTCCCCCTGCTTTGGGCTTCGGGCACAGCGACCAGTGTGCTCTGTCCAGTTCTGGTGGGCTGGGAAAGGTTTTCTTCCCCACTAAGTTGCCCAGCATCTCGGCCACGTATGCCGTGGGGTTTCTACCCTCGATCCCCTCTGGTAAGCCCACTATCCTGACATTTTGCCTCCTCGAGCATTTTCCTGGTCGTCCACTCTGCCCTTCAGGCTCCCCTGTGTTGTGCCCAGTCTCACCACCTCCCTCTCCAGGGCCGTGATCCGGTTGCTCACGTCAGTCGCTGCTTTCTCCAGCTCCTTGATAGTCGCCTCTTGGGCTTCCAGTTTCTTCCCTTGGGCGTCCAATTTCTCCTCTGCTCTGCCCAGGGCCTGCTGCACCTCCGCCAGGGCCTTGGCCATTGCTGCCTGCACTGCGGCCTCTATGTCTGCCCTACCCTCTGCCTTTTTTACCTGTTGATATTCCCTCAGCGCATCGGCAAAGGCTGCCTTCCAGTTCCAGCTCCCCCTGGCCCCGGGGGAGACTGCACCTGTCTGCCCAGCTCTTTTTGATGCGGCGATACTTCTGTTCTGCCGCTTTGCTCACTGATTGGCTCATCTGAACTGGCTGGCCCATTGCCCCGTATGCCTTTGGTGCCCCTTCTCCCTCTGCTTTGGCTCCCTTCTGGCATTTTTTCGCCCTTTTTTTTCCTCCCCCCCTCTTATTTCTTTATTTATTTTCTCCCCCCTTCCCTTTTTCTTCTCCCCTCCCTTCTCCCCTTTACCACTTTATTTTTCCCTCTTTTGTAAAATTCTTCTCAGGTGAACTTGTTTTGGGTGAGAACAAGAAAAGTGCAAAAAGAATTTTTAAAAAAGTTTTAAAAGTTTTCTTTTCAGAGTTTTGTTTTTGCAAAAGTTATTTTTTCCTTCCTTTTCCCTCACTCACCCAGGTCGAGAGAGAGAGAGAGAGTGGCTTCTGGTCCGGAGTCCCTCTTTGTTTCTGCCTCGTGGAGGTCATCGCCGGGGGTGGGGGAGGGGGGGTGGGTCGGACAGCCCCCGCTTCGTTCCCCACTGCTGGGTCCGGGCTGCCATCGTCGCACCCTGCGCTCTCCTGCTGGGGGGGTCAGTCGCTCCTCCGTTCCTTCCTCCCTGTAGGTTCGGCCCCCGCTTCGGTCCCGGCCGCCGCATCGGTCCTGGCCACCGCTTGTCCTGCCCTGTGCTCTGCTGCCGTGCGTGGGGGGGGGGGGGGGGGGGGGGGGGCGTGGGATCGCTCCTCTCCCGAGGGCCCAGTTCCCCTGCTCCCGATTTCGTAGGAAACTTTAAACAAAATTCTTTTCAAAAATTAACATTTAAAAAAAAAATCCGGAGGCCCCCTGAAAAAGCCCTGCGGGAGCCTTTTTGCTGCGACCGCTCCACTCACGAATGCCACCCTACACCACCCCATTAACCGTCACTCAATTACGGGACGTGTGCGATAAGATTACACCGTTCCTACCCACATCGGACCCCCACCAGTTCTTTGCAAGAGTAAAACAACAGGCGACCATGTACGGCCTGAATGAAAAAGAGCAAGTGAAGCTCACAGTTTTAAGCCTCGAACCCTCAGTCATGGCAACCCTTCCCGACCCACAAAACGTAGGAGGAGGCACACTCCAAGAAATGCACACAGCGATCCTGGATGCGATCGGCTATAGCAAAGGAGACCCCGTAGAAGGCCGAAACAAGTGTAGGCAAAAGAAGGCAGAGCACCCAACAGTGTTTGCTGGACGCTTGTGGATTCATTTTACAGCGGTGTTTGGAGAGTTAGCCACGCCCATTTGTCCCCAGATAATATGGCCAAATGGACCCGCAACTTAGTCTCTCATGCGACAGAAGCAGGACAGAGAGCTTGCGCAAATTACGGCCCCTCAGACGAGGCCCACAACGAGAAATGAGATTTAAAGAGATTGTCCCGCACTTGGGAACAGTCCGTTCAAGGTAAAACAGCTTATGGTAAAGCAGAGGAAGAGCAGGCAGACATGCATCCAGTTAGGACGCACCAGAACCCCGCATGGGTAAATGAGGGAAGAAACAGCCCACAGTAGACCAAATCCCAGGAGTGTTATAATTGCGGCCAATTAGGACACTTCGCTCGAGAGCGCAATGCGCCCCAGAAGCAGCAGAGAAACCAGCAGACAGGCACCCTAAATAAGAATAGGGCAAAGCCAATTCACAGTGTTAGCGCCCGTTCTGAGAACGCAGATATGAACGGTACCGACTGACGGTGTTCGGACTCCCCAACTTGGGTCTGCGACACCCTTTGGGACAAGTTCGGTAGACCGGCAGTGGCAGGCACAGTCCGGGGACACCCCGTAGAACTCCTTTGGGACACAGGAGGGTCCCGCACGACGCTCAATTCCTCCACGATGTTTCAGCGAGACACGTGGCCCACGACAGACACCATTACACTCAACGGTTTTACAGGGCATTTACAGCAGGGGCACATCACAGCCCCTGTAGCAATCCAGATAAGGAACATTAAAACAAAACACCCTGTAGTTCTGGTCAATCTACCCCAGACAGCCGAACATATTTTAGGCATTGATTTTATGAGCTCCCACAATCTCTCATTCGATCCAGTAAATAAATGTGTGTGGAGAATGGCAAAGGCAGCACGAGCCCCCGCCATGCTCACAGTTGGAGACTATGAAAATAGAATTAGCGCAGTAGGAGACTTCTGGTTCGACCCTCGAGCCATTAGTCAGAACAAAGAAGTTAGGGAAGTCCTGCAGTGACACAAAGCAGCATTTGCACAGCACAAACACGACTGTGACAAGATCGCTGGCTTGGTCAATATTACAAGTCATGACCCCAAACCCCAAAAGCAGTGGGTTTCCCCCAAGAAGCAGAGAGAGAAATCTCAAAAGTTATACAGAGTCTGCTTTTTCAAGGCATACTCCGATCAGTAGCCTCCACGAAAATGCACCAATTTGGCCTGTCAGGAAACCGGATGGATCATGGCGCCTGGCCATTGATTATCGGGAACTGAACAAAGTAACCCCTGTTACTGCTAGTAACAGTAGCAGCCCCCACCATAGCCACGAGTCCCGAAACCATGCTCAAACAGGGACTACAGTCAAATTTTTTTCCGGTTTTGGACATTAGCAATGGTTTTTGGTCCATTCCATTAGATAAAGCGTGCCAATATAAATTTGCTTTCACATTCTAGGGACAGGAATATACGTGGACGTGCCTTCCACAAGGCTTCCACAACTCCCCCTCCATTTTCCACCGACAGCTGGCAAATGGATTAGCCAAATTTTCCCGACCCGATTGTCTGGTCCAATATGTAGATGATCTGCTTTTACAGTCGGACACAAAGGGACAGCACATTTCGCTTCTTGCTGAACTATTAGGACTCCGACAACAAATTGGCTGTAAAGTGAACCCCAAAAAGGCCCAGATTTTACAGGAAAAAGTGATGTACTTAGGAACAGTAATCGCACATGGCAAACGCGAGATTGAGCAGAAATGAATTGACTCGATCGTCAAATTACCCCTGCCCCATAATGTAACAGCCCGCCGGTCATTTCTAGGACTGGTTGGCTACTGCAGAAACCACAAAGGTTTTGCCACAAAAGCAGTGCCCCTATCCACCTTCTCAAGAAACAGGCACCTTGGGAATGGCTTCCACAGCACACGGATGCCGTGGATGCTTTAAAAAGAGCCCTCAGCACAGCCCCCGCATTACAGGTCCCAGATCCACTCTCCCCGTACGCAATCGAAGTAGCAAGCACCGACTGAACCCTTTCGGCCGCGCTCCTCCAAGAACGACATGATCGATTAGGCCCTGTGGCATACGCCTCAAGAGTATTAGATCCGGTCAAGCAAGGATTTTCTGCCTGCGAAAGGCACCTGCTCGCAGCTTTTTGGGCAGTACAATACTTCGCCTCCATTACAGGACTCAACCCCATCACCATTCTAACTGAACACACCCCAACACAACTCCCACTTGATGGTAGACTTAAGGATGGCACAGTCAGCCAGATCCACGCAGCACATTGGACCCTTCTCTTACAGGGACGGGACATTACAGTAAAGAGGGCAAAAACTCACACTTTCTTCGCTGACAATTTATAATCAATGGCCACATAAGACATGCCCAGCCATCAGGGTACCCACCCCTTTATTGGTCAAGATCAAACCAGGGATTATGATGCGGCCCAATTAATTGGGGCCAAGTTTAAGGCCCGCCTAAAAGCGCGCGAAGCCCCTCCGGGTATAAGAAGAAACCCCCGAGAGAGAATCGCTCTCTTGGACTCGGCTCTCAAAGCGGAGAGATCCATCCACCACCTGCACCAGAAGCAAGTAAGTCCAAGGTCAATGCTCGCTACCAGATGGATGACCTTAGCTGTTCTCCTGTATACCTTCGAACCCAACAGCCTCATCACCCGAACAACGGCCATTGTTCCTCTGACTGAGTGGGCACCCGAAGCTAAGTATAGGTGTTAGCGTTAGAGATAGTTTAGTTTGTAGTACTTTGTGCATGTGTAGATATTACTGTGTGTGTAAATAAATAGTATTGACTTTGAACTAACTAACTGGTGTATTGGCTCTTTGATCAGTATTCGGGGTTTGAACCTTGTGGCGGTATCGAGAGATACCTGGCGACTCTAAAGCAAACATAATTAGGATTAAGGAAGGCGGCCACATTGACCGCTATATTTAGAACCAGACAAACAGAGCAACACCTCCCCCCCCCCCCCCCCACACCACACACAGATTCCTCCCATCCACTTCCTCTTGTAAACTCCTCCCCCCCCCCCCCCCAGCACGGTTCCTCCCCCCAACTTTTCACCCCGACTAGACTCATGAAAACCTGTTCTACCAGGCTCCGATGGCCGCAGCCCCCTCCCCCTACCTCACTCCCATTCACTGGCCGGCTTAAACCGGCCAGCGTGGAGGCCCCCGCCCGGGTCTCCTTCTCCCTTTCTCGGTCCCAGGAAAACAAAGAAATCCCCTTTAGCACATAACCCCAGCAAACACACCCAAGCCCCAAAGAACCATCATTGCAAGTTAAAGTCCCAACTCTTCCCTTGTCCAAATATACAGCATCGACTCATTTAGTACATACACCAACACGCAGTGAAAAAATAAAGTTGCATGAGGCTACATCGGTACAAGACCCACTCTCAGTCCCATTTCTCAATTCTGCCACAGTCGTTCTGCCTTCACAAACCCCTCCGCCGTTTCCGCCATCCCAAAATAAACGTCCTTGGATTTGTAGGTCATCCTCAATTTAGCTGGATATACTATGCCGCACTGCACCATGCTAATGTACAGTGCCTTCTTCACCCGGCTGAAGGCTGCCTGCCTCCTCACCAGCTCCACTGTAAAGTCCTGGTATATGCGTATACCATCTCCAGCCCACTGCACCACCCGCTTCTGCTTTGTCCAGCACAGGACCTTCTCCTTCACGCTGTACCTACGGAAACACAGAGTTACTACTCTTGGCGGCTCACTCGCCTTTGGTATGGGCCTCCACAACCGATGAGCCCGATCCAGTTCGTATCGAGAGGAATCGTCCCTCTCCCCCAGTAGCTCTGCCAACATTGTGGCAAAATACTCCGTCGGCCTCGGGCCTTCCACCCCTTCGGGCAGACCCACGATCCTCAGATACTGCCCCCTGGATCTGTTTTCCAGGTCTTCCATTTTGGCTCGCAGACACTTTTTGGTCTCTATCACCCTCTGCAGTTCCTTCCCGATCGAGGTGAGCTGATCACTATTCTGCGATAATGCCTCTTCCGCTCCCTTCAGTGTCTTACCTTGCTCACGCAGCTCCGCCGCTGTGCTCGATACCGCCGCCCTCACCGGGGCAATCACTTCCTCCACCAGCACTTTCAATACCACCCCCATCTCCTTCTTCATCACTTCCATGTGCTTTGTGAACTGTTTTTCAAGTTACACGGCCATCACCTTGGTAATTTCTTCTGCCGTGAGCAATGCAGCCTCACCTGGTGCCCCAGCCTCCGCTTTCCTTACACTTCCTGCGCTGACTATTCCACTCACCGGCGGACTTTCATTAACCCCCTTTTTCACGGTGGTTCTTTTCCCAAACTTGGACATTTCTCCTCACTGTGCCTTCCTACTTTTTCAGACTCCGTTGCCCCTGGGACCGGGCGTTAAAACCCTGAAAATTCTATTCCCGAGCGGGAGCCCTCCAGTGTGCGGCTGTCTTCCGCCTGCCGTCACCAGAAGTCGGTATATTGACGCTCCCGGCTCCACCCACCAGGGAGCCGTATATAAGGTGACGCCCTGTAGGCGGCACTCAGTAAGCACACGTCTCTGTAGCTGGCTAGTTCTCTGCTTATTAAAGCCTTCATTTACCATTCCACACTCTTGTGTTGTTATTGAGGGTACTACACCAACCCTGACCTCAACGTCCGTCATGTCCTTCTCCCTGGTGAACGATACAAAGTACTCATTAAGGATTTCACCCATACCCTGTGGTTCCACGCATAACTTCCCTCCATTGTCCTTGAGTGGGCCTATTCTTTCTCTTGCTACCTTCTTGTTCCTAATATATGCATAAAAAGCCTTGGGATTCTCCTTGACCGTGTTTGCTAAAGACATTTTGTATATAAACCTTCCTCACTGCTGTGGTTGTTTCTTTAATCAATATTGTGACCCCTCTTCCTTTATTATCACTTCCCCTCCTTTTTTATCACCCCCCCATCATGATAACCGGCGCTGCGCCAACCACGCCGGCGCCAATGGCGCCAATTCTCTGCTCTGCGGAGCATCACGTGCCGGCGTCGGGGCGGCGTGGCGCGATTCGCGCTGATCGTGGGGATTCTCCGGCCCGGCCCTGGGCTGAGAGAATCCCGCCCAGAATCTCTCTTGACAATATCAACCTGCCCTGAGAAATGGTCGCCTGTTCTCACTGGAACGACGGAGGTTGAGGGGCGACCTGATAAAAGTCTACAAGCTTATGAGGGGCATGGACAGAGTGGACAGTCAGAAGCTTTTTCCAGGGTGGAAGAATCAATTACTAGGGGGCATAGCTTTAAGATGCGAGGGGCAAGTATTAAAGGAGATATACGAGATAAGTTTTTTACACAGTGGATAGTGGGAGCCTGGAGCTCGCTGCCAGGGGAGGTAGTGGAAGCAGATACAACAGTGATGTTTAAGGGGCATCTTGACAAATACATAAATATAATGGGAATAGAGGGATATGGTCCCCGGAAGGGTAGGGTTTTTTAGTTCAGACGGCAGCATGGTCGGTGCTGGCTTGGAGGGCCAAAGGGCTGCTCCTGTGCTGTCATTTTCTTTTCTGTTTTGTTCTTTGTACATAAAGTACAGCTTAAAAGTCCCCAGCCGTAGGTTTAAATGAGCAGCTTCCAGCTGTCGGAAGAGATCTGGATGCAAGGATGTTTATTTACATCTCGTTGTTGCGCCCTCTTCAGGCTCAACCAATTGCAGACAGGGGCACAATTCTCCGTAATCGGCGCGATGTCCGCCGACTGGCGCCAAAAACGGCGCAAATCAGTCCGGCATCGCGCCGCCCCAAAGGTGCGGAATCCTGCGCATCTTGAGGGGCCGAGCCCTCACCTTGAGGGGCTAGGCCTGCGCCGGACAGATTTCCACCACGCCAGCTGGCGGGAAAGGCCTTTGGTGCCCCGCCAGCTGGCGCAGAAATGACATTGCCGGGCGGCGCATGCGCGGGAGCGTCAGCGGCCGCTCACGGCATCCCCGCGCATGCGCAGTGGAGGGGTCTCTTCCGCTTCCGCCATGGTGGAGACCGTGGTGAAGGCGGAAGGAAAAGAGATCCCCCACGGCACAGGCCCGCCCGCGGATCGGTGGGCCCCCGATCGCGGGCCAGGCCACCGTGGGGGCCCCCCCGGGGCCAGATCATCCCGCGCCCCCCCCTGGACCCCGAAGCCCGCCCGCGCCGCCTTGTCCCGCTGGTAAGAGAGGTGGTTTAATCCACGCCGGCGGGACAGGCATTCTAGCAGCGGGACTTCGGCCCATCCGGGCCGGAGAATCGCCGGGGGGGGGGGGCCCGCCAACCGGCGCGGCGCAATTCCTGCCCCCGCCGAATATCCGGTGCCGGAGAATTCAGCAACCGGCGGGGGCGGGATTCACGCCAGCCCCCGGCGATTCTCCGACCTGGCGGGGGGTCAGAGAATCTCGCCCCAGAAAAGCCAGCGAGGGGGTTCTATTCAGGAGGAGAGTGTGTGGCATTTATTTTCAGGTGCTGTTTAGGAAAGAGCAGACAATTATCAGCTCTAGAATGTAAATTGATTTTGCAGAAATAATACATTGTCTTGACTGGGCAAGGTACACAAGAACACAAGAAATAGAGGTAGGAATGGGCCACCAGGCCTTTCAAACCTTCCCCGCCATTCAATATGATCACGGCTCATCTATGCTGACCGCAACTCCGTTTCTGTTCCATTTCCCCGTGTCCCTCTATTCCTCGATCGATCAAATACTTATCCACCTCCACTTTAAGTACTTCGAATGATCCAGCTTCAACCATCCTCCAGGGCAGCGTTCCAGAGATTCACCATGCTCTGCGATAAGAAATTTCTATGCACCTGAATTTTAAATAGTGTTGACTCAATTTTAGTTTTACCCGTAAAATTGCTTTCTTTGAGTCAATCATGTGGAAAATTACATACTAAAAAAACTAAATTTCCTCATCCAGTCATTTATGTTTACAATTCAATGCCCTTTGAGGTTTCGAATTCAGTTGAGGCTTGCTTTTTTGAAAGGGGGAAAACTGGCCAAACTTGGGAAAACTCGTTAATGGAATAACTCTGTCTCAATTGTTCATCAGAGATCTGCAACTCTACAGAATAGATTTCTTTCCCAAGATTTTATACATGCATGCATGTAGATCTAATGAGAGAATGATCCTCTCTGTGATGGTTGCCAGTTCAATAGGAAAAAAAGACAAATCAGAAAAGTTAAATGATGACAGAAGACATTAGTTAGACTGAAGGAGAAATACATGGAATCGAGAAAAACACAAATAAGCAACCCATAAAACAAAAGAATTGAAGCAGAAGTATGCCTTGATTTTTTTCATGTTAAAAAAGGAACATAGAGTGCCTCCGGTCAAGAATTAGAGTTACAATTTGAATTTCTCCTCAACATTCAAAATGAATTACGATGAGTGAATTGTTGAAGTGAACCATTTTCTCTATTCATGGTGCTTGTGCCTAGAGTCAGTGTTTTTGATTATTTCTTTGTGCATTTCTTAGATGTTACTGAGGACTTGAGTAATAACTCCTCCTAAATGTCTCCCATGGCTGAGGACCGGTTTTGTCCAATTATCCTTATATGAAGCACCTGGAGATATTTTCTTCGGTGATAGAAGTGCTATTTAAATGTAAGTTGTTTCTTCTCAGAGTAATGAGAACTATTTGTTCTATATTGAAAAATAGAGAAACATCTTGGTTGGAAGTGAATGGTAAGAATACATCCTAACTTGGATTTCAGCTAAACATGAATTTACCTGCTTGAAATATTTACCATAATCTTAGTTAAGTGAAAAAAGTTGCAATGCCAATTGAAGCTAATTCTGATCGGACATTCGCTGAATGATTATTCAATTCAATCACACAAAATAGAACAAAAAAAAATTCAAAAGTTTTTTTTCCAGGTTTCCATTTATTTTATTTCTCCTTTTCTGAAGACCCTGGTTCCCACTGCAGAATGATTTCTAGGCCGCCTTAGTCCTGTTGTACCTTGCCTAATGAATTAATTTTAGTAGGCTGTTTAGTAGTAGCGGCACTGCCAGGGTGCCAGGTTGGCACTGCCAAGGTGGCTTTTTTTTTGCATGGCATTGATCGGGCAGGGGAGTGCCCTGTGGGGATGCGGGGGTCCTGGGGACCCTCCTATGGTGAGTTGGAGCTTGGGGGGGGGGGGGTTCATGGTTCATGTTGGTGGCTCAAGAGATTGGGACTCTATTTTTAAATGGCGCCTGATCTCTCGCTGCACTTAGGAGTCCTGATGGCGGAGTTCCTCAGTGCAGAAAATGAGGCTCAGTGCGGCCTCGTCGGGGAGTTCCTCGCTAAGGCCCCCCATTTACCTGGGTGGGCGTTTGATAGCGGGGTGTTTCTCGATGTTCCGAGTGCCAGCAAACATCCGGCTAATTTTGCGTGCTATCCGGCTTTGTCCTCCTTAGCTCATATGATGTGATGGGAAATTTGATTGGCCAGTTATTGGATACAGAGGTCAGAAAGTACGATGAACCCAGGTTAGCCCTGTTGAGACAAGCAACATGTAAATGGAGCACTGGCTGCTCTTCAACATGATTTACTGTACAGCCCAGTGCAAAACAGTGCTGTTGACTGGCTGCAACGTTGCAGGACGGTCCAGGAGTTTGCATGGCCATGTTGATAAACAGTTAGAACAAAGAACAGTACAGCACAGAAACAGGTCCTTCGGCCTTCCAAGCCTGCGCCGACCACGGTATCTGCCGAAACTTACGGAGGGAGTCTGCATCCTTCCATTTAAAAAAAATAAATTTTGAGTACCCAATTCATTTTTTCCAATTAAGGGGCAGTTTAGCGTGACCAATCCACCTACACATCTTTGGGTTGTGGGGGCGAAACCCACGCAGACATGGGGAGAATGTGAAAATATGAATTAAAAAAAATTTAGAGTACCCAATTGTGTGTGGCCAATCCACTTAACCTGCACATCTTTGGGTTCTGGGGCTGAGATCCACGCAGACACAGGGAGAATGGGCAGTGACCCAGGGCTGGGACTGAACCTGGGACCTCAGCACTGTAGGCATCTGTGCTGCCCCACCCTCACATACCTATCAATGCTAGCAGCCTCACAACCACCTCTCCCAGTTTCCACATACTTCTAGAAATTTAACTATGGCTAACACATTACTCAAATACGTTCACTGACACTCTCCCCTGTTTTATAGGTGCATATACATTTATCAAACTAGGCAGCAGAAGACACTCTGTTTGATTGTGAGTTCACTACAAACACACATTTTCACTCTTCCCTTCCTCTCCCTGTCCAGAGGGCCTACAAGCTTCAATGAGCATCACCTGCTCACAGTTCACTCTTGAAGTAAGGCCTGGCTGACTCTTAAAGGGACCTGCATTTTAACATCGTCATTCCCTCTCCCTCTTGCAGGACAGTTTTGTACAAAACTGCAGGGAGCAATCGAGAAAAAGCGAGGAAACTTGCATCTCCTGAACCCTCTGAACGATTGGTTGTGATTGAGGCCATTGCATCTGGTATTGCTGATGATGGTATGTTACTGCCTTGTGTCTCTTCTCAAATCCCACTTAATCTTCATCCTGCTACCTAACAGGAAGTGCAATATGCAAATAGTGAGATCATTGACCTTTTGTTTTGCATACCACCCACCACTCCCTTCTCTCCTCAGCCCAGCTTCCCCCATCCCAACCCTCCAATTGTGCCTTTTTGTTTTCTGATACCCAAGGCCTGCAACCTGGCAAAGCAATGCAACCTCACCTTGAGAGGCAGAGCAACAGCAGACATCTGATGAAGACACTCACATCTACTAGTTCAGATACTGGCACTACACATGCCTTAAAAGTTAGAATAAAGTTTGGGAGACTTCCGGTTGCGGCGATGCGGAGCTAAGCGGCAGAAACGAGGGGGAGAAACCAAGATGGCGGAGATCGAGCAGCATGGGGGCCGGACCAGCAGGAGTTTCTCAGGCGCTACGTGGAGAAGCTTAAAAAGGAGGTGCTGGCGCCAATTCTGTTGGCGATCGAGGGGCTGAAGGCGACCCAGAAGGCCCAGGCAATAGAGCTCCGAGAGGTGAAGGAAAAAACTAATGAGAACGAGGACGAGATCTTGGGCCTGGCGGTGAAGAATGAGGCGCACGAGGCGCTGCACAAGCGGTGGGCCGAGAGATTCGAAGTCCTGGAGAACAGGTCGCGGAGGAAGAATCTCCGGATTCTGGGTCTCCCCGAAGGAGTGGAGGGGACTGATGCTGGGGCGTACGTGAGCACGATGCTCCATTTGCTGATGGGTGCGGAGGCCTCTCCGAGCCCCCTGGAGCTAGAAGGGGCTCACCGGGTCCTGGCGAGGAGACCCAAGGCTGGTGAGCCGCCAAGGGCAATAGTGGCGAGATTCCATCGTTTCGCGGACAGAGAGAGTGTCCTGAGATGGGCCAAGAAGGAGCGGAGCAGTAGATGGGAGAATGCGGTGATCCGAGTCTACCAGGACTGGAGCGCGGAGGTGGCAAAGAGGAGAGCTGGCTTCAATCGGGCCAAGGCGGTGCTGCATAAAAAAAGGGTGAGATTCGGAATGCTGCAGCCAGCGCGACTGTGGGTCACGTACCAGGACCTACACCACTATTTCGAAACGCCAGAAGAGGCTTGGACCTTTATCCAAACGGAAAAATTGGACTCGAACTGAGGGGCTGTGGTAGTGGGGGAGGTGATGACTGTATACAGGGTTGTAAATATGGGTAAAGAATGTTTCACGGGTAGGACGATGGATGGGGATGGGGGAAGAGTTTTTGAAGGGGGGGACAGTGAGGAATGTGGGCGTCGGTGCTGGAGGGAGGTGGGACTCGGGGATGGGGGAATTAGGATAAGGCCGCAACAGGAGCTGTGCCACAGGGGGCGGGGCTGGCTTAGGAAAGCACGGGCTTTTTCCCGCGCTAGGGAGGGGGGATGGAGGAGCACGAGGAGGAGGGATTTCCACACAGGGAGGGTCAACGGGAAGGCGGGGGAAGCCGGGGTCAGCAGGAGTCAGCTGACTTACGGAAGTATTATGGGGGGAGCAAAAGAGCTAGATTTGGATCTAGCGGGGAGGGGGAGGGGGCGTGGGGATAATAGGGTTGCTGCTGTAATGGCCGAGGGGGAACTGAAAATGGAAGAGGTGGTCGGGGCGGGGGTTCCCCGTCTGGGGGACTGGAGGGTGCGGAAGACGCGGGTACGGGACTGGCCTAAAATAGGAGATGGCTAGTCGGCGGGGGGGGGGGGGGGGGTAGCCGGGGGGGGTAGCCCGCCCCCCAATCCGGCTGATCACGTGGAATGTGAGAGGCCTAAATGGGCCAGTTAAGAGGGCCCGAGTGTTCGCGCACCTAAAGGGACTGAAGGCAGATGTGGTCATGCTTCATGAGACACATCTGAAGGTGGCAGATAAGGTCAGGTTAAGAAAGGGATAGGTAGGACAGGTGTTCCATTCGGGGCTGGATGCGAAGAGTAGAGGGGTGGCAATACTGGTGGGGAAGCGGGTGTCGTTTGAGGCCAAGAACATAGTGGTGGACAACGGAGGCCGATACATGATGGTGAGTGGTAGGTTGCAGGGGACGGGGGTGGTATTGGTAAATGTATACGCCCCGAATTGGGACGACACTGGATTCATGAAACGTATGTTGGGGCGTATTCCGGACTTGGAGGTAGGAAGTTTGATAATGGGTGGGGACTTCAACACGATGTTGGACCCAGCACTGGATCGCTCCAGATCCAGGACCGGAAAGAGGCCAGCTGCGGCCAAGGTGCTCAGGGGGTTTATGGACCAGATGGGGGGAGTAGATCCGTGGAGATTTGCCAGGCCTTTGGCCAGAGAATTCTCTTTTTTCTCCCATGTACACAAGGCCTACTCCCGGGTAGATTATTTTGTTCTGGGCAGGGCATTGATCTCGAAAGTGGAGGGGATGGAGTATTCGGCCATAGCCATTTCAGATCACGCCCCGCACTGGGTGGAATTAGAGCTGGGGGAGGAGAGGGACCAACGCCCGCTATGGCGGTTGGATGTGGGACTGTTGGCAGATGAGGAAGTGTGCGGGAGGGTGCGGGGGTGCATCGAAAGGTATCTGGAGGCCAATGACAATGGGGAGGTGCAGGTGGGAGTAGTCTGGGAGGCGCTGAAGGCGGTGGTTAGGGGAGAGTTAATCTCCATCAGGGCTCATAGAGAGAAGAGAGAGGGCAGCGAAAGGGAGAGGTTAGTGGGGGAGATTTTAAGAGTGGACAGGAAATATGCAGAGGCCCCTGATGAGGGACTACTCAGGGAGAGGCGAAGTCTCCAGACGGAGTTTGACCTGTTGACCACAGGGAAGGCAGAGGCACAGTGGAGGAAGGCACAGGGGACGATGTACGAGTATGGGGAGAAGGCGAGCCGGATGCTGGCACATCAGCTCCGTAAGAGGATGGCAGAGAGGGAAATAGGTGGAGTCAAGGATGGAAGGGGAACTACGGTGCGGAGTGTGGTGAAAGTGAATGAGGCATTCAAGGCCTTCTACGAGGAGCTGTATAGATCCCAGCCCCCAGGGGGAAAAGAGGGGATGCGACGATTCTCGGACCAACTGAGGTTCCCGAGGGTGGAGGAGCAGGAGGTGGCTGGTTTGGGGGCGCCAATTGGGGTGGAGGAGCTGGTTAAAGGATTGGGGAACATGCAGGCAGGGAAGGCCCCGGGACCGGATGGGTTCCCGGTGGAGTTCTATAGAAAGTATGTAGACCTGTTAGCCCTGTTGCTGGTAAGGGCTTTCAATGAGGCAAGGGAGGGGGGGACCCTGCTCCCGACAATGTCGGAGGCGATGATCTCTTTGATCCTGAAGCGGGATAAGGACCCACTGCAATGCGGGTCGTATAGGCCGATCTCGCTCCTCAACGTAGATGCTAAGTTGCTGGCAAAAGTGTTAGTACGAGGATTGAGGACTGTGTCCCGGGGTGATTCACGAGAACCAGACGGGATTTGTAAAGGGCAGGCAGCTGAACACCAATGTGCGAAGGCTCCTAAATGTGATAATGATGCCATCGGTGGAGGGAGAGGCGGAGATAGTGACAGCTATGGACGCAGAAAAGGCCTTTGACCGAGTAGAGTGGGAGTATCTCTGGGAAGTGTTGAGGAGGTTTGGGTTCGGGGGAGGGTTTATTAGTTGGGTTAAGCTCCTATATAGAGCCCCGGTGGCGAGTGTGGTCACGGACCGGCGGAGGTCGGAGTATTTCCGGCTGTATTGAGGGACGAGGCAGGGGTGCCCCCTGTCCCCCCTGCTGTTTGCATTAGCAATTGAACCTTTGGCCATGGCGTTAAGGGAGTTGGGGAAATGGAGGGGGGTGGTCCAAGGGGGAGAGGACCATCGAGTGTCGCTGTACGCAGACAACCTGTTGCTGTATGTGGCGGATCCAGTGGAGGGGATGGTTGAGGTTATGCAGATCCTAAGGGAGTTTGGGGACTTCTCGGGCTATAAGATCAATGTGGGAAAGAGTGAGCTCTTTGTGGTGCATCCGAGGGATCAGGGAAGAGGGATAGATGACCTACCATTGAGGAGGGCGGAAAGGAGCTTTTGATACTTGGGAATCCAGGTAGCTAGGAGCTGGGGGGCACGGCACAAACTTAATTTGACGCGGCTGGTGGAGCAGATGGAGGAGGACTTTAAAAGGTGGGACATGTTGCCACTCTTGCTAGCGGGCAGGGTACAGTCGATTAAAATGGTGGTCCTCCCGAGGTTTCTTTTTGTACTCCAATGCCTCCAAATTGTGATTACCAAGGCATTTTTTAAGAGGGTAAGCAGGAGCATTTTGGGATTTGTGTGGGCGAGCAAGACCCCGAGGGTAAGGAGGGGGTTCCTGGAGCGTAGTAGAGATAGAGGAGGGCTGGCATTGCCGAATCTGGGTGGCTACTACTGGGCAGCCAACGTGGCGATGATCCATAAGTGGGTGATGGAGGGAAAGGGGGCGGCATGGAAGAGGTTGGAGATGGCGTCCTGCAAAGGAACGAGCCTGGGGGCGCTGGCGACGGCACCGCTGCCGCTCTCGCCGACAAGGTACACCACGGGTCCGGTGGTGGCGGCAACGCTAAAGATCTGGGGGCAGTGGAGACGACATAGGGGCGCGATGGGAGCCTCGGTGTGGTCCCCGATCAGAGATAACCATCGGTTTGTCCCAGGAAGGATGGACGGGGGGTTTCAGAGCTGGTATCAGGCAGGGATTAGAAGAATGGGGGACCTGTTCATCGATGGGACGTTTGCGAGCTTAGGGCGCTGGAGGAGAAATTTGGACTAGCCCCGGGAAATGCCTTCAGGTACATGCAAGTGAGGGCATTTGTGAGGCGGCAGGTGAGGGAATTCCCGCTGCTCCCGGCACAGGGGATTCAAGACAGGGTGATTTCGGGCGTATGGGTCGGTGAGGGCAAGGTGTTAGCGATATACCAGGAGATGAAAGAAGAGGGGGAGGCTTTGGTAGAGGAGCTGAAGGGTAAATGGGAAGAGGAGCTGAGGGAGGAGATTGAGGAGGGTCTATGGGCTGATGCCCTAAGTAGGGTTAATTCCTCTTCCTCGTGTGCCAGGCTTAGCCTGATACAATTTAAGGTTGTTCACAGAGCGCATATGACGGGGGCGAGGCTGAGTAAGTTCTTTGGGGTGGAGGACAGATGTGGGAGGTGCTCAGGAAGCCCGGCGAACCATGTCCATATGTTTTGGTCATGCCCGGCACTGGATGGGTTCTGGAGGGGAGTTGCGAGAACAGTATCTAAGGTGGTGAAAGTCCAGGTCAAGCCAAGTTGGGGGCTCGCACTATTTGGAGTAGCGGACGAGCCGAGAGTGCAGGAGGCGAAAGAGGCCGACATTCTGGCCTTTGCGTCCCTGGTAGCCCGGTGAAGGATCTTGTTAGTGTGGGAAGATGCGAAGCCCCCCAGTGTGGAAGCCTGGATAAATGATATGGCAGGGTTTTTCAGGTTGGAAAGGATAAAGTTTGCCTTGAGAGGGTCTGTGCAGGGGTTCTCCAGGCGGTGGCAACCGTTCCTAGACTATCTCGCGGAGCGTTAGATGGAGTTCGGTCGACAGCAGCAGCAACCCGGGAGGGGGGGGGGGGGGGGGGGGAGGGGGGGTGACATCTCTTTCTGGGGGGGGGGGGGGGGAAGAGGGAGGGATAGGGAAGGGGGGTTCTTCGGGGGGGGCATCTGAGCAAGAAAAACCTAAACGATCCGGAAAACTGATATGTACGGGAGGAATCCAATGTACAAAGTTCTGTATCATATTGATTTGCCATGTTTATGTCTTGCTATGCGAGTTTTTTCTTCTTTTTTGTTCTGGGGGGTTGAAAATTCTGTTAAAAATTCTTAATAAACATATTTTGTTAAAAAAAGAATAAAGTTTGGATCAGCACATGGAGAAACATTGGACATGAGTGGGCTGCAGCCAGTCTGGGAAGAAAGGAAACTCTTGTGCAATCCCAGGAGGGCAACTTCTGCTGCAGAGGACTCAGATGAGGCATATTATGGGATGGCATGTTGGGAGGCATACTGAAGAACACTGTTGATCATGCACACTGAGAAGCCTGGTATATTGCTAGGGCTGCCAAAGAGTTGATTGGGCCTGTCAAAGATCATGGAGAAATCTTCCACATGGCAAAGGGCTTCATGCAGAATTTGGAACTCGCCCTTCTGGATCAGTGAGGCAGCATCTGGTAGCTGGTGTATCAGCTTGCATTACATTGCAGCACAAGCAAAAGCCACCCAGTGTCTGAATGCTGCACTGGAAGCCCAGACTGAGGTTAGGAAATCTCTGCCTGTTGACATACTATGGCTGCAGATGTCAGTGATCAAAGGAATTTGCAGGATCTCGCAGCAGTTTAGCTCTCTGTGCTCCAGCAGATTTCTAGGATTATTGAGGCACCGCCCTAGGGGAGTGGCAGTGGCATTGTGTTAAATGAACCTGCCCTCTTTCAGGATGACAGCATTGATTCTGTGAAGGAATGCAACTATAAAGATGGAGTTGTACAATTAAAATGGTGATTCTACGATAAAGTAGGGATTAAAAATTAAAAGCAGAGTTCATCTGCTGGACAAAGATTTAAAAGTTTATAAACCTGTCTGGGCATAATTGTGAGCTCAGGTATACTAACATCCTGTAGCATAGGTTATGGTATATCTTCGAACACAAGGCAGTTCCTGAAAATACAGAAACTGGCCTATACATCACTTCAGCAATTGATAGATTGTAAGAGACTACAATCTATCAATGTAGAAGGTTAAGGATGCAACCTCCCTGGGGAGGCCGGAGAATCGACCGAGGTCGGTGGACCCCACACAGGTAGGCTATCATCTGCGAGCATCATTTGGCCCCCCCCCTCTTTTGGGTGGAGTTCAGACTTCAACGTCTTGCGGGACTTCGGTGAATCCCGCAAGGCGCGGAGGCTGTCGGGAGGTCTGCTGGCGGCCTCTCCTGGGATTCTCCGGCCGCGTTGTGCTTTCGCTTGAATGCAACACGGCAAGAGAATCACGTACTTCAAATTTTTCTTAGCACCAGGGAGCCATTCTGAAAGGGTGTCCCGATCTCTAAGTGGGCTTGTGGGTCCTCCATAACCCCACTCATGGGAAATTTCACCCCTCATAAAAATGGGCACTACTCCTTGTAATGACCTCCAATTGGCATTATTGGTTGGCCAATTGGAGTATGAGCTTCCTCAATGATAGCTCATTGAGGGGGCCCATATAAGCACCTGTGTAGGCTTTGTGAGGCAGTCTTAAGTAGTCTGGAATGCTAGCAGCACTGGTTGGAGCTGCTCTTGTATATAAGTTATTGCAAATAAATACTGGTGTGTTGACGGAACCCCTGCCTCCTGTGGATTATTACACTCCTCATCTTCCCAAGTGCGGCACCACGCTTTGGGTCCCTGGGGATCTTCAGGCCCCCTTAAGCCACCTTATAAAACCCTCTCTCTTCCAGGACCCCACCCATCACCCCAAAACCTCCCAGAGGCCCCCACTTCCCTCCTCTGCACACCCCCATTCTTCAACTCCCCCTCCACCCTCCTTTCATGGGTATGGCTCCCCTTACCCCCGGCCCTTGGCAGTGCCACCATGACACCTGGGCACCTTTGCACTGCCACCCTAGCACTGAGGCAGTGCTCCTGCCAGCTTGGGTGCCAGGGTGGCAGTGCCAAGGTGCCAGCTGGGCAGTGCCAAGGTGCCACATTCCAGGGCGAGGGCCAGGGGACTGCCTCACTGGCCCTGACCACCCAGGGGTCTACGATGGCCCGGGATTACCCTGGGTGCCGTTCCGCCTGGTCCACATTTGTGTCGACCAGTGCTGAACGGCGGCCGGCTACAGCCTCCCTGAGTAGGCTGGTAGATCCCGGGATGCCGGTGGATACTGGGTAAGTTCGCTGAAGCCGGTTTAAAACCAGCTTTGGTGCATGCCGTTTAATTCCACCCCTTTTGGGCGTGTTTCTGACTCCGAAGCCTCGGGGGACTTGGGTGAATCCCGCGAGGCGTGAAGACTACCAGGAAGCCGCGAGAGGGCTCTCCCGGCATTCACTGGCCGCACCGCACTGCACTCAAGCAAGAGCGCAACATGGCCGGTGGATCGCACCTTAAGTGCTGGGAATACTCAGCAGGTCAGGTGACATATGTGGGGTGAGGATTTCCGTTAACGTTTAAAGTCGCTGACCTTTCATCAAATTTGGAAAAATGTAGACATTTTATGGGTTTTATGAAAATACAAATGCAAGGGAAGTTGGTAGTGGTGGCAGGGAAGGGGGCCAGAGCAATGTTTAACCTCATGGAGAGGTTAGTAAAGCAGGGCCCTTATTAAAGGACTATGGTGCAATTCTCGGGAAAACATTTTAAGTGTGGTAGCGAGCGGGAACTGCTGTGACCTTCCCGGCACTCGACCTGGCGAGGCCGGCAACGTTATTCAACGTTAATTGGTCCACTTAACAAGGCCCCACATGCGTCTCGCCATAAATGAAGTCTTGCCAGCCGATTCTCCGGCACTGCGTTCACCGGCCCCCTACTAACAAGGTCGAGCAGCACTGATGCAGCACTTGCTCAGCCAACCCCAACCAGTTGCAATAATTTTGTTTTTAGGAAATCTTTTTATTGGCATTTCTCATATTTATAAACAATTGTATATATACATCACATTTTTCCTACCCATGTTAATTTACTTTATTGTACAGAGAGGTTTATTCTGTCTTTCATTTAATTGACTGTATGTACATTTTGTCGCCCTCTGGATCGGTCTATAGACCCTCCCCCTTCTGCAACCGCCCCCCCACCCTCCCCACCTTTGGCTTCAGATATGTTTTGCTTTTATTTTCAGGGAAAGCTCCCCCACCCTGGGTTGCGCAGTCTTTTGGTTCCTCATCTATCTTGTTTTTTCATTCTGGTCTTATTCCTCATTGCTAGCAAGGTTGTGGGGGTGAGAGTGAAGCCATGCCCGATAGTGGCAATCTTTGGGGTATGGGAGCAGCCATAAATACACATGGGGAAGGGGGCCAATGCCCTTGCTTTCGCTTCCCTAATCGCACGCCGGAGAATCCTGCTCGACTGGTGAGCAGCAGCACCACCCAAAGCTGCAGACTGGCTCGCTGACCTCTCGGAATTTCTCCACCTGGACAAGGTTAAGTACGCCATCCGGTGGTCCGAAGAAGGCTTCCTGGATACTTGGGGGCAGTTTGTTGGCCTGTTCCAAAACCTGTTTGAGGCCAGCTCGCAATAATGGTGCCCAGGAGACCAGCCCCCAAGATTCAGGGATGCAGATCTAGAGAGGCTGCTGGACACAGTGGAGGGCAGGAGGGTGGTCCTGTTCCTCCAAGGATCCCGGATGGTCAGCCATAGGACAGTTTGTGCTGCCTGGGATGAGGTGGTGGCGGATGTGAGCTCGGGGTGTGTGACCAGGAGGACTGGCCTCCAGTGCCAGAAAATGATCAATGAGCTACACTGGGCAGCATGCGTGAATAGACATCCATGTCCCCCCAACAAGACCTTTCCGCCTCCATACGAGCATCTACCCCCAACGTCTCATGCGACCCCCAACTGTCTCTTCACCGCCCCTCACCCTTCAACCCCTTCACCCCTTCCTTCACCCCCCCCCCCCCTTCCCACCACTGTGAACCACGCGTGTGGATACTGATGCTCTCTCTGTGTCTTCACAGGAAAAACTCTCCCGCAATCTGTGGGAGAGGACCCAGATTGGCAGTGGTGTGCTAGACATAAGAATCCTCACCACCTTCGAGGAGCATGTCCTGGAGGTGACGGGCATGCCCGAGGACAGATCGGTTGCCCTCGCGGATGCTGGCGAATGCCGCAGAGGTGAGCAACTACTGGGTTACACCTGGAGGATCTGTCAAACGGGAGTTGTTATTGCCTTACTGACTGACCCATCCCTCCCACTGACCACACGCCCATTCTCCCGCAGGTCCTCCAGCCGAAGACGCCGGCCCATCCCGGGTGGCCCCTTCTCCGGCCTCCCGTGAGACCACCTCGGAGGAGAGCTCCAAGGATGCCACCATAATAGTCGCGCCACAGCTGTCATCCCCACCCTCCACCAGCGCACATACACGCACCTTGGTGGGAAATGTGAGTGGTCAGGCTTCTGGACACAATATGGTGAGCACCACACAGCTGCTGATGTACATCAGGTGGAGGCAGGACCCCCCAGGTGAGACAGCAGTCAGAGTTCTGCTGGATCCCAGGACCCACAGGTCCCAGCCTGATGCTAAGCCTGTGGAAGATTTCATCCTGGAGCAGATGGAGATGTTAGGATGCAGCCAGGACATTCAGAGGGAGATGTCAGCATCCCTCCAGCAGATCCATAGCTGCTTGGATGAGCCTATACAGCTCCATCATGGCCTTCCTGCTTTGAGGGGCCCATATGTCTTCTTCACCACCCTATTAACCTCCCTTCTGCCTTCAGAGATCTATGGACAAATGCGCCAAGGTCCCTTTATTCTTCGGAATTTCCTAGTGTCAGACCTTTCATCGTATACTTCCTTGTTAAATTACTCCTTCCAAAATGTATTACTTCACACTTTTCAGGTTAAATTCCATCTGCCACTTATGCGCCCATTTGACCATTCTGTCCATATCTTTCTGTAACCCCAGACACTCAACCTCATTGTTAACCAACCAGCCAATCTTTGTGTCATCCGCAAACTTACTGATCCTACCCCCCCCCCCCCCCCCCCCCCCACATAGTCATCTATGTCATTCATAAAAATGACAAACAATAGGGGGCCCAGCACGGATCCCTATGGTACACCACTGGACACTGGCAGCCGTCTATCATTACCCTCTGTCTCCTACCACTAAGCCAATTATGAATTCACCTTATCAAGGTGTATTTACCTTCTTTATAAGTCTCCCATGTGGGACCATGTCAAAGGCTTTGCTGAAATCTATGTAAACTACATCAACTGCAATACCCTCATCTATACACTTGGTCACATGCTCAAAAACTTCAATCAAGTTTGTTAGGCATGACCTCTCTCTGACAAAGCCATGCTAACTATTCCTGATCAAATCTTGCCTCTCCAAGTGGAGATAGAATCTCTCCTTCAGAATCTTCTCCAGTAGTTTCCCAACCACTGATGTGAGACTCACTGGTCTATAGATCCCTGACTTGTCTCTACAACCTTTGTTAAATAGTGGGACCACATTAGCTATCCTCCAGTCCTCTGGCACCTCCCCAGTGGCCAGAGAGGAATTAAAGATATGGGTCAGAGCCCCTGCAATCTTCTCCCTCGCCTCCCACAGCATTCTGGGACACAATTCATCCAGACTGTGAGATTTGTCCACTTTTAAGCCTGCCAATACCTCCAGTACCTTGTCATTCCCTATGATAATTTGCTCAAGAACCACACAATCTCTCTCTCCGAGTTCTATAACTACCTCCTCGTTCTCTTGGGTGAAGACAGATGTGAAATATTCGTTCAACATCCTACCAATGTCCTCTGGCTTCACCCACAGATTTCCCCTTTGGTCCTTAATTGACCCTACCCTTTCCCTGGGTTATCCTCTTCCCATTGATATACTTCTTGAATATTTTGGGATTTTTCCTACTTTTACCAGCCAGAACTTTCTTATATCCCCTCTTTGCTCTCCTAATTTATTTCTTAAGTTCCATCCTTCACTTTCTGTGCTTCACTAATGCCTCTGCAGAATTCCTCCCCTTATACTTTTTAAAAGCCTCTCTTTTCCTTCTCATCGTATCCTGAATGTCGCCGAACATCCATGGTTCTCTGGGTTTGTTACACCTTCCTACTACCCGAGAGCGACCATGTTGGACATGCACCCTCCCCATTTCATCTTTGAATGCCCCCCCCGTCATGATATGCAGACATGCAGATAATGATATACAGACAGGCACAGACAGGCAGCTAATGAACACAGAGAACAGGACATGACCAATGAGCAGACAGGACACTCAGGGGTGGTATCTCACTATAAAAGGCACAAGGCACTTACACACCGCCTCTTTCCACTGATGAACATCTACAGAGTGAGTCAGAGTGTATGTACAGTATCACACCTCCAGCACATGGCTAAGAGCTAGTCTGGTTCAGTCAGACAGAGTAACTACACTTAGGTTAGCAGAGAGTCTAACTCATAGAGAACTGTGCTACTGGCTCAATAAATCAGATTGAACTAACTTCAAGGTCTGGAGTATCTTTTGGTTAAAGCTGCATCCAGTTGCAACCTGTGTTATCCCAGAGTACATAACACATCACTCCCACTGCTCTTCTGTAAGTTTTCCCACAAGCATCTCTTTCCAGTCTACCTTGGCCAGATCCTGCCTTATTTTGTTAAAATCTACTCTTCCCCCAATCCAAAACTTTTTTTTGCAACTTGGGTATTTCTTTGGCCATAATAAATTTAAATTGAACCATGTTGTGGTCGCTATCACTAAAACTCTCCCCCACAAACACATTAACCACCTGCCTGCTTCATTTCCCAGAATTAGGTCCAGCATTGCTCCATCCCTTGTTGTATCCTCTGCATATTGAGGTAAAATGTTCTCCTGCATACATTTTAAGAACTCTACTCCATCTAACCTCTTAACATGCCGGCTATCCCAATTAATTTGAAAGTTGAAATCATCTAATATAATTCCCTCTTAATATTTTACATCCCTCTGCGAAATGCGCACATGTTTGCTCCTCAATTTACTGCTGACTATCTGGGGGTCTACAATAAATACCTAGCAATGTAGCTGTCCCTTTTTTATTCCTAAGAAGCTTAATTTGATGTCCCCTCCAAAATATAATCTCTCCTTACTGCGATAATTGCCTCCTTAACTAATAATGCAATGCCTCCTCCTTTTCTATCTCCTCCTCTGTCTTGTCTGAAGATTCTACATCCCGGAATGTTGAGCTGCCAATCCTGCCCCTCACTCAACCATGTCTCTGTGATAGTTATTATATCATAATTACATGTGTCAATCATTGCCCTTAACTCATCTGTTTTACCTTTAATACTCCTGGCATCAAAGTAGAGGCCATCCAGCTTTGTCTTACTCCCTTGGAACCTACTACCACTGTATTCCCTCTGACCTGATTGCTTTTCTATGTTATACTGTGCCCCTATACTGCTATCAGTCTGCATCCCTTCCCCCTGCCAAACAAGTTTATGCTCTCCCCGACAGCACTAGCAAACCCGCTAGCAAGGATGTTAGTCCTGCTCTGCTTTAGATGTAGACTGCGTATGTACAGGTCCCACCTTCCCTAAAAATGGTCCCAGTGGTCCAGGAATCGAAAACCCTCCCTTCTGCACCAACCTTTAAGCCACGCATTCATCTGTGCTATTCTCCTATTTCTGTACTCACTAGAACATGGGACTGGGAGTAATCCAGAGATTACAACCCGAGAGGTCCTGCTTTTTAGTCTACAGCCCAACTCCCTGAATTCTTGATGCAAGACCTCATCCCTCTTTCTACCTATGTCATTGGTACCAACAGGCACCATGACCTCTGCCTTATCACCCTGCCCCTCCAGGATGCCCTGCAGCCTTTCAGTGACATTCCAGACCCTGGCACCAGGGAGGTACCACACCATCCTGGAGTCTTTTTTACGACCACAGAACCGTCTATCTGTGCCCCTATGACCATTGGTCTTCCGTGCTTTTACCCTCCCTGTTGAACAACAGAGTCAGCCGTGGTGCCACTGTTCTGGCTGCTGCTGTTATTTTCCCTGATAGGCTATCCCACCCAACAGTATTCAAAATGATAGACTTGTTAGAGAGCGGGACAGCCACAGGGGATTCCTGCACTGACTGCCTACCCTTTCTAGCGGTCACCCATCTGTCTGCCTGCACCTTGGATGTGACCACGTCTCTATAACTCCTGTTTATGACGCTTTCCACCATCTTCAAGTTCTTAAGTGCATCCAACTGCTGCTCCAACTGAACCACGTGGTCTGTGAGAAGCTGCCATTGGGTACACTTCCTGCAGGTGTAGTCATCCGGAATGCTGGAAGGGTCACTGACCTCCCCCATCTCACAGCTAGAGCACTGCACCCCGCTGACTGACATTTCTAGAACTAATTAATTAATTACATCAAAATAAATACTTATTACATTTAGTACTAATTAATTACGTTAAAATAAATATTTATTAAATTTAAGTTAAAGTTAACTATATGATCCCTTGCGCTAGATTTCTCTGATAAATATTAAATGCTGAATGCACTAATCTCCTAGTTACTCCTCTACTTAGTTAATTACTCTAGTTTTTCAAATTTAGAACAGATTCACAACCAGCCAATCAGGTTGCAGCTTTACTCTGACTTCAGTGGTAACAAGTGGTAAGATATGATAAAGCAAGGTGTGATCTATTAAGAGAGCCAATGTATTGATCATTAAACTAGCCTTACTGCTGAAGTTGCTCCTTTATGTTTTCAGATAAGCTTTTGCCATTCACAGTTAGAAATCTTCTATTGTCAGTCAAAAGGGGTTGGAATGAGTCTCCTTTCTGAAAAAAAATCACTTTAACCCACTAAAGCAGATATTTCATGGGAATACAGTTAAACAATAAAACGGGCCAGGACCAAAATTATAACCTTATAGCAGCCTTTGATTGTGGTTGTTTAGCAGCACAAGAGCAGAGAGTAGATCTGCAGCCTCTGCACCATAAACCAGGGAGAGAAGGTTTTTGTGCTGTACAAGCATCTGAATGTAATTTATATGATATACAAACCTGAATTCTATCCTCCTGCAGAAAGCTGCTGGCTGCTAGACAAGAAATACCAAAATTGCTGACAAAAAGTTTTAATGAGAAGATTTCAATGTTCACTGAAAGTGTTAAAATTGCCATGTTTGAAAGAAAGTATTAGCTTGAATGTTTGTGAGAATTTGCTAACCACATGAAATTGGATCTGATGATAGGTCAGTACCTTGAGGGACACAAAATGAATACTAAGTGGCCAGCAAAGGAAGGTCAATTCCACTACTATTTGCCTAAAGCTCAAACAATTTTCTGTTCTGTAATAGCTATCTTGGGCCATTGGTTTGTCAACTTTCTGATTGCTTTAGTTGACCAATTCCGTGTTTTTTGGCTTGGACGACTAATTGCGCCATCAAGTTTAGAATTGCCTGTGCTGTACAGAAGTGGCAAAAGAGCAGACTGCTCCTAAGGCACCAACATTTATTAACTGAGATTCACAAACCTATTAGAGTGTACATGGAACTAATTCACTGTTAGCTACAGGCCAAACACAAGGAAGGTCATTTGTGCTTTGAAAGTATCAACATTCACAGAGATACAACAGCTGGCTTAGAAATGATGGCATGCTTTTTACAGGTGAAATATTTTGTTTGCTCAGTTTTCTTCTTAATTGTCTTCAGAATACTGCAGAAAATATCCAGCTTCATAATACAATCAGTTGCCCTGTCAGATCAACCGAAAAATGATTTTATTTTAAGGCTTGAGTTTCCGATTCATCGGTTAGCGAGATGAAAGCACCAACTGGTTACCTGGCAAACCTTGGAGATCAAACAGTCTTCAGTTGTTCCATAATTCTGACCTAATATTGATTCTATTGGGGAAAGATGTAGTGGATTACATACTTTATAGATATTAGACTTCAACTTTTATCCTCATTACCTCATAGAGGGGCACACATATCCCATCGATCCATTCCAACTGCAGTCTTGGAAGTTCATCTTTTCTATTACGATCAAAAATGGCCTAGAAACAGTAATAATTAAGAATTAGAACTTGCTGGAATCTGACTTGATGTTTAATATGTTTCTGTGGAAATTAGTAAATTCTAAATATCTTTATTGTTTTTAACATTGCCAGAAATATATGTTTGCAAAAGGTTTTGGACTTGTTTTCCCTTTATTGAATGCTGATAGTAAAAGGGTAGAGTTTCGGCTTTGAATGCAATTGGGAAATTGCACTCAAAATATGCTTGAAATTGCACAGGTTAGGTTACAGATGAAATTCCAATAACATTTTTGGAGAATCACAAAGGTAAAATCGTCAATGAACCAGCACAATGGTTTATTTTCCTCCTTTAAAAATTATTTGTCAATGTAATTAAGAGTGATAACCCGGTACAGTTTAATTGGCAAAAATAAGAATATTGTCTGTCCCGAGTCTGCACCATTTGAGTAACTAGATTTAAAATGACAAAAAATGACTTTTAAAAAAAACTACTGATTCATTAAAAAGTTTAATTGGCATATACGTGTCAGTTTCTTAATAAATTAAATATTTTTTGAGACGAAAAAGCATTTGAAATGTACCTGTAAGTATATGTGCACTCAAGAAAATGAACTTAGTTTGAAGAGCCACCTTAAAACAGGGTAATCTGCAGAATCTAGCAATTTTGTCCTGCTGACCAACGTAATAAATCACAGAAAATACGAATATAAAAGGGGTTGGGTGTAACTCACTTGCATTTAAAATTCCCTGGGGCGCGATTCTCCGGAAAGGTATTGTAGCTAGCGGGAATTGCTGCTAGCTTCCCGGCGCTCAGCCCAGTGTGGCCAGCAACGCTATTCCACATTAATTGGCCCACTTAATGTGGCCTCAAGGGCATCTCGCCGCAAATGGGGGCTCGTCAGCTGATTCGCCTGCACCGCGCTCGCCAGCCTCCCACTAACAAGGTCGAGCAGCACTTAAGCTGCACTTGCTCAGCCAACCCCAGCCAGCTCACAACAATGGCGCCCAGGAGACCGGCCCCAAGATTCGGGGACCTGGGGAGGCTCCTCGCTGCAGTGGAGGCCAGGAGGGATGTCCTGTTCCCCCGAGGGTCACGGAGGGTCAGCCATAGGGCAGTCAGTGCTGCCTGGGATGAGGTGGCGGCAGCTGTCAGCTCGGGAGTGTGACCAGGAGGACTGGCCTCCAGTGCCAAAAAATGATCAATGAGCTACACTGGGCAGCACGCGCGAATAGACATCCATGTCCCCCCAACAAGACCTTTCCGCCTCCATACGAGCATCGGGCAGCATGTGTGAGTAGCCATCAACGTATCCCACCCCCCTCAAGGGAGCATCCACCCCCCAACTCCCCATGTAAGCCTCAACCTTCCATCCACCCCCACTTCCCCTTCCCACCATTGTGAACATGCATGTGGCTAACGATACCCCCCCTCTGACTCCTCAGGAAAAACTCTCCCATAATTGTCCAGAGAGGGCCCAGACTGACGGTGGGGTGCCGGAATCCTCACCTCCTTCGAGGAGTGTGCCCTGGAGGTGACTGGGATGGCCAAGGAAAGATCAGTCAGCCACACGGAGCCGCAGAGGTAATGAACCACCAGGCTCCACCCGAAGGACTTGTCAAACGTGAGTAGTGATTGCCCTACTGAATGACCCATCCCTCCCACTGACCACATGTCCATTCTCCTGCAGGTCCTCCAGTCAACGGCGATGGCCCATCCTGGGCAACACCGTCTCCTGCCTCCCAGAAGACCACCTCGGAGGAGAGCTCCAAGGATGTCACCATAATAGTTGCGTTACAGCTGTCTTCCCCACCCTCCACCAGCGCAGATACACGCACCTCGTGGGACATGTTAGTGGTCAGGCTCCTGGGGCACAATCTGGTGAGCACCACACTGCTGCTGATGTACATCAGGTGGAGGCAGGAATCCCCAGGCGAGAAAGCAGTCGGAAATTCCCTGTTTGCTCGGGTAGCTAACTATATAAACTTTGACCTGGACCATGTCCAACAGGATGCCTGGGAAATAGGGCTGTCTGCCATCGACGGGGTGCCCCAGGGGGGGTAATAGATGGCACGCATAATGTCACCTTGGACACACCGGGCCGTCAGGGAGCTCCCTACATCAACAGGAAGGGGGTCCACTCCCTGAATGTCCAGCTCGTGTGCGGTCATACATGAAGACCATGCACATTTGTGTACATTTCCCAGGAAGTGTGCATGGCAGCTACATCCTGGGGCAGTCAGACATCCCGGCCTCTTCAAGGACAACCCCAGGATGGCCAATTTGCTCTTGGTGGATAAGGGGTACCCGCTGAGGACCTGGCTAATGACGGCAGTATGGAGACTGGTGACCAATATGGAGACCCGATTCAGCAAGGCCCATATGGCCATCCGGGCTGTCATTGAGCGGTGCATCAAGCTCCTCAAAATAAGATTCCGATACCTCGACCGCTCCGGTGGTGCACTGCAATCTATCCCGCTTTATGGTGGTCTGCTGTGGCCTCCACAATCTGGCACAGCAGCGGGGTGACGTGCTGGAAGTGGAGGGGGAGGAACATGCGGTCACCTCCGAGGAGGATAAGCCTTGACCAGAATGGGTTGGAGGACAAGCCTGGGGAGGACCCGCAGAACCAGCCAGTGGATGGAGGACAGGTGGCAGCGGTGAGGGTCCACCAAATCTGGTGGGCCAGGGAGGCTCTCATCCTCGGTCGATTCACATAGGACGTGGCTTCGTCCATCACCCCCCCCCCCCCGGATTAGGTTTACCTGGAGCTGATGCAGTCAATAGGGTGTGGCCATGATATTCACAGGGGGAGGTCAGCTGACATTGTGCACCATGCTCTCAACTTGGGATGTCACCCTTGCGGTGCTGGCCTTCGTGACACATTGCCAGCGCCATCTTCTGCGGAGGTAGCCTCTGGGACTCCTCCAATCGGCAATGGACCTGCTGGAGTGTCACTGATATCCTCCTCTGACTATCACGGCCGCAACCTATCCACTGCATCAGCTCCGGGTAAACCTGGTCCAGAGGCTCAGCATCTGACTGGGACCCAGCTGGGTCCTGGCATCCAGCAGACCTCCGACTACTGTCTCGCCTGGGTGTTCCTGCCTCCACCTGATATGCATCAGCAACTGTGTGGTGCTCACCAGATTGTGCTCCAGGAGCCTGACCACTACTGTCGCCCACCGAGGCGTGTGTCTCTTGAGATAATTCTTAGTCTGCAGAAATGACAAAAGTCACTTGTTCTTGCCTTTTTAGTCCTTTTTAAAAAGTACTTAGTGTTTTTCTGCCACAAATATATCAAGCCACTTTTCGTAAAGCATGTCTTCATAACAATATATTTACAACAAAAATATCGCTACTTAAAAAGTTGAGATGCTATATTTCAAACATTTTGCAGCTAGGGTTATTCTATAGGATTCCATAGGATATATGGCACAGAAACAGGCCAATTGGTCGAAACAAATGTTACTTGCTAGCCCAAGCCTGGATATTATCCAGGTCTTGCTGCATTTAGACATGGATTGCTTCAGTATTTGACGAGTCATGAATGGGGCTGAACATTATGCAATTGTCAGTGTATATTTCCATTTCTGACCTCCTGAAGGAAGGTCATTGCTAAAGCTTGTGTTTTGCTCCACTCAAACCTCCTCCCATCTTTTATCATCTAAATCTATCAGCATAATCCTCAAATCCTTTCTTGTTCATATGTTGGCCGATCTTCCCCTTCAATGCATTCATACTATTCACTTCAACCACTCTCTGTGTCAGGGAGTTCCACATTCTCCCAACTCTTTGAGTTCCTTCTGAATTTCTTTCTGGATTTCTTGGTGACGACCACAAGAGAAAACAGAGGCTGGGATTTTCTGACCATTATACTTATGAGCAGTGAGGCATTCAAATCTCCACTGACTTCTGCGGGACCAGAAGATCCCACCCATTGTCTCCACATCCACTCTATCAAAACATTGCTTAATTTAAAACACCTCTATTAGGTCACCCCTCAGCGTCCTATTTTCAAGACAAAAGAGACCCAGCCTGTCAATTCTTTCTTGAAACATACACCCAAATAAATCTTTTTTGCACCCACAATTGTGCCTCGATAAGCTTTTTGTAATATGGCAAACAGAACTACACAGAATCCTCCATTCCATTTTTACTTTGTAGATATCCTCTTGTATTAATCTCAGAAACTTGTTGAAGTATTTTGCTGTTGGTGTGACTAATGGAGGATTTTAGAATATTGGCATCTAAATATTGGGCAATTTAAGGGTTAAAAGCCAGGGGTCATAGTGTGTTTGACTGCAGTGATCATGTTTTTAAAATTAATTTTGCTTTGCAGGACCTGGGAGTTTTTAGGAGTCAGAAGGTGAAATTGACCAGAGGAATGTAGTTTTCAGTCTGGGATAATGCACTGTGGTTTGACTAGGGAAAATCCCTGGGGAGTCAATGTGCTTTCAGCCTGGAGAGTTAAGTTGTTTTGCAGTTTAGGGGAGTTGCTGGGTGGAGCTAAGGCATGCAGAGACATTTTGGAAAAGTTTTGGAGGGGAGTTGAAATCTGATCTGTCTGACACGGAGTCCACAATTCTCTCACAGTAGGATAGTTAGAAAAAGAGTAATGATAGTTAAAGCAGAGCAGTCTTGTCTGAGGACAAGGAAGAAGCTGAAATATGCCAGGTAAACCGGCTTTTTGAAGATATTCAGCCAGAGTATGAAGGGGTTCTAACAGGAGCCAAATCTGTTCTGTAAAGCAAGTATTACCCTGTATGTCTTGCTGATTTTAAGCTGGATTGAGAGATGTATATCTCTTTTCTTGTTGCTGAATGGGGAATTGAGTAGAAGTGTTTATGGGGTAATTGTAAGCTGTTCTTTTCGGGTGTGAAGTTAAAGAGTTTCATATAGTATTCCTGGAAATGTTTGGTAGGACTGACAGGCAAATTCCCCGGAGGCCATTACATTCGCCTTCAATCTCGCAAATGAGATTGAAATTAATGCAAATGAAAATTAATGATACACTCGTCATATTTGAGCGTGATCCGGAACTCGCCATTGGGAGCTGGCTGTTTAAATAGTGAACTGATTCACGCCCGAATAATGAACTGATTCACGCCCGGCGTGAATCTCGATTTTGGCCTTTCCTGGTATTTAACTGGCGTGCCCAGTTCCGCTCCGGGCACAATGCAGTGGTGAAATTGCGCCCTGTGTTTCTCGCTCCACTTATGCTGCCAGATATGCCGAATATTTCCAGCACCTTCTGATTTTATGATTGCTTCCATTCTGACAGCCGAGTAGCTGCTCAAGTGTCAGCATTGGGGGGTGTACCCATTCCCTCTGAGTCAGAGGGGACAGTGCTCAAACTGAGTCAAGGTTGACATGGTGATACCAAAATGCTGGGAGTGGAGAATGCTAAAGAGGCAGTTTGGTAAAATATGCAATTATATTTAATCAGGGCATTTGATCACGTCACTGCATTAAAAATATTTATTTCCACACAAGTAAAAATGCCAACACGTAACAATTTCAGCAAACCTTATCTTATTAAATTGAAATTAAGAACCTTCTTTGTGTATTGCTATAACATTACGTACTGTTGCCTAAAACATCTGTCTTTACCCTGCATGGCTTATTTTACAAGCCTCACTAAATGGTGAGTGATGCATTGCCTTCATCCTTCAGCAATCATTGCAAACAGAACTCTGCCATTTCTAATATGTCACTGCACCAGAAATATTTATCTGACAGGATAAATAACACTGAAGACCGATTACAATACATTGAACCCTTAAAATTAAATACAATCGTTTTGTGATTATTTTAGATTTTGGCAGGTATTCACCTGCTATGTTAAATTCTATGCACCCCAAATATTTAATTCCCTGCAGGGTTGAGGTGATTCTAGCACTGGCCACATTCAATTCAATTTTTAAGAATGCTATTTACCATCAAGGTAAATATTGTGGTCAAATTAACCTTTCTAAATAATAAAGTGCTATTCAAAAACGTTATATATTGTTTCTAGTTTCTGTAAAGCACAGTATGCTTAACCTAAGTTTTTTTCCTTTTTACTTGGGTATAATTTATCCAAAAGTAGAATTTTAAAAAAATCTCTTCCCTTTCTGTCATAATATACACCAGTATATCATGGTGCAGACACACACTGATGGACACGCAGTGGGACCAATCAACATACACAACACCACAGCCAATTACCAGTGAGAGCATACGCACTATAAAGACAGGGGGCATCAGAGTTCCCGCTCATTTGAGTAGCAGCTAGCTAGGAGCACAGAGCTCACAGCCTGCAACACAGACATTCACCATGTGCTGAGTGCATCAACTGGTTAGGACAAGGCAAAGGTCTTTAGTTAAAGCTAGTATCGTATTTACCCACAGTTCAAGCCTGTTTAAATAGTTAACCTTTTTAATAAAATAGTGTTGCACTACTTCAAGTGTTGGTGACCTGTATGTGATCCAGAACACCCAACACATCACTTTCCTTAGTATATTATGTTTATTTTTCTTTCATCTCCTGTGAGGAGAATGGATTTTCAAGCATCTGTCAGAGTTGCTCAATATCCAGTTATTAAGGGTTGCCCAAGGGATTGTGCATTATATCTCTCCGTTGCTGTGGGAAAGTACCTGACCTTTCCCATACAAATGTCTCCAGAAACAACCGCTGACAACAAGAAGTCATTTTGTAAAACTCTTCGGTGAGAGCCCTGTTCCTTCCAATACCTAGTACAGTGTGTTACTGTCCAATGCACTAGACTACTGCATTACTGTGTCTATCGATGCATTCTTAATCAATTGTACCCAGTAGGTATAATAAACTATTGTATGTGCATTAATAAGCTGAATCTAGCTTTATAATTACAGATGCAGTATAAATGATTATTTTGGAACAAATTATTTCACCATTAAGAGGGAGGGATAGCACATCAAAGTGCTGTCAATGTGTTTATTGTTAAATTCTCACAAGGTTTAATTGTCTCCTCTCTGTGGATTTAGGTCATCTGATATTTCGTCAGAAGCAGGGATTCCATCAGAAAGCACCAAATTTAATGACTGATCACCAATACCCAGTTATTAATTCAACAGATCGAAATGGGAACTTTACTTCTAAAATAAGAAGGAAGGCAAGTTCTTTCGGAAAATGTTAATTGCCTCACTTGAAATTCATGGAATAAAAGGGGCTGCATGCATACGAAGTTGGCTGAGAGACAGGAAAAAGAGAGCAGTGGTAAATGGTTGTTTTTGAACTGGATAGGAATAGAGGGATACGGACCCCGGAAGTGTAGAAGGTTTTAGTTTAGACGGGCAGCATGGTCGGCGCAGGCTTGGAGGGCCAAAGGGCCTGTTGCTGTGCTATACTTTTCTTTGTTATTTGTTGTTCTTTGGGTGAAGGTGTGCAGTGGGATTTCCCCAGGGATTGAGACTGGGGCCACTGCTTTTCTTGATCTATATTAATGATCGAGACTTGGGTGTACAGAAGACATTTTCAAAATTTGCAGATGACACAAAACATAAAGAAGCAAAGTGAATTTTAATGAAGATAGTCATGAATGTCAAGAGGGCATTGTTGATGGAGGAGTTGGTGGAAAAAGTGGACACATGGAAGATGAAATTTAATACAGAGAAGTGTGAGGTAATGCATTGGTAATAAGAACAAAGAGAGGCAACGTAAAATAAAGGATACAATTCTGAAGGGGGTGCAGTAACAAAAAGACCTGGGGAATAAGACAAATCGTTGAAGCTGAAAGGGCAAGTTTTTAATAAGAATAATCTTTATTGTCACAAGTAGTCTTACATTAACACTGCAATGAAGTTACTGTGAAAAGCCCCTAGTCACCTGTTCGGGTACACTGAAGGAGAATTCAGAATGTCCAATTCACCCAACAAGCACGTCTTTCGGGACTTGTGGGAGGAAACCGGAGCACCCGGAGGAAACCCACGCAGACATGTTGAGAAAGTGGTTAAGAAGGTATACAGGAACGAGGTATAGAGTACAAAGGTAAGGAGGTTATAATGAATCTTTACAAACACTGACTCGGCCTCAACTAGAGTATTGTGTTGAATTTTGGTACCACACTTTAGGAAGCATGAGAAGGCTTTAGAGAGGGTTCAGAAAAGATTTACGAGGATGATTCCAGTGATGACGGGCTTCAGTTACGTGGGAAGATCGGAAGAGCTGGGGTTTTCCTCCTTAGTGAATGTTGAGAGGAGGTGTTTAAAATCATAAGTGTTGGTAGAGAGAAACTGTTCCCATTTGCTGCAATGTCGAGTACCAGGCAAGACCAATTTAAAGTGATTGGCAAAAGAACCAGTGACAACATGGGGGAAAACTTTTTTATGCAGTGAGTATTTAGGAGAGTGTAGTGGAGACAGATTCAATTGTGGCTTTCAAAAGGATATTTGTTAAGCTCCTGAAGAGAAAACATTTTGTAGGGCTACAGAGAAAGGGCGACAAAGTGAGACTAGGTGAGTTGCTCTGGCAGACAGCCAGAGTGGACATAAAAGGCTGAATAAGAACATATGAGGTAGGAGCAGATGATGGCCTTATCGCCTCTTGAGTCTGTTCCACAATTCAATATAATTATGATTGGTTTACCTCAACTGTTCCTCATAACCCTTGACTCTCCTATAGTTCATGAATTTGTCCACCGTGCATTGAATATATTCAATGACGGCCTCCACGGGTCTCTGTGGAAAAGAATTCCAAGGATCCACAATCCTCTGAGAGAAGAACTTCTTCCTCATCTGCTCTTCAATGGTCATTCCTTATTTTGAAACTAAGCCCCAGGAAAGGAAACATCCTCTCAGCATCTATCCTGTCAAAACCTCCTCAGGATATTATGCTTTAAGCCTCATTCCAATGAGTATAGCCCAACCTGTTCAACCTTTCCTCATGAGATATCAACTGCATCAAATAAATTGATCCAATAAAACTTCTATGACCTGTCTCTAATGCAATTTTGTCCCTCCTTAAATAAAGAGACCAAATAGTTGTAGAGTTGCAGCATGACTTCCCTACTTTTATACTCCATCCCCTTTGCAATAAAGGCCAACATGTGATTCGCCTCCCTAATTACTTCTATAGCATGTTACAGACAAGGGAGAGAGGCAAACTGAACTGCTTTATTTTTCCCACCTTCTGCCGTCCATAAGCCAGTGGTGTTTTAATTTTTGAAATAGACTGTGGTGTGTTTGCCAAACCCTCTGTTTATGATGCCAATTTTAAAGTGACTCATCAAACACTCTTTAGGGTTAAATCAGACGTTTTGGGTGGGATTTTGCACACTCCCACACAGCGAAAACAGCGCGAGGGGAGAGAGAGCCGGGACAGCGAAAACAGCGTGGGAGGAGCGAGCCGGGAGATTTAAAAAGCGCGGGAGGAGAGCGAGCCGGGACAGCGAAAACAGCGCGAGAGGAGAGAGAGCCAGGACAGCGAAAACAGCGCGGGAGGAGAGAGCCGGGAGATTTAAAAAGCACGCGAGGAGAGAGAGCCTGGATAGCGAAAACAGCGCGAGAGGAGAGAGAGCCGGGACAGCGAAAACAGCGCAAGAGGAGAGAGCTGGGAGATTTAAAAAGCGCGGGAGAAGAGAGCCGGGACAGCAAAAACAGCGCAAGAGGAGAGAGAGCCGGGACAGCGAAAACAGTGCGAGAGGAGAGAGCCGGGAGATTTAAAAAGCGCGGGAGGAGAGAGAGCCGGGACAACGAAAACAGCGCGAGAGGAGAGAGAGCTGGGACAGCGGAAACAGCGCGGGAGGAGAGAGCCGGGAGATTTAAAAAGCGCGGGAGGAGAGAGAGCCGGGACAGTGCTGGGAGAGGTGAGTGCACAAAAGGTGTAGCAGGAGTGCCTTTAGTCACGGAGTGCTGATTGGAACAGAGTGCATCTGAGTTTAGGTGAGTGACTGAGTGCTGATTGGAACAGAGTGCATCTGAGTTTAGGTGAGTGACTGAGTGCTGATTGGAACAGAGTGCATCTGAGTTTAGGTGAGTGACTGAGTTCGGGTGAGGGGCGAGAGAGGGCTGTGTTTTTGTTGGTGTTCGGGTTTATCCTTGAGGTTCTATGAAAAAAAAAATTATTTAAATTAATTAACTAGTTGAATATGGCTGGACAGGTGATGTGCTGTTGCTGTATGATGATGGAACTGGTGGATCCCATTGAGACCGTCAGTGACCAGATCTGCAGCAAGTGTTGGCTGCTCGAGGAACTTCGGCTCAGAATTGATGAGCTGGAGACCGAGCTGCACACACTGCGGCACATCAGGGAGAGGGAACATTACCTGGATGCTTTGTTTCAGGAGGCAGTCACACCCGGTAGAATAAGTACTGTTAATTTGGACAGTGGTCAGGGACAGAGTGGTGTGACTGCAAGGGAGGCAGGTAGGGGGATCCTGAGTTTAGGAGTTGAGGAGCCTCAGCCCTTGACCTTGTCCAACGGGTATGCTCCCTGTGTGGATGAGGAAGAGGGCTGTAGGGAGGATGCGTTGACTGACCACTGCACCGTGGTACAGGAAGCCATTCAAGAGGGGGGAGCAAAAAGACAAGTGGTAGCTGTAGGGGATTCTATAATTAGGGGGATTGATGGCATCCTTTGTAAGCCAGATCGAGAGTCCCACATGGTATGTTGCCTGCCCGGTGCCAGGGTGAGGGACATCTCTGATCGGCTTGAAAGGATTTTGGAGAGGGAGGGGGAGGATCCAGTTGTTGTGGTCCACATTGAGACTAACAACATAGGTAAGACTAGGAAAGAGGACCTGTTTGGGGATTATCAAATACTAGGGACTAAATTAAAGAACAGATCCTCCAGGGTTATAATCTCTGGATTACTACCCGAGCTACGTGCCAATTGGCATAGGGGTGAGAAAATTAGGGAAGTTAACACGTGGCTAAAGGAGTGGTGCGGGAAAGAGGGATTCCATTTCATGGGGCATTGGCATCAGTACTGGGGCAGGAGGGACCTGTACCGTTGGGATGGGCTTCACCTGTGTTCTAGCGAATAGGATAAATAGGTTGGTCACAAGGACTTTAAACTAGCAAGTTGGGGGGAAGGGAAGTGTAAAGCTATGGACAGTATAATGGTTAATGGAGATCAAGGCAGCAGGTTACGTGACAGGTTATTATGTAGAGATATGGGTTCAAAGACAAGGAAAATTAGGAGAAAGGGTAAGAGGAAAAATAAATTGCGAAAAGTTACTGATCAAGGTGTTAGGATTCATAACAAAGACATAAAAAACAGCATAAGTGTACTTTAACTGAATGCTCGTAGTATACGAAATAAGGTGAATGAGTTGATAGCGCAAATCATCGTGAATGACTATGATTTAGTGGCCATTATTGAAACATGGTTAAAAGATGGTCACGACTGGGAGTTAAATATCCAAGGGTATCACTATACGAAAGAATAGAATGGACGGTAAGGGCGGTGGTGTAGCTTTGTTGTTTAAGGATGGCATCCGGGCAATAGTAAGGGATGATATTGGTGCTATGGAGGACAAGGTTGAATAATTTTGGGTGGAAATCAGGAATAGTAAGGCGAAAAGGTCACTGATAGGAGTAGTCTATAGGCCACCAAATAGTAACAGGATGGTAGGGCAGGCAATAAGCAAAGAAATAACGGATGCATGTAGAAATGGTACAGCGGTTATCATGGGAGATTTTAATCTGCATATCGATTGGTTTAACCAGGTTGGTAAAGGCAGCCTTGAGGAGGAGTTTATAGAATGTGCCCGGGATAATTTCCTGGAACAGTATGTAATGGAACCTACAAGGGAACAAGCGGTCCTAGATCTGGTCCTGTGTAATGAGGCAGGATTGATTAATGATCTCATAGTTCGGGATCCTCTTGGAAGGAGTGACCACAATATGGTGGAATTTAAAATACAGTTGGAGGATGACAAGGTAAAATCAAACACTAGTGTTTTGTGCTTAAACAAAGGCGATTACAATGGGATGAGAGAAGAACTAGCTAAGGTAGACTGGGAGCAAAGACTTCATGGTGAAGCAGTTGAGGAACAGTGGAGAACCTTCCGAGCGATCTTTCACAGTGTTCAGGAAAGGTTCATACCGACAAAAAAGAAAGACGGTAGCAAGGGGAAAAATCGACCGTGGATATCTAAGGAGGTGAGGGGGAGTATCAAATTGAAGGAAAAAACATACAAAGTGGCAAAAATTAGTGGGAGACTAGAGGACTGGGAAGTCTTTAGGGGACAACAGAAAGCTACTAAAAAAAGCTATAAAGAAGAGTAAGGTAGACTATGAAAGTAAACTGGCTCAGAACATAAAAGCAGATAGTAAAAGCTTCTACAAATATGTAAGACAAAAAAGAGTGGCTAAGGTAAATATTGGTCCTTTGGAAGATGAGAAGGGAGATTTAATAATAGGAGACGGGGAAATGGCTGAGGAGCTGAACAGGTTTTTTGGGTCAGTCTTCACAGTGGAGGACACAAATAACATGCCAGTGACTGATGGAAATAAAGATATGATAGGTGAGGACCTTGAGATGATTGTAATCACTAAGGAGGCAGTATTGGGCAAGCTAATGGGGCTAAAGGTAGCCAAGTCTCCTGGCCCTGATGGGATGCATCCCAGAGTGTTAAAAGAGATGGCTAGGGAAATTGTAAACGCACTAGTGATAATTTATCAAAATTCATTAGACTCTGGGGTGGTCCCAGAGGATTGGAAAGTAGCAAACGTGGCACCACTGTTTAAAAAAGGAGGTCGGCAGAAAGCGGGTAATTATAGGCCGGTAAGCTTAACTTCGGTTGTAGGGAAAATGCTGGAATCTATCATTAAGGAGGAAATAGCGGGGCACCTGGAGGGAAATTGTCCCATTGGGCAGACGCAGCATGGGTTCGCAAAGGGTAGGTCGTGTCTGACTAATTTGGTAGAATTTTTTGAGGACGTTACCAGTGCAGTAGATAACGGGGAGCCAATGGATGTGGTATATCTGGATTTCCAGAAAGCTTTTGACAAGGTGCCACACAAAAGGGTGCTGCATAAACTAAAGATGCATGGCATTGAGGGTAAAGTGGTAGCATGGGTAGAGGATTGGTTAACTAACAGAAAACAGAGAGTGGGGATAAATGGGTGTTTCTCTGGTTGGCAACCTGTAACTAGTGGGGTCCCTCAAGGATCAGTGTTGGGCCCGCAGTTGTTCACAATTTACATAGACGATTTGGAGTTGGGGACCAAGTGCAATGTGTCAAAGTTTGCAGACGACACTAAGATGAGTGATAAAGCAAAAAGTGCAGAGGATACCGGAAGTCTGCAGAAGGATTTGGATAGATTAGGTGAATGGGCTAGGGTCTGGCAGATGGAATTCAATGTTGCCAAGTGTGAGGCTATCCATTTTGGGAGGAATAACAGCAGAATGGATTATTATTTAAACGGTAAGATGTTAAAACATGCTGCTGTGCAGAGGGACCTGGGTGTGCTGGTGCACGAGTCGCAAAAAGTTGGTGTGCAGGTGCAACAGGTGATTAAGAAGGCTAATCGAGTTTTGTCTTTCGTTGCTCGAGGGATGGAGTTCAAGACTAGGGAGGTTATGCTGCAATTGTATAGGGTGTTGGTGAGGCCGCATCTGGAGTATTGTGTTCAGTTTTGGTCTCCTTACCTGAGAAAGGACATATTGGCACTGGAGGGAGTGCAGAGGAGATTCACTAGGTAGATCCCAGAGTTGAGGGGATTAGATTATGTCGAGAGGTTGAGTAGACTGGGACTGTACTCATTGGAATTTAGAAGGATGCGGGGGGATCTTATTGAAACATATAAAATTATGAAGGGAATAGATAAGATAGATGCGGGCAGGTTGTTTCCACTGGTCGGGGCAAGCAGAACTAGGGGGCATAGCCTCAAAATAAGGGGAAGTAGATTTAGGACGGAGTGTAGGAGGAACTTCTTCACCCAAAGGGTTGTGAATCTCTGGAATTCCTTGCCCAGTGAAGCAGTTGAGGCTCCTTCTTTAAACGTTTTTAAGAAAAAGATAGATACCTTTCTAAAGAATAAAGGGATTCGGGGATATGGTGTACGGGCCGGAGAGTGGAGCTGAGTCCACAAAGATCAGCCATGATCTCATTAAATGGCGGAGCAGGCTCGAGGGGCCAGATGGCCTACTCCTGTTCCTAGTTCTTATGTTCTTATGTTTTGCAGTGCTGGAGGTGGCCCATCATTGTGTGGCAGCAGGATCTTCCAGCCTCACCCCTGTCAACAGTTTCCCGTTGTTTGTGCTCTCCATGCGTGGCAGGGTGTCACCATCGATGGGGTGGGGTGGAGGGTGGGGGCTGGGGTGTGGGGGCAGGAGTGTGGGGGTGGTGTGATGGGGGCACCCATAAGCCTCTGCACAACCACGGGCTACAATGGGCGGTCAGCTGGGTGCACAGCAAGATGGCTGCCTTGCAGGCCGTGGCAATGGCGGTCCGTGTCTGGTGGGGAGGGTCACCCCGACCCCACACCCCATCCCTTAGTCCTCCACGCCCCCTCATCACCCCCTTTGGGCCTGGCAGAAGAGCCCACCACTCAGCGGCCCACCCCCCCACCCCGCCCAGCGGCAGGGCCGGCAGCCTATTGCATGTCCTACCTCCTCTCTCTCCCTCATCGGTCATGGAGCCTGTTTCCCAATTTTTAAAACCACAAGTGAAACTCGCCCTCGGTAATTCTCCCCGGCGGAGACAGAGCATCGCAGAGGCCCTGGAGAATACTGGGTCAGAATACTGTGTCAGGCCCGCTAATAATATGCGAATGGCATTTACCGTACGTGCAGAATAGAACGGATTGACACCGCTGTCGAGGCACCGGAGGATGGCATTCTGGTGTCCGCCCGGTGCCCACCACGATTTTAGCTTCACAACCGATTCTCTGCCCTATCGTCTTTCCCGATTCCGCTGACGGAGAATCCTGCCCTTAGTTTCTGAAATGGAGAATCCCGCCCCATGTTCTCCTGCTGGAGCTGAATTGCACCTGAGTTGTACTCCCAGCTCAAGAAGCGATTCCCAATCCTTAGCCATGCGTTGGATTTCCTTGTCAGTGCTGGCCTGCTGAGAGAGGTGGCTGCCAAGCTATGGGATGAGTTTGACAAATTCCAGAGTCTCCCCTTCAACATACATGGGCTGTGAAATATTTGACTGACCAGCTGTGGGTTAATATGAGTTTTGTTTTGGCAACATTCAAGAACTGGCTGAGTTTCTTGCACACAGAACTGGGCTTGTAAATTTGGTGCAGAATAGACAATGACACTGCAGTCATCCTCAAACTGTTGACGATGTACATTTATGGTGGTCAGTTTAGATTTGGCACAGAGGGGAATGAGATTAAAGAGTTTTCCATCTAGGCAGTATTTAATACTCATACCAGAGGGCAGTTTATCTTGGAGGTGAATAACCACTGTCAGATAGATTGTAAATAGTATGGGGGCTATCACACAGCTTTGCTTGACTCAAGACAGTTGCTGTCATATCATCATAAAACAATGCAGGATTGTAATGAAGTTTCTCACAATTCTAAATCTTTGGAGCAGAATCTACAGAGCCTCACGATTTACTATGTCAAATGCTTTGGTCATGTTGATAAAAGCAGTGAGTTCCTGATGTCGTCCTTGACATTTTTCTTAGAATTATCTGGCAACAAAGACCATGGGCGGGATTCTCCGCTTGCCCACGCCGAAATCTCGAAATGCGATTGGACGGCGAATATCTACCGATGCCAATATCGGGGTAGGCGCAGGTATGACGCCAAATCGGGATGCTCCAGCTCACCGAAAATGACGTAAATGCATCGCTCGCCGCGCGGGGTAAAAGTCCAGTAGGTAAATCATTAACGGGCCCGATACTCTATTCTCCGGGGCCTCAGAGATTCACCGTCTTCGATGGAACGAGTTCTCAACAGCGTCGTTCACTTGTGGTTTTAAAAATGGTGAACGTGGCGTCCTGGCTGCTGAGCGAGAGAGAGGAGGTAGGAAAAGGCGTGGATTGACGCCTGGAGACCGGCCTGGATTGACATGGCCTGGAGACCGGCCTGGATTGACATGGCCTGGAGACCGGCCTGGATTGACATGGCCTGGAGACCGGCCTGGATTGACATGGCCTGGAGACCGGCCTGGATTGACATGGCCTGGAGACCGGCCTGGATTGACATGGCCTGGAGACCGGCCTGGATTGACATGGCCTGGAGACCGGCCTGGATTGACATGGCCTGGAGACCGGCCTGGATTGACATGGCCTGGAGACCGGCCTGGATTGACATGGCCTGGAGACCGGCCTGGATTAACATGGCCTGGAGACCGGCCTGGATTGACATGGCCTGGAGACCGGCCTGGATTGACATGGCCTGGAGACCGGCCTGGATTGACATGGCCTGGAGACCGGCCTGGATTGACATGGCCTGGAGACCGGCCATGCTGGCTGGGGCGGGGGGGCCCCTGCCAGGACGGGAGGGGGAGGGGGAGTGGGCTGAGCAGCTGGGATGCCCCCCTACGGGACTGGGGTGGTGCCCGGTTACTGACCGCCATTACGGTTGCCAGCTTGCTGCGCACCCACTGACCACCCACCTCGGCCCCTGGCTCTACACAGTGACACCGACCGTATAGGTGTTCCCACCTCCGTACCCCATCCCCTGCCTCCCCCGGCCCCAAACACCCCTCCCACCCAGCAGCCACCCACTGGGAGACCACCCACGGCCACACCCAAGGCAGTCCCCAGTGAGTGCAGTGCCTGCCAACAGCACCCCTAGCAGCAAAGGGGGGGGGGGGGGGCGCAAGAACTGGGGGCACTGATGAGGCCAGATACCAAAGGGGCAGTGGTGCGGGGGTGGGAGATGGACATGTATGGATGGAGCCCGCAGTGACAACTGGGGCCACCGTGTAGCCCATGGAACCTGGTTGGACACGGGAATATACGCCAGGCTAACATGTTGGCCTTCCACCCCCTGCAGACAATAGCATTTGGACATCAACCTGCAATGCTGCCCGCTGTGGTGATGGCCGCAGCCCTGTGGCCGTTTGAGTGGGGGCCGCTCAGAGGAGGGGGAAGCTGCAACAGCAGAGCGGGCAGCAGAGGGGCAGCTGGCAGCCGCAGAGAATGTAGGGACGACCGCAACAGGCCGAGGAGGAGGAGGAGGTGTCAAGGAAGCGCCGCATGAGACCTCGCGTGAACCAGTGGCGGCTGTCATTCGAGGACCTGCCGGACCGGGCATGCCGTCGGAGACGATGAGCAGAGAGACAGTGCGACACATCTGCCACATGTTGGCACACCTGGCACCGCAGGGGTATGGGGGTGGCCACCAGCTACCTGTGCCGGTCAAGGTGACAGTCGCCCTGAACTTCTATGCCACGGGGTCCTTCCAGTCGCCAAGTGGAGACGTGTCTGGGATCTCACAGACCTCGGTGCACAGGTCCATCTGCACCATCACGGAGGCCCTATATGTCCAGACGCCTCAATACATCCAGTTCCATGTGGACCAAGCCCACAAGTATTCCCGGGCAGCGTTCGCTGCCATTGCCGGGATGTCCCGGGTCTAGGGGGCAATAGACGGGATGCATGTCGCCCTACGGGCACTGGCGTATAACAGGCTGCTGTACACAAACTGAAAGGGGTACCACTCAAAGGACATCCAGCTGATCTGTGACCATCAGTTGCGCATCGTGCTCCCGGGCAGTGTGCATGACTCCTTCATCCTAGCACACTCGGTGATCCCTGAGCTTTGACAAAGGGTCACCTGGACTCGAAGCGTTAGCTCTTTTCTCTCCCTACAGATGCCGCCAGACCTGACCACCACTCCCCCGCCCCCCGCCCCCCATCCCCTGCCCCCCCACGGTTGCGGCCGTGGCTGATGATACCTATCCAGAGGTCACAGACCAACGCCCCCGCGTCAAACGCGATTTCGGGGCGGGGCTGCAGAGAATCCAGCCCAGTGTTTCTGAGAGGAATTCCTCAGCCACAGAATAACGTGTGTCAGGATTTTCACTGCTATGGACAGAGGGAAATACCTCAATAGTTTCTACAGCATGATTTATTTCCCTTCTTGAAGATAATTGAAATTGTCGCATTCCTGAAGTCAGGCAAGGTGTGGGATGGGTAGTTCTTTTCCCTCCCAAACCCTAGGATGAGTGCATGGAGTCTTGTTGTGAGCAAGAGCCCAGCAGCTTTGAAGATCTGAGCTGGAATACCATGATGGCTGCCAGATTTTCATTCATCTGATTGCTTGTTGCAGCTTTCCTATTGATGGTGGTTCAGCTATGGATTCTACCACAGAGAACGGAAGGTTTCACCTGGAAGGCATCAGCTGCCTCTGTAGATTCATGGCTGAGGATTTTAAAAAAAATGTTCTTTTCAATGTTAACGGAAGGTATTGTCATCCTTAAGAAGAGAAAGAACATCCTGTGAGTGAAGAGGATTTTACCCATTTGATCTAGGTCTATCAATGGCCCTGGTAGAATCAAAAAAGCTTTGCATGTTGTCATGATATTCAAACATACATCATAACACAAACATAATGATAGACAAACCAACGGACCAATTAGCACACATAACACGACAGCCAATCACAGACAAGAGCAGACACAGTATAAGACAAGAAACACGACACTTCCTGGGCAGTCCATCTGGAGACAGCACAGGGCCAGGACCTCATAGAACATAGAACATAGAACATAGAACAATACAGCGCAGTACAGGCCCTTCGGCCCACGATGTTGCACCGAAACAAAAGCCATCTAACCTACACTATGCCATTATCATCCATATGTTTATCCAATAAACTTTTAAATGCCCTCAATGTTGGCGAGTTCACTACTGTAGCAGGTAGGGCATTCCACGGCCTCACTACTCTTTGCGTAAAGAACCTACCTCTGACCTCTGTCCTATATCTATTACCCCTCAGTTTAAAGTTATGTCCCCTCGTGCCAGCCATATCCATCCGCGGGAGAAGGCTCTCACTGTCCACCCTATCCAACCCCCTGATCATTTTGTATGCCTCTATTAAGTCTCCTCTTAACCTTCTTCTCTCCAACGAAAACAACCTCAAGTCCATCAGCCTTTCCTCATAAGATTTTCCCTCCATACCAGGCAACATCCTGGTAAATCTCCTCTGCACCCGCTCCAAAGCTTCCACGTCCTTCCTATAATGCGGTGACCAGAACTGTACGCAATACTCCAAATGCGGCCGTACCAGAGTTCTGTACAGCTGCAACATGACCTCCCGACTCCGGAACTCAATCCCTCTACCAATAAAGGCCAACACTCCATAGGCCTTCTTCACAACCCTATCAACCTGGGTGGCAACTTTCAGGGATCTATGTACATGGACACCTAGATCCCTCTGCTCATCCACACTTTCAAGAACTTTACCATTAGCCAAATATTCCGCATTCCTGTTATTCCTTCCAAAGTGAATCACCTCACACTTCTCTACATTAAACTCCATTTGCCACCTCTCAGCCCAGCTCTGCAGCTTATCTATATCCTTCTGTAACCTGCTACATCCTTCCACACTATCGACAACACCACCGACTTTAGTATCGTCTGCAAATTTACTCACCCACCCTTCTGCGCCTTCCTCTAGGTCATTGATAAAAATGACAAACAGCAACGGCCCCAGAACAGATCCTTGTGGTACTCCACTTGTGACTGTACTCCATTCTGAACATTTCCCATCAACCACCACCCTCTGTCTTCTTTCAGCTAGCCAATTTCTGATCCACATCTCTAAATCACCCTCAATCCCCAGCCTCCATATTTTTTGCAATAGCCTACCGTGGGGAACCTTATCAAACGCTTTGCTGAAATCCATATACACCACATCAACTGCTCTACCCTCGTCTACCTGTTCAGTCACCTTCTCAAAGAACTCAATAAGGTTTGTGAGGCATGACCTACCCTTCACAAAGCCATGCTGACTATCCCTGATCATATTATTCCTATCTAGATGATTATAAATCTTGTCTCTTATAATCCCCTCCAAGACTTTACCCACTACAGACGTGAGGCTCACCGGTCTATAGTTGCCGGGGTTGACTCTGCTCCCCTTTTTGAACAAAGGGACCACATTTGCTGTCCTCCAGTCCTCTGGCACTATTCCTGTAGCCAATGATGACATAAAAATCAAAGCCAAAGGTCCAGCAATCTCTTCCCTGGCCTCCCATAGAATCCTAGGATAAATCCCATCAGGTCCCGGGGACTTATCTATTTTCAGCCTGTCCAGAATTGCCAACACCTCTTCCCTACGTACCTCAATGCCATCTATTCTATTAGCCTGGGGCTCAGCATTCTCCTCCACAACATTATCTTTTTCCTGAGTGAATACTGACGAAAAATATTCATTTAGTATCTCGCCTATCTCTTCAGACTCCACACACAATTTCCCATCCCTGTCCTTGACTGGTCCTACTCTTTCCCTAGTCATTCGCTTATTCCTGACATACATATAGAAAGCTTTTGGGTTTTCCTTGATCCTTCCTGCCAAATACTTCTCATGTCCCCTCCTTGCTCGTCTTAGCTCTCTCTTTAGATCCTTCCTCGCTACCTTGTAACTATCCATCGCCCCAACCGAAACTTCACACTTCATCTTCACATAGGCCTCCTTCTTCCCCTTAACAAGAGATTCCACTTCCTTGGTAAACCACGGTTCCCTCGCTCGACGCCTTCCTCCCTGTCTGACCGGTACATACTTATCAAGAACACGCAGTAGCTGATCCTTGAACAAGCCCCACTTATCCAGTGTGCCCAACACTTGCAGCCTACTTCTCCACCTTATCCCCCCCAAGTCACGTCTAATGGCATCATAATTGCCCTTCCCCCAGCTAGAACTCTTGCCCTGCGGTGTATACTTATCCCTTTCCATCATTAACGTAAACGTCACCGAATTGTGGTCACTGTCCCCAAAGTGCTCTCCTACCTCCAAATCCAACACCTGGCCTGGTTCATTACCCAAAACCAAATCCAACGTGGCCTCGCCTCTTGTTGGCCTGTCAACATATTGTTTCAGGAAACCCTCCTGCACACACTGTACAAAAAACGACCCATCTATTGTACTCGAACTATATCTTTTCCAGTCAATATTTGGAAAGTTAAAGTCTCCCATAATAACTACTCTGTTACTTTCGCTCATATCCAGAATCATCTTCGCCATCCTTTCCTCTACATCCCTAGAACTATTAGGAGGCCTATAAAAAACTCCCAACAGGGTGACCTCTCCTTTCCTGTTTCTAACTTCAGCCCATACTACCTCGGAAGAAGAGTCCCCATCTAGCATCCTCTCCGCCACCGTAATACTGCTCTTGACTAGCAGCGCCACACCTCCCCCTCTTTTGCCTCCTTCTCTGAGCTTACTAAAACACCTAAACCCCGGAACCTGCAACATCCATTCCTGTCCCTGCTCTATCCATGTCTCCGAAATGGCCACAACATCGAAGTCCCAGGTACCAACCCACGCTGCCAGTTCCCCTACCTTGTTTCGTATACTCCTGGCATTGAAGTAGACACACTTCAAACCACCTACCTGAACACTGGCCCCCTCCTGCGACGTCAAATCTGTGCTCCTGACCTCTATACTCTCATTCTCCCTTACCCTAAAACTACAATCCAGGTTCCCATGCCCCTGCTGCTTTAGTTTAAACCCCCCCAAAGAGCACTAACAAATCTCCCCCCCAGGATATTTGTGCCCCTCAGGTTCAGATGTAGACCATCCTGTCTGTAGAGGTCCCACCTTCACCTCATTAGCAAGACACTCACACCGTCACAACGTGCTGAGTACCAAGTCAGATGTATAAATAGTTAGATGAAATAAAACTGTGTTGTACCAATCGCAACCGTGTTGGTTCGTCTGTACCTCAGAGCACCCAACACCTCATGATACCAGGAGTGAATCGATACCTACCGGCAAATCTGCCATCCTGAGCCATGGACACCCGCAACAAACCGCAGCCGTTGCAAGTTGCTGGGAACCTGGGCACAAATTGGAAGCTCTTCAAGCAGCGATTCGAACTCTTCATGCAAGCCAATGAAAAACAGGGCGCCTCGGACGAAACAAAGATTGCCATGCTCCTCACTACCGCAGGTCAGCACGCCATCGATGTATACAACTCCTTGGTGTTCGCGGAAGGCGAGAACAAAGCTAAGTATGACACGGTCCTCCTCAAGCTCGACAAGCACTTCAACGTTGAGGTCAACGAAAGCTTTGAGAGGTATGTCTTTCAGCAGCGCCTGCAAGGTAAGGATGAGCTCTTTCAGTCCTTCTTGACGCACCTCCGCATACTCACGCAGTCCTGCGGTTACGACACCACCTCAGAGTCCATGATCCGGGACCAGATCGTTTTTGGCGTTGCCTCCAGTGGCCTACGCCAGCAGCTTCTAAAAATTAAAGGCCTGACCTTAGCATCTGCAGTTAAAGCCTGTGTCCTGCATGAGAATGCGACCAGCCGCTATGCCCAATTTTAGGCGACCGAATCGGCACGGAGGGGGTCCCACGCGATCGAATCGGCAAGCCAGGCCGCCCACGAGGCCAAACGCGTCCAGGCAATCGAGTTTCTCCCGGCCCGCGGCCCGGACGAGGGCGGCCGTTTCGCGCGCTTTTTAAGGCCTCCCGCGTTTGTGTGCGCCAAAACCTACGGCAACACTGAGGGACGTGCTGCGCAAGCGCGCCCGACGCAAGACCGAACTGCGCATGCGCAGTGGCGTAACGAACGCCATGACGTCATGACGTGCGGCAACTGTGGAGCTGCAAATTTAAAAGGGCAATGTCCTGCAAAAACCCGACAATGCCTACGCTGTGGCAAGATGGGCCACTACGCTGCGTACTGTCGAGCGGCTGAACCTGTTGATCTTCCACATCTCCGACAACCTCGCAGACACGTGCGGACCATCCAGCCTCCACATCACGACATCCAAACCGACGACACAGATGACCAAGACGCCTTCCGGGTTGCGGTCATTGATGTGAACCGGGTCAACACCATCAATCCGGGCGATGAATGGAGTGCCACCCTGACGGTCAACCGATCGCCGATCACTTTCCGCCTGGACACTGGCGCCTCCGCCAACCTCATAGCATGGTCAGCCTTCTATACCATGAAGGTCAGACCACCAATCCAGCCATCCCGGTGCAAGATGGTCGACTACAACGGGAACGTTATCCCGGCCATGGGATCCTGCCAGCTCCAGGTGACACACAAAACACACACGGCCACACTCTCGTTCGAGATAGTTGGCTCATCGAAGGACTCCCTGCTGGGCGCACAGGCATGCAAGGCTCTCCACCTTGTGCAACGAATTCTCTCTCTCTCTCCAGACTTCCCGGATGCAGAGTTCTACGCACAGCTCCAATCGCTCCTCGCCCACAATCAGGAGGCATTCGAAGGCATGGGAACACTGCCATACACCTACCGAATTCGCCTCAAACCGGACGCCATCCCGGTCGTTCACGCACCTCGCAGGGTTCCTGCGCCACTTAAAGACCGCCTCAAGCAGCAGCTGCAGGATCTCTAGGACCAAGGGGTCCTATCCAGAGTCACGGAGCCCACGCCATGGGTCAGTTCCATGGTGTGTGTCAAGAAGCCCTCTGGCGAGCTCCGCATCTGTATTGACCCCAAAGACCTCAATAATAATATTATGAGGGAACGTTATCCCATACCCAAATGGGAGGAGATCACCAGTGAAATGGCCCAGGCGAAGATATTCACGAAACTGGATGCTTCTAAAGGATTTTGGCAGATCCAACTGGACCCGTCCAGCCGAAAGCTATGACCCTTCAACACCCCTTTCGGCAGGTTCTGCTACAACCGGATGCCATTTGGCATCATCTCGGCATTCCAGGTCTTCCATAGAATCATGGAGCAGATGATGGAAGGCATCGAAGGGGTGCACGTATATGTGGACGATGTCATCATCTGGTCCACCTCACCGCAGGAGCACATACATCGTCTCCAACGCGTTTTTGCCCGCATACGGGAAAACGGCCTGCGCCTCAACCGAGCCAAGTGCTCCTTTGGCCAGGCCGAGTTGAAGTTCCTGGGGGACCATATCTCCCGGTCAGGGGTCCGTCCGGATGCAGACAAGGTGAGCGCCATCACAGCCATGCCGCAGCCGGCCGACAAGAAGGCTGTCCTACGCTTCCTTGGCATGGTCAACTTCCTGGGGAAGTTCATTCCCAACCTTGCCTCCCACACGACGACTCTGCGCCACCGCGTCAGAAAATCCACAGAGTTCCAGTGGCAACACACACACCAGCTGGAACGGGAGGAGCTCAAACGCAAACTCACTATGGCACCAGTGTTGGCGTTTTTTGATATGTCTCGTGCCACCAAAATCTCAACTGATGCCAGCCAATCCGGCATTGGAGCAGTGCTCCTGCAGAGGAATGACACGGCATCATGGGCCCCAGTGGCCTATGCATCGCGGGCCTTGACCCCCACAGAGCAGCGCTACGCGCAAATCGAAAAAGAATGCCTGGACTTGCTAACCGGTTTAGACAAGTTCCACGATTATGTCTATGGTCTTCCACGGTTCACGGTCGAAACTGACCACCGCCCCCTGGTCAGCATAATAAACAAGGACCTGAACGAGATGACCCCTCGCCTCCAGCGCATCCTACTTAAACTCAGGAGGTACGACTTCCAACTGGTCTACACTCCAGGGAAGGACCTCATCGTGGCGGATGCCCTATCCAGAGCAGTGAGCACGCCGCCAGATGCGGAGGGGTTCGTATGTCAGGTCGAGGCACAGATGGCTTTTACAGCGGCAAATCTGCCGGCTGACGACTCCAGTCTGGCCCGTATCCACCGAGAGACTGCGGCCGACCCCCTTCTGCAGCGAGTGATGCGCCACATGGCGGGAGGATGGCTCAAAGGGCAGTGCCCGCAGTTCTACAATGTACGAGACGACCTAGCCATCATTGATGGTGTCCTTCTGAAGCTGGACCTAAATGTGATTCCGCACAGCATGCGCCAGCTGGTTCTCGATCAACTACACAAAGGCCACTTGGGGGTCGATAAGTGCAGACGGAGGGCTCGAGGGGCGGTATACTGGCCGGGCATCAGTGACGATATTGCCAACATGGTGCTCAACTGTACAACCTGCCAGAGGTTTCAGCCGGCGCAACCTCCTGAGATGCTTCTGCCCCATGAGCTGGTGATGTCCCCCTGGGCGAAGGTGGGTGTCGACCTATTTCACACGCTCGGCATGGACTATGTCATCATAGTTGACTACTTCTCAAACTACCCAGAAGTCATACGCCTGCACGATTTGACGTCGTCTGCTGTCATCAGGGCCTGCAAAGACACCTTTGCTCGCCACGGCATTCCGATGACTGTCATATCGGACAATGGGCCCTGTTTTGCCAGCCATGAATGGTCGTCCTTTACTGCTTCGTATGGCTTCACACACGTGACGTCCAGCCCTCTGCATCCCCAGTCCAATGGAAAGGCGGAGAAGGGCGTTCACATTGCCAAGCGGCTCCTCTGCAAGGCTGTTGCTGCCGGGTCGGACTTCTACCTCGCCCTGCTGGCCTATCGCTCGGCCCCACTAGCCACTGGTCTCTCACCAGCACAGCTGCTGATGGGTCGCGCCCTCAGAACCACTGTGCCTTCCATCCTGGCACCAACAATAGACCATGCTCCGGTACTGCATAGGATGCAACTGCAGTGCGATCGGCAGAAGAGGTCGTTCGACATACGGGAAACTGATCTTCCCTCCCTGGCCCCTGGAGACAACGTCCGCATCCACCTACCAGACTGTGGCTGGTCAGCACCTGCCGAAGTTCTCCGACGCGTGGCTCCCCGCTCGTTCCTGGTACGCGTGCCGGATGGATCCGTGCGTAGGTGCAATCGCCGAGCCCTTCGCTTACTTCCACGCTCGCAACGGGACCCTACACAGACGCCGTGTCCTCCACTGGTTCCTGATAGCGACTTCGTGGAGCTGCCATATACCATGCCCCTTCTATCGCCGCCCGTGGCCAGGCTCGCACCTCAGCCGGTGGTTCTCGACCCACCCTTGAGGCGGTCAACCCGAATTCGTCGCCCACCTACTAGACTGGACTTATGAGACTGTTCACACGTCAAACTTTAGCAACTACTGTTTTGTAACATGTCACTGTTTTATCGTTCCAGGCCTCGTTTGATCGTTCCAAATTTCAACGTTGTTCTTCTTTTGTTATGGTACAACCTCGTTAGCATGTCACACCTGACATCGCCCCTTGTATATAGTTAAGCCCCATGTACATGATGTAAATATCACGCACACACACCTTTAGCTGCACTCAGGACACATTTATATTTATAACCACGTAGGCACATAATCTTGTAAAAAAGGGGGGATGTCATGATATTCAAACATACATCATAACACATACATAATGATAGACAGACCAACGGACCAATTAGCACACATAACACGACAGCCAATCACAGATAAGAGCAGACACAGTATAAGACAAGAAACACGACACTTCCTGGGCAGTCCATCTGGAGACAGCACAGGGCCAGGACCTCATTAGCAAGACACTCACACAGTCACAACGTGCTGAGTACCAAGTCAGATGTATAAATAGTTAGATGAAATAAAACTGCGTTGTACCAATCGCAACCATGTTGGTTTGTCTGTACCTCAGAGCACCTAACACCTCACATGTCATAATGGTTTGTATATTGGATCTCATGGGCTTTCTCTTCTCACCACATGTCCTTTACTGTCTGATTTATCTTTCTGCATCAACCTTGAGCTGTTGGAATTCTGCCTTCTTGAGTTGCGACCTTGGGTTTTTCTGCCAGACAATGAAGGCTGCTTGTTTTTGTCTTGGTGATGACAATGCTCACACTCAATGGCCTGGTCACAGGAATCTAGTACAGCTGACTTTATTTGATTCCACTGTTCCGGAATTCAGTTAGCTATGTGAAAATTTTCCAGATTGTTCGTGAACTGCCCTAGGAGTTCCTCTCCTTGGTTGGGCTGTGTTAGGGCTGAGACCTTAAAATGTCTTGGTGCTAGTGGATGTTCATCGCGGCAAGTCTAACTTCTGTCCAGAAGGCAGTAGTCCCTTGCATGGATCGAGTGACACAGGCATCACTTAGATCTTTGATCTGAACAATGACATAATCCAGGAGAATCATAGAATTTACAGTGCAGAAGGAGGCCACCCAGCCCACCAAGATTGCACCGGCCCCTGGAAAGAGCACCCTACCCAAGCCCACACCTCCAACCTATCCCGAAAATCCAGTAACCCCATCCAACCTTTTTGGACACTAAGGGCAATTTATCATGGCCAATTCACCTAACCTGCACATCTTTAGATGGTGGGAGGAAACCGGAGCACCTGGAGGAAACCCACACAGACATGGGGAGAACAGACAGTGACCCAAGCCGGAATCGAACCTGGGACCCTGGAGCTGTGAAGCAACTGTGCTAACCACTGTACTACCATGCTGCCCTAGGTGACAATGGAGGATCTAGGATGCTTCCATGTGGTTTTGTATTTCCTTCTGTTGGAAGAAGGTGTTTGTTATAATGAGGCCTTGCTGAGCACACATTAACAGTAGGAGGACATCATTTGCATTGGCTCTTCCCACCCCATTGTCCTAAACTTCAGACACTGGAGTCACGGCCAACCCTGGCATTAAAGACCTCAGACCGATGATCTTTCCTTCTTTTGGATGGCAATGGCGATTTCATCAACGTCAGAATCGAATGTTTCCTTAACATTTAATAATAATAATAATAATCACTTATTGTCACAAGTAGGCTTCAATGAAGTTACTGTGAAAAGCCCCTAGTCGCAACATTCCGTCGCTTGTTCGGGGAGGCTGGATCGGGAATTGAACCCGCGCTGCTGGCATTGTTCTGCATTGCAAGCCAGCTATTTAGCCCACTGTGCTGAACCAGCCCCTAACATTTCATCAGAATTAAGGCTCTAAACATAAGCACTAATTATAGTGACATATAGTGACTCATAATGGCTAACCTGTTGGTGAAACGGGAGTCAGGGGAGTTCTGGGGAATTCTGTCAGTGCATCCAAAATCCTATTCTGAATGGCAAACCAACTCCATCAGAATGAGGATCGCTGTCAGCCTTTCTTTTGCAGTCAAAGGTGTATCCTCTGCTTGTTTCTTCATCTGCCCCTCCTCAAGAAGCAGCTCTCACTGAGGGCCAATTTAATATTAATTTGGAATTTTGATATTTAATATGAGATGAATACAGTTCTTGACACCCTTGACATTCTCCATGAGCATTCTAACATTCCAAGTCACAAAATGCTTCCTTTGACCATGAAGATGGAGATCCTGCAGGGCATGCTTACCCAGCCAGGAGAAAATAGGACAGCCTATTGTTAGGGCACACTTTCTCGTCCCTTCTCTTTTTGGGGTGAGCCAAGGATATCCAGATACTGCTGCCCAAAGACACCTCTGTCCTGAAGCAGGTATCCAATGACCTTCATTTAAAAAAAAAAATTTAGAGCACCCAATAATTTTTTCCAATTAAGGGGCAATTTAGTGTGGCCAATTTGCCTATCCTGCACATCTTTGGGTTGTGGGGATGAAACCCATGCAGACACTGGGAGAATGTGCAAACTCCACACAGACAGTGACCCAGGGCTGGGATTCGAACCCAGGTCCTCAGCACCATAGGCAGCAATGCTAACCACTGTGCCACCGTGCTGCACTCCAATGACCTTCATGTCTTCAGCCCTTCATTCCCTGTGTGCAGGTTCTTAACCAGGGTTCCCTATGTTTACATCCCTATCCCTGTTGCTAATTCTCCATTCCACAGTGCTTGGTAAATGGACCTGGTAGAAGCCTACATGTGATTTTGTTTAATGTGGCAACCTGTCATTGCCCACATAATCTTGAAGGTTGGTGGTCATTTTTCAGGGACATATCAAACCAGGTGATCAAGATTACTTTGCCGCTGCAGCCTTCCTCCTTCTGTACAGCCGCCCAGAAGCACAGTTTCCTGTTGCCAATTCTGCTATTGAAGACCTCTTGGACTGTGCTTTATCTGGCACCTCACCTCCACCTTGCTACCATGGAGGGCCCTACTGGAAGCAAGGAGCTCCCAACAGCATTCCTCAACATATCATCGGAGTGCACAAGCTTTTCCAACATGCCAAGATGGCTACACAGGGAGAAGGGGGAGTTTGTTTGATAACACATTTGTAAAGCACTTTGGGACACATTACTATGTTAAAGATACTTTAGAAATGTTGTTAAGTCTTTGCGAATGCCAGTAAAGGGCCTGTTTGAGATTCACTTGTCAAAATGTGTTTGTAATAGACAATAACGTACACTGTACATGCTGCAGTCAATATTCTAAGGCACTTCGTAGCCAAACTAGCAATTCTTAAAAAGGTACCTCTTACATTGTTTTAGTTATTTTATTGTGATGCTGGGAGGAGCAGGGGAAATCTTCACAGCTTCACATTACATTCACAACCTACTGAAGGCCATGTCTCACACCTTCCAGATTGTCCAAGGCTCCTGTCCTCTCTTCTGGACTCTCCAGAGGACTCCAAATGGTGTGTGAACAGGCTGGATCTTAACGCCTCTTTGTGAGCTGGCTCCTGCACCTTGCCCATAATAAATAAAATAGGCTGATGTACTGAGTGTTCATGGACCTCCTGCCTCTAGTTATGTGTACCACTGGGATCGTGCTTGAATTCAGCCATGATCCAATTTCCAGGCCAAGGTTCATAATCATTACAACAATATTTACAACGAAGTACAATTTTCTAGTTTCTGAAGTGGGTAGCTGATATCTTCATTTATTGGCAGCAAAGTTTTGGGTATATAGAAAGCAAATTGGAGAAATATTTAAAATCCTTTATTTGTTGTCACTACAATTGAACATGTCTTTGCATTTCTGCATTGGTTGGAAAAGGACCATAAATGTTCACGTGATTATCACAGGGTGGACAACATTCTCAGATTTGAACATACGTTTTGAAACTGAACGGAACTGTGCAAGAAATGGGCTTTGACTTACTGAAGGGGTGAGTTTCAGCTCCGATCTTTCCCTGTCTCCTTGTTCAAAGAATTCACTAGTAACCAGTTCTGCAACCTGCAAGAGGATTAGAGGTTTCAGTGAGGGGAGAATCTGTTCTGTGAATGCTTTCTCATCAGCTTTCATTATTACGTTTGATTCTCCATTGTTAGATGCTGCAGTTCTCTTTTGTCAATGTCTTAGCTAATCACTATGAATGAACAGCACTCTGAACCGATGTAATATTGCATTTAGAGTCAAATGGCATTCATTAACATGTATGGAAGCATATTGATAGTTCTGAAAATTGAACCACGAGAGAGGAATTTCTACCTTAACATGGTAGAATGCAAAGCTTTTCTCTCTTCGTTATAAAAGAACAAAAAATTTGGCTTCCCAGACTGAACTGCAAAGGTTCTCCTCTATCGTACAACCAGTTAGCTGGTTCAGGAAATGTGAATATTTCAGATGACAAAATTGAAGTTTGAATTCTCTCCGTAAAGACAAAAGTCTCAGTGGACAGTAAGTTGCTATTGAGCAGAGGGGCAGGTAGTGGAGATGGGGAAATGGATAGCATGAAAGAAAATAATTGTTCGGAAATTACAAAATGGAGCAAAGCCCAAACAGTCCATGTTGGTATTTATCCCAGTAGCATTTGAATGCAGCTTATGGTTAATTTGTAAGTTGTTATATTAAAGGCTTATCCTGGTATCTAGGCTGCTGAAATTATATTTTCTGAAAACATCAGGGTCATAAGATCATAAGAAATAGGAGCAGGAGTAGGCCATTTGGCCCCTCAGGCATGTTCCACCATTCAATAAGATTACTGTGGCCTTAACTCCACCTCCCTGTCTGCCTCCCCATAACCCTTGATTCCATTGAAATTAAAAATCTATCAAACTCAGCCTTGAATATGTTCAATGACCCAACCTCACTGTTTTCTAGGGTAGAGAATTTTAAAGTCTAGCATAGCTGCCCTTTGAAATGGCCGAGCAAGCTATTCAGTTGAACCAAACCACTACAAAGTTTACAAAAAGGAATGAAATTAGACGGGACCACCCAGCATCGATCTAGACACAGGAAACAACACCAAACCCATGTTGTCCCTGCAAAGTTCTACTTACTAATGCCTGGGAGCTAAAATTGGGAGAGCTGTCCCACCAACTAGACAAGCAACAACTGTGATGCTGGGGACCTCAGGAAGAGGCCGAGATGGATCATATACTCGGTACTTCTGGATGAGGCTGGTTGCAAATGCTTCAATCTTGCCCTTTTGCATTATCATTGAGGATGGTGATCCTCCAGTGATACTCACTGAATCATGCCTCACAATGGCACAGACACCATCATTGCCATCCTGTTCTGGAGGTGGCGGAACAGTGGTATATTGTCAGGACGGAATTGCCCTGGGAATCTTCAACATTGATTCGGGACCCCATGACGTTTCATGGCATCGGGTCAAACATGGGCAAGGAAACCTCCTGCTAATTACCACCTGCTCCACCCCTCAGTACTCCTCCATGCTTAAAACCAATTTGAAGAAGTGCTGAGGGTGGCAAGGGCACAGAATGTACTCTAGCTGGAGCACCTCACTATCCATCACCAAGAGTGGCTCGATAGCACCACTACTGAACAAGCTGATATTCTAAAGGACATAACTGCTCGACTGAGTCGGTGGCAGATGGCGAGAGAACCAACAAGAGGGAAAAACCTTGTCTTCAATAATGCAACTGTTGCAGATGTATTTGTCCATGAGAGCATTGGTAAGAGTGACCACCACACAATCCTTGTGGAGGCAAACTCCTGTTTCACATTGAGTGTGCCCTCCATTGTATTGTGTTGCACCACAACCATGCTAAATGGAATAGATTTCAAACAGATCTAGCCACTCAAAATTGGTCATACATGAGGCACTGTGTGCAACCAGCAGAATTGTTCTCAGCCATAATCTGTAACCTCATTGACTGGCATATCCCCCATTCTACTATTACCATCAAGGCAAGGGATCAATCCTGTTTCAATGAAGAGTGCAGGAGGAAATGCCAGAAGCAACAGCAGGCATACCTAAAAAGATGAGGGGTGGGATTCTGTTTCTGAGACTAAGAGCTGGATTCTCCGATTCTGCGACTATGTCCACAGGAACCGTCTGGTCTTACGACCAAAATGCTGGCACCACCCCCACACCGATCCAACGGCCGGTGGGGGGCTAGCAGCGTAAAGCCCCCGGCTGTACCTACGGATATGGCTGCAGAATGGCCGGGTCCTTGGCCGCACATGTGCACGGTGGCGGCCTGCGATGGCTGTGCCGTTCAACATGGCACCAGCCTCGCGTGGACCCGGCCTGCCAAAATCTGCCCACCTGTAAACTCCCTCGCCACCCCCGGACCAAGCCCCACCAATCCCCCTAGCGCCCGCCGAAGCTCCCCCTGCCAGCGGAACGGCTCCCCCCCTGACTGGCGGCGCTGGACACAGTCCGCAGCCGCCACGCGAGGTCCCTGACACTTGTGAGGACACACTGTCGGGGACTCGGCCCATGGGGGGCGGAGTATCGCGGGAGGGCCTCAGGCGACATCCCGAGGCCGTCCCGACGGCGTGAGGCGTACTCCTCGAGTACGCTGTTTTTGAGGGGGCGGAGCATCGGAAAAATGGAGCCTCCTCCGATTCCAACATAAAAATACATTCTCCTATTGATTGCCGAATGGGGTTTCGGCGTCGGCAATCGGAGAATCCAGCCCTAAGAATTGACGCCGACACAGAATCTGTGGACGTTCACAACAGCAAAACTGGTGCCGAACCTGGATCGATTCAGCAACTGTGGAGGGGCTAGCACCAACGCCACATGGAACATGGAACACAATTTATTCCAATGAAAAATGGTGCGGGATTCATTGGATCCGTGATTGAGACTTGAGAGGCTGACAAGCTGCAGCTGCAAATACACATTACAATCCCCACACACACTCATCCCCGCCAACAAGATGGCACTGGTTGTGCTGCAGCGCGTCCATACAGCTGTTAGGTCAGCTGGGGCCAGAGGGCACCGAGGAAGGTTGGCCTGGGGAGATACCTATATGACCTGTGGCACTAAGTTCACAGTGGGCTGTTAGCGGTGTGTGCAGCTGCATGGCTGCATTGTCATCTGCGGCCATGCCCATCCATCCCGACCCATAGCCCACCGCGTGGCCATCCCCCGCTACTCCCTCCGGCCCTGGCAGAACCGCACAGGCCAGCAGCACAATTGTCAGCAAACTATGGCGGTGTTGGACATTTTCGTACTGTCTTTCTCTCCCTCAGCAGCCACAACGCCGGTTTCATGATTTTTAAAAGCACATGTGACAAGCACCATTAGGCACTCGGCGCATTGGGGGTGGAGCATCGTGGAGGCCCAAGAGAATAATTATAATAATAATAATCGGTTATTGTCACAAGTAGGCTTCAATGAAGTTACTGTGAAAAGGCCCTAGTCGCCACATTCCGGCGCCTGTTCGGGGAGGCCGGTACGGGAATTGAACCCGCGCTGCTGGTCTTGTTCTGCATTACAAGCCAGCTATTTAGCCCACAGTGCTAAACCAACCCCAGAATACTGGGTCGGGCCCGCTAATCGCATGCAAATGGTGTTTTCTGTACGTGCATTCTGTACCGCATTGACGCCGCTTGTGGTATTATTATAACTGTAAGAACTGCAAGGGTTAATGGAGTGCTTAGAGTAGCCACTAGAGGGAGCTACAGTTACAACTATAAAAGGCAGTGATGGTAAGCCTTGTTGGAGTGTGTGTGCAGGAGTTAGCTAGAGAGAGGCAGAAGTACAAATAGTATTTGTGAGATCAGATCATTGTCTACATCAGTAGTGAGATTCGCTGTAGGTGAGTGTAGTTTAAATGTTATTAATCAACTGTGTATTCTTTAGGAGTACATGTCGAATCCAAGTTAGTAGTGTTAATAAATTTATAGCTTTGTTTAAGTTCAAGCATTTTGTTGTCTTTGTGAACACTATGCCAACCATCCTGAGATAAGCAATGCAAAGAACACCACATGTTACCAGGAGTGGAAAACTTTAAATAGTAATGGTCCCACATGGTACCAAGAGTCTATTTCTGTTAGGAAACAACAGTTAGATTAGGAAAGAATATCATTAGGAGCTTGATGAAACAATCCAGAAGCTACAGAACTCAGAAAATCTACAACGAAGACTAATCAGAAGATGGAGGGTCTCAAGAAGCCTGACCACTTCAGGGTAAATGGTAAACTATGCCAGAACTGGGCTTTCCTTAAACTGTAGTATGAAATTTTCCTTTCTGCCTCTGTGCTTGAAAGTGCCTCTGACCAAAGGAAATAGCACTCCTATTAAATTTGGTTGGACCGCAATCATTAGAACTTTTTAATTTGTTTGATTTCAGTGCTGAGGAGGATAAAACTAAATACAACATGGTGCTACAAAAGTTCAATACACATAGTAAGAAGCAGGTGAATGAGACCTATGAGCGCTACATGTTCAGAAAATGGTTGCAATTAAGAGAGGAGTCAGTAGATTATTTCACAACAGCTTTAAAGTTGCGAGTGCAGTCCTGTAATTTTTCTTCCGCCTCCGATTCAATACTGCGTGATCAAGTTGTGTTCGGGATAAATGATGAGCATTTGTGAGAGAAAATGCTAAAATGACCAGCTTTACCGCTTAAAGACATGATTAATATGTGCAAGGCCAGTGAACAGTCATCGGCTGAATATGCAATTTGTGACAAAAGAAAAGAGTGCGAAATCAGGAAACGTGGCTGACGCCATTAATGCTGTGTCACAGCAAAGAAAACTGCGTACAACGGCCGACAGATATTTTGAGAGTGACGTCATGAATGTGATGACATGCACACGCTGTGGCCACGCCCACTGTAAAAAAAATTGTCCGCCAATAGGCAAACAATGTTCCAATTGTTGTAAGTAGAATCACTTTGCAGCACGGTGTCGTTTATCAACTTCTCCAGTAACCAAATTAAAAAAGTCCTACAGTGATTTCAGACGGATCCAAAGTGTTAAGAGTGAAGAGAAAAAAATCCAACACCATAGCGGATAGAGAGGATTGCTCACCATATTCACTTTCGGATACTTTCATGATTGACGTTGTCACTAGGTTTAATTTACTGGATTACGATGAGAGACCAGTACAAGAGCTCTCGAAGATAATTAAGGAGTGGACTGTATCATTAGAAATAAATGGCAAACACATACCATTTAAAATTGACACAGGACCACACGCAAATATTATCACGGAACGATCTTTATGGCAAGCTTATAAGAAACCACTGATAACGCAATCCATTTGTATGCTCACAGATTACAATGGTAACACAACAGTCACAAGAGGGTCCTGCTGTTTTGTAAAGAATGGGAACATCGAGATACCCATCGACTTTGAGGTGGTAGAGGATGAGAAATCATCATTATTTGGGGTGGATGCTTGTGAAGAATTGAAACTAGTTGAAAGGGTTCACTCAGCCAGCACTTCAGCTGACTGAGATGAAGAGTCAAGGGAAGACTTAGGTGTTGTGGACAACCTCTCCAAAGCTACCACTGATGCTGAAACATCAGAATCCAAGACAACCACTAATGCTGAAGCATCAGAACTCGAGATGAAATTTTAAAAACTGAAAATCGCTTATTGTCACAAGGAGGCTTCAAATAAAGTTATTGTGAAAAGCCCCTAGTCGCCACATTCCGGCGCCCGTTCGGGGAGGCTGGTACGGGAATTGAACCGTGCTGCTGGCCTGCCTTGGTCTGTTTTAAAAGCCAGCTATTTAGCCCTGTGCTAAACCAGCCCCTAGATTCCTAGTGGAATCTCAAGCCTGTTTCTTTACCGAGATACTACCGGTGGCTGACTGCAAACTACTTATAATCAAAGCTGAAACTGAAAAGGGTTTGACGCTCCAGAAAGTAAAGCAATACCGAAAAGAAGGATGGCCTACTGGATGTCGATCTGCCTTTTGAGATATACGAGATGACCTTTCTACAGTAGATGGTTTCCTGCTCAAGGGAGGTAGGATTGTGATTCGTGGCAGTTTACATATAGGGATTCTGCAGCAGATTTACGAGGGTCATGAAGCCATTGAAAAGTGTCGCAAAAGAGCAAGACAGTCGGTGTATTGGTCATGAATAAACAGAGATATTGACCAATATGTGCAAGTATGCACAATCTGCCAGATGCATCAGCCAGCACAGAGCAGAGAAAGCATGAAAGAGATGGAAATCATTATCAGTCCATGGAGCAAAGTGGGCATGGGTTTATTCTATTTCCAAGGTCATGACTATCTAGTGGTCATAGACTATTACTCCAACTTTCCAGAGGTGATGATGCTGAACGATTCGACTGCCAGATCGGTGATAAAGGCAACAAAATAAATTTTTGTACGCCATGGGATACCTCTCAGCATTGTCTCTGACAATGGTCCATGTTTCTCAAGTTGGGAGTGGACACAGTTTGCAGAGCAATACAATTTCAATCATATTACTTCAAGCCCACGTTATCCTTAGTCAAATGGAAAAGCAGAGAAAGGAGTAGGGATAATAAAGAAATTATTCCGTAAACCGAGTGATGATAGTCAAGGTATATCGTTGCCATTGCTAGCGTACAGAGCGACACCACTGGCAACTGGATTATCACCTACTCAGATGTTAATGGGTAGACGACTTCGCACCATTCCTGATACGGATAGTAGAGCGAGACATGGATGTATCACAGCAACGAAAAAGAAGCTAAAAGTGGACTATGATAAATGAACCAAACTTCCGTCTGAACTTCGAGAAGGTGACTTTGTATAGATTCAGAATCCAGAGGAGGATGGCACCACGTTGCAAAAGCTCTGAAACAAGTAGCACCAAGGTCATACTTAGTCAATACAGGACAGGACACTGCTCAGGAGAAACAGATGAGCATTGCTACGCAACAAGCATAAAGCTCAACCTCAGCTTCAGAATGTTACAGCACCTGATAACGTATTCATGGACATTGCATTTCCAAATCCTTATTTGACACAGACACAGCAAGAAGAATTGGCAAAGCAATCGAATACCTTGAACATGCCATTAAGGAGATCTACAAGAAGAATCAGACCGCCTGAAAGACTTAATTTGTGATGACTGTATAATTAAACATTTGCTCATCTAAGTGAAATGAAATGAAAATCACTTATTGTCACAAGTAGGCTTCAAATTATGTTACTGTGAAAAGCCCCTAGTTGTCACATTCCAGCGCCTGTTCGGGGAGGCTGGTACGGGAATTGAACCCGCACAAAATATCACAACCAATGTGACAATAATGTTCTTTTACAAAGAAAGGGGGTGTGGTATTATCATAACTGTAAGAACTGCAAGGGTTAATGAAGTATCTAGAGTAGCCACTAGAGGGAGCTACAGTCACAACTATATAAGGCAGTGATGCTAAGCCTTGCGGGAGTATGTGCAGGAGTTAGCTAGAGAGAGTCAGAAGTACAGATAGTGTAAGTGAGAACAGATCATAGCTTATATCAGTAGTGAGATTAGCTGTAGATGAGTGTAGATTAAATCTTATTAATCAACTGTGTATTCTTTAAGAGTATGTGTCGAATCCAAGTTAGTAGTGTTACTAAATTTATAGCTTTGTTTAAGTTCAAGTTATTTTGTGGTCTTTGTGAACACTATGCCAACCATCCTGAGATAGCAACGCAAAGAACACCACATCGCTGTTGAGGTGACGGCAAATTGTGATTTGACGTCAAATCGGGTGCCACGATTTTAGTGTCGGAACCTATTCTCTGCCCAATCGCGTTTTGCGATTTCGTCATCAGCCAACGGAGAAGGCCACCCGAGGTGTGATCCTGGTGAAGCTACAAAACTGGACTATTTGCATGCTAAATCGCAAAAGCAGTGTAAGGGTGAATTAATAGATTTAGTAAAAGGGAGGATAGATCTAACACTCCTGAATTAGCGTAGAATCATATGCAAGTCAAATACTTAGACCTCATGGACTTGAGATCAGCAGAGCTCACCAACAAAGTTGTTTACTTTTTAGAAGAAAAGACAGTTTTTAGCGAAGAGATTTTAGATGAGCATTTGGGTGAAAGTTTAATAGTAAACCTACGTAAACAATATCAGAATTTTAAGACAATGTTCTGTGTACTGACTGACTGGATGAACAACGTCTGTATCTGTGACTTGGTGGGAAAGTGTTGCATTAGAATGCTCTCCCTGTGATTGCTGCATTAGAGTTGTGTTAGAGCTGTGAGGGCTTTATCAGAGGAGAATGCTACTTCAGAGGTTTATCTGGATCATGAATAAACTATTGTAACCTGTTCTAGGGTCTCCTGTGGTTAGTTGGAAGAAGTCCAGCAACGAATTGTCCCATGACCAAAGTATTGGATCTAAGCTCTGCAGCACTGCCACATGCAATTGTGAATGGTGGTGGACAATTAAACAACTCACTGGAGGAGGAAGCTCCACAAATATCCCCATCCTTAATGGTGGGGAAAACCTGCACATCAGAGCAAAAGACAACGTTGAACAATTTGCAACCATCTTGATGATCCTTCTTGACCTCCTCCTGAGCATCACAGATGCAAGTATTCAGCCAATTTGGTTTGATTCACATGATATCAACAAACAAAGAACAAAGAAACAAAGAAATGTACAGCACAGGAACAGGCCCTTCGGCCCTCCAAGCCCGTGCCGACCATGCTGCCCGACTAAACTACAATCTTCTACACTTCCTGGGTCCGTATCCATCTATTCCCATCCTATTCATGTATTTGTCAAGATGCCCCTTAAATGTCACTATCATCCCTGCTTCCACCACCTCCTTCGGCAGCGAGTTCCAGGCACCCACTACCCTGTGTGTAAAATACTTGCCTCGTACATCTACACTAAACCTTGCCCCTCTCACCTTAAACCTATGCCCCCTAGTAATTGACCTAAGAAATAACTGAAAGCACTGGATTGCTGCAAAGGCTATGGGACTAACAACATTAGTACTGAACACTTGTTCTCCAAAAGCAAAAACACTGGATCTACCTGGAAATGTGGAAAATTGCCCAGGCATGTCCTTTACACAATAAGCAGGACAAATCCAACATGGCCAATTACTGCTCCATCGGTTTACTCTCAATCATCAGCAAAGTGATGGAAGAGGTCATCAATAGTGCTATAAAGCAGCACTTACACAGTCATTAGCTCTTCACTGACACTCAGTTTGAGTTCTGCCAAAGTCACTCAGTTCCTGACCTCATTACAGCCTTGGTTCAAACATGGACAAAAGAGCTTAACCCCAGAGGTAGGGTATGATTTGAACCAAGGCTGTAATGAGGTCAGGAGCTGAGTCCTGTTTTGGGCGTGAATAGGCACCGAGAACAACCCTGATATCAAACTAGACGTTTTTTTGGGGGCCCTGGCAAGGAACGCCCTACCGAGGCTACACTTACCTCACTTCCTGCACAGACGCAGCTCATCAGTGCAGGAAGAGATCGGGGCACCATTTTTAAAAGTTGCCCCGATCTCTCAACCCCCTCAGCCAGCCCACTACAGCCTCTGTATCCCCCCCCCCCCCCCCACAAATTTGCCTCTTAGGAGGTTCTCGAGCCCTCTCTCACCCCACGTATTAAGGGCTGGGCACCCCCAAACTTGATCCCTGGCATGGGTAACCTGGTACCTGGGCACCTTGGCATTGCCAGCCTCGCACCCTGGAAGTGTCCCTGCCAGTGCCACCCAGGCACCCTGGCAATGTCAGGGTGGCACTGCCAGGGTGTCTGTCTGGCACTGCAAGGGTGCCCGGGTGGCACGCCAAAGGTGCTAGGCTGGCAGTGCCAAGATAGCTTGGTGGCAGCGTGAGTACCAGGGTACCACTCTGCCAGAGCCCAACAACAAGGGGCCTCCGATAGCTTGGGAGACCCCCAGGTGCTATTACGCCTGGTCCACATTTGTGTGCTAAACCAGTGCTAAGCAAAGTCTCCCAGGTGCGGGCATTTGAACCCTGGCCTTAGGATAATCTGGCAGGCATAATTAAATAAGCCTAATGGATCATTTACATATGTAAATCTGGATCTTGCGAGGTGTTCCGAACCTCACAAATCCCGCGGGAGGCCTCATGTGAGATTTTAATGGCCTCCTCACGTTGCTGAGTCGGGTGCGGCGAGGCCGTTCAATTGCACTTGTGAGGTGAGAGTGACTGCCCTTGACATCAAGACAGCATTTGACCAAGTGCAGCATCAAGAATTCCTAGCAAATTGAATTCAATGAGAATCGGAGGGGGGTGGGGGGGGGATTGAGAAACTCCCCACTGGTTGTGGTCATTCGAGCACAAAGGAAGATGGTTGTGGTTGTTGAAGACCAATCATCACTGCTAGAGTTCTTCAGGGAAGCATCCAGCGCCCAACCACCTTTGGCCATTTCATCAATAATCTTACCTTCATCTTAAAGTCAAAGGTAGAGATTTTCATTGATGATTTCACAATGTCCAGTACCATTCACGACTCCTCAGATACTAAAATAGTTAATATCCATATGCAGCAGGCCCGCATTAATAGTCAGGCTTAGGCTGAAATGTGGCAAGTAACATTCGCGCCACACAGGTGCCAGGCAATGGCCATCTTCAAAAAGAGAGAATCTAACCATCTCTGCATGACATTTAATGGGATTGCCATCCCTGAATCCTTCACTATCACCATCCTGGAAGTTACCATTGATCATAAACTGAACTGGGCCAGTCAAATATTGTGGACTGGATTCGCTGTCGGCAGGATCCTCTATTTCGCCGGCAGCGCACTCACGCCCGCGGATTTCCCGACGGCGTGGGGGTGCCCACAATGGGAAACCCCATTGGCCGGCTGTCTGGACAGAGAGTCCCGCATACTGCACCAGAAAACAAGTGCAGCGGGATGGAGGATCCTGCCCTGTGCCTACCAGGGCATGTCAGAGGCTGGAAATCCTGCGGTGAGTGAATCAACTTCTGGGTGCAATATACCGGCTGGGTTGCGCTCGACTGGGAGTGTGGAGCATCCAGTACATTCTGGGTGAAGCTTTCTGTGGACTTTGCGGCAGCCAATATGCCTCGCGGATCTACTCAGATCTCGCGAGGCATCAAGAGTACGATCCCCACCACAATGGGCGTGACCAAGCCGCTCTCGCTTCAGTAGGTTGCAAACCTACTTGGGCAAGCTAACCCAGTATCTACCGTCCTCCCCAGGGAGGCTCAGCCAGGCACCATTCAGTACTGGTCCACACAAACGTGGACCAGGAGGAACGGCACCCAAGCCAGCGGGGGCCCCTGGGTGGTCAGGAAAAGGCAAGGTGGCTCCCTGGCACGCCCCCTGGAATGAGGGCACCTTGGCACTGCCAGGCTGGTTGGGAATTTGAGAGGTGGCAGGGAGAACTGATGGCAGGAGAGAGGTGCTAAATTACCCCTGCAGCTCGTTGGAGGTCGTTGGTCTTCTTCCGTCATTGAATGGTGGTCCTCCTTGTCATGCTGCCCACAATGACAGCTGCCACTGCCTCCCTGCTACTGGTCCTCTGACCCTCTTGGGAGAACAGGGTGCACTGCCTCTCATCCACCGTGTTGAGAAACCTTGTGAGGTTGGCATCCCCAAAGCAGGGAGCAGTCTTCGCACTGCCATGCTTATGTGTTGACTGGGAATGAGTGTTAGCAGTGAGCAGCTGAGGTCCAAGTCGGGCAAATCAGACGCCGAGCGAACCAGTAATGTTAAGAATCCCATGTGGGCTCATTTCTGGTTCTCTAAGCCATTGAATACGGGCCACGATCTCGCCAACGTGACCATTGCGAAACTCCCTGCCAAACATGCCCAAAACCAGGTTTTAATTTTGGTCTGCTGAATTGCACCCTATGATTTTCTGAATGGCTTGCTCCCATCTCATTAATAATGGATTCAATCATTCTTCCAATGACAGATGATTGGCCAACTGGTCTATAATTTTCTGCTTCCTGTCTCCTTCCTTTCTTGAATAACAGTAATAGATTTGCGGCTTGCAAATCAACTGAGATCATTCCACAGTCCAAGGAATTTTGCATCCACTATGTCTCCAGCCAATTCTTTTATGACCCGAGGCAGCATGCCATCAAGCCCAGGGCAGTCGTCAGACTTTAGTCCTAATAGTTTCCCCAGTACCTTTTCTCGAATGATTGTAATCATTATAAATTTCACTCTCTCTTTTCGCGCTTGATTTTCAACTATTTTTTGTGTCTTCTACAATGAACTTTAATACAAAATATGTGTTCAATGCTTCTGCCTTTTCTTTGTTTCCCATTTTAATTCATTAGTGCCATCCTATAAAAAGGGACCAATGCTCACTTTGGCTAATCTTTTCCTTTTTGTATACTTGTAGAAACCTTTACTGCCTGTTATTATATTTCTAGCGAACTTTCTCTCCTGCTCTAATTTCACTTTCCATTTTTTTTGTCATTCTTTGCTGGTTTCTAAAATTTGTCCAATCTCTTGACCTACCACTAATCTTTGCAGTATTATATGCATTTTCTTTCAACTTTATACTATTCTGAGCTTTCCAAGTTGGCCACAGATAATGTGTCCTTCTCATAAAGTATTTCTTTCTCAATGGAATACATTCCCACATCTAAATGCAAAGAGTTGTCTGTTAGTTAAAAGCAATTATATCTGTAAAAGAGATACACCTTTGAAAGAAAAACTAAACATTCTAAATCTTGCTAGGTTTATTTTGTAAAAGTGCCTCTACATTCACCTTTAAAAATGTCCTGGTTAAGATGAACAACCACTTTGCCCTCCTTTTCTCATTATATTCCACTTCAGTGAGATGCTTCACTGCTGCAAAGAAACCTAATTTATTGGGTCCCCATGCTTATTTTACAGGAAAAGATGACCTTTAATGAAGGATAGATTCCTGGTCATCAAGTTCTGTCATGATTACCATATTTCAAACATTCTGCATAAATTCATTTTTAAAGTTTTAAATTACTAATGTGATGATATTATATGGTTAACAGCTAAAAGATAAGTCAGTTTAAAAGGCCATGCATATGGGACTTGCTGACCTGTCTAGATATCTCCCAAGGTTTAGTTACAGCCCCCAGGTCGCAGGCAGTCATCAGCATTGACCTACAACGACAACACACAGTTCCATCAGAACATTCCTTACACATCTGGAAAGCATTATTCAGAAGCTTAATATATCATGAAATATTTTTTAAATGATCTCCAAAGATTTTCCCTGTGGACGGAAGCAGGTTATTTGAATGCATTTTTAAAATTTGTTTTTGTAATAAACCAAAGGGGAGAAATTGGCTAACCCCAAAAATTAGTGTGGAGTTCATGGTGTACTGTTCAATCATGCGTGTGAATTGTGTTTCAGGTACCATGTTAAATTGGTGCTGGCTGATCTATTAAACAATTGATTGCTGTGTTCAGCCAATGCTCTTCACATTGTTCATTGGTTGCATGTATCAGCAAAGGGCCCAGATATACTTGTAGAAACTCTTACTGCCTGTTATTATAGTGAGTGGCATGGTAGCACAGTGGCTAGCACTGTTGCTTCACAGCGCCAGGGACCTCGGTCCGATTCCCGGCTTGGGTCATTGTCTGTGCGTGGTCTGCATGGGTTTCCTCCTGGTGCTTCGTTTTCCTCCACAGTCCAAAGATGTGCAGGTTCGGTGCCCTAAATTGCCCTTAGCATCCAAAAAGGTTGGGTGGGGTTACTGGATTACGAGAATTTGGTGGAGGTGTAAGCTTAAGTAGGTGCTCTTTCCAAAGGCCGGTGAAGACTCGATGGGCCAAATGGCCTCCTTCTGCATTGTAAATTCTATGATTCCAAGCATGTTTCTTCAAAGGTCTGTGATAGGTTAAACAATGACTGAAATCCAAGAGTGTGAGCACCAAGGAGTTTGGACACTGCATTCTGGTGGACGTGGAAAGAGGAGCATCATTCTTTATCCACAAGCAGGAAGCCCTCCAGACATACATTCAGGAGACAAAGTGAACATGTAGAGGTAGAGAACCACTTCAGGCGTATTGCTCTATAAACATGGATGCACTACAGGTTTAATGATCTGACATGTGTTGCCAAGGCGAGTGAGTTCATCTTTAACTGGTGTATCCTGCCAACTGCTTGATTCTTACCAACTGTTTGCCAATCTTTCCAATGCATAATTCACTCTACCCTCATTACCCATCTGCCAACAATCCCTATCAATCAATGTTGAATTGTTCAATTCATAAGCTTTAACTCACGTTTGCATGCTTAGCACAGTCACAAACATCACACCCACAATTCACAGCTGAGTCACACCTGCAGCTATTTAGTCATGACAGTTACATTGCCCAAACATATTGCAGAATGCTCAATGGACAGAGGAACATAGTAGGAGCAAGAGAAAGCCTTTTGGTCCTTTGAGACATTCAGTAAGATCATGACCAATCTGGTAGAGGTCTCAGCTCTACCTTCCTGTCTGGCCTCCATAACACTTGACTCCCTTGTCTAAACAAAACTCTGCTTTAAATAAATTCAAAGACCCAGCCTCCACTGCTTTTTGGGGAAGAAGATTGCACACACCAATGAGCCTTTGGGAGAAAAAGCTTCTCCTCACCTCTCTCTTAAAAGGGATACCTCTGATTTCTAAACTATGTCCCCTAGTTTTAGTCTTCCCCACAAGAGGAAACCCTTTGGGTATCCACAATATCAATTCCCCTCAGGATCTTAGATGTTCCAATAAGACCACTTCTCATTCTTTTGAACTCCAATGGGTATAGGCCACAGGTTAGTTCAACCTTTCTCCACAAGACAGCCCTTTTAATCCCATGAATGATTCAAATGAACCTTCTCTGAACTGCTTCTAAAGAAATTGTATATATATATTTTCAATATGGAGACCAAGACCGTACACAGTACTCCAGATGTCTCACCAGAGCCCTGTACAGCTGTGGGAAAACATCCCTCCTTTTATATTCCATTACTCTTGCCATAAACACCAACATTCTATTTGCCCTCCTAATCATTTGCTGTAGCAGCATACTAACATTTTGTGATTCATGTAACAAGACACTTGTGTACCACAGTTCTGCAATCTTTCTCCACTTAAGTAATGTGCTGCTTTTTTATTCTTCTTGTCAAAGTAAACAAGTTTGCACTACCCATGTTATACTCCATCTGCCAATTTTTGCCCACTCACTTAACCTTTCTATATCCCTTTGCAAATTCTCTCCCTGTTCTTGACAATTTACTTTCCTACTTATCTTGGTGCCATCAGCAGATTTAGCTGCCATACATTCACTCCCTTCATTCAAGTCGTTGATATAGGTTGTAAACAGTTGAGGACCCAGCAGTGATCCCTGTGGCACTCCATCAGGTACAGCTTGCCAATCTAGAAAAGACTCATTTACCTCTAGCCTTTGCTTCCTGTCAGCTGACAAATCCTTGATCCATGAAGCTATTATCTCCTACAGCATGTGCCCTGATCTTGTGTAGTAACCTTTTATGTGGTACCTTATTAAGTGCCTTTTGGAAATCCAAGTACACCACATCAGTGACCACATCTACTGGTTCCCCTTTATCCACCTTGAACATAACTTCGTCAACATCTCTTTCTCTTTCTGAAAGGCATGTTGGCTCTGCCTGGTCAGATCGTGATCATTTAAATATCGTCCATAACTTCTTTAATAATGGATTTTCCTCCTTTCCCTTTGGCAGATGTTAGGTTAACTAGCCTATGGTTTCCTGTTTTCTGCCTCCCTCCTATCTTGAATAAAGGTGTTACATTAACTATTTTCCAATTCGCTGGAACATTTCCAGAATTTAAGGAATTTTGGAAGATTATAAACAATGCATCTGTTGTTTGTGCTGCAATTTATTTTAAGACCCGAGGATGCAGGCCATCTGGTCCTGGGACTGGTCAACCTTTAGGTCTAATAATTTTCTCAGCACTCTTTCTCCGGTGATGGTGATTGTATTAAGTTCATCCCTCCCTATCATCTCTTGATTTTCAAGAACCTCTAAGTCCTCCAGAATGAAGGCAGACACAAAATACTTGTTCTGCCATTTCTTTCTTTTCCAATGTCAATTCCCCAGACTTCCTCTATAGAGGACCAACACTAGCTTTAGTTACCCTTTTCTTACTCAAATAGTTGTGGAAAGAACTGATGCATTTCTCTCAATTATGAAGGATAAGCTGCCAAATAACAACAGACAGCAGGAAAGAACTGGAGGAGACCACGCACACTTTGACTTCCATGAAGTGCATGCTGCTAGGGATCATGGGAAAGGAAATCACAGGGGCTATGAGCACAGGAAGGGCCAATGATGAGGAAATCCACATAAACAAACTTCCCTCTCCTTCCACTTCACCCACAGCCCACTATCTCTTCTGGCTCACAAGATGCAGGCGGTGTAAGCATACTCTCCTTCCTTACTCCTCTTCCCTCACCACAGCCCAATACTTGTCCCTTTTGCATTTCAGATAACCAAGAATTGGAGTATGACAGTGAAGATGAAAAGGGATCAGTACTCAATCTTACTCTCACAGGCAACAACTCAGGGACTGACGGTGCATATCTTTGCATATCGGAAAGAGGAGGAAGCTGCATGGGAAACACCATGCACAGGTGTGCAGGAGTGAGGATGCAACTGCCAAATCAGTGGAGGGTGAAATAACACCCAAATTCTGCAGAGGAGTAGAATAGGGATGGGCTAGGATACAGAAGAAGGTTGTGGTATATATATAACAACAAGCTTGTCAGAAAGGTTGTTCTCAATACCAAGGAGGAGCCCAGCACCAACTTGACACATGGCTTTGTACAAGATGGAGTTGTCTAACATGGAGTGAGTGGTCACTTCTATCAGGATTACTGTGGACCCCACCAAGGTGTAGTGTCTGCTGGCCAATGTCACAGCTTCTATTGCAGCACAAAAAGCTTCCAGCAAAAGTCTGAGTGCAGCAGTGGAAGCTCAGGCAGCTGCCATTATGGTTGCAGATACCACTGTTCAAAGGGGCTTAAATAACAATAGGACTGCTGAGTTGCTGCCCTGGGAGAATGGTAGTGGCTTCATGGAATACAATCCTGCTGTACTTGATGTGTTATGTACTCTGGGAAAACACAGGCTGCAACTGGATGCAGCTTTAACCAAAAGATACTCCAGACCTTGAAGTTAGTTCAATCTGATTTATTGAACCAGTAGCACAGTTAGCACAGTTCTCTATGAGTTAGACTCTCTGCTAATCTAAATGTAGTTACTCTGTCTGACTGAACTAGACTAGCTCTTAGCCACATGCTGGAGGTGTGATACTGTACATACACCCTGACTCACTCTGTAGATGTCCATCAGTGGAAAGAGGCGGAGTGTGAGTGCCTCGTGCCTTTTATAGTGAGAAACCACCCCTGAGTGTCCTGTCTGCTCATTGGTCATGTCCTGTTCTCTGTGTCATTGGCTGCCTGTCTGTTCCTGTCTGTATATCATTATCTGCATGTCTGCATATCATGACAGTACTTTCTCAAAATGGTAACATTTCTGCTCCCACCCCTGACAGTCAGCTCAGACTATTGATACCAAACTGAGGCGGTAAAATCTGAAGCCAATCCTCTAGGCTCAGAGTTGCTGAAGGTTGCTCATCAAAACCACCTGCAGTCTCTTCAACTGAAGATCAGCAGCCTTTCATCACCCATGCAGCAGGTTCTGGGGAAGCACCTCATAGGAGCGCTGGGATAGTCAAAGGCACACAGAAAAAAGAAACTAAGGGTGATTAGTTTTTCATGTATTATGTCATGATTGAATTATTGAATTTCTTTGTGTTCTAAAATCTTTGTGCTGCCAGAAAGAGGGACACTGTGAATTTCAATGATAGAGAAGAAGTTTGGGACTTGGTGAATAGGAAGTGTCGTTGACGTTACACATATCACTAATCGATTGTGTAGGGAATGGGGAGAAAGTGACAGCCTATGATGTAGCCTCCCTTCCACTTTGTGTTCCTACACTTCCTGTTAATGGCCAGGTTCTGCGGCATAGTACATAAATCTTGATACAGACTCAGCTGAGTACTACCAGGCTCCTCCAGAGCAGCAGACAATTTAAGAATGCAGATGGTGTGCTCTATAATGTTCTTTAAGAAACCATGGTTATCATTGTAGGCATGCTGTGCACATGAGTACTGGACAGGCGTATGAGCAAATAACCCTGCCACACAGTAGCATAAACGTTCACAGCAACTGTTGCCTAGTGTTGCAAAAATATGGGGCGCTATTCTCCCCCCCCCCATGCCGGGTGGGAGAATTGCTGGGGCGCCGCGCAAATCGCGCCATGCTGCCCCGACTCCCGCACGCGATTCTCCCACCCCCCAGAAACCAGAGGCGCGCGGTTCGCACCGGGCCGCTCGGAGAACCGACGAGCAGCGATTCTCCGGCCCGGATGGGCCGAGCGGCCTCTACGACCCGACAGGTAGGCCCAGGGGGGAGAGACCGGCCCGCCGATTGGTGGGCCTCGATCGCGGGCCAGACCCGGTGAAGGAGCCCCCCTCCCCCACTGGCCGCCCCACAGCGTTCCCACAGAGTTCCCACCGGCAGCAACCAGGGGTGGACGGCGCCGTCGGGAACTCTGTGGGAACGCTGTGGGGCGGCCAGTGGGGGAAGGGGGGCTCCTTCACCGGGTCTGGCCCGCGATCGAGGCCCACCAATCGGCGGGCCGGCCTCTCCCCCCTGGGCCTACCTCCTTCCGGGCGCGGCCCCAGAACACCGCCACCATGCTGGTGAGGGGACGCCGTGTGCAAGACGTTCCCCATGCATGCGCAGGATTGGGATGCCCCAACTGCGCATGCGCTGGTTTGCGCGGCGCCCATTTGGCACTGCGTAAGGACGCTGGAGCAGCGTGAACCGCTCCAGCGCCATGCTGGCCCCTTGTGGGAGCCAGAATAGGTCGTGCCCGGGCCCTGTTCGAGCCATCGTGAAATGCGACGGCATTCACGACGCCGCGAACACTTGGCCTCCATATCGGAGAATCGCCCCCATGGTTCTTGGTTTATATATTTTAGAATACATTCTAGTTTTAGGAATTAAAGTGTTGAACCTAGTATAAATGGAAAATCCTGATCGAGAAACTGGTAATGATTCTGATGTAAATGCAATTCAAATAAGCTTGCAGTTGATTGCACTTTTATGTTTATGTTCAAGGTCAGAGTTAACAGTGTTAACAGAGTTAATAATATAATAGAGCCAGAAGGCCCATCCTTACTTCAATAAAATGATTTAAATTATGTATGTTGCTGAAAGGAAGCTGTAAGTAGTGTTGTAAACATGGGGTTTCTTCGTGAATCCAGGGGGTCTGGAAAAAGGGTCGCAAACTCCAATGGCAATCCTGCTGCCTCATGGCGCCGAGGTCCCAGGTTCGATACCGGCTCTGGGTCACTGTCCGTGTGGAGTTTGCACATTCTCCCCGTGTTTGCGTGGGTGTCGCCCCCACAACCCAAAGATGTGCAGGGTAGGTGGATTGGCCACACTAAATTGCCCCTTAATTGGAAAAAATGAATTGGGTACTCTAAATTTATTTTAAAAAGAATTTTATAAATAAATTTTAAAAAATTTAAAAAACGCCATTGGAAATATAAATTAGTTATATGGCGTATAGAATCAAAGGATAGAAAGGAAGATAAAATAATTTATTTACAATTCTGCTTCAAAACATCTCAAAGCATGCCTTATTGTCATAAAGACAGGCTGTGGGGGTGGAATTTTCATTTGTTTACTGACATAAAGAAGCAGTTCAGTTTGGGAGCAGACAGATCCAGTTGCAGCTTTGCATTGATGAAGACTTTATCTCACCAGATTGAGGAAGCCAACAGCAGATGGAGTCAATTGGGGCCTACATTTTAAGCAGAGAAAATACTAACTTCACCATTCACTGTGGAATGTTGGTAAGGATCTATCTCAAATTTGGATTTAGTGAAGGAAAACCAGGTGGAAGGTTTATTCTAGCTTGGAGCTAGTTGAAAACATTTACAGCGTCCTCAAAGAGCTTTGTGGCAGAAGGCAGTCAGCAGAATTAGCCTCAAAAGAAATTGGAAGCTAGGTGGGTAGCTACTTGCAACCAGAACAAGGAGCTGAAGCAACCACAGCCATGTGGTTCATAAAGAAAAAGTGGGGTGGTCACACAACCAAAAAGTTAATGGTAGGACCCCATAGAATCTTACCTCCGGAAGGAGCTGGAGCACTGAGGAGAATTAAAGTGAATTCCGGAGGGCTGTGACATACCTTTGAGAAGTGAATGTAACTTCAAGACTATTGTAATATAAAAAGGAATTCTTGGGGGGGGGCGTAAAAAGTGGAACATAGTTCATAGCATAGGTACCTGTAATTATGAACGATAGAGCCTTAACATCTGAGCTCCAGGGCAGTAGAACTGGGGGGAGGGGGGGGGGGGGATCCTAAAGATTTGTTCAGGAACATCCCACCCCCAGAAAATCCCTGTTAAGGTTTGCACAGCAATTGCCTGGGAAGCTCAAGGAAGCTTTGGGCAATTGCCCTGCACTGGGAACATCTGGAAATGTCACTTAAATTGCAAACTTCAGACTGTGTTACATCAATATCTACCCAGAAAAAGTTAGAAGAATTAAAAACCATTTCTAGCTTCTGGATAACTATTACACAGATCTGCAGTGATACCCCCACAATCCCCAGACCTCCTATGGGGTTCTCAAAACCCCCAGACTTCCTATGGGGTTCCCCACCCCATGGTTATAGCCCCAATCCCTGGCCGCAGTGGGACTCACCCCACCCTTCCACTACTATACCCTCCAACCCCCATGGGCCTCTCCCACTGCCCTGGCTCTCATGGGCATGGGACTCTCCCCACCCCCAAACCTTCCCAGGAAAATCCCCTATCATCCCCCCAACTCTAGAGTCTACTCCAAGGCCCAACTCTGAAGTCCCGTTTCCCCCCCCCCCTTCCTTTCAGGTCTGACTCCCAATCTCACACCCCACATTCCCAGGCCCATATCTGACAACCCCTCTCCAGGCCCGACTTCCAACTAATAACATGAAATCTTGTGGTATAGTTCTGCTGGTTGATTGATGGGTGTTAGGATTTCTCTTTAAACATCCCCAGCAGGATCATATCACCTTGCCAGCCACAGGAAATGTTGTCCTTGCCCTATTTTGATGTTGCATTTGAGGCTGCAGCAGTTGGTATTTTAGTCATGAGCTCTTTTGTAAAGTGGAAGCACCCCGGACATTAGTCCTTGCTGATGTTGAGATATGCGGACACGGCCTCTGCTGACAGCACTTTTCCCACTACTATAATAATAATAATCGCTTATTGTCACAAGTAGGCTTCAGTGAAGTTACTGTAAAAAGCCCCTCTTTCCTATTCCAGCAGATTGCCCTGTTCCGTGTTATTCTCTTCATTCTCCCAGTTCTGCTTAAGTTCAGAGAAATCCCTGCCAGGCCACTAAAGTATGAAAACAATTTGTTTTAGTACAAGCTTTAAAATCAGCAAATTATGTACATCAACGTGTAGAGTATTTATACTTCAGGCACGTCTAGGAAAGTTCCAAACATATATAAATGCATCAGCAGACAGAAAAACAACTGACCTGTAAGTAGTCAATGATCTCTTTAATTAGTGCTGGAGAGGTGTGTGTGAGGGGTCTACTTTCAATTTAACTTCTGTTCAACTTTGCAAAGTTAAGGCAGGAAGCAGACGAGAGCATGCTATTCAAAATTGCAACGTTGGCATCAAATTGACACCATGACCTGCAAACTCTCTTATGCTGCTGGCAATCATTAGGTGCACATACACAAGCCCCTTTACCAAGATTGAACCTCACACTTCTTGTTGTAATTGTACGCGCATACCTCAAAACCATTGCGTGTTAGGGGCCCATGTAGCACTAAAAGAACAGGCACTTTACAGCCCAATTTCTCGCCCATGTAATCTCTTTGCTATGTGACAATTTCAACTTTTTTTGGCATTTATTACCAGGCAATTAAATATAAATCTCTTGACCTGAGCATTTCTCGTTGATCCTTTACATTCCAGTTGTGTTCTCCTGAATTAACGAGTTCAAAAAACTTCATTCTTCGCCTAGAAAAGAAAATTGTCATAGCGTGTAAGTTTTAGATTATTACATTATTTCTAGACATTATATTGGTCATAGAATCCCAACAGTACAGTTGGGCCCATTGAGTCTACACCGACCCTCTGAAAGAGCACCCTATCTAGGCCCATTCCACTGCCCTCTCCCTGGGCAGGGTTCTCTAGTCCCATGGCAGAGTGTCCATACCGTTTTACGATGGCGCGTGAATGGGCCAACCCCACGACTAATTCTGGCATGCAAAAGGGGCCAGCATGGCACTGGAGCGGTTCATGCCGCTCCAGCTGCTGATCCCGGTGCGAACTGGGCGCCGCGGGATCCGCGAATGTGCAGTGGCACCGGCACCAACGCGTGCATGCGCAGTGCCTTCCTTCAATGCGCCAGCCCCGACGCAACATGGCTCAGACTACTGGGGCCGGTGTTTAAGAAACGAGGCCCCCAGCCAGAGAGGCCGGCCCGCCGATCGGTGGGCCCCGATCGCGGGCCAGGCCACATCGGAGGCCCAACCCAGGGTCGGATCCTCCCCTTTCCCCCCCCCCCCCACAGGCCGCCCCCCGACCCTTCCACGCCGAGTTCCCGCCAGCTGAGAGCAGGTGTGGACGGCGCGGGCAGGACTCGCCGTTTTCATGATGGGTGTGTAGAATCAGCGGGCCGGCTGCGTAGAGCAGCCCCCGACTGGCACTGCGCCAACCACGCCGGCGCCAATGACGGCGATTCTCCGCTCTGCAGAGATTCGCGCCGGCGTCGGAGCGGCATGGCGCGATTCGCGCCGGTTGCGGGGATTCTCTGCCTGGCCCCGGGGGAGCTGAGAGAATCCCGCCCCCTGTAACTCCATAACCCAACCTAACCTTTGGACAATAAGGGACAATTTGGAATGGCCAATCCACCTAAACCTCACATCCTTGGACCGTGAGAGGAAACAGGATCACCCGGAGGAAATCCGCACAGAGGTGGGAATAATGTGCAAACTTGACATAGACAGTCACCTAAAGTTGGAATAGAAACAGATGTTCAATGGTAAATTGAAAATTAAAGTTGCACTCTGTCCATATGACAAATGAGGAAAGAAACAGATTTTGTTCAGGCTGATTCAAATCCCCTTACTCTTTGGCTGTTTCTAATGCAGTCTGGGGAGTTGAGAATCTTTGTTCCCAGTTGACACTGATGGAAGTTAATTGGTGCCTTTTTTACATACACATTGATACAGAAAACAAACAGAATGTAGAGAAAATCCTGCATAAATAGGAATTAAAACAAAATTTAAACCAAACATGCTGTTCACTTGACTATACCATCGCAAAAAAACACTCAATTCAAATATATTCTTTCTTTTCTTTGAGGGAAACGCATGCTAATAGGTAGAATGCCTGTTAATGCTAATGAATGACATGTGGCAGTAATTGGAGCTTTATGCAAGGATCACTTTAACCAAGGTGGATTTTAGAGGGAATTGTCTTGGGATTATACTGCCAGACTGATTCTGCTGTAATTAGTTCCAGCTGGAAGAACACGACCATAGCAGACAACTGTGCAGGGAAACGTTTGCAATTTTCAGCAGTGTGGGACTTCAGTTCCATTTTTTGTTAAAGCAGTACAAACCATTACTAGACTTCAACATTTAAACGGTTGCTTTTAGAAATAGGTTCAATTAAATTAACCAAATTTTCGGTTTTCCTGATCAGTTTGATTTTTTCCAGGCAAGGTTTAGACCAAGAAAAAAAAGCCAGTGTTTAGACTTCAATCATCAATTGAAACTATGTTGATTGAATTGAAAGAGGCCTTTCAACTTATTTTATCTCACTTTTCTACATTACCCGCTTTATAATCCTTATATTACAGCACACAATTATTGGTTAAATGGGTTCAATTAACTGACTTTCCTATTATTCCCCACAACCCATCAACATGTTGATTATCAGTTAATTGACCTTACTACTCCTGTGAGCAACACATCCATATGGTGATTATCCACTGTATAAAAAAACTTGACGACATCTGCCCCACATTTCCCATTCACAAGTTGGAGTTTATACCATTTTGCCTTGTAGCATCTGAAATTATTGTTTAAGGTCTATCTCATTAAGCATTTACTCCTCTGGATATCCATTTTCAAAGCTGGAAGGCTCTGGTTTTTCAAATTGTTCCTTCACAACTCATCACTCTCATGCCAGGGATCAATCGTGCTGCTCTCCTTTGTACTGTCTCTAGGGCTTGGATAGTGTCTTTATGTCACTGATCAGAAGTGGATGTGCCATCACTATGGTTGGATGAAGGCACTGAGCTGCTTTAGTGTATCCTCTAAAGATGTGGCTATGGAATTCAACATTCTGTTTGTTTTGACATGGTGAGAAAGACTTCAATTAATATCCCTGAGTTTCTTTATGTTTCTGTCTCAGCCTGGAAGAAATTGGTCGACACCATGGGCGAAATTCTCCGGAAACGGCGCGATGTCCGCCGGCTGGCGCCCAAAACGGCGCCAATCAGACGGGCATCACGCCGCCCCAAAGGTGCGGAATGCTCCGCATCTTTGGGGGCCGAGCCCCAACATTGAAGGGCTAGGCCGGCGCCGGAGGAATTTCCGCCCCGCCAGCTGGCGGAAATGGCGTTTGGTGCCCCGCCAGCTGGCGCGGAAATGACATCCCCGTGCGGCGCATGCACGGGAGCATCAGCGGCCGCTGACAGTTTCCCACGCATGCGCAGTGGAGGGAGTCTCGTCCGCCTCCGTCATGGTGGAGACCGTGGCGGAGGCGGAAGGGAATGAGTGCCCCCACGGCACAGGCCCGCCCGCGGATCGGTGGGCCCCGATCGCGGGCCAGGCCACTGTGGGGGCACCCCCCGGGGCCAGAATACCCCGCGCCACCCCCAGGACCCCGGAGCCCGCCCACGCCGCCTTGTCCCGCCGTTCAAAAGGTGGTTTAATCCACGCCGGCGGGACAAGCAATTTATCGGCGGGACTTCGGCCCATCTGGGCCGGAGAATCGAGTGGGGGGGCCCGCCAACCGGCGTGGCGCGATTCCCGCCCCCGCCGAATCTCGGGTGCCGGAGACTTCGGCAACCAGCAGGGGCGGGATTCACGCCAGCCCCCGGCGATTCTCCGACCCGGCGGGGGGTCGGAGAATGACGCCCCATGAGTGTAAGATTGGCTGGGAGTGAATCAGCAGCCTGTTTCACAGTGCACCGATTATCCTTACCGCTGATATCAACACTACTGGAGTTAATCAGTTTCAATCCCAAGAAGCGCTACCCAACCGACAAAGGATCCCTCCTGTTTTTACTTTCAAAACTTGCTTTTACCCAAATTGAACTTCATTTGCACTTATCAACCCAACTGCAAATCTTTTGAGCTTTCTTTTTCATGATCTAGAATGATTATTTCCTCTTGAATCCAGAGTCTTCACTTAACCCCATCTACCTTGGTGGCATTTGCAAATGTAATTACTTTTCATTGCCAGCAAATTGTTCATTTATTGTCACCAAATTGGTCTGGAACAGAGAAGGTTCCCGCACAGATCAAGTGGCAGGGACAGGGGAGGCAGACTACTTAATTTTTACCTTATTTTGACCTAGCACCGCTTACAACTACTCTTTGCTTCCATCCTTTTATCTAGTTACTAGTTAACAACCATGACTGAACCTTGATAATCATTGCCTTTAGTTTATTTAAAAAGAGTCACATATAGTACTGTATCGAAGGCCTTCTGCAGCCAAAGTAGGGCCAGCTCACATTTAATAATGTAAAGCTTATAAATGAATTTTATGGATATTGGCAAAACAAATTGCAATGATCCCTTGGTACTTCTGTTATGGCCTCCGGTTATGCTTACTTAGAATTTTAGAACCATAAAAACAATGGGAATATTTGCAGACTTCATATTGATAATCAGTCTATAAAAAATATAAACCTTTGAAGTTAAATTTGCAGTTTAATCCATTTCTCTGGAGGACTCTGCTTGAATTTATCACTCTCACAAATGGAAATTGTTTTATTACTCCTCAGGCCAAACATAAATTGATTCCGTGTAATTGATTACTTTAAGATTAAATAATGTGACCGCTTAAAAAGAAAACTCTATATACAAATGAACCTTATTAGACCACATCTGGAAAAGTAATCAAACAGTCTGAACTAGTAACTATCCCATAAAATCAGTCAGTGAGTATTCTCCGTTGCCACAAAAACCTGGCTGTTCGTTATTGGCACAGCTACTGTTGAGTTAATGTCTATAATTTTAGCTTCAAGAGTGGTGGCAGTGCATTTACCAGTGCTGTTCTGTATTGGCTTCCAGTGAATTAATGAGAGGAGGTAAATTTTACATAAATCAATATAGACCTGAGCATTAAAAAAGGCTGTGAGGGCGGCATGTGGTGCAGTGGTTAGCACTGGGACTACGGCGCTGAGGACTCGGATTCGTGTACCCGGCCCTGGGTCACTGTCTGTGTGCAGTTTGCACATTCTCCCAGTGTCTGCGTGGGTTTCACTCCCACAACCCAAAGATGTGCAGGTTAGGTGGATTGGCCACGCTAAATTGCCCCTAAATTGGAAGAAAATAAATAATTGGGTACTCTAAATTAAGAAAAAAAAAGTCTGTGAGCATATCAGAAGTATAGCCCATGCATGAATGGATTTATTTTACATTTGGTTAAGTATAATTGGGTCTAGTTTCACACATGTGTAACCTTTGTTTAGATACTCGATCGGAAAAAGGCAGTCAACCTGGTGATAATTAATGCAGTACTGAAGAAGCAGACATTCCATGTCTGATTTTCAAATATTGGCATCCATACCTGAAACCAGAATATGTGGCGGGATTCTCTCAGTCCGGAGAATCGGCGCGACCAGCGCGAATCACGCCACACTGCCCGACGCCGGGACGCGATTCGGAGAATCGGCGCAATTGGCGCCAGCGCGTTCGGCATGACGTCGGCCGGGGGCAGCTCTACGGGGCCCCACCCGGCGATTCTCAGCCTTAGATGGGTCAAGCGGCCGCAACAAAAAACCCGAGTCCCGCCAGCGCCATTCTAACCTGCTTTCAGCCAGCGGGACCTTGGCGTGGAAGGGTCCAGGGGCAGCCTGTGGGGGGTCGGGGGGAGGGCTCCGTTGTGGCCTGGCCCTCGATCGGGCACACCGATTGGCGGGCCGGCCTCTCGGGCTGGGGGCCTCCTTTCTTCCACGCCGCCCCTGTAGCCCTTCGCCACGTTGCGTCGGGGCCGATGCGGAGGAGGGAGCCACTGCGCATACGCATGTTGGCACCAGTGCCACTACGCATGCGGGGATCCTGCGGCGCCCAGTTGACGCCGGGATCAGCAGTTGGAGGGTCGCTCCAGTGCCCTGCTGGCCCCCTGTAGGGGACAGAATTGCTGATCCTGAGGCTATGTTGACGCCATCGGGATACGCGATGGTGTTTCCGACAGCGTGAACAATTAGCCTCAGGATTTCAGAATCCCGCCCATGATGTTTAGAAATATGTGGATGGTTATCCTAGGACAGTGTATCGAGAAACTGTATGCCAGCAAGGAATTTGGGAGAGGAGAAAATTAATCTTATTAAAAAAAACATATTGGGACATGAAAACTAGAACACAAATGTATATGACATCTCTTTGTACATGGCTAGGGATAAGCCAAACTGATTCAAAGGGCTGAACGTGACCAGAAGGTTCCTGACATCGGGACTCAAACTGGGTTGCATGATAGCTTGGGTGGGAGTCAGGACTTGGGAGCAGATTTTGCTGCTTTCATCTAATTAAAGGCTGACGGGCATGGGAGGTGGCCAATAATGTGCGATGGTGGTTAGGTGCGTGCGGGGAAGTCCCAGCCACTGAAATGCAGGCACCATATTTAAAGGCATAAGCAGCACTCAGTTTAAAAATATCACACAGAAAAGCACAAGGAACGAACACGAAACAAGGGTGGCCCCTTTAAGGGTAGATGGCCACATGACCCAAGGAAACTAATCAGGGACCAGGATAGGGATTCATCCTAGCAAGCGCGGGCTATTACCTCAGATCAATTCTGGACACAGACTGGCAGCCACAAAGCTACAAGACTCTGTAAGAAATATGTTGTAAATAAACATTGGCTGTGCGATCTAACCAAAAATAAAACAGAGCCCGTTCTAGGCGGGATTAGAAGGGTCATTCCCGGCTCTTAACAACCCCGCTACCTAACGGCACTCTGCTTTTTTATCAGGCCTCAACGGGGAACTCCCCACGAGGCCACATTTAGCTACATTTTCTGCACAGAGCAGCTCTGACGAGCAGAGATGATGTCCCAGTCTCTCCTCCTCCTACTGCAACCCCCGGACTCCCCCAACACACTTGTTCGGGGCGGGGGGGGGGGGGCACCTCAGAGCATCCCTGGGCCCAATTCCTGACATGTGCAAAATTCTACCTGGGCACCTTGGCACTGCCAGCCTTGCACAGGTGGCGCTGTCAGGGTACCATGCTGGCACTGCCAACGTTCCAGGTGGCATCAGCAGTACCAGGCTGCCAACCTGCCTGGATAGCAGCCAGCTGGGGGCCTCCGATCACCTAGGAAACGGCCCAAGTGCCATTCTGCTTGGTCCCCATTTGTGGGGACCAGTGCTCAAAGGCGCCGGGCTAAGGTCTCGGTGAGGTCATTAGATCCCGGGAACCGGTTCAATCTGGCGAAAGCAGAGTTAAGTGAGTGTTTAAATTCACTTAACATTTTCGATACTGTGTCCAGCCATTGTGGGCAGCATCCAGATCGCAATGTCTTGGGAAACCTCATTATATCTCGAGAGGCGCAATGACCATCAGGAACCCCGTGAGAAGCCCCTCCAGGGATCTACTGGACGCGTCCCGTCCTGAATCCGGTGGGACAAGGCCGGTAAAGCACGCCCTGTTGCTTCATACCTAGCTGATGAGCCAGATTATTACATTGCGGCAAGGATAAAGCAGAGGACATGTTGTCCCAAGACTGAGTACAGGACCCATTGGGGTTGAAGTCAGGTTGCAAAACAGAAGTGTGCTGCGGGATAAATGGGCTGGATTCTCCGATTCTGCGGCTATGTCCGCAGGATCCGGCTGGTTTTACGACCAAAAAGTCGACGCCACCCCCGACCGATCCTCCGCCTGGTGGGGGGCTGGCAGCCACGCCGCGTAAAGTCCCCGGCTTTACTTGTGGATACGGCCGCAGAATGGGTGGGTCTGTGGCCGCGCATGCGCATGGCGCCGGTCTGTAGCAGCCGCGCTGTACAGCATGGCGCCAGCCGTACACAGACCCGGCCTACCAAAATCTGCCCCCATGTAACACCCCTCGCCACCCCCGGACCACTCCCCACAAGTACCCCCAGCCCCCACCGGAGCCCCCCCGCCAGCGGAACGGCTCCCCCCCCCCCCGACTGCGGCTGCGCTGGACACAGTTCTCAGCCGCCACGCAAGGTCCCCGAAAGTTGTGAGGACACATGTCCTACGCCGTCGGGGACTCGGCCCATCGGGACGGAGCAACAGGGGAGGGCCTCAGGTGACGTCCTGAGGCCGTCCTGATGGCATGTGCCGTTTTTTGAGAGGCAGAGCATCAGAAAAACAGCACCGCCCCCGATTCCAGTGTAAAAATGGATTCTCCAGCCGATCACCGAAAGCGATTTCGGCATCGACAATCAGAGAATCCAGCCCAATGCCTCTATTCGGTTGATTAGATCCCTTTGATGCCTCGATTGAGGATTGGACACAATACATACAATGTCTAGATTATTATTTTATGGTCACTGGTATAGAGGAATAGAAGAATAAGAAGGCAATCCTTTCAAGTGCATGTGGGACCCAAGCCTACAGTCTAATCTGCAGTCTCACATCCCCGATTGCACCCAATTCTAGTTCACTCACAGGGAAAGTGGATTTGGTAAAGGCACCCTATCATCCAAAGCCCTCAGTCACTCTGCAATGTTTTAAGTTTAATTCCACAAGGAGAGCCCCAGGAGAGTCCATTGCAACCTACATTATGAAGCTAAGGCAAATTGCAGAAAACTGTGACCATGGCACCACCCTGAATGATATGCTGATAGATCGCCTAGTTTGTGAAGTCAATAATGAGGCCATCCAGAGATAACTGTTAGCAGAGATGATGCCAATTTAAAAAAGATAGTACTAGCAGTGGAGAGCATTGAGAAGGGTGCACCGGAGCGGCAAAGCATGTAAAATGGTGGCACAGTTCATCAGTTAGGGCAGGAAGCTGAATCTGCAGTGGTGTCAAAAGGAAAGTTTTAAATGAAAACATGTGGAGCAGGGTCAAGCAGAGTGTTACCGGTGTGGAAGTAATTACTCCCCAGAAGCTTGCAGATTTATGGAAGCAGAATGCTATTCATACCACAGGAAGGGGCACTTGAGGCACCAGTATAATAGCAAGCCAAGCCTGGTCAGCACTAAAGGCGGTATCACATTGCAAGTTCACAGAGTAGTAGATTTCCCTACAAATGATTTGAGTGTTCATTCACTAAACAATGTGAAAGCGGGTAATGTAACTCCCATCACAGTGGTGCTTTTGGTTAATGGTAAACCTATATAGATGGAAGTAGACATCTCGCTACCATAATAAGGAACACATGTACAGGTAATTGCGAGCCTTTGGGTTTAAGGAACACATCAACAAAATTGGCGTCCTGGACAGAACAGGCCATCAAAATAATCCCACCATCCCAGTGAGGTGTCAGCAGCAATTTGCCCAACTCCCACTAATAGTTGTATCAGGCCGAGGAGCAAGTCTACTGGCCCGCGACTGGCTCAAAGAAATTAAATTAAATTGGGCAGAAATTTTTTGAATAAAAGGGGGCCCGCGCGAATTAATAAACAAGTACAAATATGTATTTTGTGATGAGCGTGGAAAAATTAAGGATCTGAAGGCCAAGATTCACATAGACTCAGAGGCATCCCACAGTTTTTCAGGGCCAGACCCGTGCCCTATGCCTTGTTAGAAAAGGTGGGGACAGAACTGAAAAGGTTGGAAGAACTGGGAATCATCTGTTGCTCTAGCTTGCATAATGGACATCCCCTTAGTCCCTGTGATAAGACCAAACAAACCATCCGCATCTGTGGGGACTCCATTCCAAAGATAGAAGACAAGTACCCCATTCCAAAGATGGAATATTTGTTTGCAAAGCTGGCCAGAGACGAATTTTATATGAAGTTAGACTTGAGCCACGCTTATCAGCAGCTTGAGTTGGATGATGCTTCCCAAAATTATGTTCCAATTAACACACACGAGGGTTTGTTTCAGTATACGAATCTGCTGCCTTTCGGCATATCGTCAGCTTGTGCCATATTCCAGAGAAGGATGGAAAGTTTTTGCAAGGATTGCCAGGTGTAATAGTATACCTGGATGATGCGGGATCGACGGAAGCCAAGCACCTAGCTAACTTGGAAGAGGATGTAAGAAGATTTCAAGAGGCTGGAGATTGTCTCAAGAAGGAGAAATGTACTTTTCAGGCCATGAAAAAAGGCTTACCTGGGTTACCGGGTAGATGCACATGAGTTGCACCCAGTGGAGGAAAGGTTAGAGCAATAAAGGAGGCACTGGTCCCCAGAAACTCATCGGAGCTTAAGTCCTTCTAAGGAATTATGAATTATTATAGGTGTTTTCTGCCAAATTTGTCAACATTAATGGCCCAGATACATGTGTTACTGAAGAAGCACCAGCGTTGGGGTTGGAGGACGTCTCAGAGAGAAACTTTCAACAAGGTAAAGTAGTTATTATATTCATCTTGTTTATTGGTGCTCTTCGACCTGTCCTTAAAATTGGTGTTAACTTATGACACACCTCCTTATGGCGTCAGTGTGGTTTTATCTCATATAATATATGATGGGTCTGAAAGACCTGTAGGCTTTGTCTCAGAGGCTGAAAAAGGCTATTCTCAGATTGAAAAAGAAGGGTTGACTGTATGGAGCCGTACCAGCCTCCCTGAACAGGCGCTGGAATGTGGCGACTAGGGGCTTTTCACAGTAACTTCATTTGAAGCCTACTTGTGACAATAAGCGATTTTCATTTCATTTCTCATGGAGTAAAGAAGTCCCACCAGTCTGTGCATGGAAGGCATTTTACCATTGTAACGGCCCACAAACCACTTTTGGGTCTTTTTAAGGAAGACAGAGCTATTCTGCCAATTGCATCAGCAAGAATTCAGTGTTGAGCATCAATCTGATCAGAATACACGTCTACATTCCAACACCGGCCTAGGATGCAGATAGCAAATGTGGATGCACTGAATCGTCTACCATTGCCTGAGATTGTGAAAATGACATCATACTTTGGGGAGCATTAGTTGTCCCAGTACCAGAAAGGGATTTGCTCTTGGTTGAATTACATCATGCCCATCTGGGTCTGTCAAAAATGAAGATGCTCGCCAGGAGTTATGTTTGGTGGCCTGGCATAGATGCCAAACATTGAGAGGTTAGTGAGAGGCACTGCAATCACTGCCAGTTGCAACAGGGGTTTCCTGCTACAGCCCTTTTGCATACTTGTGAATGGTTTGGTCCACATTGATTATGTGGGGCCATTTTTGGGCATGATGTTTTTGCTCCTGATAGATGCCCATTTGAAGTAGGTGGAAGTGTTCAAAATGAAGTCTATGATGTCACATACCATAGTTGAAAAATTGTTTCAGTGTTTTACATTCCATGAAGTACCTGAAGTAATTGTGTTGGATAATGGAACGGCCTTCATGAGTGCTAAATTTCAAAATTTCACCTACTACCCAGCATCCAATGGACTGGCTGAACGAGCAGTCCAAACTTTCAAGGCAGGTCCTAAAAAGCAGTCAGGTGCGGCTCCGGAAACCAGAGTGTCTCGATTTCTTCTCGGATACTGGACAATGTGGCATTCAACGACAGGAGAGCCGCCAGTGGAATTATTAATGGGCCGGCCTCTTAGGACCAGGCTAAATCGGTGTTTCTGAATTTTCCAGAGAGGTTAGAGGCCAGTCAGAGCAATCAGCAGAAAAACCACGATTCAGGCAAAGCAGTAAGGTCATTTGCAATAGATGAACCAGTGTATGTCAGAAATTTCAGAAGCGGACTAAACTGGGTCCCAGGAGTTGTAGCTAAGACAGGATTGCTATCTTATGAAGTGAATGTACAAGATAGGATTGTCAGGAAACATGTGGATCACATACGTGGATGAGAGTTATCCCAGCAGCCATTACTACAACCTGAAACCATATTGCCAGCAGGAAATATTGATGATTGTCCGAGCAGTGAAGTACCAAGTCAACCTGTGACAGGAGAGTCTGCCGTCACCACAGAAACAGATGAGGTTGAGTTGCCAGTACCTGAGGAGACACCGAGTGCAGTGGTTTCTTTAGAATGTACCCCAGTAGAAGCATCCAGTTCTGTGGAGTCCTGCCACTTTACCAGACAACGGAAACCACCAGAGGGACTAAATCTATGATGGACTGGTTGAATGGGTTAAGTGTTAAATTTATTGGAGAATGTATAGATTAACTATTATTATTGTGTAAAAGGACTTGTCGGAGGGGTAGGTTTGTGCCATCTGGCACCTTTTAAGGGGCGAGCGGCTATTAGGGTCACATGACCCAGGGAAACCAATCGGGGATCAGGGTGGGGTTTCATCCTAGCAAGCATGGACTTTTGCCTCAGATCGATTCTGGATGCTGGCTGGCAGCCACAAAGCTGCAAGACTCTGTCATATAGTGGGCGTGATCTATCGGCCACGTTGTGCCCGAAAGGTGGTACGGCCGGTAGATGCTGGGAGATCCCTATTCCAGGATCTACTCGTTTCGCCATACCTTGCAAGATCTAAGGGAATCTCGCGCGATGCCGCAATCTGAATCATGGGTAGGGTGACTGTCTGGTAAATCTGCATATTAGAACAAGACAGCTAGTTTCACACTAATATGCGCTCCCGATCTACCAAGGCCCTGAGATCTAACCCCTTTGCTCGGAGATCTCGGCCCAGTATCGTTCACTGCTGGTCCCCACAAATGGGGAACAGACGGAACAGCACTTGTGGGGGTCTCCCAAGGGATTGGAAGCCCCAAGGTGCTTGCATTCTGGGAAGGGTGGCACCCTGGCACTGCTGGTGTCACATTAGCACTACCAGCTTGCCACCCTGGAATTGACACCTGTGTGTCAGCCTGGAACTACCCAGGTGGCAGGGGCACTGCCAGGGTGCCAGACTGGTATTTTTTCTTCAGTGGGGATCGGGCCTGGGGGCGCCCTGTGTGTGAAATGGGATGCCGTAGGAGGGGGTTGCCGAGAACACCCTTATAGGTGAGTTGGGGCTTAGGGGGGGTTTGGGGGTCGAATCGCGGGTTGAGAAATCGGGACACCGTGTCCCAAACTCTTCTTGCACTGAGGGGTTCCGGCGAGTGGTGCTCCTCAGTGCAGGGAACGGGACTAAATGCGACCTCGGCGGGACGTTCCCCATTGAGGCTCTGAATTGAAACAGAGTCCTGATGGATAGCGTGGTGTTTCTTTGTGCTGCAAGTGCCGGGAAACACAAGGCTAAACAAGCTTGTCACGGAACTCTATCCCAATTTGGTTAGATCGCGCCCAATATGTTGTAAGTAAAGATTAGGGGCGGGATTCTCCGGGAATTGGTGGGGCGGGCAGAAATGGCGCAGTGGAGTGGCGGGAACCACTCCGGCGTCGGGCCGCCCCAAAGGTGCAGAATCCTCCGCACCTTCAGGAATCCTCCGCACCTTCAATCCGCCTGCGGATTGGAGGAATGTTTTGCCCAGTTAATGGGAGGAAGACTCCAGCAAGCCCCACTGGGTTGGTGTGGTTGGTAGTTTCAGAATAAGTTAGCAGCCCCAGGGTGATTGTATGAACATGGTTGCAGTACTGCAAGTGATTCCATAGAATACCTACAGTGCAGAAGGAGGCCATTCGGCCCATAGAGTTTGTACCGACTCTCTGAAAGAACACCTTACCTAGGTCCACACCCTTGCCCTATTCCTGTAACCTCTTAACCCCACCTAACTTACACATCTTTGGACACTAAGGAGCAATTTAACATGGCCAATCTACCTAACCTGCACATCTTTGGACTGTGGGAAGAAACTCACGCAGACACGAGGAGAACGTGCAAACTCCACACAGTCACCTAAGGCTGAAATCGAACCTGGATCCATGGCACTGTGAGGCAGCTGTGCTAACCACTGTGCCACTGTGACGTCATTCAATGACCTGTTATGATCTGACAAGGTGAGTTGATCTCGTTATACCAAGCTCACAGTCTTGAATGTCACTAAAGACACCAACGAAATAGGAGTAGAGATTGCTGACCCCAGCTGAAGGAATGACCAGGCACCAGCATTCACAGCGAAATGCACCGATTGCCTGGTCACTCAGCACTGATGGCTGCATTGCCAATGCTAAACCTCACCAACCTCTTCTCATGTTTTATTGGTGCCTGGAAGCAAGTCTCCCAGTGAAACTGGCACAGAATGGCAAGCGCAAATAGGCTATGAGAGATCATGCATGAGTCGCATCTTCGAATGATCTGCCTGGCCGGTGGGCGCGGAGAGAGGGCAGTCGCTGAGGCGGAGGTCAGCATTGGGGAACCAAGTGAGCTCCCGCTGAGTTGCAGTGTCCCGATGGCACACGTGGCACAACCCCCACACCACCCCCTCACCACCCCAGCTCCCCCGCAGCACCCCCACAACACCCCTCACCACCCCAGCTCCCCCGCACCACCCCTCACCACCCCACCACCTTCTCACCACCACATCTCCCCAGCACCACCCCACACCACCCCACCTCCCCCTCACCACCCCTCATCACCATCTCACCACCCCATCTCCCCCCATCACCCCAACACACCACCTCCCCCTCACCACCCACCACCCCAACCCGTGATCCAATCATGTGGTCTGTCTTGTGACATGCAGAATCACCTTGTGACAAGGCGGGCCCGTTTCATGTCCCACATCCTTGACCCCAGGTGGAGGGAGGGTTTGGTGGTGAGGTGGTGGGGTGGACGGAGGGGTTGGGGGTGGGGGTTGGTGGGGTGGAGGTGAGATGGGGGGGGGGGTTGGGGTGGAGGGAGAGGTTGGTGGTGGGTGGGAGGTGGAGGTAGGATTGAGGGAGGGGTTAGGGTGGCAGGTGTTGGTGAGGTGGAGTGGAAGGAGGGGTTGGGGGTGGGGGGGTTTGTGGGGTGGAGGTGGGGTGGGGTGGGGGCTCTCTGCGCAACCATGAGCCATGCTGGGTGGTCAGTGGGGTGCGCACCAACATGGCTCCCTTGCAGGCTGCAGCAAAGGTGGTCAGTGCCTGGACACCCTGATCTCGGGTGGGTCACCCTGATCCCGCGACCCATCCCCTGTTCGCCCCCTCGATGTTGTGTCGAGCATTGTCCGAAACCAAGATCAAGCTATCTCACTCCCTGCCATTCTGGTGTGCTCCATGTGCCTATCCAATAACCGCTTGAAAGTTCCTAAAGTGTCCGACTCCACTATCAAGCAGGCAGTCCATTCCACACCCAAACCACTCTCTGAGTAAAGAACCTACCTCGGACATCCCTCCTACATCTCCCACCCTGAACCGTATAGTTATGCCCCCTTGTAACAGCTACATCCACCCGAGGAAATAGTCTCTGAACGTCCACTCTATCTATCCCCCTCATTATCTTATAAGCTTCTATTAAGTCGCCTCTCACCCTCCTCCGCTCCAAAGAGAAAAGCCCTAGCTCCCTCAACCTTTCCTCATAAGACCTATCCTGCAAACCAGGCAGCATCCTGGTAAATCTCCTTTGCACCCTTTCCAATGCTTCCACGTCCTTCCTATAATGAGGTGACCAGAACTGCACACACTACTCCAAATGTGGTCTCACCAGGGTCACGTATAGTTGCAGCATAACCCCGCGGCTCTTAAACTCAAGCCCCCTGTTAATAAACGCTAACACACTATAAGCCTTCTTCACGGCTCTATCCACTTGAGTGTCAACCTTCAGAGATCTGTGGACATGAACCCCAAGATCTCTCTGTCCCTCCACATTACTCAGAACCCTGCCGTTGATACTGTAATCCGCATTCAAATGTTTTCGACCAAAATGAATCACCTCGCACTTATCAGAGTTAAACTCCATCTGCCATTTTGCGGCCCAGCTCTGCATCCTATCAATGTCTCTTTGCAGCCTACAACAGCCCTCCACCTCATCCACTACTCCACCAATCTTGGTGTCATCAGCAAATTTACCGACCCACCCTTCAGCCCCCTCCTCCAAGTCATTGATAAAAATCACAAATAGCAGAGGACCCAGCACTGATCCCTGTGGTACACCGCTGGTAACTGGTCTCTAGTCTGAAAATTTTCCATCCACCACCACCCTCTGTCTTCTATGTGATAGCCAGTTACTTATCTAATTAGTCAAATTTCCCTCTATCCCACACCTCATTACTTTCTTCATGAGCCGACCATGGGGAACTTTATCAACGCCTTACTAAAATCCATGTATACGGCATCAACTGCTCTACCTTCACCTACACACTTAGTTACCTCCTCAAAGAATTCAATCAAATTTGTGAGGCAAGACCTACCCTCCACGAATCCATGTTGACTATCCCAGATTAAGCTGCATCTTTCCAAATGGTCATAATTCCAATCCTTCAGGACCTTTTCTATTATCTTCCTGACCACCGAAGTAAGATTAACTGGCCGATAATTACCAGGGTCATTCCTATTCCCTTTCTTGAACAGAGGAACAACATTCGCCACTCTCTAGTCCTCTGGCACTATCCCCGTGGACAGCGAGGACCCAAAGATCAAAGCCAAAGGCTCTGCAATCTCATCCCTTGCCTCCCAAAGAATCCTTGGGTATATCCCATCTGGCCTAGGGGACTTATCGACCCTCAGGTTTTTCAAAATTGCTAACACGTCCTTCCTCAGAACATCTACTTCCTCCAGCCTACCCGCCTGTATCACACTCTCATCCTCAAAAACATGGCTCCTCTCCTTTGTGAACACTGGAGAAAAGTATTCATTCAACGCCTCTCCTATTTCTTCTGACTCCATGCACAAGTTCCCACTACTGTCCTTGACCGGCCCTACCCTCACCCTGGTCATTCTTTTATTTCTCACATAAGAGTAAAAAACCTTGGGGTTTTCCTTGATCCGACCCACCAAGGACTTCTCATGCCCCTGCAACATGTAATCAAGAAGGTTAATGGAATGCTATCCCTTTTAAGCAAGGAATTGAACATAAAAGTATGGGTGTTATGCTTCAGTCAGACAGGGCACTGGTGAGGCCACATCACGAATACTGTATGCAATTTTGATGTCATTATTTAAGGAATGTGTAAATGCATTGGAGGTGGTTCAGAGGAGGCTTACTAGATTGACACCTGGAATGAGTGTGTTGTCTTATGAGGATAGGTTGGAAAGGTTGGGCTTGTTTCCACTAGAAGAGTGAGGGATGACTTGATTGAATGGTATTGACAAGGTGGATGCTGAAAGGCTAATTCCTTTTGTGGGTGAGTCCAGAACTAGGGGACACTGTTGTAAAATTAGGAGTCGCCCTTATAGGACAGAGATGAGGCGAACGTTTTCTCTGAGGGTTGTGTGCCTTTGGAACTCTGTGCCTCAGATGGAAGTGAAAGTGGGGTCACTGAATATTCTTAAGGCAGAAGTAGATAGATTCTTGTCGGACAAGGCCATCAAAATTTATTGGGGGTAGATGGGAAATGTGGAACTCAACACAAACAGATCAGCCCTGATCTTATTGAATGTCGGAACAGGTTCAAGGGGCTGAATGGCCTGCTCCTATTTCGTATGTATGTAATTGACTGTCAGGGCGGCATGGTGGCGCAGTGGTTAGCACTGGGACTACGGCGCTGAGGACCCGGGTTCGAATCCCGGCTCTGGGTCACTGTCCGTGTGGAGTTTGCACATTCTCCCTGTGTCTGCATGGGTTTCACCCCCACAACCCAAAAGATGTGCAGGTTAGGTGCATTGGCCACGCTAAATTGCCTCTTAATTGGAAAGAAATAATAATTGGGTACTCTAAATTTATTTTGAAAAAAGTACTTGATTGTCAATGGGATCAGGTCTGGGTTCTATTCTGACATGTTCCCCTTCTTGTTTAGCAATCCTTCCACCTCCAATCATGTCAGCCCGGGGTCGGTACAATTTTGGCCAAAAATATCTAAAGGCGAACTTGGATATTTTGTTTAATTTGAGTACCTTTGAGTTTTGAATTTAGTTTAATGAATAAAGCTACCATTATGGTTGAGCCAATTGAATTTTACAATAGTACACTGTTGTTATATGAAATAACCCCTCAAGACTTGGACAACAATCACATCTGAGCAAATTCATTTAAAGTGAGTAGGGCCATTACCCTTTTAACCTTTAAAAAAAAATTTTGTCTTGTTTTTCATTTCTCTCTTCTCAGTTAGATGTCCCTGACTTACTCTGTGTTAATGAGATACTATTTTGATGACCTTTAACCATGTAATACAGATAATAAACCACAATTTTATAAATGTTTGCTTTGCTTGTGAATTTCATCATTTAAAATATATTCCACATTTGTGCGAAAGGAAGAAGTTGCATTAATATAGCACCTTTATTAATAGATGAATAGATTACATAAGCAAGGACATTATACTATACCTTTATAAAATTACTGGTTAGGCCTCAGATGGAGTATTATGGTTCAGTTCTGGACACTGCAGTTTAGACGGATGTTAATACTTTAAAGAGAGTGCAGAGGAGAATGGTACCAAGGTGAGAGGCTTGAGTCATGTGGAGAGATTGCAGAAGGTGGGGTTATTGTCCTTAGAGCAGAGAAGGCTAAGAGGAGGTTAAGAAGAATTCAAATGGTTTTGATAGAGTAAATAAGGAGAAACTGTTCCCAATGCCAGAGAGTCGGTAACAGGAGAACACACATTTCAGGTAATTGACAAATAACCAAAGATGAAATGAGGAAACTTATTAAAAAAGACAGTGATATGTTGTGATCTGAAATGCACTGCTTGATGTGATATTAGCACTTTCAATAGTAACATTTAAAAAGGGAAAACAATTACAGGGCCATGAGGAAAGGGCAGGTAAAATAAATTAATTGGATCGCTCTGCCAATGAGCTGTCAGAGGCATGATGGTCCACATGAACCTTTTCTGGGCTGCATCATTCTATGATTTGGTGATCAGTCTTAATTGGTGCCATGGGTAAAGTAATGTAAAAACGTCTCCACTTTTGCCTTTGACTCTTTACCCACAGTAATGCCCATAATATAATAGCACTGTTAAACACACTGTCAGTCACACGTATGATGGAGATTTAAACCACAAAAGAAATTAGAGGGGCAGCACAGTGGTTAGCACTGCTGCCTACGGCACTGAGGACCCAGGTTCAATCCCGGCCCAGGTCACTGTCCATGTGGAGTTTGCACATTCTCCCCGCGTCTGCGTGGGTTTCACCCCCACAACCCAAAGATGTGCAGGTTAGGTGAATTCGATGAAAAATAATTGGGTACTCTAAATTTATTTAAAAAAACAAAAGACATGTGGTCCACTGTCTCTATACTGCCTCTTTGTTTTTGCAATGAAAAGGTAATGCCAGTGCTCTCTTCTCGGTCTTGTTTCTCCCTTGGTTTTGTTTTTTTCTCTATTCTTCCATCATGGTCTCGCCTGAGCTATCCCTGTAACAAATCATTCCATGTTCCGTGTCCTTTGTGTAAAGAAATCTTTCAGTCAGGAGAGTTTGAGTTTAAGATCTGAAAATCTAATGCACTGCACTGCAATTTCTATAACAGTTAATAGTCTGTGTACAGATCGAGGAGACAGATCTTGATTGTAAAACAGGTGTTACTGAATAGCAGCTAGTACATCTGTTCCACTTTTCACATCCACTGCAGTCAATGAAAATAGAAATGCGGATCAATGTAAAATAGGCTGTTAAACAAAGTCAATATCAATCCCCTTGTGTCATGTACATTAAGAGGAAGAATAAAACAACATTGCTCTTATAAACACCGTTTGCTACATTGAATAAATTTCATTTCCAAGATTAATATATTTGAAATTCATATTCCTCCAAATATTGTAAATGTATCAACACTTACAGTTCCTCTATAATTTCCATTTTAAAATCTATATTTTTTCTATATTTTTTAATATTATTTTACGATTTCAAAAATGTTACTTACATTCCTAATGCTGGAAATTATAATAAGTTTTGCATTTGTGTGGAAGCATTGATTCTGTCATCTGATCCAAATAAAGGGTGTTAAATTTCTGTTGTGTTTCTTCGAGGCTTCAAAGGCAACCCATTGGTTGAAATCAATGTTGTATGAGCTACAAAAACAGGTGGAGGCAACTGCCTGCTGCATTCTCCAGCAGCTCTACCCAAGACCCCATGAAATCAATACACATTATCACTTCTGCAAGGGCATCTTGGAGAACAATGGGATTTCTTTCAGATTAACAGATGTGATTGTTATATGAAGTACAAAAGTGGATCGAAACCTACTCAAAGTAGAGTGTCAGATCAGTTGCTAGTATTGACTGTTTCAAAAGCTGCATGATATCACTGTACACCCTGGAGGATAGACTTGCAAAAATATTGTGCCCCTGTATGAAGGAAAGAAAAAAAATGGAGTTAAAATATTATTAAAGTACATATTAGAAACTAAGAAAAATTCTAACTAGAAAAATTCTAACTACAACTTGGTTCAAGTGATTGTCTTTGTTTTAGCGACTCGATCTAGTGGACGGAATTTAATGCCGCCTTCATTCCACAATCCTCTCCCCAGGGCTGAGGTCTGAGGTGGGTGTGCCATTTGATCAGGTAGGACTGTGCAGGGTGAGGTCCCTTCTGACTCCTCTCCCAATTAAGTCCAGGGCAGGAAGTCTTGCTTGTGGGTTTGCTTGAGGCCTAGTAGGAAGATCCTTCAGATCAAGGGATCCATTTTCAGGAAGGTTTTTGGGGGGGCGGGGTTAGGATGATGAGACCCATCCCCCCTTCCCTTTCCTCTGATACCCCTTCCTGCGTTTCTCACTCTCACTTACCTTTCACCAAGGATCTATCACCAGGGATCCATGGTGAAGTTACAAGTGTATTACTCCTAGTGGTGCTGCTGTTAATGGGGGAGATGCCAGTCTTCGATTGGCCGCCAGCTCTCTGGCTGGGAGTTCCACACGATTGGGGATGTTCTGGAATTACATGTCTCCTATGAAGCCAGGACCCCTAGCACCGCCCCCCTCCCCCCCTCATTAAACCTTTCCCCAAATATTGGATGCAACATAATTCCAGCTGTTTGAAATGGAACATAGCTTCAACAAGATATTCCAAAATTGATTGCAAATGTCTTGAATTTAACATAGCCAGTTTACTGGCCAGATGAGCTGATTTTTATTAGCTTAGAAATTCCTGTAACCATCAATGGACAAAGTCTTCTATTAGTTAGATTTTCCCTCGCCAGTTTAATGTCAACAATAGATTGACCTCGGAGTTGCTGGAAGATGGACAAAGCATGACACCCTCAGACTGAACAGGGCAAACAACTGGGAATCGCCTTAATCCATCAGATTAAAGTATTTGAAAATAAACAGTGGAAGATCGGAAAAACGTAGTGCAATTTTTAAATGGTAAATTCAATGTCAAACCAGATACAGAAAGAGAGAAAATTGAGAATGCAGTAAGGAAGAGAAAAAGGAGTCAGGAAAGAAGAGTAACTTTTAATAAACTTTTCTTAAATTAAAGCCTGAAGAAATGGTTCTCTGCTATTGTAACAGTTAATATTTAGTGCCAGAGTGGTTGACTGGCAGTAGTAAACACTAGGGCAGAATTCTCCATCTCCTGCGGTTTTCCTGTGGTGGAGACGGCTTGCCATCAACTGACAGGAGGATCCTCTCGTCTCTCCAAAGTCAATACTGATTTACAATCCTCGCCCGTGTCGCCATTGGGGAATCCACAGTGATGGTCGACTTTGGCGGAACCGGAAGATTCCGCTGATAGGACAAGTTGGAGAATTCCACTATTACCACATCACGAAAAGTGTCCATGGACTTGAAATTATTCACTGTAACTTTGGGCAGAATTCTATTCTCCCCTGGGTATAGGTTGGCTAGGTAGGCTTGGGGTGTGACATTTGGCATGATGCCATGGATGCCTTTCCCAGTGCCTATCCACCGACCCCCGACTCCACCGCAATTCCACATGTAGTGGGGGAGATGTTAAGTTGTTGACCTGTTTAGCACAGGGCTAAATCGCTGTCTTTGAAAGCAGACCAAGGCAGGCCAGCAGCACTGTTCGATTCCCGTAACAGCCTCCCTGAACAGGTGCCGGAATGTGGCGACTAGGGGCTTTTCACAGTAACGTCATTTGAAGCCTACTTGTGACAATAAGCGATTTTCATTTTCATTTCATTTCATTTGGCCAATTGAAGGTCTAAAGTGGCAATTAAGGCCACTGACTTAAGGGCCTCTTGCCACTCTGCCACAATTTTTCATTCAGCAGTGGAGGAAGAAGCCAGGTTTGAGGTATGTCAGGTCCCATTACTGGGACAAAATTTAGGAAAGGAGCGTGCCTCATATGGGGGCCCCTGCCCCCATTCCCTCCCCAAGGTCCGGCTCCTTTGCCACAGGTTTCCGTTCCTCATCCCCCAAGCCTGTGCACTCAGGCTCCCCACATAATCTATGATTAATCTAGGACAAAGGTTCGGCACAACATCGTGGGCCGAAGGGCCTGTTCTGTGCTGTATTTTTCTATGTTCTATGTTCTATACCTCACCTTCCTCAGTGGGGTTTCCTAGCTGGTCCCACCGAGAACCACCCCAGCTGTCATGTGAGAGTACCTTTAAGAAATGGATGTTTAAGCAATGTACCTTTAAGAAATGGAGCTGATCATATTATTGAAGTGATGTCAGAGGGTGGGGGGAGCTGAGCTCACCTCTGCTTTTTGAGTTTCAGTTTGAGAAGGCAGCGGGGAATGTCTTGTGTGTTTTGTTGTGAGCTGCATGAAGAAACACAGAGCTGGTCTGTTGATTTCTGCAATCCAAAGTCTATAAATATATTGAGTGTAACCTAATGTGCTCCTATTTTTGAAGGTTTGAAGTCTTTTGGATGTTTGAAGGAACAGTTTGAAGGATTATTTAGTGTTGTAGTCTTTTGAGGTTATCTTTGAAGTAATGGGTGATAAGATATTCAATGTTTGTTTTTAAAAGGTGTGCTTCCCACACCACAATCTATTAAAAGTTGAGGGTCGGTTGAACTCCATGAAACACTTTGGGGTTCTGTAAACCTAGACCCATAACAATTGGGGGCTTGAGGGGGATAAAAATCTATCGTTTGGATTGGCATAACGAACTTAAAGACAGTGAGGGGTGAGCATATTGTGGTTGCTTTTCAGGTGGGGAGTGTGTTGTGGACAATGGCTCTTTCAGAGACTCAGGAGTTTTTGGGGGTGAACACGGTAACACGCAATACCTTACGGACAGAGATTAAAAGCAGACTGTTAGATTTGGCAAAATCATTGCCGTTAACATTGCCTGGGAGAATGTGAAAAGATGTGGTACTTACCGCAGTAGCTGAGCATTTAATTTTGCCTGAGATACATACTGACTCATTGGAAATGGCAAAGCTCCAGTTGCAGATTAAGCAATTTGAACATGAAAAAAAAATTAAAGCAGCTTGAATATGCAATGAGAGAAAAAGAAAAGGAGAGAGAAGAAAGAAACAAAGAAAGAGATAGAAATAGAGAGGAGAAAGAAAAGGGGAGAGAAGAAAGAAACAAAGAAAGACATAGAGAATAAAGGGAAAAAGCAAGAGAGTTTGAATTTCATAAAATGGCTATGAAACATGAAAATCAGTTAAAATTGGCAGACGCAAAGGGTAACATACAGTTGGATGTGATTGATGAGGATAGTGAGACAGGGCGTCATAGTTGAAGACGTGGTGGGGATCTATTTAAATATGTCCAAGCATTGCCAAGGTTTGACGAGAAGGAGGTAGAAGCCTTTTTCATTTCATTTGAGAAGGTAGCTAAACAAATGAAATGGCCACAGGACATGTGGGTATTACTGATTCAAACAAAGCTGGTAGGTAGAGCAAGTGAAGTGTTTGCATCACTACCGGAGGAGGTATCTGGAACGTATGAGGAGGTGAAAAAATCCAACTTAGGTGCATATGAGCTAGTGCCTGAAGCTTACAGACAAAGGTTTAGAAATTTAAGGAAATAATTTGGTCAAACATACATGGAGTTTGAAAGGCTCAAACAGAGTAATTTTGATAGGTAGATAAGGGCTTTGAAAATAGACCAAACGTATGAAGCTCTCAGAGAAATAATACTTTTGGAGGAGTTTAAAAATTCAATTCCTGATGTAGTGAGAACTCATGTGGAAGAGCAGAGAGTTAAAACTGCAAGATTAGCAGCAGAAATGGCAGATGATTATGAATTAGTTCATAAATCAAGGCTTGGTTTTCAACATCAGTTTCAGCCGGTGGGGGATAGAAACTGGGTACATGAGAAATACTCAAGTGGTAAAGGTGATCTGATGGGAGATAATAAAGAGAGTGTACCTCAGATTTTTTTTTAAATCCAGGAGGGTGGAAGAGAAATGAAAAGTTTCAAATGTTTTCACTGTAATAAACTAGGCCATGTAAAGTCACAGTGTTGGTGGTTGAAGAAAAGCACTGGGAAGGCTGATGTGGTAAACAGGATAAGACAGTGGGGTTTGTTAGAGTGGTGAAGGAAAGCCCCAGGGAAGCGAAGGAGGTGCAAACGATTGTACAGCCTGATAAAGAAGTAATTGCTAAGAAGGTGCCAGATGTCTTTAAAGAATTTACTTGTGTGGGTAAAGTTTACTCATGTGTATCAGGAGGAGCAGGTAAAGAAGTCACAATTTTAAGAGATACAGGAGCTAGACATTCTTTAATGGTAAGAGATGAGGATTTATGTAGTTTGGGAAGAATGTTGCCAGAAAAGGTGGTAACATGTGGAATTCAGGATGAGAGGAGTAGCGTTCCATTATATAAGGTAAGATTGGATAGTCCAGTGAAGAGTGGTGAAGCTGTAGTAGGAGTAATAGAGAAACTATCTGGTCCAGGAATACAGTTTATCTTGGGTAATTATATAGGTGGATCGCAGGTGGGAGTGATACCTTCTGTGGTTGATAAGCCAATGGAAAATCAGACAACTGAAGTGTTGAAGGACGAATATCCTGGGATTTTTCCGGATTGTGTAGTAACAAGGTCGCAAAGTCACAGGTTAAGACAAGAGGAGAAATCAAAGAGTGAAGATGAAGTGGAAGTGCAATTATCAGAAACGATTTTTGATCAAATAGTTGAAAAAGAACAAGAACAGGTGGAGGATGAGGCAGATATTTTTAGTTCAGGAAAATTGGCGGAGTTACAACAGAAATATGCAGAAATGGATATATCAGAAAGCATATGCGGAAGAGGAATCTGAGCATATTCCAGAGTGTTATTACTGTAAAAGTGATGTCTTGATGAGGAAATGGAGACCTGTACATATGCAGGCGGATGAAAAGTGGGCAGAAGTTCATCAAGTAGTATTGCCGGTAGGGTATAGAAAGGAGGTGTTGCGAGTGGCACATGAGGTACCAGTGGGAGGTCATTTGGGGATAAGGAAAACTCAAGCTAAAATCCAGAAACATTTTTATTGGCCTGGACTACATAAAGATGTAGTTACATTTTGTCAATCATGTCACACGTGTCAAGTGATAGGGAATCCTCAAGCAGTGATGAAACCAGCGCCCTTAATACCCATTCCAGCATTTGAGGAATTTTTTACAAGGGTCCTAATTGATTGTGTAGGACTGCTTCCTAAAACAAAAAGTGGGAATCAATATCTTTTGAATAAAACAATTTAAATCAACTGCGTACCATCCAGAATCGCAGGGAGCATTAGAAAGGTGGCATCATACATTAAAGACAATGTTGAGGGCTTATTGTCAAGATTATCCAGAGGATTGGGATAAAGGAATTCCATTCGTAATGTTTGCAATTAGGGATGCACCTCATGAGTCAACCAAATTTAGTCCTTTTGATTTAATTTTTGGTCATGAGGCAAGAGGATCACTTAAATTGATTAAAGAAAAATTGGTGGGTGAGAAATCAGAAATTACACTATTGGATTACGTGTCAAATTTTAGGGAACGATTAAATAGAGCAGGTGAATTGGCTAGACAACATTTGAAAGTTGCACAAAATGTGATGAAACGGGTAGCGGACAAGAAATCCAACGTTCGTAGTTTTACCAGTGGAGATAAAGTTTTAGTGTTGTTACCAGTGGTAGGGGAGCCTTTAAAAGCTAGGTTTTGTGGACCATATCAGATTGAAAGGAAATTAAGTGAGGCGAATTATGTGGTAAAAACACCAGATAGAAGGAAGATTCACCGAGTGTGCCATGTGAATATGCTTAAAAGGTACTTTGAAAGGGAAGGAGAGAAAAAGGAGGTTTTAATGATTCTAACTCAAAGTGACGAACCAAATCCAGATGACTGTGAATTTGACATACCTCAAATTAAATTGGAAAATAAGGATGTTCATAAAAATTGGGATGAATTGTTAAGTCACCTTCCAGAGGAAAAACAAACTGACCTGAAAGAGTTATTGATATCATATGGGCAAGTTTGTAGAGATATATTGGGAAATACTAAAATGGCTATACATGATGTAGATGTGGGAAATGCTGTTCCTATCAAACAACATCGATATAGACTTAATCCTTTAAAATTGGCACAGGTTAACAAAGAGATTGAGAGTATGCTTAAAAATGGCATAATTGAAGTGGGTTGCGGCCAATGGAGCTCACCCATAGTGATGGTACCTAAACCAGACGGTACCCAACGGTTGTGTGTGGACTATAGAAAGGTGAAGGCAGTCACAAGAACGGACTCTTATCCTATCCCACGTTTGGAGGATTGCATTGAGAAAGTGGGACAATCCGCTTTTATTTCCAAGTTGGATTTACTTAAAGGTTACTGGCAGGTACCTTTATCCGAAAGGGCGAAGGAGATTTCAGCTTTTGTGACTCCAGATGGTATATACCAATTCAAAGTTATGCCATTTGGCATGAAAAACGCCCCAGCCACATTTCAAAGGTTAACTAATACAGTCGTTTCAGGATTACCCAATTGTGCGGTATACATCGACGATCTGGTAATTTTCAGCCAGACATGGAAAGAACATTTACATCATATGATGGAGTTATTCGATCGACTTCAGGTGGCGGGTTGGTGATAAACCTAGCCAGAAGTGAATTTGGGAAAGCCCAAATCACTTTCCTTGAGGAGTTTCCGATACCCTCAAGACGAAAGGAAATAATGCGATTTCTTGGCATGAGTGGATTTGATCGAACCTTTGTGCAAAAGATTTGTAGCAAGGTTGCTCCACTGATGGACTTTCTGATGGAACGTCAAAAATTTCAATGGACAGCGGACTTTCAACAGGCATTTGACTGCCTGAAAGCTGAGGTAACCGATGCTCCTGTATTGGAGAATTGCAAGGGACTCTGTGATCAGATTGAACTGAAGTATCTAACTTTAAAGAGAAATGCCGAGGAGTAGAGGAATGGATGGACGTGCAGAGACTTTCTTGTTCAAAGAGACTGTCAATCGAGAAGGATTTCGGTTGGAGGAAGAAGAACTAGAAAATAAAATAGACTATATTATTATACCTGTTTGCATGTGTTGTTTTTTTTGAACCGGTAAAGTGTTTTTACTGTGTGCATTTCTTAATTGATGGTGTGAAGGTGAAAAATGAAACCATCTTGAAGTTGATGGTTTTTTTTTTCTTGGGGGGGGAGGTGTCATGTGAGAGTACCTTTAAGAAATGGATGGTTCAGCAATGTACCTTTAAGAAATGGAGCTGATCATATTATTGAAGTGATGTCAGAGGATGGGGGGAGCTGAGCTCACTCCTGCCTTTTGAGTTTCAGTTTGAGAACGCAACTGGGAGTGTCTGTGTGTTTTGCTGTGAGCTGCATGAAGAAACACAGAGCTGGTCTGTTGATTTCTGCAATCCAAAGACTATAAATATATTGAATGTAACCTAATGTGCTCCTATTTTTGAAGGTTTGAAGTCTTTTGGATGTTTAAAGGAACAGTATGAGGGATTATTTAGTGTTGTAGTCTTTTGAGGTTATCTTTGAAGTAATGGGTGTTAAGATATTCAATATTTGTTTTTAAAAGGTTAACTTGAGTTAATAGAATAAACATTGTTTTGTTTCAAAAACCACTTGCCCATTTCTGCTGTATCGCACCTGGAGAGTACGCTGTGTGCTTCCCACACCACAATCTATTAAAAGTTGTGGGTCGGTTGAACTCCATGAAACACTTTGGGGTTCTGTAAACCCGGACCCATAACACAGCCTCCAGCTTTCCTCTCTACGGCTCCAGCGACTGTTTTCTCTGGGAGTGGTTTTGGCCACTGCTCCCGGTGGCATTGTTGGAATCAGAGAGTTGCCAGCCACTTGATTGACAGGCAGTTCTCAGGCAAGGTTAAGGGTGATGAAAGTCTTGCCCTGAGCCACTGGAGCTGACTGGGTTCTCCGATGCCTTTTTGGGGAGGAGAGAGGGAAGGTCGGTAATCCATAACATCCTGTCCTTTCTGTGGCAAGTTTTCTTCATATTTACAGTAAATGGACTTCATGTTGCTCAATGCATTTAACCAGGAGCCAATTGTAAGATGCCAGTTCTCACATAGCTAACAGCGGAGCAGTGCATCCCCATCAGAAACGTCTCGATATCCATATTTAATTGCATATTTGGCCTTGCCTGAAGTTGTTGTGGTATTTGCTATTTACTATGCCATAATTTTCACAGCCAATTTTTACCCTTATAATTTATGAGCCACCTTGGAGTTAAATTAGTTACCAATAATTTTCCTTGTAAGAAAGAATGTGAAATTCACAGACTACCTCATCAAAATAATGTTTCGGGCTCATTATTTCTTTCCTCTGTGGCTTCTACTGCAAGATTAATTATAAAAAGATTTTGCTGTCGTATTAAATTTTATTACCACCAACCGTAACCAAAACAAATTATTTACTTGATTATTAATGATTAATTGTTACTGAAAAGATTCAGTTTAAAATGTTAATCTCAATATTTCTTTCAGAAGCCTTCTTCGAATCTCAAAATGCAGAGCACGATTTCGTGTTTTTTCTGATGTACGGTAAGATTCGGAATTCCCCGACCCCGCCGGGCCGGAGGATTGGCGAGGGGTGGCGTGAATCCCACCCCGCCGCCACTGCCGGATTCTCCGGCACCGGTTTTTCGGCGGGGGCGTGAATCGCGCCGCGCCAGTCGGGGGCCGTTTGCAGCAGCCCCCCCTCCCGGCGATTCTGCGGCCCGCGATGGGCCGAGTGGCTGCCCGTTTTCAGCCAGTCCCGCCGGCGTAAAATACACCAGGTCCTTACCGGCGGGACCTGGCTCTGCGGGCAGCCTGCGGAGTCCTCGGGGGGGGGGGGGGCGGGGTGGATCTGGCCCCAGGTGGGAGGGGGGGGGTGGCCCACAGTGGCCTGGCCTGCGATCGGGGCCCACTGATCCGCGGGCGGGCCTGTGCCATGGGGGCACTCTTTCCCTCCACACCGGCTGCTGTAACAGTCCGCCATGGCCAGCGTGGATAAGAACCCCCCTGCGCATGTGTTGGGATGACCCCAGCACACAGTTGGCACGGCACCAAGCCCTTCGGCTCTGGCTGCTGCAGCGCCAACCCCGCCGGCGCCGGCCTAGCCCCTGAAGGTGTGGAGGATTCTGCACCTTCCGGGCGGCCCGACGCTGGAGTGGTTCACGTCACTCCTCGGCGCCGGTACAGCCCGCCCCGCCGGATACGGGAGAATCCCGCCCATTAATTTTCATTCTGATTGCCTCTGGAATAGTAGGGAATTTGAAAGTGTTCTTTGGTGGACTTTGTTTTTTGCTCAATACTAAAGGAAGGGTAATGCTAAAATTACTGCTATAGCACCGCGTTACATGGAAGCTTGGAGAATTAAAATTTCTCTATTTAATTATATCTCACATCCTTTCTGATTTGACTTTGGTTTCTGTTGAGTTAGTTGGTTGGAAGGAAGATATTTGTATGCCTTTCCGAGTTAATATGGATTTTACATCATATCTTAACAAAGGAAACCTATTGAAATGTAGTATTTTATAACATTCAGGTTCTGTCATACATTTTACACTTCAATGATAAATATAGTACAAAACAGATTTTTAATCTAGCCAGGAGATGAGAGGGCATGTTATGGTCTAGGAAGCAGACCCAGAGTGGGAAGACGAATGGTATTGTATGACAACAAGTCTGAACCATTAAGCCATCTGACATTTAAAGATGTTCACCACATACACAGCTGACTGATTTAGGCTGCACTGGCTTTGATCAATTTACTCAGTGAATTTCACAATTCTTTTTGAAAGCAAATTATCCCAATGCAGCAAAGTACTTCTAGCGGAGTAGAATAGTGTTGTGCTGCATTAATGACCTGAGGCATTACCTTGCCATCTGAATATATTAACATATGAATTCAGAGCAGGTGTCGGCCATTCGAGCCTGCTCTGTCATTCGAATAGGTCAAATTTTAAAGCACATGCCATCCCAACATCTACCATGCAGCCGCTAACTCTTTAACTTTCACTGCCACTTCATGATTACTTGAGAGTTGACTGGCAGTGGGTGAGACTTCCATCTGCCCTTGGAAGGAAATCCTGCTCATGAGAGCTGTTGCCTATCAGATTGGCCGACAGCTCTTAACCTGACCATACACAGTGCTGCAGTGGTCAGAAGTGGTACTGCAATGTTCTGCTTGGAATGAAGTCCCGGGACCTTCAAAATGGTAACTCCCAGGGCGCAGCAGGGTAGGGGAGGCCTTTGGATGGGAGAGGGTGGTTTGCAGTGTCGGGGGGGGGGGGGGGGGGGGGGGGGGGAGGAGGCCCCAGAGCTCCAATGTCCCAGGCGGGGCTTCTCCCAATTCTAAGCTGGCCGTCAGAGTTCACTCCACAACTTCTTACCCGAGATGAGGAGAAGTGCAAATGTCACTTTCTCACCCTACCAATCTAAAAATTGAGGCTGGGTAGGATGAGGCTATTAAGTGGTCATTTAAGGGCCTTAATAGGTGAATGGGCGTGGTTTCCTGCCCGAGGCCCTGCCCGCACAAGTGTGAAATTGCATTTGTGCTTGAGTGGGTGGGTTTTTGGGGGGCAACCCATCCAATCAATTTTACACTCCCCTGCCTCAGAACCCACCTTGGGGGAGTGTCAAACTTGAGGTGTTGGGTGCTCTGAGGTACAGACGAACCAACACGGTTACGATTGGTACAACGCAGTTTTATTCCATCTAACTATTTATACATCAGACTTGGTGCTCAGCACGTTGTGACAGTGTGAGTGTCTTGCTATGAGGTCCTGGCCCTGTGCTGTCTCCAGATGGACTGCCCAGGAAGTGTCGTGTTTCTTGTCTTATACTTGTCTGTGATTGGCTGTCGTGTTATGTGTGCTAATTGGTCCGTTGGTCTGTCTATCATTATGTATGTGTTATGGTGTATGTTTGAATATCATGACAAAACTCTGCGCATGGTTGGTCTGATTGTGATCTCTGCTCCACTTTCCTTCCCACTCCTTATATCCTTTGACTCCCTTGTCCATCCAGAATTTACATATTTCTCTCTGAGAAAGAAAGTTCTACAGACTCACTGACTCTCGGAGCAAAAATAATTCTCCTCACCTCTGTCCTTATTTTTACATTGTGTCTCCTGGCTCTAGTCTCTTCCTCAAAGGGAAAAATCCTTTCAGCATCGACCATGTCAGGTCCTCTCAGGATCTTATGTTTTAATAGGATCACCTCTAATTCTTCTAAATCCTCATGGATAGAGGCCAACCTGCTCAACCTTTCCTCATAGGATAGCCCCCTCATTTCAAATCTCCCTCATTCCAAAAGTCAATTGTAGAACACCAATTATTAATATTACAATTGCAACATTGAAAAAAATGGGCTCGATTCTCCGGAAACATTTCTAACTGTGGTAGCGAGCAGAAACTGCCGTGACCTTCCTGGCGCTCTGCCCGGCGAGGCTGGGAACGCTATTCAGCATTCTGAAGGGAAAGGGTGAACAGCAAGAGGTCGTGGTACATACTGGTATTAACGACAAGGGTAGGAAGAGTGACGAGGTTCTGCAGAGGAGTTTAGGGAGTTAGGGAGAAAGTTAAAAAGCAGGACCTCTAGGGTTGTAATCCCAGGATTACTCCCTTTGCCACGTGCCAGTGAGGCTAGAATTAGGAAGGTAGTACAGCTCAGCAAGTGGCAAAACAGCTGGTCAAGGAGGGAGGGTTTCTGGACCATTGGAATCTCTTCCAGAGTGGGTGGGACCTGTACAAGAAGGACGGATTGCATCTAAACTGGAGGGGCATAAATATCCCGGCCGGGAGCTTTGGTGGTGTCACTCGAAGGATTTAAACTAGTTTGGCAGGGGGGTGGGAACCAAAACAAAGGTGAATTAACAGGATGGGAACTAGAGAGTAGGGCCAGTAAGACTCAGAGGAAGAGCAGGCAGGGTGTGGTTGCTGATCAAAGAGGGTCTGGTGGACTGAAGTGCATTTGTTTCCATGCGAGAAGTGTAACAGGTAAGGCAGATGAACTTAGAGCTTGGATTAGTACTTGGAATTTTGATGTTGTTGCCATTCCAGAGACTTGATTAAGGGAGGGACAGGATTGGCAGCTTAACGTTCCAGGATACTGATGTTTCAGGCGGGATAGAGGGGGATGTAAAAGGGGTGGGGAAGTTGCACTACTGGTTAAGGAGAATATCACAGCTGTAGTGCGGTAGGACACCTAGAGGGCTCATACAGTGAGGCAATATGGGTGGAGCTCAGAAATAGGAAGGGTGAGGCAGCATGGTGGCGCAGTGGTTAGCTTTGCAGCCTCACGGTGCTGAGGTCCCAAGTTCGATCCTGGCTCTGGGTCACTGTCTGTGTGGAGTTTGCACATTCTCCCCATGTTTGCATGGGTTTCGCCCCCACAACCCAAAGATGTGCAGGGTAGGTGGATTGGCCACGCTAAATTGCCCCTTAATTTTAAAAAAATGAATTGGGTATTCTAAATTTATTTTAAAAAATAAATAAATAAGAAATAGGAAGGGTGTAGTCACAATGTTGGGGTTTACAATAGACCTCCCAACAGCCAGCAGAAGATAGAGGAACACATATGTAGGCAGATTTTGGCAAGGTGTAAAAGTAACAGCGTTGTTGTGGTGGGTGATTGTCCTTCTCCTATATTGATTGGGTCTCACTTAATGCTAGGGGTATGGATGGGGCAGAGTTTGCGAGGAGGATCCAGGAGGGCTCCTTGAAATAGTATGTAGATAGTCCAACTAGGGAAGGGGCCGTACTCGATCTGGTATTGGGGAATGAGCCCGGCCAGGTGGTCGACATTTAAGTAGGGGAGCAGTTTGAGAACAGTGACCACAATTCAGTAAGCTTGGCACGGAGGGTCCAAGTGGTGAAAATAAATATTCTGCCGAGGTTCTTGTTTATCTTTCAAGCTCTCCAAATCTTTATACCAAAGGCCTTTTTTCGGAAAGTGGACACAATCATTTCTGACTTTGTATGGGTGGGGAAGGTGCCGAGGGTGGGGAGGACCCTGCTACAGAGGTAGAGGCATTGCCAAACTTGCTTTATTATTATTGGTCGGCAAATTTGGACAAGGTGCAGCGGTGGTGGGAAGGAGAAGGGGTAGAGTGGGTTAGGATGGAGGAGTAATCTTGTAAGGGGTTTAGTTTGAGGGCTATGGTGATGGCAGCGTTGCCAATGGCTCCAAGTAGGTATTCAAGGAGCCCGGTGGTCCAGTCCACAGTGAAGACATGGAATCAGTTGAGAAGCATTTTAGGGTGGAAGGGATCAGAGAATCAGAGAATTTACAGTGCTGAAGGAGGCCATTCGGCCCATCGAGGCTGCACCGGCCCTTGGAAAGAGCACACTACCCAAGCCCATATCTCCACCCCATTCCCGTAACCCAACTTAACCTTTTTGGACACTAAGGGCAATTTGGCATGGCCAATCCACCTAACCCGCACATCTTTGGACTGTGGGAGGAAACTGGAGGAAACCCAAGCACATACAGGGAGAACGTGCAGATTCCCACAGACAGTGACCCAAGCTGGGAATCGAACTTGGGACCCTGAAGCTGTGAAGCAGCTGTGCTAGCCACTATGCTACCGTGCTGCCCCAATGTCGGTGCTAACGCCACTGTGCGAGAATCAGGAGTTTGAGCTGGGAGGGGGTGGATAGTGTATACAGGAGGTGGAGGGAAATGGGGCTGGTCAAGGTGAGGGCTCTGTATTTGGAGGAAGGGTTTGGAGGAGCTAAGGGAGAGGGTAGAGCTGCCGAGGGGGAGTGAGTTCAGGTATCTGCAGGTTAATGACTTTGCGCGAAAGGTCTGGAGGTGATTCCCTAGGTTGCCGGGATACACCCTGCTGGAGCAACTGCTGCTTCCGGATGTGGAAAGGGAGGGAAGAATTGGGGAATATACACAAGTGGTTGGGGGAGCAGGGAGGTGAGCGGGTGGTGAAGATCAAGGAGAAATGGGAAGCAGAGTTGGGAGGGGAGCATGGAGTGAGGCACTGCGTAGGGTAAACGGGACCTCCTCATGTGCAAGGCTGAGCCTGATACAGTTTAAGGTGATGCACAGGGTGCATATGACTCGGGTGAGAATGAGTGGGTTCTTTCAGGGGTTAGCAGATGAATGTGAGAGGTGTGGGTGGCGGCCAGCGAATCACGCGGACATGTATTGGGGTTGCAAAAAATTGGGAAGATTCTGGGCGGGAGTGTTCGCGGTCTTAGCCAGGGTAGTGGAGGAGGAGGTGGACTTGGACCCTTCGGTGGAGATATTTGGGGTTTCAGAGAAGCCGGAGCTCATGGAGAGGAGGAAGGCCGATGTCTTGGCCTTCGCCTCTCTGATTGCACGGCGGCGAATTTTACTGGAGTGGCAGTCAGCATCGCCACCGGGGTTAGTGGCTTGGTTGGGGGACCTGTAAGACTTCCTGCGATTAGAGAAGATAAAGTATGAGTTAAGGGACTCTTCAGGGGGGTTTGAGGAAAGGTAGGGGATGTTTGTGACCGTGTTTGAGAGGGCTGTTCGTCGCGGGGGAGGGGGGGATGAAAAAGAGGAAAAATCTGTACAGACTGTATAGTTGATTATTGGGAAGCGAGGGCGCGATTCTCCACTCCCGCGCCGGTTGGGAGAATCGCCTGGGCCGCCAAATCTTCCTGTGACGCCGGTCCGACGCCCTCCCGCGATTCTCCCAAGCGGCGGGAACGGCCCCGTCGGGTTCCGTGCTGCGCAGGCCGGAGAATCACCCGGGACACTCAAAAGGCGATTCTCCGGCACCCCTACTATTCTCAGGCCCGGGTGGGCCGAAATCCCGACGGCGTGACCCCAGTTCACGCCGTCGCCGTTTACACCTGCTTTTTAAAGTCATCAGCCAGTTGTCCTGAGCAGGGAGGAGGTGAGCGGACTGTTCCGCAGCTCCTGGAGACCGGGTCAGCTTCCCCGAGAAGGCTGCGGCCAAAGGGGGGGGGGGGTTGGGAGAGTGTGCAGGTGGGAGGGGGGATGAGGGAGAGTGTGCAGGTGGGAGGGGGGATGAGGGAGAGTGTGCAGGTGGGAGGGGGGATGAGGGAGAGTGTGCAGGTGGGAGGGGGGATGAGGGAGAGTGTGCAGGTGGGAGGGGGATGAGGGAGAGTGTGCAGGTGGGAGGGGGGATGAGGGAGAGTGTGCAGGGGGGAGTGGGGATGAGGGAGAGTGTGCAGGGGGAGGGGGGATGAGGGAGAGTGTGCAGGTGGGAGGGGGATGAGGGAGAGTGTGCAGGTGGGAGGGGGGATGAGGGAGAGTGTGCAGGTGGGAGGGAGGATGAGGGAGAGTGTGCAGGTGGGAGGGGGGATGAGGGAGAGTGTGCAGGTGGGAGGGAGGATGAGGGAGAGTGTGCAGGTGGGAGGGAGGTTGAGGGAGAGTGTGCAGGTGGGAGGGGGGATGAGGGAGAGTGTGCAAGTGGGAGGGGGGATGAGGGAGAGTGTGCAGGTGGGAGGGAGGATGAGGGAGAGTGTGCAGATGGGAGGGGGATGAGGGAGAGTGTGCAGGTGGGAGGGGGGATGAGGGAGAGTGTGCAGATGGGAGGGAGGATGAGGGAGAGTGTGCAGGTGGGAGGGGGGATGAGGGAGAGTGTGCAAGTGGGAGGGGGGATGAGGGAGAGTGTGCAGGTGGGAGGGAGGATGAGGGAGAGTGTGCAGGTGGGAGGGGGGATGAGGGAGAGTGTGCAGGTGGGAGGGGGGAGATGAGGGAGAATGTGCAGGTGGGAGGGGGGATGAGGGAGAGTATGCAGGTGGGAGGGGGGATGAGGGAGTGCAGGTGGGAGGGGGATGAGGGAGAGTGTGCAGGTGGGATGAGGGAGAGAGTGCAGGTGGGAGGGGGGGAGATGAGGGAGAGTGTGCAGTGAGAGGGGGGGATGAGGGAGAGTGTGCAGGTGGGAGGGGGGATGAGGGAGTGTGTGCAGGTGGGAGGGGGGATGAGGGAGAGTGTGCAGATGGGAGGGGGGATGAGGGAGAGTGTGCAGGTGGGAGGGGGGATGAGGGAGAGTGTGCAGGTGGGAGGGGGGATGAGGGAGAGTGTGCAGATGGGAGGGGGAGATGAGGGAGAGTGCAGGTGGGAGGGGGGATGAGGGAGAGTGTGCAGCTGGGAGGGGGATGAGGGAGAGTGTGCAGGTGGGAGGGGGGATGAGGAAGAGTGTGCAGATGGGAGGGGGAGATGAGGGAGAGTGTGCAGATGGGAGGGGGAGATGAGGGAGAGTGTGCAGATGGGAGGGGGAGATGAGGGAGAGTGTGCAGGTGGGAGGGGGGATGAGGGAGAGTGTGCAGGTGGGAGGGGGAGATGAGGGAGAGTGTGCAGGTGGGAGGGGGGATGAGGGAGAGTGTGCAGGTGGGAGGGGGGATGAGGGAGAGTGTGCAGGTGGGAGGGGGGATGAAGGAGAGTGTGCACGTGGGAGGGGGGATGAGGGAGAGTGTGCAGGTGGGAGAGGGAATGAGGGAGAGTGTGCAGGTGGGGGGGGTGAGGGAGAGTGTGCAGGTGGGAGGGGGGATGAGGGAGAGTGTGCAGGTGGGAGGGAGGATGAGGGATAGTGTGCAGGTGGGAGGGGGATGAGGGAGAGTGTGCAGGTGGGAGGGGGGATGAGGGAGAGTGTGCAGGTGGGAGGGGGGATGAGGGAGAGTGTGCAGGTGGGAGGGGGGATGAGGGAGAGTGTGCAGGTGAGAGGGGGGATGAGGGAGAGTGTGCAGGTGGGAGGGGGGGAGATGAGGGAGAATGTGCAGGTGGGAGGGGGGATGAGGGAAAGTATGCAGGTGGGAGGGGGGGGATGAGGGAGAGTGGGCAGGTGGGAGGGGGATGTGGGAGAGTGTGCAGGTGGGATGAGGGAAAGAGTGCAGGTGGGAGGGGGGGAGATGAGGGAGAGTGTGCAGGTGAGAGGGGGGAATGAGGGAGAGTGTGCAGGTGGGAGGGGGGGATGAGGGAGAGTGTGCAGTTGGGAGGGGGGATGAGGCAGAGTGTGCAGATGGGAGGGGGGATGAGGGAGAGTGTGCAGGTGGGAGGGGGGATGAGGGAAAGTGTGCAGATGGGAGGGGGAGATGAGGGAGAGTGTGCAGGTGGGAGGGGGGATGAGGGAGAGTGTGCAGGTGGGAGAGGGGATGAGGGAGAATGTGCAGGTGGGAGGGGGGGTGAGGGAAAGTGTGCAGGTGGGAGGGGGGATGAGGGAGAGTGTGCAGGTGGGAGGGGGGATGAGGGAGAATGTACAGGTGGGAGGGGGGGTGAGGGAGAGTGTGCAGGTGGGAGGGGGGGATGAGGGAGAATGTGCAGGTGGGAGGGGGGGGTGAGGGAGAATGTGCAGGCGGGAGGGGGAGATGAGGGTGAGTGTGCAGGTGGGAGGGGGGATGAGGGAGAGTGTGCAGGTGGGAGGGGGGATGAGGGAGAGTGTGCAGGTGGGAGGGGGGGTGAGGGAGAGTGCAGGTGGGAGGGGGGATGAGGGAGAGTGTGCAGGTGGGAGGGGGGATGAGGGAGAGTGTGCAGGTGGGAGGGAGGATGAGGGAGAGTGTGCAGGTGGGAGGGGGATGAGGGAGAGTGTGCAGGTGGGAGGGGGGATGAGGGAGAGTGTGCAGGTGGGAGGGGGGATGAGGGAGAGTGTGCAGGTGGGAGGGGGGATGAGGAAGAGTGTGCAGGTGGTAGGGAGGATGAGGGAGAGTGTGCAGGTGGTAGGGAGGATGAGGGAGAGTGTGCAGGTGGGACGGGGGATGAGGGAGAGTGTGCAGGTGGGAGGGGGAATGAGGGAGAGTGTGCAGGTGGGAGGGGGTGAGATGAGGGAGAATGTGCAGGTGGGAGGGGGGATGAGGGAGAGTGTGCAGGTGGGATGAGGGAGAGAGTGCAGGTGGGAGGGGGGAGATGAGGGAGAGTGTTCAGGTGAGAGGGGGGAATGAGGGAGAATGTGCAGGTGGGAGGGGGGGTGAGGGAGAGTGTGCAGGTGGGAGGGGGGATGAGGGAAAGTGTGCAGATGGGAGGGGGAGATGAGGGAGAGTGTGCAGATGGGAGGGGGATGAGGGAGAGTATGCAGGTGGGAGGGGGGATGAGGGAGAGTGTGCAGATGGGAGGGGGAGATGAGGGAGAGTGTGCAGGTGGGAGGGGGGATGAGGGAGAGTGTGCAGGTGGGGGGGGGTGAGGGAGAGTGTGCAGGTGGGATAGGGGATGAGGGAGAGTGTGCAGGTGGGAGGGGTGGATGAGGGAGAGCGTGCAGGTGGGAGGGGGAATGAGGGAGAGTGTGCAGGTGGGAGGGTGAGGGAGAGTGTGCAGGTGGGAGGGGGGATGAGGGAGAGTGTGCAGGTGGGATGGGGGGATGAGGGAGAGTGTGCAGGTGGGGGGGGGGTGAGGGAGAGTGTGCACGTGGGGGGGGTGAGGGAGAGTGTGCAGGTGGGGGGGTGAGGGAGAGTGTACAGGTGGGAGGGGGGATGAGGGAGAGTGTGCAGGTGGGAGGGGGGTGAGGGAGAATGTGCAGGTGGGAGGGGGGGTGAGGGAGAGTGTGCAGGTGGGAGGGGGGATGAGGGAGAATGTGCAGGTGGGAGGGGGGTGAGGGAGAGTGTGCAGGTGGGAGGGGGGGTGAGGGAGAATGTGCAGGTGGGAGGGGGGTGAGGGAGAGTGTGCAGGTGGGGCGGGGGTGAGGGAGAATGTGCAGGTGGGAGGGGGGTGAGGGAGTGTGTGCAGGTGGGAGGGGGAGATGAGGGAGAGTGTGCATGTGGGAGGGGGGGTGAGGGAGAGTGTGCAGGTGGGAGGGAGGATGAGGGAGAATGTGCAGGTGGGAGGGGGGATGTGGGAGAGTGTGCAGGTGGGAGGGGGGGTGAGGGAGAGTGTGCAGGTGGGAGGGGGGGTGAGGGAGAGTGTGCAGGTGGGAGGGGGGATGTGGGAGAGTGTGCAGGTGGGAGGGGGGGTGAGGGAGAGTGTGCAGGTGGGAGGGGGGGTGAGGGAGAGTGTGCTGGTGGGAGGGGGGCTGAGGGAGAGTGTGCAGGTGGGAGGGGGGATGAGGGAGAGTGTGCAGGTGGGAGGGGGGGTGAGGGAGAGTGTGCAGATGGGAGGGGGGTGAGGGAGAGTGTGAGATGGGAGGGGGTTGAGGGAGAGTGTGCAGGTGGGAGGGGGGGTGAGGGAGAGTGTGCAGATGGGAGGGGGGGTGAGGGAGAGTGTGCAGGTGGGAGGGGGGTGAGGGAGAGTGTGCAGGTGGGAGGGGGGGTGAGGGAGAGTGTGCAGATGGGAGGGGGGGTGAGGGAGAGTGTGCAGGTGGGAGGGGGGGTGAGTGAGAGTGTGCAGGTGGGAGGGGGGATGAGGGAGAGTGTGCAGGTGGGAGGGGGGGTGAGTGAGAGTGTGCAGGTGGGAGGGGGGATGAGGGAGAGTGTGCAGGTGGGAGGGGGTTGAGGGAGAGTGTGCAGATGGGAGGGGGGGTGAGGGAGAGTGTGCAGGTGGGAGGGGGGTGAGGGAGAGTGTGCAGATGGGAGGGGGGGTGAGGGAGAGTGTGCAGATGGGAGGGGGGTGAGGGAGAGTGTGCAGGTGGGAGGGGGGATGAGGGAGAGTGTGCAGATGGGAGGGGGGGTGAGGGAGAGTGTGCAGATGGGAGGGGGGATGAGGGAGAGTGTGCAGGTGGGAGGGGGTTGAGAGAGAGTGTGCAGGTGGGAGGGGGATGAGGGAGAGTGTGAATGGCATCGTCCATCCGCGGAAGCCACATGTCAGCCGCCCTGTTATGGCAGGACGGTGTCGAGGACACGGCCGCAGGTTGCGGGTGGCTGATGGGCACAGGCGAGTGGCACACTGGTGAGCAGTACGGTGTGAACTGACCGTTGGGTGCAGACAGTGACCAGGTGTTAGGCTGGCTGCGTGTCTGCAGCGCGACCAGGCCATCGGGACACACAGGTATCCCATGCAGCCCGGCTGGCGAGGTGTGGAAGAACCTCCGTGTAACATGTCGTTTCTCTGCCCCCCCACCACCCTCCTGCAGCTCACCATGTATGCCAACCAGACAGCGATGTTTACTGCCGTGGTTGGAGCCGCAGCTCTGGAGTTTGCCACCCGGCAGCGTAGAGTCAGATGGCCCACAGTGGCTGCAGATGCAGCGGTTGCCGGTGCAGCAGAGGGGATGGCCCGGAGTGGCCCGTCGTCGACGCGCAGGCCGCAGGCGCTCAGGACCCGAATGTACAGTGGGATGCCGAGGGGAACATTGACCGCCAGACGGCGAGGAATGCAGAGGAAGTGCTTGGGGGGGGAGCAGGTGGAGCACGAGGATCCACTGATGGTGGTGCCAGGGCGCCACAGACGTCCAGCAAGGCCGAGGGTTTACCGTGACAGAATGTCGTTCGAGGCCCTACCGGACATCACATGCAGGAGGAGACTACAGTTCAGCAGGGAGACGGTCGCACATATATGCCAGCTCGTGGCGCACCTCGCACCACGTGGAATGGGAGGAGGACACGCGATACCAGTCTCTGTCAAGGTGACGGTGGCCCTAAACCGCTATGCGACCGGTTCCTTCCAGGCGCCGAGCGGGGACCTATCCGGCCTATCACAGGCATCGGTCCACAGGTGCATCAGGGCCGTCACCGACGCCCTGTAAACCATCGCGGACAGGTAAATTCAATTCCCCGAGGACCGAGCACAGCAGGAAGCACGGGCACGTGGATTCGCCAAGGTGGCCGGGATACCGATGGTCCAGGGTGTCATCGATGGTGCGCACGTCCCCATGCGCCCACCTGCAGACAACAGTGAAGTGTTCATGAACAGAAAGGGTGCATACTCCATGAACATTCAGGTGGTGTGCAACCCCCACATGACGATCATGCACGTGTGTGCAAAGTACCCCGGCAGTGTGCATGACGCCTACATTCTGGCACAGTCATTCATCCCCGCAATGTTCGATGGATGCCCCCCCCGGCTGAGGGGCTGGTTGCTGGGTGACAAGGGCTATCCATTGAGGTCATGGCTGCTGACGCCAATACGGAGGCCTCACACCAACGTGGAGAGCCTATACAATGAGGCACATGCAGCAACCAGGGGTGTGGTGGAGTGGTGCTTCGGCCTGCTGAAGATGCAATTCAGATGCCTGGACCGATCCGGAGGGGCCCTGCAGTACCAACCCGCCAGGGTTGGTTGCATGGTTGTGGTCTGCCATGTGCTGCACGACATTGCCATGCAGAGGGGAGATGACCTGGTGGAGGAGTCGGACGGAGGACCCGACGGCACCGGAGCCAACGCAAACGAGGGGGAGGAGGAAGAGGAGGATACGGAGGATGGGGCGCATCAGGGTGGGGGGAGGGGCGCAGGACGCAGACACTGCCCGGCTGCTCGTTACGTCCAGGAGGCTGCACGACGGCACCGCCGCGGACAGCAGGCACGCGACGCGTTGGTGGCCGCACAGTTCACGCACTGTGGGAGTGGGATCCACTGAACACTGCCACTTGCATCGTCACTCCTGTACACGGGCACCACACAGCGACCCCCCCCCCCCCCCTGCACCGAGTTCACGGCAACAATTCCACATCACCTTACCACTGCGGCACTACGGGATTGCACAACATTGATGATTGTGTAAGCGGGTGTGATCAGTGCCATGTTGAACGATGACAGCCCGCTCTGCGATGAGCTGTGTGCTCAGATTCGCCAGCCGAGGTCTGACTCATGGCTATAGCTGAACCATGCACTGCGGTGGTCACAGCCTTCGTGATGGATATTTCACCACATGCCCGTGTGGGGTGGCTGGCGTCGGTGTACCGAGGACAACGGTGTCTGATTATGGGAGGCAGGGGGGGAAAGGGTCAGCACATCCGGAATAGACCTTGAACGGCTCGTATACCACAATGCCAATCGGGCACCCTCCCGAGCCCCCTGGCACCGGACATAGCACACAGTCTTACAAGTCAAATTCAACAGTGGGTTTATTCGTGTGGTGAACATAGGTGCCCTACCCACTACAACTAGACTGTGCCCTGCACCCGTGCCAACTTCTTACGTGCCTAACGTCTTTGCCTTAGGGGCCCTATCACTACGTCTAGGTATGTTCCCAGATGGTACAGCAGGGTGGAGGCGGACTGCTGAGAATCACGCCCTTCGACATGGCTCCCCGTCGCCACACGTTTTCTGGGCCGGCCCGGCTTCGATGGGCCAGGCTGCTCGACGGGCGTGCTGGATGGCGTGGTGCCACCCTGACCTGCCCGCTCCCCACCAGATGCGCCAGGAACGGAACGGGGGGAGGCCGAGTGTACCGGGACGTGCCTTGGTGGAGCTACCGGGACGGGCCCCAGAACCTCCTCCTCCCTCGGGGAGCCCGGTGGCCCCCGGGCCTCACTGTGGGACAGAGATGCGCTTGGAGACATTCCCCGTCGCACCACCGACACCTGGCGCTGCCAGTCCTGGAGGCCGGCAGTGGGATCGACCACGGTCCGTAATGTTCGCAGAGACGGAGCCCAGGGAGTGCCACATTCCTGCCAAGGACTGTGCGATCTCGACCTGTGACTGCACGACGCCATCCATCACGTGAGCCAGGCGGTCAATACTCTCCGCGACCGACTGCTGGGACTGTGCCATCGCTTGCTGGGACCGGGCCATGGCATGGTGAGACTCAACCAGGGCCCCGAGAGCGGCGGCAATGTCTTGTTGGCTCTGTGAGATGGCTGCCTGTGAGAGGGCAGCCCTCTCCTGGGCCATGGATGACGCGTGCACGTGAAGCCCAACGCCTTGCAGAACCTGACCAATGGCCAAAACCCCTTCACCCATTGCCTCCACCGCGGACGCCACCCGTGCGGTGTCGGCCTGGGTGGCTGCGATGAGCGGCACCACTCCCTGCTCCTGGACGCGGATAGACTCCTCCAACTGCGTGTGCAGGTCCTGGAAGATGGCCCTCATCCCGTTATTCAGTCACTGGGTGTCCACATGCATCGGTTGTCCGGGTGGGTCAATTACATCCAGGAACCCGGGAACCGTCTGGGTGGCAACCGGTTGCTGGGCCTGGGCTGCCCTCCGACCGTCCAGCCCGTCGGCTGCTCCAAGCTCCACCTGCTGTACCGGCTCGGCTGTGGGGTGCGCACCAGACAGTGACCCGGGAGCCTCATCACTTATATGCCCAACCGAGGTGGGTGTCTCTGTGATGGTGAACGGTGTGGGAGACAGCAGTGCCGCAAGCTCAAAGTCATCATCCGTCAAGAAGTCTGGTGTGGACTGGTCCCTCTCATGGCCCGGCGCAAGCTCCATGTGGGCCATGTCGTCTTGACCTCCAGGTGGATCCAGCGGGTATATGGCCGTGATGTGGGCTTCGACATGACTGTCCACCCTGTGCCCCTCACTAATGTCTGTCTCGGTGGTCTGAGTGTCCCGGTCCTGCGTCCCAGACTGGGGGGTCTGCCCTCCTGTCCGACCGACTGCCAACCTCTGCCGTGTGTCCCTGGGTGCAGTTGCGGTTGGTGATGTTGCGCTGTTTCCTGGGCGAGACGTCCCTGAAGGTTCGGCGGTTGGCCCTGGGGAACATAAAGATTTGGGGTTCGTTAGACACGGTGGCCCGGGTGTATGGTGGTGGTGGGTGCACAGTGTGAGGGGGAGGGGATCGGGGGTGCAATGGCCAGAGTGTGAGGGGGGATGGGATCGAGGGTGCAGTGGCCAGAGTGTGAGGGGGGCGATGACGGGTTGGGGGTGGAGAGGACATGCAGGGTTCTCTCACTTGCTTCTGCGCCTCCGACCTGGCAAGGCGCGACCTCCCGGGTGGCGGATCCCCCAACGAGATCCAGGGCCCTCTGCTCGTGAACAGTTAGGGGGTGCAGGACAGGAGAATCCCCTCCGGTTCTCATGCGCTCACACTGGTTATGCGCTGTCTTGTCCTGGGGGGGGGGGGGGGTTGGATAAAGCATCACTATTAGGCGGGTATCATCAGGGCATGCAAATATAGACTACATTGTTGCTGGTTCAGGAGACAGCACGCCATGGCTTCGCTCCAGGGGGGTCCCGGGGCTCATGTGTGTTGAGTAGATAGTTGGGCACCGTAACCCCCCCCAACCCACCCTGACTCCCCCCCCCCCCCCACCGCCCGATGCCCCAATCCCCCCCAACACTCCCAACCCCCCCTGACCCCCCCCCCAACACTGCCCCTGATGCCCCAATCCCCCCCAACACTCCCCCCAACCCCCCCTGACCCCCCTAACACCGCCCCTGATGCTCCAATCCCCCCCAACACTCCCAACCCCCCCGACCCCCCCCCCCAACACCGCCCCTGATGCCCCTGAACCCCCCCACCCCACTTCCATCCCCGTGCCAGGGGATGCCTGGGGGCACCCTCATGGCACTTACCCTGGCAGCCCAGGTGAGGTCGTGCAGCTTCTTGCGGCACTGCTCCCCCGTCCGGGGGGTCTGCCCCACAGCACTGACTGCAGTGCCAACTTCCCGCCAGCCGCGTCTCACCGCGCTGGGTGGCTGGCGATGCCCACGTCTTGGGCAGAGGGTGTCCCTTCTCTGTTCGACCTCATCCACCAGAGTGTCCAGGTCCGTGTCCCGGAACCTCGTTGCGGCTCTTCGGGGCTCAGCCATCTCCTCTCTTCTCCTCCGGGTCCTCTGTGCGCGGATCGCGCCATTTATGACGCAGCGCCGCGTCACTCGGGCGTCGCGCGGTGACGACGCGGCCTTCGCAACATGCCCCCCCCCCCCCCCCCGAGTTTCTCGCGGCCCCGAGCCTAGCCCATTTTCGGGCCCTGAATCGGTCGGGATCGGGGCCGTTTTGCGCCGTCATGAACGGCGTGGGCACTTCGGCGCGGGAGTGGAGAATCGCGCCCCATGTTTCCCAGGGTGTTTGTTCACTGTAACCTGTTTTGATACATGTTTGTAATAAAATCAATTAAAAAAAAAAAAACAATTCAGTAAGCTTTAAGGTACTGATGGATAAAGATAAGTGCAGTCCTCAGGTGAAGGTGCAAAATTGAGGGAAGGCTAATTGCAACAATATTCGGCAGGAACTGAAGAATGTACATTGGGGGCAGATGTTCGAGGGTAAATCAACATCTGGCATGTGGAAAGCTTTCAAGTGTAAGTTGATAGGAATTCAGGACCGACACGTTCCTGTAAGGATGAAAGATAAGTATGGCAAGTTTCAGGAACCTTGGATAAAGAGAGATATTGTGAGCCTAGTCAAAAAGAAAAAGGAAGCATTTGTCAAGGCTAGGAGTCTGGGAACACACAAAGCAAGTGTGGAATACAAGGAAAGTCGAAATAAACTTACGCAAGGAGTCAGGAGGGCTAAAAGGCGTCACGAAAATTCATTGGCCAGCATCTCAAGGCTTTTTATACATATGTAAAAAGAGCAAGAGGGTAACCAGGGAGAGGGGGTAGGCCCACTCAAGGACCGGGGAGGGAATCTATCCGTGGGGCCAGAGGAAATGGGCGAAGTATTAAATGAGCACTTTGTGTCAGTATTCACCAAAGAGGGGGACTTGGTGGATGATGAGTCTGGGGAAGGGTGCGCAGATAGTTTGGGTCATGTTGAAATCAAAAACGAGGAGGTACTGAGGGTCTTGAAAAACATTATGGTAGACAAGTCCCCAGGGCTTGATGGGATATACCCCAGAATACTGAGAGAGGCAAGGGAGGAAATTGCTGGGACCTTGAGAGAAATCTTTATATCCTCACTGGCCCAGAGGATTGGAGAATAGCCAATGTTGTTTAAGAAAGGTAGCCAGGATAATCCAGGTAATTACAGGCCGGTGAGCCTTACGTCAGTGGTAGGGAAATTATCGGAGAGGATTCTTCGAGGTGGGATTTACTCCCACTTGGAAATAAGTGGATGTATTAACGAGAGGCAACATGATATTGTGAAGGAGAGGTCATGTCTCACTAACTTGATCGAGATTTTCGAGGAAGTGACGAAGGTGATTGATGAGGGTAGGGCAATGGATGGTGTCTTCACGGACTTCAGTAAGGCCTTTGACAAGGTCCCTCGTGGCAGACTGGTACAGAAGATGAAGTCGCACGGGATCAGAGGTGAACTGGCAAGATGGATACAGAACTGGCTCGGTCATAGAAGGCAGAGAGTAACAATGGAAGGGTGTGTTTCCGAATGGAGGGCTGTGACTAGTGGCATTCCTCAGGGATCAGTGCTGGGACCCTTGCTGTTTCCAATATATATAAATGATTTGGAGGAAAATGTAACTGGTCTGATTAGTAAGGTTGCGGACAACACAAAGGTTGGTGGAATTGCGGATGGAATCATAGAATTTACAGTGCAGAAGGAGGCCATTCGGCCCATCGAGTCTACGCCGGCCCTTGGAAAGAGCTTTTCACCCAAACTCACACCTCCACAATCTCCCCGTAACCCAGTAATCCCACCCAACCTTTTTGGACACTAAGGTCAATTTAGCATGGCCAATCCACCTAACCTGCACGTCTTTGGACTGTGGGAGGAAACCGGAGCACCCGGAGGAAACCCACGCACACACTGGGAGAACGTCCAGACTCCGCACAGACAGTGACCCAAGTCGGGAATCAAACCTGGGATCCTGGAGCAGTGAAGCAATTGTGCTAACCACTGTGCTACCGTGCTGCCCACATAGCGATGAGGACCGGCAGAGGATACAGCAGGATATGGATCGGTTGGAGACTTGGGCGGAGAGATGGCAGATGAAGTTTAATCCGGCAAAGGTGAGGTAATGCATTTTGTAAGGTCTAAATACAGATGGGAAATATACAGCAAATGGCAGAAGCTTTAAGAGTATTGATAGGCAGAGAGATCTCGGTGTGCAGGTACAGGTCACTGAAAGGGGCAACACAGGTGGAGAAGGTAGTCAAGAAGGCATACGGCATGCTTGCCTTCATCGGCCGGGGCACTGAGTTTAAAAATTGGCAAGTCATGTTGCAGCTTTATAGAATCTTAGTTAGGCCGCACTTGCAATATAGTGTTCAATTCTGGTTGCCACGCTACCAGAAGGATGTGGAGGCTTTTTAGAGGGTATAGAAAAGATTTACCAGGTTGTTTCCTGGTATGGAGGGCATTAGCTATGAGGACAAGTTGGAGAAACTTGGTTTGTTCTCACTGGAATGACGGAGGTTGAGGGGCGACCTGATAGAGGTCTACAAGATAATGAGGGGTATGGACAGAATGGATAGTCAGAAGCTTTTTCCCAGGGTGGAAGAGTCAATTACTAGGGGACATAGGTTTAAGGTGCGAGGGGCAAGGTTTAAATGGGATATATGAGGCATGTTTATTACACAGAGGGTGGTCCGAGCCTGGAACTCGCTGCCCGGGGAGGTAGTGGAAGCAGATATGACAGTGACTATTAAGGGGTGTCATGACAAATACATGAATAGAACGGGAATAGAGGGATATGGTCCCCGGAAGGGTAGGGATTTTAGTTCAGACGGGCAGCATGGTCGGTGCTGGCTATCTAACTATCTAACACCTCTTAACGACAAGGTACCCCGGGCCCGATCCTGGCACGAGCAACCTGGCACCTGGTAACTGCCAGGCTGACACTGCCAGTGTGCCCGGGTGGGAGTGCCAAGGTGCCAGGCTGGCAGTACCAAGGTGCCAGCGGGAGTGATAGGGTACCACCCTGTCCAGAGCCTGGCCACCCAGGGGTCTCCAATGACCTGGGATACCCCCTCACATGCAGTTACGACTGGCCCATGTTTGTGTGGACCAGTAGTAAATGGTGCTCTGTCGAGGCCTCGCTGGAGAGGCCGTTAGTTCCCGGGCTCAGGGAGAATACGGTGCAGACATATTTAAATGAGCCTAATGGATCATTTAAATTTGCTGATCTGGATCACGCCCAGTGAGGGCGAGATCCAGATTGCGACGTCTTGCGAGATTCAATGGCCTTGTCCCGACACCAAGTTGGGTGTGACGAGGCGGTTAAATTTCACCCTGTAATACTAAGTGACTGATTTAGTCAAAAGAATGGAAAAAACTGGTAAATGTATTTTGGTGTTTACAAACGTGAGATTATTCACTTTGTATCTAAAAGTGGTAGAATAGGGAACTTTATAAATTGTGGAAAGTGATAAACAGTGGATCTCCAAAGGGGGTTGGGGGGCCACATGGATATGTCAAAATGCCATGGACAGATACAGAACACAACCAAAAGACTAACGGAATGTGGGTCTTTATATTGAAAGGACTAAAATACAAAGGGATAGAAGTTATTCTTCATCTGCATAAAGCCATGGTTATGTCAAAGCTGGAGTACTACAGGCAATTCTAGGCATCACACCTTAGGAAGGATATAATGGTCTGAGAAGAATTGCAATGTATAGTATAACCTGAATGATACCAAGGATAGTTTACACTAACGAGGGTAGCATTCCCCAGAATATAGAAGGTTAACATGTGAGTTCATCAAATTTTCAAGATATCAAGGGAAATTGATAGGATAGAAATAAATAAACTGTTTTCTGTGACAAGAGACTCCTCAGTTGTACCTTAGAGAATGGAAAGCAGGGCAGTGCAAAGTTCCACTGAAAGGCTGAGGGAAATGCAGCCTGACACACTTGAGGGTTCTTCTCAAGCCACCCTGAGTGTTATCAGGAACTCTCCAGCTCCTCTGCCAATGACCCAAGACTTCTCCAAAAGCAGTGCCACAGGGCTTAGGGCTAACAGAGGACATCGGCCATGGTCACCAAAGGTAGTGGGGAAAAGGCGCAGCAACCTGTTCTTACCACATCTGCAAATGTTGGTGTTAACCTCACTGCAGCATGTGGAAGCATTTCAAAGAGTTGAGTTGCTCACAGTAAGGTAGCACTGGTGTTTCTATTCTTATGTTAAGGGAGAAATGTTATTGTCACATTAAAATTTTGTTGCGCTTTATTTATTTATCTGTGTGTTTTTTCATATGGCCCCTCATGACCCTTCGGAGACATAGGGGGCAGGATTCTCTTGCCCCAGGGCTGGGCCGGAGAATCGGCGGGACCGGCGCGAATCGTGCCATGCTGCCCCGACGCCGGTCCGCCGATTCTCCGGAGAGCGGAGAATCGGCACAATTGGCACCGGCACAGTCGGCGCAGCGCCGGTCGGGGGCCGCTCTACGGGACCCCCCTGGCGATTCTCTGCCCGGGATGGGCCGAGCGGCCATGCTAATAAAGCAGAGTCCCGTCGGCGCCATCCACACCAACTCTTACCCAGCGGGACCTCGGCGTGGATGCATCTGGGGGAAGCCTAGTTGGGGGGGGGGGGGGCGGGGGGGGAGAGGCCTCCGCTGTGGCCTGGCCCGCGATCGGGGCCTACCAATTGGTGGGCCGGCCTCTCGGGCTGGGGGCCTCTTTTGTTTCCGCGCGGGCCCCTGTAGCCCTACACCATGTTGTATCGGGGCCGGCGTGGAGAAGGGAGCCACTGCGCATGCGCGCATTGGCGCCGGTCCCACTGCGCTTGCGTGCATTGGCGCCGGTCCCACTGCGTGTATGCAGACCCGTGGCACCCATCTGATGCCGGAGATCGGCAGCTGGAGCGCCGTGGGTAGCTCCAGTGCTGTGCTGGCCCCCTGTAGGGTCAGAATTGCTGCTCCTGAGGCCATTTTGACGCCGTCGAGAAACGCAATGGCATTTACGACAGCGTCAACACTTAGCCTCAGGATCAGAGAATCCCGCCCAGGATGTTGGATGTGTTAAGGGGCACTGGCTGCCCACTCACAGATTGAGATGCAGTCCTCTGTTTGATCACCAAGGAAGAACATTGTGATGTGCTATCGATGAAGAACAGAAAAGGCAGCTGATATTATGTTGCTTCGTGGTGACCAGATGTGGGGTCAGTATGAGGTGGTTGCTTGCTTCCTGTGTGTTAACTTCCATGGTACACACATCAGCAACAGCCCATTGATGTGGATCCCATTCCATGTGACTCTCTACTTTCCTATCCTCTTCAACCGTTGAGGCTTCTGCCTCCTCTTCCTCCAGGCTGATGTTATCAACCCTCTGCATGGAAATGTTAAGCAGTCCACAGCACATAACAACTGTCTGTGACACCTTTCTTGGATCATACTGGAGAGCACCCAGAACGATCGAGGCAGCGGAAGTGCATCTTCAGCTGATCAATGGTTTGCTCTCTGATGTTCCTTGTTGTGCCATGACTGACATTGAATCTCCTACCTGCCTCACTGTGAGGGTTTCTGCAAAGAGGGTAGCCCTTATCACCTCACATCCAACCCCTCATTTGTGGCCTTAGCACAAACAAGTACAGCCCCTGTGTGTGTTGAAGCACATAGATGTCCTGGCTGCTGCCAGGGTAGTGAGTCCACACCTGTATGATTTACTTCTCATGGTCACAGATTAACCACACACAGTGATTAAAATCTGCACGTTCCTGAGTGATTAGAATCCCTTTCTGTTATTAAATGTGGCTGGTTGCTCAGATGGAGCTCTGATGGCAACATGGGTGCAGTATATTACACCTTGAACATGTGGGGAGATGGCTAAAGCTGTGAATCCCATCACTCTTTCTGTTTGGCTGCCTTCATCCATTCAGGATCTTAGGAATTCTCCAGCCTCTTATACAGTCCATTTGTTACCTCTTTAATGCAGCGGTGAGTGGCTGTTGGAGAGATGCTGTAGCACCTGAAAGGAACTGGTTACTTAGAATTAACCTTCAATTCCACTGGACATTGGGTTCCCACCATGTCCCCATGGATCCAGATAATCCTGCATTGGAACACACAGTTCTGTGAATGTGTCCCTGGAGAGGCATCCTCTCTTCCGGCATAGTCTCGCTGACATTTGCAGGAAAGTCATTCTGGTCCTTGTCACAATATGTGGATATTGTAGAGTACATAAAGGGTTCATGTAATGTTAATACTCTGGTCACTAGATGGTGCTACAGAGCAACCATATAAATATCACATGCCTCCTTGACTTCTGGGAGATAAATGGAGATAGATGGAGAGAGTGGAAAAGACTAAGACATGGTAGTTGTGAGATAGTTGAACTTATAGTGTAATTAATAGTGTAGATGTAATAGGGTAGTGTAATCTTTACTTAACTAATTCCTTGGTAATATGTTTGAATCTAATTTGGTGTAGTGTAATAAATTAGCTTTGTTTGTTAACTGTGTTTGGTATTCTTTGTTAATACTACCACCTTCACCATGCTGAAAGAACTAAAACAAAGAACACAACAGTCCTATGTGCCAGGAATCTGCATCTGCCTCTGCTTTGCTGCCTGAGCTCCTGTCATTGTGTTCCCTCCTGCTGCTGCTGGTGGGCTGCCTGCACTGGTTCCAGCACTGTTCCCTTCCAGCACTTGAGGGTGAAGGAGTACAGGGTGGGTGATTCTTATTGTGCAACACGCTCTCTCTTTCTTTCAAGGCCGCCTCTGAAGTATCCTCCCCTTAGGGACTCCAATATATGATGCCACTTTAATGAGTGACCCCTCTATTCTTAGGCTATGCGCTTACCCTTTAATTTTCGGATTAGCCACCTCATAGCTCAGACTCTGGACCTCAGAGTGTCAGATTATCAAGTTTGAACACAGAGGAAAAACTCTCAAAAGACAATGCAACTTCCTGTTACAGCTGTCTTGCTAGTCAGAAGAGCTCTCACGCTTAGTTGGAAGTAAGTCACCAACCTTCAGCAGGCGATGGAGAGAGAGCGGGTAAATGGAGTTGAAATCAGCCATGATTGAATGGTGGAGTGGACTCGAATGGCCTTACATCCGCTCCTATGTCTTATGGTCTTATGGATTCCCAGCTTGTGTCACTGTCTGTTCGGAGTCTGCACCTTCTCCCCGTGTCAGCGTGGGTTTCCTCCGGGTGCTCCGGTTTCCTCCCACTAGTCCCGAAAGACGTGCTGTTAGGTAATTTGAACATTCTGAATTCTCCCTTTGTGTGCCCAAACAGGCGCCGGAATGTGGCGACTAGGGACTTTTCACAGTAACAAGGTAAGACTACTTGTGACAAAAAAAAGTTTATTTAAGTCGCAGGAGATTTATGTCAGTCTCATTTAATTGGGAAGGGTGCAATAAATCCTGGCACGTCACATTTGAATTGTCTGCCAGTGGTTCGTTTTGAATATTTATGAGGTTCCTGCTGATTCCAGGCACATTTCTTGCTTGCTTACCCTCCCGCTGCTGGCAAAATCGGGAACTGTTACCCATTGCCAGGGTTCTAGTGGGTGACCCACTAATTCTCTGCCCCGGTGGGTGGTGGAGGCTGGATCATTAAAAGTATTTAAAGTGGAGGTGGATAAATATTTGATAGATCGAAGATTAGAGGGCGATGTGAAATGGAACAGAAAGAGTTGAGGCCGACATAGATCAGCCATAGCGGGACAGGCTTGAAGGGCCTGGTGGCCTACTCCTGCTTCTATTTCTTGTGTTCTTGTGACCTCCGACGCAATTCTCCGAGCCTGGCCACCACCTTGCCCGCTCCAGCGGACTCCTCAAAACCCAGCCCAACATATATGGAAATTTTTTTTGTTTTGGAGGTAATAACCAGAATGCAGTACCTCACTCTGAAGAATCATAACCGCATGGTTGAAATGGTGAAGCTCTAGAGTAGCTGAGGTGCCATATAGCTGTGCCAGGGCAGATCCACTCCTAGAGGAAGAAAAAACATTTTTGAAAAATCAGAAATAATATGTATTTTCTTCACTTTCAAAATTAAAATGTTCTCCTTTCCAGAATGAGTTCTACCACATTCCTTTACTTCTAAGTTTACTGATTGGTTCTTAAAAGTTCTTTTGGGTCCAAGTGCAATTTGTCACTGTGAACTCAGCTCAATGATGTAGTTATATTTCCTAAACAAGAACTAAGAACAACTCACTAACAAACCTATTTAATCTGATTTGGAAGGCAAACAGATGTAAGAAAAAAGGTTTTGACTAAATGAAGAACGCTAAATCCTCTTAAGTGTCGATTTTGATTTAGGGAGAGATCAACTGGTCGCGTTGCGCCCAAAGGACAGCACGGCACGCCCGGTAGATACGGCGGGAGATCTCTCTTCTGGGATCTACCTGGCTCGCCACACCCTGTGAGGCCTTAAACCATCTCACGAGACGTCGTAATGTGAATCCCACCTATTGTGGGCAGGATCACTCTCGAGAGGTAGTCTCGCTCTAATATGCATTCCCATGATCGACACAGAGCATGGGATCAAACCCTCTCGCCTTCCAGATCTTGGGCGAGTGCCATTCAGTGCTGGTTCTCACAAACGGGGACCAGAGGGAATGGCACTCATGGGGTCTCTCAGGGAATTGGAGGCTCCCAGGTGCTTGCTCTCTGGGCAGGGTGTCACCCTGGCAATGCTGGTGACATCTTGGCACTGCCACCCTGGCAGTGCCACCTGGGCACCAGACTGGCACTGCCAAGATGCCCAGGCAGCACTGGGCTCAGCCAAGATGTCAAGCTGATGGTGCCAGGTTCTGAGTGCCGGGAAACACCCAGCTAATTGAGCGCTGAATGGGACGCTGTTCCTATTCGAGTAGATCGTGCCCAAAGTGTTGTTGCTAACTTTTGGTTGGCTCTTAATTCGTAATTTGCTCTGTTTGTTTAACCTTTGCTCTAGAGTCGCCAGGTATCTTTATGATACCTCCACGAGGTTCAAGTTCAAGTACTGATCAATAACTCAACACACCAATTAGTAAGATTCAAATTGAAACACATTTATTATATACAGTAAGTCACTACTAATGCTTATAACTCTACTTTCTAGACTATTTCTATCACTAAAAGGCCTATACTTAGCTTCGGAATTGGCCCACCAGGTCAGGGGAACAAATGGCCTTTCGTTCAGGTCCTGAGTCTGCAGGATTCAAAAGCTGGTATGGACTTGTAGCTAGGAGCGCCTATCTCGTAGCAAGCGTTGACTGGAGACTTACTTGGTTGGTGCTGCAGCTGGGCAGTTCACTCTCACGGGTTGATTCGAGTTGCTGAGTGACCCTGCCAAGAAGGATGATTTGAACTTGGGGGCTCTACTTTATAATCCCCAGGGGCTTCCCGCCCTTTGGGGCAGACCCCGTACCTGGTTCTAAGTGACTGGACTGCGTTCCGATCACTTGGATCGATTTCTCCAATACTGGAGTTGTTCCCTGATTGCTGGGCGGTCCCTGAGTGTCCGTTGGCCTTCCTTTGTCTTGGCTCCGGCTGGCGCAGAGGAGTCTGGCTTGGTCTTATTCACCTTCAGTGTTTCAATTGTGCCTGGGAATCGTTCATTACTATGCAGATGGCTTCTGGTTTCAGTGTTGTCTGGTTTTTGCAAGTTCCAATACACAGGATTTCTGCACTTGCTCGTTTTTGCTTCTGTTGGCTGAATTTCTCTTTAGTCGTTGCGGTTCTCCATTTTAAGTCGGGAAGTGGCCAACCCAGGTGGCTACACTCCCTTCTTGTGATCCCTAACGCGAAGCGTGAAGGATCACATAACTGCGTTGTCTTCATTCCCTGACCCAGTGAGCACTCTTCCATGGCCTCTACACTGACCATAACTATGCAGTAAAAATTTTAACTAACAATTTCTAAGTGGTGCTATGTCCAACAGGGACATGCATTACAACACAAAAAAAAACGGTACCTCTAACTGTCCTCAATAAACTACACTCACTAAAACATTCAGTCATATTAACTTCCTAAACAATACAAAATAATAGCAGCATTCACATTTTTCCTCTGGCTTGGCAGTCAAGCACAGGAATGTACAATAATTCCATTTCTTTATTTACAAAAGATGCAACACAAATGGTCTTTATTGTAGATCAAGGGGTTCGGGGGCCTGGTGAAAACCGAAAATAGGGGATCTCATTCTGTATACCGGGGTGCTAGCGCGGTAGGCTCTCCTTCGCCATTTCCTCATGCGGAAAGTCTGCACGATGCTGCAGAGTATCACCAACATTAATAGGGATTCGACTACGTAGGAAAGGGAGCACCACGTTATGAGCTTATCACACCATGATGGTGTGGTGTTGCCTGTTACAGGGCTCTGGGTGCTGTGGAGAAGTGAATCATTAACGGGTGGGGGGGGGGGGGGGGGGGGGGGCGGTTGGGGGGTTGACGTTCGCGCGCAACCGAATACACATTATAATGGTGGCGATCAACACGGAGGATGTCCTCATTGTTCTTCTTCTTTCTCTTCTCTTCTTTTCTTTCCTTGGGGCTTCTGGTGTTCTGTGGGATCAAGCATAGTTTCTGTTACTATCTTGGTTAATATCTCATCTGTTAGTATGTCTGTCCTTTAGTGCCAATTCCCCTTTACAATTTGTCACCATGTGTGACTCCCTCATTTTAATTTTTTTAAAAACCTAATATTCAGGACAAGACACACTTTAAAAATACTGAAACAGTGTGAGCTGTCTCGCAGGCTGTACGATTTACCATCCAAACGTTTGAGGATGTAAATAGCATAGGGATGGCAACCTAAGGGTTGCCGGAAAACAAACAAAACATTTATTTGAACCAAGAGTGCCGAATGAGGTGCGTATGGGCCGCGACGGGTAAGAAATGGATGGAATCCCCGGGTAGGACGGCGACTGATGCTGTGTGTGCTCTACCCGAGCGTAGCTGACCAGAGGGGGCTCCTCAGGCAGGGCGGAGACCAATTCCATTTCTCCACTGCCTGAACAACCGACAAGAACGGGCAAAAATGTAGTCATCGTGGGGGGGTTGCCGTAAAGGTTCTGCCTTCGAACCAGAAGAGCAGTTATGAACGGAGGCTGGCAAGCTCTCTGCGGTTTCTGCCGATAAGCGTGCTGGCAAGTTTTCATAGGTTTCTGCCGACAAATAAGGCGTGGGGCCATGAAAAAAAAAATTTCCGATCTTACATACAACACATAACAATAACAGTAACAAACAAACATTGAACAACATGCTGCAGGTTCCATCAGAAAGGACACCGTTTCTCCCAAGCGGTTCCTTTTTAAAACATCATCTGGACACCTCAGTTATCAGTTGCGAACAGGGTTGGAAAGGGGTTCTCGCTTTGGGAGTCAGACTCAAAGTCGTCATCTTCTCCCAGATGCCATACGCTCGAATGTATAAGGGCTGATAGGGCTGCATGGTGCGATTTGGGGTCCATCGCGTCGTTCCGGACGAGCCTGTATGAATTATCACGGTGCCAAAAGGTGGTGTCTAGTTCTGTGGGGACGGAATCGTCATCGTAGGGCGGTGGTCTTTGGTGGGGTTTGTTGAGGAATGTGATGAGGAAGGGATCACTCGAATCGTGTTCAGATTCGCTGGGTGTGGGTCCTGTTGCATGGGGATAGTAGGGAGGCGTGCTGTGGCTATTGTCTGTGTCACAGTCGCTGTCGCTGCTGCTGCTGTCTGTGGGCATTCCGGGGCAGAGTCTATAGTTCGGGGGTGGAGTCGAGGGCGAGTCCGTGGATGTGGTGGGCGTGTTGGAGGAGGGTAGGGATACGCTGGGTGTGGGCGGGGCATGGTCTGCTGCATCGAGCATGACATGATGTGCGTGGTTGGACTGTGGGCCATATGCCTTAAACTGGTTAATATGGAACCACGCAGTATTTCCGTTAGGGTACTTAATTTTATAGACGGAGGGGCTTACTTTGTCCGCAATGGAGTACGGACCCGAATACTTCGGTGACAGGAATGTGCTGGGGTTGTAAATTGAGAGCATGACCTGCTGACCTACCTCAAACTCAGTCGCATGCACTGTCTTGTCGAAACAGGCCTTGCTCGGTTTCTTCCTTGTGCCTAATCTTACTGCGGCTGCTAGCTGAGCCGTTTTCACATTTTCCACTAACTGCTTGACTGCGTTCTCGTGTGTGAGGGCCGTCACTTCGGGGCTGGTCAAGTCCAATCCTAATAAAAATTCTGTGCCTTTCCTGGGGCATCCGGTCATGAGAGTGTGTGGGGTGTAACCTGTGGATGTTGAAATAGTATTTCTCAAAAACATCAGCACAAAATGGAGGACTGAATCCCAAGTGGTGTTGTTTTGTTGGATCATTTTCCTGAGGGTTGCTTTTAGGGTCCGATTCATGCGCTCCACGATACCACTCGACTGGGGGTGGTATGCGATGTGGAATTTTTGGGTAATGCCAAATATTGTGAGGACGTTCTTCATGACACGTCCCGTAAAATGGGAACCTTGGTCAGATTCAATGCTGCGGGGGAGTCCCCATCTCGTAAAGATGTGGTGGGTTAAGATCTTGGCTGTGGACTTTGCCTTGTTCGTTCTGGATGGGAATGCGTCTACCCATTTCGTAAAAGTGTCTATGACGACTAATACGTACTTGTAACCATTCCTGCAAGGGGGAAATGGTCCTATAAAATCGATCTGGAGGTTAGTCCAGGGGCCATTAACGGGGCGGGTGTGGCTAAGTTGAGCTTTCTTTGCGTATCTGTCCAGATTATTCTGGGCACAGATGAGACAATTCTTTTAAACTTGGCCACCAACAGAGCTGCCTGAGGTGGGCTGTAGTGGGATCAATTCCCTGATGCCCATGACTGTCATGGAATAAACAAATGAGCTGATTCATGTCCTGTTCAGGAACCACATAAAGGGTGTCTTTTAACACCACGCTGTCATGTGTGGTGGGTGCATTTTAAAATCTAACGTAAGGTGCTGGAAATTTTCCTTTCAAAATCTTCCTGAGATTGCTATCCTGCTTCTGGGCCTGCACTAAATCCTCGATATTAGTCTGCGAGACCTGAACTGCATTCACTGGTGCACTTTTGGGGGGTGACCAAAAATATCCATGCCTGGAACCTGCTTTTGCCAGTGCGTCGGCCTTTACATTTCCAGGGGGGGAGGAACGGCGGTGACTGCGAACTTTAACAATACCAAAGGTCCTGTCCTGTGCTCGCTCTAAAATGTGGCGGAGCAATGGGGCTGAAGGGAGGGGTTGTCCGTCTGCGGAAACAAATCCTCTTGCTTTCCACAGGGGTAGGAATTCTGTAAGGCTATTGCAGACATAGAGGTTGTCCGAGTATATGTCTGCTGGGCTGGGGAAGGAATATGGGTGATCTATAATATATGCAACGGCTGCTAGTTCTGCCGCCTGCGCGCCTAAGTGTCCTGGTAGTTTTAAGGAGATTTCTTCTAGGGCGCGTCCCTGCGCGTCCTCAACATATATGCCGCATCCTGTAATGCGTTTCCCTTCTAATACCGTGGAAGAACCATCCACATATATCCTTAAGGGTTCGCACGTGTCTGTGGGCTGGGGGCTCTGGGATGAACTACCTATCTTTCTGGGGGGTATTTTCGCAATAAAGGGCCCTGTGTTGTGGTGCAGTGAGATGATTTCACATTCGTGGGGGATGCCTGGGTACTGAAGGTTATCGGCTAAGAAAGGAGGGTGGGTCTTGGTCCGCTTAACGGTGATGTCCTGTCCCTGCAAAAGAAGGGTCCATCTAGCTGCTCTAATTTGGCTAACTGTACCGTCCTTAAGTCGTCCGCCAAGTAAAAGCTGGGTTGGGGTATGTTCCGTGAGGATTGTGATGGGGTTTAGTCCGGGTATGTGGGAAAAATACTGAACTGCCCAGAAAACTGCGAGCAGGTGCCTTTCACAGGCCGAAAATCCCTGCTCCACAGGATCCAAAAGTCTGGAGGCGTAAGCCACGGGTCTCAATTGTTCGTGCCGTTCCTGCAGGAGCACGGCCGAAAGGGTCTGTGCTATCGCATAGGGGGAAAGTGGGTCTGGAACCTGTAGTGCGGGGGCTGCAATGAGGGCTCTTTTCAAAGCATCCACAGCATCCGTATGCTGCAGAATCCATTCCCAAGGGGCTCCCTTCTTTAGGAGTTCCGAGAGGGGTGCTGCCTTGCGGGCGAAACCGTCCGTATGGTTTCGGCGGTAGCCAACCAGTCCTAAAAACGACCGGAGGGCTGAAACATTCTTGGGAAGGGGCATTTTGGCAATTGATTCAATTCTTTTATGCTCGATCTCGCATTTACCGTGCGTGATAATCGTACCCAAATATATCACTTTGTTTTCCAAAATCTGGGCCTTTTTTGGGTTTACTTTGCAGCCAATTTGTTGTAGGAGTTCCAGGAGTTCGGACAGAAGCTCGTTGTGCTCTGCCTTGGTGTCTGTCTGCAGTAATAGGTCGTCCACATACTTGACCAGACATTCGGGGCGAGAAAATTTCAATAATCCGTTTGCCAGCTGTCGGTGGAAAATGGAGGGGGAGTTGTGGACTCCTTGTGGAAGGCATGTCCACGTGTACTGCTGACTTTTAAAAGTGAAGGCAAATTTGTATTGGCACGCTTTTGCCAATGGAATGGACCAGAATCCGTTACTGACGTCCAAAACCGTAAAGTATTGTGAGTTGAGTCCCTGTTTGAGCATGGTCTCGGGACTTGTGGTTCCCGTGGGGGCTGCTGCAGGGGTGATTTTGTTGAGTTCCCGGTAATCGATGGTCAGTCGCCATGATCCATCGGGCTTTCTCACTGGCCAAACCGGGGCATTATTAGTGGAGGCTACTGATCTGAGTACGCCCTGCTCTAATAAGCTGTCGATAACTTTTGCGATTTCTCCCTCTGCCTCTTGGGGAAATCGATATTGCTTTTGGGGTCCAGGGTCAGGTCCTGTGATTTGACTGGAACCAGTCATCCGGCCACAGTCGTGTTTGCGGGTCGCGAATGCTGTCCTGTGCTTCTGCAGAACTGCCCTAACCTGCTTGTCTGTGCTAATCGTGGTCGGGTCAAACCAAAATTCACCGACTGCGCTAATCTTGTTTACGTATTCACCTATTGTGAGCGTTGCGGGGGCTCTTGCGGATTTTGCCATTCTCCAAACACATTGGTTTACCGGATCAAATGAAAGGTGGTGGGAGTTCATAAAGTCAATTCCCAAAATGTGTTCTGCTGTATGGGGTAGATCGACTAAAACTATGAGGTGCTTTGCCGTTATATTGCCAATCTGAATGGGTACAGGGGCTGTGATGTGCCCCTGCTGTGAGTGGCCTGTGAAGCCGCTGAGGGTGATGGTGGCTGTAGTGGGCCACGTGTCTTTCTGGAATATGGTGGAGGAATTGATTGTGGTGCGAGACCCTCCTGTGTCCCAGAGAAATTCAATGGGCTGTCCCCGTATCTTTGCTGCAACTACTGGTCGGCCGGACCTATCCCAAAGGGTGTCGCAGACCCAACTGGGGGAGCCCGAACACCGTCAGTCCGTTTCGTTCAGGTCCGTCTGGTCTGAACGAGTGCTCACACTATGTATGGGCTTTGTCCTATTCTTATTCAGAGTGCCTGCCTGCTGGGCTCTCTGTGGCTTTCGTGGGGCATTGCATTCTCGTGCAAAGTGTCCTAACTGTCCACAATTGTAACACACCTGTGGCTTTTGTGGGGGGCTGTTCCTGCCTTTGTTCACCCATGTGGGGTTCTGGTGCGTTTTCACCGCTTGGATGGCTGCTTCTGCCTGCTGTTCCTCGGGTTTCCTAACTGCGGGTTTGTTTTGGACAGATTGCTCCCAGGTACGGGACAATCTTTTTAAAATCCATTTCTCATTATGCGCTTCTTCTGAGGGGTCATAGTTGGTACAGGCATTTTGTCCTGCCTCTGTGGCATGGGAGATAAGGGTGCGGGTCCATTTGGCAATACCTTCTTGGGACAAATGGGCGCGGTCTAGATTACCGAAAACGGCTGTAAAATGAATCCACCGGCGTCCAGCAAACGCTGTGGGGTGTTCCGTCTTTTTCTGCCTGCACTTATTCAGGCCTTCTACTGGGTCACCTCTGTTGTAGCCGATCGCATGTAGGATCGCTGCGTGCATCTCTGCAAGGGTGCCTCCTCCTACATTCTGTGTGTCGGGAAGGGCTGCTACGACCGAAGGGTCTAAGGTCAAAACTGTGAGCTTCATGTGCTCACGCTCATCCAGTCCGTACATGGTCGCCTGCTGCTTTACTCTGGCAAAGAAGTGGTGGGGGTCTGAGGTGGGGAGGAACGGTGTGATTTTCTCGCACGTGTCCCGTAATTGGGTCACGGTTAAGGGGGTGGTATAAAGAAATTCTGTATCTCGTCCGATGTGACTCTGTTGTGGGTGGTTACTGGATTCATTGGTGCCTGAACTATCTGCGATGTGGGGGGTTGGGGCGCTTTCCTCTTCTGGGGCTTTCCTTGCGCACATGTTCCCTGTACATATCTATGCGCGGTCTCATTTAATTCTTCCCAATCCGGGCCATCTTCTGTATCTAACTGGGATCCAAAGGTGCTGTGGAATCCATTCTGAACTGAAAGCAAAGACTGCAGTTCTGCAATCTGCTTCCTGCACTTCGCATGATCTAGTGAGCTCTGTCTGTGCTCCGAGGTGGTAGCATGGAGTGCTCGTAATGCTGCTTTCAGGTCACTACACTGCCTTTGCAATGCCTCTATCTGTTTCTCTGTTTCCTCTCTTACCAGGACTGCACGTTGCGTGTCCTGATAGGCCTTTTCGTACTGTGTCTGGAAGCTGCTTAAATGCGCCAAACAAGACTGGTGTGCCCACTTGGCATCATCCACCTCTCCGTCCTTTGCTGCTAACTTCCTTCTCAACTCTATGTTCTCTTTCTCAACCTCACTTACATCGACCTTGCTCATTCGATGTACTCCTTCTATCTCTTTACGGAGCCCCCGAACAACCTCCTCTGTGCCTCGCAATTGTGCCAGACAGGACACGATTGCCATCGGCTTGCGAGCTTTTCCCAAGCTTTTTTATGGATCTCTGACAGGTTCTCCCACCGAGTATGTCCTATACGCCCGGGTCCTGTTTCCTTATTCTCACAGAATTCACTCCAAAGAGGCCATCCTTTCCCTTTGAGGTACTTCCTGATTTCCCCTTCCCAAACGGGACACTGTCCTTCTCTGCTGCTGGTCGCTGCGACCACGAATTCTTCAGGGTTCATGAGGCGTTGCATTGCCTGCATTGCCATCTTTCCTCTCTAAATACTCTCTTAAAATTTGGAACGAGGGGTACTAAGGCGGTGCTGTAATTACGGGTACGTCTTTCGCTATTTTCCGGAATACAAACTCCCGACAGTTTTTCGCAACAAAAATCTATCAGTTTTACCTTATAGCCCTGTTAGTTACGCATGCATTAACACTCTTCCGAATTATGAGGATTGATCAGAACTGCTTGAACACTTGTGGTTTTTCTGTTCCCAATTGGATTTCTAATTCAAATTTTGGGTTCTCCCGGAGTGGTTAAGCCACTTCTAAGTCAGCTCCCGGCGGAGTCGCCAGTAATATGTTGCTAACGTTTGGTTGGCCCTTAATTCGTAATTTGCTCTGTTTGTTTAACCTTTGCTCTAGAGTCACCAGGTATCTTTATGATACCGCCACAAGGTTCAAGTTCAAGTACTGATCAATAACTCAACACACCAATTAGTAAGATTCAAATCAAAACACATTTATTATATACAGTAAGTCACTACTTATGCATAGACTCTACTTTCTAGACTATTTCTATCACTAAAAGGCCTATACTTAGCTTCTGACTGGCCCACCAGGTCAGGGGAACAAATGGCCTTTCGTTCAGGTCCTGAATCTGCAGGATTCAAAAGCTGGTATGGACTGAAAGCTAGGAGCGCCTATCTCGTAGCGAGCGCTGACTGGAGACTTACTTGGTTGGTGTGGCAGCTGGGCAGTTCACTCTCACGGGTTGATTCGAGTTGCTGAGTGACCCTGCCAAGAAGGACGATTTGAACTTGGGGGCTTTACTTTATAGTCCCCAGGGGCTTCCTGTCCTTCGGGGCGGACCCCGTACCTGGTTCCAAGTGATTGGACTGCGTTCCGATCACTTGGATCGATTTCTCCAATACTGGAGTTGTTCCCTGATCACTGGGCGGTCCCTGAGTGTCCGTTGGCCTTCCTTTGTCTTGGCTCCTGCTGGCGCCGAGGAGTCTGGCTTGGCCTTATTCACCTTCAGTGTTTCAATTGTGCCTGGGAATCGCTCATTACTATGCAGATGGCTGCTGGTTTCAGTGCTGTCCGGTTTTTGCAAGTTCCAATACACAGGATTTCTGCACTTGCTCGTTTTGCCTGTGTTGGCTGAATTTCCCTTAAGTCTTTGTGGTTCTCCATTTTAAGTCAGGAAGTGGCCAACCCAGGTGGCTACAGTGTTTTATGTGTTTGTAGATCCAATTCCCGTTTTCATAGAACATAGAAAATACAGCACAGAACAGGCCCTTCGGCCCACGATGTTGTGCCGAACCTTTGTCCTAGATTAATCATAGATTATCATTGAATTTACAGTGCAGAAGGAGGCCATTCGTCCCTTTGAGTCTGCACCGGCTCTTGGAAAGAGCACCCTACCCAAACTCAACACCTCCACCTAACACCAAGGGCAATTTTGGACACTAAGGGCAATTTATCATGGCCAATCCACCTAACCTGTACATCTTTGGACTGTGGGAGGAAACCGGAGCACCCGGAGGAAACCCACGCAGACATGGGGAGGATGTGCAGACTCCTCACAGACAGTGATCCAAGCCGGAATCGAACCTGGGACCCTGGAGCTGTGAAGCAATTGTGCTATCCACAATGTGACCGTGCTGCCCTTAAGAACAAATAAATCTACACTATATCATTTTACCGTAATCCATGTACCTATCTAATAGCTGCTTGAAGGTCCCTAATGTTTCCGACTCAACTACTTCCACAGGCAGTGCATTCCATGCCCCCACTACTCTCTGGGTAAAGAACCTACCTCTGATATCCCCCCTATATCTTCCACCTTTCACCTTAAATTTATGTCCCCTTGTAATGGTTTGTTCTACCCGGGGAAAAAGTCTCTGACTGTCTACTCTATCTATTCCCCTGATCATCTTATAAACCTCTATCAAGTCACCCCTCATCCTTCTTCGTTCTAATGAGAAAAGGCCTAGCACCCTCAACCTTTCCTCGTAAGACCTACTCTCCATTCCAGGCAACATCCTGGTAAATCTCCTTTGCACCTTTTCCAAAGCTTCCACATCCTTCCTAAAATGAGGCGACCAGAACTGTACACAGTACTCCAAATGTGACCTTACCAAAGTTTTGTACAGCTGCATCATCACCTCACGGCTCTTAAATTCAATCCCTCTGTTAATGAACGCGAGCACACCATAGGCCTTCTTCACAGCTCTATCCACTTGAGTGGCAACTTTCAAAGATGTATGAGCATAGACCCCAAGATCTCTCTGCTCCTCCACATTGCCAAGAACTCTACCGTTAACCCTGTATTCCGCATTCATATTTGTCCTTCCAAAATGGACAACCGCACACTTTTCTGGGTTAAACTCCATCTGCCACTTCTCAGCCCAGCTCTGCATCCTATCTATGTCTCTTTGCAGCCGACAACAGCCCTCCTTACTATCCACAACTCCACCAATCTTCGTATCGTCTGCAAATTTACTGACCCACCCTTCAACTCCCTCATCCAAGTCATTAATGAAAATCACAAACAGCAGAGGACCCAGAACTGATCCCTGCGGTACGCCACTGGTAACTGGGATCCAGGCTGAATATTTGCCATCCACCACCACTCTCTGACTTCTATCGGTTAGCCAGTTCGTTATCCAACTGGCCAAATTTCCCACTATCCCATGCCTCCTTACTTTCTGCAGAAGCCTACCATGGGGAACCTTATCAAATGCCTTACTAAAATCCATGTACACTATATCCACTGCTTTACCTTCATCCACATGCTTAATCACCTCCTCAAAGAATTCAATAAGACTTGTAAGGCAAGACCTACCCCTCACAAATCCGTGCTGACTATCCCTAATGAAGCACTGTCTTTCCAGATGCTCAGAAATCCTATCCTTCAGTACCCTTTCCATTACTTTGCCTACCACCGAAGTAAGACTAACTGGCCTGTAATTCCCAGGGTTATCCCTAGTCCCTTTTTTGAACAGGGGCACCACATTCGCCACTCTCCAATCCCCTGGTACAACCCCTGTTGACAGTGAGGACGAAAAGATCATTGCCAACAGCTCTGCAATTTCATCTCTTGCTTCCCATAGAATCCTTGGATATATCCCGTCAGGCCCGGGGGACTTGTCTATCCTCAAGTTTTTCAGAATGCCCAACACATCTTCCTTCCTAACAAGTATTTCCTCGAGCTTACCAATCTGTTTCACACTGTCCTCCCGAACAATATTACCCCCCTCATTTGTAAATACAGAAGAAAAGTACTCATTCAAGACCTCTCCTATCTCTTCAGACTCAATACACAATCTCCTGCTACTGTCCTTGATCGGACCTACCCTCGCTCTAGTCATTCTCATATTTCTCACATATGTGTAAAAGGCCTTGGGGTTTTCCTTGATCCTACCCGCCAAAAATTGTTCATGCCCTCTCTTAGCTCTCCTAATCCCTTTCTTCAGTTCCCTCCTGGCTATCTTGTATCCCTCCAATGCCCTGTCTGAATCTTGTTTCCTCAGCCTTACATAAGTCTCCTTTTTGCTCTTAACAAGACATTCAACCTCTCTTGTCAACCATGGTTCCCTCACTCGACCATCTCTTCCCTGCCTGACAGGGACATACATATCAAGGACACGTAGTACCTGTTCCTTGAACAAGTTCCACATTTCACTTGTGTCCTTCCCTGACAGCCTATGTTCCCAACTTATGCACTTCAATTCTTGTCTGACAACATCGTATTTACCCTTCCCCCAATTGTAAACCTTGCCCTGTTGCACACACCTATCCCTCTCCATTACTAAAGTGAAAGTCACAGAATTGTGGTCACTATCTCCAAAATGCTCCCCCACTAACAAATCTATCACTTGCCCTGGTTCATTACCCAGTACTAAATCCAATATTGCCCCTCCTCTGGTCGGACAATCTACATACTGTGTTAGAAAAGCTTCCTGGACACACTGCACAAACACCACCCCATCCAAGCTATTTGATCTAAAGAGTTTCCACTCAATATTTGGGAAGTTAAAGTCACCCATGACTACTACCCTGTGACTTCTGCACCTTTCTAAAATCTGTTTCCCAACTGTTCCTCCACAACTCTGCTACTATTGGCGGGCCAATAGAAAACTCCTAACAAGGTGACTGCTCCTTTCCTATTTCTGACTTCAACCCATACTACCTCAGTAGGGTGATACTCCTCAAACTGCCTTTCTGCAGCTGTTATACTATCTCTCATTAACAATGCCACCCCCCCCCCCCCCCACCTCTTTTACCACCCTCCCTAATCTTATTGAAACATCTATAACCAGGGACCTCCAACAACCATTTCTGCCCCTCTTCTATCCAAGTTTCCGTGATGGCCACCACATCGTAGTCCCAAGTACCGATCCATGCCTTAAGTTCACCCACCTTATTCCTGATGCTTCTTGCGTTGAAGTATACACACTTCAAACCCATCTCTGTGCCTGCAAGTACTCTCCTTTGTCAGTGTTCCCTTCCCCACTGCCTCATTACACGCTTTGGCGTCCTGAAAATCGGCTACCTTAGTTGCTGGACTACAAATCCGGTTCCAATTCCCCTGCCAAATTAGTTTAAAACCTTCCCGAAGGGTACTAGAAAACCTCCCTCCCAGGATATTGGTGCCCCTCTGGTTCAGATGCAACCCGTCCTGCTTGTACAGGTCCCACCTTCCCCAGAATGCGCTCCAATTATCCAAATACCTGAAGCCCTCCCTCCTACACCATTCCTGCAGCCACGTGTTCAGCTGCACTCTCTCCCTATTCCTAGCCTCGCTATCACGTGGCACCAGCAACAAACCAGAGATGACAACTCTGTCTGTCCTGGCTTTTAACTTCCAGCCTAACTCCCTAAACTTGTTTATTACCTCCACACCCCCTTTTCCTCCCTATGTCGTTGGTACTTATGTTGGAATTTATTCATTGCTGCTGATGTCAGTTCAGTTATACTGCATCTTACTGGATTTTACACAGGAGAGGTGACCATGATTTCTATAAATAAAATGCAGTAATTGTTAATAATTATTAGCACAATAATAAATTGAGATGCAGTTTTCATAGAGAGGTGGGGGTAAAAAATAAACTTTTGAAATTAATTAATCTCAGAAACTGCAGTGCCTGGTGGGTTATCAGAAGGTAGCTTGGAAACTAGAAATAAAAACAGAAAGTGTTGGAAAAATTAGGCACGAGTTCCGAAGAAGTCATATTGAGCTTGACGCGTTTACGGCCTTCCTCTCTCCACAAGTACTGCCAGACCCGCTGAGTATTTCCAGCACTTTCTCTTTTTATTTTAATATCTCCAGCATGTGCTTTAATTTTGTATTCATAACATCTGCTTCCCTTGTAGTGTATATTTTAAACCAATTAGCCACGAATCACTCATCTAAATCGCCAGTTTCTGTAACCGAAGCTATAAGTGTTTGGTTAATAAAATACATCAGTTTAGAAGGCTAAAATCAAAACTGAATAAAGAAAGAGCAAAATTACTTTTAAATTATTTTCATTGTGTACATCGGATATGGACAGAGCTGGATATGTGCTGGTTAAAAATGATTATTGGTAAAAGAGTTAACAATATGTTCACAACCATTGGAACTTACTTTGCCTGGAAAGCATTGTTAGTGCCTCTGTGGTCCAAGTCATGACACAGACAGCCTACCATGAGAGCGAGAACTTCTGTGTCTGTTAAAAGCTCTTGAAGATCTGCAGTCTGGCAAAACAACAATATACATCAGGCAATGTTGGGTGGCTCCATAGCTTTTGGCATTGGGGTTGACTGAGAGCAAGGTAGAAATATTTACAGCAAGTAAGCTTGATTTCAGAAAGAAAAGTCATATCCAATAAGCTTAATTTTACAGACTGGTTGATACTGTCCCACAGCTCCATATTTACGTGGCTTTTTTTTTTGAACACTTTGTTTTATTTGTATATGAGGTACTATAAAAACAGGATAGAACTGCAGAGAAATCTAACATGGAAAGTACTTGACAGGAATGCCCTCAATAGCATTAAGCTGAGGTTTGAAGATGTTCCAGTGGATTACCAACATGGAAGTCACATATTTTGCATAGTCAGCCATCTTGATTCTGCATTTAAACATCTGTGTAAAAGGGAGAATTGTGAGCAATGGCATGGGTTGAAACAGCTCCACATGAGGACTATTTAATGCTGGCATTCTATAATACAGAATATTATTTACATTATTAGAATACAATAATATTTTAGGAGAAGCTGCAGCAAAATTATCCCCAAAACATTCATTCATGGGATGTGGTGTAGCTAGCATTTATTCCTCATCCCTAATTGCCCTTGAACTGACTGGCTTTTTAGGCCATTTAATAGTCAACCACATTGCTATGGGTCTGGAGTCACATGTAGGCCAGACCAGGTAAGTGTGATGATATGATTAAGAGGTCTTGTATACATTAATGCACACAACCTCCAACCAGCAGGCGGCAGTGTAGACCAACCATGTGACGCTGTGCCTGGGGGAGTTGGGAGTACGTTGTGTTGGTAGATAGATGTATTTTGGAGTAGCTCAAGGATAGTTAGTGTTAGTAGTTTGTTGTATATTTATTCCAGTTATCTTTATCTTGAAATTATTTTAACTAGTCAAGAACGAGGGGCGAAATTCTCCGTTATCGGCGCAAAGTCCGCCGATCGGCGCAAAAAACGGCACAAATCCGATCTGCATCATGCCGCCAAAAACGTCGCGAAGTCTCCGGCCCGAAATGGGCTAGCAGCAATGTGACAGGATCCGCGCTTGCTCACGTGGTTCACGCCGTGCAGCGTCATACACGCCGCACGGCGTGACGGCTCATAAGGCCGCGCTGCTCCCCCCCACCTGACCGGAACACCCGACCGGAACACCCGACTGGATGGCTGGCCGCCGCTCAACCCCGAGGTTCCAGTCACGGGATGTGGAGGCGCTCCTGGACGCAGTGGAGCAGAGGAGGGAGGCCCTGTATCCCGGGCACGGGCGCAGAGTTGCCCCACGCCACAGCCGGCGTCTGTGGAGGGAGGTGGCAGAGGCCGTCACCGCTGTGGCCTTGACACCACGGACAGGCACCCAGTGCCACAAGAAGGTGAACGACCTGGTCAGAGCAGCCAGGGTGAGCCTCCCCCCCGCCCGATATCCATATCCCCCCTCACCCATATCCCCCCTCCCCATATCCCCCTCCCCATATCCCCCCATATCCCCCCTCCCCCATATCCCCCCATCCCCCTCCCCCATATCCCCCTCCCCATATCCCCCTCCCCATATCCCCCTCCCCCATATCCCGCTCCCCATATCCCCCATATCCCCCCTCCCCATATCCCCCCTCCCCATATCCCCCCTCCCCATATCCCCCCTCCCCCATATCCCCCTACCCCATATCCCCCTCCCCATATCCCCCTCCCCATATCCCCCTCCCCATATCCCCATATCCCCCATATCCCCCCTCCCCCATATCCCCCGTCTCCCATAACCCCCCTCCCCCATATCCCCCTCCCCATATAACCCCTTCCCCATATCCCCCATATCCCCCCTCCCCCATATCCCCCCATATCACCCCTCCCCCATATCCCCCATATCCCCCCCTCCACCATATCCCCCATATCCCCAAGTGAATCCAGCCCTAACCTTAACCTCTGCAATGCACGCGCAACCGATGGTGTGCATTCATATACCTGTCTAACACTGTTGCCTTTTACCCCTGCCACCACCCCCCACAGGAGAAGCGCGCACACAATAATAGGGAGCATGGGAGGACTGGAGGAGGCCCCGCTGATGAGAGGCCACTGACCGAACACAAGGAAAGGGCCCTGATACTGGCTGGCGGACCTGAGGACCGGGAGGTTGCTGATGCAGAGATCGGGGGCGTACTAGCAAGTGAGCCAACGATAGCCCGTCCCCATATACCCCCTCCCCTATATCCCCCCTCCCCCATATCACCTGATCACTGCCTGATGTCTAACCATGCATGCTTCATTGTGTATCGCAGGAGCAAACGTCCAGGCACCCATCCCCGCAGCTGCAGACCGCCCGCAGGATGCCCCTCGGAGGCCACGGGAGACGGAGAGACCCGGACCCTCCGGCATGCGACGCCCGCAGGATGCCCCTCGCACACCACGGGAGACCCGGACCCTCCGGCATGCGATGCCCGCAGGATGTCCCTTGGAGACCACGGGAGACGGAGAGACCTGGAGCAACAGGGAGACGACGCCCCCGTCTCGTGCGGGTGCGACGATGCAGGCGTGTGCCACCCAGCGACGAGAGGGGCAGCCACAGGCCCCCGTCACAGCCGAGCCAGGTCACCACTACCCAGGACACCACTACCCAGGACACCCCTACCCGGGACAGCACTACCCAGGAAGACGAAATACCGGACAGTGACTCAGAGTGGATGGGTGGAGACGAACCCCCACCCCAAAGTGCCATGGACTCAGAGTGGGACGAAGAGCACGACACAACGCCACTGCTGTCACCAACACCCTCCACCATCGCAGAAACACTCACCTCGGTTGGGCACTTTAGTGATGAGGCGTCTGGTACACTCACTGGTGCGCACAACACAGCCATCCCGGTACAGCAGGGGGAGGTAGGAGCAGCAGAGGGGCCGGGCGGTCGGAGGGCAGCCCAGCCCAAGCGAACATCTGCCGCCCAGATGGATCCCGGGTTCCTGGAGTTACCACACCCACCCATAGATCCAATGCAACCACCGACCCGGAGACGAGTGAAGAGGGTGACGGCCGGCTTGCGGCGGCTGCAGTCGCAGGTGGAGGAGTCCACCCGCGTCCAGGAGCTGGGAGTGGTGCCGGTCATGCGTGCCACCCAGGCCGACACCGCACGGGTGGCGTCCGCGGTGGAGGCAATGGGTGCGACGGTGTCAGACATGGGGAACGGTTTGCGAGGCCTGGGGCTTTTCGTGCAGGTGGCGTCTGTGGCCCAGGACATGGCTGCCTCTCACAGGAGGCCATGAGCCAGTGCCAGCGCCAGATGGCAGAGGCGCTCAACGCCATGGCCCAGTCTCAGCAGGCCATGGCCCCGTCTCTGCAGGCCATCGCTGAGGGCATCGGCGCCATTGGCCATGTGCGAGCCGGCGTCGCACTGTCACAGACAGGGTTTGCCAATCCCCTGAGCTCCATGGCTGCAAACCTGCAGACCCCTGTCGATACCAGCACGGGCCTCCAGGACTGGCAGCGCCAGATGTCGGGGGGGCGTCGGATGGCCAGTCCGTTCGCATCCCCCACCCATGTAGAGGCCTGGGGGCCATCGGGCACCCCGAGGGAGGAGGAGGTGCTGTGGTCCGTCCCGGGTCCCCCTGTAGGGGAGGTCCCGGTACACCGCGACACCTCGGACTCCCCCCCTTCCGTCCCAGGTGCATCGGGTGGGCAACGGGCAGGACAGGCTGGCAGCTTGCCATCCCAGTCGCCCGGGCCGCAGCCTGGCCCATCTAGGCCAGGACGCCCCAGGAAACGGCTGCCAAAGGGATCCCGTGTCAGAGGGCAGGAATCACAGGAGTCCACCTCCAGTTCTGCTGTACCGTCTGGGGAACCACGTAGACGTAGTCAAAGGGCCCGTAAGGCCAAACAATTAGACACTGAATAAGTTGGCACGGGTGCAGGGCACAGATGAGTTTTAGGGGCTAGGGCACGTGCATGAACTCCTTTGGTTATTAAAGTCAATGTTACACCTACAGAAGCTGCCTTTGTGCTCTGCCCAAAGCGTGCGGGGGTGTCATGTACGTTGAGCGCAAGTGTGTGTGTGTGAGGGGTGGTCTTACCTCAGCCCCAGGTGAGTCTGCCCCCTTCCCCCTGGGCCGCCATCAACATCTCCCCGGGCAGAGGACGGGACCGTGCGCTGCAGTGTCACAGCCGCATGCAGGGATGGTCTGGGTGGATGTTGATACTGTGGCCATGGGTCAGACATAGTCCAATGATGTGGAGCCAGGAGCTCATCGCAGGGCGGGTTGTCATCATCCTCCATGGCCTGCAATAGACACGCGTCCACCGGCAACTGTGTGAGCCCGGCCATTGTGCCGCAGGTGGATCGGCAATGGGGGGGGTGGTGTGCATGCGAGTGGGGTGGGTGGGGTTGGGGAGGGGGTTGAGGGTGCTGGGTGGGTGGATGGGTGGGGGGTGTGGGTGGTCGGCTGTTGCCATGGTGTGCGGTCTGTGGCCACACTACCCGATTCCCACGCCCATCTAGTCAGTGAAGTGGGCGGCTATCAGCCTGTCCCGTGCCCGCTGGGCCAGCCGGTAACGGTGGACAGCCACCCGCCTGTGTCTAGCCCGTTTGCCCTGACCATTGCCCCCATCCCCCTCATCTGGGGAGGACTGCGCCTCTTCCTGCTGCTCCTCCACTCCGCCCTCCTCTGCCTGCGGCACATCGCCCCTCTGCTTTGTTATGTTGTGCAGGACGCAGCACACCACAATGATGTGGCCGACCCTATCTGACCGATACTGGAGGGCGCCCCCAGAGAGGTCCAGGCACCTGAAACGCATCTTCAGCACGCCAAAGCACCTCTCTATCACTCCCCTTGTCGCTACATGGGCATCATTGTAGCGGTTCTCCGCCTCATTGCGTGGCCTCCGTACAGGCGTCATCAGCCACGATCGCAATGGGTAGCCCCTGCCGCCCAGCAACCAGCCTCTCAGCCGGTGATGGCGTCCCTCGTACATGCCGGTGATGGATGACCGCGACAACACGTATGAGTCGTGGACATTGCCCGGGTAACGGACGCAGACGTGCAAGATCATCACGCGGTGGTCGCAGACAACCTGTATGTTCATCGAATAGGTCCCCTTCCTATTGGTGAACACGGCTGTGTTATCTGCAGGTGGCCGCACGGCGACGTGCATCCCATCAATCGCGCCCTGGACCATGGGGAACCCGGCCACGGCAGAGAAGCCCACGGCCCGGGCATCTTGGCTGGCCCGGTCCACAGGGAAGCGGATGTAGCGGTGCGCCATGGCATATAGGGCATCTGTCACTGCCCGCATGCACCGGTGCACCGATGTCTGCCATATGCCGGACAGGTCCCCACTCGGTGCCTGGAATGACCCCGTTGCATAAAAGTTCAGGGCCACCGTAACCTTGACAGACACGGGGAGACGGTGTCCCCCGCCAGTGCCACGCGGTGACAGGTGTGCCAGCAGGTGGCAGATGTGTGCCACGGTTTCACGCCTCATCCGGAGTCTCCTCCTGCATTCCCGGTCCGTGAGGTCCTGGTATGACTGCCGGGGCCGGTACACATGGGGCGCCCTCGGGTGCCTCCATTGCCGTGGGGCCGCGACGTCCTCCACCCCCTCCTCCCCCTGTCGGTCAGGTGTCCCTCCAGCCTGGGCGGCTGCCGCCTGCCCCTCTGCGGCAGCCTGCACCACCTCTCTAGCACGCTCCTCCTCCTCCTCCTCATCCAGGGCAACATAGACACTAGCGGCTGCCGCCATGGCGGCCAACATCGCTGGCTGATCGGAAAACATGATGGCCTGGTTGGGGGGGGGGGGGAGAACGACGACATGTCATCATTGCCCATACCCCCTCCTCCACCCAGCCAGGTGGCATGGACCGCATGGGTCCAATTATTGGAGGCTGGCACCTGGCCAGGTGGACCAACACACTTGCCCTCGCACCCCCCCTCCACGGCACGGACCCCCCCCATCCCCCTCCCCAGCACGGACCCCCCCATCCTCCTCCCCGGGACAGACCCCATCCTCCTCCCCAGCACGGACCCCGTCCCCCCATCCCCGGCCAGACCCCCCATCCTTCTCCCCGGCACGGACCCAATCCTCCATCCCGGCACGGACCCCCTCCCCCATCCCCCTCCCCGGCACAGACCCCCCCATCCCCCTCCCCGGCGCGGACCCCATCCTCCTCCCTGGCAAGGACTCACCCATCCCCCCTCCCCGGCACGGACCCACCATCCCCCTCCCCGGCACGGACCCCATCCTCCTCCCTGGCAAGGACTCACCCATCCCCCTCCCGGGCACGGACCCCACCCTCCTCCCCGGCACGGACCCCATCCCACCATCCCCCTCCCCGGCACGGACCCCCCATTCTCCTCCCCAGCACGGACCCCCCCATCCTCCTCCCCGGGACAGACCCCATCCTCCTCCCCAGCACGGACCCCGTCCCGCCATCCCCCTCCCCGACACAGACCCCCCATCCTCCTCCCCGGCACGGACCCCATCCCCCTCCCCGGCACAGAGCCCATCCTCCTCCCCGGCACGGACCCCGTCCCACCATCCCCCTCCCCGGCACGGACCCCCCATCCTCCTCCCCGGCACGGACCCGATCCTCCTCCCCGGCACGGACCCCGTCCCCCCATCCCCCTCCCCGGCACGGACCGCCCCATCCCCATCCCCCTCCCCGGCACGGACCCCCCCATCCCCCTCCCCAGCACGGACCCCATCCTCCTCCCCGGCAAGGACCCACCCATCCCCCTCCCCGGCACGGACCCCCCCATCCCCCTCCCCGGCACGGACCCCCATCCTCCTCCCCGGCACGGACCCCCCATCCTCCTCCCCGACACGGACCCCCCCATCCCCCTCCCCAGCACGGACCCCCCATCCTCCTCCCCGGCACGGACCCCATCCTCCTCCCCGGCAAGGACCCACCCATCCCCCTCCCCGGCACGGACCCCCTATCCCCCTCCCCGGCACGGACACCCCCATCACCCTCCCCGGCATGGACCCACCATCCCCCTCCCCGGCACGTACCCCACCCTCCTCCCCGGCACGGACCCCATCCCCCTCCCCGGCACGGACCCCATCCTCCTCCCCGGCACGGACCCCGTCCCACCATCCCCCACCCCGGCACGGACCCCCCATCCTCCTCCCCGGCACGGACCCCATCCTCCTCCCCGGCACGGACCCCGTCCTCCCATCCCCCTCCACGGCACGGACCCCCCCATCCCCATCCCCCTCCCCGGCACGGACCCCATCCTCCTCCCCGGCAAGGATCCACCCATCCCCCTCCCCGGCACGTACCCCACCCTCCTCCCCGGCACGGACCCCATCCCCCTCCCCGGCACGGACCCCATCCTCCTCCCCGGCACGGACCCCGTCCCACCATCCCCCACCCCGGCACGGACCCCCCATCCTCCTCCCAGGCACGGACCCCATCCTCCTCCCCGGCAAGGACCCACCCATCACCCTCCCCGGCACGGACCCCCTATCCCCCTCCCCGGCACGGACACCCCCATCACCCTCCCCGGCACGGACCCACCATCCCCCTCCCCGGCACGGGCCCCCCATCCTCCTCCCCGGCACGGACCCCGTCCCCCCATCCCCCTCCCCGGCACGGAGCCCCCCATCCCCATCCCCCTCCCCGGCAAGGACCCACCCATCCCCCTCCCCGGCACGGACCCCCCCATCCCCCTCCCCGGCACGGACCCCCCATCCTCCTCCCCGGCACGGACCCCCCATCCACCTCCCCGGCACGGAACTCGTCCCCCCATCCCCCTCCCCGGCACGGACCCCATCCTCCTCCCCGGCAAGGACCCACCCATCCCCCTCCCCGGCACGGACCCCCTATCCCCCTCCCCGGCACGGACCCCCCATCCTCCTCCCCGGCACGAACCCCATCCTCCTCCCCGGCACGGACCCCGTCCCCCCATCCCCCTCCCCGGCACGGACCCCCCTATCCCCCTCCCCGGCACGGACCCGCCCATCCTCCTCCCCGGCACGGACACCCCATCTCCCTCTCCGGCACGGACCCCCCTATCCTCCTCCCCGGCACGGACCCCATCCTCCTCCCGGCACGGACCCCGTCCCCCCATCCCCCTCCCCGGCACGGACCCCCCATCCCCCTCCCCGGCACGGACCCCATCCCCCTCCCCGGCACGGACCCCATCCTCCTCCCCGGCAAGGACCCACCCATCCCCCTCCCCGGCACGGACCCGCCCATCCCCCTCCCCGGCACGGACCCCCATCCTCCTCCCCGGCACGGACCCCATCCCCCCATCCCCCTCCCCGGCACGGACCCCCCCATCCCCCTCCCCGGCACGGACCCCATCCTCCTCCCCGGCAAGGACCCACCCATCCCACTCCCCGGCACGGACCCCCTATCCCCCTCCCCGGCACGGACACCCCCATCACCCTCCCCGGCACGGGCCCCCCCATCCTCCTCCCCGGCACGAACCCCATCCTCCTCCCCGGCACGGACCCCGTCCCCCCATCCCCCTCCCCGGCACGGACCCCCCATCCCCCTCCCCGGCACAACCCGCCCATACTCCTCCCCGGCATGGACCCCATCCTCCACCCCGGCACGGACCCCCCTATCTCCCTCTCCGGCACGGACCAACCTATCCTCCTCCCCGGCACGGACCCCCTCCTCCTCCCCGGCACGGACCCTGTCCCCCCGTCCCCCTCCCCGGCACGGACCCCCCCATCCACCTCCCAGGCACGGACCCCCCCGTCCCCCTCCCCGGCACAACCCGCCCATACTCCTCCCCGGCATGGACCCCATCCTCCTCCCCGGCACGGACCCCCCCATCCCCCTCCCCGGCACAACCCGCCCAAACTCCTCCCCGGCATGGACCCCGCCATCACCCTCCCCGGCACGGACCCACCATCCCCCTCCCCGGCACGGACCCGATCCCGCTCCCCGGCACGGACCCCATCCCCCTCCCCGGCACGGACCCCCCATCCTCCTCCCCGGCACGGACTCCATCCTCCTCCCCGGCACGGACCCCGTCCCCCCATCCCCCTCCCCGGCACGGACCCCCCCATCCCCATCCCCCTCCCCAGCACGGACCCCATCCTCCTCCCCGGCAAGGACCCACCCATCCCCCTCCCCGGCAGTGACCCCCCCATCCCCCTCCCCAGCACGGACCCCCCATCCTCCTCCGCGGCACGGACCCCCCATCCTCCTCCCCGGCACGCACCCCGTCCCCCCATCCCCCTCCCCGGCACGGACCCCCCCATCCCCCTCCCCAGCACGGACCCCCCCATCCCCCTCCCCAGCACGGACCCCATCCTCCTCCCCGGCAAGGACCCACCCATCCCCCTCCCCGGCACGGACCCCCTATCCCCCTCCCCGACACGGACACCCCCATCACCCTCCCCGGCACGGACCCCCCATCCTCCTCCCCGGCACGAACCCCATCCTCCTCCCCGGCACGGACCCCGTCCCCCCATCCCCCTCCCCGGCACGGACCCCCCCATCCCCCTCCCCTGCACAACCCGCCCATACTCCTCCCCGGCATGGACCCCATCCTCCTCCCCGGCACGGACCCCCCCATCTCCATCTCCGGCACGGACCCCCCTATCCTCCTCCCCGGCACGGACCCCCCATCCTCCTCCCCGGCACGGACCCCATCCACCTCCCAGGCACGGACCCCCCCAACCCCCTCCCCGGCACGGACCCCCCCATCCTGCTCCCCGGCACGGACCCCAATCCACCTCCCCGGCACGGACCCCGTCCTCCTCCCCGGCACGGACCCGTCCCCCCATCCCCCTCCTCGGCACGGACCCCCCCATCCTCCTCCCCGGCACGGACACCATCCTCCTCCCCAGCACGGACCCCGTCCCCCCATCCCCCTCCCCGGCACGGGCCCCATCCTCCTCCCCGGCACGGACCCTCCCCGGCACGGACCCCCCCATCCTCCTCCCCGGCACGGACCCCCCATCCCCTCCCCGGCACGGACCCCCCCATCCCCCTCCCCGGCATGAACCCCCCAATCCCCCTCCCCGGCACGGACCCCCCCCATCCCCCTCCCCGGCACGGACCCCCCCATCCTCCTCCCCGGCACGGACCCCGTCCTCCTCCACGGCACGGACCCCGTCCCCCCATCCCCCTCCCCGGCACGGACCCCCCATCCCCCTCCCCAGCACGGATCCCCCCATCCCCCTCCCCGGCACGGACCCCCCCATCCTCCTCCCCGGCACGGACCCCCCCATCCTCCTCCCCGACACAGACCCCCCCATCCCCCTCCCCGGCACGGACTCCATCCTCCTCCCCGGCACGGACCCCCCCATCCTCCTCCCTGGCACGGACCCCCCATCCTCCTCCCCGGCACGGACCCCCCCCATCCTCCTCCCCGGCACGGACCCCGTCCTCCTCCCCGGCACGGACCCTGTCCCCCCATCCCCCCATCCCCCTCCTCGGCACGGAACCCCCCATCCTCCTCCCCGGCACGGACCCCATCCTCCTCCCCGGCACGGACCCCGTCCCCCCACCCCCTCCCCGGCACGGGCCCCATCCTCCTCCCCGGCACGGACCCCCCCATCCCCCTCCCCGGCACGAGCCCCCCCATCCTCCTCCCTGGCACGGACCCCCCCATCCCCCTCCCCGGCACGGACCCCCCCATCCTCCTCCCCGGCACGGACCCCATCCTCCTCCCCGGCACGGACCCCGCCCCCCCATCCCCCTCCCCGGCACGGACACCCCCATCCCCCTCCCCGGCACGGACCCCCCCATCCTCCTCCCCGGCACGGACCCCATCCTCCTCCCTGGCACGGACCCCGTCCTCCTCCCCGGCACGGACCCCGTACCCCCATCCTCCTCCCCGGCACGGACCCCCCATCCTTCTCCCTGGCACGGACCCCCCCATCCTCCTCCCCGGCACGGACCCCCCCATCCCCATCCCCGGCACGGACCCCATCCTCCTCCCCGGCACGGACCCCCCCATCCTCCTCCCTGGCACGGACCACCCATCCTCCTCCCCGTCACGGACCCCCCCACTCCTCCCCGGCACGGACCCCCCCATACCCCTCCCCGGCACGGACCCCATCCCCCTCCCCGGCACGGACCCCATCCTCCTCCCCGGCACGGACCCCGTCCTACCATCCCCCTCCCCGGCACGGACCCCCCATTCTCCTCCCCAGCACGGACCCCCCCATCCTCCTCCCCGGGACAGACCCCATCCTCCTCCCCAGCACGGACCCCGTCCCCCCATCCCCCTCCCGACACAGACCCCCCATCCTCCTCCCCGGCACGGACCCCATCCTCCATCCTGGCACGGACCCTCTCCCCCATCCCCCTCCCCGGCACGGACCCCCCCATCCCCCTCCCCGGCGCGGACCCCATCCTCCTCCCTGGCAAGGGCCCACCCATCCCCCCTCCCCGGCACGGACCCACCATCCCCCTCCCCGGCACGGACCCCACCCTCCTCCCCGGCACGGACCCCATCCCCCTCCCCGGCACAGACCCCATCCTCCTCCCCGGCACGGACCCCGTCCCACCATCCCCCTCCCCGGCACGGACCCCCCATCCTCCTCCCCGGCACGGACCCCATCCTCCTCCCCGGCACGGACCCCGTCCCCCCATCCCCCTCCCCGGCACGGACCCCCCCATCCCCATCCCCATCCCCCTCCCCGGCACGGACCCCCCCATCCCCCTCCCCGGCACGGACCCCATCCTCCTCCCCGGCAAGGCCCCACCCATCCCCCTCCCCGGCACGGACCCCCCCATCCCCCTCCCCGGCACGGACCCCCCATCCTCCTCCCCGGCACGGACCCCCCATCCTCCTCCCCGGCACATACCCCATCCTCCTCCCCGGCAAGGACCCACCCACCCCCCCTCCCCGGCACAGACCCCCTATCCCCCTCATCGGCACGGACACCCCCATCACCCTCCCCGGCACGGACCCACCATCCCCCTCCCCGGCACGTACCCCACCCTCCTCCCCGGCACGGACCCCATCCCCCTCCCCGGCACGGACCCCATCCTCCTCCCCGGCACGGACCCCGTCCCACCATCCCCCTCCCCGGCACGGACCCCCCATCCTCCTCCCCGGCACGGACCCCATCCTCCTCCCCGGCACGGAACCCGTCCCCCCATCCCCCTCCACGGCACGGACCCCCCCATCCCCATCCCCCTCCCCGGCACGGACCCCATCCTCCTCCCCGGCAAGGATCCACCCATCCCCCTCCCCGGCATGGACCCCCCCATCCCCCTCCCCGGCACGGACACCCCATCCTCCTCCCCGGCACGGACCCCATCCTCCTCCCCGGCAAGGACCCACCCATCCCCCTCCCCGGCACGGACACCCCATCCTCCTCCCCGGCACGGACCCCATCCTCCACCCCGGCAAGGACCCACCCATCCCCCTCCCCGGCACGGACCCCCTATCCCCCTCCCCGGCACGGACACCCCCATCACCCTCCCCGGCACGGACTCACCATCCCCCTCCCCGGCACGGACCCCCCCATCCCCATCCCCCTCCCTGGCACGGACCCCATCCTCCTCCCCGGCAAGGACCCACCCATCCCCCTCCCCGGCACGGACCCCCCCATCCCCCTCCCCGGCACGGAACCCCCATCCTCCTCCCCGGCACGGACCCCCCATCCTCCTCCCCGGCACGGACCCCGTCCCCCCATCCCCCTCCCCGGCACGGACCCCCCCATCCCCCTCCCCGGCACGGACCCCACCCTCCTCCCCGGCAAGGACCCACCCATCCCCCTCCCCGGCACGGACCCCCTATCCCCCTCCCCGGCAAGGACCCACCCATCCCCCTCACCGGCACGGACCCCCTATCCCCCTCCCCGGCACGGACACCCCCATCACCCTCCCCGGCACGGATCCCCCATCCTCCTCCCCGGCACGAACCCCATCCTCCTCCCCGGCACGGACCCCGTCCCCCCATCCCCCTCCCCGGCACGGACCCCCCTATCCCCCTCCCCGGCATGGACCCCCCCATCCCCCTCCCCGGCACGGACACCCCATCCTCCTCCCCGGCACGGACCCCATCCTCCTCCCCGGCAAGGACCCACCCATCCCCCTCCCCGGCACGGACACCCCATCCTCCTCCCCGGCACGGACCCCATCCTCCACCCCGGCAAGGACCCATCCATCCCCCTCCCCGGCACGGACCCCCTATCCCCCTCCCCGGCACGGACACCCCCATCACCCTCCCCGGCACGGACTCACCATCCCCCTCCCCGGCACGGACTCACCATCCCCCTCCCCGGCACGGACCCCCCCATCCCCATCCCCCTCCCTGGCACGGACCCCATCCTCCTCCCCGGCAAGGACCCACCCATCCCCCTCCCCGGCACGGACCCCCCCATCCCCCTCCCCGGCACGGAACCCCCATCCTCCTCCCCGGCACGGACCCCCCATCCTCCTCCCCGGCACGGACCCCGTCCCCCCATCCCCCTCCCCGGCACGGACCCCCCCATCCCCCTCCCCGGCACGGACCCCACCCTCCTCCCCGGCAAGGACCCACCCATCCCCCTCCCCGGCACGGACCCCCTATCCCCCTCCCCGGCAAGGACCCACCCATCCCCCTCCCCGGCACGGACCCCCTATCCCCCTCCCCGGCACGGACACCCCCATCACCCTCCCCGGCACGGATCCCCCATCCTCCTCCCCGGCACGAACCCCATCCTCCTCCCCGGCACGGACCCCGTCCCCCCATCCCCCTCCCCGGCACGGACCCCCCTATCCCCCTCCCCGGCACGGACCCGCCCATCCTCCTCCCCGGCACGGACACCCCATCTCCCTCTCCGGCACGGACCCCCCTATCCTCCTCCCCGGCACGGACCCCATCCTCCTCCCGGCACGGACACCGTCCCCCCCATCCCCCTCCCCGGCACGGACCCCCCATCCCCCTCCCCGGCACGGACCCCATCCTCCTCCCCGGGAAGGACCCACCCATCCCCCTCCCCGGCACGGACCCGCCCATCCCCCTCATCGGCACGGACCCCCCATCCTCCTCCCCGGCACGGACCCCATCCCCCCATCCCCCTCCCCGGCACGGACCCCCCATCCCCCTCCCCGGCACGGACCCCATCCTCCTCCCCGGCAAGGACCCACCCATCCCCCTCCCCGGCACGGTCCCCCTATCCCCCTCCCCGGCACGGACACCCCCATCACCCTCCCCGGCACGGGCCCCCCATCCTCCTCCCCGGCACGAACCCCATCCTCCTCCCCGGCACGGACCCCGTCCCCCCATCCCCCTCCCCGGCACGGACCCCCCATCCCCCTCCCCGGCAGAACCCGCCCATACTTCTCCCCGGCATGGACCCCATCCTCCACCCCGGCACGGACCCCCCTATCTCCCTCTCCGGCACGGACCCCCCTATCCTCCTCCCCGGCACGGACCCCATCCTCCTCCCCGGCACGGACCCAGTCCCCCCGTCCCCCTCCCCGGCACGGACCCCCCCATCCACCTCCCAGGCACGGACCCCCCCATCCCCCTCCCCGGCACAACCGCCCATACTCCTCCCGGCATGGACCCCATCCTCCTCCCCGGCACGGACCCCCCCCATCCCCCTCCCCGGCACGGACCCCCCCATCCCCCTCCCCGGCACAACCCGCCCAAACTCCTCCCCGGCATGGACCCCATCCTCCTCCCCGGCACGGACCCCCCCATCACCCTCCCCGGCACAGACCCACCATCCCCCTCCCCGGCACGGACCCCACCCTCCTCCCCGGCACGGACCCGATCCCCCTCCCCGGCACGGACCCCATCCTCCTCCCCGGCACGGACCCCGTCCCACCATCCCCCTCCCCGGCACGGACCCCCATCCTCCTCCCCGGCACGGACCCCATCCTCCTCCCCGGCACGGACCCCGTCCCCCCATCCCCCTCCCCGGCACGGACCCCCCCATCCCCATCCCCCTCCCCGGCACGGACCCCATCCTCCTCCCCGGCAAGGACCCACCCATCCCCCTCCCCGGCACGGACCCCCCCATCCCCCTCCCCGGCACGGACCCCCCATCCTCCTCCCCAGCACGGACCCCCCATCCTCCTCCCCGGCTCGGACCCCGTCCCCCCATCCCCCTCCCCGGCACGGACCCCCCCATCCCCCTCCCCGGCACGGACCCCATCCTCCTCCCCGGCAAGGACCCACCCATCCCCCTCCCCGGCACGGACCCCCTATCCCCCTCCCCGACACGGACACCCCCATCACCCTCCCCGGCACGGACCCCCCATCCTCCTCCCCGGCACGAACCCCATCCTCCTCCCCGGCACGGACCCCGTCCCCCCATCCCCCTCCCCGGCACGGACCCCCCCATCCCCCTCCCCTGCACAACCCGCCCATACTCCTCCCCGGCATGGACCCCATCCTCCTCCCCGGCACGGACCCCCCCATCTGCATCTCCGGCACGGACCCCCCTATCCTCCTCCCCGGCACGGACCCCATCCACCTCCCAGGCACGGACCCCCCCATCCCCCTCCCCGGCACGGACCCCCCCATCCTCCTCCCCGGCACGGACCCCAATCCACCTCCCCGGCACGGACCCCGTCCCCCCCATCCCCCTCCTCGGCACGGACCCCCCCATCCTCCTCCCCGGCACGGACACCATCCTCCTCCCCAGCACGGACCCCGTCCCCCCATCCCCCTCCCCGGCACGGGCCCCATCCTCCTCCCCGGCACGGACCCCCCATCCCCCTCCCCGGCACGGACCCCCCCATCCTCCTCCCCGGCACGGACCCCCCATCCCCTCCCCAGCACGGACCCCCCCATCCCCCTCCCCGGCATGAACCCCCCAATCCCCCTCCCCGGCACGGACCCCCCCATCCCCCTCCCCGGCATGGACCCCCCCATCCTCCTCCCCGGCACGGACCCCGTCCTCCTCCACGGCACGGACCCCGTCCCCCCATCCCCCTCCCCGGCACGGACCCCCCCATCCTCCTCCCCGGCACGGACCCCCCATCCTCCTCCCCGGCACGGACCCCCCCATCCTCCTCCCCGACACAGACCCCCCCATCCCCCTCCCCGGCACGGACTCCATCCTCCTCCCCGGCACGGACCCCCCCATCCTCCTCCCTGGCACGGACCCCCCATCCTCCTACCCGGCACGGACCCCCCCCATCCTCCTCCCCGGCACGGACCCCGTCCTCCTCCCCGGCACGGACCCTGTCCCCCCATCCCCCCATCCCCCTCCTCGGCACGGACCCCCCCCATCCTCCTCCCCGGCACGGACCCCATCCTCCTCCCCGGCACGGACCCCGTCCCCCCACCCCCTCCCCGGCACGGGCCCCATCCTCCTCCCGGCACGGACCCCCCATCCCCCTCCCCGGCACGAGCCCCCCCATCCTCCTCCCCGGCACGGACCCCCACCATCCCCCTCCCCGGCACGGACCCCCCATCCCCCTCCCCGGCACGGACCCCCCCATCCCCCTCCCCGGCACGGACCCCATCCTCCTCCCCGGCACAGACCCCGTCCCCCCATCCCCCTCCCCGGCACGGACACGCCCATCCCCCTCCCCGGCACGGACCCCCCCATCCTCCTCCCCGGCACGGACCCCATCCTCCTCCCCGGCACGGACCCCGTCCTCCTCCCCGGCACGGACCCCGTCCCCCCATCCTCCTCCCCGGCACGGACCCCCCATCCTTCTCCCCGGCACGGACCCCCCCATCCTCCTCCCCGGCACGGACCCCCCCATCCCCATCCCCATCCCCGGCACGGACCCCCCATCCTCCTCCCCGGCACGGACCCCCCCATCCTCCTCCCCGACACAGACCCCCCCATCCCCCTCCCCGGCACGGACTCCATCCTCCTCCCCGGCACGGACCCCCCCATCCTCCTCCCTGGCACGGACCCCCCATCCTCCTCCCCGGCACGGACCCCCCCCCCATCCTCCTCCCCGGCACGGACCCCGTCCTCCTCCCCGGCACGGACCCTGTCCCCCCATCACCCCATCCCCCTCCTCGGCACGGACCCCCCCATCCTCCTCCCCGGCACGGACCCCATCCTCCTCACCGGCACGGACCCCGTCCCCCCACCCCCTCCCCGGCACGGGCCCCATCCTCTTCCCCGGCACGGACCCCCCCATCCCCCTCCCCGGCACGAGCCCCCCCATCCTCCTCCCCGGCACGGACCCCCACCATCCCCCTCCCCGGCACGGACCCCCCCATCCCCCTCCCCGGCACGGACCACCCCATCCCCCTCCCCGGCACGGACCCCATCCTCCTCCCCGGCACGGACCCCGTCCCCCCAACCCCCTCCCCGGCACGGACACCCCCATCCCCCTCCCCGGCACGGACCCCCCCCATCCTCCTCCCCGGCACGGACCCCATCCTCCTCCCCGGCACGGACCCCGTCCTCCTCCCCGGCACGGACCCTGTCCCCCCATCCTCCTCCCCGGCACGGACCCCCCATCCTTCTCCCCGGCACGGACCCCCCCATCCTCCTCCCCGGCACGGACCCCCCCATCCCCATCCCCGGCACGGACCCCATCCTCCTCCCCGGCACGGACCCCCCCATCCTCCTCCCTGGCACGGACCCCATCCTCCTCCCCGGCAAGGACCCACCCATCCCCCTCCCCGGCACGGACCCCCCCATCCCCCTCCCCGGCACGGAACCCCCATCCTCCTCCCCGGCACGGACCCCCCATCCTCCTCCCCGGCACGGACCCCGTCCCCCCATCCCCCTCCCCGGCACGGACCCCGCCATCCCCCTCCCCGGCACGGACCCCACCCTCCTCCCCGGCAAGGACCCACCCATCCCCCTCCCCGGCACGGACCCCCTATCCCCCTCCCCGGCAAGGACCCACCCATCCCCCTCCCCGGCACGGACCCCCTATCCCCCTCCCCGGCACGGACACCCCCATCACCCTCCCCGGCACGGATCCCCCATCCTCCTCCCCGGCACGAACCCCATCCTCCTCCCCGGCACGGACCCCGTCCCCCCATCCCCCTCCCCGGCACGGACCCCCCTATCCCCCTCCCCGGCATGGACCCCCCCATCCCCCTCCCCGGCACGGACACCCCATCCTCCTCCCCGGCACGGACCCCATCCTCCTCCCCGGCAAGGACCCACCCATCCCCCTCCCCGGCACGGACCCCATCCTCCTCCCCGGCATGGACCCCCCCATCCCCCTCCCCGGCACGGACACCCCATCCTCCTCCCCGGCACGGACCCCATCCTCCACCCCGGCAAGGACCCATCCATCCCCCTCCCCGGCACGGACCCCCTATCCCCCTCCCCGGCACGGACACCCCCATCACCCTCCCCGGCACGGACTCACCATCCCCCTCCCCGGCACGGACCCCCCCATCCCCATCCCCCTCCCTGGCACGGACCCCATCCTCCTCCCCGGCAAGGACCCACCCATCCCCCTCCCCGGCACGGACCCCCCCATCCCCCTCCCCGGCACGGAACCCCCATCCTCCTCCCCGGCACGGACCCCCCATCCTCCTTCCCGGCACGGACCCCGTCCCCCCATCCCCCTCCCCGGCACGGACCCCCCCATCCCCCTCCCCGGCACGGACCCCACCCTCCTCCCCGGCAAGGACCCACCCATCCCCCTCCCCGGCACGGACCCCCTATCCCCCTCCCCGGCAAGGACCCACCCATCCCCCTCCCCGGCACGGACCCCCTATCCCCCTCCCCGGCACGGACACCCCCATCACCCTCCCCGGCACGGATCCCCCATCCTCCTCCCCGGCACGAACCCCATCCTCCTCCCCGGCACGGACCCCGTCCCCCCATCCCCCTCCCCGGCACGGACCCCCCTATCCCCCTCCCCGGCACGGACCCGCCCATCCTCCTCCCCGGCACGGACACCCCATCTCCCTCTCCGGCACGGACCCCCCTATCCTCCTCCCCGGCACGGACCCCATCCTCCTCCCGGCACGGACTCCGTCCCCCCCATCCCCCTCCCCGGCACGGACCCCCCATCCCCCTCCCCGGCACGGACCCCATCCTCCTCCCCGGCAAGGACCCACCCATCCCCCTCCCCGGCACGGACCCGCCCATCCCCCTCATCGGCACGGACCCCCCATCCTCCTCCCCGGCACGGACCCCATCCCCCCATCCCCCTCCCCGGCACGGACCCCCCATCCCCCTCCCCGGCACGGACCCCATCCTCCTCCCCGGCAAGGACCCACCCATCCCCCTCCCCGGCACGGTCCCCCTATCCCCCTCCCCGGCACGGACACCCCCATCACCCTCCCCGGCACGGGCCCCCCATCCTCCTCCCCGGCACGAACCCCATCCTCCTCCCCGGCACGGACCCCGTCCCCCCATCCCCCTCCCCGGCACGGACCCCCCCATCCCCCTCCCCGGCAGAACCCGCCCATACTTCTCCCCGGCATGGACCCCATCCTCCACCCCGGCACGGACCCCCCTATCTCCCTCTCCGGCACGGACCCCCCCTATCCTCCTCCCCGGCACGGACCCCATCCTCCTCCCCGGCACGGACCCAGTCCCCCCGTCCCCCTCCCCGGCACGGACCCCCCCATCCACCTCCCAGGCACGGACCCCCCCATCCCCCTCCCCGGCACAACCGCCCATACTCCTCCCGGCATGGACCCCATCCTCCTCCCCGGCACGGACCCCCCCCATCCCCCTCCCCGGCACGGACCCCCCCATCCCCCTCCCCGGCACAACCCGCCCAAACTCCTCCCCGGCATGGACCCCATCCTCCTCCCCGGCACGGACCCCCCCATCACCCTCCCCGGCACAGACCCACCATCCCCCTCCCCGGCACGGACCCCACCCTCCTCCCCGGCACGGACCCGATCCCCCTCCCCGGCACGGACCCCATCCTCCTCCCCGGCACGGACCCCGTCCCACCATCCCCCTCCCCGGCACGGACCCCCATCCTCCTCCCCGGCACGGACCCCATCCTCCTCCCCGGCACGGACCCCGTCCCCCCATCCCCCTCCCCGGCACGGACCCCCCCATCCCCATCCCCCTCCCCGGCACGGACCCCATCCTCCTCCCCGGCAAGGACCCACCCATCCCCCTCCCCGGCACGGACCCCCCCATCCCCCTCCCCGGCACGGACCCCCCATCCTCCTCCCCAGCACGGACCCCCCATCCTCCTCCCCGGCTCGGACCCCGTCCCCCCATTCCCCTCCCCGGCACGGACCCCCCATCCCCCTCCCCGGCACGGACCCCATCCTCCTCCCCGGCAAGGACCCACCCATCCCCCTCCCCGGCACGGACCCCCTATCCCCCTCCCCGACACGGACACCCCCATCACCCTCCCCGGCACGGACCCCCCATCCTCCTCCCCGGCACGAACCCCATCCTCCTCCCCGGCACGGACCCCGTCCCCCCATCCCCCTCCCCGGCACGGACCCCCCCATCCCCCTCCCCTGCACAACCCGCCCATACTCCTCCCCGGCATGGACCCCATCCTCCTCCCCGGCACGGACCCCCCCATCTGCATCTCCGGCACGGACCCCCCTATCCTCCTCCCCGGCACGGACCCCATCCACCTCCCAGGCACGGACCCCCCCATCCCCCTCCCCGGCACGGACCCCCCCATCCTCCTCCCCGGCACGGACCCCAATCCACCTCCCCGGCACGGACCCCGTCCCCCCCATCCCCCTCCTCGGCACGGACCCCCCCATCCTCCTCCCCGGCACGGACACCATCCTCCTCCCCAGCACGGACCCCGTCCCCCCATCCCCCTCCCCGGCACGGGCCCCATCCTCCTCCCCGGCACGGACCCCCCATCCCCCTCCCCGGCACGGACCCCCCCATCCTCCTCCCCGGCACGGACCCCCCATCCCCTCCCCGGCACGGACCCCCCCATCCCCCTCCCCGGCATGAACCCCCCAATCCCCCTCCCCGGCACGGACCCCCCCATCCCCCTCCCCGGCATGGACCCCCCCATCCTCCTCCCCGGCACGGACACCGTCCTCCTCCACGGCACGGACCCCGTCCCCCCATCCCCCTCCCCGGCACGGACCCCCCCATCCTCCTCCCCGGCACGGACCCCCCATCCTCCTCCCCGGCACGGACCCCCCCATCCTCCTCCCCGACACAGACCCCCCCATCCCCCTCCCCGGCACGGACTCCATCCTCCTCCCCGGCACGGACCCCCCCATCCTCCTCCCTGGCACGGACCCCCCATCCTCCTACCCGGCACGGACCCCCCCCATCCTCCTCCCCGGCACGGACCCCGTCCTCCTCCCCGGCACGGACCCTGTCCCCCCATCCCCCCATCCCCCTCCTCGGCACGGACCCCCCCATCCTCCTCCCCGGCACGGACCCCATCCTCCTCCCCGGCACGGACCCCGTCCCCCCACCCCCTCCCCGGCACGGGCCCCATCCTCCTCCCGGCACGGACCCCCCATCCCCCTCCCCGGCACGAGCCCCCCCATCCTCCTCCCCGGCACGGACCCCCACCATCCCCCTCCCCGGCACGGACCCCCCATCCCCCTCCCCGGCACGGACCCCCGCATCCCCCTCCCCGGCACGGACCCCATCCTCCTCCCCGGCACAGACCCCGTCCCCCCATCCCCCTCCCCGGCACGGACACGCCCATCCCCCTCCCCGGCACGGACCCCCCCATCCTCCTCCCCGGCACGGACCCCATCCTCCTCCCCGGCACGGACCCCGTCCTCCTCCCCGGCACGGACCCCGTCCCCCCATCCTCCTCCCCGGCACGGACCCCCCATCCTTCTCCCCGGCACGGACCCCCCCATCCTCCTCCCCGGCACGGACCCCCCCATCCCCATCCCCGGCACGGACCCCCCATCCTCCTCCCCGGCACGGACCCCCCCATCCTCCTCCCCGACACAGACCCCCCCATCCCCCTCCCCGGCACGGACTCCATCCTCCTCCCCGGCACGGACCCCCCCATCCTCCTCCCTGGCACGGACCCCCCATCCTCCTCCCCGGCACGGACCCCCCCCCCATCCTCCTCCCCGGCACGGACCCCGTCCTCCTCCCCGGCACGGACCCTGTCCCCCCATCACCCCATCCCCCTCCTCGGCACGGACCCCCCCATCCTCCTCCCCGGCACGGACCCCATCCTCCTCACCGGCACGGACCCCGTCCCCCCACCCCCTCCCCGGCACGGGCCCCATCCTCTTCCCCGGCACGGACCCCCCCATCCCCCTCCCCGGCACGAGCCCCCCCATCCTCCTCCCCGGCACGGACCCCCACCATCCCCCTCCCCGGCACGGACCCCCCATCCCCCTCCCCGGCACGGACCCCCCCATCCCCCTCCCCGGCACGGACCCCATCCTCCTCCCCGGCACGGACCCCGTCCCCCCAACCCCCTCCCCGGCACGGACACCCCCATCCCCCTCCCCGGCACGGACCCCCCCCATCCTCCTCCCCGGCACGGACCCCATCCTCCTCCCCGGCACGGACCCCGTCCTCCTCCCCGGCACGGACCCTGTCCCCCCATCCTCCTCCCCGGCACGGACCCCCCATCCTTCTCCCCGGCACGGACCCCCCCATCCTCCTCCCCGGCACGGACCCCCCCATCCCCATCCCCGGCACGGACCCCATCCTCCTCCCCGGCACGGACCCCCCCATCCTCCTCCCTGGCACGGACCCCCCATCCTCCTCCCCGTCACGGACCCTCCCACTCCTCCCCGGCACGGACCCCCCCATACCCCTCCCCGGCACGGACCCCCCATCCTCCTCCCCGGCACTGACCCCCCCTCCCGGCACTCCCCCGGAGCCCAGCCCACTCTAACCACCCCACCCCCCCCCGCCGCACACACACACACACACACACACATCCCTACACACACCTCTCCCCACCCATTCAGACTGCGGCCACGCCATCGCCTGTCCAGCGGCCAACCCCCCAGGCCGTCACCCACCTCCACGCTGGTCAGCGTAAACCTTGACCACAGGTTGACGCCGATTAAAAGGAGGTTTGATTCACGTCGACGTGACCGGTCATCACGTCGACGGGACTTCGGCCCATCCGGACGGGAGAATATCGGCAGGCCCAAAATCGGCTGCCTTGCGCTCACCCGTGCCATTCTCCGACGTCTGCGGCGCCATTAACGCCCCGCCGACTTTTCTCCCTTCGGAGACTTCGGCGGGCGGTGGCGGCGGAATTCACGGCGGCCAACGGCCATTCTCCGACCCTCTGGGGGGTCGGAAAATGACGCCCCAGATGTTCCGTAGTGCATCATTCATACCAGCCAGTGTACAAAACATGACAGTAAGGACAGCAGATTTCCTTCTTTAAAGGACATTCGTGAACCAGCAAGGTTTTTACAACAATCAACATCATTAGACATTGATACATAGAAGATAGGAGCAGGAGGAGGCCTTTTGGCCCTTCGAGCCTGCTCAGCCATTCATCACGATCATGGCTGACCATCCAACTCAATAGCCTAATCCTGCTTTCTCCCCAAAACCTTTGATCCCGTTCTCCCCAAGTGTTATATCCAGCCGTCTCTTGAATATATTCAAATTACATTAGACATTAGACTTTTAATTCCAGATTTTTATTCAATTCAAATTTCACCATCTGCTGTGGAAGGATTTGAATCCAGGTCCCCAAACATTACCCTGGGTCTCTCATTACTAATCCAGTGACAATACCATCACCTCCCTCTAGTACAGCCATGTATAATATGTGGTCAATTATCTAGTAACCTACTAAGAAAAGCACTTGACTTTAGTCTGATAAAATTTGTGATTCCAGCCTGGGAAGTACAGCAAGCAATCTTATTGCAGGAATTTCTTCTGCACTTATATCAAAATTATTTTCTTTGTGATTTTAGCAGACGCATTTATCTTCAATGAATAAACGAGGATTTTGATTGTGCACTGAAGTTTTTGACAATAACACTGGCAATAACAGTAAATTTCAGACATGTACAATGGAACTTGTCACTTAAGACACTGCTAATGGGAGATGATTTCTCATGTGCAACTATAAATTACAAAGAAGGTTGCCTATTGTAACTGACCTGTAATTAAAAAGAGCATGCTGAATATGACCAACAACTAGAGCTGTCCAATTGTAATGAAAGGCCACACCCAGCTGTACATTAGCTGAAAATCAATTGACCAGAATTTACTGTCACTGATGAATGAATAACACTCGCTGTTTGTTAGACTTTCCTTTGGCCATTTAATTTCCATAAGATTTAGCAGCATAAGTTGCTGTGAGTGGGTTTACAGTGCATCCGGAACATCTGCAAATGAAGCTAGCAACTGTGTATGCCAATCAGATAGAAGGATTAGGAAATGAAAGGTTGAGTTGGAACCAGGATATGTTGTTAAAATAGTGATTGCAGTGCTAAATAATATACAGAAAATTAAAAAGAAGGAAGGAAAAGTCGGATTAAAAGAAGGATTCCACTTCTTCTGGTTCACAATTTTTGTGTGTTGGTGGGTTCTGGAAACCTAAAAAACAATCCATTTCCATGGAAGGTTTGTGACCACCAGGTTAAAAGTTTTCACGCCTTCACATGTGATTATTAGATGCTGTATTGTAATGTAGATGCATTTTTAATGTCATCTATCCAACAACTCCTGCAACCAAGCCGAGGCCAAATATAGGGCGGGATTCCCTCAGCCTGGGGCCGGGCCGGAGAATCCCCGCGACCGGCGCGAATCGCGCCACGCCACCCCAACGCCGGCAGGTGATTCTCCGTGGTTGGCGCGTCGCTGGTTGGGGGCCGTTCTACGCGGCTGGCCTGCCAATTCTCGGCCCCGGATGGGCCGAGTGGCCGTCGTAAAAACGCCAACCCGCCGGCGCCATCCACACCTGCTCTCAGCCGGCGGGAACTCGGTGTGGAAGGATCGGGGGGCGGCCTGTGGGAGGGGGAAGAGGGGTCTGGCCCTGGCGGGGGGGGCCTCTGTTGTGGCCTGGCCCGCGATCGGGGCCCACCGATCGGTGGGCCAGCCTCTCTGGCTGGGGGCCTCCTTTCTTCCGCGCTGGCTCCTGTAGCCCTGCGTCATGTTGTGTCGGGGCCGGCGCATTGAAGGAAGCCACTGCGCATGCGCGCGTTGGCGCCGGTGCCACTGCGCATACGTGGATCCCGCGGCACCCAGTTGACGCCGGGATCAGCAGGTGGAGTGGTGTGAACCGCTCCAGTGCCATGCTGGCCCCCACAGGGGCCAGAATTGCTGATCCTACAGCCGTGTTGACACCATCGAGAAACGCAACGGCGTTTCCGACAGCGTCAACACTCAGCCTCAGGATCACAGAATCCCGCCCTCAGTAATTTGCATTTCTTTGGACTCAACCAATGAAGGCGAGAGGGGGACTCTGATATTGAGCAGCCCAGGATCTCCATAAATCTTTTCCAAACTTACATTCTGGAGCGGACACTCTAGTTTCACTTCAGAGTGTTAATTGCAGAGGGTTAACACAACAGAGGAGTCAAAGTTAGCAGTGATAAACTCCTAATGTTTGAATGTGAGAATGTTTGCTATATGCTGTCTCCAATGGTGGGAGGGACCAATGTATCCCATTGGTTAGCCACCAACCCAGGTTGGGCAGCTCCCCCCAACTAGTAAGGTGTTGATCCACCCACTGCTTCAGTGGGTGCTTGGAGCTCAGAGTCTCTGCTTAACCAGTGGATAGAATCCATCGCACCAGGCAACTAAACAAAAACAAACAAAATGGCAACTCTTTGATCAAACTGGACCATGTGCACATGACTGACAGACAACTTGTAGCTGGTTGACAACATGTGCAAGACAGCTGTGATCAATGTGCAACTTGATTGGCTGAACATTGACATGGCTTCTTTAAAACACATCAGGCTCACCGAGAACAGATCACTGAGAGAAAAACAAAGGAGGATTTGAGACGAAACATGTGAGCAAGGCATAGGTTTTACTGTAAGCAACCCACTACTCTTGATGATAGAACACCCAAAAATGGTTCAGAACGCGAGTCCTCCATCCATCCGCAACTCACATATGGCCAGTTAACCTCATTAGCAGCTATACTTCAGTAGTGTGCTCCACTACAAAGTTGAAAAATCATAGCTTGATGCTGCTATCAGCAGAATCCCTCAGTTAGAACATCTTTAACTACTGGGGGATTTCAATGCAAGAGTGGGCTTGAACTACGAGGGATGGTCCCCCTGCTTCATGGACTGGATTCTCCCGGCCGGCGGGATGCTCCATTTACCAGCTGTCAGGGGGTTTTCTGATGGCTGCCCCACAACGGGAAACCCCGTTTTGTGTAACGGACCTTTCAAATCATGCCACAAGGAGTCCTGTGATATCGTGGGCCGGATTCTCCGATTCTGCGGCTATCCCTCCCTCGATGTCCGCTCTCCCCAACCCCCTGCCCACCACACATCTATGCACCCTCCCCCATGATGCTCCCACTGCCCAGATTTGTGGGGGGCGGGTGCTGGTGGGTTGAAGGTTATTTTACGAGGAAAGGTTGGACACGTTGGGCCCTTATCTACTGGAGAATAAAATGTGATCTTATTGAAGCATAAGATCCTAAAGAACTTAACAGGATGGATGCTGAATGTTTCCCCTTGTAGGAGAGACTAGAACAAGTGGACACAGTTCAAAAATTAGGGGCGGGATTCTCCCGTACCCGGCGGGGCGGGGGTCCCAGCAGAACGGAGTGGCATGAACCACTCCGGCGTCGGGCCGCCCCAAAGGTACTGAATCCTCCGCACCTTCAGGGGCTAGGCCCGCCCCAGAGTGGTTTATGAACCCAGCCTGCCGGCAGGATAGGGGCTTGGCGCCACGCCACCCGGTGCCGAAGCACCTCCGCCGGCCGCGTGATCGGCGCATGCGCGCGAGCACCAGCGCATGCTGGCGTCATCCCCACGCATGCGCGGGAGGGTTTGTCTCCGTATCGGCCATCACGGAGGACCACAGCGGCTGATGCGAAGAAATGAGTGCCCCCAAGTGCCCGACCGCGGGCCAAGCCACTGTGGGGGCACCGCCCGGGGCCAGATGCCCCGCGATCCCACAGGAACCCCAGAGCCCGCCCGCGCCGCCAGGTCCCGCCGGTAAGGGACCTACTCTGATTTACGCCGGCGGGACCGGCTACAGATGGGCGGGACTTCGGCCCATCGCGGGCCGGAGACTTCAGGCAGCCCCAGCTCCCATTGAGTTGCGCCGGACCCCGCCATTCTCCGAGGCGGGTGGCGCGACTCACGCCGGGCCGGTTTCGGGGGGGGCAGAATTGGGAGGACGGCGGGGGCGGGATTCACGCCGACCCCCGGTGATTCTCCCACCCGGCTGGGGGGTCGGAGAATCCTGCCCAAGGGGTCTCCCATTTAAGATGGAGGTGAGGAATCTTTTTTCTCTCAGAGGCTTGTGAATCTTTGGAACTCTCTTCCCCAGAGTGTAATGGAGGCAATGTCAATAAACAGTGAATGATGGAGCAGGCTCAACAGTCTGTGTGATCTACCCCTGCTATTATTTCTTATGTTCTTGTGAATCTGTCAGCATTGAGAAGGAAAAGGGTCTGATTTACATTGGGAAAGTAGGCCTTGAGTCTGTCAACACTGGCTAATTTGTTTTGATATGTCTTTGAAAACGGTGCATGAATTGTTTTTTGATTTGATTTTTGACAAAATATCAACATACATTTTCTCAGAGATTCACCCAATCAGTCACTGTAAGTTGGACATAAGGCAGGTGGAAATGCCGCTTTACAGTTTATCAGCCGGGCCCTGTTGATTCTTCACCAAAGTTACAGAACCCCCAGTAACTGTTTTCCTTCGATAAATATTAAATTGCATAGGTTAGCATACAGATTCTGCTCTGGCGACTCTACCTTTCTAATAGGACACGTTATTTAGCCAGCATGAATAGTACAAATATTTTCTGGATAAAACATAAGGATGATATGTTACCAGGTTAAAGTGCAGAAACAAATCATTTTATGCAAGTTTTGGTATTTTCCCACTTCACAGCAAATGTTAAGTAGCAGCTGTATGAATAGATCTTTTCAGAAGGTGATTAGAAATAAACAACAGGTTAGAGTCTGTTTCTTCTGTGTGCCCATCTTCTTCCCTCCATCCCTGTCCTCATCCAACTTCCCCCATACATCATGCTGTCTATCCATTCTCCCCTTCATCCTTTCAACTTGCCCCAACCTGCCCTACACATTGCCTCCTCCTTTCTTGCCGTCATCTAGTTTTCTCCTCACTCACCCACTAATCCTGCTTCACTTGGATACTTAATTTGCTCTTGGCTCCTGTGTGCAACTGGGAATGAACAAGTGTATTTGAGGGTAATTTTACAGCTGGGATTTGGTTGCTTAGTCAGACTTGAATTGAAATAAAACCTGAAGATACGGACTGTTGGTAATTGGAAATATTTCAGATGTCATACTGCATCAAAACTGACTTTCATCAGTCCCCTGGATTCAAACGATTTGAAGGAAAGATTCCAACGTAAGTATTAGTTTGTCTTTCTCCATGGCAGCTCATTATCTTTGTTTACTTATTGCTGTCTCTGCAGGCTTATGTTTAACTGTACCTCTTCTTTAACTCTGATTTATTACGATGTTTTGTTTTTGCTCATTTGTCCAATTAGAATGAAAGGTCCAAGTAGTAGGGCTTATCTAGTCTATTTGACTTAATTATATATCCTTCATGATGTTTTTTGCTAATGCTACAAGATTCTTTACATTATAACCTATATGCCAATTTCATACATTTCAATTAGCTAAGTAATAAAATCTTGGTTGTTTATTTATAAATTACCCAATGTACAATTAGAAAATAGATGGAGACAAAAAATGCCTTTGTTTGCCTTATACACTAAGCAAAGAGGCTTTTTGGGACTTCTCAACCCAATCTCCTTGGAAGATTGGTTCTAAGTAGGTGGAGAATGTTTCTTGCCTTCATAATTATCCTAAGGACCTTTATATTGAGTATATTTTGTAGTGGGTGGAGAAGCAATGGTGCTTGCCACAACATGAAAGCAAGTTGCCCACAAAGACCTTGAGTGGGATTCTCAGTTGCCCGACGTCGATATCGTAATCGGTGATCAGGCGGAGAATCCATTCTGACACCCAAATCGGGGCCGGCGCTGGTTTGACGCCTGGCAGCCATGCTCCACCCCCTCAGAAGTGGCGTAATCGCGTCACGTGCCGCACGCCATTGCAACATCATTGGCACGTCATCGGCAGGCCCTTCCATGATTCTCCGCCCCCAATGGGCCGAGTTCCTGACGAGTGGTCTGAGCAGCCGGGAATCCAGCGTGTCGGCCGCGGACTGTGTTCAGCCACCATACCCAGCGGGATCTGGCCGGGGGGGGGGGGGGGGGAGGAGGACTGGGGGGACTGGTGGGGGGGTGGCCAGGGGATGGACTGTGGGGGCGCTGATGGCGGGTTGGGTCCGTGCACAGCCGGCGCCATGTTGCACAGCATGACTGCTGCAAGTCGTCGCCGTGTGCATGCGCAGCCATGGACCTGGCCATTCTCAGCCGCTGGAATGGAGAATTCAGCCCCTTTTATTTTTTTTTTAAATTTAGAGTACTCAATTATTTTATTTTTTCCAATTAAGGGCCAATTTAGTGTGGCCAATCCACCTAACCTACACAACTTGGGTTGTGTGGGTGAAACCCACGCAGACACGGGGAGAATGTGCAAACTTGACACGGATATTGACCCAGAGCCGGGATTGAAACTGGGTCCTCAGTGCTGTGGGGCAGCAGTGCTATCCACTGTGCCACGTATCACCATTCAGCCCCTTTCTGATGTTATTTTCAATCTGGTGCCAAATAAAGGAAACCTTCAGTCCTCCGGCACTGGTGACATCACCAAACAGGATCAGGAGCCGATCCCATCGAAGAATCTTGACAGATAGCAAACTTTCAATTACAGTTTAGATAAATTACTGGGATTGTTATTTTATTTTTTAATGTGTTTTTTTTCAGAATGGCGAAATTTGTCATTCCATAAAATATAGGGTGGAATTCTCTAGTCTTGTCTGTGGTGGGACCCATTGCGAGCGAGAATGGAAAATTTGGCATTCCAACACAAACTCCATTCACTCTCAGCGGCACCGGAACATTCCAGCCAGGATTGAGGACGGATGCATTTTCTGTCATGGGACTGGTTTAGCACAGTGGGCGAAACATATGGCTTGCAATGCAGAACAAGGCCAGCAGCGCGAGTTCAATTCCCGTACCGGCCTCCCCGAATAGGCGCCGGAATGTGGCGACTAGGGGCTTTTCACAGTAACTTCTTGGAAGCCTACTTGTGACAGTAAGTGATTATTATTATGAAATTAATTGATTAAGGCCGGAAAGATTTTTTACAGTGGTAACTATGAACAGACTACACCATGAAAAATCCAGTTACACCTCTTTCAACAAGGCGTAATTTTCTGCAGGGTTTTTACAGTGATATTAATGGAGTAAAAGTCCATCCTCTGATCAATTCAATGATTTTTACTTGATTATAGTCAGGGGGGACTTTAACAATTCATCCTTCGAGAAGTGTGGAACCACCACAGCAAATTCTAGATTTTCATGTTTAATTGCACATGTACGGACTCTAGAACTTCCTGTCAAATTCAGAGTAGTAATTCTGGTCATTTTGCTGTTATTACTACCTGTCATGTGAGAGAACCTTAAGACATGGATGTTTAAGCAATGTACCTTTAAGAAAACAGTGATGTCATAGAGTCGGTGGAGCTCAGCTCAGGTCAGCCATTTTGCAGTTTAGTTTGGTTTTGCAGTTTAAAAAGTGCCTGGCTGGTTTTGCTGAGAGCAGTAAAAAATGCCTCGCTGGTTTTGCTGAGAGCAGTTTAAAAGTAGAAAGCCAGTTTGAGACAGCAGCTTGAGAAGTTCTGGTTTGCTGTGATCTGTTTAGAAGGGAGAAAGCCAGGTTTGAGAAAGCAGCGTGGGTGTGTCTGTGGGTTTCCAGAGAGCAGCATGAAGAAAGCAAGGTGCTGGAGCTGAAGTCACCCAAGCTAATATATCTCTGCCGTTCTACAGAAATAATATATATCCTTTAACCTGATGTGATACTGTTTAAAGGTGTTAAGTCTCTTGGAAGTTTGAAGGAACATTTTAAGGAATTATTTACTGTTGCAATATTTTCTGAGTTATCTTTGAAGTAAGGGGTGTTAAGAGATCCAATGTTTATTTAAGATGTTAAATTGAGTTCATGGAATAAACATTGTTTTGTGTTTAAAAACCCACGTGTCCATAATTGTAATCCCACACCTAGGGAAAAAGCCGTGTGCTAGGAAAAACAACAAATCCATTAAAGGGAGAGGTTGGTTGAACTCCATGATACATTTTGGGGTTCTGAAAATGCCTCGCCCATAACATACCACAAATCCAGATGCATATTGCTGAATTTCTCCATGATTTATGCCAAATGGCTGGAAATGTTACTCCTGGCATGTGACTTTAAACAACATTTGTTAATTTATAACATAGGCTAAAGATCCAATCTAGTGGACACCCTTTAGGGTAGTTTGTTCAATTGTGGCTGCAAAATTTTGCAAAAACCTTCAGCTATGTGTTTAAGCAAAAGCATCTCCTGTGCTTTATTTACTCATTGTCCTTCCGAAATCATAAACTAATTTCTTTGAATATTTTTTAGCATTACATATGAATAGCTGTATTGGGACATAATAATGGTGACACAAATTAATTTACTTATCAAAGCTCAACAGTGTTACAGCATTGCGGTATTGAAATTGTATTCAAAGTTCTAGAGGTTTCTGTATTAAATTTATGTTATTGCAAGTAAATTAAATTTGACGACAAACAAAGATAAAATAAAATGCAAAAATTATTCTTGATAAATATATTGGATAAATATATTTTCAACAAAACTGAACAACTTATTTGAATACTTTGCATCATAGTGATTAATTAGAATACTCACTGTTAAGATTGCAAACATGCACTGAGACACATTAAATGCATGCCGCCAGTTGTGGTAGAGAACCATCCTATAGTTCTTCCGGACAGTCAGCAACCATCTGCACAAAGTCTGCAAGACACAGCTTGTAAATACAGTGTATGGAATAATAAATTGCATTTATATAGCAGCTTTTAAAAAATAAATTTAGAGTACCCAATTATTTCTTTTCCAATTAAGGGGCAATTTAACATGGCCAACTCAGCTACCCTGCACATCTTTGGGTTGTGGGGGCAGAACCCACGCAGACACGGGGAGAATGTGCAAACTCCACACGGACAGTGACCCAGGGCCGGGATCAAACCTGGGACCTCGGCGCCGTGAGGCGGCAATGGTAACCACTGCGCCGCCGTGCTGCCCTCATTTAGCAGCTTTAATGGAAAAAAATATTCAAGGCTCTTCACAGAGGAGCAGTGGATTATAGGCACTCGTGGCAGGATTTAATCAATTTCATGTACGGACTCTAGAATTTCCTGTCAAATTCAGAATAGTAATCCTGATCATTTTACTGTCATTACTACCACAAAATACAGATGCACATTGCTGAATTTCGCCATGTTTTATTAGGAAAGATGGCTGAACATACGGTCAAAATGTTACGCTTTGAGGATGCTTTTAGAGACATGGTAAGTGAGGAGAAAGGCCCAAATGGGACCTGCTAATGATGGCCACTCCACCCCAATTCAATTTTGATGGTGGGATATAAACAGCCAGGTGAAGGGACTTCAATAAGAGAGGAAGGAGTTACTGCCCATTTGTCAGGACAACTGACCCAAATATCAATAAACTCATCCAGGATTACGTCCCACAAATTGTACAATACACGGAAATTACATTTTATAAATTACTCTACTTGTATTTAGATGAATTACCTCATAATCAATTTTGAATTTCTGCACCATTCCAAGTTCCATGAACATTCTGAGAGCTGCAGTGATCATAGCATCCTTGTCAAGAGAGAAGTCATTGAAATGGAATTCATCAATACTGAGTTCAGTAACAAGTGGGAGGTTTGCTGTCTGCAAATGGAAATAATTCTCAGGCTGTTAATAATTCAGAATCGAGGTTTCGCTTTAACTTTTCACCTGCTCTTCACAACAAAATAATGCATTGAGACAGAGCGAGAACATAGAGTGAGAGAGAATATCTTTAATAACTCCAAAAAGTGCAAGATCCAGCTACAACTGCAACTTGGGGAGATGTTTTAAAAGCAGTCTTTAGTGATGGTGGTGCATCAAATTACAAGTCACAGACCTTTTCAAAGAAATTATGCTTTGCGGTTCACCCACTATTCTACTAAGTGAAATCTTAGCCCATTTCATCTTTTGTTTGCCAGTACAGAACTTGAATAATGCTGAAAAGAGAGGCATGTTGCCGAAGTTTTTTGTCTGGCACTCATCGGACAAATGCAAGAATGCCGAATTTCAAATGATCACAACAATTTATACTACAGGATTGATCGACAAATAGACACTGATGGCCAAGGCATTGCCATGGAAAAAGCCACGGAAAACTTTTGGCTCCCAAACCCCTGGGTAATTCAATAAAAAGCAAAGTTTGAACATATTATTTTTGTTTGTTGAGAACAGGTCCTTGGGGATGAATATGGGCGGGATTATCCGACCCTCTGCACCGAAATTGCGCTCGGCGCGGGGGCGGAGAATTACCCAAAATAGGCCCCCACGCGAGCGCGCGATTCTCTGGCGACCGGGGAATCACTGCCATTTGCGCATGCGCAATCGACGCGGCGTTGGTCGGGGGTCGATGGAAAAGGCACCCCCCGGCGAGTCTCTGCGCTCGACGGGCCGAGTGCCCGCTGTGTCCCGCCGGCGTGATTCCAATGTGGTTCCACCCTGTGGGAATCCAGAGTCGCGGCTGATGTGGGCGTTATGGTTGGGGGGCATGGGGATCGGGGGGGGGGGACTCGACGATGGGCAGGCCCATGATTGGGAGTCATCGATCAGCAGGCCATCATGATCCGGGAGTGACCTATCATCCTCCGCGCGGGCCCGCTGTGTGGCTCCGCCATGTCGGCGGCGCCCGTGCCGAGGCGGGCCACCGCGTGCATGAGCAGAGCCGCTTGCAGCCGCCATGTGCATGCGCGGCCGCGCGATCTGTCCAGCAGTGCTCCGCCGGCAGCCAGAGCTGCGGGATGCACGCCAGAGGCCTGCTAGCCCCCTGGAGAATGGGGAATCACCCCGGATCTTCGAGGAAAAAGTTCGGAGTGGTTCTCGCCTGTTATCCGGTGGGCGTGGGGATTTTGTCCCCCAAAGGGAGAATCCCACCCTATATGTTGTTTCTAGCAAGTATAAATGAGCCATGTTATGAGCTTGGCGGATTATTGTAAATTGGTTGTTAGTGTAGCTATTAGCACACTCAGAATTGTCCAGCAAGTGATGCCTAATTGTGGAATCACAATAGATTCCACAATGTTTTAGATTTTCTTACCTACAAGTTTGCTGATGACACGACCGTAGTGAGTCAGATCTCAAACAATGATGAATCAAAGCACAGGAGGGATATAGAGAACATAGTGGCGTGGTGTAACAACAATCTTTTCCTCAATGTCAGCAAAACTAAGGAGCTGGTCATTGACTTCAGGAAGCTAAGTATTGTCTGCATCAATGGTGCCGAGGTGGAGATGGTTGACAGCTTCAAATTCCTAGGTGTGCACATCACCAACAGTCTGCCGGTCCACCCACATTGATGTTACAATCAGGAAAACACAAAAGCGCCTTTACTTCCTCAGGAAACTAAGGAAATTCGGTATGTCCACATTAACTCTTACCAATGTTTACAGATGCACCATAGTAAGCATCCTATCTGGCTGCATCACAGCCTGGTATGGCAATTGCTTGGCCCAAGACTGTAAGAAACTACAGAGGGTCGTGAACACAGTCCAATCCATCACTTAAACCCACCTCCCATTCACTAACTCTGTCCACACCTCCTGCTGCCTTGGGAACGGGCAGCATAATCAACGACCCCTCCCACCCGGGTTATTCTCTCTTCCAACCTCTTCCATCAGACAGGAGATATAAAAGTTTGAGAACTTGCTCTAACAGATTCAAAAACAGCTTCTTCCCCGCTGTTACCAGACTCCTGAATGATCCTCTTATGGACGAATTGATCTCTGATGATTAGCACTACACAACGTATGTTTCACCCGATGTCTATGTCTAAATATTTACATTGTGTATTTATCGTATGTCCTGTGTAATCTCTTATAAAGCCCACTTAACAGGACTGCGAACGGAACGGCAGTGACTGATGGGGACGATATTGGAAACTGATACTGCTATTTGGAAGACCCTACTCTTGAGTTGCTGGTAATTAGGAAGCAGCTGTAAATGCGGTTTGACTTGGTGTCCAGAGGAAAGGCGGTGGGACAGCTATGGCACTTGACGGGGATGGTTTAAGGGCATGGGGGAAAGCCGGCCACCTCTTGGGTCACCAGCTGAGGCAGCAGACGGGTTCCCGGGAGATCATACAGATCAGGGACGCCGGCGGCAGCTTGGTTTCTGCTTCGAGGGGGGGTTAATGTGACATTTTAATCTTTCAATAAGGATCTTTATAGGTCAGAGCCCCTGAGGAATGGGTTGGGCATGATGGAGTTTTTGGATGGGTTGCCCTTCCCGGTGATGGAGGATTTGGAGGCTCTGAGGAAGTGCTGAAGGGCATTGGGTTGATGCAAACAGGTAAGGCCCCTGGCCCTGATGGCTTTCCCGTTGAGTTTTATAAGAAGTTTATGAACCAGTTGGTGCCATTCATAGTGGATATGTTCAATGATTCTTTGACTCGGGGATCGTTGCCCGATACATTTTCGCAGGCCTCTAACTCCCTTGTTTTGAAAAAGGATAAGGATCCCATGGAATGTGGTTCATATAGACCCATCTCTCTTTTGAACATGGATGCCAAGATATTGGCTAAGGTGCTGTCTTGTGGCCCGGTAGTAATGGCAGAGGCACAGGCAGCCTTTGTGAAGGGGCGGCAGCTATCGGCTAATATATGGCTGAATGTGCTCCTCTCCCCTTTCCAAGCCCCCGAACCAGAGGTGATTATATCTATGGATGCTGAGAAAGCATTCGACAGGGTGCAGTGGAGCGACATTTTTGAGGTGCTTGGCAAATTCAAATTTGGGTAGCAGTTTATCACATGATTTCTCAAGCCCCTATGGCCAGTGTACGCGCTATTGCGTTGCGTTCAGGGTAGTCTCAACTGAATAGGGGGACAAAGCACGGATGCCCATTGTTGCCGTCCTGTTCGTACTAGCGATTGAATCTTTAGCTATAGGAATGAGATCTTCAGGCAAATGGAGGGAGTTAAGGTGGGGTGGGAAGGGAACATATGGGCCGGGATTCTCCCCTAACCGGCGGGGTGGGCCGTACCGGCGCCGAGGTGTGGCGTGAATCACTCCGGCGCGGGCCGCCCGCAAGGTGCGGAATCCTCTGCACTTTCAGGGGCTAGGCCGGCGCCGGCGGGGTTGGCGCCGCGCCAATGGGCCTCCGCTGGCCAGCGCGAGTTGGCGCGTGCTGGCGTGATCCCAGCGCATGCGCGGGGGATTCTTCTCTGCGCCGGCCATGGCGGACGTTTACAGCGGTCGCGCGGAGTGAAAGAGTGCCCCCACGGCACAGGCCCACCCAGCGGATGAGTGGGCCAGGCCACCGTGGGGTCACCCCCCCCGGGGCCAGATCCCCCCACGCCCCTCCCCCCGAGGGCTCCGCAGGCCGCCTGCAGAGCCAGGTCCCGCCGGTAAGGACCTTGTTTGATTTATGCCAGCGGGACTGGCCGAAAACGAGTGGCCACTCGGCCCATCGCGGAGCGGAGGATCGCCGGGGGGTGCCACTGCCAACGGCCCCTGACCGGCGCGATGCGTTTCCCGCCCCCGCCGAAGAATCCGGCAGCCGTCGTCGGGGCAGCGGGGCAGGATTCACGCTGCCCCCCGGCGGGGGGGTCGGAGAATCCAGCCCATGGTGTCTCTATATGTGGAAGACCTGCTCTTGTATGTTACGGATCCAGTGTCCCCTATGGATAAAATTATGAAGCCACTGAGGAGCTTTGGCTCCTTTTCAGGCTGTACGTTGAATCTGGGGAAGAGTGAGTATTTTCAGGTTAACCCCTGGGAAAGGGGAGTTAATCAGTTAATCTGGATGTATTGACTTTTTGTCTTGTCAGAGGTAGCTTGTCTGGGTACCTGAGTGGACCATGATTGGTCCATGCTTCATAGGTTAAGAACATAGAAAATACAGCACAGAACAGGCCCTTCGGCCCACGATGTTGTGCCGAACCTTTGTCCTAGATTAATCATAGATTATCATTGAATTTACAGTGCAGAAGGAGGCCATTCGGCCCCCTGAGTCTGCACCGGCTCTTGGAAAGAGCACCCCACCCAAACTCAACACCTCCACCCAACACCAAGGGCAATTTTGGACACTAAGGGCAATTTATCATGGCCAATCCACCTACTCTGCACATCTTTGGACTGTGGGAGGAAACCGGAGCACCCGGAGGAAACCCACGCAGACACGGGGAGGACGTGCAGACTCCGCACAGACAGTGACCCAAGCCGGAATCGAACCTGGGACCCTGGAGCTGTGAAGCAATTGTGCTATCCACAATGCTATCGTGCTGCCCTTAAGAACAAATAAATCTACACTATATCATTTTACCGTAATCCATGTACCTATCCAATAGCTGCTTGAAGGTCCCTAATGTTTCCGACTCAACTACTTCCACAGGCAGTGCATTCCATGCCCCCACTACTCTCTGGGTAAAGAACCTACCTCTGATATCCCCCCTATATCTTCCACCTTTCACCTTAAATTTATGTCCCCTTGTAATGGTTTGTTCCACCCGGGGAAAAAGTCTCTGACTGTCTACTCTATCTATTCCCCTGATCATCTTATAAACCTCTATCAAGTCGCCCCTCATCCTTCTCCGTTCTAATGAGAAAAGGCCTAGCACCCTCAACCTTTCCTCGTAAGACCTATTCTCCATTCCAGGTAACATCCTGGTAAATCTTCTTTGCACCTTTTCCAAAGCTTCCACATCCTTCCTAAAATGAGGCGACCAGAACTGTACACAGTACTCCAAATGTGACCTTACCAAAGTTTTGTACAGCTGCATCATCACCTCACGGCTCTTAAATTCAATCCCTCTGTTAATGAACGCGAGCACACCATAGGCCTTCTTCACAGCTCTATCCACTTGAGTGGCAACTTTCAAAGATGTATGAGCATAGACCCCAAGATCTCTCTGCTCCTCCACATTGCCAAGAACTCTACCTTTAACCCTGTATTCCGCATTCATATTTGTCCTTCCAAAATGGACAACCTCACACTTTTCAGGGTTAAACTCCATCTGCCACTTCTCAGCCCAGCTCTGCATCCTATCTATGTCTCTTTGCAGCCGACAACAGCCCTCCTTACTATCCACAACTCCATCAATCTTCGTATCGTCTGCAAATTTACTGACCCACCCTTCAACTCCCTCATCCAAGTCATTAATGAAAATCACAAACAGCAGAGGACCCAGAACTGATCCTTGCGGTACGCCACTGGTAACTGGGATCCAGGCTGAATATTTGCCATCCACCACCACTCTCTGACTTCTATCGGTTAGCCAGTTCGTTATCCAACTGGCCAAATTTCCCACTATCCCATGCCTCCTTACTTTCTGCAGAAGCCTACCATGGGGAACCTTATCAAATGCCTTACTAAAATCCATGTACACTACATCCACTGCTTTACCTTCATCCACATGCTTGGTCACCTCCTCAAAGAATTCAATAAGATTTGTAAGGCAAGACCTACCCCTCACAAATCCGTGCTGACTATCCCTAATCAAGCAAATGTTTGGTGAGTAGGGTGAGATCCAATTTACTGAGTATTTCAAATATTTATGAGCAAATCTTGTCAATGTAAGCTGCTCCGCTAAAGTGGGTAAGGGCGAAGTGGGAGGAGGAGCTGGGCCCCATTCCAGATGAGGATGTGTGGAATGAGGCCCTTTGTAGGGTGAATTCCACCTCTTGTGCACAGCTCAGCCTCAATCAGCTTAACGTGGTACACAGCACTCATCTAGCTAAGGCTAGAATGAATGGGTTCTTCACCGAAGTGGAGGACAGGTGTGAGCGGTGCTCTGTGGGCCCGCTAACCACACCCACATGTTCTGATCGTATCTAAGGATGGTAAGCTTTTGGGTCTCCTTCTTAAGCACCATCTGGTCAGCGATTCTCAACACTGATCTGGAACCGTGTCCATTGGTAGCCATTGTCGGGGTTTCGGACACGCTGGGGCTGCGGACTTGGGTGAAGCAGATGTTCTGGCTTTTGTGTTACTGATAGCCCCGGGGTGAGCTTTGCTGGGTTGGAGATCTTCCGTTGCACCGAGTGCCACCGAGTTACCTGGTTGGGTAACCTCATGGAATTTCTATATTTAGAAAAGGTCAAGTGCACCGTTAGGGAATGGTGGAGGGATTGTCCCTGAGATAGCAGCCATCAGCTCATACTTTAAAGAATTAGTTACTATCAGCTGTTAGAAGGGGGGGGGGGGCGTTATTATTATTGTTGTGGGTGGTCATTTTTGTTGGGCTGGTGGGAATTATGAGATTGATTGGGGTTTTTTGTTGGTTTTTAAAATATATATATTGCTATTATGACACTGTACTATTTAAGAGCTGCTTTCTGGGCTATTTGATGTTGATGTTGTGTTTGATATCAATAAAAAAATTTAAATAAAAAGATATATTTAAAAATTATTTTTCATTTGTCAGTCCTCCTGTGCCACCTTTATTTGTTTGCCCCAACCAGGTTACAGGTTGGCAACATCTAAAGCATTGCCTGCAGTGCACAAGGCATGCAGATAAAGAGCCATGTCTGAAAATGTGCTGCCTTTCATGAATATATGGATATATATCAGAACTTAACCAATGCTGCATGACAATGTTAAGGGATGATGTGGAGATGCCGGCATTGGACTGGGGTGAGCACAGTACGAAGTCTTACAACACCAGGTTAAAGTCCAACAGGTTTGTTTCGATGTCACTAGCTTTCGGAGCGCTGCTCCTTCCTCAGGTGAATGAAGAGGTCTGTTCCAGAAACACATATATAGACGAATTCAAAGATGCCATTATTTGCAGCAAACTACCCAGTCTTCAGAACAGTGACCACGACACCACACAACCCTGTCATGGCAATCTCTGCAAGACGTGCCAGATCATCGACATGGATACCACTATTACACGTGAGAACACCACCCACCAGGTACGCGGTACATACTCGTGCGACTCGGCCAACGTTGTCTACCTCATACGCTGCAGGAAAGGATGTCCCGAAGCGTGGTACATTGGCGAGACCATGCAGACGCTGCGACAACGAATGAACGGACATCGCGCAACAATCACCAGGCAGGAATGTTCCCTTCCAGTCGGGGAACACTTCAGCAGTCAAGGGCATTCAGCCTCTGATCTCCGGGTAAGCGTTCTCCAAGGCGGCCTTCAGGACCCGCGACAACGCAGAATCGCCGAGCAGAAACTTATAGCCAAGTTCCGCACACATGAGTGCGGCCTCAACCGGGACCTGGGATTCATGTCGCATTACATTCATCCCCCACCATCTGGCCTGCGAAATCCTACCAACTGTCCTGGCTTGGTACAATTCACACCTCTTTAACCTGGGGTTACCCCATCTCTGGATCTGTAAAGATTTAATCACCTGCCAATGCTCGCATTCCAAGCATTGTTTGGCATCTTTGAATTTGTCTATATATGTGTTTCTGGAACAGACCTCTTCATTCACCTGAGGAAGGAGCAGCGCTCCGAAAGCTAGTGACATCGAAACAAACCTGTTGGACTTTAACCTGGTGTTGTAAGACTTCGTACAATGTTAAGGGAATTAGCATTAATATATGTACAATTTTCAATGGTGGCCAGTATTGATGTATAACTTATGTTAATACTGTTTATAGCATGCTGTATTATACCTTTACAATGCAGTCATTAATCATTTGAATGACACCAACTAGTAATAGAACATGCTTTTTCCACAGTTTGAAAGTTGGCATTTGCCCAGTTCATTGGGATATAAACGAAGCACTGCATTATGATAGGACAATACTGTAATACTACAATATATAACATTTTCAAGGTTCGAAAAGTAATTCAGATTTCAGTATATTAGCCAGTACTACGGTGGCCTAGTGGCATTGTTCCTGGACTAGTAATCCAGAGACGCAGGGCATTACACTAATCAACCTGGGTTCGAATCCCACCACGGCAGATAGTGAAATTTGATTCAATAAAAATCTGGAATTAAAAGTCTAATGAATACCATGAATCAATTGTCATAAAAACCCATCTGTTTCACCAATGTCCTTTAGTGAAGGAAATCTGCCATCTTTACCTGGTCTGGTCTACATGTGCCATTCGCTGGCAGTGGAATTCTCCGTTCCATCAGATGGCCAGTGGGATTTCCCACTGTAGCAACCCCACCCCATCGGGAAACCTGTGGGCGGGGGTGCACTGCCGGTGGATCGGAGAATCCCGCTGGCGAGGAATTCACCCTGTGGTTGACTCTTAAAGGCCCTCTGAAATGGCCTCGGAAGCCATTCAGTTCAAGGGCAATTAGGGATGGGCAATAAATGCCAGCGACACCCACATCCCATGAATGAATTTTTTTTAAACTTCAGATTGGATCACTTTTTGTAAGAGGTGCTACATGGATTCATATTTTTCTGAGGGAAAGGTAAAGAAAATAAAAAATTAAATCCACAGCTACATGTAATAATTTCCTTACATGTCTTAATGGGCTCCATCTTGCACTCAAATTCACCTTTGAAATGGAGCAGTCAACTGAACACCCTTTCCTTGATGTACCAGTTGCGGAATTGGGCAGGAGGTTCACTACCATGGTCTACCGCAAGCCTACTATCACTGGTCAGAACATGAGTTAGGATTCTTACAGTTCCACACAGAATAAAGATTGGCCTTATCAATAACGTTGTGAATAAGGCTTGAGCCATTTGCTCACCTCACAAGCTTGATGCTGAAATAGGGCTCATCAAAGACATCCTGCAGGATAATGGCTACCCTGATCAGATCATTTCACTGTGTGTCTCACACAGACTCACGAATGGGCCGAAGGCCGTCACTTTCCACCCTGAGAAGTACCCAGTCCAGAAAGAGCAGGTATCTCAAACATTTGACCAACTGGTGAAGCTAGTTTCACGCTGCTACTATGCACTCGCAACACGGGTGGTAAACGACACTAACAGGATGCTATAATCAAACCAAAACGATGTTCTGCTTGTAACATAAATGAGCACTGTGATTTAATAGTGGCAGCATGGTAGCACAGTGGGTATCACTGTTGCTTCACAGCTCCAGGGTACCAGGTTCGATTCCTGGCTTGTGTCACTGTCTGTGTGGAGTCTGCATGTTCTCGCTGTGTCTGCGTGGGTTTCCTCCGGTGCTCCGGCTTCCTCCCATAAGTCCCGAAAGACGCGCTGTTAGGTGAATTGGATATTCTGAATTCTCCCTCTGTGTACCCGAACAGGCGCCACAGTGTGGCGACTAGGGGCTTTTCATAGTAAATTCATTGTACTGTTAATGTAAGCCTACTTGGGACAATAAAGATTATTATTATAATATTCCTTTGTCAATTTCATCTGCTGGCTGCTAAAAACCACCCAAGCCCTGCAGAACAGAACTCGTTAAAAAAAAAAAGACCATTGCAGTCAAACATATTCTAACCCAAGTCCTGTAACCCTTAAATTGCCCAATACATTTATAATCCAATTTTCCTAAAATCTTCCAATCGTCACCCAACTCACTCCCAGTCAGCACAAAAACATGGCACCATGTAGACCTGCTCCATGCTTCGAAGATGCCGACCTGGTCAGGCTTTTGGACGCCATGTAGGTGCAATGGGACATCCTGTTCTGCCGAGGTGTCAGAGGACCTGCAGCAGAGCCGTCAATGCCTCTTGAGAGGCAATGGCAGTCAGTTCAGGCAGTGTTAACAGGAGGACCACCGTACAGTGCAGGAAGAAGACCAATGACTTCCACTGAGCTGCAAGGGTAAGTGAACACCGTCATATGCTCCGCTTGCCACCCCCTTGACCCGACACCCCACCCACCCAACAAGTCAGTGTCTGGCATGTCACACCCTCCCCATATCCAATCACTGCGCTTGTACCCCAGCAGAGCCTGGCACCCATCAGCGCCCCCCCCCTCCCCTCCACTCCCTCCCCACACCTCCCGCCACCCGAGAGACCACCTCGGAGGAGAACTCCGAGGAGACCACCAACGGGGTATCACATCTGTCATTGTTTCTTTGTTGTTGTTTGTTATTTACAGCACAGAAGGAGGCCATTCGGCCCATCATCACTGCAACGCCTACCAAAAGAGCCATCTAGCTTGTTCCATTCCCTAGCCCAAGTCCGTAGCCCTCGAAATTCGTCACTTCCAAATATATATCCAGTTCTCTTTTGAAGCCTCCTATGGAATCCACCTCCACCTCTCTCCCAGGCAGCACATTCCAAACCCCAACAACTCCCTGAGGAAAGAAGTTTCTCCTCATCTCACTCCCAGCTCTCTTGCTGACCATCTTGATATTGTGACCCCCGAGTCACAGACACACCAATTAGTGGAAACAGAATATCCTTCTTTACCCTGTCAAAATTGTTCATAATTTTGAACACCTCAATAAGGTTACCTCTTAATCTTCTCTACTCCAAGGAGAACAAGCCCAATTTCTCCAATCTTTCCTTGTATCTAAAATTCCTCATTCCTGGTATCGTTGTAGTAAATCTCCTCTGCACTCTCTCCAGGGCTTTAACATCCTTCCTTAAATAAGGTGCCCAGAACTGAACACACTACTCCAAATGTGGTCTGACCAATGATTTGTAGAGGTGTAGCATTAGTTCCTTGCTTTTATACTCTATGCCTCTATTTATAAACCCAAGGATTCTATCAGCCTTCTTTTTTTAAAAAAATATATTTTATTCAAATTTTTTTGGCCAAACAAAACAATACAAAGGTTTTCCTTTTTACAACAGTAAAACAGTATAAATAACAGTGGCCGTTTTTAACAAATAAATAAATAATATATAAACTAAATGGCAACTGCCCTATCAAAAATAATAACTCTCCAAAATAAAATCAAACAATCCAATCCAATATACACAGCCTAATACAAATATTTATACAAAAACACCCCTGAGGACCCGCCCGCCCCCCCCCCCCCCCCTCCCCCCTGGGTTGCTGCTGTTACCTTCCCATTTCCTTTATCGTTCTGCGAGGTAGTCAATGAACGGTTGCCACCGCCTGGTGAACCCTTGAGCCGAACCCCTTAGTGCAAACTTTATCCGTTCTAGTTTTATAAACCCTGCCATGTCATTTATCCAGGTCTCCACGCCCAGGGGTTTGGCTTCCTTCCACATAAGCAATATCCTTCGCCGGGCTACTAGGGACGCAAAGGCCAAGACATCAGCCTCTTTCGCCTCCTGCACTCCCGGCTCTTCTGCAACCCCGAATATAGCCAACCCCCAGCCTGGCTCGACCCGGACCCCCACCACCTTCGAAAGCACCTTTGCCACCCCCACCCAGAACCCCTGTAGTGCCGGACATGACCAAAACATGTGTGTGTGGTTTGCTGGGCTTCTTGAGCATCTCCCACACCTATCCTCTACCCCGAAAAATTTACTGAGCCGTGCTCCGGTCATATGCACCCTGTGTAAAACCTTGAATTGTATCAGGCTTAGCCTGGCACACGAGGACGACGAGTTTACCCTACGTAGGGCATCAGCCCACAGCCCCTCCTCAATCTCTTCCCCCAGCTCTTCTTCCCATTTCCCCTTCAGCTCATCCACCATGATCTCCCCCTCGTCCCTCATTTCCCTGTATATGTCCGACACCCTACCATCCCCCACCCATGTCCCCGAGATCACTCTATCCTGAACCTCCTGCGTCGGGAGCTGCGAGAATTCCCTCACCTGTTGCTTCGCGAAAGCCCTCAGTTGCATGTACCGAAATGCATTCCCTTGGGGCAACCCATATTTTTCCGTCAGCGCTCCCAGACTCATAGACGTCCCGTCTACGAACAGATCTCTCAGTTGCACACCCCAGCTCTTTGCCATGCTCCAAATCCCCCATCCATTCTCCCCGGGACAAACCTATGGTTATTTCTTATCGGGGACCGCACCGAGGCTCCCGTCCTTCCCCTATGTCGTCTCCACTGCCCCCAAATTTTTAGTGTTGCCACCACCACTGGACTTGTGGTGTATTTCTTCGGGGAGAACGGCAACGGCGCCGTCACCATTGCTTGTAGGCTGGTTCCCTTGCAGGACGCCATCTCCAATCTCTTCCACGCCGCTCCCTCCCCTTCTCCCATCCACTTACACACCATTGAGATATTGGCGGCCCAGTAGTATTCACTTAGGCTCGGTAGTGCCAGCCCCCCCCTATCCCTGCTACGCTGCAAGAACCCCCTCCTCACTCTCGGGGTCTTCCCGGCCCACACAAAACTCATGACACTTTTCTCAATTCTCTTGAAAAAAGCCTTTGTGACCATCACCGGAAGGCACTGAAACACAAAGAGGAATCTCGGGAGGACTACCATTTTAACCGCCTGCACCCTACCCACCAGTGACAGGGGCACCATGTCCTACCTCTTAAAATCCTCCTCCATCTGTTCCACCAATCCTGTTAGATTAAGCCGGTGTAAGGTTCCCCAACTCCTAGCTATCTGAATCCCTAAGTACCGGAAATCTTTTGTCACCTTCCTCAGCGGTAAGTCATCTATTCCCCTGCTCTGCTCCCCCGGATGCACCACAAACAGCTCATTCTTACCCATATTCAATTTGTACCCCGAAAATTCCCCAAACTCCCTGAGTGTCTGCATTATCTCAGGCATCCCCTCCACTGGGTCCGCAACATACAGCAATAAATCATCTGCATACAAGGATACCCGGTGTTCTCCTCCCCTGAGTACTCCCCTCCACTTCCTGGAGCCCCTCAGTGCTATGGCCAGGGGCTCAATCGCCAATGCAAACAGTAACGGAGACAGGGGACACCCCTGCCTCGTCCCTCTATGAAGACGAAAGTAATCAGACCTCTGTCTGTTCGTGACCACGCTCGCCACCGGGGCCCTATACAGCAGCTGTACCCATCCGATATACCCTTCTCCAAAACCAAATCTCCTCAGCACCTCCCACAGATAATCCCACTCCACTCTGTCGAATGCTTTCTCTTCGTCCATCGCCACCACTATCTCCGCCTCCCCCTCTGGTGGGGGCATCATCATTACCCCTAGCAACCTCCGTATGTTCGTGTTCAGCTGTCTCCCCTTAACGAACCCAGTTTGATCCTCGTGGACCACCCCGGGGACACAGTCCTCTATCCTCGTCGCCATCACCTTGGCCAAGAGCTTAGCATCTACATTTAAAAGGGAAATGGGCCTGTAGGACCCACACTGCAGCGGGTCTTTTTCCTTCTTCAAAAGGAGCGATATCGTTGCCTCCAACATAGACGGGGGCAGCTGCCCCCTTTCCCTAGCCCATTAAAGGTTCTCGTCAGAAGCGGGGCCAGTAAGTCCATATACTTCCTAAAAAATTCCACCGGGAATCCGTTCGGTCTTCCCCGCCTCCCAATCCCTTTTACCACCTCCTCCATCTCAATCTGTGCTCTCAGTCCCACCCTCTCCTGCTCCTCCACCTTAGGGAATTCCAGCTGATGCAAGAAACACATCATTCCCTCCTTCCCTTCCGGGGGCTGAGCCTTATATAACCTCTCATAAAATGCCTTGAACACCCCGTTCACTCTCTCCGCTCCCCGTTCCATCTCTCCCTCCTCATCTCTCACCCCACCTATCTCCCTCGCTGCTCCCCTCTTCCTCAATTGGTGGGCCAGTAGCCGACTCGCCTTCTCTCCATACTCCTACTGTACACCCTGTGCCCTCCTCCACTGTGCCTCCGCCTTACCAGTGGTCAGCAGGTCAAACTCCACATGTAGCCTTTGTCTTTCCCTGTACAGTCCCTCCTCTGGTGCCTCCGCATATTGCCTGTCCACCCTCAAAAGTTCTTTCAGCAATCGCTCCCTTTCTTTACCCTCTTGTTTCCCTTTATGTGCCCTTATGGATATCAGTTCCCCTCTAACCACCGCCTTCAACGCCTCCCAGACCACTCCCACCTGAACCTCTCCATTGTCATTAAGCTCCAAGTACCTTTCGATGCACCCCCTCACTCTTAAACATACCCCCTCATCCGCCAATAAGCCCATATCCATTCTCCAGGGTGGGTGCTGTTCTTTTTCCTCTCCTACCTCCAGGTCTACCCAATGTGGAGCGTGGTCCGAAATAGCTATGGCCGTATATTCCGTCCCTGTCACCTTCGGAATCAGTGCCCTTCCCAAGACAAAAAAGTCTATCCGTGAATATACTTTGTGGACATGGGAGAAAAATGAGAACTCCTTACTCCTAGGCCTACTAAATCTCCAGGGGTCTACCCCTCCCATCTGCTCCATGAAGTCCTTGAGCACCCTGGCCGCTGCCGGCCTCCTCCCGGTCCTGGACCTCGATCGGTCCAGCCCTGGATCAAGCACCGTATTGAAATCTCCCCCCATTACCAACTTTCCCGCCTCCAGGTCCGGGATACGTCCCAACATACGCCTCATAAAATTTGCATCATCCCAGTTCGGGCCGTATATGTTCACCAGAACCACCGCCTCCCCTTGCAATCTGCCACTCACCATCACATATCTACCCCCACTATCCGCCACTATGGTCTTTGCCTCAAACAGTACCCGTTTCCCCACCAAGATAGCCACCCCCTGTTCTTCGCATCCAAACCCGAATGAAACACCTGCCCCACCCATCCTTTACGTAGTCTGACCTGGTCTATCAGTTTCAGATGCGTCTCCTGCAACATAACCACATCTGCCTTTAATTTCTTTAGGTGTGCGAGTACCCGTGCCCTTTTAATTGGCCCGTTCAGCCCTCTCACGTTCCACGTGATCAGCCGGGTTGGGGGGCTCTTTACCCCCCCCCCCTTGTCGACTAGCCATCCCCTTTTTCAACCCATCTCCTCACCCGGTTCCCACGTACCCGTGTATCCCCCCGACGGCGCCCTCCCGCCTCGACCACCCCATCCCATAACAGCTCCCCCTTCTCCTTAGCAGCAGCAACCCAGTTAACCCCCCCCTCCCCCCCCTCCGCTAGATCCCTTCCTAGCGTATTTGCACCCCCCATGTTGCTCCCAGAAGTCAGCGAACTCTGGCTGACCTCGGCTTCCCCCTTGTCCTCGGCCCCCACTGTGCGAGGCCCCCTCCTTCCTGCTTCCCTGTTCCCACCATAATTACCATAGCGTGGGAACAAAGCCCGCGTTTCCCACTCGGCCCCGCCCCTAATGACCGGCGGCCACAGTTCCTCATACTCCCCCCCCCCCCCGGAAGAGAGAAAAGTTACAGGATCGCAAGATTAACAAACTGAAAAATCATCCCCCCCCCCCCTTTTTACCTCGCCCCACATAATCACCCCACCACTTTGTCCCAGAAGTTCTTTCTCTCGCCAGACTATTCCAGCTTCTCGTCCACAATGAATGTCCACGCCTCTTCTGCCGTCTCAAAGTAGTGGTGCTTCCCTTGGTGTGTGACCCACAATCTCGCCGGTTGTAACATTTCAAACTGGATCTTCTTTTTGTGAAGCACCGCCTTAGCCCGATTAAAACTTGCCCTCCTTCTCGCCACCTCCGCACTCCAATCCTGGTATCCGCGGATCACCGCGTTCTCCCACCTGCAGCTCCGAGTTTTCTTCGTCCATCTTAGGACCATCTCTCTGTCATTATAGCGGTGAAACCTCACCACTATGGCTCGAGGTATTTCTCCTGCCCTTGGTCTTCGCGCCATAACACGATAAGCTCCCTCCACCTCCAAAGGGCCCGTCGGGGCCTCCGATCCCATTAGCGAGTGAAGCATCGTGCTCACATATGTCCCGATGTCCGCCCCTTCTACGCCTTCGGGAAGACCCAGAACCCTTAAATTCTTCCTCCTCGAATTATTCTCCAGCACCTCCAGCCTTTCCACACATCTTTTGTGCTGTGCCTCGTGCATCTCTGTCTTCACCACCAGGCCCTGTATTTCATCTTAGTTTTCAGCAGCCTTTGCCTTCACGACCCGAAGCTCCTGCTCTTGAGTCTTCTGCTCCTCCTTTAGCCCTTCAATCACCTGTAATATTGGGGCCAACAACTCCTTCTTCAATTCCTTTTTCAGTTCTTCCACACAGCGCCGCAGGAACTCTTGTTGCTCCGGGCCCCATAACAAACGGCCACCTTCCGACGCCATCTTGCTTTGAGCTTGCCTTCCTTGCCGCTGCTCCAGAGGATCCTCTGCAATCCGGCTGCTATCCTCTCCTTTATCCATGCGTGTCCGGGGGGATTCCCTTCTAGTTTACCGCACAGTGTTTTTGGCCGTTTAAATTGCCGTTGGGGCTCCTATTAAGAGCCCAAAAGTCCGTTCCACCGGGAGCTGCCGAAACGTGCGACTTAGCTGGTCATCGCCGCACCCGGAAGTCCCTATAAGCCTTCTTAATAATTGTTTCAACTTGCCTGACCACTTTCTGAGAATTATACACTTGAGCCCGAGGTCCCTCTGCTCCTGTACTCCCCTCAAAGTTATATTGTCTCCTCATGTTTCTTCCACCAAAATGCATTACCTCACATTTCGCTACGTTGAAGTTCATCTGGCCCGTTTGGCCAACTTATCAATGTCCCTCTGACGTCACCAAGCGTCATCCTCACAACTCACTATTCTCCCTAACTTAGTATCATCTGCAAATTTAGAGATTTTGCCCTCAGCACCCACTTCTAATTCATTTATATAAATCAGAAAAAGCAAGGGTTCCAACACTGAGCCCTGGGGAATACCACTTTCAACTCGACTCCAGTCTGAGAAATTTATACAGAAATTTTGTCTCTTAATATTTATACATAAATTTGCTGTCTCTTAGCCAATTTCTAATCCATGCTGCCAAGGATCCATCAATCCCAAACATTTAAATTTTCTAACCAACCTGCCATGCTTTCTGAAAGTCCAAATATATAACATCCACGGCACCACCTTCATCCACTGCCGGTGTCACCAGCTGGCGGGGCGGAAATTCGTCCGGCGCCGACCTAGCCCCTTAAACTTGGGGCTCGGCCCCCAAAGATGCGGAGCATTCCGCACCTTTGGGGCGGCGCGATGCTCGACTGATTTGCGCCGTTTTGGGCGCCAGTCGGCGGACATCACGCCGTTTCCGGAGAATTTCGCCCCAGGATCCTGGAAACTTTCTGTCAATATGCTCCCTTACCTTTCTCAGCAATCTCGGATGCAGCCCATCCGGGCCTGGCGACTTCTCTCCCTGGAGTGCTGCCAGTCTTTTTAGCACCTTTTCTTTATCTATCACAGTACTGCTCAGTTGCTCAACACCCACATTTTCAACTGGGCCATTGTCACCATCTTCGAATTTGGTAAAGACAGAAGCAAGGTACTCATTTAGTACCACTGCCATACCCTCCGCTTCAGTGAGCAGTTTACCTTGCTTTTCCCTTATGGGCCCCACTCTATCCTTCACTAATCTTTTACCATTAATATGCTTGAAGAACAAGGGCGGGATGCTCCGAACCCCCGCCGGCTCGGAGAATCGCCGGAGGTCGGCGTGAATCCCGTCCCCGCCGGCTGCCGAATTCTACGGCTCCCCCCAAATCTCGCTGACGTGAATTGCGCGGCCCGGCTCGGAGAATGGCGAGGACCAGCGCGACGCTATGGGCCCCGGGGCCACCCGAATTCCCCGGCCCGCCCGGATCCCCCGGCCCGCGATGGGCCGAGCGGCCGCCTGTTTTAGTCTGGTCCCGCCGGTGTAAATTGGAGCTGGTACTTACCGGCGGGACCTGGCTCTGCGGGGGGCCTCTGGGTTCCTCGGGGGGGGGGGGGGGCGAGGGGGGATCTGGCCCTGGGGGACGCACCCATGGTGGCCTGGCCCACGATCGGGGCCCACCGATCCACGGGCGGGCCTGTGCCGTGGGGCACTCTATTCCTCCGCGATGGCCGGCGCGGAGATGAACCCCCCCTGAACATGCGCTGGGATAATGCCAGCATGTGCTGGCGCTCCCGCGCATGTGCCAACTCGTGCCGGCTGGCGGAGGCCCTTCGGCGCTGGTTGGGGTGGCGCCAAGTCCCTTCTGCGCCGGCCAGCGCCGGCATAGCCCCTGAAGGTGTGGAGGATCCCGCACCTTTGGGGCGGCCCAACGCCGGAGTGGTTCATGCCACTCCTTCGTGCCGGTGTTGCCCGCCCCGCCGGTTTCCGAAGAATCCCGCCCCATTTTGCTATTTGTTTTAGCAGTCTGCATTTCTTTCCTCATGTTTCCTCTTAGCCTTCCTTATTCCAGCCTTAGTCTCTCTCCTGCATTTGAGATACTCTTCCTGATTTCTATTGCTATTTTTATTCCAGCGTGCACCATATGCTTCTTTTTTCTTCCTTATTCATCAATATCCTTAGTCATCCAGCTTTGGATACAGTGGGCGGGATTCTCCACTCCCGCGCCGAAGTGCCCACGCCGTCGTGAACGGCGTCGAGGCTCACAATGGCGTGAAACGGCCCCTATGCCGATCGATTCTGGCCCCGACAATGGGCTAGGATCGGGGCCGCGTCATCTACATGCACCAGGCCTTGTCGCCGCTTAAAGGCGGCGCCGCATAGATGACGCGGCCGGCGCCGCATAACTGGCCTCACCCGTGGTTGCCGTCCTCTCTGAGTTCGCCCCGCAAGAAGATGGCGGACGGATCTTGCGGGGCCGCGGAAGGAAAGAGATTCTCCTTCAGAGAGGACGGCCCAACCATTAGTGGGCACCGATTGTGGGCCATGCCACATTTGAGGTACCCCCCGGTGCAGGATCCCCCCCCCCCTCCCCCCGCAGGCCGCCCCCCCCCCCAGCGTTCCCGCGCTGTTCCCGACAGCAGCGACCAGGTGAGGACGGCGTCGGGGGGAACCCGCCGTTTTGGCCTGGCCACTCGGCCCATCCGGGCCTGAGAATAGCGGGGGTGCCGGAGAATCGCCATTTTGGGTGTCTCCGGTGATTCTTCGGCCTGCGGCCCGCGGAACTTGACAGGGCCGTTCCTGCCGCTTGGGGGAATCGCGGGAGGGCGTCGGACCGGCGTCCCGGGAAATTTTGGCGGCCCAGGCGATTCTCCCAACCGGTGCGGGAGTGGAGAATCTCGCCCCCCGTGTTTATTTCTCATGGGTACGTACCTACCTTGCACCCTATTCATCTCTCGTTTGAAAGTCTCCCATTTTTCATCCAATGTTTTATCCACCAAAATGCGTTTCCAATCAACCTGCTCCAGTTCAACTTTCAGACCACTAAAATATGCCCCTTTCTAGTCTGGGATCTTAATCCATGACTGATTTTTATCCTTTTCCAACTTAATCTTGAATTGTATTGGTATTATGATCGCTACTTCCCAACGACTCCCCCACTCTGACATTCTCCACCTGCCCTGTCTCATTTCCTAGGACCAGATCCAGCACAGCTTGCCCCCTTGTAGGACTAGAATTGTACAGTTCGAGAAAGTTCTCCTGCACACACTGAAGGAATTTCTCCCCTTCCGTGCCCCACACTCTACCCATTTCCCAATCTACCTTAAATCCCCAACTATCACAACCCTACTTGCCCTGCAGGTTTACATAATCTGTCTACAAATGCTCCATTCCACTTCTTCCCCACTATTTGGAAGTCGAGTAAATACTAAACAAGGTAACCGCTCCCTTCCTGTTTCTCACCTCCAACCATATAGATTCGAATTCAGGAACTGCATCTCGTTCAAGAACTATAATATTATCTTTGACCAAGACTGCTGCACCTCTTCCCTTTTTACCCACCCTGTTCCTACTAAAAAACCTTATAGCCAGGAACATTAAGTATCCAGTGTTTTAGCTTGAACCATGTTTCTGTCAATGCTACTATGTCATATGCCCCTAGAGCAATTTCTGCTTCCAGTTCCCCAATTGTGTTCACTATACTCCATTCATTCGCATACATACAATTTAACTCTGCCCTTATCTCTTTCTTGCCATTTGGGAGGCAACCATTTATTTGTTCACTGTCAACACTCAAGCCTTCTCTCACTTCCTTTTCCCTATTTCCCATCTCCTCAATTTTGCCCTCATTGGTACTTCTAAAACTAGGCCCATTAGTCAACCCACCCTCCTGCCTTACAAGTTTAAATCCACCTTCCACCAGCTCAGAGACACACACCACAGTGGGCGACATTGGTGGTCATGATTCTGGGGCACAATCTGGTGAGCACTACACAGATGCTGATGCACATTAGGTGGCAGCAGGAACATCCAAGGGAGTCAGCAGTCGGAGGTCTGCTGGATACCCGGACCCAGCTGAGTCCCAGTTAGGTGCCGAGCCTCTGCACAAGGTTCTCCCGGAACTGATGCAGATGCTACGACACGTCCATGATATTCAGGAGGGGATGTCAGCGACACTCCGGCTAGTGCATAGCCGATTGGAGGAGTCCGAAAGGCTACGGGCGCAGGAGATGGCGTCGACAATGAGTGGTACTGAGGCCAACACTGCTAGGGTGGCAACCACGGTGGAAAGCCTGGAGCACAATGTCAGCGCCTTGAGTGGTGGTGTCCAAAGCATGGCTCAGTCTGTAACAACTACAGTAAGAAGTCTTACAACACCAGGTTAAAGTCCAACAGGTTTGTTTCAAATCACTAGCTTTCGGCGCACTGCTCCTTCCTCAGGTGACAACCATCGCTGAGGATCTCTATGACAATGCTTCTACCAATCAGAGTCCACTTGCCAACCAATTAGTACTCTCTTTGCATACTATATAAATGGCTGTTTTCCCCTTATGCCGCTATTCTTGCAAAGTGTTCTGATGAGTGCAAGATGAAATGCTTTGACGTGCCTCTTTTTCAGCAATATTAAAAATTAAAAAACAGAAAATAGAAGCTTATGGCAAATGGCAGGAGCAAGATTGAGTCAATAACCAGGAAGATTATGAAAAGTATAGGAGGGATTGAAGAACAATAATACAACAAAGAGAGGTTTTGACGAAAGGCTAGCAGGCAAAATTGGATATTAAATCAATTCATAAACATAGAAAGTGTGAGAGTTTAACTTGGAAGAAAGCTGAGTCTATTAAGACCTAAGGGGAAATCTTCAAGCAGAGGCAGGGGACATGAGTAAAACATTAAATGAGCATTTTGCATCTATCTTCATTTGGGTACACCGAGCCCAAGAATCTACTTGCTGAATGTCAAATTGCTTTGCAAAGTAGATTGAAGTGGAGAAATATAGAAAGAAGGGAAACTTTACTGGAATTCAATCTGTCACATGTTTAACAATATCATTTTGCTAAATATAGGTCTGGCAAAAAGAAGAGAACCTCCGCCAGTGAAAACAAATGTCAATGGTAAATAGTTCCTATTGATTAATTCTAGAACAGTCAAACTATACTGATGCAAACTATCCAAGCAAATTGAATTCAATAGCAATTGATTTTATAGGACCATTGCACCCTTGCAGGAATGATCACAAGTATGTGTTAGTTGTTTTAGACACGTTTACGAAATGGGTAGAAGCATTCCCATCCAGAACAAACACGGCAAAGACTACAGCTAAGATTTTAACCCACTCTTTACGAGATGGGGACTCCCCCGTAGCATTGAATCTGACCAAGGTTCCCATTTTACGGGACAAGTCATGAAGAACGTCCTCACGATATTTGGCATTACCCAAAAATTCCACATCGCATATCACCCCCAGTCAAGTGGTATCGTGGAGCGAATGAATTGGACCCTAAAAGGAACCCTCAGGAAAATGGTCCAACAAAACAGCACCACTTGGAATTCAGTCCTCACTTTTGCACTAATGTTTTTGCGTAACACTGTTTCGACATCCACAGGATACACCAGACACACTCTCATGACCGGACGCCCCATGAAAGGCACAGAATTCTTATTAGGACTTGACTTGACCAGCCCCGAAGTGACGGCCCTCACACACGGGAACGCAGTGAAACAATTAGTAGAGAATGTAAAAACTGCTCAGCTAGCAGCCGCGGTAAAATTAGGCACCAGGAAGAAACAGAGCAAGGCTGTTTCGACAAGACAGTGCATGCGACTGAGTTTGACGTAGGAGAGCAGGTCATGCTCTCCATCTACAACCCCAGCACGTTCCTGTCACCTAAGTATTCGGGTCCGTATTCCGTTGCGGACAAAGTAAGCCCCTCCGTTTATAAGATTAAGTACCCCAATGGGAAGACCGCGTGGTTTCATATTAATCAGCTCAAGGCATGTGGCTCGCAGTCGAACCACTCACACCACGTGATGCTCGACGCAGCAGACCACGCCCTGCCCACAGCCAACGTATCCCTACCCTCCCCCAACACGTCCACCCCATCCACGGACTCGACCTCGACTCCACCCCCGAACTCTAGACTCCGCCCCGGAATGCCCACAGACAGCAGCAGCGACAGAGGCTGTGACACAGACGATAGCCACAGCACGCCTCCCTACTATCCCCGTGCAACAGGCCCCACACCCAGCGAATCTGAACACGATTCGAGTGATCCCTTCCTGATCACATTCCTTAAGAAATCTCACCAAAGACCACCGCCCTACGATGACGGCCCCGACTCCATCCCCACAGAATTAGACACGACTATTTGGCACCGTGACAATTCGTACAGGCTCATCCGAAACGACTAGATGTATCCTAAGTCACACCATGCAGCTTTAGCAACCCTCATCCATTCAAGAGTACGGCATCCCGGAGAAGATGATGACATTGAGTCTGACTCCCAAAACGAGAACCCCTTTGCGACCCTGTTCGCAACTGATAACTGAGGTGTCCAGATGATACAAACAAAGAACAAAGAAATGTACAGCACAGGAACAGGCCCTTCGGTCCTCCAAGCCCGTGCCGACCATGCTGCCTGACTGAACTACAATCTTCTACACTTCCTGGGTCCGTATCCCTCTATTCCCATCCTATTCATGTATTTGTCAAGATGCCCCTTAAATGTCACTATCGTCCCTGCTTCCACCGCCTCCTCCGGCAGCGTGTTCCAGGCACCCACTACACTCTGTGTAAAAAACTTGCCTCGCTCATCTACTCTAAACCTTGCCCCTCTCACCTTAAACCTATGCCCCCTAGTAATTGACCCCTCTACCCTGGGGAAAAGCCTCTGACTATCCACTCTGTCTATGCCCCTCATAATTTTGTAGACCTCTATCAGGTCGCCCCTCAACCTCCGTCGTTCCAGTGAGAACAAACCGAGTTTATTCAACCGCTCCTCATAGCTAATGCCCTCCATACCAGGCAACATTCTGGTAAATCTCTTCTGCACCCTCTCTAAAGCCTCCACATCCTTCTGGTAGTGTGGCGACCAGAATTGAACACTATACTCCAAGTGTGGCCTAACTAAGGTTCTATACAGCTGCAACATGACTTGCCAATTCTTATACTCAATGCCCCGGCCAATGAAGGCAAGCATGCCGTATGCCTTCTTGACTACCTTCTCCACCTGTGTTGCTCCTTTCAGTGACCTGTGGACCTGTACTCCTAGATCTCTCTGACTTTCAATACTCTTGAGGGTTCTACCATTCACTGTATATTCCCGACCTGCATTAGACCTTCCAAAATGCATTACCTCACATTTGTCGGATTAAACTCCATCTGCCATCTCTCCGCCCAAGTCTCCAAACAATCTAAATCCTGCTCTGTCCTCTGACAGTCCTCATCGCTATCCACAATTCCACCAACCTTTGTGTCGTCTGCAAACTTACTAATCAGACCAGTTACATTTTCCTCCAAATCATTTATATATACTACAAACAGCAAAGGTCCCAGCACTGATCCCTGTGGAACACCACTGGTCACAGCCCTCCAATTAGAAAAGCATCCTTCCATTGCTACGCTCTGCCTTCTATGACCTAGCCAGTTCTGTATCCACCTTGCCAGCTCACCCCTGATCCCGTGTGACTTCACCTTTTGTACTAGTCTACCATGAGGGACCTTGTCAAAGGCCTTACTGAAGTCCATATAGACAACATCCACTGCCCTACCTGCATCAATCATCTTTGTGACCTCCTCGAAAAACTCTATCAAGTTAGTGAGACACGACCTCCCCTTCACAAAACCATGCTGCCTCTCACTAATACGTCCATTTGCTTCCAAATGGGAGTAGATCCTGTCTTGAAGAATTCTCTCCAGTAATTTCCCTACCACTGAAGTGAGGCTCACCAGCCTGTAGTTCCCTGGATTACCAGTCCTCCGGGACATCACCTGAAGACAGTGAGGATCCAAAGATTTCTGTCAAGGCCTCAGCAATTTCCTCTCCAGCCTCCTTCAGTATTCTGGGGTAGATCCCATCAGGCCCTGGGGACTTACCTACCTTAATATTTTTTAAGACGCCCAACACCTCATCTTTTTGGATCTCAATGTGACCCAGGCGATCTACACACCCTTCTCCAGACTCAACATCTACCAATTACTTCTCTTTGGTGAATACTGATGCAAAGTATTCATTTAGTACCTCGCCCATTTCCTCTGGCTCCACACATAGATTCCCTTGCCTATCATTCAGTGGGCCAACCCTTTCCCTGGCTACACTCTTGCTTTTTATGTACGTGTAAAAAGCCTTGGGATTTTCCTTAACCCTATTTTGCCAATGACTTTTCATGACTCCCTTCTAGCCCTCCTGACTCCTTGCTTAAGTTCCTTCCTACTTTCCTTATATTCCACACAGGCTTCGTCTGTTCCCAGACTTTTAGCCCTGACAAATGCCTCCTTGGAGAAAAAAGGAACCAATGGAGAGATACGGTGTCCTTTCTGATGGAACCTGCACCATGTTTGTTGAATGTTTGTTCGTTAGTGTTATCGTTAAGTGTTGTGTGGCAACTCGGAAAGTTTTTCACAGCCCCACGCCACCACTCCTTTAACACCCCCCGGCTGTTAATGGAACAAGTTTGTCCCAGACAATAGTTCAGAGGAACTAGTCTGTCGACAGAAAATTGTTAAAGGTAAAAGTTGTCCCCAGACAATAGTTCAGAGGAACTAGTTTGTCGGCTGAACCCGACTCATAACTGCTCTCCTAATTCGAGAGGCAGCCACCCACGACGACCACATTCTTACCTGTTCTTGCCGGTTGCTCAGGCAGTGGAGAAACGGCATTGGTCCCCGCCCTGCCTGAGGACCCCCCTCTGGTCAGCTACGCTCGGGTAGAGCACATACGGCATTGATCACCGTCCTACCCGGGGATTCCATCCAAATCTTACCCGCCGCGCCCATTCGCACCCCATTTTGGCTCGTTACGTTCAAAACTATTTTGTTTGGTTTTGGCAACCTATGGTTGCTTCCCTATGCTATTTACGTCCTCAAACACTGGGATGGTAAATCACACAGGCTGCGAGACGGCTCGCAGTACGGCAGTATTTTCTTAGATGTCTAGTCCAAATATTCGGTTTATTTTTGTATTGTTAGGAAGTTAGTATGATTGGATGTTTAAGTGAGTGTAGTTTATGGAAGGTAGTTAGAGGTACCGTTTTTTTATGTAGTAGTGCATGTCCCTGTTGTGACATAGCGCCACTTAGAATTGTCAGTTAAAATTTTCGTGCATAGTTATGGTCAGTGTAGAGGCCATGGAAGAGTGCTCGCTGGGTCAGGGAGTGAGGACGATGCAGTTATGTGATCCTTCACGCTTCGCGTGAGGGATCACAAGAAGGGTGTGTAGCCACCTGGGTTGGCCACTTCCCGACTTAAAATGGAGATCCGCTAAGAATGCAGTGAAATTCAGCCAACAAGGAAAACAAGCAGGTGCAAAGTTCCCTGTGTATTAGAACTTGCAGAAACCCAGACAGCACTGAAACTAACAACCATCTACATATCGATGAGCGATCCCCGGGAACAATTGGAAACAGTTAAGGTAACAAAGCCAAGCCAGACTCCTCGGCGCCAGCAGGAGCCAAGCCAAAGGAAGGCCAACGGACACTTAGGAACCACCCAGCGATCAGGGAACAGCTCCAGCATTGGAGAAATCGATCCAAGTGATCGGAACTTAGTCCAATCACTTGGAACCAGGTACGGGGTCCGCCCAAAAGGGCGCGGAGCCCCTGGGGACTATAAAATAGAGTCCCCAAGTTCAACTTGTCCTTCTTGGCAGGGTCTCTCAGCAGCTCGAAACAACCCTTGACAGTGACCTGCCTAATAGCTACACCAACCAAGTAAGTCTCCATTCAACACACACTATGAGATAGGTGCTCCTAGCTACCAGTCTATACCAGCTATGAAGCCTGCAGACTCATAATCGAAGGAAAGGCCATTTGTTCCCCTGCCTGGTGGGCCAGTTCCAAAGCTAAGTATAGGCCTTTTAGTGTTAGAGATAGTCTAGTAAGTAGAGTTTTATGCATGAGTAGTGATTGACTGTGTATAATAAATATGTCTTGATTTGAAATGTACTAACTGGTGTATTGAGTTACTGATCAGCACTTGAACGTGAACCTCGTGGCGGTATCATAAAGATACCTGGCGACTCTAGAGCAAAGGTTATAGAAACAGAGCAAATTAAGTAAGGACACAACGAGCCACATTAAGAGCCACCAAAAGTTAACAACACTGTTCTGCCTCTGCAGCTAGCTTTTAGCCTTTTTAAAAACATTTGGAGCTGTATCTCCTTTAGGATCTGCTTGCACAGTCCCCATGACGCCAGCTGAGAATTCATTAAAATGATTAATTAATTGATTAATTTGTTGATCTTGCATTATACAATGAAGCCAGCTTAGTGCAGCAATGATGAATGCTGCATTCTGAATAAAACAGTGGTTATACAAATGTATAAAGAAAGACAGGTAATTACTAGCTGGTGCATTGAACCCAACACTATTTCAACAGTACTGTACTCAGATCACATCACTGGCAACACTCTGAATGCTATTCCGTCTCTGCCCCTCCCCCAAACTTGTAATGCAGCTGTGAATATGCTCCTTGAGTATAATATCTGGAACTAATATTTGTGGTGTGAAACTTGGATTCATAGTGACAATAAGTGTGATTCTCCGTAAAAGATTTCTCAGTGTTGTAGCGAGCGGGAACTGCTGCGAGCTTCCTGGCGCTCGGTCCACCGAGGCCGGCAATGCTATTCAGCGTTAATTGGTCCACTGAGAACATAGAACATTACAGCGCAGTACAGGCCCTTCGGCCCTCGATGTTGCGCCGACCTGTGAAAACACTCTAAAGCCCATCTACACTATTCCCTTATCGCCCATATGTCTATCCAATGACCATTTGAATGCCCTTAGTGTTGGTGAGTCCACTACTGTTGCAGGCAGGGCATTCCACACCCTTACTACTCTCTGAGTAAAGAACCTACCTCTGACATCTGTCTTATATCTATCGCCCCTCAATTTAAAGGTGTGTCCCCTCGTGCTAGACATCACCATCCGAGGAAAAAGGCTCCCACTGTCCACCCTATCCAATCCTCTGATCATCTTGTATGCCTCAATTAAGTCACCTATTAACCTTCTTCTCTCTAACGAAAACAGCCTCAAGTCCCTCAGCCTTTCCTCATAAGATCTTGCCTCCATACCAGGCAACATTCTGGTAAATCTCCTCTGCACCCTTTCCAATGCTTCCACATCCTTCCTATAATGCGGCGACTAGAATTGCACGCAATACTCCAAATGCGGCCGCACCAGAGCTTTGTACAGCTGCAAGGCCCCAACAAGGCCCCACGGGTTTCCCGCCGCAAATGAAGGCTCGCCAGCCGATGCAATGGCACCGTGTACGCCAGCCCCCACGCTAACAAGGTCGAGCAGCACTTAAGCAGCTCTTGCAAAGCTAACCCCAGCCAGCTCGCAACAATGATGCCCAAGAGGCCGGCCCCAAGATTCGGGGATGCAGATCTGGCCTGGCTGCTAGACGCAGTAGAGGCCAGGAAGGATGTCCTGTTCCCCCGAGGGTCCCGGAGGGTCAGCCATAGGGCAGCCAGTGCTGCCTGGGATGAGGTGGCGGCGGCTGTGCGCACCAGAAGTGTGAGCAGAAAGACTGGCCTCCAACGCCGTAAAAAGGGTAATGACTTACACCAGGCAGCACGAGTGAGTAGACACCAATGCAACCCCCCCCCCGAGACCTTTCTGTCCCCACGCGAGCATCCCCCCTCAACTCTCCATGTGACGGGCAGCACGGTGGTGCAGTGGTTAGCACTGCAGTCTCACAGTGCCGAGGTCCCAGGTTCGATCCCGGCTCTAGGTCACTGTCCGTGTGGAGTTTGCACATTCTCTCCGTGTCTGCGTGGGTTTCGCTCCCACAACACAAAGATGTGCAGGGTAGGTGGATTGGGCACGCTGAATTGTCCCTTAATTGGAAAAAAATGAATTGGGTACTCTAAATTTATTTTTTAAACTCTCCATGTGATCCCCAACCCTCCCTCCACTCCTCTTCTCCCTTCAACCCCCCCAACCCCTCCTTCACATCACTGTGAACCACGCGTGTGACAAACAATGCCCTTCCTGTGTCTCCTCAGGAAAAGCTCTCCCACAGTCGGCGGGAGAGGGGTGCCGAACATAAGAATCCTCACCTCCTTCGAGGAGCGGGCCGAGGACAGAGTGGTGACCCACGTGGAGGTAGGCGAATGCCGTAGAGATGAGGAACAACCAGGCTCCACTCGGAGGACTTGTCAAATGTGAGTTGTTATTACCTTACTGACTGACCCATCCCTCCCACTGACCACAGGTCTATTCTCCCGCAGGCCCATCCCGGATGGCTCCCTCTCCAGCCTCCCAGGAGAACACCTTGGAAGAGAGCTTCGAGGAAGACATGGTTGAGACATCACAGCTGTCATCCCCACCCTCCACCAGCGCAGATACACGCACCTCGGTGGGACATGTTAGTGGTCAGGCTTCTGGGGCACAATCTGGTGAGCACCACACAGCTGCTGATGTACATCAGACGAGACAGCAGTCTGAGGTCTGCTGGATCCCAGGATCCTGCTGGATCCCAGCCTGATGCTGAGCCTATGGAAGAGGTATTCCCGGAGCTGATGGAAACGATAGAGAATGGTCAGGACATACAGAGGGAGATGTCAGTGACATTACAGCAGATCCACGGCCGATCGGAGGAGTCCCAGAGGTTACGAGTGCAGGGGATGTTGTCGGCAATGTGTTACACCGAGGCCAACAGTGCTAGGGTGGCGACTGCAGTGGAGAGCCTGGTGAACAACGTAGGCAGCATTAGTGAAGGTGTCCAAGGCGTCGCGCAGTCGGTGATGGCAATGGCTGAGGGTCTCGGCAGAGTGACCGCCTCGCTGGGGGATGTCACCCAGTACCAGGCTGAGGTTCTGCAGGGCATGTCTGCTCTCAGATGGGTATGGCCGAGGAGCTGTGGAGTTTGTCCCAGTTGCAGGTGAGCAGAACATTGCTGAGGCACTGCCGAGCGTGTCTCAGTCACTGAGGAGCATAGGCGGGGCGTCAACACGATGGTGCAGACGATGGGGAACTGCCAGGGCCGGCAGAGCCAGATGATGCAGGAGCAGCCGAGGTTTGAACCAGCTGCCCCTCCGTCCCAAGGCGAACCCCAGGACCCTATGGGCACTGAGCGGGAAAGGGGCCACTGAGTGCCAACCTGGGCCCGTCCCATGGATTGGCAACGGTGGTCACTAGCTCTCCCGTGTTCCACCCCTCTGATGCAGTCAGCGCCCGGAACAGGGTAGCACGGCTGTGCATGTGCTGCCGACAAGTGAGCCGGGGACCACCGGTCCCAAATCCCCCAGAGGATGCCCGACTGGGGCATTGAAGACCACAGGAAGAGGTAAACAGCTGGCTGGCTCGACCTCTGATGTGCATTCTAGGGTCACAGCTGGACACAGCAGTAGAGCTAGGACGGCAAAGCGCATAGAGGATCACTGAGGGTACCGGCGGGGCGGGGGGGGGGGGGGGGCGCACCATCGGGTTAGTGGGGAATTGTTACATACAATAAACAGTTTGATGCCTCTGTCACTTTCTTCCACAATGTGGGCTGACCTCTAAACCCTTGGCCCACCTCTCCAGCCCTCCAGGCTTGCCAGACCCTCACCGCTGCTGCCTGTCCTGTAGCCTCTGGCTGGTCCTGCGGTTCCTGCTTCGGCTTGTCATCCAGCCCTGCTGGTCCGTCGCCGCCTCACCATCCTTGTCCTTGTTGTGTTCTGCGATATAACTGTTATAATGATGCACACAGAACATCTAGTTGTTTAACTAGAGAGATGATTTATTAATAAACACGTGGAGAGATAACTAACAAACTATTTTACAGACAATGGCTACGAGGTGAATTTAATGAATTCGCCTGGAGCTACTCTAGGTGCGACTATCTTCTTGTATGATGTCTGACGATATCTGCTGGTCGGAAATCATACCAATAACCACGTGCACTGATATGCAACTATATATATATCACCACATCCCCCTTCCTTTGGAGGTGTTAATATTTACAAATGTGACTGTTCTTTAAACAACCTGATATGCATGATAACTTTAACATATACTGTACGCAATTTATTACAAGTTCAGTCTGTCAGGTTTGTGACATAATCTGGTTGATCTCTTGAGCGATGGCTGAATCGGTGATCGTGCACCACCTTCATTTGTTGCTGGTGTTCCTGGTTGTTCCGTATTCACTGCTGCAGATGTTTATCTGATCGGTGGGTCTGTTGGCTGGTCTGTGTCCTCTTCAGCTGTTTTGGAGATTACACACAAGCTCTTCTGCTGGAATCAGCATGAAAGGCTGTTGCACTTTCAATAGAGCTCTTCAAGACTGAACCTTCCTCAGTAAGAACCAGAAACAAATGTGGACCTGCCTGTTGCAAAACCTGTGCCAGTCTTGACCATCCATTGCCATTGGCATTCTTGAGTCTGACGGTATCACCTAGATGCAATGGCTGTAGCTTCCCTGTGAATCTATCATAGACCTCTTTCTGTCTTCTCTTTTGAAAAAGCAATTTTCGCTCCAGTCATCGATCCATAGGGGGAGTTACCATGGAAGGCAGGTCATCTGCAGCTGTCTATTCATTAGCAGCTGTGCCGGTGGCATCCATTGACAAGTGGCGCCAAACTATAGCTTAGTAGCACCAGATAGATGTCTTCCTGACTATCAATGGCCTTCTTTAGTAGCTGCTTCACGATGTGCACACCCTTTCTCCGCCTTTCTATTCGACTGGGGATATAGAGGACTGGAAGTGATGTGCCTAAAAGCATAGTGACTATTTCTGCCTTTATTAGGCGCGACTTCTCATTGGAGACTGGAAGCAATGCAGCGATGAGATTGACATGTAATTGCACATCCTCATCAACCAGGTGTACCTCTTTGATGCCCATGGCTCGAGAAAGCATGTCAGCGACGGTAAGGTACTTGCCTGGTGTATGTATGAGGTCAATGTCATAGTGCTGGAGCTTCTTCATTCGGCAAATTCTTGGGGGCATTTGGCACAAACTCTTTTGCACAATGGATACAAGTGACTGTGGTCAGTCTTCACCAAATACGTCGGCAGCCCTTACACATAATCATGGAATTTTTCCAAACCCGTGACTAACCAAAGGCATTCTTTTTCAATCTGTGCATACCTGCGCTCCGTTTTGGACATCGCCTGGACGCGTATGCCACCGGCAGCCAGCTGTCGTCTGCACCATGCTGCAGAAATACCGCTCCTAGGCCATCCTGGGATACATCGGTCAAAATATTTGTCTTTTTCGCCAGACAAAGAACATGAGGACTGGCGCTGTCGTCAGCAAGATACACAGTGCTTGTCCGCTTATGTCGAATCTCACAGTTGGAAAGCTTTGGAGGCCAGATTGGGAATAAATTTGCCCACAAAGTTAATCATCCCTAGTATGCGAAAGATGCCTTTTTTGTCTGTGGGTCGTGGCATCGTTGGAATGGCCTTTATCTTTTCCTTATCCAGCCGCACACCTTGTGCCGAGAGCCTGTCCCCTAAAAAGATGATGGTATCAACCCAGTTTCGGCATTTTGTTTTATTGAGTTTGAGGCCATTTTTCTTCACTCGTTGTAGGACTCTAAGAAGCCTTCCATCATGCTCCTTACGTGTGGACCCCCAGATTATGATATCATCGACATAATCGTAAACACCTGATAATCTTTCCACTACGTGCTCCATGGCACGATGTAAAATTTCAGATGCTGAAATTATGCCGAACGCCATCCTCAGGAAACAATAGCGTCCGAAGGGTGTGCTAAACGTGCACAGTCTTGTGCTCGCTTTGTCCAGCTTGAGCTGCCAGAAGCTTTGTGAAGCGCCCAACCTGCTGAAACACTTCACTCCAGCCATCTCGCACACTATTTCTTCCCTCTTCGGGATTGGGTAGTGCTCCCGTTTGATGTTCAGGTTGAAGTTCTTGAGGTCCATGCATATCCTCAGATCACCATTCCTCTTTTTAACACACACCATGGGGTTAACCCAGTAGGTGGCTTCCTCTATACACCTGATGACTCCTAGAGCCGTCATTCTGTGTAACGCAGCCTTCAGTCTGTCCTTCAGCGGAGCAGGTACATGGCTCAGCGCATTCACGACAGGCTTCACATTCTCCTTCAGCTGGATGCAATATATAAAAGGCAGAGTGCCAAAGCCTTGAAATACCTCCGGATAGTCCTTCATGATAGATTCAACAGATACCTGTCGGTGGGGTGCCATGGTTTCTGCAGTGTACACCTGCTTAACGAGCCCAAGCTCTTCCACCCCAATGAGCGATTCACGCTCTGTCTCCACTTTGGGGAATGTTATCATACACGTTCTGTCCTTGACAGCTGCTGCAAACTCACATGTTCCTAACATCGTGATCTGATGGCTGTTGTAGTCCTTTCAGGAGTACTGCTCTTGGGACCATTTGTGGCTTGATTTTCAGTCGACAAAGTGATTAGATTGGCCCTCGCTCCCGTGTCGGGCTCACATTTGATTAGCGTGCCATTAACCATCACCGGAATTATCCATCTATCCTCTATGGTCTTCATATCCACATCATTATGGCTGTAGCTTGTGAGGAAAAATTTGCAGCTTTGCCTGGTCGGACTATTCGTGTCCCCTGCTGAGATCATGTTCCCAGCAGCCAGGTCATCGATGCATATCTTATCATCCACACTAATTGGCTCTGTTTGGTCAACTGCTGGATGTCCAGTACATCGCCGACCGAAATAACTCGTTCCGCCACACTTGTCCTTGTTACATCGTTGTGGCAAATGCCTATTGCCACATTGCTGCCACAAAATGGCGGATCCTGTCGGCTGCTCAAAATGGCCGCCCACACTGAGACCAGTTTTTCGACTGCGACACAGTGCTGATGGCGCCAGCGTCTTCTTCCATATTGGCACCAAAATGTTTCAAGCTGAGCGTACTGATCTGCTGTGTAGCCAGCTCAGTTGCATGGCAGATCTTGATAGCATTTTCTAATTTCACGTCTTCCTCCAGTAACAATCTCTCACGGAGCTTATCATTTGATATCCCAAACACAATTTGGGCGCGGGTCATCGATGACTTCAGATAACTGAAATTACATGACTGGGCCTTCAGCCTCAAGTCGGTTACAAAGCCATCAACAGATTTGCCTCCTTTTTGGGTATCTGTATGAATAAGTAACATCCAAATGATTCATTTTTCTTTGGAGAGCAATGCCGATCAAAGTACTTTATCACCTCATCGTACTCTTGCTTTCCTCTTCGCTGTCGAAGGTGAAGGTATTGTATATTTCTGTTGCTTGAGGACCTACTACCATAAGCAGCAATGCAATATGCCTCTCATTAGGCTGTGTCTGCAGGCCAAGGGCTGCCACAGAGTCTAAATTGTTGCTTGAAACCACACTAATTTTCATCCACATTACCCGAGACTTGAAGCTGGTGGGGTGCCTTCAAACCTTCCATCTCAAACTTCACCGTCTTTCGTTGCGTTGAGTTGCAGATGGCCGTAGTTCACCAGGTCGGCAGAAGAATCTCCTCTTCTCGTTCTTCAGCCTATTTTGCCCCGTCTTCTCTGTTGTTATCTTTAAATGTTCTGCATCCTTTTTTTATAATAAATTGAGAGTGCCCAATTCATTTTTTCCAATTAAGGGGCAATTTAGCATGGCCAATCCACCTAATCTGCACATCTTTGGGTTGTGGAGGCGAAACCCACTCAAACACGGGGAGAATGTGCAAACTCCACACGGAATGTGCCCAGAGCCGGGATTGAACCTGGGACCTCGGCGCTGTGAGACAGCGGTGCTAACCACTGCGCCACCATGCTGCCAAAAATGTTCTGTACTCCTGGTACCATGTTGTGCTCTGTGATATAACTGTTGTAATGATGTACACAGAACATCTAGTTGTTTAACTAGAAAGATAATTTATTAACAAACACGTGGAGCGATAACTAACAAACTATTTTACAGACAATGGCTACTAGGTGAATTCAGTGAATTCTCATGGAGCTACTCTAAGTGCGACTCTCTTCTTGTACGACTCATTACCAACTGGCAGGTGTCTCCGGTCACGTGATGGATGCCAGAGGCCTTGGCAGTCAGTGGGGGTTATGGGTGGTCGGTGGGGCAGATGGGCAAGGACAAGGGTTTCCCCGGAATGGGTACACACGATCTAGGGGTTGGCATGGTGATGCCGCGTGTGGTTGCCTCCCAGTTGCCCTCCCAGCATTTTCGGCCTCTCCCGCTATTCACCGGACTCATTTCGCTCGAGCGAGATCGCAACTAGGCCGGAGATTCATGCCCAATGGGTGAAATTCAATGCCCTTCTCTAAGGCATGTTTGGAAGGGTGGAAGCATATAATCGGGCTACAGGGTGTGGGGTGGGGGCATCGCTGCCTCCACCTCTGCTCCGTTAAGTCTGGGACGGGAAGGGTCATGGACGATTTACCCCCCCCCTCCCAAAGAAAAATGAGGCCCTTAAGTGGCCAGTAATACCCACATAAGGGCTGTGTCCCACCACCTGTTTGGTATTCAACCAGCAGCAGGTAAAACAATCTCCACTTAGGGAGCCCTAATAGCAAACCCTGTTGTGTTTGCTTGTGGACTCTCAGGCAAGTCCCTTATTCAAAACCGCTCAATGCCTGATTGAGGGACCTAGTATTAGGAAGGAGGATCCCACAAAGAGCCATCCCACTGTCCTTTGTTCTGGCCCCCCTGCTCCTACTATCCAGCAACTCCCTGTGTGATCCCCGTCCTGTCCTCAATGACCTGTAGCCTGATCTCTTCCTGATCCTGGGTCATTGTGGCGAGCATTGATGGCAGTTGCCATTGGTTCCCGCCTGCTCTCTAGCGGTGGACACAACTCCCATCGCCTGGATTAAATTTCACCAATTCTATGGAAGTTGTAAGCCCTCCGTGTGGGGCGTGCAGTGCCCGCAGTGACTTCCAGTATGGCCTGCATGTCATCCAATGCTGGGAAGGAGGCCACATGCGCAGGCATGCTATGGATATTTCAGAAGTCTCATGACTGCCAGATTGTGGCTTCAGCACTGCTGGCTGATTTGATGCACATTTTCCAAACCTGGGCCATGAAAAACCACCCATTGTAATCACTTGTCACATATCAAAGAGCATTCCGAAAGCTGCAACAGGAAACAACAACTAAAGTCAGCCATCCAAATTTCAACCTCTGCTATTGCATAGTCCATGGATTTATTGTGAAATGTTCCAGGAGGTATTTTGGTGAGTTCCTGGACTTAGCAAGGACGGAATGAAGCTAGACCCTTACAGGGTGAACAGTGAATTTGGTGACCAAGCACAATAAAGCTGCAACAGGTTTGGAGGCTGCAGTTGCAGTGTCACTGCATCTGAAAAACAACAGAGTGATGGGGTAGAGGCAATGGAGCGGGGAGGTTCTGCCCGTACCCTCTGCCAAATTGGAGCCGAGTCCCTCCATGCTCCTTGACAATGGCAGGAGGCTGTCTTATCGGCCTCCCAATGCATCCTCAGCACCCTGGTTCCCATCAGGGTTCGTAAACCCTTGAAATCCTCATCTGAGTCCCCTGTAACAGAAACCATTTGTGACCTTGTCCCCCAGGGAATCGGCAAACAAACAATCCTGTCCAACAGGCCTGACTGCAACCCATTAGTGCCCAGTGACTCATGTGCAGATTCCAACTCTATACTAAGGTACCCATGGGGTAAGTATCTGACTTGGTGGTTCTGCGAGTCAGGTCAAGTGACAGGACCTCTTCATCAAGGCCTCTCTCTTTCTCCTGGGTGTGCAGATACTGGGAAGATGGCAGTAGTTAGGTGTCTGAAAACAGAAAATCTGCAAGGGGAGGACTGAGGAGGTGGAAGGGGTATTGGGTTGGGGAATGAAGCAAGAGGTCCATAGTGCCACTGTCAGCAGTTTCAACATCATTCCAGGTAGCAGGATGAGGGTGAGAGATGAGCTGAAGAAAAGGCATAAGACAGCAATATTCCATCATCCTCAATATTCTCAGTGACGCCAGATGCTATTGGTTCGGTTGCAGCCGATGGCATGATGCAGAGAACTATCTCCTTCAAAGGGCTCAGGAGAAGCAGGTATCCTTGTCCGCTGCTGGTTCTACTCTTCTCCATGCAGTTATGGGCGACTTTATCCTTCGACAGAGGAGGAATGTCATTGATTGTGTTGCACTGTGTTTCGTGATGTGTCTGCCACAGCTGACTAGCTGGAGGTCTGTGAAAGCAGCGCGAGCTGGGTGTGACGTTGGCAGCATTTGTGTGAGGATGAGATGGAGTATGAATGTTAGGCCTAAATCCTGATTGATGTTGGGGTGAGTGAAGGGGAATTGGTGCATTAAAGCATCACGAGATGTTGTCGGAGTGGTGGGCAGGAGATGTCACTGACTTTGACCGCTCATGTGTGAGGTCATTAAACTCCTTGGAGCACTGCTGCCAGGTTATTGGGGCCAAATTCTCAGAATTGTCCACTCTGGGAACCTGCTCACAGCCTCTTCAGAGAATGGCCTCTCTTCGCCTGTCCATCTCCACCACGAAAGTCTCCAGCAGTACATGTGTGAACCTGGGAGCCCGACCTCTTTCCATAGAATCCATGGAATCTCTACAGTGCAGGAGGAGGCCATTCGGCCCATCAATTCTGCACTGATGGGCCAAATCCGCTGCCCTATCCCTGTAACCCTACCTAACTCTCACATCTTTGGACACTAAGGGGCAAATTTAGCATGACCAATCCACCTAACCTGCACTACTTTGGACTGTGGGAGGAAACCAGAGCACCCAGAGGAAACCCTTGCAGACATGGGGAGAATGGACAAATTCCACACAGTCACCCAAGGCCGAAACTAAACCCGGGTCCTTGGCGCTGTGAGGGAGCAGTGCCACCCACCGTGCCACCATAAAGCCCAATTCCCTTGAAATTCTACTTTCCTCCTTCACAATTGAAACAACGGAAGTGTCTCTCCAGCCACCTTGTGCCCGGTGTAAATTTCATTATTTCAAGAGAATAGCAGGAGAGTCTCTAAACGAGGATCAAGCTGGGCACTGAAAAGAACGTGCTGCTCCTAGCCCACTGCTACTGACGTAATCTGGTTCACATCCAGTTAGGGCGTTAAATATTCCGCGACAGTTCTCCCCAATACAGTGTGAAGCCGGCGTGAATCACTACCGGTCCCCTTCACCAGAGACCAGGAGCTGGATTCTCCATCGGCGGGATCCTCTATTTTGCCGGCAGCGCACTCACGCCTGCGGATTTCCCAACGGCGTGGGTGTGCCCACAATAGGAAACCCCATTGGCCGGCTGCCGGGACGAGAATCCCAATGTAAGCAGGGGCTTACCAGAAAACCGGTGCGAAGGGACGGAGAATCCCGCCCCTGATGTGATGACCACATTGAGGGGCCCTGAGGACATGAGAGTCCCCAGGTGGTTAGGGACATGGCAGGGCAGTATGTCAGAAGGCACTGCCAGTCTGGCACAGCCATTGGGTGGGGTTGAAAGGAGGGGCCTGAAAGTAGGGCATGAAGGGGGATATGGGGGAGCATTGTGAAGCCAGGTTTGCCAGTGTGTTTAGGCCACACCCCTCTCAGTGTCAGTGCAAAACCCACACCCCTCCAAACAAATTTCTAAGCATGGGTGGATTGCAACCTGGATCGCTTCAAATCCGCTCGGTGGGAATCCCATCTCGTACCCACCGGAGTCTGCATCTAGACATTCTTTTGTGAGAGTTCTGTCCACTAGCTTTCAGTAACATAAGAGCAAGATATTGCGAATGTTGGAAATCTGAAATAAAAGCAGAAAATGTTGGCTTTCAGTGACAGCCTTGTATGATTCATTGCTGCTTCCCTTAAGGGAGCAGATTGCCTTTAAGAACAGGAGGCAGATGTTCTGCGATTCATGAACCAAGACACCCAGATCCCTCTGCCCAGACGCATTTTGAATCTGCTTTCCATTCGGATAGTGTTTTGCCTGATTATTTTTTCAGCAAAAGTGGATAACCTCACACTTATCCACACTAAACTCCATCTGCCAAATTTTGGTCCAATCTCCTAGCCTATCTATGTCCATCTGTAAAATCTCTATCTCCTTTTCACTGCCTGCTTTCCTACCCATTTTAGCATCATTTGCAAATTTTGCTATGTTACAGTCTGTCCCTGCTTGCAGATCATTTATATAGATTGTAAACTGAACCCTGCTAGATACAGGTCGGCAGCCAGAGAAGGACCCATTTAACTCAACCTTCTGCTTTCTGTCAGTCAGCCAATCCTCAGTCCAATCTAGTATTCTACTCCCAACCACCTGCAATCTCACCTTCTGGATCAGTCTTTTATACGTCACCTTGTCAAACGCCTTGTGGAAGTCGAGATGTACCACATCCACAGATTCCCCATTATCCTCCTTGCCGGTTACGTCCTCAAAGAACTCAAGCAAGTTTGTCAAGCATGACTTACCCTTCATAAAACCATGCTGATAATGGTGGATTGAGCTTTGTCTTTCCAAATGTTCAGTCATGTCCTCCTTAATGATTGATTCAGCAATTTCTCCATCACAGAGGTCAAGCTAACCGGTCTGTAGTTTCCTACTTTTTGCCACGCTCCCTTTTTGAATATGGGAGTTACATTAGCCTGTTTCCAATCCACTGGGACCTTTCCAGAATCCAGGGAATTTTGAAATAGCATAACCAACGCATCCACTATCTCTGCTGCCAACTCCCTTAATAGCCTAGGGTGCAAGCCATCAGGTCCCAGAGACTTATCTACCGTTAGTCCCATTAGTTTATTCAATACCTTCTCCCTAGTGATGGTTATTGCAATAAGTTCCTCTGTATGAACTGCAGTTAGGGGCTGGTTTAGCACAGTATGCTAAACAGCTGGCTTGTAATGTAGAACAAGGCCAGCAGCGCGGGTTCAATTCCGTAACGGCCTCCCCGAACAGGTGCCGGAATGTGGCGACTAGGGGCTTTTCACAGTAACTTCATTGAAGCCGACTTGTGACAATAAGCAATTATTATTATTATTATTATTATTAGTTCTTGAAAAATCTTTATTATCCTCTATGTAAAGGCAAAATATTGGTTCAGTGCCTCCACCATCTCTGTGTTCCCATTATTACCTCAGTAGTATTGTCCTCTAAAGGGCCAACATTTATTTTAGCTGTTCTCTTCCTTATAGAAATTGGCTTTCTAGTTAGCTATAGATGATATAGGTAAAAGGTTTAATTGAGAACTCATTAAGAGTAATTAACTAAATAATATTAACTATGAGAGTGAGGAAAGCCGAATAGCTGGAAACATTTTGCAAGTTGCTTGAGACTTGCTTAAGATTGTAAGAACAATGACGTCAAATAGCTAAAAGGCCCCATTGTGTGAAAGAATGGACAATTCAATTTCTATGGTAACAACCAATCTAGGGTGATAAGTCCTAGTGAAGAATGTGTTTTTATCAAGCAATGGAATGGGAAATTCACACCAATATCACATCAATATATTTAAATACATATCTCTCTTAAATTGACGGACAACAGTTTGGCCGAATTGAGTGAATTATAAATTAGTTAAAGCCAATCACAGCTGTAAAGATGGTGAGACTTTAAGATAATAATCTCCTTAAGAATCACTGGTCAGGATGGAAATATCCATTCCGGAATCAATCTATCTCTTTCTGAAACCTATTTTCTTTGCTTGCTTTTGCTAAATCGCCATCTTTCTTTTGTTTAAATCACTCAGTCATTTTATCCTGTGTATTATGATTTGAAGAATTACCATGATTTGTAATTGAATGAAAACTCAACTACTGTATTCACTAAAGACAATCAATCTGACCTAATTTTGTATTGACAAATACAGTTTACCAGTGGCACAAGCTGACAAATAAAGTTCAACTGAACTTTGCCAAAAAGGACAGACTTGACCTCTGTTATTTGGGAACTAAGAAGGGATAACGGATATCCAGGGTTCTGAATAGACACAGAGATCCATCACTTCCTTTTTATATATTTATGGAAGCTCTTGGTATCAGTGTTTATATTTTTGCTAGTTTCCATTCGTAATTCATCTTGGCTTTTTTGATTCTATTTTTAGTAGCTTTTTGCTGACCTAAAGTCTCTCAATCCTCAAATTTACCACTAGCTTTTGCAGTATGGTATGCCCTAGTTTTTGCCTTTATGTCTTCTTTGACTTCCTTGTTTAGAAATGGAATGTTTTTCTCCCTTTTACAATTCCTCTTATTCTCAGGAATACACTTTAATTGAGAGGTATTTAATATCTCCCTGAAAATCCACCTTTGTTCCTCAACTGTCCTAACCTCAATTATTTATGCCCAGTAACTTGGGCCAACGCATTCATCAGGCTGGTATAATTACCTCTGCCTAATGCTAAAACTCTGATATGGCACTCTGTCCTCTCTCGCTCAATATGAATGTGAAATTCTAGCATGCTGTGATTACTCCTTTCAAGAAGATCCTTAGTGACAAGACTATCTAAGACCATCTAATCTCTGTGCCATGTAAGAATTCGGCCAAGGGAGATTTTTCCCCAATTTCCATTGATCTCAGTTTTACTAGTGCTACGACCACGGCAGATGTTATTCGCCGAGCAAGCCAGATTCCAGAGGAGAATCTGCCTTACTGATCTTAACCCTTTTTTCTTGAAGGAGGAAAAGCATTGAAGTCCAGCAACAACTTTAGCACATTAGATTAACGTTATGGAGTTAAAACAGTCTTACAGATTAACCCGGTAAAAACCCACTTGGTCAGAACACACAAGTAAACTTTTTTCTTGGCAACAGCTCACCATACAGATTTTTAACTGTAAACATCCAGTAATATGACCCAAGGCAAAAAACTACTGTCACTTTAATAAAGGTATGCCACATGACTCCTCAAGCATTTCTACTCTGATGTGGAGTTCCAAAACGAAGATTCAGAAATAGAGGGCAGGATTCTCTGATCCTGAGGCTAAGTGTTTACGCCGTCGGAAACACCGTCGCGTTTCCCGACGGCATCAACATGGCTTCAGGATCAGCAATTCTGGCCCCTACAGGGGGCCAGCACGGCACTGGAGTGACCCACGCCACTCCAGCTGCTGATCCCGGCATCAACTGGGCACTGCGGGGACCACGCATGCACAGTGGCACCGGCGCCAACGCGCACATGCGCAGTGGCTCCCTTCTCCGCGCCGGCCCTGACGCCAAATGGCGTAGGGCTAAAGGGGCCAGCGCGGAAGAAAGGAGGCCCCCAGCCCGAGAGGTTGGCCCGCCGATCGGTGGACCCCGATCGTGGGCCAGGCCACAACTGATGCCCCTCCCACAGGCCGCCCCCGGACCCTTCCACACTGAGGTCCCGCCGGCCAGGATCAGGTTAGAACGGCGCCGGTGGGACTCGGACTTTTGTTATGGCCGCTCGGCCTATCCCGGGCCGAGAATCGGCGGGGTGGGCTGCGTAGAGCCCCTCATAACCACATAAATAAACATAACCACAGAAACTACATAAACAGTGACCCAAGCCGGGAATTGAACCTGGGATCCTGGAGCTGTGAAGCAACAGTGCTAATCACGGTGCCACCATTTCCCATTGTTTGCACGCTCAGTCGCAGGTGGGCGCTGTTGGCGGGGCTGGAAGATCTCCATGGTGGGAATGACTGGAAAAACTCACTGATGCACGATCAATGCCACTAAAGCGAGGTTGTAGTCCAACTGAAGACTTTAATAAGCTAGATGTTTCCCCCAGCAGCTCAGGTACAGAATGAAGGCTGCTGGGGCGGCACGGGCTCTTATACCCTGTGTAGCAGGGCGGAGCTACCATACAGCTTGCCCAACAGGAAGCATACAATTTCTACCAATGGTGTTCCAGCATTACCAGGTACCGTAATACCTCTACTACCACAGTCACCCCCTGTTAAAATAGAGTCCGGCGGGGGTGGTGGCCTAATACTACAAACATGGCAATGTGGTAGAATTAGTTATGGAGGTACCGTAATACCTCCGCACAGCGTTTTGTAACTATTTACAATTCTGGTAACTATTTACAATTTATGATTTAAGTTTACAATTTAAAATGAAGCAATCAGTCGTCCTCTGTGATCGTCGGAGCTTCGGTGGTGACTCCAGTGGAGGCTCGGGCGTCTGTGACTCCGGGAGCGTGTCCTTGATCTCTGTGGCAGCTTCAACACCCCTAGACGGCGCTGGTGGGGAAAACGGTTGACCTGGGAAGGGAGCGCCTGTGGGGTGCGTCGGCGGGTGGGGGGGCCTAGACGGGGCCGGTGGAAGGACCGATCCTCCTGTAAGGTGCCATGGTGGAGGGGAGGGTGGGACTGGAGGCTGGGGTGTGCGTGGGGCTCCGGCGGGCGCCAGGTCTCGTAGGGAGACCGTATCTTGTCGGCCGTCAGGGTACGCCATGTAGACATACTGGGGGTTAGTGTGGAGAAGATGGACCCTCTCGACCAACGGGTCCGACTTGTGCGCCCGCACGTGTTTTTGGAGCAGGATGGGTCCGGGAGCTGCCAGCCAGGTCGGGAGTGAGGTCCCAGAGGAGGACTTCCTGGGGAAGACAAGGAGACGTTCGTGCGGTGTCTGGTTGGTTGTGGTACAAAGCAGTGACCGGATGGAGTGGAGGGCATCCGGGAGGACTTCCTGCCAGCGGGAGACTGGGAGATTCCTGGACCATAGGGCCAGTAGGACGGTCTTCCAGACCGTTCCATTCTCTCTCTCTACCTGTCCGTTACCCCGGGGGTTGTAACTGGTCGTCCTGCTCGAGGCGATGCCCTTGCTGAGTAGGAATTGACGCAGTTTGTCGCTCATAAAGGAGGACCCCCTATCACTGTGTATGTAGGCGGGGAACCCGAACAGTACAAAGATGCTATGGAGGGCCTTGATGACGGTGGTTGCGGTCATGTCTGGGCAGGGGATGGCGAATGGGAACCGGGAGTACTCATCAATCACGTTCAGAAAGTACGTGTCGCGGTCAGTGGAGGGGAGGGGGCCTTTGAAGTCCATGCTGAGGCGTTCAAAGGGACGGGAAGCCTTTATCAGTTGCAGTTTCTCTGGCCGGTAGAAGTGCGGTTTGCACTCCGCGCAGATTTGGCATCCCTGGTGGCTGTCCTGACCTCCTCGATGGAGTCGGGCAGGTTGCAGGTCTTGATAAAGTGGAAAAAGCGAGTGACCCCCGGGTGGCAGAGGTCCTCAGAGGCGGTCCATTTGTGCGGTGGCACATGTGCCGCGGACAGGGCATCAGGAGGCTTGTTTAGCTTCCCGGGACAATACAGGATCTCATAATTGTAGGTGGAGAGTTCAATCCTCCACCGCAAGATCTTACCGTTTTTTATCTTGCCCCGCTGTGCATTATCGAACATGAAAGCAACCGACCGTTGGTGAGGAGAGTGAATATCCTGCCGGCCAGGTAATGCCTCCAATGTCGCACAGCTTCTACTATGGCATGGGCCTCCTTTTCGACTGAGGAGTGGTGGATTTCGGAAGCGTGGAGGGTACGTGAGAAGAAGGCCACGGGCCTGCCTGCTTGGTTGAGGGTGGCCGCCAGAGCTACGTCAGACACGTCGCTCTCGACCTGGAAGGGGAGAGACTCGTCGATGGCGTGCATCGTGGCCTTTGCAATGTCCATTTTGATGCGGCTGAAGGCCTGGCGGGCCTCTATCGACAGGGGAAAAGGTGTGGATTGGCTCAGGGGACTGGCCTTGTCCGCATAGTTGGGGACCCACTGGGCGTAGTAACTGAAAAATCCTAGGCAGCGCTTCAGGGCCTTGGAGCAGTGAGGGAGGGGGAACTCCATAAGGGGGCGCATGCGTTCCGGGTCGGGGCCTATAACTCCATTTTGCACTACGTAGCCGAGGATGGCTAGGCGGTCGGTGATAAACACGCATTTATCCTTGTTGTATGTAAGGTTAAGGATCTTTGCGGTCTGGAGGAATTTTCGGAGGTTGGTGTCGTGGTCCTGCTGGTCGTGGCTGCAGATGGTGACATTATCAAGGTACGGGAATGTTGCCCGTAAACCGTACCAGTCAACCATTCGGTTCATCTCGCGCTGGAAGACCGAGACCTCATTGGTGACACCGAAGGGAACCCTTAAGAAGTGATAGAGCCGTCCATCTGCCTCGAAGGCAGTGTATTTGCGGTCACGAGTGCGGATGGGGAGCTGGTGGTAGGCGGACTTGAGATCCACCGTGGAGAAGACCTTGTAATGCGCGTTCCTGTTAACCAGGTCGGATATGCGGGGGAGAGGGTCCACGTCCAGCTGCATAAACCTGTTGATGGTCTGACTGTAGTCGATGACTATCCTATGCTTCTCCCCGGACGTTATCACCACTACTTGAGCTCTCCAGGGACTGTTGCTAGCTTCAATGACTCCTTACCTCAGTAGCCTTTGGACCTTTGACCTAATAAAGATCCGGTCCTGGGCACTGTACCATCTGCTCCTGGCGGCGACGGGTTTGCAATCCGGGGTGAGGTTCGCAAACAGGGAAGGCGGGTCGACCTTAAGGGTCGCAAGGCCGAAGACAGTGGGGGGGGGGGGGTATGGGGCCGCCGAATTTGTAAGTTAGACTTTGGAGATTACACTGGAAGTCTAAACCTAGGACTGTGACCGTGCAGAGGTGGGGAAGGACGTAGAGCCGGTAATTTTTAAACTCCCTTCCCTGGACTGTGAGGTTTGCTACACAAAACCCCTTTATCTCTACTGAGTGGGAACCGGAGGCCAGGGAGATTTATTGATTATCGGGGTGGAGAGGAGAGAACAGCGCCTTACCGTGTCGGGGTGTATGAAGCTCTCCGTGCTCCCAGAGTCAATTAGGCAGGACGTCTCATGCCCATTGATAAATACAGTCGTCGTAGCAGTTGAGAGTGTTCGAGGCTGGGACTGATCCAGAGTCACCGAGGCTAATCGCAGCAGTTGAATGTTCTCTTCGGGCAGTGTGTGGTCAGCCGAGCTGGGGTCCTGGGGGTCCATCCAAGATGGCGGCTCCCATTGGTCGCACATGGCTGGGGGTGCATAAAATGGCGGCACCCATCCATCTAACGTGGCATCCGCGGGACAAGATGGCAGCGCCCGAGGGGCGCACGTGGCCCTGGAGTGGAAGATGGCGGCGCCCGCTGGCCGCACGGGGACCGCGGAGAGGTTTGTGGTGGCAGTCTGCATTCACCGCCGGAGACCGCGGCAACCGCACGGGCCTGTCATACCGCTACGAAATGGCCCTTTTTACCGCATCCCTTGCAGGTGGATGCGCGGGCCGGGCAGCGCTGGCGGGGGTGCTTGGCCTGCCCGCAAAAGTAGTAGCGGGGCCTCCCGGGGTTGCCAGGCCATCTTGCAGCACAAGCTTGTGGGGGGATGGGGGATGTCTTGGGGTTGGCTGCGGAGGGGTTCCACGCCGCCCAGGGGGCTGCTGCACGGTCGGGAACGTAAGCGCGGGCGTTTCTGGAGGCCACATCCAGGGAGCCTGCAAGGGCTCGTGCCTCCTTGAGACCTAGAGTGTCTTTTTCCAGCAATCGCTGGTGGATTTGGGAGGACAGCATACCTGCCACAAAAGCGTCCCGGACCAAGAGTTCAGTGTGTTCACTCGCCGAAACTTTCGGGCAGCTGCAGTTTCTCCCCAACACCAGGAGTGCACGGTAGAATTCTTCCAGCGATTCCTCAGGGATTTGTCACCTTGTCGCTAGCAGATGTCGGGCGTAGACCTGGTTTACCAGGCGAATATAATGTCCTTTTAGCAGCTCTATTGCCGCATCGAAGTCTTCCGCTTCCTCGATGAGGGTGTAAATCTCCGGGCTCACCCTCGAGTGCAGGAATTGCATTTTCTGTTCTCCCGTGTGTGTGTTTTCGGCCGTCCCGAGATATCCTTTAAAACACGCCAGCCAGTGCTTGAAGATTGCCGCTGAGTTCACCGCGTGGGGGCTAAGTTGCAGACACTCCGGCTTGATTCGGAGCTCCATCCTTTTAAATCTAGCTTAGTAAATTGATGCACGATCAATGACCACTAAAGCAAGGTTGTAGTCCAACTGAAGGCTTTAATAAGCTAGATGTTTCCCCCAGCAGCTCAGGTACAGAATGAAGGCTGCTGTGGCGGCACGGGCCCATATAACCAGCCTAGCGGGGCAGAGCTACCATACAGCTTCCCCAATAGGAAGCATACAATTTCTACCAATGGTGTTCCAGCATTACCAGGTACCGTGATACCTCTACTACCACACTCACCCTACAACTTTACCCTTTGGTCTCTTAGCTCTCACAGACAAGCTGTTTCTATTAACCTCCCCCCCCTGTTTAATTAATCATGAACATAGACACAGTCTTCTTTACAGAATAGCACCATATCCCCAAAAATATGTTTTTTAAATATCCATCATCACACTAGCTCTCCTTGATTCCACATTTAGTCAAATGCTGTTGTAATGTCAAGGGCAGTGACTCTCACCTCCCAACACCCATAGCCCAAATCGGGAGGATGGCATTTCCTATTTTCCATTTGTCAGTCTTTACATGTTTCTTCTACAGGATCTGCATCCTCAATTTTATGTTCAAAAGAATGCTCCATTCTTTCAAAATGATCAAACACTGCACATCACAGTCATGTCAGCTATACAAGGCATGGGAGTTAGTTGACACGAGGGTGTTCCGAAAACGTCAGTTTGAAATGCCAGGTCTCTACAGATATCAATTCAGTCACGGATCATCTGGATTGACGGCAAACTATAATATTGTGAAAAGATGCTGTTCAGTTTCAGCCTTATTCCCTGATTTACACAGCCAATCAACTAATCAGAAGTCTGAATGAATTAAACTTAAGAAAAGAACTGAGTAAAGTTATGTTTAAATTCCAAGTAAAAGATGCAGTGTGGGATTTTCCGTCCGCGGACGTCGGAATCGCGAAACGCGATTGAGCGGAGAATTGGTTCCAATGCTGAAATTGCGGGTGGCGCCGTTTCACGCCAAATCACAATTTTCTGTCGCCTCAACAGTAGTGCCAATGCAGGTACTGTAAACACCATTTGTATATCATCAGCAGGTCTGACCTGTTATTCTCCAAGGCCTCCGGGATTCTCCACCTTTGATGGGCCGAATTCCCGACGGCGAGTTTCATTTGTGCTTTTAAAAGTCGTAATACCGGCGTTGTGGCTGCTGAGGGAGAGAGCGGGGGTATGGAAAGTGTCCAACATCGCCATAGTTTACTGACAGTTGCGCCGATGGCCGAGGGGCTTCTGCCAGGGCCGGGAGGGGGGTAGAGGGGGAAGGCGAGGAGGTCAGCTGTGGGTCAGAATGGATGGACAAAGTGCTCCACTGCCGCGGCCTGCCAGGCAGCCATGCAGCTGCGCATGCCGCTGATTGCCCACTGTGAACTTACGGCCACATTCCGTATGGGTGTCCCCCCAGGGCACCTCCCCTAGGTGCACTCTGGTCCCAGCCGACCCATTAGCAGGATGGGTGAGCTCCAGCGTAACCAGTGCCATCTTGTTGGCAGGGATGAGTGTGTGTGGGGATTGCAATGTGTATATGCGGCTGCGGCTTGTCAGCCTCCTGAGTGTAATTCACGGATCCGGCGAATCCCCGCACCGGTTTCATTGGAATTGGTTGTATTCCAGGTGGTTCCGGTGCTAGCCTCTCCACAGTCGCTGAATCAGTCCAGGTGCGTCATCAGATTTGCTGTCGTGAAAATCGGCGAATCCTGCCAAGGCATCAACACTTTGTCTCTGGAAAGGAGAATCCAGCCCGCAGCCTTTCGCAAGTCAAGCTCATTTGTATAGGTGGACACCATACTCATCAGCTGCATCTGGTGCATAGTAACTGATTATTGTGCACCAAAAGAGGTTTTAATTGGCCAAAGTTGCACTTAAAGAAATCAGTAGAAATTCAAATACCCCCAGTATGTCACTTTGCAGCTGCAGCTGAAATGATGTCTGGGAACAAACCTTTTTTACTCTTCCTTTTCCATCACAGGGAATGGAGTGCACTTTACTAATTGCTCATCTTTCTAAATGCATAGATATGATCATATTTCTCCCTAGGACATTTTAATGTTACCACAGCAACATGTTGACCATTAAAAATAACAAGTTGAAGGCACTAAACAGATACCTGCACAATGTTCCTTATTGTGAAATGTTAACTTAAGATGCTTATATTTGAAAGCAAACATATTCTTCATTATTCATTTTTGTAATATGTGGGGCCAAGATTCTACGTAGATCTCAGCTGATTCTGGGGGCATTGTAATTGCCTTGTACAGATTGGAACGTCTGTCCACTCTTTACGAGGCAAAGGAATGGCCATGGAGTGGAGCGTGTGGTGGAGATTTATTCAGGCACTTCCTGCTGCTTGGATTTGAAGGACGGCTGTCAAGTGGCTGGTAACTTGCAAGCTAATTAAAGGGACTTTGTGGACCCACCGATGTAGCCCAGATCAAACATGAATTTAAAATTTTATTTTAATTTGGAACATCTGTCCCCTTGCTCAGAGGGCCCTGAGGACCATTGATAAATTTGGCCTTGGGTCTTGTTCTCATTATGGACGGGAAGGTAACAGAGCACTCTGCAGGCTTGGGCAGGTGGGTGCTAAGGGTATGCATTACCCTTGTGCGTGTGCGATGCAAGTTAATAAGGTGCCATTCTTACATTGATGCTGCATGCTCTGCTGAACCCGGCACTGGAGGACACCATTGGCTGCAATCCTGGCATAACCATTGGGATCTTTACCTGAGGAATTTCAAGGTTTCATGTCTTTTTCATGAAATGTTTGCAGGATAACATTCCGGATGGGTGGTGACTGCACTCAGTTTCTGCTAGAAGAACATTGAAACTACCATGCGCCCACTGACTACATGTATTGTAGCTTGTTGATCTGCTTGAAGGACTGCGCCCAATTCTCCTCCATCTCCTCCAACTTTTATGGGAATTGTTCTTGCATGAAAGGTGATATGAATCTTTTCCAGTGACAACAAAGAGCAAATTATAAACAAGGATAGTAGTTTGGCTGTTTCTTAATCTTCTCCTCTGACTCTCTGTTTGGGAGGTATGTTTTCCCGGAGGTGCTGAACTGCAAACAATTTACAATCCCCCTGGGAGCGCAAACCGATAAGTAATTCAGTGTTGCATGCCATGCAAATTTATGCATGGCGTGGAAAAAGAGGGATTCCCAGGGCATCTCTCTGTCGGGCCACCATCTTAAGCGGGTGGCCCGATAGCAAGATCCTGCGGGCAGCCACCTCCAACCCCGCACCCCAAATTGGCCCCAAACACCACCTCGCACCGCAAATCAGTATCAATTCTTCTCCCCGCCGCACTGCACAGCAGCTTCCCACCCGCAGATTGCCTGGGTGCCACCCCTACCTTCAAGTATGGGGATGACCCAACCTGCCCCCTCTCAGACCCCTGTAATAGGGAGGAGTGGTGGGAGAAATATGGGTTCCCTCGGGGGGGGGGGGGGAGGTTTTTAGGTATATGCAGGTGCGGGATTTCACGAAGACGGTTTTCCTGACTTTCTCGGTGGTACCATCCTCCTCGCTGTTGGAGGGGTTGTTGTCAGTGATGGGCCGGAGGGGGGGGGGTCTCCTTGGCGATCTATGGGAGGGTTTTGGAGAAGGATGTGGCTTCTCTGGATGGCCAAGTTTACGGCCAAGTGGGAGGAGGAGCTGGGGATAATGGAGGGATTGTGGTGTAAGTGGTGTGAAGGTTGAATGCCTCAACCTCGTGTGTGAGGCTGGGGTTGATACAGCTAAAGGTTGTCCATAGAGCGCACCTGACGAAGTCGAGTCTGAGCCAGTTGTTTGAGGTGGTGGGGGTGGAGGACATTTGTGAACGGGCGTGGGAGGGGCCCGGCCAATCACGTACATATGTTCTGGTCCTGCCCGAAGTTGGAGAAATTTTGGAGGTCGTTTTTCAACACCATGTCAGCGATCCTGCATGTGGATTTGGAGCCCAGTCCCCTAGGAGCCATATTTGGTGTGTCGGACGTGCCGGAGATGCAGACAGGAGAGGGGGCAGATGCTTTAGCCTTCGCCTCGCTGATTGCTCGCAGGCGGGTCCTGTTGGGGTGGAGGTCAGCTTCTCCACCCGGTGCCTTGATGTGGCTGGGGGATCTGTTGGAGTTCCTGTATTTGGAAAAGGTCAAATTTGTTTTGAGAGGGGCGATTGAGGGGTTCCAGAAGGATTTGTTTCTATTAAATTTTAAAGAGCTGGTTAACGCCAGCTGTTAAGTGCAACTGGGAATCTTTTGTGCCTATGTGATATCATCAGCTACTACCAATTTCTGCTGTATGAAAGAATTATTTTAAAACACCAGCTTGAGAAATTGTTGAGCACTGATCTCCCTTGAAGCACCAATTTGAAATGTTTTTTTGGTCACTCCAGGCACATTTCCTGAAATGACAGTTGGGGCCTTAAGGAGCCCAATGCACACATAGACCCCAGCACTCAAACTGCTTCCAGATTACCATAATTTACACATTGGTGAAGTGACGGATTCTGGTCTTTGTGCCTGATTAAACAGGCCTTAGGTCAAGCACAGCATATGTTACAGATATAAATGTTTTTATTACTGGTCCCAGTGATTAAGAATACAAGGTGCAGCATAAACCTGTAACAACAGGTTGCTGATGTTATACTGTTTCAACTAAATGTTAGACCAACGCACAAGAGCTTCAGAAGTAAAAGAGGTGCTCACAGCTAAATTGGACTACTTTGTCTTGCCTAACGAATGGTCGCAAATAAAATAACTATAAATGCTCATAAGAAAACACTCACTATTGACTCCTATTCCAATTTCCTTATAAAGAACCCTGATCAACATTTAGACTTGAATTACTGTAAAGTACGATATCAGTATGAATATTGTCTTAAACCCAAACCACCATTAGCAATGAGGCATTTTAATAATACTCAAAATTATTGAGTAATAATTTGAATAAAACAGTGAGTTTTAACTTCTTACAAATTTGTTATCAAGCTCTTGGGTGAACTTGCAAAATGAAAGGAAAAAATATTCACAATATGAATTAATAATTGCTGTGATTAAATATTAATCTTGTTGACATTTTCAGGGCTGCACATTTAGGACAAGTAGTTTACTCACAGCTCACACAAAATAGAATCATTTTATATCCATCAATAGATAAATTGATTTGGACTCCAAATCTATCTTGTTGTGAATACACTAACACAGCAGTAGCTCTTCAAAAGCGATGCCCAGAAAAAGTGTTCGATCAAGAAACAGGAATCATCCTTTTCTGCTAGGGTAATAACATAATATTGGTCTTTGCTTGTAGGTTATTTTTGTTTTGGTAATTCAAGAAAACAACCCAATAATTGATTGTTGAAGCATTACCAATAAAAAAAGACGGTGGACTTAGCTGGTAACGATTGTAAAGCACGGTCACATTGTATGCACACTCCCCAGTCTATGATCTGCTAAATCTCTGATTATTTGTTGCTGTTGTAAATCATTTATGGGTGTTCCTGACTGTGGGCTGACATGTAAAAACAATTACAAAACCCTTAACATCAAGATCCCATATTTTCCTTGATGTACAAATGGTATAGTTAATTCTTTTGTACCTGACTATGTGCAGTTTACACAACAGGAATCCAATAATCTTGAAATGGTCAGAAATACTTAGAACTGTTGTTTGCAAAGCCATCTATGTGCAGTATTATTCCTACAATTTTATATTGAAAAAAAATAATTGTGGTGATTCTGTTGCATTCACCACAGAATCATTCTTCCCTTGTTCCAACCGTCCCTGGGAGCCAAACATTTCATGAATTATTCTCTCATGATTGTATAATATTTAACCGAAAAAAATTTAATGAGCAAGAGAATGTAGGATATATTTTCAGTGTTTGTGCGACCTACCTTAAATTTGTCCACTTCAGTCTTTAAACACGTCGCATGATAAGAAAGGACCTGTAATAGAATTAAATAATATTAGATGATGCATTTAAATCAGTTCCAGGAAGCTGCTGAATTGAACAACTATTGACATGTATTGTCAGTGATACAATAGCAGAAAGAAAGCCCTGACTAGTTCTTTATGTCAAAAGTTTAGGGTGTGATTCAGCAGACTGAAGGTAAAATTCGCTCAATGCCGCGTTTACTGGGGTGTTTCTCGGTGGCTGCAGCCCCGGGAAACATCCCGCTGTCCAACTGCACTTTACCATTTTCTTCTGGCCTCCGTTGTTTCTCTCTGCCGAGTTTGTACTTAAGAGGCATTTCCTGCTGGCGAGCTTAAAGGCTGCTCACAGATCGGGGTGCCATTTTGTCCAACAACCCCGAGATTTTCCTCCCCATTTTATTGACCCCCCATTACACCACCCCACCCCACCACCGTGGGGAGGCCCCTGGGAACACCACCTCCACTTGGCAAAGCCTCCTCCCCAGGCCGGACCCCTGGTATGCCAACCTGCCACCTGGGCACCTTGGCAGTGTCACCCAGGCACCCTGGCAGTGCGAGACTGTCACTGCCAGCGTGCCAGGCTGGCAGTGCTAAAGTGCCCAGGCGCCACAGTGCCAGACCTGACTGACCCAGCCTTTCCTCAATCTAATCTGGTCAGTCAGGTCTTTCACTCGGGACTAGACTCAAAGACGAGAGGGGTCACGTTCCTGATCAATAAGCGGGTGGTGTTTGAGTCGGGTAGAATACTCTCGGATGTGGGAGGTCGGTACATTATGGTCAGTGGGAAACTGGAGGGGGTGCAGGTGGTATTAGTAAATGTGTATGCGCCAAATTGGGATGATGTGGAGTTTATAAAGAGGATGCTGGGGAAGATACCGGACCTGGACTCACACAGGTTGGTCATTGGGGGGGGGACTTCAACACAGTTATTGACTCTGGCTTGGACCGGTCAAGCTCGAAAATAGGCAGAGTGCCAGCAATGGCAAGGGAACTAGGGGGGTTCATGGAGCAGATGGGGGGGTGGATCCATGGAGATTTGGGCTGCCGAGGGTGAAGGAGTTCTCCTTCTACTCACACGTGCATAAAGTATTCTCCCGGACCGATTTCTTTATTTTGAGCACGGCCTTACTGGCAGGGGTGGTGGACACGGGGTACTCGGCAATCACAATGTCAGACCATGCTCTGCACTGGGTTAACCTGCAGGTTAGTAAAGACAGTAACCAGCGCCCGCACTGGAGGTTAGATGTGAGACTTTTGGCTGACGAAGGGGTGTGCGAGTGGCTGAGGAAATGTATTCAGAGCTACCTGCAGGTCAGCGACACGGGAAATTTCAGCAGCGATGGTCTGGGAAGCACTGAAGGCAGTGGTCAGAGGGGAGCTGATGAATGAATGAAAATCGCTTATTGTCACAAGTAGGCTTCAAATGAAGTTACTGTGAAGAGCCCCTAGTCGCCACATTCCGGCACATGTTCGGGGAGGCTGGTACAGGATCTTGATATCGGCCCATAGGGAGAAGTTGGACAGGGCAGAGACGGACCGACGGGTTAAGGAGATACTACAGATCGATAGGAGGTATGCGGAGACCCCAGAGGCAGGGCTTTTAAGGGAACGGCGGAGGCTACAGGAGGAGTTCGGCTTGTTAACCACAGGGAGGGCGGTGGAGCAGCTGAGAAAGGTGAGGGGGACGATCTATGAGCATGGAGAGAAGGCCAGCAGAATGCTTGCACAGCAGCTTAGAAAGAGGGAGGCAGCCAGGGAGATAGGGAAAGTAAATGACGGAGATGGGAACCTGTCGGTTCAGCAAGGGTGAATAAGGCGTTTAGGGCTTTCTACAGTAGGCTATATAGGTTGGAACCGGAGGGATTGAGGCACTTCTTGGGGTGGCTGAATTTCCCAAAGGTGGACGAGGAGCTGGTAAAAGGGCTGGGGGCCCCGATTGGGTTGGAAGAGATAGTGGAGGGCCATGCAGGCGGGTAAAGCCCCGGGGCCGGACGAGTACCCAGTGGAGTTTTATAAAAAGTTCTCTGGGATATTGGGGCCGGTGTTGATGAGGATGAGGCAAGGGAAAGAGGGGTGCCACCCCCGATGATGTCACAGGCCACGATTTCGTTGATTCTGAAGCGGGACAAGAACCCGGAGCTGTGTGGGGGCTACAGGCCGATATCCCTGTTGAATGTGGACGCCAAACTGCTGGCTAAAATTTTGTCCTCCAGGATTAAGGATTGTGTTCCAGACGTTATTGGTGAGGACAGACGGGGTTTATTAAGCGTAGGCAGTTGGTGGCCAATGTAAGAAGGCTGTTAAATGTGACTATTCCCCCCGGAAGGTAGGGAGGTGGAGGTAGTGATCGCAATGGATGCAGAAAAGGCTTTTGATCGGGTAGAATGGGATTATCTGTGGGAGATACTGGGACATTTTGGATTTGGGCGGGGCTTTATTGACTGGGTCAGGTTACTGTATCAGGCTCCTGTGGCAAGTGTACGGACGAATAGGACACCATCGGACTATTTTAGACAGGAAAAGGGAACCAGCAGTCAGGAACTCAGGAGCCTCAGCCCTTCAAGGGGAGGGAGTAAATAGGCAAGTTGTAGTTGTAGGGGATTCTATTATCAGGGGGCTAGATAGTATCCTTTGTGAGCAGGATAAAGAGTCCCACATGCTATGTTGCCTGCCCGGTGCTAGGGTGCGGGACATCTCTGACCGGCTTGAAAGGATACTGGAGAGGGAGGGGGAGGATCCAGTTGTTGTGGTCCATGTCGGTACCAACAACATAGGCAAGTCTAGAAAAGAGGACCTGTTTAGAGATTATAAAGAGCTAGGGTTCAAATTAAAAAACTGGTCCTCAAGGGTCATAATCTCCGGATTACTGCCCGAGTCACGTGCAAATTAGCATAGGGAGGCAAAAATAAGGGAAGTTAACATGTGGCTGAATTGGATTGGATAGGATTGGATTTGTTTATTGTCACGTGTACCGAGGTACAGTGAAAAGTATTTTTCTGCGAGCAGCTCAACAGATCATTAAGTACATGAGAAGAAAAGGGAATAAAAGAAAATACATAATAGGGCAACAAAGAGTGGTGTGGGAAAGAGGGGTTCCTTTTCATGGGACACTGGCATCAGTTTTGGGACAGGGTGGACCTATACCGTTGGGATGGTCTCCACCTGAACCGAGCTGGGACCAGTGTTCTGGCGAAAAGAGTAAATAGGGTGGTCAATAGGACTTTAAACTAGAGATTGGGGGGGAAGGGAAAGTCAGGGAACCAAGAGGCGAAGTAATCAGTGGGAAGCGTAGCTGCTTAGGAATACAAAAAAGCACGAAAAGACAGAACTCAGGAGAGGTTACGATAGTCCCCATCCCACAAAATATGATACAGTGTATGGAAAGGCTCAGTAAACCAAGGTCCACCAAACTAAGAAAACAAAAAGGGACAGTCAATGGAGAATTAAAGGTGCTACATTTAAATGCACGCAGTGTACGGAACAAGGTAGATGAGCTTGTGGCCCAGATTGTGGCTGGCAGGTATGATGTGGTAGGCAGCACAGAGACGTGGTTGCAGGGGGTTCAGGACTGGCATTTAAACATCCAGGGATTCACAACCTATCGAAAAGACAGAGAGGTGGGCAGAGGGGCCGGGGTTGCCTTGTTAATTAGGAATGAAATTAAATCAATAGCACTAAATGACATAGGGTCAGATGATGTGGAGTCTGTGTGGGTAGAGTTGAGGAACCACAAAGGCAAAAAAAACATAATGGGAGTTATGTACAGGCCTCCTAACAGTGGTCAGGACCAGGGGCACAAAATGCACCACAAAATAGAAAGTGCATGTCAGAAAGGCAAGGTCACAGTGATCATGGGGGACTTTAATATGCAGATGGACTGGGCAAATAATGCTGCCAGTGGACCCAAGGAAAGGGAATTCATTGAATGTTTACAGGAGGGCTTTTTGGAACAGCGTGTGATGGAGCCCACGAGGGGACAGGCCATTCTGGACTTAGTGTTATGTAATGAGCCAGACTTGATTAAAGATCTTAAAGTAAGGGAACACTTAGGAGGCAGTGATCATAATATGGTAGAATTCAATCTCCAATTTGAAAGAAAGAAGGTAGAATCAGATGTAAAGGTGTTACAGTTAAATAAAGATAACTACAGGGGCATGAGGGAGGAACTGACAAAAATCGACTGGGAGCAGAGCCGAGTGGGAAAGTCAGTAGAACAGCAATGGCAGAAGTTTCTGGGAGTAATTGAGGACACAGTACAAAGGTTCATCCCAAAGAAAAGAAAGGTTATCAGAGGGGGGATTAGGCAGCCATGGCTGACAAAGGAAGTTAGGGAATGCATCAAAGCAAAAGAGAACACCTATAATGTGGCAAAGAGTAGTGGGAAGTCAGAAGATTGGGAAGGCTACAAAAACAAACAGAGGATAACAAAGAGAGAAATAAGGAAAGAGAGGATCAAATATGAAGGTAGGCTAGCCAGTAACATTAGGAATGATAGTAAAAGTTTCTTTAAATACATTAAAAACAAACGGGAGGCAAAAGTAGACATTGGGCCGCTCCAAAATGACGCTGGTAATCTAGTGATGGGAGACAAGGACATAGCTGAGGAACTGAATAAGTACTTTGCGTCAGTCTTCACAGTAGAAGACATGAGTAATATCCCAACAATTCAGGAGAGTCAGGGGGCAGAGTTGAATATGGTAACCATCACAAAGGAGAAAGTGCTAGAGAAACTAAGAGGTCTAAAAATTGATAAATCTCCGGGCCCAGATGGGCTACATCCTAGAGTTCTGAAGGAGATAGCTGAAGAAATAGTGGAGGCGTTAGTTATGATCTTTCAAAAGTCACTGGAGTTAGGGAAAGTCCCAGAGGATTGGAAAATCGCTGTTGTAACCCCCCTGTTCAAGAAGGGAACAAGGAAAAAGATGTAAAATTATAGGCCAATTAGCCTAACCTCGGTTGTTGGCAAGATTCTAGAATCCATCGTTAAGGATGAGATTTCTAAATTCTTGGAAGTGCAGGGTCGGATTAGGACAAGTCAGCATGGATTTAGTGAAGGGAGGTAGTGCCTGACAAACCTGTTAGAGTTCTTTGAAGAGATAACAAATAGGTTAGACCAAGGAGAGCCAATGGATGTTATCTATCTTGACTTCCAAAAGGCCTTTGATAAGGTGCCCCACAGGAGACTGCTGAGTAAAATAAGGGTCCATGGTATTCGAGGCAAGGTACTAACATGGATTGCGATTGGCTGTCAGGCAGAAGGCAGAGAGTTGGGATAAAAGGTTCTTTTTCGGAATGGCAACCGGTGACGCGTGGTGTCCCGCAGGGTTCAGTGTTGGGGCCACAGCTGTTCTCTTTATATATTAACAATCTAGATGACGGGACTGGGGGCATTCTGGCTAAGTTTGCCGATGATACAAAGATAGGTGGAGGGGCAGGTAATATGGAGGAGGTGGGGAGGCTGCAGAAAGATTTAGACAGTTTAGGAGAGTGGTCCAAGAAATGGCTGATGAAATTCAACGTGGGCAAGTGCGAGGTCTTGCACTTTGGAAAAAAGAATAGAGGCATGGACTATTTTCTAAACGGTGACAAAATTCATAATGCTGAAGTGCAAAGGGACTTGGGAGTCCTATTCCAGGATTCTCTAAAGGTAAACTTGCAGGTTGAGTCCGTAATTAAGAAAGCAAATGCAATGTTGTCATTCATCTCAAGAGGCTTGGAATATAAAAGCAGGGATGTACTTCTGAAGCTTTATAAAGCATTAGTTAGGCCCCATTTAGAATACTGTGAGCAATTTTGGGCCCCACACCTCAGGAAGGACATACTGGCACTGGAGCGGGTCCAGCGGAGATTCACACGGATGATCCCAGGAATGGTAGGCCTAACATATGATGAACGTCTGATGATCCTGGGATTATATTCATTGGAGTTTAGGAGGTTGAGGGGAGATCAAATAGAAACTTACAAGATAATGAATGGCTTAGATAGGGTGGACGTAGGGAAGTTGTTTCCATTAGCAGGGGAGACTAGGACCCGGGGGCACAGCCTTAGAATAAAAGGGAGTCACTTTAGAACAGAGATGAGGAGAAATTTCTTCAGCCAGAGAGTGGTGGGTCTGTGGAATTCATTGCCACAGAGGGCGGTGGAGGCCGAGACGTTGAGTGTCTTTAAGACAGAAGTTGATAAGTTCTTGATTTCTCGAGGAATTAAGGGCTATGGAGAGAGAACATAGAACATAGAACGATACAGTGCAGTCCAGGCCCTTCGGCCCACAATGTTGCACCGACATGGGAAGTCAAAAAACAAAAGCCATCTAACCTACACTATGCCCTTATCATTCATGTGCTTATCCAATAAACTTTTAAATGCCCTCAATGTTGGCGAGTTCACTACTATTGCAGGTAGGGCATTCCACGACCTCACCACTCTTTGCATAAAGAACCTACCTCTGACCTCTGTCCTATATCTATTACCCCTCAGTTTAAGGCTATGTCCCCTCGTGCTAGCCATTTCCATCCACGGGAGAAGGCTCTCACTGTCCACCCTATCTAACCCTCTGATCATTTTGTATGCCTCTATTAAGTCTCCCCTTAACCTTCTTCTCTCTAACGAAAACAACCTCAAGTCCATCAGCCTTTCCTCATAAGATTTTCCCTCCATACCAGGCAACATCCTGGTAAATCTCCTCTGCACCCGTCCCAAAGCTTCCACGTCCTTCCTATAATGAGGTGACCAGAACTGCACGCAATACTCCAAATGCGGCCGTACCAGAGTTTTGTACAGCTGCAACATGACCTCATGACTCCGGAACTCAATCCCTCTACCAATAAAGGCCAACACACCATAGACCTTCTTCAGAACCCTATCAACCTGGGTGACAACTTTCAGGGATCTGTGTACATGGACACCTAGATCCCTCTGCTCATCCACACTTCCAAGAATTTTACCATTAGCCAAATATTCCGCATTCCTGTTATTCCTTCCAAAGTGGAAGGAATGGAAATGGCTAGCACGAGGGGACATAGCCTTAAACTGAGGGGTAATAGATATAGGACAGAGGTCCGGGGTAGGTTCTTTACGCAAAGAGTAGTGAGGCCGTGGAATGCCCTACCTGCTACAGTAGTGAACTCGCCAACATTAAGGGCATTTAAAAGTTTATTGGATAAACATATGGATGATAATGGTATAGTGTAGGTTAGATGGCTTTTGTTTCGGTGCAACATCGTGGGCCGAAGGGCCTGTACTGCGCTGTATTGTTCTATGTTCTATGTTCTATGTTCTAAAGTGAATCACCTCACACTTCTCTACATTAAACTCCATTTGCTGCCTCTCAGCCCAGCTCTGCAGCTTATCTATGTCCCTCTGAGAGTGGGTAAATGTAGTTGAAATCAGCCATGATTGAATGGTGGAGTGGACTCGATGGGCCGAATTGCCTTACTTCCACTCCTATGTCCTTTGGTCGTATGCACCGGGGAACGAGACAGGGATGGCTCCTCTCCCCACTGTTGTTTGCGCTAGCTATAGAGCCGTTGGCAATTGCTCTGAGAGCCTCAAGGGCTGGAAGGGACTGGTCGGGGGGGGGGGGGGGGGGGGGGGGGGGGGGTGGAGCACAGATTCTCGCTCTATGCAGACGACCTGCTTCTGTATGTATCGGACCCATTAGAGGGGATGGAAGAAATCATGAGGACTCTAGGGGAATTTGGCCGGTTTTCGGGGTATAAGCTAAATATGGGGGAAAGTGAGGTGTTTGCGATCCAGGCGAGGGGACAGAAGGGGCGATTGGGGGTGCTGTCGTTTAGATTAGTAGGGGGAAACTTTAGGTACCTGGCATTCAAGTGGCGCGGGAATGGGACCGGCTGCATAAATTAAATCTGGCCAGACTAGTAGACCAAATGAAGGACGATTTTCAGAGATGGGACATGCTCCCATTGTCATTAGCTGGGAGGGTGCAGACGGTAAAGAAGGTTCCTGTTCGTGTTTCAATGTTTCCCCATCTTTATTCCGCTGGTCAACAAAGTGATCTCTGGCTTTGTTTGGGCGGGCAAGACCCCATGGGTAAGGAAGGTAATGCTTGAGCGGAGTCGGGAAGAGGGTGGGCTGGCGCTGCCAAATTTTAGTAACTATTACTGGGCGGCGAATATAGCCATGATCAGGAAGTGGGTGGTGGGGGAGGGGTCGGCATGGGTGCATATGGAGGCGGCTTCATGCAAGGGCACCAGTTTGGGGGCTTTGGTAACTGCACCTCTGCCATTCCTGCCGGCATGGTACTCCACCAGCCCCGTGGTGGTGGTGCGGCCCTGAGAGTCTGGGGGCAATGGAGGAGACATGAGGGAGCAGAGGGAGCATCGGTCTGGTCCCCAATCTGTAATAACCACCGGTTTGCCCCGGGAAGTATGGATGGGGGTTCCGGATATGGCGGAGAGCAGGGATTGTGAGGATGGGGGATATGTTTATAGAGGTGAGCTTTCCGAGTATGAGGAGGAGAAGTTTGGGTTGACGGGGGGAAATGAATTCAGGTACCTGCAGGTGCGGGACTTCCTACATAGACAGGTGTCAACCTTCCCGCTCATACCGCTAAGGGGGATTCAGGACAGGGTAGTTTCCAGAGGGTGGGTAGCAGAAGGGAGCGTCTCTAACATTTACAAGGAACTTATGGGGTCAGAGGAGACGCAGACCGAGGAGCTGAAGCGCAAGTGGGAAGAGGAGCTGGGAGGAGAGATAGAGGATGGCCTATGGGTGGACGTGTTGAGTAGAGTCAACACGTCCACAACATGTGCCAGGCTCAGCCTGATACAATTCAAGGTTGTTCACCGGGCTCACATGACAGTGGCCCGGATGAGCAGATTCTTTGGGGTGGAAGACAGGTGTGCAAAATGTGCGGGAGGACCAGCGAACCATGTCCACATGTTCTGGACATGCCCGAAGCTTAGAGGATTTTGGCAGGGGTTTGCAGATGTCATGTCCACGGTGTTAAAAACAAGCGTGGCGCTGAGTCCAGAGGTGGCGACTTTTGGGGTGTCGGAAGACCCGGGAATCCAGGAGGAGAACGAAGCAGACGCTCTGTCCTTTGCTTCCCTGGTAGCCCAGAGACGGATACTGTGAGCTTGGAGGGACTCAAAGCCCCTGAAGTCGGAGACCTGGCTATCGGACATGGCTAGCTTTCTCTGTTTGGAGAAAATCAAGTTCGCCTTGAGAGGGTCAATGTTAGGGTTCGCCCGGAGGTGGCAGCCGTTCACCGACTTCTTCGCGGAAAATTAATCGTCAGCAGAGGGAGGGAGGGAGGGGGGGTTAGTTTAGCTTAGAGTAGGGGGTTAATAAAGGTGGGACCTGTAAGGGAGGAAGACGGTTTTTGCACTATGTTTATAGTTTCATGTACATTGTTTGTTGTGTTGTTGTTATAATACCAAAAAATACCTCAATAAAATGTTTATTAAAGAAAAAGTGATAGAGCCCACTGACTGGGTCAGTTCAATGGTGTATGTAAAGAAGCCGAATGTGGATCTTCAAATATGTATAGGTCCAAAAGATCTAAATGACACCATCAAAAGGCAACATTAACCCATTCCAAAGCGTGAAGAAATTAAGGAGGCAATTGGTGGTGATTTTATGTGACCCGTCCGTGACTTTCATGTTTTCACAACAAACGCCCATCCTCACTCTCACTTTTCTCGTTGCCCGCCAGCGTGAAATCATGGTTGGGGTCTGATTGCATCCAAAGGCGTTGACTGCATCTGCTTCCGGGCCTGCCGATGGCACTCGCTCGACAAGCGCAAAATCCAGGACAGTTACTCATCTGCTCTCAAGTAAAGCTGCAAACAAATTTGTGGACACATTTTGTTGACATTGACTGTGATTTTCTTGTTAGTTAGACAATTTCAAAGTGGTTGTAGTTTCTATCGAGCACTCTGAACTCTTAATGGACTCTACTACCTCAGTTAATTTCTTCATTGTGGTCCTTCTGAGAATGCCACTCTGGCAAGAGGAGCAGAAGAAAGAAAAGTAGCCACAATAGAAGGATAGAACAAACATAACCGCAGCTTGAGAGAGACCAAATAGAAAGAGCCTTGTTGGGAAGAATCTTTACCTTCTCAATGGAGTATGACCCAGTGCAGAATATCTACATTTCTCTGAGGTGCAATGCATAAAGAGACCTCACTTCCCTATGGACACTGTCACAGTGTTTTATTGCTTCTCGCAACAAGACCAGTACCATCTGTCACCAGATCTTATTGCCTGTTTCAGTCAAGGTCACTGCGGCTGGAAGTTCTTTGCCTCTGGCTCCTTCTGGCTACCACACGTGTATCAGTAAAATCCCTGAGTCTGCAGTTCATTCTTGCATCAAGCAGTTGCATGTTTGTTACAGCACATACATTAATCATTTTCCCATTGGATACCTGTAACCAGCAGGATCGACTCTTGGAGTTTCCACATATTGCACAACTCCATTACCTTCATGAATGACAAGGGCTTCCAGATGCGATTGTATTTTACCATGACTGTGACTATGTTATAGATGGAAACAAGACTCCTGATTTAGAACAAAGTATGAAGCAATATAGATACTCACGTCAAGAGCTACGGATTGCTTTGCCCAGGACTTATTCACTTGGTCATACATTATGGTGTTGTTGATACCAAGGCCACAGAAAATGACAAATGCCTGAAACAAGTTTCAAAAGAATCAGAATTTAGGAATGTCAGTTCTACCTGTATAATGTTTCTCCATTGTTAAATACCTCACATTAATAATGACTTTAAATTTTAAAGTTAATACTTTGACTTTTTCACTTCCATGTTTTAGATGATTTTTTTCTGCAAAAAGTGAACCACTCTAGTGTAAAATAGCATTCAATTCCATAATTGGAGATAAACCTAGAGCTTATCAACATGCATCATTTTCTAGCATTGCTCCATATATCGAACAATGTCTTTCCAATACATTTTACTTGTTTGTCAGCCACCTGACTTTCACTGGTCATTTCAATCTTGAAAATTGTAATGCAGATTTTAAAGACATAGAAGTTATTTTCTGGGTCTTTAAAAGATTGATCTGGTGAAAAGAAAATCAGATCTGAGAAAGAACAGTAGAAGCCTTTGGTTATAGATATCGGCTGTTATGTTTAATGGTGAATACTTTTGCAATTCTGTGACTGCTAAATAGAATTGATGACATCAACATCACCCTTATGAATGAAGTGTGTCTTTATACAACGTTGCTCAATGACCATAATAATTCTCATGATTTTCCAGGAATCTACAACTAAATCCACATAGAATGAAATGAAATTATGCCTATCACTACTCTTAAGGGTTCTGCTATTTATTATATAGTTCCCATCTGCACGAGACCTTCCAAAATGCATTACCTCACATTTTTCGGGATTAAACTCCACATGCCATATCTTCGCCCAAGTCTCCAACCGCAAAGTTACTAATCAAACCAGTTACATTTTCCCCAAATCATTTATATATATTACAAACAGCAAGGGTCCCAGCACTGATCACTGAGGAATGGCATTAGTCACAGCCCTTTCATTCAGAAATGCACTCTTCCACTACTACACTCTGTCTTCTCTGACCGAGCTAGTTCTGTATCCATCTTGCCAGCCCATCCCTGATCTTGTGCATCTTCACCTTCTGTACCAGTCTGCCATGAGGGACCTTGTCAAAGGCCTTACTGAAATCCATGTAGACAGCATCCACTGCCCTACCCTCATCAATCATCTTCTTCACTTCCTCGAAAAACTCAATCAAGTTCAAGAGACACAACCTCCTCTTCATGAAACCATGTTGCCTCTCGCTAATCCGTCCAATGATTTCCAAGTGGGAGTAAATCCTGTCTCGAAGAATCCTCTCGAATAATTTCCCTACCACTGACATAAGGCTCACCGGCACGTAATTACCTGGATTATCCTTGCTACCCTTCTTAAACAAAGGAACAATATTGGCTATTCTCCAATCCTCTGGGACTTCCCCTGTAGCCGGTGAAGATACAAAGATTTCTGTCAAGGCCCCAGTAATTTCCTCCCTTGCCTCTCTCAGTATTCTGGGGTATATCCCACCAGGCCCTGGGGAATGTTTTTCAAGACCCTCAGTACCTCCTCGTTTTTGATTTCAACATGACCCAAACTATCTGTGCACCCTTCCCCTGACTCATCATCCACTAAGTCCTTCTCTTTGGTGAATATTGACACAAAGTACTCATTTAATACCTCACCCATTTCCTCTGGCTCCACACATAGATTCCCTCCCCTGGCCTTGAGTGGGCCAATCCTCTCCCTGGCTACCCTCTTGCTCTTTATATATGTATAAAAAAACCTTGGGAATTTCCTTAATCCTGCTGGCCAATGACTATTTGTGACCCCTTTTAGCCCTCCTGACTCCTTGCTTAAGTTTATTTCTACTTTCCTTGTATTCCACACTTGCTTTGTGTGTTCCCAGCCTCCTAGCCTTGACAAATGCTTCCTTTTTCTTTTTGACTAGGCTCACAATATCTCAAGGTTCCCGGAACTTGCCATACTTATCCTTCATCCTTACAGGAATGTGCTCGTCCTGAATTCCTATGAACTTACACTTGAAAGCCTCCCACATGCCAGATGTTGATTTGCCCTCAATCATCAGCCCCTAATCTACATTCTTCAGTTCCTGACTAATATTGTGTAATTAGCCTTCCCCCAATTTAGCACCTTCACCTGAGGACTACACTTATCTTTATCCATCAGTACCTTAAAGCTTACTGAATTGTGGTCACTGTTCCCGAACTGCTCTGCTAAAGAAATGCCGACCACCTGACCAGGCTCATTCCCCAATACCAGGTCCAGTACAGCCCCTTCCCTAGTTGGACTATCTGCATACTGTTTCAAGAAGCCCTCCTGGATGCTCCTTACAAACTCTGTCCCATCCATGCCCTTGCACAAAGCGAGTCCCAGTCAATATCGGAGAAGTTAAAATCACCCACCACAACAACCTTGTTAGTTTCACACTTTGTCAAAATCTGCCGACATATCTGTTCCTCTATCTCCCGCTGGCTGTTGGGAGGCCTATCGTATACCCCCAACATTGTGACTACACCCTTCCTTTTCCTGAGCTCTGTTATATTACTTTACGGAATATATATATTACTCTTTGAATCAGCCGAGTTGATGAAATAAACAATAGTCTTCTTTTAAAGATGAATTAATTTAATGAGTAATATAAATAATATTCTGTGAGTCCTTTGTACTTAATATTCAACTAGTAAAAGAAATAAAATGCAGTAAAGATAACTAACTAACTATACAATGTAATAATGAAATAACTTATAACTTCTCTCTCTCTAGGTAATCTATGTCTTGTCTGTTCACTCTTTTGAAGCACACTCTCTCACAAAGAGCGGGAACGTCTTTCTTGTACCATCTGATAGTAAGACATCTAGTGTTGAATTGACTGTACTACATATACATACATTGATCATGTATATTCATATACAGAGATCATGACAAGCTCTACCCATTTTGCCTCGCTGTATGAGCCCTCTAGGTGTCCTCCCGCAGTATAGCTGTGATATTCTCCTTAACCAGTAGTGCAACTCCCCCACCCCTTTCACATCCCCCTCTATCCTGCCTGAAACATCTGTATCCTGAAACGTTAAGCTGCCAATTCTGTCCTTCCCTTAATCATATCTCTGTAATGGCAACAACATCATAGTTCCAAGTACTACTCCAAGCTCTAAGTTCATCTGCCTGACCTGTTACACTTCTCGCATTGAAACAAATGCCCTTCAGTCCACCTGACCCTCTTTGATCAGCAACCACCCCCTGCCTGCTCTTGCTCTGAATCTTACTGGCCCGACTCTCTAGTTCCCCCTCAGTTAATTCACCTTTGCTTTCGTTCCCACTCTACTCATGTGATCTCTGATGTTATTTTATGCAAATAAAGGTTTTAGGCAGTAGCCATTACATGGAACATGAGTGTGCAGTTGAAATTGAGTGGAATTTGAGAGCAGTCAGAGGGCCAACAGGTGTCTAAAGCAGCCGAGAATCATTTAAACTTCACTCTTCAACTTTGTGCAGGATATCGATGGTTGTGAGAGCCATTATGGCTTTGAATATTCAAGTACCTGCTTCTATGGAGATGATTCACGAATAACAGAAAAATACAGTGCAGAAAAGTTGATGGGGGAGGAGGAAAAGATGTCTTCCCTGGGCCCACCGAACACTCCAGGAGAGGCCACAGGCAAATGACAATGATAGTGTGTTTTCACAGTTACCGGACAAAGGAGCGGGTCCTGAAATGGGCCAAGGAAAATCATGTGTGGTGGGAAGGCAGCAACAATTGGATCTACCAGGATATCGGGGCAGCGCTGACAATGAGGCATGCGGCCTTTGATAAGGCAAAGTCGGCGCTATGTAAGAGCGGTGTGCCTTTTGATATGTTGCACCCTGCGAGGCTGAGTGTAACAGACAATTCCAAGAATCAGTTTTTTGAGACAGCAGCGAAGCGGGAGATACTGTTCTTTTCTTTGTTCATTGGGTCTGGGCCCTGGTGGGGGGCTACCTCACTAGGAGGCAGAGTTCAGCTAGCGAATGGGAGTGAAGTGGGGGGGAGGGGCTACAGCCTGTCGGACCTGTTAGGCAGGTTTTGATGAGCCTAGAAGGTGTGAATGGTGAGGGGAAGGGGATGGTGAAGAGAGATTATGGTTTGATGGGAGGTGGCTGAGGAATTTCTGGGATAGGGGAAGGAGAGGGAAGGGTATATTTCTGACAGTGACCAGGGTTTTTTCTTTGACACACTTTATGGGTGGGGCTGGTGGCCATCTTGGGTGGGCTCTGGTATTCGGGATTTGGAAGATAGAGGGGATTATCCCTCACAGTGAAAATGGCTGACTTGGGGGAGGGGGGTGAGAGATCCCCGGTCAGATTAGTTATGTGGAACATGGTAGGGGTTGGTGGGGGCCTAGTGAAATGAGCGAGCAATTTCTCTCATTTGAAGATTTTAAGGGCTGATGTGGTGCTTCTGCAGATGACCCACCTGCGGGTGAGGGATCAGACTAAGCTTCGGAAGGGCTGGGTGAGCCAGGTATTCCACTTGGGCTTTGATAGTACGGCAAGGGGTTTGACAGTCTTAATTAATAAAAGGTGTGTTTTCACGCAGGTAGTTCATGGCGAATCAGGGAGGTAGGTGCGCAATAGTTACTGGGATGTTGGAAGGTAAGCAGTGGTGTTGGTGAATGTGTACGCCCCAAATTGGCATGATTTAACGTTTATGAAGAGGTTGTTGAGCATAACACCGACGTAGACACGGGGCAGTTGATTTTGGGGGTGGACTTGAACAGTCTCCTGACCCCAAAATTAGATCAGTCTAAGCTAAAGTCATTGGCCCCTTCAGGGGTAGCAAGGGTTTATGGCAGAGATGGGGGGGAGGGGGGGGGGGTGGATTAACTGACATGGGTTGAATAGCCTGCCACATCTAGATAACCCCTGAGAATGTAATTTTGCTGTGAAAATATCTCTGCAGGATTTTAATTATTGACAGTTGCAGTTTCAATTAATTTCTCTGATTTTAAATCAAAACAGTGGAAGTATAGTTACTGTGCTACCGAACACTTGGCTGATCTCACAATAAGAAAATACTAATTGGTTCCTTTACCTCAAACAGTCGCTGGTCATCGTCATCAAAGGGTTTCCCATCAAGCCTATTGAGGACTTGTGCCACTCCTGAAAGTCAAATAAATGTTATTCGTAGACATGACAAGCTGCAATGGATTTTCCTGCTCCACAATTCCCACCGCAACTCATTGTACTTTTGGTCATCCCACCTGCGATTTCCCCGGCCTGGAAAACCCTGGCCTCAGTTACTGAATTCAAAGATAAATCATCTGAACATAAGACAACTGATTTGAAAATTTTCGTATTTAACCATTTTATTTTCATTTTTTTAAAAAACGTTAATACTTGCTCTTTAAATGAATTTATATTTTCTTCCCGTCCTCATTTATCATTTCCTTGTATTTGGCATCATATATTGCTAAGAGATTGCACCTTTGACCTGCAGACAGAGCATCACCAATGGATTGTGAAATCATCCATTGATCATACGTATGAATGGCCAAGGTTTTGCTTAATCTGTGCAAAGGGCATAGATACTTCTTGGTGTGTCTCCTTTACGACATGGCAGAATTTCCAGGAGAACTACAGCACCAACTCTCCATGGCATGCATTATTATAGTGTCATAGGCCGAGATTTTCCGGGGCCCCCCACTCGTCACAGGATTCGCTGAATCCCATGTCAGGTCAAAATTGGAATTTGCGACAGGCATCTCCCGGCCCACCATGTTACGTACCAGCGGGAACATGCAAAGTGCTCATCATTCATTTGAATGCTAATATCGATTTGGAATCCCAGTTCTACTGTGGTCCATGTTGCTCCCGCCCTACCCCAGAGAGGAGTCATGCGGGCGTGGTTTGGTGTAAGTATTCAAAAACAGGTTCCTGGCAGCTTGCAGTCTGAGGGGTGGCAAGAGGGTGAGTATAAGACCATAAGACATAGGAGCGGAAGTAAGGCCATTCGGCCCATCGAGTCCACTCCACCATTCAATCATAGCTGATTTCAACTCCATTTACCCGCTCTCTCTCCATAGCCCTTAATTCCTCGAGAAATCAAGAATTTATCAACTTCTGTCTTAAAGACACTCAACGTCCCGGCCTCCACCGCCCTCTGTGGCAATGAATTCCACAGACCCACCACTCTCTGGCTGAAGAAATTTCTCCTCATCTCTGTTCTAAAGTGACTCCCTTTTATTCTAAGGCTGTGCCCCCGGGTCCTAGTCTCCCCTGCTAATGGAAACAACTTCCCTACATCCACCCTATCTAAGCCATTCATTATCTTGTAAGTTTCTATTAGATCTCCCCTCAACCTCCTAAACTCCAATGAATATAATCCCAGGATCCTCAGACGTTCATCGTATGTTAGGCCTACCATTCCTGGGATCATCCGTGTGAATCTCCGCTGGACCCGCTCCAGCGCCAGTATGTCCTTCCTGAGGTGTGGGGCCCAAAATTGCTCACAGTATTCTAAATGGGGCCTAACTAATGCTTTATAAAGCTTCAGAAGTACATCCCTGCTTTTATATTCCAAGCCTCTTGAGATGAATGACAACATTGCATTTGCTTTCTTAATTACGGACTCAACCTGCAAGTTTACCTTTAGAGAATCCTGGACTAGGACTCCCAAGTCCCTTTGCACTTCAGCATTATGAATTTTGAGAGATTGAGAGAGAAATTGAGAGAGTATCCTCTCTCTAATTGCCTCCAGGTGGCTAGGGGACTCCTTCAAGGGAGGTGGGGGGTCAGGGGGGCTTGTGCTGGGCTGGAGGGGCTCAGGCTGAGGATTTATCCTGGGATGGAGCCATTTGGCTGCTCTTCTCATCTGCAGCCTTTAAGCCCTTTAAACAGTTGGTATCTAGAAATTAAAGTTCTCTCATTATAAAGTGAAAGTGTTCCCATCTGTATCCCTAAAACCTTTAAACAGTCTGTCAGTATGCCAAACTCAAAGATCTGTGGGATGAAGGTAAAAATAATGCCTTTGAAGTGGTGCAAACCTTTGAAGTGTTTTTTACACAGTCAATTTCATTGTCTTTTAAAGTACTGAAACCTGTTTTATGCCTAGAAGGCTATAAGCTTTGAACTGCATAGTTTACATTCAATTTCATGCACCGTTGCCTCTTAAAAGCTTTTCTTGATTGACAGGTCAAAGCAATTTCAAAGGGGAATTAAGATTGTTTATTTATATAGCTCTGCAGGGATCCATTAACTCAGGGATGCAGAGGGATGGCGCAGTGGGTTAGCCCTGCTGCCTCATGGCGCCGAGGTCCCAGGTTTGATCCTGGCTCTGGGTCACTGTCCGTGTGGAATTTGCACATTTTCCCCGTGTTTGCGTGGGTTTCGCCCCCACAACCCAAAGATGTGCAGGCTTGGTGGATTGGCCATGCTAAATTGCCCCTTAATTGGAAAAAATTTATTGGGTACTCTAAAGATTTTTTTTAAAACTCAGGTTCGCAGGTGAGTCTAATCTCCTGTCCCTATTGTTCAACCAACACACTGTTCTATTACCCCATTTATCTTAGATTAATAATTTCTCATTATATGCTGATCAGCTCATGTGTGTTTCCATCAAAAAAAATAGAACCATCTGGAAGTAAGTCAGTCCTCAGTAGAATTCCACCATCAACTAGCAATCCGGAAAATCTCGGCTAGCGATGAGGACTGTCAGAGGATACAGCAGGATTAGATCGTTTGGAGACTTGGGCGGAGAGATGGCAGATGGAGTTTAATCCTGACAAATGTGAGGTAATGCATTTTGGAAGGTCTAATACAGGTAAGGATTATACAGTGAATGGTAGAACCCTCAAGAAGAGTATTGTCAGTCAGAGAGATCTTGGTGTACAGGTCCACAGGTCACTGAAAGGGGCAACACAGGTGGAGAAGGTAGTCAAGAAGGCATATGGCATGCTTGTCTTCATTGGCCGGGGCATTGAATATAAAAATTGGCATGTCATGTTGCAGCTGTATAGAACCTTCGTTAGGCCACACTTGGAGTATAGTGTTCAATTCTGGTCGCCACACGACCAGAAGGATGTGGAGGCTTCAGAGAGGGTGCAGAAGAGATTTACCAGAATGTTGCCTGGTATAGAGGGCATTAGCTATGAGGAGAGGTTGAATAAACTTGGTTTGATCTCACTGAAACGACGGAGGTTGAGGGGCGACCTGATAGAGGTCTACAAAATTAGGGGCATAGACAGAGTGGATAGTCAGAAACTTTTTCCCAGGGTAGAGGGGTCAATTACTAGGATGTATAGGTTTAACGTGTGAGGGGCAAGGTTTAGAGGAGATGTACGAGGTAAGTTTTTTACACAGAGGGTAGTGGGTGCCTGGAACTCGCTGCCGGAGGATGTGGTGGAAGCAGGGACGATAGTGACATTTAAGGGGCATCTTGACAAATACATGAATAGGATGGGAATAGAGGGACACGGACCCCGGAAGTGTAGAAGATTTTAGTCAGCATGGTCGGCGCAGGCTGGGAGGGTCGAAGGGCCTGTTACTGTGCTGTACTTTTCTTTGTTCTTTAGTAGAAAGAGTGATTGAGGAGGAAGAAAGACCCAAAACAGTGTTGGTTTTTCCTCCCTCTTTTCTTTCCTTTCCTCTCCATGGAGGGATATCCAAGTTTAGCATATTACTTCACCCTGCTACCCACACAGTCTGACTGAGAATTATTGAAATGATCCACTTGAGGCAGAGGAAATCAGCATGACAGGCAAAGCTGTTTTTAAAATAAATTTAGAGTACCCAATTATTTTTTTCCCAATTAAGGGGCAATTTAGTGTGACCAATCCACCTAACCAGCACATCTTTGGGTTGTGGGAGTGAAACGGGGAGAATGTGCAAACTCCACACGGACAGTGACCCAGGGCCGGGATTCGAACCCAGGTCCTCAACACCGTAGTCCCAGTGCTAACCACTGCGCCACATGCTGCCCTTGAGAGGCAATGCTGGAACGTACAATGAACCCTGTTGCATCTCGAGGTTTTTCTCTTTTGCTATCTTCTGAATCTTCCCCTCCTGACACCGGCGCATTTCAAGGGCACAGGCAGATCAGGGTAGCACAGTGACATCATTGACACCAGTGCGTTGGCCAGAGTTCTCCTACTCAAAGCCCTCCAGAGGACATCTGGAAGGGGTGTTGTGCTGGTTTGGGTGCAGGGAGGAATGGGGGATGGGGGAAATTGGGACGATGTGGGTGGGAAATGGGAGGAAAGCGGTGGGAGGAATTGTTGGGGAGTGATGTTGAGCTGACAAGTACAGCCTCGTCCTAAGAGAATTTTGAGATGATGTGGGCCTCCTTGGTCTTCCTGGAATATCGGACACTCAGCACAACCTGTCCTCCATCCTATGGCTCCTCCTTGGGGTAGTCCTCCAGTCCCTCCTGGTCCAGCTCCTCCTCAGATGAGTCCGCATGTCCTACCACCTCCTCCTGCTCCTCCTCCTCTTCTTGTCACCTGCTGCTTCTCCAGGTTGCGGAGAGCACAGCAGACCACCACAAAGTGGGAGACCCTCTGGGGGGGAATTCTGCTAGGTGCCGCTTCACAGCGCCAGGAACTCAGGTTCGATTCCCATTTGGGTCACTGTCTGTGTGGAGTCTGAACGTTCTACTCATGTCTGCATGGATTTCCTCCGGGTGCTTGGGTTTCCTCCCACAAGTCCCGAAAGGCATGCTGTTAGGTAATTTGGACATTCTGAATTCTCCCTCTGTGTACCCAAACAGGCGCCCGAATGTGGCGACGAGGGGATTTTCACAGTAACTTCATTGCAGTGTTAATTTAAGCCTACTTGTGGCAATAATAAAAGATTAGATTAGTGGTCAAAGCATTGGAACCTAATCTTGAGCAGCCCGATGCCCCACTCAGTGACAGCACGGGTGGCAACGTGGGTCTCAGTGTATCGGATCTCTGCCTCGGTCTCAGGCCTCCGCACCTGCATCATCAGCCATGTCCATGCAGTTATGCCTTCATCCCGCCATCCTGGGGTAGTCCTCGAAGACACCAGAGATCTCCGAGTGTCCCGGGATGTTGCTGTCATGCTTCAATGGTAGGGGTAAAGCACATGCATGATTCTGAGGTGGTAGTCACAAAAGATCTGAACATTCAGAGAGTGGAACGTCTTCCTGTTAATATAGAGCACTCCCTGATACCCCGGTGCTCGCAGGGCGACATGCCTGTGATTGATGGCCCCCATGGACATGGGGCATCCTGGCGACGGCAGCGAATCCTGCAGCCCAGGCATCTTGGTAGGCCTGTCGGGGTCGAAGGTATATCGTCTGATGCTCGGGCATACAGAGCATCTGTCACCTGCCGGATGCACCTGTGGGCGGATGACTGCAAGATGCCACACAAATCCCCGCTCGAGTCCTGAAATGACCTGGTGGCTCAGATGTTTAGGGCTGCAGTGACCTTCACGGCCACTGGGAGCAGGTGTCCTCCTCCTTCAGGTTATCCATTTTGGTAGGAATAATAGCAAACGGGATTATTATTTAAATGATAAAATATTAAAACATGTCGCTGTGCAGAGAGACCTGGGTGCGCTAGTGCATGAGTCGCAAAAAGTTGGTTTCCAGGTGCAACAGGTGATTAAGAAGGCAAATGGAGTTTTGTTCCTCATTGCTAGAACAAGAACATAGAACATAGAACATTACAGCGCAGTACAGGCCATTCGGCCCTCGATGTTGTGCCCACCTGTGAAACCACTCTAAAGCCCACCTACACTATTCCCTTATCATACATATGTCTAACCAATGACCATTTGAATGCCCTTAATGTTGGCGAATCCATTACTGTTGCAGGCAGGGCATTCCACGCCCTTACTACTCTCTGAGTAAAGAACCTACCTCTGACATCTGTCCTATATCTATCTCCCCTCAATTTAAAGCTATGTCCCCCCGTGCTAGACATCACCATCCGAGGAAAAAGACTCTCACTGTCCACCCTATCTAATCCTCTGATCATCTTGTATGCCTCAATTATGTCACCTCTTAACCTTCTTCTCTCTAACGAAAACAGCCTCAAGTCCCTCAGCCTTTCCTCATAAGATCTTCCCTCCATACCAGGCAACATTCTGGTAAATCTCCTCTGCACCTTTTCCAATGCTTCCACATCCTTCCTTTAATGCGGCGACCAGAATTGCACGCAATACTCCAAATGCGGCTGCACCAGAGTTTTGTACAGCTGCAACATGACCTCATGGCTCCGAAACTCAATCCCTCTACCAATAAAAGCTAACACAGCGTACGCCTTCTTAACAACCCTCTCAACCTGGGTGGCAACTTTCAGGGATCTATGTACATATATGTAGAGGGATGGAGTTTAAGACTAGGGAGGTTATGCTGCAATTGTGTAAGGTGTTAGTGAGGCCACACCTGGAGTATTGTGTTCAGATTTGGTCTCCTTACCTGAGAAAGGATGTACTGGCGCTGGAGGGTGTGCAGAGGAGATTCACTAGGTTAATCCCAGAGCTGAAGTGGTTGGATTATGAGGAGAGGGTGAGTAGACTGGGACTGTACTCGTTGGAATTTAGAAGGATGCGGGGGGGATCTTATAGAAACATATAAAATTATGAAGGGAATGGATAGAATAGATGCAGGCAGGTTGTTTCCACTGGTGGGTGAAAGCAGAACTAGGGGGCATAGCCTCAAAATAAGGGGAAATAGATTTAGGACTGAGCTTAGGAGGAACTTCTTCACCCAAAGGGTTGTGAATCTATGAAATTCCTTGTCCAGTGAAGCAGTTGAGGTTCCTTCATTAAATGTTTTTTTAAGATAAAGATAAATCGTTTTTTGAAGAATAAAGGGATTAAGGGTTATGGTGTTCGGGCCGGAAAGTGGAGCAGAGTCCACAAAAGATCAGCCATGATCTCATTGAATGGTGGAGCAGGCTCGAGGGGCCAGATGGCCTACTCCTGCTACTAGTTCTTATGTTCTTATGTTCCTTTACGGGGGTGCCATGTGTGCAGGGATGTGGCACAGGTGCCGCACTGTTTCTCTGCTGAGACGTAGTCTGCTGTGGCATAAGATGCCCGTCAACTCATTGAATGACCAACAACACTATTACACCTTGGGCCGCCACTGGCCTCCCCCTCTGTGTCTGTCCTCAGCCTGATGGGCAGCTAGGTCTTCAGGGTGCGCGGCGACCCCCTGCACATGTGGTGCCACCTCCAGTTTGCATTGTCCCTGCTGCCTTCTGTGGTGTCTGCCCACCTCGGCTGCCACAGGCACAGCGAGGGCAGCCTCTGTGGTATTCACACCAGCAAACATCGCTTTATCTGGATGGAATTGGAGAAGGAGGGAGACCTACAGTCCGTTAGGGCTTCCATCCCGAGACCCTTAAATCCCCAAAGCCTCCCCCACCCTTACCATGACTGTCCTGCCTTCTCTAAGATTGCCATTCAGTGAGCCAGTTGTGCTTACTTACCTTGCTCTGTGCACTCACCCGGGCCACAACAGGAGATCTAGACCCCAGACCTCTGCTGGGAACATTAGGGAGGCTGTGCTCAGCTGCCCTCTGCTCATCCACACACTTACCTTTGGCCAAGTGAGAATGCGCAGTGGTGAAGTCTGCTGTTTAGTGTTTGATTGTTCGCAGCTGCTTTTATGGTGCTGACGCTCCTACAGTATAGGCACACTGTCCAGGCATCAAAGTTTGCTGGACATGCAGTGCTCTAATCATCCTCCGAGACATGGAACCTGTGCCTTCGAGGAGGCTCTTGAGAGTTCAAGAGTGTGTTTCAAATCCCTCATTTGAAATAGCCTTCAACTAGAGGCTGCTCACAGTCAAAGGGGGTGAAATTGACTTTGAGGAGAGAAGCCATAGCTGGGTTCTGTCCTGGAAGAGTTTGGTAGGACTCCATTACATTTCAATATGGCTTGTAAGCCTCGCAGGCAGAAAGCACCCCCCCCCCCCCCCGCCCCGCCCCCACCGGCCCAGGGGCGACCCCCGACCTGAAAGATTCCAGCTCCCCGAATAAACCCCAACCCCCTGAAGAGTCTCCCACCTTCCCAAGCACTGGGGCAGCAGCTCCGGTGCCCAGGAGCTGCATGCCAGTAAATGGAAAAGCCTACTCACCTCCTCACTTCTCAGTAACCATTGCACCAGTACCTCATTTTTGAAAAGGAGTACTAAACGGTGCCCACGTGACTTCCCGCTGGGGATTCGGGTAATTCCCGGGAGGCTACTGCATTCAACTTCAGCCTCGTTAATGAGATTGAAGTTAATACGTATTAGGGTGAATGATATTCTCGCCATTAAAAATGTTTTTTCCAATTAAGGAGCAATTTAGCTTGGCCAATCCACCTACCCTGCACATGTTTGGGTTTTGGGGGTGTGAGACCCATACAGACATGGGGAGAATGTGCAAACTCCACATGGACAGTGACCTCGGGCCAGGATTGAATCCGTGTCCTCGGCGCCGTGAGGCAGCAGTGCTAACGACTGCGCCACCGTGCCACCCATCCTCGTCATTTTTGGGTGAGATCCGAAACTCGCCATCGGGAGCGGGCTGGGTGAATTGCAAAATGGTTCGTGCCTGACGCAAATCTCGATTATCCCCCTCCCGCTATTCGCCCGGCGTGCCCTGATCCGCGCCGGGCTCAACATGGTCGCTGAATTGCACCCATTAGTTTTGAAAACTAATCACATCAAATGTTGAAATAAATTTAAACAAATTACAAGATTCACTAACACATACCAATTATCTGATGGCCACTGTTCCATATTGGTACGCAAAGGACTGAACGAGTATGGAAACCAGAAATCTGATCAGCCTAAATGAAAAAACAAAGAAGTTAATTTAAATGGTGTATTTCATATCAAAAGTCAGGCTTTAATCTTAATTGAGAACTGATTAAATTATTGCACAGTAGAAGTTATCAGACAACAAACCTTCTGAAGATATCAACTAAGCAGATTGGTATAGTGGGGCACTTAGTCAGAAACAATCCATGTACAAACTCAGGTAAAGTAAGTAAGCATAATGTAAGCAGGAATAATATTTAACTATTTCCATGTTCCATTACAATGAGTATAGAATTGCCCCTGCTGCTATAGTTAAATGTATTCCCCACATTTAATATATGCTATGAATTATGACTCTATTTGGTCAAACAGCAAATTATGGGACATTAATACAGTATTAGTTTGTTGCATATTCTATATTTAGAGGTTATTAAGTTGCAAAGTACCTAGATAATGAAAGACATTTATCGTTTTCAGGAACAACTATGTCAAGTAACTCAGTGATGTGCAATATTTATGATCCAATATGCGACTTTTTATGACATGTAAAAGTTTTGGGTATAGGGAGGAGTATATTATGAAAACTATAATATTGTCCAGGAAGTGTGCAGTATAGTTCAAAAATCTAATTTATTTTAATTCAGAATCCAAAAACAGGGCTTAAATTTTCTGAATCCTTTTGCATTTAAACTTGTCGATCAGTGGAATTTGTAACTATCCATTTGTGCATGGATACAGTTAACTAAAGCTCCAGATGTATGTCCTCTGTAACAGTAATCTGGGATTTCTACTTTCTAACCATTTATCTGAAGAGATTTTATAGAAGAGGTTTCATAGAATCACAACAGTGCAGGAGACGATTCGGCCCATCGAGCCTGCACCGACCCTCCAAAAAAGCACTGCCCAGCCCTATCCCCGCAACACCACCTAGCCTGCACATCTTTGGACTGTGGGGGGAAACCAGAGCACCCGCAGGAAACCCACACAGGCACGGGGAGAACCTCCAAACTCCACACAATCACCCAGGGTCAGAATCAAACCCGGGCTCCTGGCACTGTGAGGCAGCAGTGCTAACCACTGTGCCACCGTGCTGCAAGGAAAGCAAAAAACATTTTCTTAAAGAAAGTTGGTCAAACATTTGATAGTTTCAGTTGGTAAGGTCAGTGTATGGCTGAACGGTACTGAACAGAAGGTTCCATGTTCAATTTGCAGCTTGTGGGGAATTAGCTAATCTCATTGACCTCCATGTCCTCAAATAAAAATAAGTCAGACAGCTTTTCTGCTCCTGTTCACTTTCCAGTGGCCCCAGTTGTATACATGTCGATGAGAAGAGGATTAGGTTCAGCTTTGGTTTCCCCTCTCTACCTATAATTGAATGATCCATTTATGATGTCTGATTTCACACAAGCCGAGTGACCACTTTGCGAGGTATCAGATGGCATCAGCACCCATAGAACTATACCCCAACATGAATCACAACTTTCAGGGTGGGAAGAGAGAAAACTGAAGGAGCGTGTTTTTCAAAAATGAAACTGGAAAAGTGAAGTTAGTAAAGACCATCTGCGGGATTTTCTGTCGGTGCTCTGTCAGATGGGTATGAGGGATGGGCTGGTCTGGGCTGGCAAGAGTGGCAGTGTGGGGGGCAGAGGGAGGGGAATAGGTGGATGTTGTGGGTGTGCTGGGCTCCCTCCCACCGACCACCCCCACCACCATCAATGAGAGATTGAGAGATATCTGCCATTAACTAGTTCTGTAATGTTCATTGGGTAAGCAATAGACCGTAATAAATTATTTTTGTCTTTGGGGGTCTGGTGGGACTTTAGATTTTTGAAATAATGTTTGCTACCATCGTGTTTTGAGGCTTTAATTCCTCATTTCTACTGAGTCTTTTATTGCAGTAACATGCATCCTCATATATCTCCTAATTCTGATTAGGAACAACATTAATAGGAACTGGGGGCAAATCATCCATGAGTTCCCCCAGCTGCAGCCATGCATGGTGGCACAATGGTTAGCACTGCTGCCTCACAGCGCTAGGGACCCGGGTTCGGTTCCGACGTTGGGAAACTGTCTGGTTGGAGTTTTGCACTTTCTCCATGTGTCTGCGTGGGTTTCCTCTGGGCACTCCGGTTTCCTCCCATAGTCCAAAGATGTGCATTGGTCATGCTAAATTGCCCCTTAGGGTGGGGTTGCAGGAATAGGTCGGGGATTGGACCCAGGTAGTGTGGTCGTTCAACGTGTTGGTGCAGACTCAATGGACTGAATGGCCTCCTTCTGCACTGTAGGGATTCTCTAATTCAATGATGTCCTGCAGAAACTAAAAGGAAGTAATGGGCAGGAGGAATAATTTATTTTTAAAGAGATGATTTTTAAATTAACAAATATAGCTTGCCTTCCAATCTGAATGTGAGAGAAAATTGTGCTTTGTAATTACACACAATTACATTAAAGCAAGAACTATCTGCAAGACAGAAATTCCCACAGAAGAACTTAAACGGCAGAATTCAAGTCAACTGTGGCAGATCAGAAACATGTCTATGCACACATAGAAGCAGGTGTTTTGATATGTTACAGGCAAATAGAATTGACTTTAAACCCTTTCTGTAAAATATCCAAGTTAACGCTGTGAAGGATCAAAGCTCACTTCTAGAAAGACTTCCTCTTGATTCTGCTGAGATAGGCTTCTGAAATTAGTCAATTTAATATAATGGTACATGGAATTCGATATGAATAGATTTGAGTTCAGCATCTATTATGAGACTGTCCCACTAATGTCAGCCAGGTATTATTGTATCTTTTGGCTGATGAGCATTAAGTAGCCTGACTCTCATGATGAGGTATTTATTGACAATACTGGAAATACATTTGGTAGCTTCCTGCCTTTCATCAGCTCTTCTTTTTTGAGCGTTATAGAAATGAACACACAAAGGCTTTGTTCGGTAGTCTCAGTTCACATACAGGTTCATTTTTTATGTACTGGTGCAGGTTTCGGGCTATTTGGTGGGCATTATATTACAAGTTGAGTATCCTTCATCGGAAACCTTTGGGGCAGGATGAGTTTCAGTATTCAGATATTTTCGGATCCACCGTATATATGCTAGGCCTACTTACATTACAATACCATAAGCCTAGGCTAGCTATAGTCTACAAATACTCGGTTGTTTCTCCACCTGTCAATTCTCACACACCGTACCTGTTAACACTTACTCCATCTGTAATACAATATTACATTACTTTTTAAACATACAAATTAACTGTATATTCATTCAAAAAGCATTTGGTTTTTTGATATGTTGGGTTTTCGGATGGATAGTTAAAGGATATTCGACCTGTAGTTTGTGAGCCAAGGGGGTGTAAGCTAAATGTTGTAGACTGAGTGGAACAGTGGGATGGACACTGGCCTATTATTTCTAGGTATCATTTACTACCTTGGGTGGACGTAAAAGATCTTCATGTCACAATTCAAAGAAGATGGGGGAGTTCGCCTGGTGTCCCGGCCAATAGTTATCCCTCAACCAACAACGGCAACAGATATACAGTTTGTGAGACCTTGCAGGGCACAAATTGACTTCTGCGTTTCACTCCATTGACAGTCACTACCTTTCAAAAGTAGTTTACTGGCTGGAAAGCACATCGAAGGATCCTGAGGTCATGAAAAGTGTTATAAAATGCAAGTTCTTCTTTTTTCAGATTCAAATGCAGCCCAAGTTGATGGACGAGTCTTCTCTCTCCGCTAGCTGTAAAGATTTTGTACAGAATAAGTTTGGGCAATTTCAAGCCAGTTGCTTGTAATCTGGTGTTAATTGGCAGTCTCACTCAGATGCTACAGGATGGCAGATGTGAAACAGGAAAAATGCCACATTGATGCAGTAGAGGGTGCTCTTTTCAGCTTGAGGCTACAGTCGGTTGTTCGCATAATAAAGGAAGCTTTATTGTGCTACGATATATCTGACCGTGGATTGCTCGCTGGTGAAAGGCTGAAACTGAAGTGTTTCATTCTTCAGTGTAAACATTTCTCATCTTGAGGAGCACAAAAGATTGGGGGTTGCATGGGGGTTAGAAGTTCTAATTCGGTAGAATGTGCTGAGTGTTCTTCTGCTAATTTAGTTTAACTTTAATAATGAGATACATAGATGTTGGCCCAAACCACACAGCCTGCTATCCTTGTCATTGAAAAGATAGGAATACACTAGCAGGCTGCTTCATTTCAGGGCAAAAAATCTTCTGTTTAACCCAATAATATGCCAGTTGACAGTGAAAAGCTTTTGACATTGAGCATATGACTAAAGTTTTCATACCCATTATGTTCTTTACAATAATGTTTATTTTGAAGCATTGTAAAGGGATTTTAATGGGTTTCTTTATTCAAGTTTGTTTTCAAAATATTTTAGTCATATTTAAAAAAAACATGGTATGGAATTATCCCAGTGGACCTCTATTAATCCTGTGGCACTAAATTGACATCACGACTGTTACAACTTCAGATTATTTTACATTACAGGACTATGGATGTCAAGTTCTGCCCCTTATCGATTATACTCCTTCATTTAACCTGATATTCAGGTAAGCCACCCACAAAAATAAAGGTCTAGCAAATCTGAATTCAGGATGTGTCTTTGAATCTTTCTAAATACAGAACGGTTCTCCATCTGCTCACTGTAGCAATTGGTTCCCATGATTATAGAGTGGAGCATCAAGGAGATCAGCATCCAGCAGACATGTTGTAAAAGGGGACAGCACCTCACAGAAGTAACTCTCCTAAAACACGAGAATTTGTATAGTTATGTCATTTGAGAACTAGTTTGAAGGTTTACTCACTTCAGTGTCGAATCGTGGATCTTGATATGCATCACTGATGTTCACTGGAAGACCTGTTGAAGCTACAAGCTCAGCAATGCTGTTGTTAATTAGCCAATCCGAATATGATGTTTTTTCTATGCTGTCTTTAAAGCTTTTGAGAAACATAAAGGACACAATTACTTTAAACTCACAGCACACATCACTTAGTTTAAACTGTTGTACAGTTAAATTGGCCAAATTAGACAGATGTGCATTTAATCAACTAATTTTCTGAATACAAGCATATTACGACTAAACTTCAAAAGTACTTTTCGTCACCAAAGTGATGAATGGTGTCTCTGACAGTGCTACCAAGTATCACTGCTCACCAGTGCCAGCTTGCCGATGGTCAGTTTTCATCTTCCAACACCAATCATTTCCAGGCTTCATTACAGTCTTGGTCCAAACAGAGACCAATACCTTAGTCCAAAGAGAGCTGAATTCCAGAGATAAAGTGAGAGTGTCTGCCCTTGAGACATAGTCAGCATTTGGGTGAGCAGATCACCAAGGAGTTCTAGTAAAATTGAAGTCAAAGGGAATCAGTAGGGAAACTCTTCACTGGTTGGAGGCACACCTAGCACAAAGGAAGATTGTTATGGTTGGTAGCGACCAAGCATTTCAGCCCCAGGACATTGCTGTAGGAGTTCCTCAGGGAAGCATCCTGGGCTCTACCATGTCCAGCTGATTCAGCAATGGCATTCTCTCCAATATAAGGTCAAACAGTGCAAATATCCACTATTGATTGCAGTGTTCAGTTCCATTCGCCATTCCTCAGATAGGAAGAACTGCATGCTTATTCATAGCATCAGCTGGACAACATTCAGGCTTGAACAGATAAACAGCAAGTAATATTTGTTTCACTAAAGTGTCAAGCAAAGACCATCTCCAACAAGAGAGAGTCAACCACCTTGGCATTCAAAGACATTGTTCAAGATTCTCCATTTCAGTGTCTAAGGGTGTGATCCTCCGTCGGCCGACACTAGATTCGGGAAAGGCGATCGGGCGGAGAATCAGTCCTGACGCCAAAATCATGGTGGGCGCTGGGATCACACCAAATTGCAATTCTCTGGCACCTCGACAGCAGCGTCAATGCTTTCCACTCCGCATGTACAGTAAACGCCATTGACATATCATTAGTGGGTCTGACCTGGTATTCACTGGGGCATAGGCGATCCTCCGCCTCCGCCGGGGGTAATTCCCAATGGCGAGGTTCACTGGTGCTTTTAAAAATTGGGTAACAGGCACCATGGCTGATGAGGGAGAGAGAGAGAGGAGGGGAGATATGCAGAGGAGCCACCATGGGCTGCCAGTCATAGATGTTTACAGCATTGAAACAGGCCCTTCGGCCCAGCTTGTCCATGCCGCCCAGTTTCTATCACAAAGCTAGTCCCACTTGCCCACATTTGGCCCATATCCCTCTATACCCACCCTGCCCATGTAACTGTCTAACTGCTTTCTAAAAGACAAAATCATGCCCGCCTCTACCACTCCTCTGGCAGCCCGTTCCAGATGCTCACCACCCTCTATGTAAAGAAATTTCCCCTCTGGTCTCTTTTGTATCCCACCCTTCTCACCTTAAACCTATGTCCTCTAGTTCTCGACTCCTCTACCTTTGGGAAAAGATGTTGACTATCTACCTTATCTGTGCTCCTCATTATTTTATAGACCTCTATAAGATCACCCCAAAGCCACCTATGCTCCAGGGTAAAAATGTCCCAGCCTGTCCAGCCTTTCCTTATAACTCAAACCATCCTTGTAGATCTCTTCTGTACTCTTTCTCGTTTAACAATATCCTGGGTGAGCAGAACTGAACACCGAATTCCATATGCGGTCTTACTAATGTCTACAACTTCAACAAGACGTCCCAACTCCTGTATTCAATATTCTGACCGATAAAACCTAGTGTGGTAATGCCAGGTATTGCGGTACCTGAGAGGTGGATGACCATTGGTTAGACCCAGGAGTCTACCATTGGCTTATGTACATAGCTCCGCCCTGAGAGGCGGAGTATAAGAACCAATGCCGTCCCAGCAGCCTTCACTTTCTGTATCGAAGCTGCTGGGGAAGAGTTCTAGCAGATTAAAGCCTATTAGTTATGCCTCACCTTGTCTTGAGAGTAATTGATTGCGCATCAATTTAATCGGCTACACCTTCAGTTGAAAGGATGGATCTCCGTATCAAACCGGAGTGCCTTCAGCTCAGCCCCCACGCGGACAACTCTGCTGCTGTTTTCAAACATTGGCTGGCGTGCTTTAAGGGCTACCCCGACATGGCTGCCGACACCCCCCCCACGGAAGGACAAAAGATGCATCTCCTACGCTCACGGGTCAGCCCTGGGATCTACCCTCTTATCGAGGAGGCGGCGAATTATGCTGCCGCGATCGAGCTGCTAGAAGGACATTATGTCCGCCCTGTGAACCAGGTCTACGCTCGTCAGCTGCTGGCGACTAGGAGACAAAGCCCCAAGGAAACGTTCTACCGGGCGCTGCTGGTGCTGGGCCGAAACCGTGGCTGCCCGCCAGTTTTGGGGAACGAGCACACGGAACTTTTGATCAGGGATGCTTTCGTGGCAGGTATGACCTCCCCGATATCCGCCGAAGGCTCCTAGAAATGGACACTCTGGGACTTGCAGAGGCACGGGCCCTGGCGGGGTCCATGGACGTTGCATATAAAAACGCGCTGTCCTTTGCTCCCAATCGCGTGGCGGCCCCCTGGGCTGCGTGGCACCCCATAGCGGCAGCCCCTCAGACCTTTCTCCTGACCCCGCAGGCCTGCGCGGCGAGACGGCCCGCTAACGCCGCCGGACACCACTGTTTCTTCTGCGGGCAGGTGAATCATCCCCGCCCGCGCTGCCCGGCCCACACTGCCACCTGCAAAGGGTGCGGCAGGAGGGGCCACTATGTGCGGGTCTGCCAGTGCCGTGCTGTGGCCACGGTCTCCAGCGACTATCGCAACCCCCCTTTCAGGCCCGACCGCCCAGCGCTCACCGCCACCCCCCTATCCTAAGGCCACGTGCGATCCACGGGAGTGGCCATTTTGCCCCCCGGACACCACGCTGGACGGGTGGGCGCCGCCATTTTGTCGCTCGCCGCCGCCATCTTCTTCATCCCCGGACACCATGTGCGACCCATGGGTGATGCCATCTTGGATGGGGCCCCAGGCCCAACAGCACAGCCGACTACATGCTGCCCGACCAGAACTCTCCATTACTTCAGCTGGCCTCAGTGACTCTGGGCCAGAGTCGGGCCCGGACGCTTGCGAAAGCTACAACGACGATCTCCATCAATGGCCACGTGACGTCGTGCCTGAGTGACTCTGGGAGCACGGAAAGCTTTGTTCACCCTGACACGGTAAGGCGCTGTTCTCTTGTCACCCATTCCGTAAATCAAAGGATCTCCCTGGCCTTCGGGTCACACGCGGTGGAGATAAAGGGGTTCTGCCTCGCGAACCTCACTGTCCAAGGCAGGGAATTCCACACTTTCCGCCTGTACGTCCTGCCGCACCTCTGCACAGCCACCCTCCCTGGGCTGGATTTCCAGTGCCATCTGCAAAGCCTGACTTTTCAATTCGGCGGCCCTATACCCCCCCTTACTGTCTGCGGCCTCGCGACCCTTAAGGTCGACCCGCCTTCCCTGTTTGCGAACCTCACCCCAGATGGCAAACCCGTCGCCACCAGGAGCAGACGGTACAGTGCCCAGGACCGGACCTTCATTAGGTCGGAGGTCCAGAGGCTGCTGAGGGAAGGGGTCATCGAAGCAAGCAACAGTCCCTTTAGAGTACAAGTAGTGGTGGTAAAGACCGGGGAGAAACATAGGATGGTCATTGACTACAGTCAGACCATCAACAGGTTTACGCAGCTGGATGCGCACCCTCTCCCCCGTACAGCCGACCTGGTGAACAGGATCGCGCAATACAAGGTTTTCTCCACGGTGGATCTCAAGTCTGCCTACCACCAGCTACCCCTCTGTAATGGTGACCGCCAGTACACTGCCTTTGAAGCAGGCGGGCGGCTCTATCACTTTTTAAGGGTTCCCTTCGGTGTCACGAATGGGGTCTCGGTCTTCCAGCGAGAGATGGACCGAATGCTTGACCGGTACGGCTTACACGCAACGTTCCCGTATCTGGATAACGTCACCATCTGCGGCCATGACCAGCAGGACCACGACACCAACCTCCGCAAATTTCTCCAGACCGCGAAAATCCTTAATCTGACATACAATAAGGATAAATTGTTGCTCTTATTAGCCTTAGTTTTATTAGCTCTAATCTGTCACTTTTGCTCACGAGTCGCCAGGTATCTTTCTGATACCGCCACGTGGTTCAAGTCCAAGTAATGATTAATAATGCAGCACACCGCTTAATAAAAGTTACATCAACGATCATTTATTATATACAGCAATAAATACTTATACAATAATCCTACTTCTAGACTACTACCTACCACTAAAGGCCAACACTTAACTTTGGTGATGGCCCACCAGGTCAGGGAAACGAATGGTCTATCGAATTGGGTCTGGCCTGCGGGATTCAAAAAGGCTGGTACGAGTCGATAGTCTGGAGCACCTATCTGGTAGCGATCGCTGGAGTAAAACTTACTTGTTTCTTTTGTCGAAGGGTCTCAAAGGTTGCGAGCAGGAGAAGAAGGGTCGATCTGAACTTGGCCCCTATTTTTATAGTCCCTAGGGGCTTCCCGCCTCTCGGGGCGGACCTTGACCCTGGTTCCAAGTGATTGGACTTGGTCCCAATCACTTGGTTCGATATGCTCCAATAACGGGGCGATTCCTTGATCGGGGGGATGGTCGTCCACCTTTCTTTGTCTCAGCCCCTGCTGGCGCCGAAAGGTCTGGATCGGCTTTGTGTTGCTAATGTGTAGCAATTGTTCCCGGGGATGGCTGCTTACTATGCAGATGGCTGGGTTGTTGTGATGTTAATGGCTGCAGGTATCGGTCTGGGCCGACTTCCCCAGAGCCGAATACACTGTTTTGCCTGCAGCTGTCCGTTTGAGTCCTGTTGGCTGATTTTCCCATCAGCCTCTTTCGTTCACCATTTTAGATCGGGGTTTGACCATTCTAATCGGGAATCAGCCATTTTCGGTGGCTACATTCCCTCCTTGCGATCCTAACGCGAAGCGTGAAGGATCACATAAATTTTGTTCTTTCCATTCCCTAACGGGGGGGACACCTCCTACATGGCCTCTGCTCTGACCCTAGCTATGCACAAACATTTTTACCTATCAATTCTAAGGGCGCTATGTCAGGCAGGGACATGCATTTACAAAATAACAAACTTGGAACCTCAAATTTAACCTAAATACACTATACTCACTAAACATTACATTATCCTATCTTCCTAAAACATACAACAACAATCACAACATTTAATATACTCTTTCCTGGCTTGGCAGTCAAGCTCAGGATCATACTTTTTTTTTTCATGAAAAGTTTTGTACATCTCTTTATTTACAGTAATAACGCAAGTGTTTATTATTTTGTTATAGATCGCGGGGGTCGGTGGTCTGGTCATAACCGAATATAGGGGATCTGATCCGATATACCGGGGTTCGAGCACGGTACGCTCTCCTTGTCCACTTACGTAGGCGCATTGTCTGCACTACACAGCAGAGTATCGCCAATGCTAACAGTGCTTCGATCACGTAGGACAGGGAGTACCAGGTTATGAACCTGGCACACCAGGAAGATGCAGTGTCGCTGGTGACTTGGCTCTGGGTACTGCGGGGCAGTGAAACATTAACGGCTGGGAGGTTTGAAGTAATGGGGTCCGTGTTCCCGCGCAACCAAATGTCCACAAAAAGAGTGTTGAGCACGATGAAAGAAGTCCTCAAGGCTGTCCTGGCTGTCCTCTTTCCTTTTCCTTCTTGTGTTCTTTGTTTTCGCCGGTCCTGGAGCCTCTGGAGTTCTGTAAAACAAGCATAGTATCTGTAACTACCTTGGTTTAATATCCGGTATGCTAGTATGTCTGTCCTTTGGGGCCAATTATACCCTTATAATTGGTCACTATATGTGACTCCCTTATTTTTTTTTCAAAACAAATGTTAGGACCCGGCACACTTCCCAATGACGGACCAGTGCTTATTTACCATCCAAATGTTCCTGGATGTAAATAGCAGATGGCAGCAACCTAAAGGTTCCCTAAACAAATAAAAACGTTTTGAAATGAAAGAATGTCAAATGAGGTGCGTATGGGCCGCGACGGGTAAGATTTGGATGGAGTCCCCGGGTAGGACGGCTACCAATGCCGTATCTCCCCTACCCGAGCGTGATTGACCAGCGGGGGGGTCCCCAGGCAGGGCGGGTCTCACGCCGTTTCTCCACTGCCTGAGCAACCCACAAGAACGGGCAAAAATGTAGTCATCGTGGTGGGGCTGCTACAGTGATTCTATCCTTGAATCAGAAGAGCAGTTACGATCGGGCATCTGATACCCGAACAAGTATCAGCTGAAGTGTCTGCAGACAAGCTAGTCCCGCTGAACAAGCGTCTGGTCTGTTGACCAGGTATCTGCAGAAATGTTGGTACCGCTGAACAAGCGGCTGGAAAAAAATTCTCCTGTCGGACGAACAACACAAAACAAACGTACGAACAACATAAAACATCCTGCAGGTTCCATCAGAATACGGGACATCGTAAATCACATTTGGGCTGGGGTGTAATTAGCATATGGAGGGAGTGCAGCGTGACCAAAGAAGAAAGGAAGGAGGAGTGAAACAAAAATGAAGTGGCCTTGCTGAGGTAACGCTGCCATGAGAAGTGGTGGGTAAGCGCTCACAGTCTGCATGGGGCAGCTGGGACCTTGTAGCTGCTGTGGGTGGTGTTCTCTTTCATATCTGGGGGCTAGTCTAGCTGGTGGGGGTCTCCTGCAATCGCGGACGAAGTGTGCTGGCTGCTCACAGTTGTAACATGACCCCTGAGGCACATAAGGTGGAGCAGGCTCTCTGGTGCATTGTTCCTTTGGGTGTGGTTCCCTGTGTGGGGGGTCGGGGCTGTTGGTGTCTTTGCTGGTTCGGGGGGCATTTGTGGGCTGATCCCGTTGCTGTTTCAGGGGGGCTTGACATTCTCATGCGTAATGTCCTATTTGTCTGCAATTGTAACATTCCGGTGGTTTCTGTGGGGGGCTGTTCCTTCCTTCGTTTACCCATGCGGGGTTCTGGTGCGTTTTAACTGGATGCATGTCTGCCTGCTCTTCCTCGGGTTCCCTAACTGCGGGTTTGTCTGCTTCTGCCTGCTGTTCTTTGGGTTTCCTAACTGCGGGTTTGTTTTGTACAGACTGTTCCCAGGGGCGGGACAATCTTTTTAAAACCCATTTCTCATTGTGGGCTTCCTCTGAGGGGTGATAATTCGTACAGGCTTTTTGTCCTGCCTCTGTGGCATGGGAGATAAGGGTGCGGGTCCATTTGACCATACCGTCTTGGGACAAATGGGCGCGTTCTAAATTACTGAAAACTGCTGTGAAATGAATCCACAGGCGTCCAGGAAACGCTGTGGGGTGTTCTGTCTTTTCCTGCCTGCACTTATTGAGGCCATCTACGGTGTCACCCCGGTTATACCCGATCGCATCCAGGATCGCGGTATGCATTTCTACAAGGGTGCCTCCTCCTACGTTCTGTGGGTCGGGAAGGGCTGCTGCTACCGATGGATCTAAACTTAGAACCATGAGCTTTACATGCTCTCTCTCATTCAGGCCGTACATGGTCGCCTGATGTTTGACGGTGGCAAAGAAATGGTGTGGGTCTGAAGCGGGGAGGAACGGTGTGATTTTTGCACACACGTCCCGTAATTGGGTCACTGTGAGGGGGGTGGAATATAGGAATTCCGCCTCGTCTGCTGTGGCTGTGCGGTGGGTTGTTACAGGGTTCATGGGAGCCTGAACTACCTGCTGTGTGGGGGGTGGGGGTGCTTTTCTCCTTTGGGGCTTTCCCGGCGCACATGTTCCCTGAACATATCTCTGCGCTGTTTCCTGTAATTCTTCCCAATCAGGGCCGTCTTCCTGGTCTAACTTTTCCCCAAAGGTTTCTTGAAATCCCTTCTGGACAGAAAGCAGTGATTGCAGGTCTGCAATTTGCTTCCGGCACTTCGCATGGTCTATGGTGCTCTGTCTTTGTTCCGTGGTTGCAGCGTGGAGCGCTCTCAAGGCTATCTTGAGATCCATCGAGGTTGCACTTAATCCCATTTCCTGCACTAACAAGTTCTGCTCACCAATGCAGGAAGAGATTGGTGGTGTCCCGATCTGTAGATACCACACCAAGGCCTACAGAGCCTCTCCCCCCAAAGCCCAACTCACCATTTAGGGGGTCATCGAACCTCCCACACCCCACCTCATAAGGGCAGGGCACCCCGGGCCCAACCCTCAGCATGGGCATGATGTCACCTGGGTACCCTGTCACTGCCAGCTTGACACCCTGACAGTGTCCCTGCCGGCCTGGCGGTGCCACCTGGGCACTCTGGCAGTGCAGAGTGGCACCCGGATGGTACTTCCAAGGTGCGTAGGTGGCACTGCCAATGCCACCCAGGCATTGCCAGCCTGGCACCCTGGCAGTTCCAGAATACCACCCTGGCGAGAGCCCAACCACCCAGGGCCCCCTGATCACCTGATAGGCCCCACCAGGTGCCATACGCGTGGTCCACATTTGTAGAAACCAGTGCTAAATGGCACCCGCTCGGGGTGCCCAAGACAAAGCCATTAGGTGCCAGGCGCTGGGTAGAACCAGCGAAGGCAGATTCAAGTGAGACTAATTGCTCTCTTGAACATGCAAGAGAGTAGGCAGGATCCAGATTGTGACATCTCGCTGGATCTCATTAGATCTCACAAGGCCAGTAAAGCTCGCAAGGGGCCTCTTGTGAGATTACCGGCCTCATCATGTTCCGAGTTGGATGCAGCGTGGCCGATAGATCTCCCCCCAGAACTTTAAAAATTAGAAGCAGTTAATCTAATCAAGGCAAAGAATTCTAGTCTGGCTGTTTGTATTCAAAGTGTCATAAAATACCGAAAAAGCCGAACATATATTTTGTACACTGACCCACTTCTCTCTGCACTTTTAGCTGAAGTGCAGCACAAGGACACTCCTAAAAAGATTAGCTGACAAGTTCAGATTTATGAATGTAATTATAAGTGTGAAGGTCAATGCAATATAAAACCATCAACTTGCCTCGTTAGGGTTATTTACTGTTTCCTCCAATAGTGCTGCTTTGTTATCTACCATACAAATCAACCAGCCTCATTACCATTTAACATTAACTCAAGTCAACAAGTTAGAAAGACCCATTAGAAGGAACATTCTTGAAATGTTATTTTATTTCAGAAATGCTTCACTGAGTCTTTCTGGGCTGTTCGTTGTCAGTAGGTACACCTATTGAGTATGGTATGTACCAATACCACTCAATAGGTACATTAACACTATACAGTGGGTTTATGCCACTGTAGTGCTTACTTAGGGTAACCTTGGAGTAGATTGTAGGTTTAGTGGCAGACCGAAGGTGGAGACTGCTTCGGTGGAGTGCTCGGATGGCCAGAAGTAAAGAGGCTGCCATGATTTGGAAGTCCACATCTTACTTGAATATGACTGGTGAACCAGGGATGCGAAATGGGCTGGGATGATGTCAGCAGCTTCAAGTAGGTCCAGAGAGCGAGAGAGCAAGAGAGAGACACAGACAGACAGATTCACAGATGGGCAGGAAGAATCAGACCTTCGGACTCCAGATGGTCATTCCCAGAGGTAGTCCAGAAGATACGCTGGAGGTCCCCTTGGAAGTCCCAACACAAGGACTCCACTGAAAGTGCCTGGGATGTTTCAAATTCCATTAGTCAATTACCCAGTGTCTGGAACCCTCCGAAACTCTGAGTTAGAATCAGACAGCGGGATTCTCCGTTGGCGGGATCCTCCACTTCGCCGGCAGCGCACTCACACCTTCAGATTTCCCGATGGCATGGGGGCGGCCACAATGGGAAACCCCAGTGGCCAGCTGCCGGGACAGAGGACCCCACTGCCTGTGGGGGCGCGCTGTACCAGAAAATGGGTCCGGCGGGATGAAGAATCCCACCCAGAAAATTTGGATGGTTCCGACTCACTTAGCAGAATAATTATCCAGGAAACGTTAGAAGGATTAAACAAGTTTGAACTGCAGCGTCACTATTCTACTCATGTTACGATTCCCCACTGGACCCCTGACTATGCCCCTGACCCCCCGATTACCTCCAGACCGCTCAACTACCTTCCCAGACCCAACTACCTCCCAACCTCCTGAATAATCCACCACACCCACCCCATTCATAACACCCCAAACTCTACTACCCTCCCACCTGTGACTACCCAGTCATCTTTGATTATCGTCCATGAACACCCGAGCCCCCGAGCATCCTGGCAATCCCCAACCTCTTGACTAATAGCATACCACCCTCCCTGGCTACCTCAACATTATCCCTGATACCCCAGCTACCCCCAACCCTTGACTTCCCAACTACTCCTAAACTACCCTTGATTGACCTTGGGTGGGGTGCTCTTTCCAAGAGCCGGTGCAGACTCGATGGGCCGAATGGCCTCCTTCTGCACTGTAAATTCTATGATAATCTATGATTACCCTCTAGAACCCCCAACACGCCTTTGCCCCTCACCCACCCACCTGCTACCCTACCCCAATCGCCAACTGCCCAACAATGACCCCTGACTACCCTCTCAAACTCCCTGACCCTACCCCCTCACCTATCCACCCACATGCCATCCTATCCCCTCAACTACTTACCTTCACTCGATGTCAAAGAGGATTGGGGACATTTAAGCATACCAGAATATGGCAGCTAGTGCCGTAAAAAGTGGACATGACTTGGCTCCCTCCACCGCTCCTGCACAATGAGGGAAGGACCCCAAGATCAGGTATGCTCCACATTTCTGAGAAGGCCCAGTTCGGAAGTCTGTGTGAGAAATATGGAGCTCCAGTGCAAGGTAAGTAAATAGGGAGGAGTAGCAATCTGACAGTGATTGCCACTCCACGGAGATAGATAGATCAATTGACAGAGATAGAGAGATAAATTGATCAGTTGATGGATCGAATGGTAGATCGATAGATTGATTGGTAGAATGATATATAGATCTTGCTGTAACAACTGATGGCAGTGGTAACAAGGACAGACCTGGAAATATTATATTGAGAGACCAATGGTCAGAACGATTTTCCTCGGGACTTCCGGGTGCGGCGATGACCAGCTAAGTCGCACGTTTCGGCAGCTCCCGGTGGAACGGACTTTTGGGCTCTTAATAGGAGCCCCATCGGCAATTTTAACGGCAAATAACACTGTGCGGTAATCCAGAAGGGAATCCCCCCCTGGACACGGATGGAAAAAAGAGAGGAAAGTAGCCGGATTGCGGTGGATCCTCAAGAGCAGCGGCCAGGAAGGCAGGCACAAAGCAAGATGGCGTCGGAAGGAGGCAGTTTAATATGGGGCCCTGACCAACAAGAGTTCCTGCGGCGTTGCGTAGATGAACTCAAAAAGGAGATAAAGAAGGCGCTGTTGGCCCCGATATTACAAGCGATTGAGGGGCTATAGGAGGAGCAAAAGACCCAGGAGCAGGAGCTTCGGGTCATGAAGGCAAAGGTTGCTGAGACGGAAGACGACATACAGGGCCTGGTGGTGAAAACGGAGATCCACGAGGCACAACACAAAAGATGTGTGGAAAGGCTGGAGGTGCTGGAGAATAATGCGAGGAGGAAGAACTTAAGGATTCTTGGTCTTCCTGAAGGTGCAGAAGGGGCGGACGTCGGGGCATATGTGAGCACGATGCTGCATTCGTTAATGGGATCGGAGGCCCCGATGGGTCCGCTGGAGGTGGAGGGAGCCTATCGGGTTATGGCGCGAAGACTGAGGGCTGGAGAAATTCCTCGAGCAATAGTTGTGAGATTTCTCCGATACAAGGACAGAGAGATGGTCCTCAGATGGGCCAAGAAAACTCGGAACAGTAGGTGGGAGAATGCGGTGATCCGCGTGTATCAAGATTGGAGTGCGGAGGTGGCGAGAAGGAGGGCAAGCTTTAATCGGGCCAAGGCGGTGTTGCATAAAAGGAAGGTCAAATTCGGAATGTTGCAACCGGCAAGACTGTGGGTCACACATCTAGGGAAACACCACTATTTCGAAACGGCAGACGAGGCGTGGACATTTATTGTCGAGGAGAAGCTGGAGTGAGCGGGCCAGAAAAAGAACGTTTGGGACAAAAGTGGGGGGGTGAATTTGTGGGATTAAGGGGGGACAAGGGGGAAGAGAGGACTTCCCAGATTGTTAAACCTGCGACCCTGTAACTTCTCTCTCTTCCCCATGTCGTGGGGGAGGGGGTGAGGGAGGATGAGGAGCTGTGGGTGCCGGCCATTGGGGGCGGGGCCAAAAGGGGAAGCGCGGGCTTTGTTCCCGCGCTATGGTAATCATGGCGGGAACAGGGAAGCAGGAAGGAGGGGGCCTCGCACAGTGTGAGCCGAGGTCACGGGGGGAAGCCGAGGTCGGCCAGAGTTTGCTGACTTCTGGGAGCAACATGGGGGGTGCAATTACGCTAGCTTGGGATCTAGCGGGGGGGGGGGGGTTAGCTGGGTTGCTGCTGCTGGGGAGAAGGGGGAGCTGGTATGGGAGGGGGGGGGTCGGGGAGGGGGGGCGCCGCCTGGGGGGGATACAGCTACGTGGAAACCGGGTGAGGAGCTGGATTGAAAAAGGAAATGGCTAGTCGTCAAGGGGGGGGGGGGGTAAAGAGCCCCCCAACCCGGTTGATCACGTGGAATGTGAGAGGGCTGAACGGGCCGATTAAGAGGGCACGGGTACTCGCACACCTAAAGAAACTTAAGGCAGATGTGGTTATGCTTCAGGAAACGCATCTGAAGCTGACAGACCAGGTTAGACTTCGCAAAGGATGGGTGGGGCAGGTGTTTCATTCGGGGCTAGATGCAAAAAACAGGGGGGTGGTCATACTAGTGGGGAAGCGGGTAATGTTTGAGGCAAAGACTATAGTGGCAGATAGTGGGGGCAGATACGTGATGGTGAGTGGCAAACTGCAAGGGGAGGCGGTGGTATTAGTGAACGTGTATGCCCCGAACTGGGATGATGCCAATTTTATGAGGCGTATGTTAGGACGAATCCCGGACCTAAAAGTGGGGAAGTTGGTAATGGGTGGAGACTTTAATACGGTGCTGGACCCAGGGCTGGACAGATCGAGGTCCAGGACCGGAAGGAGGCCGGCTGCAGCTAGGATGCTTAAGGATTTTATGGTGCAGATGGGAGGAGTAGATCCCTGGAGATTTAGTAGACCTAGGAGTAAGGAGTTTTTGTTTTTCTCCTATGTACATAAAGTATTTTCACGAATAGATTTTTTTTGTTTTGGGAAGGGCACTGATCCCAAAGGTGACGGGGACGGAGTACACGGCTATAGCCATCTCGGATCATGCTCCACACTGGGTGGACCTGGAGATAGGGGAAGAAAAACAACAGCTTCCACCCTGGAGAATGGACATGGGAGTTTTGGCAGATGAGGGGGTGTGTTTAAGGGTGAGGGGGTGTATTGAAAGGTACTTGGAAATTAATGATAATGGGGAGGTACAGGTGGGAGTGGTCTGGGAGGCACTGAAGGCAGTGGTTAGAGGGGAGCTGATATCTATTAGGGCACATAAAGGAAAGCAGGAGGGTAGGGAAAGGGAGCGGTTGTTGAAAGAACTGCTGAGGGTGGACAGACAATACGCGGAGGCACCGGAGGAGGGACTATACAGGGAAAGGCAAAGGCTACATGTAGAATTTGACTTGTTGACTACGGGTAAGGCAGAGGCACAATGCAGGAAGGCACAGGGTGTACAGTACGAATATGGGGAGAAGGCGAGTAGGTTGTTGGCCCATCAACTGAGGAAAAGGGGAGCAGCGAGGGAGATAGGGGGGGGTGAGAGATGAGGAGGGAGAGATGGAGTGGGGAGCGGAGAGAGTGAATGGAGTGTTCAAGGCATTTTATGAAAGATTATATGAAGCGCAGCCCCCGGACGGGAAGGAGAGAATGATGTGCTTTCTGGATCAGCTGGAATTTCCTAAGGTGGAGGAACAGGAGAGAGTGGGGCTGGGAGCACAGATTGAGACGGAGGAAGTAGTGAAAGGGATTGGAAGCATGCAGGCGGGGAAGGCCCCGGGACCAGACGGATTCCCAGTTGAATTCTATAAGAAATATTTGGACTTGCTGGCCCCGCTACTGATGAGAACCTTTAATGAGGTGAGGGAAAGGGGGCAGCTGCCCCCGACTATGTCAGAGGCAACGATATCGCTCCTCCTAAAGAAGGAAAAAGACCCGCTGCAATGCGGGTCATACAGGCCCATTTCCCTCCTGAATGTGGATGCTAAGATTCTGCCAAGGTAATGGCAATGAGGATAGAGGATTGTGTCCCGGGGGTGGTCCATGAGGACCAAACTGGGTTTGTGAAGGGGAGACAGCTAAATACAAATGTACGGAGGCTGCTAGGGGTAATGATGATGCCCGCACCAGAGGGGGAAGCGGAGATAGTGGTGGCGATGGATGCCGAGAAAGCATTTGATAGAGTGGAGTGGGATTATTTGTGGGAGGTGTTGAGGAGATTTGGCTTTGGGGACGGATATATCAGGTGGGTACAGTTGCTGTATAGGGCCCCGATGGCGAGCGTGGTCACGAATGGACGGGGGTCTGACTATTTTCGGCTCCATAGAGGGACGAGGCAGGGATGTCCTCTGTCCCCGTTATTGTTTGCATTGGCGATTGAACCCCTGGCCATGGCACTGAGGGGTTCCAGGAAGTGGAGGGGAGTACTTAGGGGGGGAGAAGAACACCGGGTATCTCTGAATGCGGATGATTTGTTGCTATATGTGGCGGACCCGGCGGAGGGGATGCCAGAGATAATGCGGATACTTGGGGAGTTTGGGGATTTTTCAGGGTATAAACCGAACATGGGGAAAAGTGAGCTATTTGTGGTGCATCCGGGGGAGCAGAGCAGAGAGATAGAGGATTTACCGTTGAGGAAGGTAACAAGGGACTTCCGGTACCTGGGGATCCAGATAGCCAAGAATTGGGGTACATTACATAGGCTTAATTTAACACGGTTGGTGGAACAGATGGAGGAGGATTTCAAGAGATGGGACATGGTGTCCCTGTCATTGGTAGGTAGGGTGCAGGCGGTTAAAATGGTGGTCCTCCCGAGATTTCTTTTTGTGTTCCAGTGCCTCCCGGTGGTGATCACGAAGGCTTTTTTCAAAAGAATTGAGAAGAGCATTATGAGTTTTATGTGGGCTGGGAAGACCCCGAGAGTGAGGCGGGGATTCTTGCAGCGTAGTAGGGAGAGGGGGAGGGCTGGCACTACCGAGCCTAAGTGAGTACTACTGGGCCGCCAATGTTTCAATGGTGTGTAAGTGGATGGGAGAAGGGGAGGGAGCGGCGTGGAAGAGATTGGAGAGGGCGTCCTGCAGGGGGACTAGCCTGCAAGCAATGGTGACGGCGCCGTTGCCGTTCTCACCAAAGAAATACACCACAAGCCCGGTGGTGGTGGCTACATTGAAAATTTGGGGGCAGTGGAGACGGCATAGGGGAGGGACGGGAGCTTTGGTGCGGTCCCCGATAAGAAACAATCATAGGTTCGTTCCGGGGAGAATGGATGGGGGATTTGGAGCATGGCAAAGAGCTGGGGTAGTACAATTAAGAGATCTATTTGTAGATGGGACGTTTGCTAGTCTGGGAGCGCTGACGGAGAAATATGGATTGCCCCAAGGGAATGCATTTCGGTATATGCAATTGAGGGCTTTTGTGAGGCAACAGGTGAGGGAATTCCCGCAGCTCCCGACGCAGGAAGTGCAGGATAGAGTGATCTCAGAGACATGGGTGCGGGACGGTAAGGTGGCGGACATATACAGGGAGATGAGGGACGAGGGGGAGATCATGGTAGATGAAAGGGAAATGGGAAGAAGAACTGGGGGAGGAGATTGAGGAGGGGCTGTGGGCTGATGCCCTACGTAGGGTAAACTCATCGTCCTCGTGTGCCAGGCTAAGCCTGATACAATTTAAGGTGCTACACAGGGCGCATATGACTGGAGCACGGCTTAGTAAATTTTTTGGGGTAGAGGATAGGTGTGCGAGATGCTCGAGAGGCCCAGCGAATCACACCCACATGTTCTGGTCATGCCCTGCACTACAGGGGTTCTGGGTGGGGGTGGCAAAGGTGCTTTCGAAGGTGGTGGGGGTCCTGGTCGAACCAAGCTGGGGGTTGGCTATATTTGGGGTTGCAGAAGAGCCGGGAGTGCAGGAGGCGAGAGAGGCTGACATGTTGGCCTTTGCGTCCCTTGTAGCCCGGCGCAGGATATTGTTAATGTGGAAGGAAGCCAAACCCCCGGGGGTGGAAACCTGGATAAACGATATGGCAGGGTTCATAAAGTTAGAACGGATTAAGTTCGTGTTAAGGGGTTCGGCTCAGGGGTTCACCAGGCGGTGGCAACCGTTCGTCGACTACCTCACAGAAAGATAGAGGGAATGGAAAAGAAGTAGATAACAGCAGCAACCCAGGGGGGAGGGGGGGTTGGGGGGGGGGGGGGGCGGTGGTGGGGAGGAATCGGACAGACTCTCAGGGATGTTATTGTATATGTATAGGTATTTGGTATATGTAATTGTATATTGGATTGTTGGATTGTATTTTTGGAGAGTATTTATTTTGGACAAGGCAGTTGCCATTTAGATTTGTTTTTTGTTTTTGTTTATATATTACTTATTTATCTGTTTAAAACTGGCCACGGTTATCTATATTGCTTTATTGTTGTGTAAAAGAAACACTACGTATTGTTATGTTTGGCCAAAAAACTTGAATAAAATATATATTTTTAAAAAAAGAATGATTTTCCTCATGTGCTACAGCAACACAGGTTCAGCAAACGAGCTGTTGTCACATTTTGCTCCATGCATTAATTGGTTTTACCCGATTGTCCTCAACGTGTGTTTAATTTATCAGTAGTTTACTTCATTATTCACGCTTGGTGCTGGTTTTGAAATCTCTTTGTAAGGAGTGGTGGGATGGATATCCCTTTGAGGGATCTGAACATTCTGTGTAATTTAGAGGAGGAAGAGGAATTCATGATGGTCAATAAAGTGTTGGTGCAATAAAGTCTGAGGTGTTTAGGCCAAAGCGGTCACCAGATCCCGCCCCTTCTTCACGATTCTCTTCAGGTTAAGGTGCAGGATCAGTCGGCAGTTAAGAAGGCAAATGCAATGTTAGCATTCATGTCAAGAGGGCTACAATACAAGACCAGGGAGGTACTTCTGAGGCTGTATAAGGCTCTGGTCAGACCCCATTTGGAGTATTGTGAGCAGTTTTGGGCCCCGTATCTAAGGAAGGATGTGCAGGCCTTGGAAAGGGTCCAGAGGAGGTTCACAAGAATAATCCCTGGAATGAAGAACTTGTCGTATGAGGAATGGTTGAGGACTCTGGGTCTGTACTCGTTGGAGTTTAGAAGGATGAGGGGGGATCTTATTGAAACTTACAGGATACTATGAGGCCTGCGTCATGATATTCAGGTGAACATCATAGCACATACATACATACAAAATGATGGACAGATCAACGGACCAATCAACACACACAACACGACAGCCAATCACAGACAAGAGCATACACAGTACAAAACAGGGAACACGACACTTCCTGGGCACTCGAGCAGGAGACGGCTCAGGGTACAGACCTCATTGCCAGCCACTCAGACATTCACCATGTGCTGAGTACCAGAGTTTACAATGTTAATAGTTGATTGAAATAAAACTGCGTTGTACCATTCACAACCGTGTTGGTTCGTCTGTGTATCAGAGTACCCGACACTTCATGGTACCAGGAGTGATTTGATACCTACCCACTAATCTGCCATCCTGCGCCATGGACACCGTCAACACACCGCAGCCGTTGCAAGTCGCTGGGAACCTCGGCGTCAATTGGAAGCTGTTTAAACAGTGCTTCCAGCTCTTTCTGGAAGCCAACGAAAAAGAGAGCGCCTCGAACACCAAAAAGATCACCATCCTCCTCACCACCGCAGGTCAGCACGCCATCCATGTCTACAACTCCCTGGTGTTCGCAGAAGGCGAGGACAAATCCAAGTACAAGACGGTCCTTCTCAAGCTCGACCAACACTTCAACGTCGAGGTCAACGAGAGCTTCGAGAGGTATGTCTTCCAGCAGCGCCTGCAAGGTAAGGATGAGCTCTTTCAATCATTCCTTACGCATCTCCGCATCCTCGCGCAGTCCTGCGGTTACGACACCACCTCAGATTCCATGATTCGGGACCAGATCGTTTTTGGGGTCGCCTCGGGCACCCTACGCCAGCAGCTTTTAAAAATAAACAGCCTCACCTTATCCTCCGTAATCGAAGCCTGTGCCCTGCACGAAAACGCGACTAGCCACTATGCCCAATTTCAGCCGACCGAATCGGCGCGGCGGGGGTCCTACGCGGCCGGATTGGCGAGCCAGGTGCCCCACGAGGCCGAACGGGTCCAGGCGATTGAGTTCCTCCCGGCCCACGGCCCGGACGAGGGCGGCCATTTTGCGTGCTTTTCGAGGCCTCCCGCGCTTGTACGCGCCAAAACCTACGCCAAGACTGAGGGACGTGATGCGCAGGCACGCTCGACGCAAGACCGAACTGCGCATGCGCAGTGGCGCAACAGACGCCATGACGTCACGACGTGCGGCAACTGTGGAGCTGCACATTTAAAGCGGCAATGTCCCGCAAGAACCCGACAATGCCTACGCTGTGGCAAGGTGGGCCACTTGCTGTCGAGCAGCTCAACCTGTCAATGTTCCCCAACTCCGACAACCTTGCAGGGACGTGCTGACCATTCAGCCTCCCCATTACGAATCGTGCCCAGACGACATCCAGACCGGTGACACAGATGACCGAGACGCCTTCCGTGTTGCGGTCATTGATGGGAACTGAGTTAAGACGATCAATCCGGGTGATGAATGGTGTGCCACCCTGACGGTCAACCGATCGCCGATAACTTTGCGCCTGGACACTGGCGCCTCCACCAACCTCATAGCATGGTCAGCCTTCTACGCCATGAAGGTCAGACCACCAATTCGGCCGTCCCGGTGCAGGATGGTCGCCTACAACGGGAACATTATCCCGGCTATGGGATCCTGCCAGCTCCAGTTGACACACAACACACACACGGCCACACTCAAGTTCGAGATAGTCGGCTCATCGAAGGACTCCCTGCCAGGCGCACAGGAATGCAAGGCTCTCCACCTCGTGCAACGAGTCCACTCTCTCTCCAGGCGACACGTCTGACTTCCCGGATGCAGAGTTCTACGCACAGCTCCAATCGCTCCTCGCCCACAACCAGGAGGCATTCGAGGGCATGGGAACACTGCCATACACCTACAGAATTCGGCTCAAACCAGACGCTACCCCGGTCATTCACGCACCTCGCAGGGTCCCAGCGCCACTCAAAGACCGCCTCACGCAGCAGCTGCAGGATCTCCAGGACCAAGGGGTCCTATCCAGGGTCACGGAGCCCACACCGTGGGTCAGCTCCATGGTGTGTGTCAAGAAGCCCTCCGACGAGCTCCGGATCTGTATTGACCCAAAAGACCTCAATAACAATATTATGAGGGAACATTACCTCATACCCAAACGGGAAGAGATCACGAGCGAAATGGCCCAGGTGAAAATATTTACGAAACTGGATGCCTCTAAGGCTTTTTGGCAGATCCAACTCGATCCGTCTAGCTGAAAGCTGTGCACCTTCAACACCCCTTTCGGCAGGTCCTGCTACAACCGAATGCCATTTGGCATCATCTCGGCATCCGAGGTCTTTCATAGGATCATGGAGCAGATGATGGAAGGCATCGAAGGGCTGCGCGTATACGTGGACGACGTCATCATCTGGTCCACCACACCACAGGAGCACATCTATCGTCTCCAACGCGTCTTTGCACGCATACGTTAGAACGGCCTGCGCCTCAACCGAGCCAAGTGTTCTTTCGGCCAAACCGAGCTGAAGTTCCTGGAGGACCACATTTCCCGGTCAGGGGTCCGTCCGGATGCAGACAAGGTGAGCGCCATCACAGCCATGCCGCATCCGGCAGACAAGAAAGCAGTGCTACGCTTCCTAGGCATGGTCAACTTCCTGGGGAAGTTCATTCCCAACCTTGCCTCCTACACGAAAGCTCTGCGCCACCTCGTCAAAAAGTCCACGGAGTTCCAGTGGCAGCACTCACACCAGCAGGAATGGGCGGAGCTCAAACTCAAGCTCACCACAGCACCAGTATTGGTGTTTTTCGACACGTCTCGTGCCACTAAAATCTCGACTGATGCCAGCCAGTCTGGCATTGGGGCAGTCTCCTGCAGCGGGATGACACTGCGACATGGGCCCCAGTCGCCTATGCATCGCGGGCCATGACCCCCACAGAGCAGCGCTACGCGCAGATCGAAAAGGAGTGCCTGGGCTTGCTAACCGGTTTAGACAAGTTCCATGACTATGTGTATGGTCTTCCCCGGTTCACTGTTGAAACTGACCACCGCCCCCTGGACAGCATCATAAACAAGGACCTGAACGAGATGACCCCTCGCCTCCAGCGCATCCTACTTAAACTTAGGAGGTACGACTTCCAACTGGTCTACACCCCAGGGAAGGACCTCATCGTGGCGGATGCCCTATCCAGAGCAGTGAGCACGCCGCCAGATTCGGAGGGGTTCGTATGTCAGGTCGAGGCGCAGGTGGCCTTCACATGGGCAAATCTGCCAGCTGACGACTCCAGTCTGGCCCGAATTCGCCGAGAGACTGCGGCTGACCCCCTTCTACAACGTGTGATGTGCTACATGACGGGAGGGTGGCTCAAAGGGCAGTGCCCGCAGTTCTACAATGTCCGAGACGACCTGGTCGTCATTGACGGTGTCCTTCTGAAGCTGGACCGGATTGTGATTCCGCACAGCATGCACAAGCTGGTTCTCGACCAACTACACGAAGGCCACCTGGGGGTTGAGAAGTGCAGACGGAGGGCCCGAGAGGCGGTATACTGGCCGGGCATCAGTGATGATATTGCCAATATGGTGCTCAACTGCCCACCTGCCATGGTTTCAGCCGGCGCAACCTCCTGAAACGCTTCTGCCCCATGAGATGGTGACGTCCCCCTGGGCGAAAGTGGGTGTGGACCTCTTTCACACGCTCGGCAGGGACTATTTCATCGTCGTTGACTACTTCTCCAACTACCCAGATGTCATACGCCTGCACGATTTGATGTCGCCCGCTGTCATAAGGGCCTGCAAAGACACCTTTGCTCGCCACGGCATTCCGATGACTGTCATGTCGGACAATGGGCCCTGTTTCACCAGCCAGGAATGGTCATCGTTTGCTGCCTCGTATGGCTTCACACACGTGACGTCTAGTCCTCTGCACCCCCAGTCCAATGGAAAGGCGGAGAAGGGCGTTCACATTGTCAAGCGGCTCCTCTGCAAGGCTGCTGCTGCCGGATCAGATTTCTGCCTCGCGCTGCTGGCCTATCGCTCGGCCCCACTAGCCACTGGTCTCTCACCAGCCCTGCTGTTGATGGGTCGCGCCCTCAGGACCACTGTGTCTTCCATTCTGGCACCCACAAATGATCATGCTCCGGTACTGCACAGGATGCAACTGCAGCGCGGTCGCCAGAAGAGGTCGTACGACATACGGGCAACTGATCTTCCCGCCCTGGCCCCTGGAGACGAAGTCCGCATCCACCTACCAGAAGGTGACTGGTCAGCACCTGCCGAAGTTCTCCGACGCGTGGCTCCCCGCTCGTTTCTGGTTCGCATGCCTGATGGATCCGTTCGTTGGCGTAATCGCTGGGCTCTTCGCCTGCTTCCACGCTCGCTACAAGACCTTACACTGACACCGTGCCCTCCTGTTGTTCCTGATATCGACTTTGTGGAGCTGCCTGCTACCATGCCCCTTCCGTCGTCGCCCGTGGCCAGGCCCGTTCCTCAGCCGGTGGTTCCAGACCTACCCTTGAGGCGGTCAACCCAAATTTGTCGCCCACCTACTAGACTGGACTTATGAGACTGTTTATACGTTGAACTCATGCAACCACTGTGTTAATATGTTTATGTTCTTATTGTTACAGGAATTCGTTCCATCGTTCAACATTTTCCCATTCTTTGTTTATGGTACAACCTCGTTATTATGTCACACCCAACATCGCCCCTTGTATATAGTTAAGCCCCATGTACATGCTGTAAATATTACACACACACACATTTAGCTACACTCAGTACACATCTCTATTTATAACCACGTAGGCACATAATCTTGTAAAAAAAGGGGGGATGTCATGATATTCAGGTGAACATCATAGCTCATACATACATACATAATGATGGACAGATCAACGGACCAATCAACACACACAACACAACAGCCAATCACAGACAAGAGCATACACAGTACAAAAGAGGGAACACAACACTCCCTGGGCACTCGAGCAGGAGACGGCTCAGGGCACAGTCCTCATTGCCAGCCACTCAGACATTCACCATGTGCTGAGTACCAGAGTTTACGATGTTAATAGTTAATTGAGATAAAACTGCGAAACTGTGTTGGTTCGTCTGTGTACCAGAGTACCCAACACTTCAGCCTGGATAGAGTAGACATGGAGAGGATGTTTCCATTTGTAGGAGAAACTAGAACCAGAGGACACTATCTCAGACTAAAGGGACAATCCTTTATAACAGAGATGAGGAGGAATTTCTTCAGCCAGAGGGTGGTGAATCTGTGGAACTCTTTGCCGCAGAAGTGGAGGCCAAATCACTGAGTGCCTTTAAGACAGAGATAGATAGGTTCTTCATTAATAAGGGGATCAGGGGTTATGGGGAGAAGGCAGAAGAATGGGGATGAGAAAATATCAGCCATGATTGAATGACGGTGCAGACTCGATGGGCTGAGTGGCCTAATTCTACTCCTATGTCTTATGGTCTTATGGACCTGCATTTATGCAGCCCTCGACATGTACTTAGCATGTGGGAGGAGGCCAGCTTCTGTTTTACATGGCCACTGGGACACAGTTGTACCACGTGCTACATCAGGCAGTCTGTAGGGCATACTTGTATCATATGATTGACCAGTACTTTGGTGGCAAGGGCAACATTTTCACTGGTATCCCCAGCTAGAAGACAGTGGCAGGACATGGTGTAGGTATTTCACCAAGTGCAGAATTCTTTTCTGAGTGAGTTGCCGAAGATGGCACACACACGAGTATGTGACCTCCTTGGATTAACCCAATATGTGACCATTTTCATTCAATTATTATACAGTCGATACCTGATCATTTTCCACATGATTTCTTCTTCTCCTGAAAGTTCTCCCGGTGTTCTCATAACAGAATGCCTGAAATATTTGAACAAACAAACAAACAAACAAACAAACAAATGTACAGCACAGGAACAGGCCCTTCAGCCCTCCAAGCCTGTGCCGACCATGTTGCCCGACTAAACTACAATCTTCTACACTTCCTGGGTCCGTATCCCTCTATTCCCATCATATTCATGTATTTGTCAAGATGCCCCTTAAATGTCACTATCGTCCCTGCTTCCACCACCTCCTCCGTTAGCGAGTTCCAGGCACCCACTACCCTCTGCGACAAAGATACATTTTTCCAGAGCATAGGGTTAATTCCTGCATCCATTGTTGCTGATCCCAGTGAGAAATCCCAAAACAGAAAAGCAACTTCAGCTGTTCCTCAGCTGCCACTTTCACGTTCAAGAAATGTGTGTTGTGCAGTTTTCACGTTGAAAGAAACAGTGTGTACCAAGTGGAAGCGGTTGTGCATAATATTTCAAATGGTACCTCTGATCTTAAAGCAGCTCTCAGCTCAGGGCTGACCATGTTTGAAAGGCTCAGTAGGAATGTGAGCAAAATGAGGAAGTGTAATTACCTTCACTCTCCTGTTGATAGAGCAAATTGCTTTCTAATTTGCTAAATATCAAACTCTTCAGGTTTAAATAGTGTATTCTTCGGTCTGTTACGCTTGTGGTGTTGGGTACTCTGGTGCACAGATGAGCCAACACAGTTGTATGTGGTACAACTCTATTTTATTTTAACTCTTATAATACAGTTCGTTCTGGATACTCTGCACGTGCTGTCTCCCTGAGTGTTTCGTGTAGCAGGTCTGTCCTGGTCCTCCTCTCCAGCTAATACTGACCACCAGGTGTCATGTTTGTGCTTTTATATCTTTCTGTGATTGGTTGTGGTGGAGTGTGTTCTGATTTGTCTGTTGGTGTGTCTATCATGATGTGTGTGTTTGAATATCATGACATCCCCCCTTTTTACAAAGATATGTGCCTACGTGGTTATAAATATAATCGTGTCGTGAGTGCATCTAAGAGTGTGTGCGTGTGTTGTGTACAGCGTGTGTATATGACGTAACTATTTACATGGGGCGATGTCGGGTGCGTCACACTAACAAGGTTGTACCATAACAAAACATGAATGCGAGAAAAAAAAAACAACTTGAACAGTGGTCCGGTCAGACGATATCTTGGACTGTTGGAGGTGATGCTGTTGCCGAAGTCTCTACTTTTCCATTTGTTGTACTTCGTGCAGTGCTTGGTTTTTCATTCGTGCAAATATAACATTCAACATCTTTGTTAGTGTTGCCTTGGCTGTGGTTTGGTTCTGGTGGCGATGGAAGGGGCATGATCCGTGGCATCTCCACGAAGTCATCCTTGGGAACCAGTGGAGGATCCGGCGTGTGCGTACGGTTCAGTTGCGAGCGTGGAAGGCGGCGCAAAGCTCGCTGATTGCGCCTACGCACCAATCCATCCACCCTGCATGCCAGGAACAAGGTGGAGTCTTTTTTCTTTTTATGTTTGTGGTGGACGGCATCTTGTAGCCGATGGGTCGTTGCCATCGAAGTAGCACCATCACTAATATCATGCAAGGCGTGTGCCAGATGTGGAAGTTGGCCGAGACCGTGCACGCTGGTTCCGGCCACCTGCTGTGCTGGAAGGGCGACTCCGCAGAGAAACGTCGAAGCATGTCGCCTTGGAGAGAGAATTGTTGCTCGCATCAACGTCTGGCGATGGCGCGAATTGGTGTGTCCGTCTTGGACCGCCGGTGCTGGTCGCCACTGCCGACCCAGTGGGACTGCCACGCGATCCATTCCCTGTCGCCGTGGCATCCGCCGTCACCCTGAGCGTGCCATCACCGAGGCCGCGACACCGCCCGTCCGGAGCAAGGTCTGGCGTGCGCGAATCAGAGTCGGCGCTTAGCTGCTCCCCATCTGGAGTCCGGACTGCCTTCCGTCGATGCTCCCCGTCCGGAGTCCCAACAGGTTCACTGGAGGCAGCCGAGATTCCCTGAAGCTGCACTTCTGGAGTCGGAACATGCAGGAATGCACCAACCAGTGGAGAGGCTCGAGCCATCGAGGGTGGAAGCGGTGCGCCGCCACCGCAGTCGTCAGTGGTCCCACCGTGATCGTCGAGTGCCTCGGTACGCACTAGGCGAGGTCTGTCACCTTGCACCTTTTGCATGGGAAGTGGGATGCTGTCGTCACTCGTCTCACATCCCGTGGATAGATCCTCATTAGCAGCTTGCTGTTCACTAGGGTTGGGTAAATTGTCAGAGTTTTCATCTGGTGGTGCACACCATGTCGGTGGACTGTCATTGTCTTGCCGTTGTCCTTCATTTGGGCTTTTCTTCTCTGGAATTTTAGATCTTCCCCCAGACATTGCAGAACCTTGTTTATTACCCCCAAATTCTCCCATATGTATGGTCTCGAATATAGGATCCAATGTTTCTATCGACATTGTACTATTTTCCAAAGAACATTCCGTTTCACTTTTCTTCTCAGGTACCTCATATGTATCTTTGTCTAATGTACATGCCTTCATGGTCTCTGGGTCTGATTTTGCTGGGACTGGCATGGTCACAGTCTCTCTTTTACTGTTCTCAATTGCCCACATTATACTCCCCATACATAACTGCTTAATCACTGGGGTTAGTGTGGTACAATGGATAATCGGGTCGACCTTATCTGCATCTTCACCATTAGTGGAAAGCACACTTGGTTCACTTGAAACTGCTGCGGGTTTTAAATTCGTTATCTGGCTACTCGATGTCGGTGTCCTCAGGATTCCTGCTCCAATGTTCTGCTCATTTATCAGTGGAGTGTGTATAGGTTCAATGCAATTAATGTTCCCCTCAAGGTTTGAAGAGTCATTACTGACTAACTGCTGGTCTCCGAAGTTGGGACTTTGCGGCGTTGTGTTGAAGGGAGACATTTGTCCCTGCTGTAGATATGATTCAGGTTGTGTTATTTCCATTACCTGAGGATCAATGTCTTGTCCATTTTTTCGATCCGTACTAAAACACTGGCAATTCTCAGTCTGCTCCTTGCAAGTTAAACATTCAATTAATTTCTTTAGCAAATCCTCAGCATCCTTCTGTGACCGTGCAGCATTATTAATCTCTGTTCGGCTATAATGATCCTGAAGGTCAGCGCATAAACCTTTTTTCTTCGGGCTTGGAAGAGGCGATTCCTTTGGCTTGTCTTCAGTTGGGCTTGAACAGTCTTCAGTGCTGTGCCCTTCATTGTAGCATGAGAGACCGTCATGGTCATGCTGCTGTGTAGTGGAGCATAGTAGGCTGTTATAGCCTTCTTGCTGTTCACGTGAGCATGGCAGACTTGCATCGTCTGCCGCTGGTTGGTTAGGAGAGGTTGCTAGACCCTCATGGTCTTGTTCCTGCAAGGACCGCACTCTGGAGTCTTGCGTTTCTGCAATTGTAGAGTCTGTCCACGAGCTTGCTGTGGAGGCTTGTGACACTGGAGTCACTTCTGGTTCATGCGAGGACTGCGCTCTGGAGTCTTGCATGTCTTCTTTCATAGAGTCGGGAACATTGAGCGGGACGTGGACCACGCTCTGTGTGGCAGCAGGGCGCTCTCCGTGTGCTTGCAGCGCTCCCTGTCTGTTAATGTCAGGCTGCAGCATCATCCGGTACTGATAAGTTGGGACGTCATATCTGCTGGATTGAAGATCCTCGAATCCGAAAAATGAATCCGCATCTGCGTCAGATTCAATGTGGGGGCCGCCAATGTGCAACACGAAAGGTTCGTCCGAGTCATAGTCGTATAGGACCACGGAGCTATCATTGGGCTCGCGAGGTCCGGAAACACTGTAAAGATCGTCATCGAAGTATTCGAGGTCGGAATCATCGGCTTGTGCGTAGGTAACTGCTTGTCGGAGGGTTCTTCGGAGGTCAAATTCATCTCCTGGGTCAATTTGCGGCAATGTGCTGTCATTCCAGGTGAGGGAAGGTTGTTTTACAGCTTTAACAGATTTTTGTTTTTTTGATTTGGGACGTTTCCCTTTTAAATTGGATTTGGGAAGTTTCCCCTTTAAATTGGTGCGGTCTGGGGCCTCTGACATCCTGACGCTCGGTATGTAGCACGTAGGAAGCGACTGCGCATGCTCAGATCGCTGTTCCTTTACCGATGGCCGTTTTCTTGACTGCACATGCGCAGCATCTCGCGCATGCGCAAACGATACTTCCGGTTCTGCGCACTGCTCGCGCAACTGTGCTAGCATGATACTTTTAGCAAGGTGGCCGCCGACCTCGACCCAGCCCTCTCTCAGGCCCGGGATTTCGGCCTCTGGGAATTCGGGCTCCGGGATCCCAGCCACGAGGTGAGTACTGCCGCTTTTCTTACCTTTACTTGCCGATTGGATTGCGTTTTCTTCACAGTATTTGGAGAATTTGTCCAGGACTGCCTGGTAATCGTACCTTTGCTGCCTCCTGAAGAACCTGAACCTTGTGAATATTTCTCTTGCCCTTGCACCGGCGATGGTGAGGAGAAATTCAATTTTTTCGCTATCATCCAGGTCTTGGAGTTCAGCTGCCACCAGGAACAATTCGAACACTTGCCGGAATCGCCGCCGATTTTTGCGGAGATCGCCGTAGCACTGGAGCGGCTGCGGAACCGGGAGCTCTATCATTTTGCCTGGGCACTGCTGGTTGTCTGTGTACACTGAGGTATGCCGGCAGGTATCGATCCACTCCTGTACCATGTGGTGTTGGGTGCTCTGGTGCACAGATGAGCCAACACAGTTGTATGTGGTACAACTCTATTTTATTTTAACTCTTATAATACAGTTCGTTCTGGATACTCTGCACGTGCTGTCTCCATGAGTGTTTCGTGTAGCAGGTCTGTCCTGGTCCTCCTCTCCAGCTAATACTGACCACCAGGTGTCGTGTTTGTGCTTTTATATCTTTCTGTGATTGGTTGTGGTGGTGTGTGTTCTGATTTGTCTGTTGGTGTGTCTATCATGATGTGTGTGTTTGAATATCATGACAACGCTGATTTGAAAATCCAGCAGCATGAACTCCCTTTTCCTCCTCTTCTTTAGGTAGGAAGGAGCTGGTAGTAAACTGATCAGCAGATTGTTCCAATTTAAACAAGCAGAAGGAAATGCAACCTCAATTTAAAGGATACATCACGGGATTCTCTGTTTGCCGACGCCCGATTGGGCGGAGAACAGGTTCTGCCAAAATCACGGTGGGCGCCGATTTGTCACCAAATCGCGATTCTCCGTCACCTCGACAGCGGCGTCAATGCGTATTTGAACGCACGTACAGTAAACACTGTTTGCATATCATTAGTGGGCCCGACCCGCTATTCTCCGGGGCCTCCGCGATTTTCCTCCTCCGATGGGCCAAGTTCCCAACGGCGCAGTTCACTTGTGTTTTTAAAAATCATGAACCCGTTGTGGTGGCTGATGAAAGCGAGAGAGAGGAGGTAGGACACAGAGAGGAGCGAATGCGGGCTGCCGGGCGGGACACTGGACGGGGTGGCTTGGGTGGGGGGGCCCTTACCAGGGCCGGGGAAGGGGGGGTAGCGCGGGAATGGGCCGAGTGGCCAGGGTGACCTCCCAAGGACATGGGATGGTGTCCAGTCCCAGGCCGTCATTACTGTGGCCATTTTGCTGCGCACCACCTTGGACCCTGGTTCTGCAGAGCGACACTGGCCGTATGAGTGCCCCCAACCCCTGACCCCCGCACCCCACCCTCCACCACCTGCTGGTGGCCCACCGAGGGCAACACACATAGTAGTCCTTATGGGGGTCGAGGTGCATACACCTGGCAAGGGCCGTGCCAGCCGACAGTACCCCTGGCATCAGGGACGGGCGCCAGAGCCAGAGGCCCTCATGGTGCCGGCCACCAACGGGGCCAGGGGTGCGGTGATGGGAGTGACATTCGGGGGCAGAATCCGCGGTGCAAACAGGGGCCACCATGAGACCGTTGGACCTGGTTGGGTAAAGGGGTACGCACCCGCTAACATGTCGGCCTTTCGCCCCCTGCAGATGATGGATATTGGAATTCAACCAGCAATAGTGGCCTTCCTGCTAGTCTCTGGAGGATTCCCTGCGACTGTACGAGCTCGAGGAGGACGAGGAAGCTGCAGCAGCAGAGCGGGCAGCAGCGGAGCATGACGCAGAGGACAGGTAGCAGCCGCACAGGTTGGAGAGCGAGACGCCCAACAGGCCGAGGAGGAGGTGGGAAGGAGGTGCCGCAAGAAGTCTCATATGTACCAGCAGCGCCTTTCATTTGAGAACTTGCCGGTCCAGGCATGGTGTCGAAGACTCTGGCTGAGCAGGGAGACAGTGAGACATATCTCATAGATGATGGCACACATGACACCATGGGGGTATGGGGGAAGGACACCTGCTCCCCGTGGCCATCATGGTGACTGTCGCCCTGAACGTTTACGGAATGGGGTCCTTCCAGGTGCCGAGTGGGGACCAGTCCAGGATCTGACAGACCTCGGTGCACAGGTCCCATTCCCTCCCCAAAGTCCGCCCATTCCTCCCCTGCCCCCCCGGCCAGCCCAGACCAGCCCACCCCTCACACCCATCAGGCAGAGCACCGAGGCAGTTTGTAACGGTGGTAACAGGTATTTAATGTGAACGGATATATACAAATTTGTGCCCTAGCCCCTATAACTAAAATGTGCTCTGCACCCGTACCAACTTAGCTAGTGCTGAACTTTCTGGCCTTACGGTCCCCTATCACTGCGCCTTGGTGGTTCCCCAGATGGTACAACAGTAATGGAGGTGGCCTGCTGTGATTCCTGCCCTGAGACCTGGGTCCTGGTTGGCGCGCGTCCTCCGGGGTGACCGGACCAGGATGGGCTCGGCTGCTACTCGGGTGTCCTGGGTGGCGTGTTGCCGCCCCATTCTGCCCGCTGCCCACCAGATGCACCAGGGAAAAGGGGGGGGAAGGCCGAAGTGCTGCTGTGTTCCGGCACCTCCCCTGCGGGAGTCACCGGCACGGTCCTCATCACCTACTCCTCCCCCGGGGTGCCCGATGGCCCAGGCTACTCCATGAGACAGGGGTGCGAGTGGAGCTATCCCCTGAGGCTCTCCCACCACCTAGCACTGCCAGTCCTGGAGGTCCGCACTGATCTCGACCAGGGTCCGCATGCTTACTGCTATGGAGCACAGGGAGTGGGCCATCTCCATCTGGGTCTGCACCACATTAGACATTGACTGTACCACCACCTTCTGGGTTTGTGTTACATCAGCCAGTGACTGCGCCATCTCCCTCTAGGACTGGGCCACCTTCCTCTGCGACTGTGCCACATTGGCCTGTGCCTGGGCAATGCCACCGACATTCCCAGCCATGGCCCGCTGTGATGGGCCACGCTCAGGAGCACCGCTGCAATGTCCAGGAGGCTCTGGGGCATGGTCGCCTGTGAGAGGGCAACCCTGTCCTGGGCCTCGCAAGCATCTGCACAGAATGTCCCAGGCGTTGGACATGCTGATCCATAGCCACGACTGTCAGCCCCAAAGCCTCCACCGCGGACGCCACCCATGCCTGGGTGGCACGCATTGTCGGCACCACCTCTTGCCCCTGCACCTGCGGGTCCTGGATGCTCGCCGACAACCCCGCAAATAGATACTGTCTTTGCAACTGCATCTCCACCATAGATGGAACTGTCTGTTCCAGAAGCTCTAGACCTGTCTGAACAGCAGCTAGTTCCTCGGGCCGGCCTGCCCTGCGATTGACCGCCCCCTCAGGTGTTGCTACCTCCACCTGCTGGACCGGAGCTGCTGGATGGTGAGCACCAGATAGTGTCCCAGGAGCCCATTCACTAACATGTCCAACCGAGGTGAGTGTCTCCCGGATGGTGGAGGGTGTTGAAGACAGCTGTGATAGAAAACCACTGTCATCCTCCGACCCGAGCTCTATGTCTCGGGCAGAGGGCTGGTGTCCGAGCTACTCTCCCAGTCACTGCTCGGCTCACGGGGGTGCTCCGGCTATGGCACTGGCTGGGGGCGGGCGATGCCTGTAAGACACAAGACAAGATGCATGTTCAGACCGCGGGCGAGGAGGGGTGGGGTGGTGGTGTGGGGGTGGTGTAGGGTGAGGTGGTGTGGGGTTGAGAGTGGTGTGGGGAGAAGGTGGTGTTGGGGTGAGGGTGATGTGGGGGTGACGGTAGCGTTGGGGTGAGGGTGACGTGGGGGTGAGGGTGGTATTGGGGTGAGGGCGATGTGGGGGTGAGGGTAGTGTTGGGGTGAGGGTAGTGTTGGGGTGAGGGTGACGTGGGGGTAAGGGTGGTGTTGGGGTGAGGATGATGTGGGGGTGACGGTAGCGTTGGGGTGAGGGTGACGTGGGGGTGAGGGTGACGTGGGGGTGAGGGTGGTGTTGGGATGAGGGTGATGTGGGGATGAGAGTGGTGTTGGGATGAGGGTGATGTGGGGATGAGAGTGGTGTTGGGGTGAGGGTGATGTGGGGGTGAGGGTAGTGTTGGGGTGAGGGTGACGTGGGGGTGAGGGTAGTGTTGGGGTGAGGGTGACGTGGGGGTGAGGGTAGTGTTGGGGTGAGGGTGACGTGGGGGTAAGGGTGGTGTTGGGGTGAGGATGATGTGGGGGTGACGGTAGCGTTGGGGTGAGGGTGACGTGGGGGTGAGGGTGACGTGGGGGTGAGGGTGGTGTTGGGATGAGGGTGATGTGGGCATGAGAGTGGTGTTGGGATGAGGGTGATGTGGGGATGAGAGTGGTGTTGGGGTGAGGGTGATGTGGGGGTGAGGGTAGTGTTGGGGTGAGGGTGACGTGGGGGTGAGGGTAGTGTTGGGGTGAGGGTGACGTGGGGGTGAGGGTAGTGTTGGGGTGAGGATGATGTGGGGGTGACGGTAGCGTTGGGGTGAGGGTGACGTGGGGGTGAGGGTGATGTGGGGATGAGGGTGATGTGGGGATGAGGGTAGTGTTGGGGTGAGGGTGACGTGGGGGTGAGGGTGGTGTTGGGGTGAGGATGATGTGGGGATGAGGGTAGTGTTGGGGTGAGGGTGACGTGGGGATGAGGGTAGTGATGGGCTGAGGGTGACGTGGGGGTGAGGGTGGTGTTGGGCTGAGGGTGATGTGGGGGTGAGGGTGGTGTGGGGGTGAGGGTGATGTTGGTGGGGGTTGATACACGGGTTACGGGCACCGCAACTAAGCGAGGTCTCACTTCCTCGCCTTCAGCCGAGCTCCACATCAGCGACCTCCCTTTCCTCCAGCCGCTGACCACGTCTAGGGCCCTCTATGGTGAGTGGCCGCAGGTCCAGGGGTCCCCCTCCTGTCTTCTCCCACTCTCGGCGGTTATGCGCCGCCTTCTCCCTTGGGGGGAGGGGGGCCGGAAAACAAAAGTGTTAGACAGTCCGACTCATGCAGCCCAAGGGGTGGATAGCTGGTGGCCTCAGTGGCCAGGGCACGCGGCAATGGCGGCCAGTATGGGTGCTGGCATGTAGGGTAGGGATGGAGGTTTGGCCGCCCTCCGGGCTGAGGGGGTAGGGTTACGGGTGTGTGGGATGGGGGTTATAGCCAGGGGCACAGTGCTGCCGACCCACCCTGGCCACCCTGAGGAGGTCGTTCAGTTTTTTTCTGCACTGCTGGTCGGTCCGGACTACGTTGTCCACGGCACTGACCGCCTCTGCCACTTGCGCCCAGGCACGATGAATGTTGGCGGCTGACAGTCTTCTTCCCGGGTCGTGTTACAGGGTGAACCGCCTCTCCTGCACCGTGTCCAGGAGGACTTCCAACTCGGCGTCGGTGAAGCGTGGATCTGCTCTCCTTGCCGCCATCTTGTTGGCCGGGATGGTGTGTGTGGAGAGTGAAGTGTGTATGTGCGGCTGCAGCTTGTCAGCCTCCTGAGTGTCAATCGTGGAACCAGCAAATCCCATACCGTTTCCCATTAGAATCGATTGTGTTCCACGTGGCCCCAGAGCTAGCCCCTTTACAGTCACTGAATCGGTCCAGGTGCTATGCCAGTTTTGCTGTCGTGAAAGTCCATGAATTCTGCGTTGGCGTCAACACTAGCTTTAAATAGGCTTGGGCAGCCTTCCAAAATGATGGAGTGAGAAGGAATTAATCTTTTGTTCCTTGATTGGATTTGGGGGGTGCGGAACAACCTATCAAACATATTAGAATGAGGATTGGGAGTTGAAATCATCTGGGGCTTACGCTAATATCCCTCAATCTCCATTATATTCAATTCCAGCTGGTGTTAAAATCAAAACTCATCAGAAAGTGATTTATTAACATACAGCAACAGACCTGAAAACCTATTAAAGCCAATAATGCATATATATATAAATAGTGTTTTCAAAAATGTGATGCAATCTTGTAATTTAGACCACATTTATGTTCAACTTTTCTCTGTAGCTAATGATGCAACAATGAAATATCTGTTTAAGTTCAAGATTTGCGCTGAATTTGTATCTTTCATTCTCTTAATTTCCTAAGTTCACACCAGCAGGGTCCACAATTGTTCAATTTGTATGGACAACAAACAAGGGTACTGCTATTTGCCACAATCAGGAATCTTTAGACACCACCGTATTCTTATTAAGTATAACATGGACCTTACCTGCTTTCAGCATCTGCGCTGCATTTGGGAGACAGGAGCTCAAAAGATTTTGTAAACTTTACCACCTGCCACAAAATATTGAGAGAAAAAGTGAGCCATAATGTGCAGCAGAAAAATGTCTTAATTCCAATCAGATAGATCATTCGGTTAAAATGTCATTCTGCCTCTGAGAGATGGAGTTTTTTAAAAAATTCCAATTAAGGGGCAATTTATCATGGCCACAGTTGCTAACTGTGGTCTTTCATACTAATAACACTTCTAGCATTAGTTATTAGTCCATTATATTGGAAAAATCATATGGAAGGAATGAACATTTAAAAAAAGATATACCTCTTACAATACAAATGAACGGATGATTAAACATCCTTGGGTTCAGCTTCTTCCATTGCTTACAAAAGTTTTAGCTCCAAAAAGGCTTTCTGACAATTTAAAAGTATTTTGTTTCTCACTTCTATTTTTATTAGGTCCTACTTTGTGCCTTTTGGAGCCAACTTACCGGTGACTCAATGTCTTCAAGGAGCAATACAGAACAGCGTTCGCACTTGAGCAGTGTCTGTGCACGGTGCATTATTTTCCTCACAATCTTTTCCAAATCTGTTTGCTCTTCAAACAAATCATTGACTACTTCCAGCAGAGCCTATTCATGACAATAGGGATAAAATAGCACATTAGTATCAGAGTACCTAATTCAATGGCTATATGAGAAATGAAAAATGCTAGGAACTGAAAAATAACAGGAAAAAAGACATGCTTCATATGTACATCTGACCGTAGAGACCGGGGGCGGGATTCTCCATGAATCGGCGTGATGGCCCGAAACCAGCGCCGGAAATTTGCGATGGCGTCACCCATCACGGACACGTGCACCGTCACTGCACAAAAGACACCCCCCCCCCCTCCCGGAGACCCGGCAAAATGGCCGTCCGCGCGCAGCGCCAAGTGAGACCCCCGACTGCCTGCCCCTTTCCCCATATCCCCCCTTCCCCCATATCCCCCTTCCCCTCCTCCCCATATCCCATCTTCCCCCATATCCCCCCTTCCCCCGTAACCCCCATATCCCCCTTCCCCATCCCACCTTCCCTCATATCCCCTACCCCCATATCCCCATTAACCCTCTTCCCCCATATCCCCTTCCCCATATCCCCCCTCCCCCATATCCCCCTTTCCCCATATCCCCCTTTCCCCATATCCCCCCTCCCCCATATCCCCCCTTCCCCCATATCCCCCCTTCCCCCATATCCCCCCTTCCCCCATATCCTCCCTTCCCCCATATCCCCCTTCCCCCAAATCCCCCCTTCCCCCATATCCCCCCTTCCCCCATATCCCTCAAGATTGCATTTGGGGGGCTATGGGGTATGGGGGGATATGGGGAAGGGGATATGGGGGAAGGGGTATGGGGAAGGGGGGATAGGGGGATATGGGGGAAGGGGGGATATGGGTGGGATATGGGGGAAGGGGGGACAGACCCGGAGCAACAGGCGGATGCCGCCCCCAGGACGTTTCAGGGCGGCCACGAGCCAGGGACAGTCTCGGAGCACCAGGCGGACTCCGCCCACATCTAGTGCGAGTGCGGCGACGCCAGCGAGCCACACCCAGCGATGAGGAGGGCAGCCACAGCACCAGGCCCCCGTCGCAGCCGACCCAGGACACTGACGCACAGGACACCGACACACAGGACACCGACACACAGGACACTGACACACAGGACACCGACACACAGGACACCGACACACAGGACACTGACACACAGGACACCGACACACAGGACACTGACGCACAGGACACCGACACACAGGACACCGACACCCAGGACACTGACACACAGGACCCTAACACACAGGACCCTAACACACAGGACCCTAACACACAGGACACTGACACACAGGACACCGACACACAGGACACTGACACACAGGACACCGACACACAGGACACCGACACACAGGACACCGACACACAGGACACTGACACACAGGACCCTAACACACAGGACCCTAACACACAGGACCCTAACACACAGGACACTGATGCACAGGACACCGACGCACAGGACACCGATGCACAGGACCCTAACACGCAGGATACTGACGCCCAGGACACTTACGCACACGACACCCACATACAGGGGACGGATGGACAGGAATCACCACTCCAGGGGACCCCGGACTTCGGGTCGGATGAGGAGCACGCCATTACTCCACTGCTATCTCCTACACCCTCCACCATCGCAGAGACACTCACCTCCGTTGGGCACTTTAGCGATGAGGCATCTTGGACATTAACTGGTGCGCATAACACAGCCGTCCCGGTACAGCAGGTGGAGGCAGGAGGAGCCGAGGGGCCGGGCGGGCGGAGGGCAGCCCGGTGCAGGCAACCATCTGCGGCCCAGACGGGTCCCGGGTTCCTGGAGTTACCACACCCACCCATAGACCCGATGCAGGCACGGACCAAGGGACGATCGAAGGGGGTGACGGCCGCTTGCGGCAGCTGCAGACGAAGGTGGAGGTGTCCACCCGTGTGCAGGAGCAGGGAGTGGTGCCGGTCATGCGTGCCACCCAGGCTGACACCGCACGGGTGGCATCCGCGGTGGATGCAATGGGTGCGACGGTGTCAGACATGGGTCTGATGCGACCATCAATTCACTGAGAGACACATTGAGATGTAAACCGTGGTTTTAATCAGCTTACAACTGAGCCTGCCTGTGACCGGTACAACAATGAATGCGGCCCCGCAGGTCAGCTGCCTTTATACTTCCTGTAAGGGGTGGAGCCATGGGCGAGCCCCTACAGTTCGCGTGGCCCTCGCACCACTCGAACGCGTACATGCCCCGACATATCCCCCTGTGGGTGAAGCTGTACAATGGCCCATAGGTGGAGCCCACAGGGTTAAACACATAACGTAACACGATACAGCGGTAACATGGGGTGGGATTCTCCGACCCCCCCGCCAGGTCGGAGAATCGCCGGGGGCTGGCGTGAATCCCGCCCCCGCCGGTTGCCGAATTCTCCGGCACCGGATATTCGGCGGGGGTGGGAATCGCGCCGCACCGGTTGGAGGTGCCCCCCCGGAGATTCTCCGGCCCGCGATGGGCCGAAGTCCCGCTGCTGGAATGTCTGTCCCGCAGGCGAGAATCAAACCACCTCTCTTACCGGCGGGACAAGGCGGCGCGGGCAGGCTCCGGGGTCCTGGGGGGGGGGTGCGGGGCGATCTGGCCCCGGGGGGTGCCCCCACGGTGGCCTGGCCTGCGATCGGGGCCCACCGATCCGCGGGCGGGCCTGTGCCGTGGGGGCACTCTTTTCCTTCCGCCTTCGCTATTGTCTCCACTATGGCGGAGGCGGAAGAGACCCCCTCCACTGCGCATGCGCGGGGATGCCGTGAGCAGCCGCTGACGCTCCCGCACATGCGCCGCCCGGCAAAGTCATTTCCGCGCCAGCTTGCGGGGCACCAAAGGCCTTTCCCGCCAGCTGGCGGGGCAAAAATCAGTCCGGCGCGGGCCTAGCCCCTCAAGGTGAGGGCTCGGCCCCTCAAGATGCGGAGAATTCCGCACCTTTGGGGCGGCGCGATGCCGGACTGATTCACGCCGTTTTTGACGCCGGTCGGCGGACATCGCGCCGATTGCGGAGAATCCCGCCCATGATGTCACAGTGCACTGGTGAATTAACAATAGTTCCATTCACCACAGGGTCGCAGTATGCAAGGTGTGGGGCTTTCGTGGCCCAGGACATGGCTGCCCTCTCATAGGCAGCCATGAGCCAGAGCCAGCAGCAGATCACAGAGGCGCTCAACGCCGTAGCCCAGTCTCAGCAGGCAATGGCCCAGTCTCTGCAGGCCATTGCTGAGGGCATCGTCGCCATTGCCCAGGTGCTGGCCGGTGTCGCCCAGACACAGACAGGGATGGCCAACTCCCTGAGCTCCATGGCTGCAAACTTGCAGAGCCTTGTTGATACCAGGGCGGGCCTCCAGGACTGGCAGCACCAGGTGTCGGGGGGGGCGCCGGATGCTCGGTCCGTTCGCATCCCCATCCCATGTAGAGGCCCGGGGGCCATCGGGCACCCCGAGGGAGGAGGAGGTGCTGGGGCCCGTTCCGGGTCCCCCTGTAGGGGAAGTCCCGGAACACCGCGACACCTCAGACTCCCCCCCCCACCCCCTTTCATTCCAGGTGCATCTGCTGGGCAATGGGCAGGACAGGCTGGCAGCTCGCCATCCTAATTGCCCGAGCCGCAGCCTGGCCCACCTAGGACGGGCCTCCCTAGGAAACGGCCGCCAAAGGGGTCCCTAGTCACAGGGTAGGAATCGCAGGAGTCCACCTCCAGTTCTGCTGTACCATCTGGGGAACCACCTTGGCGTAGTCAAAGGGCCCATAAGGCCAAACAATTAGACACTGAGTAAGTTGGCACGGGTGCAGGGCACAGATTAGTTCTGGGGCTAGGACACGTGTTACTGTTATTAAAATCACTTTCACACCTACAGAAGCTGCCTTTGTGCTCTGTCCGATGCGTGCGGGGGTGTGGTGTGAGGTGAGCGCAGTGGGTGTGTGAGGGGTGATAGAACGTCGGCCTCAGGTGAGTGTGCTCCTCCATCCCCCGAGTCGCCCTTGCCATCCCCCCGGGCAGACGACGGGACCGTGCGCTGCAGTGTCACGGCCGCATGCAGGGACGGTCCGGATGGAGGGTGGTACTGTGGCCATGGGTCAGACATTGTCCAACGATGTAGAGCCCAGAGCTTATCACAGGTGGATTGTCATCATCCTCCATAGCCTACAATAGACACGCTTCCACTGGCGACTGTGTGAGCCCGGCCTGTTGTGCCGCAGGTGGATGTGCAATGGAGGGGTGGTGTGCATGCGGGTGCGGTATGGGTTATTGGTGTTGGGTGGGCGGGGTGAGGGTGGTTGGTGTTGGGTGGGTGGGGTGAGGGTGGCAGGCTGGTGCCGTGATGTGCAATCTGTGCCCATACTCGGCGATTCCCACGCCCCCTTAGTCCTGAACCGGGCGGCTATTAGCCTGTCCCGTGCCCGCTGGCCCAGCCGGCAACGGTGGGCAGCCTACCGTCCATGTCCAGCCTGTCAGTCCTGACCATTGCCCCATCCTCCTCATCTGGGGAGGTATGCGCCTCGTCTTGTTGTTCCTCCCCTTCCCCTTCCTCTGCCTGCAGCACATCGCCCCCTCTGCTGGGCTATGTTGTGCAGGACGCAGCAGACCACAATCATGCGGCCGACCCTATCTGACGGGTACTGGAGGGCCCCTCCAGAGTGGTCTAGGCACCTGAAGCGCATCTTTAGCAGCCCAGAGCACCTCTATCACACCTCTGGTCGCTGCATGGGCATCGTTGTAGCGGTTCTCTGCGTCAGTCTGTGGCCTCCGTATAGGCGTCATCAGCCACGACCGCAACGGGTCACCTCTGTCGCCCAGCAACCAGCCCCTCAGCCGGGGGCGGCGTCCCTCGAACATGGTGGGGATGAAAGATTGCGCCAATGCGAATGAGTCGTGTACACTGCCCGGGTACCGGGCACAGACGTGCAGGATCATCATGCGGTGGTCGCAGACCACCTGCACATTCATGGAATAGGTCCTCTTCCTATTCGTGAACACGGCCCTGTTATCCGCAGGTGGCCGCACGGCGACATGCATCCCATCGATCGCCCCTGGACCATGGGCATCCTGGCCGCCGCAGCGAAGCCCGCTGCCCGGACATCCTGGCTGGCCCGGTGCACAGGGAACTGGATGTAGCGGTCCACAATGGAATACAGGGCGTCTGTCACTGCACGGGTGCACTGATGCCTGCGAGATGCCGGACAGGTCCCCACTCGGCACCTGGAATGACCCCGTGGCATGGATGTTGACCTTGACGGCCACGGGAGAGGGTGTCCTCACGTGGTGTCAGGTGTTCCATCAGGTGGCAGATGTGTGCCACGGTTTCGCGGCTCATCCGGAGTCTCCTCCTGCATGGCCGGTGCATGATGTCCTGGTACGACGAGCGGGGCCGGTACACATGGGGCCTCATCGGGCGTCTCCGTCGCCGTGGCACCACCACCACCATCTCCTCCTCCTCCTCGTCCCTGTCGTGCGGGCGGCCCTCCAGCCTGGGCGGCTGTGATCTGCCTCCCTGCGGCACGCTCCTCTGCGGCAGCCTCCGCTGCCTCCCTGGCACGCTCCTGCTCCAGCTCCCCCAGGGCAACATGTAGAAGTGCGGCTACCGCCACGGAGGCCAACATCGCTGGGTGGTGACCAAACATAACGGCCTGTGGGGGGTGGGGGGATAGACGACATGTCACCGTTGTCCTTACACACCCCACCCCCCCCACCCCGCAGCCAGATGCCATGGTCTGCATGGTCGCGATTGCTGCCAGCTGGCACATGGCTAGGCGACACCCCCCGTCCTTCCCCAGCATGCACCGTCCCCATACCTCCCCCCCTCTCCTCCCCGGCACGCACCATCCCCAAACCCCCCCCCCCTCTCCTCCCCGGCACGCACCGTGCCCAAACGCCCCCCCCTCTCCTCCCCGGCACGCACCATCCCCAAACCCCCCCCTCCCTCTCCTCCCCGGCACGCACCGTCCCCAAACCCCCCCCCTCTCCTCCCCGACACGCAGCCTCCCCAAAACCCCCCCCCCTTCCCTCCCCGGCACGCACCGTCCCCAAACCACCCCCCTCTCCTCCCCGGCACGCACCTTCCGCACCTTCCCCAAACCCCCTCCCCTCTCCTCCCCGGCACGCACACTCCCCAAATCCCCCCCCTCTCCTCCCCGGAACGCACCACCCCAAACCACACCCCTCTCTGCCCCGGCACGCACCGTCCCCAAACGCCCCCCCTCTCCTCCCCGGCACGCACCCTCCCCAAATCCCCCCCCCCCTCTCCTCCCCGGCACGCACCTTCCCCAAACCCCCCCTCTACTCCCCGGCGCGCACCCTCCCCAAAACCCCCCCTCTCCTCCCCGGCACGCAACCCCCCCAACCCCCCTCCCTGTCCTCCCCGGCACGCACCCTCCGCAAACGCCCCGCCCCCTCTCGACCCCGGCACGCACCCTCCCCAAACCCCCCCCCTCTCCTCTCCGGCACGCACCCTCCCCAAACCCCCCTCCCACCTCCCCCCCGGCACGCATCCTTCCCAACCCCCCCCCCCTCATCCCCAATACGCACCTTCCCCAACCCCCCCCCTCCTCCCCGGCACGCACCCTCCCCAACAACCCCCCCCGCTCTCATCCACGGTACGCACCCTCCGCAAACCCCCACCCTCTCCTCCCCGGCACGCACCCTCCCCAACCTCCCCCCCCCTCTCATCCCCAGTACGCACCCTCCGCAAACCCCCCCACCCTCCTCCCCGGCACACACCCTCCCTATCCCACCCTTCTCCTCCCCGGCACGCACCCTCTCCATCACGCACCCTCTCCAACCCTCCCCTCCCCTAGTCCCTCCCCCACTGCCCCTCCCCCAGCCCCTTCCCCCAGCCCCTCCCCCCAGCCCCTCCCCCCAGCCCCTCCCCCCCATCCCCTCTCTCCACCCCCCCGGCACGCACACTCCCAACGGCTCCTGCGATTCCCCCCCACCACCTGCGGCCATGCCGTCACTTCTCCGGCAGCCGCCCCACGCCGAGCCCTACCTCCGCACTGGCCGGCGTCAACCATCACGACTGGTTGATGCCGCTAAATAGGTGGTTTGATTTATGCCGGCGTGACCCGTGGTCACGTCGGCGGGACTTCGGCCCATCCGGCCCGGAGAATTGGGGCGCCCCCGGGGCCCGTTGCGTCGCGCCGGTCCTCGACATTCTCCGAGGCGCGCAACGCGATTCACGACAACGGGATTTTTGGGGGCCGGAGAATATCACGGGGCGGCCGGGCGGGATTTACGCCGTCCCCCGGCGGGTCGGAGAATCCCACCCCGTTAGTTCATAAATTTTATTTTCCATTTTTTGTTGGTCCTTAATTCTATTTGAAAGTAAAATAGAGCTTAGAAAATAAAAGCTCCTCATTTGCCCTATTGTTTAGATCAATATTCAAGCCACAAACAGCTGTTATTAATTCCCTTTTGTCTTATCGCGTCAATCGTCAAAGCCATCTGTTAAAGCCATTAACTGGTTTTTGTATTTGAAACTATTGAGTGGCGTTTTCTGCTCAGATGTTTGCTGATAAGCAATGTACAAGTTAAAACAAATCATTCCTGAGGTTTGGGCATCACTGGCTATGCCAACATATGTTGCCCATCCCTAATTGCCCTTGAGTAGGTGGTGGTGAGCTACCTCCTTGACCGCTGCAGTCCATGTGGTGTAGGTACACCCACTGTGCTCTTGGGAAGGGAATTCCAGGATTTTGACCCAGTGACAATGAAGGAAGGGTGATATGCTTCCAAGTCAAGATGGTGTGTGGCTTGGAGGGGAACTTCCAGGTGGTGATGCTGCCCTAGTCATTCTAGGTAGTATTGGTTGTGGTTTAGGACGGTGCTGTCTAAGGACCCTTCATGAGTGCCTGCAGTGCATCTTGTAGATGATACACACTCACCACTGTGCATTGCTGTTGGAGGGAATGGATGGGTGTCAGTTAAGTTGTCCTGGATGATGTGGAGCTTTTTGAGTGTTGTTGGAGCTGCACTCACCAGGCAAGAGTATCCCATCACACTCCTAACTAGTGCCTTGAAGATGCTGGACAGCCTATGCGGAGTCCGGAGGTGAATTATGTGCTGCAGAATCCTTGCCTCTGACCTGCCCTTGTAGCAGCATCATTTAGCTGGCTGGTCCAGTTCAGTTTCTGGTCAATGGTAATCCCCTAGACTGCCCCCACCCCGCCTTAGATGTTGATAGTGGGGGAATCAGCAATGCCATTGAATATCAAGGAGCAAAGGTTAGAAGTGGTCATTGCCTGGCACTTGTGTGAACAAAGAACAATGGCACGAATGTTACTTACCACTTGTCAGCCCAAACCTGGATGTAGTCCAGGTCTTGATGCATTTGGACATGGACTGCTTCATTATCTCAGGAGTTGCGAATGGTGCTGAAAATTGTTCAATCAACATCAAACATTATCACTTCTGACTTATGATGGAAGGAAGGTCACCGATAAAGTAACTAAAGATGGTTGGGCCTAGGACATTTCCTAGAGGAACTAGTGAGGTGATGTCCTGGGACTGAGATGATTGACCTCCAACAACAACAACCATTTTCCTTTGTCCTAGGTATGACTCCCACCAGTGGCAAGTTTCCCCCCGATTCCCATTGACTCCAGTTTAGCTAGGGCTCTTTGGTGCCATACTCGATCAAATGCTGCCTTGATGTCACTCTCACCTCAGCTCTGGAGTTCAGCTCTTGTGTCCATGTTTGAACCAAGGCTTTAATGAGGTCAGGAGCTGACCAGGATTGACCCTGGCAGAGCCTAAACTGAGCATAAGTGAGCAGGTTATTGCTAAGCAAGTATCGTTTGATAGCACTGTTGATGATCCCCCCATAACTTTACAAATGGAGACCGAGCGTAGACTGGTGGGCGGTAGTTGGCCGGGTTGAATTTGTCCTGCTTTTTGTGTACAGGACACAACTGGCTAATTTTCCACATTGCTGGGTAGATGCAATGTTGTGGCTGTACTGGAATAGCTTGGCTAAGGGTGCAGCAGGTTCTGGAGCACAATTGTTTTCAGTATTATTGCTGGAATATTGATATGGCCATAGCCTTTGCAGGATCCAGGGCCTTCAGCCATTTCTTTATATCACATGGAGTGAATTGAATTGGCTGAAGACTGGCGTTTGTGATGATGGGGACCTCTCAAGGATGCCTAGTTAGATCATTCACTTGGCACTTCTGGTTGAAGACTGCTGCAAATGCTTCATCCTCTCTTTCACACTGATGATAAATTCTAAGTAGTATTTTTTGTTCTTTTTGAAACAGGTCACTTATTTTTATTTTATAAAAACAATGCGACAATTCTCCAATACCAAAACGTCTAAAACTGAGAAATTTCTTGGGTTGGATTCTCTGTTTCTGCGGCTATGTGCTGAAGTTGGCGTGGGAACTGTGCCGTTTAGCGACACCAAAATCGGTGCCAAATCCTCACCGATTCCGGGACCATTGAGGGTCTAGCAGCCGCGCCGGGTAAAACTCCCGGCTCCCGCGCCAAAAACGGCCGGAGAATGACCGGGTCCGTGGCTGCGCATGCCCACGGCAACGACCTGCAGTGGTCGCGCCGTACAAAATGGTACCGACCGTGTGAGGACTTCACCTACCAAATACGGCCCTTCAGGACAACCCCTGGCCACCCCCCACCAGTCCCTTCAGCCCTTGCAGAAGCCCCCCCGGCCAGCAGAACGGCTCCCGGCCAACTGTGGCGGCGCTGGACACAGCCTGCAGCCGCTACACTTGGTTCCCGACCATTCAGACCACGCGCGATGCGATGATGTCATTTCAGAGGAGGCGGAAACTCGAAAACTGCGTCAAACCGGCGTCGCCCCAATTTGGCCGTCGGAAGGGATTCTCTGCTTGATCACCGATTATGATATAGAGTGTTGCTAAAATCACCCAAAGAAGATTTTGTGAATCCCTAACTCAATCTAATTTCTCATATGACTCCTGTTGACAGCTCTTTGCTAACAACTCAATGAACGTGAAGATGATGAATTGTTCCCACTTTAAAGGTGGAAGGAATGGGCCGGGATCTTGTTGAAGCATTGGGGACTTGCCTGCCAGCTGGAAGAGCTGTTTAGTGACCCACGCTGCTTCTTCTCAGGAAGAGTTGTTGAACCACACACCAATAAGGTAGTGAAAAAGCCAGTGGCGGTCTCTTCCTCTTGAATCAGGACCCAGGAGCAGAGGTCTCCCCCGGAGACCTGTCAGCCAATCAGAGGTTGGCAGTCTGGTGCCCAGCAGTACCACGGGGAAGGCCATGGCTGCTGCCAGAAGGGCAGGAGTCTGTGTCCAGCATCGCAGACTGATCCAGGACACAGGTACTCCAACCTTAAGGACGGAAAACTTACAGCTATAAATTAATTTCATTTCAGCATGTGAACCAACATCAGGAGTCGATGTAAATTATCCCAGATATACAATCCCATTATGTACCTTTTCCTTTCTTTGTAACACTAATCCATAGGTATGACCGAGAAGTGAAGTCCATTGCTTATAACTACCTAGCTGTGGAACACTATAATCAAATCTTAATCCTCCTTAACAGGCATTTTCTTTACTGCGCTGGCTATTTTAGCGAGGGACCAAACCCGCAGCGAAAATAGTGAAAGAATATTAAATTAGTGCTTTCTGCTGAGTTTGCTCAGCGATTTCTTCATGTTTAATGATATTAAATTTTATCCACAGATGGACTAGCTAGTTTGAAAATATAGAGAAAGAGTGTGTGCAGACAAGCACGAGGGACTAGTTGCATTCTGTTCTATATGCGAAACTTGGTTACATGAGCAAGAATGATAGACCTAAAACAACTGGCATAAGTGCAACTAACAGCTGTGCAGAAGGCTAGTTATAGGCATGGAGGTTGCTCAATATAGACGGGACCTACAGATCACATAATTCCGTTTGAGAAAGGGTTAAGGACATTTCCTGCACAGATAAGCTTAGGCCTGGTTAGAATTGGGTCTATTATTCTTGCTCATGCCATCAAGTTTTGCAACCAGTCCCTCTTGCTTGTCTGCACACTCTCTCTTTCTCTATACTTTCAATTCTAGCTAATCCCTGATGCACATCACTTACACAAAAGCATTAAACAGCTTTGCAGGACACTGTAAGAAAAGATCACTATGCAACAACCTTGAGAGATGAGACCTCATGGCTAATGGCTTAAGTCAGTTTCAGACAAAGGGTGTACGGGTTAATTCATAACCTATGGCCAAAGTAGATCTGGATGAGCAGTGGTGTTGAGCCTCAGCGGGTATCCAACTTGGAAGTATAATCAACATATTTAATTGTTTGTTGCCATGTTTGTGTTCAATGAAACTCTCTTAGGGCTGGACTGGAAATCCTACTTGGTATCATGCCAACATTCAGCTAGTTCTCATCATCCTATACACAGGGGACAAAATTCAATAGCTTGTGAAAATAGTTGCAGCAATCACAGTTCCCTCCCCACCCCATCTGAGTTCTAATGAAGGTAGCTTGCAAACTTTGTGCTGCCTTCACATTTACATGATTGTAGCATGCAATTAGAAGTAACCATGCTGTTGTGTGGCTGTACACCAGAGCAGTCAGCATAACATTTTGAAAGGATAGGATCATTTAAAGTCAGCTGCAGTCTGTGGAGGGGAGAGAGGCATTTTGAATGAATAAAGTTCTGGAAAGCCTTCTAAAAATGAATTGGATCTGGAAAAGGAAAATCAATGGGACAACAGGGTAAAGAATGCACTCCAGATTTGTCCGATACCTCACAGGAAGCCTTGGTCCAGGGGGAAAGAGGTTCTCTGTCCACAGAGAGCAGGAATCCCTCAAGACAGACACTGAAAGAAGTGGCAGCAGATAGTCATCGCGATCAATGCTGGCAGTCTCGCCTTGAAGATCTGGATGCAGTGCCAAAAGAACATAGTGACCTCATGGGAGTGGTCAAGGTGAGTGAATGCATTTTCAATTGCTATATCCTTACAACTGAACATCGAGCCTCACGCACTGCAGAATTCATCTTTTTTTAAATTCATTTACGGGATGTGGGTGTCGCTGGTTAGGCCAGTATTTATTGCTCATCCCTAGTTGCCCTTCAGAAGGTGGTGCTGAGCTGCCTTCTTGAACCGTTGCAGTCCTTGAGGTGGAGGTACACCCACTGTGCTGTTAGGGAGGGAGTTCAGGATTTTGTCCTGCCGTGTGAGGTACACTGGTATAACACTGGCTGCAACTGGATGCAGAATAGATCAAAAAGATACTCCAGACCTTGAAGTTAGTTCAATCAGGTTTATTGAACTAATAGCACAGTTAGCACAGTTCTCTGTGAGTTCGACTCTCTGCTAACTTAAGTGTGGTTACTCTGTCTGACTGAACCAGACTAGCTCTTAGCCACGTAGTGGGGAGGTGAGATTGTAATAACATCCTTGACTGACTCTCTAGATGTTCATCAGTGGAAAGAATGTGAGTGCCTCGTGTCTTTTATAGTCAGATCCCACCCCTGAGTGTCCTGCCTGCTTATTGGTCATGTCCTGTTCTCTGTGTCCATTAGCTGCTTGTCTGTATATCATTATGTGTGTGTCTGCATATCATGACATCTCCCCTTTTTTGATGTTTGGATGACATATGTGAACGTATGTACAAGAATAGGCCAATATTAACATATATACATGCAGTGGATGTGAACACATGTACATGTGAAAACAGCTGTCTAATGGGAGAACACAGAACATAGCAAACAGGACAAATGTTCATAAGTCCAGTCTCTGTGGCTTGCGTCTGATCCTGGTCAACCGCCGGAGTGGTGGTGGTGGGGACGACAGCGCCTTGATGGGCGGGATGGAAGCCTGACTGGTGGCCTCGTGAGTCGAGGTATCAGGAGGTGGCAAAACAACAGAAGGAAACAGAGAAGAATGTGGTTGCGGGCAGGCAACTTTGCGCAGTGCCCGTCTGTTTCGTCGCACAACAGAACCATCAGCCAGGCGCACAACATACGAACGGGGGGCAGCCTGTCGAACAACGACAGCTGGAGCTGACCAGCCTCCATCAGGGATCTTGACCTGAACAGTGTCGGACGGGGATAACACGGGCAAATCGGTGGCATGAGCATCATAGCCCTGTTTTTGCCGGTCTCGGAGTTGCTGCACCTTCTGCAGCACCGTGAGGTGATCCAGGTAGGGCACGTGTACGGCTGGAAGTGTCGTTCGCAGGTCCCTGTTCATCAGGAGTTGAGCCGGCGACATACCAGTGGACAGTGGGGCCGCCCTGTACGCAAGCAGCGCAAGGTGAATGTCAGACGCAGAATCCGTGGCCTTGCAGATGAGCTGCTTCACTATGTGCACCCCTTTCTCAACTTTTCCGTCTGACTGAGGATAGTGTGGGCTGGAAGTGACGTGTTTGAACTGATACGACTGGGCAAACAGAGACCATTCATGGCTGCTGAAGCACGGGCCATTGTCACTCATGACAGTGAGTGGGATACCATGCCTGGAGAATGTCTCCTGACAGGCCTTGATGACGGTCCGAGACCTGAGGTCTGACAGCATCACGACTTCAGTGTAATTGGAAAAATAATCAATGATTAACACGTAATCACGACCATTTGCATGAAAGAGGTCGATGCCAAACTTGGACCACGGAGAGATTTTGATTTCACGCTGCTGAAGTGTCTCCTTACTTTGCGCTGGCTGGAAGCGTTGACAGGTCGCACAGTTAAGGACCATGTCCGCGATGTCCTGGCTGATCTCAGTAGACAGCCTGCCTGGCTCTGCGTCTGCACTTTTCCACACCCAGGATGCCCTCACGGATTTGACGGAGCACCAAGCTCTGGAGACTGTGTGGAATTACAATCCGGTCCAGTTTGAGGAGGATGCCATCAACCACCGTCAGGTCGTCCTTTACATTGAAAATTTGTGGGCACTGCCCTTCTTGCCAGCCATTGTCGAGGTGGTGCATGACACGCTGCAAGAGGGCGTCTTTGGCTGTCTCCTCTCGGATACGAATCACCTTCTCATCAGATGCCGGGAGGGTGCTAGCACACAGCTGCACCTGTGACTCAACCTGTGACTCAATTTGCCGGATGACGTTCAGTGGTTCACTAGGCACGATGATGGAGCGGGACAGTGTATCGGCAATGGTGAGCTCCTTGCCAGGTGTGTAGACCAGGTCAAAGATGTACCTTCTGAGTTTGAGGAGGATGCGCTGCAAACGAGGCGTCATGTCATTAAGGTCCTTGTGGATAATGTGGACCAGGGGCCTGTGATCCGTCTCGACTGTGAATGTCGGCAGGCCGTAGACATAGTCGTGAAACTTGAGAATGCCAGAGAGAAGGCCCAAGCATTCCTTCTCGATTTGTGCATACCTTTGTTCGGTGGGCGTCATTGCCCTTGATGCATAGGCAACCGGTGCCCAGGATGAGGTATCATCGCATTGCAGCAGGACCGCACCGATGCCATCCTGGCTCACACCTGTCGAGATTTTCGTTTCCGTCTGGGTCGAAAAATGCCAATATGGGTGCAGTGGTGAGCTTGGCTTTCAGCTCCAGCCACTCTGCCTGATGGGCCGCCTTCCACTCGAAGGCAGTGGACTTCTTCACTAGGTTTCGTAGGGCTGTGGTGTGTGAGGCCATGTTTGGGATGAACTTGCCCAGAAAGTTGACCATGCCCAGGAAGCGCAATACCGCCCTCTTGTCTTCCGGGACCTTCATGACTGCGATGGCCTTGACCTTGTCTGTGTCGAGGCACATGCCCTGCTGAGAGATCTGGTCTCTTAAGAACTTGAGTGTCGACATGCCAAAGCAACATTTCGCCCTGTTCAGCTTCAGGCCATTGGCATGGACACGGCGGAATACCTGCTGGAGACGGGAAACATGCTCCTCAGGGGTCGTGAACCATATGAGATGTCGTCCACGTACACACAAACCCCTTCGATGCCCTCCATCATCTGCTCCATGACAGGGCATCGCTATTGGGCGCACATGCCTGCAAAAGGCTAAACCTGGTGCAGCGGGTTTATTCAACGACATCCTCCAACGTGGATCTTCAAGCTGGCATTGACGACATCTTCAGTATCCAGATGTGGTTGACGGGATGGGCACTTTGCCATATTGATACAAGATCCTACCGCGACCTGATGCGAAGCCAGTGGTCCATGCACCACGCCGGGTCCCGGCTCCGCTGAAGGAGCGTCTAAAGGCTGCTGGAAGGACCTTGGGGAGCTTCTTGATGTGTTTGAAGTCTGTCTGTGAGAGGAGGTTGGCAGAAGCACCTGTGTCCAGCTTGAACTGGATGGAGCAGTGGTTGACCTGCATCACCGCAGGCCATTCGTCCTCCGAATCCACAGCGAGGATGGACTGAATGCGAGATGAGTTAGGTGTGGCATCTTCACGTGTGGTAATGATGCCCACTCGGTAGGCAGAGTCCAGGCACTCATCCACTGGATCCGTTGTACTGCCAGGATCAGAATCCTGTAATCATCGTTGCACATTCTGGACGCGCCGTCGTCGGAATTGGGAGCGTGGCCTCTGACTGGGGGTGCAGACCTGCACAAGGCTGTATAGTGTCCAGGCTTCCCGCAGTTTAAACATTGCCTGCCTCTTGCAGGGCAGTGACCCTTTAAGTGGGCGTTGCCGCAGTTTGGGCACGTCATGACGTCGGCGTCGTGACGCAGTGCACATCGTCGCACATGGGCAGTGCGGTCGGCAGACGTCTGCCCCTGCGCAGTGTGGGTGTCGGCCGCTTTGTTATCCCGTTTGTATCGCGCATACGTGGGACTCCAGGAACAGCACGCGAGATGGCCGCTGTCTTCAATGCTGAGGCGCTGCATCCGGGACTTGGCCTGCACACTCTCTGACTCGTGGAAGGCAAGTTTCTAATTTTCAGCTGATTTGTATTGGGAATACCGATTTTTTGCGTGCTCATGTACTGTACATGTTTCAATTTGATTTTTAAGAGCTGCTGTCTCAGAGGATCAGAGTGAACTCCAAACACAATTTGGTCTCTGATCATGGAGTCAGCAATATCACCAAAGTTGCAGGACAGCGCTAGCAGGCGGAGGCTAGTTAAGAAGGCACTGAAAGATTCATCTTTACCTTGAAGACGTTGTTTGAATATGTAGCGCTCGAAGATTTCATTGGTGTCCACTTCACAGTGACTATCGAACTTGTCCAGGATGGTCAGAAACTTTGTCTTGAGCTGGTGAGGAGCTTGAATCTTCTCCATGGTGCCGGGATACATTTGCTGGTCGTCACGCGGAACGGACTGAGGTAAGCCACCTTAAATTAGTAGTCTCCTGATATCATGTTGTGTTAGGTACACTGGTTAGGTACACCCCTTTGGATACTGTCGGGGGGGATGGCCTATCAGGATAAAACAGAAGCAGCCAGAGCAGTGGCACCACGGCTGGCTCTGATGTTCAGAAGGGAGGGTCAAAGCGCAGAAGAGCAATAGTCATAGGGGACTCTATAGTCAGGGGCACAGATAGGCGCTTCTGTGGACGTGAAAGAGACTCCAGGATGGTATGTTGCCTCCCTGGTGCCAGGGTTCAGGATGTCTTCGAACGGGTAGAGGGCATCCTGAAGGGGGAGGGCAAACAGGCAGAGGTCGTTGTACATATTGGTACTAACGACATAGGCAGGAAGGGGCATGAGGTCCTGCAGCAGGTGTTCATGGAGCTAGGCAGAAAGTTAAAAGACAGGACCTCTAGGGTTGTAATATTGGGATTACTCCCTGTGCGACGTGCCAGCGAGGCTGGAAATAGGAAGATAGAGCAGCTAAACACGTGGCTAAACCACTGGTGGAGGAGGGAGGGTTTCCGTTATCTGGACCACTGGGAGCTCTTCCGGGGGAGGTGTGACCTATATAAGAAGGACAGGTTGCATCTAAACTGGAGAGGCATAAATATCCTGGCCGGGAGATTTGCTAGTGTCACACGGGAGGGTTTAAACTGGTATGGCAGGGGGGTGGGCACCGGAGCAAGAGGTCAGAAGGTGAGAGCATTGAGGGAGAACTAGGGAATAGGGCCAGTATGGCTCTGAGGCAGAGCAGCCAGGGAGAAGTTGCTGAACACAGCGGGTCTGGTGGCCTGAAGTGCATATGTTTTAATGCAAGAAGTATTACGGATAAGGCAGATGGACTTAGAGCTTGGATTAGTACTTGGAACTATGATGTTGTTGCCATTACAGAGACCTGGTTGACGGAAGGACAGGATTGGCAGCTAGACATTCCAGGATTTAGATGTTTCAGGCGGGATAGAGGGGGATGTAAAAGGGGTGGCGGAGTTGCGCTACTGGTTAGGGAGTATATCACAGCTGTACTACGGGAGGACACCTCAGAGGGCAGTGAGGCTATATGGGTAGAGATCAGGAATAAGAAGGGTGCAGTCACAATGTTGAGGGTTTACTACAGGCCTCCCAACAGCCAGCGGGAGATAGAGGAGCAGATAGGTAGACAGATTTTGGAAAAGAGTAAAATCAACAGGGTTGTTGTGATGGGAGACTTCAACTTCCCCAATATTGACTGGGATTCACTTAGTGCCAGGGGCTTAGACGGGGCAGAGTTTGTAAGGAGCCTCCAGGAGGGCTTCTTAAAACAATATGTAGACAGTCCAACTAGGGAAGGGGCTGTACTGGACCTGGTATTGGGGAATGAGCCCAGCCAGGTGGTAGAAGTTTCAGTAGGGGAGCATTTTGGGAACAGTGACCACAAATCAGTAAGTTTTAAAGTGCTGGTGGACAAGGATAAGAGTGGTCCTAGGATGAATGTGCTAAATTGGGTGAAGGCTACTTATAACAATATTAGGCGGGAACTGAAGAACCTAGATTGGGGGCGGTTGTTTGAGGGTAAATCAACATCTGACATGTGGGAGGCTTTCAAGTGTCAGTTGAAAGGAATTCAGGACCGGCATGTTCCTGTGAGGAAGAAGGATAAATACTGCAAATTTCAGGAACCATGGATAACGAGAGATATTGTAAGCCTCGTCAAAAAGAAAAAGGAGGCATTTGTCAGGGCTAGAAGGCTGGGACCTGACGAAGCCTGTGTGGAATATAAGGAAAGTAGGAAGGAACTTAAGCAAGGAGTCAGGAGGGCTAGAAGGGGTCACGAAAAGTAATTGGCAAATAGGGTTGAGGAAAATCCCAAGGCTTTTTACAAGTACATAAAAAGCAAAAAGGATAGCCAGGGAAAGGGTTGGCCCACTGAAGGACAGAGGAGGGAATCTATGTGTGGAGCCAGAAGAAATAGGCGAGGTACTAAACCAATACTTTGCATCAGTATTCACCAAAGAGAAGGAATTGGTGGATGTTGAGTCGGGAGAAGGGTGTGTAGATAGCCTGGGTCACATTGAGATCCAAAAAGACGAGGTGTTGGGCGTCTTGAAAAATATAAAGATAGATAAGTCCCCAGGGCCTGATCGGATCTATCCCAGAATACTGAAATGAAATGAAATGAAAATCGCTTATTGTCACAAGTAGGCTTCAAAGAAGTTACTGTGAAAAGCCCCTAGTCGCCACATTCCGGCGCCTGTTCGGGGAGGCTGTTACGGGAATTGAACCGTGTTGCTGGCTTGCCTTGGTCTGCTTTCAAAGCCAGCGATGGAGGCTAGAGAGGAAATTGCTGAGGCCTTGACAGAAATCTTTGGCTCCTCACTGTCTTCAGGTAATGTCCCGGAGGACTGGAGAATAGCCAATGTCGTTCCTTTGTTAAGAAGGGTAGCAAAGATAATCCAGGGAACTACAGGCCGGTGAGCCTTACGTCAGTGGTAGGGAAATTACTGGAGAGAATTCTTCGAGACAGGATCGACTCCCATTTGGAAGCAAATGGACGTATTAGTGAGAGGCAGCATGGTTTTGTGAAGGGGAGGTCGTGTCTCACTAACTTGATAGAGTTTTTTGAAGAGGTCACAAAGATGATTGATGCAGGCAGGCTTCAAAGAAGCTATTTACCAGTGGATGTTGTCTATATGGACTTCAGTAAGACCTTTGGCAAGGTCCCTCATGGCAGACTGGTACAAAAGGTGAAGTCACACGGGATCAGGGGTGAGCTGGCAAGGTGGATACAGAACTGGCTAGGTCATAGAAGGCAGAGAGTAGCAATGGAAGGGTGCTTTTCTAATTGGAGGGGTGTGACCAGTGGTGTTCCACAGGGATCAGTGCTGGGACCTTTGCTGTTTGTAATATATATAAATGATTTGGAGGAAAATGTAACTGGTCTGATTAGTAAGTTTGCAGACGACACAAAGGTTGGTGGAATTGCGGATAGCGATGAGGACTGTCAGAGGATACAGCAGGATTTAGATCGTTTGGAGACTTGGGCGGAGAGATGGCAGTTGGAGTTTAATCCTGACAAATGTGAGGTAATGCATTTTGGAAGGTCTAACGCAGGTGGGGAATATACAGTGAATGGTGGAACCCTCAAGAGTATTGAAAGTCAGAGAGATCTAGGTGTACAGATCCACAGGTCACTGAAAGGGGCAACACAGGTGGAGAAGGTAGTCAAGAAGGCATACGGCATGCTTGCCTTCATTGGCCGGGGCATTGAGTATAAGAATTGGCAAGTCATGTTGCAGCTGTATAGAACCTTAGTTAGGCCACACTTGGAGTATAGTGTTCAATTCTGGTCGCCACACTACCAGAAGGATGTGGAGGCTTTAGAGAGGGTGCAGAAGAGATTTACCAGGATGTTGCCTGGTATGGAGGGCATTAGCTATGAGGAGCGGTTGAATAAACTCGGTTTGTTCTCACTGGAACGAAGGAGGTTGAGGGGCGACCTGATCGACGTCTCCAAAATTATGAGGGGCATAGACAGAGTAGATAGTCAGAGGCTTTTCCCCAGGGTAGAGGGGTCAATTACTAGGGGGCATAGGTTTAAGGTGCGGGGGGCAAGGTTTAGAGTAGATGTACAAGGCAAGTTTTTTACACAGAGGGTAGTGGGTGCCTGGAACTCGCTGCCGAAGGAGGTGGTGGAAGCAGGGACGATAGTGACATTTAAGGGGCATCTTGACAAATACATGAATAGGATGGGAATAGAGGGATACATACCCAGGAAGTGTAGAAGATTGTAGTTTAGTCGGGCAGCATGGTCGGCACGGGCTTGGAGGGCCGAAGGGCCTGTTCCTGTGCTGTATTGTTCTTTGTTCTTCGTTGGTATAACACTGGCTGCAACTGGATGCAGCAAAGATCAAAAAGATACTCCAGACCTTGAAGTTAGTTCAACCAGGTTTATTGAACTAATAACACATTTAGCACAGTTCTCTGTGAGTTCGACTCTCGGCTAACTTAAGTGTGGTTACTCTGTCTGACTGAACCAGACTAGCTCTTAGCCATGTGGTAGACGTGTGAGATTGTAACAACACCCTTGACTGACTCTCTAGATGTTCATCAGTGGAAAGAGGTGGAGTGTGAGTGCCTCGTGTCATTTATAGTCAGATCCCACCACTAGTGTCCTGCCTGCTTATTGGTCATGTCCTGTTCTCTGTGTCCATTAGCTGCTTGTCTGTATATTATTATGTGTGTGTCTGCATATCATGACATGCCCCAGGGACAGTGAAGGAATGGTGATATATTTCCAAGTCAGGGTGGTGAGTGACTCGGAGGGGAACCTCCCGGTATCTGCTGTTCTTGTCCTTCTATATAGTAGTGGTCATGGGTTTGGAAGCTGTTGTCTGAGGAACCTTGACGAGCTACTTGTAGATGGTACACACGGCTGCCACTGTTTGTCGGTTGTGGAGAGTTTTAATGTTTATGGAAAGACGAGCATTCAAGCAGGCTACTTTGTCCTGGCTGGTGTCGAGCTTCTTCAGTGTTGTTGGAGCTGCACTCATCCAGGCAAGTGGAGAGTATTCCATTACACTCTTGACTTGTGCCTTGTAGATGGTGGCGTTGGGAGATTGTGTGGAGTTTGTACTTTCTCCCTGTGTCTATGGGGTTCCTCCAGGTGCTCCGGTTTCCTCCCACAGTCCAAAGATGTGCAGGTTAGGTGGGTTAGCCATGATAAATTGCCCGTTAGTGTCCAAAAAGGTTAGGTGGGGTTATGGAGATAGGGTGGAGGTTCTTTCCAAAAGCCGGTGCAGATTTGATGGCCGAATGGCCTCCTTCTGCACTGTAAATTCTATGATCTCTCATTCTATGTATTTTCTTTTATTCCCTTTTCTTCTCATGCACTTAATGATCTGTTGAGCTGCTCGCAGAGAAATACTTTTCACTGTACCTCGGTACACGTGACAATAAACAAATCCAATCCAATCTATGAAGATTTATAGACAACTGGTTGAAGGAGGTGAGTTACTCGCCGTAGGAATCCTAACCTTTGACCTGCACTGGTAGCCACAGTATTAATATGGCTAGTCCAGTACAGTTTCTGATCAATGGTAGCCCCCAGGATGTTGATTGTGGAGATTTCAGTGATGGTAATGCCATTGAATGTCAAGGGGCGATGGTTAGATCCTCTCTTGTAGGAGATGGCCATTGCCTGGCACTTGTGTGGCACAAATGTAACTTGCCATTTGTCAGCCCAAGCCTGGATATAGTCCAGATCTTGCTGCATTTGGACAGTGGTCCAGTGTCAATGTTGAGGACTCCCAGGGCAACTCCTTCCCGACTGTATACCACTGTGCCGCCGTCCTGCTGATGAGACGGGTCATACCCAGGAATGGTGATAGTGGTGTCTGGGACATTGGTTGTAATGTATGATTCGGTGACAGAATCAATGGGAGGATGGCAAGCTTGTGTGAGGTAAGGTCCTCATGGACAATAGTGAACCCAATGGGTTTTTACGACAATTGACAATGATTTCACGATCACCGTTAAACTTTTAATTCCAGATTATTTATTGAATTTAAATTTCACCATCTGAAGTGGTGGGATTTGAACCTGTGTCCCCAGAGCATTACTCTGGGTTTACTAGTCCAGTGACAATACCACTACGCCACTGCCTCTCCTGGAATGATTCTGCGATTCCCACACCCAATCCCATTGCTGCTAACTTTCAGCAGTACACGATAAGAGCGCAGGTAGTGAGCCCATATGCAGCAGTCACATCATTGCGGGGGTGGGCTTTTCAGACTGTCCGCAATTTTGATGGAGTTGGGCCAACCTCTGAAGATGATATGGTTCCTATCGGCTTAGACGAGTCAGGAACTGTGGACATCCCAAGTATGGAATCGGGAACCTTTTGACAGATAAACTGAATATCTTTCTAACGATAGAGGTTTGTTCTTAAAAGGTAACTGACAATAAATTTGACCAGCATTGTGTAAGTGGAAAAGTTTTATGAAGCATTGGATAATGTGCTCTTCTGCATAGAACAATGATGATATTCAGATTTGATTGTGTCAATTGTCCCCTGTGATTTGATCTTTTCATAAATGTTAGTTCCAAAATCTGTTTCTCTGCTTCAAAGTTTGAGGTGATAGCTGAGCTCTTTCAAAGATTTCAAAGGCTTTAGTGTATTCTTTAATGGAGGTTGTGTTGACATAGTTGTGCAATTGAATATTATTGTGAATGCTTGGCTGAGTTCCAATCTCTATCAATGGATTCATTTCAGCAAGGGTTGTTACTTTACTGACAAGAGACTGTGATTTATTTTAGCTTGGCAGCTTTATAATTACCGAGTGGAATTATGGTTTTTCTGCAGTAATTGTTGACTGACTGCTTTCTTATTTTGACAGGTTTATGAGCAAATCAAAGATTTCCCAATTTTACTCTAGGGATCAAGAGTTCTGTACATGGTGGATACAGGGTGAGGGGATATAGGAGATGGGAGAGTGGCATGGGGGATATGAAGGAATCATGGAGGGGACATAGGGAGCAAAAAGCCTTAAAATCATATAAAGAACTGGGCAGATGACCCAGCGTACAGAAGCGAGCCATCTAATATGCCCACCTCGGTATCAGGCTGCCTCTGTTTTTACCTTGGGCCTTCTTCCAGAAGTGGCAGCCCTGACACCAGCCACCTCAACCACCTCACCATAAATATAGCATAAGTGGGCAGTATCAGCAGAAGGTGTGATCGCGACCTTGGAAAATGGCCCGACTTGCTATTCCCGCCTTGAAGATGACAATTTGGCCCATGGAGTCTGATGTCTCAGCTTCTATTGCAGCATGAGCAGAAGCCACCCAAAGTCTGGGTGCAACAGTGAAATCTCACATTGAAGTCATGCAAGTGCAGCTTGCTTCCTAAGAAGCTGAGATTGCTGCTATCACAGCTACCGAAACCAATGTTTAATTAGGCTTGTAACGTCTCACAACAGTTCAGCAATCTGTCTTGCAAAACCATTGCTAGGAATGCTGAGGCTCCACCCAAGGGAATGGCAGTGGCTCCATGCAGCACAAACCTGATGCCTTATCTTAGATGACTGCATTTCCACAGAATCCCTACAGTGCAAAGGAGACCATCCAGCCCATCAAATCTGCACTGACCCTCCGAAAGACCACTCTACCTCGACCTACTCCCCTGCCCTATCCCCATAACCCCGCACAATGATCATGGCCAATCCACCTAGCCTCCACACCTTGTGGGCAGAAACTGGAGCAGCAGGAGGAAAACCCACGTTTGTTCTTCCAGCACTGACACTTCATCAGTGCTCTTGCTGTTGCCTGTGAGCCAATCATCCCAGACTGTTTCTGCCCATGCCGAGATGATGCAATCCAGAGCTGGGTTTTCAAGGCTCGGTTTTTCAATCACATCCTGAAAGTTTGCACTGTACATTGCCTCCCTCTCACCTACGAAGGTTAGCAGCCCATCAGAAGCAATGCTGCACCCACTGGGGAGTGTTGGGTAGGATCTGGGACAGGCAAAGAGACACATAGAAGACGGTCATTCAAAAATACACAAGGGCAATTCATTTTTTTAAAATAAATTCAGAGTACCCAATTCTTTTTTTTTCCAATTAAGGGGTAATTTAGCTTGGCCAATCCACCGACCCTGCACATCTTTTTGGGTTGTGGTGGTGAGACCTACGCAGACACGGGGAGAATGTGCAAACTCCACACGGACAGTGACCTGGGGCCGGGATCGAACCTGGGTCCTTGGCGCCGTGAGGCAGCAGTGCATACAGCAGACCATGATAAATCATGACACTTGTTCTGTCGAGTACTTCAGGCAATCCTGGAGCAATCGAGGCAACAGGAACACTGCTTAAGCACTCCAATGGACTGCTCAATGATATTTCATGTGGCAGCATGCCTCTCTTTATATGCATTGATGCCCAGGTGTGCATGGGTTGCACATCAGAGTCACAAGCCAGGTGGTCAGTGGATAGCCCAGATATTCAGTATCCACCCTCTTGTTTCTCATGTTGACTCAAATGCTGATGGTTAAGTGGACTGGCAGAAAATAAAGACATCTTGATGCCGTCAGGGTATTAGGCATTGACCTGCATGGTTGTGTTGAACATGGTGACACACTAGCTGCCCTTTGAGGGAGTGTTACATCTCAGTGTTTACATGCAGTCAATGGTACACTGCAGCTTGGAGAAGCTTGCTGTCCTTGTGAAGCTAATGCTCATCCTATCTGCTTCTCCCTTTGCAAACAGAACATCAATGGCTCAGTTATTCAACTGTCACGATGTGGAGATGCCGGTGGTGGACTGGGATGGGCACAGTGAGAAGTCTTACAACACCAGGTTAGCGTCCAACAGTTTTGTTTCACATCACTAGCTTTCGGAGCGCAGTTCCTTCAACTGATGAAAGAGCTGTGCTCCGAAAGCTAGTGATTCGAAATAAATCTGTTGGACTTGAACTTGGTGGACTTGAAACTTACTTATTCAACAGTGGCACCTTTAAATAGATCTGTCAATGATCAACTGTGTGAGGTTAAGAGAGGGTGTTAACAGGAGCACTGATATTGAAAATACCACCACTAGTCTTCAGATAGTGTTTCATACTGAATGGTGTCACAATCTGCCTGGTGCAACTCTCAGGGCCCACACTAACTACACATCCAGAATAGCATCCACTGCTGCTGCACTAGAAGTGTGCACAAACTGAGGGCAGCACGGTGGCGCCGTGGTTAGCACTGCTGTCTCATGGCGCCGAGGCCCCAGGTTCGATCCCGGCTCTGGGTCACTGTCCGTGTGGAGTTTGCACATACTCCCAGTGTCTGCGTAGGTTTTGCCCCCACAACCCAAAGATGTGCAGGGTAGGTAGATTGGCCACGCTAAATTGCCCCTTACTTGGAAAAAAATGAATTGGGTACTCTAAATTTATTTTAATAAACAAGTATGCACAAATGGCACAGACACAATTTTGGACCCAAAACAGCAGCCATAATGCCAAAAATGTGGGCACGATGTAACTGAATTTTGCAGCCACTGTTTCTCTGCTTCTATGGTATTACAACCTCCAGCAGATCTGTAATGATATGGGCTCACTGATAGACTGCTACCTTAGCCTGTGTCTTCAAGGCCATTGCTAATAAACAAGAAAATCCAGGTAACTGAAGCTATTCAAAATAGTTTGATCTGCAATTTCTTGCAAATGTTCAGATCCAAGTCTATGGTTAAATTTATTTCTTTAAAATTATTTTAAATCAGCAACAGATGATAATGCCTCTGACGTCTGGAGTACGATGGGCGCGGAGCTGATACACAATATTTTTGAAGTGAGAGTCATGAATCTCCTTGGCATTGCTGATGGTGAGTCAGAGCATATGACATTTTTAATATTATATATTATTGAGGTAATTTATTTATTAAAGGCCAGAAGTAGGAATGGAATTTGCAGACATTAAGATTGATATGATGTATGAAATGAAAGAGAGCTGAGGGAATTCATTTTCTTGACTTCTGTTTACCTTAAGAATAATAGAACAGATATTTATTTACCAATTTGTACTTTTGGACAACTGATAAAAGGCAACAGGTGCAAATTAAATTGTTTCTGTTAGGATTGGTGTTATCAGCCTTTTAATTCAAAAAACAATGACAGCTTTGATTTAGCTATTTAAAAATTGGTATTTTTATTTATGAAAAGGCAATAGTGAGAATGGAATCAATGATTAATTTACAGGGAAAATGTCAATTTTTCCAAAAATACTGGACTGGATTTTAGGTTTGTGGTAAAGCAGCAGTGCTTATCATTAGCCTTGAAGAAAGGTGTCGACAAAAATCTAGCGATCTCCTAGATTTCACCTTTCCTGACAGAAGTTTGAATTTGGCCCAGGTCAAGGAGATCTCCAGGTGTCCAGCAATAATAATATCAACAACCAAGATAATCAGCTAATCACATTGAATTATTCTCACAGCAAAGCAGGATAAAAAGTACTAAATTCCTTTACTTTGCATTTATATTTTCAATTTGCGATATAAACAAATATAACTAAACTTTTTTTTATCATAATGGAGAAATTTGACATTTCACAAATATAGAATTAATTTTCCAGGACCAGTGAGCATGTTTAGTAGTAGTTATGAAGTTATCATGCCATTAAAAACCCAGTCACAACCTGGTCCAATTTGTATTTTTTACAGCGAACTAATAATGTAGAGGTGGAAGTTTTCATTAATTTGCTGGTTGCTTAGGGAGTGTACTCGGTGGAGATGAGGGTGGGATCCTCCACAGTGTATCCACTAGAGGAGTGTAGCAACACTGACAGAAACCTCTGGATTTTCACTCAATTCTGCACATATGTGAATTCAAAGATCTGTTAGTTTCAGTAGAGAAATGATGGCGAATTCTGTCAGTTTCACAGTCTTTTACCGCTATAAAATTTCTGCCAGTTCATTTAAAATGGGGGAAGTGAGTAGGAAGAGTGTCATTAAATTAGAAGCTGGGACTTTGTTATTTTCTCGCAGCAACCGAGACCCGAGGATTCAGTGAAAACTGTAAACAGCAGAAAATAGAAAGTAATGCTGCACAGCGGAGCAGAGGCCATAAAAGAGCCCAATAATAAAATAGGTATTACATGCATTTCTGTCAATACCTTGTGGTGCCATATACTGAAAGTATCATGAAAAAACATTCTTAACTGCAGTGAACCATTACTGAATCATGTCATTGGAAAATAGGCATGACAAAAAGAAAAACACAAGAAATATAAAATAAAGTAGATACTAGTTAAGCTTTCATGATGCGTATAGTGTAGAGGTTACACTGAGCAGCAATTGTGGTAAAACAATGTGCTTTCAGACCTACTGATTTGTCTAGCTTCTTTCCTCACAGCTGATTTGTACATTCGTTATCATTTCAATGATTTTGTAAAAATTTACTTTGAATAATGCATAAATGATTTGAAATAAGCGTGACATTTAAAGGAAGTGTACACTATGTAAGGCTTTAATAATATTATTGACAAGGCCTTTTCACTTTTCATCTTTCGAGCAAGAATCAATGTCATTCCCTTGACTTCGCCAACAGTCAAACGTGATCTCATTAATACTACATGCAGTTTCAGTCTCAGTCACTTGGAGTTTACATATTTAACAACAGGAGGCTGTAATTTTCCTTCGGCACTGGGAAACAGAAATCTGAACAGTTTCCGGGTCTAGAAACGGCCCCTGGGGGAAGGCAGTCACTCCTTTGGATTTTCACTGTGCAACATTGGCATAAGGACAGGTCACAGCATGTAATTTATAAGGATTGTTGTATAAAAGTAGAGATGTATTGTTGCAATTGTATAGGGTGTTGGTGAGACCATATCTGGAGTATTGTGTCCAGTTATGGTCTCCTTATTTGAGGAAGGATGCGGTGGCATTGGAGGCAGTTCACCAGATTGATTCCTGGGATGAAAGAGTTGACGTATGAGGAGAGAGTGAACAGTTTGGGCTTATACTCGCTGGAGTTTAGAAGGATGAGAGGGGATCTGATCGAGGTGTATAAAATACTAAATCGGATTGATGAAGTAAACATAGACCAAATGTTCCCCCTTCTAGGGGCAATCTAGAACGAGAAGTCACGGATATAGGTTGAGAGATGGTAGATTTAGAACTTAGATGAGGAGGAACTACTTCTCACAGAGGGTGGTGAATTTGTGGAACTTGCAGTCCCATAGTGTGGTGGAATCTGAGTCATTAAATGGTTTCAAGAAGGGGATAGGTATATTTCTGATTTTAAAAACGGGTTAAAGGGATATGGGCAACAGGTGGGGAGGTAGATTTGAGACCAGGAATGGATCAGCCATGATTTGATTGAATGGCAGAGTAAGCTCAAAGGGCTGAATTGCCTACTTCTGCTCCTAATTCCTATGTTCCTATGTTCTCTATCCATCTGAAGGTGACAGGTGGGCACTCGAAGCTGGGCACCCAAAAACAGGCCTCGCAGCTGGAGAGAGGCAGCAAGAAGGTAACTAGAAGAGAGTGCAGTTCAACATGGAGGTACACTCTCTCCAACCTTTTAAAATAATTGATTTAGAAAGGAGATTCAACACAGGCCACTGTAGAGTAATGGGCTAATAGATATGTTAATGATACCATATGATGCTATTAATGATGTAAGTGTGCCAACAAGGGTCAGATAACCAAGAGACTCCAAGAAAGCAAGACACAGAACAGTCTATCTCCTGAAAGCCATGTACTTGTTATGAAGTCTTGTAAGCAGTGTTAAGTAAATAGGTTTTAGAAAAACTACATACCCACTATCTCAATTCACTCATAGACGTCCACAAAACAGCCACCATTATCCTAGGGCAAGGTGGGGAGTGGGTGTGACCTGTGGCTGCTCTCATACCCAGGAAGGGTTTCCAGGCCTGCCTGGGGCTCTGGGCTCCCAGTGTGCTACTGGGTGCTCACCTTCAGGAACCAAAGCTGTCCCCTGCCAGGGCGGGAACTTGGAGGTGAACTGGAAAACTCCAGTCTGCCTCCTTTAAATGGACTTAATTAGATCTTAACAAGCATAATCAGCTTCCTGCAGCATGTGAGTGGATAGGGCTGCTGGCCTCAATCCTGTCTTCACGAAAATGATCCAAAGGCAAATGAACCTGACTGACATCCAACCCAAACATTCTATTTATCTTTATAATTCTATGTCTACATTAATTCCCACAACATGAAAATGATAACAAATCAATATCTCGTCATAACACATTTTTCTCCTGCGATACTTTATTTAATGTTGAACCCCTCATAACAGTGCACTAATTAAAATTACCTTAAAAGTATCTCAATCATAGAATCATAGAATCCCTACAGTGTAGAAGGAGGCCATTCGGCCCATCGAGTCTGCACCGACCCTCTGAAAGAGCACCCAACTTAGGCCCAATATCCTGCCTTATCCCCATAAACCCATAAACCCACATAACCTTTGGACACTAAGGGGCAATTTAGCATGGTCAATTCACCTAACCTGCACATCTTTGGACTGTGGGGGGAAACCGGAGCACCCGGAGGAAGCCCATGCTGAGACGGGGAGAATGTGCAAGCTCCACACAGTCACCTGAGGTCGTAAACCAACCAGGGTCCTTGGCGCTGTGAGACAGCAGTGCTAACCACTGTGCCACTGTGATGATATTTAATGATATTAAATATCATTTAACACTGTTGCTTCACAGCGTCATGGTCCCAGGTTCGAATCCCATCTCCGGTCACTGTCTGTGCGGAGTCTGCACATTCTCTCTGTGCCTGCATGGGTTTCCTCCGGTTTCCTCCCACAAGTCCTGAATGATGCGTTGTTAGGTAATTTGGACATTCTGAATTCTCCCTCAGTGTACCCAAACAAGCGCCGGAGTGTGTACCTTGTACCTTATGTTGCCCTATTATGTATTTTCTTTTATTTTGTTTTCTTTTCATGTACTTAATGATGTACTTAATGATGTGTTGAGCTGCTCACAGAAAAATATTTTTCACTGTACCTCGGTACACGTGACAATAAACAAATACAATCCGACTAGGAGCTTTTCACAATAACTTCATTGCAGTGTAAACCTATTTGTGACAATAAAGTTTATTATTAGTTTGCCGGTTTAATTTTCAGCTATGAATCTCTGAATACATCTTACTTTGGAAGATTCTGATTTCCACATCAATTTGACTTCCACACCATTCAGTCTGCTTCATTTTCATTAAAACCATCAAAAATACAATGATCTGAAATTCTACCGGTCAGAGCTTCACAATTAGAATGACTTCTTCTTATCCAGCTAATATATCAAATAAGTCTATAATTTTTATATCAGATCCCAATAGATTTTTGTAGTCATAAATGGCCTGATGGAAATTTTATTCAATGATTTTCGAAAGATCAAGATGTATGATAGTCGCCACCTTTCTCTCAGCTGCTTATTTGGTTAAATCCTTAAAGAATACCATTAAATGTAGGAAGCATTGCCTTTTTATGAACCTACTTGGTTTCGTTCATTGCCACTCTCTTGCTAGTTTCTCTTAAATTCCTTCCATTATAAAATATTCCATAATTTTCCCAATGATACCAGGCCAGTAAGTTTGAATTCCAAAGTTTATCTTTGTGCCTACCATTCCTAAGTGAACCAATGGTCATCACATAAAGTTTTCAAAAGCATATTGAAAGGTTGGTTAGATGGTGCAGTATGTTGGAACACTGCTGCCAGGCACAGCTTTAATCCCCCCACCCTGTCATGTGGACGTAATCCACAAAGAGCAAGCACCTCCACTGAGGCGGACTCACTGCCAGCTCCGTGTTGTGGTCAAATGAAAGTAAACATTGCTGGAGAATCGGGGGAACATCACTGATCCTTCCTCTCAATTATAACAAATATGATATTTGACAAGGCCTACGTAAGGGGCTGAAGAAGAATAAAGTGAGAGATATCATGCCCTTATTTAAAGTAAAATAATTTTAAGAAAACGTACCAGCCTCACTTGTTGACTTTGTACATGCAGTCAGCCCCACACTGATCATGGAGAAGGATGTGTGGAGAGAATGGTCAGAATGAAGTCCCCCATGGCACACTCCCTTTACTTACTCTGCTTCTGTCATACTCCTTTCTGGAAGCAGCAAACAGCTGAGCATTCGAGATTGCTATTCCACAGAATGGGAGGTACATCCCCAGCACCTGGACAACAAAAAAACATTGGCACTTAAATGTTCAATATTCAAAAAGTCAGTTTATCAAAGATCCAATTGCAAAGCAATTGCAAAGAATTCTTGCGCATTAGGTTCTTGCAACATTTTACGACTGATTATTTGGCAATAAGAGACATAGTGCAGAAAGGACAATTGAACAACATTGGACAAATCCTAACATCCAGTCATATGGGGCAGCAGTGGTGTAGTAATGTGGAGATTCAGAGTCATGCTCTGGGACCCGGGTTCGAATCCTACCATGGCAGACAGTGATATTTGAGTTTAATCAAAATCTGTAATTAAAAGACTGAAGGTAACCATGAAACGTTGTCATAAAAACTCCTTACCTGGTCTGGCCTACATGTGACTCCAGATCCACAGTAATGTGATTGACTCTTAAATGCCCTCAGGGACAGGCAATAAATGCTGGCCCAGCCAGCGAAGCCCTCATCCCATGAATTAAAAAAATACGAGAGACACTACTATAGGTTTTAAAAGAATGTTGTCTTGAATTTAGACTCGATTTAATTTAGTTGCATGCAGCCTAATTACTAGATGCTAAATTAAACCTTCCCGCTGAAGGTGGCCCCCCCTGTAGTGGGTTCCCTGGTGGTGCAGCCAACAAGCAACACAAATGGCCATTGATTTCGGAGGGACCTGATGACTCAGCCAGCAACCAATGGCGAGCTGCTTCGGCCATCAGAAAACACGCCGCGGGAGGTCAGAAAATCCCAGCCTAATGGCCCTGATAGGGAGAAGCCCACATAGTTCAGACTTTCTCTTTCCAAGACTCTGTAAGAGTGCTGGTAATCCTCTCATAGAGATGTTAGTGGAAAAATACAGGAATATAAATAAATTTGATTTTATTGTCTTATCCTTCAATTACAAGGGTGGCTACTGGGCAATAAGGCTAATGACATGGTTCATGACTCCATTGCATACCTCACATACATGTCAACAGCATGTGTACCTAGCTGGGTTCCAGCCTGATGCTGAGCCTGTGGAAGAGGTCACCCTGGAGCTAATGGAGATGATAGGGAGCGGCCGGGACATTCAGAGGGAGATGTCAGCGTAACTTAGAACATAAGAACATAACTAGGAGCAGGAGTAGGCCATCTGGCTCCTCGATCCTGCTCCACCATTCAATGAGATCATGGCTGATCTTTTGTGGACTCAGCTCCACTTTCCGGCCCGAACACCATAACCCTTAATCCCTTTATTCTTCAAAAAACTATCTTTATCTTAAAAACATTTAATGAAGGAGCCTCTACTGCTTCACTGGGCAAGGAATTCCATAGATTCACAACCCTTTGGGTGAAGAAGTTCCTCCTAAACTCAGTCCTAAATCTACTTCCCCTTATTTTGAGGCTATGCCCCCTAGTTCTGCTTTCACCCGCCAGTGAAAAAAGCCCGCCCACATCTATCCTATCTATTCCCTTCATAATCTTATATGTTTCTATAAGATCCCCCCTCATCCTTCTAAATTCCAACGAGTACAGTCCCAGTCTACTCAACCTCTCCTCGTAATCCAACCCCTTCAGCTCTGGGATTAACCTAGTGAATCTCCTCTGCACACCCTCCAGTGCCAGTACGTCCTTTCTCAAGTAAGGAGACCAAAACTGAACACAATACTCCAGGTGTGGCCTCACTAACACCTTATACAATTGCAGCAGAACCTCCCTAGTCTTAAACTCCATCCCTCTTGCAATGAAGGACAAAATTCCATTTGCCTTCTTAATCACCTGTTGCACCTGAAAACCAACTTTTTGCGACTCATGCACTAGCACACCCAGGTCTCTCTGCACAGCAGCATGTTTTAATATTTTATCATTTAAATAATAATCCCTTTTGCTGTTATTCCTACCAAAATGGCTAACCTCACATTTGTCAACATTGTATTCCATCTGCCAGACCCTAGCCCATTCACTTAGCCTATCCAAATCCCTCTGCAGACTTCCAGTATCCTCTGCACTTTTTGCTTTACCACTTATCTTAGTGTCGTCTGCAAACTTGGACACATTGCCCTTGGTCCCCAACTCCAAATCATCTATGTAAATTGTGAACAGTTGTGGGCCCAACACTGATCCCTGAGGGACACCACTAGCTACTGATTGCCAACCAGAGAAACACCCATTAATCCCCACTCTTTGCTTTCTATTAATTAACCAATCCTCTATCCATGCTACTACTTTCCCCTTAATGCCATGCATCTTTATCTTATGCAACAACCTTTTGTGTGGCACCTTGTCAAAGGCTTTCTAGAAATCCAGATATACCACATCCATTGGCTCCCCGTTATCTACCGCACTGTTAATGTCCTCAAAAAATTCCACTAAATTAGTTAGGCACGACCTGCCCTTTATGAACCCATGCTGCGTCTGTCCAATGGGACAATTTCCATCCAGATGCCTCGCTATTTCTTCCTTGATGATAGATTCCAGCATCTTCCCTACTACCGAAGTTAAGCTCACTGGCCTATAATTACCCGCTTTCTGCCTACCTCCTTTTTTAAACAGTGGTGTCACGTTTGCTAATTTCTAATCCGCCGGGACTACCCCAGAGTCTAGTGAATTTTGGTAAATTATCACTAGTGCATTTGTAATTTCCCTAGCCATCTCTTTTAGCACTCTGGGATGCATTCCATCAGGTCCAGCAGACTTGTCTACCTTTAGCCCCATTAGCTTGCCCATCACTACCTCCTTGGTGATAACAATCCTCTCAAGGTCCTCAGCTGTCATAGCCTCATTTCCATCAGTCACTGGCATGTTATTTGTGTCTTCCACTGTGAAGACCGACCCAAAAAACCTGTTCAGTTCCTCAGCCATTTCCTCATCTCCCATTACGAAATCTCCCTTCTCATCCTCTAAAGGACCAATATTTACCTTAGCCACTCTTTTTTGTTTTATGTATTTGTAGAAACTTTTAGTATCTGTTTTTATATTCTGAGCAAGTTTACTCTCATAATCTATCTTACTCTTCTTTATAGCTTTTTTAGTAGCTTTCTGTTGCCCCCTAAAGATTTCCCAGTCCTCTAGTCTCCCACTGATCTTTGCTACTTTGTATGTTTTTTCCTTCAATTTGATACTCTCCCTTATTTCCTTAGATATCCACGGTCGATTTTCCCTCTTTTTACCGTCCTTCCTTTTTGTTGGTATAAACCTTTGCTGGGCACTGTGAAAAATCACTTGGAAGGTTCTCCACTGTTCCTCAACTGTTTCACCATAAAGTCTTTGCTCCCAGTCTACCTTAGCTAGTTCTTCTCTCATCCCATTGTAATCTCCTTTGTTTAAGCACAAAACACTAGTGCTTGATTTTACCTTCTCACCCTCCATCTGTATTTTAAATTCCACCATATTGTGATCGCTCCTTCCGAGAGGATCCCTAACTATGAGATCCTGAATCAATCCTGTCTCATTACACAGGACCAGATCTAGGACCGCTTGTTCCCTCGTACTGTTCCATTACATACTGTTCGAGGAAACTATCGCGGATACATTCTATAAACTCCTCCTCAAGGCTGCCTTGACCGACCTGGTTAAACCAATCAACATGTAGATTAAAATCCCCCATGATAACTGCTGTACCATTTCTACATGCATCAGTTATTTCTTTGTTTATTGCCTGCCCCACCATAATGTTACTATTTGGTGGCCTATAGATTACTCCTATCAGTGACTTTTTCGCCTTACTATTCCTGATTTCCACCCAAATGGATTCAACCTTATCCTCCATAGCACCGATGTCATCCCTTACTGTTGCCCGGATGTCATCCTTAAATAACAGAGCTACACCACCTCCCTTACCATCCACTCTGTCCTTCCAAAAAGTTTGATACCCTCGGATATTTAACTCCCAGTCGTGACCATCCTTTAACCATGTTTCAGTAATGGCCACTAAATCATAGTCATTCACGATGATTTGCGCCATCAACTCATTTACCTTATTCCGAATACTACGAGCATTCAGGTAAAGTACACTTATGTTTTCATCATTACCATTAATGTTTTCACTTCCCGTTTTATTTCTTTTAGTATTCCTGGTCCTATTCACTGAGCTCCCCTCAGTCACTGTACCTTGTACTGTCGGCCTTTTTGATTTTTGACTATGGCTTCTCTGCCTTACACTTTCCCCCTTACTGCCTTGTATTTCTGTCCCTGTTTTACTACCTTCCAACTTCCTGCATCGGTTCCCATCCCCCTGCCACATTAGTTTAAACTCTCCCCAACAGCTCTAGCAAACACCCCCCCCTAGGACATCGGTTCCAGTCCTGCCCAGGTGCAGACCGTCCGGTTTGTACTGGTCCCACCTCCCCCAGAACCGGTTCCAATGTCCCAGGAATTTGAATCCCTCCCTCTTGCTCCATCTCTCGAGCCACGTATTCATCCTCTATCCTGACATTCCCACTCTGACTAGCTCGTGGCACTGGTAGCAATCCTGAGATTACTACCTTTGAGGTCCTACTTTTTAGTTTAACTCCTAGCTCCCTAAATTCAGCTTGTAGGACCTTGACCCGTTTTTTACCTATATCGTTGGTGCCCATGTGCACCACGACAGCTGGCTGTTCACCCTCCCCCCCCAGAATGTCCTGCAGCCGCTCCGAGACATCCTTGACCCTTGCACCAGGGAGGCAACATACAATCCTGGAGTCTCGATTTCGTCCGCAGAACCGCCTGTCTATTCCCCTTACAATTGAGTCCCCTATCACTATAGCCCTGCCATTCTTCTTCCTGCCCAGCTGCGCAGCAGAGCCAGCCACGGTGCCATGAACCTGGCTGCTGCTGCCTTCCCCTGGTGAGCCATCTCCCTCAACAGTATCCAAAGCGGTATATCTGTTTTGCAGGGAGATGACCGCAGAGGACACCTGCACTGCCTTCCTACTCTTGCTCTGTCTTTTGGTCACCCATTTACTATCTCCCTCAGTACCTTTCACCTGCGGTGTGACCAACTCGCTAAACGTGCTATCCACGACGTCCTCAGCATCGCGGATGCTCCAAAGTGAGTCCATCCGCAGCTCCAGAGCCGTCAAGCGGTCTAACAGGAGCTGCAACTGGACACACTTCTTGCACGTGAAGGAGCCAGGGACAGTGGACGTGTCCCTGAGCTCCCACATTGCACACGAGGAGCATGACACGGGTCTGAGATCTCCTGCCATGCCTTAAACCTTCGGTTAACTTCAACAATTTCAATTTCCCCCCCCAAAAATTTAAATAAATAAATAAACAACGAAGAAAAAAATAAATAAATATACCACTGAAAAGAAACAGAAACACTACTTACCAGTCACAAAAAGCACTTCCTCCCCACCCAGCTTCGAATTCTCACCTCGATTCAAATTCCCAAACTCACTCTTTGCTGTCTCACGCCTGGCAGTCTTCTCTCTGGCTCACTGGGAGTGAGTTTACAAGTGGCTCTTTTTAAACTGTCCTGAATTGACTCCCCTCCCCCACCTGCTTTTAGATCAAAGTAGATTAAAGTGACTGATACTTAACTGCCAACCAGTTATGTGAGTGGGTGGGGCAGCCCTTGTTAACCTACACTGCACAATACTAGCTTAATTTAAATGAATTTAAACTCCTGAAATTTAAAAGGAGCTGCCTTACTGATTCAATTTAATTCAATTCAATTCCCACCTCGATTCAAATTCCCAAACTCACTCTTTGCTGTCTCACTCCTGGCTGTCTTCTCTCTGTCTCACTGGGAGAACTCACTGGAACTTCAGCAGGTCCATAGCCGCTTGGAGGAGTCCCAGAGGCTACGGCTGCAGGAGATGTCACCGGCAACGCGTGGCACAATGGCCAACATTCCAAGGGTGAAAACAACGGTGTAGAGCCTGATGCACGACGCTGACACCATTGGTGAAGGTGTCCAAAGTGTCGCGTAGTTGGTGACGGCCAGTGCTGAGAGTCTCGGCAGAATGTCTGACTCGCTGGGGGATGCCACCCAGTACCAGGCTAAACTTGATGAGGTTCTGCGGACATGTCCCGCTCTCAGATTGGAAAGGCCGAGGCACTGCGGAGCTTGTCCCAATTGCAGTTGGCATTGCCGAGGCACTGCAGGTCATGTCCCAGTCACTGAGGAGCATCGCTGAGGGTGTCGACATGATGGTGCGGACCACGGGGAGCTGCCAGGGCTGTAGAGTCAGGTGCTCAAACCAGCTGCTCTTCATCCTAAGGTGAACCCCAGGGCCCTATGGGCACCATGGGAAGAAGGGGAAATGGGCAGCAACCCATGGAGTGGCGACAGGATATGGTAAGCAGCTGGCTGCCTCCTCCTCAGATGTGCATCCTGGGGACACACCTCGACGTATCGGTAGAGCTAGGAGGGCAAAGCATATTGAAGATCACTGAGGGCACCTGGGGAGTGGGAGGGAGTGTGGGGTAGGTAAGAGGTGAAAGGGCTGGGGGTGGAGGAGAGAGCAGCACCATCGGGGGAATTGTCAAACACAATAAACACCCTTGTGCACAACCAGTATGATGCCTCTGTCAATTTATTCCGCAATGCGGGTCACTTTCGAACCCTTGACCCATCACTCCAGGCATCTCCCCCTCCCCGTAACACTCACCCACCCTCTGGCCGTGGACATGTCCCCAGAGCTGTGTCCCATCCCCTGGGTGTTCGGATGTTGGCTGCTGCATGTGTGGTGTTGCCTCCCGCAGAGTCAGACACAGTGTGCAGACATCAAGGTGTGATTGAGATGCTAGGCAATGACTTCCACATGCTACATGGCCCGCCCACCCATGGGAATGCACTTGGGTTGTGTGAAGTGCTCACCTAACCACGATTGGAAATTCCCTATTAGCGATAGCCTTTAGCCGCATGACCAGAGGACTCGGCAGTCGGTCGGGTTATGGCTGGTTGGTGGGGCATACAGGCAGGGACAAGGGTTGCCCCAGGAATGGGTACACATGATCCAGGGGTTGGCATGGCAGTGCCGCGTGCAATTGCCTCCCGGTTTCTCCCCCAGCGCCCCCCCCTCCCCCACCCTCCCATGGCAGTCCACCCACGCAGAGCGTCCCCTAACCCCAGCCAAGGATCCCCCACCCCCGCCGAGCACTGGGGCGGCAGTCCCAGTGACCCCGGGCTCTTTGCCTGTGAGCAAAGATGGCTACTCACCTCCTCGGTTTCCTGCAGAGGCCCTTCCACCAGGTTCACATTTTTTCAAGGAGTACTAATCGCCGCCAATGTGGCCACTTGCTGGGGAGGCCATTGGATATGAGATGGCTCTTGTTAATTGTGTGGAAATGGGGTTCAGTGATGATAATTGGTTTCTCTCAACACTACGGCGAGGTGCCGATTTCACCAATGGGAGTGCGCCGGTTGCATCGTAAACTGTTTGCCGCCTGGCGCGGTTCTCATTTTTGGCTTCTTCCACTATTCACCGGCCTCCTTTCGCTCGAACGAGAGCGTAACCTGGCCGGAGAATCGCGGCAAGTTATTTATTTCTTTATTTAAAATAAATTTAGAGTACCCAATTCTTTTTTTCCAATTAAGGGGCAATTTGGTGTGGCCAATTCACCTACACTGCACATCATTTTGGGTTGTAGGGGGTCAGACCCATGCAGTCATGGGGCAAATGTGCAAACTCCACATGGGCAGTGACCCTAATCCAGGATCGAACCTGGGTCTTCAGCACCGTGAGGCAGCAGTGCCAACCACTGCACCACTGTGCCGCCCTGCGTCCATGTTATCTGAAGATATATTCGCTGACCTTGAACCTTTCTGAGCTCATCGAACTTCTTACGGTATTGCAACCAGGCCCTCAGGGCTGGTATCCTGGCATTACCAACACAGCTATCTGTTTCCACTGCCTTGACTGTGAGCCTGGAAGGCCTGTGGATCGAGGGCATCTCTCCTCCTTTCCACCTGTTCGACCAAGACCTCCAATGCTATGTCTGAAAAACTTGGGAGTATTGTTTCTCCAATGTTGTGCCTTTCCTTGCTCTTTCCAAGAAGAGTTACTTCCTGAATGACTCCTAGTACCTACACCTCCCCTTTAAGTGATGCAAGCTAGCTTTAAGTGGCACTCAGAAGTTAAGATTTTGGACTGCCCCTTGATGCATGCAACCAAATAACAGCGCACTTGCTGCTGCCTTCCCACAGAAATCAAAGGTGGGGTGGCATTTCAATAAACAGTGTGAGTGAATTCAGTTTAGAAAATAGTATTACAAAAAAAAAATGCCAGTCATTAATTCACTTGCTGAATATTACATGGACAACAGTAACTGGAAGATACTCATGTAACAACTGCTTATATGATTGCAATGCAAGTGTTTCAGATCAGCATTAATCATGAAATCATCCTGGAAATCCATAATCAAAAGTTGGGTTTAGTTCTATAACCTAGCCCAGGGTTTTTCAAAGTGAGGGTCGCGACCTACGGTGGTCCTGATCTCATGGGAAGCGCCCAACCTGGCACAACTTCCAAGGCCTCTGTCAGTGCAGTAAATGTGAACTGCGGTAAAGTCCCAAAGGGCTAGTGACTTAGAGAGTGTTATTGTGGACCAGCACCCTTTCACTCACGGTCAAGACATGGTGCTGAGCTGATGTTGAGTCGGAGGCTGAGGTTAAAGAGAGCAGCTGCTTCATCACTGCTCACCATGACGGCAGACACCCACGACGTTGTCCCCCGTTTGCAGCGTGTGATTGGGTTTCTGCTCACACTGCACCAAAGTGCAGTGAGGTTTTTATCCTGTTGCGTTGCCCCACAGCTGTGCACCTCATCAAAAGTTTTAATGTCAACTGAGCACCAACAGAAGGATGGAAACACGAGGAAAGCAGCAAACACAAACAAGAAATAACTGCTCACAGAGCGACACTGGCTTTTTGTTCCTTTATTTACAGCTGGGCAGCCAGAACAAGCGCAGAGTTTGTAAAAAGCCACAAAGTGAAAAATTCCTTTCGAGCTTGAGGGCGCAATGTCAGTTATTAACTTGCCGCTGACCCCAAATGAAAAGATTACTCTGCTGTAGCTGACCTGTAGTACCACATAAAAAATACGTAATATTTGTTATGGGCCAGGCTTTAGGAACCCCAAAGTGTATCATGGAGTTCACCTGACCCACAACTTTTAATAGATTGTAGTATGGGGAGATCACGGCCCACTCTACAGGTGTGGTACAGCAGAAATGGAAACATTTTTAAAAAAAAGCAAAACAATGTTTATTCAATGAACTCAAGTTCACCTTTTTAAAACATACAGTGAACATTTAAGCAGCCATTAATTGAAATACAACCCCCAAAGAATACAACATTAAGTAATCCTTTAAGCTTTCCTTTTAACATCCATAAGACTTAAAACACCTTTTACCAGAAGCACATTAGGTTTACATTCATACTGAGAACAGACATCACCAAATGATCAAGAGATGGTCTTTTGATGGCAGAGAGAACAGCAGTACACCTGCTTGGTCTGGCTTCAGCTCCAACACTGAAAACAAAACTAAAACACACTCTGCAACCTGCACAAAAACGAAAGTAAAAAGCTGACAGACAGCCCAACTCCACCCACTCTCTGACATCACTGCAGTAATAAACACCCATTTCTTAAAGGTACTGTCACTACAGATATTTATATACACACCCATTTATAAACACCCATTTCTTAAAGGTACTTTCACATGACGCCTCCCCCCCCCCCAAAAAAAACCTATCAACTTCAAGATGGTTTCATTTTTCACCTTTTCACCATCCTTTAAGAAATGCACACTGTAAATATACATTTTCGTTAAAAAAAAACACACGCAAACAGGTATAATAATATAGTCCATTTTTTTTTTCGTTTTTCTTCCTCCAACTGAAATCCTTCTCGATTGAGTCTGTTTGAACAAGAAGGTCTCTGCACGATGCGTCCATTTCTCTACTCCTCGGCATTTCTCTTCAAAGTCAGATACTTTAGTTCAATCTGATCACAGAGTCCCTTGTAATTCTCCAACACAGGAGCATTGGTTATCACAGCTTTCTGGCAGTCAAATGCCTGTTGAAACTCCACTGTGCACTGAAATTTTTGATGTTTCTTCAGCAAGTCCATCAGTGGAGCAATCAACGCTACAAAACTTTTGCACAAATGTTCGATCAAATCCACTCATGCCAAGAAATCGCATTATTTCCCTTTGTCTTGAGGGTATTGAAAACTCCTCAATAACTGTTGGTTTCACATCCCGTGTGACCATTCGACCCTGTCCAATTGTATGACCAAGGAAAGTGACTTGGGCTTTTCCAAATTCATTTTTGGCTAGGTGTATCACCAAACCCGCCTCCTGGAGTCGATCGAATAACTCCATCAGATGTTTCAAATGTTCTGTCCATGTCTGGCTGAAAATTACCAGATCGTCGATGTACACCGCACAATTGTCTAATCCTGAAACAACTTTGTTAGTTAACCGTTGAAATGTGGCTGGTGCGTTTTTCATGCCAAATGGCATAAATTTAAATTGGTATATACCATCTGGAGCCACAAAAGCTGAAATATCCTTCGCCCTTTCGGATAAAGGTACCTGCCAGTAACCTTTAAGTAAATCCAATTTGGAAATAAAAGCTGATTGTCCCACTTTCTCAATGCAACCCTCCAAACGTGGGATAGGACAAGAGTCCATTCTTGTAACTGCATTAACCTTTCTATAGTCCACACACAACCGTTGGGTACAGTCTCGTTTAGGTACCATCACTATGGGTGAGCTCCATTGGTTGCAACCCACTTCAATTATGCCATTTTTAAGCATACTCTCAATCTCTTTGTTACCCTATGCTAATTTTAAAGGGTTAAGTCTATATGGATGTTGTCTGATTGGAACAGCATTCCCCACATCTACATCATGTATAGCCATTTCAGTACTTCCCAATTTTGTAGCCATCTGGGATGGCCACTTCCAGAATACAAAATGGACATTTGCAAAGATTGCAGGGAAAAATGGACAATGCTAAGAAAGCAGGCAGGCACAGAGCCTGTATGTGTATTGGAGAAACAGCTCCCAGGTGAAACTGAAACTGTAGGCCCATTAGCATATGGATGGCCCATCTCCGGGAACAAAGGGAGATACTTAAGTAACCGATCTGGCTCCAGACTTCCCGGCGCCAGTTCCCCAAACTGAAAGCAGAAAACAAAACAGGCTAACGGCCACCTCGGACACGCCCAGCCATCAGGGCACCCACCCCTTTATTGGTCAGGATCAATGCAAATGATCAAGAAACGGCCCAACTGATTGGGGCCAAGTTCAAGGCCCACCCAAAAGCACGCGAAGCCCCCTTCGGGTATAATAAGAAGGCCCCAAGAGAGAATCGCTCTCTTGGAATCAGCTCTCACAGCGGAGAGACCCTTCCACCAGCTACACCAGAAGCAAGTAAGTCCAAGGTCAACGCTCGCTACCAGACGGACGACCTTAGCTGTTCCCCTCTACCACTTCGAACCCAACAGCCTCAGAACCGAACAACGGCCATTGTTCCTCTGACTGAGTGGGCACCCGAAGCTAAGTATAGACTTTAGCAGTAATGATATTTTAGTCTGTAGTATTTTGTGCATGAGTAGATATTGCTGTGTGTGTAAATAAATAGTATTGACCTTGAACTAACTAACTGGTGTACCGGCTCTTTGATCAGTATTCGGGTTTGAACCGTGTGGCGCTATCGAAAGATACCTGGCGACTCTAAAGCAAACGTAATTAGAATTGAGGAAGGCGACCATATTGACCGCCATATTTAGAAGCAACCAAAGAGAGCAACAATTTATCTCCACAAATATGCCCATGTGATACCAATAACTCTTTCAGGTCAGTCCGTTTTTCCTCTGGAAGGTAACTCAACAATTTATCCCAATTTTTAAGAACATCCTCGTTTTCCAATTTAATTTGAAATATGTCAAATTCACAGTCATCTGGATTTGGTTCGTCACTTTGAGTTAGAATCATTAAAACTTCCTCCTTTTTCTCTCCTTCCCTTTCAAAGTATCTTTTACGCATATTCACATGACACACTCGGTGAGTTTTCCTTCTATCTGCTTTTTTACCATGGGGCAGCACGGTAGCCTTGTGGATAGCACAATTGCTTCACAGCTCCAGGGTCCCAGGTTCGATTCCAGCTTGGGTCACTGTCTGTGCGGAGTCTGCACATCCTCCACGTGTGTGCGTGGGTTTCCTCCGGGTGCTCCGGTTTCCTCCCACAGTCCGAAGATGTGCAGGTTAGGTGGATTGGCCATGATAAATTGCCCTTAGTGTCCAAAATTGCCCTTAGTGTTGGGTGGGGTTACTGGGTTATGGGGATAGGGTGGCGGTGTTGACCTTGGGTAGGGTGCTCTTTCCAAGAGCCGGTGCAGCCACGATGGGCCGAATGGCCTCCTTCTGCACTGTAAATTCTATGATAATCTATGATAATTCACCTCACTTAATTTCCTTTCAATCTGATAAGGTCCACAAAACCTTGCTTTTAAAGGTTCACCTACCACTGGTAACAATACTAAAACTTTATCTCCACTGGCAAAACTAGGAACTTTGGATTTCCTGTCCGCTACCCGTTTCATCACATTTTGTGCAACTTTTAAATGTTGTCTAGCCAATACACCTGCTCTATTTAATCGTTCCCTAAAATTTGACACGTAATCCAATAATGTAATTTCCGACTTCTCACTTACCAATTTTTCCTTAATCAATTTAAGTGGTCCTCTTACCTCATGACCAAAAATTAGTTCAAAAGGACTGAATTTGGTTGATTCATTAGGTGCATCCCTAATTGCAAACAGTACAAATATAATTCCTTTATCCCAATCCTTTGGATAATCTTGACAATAAGCCCTCAACATTGTCTTTAATGTCTTCTAATGCTACCTGCGATTCTGGATGGTACGCAGTTGATTTAAATTGTTTTATTCCTAAGCTATCCATAACTTCTTTGAATAACCTCGAGGTAAAATTTGATCCTTGATCCGAGTGTATTTCTGTGGGTAGTCCATATCTAGTAAAGAATTTAAGTAACCGCTCCACAATCTTTTTAGCTGTAATATTACGTACTGGAATGGCCTCTGGAAACCTAGTACTCACATCCATTCTAGTCAAAAGACATTGATTCCCACTTTTTGTTTTTGGATGCAGTCCTACACAATCAATTAGGACCCTTGTAAAAGGTTCCTCAAATGCTGGAATGGGTATTAAGGGCACTGGTTTTATCACACTGCTTGAGGTTTCCCTATCACTTGACATGTGTGACATGATTGGCAAAATTTAACTACATCTTTATGTAGTCCAGGCCAATAAAAATGTTTGAGCTTGAGCTTTATTTTAGCTTGAGTTTTCCTTATTCCCAAATGACCACCCACTGGTACTTCATGTGCAACTCGCAACACCTCCTTTCTATACCCTACCGGCAATACTACTTGATGAACTTCTGCCCACTTTTCATCCGCCTGCATATGTAAAGGTCTCCATTTTCACATCAAGACATTACTTTTACAGTAATAACACTCTGGTATATACTTAGATTCCTTACCGTGTATGTTTTCTGATACATCCGTCTTATTTCTACATACTTTTGTTGTAACTCCGCCAATTTTCCTGAACTAAAAATATCCGCCTCATCTCCACCTGTTCTTGTTCTTTTTCAACCATCTGATCAAAAATCGTTTCTGATAATTGCACTTCAACTTCATCTTCACTCTTTGATTTCTCCTCTTGTCTTAACCTGTGACTTTGTGATCTTGTTACTACACAATCCAGAAAAATCCCAGGATATTCGTCCTTCAACACTCCAGTTGTCTGATTTTGCACTGGCTTATCGATCACAGTAGGCATCACTCCCACCTGCGATCCAGCTATATCATTACCCAAGATAAACTGTATTCCTGGACAAGATAGTTTCTCTATTACTCCTGTCGTGTTATGTACTCTGGGATAACACAGGCTGCAACTGGATGCAGCTTTAACCAAAAGATACTCCAGACCTTGAAGTTAGTTCAATCTGATTTATTGAACCAGTAGCACAGTTAGTACAGTTCTCTATGAGTTCGACTCTCTGCTAACCTAAGTGTGGTTACTCTGTCTGACTGAACCAGACTAGCTCTTAGCCACGTGCTGGAGGTGTGATACTGTACATACACCCTGACTCACTCTGTAGATGTTCATCAGTGGAAAGAGGCAGAGTGTGAGTGCCTCGTGCCTTTTATAGTGAGATACCACCCCTGAGTGTCCTGCCTGCTCATTGGTCATGTCCTGTTCTCTGTTCATTAGCTCCCTGTCTGTGCCTGTCTGTATATCATTATCTGCATGTCTGCATATCATGACAACTCCTACTACCACTTCACCACTCTTCACTGGACTTTCCAATCTTACCTTATATAATTGAACACGACTCCTCTCACCCTGAATTCCACATATTACCACCTTTTCACCTTTTCTGGCAACATTCTTCCCAAACTACATAACTCCTCATCTCTTACCATTAAAGATTGACTAGCTCCCGTATCTCTTAAAATTGTTACTTTTTTACCTGCTCCTCCTGATACACATGAGTAAACTTTACCCACACAAATGAATTCTTTAAAGAGATCTGACACCTCCTTATCAATCACCTATTCATCAGGTTGTACAATCTTTTGCACCTCCTTCGCTTCACTTGGACTTCCCTTTACCACTTTCACAAACCCCACTGTCTTATCCCGTTTTACCGCGTCAGCCTTCCCAGTGCTTTTCTTCGACCACCAACACTGTGACTTTACATGGCCTAGTTTGTTACAGTGAAAACATTTGAAACTTTTCATTTCTTTTTCACCCTCCTGGATTCATTTTTTAATCTGAGGTACACTCTCCTTATTATCTCCCATCACATCACCTTTACCTTTACCACTTGAGTATTTCTCATGTCCTCAGTTTCTATCCCTCACAGGCTGAAACTGATGTTGGAAACCAAGCTTGATTTATGAACAAATTCATAATCATCTGCCATTTCTGCTGCTAATCTCGCAGTTTTAACCCTCTGTTCTTCCACGAGTTCTCACTAGATCAGGAATTGAATTTTTAAACTCCTCCAAAAGTATAATTTCTCTGAGAGCTTCATACGTTTGGTCTATTTTCAAAGCCCTTATCCACCTATCAAAATTACTCTGTTTGATGCTTTCAAACTCCATATATGTTTGACCAAATTCTTTCCTTAAATTTCTAAACCTTTGTCTGTCGGCTTCAGGCACAAGTTCATAAGCACCTAAAATGGATTTTTTTCACCTCCTCATACATCCCAGATACCTCCTCCGGTAGTGATGCAAACACTTCACTAGCCCTACCTATCAGCTTTGTTTGAATCAGTAATACCCACATGTCCTGTGACCATTTCATTTGTTTAGCCACCTTCTCAAATGAAATGAAAAAGGCTTCCACCTCCTTCTCGTCAAACCTTGGCAATGTTTGGACATATTTAAATAGATTCTCATCAAGCCTTCGACTTTGACGCTCTTTCTCACTATCCTCATCACTATCATCCAACTGTACGTTTCCCTTTACATCTGCCAATTTTAACTGACTGTCATGTTTCATGGCCATTTTCTGAAGTTCAAACTCTCTCTCTTTATCTTTCTCCCTGATCTGTATTTCCCTTTCTCTTTCTTGTTGTTCTGCTGGGCTATTCTTTCTTTTCTCCTTTCTTCTCGCTCCTTTGCTTTTTCCTATCTCTCTCTTTCGTTTTCCTTCTTCTTTTTCCTTTCTCTCTCTTTCATATTCAAGCTGCTTTAATTCTTTCTCATGTTCCATTTGTTTAATTTGTAACTGAATTTTTGCGATTTCCAATGAGTCAAACTGTATCTCAGGCAACTTTAAATGCTTAGCCACCGCCATAATTACCTCATCTTTTCGCATTTTGTCAGGTAATGTTAACTGCAATGATTTTGACAAATCTAACAGTCTGCTTTTAGTCTCTGTCCATAAGGTACTGCGTGTGACCGTGTCCACCCCCAAAAACCTCAGAGCCTCTGAAAGAGCCATTGTCCACATCACACTCCCTACATAAACTAAAATACCACACCTGAATAGCACCCACAATGTGTCCCCCCCCCCCCACTGTCTTTAAGTTCACAAAGCCAATACAATAGATAGACTTGTATCTCGGACGAGCCCCCAATTTGTTATGGGCCAGAATTTAGAGAACCCCAAAGTGTATCATGGAGTTCATCTGACCCACAACGTTCAATAGATTGTGGTATGGGGAGCACACGGCCCACTCTACAGGTCTGGTACAGCAGAAATGGAAACATTTTTTTAAAAAAGCAAAACAATGTTTATTCTATGAACTCAAGTTAACCTTTTTAAAACACACAATGAACATCTTAGCAGCAATTAATTCAAATACAACCCCAAAGACTACAACACTAAGTAAACCTTTAAGCTTTTCTGTTAACATCCATAATACTTAAAACACCTTTTACTAGAAGCACATTAGGTTTACATTCACTACTGAGAACATTTATAATTCTGAATTCACCAAATGATCAAGAGATAGTCTTTGATGGCAGAGAGAACAGCAGTACACCTGCTTGGTCTGGCTTCAGCTCCAACACTGAAAACGAAACTAAAACACACCATCCAGCCTGCTCAAAAACAAAAGTAAAAAGCTGACAGACAGCCCAGCTCCACTCACTCTCTGACATCACCGCAGTAATAAACACCCATTTACCTATTTCTTAAAGGTACTCTCACTACAGATATTTATATACACACCCATTTATAAACACCCATTTCTTAAACGTACTCTCACATGACAAAAGCCCATGAGGCTTTCAGCATTCTGGTGTAGCATCTCCCAGTGGTATCCAGTACTGAGTAAAATAATAATTTTGTTGCTATTGTCCTTCATGAGGAACTACATTTACATGGTTGGATTTTCCGTTTTCATAATGATGAAGTCGGCACAAAGGAACTGACTGACATCTGCACCTGATATGTGCATTACCCTCTCCTCCTCTGAACCTGAGTCAAGTGAAATTGTGAGAATCAATCAGGCTCCATTTTTGCATTAAAGGTAAGCAAATGTGGCGTGTTTCACAAAGGTTGGTCGACATGAGTCGTGAAGGTCAGCTGGCGTGTGTCTCGAAGATCAGCCGGTTGGCAAAAGTGGGTCCCGGGAAAAAAAGTTTGAAAAACACTGACCAGTCCATTGCAGCACTAAGATATTACCACAGTGCAGGACAAACTGATTTATGGCTCCCACCCTGCTGCTGTCATGATATGATCCTCCCTTCATGATATGGGCTGAATAGATGAGAGGGGAATTGAAAATCAAATCCATTCCCAGGTAGAACAAGTCACTTTCCTGTTTGCCACCTCTGAAGAATCATTGATGCTTAGTTTGGGGGGGCCAACACTGTGAAGGATGAAAGAGAAAAAAGATGGACTTCCGCCCCTTTAAAACAGAAAAGTTATAATTGGCACAATGGAAGAGCAACCACTAATATTTCCATATCACATGTGAAAAACATTTATCTTCCTTTGATATCAGCACGTGTAAATCTGCAGACAAACACAACATTTGCATGTCTCTGGGAGCAACCTGTTAATATCACATGATTAACATGCATCATTTTGAGGCATTATGAGATGATCTTTTGAGGCTCTGAATAAACAGGGCTGTTCCTTCCATTCTTTATTATCAAAGCCACCTACTTAGATTGTTTTCATGAAGATCGATTACAATTGCATCATCTAATTCACCTTCTAATCGAGCTTCTTGGAAATATGGTTGCTGTTGCTGATATTTGATGCACATAATATAAAGTGTGTTCTCTTTAGTAACAATTGCAATTATTCAATGTCCTTACACGTTACTATTCAGCTTATAACTGTGCAGATATTGAGTTATCAGTCATATTGAAGTTTGGTTCATATAAAATGTAATCTTAGAGCTTATTTTAATGAAATGATCTACCTGAGCTTTTTTGACTTTGAATGTTTGTTGACAATATTTGTGACATGTTATAGCTGTTACTTGATAATAAAATAATCAGCACATTGCAAAGTTACTGAACATCGAATCTTTAGAAAGTAATTAGTTTCATGCTCCAATACTTCCAATACAGTAGGCAACTTAATTGTGTGAAAATAAGTTTTGAAATTTCAGGAGTGAGTAATGTAAATTTTTGTTATTCTGGGGAAATCGTAATTCCACAACAATGATTTATAGATTGCATTACCTTGAGGTTGTGTAATCTGGCCAGGGTGTTGAAATTATTTTTTGAAATCTACAGGAAATTCCCGCTGTTGGCGAGGGTTACGTTCCCATGAAACCTTGCCACGGGTGAAATCACGAACGACAAGCATGCTTTACAATGGGGATCAATTAGATAGGTTCAAGTCACCTTGACATGTAGAAAGAATCAAGGGCAATAAAAAATGTGCTCTTAATAAATTTAAAGAGACATTTACTGGATAAATTGTTTAATAAAGCAATAGAACAGGAGCTACTGTGTTTGAGAGTGGGGGAAATGGCTGATGTAGGGCAGCACGGTAGCATAGTGGTTAGCACAGTTGCTTCACAGCGCCAGGGTCCCAGGTTCGATTCCTGGCTGGGTCACTGTCTGTGTGGAGCCTGCACGCTCTCCCTGTGTCTGCGTGGGTTTCTTCCGGGTGCATCGATTTCCTCCCACAGTCCAAAGATGTGCAGGTTAGGTGGATTGGCCATGGTAAATTGCCCTTAGATTAAAAATTGCCGAGATACTGCACTGTGATCAGTATATAAGAATCCTTCTTATTTATTTCCTTTGTTTTCATTTCTTTTATTTTCTTTTATTATTTTGGTCTGTGGACCCATAATTGGGATGTGCCTTTAAGCAGAAGACTCAAAGTTGAAAACAGCCTGCTTTCCAGGGCACTGTGTTTCCAGGTTTTGTATTTTGGAGAGGAGATGTCAGACTGCTCGGCACCGAGTAAATCTTAGGAAGTAGGTTTGGAGGGAGTTGGTTTGATTGGTTAACTGGCAACCGGTGGGTTGTCCAGGTACAGTGTTCTGCCTGACAACGGTCAGTGATTTGTTCCTGCATGATGCTTTCTGAGAGAACTGGGCTGGAATGTTTGACCTTGGAAGTGAAAGGAACTCTCTCTCTCCTGCTTGCTGAAATGAAAGAACTGCTCTATTATTCTGAAAGCAGTGAGTGCCTGGCACATTTCTGCTGTGAACCTGAAATGATGCTGAGTCTGCAGGGAAAGTAAATATCCTTGCAAGAGAAAACCATCTCAAGCCTAGAAGGAAGAAGTACCAAAATGAAAACCTGAACTTCAGAAAGACATTGGGCGCGATTTTCCGGAAAGATCTCTAAGTGTTGTAGCGAGCAGGAACTACCAGAAGCTTCCTGGTGCTCGGCCCAGCGAGACCGGCAACGCTATTCAATGTTAATTGGTCCATTTAATGGGCCCCCATGGGCTTCTAGCCGCAAATGAAGGCTCACCAGCCAATTTGCCGGGACCACGCTCGCTAACCCACGCTAACAAGGTCGAGCAGCACTTAAGCAGCACTTGTTCAGCCAACCTCGCAACAATGGCACCCTGGAGACCGGCCCCAAGATTCGGGGTTGCAGACCTAGGGAGCCTCCTAGACGCAGTGGAGGCCAGGAGGGGTGTCCTGCTCCCTCGAGGGTCCTGGAGAGTCAGCCACAGGGAAGCCAGTGTTGCCTGGGTCGAGGTGGTGGCAGCTGTGAGTGTCGGAGTGACCAGGAGGATGGGCCTCCAGTGCGGGAAAAAGGTCAACGACCTACACCAGGCAGCATGAGTTAGTCAATACCAATGACACCTCCCCGAGAACTTTCCATCCCCACGTGAGCATCCACCTCCTCAACTCTACAAGCAACCTCCAACCCTCCCTCCATCCACTCTCTCCCTTCAACCACCCCCAACCCGTCTTCCACACTGCCCTCCCACCACTGCTAACAAGGCCCTCTCTGTGTCTCCTCAGGAAAAGCTCTCCTACAATCGCCAGACGAAGGCCCAGACAGGCGGTGGGGTTTCGGACTTAAGAATCTTCACCTCTTTTGAGGGACGGGACCTGGAGGTGACTGGGATGGCCGAGGAAAAGCAATCACCAATGCAAGACTGATGGACGTAACAGAGGTGAGGAACCACCAGGCCCCACTCGGAGGACCTGTCAAACGTGAGTTGTTATTCCCTTACAGACTGACCCATCCCTCCCACTGACCACATGTCCATTCTCCCATAGGTCCTCCAGCTTACGGAGCCGGCCCATCCCGCCTGGCCCCCTCTCCAGTCTTCCAGGAGACCACCTCGGAGGGGAGCTCCGAGGAATACGGTGTCAGTGCATCACAGCTGTCATCCCCACCCTCCACCAGCGCAGATACACGCACCTCGGTGGGAAATGTTAGTGGTCAGGCTTCGGGTGCATCATTTGGTGAGCACCACACAGCTGCTGAGGCAGGAACCCCCAGGCGAGGCAGCAGTCAGAGGTCTGCTGGATCCTCGGATGCAGCTGGATCCCAGCCTGATGCTGAGCCTGTGGAAGAGGTATTCCCGGAGCTGATGGAAACAATAGGGAGCGGTTCGGCACTCAAAGGGAGATGTCAGTGACACTCCAGCAGTTCCATGGCCGATTGGAGGAGTCCCAGAGGCTATGGGTGGAGGACATGTTGTTGGCAATGCGTGGCACCGAGGCCAACACTGCTAGGTTGGCGACTGCAGTGGAGAGCCTGTTGCAAGACCTGGTACCATTAGTGAAGGTGTCCAGGGCATCGCGCAGTCGGTGACGGCTATGGCTGAGAGTCTCGACAGAATGTCAACCTCACTGGGGGATGTGACCCAGTACCAGGTTGACCTTGATGAGGTTCTGCGGGACATGTGCCACTCTCAGACAGGAATGGCTGAGGCGCTGCAGAGCTTGTCCAGTCACTGAGGAGCATCGGCGAGGGCGTTGACACGATGGTGCAGATCATGGGGAGCCGCCAGGTCTGGCACTGCCAGATGATGCTAGAGTAGCCAGGGTTCGAATCAACTGCCAATCTGTCCCAAGGTCAACCGCAGGCTCTATGGGCACTGACCGGAAGGAGGGGGCGTTGAGTGCCAACCTGGACCCGTCTCATGGAGTGGCCACCAGCTTCCCCGAGTTCCACCCCTCTGATGAGGCCATGTCACGCAGCCACCACCCGAAACAGATGTGCACGGCTGTGCATGTGCTGCCAACAAGTGAGCCGGGGCCTTCCAGCTCCAAAGCCCCCAGAGGACATCCACCAGGGACATCGAAGGCCACGGGATGAGGTAAGCAGCTGGCTGCCTCCACCTCTGATGTGCATCCTGGGGACACACCTAGACTTATTGGTAGAATAAGGAAGACAAAGCACATTGAGGATCACTGAGGGCACCGATTGAGGGAGTGGGGGGTAGGTTGGGGGGGGGGGCACCAACAGGAGGGTGGGGAATTGTTACACACAATATACACCCTTATGCACAACCAGTATGATGCCTCTGTCACTTTCTTCCGCAATGTGGGCGGACCTCCAAACCCTTGGCCCATCTCTCCAGGCATGCCCCCTCCCCGTAACAGTCACCCACTCTGGCCGTGGACATGTCCCTGGAGCTGTGTCCCATCCCCTGGGTGTGCGGATGTTGGCTGCTGCATGTGTGATGTTGCCTCCCGCAGTGTTCAGGCCCGGTGTCCAGGCATCGTGATCTGATTAGGATGCTGGGCAGTGACATCCACATCTAAATGGCCACCCACCCACGGGAATCCACTTGGGTTGTGCTCACTTAACCACAATTGCCAATTCCCTATCAGCAATTGCCTTCAGCCGCATGCCAGAGGCCTTGCCAGTCTGTGGGGGTTATGGGTGATCAGTGGGGCAGACGGGCAGGGGCAAAAGTTGCCCCCGGAACAGGTACACAAGATCCAGGGTTGGCATGCTGGTGGCGCGCGTGGTTGCCCCAGCGGTTGCCCCCCGAGCGTTTGGAAAGATATGCTACAAATGTCAAAGCAAAAATCAATTTGCTAAGCAATGCTTTTCCGGTAAAAAAAAGGAACAAAATAAATCAACACAGTTGATGATGTTGCCTCAAAGACACGTTTTTCATCGACATGATCTCTAGTGAGGACAAGCTAGTCAAGCCATGCAAAATGACAACGCATTTATGACGATTTGCAGCAATAGTCAATTAAATTCAAATACTCCAAAAGACAAATGGACAGTTCCATGAATGATCAATGACACATTAATAAACTTCAAACTTGATACAGGAGCGATGGCCAACCTTATCAGTTTGTCAGATTTAAAAGAGTTGAGAATTAAACCGCAAATATTAAATTAATTCATTGATTGATATTTATTGTCACATGTACCGAAGTACAATGAAAATTATTTTGCTGCGGCCAGGGAAACGTACACAGTATGTACCTAATAATAATCTTTTTATTGTCACAAGTCGACTTACATTGACACGGCGATGAAGTTACTGTGAAAAGCCTCTAGTCGCCACATTCCGGCGCCCGTTCGAGTACACAGAGGGAGAATTAAGAATTCTCAGCTGGTACGTGAATTGAACCCGTGTTGCTGGACTTGTTCTGCATCACAAACCAGCTGTCTAGCGCACTGAGCTAAACCAGCCTATAGTAGACTAAAGAATAATCGACAGAGTACATTGACAAATGATACGCCAATAAATAGTGATTGGTTACAGTGCGGAACAAGGGCCGAACAAGAGCGGTGTAGGGTGTCGTGTTCTTAAAGGAACAGATCAGTCTGAGGGAGAGTCATTGAGGAGTCTAGTAGCTGTGGGGAGGAAGCTGTTCCTATGTCTGATGTGCGGGTCTTCAGACTTCTGTATCTTCTGCCTTATGGAAGGGTCTGGAAGAGGGCAAAGCCTGGGTGGGAGGGGTCTCTAACAATGCTGTCTGCCTTCCTGAGGCAGCGGGAGGTGTAGACAGAATCAATGGGAGGATGGCAAGCTTGTGTGATGCGTTGGGCTAAGTTCATCACACTCTGCAATTTTTTGCGATCTTGGGCCGAGCTGTGATGCAGCCGGATAGGATGCTCTCTATGGCACATCTGTAGATGTTTGTGAGAGTCGATGAAGACATGCCGAATTTCTTGATCGTCCGTAGGAAGTAGAGACGTTGTTGGACTTTCTTGACTGTTGCATCTGGTAGGGAATATACAGTGAATAGTAGAACCCTCAGGAGTACTGGCAGTCAGAGAGATCTAGGTGTACAGGTCCATAGGTCACTGAAAGTGGCAACACACGTGGAAAAGGTAGTCAAGAAGGCATACGGCATGTTTGCCTTCATTGGCCGGGACTGAGTATAAAAATTAGCAAGCCATGTTGCAGCTGTATTGAACCTTAGTTAGGCCACACTTGGAGTATAGTGTTCAATTCTGGTCGCCACATTACCAGAAGGATGTGAAGGCTTTGGAGATGGTGCAGAAGAGATTTACCAGGATGTTGCCTGGTATGGAGGGCATTAGCTATGACATTAGGTTGAATAAACTCGGTTTGTTCTCACTGGAACGACGGAGGTTGAGGGACGACCTGATAGAGGTCTACAAAATTATGAGGCGCATAGACAGAGTGGATAGTCAGAGGCTTTTTCCCAGGGTAGAGGGGTCAATTACTAGGGGGCATAGGTTTAAGGTGCGAGGGGCAAGATTTAGAGGAGATGTACGAGGTAATTTTTTTACACAGATGGTAGTGGGTGCCTGGAACTCGCTGCCGGAGGAGGTGATGGAAGCAGGGATGATAGTAACGTTTAAGGGGCATCTTGACAAATGCATGAATAGGATAGGAATGGAGGGATACGGACCACGGAAGTGGAGAAGATTTTAGTTTAGACGGGCAGCATGGTCGGCGCAGGCTTGGAGGGCTGACGGGCCTGTTCCTGTGCTGTACTTTTCTTTGTTCTTTAAGAACATAGAACAGTACAGCACAGAACAGGCCCTTCGGCCCTCGATGTTGTGCCGAGCTTTGTCCGAAACCAAGATCAAGCTATCCCACTCCCTGTCATTCTGGTGTGCTCCATGTGCCTATCCAATAACCGCTTGAACGTTCCTAAAGTGTCCGACTCCACTATCACAGCAGGCAGTCCATTCCACACTCTAACCACTCTCTGAGTAAAGAACCTACCTCGGACATCCCTCCTATATCTCCCACCCCGAACCTTAATAGTTATGCCCCCTTGTAACAGCTACATCCACCCGAGGAAATAGTCTCTGAATGTCCACTCTATCTATCCCCCTCATCATCTTATAAACCTCTATTAAGTCGTCTCTCATCCTCCTTCACTCCAATGAGAAAAGCCCGAGCTCCCTCAACCTTTCCTCATAAGACCTACCCTCCAATCCAGGCAGCATCCTGGTAAATCTCCTTTGAACCTTTTCCAATGCTTCCACATCCTTCCTATAATGAGGTGACCAGAACTGCACACAATACTATGTAATAATAGGGGGCTGTTTAGCACAGGGCTAAATCGCTGGCTTTGAAAGCAGACCAAGGCAGGCCAGCAGCATGGTTCAATTCCCGTAACAGCCTCCCCGAACAGGCGCCGGAATGTGGCGACTAGGGCTTTTCACAGTAACTTCATTGAAGCCTACTTGTGACAATAAGCAATTTTCATTTTTTCTTCATACTGCAAATGTGGTCTCACCAAGGTCTAGTACAGTTGCAGCATAACCCCACGGCTCTTAAACTCAAGCTCCCTGTTAATAAACGCTAACACACTATAGGCCTTCTTCACGGCTCTATCCACTTGAGGGGCAACCTTCAGAGATCTGTGGACATGAACTCCAAGATCTCTCTGTTCCGCCACATTCCTCAGAACCCTGCCGTTGACCCTGTAATCCGCATTCAAATTTGTCATACCAAAATGAATCACCTTGCACTTATCAAGGTTAAACTCCATCTGCCATTTTTCGGCACAGCTCTGCATCCTATCAATGTCTCTTTGCAGCCTACAACAGCCCTCCACCTCATCCACTACTCCACCAATCTTGGTGTCATCAGCAAATTTACTGACCCACCCTTCAGCCCCCTCCTCCAAGTCATTGATAAAAATCACAAATAGCACAGGATCCAGCACTGATCCCTGTGGTAACTGGTCTCCAGTCTGAAAATTTTCCATCCACCACCACCCTCTGTCTTCTATGTGATAGCCAGTTACTTATCCAATTGGCCAAATTTCCCTCTGTCCCACACCTCCTTACTTTCTTCATGAGCCGACCATGGGGAACCTTATCAAACGCCTTACTGAAATCCATGTATATGACATCAACTGCTCTACCTTCATCTACACACGTAGTTACCTCCTCAAAGAATTCAATCAAATTTGTGAGGCAAAACGTACCCTTCACAAATCCGTGTTGACTATCCCGGATTAAGCTGCATCTTTCCAAATAGTCATTAATCCTATCCCTTAGGACCCTTTCCATTAACTTACCGACCACCGAAGTAAGGCTAACCGGCCGATAATTACTAGGGTCATTCCTATTCCCTTTCTTGAACAGAGGAACAACATTCGCCACTCTCCAGTCCTCTGGCACTATCCCGTGGACAGTGAGGACCCAAAGATCAAAGCCAAAGGCTCTGCAATCTCATCTCTTGCCTCCCAAAGAATCCTAGGATATATCCTATCTGGCCCAGGGGACTTGTCAACCCTCAGGTTTTTCAAAATTCCTAATACATCTTCCCTCAGGACATCTACCTCCTCCAGCCTACCCGCCTGTATCACACTCTCATCCTCAAAAATATGGCCCCTCTCCTCGGTGAACACTGAAGAAAAGTATTCATTCAACGCCTCTCCTATTTCTTCTGACTCCATGCACAAGTTCCCACTACTGTCCTTGACCGGCCCTAACCTCACCCTGGTCATTCTTTTATTTCTCACATAAGAGTAAAAAGCCTTGGGGTTTTCTTTGATCCAACCCGTCAAGGACTTCTCATGCCCCCTGCTAGCTCTCCTAAGCCCTTTTTGTTAGCTCATTCCTTGCTACCTTGTAACCCTCAAGCAAGCCAAATGAACCTTGTTTTCTCATCCTTACATATGCTTCCTTTTTCCTCTTGACAAGACATCCAACCTCTTTTGTGAACTATGGTTCCCTCACATGGCCATTTCCTCCCTGCCTGACAGAGACATACCTATCAAGGACACACAGTCTTTCTTCCTTGAACAAGCTCCACTTTTCATTTGTGCCTTTCCCTGACAGTTTCTGTTCCCATCTTATGCTCCCTAATTCTTGCCTAATTGCATCATAATTATCCCTCCCCCTTTGAGTGGATCAGGACAGACTGTTGGTGATGGTGACCCTCAGGGACTTAAAACTATCAACCATCTCCACTTCGGAGCTTTTGATGTAGATGGGGGGGGGGGGGGGCATACTACATCTCCTGAAGTCGATGATCAGTTCCTTGGTCTTTCCAATATTTAGAGAGAGGTTGTTTTCGAACACCATGCAACCATGTGATCTATCTCCCTTCTGTAGTCTGATTCATCGTTGTTTGAGATACGGCCCACCACAGTCGTATCATCCGCAAATTTATAGATTGAGTTGGAGTTAAATCTTGCCACACAGTCATGTGAGTATAGGGAGTACAGTAGAGGACTGAGCACACATCCTTGCGTTGCCCCGGTGTTGAGGACTATTGTGGAGGAGGTGCTGTTGCCTATCCTGACAGATTGCGGTCTGTTGGTGAGGAAGTCGAAGATCCAATTGCACAGGGAGGGGTCAAATCCATGATTGCAGAGTTTGGTTATTAGTCTAGTCGAGATAATGGTGTTGAAGGCGGAGCTGTAGTCTATGAACAGCAGTCTGACGCAGGTGTCCTTGTTGTCGAGGTGTTCGAGTGTTGATTGTAGAGCCAGAGATATAGCATCTGCTGTGGACCGGTTATGGTCATAGGCAAACTGCAATGGAATGAGACCATCTGGGAGGCTGGCATTGATTCGCCTCATGACTAGCCGCTCGAAGCATTTCATGATAACGAACGTCAGGCCACTGGTCGGTAGTCGTTGAGGCAGGCTACCTTGTTCTTCTTTAGTACTGGTATTATGGTGGTCTTCTTGAAGCAGGTGGGAACCTCGGAGTGGAGGAGTGAGGTGTTGAAGATATCTGCGAATATCTCGCCAGCTGGTTTGCGCAGGCTCTGAGTGCTCGCCCAGCGACTCCGTCGCGCCCGTCGCTTTCCGTGGGTTTACTTTCAAGAAGGCAGCTCTTACCTCCGAGGCTGTAGTATTACTGAGAGACTACAACAGAAAAGAAATTACTACGCTAGGAGCATTTGAGCTCAATGTTAAAGTGAAAAAAAAAGTTTGCACTGTAAAATATTCCATTGTGGAGGCAGAACGTGAATCTTTTCTTGGAGTGGAAGCGTATAAGAAGCTTAAGCTAGTTAAGCGGGTTTACAGTGCAGACAGCACTGCAGCCAAACAATAGATTCCATACTGGAGGAGCTTCCTGAGATATTTCAATGCTTTGGAACTTTACCGTACATGTATAAGATCCAGTTAAAGGAGAACGTGAAGCCAGTAATACATGCACCGAGACATGTACCAGCTCCATTGAAAAACATATTGAAGGCTGAGCTAGAAAGGATGACAGCTTTCGGCGTAATCAAACGCATAGAAGAACCTACGGCTGAATGACGGGTTTGGCGTCTGCCTTCAGCATGATTTTGTATTGGCAGGGTAAGGTGCCCATGCCTTTGAATAAGTCGGGGTATTCTTGTAGCATGCTGTGAGTTTTAGCTTCCAGGCTTGATGGATCCTGGGTGTGCATGTAAATGCGTTGCACCAGACTGGATAAACTTCACTGCGGGGGAGAAGTTGAAAGCGGAACTCAACAGACTGGACGGGATTGGCGCCGTTCTCCTCCAACAGGATAACCAGTCTGACTGGGTCCCGGTGGCATACGCGTCCAGGGCCATGACCCCAACTGAGTGCAGATATGCACAGATCGAAAAAGAATGTCTCGGACTCCTTACTGGGATTCTTAAGTTCCATGACTATGTGTACGGCCTGCCCACGCTCATAGTGGAAACTGACCACAGACCGTTGGTCCGTATCATAGACAAGGATCTAAATGACATGACACCTCGTCTGCAGCGCATCATGATGAAGCTGCGAAGGTATGATTTCACCATAATATACACCCCGGGACGAGACCTTACCATTGCCGATGCACTGTCCCGATCCATTGGCACTGACAAAGCACCATCAGCCCCATCAAAGAAATCAAGGCCCAAACACAGTTATGCATGGAGAATTTGCCTGCTTCGGATGAGAAGCTTTGCCTAATCCGACAGGAGACACAGAAAGATGCAACCTTACGGAGGGTGCTGCACCTACTCCAGCACGGTTGGACGAGAGGACAATGTCCATAATTTCAGAATGTCAAGTCAGAACTGATTGAAGTTGACGGCCTGCTGCTACGCAATGTGCAGATTGTGATTCCGGCCACACTCCCGCGCCGAGATGCTACGTAAGATTCATGAAGGCCACCTAGGCATTGAGAAATGCAAAAGGCGAACACGACAGGCTGTGTACTGGCCCGGTATGAATCAAGACATAACGGACATGGTCATGACATGTGACACCTGTCAAAGACATCAACCCGCACAGTGCAAAGAACCACTGCAGCAACACGAACCCACAATGGCGCCTTGGATAAAAGTGGGCATTGACCTATTTCATGCCACAGGGCGTGATTACGTCTTGATCATGGACTATTACTCAAACTATCCGGAGGTAATGAAACTCCATGATCTCACGTCGTCATCGGTCATCAAGGCGTGCCAGGAGACATTCGCGCGACATGGAATCTCGCGTGAGGTAATGTCAGATAATGGTCCCTGCTTCGCGAGCTGGGAGTGGAAAGAGTTCTCAGACTGATACACATTTCGGCATGTAACGTCCAGTCCGCGCTACCCACAGTCTAATGGGAAAGTGGAAAAGGGTGTCCACATCATTTAACGGCTTATTGGCAAGGCAACAGATTCACACTCGGACATCAACCTAGCACTGTTATCCTACCGAGCAACCCCATTGAGCTCAGGACTGTCGCCAGCGCAGATGCTCTTTGGCAGGAACATCCGAGACCCCGATAACGCTCTGGTACTCGACAAAATGCGGGTACTACAGTCCAAACAAAAACAATACTACGATCAACATGTGATCCCACTCAAGCCACTTAACACGGGTGACATCGTCAGGATCAGGGACCCAGAAGGCGGATGGTCTGAGCCAGCCATGGTGATCAGGCAGGAGGCACCGCGGTCCTACATTGTCAAGTCGTTGGTAGGAGTGCTCTTTCGCCGCAACCGCCGGGATCTGTTAATGCTTCGGCCTACGATGCCGGTGTTTCCCACACTGGACGTGACCAAGTCCATTTGTCCACAGGACGTTCCTCGTCACACAACGCCAGACAGTACTCTTGATGACATCAAACCATCATCCCCGCCTCCATCATTACGACGCTCCAGCAGAAGCACCCAACCGGCTGGATTTGTAACAACACTTCAACACACCCACAAGACGAATATGAACATTTCTAACGATGGACTCAAAATACTGTTAATTGTTTCAGTATTACTTTATCATTTTCGCAGTGTGCAGATTTGCTTATTCTCAACACTTGTTCTGTACAGTTTTCTTGCGGTCAGTTTAGGGAACATATCAACTCAAAAGGGGAGGATGTAGTGATCTGTACATCTGTACATACATCTGCACATACACCAGGGACTGCAGCACAGATGTAACAGTCACAGCACCACTAGAGGGCAGCATCAGAGATGGGTATAAAGGGTCGAGCCCAAGGTAGGATCTGCCTCTTTGAGAAGCACAGAGCTAGGGAGCAGCAGCACACAGAGACAGCTCAGCATAGACAGCTTATCTTAGTTTCACTGGTCATACCTCTTGACTGTTTTACATCTAGTTGAGCTCTGGAAGCAGAACAAACCCTTTGAATAAAGAGCTTGTGTTAACTGTAAGTCTTCAGTCTTCATTCAGATTTAGAGAATAACATATCCGGGTGCTCCGGTTTCCTCCCACAGTCCAAAGACGTGCAGGTTAGGCGGATTGGCCATGATAAATTGCCCTTAGTGACCAAAAAAAGGTTAGGAGGGGTTATTGGGTTACGGGGATAGGGTGGAAGTGAGGGCTTAAGTGGGTAGGTGCAGTCTCAATGGGCCGAATGGCCTCCTTCTGCACTGTATGTTCTTTGTTCTTGTTCTTTGTTCTAAGAACAACAAGAAACATCCACAACAACAAATGCAACCACTGCTCAGAAGATCAACAAGGCAAAGATGTAAACCTGAGAGACTAAATTTGTGATGAACTGTAAATAGTTTAAATGTTTTAACAAATTATGCATATGGCTTCCGGTAGCACGCACAAGAGGAACGGTCGCGCTGGAAAGGGGCACCCGCTGGTCGGCAGCATTTCAGCATTTTCCGGGGGTTTCCCCGTGGTTTCGCCGGTCGCGATTTCTTCGGCCGTTGGGGCCTCAGGGACGGGCGCCGGCTCGGGCAGGTTTGGAGCCGATGGAGACCCCTGTGAACAGAGGAACAGGGGCATCGAGCCCAAAGCAAGTGGCGGGGGAGGAGCGTGGCCTGAGGCGAGGCCTGAATCCAGCACAGATGTAGAGGGGGAGCAGCACACACCGGGTGGCCCCCCGCTGAAAATGAATGTTTGGGATGTTTGAAGTCCAGTCCCAGGAGAAGAGATGTTTTGAACTTTGATTTTTGAAATTATTTTTATTTTTAAAAAAAGATTTTTAAAGAAATTATTTTTATTATAATTTTTTTTTAAATTTAATTTTTTATTTTGTTTATTTATTTTATTATTTTATTATTTATCTCGTGATTGAAGAAAGAAGGAGAAAAATACTAAGTGGTTAAGGGATGCCAAAAACAGCTGTGAAGAAGGGAAGAAACGCAAGTTCGCCGCCAAAGGAGAGGATCAGTAAAAGCGCGGACAAGATGGCGGATGCCGGACCGCGTGGTGGGGCCGCACTACTTACAGTGTCAAGGATGACCCAGGTGATGGCTGTGGAGCTGGAGAAGCAATTTGCAAGGCACATGGAGGCGTTGAGGAAGGAGATGGCGGCGTCACTGAGATCATTGGTGGAGGAGGCAATCGTCCCGGTGAGGGTGGATGGGGCAAAGATATCGGCCGAGGTGAGCGAACAGGGTGAAATGATGAAGGAAGTGGAGGAGGCCGTGTCGCAGCACAGTGACCAGCTCACCTCGATGGGAGACGGTGGTGGGGGTCAACAGAGGACTCCGAGAAAAGATTGAGGACTTGGAGAACCGCTCGAGGCGGCAAAATCTGAGAATTGTGGGCTTGCCTGAAGGGGCAGAAGGCTCAAGGCCAACTGAGTACTTTGCTAAGAGGCTGGCGGATTTGATGGGGTAGGATGAAGACCCCTCCCGGGATGAACTGGACTGAGCTCATCGGTCGCTAAGGCCGAAACCCAAAGTCAATGAGCCGCCGAGAGCAGTAATTATCTGCATCGATAAATACCACATGAAGGAGAAGGGGTTAAACTGGGCGAAGCAGAAACGGGAGGTGCAGTGGGATGGTGCTAGAGTTCGGATCTACCAGGACATAACGGTGGAGTTGGCAAAGAGATGAGCAGCGTTCAGCTGAGTGAAGGCGGCACTGTACAACAAGGGACTGTGATTTGCTATGGTGTACCCGGCGAAGCTGAGGGTGACATACAACGCCAAAGATTTTTATTTTGAAACAGTGGAGGCGGCTGAGGCGTTCATGAAGGCAGAAGGCTTGGGACAGAAGTGAGGAATGGAGCTGGAAGAGAGATTGTGGACCGTGATTAGGGAGCTGGAAAATGTATAAATGTTATAACTTTCTTTTCACTGACCTGTATTGTAACTTACTTGACTTCACATTGTTAGAGAGTTTAAGTTTTTGTTTGGTTTGATTGGCATTTTTGCTCCTTTTTATTTGTTGCAAGTTATATGTTACTTCATTGAATTGCATGGGTTAGATTATTATTTTTTTTCTTCTGGGACTGGGTGGGAGGGGACAGCGCGCCTTTTTGGGGGAGAGGAGGACTACGCGCTAGCTAACTAAAGTTGGCTAGTGAATGGAGGTGAGGTGAGAGGAGGGCTGTGGACATTGGAGCGGGGTAGCAGGTTTCGATGGGCCTACAAGGCGAGCAAATGGGGGGGGGGGGAAGAATCGATACTGGGTGAGATTGTTTCGAGGGGAAGTGCAGGGGAGGATTCTGGGAGGGGGGGGGGATCGATGTTAATAATGGAAAGGGACGGGTCAGGTCATGGGGGAGGGCCTGGTGGTATGATGATGGTGGATAAGAAGGGGGCGGGGGGAGGGTGAGAGACCCCCAGTTAGGATAGTCACGTGGAATGTGAGGGGGCTGGGAGGCCCGGTCAAGAGGTCAAGGGTGCTTGAGCATTTTAAAAGTTTGAAGGCCGATGTAGCAATGCTACAGGAGACTCACCTGAGGATGAAGGACCAAGTGAGACTTAAAAAGGGCTGGGTTAGTCAGGTGTTTCACTCTCGATTTGACGGAAGAGCTCGAGGGGTACTGGTAATGGTCAACAAAAGGACGGTTCCAGATGGAGAAGGTGGTTGCAGATCAGGGGGATAGGTATGTGATTGTGACAGGGGCGCTGGAGGGGAGGCTAGTGGCACTGGTAAGTGTATATGGTCCCAATTGGGACGATGTGGGATTTGCGAACAAGGTGTGTGGGCCTTCTTCAACTTGGACACACACAAACTGATAGTGGGGGGGGGGACTGGAACTTGGTGCAGGAGCCAAAATTGGACAGGTCACGGCCGTGCTCGCTGGTCCTATCGGGGGGATGAAGGCGCTGGCTGTGCTAATGGTGAAAATGGGAGGGGTGGATCCTTGGAGGTTTCTGCACCCAAGGGAGCGGGAGTACTCATTTTTCTCAGCGGTCCATAAGATGTTCTCGCGGATTGACTTTTTCATGGTGGGGAAGGCGCTGCTGGCTGGGGTTAAAGGGTCGGAGTACTCGGCAATTGCAATATCAGATCATGCTCTGCATTGGGTGGATATGGTACTGGAGAAGGGGATGGTACAGAGACCAGATGGAAGTTAGATGTGGGACGGTTGGGGGACTGAGGGTTCTGTGACAAAATTGAAAAAATAATCGAGGAATATGTAGGTTTTAACTGCATGGGTGAGGTGTCAAAGGCGGTTGTTTGGGAGGCTTTAAAGGTGGTTGTGAGGGGTGAGGTGATCTCGTTCAAGGCTAGGAAGACAAAGAGGAGAGGTTGGAATGTCAGAGGATAATAGCCATTGGCCATCGCATTAAGATGCTGGAGGTAGACAGGAGATATGCAGAAGATTGGGACCCAGCGCAGTTGGAAGAGAGGAAGGAACTCAAGGCAAGCTTTGACCGACTATCTACTAGGAAGGCGGTATGCAAATTGAGGCGAGCAAGGGGGGCAGTTTACGAGCATAGAGAGCATAGATGTTGGTGGGTCAGCACCATAGGGCGGCTGCGGCAAGCAAAATTGTCCAGGTGGGGAACAGGGCAGCGAAGTTGGTGGTAGCTCCAGATCAGATTAACAAGGTCTTTAAGGAATTCTATGAGAGGTTGTACAGGTCAGAGCCACCTGGGGGAGGCCGGGACATGCAGGAATTTCTAGATGGGCTGGAGTACCACAGGTTAAAGGAGGGGGACAGGGCTACATTAGAGGGGGTGATAGTGGAGCAGGAGATAAAAGATGCGATTGGGAGGATGCAGTCGAGGAAGGTGGCAGGGACGGATGGGTTTCCGGTGGAATATTATAAAAAATTCAAAATTAAGCTGGTACCGCTGATGGTGGGGATGTTTGAGGAGGTGATAGGGAAGGGCGTGTTACCACAAATTTTGGGGCAGGCATTGATTTCCTTATTACTTAAGAAAGATATGGGTCTGACGGAGTGTGGGTCTATTAGGCCCATATCACTTTTAAACGTGGACGGAAAAATATTGGCGAAGGTACTGGCAGGTAGGCTAGAGAAGTGCCTCCTGAAGGTGATAGGTGAAGATCAGATAGGGTTTGTGAGAGGGAGGCAGCTCTTTTCGAACATTAGGAGGGTATTGAACGTGGTTATGGTACCGGCGGAGGGGAAGGACACAGAGGTGGTTGTGGCATTGGACGCCGAGAAAGTGTTTGACCGGGTAGAATGGGGGTACTTGATGGCAGTTCTAGAGCGGTTTGGAATTGGACCCAGATTTGTGGACTGGGTAAAGCTATTATATAAGGAGCCGAGGGCCAGTGTCCACACAAATAACATCAGCTCAGAATACTTTCCTCTCCACCGTGGGACTACACAGGGATGTCCTATGTCTCCCCTGCTGTTTGCACTCGCGATTGAGCCATTGGCCATCGCATCAAGAAGTTCGGGGGTATGGAAAGGGATAGTGTGGGGGGGATAGAGCTTTTGGTGTCCTTATATGCCGATAACTTGTTATTATATATGTCGGAACCAAGTGTGTCAATAGGGGGAATACTGGAGCTGCTTCGGGTGTTTGGGTCTTTTTCAGGGTACAAATTAAATCTAGGCAAGAGTGTAAATATTTTGTGGTGTCTCGGCCAGGGGTGAGGTCTGGGGTGGGGGGGGCTTTGCCATTCCGTAAGGCAGAGACTCACTTTAGATACCTGGGGGTGCAGGTTGCTCGGGATTGGGGGGGGGGGGGGGCGCTCCGTAGGTACAACATTTCCAGTTTGGTGATGAGGGTGAAAGCTGATCTGGCAAGGTGGGATGGTCTCCCTTTGTCACTGGCAGGTCGGGTACAGGCGGTTAAAATGAATGTGCTGCTGCAATTCCGATTTATTTTTCAATGGCTGCCGATTTTCCTGCCAAAGGCATTTTTTAGCGAGATTGAAGGGATGATTACCTTGTTCATATGGGGATGGAAGGTGGCCAGAATTAAAAAGGTGCTACTACAGAGAGGAAGGCGGGCAGGGGGTTTGGGTCTTCCGAACCTGATGTATTATTATTGGGCGGCGAATGTGGAGAAGGTGCGGAGCTGGGCCAAAGTGATTGACTCCCAATGGGTCAGAATGGAGGAGAGTTTGGGTAGGGGGTCGGGATTGAAGGCGCTAGCGACAGCGCCGCTCCCGACAGCCCCGGGGGATACTCAGGGAGCCCGGTAGTAATAGCTTCCTTGAGAATTTGGAGGCAGTTTCGACAGCACTTTGGGGATGGGGGCAGGGTCAAGGGAAATGCAGATTCGGCGGAACCTTGGCCGGGATCCTGCGGGGATCAGCGGGGCGGGCAACTCAGGCGGGAAGGAGTGGCGTGAAACACTCCGGCGTCGGGCCGCCCCGAAGGTGCGGAATCCTCCGCACCTTCAGGGGCTAGGCTGGCCCCGGAGTGGTTTGTGCCGCGCCGGCGGGGAAGGGGCTTGGTCCACGCTAACCGGCGCCGAAGGGCCTCTGCCGGCTGGCGCGAGTTGGCGCATGCACGGGAGCGGCAGCATGTGCTGGCGTCATCCCAGCGCATGCGCAGGGGGGGTGTTCATCTCCGCGTCGGCCATCGCGGAAGAATAGCAGCCAACGCGGAGGAATAGAGTGCCCCCATGGCGCAGGCCCGCCTGCGGATCGGTGGGCCCCGATCACGGGCCAGGCCATCGTGGGGGCACCTCCCGGGGCCAGATCCCCCCGCGTTCCCTCGAGGACCCTGGAAGCCGCCCGCGCCGCCAGATCCCGCCAGTAAGGACCTACTCTAATTTACGCCGGCGGGACCGGCAAAAAGCGGGTGGCCACTCGGCCCCTCGCGGGCCGGAGAATCGCGGGGGGGGTGTGTGCTGTCAGTGGCCGCCGACCGGCGCGGCGCGATTCCCGCCCCTGCCAAATATCCGGCGCCGGAGAATTCGGCAGCCGGCGGAGGGGGGGGGTTTACGCCGCCCACCGGCGATTGTCCAACCCGGTGAGGGGTTGGAGAATCCCGCCCCATAGATTTGAGCCAAGAAAGTGAGATGGAAATTTTTGGAGATGGGAGGAAAAGGAATTAAGATACTAAAAGATTTGTTTCTTGGGGAATGTTTTGCGGGATTGAAGGAGCTGGGAGCGAAGTATGGGCTGGAGCAGGGGGAAATATTTAGATACATGCAGGTTCGAGACTTTGCCAGAAAGGAGATACAGAGCTCCCCAGTAGAGCCGGCTTCCACATTGCTGGAGGAGGTGCTGACGACAGGGGGATTGGAGAAGGGGGTAGTATCGGCTGTTTACGGGGCTATTTTGGAGGAGGTGAAGACGCCGCCAGAAGGGATCAAATCAAAGTGGGAGGAAGAGTTGGGAGAGGATATGGAGGACGGGTTCTGGTGTGAGGTGCTCCGGAGGGTGAACGCCTCCACCTCGTGTGCGAGGTTGGGGCTGATACAGCTGAAGGTGGTGTATGGAGCGCACCTCACAAGGGCGAGGATGAATCGGCTCTTTGAGTGGGTAGAAGATGTGTGTGAACATTGCGGGGGGGCCCCCGCAAACCACGTTCATATGTTTTGGTCCTGTCCAAAGCTGGAGGATTACTGGAAGGAGGTGTTTAGGGTAATCTCTAAAGTGGTGCATGTGAAACTGGACCCGGGCTCTCGGGAGGTCATATTCGGGGTGTTGGACCAGCCGGGGTTGGAAACGGGTGTGGAAGTAGATGTTGTAGGCCTCGCCTCGTTGATCGCCCGAAGGCGGATCCTGTTAGGTTGGAGATTAACCTCTCCACCCTGTGCCCTGGCATGGCGGGGGCGGGGGACCTCCTGGAATTCTTGATGCTTGAAAAGGTCAAATTTGAACTGAGGGGAAGGATGGAGGGGTTCTAAAATTCATGGGCGTTATTCATTATGCACTTTCGAGAATTGGATCACATCAAACATTAGGGGGGTTAGGGGCTGGGAGGGTTGGGGGGAGGGGGACTGTATGTGTTAATGGTGACTGTGGGTGATTCCTGATTTCTTTTTGTCATTTGAATATGTTAATATGCAGGCTAATGTTTGGGGTTTGGTGGGAGGATGGGATCGTTGATATCGATATGGGGATTGACATTACATTCGTTACTGATTATTGTTTATTGTTGGGTGTAAATTTGGGAGAAAATGTGAAAAAGGAGAATTAAAAAAAAATTTTTTTTGAAGTATTATAAAACAAAGTCATGAATGTAAATAATTAAATTTCCAAAGGAAAGGGAATGTGATGATATGCACAAGCAAGCATGGCCAGGATTCTCCGACACTGCGCCAGGTTGGAGAATCCCCGAGGGGACGCGACGCCGGCTTACCTATTCTCCGGTGCTGATTCTCGCGCGCCCACGGGATCGCCGCCGTGCCGGTCGGGTACCGTTAAAAGCGACCCCCCCCCCCCCCCGCCGATTCTCTGGGCCCTGACGGGGCGAGTGCCTGCCGAGTGCAGCACGGTAGCATTGTGGATAACACAGTTGCTTCACAGCTCCAGGGTCCCAGGTTCGATCCCGGCTTGGGTCACTGTCTGTGCGGAGTCTGCACATCCTCCCCGTGTGTGCGTGGGTTTCCTCCGGGTGCTCCGGTTTCCTCCCACAGTCCAAAGATGTGCAGGTTAGGTGGATTGGCCATGATAAATTGCCCTTAGTGTCCAAAATTGCCCTTAGTGTTGGGTGGGGTTACTGGGTTATGGGGATATGGTGGAGGTGTTGACCTTGGGTAGGGTGCTCTTTCCAAGAGCCGGTGCAGACTCGATGGGCCGAATGGCCTCCTTCTGCACTGTAAATTCTATGATAAATTCTATGAGTTCAGCCGAGTCCCGCTGGTGTGGGTTACTCAGGTCCCACACGGCGAGACCTGACCCCAGGGGGGCCTCCACGGTGGCCTGGCCCACGATCAGGGCCTACCGATCGGCGGGCGGGCTGGTTCCGTGGGGGCCTATGTTCCACCGCGCCGGGCCCCTGTAGGGCTCTGCCATATTGCCCGGGTGCTGGCGCAGAGAGGGGAACCCACACTTATGCGCGGAATCACGCCGGCCGGAGATGCGGGGACCACTCCGGCGTCGACCTAGCCCCCTAGGAAGGGGAGCATTCCTCATTATCGGGGACCGTTTACGCCGGAGTAGTTGCCGTCGCTTTTCACGCTGGCCTATGTATATAATGATGTACACGACCTCTGACCAGCAGATGGCAGTGTAAATCTACCATGCGACTCTGTGTACCTGGAGGGGTTGGGAGATAGCTGTGTTGGTGGATAGTCATACTTGCAGTAGCTCGAGGATAATTTGTTCGTGTTAGTATGTATATATTCTTCTACTTGTCTTTACCACGCATTTGTTTTATAATAAATTACTTTAACTAGTCAAGAACTGGGTGTTCTATTTTGCATCATTCCTACCGGCCATAGCACAAAAACATGACCCCCCCCCCGCCGCCTCCCATGTGCTCCATAAAGCCGCTCATCTCCTTCACCACTGCCGCCACCCTCGACGACTTGGGACTCATCCGGTCCAAGCTCGGATTCATGACCATATTAAAATCCCCCCCAGAATCAACCGATGCACGTCCAAAGCAGGAATCTTCCCGAACACCCACCTCATAAAGCTCACATTATCCCAATTCTGGGAATAGACATTCTATCAGAACCACTGACATCCTCTCAACTTTCCACCAACCATCACATATCTCCTCCTGGATCAGCCACAATACTCCACACCTCGAACACAAACCGCTTATTAACCAACACCGCCACCCCCCTTGTCTTCATATCCAGCCCTGAATGAAACACCTGCCCTACCCATCCCTTCCTCAGCCTTGTCTGGTCCCCTATCTTCAGGTGCGTCTCCTGCAAAAAGTCCACATCTGCCTTCAAACTCCTCAGGTGCGTGAACACACCCGACCATTTAACTGGCCCATTCAACCCCCTCACGTTCCACGTGACCAGCCTGTGCGGGGGGCTCCCCATTCCCTTCCCCTGCCGATCTGCCATATGCCTTTCTGGGCCAGGCCCCACCCGTCAAGCACCCTTCCAGGCCCGCCCTAGTTCCAAACTGCGTCACACCAACCACACCCATGTGAGCAACCCTCCCCCACCCCCAACCCTCAAACAAAAAAAAAACTCCCTCCCCCACACCTTCCTTCTGGCAACCCCCACTATACTAGCTCACCCAGCTAGCATGATGGTCCCCGCCCAAGGCCTCCAACCATCCTACTTCCCTCCAATTCCCCTCCCCCCCACCATCCCAACCATCTATCCCTCAAGACTAACAAAAAGCACACACACCATCATTGCTCCCCCCCCCCCCCCCATCTGCCCCTGAAAACCCACCACCAAACACTCCAAAGAACACCCAAAACTCCGCCAAAGTTCAATGTCCTCACACTCCTCCCAGTTCATTGCTCCTCATAAATTCCATCACCTCCTCTGGCGTGTTGAAATAAAACTCTCGCTTCTGGAAGGTCACCCACAGGCGGGCCGGGTACAGTAACCCAAACATCACGCGCATTTTAGAGAGGGCAGCCTTAATCTGGTTAACCATGACCCTCCTCTTTGCCAGCTCTGCACCTAAGTCCTGGTACACCCTCAGCTCGTTCCCTTCCCAGGCACATATCTTGATCTGCCTCGCCCACTGCCTCCCCTGGTCCAGAAAGCGATCCAATCGTACCACCATCGCCCTCGGCTGCTCGCCTGCCTTTCACCTCGTCCTCAGCGCCCTGTGCACTCGGTCCACCTCCAGGGGTCGATCAAAGGCCCCCTCCCCCATCAACTTCTCCAACACCTTTGCCACATATACCGCGGCCTCTGCACCTTCAATGCCTTCGTTGCCTTCTGGAGCGATTCTCCAAATCTTCCACCCCAGCTTTTTCTGGCTCTCCCACAACACTCCCATCTCAGCCACCAATGAGGACAAATGCCCCTCGTGCTCCCCCACTGCTTCCTCCACTTTCTGGATCGCCAGACCCAGGGACTCCAGCCTCTGCTCAATTCACTCGATCCCAGATCTCAGCGGTTCCACCACCTTGGCTAGGTTTTCCAGGGCCTCTTTCCTCTGCTGCCAAAACCTTTCATTCAGGTACTCCACCAACTGCTCTGTCGACCACTGAGCAGGCAGCACAGCTCCCTTGCCCTCTGCCATCTTTCCCATGAAAACTCCTGCTCCAACAGCACTTTCTTTCTTGTGGCACCCTTCATTCGCTGATCCATGCACCACCACACCAGAGGATTATTTCCTTCCCCAGGCACTCCTGTACCTTTTGCCATCAAATCCTTTGTTCTTCGGGCGTGGAAAAGACCCAACAAAATCTGCCTGGAATGGGAACCACCAAATGTGTGACCACTCAGTCCATGGCTGCCACCAGAAGTCTCTACCAAAAGGTTTTCAAGAAGCAACTAAGCTGTCACCATAGACTGCTTAATGTTGCAATTTGATCATGTTTGACAATTAGCATTGAGATATGAGAATTGTGTTTGTATTGCATTGGCAAATGTTATATAAAGAACTGGCAATGGTCCTGAGCAATGAATCGTTAATTCTGGTATTGATACAATAGTCTGGAGCATTGCTGACAGTTATTTGCTCTCACGGTGTTGAATCCGAAGGATGTGACCACAAGGGAGCATTAAAGATACAAAGGTTTATTCACTCTCTGATCACCACCACTCCCTGAAGAGTCTCCCGCCAATGAGGGAGCGCTGCCCCCTTAGCGGGGCAGCTCATCTTCCTCGAGAGTCACAGGGAACCTAATCAGCCTGGTCCTGTGACTCTTATATAGGATATAACGCTCCTCCACCCACCCGCCACCCCAAGTCCAGGCATGCACGTCAAGAAAGGGCGTGAGAGAGGACCCATGTATTTCTTGGCTCGAGGCTGCCGCTTGGGCGTCGTCAGTGCTGGGCATTTCGGCGTCAGAAACCTCACTGAATTATGACGGAGGAGATGGCGGCATCCCCAAAAGCCTTGCTGGGCCCACCAAGAGGGCGTTGTTGACCATAGCTGCCTGGCTGCGGAAATGGATCTCGTACACAAGCCTTATTTGATACCGGCCCAGTCTGCCGGACAATGGTGCCTGGAACCCACATTGCCCCATTGCCAAAATTCCGTGCGTGGACAGTGTCCCCAGGGTGAAATTCCGAGGCGGCGTATGTCTGCCAGGCCCATGATCCACCTTGCGGTGGATCTTCCTGCCTATATCGGGAAGCACGAAGCTGAGATGAGTCCGGGTTCGGAGACCCATAAGCAGCTCTGCCGGTGTCACTCTGGTGGTAGCGTGGACGTGGTGTGGTAACTCAAGAGAAAATGCGCAAAATGCGTGTCGAGGAAACCCTTTGTTTATTTTGTACATTACACTGTTAAATGTCTGGACTGCCCACTCGGCCAACCCGGGATGATATGGCGCAGTGCAGACGTAGCAAAGCCAGTTCATCACAACTTCCACATTGTGAAAGGTGTTCTGTTATCCAAATATAACATTTCTGGGATGCCATCGATACTAAACGGCCTGGTGCCATGAGTGACTCGATGGCTGTCTTTGAATTCGTCGACAGCATGCGGTGGACGTCCAGCCACTTTGAGTGGGCATCAATGAGAAGCAAAAACATGACTCTTGAAAGGGTCCCGCAAAGTTGGCCTGGAGTTGCGCCCATGAACAACCATGCCACTCCCATCGGTGGAGGGGTGTCGCCGGCGGGGGTTTCTGTTGCTCCTGACAGATCCCGCAGCGTTGGATGTGCTGCTCGATCTCCCTGTCTAGTCCTGTTAGAATTTTATAAGTCTCTATGGGACCCCCCTCATTCTTCTGAACTCCAGCGAGAACAATCCTAACCTAGTCAATCTCTCCTCATATAGCAGTCCTGCCATCCCTGGAATCAGTAAACCTTTGCTGCACTCCCTCAAGAGCAAGAACATCCTCCCTCAGAGAAGGAGACCAAAACTGCGCACACTATTCTAGTTGTGGCCTCACCAAGGCCCTGCACAATTGCAACAACACATCCCTCTCCTGTACTCGAAACCTCTCGCAATGAAGGCCAACATACCATTAGCCTTCTTTACCGTATGCTGCACCTGCATGCTTACCTTCAGCGAATGATGCGCAAGGACACCCAGGTCCCTCTGCACAACCCCCTCTCCCAATTTACCACCATTCAGGTAGTAATCTGCCTTCCTGTTTTTGCTTGCAAAGTGAATAACCTCACACTTATCCAAATTATACTGCATCTGCCATTGATTTGCCCACTCGCCCAACCTGTCCAAATCATGCTGTAGGATCCCTGCATCCTCGTCTCAGTTCACCCTCCCACCCAACTTGGTATCATCTGCAAACTTTGAGATGTTACATTTTGTTCCCTCATCCAAATCATTAATATATATTGTGAATAGCTGGGGTCCCAGCACCGATCCCTGTGGCACCCCACTAGTTACTGCCTTACCATCACGTATCCGCTATCCCAGGCCGAGCACCAAGTAGAGGTTTGCATAGTTCATGTTGAACCATGTCCGGCAGACTGGGCCGGTATCAAATAAGGCTTGTGTACGAGATCCATTTCCGCAGCCAGGCAGCTATGGTCAACAACGCCCTCTAGGCGGGCCCAGCAAGGCTTTTGGGGATGCCGCCATCTCCTCCGTCATAATCATGTTGAACCATGCTTCAAAATGGGACGGCCAGCACTACCCAATCTGCGAACTTCACAGGGTGGATAATGCCCAAGCCTTTGAGGCAGTCAAGCTCCACATCCACTTTAGGCCGCAGCACGTATGGAACTGGACGAGCACGGAAGTAACTGACTATGGCTCAGGGTCCACGATAATCCTTGCGGAGGTCCTGTGGATAGTGCCCAATCGAACCTGGAAAACCTCAGGGTATTTTGTCAGCACCACGTGCGGGCCCCCGGAACACATTCAGGACATTTGCTACTAAGGTGTTGCAGCCAATCCCGGCCTAGCAAGCTGGACCTGTTGCCCTACACTATGACGAGGGGCAAGCAAACAGACTTCTGACTGTAGACGATCGGGACCATCGCAGTTGCCGCAATCAACAGCGGCTCCCTTATAGGTGGCCAAACGGGCCTCGGTGTCCTGCAACGATAGGAGCTGTACCCCGATCTGGATCCTGTAGAAGGTCCCCTTACCGATAACCAGGACGCCGGCCCCCGTGTCCAATTCCATTTGAATCAGATGAGCATTGGCACGGACCATGATCCTAATAGGCGCCACCTCGGTAGAGGAAATGCAGTTCAACGGGTGGCAATCATCCTTGGGTTCCTCCACGAAGACAGTGCGGGACTGGAAAGGCGGCAGGGCCTGGCGGGACACCGCCGGATGGGCCATCCCGTGAATGTAGCTCTCTGCGGCCAGGCCAACCATGTGCCCTGCAATAACCAGGATCCAGGGTCAGGGGATGGGTCCTGTCCAACTCCTGGGTTCTGGGGCAGATGGTCCAATTCCAGGTGGCCATTGCGCGGGGTCGGGATTGCCCGGTTGCGAGGGCACTGCTCTCTGGGAGGAGGCACATCTTAGACTGAGGACCTCCATCCCCTGAAATTTCTCTATTCCCAAAGTGTAGGATGTCAGCGGCCGCTGAAACAACTTCCTGAGGCCGGTGGAGGTGCAGCTGAGTACTCCAGAAATACCGCCGTCTCCAACTCCACTTTATCCTCATCGTCAGTGTTGAATCCGAAGGAAGCAACCACACGGGAGCATAAAGGATACAAAGGTTTATTAACTCTCTGATCACCACTATATATCACCACTCCCGCCAATGAGGGAGCTCTACCCCCTCAGCAGGGCAGCTCATATTCCTCGAGAGTCACAGGGAACCCAATTGGCCCTGTACCGTGACTCTGATATAGATTATAACACACAGGTACAATAGAAGTGCATCAATAGAACAGTTTTATATTTAAAACATTTTATTAAGGCATTAATAGGTTTAAAATAACAAAAGACACAAGTACAGATATAAACATAGTTCAACGCATAACAAACCGCTCCATCTCCCACAGTTCTCGCCTAAGCTAGACTGACATAGTCTAACACCCTCCCCCCAACCCCCCCCCCCCCCCCCCCCTTGCTCCTTTCCCCCCTCCCCCCACAATATTGAATCTGCTGACGGTTTGATTTTCTCCGAAGAAGTCGATAAACGGCTGCCACCTCCGAGCGAACCCTCAGGGCGAACTTGATTTTCTCAAGCCTGAGAAACCCAGGAGGCAAAGGCCAAAACATCAGCCTTTCTCGCCCCCTGGACTCCCGGGTCTTCCGACACTCCAAAAACTGCCACCTCTGGACTCGGTGCCACCCTCACCTTTAACACCCTGGACATGACATCTGCAAATCCCTGTCAGAATCCCCTGAGCTTCGGGCATGCCCGAAACATGTGGACATGATTTGCGGGCCCTCCTGCTCATCGCCCACATCTGTCCTCTAGCCCAAAAAACCTGCTCATCTGGGCAACCGTCATGTGAGCCCGGTGGACCACCTTGAATTGTATCAGGCTGAGCCTGGCACATGATGAGGACGTATTGACTCTGCTCAGGGCATCCTCCCACGGACCCGCCTCTATCTCCTTACCCAACTCATCTTCCTATTTACGTTTTGTCTCCCCTATCTGGGTTTCCTCCCACTCCATGAGTTCTTTGTAAATTTCTGATACTGTTCCCTCCCCCATCCCCGTTCTAGAAACTACCTTGTCCTGTATCCCCTGTGGCGGAAAGGTAAAAACCTCCCTTATCTGGAGATATTGGAACCCATTCCCTCCCGGCAATTCAAACTTCACTTCCAGATCCTCCAGACCGGGAAAGCTCCCATCAATAAACAGATCGCCCAGTCTCTCAATACCCGCTCTCTGCCACCTCCGAAACCCCCAATCCACCATCCCCAGCACAAACCGATGATTAGCACAGATTGAAGCCCACACCGACGCTCCCTCTATTCCCATATGCTTCCGCCATTGCCCTCAGACTCTCAGGGCCGCCTCTACCACTGGGCTTGTGGAGGACCGGACCGGCGAGAACGGCAGAGGTGCCATTACCAATGCCCCCAAACTTGTGCCCTTACATGATGCCGCCACTGACCCCTCCCCAACTACCCACTATCTAATCATGACTATATTCGCTGCCCAGTAGTAGTTCCTAAAGTTCGGCAGTGCCAGCCGTCCCTCCCCTCAGCTCCGCTCCAGCAACACTTTCTTTGCTCATGGGGTATTACTCCCCATACAAACCCAGATATCACCCTGTTAACCCGCTTAATAAAGGCCTTTGGAATAAAAATAGGGAGACACTGAAAAACAAACAAAAATCTTGGGAGAACCGTCTTCTTTACAGTCTGTACCCTCCCTGCCAGTGACAACGGGAGCATGTCCCACTTCCGAAGTCCTCCTTCATTTGTTCCTCTAATCGACCCAGATTTAATTTGTGCAGCTGCTCCCATCCCCGTGCCACCTGAATACCCAGGTAACAAAAACTACCTCCCACCAACTTAAACGGCAACTCCTCCAGTCCACTCTCCTGACCCCTCGCTCGGATCACACAAACCTCACTTTAACTCATATTCAATTTGTACCCTGAGAACTCGCCAAATTCTCCTAAGATCCGCATAATCTCCCCCATTCCCCCTAATGGGTCGGAAATATATAGGACAAGGGGCGAGATTCTCCGACCCCCCCGCCGGGTCGGAGAATCGCAGGGGGCTGGCGTGAATCCCGCCCCCGCCAGTTGCCGAATTCTCCGGCACCGGATATTCGGCGGGGGCGGGAATCACGCTGCGCCGGTTGGCGGGCCCCCACCCACGATTCTCCGGCCCGGATGGGCCGAAGTCCCGCCGCTAAAATGCCTGTCCCGCCGGCGTAGATTAAACCACCTACCTTACCGGCGGGACAAGGCGGCGCGGGCGGGCTTCGGGGTCCTGGGGGGGGGCGGGGCGATCTGGCCCCGGGGGGTGCCCCCATGGTGGCCTGGCCCGCGATCGGGGCCCACCGATCCGTGGGCGGGCCTGTGCCGTAGGGGCACTCTTTCCCTTCCGCCTTCGCCACGGTCTCCACCATGGCGGAGGTGGAAGAGACTCCCTCCACTGCGCATGCGCGGGAATGCCGTCAGCGGCCGCTAACGCTCCCGCGCATGCGCCGCCCGGAGATGTCATTTCCGCGCCAGCTGGCGGGGCACCAAAGGCCTTTTCCACCAGCTGGCAGGGCGGAAATTCGTCCGGCGCAGGCCTAGCCCCTTAAGGTTGGGGCTCGGCCCCCAAAGATGGGGAGCATTCCGCACCTTTGGGGCGGCGCGATGTCCGACTGATTTGCGCCGTTTTGCGCGCCAGTCGGCGGATATCGCGCCGATACCGGAGAATTTCGCCCTAGGTCATCTGCATTTAGCGAGACCAGGGGCGTCATTCTCCGCCGGCGGGAGTCTCCGTTTTGCCGGCGCCCGGGGGTTTCCCGACGGCGTGGGGCTGCCCCACAATGGGAAACCCCATTGACCGGCCGGTGTTACGGAGACTCCCGCCGGCCGGTCGGGGCAGATATGTGGCGGGACGGCTAGGAGAATTTCGCCCCCTGTGTTGCACCCCCCTGGACTAGGCCGTTCCAGTCCTTTGACGTTCTCAGCGCCATCACCAATGGCTCTGTAGCCAAGGCAATCAATAGGAGAGTTAACCTGACCACACATCGATGGTAATGATGTGATGCATTATTAATATGATATGAACAGGGTGCCAGCTGTTCCATTTATTAACACTTTTTTTGAACCACTGGAAGATGAATGTATGAAAACAAAAGCTTCATTGATACTGTCGATGAACAGCTGCTGTCTTTTACCCATTCAACAACAAACAATTCCTCCTACAGTTAATGAGAAAGTCATGACATTCATTTCATTTAGTCTTTTGTGACAAGTTTTCCCTGTTTTTATAAAACATTTTTTTTAGGAATACAATTAAGAAGCACTAGGGACTGGATTTAATATAGAGTTGACAGGGGTCTCATTCATTGTCTATAGACCCTGCAAGACTCCTATGTTACCGCTTTTCAGGAGACTTGCTGCATCATTCGCCACTGGCACTTTACAGGGCGGCGGCTGGCTTGCTCATGGAATCAGCGGCTTCAGGGAGGATGTCCCTCCCATCTAGAACTGTCAGCCAATAGAAGGATGGAGGCTCAACTCACCAGTTCAGGAAGAGTGTTTGTGGATTGGGGCACCATTTTTAAATGCCACCCTGATCTTTTGACCCTCCGCTCAACCACCCCCACCATGGCCTCCAGACCCCCCCCTCCTTCTACACTGTAAATTCTATGTAGTCTCCACCCAATCTACCTCTTATGAGGTCCTCGAGCCCCTCCTGACCAACCTCTTAAGGGCAAGGCAACCGCAGACCCGATCCCTGGCACTGGCAACATGCCACCCTGGCAGTGCTTATGCCAGCCTGGCAGTATAACCTGCACACCCTGGCAAAGACAAGGTGCCCAGGTGTCTGCGGGTGTGTGAGAGTGCCAAACTACCCAGACTCCAACCACCCAGGGGTCTCTAATGGCCTGGGAGACACTCCCTATGCTGTTACGCCTGGTTCACGTATGTGGAAACAAGTGCTAAACGACTCCAAGGCGAGGTCTCTTAGGCGAGGCTGTTAGCTCCCAGACTCCGGGAGATTACAGCGAGGACATATTTTAATGAGCCTAATGGCTCACTTAACTTAACAGCGAGATGTAGATCGTGACGCCTCACGAGATTCTGTTAAAACCGCGAAGCACTTCAAGCAAGTTTGAATAGCCTTGTTGCGTCACCACATCGGGTGCAATGAGGCCATTAAATCACACCAAACATCACTCTTCATACCAACAGACCGCTGTCTAGTCAATTACTCATACCCCCATTTGACCAGCCATGGCTGATCATCACCCTCATCTTAGACAGTGGTACAACTACCCCTCAACAAATGTTGTCCATCCATCCTTCAATTCCACTTCTCACACTTATAGATCTCTGCTTTCACTTTGTGCGGGACAAGAGCACAGAACACCAGGGTGAGGCAGAGAACCAATGATGCCTTCCAAACATCATTGTGGAAATTTGAAAACTATAGAGGAAAAGAGGCTGAAGACAAAGCAAGTCTAAGTGTTCCTGGCCTTCCGAGATGGAGAGGTGGAAATCTCCCAACGACCTGGTGACTGAGTTGAATTTCACCCAGTCACATGGCATACAACATTCGCTCATGTTGAATTGATATTAGCAGCTTCTAAAATATGATCAAGTGCACAATTATAGGTTTCCAACCTCTTACAGACAGTTCGAGATCATGTGCGGGATTCTCAGTCGGCTGACGCCAGAATCGGGAAACGGGATTGCGTGGAGAAATGGTTCCAGTGCCGATTTTATGCCAAATTGCAATTCTCCGTCACCTCGACAGTGGCGTCAATGCGTTCCAGAACGCACACACAGTAAACACTATTGGCATTTCATTAGCCTCCGTGATCCTCCGCCTCCAATGGGCCGAACTGCCGACGGCGAGATTCACTTGTGCTTTTAAAAATCATGAAACTGCCGTTGTGGCTGATGAAGGAGAGAGAGAGGAGGTGGGGCATGGAGAGGTGGGACCGTGAGCTGCCAGGCCCGACACTGGCCAGGCTGGCAGGGATGGGGGGGGGGGGGGGGGGGGTGAGGGGGGGGGGGGGGTGACGGGGGAACAGGCCGTGTAGCCAGGGTGACCCCCTGTGGGACTGGAGAGGTGACCAGGCACGGATATCTATTGCTGTGGCCTGCAAGGCAGCCATCTTGCTGTGCACCCCATGACCACCCACCGTGGCACTTGGTTCTGCAGAGTACCACCAGCTGTATGGACGCTCCCACCCCCACACCCTAGGGTGGGGGACATACAGGAGCACGGTCCACAGTGCCAACCGGGGACACCATGCAGTCCATTGGACCTGGTTGGGCACAGGGGTAGGCACCATGCTAACATGTTAGCCTTTCACACCCTGCAGACAATGGATATTGGAATATAACCAGCAATGGTGGCCTTCCCGCTAGTCGCGGCAGCCTCGGGGGATGCCCTGCAGTTGTACGAGTTGGAGCTGCTCGAGGAGGAGGAAGCTGCACCAGCGGAACAAGGGGCAGCCGCCCATGGGGGAGAGCCAGCTGCCCAACAGGCCAAGGAGGAGGAGCTGCAAAGGAGGCGCCACATGAGGCCTCGAGTGTACCGGCAACGCCTGTCATTCGAGGACCTGCCGGACCGAGCATGCCATTGATGACTCCAGCTGAGCAGGGAGACAGTGCGACATATCTGCCAGATTATGGCGCAACTGGCATCGCGGGGGAATGAGGGAGGACGCCCGCTCCCGGTGTCCGCAAAGGTGGCGGTCACCCTGAACATTTACGTCACGGGCTCCTTCCAGGCGCCGAATGGGGAGCTGTGTGGAATCTCACAGACCTCGGTGCACAGGTGCATCCGTGGCATCATGGATGCCATATATGCGCGGTTAGCACAATACATCCATTTCAATGTGGACCGAGCCCACCAGGATGCCCTGCAGCGGGGTTCGCCGCCACCGGCAACATGCCCCGGAACCAGGGGGTGATCGAAGGGATGCATGTTCCTCTATGAGCGCCTGCAGATGACAGGCCGCTCAACACAAACCAAAAGGAATTCCACTCGATGAACGTGAAGCTCATATGCGACCATCATATGCGCATCATGTACGTCTGTGCCCGACGGCACACTCGGCGATTCCTGGCACATTCGAGACCTGTCCCCCAGTTGAGGGGGTTGGCTCCTGGGCGACATGAATTATCCACTGCGGTCGAGGCTGATGATGTCTAACCGGAGGCCACAGACCGGCTCTGAGACCCGTTACACGATGCCCATGCAGTGACCAGGGACATGATCAAGTGGTCCTTCTCCATCCTGAAGATGCAGTTTAGGTGCCTGGACATCTCCAGTATGAAGCTGAGAGGGTCGCCTGCATCGTGGCGCACTGCTGCGTCCTCCACAACATCATGCAGCAGAGGGGCGATGTTCTGGAGGAGGAGGATTAACGGCAGGTCTCATCTGACAAGGGGGATGCAGGGGAGTACGAGGATTGGCAGGACATGGGGCCCAGGCAGCCATGGGAGACCACACGTCGTGTGCACCAGGGCTAACACGCACAGGATGCTCTGATTGCCTCCTGGTTCACCGACTGGGGCGGGGGGGGTTACTGGCCAGGGGCACGGACACCGCATCCCACCCACACACACCACCACCCATTCCGCCTCCCCCTGGCTAACCTCCCTCACCGCCTGCAACCCCCTCCGTGATACATGCCTGCCGCACAACTACAGGGCTGCAGGCCCTGGGTTGCCAGTAACAGCGGGTCTGGTCCATGGGATGGAGGATGATGACTACCCGCTCTGTGATGAGCTCTGGTGCTCCACATCGCTTGTCAACGTCCAACTCCTGCCCACGGTAGCACTTCCCACAGTCCACCTGGGTGATCCCTGCATGCGAGCTGGCCATTCCATCACATGGTGCCATCGGATCCCTGGGATGGCGGTGGTGGGGACGGTCTGGGGAGCCCAGCCCACACACAATGTCTGCCCATTCCCCCCCACCCCCCCACCCCCACCCCCCCCCCCCCGCACCCCCTCTCTGGCCCAGACCAGACCAACCCTCACACACCCATCTGACAGAGCACAGAGTAAGTTTGTAAAAGTGTGAATCGGTGTTTACTGTGACAAGGCATATGCAGATTAGTACACCAGCCCCTATAACTAAACTGGGCCCTGCACCCATGCTAACTTAACTAGTGTCTAACTTTCTGGCCTTACGGGTCCTTATGCTAGGTCTAGGAGATCCCCAGACGGTACAGCAGGAGTGGAGGAGGCCTGCTGTGATTCCCGCCCTGCGACCTGCGGCCCGTTGGCAGCAATCGTCTGGGGCGACCCGGTCCTGTACGGGTCCGGCTGCTGCTCGGGTGTCCCAGGTGGCATGTTGCCGCCCTGTTCTGTCCGCTGCCCACCAGATGCGGCAGGGACAGGAAGGGGGAATCCGAGTTTCTGTGGTGTTCCGGCCCCGCTCCTGCAGCAGTTACCGGCACGGGCCCCATCACCTCCTCCTCCCTTGGGATGCCTGATGGCTCCCAGGCTACTTCATGGGATGGGAGTGTGAGCGGAGCTGCCCCTGAGGCTCCCGCGCCACCTAGCGCAGCCAGTCCTGGAGGCCCGCTCTTATCCCGACCAGTGTCTGCACGCTCATGGACATGAAGCACAGGGAGTGGACCATTTCCGTCTGGGACTGCGCCACTACCTTTTGGATCTGTGACACATCGGCCAGTGACTGCGCCATCTCCCTCAGGGACTGGGCCACCTCTCTCTGTGTCTGCGCCAGCGCCTGCGCCTGGGCAATGCCGCTGATGTTCTCACCCATAGCCTGCTATGATTGGGCCATGCTCAGGAGCACCGCTGCAATGTTGAGGTGACTCTGGCACACGGCTGTCTCTGAGTCAGCAGCCCGGACCTGGGCCTCGGCCAGAGCCTGCACAGAATGCCACAGAAAAGGAGTGTTAGACAGTCCGATGCATGCAGCCCTGGGGTTGGGTAGCTGATGGCCTCAGTGGCCAGGGCACCCGGCCATGGCGGCCGGTACGGGTGCTGACACGTGGTGCAGGGTGAGGGTTTTGCCGTTCTCCTGGTCGACGAGGGGAGGCAGGGGTGAGTTACGGGTTTGTGGGACCGGGGTTGGTGCCAGGGGCACAATGTTGCCTACTCATCCTGACTGCCCTGAGAAGGTTGTGCAGTTTCTTCCTGTACTGCAGGCCAGTCCGGATGGTGTTACTCATGGCACTGACTGCCTCTGCCACCTGCGCCCAGGCACAGTGAAAGATTTATATCTTTTCCAACAATTTCACTATCACTGACGTCAAGCTCACTGGCCTATAATTACCCGGATTACCCTTGCAACCCATCTTAAATAACGGTACAACATAGGCTATTCTACAATCCTCTGGGATCTCACCTGTGGCCAACGAGGACACAAAGATTTCTGTCAGAGGCCCAGCGATTTCATCTCTTGTCTCCCTCAGCAATCTGGGATAGATGCCATCTGGCCCTGGGTATTTGTCCACCTTAATGCTTTTTAACACACCTAACACTCCCTCCCTCGTAATAATGACTGGTTCTAAAGTGTTTACATATCCCTCTGAGACACCACCAATCAACATGTCCCTCGCCTTTGTGAATACCGATGCAAAGTACTTATTAAGGATCTCACCTACTTCCTTTGGTTCTATGCATAATTTCCCTCCTTTATTCTTGAGTGCGACCAACTCTAGCTACCCTCTTGTTCCTAATATACGTATAAAATGCCTTAGGCTTCTCCTTAATCCTGTCTAACAAGGATATTTCGTTACCCTTTTTGCCCACCAAACTCCCTGTTTGAACTCTTTTCTACTTTCCTTGTATTCTTCAAGTGCTTCATCTGTTTTTAGTTGCCAAGACTCTCAATTTCCCTGGTCCTTCACAGTTCCTGAATCCTGCCTTTCCTGTCTTTCCTTTTTACCGGCACATGCCTGTCCTGCACTCCCATCAACTGCTCCTTAAAAGACTCTCACATGCCAAATGTGGATTTACCCTCAAGCAGCCTCTCCCAAACAACAGTCTCCAAATCCTGCCTAATCAGTTAGTAATTAGCCTTCCCCAATTTAGCACCTTAATCCTAGGACAACACTCGTCCTTTTCCATGAGTATCCGAAAGCTTATGGAATTGTGGTCACTGTTCGCCACATGTTCCCCCACTACAACTTTGATGACCTGGCGGGACTCGTTCCCTAGTACTAGGTTCAGTATAGCCCGCTCTCTCATCAAATTATCCATATATTGTTCCAAAAAACCTTCCTGGACACACTTAACAAATTCCTCACTATGAGGAAAATTAAAGTCTCCCACGACAACAACCATATTATTTCCACAACTTTGGGCAGCACGGTAGCACGAGTGGATAGCACTGCGGCTTCACAGCACCAGGGTCCCAGGTTCGATTCCCCGCTGGGTCACTGTCTGTGCGGAGTCTGCACATTCTCCCCGTGTCTGCGTGGGTTTCCTCCGGGTGCTCCGGTTTCCTCCCACAGTCCAAAGACGTGAAGGTTACGTGGATTGGCCATGATAAATTGCCCTCAGTGACAAAAAAAAAGGTTAGGAGGGGTTATTGGGTTACGGGGATAGGGTGGAAGTGAGGGTTTAAGTGGGTCGGTGCAGACTCGTTGGGCCGAATGGCCTCCTCCTGCACTATATGTTCTATGTTCCATGTTCTATCCAGAATCTGTTTACATATCTGTTCTTCAACTCCCTGTGGGCTGTTGGGTGGCCTGTAGTACACCCCCATCATAGTGACTGCCCCCTTCCTGTTTCTGAGTTCTACCCAATTGTCTTGTTACTTGATTCCCTCTGTAAAGCTGTAATATGTTCTCTAACCAGTATTGCAACTCCCCCACCTCTTTTACTTTCCACCTGTCTCGCCTAAAACACCTATATCCCGGAATATTTAGCTGCCAGTCCTGTCCCTTTTTTAACCAAGTCTCCGTTACCGCAACCACATTCAACTTCCGCACATGAATCAATGCTCTAAGTTCATCTGTCTTACCTGTTATACTCCGTGCATTGAAGCAGATGCACTCCTGACCTCCAGGCCCACTGAGTTCGACCTCCTCCAGCCTGCCCTTCCTCTTAGCCAGCCTGGCCCTGGTGCATGCTCATCCCCAGTCTCTACACTTGCTGGCTTACTGTTCTGATTCCCACCCCACTGCCACATTAGTTTTTGTTTTTTGTTTTTTAAATATATTTTATTAGAGTTTTCAAACACAATTTTTCCACTTTACAAATCAACATAAAAAATAACACAATGACTAATAAGTAACATTATTTAAATAAAATAGTGAACTAGCAACGTAACAAGAACTAGTGCTCCGCCCCCCCCCCCCCCCCCGGGCTGCTGCTGCTGACGATCTAGTTTCCCTTAACGTTCCGCGAGATAGTCAAGGAACGGTTGCCACCGCCTGGAGAACCCCTGAACTGATCCTCTCAACGCAAACTTCATCCGTTCCAGTTTTATGAACACTGCCATATCGTTTATCCAGGCCTCCACGCCGGGGGGTTTCGCTTCCTTCCACATGAGTAAGATCCTTCACCGGGCTACCAGGGACGCAAAGGCCAGAATATTGGCCTCTTTCGCCTCCTGCACTCCCGGCTCTTCCGCTACCCCAAATATAGCTAACCCCCAGCCTGGCTTGACCCGGACCTTCACCACCTTTGAAATTACTCTTGCCACTCCCCTCCAGTACTCATCCAGTGCCGGACACCACCAGAACATATGTGTGTGGTTCGCCGGGCTTCCCAAGCACCTCCCGCACCTGTCCTCCACTCCGAAGAACCTGCTCAGTCTTGCTCCCGTCATGTGTGCTCTGTGTAGAACCTAGAGGTTCTACACAGGAAGAGGAATTTACCCTACTTAGGGCATCAGCCCACAGCCCCTCCTCAATCTCCCGCAGCTCTTCTTCCCATTTTCCTTTCAGCTCCTCTACCAGCGCCTCCCCCTTGTCTCTCATCTCCTGATATATTTCGGACACTTTGCACTCCCCGACCCATACCCCCGAAATCACTCTATCCTGGATCCCCTGTGTCGGGAGCAGCGGAAATTCCCTCACCTGTTGCCTCATAAACGCCCTCACTTGCATATATCTAAAGATATTCCCCGGGGGCAACACATATTTTTCCTCCAGCGCTCCCAGGCTCGCAAACGTCCCGTCAATAAACAAGTCTCTCAATCTCCTAATTCCTGCCCGACGCCAGCTCTGGAACCCTCCGTCCATCCTTCCTGGGACAAACCTATGGTTATTCCTGATCGGGGACCACACCGAGGCACCCGTCACCCCCCTGTGTCACCTCCATTGCCCCCAGATCCTTATGGTTGCCACCACCACAGTGTTTGTGGTGTACCTTTTCGGGGAAAGTGGTAGCGGCGCCATCACCAGCGCCTTTAGGCTCGTTCCTTTACAGGACGCCATTTCCAGCCTCTTCCACGCCGCCCCCTCTCCCTCCCTCATCCACTTGCAAACCATCGCCACATTGGCGGCCCAGTAGTAGTCGTCCAGATTCGGCAACGCTAGTCCCCCTCTGTCCCTGCTGCGCTGCAGAAACCCCCTCCTTACCCCTCTTTACCGCCTGCACTCTGCCCACCAGTGAGAGCGGCAGCATATCCCACCTCTTGAAATCCTCCTCCTTCTGCACTGTAAATTCTATGATAATCTATGAAGCTGCTCCACCAGCCGCGTCAGATTGAGTTTGTGTAGAGTTCCCCAGCTCCTGGCTACCTGAATCCCCAAATATCGGAAGCTCCTTTGCACTCTCCTTAACAGCAGGGCATTTATCCCTCTTCCCTGATCCCCGGGGTGTACTACGAAAAGCTCACTCTTCCCCATATTTAGCCTATATCCCGAAAAATCTCCAAACTCCCTCAATATCTGCATAACCTCTGTCATCCCCTCTACAGGATCCGCCACATATAGCAGTAGATCATCTGCGTAGAGTGACACTCGATGTTCCTCTCCCCCTCTAACCACCCCCCTCCATTTCCTAGAGTCTCTCAACGCTTTGGCCAGTGGTTCAATTGCCAGCGCAAATAGTAATGGGGACAGGGGGCACCCCTGCCTTGTTCCCCTATGTAACCGAAAATACTCCGATCTCTGCCGATTTGTGACTACACTTGCCACTGGGGCCCCATATAGGAGTTTGGCCCACCTGACAAACCCCTCCCCGAACACAAACCTCCTCAACACCTCCCATAGATACTCCCACTCTACCCTATCGAATGCCTTCTCTGCATCCATCACTACCACTATCTCTGCCTCCCCCTCCGCTGGGGGCATCATTATAACCCCCAACAGCCGTCGCACGTTGACATTCAGTTGTCTCCCCTTTACAAACCCTGTCTGGTCTTCATGCACCACCCCCGGGACACAATCCCCGATCCTCGTCGCCAGCACTTTTGCCAGCAACTTGGCATCTACATTCAGGAGCGAGATAGGCCTATATGACCCGCATTGCAGCGGATCTTTATCCCGCTTCAGGATTAGTGATATTGTCACCTCCGACATTGTCGGGGGTAGAGTCCCCCCTTCTCTGGCCTCATTAAAGGTTCTCGCCAGCAGCGGGGCCAACAAGTCCACATATTTCCTGTAAAATTCCCCCGGGAACCCGTCTGGTCCTGGGGCCTTCCCTGCCTGCATGTTCCCCAGCCCTTTAGTCACCTCATCCACCTCAATTGGCGCCCCCAGACCTGCCACCTCCTGCTCCTCCACCCTCGGGAACCTGAGTTGGTCCAGAAACTGTTGCATCCCCTCTTTTCCCTCCGGGGGTTGGGACCTATATAGCCTCTCATAAAAGGTCTTAAACACCTCATTTACCTTCCCTGCTCTCCGCTCCGTAGTTCCCGTTTCATCCCTGACTCCCCCAATTTCCCTCGCTGCTATCCTCTTACGAAGCTGGTGGGCCAGCAGCCGACTCGCCTTTTCCCCATATTCGTATCTCATCCCCTGTGCCTTCCTCCACTGTGCCTCTGCCTTCCCTGTGGTCAGCAGGTTAAACTCCGTCTGAAGTCTTCGCCTCTCTCTATATAGTCCTTCGTCCGGGGCCTCCGCATATCTTTTATCCACACTCAAAATCTCCCCCACTAATCTCTCCCTTTCTTTGCCCTCTTTTTTCTCCTTGTGAGCTCTAATGGAGATCAACTCACCCCTAACCACCGCCTTCAGCGCTTCCCATACTACCCCCACCTGGATCTCACCGTCATCATTGGCCTCCAGGTACTTCTCAATACATCCCCGCACCCTTCCACAGACCCCCTCATCCGCCAATAGTCCCACATCCAGTCGCCAGAGTGGGCGCTGTTCCCTCTCCTCTCCTAGTTCCAGATCCACCCAGTGCGGGGCATGGTCTGAAACGGCTATGGCCGAGTACTCCGTTCCTGCCACCCTCGAAATCAGTGCCCTACTCAAAACAAAGAAATCTATCCGGGAGTATACCTTATGGACATGGGAAAAAAAGGAGAACTCTTTGACCAACGGCCTGGCAAATCTCCACGGATCCACTCCCCCCATTTGCTCCATGAACCCCCTGAGCACCTTGGCCGCTGCCGGCCTTCTTCCGGTCCTGGATCTAGACCGATCTAACCCTGGATCCAACACAGTATTGAAATCCCCCCCCATTACCAGGCTTCCCACCTCCAGGTCCGGGATGCGTCCCAGCATCCGCTTCATAAATCCCGCGTCGTCCCAGTTCGGGGCATATACATTTACCAGCACGACCTCCTTTCCCTGCAATCTACCACTCACCATCACATATCTACCCCCATTGTCCACCACTATATTCCTAGCCTTGAATGACACACGTTTCCCCACCAATATCGCCACCCCTCTGTTTTACGCGTCCAACCTTGAGTGGAACACCTGTCCCACCCATCCTTTCCTTAATCTAACCTGATTCGCCACCTTCAGGTGCGTCTCCTGAAGCATGACCACGTCTGCCTTCAGTCCTTTAAAGTGCGCAAACACTCGGGCCCTCTTTATCGGCCCATTTAGGCCTCTCACATTCCACGTGATCAGCCGGATTGGGGGGCCACCCGCGCCCCCCCCCCCCCCGCCCCCCCGCGCCGATTAGCCATCCTCTATTCTAGGCCAGTCCCCCGTCCAGGTCCCGCGCACCCACCCGTCCCCCAGGCGGCGCCCTCCCGTCCCGACCACCTCTTCCCTTGCCAGCTCCCTCTCGCTCCCAGCAGCAGCAACCCAGTTGACCCCCGCTAGATCCCCATCTAGCATGGTTACTCCCCCCATGATGCTTCCGAAAGTCAGCTGACTCCAACTGACCCCGGCTTCCCCCGCTCTCTCCTTGACCCCCCCCCGTGTGTGGAACTCTCATCCTTCTTGCGCCTATCTTCCCGCCATCATCTCCCTAGCGCAGGAAAAAAACCACACTTTCCTGTATCGGCCCCGCCCCCCATGGCGCAGCTCCCCCATTCCCTATCCCCCCCCTCAGTCCCTTTTTCCACCGGCACCCACATTTCTCAGTGTTCCCCCGTCAAGAAGAGAAAAAAAAACATCTATCGTCTCGACACTGTGAACCTCCCATTCCCCAATTTACATTTCTATACATCGACATCGTCATCTCCCCCACAGCATCAGTCCCTCAGTTCTGGTCCAGTTTCTCTTCTTGGATGAAGGTCCATGCCTCATCCGACGTTTCAAAGTAGTAATGTTTGCCTTGGTGCGTGACCCACAATCGCGCCGGCTGCAGCATCCCAAACTTTATTTTCTTCCTGTGAAGCACCGCCTTGGCCCGATTGAAGCGCGCCCTCCTTCTCGCCACCTCCGCGCTCCAGTCCTGATACACTCGTATCACCGCATTCTCCCACCTGCTACTCCGTACCTTCTTGGCCCAGCTCAAAACCGCCTCTCTGTCCGTGAAGCGGTGAAATCTCACCACTATCGCCCTTGGTAGTTCTCCAGCCTTTGGTCTCCTCGCAAGGACCCGGTGAGCCCCTTCCACCTCCAGGGGGCCCAAGGGGGCCTCAGCTCCCATTAGCGAATGGAGCATCGTGCTCACATAAGCCCCAACGTCAGCTCCCTCCGTTCCCTCGGGGAGACCCAGAATCCGGAGGTTCTTTCTCCTCGAGCTGTTCTCCAGGACTTTGAGCCTTTCGATACACCTCTTATGTAGCGCCTCGTGCGTCTCCATTTTTACCGCTAGGCCCAGAATCTCATCGTTTTCGGATGCCTTCGCCTTCACCCCACGGAGCTCTATCGCCTGGGCCTTTTGTGTTTCCTTTAGCCCTTCGATTGCCAATAACATCGGTGCCAGCACCTCCTTCTTTAATTCCTCCACTCACCGTCGGAGAAATTCCTGCTGGTCCGGGCCCCATGTAGTCTGGGCTCCATCCGTCGCCATCTTGCTTATTCCTTCTCTTTTCTGCCGCTGCTCCAAAGGATCCTTCGCAATCTGGCCACTACCGCCGATCCTTTCCATACACACCCGGGGTACTCCTTCCTTCGTCACCCCACACTGGGTTTGGTCCAAAAAAATTTCCGTTGGGGCTCCCGAAAAGAGCCCAAAAGTCCGCTAGAATGGGAGCTGCCGAAACGTGCGGCTTAGCAGTGCATCGCCGCAACCGGAAGTGACACATTAGTTTAAACCCACCTGAACCATACTAAGGCCAAAGAGTTAGGGTATTTTTCTAAGAATTATAGGTTAACTCACTTGTGTTGTGACTGAGTCAAGTGGGGCTGGAATTGACCGCGCACTAGCCCAGAGTGTCATAACACCAGGTATTTGGATTGTTACATGATGTTTCACACACCATAAATGAGCAAGAGCAGGTGATGGATGTAATGATAGTAGAATATCATTTGTGCATGTAACATAATAACCAAACTGTATGCATAGATTACAATTCTAGCATCCACCACAGGTGTCGTGGCGACAGGAGAAGATCATTGGAAGAAGACACCCACATGTGAGACAGGACGTATTCTCCGGGACAAGACAGGGAGACACAAGCTGGGCAGCAGGCACAGACTGCAGTCACAAATCGAGCAGCTCCTGAGTCAACAGCAATTAATATTATTTAATCATAGTTGTTTGTATTTAGCTGTCGTATCCAACTGTAATCTTAGTAGATATCATAGTAACCCTTTACTGTTTTCTAAACTCTACTTTCAAACTCTACTCAGCTAGTTGCAGATGCTGAGCCTCAGAGGCCGTTGAAAAGGGCCTCTGAGGCTCAGCTGAAGTAGCAGCTGAAGTAGCAGCTGAAAATGTGTCAGGTTTTTCGGCCTTTCCAGCTGCATTGTGCTTGACTGGAGAGAGCCTGGAGGAGGCCATCTTTAACATGGGTGCCATGATGTTTCAAGCCTTTGAGCAGTTATGCATCTTCAAGGAAAGACTGATCACCTGCTTGGAATATCAGACATGGCAGACCACCAAATGCATATTGGACCTGACCAAGAGCCTGCACACACAGGCTATCAGTTTAGAACAGATGAAGAAATCATTACCTTGATAATTCAGTGCCTCACTAAAATGCAGCACTGTGCAGGAAACAAAATAATTCTTCTGGTGTTCCACTGCAATGTGTTCAGCTGCTTTTAAAAACAATTTTCCTTAGTGAAGGCTTCTCTGTATTTTCCTTATCTTTAAAATCATGTTTATTGCAAAAATTGAATGTCATCTCCAACAACAGATTCCTAAAAAGCATATCCTGATTGTACAAATATTGGTTAGATGAGTTGAAACTTGAATTTTTCACACTTTTAAGAATGTGGGTTTGGAGGTTTCCTTGGGCCCTGATTGTTTATGTTGGTTTTAAGTTTGGCAGATTCTAATAAGATTGGGAGGCTACTTGTGCATCTTGATGCCGGCAAATTGGTTGCAGCATTGGTCGCATTTTCAGGTCTAATGTTCATAGAAGAAAGTCCAGGTCAGTCAGTTTGAGGATTGGGAAAGGAAAGGTTGGTGCACCGCCCAATGAAGCACACAATATAAGTGCAGCAAACATAGATGGCAACAAGGGATCAAGATGGAACAAGATGCCCACTGCGACTGCAGCAACTGAGACCTGCGTCTTCAATTTATTGAAGGAGCGAATCTTGAAAAGTGTAGTTGGTTTCAGCCATTTTAAACAACTTTTAAATTGGTACTTTAAGACTTCCCTGTGAATTCAGGATCTGTGAAATACTTCTATAGTGGGACCGGAGACATTCCTGATTCTAAAGATAGTTTTCAGCTTGGAAAGTTCAGGCAGGTCTCAATACATGTTCAGTTTATTATTATAGCTCTTTAACATTTTGCACTCTGAGAATTTGTTCAGACTCCCGCTACATAAAATCAGGTAACATGGACACTAACTGGCAACGTCTTTTTCTCCAGCTTCACTATAATTTGCATGTTAGTCTGGATGTGCATATATGATAACCAGGTGTCCATTGTATCAGCAAAATGCCACTATTATTATATATCTTTTCACAACTAACGTTAATTTCTTATTATAATTAAACCATATTGGAAATAAGGGGCAGGATTCTCTGAGCCCACGGCGGGCCGGAGAATCGCCGGGCCGGGCGCGAATTGCGCGCCGCCACCCCGACGACGGTCTGCCGATTCTCCGGAGAGCGGCCGTAAAAGAAATCCGAGTCCCGCCGGCGCCGTCCATGTGTGGTCTTACCCGGCGGGACCTCGGTGTGCATCCAGGTTGCCTGGTTGTGGTGGTGGGGGGGGGGGGGGGGGTCAGACCCCGGGCGGGGGGGGGGGGGGGGGGGGTCGGACCCTGGGGGCGCCTCCACCGTGGCCTGGCGATCGGGTCCTACCGATCGGCGGGCTGGCCTCTCGGGCTGGGGGCCTCTTTTGCTCCGCACCGGCCCCTGTAGCCCTACGCCATGTTTCGTCGGGGCCGGTGCGGAGAAGTGAGCCATCGTGCATGTGCAGACCCGAGGCTTCATTGGCTTCGACAGCTGGAGCGGCGTGGTCGCTCCAGTGCCGTGCTGGCCTCCTGTAGGGCTCAGAATAGCTGCTTCTGAGGTCATGTTGACGCTGTCATGAAACGCGACGGCATTTACGACGCCGTCAACACTTAGCCTTAGGATCAGAGAATCCTGCCCAAGATGCTTCTCATGTTCATTCGCAAATTAAACTGCCTCGAGCATTACCAGTTTTTTTCTATTTAAATTCATTCTTAATGAACGATAAAGGGGTAATATAATAGGCTGCAAGACAAAGCATGCGTTTGAATATGGAAAAGGACATTTGATTCCAAATGGAATTACAAGATCATGAATTATTCCCAGTCCTGTATGTTAGGTTTGATTTATACTTAACATTTTGAGTGTTTTACATGTGTACCGCTAAATGTATAACTACAGGACCAGAATACTGATAAAGTAGTAAAACATTTTTTAAAAAATCATTCAAAGGATGTGGGCTTCGCTGGCCAGGCTAGCATTTATTACCCATCCCTAATTGCCCTTGAGATGGTGGTGGTGAGCTGCCTTCGTGAACTACTGCAGTCTCTGTGGTGTAGGTACACCCACAGTGCTGTTAGGAAGGGAGTTCTAGGATTTTGACACAGTGACAGTGAAGGAATGGCAATATATTTCCAAGTCAAGATGGTGTGTGACTTGGAGGGGAATTTGCAGGTAGTGGTGTTCCCATGTGGCTGCTGCTCTTGCACGTCTGGATGGCAGTGGTCGTGTGTGTGGAAGGTGCAGTCGAAGGAGCCTTGGTGAGCTGCTATTGTGCATCTTGTAGATGGTACACACTGCTGACACTGTGTCGGTGGAGGAGGGAGTGAATGTTTATGGATGGCATGCAAATCAAGCGGGTATCAAGCTTCTTGGGTGTTGTTGACGCTGCACTCATTTAGCAAGTGTTTATTGATATTTGGAGTCTCAATGTTATAACTTTATGTTCTAACTTTATAACAACCATAACATATTGCATTTAACACAGCGCCTATAACAAAGTAGAACATCCTAAAATTCTTCACAGGACTTTAATCAAACAGATAAAAACTACTGAATCTCTCAGTCCCCAATTCTTAGAGATGCAAAGTGACCCTGGATAGGATGCAAAGGATATAAACCGAGTGATTATGTCATATTATCAGCATTATGTTGAATTAAACATTTTTGTGCAATCAAGAGGGGAGCATCCAATTGACAAATTACTGTAAGTCTGTAAATCAAACAGCAGCTGATTGTTTTTACCCCTTATATCTGTGATCAATGTGCAGATTTTTGGGGTGCTAAATTAACAATATAACTTTTCCAGACTTCCGGTGGCAGCCATGCGCGGGTAGGTTGCGTTTTCAGCAGCTACCGCCGCTAACCGTCTAATGGGCCCTTCCAAGGAGCTTTGACAGCCTCTTTTCTACGCAAACCGGCGTGCAAAGGGCGCTAGAAGGCTCCCCACAGCAGTTTATGGAGGGGACCAGGAGCAGGACGGCCAAACAAACAACCAGCGAGAAGCGGCAGGAATGGGCGCGGGATCAGAAAATGGCGGCCGGCTTGGATCAGGCAGCGTGAGCCCAGTGGTCGCGGGAACAGCAGGAGTTTCTTAGAAGCTGCTTTGCTGACCTGAAAACGGAGATGCTGGCCCCAATGAAGGCCTCAATGGAAAAAATGGTTGAGTCCCAGAAAATGCAGGAGAAGGCAATCAAGGAGATTGAGAAAAAGGTCTCGGATAACGAAGACGAGATACTGGGCCTGGCCACCAGGGTGGAGGCACACGACGCCCTGCATAAGAGGTGGCAGGAGAGGCTGGAAGAACTTGAAAACAGGTCCAGGAGGCAGAACCTGCGCATTCTGGGCCTGCCTGAGGGTGCGGAGGGGTCGGACGCGAGCGCATTCGTGACCACGTTATTGGGGTCCCTGATGGGGCCAGAAGCATTCCCTCGGCCTCTGGAACTGGATGGGGCGCACAGAGTCCTTGCAAGGAAGCCCAAAACGAATGAACTGCCGAGGGCCATGGTGGTATGGTTCCAACACTTCTCAGATAAGGAACGAGTTCTGTGATGGGCTAAAAAGGAGCGGAGCAGCAGGTGGGAGAACAGCGTACTCCGCATCTACCAAGACCTGGGAGCAGAACTGGCCATGAGGCATGCTGGATTCAACCGGGCTAAGGTGGCTCTCCACAGCAAAGGGGTGAAGTTCGGGCTGCTGCATCCGACGAGGCTTTGGTTCACGTATCAGGATCACCACCATTACTTTGATACACCGGATGAGGCGTGGAATTTCATTAAGCAAGAAAAGTTGGACTCGATCTAAAGGACAGCCACACTGGGACGTTACTCTGGTGGGCCTGGTAATTGCCGAGTAGCTGGAGGCAGCGACATTATGTTGTCTCCTCTTATTTTTGTTTGTTCCCTGTTTCTTCGGCCATGTTTTCGGCTTTTGTAGAACTCGGCCGCATAGGGAGGAGAGGGGCCCTACACGTGGGGCTGCTCTCCTGGCAGCTGCCGCCGTGTCTTTGATGGGGCCAGGTTTACACCCGGGGTTGGCTGTTTGTTTCGCTAGGGGGAGGGGCGGAAAAAGTTATTTGAGGGCCGTTGAAGCTGATAAGTTGGGCTTTTCATAGGGGGGGAGTGACCCGAAAAATGAGGCATTTGTGTAATCGGAGACAGAGGCGGGAGCGGCCGGGGTCAGCATGGGTCAGCTGACTCATGGGGGGAGAGCCAGTGTCAAGTGGGTGCTTGACTTGGGGGTTTGGGATCACGGGGTTGCTGGGAGGGGTTGGGGGGGGGGGCGGATGGGATGCTGCTTTGTTGACAGAAAAGGTGCCACTTTTTGGGGGAACAGAGGGAGAGTCGGGGGGGGGGGTCTCCAATGTGAGGGCTCAAGTAAGCGGGGGACGCGGGCTTGTGGCTGGCCGATAAAGGGAGATGGCTAGTCGGCAGGGGAGGGGGGGGTGGGGCTAGCCCCCCATCCTGGCTGGTTACGTGGAATGTGCGGGGCCTGAATGGGCCGGTCAAGAGGGCTCGCGTGTTCTCGCACCTAAAGGGGTTAAAGGCAGACGTAGCCATGCTACAGGAGACGCACCTAAAACTTGTGGACCAAACAAGATTGAGAAAAGGGTGGGTGGGCCAGGTGGTCCATTCGAGGCTGGATTCAGAGACCAGAGGAGTAGAAATCCTGGTCAGCAAACAGGTGGCTTTTGAGGCAGGGAATATTGTAGCTGACAGGGGGGGCAGATACATAACGGTCAGTGGTCCCGGGTGGTGCTAGTGAACGTTTACGCCCCGAACTGGGACGACATGGTATTTATGAGACACACGCTGGGTAAAATTCCAGACTTAGACTCACAATCTGATCATGGGGGGTGACTTCAACATAGTTATAGACCCTGTACTGGACCGGTCAAACCCCAGGTCGGGGAAGCGACCAGCGGCGGCTAAAGAACTGAGGGGATTCATGGAACAGGTGGGGGGGGCGTAGACCCGTGGAGATTCGCCCGACCGAGGGTGAAAGAGTTCTTTTTCTTTTCCCATGTCCACAAAGTCTACTCCGCATACATTTCTTTTTGATGAGCAGGGCGTTGATCCCCAGGGTGGAGGGGACAGAATACTCGGCCATTGCAGTCTCCGATCATGCTCCACACTGGGTGGATTTGCGTCTTTGGGGGGGAGAGAGGTCAGCCCCCACTATGGAGGCTAGATGTGGGGCTGCTGGCAGACGACGAGGTTTGTGGGCGGATAAGGAGGAACATCAAAAATTACCTGGAAACTAATGATACGGGGGAGGTAGCGGCGTCCACGGTGTGGGAGGCCCTGAAGGCAGTTATCAGAGGGGAGTTGATCTCTATCAGGTCTCATAGAGAGAAGAAAGAGCGGAGGGAGAAAGGCTAATTCAGGAGATATTCAGAGTAGACAGGAGCTATGCAGAGACCCCCGAGACGGGGCTACTGAAAGAGCGCCGGAGGCTGCAGGCGTTATTCGACCTGCTGACCACTGGGAAGGCGGTAGCACAGCTGAGGAAGGCCAAAGGGGCTGTCTACGAATACGGGGAGAAAGCGAGTAGAATGCTGGCGCACCAACTTCGCAAGACTGAGGCGGCCAGGGAAATGGGGGAAGTACGGGATAAGGAGGGCAACACGGTCATAGACCCAGAGGGGTGAACAAAGTCTTTAGGGCGTTTTACGGTAAATTGTACGAGTCAGAGCCCCCGCCGGGGGGGAGGAGGGGATGAATTAATTCATGGACCAACTGAGGTTCCCAAAGGTGGAAGAGGATCTGGTGGAGGGACTGGGGGCCCCGATAGAGCTGGAGGAGATGGTAAAGAGTTTAGGGGACATGCAGTCGGGCAAAGCCCCGGGGCCGGATGGCTACCCTGTAGAATTTTACAAGAAATTTTTGGAACTGCTGTGCCCACTCCAGCTAAGGACCTTCAATGAGGCCAAAGAGAGAGGGACCCTCCCCCCAAAAATGTCACAGGCTTTGATTTCACTCATCCTCAAACGAGAGAAAGGTCCGCTACAGTGTGGGTCTTATAGACTGATATCGCTCCTGAATGTAGACCCCAAACTGCTGGACAAGATCTTAGCTGCTAGAATTGAGGACTGTGTCCCTGGGGTGATAGGGGAGGATCAGACAGGCTTCGTGAAGGGCAGGCAATTGAACTCCAACGTACGGAGGCTCCTAAACATCATCATGATGCCCTCAGAGGGAGGTGAGGCAGAAGTAGTGGCGGCGATGGACGCAGAGAAAGCCTTTGACCGGGTGGAATGGGAGTACCTGTGGGAAGCGCTAATAAGGTTCAGATTTGGTGAGGGGTTCATAGGTTGGGTCCAGCTACTCTACCAGGCCCCCAGTGGCAAGTGTGTGCATGAACAGGGTGAGGTTGGAATACTTTAGGCTCCACCGGGGGACAAGGCAGGGGTGCCCCTTCTCCCCGCTGTTATCCGCCCTTGCGATAGAGCCGCTGGATATAGTGCTGCGGACTTCAAAGAACTGAGGGGGGGGGGGAGCATCGGGTCTCGCTTTATGCGGATGATCTGCTCCTGTATATTTCGGACCCACTAGAGGGGATGGGGGAAGTCATGAAGATTTTGAGGAACTTTGGCAATTTCTCGGGGTACAAATTAAACGAGAAGAAAAGCAAGATATTCATGATCCAAGCTAAGGGACTGGGAGAGCTTCCGCTGAAATTGGTCGAGAAGAGCTTTCGGTACCTAGGGATACAGGTGGCTCGCAAGTGGGATGCCCTCTACAAGCTTAATTTATCTCGACTGGTAGAGCAGATGGAGGGGGACTTCAAAAGGTGGGACATGCTCCCGCTATCACTAGCCGGGAGGGTGCAGACTGTTAAGATGACGGTCCTCCCCAGATTTCTGTTCGTCTTCCAGTGCCTTTCCATCTTCATCCCCAAGTCCTTCTTTAAGCGGGTGAACAAGATCATCTCAGGATTCTTATGGGCAAATAAGACCCTGCGAGCAAAGAGACTGTATCTAGAGCGCTGTCGGGGGAGGGGGAGGGTTGGCGCTGCCGAACATTTGCAGCTACTATTGGGCGGCTAACATAGCCATGATTAGGAAATGGGTACTGGGGGAGGGGTCGACGTGGGAACGGTTAGAGGCGGCCTCATGCAAAGGTGCCTAGGGGCACTTGCAATGGCACCTCTGCCGTTCTCGCCGGCCCGCTACTCCTCTAGTCCGGTGGTGGTGGTGGCATTAAAGATCTGGGGTCAGTGGAGAAGACACAGGGGGGCGGAGGGAGCCTCAGTCTGGACCCCGATACGCAACAATCACAGATTTGTCCCAGGCAGGATAGACGGAGGGTTACCCCCACGCAGGATACAGGATAGGGTGGTCTCCGGCACCTGGGTAGGGGAGGGGAAGGTTTCAGACATTTACCGGGAACTTCAGGAGGCGGAGGAAGCCCCAGTAGAGGAATTGAAGGGCAAATGGGAGGAGGATCTAGGTGGGGAGCTGGATGCGGGCCTGTGGGCGGATGCCCTAAACAGGGTCAGTTCCTCCTTATCATGTGCCAGGCTTAGCTTAATCCAGTTTAAGGTGGTCCACTGGGCACACATGACGGCAACCAGGATGAGCAAGCTCTTTGGGGTTGAGGATAAATGTGCGAGGTGTGTGGGAAGCCCTGAAGATCATGTCCCTATGTTCTGGGCATGCCCGGCTCTTAAGGGATTCTGGCAGGGATTTGCGAAGGCAATGTCCAAGATCTTGGACACGCGGGTGGTGCCGAGTCCAGAAATAGCGATCTTTGGTGTGTCAGACGATCCGGGAGTTCAGGAAGCGAAAGAGGCCGACGTATTAGCCTTTGCCTCCCTGGTAGCCCGGAGACGGATCCTGTTAACGTTGAGGTACTCGAAGCCCCCGAGTGTAGAGACCTGGGTTAGTGACATGGCTGGGTCTCTCAGACTTGAGAAAATAAAGTTTGCCTTGAGAGGATCCATGGCGGGGTTCTCTCGGAGGTGGCAGCCGTTCCTCGACTTTCTAGGAGAGCAGTAAAGGTCAGCAGCAGCAGCATCCCGGGGGGGGGGGGGGGGGGGGGGGGGGTAATCATTACATTGTATTGTTCCTTTCTTTGTACATACAGTTAACATTTTTTTCTCTTTGTTCTGCTAATTGTTGCGTACGGTTATGCAAAAATTATGTTTTTTGACAAAAATTTGAATAAAAATAATTTTTTTTTAAATATAACTTTTCCAAACCAATGCCTAAAAATAGCAAGATGTAGTTTATGATTGCTTATGACTTGTTTGCCATCAAGAACTGTAATTTTAATGGACTCTTCACTTGCTGAATACAGAGGAAAACTCCAAGACAACTCAATTAGTCTGCTGTAGATGTAGTTGGATGATCAATGTTCTGAACATAATCCACTGAAGCAAATTTCTTCTAAAATAGAACACAGTAAGGACAAAATGTAATACACTATTGCTACATTGTTCCTATTTATATGCAAATATATATAACCCTTACAAAATGTTACAGGATGGTTTTCAGTGGGGCAAAATGTCATTCTTTATTTAAAAAAAGGCTGTTGAAATTCTTTGCTCTTTGAAACCTGAAAACAATAGGGTTGATTTTCACCCCTTGAATACCTCCTAAATGTGTAAAATTGGGGAAATACAGATTGTAAATGTGGGCAAAATCTCTGTCCGAAGTATAAATTTCCAACTACAACAATAATGGCACAGGAACCGCCTATCCATGACACTACAAAAAGAACAGTTTTTTTACAGCGCTGGATTAACAAGGTGTTTTTTGCATAGAGATTCAAGTCTGATTTTAAAAATATATCAATTTAACATACCCAGTTCTTTTTTTCCAATTAAGGGGCAATTTAGCGTGGCCAATTCACCTACCCTACACATCTTTTTGGATTGTAGGGGTGAGACGCGGGGAGAATGTGCGAACTCCACACAGACAGTGACCCGGGCCGGCATTGATCCCGGGTCCTTGATGCCGTGAGGTAGCAGTGCTAACCACTGCGCCACCATGCTGCCCCGATGCAAGTCTGATATAGTCACAACCTTTTTTGGGCTCGTTGAAAATGATAAGTTTCAAGTTCATGAGCAGATCCAGGCACAACAGGTGAATTGCGCGTGAGCCACAAATAGGGCTCCGTTCCGGGTACGAAACCTGTGCGAGTCACCCGACTCGCTCCGCCCAGCGCGATCTGGATCTCATCCTCACTGGGTGAGATCCAGATCTGAATATTTCAATGAGCATAATTGCATTTAAATACCCGGATGCCAAATACACCCAGCATCGCTACTCACCAGCTGTGCCTGGAAGACCTCCGCAGGGTGCCATTTAGTACTGGTCCACACAAACATGGACCAGTCGTAACAACATCTGGGGGTGTCCCAGGCCATTGAAGACTCCTCGGTGGTCAGAGACAGGGCAGGGTGGTACCCTGGCCCTCCCACTGGCACCTAGGCATCTAAGCTGCCTGGGTGCCAGGTTGGCACTGCCAGGAGTCAGGCTCAGGGGGGCCTTACTAGGTAGAGGGGAGTTCCTGGGGGCCTCCCCAAGGTTGGGGGATGAGGGGGGTAATGCAAATGCAGGAGGGGGGGGGGGGCGCTGAAAGTGGGTGGGGGTGGAGATTGGGACTGCCAGAAAAATGGTGCCCCGATCTGCGAGGAGATTTTCTTGCTGGCGAGCTGAAATTTCATTTGATTAGAGTCGCATGTAAACCAGCAAATTTCCTCCCCATCAGTGTATCAGATGGGTTTTTATGACGATGCAACCACTTCAGGGTCACTTTTACTGATATGAGGTGTTTATTTTCATACCTGCTTTAAAACTGTATACAAATTCTGAAATTGGTAGAATTTGAACGAATGCTCTCTGGATAACCAGTCCAGTAACATAAACCGCTATAAAATCCATGTTTAAACAAGAAAAATCAGATTTTAAAAAGACGATCGACAATCAACGCGATCAAACCAAACTTGTTCTAAGTGTAACAGCAAGCGGGAAATGCTGGGAGTTTCCCGACAGCCGGCCCGGCGAGGCCGTGATCGGCATCTAACATTAATTAGCCCACTTAACGAGGCACCACGGGCTTCACGCTGCAAATGACTGTCCCACTGGCTGATTCATCGGGACTGCACTGACAGCTCTCCGCTAAAAAGGGGAACAGCACTTAAAGCTGTCCCGCAGAGCAAATCCCACAAAGCATGCAGCCATGTCACTAAGAAGACCAGCTCCAAGATTCGGAGATGTCGGCGTGGCCAGACTGTTGGACACGGTGGAGTCCAGACGCAATGCCCTGTTCCTCCAAGGGGCTCAGAGGGGCAGCCACAAGGCAGTCAGTGCCACCTGGGAGGAAGTGGCAGCGGCTGTCAGCGTGGGGCGTATGATCAAGAGGACTGCCACCCTGCACCGCGAGAAGCTAAACGACTTCTACCAGGCCAAATGGGTGAGTTGGCATCAGCCCCTAGCACCGGTCCCACCTGTCACCACCCCCCCACTACCATTCATGTGACACCGCCGCCACCCAGCAGTAGTGCCCATGCATGCCTTCCACACCCATGCACCTCCCACCCACGATGCATGGAGTGTACAGCTCAGAATGCCCTCTGTGTCCCCGCAGGAGATGCTGGTCCACAACTGATGGGAGATGGCCCAGATAGGCAGCAAGTTGCCAGACCACAGGGTCCGCACCCCCTACAAGGAACAGTATCTAGAAGTCATGTGGTGGCCGGGGACAGATCGATCACCAACGTTGGGATTGGCTTAGGCCGCAGAGGTGAGTAATGGGGCTGGGGGGGGGGGAATGACAGACGTAGCCAAGTCGTATGTGAAGCAGGTGAGGATGAGAGCCTCCCTGGTCCTCCGAGCATGCAGGAACATCATCGCTGCTTCCTGTCCTCCATCCTCCAGCTGGGCCTGCGGGCCCTTCCCGGGCTCGTCCTCCAGCCCCTCCTGGTCCAGTGCCTCCCTGTCCTCCTACTCGGAGGTGGCCGCATGTTCCTCCTCCTCCATCTGGAGCAGTGACCAGAATATGATAGAATTTACTCTGCAGTTTGAGAGGGATAAGCTGGCATCAAATGTAACGGTATTACAATTAAATAAGGGTAACTACAAAGACATGAGGGAGGACCTGGCCAGAGTTGATTGGAAAAGGAGACTAGCAGGGAAGACAGAGGAACAGCAATGGCAGGAGTTTTGGTGGTTATTCGGGAGGCACAGCAGAAATTTATCCCAAGAAGGAGGAAACATGCTAAGGGGAGGACACGGCATCCATGGTTGATGAGGGAAGTCAAGGACAGCATAAAAGCAAAAGAAAAAGCATACAAAGCGGCGAGGATTAGTGGGAAGCCAGATGATTGGGAATCATTTAAAAGCGAGCAGAGGACAACTAAAAAGCAATAAGGGGAGAGAAGATGAAATATGAGTGCAAGTTAGCGAGTAATATAAAAGAAGATAGGAAGAGTTTCTATCAATATATAAAAGGTAAGAGAGAGGCAAAACTAGACATTGGCCCACTGGAAAATGTAGCTGGAGAAGTAATAATAGGAAACAAAGAAATGGCAGACAAACTGAATAGTTACTTCGTATCAGTCTTCACGGTGGAAGACACAAGTGGGATTCCAGAGCTCCAGGAGAATCAGGGGGCAGAGGTGAGTGCAGTGGCCATCACTAAGGAGAAGGTTCTGGGGAAACTGAAAGGTCTGAAGGTGGATAAGTCACCTGGACCGGATGGACCACACCCCAGGGTCCTAAAAGAGATAGCTGAGGAAATTGTGGGGGCATTGGTGGTGATCTTTCAGGAATCACTGGAGGCAGGAAGGGTCCCAGAGGACTGAAAAATGGCTAATGTAACACCCCTGTTCAAGAAGGGAGGGAGGCAGAAGATGGGAAATTATTGGCCGGTTAGACTGACTTCGGTCATTGGTAAGATTTTAGAGTCTGTTATTAAAGATGAGATCGCAAAGTACTTGGAAGTGCATGGTAAAATAGGACTGAGTCAGCATGGCTTTGTCAAAGGGAAGTCATGTCTGACAAATCTGTTAGAGTTCTTTGAGGAGGTAACAAGGAAGTTAGACAAAGGAGAACCAGTGGATGTGATTTATTTAGATTTCCAGAAGGCCTTTGACAAGGTGCCGCATAGGAGACTGTTAAATAAATTAAGAGCCCATGGTGTTAAGGGTAAGATCCTGGCATGGATAGAGGATTGGCTGACTGGCAGAAGGCAGAGAATGGGGATAAAGGGGTCATTTTCAGGATGGCAGCCGGTGACTACTGGTGTGCCTCAGGGGTCTGTGCTGGGACCACAACTTTTCACAATATACATTAATGATCTGGAAGAAGGTACTGAAGGCACTGTTGCTAAGTTTGCAAATGATACAAAGATCCGTAGAGGGACAGGTAGTATTGAGGAAGCAAGGAGGCTGCAGAGGACTTGGACAAGCTAGGAGAGTGGGCAATGAAGTGGCAAATGAAATACAATGTGGAAAAGTGTGAGGGTATGCACTTTGAAAGGAGGAAGTTAGGCATAGACTATTTTTTAAATGGGGAAATACTTAGGAATCCGAAGCACAAAGGGTCGTGGGAGTCCTTGTTCACGATTCTCTTAAGGTTAACGTGCAGGTTCAGTCAGCAGTTGAGAAGGCAAATGAAATGTTAGCATTCATGTCAAGAGGGCTAGAATTCAAGGGATGTACTTCTGAGGCTATATAAGGTTCTGGTCAGACCACATTTGGAGTATTGTGAGCAGTTTTGGGCACTGTATCTAAGGAAGGATATGCTGGCCTTGGAAAGGGTCCAGAGGAGGTTCACAAGAATGATCTCTGGAATGAAGAACTTGTCGTATGAAAAACGGTTGAGGACTCTGGGTCTGTACTCGTTAGAGTTTAGAAGGATGAAAGGGGGATCTTATTGAAAGTTACAGGATACCGCGAGGCCTGGATAGAGTGGACGTGGAAAGGATGTTTCCCCTTGTAGGAAAAACCAAAACCAGAGGACACCATCTCAGACTAAAGGGACGATCCTTTAAAACAGAGATGAGGAGGAATTTCTTCAGCCAGAGGGTGGTGAATCTGTGGAACTCTTTGCCACAGCAGGCCGTGGAGGCCAAATCACTGAATGTCTTTAAGACAGAGATAGATAGGTTCTTGATTAATAAGGGGATCAGGGGTTATGGGGAGAAGGCAGGAGAATGGGGATGAGAAAATATCAGCCATATCAGCCGAGTGGCCTAATTCTGCTCCTATGCCTTATGGTCTAAAAGTATTAAAGAATCAAACTCACAAGTTAATTGATTAGTTACTCAATAAATTATTTGTTCTCGGTGGGCACCTTCGAGTATTGATCATCATCAAGTTTAAGAACTTCTCGGCATAAACAAATAAGTAAAATATATTACTTCATGTATTGTAACATCCCCCCACTGATGGCGGTCCACCCCCCACCCCCGACTGAGGCCGTCCCCCCCTGGGTTCTTTCCCCTTCCCTCCCCTGCCCCCATCCCCCTCTGGGGTCTCCTCCCCGAGCACTGGGTCAGCAACCCTAGTGTCCCCTGGCTCACTGCCCGGATTGAAAATGGCTCCTCACTGTCATGATATCCACATTAACATATCATGGTGCAATCACACACACACACTGATGGACAGGTAGATGGACCAATCAACACATACACAACATCGCAGCCAATCACCAGTGAGAGCACACGCACTATAAAACAGGGAACACCACAGTTCCCACTCATTCTACCAGGAGATTGCTCAGAGCACAGAGCTCACAGCGTGCCACTCAAACATACACCATGTGCTGAGTGCCTCACTAAGATAGTGCAACGGCTGGGTCCACAGGCTAGCTGGTAAAGTACGAACCACAGCCAGAAGTTAATAGTTATTATTGTACGGAATAATAAAACAAAGTTGTACCATCTACAACCGTGTTGGTTCGTTTGTGTATCGGAACACCCAACACGACACTCACCTCCTGGGATCTCCACCACCAGCCATTCTACCAGCTTCACATTTTTAAAAAGGTACATTAATCAGAATGCGTGTGACCGCTTGCTGGGAACACGGTTAGATTACAGGAGGCTGTTAAATAGAACAAAGAAAATTACAGCACAGGAACAGGCCCTTCGGCCCTCCCAGCCTGCGCCGATCCAAATCCTTTATCTGAACCTGTCTTCTATTTTCCAAGGATCTACTTCCCTCTCTTCCCCGCCCGTTCATATATCTGTCTAGATGCATCTTAAAAGATGCCATCGTGCCCGCCTCTACCACCTCCGTTGGCAAAGCGTTCCAGGCACCCACCTCCCTCTGCGCAAAAAACTTTCCACGCACATCTCCCTTAAACTTTCCCCCTCTCACCTTGAAATCGTGACCCCTTGTAATTGACATCCCCACTCTTGGAAAAAGCTTGTGCTATCCACCCTGTCCATACCTCTCATAATTTTGTGGACAAATAGGGGATTGTTCCCGTTAATAGTATGGCTATTGGCTTTAATTGGTGATAATTGGTTTCTCACCATGCTGCGGCGGGATCCTCATCTCATCAATGGGAGCAGACGGTTAGATCGCAAACTGATCAGCGCCCAGTGTGGTTCCCGACTTTGGGCTCTCCCACAAGCGTGCGCTTGAGTGTGATGTGGCCAGTAGATCGCGCCCAATGTGGGGGGAATAAAGTAGTTTAATAGTTAATCTTCAATGGAAGGGGTTGTTTAGTGTAGGACTCAAATGATTTGTTTTATCTGCAGCACTATCTCTGGAGCTCCTAACTGTGTCCATGATTTTGTTTAGCAATTAAAGTAATTGGCCTCTATGGCTGACTGTTAATTATGAGGAAATCTGCCAGTGTCTATGAAAAGGAGTTTCCGAATACTGTGCAATGACAAGCCATTAGTGAAGCAGCCTGCAGTGCGAGGTGTAACATGTCAGCTTAACTCTGACAACTAGTCAACAAGACAACCTTGCTGTGCTTCCAAGAAGCAGGCATCAAAGCACAAGGTTTACATGGGGTCTTTCCTCCAAAGGATTCACTGCAGCCACATTTTGTTTCTTTCCTTTCTCCCCTTGTTCATCAATTGAAAAATCTGTTATTTACTTTGAAATCTAAACCTTCAGGCTCAATTTGGTGACTTTTAAAAACAAAAGATAATTAACGGCTGGTTTCCTGACCCATAGCAGGCAAAAGAAAGATTCAAAGTAACACCTGTTAGAATTAGTCAAATGCCAATGTTTCATAATCATGTGGTTTCTTCCCAATGTTCAAAGAAGGCTGCAAGCTGTGGGTATAAAACAACACCACTGCTATTAAGTGTCAGAATTTCATATCTGCAACTGGCTCTCATTCTACTGAATTCTGCAGCTTTGGTTAAAAAGGAGGGAAACAGCTGACATCAATATTTAATTGCAGATATTAATATTAATCACACTAATCTTAGTTAAAGAAGCAAATGTATTTGCCTCTGTCATTTAAAGACGGAACAGTAAGATCTCAACCTTAAATTTTCAAGTTTAAATTGTTTGTGAATTTCAAAATATTTATATTTACCATTGGGCAAAAATGGGTAGATAACTTTGTTGCAGTTGTAATTCTGAATATTATAATTCAAAATAAAAAATAAGCCAACAGATGTTACATAGGATTTATAGGATTGCATGAATAGATTAACATTATTAGATGTACATTGTTACTTCGAGTCTGTGAACATAGGATTTCATGAATGGAAAATGAGTGTCATGAGCGAAAATAGCATTCAGTCCTTTGGAAGATGTAAGCCAAGTACTTTTTCCTTATTGATACACTTGAATTTCCTCAAACCATTTTATTTTGTAACAATGTGTGCACTATAACACCATCACCTTCTAATTCCTCTCTCGATCATACACCATCCTGATTTAGGATTATAGCGTTCCTTCATTGTCTCTGCATCTAAATGCTGAAAAACTGCATCTAACAACATTGTGGTATTACATTCAACACACGCACTGCAGAAGTTTAAGAAAGCAGCCCAATCAACACCTTCCCAGGGCAAATAGGAATGGACAATAATTGCTACCCTTGCCAGTGTAGAACAAGTGAATATATGGATTCGATTTATGTTTTCTTAAGGAACACATATGTGTTTCCCTGAATATGAATTTTATCTCAGAAATTTATTCATCACTGATTTTAGGCTAATTATCCAATACTTCACAAATGTTACTAATCCAAGTCTGCTATAGATGTTCTGCTGATACAATTGCATTAATTCCCTTAGCAGTCTGAGTGCCTTATTTTTATCTGAATTAAATCATAATGCTCAATATCTGTCACATTTTAAGTGCGAGTCGTGTAGCTGTTACTTCTAGAAAGTGAAAATTGTTGCTTCAGAAGGAATGCAATGTATTACCTTGCCTGGCCGCATTAGGTCATTAAACTTTCTCTGGTAATGGTCTGCACTTTGAAGGCGGGGAGGGGGGGCGCTGAAACAGTTGGCACCTGATGAGTTCAGTGACCTTTTTGGCTGGTTTCCTGCCTTGGATACAGACCACTGTAATTCCTCTGTTCTGTTTAACAAAGAACCATACAGCACAGGAACAGGCTCTTCGGCCCTTCAAGCCTGTACTGGTCATGATACTAACTTTGGCCAAAACCCTCAGCACTTCCTGGTGCCATATCCCTCTATACCCATCCTATCCATGTATTTGTGAAGTTGCTTTTTGAATGCCGTTAATGTATCTGTTTCCAGAACCTCCCCTGGCAACACATTCCAGGCACTCAACATCCTCTGTATAAAAAAACTGCCTTGCACATCTCCTCTAAACTTTGCCCCACGGACCTTAAACCTATGCCCCCTGATGACTGACCCCTCCATCCTGGGAAAGAGTGCTTGCCCATTCACACTATCCATGCCCCTCATAATCTTGTGGACCTCTATCAGGTCACCCCTCAACCTCTGTCATTCTAATGAAAACTGTGTGGTGAGCCACGTATGGCTGTTGTATATATTATTGTATTTACTCACTGTTACTGTTGTTGTGTTGATGTTGTTGTTGGCTCCGCCTGTGGCTCCGCCCCTCTGAGAAGGTATATAACCCATCGATCCGGGACAGCCTCTCAGTGTGGGAGGAGCTACTGGTGGGCACATTCTAGCTGATTAAAACCACAGTTCTTGTTTTTTTAAAAAAATGTATTTATTCAAAGTTTTCCAATAATTTTACAGAACACTCCAAAAAGGAAAATAATACAAAGAAAGAAGGGCAACATGTCAACAAAACAAAACAACTTAACCCTCTAAACGATAAACTAACCCTCAACTCAAAACGAAATGGGGCATACGCCCCTTACAAAACAGAAAATAAATCAGCCCCCCCACCCCCCCGCCACCCCTGAGTTGCTGCTGCTGTTGACCTCCACCTAACGTTCCGCGAGAAAGTCAAGGAACGGTTGCCACCGCCTGGAGAACCCCTGCAAGGACCCTCGCAAGGCAAACTTTATCTTCTCCAAACTGAGAAACCCCGCCATGTCGTTGACCCAAGCCTCTACGTTGGGGGCTTCGCGTCCCTCCACATTAACAAGAACCTTCTCTGGGCTACCAAGCAGGCAAAGGCCTGAACCCCGGCCTCTTTCGACTCCTGCACTCCCGGATCCTCCGATACCCCAAATATCGCTAACCCCCAGCTCGGTTTTACCCGCGTATCCAAGACCTTGGACATAGAACATAGAACATAGAACATTACAGCACAGTACAGGCCCTTCGGCCCTCGATGTTGCCCCGATCTTTGAAACCACTCTAAAGCCCATCTACACTATTCCCTTATCATCCATATGTTTATCCAATGACCATTTAAATGCCCTTAATGTTGGCGAGTCCACTACTGTTACAGGCAGGGCATTCCACGCCCTTACTACTCTCTGAGTAAAGAACCTACCTCTGACATCTGTCCTATATCTATCACCCCTCAATTTAAAGCTATGTCCCCCTCGTGCTCGACATCACCATCCGAGGAAAATGGCTCTCACTGTCCACCCTATCTAATCCTCTGATTATCTTGTGTGCCTCAATTAAGTCACTTCTTAACCTTCTTCTTTCTAAAGAAAATAACCTCAAGTCCCTCAGCCTTCCCTCATAAGATCTTCCATCCAGACCAGGCAGCATCCTGGTAAATCTCCCCTGCACCCTTTCCAATGCTTCCACATCCTTCCTATAATGCGGCGACCAGAACAGCACGTAATACTCCAAATGCGGCTGCACCAGAGTTTTGTACAGCTGCAACATGACCTCATGGCTCCGAAACTCAATCCCTCTACCAATAAAAGCTAACACACCGTATGCCTTCGCAACAACCCTCTCAACCTGGTGGCAACTTTCAGGATCTATGGACATGGACACCGAGATCTCTCTGCTCATCCACACTACCAAGAAACTTACCATTTGCCCAGTACTCTGTCTTCCTGTTATTCCTTCCAAAATGAATTACCTCACATTTTTCTGCATTAAACTCCATTTGCCACCTCTCAGCCCAGCTCTGCAGCTTATCTATGTCCCCCTGTAATGTGTTACATCCTTCCGCACTGTCCACAACTCCACTGACTTTAGTGTCATCGGCAAATTTACTCACCCATCCTTCGATGCCATCCTCCAGGTCATTTATAAAAATGACAAACAGCAGTGGCCCCAAAACAGATCCTTGTGGTACACCACTAGTAACTGGACTCCAGGCTGAACATTTCCCATCAACCACCACCCTTTGCCTTCTTCCAGCTAGCCAATTTCTGATCCAAACTGCTAAATCACCTTGAATCCCATGCCTCTGTATTTTCTGCAATAGCCTACCGTGGGGAACCTTATCAAACGCTTTACTAAAATCAATATACACCACATCAACTGCTTTACCTTCGTCCACCTGTTTGGTCACCTTCTCAAAGAACTCAATAAGGTTTGTGAGGCACGACCTACACTTCACAAAACCGCGTTGACTATCTCTAATTAAATTATTCCTTTCCAGATGATTGCACATCCTATCTCTTATCAACCTTTCCAAGACTTTGCCCACAACAGAAGTAAGGCTCACTGGTCTACAGTTACCGGGGTTGTCTCTACTCCCCTTCTTGAACAAGGGGACAACATTTGCTATCCTCCAGTCTTCTGGCACTATTCCTGTAGACAATGATGACATAAAGATCAAAGCCAAAGGCTTCCCATAGAATGCTAGGATAAATCCCATCCGGCCCAAGGGACTTATCTATTTTCACACTTTCCAGAATTGCTAACACCTCCTCCTTAAGAACCTCAAGCCCTTCTAGTCTAGTAGCCTGTATCTCAGTATTCTCCTCGACAACATTGTCTTTTTCCTGTGTGAATACTGACAAAAAATATTCATTTAGCACCTCTCCTATCTCCTCGGACACCACGCACAACTTCCCACTACTGTCCTTGACTGGCCCCACTCTTACCCTAGTCTTTCTTTTATTCCTTACATATCTATAGAAAGCTTTAGGGTTATCCTTGATCCTACCTGCCAAAGACTTCTCATGTCCCCTCCTGGCTCTTCTTAGCTCTCTCGAGGGGCTGGTTTAGCACACTGGGCTAAATCGCTGGCTTTTAAAGCAGACCAAGGCAGGCCAGCAGCACGGTTTGATTCCCGTACCAGCCTCCCTGAACAGGCGCCGGAATGTAGCGACTAGGGGCTTTTCACAGTAACTTCATTGAAGCCTACTTGTGACAATAAGCGATTTTCATTTCATTTCATTTCATCTCTTTAGGTCCTTCCTAGCTAACTTGTAACTCTCGAGCGCCTTAACTGAACCTCCACGTCTCATCTTTACATAAGCCTCCTTCTTCCTCTTAACAAGTGATTCAACTACTTTAGTAAACCATGGTTCCCTCGTTCGACCACTTCCACCCTGCCTGACAGGGACAGACTTATCAAGGACACGCAGTAGCTGTTCCTTGAACAAGCTCCACATTTCAATTGTGCCCATCCCCTGCAGTTTCCCTCCCCATCCCATGCATCCTAAGTCTTGCCTTATCGCATCATAATTCCCTTTCCCCCAGCTATAACTCTTGCCCTGCGGTATATACCTATCCTTTTCCATCGCTAAAGTAAACGTAATCGCATTGTGGTCACTATCACCAAACTTCTCACCTACCTTCAAATCTAACACCTATCCAGGTTCATTTCCCAGTACCAAATCCAACATGGCCTCACCTCTTGTTGGTCTAGCTACATACTGTGTCAGGAAACCCTCCTGCACACATTGGACAAAAAAGGACCCATCTAACATGCTCGAACTATAGCGTTTCCAGTCAATATTTGGAAAGTTAAAGTCCCCCATAACAACTACCCTGTTACTTTCGCTCCTATCCAGAATCATCTTTGCAATCCTTTCCGCTACATCTCTGGAACTTTTCGGAGGCCTATAGAAAACTCCCAGCAGGGTGACCTCTCCTTTCCTGTTTCTGACCTCAGCCCATACCACCTCAGTAGACGAGTCCTCATCGAACATCCTTTCTGCCACCTTAATACTGTCCTTGACTAACAATGCCACCCCTCCCCCTCTTATACCACCTTCTCTGAGCTTACTGAAATATTTAAACCCTGGCACATGTAACAACCATTCCTGTACCTGCTCTATCCATGTCTCCGAAATGGCCACAACATCAAAGTCCCAGGTACCAACCCACGCCGCAAGTTCGCCCACCTTATTTCGGATGCTCCTGGAACTAAAGTGGACCATCCCGTTTGTAGAGGTCCCACCTACCCCAGAATGAGCCCCAATTATCCAGGTATCTGAAACCCTCCCTCCTGCACCATCCCTGTAGCCACATGTTCAACTGCTCTCTCTCCCTATTCCTCGTCTCGCTAGCACATGGCACGGGTAACAACCCAGAGATAATAACTCTGTTTGTTCTCGATCTAAGTTTCCACCCTAGCTCCTTGAATTCCTGCCTTATATCCCTATCCTTTTTCCTACCTATGTCGTTGGTGCCTATGTGGACCACGTCTTGGAGCTGCTCCCCCTCCCCCTTAAGGATCCCGAAAACACGATCCGAGACATCGCGGAGCCTGGCACCTGGGAGGCAACACACCAACCGCGAGTCTCTCTCGTTCCCACAGAATCTCCTATCTATCCCCCTAACTATAGAGTCACCAATGACTAATGCTCTACTCCTCTCCCCCCTTCCCTTCAGAGCAACAGGGACAGACTCTATGCCAGAGACCTGTACCCCATGGCTTACCCCTGGTAAGTTCCCCCCCCCCCAACTGAATCCAAAGCGGTATACTTGTTACTAAGGGGAACGACCACAGGGGATCCCTGTACTGACTGCTTCCTCCCAGCCCCTCTCACCGTCACCCATCTGTCTTTATTCTTTGGAGTAACTGCATCCCTAAAGCTTCTATCTATGACTACCTCTGCCTCCCGAATGATCCGAAGTTCATCCAACTCCAGCTCCAGTTCCCTAACACGGTTTCCTTTGCAAAGCCCTTCCAAAACTCCGCAAGCACCGGGCACGCCCACAACATATGGGTGTGGTTCGCTGGGCTCCCCGAACACCTCACACATCTGTCCTCCGCCCCAAAAAGCTTACTCATCCTCGCCCCTGTCATATGCACCCTGTGTACCACTTTCCACTGGATCAGGCTGAGCCTGGCGCAAGGTGAGGAGGAATTGACCCAGCCCAGGGCGTTAGCCCACAGGCCCTCATCCAGCTCCTCACCCAGCTCCTCCTCCCACTTGCCCTTCAGCTCCTCCACCGAGGCCTCCTCCGCCTCCTGCAGCTCCTAGTATATCTCCGAGACCTTACCCTCTCCGACCCACACGCCCAAAATCACCCTGTCCTGTATCCTCCGGGCAGGCAGCAGTGGGAATTCCCCTACCTGCCTCCTCACAAACGCCCGAACCTGCATATACCTAAAGATATTTCCCGGGGGTAACCCAAATCTCTCCTCCAGCGCCCTCAGACTGGCAAAAGTCCCGTCGGTGAATAAATCGCCCATCCTTCTAATTCCTGCCCGGTGCCAGCTTAGGAACCCACCATCTATCCTGCCCGGAGCAAACCTATAGTTGTTCTGTATCGGGGACCAGACTGAGGCCCCCACTTCCCATCTGTGCCGTCTCCACTGCCCCCAAATCCTCAGTGTCGCCGCCACCACCGGGCTCTTGGTGTACTGCGTTGGCGGAAGCGGCAACGGTGCCGTCACCAGTGCCCCCAGGCTAGTACCTACGCAGGACGCCACCTCTAGTCTTTTCCACGCCGCCCCCTCTCCCTCCATTACCCATTTCCGAATCATCACACGTTTTCTGCCCAGTAGTAGCTGCACAGGTTCGGCAGCACCAGCCCCCCCCCCCCCCCCCCCCCCCCCCCCCACCGACTGCACTCCAAGAACAGTCTCTTAACCCTCGGGGTCTTATTTGCCCTCACAAATCCCATAATACTCTTGCTCACCCGCTTGAAAAAGGCCTTAGGGATGAGAATTGGCAGGCACTGAAACATGAACAGGAACCTAGGAGGACCGTCATCTTAACGGACTGTACCCTGCCCGCCAGGGAGAGTGGCAGCATGTCCCACCTCCTGAAGTCCTCCTCCATCTGGTCCACCAACCGCGCCAGATTGAACTTATGCAAGACCCCCCAACTCTTTGCCACCTGAATACCCAAATACCGAAAACTCCTCTCCACCATCTTAAGCGGCAGCTCCTCCAACCTCTTTTCCTGGCCTCTCGCATGCACCACAAAGAGCTCGCTCTTCCCAACGTTGAGCTTGTATCCCGAGAAGTCTCCAAACTCCCTGAGGGTCTGCATGACCTCCCCCATCCCCTGCACCGGATCCGCGATATACAGAAGCAGGTCATCCGCGTATAGTGAGACACGGTGCTCCTCTCCCCCCCGGACCAAACCGCTCCAGTTTCTGGACTCCCTCAGCGCCATGGCCAGCGGCTCAATCGCCAGGGCAAACAGCAGGGGGGACAGGGGGCACCCCTGCCTCGTTCCACGGTACAGTCTAAAGTACTCTGACCTCAGCCGGTTCGTTGATACACTTGCCACCGGGGCCTGGTACAACAATTTAACCCACCCTATGAACCCCTCCCCGAACCCCAAACCTGCCCAACACCTCCAACAGGTACTCCCACTCAACCCGGTCAAAGGCCTTCTCCGCGTCCATTGCCGCCACCCACCTCTGCCTCCCCCTCCCCTCCGAGGGCATCATAATCACATTCAGGAGCCTCTGCACATTTGCATTCAGCTGCCTGCCCTTCACAAACCTGGTCTGATCCTCATGTATCACTCCCGGGACACAGTCCTCAATCCTAGTGGCCAGGACCTTCGCCAACAACTTGGCATCCGCATTGAGGAGCAAAATCGGCCTATACGAGCCACACTGCAGCGGGTCCTTGTCCCGCTTGAGGATAAGCGAGATCAGAGCCTGGGACATCGTCGGGGGAAGAATTCCTTTCTCTTTCGCTTCGTTAAAAATTCTCAACAGCAACGGGCCCAACAGGTTTTTTTTTTTTTTGCACTGAGTGCTGAATTTGGTGCATTTGAGTGCTATAGTGAGAGTTTGGTGACTGAGGGGGTTAGGAGTAAGGTGCTCCTTTCATTTCCTTTCCTACATTTCCGCAAAGAGCGAGAAGGGAGCCAGGAGTTTACAGAGAATGCAACTGACTGGGAGCAGAGTCGGAGGGCGGAGGTCCAGTTGGTCCACAGGGCAGCTATATTCTGTAAGGTAAAAGGGGATGGAGGCTAGGCCAGTTGCATGCTCCTCCTGTAGGATGTGGGTGGTGAGGGATACCACTGATGTCCCCGCTGACTATACCTGCGGAAAGTGCACCCAACTCCAGCTCCTCAGAGACCATGTTAGGGAACTGGAGCTGGAGCTGGATGAACTTCGGATCATCCGGGAGGCAGAGGGGGTTGTAGAGAAGAGTTACAGGGAGGTAACCACACCCAAGGTACAGGACAAGAGTAGCTGGGTTACAGTCAGGGGAAAGAAAACAAACAGGCAGACAGTGCAGGGATCCCTCGTGGCCGTTCCCCTTCAAAACAAGTATACCGTTTTGGATGCTGTTGGGGGGATGACCGACCGGGGGAAGGCCCTAGCGGCCAGGTCTCTGGCACTGAGTCTGGCTCTGGGGCTCAGAAGGGAAGGGGGGAGAATAGAAAAGCAATAGTAATAGGAGATTCAATGGTTAGGGGAATAGATAGGAGATTCTGTGGTCGCGAGCGAGACTCCCGGAAGGTATATTGCCTTCTGGGTGCCAGGGCCAGGGATGTCTCGGATCGTGTCTTCAGGATCCTTAAGGGGGAGGGTGAGCAGCCAGAAGTCGTGGTGCACATTGGTACCAACGACGTAGGTAGGAAAAGGGGTGTGGAGGTAATAAATGAGTTTGGGGGGTTAGGCTGGAAGTTAAAAGCCAGGACAGACAGAGTTGTCATCTCTGGTTTGTTGCCGGTGCCACGTGATAGCGAGGTTAGGAATAGGGAGAGAGTGCAGTTGAACACGTGGCTGCAGGAATGGTGTAGGAGGGAGGGCTTCAGGTATTTGGATAATTGGAGCGCATTCTGGGGAAGGTGGGACCTGTACAAGCAGGACGGGTTGAATCTGAACCAGAGGGGCACGAATATCCTGGGAGGGAGGTTTTCTAGTACTCTTCGGGAGGGTTTAAACTAATTTGGCAGGGGAATGGGAACAGGATTTGTAGTCCAGCAACTAAGGTAGCCGATATTCAGGACGCCAAAGCGTGTAGTGAGGCAGTGGGGAAGGGAACACTGACAAAGGAGAGTACTTGTAGGCACGGAGATGGGTTGAAGTGTGTATACTTCAACGCAAGAAGCATCAGGAATAAGGTGGGTGAACTTAAGGCATGGATCGGTACTTGGGACTACGATGTGGTGGCCATCACGGAAACTTGGATAGAAGAGGGGCAGAAATGGTTGTTGGAGGTCCCTAGTTATAGATGTTTCAATAAGATTAGGGAGGGTGGTAAAAGAGGTGGGGGGGGGGGGGGGTGGGTGGCATTGTTAATTAGAGATATTATAACAGCTGCAGAAAGGCAGTTTGAGGAGTATCTGCCTACTGAGGTAGTATGGGTTGAAGTCAGAAATAGGAAAGGAGCAGCCACCTTGTTGGGAGTTTTCTATAGGCCCCCCAATAGTAGCAGAGATGTGGAGGAACAGATTGGGAAACAGATTTTGGAAAGGTGCAGAAGTCACAGGGTAGTAGTCATGGGTGACTTCAACTTCCCAAACATTGAGTGGAAACTCTTTAGATCAAATAATTTGGATGGGGTGGTGTTTGTGCAGTGTGTCCAGGAAGCTTTTCTAACACAGTATGTAGATTGTCCGACCAGAGGGGAGACCATATTGGATTTGGTACTTGGTAATGAACCAGGGGCAAGTGATAGATTTGTTAGTGGGGGAGCATTTTGGAGATAGTGACCACAATTCTGTGACTTTCACTTTAGTAATGGAGAGGGATAGGTGCGTGCAACAGGGCAAGGTTTACAATTTGGGGAAGGGTAAATACGACGTTGTCAGACAAGAATTGAAGTGCATAAGTTGGGAACATAGGCTGTCAGGGAAGGACACAAGTGAAATGTGGAACTTGTTCAAGGAACAGGTACTACGTGTCCTTGATATGTATGTCCCTGTCAGGCAGGGAAGAGATGGTCGAGTGAGGAAACCATGGTTGACAAGAGAGGTTGAATGTCTTGTTAAGAGGAAGAAGGAGACGTATGTAAGGCTGAGGAAACAAGGTTCAGACAGGGCGATGGAGGGATACAAGATAGCCAGGAGGGAACTGAAGAAAGGGATTAGGAGAGATAAGAGAGGGCATGAACAATCTTTGGTGGGTAGGATCAAGGAAAACCCTAAGGCCTTTTACACATATGTGAGAAATATGAGAATGACTAGAGCGAGAGTAGGTCCGATCAAGGACAGTAGGTGGAAATTGTGTATTGAGCCTGAAGAGATACGAGAGGTCTTGAACGAGTACTCTTCTTCAGTATTTACGAATGAGAGGGGCCATATTGTTGGAGAGGACAGTGTGAAACAGACTGGTAAGCTCGAGGAAATACTTGTTAGGAAGGAAGATGTGTTGGGCATTTTGAAAAACTTGAGGATAGACAAGTCCCCCGGGCCTGACGGGATATATCCAAGGATTCTATGGGAAGCAAGAGTTGAAATTGCAGAGCCGTTGGCAATGATCTTTTCGTCCTCACTGTCAACAGGGGTGGTACCAGGGGAGAGTGGTGAATGTCATGCCCCTGTTCAAAAAAGGGAATCGGGATAACCCTGGGAATTACAGGGAGGTTAGTCTTACTTCGGTGGTAGGCAAAGTAATGGAAAGGGTACTGAGGGATAGGATTTCTGAGCATCTGGAAAGACACTGCTTGATTAGGGATAGTCAGCACGGATTTGTGAGAGGTAGGTCTTGCCTTACAATTCTTATTGAATTCTTTGAGGAGGTGACCAAGCATGTGGATGAAGGTAAAGCAGTGGATGTAGTGTACATGGATTTTAGTAAAGCATTTGATCAGGTTCCCCATGGTAGGCTTATGCAGAAAGTAAGGAGGCATGGGATAGTGGGGAATTTGGCCAGTTGGGTAACGAACTGGCTAACCGATAGAAGTCAGAGAGTGGTGGTGGATGGCAAATATTCAGCCTGGATCCCAGTTACCAGTGGTGTACCACAGGGATCAGTTCTGGGTCCTCTGCTGTTTGTAATTTTCATTAATGACTTGGATGAGGGAGTTGAAGGGTGGGTCAGTAAATTTGCAGACGATACGAAGATTAGTGGAGTTGTGGATAGTGAGGAGGGCTGTTGTCGGCTGCAAAGAGACATAGATAGGATGCAGAGCTGGGCTGAAAAGTGGCAGATGGAGTTTAACCCTGAAAAGTGTGAGGTTGTCCATTTTGGAAGGAAATATATGAATGCGGAATACAGGGTTAACGGCAGGGTTCTTGGCAATGTGGAGGAGCAGAGAGATCTTGGGGTCTATGTTCATACATCTTTGAAAGTTGCCACTCAAGTGGATAGAGCTGTGAAGAAGGCCTATGGTGTGCTAGCGTTCATTAACAGAGGGATTGAAAGGAGATTGAGAAAAGTATGTGGGCTGATGCCCTAAGCAGGGTAAACTCCTCTTCCTCATGCGCCAGGCTTAGCCTGATTCAATTCAAGGTGCTACATAGAGCACACATAACGGGAGCAAGATTGAGCAGGTTCTTTGGAGTGGAGGACAAATGTGGGAGGTGCGGCGGAAGCCCGGCAAACCACGCACATATGTTTTGGGCGTGCCCGGCACTGGAGGGGTATTGGAAGGGAGTGACGGGAGTGATTTTGAAGGTGGTGAAGGCCCGGGTCAAACCAGGCTGGGGGGCTAGCTCTATTTGGAGTTGCGGATGAGCCGGGAGTGCAGGAGGCGAAAGAGGCCGACGTTGTGGCCTTTGCGTCCCTAGTAGCCCGGCGTAGGATCTTACTCATGTGGAAGGAGGCGAAACCCCCCGGACTGGAGGCCTGGGTAAACGATATGGCGGGGTTCATTAAACTGGAGCAGATAAAGTTTGCCCTGAGAGGATCGGCTCAAGGGTTCACCAGGCGGTGGCAGCCATTTCACAACTACCTAGGGGAACGTTAGAGGGAAGACAGATGACCAGCAACCCAGGGGGGAGGGGGGGGTTAGTTTAGTTTATGTCAAACGATTATGGGGTTTAGTTATTTGTGTATTGTTAAAATTTCTTTACTGTTACGTTTGCTTTGTAAAAGGGAAAAATTGTTGTTTGGAAAACATTTTCAATAAAATATATATTTTTTAAAAAACAGAGGGATTGAATTTAAGAGTCATGAGGTGATGATGCAGCTGTACAAAACCTTGGTAAGGCCACATTTGGAGTACTGTGTACAGTTCTGGTCGCCTCATTTTAGGAAGGATGTGGTAGCTTTGGAAAAGGTGCAAAGGAGATTTACCAGGATGTTGCCTGGAATGGAGAGTAGGTCTTACGAGGAAAGGTTGAGGGTGCTCGGCCTTTTCTCATTAGAACGGAGAAGGATGAGGTGGAACAAACCATTACAAGGGGACATAAAGTTAAGGTGAATGGTGGAAGATATAGGGGGGATGTCAGAGGTAGGTTCTTTACCCAGAGAGTAGTGGGAGCATGGAATGCACTGCCTGTGGAAGTAGTTGAGTCGGAAACATTAGGGACCTTCAAGCAACTATTGAATAGGTACATGGATCACGGTAAAATGATATAGTGTAGATTAATTTGTTCTTAAGGGCAGCATGGTAGCATTGTGGATAGCACAATTGCTTCACAGCTCCAGGGTCCCAAGTTCGATTCCGGCTTGGGTCACTGTCTGTGCGGAGTCTGCACATCCTCCCCGTGTGTGCGTGGGTTTCCTCTGGGTGCTCCGGTTTCCTCCCACAGTCCAAAGATGTGCAGGTTAGGTGGATTGGCCATGATAAATTGCCCTTAGTGTCCAAAATTGCCCTTAGTGTTGGGTGGGGTTACTGGGTTATGGGGGTAGGGTGGAGGTGTTGACCTTGGGTAGGGTGCTCTTTCCAAGAGCCGGTGCAGACTCAAAGGGCTGAATGGCCTCCTTCTGCACAGTAAATTCTATGATAATCTATGATTAATCTAGGACAAAGGTTCGGCACAACATCGTGGGCCGAAGGGCCTGTTCTGTGCTGTATTTTTCTACGTTCTATGTTCTATGTTCTAACTTCCTGTAGAACTCAACCGGGAACACATCCGGTCCCGGGGTCTTGCCCGCCTGCATGCTCCCCAACCCCTTAACCAGCTCCTCCATCCTGACCGGGGCCCCCAAACCTTCTACCTGCCCCTCCTCCACCCTCGGAAACCTCAATTGGTCCAGGAAATGCCGCATCCCCTCCCCTACCCTTTTCGGGGGTTCTGACTTGTACAAGTTCCCATAGAAGTCCCTAAAGACCTCGGTCGCGATTCTCCGCTCCCGCGACGAAGTGCCCACGCCGTCGTGAATGCCGTCGAGGTTCACGACGGCGCGAAACGGCCCCTATCCCGACCGATTCAGGGCCCGATAATGGGCTAGGAGCGGGGCCACGTCATTCACACGCGCCAGGCCTTGTCGCCACGTAAAGGCAGCACCGCATACATGGCGCGGCCGGCGACGCATAACTGGCGTCACCCGCGCATGCGCGTGGTTGCCGTCCTCTCCGAGTCCGCCCCGCAAGAAGATGTCAGACGGATCTTGCGGGGCTGCAGAAGAAAGGAGGTCCTCCTTCAGAGAGGACGGCCCGACGATCGGTGGGCACCGATCGCGGGCCAGACCCCATTTGAGGCCCCCCCCCGGTGCAGGATCCCCCCTCGCCCCCCCACAGGCCGCCCCCCCCCTGCGTTGCCGCGCTGTTCCCGCCAGCAGCGACCAGGTGTAGACGGCGCTGGGGGGAACCCGCCGTTTTGGCCTGGCCGCTCGGCCCATCCGGGCCTGAGAATAGCAGGGGTGCCGGAGAATTGCCATTTTGGGTGTCTCGGGCGATTCTCCGGCCTACGCAGAGCGGAATTGACGGGGCCGTTCTCGCCGCTTGGGAGAATCACGGGAGGGCGTCGGACCAGCGTCGCGGGAAATTTTGGCCCCTGTCCCTGTTTCCCCCAATTTCCCTAGCTGCCTCCTTCCTTCGCAGCTGGTGCGCCAGCATCCGACTCGCAAAACCACAGTTCTTGTTAACTACCATTTCGACTGGATTGATTGGTATCAATTTAATGAGCTAGATTTTTTTTACGATGGAAGCCGTTTTAAAACCAGAATGCCTCGAACTTGACCTCAGGCGCCGGAGGCGACGCCAATACTTGAGTATTGGCTCAATTTGAGTCCTACCTCAGCTCCTTCGCCGCCGAGGTCTCCCCAGAAATTAAACAGCGTCTCCTCAACGCCCGGGTGAGCCACAGGATTTTCCAACTCATCAGAGACGTGGCCTCATACACGGAGGCAGTGGAGCTGCTCAAACGACAGTTCGTGAGGCCGGTGAATGAGGTACTCGCTCGACACCTCCTGACCACGCGGCGTCAGCGCCAGGGTGAGTCTCTGGCTGAATATCTGCGTGAACTGAGAGTACACGTCTGCAGTTGTAACTGCAGGACTGTCACAGCGGTCGAGCACGCGGAGCTGATGGTCTGGAACACCTATGTGGCTGGTGTCCGGTCCAGCTACATCCGGCAGCGGCTTCTAGAAAAGGGGGCCCTCAACCTCGAGGAGACTGTGAAGCTGGCTACCTCGCTGGAAGTGGCCTTCCAGAGCCTGGATGCCTTCCCATCCGACCACGCGGCATCCTCGGGGACATCGGAGGCGCAGGCATCACCCGACCCAGGCGTGCCTCATTCCTGCGCCGCATGGCAGCCGTCCAGCTCCAGAGGATCATGCTGTTACTTCTGCGGTCAGGGCCAGCACCCCAGGCAGCGTTGCCCGGCTCGCAACTCCACATGTAACGAGTGTGGCAATAAGGGCCCCTATGCTAAGGTATGCCTACCTGAGCCTAAAAATCAAATTCAAAAACCAAAAGCCTGTCAAGCCCGGTCTGTGACCCCGCAGCGTGGCATCGTGCCTGCCCAGAGCGGCCTCTTCTGATGTGTCACTCGCCGCGTGCGACCCGTTGGGGCAGCCATCTTGGCCGTTGTCGTCGACTCCACCCGCCGCGTGCGATCCATGGGGGCCGCCATTTTGTCCGACTTCATCGACGCCGCCATTTAGCGACCAGCACGACACTCATCGCCATCAACTCAGCTCCATTCAATTTGATCAGTCCCGGCCTTGCCATCTTCAAAGCTCGATGATGGCCATCAGCCAAAAATGGGCAGGAGACATCCTGCCTCTTCGACTCCGGGAGCACGGAAAGCTTCGTCCACCCCGACATGGTAAGGCGCTGTTACCTCCAGGTCCTCCCCATCTTACAAGTCATATCCCTAGCTTCCGGATCACACTCTGTGCCGATCCGGGGGTACTGCACCACCAACCTGGCAATACAGGGCGTCGAATACGCCAATTTCAAACTCTACGTCCTCCCCCATCTCTGCGCCCCTCTCATACTGGGTTTAGACTTTCAGTGCAACCTCCGTAGTCTAACCCTGAATGTCGGAGGACCCCTGCCCCCTCTCACCGTCTGTAGCCTCGCGATCCTGAAGGTCGTCCCTCCCTCGCTCTTCACAAACCTCACCCCAGACTGTAAGCCCGTCGCCACCTGGAGCAGACAGTACAGTGCTCATGACAAGGCCTTCATCAGGTCAGAGGTCCAGCGACTCCTGAGGGAAGGGATAATTGAGGCCAGTAACAGCCCCTGGGGAGCACAAGTGGTGGTCGTCAGGACCGGGGAGAAACACCGGATGGTCATCGACTACAGTCAGACAATCAACCAGTACATGCAACTCGATGCGTACCCCCTTCCCCGCATATCTGATGTGGTCAATCAGATTGCGCAGTACCGAGTCTTCTCTACAGTGGACTTGAAGTCCACGTACCACCAGCTCCCTATCCGCCCGGAGGACCACCAATACACTGAGGCAGATGGCCATCTCTTCCATTTCCTCAGGGTCCCCTTCGGCATCACCAACGGGATTTCGGTCTTCCAACGAACGATGGACCGAATGGTCGACCAGTACAGGCTGCGGACCACGTTCCCGTACTTGGATAATGTTACCATGACCTGCAGGACCACGACGCCAACCTTCAAAAATTCCTCCGCACCGCCCGACTCCTTAATTTGACATATAATGAGAAATGCGTTTTCCGCACAACCCGGCTAGTCATCCTCGGCTATGTCGTGGAAAATGGAGTCCTAGGGCCTGACCGCGAACGCATGTGCCCCCTCCTCCAACTCCCCCTCCCCCACTGCCCCAAGGCCCTGAAAAGGTGCTTGGGGTTCTTCTCCTACTATGCCCAGTGGGTCCCCAACTACGTGGACAAAGCCTGCCCATCATTAAGTCCACCACTTTTCCCCTGACGGCTGAGGCCCCCCTGGCCTTCAACCGCATCAGATCCGAAATTGCCACGGCCACGATGCACGCCGTGGACAAATCCATCCCGTTCCAGGTGGAAAGCGATGCGTCTGACTTTGCCCTGGCAGCCACTCTTAACCAGGCAGAGAGGCTATGTTGCCTTTTTTTCCCGTACCCTCCATGCCTCCGAAATTCGACACGCCTCTGTTGAAAAGGAGGCGCAAACCATTGTGGAAGCTGTGTGGCACTGGAGGCATTACCTGGCCGGCAGGAGATTCACTCTCCCCACAGACCAACGGTCGGTTGCCTTCATGTTCAACAACACGCAACGGGGCAAAATTAAGAACGACAAGATTTTGCGGTGGAGGTTCGAGCTCTCCACCGATAGCTACAACATCTTGTATCGTCCTGGGAAGCTCAATGAGCCCCCAGATGCCCTGTCCCGTGGCACCTGCGCCAACGCGCAGGCTGACCGGTTATGGGCCATCCACAACGACCTCTGTTACCCGGGGGTCACCCGGCTTCTCCACTTTGTCAAGGACCGCAACCTGCCCTACTCCACAGAGGAGGTCAGGGCCATGACCAGGGACTGCCAAGTCTGTGCGGAGTACAAGCCGCACTTCTATCGGCCAGACAAGGCCCACCTGGTGAAGGCCTCCCGCCCTTTTGAACGCCTCAGTATGGATTTCAAAGGGCCACTCCCCTCCACTGATCGTAACGTGTACCTTCTCAACATTGTTGATGAGTACTCACATTTTCCTTTCGCCATCCCATGCCCTGACATGACCTCTGCCACAGTCATCAAGGCCCTGCACAGCATCTTCACCCTGTTCGTTTTCCCCACTTATATTCACAGCGTTCGGGGATCCTCATTCATGAGCGATGAGCTGCGTCAGTACCTGCTCAGTAAGGGCATTGCCTCGAGCAGGACTACCAGCTACAACCCCAGGGGAAACGGACAGGTGGAGAGGGAGAATGCTACGGTCTGTAAGGCCATCCTTCTGGCCCTACGGTCTAAAAGTCTCCCAGTCGTCCGCTGGCAGGAGGTCCTCCCTGACGTGCTCCACTCCATCCGGTCACTGTTGTGTACTGCCACTAACACCTGGAGTATTGTGTTCAGTTTTGGTCTCCTTACTTGAGAAAGGACGTACTGGCACTGGAGGGTGTGCAGAGGAGATTCACTAGGTTAATCCCAGAGCTGAAGGGGTTGGATTACGAGGAGAGGTTGAGTAGACTGGGACTGTACTCGTTCGAATTTAGAAGGATGAGGGGGGATCCTATAGAAACATATAAAATTATGAAGGGAATAGATAGGATAGATGCGGGCAGGTTGTTTCCACTGGCGGGTGAAAGCAGAACTAGGGGGCATAGCCTCAAAATAAGGGGAAGTAGATTTAGGACTGAGTTTAGGAGGAACATCTTCACCCAAAGGGTTGTGAATCTATGGAATTCCTTGCCCAGTGAAGCAGTTGAGGCTCCTTCATTAAATGTTTTTAAAATAAAGATAGATAGTTTTTTGAAGAATAAAGGGATTAAGGGTTATGGTGTACGGGCCGGAGAGTGGAGCTGAGTCCACAAAAGATCAGCCATGATCTCATTGAATGGCGGAGCAGGCTCGAGGGGCCAGATGGTCTACTCCTGCTCCTAGTTCTTATGTTCTTATGTTCTAACGAGACCCCTCACGACCGTCTATTTGTCTTTCCCAGGACGTCGATCTCCGGGGTCTCGCTTCCTACCTGGCTCACGACTCCTGGGCCGGTACTCCTCGGAAGCACGTGAGGAGCCATAAGGCCAACCCCTTGGTCGAGAGGGTTCACCTCCTCCATGTGAACCCTCAGTACGCAAATGTGACACGGGCGGCAGGACACAGTCTCCCTCAGGGACCTGGCCCCTCTGGGTACCCCTGCGCCCACCATCACCTCACCGCTTCCTTCTACCTCCCCATCTACCCCATCAACTGGTACCCCGGCACCCACCATCACCTCACCGCTTCCTTCTACCTCCCCATCTACCCCATCAACTCATCCGGGGTCCATTAGCACTGCCCCTGCGCCGTCACCCTATCCGGGACCCTGTTGTGAGGACGACGTGCTCCCGGAGACGAAGGTCTCGACGCCAGCGCCTGCACTGCGATGTTAACAGCGGACAATACATCCTCCCGTGAGACTGAACCTGTGAGTCCACTTCACCCCCGCCGGACTTTCTTTTTAACAGGGGGTGAATGTGGTGAGCCACGTATGGCTGTTGTATATATTCTTGTATTTACTCACTGTTACTGTTGTTGTGTTGATGTTGTTGTTGGCTCTGCCTGTGGCTCCGCCCCTCTGAGAATGTATATAACCCATCGATCCGGGACAGCCTCTCAGTGCGGGAGGAGCTACTGGTGGGCACATTCTAGCTGATTAAAACCACAGATCTTGTTAACCACCGTTTTGACTGGATTGATTGGTATCAAACTGTCCAAGTCTATTCAGCCTCTCCACATAGCTCACACCCTCAAGACCAGGCAACATCCTGGTAAACCTCCTCTACACCCTCTCCAAAGCCTCCACATCCTTCTGATAGTGTGGCGACCAGACATGTGTGCAATTTCCAAGTGCGGCCATACCAAAGTTATGTACAGCTGTAGCATGACTTGCCAGTTTTTATACTCGATGCCCCGTCCAATGAAGACAAGCATTCGGTATGCTTTCTTGACTACCTTGTCCACTTGTGTTGCCACCTTCAAAGATCTGTGGACCTGCACGCCCAGATCTCTCTGACTTTCTACATTCCTAAGAGTTTTGCCATTTACTGTATATTTCCCCTCTATGTTAGACCTACCTAATTGCATTACTTCACATTTGTCCGGATTAAACTCCTTTTGCCATTTCCATGCCCAAATCTCCAACCTATCTATGCCTTCCTGTATCCTCTGACAATCCTCAACACTATCTGCCACTCCACCAACCTTGGTGTCATCCGCGAACTTATTAATCAGACCGGCTACAGTTTCCTCCAAATCATTTATGTATATTACAAACAACAGAGGCCCCAGCACAGATCCTTGCGGAATACCACTAGTCACAACCTTCCATTCAGGAAAACACCCTTCTACTACCCTTTGCCTTCTGTGACCGAGTCAATTCTGTATCCATCTTACCACCTCACCTCTGATTCCGTGTGACTTCACCTTTTGAACCAGTCTGCCATGAGGCCCCTTGTCCAAGACTTTACTCAAGTCCATGTAACAACATCCACCGCCCTTCCCTCATAAATCATATTTGTCACCTCCTCAAAAAACTCGATCAAGTTAGTCAGGCACGACCTCCCCTTCACAAAACCATGCTGTCTATCACTAATGAGAACATTTGTTTCCAAATTGGTATAAATTATGTCCCTGAGAATTCTCTCCAATAATTTACCTACTACCGACGTTATGCTCACCAGCCTATAGTTTCCTAGATTATCCCTGCTACCTTTCTTAAACAGTGGTACCACATTAACTATTCTCCCGTCCTCTGGGATCTCACCTGTAGCCAATGAGGATACAAAGATGTCAGTTAAGGCACCAGCAATTTCCTCCCTTGCTTTCCTCAGTATTCTGGGGTAAATCCCATCCGACCCAGGAGACTTATCTGCCTTAATTTCTTTTAAAAGACCCAATAACTCCTCCTTTCCGATGTTAACATGACCCAGACTGTCCACGCACTCTACCCAACAATCATCTTCCACAAAGTAATTTCCTTGGTGAACGGTAGCACAGTGGTTAGCACAGTTGCTTCACAGCTTCAGGGTCCCAGGTTCGATTCCCGGCTTGGGTCACTGTCTGTGCGGAGTCTGCGCATTCTCCCCATGTCTGTGTGGGTTTTCTCAGGGTGCTCCGGTTTCCTCCCACAGTCCAAAAATGTGCAGGTGAGGTGAATTGACCATGCTAAATTGCACTTAGTGTCCAAAAAGTTTGGGATTACTGGGTTATGGGGATAGGAGGTGTGGGCTTGAGTGGGGTGCTCTTTCCAAGGGCCTGTGCAGAATCGATGGGCCGAATGGCCTCCTTCTGCACTGTAAATTCTATGATTCTATGATTCTATATGATGCAAAGTACTGATTTAGTACTTCGCCCATTTCCTCTGGCTCAACACACAGATACCCCCCACTGTCCTTAAGTGGTTCAATCCTTTCCCTGGCCACCCTCTTGCTTTTTACATATGAATAAAAAGCTTTGGGATTCACCTGAATCCTACTTGCCAAGGACCTTTCATGACCCCTCTTAGCTCTCCTAATTTCCCACTTAAGTACCTTCCTACTTTCTTTATACTCCCCAACGGTTTCGACTGTCCCCACCCTTGTGGACCGTACAAAAGCCTCCTTTTTCTTTTTGACAAAGTTCACAATATCCCGCGTTAGGCAAGGCCCCCTAAACTTCCCATACTTATCCTTTGTTCTCTGAGGAACATGACTTTCCTCAATCCTAATCAACTGTCACTTGAAAGACTCCCACAAGTCAGATGTTGATTTATCCTCCAACAGCCGCACACAATCCAAATTCTTCAATTCCTGTCTAATGTTATCGTAATTCGCCTTTCCCCAGTTTAGCACCTTAACGCAAGGGTTACCCTCATCCCTGTCCACAAGTACCATAAAACCCATGGAATTGTGGTCACTATTCCCAAAATGTTCCCCTATTGAAACCTCACCCACCTGTCCAGGCTCATTCCCCAATACCAGGTCCAGTACTGCCCCTTCTGTCTTCTGGGGTGACCGGCCTGGACGGGCCCAGCTGCTGCTCGGATGTCCCAGGTGGCATGATGCCACCCGTTCTGCCCACTGCCCACCAGATGCGGCAGGGACAGCAGGGGTGGGGTCCGAGGTGCTGCGGTGTTCCGGCACCTCCCCTGCGGGAATCACCGGCATGGGCCCCATCATCTCCTCCTCCCTCGGGGTGCCCGATGGCCCCTGGGCTAATAATAAACTAATATATTAGGGTCACAAATAGGCTTACATTAACACTGCATTGAAGTTACTGTGAATATCCCCTAGTCGCCACACTATCTCCTCCCTCAGAGTGCCTGATGGCCCCCGGGCTACTCTTTAGGGTAGGGGTGCAAGGGGAGCTAACCCCTGAGGCACCCCAGCCACCTGGCACTGCCTAGTCCTGGAGGTCCGCTCTGATCTCGATCAGGGTCCGCACGGTCACGGTCATGGAACACAGGGAGTGGACCATCTCCGTCTGGAATTGTGCCACATCACGCTGTGACTGTGCCACCACCTTCTGGGTGTGTGTCACATCAGCCAGTGACTGTGCCATCTCCCTCTGTGACTGGGCCGCAATGGCCAGCGCCTGGGCAATGCCGCCGATGTTCCAAGCCGTGGCCTGCTGTGATGGGCCACGCTCAGGAGCGCCACTGCAATGTCCAGGTGGCCCTGGGATATGTTCATCTGTGAGGTGGCAACCCAGTCCTGGGCCTCAGCCAGCGCCTGCACAGAATGCTCCAGACCTTGGACATGCTGACCCATAGCCAAAATCGTAGCTCCCAAAGCCTCCACCGCGGTCACCACCCGTTCGGTGTTGGCCTGGGAGGCATGCATTGTCGGCACCACCTTCTGCTCCTGCAAGCGGTTGGACTCCTCCATTTGCCCCTCCAGGTGCTGGATGCTTGCTGACAACCCTTCATGTAGTCCATGGCTCTGCAACTGCATCTCTACTATGGATGGGGATGTCAGTTCCAAATGCTCGAGACCTCCTGGACGGCAGCTAGTCCCTGTGATCAGCCTGCCCTCTGTCCGTCCGCCCCCTCAGGTGCTCTTACCTCCACCTGCTGCACCGGATCAACTGTGTGGTGCGCACCAAATAGTGTCCCAGGAGCCTCTTCACTAAAGTGCCCAACCGAGGTGAGTGTCTCTGGGATGGTGGAGGGTGTTGGAGACAGCTGTGACGGGAAATCTGTGTCACCCTCCGATCCAAGCTCCGGGGTCCCCTGGGACGTGGGCGGTGGGCTGTTGTCCAAGCTCCTCTCAGCGTCCCTGATCAGCTCATGGGGGTGGCCCAGCTGTGGCACTGGTTTGGGCGGGGGACGCCAGATGGACCCACCCTATCACCAGCAGGTCCTGCAAGACACAAGACAAGATGCATGATTAGACTGCAGGCCGGGGGGAGTGGGGCGGCGTGTGGGTGGACATGTGGGTAGTGGTGGTGTTGGTGTGGGGGTGGTATGGGGGTAAAGGTGGTGGGGGGGTTGGGGGGTGCTGGCACACGCGTCATGGGGAACCGCAACTAAGCGGGTCTCAATTCCTTGTCCTCAGCCGAGCTCCACCTCGGCATGTGGGGCAGGGTGGGTGTTCAGCCATCCTCCTGGTGGGGGGGTGGTAGGGATACAGGTGTGTGGGACGCGGGTTACTGACGGGGGCACAGTGCGCCTACTCACCCAGGTCACCCTGAGGAGGTCGAGCAGTTTTGTCCGGCACTGCTGGCCCGTTCAGACGTTGTTGCCCCCGTGCTCACGGCCTCTGCCACCTGCACCCAGGCACAGCGAACGGCGGCAGCTGGCAGCCTCCTACTATGGGCAGGAAAAAAGACCATCCCCTGCTCCTCCACCATGTCCAAGAAGGTCTCCAGCTCAGCATCAGTAAACCTCAGGCTGCTGTCCTCGCTGCCATCGTGTTGGCTGGGGTGGTGAGTGTGGGGAGTGAAGTGTGTATATGCGGCTGCAGTTTGTCAGCCTTTGAGTGAAAATCGGGAAACCAGCGAATCTGGCACCATTTCTCATTGGAATCGATTGTGTTCCACGTAACCCCTTAGCAGGAATCGGTCCAGGTGTGGCGGCAGTTTTTCTGTCGTGAAAGTCCACAAATTCTGCGTTGGCGTAAACACTTAGGGCGGGATTCTTCAATACCCAACGCCAATATCTTAATCAGCGATCGGGCGGAGAATTCCTGTTTACGTCCGAATCGGGGGCGCCACCTGTCTTCGGATGCTCCGCCCCCTCCAAAACGCCATCATTGGGGAGTATGCCACACGCCGTTGGGATGGCCTCAGGATGTCACCTGAAGGCCCTCCCCTGATGCTCCGCCCCCGATGGGCCGAGTTCTCGATGGCACGGTTCACTTGTGCTCTCAGTTTTCATTAGCCTCGCATGGCGGCTGCACACTGTGTCCAGCGCCGCCACAGTCGTGGGGGGTGGGGAGCCCCTGGCCAGGGGAACTTTGGCGAGGGCTGGGGGGACTGGTGGAGGGTGGTCCGGGAGTGCCGATGGTGGGTCCAGGGGGGCATTATCTGGCAGGTCGGGTCCACGCGCGGCCGACGCCATGTTGCACAACGCGACCGCTGCAGGTCGTCGGCATGCATGTGAGCAGCCATGGACCCGAACATTCTCCAGCCGTTTTTGGCGCGGGAGCCAAGACTTTTACCCGGTGTCGCTGCTAGCCTCTCACCGGTCCCAGAATCGCTGAAGGTTTGCTGCCAATTTTGGCATCGTAAAACGCCACAGTTCCCATGCCGCCATCGGCACTTAGCCACAAAATCGGAGAAGCCAGCTCTTAGTCTCAGAAACGGAGAATCCCACCCAGGGTGCAATGGTTCAAGAAGATTTAATACCACCTTCACATGACATTAAGGGATGGACAATAAATGCCAACCTTGCCCAAATCCCAAGAAATAATATATGTTTAAAAGTTTTAATGATGCAATGTTTTAAATATGTCAGTAATTTAGAAGCTTTCTGCTCTATGGTTTATATTGTATAACCACCAATGCAACACTGCAAATTATTTTAATATGTATGAAGAGTAATACAAGTGTAATTAGAGCTTGGCTGATTAGTGTTATTATTGCTCTACTTTATTTGACAAATGATGAATATGTAGCAGGAGCAGTATTTCCATGTTAGAACAATTGCAGCAAAATTCTTTGGTGATGGGCCAGTGCTTGTAGAACATATTTAGCAAAATGCTCAACAGAATGTAAATTCCCTGCAGTTTGAATCTTTTACATGTTCAAAGCAATTGAGTGAATTACTAAAATTAAATCTTCAATTCTAACCTTATGCTAGTTTTACAGATAACCTGATGTTATACAGTAATTGTTGTGAAAACTATCAGTTGCTCAGAGGAAATGAGTTTGGAGGTAATAAGTTAAAGCTGTATTTAACATGCTTGTGTCTTTAAGGTTGTCTCTGATACTGCCTATGCAGAAGTCATTTAAATGTAGATATGTTGAAGTCAATGTTAGCAGAATCACAAAATTATTACAGCACAGGAGGCCTTTCAGCCCATCATGTCTGTGCCAGCTCTCTGAATGAGCAATGCATCTAGTGCCATTCCTCTCCTTCTCCCCATTTCCATTTTCGATAATAATCAAATTTATCCTTGAATGGCTCGATTGAACCTACCTCCGCCACACTCACAGGCAGCGCATTCCAGATGTTAACAACTTGCTGCATAAAAAAGTTTCACCTCATATCCTCACTACTTCTTTTGCCAATTATCTAAAATCTGTGCTCTCTCGTTTCAATCCTTCCATCAGGGGAAACAATTTTGCCGATCCAGACCCTGGATGATTTTAAATGTCTCTATCAAGTCACCTCTCAACTTTACCTCTTCAGGAAAACAGTACCAACTTCTCCAATCTACGATCTAATTGAAGTTCCTCAATCCTGAAACCATTCTCGTGAATCTTTTCTGCACTGTCTCTGATGGCTTCACAGAGATAGTGGCCGGGATTCTCCGAGCCTCCACGCTGAAATCGCGCTCGGTTCGGAGGCGGAGAATGGGGCGTCAGACCCGCGATCGGGTCCGACGGCGGGAAGCGATCCTCCAGCAACTGGAGAATCGGCGTCAGTCACTCACACGCGGTCGACACGGCTCCAGTCGGGGTCCGTTGAAAGAGGCCCCCTCGGTGATTCTCCGTGGTCAGCCGAGTTTCTGCTAGCGTGGTTCACGTATGGTTCCACCGTGCGGGAGCTCGGTGTCGCAGCTGTGGTGGTCATCCTGGTGGGACAGGGGGGATCAATCTCCGAGGGGGCCTCCATGATGGCCAGGCCCGCGATCAGGGGCCACCGATCGGCGGGCGGGCGCAATCAGGGGTGGGCCTACCTTTTTCTGCGCTGGCCCGCTGTGTGGCTCTGCCATGTCGCGCAGGGCCGGCGTCAACACTTAGCCGCCATTTTGAAGAATCCCGGCCCGTGTTACGGTGGATTGGCCCTTGTTCATGGAGGGAGGCTGGATGAAGGGAATAGAAAACAATGTAGGTCATCACAAGCTTTTAATAAATATGATGTATGCTGGATGCAAGTGTTTTTTTTAACATACCAGTAGGTCTCCCATGATGCTACTCGTAGAGAACTAGCACTTGGTTTAGAGGAGCATTTACAGAATTACAGAAAGGGGCTATTTGATCCATTTTGTTTCAACCACATTTAATTTAAGAACAATCCAGTTTTCCCACTACCCTGTTCTTTCTCCATGTCACAGCATTTTCTTCTCATTCAAATATTTATCCATTTCCTTTTTGTATTTCGCTGTTAAATCTGTATTCACCACCCTATCAGGCAGAGCATTCCAAATCCCAACCATTCGTTGCATAAAATAGATTTTCCTCATGCCTCTGGTTCATTTGCCTGTCACCTTAAATCAGTGCCCACTCATGAATAACCTTCTAGCTGCTGGAAACAGTTTCTCTTTATTTACCCTTCATGATTTAAGTCAATCACCCTTCCTCTTAAGCTTCTCTGCTCTAAGAAGAACAGCCCCTGCTTCTCCAGCCTATCCACATTACTGTAATCCTTCTGGCGCGATTCTCTTGCTGCATTGCGCTCAAGCAAGAACACAACACGGCCAGAGAATCCCAGAAGAGGCCTCCAGTCGACCTCCTGAAAGCCTCTGTGCCTTGCGGGATTCACCAAAATCCCGCGAGCCATCGGAGTCAGAACTCCGCCCAAAATGGGTAGGACCGAATGACACTCGCGGAAGTAGGTCATAAACCTACTTATGACCTACCTGCCCGGGATCCACCGGCCTAGGGAGGCTGCAGCCAGGCGCCAATCAATGCTGGTCCACATAAACACGAACCAGGTGGAACCGAGGGGGTCTCCCGAGCCAGCAGAGAGCCAGGGGGTCGGGGTAAGTGCAGGGTGGCTCCCTGGCCTTCCCCCTGGAATGCAGGCACCTTGGCACTGCCCAGTTGCCACCTTGGCATTGCCATCCAGGCACTGCCAAGGTGCCTGAGTAGCACAGCCAAGCCGGCAGGAGAGGTGCTAGGGTAGCAAGGGCGAGGGGTGAGCTGGACCATGCGCATGAAATGAGAGTGGAGGGGGGTGGATTGAAAGGTGGGGGAGTGCAGGGCAAGTAAGCCGGGGCCTCTGGGTGGTTCGGGGGTGATGGCTGGGAGTCCTAGAAGAGAGGGAATGCTGTAAGGGGGCTTACCTCATAGCGGGGTATCCTCACTTGGGGGGCTGTGGGTAGTGCTCATGTGTGTGGAGGTGACATTTCCCATGGGTGGGAGGTGTGGGGGACACACAAGCTCACATAGGGATCAGGGCACCCTTTCAAAATCGCTACCTGATCTCTGCATTCAGCTCCCCAGTGCTAAAAGAATTCTGGGCATGATTCTCCGGCCATGCTGCACTCGAGAGAGAGCACAACGAGGCCGGAGAATACCACTAAGGCGAAGTTGTGGTCCAACTGAAGGCTTTAATAAGCTAGATGTTTCCCCCAGCAGCTCAGGTACAGAAAGAAGGCTGCTGGGGCGGCACGGGCTCTTATACCCCACCGTGAAGGGCGGAGCTACCATACAGCTTGACCAATAGGAAACATACAATATCTACCAATTGTGTTCCAGCATTACCAAGTACCGTAATACCTCTACACAGACTACCACATTCACCCCCTGTTAAAAAAGAATCTGGTGGGGATGGTGGCTTGCTATTACAACATGGTGACGTGGTAGAGGTTACAGTTATGGAGGTACCGTAATACCTCCGTACAGCGTTTTATAACTATTTACAGATTCATAATTAACTATACACTTTAAAATGAAGCAATCAGTCGATCGGGGGCCCTGGTCGTCCTCTGTGATCGCCGAAGCTTCGGCAGTGACGCCGGTGGAGTTTTGGGCGTCTGTGACTCCGGGAACGTGGCCTCGATCTCTGTGACAGCTTCAACATCCCTAGACGGCGCTGGTGGGGAAAACGGTTGACCTGGAAAGGGAGCGTCTGTGGGGTGCGTCGGTGGGTGGGGGGGGGCCTAGACGGGGCCGGCGGAAGGACCGATCCTCCTGTAAGGTACACTGGAGGGAGGGAGGGTGGGACTGGTGGCTGGGGTGTGCGTGGGGATCCGGCGGGCGCCAGGTCTCGTAGGGTGACCGTATCTTGTCGGCCGTCGGGGTATGCCACGTAGGCGTACTGGGGGTTAGCTTGGAGAAGATGGACCTTCTCAACCAACGGATCCGACTTGTGCGCCCGCACGTGTTTTACGAGCAGGATGGGTCCGGGAGCTGCCAGCCAGGTCGGGAGCGAGGTCCCAGGGGAGGACTTCCTGGGGAAGACAAGGAGACGTTTGTGAGGTATTTGGTTGGTCGTGGTACAAAGCAGTGACCGGATGGAGTGGAGTGCATCCGGGAGGCCATCCTGCCAGTGGGAGACTGGGAGATTCCTGGACCGTAGGGCCAGTAGGACGGTCTTCCAGACCGTTCCGTTCTCCCTCTCTTCCTGTCCGTTACCCCGGGGGTTGTAACTGGTCGTCCTGCTCGAGGCGATGCCCTTGCTGAGCAGGAATTGACGCAGTTCGTCGCTCATAAAGGGGGACCCCCTATTACTATGTATGTAAGCGGGGAACCCGAACAGTGCAAAGATGCTATGGAGGGCCTTGATGATGGTGGTTGCAATCATGTCGGGGCAGGGGATGGCGAATGGGAACCGGGAGTACTTGTCAATCACGTTCAGGAAGTACGTGTTGCGGTCAGTGGAGGGGAGGGGGCCTTTCAAGTCCATGCTGAGGCATTCAAAGGGATGGGAAGCCTTTATCAGGTGCACTTTCTCTGGCCGGTAAAAGTGCAGTTTGCACTCCGCGCAGATTTGGCAGTCCCTGGTGGCTGTCCTGACCTCCTCGATGGAGTAGGGCAGGTTGTGGGTCTTGATAAAGTGGAAAAGGCGAGTGACCCCAGGGTGGCAGAGGTCCTCGTGGAGGGCTCGGAGGCGGTCCACTTGCATCAGGAGGCTCGTTTAGCTTCCCGGGACAATACAAGATCTCGTAGTTGTAGGTGGAGAGTTCGATCCTCCACCGCAAGATCTTGTCGTTTTTTATCTTGCTCCGCTGTGCATTATCGAACATGAAGGAAACCGACCGTTGGTCAGTGAGGAGAGTGAATCTCCTGCCGGCCAGGTAATGCCTCCAATGTCGCACAGCTTCTACTATGGCCTGGGCCTCCTTTTCGACTGAGGAGTGGCGGATTTCGGAAGCATGGAGGGTACATGAGAAGAAGGCCACGGGTCTGCCCGCTTGGGTGACGGTGGCTGCCAGAGCTACGTCAGATGCGTCTCTCTCGACCTGGAAGGGGAGGGACTCGTTGATGGCGTGCATCGTGGCCTTTGCAATGGCTGCTTTGATGCGGCTGAAGGCCTGGCGGGCCTCTGTCGACAGGGGAAAAGCTGTGGATTGGATCAGGGGACGGGCCTTGTCCGCATAGTTGGGGACCCACTGGGCATAGTCAGAGAAAAACCCCAGGCAGCGCTTCAGGGCTTTAGAGCAGTGAGGGAGGGGGAACTCCATAAGGGGGCACATGCGTTCAGGGTCGGGGCCTATAACTCCATTTCGCACTATGTAGCCGAGGATGGCTAGGCGGTCGGTGCTAAACACGCATTTATCCTTGTTGTATGTAAGGTTAAGGATCTTTGCGGTCTGGAGGAATTTTCGGAGGTTGGTGTCGTGGTCCTGCTGGTCGTGGTCGCAGATGGTCACATTATCGAGATACGGGAATGTTGCCCGTAAACCGACGGTTTAGAAAGTAGAGTTTATGCATGAGTAGTGATTTACTGTGTATAATAAATGTGCTTTGATTTGAATCTTACTAATTGGTGTGTTGAGTTATTGATCATTACTTGAACTTGAACCTCGTGGCGGTATCATAAAGGAACCTGGTGACTCGAGAGCAAAGGTTATAAAACAGAGCCAATTGAACCAACCAAAAGTTAGCAACATATTACTGGCGACATCCTGACGGGACCCGATCTAGCAGTGGCTTAACCACTCCGGGAGAACCCAAAAATTTGAATTTGAAATCCAATTGGGAACAGGAAAACCACAAGTGTTCAAGCAGTTCTGATCAATCCTCATGATTCGGAAGTGTGTTACTGCATGCGTAACTAACAGGGCGATAAGGTAAACTGATGTTGCGACAAACCTGTCGGGAGTTTGTATTCCGGAAAATAGCAAAAGCTGTACCCATAATTAGAGCACCGCCTTAATACCCCTTGTTCCAAATTTTAAGAGAAGTATTTAGAGAGGAAAGATGGCAATGCAGGCAATGCAACGCCTCATGAACCCTGAAGAATTTGTGGTCACAGCGACCAGCAGTAGAGTAGGACAGTGTCCCGTTTGGGAAGAGGAAGTCAGAAAGTACCTCAAAGGGAAAGGATGGCCCCTTTGAAGCAAATTCTGTGACAATGAGGAAACAGGACCCGGGAGTATAGGACATATTTGGTGGGAGGATCTGTCAGAAATTCATAGGAAAAGCTTGGGAAAAGCACGCAAGCCGATGGCAATCGTGTCCTGTTTGGCACAATTGCGAGGCACAGAGGAGGTCGTTCGGACGCTCCGTAAAGAGATAGAGGAGACACATTGAATGAGTAAGGTCGATGTGAGCGAGATAGAGAAGGAGAACCTAGAATTAAGAAGGAAGTTAGCAGCAAAGGACGGAGAGGTGGATGATGCCAAGTGGGCACACCAGTCTTGTCTGGCGCACCTAAGCAGCTTCAAATCCCAGTACGAAAAGGCCTATCAGGACACGCAACATGCAGTCCTGGTATGAGAGGAAACAGATTGCAAAGGCAGTGTCGCGACCTGAAGGCAGCGTTAAGAGCACTCCATACTACCACCATGGAGCACAGACAAAGCTCATTAGACCACGCAAATTGCCAGAAGCAGATTGCAGAACTGCAATCTCTGCTTTCAGTTCAAAAAGATTCCAGGAAACCTTTGGATCACAGTTAGATGAGGAAGACGGCCCTGACTGGGAAGAATTGAGTGAGACAGCGCAGAGATATGTTCAGGGAACATGTGCGCAGGGAAAGCCCCAGAAGAGAAAAGCGCCCCAACCCCCCACAGAGCAGATAGTTCAGGCTCCAATGAACCCAGTCACCACCCACCGCACAGCCACATCGCACGACACGGAATTTCTGTCCACAACCTCCTTAACAGTGACCCAATTACGGGACGCGTGCGATAAAATCAAACCGTTCCTCCCCACCTCAGACCCCCACAACGTCTTTGCCAGAGTAAAACAGCAGGCTACCATGTACGGCCTGGATGAGCGAGAACATTCCTCCGTAAGCATGTACGACTCCACAAGGCGGACTCGTTGGTTGAAAGGGTACAGCTACTCCACGCTAACCCGCAGTACGCCTACGTAGCGTACCCCGACGGCCGCCAAGATACTGTCTCCCTCAGGTACCTGGCACCAGCTGGTTCCACACACACACACCACTCCGACCCAGCGCCACCCTCCACTTCCCCGGCGCACCACACCGCAGCCCCCGCCGCAGGACAATCCGTCCACGCCCGAGGATGACGAGGAGTTCGGCATGCTCCCGGAGTCACCGAGGGCCAGACTGACATTGGAATTGCCGCCACCACTGCGGAGCTCCCAACGGCAGATCAAGTCTCCGGACCGACTGAACCTGTAACTTGATCAGGACTCCATTTTTTCTCTGTAGTTAAAACATGTACTTGTATATAGTTCTCCACCACCCCTGCCGGACTCAATTTTAACAGGGGGTGAATGTGGTAGTCAACACTGATGTATATATTAGGTGATTTGTGGTAAGGCCCTGTACTACAGGTACGGGGGTAGTTCCCTGCCTGCTGGTCCGCCCAGTAGGCGGAGTATAAATATGTGTGCTCCCCATACAGCAGCTATTTCGCCAGCTGCTGTAGGAGGCCACACATCTTCGTGTAATAAAGCCTCAGTTACATTCAACTCTCGTCTTTGTGTAATTGATCGTGCACCAGAGACTTTGACAGATAGGGGACAGTAGCACAAGGAGTACATTTGAAAACTGACAGCTTGGGCGAGATTCTCTCAGGCCAAGCCGGGTCGGAGAATCAGCGGGCTGGACGCGAATTGTGCGATGACGACACGATGCCGGTCCGCCGATTCTCCGGTGGGCAGAGAATCAGCGCCATTGGCGCCGGTCGGGGGCCGCGCCAGCGATTCTCTGCCCGGGATGGGCCGAGTGGCTGCCCAAAAAAGCCCGAGTCCCGCTGGCGCCGTTCACATCTGGTCTTACCCAGCGGGACCTCGACATCCATCCTGCGGGGTGCGGCCTGGTGGCCGGGGGGGTGCGGGGGGATCCGACCCCGGGAGGGGGCCTCCATCGTGGCCTACCGGGACCTACCGATCGGCGGGCCGGCCTCTCGTGGTGGAGGCCTTTATCGCTCCGCGCTGGCCCCTGTAGCCCTCCACCATGTTGCATTGGGGCCAGCACGGAGAAGGGAGCTACCGTGCATGCGCGCATTCGTGCTGGTTGCAGCGCGCATGCACAGACCCGCGGCGCCCATTTGACGCCAGTATCGGCAGCTGGAGCGGTGTGGGTCGCTCCAGTGCCGTGCCAGCCTCCTGGGGGGCTCAGGATCGCTGCTCCTGGGGGCCTGTTGACGCCGTCGTACAGGTAAAAGTTTTGAATCAGTGACTTTAACTAATGGTATGTGTTCTTTTTTTTAATAAACATTTTATTGAAGTATTTTTGGTATTACAACACCAACAAAATAAACAATGTACATGAATCTATTAAAATAGTGCAAAAGCCGTCTCCCTCCCTTACAGGTCCCACCTTTATTAACCCCTCACTCTAAGCTAAACTAACCCCCCGCCGCCCCCCTTCTGCTGACGTTTAATTTTCCGCAAAGAAGTCGATGAATGGTTGCCACCCCAGGGTGAACCCTAACAGTGACCCTTTCATGGCGAACTTGATTTTCTCCAAACAGAGAAAGCTAGCCATGTCCAATAGCCAGGTCTCCGACTTCGGGGGCTTTGAGTCCCTCCAAGCTAATAGTATCCGTCTCCGGGCTACCAGGGATGCAAAGGCCAGAACATCTGCCTCTTTCCCTCCTGGATTCCCGGGTCTTCCGACACCCCAAAAATCACCACCTCTGGACTCGGTGCCACCCTTGTTTTTACCACCGTGGACATGGCATCTGCAAACCCCTGCCAGAATCCCCTAAGCTTTGGACATGTCCAGAACATGTGGACATGGTTCGCTGGTCCTCCCGCACACTTTGCACACCAGTCTTCCACCCCAAAGGATCTGCTCATCCGGGCCACTGTCATGTGAGCCCGGTGAATGACATTGAATTGTATCAGGCTGAGCCTGGCACAGGTTGTGGACGCGTTGATTCTACTCAACGCATCCGCCAGAGACCATCCTCTATCTCTCCTCCCAGCTCCTCTTCCCACTTGCACTTCAGCTCCTCGGTCTGTGTCTCCTCTGACCCCATAAGTTCCTTGTAAATGTCTGAAATGCTCCCCTCTCCTACCCACTCTCTGGAAACTACCCTGTCCTGAATCCCCCTTAGTGGTAGGAGTGGGAAGGTTGACACCTGTCTACGTGGGAAGTCCCGCACCTGCAGGTACCTGAATTCATTTCCCCCCGTCAACCCAAACTTCTCCTCCTCATACTCGGAAAGCTCGCCTCTATAAACATATCCCCCATCCTCACAATCCCTTCTCTCCGCCATATCCGGAACCCCCCATCCATACTTCCCAGGGCAAATCGGTGATTATTACAGATTGGGGACCAGACCGATGCTCCATCTGCTCCCACATGTCTCCTCCATTGCCCCCAGACTCTCAGGGCCGCCACCACCACGGGGCTGGTGGAGTACCGTGCCGGCGGGAATGGCAGAGGCGCAGTTACCAACGCCCCCAGACTGGTGCCCTTGCCTGAAGCCGCCTCCATATGCTCCCATGCCGACCCTCCCCCCACCACCCACTTCCTGATCATGGCTATATTCGCCGCCCAGTAATAGTTACTAAAATTTGGCAGCGCCAGTCCGCCCTCTCCCCGACTCCGCTCAAGCATCACCTTCCTTACTCGCGGGGTCTTGCCCACCCAGGTAAAGCCAGTGATCACTTTGTTGACCCGTTTAAAAAAGGACCGCGGAATAAAAAAGGGGAGACACTGAAATACAAACAGGAATCCCGGGGGTACAGTCACCTTCACCGTCTGCACCCTCCCAGCCAGTGACAACGGAAGTGCGTCCCGTCTCCGAAAATCGTCCTTCATTTGGTCTACGAGTCGGGCCAGATTTAATTTATGCAGCCGGTCCCATTCCCGCGCCACTTGGATGCCTAGGTACCTAAAGCTTCCCCCTACTAATCTAAATGGCAGCTCCCCAATCGCCTCTCCTGTCCCCTCGCCTGGACCACAAACATCTCACATTTCCCGATATTTAGCTTATACCCCAAAACCGGCCAAATTCCCCTCGGATCCTCATGATTTCTTCCATCCCGTCTATTGGGTCCGATACATACAGAAGCAGGTCATTCGCATAAAGCGAGACTGTGCTCCACCCCCACCCCACCCCGGACCAGCCCCTTCCAGCCCCTTGAAGCTCTTAGAGCAATTGCCAGCGGCTCTATAGCTAGCGCAAACAACAGTGGGGAGAGGGGGCATCCCTGTCTCGCCTCCCGGTGCAGTCTAACGTAGTCCGATGTTGTCCTATTTGTCCGTACGCTTGCCACAGGAGCCTGATACAGCAACCTTACCCAGTCAATAAAGCCCCGCCCGAATCCGAACCGTCCCAATACCTCCGAATGGTATGTATTCTTTATTTACATTCTTGGTGTTGTCTTTTGTTTAAAACTGAGGATACAAAATCAGAAAGTAGACAGATGTGCCAGTAGTTTGCTGCTTTCTAACTGTCACAATTTCCACACTGCTGCATAAATGTGTGTGCATTTAACATACATGTTCAAATAACTTAAGAAAATTCAAGAATATTTGGCTCAGTTTCTGTTAACCATTGAAATATTGAAAAAAGTATCAGTTCTGAATTAAAAAATGATTGAAGAAAAGAGTTAATATCACTTCATTCTAAACTGGTATACTGAAAAATAGTTCTTAGAGGTTATCTGACAGCTGAATGAGTATGTCCTCTACCTGGTGTAATAATGTCTTATTGAGCCCAGGAATTTTTGATGTTTGACTTTGGCCTGTGCTGAGTTAGCTGTTCTTTGCTAGATAGTGATGCTGTGAATCTATTAATGTACTTGCACGTTTGCACACTTGATCTATGACAATTAGCAACCATCCACAGCAGACGCTATCGCCCTGACCCTACACTCAGCCCTGGAGCATCTCGACAGCAAGGACTCTTCCGTCAGACTCTTATTCATTGACCATAGCTCCGCCTTCAACACCATAATCCCAGCCAAGCTCATATCCAAATTTAGGACCTGGCTCCTCCCTCTGAAACTGGATCCTCGACTTCCTGACCCACAGACCACACTCAGTAAGGATAAACAACAACACCTCTTCCATAATAATCCTCAATACCGGGGCCCCGCAAAGGTGCGTACTTAGTCCCCTACTATACTCCTTATACACACTCGACTGTGTGGCAAAATTCGGCCCCAACTCCATCTATAAGTTTGCTGACAACACGACCATAGTGGGTCGGATCTCAAACAACGATGAGTCAGCTTACAGGAGGAATATAGAGAACCTAGTAGTGTGGTGCAATGACAACAATCTCTCCCTCAATGTCAGCAAAGCTAAGGAGCTGGTCATTGACTTCAGGAAGCAAAGTATTGTACACACCTCTGTCTGCATCTATGGTGCTGAGGTGGAGATGGTTGACAGCTTCAAATTCCTAGGTGTGCACATCACCAACAATCTGTCCTGGTCCACCCACGGCGACGCTACCACCAAGAAAGCACAACAGCACCTCTGCTTTCTCAGGAAGCTAAGGAAATTCGGCAGGTCCACATTGACTCTTACCAATCTTTACAGATTCACTGTAGAAAGCATCCTATCTGGCTGCATCACAGCCTGGTACGGCAACTGCTCGGCCCAATACCACAAGAAACTACCGAATCGTGAACACAGCCCAGTCCATCACGCGAACCGGCCTTCCATCCATTGAGTCTGTCTACATCTCCCGCTGCCTTGGGAAAGCGGGCAGCATAATCAAAGACTCCTCCCACCCGGGTTATTCTCTCTTCCAACCTCTTCCAATGGGCAGGAGATACAGAAGTCTGAGAACACGCACGAACAGACTCAAAAACAGCTCCTTCCCCGCTGTTACCAGATTCCTGAATGATCATCTTATGGACTGAACTGATCTCTCTACGCATCTTCTCTACTGTTGTTAGCACTATACTCCGTATGCTTCACCCGATGTCTGTGTATTTACAGTATGTATTTATCATATGTCCTATGTTTTTTCATACTTGGAACGATCAGCCTGGGCCGCACACAGAACAATACTTTTCGCTGTACCCCGGTACACGTGACAATAAATCTAAACCTAAACTTGCAAAAAATTGAATTGCCTCAAAACACTTGTAGCTAAATCGCAATCGTAAATATTTCAGACTGCCAAATTATCTCTTTTGATAACCTTTTCTTTACAAATGCTTTTCTGTACAAAGGCACAGTGCAGCTCTTTTTTTTGTTTTGAAACCCTGACGATAAATAAATTAGCCAGAAGACAGAAGCTCACAGTTATTCCTCCCTTGTAACAAAATATCCTGTGTCGAGCTTCATAAATATATTTTTTAATTATATCAAGAAATGGTTACGTACACGTGACCCACTAAAAGCTATGGGTCCTGACAGCATCACAGCCGTTGTGCTGCAGACTTGTGTTCCAGCACTAGTCACGCCCTTGCTAAACTGTTCCAGCACAGCTACAACACTGGCATCCAGCCAACAATATAGAAAATCACCCAGATGGAATTCTGTTTGCAAAAGATAGGAAAAATTCAATCCAGCCAATTACCACCTCATCAGTCAACTCTCAATCATCAACAAAATAATGAAAGGTACCGTTGATAGTGCAATCAAGCAGCACTTACTCAGCAATAATCTGCTTATTGATTTAAGTTTATGTTCTGCCAAGCACTCAACTCAGGACCTCAGTCCTCGTGCTCTAGACCTTTGGGCAAAGATAGATAAAAGAGCTGAATTCCAGCATTGAGGTGAGAGTTACTACATTTGACATCAAGGCAACATTTGATCGAGTGTAGCATCAAGGAGCCCAAACAAAATTGAAGTCAATGGGAATCAGGGGGAAAACTCTACACTGGCTGGAGCCATACCTAACACAAAGGGATATAGTTGTTGTTGGAAGCCAACTATTCCAGCCCCAAGATATCACTGCAGGTGTTCCACAGGCAGTGGTTGAGACCCAACCATCTTCAGCTACTTTATGAATGACCTTCCCACCATTAAGGTCAGAGGTGAGATGGTTATTAATAATTGCAGATTTTTCATTATCATTCACTACTCTTCAGGTATTGAAGCAGTCGGTGCCTGCATGGACAAATGAGTGGCAAATAATATTTCCACCACATAACTACCAGGCAATGACCATCTTCAACAAGAGAGATTCAAACCATCTCCCCTTGACATTTAATGGCATTACCATCCCTGAATCCTTCACTACCAACATCCTGGGGATTACCATTCACCAGAAACTGAACTGCTCCAGCTGTATAAATACTGTGACTACAAGAGTGGGAATTCAAAACTGAGTAACTCACCTCCTGATTCCCGAAAGCTTACCATCCACTGACAAGGCACAAGTCAGGAATATGATGGAATACTCTCCATTTGCTTGGATGACTGCAGCTCCAATAACATTAAAGAAGCTCGAAAGCATCTAGGGCAAAGCTTCATTGGTACCCCTTGCACCATTTTAAACATTCACTCCCTCCACCACTGACTCACAGTGTCAGCAATGTGTACCATCTACAAGATGCACTGCAGCAACTCACCAAGGCTCCTGCGACAGCACCTTCCAAACTCATGGCGTCTACCACCTAAAGGATAAGGACTGCAGCCAGATGGGAACACCACCGTTCCCTCCATGTTATACACAATCCCAATTTGAAAATACATCCTGTTGCTGGGTCAAAATACAGGAACGTTTGACAGAACAGTGCTATGGGTGTACAAGCAGTTGTTCATGATGTGAGCCACCACCACATTCTCAGGGGCAATTAGGAATGGGCAATAAATGCCTGTGATGTCCACATCCCACAAATGAATTTTTAAAATGTTTATCTAATGTTTTCTGTGCTAGTTTGACATTTCTTATTTTACAATGGGCTCTTTTCTTATTCATGATCCGTTATGCTTTCCAGCATGCCAAAAACAAGCTCATCTCCAGAAGGGATGTGATTAAATATTAATAGCTTGTTCACTGGAGTGGTCAAGCACAGAATTGCCACTTACTGAAATCATTCATGCCAGATTATTTTTTTTCTTATTGTCATGCCTGCAATGATTACCCAGCTTGACAGCAAGGGCAGATATGCATTTACCGCACAGACTTGATATTAGGGTTCTCTGCCCTTTCTAAGCAAACCAAGAATTATTTAATTCACAATCAGATAATAATTGTAACAAGCATCCATGGCTACTAAAATCTGGAATCAACAGGAAATTTGGGTTGTTAATCCTTAGCAATAGAGAATAATGTGAAGTCAAGTGCTGTAACCTTCTGTAACAACTGCCAGCAATGAGAGGATTTGCCTTTTGGTCACCATGTTCTGTTCTGTCTGCAGAAAAGGCTCTGTCAAGGTAAATGATGGTGAAATTGATCATAAGGAGGAATCTTTCGATATTTCCCCCAACACTGCCAGCATTATTGCTTTGGTTTCTGTGATCACAAGAATAGTTTAAAATATTAGCTCCCATCATACCATTTGTGCTTGAACTACAGCAGTGCCATAGAAATGGGGAAATGTTACTTTATTTCTTCAAAGATTACCGACATTAAAACTTCCATTATCTTCAATCCTTCATATTTTCATTTATGCTTACATTTCAATTTCATGTTTGTACAAATTTGTAGCAAAGGCATGTGACTGATTACTACATACAGTACCATCAAAGATTAGAGGCGTGATTCAGTGACCGCGTTGCGGCCGGCGTGGATCGGGGCGCGCCGAGTGAACAGTGGGAGATGGCAAAATCAAGATTTGCGCTGAGCGCGAACCATTTTGCGATTCATCACCCCGCTCCTGATGGTGGGTTCCGGATCTCGCACCAAAATGCCGAGAATATTATTAACCCTCATTTGCATTCATTTCAATCTCATAAATGAGATTGAAGTTGCATGCTGCTGTCTCCTGGGAATTAACTGACTCCCCAGCGAGAAGTCACACGAGCGTCGTGTTGTTCTCCTTTTCAAAACTGTGAAGCTGGCGCAATGGCTACTAAGGGGAAGTGAGGAGGTAAGTAGCCATTTCCATTTCCCGCATGCAATCCAAAGGCTCCGAGCTGCTGCCCCAGTGTTTGGGGGGAGGGGATCTTTGTATCTGTGAGGCCTTCAAGCCATCATTAAATATTATGGAGACCCATAACCGGGGCAACCACAGCTGCAGCCTGTCTGTCCCACAAGCACTTACAGGACAGAGCCCTGCTGTGGATTCTCTGCTGAAATTCAATTTCACTCCCTTTGACTGTGAGCAGTCTCTAGCTTCACAGCTGAAGGCTATTTCAAATGAGGAATTAGCCTTGTTAGTTGTGATAGCACTTCACGCTTCTCAACTCTCAAGTGCCTCATCGAGGGCACACATGCCATGTCTCAGAGGATGATTAATACATTGCATGTCCAACAAACATTGATGCCTGAACAGTGTGCCTGAACTCTACGAGCATTAGCACCATAGAGGCAGCTGCCAACAATCAAACACGAAAGAGCAAGCTTCACCACTGTGGATCCTCTCGCGACCAAATGGTAAGTGTCTGGATGAGCAGAGGTCAGCTGAGCTGAGCTCCCTAATGTTCCTGGCAGAGATCTGGGGTCAAGGGGCTCCTGATGTTGCCAGGGATGTGTGTGCAGACCAAGGTTTGCCAGCTCAAATGGCTCGCTGGATGGCACACTGAGAGAAGGAGTGTGGGGGATGTTGTAGATGGAGGCAAAAACTCCATGACAGGCCAGACTGACAGGGTACAACTCACTTTATTCCATATTAGTCACAATAATTACTCCTCTCCACTCCCCGCATGGTCTCCTTCCCCAAACTGCTTCAAGGTCAGGGCTTATATTCTGTGGGGAGTTCCTCCAATTAGGAGGAAACTCTGCCACCTAGTCACCTGAGTAGCTCATACTCTAAGGTGTAGGAGGTGAAGCGGATGCTGTCCCTGTAGGGGGTCGTAACAGGGGAGGCTTGGGGGATTTGAGGGTTCCGGATGGAAGCCCTAACTGATTGTTGGTCTCTCTCCTTCTCCAATTCCTTCCAGATAAAGCTTTGTTTGCTGGGGTCGATCCTGCAGAGCGTTGCTTGTGGAGTAGAGGCTGGCAGATGCCATAGAAATATCAGCGACAACGCAGGCTTTTAAAAAAATTCATTCTTGGGATGTGGGCATTGCTGGCTGGGCCAGCATTTATTGCTCATCACTGAGGGCATTTAAGAGTCGACCACATTGCTGTGGCTCTGGAGTCACATGTAAGCCAGGCCAAGTAAAGATGACAGATTTCCTACCCTAATCCTTTAAAAAGTACCTGGATGAGCACTTGGCACGTTTTAACATTTGAGGCTAGAGGCCAAGTGCTGGCAAATGGGATTAGGATTGGCAGATCAGCTGCCTTTCATGTGGCAGTGCAGGCTCGATGGGCAGAAGGGCCTTCTCTGCAATGAATTTTTCTCTGATTCTGTGAAAGGAAATTAATGAATAAGATGGGTTTTTACGACAATCGACAATGGTCATCATTAGATTTTGAATTCCAGATTTTTATTGAATTCAAAATCCACATCTACCTTAGTGGGATTCAAACCCAGGTCCCTAGAGCATTATCCTGGGTCTCTGGATTATTAGTTCAATGACAATACCTCTACGTCACTGCCTACCCTGGACTTTGACCTGGACCAGGCCCACCAAGATGGCTGGGCTGCAGGACTTGCTGCCATCGCCACGATGTCCAGGTCGAGGGGCGATCAATGGCACCCATGTTGTCCAGCGAGCACCAGGGCATCAGGGAGTGCCCTATATTAAAAGGAAGGTGTTCCACTCCCTGAATGTTCAGATTTTGTGCGACCACCACCTCAGACTAATGCATATATGTTCCCGCTACCCTGGGAGTGTGCATGACAGCCACATCTCGGAAACTCTTGAGATCCCCGGTGTCTTCGAGGACCACCCCAGGATGACGGGTTGGCTCATGGGGCACAATGGATAACCACCGAGGTCATGGCTGGTGACGCTGGTGCGGAGGCCTCAGATCAAGGCGGAAACCCTTTATAATGAGTACCATGTTGTCACCTGTGCTGTTGTTGAGTGGCTCATTGGGCTGCTCAAAATGCGGTTCCGATGCCTTGCCCACTCTGACGGTGCCTTACGGTACACCACAGGGGGTCTCCCGCTTTGTGGTGGTCTGCTATGCCCTACACAATATGGCACAGCAGCGGGGCGAAATGCTGAAGGAGAAGGAGGTGGAGAGACATGCAGCCTTGTCTGAGGAGGAGAATGAGGCTGTCCAGGAGGGCTGGAGGATGAACCCGAGGAGGAGCCAGAGGATGGAGGCAAGGCGGCCGCAATGGTCCGACATGCTAGGAAGACCAGGGAGGCCCTCATCGTTAGGTTTAGGTTCTTGGGGATGCAGGTGGCTCATGGTGGGCTCCGAAAATACAATTTTACTACTTTAGTGGTGAGGGTGAAGGCCGATTTGTTAAGGGACAACCTTCCTCTGTCACTGGCGGGCCGGGTTCAGGCACTTAAAATGAATGTGTTACCGTGATTCTTATTCCAGTGCCTGCTGGTCTTTCTACCAAAATCTTTTTTCAAGGGGGTGGACAAATTGATCTCCTCGTATATTTGGTTTGGGGGGGAGGGAGGGAAGGTGGCCAGGATTAGGAGGCTGGTCTTGCAGAGAGGGCGACAGGCGCGGAGAAGATGCATGGCTGGACCAAGGTGGGAGAGGCCCGATGGGTTAAGGTGGAGGAGGGCTCGTGTAGGGGACCGTGGTTGTGGGTGCTGGCAACAGCACTGTTCCTAATGGCTCCAGGAAGGTACTCGGTGAGTCCGGTGGTTGTGGCCACTTTGCAGATCTGGAGGGAAGTAAGGCAAAATTTTAAGCTGGGGGCTGGGTCAGGGAGGGTGCCATTTAGGGGGAATCATGGCTTCGAGCCGGGAAGGATGGATGCGAGATTTTGGAAATGGAATGAGAGGGGGAATCAAGGAAATGAAGGATTTATTTCTTGGGGGGGCGATTCGCGAGTCTGGAGGAGTTGGGAGAGAAGGATGGGTTGGTGCAGGGGGAAGGGTTTAGGTACCTGCAGGCTCGGGATTTCAACAGGAATGTTTTCCCGACCTTCTCGATAGTGCCGGCCTCCTCGTTGATGGAGGCGGTGCTGTCAGTGGGAGGGTTGGAGAGGGGGGTTGTTTTAGCGATCTGTGAGAGGATCCTGGAGGAGGACAGGGTGCTCATAGGGGATTAAGACAAAATGGGAGGAGGAGCTGTGGGGGACGATGGAAGAGGGACTGTGGTGTGAGGTGCTGCGGAGGGTTGGGGCTGATACAGCTGAAGGTAGTAAACAGGGAACACCTCACAAAATCAAGGATGTTCGAGGATGTCTGTGAGTGATATCGGAGGGGCCGCACAAACCAGGTTCACATGTTTTGGTCCTGCCCGAAGCTGGAAAGGTTTTGGAGGACGATATTTAGCACAATCTCACATGGATGTGGAGCCCGGTCCCCTAGCAGCCTTTTTCGGAGTGTCGGACCGGCCCAAGTTGCAGGCGGGAGTGGGGGCAGATGTTTTAGCCTTCACCTCACTGATCGCCCGTGGGCTGGTCCTGTTGGGGTGGAGGTCAGCTTCTCCACCCTGTGCCATGGCATGGCGGGAGACCTGATGGAGTTTTTGACCCTAGAGAAGGTGAAGTTTGAGCTGACGGGGCAAAGGAGGGCCCTGGGGACCAGAGTTCAAATCCCGCCATGGCAGATGGTGAAATTTGAATTCAATAAAAATCTGGAGTTAGAAGCCTAAAAGGTGACCATGAAACCATTGTCGATTGTCATAAAAACACATCTGGTTCTCTAATGTCCTTTAGGGAAGGAAATCTGTTGTCCTTATCTTGTCTGGCCTACATGTGAATCCAGATCCACAGCAATGTGGTTGACTTTTAAATGCCCTCAGGGATGGGCCATAAATGCTGGCCCAGCCTGCAAAACCCACATCATATGGACGAGTAAAAAAAAAGATGCATGGGAATATTACCAACTGGTTTTCATTTGTTCATGGGATGAGTGTCACTGGCTAGGATGGATTTTGTTGCCCATTGCTAATTGTCCTCGAGAAAGTGATGATGAGCCACCCTGTTAAACTGCTGCAATCTATGTTGTGTAGGTAAATGCACTGTGCTGTTAGGAAGGGTGTTCTAGGTTTTTGACCCAGTGACAGTGAAGGAATGGTGATATATTTCCAAGTCAGGATAGTATGAGGATTGAGAGGAACTTGGCAGGTGGTGGTGTTCCCATGTATCTGCTGCCTTTGTCCTTCTAGATGGTAGAGGTCATGGGTTTCAAAGGGGCTGTCAAAGGAGGCTTTGTGAGTTCCTGCAATGCATCTTGGTTTATTGTACATACTAATGCCACTGTGTGTTGATAGTGGAGGAACTGAATGTTTAAGTTGGTGATGGGGGCACCACTCAAGTGGGCGGCTTTTTCCTGGATGGTGTTAAGCTTTTTGAGTGGTGTTGAAGCTGCACTCATCCAGCAAGTGCAGAGTATTCCATCATAATTCTGAATTGTGCCTTGTAGATGGTAGACAGGCTTTGGGGAGTCAGAGGTAAGTTATTTGCCAAAGAGTTTCGAGCCTATCCTGCTCTTGTAGCCACAGTATTTATATTGCTGCAGGTTCCCCTCCAAGCCGCATACCATCCTGACTTGGATATTTATCTCTATTCCTTCATTGTCACTGGGTCAAAATCCTGCAACAGCCTTCCTAACAAGACTGTGGGTGATCTTACACCACATGGACTGCAGGGAAGTAAGTTCATTACCACATTCACAAGGACAATTAGGAATGGGGAAGACATGCTGGCTTTAGGAGTGCCACTCACATCCCATGAGGGAATCAACAAAACTCAAAGTAATAACAATAATAATCTTTATTGTCACAAGTAGGCTTACATTAACACTGCAATGAAGTTACAGTGAAACGCCCCTAGTCGTCACATTCCGGCGCCTGTTCGGGTACACAGAGGGGGAATGCAGAATGTCCAATTCACCTAACAGTGCATCTTTCGGACTTACAGTCTAGCCAGAGCAATATGCAGTTTAACCACGATCGTCTGACTGTTTGAACCATACAATGAATTGTTCGATTTGTTTTGTTGTTTGCTGCTCTGCAGTGATTAGACTTTTGGGGGGGGATTTTCCAAACCAATCAATTATTGACTTCAGGGACCTATCCATTCATTACAAGTGCAAACTGTTCGGTGGAATGTGGATTATTGGTTCCAAGTAACTCTCTTTTTCAGAGTGACTAATTAGGTAATTAAAAACCACTGATGACAAACATGCAAGAAATGAAACATTTTGTTTGTTAATATAATGGAATCCTTTTATTGATTATTTCTTGCAGTAATCATGCAGATATACTGGCAAAAGCAAAGTTGCCAAAAGCAAATTTTAGTAATTCTATCGTTGTGAAATGTTGTTTTGTAATATTTCCAGCACTACAAGTACCACTTTTCATCCAGATTGCACCCTTAGCATGCTGCTGCATCAGATGCCATTTTGCTGAGGGCATTCGTAGGTGGGCAAAGGATGCACCAGCCAGAAAGGTGTTGAATAGGAAGTTTGCGACATCATTGATTTAAAATCAGTGCTACCTCGCTGAAGCTCAGTGTTTCAGCTTGGGCATTCTTTTAACCTCGCACAGCTGGACATGCAGTCAGCAGCTCAAAGAGCCCCCATCGGGACTTTTTACAAGGATAATCAACTAATTTCCGGTTAGTTCCTGATGGTTATCTGCTGGCTCATGCTTCAATTGTAGCAGAGTTTGGTGTCCAGCATTGATGCAAGTTGACGATATTACAGTCCTGACATCAAGGATCCTGCACAAAATACTTGCTCCCAACCATGGGTGCTGCACTTTGCAACCCCATGGCCTGTACATCATGACAGGGAGAATGAACCAAAAGCAACGCGCAGGTAAAGCTGCTCAAAGGAGAAAGAGGAGAGGGAGAAGGACTCTAATGCTAGACTTACTTTTCAGAGGGAAGAGATTGCTGTGTGCTCTGTTTCACGGAGACATGGCTGACTCCTGCCTTACCTGACTGTGCTTTGCAACCTGAGGGCTTCTCAATTCATCGGATGGACCACACAGCGTCCTTGGACAAGACAAAGGGCAGTGAGGTTTGTTTCCGCATCAACACCTCTTGGTGCTCAGATGCGGTAACCCTGATGAGTTATTGCTCCCGGGTGCCGAATGCTTGACTATGAAGTGCCATCGCAACAATCTTCCACGGGAGTTCACATCTGCCATTAATACAGTGGTCTATATTCCACCCCAGGCGGAAGTGAAGAAGGCATTTGATGAATTGTTCATTGTTATAAATAACTTTGAAACAAAGTATCCGGAGGCCTTGTTCATTGTGGCCGGCGATTTAAACAGGTCAATCTCAATCGTGCAATTCCAAAATTTTACCAACATATATCCTGTCCCACCAGGCGCCCTAACATCCTTGACCACTGTCATACAAATATCAAGAAACTACAGAAAATTGTGAACACAGCCCGGTCATTCACAAGAACCCGCGCCTCCCGTCCATTGACTCTGTCTACACCTCCCGCTGCCTTGGGAAAGTGGGCAGCATAATCAAAGACGCCCCCCACCTGCATTATTCTCTCTTCCAACGGGCAGAAGGTACAAAAGTCTGAGAACATGCACTAATAGATTCAAAAACAGCTTCTTCCCCACTGTTACCAGACTCCTGAATGACCCTTTTATGGACTGAACTAATCTTTCTACGCATCTTCTCTACTGTTTTGGCAATACACTCCGTATGCTTCACCCGATGTCTATGTATTTACATTGTGTATTTATCGTATGTCCTATGTTTTTCATGTGTGGAATGATCTGCCTGGACTATAGGCAGAACAATACTTTCACTGTACCTCAGTACACGTGACAATAAAACTAAATCTAAATCAAGGGTGCTTACCGCTCCATCTCCTGACCACATTTTGGAAAATCGGACCAAAAGACGGTGCTCCTTCTTCCGGCACACAAGCAGAAACTGAAGCAGGAGTATACGGTTAAGTCATACAATGCTGGTCTGAGGCAATGGAAGAGCTCCTACTCAAGTGTTTGGAGTGAGTGGATTGGCTCATACTCAAGGACTCAGTGGCCAACCTAAACGAGTATGCCACTACCGTCACAGACTTCATCGGTAACTGTTGAGGACTACATGCCAAAAAAGGTAATACGAGCGTTTGCTAAACGGAAACCTTGGTTCAAATGGGAGATCCATTCCCTATTGAAGTCCAGGTCTGAGGCATTTAAGATGGGAGACCTTGACCTATACAAGGAATCTAGGTACGACCTCCATAAGGTCATCAGGCATGCCAAGAGACACGGCCAGACTAAGCTAGAGTCTTGGACTAACATTACGGATTCCTGTCGAGTGTGGCAAGGCTTACACAATATAATGGGTTATAAAGCAAAGCCAAGTAGAATCTCTGTTAACAAAGCATCTCTCTCTGATGAGCTTAATGCATTCTATGCTCGCTCTGAGCAAGAAGCTAACAAATTAATGTCACCTGCCCAAATAACCATTTATATCTCCAGTCACAGCCTCAAAAGCCAGATTGGCCTTCTCACAAGTGAATCCATGGATGTGTTCACAGACATCTGTAACCTCTTCTTACTCCATTGTCAGGTTCCCACTTGCTTTAAGAAAACCACTATCATACCGGTGCCAAAGAAAAACCAGGCAATGGGCCTCAACAACTATCACCTGGTGGTCCTGACATCTATTATTATAAAGTGCTTCAAGAGGTTAGCATCAACTCTTATCTTTCAGATTGCCTTTGATGTGTTAAGTAAGTTGGTTCAACGTTGTCTGCAACTGGATGCAGTGAAACTAGAAACAGGCTTCTGACACAGGAGATGGTCCAACACCTTTTTATTGAACTTCCTGATTGCTGTACATAGTCTGCTGTGAGTTGACACTCTCAATCTAACTGATAACCTCCTACTGGCTTGACCAGACTAACTCTCTACCTCATGGTGATAGTGCTCACTGGCTTGTGCACTCTTACTATCTCAGTAGTTGTGTCCTGTAGAGAGGGGGAGAGTCTGAATGCCCTGTGTGCTTTATAGTGGTGGTGTCCTGTCTGGTGATTGGTTGTTATGTGTCATGTGTGTTCATTAGTTATCCTGTGTGTCAATCACTGCCTGTCTGCATCTCATTATATACATGAGTGGATATTATGACAGCCTTGATCCACTGCAATTCGCTTACTGCTTTAACTGGTCTACAGCAAATGCTATTTCCCTGGTCTTACACTCAACTTCGAAACATCTCGACAACAAGGGCACCTATGTCAGGCTCTTGTTTATTAACTATAGTTCTGCTTTTAATACCATAATTCCAACCAAGCTCGTATCCAAACTCCTAAACATAGGGTTTGGGTCTTCCCTTTGCAACTGGATTCTCGATTTCCTGACCCACAGACCGCAATCAGTAAAGATAGGTAACGGCAGATCTTCCACGATAGTCTTTAACATCGGGGCCCCGCAAGGCTACGTACTCAGCTCTCTACTATACTCTTTATACATACATGACTGTGTGGCAAAATTTGGACCCAACTCCATCTACAAGTTTGCTGATTATAAGACCATAATGGGTTGGATTTCAAGCAACGATGGGTCAGAGTACAGGAGAGAGATAGAGAACTTAGTAGCATGGTGCAATAACAGCAATCTGTCCCTTAATGTCAGCAAAACAAAAGAGCTGGTCATCGACCTCTGGTGGAGGAGATGTCCTGCGCAGTCACACATCAGTGGCTCACCTCCAGAGTACAATAAAATAGGCACTTTTGGATGAATTTAGCCTGAACATTCAGACTCATTCTACGCATAAAGAAAAAAGGAAGAGGAAAGATGCAGCATGTCAGCGAATGGGAGCTCAAGAGTCTGCTGTAGAAGGTAGAAGTGGGGAGGAAAAGGACAGGAACAGTGTGCGAGAGAGTCAGCGGATCCATGAGGCGAGGGGCCCCTGGCCAACACTGAGAGAGGGAGACCGAAGACCAGCAACTTGAAAAGGCGTTGACGGACCAGAGCGACAGGATTGTTGCTCTGGAGGTCGAAATAAAATGGTTGGTGGTGACCCAGGGGGGCTTAAAGAGGAGGGTCAAGGACCAGGAGAACTGGGCTTAGTGCAAAAACATCCGAGTTGTGGGCCTGCCAGAGGGGATTGAGGGCAGGAACCCGACAGACTATGTGGCCCAGATGTTGGACAACTTACTCGGACGGACAGCTTCCCCAAGCCGCCGGAGATTAACAGACCACACAGGTCACTCTGATCATAGGCCAAGGTCAGGGAGCAGCCAAGGGTGATAATCACCAAACTACACAGGTACCAGGATCGGGAGAGGATCCTGCATTGGGCATGGCAGACAAAGGCGAGCAGTTGGGAAGGACACACAATACGGGTGTACCAAGACATTGGGGCAGACCTGGCAAAGCACGGGGCCGACTTCAACCAATTAAATCAGCCTTGTACAAAAACGGAATAAAATTTGGGATGCTATTCCGAGCCAGGAATTGGGTGACATTCCAAAACAAGGATCAGTATTTTGACACCTCGGCAGGTGCAAGCATGTTTGTGGGGCCAAATGTCCTGGACAAAGGGCAGACAAGGCAGTATTGAGGAAGGTGCAGACAGAGAAAGAAAACTAATGGACATGTACAATGTTTGCACGGGACAGTACTGCCTCGCTTTGAGCAAGAGAACTAGCTCACAGGAAAGGGTGAGGACAACGGATCGCAGGAGAGGGTGTAGAGGAGACGGAAGGAACAACAATTGATCGGGCATAGGGAAGGGGTAAGATCAGCCCCAGCAGGCGGGCCACCAAACTAGTGGAAAAAGCTTGTGCGAGGAAGTATGAAAGCAAGGAGGGCCAAGGTGCACCTCCAAGTGGGGAGAGACTGTTTGACGGGGGGACCACAGAGGCAGGGAAAGGGAATGTAAGGGGATGAATAGGGAGGGGGGGAACATGGGGGATATGGGGGAGGGTAGAAAGGGGAACAGAGGGGGGAAGGGGGACTATGATGAGAAGGAAGGCAAGGGTATTAGATTGGCTTCAGCAGGTAAAGTTTGGGTTGAAGGAACAGGATGGCGCCATAAGCAGCCACTTTGGAGGGTCCCTAAACAAATGGAAACCCCGGAGTGCAGGGGTGCACCCACGTGGTGTACACACAGTTGGTGGCCATGTTGGGTGCCCCCTGGCCAAAGGGAAACACCGGAGCACAAGGGCTCAGCCTCATGATAAGAATGGCGACCGTGACCATTTTGGATGGCCCCCGAACAAAGGGAAAACCCAGAGTGCAGGGGTCCATCCATCTGGTAAGTATGGTTGATCCCGCAGAAAAGGAGGGACAAACATCCCCCACCAGAATTATCACCTGCAACATTAGGGGGCTTAACAGCCCAGTGAAAAGACCCAGCGTCTTTGCCCATCTGGGACGTTTGAAAGCCCATATAGTCTTCCTCCAAGAGACGCACCTGAGGGAGAAGGACCAACTGCGGGTAAGAAAGGGCTGGGTGGGACAGACCTGCCATTCCTGCTATGAGACGAGGGTTAAAAGGGAGCTATTTTGATAAGCAAGAGGACGACAAAGACGGTTACGGACCGACAGGGACGGTAGGTCATGGTCAGCGGTGTGCTGGACGGGGCAAACGTTTACGCGCCCAATTGGGACAACACGGATTTTATAAAGATGACCATGGCGGAAATCCCTGACATCAACATGCACCGGCTGTTCATGGGGGGTGGGGGCATACAGGACCCATTGACGGACTGATCAAACCCCAGAACGGGGAAAAAGACAGGCATGGCTAGAGAACTGGGAACGTTCATTGAGCAGATGGGGACAGTGGAGCCAAGGCGGTTCCTGCACCCAGGTGAGAAGGAATTCTCGTTCTTCCTACCGGTACACAAGGTCTATACCCCGTATCAACTTCTTTACAGTTGGGAAATCGGTGCTTCCAGACATAGAGCGGAATCTTCCGCGATAGTCATCTCAGACCACACTCCACATTACATGGATGTGAGGTTGGCGATGGGCCATGCCCAACGCCCCACATGGAGGTTAGACATGGACTTCTTGGATGGCGCCAGGACTTTTGAAGACAAGGTCTTCTGCCAGAAAACATCACAGGCCATAGGCGAGTACATTACCAACAACCAGAATAGGTTGCTCTGGGGGGCACTGAAGGTGGTGTTTAGGAGAGAGATTATAGCCTACAGTGCTTGTAAAGACAGGGAAGAGAGGGCAGCGAGGCAGCAACTGATAGAATCCAAACTGGAGGTAGACAGAAAGTACTCCGAGGGCCTGACCAAAGAGCTCCTGGCGGGGAGGAAAAAGCTACAAATGGACTTTAACCTGCTATCCACCAGATAAGCATTGCACCAACTCTACCAGGCACAGGGGGACATTTTATGAACACGGAGAGAAGGCTAGCCACCTGCTGGCTCACCAGCTGAGAAAGCAGACAGCCACGAGGGAGATAGCCCAGGTAAAGGACAGCAATGAATGACTGGTAGCCGAACCAAAAAAGATCAACAAAGCATTTGAGGCCTTCTACTGGGGATTGTATACCTCTGAGCCCCCCGATGGGGACTCAGGGATAAAACAGTTCCTCGATGGAGTAGACATGCCAGTCATGGGGGCCGATAGACGGAGGGAGGAGAAAGCACCAATAGGACTGGGAGGAGTCATGGAGAGTATCAATTCCATGCAGGCGGTAGGCGCCGGGAGCAGACGGGTTCCCAGCGGACTTCTACAAAAAATTTGCACCACCTCTTGCCCCGCACCTACGAGATGTTTGCAGACTCTATAGTGAAGGGTACCTTGCTTCCAATGTTAATTCAGGCCACGATATCTCTTACCCAAAAAAGGCATTGACCCGAAAGAATGTGGATCATAAAGACCTATTTCGCTGTTCAACGCAGATACAAAAATACTCTCAAAAGTCCTGGTCAAGAGAATTGCATACCAGAGGTGGTCACATAGGACCAGACAACCTTTGTCAAGGGGTGGCAGATAACTGCGAACAGCAAACGGCTGCTGAATGTGATACTGACCCCATTCAGGGAGAGAGCACCAGAGGTGATCATCTCCCTGGACTCAGAAAAGGCTTTCGACAGAGTCGAATGGAAGTACCTCCATTTGGTACTGAGCGGTTTGGGCTAGGAATGGGGTTCACCTCATGGATGAAACTCCTGTACAACTTCTGCAAGGAGAACATTCGGACCAACACCACCAACTCTGAATTTCCAGTTGCACAGAGGCACCAGGCAGGGATGCCCACTGTCCCCGTTCCTCGTCACCCTGGCAATTGAACCCCTGACGATCGCCCTGTGAGACACGAGAGGCTGGAAGGGTATCTGAAGAGGAGGCAGAGAGCACAGAGTTTCATTCTATGCAGATGATCTGTTCCTCTACATCTTGGACCTGCAGAACCTGAATGAAAGAAATCATGAAGCTCCTCAAAGCGTTTGGGGTCTTCTCGGGCTACAAACTCAACCTGGGCAAAAGTGAGGTTTTCCCAGTGAACCCGAATGGGGGAGAGACAGAGCTGGATGTGATGATATGTATAAGCAATCTTGTATTTTATATTGTACATGACCTCCGACCACCAGATGGCAGTGCAAACCTAACAGATGACTCTGTGCCTCGGGGAGTTGGGAGTAAGTTGTGTTGGTGGATAGACGTATTTTGCAGTAGCTCTAGAATAGTTAGTTAGTGTATGTAGTTTATTATATATTTATTCCAGTTATCTTTACCTTTTATCTTTTCATAATAAATTATTTTAACTAGTCAAGAACTAGATGTTCTGTAGTGTATTATTCACACCGGCCAGTCTATAGAACATGAAACTGGAGGGTCTCTCATTTAAAATAACCCAAAACTGGGGCAGGATTCTCCGACCCCCCCGCCGGGTCGGAGAATCGCCGGGGGCTGGCATGAATCCCGCCCCTGCCGGTTGCCGAATTCTCAGGCACTGGATATTTGGCGGGGGCGGGAATCGTGCCGCGCCGGTTGGCGGGCCCCCCCCCCAGGCGATTCTCCGGCCCGGATGGGCCGAATTCCCGCTGCTGGAATGCCTGTCCCGCTAGCGTGGATTAAACCACCTCTCTTACCGGCGGGACAAGGTGGCATGTGCGGGCTCCGGGGTCCTGGGGTGGGGGGCGCGGGGCGATCTGGCCCCGGGGGGGTGCCCCCACGGTGGCCTGGCCCGGGATCGGGGCCCACCGATCCGCGGGCGGGCCTGTGCCGTGGGGGCACTCTTTTCCTTCAGCCTTTGCCACGGTCGCCACCATGGCGGAGGCGGAAGAGACTCCCTCCACAGCGCATGCGCGGGGATGCCGTGAGCGGCCGCTGACGCTCCCGCGCATGCGCCGCCCGGCAAAGTCATTTCCACGCCAGCTGGTGGGGCACCAAAGGCCTTTCCCGCCAGCTGGCGGGGTGGAAATCAGTCCGGCGCGGGCCTAGCCCCTCAAGGTTAGGGCTCGGCCGCTCAAGATGCGGAGGATTCCGCACCTTTGGGGCAGCGCGATGCCAGACTGATTCGCGCAGTTTTTGGCGCCGGTCGGCGGACATCGCGCCGATTGCGGAGAATTCCACCCCAGATTCCGCTACCTGGGATCCAGATAGCCCACGATTGGGCACAGATCCACAAGTAGAATCTGAGAATCTGCCCATTCTGGTGGAGGAAGTTAAAAAGGACCTGCAGAGGTGGGATAATCTCCCGCTTTCCCTGGCAGTGAGGGTGCAGACGATCAAGATGAACGCACTATCGAGGTTCCTATTACTGTTTAGATTCATACACTTCGGTTTAACCAAGGTGTCCACCATGACCCCCATCTGCGGCAACCAGAGGTTCCCACCAGCCATGCTAGATCCACCTTTAAGAGGTGGAGACAGGACGGGGGGTGGGGGAACGCTAGTGGTCAGGGACTTTTACATGGGGGACACACTCCCGACCTTAGAAGAGCTGACAGAGAGACTGGAACTATCCCAATGGACAGGAACTCCGATATTTACAAGTTAAATACTTTCTCCGTCAGGAGACAATGAGGTACCCTCGAACCCAGAGAGACACAATGTTGGAGGAGCTACTGGACGCGGACAGTATGGAAAAGGAAACTGTGGGTACGTATACGGATGACTTTTAGAAAGGGCGAGATCACATTGTACCGAGCAAGTCAGAAGTGGTAGGATGAACTAGGGATGGAAGTACGGTGGGGAGTCTGGAGCGAAGCACTATGTAGGGCCCCACATCTACATCTGTCACAGTTTACCCTTCTGATGTCAGTTTCTCTGCTGTTTGGCCTTTCACATCTTTTGTTCTCTCTGGGGACTGCCATTAGCACTCTTTCCCCTTGGTTTCTGTGGCCATTAGCACCAAGTTTCCCTGGGTTTCTGTGGCTATGACTCATCTTTCATTCTCACTCCACAGTATAAATATTTCCCACTTTCTCTGTCTTTAGCTTTGTCAAAGGGTCATCTGGACTCAACGTTAGCTCTTTTCTCTCCCTACAGATGCTGCCAGATATGCTGAGATTTTCCAGCATTTTCTCTTTAGTATCAGAATTTCTCCATCTGGACAAGATCAAATACACCATCCAAGGGTCAGACGATGGCTTCCACAAAGCGTGGGGGAAATTCATGAGCCTGTTTCAGGACCTGTTTGAAGCCAACAATGGATATACTAATCTTTTATTGGTGTCACAAGGAGGCTTACATTAACACTGCAATGAGGTTACTTTGAAAATCCCCTAGTTGCCACACTCCGGCGCCTGTTCGGGTACACGGAGAGAGAATTCAAAATCTCCAATTCACCTCACAAGCACATCTTTCGGGACTTGTGGGAGGAAACCGGAGCACCCAAAGGAAACCCACGCAGACACGGGGAGAACGTGCAGACTCCGCACGGACAATGACCCAAGCTGGGAATCGAACCCAGGTCCTTGGCACTGTGAAGCAACAGTGCTAACCACTGTGCTATCGTGCCGCCCACAGAAAGGGAGGGGGGAGCGGGGGACACATGAGAACTACCAGGGTCACAGAAAGCAGACAGGAACAAGGGAGGCAACGGGGGAGAAACCCAATGTCAGGAGGGTATCCAGTGAGAGACTGTCAGGGGCCATCTCCCCACAAAGCTATGAGAGCAAAACGAGTGACAAATGAACCATCTACGGCAGAGGAAAGGGCCTAAGAGAGGGCCCAAAAATAGTAGAAAAGGGGAGGAGGGGAGCAGAGGGGAAGAACAAAGGTGGGGGGAGAGGTGGGGGAGCAAAGGTGGGGGGGAAGAGGGGTTGCCAAAAAGGAACAGCATGTAAATTGTAAATTAAAACCATTTCAATCATCTCCTGTACAGTGTAAAAATGTGAACCTCAATAAAAGTATTTCTATTAAAAAAAGGGCTGGTCATCGAAATTAGGAAGCAAGGTGTAGTACACGCCCCTGTCACATCAATGATGTTGACGTGGAGATGGTTGACGGTTTCAAGTTCCGAGGTGTAAATATTACCAACAAATTGCCCTGGCCCACCATGTTGACATTACGATGAAGAAAGTGCAACAACGCTTTTACTTCCTCAGGAAATTAAGGAAATTCGACATGTCCACAATGACTCTTACCAATTTCTATCAATGCACTAGAGAAAGCATTCCATCTGGTTGCATCACAGCTTGGTATGGCAACTGTTCTGCCCAAGACGGTAAGAAATTACAGAGAGTTGTGAACACAGCTCAGTCTATCACGCAAGCCACAGCTTCCATCGATTGACTCTGTGTATATTTCTCGCTGCCTTAGGAGAGCGAGCAACATAATCAAAGATCGCTCGCATCCTGGTTATTCTTTATCCAACGTCTTCCATTGCGCAGAAGAACTTGTTCTAACATATTCAAAAACAGCTTTTTTCCTAATGCTACAAAACTCTTGAATAGCCCGTCTATATATTAAATTGATCTTTCTGTGTATTTTTCCTTTTTTAAAGTTGTAATTATTTTTTTGTATGTTGTACTTATGTATATATGTATGGAGTGACCTGTCAGATCTGTACACAGTCATACTTTTTACTGTACCTTGGTACATGTGACACATCTTATCAATAAACAAGTAAGCAATAAACTCTGAGACCATGGGCAGGATTCTCCGACCCCCCGCTGGGCCGGAGAATCGCCGGGGGGGGGGCGGCATGAATCCCGCCCCCGCCGGCTGCCGAATTCTGCGGTGCCGGGGTTTTGGCGGGGGCGGGAATCGGGCCGCGCCGATCGGCGGCCGCTGGCAGCGGCCCCTCCGGCGATTCTCCAGCCCGCGATGGGCCGAGCGGCCGCCCGTTTTCTGCCGGTCCCGCCGGCGTAAATTAGACTTGGTACTTACCGGCGGGACCTGGCTCTGCGGGCGGCCTCCGAGGTCCTTGGGGGTGGGGGGGGTGCACGGGGGGATCTGGCCCCGGGGGGTGCCCCCACATTGCCGGGCCCGCAATTGGTGACAACCAATCCGCTGGCGTGCCTGTGCCGTGGGGGCACTCCTTCCCACCGCACTGGCTGCTGTGGACCTCCGCCATGGCTGGTGCGGAGACGAACCCCCCTGCGCATGCGCTGGGATGACGCCAGCATACGCGGGCGCTCCTGCGCATACGCCAACTCGCGCCGGCCGGCGGAGGCCCTTCGGTACCGGTTGGCGCGACGCCAACCCTGCCGGCACCGGCCTAGCCCCTGAAGGTGTGGAGGATTCTGCACCTTCCGGGTGGCCCGGCGCCAGAGTGCTTCACGCCACTCCTCGGCTCCGGGACCGCCCGCCCCAGCGGGTAGGGGACAATCCTGCCCCATACCTGGTCAGGGTGTTCAGGAGACAATTCTTCTATCTGAACCCCAGGGTTGTGTCTAACACCTGTGCTTCACTAAGGACACCCTCCACATGCTGCGGCCACAACTGCAGCCTCAGGTCAGGGCAAGCCCAGAGTTGCTAGTGGCTGTGAAAGTGACTGGCCATGTACATTTAGGCTGGAGCATCTCCCAATTTGCTTCTCACTGTTGCATAATGGAGTTGATTCTGAGGTTCTGTATTCCAAAATAGCTTCACAGAGAGGCAGGCGGAGCAAGCACGAGGCTTTGCCAGGATTGCAGGCAACTCATAGTGCCATTCACTGCACACATGTTCCTTTACAAGCACCACGTGAGGTGTATCACAACCAGAAGGAATTGCATTCCTCAATATTCTGTTGGTGTGGTATACACCATGTATCATGCACTAATAATGTCCTTATCCTACGGCAGTCTGCTGTATCAACTGCATTTGAGTCACCACAACAAATAAAGGGGCAGAATATTTCAGGCCCCCCCCCGCCCCCCCTGCCCCCGGTGTGTTTTGTGGCTGTGGAGGTGGTGGAGGATCTTCTAATTCTGCCGCTGCAAATGATGTTTCCCATTCTATTCACGCCCTGCCATCGGGAAACCTATGGTGGCGGTTTGCTGTCGGTGGGGCCATAGGATCCAGCCAGCGAGAACGGCATGAAAATTCCGGCAAGGATGCCTACAGAGCAACAAGGCTCATGGTGCAGTGCATAATTCCTTGTACCTCTGGGCAGCACATATGCTGCCATATGAAATGTGTTAGAACAGATCATTGGGGTGCATGGACAGCTCTGGAGGAGCCCTGTGACAGATACAACACAGTATCTGTCAAGCTTTGTATTAGTCTGGTGCATGCTGCACAGTCCTGCCATTATAACAACACAGCCCTTACTACTCGCAGTGTGCGACCAGCTGAGGAGGAAGAGGAAGGGAGGAGGCAACCAACATGACCTCTTTCTATCCATTCATTCATCCAAGTGTGATACCAGTAACCACAACTTCAATTCCCCATTTGCCACCACACCCATACCTGACCATCCCTCAGTTACTGATCATCATAGTGTTTTTAACCCAACAAAATAACCCAAACCAATATTATATAAACAGTCCAAATCAAATTTATATCTCAAAATATACCAATTGTATACAAATATCAACTGACCATTATCGCTTCGTCCCTGTGGCAGGAATGTGGCATGTGTGCATGAGCAATGGTCAACATCATAGGCCGCACTCAGGACCAGGTGGGTCGCATGAGACCCCAGGCTGCAGGTTGTCCACCGCTGCATTAGACTTCAGATGGCCTTGGAGACGATGTCAAGCAACTCTGGGCCCAGAATACCTGGCTTCATACAGCATCGTCTCACCATAGGCGGCAGCAGTCTGGGCTGACTGGCTGATAGACAACAGTGAGGGCACTGGTGGAGTAGCGGTGCTGATAGGACATATTCTGGCATTTTGAGAGAGGACAGAAAGCTTGTGTTTCACAGTCCAACTGCTACTGCTGGGGAGGGACACCTTTGCAATTCTAACATGTCGGAGGAAGGATTGCCCTGACACCCTAGCTGCAACTCCCTTTGCTAATGTTAGTGACGGTGACCATGAAACTACCATTGATTGTCGTAAATTCCCAATTTAGGGAAGGAAATCGGCCATCCTTACCCAGCGTGGCCGACATGTGACTCCAGATGCCCAGAAATGTGGTTGACATGTGACTGCCCTCTGAAATAGCTTAGCAAGCCACTCTGCTCAAGGGTAATTAGGGATGGGTAAGAAATGATTGACCTTGCCTGTGACCCCATATCTCATAAAAGAATTAAAAACTTTTGTATCTGCAGCTATGACAGCAGCAGTCTGAGCCTGCAGGGCAGAAAGTTGGTCTTGCATGATTTGGTCTGCAGCATCCAGAAACTGAATGGCTTCTGCTTGTGCTACAATGAAAGCTGTCAGCTATCAGCATCAAGGTCAGGTCTGCAAGTGCACTAATAGAGTTGGTGACCACTTCCAAACTGGAAAAACTGGCTTCCAGTTCTATGAAAAGCCCTGTGACAAGCTTTCCAGGCTCCTCCAAGCTCCTTGACAGTGACAGCAGGATTTCTGACACACCTACTAATGCATTAGGTATTTTATTGTGCATACGCAGCTGCCTTTTCTCCAGAGACCTGGCACCCTTGTCCTCTGCCCTGTCTCCTGTGTCTCACCAGATGCAGAACTGTTGCAGAATATGAATGACCAAGTTGTGTGTGATTGTCTGGTAAAGCTGTCGTTGTAAATTGTTTCATATTGAAACCTGAGCTTCTCATGGATTTTAGAAATAGAGGCATAGAGCAGAAAAGTCAAGGGACGGGATTCTCCGTCGGCGGTTTCTTCTGCTTTGCCGGCAGCGCACTCACGCCTGGGGACTTACCAACGGCATGGAGATGGCCACAATGGGAAACCCCATTGGCCCGCTGCCGGGACCGAAGATCCCATGGTCGGCAGGGGCACGCCGCACCAGAAAACAGGTGTGGCAGGACGGAGAATCCCACCCAAGAGGTTTTGCTAAACTTATAAAAATCACCCCACTGTGACTCTGGATCCTAATTATGGGCACCCAAATATATGAGGGGGGGAGTTAAAGGGGTGGTGCGGTTAAGGAGTCTAGGAACAAGAGAAGCACCAAGGCCCATACTTTATCTCCCTGATCCTGGTGAGGATGAGGTGAAGTTATGCATGTGATCTAAGAGTCATAATTGCTACAATATTTCTAGGTGACTGATGGAGGTGTGATGAATTGGACAATGTGTGAGGCTAGTGATGCAGTTGGTAGGATATGACATTTGAAGGTGCATTCACTGAACTTGACAATTTGTGTCTTTCGGTATTGTGTCCAAATCTTTGGGCTGGCATGGTAGCACAGTGGTCAGCACTGTTACTCCACAGCGCCAGGGACCCGGGTTCGATTCCCAGCTTGGGTCACTGTCTGTGCGGAGTCTGCACGTTCTCCCCGCATCTGAGTGGATTTCGTAGGGTGCTCGGGTTTCCTCACACAGTTTAAAGATGTGCAGGTTAGGTGGTGCCTATGCTAAATTGCCCTTAATGTCCAAAAAGGTTAGGTTGGATTACTGGGTTACGGGGATAGGGTGGAGGTGTGGGCTTAAGTAGGGTACTCTTTCTAAGGGCCGGTGCAGACTCGATGGGCCGAATGGCCTCATTCTGCACTGTAAATTCTATGATTCTATGATTATTATTTCTAAACACCTGGCATAAACCACCATGCCTTCTGATCCCACTGCCTCCGCAAAGTTGTCTGGTGAGCCTTCTGTAAATAGAAGACATCTCTACTCTTTTCCATCTCTGGCACAGAGATCTCCAGTACTGCATCAAAACCTCTTGAAGCCACTCTCTGTTAACCACTTTCCGGGCCACATGTTGTAGGCCACAGTCAGCAAAAAGCTGTTCAAACAGAAAATAGCAAATAGCACTACTTACATACATTTACATTTATTTTCAGAAACATTTCTATGACAGTGATCGATTTTTTAACGGCATCCTTATTTTGATCACCATTCCGAACATAAGGCCAACATTCAATTTGTGTCCATGGTACAAAAAACTTTAATTGGTGAATCACAGCCACTTGCAAAAGTATATCTTATTGTGTTGTGACATATGCAGAAAGTTAAATCCCCCAAAATTGACATCCGGTCAGATTGCAAACGCCATCTCACCCTTTTCCAGGTTTCCATGGGGTGGGATTAAAGGTGAGCAGGGAACAGACTTGAATCTATAAGGTAAGCAATTAAAATAAGCAACTCGCCAAGGTGAGAAAGGCAAGTGCGCAGCTTCTTGAGTGACACTAATGGCAGGAAGTGCTTGGTCAGTGAAACAGAAGAGGTCCATCTATGGCTAGGTGAGAAGTCACTGTTCAAAGCCTCTCTTTTCTCAGAAAACGAAATCATTGCTTGGCAGATGATTGCCAACTTCTAGGATTGCATTTCATCTGTCACTCAGCTTCAGCTGCATGCAGCTGGCATTCTTCACCGCAGAATGGGAGGAGTTTACGCTGCTCCACCTTCCATCTCTGATGGAGGGTGCAGAAGAGAAACTGCACAGCCACCAACTCCAGCAGCAATGGTACTAATATTAGCAGCCTTCTCCTCAGCCACATGCTTCTCCATGAGGACTGAAATCCAGGCGGAAGGAGGTGAGACCTTAAAACAATGTGTACTGACAGAAGATCAACCCTCTTAATATATCTGGGCGCCAGTGCCTCAGGAGGCTCAGGCTCTCAAATTAGGCCATTGCTGACATCTGCAGCCTCCTTCCAAGTGGAGCAGGTAGTGTATTTCCAGTGGTCAACATGGTGCCTTTCACAGGATGGTCAGCCCCATCCCAGAATCCTGCCTCTTGTCCTGCACGGAGCAAAAATAGAGGGTTGTGAGTGTTCATAATGGCTGGGTGGGCAGGAGGGAAAGACAACACCTGTGAAGGGATACAAAGAACCAAGGGTTGAAGGGTCATGGAGAACGGGCAGGATGGTGGAGTTAAGGGCAGGATGAGATCAGCCATGATCGAATGGCAGAGCAGACTCGATGACCCAAATGGCCTAATTCTGCTCCTATAACTTATGAACTTATGGGTATGGAAGAAAAAGAGGTTGAAGATGAGTGCGAGAGTTTGGTGTTCAGAGAGAGGAAAGAGTGGAGCTGCAAATTCTAGGAAAGTCAGAGTTCGGGGCTTAGCACCTGAGAATGTTATGTAACTCACCTTTCCTACCCTCCTGAGGTCTTGGATCCTTTTGTGCACTGTCTGTAGGTTGGAGGGAAGACACTTTCGCTGGTGACTTCCTCGGCTACTTTAAACCATGTCTGCTCAATTGGTGAGGTTGTCCTCTTCCTCTGGTCATTTGGCTATCTCACCCAACTACACCACCCCCCCCCCCCCCCAACTCCACAACAGGACCTCTGTGTAAGTTTGAGAGAACCAGGAAGTAGCCTTTCAAGATATCCTATTCAATCCTGTAATTGCTGAAGCCTTAAAAAGTAATGAATTCAGGAAGTCCCTTTCATTAGAGATATTTCGTTTGACATATGTGTTGTCTTCCCCACTCTGTTAATTGGCACCAAATCAGACAACATCAGCTCCACAGATTTACACTTAGCTGATACGATTGTCAAGTACCAGTCATCAAATTAGCTTGTAGCCCCAATGACCCAAGCCTTCGTCTTCACACCCCAGCTCAAAATGTTTAAGGCTGCACTTGGTCCTCAGGCTGTTTTATACCTTTTTTCTCGAATCTCCAGCATGTTTCCGTTGATGTAATTCGCTTTACTTTGATTCTCACTGATAATTACCAAATTTTCCCTAATGGATAGTTAAAAGGAATAACCATTTCACATATTCAATAATTCATCAACATCCTTTTTCTGAACCAGAAGATTTCCTTTTGTGTTTTCTGATGAAAATATGTTAAAGAGGTAAGGCTCAAAATCAGAAGCAATTTAAACAAATATATTCAGAAAGCGTTGTAAAAACTCAGTAAATCTGACAGCATCTGTGAAGAGAGAAACAGGGATAATGCTTTGTGTCCAGCATGACTCTTCTTCAGTTGATCCCTTCAGACCTACTGAGTTTCCCCAGCACCTTCTGTTTTTATATCAGGGGCGTCATTCTCCGACCCCCCGCCGGATCGGAGAATGGCCGTTGGCCGCCGTGACTCCCGCCCCCGCCCCCACCAAAGTCTCTGGTGCCGGAGATTGGGCGGGGGCGGGAATCGGGCCGCGCCGGTTGGCGGGACCCCCCGCTCAATTCTCTGGCTCGGATGGGCCGAAGTCCCGCCCAGAAATTGCCTGTCCCGCCGGCGTAAATCAAAGCTGGTATTTACCGGCAGGACCAGGCGGCGTGGGCGGGCTCCGGGGTCCTGGGGGGGGCGCGGGGCGATCTGACCCCGGGGGGTGCCCCCACGGTGGCCTGGCCCGCGATCGGGGACCACCGATTCGCGGGCGGGCCTGTGCCGTGGGGTCACTCTTTCCCTTCCGCCTCCGCCACGGCCTCCACCATGGCGGAGGAGGAAGTGACTCTCCCCACTGCGCATGCGCGGGAAACTGTCGGCGGCCACTGACGCTCCCGTGCATGCGCTGCATTTCCGCGCCAGCTGGCGGGGCAACAAACGCCATTTCCGCCAGCTGGCGGGGCAACAAACGCCATTTCCGCCAGCTGGCGGGGCGGAAATCCCTCCGGCGTCAGCCTAGCCCCTCAATGTTGAGGCTCGGCCCCCAAAGATGCAGAGCATTCCGCACCTTTGGGCCGGCGCGATGCCCGTCTGATTGGCGCCGTTTTTGGCGCCAGTCGGCGGACATCGCGCCATTGGGGGAGAATTTCGCCCCAGATCTCCAGTATCCACAGTATTTTGCTTTTAAACAAATATATATATATTTGTTGTAGTTTGAATACAATATAGTGCTGAAACATCCAAGTAAATTTCCTTTCATTGATTGCCTGGTGGGAAGCTGACTAGGCTGAAATTCTATTAATGGAATATAATACATGCTGCACATAAAATTTGCAAGTAAATGTTCTCAATAAAGTTTCAATGTAACCTCATACATGAAGTGAACTGGTCAGTAAGGTTGACAAAAATTGCCTGGAATTAAATTAAACCATAAATTGAAACAGTGCATATTATACACATTTATACTTAGCATGGAGTGATTGAAGACAGTAATCTAATCCCTTGGCTCAAATGGTGGTTATAAATTACTTGGTCTTTGCCACTGTAGTTAATAACATCACCCAAACTACTCTGGATTTGATCACCAGTTCCAATCTCTTCAAGCTATACATTATTTTGTGTTGCTATTATCCTCCAGTAACAAGGGTACGTATATAAAGTATTTGAGATTATTTGGTGCCTGCATAATCCTGCAGTGTCTAAAATGTTGTTTCTCTTTGCAATGAATTGTTGCACATTCTTTGTGCTATGCCAATATTAACAGCATAAAAGTACACAAATATTGACATTGGAGGGAATACAGAAAGGTTTTACTAGAATAAAGTTGGATTCCAAGGGGAGAAATTTGTTCATATAGTATTGCTATACAGGTTATGTCAATTCCCCCAGGACAGACATGCTACGCCACTACGTGAATTGCTTGCATATCATTCTCCATTGCTTTCATGGTCTACACAGGTAGCATCAAGTGGGGCATCTGTTCCGTGGAATTGATATAAGTCTGCATATCATTACAAAGAAATAATTCCCCAAGGGTTAACATTCAAGGAGAGATTACAGTAACTAGGGTCATATGCTGGAATTTAGAAGATTAAGGAACGATTTAATCAAAGTTTTCACGATATTAAGAGGATAGAGTAGATAGAAATTATTTCCGCAGATTGAGGAGACCAGGACCTGGAGACATAGTTATATTTTAGAGACAAAACTTCAGGAGTAAATTTAGGAAATACTTTTTCACGCAAGGGTTGGTAGAAGTTTGGAATTCTCTTTCACAAATTAACAAATTTTTAATTTTAGAACTGAGATTGATAGGTCTTTGTTAACAAAAGGCATTACAGGATATGAAACAAATATAGATACACAGAGATAGGTTACAAATCAGTCATAATCTCATTAAATGGTGGAACAGGCTCATGGGGTTAAAGGGCCTCCTCCGGTTTCTATGTCAGTATGCCAAGTTTAAGGGCCTGGAACATGAATTTTATCAGCACAGTGAGGAAAATAGTCCTCCATTTGTGAGGATGAAGACCAAACCATTGAAACATATATATCCGCAGCAGTATGCCAAGTTTAAAGATCTGTAAGGTGAAGGTAAAGTGGTGGAAACCTTTGAAGTGGTTTTCGCCTTTTGAAATATTGAGGTCAATGTGTATGGCTAGGAGGCTGAATGCTTTGAACTGGATTGTTTACATTGAATTTCACACTCCATAGCCTCTGAAAACATTGTGATTGACAGTTCACTGGACCTTCAAAGGGTAGAATCAGATGGTTTATTTTTATAGATCTGCAGGGATCCATTACATCAGGATAACAGCTGTTACTCTAACTGTAATTTTTTTAATGAGTCTGCCTCTTTGTTCTCGAGTGTACCATGTAAAGTGAAGCGGCCGGCCATAGCTGTTCTTTCTTCAAGAACAATGGAAGAGAAGGTCAAGCCCATACAAGATGCCCCTGCATCCAAAAATGTCAGTGAGTTTAATACCTTCCTTGGTATGGTCAATTTATGAAAAGTTTATTTCAAATCTAGCCACAGCATTGACAGCATTACACCAGCTGTTTAGGAAGAATCAGGGGTGGCAATGGAGGTTGCATAAAGGGGAAGCTTTCCGAGTTGTGAAGCAAGCATTACAGTCATCAAACCTCTTAGTGAACTTGATCTAGGGAAACCAATCATGCTGACATTTGACGCATCCCCCCATGGCATATGGGCTATTTTATCCCACAAATTGGTAGATGGTTCAGAATGCCCTTTCACTGTTGCCTGAAGCAGAGTGAAACAAGCCCAGATTAAGAAGGAGGTCTAAACGGTTATATTCGGAATGAAGAAATTCCACCAGTACATGTACGGTCGACAGTTTCACATAGACACTGACCATAAGACACTACTGGGCCCGTTAAGGGAACATAAGCCCATACTGCCCATAACCTCAGCGAGGGTGCAGCATTGTGCCCTGCTGTTGGCAGCTTACAACTATGCTTTTCAGCATCAGCCTGGGACGCAAATTGCTAATATGGATGCATTCAGTCGTCTGCCCCTACCCAAGAGCATTCCGCCACCATTCGTACCCCAGGAGATAATTTCAACCCTAAACTTCCTGAACACCCGGCCAGTGTTTGCGGGGCAATTCTGCAGCTGGACCCAAAGAGATCCTATTCTTTCAAAGGTTAAACAAATGATACAGACCTGCTAGCGTTATGACAATTTTGAAAAGTTGATGGACTACTTCACTCATCAAGACGAGTTGACATGTGAAGACTGCGTGATTCTGTGTGGAGCACGGGTGATTATCCCACCTCAGGTCAGGAGGCCCCTTCTTCAAGAGTTATACAATGTCCACCCAGGAGAAACAAAGGTGAAGATGTTGGCACGCTGTTACGTCTGGTGGTCAGGCATAGGCAAAGCCATTGAAGAACGAGTATAACAGTGCCACCCTTGCCAAATGCAGCCATCTCTGCCACCTTCCCCCACCCTTCACCCCTGGGAATGGCCAGTTTGCCTGTGGACCGGCGTTCAGGTTGGTTATGTGGGCCTGTTCGTAGGCAAGATGTTTTTTGTGCTGGAAGATGTCCACTTTAAGTGGCTATCAGTTCAAGAGATGTGGACCAGTAGCTTTGAGGCCACGGTAGATGCCTTGTGACAAGTGTTTTTCATTCATGGGCCTTCTGAGTCAATTGTTCTGGACAATGGCACCCCCTTCACCAGCGATGATTACCAACATTTTGTGAGAGCAAATGGCACATGACACACAAGATCAGCCCCCGGCCACCCAACGTCGAATGGTCTGACTGAGAGGGCCATTCAAACTTTCAAAAATGCCATGAAAAAGCAATCCAATAAACCACTTTGCCCGAAGTTGGCTAATTTTTTGTTGTTGTACAACTCAACCCCTCATTCAATCATGGGGGTCACACCAGCTGAGTTGCTCATGTGTCGTTGCTTGAGAACCTGATTGGATCGTATATTTCCAAATTTGGTGGGGCGGGGGGGGGGGGGGGGAAACACGTCAGGCCTCCCAGAAGAGTCACCGGTCAGAGCAGTGAGGGGATCAGGTCGTTCCTTGTGGGAGACCTGGTTTTAGTCTGCAATTAAACCACCAGTTTGCCATGGTTAGAAGGACAGGTTTTGTCCCATTCAGGGCCAGTGTCTTGTGTGGTCAATGTTACCGGGAAGACTGTGAAAAAGCATATCAACCAACTGAGGATTTGAGGAGTGGTGACCCCCGAGGTGGAGTCAACAAATCCAGTAAGCATTGTGAATACTCCTGTAACTCAATCCAGCCAAGGGGAGCCAGGGACTCCTGTTTCTGTTCAAATCAACCTGCTTCGTCTGTCGATGCCAGTGAGGCTCGTTCACCTGTCATCGAAGTCTCCTGCGCCCTCTTGAGGTGACATCGGCTGAGGACCACTCGACCACCCAAAAGAGTGCCGAGCCTGTGGGTCGGCTATGGAGGTCTCAGCACCCAGAGGTATCCAGACTGATTAACTTTGTCATGGATTCTCTTCTTATGGTTGCCCCTGTTAACCTTTGCAATTTCGTACATAGTTTTGGGGAAGTGTGTTAAGGAACTTAAGTTGGGGGGGGGGGGGGGGGGGGGGGGGGGGAACGTGGCATCCCAGGCAGTGTAGACCAGGGAGCTGAAGTGTAAAGATCTGTTGTATAGTGTTCTGTGTCTATTATCTGACTGCCTTTGCCTTTCATCAATAAACCTCTTTGTTTACTATAGGAAGCCTTCATTGTATGTCTCGAACCACTACAATATATATTATGAGCATGCAAATAATAATGGACAGTGCGGTAGTCAAGGAGGAGTCCGGAAAGGAGAGTCCAAAATGGTTTATTTTCAACCCTTTGTTTCAGGAAAGTATATACAAGCAACATTCCAAGTCTTAGCCAGGATATTTTGGAACCCCGGCTCCTGCCTGTGATGATATGCATAACCAGTCATGTATATAGTGATAGATAAGTCCTCCGACCAGCAGGTGGCAGTAGAGAACAACCATGTGACACTGTTACCTCAGGGAGTTGATAGAGAGTCTTCGTAGTGGATAGTCATAGTTTGTAGTAACTCATAATTAATTTATTATAGTTAGTAGTTTTTGATAGTTACCGTGCAATTGTTAAATAATAAAACTTTAACTAGTCTAAGAACTAGACGTTCTTTAGTGCATTTATTCCAACCGGCAAGCATCAGAACCGGTTTTTATCCTGTAAAATTAACAAGCCCGGTAATGGGCCTCTCCCTCAGCTCGTACTCAGGGCAGCACGGTAGCATAGTGGTTAGCACTGTGGCTTCACAGCGCCAGGGTCCCAGGTTCAATTCCCTGCTGGGTCACTGTCTGTGCGGAGTCTGCACGTTCTCCCCGTGTCTGCGTGGGTTTCTTACAGGTGTTCCGGTTTCCTCCCACAGTCCAAAGACATGCAGGCTAGGTGGATTGGCCATGCTAAATTGCCCTTAGTGTCCAAAAAGATTAGGAGAGGTTATTGGGTTAAGGGGATAGGGTTGAAGTGAGGGCTTAAGTGGGTGGGTGCAGACTCGATGGACCGAATGGCCTCCTTCTGCACTGTATGTTCTATGTTCCATGAGGCTCACGGAGGGATTAAGCCCATGAGTGCAGTGGGGGGGGGGGGGGGGTTATAAAATTCCTTCCCCCAAAGTCCGTAGGTCCCTCTGATGTAGGGAGTGTAGGAGGTCAACTTCTCATCTTTGCCCACCGCTGCATTTACTGTGACTGCGGGGCTGGGTCGGCGCTGTCAGGGATCATTGTTTCCGCGATGACCGTCTGGAAGGGCCCATATGCCTGTCCTTGGCCTGCTGCAATGTTCCAGTGAAGCTCAATGCAAACTGGAGGAACAACATCTCACAACGACGACCCCAGGGAACGTGAGACTCAGAGCACCGGGCCAGCAGCATAACTGAGTCCATCTGTACGGGTTAATGTTATTGTGTTAAATAAACTTGGTTGAACTTTATCCTTGTGTTGCCCTTTGTTCACCTTGTCAATAAAGACATCTGGGTAAACATAGCGGTTAGGTTCGCTACAACCTTCCAGTCTCAACATCGAATCCAACAACTTCAGATGATTAGCTTTACCCCACCTCGACCCATTTGTTTTCATCCCATTTCATTTTAACTGTCTTTTACCATTTCTTTCTTAATATATATTTAACCCCCCCATCTTATTCACCTTTCCTTATCCTTTCTCCCCTTTGCTTCCCCCTTTCCCTCCCCCACATCCATGTCTGCCACAGTTTACCCGCTGTTTGGCCTTTCACATCTTTTGTTCTCTCTGGGTGCAGCAATTAGCACTCTTCCCCCTTGGTTTCTGTGGCTATTAGCACCCCATTTCCCTGGGTTTCTGTGGCTATGACTCATCTTTCATTCTCACTCCACAGTATAAATATTTCCCACTTTCTCTGTCTGTTAGCTTTGACAAAGTGTCACTGGACTCGAAACATTAGCTCTTTTCTCTCCCTACAGATGCTACCAGACCTGCTGAGATTTTCCAGCATTTTCTCTTTTCGTTTCAGATTCCAGTATCCACAGTCCATTGCATATTGGGACTCCCTCCTGAGATCTCATTGGCCAAGGACCAGAAAAGATTCTGAAAAAACGCAAAGGGAGGAGGATAAAGTTAGACCCCCAAGGCACACCACAGTGAAGACTCGGCATGGAGGTGACCGTGACGATTTGAAAGACTGATCAGAGATAGAAGGAAGCAGCCAGCAAGACCCACCTTCACAACGACGACCCCGGGGAACGTGAGACTCAGAGAACCGGGCCCGCGGCACAACTGAGTCCATCTGTACGGGTAGTATTATGAATCTGTTGTGAATGGTATTGGGATAATATAAGGGTTAATGTTATTGTGTTAAATAAACTTGGTTGAACTTTATCCTTGTGTTGCCCTTTGTTCACCTCATCAATAAAGACATCTGGGCAAACATTTGATTAATGATTTGGTTGAAGTGTTTGAGATTTTACAGATACAACAACCCGGATTGCCAGTGCTGCGCAATTGGCAAAACATACCGGCGAGATGATGCTGAGGCCTTCCAATTGGCTGAGCTCATCCTCGGCTAGCGCCAGCGATGCACAGGGAACCAGGCGGGCCCTGAAGTATTTTCACTGGGCCTCAGGGTCTACCCGTATCTTGGCCACAGCCCCCTCTGGGTTCTCTGGAAGATCTCCACAAGTCTTTGTAAAGTCATCCGGTGCCCATTCGGAAGATCCATTGCCAGTCCATCCAGAGGCGTTATAGCCAATCGCGGACTTGCAGACTCGGTCCAGGGCCTGGCATATTACTGACGTGAATATAAGGGAAGATAAGGCCAAGTTAGAATTCTCAAAGGGAAGGAAAGGGGAAGACGTATTTGAAGATGGCATCAGGCTGGAGGTGGCAGAAATGGTGAAAGACAATCCATTAAATAAAACGGCTGGTAGAGTGGAAGGTGTGAACAAGAGGAACCTTATTGTGTTTATGGGAGGGAGGTGAAGGGGTGAGAGCAGAGGTGCAGAAAATAGAATGCGTCAATAGCCCTGCCAATCACATTGGCTGGAACCCTTGGTGAAGGAAAAAAGGAGAGATATCAGATCCACGAGTCTAGAAGGTTGCAATGTCTGCACAGATGCAACTAAGTCAGAGAAATTGAGAAAACAGAATAGAGCCCTTACAGGGAGTGAGGGTGGAGGAACTATAGTCACAGTAGCTAGGGGAATCAGTCGGCTTATAGTAAAATTGGTTGATAATTAAGCTGCAGGAATGCAGATTGGGAAGTAAAGGAACGGAAGGAAAGAGACAGAGATATATACCATGTGAAGGTGAAGGATGAATAGAAATTGGAAGTAGAGACAATGCAGTTTTCCAGTTCAGGATGAGAACGACTGAAACATCTCATGACAGAAAAAACAGCAATAAAAGAAACAATTTCAGGACGAGGACAGTGCAGGTAAATCTTCAACCATAGTCTAGAAAAAAAGGAAGAATTCGAATAAATCCTAGCTATGACTCTCAGGTTGTCACCATATCAGAAGCATTTAAGCGCATTCTGCTGAGAAAATGAAGAAGTGAAAGCACATCTCGCCTAGATGTTTATAAACATTGTGGTTAGGTTCATAACAGGACATTTGAGAAAAGTTCAAGTGCGAAGGGAGATGAAAATAAATCAACCAGATACCTGGATTGTCTGAAACTATTACTCTGTCAATTGCAGCCAACTAAAAGCTATATCTCTTTGAAAGCGAATAGAAGCTGAGCAGATCAAAGGATCTGAGTGGGGTTAAAGCTTTGTGAGGTGTTTTAGCTTTCTATGAAGTAAAAGCTGATTCTGTCTGAGGCAGAAGGTATAAGGGACTGGTAAGTGAAAAAGCAATGATTTTGCACTGTTTCTGCCTGGACTGGCAGGGGTGACTGATAGTGGGGTGTCTGATATAGATGTCTCTGATATGGGAGTCTCTGAAATGGGGACCTCTCAGATAACGGGTCTCTCTAATATGGGGGGTCCCTGATATGAGGGTCTAAAGGGGATCTGATGGGGGAGTCTGATGGGGGTCTCTGATATGGGGAAGTCTCTGATATGTTTTTCTTCTGATATAAGGGTCTGATGGGGGATCTCTAATGCTGGTCTGGTGGGGGGTTGGTTGGGGGGGGGGTCTGGGTCACCCTCATGCATGTTAGCTGTGGGGGGTGGGGGGAGGGTAATCTAGCAATTTGTGTGGTGGATTGTGGGGAGGCTGCCTCCATATGTCAGTGGGGGGAGGGGCAGGATTTGCTTTGTGATGGGGAGAGGGGGACCAGCCGCCAGACCTTGGTATCAGACCACCCGCTCAAAATGACGGCCCATTAGCGCGATTTGGAACAAAATCTTGGGAGTTCCCTGCCATGTATAATTTGGGAGAGTGAATCACTCCTGGGCGCTGCTCCTAGCACCAGCGCAGACCAGAAGCAATCCTACACTGGCGGGAAAATAAAATAGTCTCCCAAACGGAGAATCCTCCCCAATGTTTCTATTTCTTCTCTGGTTTTTCTCTTTTTCTCTTGTTTTGCTCTTACCTCCTTTACTTTGCTTCTGGATGACGGACATTCAGGATCCTGCTGTTCACACCTACTCTGGACACATCATCTTTTGTCACTTTACTTGTCCCATTACTACTTCCTTTGACCTTGTAAATCAAAGTCTCTTATTACTTAATATCTTATATCTGCAACCCTATCTGCCCCTTTCTTCTTCTTCACACCCTATCCCTTTTCATTTGATAAAACCTATTACATTCCAATTTTCCCAGTTGTGATGCAAGGTCATCAAACTGATTTTTTTCTCTTTCCACAGATGCTCCCAGACCTGTGGAATATTTCAACATTTTCTGCTTTTATTTTGATTTCCAGCATTTTACATTTGTAGGTTATGACTTGCTTTTTTGGAGGACTAGAAGATCCTCTTTATCCAAGTGATCATAAATTACATTTCTAATGCTTCCATCAAGCATTTTTCTATTACTGATGTCAAACTAATGTTACAAAAGTCTGACTGATCTGCTTTTTCGAAAAAAGAACAATTTCTTTAAATAAAGATGTAAAGTAGTTTGGGATTTGTATATGGCACTGAAAATAACTATTTTATAACTAGAATGAAAATTTGAAAGTTGTTTAAATTTTAAATTTACTGAGCTTATTTTGTTTCTTTACAAAATAATTATCCGTTATTTTGTGAATTGCAATTTTCTTATGAAAATGAATGGTCCATCAAACTAATTATGAAGTAATATGGGGCGGGATTCTCCAATATCGGCGCGATGTCCGCCGACCGGCGCCCAAAACGGCGCAAATCAGTCCGGCATCGCGCCGCCCCAAAGGTGCGAAATCCTCTGCATCTTGAGCGGCCGAGCCCTAACCTTGAGGGGCTAGTCCCGCGCCGGACTGATTTCCGCCCCGCCAGCTGGCGGGAAAGGCCTTTGGTGCCCCGCTAGCTGGCGCGGAAATGACATTGCCGGGCGGCGCATGCGCGGGAGTGTCAGCGGCCGCTCACGGCATCCCCGCGCATGTGCAGTGGAGGGAGTCTCTTCCGCCTCCGCCATGGTGGAGACCGTGGCGAAGGCAGAAGGAAAAGAGTGCCCCAACGGCACAGCCCGCCCGCGGATCGGTGGGCCCCGATCGCGGGCCAGGTCACCGTGGGGCCCCCCCCCCCCGGGGCCAGATCGCCCCGCGCCCCCCCCCCCCAGGACCCCGGAGCCCACCCGCGCCGCCGTGTCCCGCCGTCCCAAAGGTGGTTCAATCCACGCTCCCGCCGAATATCCGGTGCCGGAGAATTCGGCAACCGGCGGGGGGCGGGATTCACACCAGCCCCCGGTGATTCTCCGACCCGGTGGGGGGGTCGGAGAATCGCGCCCATGGTCTCCAGGGTGTAAAATGCTCAAGTTATTACACTGAGCTTAAATTAGAATATATGGAATAAAATTCAATTAAAATACAACATTAATCAACACTCTGAGGTGCAATAACTTTTCAAATGACTATAAAATGAGTCAATTAAACTGAAGCAACAGAAAAAGAAGCCGGTCTGAGAATTACATTATAGTCAGCTTGCTCTCAATCATCATCTTGAAAAGCATCACAATGCTGGCAAGGGGCTATTACTCACCAATAACGTGCTACCAATGGTCAGTTTAGGTTTGTCCAAGGTCCCTTGGTTTCAGATCTCGTTGATCCAAAAATGGAGCCAAATTCCAGAGATGAAAATGACTGTTCTTGACATCATGGCAGTATTTGGGCTACGTTTGGCACCAAGGAGTCAGAGTAAAACTGAAGTTAATGGAACTGGGGGAGCTCTCCAATGTCTAGAGTTATAGTTGGCACAATTAAGACAGCTGTGCTATTTGGAGACAAATCATCACAAGTCATGGAGCAAAATTTCAGGAATTCCTCAAGGCTGTGTTGTAAGGATCCTCCTGTTAATCCCCGCCTGTCCCTTTTAACTTTTGTTATTCTGCTACTTCAATTTCTGTACCTGGACAATTAATCACCATTCGGCTAATTTAAATAAGTCTGCACCCAATTATCCCAAGGTTTAGGAACGAACGCCACTCCTGGGAGACTTCGCAATGGCGTTGTTTAGCAATGGTCCACACAAATATGTATCAGATGTAACAGCATCTGCAGGGGTTTCCCAGGCTATCAGAGATTCCAGGGTGGTCAGGATCTGGTGCAGGGTGGTACCCTGGCACTCCCACTGACACCTTGGCAGTGTCACCCTAAAACTGCCTGGGTGCCTAGGTGGCACTGCCAGGCTGGCAGGGACACTGCCAGGGTGCCAGGCTGGCAGCACCAAGGTGCCCAGTGCCAGGTTGCCCATACCACGGATCAGGCCCAGGGTACCCTGCCCTTAAATGATGAGGCAAAGGGAGCCCGAGGACCTCCTGAGAGGTACGTTGGGGGGGGGGGGGGGGGCTGCAGGCCGCAGTGGGATGGCTGAGGGGATCGAGAGATTGGGGAGGCATTTAAAAATGGCACCCAGAACTCTTCCTGCACTGACAAGCTGAAGCCGTCAGTGCAGGAAGTGAGGTAAGTGCGGCCTCGGCGGGGCTTTCCTCACCAAGGCTCAAAAGAAAAACAATGTCCCGTTTGATAGCAGCCTCGTTCTTGGCGCCACCCCGCTATTCGTGCCCAAAATGGGCTCTGGTTTTTTTTCATTAAATCATGCTCATGCTGTCTGATCTTCTGAGTATTTCCAGCATTTTCTGTTTCTATTTCAGGTTGGTGATTTGGGCATTGGATGATGGTACTGCAGCTGAGGATTCTGTGTTAGTGTTAGAGGTGGTTGTTGTCAGGTATTATAAGGGGTGGATGTTATTGCCACTTTTTGGTCACTGCTTATGTCCTTCAAGCTGGTTTAAGCTACTTCATTGGCAGGCAGAGGAGTTGTGAATGGAGATGTACACTGGAATCATTAATGAATAGATCCACAGCTGACATTAAGACGGAGAAATCATTATTAATGAAGCAGCTGGAAGCAGCTGGAGATGACTGGGCTGAGGGCATTACTCTGAGGAACTCCTAGGGCTGCTATTCATTAATATCCAACAATCATTACAATCTTCCTTTGTGTCAGATATGGCTGCTGCCACTGGTGTTTTTTTTTTGCTTCCCCCTCATTGCCAAAGTGACTACTGTCATGATAGGGGGAGATATTAGGAATTTGGGCCCAGAAGTGGGGTCCAAGATGAAGCAGGCAAATTAGGGGGTTAAAACAGAATGAAAAAAAAAGACTGCTCACAACAGAGTCAAAGGGATACGCCCACACCTGACTGAGTCACATGGTCCCATTCAGACTTAAACTCGGTGGCGGAAGGCACCTTAGGGGGACTCACGTGAGAGCCATTCACATGAGGGGCATTCCTGCATGACCAGCTATTATCCTATTAACAGTGTCTGATGGCCTAATGACCTACAGCTCTGTTTTCTTCTGCGTAAATGGGAGTGGGATATCAAGCTGCCCAATTGCAGACTGACCCAGTCTGGACATTCCAGGGGAGGACCTTTGTTTGCAGGGTTGGATGGAGCTTAGAGATAAACAATTTAGAACCAGAAAAAGATGTGTCATAAGACAGGACCTGCCATGAGACATGTAATGAAATCTGCTACAGAGAGAAGGATGTGAGCAGCCATGAGACAGGTCAAGAAACCTTCTCCAAAAAGAAGGCTGTAGAGGTCACCCAGGCAGATCATGAAGGAAGCTGTTCCAGATTACAGACTTTTGAAAAGGGTTCTGAAGGAACCTGACTTACAGCAGAGAATTGCTTCGTAAATACAAGAATCATATTTGCCTGTCTATATAAGTGGAAAGCGAGCTGTGTTTTATTTAGAGTAATGTTTGATGGGAAATTATTGTGTTAAGATTAAGAAACTACATGTAATCTGTTAGTGATAGAACTATGAAGCAAAAGTTTAAATATTGTTTTCTTTTCTTTTGTTTTAAGAAAGCCTGAATTCTTATATTCTCACTCCCGGAATGAATCGATCTTTCTGCACAATCTTAAAATTTAAAAAACGTTACGCACCTGGTTCAATATCTTAGCCATTGCTGAGGGCTGACCAGGTGTCCGTTACACTACACTTCTAAACATACTTCATTAAATGCAAAGCATCTTGATACATCCAGTATCTTGAAAAGCACAATATAAGTGCAAATCTTTCTTTCTTTTATTGGCTTCAGTTTGTCTCAGGCTTTTAGGTGCCATACTTTGTTGAAAACTGCCTTGATGTCAAAAGAGGCTAGTATTAGCTATTCCTGATACTCAGTTCAGGATCATGGGCGCGATTCTCTGACCCCCCACCGGGTCGGAGAATCGCCGGGGGCTGGCGTGAATCCCACCCCAGCCATGTCCCGAATTCTCCGCCACCAGAGATTCGTGGGGGCGGGAATTGCGCCGCGCTGGTCGGCGGAAATCGCGCCGGTCGGCGGGCCCACCCCCGGCGATTCTCCGGTCCGCGATGGGCCGAAGTCCCACCGCTGTCAACCCACGCCAGCCGGCGTGGATTGAACCACTTTCGAACGGCGGGACAAGGCGGCGTGGGCGGGCTCCGGGGTCCTGGGGGTGGGGCGCGGGGCAATCTGGCCCCGGGGGGTGCCCCCACGGTGGCCTGGCCCGCGATCGGGGCCCACCGATCCGCGGGCGGGCCTGTGCCGTGAGGGCACTCTTTTCCTTCCGCCCTCGCCATGGTCTTCACTATGGCGGAGGTGGAAGAGACCCCCTCCACTGCGCATGCGCGGGGATGCCGTGAACGGCCGCTGACGCTCCCGCGCATGAGTCGCACGGCAAAGTCATTTCTGCGCCAGCTGGCGGGGTGGAAATCAGTCCGGCGCGGGCCTAGCCCCTCATGGTGAGGGCTCGGATCCTCAAGATGCGGAGAATTCTGCACCTTTGGGGCAGCACGATGCCGGACTGATTCACGCCGTTTTTGGCGCCGGTTGGCGGACATCGCGCCGATTGCGGAGAATCCCGCCCCAGGTCTATGATGAGGTCTGGAACTGAATGGTTTTGATTTTGAGAGCCTCTGATGGGAGTGTGTTACGATACCCTGGGCAGGTGCATGGTCTGTTCCAGCACCACAGATCCCGGAGTCCCAACATAAGTGAATTAACCAATAATTTGTGTATTTTCCGAAGATTGTTAACCCTTGACTGCTCCAATGAGTTACAGGGACCAGTTTTAGAAGTAAAATGTCAACAAACTGTTTATTTATAACAAGAGTAAATATGACCGTATAGAGGAAATAATGAAGGATAGTCTACTAGCCTACTTAGTCCCAAAACCCTGTCCCACACTCCACCCAGACACACACAAGACAGACACACAGTAAGGGGTAGGGGAAGAATTAAAATAGCGGTAATTGAAGGAAACTGTTTGAGATTAATCTTTGCTGTTGCGGTTGAGGCCTCTGTAGGCCGACCGGTGTTCTTCGAATGCAATCCTCTGGGGAATGGATTTATACAAGGGATTCAAGTCAGTGCAATTCTGTCCTTCAACCACCAGAAGGAGCCGTACAAAGGGGATTCAGGCTGGTGCAATTCTCTCCTTCGAGCACCACATGGAGCCTCCCTCTCCCTGAGATATTAGTGGAGCTCTATATCCGAGAAATTACAGACTTTTACATTCGCCTGATCTCTTTGCAAAGACTGCAACTGTATCATGAATACGGTTCCCAGATTGGGTTTTTCCAAGCCATTCCGACGGAGGATTAAAGTATTACAAACCTGGTGAAAAACTGCTTGCGGTCTTTCACTCCAGAAGTTCCCTTCACATGTCGGGCTAGAAGCCTTTTAAATTGCCAGGCAGAGAGAAAGCAGACAGAGAGAGACAGAGAGCGCCTTCCTGGCTGAATCTCTTCACAGACCTCAGGACAAAATGAAACTCTTCACATGACCTGAATTTCTTCCGGACGATTCTGAATGGTTCCACCAATCGTAAACAACAATAGGAGATGGCTCAGAATTCCAGATTCACCAATTGGCTGCTTGCCAAGTCTATCTCACGGGCTCTGCCACAGAACCTAGAGGGGAGTCCTGGGCAAGTCCATTAGTGTGTACTTTAAGCAAAAATCTCAATATTGCAGCAGCCAACAAGAAGGCTGGAGATTAAAGGCAGCAGGACAGGAATTTTAAAAAATAGAACAGCAAAGTTTTCAACAGTGTCCTAAGTGAGGTTCTGAGTGACCTCAAAATTAAAAGCTTTGGTAAATTGACGTTCCCGTCTGATATATTTTGACCGTGGGTTGAATGACCCGGACATTCTTGCGAGTCTGGCGAGAGCGATACGAATTTGCTGGCCGAGCTGATCTGCATAAAGCAGCATAGTGTCCAGGTTTGCCACATCTCAGGCATTGTCGGGATTTGGCAGGGCATTGCCGCTTTAAGTGGGCGGAGCCACAGTTGCCGTACGTTGTAGCGTCAGTACGTTTGCCAAAAGGCAAACCCAGATATAAACTGAACCTCGATCATTTGTAGCTATGAGCCCAGTCAGTAGGCGGTAATTGAACTATTTGGAATAAACATTCCCAGGTAAAGGTAATACTGGTCAGGTACAGAGTGGGTTTGTAAGATCATAAGCTGCCCCATTCCCAGCTGATGTGAATACTGGACAAGTCTGAAGCCAGAGTGAAACCTGGCTTGATGGATCCTAGCCTTTTCTTTAGAAAGATGGAAAAACATAGAAACATAGAAAATAAGAGCAGGAGTAGGTGGCAAGGTGGCACAGTGGTTAGCACTGCGGCCCTACAGCTCTATGGACCCGGGTTCAAGTCTCAGGTGACTGTCTGTGTAGAGTTTGCACTTTCTCCCCAGTGTCTGCGTGGGTTTCCTCCGGGTGCTCCGGTTTCCTCCCACAGTGCAAAGGCTAGGTGGATTGACCATGTTAAATTGCCCCTTAGTGTACAAAAAGGTTAGGTGGGGTTATTGGGTTATGGGGATAGGGTGGAGGCATGGGATTAAGTAGGGTGCTCTTTCCAAGAGCTGGTGCAGACTCGATGGGATGAATGTGCTCATTCTGCACTGTAAATTCTATGATAAGCGGCTTTTCGAGCCTGCTGCATCATTCATTATGATCAAGGCTGATTATCCGACGAAGCAACCTGTCACTACTTTCCTCCCCCCATATCATTTGATCCCTGTAGCCCCAAGAGCTATATTTAACTCCTTTAAAACATACACAGCCGTATTCTCTGTTCCTGCAACTAAGTGTTGTCACCGGGGCAGGATTCGTGGGGTTTTACGACAGCAAAACCGGCGCCACACCTGGACTGATTCAATGACTGTTTGGGGCTAGCACCGGCGCCACGTGCAACACAATTGATTCCAAAGAGAAATGGTGCGAGATTCAGCAGGTCTGGGATTGTCACTCAGGAGGCTGACAACCTGCAGTTGCATATGCACACTTCATTCCCCCCCCACACCATCCCAACCAACAAGATGGCAGCAAGACGCGCGGCCCCGAGGCTCTCTGAGTCGGACCTGGAGCCCCTGCTGGACGCCATGGAGGGGAAGCAGGTGACCCTGTCCCCCGGGGTGGGAAGGAGGATTCTAGCCGCAGCCATTCACCAGGCCTGGACACAGGTGACAGAGGCCCTCAGCGCAGTGGGCCACACATTCCGGACCAGCCAGCAGTGCCGGAATGAACTGCACGACCTCCGCGGGGCAGTCAGGGTGAGTAGGTAGTACTGTGCCCCTGACCAGCCCCCGTTCCTCAAACTCATAACCCTACCACCCCCATCCGGAGGGCGGCCGAACCCCCACCCTGCTTAAGCGCACCTTCTACCCACTCCCTGGGCAGCATGCATCGATCTGTCTAACACTGTGCGTTTTCTGCGTCCACCACCCGGCCCTGGCAGGGCCCACCCCAGCCAGCCCAGCCAGTATGTGGATCAGCAGCCAATGGCCGCGCCTCTCCGTGTCCTACTTCCTCTCTATCCCTCATCAGCCACAGTGCCTGTTTCCTGATTTTTAAAAGCACAAGTGAACCTCGCCATCAGGAATTCCCCCGGTGGAGGCGGAGAATTGCAGAGGCCCCAGAGAATACCGGGTCAGACCCGCTAATGATATGCAAACAGCATTTACTCTACGTGCGTAGTAGAATGTATCGCGCAGCTGTCGCGGCACCGGAGAATTGTGATTTGGCGTGAACCCGGCACCCGCCATGATTTCAGTATCAAAACTGATTTTCCGCCCAATTGCCTTTCCCAATTTCAGCGTAGGCCGATGGAGAATCCCGCCCCCAATTTTTGGTCTCAATTGTTTTTCGTGGTGGTGAACTCCACAGGCTCACCACTCTGTGGATCAAGAAACTTTTCCACATCTCCACCCGAAATAGTTCACCCTGTATCCTTAAACTGTGACCCCTGCTTCTGGACTGGCTCAGCTCTCAGTGGGTTATCGTCACCCCTTACCCCCAACAGTGACCCTCTGACAGTGCCTACATACTCCCATCACCTTGGATTGCACTGTGAGGGTGGGATAGAGTTGGGGGGGGGGGGGGAATAAGGAAAGGCTGACAAATGGGGGTGGTGGGGAGGGGGGGAGTGATGGACAAGGCTTTGTCCTACGTGAAGAGGGCAAGTTTGAGGGCCTCCCCGGCCCTCCGGGCTTGCCAGACTCTTGCCTGCCCTCCATCCACTGGCTGGACCTAAGAGTCCTCCCCGGCTCATCCTCCAGCACCTCCTGGTCTGGCTTCTCCTCCTTGCAGGTGGCCACATGTTCCTCCTCCTCCACCTCCAGTACATTGCCCTGCTGCTATGCCAGGTTGTGGAGGGCACAGCAGACCACCACTAAGCAGGTGATCCTCTGGGAGGTGTACTGCAGTTCACCCGTGCTGTCCGGTGTAGGTCATTGGCAACACTTCTTGCGGCACTGGAGGCTAGTCCTCCTGGTCATGGATCCCAAGCTGATGGCGGCAGCCACATCTTCCAAGGCAGCACTGGCTGCCCTGTAACTCACCGCCGGGACCCTCAGGGGAACAGGACATCTCTCCTGGCCTCCATCGCATCTCAGAACCTCCCCAGGTCCCCGTCTCCAAATCTTGGGGCCAGTCTTCTCGGAATCATGGCTGCGAGCTGAGTGGGGTTGGCTCATGGGGCCACGTTAAGTGGACCAATTAACAATGAACAATATTCCTGGCCTCGCCAGGCTGAGCGCTGGGAAGCTCCCAGTAGTTCCCGCTTGGTCCTGCACTTAAAAAACGTTCCGGAGAATCGCGCCCAGTATTCCTGATGCAGTCTCGCTATGGCCCTGCACAGCTATAGCAACACTTTCTTACTTTTATACTCAATTCCCCTCAAAATAAAGATCAACTTTCTGTCGTGATCAGTATATCTGTGCATTTACACAAAGGGTCAATGTAGATGCAATATAACTGAGCAAGAACAAGAGGGAGCACGGGCGAGGTATAAATAAACACTAACAGGAAGTCAGGGACACTTCACAGGGATGGCAGCAGGTGAGCAGGACACAGACAGGCAGCTCAGATGTAACAAAATATAAGCGCTGGAGAGAGAACAAACTCAAAATAAAGCATCTACTTCAACTGCAAGACTACGAGCTTTATTCAGATACAAGGAATAACACATGGTACCAGGAGACATCAGAACGCTTACTATAAGATTACACAAGATGCAGACAAAGAAAGGCCAAAATGGCAAGAAAACTCATACCAGACATTCGACGTGGGAAGACTTCGCTAATTCAATGAAATTGGTTGGAAACTGACCGCAGCAGAACACAACCGGTAATTTAAATAATAACTGGAAAAGGTTTGAACAGATGTTCCAAATATGTATTGTAGCTAATGTTTTGAACGCAGTCTCTGACGCAACGAAAATAGTGCTGCTACTCGCAACAGCAGGTCATGAAGCTAGAGAAATCTATAATTGCTTTAGATACTTGAAAGGTGAAGACAGCACCAAATTTGAAGTAATACTGAAAACATTTGAACAGTACTGTAACACCAGTAAAAATGCTGCTTTTAAACATTCAATGCTTGGAGACCAAATTGCACAGGGAATGAGTGATGCAAAACTCAAACAATCATTTCCAGAACAGAAAGGGTTAACTCTAGAAATCACGATTGAAAAGTCCAGATCGAAAGAAAAAAGTAACTTTAACTTTTTACAAAGAGAAAACGCTGAAATACACTTTAAAATGGCGTCTGAGCGCATTTTACAGTCTCCGGGGAACAAAAGACGAAATTCTGCGTCTGCGCATGCGCAGGAAACTGAAACCGCTCATGCGCAGTTCAAATCAACCATTTTGCGCGAAAACCGTTCTGCGCATACGCAGTTGAACAAAAAGAGCACACTGTTCGAAGATGGTTCCGAGCATGCGCAAGACGCGCATGCACAGTTGAAGAAAAAGCACACAGTAAAGGAAAATCGAATTGCGCATGCGCAATTGATTTCTACGCTTTACGTCACGAGCATCATGATGTCAGAAGACCTGTACCACGCCCACACTCCAAAATGGAAGCAACTCAAGACTTCCTAGCGACATCCATGCATGAACAAATCCATGAAGGTCTATCAAGCTTATTTGGGCCACCAGAAGAAGACTATGAAAGTCTACCCAGCTCATGTAACCAGCAAGAAGACACTGAATGTCTACCCACTGTATGAGAGACAAGTGACAAAGAAATCATAATTCCCATGCAGGATGTGCAGGATCACAGAGAGACTGACAGATCTCAGCTGCACAGAAGCACTCAACAATCAGAGCAGGGATACTCAAGAGTCCAGAGAGACCACGTCAAATGAAATCTTGAAGGTTTTGACTCCAGAAGAGGAGCACCACGACCCACAAGAGAATGAAATTGTGACAATTTTGACTCCAGAAGAGGAGCACCAAGAAACCACAGGTGATTCAAATGAATCAGAAATAACTCCAGAAGAGGAGCACAAAGAAATCACAGATGATTCAAGTGAACCTGAAATGCCTCCAAAAGAGGAGTACCAAGGAAGCAAAGAAGAGGAATCAAATCCACCATAAATGACTGATGTCACCAACATCAATGCAACATCAGTAAGCTCAGGGAAGGTGGTAAAAGAGGGGAGGTGTGGCATTGTTAGTCAAGGACAGTATTACGGTGGCAGAAAGGACGTTTGATGAGGACTCATCCACTGAGGTAGTATGGGCTGAGGTTAGAAACAGGAAAGGAGAGGTCATCCTGTTGGGATGAAAGTTGCCACCCAGGTTGATAGGGTTGTTGAGAAGGAGTACGGTGTGTTAGCTTTTATAGGTAGAGGGATTGAGTTTCGGAGCCATGAGGTCATGTTGCAGCTGTACAAAACTCTGGTGCGGCCGCATTTGGAGTATTGTGTGCAGTTCTGGTCGCCGCATTATAGGAAGGATGTGGAAGCATTGGAAAGGGTGCAGAGGAGATTTACCAGAATGTTGCCTGGAATTGAGGGAAGATTTTATGAGGAAAGGCTGAGGGACTTGAGGCTGTTTTCGTTAGAGAGAAGAAGGTTAAGAGGTGACTTAATAGAGGCATACAAGATGGTCAGAGGATTGGATAGGGTGGACAGCGAGAGCCTTTTTCCTCGGATGGTGATGTCTAGCATGAGGGGACATAGCTTTAAATTGAGGGGAGATAGATCTCGGACAGATGTCAGAGGTAGGTTCTTTACTCAGAGAGTAGTAGGGGCGTGGAATGCCCTGCCTGCAACAGTAGTGGACTCGCCAACACTAAGGACATTAAAATGGTCATTGGATAAACATATGGATGATAATGGAACAGTGTAGATGGGCTTTAGAGTGGTTTCACAGGTCGGCGCAACATCGAGGTTCGAAGGGCCTGTACTACGCTGTAATGTTCTATTGTTATTGTTCTATCAGATCATTCTCACAATTCTCAAGAAGAAATGCTCAATGAAGCAGTAGATACCACAGAGGACACTCACACCAATAACTGTGATAATTACTCAAATTATCCAGCACTCATTGAGCGCAACAAGAACAACAAAAATAGCAAGAAGCACAGCAGAAACCAGAACAACAACAAAAACTACAAGAACAACAACAAAAACAACAAGAAGCATAACAAAGACAACAACAAGCGCGACAAGAACAGCGAAAACAGAAACAACAAACACAACAAAAACAACAAGAACAACGAAAACAGAAACAAGCGCGACAAAAACAACAACAAGAACGACAACAACAAGAACAACAACGAAAACAACAAAGACAGAAACAACAAAAACAGCAACAAGAACGACAATGAAAACAACAAAGACAGAAACAACAACAATGGAACAATAAGCTGTACGACATGGTACTACTCTGCACTTGAAGGACAATGCCACAGCACACTGCAAAACAATGACAAGACTACAAACATGCCATGGCATGACAACAAATCTCACAAATTCACATCTGCTCCAGAACAAGCAAGCACACTAATTTTCAAGGTAGATGACACACTAAATCAATACCACAAGCACAGAAAAAAGTCCACGTCAGTCAATATCAGTGGTTCAACCATTCGAATACCTCGTGATGACTTGTTGGTTACTTAAAACACAAGAACACTGACAACACTCACAAAGAAGTTACAATATCAATATCACCACATCAACAACAGAAAAGAAAATCAACTGAACAAATTCATAAGGTTTGGACTCATACATGTTTCATTAAGATTGGACTCATAAATATTAATTGGCTTTGTATAATAACCAATATCATCACCACTTGTACATATATACATATCATAAGTAATCTAACTGTTTTGTACTATTTTCTTTAACACTGTACAGAAAATATGTAAAGAAAAAAGGGGGGATGTAGTGATTTGTGTATTTACACAAAGGGTCAATGTAGATGCTGAGCAAGCACGAGAGGGAGCACGAAAGAGGTGTAAATAGAGACAAACAGGAAGTCAGGGACACATCACAGGGATGGCAGCTTGTGAGCAGGACACAGACAGGCAGCTCAGATGTATCATAGTACAAGCACTGAAGAGAGAACAAACTCAAAATAAAGCATCTACTTCAACCGCAAGACTACGAGCTTTATTCAGACACAAGGAATAATACTTTTTATTTACCTTCCAAATCACTTGTTGTACACAGTAAGAAGTCTTACAACATCAGGTTAAAGTCCAACAGGTTTCTTTGGGATCACTAGCTTTCGGAGCGCAGCTCCTTCATCAGGTGCAGGTGAGGAGGGATGGGGGGGAGAAGGCACCAGAGAAAATGAATGAGGCATTTGAGGCCTTCTACAGGGGTGTGACCAGGTTCGGGCCCCAAGAGGAGGAGGTGGAAATGGGGTGCTTTTTGGATGGGCTTGTGTTCCCGGAGATGGAGAGGGGGAAGGTACAGGGACTGGAGGTGTCACTGGAACTACAGGAGGTAATGGAGTTGAATGGTGTGATGCAGTCAGGGAAGGTGCTGGAGTCAGATGGCTTCCAAGTAGATATTTACAAACAGTTTTGAAGGAGTTGGCCCCACACCTTCTGGGGATATTTAATGACTCATTGGTGGAGGGAAAACTGCTGGCCATGTTGGCTCAGGCATCGATTTCTTTAATTCCAAAGAAGGATAAGGACCTGGTGTAGCGTGGGTCATATGGGTCCATCTCCCTTTTAAAAACAGATGTGAAGGTGCTGGCTAAAGTGCTGGCTAGGCAACTGGAGGGGTTTGTGCTGGAGGTGGTCGCTGAGGGTCAGATGGGTTTCATGAAAGAGTGGCATCTGCCGAGCATAGAGGATGATGTTGAAAGTGGTTATGACTCCGCCGAAGGGTAAGGTGCCACAAGTTATTGTGTCTGTGGATGCGGAGAAGATGTTTGACAGGGCAGAATGGAGGTATCTGTTTGAGGTCCTGGGGAAATTTGGGTTAAGGCCTACATTTATCTCCTGGGTAAGGTTATTATATGCTACCTCATGGCTAGTGTAAGGACAAGCTCAATGAGCGCAGGAGATTTCCAGCTATATAGGGGCACGAGGCAGGGGTGCCCGCTGCCCCATGGCTGTGTGCGCTGGCTATCGGGCCTTTGGCCATTACGCTCCGGGCATCGAGAGAGTGGTCAGGCATTAAAATGGGAGGCAGGGAGCATCGGGTCTCACTGTATGCGGATGACTTGCTACTTTACATATCGGATCCGTTGGACTGTATGTATACAATAATGGGCATATTGGGGCAGTTTGGCGCTTCTTTGGGATACATATTGAATGTGGCGAGAAGTGAAGTGTTTCTGGTGAACGCACAGGGTAGGGGTGCAAATTTGAACACCCTACCATTCAGGCTGACCAAAGGCAGATTTAGATATTTGGGTATTCAGGTGGCTCACGATTGGGCCACAATGCATAAGTGGAATTTGGCCAGTTTGGTGGAGGGCATAAAAGGGCATTTGAAGAGATGGGATGCCCTCCCGCTGTTACTGGTAGGGAGGGTACAGACAGTCAAGATGAATGACCTCCCAAGGTTTCTGTTTGTTTTTTAGTCCCTCCCAATGTTCCTGACAAAGGCATTCTTCCGGAAAGTGGACAAATCAATTTTGGCATTTATTTGGGCAGCCACGGATTTAGGGAATTTTTTTGCAGAGGGGTGGTGGGCAGGAGGGCTGGTGCTCCCAAATCTGCTATACTGCTACTGGGCAGTGAATATGGGGAAAGAGCGGCAGTGGTGGGGTGAGGGGGCATCCGTGTGGTTACAGGTGGATGAGGCTTCATTGTGTGTACTTTGGTTTGGAATAAAATTATCTTTTTTTAAATGTTAACTCATGCCAAACAACTTGATTATATGGGCTGTTTTATGTTACGAACCTACACCAATTTATTTCATATAATGGGTGCGATTTAGAACATAAGAACATAAGAACTAGGAGCAGGAGTAGGCCATCTGGCCCCTCGAGTCTGCTCTGCCATTCAATGAGATCATGGCTGATCTTTTGTGGACTCAGCTCCACTTTCCGGCCCGAACACCATAACCCTTAATCCCTTTATTTTTCAAAAAACTATTTATCTTTGTCTTAAAAACATTTAATGAAGGAGCCTCTACTGCTTCACTGGGCAAGGAATTCCATAGATACACAACCCTTTGGGTGAAGAAGTTCCTCCTAAACTCAGTTTTAAATCTACGTCCCCTTATTTTGAGGCTATACACCCTAGTTCTGCTTTCACCCGCCAGTGGAAACAACCTGCCTGCATCTATCTTATCTATTCCCTTCATAATTTTTCTAGAAGATCCCCCCTCCAAGGCAGGCCAGCAGCATGGTTCAATTCCCGTATCAGCCTTCCCGAACAGGCGCCGGAATGTGGCGACTAGGGGCTTTTCACAGTAACTTCATTTGAAGCCTACTTGTGACAATAAGCAATTTTCATTTCATTTCATTTCCTTCTAAATTCCAATGAATACAGTCCCAGTCTACTCAACCTCTCCTCGTAATCCAACCCCTTCAGCTCTGGGATTAATCTTGTTAATCTCCTCTGCACACCCTCCAGCGCCAGTATGTCCTTTCTCAGGTAAGGAGACCAAAACTGAACACAATATTCCAGGTGTGGCCTCACTAACACCTTATACAATTTCAGCATAACCTCCCTAGTCTTAAACTCCATCCCTCTAGCAATGAAGGACAAAATTCCATGCACCTTCTTAATCACCTGTTGCACCTGTAAACCAACTTTTTGCGTCTCATGCATTAGCACACCCAGGTCTCTGCACAGTAGCATGTTTTAATATTTTATCATTTAAATAATAATCCCTTTTGCTGTTATTCTTACCAAAATGGACAACCTCACATTTGTCAACATTGTATTCCATCTGCCAGACCCTAGCCCATTCACTTAACCTATCCAAATCCCTCTGCAGACTTCCAGCATCCTCTGCACTTTTTGCTTTACCACTCATCTTAGTGTCGTCTGCAAACATGGACACATTGCCCTTGGTCTCCAACACCAAATCATCTATGTAAATTGTGAACAATTGTGGGCCCAACACGGATCCCTGAGGGACACCACTAGCTACTGATTGCCAACCAGAGAAACACCCATTAATCCCCACTCTTTGCTTTCTATTAATTAACCAATCCTCTATCCATGCTACTACTTTACTACTTTACTCTTAATGCCATGCATCTTTATCTTATGCAGCAACCATTGGCTCCCCGTTATCTGCCGCACTGGTAATGTCCTCAAAAAATTCTACTAAATTAGTTAGGCACGACCTGCCCTTTATGAACCCATGCTGCGTCAGCCCAATGGGACAATTTCCATCCAGATGCCTCGCTATTTCTTCCTTGATGATAGATTCCAGCATCTTACCTACTACCGAAGTTAAGCTAACTGGCCTATAATTACCTGCTTTCTGCCTACCTCCGTTTTTAAACAGTGGTGTCACGTTTGCTAATTTCCAATCCGCCGGGACCACCCCAGAGTCTAGTGAATTTTGGTAAATTATCACTTGTGCATTTGCAATTTCCCTAGCCATCTCTTTTAGCGCTCTGGGATGCATTCCATCAGGGCCATGAGACCTGTCTACCTTTAGCCCCATTAGCTTGCCCACCACTACCTCCTTAGTGATAACAATCATCTCAAGGTCCTCACCTGTCATTGCCTCATTTTCATCAGTCACTGGCATGTTATTTGTATCTTCCACGGGGGGGGGGGGGGGGGGGGGGGGTTACCACTCATCTTTTATATGTTACCTTAACACTGACTGAGTGAGCTATTGATAAACAAAATATTGAGTTTGAAGGATGTCATAAAATACAAAAACAAAGCCTTCATCAAATTCAGAAAGTCTTGTTCTAATGCTATCTCTGAACAATTTCCATTGTACCGTCCGTCCATTGGAAGGGTTATTTGTTCTTGTAGCACATTACCAATTTTGCTATCAATGCATTTTGGTAGACATAGAAATATGGTCAGCTGCTTTGATAACACCAGGGAGAGTAGTAAGCATTTTAGAAATGCTTTCCATGTTATTTAAGCTTTAACATCTGGCAGCCAGCACTTATGCAGTGAATCATTTGGAGCGAAGAAATGAAATGAAAAATGAAATGAAAATCGCTTATTGTCACAAGTAAGCTGCTTCAAATAAAGTTACTGTGAAAAGCCCCTAGTCGCCACATTCCGGCGCCTCTTCGGGAAGGCCGGTACGGGAATTGAACCGTGCTGCTGGCCTGCCTTGGTCTGCTTTAAAAGCCAGCGATTTAGCCCAGAAGGCTCAGAATACAGCTGCTCAGCATTCTTAATAATTATTCTGATTTTTTAAAACATGAAATAAAAGTATTTAATAAATCACTTGTTAAGTTTTATTTCATCCTACAACTGCTTGATTTGTTCTCACTGTGTTTATAATCTCAGTAATACTGTTATCTCATCAAATTTTTCTGTTATATATACAATTGATCTGTAGTTTTGCAAAGATCTTCTGGGATTCAGAGCAATGATATGTTTTAAATGTATAAAAATGATGAATGATTTAATCATATCTGTAATTAATAGCTTCTTATTAAAGAATATGCTACTGCCTAATTAACTTGATTAATGGCAGCTTACAGTGTTTGGATCTCCATCATTGAGAGTTTAATATTTTTATTTTAGTATTATAATTCCCATCCTTCTTTTCATATCCCTCCATGGTCTCATTCCTCCCATGGAGTCATAGAGGATTACAGCATGGAAAGAGGTATTTCGGCCCATTGTGTGAAGCACCTAACTATTCTAATCCCATTTTCCAGCACTTGGTCCGTAGTTTTGTGTGCTATGGCATTTCAAGTGCTTATCTAAATACTTCTTAAAAGTTGTGAGGGTTCCTGCCTCTACCACCCTTTCAGGCAGGGAGTTCCAGATTCCAACCACCTTCTGGATGAAAAAGTTTTTCCTCACATCTCTTCTAAACCTCCTGCCCATTACCTTAAATCTATGCCAGCTGGTAATTGGCCCCTCCACTAAGGGGAAAAGTACCTTCCTGTTCACCCTATCTATGTTCCCCATAATATTATACACCTCAATCAGGTCCCCCCTCAGCCTTCTCTGCTCCAGGGAAAATAACCCCAGCCTATCCAGTCTCTCTTGTTAGCTGAAACGATCCAGCCCAGGTAACATCATGGTGAATCTCCTCTGCACCCTCTCCAGTGCATTAACTTCCTTTTTATAGTGTGATGACCAGAACTGTACACAGTACTCTAGCTAGGGCCTAACCAGTGTTTTAAAGAGCTCCAGCATAACCTCCCTGCTCTTATATTCAATGCCTCAGTTAATAAAGGCAAGAATCCCGCTGACCTTCTTAACCACCTGTCCAGCTGTCTTCAGAGATCTGTGAACCTTCACCTCAAGATCCCTTTGATCCTCTGTACTTCCTAGGGTCCGACCATTCATTGTATATTCCCCTTGCCTTGTTAGTCCTCCCAGAATGCATTATCTCAAACCTTTCATGGTTACATTCTATTTGCCATCTTCTGCCCATCTAACCAACCTGTCTATATCTTCCTGTAATCTATGGCCTTGCTCGTCACTACTTACCACACCATCAATGTTTACGTCATCTGCAAACTTACTTATCATATCTCCTACATTCACTTCCAGATCATTAATGTATATTATAAACAACAAGGGATCCAGCACCGATCACTGCTGAACACCAATGGACAGAGGCTCCCAGTCACAAAACAATCTTCAACCATCACCCTGTACCTCATACTACTAAGACAGTTTTGGATCCAGTTTGCCAAATTGCCCTGGATTCCAAGGGCTCTTATGTTCTTCATCAGCCTCCCATGTGGGACTTTGTCAAAAGCCTTACTGAAGTCCATGTAGACTACATCAACTGCACTACCCTCATTTACACACCTAGACACCTCCTCAAAAAATTCAATCAGATTTGTAAGACATGATCTTCCTTTGACAAAACCATGCTGACTATCCTTGATTAATCCTTGCCTCTCCAAGTGGGGATTAATTTGTGTCCCTCAGATTTTTTTCCAGTCGTTTCCCTGCTACTGATGTGAGACTGTAATTTCCCGGTTCGACCCTACTTTCCATCTTGAATAATGGCACCACATTAGCTGTCCTGCTGTCCTCTGGTACCTCTCCTGTGGTCAGAGAAGATTTGAAAATATTTGTCATAGCCGCTCCCACAATAACCTGGGATACATTTCATCTGGTCCTGGGGGTTTATCCACTTTTAGGCGTGTTAAACTGTTAAAACCTCCTCCCCCTCAATGTTAAGTCATTCAAGTAAATCACAATGCGCCTCCCTGATTTCCATACCTACATCATCCTTCTCCATAAATACTCATTTAAAACCTCACCTATATCTTCTGGTTCCACACACAAATTGGTATGTTGGTCCCAAATGGGCCCTACATTTATTCTCGTCATCCTCCTGCCCTTAATATACTTATAAAACACCTTTGGATTTTCCTTTATTTTATCTGTTAGTGCTTTTTCATGCCCCCTCTTCTCTCTCCTAATGTCTCTCTTAAGAACCCCCTGGCATTTTCTACATTCCTCAAGAGCTTTGGCTGTTTTGAACCCTCAGTATCTGCCATAAGCCTCCATTGTTTTCCTTATCCCACCCTGGATGTCCCTTGACATCCAGGGTTCTCTGGACCTTTGGTCCCACCCTTCATTATCATGGGAACATGTTGGCCCTGTACTTTCTCTATTTCCTTTTAGAATAAATCCCACTGCTCTGATGTAGATTTTCCTGCAAACAACTTCTTCCAGTTAACTTTGGCCCGATCCTGTCTTATTTTATGAAAATTGGCCCTTCCCCAATTAAGAGCCTTAATTTCTTCTCTATCTTTGTCCATTTCCACAACTATCTTAAATTCTACTGAGCTATGGTTACCGTTTCCAAAAACACTACACCCTGTATGCTTCATCCGATGCCGGTGTCTATGTATTTACATTGTGTACATTGTGTTGCCCTGTTATGTATTTTCTTTTTATTTTATTTTCATTCACTAAATGATCTGTTTGAACTGCCCGCAGAAAAATACTTTTCACTGTACCCCAGTACACGTGACAATAAACAAATCCAATCCAATCCAATCCCTTCTAAATTATTTTAAGCCTTGCCCAGTAGCATGAACAAACCTCCCTGCTAGGATATTTGTCCCCCTCCAATTCAGGTGCGACCCATCCCGCTGATTAAGATCTCATCTGCCCCAGAAGTGATCCCAATGATCCAACTATCTAAAGCCCTCCCTCCTGCACCAACCCTCTAGCCACATGTTTATCTGACCTATTCTATACTCACTAGCTGCTGCTGCTGCTTTCCCCCCCAAGGTATATCTATTTTGCTGGGGAATAGCCACAGGAGATTCCTGCATTATCGGCCTAGCCCCCTTGCTCTGCCTGGTGGTCACCCATTCCCTCTCTGCCTGCGAAGTTTGAGCCTATGGTGTGACCATCTCTCTATATGTGCTATCACGATACTCTCCCTCGCGGATGATCCACAGTGTCCCCAGATACTGCTCCAGCTCTGAAATTCGAGCTTCCAGGAGCTGCGACTGGAGACACTTCCTGCATGCATGCTGGCGCTGGGAACTGGAATTGTTCCTGGTCTCCCACACTCGTGCTTAAGCGTAACGATGCCGGTGAATAGCGGGAGAAGCCAAAAACGGGAACCGCGCCAAGTGCCAAACACTTTGCAATGCAACCGGTCCGCTCCCGTAGGCAAATTCGGAATCTCGCCACAGCATGGCGAGAAACCAATTATTAGCACTTAAACTCAATTGACGAGAGCCACCCGTCATCCAACAGCCTCTCATCATTCACCGACCTCCTCAGCAAGTGCTCACGCTGGCGCCGATTAGTACACCTTTTGCAAAACATGAACCTGACAGAAGGGCTTCTCTGGGGAGCTGAGGAGGTGAGTAGCCATCTTTGCTCACAGGAAAAGCGTCTGGGGGCGCTGGGCTAGCTGTGCTCAGTGGGGGATTGGGGACCCTTGGCTGGGGGTGAGGGGACCCTCTGCAAGGGTGGGCCACCATAGGAGGGTGGGTGGGGGGACCATGTTGTGGTAGTCACCACTGTTGTATTGTATATACTGCATATGAGGGGTATTACGGTAAGGCCCCTGTACTTTGCTCATAGTCGCCTCACGCAATGCACAGGCATATGCCCCCAACCACACGGCCCACCCCTCCTGGGCATCGTGGACCATGCCAGCAAACACCCCATCGTGGACCCCATCAGCGACCGCCCCCCAGCCAACCCCAGGCCTGCACCGCGCGGCAGCCAACCAACCCCGGGGGACCCATGTGCTACTTCTGCGGACAGACAAAACACCTCCGGCAGCGCTGCCCAGCGCGGAGCGCGCTCTGCAAAGCCTGTGGGAAGAAAGGACATTTCGCTGCTGTGTGCCAGGCCCGCTGGATCGCCGCTATTGTCCCTGTACCCCCCACGTGCGACCCGTGGGCGCCGCCATCTTGTTCACCTCACAACACGTGCTGCCCGTGGGCGCCGCCATCTTGCTCACCTCACAACACCTGCGGCCCGTGGGCGCTGCCATCTTCCCCGCCTCAGGACCCCTGCTCGTCAGACACCTCATCGGGCCGCTCATCACCTGCAACCGCCACCGACTAGCCGCGTGTCGCCTCCGTCACGATTGACCAGTCCCAACTGCACAACCTCGTGACCGCGACGACGACAGTGAAGGTCGACGGGCACAAGATATCCTGCCTTCTGGACTCCGGGAGCACTGAGAGCTTCACCACCCCGATACGGTAAGGCGCGGCTCTCCCACGGTACACCCCATTAACCAGAAAATCTCCCTGTCCTCCGGAACCCACTCCGGGTGATCCGGGGGTACTGCATCGCTACCCTCACCATCCAAGGCATTGAGTTAAGCGGCTTCCGGCTCTACGTCCTCTCCTACCTCTGCGCTGCCTTGCTACTCAGCCTGGACTTCCAGTGCAACCTCCAGAGCCTAACCCTGAAATTTGGCGGGCCCCTACCACCTTTTACTGTCTGCGGTCTCACGACCCTTAAGGTCGACCCGCCTTCTCTGTTTGCAAACCTCACCCAGGATTGCAAACCCGTCGCCACCAGGAGTAAACGGTACAGTGCCCAGGACAGGACCTTCACCAGGTCTGAGGTCCAGCAAACCGGAAGGTATTATCGAGGCCAGCAACAGCCCCTGGAGAGCCCAAGTGGTAGTTGTGAAAACTGGGGAGAAAAACAGGATGGTCGTTGACTACAGTCAGACCATCAATCGGTACACGCAGCTCGACGCGTACCCCCTCCCACGCATATCTGATATGGTCAATCAGATTGCACAGTACCGGGTCTTCTCGCCAGTGGACCTGAAATCTGCCTACCACCAGCTCCCCATTCGCAAGGCGGACTGCCCGTACACTGCGTTTGAAGCGGACGGCCGTCTTTACCACTTCCTTAGGATTCCCTTTGGCGTCACTTACGGGGTCTCGGTCTTCCAACGGGAGATGGACCGAATGGTTGACCGATACGGACTGCGGGCCACCTTCCCATACCTGGATAACGTCACCATCTGCGGCCACGACCACGACGCTAACCTTTCCAAATTCCTCCACACCGCGAAACTCCTCAACCTAACCTACAACAAGGAGAAGTGTGTGTTCAGCACAAACCGATTAGCCATCCTTGGCTATGTGGTCCAGAATGGAGTGCTAGGGACGACCCCAATCGCATGCGGCCCCTCATGGAACTCCCCCTTCCCGACTGCCCCAAGGCCCTCAAACGATGCCTGGGCTTCTTCTCGTACTACGCCCAGTGGGTCCCTAACTATGTGGACAAGGCCCGCCCACTCATCCACTCCACCGTTTTCCCACTGACGGCCGAGGCTCACCAGGCCTTCATCCGTATCAAGGTCGACATCGCCAAGGCCGCGATGCACGCGGTCGATGAGACACTCCCCTTCCAAGTCGAGAGCGATGCATCAGACGTCGCTCTAGCCGCCACCCTCAACCAGGCAGGCAGGCCCGTAGCATTCTTTTCCCGCACTCTCCATGCCTCCGAAATTCGGCACTCCTCCGTCGAAAAGGAGGCCCAAGCTATCGTTGAATTGGAGGCATTACCTGGCCGGCAGGAGATTCACTCTCCTCACTGACTCAACAACACATAGCGGGGTAAGATCAAAAATGATAAGATCTTGAGGTGGAGGATCGAGCTCTCCACCTACAATTACAAGATTTTGTATTGCCCCGGTAAGCTCAACGAGCCCCCTGATGCCCTATCCCGAGGTACTTGTGCCAGCGCACAAGTGGACCGACTCCGGTCCCTGCACTATGATCTCTGTCACCCAGGGGTCACCCACTTTTATCACTTCATAAAGGCCCGCAATCTGCCCTACTCCATCGAGGACGTCAGGGCTATCACCAGAGACTGCCAGGTCTGCGCGGAGTGTAAACCGCACGTCTACCGGCCAGACCGAGCGCACCTGGTGAAGGCCTCCCGCCCCGTTGAACTCCTCAGCGTGGACTTCAAAGGGCCCCTCCCCTCCACCGACCGAAACACGTACTTTCTTAATGTGGTCGACGAATATTCCAGATTCCCCTTCGCCATCCCATGCCCCGATATGACGTCTGCCACCGTCATCAAAGCCCTCAACACCATCTTCGCTCTGTTCGGTTTCCCCGCTTACGTCCACAGTGACTGGGGATCCTCATTTATGAACAATGAGCTGCGCCAGTACCTGCTCAACAGGGGCATTGCCTCGAGCAAAACGACCAGCTACAACCCCCGGGGAAACGGGCAGGTGGAGCGGGAGAATGGGACGGTCTGGAAGGCCGTCCAGCTGGCCCGACGGTCCAGAAATCTCCCGGCCTCCTGCTGGCAGGAGGTCCTCCCCGACGCCCTTCACTCCATTCAGTCGCTCCTTTGCACTGCGACTAACGAAACTGCCCATGAACGTCTCCTTGCCTTCCCCAAGGAGTCCATCTCCGGGGTTTCGCTCCCAACTTGGCTGGCAGCTCCAGGAACCGTTCTCCTCTGCAAGCACGTGCGGCTACACAAGGCGGACCCGTTGGTTGAGAGGGTGCAGCTACTTCACGCGAACCTGCAGTATGCCTACGTAGCATACCCCGACGGCCGCCAAGACACAGTCTCCCTCAGGGACCTGGCAGCAGCAGTGTCCCCACCCCACCCCCAACTCTGCCCTGGCGCCACCCTTCCTCCCCCCAGCGCACCCCACCACAGGCACTGCTCCATGACGATCCGTCCTCCCCTTGGTCCCACCTGGGGATGAAGATGAGGTCGGCGCGCTCCTGGAGTCACCGGCGACCGAGCCGATGCCAAAATCGCCACCAGAACTGCGGCGCTTGCACCGACGGATCAAGGCGCCCGATCATCTGAATTTGTAAACTTTTCCTTAAAATGTTAAACACCTGAATGTAAATAGTTTTCCACCACCCCCGCTGGACTCTTTTTTAACAGGGGGTGAATGTGGTAGTCACCACTGTTGTATTGTATATACCGCATACGAGGGGTATTACTGTAAGGCCCCTGTACTACAGGTACAGGGTAGATCCCAGCCTGCTGGCTCCGCCCAGTAGGCGGAGTATAAATGTGTGGGCTCTCCGAGCTGCAGCCAGTTCGGCAGCAGCTGCGGGAGGCAACACATCTCGTCGTAATTGATAGTGCATCACATGGTGGAATCAACTCGCTGCACCATCATGCTAATCCGTGGACCATGTATACCCTTTCCAGGGGCAACCCTTGTCCCTGCCCGTATGCCCCCAGACCACGCATGACCCCCACCAGCTGCCGAGGCCTCTGGCCGTGCAGCTGAAAGCTATTGCCAATAGGGAATTGTCAATCGTGGTTAACTGAGCATTTCACACAACCAAGTGGATTCCTGTGGGTGGGCGGGTTATGCAGCATGCGGGAGTCATTGTCTGGCATCCCAAACAGACTGTGATGCCTGAACAGTATGACTGAACACTGCGGGAGGCAACACCACATGTGCAGCAGCCAACATCCGAACAGTCAGGGGATGGGGCACAGCTCCAGCGACATGTCCACGTCCAGAGAGTGGGTGAGTGCCAAGAGGAGGGTGCCAGCACCTAGTCCAGGTGATGCTGTGAGCGGGTGTCCAGGGTACAGGGTCCGGGGCCCGATGAGGGAGGCCCGCTTTGGCCTGGGGTACGAAGGGTAGGCGTTCCAAGTAAGGTGGTGGTGGGGGAAATCAATGGGGGAATGGAGGGTCCCGGGGTGGGAGTCACTGCTCTCTGTCAGTCCTATACCCTTTCCCAATGCCTTACAGATATTGAACGCTATGGCAGGGATGTTGGATGCAGACGTTGCCCTAGTGATGCTGGTGCTACGCGATGCGGTAAGAGACCGGAGAAGGGGGCAGAAGCAGCAGCGTCTGCAGATGCTCGAGGCAGCGGCTCATGTGCCAGTCCCCACCCCACACCCTGATGACTGGGCCGCCATCAGGCCAGGGAGGGACCCAGAGGGGAAGTCCCGCAACGGCCCAGGGTGTACAGGCGCCACTGGTCATTCGATCAAATGAAGGACAGCGCGGGCTGAGGAGGCTCCAAAAGGAGACGATGTGACACCAGTGCCATATCCTTGACGACTTGGCACCACATGGAGGAGGAGGACAGCCGCCCCCAGTGGCCGTCAAGGTCACTGCAGCCCTGAACCTTTATGCCACGGGATCATTCCAGGGCTCAAGTGGGAACCTGTGTGGTATCTCGCAGGCCACAGGTCACACTTGCATTCAGCCTTGTGGCTCACCCTCCGGGACCCGCAGAAGAAAAGACATCCCTCATGGCCTCCACCATGTACAGGAGTCTCCCCAGATCAGCATCCCTGAATCTTGGGACTGATCTCCTCGGTGCCATTGTTGCGAACTGGCTGGGGTTGGCTGAGCAAGTGCAGCCTAAGCGCTGCTCGATGTTGTTAGGGGTGGCTGGCGAGTGTGGTCCTGGCGAATCAGCTGGCGAGCCGGCATTCAGGGCGAGAAGCCCGTGAGGCCTTGTTAAGTGGACCAATTAACGTTGAATTGTGTTGCCGGTCTCGCTGGGCCGAGCGCCGGGAAACTCGCGGCAATTCCCACTCAGTACAGCACTTGGACATTTTTCCGGAGAATCGCGGCCAATAAGTCCATCATAGAGTAGTGTTTCTGGATCTTCCTTCATAGCAGTTTTTGCACCAGTAATAACATAAATCTAATACACCAGAAGCTACTGCATAGTGATAATGAACAGGAAAACTAGATGATTCTGTTTCCATCCCTTGCCCAGAGGAAGAAAACTTTAGTATCCTAAGCACTGCCTTGACTAAGGAGACTGGGCAAGTGAATGGAGCGTGGGTCCCAAAAGTCGGCCAGTTGGGTGCCAGGGAAAAACAATTTGAAAAGCACTGCTTTGGCCACTGACTAGTGAAAAAGGAATAGAGGGACATATTTGCAGGAAAATTGCAGAGATGTAAAAAACTATCGGGTAGCAATAATAGAGGACTTTAATTATCTTAATATAACTGGGATAGTAATAGTGTAAAGGGTAGAGAGGTAAGAGTTTCTGAAGTGTATTCAGGAATACGTTCTAGCTCAGTATGTTTCCAACCCAACACGGAAGGAGGTGGATACGATCTTGAGCCCGCAATCGCCGTCTGCAGGATCAGCGGCGTGGGAGGAAAATCTTCCGAGTATCAGGAAACACAATCTCAGGAAACACAATACTCACCAGAGAGATTGTGTTTCCCAATTTACCCCGCCGCTCGCTGGCGACGTCGCAAGATTCATGCCATAAAGGGAGTGATCCCTATTTTAATACTTTTGCATTCATTTAAATATTGTGAGCATCATGTTGTTGAGGTTTACAAGACCTTTGGCCAGACGTGAGGCAGTCGAGGGAAATCCCCCCCGGGGACGTAGAGGGGACGTATAGTATAGCCGCCGGGAGGGGTAGAGGGACATGCCCAGTCAGTGCCATGGCACAGCCCCCGGCACAGATTGGCACTGCCAGGTTGGCACTGCTGTGTTGGGAGGCTGTGGGCTGTTAGGCTGCAATATTGATCGGGGCGCTCTTTGAAAATGGTTCTCCGATCTCTTTGGAGTTTGTGCCAACCCTATGAGGCCCCACCCTGCCTGAGTGATGGCGTGAAACTCGTCCACTCATTTTATTTGGTCTAATAGGCTCATGATTTGGAGAGAAAACTGGTCTGTGCAACTGGAGAATTACACGTCAGTTTTCTATCTGAGCGTGATACTTAGTCCGGTATTGCTGGACCAGATTCAAGCGGATCAAGTGGGGCAAGTATCAGTAGAGGAACAGTAGAGGAACGTTTGAGGGACAATGATGATAGTCTCAAAAGGTTCAGGCTAACTACGGAAGGAGCAATCCAGAGCAAAAATAATGAATTGTAGTGGACCAGTTTGATTGGGGTGAGAACGGTTCTGCCCCTATCTTTAAAAAGGAGATGGTTCATGATGAAACATTGACTGCTGCTTTTAAGATAAATCACTCCCTACATGTGAGTATCCTATTGTTTTGTAAAAGATAAAGACATCTGAATCCTTTGGAATAACAGAAAACTCTACATTTTCAACCTTGTGTGAAAACATCTTTCCCCCTCCCACGCCACTCACAGTAAACAGGGATACTGACTCAGATGGGACAGCCTGCCCATAACAAACCTCAGCAAGAATAAAGATGAATGCACCAAACCCACCACCCCAACTTCTTTGTCTGTTCGTGGCTCAACAATTGTGTGATTCTGATAGGTTCCTGGCCAAATCCTTTTGTGAAGGCAAATGGTGGAAAATTCATTTCAAGTTTCTGCCTTTCCCTAAGCTCAAGTATTTTTGACCCCCATTCTGACTAATCTTAGATACTAGCACAGTGTAGTACTAGCCAAGTGTAATAATACTCTGGTTCGGAACCCACGATGGTTCCATGATTATAAACCGCGCAAATCCCATTGGCTGGGGACAATTAGAACAATACAGCACAGGAACAGGTCCTTCGGCCCTCCAAGCAATTGGTTATTACAATTCTTGGGCGGTATGAGCTCCCCCAATGAGGAGGCGGGGCAATCACTAGTAGTTGCAGCTGTATAAATAGAGCTGGCCAGTGTGGTACTGGCTTGAGAAGGAAGCAGTGGTGAACAGCTGCTGCTATGTACATATTGTTGTCAATAAAGTTACTTTCTGTTTGACTCCACAAACTCGTGCTGGATTCTTCGTGGCCCTCACAGAAGTTAGTAAGCTTGAAGCCACCAAATCCATTCCAAATAAGTTGATTTCAGCCTAAAAGAGAAGTGTATTATCAGTTCCCTGCCACAAGGAGGCGGCAACGAATGGATGAATGCCAATTCATTCAACAGAGTCCATTCAAGTTCTTCCAGGTACACTGTTGACGATCTCCTAGCACCCCAAAAACTCCAGCAGACAGTAACCCTGAAGGTAGTTGCAATGCTCTCAGAAACACACGGAAATATCAACATGAGTCAAGAATTCCACGTTCCAAACATCATTCCACTGCACGTGCCCCTCCACCTCACCCATCAACCACACTGATCCAAAAGAATGTAAAACCATTGTATCAATGCACAAAAATATGTTAACATTATATTAAATATTCCCTGCAATAAATGATTTTTTTATGTACAACCACAACAATATAAGGTTTTAAGCACATTGATCCGTTCGTTGACCCTCAGACTTGCCCTTAAATGGCAATGAGACTCATTCTTCCTGTGCCATCAGAAAATGAAAATATAAGTATTTGATGCATTATTTATCAGTATTATAACTCATCCACACAGGCAAACACAATCACCATTGATGAAATTGCAAACTGAAAAGGTCCTGATTACTACCGTTATCAGCATATCATGATATGTTCCTTAATTATTTTATTCAATTCATAAATTTCAAATATATCTATGAAATCGTTGTTCTCTTTTATGAGCTCATAAAGAACGTTACTTTGAAGGAAATCATGTAGAAATCTTTTGACACAAGTAATGTTTAGTTGTTAAAAAGATATTCATATATTAATCAAGGTACATAACATATTGCATTTAATAGTTCAACAACACAAAGAAATCAGTCTCAAATTTGGTAGGAGCCAATCGAAAATATCCTTCTCCCTATTGGGGAACCTTTTCCTCCCATTTGTGTTCCTGGGTAAAACAGCGCTAGTTGACTGTTTCCATATTTATCGACACACCTTGAGCAACTGTGATCAGAGGGCAATTTGGCTAAATATTCAAAAATGCACCAAATACGAAATTTGTAAGATTGGAGGGCGGGATTCTCTCAGCCTGGGGTCGGGCCGGAGAATCGCCGCGACCAGCGCGAACCGCAGAGCGGAGAATTGGCGCCATTGGCGCCGGCGTAGTCAGCGCGGCTCCAGTCGGGGGCCGCTCTACGGCCCCCCCCCCCGGCGAATCTCATCCCGGGAAGGGCCGAGCAGTCATAACAAAAAACCCAAGTCCCGCCGGCGCCGTTCTAACCTGGTCTTACCTGGCGGGACCTCGGCGTGGAAGGGTGTGGGGCAGCCTGTCGTTGGGGGGGGGGGGGGGGGGGGGGGGAGGGAGGGGGGGTCTCCGCTGTGGCCTGGCCCGTGATCGGGGCCCACAGATCGGCGGGCCGGCCTCTCGGGCTGGGGCCTCCTTTCCTCCGTGCCGGCCCCTGTAGCCCTACGCCATGTTGCGTCGGGGTCGGTGTGGAGAAGGGAGCCACTGCGCATGCACATATTGACGCCGGTGCCACTGCGCATGCGAGGCCACTTCAGAATTATCCCTCATGTCCTGGTTAGCCTTTATCCCCCAATCAACATCAATGAAACACATCATCTTATCATTACCACATTGCTGTTTGTGGGAAAATACTGGGCTCAAATTGGCTGCTATGTTTCCTAGATTACAGCAGTGACTACACTTCAAAAGTTCTTATTGGCTATAAAATGCTGTAGAAAGTCCCAGGGCTTTGAAAAGAACTATACAGATGCCAGTCTGTCTTTCTTTTCATCAATTTTATAAGGTTATTTATTTTGAATCCCTTTGAGATGTGGTGAAAACGAGTTACTGCTCATTTGCTTTCCGTAGACTGCCTTGCATGCAAAACATTACTTCAAAGATATTATTCATATCAAGCAACCAAATGTGAAAAATTATGTGTAAGATGGATTGGGACTCAAGACAATTTTCCCGCTCAATGTTTTTTTTACTGTTAGCCTCAGTTGACATACAATTGCTCTTTTGAGTGTACTTTTTGACAATAACAAAAATTTTACAGAAACAGCTGCCCCCTGAATGATAGATTGAACAAGCATTGGGTAAATTTCTACATATCATTACAGTGCTGTAATTTAGTTTTAATAAGTATGGTACTGTCACAATGTCCTGCTAATTTAAACAATGATACAAATCAGAAATCATTCTATTCAAATAAATTCACAATTTCATAAACCCAACAAATCCAGTGATACTTATAATAGCGGTTTTAAAATGGATACATTATTTTACAATTCTTAAATTGCTGATACAACCCTGTAAAATTGACCTTCGGCTTTTCCATTAAGTCTTGGAAGAAGGAATCATTGTATTTTGTGTAAACTACATAATATTGCTGTAATATTCATCATATTAAAAATAAAATAGCATACTCATTCACTTTTCTATTCTGCATGTCAGTTTTTAAAATCACAAGTATCTAAAGAAAATACAAAGGTCACAGTTAATTTAACTTTGATCAAAGTATCAAACTGTACGCTGTAATAACACATTGTTTGTTGCAGGCAACCTTAAAGATTTTATCATTTTCAAATTATTTTAGTAGCATTGGAATCCAGTTTATGCAATGACTTTCCTCTATCCACGTTGGATTTGGAATAGTATAAGTGCATTATCAAAATCGTCAAAAATATTCAGGATAACTACTGTGCTTTGTGCTGTTTTATTTTATTATAAATATAACCATTAAAAGATAATCATTGACGAACAAGAAACAAAATCCAACCTTTTCATCATCCTCAGTGAAGGGCGCTCCTCCTATATTTTTGTTTATAGCTTGGGCTACTCCAATAATCTCACCATCACTGTTTCGAATTGGCATGCACAACAGGGATTTTGTCTTGTATCCTGTCAATTTATCAATTTCATCTCTGAAGCGACGGTCCTATGCAAGAAAATGCAAAACATTGGTTACCCAGTTCCTGTTTTAGTGGTGTACAGCATAAGGACTACCAATACTGGATAAGTGTTGCATGACTGATTTCACAACACTCCATTTGCACAGTAGGGTATTTTTCAGTTCACAGTTTGATTGATGGCTCCAAGTGGTTGATAGATCCCTTGAAGTGGAACTATGAATTCCAATATTTGTTACATGAGGGATTAAACACTTATCATAGAATCATAGAATTTACAGTGCAGGAGGAGGCCATTTTATCAAAACAAAGTTGATTATAAGAATTAGTCAACATGTATAAAACAAGAATTTGGTATCAATTACAAACATGAAGAAAACACAACAGCTATTGTAATCTATGTGTATAACTCTTAATGAATCCCTCTTAGTAGCTGTTCCAGTTCAATACAAAATCCAATAAACCAAAACCCCTTTCAAGGGCGTGGCCCAGCACACTGTAATCTCATTTGAATAGGACTGGTCCTTTCCCTGAGTTTCTGATCCAGTTCCAACCAGCAGATTCAAAACTCCTCCTGGAAAGCAACTCTATCTTTGAAGTTACGAAGACAACGTACTTTTAGTTCCCTGGAACAGTTTTAAAATGAAACGAGGGAAACACTGCTTCTCTTCTGCAGTCCAAAGAAACAAACCAAAACTGAAATCTAACCCAGTAACCCCACCTAACCTTTTGGACACTAAGGGCAATTTAGAATGGCCAATGTGCAGCTAACCTGCACATCTTTGGATTGTGGGAGGAAACCGGATCACCCGGAGGAAACCCACGCACACACGGGACGAACATGCAGACTCCGCACAGACAATGACCCAAGCCGGGAATTGAACCTGGGACCCTGGAGCTGTGAAGCAACTGTGCTAACCACTGTGTTACCGTGCTGCCCACGCAAATGAAATGTCCGATTTTATAAGGATGCAGTTGAAGGAACGTAAACACAGTGAATGGGTTTTTATGAAAGAGACCATTTCTATTAAATAATGAATTCAAAAATAGGCAATTAGAAATGTATTTTATTTAATTTTAGCCTGGCTCCTGAGGTCTACCCATGGTGGATTCTGGATGAGTTGTCATGGTAGGTGTAAAGGCAAATGGTAGTGAGAGTTGGCATGAGTTGGTACTAAGTTGGCACAGGGGCTAGGAGCTTTTCACAGTAACTTCATTGCAGCGTTAATGTAAGCTAACTTGTGACAATAAGACTATTATTATTATTAAAAGGCTTGGAACTCGGCAGGGCCATGAGGAGATATGGGGGTATGAGGGGCAGAGGGGTATAAGCTGGCATGAAGGGTATGAGGGATAATGAGGAAGGGTGGAGGGCATGAGCTGAATTAGAGAGTGCCATGGATGAGTGTGTAGTGGCCAGTGGCTGGCACGGAAAGGGCTTGGCGAGTGCATGGGGGGGATGTTGAGGGGTTGTGAGGGGTGAGGATTGATTTATTGTTTATATTGAATGTTAAAAACATAGAGCTGGAGCACAGAGACAGGCCTTCCACCCTAACCTGCTCCCCACCCCGAATGTTCCGCAGTCATTCGGGGGGTGACACATCTGACTCCCAGAGAACCCCGCTGTGGTGATATGCCTATGGACTATATCATAGATGGATGGTGTGCGACCTCCAACCAGCAGGTGGTGGTGCAGGCACACCATGCGGTCTCAAGACCACAGTCATGTGACCAGTGACTCCCATATAAGCGGAGACACAACCAGCCATCATGAGATGGCTGCAGAGGGTAATAAGACGTACAAGTGAATGGTCGGTGCTAGGTGCATGTCCAGAGGAGTAACAAGCAGACTCCATGATAACGTGCTCTGTAACAGATTGCTATCTTAGCACACGAGACTCAATAACGATCCTGGTTTGGACAAGTCTAGGTGTTTGGTGGATCCCTTCGTAAGGTATTGTTGCTCTCTTTGTTTGTTTTGAATATGATCGCCTTCCTTAATTCTAATTATGTTTGCTTTAGAGTCGCCAGGTATCTTTCGATACCGCCACAAGGTTCAAACCCTAATACTGATCAAAGAGCCGGTCCACCAGTTAGTTAGTTCAAAGTCAAGACTATTTATTTACATACACAGCAATATCTACTCATGCATGAAATACTACAGACTAAACTATCACTACTGCTAAAGCCTATACTTAGCTTCAGTCGCGCACTCAGTCAGAGGAACAATGGCCGTTGTTCGGTTCTGAGGCTGTTGGGTTCGAAGTGGTAGAGGGGAACAGCTAAGGTCATCCGTCTGGTAGCGAGCGTTGACCTTGGACTTACTTGCTTCTGGTGTAGCTGGTGGAAGGGTCTCTCCGCTGTGAGAGCCGATTCCAAGAGAGCGATTCTCTCTTGGGGCCTTCTTATTATACCCGAAGGGGGCTTCGCGTGCTTTTGGACAGGCCTTAAACTTGGCCCCAATCAATTGGTCCATTTCTTGATCATTCGCATTGATCCTGACCAATAAAGGGGTGGGTGCCCTGATGGCTGGGCGTGTCCGAGGTGGCCGTTGGCCTGGATTTGTTTGTGCTTTCGGTTTGGGGAACTGGCACCGCGAGGTCTGGGGCCAGATCGGTTACTTGAGTATCTCCCTTTGTTCCCGGAGATGGGCCATCCATATGCTAGCGGGCCTACAGTTTCAGTCTCGTCTGGGAGCTGTTTCTCCAATATGCAGACAGGCTCTGTGCCTGCTTGTTTTCTTAACATTGTTCATTTTTCCCTGCAATCTTTGCAAATGTCCATTTTGTGTTCTGCAGGTGGCCATCCCAGATGGCTACAGTATAGAAGACCAAACACAATACCCGCCACTCAGGAATAAAAATCCCAATTTCCAGGGCACTTACTCCCAGATCAGGGCTGGATTCTCCAGTCGCCGACTCCGAAATCGCATTTGGAGAACGGCCAGAGAATCCAAGTTTCCGACCAAATCAGGGGAGGCACCGCTTTCACGTTGCTCCGTCCCCTCCAAAGCAGCGTACTCACAGAGAACGCCGCGCCACTTATCGATGGCCTCAGGGCATTGCCTGAGGCCCGCGCCCCGATGCTCCACCCCCGACCGGCACAGTTCCCGACGGCGTGGGTCTCTTATGGTCTCATCCGTACGGGAATTCAGGGTGGCGGCTGCGTACTCAGTCCAACGTCACCACAGTCGGGGGAGGGCCGATCCACAGGCACGGGGGACATTATTCGGGGCTGGGGGCACTGTGGTGGGGTGGCCCGGACGCATGAGCTGGCCGAAGGGGGGGGCACTATTTCACGCGCCAGGTCCACGGGCTGCGTCCGCTATGTAGTAAGGCGCGGCTGATGTAGGCCGCACGTCCACAGACCCGGCAATTCTCCGGGTATCGGCAGCTAGAGTCGGGTGCTCTACACTGCCGTCCTGCTAGCCCCCAGCAAAACGGGGAATCGGTGGCCGTTTTGCATGAGCTTTTGTGGCGTAAAAGCCGGCGTGGGGACATAGCCCCAGAATCGGAGAATCCAGCCCCAGGTTTTCAGAGCCTGGAAATGTTCCAGAGGGAGCAGAAATCCAACCCTAAATGATTTATCAGTATAAAAAGAATTAAAGCATTTTTCCGACTCTGTTAATTTAACATCATAAATTTGTGAATAATTTTGGATTGTTAGTCAAGTCAACCAACTGATTTAAAATATTCTTATAACCCAAGTACCTGTTTAAATATCAGACATTTAATCTCAAATATTGCAAAAAAAATTATTTAAGTTATTGTACATTCTGTGGACGGGGAGAGTGCTCCTGGTGAACCGTCGGGAACTGCATTGTGACAAGGTACACTGAACCAGGCACACTGGGAAAGTGTTAACCATTGGTCTGTGTTGAGGTGGCTAAATTGGCTGGGTTACAGTAGAGACAACACAATTCCCTTCAGTACTCCTGGCCCAGAAAGCAGTTCCTGATCCCGATTGCTGTGGGACCATAGATATTTACAGCACAGATGGAGGCCATTCAGCCTATCTTACCTGTGTTGTTACTTTGTGAGATCAATCCAAAACTAACCCATACCCGCACTCTGACCAGGTTCTGTGGGCTGGATTCTCCAATTCTGGGCCTATGTACCCACATCGGCGTTTAATGCCAGGAAAACTGGCGCAAAACGGTCACCAATTCCCTGTTTTGCTGGGGGCTAGCAGGAAGGCAGCGTAGAGCACCCGGATCCAGCTGCCGATACGGCCTGGAGAATGGCTGTGCTTGCTCACGGCGGCGGCCTGCGGCGGCCACTCGCAGACTCAGCCTGCGAAATGGACCCCCCTTCGGCTGGCTCGCACGCCCCCAGCCCCGGCTATGTCCCCCCCTGCCCGCGGACCGGCCATCTCCCAACTGTGGCGGCGTTGGACTGAGTCCGCAGCCGCAACGTCAAGTTCCCGATGGATGAGACTGCACGCGTCCCACGCCTTCGGGAACTTGGCCAGTCGGGGGCGGTGCATCGGGGGGCGGGCCTCAGGCAATGTCCTGAGCCCGTCGATATGTGGCACGGCACACTCGTAGAGTACGCCACTTTGGAGGGCGCTGCCCCCGATCGTATCGGGAATTTGGATTCACTGGCCGTTCGCCGAACGCGATTTTGCCGGTGGATTCACATCCTCTCTTGAATTGAACCAAGCCCATCACACACTTCGGCTGAGGCCTCCTCCTGAAGATCCACCACATGCAGTGACGTCGGCGACCATGTCCTCCCGCCAGCGGCGAAATTGGAGTGATTCCCTCTGGTGTTAAAAATGAACCCAACGTACCAATCAATGGCATTACATTTTTTTTTACCCAGGATCAGGTTTTCTGTGCCATCCAGTGGACTCACAGTGGTTCTCACTGGACCTGAGAGGGACAGGTCTTAATCTCTCTGACAGGTTCTGCTTCTCAGAGATTGGGTGCCCTTTTTAAATGGCCCTGGTCCCAGAATGCTGCTGCAGCCCCCCCACCCTCTTTGCTGGCAAAGGCCCCCCTCAATTCCCCCGCCCTTAAGCCATCCTGCAACCTGCCCCAGTCCGCCCTTCAGCGACCCCCCCCCCCCCCCCCCCCCCCCTCCCCGCACTGCCCCCACACACTAAGAGCTTCCAGGTGCTGAGAACAAAGAGACAGCCTCTTTTTTTAAAAACTGCGGTCAGAAAAACAGCTGCTCCTCTGAGTTAATGGGCCCCTGCAGAGCTGTACAAATAAACAACAGTAATCCTCCCTTTGAATCTGCCTGGACCGAGGGACTTCTGGTGGCATAATGGCGGGGGAAGATGCGCATGAGCTGGGTCTCGCTGGAGTAGTATACGTTTTGAGATTTTCTTAGTCCCACAGATTGTGTACACTCCGAAACCCACATAGTTATTGTAATAAAGATCTTGAATGACTGAAAAGCCCAAAATATTCAGGGAAAAGGCTGGGAGCAGAAACTCGTTAACAGAGTCTGAGGCCTCTCAGATCTCATCGATAAATAAAATGGTGGAGTCAGTTTCTGGTGCGCCGTCCACTCCACCAACAGCTGAGGTGCTTTCTAGTACCTTGGCAAAGGAATTCGAAAAGCACCGACGAATTGTGTCAGAAGGCAGCAAGAAATCAATTGAAAAGGCCTTGGTCCCATTCAAGTGGCTCCGGGGTAAACTAATCAGACTGTTGAAGCCCAGGGAGCCACGACAAAAGATATGAAGGAGGCCTTGTCTGGCCACATCGATCGGATTACCTCGCTGGAATCGTAATTGAATCGTGATCAAAATGAATAGATTGTTGAGAGCCAAGATGAATGACCTAGAAAATATGTCCAGGAGGCAAAATATACAGATTGTGAGATACCCAGAGGGGCGGAGGGCCCAACACCCACAGAGTACTTCCTGGGCATGTTCGGCAAGATGGCGGGTAAAGGTGGATTCACATCCTCTCTTGAATTGAACCAAGCCCATCACACACTTCGGCTGAGGCCTCCTCCTGAAGATCCACCACATGCAGTGATAGTGATGTTCCACAGCTTCAAAGGAAAGGAAAGGATTTTATGATGAGCAAAGGAGCACCACGACTTAAAGTGGGAAGGCCACGGCATCAGGTTCTATCAGGACATGGGTGCGGAGCGAGCATAATCTATAAGAGTGGAGTCTGTTTTGGTTTGGTTTGGTCTGCCCAGCTCAGCTCAGAGTTACTTTTGAGGGGAAAAATTATTTCTTCGACGCAACGGGAGAGGCGGACTCTTTCGTTAAAAGACACAAATTGGGAGTGTGTCATGGGGTCTGTTTTGTTATGCTCTTGACGTAGCATAAGCTGCTTCCTTGATGTGCACTCTGACAAAGGAAGGTTCAGACTTGGAGAAAGCTTTAACACGTTTATTAAACTATCAACGATTCTCCTACTTGGATTCATCTCTACTGTTAATCCTACTATAGCTACTCAGACTGACGAACCAGTCTGCTACAATCCAGGTGGTGGGTGTGATGTTCAATCAACCCTGTGTCTGTACTCACTGAGTGTCTCCACTGGAAAGAGAGTGAGCATGTGTGATGTGTCCTTTCATATGGGTTGGTGTAATGCCCTCCTGTGGTAGTGTCACCTCTGTGTGTATCGTGACTGCTCACATCAACCCCTTGTGTATTTACAGTGATGCATATCACCACATCCCCCCTTTTTTCGTGTAACATATTTTCTGTACAGTGTTAAAGAAAATTTAACAAAATAGGTAGATAAGTGATGACATGTACAAATCATGATGAGTGATGATTACACAATAAGTCCAAACCATATGTATGAGTCCAAAGCTCAGTAATTAATATGGTCGAGTGGCTTTCTTGTTTGGTTGGTGAGTTGGTGATGTTGATGGTGGTATTGCTTTGTAAACGTCGTCAGTGTCCCTATGCTTACGGAACCAAGAAGAGGTCAAATCACTTTGTTGTCTGAGGTGGACTCTTTCTTTCTTTCTTTCTTTCGATGCTTGTGGTGGTAATTCTTGATGGCATCTGACCTGAAAGCCAGGTTGCCTGTTGGTAGTGCAGCAAACGTGAATTGGCAAGATGCATCACCCTGCCATGGTATGTCATTGTACTGAGCTGAGCAGTAACAGTGTCCCGCATTTGCAGAGTTGAACCATGTCGTAGTTCCATTGGTGTTGTTTTTGTCATGCTTGTTGTCGACGTTGTTGCCTTTGGTACGCTTCTTGCTATTGTCTTTGGTGTTGTTGTGTTGGTTGGTTTTGTTGTCGTGTTTGCTGCGCTCAAGGATCACACTCTGTGGATAATACGAGTCCTTCACACAGTTACCCGTGTCAGCGTACTTTGTGGCATCTGCTGTTTCCTTGAGCGTGCCGTCACTGAGTTCGCTGCGCTCCCTGTCTGGCGTCATATCCGGCTTACTTGAATCAGCTTTGGCTTGTCAATGCTCCCTGTCCGGAGTCATTGCAGGTTCACCTGTGTCAGCTGAGGTTTCTTGATACTCCCCGTCCGGAGTCATTTCAGGTTCACTTGAATCTTCTGAGGTTTCGTGATGCTCCCCGTCCGGAGTCAAAACGTTCAGGAATGCATTAGCTTGTGGAGAGGCTCGAGCGGATGAGGTTTGAATTAACGTGGTTTCACCGGAGTCACCGGTCGTCTCACTGTGATTGTCGAGTGCCTCTGTACACACTAGCTGAGGTCTGTCATATTGTACATCTGGTATGGGAAGTGGGATGCCGCGACACTTGTCGCACATACAGTGGGTAGAGCCTCAGTGTCTTCTTGTCGTTCACTTGAGCGTGGTAGACTGTCATAGTCTTCTTGCTGTTCACTTGAGTGTGGTAGACCTGCATTATCTGCTGCTGGTTGCTCAGAGGAGGTTGCTAGACCCTCATGGTCTTGTTCATGCAAGGCCTGCGCTCTGGAGTCTTGCGTTCCTTCCATCATGGAGTCCGTCCACAAGCTCGCTGTGGAGGCTTGGAGGTTGCCCCCAATCGCGGGCCTGGCCACCATGGAGGCCCCCCTGAGTCGGCACCCCCTGCCCCCCAACCAGGATGGGCCCTGCAGCCAGAATGGCGAGGTCCCGCCTGTAGGACCACATGTGAACGACGCCGACAGGACTCTGTGGAACTCGGTGGGCACTCAGCCCGTCGAGCGCGAAGAATCACCACGGGGACCGCTTTCAACGGCCCCCGACCGGCGCTGCAGCGACCGCGCCGGCACGATTGCCGCCGATTCTCCGGTTGCCGGAGAATCGGCAGCCGAGTGTCGGAGCGGCCTGGCGGGATTTGTGCGCCGCCCCCCCGATTCTCCGACCCGGTGCGCACTCGGAGAATCCCGCCTCAGGTGTCCTTGTATGCTGATGATCTTCTATTGTATATGATGGACCCAATCCCCACAATGAGTGGTATCATGGCACTGTTGAAGCGTTTTGGGGCTCTTTGTGGGTACAAATTGAATTGGGAGAAAAGTGAGCATTTTCTGGTCACTCTGCCGGGGAGGGGAGCCAATTGGGGGGTGTTGCAATTCAGTTTAACGGATTCTCAAGTTAGGTATCTTGGGGCTGCAGGTCGCTCGGGATTAGGCCCGGCTTCATAAATTGAATTCTACGAGCTTGGTGAGTAGGGTCAAGGCCGACTTACAGAGGTGGGATAGTCTCTCTCTGTCCTTGGTGGGCAGAATTCAGTCAGTGAAGATGAACATGGGTTTAACATGGTTTCAGCTTTTGTTCCAGTGTTCGCTGGTTTTTCCGCTGAAAACTTTGGGAGAGTTGAGAGATCGATTTTGTCCTTTATTTGGGAGGATAAAGTAGCCAGGATTTAGAAGATGGTCCTTCAGAGGGACCGGCAGTCAGGGGGCTTGGCATTGCCGAGCTTGATATATTATTACTGAGCGATGAATGCGGAGAAGGTGCTGGGGCGGTGTGAGGATCCTGTGGCTGTATGGATGCGGATGGAGTCAGGTTCATGAGGGGGTCAGGGTTGAGGGCGTTAGCGATGACGTCGCTTCTGTTTTCTCCAGGGAAATATTGTCTCCACATTGAAGATATGGAGACAATTTCAGCAGCACTTCAAATTGGGGGTGGTATCGAAGCTGGCGCCGATTTGTGTGAACCACATGTTTGAGCCAGCGGGGTTGAACATCAGGTTTAGGGGATGGGAGGAGAAGGGGGTGGAAGGGTTGAGGGATTTATTTTTGGAGGGGCGATTTGTGAGCTTGGAGGAGTTGTCAGAAAAATATGGGTGGAAGTCACCCACTCTACCTAATGTCTCTGCTTGGCTGGGTGAGCTACTATTATTTCTGCATTTGGAGAAGGTCAAGTTCACCATCAGGGGTCGGTGGAGTGGTTCTACCTGAGATGGAAACCATTTATTTCCTTTTAAAGGCGTAGTCACCATCAGCTGTTAGCGGGTTTACGTTAATTTTTGTATTTAAGTTAATTAGCTGTTGTGTGTGTTTTTACCTTTTTAAAAAGTTCTTTCTTTTGTATTTTTATATTTTGATTATTTCGGGTTGTTCTGATTAGTATGAAAAGTTTCTTAATAAACATATATATTTTTTTAAACTGCCTGGACCTGCCAAACAAAAAGTTTATAAAAGGCAATGGTCTGTGAAATTGAATGTAAACAATGCAGTTCAAAGTTTTAGGCTTTCATTGACTGAAAAAAACACTTCAAAGGTTTGCACTACATTAAAGGGAATACTTTTACCTTGATCTCAAAGATCTTTGAACTCGACACGGTGACAGACAGTTTAAAGGATTTAAGGCTGCAGATGGGAAGACTTTCACTTTATTGTCAGAGAACAATAATTTTGAGATACTGATAGAGAGGCATTGGAGGCAGTCCAGAGAAGGTTCACTCCGTTGATCCTGGGTATGGAGGAATTTTTTTATGAGGAGAAGTTCAGAAGTTTGGGCCTGTACTCATGGAGTTTAGAAGAATAAGAGGCGACTTTATTTAGATATATAAGATTCTCAGGGGGCTTGGCAGGGTGGATGCTGAAACGTTGTTTCTCTTGTGGGAGAGTTAGGGCCAGGGTAAGGGGTTGTCCATTTAAGACGGAAATGAGGAGGAATTTCTTCTCTCAGAGAGTAGTGAATCTATGGTATTATTTACGACAGATGGCAGTATAGGCTGGGTTGGGGCAGGGGGGAGAGGTTAACAGTGACATGGGGGAACAACAGGTATGGTGGAGTTGGATGGGAGCGGGCAGCGACGGCAGGCAAAGTGGAGCCAGGGGGAAGGGAATCTGGAGCCTGGCAGGGAGGACTAGAATGCAGACTCAGAAGGGGGTGAATGGGAATCAAACTGTATGAATGGGAGGGATGCACGCAGACTCCCGAACAGGACTGGGTGGGGAGGTTGTCTTAGTGCGGCACCAGAAGCGTGGGCTGCACAGAGACTCATGATGTGTGGGAGGGGAAAGGCTTGTGCATGAGGAGAGGGTTTGGCAGAGATCCATGGCAGAGTGGAGAGAGAGACTGTTATGAAGGCAAAAGAGAAAATGCTGGAAAATCTGTTATGAAGTGTGGTGAATGTATTCACCTAATGCATGCATGATACTGTAACTTATGACCGGGAAGTGGTAATGCGAGCTGCTTCCGGGTACTGTACTGTAACCCTGGTGGGCTCCGCCTCTGGCTCCACCCTCACCGGGGCCATATATAGACCGGCCGCCTGTGGGCGGCATTCATCTGTACAACCGACTCTGGCTAGGCAAGTTCATGATTAATAAAGCCTACTGTTCACTTGCTCTCTCTGCCTCTCGGTGAATTGAAGGTATATCAATTTATTAGCCATAGACAGCACTATGGAAGATGCTCTAAAGCCAGACAGGCTCGAACTCGATGCCCGCGTGTCCGAAGCCGAGGGGATATTCGAACATTGGCTTTGAAGCCTACCTCGACTCCTCCACAACACCTCCTACGGAGACCCTCAAGCTGCGACTCCTCCACGCTCGGGTGAGCCATCGAATCTCAGTAATGATTGAGAAAGCGGCCACGTACGAGGCGGCGGTCGCAACCCTCCAGGCACACTTCGTGAAGCCCGTAAATGAGGTATTCGCCAGACACCTCCTCACTACTCGCCGTCAACGCGCCGGAGAATCGCTGGACGAGTATCTGGAAACCCTGACTCTACTCACGAGGAACTGCAGCTATCGAGATGTGATGGCGGAGGAACACATGAACTCACAGGTCCGGGACACCTACGTGGCGGGGGTCCGCTCGAACTACATCAGGCAGTGCCTGCTGGAAAACGGGACATCCGACCTGCGGGGCACGGTAAAGCCAGCTACCTCGCTAGAAGTGGGCTACCAGAACCTCAATGTGTTCCCCGCAGGCCTGGCGAACCCCTTGTGGACACCCTCATCGCGGCCCCCATCATGACCCGACTACGTTGCAGGCCTGCACCGCGCATCTGCCAGCCCAGCCCAGGGAACCGCAGTGCTACTTCTGCGGCCAGGGCCAACACTCCCGGCAGCGTTGCCCAGCCCGCACAGTGACGTGCAGCGACTGTGGGAAAAGGGGGCACTTCGCTAGAGCCTGCCTGGGCCGCCCTAAGGATCAGAAATCGAAAACACACCAGGCCCGACCCATGGACTCGCAGCCCCACAGACCCCGCAATGTGGCGTGCCAGCCTGGAACGCCCCCGTCAAATGCGTCATCAGCATCGTGCGACTCGTGGGGGCCACCACCTTGGTCGCCCGCCCCAACACCGACCAACACGTGCGACTGATGGGGGCGGCCATCTTGGTCGCCATCTTCGCCCCAGCACGACACGTGCGACTCATGGGGGCCGCCATCTTGTGATTCCACCGACCACACAGGCTACCCGCAGCTGGGCGCAGTCACTCTCGACCAGTCGCAGCCACAACAGCTGAAGAACTCCATGATGGTTGTCCGGGTCAACGGGCAGGAGACCCCCGTCTTTTCGACTCCGGGAGCACGGAGAGCTTTGTCCACCCCGACACGGTAAGGCGCTGCTCCCTCCACACCTACCCAGCCTCCCAAACAATCTCCCTTGCCTCAGGGTCCCATTCGGTTCAGATCCGGGGGTACTGTATCGCCAATCACGCAATACAGGGCGCAGAGTACGCTCGTTTTAAGCTCTACGTCCTCCCCCACCTCTGTGCCCCCCTACTGCTTGGATTGGACTTCCAATGTAATCACCAAACCCTGACCTCACAGTTTGGCAGACCCTTGCCCCCCTCATGGTGTGCAGCCTCGCGACCCTCAAGGTCTCCCCCCCCCTTCACTCTTTGCGAACCTCACGCCTGACTGTAAGCCCATCGCCACCAGGAGCAGGCGGTACAGTTTGCTAGACATGACGTTTATCAAGTCGGAGGTCCAGCGACTGTTGAGTGAAGGGATCATCGAGGCCAGCAACAGCCCCTGGAGAGTGCAAGTGGTGGTCGTCCGGACCGGGGAAAATAGGATGGTTGTGGACTACAGCCAGACAATTAACCGGTTCACGCAACTGTATGCGTACCCCCTCCCCCGCATAATGGAGATCGCGTAGTACCGTGTGTCCTCAATGGTCGATCTGAAGTCGACCTACCACCAGCTTCCAATCCGCCCGGAAGAGCGCCACAACATTGCCTTTGAAGCAGCCGGTCGACTCTTCCACTTCCTCAGAGTCCCCTTCGGCGTCACTCACGGGATCTCGGTCTTTCAGAGAATGATGGACCGAATGGTGGACCAGTACGGTTGCGGGCTACTTACCCGCAATGTCAATGTCACCATCTGCAGCTACGATCAGCAGGACCATGACGCCAACCTTCAGAGGTTCCTCCAGGCCACCCAATCCCTCAACCTTACATACAAAAAAGAAAAGTGCGTCTTCCGCACTACCCGACTGGCAACTCTTGGCTACGTCGTGGAGAACGGAGTCCTGGGGCCCGACCCCAACCGTATGCGCCCCCTCACAGAACTCCCCCCTCCCCACAGCCTCAAGGCCCTAAAACGATGCCTGGGGCTGTTCTCATACTACGCCCAGTGGGTCCCCAACGATGCGGACAATGCCCGCCCACTTATTCAAACCACCAGTTTTCCCCTGACGGATGAGGCCCCCTCGGCCTTCATCCGCATCAAGGCCGACATCAACAAGGCCGCAATGCATGCGGTGGACGAGTCCATCTCCCTTCAGGTAGAGAGCGATGCGTCAGACGTCGCACTGGCCGCCACACTCAACCAGGCGGGCAGGCCAGTAGTATTCTTCTCTAGGACCCTCCACGCTTCCGAAATTTGACACCCCTCGGTCGAGAAGGAAGCACAAGCCATAGTGGAAGCCGTGCGGCACTGGAGGCACTACCTAGCCGGTAGGAGGTTCACCCCCGTCCCCGACCAGCGGTCGGTCGCCTTCATGTTTGACAATGCACAACGGGGCAAAATAAAAAATGACAAAATCTTGAGGTGGAGGATCGAACTCTCCACCTACAATTACGATATCAAGTATCGTCCTGGGAAGCTCCATGAGCCCCCAGATGCCCTGTCCCGTGGCACATGTGGCAGCACGCAAGATGACCGACTTCGGGCTATCCACAATGACCTCTGTCACCCGGCTTACCCACTTCATTGAGGCCCGGAATCTGCCCTTCTCCACCGAGGAGGTCAAGGCAATGACCAGGGACTGCCAAGTCTGTGCGGAGTGCAAACTGCACTTCTACCGGCCAGACAAGGCCCGTCTGGTAAAAGGCCTCCCGGCCCTTTGAGCGTCTAAGCATTGACTTCAAAGGGCATCTCCTCTCCACCAACCGTAATATATACTTCCTCACCATCATCAATGGGTACTCCCACTTCCCCTTCCCTGTCCCCTGCCCCGACATGACCTCGGCCACTGTAATAAAGGCACTGCACAGCATCTTCACACTGTTCGGTTTCCCTGCCTACGTCCACAGGGCACATCGTTCATGAGCGATGAGCTACGTCAGTACCTGCTCAGCAAAGGCATCGCCTCGAGCAGGACTATGAGCTATAACCCGCAGGGAAACGGGCAGGTGGGGAGGGCGAACGCGACGGTATGGAAGGCCGTTCTTCTGGCCCTCAGGTCTAAAAGTCTCCCGATCCCCCGCTGGCAGGCGGTCCTCCCCGACGCCCTCCACTCCATCAGATCACTCCTCTGCACAGCCACGAATGAGACCCCTCACGATCGTTTGTTTATCTTCCGCAGGAAGGCCATCTCCAGGGTCTCGCTTCCATCTTGGGTGACAACTCTGGGACCAGTCCTTCTCCGGAGGCACATGAGGAACCATAAGACCGACCCCCCTGACTTCCAGTTGCGGCGATGCACTGCTAAGCCACACGTTTCGGCAGCTCCCGTTCTAGCGGACTTTTGGGCTCTTTTCGGGAGCCTCAACGGAAATTTTTTCAGACCAAGCCCAGTGTGGGGTGACGAAGGAAGGTGTACCCCCGGGTGTGTATGGAAAAGACCGGTGGCGGTGGCTAGATTGTGAAGGATCCTCTGGAGCAGCGGCAGAGAAGAGAGGGAAGAGGCAGGATGGCGGTGGATGGAGCCCAGACGACATGGGGCACGGACCAGCAGGAATTCCTCCGACGGTGTGTGGAGGAACTAAAGAGGGAGGTGCTGGCGCCGATGTTATTGGCAATCGATGGGCTGAAAGAAACACAAAAGGCCCAGGCGATAGAGCTCCGTGGAGTGAAGGCAAAGGCAGCCGAAAACGAGGATGAGATACAGGGCCTAGTGGTAAAAACGGAGACGCATGAGGCGCTACATAAGAGGTGTATTGAAAGGCTCGAAGCCCTGGAGAACAGCTCGAGGAGGAAGAACCTCCGGATTCTAGGTCTCCCCGAAGGAATGGAGGGAGCTGACGTTGGGGCTTATGTGAGCACGATGCTCCACATGCTAATGGGAGCTGAGGCCCCCTCGGACCCCCTGGAGGTGGAAGGGGCTCACCGGGTCCTTTTGAGAAGACCAAAGGCTGGAGAACTACCAAGGGCGATAGTGGTGAGATTTCACCGCTTCACGGACAGAGAGGCTGTCTTGAGCTGGGCCAAGAAGGTACGAAGTAGCAGGTGGGAGAATGCGGTGATACGAGTGTATCAGGACTGGAGCGCGGAGGTGGCGAGAAGGAGGGCGAGCTTCAATCGGGCCTGCTTCACAGGAAGAAAATCAAATTTGGGATGCTGCAGCCGGCGCGATTGTGGGTCACGCACCAGGGCAAGCACTACTACTTCGAAACGGCGGATGAGGCATGGACCTTCATCCAAGAGGAGAAACTGGACTAGAACTGAGAGACCGATGTTGGGGGGGGAGACAACCAGGCTGTCGTACAGAAGTGTAAATTGGGGAATGGGAGGTTTATAGTATTGAAACGATAGATGGGGAATTTTTCTCCTCTTGATGGGGGGACACGGAGAAATGTGGGCGCCGGTGGAAAAAGGGACTGAGAGGGGGGATGGGGAATGAGGGAGCTGCGCCAATAGGGGGTGGGGCTGATAGGAAAGCGCGGGGTTTTTTCCCGCGCTATGGAGATGATGGCGGGAAGATAGGCGCAGGAAGGAAGAGAGTTCCACGCACAGGGGGGTCAAGGAGAGAACGGGGGAAGCCGGGGTCAGTTAGAGTTAGCTGACTTTTGGAAGCATCATGGGGGGAGTAAACATGCTAGATGGGGATCTAGCCGGGGGGGGGGGGGGGGCACTAACTGGGTTGCTGCTGCTGAGAGAAAGGGGGAGCTGGCAAGAGAAGAGGTGGTCGGGACGGGAAGGCGCCGCCTGGGGGATGGGTGGGTGCGCGGGACCCGGACGGGGGGGCTGGCCTAGAATAGGGGATGGCTAGTCGGATGGGCCGATTAAGAGGGCCAGAGTGTTCGCGCACTTAAAAAGACTGAAGGCGGATGTAGTCATGCTTCAGGAGACGCATCTGAAGGTGGCGGATCAGGTTAGGTTAAGGAAAGGATGGGTGGGACAGGTGTTCCACTCAGGTTTGGACGCAAAAAATAGGGGGGGGTGGAGATATTGGTGGGGAAATGGGTGTCGTTCGAGGCTAGGAATATAGTGGTGGATAACGGGGGTAGATACATGATGGTGAGTGGTAGATTGCAGGGAAAGGAGGTCGTGCTGGTAAATGTATATGCCCCGAACTGGGATGACGCGGGATTTATGAAGCGGATGTTGGGACGTATCCCGGACCTGGAGGTGGGAAGCCTGGTAATGGGGAGGATTTCAATACTGTGCTGGATCCAGGGCTAGACCTGTCTACATCCTGGACCGGAAGAAGGCCGGCAGCGGCCAAGGTGCTTAGGGGGTTCATGGAGCAAATGGGGGGAGTGGATCCGTGGAGATTTGCTAGGCCGTTGGCCAAAGAGTTCTCCTTTTTCTCCCATGTCCACAAGGTACACTCACGGATAGATTTCTTTGTTTTGAGTGGGGCACTGATCTCGAAGGTGGAAGGAACGGAGTACTTGGCCATAGCCGTTTCAGATCATGCCCCGCACTGGGTGGATCTGGAATTAGGAGAGGAGAGGGAGCATCGCCCACTCTGGCGACTGGATGTGGGACTATTGGCGGATGAGGAGGTCTGTGGAAGGGTGCGGGGATGTATTGAGAGGTACCTGGAGGCCAATGACGATGGGGAGGTCCAGGTGGGGGTATTATGGGAAGCACTGAAGGCGGTGATTAGGGGAGAGTTGATCTCCATTAGAGCTCACAAGGAGAAAAAAGAGGGCAAATAAAGGGAGAGATTAGTGGGGAAGATTTTGAGGGTGGATAAAAGATATGCGGAGGCCCCGGACGAAGGACTATATAGAGAGAGGCGAAGACTTCAGATGGATAGCGTCGAGGGAGATTGGGGAGTTAGGGATGAAACGGGAACTACGGAGCGGAGAGCAGGGAAGGTAAATGAGGTGTGTAAGACCTTTTCTGAGAGGCTATATAGGTCCCAACCCCCGGAGGGAAAAGAGGGGATGCAACAGTTTCTGGACCAACTAAGGTTCCCGAGGGTGGAGGAGCAGGAGGTGGCAGGTCTGGGGGCGCCAATTGAGGTGGATGAGGTGACTAAAGGGCTGGGGAATATGCAGGCAGGGAAGGCCCCGGGACCAGATGGGTTCCCGGTGGAATTTTACAGGAAATATATGGACTTGTTGGCCCCGCTGCTGGCGAGAACCTTTAACAAGGCCAGAGAAGGGGGACTCTACCCCCGACAATGTCGGAGGCGACAGTACCACTGATCCTGAAGCAGGATAAAGATCCGCTGCAATGCGGGTCATATAGGCCTATCTCACTCCTAAATGTAGACGCCAAGCTGCTGGCAAAAGTGCTGGCGACGAGGATTGAGGATTGTGTCCCGGGGGTGGTGCATGAAGACCAGACAGGGTTTGTAAAGGGGAGACAACTGAATGTCAACGTTCGACGGCTGTTGGGGGTGATAATGATGCCCCCAGCGGAGGGGGAGGCAGAGATAGTGGTGGCGATGGATGCGGAGAAGGCATTCGATAGGGTAGAGTGGGAGTATTTATGGGAGGTGTTGAGGAGGTTTGGGTTTGAGGAGGGGTTTGTCAGTTGGGTCAGATTCTTATATGGGGCCCCAGTGGCAAGTGTAGTCACAAATCAGCAAAGATCGGAGTATTTTCAGCTACACAGGGGAACAAGGCAGGGGTATCCCCTGTCCCCATGACTGTTCGCGTTGGCAATTGAACCACTGGCCACAGCATTGAGAGACTCTAGGAAATGGAGGGGGGTGGTTAGAGGGGGAGAGGAACATCGAGTGTCACTCTACGCAGAAGACCTACTGCTATATGTGGCGGATCCTGTAGAGGGGATGACAGAGGTTATGCAGATATTGAGGGAGTTTGGAGATTTTCCGGGATACAGACTAAATATGGGGAAGAGTGAGCTTCTGGTAATACACCCTGGGGACCAGGGAAGAGGAATAGACGCCCTGCCGTTAAGGAGAGTGGAAAGGAGCTTCCGATATTTGGGGATCCAGGTAGCTAGGAGCTGGGGAACTCTACACAAACTTAATCTGACGCGGCTGGTGGAGCAGATGGAGGAGGATTTCAAGAGATGGGATATGTTGCCGCTCTCACTGGCGGGCAGAGTGCAGGCGGTAAAAATGATGGTCCTCCCAAGGTTTCGTTTTGTGTTTCAATGTCTCCCCATTCTGATCACAAAGGTCTTTTTCAAGAAAATAGACAGGAGCGTTATGAGTTTTGTGTGGGCAGGGAAGACCCCGAGGGTAAGGAGGGGGTTCCTGCAGCGCAGCAGGGACAGAGGGGGACTGGTGTTGCCGAACCTGGACGACTACTACTGGGCCGCCAATATGGCGACGGTTTGTAAGTGGATGAGGGAGGGAGAGGGGGCAGCGTGGAAGAGGCTGGAGATGGCGTCCTGTAAGGGAACAAGCCTACAGGCGCTGGTGACGGCGCCGCTGCCGCTCTCCCCAAAAAGGTATACCACAAACCCAGTGGTGGTGGCAACCTTAAGGATCTGGGGGCAGTGGAGGCAACACACAGGGGTGACGGGTGCCTCGGTGTGGTCCCCGATCAGGAACAACCATAGGTTTGTCCCAGGAAAGATGGGTTCCAGAGCTGGCAACGGGCAGGAATTAGAAGACTGAGAGATTTGTTTATAGACGGACGTTTGCGAGCCTGTGAGCGCTGGAGGAAAAATATGAGTTGCCCCCGGGGAACAATTTTAGATACATGCAAGTGAGGGCGTTTACAAGGCAACAGGTGAGGGAATTTCCGCTGCTCCCGACACGGGATCCAAGATTGAGTGATTTCCGGGGTATGGGTCGGGGAGGGCAAAGTGTCCGAAATATATCAGGAGATGAGAGACGAGGGGGAGGGGAGGATAGAGGAGCTGAAGGGAAAATGGGAAGAAGAGCTGGGGGAGGAGATTGAGGAGGGGCTGTGAGCTGATGCCCTAAGTAGGGTAAATTCCTCTTCCTCGTGTGCCAGGCTTAGCCTGATACAATTCAAGGTTCTACACAGAGCACACATGACGGGAGCAAGACTGAGCAGGTTCTTCGGAGTGGAGGACAGGTGCGGGAGGTGCTTGGGAAGTCCGGCGAACCACATAGACATGTTATGGTCGTGTCCGGCACTGGATGAGTACTGGAGGGGAGTGGCAAAGGTGATCTCAAAGGTGGTGAAGGTCCGGGTCAAGCCAGGCTGGGGGTTAGCTAGATTTGGGGTAGCGGAAGAGCCGGGAGTGCAGGAGGCGAAAGAGGCTGATATTCTGGCCTTTGCGTCCCTGATAGCCCGGCGAAGGATCTTACTCATGTGGAAGGAAGCGAAACACCCCCGGCGTGGAGGCCTGGATAAACGATATGGCAGGGTTCATAAAACTAGAACAAATTAAATTTGCGTTGAGAGGATCGGCTCAGGGGTTCTCCAGGCGGTGGCAACCGTTCCTTGACTATCTCGCGGAACGTTAAGGGAAAATAGATCGTCAGGAGCAGCAGCCCAGGGGAGGGGTGGGGGGGGGAGCATTATTTTTTGTTACTTTGTTAGTTCACCATTTTATTTAAATAATGTTATTTATCAGTTATTGTTATTTTTATGTTGATTTGTAAAGTGGAAAAATTCTGTTTGAAAACTTTAATAAAATATATATTTTTTTAAAAGACCGACCCCCTGGTCGAGAGGGTCCAGCTGCTCCACGCCAACCCCCAGTACGCCTACTTGGCGCACCAGGACGGCAAGATACGGTCTCCCTACGGGACCTGGCGCCAGCTGGTTCCCCTACCAGCGCGCCCCCCTCCCCGCTGCCCGCTGCCATCCCCAGCGTCCGGTACACTCCCCTGGGTCTCCGGTATTGTCCCATGCCGACACTTCCGCCACCCATCACCCCCCTGCCTACCCCCACACCCCAACCGTCTCCGACATGCCGGACTGAGGCTCAAGCTCCAGACACAACGCCCCTGGAGTCACCACCTGCAACAACCGTGCCCGCCGCACCGCCAGAGCTGAGGAGGTCGAAGAGAACGATCTGGCCTCCAGATAGACTGAATATGTAATGACCCCCACCTCACCCCCGCTGGACTTGATTTTTTAACAGGGGGTGAATGTATTCACCTAATGCATGCACGATACTGTAACCTATGACCTGGAAGAGGTAATACGAGTTGCTTCCAGGTACTGTACTGTAACCTCGGTGGGCACCGCGTCTGGATCCGCCCTCACCGGGGCCATATATAGACCGACCTCTTGTGGGCGGCATTCATCTGTACATCCGACTCTGGCTAGGCAAGGTCATGATTAATAAAGCATAATGTTCACTCGCTCTCTCTGCCTCTCGATGAATTGAAGGTATATCATGAAGGAACGGGAGAGCTAATTGAAAGACAGTCATAGTCTCTGGCATGGAATCTGGAGGTCAGAGTGAGAAATTAAAGTCAGTCCTGGGGATTTGTGTATCTCATAGTCAGGATCAGAGATCAAAGGTAGTCCTGGGCAAATCTATGGCACAAGCATCATAGTTCCACTCCGGGAAGGGGCAAGGCAATTGGGATAAAGCAGAGCTTGGTGTGCAAGGCATGGTCATTGTCTTACAGTTGGTGATGATAGGGTTCTCTGGCTCAATACTGGGCTGCAGATGGCATGGTCATGGTTCAGGAAGGCATCTGCAGCCTGCGTGATGAATGTAGGACATTTTTATATATATACTATATTATGTGCCTGTTGCAGTAATTTTATTCAAAGAACTAAGGTTAAGATGTCCAGATTATGTCTGTGAAAGCTGTGATTAACAGCTATGCAGGCTGGAATGTCACTTATGGGAGGGACTGGGTCTGGTTTTGAGTTTTGTTTTCAGCACCTCCCTGTGTCTGGGCTGGAATTTTACGGCCGTTGGGTTTCTCTTCCCGCTGGCTGCGCACCTCCGCCCATGGGCTTCCCGGCGGTGTAGGGTGGTTTCAATGAAGAATTCCATTTACAAGCAATGGGAAAATAAGATCCCACCATTAGCGAACAGCGACAAGGCCAAAAGACATAGGAGCAGAATTAGGTAATTCAGCCCATCGAGTCTGCTCCGCCATTCAATCATGGCTGATATGTTTCTCATCCCCATTCTCTTGCCTTCTCCCTATAACCCCTTATCCCCTTGTTAATCAATAACTATCTATCTCTGTCTTAAAGACACTCAGTGATTTGGCCTCCACAGCCTTCTGCGGTAAAGAGTTCCCCAGATTCACCACCCTCTGGCTGAAGAAATTCCTCCTCATCTCAGCTTTAAAGGATCGTCCCTTTAGTCTGTGGCCGTGTCCTCTGGTTCTCGATTTTCCTACTGGTGGAAACATCCTCTCCACGTCCACTCTATCCAGGCCTCACAGTATCCTGAAGTTTCAATAAGATCCCCCTCATCCTTTTAAACTCCATCGAGTACAGACCCAGAATCCTCCTGCTCCTCACATGACAAGCTCTTCATTCCAGGGATCATTCTGGTGAACCTCCTCTGGACCCTTTCCAAGGCCGCCGAGAAATACTTGGCTGGGGGACCGGAGAATCCAGCTCCTGTTGTATTTTGTTTCTTTTTTAAGAGTTCTGCTTTGAATTCTGAAATAGGTGTGTTTCTCAGACTGACTTCTGAAAGCTTCTCTCCCGAGGATGTTGTGAATAAATGTGTAAGCCACTGAGTGTTAACTTTATTGATAAGTGGCATTTGAACTGTGTGTGTGGTGTTTGCTGAGTTGAAAGATTAGAAGTAAATGGGAAAGTAAGCTCTAAGATCTTTCATTAATTTATTGTAAGAACTATTAATTAAAAAGCTGTTTTTTCCCTTGGATATTAATGGGGTAGATTCTGTGGTAACCACTTCCTGTGGCGGCCATGAGCTCAGTGGTCGGACAAAAGGTGTCTCTCTCCCAGAAACCAAGCACATGTCTGCATTTGTTAAGAGATATGGTGGATCATAACTGTCACATTCTGCGGGAGGATCTAAGACCACATGGACTGTGAGGACATGCACTGCCAGTGCCCCTAAAGGTCACTGCCGCGCACAAATCCTTTGTCTGTGGATTATTCCAGGGATCCACAGGGGACTGATACAGCATTTCACAGTACTCAGCACATAAATGTATCAAAGAGATGACAAATGCCCTCTGGAGTACGACTCATCATTATGTGAAGTTAACAGTCGACAAAGCTAGATTTCTGGAGTTTGCAGTTATCTCATGCTTCCCTAGAGTACAGGGTGAAATCTATTGCACACATGTAGCTTTAAGAGCTCAATGGCAGTAATCCGTGATGTTCATGAACAGGAATGGGTTCCGCTCCCTGAATTTTCAACTGGAATGCAATCATCAGAAGAACATATTCTACATTTGTGCAAGATGTCCCAAGAGTTCCCATGAAACCTACATCCTGAGTCACTCCCGGGTGCCTTACATATTTGAGGGGTCTCAGCGATTACAGGACTGACTGCTGACTCATGACATCCACATGTCGTCCTCAGAGTGGCTCGGAGGAGATATTCAACATGGCGCACAGCTCAATATGATCCATCATCGAGTACACCATTGGTGCCCTGAAGATGTACTTCTGGTATTTGGACTGCTCAGGTGAGGCTCCACAGAGGATGTCCCACATTATCATGGTCTGTTGTGCCCTTCACAGGCAGAGTGGTTTGGGATCGGCTGGACGCTCTCGGAGTAACTTGGGTAAATGGTCCCTGAGTCTCCAGCTGCAGGTCCTCCTCCCTTTGAGAGATTGAGGGACTCTGCATAACTCCCAGAAAAGAAAGGGCTCCTGGAGTAAGGTCAAGGTGCTCTGCCTGCACCCCCCCCCCTTACTCAGCCACTAATGGATCCCGCCAATGCCTATAGTGACTGAGTTCAGGACCCAGCGCAAACCCAGCAGAATCTGAAGGACTGGTGTCTCCAAGGCGGCCACCATCCTTCACAGGAAACATTCAAGCGTTCACACATCAGTGCCACAACATCAGAGAGAATGCGGACAGACTCCCTTAGTCTTCACTCTAGTCTGTTGACTGCCTCTCACAACTCTGCCTGGTTTTCCGGTGTCTCTCTTTGTATCTGCAGCATGTTAGAGATGGCCACATCCAGAGGCTCATCATCAGACATAGACTCAGCTGGTGCCTGGTCTCCAGCAGTCCTCCGAGTGACAGAGACCTGGGCTGTCACTGGCTCCAACTGCTGCAGAGAAATGCCAATGACATGTTCCCCAGAAAGTGACCCCGAGCCTAATCTAGATCTAGCACCTACCAATGTGTGTGTCTCTGTGCTGGTGGTCAATGCAGTGATGGGTCTTCATCTGAGGCAGCACGGTAGCCTTGTGGATAGCACAATTGCTTCACAGCTCCAGGGTCCCAGGTTCGATTCCGGCTTGGTTCACTGTCTGTGCGGAATCTGTACATCCTCCCCGTGTGTGCGTGGGTTTCCTCCGGGTGATCCGGTTTCCTCCCACAGTCCAAAGATGTGCAGGTTAGGTGGATTGGCCATGCTAAATTGCCCTTAGTGTCCAAAATTGCCCTTAGTGTTGGGTGGGGTTACTGGGTTATGCAGATAGGGTGGCGGTGTTGAACTTGGGTAGGGTGCTCTTTCCAAGAGCCGGTGCAGACTCGATGGGCCGAATGGCCTCCTTCTGCACTGTAAATTCTATGATAATCTATGAAGCATCCTCCTCTGATGTGGCCTGGGGACTGGGGCTTATGTTGCCTGTGCTGGTCTGTCTGGACCTGCTGCTGCCTGTAAGAGAGAGAAGATAGTTTTAGATCATGAGCAGGCAGAATACAACATTGCACGTCACTCACTGTGAACGTCAGGATGTGATCAATTCATGGAGGGTTCATTCGTACAGGCTTGCCGGGAGAGGCCAATCTTGCCTTCACCACAAGAGCAATATTTGTCTTTGCAGCTCAGCAGAACCCTCCTCAAACTGAGACAGCTCCTGCATGTCTGCCATCTGGGATATCACCCTCCAGTTGTGGACGAGCTTGGCCTCCATGAGGAGAAATGAATGGAATGAGTTGAGAAGAGATGGAGGAGAGGGTGGGAAGCGTGCATGCCTACTGTGTGTGCTGAGCCTGCCCCAGTACAGGCTGAGGAAGCAGTGTGTACAGCATGATAGAACAAATGCTGGTGATGGGAAAGTCTCCGTGTGGCAATTTGTGGTGATGCCCCCCACTAATATAATATAAGATCTCTGAGCTGTGTAACCCTTTGAGTGCACGATGACATTATGAGATGAAAGCGAGCTGAAGGTTGACTTACCCGGGTGGAACAGATTTATCCACTTCCTGCACTGGATGGCATTTCTCGGGTGGAGGTCGGACGAGCTGACCTCTCTTGCAACCACCTCCCATCCGTCCCGAAGTTCACTAGGTTGATCCCACGTATAGAGATATTTTCTTATGAGGAGATGTTGAGTAGATTGGGTGTTAGTGAAACAAAGGTAGTTTTAAGGGATTTATATTGTATTGATAAATATTAGAAATAAGGTATAGTTTTAAGTTTAATTTATTGTTTCATTGCCTGGAATGGTAAAAGCCAATAGTTAAATTCATGCTGGACAAAAGTGTTGTATGGGCGGAGGTATTTTTCAATTCCCAATATGATTCTGTTGTGCTTAGAGAGGGATATGGTATGAAGCGTAAATAGGCCAGCAGAGGTATGCAGGCATTGCTCAGTAACTGGAGGCCCTTTTAAGGGAAAAAACTTTTTTTCTTTATTTTAGCTGAATATAGTGCAGTTGGAGACAGGATCCTGGGGAGTGAACATCTCTCAGGAGAAGCTGGAGAAGAGAGATGCAAAGATGCAGGCTTACTGAGGAACAAGATGCAATCCAGATGACCAGTGAAGTGGAACAAAAAGAATGCCTTAAGATGACTGAAGTTAAAAAAATGGAGACTAAGATATGGTTAAGAAGAAATCAAGGAAGAGTAAACAAAAAGTTCTGAGGTAACGAGACAATTAGAGTAACCAGATTTAATATGAGAAATCAGACTTCAGAGGTAAATCAAAAGTTTTAATGCCATTTTACCAGAGACTGGGACCGAGAGTTAAAGCAATTGTGAACAGTTTTGTACAGCAGTCAAGACAAAGAAATCCTAAATGAGTGGTTTAACTGCTGGACTGGATCTATTGTTAAAAGTGGAGTGGAAGCTATGTTTATAGGTGTCATTTGGAAAACCTGGACTGGATTTCAGAATGCAAACTGCTCATTGAAAGCCTTATTGTGAATAAAGATTTTTTTAAATGTTTTGGGAGTGGAGTTTAGAAATTCTCACATGACAATCATCTGGGGGAATTTTGAGGAGACATCCACAGACGTACAAATGTCAGTTGAAAGGAATTCAGGACCGGCATGTTCCTGTGCGGAAGAAGGTTAAATACGGCAAATTTCGGGAACCTTGGATAACAAGAGATATTGTAAGCCTCGTCAAAAAAAAAGAGGAGGCATTTGTCAGGGCTAAAAGGCTGGGAACAGACAAAGCCTGTGTGGAATATAAGGAAAGTAGGAAGGAACTTAAGCAAGGAGTCAGGAGGGCTAAAAGGGGTCACGAAAAGTCATTGGCAAATCGGGTTAAGGAAAATCCCAAGGCATAAAAAGCAAGAGGGTAGCCAGGGAAAGGATTCGCCCACTGAAGGACATGAAAGAGAATCTATGTGTGGAGCCAGAGGAAATGGGCGAGGTACTAAATGAATACTTTGCATCAGTATTGACCAAAGAGAAGGAATTAGTGGATGTTGAGTCTGAAGAAGGGTGTGTAGATAGCCTGTGTCACATTGAGATCCAAAAAGACGAGGTGTTGGGCGTCTTGAAAAATATTAAGGTAGATAAGTCCCCAGGGCCAGATGGGATCTACCCCAGAATACTGAAGGAGGCAGAGAGGAAATTGCTGAAGCCTTGACAGAAATCTTTGGATCCTCGCTGTCTTCAGGGGATGTCCCGGAGGACTGGAGAATAGCCAATGTCGTTCCTTTGTTTAAGAAGGGTAGCAAGGATAATCCAGGGAACTACAGGCCAGTGAGACTTATGTCAGTGGTAGGGAAATTACTGGAGAGAATTCTTCGAGACAGGATCTACCCCCATTTGGAAGCAAATGGACGTATTAGCGAAAGGCAGCACGGTTTTGTGAAGAGAAGGTCATGTCTCACTAACTTGCTTTTTTGAAGAGGTCACAAAGATGATTGATGCAGGTAGGGCAGTGGATGTTGTCTATATGGACTTCAGTAAGGCCTTTGACAAGGTCCCTCATGGCAGACTGGTACAAAAGGTGAAGTCACACGGGATCAGGGGTGAGCTGGCAAGATGGATGCACAAATGGCTCGGTCATAGAAGGCAGAGAGTAGCAATGGAAGGGTGCTTTTCTGATTGGAGGGCTGTGACTAGTGGTGTTCCGCAGGGATCAGTGCTGGGACCTTTGCTGTTCGTAGTATATATAAATGATTTGGAGGAAAATGTAACTGGTCTGATTAGTAAGTTTGCAGACGACACAAAGGTTGGTGGAATTGCGGATAGCGATGAGGACTGTCAGAGGATACAGCAGGATTTAGATTGTTTGGAAACTTGGGCGGAGAGATGGCAGATGGAGTTTAATCCGGACAAATGTGAGGTAATGCATTTTGGAAGGTCTAATGCAGGTAGGGAATATACAGTGAATGGTAAAACGCTCAAGAGTGTTGAATGTCAGACAGATCTAGGTGTACAGGTCCACAGGTCACTGAAAGGGGCACCACAGGTGGAGAAGGTAGTCAAGAAGGCATACGGCATGCTTGCCTTCATTGGCCGGGGCATTGAGTATAAGAATTGGCAAGTCATGTTGCAGCTATCTAGAACCTTAGTTAGGCCACACTTGGAGTATAGTGTTCAATTCTGGTCGCCACACTACCAGAAGTATGTGGAGCCTTTAGAGAGGGTGCAGAAGAGATTTACCAGGGTGTTGCCTGGTATGGAGGGCATTAGCTATGACGAGCGGTTGAATAAACTCGGTTTGTTCTCACTGGAATGACGGAGGTTGAGGGGCGACCAGATAGAGATCTACAAAATTATGAGGGGCATAGACAGAGTGGATAGTCAGAGGCTTTTTCCCAGGGTAGAAGGGTCAATTACCAGGGGGCATAGGTTTAAGGTGCGAGGGGCAAAGTTTAGAGGAGATGTACGAGGCAGCAAGTTTTTTACAGAGGGTAGTGGGTGCCTGGAACTCGCTACCGGAGGAGGTGGTGGAAGCAGGGATGATAGTGACATTCAAGGGGCATCTTGACCAATACATGAATAGGATGGGAATAGAGGGATACGGACCCAGGAAGTGTAGAAGATTTTAGTTTAGACAGGCCGCATGGTCGGCACAGGGTTGGAGGGTCGAAGGGCCTGTTCCTGTGCTGTACATTTCTTTGTTCTTTTGTTCTTTGGAGCCCAGAGTCGAGAGTTTGGAACACATGTGTCTTGTTTGCTTAAAAGGGACTTTGTGTTAATGAGACCATTGTAGCTTATGATGTACTTTGCAATCCATGTTCATCTTAAAATCTGTGTGTACGTGTTAAGCTAAGGAGGGGTTAAAGGAGTATTGTATTATAATCCAATTTGTCCATGTTTAATAAATAATGTTTCCTTGTTATTAAAATGAATTAACAGTCCTGTGACTCTGCTCCTCCACGTTTTATAGAATAAATGTTATACTGCTGGATTCTCCATTCCTGAGACTAAGTGTTAACACTGGGACAGGATTGGTGGATTTCTATGACAGCAAAACTGGTGCCTCACCAGAACCAATTCAACGACCGTTTAGGGGCTAGCAGTGGCTTTCAGCAGCTGTTGGTGATGGCGTCGGCATTCTCGTGTCCCCCACCCCCGACCCCAGCACAACAGAACCCGTGTGTCAACCACGACAAAGATGAGACCAACAAGGACGGGAGCCCTCGAACCGCATCCCGAGATACCCCGGAGCCCGAGTCCGGGGAAGACACTGACTTCCCATCACAGCTGTTTCCAACACCCTCCACCATCCCAGAGACACGCACCACGGTTGAGCGCCTTAGTGAAGAGGCTCCTGGAACGCTATCTGCTGCACACCACACACATCCTCTGGCACTGCAGATGGAGGTAAGTACTCCTGAGTGGGCCACAGACGGAGGCAAGCCGACCACAGTGACTAACTGCTGTCCAGACAGGTTTTGGGCTTCTGGAATAGACTATTATGGAGATGCAGTCGCAGAGCCAGGGACTACATGAGGGGTTTCGGATTGCATCCAGCACCTGCAGGTGCAGTTGCAGGAGTCCAACTGTGTGCAGGAGCAGGAAGTGGTGCTGACCATGTGTGCCACCCAGGCCAACACCGCACGGGTGGCATCTGCGGTGGAGGACTTGGGGGCGAAGGTTTCGGCCATGGGTCAACATGTCTAAGGCCTGGGGCAATCTGTGCAGGTGGTAACCGAGGCCCAAGACAGGGCTGTCCTATCACAGACAGCCATGTGCCAGAGCCTCCTGGACATTGTAGTGATGCTCCACAGCATGGCCTAGTCACAGTAGGCCATGGCTGACAGTATCGGCGGCATTGCCCGGTCACTGGCTGATATGGCACAGATCCAGAAGGTTGTGGCTCAATCGCAGCGTGATGTGGTGCAGTCCCAGACAGAGATGGTCCACTCCCTGTATTCCATGGCCTCAGACCATGGTCAAGATAAGAATGGGCTTCCAGGACTGGCAGCGCCAGGTGGCAGGGGAGCCTCCGGGGTTAGCTCCACTCCACCTAAGTCCCATGGCGTAGCCTGGTGGCCATCAGGTACCCCGAGAGAGGAGGAGGTCATGAGGCACATGCTGGTGACTCCCGCAGGTGCCAGAACACCACAGCGCCTCGGACTCCCCCAGTCCCTGGCGCATCATATGGGCAGCGGGAAGAACAGAACAGCACCACACCACCTGGGACACCCAAGCAGCAGCCCCTGTTTGGCGGGTCAGTAGGGGTTACAGTGGGCATTGACCTTGAGTGGGCCACGTGATGCCCCGCCGACGGGTGGCGGCCGGGTTGGGGGGGGTATGGCGGACGGTGGGATGCGAAGGTGGATGGTGGGTGGGGGAAGCCATATGGCCAGTGTTACTATGCAGAACCAGAGGCCAAGGTGGGTGGTCAGTGTGGTGTGAAGCAAGATTGCTGCCTTGCAGGCAATGGCGGTCTGTGCCTGGGCACCACCCCCGTCACCTGACCCCATGGTCCATTCCCCTGTCACCCCCTCCCCCCCTTCCCCCCCCCCAGCCCTGGCAGGACCCCCCACTCCAGTCAGCCAAGCCAGTGTCTGACCCGGCAGCACATGGTCCCGCTTCTCTGTGTCTTACCTCCTCATCAGCCAAAATGCCGGTTTCACGATTTTTAAAAGCACAAGGGAACCGTGCCATCGGAAACTCCGCCCATCGGAGGCAGAGAATCGCGGAGGCCCCGGAGGATACCGGGTCAGGCCCGGTATTGATATGCAAACGGTGTTTACTGTACTTGCGTTCTGGAATGCATTGACGCCGCTGTCGAGGTGACGGAGAATTGAGATTTGGCGTCAAATTGGCACCCGCCGCGATTTCGGTGTTGGAACCCATTCTCCGCCCAATCGCGTTTCCCGATTCCAGCATCTGCCAACGGAGAATCCCGCCCATATGATTCTCAGGGAGTTTAACAGAGTATTTTCTGAGGGATAGGATTGGATTTGTTTCTTATCATGTGTACCGAGGTACAGCTCAACAGATCATTAAGTACATGGGAAGAAAAGGGAATAAAAGAAAATACATAATAGGACAACACAAGGTACACAATTGATATACCTTCAATTCACCGATTGGCAGAGGGAGCGAGTGAACATTAGGCTTTATTAATCATGAACTTGCCTAGCCAGAGTCGGTTGTACAGATGAATGCCGCCCACAGGCGGCCGGTCTATATATGGCCCTGATGAGGGCGGAGCCCACCGGGGTTACAGTACAGTACCTGGAAGCAGCTCGTATCACCACGTCCAGGTCATAGGTCATAGATTACAGTATCATGCATGCATTAGGTGAATACATTCACCACATTCACTCCCTGTTAAAAAAATCAAGTCCAGCGGGGGTGACGTGGGGTCATTACATATTCAGTCTATCTGGAGGCTGGATCGTTCTCTTCGACCTCCTCAGCTCTGGCGGTGCGGCGGGCACGGTTGTTGCAGGTGGTGACTCCAGGGGAGTTGTGTCTGGAGCTTAAGCCTCAGTATGGCGTGTCGGAGAAGGTTGGGGTGTGGGGGTAGGCAGGGAGGTGATAGGTGGCGGCAGTGTCGGCGCAGGACAATACAGAAGACCGAGGGGAGCATACGGGGTGCTGGGGGTGGCGGTGGGCAGGGGGAGGGCGACGCGTTAGCAGGGGAACCAGCTGGCGCCAGGTCCCGTAGGGAGACCGTATCTTGCCGTTCCGTCCTCGTGCGCGATGTAGGCGTACTGGGGGTTGGCGTGGAGCAGCTGGACTCTCTCGACCAGGGGCTCAATCTTATGGCTCCTCATGTGCCTCCGGAGAAGGACGGTTGGTGGAGGGGAGGGGCCCTTTGAAGTCAATGCTTAGGCGCTCAAAGGGCCGGGAGGCCTTTACCAGGCGGGCCTTGTCTGGCCGGTAGAAGTGCGGTTTGCACTCCGCACAGACTTGGCGGTCCCTGGTCATTGCCTTGACCTCCTTGGTGGACAAAGGCAGATTGCGGGCCTTCATGAAGTGGGTAAGCCGGGTGACCCCCGGATGGCAGAGGTCATTGTGGATAGCCCGAAGTCGGTCATCTAGCGCACTGGTGCATGTCCCGCGGGATAGGGCATCTGGGGCTTGTTGAACTTCCCAGGATGATACTTGATATCGTAATTGTAGGTGGAGAGTTCGATCCTCCACCTCAAGGTTTTGTCATTTTTAATTTTGCTCCGTTGTGCATTGTCAACCATGAAGGCGACCGACCGCTGGTTGGTGTAGAGGATGAACCTCCTACTGGTTAGTTAATGCCTCCAGTGCCGCACGGCTTCCACTATGGCTTGTGCTTCCTTCTCGACCGAGGGGCGTCAAATTTCGGAAGCGTGGAGGGTCCTAGAGGAGAATGCTACTGGCCTGCCCGCCTGGTTGAGTGTGGCGGCCAGTGCGACGTCTGATGCATCGCTCTCTACGTGAAGGGCGATGGACTCATCCATCTCGTGCATTGCGGCCTTGGTGATGTCGGCCTTGATGCGGCTGAAGGCCGAGCGGGCCTCATCCGTCAGGGGGAAACTGATGGTTTGAATCAGTGGGTGGGCTTTGTCCGCATAGTTGGGGACCCACTGGGCGTAGTATGAGAACAGCCCCAGGCATCGTTTTAGGGCCTTGAGGCTGTGGGGAGGGGGAGTTCTGTGAGGGGGCGCATACGGTCGAGGTCGGGCCCAAGGACTCCGTTCTCCACGACGTAGCTGAGGATGGCTAGTCGGGTAGTACGGAAGACGCACTTTTGTTTGTTGTATGTGAGATTGAGGGATTGGGCAGCCTGGAGGAACCTCTGAAGGTTGGTGTCATGGTCCTGCTGATCATGGCCGCAGATGGTCACATTGTCCATGTACGGGTATGTAGCCCGCAAACCGTACTGGTCCACCATTCGGTCCATCGTTCTCTGAAAGACCGAGACCCCGTTAGTGACGCCAAAGGGGGCTCTGAGGAAGTGGAAGAGTCGGCCGGCTGCTTCAAAGGCAGTGTAGTGGCGCTCTTCCGGGCGGATTGGGTGCTGGTGGTAGGCTGACTTCAAATCGACCGTTGAGAACACACGGTACTGCGTGATCTGGTTGACCATCTCCGCTATGCGGGGGAGGGGGTACGCATCCAGTTGCATGAACCGGTTAATTGTCTGGCTGTATCCACAACCATCCGATTCTTTTCCCCGGCCCGGACGACCAACACTTGCGCTCTCCAGGGGATTTTGCTGGCCTCGATAATCCCTTCACTCAACGGTCGCTGGACCTCCGACTTGATAAACGTCATGTCTAGCAAACTGTACCGCCTGCTTCTGGTGGTGATGGGCTTACAGTCAGGAGTGATGTTCGCAAAGAGTGAAAGGGGGGAGACCTTGAGGGTCGCGAGGCCTCACACTGTGAGGGGGGCAAGGGTCCGCCGAACTGTAAGGTCAGGGTTTGGTGATTACATTGAAAGTCCAATCTGAGCAGTAGGGGGGCGCAGAGGTGGGGGAGGACATAGAGCTTAAAATGAGCATACTCTGCGCCCTGCATTGCGAGATTGGCGATACAGTACCCCCGGATCTGAACCGAATGGGACCCGGAGGCAAGGGAGATTGTTTGGGGGGCTGGGTAGGTGTGGAGGGAGCAGCGCCTTATCGTGTCGGAGTGGACAAAGCTCTCCGTGCTCCCGGAGTCGAAAAGACAGGGGGTCTCGTGCCCGTTGACACAGACGACCATCGTGGAGTTCTTCAGCTGTTTCGGCTGCGACTGGTCGAGAGTGACTGCGCCCAGCTGGGGGTAGCCTGTGTGGTCGGTGGAATCACAGGATGGCGGCCCCCATGAGTCGCACGTGCCGGGCTGGGGCAAAGATGGCGATCAAGATGGCCGCCCCCATCGGTCGCATGTGTTGGTCGGTGCCGGAGCCGGTTGGCAAGATGGCCGCCCCCATGAGTCGCACGTGTCGGTCGGTGTTGGGGCCGGTGACCAAGATGGCGGCCCCCACTAGTCGCACGATGCTGAAAGACGCATCTGACTGGGGGTTTCCGGGCAGGCACGCAGCCACATTGCGGGGTCTGTGGGGCTGCGAGTCCATGGGTCGGGCCTGGTGCGTTTTCAATTTCTGAGCCTTAGGCCGGCCCAGACAGACTCTAGCGAAGTGCCCCCTTTTTCCCACAGTCGCTGCACGTTGCTGTGCGGGCTGGGCAACGCTGCCGGGGGTGTTGGCCCTGGCCGCAGAAGTAGCACAGCGGTTCCCCGGGCTGGGTTGGCAGACGCGCGGCGCAGGCCTGCGACGTAGTTGGGTCCGACGGGGGCCGCGACGAGGGTGTCCACGAGGGGTTCGCCAGGCCCGCGGGGAATGCACTGAGGTTCTGGTAGACCACCTCTAGCGAGGTAGCTAGCTTTACCGTGTCCCGCAGGTCGGAGGTCCCGTTTTCCAGCAGGCACTGCCTGATGTAGTTCGAGCGGACCCCCGCCACGTAGGTGTCCCAGATCCTGTGAGTTCATGTGTTCCTCCGCCGTCACATCTCGATAGCTGCAGTTCCTCGCGAATAGAGTCAGGGTTTCCAGATACTTGTCCAGCGATTCTCCGCCGCGTTGACGGCGAGTAGTGAGGAGGTGTCTGGTGAACACCTCATTTACGGGCTTCACGAAGTGTGCCTTGAGGATTGCTACCGCCGCCTCATACGTGGCCGCTTTCTCGATCATTACTGAGATTCGATGGCTCACCCGAGCGTGGAGGAGTCGCAGCTTGAGGGTCTCTGTGGGAGGTGTTGTGGAGGAGTCGAGGTAGGCCTCGAAGCATCGAAGCCAATGTTTGAATATCTCCTTGACTTCGGACGCGCGGGCATCGAGTTCGAGCCTGTCTGGCTTTAGAGCGGCTTCCATAGTGCTGTCTATGATTAATAAATTGATATACATTCAATTCACCGAGAGGCAGAGAGAGCGAGTGAACATTAGGCTTTATTAATCATGAACTTGCCTGGCCAGAGTCGGTTGTACAGATGAATGCCACACAAAGGCGGCCGGTCTATATATGGCCCCGGTGAGGGAGGAGCCAGAGTTGGAGCCCACCAGGGTTACAGTACAGTACCTGGAAGCAGCTCATATCACCACTTCCAGGTCATAGGTCATAGGTCATAGGTTACAGTATCATACATGCATTAGGTGAATACATTCACCACAACAATGTAACTACATAAGCACCGGCATCGGGTGAAGCATACAGGGGTGTATAAGAGGGTCATTTAGGAGACTGGTAACAGCGGGGAAGGAGCTGTTTTTGAGTCTGTTTGTGCGTGTTCTCAGACTTCTGTATCTCCTGTCCTGATTGTTTCCCCTTGTGGGAGAGTCGAGGACCAGAGAGCATAATCTCAGAGTAAGGAATGACCAATTACTAAAGATTAAAGAGAAAGGTCACCACCTCCGACAAGCCTGGTCCCAGGACCCGCCCAAGACAGCCACCAACTCCGCCCTCAAGACAGGACATATAAAAACAGTTTGTCCCAATCAGTAACCTACCTGTCCCCCCCATATACCTGAAAAAAACTTTCCAGAGACATGGTTCAATCCTCCCACTCCCCACCAAACAACTAAGCTAAACTCACTGAACTTTGCCCAAGCAGATCCAACAGGCCACAGCCCCTCCCCCCACGTCACTCCCATTCACTAGCTGAGACTTTACAGCTAGCAAAGGTAACCCACCCACCCAGTGTGTACGTTCAAAGGACAAAGAAAAAACAACACTCCCCAACCCATTCCAGCTACGAAAGAGCCCAACACCCTTCCAGTAAGTCCCCCCGGGGACCAGAGATTCCCAACTGTTGCCCTAACCGCGAGCCCCCAACAACTGGAGCCCACTCAATCCCAAACACGCACAAGATAGAAACTACAAAACATCTCAAACCAACCCCTCCCAACCGTCCCCGTTAAAGTTCAAATTGAATTAATTCAATCGAGTGCAAGTCCATGCTCCTTGAAAACTGCCTCCGCCTCCTCCGATGTATTGAAAAAATGATCTTTCGACACAAAAGTCACTCTCAGCCTTGCCAGGTACTCCTCTCCAAACCTGACACCACTACTGAATAGTGTTGAGTTTGCCTTATTAAAAAGTCACTTTTCCAACTTTGCTCCAACATCTTAGTATATCCTAATGATGTTTCCTTCCCACCTCGAGTCCCGATTCACTTTAGCCCATTGCGGAACCCACTCCGACTCCTAAAAGCTGCGGAATCCAATAATCACTGCCCGTGGAGGCCCATTCACCCCAAGCATCTACCAAAGTACTCAGTGGGCCTGATCCAACTCTGGAGGGGACATTCGCCCGACCCCCTCAAAATTTGACAAACAGCTGAGAAGAGTACTCAGTCGGTTCGGGCCCTCCACCCCCTCCGGCAACCCCCTGATTCTGAGGTTCTGTCTCCTCGACCTGTTCTCCAAGTCATCCATCATTGCCCTCAGAGCCTTGTTCTGCTCCTTCAACACTGATGCCACATGAAATAAAATGAAAACAATATAACGTGAATTATTTACAAATGCAATTTAAATATGTAAAATATCTTTGCTGCCTTTGTTCTCTCAACAAGTCATATGTTAATAATAAGGGAGTTGGACAGAAAAGTTGTGATCTTGATGCAGAGTCTCCGTTTGACCAGGAAACTCTTTTATGGCCCCTCCCCTTCCCGCCACCCCCCCATAGCTGGAGCATTGTCAGCTGAAAAGCATCCTATGCTCTGGAATTGCATGTCCTTCCCTGTATCCTGCCAGCACTTCAAATTTTAATTGCAATCCCATGGGAATCAGGAAAAAGCAAGGGAGCAGAAATGGTGCACACTTCTGGTTCCGCCGTCAGGGCTGGTGCTCCACTGACAAAATTCCACCCATGTTCCATTCGAAATGCTTGCACAGGCAATGTCAGTGCTCATTGTTGAAGTGGAGTGGATGAAAGTCTGTTTTAAGGATTCAGAATTTGTTCCTCAAACTTGATCAAAATGATCACAAGAAGTGTGTGTGTCCACCAGATTTTTAACAACATCTCGCTAGTTTTGGTTATAACAAAACAGGTTTTACACTTTTTTAAAAAAGAGTACCCAATTCACTTTTTCCAATTAAGGGGCAATTTAGCGTGGCCAATTCACCTACCCTGCACATCTTTGGGTTGTTGGGGCGAAACCCACGCAAACATTGGGAGAATGTGCAAACTCCACATGGACAGTGACCCAGAGCCGGGATCGAACCGAGGACCTCGGTGCCGTGAGGCAGCAGCACTGACCACTGCACCACCATGCTGCGCAACAGGTTTTATACTTGACTATAGAATAGATGGCTCATTACATTTTAAAACGTCAGTAGCTAGATAAGTTTGTAGCCATCTGTGCCTGAGAAAAGCTGACTAAATAATGCACTAAATTAAATTATAGACAGCACCAATTAAATACTTTTCATCTTCACCCCTCCTGGGAGGAAAGAAGATACTGTTTATTCTGTTTTCACCTGCTTTGCTTTGGTGGACAGGTGGGTGCAAGTCAGTTTTAAGAATTCAGAATTTGTTACTCAAGCATATAGATCCTTAACATCACTTAGGGTTTCTTGGCTTGTCAACGGGCTTGATTCATACAGTAATCATACCTGCTGACCACAAGCTTGGTGAACAAGTTTCTTATTGGTTTCTCCTCCTGTGAACTCTGCATTTCATCAGCAGTCAGCATAGGATTTTCTACTATTTCAACATTGTGTTCGCAAGGATAAAGTCTGACATATATTAAATTTTCATCTGATTTTAGTTTGAATTTTCTAGCTAGGATAATGTATAAAATGTCCAATGTGGTACGTGTTAAAGTAATACAAACGGTATGCAGCAAAGTAGTCATTTCTTATTACATTCAAACTCAGAGTTAGAAAGAGATAAAAAGCATGCTGTTGTACCCTTGTAGAAATTCCAATAGCTGCCTGTTCATGATTACTGATTTTTTCAAAACATAGTAGGTAATGATCCATGGTGATCCAAAGCGAGTTATCCCTCAAACACTGTTGAACCCAGAATATTTCTCAACATTGAAGAAGAAACTTTAAGCAACAAATTCCAAAATACATAATCAGCTGAAAAAGCCGGTTTTCACATTTTTTAGGGAATGTACACACATTTGAGTGAACAAAAAGGAAATTAAGTTCCGTCCCGAATATCGATTCGATTGCTAACTGGTGTCGCACTTGACCAGCTAACGAAGCTTTAAAACACAATTGCAACTGTTGGGCAGAAGAAACCATTTCAGTGGAAGCAACTGGAATTTCCACTAAGGAGGAATTTAATTTAAAGATAATTTGTTGAATACAACCTCTGGAGACTCTCTGGAGACCTTCTTCAAAGTGTTAGCTGAAAGAAACTTAAAAGAAAAGTAGCAATAGTCAATAATTTGAAAAAATTAACAACAGAATGAATCTGCTTATTAAGAAATATATCATAGAGCAGTAACACACAATGTGGGGTATTGGCAACTTTTTCTAATGAACCTGTCTCCACTACGTCAGTTTGTGAAAGATAATTTTGGATAAATTTTGCAAAGACCTGGGGGCGCGATTCTCCGACCCCCCCACCGGGTCGGAGAATCGCCGGGGGCTGGTGTGAATCCCGCCCCCGCCGCGTCCCGGATTCACCGCCACCAGAGATTCGGCGGGGGCGGGAATCGCGCCGCGCTGGTTGGCGGACCCACCCCCTGCGATTCTCCGACCCGCGATGGGCCGAAGTCCTGCCGCTGTCAACCCTCTCCCGCCGGCGTGGATTAAACCACCTTTTGAACGGCGGGACAAAGCGGTGCAGGCGGGCTCCGGGGTGCTGGGGGGGGGGGCGATCTGGCCGCAGGGGGTGCCCCCACGGTGGCCTGGCCCGCGATCAGGGCCCACCGATCCGCGGGCGGGCCTGTGCCGTGGGGGAACTCTTTTTCGTCCGCCTTCGCCATGGTCTTCACTATGGCAGAGGCTGAAGAGACCCCCCTCCCCTGTGCATGCGCGGGGATGACGTCAGCAGCCGCTGACGCTCCCGCGCATGCGTTGCCCGGCGAAGACCTTTCGGCCCCGGCTGGTGTGGCGCCAAAGGCCTTTCCCGCCAGCTGGCGGAGCGCAAACCACTCCGGCGCGGGCCTAGCCCCTCAAGGTGAGGGCTTGGCCCCTAAAGGTGCGGAGACTTCCGCACCTTTGGGGCGGCCCAACGCCGGAGTGGTTCCCGCCACTCCATTACCCCGGAATCCCGCCCCAGGAGTATGCAAAAATCATGGGGTGGCTCCTGACTTGTCAAAAGGCATGGAGAAGATCATGTTGGAGGAAACCATAATGGTGTAAGGGTCCTTCCTCGTGATTCCATTTTGTCCCCTTTCTTTATTTTTGCCATTATCGCTTTTGATTTATGGATGCTTAATGGACATGTACGGACATGTATCTTTATATCAAGCAGCAGAGAGAGTGAGGAATTCAAAAGTTACAACAGAGAACACAGCTTTGGACAGAAAAATTCACAGACATTTTGGCACCCAAGAGATGGGGTGGGACTTGTTCGATTGGTTGATTAGAGGCCAATGAATTGGCCAAAAGGTCATAATCTGCCCGGTAACGTGTGGTGATTGGGTGCTGCCTGAATGAGCTGGTTTTCAGAGAGCCTGGGGAAGTTCAGTTTGAATCCTGGACATTCTGGGTAAGGACCTGCTCTCTCTCTCTCATATTTTCTCCAGAAATGCTGTGTGCTGCTGCATTTCTGAAACTGCAGATCTACATTTGAGATTCAATCTACAATGGAAGCATTACAGAGTGCAAACAGAGACCAGGATCTAGAACCTTCCTTTGAAGGAAGGTCTGTTTAAGACAACCATCTAAAACAAATACTATTTTTCCTTTTACTTATTATTTTCACCCTTCTCATCCCCTCTGTGTGTGTCTGTCTTGTGAATGTGTGGATAGGGTGGGAGCAAGTTAAATGGGGGGATTAGGAATTAGATAATGGTTAAGTTGTATTTGCTGCATATTTCATTCTGGTTCTTGTTAAAAATAAAAAGTAATTTGTGTTTAAACTTACAAAACTGGTGACTGTAATTATTGGGCAGCCATGGGCCAGAGATTTCATGTATTTTTCTAAATATGATATATTAATTCAATTGTGTTGCATCTCTGGGTCAAGGAGACTGCGCCCTAGCCCAGGGTGTTGTAACAATAGAATGCTTTGAAATTGTACTGCAAGAGACTAGAGATGTCAGCTGTTAAATGGGTAGTGACAGGGTTCATGTACATGATTTTACAAGGTCTCATGGCACAGGGTCTTCCAGAAATTACTCTAATTTATTTCAGCTCGGTTTCTAGATCGGCCACAGTTGCAACTGGTTTCAGTTCAGATTTATTGAAAAGTAATCCATAACGTTGAAATCTGTATTAATAAGAGTGCTTTTTCCCAATCTTTGTTTGTATTAGGCGGGATTCTCCGACCACCCGCTGGGTCGGAGAATCCCTGGAAGGCGGCACGAATCCCGCCCCGCCACTCCGACGCCGGCTGCCGTATTCTCTGGCACTTGTTTTCGGGTGGGGTGGGGATCACACCATGCCGGTTGGGAACCGTAGGCAGCGCACCCCCTCACCCCCCCCCCCCCCCCCGGCAATTCTCTGGGCCCGATGGGTCGAGCGGCCGTCGGTTTCTGACCGGTCCCGCTGGCGTGGATCGGACATGGTCCCACATGGCGGGACCTGGCTGGTAGGCCAGCTGGTGCGGTCCTCGGGGGGGCACAGGGGGCCCCCACGGTGGCATGGCCCACAATCGGGGCCCCGAACCGATCTGCGGGCGATCCTGTGCCATGGGGGCACTCCTTCCTTCCGCGCCGGCTCCTGTAGGGCTCTGCCATGGCTGGCACAGAGAAGACACCCCCTGCACATGCGGCAGAATACACCGGCCGGTCTGCGCATGCGCTAAATAACGCTGGCGGATCTGCGCATGCGCTAAATCACGCTGGCGGATCTGCGCATGCGCTAAATAACGCTGGCGGATCTGCGCATGCGCTAAATCACGCTGGCGGATCTGCGCATGCGCTAAATCACGCTGGCGGATCTGCGCATGCGCTAAATAACGCTGGCGGATCTGCGCATGCGCTAAATCACGCTGGCGGATCTGCGCATGCGCTAAATCACGCTGGCGGATCTGCGCATGCGCTAAATCACGCTGGCGGATCTGCGCATGCGCTAAATCACGCTGGCGGATCTGCGCATGCGCTAAATCACGCTGGCGGATCTGGTCAACACTTCAATCAGTGGAAAAAATAAAAGGCCACAGGCAACCTTGTAATAATTCAAACATTTTTGTCTTTTTATGTAAAGTGCAGCAGGGCTTTACGGTGTGGCTGTTGGCAGTTTCACCGATGATTTTACAAAATTACGATTGCAGCAACACTTAACTTCCCTGCACCCATTTATGCCAGTATCCATTCCCAGGCAGTATTCTTAACCCTACCAGCCCATCCAAAAACCCTATAACTGGAAACCTGAAGATGAGTTGGATTCAAACATACACTGCAGGTATGGGAGGTACGGACACAGCAAAATCACCCCACCAAGTCAAATAATAATGTCATATAAAACTCAATTACTCAGTTTAGAACTAATCATTGGTTGTTTGTAAAAATAAACTTCATTAATTTTCTTTAAAATCTTATAGTCATTTTTTAAAACATATTTACTCTTAAGTATTGATTTTAACACAGAATGTAAATTCCTCTATTTACAAACCAGTCACATCACCAAACATTGTCAGATTAGCTGTGGTAGTGCTTAAGAATAATAATTTCCCTCAGGGTTTTATTATACATTTACATTTATTAGCCTAATATTTCAAATTTGACTTCATTAATGTTGCATGCAATATTTAGCTAAAGTGAAATTAGAAACATTCTTTGTTTCAGCTTCATATACACTGGAAACTGAATTAAAACTGTATCTGAGTCAATTCCCTTTACAACATTAACAGTCTTCAGAACAAAACAATGAAGGAATCCCTGCAGAAGCTACAAAGAACAATTGTTTACAAGTTCTGGGAAATAATGAGTTAGAGTAAGAAATTATGTAATAACTCTTGATACTAAAACAGAACGCAAGGGATGTGTAAGTGGGTGCATTGTTACTTAGAGGAAATTGGAACAACTAGTTCAGAGCATCGTACACATATAGGAAATGTAGGAATTTAAGGAAAGACAGAATTTGGAGGTTAGAAGTGGCAGAGATTCCTGATAACTATTTTTTTCTTTACTGGCTGCCCATGAGTGTGAGAGATGTTCAAGAGCTTCTTGCAGACTGCTCTAACAGTCCCAAATGTGTGCTAGCTCTGTTTGAGGTCAGCTGAAATAAGGTGAAGAATACCAATGGAAGAATTGCAAGGATGGACAACTAAAGGTGTAGGCTGTTCGGTAGACTTACAAGAGCCATAAAGAAATAGATCATTTGCCTTGTGAAAAGACCTGGAGAAGATTGTGTTGGAGGAAACCTAAATAGAATTATTCAGTAAATGTACTGTAAGAAAACAAGAGATATGCAATTTTTGAAATTGTTGTAACCCGCACGAGACCTACGGGGCCAGACCAATTAGTGTCCCCGTGAGTCTCGACGAATAGGAGCTTTCCCACTAAGGGCGGGGAGCCCATCAGCAGAGCAATGGACACATTGGGTGCGATTCTGCAGAAAGATTTCTAAGTGTGGTAGCGAGCAGGAACTGCCGAGACCTTCCCAGCACTCAGCCCAGTGAGACCATCACTGCAATGCAACATTAATTGGCCCACTTAAGGAGTCCACACGGGCTTCGCACCGTAAATGAAGGCTCACTAGCTGATTCGCGGGACCGCGGTCGCCAGCCCCCCCGCTAACAAGTCAAGCAGCACTTAAACTACTCTTGCATAGCCAACCCCACTCAGCTCGTAGCCATGGCACCGAGTGGACCGGTCCATCATTTGGGGTGCAGATCTGGGGAGGCTCCTCGAGGCGGTCGAGATGAGGAGAGATGTCCTGTTCTCCTGAGGGTACTGGAGGGTCAGCCATAAGGCAGCCAGTGCCGACTGGGAGGAGGTGGCAGCTCGGGCAGCGTCACCAGGAGGACGGGCACCCCATGTCACAAGAAGGTCAGCATCCTACACCGGGCTGCACAGGTGAGTTGGCACCCCCCCCACCCCACAAGACTGCACCTGGCTTCGCCCCCACCCAGCACCATGCCGTGCCCTGGCCCACCCATCGGCTCACACCACCCCCACCCCAAACCGCTGCCGAAACCTCCCCCCCCCCCCCCATCAAGACAAGTTCCTCCCCTCACGGTGAACCATGCATGTGGCTAATGATGCCCTCTCTGTGTCCCACAGGAGAAGTTGTCCCACAACCATGGGGAGAGGGTCCATACTGGCGGCGGTATGCCGGACATCAGGATCCTCAGATTTGAGGAACGGGCCACCAAGGTTACGGGGGTGGCTGAGGTCAGAGCAGTCACCAACGCAGACGTCGGCGTACACCGCAGAGGTGAGGAGCCACCGGGCCCACCCCGATGGACTGTCACGCAGTTCTGAATGCCATTCAGCATGACCCATCTCTCCCACTGACCACATGTCCATTCTCCACAGGACCTCCAGCTGATGGCATCCGTGGTGACCTCCCCCCCCCCCAGCTCCCATGAGAACACTGCGGAGGAGAACTCTGAGGATGCCACCATAGCTGCATCACAGCTGCTATCCCCGTCCTCCACCAGCACAGAGACACACACCTCGGTGGGCAACGTTAGTGGTCAGGCTTCTGGGGCACATTCCGGTGAGCACCACAGTTATAGATGCACATCAGATGGTGGCAGTAACTCCCAGGTGAGAAAGCAGTTGGAGGTTTGCTGGATCCCAGGAGCCAGCTCGGTCCCTGTCAGATGCTGAGCCTCTGGACCAGGTTTACCCGGAGCTGATGCAGACGTTGGGTGCAGCCGAGAAATTCAGAGAGGGATGCCAGTGATACTCCAGCACATCCATAGCCCATTGGAGGAGTCCAAGAGGCTACGGGCACAGGAGATGGCGCCGGCAATGCGTGGCACCGAGGCCAACATTGCTAGGGTGGCGACCACAGTGGGGAGCATGGTGCATGATGTCAGCAGCATGAATAGAACTATCCAAGGCATGGCTCAGTCGGTGACGGCCATGGCTGAGGGCCTCGGTAGACTGTCCGACTCACTGGGGGACATGACCCATTACCAGGCGGACCTTGATGACGCGCCGCATGTGGGACATGTCCCAGTCACACGTGGGCATTGCCGAGTCACTGCAGAGCATGTCCCAGTCACCGAGGAGCATCGCCTAGGGCATCGTCACAATGGTGCCGTCATCGGGAACCGCCAGGGCCGGCAGAGCCATATGACACAGGGGCAACTGGGTTTCGAACCAGCTGCCCCCCCCCTCCCCATCACAAGGTGAACCCCAAGGCCCTATGGGCACCGACCAAGGGGCGCTGAGTGACAACCGGAGCCATCCTACGGAGTGGCGACAGTGGCCACCAACTCCCCTGAGTTCCACCCCACTGACGATGCCAAGTCTCGAAGTGAGCACCTGGGACAGTGTGGCACAGCTGTGCATTTGCCGCCATCAAGTGCGCCAGGACCCTCCGATCCCAGAGCCCCTAGAGGATGCCCGCCAGGGCCATTGAAGGCCATGGGGCATGGTGAGCAACAGGCTGCCTCCACATCTGAGGTGCATCCTGGGGAAACACCTAGAACCAATGATAGAGCAGAGCACGGAAGGCTAAGCACGTCAAGGGTCACTGAGAAGGCACTGTGGGAGGGGGGAAGCAAGAGGGGAATAGGTAAGGGGTAAGCAGGGGTGTGCATTACGGGGAAGGAGTGTGGGAGGGTGAAGGTATGGGGGGCAGAGTGGGGCAGCACCATCAGGATAGTGGGGCAGTGATAGAAACTTATATGTGTTACATTAAAAGACCTTCACCACAACCATTATGACGCCTCTGTTATTTTTTCCCGCGATGCGGGAAACCCTTGCCCCATCTCCCCAGGCATGGGGGTCCTGCCCCCCAGCCCCCTTGGGCACACCGTGTGATGGATGTGAAACGGGCCAGGATGAGGGTCACCCTAGCCCTCCGGGCTTACCGGACCCTTGTCGCTGCTGCCTGTCCTCCAGCCTCCGGCTGGTCCTCGGGTTCCTCCCTGGGATCGTCCTCCGGTCCCTGCTGGTGCCTCCTCCTTGTCCTCGTCCTCCTCCTCAGAGGTGGCTGCATGTTCCTCATCCTCCGCCTCCAGCACGTCGCCCCGCTGCTGTGCCAGGTTGTGGAGGACACAACAGACCACCACAAAGCAGGTGTTTCTCCAGGGGGTGTACTGCAGGGTACCACTGGAGCGGTTGGGGCATTGGAATCATTTTTGAGCAAACCGATGCATCACTCAATGACAGACTGGGTGGCCACATGGATCTTTGCATCGGTCACTGGCCTCCTTACTGGCATCATCAGCTAGGTCCTAAGCAGGTACCCCTTATTACCCAATAGCCAGCTGACGATCCTGGGATCGTCCTCGAAAAGACCAGGGATGTCTGATTGCCCCAGAACGTGTGCATGCTTCCTGGGAAGCATGCACACGTACAAAATCCTAAGGTTGCAGCCGCACACGAACTGGATGTTCAGAAATTTTCTGTTGAGGTAGGGCACTCCCAGATGGCCCAGTAGCGCAAGGCGTCACGCGTGCAGTCGAACAGGTCCCTGGACCTGGGGCATCCCAGCGATGGCCCATATGGGAGTGGAGTAGAGAGGTCCTGACTGGGATCTGAGTACATCATGTAAATAGTTGTGAACATAAATAAAGAACCAGTTTCTCTATGCCTCTCGTGTGGACTCCTCTGTGGTCACAATATTGGTGACAAGGATAAAGTGGAGCTACAGATGGCACTGCTAACTGTTGGAAGTCAGACCATCTCTACGCATACCACTGGGGAAAGGTATTCACTACTTTCAAAATGCCGCTCTTTGAGAGATTGGATGTGTTTGATGCGACAATAAGCGATTATTATATTAAAGTACTATAGAAGGTTGGACGCAATACGTAGAGCATATGTGCTACTTCTTTATGGCTACAGGTGATAAGCGCCAGATAGTGATACTGTTGACTCCCTGTGGAGCGCCCACCTTCAGCATTATCAAAAACCTAACGTACCCTGCATCCCCAGACACAAATAGGTTTGAAGAGCAAGTGGCAAACCATTACAAACCCAAGCCATTGGTGAATATGCCACGGTACCAGTTTAACACGGCTGAACGAACCCCAGGGAAGTCTGGAATTGGGTTTTTGATGCGTCTGAAGAAGCTGGCTGAGTTTGGTGATTATGGCCCCTCTCTTTCCGAAATGCTACCGGGCAGATTGGTCTGTTGTGTGAATAACATGGCAACTCAACGGAAGTTACTCGCCGGACCACTGCTAGACTTAAAGAAGGCCGTGGAAATCTCTCTGTCAAGATCAAGTGCAGAGAAGGAAGGGAGTTGCATGGTATGGAAGTCAATAGTGCATGGAGCGCCCACTTCCGGTGTATGGCGCTCCCTAAACGGAAACCACCGGAATCTCACCCTGGGCAGAACACGCTGAGATCAGGGCTGAGGATCCAGGACTGTGTCGACCAGGTAGGACCCATCCCCTGAACCAGAAAAGGTAGGCGTTAGCCCAGATCCAGCACCTTTCTCCAAGAACAGCCAGAAGATGACTATGCAGCTACATTGCATCGCAGCACCCAAAGTTGCCTCTATTAGAATAGCCATTCAAGTAAACGACCATTCTTTGGGAATGGAATTAGACACGGGAGCCACTGTCTCGGTCATTGGCAGGCAAACATTTACAGTACAATGTCTGCAGTTACAGGATACTGAGGCACGATTGGCCACATTTATAGGAGAACCTATATATGTGGTCACAGCAGAGACTACGATGCCCCCAGTAGTCTATGGATAGAGGTCCATAAGGTTACCGTTGATTATTGTGAAATAGCAGCTGACTACATCCGGCCTGCTGACGCACTATGATCCCGCCAAACCATTCCAAGTCACATGCGATGCCTCGCCATACGGCATCGGTGCCATTTTCTCACATCGGATGGACGACGGTGGGGAGTGGCCGGTTGCATTCACTTCTAGAATACTGGCTGTGGCTGAGCACAATTATGCACAAATCAAGAAAGAACATACAGAACATAAAACATACAGTGCAGAAGGAGGCCATTCGGCCCATCGAGTCTGCACCGACCCACTTAAGACCTCACTTCCACCCAATCCCCATAACCCAATAACCCCTCCTAACCTTTTTGGTCACTGAGGGCAATTTAGCATGGCCAATCCACCTAACTTGCATGTCTTTGGATTGTGGGAGGAAACCAGAGCACCCGGAGGAAACCCACGCAGACTCTGCCCAGCGGGGAATCGAACCTGGGATCCTGGCGGTGTGAAACCACTTCTGCTACCGTGTTGCCCAGAAAGCCTAGCCGTGGTCTTTGCAGTCAAGAAGTTCTATCAGTGTCAGTGTACGGGTGTCGGTTCATTGTGTTGATGGACCACAAACTGCTGTTGGGACTCTTCAAGGATAATAAAGCCATTCCGCCCTCGCGTTGGCCAGAATCCAGAGATGGGCCCTCTTACTGGTGGCGGACGGGTACATCTTGATGCATCAGCCGGGCAGGCAGATCGTGAACATGAATGCTTTGAGTAGACTCCTGCTGCTGACGAGACCGCCAATGCCCCCAGAGCCGACAAAGTCATAGCAGTGATGCATTTCATAGAACATAAAATATACAGTGCAGAAGGAGGCCATTCGGCCCATCGAGTCTGCACCGACCCACTTAAGCCCTCACTTCCACCCTATCCCCGTAACCCAATAACCCCTCCTAACCTTTTTGGTCATTAAGGGCAATTTATCATGGCCAATCCACCTAACCTGCACGTCTTTGGACTGTGGGAGGAAACCGGAGCACCCGGAGGAAACCCACGCAGACACGGAGAGAACGTGCAGACTCCGCACAGACAGTGACCCAGTGGAGAATCGAACCTAGGACCCTGGCGCTGTGAAGTCACAGTGCTATCCACTTGTGCTACCATGCTGCCCTCAATGATTTCATGGACACTTTTCCAGTTATGTCAGCCCAAGTATGTGAATGGACACAAACAGATCCCTTATTAGCCAAAGATTGCCATAAAGGGGGCTGGTTTAGCACAGTGGGCTAAACAGCTGGCTTGTAATGCAGAACAGTTCTAATGCCAGCAGCGTGGGTTCAGTTCCCGTACCCCCCCCCCCGAACAGGTGCCGGAATGTGGCGACTAGGGGCTTTTTACAGTAACTTCATTGAAGCCTACTTGTGACAACAAACAATTATTATATTAAAGTACTACACAGCATCAGAAACTGCCCAATGAGTTAAAGGCTTTTACCATCAAAATTGCTGATGCCCACTCCATATGTCACGATCTGCCCAACTCTGCAATCTATCTATATTTTGCTGTATTCTCTGACAGTCCTCCTCGCTATCTGCAACTCCACCAATCTTAGTATCATCTGCAAACTTGCTAATCGGTTCCCGATGACTGCACCATTGTGACGATGCCCTAGGCGATGCTCCTCGGTGACTGGGACATGCTCTGCAGTGACTCGGCAATGCCCCCGTGTGACTGGGACATGTCCCGCAGCGCGTCATCCATGACATTGAGGGTGATGATTGAGAAACTGAGACTCTTGTTTAGCATACACGGTATCCCAGAAGTGTTAGTCACTGACAACAGCACGCCATTTGCTAATGTAGAGGTTGAGGTTTCATGAAGACTAATGCGATGGCCAAATCCACAGGGCCCCATTTCACCCAGCTTCAATTGGACTAGCCGAAAGTGTGGTGCAAACATTCAAGACATTATTAAAAAAGCAGACCTCGGGCTCCCTCGACACACACCTGGCCAGATTCTTATTTTGTTACCATACCACTCCATATGTCACGACCTGCGTTGCACCAGCAGAACTTTTGAAGAGCCGTAGACTTCAGACCTGCCTCAGCCTTGCTTTTCCAGATATTGGTGGGAAAATACACCGCGATCAAGAGCAACAAGGATGTTGCCCACACAGAAGTAAACTGACCAGACAATTTGTACCAGGTGACGCAGTCTACATTCGGAACTTTGATGATAACACCAAGTGGGGTTCCAGGCACGGTAGATCGACAGACAGGACCGATATTGTACAAGGTTCGAGTACAGGACTAAGAAATGAAGGGGCATCTAGTTCATCTCCGCAACAGGAGGCCAGTTGTATGCAAAACACGCCCAGGGGAGCCAGCTTCGATTCAGACAGCCCTGGCACAAGCAGTTTTGAGGCTGTTGCTCCAAGGGCGCACGATGCATAGCCACAGGCGAAAAAGAGCCAGTGCCCTCCTACTCCAACTTCCTCGGAGAAGTCAGACATTGGGGTGAGGGATGTTATAACCCGCATTAGACCTACGGAGTCGGATCAATTAGTCTCCTCCTAAGTCTCATTGAGTACGGGCCCCAGCAGTGTCCCGATGGACATTGAAGAAAAGTTCAGCCTGAGCGGGAGCCGAAACGAGAAGTCCTGACTAGGAACTGTGTACATTGTGGAAAATGTTGTGAATATAAATAAATGACCAGTTTTTCTACGCCTCTTGTGTGGACTCCTCAGTGGTCAAAATAGGAACCAAGAGCATTGTGTAAATACAATGATCGGTAACGTTTTGCCTTCAACAGGATATTTTATTAGGATTTCATACTTTTTTAGCAAATGCTGCATGCTTTATTGTCTAATTGTTACTCTTGCAGACTACATGCAATAGAAAACCACCCCTTGTGATGTTTTGGTTGTTCTCCACGCCCCAGATTTGGCCAAATTGTATGAATAAAGGTCAATCAGATTGTATCCACACAATAAAGATCAGACAGGTGCTAAAAGTGCATTCTACGACAAATGCCTGCCCAGAGACTGAATCTGAGAAATTGCTCCATTTTATTTTTAGAATAAGTAAATATGCTGGAACATTGCAACTGCTGACTTGCATTGCCAGAAAAGACAGCGGAATGAACAGGTACAGCAGCTCTCAGTTCCTAGGTTAATGGTAGCTCCAGTCTCTCAAAAAGGAGATCTTCCAAAATGCATCACCTCGCATTTGCCTGGATTGAACTCCATCTGCCATTTCTCTGCCCAACTCTGCAATCTATCTATATTTTGCTGTATTCTCTGACAGTCCTCCTCGCTATCTGCAACTCCACCAATCTTAGTATCATCTGCAAACTTGCTAATCAGACCACCTATACCTTTGTCCAGATCATTTATGTATATCACAAACAACAGTGGTCCGAGCACGGATCCCTGTGGAACACCACTAGTCACCTCACTCCATTCTGAGACACTCCCTCCCACCACTACTCTCTGTCTCCTGTTGCCCAGCCAGTTCTTTATCCATCTAGCTAGTACACCCTGAACCCCATACGACTTCACTTTTTCCATCAACCTGCCATGTGAAACTTTATCAAACGCCTTACTGAAGTCCATGTATATGACATCTACAGCCCTTCCCTCATCAATTAACTTTGTGACTTCCTCAAAGAATTCTATCAGGTTTGTAAAACATGACCTTCCCTGCACAAAACCATGCTGCCTATCACTGATAAGTCTATTTTCTTCCAAATGTGAATAGATCCTACCTCTCAGTATCTTCTCCAACAGTTTGCCTACCACTGACATCAAGCTCACAGGTCTATAATTCCCTGGATTATCCCTGCTACCCTTCTTAAACAAAGGGACAACATTAGCAATTCTCCAGTCCTCCAGGACCTCACCCGTGCTCAAGGATGCTACAAAGATATCTGTTAAGGCCCCAGCTATTTCGTCCCTCACTTCCCTCAGTAACCTGGGATAGATCCCATCCGGACCTGGGGACTTGTCCACCTTAATGCCTTTTAGAATACCCAAAACTTCCCCCTTCCTTATGCCGACTTGACCTAGAGTATTTAAACATCCATCCCTAGCCTCAACATCCGTCATGTCCCTCTCCTTGGTGAATACCGATGCAAAGTACTCATTAAGAATCTCACCCATTTCCTCCGAGTCCACGCATAAATTCCCTCTTTTGTGTTTGAGTGGGCCAATCCTTTCTCTAGTTACCCTCTTGCTCCTTATATGTGAATAAAAGGCTTTGGGATTTTCCTTAACCCTGTTAGCCAAAGATATTTCATGACCCCGTTTAACCCTCTATATTGCGCGTTTGAGATTTGTCCTACTTTCCCGATATTCCTCCAAAGCTTCATCAGTTTTAAGTGGCCTAGATCTTATGTATGCTTCCTTTTTCATTTTAGCTAGACTCACAATTCCACCCGTCATCCATGGTTCCCTAATCTTGCCATTTCTATCCCTCATTTTCACAGGGATATGTCTGTCCTGCACTCTAATCAACCTTTCCTTAAAAGACTCCCACATTTCAAATGTGGATTTACCCTTAAACAGCTGCTCCCAATCCACATTCCCTAGCTCCTGCTGAATATTGTTATACTTGGCCTTTCCCCAATTTAGCACTCTTCCTTTAGGACCACTCTCGTCTTTGTCCATGAGTATTCTAAAACTTACGGAATTGTGATCGCTATTCCCAAAGTAATCACCAACTGAAACTTCAACCACCTGGCCGGGATCATTCCCCAATACCAGGTCCAGTATGGCCCCTTCCCGAGTTGGGCTATTTACATACTAAAAAACTCTCCTGGATGCTCCTTACAAATTCTGCTCCATCTATCCCTCCAACACTACATGAATCCCATTCAATGTTGGGGAAGTTAAAATCTCCCATCACTCCACCCTATTGCTCCTACATTTTTCTATAATCTGTCTACATATTTGTACCTCTACTTCACGCTCGCTTTTGGGAGGCCTGTAGTAAAGTCCCAACAATGTTACTGCACCCTTCCTATTTCTTAGCTCTACCTATATTGCCTCAGTGCTCGAATTCTCCATCGTGCCCCCCTTAATCACAGCTGTGATATCATCTCTGACCAGTAATGCAACTCCTCCACCCCCTTTACCTCCCTTTCTATCCCTCCTGAAGCATCTATACCCTGGGATATTTAGTTGCCAGTCTTGCCCTTTCCTCAACCAAGTCTCAGTAATACCAATAACATCATATTCCCAGGTACTAATCCAAGCCCTAAGTTCATCTGCCTTACCTGCTACACTTCTCGCACTAAAACAAATGCACCTCAGACCACCTGTCCCTTTGCGTTCATCATCTCTTCCCTGTCTACTCTTCCCCTTAGTCACATTGAGTTTATTATCAAGTATCTTACTGGCTTTAGTTGCTGCCTCTTTACTGACCTCTAACTTCCTAATCTGGTTCCCATCCCCCTGGCACATTAGTTTAAAACCGCCCCAACAGTGTTAGGACATTGGTTCCAGTCCTGCCCAGGTGTAGACTATCCGATTTTTAATGGTCCCACCGACCCCAGAACTGGTTCCAATGTCCCAAAAATCTGAGCCCCTTCCTCCTGCACCATCTCTCAAGCCACGTATTCATTCTGACTATTCTTGAATTTCTACTCTGACTGTCTCGTGGCACTGGTAGCAATCCTGAGATTACTACCTTTGAGGTCCTACTTTTTAACTTATCTCCTAACTCCCTAAATTCTGATTGTAGGACCTCATCCCGTTTTTTACCTATATCGTTGGTGCCTATATGCACCACGACAACTGGCTGTTCACCCTCCCCCTTCAGTATGTCCTGCAGCCGATCTGAGACATCACTGACCTGTGCACACGGGAGGCAACATACCATTCGCGAGTCTCGTTTTCGACCACAGAAACGCCTGTCTACTCCCCTTATGATTGAATCTCCTATGACTATAGCCCTGCCAGTCTTTTTCCCGCCCTTCTGTGCAGCAGAGCCAGCCATGGTGCCATGAGCCTGGCTACTACTGCCTTCCCCTGGTGAGTCATCTCCCCCAACAGTATCCAAAATGGTATACCTGTTTTGGAGGGAGATGACCGTAGGGGACACCTGCACTGCCTTCCTGCTCTTTCTCTGCCTTTTGGTCACCCATTCCCTGTCTCCCTCACCAATCCTAATCTGCGGTGTGACCAACTCACTGAACGTGCGATCCACGACCTCCTCAGCATCGCGGATGCTCCGAAGTGAGTCCATACGCAGCTCCAGAGCCGTCATGCGGTCTAACAGGTGCTGCAGCTGGACACACTTCCCGCACATGAAGGAGTCAGGGACATCGGCCGCGTCCCTGAACTCCCACATTGAGCACGAGGAGCATAACACGGGTCTGGTATCTCCTGCCATTTTTACACTTTAGGGATCTCCTGCCATTTTTACACCGATAGATCGGTGCGACCCACACACTGTTGGGTCTTTGTCCTTCTTAAGAATCAAAGGGATAGAGGCCTGTGTGAGGGTGGAGGGCCACGCACCTCGGAATAAGGAATCATTAAACATGTCCACAATCAAAGTCACCAGCTGCTCCGAGAACTACTTATAGAATTCAGTCAGAAAGCCATCCAGATCATGGGCTCTGCCAGTCTGCATCAAACCGATGCACTTTAAGATTTCATCAGGGCTCAACGGGGATTCCAACTCATCGCTCATCTTCACATCCACAGATGGGATGGATAGACTGTCTAAAACGTCAGATCTGGCCGACCCTTCCGTCGGAGGTTCGGATCTATAAAGATCACGATAGAATGATTTGAAAGTCGTATTGACCCGAGAAGGGGCGAAACAAGGTCACTGCTCAAGTTGCGTATCTGTGTGATATCACAGGAGGCACCTGCCTAAGCTGGTGAGCCAGAAGCCAACTGGCCTTCTTCCCATATTGGTAAAATATGCCCCTTAAGCGTCACAACTGGTTTACTGCCTTGCCAGTTGACAATAGTTCGAACTGTGTTTGCAGCTTTTTCCTACTTGCCAGCAACTCCAGGGTAGGATCAAGCGAGTACTGGTGGCCCACCTCAAGAGTCCACCAGCCTCTGCTGCTCCACCCTCCCTGTCCTCATCAAATGCACTATATAGGAGATCATTTCATCCCTAAGGACCACCTTAAAGGCCTCCCACAACGTGGAAGGTGAGATTAACTCCGTTTTCTTAAATTTTATAGAGTTCTCTATGGCGGTGCTGTGCTCACAAAACTTCTTATCTGCTAATAGTGCTGTGTCTAACTCCCATAGTGGATGTTGTGTGGGGCCACTCCAGCAGCAAATCAACATTTGTGGGGCATGGTCCTAAATAACAATTGCTGAGTACTCAGCCGCCACCAGTGAAGGAAGGAGAGACCGATCTAAAACAAAAAAATTATTCCACGAATATACCTGATGCAAAAAAATGTTTTATCGCCTGGGTGCAAGAAGCGGCAGGGATCTATTACCGCCCCCCCCCCCCCCCCAATCTCTTCCATTAAAGACAACAAAGAACAGGCCACCCCCAATGGAGCAAGATATTTGGAATGATCCAGTCAAGGGTCCAAAACACATTTTAGGTCTCCACCCAAAATGAGCTGATGCAAGTCTAAATCGGGGAGGGGGGCCAGCAGGGTATTAATAAATTTGTATTATCCCAATTTGAGGCAAAGATATTAACCATAATCACAGTGGTGCCCACCAGGGACCACAGACAATAACCATTAGGGTCAGCCAAAATCTTAGAGGCAGAAAACTGAATTCCTTTGTCAACTAAAACTGCCGCACCCCTGGCTCTACCATCCCGACCCACCCCTTTCGCAGCCAGCTCCGGTCTCTGACGCGCAAATGGGTCTCTTGCAAAAACACCACATCGGAATTTAAGCTCTTAAGGTGAGCAAATATTCTCCATCTTTTGATTAGGCCATTCAAACCTCTAACATTCCAGGTAACCAAACAAATTGGGGATCTCCCCCCCCCCCCCCTCAATCCGGAGTCAGCCATTTCCACCAAGAGAGATTACCCGAAGGATATTATAAGGTACAGCAAACAGGCCCACTCAAGTTGGCCATTCAACCAAAAGAGAAATCTGCAGACACCGTCAGCAAACTAGCCCCTCCCCCAATGCCATCACCCTCAAATACAACCACACCCAAATGCAAATATAAATAGAGGCAAGGCAAACACAATACTAAAATCTACTTACAACAAACTTAAACAAAACAAGAACTCTAAGCTTATAATGTAAAAAAAGCTTCAGCCAATCCTTCAAAACTGCTCCTGTTAGCTAACTCTTACATTAGCAGGGAGGCTCCCGACTGGAGGTAAGAAAAATGGTTACAGACAACAAAATACTAAACCTTGTGAACAGAAAGGGAGCTAAATATTATCATAACAAACAGAGCCCCACATAGCGCTATATCCCAAATCTAAACAAGAATTAGAAAAATTAAGCCCCAATAAGGACAAAGCAAAACACAAGAACAACCATGAAAACCCAACAATACGACAATTCAACATGCCCATCAACAGAAACAAAAACTCAATTACACTGCTCCCAGCTAGTGTCTTTTACCAAATGCGTCCACCTCACCCTGTGAGTTTTCCTTCGAAGCCAGGGAAGGTAGATCACACTGAACTGCACTCCACTTTTGTACAAGGCAGCCGTGGCTCTACTGAACACAGCTAGCTCCATACCCACACCTTGATAGAACCTGATGGCGTGGCCTTCCCCAGAGATCCTTCGCTCAACTTGAAACCCCCCTTTCACCTTGAAGCTGTGAAACCTCACTATCACCCCATGCGGTAGATCGTCAGAGTGAGGCCTCGGCCAGAGTGTGCGATGGGCTCTGTCCAACTCGGGAGGGGATGTGAATATACCCTCGCCCACCATCTTACGAAACCTTTCTGCGAAGCACTCCATGGACATTGAAAATGAAATGCAATGAAAATCGCTTATTGTCACAAGTAGGCTTCAAATGAAGTTACTGTGAAAAACCCCTAGTCGTCACATTCCGGCGCCTGTTCGGGGAGGCTGGTACGGGAATTGAACCGTGCTGCTGGCCTGCCTTGGTCTGCTTTAAAAGCCATCTCTTTAGCCCTGTGCTAAACCAGCCCCTGGGCCTTCCATAACCTCCGGCAGCCCCATAATTCAAATATTTTGCCACCTGGTCCTATTTCTTGACCTTCAACAACTCATTCGCTCCAATTCCAGCAAGGCAATCGAATTGCTGTGGCTCGAAGGACCACTTCAATATATCTTTGATCGTGGCTCCATGGACTTCCACGGTTTCATTGATTTTCCCCAGAGCCGCTTGAATGAGGGCCAAGGCCTCTTCCATTGATTTCCGACCATCATCCGACACAATTTGTCGATGCTTTTCAAATTCCTGTGCCAAGGTACTAGAAAGCACCTTGGGCTGGCCAGAGCACCAGAAACTAATTCTGCCATTTTACTTGCCGATGACCTCTGAAAGGCCTCGGACTCTGTCGATGAACTTCTGCTGTCCATCTTCTTTCCCCTGATTTTGTTTGGGCATTTCAGCCATACAAGATCCTTATTCCATTAACTACGTGGATTTTCAACAGAAAACAGTGCAAAATAACAGTACCTAGAATGAGCCACCTTGTAGGGACGGCACGGTGGCACAGTGGTAAGCACTGCTGCCTCATGGAACCAGGGATCTGGGTTTGATTCTGACCTCGGGTAACCATGCAGAGTTTCTCCCCATGACTGTGGGTTTCCTCCGGGTCCTCTGGTATCTTTCTACAGTCGAAAGATGTGCAGGTTCGGTGAGTTGGCTGTGCTAAATTGCCGCTTAGGGTGGAGTTTCAGGAATAGGGTGGGAGATTGGGCCTGGGTAGGCTGGTCTTTCAAAGGGTCGGTGCAGACTCGATGGGTCTCCTTCTGCACTGCAGGGATTCTGTGATCTTCTATGATCATAATGACAGTTCCTTCAGAAAAGTAGCTACAACAGTGAAGGTGCTGTATGTTGAGTAACATTGGCATTAACCACCAACATGCAGTTCAACAGGATGAGCAAGCACCAGAGTAACAATATCTGTCCCTTCAGGAAGAAAAACTACTGACAGGAGAAGAACATTGGCTGCAACTAATTGAGAGTTTCCTCACCTGAACTGATGCAGGGGTACATTTATCTTGTGGCAGTAGAATGAATCTCTTCCAATCTACTTTACTACTGTTGTCCTAATTTCATCAGTAAATCATCAACATGAGCTAATGCAGCTATCTTTGGCAACTGCAAACCAGACATATGGGGCGGGATTCTCCCCTACCCGGCGGGGCGGGAGGGTCCCGGCGCCGAGGAGTGGCGTGAACCACTCCGGCATCGGGCTGCCCCAAAGGTGCGGAATCCTCTGCACCTTCAGGGCCTAGGCCCGCCCCGGAGTGGTTTGCGCATCGCCGGCCGGTGGGGAAGGGGCTTGGCGCCACGCCAACCGGCTCCAAAGTGCCTCCGCCGGCCGGCGCAAGTTGGCGCATACGCGGGAGCACCAGCGTGTTCTGGAGTCATCCCGGCGCATGCGCGTGAGGGTTCGGCTCCGCATCGGCCATGGCGGAGAACCACAGCGGCCAATGCGGAGGAATAGAGTGCCCCCATGGCACAGGCCCGCCCGCGGATTGGTGGGCCCCGATCGTGGGTCAGGCCACCGTGGGAGCACCTCCTGGGGCCAAAACCCCCCGCGCCCCTCCGTGAACCCCAGAGGCCACCCACGGAGCTGGGTCCCGCCGGCAGGGACCAACCTTGATTTACGCCGGCGGGACCCTCGTTAAACGGGCGGGACTTCGGCCCATCGCGACCCGCATAATTCGGGTGGCCCCAGGGCCCATTGAGTCGCGCCAGTCCCCACCATTCTCCGAGGCGGGCGGCGCGATTCACGCCAGGGTGATTTTTGGGGAGCCGGAGAATTCGGAGGACAGCGGGGGCGGGATTCACGCCGACCCCCGGCGATTCTCCGACCCGGTGGGGAGAATCCCACCCAGGCAGTCTGGTGTTTTAATTTGTGATGCAGTAACATCCATCATGGGAGTTGCCTATGCCCATGCATCATGCCCCCTAGCAGTAGTCAGGATATGGGGCAGCAAATAAATCAGGAAATGGAGAAAGCATGTAAAAAGGTCAATATCGCAATAATCATGGGGGACTTCAATCTGCATGTGGACTGGGAAGATGAAGTTGGTAGTGGATCCCAAGAAAAGGAATTTGCGGAATGTCTAAGAGATGGATTTTTGGAGCAGCTTGTGACAGAGCCTACTAGGGAACAGGCAATTTTGGATTTGGTGATGTGTAATGAGGCAGACTTGATTAGGGAACTTAAGGTGAAGGAACCCTCAGGGAGCAGTGACCACAGTATGATAGAATTTTACACTGCAGTTTGAGAGGGAGAAGCTGGAATCAGATGTAACGGTATTGCAATTAAATAAGGGTAACTACAAAGACATGAGGAAGGACCTGGCCAGAGTTGATTGGAAAAGGAGACTAGCAGGGAAGACAGTGGAACAGCAATGGCAGGAACTTTGGGGGGTTATACGGGACGCACAACAGAAATTCATCCCAAAGAGGAGGAAACATGCAAAGGGGAGGACAAGACATCCATGGCTGACGAGGGATGTCAAGGACAGCATAAAAGCAAAAGAAAAAATATACAAAGTGGCGAGGATAAGTGGGAAGCCAGAGGATTGGGAATCCTTTAAAAGCGAGCAGAGGATAACTAAAAAAAAGCAATAAAGGGGAGAGAAGATGAAAGATGAGTGCAAGCTAGAAATATAAAAGAAGATAGGAAGAGTTTTTTTCAATACATAAAAAGGTAAGGGAGAGGCAAAAATAGAAATTGACCACTGGAAAATGTGGCTGGAGAAGTAATAATAGGAAACAAAGAAATGGCAGAGGAACTGAATAGTTACTTTGCATCAGTCTTCACAGTGAAAGACACCAGTGGGATTCCAGAGCTCCAGGATAATCAGGGGGCAGAGGTGAGTGCAGTGGCCATCACTAAAGAGAAGGTTCTGGGGAAACTGAAAGGCCTGAAGGTAGACAAATCACCTGGACCGGATGGACTACACCCCAGGGTTCTAAAAGTGATAGATGAGGAGATTGTGGAGGCATTGGTGGGTCCAGAGGAGGTTCACAAGAATGATCCCTGGAATGAACAGCTTGTCATATGAGGAATGGTTGAGGACTCCGGGTCTGTACTCATTGGAGTTTAGAAGGATGAGAGGGGATCTTATTGACACTTACAGGATACTACGAGGCCTGGATAGAGTGGACGTGGAGAGGATGTTTCCACTTGTAGGGAAAACTAAAACCAGAGGGCACCCTCTCAGACTAAAGGGATGATCCTTCAAAACAGAGATGAGGAGGAATTTCTTCAGCCAGGGGGTGGTGAATCTGTGGATCTCTTTGCCGCAGGAGGCTTTGGAGGCCAAACCACTGAATGTCTTTAAGACAGAGATAGATACGTACTTGATTAATAAGGGGATCAGGGGTTATGGAGAGAAGGCAGGAGAAAAGGGATGAGAAAAATATCAGCTTTGATTGAATGGAGGAGCAGACTCGATGGGCCAAGTGGCCTAATTCTGCTTCAACATCTTATGGTCATGGTGTCTGTAGCAAACTATGATGCCTGGAAAGTTGCATTTCTGTGAAAAAATTGAAATGTAAGAAGTGAATTGATGAGATTAATTTATTAAGCATGTATATTTGTGCAGATGTGTGTGGTTATGCACCAATGGAGTCTTTTGGTTCTTAATTTATCTCTACCTGTTCTGTTCCTCAGGATGTACCAAGGGTAAGTGACTATGAAATGTCCAGGAAAACAGAAGGCCACCTCCTCCTAGCCGCAACCAACCCTGAGCTTGCTAAAATGCTGTTGCCTAACATTCCAAGAGATCAGAAGTATGTTTCACTGACAATATCCCTCCTATTTACGGAGGACTCCACCAACCTGCTAACAATGTCCTCATGATGTAGGGTGCATTTCCTTGTGAAAGCTTGTGTCTTTTGAAACACAAAACAGTGCAGCTTTTGGAGCTACTACATTCCTTCCAAGAGGGTGGTCCATAGGTTTTCCATAATGTGTTAAAACAATAAGGCTGTACAGAGTGATGCACTTGATACCTCAAGCTGATGAAGTCTTCTCTGAGCACATTGTACACACATCATTCAGGTTGCTTAAGATCTGGACACACATTCAATCAGAGCTTCAGGAAGTTGCTGCATTGATGGAACTAAGTGAAATAAATGCACCGTGCATATGGTCCAACACCTTCTGCTTGAGGGAGAGATCTTCTTTCACAAACTTTTTAAAGAAAGGTTTTGGAGTAGTTGAGGCCTTCACCAATGCCTCCAGTCCTCTGAGAATTCGCCTGCTGACAGCCATTCCATTACCCTCACCAAATTAATCCTCCTGTTCCCTCCCTATTGATAGAAGTAGATTATTTCATGCTGCTAAAATGTATGAAAGTGGAACAGTTGTCCTCTTGTTCTTCCTCTTATTTTTGAGAATTGTCAATGATTAGGCCTGTGCATCCTTAACCTGCAGAATGAACACACGGGACAGCAGAGAACATGTTAATATTACAATGTAAAGACGGAAGTGTATTTTAAATGACTGACTTGTATGATAGTTGACACTACATGCTATGTACATAGGAGTATATTTACCTTTCAGGGTTGTGGGTCACCATGTAGGTAAGATATTAATTTCTAGAAGGGATTTGCCAGTTATCTCAAAAAGGCAGTCCTCTAGGTCAGCAGAATTTCCTTCTTGAACTGTAATCTCGTGTTCTGGCATTATAATTCAGCTCGACCTAGATGAAGGAAAATATTCTCTTAACAAATGACACTGATTAAGTGAACAGATGTAGCAATGTTTTCTGCATGGATGAGTTGAGGGTCGGTCATTCAAGTCTAAGGATAGCATATGTCATTCATGCCTTGGTGTACCAATTCATGCATATGGCATGTCAATTAACTTGCACTGATTCAAATACAGAAGGTGAATGTACATACATTTCACCCCTACTGCACTTTTTCTTCCATTTTCATCGGATTAATTGGCATGTTTCCCTTAGAAATATCAATTTACAATAGCCCCCAGGTTAAGTGCACCCTTATTTGAGGTTCTGCACCAATCTTAGCACACTAATTTTAAGTGTCACATCATTGCTGCATTATATACCATTGCAATAAAATATTTACTGTGCAAGCCATTTGTCAGAGATGCCCTCAGAATCCATGACTGTCCCCTGACCCTTTGTTCCTGTGTGAATATTGGCTTACCTTTGCGAAATTGTTGATGCTGCTGGAACTTGTCACTGTCTCATCCATGGTCTTTAGGGGTCAGGGAGAGCATATTCACCCTTTAGCTCCTGTAAGGCATGCTGTCCTTGGTGATTTCATGACCTGTTGAGTTGAAAAATACCTCTCTCGTCTCCGGGGCAGTATCTACTATCTCGAGCAGAGACTTATCCTTGCGGAAGCTTTCTTTTATAGGCTCCTGAGACTTGGTAGCCTGGAACTGTATTCTCTGTAGCTGCTTTAATATAATCAGGTGTTAGATATGCTAGTTAAGTAGCAGTTAAGCTGCCTGAGGAAAGCAAAACAGCATCCAAATCAGAATTGGTCCTATTTCTAATGTTACACAACTACCTAAAATGCTAAAGGTTTACTACAGAAAAGTTGGGATGTATAAATGGTACATGAATGGTACAAAGTTAAGAAATCCTGGTTTTAAGTCAGGCATTCAGCTCCAGGAAAGAATTAAACGCGGACAAAGAGTCAGCACAGGTGTGAGAGGTTGAATGGCCTCATTCTGTGCTGTAAGAATCCTTGCACACTTGCTTCACTGTATCAGCACATTTCTTAACAAACCCTTTCAGCAGATCTGATGAAAGGTCATCGATCAGAAATGTTGGCCAGAGTTTTGCGCTCTTGGAATGTGCCCTGCTGACGGTCCCAAAAACCAGGGTAACCCCATCTCAGCTATCTGTGGGCAGCAAATTAGCTGTCAGAGGGACTTCCAACCTTCGAAAGGACAACTGTCCATCCCCAGGCCTTGTTGGCTAGTCAGAGGGCCAGCAGCACCACTAGGAGCAGTGACTACTGCTGGGACTGCTCCTGGAGAAAGAAGATGCCACTCTTGAAATCAGATACATGGGATCTGGGAGATGTGGTGGGATGGACAGTCAGACAAGCACCAGTGATTGAGGGTGAAGATGCTATTATCAGGTAGGGTAGTCATTGTTACTGCACCCTTCCCAGTGAGCTAAAGAAAGCCCGAATGGGAGGCATCTCCCAGCCATTGGGAGGCCACCAGGATTTACATGGCGATGGGTTCAACGCACAAATGGAAGCAGCAGCAGACAAAGACTCTAATTGGCCACATAAGTGGCTCAATTAGCTGCTGTGCAGGAGGGCTGTCTGCCACCTTCCCCACTGTTGACAGAAAGACATGGCATGCTGTCCTTGCCTTCCCTCACCACATTATGGGCCCTGTGACCTCCACCTCCCAGCTAGTCCTCAGAGGGCTGTAAAATCAGCCCATTTTATTTCAGATTTTCTGCATTCATAGAATTCTGCTTTTCTTCTTTCAGCGTCCATTTTGCTTCCTGACCTATATCCCACCACATCCCCACTCTAAATAGCTGCAATTTACATAGGCAGGAGCAGATTGCTTGAAAGAAAGTCAGCCTGAAGCCTCCACGTACCGAGGGAGTCTGCCCCATAGCATATTGCGGATGGGCCAAATTGCTCAAGTGTGGGACTTCCTCCCCTCAATGGGAGGAAGCCCCACCTTCGAGAGCTTGTGGTCAATCTTGCAGCGTCAGGGCTCAGCAGTTAGTGCTGCTGAACCTACAAGAAGAAGCCCAAAACCCATGTAGGCCTTGAAAAACGGTTTGCCCACTCCCACCAAACTGCCCACACAAACCATATTTTGTCATGTGCAGCATATTATTCAGGCCAATAGGTTTGCTAGCAAGCCTGGTTGGGCTTTAATTATTCATTCAAATATGGCAGGTGGGCTGCCGATTTCAGCGCCCGCCCACCTCGCGTATTAGGGGGATCAGGTCGGGGGTGGCTGGCAAGGTGGTGGGCTATCCACCTGACCTATTTTACATGCGGCCACCCCCAACCCACCCCTCCCCATCCGGCAGGGACATGCAGAAATTGTTATGTTATGTCTAACATAACAAACATCTAAAAGATATATCTTTCTCTAAACAAAGCAGAGCTTAGCATCACCTAGCCACTCCAGTTTTCAGATTAGCTTCAGGCTTGCCTTCTCCTCTTTTTCTACAGCTTCCATCATATCCTGGCCTTTAAGAATTCATCTTTTGAGGGAATTGTGTCATTTGACTTCCTACTGTCCTTGATTGTACTCCATGCATGTGTGAGTCACTGAGCGTCAAACACAGTGTTACACACAACAGCTCCATTATGTCACACACTCCGGTCTAGGTTTGATCACCAATGGTGTTTTGCAGGAAGCATCTGCTTTTCACATTTGACTCACAGTGAGCAGCAACTTGAGCGGTATTAGTCTGCTAATAAACACAACGGATTTGACAGGTTAGAAAAATGGCTCCTTTAAAAGCCATATATATAGAATATAATATGAGAGAGAAGAATTATTGTGGATGAATGGGTGAAGTTGCAGAAAGTTCAGTGTTACCCTTAATTGGCTGTGGCCGAAGGATTTTATTGGCGCTTTTTGCATTAATATCAACTCCAACATATTATTCTCTGTCACAATTTCACACCACAGTCTCAGATACTAACCTTTTCCACTGACTATTGGTGCCTGTATCAGTCATAGACTAATTCACAGCGGATATTCTTCCCTGATTTAGAACCAATGTAAAAACAATGTAGCTTTAGAGACCCTTAGATTTTCAGTGTGTGCTTTAAATGTGGTAGTAGGGGTGAATTCAGGTGCATGCACCGTATACAATTCCGCATACTTTATCCCCTGTTATGACAAATTAACAAATTCATCATATAACAGCTGAGACCTTGCCCCAGAGATTTGACCAAGAAATGACTATTGCTCTGCTCCTTCATATTCTCAGTCAGCTTTTGCTGGAGCTTCTATCTATCACGGTTGCCTCTCTCAGGGAGGGGAATGTGTTGCAGGGTGCAAATTTCTATTCCCATGACAAATCAAGTATTCCCACCTGCAGGACAAAGTGCAGTCCCAGACCATAATAGAGCTGCAACTGGGACCAGCAACATGAATCTTGTTAAGGGGATAGCAAGCACCAATGAAGCAGGTGAAGAGGGAGTTGAAGAATGCGGTGTCTCGGTGAACAGAGAGGACAGGAGGCTTTAGGAGGTGAGAAGGAGAAGTGGAATTGGAAATGAAGAGTGCTTCTGTGATCTAAGTAGAAGAAGGTTGAAATATGCTTTTGTGATTACAGAGGTTAGAGGAAATAGAGTGCTTCTATATATAGGTAACTTTATGGGAAATAATATGCAGAGACTAAAACACTGCTGAATCTGGGTAGGTCTAGCACTCAGCCCCACACAAATCGGAGTCTGTGTGAATACCAAATTTAAACACGCCTTTATGCAGTTTGTTTTCTTTCCATTGAAATTGAGGGGTGCTACTTCACATATATGGGGTTTCCAATTATTTCCAACCTAAATGATTTGCTCAGGCAACAGACCTTTTGTTATTTTCCATTCACCACACTGGACAACCCCACATTTCCATTCCCAGTCACATCACTGCTGATAGGTGATAATTGGATGGTCTTTTGAATGCTGATTAACCCAAAAGTCACTTTATTTTTTCTATAAACATGAAAAGAATGCACATCATTCAAATTCAGCAAGAATTAATCTAATTATTTGAAATGTGTTGCAGTATTTTTTTTACATTTGACAAGAAAATGTGACAAAATGTACATACAAATAGGTAGAGGTATATGAGTCAAATCTCCTTGGGCATACAATCCCGATGGTTACATTGCAGTTCCAGCTGCTCATATCTTCCAGCACTTACAACGTCAATATTTACCCACCACCCACCGGGCTGGCCATGTGTCATGAGCCCAGAACTCCACATAGCTACTGCTACCTGCACATCTATATTCAAATGCACCTCACCTTGCTGGCATATTGGCTTTTACAGGTAAGCCAAGTCCCATCATCAACTGGAGCAGGAACTCTGGCAATCTATACCTCCACACATGTAATGTTCTGTTCCCTTTGCACTATCTCCTAATTTACTGTCATCTATAAGCTACAATATACAATTCTTCATTCCTTCATCCAAGTCATTAATAAATACGGTAAAAATATGGGGCGTCATTCTCCGACCCCCCGCCGGGTTGGAGAATCGCCGGGGGCTGCCGTGAATCCCGCCCCCGCCGGTTGCCGAAGTCTCCGGTACCGGATATTCGGCGGGGGCGGGAATCGGGCCCCGCTCGATTCTCCGGCCCGTATGGGCCGAAGTCCCGCCGATAAATTGCCTGTCCCACCGGCGTGGATTAAACCACCTTTTGAACGGCGGGACAAGGCGGAGTGGGCGGGCTCCAGGGTCCTGAGGGGGGCGCAGGGCGATCTGGACCCAGGGGGTGCCCCCACGGTGGCCTGGCCCGCGATCGGGGCCCACTGATCCGCGGGCGGGCCTGTGCCGTGGGGGCATTCTTTCCCTTCCGCCTCTGCCACGGTCTCCACCATGGCGGAGGAGACTCCCTCCACTGCGTATGCGTGGGAAACTGTCAGCGGCCGCTGACGTTCCCGCGCATGCGCCGCCCGGGGATGTCATTTCCGCGCCAGCTGGCGGGGCAACAAAGGCCGTTTCCGCCAGCTGGCGGGGCGGAAATTCCTCCGCCGTCGGCCTAGCCCCTCAATGTTGGGGCTCGGCCCCCAAAGATGCGGAGCATTCCGCACCTTTGGGGCGGCGCGATGCCCGTCTGATTGGCGCCGTTTTGGGCGCCAGTCGGCGGACATCGCGCCGTTTCGGGAGAATTTCGCCCATGATGTCACAAACCAGACCCCTGGGAACACCATGGCCGGGATTTCCCCCTCCACCCGTGGTTGGGTTTTCCACGGCGGACGCAGTCTACCATATCAGTGACCTCTTCAAAACGTTCAATTGGTTAATCAGGTGTGAGTTATTTTTATCATGGCCCCCCCGGCTCTCTCTGATCAGCTCATATTTTTACAAACATTGAGGGCGTCATTCTCCGACCGCCCCGCAGGGTTGGAGAATCGCCGGGGGCTGCCGTGAATCCCGCCCCCGCCGGTTGCCGAAGTCTCCGGTACCGGATATTCGGCGGGGGCGGGAATCGGGCCGCACCGGTTGGCGGGCCCCCCCCCCCCCACCCCGCTCGATTCTCCGGCCCGGATGGGCCGAAGTCCCGCCGATAAATTGCCTGTCCCGCCGGTGTGGATTAAACCACCTTTTGAACGGCGGGACAAGGCGGCGTGGGCGGGCTCCGGGGTCCTGGGGGGGGCGCTGGGCAATCTTGCCCCGGGGGGTGCCCCCACGGTGGCCTGGCCCGCGATCGGGGCCCACCGATCCGCGTGCGGGCCTGTGCCGCGGGGGAATGGTCTCCACCATGGCGGAGGCGGAAGAGACTCCCTCCACTGCGCATGCGTGGGTAACTGTCAGCGGCCGCTGACGCTCCCGCGCATGCGTCGCCACGAGATGATATTTCCGTGCCAGCTGGCGGGACAACAAAGGCTGTTTCCACCAGCTGGCGGGGCGTAAATTCCTCCGCTGTCGGCCTAGCCCCTCAATGTTGGAGCTCGGCCCCCAAAGATGCGGAGCATTCCGCACCTTTGGGACGGCGCGATGCCCGACTGATTGGCGCCGTTTTGGGCGCCAGTCGGCGGACATCGTGCCGTTTCGGGAGAATTTCGCCCTGAGTCATTCTATTCTTAATGACCGATTCAAATAACTTCCCTAGAAAATTGGAGCCTCTAGCATCAATATCCATAGCTCCAGTTCACAACATGTGAGTGCATGTTGCCACAGCAACTCAGTCTCCTTGGTGGACCTGTTGGCTGCAACAGCTAGTGTGATTCAGACTGATGCCAACAGCACAGGGTTCAATCGCTCTTCTGACTGGGGTGGATACAAGACCTGCCTCCCTGCCTACTCATGGTGGAGGTTGGGGCGCTGTAGCTCAGTCCTGACGTTAGGCAGATAACTGAAAAAGAAGGATTTCTCTACAACTGGCATTTAACGCATGGGCCTGTCATTTCCTGGATCCTACTTCCAACCATTCTTAATTAAATAATGGAGTGACTTTAGCAATTTTCCAATCTAATCTCTCAATTGTCCAGTTGAGAGTTCACTGTTAGTGATAGATACATAAATATATGATGAAGCTGTAACAAACAATTCACAAACCACTTCCATTGTATTATTTAAATAAATGCAATGAATAAAGGAAACATAAATTATAACAGTGGCGGCACAGGAGCACAGTGGTTAGCATTGTTGCTTCACAGCGCCAGGGTCCCAGGTTCAATTCCCGGCTTGGTCCACTGTCTGTGTGGAGTCTGCACGTTCTCCCCGTGCCTGCGTGGGTTTCCTCCGGGTGCTCCGGTTTCCTCCAACAGTCCAAAGACATGGGGCGAAATTCTCCGTTATCGGCGGAAACTCCGCCGATCGGCGCAAAAAACGGCGCAAATCCCACTTGCGTCACGTCATAAAAATGGGCCGATAGTCTGCGGCCTGAAATGGGCTAGCAGCGACGTAACGGGATCCGCGCTTGCGCAGTGGTTCACGCCGTGCAGCGTCATACGCGCTGCACGGCGTGACGGCTCATAAGGCCGCGCAGCTCCCCCCCACCCGACCGGAACAGCCGACCGCAACACCCGACTTGATGGCTGGCCGTCGCTCAGCCCCGAGGTTCGAGTCACGCGATGTGGAGGCGCTCCTGGATGCGGTGGAGCAGAGGAGGGACGCCCTGTATCCCGGGCACGGCCGCAGAGTTGCCCCACGCCACAGCCGGCGTCTGTGGAGGGAGGTGGCAGAGGCCGTCACCGCTGTGGCCCTGACACCACGGACAGGCACCCAGTGCCACAAGAAGGTGAACGACCTCGTCAGAGCAGGCAGGGTGAGCGTCCCCCATATCCCCCATATCCCCTCTCCCCCAAATCCCCCCCTCCCCCATATCCCCCATATCCCCCCTCCCCCATATCCCCCATATTCCCCCCTCCCCCATATCCCCCATATCCCCCCTCCCCCATATCCCCCATATCCCCCCTCCCCCATATCCCCCATATTCCCCCCTCCCCCATATCCCCCATATCCCCCCTCCCCCATATCCCCCCTCCCCCATATCCCCCCTCCCACATATCCCCCCTCCCCCATATCCCCCCTCCCACATATCCCCCATATTCCCCCCTCCCCCATATCCCCCATATCCCCCCTCCCCCATATCCCCCATATTCCCCCCTCCCCCATATCCCCCATATCCCCCCTCCCCCATATCCCCCCTCCCACATATCCCCCATATTCCCCCCTCCCCCATATCCCCCATATCCCCCCTCCCCATATCCCCCATATCCCCCCTCCCCCATATCCCCCATATCCCCCCTCCCCCATATCCCCCCTCCCCCATATCCCCCATATCCCCCCTCCCCCATATCCCCCCTCCCCCATATCCCCCATATCCCCAAGTGAATCCAGCCCTAACCTTAACCTCTGCAATGCACGCGCAACCGATGGCGTGCATTCATATACCTGCCTAACACTGTTGCCTTTTACCCCTGCCACCACCCCCCCCCCCAGGAGAAGCGCGCACACAACAATAGGGAGCATGTGAGGACTGGAGGAGGGCCCGCTGATGAGAGGCCACTGACCGTACACGAGGAAAGGGCCCTGGAACTGGCTGGCGGACCTGACGACCGGGAGGTTGCTGATGCAGAGGTCGGGGCCCCACGAGCAAGTGAGCCACCAACAGCCCGTCCCCATATCCCCCCTCCCCTATATCCCCCTCTCCCGTATCACCTGATCACTGCCTGATGTCTAACCATGCATGCTTCATTGTGTATCGCAGGACCAAACGTCCAGGCACCCATCCCCGCAGATGCAGACCGCCCGCAGGATGCCCCTCGGAGACCACGGGAGACGGAGAGACCCGAACCCTCCAGCATGTGACGCCCGCAGGATGCCCCTCGGAGACCACGGGAGACGGAGAGACCCGAACCCTCCAGCATGCGACGCCCGCAGGATGCCCCTCGGAGACCACGGGAGACGGAGAGACCTGGAGCAACAGGGAGACGACACCCCCGTCACGTGCGGGAGCGACCACCCAGCGATGAGGGGGGCAGCCACAGGCCCCCGTCACATCCGAGCCTGGACACCACTACCCAGGACACCACTATCCAGGACACCCCTACCCGGGAAGACGAAATACCGGACAGTGACTCAGAGTGGATGGGTGGAGACGAACCCCCACCCCAAAGTGCCATGGACTCAGAGTGGGACGAAGAGCACGACACAACGCCACTGCTGTCACCAACACCCTCCACCATCGCAGAAACACTCACCACGGTTGGGCACTTTAGTGATGAGGCGTCTGGTACACTCACTGGTGCGCACAACACAGCCGTCCCGGTACAGCAGGTGGAGGTAGGAGCAGCAGAGGGACCGGGCGGTCGGAGGGCAGCCCAGGCCAAGCGAACATCTGCCGCCCAGATGGATCCCGGGTTCCTGCAGTTACCACACCCACACATAGATCCGATGCAACCACCGACACGGAGACGAGCGAATAGGGTGACGGGTGGCTTGCGGCGGCTGCGGTCGCAGGTGGAGGAGTCCACCCGCGTCCAGGAGCTGGGAGTGGTCCCGGTCATGCGTGCCACCCAGGCTGACACCGCACGGGTGGCGTCCGCGGTGGAGGCAATGGGTGCGACGGTGTCAGACATGGGGAACGGTTTGCGAGGCCTGGGGCCTTCCGTGCAGGCGGCGTCTGTGGCCCAGGAAATGGCTGCCCTCTCACAGGAGGCCATGAGCCAGTGCCAGCGCCAGATGGCAGAGGCGCTCAACGCCATAGCCCAGTCTCAGCAGGCCATGGCCCAGTCTCAGCAGGCCATAGCCCAGTCTCTGCAGGCCATGGCCCAGTCTCTGCAGGCCATGGCCCAGTCTCAGCAGGCCATCGCTGAGGGCATCGGCGCCAGTGGCCATGTGCGAGCTGGCGTCGCACTGTCGCAGACAGGGTTCGACAACCCCCTGGGCTCCATGGCTGCAAACCTGCAGACCCCTGTCGATACCAGCACGGGCCTCCAGGACTGGCAGCGCCAGATGTCGGGGGCGCGTCGGATGGCCAGTCCGTTCGCATCCCCCACCCATGTAGAGGCCTGGGGGCCATTGGGCACCCCGAGGGAGGAGGAGGTGGTGTGGTCCGTCCCGGCTCCCTCTGTAGGGGAGGTCCCGGTACACCGCGACACCTCGGACTCCCCCCCTTCCGTCCCAGGTGCATCGGGTGGGCAACGGGCAGGACAGGCTGGCAGCTCGCCATCCCAGTCGCCCGGGCCGCAGCCTGGCCCATCTAGGCCAGGACGCCCCAGGAAACGGCCGCCAAAGGGATCCAGTGTCAGAGGGCAGGAATCACAGGAGTCCACCTCCAGTTCTGCTGTACCGTCTGGGGAACCACGTAGACGTAGTCAAAGGGCCCGTAAGGCCAAACAATTAGACACTGAGTAAGTTGGCACGGGTGCAGGGCACAGATGAGTTTTAGGCGCTAGGGCACGTGCATGAACTCCTTTGGTTATTAAAGTCAATGTTACACCTACCGAAGCTGCCTTTGTGCTCTGTCCAAAGTGTGCGGGGGTGTCATGTACGTTGAGCGCAAGTGTGTGTGTGAGGGGTGGTCTTACCTCAGCCCCAGGTGAGTCTGCCCCCTTCCCCCTGGGCCGCCATCAACATCCCCCGGGCAGAGGACGGGACCGTGCGCTGCAGTGTCACAGCCGCATGCAGGGATGGTCCGGGTGGATGGTGGTACTGTGGCCATGGGTCAGACATAGTCCAACGATGTAGAGCCAGGAGCTCATCGGAGGCGGGCTGTCATCATTCTCCATGGCCTGCGATAGACACGCGTCCACCCGCAACTGGGTGAGCCCGGCCCGTTGTGCCGCCGGTGGATCGGCAATTGGGAGTGGGGGGGTGGTGTGCATGCGGGTGGGGTGTGTGGGGTTGGGGAGGGGGGTGATGGTGCTGGGTGGATGGATGGGTGGGGGGTGTGGGTGGTCGGCTGTTGTCATGGTGTGCGGTCTGTGGCCATACTACCCGATTCCCACGCCCATCTAGTCAGTGAAGCGGGCGTCTATCAGTCTGTCCCGTGCCCGCTGGGCCAGCCGGTAACGGTGGACAGCCACCCGTCTGTGTCTACCCCGTCTGCCCTGACCATTGCCCCCATCCCCCTCATCTGGGGAGGACTGGGCCTCTTCCTGCTGCTCCTCCACTCCGCCCTCCTCTGCCTGCGGCACATCGCCCCTCTGCTGGGCTATGTTGTGCAGGACGCAGCACACCACAATGATGCGGCCGACCCTATCTGACCGATACTGGAGGGCGCCCCCAGAGAGGTCCAGGCACCTGAAACGCATCTTCAGCACGCCAAAGCACCTCTCGATCACTCCCCTTGTCGCTACATGGGCATCATTGTAGCGGTTCTCCGCCTCATTGCGTGGCCTCCGTATAGGCGTCATCAGCCACGATCGCAATGGGTAGCCCCTGTCGCCCAGCAACCAGCCCCTCAGCCGGGGATGGCGTCCCTCGTACATGCCGGGGATGGATGACCGCGACAACACGAATGAGTCGTGTACACTGCCTGGGTAACGGGCGCAGACGTGCAGGATCATCATGCGGTGGTCGCAGACCACCTGTACGTTCATCGAATAGGTCCCCTTCCTATTAGTGAACACGGCCCTGTTATCTGCAGGTGGCCGCACGGCGACGTGCATCCCATCGATCGCGCCCTGGACCATGGGGAACCCGGCAATGGCAGAGAAGCCCACGGCCCGGGCATCTTGGCTGGCCCGGTCCACGGGGAAGCGGATGTAGCGGTGCGCCATGGCATAAAGGGCATCTGTCACTGCCCGGATGCACCGATGCACCGATGTCTGCGATATGCCGGACAGGTCCCCACTCGGTGCCTGGAATGACCCCGTTGCATAAAAGTTCAGGGCCACCGTAACCTTGACGGACACGGGGAGAGGGTGTCCCCCGCCAGTGCCACGCGGTGACAGGTGTGCCAGCAGGTGGCAGATGTGTGCCACGGTTTCCCGGCTCATCCGGAGTCTCCTCCTGCATTCCCGGTCCGTGAGGTCCTGGTATGACTGCCGGGGCCGGTACACACGGGGCGCCCTCGGGTGCCTCCGTTGCCGTGGGGCCTCCTCCCCCTCCTCGTCCTGTCGGTCAGGTGCCCCTCCAGCCTGGGCGGCTGCCGCCTGCCCCTCTGCGGCAGCCTGCGCCGCCTCTCTGGCACGCTCCTCCTCCTCCTCCTCCTCCTCCTCCTCCTCATCCAGGGCAACATAGACATGAGCGGCTGCCACCACGGCGGCCAACATCGCTGGATGATCTGAAAACATGACGACCTGGTGGGGGGGAGGGGAACGACGACATGTCATCATTGCCCATATCCCCTCCTCCCCCCAGCCAGGTGGCATGGACCGCATGGGTCCAACTGTTGGAGGCTGGCACCTGGCCAGGTGGACCAACTCATTTGCCCTCCCATCACCCACCCCGGCACGGACCCCCCCCCGCCCCAACCTCCACCCCGGCACGGAACCCCTCCCCAACCCCCAACCTCCACCCCGGCACGGACCCCCTCCCCAACCCCCAACCTCCACCCCGGCACGGACCCCCCCCCCAACCCCCAACCTCCACCCCGGCACGGACCCCCCCCCCAACCTCCACCCCGGCACGGACCCCCTCCCCAACCTCCACCCCGGCACGGACCCCCTCCACAACCCCCAACCTCCACCCCGGCACGGACCCCCTCCCCAACCCCCAACCTCCACCCCGGCACGGACCCCCTCCCCAACCTCCACCCCGGCACGGACCCCCTCCCCAACCCCCAACCTCCACCCCGGCACGGACCCCCTCCCCAACCCCCAACCTCCACCCCGGCACGGACCCCCTCCCCAACCCCCAACCTCCACCCCGGCACGGACCCCCTCCCCAACCCCCAACCTCCACCCCGGCACGGACCCCCCCCCCCAACCTCCACCCCGGCACGGACCCCCTCCCCAACCTCCACCCCGGCACGGACCCCCTCCCCAACCTCCACCCCGGCACGGACCCCCTCCCCAACCCCCAACCTCCACCCCGGCACGGACCCCCCCCCCCAACCTCCACCCCGGCACGGACCCCCTCCCCAACCTCTACCCCGGCACGGACCCCCTCCACAACCCCCAACCTCCACCCCGGCACGGACCCCCTCCCGGCACTCCCCCGGAGCCCAGCCTACTCTAACCACCCCCCCCCCCCCCCCCGCCGCACACACACACAAGCCGAGACACACCTCTCCTCAGGCAATCAGTCTGCGGCCACGCCATTTCCTGCCCAGAGCCAACCCCCCAGGCCGTCACTCACCTCCTCGCTGGTCGGCGTGAGCCTGGAGCACCGGGTCACGCCGATGAAAAGGAGGTTTGATTCACGTCGACGTGAACGGTCATCACGTCGACGGGACTTCGGCCCATCCAGAAGGGAGAATATCGGCAGGCCGAAAATCGGCTGCCTTGCATTCTCCGCGACATTCTCCGCGGCAGCGGCGCCATTAACGCCCCGCCGACTTTTCTCCCTTCGGAGACTTCGGCGGGGGCGGGGGCGGGATTCACGGCGGCCAACGGCCATTCTCCGACCCGGCGGGGGGTCGGAGAATGACGCCCATGCTGTTAGGTAATTTGGATATTCTGAATTCTCCCTCAATGTACCCGAACAAGTGTCGGAATGTGGCAAGGTAACTTCATTGCAGTGTTAATGTAAGCCTACTTGTGGCAATGAAGATTATTATAATAAAAATAATCCTTTCCAAAATTATTCACCTTCAAAAATTTCAGAGTAGAATTAAAAGCTGAACAATCAATAGATCTTGTACACATTGATAACCTGTTATTGTTCTTCACAATATCAAAATAAAAGTCCCATAGTTACTGCTCCTCACTTCTCATGTATATGCCTGTTCTGATTACTATTCATTCCAGCCCCACCTCACTCCACTCCAGGCAATAAAAGTATTACAGAATCAGCTGTTGTTTACCAACTTGTACTCTTCTTTCATCTCTATCTATCACTGTGGATTCAGAAGGTTTCAACAGCCTGCTGTGATGAAGTGAAAAACATTAAGATACATGTGACTGTCCATATTTATTTAGCATTTCTCATGAAACCCTTGACAATTGAAAGGGATTAAGAATGAATATGTTATTATCTGGCTTGTCAGACTTTTGTTCTTCTGTGTCCCACCTTCAACATGTGGTTTTCTTTGTATGCAATCCTGCATTTCAATGTGTACATTGCACAATGCTATAAATAGATAACAGTAAGAAGTCTTACAACACCAGGTTAAAGTCCAACAGGTTTGTTTCGATGTCACTAGCTTTCGGAGCGCTGCTCCTTCCTCAGGTGAATGAAGAGGTGGGTTCCAGAAACACATATATAGACAGATTCAAAGATGCCAGACAATGCTTGGAATGCGAGCATTAGCAGGTGATTAAATCTTTACAAATCCAGAGATGGGGTAACTCCAGGTTAAAGAGGTGTGAATTGTGTCAAGCCAGGACAGTTGGACCTGTTGGACTTTAACCTGGTGTTGTAAGATTTCTTACTGTGCTCACCCCAGTCCAACGCCGGCATCTCCACATCATAGAATAGATAAGACTCAGGTTATCCTTCAAATGCTCTTTAACTATCATTCTCAAAATGATTGGACTGGGAAAAATAATGCTGTGTTACGAATACACACTTATTAATGCACAATACAACATTAAGTTGTGAATCTCGAGCACTTGCTGGTAATTTACCCTACTCCACTGCTTTCTTTGCAAAGCCAGCATCCTGTCCTCAATCTCTCTATTATTTTGAAGAACCTGCTGGATTGGTACATTAAGTACTCATTAGAAATGTCACAGAAAGATAACACCGATAATTAAGAACAGAAGTATTCTTTAATTGATCGTTAATGCAATGTCAATAAATCCCTTTGACCCAGAATGGGAACAATTTAAAGAATTTACTCAAGTCTCTAGAGAGCTACTCTAACTGTGACTGTCCTACAATCTGTGCTACTACCAACTGCCGTGTTGCGTCAGTCACGTGATGCATGTCTGGCGCCACCCACTGGCAGGAGGTCATACCCGTGATTAAATACATTGATAAAAGGCTTTGTACATTTGTACAGTTATATACAGCTGTGGACCGGCACCCAGTGCCGTAAGAAGATCAACAACCTCTACCGGGCCGCTGTTGTGAAGTGGCACTGGCTCCGCCCAGCATACCGTGCTGCGGCCCATCCATGTCCAGCAGTGTTGGCCCCCCTGCCACCTCCCAAGAGACCTCAGAGGGGAGCTCCGAGGAGCCACCATAGATGTGTCACAGCTGTCAACCTCACCCTCCATGAGCGCAGAGACACATACCTTGGTGGGCGAAAGTAGTGGACAGGCTTCTGGGGCTTAATCTGATGAGAACCACACAGTTGCTGATGCACATCAGGTGGAGGCAGGAATGCCCAGGGGAGTCAACAGTCAGAGGTCTGCTGGATCCCAGGACACAGCTGGGACCCAGCCAGATGCTGAGCCTCTGGACTAGGTGTACCCGGAGCTGTTACAGTCTATAGGGTGTGGCCATGAGATTCAGAGGGGGATATCAGCGTCACACCAACAGGCCCACAGCCGATTCGAGGAGTCCCAAAGGCCTGCAATGCATGGTACTGAGGCCAACACTGCTGGAGTGGCAACCGCAGTGGAGAGCCTGGTGCACGACATCGGCAGCATGAGTGGAGGTGTCCGAGGCATAGCTCATGCAGTGACAGCCATGGTTAAGGGCTTCGGTAGCATGCCCAAGTCGATGGGGGTCCTGTGCCAGGCCCAGGTGGACCTTTCCGAGTTGCTGTGGAGCATGTTCCAGTCTCAGGTTGGCATTGCTGAGGCACTCCAGAGCATGTCCCAATTGCTGGAGGCCATGTACCAATCTCAGGTGGACCTGGCCGGGGCGCTCCAGGGCATGTCCCAGTCACTGAGGAGCATCGCTGAGGGTGTCGACACCATGGTGCAAACATTGGGGAGCCGAGGGCCTTGACATCTATCATTTTGAAGCGCTTTGAGAGGTTGGTCATGCGACACATCAAATCCATACTCCCAGGATGCCTTGATCTACTGCAATCCACGTACAACTACAACCGGTGCACAGCAGACACTATCTCCCTGGCCCTACACTCATCCCGGGAGCATCTCGACAACAAGGAATCCTACGTCAGACTCCTGTTCATTGACTACAGCTCTGCCTTTAACACCATAATCCCAGCCAAGCTCATATCAAAACTCCAAAACCTAGGACTTGGCTCCTCCCTCTGCAACTGGATCCTCGACTTCCTGCCCCATAGACCACAATCAGTAAGGATAAACAACATCTTCTCCACGATAGTCCTCAATACCAGGGCCCAGCAAGGCTGCATACTTAGTCCCCTACTATACTCCCTATACACACATGACTGTGTGGTAAAATTTGGCACCAACTCCATCTATACGTTTGCTGATGACATGGCCACAGTGGGTCGGATCTCAAATAATGATGAGTCAGAGTACAGGAGGGAGGTAGAGAACCTAGTGGTGTAACGACAACAATCTCTCCCTCAACGTCAGCAAAACTAAGAAGCTGATGAAGTGAAGTATCATATACACACCTGTCTGCATCGATGGTGCTGAGGTGGAGATGGTTGACAACTTCAAATTCCTAGGTATGCACATCACCAACAATCTGTCCTGGTCCACCCACATGTACACTACAACCAAGAAAGCACAACAGCACCTCAGGAAAATAAGGAAATGCAGCATGTCCACATTGACTCTTACCAATCTTTACAGGAGCACCATAGAAAGCATCCTATCTGGCTGCATCACAGCCTGGTATGGCAACTGCTCAGCCCAGGACTGCAAGAAACTACAGAGAGTCGTGAACACAGCCCAGTCCATCACGCAAACCCCGCCTCTCATCCATTGACTCCATCTACACTTCCCGCTGCCTGGGAAAAGCGGGCAGCATAATCAAAGACCCCTCCCACCCAGGTTACTCTCTCTTCCAGCCTCTTCCATCGGCAGGAGATACAAAAGTCTGAGAACACGCACTAACAGGTTCAAAAACAGCTTCTTCCCCACTGTTACCAGAGTCCCGAATTACCCTCTTATGGACTGAACTGATCTCTTCACGCATCTTCTCTACTGAGTAGCACTACACTCCTTATACTTCACTTGATGTCTATGGCTATGTACTTACTTTGTGTATTTATCATATGTCCTATGTTTATCATGTATGGAACAATCTGTCTGGACTGTACACAGAAGAATACTTTTCACTGTACCTCCATACACGCGACAATGAATCCAAATCCACTGACCGGGAGGGGGCGCAGGGTGCCAACCTGAAATCTCTCTACAGTGTGGCAACAGTGGCCACCAGCTCCCCCGAGATCCCCCCACCACCACCGATAACGGTATATCTTGGAGTCAACTTCCAGCACAGGATGGCACGGTGAGGCATGTGCCGCTGGCAAGTGGGCCAGGGCCTTCCGGCTCCAGGAGCCCCAGAGGACGTCAAGGGCAGCAAAACCATGGAATGCGGTAACCAGCAGGCTGCCTCTATCTCTGCTCTGCATCCTGGGGACACACTTAGAGACAGAGGTAGAGCTAGGAAGGCTAAGGAGGTCGAGGATCACTGAGAGGACACTGGAGGGGAGGAGTGGGGAAGGGGGGGTGCCACCATCGGGGACAGTTGAGGGTCACAAATGTAAGTCATTAAAACACGTTGCACTCGAGATATCCTCTGGGCACTCCCGTTTTCTCCCACAAGTCCAGAAGGACGTGCTGTTAGGTAATTTGGACATACTGAATTCTCCCTCAGTGTACCCAAATAGGCCCTGGAATGTGGCGACCAAGGGATTTTCACAGTAACTTGCAGTGTTAATGTAAGCCTACTTGTGACAATAAAGATTATTATTATTATATGATGCCCCTGGCACTTTATTCCGCAAAGCGGGCCAGCCTCCAAGTCTCTGCCCCAGCCCCCAGGCATGAAGGTCCTGGATTCCCCCCCTCCCCTCAAGGCATACCATGTGCGGGTGGTGGGTGTGAGGACACACTGAGCAGACAGGCAGAGTCACACTATGGCTTAGATTGAGGAGCACCAGCCCTCAGCTCACAGCGGGTTATCACCACTCTGCCTTCGACTGTTACCCTCTGACAGTGCCAACACAGGCCCATCACCCTGGAGTGATGTAACACAGACCCTGGGAGGGTGGAACTGGGTGGTTGGGAGAGGTGGGGGATTGGGTGTGTGGGGGTGGTGGTGGGGGGGGGGGGGGGGGGGGGGTTGGGTGCGGGGGGTGTACACGGGCTGGGTGGAGGATGGGAGAAAGGGTGTGGTGAGACAGTGGGTAGGAAGGTGGGGGAAGGTGGGGGAGAGCGTGAGATGACAGCAAGCAATTCCGGGCATGCCAGAACCTTGCCACTGCCACCTATCCTCCATCCTCCGATGGGCCTGCGGGTCCTGCCTGGGCTCGTCCTCCAGCTCCTCGTGGTCCGGTGCCACCTCGCCTTCCTCCTCCTCAGTGGCCGTATGTTCCTCCCCCTTCACCACGTCACTCCGCTGTGGTCCAATGCACCGCTCAATGACAGCCCGGGTGGCCGCATGGGCCTCATTGTATCGGTGTCCACATCGGTCACCAGCCTCCATACTGGCGTCATCAGCCAGGTCCCAAGCGGGTACCCCTTTGCCCCCAAGAGCCAACCGGCCATCCTGGGGTGATCCTCAAAGAGGCTGGTGATCTCCGCCTGCCCCTATATGCAGCTGTCGTGCACACTTCCTGGGAAGCCTGCACACACGTGCATGATCCGGAGGTGGTGATCGTACATGAATTGAACATTCAGGGAGTAGAACCCCTTCCTGTTGAGATAGTGCGCTCCCTGATGCCCCGGTGCGCGCAAGGCGACATGCATGCCATCTATTACCCCTGGGACATCCCTGCGATGGTGAAGAATCCTGCTGCCCAGGTATCCTGTTGGACCTGGTCTATGTCAAAGTTGATGTAGTTAGTTTTCCGGGCAAACAAGGCATCCGATACTTCATTTATTGACTTGTGGGCCATAGCTTATGATGTGCCGCACAAGTCCCAACTCGAGCCCTGGAATGATACTTAGGTGTAAAGGTTCAAGGCTGTGGTGACGTTGACGGCCAATGGGACCAGGTAGCCTCCTCCTCCACGTGGTGCCAAGTCCGCAAGGAGGTGGCACAGATGCTGCACCCTCCCCTTGTTGAGGTGGAGCCTCCTGTGGCACATGCTGTCCATCATCTGTTCAAAAGATCAGCAACGCCTGTACACCTTGGGCCATCACCAGCCACCCACTCTGAGTCCCTCCCTGGCCCGTTGGTTGCCTGGGTCCAAAGGTTGTGAGGCGTGTCCCTGTACACCTCGTGGCCCTGATCCTCTGTCGACGCTGCTGCCGCCATCTTTGCCAGCATCTGGCCGTGAGGTGTGGTGTTCCACGGTGTCCAAGATATTGTCAATGTCATGTAATATCTGTAAGCAATTGGGATAAGGTGCGAAACTAACAACCAGCAGTGTCCCCCAACCCGGTGCTGGGGCCCAGCCCCTGGGTGCTGGGATATTGGTCGCTGCATATGTGGTGTTGCCTCCCGCAGTGTTCAGGCACAGTGCCCAGCCACCACTGGTCTAATTGGGTTGCTGGGCAATAACTCCTAAATACCACATGCTCACCAGGCCATCTGGGAGTGCCCAACATTAACAGGAAGGGGTTCCATTCCCTACATCCAGCTTCTGTACGACCACCTCATGAATATCATGCACGTGTGTGCACGCTTCCCAGGGAGTGCACATGACAGCTACATCCTGAGTCATCCCTGGCCTCTTCGAGGACCACCCCAGCATGGATGGCTAGCTTTTGGGGGATAAGGGGTACCCGCTAAGGACCTGGCTAAGGACGTAAGTACGGAGGCCGCAGACCGAAGCGGAGACCCGGTACAACGAGGCCCATGTGGCCACCGGGGCTGTGATCGAGCAGTGCATCGTACTCCTCAAGATCCGGTTCCGATGCCTCCAATGCTCTGGTGGTACAGCCCCCCGGAGGGTCGCCCACTTTGTGGTGATCTGCCGTGTCCTTCACAACCTCACACAGCAGCAGGACAATGAGATGGAGCCTGGTGATAAGGGGCATGTGCCACCTCCGCGGAGGAGGAGGAGGAGGTCGAGGATGATGAGGCGGCGCAGGACCAGTGGATCAAGGCATTCTGGGAGTATGGAGTTGATGCCTGGGGAGGTAGGCCAATGGTTCAGAGGTCGGCCCGCATTGTGGAATAAAGTGACAGAGGCATCATACTAGTTGTGGTCAAGGGTGTTGAATGTGCTTTACAATTCCCCAGTCTCCTGCCTCCACCCCCCACTCACGAACCCCCCACATTCCCTGCCTACCCCTCCCTCCCCCTTCCCCCGGTGCCCTCAGTCATCCTCGATGTGCTTGGCCCTCCTAGCTCTACCGCTACATCTAAGTGTCTCCCCACGATGCACATCAGAGGTGGAGGCAGTCAGGTGCGTACCTTGTCCCATGGCCTTCGATGTCCTCTGGAGGCCCCGGCTCGCTTATCGGTGGCACATGCACAGTCGTGCCGCCCTGTGATACTGTCTGTGAGATGCGGCCTCAGCAGGAGTGGAACTCGGGGGAGCTGGTGGCCACCGTCGCCACTCCATGGGACGGGTTCAGGTTGGCACCCAGCGCCCCTCCTCCCGGTCAGTGCCCATAGGGCCCTGGGGTTCACCTTGGTACTGAGGGGCAGCTAATTTGAGACCTGGCTGACCCTGCATCATCTGGTTCTGCAGCCCCGACAGCTCCCTGACGCCTGCACCATTGTGTCGACGCCCTCAGCGATGCGCCTCAGTGACTCGGACATGCTCTGCAGCATCTTGAAAATGGCCACCTGCAACTAGGATAAGTTCTGCAGTGCCTCGACTATTCCCATCTGGGAGCGGGACATGTCCCGCAGAACCTCATCAAGGTTAGCCTGGTACTGGGTAACATGCCCAGCAAGTTGGACATTCTGCCGAGACCCTCAGCCATGGCCATCACGCGCTGCCTTGGACACCTTCACTGATGGTGCCGATATCATGCACCAGGCTCTCTACTGGGTTTGCCACCCTAGCAGAGTTGGCCTCGGGGCTGGCGGCATCTCCTGCGCCTGTAGCCTCTGGGACTCCTCCAATCGGCCATGGATCTGCTGGAGTGTCGCTAACATCACCCTCTGAATGTCCTGACCGCACTCTAACATCTCCATCAGCTCCGGGATGACCACTTCCATAGGCTCAGCATCAGGCTGGGACACGGCTGGGTCCTGGGATCCAGCAGACCTCCGGCTGCTGTCTCGCCCGGGGGTTCCTGCCTCCACCTAATGTACATCAGCAGCAGTGTGGTGCTCACCAGATTGTGCCCCAGATATATGCCCTCTAACATTTCCCACTGAGGTGCGTGCATCTGCACTGGTGGAGGGTGAGGATAACAGCTGTGATACCTCGATCGTGTCTTCCTCAGAGCTCCCATCCGAGTGGTCTCCTGGGAGGCTGGATAGGATGCCACCCGGGATGGGCCGACAGCTGGAGGACCTGCGGGAGAATGGATATGTGGTCAGTGGGAGGGATGGGTCAGTTAGTATGGCAATAATAACTCACGTTTGACAGGTCCTGTGGTTGGAGCCTGGTGGTTCCTCACCTCTGCAGCATCCGCCAACCTCAGTGTGAGTGACCACCCTGTCACCTTAAGGGCCCGTTCCTCAAAGGAGGTGAGGATTCTTAAGTTTGGCACCCCTCCGCCAGTTTGGGCCCTCTCATGGCAATTGTGGGAGAGCTTTTCCTGAGGGGGCATCATCAACCACATGCGTGGTTCACGGTGGTGGGGGTGTGTGTGAAGGAAGTGTTTGGGGGTTGAAGGGAGGGCGATGAAGGGAGGGTTGGGGAATGGATGCTCGCGTGGGGGCAGAAAAGGTTTGGGGGGGGGGTTGGTGTCTACTCACTCATGCTGCCCGGTGTAGGTTGTTGACATTTTTATGGTCCTGGGAGTCAGTCCTCCTGGTCACATTTCCGGAGTTTACAGCCACCGCCACCTCATCCCATATAGAACCGGCTACCCTATGGCCCACTCTCCGGGACCCTCTGGGGAACAGAACATCTCTCCTGGCCTCCACTGCGTCTAGCAGCCTCCCCCGTTCTGCACCCCTGAATCTTAAGACCGGTCGCCTCATCACCATTGCTGTGAGCTGGTTGGGGTTGGCTGAGCAAGTGCTGCTTACGTGCTGCTTGACCTTGTTAGCGGGGGGGCTGGCAAGCATGGTGCCGGCGAATCGGCTGGCGAGCCTTCATTTGCGGCGAGAAGCATGTGGGGCCTCGTTAAATGGGCCAATTAATGTTGAAGAGCATTGCCGGGAAGCTAGCGGCAGTTCCCACTCGCTAGCGCACATAGGAATCTTTCCGGAGAATCACCCCCTATGTGACCAATGAATTCATTGAATGTTTACAGGAGGGCTTTTTGGAACAGCTTGTGATGGAGCCCACGAGGAGACAGGCCATTCTGGACTTAGTGTTATGTAATGAGCCAGACTTGATTAAAGATCTTAAAGTGAGGGAACACTTAGGAGGCAGTGATCATAATATGGTCGAATTCAATCTCCAATTTGAAAGAAAGAAGGTAGAAGCAGATGTAAAGGTGTTACAGTTAAATAAAGGTAACTACAGGGGCATGGGGGAGGAACTGACGAAAATCAACTGGGAGCAGAGCCTAGTGGGAAAGACAGTAGAACAGCAATGGCCGGAGTTTCTGGGAGTAATTGAGGACACAGTACAGAGGTTCATCCCAAAGAAAAGAAAGGTTATCAGAGGGGGGATTAGGCAGCCATGGCTGACAAAGGAAGTTAGGAAATGCATCAAAGCAAAAGAGAAAGCCTATAATGTGGCAAAGAGTAGTGGGAAGTCAGAAGATTGGGAAGGCTACAAAAACAAACAGAGGATAACAAAGAGAGAGATAAGGAAAGAGAGGATCAAATTTGAAGGTAGGCTAGCCAGTAACATTAGGAATGATAGTAAAAGTTTCTTTAAATACATTAAAAACAAACGGGAGGCAAAAGTTGACATTGGGCTGCTCCAAAATGACGCTGGTAATTTTGTGATGGGAGACAAGGAAATAGCCGAGGAACTGAATAAGTACTTTGTGTCAGTCTTCACAGTAGAAGACATGAGTAATATCCCAACAATTCCGGAGAGTCAGGGGACAGAGTTGAATATGGTAGCCATCACAAAGGAGAAAGTGCTAGAGAAACTAAGAGGTCTAAAAATTGATAAACCTCCGGGCCCAGATGGGCTACATCCTAGAGTTCTAAAGGAGATAGCTGAAGAAATAGTAGAGGCGTTGGTGATGATGTTTCAAAAGTCACTGGAGTCAGGGAAAGTACCAGAGGATTGGAAAATCGCTGTTGTAACCCCCCTGTTCAAGAAGGGAACAAGGAAAAAGATGGAAAATTATAGGCCAATTAGCCTAACCTCGGTTGTTGGCAAGATTCTAGAATCCATTGTTAAGGATGAGATTTCTAAATTCTTGGAAGTGCAGGGTCGGATTAGGACAAGTCAGCATGGATTTAGTAAGGGGAGGTCTTGCCTGACAAACCTGTTAGAGTTCTTTGCAGAGATAACAAATAGGTTAGACCAAGGAAAGCCAATGGATGTTATCTATCTTGACTTCCAAAAGGCCTTTGATAAGGTGCCTCACGGGAGACTGCTGAGTAAAATAAGGGCCCATGGTATTCGAGGCAAGGTACTAACATGGATTGACGACTGGCTGTCAGGCAGAAGGCAGAGAGTTGGGATAAAAGGTTCTTTTTCGGAATGGCAACCGGTGACGAGTGGTGTCCCGCAGGGTTCAGTGTTGGGGCCACAGCTGTTCTCTTTATATATTAACGATCTAGATGACGGGACTGAGGGCATTCTGGCTAAGTTTGCCGATGATACAAAGATAGGTGGAGGGGCAGGTAGTATGGAGGAGGTGGGGAGGCTGCAGAAAGATTTAGACAGTTTAGGAGAGTGGTCCAAGAAATGGCTGATGAAATTCAACATGGGCAAGTGCGAGGTCTTGCACTTTGGAAAACAGAATAGAGGCGTGGACTATTTTCTAAACGGTGACAAAATTCATAATGCTGAAGTGCAAAGGGACTTGGGAGTCCTAGTCCAGGATTCTCTAAAGGTAAACTTGCAGGTTGAGTCCGTAATTAAGAAAGCAAATGCAATGTTGTCATTCATCTCAAGAGGCTTGGAATATAAAAGCAGGGATGTACTTCTGAAGCTTTATAAAGCATTAGTTAGGCCCCATTTAGAATACTGTGAGCAATTTTGGGCCCCACACCTCAGGAAGGACATACTGGCACTGGAGCGGGTCCAGCGGAGATTCACACGGATGATCCCAGGAATGGTAGGCCTAACATACGATGAACGTCTGAGGATCCTGGGATTATATTCATTGGAGTTTAGCAGGTTGAGGGGAGATCTAATAGAAATTACAAGATAATGAATGGCTTAGATAGGGTGGATGTAGGGAAGTTGTTTCCATTAACAGGGGAGACTAGGACCCGGGGGCACAGCCTTAGAATAAAAGGGAGTCACTTGAGAACAGAGATGAGGAGAAATTTCTTCAGCCAGAGAGTGGTGGGTCTGTGGAATTCATTGCCACAGAGGGCGGTGGAGGCCGGGACGTTGAGTGTCTTTAAGACAGAAGTTGATAAATTCTTGATTTCTCAAGGAATTAAGGGCTATGGAGAGAGAGCGGGTAAATGGAGTTGAAATCAGCCATGATTGAATGGTGGAGTGGACCCGATGGGCCGAATGGCCTTACTTCCACTCCTATGTCTTATGGTCCTATGGTCTTATAACCCATGTTGCACGATAGCCACCCTTTCATTTGCTGTGGTGGTTGAAATAAAGCTGACACAGATATGCCACAGAGAGAATGCATTGTGATTGCTGCCAGGATATAGGGCCTGATGATTTCCCACCGACTTTGACAAAGGGTCACCTGGACTGGAAACGTTAGCTCGTTCCTCTCCCAACAGATGCTGCCAGACCTGCTGAGATTTTCCAGCATTTTCTCTTTTGATTTCCCACCCATGTTCACACAACAGTTAGACATTAAGGGTGTAGAATCCCTTTCAGCGGCAGTACAAGGCAGAGTTGACTTTTGGTTCCCGCAAAGTGATGTATGTACAGTTGTTGATACTCTGCACTGTGGGGAAACCATGCAACACCTCATGGTTATTCCACTTGTTTGTTTCTGGATAGAAGGTGAAGCTGAATCTCTTTGCATGCAGAGTGTCAGTGACCTCGAATAGGCAGCATGGGCTTGCAAACTGTGAGATGTTGGTTGTATTAGCAGCAGCAGGCAGGAAGCAGTCATAAATGTCCGCAGCCATGGTCATCCTAAGAGCAGCAGACATTGCAGTCCACGGCCTGCTCTACCAGAATCTTACATTTGGTACTGGATGAACAGAAATTTCCTCAGCTAAATATTTTGAAGACTCAGTATTTTCAGATCATGCTCCAAATTCCATACTGACTCCATTCCTCTCCCTGGCAGCAGTCTGAGACGAAGCCAGTCCCATTTGTAACTTGACCCCGAGATGAGTTTCCGACCTCATATTCACATCATCGCTAATGTCATCCACCTCAATAAAGTATCTCACATTTCCCCTGTCTCAGCTCAACTGCTGCTGAAACCCTTCTTTATTACCTCTAGGCTTGACTATTCCAATGTACTTCTATCTAGTCTCCCACATTCAATCCTTCATAAATCTCTGCTACCTGTGGCTTATCTTGCACCAAGTCATGTTCTCCTATCATCCCTGTACTCACTGACCCTTGGCTCCTGGCCAAACAACGTCTTGATTTTAAATCTCTAATCTGTTTTATCTTTAAATCTCTCCACAGCCATGTTTCTCCCTCTCTCTTTGAGTCTCTCAACGCTCTAACATATCTGAGCTCCTCTAATATTTGCTTCTGCGATTTAATTCACTCCACTTTTGGCGGCCATGCCTTCAATTGCCTCGGCCATGGTTTTCAAACTCAGGGTCGCGACCATTGGTTGGGTCACGAGCGGGTGTCGGGAGGGATGTGGAGTGATCAGATGTGGCATTCCCGATTGCGGGAAGAAGACCCCAACGGCTGCAACCGGTTTTAAGAATGCCGGCAGCGGGCAGTCCCCAATTGGATGTGGCGTTTGAGAGGGCGGGGTGGCGTGAGGTTGGGTGTGTGCTGGTTACTGCACCTGCGTGGTGGAGGGGGGGGGACAGGGGCTGGTGGGAGTCCACTTGGGCACGCAATGCTAACAGTGGTGGCCCCAGCTTGGAGCTCTGCTCTGGTGCTCACCCTCTGCGCACTGCTCGGCTCGTTCCCACACCACCGATCGGCAGTATGCGACCTGCGGGCTCTGTGGTCAGGCTGTTCAATGGCCGGCACAACGTTCGCTTGCACTCCCAGGATGTGAAGTACTGGTCGGGAAGTGGCCAGCAGTCTGCCACTGGGCTGGATGCAGCTGACAACAGTGACAGCTACTGGACAGTGAGAGGGAAGCCAGGCCAGGTTTGTCGGCAAGGAATACCGATAGGGCTGACACAAACCTACACGGTCATCACTTTGTGTCGCCTCTCTCTGGAAACCAGGAAGTAAATGCTTTTGTTGAGAATGATGTGGAGATGCCGGCGTTGGACTGGGGTGAGCACAGTACAAAGTCTTACAACACCAGGTTAAAGTCCAACAGGTTTGTTTCGATGTCACTAGCTTTCGGAGCGCTGCTCCTTCCTCAGGTGAATGCATTGGTTTACAAGGTCGGTACTGGGATTCCATTAACACAGTGGCTATGCAACAATATCAACTGTTAATTATTTGCAATGCCGCTTTTACTGGGCCACTGAATTATTTACAGATCTTGCTTTGTCACGCAGATTCGATGAGTCAAATGGGTGCCCTGGTCATCCTTGCCGATCGTCTCAGCCCGGTGGTGGTGCAGGCGCTGGCTCGGGCATTGTCGTCTCTGGGAGTGTCGCAATGTTTGTTCCTGTTTCACTACTCCTGGGCGGGCACGGGAGGAGGACCAATCCACCCGGGAAGGGAGTGTCAGTGGGGTGCGCCGTCTGGAGGGAGGGAGTGACTGGTGTTGGGGGGGTATGGGGAGTTCCGGCGGGCGGCAGGTCCTGCAGGGAGACCGTGTCCTGTCGGCCGTCGGGGTATGCCACGTAGACGTATTGAGGGTTCGCATGGAGGAGATGAACCCTCTCGACCAACGGGTCCGATTTGTGCGCCCGCACATGCTTTCGGAGCAGGATGGGCCCTGGGGCTGCCAGCCAGGTCGGAAGTGACGTTCCGGAGGAGGACTTCCTAGGGAAGACAAGGAGGCGCTCATGAGACATTTGATTAGTTGTGGTACACAGCAGTGACCGGATGGAGTGAAGGACATCCGGGAGGACTTCCTGCCAATGGGAAACTGGGAGACTTCTGGACCGTAGGGCCAGTAGGACGGTCTTCCAGACCGTTCCGTTCTCCCTCTCTACCTGACCATTCCCCTGCGGGTTGTAACTGGTTGGCCTGCTCGAGGCGATGCCCTTGCTGAGCAGGAATTGACACAGTTTGTCGCTCATGAAGGAGGACCCCCTGTCACTATGGATGTAGGCGGGGAAATTGAACAGTGTAAAGATGGTGCAGAGGGCTTTAATGACCGTGGCCGCGGTCATTTCGGGACAGGGGATGGCAAAAGGAAAACGGGAGTATTCGTCAACCACGTTCAGGAAGTACGTGTTGTGATCGGTGGAGGGGAGGGGGCCTTTGAAGTCCAGACTGAGACGCTCAAAGGGACGGGAAGCCGTTATCATGTGCGCTCTATCTGGCCTGAAAAAGTGCGGCTTGCACTCTGCACAGATTTGGCGGTTCCTGGTGGCTGTTCGGACCTCCTTGACAGAGTAGGGGAGGTTGCGGGTCTTCACGAAGTGGTAGAACCGAGTGACCCCCGGGTGGCAGAGGTCCTCATGGAGGGCTTGGAGACGGTCCACTTGTGCGTTGGCACATGTGCCGCGAGATAGGGCATCGGACGGCTCGTTCAGCTTTCCGGGACGATACAAGATCTCATAGTTATATGAGGACAGTTCGATCCTCCACCGCAAGATCTTGTCGATCTTGATCTTGCCCCGCTGCGCATTATCGAACATGAAGGCTACCGACTGTTGGTCAGTGAGGAGAGTGAATCTCCTACCGGCCAGGTAATGCCTCCAATGCCGCACAACTTCTACTATGGCCTGGGCTTCTTTTTCCACTGAGGAGTGGCGGATTTCTGAAGCGTGGAGGGTATGGGAGAAAAAGGCCACGGGTCTGCCCGCTTGGTTGAGAGTGGCCGCCAGAGCTACGTCGGATGCGTCGCTCTCGACTTGGAAGGGGAGGGACTCGTCAATTTTGTGCATTGTGGCCTTTGCGATATCCGCTTTGATGCGGCTGAAGGCCTGGTGGGCCTCTGTCGACAGGGGGAAGGTAGTGGACTGAATTAGCGGGCGGGCCTTGTCCGCGTAGTTGGGGACCCACTGGGCGTAATAAGAGAAAAAGCCCAGGCAGCGTTTCAGGGCTTTGGAACAGTGAGGGAGGGGGAACTCCATAAGGGGGCGCATGCATTCAGGGTCGGGGCCTATGACTCCATTGCACACTACGTAGCCAAGGATGGCTAGACAGTCGGAGCTAAACACGCATTTTTCCCTGTTGTAGGTGAGGTTCAGGGCGTTAGCGGTCTGGAGGAATTTGCGGAGGTTGGCGTTGTGGTCCTGCTGGTCATGGCCGCAGATGGTGACGTTGTCAAGATACGGGAACGTGGCCCGTAAATCGTGCTGGTCAACCATTCGGTCCATCTCCCGTTGGAAGACCGAGACTCCGTTAGTGACGCCGAATGGAACCCTTAAAAAGTGGTAGAGCCGCCCGTCTGCTTCGAAGACCGTTTACTTGCAGTCGCTCGGGCGGATGGGGAGCTGGTGATATGCGGACTTAAGGTCCACAGTGGAAAAGACCTTGTACTGTGCAATCCGATTGACCATGTCGGATATGCGGGGGAGAGGGTACGCCTCCAGCTGCGTGTACCTATTGATGGTTTGACTATAGTCTATGACCATCCTCTGCTTCTCCCCGGTCTTCACAACTACCACCTGAGCTCTCCAGGGACTATTGCTGGCCCGGATTATGCCTTCCCTCAGCAGCCACTGGACTTCTGACCGGATAAATGTTCGGTCCTGGGCGCTGTACCGTCTGCTCCTAGTGGTGACGGGTTTGCAATCCAGGGTGAGGTTCGCAAACAGGGAAGGCGGTTCAACCTTGAGGGTCGCGAGGCTGCAGATAGTGAGAGGGGGTATAGGGCCGCCGAATTGGAACGTTAAACTCTGGAGGTTACACTGAAAATCTAACCCCAGGAGTGTGGGAGCGCAGAGGTGGGGGAGGACATAAAGTCGGTAATTCTTAAACTCCCTCCCCTGCACCGTGAGGTTTGCGATGCAGACCCTTTGATTTCTGCGGAATGGGATCCCGCTGCCAGAAAAATCTTTTGGGTACTCGGGTTGATTGAAAGAAAACAGCGTCTTACCGTATCCGGATGGATAAAACTTTCTATGCTCCCAGAGTCGATCAGGCATGGCGTTTCGTACCCGTTAACCAGCACCGTCGTCATTGCCGTTTGGAGCGTCCGGGGCCGCGGCTGGTCCAGGGTCACCGAAGCCAGCCGCGGTTGCTGCATCGGGGCATTTTCTTCAGGCCCCATGGAGCCGTCCATGCTGGGGTCCTTGGCTGTCAGCCAAGATGGCGGCGTCCACGGATTGTACGTGGCCGGGGTGGACAAAATGGCTGCGCCCATTAATCGCACGTCGCTGGGGGGGCACAAGATGGCGGCGCCCATTCCCCCCGCATGGAGTCCAGGACCCAAAATGGCGGCGCCCGTTGGTCGCAAATGGATCGTTGGGGGGGTTGAGTCTGTGGTCCCAGTTCTCCCCCGGAGATTGCGCCGACCCCCCGGGACTGGCACACCGCTGAATAGTGCCCTTTCTTGCCACAACTTTTACAGATGGCCGAGCAGGCTGGGCAGCGCTGCTGGGGGTGTTTCGACTGCCCACAAAAGTAGCAGCAGGGCCCCCCCGGGTGGTCTGGTGCTCTGGCCGCGCAGGTTTGCGGGGGGATGGGGGGTGCCGGGGAGTCGGTCGTGGTGGGGGTCCACGGAGCCCAAGGGGCTGCCACGCGGTCGGGGGCGTAAGCGCAGGCATTCTGCGATGCCACATCGAGGGAGGCCACAAGGGCCCGTGCCTCCATGAGCCCCAGTGAGTCTCTTTCCAGCAGTCGCTGGCGAATTTGGGATGAGGTCATACCTGCTACGAAAGCATCCCGGATGAGGAGTTCCGTATGTTCGTTAGCCGTCACCGGTGGGCAGTTGCAGTCCCTCCCCAGTATGAGCAGTGCGCTGTAGAACTCATCCAGCGATTCCCCGGGGATATGTCGTCTCATCGCGAGTTGGTGGCGTGCGTAGATCTGATTGACAGGCCGAATGTAGATCCCTCTCAGCATGGTGAGCGCCGCCGGGAAATCCTCCGCGTCTTCTATAAGCGTGTAGATTTCCGGATTCACCCTGGAATGCAGGACCTGCATTTTCTGGTCTTTCGTAGGTCTGCCGGGGGCCGTTCGGAGGTATCCCTCAAAACACGCTAGCCAGTGTTTAAAAGTGGCCGCTGAGTTTGCTGCGTGGGGGCTGATTCGCAGACACTCCGGGGCGATCCGGAGCTCCATAATCTTTTAAAGTGTGCATAATAAATTGTAGCACAATCAATCACTCACGAGGCGAGATGAGATGAAGTCAATCGATGGCTTTATTACGCAGACTTGTTCCCCAGCAGCTTGGTTACAGAATGCGGCTGCTGGGAGAACCCGGGTTCGCCTTACTGGGTGGAGCCAGTAGGCGGCAGATCCAATCAGGACCCAGTGTCTGTCCACCAATAGCCTCTCGGCACCACTGGGTACCGTACTACCCCTAATACATACCACCACAGTCATAAACTTGGAAAAATCAGGTATTGGAAATAAAGTTTCAGAATAGAAAAAGAATGCTGGTCGCAACCGGCCTTTAAATATGAATGATGGAGTTTTGCGCCAGAGGCAGCGGCAAAGAGAAGTTAATGCGACCAGCATGTACACTGACACTACGCGCCATGCATGTTTTGGGCGGGAAATCATGGAGGAAAGATTCCTCCATTTTGTAGCTACCAGCAAGCAAGCAACAGGACTGCGTGAAGAACTGAAGATGGATTATTTTGTAATAAGGGAGAGAGGATCAGAGACACAGACAGGCCAGGATCTCACAACTGAATCCACTGGAAAGAGCTTCTCAGGAGAATCCATGGCCGGATAAAGCACTGCTGGTGTGAACTGTATCCGTAGCTCCAGGGCCCCTGGTGAACAAACATTAAGAAGAAACTGAAATCGGGAACAAAGCAGTATAAAGAAGATTTCTTGAGATATGGCTTTAATTGTGCCAATGCAAATCAGGATACAAAGCCCATGTGTGTTATACACAGGGAAGTACTGGCAACTGAAAGTTTAAAACCCTCAAATCTTCAAAGACATTTGAAGACTAAGCATGGCGAGTTCGAGGACAAATCTCTTGATTTTCTTTTCGAAGGATGCAGCGGGAAATTAAATCGTCAGCTGAAGTCCTCAGCAGAAATGTAAGATTGAATGACGAAGCAAGTGAGATTGTGAGGACCAAGCAGGCTCACCTGTCACATTAAAGGTCAGCAATAATGGCATGTCACTAAGATCGGCCGGTATGGGTCACGAACATTGGCTGGCATGGGTTCCGAAGGTCTGCCGGTTGGTAAAAGTGGGTCCCGGGAAAAAATGTTTAAAAAACACTGGCCCAGGCCCTGACCTGCAGGCTACCTTCCCTATAGCTCTCTACCTCACTCTGCTCACTCACTCCTAAAAACTACCATTTTCCCAACTTTCCAGCTTCTGACCTAAAATATTTTACACTTTGGATCTGATGCGCAATCAATTGCACAAAGACGCAGATTGGGTACAACTGTGGCTTTATTGCAGTCAAATGCGTGGCCTCCTGCTGTAGCTGGTGAAATGGCAGGGCAATGGAGGTCATGCATATTTATACAGATCTTAGTGGGCAGAGCCAGCCGGCAGGGGCTACCGGCGAACCTGTAGTGCAGGTCCTACCTTCCATCCCCTAATACAGTGGTTCACCACAGGATCAGTATCATATTTTGTTTTATGATGCTCCAATGAAGCATCTTGGGATATTTTAAAACGTTAAAAGTGCTATGTAAATAAAAGTTTGTGCTGATGCCCTGAGTTTGGTGTCACAGCTTCAGGAGGTGGCAGATTTCAGCAAAGACCTCCTGATTGAAATGCAGTCACCTCGAACATTGGTTGTTGCTGAGAAAGCAGAGAGGAAAATTAACTCCTGAACACTTTCAGCAGGCATGGTCTTCTGGTGAGGTTCTTTCTCGACCCCTTTCTCCTTCCCCTTCTAGCCAATTGTCCTACTCTTCATGGTGCCGCGTCATTCTGCTAGTCATGCTCAATGCCAGTTAGACCACCCATGTGCAAAAGCAGCTGGATTCTGGACAATAAACATTGAAATTTGGAGAAAAATACTTCACCACAGGTCAGACCACCCCCTGTGACATTTTAAACAGCTATAGAAAGTTGTCAAAATATGTAGAATTGCAGCAACAGCCAAAATAAATAAATCAGTGACTATTATGAAGTGGTTTACTTTAAAAGAATTGGTGGTGGGTGTGTCCTTTATGATGTACAGCATTATGTTCAGCTATGCATAATTGATTTTGATTTTGTTTACTCATTCATGGGATGTGGTCACCACTGGCTAGGCCAGTATTTATTACCCATTCCTAATTGTCCTTGAGAAAGTGGTGGTGAGCTGCCTTCTTGCTGTGGTGTTGGGACAACCAGAGTTCTATTAGGAAGGAAATTCCAGGATTTCCAACAAGCAATAGTGAAGGGGTCATAGAGTTTTACAGCATAGAAAGAGACCCTTCGGCCCATCATGTCTGCATCTGCCATCAAGCACCTATCTATTTCAATCCTATTTTCCAGCACTTGGTCCATAGTCTTGTGTGCTAAATGCTCATCGAAATGCTTCTTAAATGCTGTGAGGGTTCCCGCCTCTACCATCCTTTCAGTCAATGAGTTCCAAATTCCCACCACGCTCTGGGTGAAAAAGGTTTTCCTCAAATCACCTCTAAATCTCCTGCCCATTACCTTAAACGAACAGCAATATAGTTCCAAATCTGAATGTAGAGTGGCTTTGGGGGGAAACATCCTGGTGCTGGTGTTCCCATCTAGATACTGCCCTTGTCCTTGTAGATGGTAGTGGTCCTGGGATTGTAAGGTGCTACCTAAGAAGCCTTGGTGAGTTACTGCAGTGCATCCTGTAGATGGTACACACTGCTGCCACTGTGCATTGGTAGCGATGGGTGGGAATTTTTGTGGATAGTGTGCCAATCAAGTGGGCTCCTTTGTCCTCGATGATGTCAAGCTTGGTGAGTGTTGTTGGAGCCACACTCATCCAGGCAAGTGGAGAGCGTTCCATCACACTCCTGACTTGTGCCTTGTACATTGTGGACAGGCTTTGGAGAGTCAGAGGTGAGCTACTCACCACAGGAATCTGAGGCCTCTGACTTGCTCTTGTAGCCAAAATATTTATATGGCTAGTCCAGTTCAGTTTCTGGCCAATGGTAACACCCAGGATGTTGATAGAGGGATGTGAGGGATTCAGTGATGGCAATGTCATTGAATGTCAATGGGTGATGGTTAGATTGTCTCTTGTAAATGGTTACTGCCTGGCACTTGTATGGTGCAAATGTTACTTGCCACTTATTAGCCAAGCCTGAATGTTGTCCAGGTGCATATGGACATGGACTACTTTAGTGCCTGATGAGTTGTGAATGGTGCTGAACATTGTGCAGTCATCAGTCATCAATTAACATTCCCACTTCCGACCTGATGATGAAGGAAGGTCATTGATGAAGCAGCTTAAGATGGTTGGGCCTAGGACAACATCCTGAGGAACTCCTGCAGTGATGCCCTGGAACTGCAATGTCTGACCTCCACAACCTCTTCCTTCGTGCCAGGTATGAATCAGTGGAAAACATTCCCCTTAATTTTCATTGACTCCAATTTTGCTGGGGTCTCTTGATGCCTCGATTAGATGCTGCCTTGATGTCAATGGCAGTCACTCTGACTTCACATCTGGATATCATCTCTTTGTCCATGTTTGAACCAAGGGTGAAATGAGGTCAGGAGCTCTGTGACCCTGGCGGAACCCAAACTGAGCATCATTGTGCCATTTGGTAACACTGCTGAAGACCCCATCCATCATTTTGCTGAGGATCGAGAATAGACTCATGGGGCAGTAATTGCCCCATTGCATTTGTCTTGCTTTTTGTAGACAGGACATAACTGGGCAATTTTCCACATTGTCAGGTCGATGCCAGTGTTGTAACTGTACTGGAACTAGAGGTGCGGCAAGTTCTGGAGCACAAGTCTTCAGTACTATTGTCGGAATACTGTCAGTGCCCACAGCCTCTGCAGTATCCAATGCCTTCAGGCATTTCTTCATTTCATAGTGAGGGAATCAAATTGGCAGAAGACTGGTACCTGTGATGCTGGGGACCTTAGGAGGATTCCAAGATGAATCAACCTCTAAGCACTTCTGGTTGACCATTGTTGCAACTGCTTCAGCCTCATCTGTTGCACTGATGTACTGGACTTCCCTATCATTGAGGATGGGAATATTTGTGGAGCCTCCTCCTCCTCCAGTGAATTGTTTAATTGTCCACTACCATTCATGTCCAAATGTGGCAGTACTGCAGAGCTAGGATCTGTTCCATTGATTGTGGAATCGCTTTGCTCTGTCTGTCGCTTGCTGCATCTGCTGTTTGATGCAAGTAATCCTGTGCTGCTGCTTCACGAGGTTGATACCTCATTTTTAGACATTCCTGGAGCTTCTTCTGGGATTTGTCAGGGAAAGTACCAGAGGATTGGAAAATTGCTGCTGTAACCCCCCTGTTCAAGAAGGGAACAAGGAAAAAGATGGAAAATTATAGGCCAATTAGCCTAACCTCGGTTGTTGGCAAGATTCTAGAATCCATTGTTAAGGATGAGATTTCTAAATTCTTGGAAGTGCAGGGTCGGATTAGGACAAGTCAGCATGGATTTAGTAAGGGGAGGTCTTGCCTGACAAACCTGTTAGAGTTCTTTGAAGGGATAACAAATAGGTTAGACCAAGGAGAGCCAATGGATGTTATCTATCTTGACTTCCAAAAGGCCTTTGATAAGGTGCCTCACGGGAGACTGCTGAGTAAAATAAGGGCCCATGGTATTCGAGGCAAGGTACTAACATGGATTGACGACTGGCTGTCAGGCAGAAGGCAGAGAGTTGGGATAAAAGGTTCTTTTTCGGAATGGCAACCGGTGACGAGTGGTGTCCCGCAGGGTTCAGTGTAGGGGCCACAGCTGTTCTCTTCATATATTAACGACATAGATGACGGGACTGAGGGCATTCTGGCTAAGTTTGCCGATGATACAAAGATAGGTGGAGGGGCAGGTAGTATGGAGGAGGTGGGGAGGCTGCAGAAAGATTTAGACAGTTTAGGAGAGTGGTCCAAGAAATGGCTGATGAAATTCAACGTGGGCAAGTGCGAGGTCTTGCACTTTGGAAAACAGAATAGAGGCGTGGACTATTTTCTAAACGGTGACAAAATTCATAATGCTGAAGTGCAAAGGGACTTGGGAGTCCTAGTCCAGGATTCTCTAAAGGTAAACTTGCAGGTTGAGTCCGTAATTAAGAAAGCAAATGCAATGTTGTCATTCATCTCAAGAGGCTTGGAATATAAAAGCAGGGATATACTTCTGAAGCTTTATAAAGCATTAGTTAGGCCCCATTTAGAATACTGTGAGCAATTTTGGGCCCCACACCTCAGGAAGGACATACTGGCACTGACGAATGTGATATAAAATAGTTACTTTAGAGATACTAGTTAATGTAATGTAGAAATAAGCCACTTTGATTCTTGCAGTTAGGGACAAAGGAGTTTGAGACCGCATGGAAAAAGCAGGAAGAGGTGTGTCTATGAGAGTGATGCTGCATTGATAGGGGCCAGAGAAAGGGATTGGAAGTGAGCCAATCAGAATAGATTAAACAGGTCAGGAGGGACATAGGCTGACCTATGTCCGTCGAGTATGTGAAACTTGATACCATTTGAATTGATTTTGCAGAGATCCCTTTGTCTTTTAGTCAGTCGTTTTTCTGGGGTGTAAGAGGCTGGATGTCTTTTACGTTTCTGTAAGATGATTAAGCTTGCAAGCTAAATAAATAACTTCTTTTTACGTGCGAATCCGTCTCAACTTTTATTGAGGCCAGACTGACAGAGAAAGAAATTTGGGGATCTACAGCACTGGAGCGGGTCCAGCGGAGATTCACACGGATGATCCCAGGAATGGTAGGCCTAACATACGATGAACGTCTGAGGATCCTGGGATTATATTCATTGGAGTTTAGGAGGTTGAGGGGAGGTCTAATAGAAACTTACAAGATAATGAATGGCTTAGATAGGGTGGATGTAGGGAAGTTGTTTCCATTAACAGGGGCGACTAGGACCCGGGGGCACAGCCTTAGAATAAAAGGGAGTCACTTTAGAACAGAGATGAGGAGAAATTTCTTCAGCCAGAGAGTGGTGGGTCTGTGGAATTCATTGCCACAGAGGGCGGTGGAGGCCGGGACGTTGAGTGTCTTTAAGACAGAAGTTGATAAATTCTTGATTTCTCGAGGAATTAAGGGCTATGGAGAGAGAGCGGGTAAATGGAGTTGAAATCAGACATGATTGAATGGTGGAGTGGACTCGATGGGCCGAATGGCCTTACTTCCACTCCTATGTCTTATGGTCTTATGGATGTTCTCTTGCGGTCTTCATTCAAACAGGCTTGATGGCAATGGTAGGGTGCCAGGTCATGAGGTTACAGATTGCAGTTCAATACAGTTCTGCTGCTACTGATGGCCCACAGCGCTTCATCGTTTCCCAGTCTTGAGTTGCGAGAACTGTTCGAAATCTACCCCCTATAGCATGGTGGTAGTGCCACACAACATTATGGAGGATGTTCTCAATGCAAAGATGAAGCTTTGTCTTCATAAGGAATGTGCAGTGGTTACTCCTACCTATATTTACATGGACAGTTGCATCTATGGCAGGCATGCTGGTGAGGATGAGGTAAAGTATGCTTTTCCCTTTTGTTAGTTCACTCACCACCAGACCCAGTGTAGCAGTTAAGAAAGAACTGGGGCCTGCATCTCCAAAATAGCAGCACAAGCCTAAAATCAGCATTGCTCATTGAATTACATCATGATCTGCATGCTGCCCGTAGACATTAGGTGCATGTGCATTAACTCCTTTAACAATATCATGCCCAACATACTTCACATCAGACGTGCCAATGCAACCATTTTGGAACCTTAAGCGGCCATGTGGCTCCCGAAAGAATAGGCGTGACTGAACTCAATGCCACCCCACAATCTTTGGAGGAGGAAAAATTATTTTTGTTGATTTATTAGGGCTGAATTTGTAAACTAAACATAGAACTACAAATCCTTAACTTCATCATTTGTGTTGAAAAATGTTCATTATTCTTCATTTTTCTGTCAACTATTGTGAATACAGTTTACAAGATAACCTAACTCGTGAGCTCAGATTTTGCAGAACATAGAACAAAGAAAATTACAGCACAGGAAAGGGACGTTTGTCAAGACACCCCTTAAACGTTACTATCGTACCTGCTTCCACCACCTCCTCTGGCAGCGAGTTCCAGGACCCCACAATCCTCTGTGTAAAAAACTTTGCCCCTCACACCTTAAACATATGTCCCCTAGTAATTGACTCTTCCACCCTGGGAAAAAGCTTCTGGTTATTCACTCCATCCATGCCCTTTATCATTCTGCAGATTTCTATCAGGTTGCCCCTCAACCTCCGTCGTTCCAGTGAGAACAAACCAAGTTTATTCAACCTCTCCTCATAGCTAATGCCCTCCATACCAGGCAACATCCTAGTAAACCTCTTCTGTATCCTCTCCAAAGCCTCCTCATCCTTCTGGCAGTGTGGCGACCAGAATTGAACACTATACTCCAAGTGTGGTCTAACTAAGGTTCCATACAGATGCAGCGTGAATGGCCAATTTTTATACTCAATGACCCGGCTGATGAAGGCAAGCATACGCTATGCCTCCTTGACTACCTTCTTCACCTGCGTTGCCACTTTCAGTGGCCTGTGGACCTGCACACCCAGATCCCTCTGTCTATTGGGCAGCGTGGTAGCATAGTGGTTAGCACAGTTGCTTCACAGCTCCAGGGTCCCAAGTTTGATTCCCGCTTGGGTCGCTGTCTGGGAGGAGTCTGCACGTTCTCCCCGTGTCTGCGTAGGTTTCCTCCGGTTGCTCCGGTTTCCTCCCACAAGTCCCGCAAGACATGCTGTTAGGTGAATTGGACATTCTAAATTCTCCCTCTATGTACCCGAACAGGCGCCGGAATGTGGTGACTAGGGGATTTTCACAGTAACTTCATTGCAGTGTTAATGTAAGCCTACTTGTGACAATAAAGATTGTTTTATCAACACTCTTAAGGGTGCTGCCATTTACTATATATTTCACACCTGTATTTGACCTTCCAAAATGCATTACCTCACATTTGTCTAGATTAAACCCCATCTGCCATCTCCGCCCAAGTCTCCAACCGATCTATATCCTGCTGTATCCTCTGACAGTCCTCATCGTTATCCGCCATTCCACCAACCTTCGTATCGTCCGTAAACTTACTAATCAAACCAGTTCCATTTTCCTCCAAATCATTTTTATATACTACAAATAGCAAAGGTCCCAGCACTGATCCCTGCAGAACATTACTAGTCACAGCCCTCCATTCAGAAAAGCACCCTTCCAAATCTACCCTCTGTCTTCTATGACCGAGCCAGTTCTGTATCCATCTTGCCAGCTCGCCTCTGATCTCATATGACTTCACCTTCTGTACCAGTCTGCCATGAGGGACCTTGTCAAAGGCCTTACTGAAGTCCATGTAGACAACATCCACTGCCCTACCTGTCTTAATGTACATTTATGTATACAATGGAGTGATTGACACACATGATGACCAGTAAGCACACAGAACAAAGCAGCCAATCACCAGACAGGACACGACCACTATAAAGCCAGAGGGCACCAGTTTTTCCGCTCTCTCGGGACCCAGCCTCTGAGACAGTCAGAGCTCGTGAGCTAGCCAGTGCCTACACCATGTGGTAGCTAGGTTAGTCTGGTCAGGCTAGTGTCAGGTCTCCAGTCAAGTCAGCATAATGTCAACCCACAGTTGAACATGTATAATAGTTTGGATGTTGAATAAAATCGTGTTACATTTTATCAAGTGTTAGAGGTCTGTCTCTCACTACACTGCATCAAGCGCAGTTCACCTCGACCCAGCCTACCCAACACATCATGGTACCAGTGAGTGATGCTGGAAATTGACAGACCTACCTTGAGTGAATCAGCGCTGACCAGCAAACAGCCATCCGGTGACATGGAAAACGTCCGCCTCCTCCACAGCTCCGCATCGCCAGCAACCCCGGTGCAAATTGGAGGATCTTCAAACAAAAGTTCAACTCTATCTCGAAGGCACCGATCTTGAGGCCGCGTCGGACGCCAGGAAAATCGCACTATTACTCTCCACAGCCGGGGACCACGCCATCCACATCTACAACTCCCTTACATTCGACGAAGGCGAAGACAAGACAAAATTTAAAACAATCCTACTGAAGTTCGACAGCCATTGCGACATTGAGGTGAATGAGAGCTTTGAACGGTACGTTTTCCAGCAGAGGCTTCAGGGTAAGGATGAACCTTTTCAATCCTTTCTGACCCATCTCCGCATCCTTGCGCAGTCATGTAACTATGACTCGACCACTGATTCCGTGATCCGGGATCAGATCGTTTTTGGGGTCCACTCCGATTCCCTTCGCCAGCAGCTCCTGAAAGTCAAGCAGCTCACCCTCACCCTCACCATCAAAACGTGCGTTCTCCACAAACATGCTAACGATTGGTACTCCCACATCAGGGCGGCAGAAACGGCAAAGCTAACCTCCCACGAGGCGGAACGGGTTCAGGCCATCGCACAAATGCAGGGCCTAAGTATCGACGAGAGTGGCCATTCCACGCGCTTTTCCCGGGCTCCTGCGCATGCGCGCCACGACCGAAGGGACGGCGAGACCGACGACCAGACTCCGCACGTGCGTACGTCGTTCGAACGCACTGCGCATGCGCGTTGATGCACGGAACGCGCTGATGTTGGCGTCATGACGTGTCCGAATTGTAGATCCACCCATTTAAAGCGGCAATGTCCGGCAAAATCACGACGGTGTCTACAGTGTGGCAAGCTTGGCCTCTACGCAGCCCTTTGCAGATCTGCTCCACTGCCCAATCCAGTGATCCCAGCCGTGGCGCAGAAGCGTCCGTTCAATACGGCAGGCCATGCCAGACTCCGACCCCGACAGCCCAACTGATCCTGATGCTGCGTGCCTCAAATCTCCATACCGGGTGGGCATCATTACGAAGCATGCGCTGCCTTTCTCCAAGACAGCGACGCACCTCCCGATCCTCAGAGTGGATCCTGATGCGAGTGGTGTGGTGTCCTCACAGTCAACAAGGCTCGCATCCGGTTCAAACTGGACACCGGCGCATCGGCGAACCTCATCTCCAAATCCGATCTCGACACCATCTGCGTCAGACCAAGCATTCTTCCACTGGCCTGCCAGCTCCTTGACTACAATAGCAATGCCATAGCTGCCTGTGACTCATGCCAACTCGGAGTTTCAAATAAGTCATTTAAAGCGACACTGCAATTTGAGATCGTGGGACCTGACAGAGCATCCCTGCTCGGTGCTCGGGCCTGCAAACTCCTGAACTTGGTTCAGCGAGTCCACACCATGTCATCCTCACAGGCGACGGCCTCACCTGATGAGAACTTCCAGGCTGAAATTGATGACATGATCACGCAGTACCACAGCGTGTTCGACGGAATGGGCACACTCCCATACTGATACAAAATCCTGCTCAAACTGAACACCACCCCTGTGATCCACGCACCACGTCGGGTGCTGGCACCCGTCAAGGACCGCCTCAAGCAGCAGTTACAGGACCTCCAGGACCAGGGCATCACATCAAAGGTCACAGAGCCCACGGACTGGGTCAGCTCCATGGTCTGCGTCAAGAAGCCGTCAGGGGAGCTTCGAATCTGCATCGACCCCAAGGATTTAAACCGCGCCATCATGAGGGAACATTACCCGATACCAAAACGAGAGGAGTTGACCAGCGAGATGGCTCATGCCAAACTCTTTACGAAGCTGGACGCCTCCAAGGGGTTCTGGCAAATACAGCTGGATGCATCCAGTCGCAAGCTGTGCACATTCAATACCCCGTTCGGTCGCTACTGCTACAGCCGGATGCCTTTTGGCATCATCTCTGCCTCAGAGGTATTTCACCGCATCATGGAACAGATGATGGAGGGTATCGAGGGGGTGCGCGTGTATGTTGACGATGTCATAATCTGGTCCTCAACGCCTCAAGAACACATCGCTCGCCTCAAGCAGGTATTCCACAGAATCCATGCGTATGGCCCCCGACTCAACAGAGCCAAGTGCTCGTTCGGTCAATCAGAAATCAAATTCCTTGGTGACCACATCTCGCAGCAAGGCATGCGGCCAGATGCTGACAAGGTCTCGGCGATCAACGCCATGAAGACCCCAGTGGACAAGAAGGCGGTCCTCCGCTTTCTAGGGATTGTCAACTTCCACGGGAAGTTCATTCCCAACATGGTGGCACACACCACAGCCCTCCGTCATCTCGTCAAAAAGTCGACGGAATTCCAGTGGCTGCCCGCTCATGAGAACGAATGGCATGAGCTGAGGGCAAAACTCACCACAGCCCCGGTTCTGGCGTTCTTCGACCCTACCAAAGGGACCAAAATATCCACTGACGCGAGCCAGAACGGTATTGGGGCGGTGCTCCTTCAACGGCATGACTCCTCCTCATGGGTCCCAGTTGTGTATGCCTCCAGAGCCATGACGCCCACTGAGCAACGGTACGCGCAGATCGAGAGGAATGCCTGGGTCTCCTAAAGGGAATCGACAAATTTCACGACTATGTGTATGGCCTCCCAAAATTCACGGTTGAGACGGACCACAGGCCTCTAGTCCACATAATCCAGAAGGATTTGAATGACATGATGCCTCGGTTACAGCGAATCCTTCTCAAGCTACGCCGCTATGATTTTGAACTTGTCTACACACCAGGCAAAGAACTCATTGTTGCAGATGCCCTTTCCAGGTCCAAAGTCGTGAGGAAATGGCCAAGGATCCTCTGCTACAGCGTGCAATGCAGCACCTCACGAATGGCTGGCGGAAGGGACAGTGTCCCCAGTTTTACAACGTCAAGGACGACCTGACGGTGGTGGATGGCATCCTCATGAAGCTCGATAGGATTGTGATTCTGCAGAGCATGTGAGCTATGGTGCTTGGCCAACTCCATGAGGGTCACCTGGGGATCGAGAAATGTTGATGCAGAGCTCGAGAGGCAGTCTATTGGCCGGGCATCAGCCAGGACATTGCCAACATGGTCCTCAACTGCCCCACATGTCAGAAATTTCAGCCAGCTCAACCCAAAGAAACTCTGCAGCAACATGAGATTGTGACCTCCCCATGGTCCAAAGTCAGTGTCGACCTTTTCCACGCCGAGGGACATGACTACGTCCTCCTGGTCGACTACTTCTCCAATTTCCCTGAAGTGGTGAAACTGTCCGACCTCACGTCGAAGGCGGTGATTAAAGTATGCAAAGAAACGTTTGCCAGGCATGGGATACCGCTCACGGTGATGAGTGACAACGGTCCCTGTTTTTACAGCCAGGAATGGTCTGATTTTGCCCGCCTATACAACTTTTGTCACGTAACCTCCAGCCCCCACTACCCGCAGTCAAACGGGAAGGCCAAAAAAGGGATCCATATCGTCAAGAGATTACTATGCAGGGCTGCAGACTCAGGCTCCGACTTCAACCTGGCGCTGCTGGCATACAGAGCATCCCCGCTGTCCACTGGGTTGTCTCCCGCGCAGATGCTCATCATAGAATCATAGAATTTACAGTGCAGAAGGAGGCCATTCGGCCCATCGAGTCTGCACCGGCTCTTGGAAAGAGCACCCTACCCAAGGTCAACACCTCCACCCTATCCCCATAACCCAGAAACCCCACCCAACACTAAGAGCAATTTTGGACACTATGGTCAATTTATCATGGCCAATCCACCTAACCTGCACATCTTTGGACTGTGGGAGGAAACCGGAGCACCCGGAGGAAACCCACGCACACACGGGGAGGATGTGCAGACTCCGCACAGACAGTGACCCAAGCCAGAATCGAACCTGGGACCCTAGAGCTGTGAAGCAATTGGGCTATCCACAATGCTACCGTGCTGCCCTCATGAGTCATGAGTCGCACTCTGCGAACCACGGTTCTAGCCATCCATGTTCCAGACCTTGACCACCTCACGGTCATACAAAAGATGCAGCAACCTCGGGCCTAACAGAAATCAGCATACGACGCTCATGCCACGGATCTCCTCGAGCTGGTCCCAACTGATCGTGTTCGTGTGCAGTTGCCTGACGGCGGCTGGTCCGCCACAGCTGTGGTGGTCAAGCAAGTGGCCCTGAGATCGTTCCTCGTCCGCATGGCTGATGGCTCCTTCCTACGATGCAACAGACGGGCGCTGCGCAGAGTTCCACGCCCGCCACCTAACCATGATGTCCCGCCTCACACAATGCTTCCTCCGGACGTGCCCTACCACGAGGCCACTGATCTACCAGCAATCCTGCCAACCTCTGCGACCACCACACTGGCGGCAGTCCAGCCTATCCAAGTGCAGGCGGCCCCTGATCCACCCTTGAGGCGGTCAACCAGAATTCGTCGCCCGCCGCAGAGACTAAACTTATAGACTGAACTCTTGCACAACTGTGTTACCTTATCGTTTTGACCTCTGTAAATATCGTTGTTACCGTTTCATCGCCCTATATCTGCACTAGTGACACCTTCCTGTGTACTTAAGGTCATTTTAGCACATTCTGTATATAGTCACGCACATGTACACATCCACACGCACCTGCACCTTAATATTTATTATCTCAACACACACAATATAGCAAAAAAAAGGGGGGGGAGATGTCATAATATACATCTATGTATACAATGGAGTGCAGACAGGCAGTGATTGACACACAGGATGACCAGTAAGCACACAGAACAGAGCAGCCAATCACCAGACAGGACACGACCACTATAAAGCCAGAGGGCACCAGTTTTCCCGCTCTCTCGGGACCCAGCCTCTGAGACAGTCAGAGCTCGTGAGCTAGCCAGTGCCTATACCATGTGGTAGCTAGGTTAGTCCGGTCAGGCTAGTGTCAGGTCTCCAGTCAAGTCAGCATAATGTCAACCCACAGTTGAACATGTATAGTAGTTTGGATGTTGAATAAAATCGTGTTGCATTTTATCACGTGTTGGAGGTCTGTCTCTCGCTACACTGCATTAAGTGCAGTTCACCTTGACCCAGCCTACCCATCACATCACTACCCTCATCAATCATCTTTGTCACTTCCTCTAAAAACTCTATCAAGTTAGTGAGACAGAACCACCCCTTCACAGAACCATGCTGCCTCTCTTTAATACCCTCATTTGCTTCCAAATGGGAGTAAATCCTGTCTCGAAGAATCCTCTCCAATAATTTCCATACCATTGGCGTAAGGCTCACCGGCCTGTAAATTCCTGAATAGATATGTTTGATTATTGTGCTTTATAACTTAGGCTATATAACTAAGACTATTAGCTGCAGAGAATAGATTGGCAGCTGGCAGTATCTGTATCATACTATGGACTGCACTCTGACAACCATGAGAGAATTCTTCACATGCCTGTTAACACAATTGTGCAAATCCTTGCTCCAATCTTGGAAATTTGAATTTGTTTTATGGATCCCATAGGCATTCTTTTTTTAATATAAATTTAGCGTACCCAATTCTTTTTTTCCAATTAAAGGGCAATTTAGTGTGGGCCTACCCTGCACATCTTTTGAGTTTTGGGGATGAGACCCAGGGAGAATGCAGACACAGGGAGATGTGCGAACACCACACGGACAGTGACCAGGGGCCGGGATCAAACCCAGGTGGGTCCTCGGCGCCATGAGGCAGATCCATGAGTATTCTTTAATATAGTTTGACAATAATGTTAAATGTATGTAGTGTAAAAATCAACTTTCTAATTTGCTGTCACACCACACCATTCCAAAGTCAGATTTGGATCTGAGTCTGGGGATAAATTGCCATTTTCTCAGCACTGTGGAAGTGGCAACAATTTTACAATTAAACAAAAGCAACAACTTAACCTGCTATTGTGGATTTATTGGAATCTTACTCTAAAAGAGGTGTTTCTGGAGGCAATGATCTTATGTTCAAAACCATTTATTTACATGCTAACTATTTACAAAGGTTAAATAAGATCAAGACATAGCTCGAGCTCTTCCGCGTGATGTTTTGCACTCAGCTCCTCTCAGCAAGTGGCACCACTGTATCCTAGCTCCCTATGCACATGTTCGGTAGCTATCATTAGAGTTAATCCCTTACTCTACACCTTCCCCTCTTTCCCCGAGTCTTTATCCCCATATTATTATACACAAATTCACTTATAAATCTCTAAATGTCTCTTCTCTTAAAGGACATGTCTCTTTGGTGGTTTCACCAGTTTCCCTGAACAAGTGCCGAGCTCTTTCTGAGATAGATGGGGGTCCCATTCCGCATGAGGTCAGTTTGTGGGGGTTGTCACTTCTTGTTTCCCTTATTTGTGGTTATATAGATGTGACGTCCTCTTGAATTTCGGGGTACTCTTCCATGCTGTTAATAGTTTTCTCTCCATTGGAATTAGGATAGATCTGTTCCTTTGAATGATTCCTGACTATGTCTTGACCAGATAGGATTTCAGTTACTGTGTCTTCTCAATTACCGTACTAGCACAGTTCTGGTCTCTGATATATATACATGTCTCTTCCCCTTCCAGAATTAGAACGTCTTGAGCCCTATGCTTAAAAGTATGAAATTGACTTGCTCAGTAGACTTATTCCTTCTTCCGAGCTCAATCATGGTCTTGCACCATGATAGTTGGGGCTGGAAAGGAAGTCAGATCTTTAGTCCATGGCACATCAGCGAGGCTGGTTAGGTTGGAGTTATTTTCCTTAGAGCAAAGAAGGCTGGGAATGGGGGTGGGGGAGAGAACCTGATAGAAGTGTACAAAATTATGAGTGATGTGGATACGGTGGTTAGGAATAACGTTTTCCCCTTCTTAGAGAGGGTTGTAATCAGGAGACATAGATTTAAGGTAAGGGGCAGAAGATTTAGAGGAAATTTGAGGGAAAACATTTTCATCTGGAAGGTGGTGGGAATCTGGAACTCACTGCCTGAAAGAGTGGTAGAGGCGGGAACCCTCATAACATTTCAAAAGAACTTAGATGAGCACTTGAAATGTCATAGCATACAAGGCAACAGACCAAGTGCTGGAAAGTAGGCTGAGAATAGATAGGTGCTTGATGGCTGGTGCAGACACGATGGGCCGAAGGGCCTCTTTTTGTGCTGTAAAACTCTGCGACAATGACGGTCATAACTCTATATACCCCATTGTGGACAATGAACTCAAAATTAATTAACTTGACACTCTATTGTTTTCCTTTCTGCGCCTAGTGGTACACAAGACAGACTTTCATTTGATTCCATAATGAACTTTACCTGGAACATGTGGCCAGCCTGAGGGGTGCCACACTGCATCAAGCATGGCTGACTGGGAGTCTCACTGGCCAACAAGTACCTATCTATTCTAATCCCATGTTTAGCACTTGGTCCTTTGCTTTGTAAGCTACGGCATTTCAAATGCTCATCTAAATGCTTCTGAAATGTTGTGAGGGTTCCTGCCTTTCCCACCCTTTCAGACAGTGAGTTCCAGATTCCCAGCATCCTCTGGGTGAAAAAGGTTTTCCTCAAATCCCTTCTAAATCTCTTGCCCCTTACCACCTGCCATTGGTAAGTTGGAAAGATTTTGTAAGTCGATACTCAACCTGTTGGCTACATTATGGACACACTTTCCTTGGTCATCATGTCCTGGGGTGGGAGTCGAACCCAAAACCTCTGGCTCAGAGGCAGGGGCACTACCCACTGCACCATACAACCTCCATGATACTCTATACCACAAAATAATTACTGTTATCCAACACATTGACAAATCAGCATGTTTGTTATGTTTATATTTTGAGGTTCATTACGGTGTGCACCTCAAGCCTGTACTAAAATCATGAATGGCTGTACGAAAGGATTTTACTAAATTGATGGAATAAATGAAACCACTAGTAGAAGATTTATGTGGAAGAGTACTTTTTGTGACAGCAGTTCTTAAAAAGATGAATGATTTTAATAAAATTTATCCCTTCTGGAGCCATTTAAGCAGTATTCTCTCTTTTATTAACCAGCAGTGCTGGTAATCACAATTCAACTGATAATATCCCATTGTGTTAAGCCTCACCTTCTACATCATTGCAGATTTTTTAACAGAGATGATCAATCCCTCTAGAATTATGAAATCAACAGAATTCCGATCAAAATTCTGAAGAAATACATTTAACATCAGCTAGTTAATCATTTCTTTAATGTGCATTCTTCATTTCAAAGAACCATAGAATCCCTACAGTGCAGAAGGCAGCGAATCGGCCCATCGAGTCTGCACCGACTTCGAGTGAGCACTCTACCCACATCCACTCACCCGTTGTTATAACCTGCCTGCTTACCATTGGCTGGGGACTAATGACAATCCCACAATCCTGTGGGAGTATGAGCTTCCCCAATGAGGGGGGGCGGAGAAACCATTAGTAAACTCCATGTATAAATAAAGCTGGCCAGTTTGGAACCAGCAGGAAGGAGTGTGCAGCAAGGGAAGTTGCTGCTGCTGTTATATATATATGTTATTGTAAATAAATGTTATTACTTTGTATCCTTAAAACTCGTGCTGGATTCTTCGTGGCCCTCACAAAACCCGTCTACCCCGACCTTTCCCCGTAACCCCCTAACCTAAACTGCACATCCCTGGACACTAAGGGGCAACCTTTCATGGCCAATCCACCTAACCCGCACATCTTTGGACAGTGGGAGGAAACCAGAGCACCCGGAGGACATGCATGCAGATACGGGGGAGAACGTGCAAACTCCACACGCACAGTCACCCTGTGACGCTGTGAGGCAGCAGTGCGAACCACTGTGCCACCATGCTGTCCATTTCTTCCTTTAAACAGTAACCTTCATTTTACAGAGTGAGCAGTTGACTTCCTCCAATGATATTTTATATCTACGCATACATACAAATCTGATCAATCACTTTTCTAAAGTTAGACCTTCTGCTAACACACACTCGCCCGCGAATGAATTTGTCACAATACTCTATCAAATACTCTGCTGAATATTTTGACTAATCTTTCATTTTGGAATCTCGCTTTCCCTAGATGCTGCAATCGGAGTATATTTGGTCACGCTTCATTGTATCTTTTATGAGTTGTGTCAGAAAAGGAAGCAAAATGTGCCTGAACTTCTGTGGAGCTGCAATCAGAGTTGGATTACCACTCCACTCCTACTTTCTTACCTCAAAATCCTTTTGATCCCATCTCGCCCAACCTCAGGCTGGGTGAGAACTGTGCAAGCAGTACTTTCTTGGGGCCTTCAGTCAAGGTCTTCAGAGTCAGATGCAAGTTTAAAGGCCCAGCCCCTTTAAGCCAGGGAAAAGGTACGTTTGTCAAGTAAGTGGTTAGAAACTGGTGCAGGGTTTGGGCAGCTGGGAGGTGGGGGAGCGGGCGATACAGGCCATTGGGCAATCGGGAGGGGTCACGGAGTTGGGATTGGGGGTGGAGCAGGCAGTAGTGGGGCAACGGGCAATTGGTGAGGGTTGGTCAGTGCGGGGGTGGTGGAGGGTGCGGGTCAGGCAGTCAGAGGAGGACAACAATCATGTGGGGGTCAGAAGTCGGATGTCGAACAGGTCAGACAGTTATGGATGGGGGGTGGTGTGTCTGGACAGCCATGAGAGTGCAGTTGTCAGGTCGGGCCAGGCCCGGGAGGGTATTCGGAGATTGGGGGATCACTTGTGGGGGTTGGGAGAGTGATGGTATGGGTCTGAACAATAGTTACCCAGAAGCTAGAAATAGTTTTAATTCTTCTGACCTTTTCTGGGTAGCTATTGATGTAATATAGTTGAAATCATCCAAATTTTGTAATTTAATCACATTTGCGGATGGTTCACACTGCAGGGAAATTGCCTCTGGGAGGTTTGCACTTCCTGGGCAATTGTGCAAACCTTACCTTTTGGGTGGGGCAGGCAAGTGTGTGAGTTCTCCAGTGCATCTGTGGGGTACCCCAAAGTTACACTGCCCTGGTGCTCAGAGGTTACAGCCCAATGATTTGCCAATGTAATATGGTAATAATCCCATAATGGAACAGGAGCAGGAGTAGGCCATTTCGCCTATTGAACCTGCTCACCATTCATTAGGATCATGGCTGATCTGACACTTTCCTGCTTGTCCTCCATACTGTGCGACGCCCTGGTAAATCAAAAATCTGTCCAACTCAGTCTTCTTTTTTAAATTTAGAGTACCCAATTATTTATTTTTTCCAATTAAGGGGCAATTTAGCGTGGCCAATCACCCTATCAACCTAATCTGTGCATCTTTGGGGGTGAAACCTATGCAGACACGGGGAGAATGTGCAAACTCCACACGGACAGTGACCCAGGGCCGGGATTCGAACCCGGGTCCTCAGTGCCGCAGTCCCAGTGCTAACCACTGCACCACATGCCGCCCTTCTAAATCAGTCTTTTACATATTCAATGAGCTAACCTCCACTACTATCTGTGGAAGAGAATTCCAAAGACTAACAAATTTCTGGGAGAAGAAATTCCCCCTCATCCCTGTCTGACTTGAGAAGCCCCTTAGTTTTAAACTGTCCCCCTTACTTCTAGGTTCCCCCAGAAAGGGGAACATCCTCTCAGCATTCATCCTCTCAAGTCCCTTCAAAATCTTATATGTTTCAATAAGATCACCTCTCACTCTTCTAAACTCCAATGAGAATAGGCCCGACCTAATCAACCTGTCCATATTTTCCATTCCAGGAATCAGTCTAGTGAACCTTCTCTAACTGATTCCAATGTAAGTACATACCTGAACTTCTGTGGAGTTGCAATCAGAATTGGATTGCCATTCCGCTCTTGCTTTCCTACCTCAAAATCTTTCGATTTGATCTCGCCCAACCTTACCTTAAGGCTGTGTTCATTTGTGCGGCAACACTAGGGGGAGCACTTCCCAATCAGGCTCACATGCAGTTAATTGACAGCATTAAAACAAACAAGTCGGCTTGGCACAGACTAAAAATTAAGTTCCAGTTACCCATTTTTAGGACTGTGCAGTCCTTAACCAATTCAGGTTCTTATATTTCATCCACCTAACATTTAACAACTGTTCCCTCTGTAAAGCATACTTCTAACAATTCAGTAATGATAAAGATATGTAATCAGGACATTTTAGTAAATGAGATTCTCAACTTCAAATGTGGAGAATTGATTATGACATTTAATTTAAGGATTTAATAGTTTTTGATAATCAATCACAAAGTATGTTGATTAAATTATTTAAGAAAAAATGAATGACCTAACATAGGGCTCAACATGATATCTCTGAGATTAAGAGTCCCATTATCTATGAATTGAGCTGCCCAGGCTTTGTAGAAGCTCCCTGGGCAAAGTCATAAGATATTGGATCTAATCTAAGAAGAAAGCACTCATATAAAATATCATTGAGATTGCAATTCCATCATAGATTGGGATATAGTATGTATTATTGCCAAAAAAGTATGTTTTTCTATATGCTACAGTACTGCACTGAAATGCACAGTGGAATTCCCATTAAAATGCCACTTGGTTACATTACAGGCAACATGCTGGCGTGGACATATTGGAATTCCCACTGGAGCTGCTCGCACTGCAGATTTCAATGCAGTGTGAGAATACATGGCAAACTCTTGCCTCTGACCAAAAAAGGCCCCATGTTCTATTCCCGTAGTTTAATCTAAAATAGTTTTCTGATTAACGTTTTCTATTCCTATAGTCACTTAATAGTATAGAACTTCAATATTGCTAAAGGAAAAGTGACATCCTGTGAAAGCTTTTCATCTTGCACTCATCAGGACATGTGCATGAGTGACAAATTTCTAAGAGTGCAAATGGTGTAACAAAAGGGTGTTTAATAAAAGAGTGTTGATTAATAATAATCTTTATTGTCGCAAGTAGGCTTACATTAACACTGTAATGAAGTTACTGTGAAAAGCCCCTAGTCGCCACATTCTGGTGCCGGTTCAGGTACACAGAGGGAGAATTCAGAATGTCCAAATTACCTAACAGCACCTTAGTGGTGATTAGTTGGCAAATTGACTGCCATTGGTAAGTGTTGCCATGGAGAATGCATCAGGGAGCTATTCCCCATGCTTTGCTTTCATTTATAAAAAGGTGCAATGCCTGGACATATTCTTTTTGCTTGCAGAGGACATGTCCCGGAATATGAATATCTGTAGCCTCTAGCAAGCATATGAGAGTCACATTGTGAGTCTCCCTGGTAACCTTAATTTGGTTGTTGGTGCAATTCCTAGCATGGCATGTGCTGTCCAATCACAGAATCACATCTAATGTTAGAAATGTGTGCTCTGTCTATTGCGAACATCCGAAGAAACATGCTGTTTGTTACACTCTGCCAGTCTTTGGGATGCATGGTCTACATACCAGCCATTGCATTGGCACTGATATTTAAATATCACATCACACATTTACATGGTAAGCAGAATATCTTCTTCTGAACAGTATAAAAGAGCACAAAGAGAGCAGTGGATATCCAGGATAAAAGAGCACGAAGTGAGCGGCAGAGACCCAGGGTAAAAGAACATAAGGGGAGCAGAAGATACTCAGGCTAAAAGACCATGGAGAGCAGTGGAGTATTGAGAAGAGTGAGAGGGGAGTGCTGGAGATCTAGGATAAAAGAGCAGAAAGGCAGCAGCGGAGACCTGGCCCATCAGAGTGCGGGGGGAGTGCCAGGTATGTGGAATAAAAGAGTGTGATGGAGGCGAAAGAGCAGTGGAGACCCAAGATAAACGAGTGATGGAAATCTTGGATAAAAGAGCTTGGGAGGCCAGTCTGTGACATCCAGAGCGGACTGACTGCGTCTGAGAAAATCAAAGTGTGGCATCATAGGAACAGGCAAGCGATTGGCTGGTTAGAATTCTACTCGTTCCACTTCTGAAATTCTGGTGATTTATCAGTAATTGTACTAATGAGATTATTATTAATAGAATCATAGAATGTACAGTGCAGAAGGAGGCCATTCGGCCCATCGAATCTGCACCGGCCCTTGTAAAGAGCCACACCTCCACCCTATCTCCGTAACCCAGTAACTCCACCCAACTTCGTTGGACACGAAGGGCAATTTAGCATGGCCAATCCACCTAACCTGCACATCTTTGGACTGTGGGAGGAAACCGGAGCACCCGGAGGAAACCCACGCAAACACGGGGAGAATGTGCAGACTCCGCACAGACAGTGACCCAAGCCAGGAAACGAACCCGGGTCCCTGGAGCTGTGAAGCAGCAGTGCTAACCACTGTGCGAGTGCAGTAAGGTTTACTTGCAGAAATAAAGCTTATTAGTAGTATCACAGAATCAAACATTAACCTCTTCACTAAGAAATAAATTGGTAATATTTGAAAATGGAGATTGTTGGATTTTTATTTCACATAAGTCATAATTTAGATGAATGACAGAACAGGCTTGAGAAGTAGAATGGCCTTCTCCTGCTGTTATGTTCCACACTCAGGCTTCAATTGAGAGTTACAGCCTAGCTGGGTCATGAGGAAAGTGTGTAAGTCTAGTTTTCAAGGAGATCTCTGTCCATTATATTGTGTTGAAATTGCTGTTTGTGAGATCAACGGGGGTTGGGGAGTAGCGTGTGCAAGCTGTTGTCTGCACTAACTGCACTAGTCTGCACTAACGTTATCGATGAAGATGAACATCTTGCCAAGGTCATCCCCACACCCCCACTACTTGCCTTCAAACAACCGCGCAACCTCAAACAAACCATTGTTTGCAGCAAACTACCCAGCCTTCAGAACAGTGACCACGACACCACACAACCCTGCCATGGCAATCTCTGCAAGACGTGCCAGATCATCAACATGGATACCACCATTACACGTGAGAACACCACCCACCAGGTACGCGGTACATACTCGTGCGACTCGGCCAACGTCGTCTACCTCATACGCTGCAGGAAAGGATGTCCCGAACGTGGTACATTGGCGAGACCATGCAGACGCTACGACAACGAATGAACGGACATCGCGTGACAATCACCAGGCAGGAATGTTCCCTTCCAGTCGGGGAACACTTCAGCAGTCAAGGGCATTCAGCCTCTGATCTCCGGGTAAGCGTTCTCCAAGGCGGCCTTCAGGGCACGCAACAACGCAGAATCGCCGAGCAGAAGCTTATAGCCAAGTTCCGCACACATGAGTGCGGCCTCAACCGGGACCTGGGATTCATGTTGCATTACATTCATCCCCCACCATCTGGCCTGCGAAATCCTACCAACTGGCCTGGCTTGACACAATTCACACCTCTTTAACCTGGGGTTACCCCATCTCTGGATCTGTAAAGATTTAATCACCTGCTAATGCTCGCATTCCAAGCATTGTCTGGCATCTTTGAATCTGTCTATATATGTGTTTCTGGAACATACCTCTTCATTCACCTGAGGAAGGAGCAGCACTCCGAAAGCTAGTGACATCGAAACAAACCTGTTGGACTTTAACCTGGTGTTGTAAAACTTCTTACTGTGCTCACCCCAGTCCAACGCCGGCATCTCCACATCATGCACTAACTTTAGTTTCAAAGCATGTGTTTTTTTGAGACAGTCCCCAGCCAAAAGAGGAACTAAAACTTTGAGTTTCTGGAAAAGGCGGTTTGTAACTTTGGATTCCTGGCCATGACATCAGACTTCTGGGAAATCAAACCGTGACCTCAGGTTGCAAAGGAAAAGGAAGCTGATTGGGGGTGGGGGATTGGGGGTGGGCGGAGAGAGAAACATAATTCTCTCAGAGATCAGATTTTAGCAGGAGCACAAACAGGTAGGCTGTGGGGAGCTAAGTGGGTGAGACAACTTAAAAGACTGGAACCTGATGACCATGGTGAGCTGAGCTAAGGAGGTTCTGCGGAAGTGTACCTTTTTGAAGATAATCATATCTGTGGAACTCAGATAGCGTAACATCTGAGGTGATGTGATGACCAAATTCTGCAAGAAGGAAAGGTGTTGAACTCTACCTGAGGGACACAGAGTTGTGAAGGACTGTAGCTGTACCTGGTACCATAAGTGTAAACAGGACTGTTTGTAAATCTGTGAGATCGAGCTTTGTTGTACATAGAACATAGAACATAGAACATAGAACAATACAGCGCAGTACAGGCCCTTCGGCCCACGATGTTGCACCGAAACAAAAGCCATCTAACCTACACTATGCCATTATCATCCATATGTTTATCCAATAAACTTTTAAATGCCCTCAGTGTTGGCGAGTTCACTACTGTAGCAGGTAGGGCATTCCACGGCCTCACTACTCTTTGCGTAAAGAACCTACCTCTGACCTCTGTCCTATATCTATTACCCCTCAGTTTAAAGTTATGTCCCCTCGTGCCAGCCATATCCATCCGCGGGAGAAGGCTCTCACTGTCCACCCTATCCAACCCCCTGATCATTTTGTATGCCTCTATTAAGTCTCCTCTTAACCTTCTTCTCTCCAACGAAAACAACCTCAAGTCCGTCAGCCTTTCCTCATAAGATTTTCCCTCCATACCAGGCAACATCCTGGTAAATCTCCTCTGCACCCGCTCCAAAGCCTCCACGTCCTTCCTATAATGCGGTGACCAGAACTGTACGCAATACTCCAAATGCGGCCGTACCAGAGTTCTGTACAGCTGCAACATGACCTCCCGACTCCGGAACTCAATCCCTCTACCAATAAAGGCCAACACTCCATAGGCCTTCTTCACAACCCTATCAATCTGGGTGGCAACTTTCAGGGATCTATGTACATGGACACCTAGATCCCTCTGCTCATCCACACTTTCAAGAACTTTACCATTAGCCAAATATTCCGCATTCCTGTTATTCCTTCCAAAGTGAATCACCTCACACTTCTCTACATTAAACTCCATTTGCCACCTCTCAGCCCAGCTCTGCAGCTTATCTATATCCCTCTGTAACCTGCTACATCCTTCCCCACTATCGACAACACCACCGACTTTAGTATCGTCTGCAAATTTACTCACCCACCCTTCTGCGCCTTCCTCTAGGTCATTGATAAAAATGACAAACAGCAACGGCCCCAGAACAGATCCTTGTGGTACTCCACTTGTGACTGTACTCCATTCTGAACATTTCCCATCAACCACCACCCTCTGTCTTCTTTCAGCTAGCCAATTTCTGATCCACATCTCTAAATCACCCTCAATCCCCAGCCTCCGTATTTTTTGCAATAGCCTACCGTGGGGAACCTTATAAAACGCTTTGCTGAAATCCATATACACCACATCAACTGCTCTACCCTCGTCTACCTGTTCAGTCACCTTCTCAAAGAACTCGATAAGGTTTCTGAGGCATGACCTACCCTTCACAAAGCCATGCTGACTATCCCTGATCATATTATTCCTATCTAGATGATTATAAATCTTGTCTCTTATAATCCCCTCCAAGACTTTACCCACTACAGACGTGAGGCTCACCGGTCTATAGTTGCCGGGGTTGTCTCTGCTCCCCTTTTTGAACAAAGGGACCACATTTGCTGTCCTCCAGTCCTCTGGCACTATTCCTGTAGCCAATGATGACATAAAAATCAAAGCCAAAGGTCCAGCAATCTCTTCCCTGGCCTCCCATAGAATCCTAGGATAAATCCCATCAGGTCCCGGGGACTTATCTATTTTCAGCCTGTCCAGAATTGCCAACACCTCTTCCCTACGTACCTCAATGCCATCTATTCTATTAGCCTGGGGCTCAGCATTCTCCTCCACAACATTATCTTTTTCCTGAGTGAATACTGACGAAAAATATTCATTTAGTATCTCGCCTATCTCTTCAGACTCCACACACAATTTCCCATCCCTGTCCTTGACTGGTCCTACTCTTTCCCTCGTCATTCGCTTATTCCTGACATACCTATAGAAAGCTTTTGGGTTTTCCTTGATCCTTCCTGCCACATACTTCTCATGTCCCCTCCTTGCTCGTCTTAGCTCTCTCTTTAGATCCTTCCTCGCTACCTTGTTGTATTGGCTATTTAAATGTTAGTTTATAGTTTGTACTGAATATAATTTGCCTGTTAATTGATGTTTAATCTATGTTGATTTTGGTTTGATTGTTAAAGTAAATGATATAAAAAGTGAAATTTTGTCCATCTCTTTCTTTCATTGAAGTTACTTGGTAAGTTCAGTTCTTATAGTTCATTTGTCTCAGTGCTAAAAAAAAAGTCAATAACAAACAGGTAGTATTTTGGCGAAGGGTCTGTGTTCTGAAGAGACTATTGAGCTGAATTGTCCAGCAGTTGAAAATATGAAAGCTAGGATGAGTTTGAATATGTTTTTGAAACATTATTGCAAATATTTATTGAAAAGATGTAAGCTGGTGAAGCTGAAATAAATTATTTAACATTTTAGATGGATAAAGCCTTGCAGGTGAAGAAGGTGCTACAGCAGCGGGGTCGAGGGGTGGGGGGGGGGGGGGGGGGGGGGGGCAGGTTAGCTCTTCCGAATTTAATGAACTACTATTGGGTGACAAATATAGCCATGGTGAGAAAGTGGGTAGTGGGGGAGGGGTCGGTATGGGGGCAGACAGAGGCAGCCTCTTGTAAAGACACGAGTTTGGAGGAATTGTTGACAGCTCCTTTTCTGTTCTCGCTGGCCACGTACTCCACAAGCCCGGTAGTGGTGGTGGCCCTGAGGGTGTGGGGGCAGTGGTGGCAGCACCTGAGGCTGGAGAGGGCCTCAGTTTGGGCACCGAACTGTGGGAATCACCAATTTGTTCCGGGGGGGGGGGGGGGGCTGAATGGGGGGTTTTGGGGGTGGCAACGAGCGGGAATTGAACGGTTTGTGGATCTATTCATTGAGGGCAGCTTTCGGAGCTTGGATGGGTTGGTGAAGGAATTTGAGTTGCCCACCGGGAATGGGTTCTGGTATTTGCAGGTGAGTGATTTTGTCCAGAAGCAGCTACCATCCTTTTCCTCACCTGCCGCCCCAGAGGCTACAGGACAAGGTGGTGTCAAGAGCACCATCCCGTACCAACATCCCATATCAGCCTCCCCGAACAGGCACCGGAATGTGGCGACTAGGGGCTTTTCACAGTGACTTCATTTGAAGCCTACTTGTGACGATAAGCGATTTTCATTTCATTTCATTTTTTTTCATTCAACAGGGGTAGGGGTGGGTAAAGTGTCAGAAATTTACAAGGAGTTGATGGATTGAGAGGGGTAATGAAGCGCAAGTAGGATGAAGAGTTGGGTAGGGAGTGCGAGGAGCCTCTGAGGAGGATGAATGCATCCTCGTCGTGTGCTAGGCTTAACCTTATTCAGTTTAAGGTGGTCCACAGGGCGCACAAAACACTGGCCAGGGTAAGCAAGTTTTTTGAAGGGGTGGAAGATAGGTATGGGCGTTGTGCAGGTGGGCCCGCGAATCATGTCCATATGTTTCGGGCTTGTCCGAAGCTTGGGGGAATCTGGCAGGAGTTTGCCGACGTTATGTTGGAGATCCTGAAGGTGAAGGTGTTCCCGAGTCCAGAAGTGGCGATCTAGGGAGTGTCAGAAGACCCAGGAGTTCAGGGGGCGAGACAGGCTGATATTTTGGCCTTTGCATCCCTGGCAGCCCGGAGATGGATCTTATTGGAATGGAGGGACTCTGGGCCCCGAAACCAGGAGTGCGGGTGAGTGACCTGGCAGAGTTTCTCAGGCTGGAACAGATAGAGTTCGCATTGAGAGGCTCTGTGGAGGCGTTTGCCCAGAGATGGCAGCTGTTCATCGACTTCTTTGAGAACAGTTAAGATGTCAGCAGTCAGGGGAGGGGGGGCAATAAAATGGGGAGGTAGGGGAGCTGGGGAGTAGGGGAACGGGGTGGTGGGGTGTTGGGTATTTAGTTGATTTGGTTATTTGCAGCCCTGTTGGCTTGTTTTGTGGTTGTGTTTGATGTATAAATATATAAATGCCTCAATAAAATATATTTTTTTAAAAACATCTTGGATGGATGTCACAGCTTCATGGAGAGAATATATTAAGTAGTGGCTCAGTGAACACTTTCTTAATGAATACGTACGCAAAAAATGAATCAAATTACACTTTTTCAGCAACCAGAAATCTCTTACAATATTCAAAGTGTGCTTAAGATGCCTAACATGGAGCATCTGCCAAAACAATTTACCACATTGTTGCTAACTTTGCCTTGGTTTAATTGCTCTGTTTTATCACCTTTGCTCTTGAGTCACCAGGTACCTTTATGATACCGCCACGTGGTTCAAGTCCGAGTAATGATCAATAATCCAATACACCGCTTAGTAAGATTTAAATCAAAGCACATTTATTCTACACAGTAATCGCTACTCATGCACAGATTCTATGTCTAAGCTACTACTTACAACTAACAGGCCTATACTTAACTTGGAACTGGCCCACCAGGTCAGGGAAACAAATGGCCTTTTGTTCGGGTTCTGAGCCTGCGGGTTTCGAAGTTGGTACAGATTGGTAGCTAGGAGCGCCTAACTCGTAGCGAGCGTTGAAGTAAGACTTACAATTTTGAGCGGCTGTTGAAGAGTGAAGAGCGAGTGAAGAGAGCTGCAAGCGGTGGAAGAGAGCTGGAAGAGAGCGCCTTGAACTTGGGGCTCAATTCTTATAGTCCCCAGGGGCTTCCCGCCTTTCGGGGGGGACCCTGTACCTGGTCCCAAGTGATTGGACTTTGTCCCAATCACTTGGTTCGATTTTCTCCAATGCTGGAGCGGTTCCCTGATCGATGGGCGGTCTTGAGGTGGTCGTTCGCCTCCTTTTGTGTAGGCTTCTGCTGGCGCCGAAGAGTCTGGTTTTGCTTTATGTGTCTAAATGTTGCTTATTGTTCCCGGGGATTGCTCATTAATATGCAGATGGCTGGTGTTTTGTTATGCTGATGGTTGCTGGTATCGATCTTGTCTGGCCTTTCCAGAGGTAAATACAGTCAACCTGCAGCTGCTCGTTTTTGTCCTGTTGGCTGACTTTCCCATCAGCCTTTGCCATTCGCCATTTTAAATCGGGAGTTAGCTATTTTAAGTGGCTACAACATGTTAATAGTGATGAATCTTTTAAGTACAAATTTAGAAATCTAAGGAACTACACAATCATATTCTTTGGATATATTAAAACAGTTTTCCTTTTTTTAAATATATTTTATTCCAAACATTATCAAATTCTCACATACAAAGGTATAACTATATAATGCAAACATTGTCATTTTTATTTTAATCAAGTAACAGTAACGATCCAAACTCACCTATCCCCCCTCAGCCCGACTATCCTCCCTCCCTCAGTCCCTCCCCATCTAATCCACCACCACCCCGCAACTACTGGACATGAACAGGTCCTTAATGAAAGCGATGAACGGCATCCACCTGGAATGGAACCTTTCTTCCGACCCCCTCAAGATATATTTAATCTTTTCCAATCTCAAGAATTCTGTCAGGTTTCCCAACCAAGGCCATGGGAGCTACATCCAAGAAGGGCTCGCCTCCAGGTCACCAAGGAGGCAAAGGCCAAGACATCAGCCCTCCTCCCCTCAAGGAGCTCTGGGAGTCTGACACCCCAAAGAACGCCACCAGCGGACATGGCTCTAGTTTGACCCCAACGATCTCTGGCATGGGCTCAAAAAACAAGACCCAGAACCCAACTAGTTTGGGGCAGGACCAGAACACGTGGGAGTGATTTGCAGGCCCTCCTGAACGACACTCACACCTGTCCTCCACCCCAGGGAAGAACCCACTCTTGTGCATTTTAGTTAAGTCCACTCTATGTACTATTTTAAACTGTATCAGGCTCAGCATAGCGCAGGAGGAAGTAAAATTCACCCTATGATCTCACTCCACATCCCTCCCTCCAGACCTAGGCCCAGCTCTTCTTCCCACTTCCCCTTCACCACTTCTAGACACGGTTTCCCCGTTTCCAGCAAACACTCAGATATATCGGAGATCTTCCCTTGTGCCATCTCATCCCATGATAGCATTCTATCTATCAATGAGGGTATCAGCAACTGGGGGAAAAAAGACAGCTCTTTACGAATAAAGTTCTTCACCTGCAAATACCTAAATGCACTCACCCTCAGGAGTTGAAATTCCTCCTCCATCGCCTCTAGACCCGCAAACCTACCTTCCACAAATAAATCCCTGAACCTCACAACCCTTTTTCTGCTCCAGATATTGTGCACTGCGTCCATTCCCAACGGAGCAAACCTACGATTATCACAAAGTGGCAACAGTAATGACATATCCTCCAGTCCAAAATGTTGCCTAAATTGGTTCCAAACTCTTAAATAATACTACTACCACCGGGCACATCGAGAGCCTGGCTGGGGAGAACGGAAGAGGGGCTGTAACCAAAGCCTTTAATCACGACCACACACATGACTCCTTCTCCATTCATCCCCACCCCGGCCCGGTTCCTCAAACCATCTTCACACTTTCCCAATGATGGCCACCCAGTAATAGAGCATAAGGTTTGGCAGAGCCAACCTGCCCAATTGCCGCCCTCCCTGGAGGAAGACTCTTCTAATCCTGGGAGTTTTCCCCATCCAGAAAAAGGAAGAGATTAATCTATCAACTCTGACAAGAAAAGATTAAGGGAGGGAGATTGGAAGATATTGGAACACAGATAGAAACCTTGGCAAAATGTTCATTTTGACCGTGTTTATTCTACCGGCCAAGGATAGCGGGGGGGTACCTCTTCAGGTTCCCCTTCTCCTCCTCTACCAGGCTGGCCAAGTTCAGCTTATGTAACAGTGCCCAATCATGCTTCACCTGAATTCCTAAAAATCTAACCTTTGTCTTGGCCGGGTTAAAAGACAGCCTCACCATATCTGTCCTTTTCCACAAGGAATTCACCGGGATGATTTTGTTCTTGCTCATATTCAGTCTGTACACTGAGAATGATCTGGATTTTTACAACAGTTTTCTCCCATACCTGTGAGAGGATCAGAGACATACAACAACAAATCATCTGACACCCTGGGCGGGATTCCCTGAGCCTCCACGTTGAAATCGCGATCGGCGCAGTAGCGGAGAATAGGCGTCAAACCCGAGATCGGGTCCGATACCGCTCCCGCGATTCTCCGATCCCCGGAAAATCGCCGCCAATTGAGCGTGCGCGGTCAGTGTGGTGCCGGTCGGGGGCCATTGAAAGAGGCCCCCTCGGGATTCTCCAAGTATAGCTGGCCGAGTTCCCGATGGCGTGGCTCTCTCATGGTTCCACCCGGCGGGGACTCGGCGCGACGGCTGCAGACTCAGTCCACGACCGCCCTGATGGGGGCGGGTGGATCGTTCACAAGGGGGGCCTCCAGGACGGCCAGGCTACCGATCGGGGGCCAACGATCTGTGGGCGCGCGCGATCTGGGGGGGGGGGCCTATCGTTTTGGTGCCGGTCCGCGGTGTGGGTCAGCCATGTTGCGTGGGGCGGCCGCTGCTGTGCGCATGCGCGGACCCCCCGACCTGAAATGCAGGGCCCCGTGTCGGCAGCCAGAGCTGCGAGGACTACTCCGGAGCCCTGCTAGTCCCCTGCAAATCGGAGAATCACCCTGGACCTACACCAGGTAAGTCTAGAGTGATTTGCCTGCGCTTTTTCACGGGCGTGGGGACATCGTCCCATTATTGGAGAATCCTGCCCCCTATGTTCCTCACTCCCCCCCATACCTGACGATTTAAGCGCAATGACCAATGGTTTAATCGCTAGTGCAAACAATAATGGGGACAGCAGGCATCACTACCTTATGTCCCTGTGAAGTCAAAAATATCCTGAGCTCACCCCATTGGTCTGGACATTAGCCGTGGGGGCATTTTACAGCAGTTTTACCCAGGAAATAAATGTTGGACCAAAACAAAATACGACCTTGAAGACCACTTCACCCTATCAAAGGCCTTCTCCGCATCCATGGAGATGATTAACTGCAGCATCTGCTCCACAGAGGGCGACCCCTGGCCACATTCAAAAGTCTCCTGATAACCGCCGGTCCCAGACAAACCCTGTCTGGTCCTCAGTGATCACTTCTGGCAAGCACCCCTCCAAACATTTCGTCAAATAGGCCTATAACCCACACTCGAGGGAATCTTTGTCCTTTTTCGGGGTTGGAGAAATCGAGGCCTATGTTAGCATGGCCAGCAGTACCCCACTTAGCAGTGTGCCATTGAAGATTCCCAGTAAGCACGGCGCCAACAGGCTGCGGACTGTTTGTAAAATTCCGCTGGAAAACCATCCAGCCCCAGTGCTTTCCCCAATTGCATGGAACCAATACAGTCCATAACATCCTCCAATCCCAACGGTGCCTCCAGCCCCTCCCTCTCCACCCTTTCCACCACCGGGAAGTCGAATTGCTCCAGATCCGAGCTATGCTCTGGTCATTCAAACTTGTAGAGTCTCGATTAAAAACCTCAAAGGCTCCATTAATCCTGTCTGGAGCAGTAACCAGTTCTCCCCCCATCATCTTTAACCTGGGCTATTTCCCAGGTGGCTTACTGCCATCTCGATTGATGTGCCAAGAAATAACTAGCTTTGTCCCTGTGCTCAAAATGTCCCTCACGAACAGTGAAGTTGGCTCACCGCATTCCCGTCCTTTCAAGCACAAACATATTTGTAATAATAATAATAATCACTTATTGTCACAAGTAGGCTTCAATGAAGTTACTGTGAAAAGCTCCTAGTCACCACATTCCGACGCCTGTTCGGGAGGCCGGTACGGGAATTTAACCTGCACTGCTGCCTTGTTCTGCATTACAAGCCAGCTGTTTAGCCCACTGTGCTAAACCAGCCCATTTGTAGCCCCTTTCTCTCTGCCAATAACTCTGAAGTAGGGGCCACGGAATACTGCCGATCCATCTCCAAGATTAAGTCCACTAACCTCTGTTTTTCAGCCCTGCCAACCTTATTCCTGCGTATGATATTATTTCCCCTCTGACCACTGCCCTCAACGCTTCCCAGAACGTGGAAGGCGCGACTTCCCACTCTGGTTGGAATCCAAGTAGTTCCCTATGGCCGAAGCCACCCTTTCACAAAACCCCTTATCTGCCAGAGTGACGCGTCTGATTGAGGGGGGGGGGGGGGGGGTGGCGCTGTGCCTGGCCTGTCACCAATCGCATAGTCATAGTATGGAGCACAGTCCGACATTACAATGGCCAATCACCCAGCTCCCACCACCACCCAGGAGAAATGCTCTCCCCACTATAAAGAAATATATTCGGAGTACACCCAGTGCATGGGGGAGAAGAAGGAAAAACCCTCACCCTTGGGTGACTAAATCTCCATGGATCCACCTCCACCGGCTCTCCTATCTGTTCCATGAACACAGGCAACTCCCTTGCCATCCCAGAAGTAACGAGAAACCTGGAACTTGACCTGTCCATCCTCAGGTCTATACACAATTGAAACTTCCCCCCATAATCATCCTGTGTGAGTCCAGATCAGGTATGGCTGCCAACACTCTTGATAAAATCTGTGTCATCCCAATTTGATGCATTAATGTTTGCTATTGCCACTGACACACCCATCAGCACCCCACACACCATAACATAATGCCTCTAAGACCAAAGTACCAGTCATCGTAAAAGCCTTCCTCCTGTTGATCAAGATCACCACTCCTCTCAGCCTTGAATCAAAACTTGAGTGGAACACCTACCCCACCCACCTTTTCCTCAGTCTCGTATGATCCCTAATCTTCAAATTTGTCTCCTGCAAGAAGATTACCTCTGCATTCAAAGTCCTCAAATGAGTAAACACCCAAGACCTTTTAACCGGACTATTTAGTCCTTTAACGTTCCACATAACCAACCTCATGGGGGTGGGGGGTCTCTGGGCCCTCCCTTTAGTAGAATCAGCCATATCCCCGATGTGAGGACCTCTAACTGGGCCCCAACCTACCTCGAATCCAGGCCCACCCAAAATAGACACTGCTTCAACCTTCACACAGGTCCATATGTAAAGAGGCCCTTGTTGCCACCCCTCGACTCCCCGCTTGGTTATCTACCCAACAACCATCCCCCTTCCAAACATGCGCTAATCCCACCTCCCAGCTCAAGATGGGCACCCACTCCCTTCCCCTCCCACGCCCAACACAGAAAACCCAACCAACCTAAGGCCATTCATTGCCTTACCCCACAAACAAAACAGAAACCAATCCCACTCCAAGCATCTATCCACAACCCCCACCCCCACTTTGCTTCTGTTAACCAGCATAACTGCTAGCCAGGCAGCCCCTGTCCAGCAAGTCAAAGAATGAAAAAGGAAAACCCACCCAGACAGAGTCAGACACTCACTTACCCCAGTTCCTCATTCAAAAAAATTAAGAAGTCTTACAACACCAGGGTAAAGTCCAACAGGTTTGTTTCAAATCACTAGCTTTCGGAGCACAGCTCATTCACCTGAGGAAGGAGCTGTGCTCTGAAAGCTAGTGATTCTAAACAAATCTGTTGGACTTTAACCTGGTGTTGTAAGGCTTCTTACTGTGCTCACCCCAGTCCAACGCCGGCATCCCCACATCAAAAAAACCCAAAAAATACATATTAGGAAACAAAAGAGTCCACACCCCTCATCAATCAATGAAACTACCCCATACTATCATATGTGAGATGAATAAGAAAACGAGACTGCAAATAGCAAAACACATACAGCGGCAAGAACTATTAAATTGACCATGTGAAATTCCAAAAAAACTCCAAAACATCTCGTAACCACAATCAAATCGCTCCTAACCTGTTCCTTCTCACAAAGTAACTCACCTCCTCTGCTGTATTGAGGTACTGGTCCTTGTTTTTAAACATGACCCGTATCAAACAAAATATGTTTGTAAAGCAGCGCCTTGGCTTGTTGAACCCAGCTTGTCGCTTTGTCAGTTCCACCTAGATCCGCTCTTTATTGAGAAACCTATGAAGGTGGACTATTATCGCCTGCGGCGGATACCTGGATTTTGTTTGAGACCATAAGACATAGGAGCAGAATTAGGCCACTCGGCCCATCAAGTCTGCTCCACCATTCAATCATGGCTGATATTTTCTCATCCCCATTCTCCTGCCTTCTCCCCATAACCCCTGATCCCTTATTAATCAAGAACATGGGGTAGTTTTCTATCGTTGCGACCGGCGGGCCCGGTCCATCTCGGATTAGCGAAGACCCCCTCTCCCACCAACATCCCGAGTTCCTTTGCCACAAAATCTGTGGCACTCGGGCCTTCAATGCCCTCCAGTAGCCCGACAATCCCTAGATTTTGGCACCTGGACCTGTTCTCTCGGTCTTCAACTTTGGTTCTCAAATCCTTTTGGGTCTCTGCCATCAACAAAACCTCAGCCTCCAATGAGGCAATTCGGTCACTATAATCCAAAACCGCCTCTTCCACCTCATGGATCTTCACGCCTCATACCTCCATCCACTACTTAGCATCTCCAAAATTATCTGAAGGTGGGACACCGCTTCCTCAATTGTCGTGGAAAGATCATCGACTGCCTTTGTTTATGGAGCTTCCCCACAAGGAATTCCAGCAGTTTCTCTGTTGGTTCCAGGGAAGGCGTCGACAATCCGGAGGGCTCCGCCATGTACTTTTCTCCTCACCACTGCCGAATCTGCCGGTGTGGAAATGTTCTTAGTCAACTGTCTGGTTTTACCCCCTGCAGGCTTCCCACACCGGAGGAGAGCAAGTTAAAATTATTTTTTTCTTCCTGAAGTTACACCCGGAAATCGGGTGACAAGGGCCAAAAGCGCATCGCTAAACGGGAACTGCCTTGTACGTGACCACTCACATCATCCCTACCACTGGAAGTCCAACTGTTTTTCTTAATGGTAATTTTTTCTGTAACAGTGCTCTCGCCCTCATAAAATGAAAAAATAAATAAACGTGACCAAAGTCCCCGAGGACTATAGGTTGCTCTCCCCTATGAGAGAGAGCTGACTGCTGGTGATTTAACCTGAGAGTCACCACACTCAGGCGGGGGGCAAGGTTGAGAAGGTGGGGCCTTCATGGATAACCTCAAAAATACAGAACAAACCAATATCACAAGCATTCTAAAAAACAAAGTAAAAGTGTGAAAATGCACAATTTTAACGTGAAATATTACTTAGTATATGGCTCAATTTAAAATGGATTTGCTTTATAGGAAATGCCATTTGAAAAATCCATGCAAAATATTTTGAAGCAAATTGAATTCAGCCATTGCCATTTCATGAGCAAAAACCAGACACAGATACCACAAGATAAAACAAGCTGTCCAACTGCTTTCCTAGTTTTAGGTTTTATGATTACTTATAAGTATGAATTAACAAACATCTTAAATGGGAAATGGGCACAAATAATCTCACAAACTGTGTCTGTACATTTTCATAGAGTCACAGAGGCACTAAAGCACAGAAAGAGACCATTCAGTTCATTGAGTCCTTGGCTCTCTGTAGAACAATCCAATCAATCCCATCTCCCTGTTCTATGTCTGTAACCCAGTAAATTTATTTAGTTCAAGTGCACATTCAATTTTGTTTTGAATCATCCATCGCCTCCACTTCCACCACCCCTTTGAGCAGTGAGCTCTAGTTCATTACCGCTCACTGCCTAAGAATTCTTCCTCCTATTCCCCCCTCACCTCTTGCCCATAAACATAGGCTTCAATCTATGCCCCCTAGCCCTTACATCATCAGATATTCAGAAAAAAATGTTTCTACGTCTAAACCTGCCATAAATTTGTGCACCTCTATCAAATCTCCTTGCAATCTCCTTTGCTCCTAGAAGAACCAGCACCACCTTCCCCAACACAACCTTGCAGCTAAAATTAATTAAGCCTTGTGATGAACGGTTACTGCCTTATCATCATGTAAGGTGATGTCCCCTTTAAGACCGGGCTTGGAACCCTGGGGACTCCGCCTCTGGCTCCGCCCATCTGGGAGCCATACATAAAGGGCTGTCTCATGGTCTGTGTAACAGTCAGCTCTCGTCTCTAGCTCTAGCATAGTTATTAGTCTAATAAAGCCTTCTTTACAGTTTAATCTCTAAGCGTCATTATTGAGGGTACCTCAATTTATTGGACTAAACCAGATTCAGGATGGACGCAGGCCTAAAACCAGAGAAGCTCAATCTGAAAGCACGAACGCCGGAGGCGAAATAAATTTTTAAATACTGGCTGCGGTGCTTCGAGGCCTACCTGGACTCCGCAGAGACTCCCATCCTGGGGCCACGCAAGCTGCGTCTACTCCATGCCCGGGTGAGTCACAGAATCTCCGCCACGCTCGAAAAGGCAACGACTTATGATGAGGCGATCGAGTTGCTCCGCAAGCGGTTTGTCAAACCCATCAATGAGATGCACGCCCGGCATCTGCTCTCTACCTGCCGGCAGCGCTCGGGGGAATCGCTCGATGAGTTTGTTGAAAAACTCACCGCGCTTGCCAGGGACTGTGATCTTCAGGATGTGACAGGGGAAGTCCATATGAACCTGCACATCAGGGACACTTTCGTGTCCGGGATCCGCTCGACCTACATCCGGCAGCGGCTGCTCGAAAACGGGGCAAACGACCTCCAGGAGACGCTAATGCTCGCCTCCTCGCTGACGGTGGCCCGACATAACTTGGGTACGTACCCCGCGGACTCTGCCAGCCCCCCCCCGGACTTCCTCAGACTCAACCGTATTACCTGGCCTGCGCCACGCGGCGACCCGCTCACCATGGGGACAAACCATGCTACTTCTGGGGGCAGGGCCAGCACCCACGCCCACGCTGCGCAGCCCGCTCCGCAATCTGCAGCGACTGCGGGAAGAAAGGGCACTTTGCGAGGGTCTGCCTGGCCAGACCCAGGGGCCAGAAAAACAAAGAACAGCCGGCCCGTAAATCAGGATATCGGGCCCGCAGGCCTCGCAATGCTGCTGCGCACTGACCCGACACGCCCTCTTCTGACGCGTCATCAGCCTCGTGCGAATCATGGGAGCGGCCATCTTGTCGGCGGCCATCTTCTCGACCCGACACGCGCAGGCGGCGGCGGAGGCCATTTTACGAGTCCGACTCGGTTGAGGACTCCGACTACCCGCGACTGGGTGCGATCACCCTCGATCAAACTCGGCCAAAACACCTGCAGAACTCCATGATGCAGGTCCAGGTCAACGGGCACGACACTGCATGCCTCTTCGACTCCGGGAGCACGGAGCGCTTTATCCACCCTGAAACGGTAAAGCGCTGCTCCCTACGCACCCATCCCGCATCCCAAACCATAGCCCTCGCATTTGGGTCCCACTCGGTACAAATCACGGGGTACTGTATTGTGGATCTCTCGATCCAGGGCGCCAAATACACCCGTTTCAAATTTTATATCCTCCCTCACCTCTGTGCCCCCCTGCTGCTCGGACTGGATTTCCAGTGCAGCCACCGAAGCCTGACACTGAAGTTCGGTGGACCCTTGCCCCCCCCCCCCCTCACGGTATGCTGCCCTGCTACACTGAAAGTCGCACCCCCCTCGCTATTCGCGAACCTCACTCCTGACTGTAAGCCCGTCGCCACCAGGAGCCGGCGCTACAGTGCCCAAGATAATACTTTTATCAAGTCAGAGGTCGCGCGTTTACTGGGAGAGGGGGTCATCGAGGCTAGCAACAGCCCTTGGAGAGCGCAAGTGGTGGTAGTCCGGTCCGGGGAGAAGAAACGGATGGTCGTGGATTATAGCCAGACCATAAACCGATTCACGCAGCTTGATGCGTACCCCGTTCCTCGCATCGCGGAAATGGTAAATCGGATCAGCCAATATAGAGTCTTTTCCACGGTCAACCTCAAATCCGCCTACCACCAGCTCCCCATTCGACCAAAAGACCGCCCCTATACTGCCTTCGAAGCAGCCGGCCGGCTCTTCCACTTCCTCAGCGTCCCCTTTGGTGTCACAAATGGGGTCTCCGCCTTTCAAATGGCGATGGATCAAATGGTGGACCAGTACGGTTTGCGGGCTACATACCCGTACTTGGACAATGTCACCATCTGCGGCCATGATCAGCAGGACCACGACGCTAACCTCAAAAAGTTCCTCCAGACTGCCCAAGCCCTTAACCTGACCTATAACGAGGGCAAATGCATTTTCCACACCACCCAGCTGGCCATCCTCGGCTATGTCGTGGAAGACGGGGTCCTAGGTCACGACCCCGACCGCATGCGCCGCCTTAAGGAACTCCCTCTCCCCCGCAGCCTCAAGGCCCTCAAACGGTGCTTGGGGCTTTTTTCCTATTACGCCCAGTTGGTCCCCAAGTATGCGGACAAAGCCCGCCCACTCCTAAAGACCACCACTTTTCCCCTCTCAGCTGAGGCTCAATTGGCCTTCAACCGCATCAAGCCCGACATCATCAAGGCCGCCATGCACGCGGTGGACGAAACCATCCCTTTCCAGGTAGAGAGCGATGCATCAGACATTGCCCTGGCTGCTACCCTCAATCAAGGAGGCAGACCAGTAGCGTTCTTCTCCCGAACCCTCACCGCCTCCGAGGTTCGACACTCTGCAGTCGAAAAGGAGGCACAAGCCATTGTGGAGGCTGTACGGCGCTGGAGACACTACCTAGCCGGTAGGAGGTTTACCCTCGTCACCAACCAACGGTCGGTCGCCTATATGTTCGATAACACGCAAAAGGGCAAAATAAAAAACGATAAAATTTTGAGGTGGAGGATCGAACTCTCCACCTACTCGTACGATATCAAGTATCGTCCAGGGGAGCTCAACCAGCCCCCAGATGCCCTGTCCTGCGGCACATGCGCCAACGCGCAGGAAGACCGCCTGCAAGCCATCCACAATGACCTCTGCCACCCGGGGGTTACCCGGCTCGTCCATTTCATCAAGTCCCGCAACTCAACCAAGGAGGTCAAGGCCATGGTCAGGGCCTGCCAAGTCTGTACGGAGTGCAAACCGCACTTCTATCGGCCAGACAAGGTTCGGCTTGTGAAGGCCTCGGGCCCCTTTGAGCGACTGAGCGTGGACTTCAAGGGGCCCCTCCCGTCCACCAACCGTTCTGCCTATTTCCTCACCGTGATCGATGAGTTCTCCTGTTTCCCATTCGCCATTCCCTGCCCCGACATGACCTCAGCCACGGTGATTAAGGCACTGCACAGCATCTTCATCCTGTTCGGTTTCCCCGCTTATATCCACAGCGACCAGGGTACATCGTTCATGAGCGATGAACTGCGTCAGTATCTGCTCAGCAAAGGCATCGCCTCGAGCAGAACGACCAGTTATAACCCGCGGGGAAACGGGCAGGTGGAGAGGGAGAACGCGACAGTGTGGAAGGCTGTCCTTCTGGCCCTGCGGTAGAGAAATCCCCCAACCACCCGCTGGCAGGAGGTCCTACCCGATGCCCTACACTCCATTAGGTCACTCCTCTGCACGGCCATGAATGAGACCCCTCACAACCGATTGTTTCTCTTCCCCAGGAAGTCTACCTCCGGGGTCTCGCTTCCACCTTGGCTGATGGCTCCGGGACCTGTTCTTCTCCGGAGGCATGCGAGGAGCCATAAAACGGGCCCCCAGGTTGAAAAGGTCCGACTGCTCCACGCCAACCCCAGTTACGCCTACGTGGAGTACTCCAACGGCAGGCAAGATACGGTTTCCCTCCGGGATCTGGCACCCGCTGGATCCTCCACCACAGACGCCCCTTCCCGCGCCGCTCCCCTGCAGGATCCGACGCCCCCTACAACACCCCCCCTTCCGGCCCTACCACCCGTTGGTGAGCCCCTACCATGCACCCCCCTTTACACACCCCGCCGGCGCCGGCACCACTACCCCCGGCCCTGTCTACTTCCCCTGCCCCGACCCGGACCGAAGCTCCAACCGCTGTGCTCCCGGATGTGCCCTCAACCGGGACGTCCGTGCCCGCCGCACCACCGCCCGAATTGAGGAGGTCGAGGAGGATCCGGCCACCGAGACGGATGGACCTATGATGGCACTTCACCCCCGCCGGACTCTTTTTTAAACAGGGGGTGAATGTGATGAACGGTTACTGCCTTGTCATCATGTAAGGTGATGTCCCCTTTAAGACCGGGCTTGGAACCCTGGGGACTCCGCCTCTGGCTCTGCCCATCTGGGAGCCATACATAAAGGGCTGCCTCATGGTCTGTGTAACAGTCAGCTCTCGTCTCTAGCTCTAGCATAGTTATTAGTCTAATAAAGCCTTCTTTACAGTTTAATCTCTAAGCGTCATTATTGAGGGTACCTCAAGCCTGAAACCATTCTCGTAAATCTCAAAGAATCTAACAACCTTCTTAAAGAGTGCTGACCAGAATTGGACACAACACTTTACTTGTGGTCTCACCAGAGCTATATAAAGGTTCAGTGTAAATTCCCTGCTCTTGTACTCAAGACCTGTATTTGTGAAGCATCCTAGATGCTTTTCTAACTGCTCTCTTAATATGTCTTAAGAACTTCAAATGTCTGGGCAAATGGACTCCAAAGTATTTCTTACCCTGTACAGTCTTTAGAACTGTGCCATTTAGTCTGTATTGCCTCTCCCTATTCCTTGTGCCAAACTGCATCACCTCACATGGGGAGGCGATGGTCTCGTGGTAATGTCACTGATCAAGTATTCCAGAGACTGTGGGTGAGTATGCCTTTTGTTCTCTTTGTATGTTGGTGGTTGGAAGAATTCTGGGGGGAGGGGTGGACTGGAGGGATGAGGAGAAGTCAAAGGCATTGGGCGGGGGCCACCATGCTAGGTGGGCGGGCGAGTTAACAGGTGTGAAGTAGATGGTTGCCAGGAGGAAGGCGTGGGGGGGGGGCGGGGGGGTGGAGTTGGTTCTTTGTTTGAGGGTGGGGGCAGGGAGGGGAAGGGTTGCTGACATGGGTGTGATTGGTGTAGCACGGTTGAGAAGGGAGAGAGGGAGAGATGGCTGCAGACATCCAAGGGCGGGCCTAGAGGGGTGCGTGACACAGGTCGGGGAATGGATGATCGGCAGGGCAGGGAGGCGGGGAGCCCCCTGATGAGGCTGGTCACTTGGAACGTGAGAGGACAGCACGGTAGCATTGTGGATAGCACAATTGCTTCACAGCTCCAGGGTCCCAGGTTCGATTCCGGCTTGGGTCACTGTCTGTGCGGAGTCTGCACATCCTCCCCGTGTGTGCGTGGGTTTCCTCCGGGTGCTCCGGTTTCGTCCCACAGTCCAAAGATGTGCAGGTTAGGTGGATTGGCCATGATAAATTGCCCCTAGTGTCCAAAATTGCCCTTAGTGTTGGGTGGGGTTACTGGGTTATGGAGATAGGGTGGAGGTGTTGACCTTGGGTAGGGTGCTCTTTCCAAGAGCCAATGCAGACTCGATGGGCCGAATGGCCTCCTTCTGCACTGTAAATTCTATGATAATCTATGGTTGAATGGGCCCTTTAAACGGTTGTGTGTGTACACGCATCTGAAGGCAGACATGGTGGTTTTACAGGAGACACACCTGAAGTTGGGGGATCAGACGAGGCTGAGGAAGGAATAGGTGGGGCAGGTGTTCCAATCGGGGATGGATATGAAGATGAGGGGGGTTTCTAAGAGGGTGGAGTTTGAGATGAGGAGCATTTTGGCTGATCCGGGGGAGTAAGTAAGTGATGGTTAGTGGGAAGCTGGAGTGATGCCGGTAGTCCTGGTAAACATTTATGCTCCGTCACGGCGCCGAGGTCCCAAGTTCGATCCCGGCTCTAGGTCACTGTCCGTGTGGAGTTTGCACATTTTCCCCGTGTTTGCGTGGGTTTCGCCCCCACAACCCAAAGATGTGCAAGGTAGGTGGATTGAACACGCTAAATTGCCCCTTAATTGGAAAAAATGAATTGGGTACTCTAAATTTATACAAAAAAAAAATTCATGCCCCAAATTGGGACGACGTGGACTTTATGAGACGGGCGTTGGGGAAGTTTCCAGACCTGGACACGCATCGGTTGATTATGGGGGGTGAACAATACGGTCCTGGACCAGTCGAGTCCTAAGTCGTCGAGGGTGCCGGCAGTGGGCGGGGTTCATGGAGCGCATGGGCAGTGGGGGGTGGGGGTTCATGGAGCACATGGGGGTGGAGGTTTGAGAGGCAGAGAGTGAAGGAGTTTTCATATTTCTCCCATGTTCATCTGGTGTATTGCCGGATTGATTTTTTCGTGATGGGCAAGGCGTTGCTGGCGGGGTTGGTCTGAGTATTCGGCGATTGTGGTCTCTGACCACGCACCTCATTGCGTGGATTTGCAGGTGGTTCAGGGAGAGGCCCAATGACCACAGTGGAGCTTAGTTGTGGGGCTATTGGCGGATGAGGTGGTGTGCGAGCGGGTGCAAGCTGCCATTTGAGGCTATGTGGAGTTGAAGAACACAGGGAAGGTCACAGCCGCCATGCTGTGGGAGGCACTCAAGTCTGTAGTTAGATTCAGGTGCACAGGGAGAGGGTGGAGAGGGATGAGAGGGCAAGGCTGGTAGATGAAAATTTGAGGGTGGACAGGAGGTACTCCGTGGGGCCGGAGGAGGGGTTGTTGAAGGAGAAGCAGAAGCTCCAGGTGGAGTTTGGGTTAGTGTCTATGGGAGAGGCAGTGGGGCAGTTCTGGAGAGCCAGTGGGGCAGTGTATGAGTATGGGGACAAGGCGAGTAGGATGCTGACCCATCAGTTGAGGAAGTAAGCAGCGACAAGGGAGGTTGGTAGAGTGAAGGACAAGAGGGGTAAGGTGCTGATGGACCCAGAAAGGGTGAATGGGGCATTTGAGGCCTTTTCTAGGAGGCTGTGTGAGTCAGAGCCCCTGATCGGGGGTGAGGGGATGATGTGGTTGAACTTTCCCAAGGTGGAGGAGGTGCAGGTTCAGGATCTGGGGGTCCAGATTGAGTTGAGGGAGGTGCTGGATGGCATGGGTGCAATGCAGGCAGGGAAGGCCCTGGAGCCAGACAGGTTCCCAGTTGATTTTTATAAAATGTTTGGGGCTGAGCTGGGATCACTGCTGGTGAGGGACAGGGGGCTACTCCCACCACATTCTCGCAGGCTTCCATCTCCCTTGGAGGGGCAGAGGGTAGAGAAAATGGTGGCGATCGATGCGGAGATGGCTTTTGATCGGGTGGAGTGGGCCGAGCATAGGGTTTCGCTATATGCGGAGAACTTATTATATCTTTTGCATCCGATGGGCAGAATTGGGGGATTATGGAGATCTTGGGGGAATGTGTCCGGTTTTCGAGATATAAATTGAACATGGGAAAGAATGAGGTGTTCCCCATCAATGCCAGAAGGCAGGAAAGGAGACTAGGAGGGTTGCCGTTTAGAGTGGTGGGGATGAACTTCAGGAACCGAGATAAGGGGCGAAATTCTCTAGAAACGGCGCGATGTCCGCCGACTGGTGCCCAAAACGGCGCAAATCAGTCGGGCATCGCGCCGTCCCAAAGGTGCGGAATGCTCCACATCTTTGGGGGCCGAGCCCCAACCTTAAGGGGCTAGGCCGGCGCCGGACGAATTTCCGCCCCGCCAGCTGGCGGAAAAGGCCTTTGGTGCCCCGCCAGCTGGCGCGGAAATGACATCTCTGGGCAGCGCATGCGCGGGAGCGTCAGCGGCCGCTCACGGCATTCCCGCACATGCGCAGTGGAGGGAGTCTCTTCCGCCTCCGTCATGGTGGAGACCGTGGCGAAGGCGGAAGGAAAAGAGTGCCCCCACGGCACAGGCCCGCCTGCAGATCGGTGGGCCCCGATCGCGGGCCAGGCCACCATGGGGGCACCCCCGGGGCCAGATCGCCCCGCGGCCCCCCCCCAGGACCCCGGAGCCCGCCAGCGCCGCCTTGTCCCGCCAGTAATGTAGGTGGTTTCATCTATGCCGGCGGGACAGGCATTTTAGCGGCGGGACTTCGGCCCATCCGGGCCGGAGAATCGCGCGGGGGGGGCCCGCCAATCGGCGCGGCCCGATTCCCGCCCCCACTGAATATCCGGTGCCGGAGAATTCAGCAACCGGCGGGGGCGGGATTCACGCCAGCCCCCGGCGATTCTCCGACCCGGCGGGGGGTCAGAGAATCTCACCCAAGGTATTCAAATGGCACGGAGCTGGGCCCAACTACTCAAATTGAACTGGGCCCGATTGGTGGAGGGGAAGAAGGTGGATTTTAAGAGGTGGGATGTATTGCTGCTGTCACTGGCTGGGCGAGTGCAGTCAGAAAACGACAGTGTTGCCTAGGTTTCTGTTTGTGTTTCAGAACCTTCCTAACTTTGTCCCTAAGTCTTTTCTTAGGAAAATCAATGGGCTGATCTCGGGGTTTGTGCGGGTCGGAAAGGTAGAACAGCGGTTAGCACATTTGCTTCACAAATCCAGAGTCCCAGGTTCGATTCCCGGTTTGGATCACTGTCTGTGTGGAGTCTGCATGTTCTCCCTGTGTCCTCGTGGGTTTCCTTCAGGTGCTCCAGTTTCCCCCCACAGTCCAAAGATGTGCAGGTTAGGTGGACTGGGCATGCTAAATTGCCCTTAGTGATTAGGTGGGGTTACTGGGATAGTGTGGAGGTGTGTGCTGTTTCCAAGGGCTGGTGCAGACTCGATGGGCCAAATGGCCTCCTTCTACACTGTAAATTCCATGTCTATGTCTATGCCCTGCGGATGCAGTGGACCTTTTTGGAATGGGAGTGTCGGTAGGGGCTGGCATTGCCAAATTTGATAAATTATTATTAGGTGGCAAATATTGCGATGGTGAGAAAGTGGGCTGTGGCGGAGAGGTCGGTCTGTGGGCAGGTGGAAGTGATATCATGTAGGGGAACAGGTTTGAGGGCTTTGTTGTTGGCGCCTTTGTGATTCTCGCCAGCGAGGTACTCAGTGAGCCCAGTGGTGGTGTTGGCTTTAAAGGTGTGGGGGCACTGTAGGCATAATTTTGGGCTGGAGGGTATGCGGTTGTGGGCGCCGAGCTGCGACAACCGTAGGCTTGTACCAGCAGGGCTGGAAGTGAGGTTTCGGGGGTGGCGGCAGGTGGAGATTGAGTACTTCATAGACTTACATACAGGGAGCAAATTTGTGGGGCTGGAGTAGTTGGAGGAATTGTATGAGTTGTCCAAGCGGAATGGTTTTGTGGGTGGCACGGTAGCACAGTGGTTACCACGGTTGCTTCACAGTGCCAGGGACACGGGTTCAATTCCCGGTTTGGGTCACTGTCTGTGCAGAGTCTGCACGTTCTCCCTATGTCTGCGTGGGTTTCCTCCGGGTGCTCCGGTTTCCTCCCACAAGTCCCAAAAGACATGCATGTTAGATGAATTGGACATTCTGAATTATCCCTCAATGTACCCAAACAGGCGCCGGAGTGTGGCGACTAGGGGATTTTCACAGTAACTTCATTGCAGTGCTAGGTCGGGTGGGGTTACTGGGTTACTGAGGTACAGGGATAGGGTGGAGGCGAGGGCTCGGGTGGGGTGCTCTTTCCAAGTGCCGGTGCAGACTCAATGGGCCGAATGGCCTCCTTCTGCACTGAAATGTCTATGATTCTATGATTCTATGATTTAATGTAAGCCTACTTAATAATAAAAATTATTATTTTTGGTACCTGCTGGTGAGGGGTTTCGTGAGGAGAGAGGTGCCGTCCTTCGCAGGACTGCAGCCTTCAGTGTTGCAAGACAAGCTGTTATCGGAGAACAAAATAGGGGCGGGGAAGGTGTTGGATATTTATAAGGAATTGATGGAGAGGGAGGGTGCTCAATTGGAGGATATTAAGCGCAAGTGGGAGGAGGACCCGGGAGGGGAGATGCCGATCTGGTCATGGGCGTAGGCCTTGCGGATTGTGAATGTGTCCTCGTTGTGTGCAAGTTTACGCCCCATCCAGTTTAAAGTGGTGCATAGAGCCCACATGACGGTGGTAAGGATGAGCAGGCTCGTTGTGGGGGTGGAAGATAGGTGTAGGTGGTATGTGGCATGGCCCGCAACTCATGCCCACGTGTTCTGGGAATCTAAAAGGCTGAAGAGGTTCTCAAACTTGAGAAGAGGTGATATTTGGTTTGTCGGAAGACCCGGGAGTCCAGGGGGAGAGAGGCCGATGTATTGGTCTTTGCCTCCCTGATAGTCCGGAGACAGATTTTGTTGTGTTGGCAGGACCTAGAGCCGCAGAAAGCAAGGGTGTAGATGAGTAACCTGGCAGAATTCCTGAGTTTGGAAAAGATCAAGTTCGCTCTGCGGGGGGGTCGGTAGAGGGATTCACCCGGAGGTGGAAACCGTTCATCGATTTCTTCAGAGAGAATTGATAGGTCAGCAAGGCGGGGGCGGGATTAAAATGGGGAAGGTGGGACATGGTGGGGTGTTGGTGTCAGGGGAGTTGGAATGTGTGGTTATTTGTTGGGTTGATGATGCGTTGTTCTTCTGATATTCTGTGTATATTTGTTAAATGCCTTGAATAAAAATATTTTTTTTAAAAAGAAAGTGTCTGTTTCCCAGAAAACAGTCTTAAAGCAGCTATGCTGTTTGGTCAGAAGGTGCTTAGGACTGCAAACAGCAATCTCCTGTCTGAAGTTTAAAGTTCCACAGCAGGGTAGAAGCGAAGCGTGAGATATTGTGTAGTATACCTCGTTAAACTGATAATAGTTTTGCCTTGGGGATATTGTTCCCGGATTTTATAGATTAAATATCTGTAAGGGACTGTTGTCTAAAGCAATGTTTGTTTGTTATTCCAGATCTTTTGGGGAAGACTAATTTTAATAGTGTAAATGTAATCTTGTGCATTTAAGTTTTCTTTTCATTTGGTTAATAAAAATTTTAAATTAATATTTAAAATCTCCAAATCTACTGGAATTTGTGGCTCCTGACTTCAATACACATATTTTTCTCAGGGTAAAGTACAAAAATAAAAGGGTTGTGATAGCTTGCCAAGTTTCCCTTTCGGGTTTGGGTTGCACAGTACTTACCACTTGCCAGGCCATAACACTTTGTTTTCTAATTTCCAAGCCATTTAAATATACATCACAAAAGCAATAGTATTGCTTTAGTACTGAACGTTGGGGAACACCACTGTCAACCATTCCCCAGTCTGAAAAGCAACCATTCATAATGACTGTTTTCAGTCCTTAAATCATTTTTGTATTCAAGCTCACACAGACCTCCCTATTTCATGACCTTCAATTTTGTTAACTATCTAAGTGTGGTACTTTGTCAAAGGATTTCTCAAAAGTCATATGCACATCATTCATTCTTTTCCTTCATCACCTTTCTTGCTATTAAATCAAAAAATTAAATTAGACTAGTCGAGCATGATCTGTCTTTTACAAATCCATGCTGGGTCTCCTTAATTTACTCAAAACTTTCCAAATACCTTTTTAAAAAAATTTAGAGTACCCAATTCATTTTTTCCAATTAAGGGGCAATTTAGCGTGGCCAATCCACCTAACCAGCACATCTTTGGGTTGTGGGGGCAAAACCCACGCAAACACGGGGAGAATGTGTAAACTCCACACGGACAGTGACCCAGAGCCGGGATCGAACCTGGGACCTCGGCACCGTGAGGCAACAGGGCTAACCCACTGCGCCACCGTGCTGCCTTAAACCTTTCCAAATACCTGTTGATTTTTCCCTGATTATTATTTCTAAAATCTTACACATCACTGATGTTAAACTGACTGGCCTATGGTTACTATGAATCCCCTCACAAGTATTCTTGAATAAGGACTTCACTTTCTGCCACTCTCCTTTCCGCTGGCACCTCCCCATATCTAGGGAAAATTGAAAGATTATGGCAAGCTCTTCCATCAGCTCCACCCCCAGTTCCTTTAGCAACCTGGGATGCAGGTGATCTATCCATTCTAAGCACAGAAATCCTTTCAGGTGCGACCTTACTATTGACTTTCACCCTATCCATTGCTTCAACCATCTCTGCTTCTATTGACATTTTGTCAGCATCCTCTTCCTTAGTGAACTCAGATACAAAGTACTTATTAGGTATTCTAGCTATGCCCTGCACCTCCAAGCACTTATCACCTTCTTAATAAGAATGTGCAAACTCCACACAGACAGTGACCCAGAGCCGGGATCGAACCTGGGACTTTGGTGCCGTGAGGCAGCAGCACTAACCACTGCACCACCGTGCTGCCCTATATTTGGTTAAATTTTACCCTGGCAAGGTCCCTTCTCCAATTGAAGTTAGTAGATTCTTCCTTGCTTTTCTTGCAAATCTAAACCTTATGTTGCGACGATAACTCGTATCCAAGTATTCCCCCACAGCCACTTGGTCCACTTGGCCCATCTCTTTATCCATCATCAGTAATGTCTCCTTCCTAGTGGGTCTCCAACAGTGTTCTTTCTCAGGCTCGCTCTTCTTCTTCTGCTGCTTCTGCTTTAGTTATGTCAGAATTCGAGACTAATATCTATATTCTGCCAACATTCATATGGGTAATACTAGCTAAACAAGGCATGGACTGCTGAGATGGTAGACCTGATAATGAAAACTTTAAATCAATGGAAATGATCTAAAGTTAGGTCTGGACGACTTCAAATGATGGGGCTGTGATTATTTCCTTTGACAGCTTTTTATAATGTGGGATTTTCCTTGCGAAGAAAGATTGTTGATACACTGTCTTGGAAGCAATGGTCTTTGCGGTTTGCTCTGACTTCTGATAACTCCACTGCTACTTTTAACTGTGGGTCTCTCAGGTTCACTCATTTTATCACTTTGTTTTTCGAAGGTTGTTTTGTGATACTGAGAGGTTTGCCACAGTTGATTCTCCAAGCAGGAATGTAGTTTCATCTTTTTCAGTAGTAACAAATTGTTAATGACCCATTGCTACTCTGCCATTGTTTATCCCATGTCTTACTATAGGTATTAACAGTGCTTGGCTAAGTCAGGTGAGAGCCTTGGGAATTCACGTAAAACTGGATCCTACAATGTGCAATGGACCACAATGAGATTTTAACATCCTGCTGGTCAGGCTGATCACCATGATTCAATAAATCCTCTCATCCTATTTACTTTAACTGGCGTCAAAGCACAGTCAATTATATTTCAAGGAATATATATATTTCAAGCAGCATTGTAATCTATCTTCCATTTCTCTACCTCTGAAGGTGTTCTCGAGGAAGCTGTGACCAGTAATCCATACCTGTCCAGGACCTCGAAGCACCCAGTACCACTCTCTCATATCATCACAAACACCAGCAAAGACATATCCATGCTAGCAGATTCAGATCATGAACTGCACAGGACACAACTCAGCAGAAACAAGGAGCACATGGCAGTAGCAGTGAAACAGTAGAATCTCCTATCCAAAAGACCAGACAATGTACAGCCTGAATGGACTGACTTTGGAAAGAAAAAAAAACTGAATTATAATCAAGGGACCTATTACTACTCAACTTGCTGCAAATGCCAATTGTCTTATTCACTATCTGCATCTGAAAAGTGCGAATGAATGGATTTGTAGAACTGCCTGCTACCAGGAGGCAATTCCATAGCACACAAACAGCAGAGATGCAAGGGCAGGGGCCATAATGTCAGTTATAATCTCTTATTGATAAACTGCTTTATAGGCCAATTTCTTAGCCTGGACCAAACTCTGGCTTCTGTTTCCATATCCTTGATTACATTAAGAGAATAATAATAATCTTTATTATTGTCACAAGTAGGCTTACATTAGCATTGCAATGAAGTTACTGTGAAAGTCCCCTAGTCGCCACACTCCGGCGCCTGTTCAGGTACACTGAGGGAGAATTCAGGATGTCCAATTCACCGAACAAGCACGTCTTTCGGGACTTGTGGGAGGAAACCAGAGCACCCGGAGGAAACCCACGCAGACACAGGGAGAATGTGCAGAGTCCACACAGACAGTGACCCAAGCCGGGAATTGACACAGGTCCCTGGTGTTGTGAAGCAACGGTGATAACCACTAGCTTCATTGAACTCACACTTATCAGTAGGTGAATCAATTTCCAGTAATAGTGGTACGGCTGGAGTTAATATAGATGAAGCTGCTGTATCCCAGGATTACAATAGCACAAACCCATAGGCCATCCTTCTCAAATTATTGTATATATGGCAGAGGGCATGCAGGACCAAGCAGCCATTTTAATACCTTCAGCTGGGAAAGCATGATAAGTTGGATTACTGTCTTAAATTAATTTGGTGCACATGATAATGCCTATATACATCAACTCAGATCTGACGCAAGAGGATGAGTCATTTCTTTCTCTCAGTACCCCCGGTCTCGGTTTATTCGAGTTCCATTCAGCCCTTTCGGACTGATTGAAATAACCATGCTGGTCCTACTGAAATGAATGAAGTGACCAAGCTTCTGGAGTACACTGGTGAACTGTTTATGGAGGAAATTTTACCTTGGGCTCAAAACCAAGTAAATTAGTCACAGTGGACAGCAGGTTCCTTGTTAGATGTGACAGCAAGGAAAGTTGTGAATGTTGGCAGTCCAGTAGCTGCAGTTTAGACTTGAGTAAATGAACCAAGTTCAAATTTCAGTCCTTTGGACCCTTATTTTCAGCTGCATTGTTGAGAGAGCAGGAAATAAATTTGTCCAGAAAAGAACCACACCAACAGCACTGTGGGGGAAAAGTTTGAGAACAAGCACCCATAGATTCAAAAACAGCTTCTTCCCCGCTGTTACCAGATTCCTGAATGGCCCTGTTATGGACTGACCTGATCTCTCTACGCACCTTCTCTCCAGTTGTAGCACTATACTCCAGTATATTCCATATGCTGCACCCGATGTCTTTGTTTATGCATTTACATCATGTACATTGTGTATTTATCGTATGTTCTATGTTTCCATGTATGGAGCGATTTGTCTGGATTGTACGCAGACCAATATTTTTCACTGTACCTCGGTACACGTGACAATAAACCGAAATATGCAGCATTTCATGAACAGAGTAAAAAATGTAGTAAATTGTTTCTTGAAGCTATTTGTTACATTTGCTCTGGAAAGGTCAATACTATTTTCTGTTGAATGAATGAATAGCGAGACGCAGCAGTCTAAAAGAAACTGGGCCATGGGAAGAGTGAAGAAATAGAATAAGAATATTCCTCAAAAAATCATTAGCCGTTCACTTCAGGTCTGTGAGTGACAGCTTATCTAAAGATCGCATTCATCCCTTGAAGACAAAACGTTACCAAAATATTTTAAATTGTCAGAACAATTTTAGTGGTTCGTTGGGCTCCATAATTGGAGTGTGAAGTTGTGCGTTAATCGCCACGCCGAATTGAAAGAGAAACAACGTGAAACTATTTGTGGGACGGTTCCAATCTCGAATTTATGAGCAGAATGGAAATACATTTTTACCCGTGTTGAGGTGAAAATTATGGTTGAAATGCATTTTCTCACGTTTTGCCCAACGGCAGCATGAGTGGAACGCGAGCATGTGCAGCACTGACAGAAATCACTCACACAAGCTCTGTTCAAAATATTTACTTTTCTCTGCAGTGAAACTGATGCTGATGCAACGTGAAAGACGTAACTTTGGAGCGCCGCCTACTGTCCCGGACCTTGTATCATCGAGCTGAACGGCAGAGTTCAGTCTTAGCACTTTGGCACCATACACTTCACTTGCAATAAACAATTTCTCCATCACAATCTCGGTGTTGTGTTCTAGGGAATTATTTCCACACGACGCATTTGAAAGGCATTGTTAGGGTCCTCTGTTGCCACCGGGTCAGTGGCTTCTGCAAATTTCTCCAATATACAAACTCCAAACGAGCTCTTTGGCTTCATCCCGCGTCATTGTTTTATATCAGAATTAGGACACTGGATTACACGTTCCATTCCGTTTCTCGATAGTGATGGGAATCGATCCCTTAGTAACTAACCAAAGCCCGCAACAAGAGTTGTCGAAATATTCCGAGCAAGCGGCAGCAATGTTCTGGATTGTTTAGCACGATTGTACACTGTCCAAGATTGGCTTACTTTATATTTCTGTGTAATGTTCTAGTTTTTAAGAGCTAGACAAGGAACTCATTACATTAGCCTTATATCGTATTTTTCATACTGAACCGCACGACTGGGATGCATGTTACGATTTACAGACACTGGTCAAGCAAAGGTGTTGTGGGGATTTGACTCCAGTCATAATAGCGGGGAAGCAGCCAGCCATGCCGGATTTTCTGGATCACCGTGTGTGGAAAGGTTCTGACTGTTTTGCTGCTCCAGGATTGCAATCTTGGTCAGGAATAGAAAACCATGTCCAACATCACAACAAATATTTGTTGTGCCAAACAAAACATGTCATACTATTTCGCTAAAGCGTGCTTAAACCGTGTTCACGGCGTTGGTGTGTGTTATGCCAACTATTTATGTTTTTCTTTTACTTTTCTTCCAAAATATTTGAAGCAAGGGAAGATTTTGCCTCTGTTCTCCAGTTGGACCTGCTGATAACATTTCCAACAGAACCCCCCTCTCCTTTCTTCACAATAACCTTTGTTAATAATTCTCAAATTAGTTTGCAGACGCCACAAAGGTTGGTGGAATTGCGGATAGCGATGAGGACTGTCAGAGGATACAGCAGGATTTAGATTGTCTGGAGACTTGGGCAGAGAGATGGCAGATGGAGTTTAATCCGGACAAATGTGAGGTAATGCATTTTGGAAGGTCTAATGCAGGTAGGGAATATACAGTGAATGGTAGAACCCTCAAGAGTATTGAAAGTCAAAGAGATCTAGGAGTACAGGTCCACAGGTCATTGAAAGGGGCAACACAGGTGGAGAAGGTAGTCAAGAAGGCATACGGCATGCTTGCCTTCATTGGCCGGGGCATTGAGTATAAGAATTGGCAAGTCATGTTGCAGCTGTATAGAACCTTAGTTAGGCCACACTTGGAGTATAGTGTTCAATTCGGGTCGCCACACTACCAGAAGGATGTGGAGGCTTTAGAGAGGGTGCAGAAGAGATTTACCAGAATGTTGCCTGGTATGGAGGGCATTAGCTATGAGGAGCGGTTGAATAAACTCGGTTTGTTCTCACTGGAACGATGGAGGTTGAAGGGCAACCTGATAGAGGTCTCCAAAATTATGAGGGGCATAGACAGAGTGGATAGTCAGAGGCTTTTCCCCAGGGTAGAGGGGTCAATTACTAGGGGGCATAGGTTTAAGGTGAGAGGGGCAAGGTTTAGAGTAGATGTACGAGGCAAGTTTTTTACGCAGAGGGTAGTGGGTGCCTGGAACTCGCTACCGGAGGAGGTGGTGGAAGCAGGGACGATAGTGACATTTAAGGGGCATCTTGACAAATACATGAATAGGATGGGAATAGAGGGATACGGACCCAGGAAGTGTAGAAGATTGTAGTTTAGTCGGGCAGTATGGTCGGCACGGGCTTGGAGGGCCGAAGGGCCTGTTCCTGTGCTGTACATTTCTTTGTTCTTTGTTGTTCTAAGTGGCTACTGTTCCCTTTATTTTAAACGGCTATATTTATTCCGGCTAGCTTTGCTGTACACAGGCTAGCTGGCACATGTCTAAATGAATCATTGTTGGACCTATTCCTAGTCCCCCTCTGATAAGCACTTTCTAGGAACTCTATCAATCAGACCTTGCGTTGTACTTCTTAATTTAAAATAACCGAGGAAATGTTTTGATATAGTGTCTCATTCAACACGGACACAACTGAAAGAAGATAGAATTCCATATGTGCATTGCATATTGGTGAGAAAGAGATCGATTTTTTAAAGTCCAGACATGTGTGTCAATACATCGGGTTTGCCCAGATAATCAAATAAGGTGAAAGTGGTGCCAATATTGATGTTTCCGCTAGTGTAGTTTCACTGATTCACAAATTAACTGATGAATGGTAAATTAAATACTGCAATAAGATGTACGCGATTAAAATATTTTCCTTATACAAACTGACAAAAACAACCTTTATTTCAGTTGCAGCGTTTAAATTAACTAAATGTTGCTTTCTTACACTGGCTATAAGCAGGTCCTTAATTTACTCTGGGGCGAGGGGTAGGAGAAAGTTTTCATTTTTCTTTGGTAATTTTATGGCATAATTCTGTGCATTCTTCGTGATAGTTATCTTCGGATTACAAACTGTCTGAAACTAATGCAACCTTCTGGGGTATTTTGTGCAAGGTGATCTTACCTGATAGGCGTCAGGGATATTGACCGTCTGCCCGTGTTCAGCCACATAACCAATGATTCCTTTCCCCCAAGGCACCTGCACCTCGCTAGAGTTTTCCGTACTGCTCGAAGGCAGCACCGTGGTCCCTGCGTGCACATCAAAGAATTTGGATACTAGAGTCTTTTTGTTGGAAGTTCCCTCCACCAGGAACAGCGAGCAACGGTCAGCATCGACTAGGATGCAGACAAAAATGAGGATCTTGTAGCTCAGACTGGTCAGGTCCAAGTCATTGGAAATGTCTTTGACGAGTTCCAGGAAGAATTCTCTCTCATTTGTGTCCCTGAGTTCGTATTTATAGTCGATCGCCGTCGGCGCGTATTGGGGGATGTTGACCCGAGATTCCAGTAAGGCGCTCAAGATGTGAGCTGTGGTGGGGGGTAGCGAGCTGGCTTTCCGCAGGAGGGCTCGCCTCCTCATGCTGCAGAGTGGCTCCTTGTCCCTGGAGTTGACATGCTCGTCATAAGTCCTGTTGACTGTCATCGCCTTGGATCTGGCGAAGTGCTTCCTGAGCTCTCTCTGCGAGGGTCTCCTCTGCAGCCCGTCCCCCTTGGTGGCCCAGCACTCCTTGGCAGGAAGGCTCTTCTCTTCTGAGGTGGCAGTCGATGGGGTTTTGCTGAGATGGTGCTGTTTGAGCCATTTCTCCACTGTGCTGGATTTGCCTTTCCTCAGCAGGTATTCTTCGAAAAGATCCGGATGGTCATCCAGAAAAGTTTCCACTTCGGAGAAGTCTAGCTTTGTTGAACTCGACATAGCTACGACTCGGGAAGTGTTAGCCAATGTAACGAATTATGTCCCGCAGCAGCATGGCCCGGTGTTTAACCTGTTTGCGTCCAGTAGTAAGTCTACAGGTTAAAATCCATGCATGTTTAAAGCGAAAAATCCCTTTGAGTGCCAAGCTGCATGCTTGAAAGGTGGATACAACCGCACTAAGTGTGGGTGAAATGATCTCTCACTGGCGATTGATGGGAGCAGGCTGCTGTTTGGTGCCTACTGGTGTCCTCTTGTGAAACAGATGAGAGCCCATTCCGCTCTGTTATCTTCCCATGTTGGGAGTGCTGAATCTGCGTAAGAAGGCACGGCCAGTAATGACAGATAAAGCGTGGATCCTCCTGATCCACTGACGTAGGCGGTTACTGTTTGCTGGCGAAGTCTACTCTGATCAAATAAAAAGAATCGCCTCACTGGTGCAGTAAAATTGAGGTGTTATTATCTGCTGTCCTTGCCAGGGGAAGGAATTTGTACAATTTCTGCTAAATCTTCTTGAGAAATCAGAATATTCTATAACAAACTGGAGCTCATTGAGAAACTCTGCATAGGTTCCCCGATGTATAAGAATGATGATATTTCTATTGTCAGAATACCAGAGACTTGTGAATAAGAGATTATTAACAACCCTCCGATCTTTTAAAATAACGTTTTGATATTGGGACCATAATATGTGAAGCGTATATTGCTGATTAAAACAATGATTTTTATTGTTTCCAGCATCTAGCACAATGCTCATTTTATTGTTCTGCCCAACTAATCAATATACTATTGAATGAATAGCTAGAGAGTGAAGCAGATGGAGGACGCGAGGCGCAATTCCCAGCCCCATCCCGCGTCCTGAAATGAGTGGATTCTAATTGGCTCTAACAAGCAGCGACTTCAGTGAGGAGAAATGCTCAATGCAATTCACACAAAGCGCCTGGGATTTCTGGCCACCGCCCCCGAATGTCTCTCTAGCCAAAGGGTTTATCCAGATCCTGTGTCGTAGAACCTCTTTTCTTGCAAAGGCCTCCCGCTGAAAGCCCCTCCCTCCCGTAGTGTCAGGAAAAGATCCAGCACCAGATCCAGGGTTGTTTCTACAATTAATTTCCAGGCAATGCGTCCACTGGGCTGGGCTGGGCTGGATGATTATTATCACACGAAAAACACACACGGCAGCAACACGAGCAGGCTTTAAAAAACATTTGATTCTCACAAAGGTGGAATGAGTGGTCTGGATGCTCTTTCATGTGGGTTGATGGAAGTGTTATTTGTTGGCAAGTGTCTGATAGTCTGGAAGGACAGAGAGCGCCGCCCTTGTGCTGTAACCAGTTTAAAAGCAGCGCCTGCCAGCTCCCCGGCTGCAGGCTCCGCTTTAATTCATGGCCTTGAGTTTTCCTGGCAGACTTTCACATTGATGATGAATGCCGGTTGGCTTGTTCAGCAAGACCGCATGCGCGCACACTTCCTTCCCATTGGCTAGGTGGCACCGCCCCCCCCCCCCCACCGCCGCCACAACTCAAACAAACACCAATCCGTGAGGTCCAGGTACGGGATTGGACAATCATCCCGTCCCGCACAGTGTGTACCCCGCACAGTCCCGCAGTGTGTACCCCGCACAGTCCCGCACAGTGTGTACCCCCCACAATCCCGCACAGTGTGTACCCCGCACATTCCCGCACAGTGTGTACCCCGCACATTCCCGCAGAGTTCATTCCGTCCCGCACAGAGTTCATTCCGTCCCGCACAGTGTGTACCCCGCACAGTCCTGCACAGTGTGTACCCAGCACATTCCCGCACAGTGAGTACCCCGCACAGTCCCGCACAGTGTGTACCCCGCACAGTCCCGCACAGCGTGTACCCCGCACAGTCCCGCTGTGTGTACCCCGCACAGTCCCGCACAGTGTGCACCCCGCACAGAGTTCATTCCGTCCCGCACAGTGTGTACCCCGCACAGTCCCGCACAGTGTGTACCCCGCACAGTCCCGCACAGCGTGTACCCCGCACAGTCCCGCAGTGTGTACCCCGCACAGTCCCGCACAGTGTGTACCCCGCACAGTCCCGCGTAGAGTTCATTCCGTCCCGCACAGCGTGTACCCCGCAGTCCCGCAAAGAGTTCATCCCGTTCCACCCAGTGTGTACCCCGCACATTCCCGCACAGTGTGGACCCCGCACAGAGTTCATTCCGTCCTGCACAGTGTGTACCCCGCACAGTCCCGCACAGTGTGTACCCCGCACAGTCCTGCACAGCGTGTACCCCGCACAGTCCCGCAGTGTGTACCCCGCACAGTCCCGCACAGTGTGTACCCCGCACAGTCCCGCGCAGAGTTCATTCCGTCCCGCACAGCATGTACCCCGCACAGTCCCGCAAAGAGTTCATCCCGTTCCACCCAGTGTGTACCCCGCACATTCCCGCACAGTGTGCACCCCGCACAGAGTTCATTCCGTCCTGCACAGTGTGTACCCCGCACAGTCCCGCAGTGTGTACCCCGCACAGTCCCGCACAGTGTGTACCCCGCACAGTCCCGCGCAGAGTTCATCCGATCCCGCACAGTGTGTACCCCGCACAGTGTGTACCCCGCGCAGAGTTCATCCCGTCCCGCACAGTATGTACCCCGCACAGTCCCACACAGTGTGTACCCCGCACAACCCGCACAGTGTGTACCTCGCACAGGCCCGCACAGTGTGTACCCCACACAGAGCTCATCCCATCCCGCACAGTGTGTACCCTGCACATTGTGTACCCCGCACAGAGTTCATCCCGTCCCACACAGTGTGTACCCCGCACAGTGTGTATCCCGCACAGTCCCACAAAGAGCTCCTCTCGTCCCACACAGTGTGTACCCCGCACAGTGTGTATCCCGCACAGTCCCACAAAGAGCTCATCTCGTCCCACACAGTGTGTACCCCGCACAGTCCCGCACAGTGTGTACACCGCACAGTCCCGCAAAGAGCTCATCTCGTCCCACACAGTGTGTACCCCGCACAGTCCTGCACAGTGTGTACCCCGCACAGTATGTTCCCCGCATAGTCCCGCAAAGAGTTCATCCCGTCCCACCCAGTGTGCATCCCGCACAGTCCGTACCCCGCGCAGAGTTCATCCCGTCCCACCCAGTGTGCACCCCGCACAGTCTGTACCCCGCGCAGAGTTCATCCCGTCCCACACAGTGTGTACCCCGTACAGTGTGTACCCCGCAGAGTCCCGCAAAGAGTTCATCTCTTCCCAAACAGTGTGTACCCCGCACAGTGTGTACCCCACGCAGAGTTCATCCCGTCCCGCACAGTGAGTACCCCGCACAGTGTGTACCCCGCACAGTGTGTACGCCGCACAGTCCGTACTCCGCGCAGAGTTCATCCCGTCCCACACAGTGTGTACCCCGTACAGTGTGTACCCCGCAGAGTCCCGCAAAGAGTTCATCCCGTCCCGCACAGTGAGTACCCCGCACAGCGTGTACCCCGCACAGTGTGTACCCCGCAGAGTCCCGCAAAGAGTTCATCTCGTCCCACACAGTGTGTACCCCGCAGAGTCCCGCGCAGAGTTCATCCCGTCCCGCACAGCGTGTACCCCGCACAGTGTGTACCCCGCAGAGTCCCGCAAAGAGTTCATCTCGTCCCACACAGTGTGCACCCCGCACAGTCCCGCACAGTGTGTACCCCGCGCAGAGTTCATCCATTTCCGCACAGTGAGTACCCCGCACAGTGTGTACCCAGCACAGTCCCGCACAGTGTGTACCCCGCGCAGAGTTCATCCCGTCCCGCACAGTGTGTACCCCGCACAGTCCCGCACAGTGTGTACACCGCACAGTCCCGCAAAGAGCTCATCTCGTCCCAAACAGTGTGTACCCCGCACAGAGTTCATCCCCACGCACAGTTCATCCCGTCCCACACAGTGTGTACCCAGCACAGTCCCGCACAGTGTGTACCCCGCGCAGAATTCATCCCGTCCCGCACAGTGTGTACCCCGCACAGTGTGTACACCGCGCAGAGTTCATCCCGTCCCGCACAGTCCCGCAGTGTGTACCCCGCACAGTCCGGCAAAGAGCTCATCTCGTCCCACACAGTCTGTACCCCGGACAGTCTCGCACAGTGAGTACCCCGCACAGTCCCGCACAGAATGTACCCCGCATAGTCCCGCAAAGAGTTCATCCCGTCCCACCCAGTGTGCACCCCGCACAGTCCGTACCCTGCGCAGAGTTCATCCCGTCCCACACAGCGTGTACCCCGCACAGTGTGTACCCCGCACAGTCCGTACCCCGCGAAGAGTTCATCAGGTCCCACACAGTGTGCACCCCGCACAGTATGTACCCCGCACAGTCCCACACAGTGTGTACCCCGCACAGTCCCGCACAGTGTGTACCCCGCACAGTCCCGCACAGTGTGTACCCCGCGCAGAGTGTGCCCCGAACAGATTTCATCCCGTCCCGCACAGTCCCGCAGTGTGTACCCCGCACAGTCCGGCAAAGAGCTCATCTCGTCCCACACAGTGCGTACCCCGCACAGTCCCACACAGTGAGTACCCCGCACAGTCCCGCACAGTATGTACCCCGCATAGTCCCGCAAAGAGTTCATCCCGTCCCACCCAGTGTGCACCCCGCACAGTCCGTACCCTGCGCAGAGTTCATCCCGTCCCACACAGTGTGTACCCCGCACAGTGTGTACCCCGCACAGTCCGTACCCCGCGCAGAGTTCATCCCGTCCCACACAGTGTCTACCCCGCACAGTCCGTACCCCGCACAGTCCGTACCCTGCGCAGAGTTCATCCCGTCCCGCACAGTGAGTACCCCGCACAGTGTGTACCCCGCACAGTGTGTACCCCGCGCAGAGTTCATCCCGTCCCACCCAGTGTGCACCCCGCACAGTCCGTACCCCGCGCAGAGTTCATCCCGTCCCACACAGTGTGCACCCCGCACAGTGTGTACCCCGCAGAGTCCCGCAAAGAGTTCATCCCGTCCCACCCAGTGTGCACCCCGCACAGACCGTACCCTGCGCAGAGTTCACCCCGTCGCACACAGTGTGTACCCCGCACAGTGTGTACCCCGCACAGTGTGTATCCCGTACAGTCCCACAAAGAGCTCATCTTGTCCCACACAGTGTGTACCCCGCACAGTCCCGCACAGTGTGTACCCCGCACAGTCCCACAAAGATGCTCATGTCGTCCCACACAGTGTGTACCCCGCACAGTCCCGGGCAGTATGTACCCCGCATAGTCCCGCAAAGAGTTCATCCCATCCCACCCAGTGTGCACCCCGCACAGTCCGTACCCCGCGCAGAGTTCATCCCGTCCCACACAGTGTGTACCCCGCACAGTGTGTACCCCGCACAGTCCGTACCCCGTGCAGAGTTCATCCCGTCCCACACAGTGTGTACCCCGCACAGTGTGTACCCCGCACAGCGTGTACCCCGCACAGTGTGTACCCCGCAGAGTCCCGCAAAGAGTTCATCTCGTCCCACACAGTGTGTACCCCGCACAGTGTGTACCCCGCACAGTCCGTACCCCGTGCAGAGTTCATCCCGTCCCGCACAGTGAGTACCCCGCACAGCGTGTACCCCGCACAGTGTGTACCCCGCAGAGTCCCGCAAAGAGTTCATCTCGTCCCACACAGTGTGTACCCCGCAGAGTCCCGCGCAGAGTTCATCCCGTCCCGCACAGCGTGTACCCCGCACAGTGTGTACCCCGCACAGTCCGTACCCCGTGCAGAGTTCATCCCGTCCCACACAGTGTGCACCCCGCACAGTGTGTACCCCGCAGAATCCCGCAAAGAGTTCATCCCGTCCCGCACAGTGGTACCCCGCACAGCGTGTACTCCGCACAGTGTGTACCCCGCAGAGTCCAGCAAAGAGTTCATCTCGTCCCACACAGTGTGTACCCCGCAGAGTCCCGCGCAGAGTTCATCCCGTCCCGCACAGCGTGTACCCCGCACAGTGCGTACCCCGCAGAGTCCCGCAAAAAGTTCATCTCGTTCCACACAGTGTGTACCCCGCACAGTCCCGCACAGTGTGTACCCCGCGCATAGTTCATCCCGTTCCGCACGGTGAGTACCCTGCACAGTGTGTACCCAGCACAGTCCCGCACAGTGTGTACCCTGCGCAGAGTTCATCCCATCCCGCACAGTGTGTATCCCGCACAGTGTGTACCCCGCGCAGAGTTCATCCCGTCCCGCACAGTATGTACCCCGCACAGTCCCACACAGTGTGTACCCCGCACAGTCCCGCACAGTGTGTACCCCGCACAGTGTGTACCCCGCGCAGAGTGTGCCCCGAACAGATTTCATCCCGTCCCGCACAGTCCCGCAGTGTGTACCCCGCACAGTCCGGCAAAGAGCTCATCTCGTCCCACACAGTGCGTACCCCGCACAGTCCCACACAGTGAGTACCCCGCACAGTCCCGCACAGTATGTACCCCGCATAGTCCCGCAAAGAGTTCATCCCGTCCCACCCAGTGTGCACCCCGCACAGTCCGTACCCCGCGCAGAGTTCATCCCGTCCCACACAGTGTGCACCCCGCACAGACCGTACCTCGCGCAGAGTTCATCCCGTCCCACACAGTGTGCACCCCGCACAGTGTGTACCCCGCAGAGTCCCGCAAAGAGTTCATCCCGTCCCACCCAGTGTGCACCCCGCACAGACCGTACCCTGCGCAGAGTTCATCCCGTCGCACACAGTGTGTACCCCGCACAGTGTGTATCCCGCACAGTCCCACAAAGAGCTCATCTTGTCCCACACAGTGTGTACCCCGCACAGTGTGTACCCCTCACAGTCCCACAAAGAGCTCATGTCGTCCCACACAGTGTGTACCCCGCACAGTCCCGGGCAGTGTGTACCCCGCACAGTCCCGGGCAGTGTGTACCCCGCACAGTCCAGCAAAGAGTTCATCCCGTCCCACACAGTGTGTACCCCGCACAGTGTGTACCCCGCACAGTCCGTACCCCGCGCAGAGTTCATCCCGTCCCACCCAGTGTGCACCCCGCACAGTCCGAACCCCACGCAGAGTTCATCCCGTTCCACACAGTGTGTACCCCGTACAGTGTGTACCCCGCACAGTCCCACACAATGTGTACTCCGCACAGTCCCGCACAGTGTGTACCCACACAGAGTTCATCCCGTCCCGCACAGTGAGTACCCAGCACAGTGTGTACCCCGCACAGTCCGTACCCCGCGCAGAGTTCATCCCGTCCCACCCAGTGTGCACCACGCACAGTCCGTACCCCACGCAGAGTTCATCCCGTTCCACACAGTGTGTACCCCGTACAGTGTGTACCCCGCACAGTCCCACACAATGTGTACTCCGCACAGTCCCGCACAGTGTGTACCCCACGCAGAGCTCATCCCGTCCCACACAGTGTGCACCCCGCACAGTCCGTACCCCGCGCAGAGTTCATCCCGTCCCACCCAGTGTGCACCCCGCACAGTCCGTACCCCGCGCAGAGTTCATCCCGTCCCACACAGTGTGTACCCCGCACAGTGTGTACGCCGCAGAGTCCCGCAAAGAGTTCATCCCGCCCGCACAGTGAGTACCCTGCACAGCGTGTACCCCGCACAGTGTGTACCCCGCAGAGTCCCGCAAAGAGTTCATCTCGTCCCACACAGTGTGTACCCCGCAGAGTCCCGCGCAGAGTTCATCCCGTCCCGCACAGCGTGTACCCCGCACAGTGTGTACCCCGCAGAGTCCCGCAAAGAGTTCATCTCGTCCCACACAGTGTGTACCCCGCACAGTCCCGCACAGTGTGTACCCCGCGCAGAGTTCATACCGTCCCGCACAGTGTGTACCCCGCACAGTGTGTACCCCGCGCAGAGTTCATCCCGTCCCGCACAGTATGTACCCCGCACAGTCCCACACAGTGTGTACCCCGCACAGTCCCGCACAGTGTGGACCCCGCGCAGAGTTCATACCGTCCCGCACAGTGTGTACCCCGCACAGTGTGTACCCCGCGCAGTGTTCATCCCGTCCCGCACAGTATGTACCCCGCACAGTCCCACACAGTGTGTACCCCGCACAGTCCGGCAAAGAGCTCATCTCGTTCCACACAGTGTGTACCCCGCACAGTCCCGCACAGTGAGTACCCCGCACAGTCCCGCACAGTATGTACCCCGCATAGTCCCGCAAAGAGTTCATCCCGTCCCACCCAGTGTGCACGTCGCACAGTCCGTACCCCGCGCAGAGTTCATCCCGTCCCGCACAGTGAGTACCCCGCACAGTGTGTACCCCGCACAGTGTGTACCCCGCACAGACCGTACCCCGCGCAGAGTTCATCCCGTCCCACCCAGTGTGCACCCCGCACCGTCCGTACCCCGCGCAGAGTTCATCCCGTCCCACCCAGTGTGCACCCCGCACAGTCCGTACCCCACACAGAGTTCATCCCGTCCCACCCAGTGTGCACCCCGCACAGTCCGTACCCCGCGCAGAGTTCATCCCGTCCAACACAGTGTGCACCCGCACAGTGTGTACCCCGCAGAGTCCCGCAAAGAGTTCATCTCGTCCCACACAGTGTGTACCCCGCACAGTCCCGCACAGTGTGAACCCCGCATAGTCCCGCAAAGAGTTCATCCCGTCCCACCCAGTGTGCACCCCGCACAGTCCGTACCCCGTGCAGAGTTCATCCCGTCCCACACAGTGTGCATCCCGCACAGTGTGTACCCCGCACAGTCCCGCACAATGTGTACCCCGCGCAGAGTTCATCTCGTCCCACACAGTGTGTACCCCGCACAGTCCCGCACAGTGTGTACCCCGCACAGTCCCGCACAGTGTGTACCCCGCACAGTCCCACACAGTGTGTACCCCGCACAGTCCTGCACAGTGCGTACCCCGCACAGTCCCGCACAGTGTGTACCCCGCACAGTCCCGCACAGTGTGTACCCCGCACAGTCCCGCACAGTGTGTACCCCGCACAGTCCCACACAGTGTGTACCCCGCCAGTCCTGCACAGTGCGTACCCCGCACTGTCCCCCAAACATTTCATCCCGTCCCGCACAGTGCGTACCCCGCACAGTACCGCAAAGTGTGTACCCCGCAGAGTCTCGCACAGTGTGTACGCCGCACAGTCCCGCAAAGAGTTCATCTCGTCCCACACAGTGTGTACCCCGCACAGTCCAGCAAAGAGTTCAACCCGTCCCACACAGTGTGTACCACGCACAGTCCCGCAAAGAGTTAATCTCGTCCCACACAGTGTGTACACCGCACAGTCCCGCACTGTGTGTACCCCGCGCAGAGATCATCCCGTCCCGCACAGTGTGTACCCCGCACAGGCCCACACAGTGTGTACCCCGCGCAGAGTTCATCTCGTCCCACACAGTGTGTACCCCGCACAGTGTGTACCCCGCACAGTCGCGCACAGTGTGTTCCCCGCGCAGAGTTCATCTCGTCCCACACAGTGTGTACCCCGCACAGTCCCGCACAGTGTGTACCCCGCACAGTCCCGCACAGTGTGTACCCTGCACAGTGTGTACCCCGCACAGTCCCGCAGTGTGTACCCCGCACAGGCCCGAACAGTGTGTACCCCGCGCAGAGTTCATCTCGTCCCACACTGTGTGTACCCCGCAGTCCCACACAGTGTGTACCCCACACAGTCCCACACAGTGTGTACCCCGCACAGTCCCGCACAGTCGGTACCCCGCGCAGAGTTCATCTCGTCCCGCACTGTGTGTACCCCGCACAGTCCCGCACTGTGTGTACCCCACGCAGTGTTCATCTCGTCCCACACAGTGTGTACCCCGCGCAGAGATCATTCCGTCCCGCACAGTGTGTACCCCGCACAGTCCCACACAGTGTGCACCCCGCGCAGAGTTCATCTCATCCCACACAGTGTGTATCCCGCACAGGCCCGCGCAGCATGTACCCCGCGCAGAGTTCATCCCGTCCCGCACAGTGTGTACCCCGCACAGTCCCGCAGTGTGTACCTCGCACAGTCCTGCACAGTGTGTACCCCGCACAGAGTTCATCCCGTCCCACAAAGTGTGTACCCCGCACAGTCTCGCACAGTGTTCATCCCGCACAGAGTTCATCCCGTCCCACACAGACCCGCACAATGTTCATCCCGTCCTGCACAGTCCCACACAGTGTTCATCTCGTCCCACACAGTGTGCACCCCGCACAGTCCTGCACAGTGTGTACCCCGCACATTATGTACCCCGCATCGTCCCGCAAAGAGTTCATCCCGTCCCACACAGTGTGTACCCCGCAGAGTCCCGCGCAGAGTTCATCCCGTCCCGCACAGCGTGTACCCCGCACAGTGTGTACCCCGCAGAGTCCCGCAAAGAGTTCATCTCGTCCCACACAATGTGCACCCCGCACAGTCCCGCACAGTGTGTACCCCGCGCAGAGTTCATCCCGTCCCGCACAGTGAGTACCTCGCACAGTGTGTACCCAGCACAGTCCCGCACAGTGTGTACCCCGCGCAGAGGTCATCCCGTCCCGCACAGTGTGTACCCCGCACAGTGTGTACCCCGCGCACAGTTCATCCCGTCCCACACAATGTGTACCCAGCACAGTCCCGCACAGTGTGTACCCCGCGCAGAGTTCATCCCGTCCAGCACAGTGTGTACCCCGCACAGTGTGCACACCGCGCAGAGTTCATCCCGACCCGCACAGTCCCGCAGTGTATACCCCGCACAGTCCGGCAAAGAGCTCATCTCGTCCCGCACAGTGAGTACCCCGCACAGTCCCGCACAGTATGTACCCCGCATAGTCCCGCAAAGAGTTCATCCCGTCCCACCCAGTGTGCACCCCGCACAGTCCGTACCCTGCGCAGAGTTCATCCCGTCCCACACAGCGTGTACCCCGCACAGTGTGTACCCCGCACAGTCCGTACCCCGCGCAGAGTTCATCCTGTCCCACCCAGTGTGCACCCCGCAGTCCGTACCCCGCGCAGAGTTCATCCCGTCCCACACAGTGTGCACCCCGCACAGTGTGTACCCCGCAGAGTCCCGCAAAGAGTTCATCCCGTCCCACCCAGTGTGCATCCCGCACAGTCCGTACCCCGTGCAGAGTTCATCCCGTCCCACCCAGTGTGCACCCCGCACAGTCCGTACCCCGCGCAGAGTTCATCCCGTCCCACACAGTGTGTACCCCGCACAGTGTGTACCCCGCACAGTCCGTACCCCGCGCAGAGTTCATCCCGTCCCACCCAGTGTGCACCCCGCACAGTCCGTACCCCACGCAGAGTTCATCCCGTCCCACACAGTGTGTACCCCGTACAGTGTGTACCCCGCACAGTCCCACACAATGTGTACTCCGCACAGTCCCGCACAGTGTGTACCCCACACAGAGTTCATCCCGTCCCGCACAGTGAGTACCCAGCACAGTGTGCATCCCGCACAGTCCGTACCCCGCGCAGAGTTCATCCCGTTCCACCCAGTGTGCACCCCGCACAGTCCGTACCCCACGCAGAGTTCATCCCGTCCCACACAGTGTGCACCCCGCACAGTGTGTACCTCGCAGAGTCCCGCAAAGAGTTCATCCCGTCCCGCACAGTGAGTACCCTGCACAGCGTGTACCCCACACAGTGTGTACCCCGCAGAGTCCCGCAAAGAGTTCATCCCGTCCCGCACAGTGAGTACCCTGCACAGCGTGTACCCCGCACAGTGTGTACCCCGCAGAGTCCCGCAAAGAGTTCATCTCGTCCCACACAGTGTGTACCCCGCACAGTCCCGCACAGTGAGTACCCGGCACAGCGTGTACCCCGCACAGTGTGTACCCCGCAGAGTCCCGCGCAGAGTTCATCCCGTCCCGCACAGCGTGTACCCCGCACAGTGTGTACCCCGCAGAGTCCCGCAAAGAGTTCATTTCGTCCCACACAGTGTGTACCCCGCACAGTCCCGCCCAGTGTGTACCCCGCTCAGAGTTCATACCGTCCTGCACAGTGAGTACCCCGCACAGTGTGTACCCCGCACAGTCCCGCACAGTGTGTACCCCGCACAGTCCGTACCCCGCGCAGAGTTCATCCCGTCCCACCCAGTGTGCACCCCGCACAGTCCGTAACCTGCACAGAATTCATCCCGTCCCACACAGTGTGTACCCCGTACAGCGTGTACCCCGCACAGTGTGTACCCCGCAGAGTCCCGCAAAGAGTTCATCTCGTCCCACACAGTGTGTACCCCGCAGAGTCCCGCGCAGAGTTCATCCCGTCCCGCACAGCGTGTACACCGCACAGTGTGTACCCCGCAGAGTCCCGCAAAGAGTTCATCTCGTCCCACACAGTGTGTACCCCGCACAGTCCCGCACAGTGTGTACCCCGCGCAGAGTTCATCCCGTCCCGCACAGTGAGTACCCCGCACAGTGTGTACCCAGCACAGTCCCGCACAGTGTGTACCCCGCGCAGAGTTCATCCCGTCCCGCACAGTGTGTACCCCGCACAGTGTGTACCCCGCGCAGAGTTCATCCCGTCCCACACAGTATTTACCCCGCACAGTCCCACACAGTGTGTACCCCGCACAGTCCCGCACAGTGTGTACCCGCGCAGAGTGTGCCCCGAACAGATTTCATCCCGTCCCGCACAGTCCCGCAGTGTGTACCCCGCACAGTCCGGCAAAGAGCTCATCTCGTCCCACACAGTGTGTACCCCGCACAGTCCCGCACAGTGAGTACCCCGCACAGTATGTACCCCGCATAGTCCCGCAAAGAGTTCATCCCGTCCCACCCAGTGTGCACGTCGCACAGTCCGTACCCCGCGCAGAGTTCATCGCGTCCCACCCAGTGTGCACCCCGCACAGTCCGTACCCCACACAGAGTTCATCCCGTCCCACCCAGTGTGCACCACGCACAGTCCGTACCCCGCGCAGAGTTCATCCCGTCCCACACAGTGTGTACCCCGTACAGTGTGTACCCCGCACAGTATGTACCCCGCATAGTCCCGCAAAGAGTTCATCCCGTCCCACCCAGTGTGCACCCCGCACAGTCCGTACCCCACACAGAGTTCATCCCGTCCCACCCAGTGTGCACCACGCACAGTCCGTACCCCGCGCAGAGTTCATCCCGTCCCACGCAGTGTGCATCCCGCACAGTGTGTACCCCGCAGAGTCCCGCAAAGAGTTCATCTCGTCCCACACAGTGTGTACCCCGCACAGTGTGTACCCCGCACAGTGTGTACCCCGCGCAGAGTTCATCCCGTCCCACCCAGTGTGCACCCCGCACAGTACGTACCCCGCGCAGAGTTCATCGCGTCCCACCCAGTGTGCACCCCGCACAGTCCGTACCCCACACAGAGTTCATCCCGTCCCACCCAGTGTGCACCCCGCACAGTCCGTACCCCGCGCAGAGTTCATCCCGTCCCACGCAGTGTGCATCCCGCACAGTGTGTACCCCGCCGAGTCCCGCAAAGAGTTCATCTCGTCCCACACAGTGTGTACCCCGCACAGTGTGTACCCCGCATAGTCCCGCAAAGAGTTCATCCCGTCCCACCCAGTCCCGCAGTGTGTACCCCGCACAGTCCGGCAAAGAGCTCATCTCGTCCCACACAGTGTGTACCCCGCACAGTCCCGCACAGTGAGTACCCCGCACAGTCCCGCACAGTATGTACCCTGCATAGTCCCGCAAAGAGTTCATCCCGTCCCACCCAGTGTGCACCCCGCACAGTCCGTACCCCGCGCAGAGTTCATCCCGTCCCACACAGTGTGTACCCCGCACAGTGTGTACCCCGCATAGTCCCGCAAAGAGTTCATCCCGTCCCACCCAGTGTGCACCCCGCACAGTCCGTACCCCGCGCAGAGTTCATCTCGTCCCACAGAGTGTGTACCCCGCACAGTGTGTACCCCGCACAGTGTGTACCCCGCGCAGAGTTCATCCCGTCCCACCCAGTGTGCACCCCGCACAGTCCGTACCCCGCGCAGAGTTCATCGCGTCCCACCCAGTGTGCACCCCGCACAGTCCCTACCCCACACAGAGTTCATCCCGTCCCACCCAGTGTGCACCCCGCACAGTCCGTACCCCGCGCAGAGTTCATCCCGTCCCACGCAGTGTGCATCCCGCACAGTGTGTACCCCGCAGAGTCCCGCAAAGAGTTCATCTCGTCCCACACAGTGTGTACCCCGCACAGTGTGTACCCCGCACAGTGTGTACCCCGCAGAGTCCCGCGCAGAGTTCATCCCGTCCCGCACAGCGTGTACCCCGCACAGTGTGTACCCCGCAGAGTCCCGCAAAGAGTTCATTTCGTCCCACACAGTGTGTACCCCGCACAGTCCCGCCCAGTGTGTACGCCGCTCAGAGTTCATACCGTCCTGCACAGTGAGTACCCCGCACAGTGTGTACCCCGCACAGTCCCGCACAGTGTTCATCCCGTCCTGCACAGTCCCACACAGTGTTCATCTCGTCCCACACAGTGTGCACCCCGCACAGTCCTGCACAGTGTGTACCCCGCACATTATGTACCCCGCATCGTCCCGCAAAGAGTTCATCCCGTCCCACACAGTGTGTACCCCGCAGAGTCCCGCGCAGAGTTCATCCCGTCCCGCACAGCGTGTACCCCGCACAGTGTGTACCCCGCAGAGTCCCGCAAAGAGTTCATCTCGTCCCACACAGTGTGCACCCCGCACAGTCCCGCACAGTGTGTACCCCGCGCAGAGTTCATCCCGTCCCGCACAGTGAGTACCTCGCACAGTGTGTACCCAGCACAGTCCCGCACAGTGTGTACCCCGCGCAGAGGTCATCCCGTCCCGCACAGTGTGTACCCCGCACAGTGTGTACCCCGCGCACAGTTCATCCCGTCCCACACAATGTGTACCCAGCACAGTCCCGCACAGTGTGTACCCCGCGCAGAGTTCATCCCGTCCAGCACAGTGTGTACCCCGCACAGTGTGCACACCGTGCAGAGTTCATCCCGACCCGCACAGTCCCGCAGTGTGTACCCCGCACAGTCCGGCAAAGAGCTCATCTCGTCCCGCACAGTGAGTACCCCGCACAGTCCCGCACAGTATGTACCCCGCATAGTCCCGCAAAGAGTTCATCCCGTCCCACCCAGTGTGCACCCCGCACAGTCCGTACCCTGCGCAGAGTTCATCCGTCCCACACAGCGTGTACCCCGCACAGTGTGTACCCCGCACAGTCCGTACCCCGCGCAGAGTTCATCCTGTCCCACCCAGTGTGCACCCCGCAGTCCGTACCCCGCGCAGAGTTCATCCCGTCCCACACAGTGTGCACCCCGCACAGTGTGTACCCCGCACAGTCCCGCACAATGTGTACCCCGCGCAGAGTTCATCTCGTCCCACACAGTGTGTACCCCGCACAGTCCCGCACAGTGTGTACCCCGCACAGTCCCGCACAGTGTGTACCCCGCACAGTCCCACACAGTGTGTACCCCGCACAGTCCTGCACAGTGCGTACCCCGCACAGTCCCGCACAGTGTGTACCCCGCACAGTCCCGCACAGTGTGTACCCCGCACAGTCCCGCACAGTGTGTACCCCGCACAGTCCCACACAGTGTGTACCCCGCACAGTCCTGCACAGTGCGTACCCCGCACAGTCCCACACAGTGTGTACCCCGCACAGTCCCGCACAGTGTGTACCCCGCACAGTGTGTACCCCGCGCAGAGTGTGCCCCGAACAGATTTCATCCCGTCCCGCACAGTCCCGCAGTGTGTACCCCGCACAGTCCGGCAAAGAGCTCATCGCGTCCCACACAGTGCGTACCCCGCACAGTCCCACACAGTGAGTACCCCGCACAGTCCCGCACAGTATGTACCCCGCATAGTCCCGCAAAGAGTTCATCCCGTCCCACCCAGTGTGCACCCCGCACAGTCCGTACCCTGCGCAGAGTTCATCCCGTCCCACACAGTGTGTACCCCGCACAGTGTGTACCCCGCACAGTCCGTACCCCGCGCAGAGTTCATCCCGTCCCACACAGTGTATACCCCGCACAGTGTGTACCCCGCACAGTCCGGCAAAGAGCTCATCCCGTCCCACACAGTCTGTACCCCGGACAGTCCCGCACAGTGAGTACCCCGCACAGTCCCGCACAGTATGTACCCCGCATAGTCCCGCAAAGAGTTCATCCCATCCCACCCAGTGTGCACCCCGCACAGTCCGTACCCTGCGCAGTGTTTATCCCGTCCCACACAGCGTGTACCCCGCACAGTGTGTACCCCGCACAGTCCGTACCCCGCGCAGAGTTCATCACATCCCACCCAGTGTGCACCCCGCACAGTCCGTACCCCGCGCAGAGTTCATCCCGTCCCACACAGTGTGCACCCCGCACAGACCGTACCTCGCGCAGAGTTCATCCCGTCCCACACAGTGTGCACCCCGCACAGTGTGTACCCCGCAGAGTCCCGCAAAGAGTTCATCCCGTCCCACCCAGTGTGCACCCCGCACAGACCGTACCCTGCGCAGAGTTCATCCCGTCGCACACAGTGTGTACCCCGCACAGTGTGTATCCCGCACAGTCCCACAAAGAGCTCATCTTGTCCCACACAGTGTGTACCCCGCACAGTCCCGCACAGTGTGTACCCCTCACAGTCCCACAAAGAGCTCATGTCGTCCCACACAGTGTGTACCCCGCACAGTCCCGGGCAGTGTGTACCCCGCACAGTCCCGGGCAGTGTGTACCCCGCACAGTCCAGCAAAGAGTTCATCCCGTCCCACACAGTGTGTACCCCGCACAGTCCCGGACAGTGTGTACCCCGCATAGTCCCGCAAAGAGTTCATCCCATCCCACCCAGTGTGCACCCCGCACAGTCCGTACCCTGCGCAGTGTTCATCCCGTCCCACACAGCGTGTACCCCGCACAGTGTGTACCCCGCACAGTCCGTACCCCGCGCAGAGTTCATCACATCCCACCCAGTGTGCACCCCGCACAGTCCGTACCCCGCGCAGAGTTCATCCCGTCCCACACAGTGTGCACCCCGCACAGACCGTACCTCGCGCAGAGTTCATCCCGTCCCACACAGTGTGCACCCCGCACAGTGTGTACCCCGCAGAGTCCCGCAAAGAGTTCATCCCGTCCCACCCAGTGTGCACCCCGCACAGACCGTACCCTGCGCAGAGTTCATCCCGTCGCACACAGTGTGTACCCCGCACAGTGTGTATCCCGCACAGTCCCACAAAGAGCTCATCTTGTCCCACACAGTGTGTACCCCGCACAGTCCCGCACAGTGTGTACCCCTCACAGTCCCACAAAGAGCTCATGTCGTCCCACACAGTGTGTACCCCGCACAGTCCCGGGCAGTGTGTACCCCGCACAGTCCCGGGCAGTGTGTACCCCGCACAGTCCAGCAAAGAGTTCATCCCGTCCCACACAGTGTGTACCCCGCACAGTGTGTACCCCGCACAGTCCGTACCCCGCGCAGAGTTCATCCCGTCCCACCCAGTGTGCACCCCGCACAGTCCGTACCCCACGCAGAGTTCATCCCGTTCCACACAGTGTGTACCCCGTACAGTGTGTACCCCGCACAGAGTTCATCCCGTCCCACACAGTCCCGCACAGTGTTCATCCCGTCCCGCACAGTGAGTGCCCCGCACAGTCCCGCACAATGTTCATCTCATCCTGCACAGTCCCGCACAGTGTTCATCCCGTGCCGCACAGTGTGTGCCCCGCACAGTCCCGCACAATGTTCATCCCGTCCTGCACAGTCCCGCACAGTGTTCATCCCATCCCGCATTGCGTACCCCGCACAGTGTGTACCCCGCACAGTCTCACACAGTGTTCATCCCGCACAGTCCCGCACAGTTCATCCCGTCCCGCACAGAGTTAATCCCGTCCCACAGTTCCGCACAGTGTTCATCCCGTCCCGCACAGTGTGTGCCCCGCACAGTCCCGCACAAAGTTCATCCCGTCCCGCACAGTGTTCATCCCGTCGCGCTCAGTGTGTGCCCCACACAGTCTTAATCCCATCCCGCACAGTGTGTACCCCGCACAGTGTTCATCCCGCACAGTCCCACACTGAGTTCATCCCATCCCGCAGTGTGTACCCCGCTCAGTCCCGCAGTGTGTACTCCGCACAGTCCCGCACAGTGCGTACCCCGCACAGTCCCGCACAGTGTGTACCCCACACAGTGTGTACCCCGCACAGTCCCGCACTGAGTTCATCCCGTCCCACACAGTGTGTACCCCGCACAGTCCCGCACAGTGCGTACCCCGCACAGTACTGCACAGTGTGTACCCCACACAGTGTGTACCCCGCACAGTCCCGCACAGAGTTCATCGCGTCCCACACAGTCCCGCACAGTGTTCATCCCGTCCCGCACAGTGAGGGCCCCGCACAGTCCCACACAATATTCATCCCGTCACACACAGTGTTCATCCCATCCCGCACAGTGTGTACCCCGCACAGTCCCGCAGTGCGTAACTTGCACAGTACCGCACAGTGCGTACCCCGCACAGTCCCGCACAGTGTGTACCCCACACAGTGTGTACCCCGCACAGTCCCGCACAGTGTTCATCCCGTCCCACACAGTGTGTACCCCGCACAGTCCCGCTCAGTCTGTACCCCGCACAGTCCCACACAGTGCGTACCCCACACAGTCCCACACAATATTCATCCCGTCACACACAGTCCGGCACAGTGTTCATCCCGTCCCGCACAGTGTGTACCCCGCACAGTCCCGTACAGTGCGTACCCCGCATGGTGTGTACCCCACACAGTGTGTACCCTGCACAGTCCCGCACAGTGTTCATCCCGTCCCACACAGTGTGTACCCCGCACAGTCCCGCACAGAGTTCATCCCGTCCCGTACAGTGTGTACCCCGCACAGTGCATAACCCGCACAGTCCTCCACAGTGTGTACACCGCACAGTCCCGCACAGTGTGTACCCCGCACAGAATTCATCCCGTCCCACACAGTGTGTACCCCGCACAGTCCCACACAGTGGTCATCCCGCACAGAGTTCATCCCGTCCCACACAGTCCCGCACAGTGTTCATCCCGTCCCGCACAGTGAGTGCCACGCACAGTCCCGCACAATGTTCATCTCGTCCTGCACAGTCCCGCACAGTGTTCATCCCATTCCGCAGTGCGTACCCCGCACAGTGTGTACCCCGCACAGTCCCACACAGTGTTCATCCCGCACAGTCCCGCACAGTTCATCCCGTCCCGCACAGTCCCGCACAGAGTTAATCCCGTCCCACAGTTCCGCACAGTGTTCATCCCGTCCCGCACAGTGTGTACCCCGCACAGTCCCGCACAATGTTCATCCCGTCCTGCACAGTCCCGCACAGTGTTCATCCCATTCCGCAGTGCGTACCCCGCACAGTGTGTACCCCGCACAGTCCCACACAGTGTTCATCCCGCACAGTCCCGCACAGTTCATCCCGTCCCGCACAGTCCCGCACAGAGTTAATCCCGTCCCACAGTTCCGCACAGTGTTCATCCCGTCCCGCACAGTGTGTGCCCCGCACAGTCCCGCACAAAGTTCATCCCGTCCCGCACAGTGTTCATCCCGTCCCGCACAGTGTGTACTCCGCACAGTCCCGCAAAGTGCGTAACCCGCACAGTCCCGCACAGTGCGTACCCCGCATGGTGTGTACCCCACACAGTGTGTACCCCGCACAGTGTTCATCCCGTCCCACACAGTGTGTACCCCGCACAGTCCTGCACAGAGTTCATCCCGTCCCACCGTCCCGCACAGTGAGTGCCTCGCACAGTCCCGCACAATATTAATCCCGTCACACACAGTCCCGCACAGTGTTCATCCCGTCCCGTACAGTGTGTACCCCGCACAGTCCCGCACAGTGCATAACCCGCACAGTCCTCCACAGTGTGTACCCTGCAGTATCGCACAGTGTGTACCCCGCACAGTCCCGCACAGTGTGTACACCGCACAGTCCCGCACAGTGTGTACCCCGCACAGAATTCATCCCGTCCCACACAGTGTGTACCCCGCACAGTCCCACACAGTGGTCATCCCGTCCCGCACAGTGTTCATCCCGTCCCGCTCAGTGTGTGCCCCACACAGTCTTAATCCCATCCCGCACAGTCCCGCAGTGTTCATCCCATCTCGCAGTGTGTAACCCACACAGGTTTCATCCCTTCCCGCACAGTGTGTACCCCGCACAGTGTGTACCCCGCACAGAGTTCATCCCTTCCCGCACAGTGTGTACCCCGCACAGTCCCGCACAGTGTGTGCCCCGCACAGTCCCGCACAAAGTTCATCCCGTCCCGCACAGTGTTCATCCCGTCCCGCACAGTGTGTACTCCGCACAGTCCCGCAAAGTGCGTAACCCGCACAGTCCCGCACAGTGCGTACCCCGCATGGTGTGTACCCCACACAGTGTGTACCCCGCACAGTGTTCATCCCGTCCCACACAGTGTGTACCCCGCACAGTCCTGCACAGAGTTCATCCCGTCCCACCGTCCCGCACAGTGAGTGCCTCGCACAGTCCCGCACAATATTAATCCCGTCACACACAGTCCCGCACAGTGTTCATCCCGTCCCGTACAGTGTGTACCCCGCACAGTCCCGCACAGTGCATAACCCGCACAGTCCTCCACAGTGTGTACCCTGCAGTATCGCACAGTGTGTACCCCGCACAGTCCCGCACAGTGTGTACACCGCACAGTCCCGCACAGTGTGTACCCCGCACAGAATTCATCCCGTCCCACAGTGTGTACCCCGCACAGTCCCACACAGTGGTCATCCCGTCCCGCACAGTGTTCATCCCGTCCCGCTCAGTGTGTGCCCCACACAGTCTTAATCCCATCCCGCACAGTCCTGCAGTGTTCATCCCAACTCGCAGTGTGTAACCCGCACAGGTTTCATCCCTTCCCGCACAGTGTGTACCCCGCACAGTCCCACACAGTGGTCATCCCGTCCCGCACAGTGTTCATCCCGTCCCGCTCAGTGTGTGCCCCACACAGTCTTAATCCCATCCCGCACAGTCCTGCAGTGTTCATCCCAACTCGCAGTGTGTAACCCACACAGGTTTCATCCCTTCCCGCACAGTGTGTACCCCGCACAGTGTGTACCCCGCACAGAGTTCATCCCTTCCCGCACAGTGTGTACCCCGCACAGTCCCGCACAGTGTGCACCCCACACAGTCCCGCACAGAGTTCATCCCGTCCCGCACAGTCCCGCACAGTGTTCATCCCGTCCTGCACAGTTCCGCAGTCTGTACCCCGCACAGTCCCACACACTGTTCATCCCGTCCCTCACAGTGTGTACCCTGCACAGTGTGTTCCCCGCACAGTCCCGCACGGAGTTCATCCCGTTCCGCACAGTGTGTACCCTGCACAGCCCCGCACAGAGTTCACCCCGTTCCGCAGTCCCACACAGTGTGTACCCCGCACAGAGTTCATCCCATCCCTCACAGTCCTGCACAGTGTTCATCCCGCACAGTGTTCATCCCGTCCTGCACAGTCCTGCACAGTGTTCATCCCACACAGTGTTCATCCCGTCCTGCACAGTCCTGCACAGGGTTCACCCCGCACAGTCCCACACAGAGTTCGTCCCCTCCCGCAAAGTCCCGCACAGGGTTCATCCTGCACAGTCCCGCACAGAGTTCATCCCATCCCGCACAGGGTTCATCCCGCAGAGTTTATCCCATCCCACACAGTCCCACACAGGGTTCATCCCGTCCCGCACAGTGTTCGACCCATCCCGCTCAGTGTGTGCCCCACACAGTCTTAATCCCATCCCGCACAGTCCCGCAGTGTTCATCCCATCTTGCAGTGTGTAACCCGCACAGTTTTCATCCCTTCCCGCACAGTGTGTACCCCGCACAGTGTGTACCCCGCACAGAGTTCATCCCGTCCCGCAAAGTCCCGCACAGTGTTCATCCCGTCCTGCACAGTTCCGCAGTCTGTACCCCGCACAGTCCCACACACTGTTCATCCCGTCCCGCAAAGTGTGTACCCTGCACAGTGTGTTCCCCGCACAGTCCCGCACGGAGTTCATCCCGTTCCGCACAGTGTGTACCCTGCACAGTGTGTTCCCCGCACAGTCCCGCACGGAGTTCATCCCGTTCCGCACAGTGTGTACCCTGCACAGCCCCGCACAGAGTTCACCCCGTGCCGCAGTCCCACACAGTGTGTACCCCGCGCAGTCCTGCACAGTGTGTACCCCACACAGAGTTCATCCTGTCCCGCACAGTTCCGCACAATGTTCCCCCGCACAGAGTTCATCCCATCCCTCACAGTCCTGCACAGTGTTCATCCCGCACAGTGTTCATCCCGTCCTGCACAGTCCTGCACAGGTTTCACCCCGCACAGTCCCACACAGAGTTCATCCCATCCCGCAAAGTCCCGCACAGGGTTCATCCCGTCCTGCACAGTCCCACACAGTGTTCATCCCGTCCCTCACAGTGTGTACCCCGCACAGTCCCGCACAGTGTTCATCCCGCACAGTGTGTACCCTGCACAGTGTTCATCCCACACAGTCCCACACTAAGTTCATCCCGTCCCGCAGTGTGTACCCCGCACAGTCCCGCAGTGTGTACTCCGCACAGTCCCGCACAGTGCGTACCCCGCACAGTCCCGCACAGTGTGTACCCCACACAGTGTGTACCCCGCACAGTCCCGCACTGAGTTCATCCCGTCCCGCAAAGTCCCGCACAGGGTTCATCCCACACAGTCCCGTACAATGTTCATCCCGTCCTGCACAGTCCCACACAGTGTTCATCCCGTCCCACACAGTGTGTACCCCGCACAGTGTTCATCCCGCACAGTGTGTACCCCGCACAGTGTTCATCCCGTCCCGCAGTGTGTACACCGCACAGTCCCGCAGTGTGTACGCCACACAGTCCCGCACAGTGCGTACCCCGCACAGTCCCGCACAGTGTGTACCCCACACAGTGTGTACCCCGCACAGTCCCGCACTGAGTTCATCCCGTCCCGCAGTGTGTACCCCGCACAGTCCCGCACAGTGCGTACCCCGCACAGTACCGCACAGTGTGTACCCCACACAGTCCCGCACAGAGTTCATCCCGTCCCACACAGTCCCGCACAGTGTTCATCCCGTCCCGCACAGTGAGGGCCCCGCACAGTCCCACACAATATTCATCCCGTCACACACAGTTTTCATCCCATCCCGCACAGTGTGTACCCCGCACAGTCCCGCAGTGCGTAACCCGCACAGTCCCGCACAGTGCGTACCCCGCACAGTCCCGCAGTGCGTAACCCGCACAGTCCCGCACAGTGCGTACCCCGCACAGTCCCGCACAGTGTGTACCCCACACAGTGTGTACCCCGCACAGTCCCGCACAGTGTTCATCCCGTCCCACACAGTGTGTACCCCGCACAGTCCCGCAGTGTGTACCCCGCACAGTCCCGCACAGTGTGTACCCCACACAGTCCCACACAATATTCATCCTATCACACACAGTCCCGCACAGTGTTCATCCCGTCTCGCACAGTGTGTACTCCGCACAGTCCCGCACAGTGCGTAACCCGCACAGTCCCGCATAGTGCGTACCCCGCACAGTCCCGCACAGTGTGTACCCCGCTGTGGTAGTCATGTGGGACTGTGAAGCCGTGATGTCATTGGCTGACAGATCCCGGGTCCTGGTTGGCCGTTGACCTCTAGCTCCGCCCTGAAGGCGGAGTATAAGAACCAGGAGTCCTCCCCCGCAGGCCAGTCTACTACTGAACTGCGGGGGAACAGTCACGCTTAATAAAGCCTCATCGACTTCACTCTATTCGTCTCTCGGAGTCTTTGTGCGCTACAATTTATTAAGCGTGACTAAAGGACTATGGAGCTCAGGATCATCCCGGACTGCCTGAGGATCAGCACCCACGCAGTGAACGCAGAAGCAGCTTTCAAGCACTGGCAAACTTGTTTCGAGGCCTACCTCAGAACGGCCCCCGGCCGTGTCACAGAAGACCAAAAACTACAGGTCCTGCACTCGAGGTTAAGCACGGAGATTTTCTCTCTCATCGAAGACGCAGAGGATTTCCAGACGGCGTTCGCAGCACTAAAAAGTATCTATGTTTGCCCAGTAAACCAGATCTACGCTCGCTATCAACTCGCAACGAGACGGCAAAGTCCCGGAGAATCGATAGATGAATTCTACGCCGCGCTACTAATTTTGGGACGAGCCTGCAGCTGCCCGCCGGTGAACGCAAATGAACACACGGACATGTTAATGTGCGATGCTTTTGTGGCAGGTATGAACTCCTCCCAAATCCGCCAAAGACTTTTAGAAAAAGAGTCGCTCGGACTCTCAGAGGCACGGGCCCTAGCAGCCTCCCTGGACGTGGCCGCGTGAAACGCCCGCACCTACGGCCCCGACCGCGCGGCAGCCCATTGGGCTCCGTACGCACCCGTCGCGACAAACCCCCCCCCCCCCGGACACCCCACAGGCTTGCGCGGTTCAACCACCAAGTCGCACCGGGGGAGCCCGTTGCTCTTTCTGCGGCCAGGCGAAACACCCCCGGCAGCGCTGCCCGGCCCGCACAGCGATCTGTAAGAGCTGCGGGAAAAAGGGCCATTTCACGGCTGTGTGCCGGTCCCGGGAGGTCGCCGCTGTCCCAGGAGAACAGTGAGCCCTGCACGCCTTTTACGCTCCCCAACCCCCCCCAGCGCCCCATGTACGACCCGCAGGCGCAACCACTTTGGGTCCCGACCACCGCTCTCTCCCCGGAGAAGAGGGAGTTCTGCGCGTCTCTAACGCTCCCCAACCCCCCCCCCCCCCCGCACCCCATGTATGACCCGCCGGCGCTACCACTTTGGGTCCCGGCCACCGCTGTCCCCAGAGAAGAGGGAGTCCTGCGTGTTCCTAACGCTCCCCAACCCCCCCAGCGCCCCATGTGCGACCCGCAGGTGCCGCCATTTTGGGTCCCGGCCACCACGAGGGGAGGAGGGGCGCCGCCATCCTGGACCACCCCAGACCTATGCGCGCATGGGGGTGGCCATTTTGTCCACCCCCGCCGCCATCTTGTGACCCCCCAGCCATGTGCGATGCATGGGGGCAGCCATCTTGTTCACCCCCCGACGCCATCTTGGACGGCAACAACGGACCCCAGTGTCGACGGCTCCACGGGGTTCGAAGAAGACGCTCAACCATTACGACCACGTCTGGCTTCAATGACGCTGGACCAAGCACGGCCCCGGACGCTCCAGACGACGACGACAACGGTGCTGATAAACGGGCACGAGACACCATGCCTGGTCAACTCCGGGAGCACGGAGAGCTTTATCCACCCCGACACAGTAAGACGCTGTTCTTTGACCATCCGTCCCAGCGCACAAAAGATTTCCCTAGCTGCAGGATCCCACTCCGTACAGATCAAAGGCTTCTGCATAGTTACCCTAACGGTGCAAGGGAGGGAGTTCAAAAACTACAGGCTCTACGTCCTTCCCCAACTCTGCGCCCCACATTACTGGGATTAGACTTCCAGTGCAATCTACAGAGCCTAACCTTCAAATTCGGCGGCCCAATACCCCCACTCACTATCTGCGGCCTCGCAACCCTCAAGGTTCAACCCCCATCCTTGTTTGCAAACCTCACCCCGGATTGCAAACCCGTCGCCACTAGGAGCAGACGGTACAGCGCCCAGGACCGGACCTTCATTCGGTCCGAACTACAGCGGCTACTGAAGGAAGGCATAATCCAGGCCAGCAATAGTCCCTGGAGAGCACAGGTGGTAGTAGTAAAGACAGGGGAGAAGCAAAGGATGGTCATAGACTATAGCCAGACCATCAACAGGTACACACAACTAGACGCGTACCCTCTCCCCCGCATATCCGACGTGGTCAAACTGATTGCCCAATATAAGGTCTTCTCCACCGTGGACCTCAAGTCCGCCTACCATCAGCTCCCCATCCGCCCAAGTGACCGCAAGTACACAGCCTTCGAGGCAGACGGGCGATTATACCATTTCCTAAGGGTCCCATTTGGCGTCACAAACGGGGTCTCGGTCTTCCAACGAGAGATGGACCGAATGGTTGATCAACACGGGTTGCGGGCCATGTTCCCGTATCTCGACAATGTAACCATCTGCGGCCACGATCAGCAGGACCACGACGCCAACCTCCAAAAATTCCTCCAGACCGCTAAAGCCTTGAACCTCACGTACAACGAGGACAAGTGCGTTTTTAGCACAAACCGGCTAGCCACCCTGGGCTACGTAGTGCGCAATGGGATAATAGGCCCCGACCCCAAACGTATGCGCCCCCTCATGGAATTTCCCCTCCCGCACTGCTCAAAAGCCCTAAAACGCTGCCTGGGTTTCTTTTCATACTACGCCCAGTGGGTTCCCCAGTATGCAGACAAGGCCCGCCCCCTAATACAGACCACGACCTTCCCTCTGTCGGCAGAGGCTTGCCAGGCCTTCAGCCGCATCAAAGCGGATATCGCAAAGGCCACGATGCGCGCCATCGACGAGTCACTCCCCTCCCAGGTCGAGAGCCTCCGGCGTAGCTCTAGCGGCCACCCTTAACCAAGCGGGCAGACCCGTGGTCTTCTTCTCCCGAACCCTCCATGCTTCAGAAATCCGCCACTCCTCAGTGGAAAAGGAAGCCCAAGCCATAGTGGAAGCGGTGCAACATTGGAGGCATTACCTGGCCGGCAGGAGATTCACTCTCCTCACGGACCAACGGTCGGTAGCCTTCATGTTCGATAATGCACAGCAGGGCAAAATCAAAAACGACAAGATCTTAAGGTGGAGGATCGAGCTCTCCACCTTCAACTACGAGATCTTGTATCGAGTCCCACACAATATTCATCCCGTCACACACAGTGTTCATCCCATCCCGCACAGTGTGTACCCCGCACAGTCCCGCAGTGCGTAACCCGCACAGTCCCGCACAGTGCGTACCCCGCACAGTCCCGCACAGTGTGTACCCCACACAGTGTGTACCCCGCACAGTCCAGCACAGTGTTCATCCCGTCCCACACAGTGTGTACCCCGCACAGTCCCGCAGTGTGTACCCCGCACAGTCCCGCACAGTGTGTACCCCACACAGTCCCACACAATATTCATCCCGTCACACACAGTCCCGCACAGTGTTCATCCCGTCCCGCACAGTGTGTACTCCGCACAGTCCCGCACAGTGCGTAACCCGCACAGTCCCGCACAGTGCGTACCCCACACAGTCCCGCGCAGTGTGTACCTCACACAGTGTGTACCCCACACAGTCTTACTCCCATCCCGCACAGTCCCGCACAGTATTCATCCCTTCCCGCACAGTGTGTACCCCGCACAGTCCCGCACAGTGTGTACCCCGCACAGTCCCGCACAGTGTGTACCCCGCACAGTCCCGCACAGAGTTCATCCCGTCCCGCACAGTCCCGCACAGTGTTCATCCCGTCCTGCACAGTTCCGCAGTCTGTACCCCGCACAGTCCCACGCACTGTTCATCCCGTCCCTCACAGTGTGTACCCTGCACAGTGTGTTCCCCGCACAGTCCCGCACAGAGTTCACCCCGTGCCGCAGTCCCACACAGTGTGTACCCCGCGCAGTCCTGCACAGTGTGTACCCCGCACAGAGTTCATCCTGTCCCGCACAGTTCCGCACAATGTTCATCCCGCACAGTGTTCATCCCATCCTGCACAGTCCTGCACAGGGTTCACCCCGCACAGTCCCACACAGAGTTCATCCCGTCCCGCAAAGTCCCGCGCAGGGTTCATCCCGCACAGAGTTCATCCCATCCCGCACAGGGTTCATCCCGCAGAGTTTGTCCCATCCCACACAGTCCCGCACAGTGGTCATCCCGTCCCACACAGTCCCGCAGTTTTCATCCCATCCCGTACAGTGTGTATCCCGCACAGTGTGTGCTGCACATTATTTATCCTGTCCCCCACAGTCCCGCACAGAGTTCATCCCATCCCGCACAGTGTTCATCCTGTCCCGCACAGTCCCGCAGTGTTCATCCAAACCCGCACAGTCACGCACAGTGTTCATACCGTCCCACACAATGTGTATCCCGCACAGTGTTCATCCTGTCATGCACAATCCCGCACAGTGTTCATCCCGTCCCGCACAGTGTTCATCCTATCCCTCACAGTGTGTGTGGTAGTCTGTTTAGAGGTAGTACGGTACCTGGTAATGCTGGAACACCATTGGTAAGGTATTGTATGTTTCCTATTGGTCAAGCAGTATGGTAGCTCCGCCCTGCAAGGCGGGGTATAAGAGCCCGTGCCGCACCAGCAGCCTTCTTTCTGTACCTGAGCTGCTGGGGCAAACATCTAGCTTATTAAAGCCTTCAGTTGGATTACAACCTCGGTTTAGTGGTCATTGATCGTGCATCAATTTACTAAGCTAGATTTAAAAGGATGGAGCTCCGAATCAAGCCGGAGTGTCTGCAACTCAGCCCCCACGCGGCGAACTCAGAGGCAACCTTCAAGCACTGGCTGGTGTGTTTTAAAGGATATCTCGGAACGGCCGAAAACACACCCACGGGAGAGCAGAAATTGCAAGTCCTGGACTCGAGGGTGAGCCCGGAAATTTACACCCTCATCGAGGACGCAGACGACTTTGATGCAGCAATGGAGCTGCTAAAAGGACATTATATTCGCCCGGTAAACCAGGTCTACGCCCGAAACCTGCTAGCAACGAGGCGACAAATCCCTGGGGAATTGCTGGAAGAATTCTACCGTGCGCTCCTGGTGTTGGGGGGAAACTGCAGCTGCCCTCAAGTTTCAGCGGGCGACCACACAGAACTTTTGATCCGGGACGCTTTCGTGGCAGGTATGCTCTCCTTCCAAATCCGCCAGCGATTGCTGGAAAAAGACACCCTAGACCTCAAGGAGGCACGGGCCTTTGCAGGCTCCCTGGATGTGGCCTTCCGAAACGCCCGCACCTACGTTCCCGACCGCGTGGCAGCCCCCTGGCCAGCGTGGAACCCCTCCGCAGCCGACCCCGAGACATCTCCCATCCCCCCACAAGCTTGTGCTGCAAGGTGGCCTGGCAACCCCACGGGACCCCACGGCTACTTTTGCGGGCAGGCCAAGCACCCCCGGCAGCGCTGCCCGGCCCGCACAGCCACCTGCAAGGGATGCGGTAAAAAGGGCCACTTCGTGGTGGTATGCCAGGTCCGTGTGGTCGGCGCGGTCTCCAGTGGCGAATGCCAACCGCCACCATAAACCTCTCCACGGTGCCCGTGCGGCCAGCGGGCACCGCCATCTTCCTCCTCCAGGGCTACGTGCGGCCCCCGGGCGCCGCCATCTTGTCCCGTGGACGCCACCTGCGATGGATGGGCGGCGCCATTTTGTGCACCCCCAGCCATGTGCGACCAATGGGAGCCGCCATCTTGGATGGACTCCCAGGGCCCCAGCTCGGCTGACCGCACACTGCCCGAAGAGAACTCTCAACTGCTGCGATTAGCCTCGGTGACCCTGGACCAGTCCTGTCCTCGGACACGCTCAACTGATACAACAACGGTACTAATTAACGGGCACGAGACGTCCTGCTTAATTGACTTTGGGAGCACGGAGAGCTTCATACACCCCGACACAGTAAGGCGCTGTTCTCTCCTCATCCACCCCATTGTTCAAAAATCTCCCTGGCCTCCGGTTCCCACTCAGTAGAGATAAAGGGGTTTTGTGTGGCAAACCTCACGGTCCAGGGAAGGGAGTTTAAAAATTACCGGCTCTACGTCCTTCCCCACCTCTGCGCGGCCACACTCCTAGGGTTAGACTTCCAGTGCAATCTCCAAAGCCTAACTTTCAAATTCGGCGGTGTGGTAGTATGCATTAGGGATCATGTGGGACTGTGAAGCCATGATGTCATTGGCTGACAGATCCCGGGTCCTGGTTGGACGTTGACCTCTAGCTCCGCCCTGAAGGCGGAGTATAAGTACCTGGAGTCCTCCCCCGCAGGCAGTCTACTACCGAACTGCGGGGCAAACGGTCACGCTTAATAAAGCCTCATCGACTTCACTCTATTCGTCTCTCGGAGTCTTTGTGCGCTACAATTTATTAAGCGTGACTAAAAAGGACTATGGAGCTCAGGATCATCCCGGAATGCCTGAGGATCAGCCCCCACGCAGTGAACGCGGCAGCAGCTTTCAAGCACTGGCAGACTTGTTTTGAGGCCTACCTCAGAACGGCCACCGGCCGGGTCACAGAAGTCCAAAAACTACAGGTCCTGCACTCGAGGTTAAGCACGGAGATTTTCTCCCTCATCGAAGAAGCAGAGGATTTCCAGACGGCGTTCGCAGCACTAAAAAGTCTCTATGTCCGCCCAGTAAACCAGATCTACGCTCGCTATCAACTCGCAACGAGACGGCAAAGTCCCGGAGGATCGATAGATGAATTCTACGCCGCGCTACTAATTTTGGGACGTGCCTGCAGCTGCCCGTCGGTGAACACAAATGAACACACGGACATGTTAATGCGCGATGCTTTTGTGGCAGGTATGAACTCCTCCCAAATCCGCCAAAGACTTCTAGAAAAAGAGTCGCTAGGACTCTCAGAGGCACGGGCCCTAGCAGCCTCCCTAGACGTGGCCGCGCGAAATACCCACGCCTACGGCCCTGACCGCGCGGCAGCCCATTGGGCTCCGTACGCACCCGTCGCAACAAACCCACCCCCCACCCGGACACCCCACAGGCTTGCGCGGTCCAAACACCAAGTCGCACCGGGGGCGCCCGCTGCTATTTCTGCGGCCAGGCGAAACACCCCCGGCAGCGCTGCCCGGCCCGCGTAGCGATCTGCAAGAGCTGCGGGAAAAAGGGCCATTTTGCGGTTGTGTGCTGGTCCCGCGAGGTCGCCGCTGTCCCGGGAGAACAGGGAGCCCTGCACGCCGCTTACGCTCCCCAACCCCCCCTGCGCCCCATGTACGACCCGCAGGCGCAGCCACTCTGGGTCCCGACCACCACGGTCCCGGGAGAACAGGGAGCCCTGCACGCCGCTTACGCTCCCCAACCCCCCCCCCCCGCGCCCCATGTATGACCCGCCGGCGCTACCACTTTGGGTCCCGACCACCGCTCTCCCCGGAGAAGAGGGAGTTCTGCGTGGCTCTAACGCCCCCCAAACGCCCCCCCGCGCCCCACGTATGACCCGCCGGCGCTACCAATTTGGGTCCCGACCACCGTTGTCCCCAGAGATGAGGGAGCCCCGTGCGTTCCTAACGCTCCCCAACCCCCCCAGCGCCCCATGTGCGACCCACAGGCGCAGCCATTTTGGGTCCCGGCCACCACGAGGGGAGGAAGGGCGCCGCCATCTTGGACCACCCCAGACCTGTACGACGCATGGGGGCGGCCATTTTGTCCACCCCCGCCACCATCTTGTGACCCCCAGCCATGTGCGATGCATGGGGGCAGCCATTTTGTTCAACCCCGACGCCATCTTGGACGGCAACAACGGACCCCAGTGTCGACGGCTCCACGGGGTTCGAAGAAGACGCTCAACTACCACGTCTCGCTTCAATAACGCTGGACCAAGCTCGGCCCCGGACACTCCAAACGACGACGACAACGGTGCTGATAAACGGGCACGAGACACCATGCCTGGTCGACTCCGGGAGCATGGAGAGCTTTATCCACCCCGACACGGTAAGACGCTGTTCTTTGACCACCCATCCCAGCGCACTAAAGATTTCCCTAGCTGCAGGATCCCACTCCGTACAGATCAAAGGCTTCTGCATAGTTACCCTAACGGTGCAGGGGAGGGAGTTCAAAAACTACAGGCTCTACGTCCTTCCCCAACTCTGCGCCCCCACATTACTGGGATTAGACTTCCAGTGCAATCTACAGAGCCTTACCTTCAAATTCGGCGGCCCAATACCCCCACTCACTATCTGCGGCCTCGCAACCCTCAAGGTGCAACCCCCGTCCTTGTTTGCAAACCTCACCCCGGATTGCAAACCCGTCGCCACTAGGAGCAGACGGTACAGCGCCCAGGACCGGACCTTCATTCGGTCCGAAGTCCAGCGGCTACTGAAGGAAGGCATAATCCAGGCCAGCAATAGTCCCTGGAGAGCACAGGTGGTAGTAGTAAAGACAGGGGAGAAGCAAAGAATGGTCATAGACTATAGCCAGACCATCAACAGGTACACACAACTAGATGCGTACCCTCTCCCCCGCATATCCGACATGGTCAATCGGATTGCCCAATATAAAGTCTTCTCCACCGTGGACCTCAAGTCCGACTACCATCAGCTCCCCATCCGCCCAAGTGACCGCAAGTACACAGCCTTCGAGGCAGACGGGCGATTATACCATTTCCTAAGGGTCCCATTTGGCGTCACAAACGGGGTCTCGGTCTTCCAACGAGAGATGGACCGAATGGTTGATCAACACGGGTTGCGGGCCACGTTCCCGTATCTCGACAATGTAACCATCTGCGGCCACGATCAGCAGGACCACGACGCCAACCTCCAAAAATTCCTCCAGACCGCTAAAGCCTTGAACCTCACGTACAACGAGGACAAGTGCTTTTTTAGCACCAACCAGCTAGCCATCCTGGGCTACGTAGTGCGCAATGGGATAATAGGCCCCGACCCCGAACGTATGCGCGCCCTCATGGAATTTCCCCTCCCGCACTGCTCAAAAGCCCTGAAACGCTGCCTGGGTTTTTTTTCATACTACGCCCAGTGGGTCCCCCAGTACGCAGACAAGGCCCGCCCCCTAATACAGACCACGACCTTCCCTCTGTCGGCAGAGGCTTGCCAGGCCTTCAGCCGCATCAAAGCGGATATTGCAAAGGCCACGATGCGCGCCATCGACGAGTCCCTCCCCTTCCAGGTCGAGAGCGACGCCTCCGACGTAGCTCTAGCGGCCACCCTTAACCAAGCGGGCAGACCCATGGCCTTTTTCTCCCGAACCCTCCACGCTTCAGAAATCCGCCACTCCTCAGTGGAAAAGGAAGCCCAAGCCATAGTGGAAGCTGTGCGACATTGGAGGCATTACCTGGCTGGCAGGAGATTCACTCTCCTCACGGACCAACGGTCGGTAGCCTTCATGTTCGATAATGCACAGAGGGGCAAAATCAAAAACGACAAGATCTTAAGGTGGAGGATCGAGCTCAACACCTTCAACTAAAAGATCTTGTATCGTCCAGGAAAGCTGAACGAGCCGTCCGATGCCCTATCCCGCGGCACATGTGCCAACGCACAAATTAACCGCCTCCAAACCCTCCACGAGGACCTCTGCCACCCGGGGGTCACTCGGTTTTACCACTTTATCAAGTCCCGCAACCTCCCATACTCCTGAGAGGAGGTCCGTACAGTCACAAGGAACTGCCACATCTGCGCAGAGTGCAAACCGCATTTTTTCAGGCCGGATGGTGCGCACCTGATTAAGGCTTCTCGCCCCTTTGAACGCCTTAGTCTGGATTTCAAAGGACCCCTCCCCTCCACCGACCGCAACATATATTTCCTTAATGTGGTGGACGAGTACTCCCGCTTCCCATTCGCCATCCCCTGTTCTGACATGACCACGGCCACAGTCATTAAAGCCCTGAACACCATATTCACACTGTTCGGTTGCCCCGCATACGTCCACAGCGACAGGGGGTCCTCCTTCATGAGTGACGAGCTGCGCCAGTTCCTGCTCAGCAACGGGATAGCCTCGAGCAGGACGACCAGCTACAACCCCCGGGGGAACGGGCAAGTAGAGAGGGAGAACGGCACGGTCTGGAAGACCGTCCTACTGGCCCTACGTTCCAGGGATCTCCCAGTTTCACGGTGGCAGGAGGTCCTCCCGGACGCCCTCCACTCCATCTGGTCACTACTGTGTACTAGCACTAACCAAACACCTCATGAGCGCCTCCTTGTCTTCCCCAGGAAGTCCTCCTCTGGAACGTCGCTGCCGACCTGGCTGGCGGCCCCAGGACCCATCTTGCTCCGAAAGCACGTGCGGGCGCACAAGTCGGACCCGTTGGTCGAAAGGGTTCACCTCCTTCACGCGAACCCGCAGTACGCTTACGTGGAGTACCCCGACGGCCGACAGGACACGGTCTCTCTGCGAGATCTGGCGCCCGCCGGCAACACACCCCCCCCCGACACCAATCACCCAACCCCCCCTTCCTGCCACCGCCGCACTCCGTGACCGCCCCTTCCCAGGAGGATCAGTCCTCCACCCAGGCCCGACCAGGAATGAAGCCCAAGCTGAAACCGTAAGGCTCCCGCAGAACACAACACCGAAACAAGCACCACCACCACCACCGGGGCCGAGGCGATCGACACGGACGACCAGACCGCCCGACCGGCTCGTGGCGTCGATCTAACAGTACAATGTGGACTTTGTGGACTTTTAACGAGAACATTTTGTTTTTTCCTGACGATTACTGTAAATAGTTGAAACAAAAAAAACCTTGTACATACTGTTATAACATGTGAAAGTTTTCCTCCCAGGACCAGCCTTGTAAACCCTTACCACCATGCGAAGCATCACCCCGCCGTGTTCATTTTTAACAAGGGGTGAATGTGGTAGTATGCATTAGGGGTCATGTGGGACTGTGAAGCCATGATGTCATTGGCTGACAGATCCCGGGTCCTGGTTGGACGTTGACCTCTAGCTCCACCCTGAAGGCGGAGTATAAGTACCTGGAGTCCTCCCCCGCAGGCAGTCTACTACCGAACTGCGGGGGAAAGAGTCACGCTTAATAAAGCCTCATCGACTTCACTCTATTCGTCTCTCGGAGTCTTTGTGCGCTACAGGCGGCCCTATACCCCCCTCATTGTCTGCAGCCTCGCGACCCTCAAGGTCGATCCGCCTTCCCTGTTTGCGAACCTCACCCCGGATTGAAAACCCATCGCCACCAGGAGCAGACAGTACAGTGCCCAGGACCGGATCTTTATTAGGTCAGAGGTCCAAAGGCTACTGAGGGAAGGAGTCATTGAAGCTCGCAACAGTCCCTGGAGAGCTCAAGTAGTGGTGGTAAAGACCGGGGAGAAGCATAGGATGGTCATCGACTACAGTCAGACCATCAACAGGTTTACGCAGTTGGACGCGTACCCTCTCCCCCGCATATCCGACCTGGTAAACAGGATCGCGCATTACAAGGTCTTCTCCACAGTGGATCTTAAGTCCGCCTACCACCAGCTCCCCATCTGCACTAGTGACCGCAAATACACTGCCTTCGAGGCAGATGGGCGGCTCTACCACTTCTTAAAGTTTCCCTTCGGTGTCACCAACGGGGTCTCGGTCTTCCAGCGTGAGATGGACTGAATGGTTGACCGGTACGGTTCACGGGCAACATTCCCGTATCTCGATAATGTCACCATCTGCGGCCACGACCAGCAGGACCACGACACCAACCTCCGAAAATTCCTCCAGACCGCAAAGATCTTTTACCTTACGTATAACAAGGATAAATACGTGTTTTGCACCGACCGTCTAGCCATCCTCGGCTACGTAGTGCGAAATGGAGTTATAGGCCCTGACCCTGAACTCATGCGCCCCCTTATGGAGTTCCCCCTCCCTCACTGCTCCAAGGCCCTGAAGCGCTGCCTGGGGTTTTTCTGTTACTATGCCCAGTGGGTCCCCAACTATGCGGAAAAGGCCTGTCCCCTGATCCAATCCACAGTTTTTCCCCTGTCGATTGAGGCCCACCAAGCCTTCAGCCACATCAAAGCAGACATTGCAAAGGCCACGATGCACGCCATCGACGAGTCCCTCCCCTTCCAGGTCGAGAGCGACGCGCCTGACGTAGCTCTGGCGGCCACCCTCAACCAAGTGAGCATACCCGTGGCGTTCTTCTCACGTACCCTCCATGATTCCGAAATTTGCCACTCCTCAGTCGAAAAGGAGGCCCAGGCCATAGTAGAAGCTGTGCGACATTGGAGGCGTTACCTGGCCGGCAGGAGATTCACTCTCCTCACTGGTCAGTTGCTTTCATGTTCGATAATTCACAGCGGGGCAAGATAAAAAACGATAAGATCTTGCGGTGGAGGATCGAACTCTTCACCTACAACTACGAGATCTTTTATCGTCCCAGGAAGCTAAACGAGCCTCCTGATGCCCAGTCCCGCGGCACATGCGCCAACACACAAGTGGACCGCCACCGAGCCCTCCACGAGGACCTCTGTCACCCGGGGGTCACTCGCTTCTTCCACTTTATCAAGACCGCAACCTGCCCTACTCCATCGAGGAGGTCAGGACAGCCACCAGGAACTGCCAAATCTGCGCGGAGTGTAAACCGCACTTCTACCGACCAGAGAAAGCGCACCTGATAAAGGCTTCCCGTCCCTTTGAACGCCTCAGCATGGACTTCAAAGGCCCCCTCCCCTCCACCGACCGCAACACGTACTTCCTGAACTTGATTGACGAGTACTCCCGGTTCCCATTCGCCATCCCCTGCACTGACATAACCGCAACCACCGTCATCAAGGCCCTCCATAGCATCTTTATACTGTTCGGGTTCCCCGCTTACATACATAGAGGTAGGGGGTCCTCCTTTATGAGCGACAAACTGCGTCAATTCCTGCTCAGCAAGGGTATCGCCTCGAGCAGGACGACAATTTACAACCCCCGGGGTAACGGACAGGTAGAGAGGGAGAACGGAACGGTCTGGAAGACCGTCCTACTGGCCCTACGGTCCAGGAATCGCCAAGTCTCCCGCTGGCAAGAAGTCCTCCTGGATGCCCTCCACTCCATCCGGTCACTGCTTTGTACCATGACCAACCAAACACCTCACGAACGTCTCCTTGTCTTCCCCAGGAAGTCCTCCTCTGGGATCTCGCTCCCGACCTGGCTGGCAGCTCCCGGACCCATCCTGCTCCGGGCGCACAAGTCGGACTCGTTGGTCGAGAGGGTCCATCTTCTCTATGCTAACCACCAGTACGCCTACGTGGCGTACCCCGACAGCCGACAAGATACGGTCTCCCTACGACACCTGGAGCCCACCGGATCCCCACGCACACCCCAGCCACCAGTCCCACCCACCCTCCCACCGGTGCACCTTACAGGAGGATCAGAGGTTAGGTGGATTGGCCATGATAAATTGCCCTTAGTGTCCAAAATTGCCCTTAGTGTTGGGTGGGGTTACTGGGTTATGGGGATAGGGTGGAAGTGTTGGCCTTGGGTAGGGTTCTCTTTCCAGGAGCCGGTGCAGACTCGATGGGCCGAATGGCCTCCTTCTGCACTGTAAATTCTATGATCTAAGTCCTTCCGCCGGCCCCGTCTAAGCCCCCCCCACCCACCGACGCACCCCACAGACGCTCCCTTCCCAGGTCAACCGTTTTCCCCACCAGCGCCGTCTAGGGGCGTTGAAGCTGCCACAGAGATCGAGGCCACGCTCCCGGAGTCACAGACGCCCGAGCCTCCACCAAAGCTTCGACGATCACAGAGGACGACCAGGGCCCCCGATCGACTGATTGCTTCATTTTAAAGTGTATATAGTTAATTGTGAATCTGTAAATAGTTACAAAATGCTGTACGGAGGTATTACGGTATCTCCATAATTATAATTTCAACCACGTTACCATGTTGTAATATCAAGCCACCACCCCCGCCGGACACTTTTTTTTAACAGGGGGTGAATGTGGTAGTGAGTGTAGAGGTATTACGATACCTGGTAATGCTGGAACACCATTGGTAGATATTGTATGTTTCCTATTGGTCAAGCTGTATGGTAGCTCCGCCCTGCAAGGTGGGGTATAAGTGCTTGTGCCGCCCCAGCAGCCTTCTTTCTGTATCTGAGCTGCTGAGGGAAACATCTAGCTTATTAAAGCCTTCAGTTGGACTACAACCTCGCTTTAGTGGTCATTGATCGTGCATCAGTGTGTATCCCACACAGTGTGTATCCTGCACAGTCCCGCACAGTGTTCATCCCATCCCGCACAGTCCAGCACAGTGTTCATCCCGTCCCGCAGTGTTCATCCCATCCCGCAGTGTTCATCCCGTCCCACACAGTCCCGCACAGTGTTCATCCCATCCCGCACAGTCCCGCAGTGTTCATCCCGTCCCTCAGTCACACACACTGTTCATCCCGTCCCGCACAGTCCGCACAGTGTTCATCCCGCACAGAGTTCATCCCGTCCCGCACAGTCCGCACAGTGTTCATTCCATCCCGCATAGTGTGTATCCCGCAGTCTTCATCCCGTCCCTCAGTCTTCATCACAACCTGCACACTCCCGCAGTGTTCATGCCGTCCCGCACAGTGTTCATGCCATCCTGCACAGTGTTCATCCCATCCCGCACAGTGTGCATCCCGCACAGTCCCACACAGTGTTCATACTGTCCCGCACAGTGTGTATTCCGCAGTGTTCATCCTGTCCCGCACAGTGTTCATCCGATCATGCACAGTGTTCATCCAATCTCGCAGTGTTCATCCCATCCCGCACAGTGTGTATCCCGCACAGTAATAATAATATAATCGCTTATTGTCGGAACTAGGCTTCAATGAAGTAACTGTGAAAAGCCCCTAGTCGCCACATTCCGGCACCTTCGGAGAGGCTAGTACAGGAATTGAACCCTTGCTGCTGCCTTGTTCTGCATTACAAGCCAGCTGTTTAGCCCACTGTGCTAAACTAGCCCAAGTGTTCATCCGATCCCGCACAACTCACAGTGTTCATCCCATCCCGCACTGTCCCACACAGTGTGTATCCCGCAGTGTTCATCCCTTCCTGCACTGTGTGTATCCTGCGGTTCCGCACAGCGTTCATCCCGCACAGTGTTCAGCCCATCCCGAACAGTGTGTATCCCGCACAGTGTTCATCCCATCCCGCAGTGTGTATCTCGCAGTGTTCATCCCATCCCGCACAATGTGCATCCCGAACAGTGTTTATAAAGCATACGGCACAATGTGAATGCCGCAGTCCCGCAAAGTGTTTATCCCGCATCCCATACAGTGTTTATCCCGCATCCCATACAGTGTTTATCCCGCGTAGAGTGTACCCCGCACAGTGCGTATCCCGCATCCTGCACAGTATGTATCCCGCCTCCCGCAGTGTTTATCCCGCATTCCGCAGTGTTTATTCCGCAGTGTTTATCCCGCACAGTGTTCATCCCGCACAATGTTTATCGCGCATCCTGCAGTGTGTATCCCGCATACCGCACAGTGTTTATCCCGCATAGTGTGTATCCCGCATCCTGCACAGTGTGTATTCCGCATTCTGCAGTGCTTATCCCGCACAGTGTTTATACTGCACAGTGTTTATCTCGCAGTGTTTATCCCGCATATTATTCATCCCGCAGTGTGTATCCCGCATCCTGCACAGTGTTTATCTCGCATCCTGCACAGTGTTTATCTCGCATCCTGCACAGTGTTTATCCCGCAGTGTTTATACTGCAGTGTTTATCCCGCACCGTGTTCATCCCGCACAGTGTGTATCCGCACAGTGTTTATCTCGCAGTGTATATTTCGCAGTGTTTATCTCGCAGTGTTTATCCCACACAGTACTTATCCCGCAGTGTTCACCCCGCAGTGTGTATCCTGCACAGTGTTTATCCCGTAGAGTTTATCCTGCACAGTGTTTATATCCCGCAGTGTATATCCCGCAGTGTTTATATCCCACACAGTGTTTATACCGCACAGTATTTATCCCACATAGTGTATATCCCATATAGTGTATATCCTGCGGTGTTTAACCCACACAGTGTTTATCCCGCAGTGTTTATCCCGCACAATGTTAATCCCACACAGTTTATATCCCGCAGTGTTTATCCCGCAATGTATATCCCGCATAGTGTTTATCCCGCACAGTGCTTATCCTGCATTCCACAGTGTTTATATCCCGCAGTGTATATCCCGCAGTGTTTATATCCCACACAGTGTTTATACCGCACAGTATTTATCCCACATAGTGTGTATCCCACACAGTGTATATCCTGCAGTGTTTATCCCACACAGTGTTTATCCTGCAGTGTTTATCCCGCACAATGTTAATCCCACAGTTTATATCCCGCAGTGTTTATCCCACAATGTATATCCCGCATAGTGTTTATCCCGCAGTGCTTATCCTGCATCCCAGTGTTTATCCCGCAGTTTTTATCCCGCAGTGTTCATCCCGCACAGTGTATATCCCACTTCCCGCACAATGTGTACTCCGCATACCGCAGTGTTAATGCTACACCCCGCAGTGTTCATCCCACACAATGTTTATCGCGCATCCCACACAGTGTGTATCCTGCACACCGCAGTGTTTATCCCGCATAGTGTGTATCCCGCATCCCGCACAATGTATATCCCACTTCCCGCACAATGTGTACCCCACATACCGCAGTGTTAATGCTACATCCCGCAGTGTTCATCCCACACAATGTTTATCGCGCATCCCGCACAGTGTGTATCCTGCACACCGCAGTGTTTATCCCGCAGCCCGCACAGTGTATATCCCACTTCCCGCACAATGTGTACCCCGCATACCGCAGTGTTAATGCTACATCCCGCAGTGTTCATCCCACACAATGTTTATCGCACATCCCGCACATTGTGTATCCCGCACAGTGGTTAACCCAGTGTGTACCCCGCACAGTCCTGCAGTGCTTATCCCGCACAGTCCCACACAGTGTGTATCCTGCACAGTCCCGCACAGTGTGTAGCCCGCACAGTGTGTATCCAGCACAGTCCCTCACAGTGTTTATCCTGCACAGTGTATATTCCGCACTGTTTATCCCGCACAGTCCAGCACAGTATGTATCCCGCATCCCACACAATGTTTTTCCGGCATCCCGCAAATTGGGTATCCCGCACAGTGTTTATCCCGCATCCCGCAGTGTTTATGCCACATCCCGCAGTGTGTATCCCGCACAATGTTTATCTCGCACAGACCCGCACAGTGTGTATCCCGCACAGTCCCGCAGTGTTTATCTCGCACAGTCGCATGCAGTGTGTATCCCGCAGTGTTTATCCCGCATCCCGTACAGTGTTTTTCCCGGATTCTGCTCAGTGTGTATCCCGCACAGTGTGTATCCCGCATACCGCAGTGTTTATCTAGCAGTATTTATCCCGCAGTGTTTATCCCGCACAGTGTTCCTCCCGCAGTGTTCATCCCACATCCCGCACAATGTGTACCCCGCATACCGCCTTTATCCTGCATCCTGCACAGTGTTTATCCTGCTTACCGCATGATATGTATCCCATAGTGTTTATCCCGCATACCGCACAATGTGTATCCCGCAGTCCCGCAGTGTTTATCCCGCATCCCGCAGTGTGTAACCCATATCCCATAGTGTTTATTCCACATTCCGCTGTGTTCATCCTGCACAATGTTAATCGCGCATCCCGCACAGTGTTTATCCCGCATAGTGTGTATCCCGTATCCCGCACAGCGTGTATCCCACAGTGTTTATCCCGCATCCTGCAGGGTTTATCTCGCAGTGTTTATCCCGCAGTGTTTATCTTGCACATTGTTATCCCGCACCGTGTTTATCCCGCAGTGTGTATCCCGCAGTGTTTATCTTGCAGTGTTTATCTCGCAGTGTTTATCCCAGTGTTCATCCCGCAGTGTTTATCCCAGTGTTCATCCCGCAGTGTTTATATTCCGCAGTGTTTATATCCCGCACAGTGTATATGCTGCAGTGTTTATATCCCGCAGTGTATATCCTGCAGAGTATATCCCGCACAGTGTTTATCCCGCAGTGTTTATCCCACACAGTGTTTATCCCGCACAGTGTATATCCCGCAGTGTTTATCCCGCAGTGTTTATCCCGCACAGTGTATATCCCGCAGTGTTTATCCCACAGTGTTTATATCCCGCAGTGTATATCCTGCAGAGTATATCCCGCACGGTGTTTATCCCGCAGTGTTTATCCCACACAGTGTTTATCCCGCAGTGTATATCCTGCACAGTGTTTATATCCCGCAGTGTATATTCCGCAGTGTTTATCCTGCAGTGTATATCCCGCAGTGTTTATCCCGCAGTGTTTATATCTCGCAGTGTATATCCCGCAGTGTGTATCCTGCAGTGTTTATATCTCGCAGTTTTTATCCCAGTGTTTATACTGCACAGTGTATATCCCGCACAGTGTTTATCCCGCAGTGTTTATATCTCGCACAGTGTATATCCCGCAGTGTTTATCCTGCAGTGTTTATATCTCGCAGTTTTTATCCCACAGTGTATATCCCGCACAGTGTTTATCCCACAGTGTTTATCCCACAGTTTATCCCGCAAAGTGTATATCCCAGACAGTGTATATCCCGCACAGTGTTTATCCCGCACACTGGAGATGTTTATGGAGTCCTGATGTTGATATTATCCTGGTGGGAACCAATCACCTCGTTCTGTTAACACTGCCTGCTGTTATGAATGGCAAGTGGGAAAAAAAAGCTTTGTTCTGTCAGGAAGCGGTGCTCGGTGGTGTGGCGGCCTCATAGTCTCCAATAATTAGTTCCATATATCGATGTGTACATGTGTAATATTTGCCTGATTACCAATCCTACAGTAAATGATTTAATCTGGACTGTGTTGTTCCTTCGGCATTGAGTCTCCCAGTTGGGGGAGTCGTGTCCATTATTATGTGACGTTAATGGTAACAGTTTGAAAATAATGAGTCAACGAATAAGGTTGTGAACTCCCAAAGAGTCAGTTTTACAAAAAAAACACATTGTTGTTTCTGATTTCAGAATATATGGAGGGAAAGCTGTTAGTCACTGCTCTCCATGCTGTCAGTCACTGTTCTCTATTCTGTCAATCCAGTTCTAGCACAAGTGCCACTGTTAGAATGTGTGGCCAGAGCATCGGCAAATCCAAGTGACTGCCTCAGTCGCCAACTGTTAGGATTTAATATTCAGTTCCAGCAAGCTGAATCACGCTGGAAACAAATACACCCCCCTTCCAATATTTATTTAGCTGTTGTAGAAGATGTGTCAGGTGAAGGTGGTTGTGCATTAAACCATGCCAGTGGAGTTTAGTGCCACTGTGCCTCCGCAATCGGAGCTTGAGACGGCTGTCCCAACTGTGTTTGCTTCACTTGCTCCTTCTAAAGGGAAATGCTGCAGTTGATTATTTATACTGTTCAATATATTTTAACTATTAATCGGATAATGTTTGACAAATGCAGGTTTCTGTTTAATCTTCTTTGTATAATCCTTCGCTCTGAACGGTTTTTAAAAACATTTATGCCATTATGTCTCATTGTGAGGGTGACGGAGCGAGGCGAGGAGAAGGGGCAATAATGGGCATTTAAATTGGTGATCCCAGTAATTTGCACATATTCCAAATTGCTGATACCAACATATGCAAATATTCAAACTGAATATCTTCTCCAGATAGCAGGCAGACACAATTCATATACGGCGTATCAATTGATAAAACTCTGCATTAATAAAGTATTTTCACATCCTCATGGCACTACAAAACGCTTCACAGCCAATAATTTTAAGTATATTTTCACAGTTTTAGAGATATGGACTCAGCAGTCGATTAATGTATTGCAAGGTCGTGCAAACAGCAAGATAAATCGGCAGCCAAACCGTTTTCAATGGCGTTGGATAAAATATGCAGCAAATGTGTGTGTCACCAGGAGAACTCGCGTGTACTGCGAACAGTGAGTGCTCTGGGATCTTTTACTTGCACAGAACAGGCTGATTTGTGGCTCACTTAGATGGCACCTTTGACATGTGACAATGAATCATTAACTCTGCATTGCACTGAATATCAGGCTAGATATGCGTTCATGTCCTGAGGAGGCACTTGAATTAACGACCTTCTGCTTCCGAGGCAATGCAGCTAAATTTGAGTTCAATAAGAAGGCCTAGGCTTTTAAGGGCTGGTATTAGTGAGTGTGGTCCATCAGTAGCAGTTTTGGACGTACTTGTGTTAGAGAAGCAGACAAGCAACGCGGCAACTACAAAAACATAAATTGCAGCCATGAGATTATTTTAAGAGTTAAAATGGCTTCTGCGGCCTTTTTCATCCATATTGGTCTTTGGTGGTTGCAAAATCCGGGGATGTCTTTATGGATACCAGGTTAAAAAAGCCAAACATGCATATGTTAGGAAGCAGGTAGCAACGCCCAACTTCTGCAATTAAGTCGAGAGAATTTTGTAATCAGGAAAAGTTCCATGGGAGAGGAAGCTATGTTATTAAGACATGCTAAAAGGTCATTGAATGCATCGCTAACCCCGAATTCTGTCTTTAACTGGCAGTCATGATATGGAGATGCCGACGTTGAACTGGAGTGGGCATTGAAAGAAATCTCACAACACCACGTTGATGCGACCATCAATTCATACGAGACGAAGAGTTGAAGTGAACAGTGGTTTTAATCAGCTAGATCTGTGCCTGCCTGCGACTGCTCTATACTGAGTGCCGCATACAGGCTGCAGATCTATATACCTCCCCCGAGGGGGCGGAGCCATAGGCGGAGCCCACAAGGGCATCAACATCATACAATACAATGTAATAAGAACATAATAAGAACATAAGAACTAGGAACAGGAGTAGGCCATCTGGCCCCTCGAGCCTGCTCCGCCATTTAATGAGATCATGGCTGATCTTTGTGGACTCAGCTCCAGTCTCCGGCCCGTACATCATATCCCCAAATCCCTTTATTCTTTAGAAAGGTATCTATCTTTTTCTTAAAAACGTTTAAAGAAGGAGCCTCAACTGCTTCACTGGGCAAGGAATTCCAGAGATTCACAACCCTGTGGGTGAAGAAGTTCCTCCTACACTCCGTCCTAAATCTACTTCCCCTTATTTTGAGGCTATGCCCCCTAGTTCTGCTTTCCCCGACCAGTGGAAACAACCTGCCCGCATCTATCCTATCTATTCCCTTCATAATTTTATATGTTTCAATAAGATCCCCCCGCATCCTTCTAAACTCCAATGAGTACAGTCCCAGTCAACTCAACCTCTCGTCATAATCTAATCCCCTTAACTCTGGGATTAACCTAGTGAATCTCCTCTGCACTCCCTCCAGTGCCAATATGTCCTTTCTCAGGTAAGGAGACCAAAACTGATGCAATACAATGGTGAATGGTAGCAGTAATACATTCACCCCCTGTTAAAAAATTGAAGTCCAGCGGGGGTGAAGTGGGCTCACAGATCGAGTCTGTCTGGCACCTTGATCGTTCGCTGCGATCGCCTGAGCTCTAGCTTCGCTGCGGGCACGGGTGTTGGGCTCGTTGACTCCGGGAGCGTGTCGTCAGGAGCTTCATCACTGTAGGTCGGCGATGGGGGGAGGGGGGTGTAGGCCATGTAGGGGCGGGGACAGTGTTCGGTGAAGGGTGGGGGGGGGGTAGGTGATGGTCGCTGGGGAACCAGCTGGTGCCAGATCCCGGAGGGAGACTGTATCTTGTGGGCCATCGTGGTGCGCAACGTAGGCATACTGAGGGTTGGCGTGAAGGAGCTGGACCCTTTCGACCAGGGGGTCGGACTTATGGCTCCTCACCTGCTTTCGGAGGAGGACAGGCCCCGGCGTTGTCAGCCAGGACGGAAGCGAGACCCTGGAGGTGGATTTCCTGGGGAAGACGAATAGGCGGTCATGAGAGGTCTCATTCGTGGCTGTGCAGAAGAGCGACCTAATTGAGTGGAGCGCGTCGGGGAGGACCTCCTGCCAGCGGGAAACTGGGAGACGCCTAGACCGTAGGGCCAGAAGGACGGCCTTCAATACCATCGCGTTCTCCCTCTCCACCTGTCCGTTTCCCCGGGGGTTGTAACTGGCAGTCCTGCTCGAGGCAATGCCCTTACCGAGCAGGTACTGACGCAGTTCGCCGCTCATAAACGAGGAGCCCCGGTCACTGTGGACATAAGTGGGGAAACCGAACAGGGTGAAGATGCTATGCAGGGCCTTAATGACAGTGGCCGCGGTCATGTCGGGGCATGGTATGGCAAAGGGTATACGGGAATACTCGTCAACGACTTTACGAAAATACACGTTGCAGTCAGTGGAGGGGAGGGGCCCTTTGAAATCGACGCTGAGGCATTCAAAGGGGTGGGATGCCTTCACCTGGTGGGCCTTGTCTGGCCGATAGAAGTGCGGCTTGCACTCCGCGCAGACTTGGCAGTCCCTGGTCATGGCCCTGACCTCCTCGGTGGAGTAGGTAAGGTTGCGGGCCTTGATGAAGTGGAGAGGCCGGGTGACCCCCGGGTGACAGAGGTCATTGTGGATGGCCCGGAGTCGGTCACCTTGCGCGCTGGCGCAAGAGCCGCGGGACAGGGCATCTGGGGGCTCGTTGAGCTTCCCCGGACGATACACAATATCGTAATTATAGGTGGAGAGTTCGATTCTCCACCTCAAGATTTTATCATTCTTGATCTTGCCCCGCTGTGTGTTGTTGAACATAAAGGCTACCGACCGTTGGTCGGTGATGAGGGTGAATCTCCTACCAGCCAGGTAGTGCCTCCAGTGCCGTACAGCTTCCACAATGGCTTGAGCTTCTTTTTCAACCAAGGAGTGTCAAATCTCGGAGGCGTTGAGGGTACGGGAAAAAAAGGCCACGGGACTGCCTGCCTGGTTAAGGGTAGCGACCAGGGCGGCATCTGACGCGTCGCTCTCCAGCTGGAAGGGGATGGATTTGTCCACCGCGTGCATCGCGGCTTGGTAATGGGAAGATGGTGGCTTTGATAAGTGGGTGGGCTTTGTCCGCATAGTTGGGGACCTACTGGGCATAATATGAAAAGAATCCCAGGCATCTCTTCAGGGCCTTGGGGCAGTGGGGAAGAGGGAGTTGCAGGAGGGGGTGCATGCGGTCGGGGTTGGGCCTTCGGACTCCGTTTTCCACGACATAGCCGAGAATGGCTAGTCGGGTTGTGCGGAAAACCCATTTCTCGTTGTAGGTGAGATCGAGGGCATGGGCGGTTTGGAGGAACTTCTGAACGTTAGCGTCATGGTCCTGCTGATCATGGCCGCAGATGGTGACGTTATCCAAGTACGGAAACGTGTCCTGCAGCCCGTACTGGTCCACCATTCGGTCCATCATTTTTTGGAAGACCGAGACCCCGTTGGTGATGCCGATAGGAACCCTGAGGAAGTGGAAGAGGTGGCCGTCTGCCTCAAAGGCAGTGTATTGGCGGTCTTCCGGGCGGATTGGGAGCTGGTGGTATGCGACTTCAGATCTACCGTGGAGAAAACCCGGTAGTGTGCAATCTGATTCACCATGTCCGCTATCCGGGGAAGGGGGTACGCATCAAGTTGCGTGTACCAATTTACGGTTTGGCTGTAGTCTACAACCATCTGGTTCTTTTCCCCGGTCCTGACGACCACCACTTGGGCTCTCCAGGGGCTATTACTGGCTTTGATGATCCCCTCCCTCAAGAGCCGCTGGACCTCTGGCTTGATAAAAGTCCTGTCCTGGAGACTGTACCGCCTGCTCCTGGTAGCGACGGGTTTACAGTTGGCAGTGAGGTTCGCGAAGAGCGAGGGGGGGGTGACCTTAAGGGTCGCGAGGCTACATACAGTGTGAGGTTGTAGGGGCCCGCCAAACCTCCGGGTCAGGCTCCTGAGGTTGCACTGGAAGTCCAGTCCTAACAGGAGAGGGGCGCAGAGGTGGGGGAGGACATAAGAGTTTAACATTGGCGTACTCGGCACCCTGTATCGCGAGGTTCGTGACACAGTACCCCCGGATCTGCACTGAATGTGATCCGGAAGCAAGGGAGATTGTTTGGGATGCGGGGGAAATCTGGAGAGAATAGCGCCTTACAATGTCTGGATAAATGAAGCTCTCCGTGCTCACAGAGTCAAACAGACAGGGTGTTTCGTGCCCATTGACCCGGACGGTCACCATCAAGATCTTGAGGTGCTTGGGCCGTGACTGGTCGAGGGTGACAGCGCCGAGCTACGGGTAGCCGGCGCAGTTGGAGGTAGCGGGGTGGTCCCAAGATGGCGGCCCCCGTCGGTCGCATGTGTCGGGCGGCGTTGAAGATTGTGGCCAATATGGTGGCCCCCGTTGGTCGCATGTGTTGGGCGGCGTTGAAGATGTCTGCCAAGATGGCGGCCCCCATGAGTCGCACGTGTCGGGTAGGGTTAAAGATGGCGGCCCCCACAGATAGCACGAGGCGGATGACACGTCAGGAGGGGACGGTACCGGCAGGCACGCATCCACGCTGCGGAGTGTGCGGGCCTGTGAGTCTGTGATTTGGGCCTGCGATTTAGGAGCTTTGAGTCGGGCCAAGCAGATTTTGATGAAGTGTCCTTTCTTGCCGCAGTCGCTGCAGGTCACGGTCCAAACCGGGCAAAGCTGCCTGGGGTGCAGGTTCTGACCGATGAAATAGCGGCGCCCCGGGTTGGGCGGGCAGCCGCGTAGCACAGGCCTGGGGCACATTCAGGTCGGGTGACCACGAGGGAATCGCGTGGTCGGAGAGGAAAGCATTTAGGCTCTGGAAAGCTACTTCTAACAAAGTGGATAGTTTTACCGTCTCTTCTAGGTCGAGGGAGCCCTTTTCGAGCAGGCGCTGTCTGACATAGTTGGACCGGACTCCAGCCACATAGGTGTCCCGGAAGGCGAGTCCCATGTACTGCGAGGCCGTGACGTCCTTGTAGTTGCAGTTTCGAGCGAGTACCCTCAGGTCGCGTAGGTATTCCTCCAGCGATTCCCCGGGGCATTGACGACGAGTGGTGAGGAGATGCCGCGCGAACACTTCGTTCACCGGCTTCAAGTAATGTGTTTTCAGGATCGGGATTGCGTCTGCGCACGTGGTCGCTTCCTCGATAGATATGGAGATTCGGTGGCTCACTCGGGCGTGGAGGAGGCTCAGCTTCCGTGCCTCGGTGACGGCGGGCGAGGAGGAGGCGGCGAGGTAGGCCTCAAAGCAGCGGAGCCAGTGCGAAAAGATTCCTTTGGCTTCAGCTGCCTGTGGGTCGAGTTCCAGTCGATCAGGTTTGAGGGCGGCTTCAATAGCGATATCTTAGCTGATTAAATTGATGCGACCATCAATTCACACGAAACGAAGAGTTGAAGTGAACAGTGGTTTTAATCAGCTAGATCTGTGCCTACCTGCGACTGCACTGTACTGAGTGCCGCCTACAGGCTGAAGATCTATATACCTCCCCCAAGGGGGCGGAGCGATAGGCGGAGCCCACAAGGGCATCAACATAATACAATACAATGTAATGCAATACAATGGTGAATGGTAGCAGTAATACATTAACCATACGCGTTAAAGTCCAACAGGTTTGTTTGAAATCACAAGCTTTCGGAGCACAGCTCCTTTATCAGGTGACCATTTCACTTCATCAGTGCGCAGATTTTGTGGCATCCCTGAAAAAAATTATCAGATTAAAGATGAAAGGGCTGCAGCGATTGACGGCTCTCAAAGTCTTTAAATACTGAGACAGGACAGCTGCTTCTTCACTCCCAGGTTCTGAAGGGAAACAAATAGGATGGGACTCCAAATCTAGAACTACTTGGATGTCAGGTTAAGATGTGGCAAAAAGAGAAGTTTATGTCAGATCCAGAACGCCTAGGTTTTTGAGGAGGGCAGTGTGTGTGTCAGGCTCACTCTCAGTCTCACTGACTGATTCAAACTCCCCACCCAGGCCCGGGAGGTTGACATCTTTCCGCCCAGGAGGAATTTGGGTCACTGTGAAAAGGAAAACTTCCTCACTCTGCGCTGCCAGAGATTCCGGCTGCTCTGGGCGGGTGGGTCCTGTTGCTGCAACTCTGCTTCCTCATGGCCACCCCACTCTGTCATCTTGCTCCTCCTGGGCGAGCGGCTGTGTATAAAAGTTCTATAAATGGTGCAAAAGTGCAGGAAGAGAGGCACGGTAGCACAGTGGTTAGCACTGTTGCTTCACAGCGCCAGGGTCCCAGGTTCAATTGCCGGCTGGGTCACTGTCTGTGTGGGGTCTGCACGTTCTCCCTGTGTCTGGGTGCGTTTTCTCTGGGCGCTCCTGTTTCCTCCCACAAGTCCCGAAAGATGTGTTGTTAGGCGAATTGGACATTCTGAATTCTCCCTCTGTATACCTGAACAGGCGCCGGAATGTGGCGACTAGGGGCTTTTCACAGTAAGTTCATTGCAGTGTTAATGTAAGCCTACTTGTGGCAATAAAGATTATTACTATTATTTCTCAAATATCTCCTGGAGGTGACGAATGTGATATAAAATAATTACTTTAGAGATATTAGTTACTGTAATGTAGAGATAGGCCAGTCTCATTCTGGTGAGTTCACAGACAAAGGATTTCAGACCGCATGGCAAAGCAAGGAGGAGGTGTGTCCACCAAAGGAGGAGAAAAGGATGCTGGGTAATAGGGGCCAGAGGAAGGGATTGGAAGTGAGCCAATTAGAGTGTGTGGATAGGTCGGGAGGGGTATGGGATGACCTGTGGGAGTCGTGTATGTGGAGCTTGATGCCAGTTGTGTGAGTAGTAGAGATCCCTTTGTCCTACAGACTCACTTGATTCCAGAGGTGTACGAAGCAAGATGTGCTTTGTACTTGCTGTGAATTGAGAAAGGCTTGCAAGTCAAATAAAATAACTAATGCTGTACCTGCAAATCCATCTCGACTTTTATTGAGGCCAGACTGACGGGTAAAGAAATTTGGGATTTGTCAGAGGCACATATAAATAACATCCTTGGACATTACCGTTTACACCTATAAAGATCCAGGAGACCCGAGACGGTGAGTTAACTGGAGTTTTATTTAAGTTTAAGGAAATGGCAACTATGGCAGCATACAACACAATATGTCCTGTTGGGACTAACAAAAGTGTGGTTCCAATCCGGGCCAGCTTTTAAAGAGTGTTATACCGTCAATTCACTGTGAGACAGTGAGAATGAGTGAATACTTGGCTTTATTATCCAGGAACTCGCCAGCGAGTATCTGTTGTACAAATGAGTGCCACCCACAGGTGGCCGGTCTATAAATCCCCCGGTGAGGGCGGAGCCAGAGGTGGAGCCCACCGGCGTTCCAGTACAGTACCTGGAAGTAGACCGTATTATCATTTCCAGGTCATAGGTCACAGCACCATACAGACAGTTCATACTTAGGTGAATACATTCACCACATTCACCCCCTGTTAAAAAATCAAGCCCAGCGGGGTGACGTGGGGTCATCAAATGTTCAGTCTGTCTGGAGGCCGGATCGTTCTTTTAGACCTCCTCAGCTCTGGCGATGTGCGGGCAGAGTTGTTGCAGGTGGTGACTCCGGGGGCGTGTTGTCTGGAGCTTGAGCTTCAGTCTGGCATGTCGGAGACGATTGAGGGGTGGGGCAGGCAGGGGGGGGGGGGTGGGTGGCGGCAGTGCAGGCGCGGGGCAATACAGGAGACCCAGGGGGGTGTAAGGGGCGCTGGGAGAGGCGGTAGGCAGCGGGGGGGCACGTTGGCAGGGGAACCAACTGGCGCCACGTCCCGTAGGGAGACCGTATTTTGCCGTCCGTCCTGGTGCGCGATGTAGGCGTACTGGGGGTTGGCATGCAGCAGCTGGACCCTCTCGACCAGGGGGCCGGTCTTATGGCTCCTCGCATGCTTCCGGAGAAGGACAGGTCCCGGAGTTGTCAGCCAGGATGGAAGCGAGACCCCGCAGATGGACTTCCTAGGGAAGACAAACAAACGGTCGTGAGGGGTCTCATTCGTGGCTGTGCAGAGGAATGATCTAATGGAGTGGAGAGCATCGGGGAGGACCTCCTGCCAGCCGGAGATCGGGAGACTTCTAGACCGGAGGGCCAGAAGGACGGCCTTCCATACCGTCGCGTTCTCCCTCTCCATCTGCCCATTTCCCTGCGGGTTATAGCTCGTAGTCCTGCTCGAGGCGATGCCCTTACTGAGCAGGTACTGACACAGTTCGCCGCTCATAAACGAGGAGCCCCGGTCACTGTGGACGTAAGTGGGGAAACCGAACAGGGTGAAGATGCTATGCAGTGCCTTTATAACCGTGGCTGAGGTCATGTTGGGGCAGGGGACAGCGAAGGGGAAGTGGGAGTACTCATCAACGATAGATGGGAAGTATACATTACGGTTGATGGAGGGGAGGGGCCCTTTGAAGTCAATGCTGAGGCGCTCAAAGGATCGGCAGGCCTTTACCAGGTGGGCCTTGTCTGGCTACTAGAAGTGCGGTTTGCACTCCGCGCAGACTTGGCAGTCCCTGGTCATGGCTTTGACCTTAGTGGAGTAGGGCAGGTTGCGGGCCTTAATAAAGTGGGTAAGCCAGGTGACCCCCGGGTGACAGAGGTCATCTTGGATAGCCCGAAGTCGGCTATCTTGCGTGCTGGCGCATGTGCCGCGGGATAGGGCATCTGGGGGCTCATTGAGCTTCCCAGGACAATACCTGATATCGAAATTGTAGGTGGAGAGGTCAATCCTCCACCTCAAGATTTTTTCATTCTTAATCTTGCCCCATTGTGCGTTGTCAAACATGAAGGCGACCGACCGCTGTTCGGTGACGAGGGTGAACCTCCTACCGGCTAGGTAATGCCTCCAGTGCCGCACGGCTTCCACTATGGCTTGTGCTTCCTTCTCGACCTAGGAGTGTCGGATTCCGGCAGCGTGGAGCATTCTAGAGAAGAAGGCTACTGGTCTGCCCGCATGGCTGAATGTGGCAGCCAGGGCGACATCTGACGCATCGCTCTCTACCTGGAAGGGGACGGACTCGTCCACGCGTGCATTGCGGCCTTAGAGATGTCGGCCTTGATGCTCGGCCTTCAGCCGTCAGGGGAAATGTGGTGGTTTTAATAAGTGGGAGGGCTTTGTCCGCATCGTTGGGGACCCACTGGGCATAGCAGGAGAACAGCCCCAGGCATCGTTTGAGGGCCTTGAGGCTGTGGGGAGGGGGAAGTTCCGTGAGAGGGCGCATGGTGTCGGGCCCTAGGACTCCGTTCTCCACGACGTAACCGAGGATGGCTATTCGGGTAGTGCGGAAAACGCACCTCTCTTTGTTATATGTGAGGTTGAGGGATTGGGCGGCCTGGAGGAACCTCTGAAGGTTTGCGTCATGCTCCTGCTGATCGTGGCCGCAGATAGTAACATTGTCCAAGTACGGGTATGTAGCCCGCAAACTGTACTGGTCCACCATTCGGTCCATCGTTCTCTGAAAAACCGAGACCCCGTTAGTGACACCGAAAAGGACCCTGAGGAAGTGGAAGAGTCAGCCGGCTACTTCGAAGGCAGTGTAATGGCGCTCTCCCAGGCGGATCGGGAGCTGGTGGTAAGCCGACTTCAGATCGACCGTTGAGAACACCCGGTACTGTGCGATCTGGTTGACCATCTTCGCTATGCGGGGTAGGGGGTACATATCCAGTTGCGTGAACCGGTTAATGGTCTGGCTGTATCCATAACCATCCGATTCTTTTCCCCGGTCTGGACAACCACCACTTGTGCTTTCCAGGGGCTGTTGCTGGCCTCGATGATCCCTTCCCTCAACAGTCGCTGGACCTCCGACTTGATAAAAATCATGTCTTGGGAACTGTACCGCCTGCTCCTGGTGGCGACGGGCTTACAGTCGGGAGTGAGGTTCGCAAAGAGGGAAGGGAGAGGGGGACCTCGAGGGTTGCGAGGTTGCATACCGTGAGGGGGGTAAGCGTCCGCCAAACTGTACGGTCAGGCTTCGGTGACTGCATTGGAAGTCTAATCCAAGCAGTAGGGGGGCGCAGAGGTGAAGGAGGACGTACAGCTTAAAACGAGCATACTCGGCACCCTGCATCGCGAGGTTCGCAATACAGACCCCCGGATCTGAACCGAATGGGACCCGGAGGTAAGGGAGATTGTTTGCAATGCGGGATAGGTGTGAAGGGAGCAGCGCCTTACCGTGTCAGGGTGAACAAAGCTCTCCGTGCTCCCAGAGTCGAAAAGACAGGGGGTCTCGTGCCCGTTGACCCAGACGACCATCATGGAATTTTTCAGGTGCTTTGGCTGCGATTGGTCGAGGGTGACTGCGGGTAGCCTGTGTGGTTGGCGGTATCACAAAATGGAGGCCCCCATGAGTCGCACGTGTCGGCCGGTGCCGGAGCCGGCGGCCAAGATGGCGGCCCCCATGAGTCGCACGTGTCGGCCGGTGTTGGAGCCGGTGGCCAAGATGGTGGCCCCCACGAGTCGCAAGAGGCTGATGGCGCGTCTGAAGGGGGCGTTCCCGGCTGGCAGCAGCCACATTGCGGGGTCTGCAGGCCTGTGAGTCCATGGGTCGGGCCTGGTGAGTTTTCGACTTCTGGGCTTTAGGTCGGCCCAGCCAGACTCTGGCGAAGTGTCCCTATCTGCCACAGTCGCCGCACATCGCTGTGCGGGCTGGGCAACGCTGCCGGGGGTGTTGACCCTGGCCGCAGAAGTAGCACTGTGGTTCCCCGGTCTGGACGGGCAGCCGCTCGGCACAGGCCTGTGACATAGTCGGGTCCGATGGGGGCCGCGACGATAGTGTCCACGAGGGGTTCGCCGGGTCAGCGGGGAATGCACTGAGGCTCTGGTAGGCCACCTCTAACGAGGTGGCTAGTTTTACCGTGTCCCGCAGGTCAGTGGTCCCATTTTCCAGCAGGCGCTGCCTGATGTAGTTCGATCGGACCCCAGCCACGTAGGTGTCCCGGATCTGTAGGTTCATGTGCTCCTCCGCCATCACATCCCGATAACTGAAGTTCCTTGTGAGTAGGGTCAGGTTTTCCAGGTACTCGTCCAGCGACATCCTGGCACGTTGAGGGTGAGTAGTGAGGAGGTGTCGGGCGAACACCTTGTTTATGGCTTCACAAAATGTGCCTTGAGGGTTTCGACCACTGCCTTGTACGTGGCAACTTTCTCTATCATCGCGGAGATTCGGTGGCTCACCCGAGCGTGAAGGAGTCGCAGCTTGAGGGTTTCAGAGGGAGGCATTGTGGAGGAGTCGAGGTAGGCCTCGAAACAGCGAAGCCAGTGTTCGAAGATCTCCTTGGACTCTGTCGCTCGAGTTCGAGCTTATCTGGGCTTTAGAGCGACTTCCATGGTGCTGTCGCTGGATAATGAATTGTTATACCATCAATTCACTGTGAGACCGTGAGAACGAGTGAATACTAGGCTTGATTATCCAGGAACTCGCCTGCCAGTATCTGTTATACAAATGAGTGCCACCCATAGGTGGCCGGTCTATATATCCCCCGGTGAGGGCGGAGCCAGAGGCGGAGCCCACTGGGGTTCATGTACAGTACCTGGAAGTAGACCGTATTATCATTTCCAGGTCATAGGTCACAGCACTATACAGACAGTTCAAACTTAGGTGAATACATTCACCACAAAGAGTAAGGTAACGAGCCGGAGCTGGGCGGAAGTTCGCATTTTACGAGTCTCACAGGACATCTCTGTGGGTCTCATAAGGACAATTACATTTCCCATCCCCCTCCCCACCCCAGTGGCCAGTTGAGGGGGCCTTCTTCGCCCTTTCACAAGTGGTTGTGCCTCTGCCAGTAGTAGGATTGGGACGGGGGCTTATACCAAGTTAGTGATCGCGTCTTCAATGTAGAATGACGGAGAGTCACTGCCAGGTAGCGACATTGGCGGGAAGTGCTGATGCATCCGTGTCTGTATCCGAGACCAGGTCGTCATCGTGCTGCTGGCCCAGCCGCTGGTTCGTGGTGGGTTGTTCCTCCTGATTGTAGGATGGCACAAAGGCACAGCATGGTAGCACAATGGTTAGCACTGTGGCTTCACAGCTCCAGGATCCCAGGTTCCATATCCGGCTCGGTCACTGTCTGTGGAGTCTGCACGTTCTCCCCGTGTCTACGGGGTTTCCCCCGGGTGCTACGTTTACTCCCACAAGTCCCGAAAGATGTGCTGTTAGGTAATTTGGACATTCTGAATTCTCCCTCTGTATACCCGAACAGGCGCCGGAATGTGGCGACAAGGGGCTTTTCACAGTTACTTCATTGCAGGGTTAATGTAAGCCTACTTGTGACAATAAAGATGATTATTATTTTTATTAAAGTTCAGTGAAGGTACCGATATGTTCTGCATTATTTCCACCAAGGCGGGTTCCCTGCTCTTGAGGTGGTTCACCTGCTTCCGTATGGTCTTCTTCCTGGTTCTGACTTGGTACGAAACCAGACTCATGTTCTCCATCATCACCCCTGGGACTCACTGGGCACCATCCCCAAAACTGCAGACATGTATGGTGTCTCCTGGTTTGAAACCTCTATCAGGTGTTTGGTGGTCATGGTATTTTCCTTGGAGGTCTTGCTTTTTTTCTACTTTCTCGTCAAGACACGACCATAAGACCAGAATTAGGCCACTCGGCCCATCAAGTTTGCTCCGCCATTCAATCATGGCTGATATTTTTCTCATTCCCATTCTCCTGCCTCCGCCCCCACCCCCCAACCCCCCCGTGGCACCCTCCCCTCCCCCATAACCCCTGATCCCCTTATTAATTAAAAATCTATCTGTCTCTGTCTTAAAGACACTCAGTGATTTGGCCTCCATAGCCTTCTGCATCAAAGTGTTCCACAGATTCACCACCCTCTGGCTGAAGAAATTCCTCTTCATCTGTTTTGAAGGATCGTCCCTTTAGTCTGAGATTGTGTCCTCTGCTTCTAGTTTTTCCTACAAGTGGAAACATCCTCTCCACGTCCACTCTATCCAGGCCTCGCAGTATAAGTTACAATGAGATCCCCTCTCACCCTTACAAACTCCAATGAGTACAGACCCAGAGTCCTCACCGCTCTTCATATGACAGGCTCTTCATTCCAGGGATCATTCTTGTGAACCTCCTCTGGACCCATTGCAAGGCCAGCACATCCTTCCTTAGATACGGGGTCCAAAAATGCTCACAATACTTCAAATGTGGCCTGACCAGAACCTTATACAGCCTCAGAAGTACATCCCTGCTCTTGTATTTTAGCCCACTTGACATGGATGTTAACATTTCATTTGCCTTCCTAACTTTCGACTGAATCTGCATGTTAACCTTGAGAATATTGAACAAGGACTTCCAAGTCCCTTTGTGCTTCTGATTTCCTAAGCATTTCCCCATTTAGAAAATAGTCTCTGCCTCCATTCTTCCTTCCGAAGTGCATAACCTCACACTTTTCTGCATTGTATTCATTCCATCTGCCACTTCTTTTCCCACTCTCCTAATCTATCCAATTCCTTCTGCAGCACCCCTGCTTCCTCAATACTATCTGTCCCTCTACAGATCATTGTATCATCTGCAAACTTAGCAAGAGTACCTTCAGTTCCTTCTTCCAAATTGTTAATGTATATTGTGAAAAGTTGTGGACTCCTGAGGCACACCACTAGTCACCGGCTGCCATTCTGAAAAAGACGTCTTTAGCCCCACTGACTTCTGCCAGTCAGCCAATCCTCTATCCATGCCAGTATCTTATCCTTAACACCATGGGCTCTTAACTTATTGAACAGCCTCCTATGAGGCACCTTGTCAAAGGCCTTCTGGAAATCTAAATAGATCACGTCCACTGGTTCTCCTTTGTCTAACGTCCTTCTTACCGCCTCAAAGAACTCAAACAGATTTGTCAGACATGACGTTCCCTTGATTAAGCCATGCTGACTCAGTCCTATTTTATCATTGCCTTCATCCTTAATAATGTGTTAGACATTTAGCTGCTGTTGTATAAAGAGTCAAAAGCTCTGCTCCTTTTCATCAACACCTTTATTTCACTTTAACAGCCTCTGCACAAACCTCTAACATCACATCACCTGACACAAAGGCCACCTGAAGCCCCTTTACATATCTGTGTCAATTATTGGATACTTAACATAAATGAGACAACTAATTGGAATATCTCTTAACCCATTACTTAACAGTCTCCCCTTCCTTGGAGAAAAAAAAAAAATTAGGTTGAAAACAAAATTACAAGAAACTCAAAAACACACACACAATTTCCCCCCTTCTTTTTTTTCATTTTTGGAAGAAAAAAAAACAGTCACAGATACAGGCACCCTTCATTAACAATATCCAAAAGTTTCTGTGAGCTAGCCCCTCTTTTTGTAAAACAGTCTGACAATTGATAGCTACTATCGACCCATTTAATTTTTGTTATTTCCCCTCTGTCCAACATCTGCTTCAAACCTGCGATGTCTATCCTTAACCTTTTTTCATTGACACTTTTTGTCGAGTGCATATTTTCCCACAGGGATTTATTGTCAATGTGACATTCAATAGGTATATTAGCCAAATCCCCTAATCCCAAAATTTCTGTCAATATCTGAGATATATAAAAGGCCATATCCACCGCCTCTACAAGGCTTAACATCTCAGCTGCCAAAGTGCTTTTCACCACTCTCCTTATTTTCTTTGTTTCCCACACAAGAGGGCAACATTTACCATTGTTCCCCAAAAGAAAAATTATAAAACCTCCTGTGCTTGAAACCCCATCACATAAATTTGCATAGGACGCATCACTATAAACTATGAGTTTCAAGTGCCTAAGGTCACCTAAAACTGGGAACCTCAAAACACACTCCTGCATTTTTAGTTTGACCAATGCTTTATTTGCTCTTATTATGTCTTCCATTTTGGGATCATTCATTTTTGTACTCAACTCTATGACATCAAAACTCACACCCGGTCTAGTCTGTCTGCTTAACCAATTCAGTTGCCCAATTATCCTTTGCAGTTGCTCTTTTTCCATCTTTGAACCCATTGCATCTTTTTGTGAAACCCAGCCACAGCTAATTGCTATTAGGCTGATGCTTTCCAAATACGATTGCTGACGTAAAGTTGCCCCTAACTTAGTCTGTCCGATTTCCAGTCCAATATATTTAAATGCACCGGAAGCCTGACTTCCAACTCTAAATTCTTTCCTCAAACCAGAGATTACAATAGCTTCGAAATCACTAGTCCCACCCCATAAAAAATCATCGGCATGCACCATAAAGATGCCAGAAAGATTTCCCTTATAGTGCCAGTAAAACATTGCCGGATCTACTTTCAACTGGCAACAGCCTAACTTTAACAAAACTGACCTTACCGAAAAATACCAGACTCTAGACGCATCAATTAATCCAGATACACATTTGTTCAACTTCCAGAGTACCCCTTCTGTGTTAGCTGCCTCTTTAGGAGGACGGAGAAAATCGTCTCTCTGAAGCTGATGCCCCTGCAAAAAGGCAGCTATTGTATCTATAGATTTGCATTCCCATGCCTCTGTGGCTAATAGAGCCAAGAAGATCTTTAAAATAATCTTTCCTGTCGTAGGTGAATCTACCCTTAAATCCTGATCTTCTAAGTTTTCTTCAAATCCCCTTGCCACAAGCCTGGCCTTTGCCTTATAAGTTCCACCCGGAAGAACCTTTTCCGTGCAAATCCATCTGTGGGATAGAGCTCTTTGTCCCCTATCCGGTACTTCCGTGTATACCCCAAATTCACTCCAACTATGCAGTTCTTGCTGTTTGGCACCTTTGATAACTTTTTCATCTAATTTATTGGAAACCACCAAAGTCTCACGTGAATGTGGGCTTCTACTCCTATTAGTATTTGTAGTCTTACTCATGTTCCGAGACCTTGATAAACTACGTCCCGTCTCCCACCTGGTATCTCGTTCTATACTGCTACTGCTTGATCTTTCCCGTCTGCTGTGGGATGTCCTTTCAATAGTTCTCAACCTTTTCCTGCTGACCTGTTCACTGTCCGATGTACTATCTGAACTGGCACTGCTTTTCTGCGCCCTCCATTTTTGAACTTCATGTTCCCAATCCATTGTCCTGACTCCTTCCCTTGAATGCTGTACATTCAACCAATGTTTATACTTTCCAGTGGCCTTCCCTGCTCGACTAATACAGTTGCATCCTTCCATTGACTAGACCCTTCAGGCAAGTATGTCACTTTTGTACAAACTTTTGGCAGTTGTCCTTTTGGAAAAATGGCCTGTTCTAATTCATCAGAAGTGTTGTGTTCCTCTACAGAAACCCTGTCTATGTCAGTTAATTGGTCCTCATAGTTCTGTAACACTTGCGTACCAGATAACCAGATAAGGTCTGCAATTCATAACGGGCTACAAGATGAAGGCATGTAAAATCGTCGGCTCCAACACACCCCTCCCTGATGAGCTCAATGCATTCTATGCCCGCTTTGAGCAAGAGGTCAGCGAGAGCAAGCTCTCCACCCCAGAAGCCGCAGATGAACTTGTATCTGAGATCACCACTGCAGACGTCAGAGCAGCCTTCTCGAAGGTCAACCCACGGAAAGTCACAGGCCCGGATGGGGTACCTGGACAAACACTCAGGTCTTGCGCGGATCTGCTGGCGGGGGTATTCGCAGACATCTTCAACCTTTGTTTACAACAATCTGAGGTCCCTATATGCTTCAAGAAGACGACCATCATCCCTGTACCAAAAAAATGTCAAGCAGAGTGCCCTAATGACTATCGTCCAGTGGCTCTGACGTCCATCATCATGAAGTGCTTCGAAAGGATAGTCATGGCACGAATCAACTCCAGCCTCCCGGATTGCCTTGATCCACTACAGTTTGCCTACCGCTGCAACAGGTCCACAGCAGACGCCATCTCCATGGCCCTGCACTCTATCCTGGAACACCTAGATAACAAAGACACCTATGTCAGACTCCTATTTATCGACTACAGCTCAGCCTTCTACACCATCATTCCTACGAAACTCATCTCCAAACTCCGTGGCCTTGGCCTCGGCTCCTCCCTCTGCGACTGGATCCTGAACTTTCTAACCCACAGGCCACAATCAGTAAAGAAAGGCAACACCTCCTCCACGATCATCCTCAAAACTGGTGCTCCACAAGGCTGTGTCCTCAGCCCCCTACTGTTCCAAATTCCCTTCCAACTTGATTTTCAAATTTGCTGATGACACCACCGTAGTGGGTCGGATTTCAAACAATGACGAGACAGAGTACAGGAATGAGATAGAGAATCTGGTGAACTGGTGCGACGACAATAATCTATCCCTCAATGTCAACAAAACAAAGGAGATTGTCATCGACTTCAGAAAGCGTAATGGAGAACATGCCCCTGTCTAAATCAATGGGAACGAAGTAGAAAGGGCCGGGAGCTTCAATTTGTTAGGTGTACAGATCACCAACAGCCTGCTCTGGTCCCCCCCATGCCGACACTATAGTTAAGAAAGCCTACCAACGACTCTACTTTCCCAGAAGACTAAGGAAATTTGGCACGTCAGCTACGACCCTCACTAACTTCTACAGATGCACCATAGAAAGCATTCTTTCTGGCTGTATCACAGTTTGGTATGGAGCCTGCTCTGCCCAAGACTGCAGGAAACTACAAAAGGTCGTGAATGTAGCCCGGTCCAACACACAAACCAGCCTCCCATCCATTGACTCTATCTATAATCCCCGTTGCCTCAGAAAGGCAGCCAGCATAATTAAGGACCCCACGCACACCGGACATACTCTCTTCCACCTTCTTCCGTCAGGAAAAAGATACCAAAGTTTGAGGTCACGTACCAACCGACTCAAGAACAGCTTCTTCCCTACTGCCATCAGACTTTTGAATGGACCTACCTCGTATTAAGTTGATCTTTTCTCTACACCTTGCTATAACTGTAACATTATATTCTGTAGTCTCTCCTTCCTTCCCTATGTACGGTATGCATTGTTTGTACAGCATGCAAGAAACAATACTTTTCACTGTATACTAATACATGTGATAATAATAAATCAAATCAAATCAAAACCCTGGTTCCTCGTCATGTCTGTCTGCTCTGTCTAAATTTGAAAATTTGTAGTCTGTACCCATTATCCTTGATGAATGTACCCTGACAGTTTGATTGCCATGTTGCAAAATAATTGTTTTGCCATCTATGTCTATGATCTTCCCTGGGCCTTGCCATTCATTAAAATTGTCTCTCTTATAGTATACTATGTCTCGTTGCTGAAAAACGGTGGCCGTACATTATGCCTTAAAGCTCTACTTCTGCTTCCAAAAAGGCTTTTCTACTCCTATGTAATGCATTTAAATGCTCAGCAAAGGCAGAGCTAATTGTAGTCCCTTCCCAAGCTGGAGGCTGGTCATCCAAAATGGATGGAACTTTAAGATTTCTACCAAACACTAATTGATAGGGACTATAGCCCCCGACCATCTGCAATGAATTCTTTGCATGTACCACCCATGCTAAAGCTGAATTTAGCCTCCAATTCAGTCTATCTGCCAAAATGTTCCGGAGCATGTCTTCCATTACAACATGGTTTCTTTCACAGACTCCATTACTAAATGGGCTTTCCGCAGCCCTATTCATAACTGTGATATTCACGTTTTCACACATATCCCTAAACTCATCATTAGAAAATTCTCCCCCATTGCTGTCCCGATCCATTTTTCCACGATTGGATCCAGAATTACTCGCTTTTCTTTACTTTGTACAATTGTTGATCGACTAAATCTGGTTGCTAACTCTACAAAATGCAAAATAAATATATTATTGGCTTTATCCCAGATCTTAAGGTCCATGGCCACAATGTCGTTAAAATCCCTGGCCAAAGGTAGGGTCACTATTGGTCGTGCTGGTGTCCTTCTGTACTTCCTACAAACTTCACAGCGATCACTAGTTTAGTATAGTCTTCATCCCTTACCCCTGCTTCCTTTAATACATTTTTCAGCCTCCGAGGAGACAGATGCGCAAATTACCGATGCAGTTTTAATACAACAAGCTTTCTATCAGCTAAAGTCCCATTTTCAACTGCCATTAACACATCCTTAACAACTCTACTTGAAATATTATTTGTCAGTAAAGAAATACAATAGTGTCGCGACTGTGTAAATTGTAAGTCCACCGTCTTTCCAAAAGCTGTTGCCTTATCCTGTTCCATATCCAGTTTCATGTGTGCTTTCTTCATCGACGGTCTGCTCAGAAGCAAAGGTATCTCACTTGATACAACATCCGTGCTAATGAAATTATTCACTCCGGCAATATTGCAAGGGATCACCCTGGGATCACCACTCTTTTCAGCGACTTCGGAGTATTATCATCCCCAAACCTGAAACTTGTGAAACTTTCAAATTCCTTAACCTTGTTACGATTTTCAGCACTCAAGGAGTCCAGGTAACATTTTAACCAGTCAATTCCACACACAGTAGATGTGCAGCCACTGTCCAATACAGCACAATTGAAGGATTCTGCAACCAACACCCTCATTACCGGCATAAAACTGCTTGTTAATAGGACAATGCCTTCTTTCTGGTCACTATCTTCTTCCTCTTCTGACTCTTCCGTGTCATGTGTCGCTTCAAACACTCTATTATAACGTGTTGGACAGTTGAAAGTATAATGGTATTGAGAGTCACATCGAAAACATCGATTTATCATGCCCCGTGCATTTCTGGGGTTCATCTTCCTATTGTAGGTTCTAACTGGGTTTCTGGCTTCATAATTTCCGGGACTCGATCTCCTTCTATCGTCTTGGAACCTGTCCGTAGCCGTAAGATTTCGCCATCCTGTTAGTAGTGCATCTTCCATGTTCTGCTTTATTGCAGGCTGACCTATTTGGGTCATCAGAGCCATCGGAATCGAATGTTTGCCCAGAAACATTTTTGAAGCTTCTGCATCTGATCGAATAAGTTATCCTTATCCGCTGTGGTAGTATGTATTGGGGGTCATGTGGGACTGGAAGCCCTAATGTCATTGGCTGACAGATCCCGGGTCCTGGTTGGCCGTTGACCTCATACTCCGCCCTGAAGGCGAAGTATAAGAAGCCGGTGCCTTCCCCCGCATGCCAGTTTACTATCGGGCTGCTGGGGAACAGACACGCTTAATAAAGCCTCATCGACTTCACTCTGTTTGTCTCACGGAGTCTTTGTGCGCCACAATTTATTAAGCGTGCCTAAAAAGGACTATGGAGCTCAGGATCATTCCAGAATGCCTGAGGATCAGCCCCCACGCAGTGAATGCAGCAGCAGCCTTCAAACACTGGCAGACTTGCTTTGAGGCCTACATCACATCGACCACAGGCCGAGTCTCAGATGAACAAAAACTGCAGGTCCTGCACTCGAGGGTGAGCACGGAGATTTTCACCCTCATTGAAGACACCCGCGATTTCCAGACGGCGTTCGCAGCACTGAGAAGTCTCTACGTTCGCCCAGTTAACCAAATCTACGCTCGCTACCAGCTCGCGACGAGACGGCAAGCTCCCGGAGAATCGATGGACGAGTTCTACGCCGCGCTGCTGATTTTGGGACGAGCCTGCAGCTGCCCGTCTGTGAACGCAAACGAACACACGGACATGTTAATGCGCGATGCTTTTGTTGCAGGTATACAATCCTCCCAAATCCGCCAAAGACTTCTAGAAAAAGAGTCACTAGGACTCTCAGAGGCACGGGCCCTGGCAGCCTCGCTGGACGTAGCCGCGCGTAATACCCGCGCCTACGGCCCCGACCGCGCGGCAGGCCATTGGGCCCCGTACGTACCCGCCGCGGCAAACCCCCTACCCCCCCCCCCGGACACCCCACAGGCTTGCGCAGTCCAAACGCCGAGTCGCACCGGGGGCGCCCGCTGTTATTTCTGCGGCCAGGCGAAGCACCCCCGACAACGCTGTCCGGCCCGCGCAGCCATCTGCAAAAGCTGCGGGAAAAAGGGCCACTATGCGGTGGTGTGCCGGTCCCGCGTGGTCGCCGCCGTCCCGGGAGAACAGGGAGCCCTACAGGCAGTCTATGCCTCCCAACCCCCCCAGCACGCCATGTGCGACCCCCAGGCGCCGCCATTTTGGGTCCCGACCACCGCGGCCCCGGGAGAACTGGGAGCCCTGCACGCCGCCTACGCTCCCCAACCCCCCTCCCCGCAGCCCATGTATGACCCGCCGCCGGCGCTCCCGATTTGGGTGCCAGCCAACACTCTCCACGGAGAGGAAGGGGTTTTCCGTATCCCGAACGCCACCCTCACCCCCGTCCCGCGCCCCACGCCTGACCCGCCGGCGCCACCTACCTTGACCCCGACCACCGCTGTCCCCGGTGAGGGAGCTCCGCGCGGTGCCAGCGCTCGCGGCCCCACGACTGACCCGCCGACCTGGGCCCTCGCCCCACGCCTGACCCGCCGGAGCCGCCGACCTGGGCCCTCGCCCCCGTCCCGCGCCCCCCGCCGGAGCCGCCGACCTGGGCCCTCGCCCCCGTCCCGCGCCCCCCGCCGGAGCCGCCGACCTGGGCCCTCGCCCCCGTCCCGCGCCCCACGCCTGACCCGCCGGAGCCGCCGACCTGGGCCCTCGCCCCCGTCCCGCGCCCCACGCCTGACCCGCCGGAGCCGCCGACCTGGGCCCTCGCCCCCGTCCCGCGCCCCACGCCTGACCCGCCGGAGCCGCCGACCTGGGCCCTCGCCCCCGCCGGAGTCGCCGACCTGGGCCCTCGCCCCCGTCCCGCGCCCCCCGCCGGAGCCGCCGACCTGGGCCCTCGCCCCCGTCCCGCGCCCCCCCGCCGGAGCCGCCGACCTGGGCCCTCGCCCCCGTCCCGCGCCCCACGCCTGACCCGCCGGAGCCGCCGACCTGGGCCCTCGCCCCCGTCCCGCGCCCCACGCCTGACCCGCCGGAGCCGCCGACCTGGGCCCTCGCCCCCGTCCCGCGCCCCACGCCTGACCCGCCGGAGCCGCCGACCTGGGCCCTCGCCCCCGTCCCGCGCCCCCCGCCGGAGCCGCCGACCTGGGCCCTCGCCCCCGTCCCGCGCCCCACGCCTGACCCGCCGGCAATACAACTCACCTGGACCCCGACCTCCGTCCCCGGCGAGGGACCTCCTCACTGTCCCAGCGCTCGCACTACTGACCTGCCGGTCCCCAGCGAGGGAGCTCCGCGCGGTCCTAGCGCCCGCGGCCCTGGAGCTCGCACCAAAGGAACTCCACGCGGTCCTAGCGCCCGCGGCCCGGAAACTCCGCGCGGTCCTAGCGCCCCCCAGACCCCCCAGCACTCAATGTGCGACCCGCAGACGCCGCCATTTTGGGTCCCGACCACCACCAGGGGAGGAGGGGCCCCGCCATCTTGGACCGCCCCCGACCTGTACGACGCATGGGGGCGGCCATTTTGTCCACCCCCGACGCCATCTTGTGACCCCTCATCTACGGGCGAGGTATGGGGGCGGCCATTTTATCCATCCCCGACGTCCTCTTGGACGGCAACAACGGACCCCACCCCACTACTACAACCACGGCTCGCTTCGGTTACGCTCGATCAGGCTCGGCCCCGGACTCTCCAGACGACGACGACAACGGTCCTAATTAACGGCCACGAGACGCCATGCCTAGTCGACTCCGGGAGCACGGAAAGTTTTATACATCCCGACACGGTAAGACGCTGTTCCTTAACTACCTACCCCAGCGCACAAAAGATTTGCCTAGCCGCAGGATCCCACTCCGTACAGATCCAGGGATTCTGCATAGTTACCCTAACGGTACAGGGGAGGGAATTCAAAAACTACAAACTTAACGTCCTTCCCCAACTCTGTGCCCCCACCTTGCTGGGCTTAGATTTTCAATGTAACCTACAGAGCCTTACGTTTAAATTCGGCGGCCCCATACCCCCACTCACTATCTGCGGCCTCGCCACCCTCAAGGTGCAACCCCCGTCCTTGTTTGCGAACCTCACCCCGGATTGCAAACCCGTCGCCACTAGGAGCAGACGGTACAGCGCCCAGGACCGGACCTTCATTCGCTCCGAAGTCCAGCGGCTACTAAAGGAGGGCATAATCCAGGCCAGCAATAGTCCCTGGAGAGCGCAGGTGGTAGTAGTGAAGACAGGGGAGAAACAAAGGATGGTCATTGACTATAGCCAGACCATCAACAGGTACACACAACTAGACGCGTACCCTCTCCCCCGCATATCCGACATGGTCAATCGGATTGCCCAGTATAAAGTCTTCTCCACCGTGGACCTCAAGTCCGCCTACCATCAGCTCCCCATCCGCCCAAGTGACCGCAAGTACACAGCCTTCGAGGCAGACGGGCGATTATACCACTTCCTAAGGGTCCCTTTTGGCGTCACAAACGGCGTCTCGGTCTTCCAACGAGAGATGGACCGAATGGTTGATCAACACGGGTTGCGGGCCACGTTCCCGTACCTCGACAATGTAACCATCTGCGGCCACGATCAGCAGGACCACGACGCCAACCTCCAAAAATTCCTCCAGACTGCCAAAGCCTTGAACCTCACGTACAATGAGGACAAGTGCGTTTTTAGCACCGATCGGCTAGCCATTCTGGGCTACATAGTGCGCAATGGGATAATAGGCCCCGACCCCGAACGTATGCGCGCACTCATGGAATTTCCCCTCCCGCACTGCCCAAAAGCCCTGAAACGCTGCTTGGGGTTCTTTTCATACTACGCCCAGTGGGTCCCCCAGTACGCAGACAAGGCCCGCCCCCTAATACAGACCACGGCTTTCCCGCTGTCGACAGAGGCTTGCCAGGCTTTCAGCCGCATCAAAGCGGACATCGCAAAGGCCACGATGCGCGCCATCGACGAGTCCCTCCCCTTCCAGGTCGAGAGCGACGCCTCTGACGTAGCTCTCGCGGCTACCCTTAACCAAGCGGGCAGACCCGTGGCCTTTTCCTCCCGAACCCTCCACGCCTCAGAAATCCGCCACTCCTCAGTGGAAAAGGAAGCCCAAGCCATAGTGGAGGCTGTGCGACATTGGAGGCATTACCTGGCCGGCAGGAGATTCACTCTCCTCACTGACCAACGGTCGGTTGCCTTCATGTTCGATAATGCACAGCGGGGCAAGATCAAGAACGACAAGATCTTGCGGTGGAGGATCGAACTCTCCACCTTCAACTATGAGATCTTGTACCGGCCCGGAAAGCTGAACGAGCCGTCTGATGCCCTATCCCGCGGGACATGTGCCAACGCACAAATTGACCGCCTCCAAGCCCTCCACGAGGACCTCTGCCACCCGGGGGTCACTCGGTTTTACCACTTCATCAAGTCCCGCAATCTCCCCTACTCCTTAGAGGAGGTCCGTACAGTCACAAGAGACTGCCACATCTGCGCAGAATGCAAACCGCATTTTTTCAGGCCAGATGGAGCGCACCTGATTAAGGCTTCTCGTCCCTTTGAACGCCTCAGTCTCGATTTCAAAGGGCCCCTCCCCTCCACCGACCGCAACGCGTATTTCCTTAATGTAGTGGACGAATACTCCCGCTTCCCTTTTGCCATTCCCTGCTCCGACATGACCGCGGCCACAGTCATTAAAGCCCTGAACAGCATATTCACACTGTTCGGTTACCCCGCATACGTCCACAGCGACAGGGGGTCCTCTTTCATGAGTGACGAGCTGCGCCAGTTCCTGCTCAGCAAGGGTATAGCTTCAAGCAGGACGACCAGCTACAACCCCCGGGGGAACGGGCAAGTAGAAAGGGAGAACGGCACGGTCTGGAAGGCCGTCCTACTGGCTCTACGGTCCAGGGATCTCCCAGTTTCACGGTGGCAGGAGGTCCTCCCGGACGCTCTCCATTCCATCCGGTCGTTATTATGTACGAGCACTAATCAAACGCCTCACGAGCGTCTCCTTGTCTTCCCTAGGAGGTCCTCCTCTGGAACGTCGCTGCCGACCTGGCTGGCGGCCCCAGGACCCATCCTGCTCCGAAAGCACGTGCGGGCACATAAGGCGGACCCGTTGGTCGAAAGGGTTCACCTCCTCCACGCAAACCCCCAGTACGCCTACGTGGAGTACCCCGACGGCCGACAGGACACGGTCTCCCTGCGGGATCTGGCGCCCGCCGGCACCACGCACACCCCCCCGGCACCATCAACCCAACCGCCCCCCTTCCTGCCACCGCCGCACCCCGCGACCGCCCCCTTCCCAGGAGGATCAGCCCCCCTCCCCTTTGCACCGACAGCTAAAACCGTGCGGTTCCCGGAGGCGACAACGCTGGTACAAGCACCACCACCACCGCCGGGGCCGAGGCGATCGACACGGACGACCAGACCGCCCGACCGACTCGTGGCGTCGATGTAAAACAAAGATGGACTGTCCAATGAACATTTTGTTTTCATATATCCTCTGTAAATAGTTGTAACAGGACGATACTGTCCAATACGGTCCTACCATGTAACTGTTCTCTCCTCCCAGGACCAGTACTGTAAACCCTTACCACCATACAAAGCATCACCCCGCCGGGTTCATTTTTGACAAGGGGTGAATGTGGTAGTATGTATTGGGGGTCATGTGGGACTGGAAGCCCTAATGTCATTGGCTGACAGATCCCGGGTCCTGGTTGGCCGTTGACCTCATACTCCGCCCTGAAGGCGAAGTATAAGAAGCCGGTGCCTTCCCCCGCATGCCAGTTTACTATCGGGCTGCTGGGGAACAGACACGCTTAATAAAGCCTCATCGACTTCACTCTGTTTGTCTCACGGAGTCTTTGTGCGCCACATCCGCAAACTGAACTCCTGTCAAAACCAGGAGCCTATACATGTTGCCCACTCTAGCACAGTCAAGTAATTTAAAGGCCAACACGGACTGTGGAAATTCCAGGTGGTGTTTCTGCAGATTTTTATATAGTCTGCCAAATTCCATTATATAGTCTTCAATGGAGAAATCCTCTATTTTCCAGAACCTATCAAAATCCGACCATGCTTCATAAGCACTTAACAAATCGTCCTTATAAATCTTAACCATATAATGTAATAGAGTCTGCAGACCTTCTTCTGAGTCTAACTCTTCCAATTCCAGCTCAGAAAACACTTTGCTCTGGCTTTTACTGTCATAAGGTAGAGAAAGAACCAATGACATACCTTGTTTTCTCTTTCCCAAGGCAGATACCTTCGTCCACATAACTACTGCATTTCTCCATTGGTCGTACAATCCCCTTTCAGAAAATAAGGGGGGATAGTCATATCCGGCCATCTTTATCCTAGGTTCAGCCATATAACTTTGGGTTTTTTTTCTTCTCACTCACTCCTTGGTTTGGTCTGGAAAAGTTGTATCTTTCAACCCTTCACATTTGCACAGCAACCATCCTCTGCTACCATTTGTTAGACGTTTAGCTGCTGTTCCATAAAGAGTCAAAAGCTATGCTCCTTTTTACCAACACCTTTATTTCACTTTAACAGCCTCTGCACAAACCTCTAACATCACATCACCTGACACAAAGCCACCTGAAGCTCCTTTACATATCAGTGTCAATTATTGGATACTTAACATAAATGAGACAACTAATTGGAATGTCTCTTAACCCATTACTTAACATAAAATCTTGCCAATGACCGAAGTCAGGCTAACCGACCTATAATCTTCTGTATTTTACCTCCCCCCCACCTTCTTAAACAGGGTTGTTACGTTTGTCATTTTCAGGTGCTCTGGGACCCTCCATGCCTCCAGTGATTGCTGAAAGGTCACCACCAATGCCTCCACAACCTTCTCAGCTATCTCTTTTAGAATCCTGGGGCGTCGTCCATCCGGTCCAGGTGATGTATCCACCTTCAGACCTTTCAGTTTCCCCAGAATCTTCTCCTTAGTGATGGCCACTCTACTCACCTCTGTCCCCTGATTCTCCTGGAATTCGGGCACGGGATTCTCCGAGCCCGCGCCGGGTTGGAGAATCGCCGGTCACACCGGAAATTCCCGCCACGCCGCTCCGATGCCGGGACGCGATTCTCCAACGACAGGAGAATCAGCGCCAGTCGCACACGCACAGTCGACGTGGCACCGGTCAGGGGCCGTTGAATAGGACCCAATTCTACGCAGTCGACCTGCCAAGTTACTGCCGAGTTCCGCCACTGTGGTTCCAACCTGGTACCACCCGGAAGGGAGCTCGGACCCGCGGTCGCGCTGGCCGTTTTGGTGGGGGAGGGGGGATCAGACTCCGGGGGAGGGCCTGCACGACAGCCAGGCCCGCGATTGGGGGCTACCGATCGGCCTACCACCTACATTTATGTTAAGGTGATTGGGGGCCTACCTCCTTCCGCACGGGCCCACTGTGTGGCTCCATCGTGTTGCATGGCGCCGCCGCGGAAAGGGCCACCATGCGCTGGAGCGGAAACGGCCACCACGCGCATGTGCTGGCGCAGAAACAGCCACCACGCGCATGCATTGACCCGTGCCAGCAGTGCAGGGCCGCAGGGCCAACAAAAAGGAAGGACGGTAAAAAGAGGGAAAATCGACCGTGGATATCTAAGGAAATAAGGGAGAGTATCAAATTGAAGGAAAAAGCATACAAAGTAGCAAAGATTAGTGGGAGACTAGAGGACTGGGAAATCTTTAGGGGGCAACAGCAAGCTACTAAAAAAGCTATAAAGAAGAGTAAGATAGATTATGAGAGTAAACTTGCTCAGAATATAAAAACAGATAGTAAAAGTTTCTACAAATATATAAAACAAAAAAGGTGGCTAAGGTAAATATTGGTCCTTTAGAGGATGAGAAGGGAGATTTAATAATGGGAGATGAGGAAATGGCTGAGGAACTGAACAGGTTTTTTGGGTCGGTCTTCACAGTGGAAGACACAAATAACATGCCAGTGACTGATGGAAATGAGGCTATGACAGGTGAGGACCTTGAGAGGATTGTTATCACCAAGGAGGTAGCTAATGGGGCTAAAGGTAGACAAGTCTGCTGGCCCTGATATAATGCATCCCAGAGTGCTAAAAGAGATGGCTAGAGAAATTGCAAATGCACTAGTGATAATTTACCAAAATTCACTAGACTTTGGGGTGGTCCCGGCGGATTGGAAATTAGCAAACATGACACCACTGTTTAAAAAAGGAGGTAGGCAGAAAGCGGGTAATTATAGGCCAGTGAGCTTAACTTCGGTAGTAGGGAAGATGCTGGAATCTATCATCAAGGAAGAAATAGCGAGGCATCTGGATGGAAATTGTCCCATTGGGCAGACGCAACATGGGTTCATAAAGGGCAGGTCGTGCCTAACTAATTTAGTGGAATTTTTTGGGGACATTACCAGTGCGGTAGATAACGGGGAGCCAATGGATGTGGCATATCTGGATTTCCAGAAAGCCTTTGACAAGGTGCCACACAAAAGGTTGCTGCATAAGATAAAGATGCATGGCATTAAGGGGAAAGTAGTAGCATGGATAGATGATTGGTTAATTAATAGAAAGCAAAGAGTGGGGATTAATGGGAGTTTCTCTGGTTGGTAATCAGTAGCTAGTGGTGTCCCTCAGGGATCAGTGTTGGGCCCACAACTGTTCACAATTTACATAGATGATTTGGAGTTGGGGACCAAGGGCAATGTGTCCAAGTTTGCAGACGACAGTAAGATAAGTGGTAAAGCAAAAAGTGCAGAGGACACTGGAAGTCTGCAGAGGGATTTGGATAGGCTAAGTGAATGGGCTAGGGTCTGGCAGATGGAATACAATGTTGACAAATGTGAGGTTATCCATTTTGGTAGGAATAACAGCAAAAGGGATTATTATTTAAATGATAAAATATTAAAACATACTGCTGTGCAGAGAGACCTGGGTGTGCTAGTGCATGAGTCGCAAAAAGTTGTTTTACAGGTGCAACAGGTGATTAAGAAGGCGCATGGAATTTTGTCCTTCATTGCTAGAGGGATGGAGTTTAAGACTAGGGAGGTTATGCTGCAATTGTATAAGGTGTTAGTGAGGCCACACCTGGAGTATTGTGTTCAGTTTTGGTCTCCTTACTTGAGAAAGGACGTACTGGCACTGGAGGGTGTGCAGAGGAGATTCACTAGGTTAATCCCAGAGCTGAAGGGGTTGGATTACGAGGCGAGGTTGAGTAGACTGGGACTGTACTCGTTGGAATTTAGAAGGATGAGGGGGGATGTAATAGAAACATATCAAATTATGAAGGGAATAGATAGGATAGAAGCGGGCAGGTTGTTTCCACTGGTGGGTGAAAGCAGAACTAGGAGGCATAGCCTCAAAATAAGGGGAAGTAGATTTAGGACTGAGTTTAGGAGGAACTTCTTCACCCAAAGGGTTGTGAATCTATGGAATTCCTTGCCCAGTGAAGCAGTAGAGGCTCCTTCATTAAATGTTTTTAAGATAAAGATAGATAGTTTTTTGAAGAATAAAGGGATTAAGGGTTATGGTGTTCGGGCCGGAAAGTGAAGCTGAGTCCACAAAAGATCAGCCATGATCTCATTGAATGGCAGAGCAGGCTCGAGGGGCCAGATGGCCTACTCCTGCTTCTAGTTCTTATGTTCTTATATCGGCTCCGGAGCAGCGTGCAACACTCCGGTGTTTACGCCGGCGTCAACGCGGCCGGGGTTTTGAGAATCCCGGCCCTGGTATCCCACTGGTGTCTTCCACCAGTGAAGACTGATGCAAAGTAACTATTCAGTTCTTCTGCCATTTCTTTGTTTCCTATTACTACTTCTCCAGCCTGATTTTCCAATAGTCCAACGTCTGTTCCTGCCTCTCTCTTACCTTTTATATATTGAAAAAAACTCTTGCTATCTTCTTTTATATTACCAGATAGCTTGCACTCATATTTCATCTTCTCCACCCTTATTGCTTTTTTAGTTGTCCTCTGCTCGTTTTTAAAGGCTTCCCAATCCTCTGGCTTCCCACTAATCCTCACCATATTGTATGCTTTTTCATTTTCTTTTATGCTGTTCTAGACTTCCCGCAAAGCCCCAAAAAACTCCTGCCATTGCTGTTCCACTGTTTTCCCTGCTCGGCTCCCCTTTCAATCAACTCTGTCCAGCTCCTCCCTCAGGTCTTTGTAGTTACCTTTATTTAATTGAAATACCGTTACATCTGATTCCAGCTTGTTCCTCTCAAACTGCAGGGTAAATTGTATCATATTGTGGTGACTGCCCCCTAAGGGTTCTTCGCCTTAAGTTCCCTCATCAAGTGCCTCATTACACATCACCAAATCTAGAATTGCCTGTTCCCTAGTTGGCTCTTTGACAAGCTGCTCAAAAAAAACATCTCTTAGATGTTCCACAAATTCCTTTCCTTGGGATCCGCTACCAACTTTCCCAGTCCCCTTCAGGCCCCCATGATTACTGTAATATTGCCTTTTTTATATGCCTTTTCTAACTCCTGATATATTTTCTGCCCCACATCCTGACTACTGCTAGGGGACCTGTACATAACATTTTACCTTTACGATTCCTCAACTCTACCCACAGAGATTCTATGCCTGCTCTGCCTGAAGTTGGATTCCTGCCACTTTCTAACTCTCTGTTCTATTACATGGTCTGGAAACTTTACTAACCTCACCTGAGCCCTGGGCTACTTTAACTCGTTTAAAGTCCTCGTCATTAACCTGCACTTCTACCTTCTCCTTTGACTTTGATTTTCTAATTATCCATACAACTGAGCCCTCCCCCCCCCCCCCCCCCCCCCCCAACTATTTAGTTTAAAGCCCTATCTACAACCCTAGTTATGCGATTCGTCAGGATTCTGGTCCCAACATGATTCAGATGAAGACCGTTGCATTGGAACAGGTCCCCTCTTCCCAGCATTGGTGCCAATATCCCATTCCTCCCACATCAATCTTTGAGCCATGCATTTACCTCCTTAATCGTATTGACCCTGTGCCAATTAGCTTGTGGCTCAGGTAGTAATCCAGAGATTATTACCTTTTTGGTTCTGCTTTTTAATTTAGCTCCTGGCTGTTCATACTCCCTTAGCAGAACCTCTGTTCCTGTTGAACCTATGTCGTTGGTACCTACGTGGACCACAACAACTGAATCTCTAATCTCCCACTCCGAGTTCCTCTGCAGCCCAGATGACATAACCTGAACTGAGCACCAGGCAGGTAACACAATCTTCGGGATTCTCGATCCTGGTCACAGAGAACAGCGTCTATGCCCCTAACTATACTATCCCCAATTACGACTACATTTCTTTTCTCTCCCCTCCCCCCCCCCCCCCCCCCCCCAAACTGAACGGCTCCCTGTGTCATGGTGGTATGGTCAGTTTGTCTATCCTCCCTGCAGTCCCCATTCCTGTCCACGGAGGGATCAAGAATCTCAAACCTGTTAGGACATAGAACATAGAATAGTACAGCACACAACAGGCCCTTCGGCCCTCGATGTTGTGCCGAGCTTTGTCCAAAACCAAGATCAAGGTGTCCCACTCCCTGTCATTCTGGTGTGCTCCATGTGCCTATCCAAGAACCGCTTGAAAGTTCCTAAAGTGTCTGACTCCACTCGGACAAAGTCAAGGGCTGAGGGTCCTGTAATCCTACCTCCTGGATCCCTCTACCTGCCTCACTCACAGCCACGCCCTCCTGTCCCTGACCACTGGCCAAATTCAAGGTATTTAATCAGGGGCATGACTGCCTCCCGCGATGTGTCACAGCTTCCGAAGCTCGGACTCCAGCTCATCAAATCTGAGCCGGAGTTCCTCAAGCAACCAACGCTTACTACAGACATGGTCATTGGGAACCACAATGGGTCCAACAGCTCCCACATCATGCAGGAACAACACATCACCTGACTCACCACCTCTATTTTATTTAATAAGTTTCTAATTTGGTTTGTACATTTTTTTATTTAAACTTTTAAAAAATATTTCTCTTATTACCTCAGTAGGAAAGCAATTTAAACAGTAATTTAAATGGATTTTCAAATTTAGCACAGCTTCCATATTAGCCAATCAAATCAAAGCCCTCCTGCCATGTCCCATTTCAGTTTTTTCCCTCAGTTGGAACTCTGTCAGTTTCAGAGAATCACTTACACCTCTGAATCCCCAAGGTGAGTTTTTTATATCACTTACCTTCCCAGGCTATTCTCTTTCCTCAGCTCCCGAATTGAAGGCCTCTGAATCCCCGAGGTGAGTTTTTTTGTCACTCACCTTCCCAGGATGCTCTCTGAGTTTCTCCTGCTCACAGCTCCTGAAGTGAGTTTCTCCTGCTCACAGCTCCAAAAGTGAGTTTCTCCCACTCAGCTCCCAAAGTGAGTTTCTCCCGCTCAGCTCCCAAAGTGAGTTTCTCCCGCTCAGCTCCCAAAGTGAGTTTCTCCCAATCAAAGCTCCCAAAGTGAGTTTGTCCCGCTCACAGCTCCCGAAGTGAGTTTCTCCCGCCCAGCTCCCGAAGTGAAGGCCTCCGAATCCCAGAAGTGAGATTTTTATATCACTTACCTTCCCAGGATTCTCTCTGAGTTTCTCCTGCTCACAGCTCCCGAAGTGAGTTTCTCCTGCTCACAGCTCCAAAAGAGAGTTTATCCCGCTCAGCTCCCAAAGTGAGGTTCTCCCGCTCAGCTCCCAAAGTGAGTTTCTCCCGATCACAGCTCCCATGAGTTTGTCCCGCTCACAGCTCCCGAAGTGAGTTTTTCCCGATCACAGCTCCCGAAGTGAGTTTCTCCCACTCAGCTCCCGAAGTGAAGGCCTCCGAATCCCCAAAGTGAGATTTTTATATCACTTACCTTCCCAGGATTCTCTCTGAGTTTCTCCCGCTCACAGCTCCCGAACTGAGTTTCTCCCGCTCACCGTTCCAGAACTGAGTTTCTCCCGCTCATAGCTCCCGAAGTGAGTTCCTCCCGTTCACAGCTCCCGAACTGAGTTGAATGAAAAATGAATGAAGTGAAATGAAATGAAAATCGCTTATTGTCACAAGTAGGCTTCAATGAAGTTACTGTGAAAAGCCCCTAGTCGCCACATTCCGCGCCTGTTCGGGAAGGCTGGTACGGGAATTGAACCGTGTTGCTGGCCTGCCTTGGTCTTCTTTAAAAGCCAACGATTTAGCCCAGTGTGCTAAACCAGCCCCAGATCCCGCTCATAGCTCCCGAAGTGAGTTCCTCACGCTCACAAGCTCCAGAAGTGAGTTCCTCCCGCTCACAGCTCCTGAAGTGAGTTTCTCCCGCTCACAGCTCCTGAAGTGAGTTTCTCCCGCTCACAGCTCCCGAAGTGAGTTTCTGCCGCTCACAAGCTCCCAAAGTCAGTTGCTCCCGCTCACAGCTCCTGAAGTGAGTTTCTCCCAATCACAGCTCCCGAAGTGAGTTTCTCCCGATCACAGCTCCCGAAGTGAGTTTCTCCCGCTCACAGCTCCCGAAGTGAGTTTCTCCCAATCACAGCTCCCGAAGTGAATTTCTCCCGATGACAGCTCCCGAAGTGAACCCCTCCGAATCTCTGAGGTGAGTTTTTTATATCACTTACCTTTCCAGGCTACTCTCTTTCTCCCGCTCACAGCTCCCAAAGTGAAGGCCTCACAATCCCAGAGGTGAGTTTTTTTATATCACACATCTTCCCAGGCTGCTCTCTGAATTCTCCCGATCACAGCTCCTAAAGTGAAGCCTCAGAATTCCCGAGATGAGTTTTTTATATCACTTTCCTTCTCACACTGCATTGAGTCTTTCTCGCTCACAGCTCCCGAAGTGAGAAGGATAAGCTCAGGCAGGTCCGAGGTGTCAACCCATCAGTAGCTCCACTGGCGCAACTCCGGTCGTGCTATGCAGCATTGTCCAGCAGTGGAACAAGAGCCACGCCAGCTTTGTTTTGAGGGAGCTGGTATTCTGTTTCCTCATGCTATGCGTGAACATTTTAGCTGCCCGCTCCACCAAACCATTCGAGGACGGATGGTACAGAGCAGTCCTGATGTGCTTTACCCCATTGGCGTGCATGAATGTTTGGAACTCTGCAATGGTGAACGGGGTCCCATTGTCTGTGCCAAGGACCTCCGATGTCTTGTAGGTGGTAGACAATTAATAATAATCTTTAATGTCACAAGTAGGCTTACATTAACATTGCAATAAAGTTACAGTGAAAAGCCCCTAGTCGCCACATTCTGGCGCCTGTTCAGGTACACAGAGGGAGAATTCAGAATGTCCAATTCACCTAACAATTTAACCTAATTGGGGTAGTTTCTCACAGTAGCCCCCGAGATAGTAGTGGGCATTCGGTGTACATCCAGCCATTTAGAGTGGGCATCCATGAGGACCTGAAACATCGACCCTATAAATGGCCCAGCGAAGTCGGTGTGCAAACGCACCCAGGGGCGCCCTGGCCATTACTGGGCTGGAGCGAGCCAAACGGTGGTGCTTTTGGCGTTCCTGGCATGTCGAGCACCATTTTAGAACTCTCTTGCTGTCGCCGTCAATTCCAGGCCACCACACATAGTTCCTCATAAGCATCTTCATCTTCGAGATACCAGGGTGTCCACTTTGTAGATCCTGCAGGATCGTGAATCAACCCAACCGCAGGATCACCGCAGGAGGATACCATCCTCCACATCGAGCTCTTGTTACTTCATGAGATAGGGCTGCAGCTCATCCAGGGGCTTCCTTGCAACCCCCATGCAGGACAATGTGGTGTAGCTTCACCAACATGGGGTCTCTGAGTCCACGTGTGGACCTGTGCCACTGTGACGCCATAAAGTTCAGAGTCACCACAACTTTGCCCATTACTGGTGGAGAGGGAGGACTCACAGGCAGTAGGAATCGACAGAGGGTGCCTGCGTTTGCTATCTGTACTGGTGGGCGATGCACCAATGTATATTTGTAAGCCTCTAATAGTTTGTATTTGCCCAGTGTTTGCAATGCCCTGTTCATTGCAAAAGTTGTCACAAAGGTGGACTAAACTATTTAGCTTCAACACCGGGACCACTGGTGCTGCCCATTCCGCGAATCGGACTGGATGTATGATACCCAAGCTTTCCAAATAGCACAATACGGTTTCTACCTCCGCAAGTAGGTTGTAGGGGACTAATTGCTCTAATAGCAATGTCCAGTTCAATACTGGACCGAAACCCCAATATTTTTGTTTATTTTGTAAAACTGTGTGGAAAGAACACTTCGCACCAGGAGTGATTGCACAAAGAAATAGGGGTTTGGTACTTTAAAACAAAACTCCATTATCACAATATTAAACTCTTTAATATGACACCCAAAAATAGCTCATGATTATCCCTTAAACAAGACCAAATTCAGTTAATAGGATACCCTTAATTACTATTTCTATTCCCAATTAAACAAAAAGAAAAGAAAAACATACATTTCTTAAACCATCTGATATCCCAATGGCAAAGATTATACTTGCTTTCCAGAACAGATTTGGCTCCTGTTAGAACCCCTGCAGACTCTGGCCGGATGTCTTCAAAAAACTGTTTCAACTGGTTTGTTTCAGCTTCCTGAACAAGTCCTCAGACAAGTCTACACTGCTTTAAGCACCAGTAGTCTTTTTTAACAATCCTACTGTGAGGGCAAAATACCTTACTTGTGGATTCAGTGTTAGTCAGATCAGAACTCAACTCAAAGTCTTTCTCAAAATGTCTGAAGACCTAAGCTCCACCCTGCAATGACATCATCTCACCAAGCCCAAAACAAATTAACTCCCCAGGCTGAAAACACCTTAATTCCCCAGGGTCTCGATCCCCCAGTGAAGAACAATGCATTAGCCCAGGATTTTACAATGGACAATTTCACTCTGACTCTTAAGAGCTTTCTGGTCTTGCCAAACAAGATTTTTTTGAAAACATGACTACTGCAGTCAAACATACTCTAACCCAGGCTTTTAACTCTTAAATTGCAAAATGTTTATAATCCAATATATCGAAGATCCTGCATTTGTCACATCGGGTGCAAGCCATCCTTCTCCATGGAAGTATCCCGGGTACGTAACAGCCTTCGCCCAGAACACACACTTGCCTCTCTTCATCCGGATATCTGTTTTGGAGAATGACCTGAGGACCTTGACCAGGTGCTTCTTCTCAGTGGTTCCTGAAATGACCACATTGTCCAAGTATACCGCTACTCTGGACAATCCCTGGAGGATGCCTTCAGAAAGATCGCACTTGCAGATGAGACCCCGAAGGGGAACAGAGTGTATTCGTACAAACCCCTGTGGGTATTGATGGTAATATACTTCCGCAATGCGGTTCCAGCTCCATTTGGAGATACACGTGGCTCATGTCGAGCTTTGTGAGCGGGTTGCCCCTGACTAACTTTGCCTACAGATCTTCCACATGCAGTATGGGATCCCGGTCCAGATGCGAGGCCCTGTCATTGCAAAAGTTGCCACAAAGGTGGACTAAACTATTTAGCTTCAACACCGGGACCACTGGTGCTGTCCATTCCGCGAATCGGACTGGATGTATGATACCCAAGCTTTCCAAATGGCACAATTCGGTTTCTACTTCCGCAAGTAGGGAGTAGGGGACCAATTGTGCCTGAAGTATTTCGGCTGGGCTCCGGGTCGAAGTAGATGGCCCCTTTTGTTTCTCCTCGGCCCTCCTGGAAAACCTCTGGATATTTCCTGAAGACCTCGAACAAACTGCCGTTGCCCATCCTGAAATTTGCTGCCAGTCCGGGCGAAGAACCTGTAGTCAATCGCGGACCAACAGGTTGGTTCCCAGCCCTTGAATCACTATCAGTGGAAGCCTGACTGTCTGTCCATAGACAACTGGGGTCACAGTGGTAACTATGATAGTCAAAGCTGCCTGGAATACGATGTCAGCCCAATCGGAGCCGATGAAAAGTTTGTTGGATTGATGATGGGGACAGCAGCTCCGTGTTGTATTAGCTTTTTTTTAAAGTTTCCAATTAAGGGGCAATTTAGCATGACCAATCCACCTGCCCTCCACATCTTTTGGTTGTGGGTGTGAGACCCATGCAGACACTGGGAGAACATGTAAACTCCACATGCACAGTGACCCGGGGCTGGGGTCGAACCCGAATCCTCGGCACCATGAAGCAGAAGTGCTAACCATTGCACCACCGAGCCACCTCTCAATCTCCATTATCAGGGGGTGACCGTTAACTGGAGCCTAACCCGAATTGGGGTTACTTTACAGGCTGTGATGCAATTCAGCTGCATTAGGTCATCCCTTTTGGTGGGACAATGTGCAAGGCGCTGGCTCGGGGTGGCCTTGTCATCTGGCCAGGGTGGCGGGTTCTCTGTCAATTCTGGTGACCTTGGCTTCTGCGTGTTCTGTGACCGCAAGTGCAGAAACGCCGCGGGTACTGCATGTCATCCTCCAGGGAGTCGTCTCATTGGTCAGTGGCGGCCCTTGAATCCAGACACGATGCTGCGCTCTTGGTCATTGCCTTGGTGGCGATGGTGTCACGTGAGCACTGTCCTTAAGAGGCCATCGTACATCAGTACGGGGCCGGTTCAACACAATGCATGCTGTAATCTATGGAACCCTGGAGCCTCTTGCCCCTTCTCAGCATTGTTGCTTAGAATCATAGAATTTACAGTGCAGAAGGGGGCCATTCAGCCCATCGAGTCTGCACTGGCCCTTGTAAAAAGCCATCTGGTGCACATGTCCTTCAGGGAAGGAAATCTGCCGCTCTTACCTAGTCTGGCCTACATGTGACTCCAGACCTACAGCCATATGGTTGACTCTTAACTGCCCTCTGAAATGGCTGAGCTAGTCACTCAGTTCAAGGGCAATTAGGGCAACAAATACTGTCCTTGCCAGTGATGTCACTGTGGGAGTAGAGGTATTACGGTACCTGGTAATGCTGGAACACCATTGGTAGAAATTGTATGCTTCCTATTGGTCAAGCTGTATGGTAGCTCCACCCTGCTAGTCAGGGTATAAGAGCCCGTGCCGCCCCAGCAGCCTTCATTCTGTACCTTAGCTGCTGGGGGAAACATCTAGCTTATTAAAGCCTTCAGTTGGACTACAACCTTGCTTTAGTGGTCATTGATCGTGCATCAATTTAATAAGCTAGATTTAAAAGGATGGAGCTCCGAATCAAGCCAGAGTGTCTGCAACTCAACCCCCATGCGGCGAACTCAGCGGCAATCTTCAAGCACTGGCTGGCGTGTTCTAAAGGCTATCTCAGGACTGCCGAAAACACACCCACGGGAGAACAGAAAATGCAAGTCCTGCACTCGAGGGAGAGCCAGGAGCTTTACAATCTCATCGAGGAAGCGGAAGACTTCGATGCGGCAATAGAGCTGCTAAAAGGACATTATATTCGCCCGGTAAACCAGGTCTACGCCCGATATCTGCTAGCGACGAGGCAACAAATCCCTGCGGAATCGCTGGAAGAATTCTACCATGCACTCCTGGTATTGGGGAGAAACTGCAGCTGCCCGCAAGTTTCGGCGAGCAAACACACTGAACTCTTGGTCCGGGACGCTTTCGTGGCAGGTATGCTGTCCCCCAAATCTGCCAGTGATTGCTGGAAAAAGACACTCTAGGTCTCAAGGAGGGACGGGCCCTTGCAGGCTCCCTGGATGTGGCCTCCAGAAACGCCCACGCTTACGTTCCCGACCGCGCGGCAGCCCCCTGGGCAGCGTGGAACCCCTCCGCAGCCGACCCCGAGACATCCACCATCCCACCACCAGCTTGTGCTGCAAGGCAGCCTGGCAATCCCGCGGGGCCCCGCTATTACCTTTGTGGGCAGGCCAAGCACCCCTGCTAGCGCTGCCCGGCCCGCGCATCCATCTGCAAGGGATGCGGTAAAAAGGGCCATTTCATGGTGGTATGCCAAGCCCGTGCGGTTGCCGCGATCTCCGGTGGCGAATGCGGACCGCCACCACAAACCTCTCCATGGTCCCCGTGCGACCAGCGGGCACCGCCATCTTCCTACTCCAGGGCCACGTGCGGCCCCCGGGCGCCGCCATCTTGTCCCGCGGACGCCACGTTAGATGGATGGGCGCCGCCATTCTGTGCACCCCCAGCCATATGCGACCACTGGGAGCCGCCATCTTGGATGGACCCCCAGGACCCCAGCTCGGCTGACCACGCACTGCCCGAAGAGAACACTCAGCTGCTGCGATTAGCCTCAGTGACTCTGGATCAGTCCCAGCCTCGAACACTCTCATCTGCTACAACGACTGGATTTATCAACGGGCACGAGACGTCCTGCCTAATCGACTCTGGGAGCACGGAGAGCTTTATACACCCCGACACGGTAAGGCGCTGTTCTCTCCTCGTACACCCTGTTAATCAAAAAATCTCCCTGGCCTCCGGTTCCCACTCAGTAGAGATAAAAGGGTTTTGTGTAGCAAACCTCACAGTCCAGGGAAGGGAGTTTAAAAATTACCGGCTCTACGTCCTTCCCCACCTATGCACGGCCACACTCCTAGGTTTAGACTTCCAGTGTAATCTCCAAAGTCTAACTTTCAAATTCGGTGGCCCTATATCCCCCCTCACTGTCTGCGGCATCGCGACCCTTAAGGTCGACCCGCCTTCCCTGTTTGCGAACCTCACCCCGGATTACAAACCCGTCGCCACCAGGAGCAGACGGTACAGTGCCCAGGACCGGATCTTTATTAGGTCAGAGGTCCAAAGGCTACTGAGGGAAGGAGTCATTGAAGCTAGCAACAGTCCCTGGAGAGCTCAAGTAGTGGTGGTAAAGACCGGGGAAAAGCATTGGATGGTCATCGACTACAGTCAGACCATCAACAGGTTTACGCAGCTGGACGCGTATCCTCTCCCCCGCATATCCGACCGGTAAACAGGATCGCGCATTACAAGGTCTTCACAAAGCTGGATCTCAAGTCCGCCTACAACCAGCTCCCCATCCGCACTAGTGACCGCAAATACACTGCCTTCGAGGCAGATGGGCGACTCTATCACTTCTTAAGGGTTCCCTTCGGTGTCACCAACGGGGTCTCGGTCTTCCAGCGCGAGATGTACCGAATGGTTGACCGGTACGATTTACGGGCAACATTCCCGTATCTCGATAATGTCACCATCTGCAGGACCACGACACCAACCTCCGAAAATTCCTCCAGACTGCAAAGATCCTTAACCTTACATACAACAAGGATAAATGTGTGTTAAGCACCGACTGCCTAGCCATCCTCGGCTACGTAGTGCAAAATGGTATTATAGGCCCCGACCCGGAACGCATGCGTCCCCTTATGGAGTTCCCCCTCCCTCACTGCTCCAAGGCCCTGAAGCGCTGCCTAGGGTTTTTCAGTTACCCAGTGGGTCCCCAACTATGCGGACAAGGCCCGTCCCCTAATCCAACCCACAGCTTTTCACCTGTCGATAGAGGCCCGCCAGGCCTTCAGCCACATCAAAACGGACATTGCAAAGGCCACGATGCATGCCATTGACGAGTCCCTCCCCTCCCAGGTCGAGAGCGACGCGTCTGACGTAGCTCTGGCGGCCACCCTCAACCAAGCGGGCAGACCCGTGGCCTTCTTCTCACGTACCGAAATCCGCCACTCCTCAGTCGAAAAGGAGGCCCAGGCCATAGTAGAAGCTGTGCGACATTGGAGGCATTACCTGGCCGGCAGGAGATTCACTCTCCTCACTGACCAACGGTCGGTTGTTTTCATGTTCGATAATGCACAGCGGGGCAAGATAAAAAACGATAAGATCTGGCGGTGGAGGATCGAACTCTCCACCTACAACTACGAGATCTTGCATCATCCCGGGAAGCTAAACGTGCCTCCTGACGCCCTGTCCCGCGGCACATGTGCCACCGCACAAGTGCACCACCTCCGAGCCCACCACGAGAACCTCTGCCACCCGGGGGGGTCACTCGCTTTTCCCACTTTATCAAGACCCGCAACCTGCCCCACTCCATCGAGGAGGTCAGGACAGCCACCAGGGACTGCCAAATCTGCGCGGAGTGCTAACCGCACTTCTACCGGCCAGAGAAAGCGCACCTGATAAAGGCTTCCCATCCCTTTGAACGCCTCAGCATGGACTTCAAAGGCCCCCTCCCCTCCACCGACCGCAACACGTACTTCCTGAACGTGATTGACGAGTACTCCCGGTTCCCATTCGCCATCCCCTGCCCCAACATGACCACAACCACCATCATCAAGGCCCTAAAAAGCATCTTTGCACTGTTCGGGTTCCCCGCCTCCATACATAGTGATACGGGTCTTCCTTTATGAGCGACGAACTGCGTCAATTCCTGCTCAGCAAGGGCATCGCCTCGAGTAGGACGACCAGTTACAACCCCCGGGGTAACGGACAGGTAGAGAGGGAGAACGGAACGGTCTGGAAGACCGTCCTACTGGCCCTACGGTCCAGGAGTCTCCCATTCTCCCGCTGGCAGGAAGTCCTCCTGGATGCCCTTCACTCCATCCGGTCAGTGCTTTGTACCACAACCAACCAGACACCTCACGAACGTCTCCTTGTCTTCCCCAGGAAGTCCTCCTCTGGGACCTCGCTCCCGACCTGGCTGGCAGCTCCCGGACCCATCCTGCTCCGAAAAAATATGCGGGCGCACAAGTCGGACCCATTGGTCGAGAGGGTCCATCTTCTCCACGCTAACCCCCAGTACGCCTACGTGGAGTACCCCGACGGCCGACAAGATACGGTCTCCCTACGAGACCTGGCGCCCGCCCACGCACACCCCAGCCACCAATCCCACCCTCTCCTCCACCAGGGAACCTTACAGGAGGATCGGTCCTTCCGCCAGCCCGTCTAGGGCCCCCCCACCCACCCACCGACGCACCTCGCAGGCGCTCCCTTCCCAGGTCAACCGTTTTCCCCACCTGCGCCGTCTAGGGGTGTCGAAGCTGCCACAGAGATCGAGGCCACGCTCCCGGAGTCACAGGCGCCTGAGCCTCCACCGGAGTCACCACCGAAGCTCCGACAATCACAGAGGACGATTAGGGCCCCCGATCAACTGATTGCTTCATTTTAAATTGTAAATTTAAATCAGAAATTGTAAATAGTTACTAGAATTGAAAGTAGTTAGGAGGAGGCACCCTTGCGGAAATGCATACCGCGATCCTGGATGCGATCGGGTATAACCGGGGTGACCCCGTAGATGGCCTCAATAAGTGTAGGCAGAAGAAGTCTGAGCACCCCACAGCGTTCGCAGGACACCTGTGGATTCACTTAGCAGCCGTTTTTGGAGATGTAGACCGTGCCCATTTGTCCCCAGATAATATGGCCAAATGGACCCGCACCCTTATCTCCCATGCCACAGATGCAGGACAAAAAGCCTGTAATAGTTATGATCCCTCAGAGGAGGCCGATAACGAGAAGTGGGTAGTTAAAAGATTGTCCAGCGTTTGGGAGCAATCTGTCCAGAGTAAACCCACAGCTAAAACCACCGAGGAAAAGCAAGCCGCCGCAGACATGCAGGCAGTAAAAGCAACACATCACAACCCCGCCTGGGTAAATGAGGGAAAGAACAGCCCCCCACCCAAGTCCCAAGATTGTTACAACTGCGGACATTTGGGACATTTCGCAAAAGAATGCAATGCCCCTAAAAAGCCACAGAGAGCCCAACACACAGGCACTCTGAGTAAGAAAAAGACAGAGCCCATCCATAGCGTTAGTGCCCGTTCGGATCAGACGGACTTGACCGGAACGGACTGACGGTGTACGGGCTCCCCCAGTTGGGTCTGCGACACCCTTTGGGATAGGTCAGGACGACCCGTAGTCGCAGCGAAAATTCGGGGACAGCCTATCGAATTTCTTTGGGACACAGGAGGGTCCCGCACCACCATAAATTCCTCCACCCTATTTCAAAAAGACACGTGGCCCACTACAGCCACTATCACCCTCAGCGGCTTTACAGACCACTCACAGCAGGGACACATCACAGCCCCTGTACCCATTCAAATCGGTAACATAACCACAAAACGCCCCGTAGTTTTAGTAGACCTGCCCCACACAGCAGAACACATTCTGGAAATCGACTTTATGAATTCCCACCACCTATCCTTCGATCCAGTCAACCAGTGTGTCTGGAAGATGGCGAAATCCGCTAGAGCCCCCGCAACGCTCAACATAGGGGAATACATTAACAAAATTAGCGCCGTAGGCAAATTTTGGTTCAACCCGACCACGCTTAGCACGGACAAGCAGGTTAGGGTAGTCCTGCAAAAGAACAGGGCAGCATTCGCAACCCACAAGCACGACTGTGGACGGATGACTGGCTCCGTACAAGGAACAGGACCTGACCCTAGACCCCCAAAACAGTACGGATTCCCCCTAGAAGCAGAGGGAGAAATCCTAAAAGTTATAGAGGGCTTATTAGAGCAGGGCGTACTAAGATCAGTAGCCTCCACTAATAATGCCCCGATTTGGCCAGTAAGAAAGCCCGACGGATCATGGCGCCTGACCATTGATTATTGGGAACTCAATAAAGTCACCCCGCAGCAGCCCCCACCGTTGCAACAAGTCCCGAGACCATGCTCAAGCAGAGACTCAATTCCCGCGACTTCACGGTTTTGGACATCAGTAATGGATTCTGGTCCATTCCATTGGCAAAGGCGTGCCAGTACAAATTTGCCTTCACTTTTAAAGCGCAGCAGTACACGTGGACATGCCTGCCACAAGGATTCCACAACTCCACCTCCATTTTCCACCGACAGCTGGCAAATGGACTAGCGAAATTTTCTCACCCCGAATGTCTGGTACAGTATGTAGATGATCTACTACTGCAGACAGACACTAAGGAAGAGCACATTGAGCTTCTGTCCGAACTCCTGGAATTGTTACATTCCATTGATTGTAAAGTCAACCCCAAAAAGGCCCAGATTTTGGAAGAAAAAGTGGTATATTTGGGAACAATTATCATGCATGGTAAAGGCGAGATAGAGCATAAAAGAATTGACTCGATCGCTAAATTGCCCCTTCCCCAGAACGTTTCAGCCCTCCGGTCGTTTTTAGGACTGGTTGGCTACTGCCGAAACCACATTGACGGTTTCGCCAGCAAGGCAGCACCCCTCTCAGACCTCCTAAAGAAAGGAGCCCCCTGGGAATGGCTTCCGCAGCATACGGATGCTGTGGAATCGTTAAAACAGGCACTCATAGCCGCCCCCGCACTACAAGTTCCAGACCCGCTTTCCCCTTACGCCATAGAGGTAGCGACCACAGACCGCACCCTTTCAGCCGTGCTCCTGCAGGAATGGCACGACCAGTTAAGACCCGTAGCTTACGCCTCCCGACTTTTAGATGCTGTGGAGCAGGGATTTTCAGCATGTGAGAGGCACCTGCTCGCAGTTTTCTGGGCAGTCCAGTACTTTTCATACATTACCGGACTGAACACCATCACCATTCTGACCGAGCACACCCCCCACCCAACTTTTACTGGACGGACGACTCAAGGACGGTACCATCAGCCAAATACGCACAGCTAGATGGACCCTTCTCTTGCAGGGACGGGACAACATAGTAAAACGGACCAAGACACACACATACTTAGCGGACAATTTGCAGTACCCTGGAACCCCCCATGAATGTGAGATCATCTCTCCACACCATAACACAGGCCCCTTTATAGCAAAAACACCCCCCAGAAAGATAGGAGATTCTACTCAGAGCCCCCCGCACATGGACACGTGTGAACCCATTAAGATTTACGTGGATGGCTCTTCCACAGTCTTAGATGGGCAGCGCATAACAGGTTGCGGGATTTATGTCGAGGACGCGACGCGCCCTCGAGGAAATAGCATTGAAACTACCCGGATACTTAGGCGCACAGGCAGCAGAGCTTGCGGCCATCGCGTATATAGTGGAACACCCAGATTCCTTCCCCAGCCCAGCAGACATATACTCAGACAGCCTCTATGTCTGTAACAGCCTTACAGAATTTCTGCACCTGTGGGAAGCAAGAGGATTTGTTTCCGCAGATGGGAAACCCCTCCCCTCAGCCCCATTACTCCGCCATATTTTAGAGAAAGGCCAGAACAGGACTTTTGGGATAATAAAAGTCCGCAGCCACCACCGTTCCTCCCCCCTGGAAATGTAAAAGCCGACGCACTGGCTAAGGCAGGTTCCACTTTCCGACCACACCCGACCCGTTAACGGCCCCTGGACTAACCTCCAGATCGATTTTATAGGTCCATTGCCCCCTTGCAGGAATGGCTATAAATATGTACTGGTGGTCATAGACACCTTTACAAACTGGGTGGAAGCATTTCCAGCCCGCACCAACACCGCGAAAACCACAGCCAAGATCCTAACCCACCACATCTTTACAAGGTGGGGACTCCACCGCAGAATTGAATCGGACCAAGGTTCTCACTTTACGGGACGTGTCATGCAGAACGTCCTCACGATATTTGGCATCACCCAAAAATTCCACATTGCGTACCCCCCACAGTCGAGTGGTATCGTGGAGCGCATGAATCGGACCCTAAAAGCCACCCTCAGAAAAATGGTCTAGCAGAACAACACCACTTGGGACTCAGTCCTCCCTTTTGCGCTGATGTTTTTGCGTAACACTGTTTCCACCTCCACAGGTTACACCCCACATACTCTCATGACCGGACGGCCCATGAAAGGGACAGAATACTTGTTAGGTTTAGACCTGACCAGCCCTGAAGTAACGGCCCTCACGCACGAGAAAGCCGTGTGGCAATTAGTTGCAAATGTAAAAACGGCTCAGTTAGCAGCCGCTGTAAAACTGGGCACGAAAAAGAAACAGAGCAAGGCTTGTTTCGATAAGGCAGTGCATGCAACGGAGTATGATATCGGACAGCAAGTGATGCTGTCTGTATATAACCCCAGCACATTCCTGTCTCCAAAATACTCGGGTCCGTACTCCATTGCGGATAAAGTAAGCCCATCAGTTTACAAAATAAAATACCCAAATGGTAAGACTGCGTGGTTTCATATAAAACAGTTAAAGGCTTATGGAACACAGTCGAACCACGCACACCACATCATGCTTGACGCAGCAGACCACACCCCGCCCACAGCCAACGTAACCAGACCAACCCCCACCACGTCCAGCCCAGCCACGGACTCGACCTCGACTCCACCCCCGAAATATACACTCCGCCCCGGAACGCCCACAGACTGCAGCAGCAGAGACAGCGACTGTGACTCGGACGATAGCCACCGCACGCCTCCCTACTATCCCCATGCAACCAGACCCACACCCAGCGACTCCGACTACGATCCCAGTGATCCCTTCCTGATCACTTTTCTAAATAAATCCCACCACCGACCACCGAACCACACGGACGACCCCAACTTTGTCCCCACACAACTCGACACAACTTATTGGCACCGCGACAATTCCTACAGACTCGTCCGCAACGACGAGAGCAACCCCAACTCACACCAAGCAGCCCTTTCAGCCCTAATTCACTCCAGAGTTTGGCACCCGGGAGAAGGTGACGGCCTCGAGTCTGACTCCCAAGCCGCCAACCCCTTTGCGACCCTGTTCGCAACCAATAACTGAGGTGTCCACATGATGTTTAAAGGAAAGGCTTGGGAGAAATGTTGTCCTTCCTGATGGAACCTGCAGGATGTTTTATGTTGTTCATCCGTTTGTTTTGTGTTGTTCGTCCGACAGGAGAATTTTTTTCCAGCCGCTTGTTCAGCGGTACCAACTTATCTACAGATACCTGGTCAAGAGACCACACGCTTGTTCAGTGGAACTAGCTTTTCAGCTGATACTTGTTTGGGTATCAGGTGCCCGATCGTAACTGCTCTTCTGATTCAAGGATAGAATCACTATGGCAACCCCACCACGATGACTACATTTTTGCCCATTCTTGTCGGTTGCTCAGGCAGTGGAGAAACGGCGTGAGACCTGCCCTGCCTGGGGACCCCCCCACTGGTCAATCACGCTCGGGTAGGGGAGATACGGCATTGGTAGCCGTCCTACCCGGGGACTCCATCCAAATCTTACCCGTCGCGGCCCATACGCACCTCATTTGACATGTTTTCATTTCAAAAAGTTTTTATTTGTTTAGGTGACCTTTAGGTTGCTGCCATCTGCTATTTACATCCAGGAACATTTGGATGGTAAATAAGCACTGGTCCGTCATTGGGAAGTGTGCCGTGTCCTAACATTTGTTTTGGAAAAAAAAAAATGAGGGCGTCACACATAGTGACCAATTATAAGGGTATAATTGGCCCCAAAGGACAGACACACTAGCATACCGGATATTAAACCAAGGTAGTTACAGATACTATGCTTGTTTTACAGAACTCCAGAGGCTCCAGGACCGGAGAAAATACAAGAGAACACACAGAAAGAAAAGGAAAGAGGACAGCCAGGACAGTCATGAGGACTTCCTTCATCGTGCTCAACATTATTTTTGTGGACACTTGGTTGCGCGGGAACGCAAACCCCATGACTTCAAACCTCCCAGCCGTTAATGTTTCACTGCCCCGCAGTACCCAGAGCCAAGTCACCAGCGACACTGCATCTTCCTGGTGTGCCAGGTTCATAACCTGGTACTCCCTGTCCTACGTGATCGAAGCACTGTTAGCGTTGGCGATACTCTGCTGTGTAGTGCAGACTATGCGCCTACGTAAATGGAGAAGGAGAGCGTACCGCGCTCGAACCCCGGTATATCGGATCAGATCCCCTATATTCGGTTAAGACTAGACCCCTGACCCCCGCGATCTATAATAAAAACAATAAAGTGCATTCACATGCATTATTGCTGTAAATAAAAAGATGTACAAAACCTTTCATGAAAAAAAAACCTTGTATGATCCTGAGCTTGACTGCCAAGCCAGGAAAGATTATATGGAATGATGTGAGTTTGTTGTATGTTTTAGGAAGATAGGATAATGCAATGTTAGCGAGTATAGTGTAATAAGGATAAATTAGAGGTTCCAAGTTTGTTATTTTGTATTGCATGTAGAATTGTTAGGTAAAAATGCATCTATTGCATCTAGCGCCCGTAGAATTGTTAGGTAAAAATGTTTGTGCATAGCTAGGGTCAGAGCAGAGGCCATGTAGGAGGTGTCCCCCCCGGTCAGGGAATGGAAAGGAACAAAGTGATGTGATCCTTCACGCTTCGCGTTAGGATCACAAGGAGGGAATGTAGCCACGTAAAATGGCTGCTTCCTGATTAGAATGGTCAAAACCCCGATTTAAAATGGCGAACGAAAGAGGCTGATGGGAAAATCAGCCAACAGAACTCAAACGGACAGCTGCAGGTAAAACAATGTATTCACCTCTGGGGAAGTCAGTCCAGACCGATACCTGCAGCCATCAACATCACAACAACCCAGCCATCTGCATTTTAATCAGCCATCCCCGGGAACAATTGCTACAAATTAGCAATTGAAAGCCGACCCAGACCTTTCGGCGCTAGCAGGGGCTGACACAAAGGAAGGTAAACGACCACCCCCCCGATCAAGGAATCGCCCCATTATTGGAGCATATCGAACCAAGTGATTGGGACCAAGTCCAATCACTTGGAACCAGGTACGAGGTCCACCCCGAGAGGCAGGAAGCCCCTGGGGACTATAAGAATAGGGGCCAAGTTCAACTCGACCCTTCTCTTCCTGCTCGCAACCTTCGAGACCCTTCTACAAGAAAACTGTAAGTCTTACTCCAGCGATCGCTACCAGATAGGCGCTCCTGACTATCGACTTGTACCAGCTTTTAAATCCCGCAGGCTCAGAACCAATTCGAAAGACCATTTGTTTCCCTGACCTGGTGGGCCATTTCCAAAAGTTAAGTATTGGCCTTTAGTGGTAGGTAGTAGTTTAGAAATAGGATTATTGTATAAGTGTTAATTGCTGCATATAATAAATGAGGGTTGATTTAACTCTTACTAAGCGGTGTGTTGCATTATTAATCATTACTTGGACTTGAACCACGTGGAGGTATCAGAAAAATACCTGGCGACTCATGAGCAAAGGTGACAGAATAAGAATAAAGTAAACTAAGGCTAAAACGAGCAACAGTATCTTTTCCATTCACTGGGATTTGTGCTACTTTTGCATTTTCACATGCTTTTTCTTTTGATTTTATGTAGCCTTTTATCTCTTCAGCCATTCGAGACTTTTCCTAGCCCCTTGGGGGTCTAAACTGGTTCTGTGTTACATTAAATTCTTTCTTGAACACCTCCCTCTGATCTTCTGATGGATCTGACCATAAACAGACTTTCCCAGTTAGTTCAACCCATTCATATTATCGCTATTTGATAAATGTTTAAACACACTTGGGCTGTTAAATAAATCTGGCTCCTTGCTCATTACGAAATCTCATATGGTATACGCCAGAATTCAAGGGATTTGAACTTGACATCAATTGGTTACAGCAACCTTTTTATGGGGAAACAGCACATCCCAATATGTTGCAGCATCTGGACAGTAATTTACAATTTCAAAATGATTAGTTATCATCTGTTAGGTAATGGGACAGAGTATTGTGCATTATTTACGTCACCTTGTTCAACTTCTATAGCTATATGGGTATGAGTTTTCTTCCAGCATTATGTACACCCATACAACCAAGGTGTCTTCTCATCTTCTAGTCCTGCATCTGGCTGTTCACAACCTCCCTTCAATTATGCCCAAGGTGCATAAATATGTATCAAATATTAGTTAAAGTGTAATGCCTGCAAAATGCAAAGCTAAGGACAGATGTTTCCTGCTGTGAAGAAGTCAATGTGGAGCAGTGGAACATATCTGCATGATGATGTACCATCTTTAACTCGACTATTACTAGTGGATATTTGGTAGCAATACTTGTAGCAAGTTTGCATGATGTGTTGTTTCCTAAGAATAGGGACATGCATGCTCCCGAATGTACAATGTATTGTCTGCTGCAAAGGTAAAGTTTTGTCTCTTTTATGGCAAAAACTTCAATAGCTGTGAAGTAAACATTTGGGGAAGTCAGAATTTTATCCCTCTGCAGGTTAGAATCCTAGCTTTGTTTCCCTTGTTATAATAATAATAATCGCTTATTGTCACAAGTAGGCTTCAATGAAGTTACTGTGAAAAGCCCCTAGTCGCCACATTCCGGCGCCTGTTCGGGGAGGCCGGTAGGGAAATTGAACTCGCGCTGCTGGCCTTGTTCTGCATTACAAGCCAGCTGTTTAGCCCACAGTGCTAACCCAGCCCCTATGCAGTGATTTGTAAGGTCACCAGAAGTCACAAACATTCTTGACCTAGATATTTAATGTTTATGCACTTAATTTCATCTAGCACAGAATGCAGCTGAAGATGGTATGCAAAATGAAGAAGATTGGACATAGATTTGTGTGATTTAGTAGTCATGGGAAGCGGTTGTGAAGTTTAACAGCAGTTGAGGAGCAGGTCTTGGGCTTTGGTCCCATAGGGGAAAGGTTTTGGGTACACAGCATTTTGGAAGGGAATCTCTTATTTGGTAACAGTGGGAGCTGCCGAATGAAATGTGGCATTTGGAATCCTTAGCATTTTCTGGGATCTGGTAATGGTAGAGGAGTTTCCAAGGCTGCTTGGGAAAAGGGGTCACAGGTTTACTGCGCTGTCAGGTCTGGAATACATGCGAGAAGTCCATCAATACTTTAATAGATGGCAACACAATGTGGTGCATTGAGGATGGTGGTGGCCATTCCAATTATTGCCAGCAGGGGATACATCACACAGAAAAGAAACGCAAACTCAGAAGGGCCATTTGATTTGAGTGGCAGGTACAAGTACATTTAATGCTCATTGTTCCAACAGCCATAAACCACAGTGTTGGAACCATGGTGTTATGGAGGAGGCTTTAAAACTTGTGAAGGGCAGATTAAAGATCTGTTGAAGTGCCACGATCTGAAACGATTTCAATCCCAGTCCTTAAAATTAAAAAGAAGTCTGTAGCTTTAATTTGACGTTTAAAAAACAGACATCTGCAACTGCAATGCAATTGATACGACATCTAGTATAGCTTAGAAAAAACTGAGTTTTTGCAATTCCAACAGATTCTATTGTTTAGATTTTCCAAGCTTTATTGTTATATATGAACTCATGAATGCTTGGCTGAGTTTCAAAAGGTCAAGAACTACTTATCTCAGCAGAAGGTGCTATACCCAATTTGATTGACAGTTCTAAGAGGTTATTAAATTATTAGCTGCCTTTTAAGTGGTTTGTGAAACAGATGTATATTTCTTTTTACAGCAGATCAACAGTTTGTTTCTAGCTTTTCTAGTTATAAGTGTGTCTGAGTGTGCACTCTGCCAAATTGTTAGCAGTTTATTTTCATCTCCACAAGCTCCTGAGGTCTTCCCAAAGTGAATGGCTATGGAGAATGCACGGTAAGCATGGAGGGGGCAAGGGGTATACGGGTATGAGGAGATATTTGGAATGAGGGGTTGGGCGGTCATCGGGAGCATGGAAGTAGCATGAGGAATATGAGGGGACATAGAGGGGAATGGAAGGTTGAGGGGGGGGGGGGTGAAGATTAGGAGAAGAGGGCCTATTAGTGTTTGGTGAAGCTAGGCATAAGTCTCAGAACTGAGAATGTCCATCTAACTAGGTTGCCTTGGCACTTGGCCAGCTCCATGGCTGCCTCTAAATTGCCTCTGAAGGCAGTGTACCCAACACTATCCTGCCAGTACCTCCATACTGCCACTGTCTCATTTGAATGAAAATAGGGTGGGCAGGGGCCTTGAGCCAGGCCTGCTGAGTTGGGAAACTCCCCAACATTATATTTCTACCTTTTTCAAAAAGATCCGTCCCAAAGTAGTGTGTTGTCAGTTGCTATGTTAAGGTGTGTTGTGCGTTTTCTGTTAAGAACTTTAAAATGACAGTAGTTACTAGTAGGCACTGATACATTTCACTCTAAATGGAGGGATATAGTATCAAAATTTAGCATTCTCTTTCATAGCAAATATGGGAAAAGCGACTGCAGAATACAACACAAAACTAAAATAAATACAATTAATAGAAAAGCTTTTAAATGGAATTAAACTTTAAACAATTGCAAGGGAATGAGACTAGTTGGAAACTATTTTCAAGGAACTAGCACAGACATGATGGGTTCAATGGCCACCCCTTGCACTGTATGATTCGTGGAAGATAATGTAGCCCTCCTCCACCACTGCCAGGATAGATAGAAAACCAATTAAAATTCTAAATTTGGAAACCTGGCCCGAACACACTTCCAATGAGCCTGCTTCCTGTTTTAGCGAAGTTGGGTTGAGAGTGAGTGACTAACTCGTTCTTTTTTAAAATAAATTTAGAGTACCCAATTCATTTTTTCCAATTAAGGGGCAAGCGTGGCCAATCCACCTACCGTGCACATCGTTGGGTTGTGGGGGTGAAACCCAGGTAAACACTGGGAGAACGTGCACACTCCACATGGACGGTGACCCAGAGCCGGGATCGAACCTGGGACCTCAGCGCCATGAGGCAGCAATGCTAACCACTGCGCCACCGTGCGGCCCTAGACTAATTTGTTCTTTGGCTGGTTTGTGGGGGCCGGGGGAAGTCCATCATTGAAATACTCTAGTGAGGCCATTTTCTCAAAATGCAATCAGAGCTTTACTTTTAACTCATGTCGGCTGTGTTTCCCAAGATTCAGAAAACTCAGCCAGTGAAGACTCCCAGAAGAGCTTGATCCATCGCGTAAATTCCTTTACGGCATTGCTTGTTGGCCAGGAAGATTATGAATGCTCCCATGGTCCATCAAGCTTACTTGCTTTGGTCAATGTGATTGTGCCCCGAATTCTACTCAAGAGCCCCCAATATCTAATCTGACCCGCTACAATGTCCCTGCCCTCATAGCCAACCTTTCTTCATCTTTTCCTGATTAATTTCTGCTTTCTTTATTGCAACCTGGCATCACAGGCCTTCTTCCCTGCCAGACACCCATCCTTTCAATCTGGCTGGGTGTTGTACAGGAAAGAGAGTGAAATAATTTTTTTGTCTGCAAGTCATGTCTATTCAGATTTTCTCACGTAAGATAGGTCTATTATTAGTAGAAAACTGAAAATTTGAAAACGATTAATAGATGTCTCCTGGTGTGCAGAGGTAATCTTGAACCTGGGAGTGCATTATTTTAATAGTATGGTCACATTGAAAGCTAAGCCATCAATCAGCCAAAGTAATGCAGCAAATGTCCTGAAACTATGTCCCAGAATTATTTGGAGCAGGGCATCCTACAATGTGCCCCATTATTTAGACTGTCAGATTCACCTTTCAGCTCAAAAGTTTTCTGATGCAAATTGCTGTAAGTTTGAGTTGGTAATGCCAAGCAACATCAATGGAACCAACAGTCTATCAGTTTAATCAATCAGTTTTAATGATTGAGAAAGAAGCATAGTAACAATGGAGAAAGAAATCAGGTCAATTACAGTTAAATTAGGGACAGAAGGAAACAAAGAAAGAAAGATTGGATTAGAGAGAGAAATCAAAAAGGAAGAAAAAAAATTCTAAAATGTTGCAAGAATTCGACTGTACAGTTTCATTTCTGAACCAGAGGGCAAGTGATGTTGCAGAAACATGAATCTTGTATTTAAAATACCCTTGAGTGCAATTTAATAGAATCATCGCTTCTGATTTGGTGTCAGGACGAGGCTGTTGAATCTCACAAGAGGCCCATCATGAGATTTACGATGCTCAAAACGCCTCGCGAGATTTAACGGCGTATCGCGAGACATCGTGATCTGGGTCGCGCCCTCACTGGGGATGTTCCAGATCAACATATTTAAATGAGCCATTAGGCACCTCCAGGCTGCCTGGGTGGCATTGCTATGCTGACAGGGGCACTACCAGGGTGCCAGAATGGCAGTGTCCACGTGCCAGGTTGGCACTGCCAGGGCCCGGTCCTGGGGCAGGGTGGGGGGGCCTTACCAGTTGCAAGGGATGTGGAGGTGATCCCGGGGATCTCCCCTAGGTTATGGGAGGTGCTCGCCAGCAGGAAATAACACTGCAGAGAGAAACACCCTGAGGCCAAAAAACGGAAAGGTGCTGTTGAATAGTGGGGTGTTCTCAACACTGCAGCCGTTGAGAAACACCCCGCTAAACACACCTAAAACCGGACATAGATTTTTCCCGGTTAAATCGGGCCCTTTAATTTGTTAAGTGATAGGTTTAACTTTCTGTGAGGGCTATAATTGATCATTTATGTGCAAATGCAGCAAGTTCTACCAACTTTCAGAGACATCAGTGACAAGTTACCATTTCAAGAAGCTATTGGTAGGATGGTACAAATTGTCATACAACTTATTTTGATTCACAATTCACGTATATCTCTTCCTTGCCAAAAATTGCTTGGTCGTTTATACATTAATAATGGCATCCATGTTAAACTTATCAATACTTTGCTGAAAATTCTTGCTCATTATTTCACGTGACTGACGACAATATTACAAAATGCTTATCCTGAACAATACACTGCTGATATATTTAATATTCTTAGCATGCAAACATACAAAATAGGAGAAGTAGGTCATTCAGCCCCTCGAGTCTGCTGCCCCATTCAATAAGATTATGGCTGATCTTTTGGTGTTGAGTTCCACATTTCCATCTACCCCCCCATAAACTTTAATTCCCTTACCTAACAAGAATCAATCTATTTCTGCCTTAAAAATATTCAGTGACCCTGCTTCCACTGTCTTCTGAGGAAGAGAGTTCCAAAGTCACACAACTCTCAGAAAAAATAAGTCTCCTCAACTCTGTCCTAAAGGGGGGGTGATGCCTAATTTTAAAACAGTGCCCCCTAGTTCTGGACTCACCAACAAGAGGTAACAGCCTTTCACTATCCACCTTTTCAATATCCTACACTCTTTGGACTGTGGGAGGAAACCGGAGCACCCGGAGGAAACCCACGCAGACACGGGGAGAAAGTGCAAACTCCACACAGACAGTCACCCAAGGCCGGAATTGAACCCGGGTCCCGGCCGCTGTGAGGCAGCAGTACTAACCACTGTGCCACGGTGTCACTGACCAAATCAGAAGATCCTGGGAGGGATTCTCTGATCCTGAGGCTAAGTGTCGACACCGTCGTAAACGCTGTCGCGTTTTACGACAGCGTTAACAGGACCCCAGGATCAGTGATCCTGAGCCGTACAGGGGGCCAGCACGGCACTGGAGCGACTCTCGCAGCTCCAGCTGCCGATACCGGCATCAAATGGGCGCCGCGGGTCTGCACATGCGCGCTGCGACCAGCACAAATTCGCGCATGCACACTAGCTTCCTACTCCACGCCGGCCCCGACGCAACATGGCGGAGAGTTATAGGGGCCAGCGTGGAGTAAAAGAGGCGCCCAACAGGAGGCCGGCCCGCCGATCAGTAGGCCCTGATCGCTGGCCAGGCCACGGTGGAGGCCCTCCCGGTGTTGAATCCCCGCCCCCCCACCAGGCCGCCCCCCACAGGATGGTCGGCGAGGTCCCGCCAGGTAAGACCACATGTGAACGGCCGGGTGTGAGTGCCCCATCCCTTTTATAGTGTTTATGTCATGCCCCCTTGTGGTGATGCCACCTCCAAGTGTCCTGACTACCCATTGGTTGTTTCCGATTCTGAGTATTCATTGGTTGCATGTTTGCATATCATGACAGCACTATGCAGACGTATGCTGATTCTGTGGATGCAGGCATTGCTGCAGACTGCCACCTGCAGAGACAATGCAGTTTTCCTTGTTGACATCATAGAGGAACACAGGGGTCATGCAGCTTGTCCTGAAGTGCTGCCTGCCCCCAGGGACTCAACGGAAGAAAACTCTGCTCTACAAATACATTTCTCCCCCAACAAATCTTAGGAAATATTGATAACCTACTTATGAGTTCTCTCATGGTTAATAACATCAGATGAATTATTTGATGTAGAATGTGTCATTCTACACACACAACTAGTTAACAGTAATGTTTTTAAGGGCTTTGCTTCATGTCTCCATTATGCTGTGAATGCTCAGTCTGGAATCTTTTACTAGATTTTTATAATATTATTAATCACTGGCATTGATGTGAGTGAATCTCCCATACTAAAATCACTTCACTTGTGCTCGAAGACAGCATTTTAGTTTCCTTTGCATAGGTTCTGTTCGTTGGCTGCACACAATAACAGGAATCCTGTTATCATGGGTGGCTGGCACTACTTAAAGGTAGCTTCCAACTGTTAAAGGGGAGGGGCATTGTGGCTGTAAGTTTTAAATTGAACAGGTGCCATGATACTTTGTGGACTGACTGACCATGCGAGAGCAGGCACCAAGTTCCAAATTCACCCGCAATTTGTGCAAAAATGAGTCCCTACGTGAATCTTGTCATGCCTGGCTCCCTCGCCATCTCATTCACCCAACTGTGCCCCAGCTGCTCACCACTAACAAGGGGAGCTGCTTTTAAAAGCTCCCTCAGCACTCAGTCCCAGTCAAGACACGAGGATGGCAGCGTGGAAACCTGCTCCGTGCTTTGTGAATGCCAATCTGGCCAAGCTTCTCGATGCAGTAGATGAGAGGCGGGGGCACCTTGCACCTCCAGGTGGGTAGGAGAATCAGCAGCAGTACTGCGAGGTAGTGGCACTGCAGTGAGTACAGGCAGCATGATCAGGAGGACCACCATCCAATGCAGGAAGATGAATGACCTCCTACGAGCTACAAGGGTAAGTTACCACCTCTCTCCTGCCATCAGTCCCATCTACCACCATTCAATTCCCAACTCTCCGCCAATTCAATTCAATTAGGGCAGCACGTTAGCACAATGGTTAGCACTGTGGCTTCACAGCGCCAAGGTCCCAGGTTCGATTCCTGGCTGGGTCACTGTCTGTGCGGAGTCGGCATGGTCTCTCTGTGTCTGCGTGGGTTTCCTCCGGGTGCTCCGGTTTCCTCCCACTAGTCCCGAAAGACGTGCTGTGCTGTTAGGTAATTTGGACATTCTGAATTCTCCCTCTGTGTACCCGGACAGGCGCCAGAATGTGGCGACTAGGGGCTTTTCACAGTAACCTCATTGCATGTAAGCCTACTTGTGACAATAAAAGATTATTTTAAAAATTAAAAATTCACTGACTGACACGTCGAACCCGCCTAACATCCGCCCTCAAAGCTTGTTCCTCAGAACTCCCTGGCACCTACCATCACAACCACTTCATGTCGAGGCGTGGTTCCCACACATGCCACCTGCTATAGGCCCCCTGATCCATCAAGCATGCAGCTCACCATGTCCTCTCTTTGACTCCACAGGAGAAGATAGCCCATAGTAGGTGGGAAAGAGCGAAGACGGGGAGGACTGGATGGAATGCTACAGATCTGACTTCTCACCCCGCCTAGGAGAAGATCACGGAGTTGCTGCCAGAGGATAGAGCAGAGACGAAAAGCAAGGTTGGCCTGCACAGTGAAGTGAGGATCCACTGCACCTTCATCAAGATGACCTGATTTAAATGAGTTGTTGATGTCAAATACAATTAGCCTTCCCTTTCACTGACCACATGTTCGTGATGGGGTGTAGATTAATTTGTTCTTAATCTAGGACAAAAGTTCGGCACAACATCGTGGGCCGAAGGGCCTGTTCTGTGCTGTATTTTCTATGTTCTATGTCTTGTAGGATCACGATCTGATGAGGCCAGGCCATCTGGAGTCACTGCCCCCTGTACCCAATCAAAGAGAACACCTCAGAGGAGAGCTCCAAGGAGAATATCAGCAATACATCACAGCTATTTTCCACGCCTTCAACCAGCGCAGAGACACACACTTCGGTGGGTGAGATTAGAAGACGGGCTTCTGGGTCACTATCTGGTAAGCACCACACATCTGCTGAGCGCATCAGGTGGAGGCAGGAACATCCAAAGGAGAAGCAGTCAGAGGTCTGCTGGATCCCAGGACTCAGCTGGGGCCCAGTCAAATGCCGAGCCTCTGGACAAAGTCCTCCTAAGCTGAAGCAGATGATAGGCCAGAGCTGTGAGGTTCAGGAGGGGGAATCAGCAACATTGCAGCAACTGCAAGGCCGCTTGGAGGAGTCCCAAAGCCTTCAGGCACCCAGGCCAACACTGCTAAGGTGGCAACCTCCGTGGAAAACCTGGAGCATGATGTCAGAGCCATGAGCAGTAGTGTCCAAGGCATTGCTTAGTCTGTGACAACCATGGCTGAGGGCCTAGACATGAAATGAAAATCGCTTATTGTCACAAGTAGGCTTCAAATGAAGTTACTGTGAAAAGCGCCTCGTCGCCACATTCCGGCACCTGTTCGGGGAGGCTGGTACATCATGTTCTAGTCGCTGAGCGACATGTCCCAGACACAGGTGGACATTGCCACGGCACTCCAGACTGTGGCCCAGTCACTGAGGAACATCGCTGAGGGCGTCAACACCATGGTGTGGACAATGTGGAGCCTCCAGGACTGGCAGTGCCAGATGACTCAGAAGCTTCTGGAACTCACTCCAGCTGCCCCTCCATTTTATGGAGTCACCAGGGCCCCATGGGCACCCTCAGGGACGAGGACGCGCTGGAGCCCATCCTGGGCCTTCTACCAAGGAGACTAAGGCAGTCTCCTGTCCTTCTGAATTCCCCCCCCCCCCCCCCCGCCCTGACACCGGCACATCCCAAGAGCAGCGGGCAGAACAGGGTGGCATGGTGACATCCAGGCCCTCTAGAGGATGAACGGCAAGGGCATCAAAGGCCACAGGGCACGGAAGATAGAAGGTTGCCTCCACCTCTGATGTACATCCTGGGGACACACCTCGATGTAGCAATAGACCACGGAGAATCAAGAAGAACATAAACATAGAACATAGAAAATACAGCACAGAACAGGCCCTTCGGCCCACGATGTTGTGCCGAACCTTTGTCCTAGATTAATCATAGATTATCATTGAATTTACAGTGCAGAAGGAGGCCATTCGGCCCTTTGAGTCTGCACCGGCTCTTGGAAAGAGCACCCTACCCAAACTCAACACCTCCACCCAACACCAAGGGCAATTTGGACATTAAGGGCAATTTATCATTGGCCAATTCACCTAACCCGCACATCTTTGGACTGTGGGAGGAAACCGGAGCACCCGGAGGAAACCCACGCAGACACGGGGAGGACGTGCAGACTCCGCACAGACAATGACCCAATCCGGAATCGAACCTGGGACCATGGAGCTGTGAAGCAATTGTGCTATGCACAATGCTACCGTGCTGCCCTTAAGAACAAATAAATCTACACTATATCATTTTACCGTAATCCATGTACCTATCCAATAGCTGCTTGAAGGTCCCTAATGTTTCCGACTCAACTACTTCCACAGGCAGTGCATTCCATGCCCCCACTACTCTCTGGGTAAAGAACCTACCTCTGATATCCCTCCTGTATCTTCCACCTTTCACCTTAAATTTATGTCCCCTTGTAATGGTGTGTTCCACCCGGGGAAAAAGTCTCTGACTGTCTACTCTATCTATTCCCCTGATCATCTTATAAACCTCTATCAAGTCGCCCCTCATCCTTCTCCGCTCTAATGAGAAAAGGCCTAGCACCCTCAACCTTTCCTCGTAAGACCTACTCTCCATTCCAGGCAACATCCTGGTAAATCTTCTTTGCACCTTTTCCAGAGCTTCCACATCCTTCCTAAAATGAGGCGACCAGAACTGTACACAATACTCCAAATGTGGCCTTACCAAGGTTTTGTACAGCTGCATCATCACCTCACGGCTCTTAAATTCAATCCCTCTGTTAATGAACGCGAGCACACCATAGGCCTTCTTCACAGCTCTATCCACTTGAGTGGCAACTTTCAAAGATGTATGAACATAGACCCCAAGATCTCTCTGCTCCTCCACATTGCCAAGAACTCTACCGTTAACCCTGTATTCCGCATTCATATTTGTCCTTCCAAAATGGACAACCTCACACTTTTCAGGGTTAAACTCCATCTGCCACTTCTCAGCCCAGCTCTGCATCCTATCTATGTCTCTTTGCAGCCGACAACAGCCCTCCTTACTATCCACAACTCCACCAATCTTTGTATCGTCTGCAAATTTACTGACCCACCCTTCAACTCCCTCATCCAAGTCATTAATGAAAATCACAAACAGCAGAGGACCCAGAACTGATCCCTGCGGTACGCCACTGGTAACTGGGATCCAGGCTGAATATTTGCCATCCACCACCACTCTCTGACTTCTATCGGTTAGCCAGTTTGTTATCCAACTGGCCAAATTTCCCACTATCCCATGCCTCCTTACTTTCTGCATAAGCCTACCATGGGGAACTTTATCAAATGCCTTACTAAAATCCATGTACACTACATCCACTGCTTTACCTTCATCCACATGCTTGGTCACCTCCTCAAAGAATTCAATAAGATTTGTTAGGCAAGACCTACCCCTCACAAATCCGTGCTGACTATCCCTAATCAAGCAGTGTCTTTCCAGATGCTCAGAAATCCTATCCTTCAGTACCCTTTCCATTACTTTGCCTACCACCGAAGTAAGACTAACTGGCCTGTAATTCCCAGGGTTATCCCTAGTTCCTTTTTTGAACAGGGGCACGACATTCGCCACTCTCCAATCCCCTGGTACCACCCCTGTTGACAGTGAGGATGAAAAGATAATTGCCAACGGCTCTGCAATTTCATCTCTTGCTTCCCATAGAATCCTTGGATATATCCCGTCAGGCCCGGGGGACTTGTCTATCCTCAAGTTTTTCAAAATGCCCAACACATCTTCCTTCCTAACAAGTATTTCCTCGAGCTTACCAATCTGTTTCACACTGTCCTCTCCAACAATATCGCCCCTCTCATTTGTAAATACAGAAGAAAAGTACTCATTCAAGACCTCTCCTATCTGTTCAGACTCAATACACAATCTCCCGCTACTGTCCTTGATTGGACCTACCCTCGCTCTAGTCATTCTCATATTTCTCACATATGTGTAAAAGGCCTTGGGGTTTTCCTTGATCCTACCCGCCAAAGATTGTTCATGCCCTCTCTTAGCTCTCCTAATCCCTTTCTTCAGTTCCCTCCTGGCTATCTTGTATCCCTCCAATGCCCTGTCTGAACCTTGTTTCCTCAGCCTTACATAAGTCACCTTTTCCTCTTAACAAGACATTCAACCTCTCTTGTCAACCATGGTTCCCTCACTCGACCATCTCTTCCCTGCCTGACAGGGACATACATATCAAGGACACGTAGCACCTGTTCCTTGAACAAGTTCCACATTTCACTTGTGTCCTTCCCTGCCAGCCTATGTTCCCAACTTATGCACTTCAATTCTTGTCTGACAACATCGTATTTACCCTTCCCCCAATTGTAAACCTTGCCCTGTTGCACGTACCTATCCCTCTCCATTACTAAAGTGAAAGTCACAGAATTGTGGTCACTATCTCCAAAATGCTCCCCCACTAACAAATCTATCACTTGCCCTGGTTCATTACCAAGTACTAAATCCAATATTGCCCCTCCTCTGGTCGGACAATCTACATACTGTGTTAGAAAAGCTTCCTGGACACACTGCACAAACACCACCCCATCCAAACTATTTGATCTAAAGAGTTTCCACTCAATATTTGGGAAGTTAAAGTCACCCATGACTACTACCCTGTGACTTCTGCACCTTTCCAGAATCTGTTTCCCAATCTGTTCCTCCACATCTCTGCTACTATTGGGGGGCCTATAGAAAACTCCTAACAAGGTGACTGCGCCTTTCCTATTTCTGACTTCAACCCATACTACCTCAATAGGGTGATACTCCTCGAACTGCCTTTCTGCAGCTGTTATACTATCTCTAATTAATAATGCCACCCCCCACCTCTTTTACCACCCTCCCTAATCTTATTGAAACATCTATAACCAGGGACCTCCAACAACCATTTCTGCCCCTCTTCTATCCAAGTTTCCGTGATGGCCACCACATCGTAGTCCCAAGTACCGATCCATGCCTTAAGTTCACCCACCTTATTCCTGATGCTTCTTGCGTTGAAGTATACACGCTTTAACCCATCTCCGTGCCTGCAAATACTCTCCTTTGTCAGTGTTCCCTTCCCCACTGCCTCATTACACGCTTTGGCGTCCTGCATATCGGCTACCTTAGTTGCTGGACTACAAATCCGGTTCCCATTCCCCTGCCAAAAGACAAGAGTGAGGAGCACTGAGTGGGCACTGATGAGGTCACTGTCTGTAGTCTGTAGCTAGGGGGAAATGGAAACCTGTCCCATTAACATATTCACCAGTAAAACATATCATACCTGAAACATGTGAAGGCTCTGTCATTTTGATCTTCCCAGCGGGCCTGCTGCACACACCGCTCTGTTTCCCCAAGTTCCTGATTTCCCCAGTTACAACCGTCCAAGATCAAAAGCCCCCGATGCAGACTCTATCTTGAGGATGGGTGTGAGCTCGCTGTTAGCAGAAAGACAAGAGTCAGACTTAATCAGAACCTGAGAAGCACAGAGCTTTCCTCACAGCGAGCGGTCATCACTCTCCTGCCTTGTGTTGTGACTCGCTGACAGGGCCAACACAGGCCCATCACCCTGTAATGATGTTACATAGAGGGGAGAACAGGGTGGTCAGGGAAGGGCATGGGATAGAGCAGACCGACTCACAGCATTGACTCATATGAATCTAGAGCCTATGAGGGCCTCCCTTGTTCTCCTGGCATGGCGGACTCTTGCCAACACCTGTTCTCCATCCTCCGGCGCCTCCTCGGGCTCATCCTACAGCACTCTGGTGCTCCTCCTCCTCCAAAGACAAGGTTGCATTTTCTTCCTGCTCCTCGTCCAGCTTGTTGCCCCGCTGCTGTGCCAAATTGTGGATAGCACAGCAGACCACCACAAAGCAGGAGAGGCTCTGGCGGGCGTACTGGAGAGCCCCGCCAAATCAGTCCAGACAGCGGAACCTCATTGTGAGCAGCCCGATGCACTGCTCAACGACAGCACAGGCAGCGTGAACCGCATTGTAACAGGTCTCCGCCTCGGTCTCAGGCTTCTGCATTGGCATCATCAGCCATGTCTTCAGCATGTATCCCTTGTCCCCCCACGATCCAACCCGTCATCCTGGGGTGGTCCTCAAAGACATCGGGGATCTCCAAATTCCCCAGGATGTAGCCGTCATGCATGCTCCCAGGTTAGAGTACACACACATGCATGATCCTGAGGCGGTGGGCGCACACAACTTGAATATTTAGGGCGTGAAACCCTTTCCTATTAATATTAGGCACTCCCTGATACCCCTGTGCTCGCAGGGCGATATGCGTGCCATCGATGGGGCATCCTGGGGATGGAGGTGAATCCTGCAGCCTGGGCATCTCGTGAGGCCTGGTTCAGGTCAAAGGTAATGTAGTCGGATGCCTGGGCATACTCTGTATCCGTCGCCTCCCGGATACACCTGTGGGCTGATGATTGCGAAATGCCTCAAGTCCCTGCTCGAACCCTGAAATGACCTGGTGCCATAGAAATCGAGGGCTGCTGTGACCTTCAGGGCAACCGCAAGTGGGTGTCCTCCATAGGGTGCCATACTGTCTCCCTGTTGAGAAGCAGTCTTCTGCGGCTTTTGCTGTCCATCAGCTCATTGAATGACCATCAACTCCTGTACACCCTGGCACGTCGTTGGCCTCCCCTTCTGTCCCCCTCCTCAGCTTGACTGGTGGCCTGGTCTTGAGGGTGTGCGGCGGGCCCGTGCACATGTGGTGTCGCTTCCAGACTGTATTAGTCTTGCGGCCTTCTTCGGCTGTGACAAGCAGAACAAGGGCAACCTCCGCAGGGTTGACACCAACATTCATTTTTGTCTATGGAAGGATTTGGAGAAAGAGAGAGGCCAACAATCAGTTAAGTCTTCCCAGGACCGTCAAACCCCCCCCCCCGAAGTCTCCCCCACCTTTACCATGGCTGACCCATCTGATCTCACTATCGGGAGCAGGTTGGATGAATGGAAAAATGGTTTGCGCACGGCACAAATCACGTTTTTGTCTTTTCCCGCCGTTCACTCAGCGCAATGGGATCAGTGACATGTGCAACGGGGTGGGAAAATTACATCCATGGATACTGCACTGAAAGAAGTTTAACAATCCAAAAAGTGTCATCAAGATGAGTGATGTGGCGCAGTGGTTAACACTGCTGGCTCACGGTGCTGAGGACCCAGGTTCGATCCCGGCCTCGGGTCACTGTACGTGTGCAGTTTGCACACTCGCCCCGTGTCTGCATGGGTCAAACCCCACAACCCATAAAGATGTGTAGGGTAGGTGAATTGACCATGCTAAATTGCCCCTTAAATTGGAAAAACAAATTGGGCACTCTAAATTTAAAAAAATCAAGGTGAGTGAGTTCATCTGGAAATGGCACATTGAATTGGACTTGCCTATTGTCACGTGTACTGAGGTACAGTGAAAAGTATTTTTCTGCGTTCAGCTGAAACAGATCATTTAGTAAATGAAAAGAAAATACATAATAGGGCAACACAAGGTACACAATATAACTACATAACAACGGCATTGGGTGAAGCACACAGGAGTGTAGTATTAATCAGGTCAGTCCATAAGAGGGTCGTTTAGGAGTCTGGTAACAGCGGGGAACAACCTGTTTTTGAGTCTGTTTGTGCTTGTTTCCAGACTTTTGGATCTCCTGCCCGATGGAAGAAGTTGGAAGAGTGAGTAAGCCGGGTGGGAAGGGTCTTTGATTATGCTGCCCACTTTCCCAAGGCAGCGGGAATTGTAGATAGTCAATGGATGGAAGGCAGGTTCGTGTGATGGACTGGGCGCTGTTCACGATTCTGAAGTTTCTTGCGGTCTTGGGCCGAGCATTTTCCAGACCAGGCTGTGATGCAGCCAGATAGGATGCTTTCTATGGTGAACCTGTAAAAGTTGGTAAGAGTCAGTGTGGACTTGCCGAATTTACTTAGTTTCCAGTGGAAGTATTGGCGCTGTTGTGCTTTCTTGGTGGTAGCGTCGACGTGGGTGGACCAGGACAGATATTTGGTGATGTGCACACCGAGGAATTTGAAGCTGTCAACCATCTCCACCTCAGCCCCGTTGATGCTGACAGGGGTGTGTCCAATACTTTGCTTCCTAAAGTCAATGACCAGCTCTTTAGTTTTGCTGGCAGTGAGAGATAGATTGATGTTGTTACACCACTCCATTAGGTTCTCTTGGCTTATCAACTAAGGCAGTGGGAGGCAGACAGGGAGATCATTCAGGTTGAGGACTGAAGGGGCAAGTTGGTCTCTGATCCGGAGAAGGTGAATGGGATGTTCAAGGTTTTTTATGAGAAGTTATATCGGTTGGAATCACCTAAAGATGGACGTGGATAGTGGAGATTTGGGGAAGTCTGGAATTTCCCAGAATGGATGAGGAGCTGCAGGAGGAGCTGGAGGTCCAGCTTTGTTTGGAGGAGATCCAGGGTGAATTGAAGCAGATGCAATCAAGGAAGGCGCCTGGGCCAGGTTGGTTCCCAGTGGAGTTCTATAAAAAGTTCATTGATCAGTTGGATCAATTGTTGCTGGGCATGTTTAGGAAGTCCGGGGTGCTCTCCGGGGACATGGGACAAGTCTCCATTTTGCTGCTTTTGAAGAAGGACAAAGATCCCAAAAAGTGTGGGTCATCCCTTCTGATTTCCCTGTGTTTTACAAAAATATTTTTTTATTCTCCTCCTTTTTCACATTTTCTCCTCCCAAATTTACACCCAAAAATAAACAATAATCAGATCGGACTATTTTAGGTTGCATCGGGGGACGAGACAGGGATGGGGGGGTGGAGCACAGAGTCTTGCTTTACGCAGATGACCTGCTCCTGTATGTACCGGAGCCAATAGAGGGGATGGAAGAAATCATGAGGATTTGGGGGGAATTTGGCCGGTTTTCGGGGTATAAACTAAATATGGGGAAAAGTACGATGTTTGCGGTCCAGGCAAGGGGACAGGAGAGGCGATTGGGGGAGCTGCCATTTAGAGTAGTAGTGGGGAGCTTTAGGTATCTAGGCATCCACGTGGCGTGGGAATGGGAACGGCTGCACAAACTAAATCTGGCCCGACTAGTGGACCAAATGAAGGACGATTTTCGGAGGTGGGACGTGCTCACGTTGTCACTAGCTGGGAGAGTGCAGACGGTGAAGGTGACGGTCCTCCCGAGATTCCTGTTTGTATTTCAGTGTCTCCCCATCTTTATTCCTCGGTCCTTTTTTAAACGGGTCAACAAAGTGATCACTGGCTTTACCTGGGTGGGCAAGACCCCGTGAGTAAGGAAGGTGATGCTTGAGCGGAGCCGGAGAGAGGGTGGGCTGGCACTACCAAACTTTAGTAACTACTACTGGGCGACAAATATAGCTATGATCAGGAAGTGGGTGGTGGGGGTGGGTAGGCATGGGAGCCTATGGAGGCGGCTTCATGCAAGGGCACTAGTTTGGGGGTGTTGGTAACGGTGCCTCTGCCGTTCCCGCCGGCATAGTCCTCCACCAGCCCCGTGGTGGTGGTGGCCCTGAGGGTCTGGGGGCAATGGAGGAGACATGTGGGAGCAGAGGGAGCATCGGTTTGGTCTCCAATCTGTAATACTCACCGGTTTGCCCCGGGAAGTATGGATGGGGGGTTTCGGAGATGGCAGAGAGCAGGGATTGAGAGGATGGGGATATGTTTATAGAGGGGAGCTTTCTGAGTTTGAGGGCACTGGAGGAGAAATTTGGATTGGCGAGGGGAAACAAATTCAGGTACCTGCAGGTGTGGGACTTCCTACATAGACAGGTTTCAACCTTCCCGCTCCTACCACCAAGGGAGATACAGGACAGGGTAGTTTCCAGAGGGTGGGTGGGAGAAGGGAGCGTCTCTGACATTTACAAGGAACTCATGGAGTCAGAAGAGACACAGACTGAGGAGCTGTAGCCCAAGTGGAGGAAAGACAGAGGATGGTCTATGGGCAGACGCGTTGAGTAGAGTCAATGCGTCCACAACATGTGCCAGGCGCAGCCTGATACAATTCAAAGTCGTTCACTGGGCTCGGATGAGCAGATTCTTTGGGGTGGAAGACAGGTGTGCAAAGTGTGTGGGAGGGCCAGCGAACCATGTCCATGTGTTCTGGGCATGTCCGAAGCTTTGGGGATTTTGGCAGGGGTTTGCAGATCTCATGTCCACGGTGTTAAAACAAGGGTGGCACCGAGTCCAAAGATAAACGTTTTGACCTTTGCTTCCCTGGTAGTCCAGAGACGGATATTATTAGCATGGAGGGACACTAAGCCCCCATAGTCGGTGACCTGGCTATCTGACATGGCTAGCTTTCTCTGTTTGGAGAAAATCAAGTTTGCCTTGAGAGGGTCAATGTTAGAGTTCGCCTGGAGGTGGCAACCGTTCGTCAACTTCCTTGCGGAAAATTAATCGTCAGCAGAAAGGGGGGGGGGTTAGTTTAGCTGAAGTGGGGGATTAATAAAGGTGGGACCTGTAAGGGAGGAAGACGGCCTTTGCACGCTGTTTATAGATTCATGTACATTGTTTATTTTGTTGTTGTAAGACCAAAAATACCTCAATAAAATGTTTATTAAAAAAAAAACAATAATCAATAACGAATCCCCATATCAATAACAACAATCTCATCCTCCCATCAAACCCCAGACATTGGCCCGCATTTTAACAAAAACAAATGACAAAACGGAATCAGAAATCACCCATAGTCACCATTAACACATACAGTCCCCCTCCGCCCAACCCTCCCAGCCCCCAACCCCCCTAATGTTCGATGTGATCCACTTCTCGAAAATGCATAATGAATAATGCCCATGAATTTTAGAACCCCTCCACCCTTCCCCTCAGTTCAAATTTAACCTATTCAAGCAGGTCCCCCTGCCACGCCAGGGCACAGGGTGGAGAGGTTGATCTCCACCCTAACAGGATCCACCTTCGGGATATCAACGAGGCGAAGGCTACAACATCTGCCAGCGCGCCCGTTTCTAACCCCGGCTGGTCCGACACCCCGAATATGGCCTCCCGAGGGCCGGGTCCAGTTTCACGTGCACCACTTTAGAGATTAACCTAAACACCTCCTTCCAGTAATCCTCCAGCTTTGGACAGGACCAAAACATATGAACGTGCTTTGCGGGGCCTCCCCCGCAACGTTCACACACATCTTCTACCCCCTCAAAGAGCCGGCTCATCCTCGTCCCTGTAAGGTGCGCTCTATACATCACCTTCAGCTGTATCAGCCCCAACGTCGCACACGAGGTGGAGGCGTTCACCCTCCGAAGCAGCTCACACCAGAACCCCTCCTCCAGACCCTCTCCCAACTCTTCCTCCCACTTTGATTTGATCCCTTCTAGTGGGCCTTCTCCTCCTCCAAAATAGCCCGTAAACCGCCGATACAACACCCTTTTCCAGTCCCCCTCTCGTCAGCACCTCCTCCAGCAATGTGGAAGCCGGCTCTACTGGGAAGCTCTGTATCTCCTTTCTGGCAAAGTCTCGAACCTGCATGTATCTAAATATTTCCCCCTACTCCAGCCCATACTTCGCTCCAAGCTCCTTCAATCCAGCAAAACGACCACCAACAAATAAATCTTTTAGTGTCCGAATTCCAATATCCTCCCATCTCCGAAAATTTCCATCCCACTTCCCTAGCTCAAATCTATGGTTCCCCCGAATCGGCATTTCCCTTGACCCTGCCCTCAACCCGAAGTGCTGTCGAAACTGCCTCCAGATTCTGAACGAAGCTATTACTACCAGACTCCCTGAGTATCTCCCCGGGGTCGTCGGGAGAGGCGCTGTTGCTAACGCCTTCAATCCTGACCCCCTACACAAACTCTCCTCCATTCTGACCCATTGGGAGTCAACCTCTCTGACCCAGCTCCGTACCTTCTCCACATTCGCTACCCAATAATAATACATCAGGTTCGAAAGAGCCAAACCCCCTGCCTGCCTTCCTCTCTGTCGTAGCACCTTTTTAATTCTGGCCACCTTCCCTCCCCATATGAAAGAGGTAATCATCCCTTCAATCTCTCTAAAAAATGCCATTGGCAGGAAAATCGGCAGGCATTGAAAATAAACAGGAATCACGGCAGCACATTCATTTTAACCGCCTGTACCCGACCCGCCAATGACAGAGGGAGACCATCCCATCTTGCCAGATCAGCTTTAACTCTCCCCACCAAACTACAAATGTTGTACATACGGAGCCCCCCCACCCCCAGTCTCGGGCAACCTGCACCCCCATGTATCTAAAGTGAGTCCCTGCCTTATGGAATGGCAGCCCCACCCCCCCTCCCCCCCCCCCCGGCCGAGACAGACCCAAACACCCAAAGCTGCTCCAGTATTTCCCCTATTGACACTTGGTTCCAACACGTATAATAACAAGTTATCGGCATATAAGGACACTCTATGCTCTATCCCCCCCACACTATCCCTTTCCATACCCCCGAACTTCTTGATGCGATGGCCAATGGCTCAATCGCGAGTGCAAACAGCACGGGGGACATAGGACATCCCTGCCTAGTCCCACGGTGGAGAGGAAAGAATTCGGAGCTGATGTTATTTGAGCGGACACTGGCCCTCGGCTCCTGATATAATAGCTTTACCCAGTCCACAAATCTGGGTCCAATTCCAAACCGCTCTAGAACTGCCATCAAGCACCCCCATTCTACCCGGGCAAATGCTTTCTCGGCGTCCAATGCCACAACCACCTGTTTCCTTCCCCTCCGCCGGTACCATAACCATGTTCAATACCCTCCTAATGTTCGAAAATAGCTGCCTCCCTCTCACAAACCTCGTCTGATCTTCACCTATCCGATCTCCCTGTTGAATGTAGGTGTCAAAATGCTGGCCAAGGTGTTGGCTTTAAAACTGGAGTCGGCCCTCCTGGAGTTGACAGAGGCCGATCAGGCGGGGTCCGTGAAAGGGCGGAGGTGTCGGCAAATGTGCGGCGGTTGCTTAATGTGGTGCTTTCCCACGTGACTGGTCCACCGGAGATTATTGCATGTCTGGACGCAAAGAAGGCGTTCAACCGAGTGGAGTGGGGATACCTCTTTACAGTATCGGAGAAAGTTACGGAAGCTGAATTATATGAGCTTGTTGGGGAGGGTCAAGGCAGACCTGCAGAAGTGGGACAGTCTCCCGCTATCGCTGGCAGGTTGAGTTCAGTCGGTTAGAATGAATATATTGCCTAGAATCCTATTCGTGTTCCAGTCCCTCCCAGTATTTCTGCCCAAATCGGCTTATTACAGGATTAATCTGGGCAGGCAAGGTCCCAAAGATTCGAGGGGGAGTCTTCAGAGGGAAAGATAGGCAGGGGGCCTCACACTGCCAAATTTGTTCTATTACTATTGGGCGGCTAACACAGAGATGTTGGGGTGGTGCGGGGACCCAGGGGCCATCTGAGTAAGGATGGAATCAAATTCAGTTAGGGAGATCAGCTTTGGAGTGTTAATAACGGCGCCACTCCCAGGTGTCGGCGACAAAATATTCAACAAATCCTGTGGTGGCAGTCTTGCTGATTAGAAATGTTGGCGGAGCTGCCTCATAATTTGTTGAATATTTCATCGACTGGCTCCCATTTGTGCCAATCACTTGTTCAAACACGCAAGGTTGGATGCCACATTTAGTGCTTGGAAGGAGAGAAGGTGGGGATCTACTTTTTCAGGAGCAGTTCACTAGCTTGAAGGAGTTAAAGGAGAAATATAGGCTTTCGGACATGGGCGGATTTAGGTACCTTCAGCTGCGGAGCTGGGTTTAGCAGTTTTTTCCAGCCTTTCCGGTGGTTCAGACGTCCACCTTGATGGAGTGGATTTTATCCTGCACAGGATCGGTGAAACCCTGCCCCCTGGTGGCGATTTTTGAGGTCTCCGAGGTTCCGGAACTGCGGGCAGGAGCAGGGGCTGACATCCTGGCCTTTGTATTGTTGATGGCTCAGAGGCGTATCTTATTGGGCTGGAGGATGGCGGCACCGCCAAAGGCTTCGACATGGCTAGATGATTTGAAATGAAATGAAAATGGAAATCGCTTATTGTCACAAGTAGGCTTCAATGAAGTTACTGAGAAAAGCCCCTAGTCGCCATATTCTGGCGCCTGTTCGGGGAGGCTGGTACGGGAATTGAACCGTGCTGCTGGCCTGCTTGGTCTGCTTTAAAAGCCAGCGATTTAGCCCAGTGTGCTAAACCAGCCCCTTAAAAGTGGTGAGAATGTAGGTTGAAGTGACTAATAAAGGTGGATTTAAGAGGTGTTTGGGTGTCTCAGGAAGGACAAATACACCTTGAGAGGGTCGATTGAGGGGTTTTACCAAAGATGGCGACCATTCAGTGTATCTCAAAGAATTGGTCACTATTGGAGTTTAAGGGAAGGGAGGGGGTTTACTTGTTTACAGGAGGGTAGCTCGGGTGGGGGATGGAGGTGAGAGTCTTTGTAAAAAGTGTTTGTTGATGGAATGATTTGAAAGAGTGTTATGGTTCATGGATTTTATATTCTTTTGTATGAAATATGAAAAACTTAATAAAACTTATTTCCCAAAAGAAAATACTCCAGGATCTCGCTCTTCCCCATCTCTGTAATCTCCTACAGCTCTACAGGTCTCCGAGCCATCAGCATGCCTCCAATTCTGCACTCTTGCACATGCCCAATTTTAATCGGCCCAACTTCAAAAGTCATGCTCACAGCTACTGAAGCGTTAAAACGCTGGAGTTCCATCCTTAAACTTTTCTTTACTTAAAAAAACCCTTATAACATACCTCTTTGATCAAGGTTTTGGTTATTCGCCCTAATATCTGCTTACATGGCTTAGTGTCAAATTTTGTTTGGCGCGGTGTCCTGTGATTGTTACATTGAAGGTGCCATAAAAATGCACTTTATTGTCATATTCTTTATCCTAACACAGGCTCATGGACTAGGAAACACTGAAACACCTGTGTTTTTTTTATTATTTAAAGTTTCCCTTACATAGTGTATGAGATTGGTATCGACTAGAACTCTTGCACCAGGTGATTGTAAAGGTATCTTTAAATCTCCACCCCTTCACAAAAGTTCCAGTGTATTTTTTATAGATTTAATTACATAGGGCAAATGTGGCATGTGGCTACCACATCCCATCGTGGTTTGTGTGCATGTGTTGGCATGCAAGCTTGTTTAGTGGTAAAGGTAGCTGCTTGTTTGTGCATGACTTTGATGTCTTTGGAGGTTTATTTCACGTAAACATTCCATGAGTCATTAATCCTGTGTAGTACTTATCCTCATATAGCCATTGTAGATGAGTATTAATAGGTTTTAAAATCTTACTTTTACTATTCAATTTGGTCCACCTATCCTGACTGCTGACATTCACTGTATACACTCATGTTTGAAGAATCACCAATTTTGTTAGGATATCACTCTGTTATGGGCCAGGGTTTAGAAAACTCCAAAGTATATCATGGAGTTTACCTGACCTATAACTTTTAATAGATTTTGGTAATGAGGAGCACAAGGGCCTACTTTCCAGGTGTTATGCAACAGAGACCAAGAAAGTTTTTTTGAACAAAATAATGTTTATTCTATGAATTCAGTTAACATTTTATCAACTACCAACACAACTACCCCCCACAGATACAGTACTCTATATGTAACCCTTAATAACTTTCATAACATCCATAAGCCAAACGCCCTATTGAACAAAGCAGTAGGTATAAATTCTTTACACAAGACAGTTATCACTTTTAAATTATCAAGAGATCTGGACACCTTTTAACATATAGAGAGAAAGACAAAATGAACCAACCTTCCTTGTCTGAATTCAGCTTTCAACTGCCTAAAACGAAAGTAAAACACAAAGCCACAAAGTTTCCAGCTCAAAACTAAAGTAAAAGCCAGAGACACAACCCAGCTCCACCCACACAAAGACATCACAACAGCTATTTGATAAACACCCATTTCTTAAAGGTACACTCCCATGACAATACCGTTTACAGTCTCCATGGAACTGTAGATCAATGACAGTCAGTGCTTTGAGGAAAGGAAAAAGAATTGACAAAACAATGGATCTACTGGCTGCTAGCAGGAGGCATGTTTTTGTCTCACCCCTACCCCTAATAAAAGAGCCTGATGGCAGCAAATATATTTTTAAAAATCACCAATGATACAACCATTATTGTTAACAATTTAAAGAAGTAGTGTGTTGTCAGTATCAACCAAGCCAGAAACTGTCAAGCTTAATCACATGGGATAATAGCCTAATTACGAAGTATGTAGTACGTAAGTAGATGTTCCTTATCCATCACTACAATCCTTGATAGCTTTTCCAAGAAAAACAAAAATTTTAAAAACGGAAGACATTGCTATATTTCTTTGTATTGAAAAATAACGGACTCTGGATTCTGTCTAACACACAAGACATTGTGCTGGTTTATAACAACCTCGTCACCTATTTCCTTAGCTTCTATATAAATCAATATTTTCTTTCAATTGTAATGATTGTTTGACATCTTTTTATCAAAGCAAATTCAATGCAAATTGCTTAGGTTGTGTGTCTGATATGGATATGAAAGGAATGTTTCAACGGGCTGATACAAATCAAGGTGCGTCAATAACCATTTGTTCCCAATTTTAGGAAACGTGGGGGAAAATTGGGCAGGTTTTCACTAGGGACCAGCATGGAGGCAGATGATTGTTCAAAATTGCGTCACTGGCCAGCATGTATCTCCAGCTCCATCCTGCCCATAGGCGATTTTCCCCAGAGGTGGGGGCGGTGCCCATAAGTGGTGGGTAGTGAATTGAAATTATTAAAGGCCTATTATTGTCGGAGGCTGACCTCCAGGTCTCCCTGCAAGTAGCAGAGCTGCCTGGAGACAGCCTCCTGGAGGCAGACCAGCGGACCAGCACTCCAGGCAAGCTTAAAGGCCCTAAATATCTGCCTGCATTCAACAGCCATCACAGGCCACCCTTTTGGAGGTGTTTCCTACACTCTCATTGTGGCTACAAAGCCCTTTTGATTTTAAGTTTGAAAAAGAGGGAGAGATACATACCTGTTTTGGGGCAACCTCTCTCATACTTACCTGCCATGGCACCCTGTGGCTGCTTTCGAGCTCGGGAGCCTCCTATTGCCCCTCCAGCTTTGAGAATCCAACCTCCATTCTTAATTTGACACTGAGCCCACCCTTTTATTAACTGGTCAATTCAGGGAAAAATCACAGACAATGACCATTTCCTACACAGTGTGGACTTCTGACCCCATTTGCGCTTGACATCAGAATTCTGCAGGAAAATCTTACTCTTTGTTTCCGTAGCTTTGCTTCATACTATACTAGGCATCTGTTCACCAGGGGAAGGCAGTGCAATGGCCCACACAGACATTGCCTGCATCGAATGAATTTCCCCACTCCCCACACACCCAACGTTTTAAACCATCAATGGTTATTTTGATCAGTTTCAAAACAAGTTTTTCACAGAATGTAAGTAACTATTGTAGATAAATATACTGCCCAGTAATGTGATCTTATAAAGTAGGGGTGGATTTACATAACTTACACATTTTTTCTGCTATGTTATTTTGTACATCAAGCATGAACATTTAGTGTAAATTTTTAAGGTATTCAAGGCAAATATGTCAGATAATTTTTTAATTTCTATGATGACATCAATTTTTATTTACAAAGTAGAGAATAAGACTACACATTCATACCACAATGTAAGAATTTTGGATGTTCTTTATTTGAGGTGCAGCCTGTGCATCATAACTGATTTAATAAATGGATATAACTAGCAAATACAGATATTACTAACAGTTTGAATCTTCAGTTTATCCCATTGCTCATTTACTTGTCTTCAGATGAGTACAGCTATGTTTCACTTATTTCCAATTTTCTGCTTCCATCATGTGTGATCTCTACATCTACTCAAAACAGGGTCAGTATCTATGTCTCAATATTGTACTGCACTACTCAGTGGTGTACCATGAGGAGCTTGACACCAGTATCGGCAAAATTCCGAAGACGGGACTGCTTTGTCTATTGGGGGATTTTAACACAAGAATGGGCAGGGCCCACTTGTCTGAAACATCAAGGAAGATGTTAGATAAACGGAAATAGACAGCAACTACTTGAGCCTTGCTATTACCATGAGCTTTGTGTAACTAACACTTTTTTTCCAGAGCAACCATGCCACAACATGTCCTGGAGCCACCCAAGGTTAGGACACTGATCAGGTCCAGAAGGTGCCATCACCAGACTTGACTCTCTCAACACATGAAGTACCACATTCTGGCTGCAACACAGATCACTCTCTGGTGTACTAGATCAGGATGCAACCCTTGAACTTTTTTCATTCAAAGCAAAAACGACATCCTCATATGAACTTCAGCCATACTGTCTACACAGATAAAAGCCAACAGTTCCTCGGCTCCACCAAACAGGCACTTTCTGGCAATCCCACAAAAATACTTTGAGACAACATTTACAATACTGTACTCAACATAAAACAAGAACAAAATTGAATCTAACGAAGTCAAGTGATCAGCTCTCATCAATTACAAGAGAGACCAGGTAGTCAATTCTGAATACACTACAGCTGGTAAAAGTAAAGCCCAACAGATTGCTGGGTGATGTACCACTGATAACTGGTTACAACTTCACCAGAACATCCAGATATCCTGATATAGGAGCATATATAAAGAGATCAAAAAAGCAATGAGTCCATCAGCAAAAGAAAATAGACCCATTTAAAACAAAGGTAGGGTGATCATCATTGACTGCAATAAACAGATGGAGAGATGAGTGGAACACAACTTTCAGCTGTACTCTGGAGAAAACACTGTAATTGAAAAAGTTTCAAACATTACAGAAAGTCTGTGTCAGGGAAGAACTTGAACTCACTGTGAATAAGCCTAACAAAGCTATTGACTTTCTTACCATTGACAAAGCTCCAGGTGAAGATTCTATACCATCTCAACTCAAAGATGGGTGACCAGCACTCCTACAGCATCTGCACATACCGCTCTAATCATTTTGGACCGAAGGGGCAGTGCCACAAGATGTGTATGATCCAAAGGTTGGTACTTCATACAAGAACAAGGGCCGCCACAGCAACTATCAAGCTATTTCCCTGCTAAACATTATGGGAAAATGTATTGGTCCATGTGGTCCTTGTCAGTCTGCAGATCTTGACCGAATGTATCTATCCTAAATCAGTTGGATTTCAGAACTGGAAGACTGACATGATCTTCACTGTCCAGCAGCTGCAAGAGAAATGCAGTAAATAAAGGAGAGCTCTGGATACTGCCATACCAAGGTATTTGATTATCTGAGCAAAGATGGTCTACTTAAGCTGAAGAAAACTAGCTGCCCACCAAATCTGCTCAGTGTGATCTCCTCCTTCCATTACAACATAATTGGTAAGGTCAACATGATGAGGGAACATCGGAACCCTTCGAGATCTGGGGCGTCATTCTCCGACCCCCCGCCGGGTCGGAGAATGGCCGTTGGCCGCCGTGAATCCCGCCCCCGCCCCCGCCGAAGTCTCCGAAGGGAAAAAAGTCGGCGGGGCGTTAATGGTGCCGCTGCCGCGGAGAATGTCACGGGTCTGCGCAAGGCAGCCGATTTTCGGCCTGCCGATATTCTCCCTTCCGGATGGGCCGAAGTCCCGTCGACGTGATGACCGTTCACGTCGACGTCAATCAAACCTCCTTTTCATCGGCGTGACCCGGTGCTCCAGGCTCACGCCGACCAGCGAGGAGTTGAGTGACGGCCTGGGGGGTTGGCTCTGGGCAGGAAATGGCGTGGCCGCAGACTGATTGCGTGAGGAGAGGTGTGTCTCGGCTTGTGTGTGTGTGCGGCGGGGGGGGGGGGGGTGGTTAGAGTAGGCTGGGCTCCGGGGGAGTGCCGGGAGGGGGTCTGTGCCGGGGTGGAGGTTGGGGGTTGGGGAGGGGGTCCGTGCCGGGGTGGAGGTTGGGGGGGGGTCCGTGCTGGGGTGGATGTTGGGGGGGGGGGGTCCGTGCCGGGGTGGAGGTTGGGAGGGGGGTCCGTGCTGGGGTGGAGGTTGGGGGTTAGGGGGGGTTCGTGCTGGGGTGGAGGTTGGGGAGGGGGTCCGTGCCGGGGTGGAGGTTGGAGGTTGGGGGGGGTCCGTGCTGTGGTGGAGGTTGGGGGTTGGGGAGGGGGTCCGTGCCGGGGTGGAGGTTGGGGGGGGGTCCGTGCTGGGGTGGAGGTTGGGGGGGGGGTCCGTGCCGGGGTGGAGGTTGGGAGGGGGGGTCCGTGCTGGGGTGGAGGTTGGGGGTTAGGGGGGGTCCGTGCCGGGGTGGAGGTTGGGGAGGGGGTCCGTGCCGGGGTGGAGGTTGGGGGTTGGGGGGGGGTCCGTGCTGGGGTGGACGTTGGGGGTTGGGGAGGGGGTCCGTGCCGGGGTGGGTGATGGGAGGGCAAATGAGTTGGTCCACCTGGCCAGGTGCCAGCCTCCAACAGTTGGACCCATGCGGTCCATGCCACCTGGCTGGGGGGAGGAGGGGATATGGGCAATGATGACATGTCGTCGTTCCCCTCCCCCCACCAGGCCGTCATGTTTTCAGACCATCCAGCGATGTTGGCCGCCGTGGTGGCAGCCGCTCATGTCTATGTTGCCCTGGATGAGGAGGAGGAGGAGGAGGAGGAGGAGGAGCGTGCCAGAGAGGCGGCGCAGGCTGCCGCAGAGGGGCAGGCGGCAGCCGCCCAGGCTGGAGGGACACCTGACCGACAGGACGAGGAGGGGGAGGAGGACGTCACGGCCCCATGGCAACGGAGGCACCCGAGGGCGCCCCGTGTGTACCGGCCCCGGCAGTCATACCAGGACCTCATGGACCGGAATGCAGGAGGAGACTCCGGATGAGCCGGGAAACCGTGGCACACATCTGCCACCTGCTGGCACACCTGTCACCGCGTGGCACTGGCGGGGGACACCCTCTCCCCGTGTCCGTCAAGGTTACGGTGGCCCTGAACTTTTATGCAACGGGGTCATTCCAGGCACCGAGTGGGGACCTGTCCGGCATATCGCAGACATCGGTGCATCGGTGCATCCGGGCAGTGACAGATGCCCTTTATGCCATGGCGCACCGCTACATCCGCTTCCCCGTGGACCGGGCCAGCCAAGATGCCCGGGCCGTGGGCTTCTCTGCCGTTGCCGGGTTCCCCATGGTCCAGGGCACGATCGATGGGATGCACGTCGCCGTGCGGCCACCTGCAGAGAACAGGGCCATGTTCACTAATAGGAAGGGGACCTATTCAATGAACGTACAGGTGGTCTGCGACCACCGCATGATGATCCTGCACGTCTGCGCCCGTCACCCAGGCAGTGTACACGACTCATTCGTGTTGTCGTGGTCATCCATCCCCGGCATGTACGAGGGACGCCATCCCCGGCTGAGGGGCTGGTTGCTGGGCGACAGGGGCTACCCATTGCGATCGTGGCTGATGACGCCTATACGGAGGCCATGCAATGAGGCGGAGAACCGCTACAATGATGCCCATGTAGCGACAAGGGGAGTGATCGAGAGGTGCTTTGGCATGCTGAAGATGCGTTTCAGGTGCCTGGACCTCTCTGGGGGCGCCCTCCAGTATCGGTCAGATAGGGTCAGCCGCATCATTGTGGTGTGCTGCGTCCTGCACAACATAGCCCAGCAGAGGGGCGATGTGCCGCAGGCAGAGGAGGGCGGAGTGGAGGAGCAGCAGGAAGAGGCCCAGTCCTCCCCAGATGAGGGGGATGGGGGCAATGGTCAGGGCAGACGGGGTAGACACAGGCGGGTGGCTGTCCACCGTTACCGGCTGGCCCAGCGGGCACGGGACAGACTGATAGACGCCCGCTTCACTGACTAGATGGGCGTGGGAATCGGGTAGTATGGCCACAGACCGCACACCATGACAACAGCCGACCACCCACACCCCCCACCCATCCCCCCACCCATCCACCCACCCAGCACCCTCACCCCCCTCCCCAACCCCACACACCCCACCCGCATGCACACCACCCCCCCCACCCCCAATTGCCGATCCACCGGCGGCACAACGGGCCGGGCTCACCCAGTTGCGGGTGGACGCGTGTCTATCGCAGGCCATGGAGGATGATGACAACCCGCCTCCGATGAGCTCCTGGCTCTACATCATTGGACTATGTCTGACCCATGGCCACAGTACCACCATCCACCCGGACCATCCCTGCATGCGGCTGTGACACTGCAGCGCACGGTCCCGTCCTCTGCCCGGGGGATGTTGATGGCGGCCCAGGGGGAAGGGGGCAGACTCACCTGGGGCTGAGGTAAGACCACCCGTCACACACACACTTGCGCTCAACGTACATGACACGCCCGCACACTTTGGACAGAGCACAAAGGCAGCTTCGGTAGGTGTAACATTGACTTTAATAACCAAAGGAGTTCATGCACGTGCCCTAGCCCCTAAAACTCATCTGTGCCCTGCACCCGTGCCAACTTACTCAGTGTCTAATTGTTTGGCCTTACGGGCCCTTTGACTACGTCTACGTGGTTCCCCAGACGGTACAGCAGAACTGGAGGTGGACTCCTGTGATTCCTGCCCTCTGACACTGGATCCCTTTGGCGGCCGTTTCCTGGGGCGTCCTGACCTAGATGGGCCAGGCTGCGGCCCGGGCGACTGGGATGGCGAGCTGCCAGCCTGTCCTGCCCGTTGCCCACCCGATGCACCTGGGACGGAAGGGGGGGAGTCCGAGGTGTCGCGGTGTACCGGGACCTCCCCTACAGAGGGAGCCGGGACGGACCACACCACCTCCTCCTCCCTCGGGGTGCCCGATGGCCCCCAGGCCTCTACATGGGTGGGGGATGCGAACGGACTGGCCATCCGACGCGCCCCCGACATCTGGCGCTGCCAGTTCTGGAGGCCCGTGCTGGTATCGACAGGGGTCTGCAGGTTTGCAGCCATGGAGCCCAGGGGGTTGTCGAACCCTGTCTGCGACAGTGCGACGCCAGCTCGCACATGGCCACTGGCGCCGATGCCCTCAGCGATGGCCTGCTGAGACTGGGCCATGGCCTGCAGAGACTGGGCCATGGGCTGCAGAGACTGGGCTATGGCCTGCTGAGACTGGGCCATGGCCTGCTGAGACTGGGCCATGGCCTGCTGAGACTGGGCTATGGCGTTGAGCGCCTCTGCCATCTGGCGCTGGCACTGGCTCATGGCCTCCTGTGAGAGGGCAGCCATTTCCTGGGCCACAGACGCCGCCTGCACGGAAGGCCCCAGGCCTCGCAAACCGTTCCCCATGTCTGACACCGTCGCACCCATTGCCTCCACCGCGGACGCCACCCGTGCGGTGTCAGCCTGGGTGGCACGCATGACCGGGACCACTCCCAGCTCCTGGACGCGGGTGGACTCCTCCACCTGCGACCGCAGCCGCCGCAAGCCACCCGTCACCCTATTCGCTCGTCTCCGTGTCGGTGGTTGCATCGGATCTATGTGTGGGTGTGGTAACTGCAGGAACCCGGGATCCATCTGGGCGGCAGATGTTCGCTTGGCCTGGGCTGCCCTCCGACCGCCCGATCCCTCTGCTGCTCCTACCTCCACCTGCTGTACCGGGACGGCTGTGTTGTGCGCACCAGTGAGTGTACCAGACGCCTCATCACTAAAGTGCCCAACCGTGGTGAGTGTTTCTGCGATGGTGGAGGGTGTTGGTGACAGCAGTGGCGTTGTGTCGTGCTCTTCGTCCCACTCTGAGTCCATGGCACTTTGGGGTGGGGGTTCGTCTCCACCCATCCACTCTGAGTCACTGTCCGGTATTTCGTCTTCCCGGGTAGGGGTGTCCTGGGTAGTGCTGTCCCGGGTAGTGCTGTCCCGGGTAGTGCTGTCCCGGGTAGTGCTGTCCCGGGTAGGGGTGTCCTGGGTAGTGGTGTCCCGGGTAGGGGTGTCCTGGGTAGTGCTGTCCCGGGTAGGGGTGTCCTGGGTAGTGGTGTCCCGGGTAGGGGTGTCCTGGATAGTGGTGTCCTGGGTAGTGGTGTCCTGGCTCGGATGTGACGGGGGCCTGTGGCTGCCCCCCTCAACGCTGGGTGGTCGCTCCCGCACGTGACGGGGGTGTCGTCTCCCTGTTGCTCCAGGTCTCTCCGTCTCCCGTGGTGTGCGAGGGGCATCCTGCGGGCGTCGCATGCTGGAGGGTGCGGGTCTCTCCGTCTCCCGTGGTCTCCGAGGGGCATCCTGCGGGCGTCGCATGCTGGAGGGTGCGGGTCTCTCCGTCTCCCGTGGTGTGCGAGGGGCATCCTGCGGGCGTCGCATGCTGGAGGGTCCGGGTCTCTCCGTCTCCCGTGGTCTCCGAGGGGCATCCTGCGGGCGTCGCATGCTGGAGGGTCCGGGTCTCTCCGTCTCCCGTGGTCTCCGAGGGGCATCCTGCGGGCGGTGTGCATCTGCGGGGATGGGTGCCTGGACATTTGGTCCTGCGATACACAATGAAGCATGCATGGTTAGACATCAGGCAGTGATCAGGTGATACGGGGAGGGGGATATAGGGGAGGGGGGATATGGGGACGGGCTGTTGGTGGCTCACTTGCTCGTGGGGCCCCGACCTCTGCATCAGCAACCTCCCGGTCCTCAGGTCCGCCAGCCAGTTCCAGGGCCCTTTCCTCGTGTACGGTCAGTGGCGTCTCATCAGCAGGCCCTCCTCCAGTCCTCACATGCTCCCTATTGTTGTGTGCGCGCTTCTCCTGTGGGGGGGGGGGGTGGCAGGGGTAAAAGGCAACAGTGTTAGGCAGATATATGAATGCACGCCATCGGTTGCGCGTGCATTGCAGAGGTTAAGGTTAGGGCTGGATTCACTTGGGGATATGGGGGAGGGGGGATATGGGGGATATGGGGAGGGGGGGATATGGGGGAGGGGGGATATGGGGGATATGGGGGAGGGGTGATATGGGGGAGGGGGGATATGGGGGAGGGGGGATATGGGGGATATGGGGGAGGGGGGATATGGGGGAGGGGGGGATATGGGGGAGGGGGGGATATGGGGGATATGGGGGAGGGGGGATATGGGGAGGGGGGATATGGGGGAGGGGGGATATGGGGGAGGGGGGATATGGGGGAGGGGGGATATGGGGGAGGGGGGATATGGGGAGGGGGGATATGGGGGATATGGGGGAGGGGGGGATATGGGGGAGTGGGGATATGGGGGATATGGGGAGGGGGGATATGGGGGAGGGGGATATGGGGATATGGGGGAGGGGGGATATGGTGGAGGGGGGGATATGGGGGAGGGGGGATATGGGGATATGGGGAGGGGGGATATGGGGGATATGGGGGAGGGGGGATATGGGGGAGGGGGGATATGGGGGATATGGGAGGCTCACCCTGCCTGCTCTGACGAGGTCGTTCACCTTCTTGTGGCACTGGGTGCCTGTCCGTGGTGTTAGGGCCACAGCGGTGACGGCCTCTGCCACCTCCCTCCACAGACGCCGGCTGTGGCGTGGGGCAACTCTGCGGCCGTGCCCGGGATACAGGGCGTCCCTCCTCTGCTCCACCGCGTCCAGGAGCGCCTCCACATCGCGTGACTCGAACCTCGGGGCTGAGCGACGGCCAGCCATCAAGTCGGGTGTTGCGGTCGGCTGTTCCGGTCGGGTGGGGGGGAGCTGCGCGGCCTTATGATCCGTCACGGCGTGCAGCGCGTATGACGCTGCACGGCGTGTACCACTGCGCAAGCGCGGATCCCGTTACGTCGCTGCTAGCCCATTTCGGGCCGCAGACTATCGGCCTATTTTTATGATGTGACGCAAGTGGGATTTGCGCCGTTTTTTGCGCCGATCGGCGGACTTTCCGCCGATAATGGAGAATTTCGCCCCTGTAGTGGAGTCAAACAGTGTTCTGACACTGGCAGATTTTTCTCTTTGCCGCTGTTATTTATCTTCAGTTGATGTATCGAGGGTGTACTTGCATACCACAATCAATGGAAAGCTGTACAGCATTGTCTACCTGAAATCCAAGACAAAACTGGGCCAAGTCATCCTCAGAATTGATCTTTACCAATGATGCTGCACATCAGCTTCAGTGGCAAGTGGAGAGACTCTTTCATGCCTGTAAAGAGTTTAGTTTGACCAGCAACATCAGGAAGATGAATGTCATGGTCCAGAATGTTGTCATACCAGCATCAAACAGCATTGACAATGTGATTCTGGAGGTTGTTGATGGCTTCACATATCTAGGCTCCACATTCACCTGTAATCAGGGGCCGATGTAGACTTAATGGGCCAAATGGCCTCCTTCTGCACTGTAAACTCTATGAAATAACAGGTAGTTTTAACTGAACCAACATACATGGGACATGCTCCACTAGAATGTGGCAGAATGAAAACTTGTAAATGCCCTCCAAAACTACATATTACATTGTGTCATATTTCCCCATTAGGAGGAACTTGCATCTGAATTGTAATCATGTAAATCAACATACGGCATCAATAATATAAAAGTAGTGAAACACAAGTTGCCACAGAATGACCAAAGATGAGATCATCTGGCAACCAGTGCAAGGATGGGTCATTTCAGGAAGGCAAACGGAATGGAATGAGATGAAAACTAGGTGAAGTGAACAGCTCAATTGAGTAAACACAATATACAAACAAAGGAGGGGAAAACTGTCAGAAACTGTTAAAATGGGCTATAAAATAGTCAAGGAACAGAAAAATATCACCAGAGATAAGCACCGCAAAGAATGTCAGGCACAATAACTAAGCACTTCTAAAGATAACTGTAAGAGTGAGAATAGGAAAGAAAAAGTGGTGGAGCAGTTGTAGGGAAAACAGCAGAATTACATAATAATTATTTATAACTAATTGGTTTTCAGATGATATATTCTGATTCTAAAAATCAATTTTGTAGGTATATTCAATAAGTGGCCTAAAGGCTAGTGTCCTGGTTTCAGCAGTTCTCCAATGTTAAATCGAAACAACTCAATTTCCCGGATAGCAAAAGGTCATTTTCTGCCATAAAATCGATTGTATTAGATCATAGAATAATACTGGGTCATAGAATTGGAAAAAGAAAAATCATCAAAGGCACTTGTATGTGAGCTTCCTGAAACTAGGCATTGCACCCAAGGGGAGAAAAGAACAATAGGGTTCATTAGAAGTCAGGCATACAACAACAGCAAATAATCACTGCTCACAGCTTCTTTTTGTATCCTACTGGGGGGGGGGGGGGGGGGGGGGGGGGGGAGGTTTGGACAGAGTGATTGTGGTGAGCGGCTAATTTTTGCAACTTGGAAGTATTGAGATTCAAGATGAGGATGGGCTGTGCCATTGTTGGCTTGGATTGGACCTCAGATTATGTTGGCTTGGATTGGACCTCAGATAAGGAACAACAATTTGCTGTGGTCAACAGAGAAAAGAATAGAAGAGGGATGACCTCACAAAACGCACTAACTGCATAACAGGGTGTACTGGTAAATAAAGGCTTCCATGACTTATCAAAAGAGCTGTGCTTCAGAGGTTAAATCTGTTTCATCAGATGGTGGTAGACCTCTGCAGCCTCCAACAGATGGTGGCAGACCTCTGCAGCCTCCAACAGATGGTGGCAGACCTCTGCAGCCTCCAACAGATGGTGGCAGACCTCTGCAGCCTCCAACAGATGGTGGCAGACCTCTGCAGCCTCCAGCAGATGGTGGCAGACCTCTGCAGCCTCCATCAGATGGTGACAGACCTCTGCAGTCTCCATCAGATGGTGGCAGACCTCTGCAGCCTCCATCAGATGGTGGCAGACCTCTGCAGCCTCCATCAGATGGTGACAGACCTCTGCAGCCTCCATCAGATGGTGGCAGACCTCTGCAGCCTCCATCAGATGGTGGCAGACCTCTGCAGCCTCCATCAGATGGTGGCAGACCTCTGCAGCCTCCAACAGATGGTGGCAGACCTCTGCAGCCTCCATCAGATGGTGGCAGACCTCTGCAGCCTCCATCAGATGGTGGCAGACCTCTGCAGCCTCCATCAGATGGTGACAGACCTCTGCAGCCTCCATCAGATGGTGACAGACCTCTGCAGCCTCCTACAGGAAGGCATATACTCCCTCTTGTACCTGGTGCCTACATTACCTGCTGGAGACTTATCCAGGATATTCCAGTTGGCTGCACACAAATGCATAAAGCAGATCACAGATAAAAATTCTGCCTGTAAAATGAAATGAATTCTGCCTGTAATGTTAGTCAGAATGAGCAGGCAGGTCTGCATCTCTGGCCGGCTTCCCACAGGTGCAGGGTGTCATTAAATGCACACACATGGCACTGCACACACTCAGACCAATAGGAGATTTTGTAAAGTGCAGGGGTTTTATTTTATCTCAAGGAAAGGTTTATGAAGGTGTGTGCCAGCGTCTCAGGAAGCTGCCTTGATATTTCCATCCTGTGGCAGTCCATGGTTCCCAACCTCTATGGTTTGCAGATAGACATAAGGGACAAAGGATGCCCCCTTCAAATTTGGTTGATGGCATTGATTAGAAATTTGTAGTATAATGGTGTTTGACATAGCAAGGGTTAATACGGGACTGAAAAACTGTACCACCCACATCCGATGTAAAGAGGCACATGACATAAACAGAGATGTATGGAGAGGCTAGAGTAGAAGTCAGCACCTCTCAGGGCTATACTTTTGTACATATGTATATTATCTATGTGTTACCAATAAGCGTTACTATTCAAACTTTTTCTTTTTTAAATTTAAAGTACCCAATTCTTTTTTTTTCCAATTAAGGGGCAATTTAGCATGGCCAATCCACCTACCCTGCACATCTTTGGGTTGTGGGGGTGAGACCCACGCAGGCACGGGGAGAATGTGCAAACTCCACACGGACAGTGACCTGGGACAGGAGTCGAACCTGGGTCCTTGGCTCTGTGAGGCAGCAGTGCTAACCACTGCACCACCATGCCACCCTCTATTCAACCTTACAAGTCTCTGAACCTCTTTGTGAGACCTACTGAACAAATCTTTAAAACATCATTCAACCAACTGAGCCATAGAGTGGTACCATAGAAGCCATATGACAATATGAGAAAGCCATCAGCATACTCAAGTTGCAAATCAGGTGCCTGCCAGATCAGGAAGTACTCTTCAGTATTTTGCCAGTGAGGGTGATTCAGAATGATTGTGGTATACTGTGCTCAGCCCAACATTGCACAGCAGTGAGGAACAAGACACTGAGCACACATCATCTACAGATGAATCCAATGAAAAACAGGAGGATTGCAAACCCAATGTAACACCAGCTGCTCAAGATTTCATTATAGCTGCACGGTTCAGTTAGTCACAGCCACTGAATATAACAATCACATCTAATGGCTACTCTCATTTCTGCCTCGTCCCTACCCCATTCCCACCGACAAAATCAATCCTGTAACGAATCATTCACCCATTGCTCCCCATTAATTTATGTTTTCCAATTCATCAAGAAGCAACTGAAAAGATAAGTTGCCACATGGCAACCAGGAATGGCAAAAATGGTACAAGTTAATTAAATTAACAATGGAAACTTAACATAATAGTTTCTCAAACACATATGTATATCTTTAGTGAACTATAAAGCTTTACTATTCCTTTTATTACTGCTCTTTTATGGTATTTCAACAGAAGTAAAGCAGACTGCTCAGGTCACTGCTTGCTGAAATGCTTTTGGCTGATGACCTCGGTGGGTTGGAACCCGTGGGGCCCGGCCAAAGACTATTCGACTTGCATCTATGCAGGGGCAGCCTCATTCATCAGGAGAGGAGGTGACATGTCGGGTACTGGCTGGATGGGTGAGGGGGAGGATGATGTAGAAGAGTAGGTGAAGGTTACCTCTTGTGGTTCTGCTACACTTCACTCCTACAACTCTGCTGGAGAGCAACTTGGTATCAATGATGTTCTGTAAGGCTGAGTTTCACAGTTTTCTTCAGAAATATAAGATCAATAACACTTTTTCAAACCCATTTTCTGTCATTTGAACTGGAATTGCTTGAATTTTTGTTTACTGGGTTAACACAAGTACGAATTACTATTAATTTTTGTTTATTGGATTATTTTTGTTTTTGCACTGCAATGTTTTACTTTTTTAACCAATCATTCAAGGGAATTTTGTTTTTAATTTAAGCAATAATGCCATTTAGAAGGGCATTCCTCTGGGAACCCCTCCTGCCCTCAGAGGATGACAAGTTCCACAAAAATTAAGGTATATCTTGTTAGATGCAATCTGCTCCTGCTAATCAATGTCAGTTGATAGTCATTTGGGCACGTCCATGGAGATATCTGTTGCTTAAGCTTCACAAAGGAGAATGTCAGAAATTGCTAAAACAAAGGAATATATGGCTTGGAACCAAATTTACTTATGGTAATGCAACAAATTATTTTCATATTACTAAGGCATTTTGAAAAGGTACCTAACTTTATTTTAGAAGTTGCAAGTTTGTTACACGTTCAAATCATTTCCATTGCCAAAGGAAGAATCTACTAACAAATTAGTACTCAACATAGAGAAGCAGATGAACTACATAAGTGATTTACTCCTGGCTAAATTTTTGAATGACAAACAAAAAAGTACATTTCAAAATTAAATTAAGCATATAATTAAAGTTTTTACTACGACGATGCTTGCTTTAAATAAGCAATGAGGTCAGCACGTTCATTTTTCTTCTTGATGCCAGCAAACAGCATTTTTGTTCCAGGAATATATTTTTTGGGGTTCTCCAAATAGTCCATTAGAGTGTTTTCTCCCCATGTGATGCCTGCATATAAATTCAAATTTTACTTTAAGGACAGATAATACTGAAATGCAAACAAAGTTGCAGTCTAAATTGCACTACCTTTAGTCTTGTTTGCATCAGTGTAGGTAAATCCTGCAGCTGATCCGGTCTTGCGTCCAAAAAGACCCCAGAGGTTTGGGCCAACCATATGTTTTCCACCTTTTTCAATTGTGTGGCACACAACACACTTCTGTACAAAGATTTTCTTTCCTTTCTCTGGATCACCCATTTAGACTCTAACTTGACAAAAAGGAAAACATTAGGGATTGTACATGCTGTCAAATTTCAAATGAATTGATTCAAAATATACTTCTCTAAAATGAAATCATAAAAATTAATCTGAAGTTTTATTATGCATCGATTCTACAATATTAATTTAGCTCGGTGGGGTTCATTTTTCCCTACCGGATGACCCACGCATACATAATTCACAGAAGAGAGTGAAGACCATCCCACCCAGTCTCCACCCCATTTATGTTTGGCAAGCATTCCCAATAGGTTAGGGAAAATGCTCAGGAAAGAAACAATAACTTTTATTCAAAACACAAACCAATGCCCTAACACTGGTTATAACCAATGTGATAATATGGTACATAACAATTGTATTCTAGGTTGCTGGGCTGTGGCTGAAATCAACTTTAAAAGGGCAGAGAACATCTTCCATTTGGAATGGAAAATTGACTTCTGGGAAGTGAGGAAACATCATTATCACTTTGGCATTTTGACAGTATCTTGACCAGGAACTTTTAAGGGGAGCTGGATGCACATTTCGGATCCCATTATTCTCCTCTTGCACAATGGATATTTCATTTGAAGTCCACATGTGTTAGTAGAATGACAAGGAAAACTTTTAAACACCAGGGAGACAAAGATTCACTATGAGGATGACAAAATACAAATTTCTTTACCCGTCAGTCTGGCCTCAATAAAAGTCGAGATGGATTTGCAGGTACAGCATTAGTTATTTTATTTGGCTTGCAAGCCTGATTCATTTCACAGAGGCATAGGACACATCTAGTCTCCTACACCCCGGAAAAGTGAATGAACAAAGAGACAAAGGGATTTCTGCAAATAAATTCAAATGGTATCAAGTTTCACATACACGATTCCCATAGGTCATCCTATACCCCTCCTGACCTGGTCATACATTCTGATTGGCTCACTTCTCAAGGAGAGGGTTCCTAAACATCAATGTTGTGCCAATTAAGAAGAACAAAGAAATGTACAGCACAGGAACAGGCCCTTCGGCCCTCCAAGCCCGTGCCGACCATGCTGCCCGACTAAACTACAATCTTAAAGAACAAAGAAATGTACAGCACAGGAACAAAATTGTATCAACCCCAAAGGAATTTTCTGGATCTTCCAGAGTAGCAACACCATCAGAGATTCTGGTTCACCAGGGAGGACAAACTGCAGCTCACCAGATAGTGCTGCAAGTGACAGTGAAGGTAAAAGTTGCCTTCAATTATTTTGCCTCTGGCATTTTCCAGGGAACCAATGGAACTTTTAGTTTTACTATGCAGTCCGTGTAACAATATGTATATTATAAGGAATACAAAGGGTGAACAATTTGATGTTAATACTTCTCACCACCAGATGGAGATAAGGAGTGGTCATATAAATGTCATGTGACTCCTGGGATTCTGGGAGATGGTGTTTAGGAGTGTAATGACTTAGGCCAGGCCTTTGAGATGGGCCAATTAGAATAAGAGTTCCCTGATTAGTGACCCAATCAGGGAACCCCTTTCTGTGTATATAACAGAGAGTGTCAGATCCTCTGCACTCCTGATGTAGACAGCAGACGGAATGGTCATGGTCATGGTCATGGTCATGGTCATGGTCATGGTCATGGTCATGGTCATGGTCATGGTCATGGTCATGGTCATGGTCATGGTCATGGTCATGGTCATGGTCATGGTCATGGTCATTCAGCTGCTGGGTTTGTAAATAAATAGGAATTCTGTGGACTTATTACAAGGAGTGAGATAGATTAGTTGCATAATGTAGAGTTCTGTAGTTTGCGATATTGTATAGTTTAATTTAATAACTTATACCTTGTGACTTCTTCAAATCTTATTTAAGTTGTTTAAATAAATCAGCTTTGTTCATTTACTTAGCTTTATGTTCTTTCTTCAACACTACGTTCTCAAGATACCCTGATAGACACAAAGTGAACATCATAGTCTGTAATACAGATAGATATTTGATTTATTTTTTTGTCAGAGCAAGGAAAGAACTCTTTAAATGGCAATTAAGGTCGCAGAACTGCACTATAAGAAAATTGAAAGAAATGTTATTGCATTAATGGTCAACTTGTGTGCAACAATTTTCACTGGATACTTCAGGTAAATTACAGATTCCCCAACAGCATTCATTTCTGGTGCATTCATTTTATGGCCATCCACCAGCATTTGCTGATATCTAGAAAGTCAAGGATTAGATTCTAAAAGACCAGAGATATACTCTGCTGCCTTGGTTTCTGACCTTTCTGTGGCATGCATATGCATCAGCAGAGCAAAGGTACAATGAAGTGCACAATTCCACCAAATCCATCATGATAGGAATGGTAAAGCCGCACTTTACAGGTCTGGGGACATCAAATATTCTTGATTTTTCAGATGTGAAAACACAATATTCAAATTCATTGGCCTCGATTCCCTGATTAGGTCTAATTCCCAACCAGGAGTGAGGCACAGGAAGAAGAGCACATTCCTGACCTTGCCCCACATATATTTCCAGAGTCACATCATTAGTACCGTCTTCAGGTGCTCTCAGCTACAACCATAAGACGGTAATGCTGTAATTTAGAACTTTCACATTACTGGAGAGGAAATCACAGCGATGCTGGGTCCACTGTGATTTGTTATATATATTAATGATTTGGATGAGCATGTCGGAGGCATGGGGCGGAATTCTCCGCAATCGGCGCCATGTCCGCCGACCGGCACCAAATACGGCGCAAATCAGTCCGGCATCGCGCCGCCCCAAAGGTGCGGAATCCTCCGCACCTTGAGCAGCCGAGCCCTAACCTTGAGGGGCTAGGCCCGCGCCGGACTGTTTTCCGCCCCGCCAGCTGGCGGGAAAGGCCTTTGGTGCCCCGCCAGCTGGCGAGGAAATGACTTTGCCGGGCGGCGCATGCACGGGAGCGTCAGCGGCCGCTCACGGCATCCCCGCGCATGCGCAGTGGAGGGGGTCTCTTCTGCCTCCGCCATGGTGGAGACCGTGGCGAAGGCGGAAGGAAAAGAGTGCCCCCACGGCACAGGCCCGCCCGCGCCGCCTTGTCCCGCCGGCAAGAGAGGTGGTTTAATCCATGCCGGCGGGACAGGCATTCCAGCAGCGGGACTTCGGCCCATCCGGGTAGATTACTACCTACCACTACTGGCCAATACTTAACTTTTGGGAATGACCCACCAGGTCAGGGAAACAAATGGCTTATCGAATTGGGTCTGGCCCGCGGGATTCAAAGGCTGATACAGGTCGATGGCTAGGAGTCTCTATCGGGTAGCGATCGCTGGAGTCAAACTTACGGTTTCTGGTCGATGGTTCTTGCGAAGGTTGCGAGCTGGAGAAGAAGGGAGAGAAGGGTCAATCTGAACTTGGCCCCTATTTTTATAGTCGCGGGGGCTTCCCGCTTCTCGGGGCGGACCTTGACCCTGGTCCCAAGTGATTGGACTTGTTACCAATCACTGGGTTCGATATGCTCCAATAATGGGGCGATTCCTTGATCGGGGGGTGGTCGCTCACCTTTCTTTGTCTCGGCCACTGCTGGTGCCGAGAGGTCTGGATCGGCATTCAATTGCTAATACGTTGCAATTGTTCCCGTGGATAGCCGATTAAACTGCAGGTGTCTGGGTTGATGTGCTGCTAATGGTCGCAGGTATCGATCTGGGCCGACTTCCCCAGAGCCGAATACGCTGTTCTGTCTGCAGCTGTCCGTTTGTGCCCTGTTGGCTGCTTTTCCCATCAGCCTTTTTGGTTCGCCAATTTACATCAGGTTTTGGCCAAATTAATCGGGAATCAGCCATTTTAGGTGGCTACAATAAGATCACATGTGGAATACTGTGTTCAGTTCTGGTCACCTTGTTATAGGAAGGATATTGTTAAACTAGAAAGACTGCTGAAGAGATTTACGAGGATGCTACCAGGACTTGATGGTCTGAGTTATAAGGAGAGGCTGGATAGGCTGGGACATTTTCCCTGGAGAGTAGGAGGCTTAGGGGTGATCTTATAGAGGTCTATAAAATAATGAGGAGCACAGATAAGGTAGATAGTCAACATCTTTTCCCAAAGGTAGAGGAGTCTAGAACTAGAGGGCATAGGTTTAAGGTGAGAGGGGAGAGATACAAAAGATACCAGAGAGGAGTTATTTTCACACAGAGGGTTGTGAGCATCTGGAACGAGCTGCCAGAGGCAGTGGTAGAGGTGGGTACAATTTTTTCCTTTAAAAACAACTAGACAGTTACATGGGCAGGATGGGTTGAGAGGGATATGGGCCAAATGCGGGCAAGTGGGACTAGATTTGTGATAGAAACTGTGCAGCATGGACAAGCTGGGTCGAAGGGCCTGTTTTCATGCTGTAAACATCTATGACCATATTTCAAAGTTTGCAAAATCACACACAATTCAGAAGTGTAATAAATAGGATAGTAACACACTTCAGAATGACAGACAGATTGGTAATACGGGCAGAGACATTGCAGACAAAATTTAATGCAGCAAAGTGTAAAATAATGCAGTTTAAAAGGATGAATAAGAAACAACATATGCTGTTTGGTACAATTTTAAAGGGGCTGCAGGAACAGAGAAACCTGGTCATGACACATTGAGATGGCTGTTAGAAAAGCATAGCAGCCCATGGCTTCACAGTCAAAGGCGTGAGGGGAATTTCAACACCTCGCCCCAACATATTTGCAGGGTGATCCAGTCTCTGGAGTAGGACTTGATCCACAAACTTTTGATTCAGAGTGTGAGCATTACCAAATAACTCACAGTGGACACATCATGTGCTGCTTTTTATGTTCTGTGAACTACTATTTATAAAATCTTCTTCAGCAATGAGCCTATTCCCTAATTACTGCATTAATCTAATGCAGGATCTAACTATCGTCCCTTGACATTCAATGCTATTATCATCGCTGAATCACCCTGTGGTAGTCACCACTAATTGTATAGTAGTTGCAATGATGATTATTAGAGGTAATACGATAAGGCTCCTGTACTATAGGTGCAGGGGTAAATCCCTGCCTGCTGGCACCGCCCAGTAGGCGGAGTATAAATGTGTGTGCACACCCGAGCTGCTACCATTCTGGTAGCAGCTGCAGGAGGCCACACATCTCTGCTTAATAAAGCCTCGATTATTCTCTACTCTCGTCTCGTAGTAATTGATAGTGCATCAATTTATTAAGCAGAGATATTACAGCGATGGAACTTCGTATCAAGCCTGATCGCCTACAGTTGCACCCTCAAGCAGCTAACGCCATGTCGGCCTTCGACCACTGGCTAGCTTGCTTCGAAAGCTACCTCAGATCATCGAATGAACAACCCTCGGACGCACAGAAGCTCCAGGTCCTGTACTCACAGAGGAACTGTGATTGCCAGGCAGTTTCGGCAGTCGAACATATGGAACTTTTAATCAGGGAAGCTTTTGTTACGGGCATGGGGTCGGCGTACATCCGCCAGTGTCTATTAGAAGGGGGTACACTCGCAAACTCACTAACAGTAGCCTCCCGTAACTTACAGTCGTACGACCCCGGCACACGGCACCCTCATGGACATCGTGGGCCCCACCAGCTACAGCTACTGCCCCCAACCCACCCCAAGCCTGCACCGCGTGGCAGCCAGAAAACCCCGGGGGCCCAAATGCTACTTCTGCAGACAGACCAAACACCCCGGCAGCGCTGCCCGGCGCGGAGTGCAACCTGTAAGGCCTGCGGAAAGAAGGGATATTTTGCTGCGGTATGCCAGGCCCAATCGATCGCTGCAGTTTCTAGCCCCAGCGTTCCTACACCCTCCATGTGCAACCCGTGGGCGCCGCCATTTCCATCCCCGCAGACCACGTGCGGTTCATGGGCGCAGCCATCTTCCTCACAGCAGACCACGTGCGGCTCGTGGGCGCTGCCATCTTTAACATCACCCGCCAGACGTTCCCCCCGACGGCTGAGGCCCACCAGGCCTTCAACCGCATCAAGGCAGACACCGGCAAGGACACGATGCACGCGGTCGACGAGTCCCTCCCTTTTCAGGTCGAGAACGATGCATCGGACGTCGCTCTGGCCGACACCCTCAACCAGGCAGGCAGACCCGTGGCATTTTTTCCCGCACCCTCCATGCCTCCGAAATTCGGCACTCCTCTGTCGAAAAGGAAGCCCAAGCCATCGTGGAAGCTGTGCGGCATTGGAGGCCTTACCTGGCCGGCAGGAGATTCACTCTCCTCACTGACCAACGATCGGTTGCCTTCATGTTCACTAATACACAGCGGGGCAAGATCAAAAATGATAAAATCTGGAGGTGGAGGATCGAGCTCTCCACCTACAATTACAAGATTTTGTATCGCTCCGGGAAGCTCAACGAGCCCCTCGATGCCCTATCCGAGGTACATGTGCCAGCGCACAAGTGGACCGACTCCGGGCCCTACACGGTGGTCTCTGTCACCCGGGGGTCACCCGGTTCTTTCACTTCATAAAGGCCCGCAACCTGCCCTACTCCATTGCGGAGGTCAGGGCTGTCACCAAAGACTGCCAGCTCTGCGCGGAGTGCAAACTGCACTTCTACCGGCCAGACCGAGCACACCTGGTGAAGGCCTCCCGCCCCTTTGAATGCCTCAGCATGGACTTCAAAGGGCCCCTCCCCTCCACCGACCGAAACACGTACTTCCTGAACGTGGCCGATGAGTACTCCCGCTTCCCCTTCGCCATCCCATGCCCCGATATAACGTCTGCCACGGTCATTAAAGCACTCAACAGCATCTTCGCCCTGTTCGGTTTCCCCACTTACGTCCACAGCGACGCGCTCCACTCCATCCGGTCATTACTCTGCACTGCAACTAATGAAACCCCCCATGAACGTCTCCTTGCCTTCCCCAGGACGTCTACCTCCGGGGTTGATGCACTAAGCGTCAAGAACCACAAAGACATGTGAGACTTTAACTAAGGCTTTAATATACTACATGGGAGGCTTACCTGACACAGACGACCCCAGACAGAATGGGGCCGGTCCCAGAAGAGGGTTCTTATACGTAACTCCCGGGGGAGTGGCTAAGGCGGAGCTCTCCGTGGCCAGGTCGGGTTACCTACCAGTGACCGAACCTCAGCAGAGCTACAGTACAATACACAGTATTACAGGGCCACGTTACACACAACTATTATATACTATGTACAATGGTAGGGAAGTACAGTGGTGTATCACCACAGGGGTTTCGCTCCCAATGTGGCTGGCAGCTCCTGGACCCATCCTCCTCCGCAAACACGTACGGATCCACAGGGCAGACCCGTTGGTCGAAAGGGTACAACTGCTGCACGCAAACCCGCAGTGGCGTACCCCGACGGGCGCCACGACACAGTGTCCCTCCAGGATCTGGCACCAGCTGGATCCCCACCCACGGCCCACCACCCGACACCCCTGCCTCCGATTGCCCCTACGCCACTCACCCTCCCCCCAGCGCACTTCACCACAGCCTCCGCCCCAGGACGATCCATCCTCCCATTGGTTCCACCCGGGGTGAAGACGAGGACGGCACGCTTCCGGAGTCACAGGCGACAAAGTCGGCACCCGCATCACCACTGGGACCGAGGCGATCACAGCGGAGGATCAAGGCCCCGACCGGCTGAACTTGTAAATGTCACCTGAACTGTAAATTTTTCAACCAAACTTTAAATTTTCCCACCACCCTCGCTGGACTCCTTTTTAACAGGGGGTGAATGTGGTAGTCACCACTGATTGTAAGTAGTTGTAATGATGATTATTAGAGATAATACAGTAAGGTTCCTGTACTATAGGTACGGGGGTAAATCCCTGCCTGCTGGCTCCGCCCAGTAGGCGGAGTATAAATGTGCGTGCACACCCGAGCTGCTTCCATTCTGGTAGCAGCTGCAGGAGGCCACACATCTCTGCTGAATAAAGCCTCGATTATTCTCTACACCCCGACCGCACGGCACCCTCATGGACATTGTGAGCCCCACCAGCTACAGCTACCGCCCCCAACCCACCCCAAGCCTGCACTGCTCGGCAGCCAACCAATCCCGGGGGGGCCCAAATGCTACTTCTGCGGGCAGACCAACCACCCCCGGCAGCGCTTCCCGACGCGGAGTGCAACCTGTAAGGCCTGCGGAAAGAAGGGACATTTTGCTGCGGTATGCCAGGCCCGATCAATCGCTGCAGTTTCTAGCCCCAGCGTTCCTACACCCCCATGTGCAACCCGCCATTTTCATCCCCGCAGACTACGTGCAGCCCGTAGGCGCCACCATCTTCCACCCAGCAGACCATGTGCAGCCCGTGGGTGCCGCCATCTTTAACGCCGGCCGCCATGTGGGTTACCATTGTTCAAACACTGAAGTGGACTAGCCATATTAATACTGTGGCTACCAGAGCAAGTCAAAGGCTAGGGATCCTACGGTAAGTAACTCACCTCCTGACCCCCCAAAGCCTGTCTATCATCTACAAGGCACAAGTCAGGAGTGTAATGCAGGGTTTTTCAAACTCAGGGTCGCGACTCGCAGGTGGGTCACGGGCAGGTGTCAGGGGAGTTATGGCGTTCCCGGTTGCGGAAGGAAAATCCCAATTGCCATGGCCAGCTTTTAAGAATGCTGGCCACGGGCAGTCCCCGATTGGTTGCGATATTTGAGGGCGTGGAGTGATGCAAGGCTGGGCTGTGAGCTGGTTACTGCGCAAGTGGGGGGGGGGGGGGGGGGGGGGGGGGGGGGGGGGGGGGGGTGAGGACGCCAGCTGACGAGCATCCACATGGGCACACAATGCTAACAGTAGTGGCCCCAGCTTGGAGTTCTGCTCTCGTGCTCACCCTTTGCGTGCTGCTCGGCTCGTCCCTTGCCACCGATCGGCAGTATGTAATCTGCGGCTCCGTGGTCAAGCTGTTCAACAGCTGGCACAACGGCCGCTTGCACTCCCATGACGTGAAGTACTGGTTGTGAGTTGGTCAGTGAGAGGGAAGCCAGGCCAGATTTGTCAGCGAGGAACACCGAACAAACGAAGCCAGTCAACAGAATCCCTACTGTGCAGGAGGCCATTCGGCCCATTGAGTCTGCACTAGCCCTTGGAAAGAGCACCCTACCTAGGCCTACACCCACACCCCATCCCCTAACCCAGTCTAATGTTTTGGACACTATGGGGCAATTTAGCATGGCCAATCCACCTAACCTGCACATTTTTGGACTGTGGGAGGAAACTAGAGCACCCAGAGGAAACCCACACATAGGGAGATAGTGTGAACTCCACACAGGCAATCACGTGAGGCCGGAATTGAACCAGAGTCCTTGGTGCTGTGAGGCAGTAATGCTAACCACTGTGCCATCATGCCGCCCATAGGGCTGACACATGTCAACACTGGAAGAAACCTACTCATCACTTTGTGTCGCCTCGCTCTGGAAACCAGGAAGTAAGTGCTTTTGGAGAGAATGGAGAAGGAGATGACTTGAATGTTTGGATAGTGCAATGTAGTGGAACCAGTAAGAAATATTGTGACATTGTCTGTGTTTGACAAGTTACTTCATCTCATCTGGTGATGGTCTACACCTGGACCAGAGGGGTACCAATCTCCTGGGGGGGAAATTTGCTAATGCTCTTCGGGAGGGTTTAAACTAGTTCAGCAGGGCCTTGGGAACCTGAATTGTAGCTCCAATATACAGGAGGTTGAGAGTAGCGAGGTCATGCGTAAGGTTTCAAAGTTGCAGGAGTGTACCGGCAGGCAGGAAGGTGGTTTAAAGTGTGTCTTCTTCAATGCCAGGAGCATCCGGACTAAGGTGGGTGAACTTGCGGCATGGGTTGGTACCTGGGACTTCGATGTTGTGGCAATTTCGGAGACATGGATAGAGCAGGGACAGGAATGGTTGTTGCAGGTGCCGGGGTTTAGATATTTCAGTAAGCTCAGGGAAGGTGGTAAAAGAGGAGGAGGGGTGGCATTGTTAGTCAAGGACAGTATTACGGTGGCAGAAAGGACGTTTCATGAGGACCCGTCTACTGAGGTAGTATGGGCTGAGGTTAGAAACAGGAAAGGAGAGGTCACCCTGTTAGGGGTTTTCTATAGGCCTCCGAAAAGTTCCAGAGATGTAGAGGAAAGGATTGAAAAGATGATTCTGGATAGGAGCGAAAGCAACAGGGTAGTTGTTATGGGGGACTTTAACTTTCCAAATATTGACTGGAAACGCTACAATTCGAATACTTTAGCTGGGCCTGTTTTTGTCCAATGTGTGCAGGAAGGTTTCCTGACACAGTATGTAGATAGGCCAACGAGAAGCAAGGCCATATTGGATTTGGTACTGGGTAATGAACCAGGACAGGTGTTAGATTTGGAGGTAGGTGAGCACTTTGGTGATAGTGACCACAATTCGATTAAGTTTACTTTAGTGATGGAAAGGGATAGGTATATACCGCAGGGCAAGAGTTATATCTGGGGGAAAGGCAATTATGATGCGATGAGGCAAGATTTAGGATGCATTGGATGGAGAGGAAAACTGCAGGGGACGGGCACAATGGAAATGTGGAGCTTGTTCGAGGAACAGCTACTTGATAAGTATGATAAGTCCTTGATAAGTATGTACCTGTCAGGCAGGGAGGAAGTGGTCGAGCAAGGGAACCATGGTTTACTAAAGCAGTCGAAACACTTGTCAAGAGGAAGAAGGAGGCTTATGTAAAGATGAGACATGAAGGTTCAGTTAGGGCGCTCGAGAGTTACAAGTTAGCTAGGAAGGACCTAAGGAGAGAGCTACGAAGAGCCAGGAGGGGACATGAGAAGTCTTTGGCAGGTAGGATCAAGGATAACCCTAAAGCTTTCTATAGATATGTCAGGAATAAACGAATGACTAGGGTAAGAGTAGGGCCAGTCAAGGACAGTAGTGGGAAATTGTGCTTGGAGTCCGAGGAGATAGGAGAGGTGCTAAATGAATATTTTTCATCAGTATTCGCACAGGAAAAAGACAATGTTGTCGAGGAGAATACTGAGATTCAGGCTACTAGACTAGAAGGGCTTGAGATTCATAAGGAGGAGGTGTTAGCAATTCTAGGGAGGAGATTGCTGAGCCTTTGGCTTTGATCTTTAAGTCATCTTTGTCTACAGGAATAGTGCCAGAAGACTGGAGGATAGCAAATGTTGTCCCCTTGTTCAAGAAGGGGAGTAGAGACAACCTCGGTAACTATAGACCAGTGAGCCTTACTTCTGTTGTGGGCAAAATCTTGGAAAGGTTTATAAGAGAGAGGATGTATAATCATCTGGAAAGGAATAATTTGATTAGAGATAGTCAACACGGTTTTGTGAAGGGTCATGGTCGTGCCTCACAAACCTTATTGAGTTATTTGAGAAGGTGACCAAACAGGTGGATGAGGGTAAAGCAGTTTATGTGGTGTATATGGATTTCAGTAAAGCATTTGATAAGGTTTCCCATGGTAGGCTACTGCAGAAAATACGGAGGCATGGGATTCAGGGTGATTTAGCAGTTTGGATCAGAAATTGGCTAGCTGGAAGAAGACAAAGGGTGCTGGTTGATGGGAAATGTTCAGACTGGAGTCCAGTTACTAGTGGTGTACCACAAGGATCTGTTTTGGGGTCACTGCTGTTTGTCATTTTTATAAATGACCTGGAGGAGGTCGTAGAAGTAAATTTGCAGATGGTGTAGATGGGCTTTAGAGTGGTTTCACAGGTCGGCGCACCATCGAGGGCCGAAGGGCCTGTACTGCGCTGTAATGTTCTATATTCTATCTGAAGTCATAGTTTGAAAAGTATAGGACGGGGTATCGAGTTTAAAAGCTCAAAAATGATGTTACAATTATATAGAACTTTGGTTAGGCCACATTTGGAATACTGTGACCAATTCTGGTCACCGCACTACCAGAAGGATGTGGAGGCTTTAGAGAGAGTACAGGAAAGGTTTACCAGGATGTTGCCTGGTATGGATGGTATTAGTTATGAGGAGAGTTTGAACAAACAGGGATTGTTCTCCCTAGAGAGACGGAGGCTGAGAGGCGACCTGATAGATGTTTATAAAATTATTAGGGGTATGGATAGGGTGAACAGTTGGAGGCTTTTTCCCATGGCGGAAATGACAATTACAAGGGGGCACAAGTTCAAGGTGAGGGGGGGAAAGGTTCAGTGGAAATGTGTGGAGGAAGTTTTTTACACAGAGGGTGGTGGTGGCCTGTAATGCACTGCCAAGTGAGGTGGTTGAGGCAGATACGTTCGCGACCGTTAAGACTTATTTGGATAGGCACATGAACAGACGGGGTGTAGAAGGATACAGGTGGTTGGTCTAGATAGGACTCGTGATCGGCGCAGGATTGGAGGGCCTAAGGGCCTGTTCCTGTGCTGTATTGTTATTTGTTCATAAAGTGAAAACAAGATTGGACTTTTTTCTATACTTGTTTGTTTCTAAAGAAATGGGAATATACTTAAAACAAAGTTTGTGTGTAAACATAAGGATGAGCATGTTCAACTGAAATTGTTTTAATTTTCAGTCGTAAAAAGTCATAAACTTGGAAAATTCAGGTATTGGAAAGAAAGTTTCCGAATAAAAAAAGAATGCTGGTCGCGACCGGCCTTTAAATATGAATGATGGAGTTTTCCGCCAGAGGCAGTGGCAGAGAGAAGTTCACGCGCCCAGCTTGTACACTGATGCTACGCGCCATGCGTGTTTTGGGCGGGAAGTAATGTAAGAAAGATTCCTCCATTTTGTAGCTACCAGCAAGCAAGCAACAGGACTGCGTGAAGAACTGAAGGTGGATTGAGAGGATGGGGGATTTGTTTATAGAGGGGCGCCTTCCGAGTATGAGGGCGCTGGAGGAGAAGTTTGGGTTGGCGAGGGGAAACAAATTCAGGTATCTGCAGGTGCGGGACTTTCTACGTAAACACCTCAGGCTACCCTCCTGGGGTTGGACTTCCAATGTAACTTGCAAAGCCTGACCTTTAAATTCGATGGCCCTATACCCCCCTTTACTGTCTGCGGCCTCACGACCCTTAAGGTCGACCCGCCTTCCCTGTTTGCGAACCTCACCCCAGATTGCAAACCCGTCGCCACCAGGAGCAGGCGGTACAGTGCCCAGGACCAGACCTTCATCAGGTCAGAGGTCCAAAGGCTGCTGAGGGAAGGGGTCATCGAAGCGAGCAACAGTCCCTGGAGAGCTCATGTAGTGGTGGTAAAGACCGGGGAGAAACATAGGATGGTCATTGACTACAGCCAGACTATCAACAGGTTTACGCAGCTGGACCACGACACCAACCTCTGCAAATTTCTCCAGACCGCAAAAATCCTTAACTTAACGTACAATAAGGATAAATGCGTGTTTAGCACCGACCGTCTAGCCATTCTAGGCTACGTAGTGCGAAATGGAGTTATAGGCCCCGACCCAGAGCGCATGTACCCTCTCCCCCGTATAGCCGACCTGGTAAACAGGATCGCACAATACAAGGTCTTCTCCACGGTGGATCTCAAGTCCGCCTACCACCAGCTATCCCTCCGTAATAATGACCGCAAGTACACTGCCTTCGAAGCAGATGGGCGGCTCTATCAATTTTTAAGAGTTCCCTTTGGTGTCACTAATGGGGTCTCGGTCTTCCAGCGAGAGATGGACCGAATGGTTGACCGGTACGGCTTACGCGCAACATTCCCGTATCTGGATAACGTCACCATCTGAGGCCATGACCAGCAGGACCACGACACCAACCTCCGCAAATTTCTCCAGACCGCGAAAATCCTTAACTTAACGTACAAATGCGTGTTTAGCACCGACCGTCTCGCCATTCTAGGCTACGTAGTGCGAAATGGAGTTATAGGCCCCGACCCTGAGCGCATGCACCCCCTTATGGAGTTCCTCCTCCCTCACTGTCCCAAGGCCCTGAAGCGCTGCCTCGGGTTTTTTCAGTTATTACGCACAGTGGGTCCCCAACTACGCAGACAAAGCCCAACCCCTAATCCAGTCCACAACCTTCCCCCTGTCGACGGAGGCCCGCCAGGCCTTCAGCCGCATCAAAGCAGACATTGCAAAGGCCACGATGCACGCCATCGACGAGTCCCTCTCCTTCCAGGTCGAGAGCGATGTGTCCGACGTAGCTCTGGCTGCCACCCTCAACCAAGCAGGCAGGCCCGTGGCCTTCTTCTCCCGTACCCTCCATGCTTCCGAAATTCGCCATTCCTCGGTCAAAAAAAAGGCACAAGCCATAGTTGAAGCTGTGAGACATTGGAGGCATTACCTGGCCGGCAGGAGATTCACTCTCCTCACGGACCAACGGTCGGTTGCTTTCATGTTCCATAATGCACAGCGGGGCAAGATTAAAAACGACAAGATCTTGCTGTGGACGATAGAACTCTCCACCTTCAACTACGAGATCTTGTACCGTCCGGGGATGCTAAACGAGCCTCCTGATGCCCTGTCCCGCGGTACTTGTGCCACTGCACAAGTGGACCGCCTCCGAGCCCTCCACGACCTCTGCCACCCGGGGTTCACTCGTTTATTCCACTTCATCAAGACCCGCAACCTGCCCTACTCCATCGAGGTCAGGACTGTCACCAGGGACTGCCAAATCTGCGCGGAGTGCAAACCGCACTTCTACCGGCCAGAGAGGGTGCACCTGATAAAGGCTTCCCATCCCTTTGAACGCCTCAGCATGGATTTCAAAGGCCCCCTCCCCTCCAGCGACCACAACACGTATTTCCTGAACGTGATTGACGAGTACTCCCGGTTCCCATTCGCCATCCCCTGCCCAGACATGACCGCAACCACCGTCATCAAGGCCCTCCAGGGTATCTTTACACTGTTCGGTTTCCTCGCGTACATACACAGTGATAGGGTGTCCTCCTTTATGAGTGACGAACTGCATCAATTCCTGTTCAGCAGGGGCGTGGCCTCAAGCAGGACGACCAGTTACAACCCCCGGGGAAACGGACAGGTGGAGAGGGAGAATGGAACGGTCTGGAAGACTGTTCTACTGGCCCTACGGTCCAGGAATCTCCCAGTCTCCCGCTGGCAAGAAGTCCTCCCGGTGGCCCAACATGCCATCCGGTCGCTGCTCTGTACAACTACCAATCAGACACCTCATGAACGTCTCCTTGTTTTCCCCTGGATGTCCTCCTCTGCGACCTCGCTCCCAACCTGGCTAGCGACATCCAGACCCATCCTGCTTCGGAAGCACGTGCGGGCGCACAAGTCGGACCCGTTGGTTGAGAGGTTCCACCTGCTGCACGCTAACCCCCAGTACGCCTATGTGGCGTTCCCTGACGGCCGGCAAGATACAGTCTCCCTACGGGACCTGGCGCCCGCCGGAACCCCACGCGCACCCGAACCATTACCTCCACCCCCACCCCCCCCTCCCCCCCCCCCACCCCCCACAGCATCTCACTGGAGGGTCAGTACTCCCGCCGCTCCTACCGAGGCCTGCCCACCCACCGACGCCCCCTACAGGCGCCCCCCCCCCGTGTCAACCGTTTGCCCCAACAGCGCCGCCTAGGGCTGACGAAGCTGCCAGGGAGGCCGAAACCACGCTTCCGGAGTCGCAACCACCTGGACCCCCACCAGAAGCCCAGACGATTCAGAAGGACGACCAGGCCACCCGATTGACTGATTGCTTCGCTGTGACTTTAACCGTGAACGAACACTCTGTAAATATTCTCGATAGCCCTGTAAGGAGGTATCACGGTACCTCCATATCCGATCATACCATGTTAAAGGCAACTGTCACCACTGGCCACCACCCCCGCCGGACTCTTTTTTTTAACAGGGGGTGAATGTGGTATTATCAGGTATTGCGGTACCTAAGAGGCTGATGACCATTGGTTAAACCTAGGAGTTTAACATTGGCCGTTGATACGTAGCTCCGCCCTGACATGCGGAGTATAAGAACCGGTGCTGTCCCAGCAGCCTTCATTTTCTGTACCGAAGCTGCTGGGGAACAAGTTCTAGTCGATTAAAGCCTTCAGTTATGAAATCACTTCGTCTTGAGTGTAATTGATCATGCATCACAGGTGTCAACCTTCCCGCTCCTACCGCTAAGGGGGATTCAGGACAGGGTAGTTTCCAGAGGGTGGGTAGGAGAAGGGAGTGTCTCGGACATTTACAAGGAATTTATGGGGTCAGAGGAGACGCAGACCGAGGAGCTGAAGCGCAAGTGGGAGGAGGAGCTGGGAGGAGAGATAGAGGATGGTCTATGGGCGGACGCGTTGAGTAGAGTCAACACGTCCACAACATGTGCCAGGCTCAGCCTGATACAATTAAAGGTCGTTCACCGGGCTCACATGACAGTGGCCCGGATGAGCAGATTCTTTGGGGTGGAAGACAGGTGTGCAAAATGTGCGGGCGGACCAGCGAACCATGTCCACATGTTCTGGTCATGTCCGAAGTTTAGGGGATTTTGGCAGGGGTTTGCAGATGCCATGTCCGCGGTGTTAAAAACAAGGGTGGTGCTGAGTCCAGAGGAGGCGATTTTCGCTCAGGATGGCAGATTTGCCGGTAGGTATCGATTCACTCCTGGTACCATGAGGTGTTGGGTGCGCTGAGGTACAGACGAACCAACACGGTTGCGATTGGTACAACTCGGTTTTATTCCATTTAACTATTTATACATCAGACTTGGTACTCAGCACGTTGTGACTGTGTGAGTGTCTTGCTATGAGGTCCTGGCACTGTGCTGTCTCCAGATGGACTGCCCAGGAAGTGTCGTGTTTCTTGCCTTATACTGTGTCTGCTCTTGTCTGTGATTGGCTGTCGTGATATGTGTGCTAGTTGGTCCGTTGGTCTGTCTATCATTATGTATGTGTTATGATGTATGTTTGAATATCATGACATTCGGGGTGTCGGGAGGCCCGGGAATCCAGGAGAAGAAAGAGGCAGACGTTCTGGCCTTTGCTTCCCTGTTAGCCCGGAGACGGACACTATTAACTTGGAGGGACTCAAAGCCCTCGAAGTCGGAGACCTGGCTATCGGACAAGGCTAGCTTTCTGTTTGGAGAAAATCAAGTTCGCCTTGAGAGGGTCACTGTTAGGGTTCGCCCGGAGGTGGCAACCGTTTGTCGACTTCTTTGCGGAAAATTAATCGGCAGCAGAAGGGGGAGGGGGGGTTAGTTTAGCTTAGAGTAGGAGGTTAATAAAGGTGGGAGGGAAATGGCGTTTGCACTATGTTTATCATTTCATGTACATTGTTTATTGTGTTGTTGTTATAATACCAAAAAATACCTCAATAAAATGTTTATTTTTTAAAAAACCTCAACACCATCCTGGACAAAGCAGCCGGCATGATTGCTACCCTTTCCACAAACATTCAAACCCTCCACCACTGACGAACAATGGCAGCGATGTATACCATCTGCAAGATGTACTGCAGCAATTCGCCAAGGTTCCTTAGACAGGTCCAAACCCACAACCGCTACCATCTAGAAGGACAAAAGCAGCAAATACCTCGGAACTCCAGCACCTGGAGGTTCCCCTCCAAGTCACTCACCACCCTGACTTGGAAATATATCACCGTTCCTTCACTGTCACTGGGGCAACTTCCTGGAGCTCCTTCCCGAATAGTACAGTAGGTGTACCTACACCACATGGCCTGCAGCGGTTCAAGAAGGCAGCTCAACACCACCTTCTGAAGGGCAACTAAGGATGGGCAATAAATGCGGGCCTAACCAGCGACACCCACATCCCGTAAATGATTTTTTTTTTAAATCACAACGAATTACATCACTTTATGAACATTGAAACTCCATCTTAGTCGAGCAGCATGGTCGGCACGGGCTTGGAGGGCCGAAGGGCCTGTTCCTGTGCTGCACATTTCTTTGTTCTTTGTTCTTTGTATCTCCCAACTTCTGGTCCTATCCTGACCCTATTAAAATTCCTTTGCTGCTTTCTTATAGAATAAAGAATATCTTCCATTTGGTATGACTTACAAACGTTGATACCATTGTTTCAGGTCTAAATCAAAATCATTAAAAGCATATTTAGTACATCTCCCAATTTTAGCCTGAAATGACACTACAGTGTAAAAGTTAAAGGCAGCTGTGATTTTTAGAGCAAAAGGCTACCTGTCTAATGACTGCTATTAGAACCAGATTTACAAGGCTACAGTAGCAGTGTGTTTACATTAAAGACTGGCACGTAACTTTTAAATGTATTCCTTCATGAGGCGTGGGCAAAGGGAGTAGATTGAGCAGCACATAAGCAGCACTTGCTCAGCCAACCTGCCAGCTCACAACAATGGTGCACAGGAGACCGGCCCCAAGATTCAGGGGTGCAGATCTGGGGAGGCTCCTCGACTCCTGGGGATGTCTTGTTCCCCCGAGGGTCAGTCACAAGGCAGCCACTGCTGCCTGGGATGAGGTGGCAGTGGCTGTGAGCGCCGGTACTGGCCGCCAGAGCCGAAAAAAATGTTCTATAGCCTACACCAGGGGCGGAGCGAATTCCTGGCTGGTTTGCAGTATCCGAGGCTGGGCGAGGAGGATGGAGCACGGTTGGAGGGGTCGGTGAGGGAGCAGGAAGTGAAAGAGGCGATTCGGACGATGCATGCAGGAAAGATGGCAGGGCCTGATGTGTTCCAAGTTAAATTTTAGAAGAAATGTAAGGATAGGTGTGGTAAACACACTAGTAATATATTACATGTATTATGGTTCTGCCCATGTATTACAGGTACCACGGTAAATCCCTGCCTGCTGGCTCCTCTGCGGCCACGATCGGCAGGACCACGACGCAAACCTCCAAAAATTCCTCCACACAGCCAAACTCACCTCACCTACAATAAGGAGAAATGCGTGTTCCACACCAACTGCTTAGCCATCCATGGCTATGTCGTGGAAATGACGGTCTGGAAGGTCGCCCTGCTGGCCCTTCGGTCAAAAAATCTCCCAGTCTCCCGCTGGCAGGAGGTCCTCCCCGACGCGCTCCACACAATCCCGTCGCTCCTCTGCACCGCCACTAATGAGACCCCTCACGAACATGTGTTTGCCTTCTCTAGGAAGTCCACCTCCGGGGTCTCGCTCCCACCATGGCTGACAGTTCCTGGACCCGTCCTCCTCCAGAAGAATGTGCGGAGCCATAAATCGGTCCCCTTGGTTGAGAAAGTCCACCTCCTCCATGCAAACCCGCAGTACGCCTACGTGGCACACCCCGACGGGCAACAGGACACTGTCTCCCTCCGGGACCTGGTACCCGCTGGGTCCCCACCCACAACCCCCAACCTGACACCGTTCCTTCCCCTCACGGGATCCACTAAGGGGTGACGAAGACGAAGAGATCACGCTCCCAGAGTCGCAGGTGACTACGTCGGCGCCTACATCACCACCAGGACTGAGGCAATTGCAGCGGAGTGTCAAAGCCCCCAACAGGCTCAATTTGTAATGTTTTGTCACCCCTGCCAAACTTTTTTAAACAGGGGGTGAATGTGGTAAACACCACTAGTAACATATTACATGTATTACGGTCCTCCCATGTATTACAGGTACCACGGTAAATCCCAGCCTGCTGGCTCCTCCCAGCAGGCGGCGTATAAAAGTGTATGCTCGCCAGCGCTGCTCCCATTCTGGTTCCAGCTGCAGGAGGCACAACATCTTGTGCAATAAAGCCTCGATTGTTTCACCATTCTCGTCTCGTGGTAATTGACGGTACATCAATAGGTTGATGCCATTGATGGTGGGTATGTTTGAGGATGCGACAGGTAGGCGTGTCTTGCCGCAAACGATGGGTCAAGCTTCTATTTTGTTGCTGCTGAAGAAAGATAAGGATCCGGTGGAGTGTGGGTCTTACAGGCCCATATCTCTTCTGAATATAGATGTCAAGATATTGGCAACGGTGTTGGCGTCAAGGTTTGGAAAGATGTCTCCCGAAGGTGATTGCGGAGAAACAGATGGGGTTCGTGAAGGAAGGCAGTTGTTCTCGAACGTGAGGAGGTTGTTGAATGTGGTCCTGTCACTGGCGGAGGAAAAGGAGACAGAGGTGATGGCGGCACTGGACGCAGAGAAGGTGTTTGATCAGGGAGAGTGGCGTTACTTGATGGTGGTATTGGAGAGATTTAGAATTGAGCCGAGGTTTGTGGCGTGGGTGAGGCTGTTGTATAAGGGAACGATGGCGAGTGTTCGCACTAACAGCATGAACTCGGGGTATTTTTCACTGCACTGGGATACGAGACAGGGGTGCCTTATGCCCCCCATTTGTTTGCATTGGCTGTGGAGCCCTTGACCATTGCGCAAAGGATCTCGGGGCTGTAGAAGGGGATAGGTGAGGGGGGGGTTGGAGCACAGGGTGTCCCTATACGCCAATGATCTGTGGCTGTATATCTCAGAACCGAGCACGTTGGTGGGGAGTATAATGGAGCTGCGTTCAGAGATTTGGGGCGTTCTCGTAACATAAATTGAATTTAGGAAAGAGCAAGTATTTTATGGTCTCCCCGCCCAGAGTAGGGTGGGGGTGGGGGTCTGCCTGAAGCTGGAAAGGTTTTGGAGGACGGTGTTCAGTACAATCTCGGGGGTCTTATATGTGGACATGGAGCCTGGTCCCCTAGAAACCATATTCGGGGTGTCAGACCTGCCCGAGTTGCAGGCGGGAGCGGGGGCAGATGTCATAGCCTTCGCCTCGCTGATCGCTCGGAGGTGGGTCATGTTGGGGTCGAGGTCGGCTTCTCCTGTGTCTTGGCATGGCAGGGGGTCCTGCTGGAGTTTTTGAGCCTGGAGAAGTGAAGTGTGAGCTGGCGGGGGGGGGGGGGGGGGGGGGGGGGGGGGTGAAGGAGGGGTTCTACAATTGTTGGGGTTTGTTCATCATGCACTTCAGGAGTTAGTTACCATTGATTGTTGAGGGAGTTGGATTGGGGCGGGGGTTGGGCCGGGGTTTCCTGGGTTTGGGTGGGATTGTTTTTGTATTGTTGGGGTTGTTCTTTTTTTTCTTTTGTACGGTGAATATGGCGAAAAGTTGTTGAATAAAAATATATTTTTTAAAAAGGAATACTAATTGGTGCCAGCGTGACCACGTACTGGGGAGGCCGTGAATGACGGGAGGCCGTTGGATATGGGGTGGCTCCCATTAATTGTATAGAAATAGGGCTTAAGTGGTGATAATTGGTTTCTCGCCATGGATCCCGATTTCGCCTACGGGAGCTGGCCGATTGCATCGCAAACTGTTTGGCGCCTACCACAATTCTCATTTACGGCCTCTCCTGCTATTCACCAGATTTGTTTTGCTCGAGTGAGAGTGCAACGAGGCTGGAGAAATGCACCCTCGGTCTCTGTTCTCTCTCTGTAACGTCTGCTTCCCTCTAAACAGCGGTCACTTGCTGTTCAACTTGCTCAGTGAATGTTGCTACTCATTAACTCATTCCAAGCACAATCCACAGCGTGTTAATGCATTCTAATTAGCCTCAATGAGGCAAGGCTAGTTCTTAATTGGCTAACTGGGTGTGTGATCAATCTTGTGTGAGGTCTATGTGAACATGATCAGTTTATAGTTGGTTTCTCGAGGGTGGTGGTCATCTATTGATGAAATTTCCCCAGTTTCCTGACTGGAAGTTCTGAGGTGGTCCTCTTAAGGTGTCAATTACTTGTGGGATCATCCCTCACATTAAAGTTTGTTTGTTGCTTCTTGTTAAGATTTTTAAAAATGTTTTATATCTCCCTTGCGCATTTGTGCAGGATGAGGAAATATACTGTCATACCCTCATGATTGATATCTTGAGCTCATATCTCAAAATCTCATTTAATTGGTATTAAATTAGACCCTCATCTGTTACTCTTGTTTTGTACAGGTTATTTGAAGATTGCTGTTATTTCTCTCTGGCTACTTGGAATGAGTTACTTTTCTTTGACAACAAAGGATAGAGTGGTAAAGTTGCTTTTAACCTAAAAGCAAATAAAGACGTTTACAAAGTACTAATATGGTGTTATGTTGTGGTAAACACCACTGGTCACACACTACGTGTATTACGGTACTACCACTGTACTACAGTTAATACAATAAATTCCAACCTGCTGGCTTCTCCCAGCAGGCGCTGTATAAAAGTGTATGCTCTCCTACGCTGCTTTCATTCTGGTTCCAGCTGCAGGAGGCTTAACATCTAGTGCAATAAAGCCTCAATAGTTTCACCATTTCGTCTCGTGGTCATTGGTGGTACATCAATTTGTTGCACTAGAATTTTAGAGATGAACGTCTTAATCAAGCCTGATCACCTGGAGCTGAACCCTCACACAGCCAACGTCACAGCCACCTTCGAGCACTGGCTAGCCTGCTTTGAAGGATATCTCGGAGCATCCACAGAGGCCCTCTCAGACCCGCAGAAGCTCCAGATCCTCTACTCACGGGTGAGCCCACAAGTTTTCCCCCTCATTCGGGACGCACCCACCTACACGGAAGCGATGGCGCTACTAAAAGGACAGTACATCAGGACTGTGAATCAGGTGTTCGCCAGGCACCTCCTGGCCACGAGACAGCAACTCCCAGGGGAGTCTCAGGACGATTTCATGCGTGCTCTGCGGATACTTGATAGGAACTGTAATTGCCAGGCGGTGTCGGCAGTCCAACACACAGAACTGCTGATCAGAGACGCTTATGTCATGGGCATTAAGTCCAATTACGTTCGCCAGCGGTCATTGGAAGGGGGTACACTTGAACTTACAGAGACTGTGCAGCTCACTAACTCCCTAGAAGTGGCCTCCCGCAATCTAGAGTCCAACACCTCCGACCGCGCGGCACCCTCGTGGGCGTCTTGAGCGCCTCCATCTTCCGCCCCGGGTACACCAGAAGCCTGCGCCACGTGGCAGCCAGCTAACTCCGTGTGGTAGTCACCACTGATGTATATATTGTAAATGTAGGATGTTGATATAGGTGCTTTACGGTAAGGCCCCTGTACTACAGGTACGGGGGTAGATCCCTGCCTGCTGGCTCCGCTCAGTAGGCGGAGTATAAATATGTGTGCTCCCAGTACAGCAGCCATTTCGTCAGCTGCTATAGGAGGCCACACATCTCAGTGTAATAAAGCCTCGATTACATCTTACTCTCGTCTTTGTGTAATTGATCGTGCATCAATTTATTACACTGAGTTTTTCAGAAGATGGACCTCCGCATCAAGCCGGATCGCCTGCAGCTGCATCCGCAAGCAGACAACCCAAAAAGGACTTTGAACATTGGCTAGCCTGTTTCGAAGCGTACAGCGGGTCCGGGCCAGATGAATTTCCAGAAGCACAGAAGCTCCAGATCCTTTACACGCAGCTGAGCTCCAACGTCTTTCTACTTGTCCAGGACGCACCGACCTCCACAGAGGCCATGGCGCTACTGAAGGAAAACTACGCTCAGCGGACTAACACACTCTACGCCAGGCACCTCCTCTCCATGTGGCATCAACTTCCCGGTGAGTCGGTGGAAGATTTCTGGCACGCCCTGCTCCCCCTAGTTAGAGACTGTGACTGTCAGGCCGTTTCGGCCACGGAACACTCGAATTTGCTAATGAGAGGCGCATTTGTTACAGGCATAGGGTCTGACTACATCCGCCAGCGCCTCTTAGAAGGGGACACGCTCGACCTCGCAGCGACCAAAAAACTAGCGCTTTCACTTACGGTCACAGCACGCAACATTCAGGCCTATGCCCCCGACCGCGTGGCCCACCACCCCCTGTGCATCATGGACTCCGCAGACGGCCGCCCCATCGTGGACCCCATCAGCGACCGCCCTCAGCCAATCCCACGCCGGTGCCGCGCAGCAGCCAACCAACCCCGGGGGGCCCAAATGCTACTTCTGTGGGCAGTTAAAACACCCCCGACAGCGCTGCCCAGCGTGGAGCGCCCTCTGCAAGGCCTGTGGCAAGAAGGGACATTTCTCTGCAGTGTGCCAGGTTCATTCAATCGCCGCTACTGGCCCGGCACCCCCCACGTGCAGCCAGTGGGCGCCATCTTCCCCTCCTAGGACTACGTGCGGCCAATGGACGCCGCCATCCTGCTCGACTCGCAGCACGTGCGGCCCGTGGGTGCCGCCATCTTGTTCCTCCTAGGACCAACGGGTGCCGCCATCTTGTTTTCCCCACGACACGTGCGGCTTGTGGGCACCGCCATCTTACCCGACTGAGGACCCATGCCTGTCGGGCACCTCATCCGGCCGCTCATCGCCTGCAACTGCCAACGAACAGCCGCATCTCGCCTCGGTCACGATTGACCAGTCTCGACCACACAAGCTCGCAACTGCTTCAACTAAAGTGAAGATCAACGGGCACGAGATCTCCTGCCTGCTGGACTCCGGGAGCACTGAGAGCTTCATTCACCCCGATATGGTAAGGCGCTGTTCCCTTGCGGTACACCCCGCGAACCAGAGAATCTCCCTGGCCTCCGGGGCCGCTCCGTGGCGATCCGGGGGTTCTACATCGCCACACTCACTATCCAGGGCGTGGAGTTCAGCGGCTTCCGCCTCTCCATCCTCCCCAACCTCTGCGCTGCTTTCCTACTCGGCCTTGACTTTCAGTGCAACCTCCAGAGCCTAACCCTGAAATTCGGCGGGCCACTACCATCCCTTACTGTGTGCGGCCACGCGACCCTTAAGGTTGAACAACCTTCCCTTTTTGCAAAACTAATCCCGGATTGCAAACCCATCGCCACCAGGAGCAGAAAGTACAGCGCCCAGGACAGGACTTTCATCAGGTCTAAAGTCCAGCGGCTGCTTCGGGAAGGCATCATTGAGGCCTGGAACAGCCCCTGGAGAGTACAAGTGGTAGTGGTCAAAACTGGGGAGAAAAACAGGATGGTCGTTGACTACAGTCAGACCATCAATCGGTACACGCAGCTCGACGCATACCCCCTCCCACGCATATCTGATATGGTCAATCAGATTGCACAGTACCGGGTCTTCTCGACAGTAGACCTGAAATCTGCCTACCACCAGCTCCCCATCCGCAAGGCGGACCGCCCATACACTGCGTTCAAGGCAGACGCCCGCCTTTACCACTTTCTGAGGGTTCCCTTCGGCGTCGCCAAGGGGGTCTCGGTCTTCCAAGGGGAGATGGACCGAATGGTTGACCAGTATGGTCTGCGGGCCACTTTCCCGTACCTGGACAATGTCACCATCTGCGGCCACGATCAGCAGGACCATGACGCCAACCTTGCCAAATTTCTCCACACCGCCACTCTCCTCAACCTCACATATAACAAGGAGAAGTGCGTGTTCAGCACAAACCGCTTAGCCATCCTCGGCTATGTGGTCCAGAACGGAGTTCTGGGGCCCGACCCCGATCGCATGCGCGCCATCACGGAACTCCCCCTCCCCTACTGCCCCAAGGCCCTCAAACGTTGCCTGGGGTTCTTTTCGTATTACGCCAGGTGGGTCCCAAACTATGCAGATAAGGAGCACCCACTCATTCAATCCACTGTTTTTCCTCTGATGGCCGAGGCTCACCAGGCCTTGAACCGGATCAAGGCCAACAACGCTAAGGCCACGATGCACGCGGTCGACGAGGCCGCCACCCTCAACCAGACAGGCAGGCCCGTGGCATTCTTTTCCCGCACCCTCCATGCCTCCGAAATTCAGCACTCCTCCGTCGAAAAAGAGGCCCAAGCCATCGTTGAAGCTGTGCGGCATTGGAGATATTACCTGGCTGGCAGGAGATTCACTCTCCTCACTGGTCAACGGTCGCTTGCCTATAAAAACACACAGCGGGACAAGATCAAAAATGATAAGATCTTGAGGTGGAGGATCGAGCTCTCCACCTACAATTACGAGATTTTGTATCGCCCGGGTAAGCTCAACGAGCCCCCTGATGCCCTATCCCGAGGTACATGTGCCAGCACACAAGTGGACCGACTCCGGACCCTGCATGGCAACCTCTGTCACCCAGGGGTCACACGTTTTTACCATTTCATCAAGGCCCGCAACCTGCCCTACTCCATCGAGGAAGTCAGGGCGATCACCAGAGACTGCCAGGTCTGCGTGGAGTGTAAACCGCACTTCTACCGGCCAGACCGTGCGCGCCTGGTGAAGGCCTCCCACCCCTTTGAACGCCTCAGCATGGATTTCAAAGGGTACCTCCCCTCCACCGACCGCAACACGTACTTTCTCAGTGTGGTCGATGAATATTCCTGATTCCCCTTTGTTGTCCCATGCCCCGACATGACGTCAGCCACCGTCATCAAAGCCCTCAACACCATTGTCATGTGAGAGTACCTTTAAGACATGGGTGTTTAAGAAATGTACCTTTAAGAAAACAGTGATGTCAGAGAGTGGGTGGGGCTGAGGTCAGCTCTGCCATTTTGCAGTTTAGTTTTGCAGGTTTTTAGTTTCAGTTTTGAAAAGAGCTGGTGTGTGTCTGTGTTTTGCAGTGAGCTGGATTTCTGCCATAAAAGACCATCTCTGGATCATTTGGGTGATTTAAACTCATAATTGTAAAGCCTTTAACCTGATGTGATTTTGTTTAAAGGTGTTAAGTCTCTTGGAAGTTTGAAGGAACATTTTAAGGAATTATTTACTGTTGCAATATTTTCTGAGTTATCTTTGAAGTAAGGGGTGTTAAGAGATCCAATGTTTATTTAAGATGTTAAGTTGAGTTCATGGAATAAACAGTGTTTTGTGTTTAAAAACCCACGTGTCCATAATTGTAATCCCACACCTAGGGAAAAAGCTGTGTGCTCGGAAAAGCAACAATACATTAAAGGGTGAGGTTGGTTGAACTCCATGATACATTTTGGGGTTCTGAAAACGCCTCACCCATAAAACCATCTTCGCTCTGTTTGGCTTCCCCGCCTACGTCCACAGCGACCGGGGATCCTCATTCATGAGTGAGGAGCTGCGCCAGTACCTGCTCAACAGGACGACCAGCTACAACCCCAGGGGAAACGGGCAGGTGGAGAGGGAGAATGAGACGGTCTGGAGGGCCGTCCAGCTGGCCCAATAATCTCCCGGCCTCCCGCTGGCAGGAGGTCCTCCCCGACGCACTTCACTCCATTCGGTCGCTCCTGTGTGTGGTACACCACTGTTACACCTGTATTAGGTGATGTAAGGTAGGACCTGTACTACAGGTTCGCCGGTAGTCCCTGCCTGCTGGCTTTGCCCAGTAGGCGGAGTATAAATATGCGTGTCCTCCATTCAGCTGCCATTTCGCCAGCTGCTGTGGGAGGCCACACATCTTAGAGCAATAAAGCCTCAGTTGTATCCAACTCCAGTCTTTGTTCAATTGATCGTGCCTCAATTTATTGCTCTAAGATTTTCTAAAAGATGGACCTCCGAATCAAACCAGATCGCCTGCAGCTGGATCCGCAATCAAGCGATGCCAAAAAGGACTTTAATCACTGGCTAGCTTGCTTCAAGGCGTACATCAACTCAGCAACCACTCCTGTTCCGGAGGCTCAGAAGATACAGATCCTGTACTCAAGGTTGAGCTCCAACGTGTTTCTGCTGATCCAGGACGCCCCGAACTACGCCGATGCCATGGCGCTTCTCAAAGAAAACGAACATGACCTTCGCCAGGCACGTACTCGCCACTCGCTCTCAACTCCCTGGTGAGTCCATAGAAGACTTCTGGCGGGCCCTAATCCCACTCGTCCAGGACTGTGACTGTCAGGCCGTAATGGCCACCAAATATTCCAACCTTCTTATGCGGGACGCGTTCGTAACGGGGATTGGGTCGGACCTCAATGCCAAAGACTGTTAGAAGGGGCCGCGCTCGGCCTAGCTGAAACAAAGAAGCTAGCGCTCCCCATGACGGTTGCCACACGTAACATTCAGGCCTACCCCACCAGCCGCGCGGCTCACCCCTCGTACCCTTCGTGGACCCCACAGACGGCCGCCTCAGCGGGGGCCTTACCCAGCCAGTACGCCTGCGCCACACGCCAGCCCGCGCACCCCGGGTGTCCCCGATGTTACTTCTGTGGCCAGCAGAATCACCTCCGCATACGCTGCCCGGCCCACGCTGCCCTTTGCAAGGCTTGCAGCAAAAAGGGGCACTTCGCCGTGGTGTGCCAGGCCTGTGCAGTCGCCACTATCGCCCACACCCCCCTAGCCTACACACAATGGGAGACGCCATCTTCATCTCCCCGGACCACGTGCGGCCAGTGGGCGCCGCCATCTTCACCTCCCCGGACCACGCGCGGCCAGTGGGCGCGGCCATCTTCACCTCCCGAGGCAACGTGCGGCCAGTGGGCGCCGCCATCTTCTCCCCCTCAGTCCACGTGCAGCCCATGGGCGCCGCCATCTTGTCCAACCTCCGCAACGTGCGGCCCATGGGCGCTGCCATTTGGTCCCCCGCAGGATCTTCAGGCTCCGCCATCTTGTCTTCCCCACGGTACATGGACACCGACAGCATTCCAGGACTTGGGCCCCCCAGGCTCCCCATCATCCGACGTCAGCGACGACCGATCACGACTCGCCTCAGTGACGATCGACCAGACTCGGCTGCACAACCTGGTCACCGCATCGACCAGTGTGAAAATCAACAGCCACGTGTCCTCTTGCCTGCTGGACTCCGGGAGCACCGAAAGCTTCATACACCCAGATACGGTAAGGCGCTACTCCCTCGCGGTACACCCCTCCAACCAAAGAATTTCCCTGGCCTCCGGATCCCATTCCGTCACGATCCAGGGGTTCTGTATGGTCACACTCACGGTCCAGGGCGTAGAATTCAGTGGCTTCCGCCTCTACGTCCTCCCTAACCTCTGTGCTGCCCTACTACTCGGCCTGGCCTTCCAGTGTAATCTCCAGAGCCTAACCCTCAAATTCGGCAGGCCCCTACCACCCCTCACTGTGTGCGGCCTCGCGACCCTAAAGGTCAATCCGTCTTCCCTCTTCGCCAATCTAACCCCGGATTGCAAACCCGTCGCCACCAGGAGCAGACGGTACAGCGCCCAGGACAGGAGTTTCATCAGGTCCGACGTCCAGCGGCTGCTTCGTGAGGGCATTATCGAGGCCAGCAACAGCCCCTGGAGAGCCCAAGTGGTAGTCGTTAAAACTGGGGAGAAACACAGAATGGTCGTGGACTACAGCCAGACCATCAATCGGTACACGCAGCTCCCACGCATATCTGATATGGTCAATCAGATTGCACAGTACCGGGTCTTCTCAACGGTAGACCTCAAATCCGCCTACCACCAGCTCCCCATTCGTAAATCAGACCGTCCATACACCGCTTTCGAGGCGGACGGTCGTCTCTACCACTTCCTCAGGGTTCCCTTCGGCGTCACAAACGGGGTCTCGGTCTTCCAGAGGGAGATGGACCAAATGGTCGACCGGTACGGTTTGCGGGCCATCTTCCCGTACCTAGACAACGTCACCAATTGTGGCCATGACCAGCAGGACCACGATGCGAACCTTGCCAAATTTCTCCACACCGCCACTCTCCTCAACCTCACCTACAAGAAGTGCGTGTCTAGCACGACCCACTTAGCCATACTCGGCTATATGGCCCAGAACGGAGTTCTGGGGCCCGATCCCGACCGCATGCGCCCCCTCATGGAACTTCCCCTCCCGCACTGCCCCAAGGCCCTCAAACGCTGCCTGGGGTTCTTCTCGTACTACGCTCAGTGGGTCCCAAACTATGCGGACAAGGCCCGCCCACTCATAGAGTCCGCCCATTTTCCCCTGACGGCTAAAGCACAGCAGGCCTTCGCCCGTATCAGAGCCGATATTGCCAAGGCCAGGATGCATGCAGTAGACGAGACACTGCCCTTTCAAGTAGAGAGCGACGCATCGGACGTCGCCCTAGCCGCCACCCTCAATCAGACAGGCAGACCCGTGGCATTCTATTCCCGCACCCTTCATGCCTCAGAAATTCGTCCCTCATCCGTCGAAAAAGGGGCCCAAGCTATCGTTTAAGCTGTGCGGCATGGGAGGCATTACCTGGCCGGCAGGAGATTCACTCTCCTCACTGACCAATGGTCGGTAGCCTTCATGTTCAATAATACACAGCGGGGCAAGATCAAAAATGATAAAATCTTGCGGTGGAGGATCGAGCTCTCCACCTATAATTACGAGGTTTTGTATCACCCCAGCAAACTCAATGAGCCCCCAGACGCCCTATCCCGAGGTACATGTGCCAGCACACAAGTAGACCGACTCCGGACCCTGCATGACAGCCTTTGTCACCCGGGAGTCACACGGTTGTACCATTTCATAAAGGCCCGCAACCTGCCCTACTCCATCGAGGAAGTATGGACAATCACCAGGGACTGCCAGGTCTATGCGGAGTGCAAGCCGCACTTCTGCCAGCCGGACCGTGCGTGCCTGAACGCCTCCTGCCCCTTTGAACGCCTCAGCGTGAATTTCAAAGGGCTCCTCCCCTCCACCGACCGAAACACGTATATTCTCATGTGGTCGATGAGTACTCCAGGTTCCCCTTCGCCATCCCATGCCCCGACATGATGTCTGCCACCATCATCAAAGCCCTAAACACTATCTTCGCTCTGTTCGGTTTCCCCGCCTATATCCACAGTAACAGGGGATCCTCATTCATGGCCGATGAGCAGCGTCAGTTCCTGCTCAGCAGGTGTATCGCCTCCAGCAGGATGACCAGCTAGAACCCCCGGGGAAACGGGCAGGTAGAGAGGGAGAACGGGACAGTATGGAGGGCCTTCCAATTGGCCCTACGGTCCAGGAACCTCCCAGCTTCTTGCTGGCAGGAGGTCCTCCCTGATGCACTCCACTCCATTCGATCACTGCTGTGCACCGCTACTAACAACACATCCCATGAACGTCTTTTTGCCTTCCCCAGGAAGTCCACATCCGGGGTGTTGCTCCTGACTTGGCTCGCAGCTCCAGGACCAGTCCTGCTCCATAGGCACGTCTGCCTCCACAAGGCGGACCCGTTGGTGGAAAGGGTGCAATTGCTCCATGCCAACCCCCAGTCTGCCTATGTGGCGTACCCCGACGGCCGCCAAGATACTGTCTCCCTCAGGGAACTGGCACCAGCAGGTTCCACACACACACACCTCTCCGGCCCGGCGCCATCCTCTCCTCCCCCGGCGCTCCCAGCATTAACCCCACCAGGACCATCTGTCCTTCCCCTGCCCACGTCCGAGGATGAAGAGGATTTTGGCACACTCCCGGAGTCACCGAACATCAGGCCAGCATCGATATCGCCGCCACCGCTACGTCGCTCCCAGCGGAACATCAAGGCACCAGACCGGTTAAATCTCTAACTGGCACCGGCCTTCAAAAGACATTTTTTTTTCTGATCAAATACTGTAAATATAAATTCATTGCTGTATATTGTTCTCCACCACCCTAGCCGGACTCAATTTTAACAGGGGTGAATGTGGTAAACCACTGTTGCACCTATATTAGCTGATGTAAGGTAGGACCTGCACTACAGGTTCACCGTAGTCCCTGCCTGCTGGCTCCGCCCAGTAGGCAGAGTATAAATATGCGTGTCCTCCATTCAGCTGCCATTTTGCCAGCTGCTGTGGGAGGCCACCTCTGGGGTGTCACTCCCAACATGGTTGGCAGCTCCAGGACCCGTTCTCCTCCGTAGACGCGTCCGGCTCCACAAGACGGACCCGTTGGTTGAGAGGGTACAGCTACTTCACGCCAACCCGCAGTACGCCTACGTAGCGTACCCCGAATGCCGCCAAGACACAGTCTCCCTCAGGGACCTGGCAAGAGCTGGTTCCACACACACACCCCCCTCCGACCCGGTGCCATCCTCACTCCCACCGGTGCACCCAATCGCAGCCCCCGCTCCGAGACAATCCGTCCTCCCCTTGCTCACACCCGGGGATGAAGAGGATTCCGACATGCTCCCGGAGTCACCTAAAACCAAGCTGCCGCCGGAGTCGCCACCAGCACTCCGTGGGTGCCGCCATCTTGGACCGGGCCTCAGGACCCCTACTCGCCTGGCCGTTCGTGGCCCGCCGATACCTCTGCCACCAAAAGCAGTCCAACATGGGGTTGGTAGGGTGCTCTTTCCAAGAGCCGGTGCAGACTCGATGGGCCGGATGGCCTCCTTCTGCACTGTAAATTCTATGATAATCTATGAAAACATCTCCCAACATCTTCCGCAGCTCGCCACCATCACCCTCGATCAGTCTCGGCCCCGCAACCTCGCGACCGCTACGACGACTGTAAGGATCAACGAGCATGAGACGACCGGGAGCACAGAGAGTTTCATCCACCCTGCTACGGTAAGGCGCTGCTCCCTCCCGTTCCTCCCCGTCATCCAGAAATCTCCCTGGCCTCTGGATCCCATTCCGTACAAACCGGGGGGTACTGCATCGCGACCCTCTCCATACAGGTCGTAGAGTACAGCAACTTCAGACTCTATGTCCTCCCCCACCTCTGCGCTGCCCTGTTACTAGGTCTCGATTTTCAGTGCCACCTCCAGAGCTTTACTCTGAATTTCGGCGGACCCCTGCCCCTCACCGTCTGTGGCCTCACGACCCTTAAGGTCGACTTGCCCTCACTTTTCGCAAATCTCACCCCGGACTGTAAGCCTGTCGCCACGAGGAGACGGTACAGTGCACAGGACAGGACCTTTATCAGGTCGGAAGTCCAACGGTTTCTGCGGGAGGGGGTCATTGAGGCCAGTAACAGCCCCTGGAGAGCTCAAGTGGTGGTAGTTAAGACTGGGGAGAAACACCGGATGATCATCGACTAAAGTGACCGGTACACGCAGCTCGATGCGTACCCCCTCCCACGCATATCGGACATGGTCATCAGATTGCACAATATCGAGTCTTCTCCACAGTTGACTTGAAGTCCGCCTATCACCAGCTCCCCATCTGCCCAGAGGACCGCCAATACACTGCATCCGAAGCAGATGGCCGCCTCTATCACTTCCTTAGAGTTCCCTTCGGCGTCACCAATGGGGTTTCGGTCTTCCAGTGAGAGATGGACCGAATAGTTGACCAGTACGGATTGTGGGCCACGTTCCCGTATCTGGATAACGTCACCATCTGCGGCCACGACCAGCAGGACCACAATGCGAATCTCCAGAAATTCCTCCACACCGCTAAACTCCTTAACCTCACCGACAATAAGGAGAAATGCGTTTTCCGCACCATCCGCTTGTTTAATATATTTGTACGTTAGCATGTCTGTCTTTTAGTGCCAATTTCCCTTTATAATTGGTCACCATGTGTGACTCCCTCATTTTATTTTGAAACCGAAAATTTGGACTAGACATCGAAGAGAATACTGCCGTACTGCGAGCCGTCTCGCAGCCTGTGTGATTTACCATCCTAGTGTTTGAGGATGTAAATAGCCGAGGGAAGCAATCCTAAGGATTGCTAAACCAAACAAAAGAATTTTGAACGTATATGGGGTGCGTATGGGCCACGGCGGGTAAAATTTGGATGGAATCCCCGGGTAGGACGGTGATCAATGCCGTATGTGCTCTACCCGAGCGTAGTTGACCAGAGGGGGGTCCTCAGGCAGGGCGGAGACCAATGCCGTTTCTCCACTGCCTGAGCAACCGACAAGAACGGGTAAGAATGTGGTCGTCGTCGGGGCTGCCTCTCGTGATTACCTTTGAATCAGGAGAGTATTATGATTGTTGTCTGCCTAGTTGACTAGTTCCTCTGAACTATTGTCTGGGACAAGCTTGATCCTCTAACAAGTTTCTGTCAACAGACTAGTTCCTCTGAACTATTGTCTGGGACAAACTTGTACCTTTAACCATTTTCTGTCGACAGACTAGTAGCTCTGAACTATTGTCTGGGACAAACTTGTTCCATTCAAACAACACGCAGCAGGCAGCACGGTAGCATTGTGGATAGCACAATTGCTTCACAGCTCCAGGGTTCCAGGTTCGATTCTGGCTTGGGTCACTGTCTGTGCGGAGTCTGCACATCCTCCCCGTGTGTGCGTGGGTTTCCTCCTGGTGCTCCGGTTTCCTCCCACGGTCCAAAGATGTGCAGGTTAGGTGGATTGGCCATGCTAAATTTCCCTTAGTGTCCAAAATTGCCCTCAGTGCTGGGTGGGGTTACTGGGTTATGGGGATAGGGTGGAGGTGTGGACCTTGGGTAGGGTGCTCTTTCCAAAAGCCGGTGCAGACTCAACGGGCCGAATGGCCTCCTTCGGCACTGTAAATTCTATGATAATTCTATGATAATCTATGAAACACGTAACGTTAACACTAACGAACAAACAGTAAACAAAAATGGTGCAGGTTCCATCAGAAAAGACACCGTTTCTCCCAAGCAGTTCCTTTAAAACATCATCTGGACACCTCAGTTATCAGTTGCGAACAGGGCCGCAAAGGGGTTCTCGTTTTGGGAGTCATGATAATCTATGAAAGCGGGTCTGGAACCTGTAGTGCGGGGGCTGCAATGAGTACGCGCTTTAAAACACCTACAGCATCCGTGTGCTGCGGAATCCATTCCCAAGGGGCTCCTTTCTTTAGGAGTTCCGAGAGGGGTGCTGCCTTGATGGCGAAACCATCAATATGGTTTCGGCACTAGCCAACCGGCCCTAAAAACGACCGGAGGGCTGAAACATTCTGAGGAAGGGGCAATTTGACAATCAAGTCAATTCTTTTATGCTCGATCTCACGTTTACCATGCGTAATAATCGTTCCCAAACATACCACTTTGTTTTCCAAAATTTGGGCTTTCTTGGGGTTAACTTTGCATCCAACTTGCTGTAGGAGTTCCAGGAGTTCGGACAGAAGCTCGATGTGCTCTGCTTTGGTGTCTGTCTGCAGTTATTGGGCAGCACGGTAGCATAGTGGTTAGCACAAATGCTTCACAGCTCCAGGGTCCCAGGTTCGATTCCCGGCTTGGGTCACTGTCTGTGCGGAGTCTGCACGTTCTCCCCGTGTGTGCGTGGGTTTCCTCCGGATGCTCCGGTTTCCTCCCACAGTCCAAAGATGTGCAGGTTAGGTGGATTGGACATGCTAAATTGCCCTTAGTGTCCAAATTGCCCTTAGTGTTAGGTGGGGTTACTGGGTTATGGGGATAGAGTGGCGGTGTGGACTTGGGTAGGGTGCTCTTTCCGAGAGCCGGTATAGACTCGATGGGCCGAATGGCCTCCTTCTGCACTGTAAATTCTATGATAATAGGTCGTCTACATACTGGACCAGACATTCGGGGAGAGAAAATTTTAATAAACCATTAGCCAGCTGTCGGTGGAAAATGGAGGGGGAGTTGTGGAATCCTTGTGGAAGGCATGTCCGCATGTACTGCTGACCTTTAAAAGTGAAGGCAAATTTGTACTGGCACGCTTTTGCCAATTGAATGGACCAGAATCCGTTACTGATGTCCAAAACTGTAAAATATCGTGAGTTGAGTCCCTCTTTGAGCATGGTTTCGGGACTTGTGGCTACCGTGGGGGCTGCTGCGGGGGTGACTTTGTTGAGTTCCCGGTAATCGATGGTCAGTCGCCATGATCCATCGGGCTTTCTCACTGGCCAAATCGGGGCATTATTAGGAGAGGCTACTGATCTAAGTACGCCTTGTTCTAATAAGCTATCAATAACCTTTGAGATTTCTCCCTCTGCCTCTTGGGGAAAACCATATTGCTTCTGGGGTCTAGGGTCAGGTCCTATTATTTGAACCGAACCAGCCATCCTGCCGCAGTCATGTTTATGACTTGCAAATGCGGTCCTGTTCTTCTGAAGAACTGCCCTAACCTGTTTGTCTGCGCTAATCGTGGTCGGGTCAAACCAAAAATCGCCGACTGCGCTAATCTTATTAGCATACTCACCTACTGTGAGCGTTGCGGGGGCTCTTGCTGACTTTGTCATTTTCCAGACACATTGATTTACTGGGTCAAATGAAAGGTTGTGGGAGTTCATGAAATCAATGCCCAAAATGTGTTCTGCTGTGTAGTCCAGATCGACCAAAACTATGGGGTGTTTTGTCGTAATGTTGCCAATTTGAATGGGTACAGGGGCTGTGATGTGTCCCTGTTGTGAGTGGCCTGTGAAGCTGCTGAGGGTGATTGTGGCTGTAGTGGGCCACGTGTCTTTTGGAACATGGTGGAGGAATTAATTGTGGTGCGGGACCCTCCTGTGTCCCAGAGAAATTCGATGGGCTGCCCCCATATTTTCGCTGCAACGACTGGTCGGCCGGACCTATCGCAAAGGGTGTCGCAGACCCAACTGGGGGAGCCCGAACACCGTCAGTCAGTTCCGTTCAGGTCTGTCTGGTCTGAACGGGTGCTCACACTATGTATGGGCTTTGTCCTGTTACTATTCAGAGTGCCTGCCTGCTGGGCTCTCTGTGGTTTTCATGGGGCATTGCATTCTCGTGCAAAGTGACCTAATTGTCCACAGTTGTAACACTCCTGTGGTTTCTGTGGGGGGCTGTTCCTGCCTTCGTTCACCCACGCGGTGTTCTGGTGCGTTTTAACTGCTTGGATATCTGCCTCTGCCTGCTGTTCTTCGGGTTTCCTAATTGCGGGTTTGTTTTGGACAGATTGTTCCCAGGTGCGGGACAACCTTTTTAAAACCCATTTTACGTTGTGCGCTTCTTCCGAGGGGTCATAATTGGTACAGGCATTTTGTCCTGCCTCTGTGGCATGAGAGATAAGGGTGTGGGTCCATTTGTCCATGTTGTCTTGGGACAAATGGGTGTGGTCTAAGTTTCCAAAAACGGCTGTAAAATGGATCTACAGGCGTCCAGCAAACGCTGTGGGGTGTTCTGTTTTCTTCTGCCTGCACTTATTCAGGACTTCTACTGGTTATAACCGATCGCGTCTAGGATCGCCATGTGCATCTCTGCAAGGGTGCCTCCTCCTACATTCTGTGGATCGGGAAGTGCTGCTACAACCGAAGGGTCTAGGCTTAAAACTGTGAGCTTCACTTGCTCACGCTCATCCAGGCCGTACATGGTCGCCTGCTGCTTCACTCTAGCAAAGAAGTGGTGGGTGTCTGAAGTAGGGAGGAACGGTGTGATCTTTTCGCACGCGTCACATAATTGGGTCACGGTTAAGGGGGTGGTGTAAAGGAATTCCGCGTATCCTTCTGATGTGACTGTGCGGTGGGTGGTTACTGGATTCATGGGTGCCTGATCTATCTGCTCTGTGGGGGGTTGGGGTGCTTTTCTCCTTTGGGGCTTTCCTTGCGCACATGTTCCCTGTACATATCTATGCGCGGTTTTGTTTAGTTCTTGCCAATCAGGGCCATCTTCCTCATCTAATTGGGATCCAAAGGTGCTCTGAAACCCATTTTGCACTGAAAGCAAAGACTGCAGTTCCGCAATCTGCTTCTGGCACTTTGCGTGATCTAATGAGCTTTGTCTGTGCTCTGTGGTGACAGTATGGAGTGCTCTTAACGCTGCTTTTAGATCACTGCACTGCCTTTGCAATGCCTCTACCTGTTTCGCTGTCTCTTCTCTTACCAGGACTGCACGTTGCGTGTCCTGATGGGCCTTATCGTACTGGGTTTGGAAGCTGCTCAGATGCGCTAGACAAGACTGGTGAGCCTACTTGGCATCATCCACCTCTCCGTCCTTTGCTGCCAACTTCCTTCTTAATTCTATATTCTCTCTCTCAATCTCACTAACATCGACCTTGCTCATTCGATGTCTCTCTTCTATCTCTTTGCGGAGCGTCCGAATGACCTCCTCTGTGCCTCGCAATTGTGCCAGACAGGACACGATTGCCATCGGCTTGCGAGCTTTTCCTAAGCTTTTCTTATGGATCTCTGACAGGTTCTCTCACCAAGTATGTCCTATACTCCCGGGTCCTGTTTCCTCATTATCACAGAATTCACTCCAAAGGGGCCATCCTTTCCCTTTGAGATATTTTCTGATCTCTTCTTCCCAAACGGGACACTGTCCTACTCTACTGCTGGTCGCTGCGACCTCAAATTCCTGGGGGTTCATAAGGCGTTCCATTGCCTTCAATGCCATTTTCTCTATCTGAATTCTCTTTTAAAATTTGGAATGAGGGGTACTAAGGCGGTGCTGTAACCACGGGTATGGCGTTCGCTATTTTCCGGAATACAAACTCCAACAGTTTTTCGCAACAAAAATCTATCAGTTTTACCTTATAGCCCTGTTAGTTATGCGCATTAACATGCTTCCGAATTATGAGGATTGATCAGAACTGCTTGAACACTTGTGGTTTTTCTGTTCCCAATTGGATTCTCAGTTCAAATTTTGGGTTCTCCCGGAGTGGTTAGGCAACTTCTAAATCGGGTCCCGTCAGGATGTCGCCAGTAAATGTTGCTAACTTTGGTTGGCTCTTAATTTGTTGCCCGTTGTGTCTTTACTTAATTTGCTCTGTTTCTATAACCTTTGCTCTAGAGTCGCCAGGTATCTTTATGATACCGCCACGAGGTTCAAGTTCAAGTACTGATCAATAACTCAACACACCAATTAGTAAGATTCAAATCAAAACACATTTATTATACACAGTCAATCACTACTCATGCATAAAACTCTACTTACTAGACTATCTCTATCACTAAAAGGCGTATACTTAGCTTCGGAACTGGCCCGCCAGGTCAGGGGAACAAATGGCCTTTCATTCGATTCTGAATCTGCAGGATTCAAAGCTGGTATAGACTGGTAGCTAAGAGCGCCTATCTCGTAGCATGCGTTGACTGGAGACTTACTTGGTTGATGCGGCAGCTAGGCAGGTCACTGTCAAGGGTTGTTTCGTGCTGCTGAGTGACCCTGCCAAGAAGGACAAATTGAACTTGGGGACTCTACTTTATAGTCCCCAGGGGCTTCGCGCCATTCGGGGCGGATCCCGTCTCTGGCTCCAAGTGATTGGACTAGGTTCCGATCACTTGGATCGATTTCTCCAATACTGGAGCGGTTCCCTGATCGCTGGGCGGTCCCTAAGTGTCCGTTGGCCTTCCTTTGTCTTGGCTCCTGCTGGCGCCGAGGAGTCTGGCTTGGCTTTATTCACCTTAAATGTTTCAATTGTTCCCGGGGATCGCTCATTAATATGCAGACAGCTGTTGGTTTCAGTGCTGTCTGGGTTTCTGCAAGTTCTAATACACAGGAAACGTTGCACCTGCTAGTTTTTCCTGGCTTGACTGAATTTCCCTGCATTCTTTGCGGATCTCCATTGTAAGTCGGGAAGTGGCCAACTCAGGTGGCTAGGGTTGGCCACTTCCCGACTTAAAATGGAGATCCGCAAAGACCTGCAAACCACAGACTGCAAAATGGCCGAACTGAGCTGAGCTCCACCCACTCTATGACATCACTGTTTTCTTAAAGGTACATTGCTTAAACATCCAGTTCTTAAAGGCACTCTCGCAAGACACCCCAGATGCCCTATCCCGCGGTACATGTGCCAGCGCACAAGTGGACCAACTCCGGGCTCTCCACATTGACCTCTGCCATCCAGGGGTCACCCGGTTCTTCCATTTTATCAAGGCCCGCAACCTGCCCTACTCCATTGAGGAGGTCAGGACCGTGATCAGGGACTGCCAAGTCAGCGCGGAGTGCAAGCCGCACTTCTACCGGCCAGACAGAGAGCATCTGGTGAAGGACTCAGCATGGACTTCAAAGGGCCCTTCCCCTCCACTGACCGCAACATGTACTTTCTCAATATCATTGATGAGTACTCCTGTTTCCCATTCGCCATCCCATGTCCCGTCATGACGTCTGCCACGGTCATCAAGGCCCTACACAGCATCTTCACTTTGTTCGGTTTCCCCACCTACATCCATAGCGATCGGGGATCCTCCTTCATGAGCGATGAGCTGCGTCAGTACCTTCTCAGCAAGGGCATCGCCTCGAGCAGGACTATCAGCTACAACCCCCGGGAAAACAGGCAGGTGGAGAGGGAAAACGCGACCGTCTGGAAGGCCGTCCTACTGGCCCTTCGGTGTAGGAATCTCCCGGTCTCCCGCTGGCAGGAGGTTCTCCACGATGCGCTCCACTCCATCCGGTCGCTCCTGTGCACTGCTACTAATGAGATCCCTCACGAAGTCGATAAATCCTTCCCTAGGATGTCAACCTCCGGTGTCTCGCTCCCAACCTGGCTGACAGTTCCTGGGCCCGTCCTCCTCTGGAAGCATGCGAGGAGTCATACATGGGATCCCCTTGTCGAAAAAGTCCTCCTCCTCCATGCGGATCCACAATATGCCTAAGTGGCACATCATGACGGGCGACAGGACAGTCTCCCTCCGGGACCTGGCACCCGCTGGTTTCCCATCCACAACCACCACCACCCCCGACCTGGTGCCGTCCCCTCCCCCTCCGGTTGCCTCCCCAGCCCCTGCGCCATTCACCCTCCCACCAGCGACCCTCACCGCAGCCCCCACCCCAGCAGCATCCGTCCCCTCACCAGATCCACTACTGGGTGAAGGAGAGGACAACACGCTCCCGGAGTCGCAGGTGCCCACATCGGCGCCCACACCACAACCAGGACTGAGGCGATCGCAGCGGAGGGTCAAAGCCCCTGGCAGACTCAACCTGTAACGTTTTCACCCCCGCTGGACTTTTTTTAAACAGGGGGTGAATGTGGTATACACCACTGGTCACACACTACGTGTATTATGGTACTGCCACTGTATGTAACAATTAATACAGTAAATCCCAGCCTGCTGGCTCCTCCCAGCAGGTGCTGTATAAAAGTGTATGCTCTCCTGCGCTGCTTCCATTCCGGTTCCAGCTGAAGGAGGCTTAACATCTAGTACAATAAAGCCTCAATAGTTTCACCATTTCGTCTCATGGTCATTGATGGTACATCATATGTATAAAATACAAGTGAGAATAGTTTTTAAGTCTGCTTTTACTGGAGATAAGAGAGCATGCGATGTCTGGGAACATGGATTCATTTGATGTCTGATTGATTTATCGACTTAATTGAACAGACATTTATTGATGTGTTTTTGCTGAGACAACTGCTTTGCTATACTATGTTTTTGTTGTATTGGTCAGTGCTTGGTATAAACTTACAGAATAGTTTTGTAAAACTTACAAGTTACAGTAATTGCACAGTCTATATAAAATACATATCAATGCTTGAAAGTGATTGGTGTGCTGAATATAATAGTACATTCAATTAACATTAAAATTGAAAAGAACTAGAGTTACAAAAGTTAATTACAGAACTTAATTCTAAACTTACAAAATCAGATAGTTACAACCCCCTTGGAGATCACAGGGTGTGGACTATCAGGTTCCCCATGACTCTGCTGAATAAAGAGGGAAGTCTGTGTAGTATAAAACCCCCCCACCTAAGTGAAGGCCGGGACGAGAAAACCCTTCCCGGAGTGGAATAGTCTAATTTACGTATGTTAATAAACCCAGTTTTTGCATCCTACCATTGTTTTCTTGTGGTCACTGTGCAGATTCTAAAGTTACATACTGTAAAATAAAGTGAATTCTTTCAAAAAATCACAAGTTAAACTGCACTAATTTAATGCACAAGCTGGATGTTTTAACAGTTGTATTTCTTTGCACAATAGGACTTTGAATTTTTAAAACAGAGCTGATAATTTTAATTGCGAGGGGGATGGATGGTCCCATATCAGTGATTGTTCAACCTTGACATCTTGCATCAGTAGCTTCAAGGGCCATATTTTCTTTCACCCTTGTCAATTTTGAATGCGATCATAGAAGGTCATTCGGCCCATTGAGTCTGCACTGGCCCTTGTGAAGAGCACCCTACTTAAGTCCACGCCTCCACCCTATTCCTGTAGCCCAGTAACCCCACCTTAATCTTTTGGACACTAAGGGGCAATTTTGCACGGCCAATCCGAAGCAGGCACTCCCGGTGCAGATTTTGGAGTTGTGACGTTTTTGCTGTCGTGGAGGGCTGTTGCTGCTGCTCATCAGTTTGTTGCCTGTTCCCAGTGCTGTTAGCTGCTGAGCTGACTGGAGAAAGAAGGGAGGAGGGAGGGAAAGAAGGAGAAGAAGGCAACTTCAAGACCAAGGTGAGAGCGAAGCCCTCTGAACTGCTTATTTGCTGGGCCCCTCCCAGGCTGAGGGCCTTGCCTAGCCTGGTCCTCACATCCATCAACAACTGCCTTCAGCTGTGCTTGTCCCAGGGCAGGGGGATCTAGTAGACGGGTGTGTTTGCTGAGCCCGTGGCTTCATTTGGCAGGGAGGATCTCTGCTATTTCATCGGTGTGATTGTTCCAGGATGGGAGCACGGACTGTGTATTTGCTGGGCACCTTCTGGGCTGAAGACCTCGCAAACCAGAACCTACTTTCCATCACTGTGGTCGTCCTAGGGTGGGGGTGCAGACTGTGTATTTGCTGGGCCCCTCCTGGGCTGAAGATCTACTTTCACTCCCCCATCCTCCCACCCACCAGCTTCACAGGAATCTCCCATCTCAGGCACCAGCCCACCCATGGTGCCCCACCCGCCTGTGGTGCCATCCTCCTTCTCCCGCTATGTCCTTTCCTCTCTCCCCCCTTCCTTTCCTCGTTCCTCCGCATACCTTCCTAGGGGGAGGGTGTATTCTGCCACCTCACTCTTTCCCTAACCCTCCCTTACCTCCCCCACCCCGCCCCCCTCATCTATTTTAAAGTCTCCTGACATGGCAAAGCCCACATCGGAGTGGGCATGGCACTTGCCATATTGACCACTCCACCTATGCTGGGGCCGTCAAAAGTCACCTATGCAGGGGTGGTGACCTCCTCGGCCTCTACCACTCTTGCAGTACTGCCACCATTCCAGTTAGGAAGCTGGGGTCAAACGCTATGCTCAGTCCGCCATGACCATAAAGGCATGCATTCACACAATGGCCGTGGTCGTCGGCCACTCGGCCATTGTAGCCGCCTCTTGCATGTACGGGATGTCGTGTTTTTCCTGAGGACGGAGCGGGTGGTCCACCTCGCCCCTGAAAAGGAGCTCACTGTGGGCGAGATCTATGTGGCAGTGGACCCTCTTGAGGGTCATACTTTCAAATGTCCTAGCCTTCCGCCCTATGGAGCTCCTCCTCCCCCCAACTCCAATTACTGAGGGAGGTTAGTTCCGAGGTGGCGCTGTTCCCTCTTGGCCTGAAGGATGCCCCCCTCAGCCATATCTACTCCTTCCAGTGCCAGGCTTTCGTCCGCTTGGCCCGGGAGGAGGCATTAGACGGGGAGATTCGAAGTCTCCCATCAAGGGAACCATATTGTTTAGTCTACCGATGCTGTGCGGTGCCATGCTTGCAAGAAAGTGGGGCATATGCAGAAGAATTACCCTGCCTCCAAAGCCAAATGGACACCAAGGCGGCCACGGCTGGGATCGCCACCCTCTCTCCCTCCACTGACATTACCACCTGATCCATGGGAGGGGACACCACACCAGCGGCTACTGACAAATTGGTTGCTGGCGTGGAGGGGGGAAGGCATCCGCCATACCGCAAGGTTCGTAAAAAGGTGAGGTGGGGATTGGCCCCAGACACCCCCGACCCCGTCTGCCTACAGAACTCCGTGACCCAGAACACCATTTCGGGGGCTACTGAAACACCTTGCCCCATAGATGCTCCACCTCATCCGGTGCCCATTAACGCCTCAGCATCGGATATTGGGCCCGCCATCACTTCAGCACGGGTCAACAAGGTGGGGGGGGGGGGGAGGGCGGTGATGTGCGCGACCCTGAGCCCATGCTTAAAGCCACCAAGTCCCGACTCCGAGGGCAGAGTGCCAAGGGCCGTGAGTGAGAAGAGGATGGAGGTTTCCTCGGTACCGGCCACCCGCGTAAGGGGCGCCACTCCTTGGAGGGGGGGGGGTAGAAAAACATCATGAACTCCCCCACAGTGCAGAGAGGGTGACGCCTCAACCCCTGCCTCTCGACATCACATCCTGTCCCCGCGAGAAAACGGAGAAAGTGAAGCCTGAGCTGTCACGGCCCCTGAGCAGGACGCCTTGGCGCCAAGTGCGAGTGGGACCCCCGAGGGCTCATTTACCCTGTGCAATTTTTTCGTTTTCACAATGGCGGAGGGCTGTGATGGCTCCCTGACCTCAGGATCATTGGGCGGTGGTGGCGTGAAGGACCGCCCCCCCTCCCCCCAACCCCCCTCTCTAGAATGTCCAGAATCAACCACTTTTACATTTCAAGGGTGGACCTGCTCCGCGTCTCCTTTGCTAGAATCACCGCCTCGTGTGGGTGGGACGCGCCCTGTCTCGTGCTCAGTCGCAGTCCACGCACTGTAACAACCTGCTGCTAGGATGAGCGGTTCCTGGGCTCGGTTTGGCGTTTCTGGGTCGGCTGGAGAAGGAAGTGGTGAAGCTTCCCCCTTCTTGAAGCTATGGTGGGACGTAGGCAAGACTCATGTGTGTACCTTCTGTCAGGGGTATGTGAGGGGGTCGACAAAGAGGCAGAAATCCAGGGTGAAGAATTGGAGAAGGAGGTGCTCAACCTGGAGTCACGTCTCAGTCAACCGATGAGAACCCAGCCCTGGGACTGGCGTTCAGAGAGAAGAAGGCGCGCTTTGGGACCTGCAACCTGTCTGTTCCAGTGGTGCGTACGTGAGGTCGTGGATCCATATCATCATTGACATGGACCGCGGCTCCCCCTTTTTCTATTCGCTGGAAAAAAGGTGCTGGGTCAATCAGCAGCTCCTTACGCTGTTGGCTGACGATGGGCCCCTCATCTCGGATCCAGAGGAAGGCAGGGCCCAAATCCGAAGCTTCTACAGGGCCTTCTTCTCCCCGGATCCGTCCAGTGAGGATGCTTGCAGGGTTTTGTGGGAGGACCTACCACAGGTCGGCCCGGAGGGCGCCCAGAGGCTTGATGCTCCTTTAAGCCTGGAAGAACTGACCAGGGCCCTCAATAGCCTTTCCAGGGGCATAACCCCAGGGCTGGACCAACTGACCGTGGAGTTCTTCAGGGCGTTCTGAGACTTCCTGGGGAGCCACCACGCTGGGGTCCTGGGGAAAGTATCGCGAACGGGGAGATGCCCCTCTCGTAGCACAGGGCAACTATTACCACACTGCCAAAGAGGTGGGGGTGGGGGGGGGCGGGGGGGGGGGGGAATCTCTACCGCCTTAAAAACTGGCGACCGGTCTATTCCTCAGTACAGACTACAAGATCTTCGGACTTCCAGTGACGAGGATGTGCTGAGAAGTCGCACATCAGGTGGCTCTCATCCCGCAGACCTGCCACCTTTCACCGGAAAATTGCTTCAAAACTTAACTCATCTCCCCGATCTTAATCGATGGGAAAAGGAGAGAAGAGAAAAGAAATGCCTGGCAAAAGTCACTCCAGGGCCGAGCAGAGATCAGAAGTGGAAAGAGCCTGGAATGAAAGCGAATGGACCGGCCGATCGGTGCACAAAGCAGCGAAACCCAAGTTTTGCCGGAGCGAGAGGGGCCGACCAGCCGCCCACAAAGTGGGTGGCTGGATGCCGTTCCTTTCCGAAGCGCTAAGGAACACAGGGAAGAAACAAAAAAACATCCAGACAGTGGTGAAGGGTGCGTTAGCCGAAGCCGTGGCACACATGCAGCTCGAACTGGATAAAGCGAAAAAGAGATTGGAGGCCCAGGAAGCGACGATCACAGACCTGGAAAGAGTCGCACTAGAAAAAGAGGTGGCGAGGCTGGTCGCAACACAGGGCAGCCTAAAAGGAAAGGTCGAGGGCCAAGAGAACTGTTCGAGGTGGCAAAATTTAAGGATCGTGGGCCTGCCAGAGGGGTTCATAGAACATAGAACATAGAACGATACAGCGCAGTACAGGCCCTTCGGCCCACGATGTTGCACCAAAACAAAAGCCATCTAACCTACACTATGCCATTATCATCCATATGTTTATCCAATAAACTTTTAAATGCCCTCAATGTTGGCGAGTTCACTACTGTAGCAGGTAGGTCATTCCACGGCCTCACTACTCTTTGCGTAAAGAACCTACCTCTGACCTCTGTCCTATATCTATTACCCCTCAGTTTAAAGCTATGTCCCCTCATGCCAGCCATTTCCATCCGCGGGAGAAGGCTCTCACTGTCCACCCTATCTAACCCCCTGATCATTTTGTATGCCTCTATTAAGTCTCCTCTTAACCTTCTTCTCTCTAACAAAAACAACCTCAAGTCCATCAGCCTTTCCTCATAAGATTCAAAGGTAGGGACCTTACAAACTATGTGTCCCAAATGCTGGGCAACTTGGTGGGTAGGGAGACCTTCCCCAACCCACCAGAAATACACAGAGCATATCGGCCGCTATGACCAAAGCCCTAAGCCGGGGACGAACCAAGGCAATGATAGCGAATTCCACCTGTACCAAGACCGGGAGAGAATCCTGCGCTGGGGGCAGTCCAAAAACTGCAGCTGGGAAAGACATAAGATAAGAATATATCAGGACTTTGGGGCTGACCTGGCCAAGCACCGGGCCGAGTTCAACAAGGCAAAGACTGCACTCTACAAGAGCGGCATACGATTTGATATGCTATAGCCAGCCAAGCTCTGGGTCACATACCAGGGCAAAGAATATTTCTTTACGGTCTCGGCGGAGGCGGATAGGTTTGTCGCTGAATGCAGGCTGGAGAAGCGGCAACAGGGAAAGCGATGAGGAGCCCACGGGAAGAAACGGCAACGCTGCAATTTGCTAATATGGGGAGGGGGAGAGAACTTGAAATGAAAAAAATGAAAATCGCTTATTGTCACAAGTAAGCTTCAAATGAAGTTACTGTGAAAAGCCCCTAGTCGCCACATTCCGGCGCCTGTTCGGGGAGGCTGTTACGGGAATTGAACCCTGCTGCTGGCCTGCCTTGGTCTACTTTCAAAGCCAGCGATTTAGCCCTGTGCTAAACAGGCTCTTGTATAACTTGTATGACTAACAGCAAGCCACCACCAAAGAGACCACATGGCTTTGTTCTGGACAATGAAAGTATCGACAGAGGGAATGCGGAATGGCGCCCAGAAAAGTACAGGTTAAGATGGGGGATAGAACGGGTACGAATTCCAAAGAGCAGGCGAGGAAAGGACAGTAACCCCCGGGTGGGGAGTCACCACACTAGCAGGATAGCAAAAGACAGAGGCTGCAGTGCGCCCCAACAAGGGGACATGGCCTGGAAGGGAGGAGGGGGGGGGGAGGGGGTAGGCAGCACGGTGGCGCAGTGATTAGCATTGCTGCCTCACGGCGCCGAGGTCGCAGGTTCGATCGTGGGTCTGGGTCACTGTCCGTGTGGAGTTTGCACATTCTCCGTGTTTGCGTAAGTTTCGCCCCCACAACCCAAAGATGTGCAGGCTAGGTGGATTGGCCACACTAAATTGCCCCTTAATTGGAAAAATGAATTGGGTACTTTAAATTTAAAAAAAAAGACATAGATACCGGCAGATTGATAACGTTAGACAGGCTACAACAGGCCACAACCGGGGCCCGGAACAACAGCAACCACCTAGTACAGTACCTGGGTGAAGGGAAATCCCGGAGTGCTGGGGGCATGTCCAACAGATAAGCATGGTTAATCCCACAGATGGGGGGGGACAAAAAGAAACCCACCAGGATAGTCACCTGGAATGTCTGGGGGCTTAACGGCCCAGTGAAAAGATCCAGAGTCTTCACCAACCTGAGTCTTCCTCTAAGAGAAGCACCTGAGGGAGAAGGACCGACTGCGGTAAGGAAGGGCTGGGTGGAATAGACCTACCATTCCTGCTACGTGACGAGGGCCAGGGGGGTAACCACACTAATTAATAAGAGGATGATGTTTACGGCGACAAGGATGATTACGGACCCAGGGGGACGGTACGTCATGATCAGCGGGGTCCTAGACGCGGCAAGGGTAGTCCTCGTTAACGTTTACGGTCCCAACTGGGACGACACGGAATTTCTAAAAAAGTCCATAGCGGAAATCCGCGACATAGACACGCACCGACTGATCATGGGGAGGGGAGGGGGGGGGGGGGCTTTAACTGCACACAGAACGCACAGGTGGACAGGTGGAACCCCAAAACGGGAAGAACTCCTGCATGCAAAGGAGCTCAGTCTCTTTATGGAGCAGATGGGGGTGGTACACCCATGGCGATTCACCCACCCAGGGGACAGGGAGTTCTCCTTCTTCACCCCAGTGCACAATGTATACTCAAGGATCAACTTCTTTGTAGTGGGAAATCGCTGCTTTCGGGGCTAGTCAGGGCAGAATACTCTGCAATTGTAATCTCCGACCATGCTTCACATTATATGGGTGTGAGGTTGGAGACAGGCAGTGCCCAACATGGAGGTTGGAAGGAAAAGGCCTTCAGCGAGAAAATATCACAGGCCATAGACAAATACAAAAAGAACAACCAGAACGGGGAAGCCTCGCCCTCTGGGAGGCGCTAAAGGCTGTGATCAGGGGAGAAATTATTGCTTTTAAAGCATGAATAGGCAGGGAAGAGAGGGCGGCTAGGCAACAGCTAGTTGACTCCATACTGGAGGAGGACCAGCAATACTCAGAGGCCACAACCGTAGACCTCCTGGCAGAGAGGAAAAAGCTACAGATGGACTTTTACCTGCTCCCCACGAGGAGCGCGGTGCACCAGCTCCGCCAGGCACGGTGGATCCTATATGAATATGGAGACAAAGCCAGCCGCCTGCTGGTGCACCAGCTGAGAAAGCAGGTAGCCACAAGGGAAATCACACAAATTAGGGATAACAGTGGTACACTAGAAACAAACCCAGACAAGGTCAAGGCCTTCTACCAGGGGCTGTGCACCTCGGAGCCCCCAGCAGAGGACTCGGGAATGAAGTGGGTCCTCGATGGACTGGATATACCAGTTGTGGGGGATGACAGGAAACAGGGCCTGGAAGCACCGTTAGAACAGGGAGAGGTCATGGAGAGTATTGGCTCCGTGCAGGCGGGAAGGCGCCGGGACCGGACGGCTTCCCGGCAGACTTCTACAAACAATTCACGACAGCACTGGCCGTGCACCTACGGGAGATGTTCACAGACTCGCTGACAAGGGGCATGCTGCCCCCTACACTGGCACAAGCCTCAATCTCGCTAATACCTAAAAAGGACAAAGACCCAACAGAGTGTGTTTCCTTCAGACCCATCTCGTCACTAAACATAGATGCCAAAGTATTGATCCTAGCCAAGAGGCTGGAGAACTGCGTACCAGATGTGGTTGCAGAAGATCAAACGGGCTTTTGTCAAAGGTACACAGCTAACATCGAACATCAGGCGCTGATGCACTATCAATTACGATGAGACGAGAGTAGAATGTAATGGAGGCGTTATTACACAGAGATGTGTGGCCTCCTACAGCAGCTGACGAAATGGCTGCTGTTCGAAGAGCACACACATTTATACTCCACCTACTGGGCGGCACCAGCAGGCAGGGATCTACCCCCATACCTGTGGTACCTGCCTTACCGGAATACCCATATCTCCAGTATAAAGTGGCCCGCAGCCCGTACCGGTCAACCATTCGGTCCATCTCCCGTTGGAAGGCCGAGAGCCCGTTGGTGACGCCAAACGGAACCCTAAGGAAATGGTAAAGGCTGTCTGCTTCAAACGCAGTGTATGGGCGGTCCGCCTTACGGATGGGGAGCTGGTGGTAGGCAGATTTCAGGTCCACTGTCGAGAAGACCCGGCACTGTGCAATCTGATTGACCATATCAGATATGCGTGGGAGGGGGTACGCGTTGAGCTGCATGTACCGATTGATGGTCTGACTGTCGTCAACGACCATCCTGTTTTTCTCCCCGGTTTTGACCACTTACCACTTGGGCTCTCCAGGGGCTGTTGTTGGCCTCGATGATACCTTCCCGCAGCAGCCGCTGGACCTCAGACCTGATGAAGGTCCTGTCCTGGGCGCTGTACCGTCTGCTCCTGGTGGCGACGGGTTTGCAATCCGGGGTGAGGTTTGCAAAAAGGGAAGGCGGGTCGACCTTAAGGGTCGCGAGGCCGCAAACAGTAAGGGGTGGTAGGGGCCCGCCAAATTTCAGGGTTTGGCTCTGGAGGTTGCACTGGAAGTCCAGGCTGAGTAGCAAGGCAGCGCAGAGGCTGGGGAGGACATAGAGCCGGAAGCCGCTGAACTCTACGCCCTGGACGGTGAGGGTGGCGGTGCAGTACCCCCGGATCGCCACGGAGTGGAATCCGGAGGCCAGGGAGATTCTTTGATTAGCGGGGTGTACCGCGAGGGAGCAGGGCCTTACCTTATCGGGGTGGATGAAGCCCTCAGTGCTCCCGGAGTCCAGAATGCAGGATATCTTGTGCCCATCGACCTTCACCTTTGTTGAAGCGGTCGCGAGGTTGTGCGGTCGAGACTGGTCGATCGTGACCGAGGCGAGGCTGGTCGGCGGCGGTTACAGGCGATGAGCGGCCCGATGAGGTGCCCGACGGGCAGGGGTCCTGAGGCGGGTAAGATGGCAGCGCCCACGGGTGGCACGTGTCCTGGGACAGGCAAGATGGCGGCGCCCATTGTTTCTGAGGCAAGCAAGATGGCGGCGTCCACGGGCCGCACGTGTTGTGAGGAGAGGAAGATGGCGGTGCCCACTGGCCGCACGTGGGGGGTGCCAGGACAATAGCGGCGATTGAGCGGGCATGGCACACTGCAGCGTAATGTCCCTTCTTGCCACAGGCCTTGCAGAGCGCGCTCCGCGCTGGGCAGCACTGCCAGAGGAGTTTTGTCTGTCGCAGAAATAGCACTTGGGTCCGCCGGGGTTGGTTGGCTGCCGCGCGGCGCAGGAGTGGGGTTGGGTGAGGGCGGTCGCTGATGGGGTCCATGATGGGGTGGCTGCTGGCGGGGTCCACGATGCACAGGGGGGTGGGCTGTGCGGTCGGGGGCATATGCCTGTACGTTGCGTGAGGCAACCGTGAGCGAGAGCGCTAGTTTCTTGGTTGCCGCGAGGTCAAGCATGGCCCCTTCTAAGAGGCGCTGGCTGATGTAGTCAGACACTATGCCTGTAACGAGCGTGTCTCTCATTAGCAGGTTAGAATGTTCAGTGGCCGAAACGGCCTGGCAGTCACAGTCTCTCACCAGGGGGAGCAGGGCCCGCCAGAAATCTTGCACAGACTCACCAGGACGTTGGTGCCACGTGGACAGGAGGTGCCTGGCGTAGATCTTGTTGGCCTGTTGAGCGTAATTCTCCTTCAGTAGCGCCATGGCCTCTGCGTAGGTAGGCGCGCCTTGGATGAGGGGAAAAACGTTGGAGCTCAGCTGTGTGTACAGAATCTGGAGCTTCTGAGATTGGGTCTGGCGCAGACTCGATGTATGCTTCAAAGCAAGCTAGCCAATGTTCAAAGTCCTTTTTGGTGTTGTCTGCTTGAGGATGCAGCTGCAGGCGATCTGGCTTGATGCGGAGGTCCATCTCTGAAAAATCTGTGTAATAAATTGATGCACTATCAATTACGACGAGATGAGAGTAGAATGTAACGGAGGCTTTATTAAACAGAGATATGTGGCCTCCTACAGCAGCTGACGAAATGGCTGCTGTTCGGAGAGCACACACATTTATACTCTGCCTACTGGGCGGAACCAGTAGGCAGGGATCTACCCTCGTACCTGTAGTACAGGGGCCTTACCATAATACCCATATATACAATGTAATACAACAGTGGTGACTACCACAGGCGCCTGCTGAAAGTGATCATGACCCCATTCGGCAATAGAATGCCTGAGGTGATCATCTCCCTAGACACAGAAATTGCCGTCACCAGAGTCGAATGGAAGTACCTTATAGAGGTACTGGAGCAGTTTGGCTCAGACCAGGATATGCCGCGTGGGTGAAACTCCTGTATAATGCTCCTTCGGTGAGCGTACGGACAAATACCAGCAGCTCTAATTACTTTCAGCTGCAGAGGGGCATGAGGCAGGGGTGCCCATTATCCCCGCTGCTGTTCGCCCTAGCGATCGAGCCACTAGCGATTGTGCTCAGAACAACAAAGAACTGGAAGGGGATCCGAAGAAGAGGCAGAGAACATAGACTCTTGTTCTTCGCGGATGACCTGCTCCTCTACATCTCGGACCCACAAAGTAGCATGGAAGGATTCATCGCGCTCCTGAAAGAGTTTGGAGCCTTCTCAGGCTACAAACTTTAACATGAGCAAAAGTGTGATCTTCCCGGTGAACCCGCAAGGTGGAGGGGCAGAGCTGATGGGACTGCCGCTTAATCAGGCCTTGCACAAATTCTGCTGCCTGGGGATCCAAATCGCCCATGATTGGACAAGTCTGACACAGGAAGTTAAAAAGGACATGCAGAGAATGAACACACTCCCACTCTCCCTGGCGGGGAGAATGCAGATGATCAAAATGAACGTGCTGCCCAGGTACCTCTTCCTACTGAGAGCCATCCTGATCTATATCCCCAAGGCTTTTTTCAATTCACTGGACAAATTAATTATGGTGTTCGTGTAGTTGGGGGGGGGGGGGGGGGGGATGCAAGGATCCCAGAGACGGCCCTACGGAAAACAAAATCCATGGGGGGACTAGCCCTCCCAAACCTGCAGTACTACCACTGGGCAGCAACAGCACAAAGAATAATGGGGTGGATAAAGGAGCCGGAAGCCGAGTAGGTGCTTGCGGAGGAGGACTCCTGCAAGGGGACTTCCCTCCGGGCTCTAGCCACGGCGGCACTCCCACCCCCTCCCAAGAAGTATTCAAACAGCCCAGTTTTGTGGCAACACTCCAGGCGTGGAACCAGCTGCGACAACACTTCGGCCTAACCAAAATGTCCGATAAGGCCCCCATCTGCAACAACCACAGGTTTGCGCCGGTGCTCACAGATGCCTCCTTTCATAGGTGGAGGCAGGACCGGGGACACTGACAGTGAGCGATCTGTACACGGACGGTAGGGTCACAACACTGGATGAACTGATGGAAAGATTTCAACAGGGGGCAACGAATTCAGGTACCTGCAGCTCAAAAACTTCCTATGGAAAGAAATAAGGACATAGTCATTGTGGTAGTCACCACTGTTGTATTATATTGTAAATACTGCACTGCATACGAGGGTATTACGGTAAGGCCCCTGTACTACAGATACGGGGGTAGATCCCTGCCTGCTGGCTCTGCCCAGTAGGCAGAGTATAAATGTGTGTGCTCGCCGAACTGCAGCCATTTCGGCAGCAGCTGTAGAAGGCCACACATCTCTGTGTAATAAAGCCTCGATTACTTTCTACTCTCGTCTCGTCATAATTGATAGTGCATCAATTTATTACACAGAGATTTTACAAAGATGGATCTCCACATCAAGCCGGATCGCCTGCAACTGCATCCTCAAGCAGACAATGCCAAAAAGGACTTCGCTAGCTTGCTTTGAAGTACACATCGGATCTGCGACAGATCAAATCTCAGAAGCACAGAAACTCCAGATTCTGTACACGGGGCTGAGCTCCGATGTCTTTCCCCTCATCCAGGACGCGCCTACCTACGCAGAGGCCAAGGCGCTACTGAAGGAGAACTATGCTCAGCATACCAACAAGATCTACTCCAGGCACCTCCTATCCACGCGGCACCAATTTCCCGGTGAGACTGTGGAAGATTTCTGGCGTGCCCTGCTTGCCCTGGTGAGAGATTGTGATTGCCAGGCCGTTTCGGCTGCTGAACATTCTAACCTGCTAATGAGAGACGCGTTCATAATGAGCATACGGTCAGCCTACATCCGCCAGCGCCTCTTAGAAGGGGCTACGTTTGACCTCGCGGCGACCAAGCTCTCACTCACAGTCGCCTCACACAACATACAGGCATATGCCCCCGACTGCACAGCCCATCCCTCCTGGGCATCGTGGACCCCGCCAGCGGCCACCCCATCGTGGACCCCATCAGCGTCGTCCCCAGCCAACCCCACGCCTGCACCGCGCAGCAGCCAACCAACCCCGGGGGACCCAAGTGCTACTTCTGTGGACAGACAAAACACACCCGCCAGCGCTGCCCGGCGCGGAGTGCGCTCTGCAAGGCCTGTGGCAAGAAAGGACATTTCGCTGCAGTGTGCCAAGCCCGCTCAATCGCCGCTATTGTCCCTGCAACCCCCGCGTGCGGCCAGTGGGTGCCGCCATCTTCCTTGCCTCAGACCACGTGCGGCCCGTGGGCGCCGCCATTTTCCCCGCCTCGGGACCACTGCCCACCGGACACCTCATCGGGCCGTTCATTGCCTGCAACCGCCGACGACCAGCCTTGATCGACCAGTCCCAACCGCACAACCTCGCGACCGCGTCGACAAGGTGAAGGTCAACGGGCATGAGATATCCTGCCTTCTGGACTCCGGGAGCACCGAGAGCTTCATTCACCCCGATACGGTAAGGCGCTCCTCCCTCGCGGTACACCCCATTAACCAAAGAATCTTCCTGGCCTCTGGATCCCACTCCGTGGCTATCCGGGGGTACTGCATCGTCACTCTCACCATTCAGGGCGTAGAGTTCAGCGGCTTCCGGCTCTACGTCCTCCCCAACCTCTGCGCTGCCTTGCTACTCGGCCTGGACTTCCAGTGCAACCTCCAGAGCATAACCCTTAAATCTGGCGGGCCCCTACCACCCCTTACTGTATGCGACCTCACGACCCTCAAGGTCGACCCGCCTTCTCTGTTTGCAAACCTCACCCCGGATTGCAAACCCGTCGCCACCAGGAGCAGACGGTACAGCGCCCAGACAGGACCTTCATCAGGTCTGAGGTCCAGCGGCTGCTGCGGGAAGGTATCATCGAGGCCAGCAACAGCCCCTGGAGAGCCCAAGTGGTAGTGGTGAAAACGGGGGAGAAAAACAGGATGGACTTTTCTTTGTTCTTTGACGTTGACGACAGTCAGACCATCAATCGGTACACGCAGCTCAACGCGTACCCCCTCCCACGCATATCTGATAAGGTCAATCAGATTGCACAGTACCGGGTCTTCTCGACAGTGGACCTGAAATCTGTCTACCACCAGCTCCTCATTCGCAAGGCGGACCGCCCGTGCACCGCGTTTGAAGCGGACGGCCGCCTTTACCATTTCCTTAGGGTTCCCTTCAGCGTCTTCCAACGAGAGATGGACCGAATGGTTGATGGGTACGGACTGCGGGCCACTTTCCCGTACCTGGATAACATCACCATCTGCGGCCACGACGAGCAGGACTACGACGCTTACCTTTCCAAATTCCTCCACACCGCCAAACTCCTCAACCTAACCTAATGTGCTATGTTCTATGTACAAGGAGAAGTGTGTGTTCAGCACGAACCGATTAGCCATCCTCGCCTATGTGGTTCAGAACGGAGTTCTAGGGCCCGACTCCGATCGCATGCGCCCCCTCATGGATCTCCCTCTTCCCCACTGCGCCAAGTCCCTCAAACGATGCCTGGGGTTCTTTTCGTACTACGCCCTGTGGGTCCCTAACTATGCGGACAAGGGCCGCCCACTCATCCACTCCACCGGTTTCCCACTGACGGCCGCGGCTCACCATGCCTTCAACCGTATCATGGCCGACATCGCCAAGGCCGCGATGCAGGCGGTCGACGAGACGCTCCCCCTCCAGGTCGAGAGTGATGCATCAGACATCACTCTGGCCGCCGCCCTCAACCAGGTAGACAGGCCCGTGGCATACTTTTCCCGCACCCTCCATGCCTCCGAAATTCAGCACTCCTCCGTCGAAAAGGAGGCCCAAGCTATCATTGAAGCTGTGCGGCACTGGAGGCATTACCTTGCCAGCAGGAGATTCACTCTCCTCACAGACCAACGGTCGGCTGCCTTCATGTTTAACAATACACAGATCAAAGTAAGATCAAAAATGATAAGATCTTGCGGTGGAGGATCGAGCTCTCCACCTTTAATTACGAGATTTTGTATCGCCCCGGTAAGCTCAACAAGCCCCCCGATGCCCTGTCCCGAGGTACATGGGCCAGCGCACAAGTGGACCGACTCCGGACCCTGCACGACGATCTCTGCCACCCAGGGGTCACCCGCTTTTATCACTTCATTAAGGCCCACAATCTGCCCTACTCCATCGAGGAAGTCAGGGCTGTCACCAGAGACTGCCAGGTCTGTGCGGAGTGTAAACCGCACTTCTACTGGCCAGACCGGGGTGGGAGGAGGAGAGGTTGAAAAAGGGAAAATAACTTGTACAATAATAATAATTGCTTATTGTCACGAGTAGGCTTCAATGAAGTTACTGTGAAAAGCCCCTAGTCACCACATTCCAGCGCCTGTTCGGGAAGGCTGGTACGGGAATTGAACCCACACTGCTGGCACTGTTATATAAGACAGCAATTTAGCCCACTGTGCTAAACCAGCCCCTAACCAGCTTACAAACTGTATAGTTGGGTGCTGAGGAGTTTGCTTCCCGGATTGTTTATATAAGTTTGGAATAAAATACATTTTAAAGGAATTCAGTGCCTAACCATATTGGTTAATATTGGTTTGATTTTGTGTAAACTAAACCAAAACTAATCATTAATCATCAACTTCCCTACATTACTGTTCACCCTGTGGAAAACTTCCCTTCACAGCTTCCTCTTCAATTCAATGTACCATTTCAACTTCTCTTCCTCTGGCTCTCCTGTCATCATTACATTGGCACTGCTGTTGTCTTGTTATACCACTCTGCTTCTGACACCATTATCCACCACATCAAGTCATTCAACCAGCTCCCACCCAGACCATTCTTAGGTACAAGCTTCCATCTTTGGACACTCATGTCTTTGGACCAGAGATTCACAAGCATTCACACATAACCACTCTTTTCGACAGCTGTCAAATAACCCACATTGACCATTACCACACTTCCTTCACCCTGGTCAAATCCTATTATTCTATTATCCTTCCTGGAGGATAAACACTGCAGTGTTTTGGCAAATTATATACAATTAAATATGGATATATTGGCCCCACGTCCAACACCCTTTACGTCAAACACCCTGACGGGTAGCCCAGGCTGGACCAAGATGTTGTCTCTGACAGGGTGGCATGTTTCAAATCTCAAACCCAATTCCCCACCAAGCCGACTGACCTCCATCTCTAAAACATCGCTCACTCGACCCGCAACTGATCCCCATTGTCGCGGAAACTCTTTTCCACAACCCCACCGATGATCATCCCCGAGTCATCCGTTGGATGGTTGAAATCTCAAAGAGCTCCGTTGACTGATCCCCACCGCATTCCCGTCAGCTGTACGCAGTGGGCCAGATGTGAAAAGTAGCCATCGAAGTCGGGGGAAGGGAGGAACGGGTGGATGTGAGGGCTACGTACCCTTTAGGATGTCTTGGCCCCTCTCTGGCTCTCCACCTGCTGCAGGCGGGTAACAACCGTTAGCCGCCCTCGCGCTCGAAAACCATCACGTTCTGCGCATGCTCGCCCCAATCAGCCCCGCCCGCCCGGGAGAATCTGGGCATCAGCGGCACAATGGCAGCGGCCTGATGTCACATTCATTTATAATGTCAGGTTCCAAGAACAAACAACTTGCACAGAGACCTTAAAGCAAAAGCATGAGTCAAACAGGTACATTTTCGGGAGTGTCTGAATGGAGGAGAAGGAGAGATCGGCAGAAATTAGATACAGCGAGGGAATCTTGAAGACTCTGCCACCAAAGCGGGACAAAGAAACTTGCAAAATGCAATTTTTCCTGGTATTTACATGGGCACGAATTCTCCTGTCAGCAGCGAAGCGAGGGTGCTTGCCACTGATCTCAAAGGAGGGCAATCTAGCGATTTCTGTAGGGAGAACTTTACCTCACTCAGCCTTCGTTTGATTGTACAATTATTTATGGGGGAATCCCAGCATCAAGCTGTTGTGATGTCATCAATCTACACCAGCAATGAATCGCAACAATTGTCAGAAAGCCACCAGGAAACGAAAACAGCAAAAATCGATTCACTTTTAGAGATTTTACACAGACAAAAATAAGGGGCGAAATTCTCCCCCAACGGCGCGATGTCCGCCGATTGGCGCCAAAAACGGCGCCAATCAGACGGGCATCGCGCCGGCCCAAAGGTGCGGAATGCTCCGCATCTTTGGCGGCCTAGCCCTGACATTGAGGGGCTAGGTAGACGCCGGAGGGATTTCCGCCGCGCCAGCTGGCGGAAATGGCATTTGTTGCCCCGCCAGCTGGCACGGAAATGCGGCGCATGCGCGGGCGCTGTCAGTTTCCCAGCGCATGCGCGGGAGCGTCAGCGGCCACTGTCAGTTTCCCGCGCATGCGCAGTGGGGAGAGTCTCTTCCGCCTCCGCCATGGTGGAGGCTGTGGTGGAGGCGGAAGGGAAAGAGTGCCCCCACGGCACAGGCCCGCCCGTGGATCGGTGGGCCCCGATCGCGGGCCAGGCCACCGTGGGGGCACCCCCCTGGGTCAGATCGCCCCGCGCCCCCCCCCAGGACCCCGGAGCCCGCCCACGCCGCCTGATGCCGCCAGTAAGTACCAGGTTTGATTTACGCCGGTGGGACAGGCAATTTCTGGGCGGGACTTCGGCCCATCCGGGCCGGAGAATCCAGCGGGGGTCCCGCCAACCGGCGCGGCCCGATTCCCGCCCCTGCCCAATCTCCGGTACCAGAGACTTCGGCGGGGGCGGGGGCGGGATTCACGGCGGCCAATGGCCATTCTCCGACCCGGCGGGGGGGTCGGAGAATGACGCCCAAGGATTGGACCATATAGAACATAGAACAATACAGCGCAGTACAGGCCCTTCGGCCCACGATGTTGCACCGAAACAAAAGCCATCTAACCTACACTATACCATTATCATCCATATGTTTATCCAATAAACTTTTAAATGCCCTCAATGTTGGCGAGTTCACTACTGTAGCAGGTAGGGCATTCCACGGCCTCACTACTCTTTGCGTAAAGAACCTACCTCTGACCTCTGTCCTATATCTATTACCCCTCAGTTTAAAGTTATGTCCCCTCGTGCCAGCCATTTCCATCCGCGGGAGAAGGCTCTCACTGTCCACCCTATCCAACCCCCTGGTCATTTTGTATGCCTCTATTAAGTCTCCTCTTAACCTTCTTCTCTCCAACGAAAACAACCTCAAGTCCATCAGCCTTTCCTCATAAGATTTTCCCTCCATAACCAGGCAACATCCTGGTAAATCTCCTCTGCACCCGCTCCAAAGCCTCCACGTCCTTCCTATAATGCGGTGACCAGAACTGTACGCAATACTCCAAATGCGGCCGTACCAGAGTTCTGTACAGCTGCAACATGACCTCCTGACTCCGGAACTCAATCCCTCTACCAATAAAGGCCAACACTCCATAGGCCTTCTTCACCACCCTATCAACCTGGGTGGCAACTTTAAATACATGGGGCGGGATTCTTCACTCCCACGCCAAAGTGCCGCGCCGTCGTAAACGCCGTCGTGAACGGCCCCGGTCCCGACCGATTCAGGCCCTGACAATGGGCCAGTATCGGAGCCACGTCATCTACACGCGGCAGGCCTTGTCGCCCGCGTAAAAGCGGCGCCGCATTGATGACGCGGACAGCGCCGCATAACGGACGTCATCCGCGCATGCGCGGTTGCCGTCCTCTACGTCCGCCCCGCAAGAAGACGGACGGATCTTGCGGGGCCGCGGAAGGAAGGAGGTCCTCCTTCAGAGAGGACGGCCCGACGATCGGTGGGCACCGATTCACATTCCAGGTGAAGCCCGGTGCAGGACCCCCCCTCGCCCCCCCCACAGGCCGCCCTCCCAGCATTCACGCACCGCCTACGACTGCAGCGACCAGGTGTGGACGGCGCCGGGGGGGAACCCGCCGTTTTGGCCTGGCCGCTTGGCGCATCCGGGCCTCAAAATAGCGGGGGTGCCGGAGAATCGCCATTTTGGGTGTCTCCGGCCTGCGGCCCGCGAAACTCAACCGGGCCGTTCCCGCCGCTTGGGAGAATCGCGGGAGGGCGTCGGACCGGTGCCCCCGGAAATTTTGCAGCCCAGGCGATTCTCCCAACCGGCGTGGGAGTGGAGAATCGCGCCCATGGAGTGAAGGTAGACGCCGAAATAACATGACATGTTTCAAGTTATTTTAAAACCTAGTTTAATAAATCTAGCAATTAATCACAACGGAGACAATTATAACGTTACATGTATCTTTTATCTGTTGTTCAGCAGTAGTTATTGCTCAGAACACCTTTGAAAAACAGTTAGATGGATCCCAAAAGACAACGAGCTGGATTCTCCGATTTTGAAACGAAGTACCTATGCAGGCGTGGAAACAGTGGCGTTTTACGACAGACAAAACGGCGCAACAGCTGCACCGATTCACCATGCCCAAGCAGAGGATACTGGACGTGATCAGCGGCCCGGATCCGGGAAAGGGAGATAGCCGAGGCAGAGTTCGGCGGGCAAGCAAGTGAGACCCTGCTTAGTTGCGGATCCCCATAACACATGTGTGCCCCCCCCCCCCCCTCACCACCCCCCCACACCCCTCCAGTCCGCTGTCTAATCATACATGTCGTCTTGTGTCTTACAAGACCTGCCGGAGTTGGGGCCGGTCCACCCAGAGCCCCCCCACCCCCCAACTAGTGCCAGAGCCAGTGCCCTCCAAACATCTATGCACTGATTGGGGAGCAGCCCGAACACCAGCCCTGTGCCCGAGACTCAGGATACCCCGGAGCTCAGGTCGGAGGAGAACACAAATTTTCCGTCACAGCTGTCTCCTACACCCTCCACTATCACCTCGGCTGGGCACATTAGTGAAGAGGCTCAATACTTTTCACTGTACTTCAGTACATGTGACAATAAATCAAATCAAATCAAAATCCTGGGACACTGCTGGTGCGCACCACACATCGCATCCGGTACAGCAGGTGGAGGTAGGAACAGCCAAGGGGTCGGACAGTCGGAGGCTGGCCAGCCCCAGGAACCAGCTGCCGTCCAGACGGGTCCCAGGCTCCTGGAACATCCAATCACAGCCACAGTGCAGGTGCAGTCAGAGATCCAGGGACTGCAAGAGGGGATGACGGCGGGCATCCAGCACCTGCAGGCGCAGATGGAGAAGTCCATCTGCATGCAGAAGGAGGGGGTGGTGCCAGTCATGCATGCCACCCAGGCAGACACTACACGGGTGGCATCTACGGTGGAGGCATTGGGGTTGTTGGTTACGGCTTTGGATCAGCGTGTCCAAGGCCTGGGGCATTCTGTGCAGGCTACTTACAAATGAAGTGTCCCTTCCAATCGCAGGTCAGTGTGGGCTTTGCCCATCTTAGTACATGTTCCTTGTCTTGGAACTTGTGGAGTCTGCTGATTACAGCCCGCAGTGATTTCCCCATGTCGTGACTTCTGGTGAAGCGACTTATGGGCTGGGTAAACCTAGGGGGTGGGGGGGGGGCTAGGTTTAGTGAAGACCCCCTCCCCCACCAGCTTCCCAAGCATTTTCGAGATATACTCGGTTGGGCTCTTACCTTCTGTGCCTTCTGATAGCCCGACGATCCGCATGTCCTGGCGTCGAGAGAGGTTCTCCAGGTCGTCAAGTCTGGACTTCAGGAAATTTTGGGTCATCGCAAAAGTCGTTAATATTAATTAAGGCAATTTGTTCGTCTTGCTCCTTGATCATCCTCTTCATTTCCCAGATCATCGCTTCCCGGACTCTTGCCACTGCTCCACCCTGTCCATTGACCCATGTAGGGGGGCCATCGCTGCTTTGATAGCCGTCTCCATTGCCAACACCCAGTCCTCCTTCACTGCTTTTCTGTGTTTTTGGAGTTCTACTGCGATGAACTCTATCAGCCTCTCCATCGAGGACTGGGATATCGTTGATGATACTGCAAGGTCCGCCATGTTTGGCTTTACACTGCCACGTGGGTCCATTAACTCCGATGTGGGGGGTTTGTTCAGTTTATTTTCATTCCCTTTGTATCTCGTTAGGTGGCCCACCGACATTCCAAACTGGACGAGCTATCGACTGAGGTCAGGTTTGTATGAATGTTTCAAGTTTGGTGCTCGTTCATCGGGTTAAAAAGGTCCAAAAACGTTCCGATTGCGGCTATGCCTGGGTAGGTCGCACGTTCGACAGCTCCCGCCGTGAACGGACTTTTGGGCCCTTTTAAGGAGCCCCAGCAGCACTTGGACGACGATTCCTGGTGTGGGAAGGCAACAGTGAGGTTCCCCCAGCACTGTATGGAGTGGACCAGGAGCGGAGCGGTCAAAAAAGCGGCACTGGAAAAGAGAGGAGAGCGGGTGCGGAAAAGCAAGATGGCGGCGGGTGGAGACCAGTCAGCGTGGGATCAGTGGTCTTGGGAGCAGCAGGAGTTTCTGAGAAGCTGCTAGGCGGAGATGCTGGCCCCTATGAAGGCGTTGATCGAGAGGCTGGTGGAGACCCAGGGGGCGCAGGGAACGGCGATTAAGGAGGTGCAGCAGAAAGCCTCTGATAACGAGGATGAGATCCTGGGCCTGGCGGTAAAAGTGGAGGCACACGAGGCGCTGCACAAAAAATGGTAGGAGAAGTTTGAGGACCTGGAAAGCAGGTCGAGGAGGAAGAATCTGCAGATTCTGGGTCTCCCTGAAGGTGTGGAGGGGTCGGATGTCGGGGCGTACGTGGCTATGATGCTGGGCACGCTGATGGGCACGGGAGCCTTCCCGAGGCCCCGGGAGCTGGATGGGGCACACAGAGTCCTGGCAAGGAGGCCGAGGACAAATGAGCCGCCGAGGGCTGTGGTGGTGAGGTTTCACCGTTTCACGGACAGGGAGTGTGTCCTGATGTGGGCAAAGAAGGAGCGGAGTAGCAGGTGGGAGAACGTTGAAATCCGCATCTACCAGGACTGGAGTGCAGAGCTGGCCAAGAAGAGGGCAGGATTCAACCGGGCCAAGGCGGTTCTCCATCGAAAGGGGGTGAAGTTTGGGCTGTTGCAGCCAGCGCGGCTGTGGGTCATGCATCAGGACGGACCCCACTATTTTTATACGCCGGACAAGGCGTGGACCTTCATCCAAAATGAAAAACTGGACTCAAATTAGTGGTTTGTGGCAGGTTACGGGGATGCTGGGGAGTGGGAAGGGGCGATTTGATTTGAGTGTTTTCTGGGTATGTGTATTGATTTGGGAGGGGCTGTTCCCCGCGTCTGAAGGGGGCAGTGGGGGCCGGAGGCCCTGGGCCTTTGGGAATCGGGGAGAGGCTGCAGGAGAATGGAGCTGCGCCACAGGAGGCGGGGCCGGCCCAGGCAGCAAACGTGGGCTTTTTCCCACGCAAAAGGGGGGGGCGTGGCCCGACACAGGGGGGGGGGCCGGACGGGAGCTCACACTGGTTTGTTGGGGAGGGGGGACGGACTTCGAGGGGGAATTCAATCGGGGGTTCGTCGGCAGAGGCGGGAGTGGCCGGGGTCAGCAGGAGTCAGCTGACTTACGGGAGTGCAATGGGGGGAGCAGATGGGCTAAGCAATTGCCTGGCCGGGGGAGGGGAGAGTTGGGGGGGGGGGGGGGATCTGGGTTGCTGCTGTACTGACTGAGGGGGAGCTGGAGGTAAGAGGGGGAGCTGGAGGTAAGAGGGAGAGTCGGGGCGGGGAGCCCCCGTCTGGGAGGCTGGGGAGTGCGGGAGGTGTGGGTGCGTGGCTGACCTAAGAAAGGTGATGGCTAGTCGGCAGGGGGGAGGGGCAGGTAGTCCCCCGATCCGGCTGATCGCGTGGAACGTGAGAGGCCTGAATGGGCCGTTCAAGAGGACCCGGGTGTTTGCGCACTTAAAGGGACTGAAGGCAGACGTCGCTATGTTGCAGGAGACGCACCTGAAGGTGGCGGATCAGATCAGGCTGAGGAAGGGATGGGTGGGGCAGGTATTTCACTCTGGGCTGGATGCGAAGAACAGGGGGGTTGCAATCCTGGTGAGCAAGCGGGTGACTTTCGAGGCGGTGAGAATTGTGGCGGATAAAGGGGGCTGTTATGTGATGGTGAGTGGGAGGCTGCAGGGGGCCCGGGTGGTGCTGGTGATTTTATATGCCCCGAATTGGGACGATGCAGGGTTCATGAAGCGCATGCTGAGCCAGATCCCGGATCTGGAGGCAGGGAACCTGATAATGGGGGGGGGGGCTTCAATACGGTACTGGACCCGGCACTGGATCGATCTAGGTTGAGGCCGGCCAGGAAGCCAGCTGCGGCCAAGATTCTGAGGGCGTTTATGGATCAGATGGGGGAGTGGACCCGTGGAGGTTTGCCAGGCCAGCGGCAAGAGAGTTCTCCTTTTCCCAAGTGCAGGAGGCCTATTCACGGACAGACTTCTTTGTGGTGAGTAGGGCGTTGATCCCAAGAGTGGAGGGGACGGAGTACTCGGCCATAGCGATTTCGGACCACGTCCCGCACTGGGTGGAGCTGGAGTTGGGGGAGGAGAGGGGCCAGCGCCCGCTGTGGCGCATGGATGTGGGACTGGTGGCGTATGAGGAGGTCTATGGGCGGGTCCAGGGGTGCATTCAAAGGTACACAGAGGCCAATGATAATGGGGAGGTACCGGTGAGTGTGGTCTGGGAGGCGCTGAAGGCGGTGGTAAGGGGAGAGCTAATCTCAATCAGGGCTCACAGGGAGAAGAGGGAGAGGATGGAGGGGGAGAGATTGGTGGGGGAGAAACTGAGGGTGGATATGAGATCTGCGGAATCCCCTGAACAGAGGCTGCTGAAGGAGTGCCGGAGCCTCCAAACGGAGTTTGATTTGCTGACTACGGGGAAAGCTGAGGCCAAGTGGAGGAAGGTGCGAGGGGCAGCGTACGAGTATGGGGAGAAGGCGAGTCGGATGTTGGCGCATCAGCTATGTAAGGAGGCGGCGAGGGAAATTGGAGGAATCAGGTACAGAAGGGGAAACACGGTGCGGAGTTCAGCCAAAGTAAATGAGGTCTTTAGGGATTTCTACGGGAACCTATACAAGTCAGAATCTCCGGAGGGGGGAGAGGGGATACGGCGGTTCCTGGACCAATTGAGGTTCCCGAAGGGGGTACCTGACAGGCTAAAGCACCATTGGTGGAAACTGTATGCTTTCTATTGGTAGAATGTATGATAGCTATGCCCTGATAGGCGGGGTATAAGAACCCGTGCCGCCCCAGCGGCCTTCATTCTGTACCTGAGCTGCTGGGGGAAACATTTAGCTTATTAAAGCCTTCAGTTGGACTATAACCTCGCTTTAGTGGTCATTGATCGTGCATCAATTTAATAAGCTAGTCTTTTAAGAAGAAAGGATGGAGCTCCGAATCAAGCCCGAGTGTCTGCAACTTAGCCCCCTCGTGGCGAACTCAGCGGCAATCTTGAAGCACTGGCTGGCGTGATTTAAAGAGTATCTCGGGACGGCCGAGAACGCACCCACGGGAGAGCAGAAACAGCACGTCCTGCATTCAAGGGTGAGCCCGGAGATTTACGCCCTTATCGAGGAAGCGGAAGACTTCGATGCGGCAATAGAGCTGCTAAAAGGACATTATATTCGCCTGGTAAACCAGGTCTACGCCCGGCACCATCTTGCAACAAGGCGACAAACCCCTGGGGAATCGCTGGAGGAATTCTACCGTGCACTTCTGGTGTTGGGCAGAAACTGCGGCTGCCCGCAAGTTTCGGCAAGCGAACACACGGAGCTCTTAGTCCGGGACGCTTTTGTGGCAGGTATGCTATCGTCACAAATCTGCCAGCGCCTGTTAGAAAAGGACATCCTGGGTCTCAGGGAGGCACGGGCCCTTGCAGACTCCCTGGACGTGGCCTCCAGGAACACCCGCGCTTACGTTGCCGACCGCGTGGCAGCCCCCTGGGCAGCGTGGAACCCCTCCGCGGCCGACCCCGAACCCCGAGACTTCCCCCATTCCCCCACAGGCCTGCGCTGCAAGGCGGCCTGGCAACCCCGAGGGGCTCTGCTGCTACTTTTGCGGGCAGGCAAAGCAGCCCCCCCCCCGCCCCCAGCGCTGCCCGGCCCACGCATCCACCTGCAAGGGATGCGGCAAAAAGGGCCATTTCGTGGGGGTATGCCAGGCCCGGGCGGTTGCCGCTGTCTCCGGCGGCGAATGCGGACCGCAACTAACTTCTCCACGGGCCCCGTGCGGCCAGCGGTCGCCGCCATCTTCATATCCCAGGACCCCGGGCGCCGCCATCTTGTTCCGCGGACGCCACGTTGGAGGGATAGGCATTTTGTCCACCCCCAGCCATGTGCGACCAATGGGTGACGCCATCTTGGATGAACCCCAAGGACCCCAGCTCAGCTGACCACGCACTGCCCGAAGAGAACTCTCAACTGCTGCGACTAGCCTCGGTGACTCTGGATCAGTCATGGCCTTAAACATTCTCAACTGCTACAACGACCGTATTCATCAACGGGCAGAGACGTCCTGCCTAATCGACTCTGGGAGCATGGAGAGCTTCATACTCGGTAAGGCGCTGTTCTCTCCTTATCCACCCCATTAATCAAAAAATCTCCCTGGCTTCCGGTTCGCACTCAGTGGAGATAAAGGGGTTTTGTGTAGCAAACCTCACAGTCCAGGGAAGGGAGTTCAAAAATTTCCGTCTCTAATTCCTTCTCCACCTCTGCGCGGCTACACTCCTGGGTTTAGACTTCCAGTGTAACCTTCAAAGTCTGACCTTCCAATTCGGCGGCCCTATACCCCTCATTACTGTCTGCGGCCTCGCGACCCTTAAGGTCGACCCGCTTCCCTGTTTGTGAATCTCACCCTGGATTGCAAACCCGTTGCCACCAGGAGCAGACGGTACAGTACCCAGGACCGGATCGTTATTAGGTCAGAGGTCCAAAAGCTACTGAGGGAAGGGGTCATTGAAGCCAGTAACAGCCCCTGGAGAGCTCAAGTAGTGGTGATAAAGACGGGGGAGAAGCATAGGATGGTCATCAACTACAGTCAGACCATCAACAGGTTTACGCAGCTGGACGCATACCCTCTCCCCCGCATATCCGACCTGGTAAACAGGATCGCGCATTATAAGGTTTTCTCCACAGTGGATCTCAAGTCCGCCTACCACCAGCTCCCCATCCGCACTAATGACCGCAAATACACTGCCTTCGAGGCAGATGGGCGACTCTATCACTTCTTAAGGGTTCCCTTCGGTGTCACTAACGGGGTCTCGGTCTTCCAGTGCGAGATGGACTGATTGGTTGACCGGTACGGTTTACGGGCAACATTCGCGTATCTCGATAATGTCACCATCTGCGGCCATGACCAGCAGGACCACGACACCAACCTCTGACAAATCAAAATTTCTTTACCCGTCAGTCTGGCCTCAATAAAAGTCGAGATGGATTTGCAGGTACAGCATTAGTTATTTTATTTGACTTGCAAGTCTGATTCATTTCACACAGGCACAGGACACAGCTAGTCTCCTGGACCCCGGGAAACGAATGAAGAAGGAAACAAAGGGATTTCTGCAAATACATTCAAATGGCATCAAGTTTCACATACACGATTCCCATAGGTCACCCTATACCCCTCCTGACCTGGCCATACATCCTGATTGGCTCACTTATCATCCCTTCCTCTGGCCTCCTATTACCCAGCATCCTTTTCTCCTCCTTATCTGGACATACCTCCTCCTTGCTTTGCCATGCGTTCTGAAATCCTTTGTCTGTGAACTCACCAGAATGAGACTGGCCTATCTCTACATTACAGTAACTAATATCTCTAAAACAATTATTTTATATCACATTCGTCACCTCCGAAAATTTCTCCAGACCGCTAAAATCCTTAACCTTACATACACCAAGGATAAATGCATGTTTAGCACCGACCGTCTAGCCATCCTCGGCTACGTAGTGCGAAATGGAGTTATAGGCCCCGACCCTGAATGCATGCTGCGTCCCCTTATGGAGTTCCCCCTCCCTCACTGCCCCAAGGCCCTGAAACGTTGCCTAGGGTTTTTTTAGCTACTACGCCCAGTGGGTCCCCAACTACACGGACAAGGGCCGTCCCCTGATCCAATCCACAGCTTTTCCCCTGTCGATAGAGGCCCGCCAGGCCTTCAGCCGCATCAAAGCAGACATTGCAAAGGCTATGATGACCGCCATCAATGGGTCCCTCCCCTTCCAAGTCGAGAGCGATGCGTCCAACGCAGCTCTGGCGGCCACTCTCAACCAAGCGGGCAGACCTGTGGCCTTCTTCTCTCGTATCCTCCATGCTTCCGAAATCCGCCACTCCTCAGTCGAAAAGGAGGCCCAGGCCATAGTAGAAGCTGTGCAACATTGGAGGCATTACCTGGCCGGCAGGAGATTCACTCTCCCCACTGACCAACGGTCGGTTGCTTTCATGTTTGATAATGCACAGCGGGGCAAGATAAAAAACGACAAGATCTTGCGGTGGAGGATCGAACTCTCCACCTACAACTACGAGATCTTGTATCGTCCCGCAAAGCTAAATGAGCCTCCTGACGTCCTGTCCCGCGGCACATGTGCCACCGCACAAGTGGACCGCCTCCGAGCCCTCCACGAGGACCTCTGCCACCCGGGGGTCACTCGCTTTTTCCATTTTGTCAAGACCCGCAACCTGCCCTACTCCATCGAGGAGGTCAGGACAGCCACCAGGGACTGCCAAATCTGCGCGAAGTGCAAACCCCACTTCTACCGGCCAGAGAAAGCGCACCTGATAAAGGCTTCCCGTCCCTTTGAACGCCTCAGCATGGACTTCAAAGGCCCCCTCCCCTCCACCGACCGCAACACGTACTTCCTGAACGTGATTGACGAGTACTCCCGGTTCCCATTCGCCATCCCCTGCCCCGACATGACCGCAACTACCGTCATCAAGGCCTTCCATAGCATCTTTGCACTTTTCGGGTTCCCCGCTTACATACACAGCGATAGGGGGTCCTCCTTTATGAGCGACAAACTGTGTCAATTCCTGCTCAGCAAGGGCATCGCCTCGAGCAGGACGACCAATTACAACCCCCGGGGTAACGGACAGGTAGAGAGGGAGAACAGAACGGTCTGGAAGACCGTCCTCCTGGCCCTGGGGTTCAGGAACCTCCCAGTCTCCCGCTGGCAAGATGTCCTCCCGGACGCCCTCCACTCCATCCGGTCACTGCTTTGTACGACCACCAATCAGACACCTCACAAACGTCTCCTTGTCTTCCCCAGGAAGTCCTCCTCTGGGACCTCGCTCCCGACCTGGCTGCAGCTCCCAGACCCATCCTGCTCCGAAAACAAGTCGGACCCGTTGGTCGAGAGGGTCCATCTGCTCCATGCTAACCCTCAGTACGCCTACGTGGCGTACCCCGACGGCCGACAAGATACGGTCTCCAACTGAGAAGAGCAAGGGGTGCAGTTTATGAATATGGAGATAAGGTATGTTAGCAGGTCAGCTCCGGAGGGAGGCAGCGGCAAGGGAAATTCTCCAGGTGAGGGATCGGGCAGGGAAGTTGGTGGTGGCTCCAGTGCTGATTAACAAGGTTTTTGAGGAGTTTTATGAGGGGTTGTACAAGTCAGAGCCACCCGGGGGAGACTGTGAGATGCAGGAATTTCTAGATGGGTTGGAGTACCCGAGGCTAGGGGAGGGGGACAGGGCGACATTAGAAGGAGCAATAGTGGAGAGGGAGATAAAGGATGCAATTGGGAGGATGCAGTCGGGGAAGGTGGCAGAGCCGGATGGGTTTCCGGTGGAATATTATTAAAAATTCAAGGATAGGTTGGCACCCCTGATGGTGGGGATGTTTGAGGAGGCGATAGGGAAGGGGGTGTTGCCGCAAACCTTGGGGCAGGCATCGATTTCACTGTTGCTAAAAAAGATAAGGATCCGACGGAGTGTGGGTCGTATCGGCCCATATCCCTTCTGAATGTGGACGTAAAAGTGTTGGCGAAGGTACTGGTGGGTAGGCTGGAGGAGTGCCTCCCGAAGGTGATAGGTGAAGATCAGACGGGGTTCGTGAAAGGGAGGCAGCTGTTTTCGAACATTAGGAGGGTTTTGAACGTCGTTCTGACACCGGCGGAAGGGAAGGAAACAGAGGTGGTTGTGGCACTGGATGCCGAGAAGGCGTTTGATCGGGTAGAATGGGGGTACCTGATGGCAGTGCTGGAGCGGTTTGGGATTGGACCAAGATTTGTGAACTGGGTAAAGCTATTATATAAGGAGCCGAAGGCGAGTGTCCGCACAAACAACATCAGCTCGAGATACTTTTCTCTCCACTGTGGGACGAGACAGGGATGTCCGATGTCCCCCCTGCTGTTGGGACTTGCGATTGAGCCATTGGCCATCGCATTGAGAAGTTCGGGAGCATGGAAAGGAATAGTGCGGGAGGGGGGATAGAGCACAGGGTATCCTTATATGCCGACACCTTGCTGCTGTATGTGTCGGAACCGAGTGTGTCGATAGGAGGAATATTGGAGCTACTGCGGGTATTTGGGTCTTTCTCGGGGTACAAGCTGAACCTGGACAAGAGTAAGTATTTTGCGGTGTCTCGGCCGGGGGTGGGGGCAGAGGTGAGGGGGCTGCCATTCCGAAGGGCAGGGACTCACTTTAGGTACCTGGGGGTGCAGATTGCCCGGGAGTGGGGGAGGCTTCGCAGGTACAACATCACTAGTTTGGTGGGGAGAGTGAAAGCCGATCTGGCAAGGTGGGATGGCCTTCCTCTGTCACTGGCTGGTCGGGTACAGGCGGTTAAAATGAATGTGTTGCCGCATTTCTGTTTATTTTTCAATGCCTACCGATTTTTTCAGGGAGATTGAGGGAAGGATTACCTCGTTCATATGGGGAGGGAAGGTGGCCAGAGTGAGAAAGGTGCTGCTACAGAGGGGAAGGCAGGCAGGGGGTTTGGGTCTCCCAAACCTGTTGTACTACTACTGGGCAGTGAATGTGGAGAAGGTGCGGAGCTGTGTCAGAGGGGTTGATTCCCAGTGGGTCAGAATGGAGGAGAGTTGTGCAGGGGGTCGGGGCTGAAAGCACTAGCAACAGCGCCGCTCCCGATAGCTCCGGGGAAATACTCAGGGAGTCCGGTAATAATAGCTTCATTGAAAATCTGGAGGCAGTTTCGCCAACACTTCGGGTTGGGGGTAGGTTCAAGGGAAATGCCGATTCGGGGGAACCACAGGTTTGAGCCAGGGAGGTTGGATGGAAGCTTTCGGAAATGGGAAGAGAGGGGGATTAAGACGCTAAAAGATTTGTTTCTTCGGGGTCGGTTTGCAGGATTGAGGGAGCTGGAAGCGAAGTATGGGCTAGAGCAGGGAGAAGTGTTTAGGTACATGCAGGTTTGGGATTTTGCCAGGAAGGAGATACAGAGCCTCCCAGAGGAACCGGCCTCCACATTGCTGGAGGAGGTGCTGACGACAAGGGGACTGGAGAAGGGGGCAGTGTCAGCGGTTTACGGAGCTATTTTGGAAGAGGATAAGGCACCACTGGAAGGGATCAAAGCAAAGTGGGAGGAAGAGTTGGGAGAGGATATGGAGGAGGGGTTCTGGTGTGAGGTGCTCCGGAGGGTGAACGCCTCCACCTCATGTGCGAGGTTGGGGCTGATACAGCTGAAGGTGGTATATAGAGCGCACCTCACGAGGGCGAGGATGAGCCGATTTTTTGAAGGAGTAGAGAATGTGTGTGAGCGTTGCGGGAGGGGGCCCTGCTAATCACATTCATATGTTTTGGTCCTGTCCAATGCTAGGGGAGTACTGGAAGGAGGTGTTTAGGGTAGTTTCCAAGGTGGTGCGTGTGAAACTGGACCCGGGTTCCCGGGAGGCCATATTCGGGGTGTCGGACCAGCCAGGGTTGGAAACGGGTGCGGAGGCAGATATCATAGCCTTCGCCTCGTTGATCGCCCGAAGGCGGATCCTGCTGAGGTGGAGAGCAGCCTCTCCACCCTGTGCCCTGGCATGGCGGGGGGACCTGTTGGAATACTTGACCCTTGAGAAGGTTAAGTTCGAACTGTGGGGAAGCTCGGAGGGGTTCTACAAGTCATGGGCACTATTTATTATGCACTTTCAAGAACTGGATAACATCGAACATTAGTTGGGGGGGGGGAGGGGATGGGTGGGAGGGTTGGGGGGAGGGGGGCTGTGTGTGTTAAGGGTGACTACGGGTAATCCCTGATTCCTTTTTGTCATTTGTTTATGTAAACATGCAGGCTGATGTTTGGGGGTTGGTGGGAGGATGGGATCGTTGTTATTGTTATGGGGATTGACATATCTATTGTTGTTTATTGTTGATGGGTGTAATTGCGGGAGAAAATGTGAAAAAGGAGAATAAAAATATATATTTTTTTTTAACTAACTCTACAGCTAGCAAGGTAACCCCCGCACAGAGTAAAACCAGAAAAATAATCATACCAACAACCAGCCCCCTCGTCTACCTCTAACCTTAATGCAAAAGGATAGAGGGAAAAAGAAAACCAACATCCCACAAACAATCCTAAATATACAAAATACAAATTCCAAACTTGCTCAGAAATCCTCCTCAGCAAATCCCCATAATCATATGCCCTCACCCACAATACAAAAATCCCACAATAAATGCAGATACAAATGCACCTAACAATTAACAATTAGTTTGCCCCAAGTCCGTGCTTCTTTACAAACTCATCCACATCCTTCGGCACATCAAAGTAATAATCTCTCTCTTCAAAAGTCACTCGAAGACGAGCCAGGTATACCACACTGAATCACATATTACTTTTGTACGATGTGGCCTTGGCCTTGTTGAACGCCGCATGCTCCTAGCCAGTTCTGCTCCGCCTTGATATATCCTGATGCCGTGGCCCTCCCATCTATAGTCTCTATTGTCATGTGAGAGTACCTTTAAGAAATGGGTGTTTAAGAAATGTACCTTTGGCATTCTCCCGAAGGTGGATAGGGCTCACAGAGCACTCATGAGAAAGCCGCGAATGGGAGACCCCCCCCCCCCCCCCCCCCCCCGAGGGCAATGATGGTGAGATTCCACAGGTTTTTGGATAAGGTGTGCATTCTACAGTGGGCCAAGCAGACACGGAGCTGTAAATGGGACAATAGCATCCTGCGGGTTTACCAGAACAGTGTGGAGGTGGCCAGTGTCAAGATATTCAAACACACACATCATGATAGACACACCAACAGACAAATCAGAACACACAACATCACAACCAATCACAGACAAAGACAGGGACAGTATAAAAGGACAAACACGACACCTGGTGGGTAGTAGATCTCGGGACAAGGACAACGACAAGACCTGTTTTAACATCACAGACAGGGAGTCCCCACGTGCAGAGTATCAAGACAAAACTGTAGATAGTAAGTTTGAATAAAACAGCGTTGTACCAAATACAACTGTGTTGGCTCATCTGTGTGTCAGAACGCCCAACACCACAGCCAGGAGGAGAGCAGGCTTCAACCAGATCAGGTCGATCCTTTTTAAGAAAAAGGTGAAGTTGGGACTGTTATACCCAGCCCGTCTCTGGGTCACGCATGAGGATCAGCACTTCTACTTCAAGTTGCCTAAGGACGCGTTGGACTTCGCAAAAAAGAAAGGGCTGGTGATGGATTGGGAACTTTTGAACTTGGCTGCAACGTTCATGTTTTTGTTTTTTCTTTTTGTCTCTCTGTTTTTGTAAAAAGTTTCTCGTTTTGTGTTTCATGGAAGATGTTTCTGATGCTGTTTGCATTGATTTGGAACCAGTGGTAGAGCTGAGTGAGTTACGGTTTTCATTTGCACTGTTGGGGGATGAAGGTGCGCTTGTTTTGATCTTGGTGTTTTTCTGTTGGGCAATTGTTTGATGTTGGAGTTTGTTTGTATGAGCCGGGGGGGGGGGGGGGGGGGGGGGGGTGGAGGGGGGGGGTGGAGGGGACAATAGGTGGGAGACTATCTGGTGCCGGGGATGGGGGCCACCAAGCTAGCTGGGCGAGCTAGCTCTCGGAAGCGCAGTGGGGGGTGGGGGGGGGGGGAGTGCATATGTTTGGTTTAGTAAAGGGGTTGGGTTACAGGGTGTTGTACCTAGTGGGGTAGAGGGGGTGTGAATGTTCTGCTGACAAGGGAGGGACTAGGGCTGAGGGACAGAGAGGAGTTTGGGGGCGGGGGCTGCCTGGGGATGGACCGCTGGAGGCACGGAGCACGGGCTGGAGGCTGGCCTAAAAAAGGGGATGGCTGATCGGCGGAGGGGGGGGGGGGGGGTGGGCAATGAGTCCCCCAACTAGGCTGATCACCTGGAATGTTCGAGGGTTAAATGGGCTGGTCAAAAGGGCACGTGTGTTCGCGCATCTTAGGGGATTGAAGGCGGGCGTGGTAATGTTGCAGGAAACGCACCTTACAGTAACGGACCAGGTTAGACTGAAGAAAGGCTTGGTCAGTCAGGTCTTTCACTCGGGACTAGATTCAATGACTAGAGTGGTCGCGATCCTGATCAATAAGCGGGTGGTGTTTGAGGTGGGTAGAATAGTCTCGGACGTGGGAGGTCGGTACATTATGGTCAGTGGGAAGCTAGAGGGGGTGCAGGTGGTATTAGTAAATGTGTATGCGCTAAATTGGGATGATGTGGAGTTTATAAATAGGATGCTGGGGAAGATACCGGACCTGGACTCGCACAGGTTGGTCATGGGAGGGGACTTCAACACAGTTTATGGACCCTGGCTTGGGCTGGTCAAGCTTGAAAACGGGCAGGGTGCCAGCAATGGCAAAGGAACTAAGAGGGTTTTAAGGAGCTGATGGGGTGGGTGGATCCATGGAGATTTGGGCAGCCGAGGGTGAAGGAGTTCTCCTTCTACTCACACGTGCATAAAGTGTATTCCCGGATTGATTTCTTTATTTTGAGCCGGGCCTTGCTGGCTGGGGTGGTGAACACGGGGTACTCGACGATCACAATCTCAGACCATGCTCCGCACTGGGTTGACCTGCAGGTTAGTAAAGACAGTAACCAGCGCCCGCACTGGAAGTTGGATGTGGGTCTTTTGGCGGATGAAGGGGTGTGCGAGCGGCTGAGGAAATGCATTCAGGGCTACCTGCAGGTCAATGACACGGGGGGAAATTTCAGCAGCTGTGGTGTGGGAAGCACTGATGGCGGTGGTCAGGGGGGAGCTGATCTCGTTCCGGGCCCATAGGGAGAAGGTGGACAGAGCAAAGACGCACTGACTGGTAAAGGAAATATTACAGATCGATAGGAGGTATGCGGAGAACCCAGAGGCAGGGCTTTTAAGGGAACGGCGTAGGTTATAGGCGGAGTTTAGCTTGCTGACCACAGGGAGGGCAGTGGAGCAGCTGAGAAAGGCGAGGGGGGCGATCTATGAACATGGAGAGAAGGCCCGCAGAATGCTTGCACAGCAGCTTAGGAAGGGGGAGGCAGTTAGGGAGATAGGGAAAGTAAAGGACGGAGATGGGAACCTGGTTGGTGATTCAGTAGGGGTGAATAAGGCGTTTAGCGTTTTCTACAGCAGGCTGTACAGGTCGGAACCCTCTACGGGACCGGAGAGGATGAGGCACTTCTTGGAGGGGTTGAATTTCCCAAAGGTGGAAGGGAGCGGGTAGAAGGGCTGAGGGCCACAATCGGGCTGGAAGAGATAGTGGAGGGCTTGAAGGCCATGCAGGTGGGTAAGGCCCCGGGTCCAGACGGGTACCCAGTGAAGTTTTATAAAACGTTCTCTGGGATATTGGGGCCGGTGTCATTGAGCATGTTCAATGAGGCAAGGGAAAGAGGGGTGTTGCCCCCGACGATGTCACAGGCAACAATTTCGCTGGTTCTTAAGCGGGACAAGAATCGGAGCTGGGTGGGTCCTACAGGCCGATCTTCCCTGTTGAATGTAGATGCTGTTTTGTTACGTTTCCTTTGTGACATAAGCGGCTTCCTTGCATTGCATTTGTCAAGGAAGGTCGAGACGTGTAAATAACTTTAACACATTTATTTACACTATGTACACTTTTATAACTTGAGTTCGACACTACTGCTAATCCTATTATAGCTACCTAACTTGCTAACCATCTGCTGTCTTCCACATGGTGGGTGTAATAATGAATCAACCCTGTGCCTCTCCTCACTGACTGTCTCCACTGGCCGAAGGGGCTGATCATGTGTGTCGTGTCCTTTATGTATCGGTTGGTGTAATGCCCCCCTGTGGTCGTGTCACCTCTTTGTGTATCGTGAATGTCCAGTGGTCGCCTCCCATGTAGCTTATCTATTGGTTGAGTGTGTGTGTGTGATGTTTCTGGTGCTCCCTCTAGTGTCTGTCTAGCTTGCATGTATTTAGTGATGCACATCACCACATCCTCCCCTTTTTATATGTTCATATTTTCTGTACACTTTAAGAAAAACTGAACAAAGAACAGGTCGAGAAGGTAAGGTATATACAAGTCATGGGAACGGTGATTAAACAATAAATCCAAATCATTCATGTGAGTCCATAAACCATCAATCATCATGGTCAAATGTCTCTCTTGGTTATGAACGCCATCAACAGGAACCAAGAAGTGGTCGAATCACTGCGCTGTCCGCTTTGGAGTCTTTTTCTTTTTTTTATGTTTGTGGTGGTGCTGTCGGATGGCATCTTGTAGCTGATAGGTCGTTGACATTGAAGAGGTACCATCAACAGTATCATTCAAGGTCATGGATGTGCCAGATGTTGAAGTCGGATGAGACTGTGCATACTGGTTCTGGCCACATGCTGTGCTGGAAGGGTGATTCTGCTGAGAAGTGTTGAAGCATGTCGATTTGGAGACAGAATTGCTGCTCGCATCAATGTCTGGTGATGGTGTGAAACTAGAACCTTGCATCTGATAGGAATATGCTGTCTGGCCAGGCTGTGGTGCAGCAAATCCTGGGCAGTAACTAAGGCATCCAGTCTGTAGTGCAGATTGCGCTGGCGGTAGACCTCCTTCGGTCTTGATTCCATTAGTGGGTACTCCGTAGTGCTGGCCTCTTTGAGAATATGCTGCATAGACTGCTGGCTGCTGCAGGCTTGAATACTGGGTTTGTCCAGCATGAGCTGTCAGTGGCTGCACTACTGGTGTGGAAAAAATGTGTGGACATAGCTGTGGTGAAAATTGGTGTATTCCTCTTGGACTGTAGCTGCTGCTTGTTATTGCTGACCCAGTGTGATTGTCACGTGATCCATCTCCTGTCGTTGTGGCATCTGCTGTCACCCTGAGCATGCCATCACTGAGGTTGCGACACTGCCTGTCTGGAGTAAAGTCTGGCTTACGTGAATCAGAGTCGGCGTTTGGTTGCTCCCCATCTGGAGTCTGGTCTGTTTTTTGTTGATGCTCCCCGTCCGGAGTCTTAGCAGGTTCACTGGAGTCAGCTGAGATTTCTTGAAGCTGCACTTCTGGAGTCGGAACATGCAGGAATGCATTGACTAGTGGAGAGGTTCGAGCAATTGAGGGTGGAAGTAGTGTGGTGTCACCGTAGTCACCAGTGGTCCCACCGTGATCGTCGAGTGCCTCTTTACGCACTAGCTGAGGTCTGTCACTTTGCACCTTTTGCATGGGAAGTGGGATGCTGTCGTCACTCGTTTCACATACCGTGGGTAGATCCTCAGTAGCTGCTTGCTGTTCACTAGGGTTGGGTAAATTGTCAGAGTTTTCATCTGGTGGTGCAAACCATGTGGGTGGACTGTCATTGTCTTGCCGTTGTCCTTCATTTGGGCATTTCTTCTTTGGAATTTTAAATCTTCCCCCAGACATTACAGAACCTTATTCATTTCCCTCAATTTCTCCCGTATGTAGGGCATCAAATGTTGGATCCAATGTTTCTTTCGTCATTGTACTAGTTTCCAAAGAACAGTCCGTTTCAATTTTCTTCTCAGTTACTTCATATGTATCCTTTTCTAATGTACATGCCTTCATAGTCTCTGGGTCTGATTTTGCTGGGACTGGCATAGTCACAGTCTCTCTTTTACTGTTCTCAATTGCCCACATTCTACTCCCCAGACATAAATGCTTAATCTCTGGAGTTAATGTGGTACAATGGATAATCGGGTCGACCTTATCTGCATCTTCACCATCACTGGAAAGCACAATTGGTTCATTTGAAACTGCTGCGGGTTTTAAGTGCTATATCTGGCTACTCGATGTCGGTGTCCTCAGGATTCTTGCTCCAATGTTCTGCTCATTTATCAGTGGAGTGTGCATAAGTTCAATGCAATTAATATTCCCATCAGGGTTTGAAGAGTCATTACTGACTAACTGCTGGTCTCTGAAGTTGGGACTTTGCGGTTTTGTGTTGAAGGGAGACAGTTGTCCCTGCTGTAGATATGATTCAGGTTGTGTTATTTCCATTAAATGAGGATCAATGTCTTGTCCATTTTTTCGATCCGTACTAAAGCAACGGCAATTTTCAGTCTGCTCCTTGCAAGTTAGACATACAAGTAATTTCTTTAGCAAATCCTCAGCATCCTTCTGTGACTGTACAGCATTATTAATATCTCTTCGGCTATAATGATCCTGAAGGTCAGCGCATAATCCTTTTTTCTTCGGGCTTGGAAGAGGCGATTCCTTTGGCTTGTCTTCATTTGGGCTTGAACAGTCATCAGCGCTGTGCCCTTCATTGTAGCATGATAGACCGTCATGGTCGTCCTGCTGTGCAGTGGAGCGTGGTAGACTGTTATAGCCTTTTTGCTGTTTACGTGAGCATGGCAGACTTGCATCATCTGCCGCTAGTTGGTCAGAGGAGGTTGCTAGACCGTCATGGTCTTGTTCCTGCAAGGACTGCGCATTGGAGTCTTGCGTTGCTTCCCTCGTAGGGTCGGGAACCCTGAGCGGGGCGTGGACCACGCTCTGTGTGGCAGCAGGCCGCTCTCTGTGGGCTTGTACCGCTTTCTGTCTCTTAATTTCAGGCTGCATCATTATCCTGCACTGATGAGTTGGGACGTCGTATCTGCTGGGTTGAAGATCCTCAGATCCGAAAAGTGAATCCGCATCTGCGTCGGATTCAATGCGGGGGTCGCCAATGTGCAACACGAAAGGTTCGTCCGGGTTGTAGCCGTCTAGGACCATGGAGCTGTCATTGGGCTCGCGAGGTCCGGAAAAAATGTAAAGATCAGTATCGAAGTATTCGAGGTCGGAATCATCAGTTTGTGCGTAGGTAACTGCTTGTTGCAGGGTTCTTCGGAGGTTAAATTCATTTCCTGGTTCAATTTGAGGCATTGTGCTGTCATTCCAGGTGAAGGAAGGTTGTTTTACAGCTTTTGAAGATTTTTTCTTTGATTTGGGACGTTTCCCCTTTAAATTGGATTTGGGATGTTTCCCCTTTAAATTGGTGCGGTCTGGGGCCTCTGATGTCATAACGCGCGTGACGTAGCACGTAGGAAGCAATTGCGCATGCGCAGATCGCTGTTCCTTTACCGATGGCCGTTTTCTTGATTGCGCATGCGCAAACGAACCTTCCGGTTCGGCGCACTTCTCGCGCAACTGTGCTGGTGTAGTCCCTTTAGCAAGATAGCCGCCGACCTCGACCCAAATCGCTCTCAGGTCCGGGATTTCGGCCTCCAGGATTTCGGCCTCGAGGTGAGTACTGGCGCTTCTCTTACCTTTCCTTGCCGATTGGAGTGTGTTTTCCTCACAGTATTTGCCGAATTTGTCCAGGACTTCCTGGAAGTCGTACCTGTTTTGCCCCTTGGAGAACTTGAATTTGTTAAAGATTTCTTCTGCTCTTGCACTGGCGAGGGTGAGGAGAAACTCAATTTTTACATCATCGGCCAGGTCTTGAAGTTCGGCTGCCACCAGGTAGAATTCTAACGTTTGCCGGAATCGCTGCCAGTTTTCGCGGAGATCGCCGTGGCACTGGAGCGGCTGCGGAATCGGGAGCCTGTACATCTTGCCTGGGTATTGCTGGTTGTCTCTGTACGCTGAGGTATGGCTATCTGGATTTAAGCAGTTCACTACTGGTACCATGTTTTGTTATGTTTCCTTCGTGACATAAACGGCTTCCTTGCATTGCATTTGTCAAGGAAGGTCGAGACGTGTAAATAACTTTAACACATTTATTTACACTATGTACACTTTTATAACTTGAGTTCGACACTACTGCTAATCCTATTGTAGCTACCTAACTTGCTAACCATCTGCTGTCTTCCACGTGGTGGGTGTAATAATGAATCAACCCTGTGCCTCTCCTCACTGACTGTCTCCACTGGCCGAAGGGGCTGATCATGTGTGTCGTGTCCTTTATGTATCGGTTGGTGTAATGTCCCCCTGTGGTCGTGTCACCTCTTTGTGTATCGTGAATGTCCATTGGTCGCCTCCCATGTAGCTTATCTATTGGTTGAGTGTGTGTGTGTGATGTTTCTGGTGCTCCCTCTAGTGTCTGTCTAGTTTACATGTATTTAGTGATGCACATCACCACAGATGCCAAGTTGCTGGCCAAAATCTTGTCATCCAGGATCGAGGATTGTGTTCCAGACGTTATTGTGGAGGACCAGACGGGGTTTGTTAAGGGCAGGCGGTTGGGTGGCCAATGTAAGAAGGCTGTTAAATGTGATCATGATGTGGAGGTAGTGATCGCAATGGATGCAGAAAAGACTTTTGATCGGGTAGAATGGGACTATCTGTGGGAGATACTGGGACATTTCGGATTTGGGCGGGGCTTTATTGACTGGGTAAGGTTGCTGTATCAGGCTCCTGTGGCAAGTGTACGGACAAATAGGACAACATCGGACTATTTTAGACTGCACCGGGGAACGAGACAGGGATGCCCCCTCTCCCCACTGTTGTTTGTGCTGGCTATAGAGCCGTTGGCAATTGCTCTGAGAGCCTCGAGAGACTGGTCCGGGGGGGGGGGGGGGGGGTGGAGCACAGGGTTTCGCTCTATGCGGATGACCTGCTTCTGTACGTTTCGGACCCAATAGAGGGGATGGAAGAAATAATTTGGACTCTAGGGGAATTTGGCCGGTTTTCGGGGTATAAGCTTAATATGGGAAAGAGTGAGATGTTTGTGGTCCAGGCGAGGGGACAGGAGATTAGGTTAGTAGAGGGAAGCTTTAGGTACCTAGGCATCCAAGTGACGCAGGAATGGGATCGGCTGCTGAAATTGAATCTAGCCCGGCTGATGGACCAAATGAAAGACGATTTTCGGAGATGGGACACGCTTCCGTTGTCTCTGGCTGGGAGGGTGCAAACGGTGAGGTTGAATGTCCTCCCGAGATTCCTATTTATATTTCTGTGTCTCCCCATCTTTATTCCGCGGTCCATTTTTAAGCGGGTCAACACAGTGATCACGGGATTCGTCTGGGCGGGCAGGACCCCGCGAGGAAGGAAGGTAATGCTTGCGCGGAGTCGGGGAGAGGGCGGGCTGGCACTGCCAAATTTTAGCAAGTATTATTGGGCGGCTAATATAGCCAAGATCAGGAAGTGGGTGGGGGGGGGGAGGGGTCAGCATGGGAGTGTATGGAGGCGGCTTTATGTAAGGGCACCGGTTTGGGGGCGTTGGTAACTGCGCCTCTGCCGTTCCCGCCGGCACGGTACTCCAGTGGTGGTGGTGGCCCTGAGAGTTTGGGGCCAGAGGAGGCGGCATGTGGGAGCAATGGGAGCATCGGTCTGGGCCCCAATCTGTGATAATCACCGGTTTGCCCCAGGGTGTATGGACGGGGAGTTCCGGTCATGGCAGAGAGCGGGGATTGAGTGGGTGGGGGATATGTTCATAGAGGGGAGCTTTCCGAGTGTGAAGGCGTTGGAGGAAAAGTTTGGGTTGGCGAGGGGAAACAAATTCAGGTATCTGCAGGTGCGGGACTTCCTTCGTAAACAGGTGTCAACCTTCCCGCTCCTACCGCTAAGGGGGATTCAGGACAGGGTAGTTTCCAGAGGGTGGGTAGGAGAAGGGAGCTTCTCGGACATTTATAAAGAGCTTATGGGGTCGGAGGAGATGCAGACCGAGGAGCTGAAGCTGGGAGGAGGAGCTGAGAGGTGAGATAGAGGATGGTCTGTGGGCAGACGCGTTGAGTAGAGTCAACACGTCCGCAACATGGGCAGCACGGTAGCATGGTGGTTAGCACAATTGCTTCACAGCTCCAGGGTCCCAGAGATTCCCGGCTTGGTTCACTGTCTGTGCAGAGTCTGCACGTTCTCCCCGTGTATGCGTGGATTTCCTCTGGGTGCTCCGGTTTCCTCCCACAGTCCAAAGATGTGCAAGGTTAGGTGGATTGGCCATGCTAAATTGCCCTTAGTGTTCAAAATTGCCCTTAGTGTTCAAAATTACCCTTAGTGTTGGGTGGGGTTACTGGGTTATGGGGATAGGGTGGAGACGTGGGCTTGGGTAGGGTGCTCTTTCAAAGAGCCGGTGCAGACTCGATGGGCTGAATGGCCTCCTTCTGCACTGTAAATTCTATGATTCTATGAACATGTGCCAGGCTCAGCCTGATACAATTTAAGGTTGTTCTCTGGGGGTACATGACAGTCGCCCGGATGAGCAGATTCTTTGGGGTGGAGGACAGGTGCGCAAAATGTGCGGGAGGACCGGCGAACCATGTCCACATGTTTTGGACATGTCGAACGCTTAGGGGATTTTGGCAGGGGTTTGCGAACGTCATATCCACGGTGTTAAAAACAAGGGTGGCGCTGAGTCCAGAGATGGCGATTTCCGGTGTGTTGGAAGATCTGGGAATCCAGGAGTAGAAAGAGGCAGACGTTCTGGCCTTTGCCTGGCTATCGGACATGGCTATTTTTCTCTGTTTGGGGAAAATCAAGTTCGCTTCGAGAGGGTCACTGTTAGGGTTCACCCGGAGGTGGCAACCGTTCGTCGACTTCTTTACGGGAAATTAATCGTCAGCAGATGGGGGGGGGGGGGGGAGTAGTTTAGATTAGAGTAGGGGGTCAATAAGCGTGGGACCTGTACGAGAGGTAAATGGCTTTTGCACTATGTTTATGCTTTCATGTTTATTTTGTTGTTACTATCCCAAAAATACCTGAATAAAATGTTTATTAAAACAAAAAAAGAAATGTACCTTTAAGAAATGGGTGTTTATCAGTGATGTTAGAGTGGGTGGAGCTGGGCTGTCTGTCAGCTTTTTACTTTCATTTTAGGCTGTTTGCTGCAGGGTGTGTTTTAGTTTCATTTTCAGGGTTGGAGCTGAAGCCAGACAGAGCAGGTGTAATGTTGATCTCTCTACCATGAAAAGACTATCTCTTGATCATTTAGTGAATTCAGAATTATAAATGTTCTCAGTAGTGAATGTAAACGTAATGTGCTTCTGTTAAAATGTGTTTCTTTTGTCTTCTTGATGTTGTTTGGGAAGTTATTAAGGATTACTTAGTGTTGTATTATTTGGGGGTTGTATTTGAATTAATGGTTGCTAAGATGTTCACTGTATGTTTTAAAAGGTTAACTTGAGTTCATAGAATAAACATTGTTTTGCTTTAAAAGATACTTTTCCATTTCTGCTGTACCACACCTGTAGAGTGGGCCGTGTGCTCCCCATACCATAATCTACTAAAGTTGTGGGTCAGGTGAATTCCATGATACATTTTGGGGTTCTCTAAACCCTGGCCCATAACAAATTGGGGGCTCGAGGGGGATAAAAGTCTATCTATTGGATTGGCTTAGTGAACTTAAAGACAGTGAGGGATGAACATATTGTGGTTGCTTATCAGGTGTGGTATTCTAGTTTAAGTGGGGAGTGTGTTGTGGACAATGGCTCTTTCAGAGGCTCTGACGTTTTTGGGGGTGGAGACGATCACATGCAGTACCTTACGGATTTGGCAAAGACATTGCAGTTAACATTACCTGACAAAATCCGAAAAGGTGAGGTAATTATGGCGGTAGCTAAGGATTTAAAGTTTCTTGAGATACAGTCTGACTCATTAGAAGTGGCAAAGATACAGTTGCAGATTAAGCAACTTGAACATGAGAAAGAATTAAAGCAGCTTCAATACGAAAGAGAGGAAAAAGAGAGAGAGCAAAAAAGGAAAAGAGATAGCGAGGAAAAAGAAAAGGAGAGAGAAGAAAGGAGAAAAGAAAGAATAGCCCTAGCAGAACAAAAAGAAAGAGAAACGGAGATACAGATCAGGGAAAAAGATAAAGAGAGAGAGTTTGAACTTCAGAAATTGGCCATGAAACATGACAGTCAGTTAAAATTGGTAGACATAAAGGGAAACGTACAGTTGGATGATAGTGATGAGGATAGTGAAAAAGAGCGTCATAGTCGAAGGCTTGGTGGGGATCTATTTAAATATGTCCAAGCATTGCCAAAGTTTGAGGAGAAGGAGGTGGAAGCCTTTTTCATTTCATTTGAGAGGGTAACTAAACAAATGAAATGGCCACAGGCCATGTGGGTATTATGATTCAAACAAAGCTGATAGGTAGGGCTAGTGAAGTGCTTGCATCACTACCGGAGGAGGTACCTGGGACGTATGAGGAGGAGAAAAAATCCATCTTAGGTGCATATGAACTAGTGCCTGAAGCTTACAGACAAAGGTTTAGAAATTTAAGGAAAGTTTTTGCTCAAACATACGTGGAGTTTGAAAGGATCAAACAGAGTAATTTTGATAGGTGGATAAGGGCTTTGAAAATATACCAAACGTATGAAGCTCTCAGAGAAATTATACTTTTGGAGGAGTTTAAAAATTCAATTCCTGATGTAGTGAGAACTCATGTGGAAGAGCAGAGAGTTAAAACTGCGAGATTAGCAGCAGAAATGGCAGATGATTATGAATTAGTTCATAAATCAAAGCTTGGTTTCTGACATCAGTTTCAGACTGTGAGGGGTAGAAACTGGGGACATGAGAAATACTCAAGTGGTAAAAGTAAAGGTGATCTGATGGGAGATAATAAGGAGAGTGTACCTCAGATTAAAAAATAAATCCAGGAGGGTGGAAGAGACATGAAAACTTTCAAATGTTTTCACTGTAATAAACTAGGCCATGTAAAGTCACACTGTTGGTGGTTGAAGAAAGTCACTGGGAAGGCTGATGTGGTAAAACAGGATAAGACAGTGGGGTTTGTTAAAGTGGTAAAGGAAAGTCCAAGTGAAGCGAAGGAGGTGCAAAAGATTGTACAGCCTGATCAAGAGGTGATTGCTAAGAAGGTGCCAGATCTCTTTAAAGAATTTACTTGTGTGGGTAAAGTTTACTCATGTGTATCAGGAGGAGCAGGTAAAGAAGTCACAATTTTAAGAGATACAGGAACTAGTCAATCTTTAATGGTAAGAGAGAGGAGTTATGTAGTTTGGGAAGAATGTTGCCAGAAAAGGAGGTAATATGTGGAATTCAGGGTGAGAGGAGTAGTGTTCCATTATATAAGGTAAGGTTGGAAAGTCCAGTGAAGAGTGGTGAAGTGGTAGTAGGAGTAATAGAGAAACTATCTTGTCCAGAAATGCAGTTTATCTTGGGTAATGATATAGCTGGATCGCAGGTGGGAGTGATGCCTACTGTGGTTGATAAGCCAGTGCAAAATAAGACAATTGAAATGCTGAACGATGAATATCCTGGGATTATTCTGGATTGTGTGGTAACAAGGTCGCAAAGTCACAGGTTAAGACGAGGAGAAATCAAAGAGTGAAGATGAGATTGAAGTGCAATTATCAGAAACGATTTTTGATCAGATGGTTGAAAAAGAACAAGAATAGGCGGAGGATGAGGCAGTTATTTTTAGTTCAGGAAAATTGGCGGAGTTACAACAGAAAGATGTAGAAATAAAACGGATGTATCAGAAAGCATATACTGAAGAGGAATCTGAGTGGATACCAGAGTGTTATTACCATAAAAGTGATGTTTTGATGAGAAAATGGAGACCTGTACATATGCAGGCGGATGAAAAGTGGGCAGAAGTTCATCCAGTAGTATTGCCGGTAGGGTATAGAAAGGAGGTGTTGCGAGTTGCACATGAGGTACCAGTGGGAGGTTATTTGGGAATGAAGAAAACTCAAGCTAATATCCAAAAACATTTTTATTGGCCTGGACTACATAAAGATGTAGTTAAATTTTGCCAATCATGTCACACATGTCAAGTGATAATGAAACCTCAAGCAGTGATAAAACCAGCACCCTTAATACCCATTCCAGCATTTGAGGAACCTTTTACAAGGGTCCTAATTGATTGCATAGGACCGCTTCCTAAAACAAAAAATGGGAATCAATATCTTTTGACAATAATGGATGTGTCTACTTGGTTTCCTTCCAGAGGCCATTCCAGTACGTAATATTACACCTGAAAAGATTGTGGAGGAGTTACTTAAATTCTTTACTAGATATGGACTACCCACAGAAATACAATCAGATCAAGGATCAAATTTTACCTTAAGGTTATTCAAAGAAGTTATGGATAGCTTAGGAATAAAACAATTTAAATCAACTGAGTACCATCCAGAATTGCAGGGAGCGTTAGAAAGGTGGCATCAGACATTAAAGACAATGTTGAGGGCTTATTGTCACAATTATCCAGAGGACTGGGATAAAGGAATTCCATTCATACTGTTTGCAATTAGGGATGCACCTAACGAGTCAACCGAATTTAGTCCTTTTGAACTAATTTTTGGTCATGACGTAAGAGGACCACTTAAATTGATTAAGGAAAAATTGGTGAGTGAGAAATCAGAACTTACATTATTGGATTACATGTCAAATTTTAGGGAACGATTAAATAGAGCAGGTGAATTGGCTTGACAGCATTTGAAAGTTGCACAAAATGTGATGAAACGGGTTGCGGACAAGAAATCCAAAGTTCGTAGTTTTGCCGGTGGAGTTAAAGTTTTAGTGCTGTTACCAATGGTAGATAGGCTTTTAAAAGCTAGGTTTTGTGGACCTTATGAGATTGAAAGGAAATTAAGTGAGGTGAATTATGTGGTAAAAACACCAGATAGAAGGAAGAATCACCGAGTGTGCCATGTGAATATGCTTAAAAGGTACTTTGAAAGGGAAGGAGAGAAAAAGGAGGTTTTAATGATTCTAATTCAAAGTGACAAACAAAATCCAGATGACTGTGGATTTGACATACCTCAAATTAAATTGGAAAATGAGGATGTTCTTAAAAGTTGGGATAATTTGTTGAGTTACCTTCCAGAGAAAAACGGACTGACCTGGAAGAGTTATTGATATCACATGGGCAAGTTTGTGTTGATAAATTGGGAAGTACTAAAATGGCTATACATGATGTAGATGTGGGAAAGGCTGTTCCAATCAAACAACATCAAGATAGACTTAACCCTTTAAAATTGGCACAGGTTAACAAAGATATTGAGAGTATACTTAAAAATGGCATAATTGAAGTGGGTTGCAGCCAATGGAGCTCACCCATAGTGATGGTACCAAACCCAGACGGTACCCAATGGTTGTGTGTGGACTATAGAAAGGTTAATGCAGTTATCCTATCCCACGTTTGGAGGATTGCATTGAGAAAGTGGGACAATCAGCTTTTATTTCCAAATTGGATTTACTTAAAGGTTACTGGCAGGTACCTTTATCCGAAAGAACAAAGGAGATTTCAGCTTTCGTGACTCCAAATGGTATATACCAATTCAAAGTTATGCCATTTGGCATGAAAAATGCCCCAGCCACATTTCAACGGTTAACTAACAAATTTGTTTCAGGATTACCCAAATGTGCGGTATATATCGGCGATCTGGTTAATTTTCAGCCAGACATGGACAGAACATTTCAAACATCTGATGGAGTTATTCGATCGACTTCAGGAGGCGGGTTTGGTGATAAACCTCGCCAAAAGTGAATTCGGAAAAGCCCAAATCACTTTCCTTGGCCATACAATCGGACAGGGTCGAATGGTCACACGAGGTGTGAGACCAACAGTTATTGAGGAGTTTCCGATACCCTCAAGACGAAGGGAAATAATGCAATTTCTTGGCATGAGTGAATTTGATCGAACATTTGTGCAACAGTTTTGTAGCGTGATTGCGCCACTGATGGACTTGCTGAAGAAGCGTCGAAAATTTCAATGGACAGCGGAGTTTCAACAAGCATTTGACTGCCTGAAAGCTGCGATAACCATGTGTCGGAGAATTACAAGGGACTCTGTGATCAGATTGAACTAAAGTATCTGACTTTAAAGAGTCATGCCAAGGCGTAGAGAAATGGATGGATCATGCAGAGACCTTCTTGTTCAAAGAGACTGTCAATTGAGACGGATTTCAGTTGAAGGAAGAAGAACAAAAAAAAGAGTGGACTATATTATTACACCTGTTTGCGTGTGTTGTTTTTTGAAACAAAAAAGTATATTTACTGTGTGCATTTCTTAAAGGATAGTGAAAAGGTGAAAAATGAAACCATCTTGAAGTTGATGGTTTATTTTTTTTTCTTGGGGGGAGGTGTCATGTAAGAGTACGTTTAAGAAATGGGTGTTTAAGAAATGTATCTTTATGAAATGGGTGTTTATCAGTGATGTTAGAGTGCGGGTGGAGCTGGGCAGACTGTCTGTCAGCTTTTTACTTTTGTTTTAGGCTGTTGGCTGCAGGGTGTGTTTTAGTTTCATTTTCAGGGTTGGAGCTGGAGCCAGACAGAGCAGGTGTAATGTTGATCTCTCGGCCATGAAAAGACTATCTCTTGATCATTTGGTGAATTCAGAATTATAAATGTTCTCAGTCGTGAATGTAAACCTAATGTGCTTCTGTTAAAAGGTGTTTATTTTGTCTTCTGGATGTTATTTGGGACGTTATTAAGGATTACTTAGTGTTGCATTCTTTGGGGGTTGTATTTGAGCTAATGGTTGCTAAGATGTTCACTGTATGTTTTAAAAGGTTAACTTAAGTTCATAGAATAAACATTGTTTTGCTTTAAAAAATACTTTTCCATTTCTGCTGTACCACACCTGTAGAGTGGGCCATGTGCTCCCCATACCACAATCTATTAAAAGTTGTGTCAGGTGAATTCCATGATACACTTTGGGGTTCTCTAAACCCTGGCCCATAACACGATGGACCTTCGCTGACCTCAGGATCCATTCCTTGTCTTGGTACCTGTGGAACCTGACGATGATTGACCGTGACGGCTCCCCAGATTGGGGTTTCTGCCTAAGTGACCAATGGGGCCGGTCCAATTTGGGTGGGGATGGCAATCCCCCCCTCCCCTACCATATTCCCTAACATCTTGGGCATATAGTCCTTCGGGTTTGGGCTCTTCAGACCCCCTGGCAGTGCAACAATTCTTAAATTTTGCTATCTAGTGCGGTTTTCCAGATTGTTCACCTTGGCCTTCAACGTTTTATGCTCATTAGCCAGCTACGCCAATTCCTCCTCCAGTGAAAACAACTCAGTCACTCTTGGCTGAGAGTGTCACCTCCACCTTGTATCACCATGCCTTGCTCCTTTACCTTCCGATCTGTCTTCTCTAAGGCCGCACAGATGGGGGGTAGAGATTGTTCGATTGCCTTCTCAAGGTCCTCAGAGACCAACTGCCGCTGCTTCTTGGTTTCATCTGCCAAGATGTTTACTAGCGTCTCGGCGTCCATGGAGAAGCCAGAGTTGCAGCAGGAGCCTCCATCATTTCTCCACCAAAAAGGCTCGAGGGGCTTCTGAGTCCGACAATGATTCTTTGTCCATCTGCTCCCTTGTATTATACTTGTTGAGCATTACTTTTATGTGGGGACCTCATTGCATCAAACTACTCAAATTCCCCCCCAAAACATCACCCATACACAGGGCAAAAAATGCCAAAAACAAGATACCCTGGTGGGAGCCACCGTGTGACTGCTCATCACATAGCTGCCACTGGAAGTCAACTCCAGTCATCTTAAACACTCTTTCTGTCCAATTCCCCTGTTATCTAGACTGTAACTTGTACTTCAGGAAGCCTGCCTCTTTGCAGCTCCCTTCCTGTCCAGTCTTTCTTCTGGCAAAGTTGAGGGATGTTCACTCCACAAGATCCTGTCTCCAATTGCCCACAAATTCTGCTGAAACTAAAACATAAAAGTTTAAAACATAAGCAACACCGCTTCTGTATTTATTTACTCTTCATGTCTTAGCCCTCTCTAAGCACAATACAATTGAAGAAGATAGATGGTATGTATGGAGTGTCACAATTCAAAGTTGTTCCTGTGAATAAAACCTCATTGTTGAATAATGATACAGATGAACAAAAAACTGATATAACAAACCCCCACGCATACAAACATTGTTGTCCAGCATGAATCTGACTGTAGGTTTAAACCTTCCAGCCACAGAAACATTACATTAAACACACTAAAACTATTTCTAATTTCTAATGTTTACCAATACAAATACAACCTTTCTTTTTCTAACACTGTCCCCTTTGAAACAATGAAATCTTAGTAATCATAATGATAATCAGGGTGGCACAGTGGTTACCATTGCTGCCTCACAGTGCCAGGGACCCGCGTTTGATTCCAAACTTGGGTGACTGTGTGGAGTTTTCACATTCTCCCTGGGTCTGCCTGGGTTTCCTCAAGGTACTCTGGTTTCCTCCCACATTCCAAAGATATGCAGGTTAGGTGGATTGGCCATGCTAAATTGCCCCTTTGTGCCAAACTTTAGGTGGGTTTCAAGGATTGGGCCTGGTTGAGGTGCTCTTTCAGTGGGTTAGTGCAGACTTGATGGGCTGAATGGTCTCCTTCTACACTGTAGAATTCTGTGGTTCTATGAAGATTTCTTTACACTGGTGTTACAGCCACTTTACAAAAACGTAATATGACAAATCTCTAACCACACAACTTATTACATCATACAAGTACAGTTTTCTACGTTCACAATTACATGTCACATTATTTGAACTTGAGATCTTGTTCATCCCAGTCCCATTTTAAACAAGTTCTTTTCAATCAGTTTGAGCCATGACAATTACTTCCTCTCTCTGAAGTTTCATAGTTTGTTCTAACCCTTCAGCTTTTGTGCAAAATTTCTGAACTACCTCAGTCCAGTTCTCAGTTGAGTTTGAATGGTCTTTGGCAAACTGTTCACTTGCCTTTCCTCCAACTACTACATCTTGTGTAGTATCACCAACAAGCATTTGTAAAACAGAGTCTCTGGTCATTGACTCAGAAAGATCACTTTCCAATGTCAGCACTTCTGGTTCACAATTCATACTTTCCAACTTTGTAAGTACTTCAGTTGTTTTCTTATTGTCCGTTACTGACTTTGCTATCATCAGTAATATTACCTGGATCAGTTCCTTGCTCAGCTGTATCAGTATTCAACAATTAGTTTGTATTCATAAGAACAACTTTCAAATTGCGACACTCCATACCTTTGAAGTTCACAAATCTCAATATTCTTCTCATGACGAAGTTCTAACAGTTTGTTAATTTTGCTTTTTAATTCTGAATTCAACCAATTATTCAAATTTACCAGAACCTCATTTTCTTGTTCAAGGCATTTCTCACAATACTTCATAAATACTACTGATGGTTGAAGTTCACCAAGTTTTAACAGAAGATAAACCTTTGCTAGGTTTGCTTTTTCAAGTTTATCTTTAAGACAGTTCAAATTCTCAGTCAAATGTTTCACTTTTCATGACTGATTCTCAATTGTTCTCATCAGTTCTCCTTTTTAGTTTAAAAATGCCTCTTTCATGTGTGAAAGGTGATTTTCTCTGTTAATCAGATTTTCTTTCAATTTCTGTTACCTGTAATAAGTGTCTCATCTTTCTCCATGTGGTTTTCAAAAGTTTATTAAGATCACCATGATCAACTGGCTATTGCAATACAGTTGTCATCACATTATGTCTCCACAAGCCAAATCATTACCTCGGATGAAATATATTCCTCCATTAGGTAATTTAATAATAATTCCCATGATAACAGTTCAATTTACAAAGTTACTTCTTAAATTAACGTTACACAAAGAAACAAGTTCATCCCTTCCATTAGTACCTCTTACCTCCATAAAACTGCCTATATCATCGGCTACAAAGAACAAACAAAGAACAAAGAAAAGTACAGCACAGGAACAGGCCCTTCAGCCGTCCAAGCCCGTGCCAACCATGCTGCCCGACTAAACTACAATCTTCTACACTTCCTGGGTCCGTATCTCTCTATTCCCATCCTATTCATGTATTTGTCAAGATGCCCCTTAAATGTCACTATCGTCCCTGCTTCCACCACCTCCTCCGGTAGCGAGTTCCAGGCACCCACTACCCTCTGTGTAAAAACTTGCCTCGTACATCTACTCTAAACCTTGCCTCACGCACTTTAAACCTATGCCCCCTAGTAATTGACCCCTCTACCCTGGGGAAAAGCCTCTGACTATCCACTCTGTCTATGCCCCTCATAGTTTTGGAGACCTCTATCAGGTTGCCCCTCAACCTCCATCGTTCCAGTGAGAACAAACCAAGTTTATTCAACCGCTCCTCATAGCTAATGCCCTCCATACCAGGCAACATTCTGGTAAATCTCTTCTGCACCCTCTCTAAAGCCTCCACATCCTTCTGGTAGTGTGGCGACCAGAATTGAACACTATACTCCAAGTGTGGCCTAACTAAGGATCTATACAGCTGCAACATGGCTTGCCAATTCTTATACTCAATGCCCCGGCCAATGAAGGCAAGCATGCCGTATGCCTTCTTGACTACCTTCTCCACCTGTGTTGCCCCTTTCAGTGACCTGTGGACCTGTACACCTAGATCTCTCTGACTTTCAATACTCTTGAGGGTTCTACCATTCACTGTATATTCCCTACCTGCATTAGACCTTCCAAAATGCATTACCTCACATTTGTCCGGATTAAACTCCATCTGCCATCTCTCCGCCCAAGTCTCCAAACAATCTAAATCCTGCTGTATCCTCTGACAGTCCTCATCGCTATCCGCAATTCCACCAACCTTTCTGTCGTCTGCAAACTTACTAATCAGACCAGTTACATTTTCCTCCAAATCATTTAAATATACGACAAACAGCAAAGGTCCCAGCACTGATTCCTGCGGGACACCACTAGTCACAGCCCTCCAATTAGAAAAGCACCCTTCCATTGCTACTCTCTGCCTTCTATGACCTAGCCAGTTCTGTATCCACCTTGCCAGCTCACCCCTGATCCCGTGTGACTTCATCTTTTGTACTAGCCTACCATGAGAAACCTTGTCAAAGGCCTTACTGAAGTCCATATAGACAACATCCACTGCCCTACCTGCATCAATCATCTTTGTGACCTCCTCGAAAAACTCTATCAAGTTAGTGAGACACGATCGCCCCTTCACAAAACCATGCTGCCTCTCACTAATACGTCCATTTGCTTCCAAATGGGAGTAGATCCTGTCTCGAAGAATTCTCTCCAGTAATTTCCCTACCACTGACGTAAGGCTCACCGGCCTTTAGTTCCCTGGATTATCCTTGCTACCCTTCTTAAACAGAGAAACAACATTGGCTATTCTCCAATCCTCCGGGACATCACCTGAAGTCAGTGAGGATCCAAAGATTTCTGTCAAGGCCTCAGCAATTTCCTCTCTAGGCTCCTTCAGTATTCTGGGGTAGATCCCATCAGATCCTGGGGACTTATCTACCTTAATATTTTTCAAGACGCCCAACACCTCGTCTTTTGGATCTCAATGTGACCCAGGCTATCTACACACCCTTCTCCAGACTCAACATCTGCTAATCCCTTCTCTTTGGTGAATACTGATGCAAAGTATTAATTTAATACCTCGCCCATTTCCTCTGGCTCCACACATAGACTCCCTTGCCTATCCTTCAGTGGACCAACCCTTTCCCTGGCTACCCTCTTGATTTTTATGTACGTGTAAAAAGCCTTGGGATTTTCCTTAACCCTATTTGCCAATGACTTTTTGTGACCCCTTCTAGCCCTCCTGACTCCTTGCTTAAGTTCCTTCCTACTTTCCTTATATTCCACACAGGCTTTGTCTGTTCCCAGCCTTTTAGCACTGACAAATGCCTCCTTTTTCTTTTTCTTTTTTTTTTTATAAATGTTTTATTGAAATTTTTTTCCCAAACAACAATTTTTCCCCTCTTACAAAGCAAACGCAACAATAACAATACAGAAATTTTAAACAATACACAAGTAACAAAACCCCTTTATCTTTGACCTAAACTAACCCCCACCCCCCCCTCCCCCTGGGTTGCTGCTGCTGGTCATCTGTCTTCCCTCTAACGTTCCCCTAGGTAGTCGAGAAATGGCTGCCACCGCCTGGTGAACCCTTGAGCCGATCCTCTCAGGGCAAACTTTATCTGCTCCAGTTTAATGAACCCCGCCATATCATTTACCCAGGCCTCCAGTCCGGGGGGTTTCGCCTCCTTCCACATGAGTAGGATCCTGCGCCGGGCTACTAGGGACGCAAAGGCCACAACGTCGGCCTCTTTCGCCTCCTGCACTCCCGTCCTTTTTCTTTTTCACGAGACCTACAACATCTCTCGTTATCCAAGGTTCCCGAAAATTGCCATATTTATCCTTCTTCCTCACAGGAACATGCCGGTGCTGAATTCCTTTCAACTGGCACTTGAAAGCCTCCCACATGTCAGATGTTGATTTACCCTCAAACATCCGCTCCCAATCTAGGTTCTTCAGTTCCCGCCTAATATTGTTATAATTAGCCTTCCCCCAATTTAGCATATTCACCCTAGGACCACTCTTATCCTTGTCCACCAGCACTTTAAAACTTACTGAATTGTGGTCACTGTTCCCGAACTGCTCCCCTACTGAAACTTCTACCACCTGGCCGGGCTCATTCCCCAATACCAGGTCAAGTACAGCCCCTTCCCTAGTTGGACTGTCTACATATTGTTTTAAGAAGCCCTCCTGGATGCTCCTTACAAACTCTGCCCCGTCTAAGCCCCTGGCAATATTTGGGAAGTTGAAGTCTCCCATCACCACAACCCTGTAGTTTTTACTCTTTTCCAAAATCTGTCTACATAATCTGCTCCTCTATCTCCCGCTGGCTGCTGGGAGGCCTGTAGTATACCCCCAACATTGTGACTGCACCCTTCTTATTCCTGATCTCTACCCATATAGCCTCACTGCCCTCTGAGGTGTCCTCCCGTAGTACAGCTGTGATATTCTCCCTAACCAGTAGCGCAACTCCGCCACCCCTTTTACATCCCCCTCTATCCCGCCTGAAACATCTAAATCCTGAAACGTTTAGCTGCCAATCCTGCCCTTCCCTCAACTAGGTCTCTGTAATGGCAACAACATCATAGTTCCAAGTACTAATCCAAGCCAGAAGTTCATCTGCCTTACCCGTAATACTTCTTGCATTAAAACATATGCACTTCAGGCCACCAGACCCGCTGTGATCAACAACTTCTCCCTGTCTGCTCTGCCTCAAGCCATACTGTCCCTATTCCCTGGTTCTCCCTCAATACTCTCACCTTCTGACCTATTGCTCCCGTGCCCACCCCCCTGCCATACTAGTTTAAACCCTCCCGCGTGACACTAGCAAACCTCGCGGCCAGGATATTTATGCCTCTCCAGTTTAGATGCAACCCGTCCTTCTTATATAGGTCACACCTGCCCCGGAAGAGCTCCCAGTGGTCCAGATAATGGAAACCCTCCCCCCTACACCAGCTGTTTAGCCACGTGTTTAGCTGCTTTATCTTCCTATTTCTAACCTCACTGGCACGTGGCACAGGGAGTAATCCCGAGATTACAACCCTAGAGGTCCTGTCTTTTAACTTTCTGCCTAGCTCACTGAACTCCTGCTACAAGACCTCATGCCCCTTCCTGCCTATGTCGTTAGTACCAATATGTACAACGACCTCTGCCTGTTTGCCCTCCCCCTTCAGGATGCCCGCTAACCGTTCTGAGATATCCTGGACCCTGGCACCAGGGAGACAACATACCATCCTGGAGTCTCTTTCACATCCACAGAAGCGCCTATCTGTACCCCTGACTATAGAGTCCCCTATGACTATTGCTCTTCTGCGCTTTGACCCTCCCTTCTGAACATCAGAGCCAGCCGTGGTACCACTGCTCTGGCTGCTGCTGTTTTCCCCTGGTAGGCTATCCCCCCTGACAGTATCCAAAGGGGTATACCTGTTTGAGAGGGGGGACAATCACAGGGGATTCCTGCACTGACTGCCTGCCCTTTCTGGTGGTCACCCATTTCTCTGCCTGCACCTTGGGTGTGACCACATTTATATAACTGCTATCTATGATGCTTTCCACCACATGCATGCTCCTACGTGCATCCAACTGCCACTCCAACCGAACCATGCGGTCTGTGAGGAACTCCAGTTGGGTGCACTTTCTGCAGATGAAGCCATCCGGGACGCTGGAAGCCTCCCGGACCTGCCACATCTCACAGTCAGAGCACAGCACCCCTCTAACTGACATTGCGTCAATTAATCAGTAAATTAAAGTTAAAAGTTTTTTTTTAAAGTTACTGTTAACTGTATGTTTCCTGGCACTAGATTTCTACTAAAAATGTGAAAGCTAAATACAGTACTCTCCGATCTCTGGCTTAGATACCCCTCTAAATTATAATTAAGTAATTATGTTTAATTAGTTTACCAATGCTTAATTTTTTTAATTTAGTGTAGATTCCCAACCAGCCAATCAGGTCACAGCTTTTCTGTGATGTCACTTCAGCCCCCCCCCCACCCCCACCACCACATACACAATTTGAAAAGGTAATAAAAGTACAAATGAGTAAAAATCACTTACTTACCTTCTGAGGGTCTCAGATGCTCTCAGGTTCTCTCCCTGCTGATTAAAAGTTACAGGCCAGAAGGAAGAGAGAGATCAAAACAGTAGGGAAAAAGCACCTTCTCCCACTCTGCACCGAATTATCTCACTGCACCAAATTACCAAGTTTCAAATTCCCACTCTGGATGTGTCTGTCTCACTCAGGCTGTGTCTTTTTGACCTGCGCAACGCTTACTGAGTGCGTTTTCTGTCTGTCTTTTATACCGACTTCAGGATGACTCACACTTAAACTTCAAAGAGAAGAATACAATGTGTACCTTTGTGCCCCTAAACAGGCCTCGGGTGACTGCCAGATAACTGCCTCTCAGCAATTAGGGTGGGGACAGCTTCAGCCAATCAGACACTAATCTACGCTGCACTTTTAACTGAAAAACAGCAGAATTAGATTTACCACTTACCTTTCCTGGTTACCTCACTGCACCAAATTACCAAGTTTCAAATTCCCACTCTGGATGTGTCTGTCTCACTCAGGCTGTGTCTCTTTGACCTGCGCAATGATTAATCTGCTTCTGTATCTCTTAAAATTTAATTTGTTTATTTATTTTGTTAGACAAGGGAAAACTTCTTCCTTTGAAACAAAACATCCAATAGTCTGACTTTCTTCACCAATACTCAAATAATTTGCTGAACTATCTTGAGACCTATCCCCCTTTCTCATTGATTCTGAAAGATCATGTATCACATGCACCACTGCCACAGTTTTAACAGCTGTTTCCTGTTCAGATGCTTCCTTTCTTATCACTGCAACTGGTCTTCCATTTAGTTTCCAACAATATGCCCTAATATGTCCCACTTTGTTATAAAGGAAACACTTTGGCCTCCAAATGTCACTTCCACCCTCAACACATTCCTTTTTAATCGGAGGTGAAATTTCCTGACCTTTCCCAACTGTTCCGTCTCTTTCTTGATTATTTGTTCTCATTTCTCATTTCCACCTTCTATCCTTCTCATGTTTAAAAGGATGACGGAAAAAAGGTTTGGTTCCATGGACCAGTTCATAATCATCATCATCATAATAATAATCTTTATGGTCACAGGTATGCTTACAGTAACACTGCAATGAAGTTACTGTGAAAAGCTCCTAGTCGCCACATTGCGGTACCTTTTCGGATACACAGAGGAAAATTCAGAATGTCCAAATTAGCTAAAAGCACGTCTTTCAAGACTATTGGGAGGAAACTGGAGCACATGAAGGAAACCCACGCAGACACGGGGAGAACATGCAGAGTCCGCAAAGACAGTGACCCAAGCCAGGAATCAAACCTGGGACCCTGTTGCTGTGAAGCAACAGTGCTAATAGCTGTGTTGCCTGTCCAGCAGTTTTAACTTTTTGTTCCTCACCATGCATCCTAATAACTAAAGGAAATCAATCTTTAAATTCTTATAAAATAATCGCTTCTCAAAGGGCTTCACATGTTCTCTCTATCTTTAACACCCATTTCCAATGATCAAAATTTATTTCATCCTCTTAAATTCAATATGAGTTTGTCCAGGCTCATACTCACCAAGCAAGGATAGTATTCTTGACTACATCATAATCGACAGATAGCTCTTCCAACAAAGGTGCATATACCTCACCAGCTCTACCTACCAATCTACTTTGTAAAACGAATGTCCAAATTTATTTTGTCCATTTAATCTCTTTAGCTATTTTTTCAAAAGATATGAAGAATGCTTCCACATCCTTTTCCTCAAATTTTGGAACTGGTTGTATAAATTGAAATATTTTCCAACTTGGTTCATGTCTAGAAATACTTCCTTCCTCAACCTGCTCTAGTGTCTCTTTTTTAACTGCCAGCAATTTAAGCTGACATTCTCTTTCTCATATTCCCATTCTGCCATTGCTAACTTCTCCATTTCCAATTTGCTTTGAAATGCTCTCTCTTATTCCTGCATTTCAAATTTCTTCATTTCTATTGCTCTTTCTTTTTCGTTATGTTCATTTCAAATTGTTTCATTTGTAAATTAATTTTAGCTAATTCAATTTCCTCACCTTTTGGAAATACTTGATCCTTCTGACAACCCTTGCAATTTTAAATGTTTCACGAGGCTTTCAATGTCAGCTTTCCTTACCCCTGCAGATAATTCCAACTCAATTTATTTGCCAATTTAGTTACCATCTCTAAATAAGCCAAAGTTACACCCTCCATCATTAGGAGAGCCTTAGCAACTTCCCATGCCACTTTGGGTTCTAACCTATACAATATGCCTCACAGCAACTCCAATTCTTTTGTCCAGTACCCCACTTATTCTTCCAAAAAGGATACACAGATCCCACCATTTAACAACAAATCCTGGAAGAGGTTTTGCTATTCAGCATCCAGGAATATGCTTTCCACGTTTCAAAATATTGCAACAAATTATTACTAATCAGCATCGAAGGATACTGAGGGAAGTGAGAGTGGAAATTGTGGAGGCATTCTGACCATATTTTCCAGGCTTCCTTAGACTCAAGGGTGGTGTCAGCATACTGGAGAATTGCAAACATTGCATCCTTGTTGAAAACAGGGTGTAAAGAGAAGCCTGGCAATACAAGAGAGGTGGGGAAACATTTAGAAGGAATAATTCAAGACAAAATGAATCATTTCATCGATAATTGTGGAATAATTAAGGTAAGTCAGCATGGGAAAATGGTGTTTAATTAATTTGCTGCAGGTTTTGAAGAGGGAACAGAGAGATTTGCGGGCAATGCTATTGATGTAGTGTACATGGATTTCCAAAAGTCTTTTGGTGCAGTTCCACACAACAGGTTTGTGAGCAAAGTTGTAGCTCTGAGAGGACCTTTAGTGTTTGGAATTTTCTTCCACAGAAATCAGTGGAGGCCGTATTTTTCAATATATTCAAGGCTGAATTAGACCTTTTTTGATTGATAAGGGTGCCGAAGGTTCTGGGGGCAGGCAGAAAAGTGGAGATAAAGGCAATAATTCATAGAACATAGAACAGTACAGTACAGTACAGGCCCTTCGGCCCACGATCCTAATCTAAGATTAACCTAACCTACCCTCCTTCAATTTACTGCTGTCCATGTGCCTGTCCAAGAGTCGCTTAAATGTCCCTAATGACTCGGACTCCATCACCTCTGCTGGCAGTGCATTCCATGCACCCACCACTCTCGGTGTAAAGAACCGACCTCTGACATCTCCCCTACACCTTCCTCCAATCACCTTAAAATTAGGTCCCCTTGTGTTATGGGTCAGGGGTTAGAGAACCCCAAAGTGTATCATGGAGTTCACCTGACCCACAACTTTTAATAGATTGTGGTATGGGGAGCACACGGCCCACTCTACAGGTGTGGTACAGCAGAAATGGAAACGTATTTTTTAAAGCAAAACCATGTTTATTCTATGAACTCAAGTTAACCTTTTTAAAACATGCAGTGAACATCTTAGCAACCATTAATTCAAATACACCCCCCAAAGAATACAACACTAAGTAATCTGTATGCTGTTCTTTTAACATCCAAAAGACTGAACAAACCTCTAAACAGAAGCACATCAGGGTTTACACTCAATACTGAAAACAATTATAATTCTGAATTCACCAAATGATTAAGATAGTCTTTGGATGGCAGACTTCAGATGCAGCTCACTGAAAAACACAGACACACCTAAGCTTTTTCTGAAACTGAAACTAAAAAGCAGAAGCAGAGCTCAGCTCCACTCACACTCTGACATCACTGCAGTAACATGAGCAGCTTCATTTCTTAAAGGTACATTTCTGAAACACCCATTTCTTAAAGGTACTCTCACATGACACCTTGTGACAGCCATTTCCGCTCTGGGGAAAAGTCTCTGGCTATCCACTCTATCCATGCCTCCCAACACCTTGTACACCTCTATCAAGTCACCTCTCTGCCTTCTTCGCTCCAGTGAGAAAAGCTCTAGCTCCATCAATCTTTCTTCAATAGACATGCCCTCAGTCCAGGCAGCATCCTGGTCAATCTCCTCTGTACCCTCTCCAAAGCATCCACATCCTTCCTATAATGAGGCGACCAGAACTGGACACAATTATCCAAGTGTGGTCTAACTAGGGTTTTATAAAGCTGCAGCAAAATCTCGCGGCTCTTAAACTCAATCCCCCTGTAATGAAAGCCAACACACCATACGCCTTCTTAACAACCCTATCAACCAGGGTGGCAACTTTGAGGGATCTATATACGTGGACCCCAAGATCCCTCTGTTCCTCCACACTTCCAAGAATCCTGCCTTTAACCCTGTATTCAGCATCCAAATCCGACATTCCAAAATGAATCACTTCACATTTATCTCGGTTGAACTCCATCTGCTACTTCTCAGCCCAGCTCTGCATCCTGTCAATGTCCTGTTGTAACTTGCAACAGCCCTCAACACTATCTACAACTCCACCAACCTTTGTGTCATCGGCAAACTTACTAACCCACCCTTCCACTTCCTCATCCAAGTCATTTATAAATACCACAAAGAGTCGAGGTCCCAGAAAAGATCCTTGCGGGACACCACTGTCACCGACCTACAGGCGGAATACGTTCCATCCACTACCACTCGCTGTCTTCTTTCGGCCAGCCAATTCTGTATCCAGACAGCCAGAATTCCCTGTATCCCATGCCCCCTAAGTTTCTGAATGAGCCTACCATGGGGAACCTTATCAAATGCCTTACTGAAATCCATATACACCACATCCACTGCCCCAACTTCATCAATGTGTCTCGTCACATCCTCAAAGAATTCAATGAGGCTTGTGAGGCATGACCTGCCCCTCACAATGCCATGCTGACTATCTTTAATCAAACAATGTTTTTCTAAATAATCATAAATCCTATCTCTCAGAATCCTTTCCAATATTTTGCTCACCACAGATGTAAGACTGATGGGTCTGTAATTCCCCGGGATTTCCCTATTCCCTTTCTTGAACAGGGCAACAACATTTGCCTACCTCCAATCATCCGGTACTACTCCAGTGGAGAGTGAGGATGCAAAGATCATGGCGCAGCAATCTCCTCCCTCACTTCCTGTATTAACCTTGGGTATATCCCGTCAGACCCAGGGGACTTATCTGTTTCCAGCACATCCTCCTTCTTAATATCAACCTGTTCGAGTCTATTAACCTGGTTCACACTGTTCCCATGAGCAACAAGGTCTCTCTCTCTCTAGTAAATACTGAAGCAAAATATTCATTTAGGGCCTCCCCCATCTCCTCAGACTCTAGGCACAAGTTCCCTCCACTATCCCTACTCAGCCCTACTCTCACGCTGATTATCCTCTTATTTCTCACATAAATGTAGAATACCTTGGGATTTTCCCTAATCCTTCCCACCAGGAGGAGGTAGTGGAAGCAGGGACGATAGGGACATTTAAGGGGCATCTTGACAAATATATGAATAGGATGGGAATAGAAGGATACGGACCCAGGAAGTGTAGAAGATTGTAGTTTAGTCGGGCAGCATGGTCGGCACGGGCTTGGAGGGCCGAAGGGCCTGTTCCTGTGCTGTACATTTCTTTGTTCTTTGTTCTAACAGCAAAGGTCCCAGCACTGATCCCTGCGGAACACCACTAGTCACAGCCCTCCAATCAGAAAAGCACCCTTCCATTGTTACTCTCTGCCTTCTATGACCTAGCCAGTTCTGTATCCATCTTGCCAGCTCACCCCTGATCCCGTGTGACTTCACTTTTTGTACCAGTCTGCCATGAGGGACCTTGTCAAAGGCCTTACTGAAGTCCATATAGACAACATCCACTGCCCTACCTGCATCAATCTTTGTGACCTCCTCGAAAAACTCTATCAAGTTAGTGAGACACGACCTCCCCTTCACAAAACCATGCTGCCTCTCGCTAATACGTCCATTTGCTTCCAAATGGGAGTAAATCCTGTCTCGAAAAATTCTCTCCAGTAATTTCGCTACCACTGACGTAAGGCTCACCGGCCTGTAGTTCCCTGGATTATCCTTGCTACCCTTCTTAAACAAAGGAACAACATTGGCTGTTCCCCAGTCCTCCGGGACATCACCTAAAGACAGTGAGGATCCAAAGATTTCTGTCAAGGCCTCAGCAATTTCTTCTCTATCCTCCTTCAGTATTATGGGGTAGATCCCATCAGGCCCTGGGGACATATCTACCTTAATATTTTTCAAGACGCTCAACACCTCGTCTTTTTGGCTCTCAATGTGACCCAGGCTAACTACACACCGTTCTCCAGACTCAACATCCACTAATTCCTTCTCTTTGGTGAATACTGATGCAAAGTATTCATTTAGTAGCTCTCCCATTTCCTCTGGCTCCACACAAAGATTCCTTTGCCTATCCTTCAGTGATCCCACCCTTTCCCTGGTTACCCTCTTGCTTTTTATGTCTGTGTAAAAAGCCTTGGGATTTTCCTTAATCCTATTTGCCAATGGCTTTTCATGACCCCTTTTAGCCCTTCTGACTCCTTGCTTAAGTTCCTTCCTACTTTCCTGATATTCCACACAGGCTTCGTCTGCCTGCTCCCAGCCTTCTAGCCCTGACAAATGCCTCCTTTTTTTTTTGACGAGTCCTACAATATCTCTCATTATCCAAGGTTCCCGAAATTTGCCGTATTTAACTTTCTTCTGAACAGGAACATGCCGGTCCTGAATTCCTTTCAACTGACACTTGAAAGCCTTCCACATGTCAGATGTTGATTTACTCTCAAACATCAGCCCCCAGTCTAGGTTCTTCAGTTCCTGCCTAATATTGTTATAATCAGCCTTCCCCCAATTTAGCACATGCACCCTAGGACCACTCTTATCCCTGTCCACCAGCACTTTAAAACTTATTGAATAGCGGTCACTGCTCCCGAAATGCTCCCCGCCTGAAACTTCTACCACCTAGCCGGGCTCATTCCCTAATACCAGGTCCAGTATAGCCCCTTCCCTAGTTGGACTAACTACATATTGTTTTAAGAAGCCCTCCTGGATGCTCCTTACAAACTCTGCCCCATCCAAGCCCCTAGCACCAAGTGAGTCCCAGTCAATATTGGGGAAGTTAAAGCCCCCATCACAACAACCCTGTTGATTTTACTCCTTTCCAAAATTGTCTACCTAACTGCTCCTCTATCTCCCGCTGCCTGTTGGGTGGCCTGTAGTAAACCCCCAACATTGTGACTGCACCCTTCTTATTCCTGATCTCTACCCATATAGCCTCGCTGCCCTCTGCGGTGTCCACCCGCAGTACAGCTGTGATGCCTAACCAGTAGCGCAACTCCTCCACCCCTTTTACATCCCCCTCTATCCCACCTGAATCATTTAAATCCTGGAATGTTTAGCTGCCAATCCTGTCCTTCCCTCAACCAGGTCTGTAATGGCAACAACATCATAGTTCCAAATACTAATTGAAGCTCGAAGTTCATCTGCCTTACCTGTTAAAATTTTTGCATTAAAACATATGAACTTCAGGCCACCAGTCCTGCTGTTTTCAGCAACATCTCCCTGTCTGCTCTTCCTCAGAGCCAATCTGGCCCTATTCCCGAGTTCTCCCTCAATTTTTCAGCAACATCTCCCTGTCTGCTCTTCCTCAGAGCCAATCTGGCCCTATTTCCGGGTTCTCCCTCAATTTTTCACACCGGAGGAGGGGGAGGACATAAAAGTCTTTGAAAACATGGTTGAGAACTTTAAAATCAAGACATTGTTTGAGCAGGTACCAGTGTAGTTCAGCAATCAGCTGATAAAGGAACCAGATTTGGTGCAAATTAAGATAGTCAACAAGGATGACCTGCAATTTACCAGGGGTAAAATAAGAGAATTGAAAGGAACTAAAAGTAAAAATATGTGTAAAATCAAAGATGAGAAAAGTGAAGTGCGAGAAGTATTATGTCGGCGTGAATACAGAATGTCGACAATATATAGATTTTTGAAAATAATATTTATTGCCACAAGTAGGCTTACATTAACAATGCAATGAAGTTACTGTGAAAAGCCCCTAGTCGCCACATATTCAGGTACACAGAGGGAGAATTCACATAACAGCGTCTTTCAGGTCTTGTGGGAGGAAACCGGAGCACTCTGAGAAAACCCACAGACTCTGCACAGTGACCCAAGGCGAGAATCGAACTGGGACCCTGGAGCTGTGAAGCAACAGTGCTAACCACTGTACCACGGTGCCGTCCGATGTACAGACAATGCTTTACCACAATGAAAAGTTTCACCTGAAAAATACATTTCGAAAATAATTTTGGGTGTGCAAAATGTGTCCAGACTTCTGGCACTGTGTCGTTCTTGCGTCTCTGTCGGAAATGTGAATGAGAGCGAACAACACCTTCAGGAAAACAAAAAAAACTTGTAAAACATCCGTCCACTTGGTGGCAGAGAAGCAAGAATCTGGTTAAAACAAATCGGCAACGATTCGGTTTCCTATTAAATCACAAATGACGGCCAAATATCTCCTAATGCCCACGGAGAGGACTCGTACACCGCACGAGAAGGGCCGCTCCTCCGGTGAGAACGGGGCGGGGCCAGCTCTCCGAGCCGCTGGATGTGGCTAGCGCTGGGGAGTCACAGAGTTGGGGCGTGGCCAACGCCGGAGCGTCACACCACCGTGCGGGAGTCACGGCGGAGCCAGCATTGCGCAGTCGCACAGCGGGTCCAGCGCTGTTCAGTGACACGGCGGGGCTAGCGCTGAGCAGTCGCGGGGCGGGGCCTGACCTGCGCTGAGCAGTCGCGGGGCGGGGCCAGTACTGCGCAATCGCGGCGCGGGGCGGGTAGTTGGCAGTTTGTTTGCGCCGAATTTGCAACCATGGAGGATAGTGGAAGCTCGCGTCCTATGGCGAACCTCGATCATCCGCCCAACAGCCGGCTCTTTTTGGTCATCAGCAAATCGACGTCGGAGGAGGTGATCCGGGAGAAGTTTTCCTTCTTTGGGGAAATCCAGGACATTTGGGTCGTCCGGGACAAGCAGTCCAAGGACCACAAGGGCATCGCCTACGTTAAGTTCGCTAAATCGTCGCAGGCCTGTAGAGCGATGGAGGACATGCATGGCAAGGCCTTGACCGGGGACACCAAGCCTATCAAGGTACGGCCAAGCCGCTACTCCCACTCCTGTGCATAATGGAGTCGGGCAGGCTCGGTTTTCTGTTGTGAAGGTCCCAATGAACGGGGCGGGAAGGTCGCTCTTCACATCTCGCTCGGCGCAGACATCCAGCTAGTTAGTCTTGATTGGATTTGTTTATTGTCACGTGTACCGAGGTACAGTACAAAGTATTTTTCTGCGAGCAGCTCAACAGATCATTAAGTACATGGGGGAAAAAAGGGAATAAAAGAAAATACATAATAGGGCAACACAAGGTATACAATGTAACTACATAAGCACCGGCATCGGATGAAGCATGCAGGGTGTAGTGTTAATGAGGTCAGTCCATAAGAGGGTCATGATGTGGAGATGCCGGCGTTGGACTGGGGTGAGCACAGTACGAAGTCTTACAACATCAGGTTAAAGTCCAACAGGTTTGTTTCGATGTCACTAGATTTCGGAGCGCTGCTCCTTCCTCAGGTGAATGAAGAGGTCTGTTCCAGAAACACATATATAGACAAATTCAAAGATGCCAAACAATGCTTGGAATGCGAGCATTAGCAGGTGATTAAATCTTTACAGATCCAGAGATGGGGTATCCTTCCTCAGGTGAATGAAGAGGTCTGTTCCAGAAACACATATATAGACAAATTCAAAGATGCCAAACAATACTTGGAATGCGAGCATTAGCAGGTGATTAAATCTTTACAGATCCAGAGATGGGGTAACCCCAGGTTAAAGAGGTGTGCCCGTTTAGGGTCTGGTAATAGTGGGGAAGAAGCTGTTTGTGAGTCTGTTCATGCGTGTTCTCAGACTGCTGTATCTCCTGCAGATGGAACAAGTTGTTATTGTCTGGTTATTATTGGAGCAGATTATTCTGCTGCAATTACTGGTCTTTCTTTGCAAGATCTCCATATTTTACGTTGCAGCCAAAGCCGCGGAAGAGAATTGGCTGTGGGTGTTTGGGGCTTAGTTGGAGCTTTAAAATAGTTGACTATTTTATGTAATAATTTAAAATTGCTGTTATTTTCCTTGTGGAATCAGGAAACCGTTAGAACAGTATTGGATCTGATGTTTTGGTAAAGAAGGAATAATCAAAGGTACTTGACTGAGAATGGACGCCAATTGTAATGAGAAAACGAGAATTAAGACTGGATAAACAAGGAAGAATATGCAGACACTCAATGTTTAAGATATAGGGCAGATGTATAAAAAGTAACGGTGTAATTAAATAAGTAGCAATTACTCAACATATTTGGAAAGAAAAATGAGTTAACGTTTCAACTGGAATATGACTTCAGAACTGTAGGCATGTAGAAATGTGATGGGTTTTATATTATTGAAGGCAAAACATGAATCTCGTTTTCATGTTTTCACTTCCACACAGCTGTTCATTATTCTGGTGGGCAAATTCATTGTCTCTTTGCTACAACCATTACCACTCCCTTTGCCTTTTGTTCTCATGGGACCCATTTTATTTCTACACTTCAGTTCTTAAATAGAATCATATTTGACTTGAATTGTTGATCGTTTCTCTCTCTGCAGATGCTACCAGACCTGCTTAATAATTGCCAGCAGTTTGTATACTCTTGCGGATGGCTGGTGCAGACGCAATGTGTCAATTGATTTCCCAAGATTCCAGAATGGTCCTGGCAGATTTAAAGTAAACAAACATTACTCAGCCACTCAAAAAAACAAGGCAGAGAAAACAATGGAGCATCTGGGGTAGAGAATTTCACTGAAGAAAATTCTCCTCACCTTAAATGATAGCCCTGTGTTGTGGATTCCTCAGGAAAGGGAAACAACCTCTGTGTCTACTTTGACAAGTCCCTTCAGAATCCTGTATTTATCATGATATCATCTTTCAGTCATAACTGCAAAGATTATAGGCCCAATTTACTCAGCCTCTCAACACAAGACAACCTTGTCATCCCAAGAACCAATCCAGTGAGTCTTAGCAACCTCCAATGCAAGTAGGTTGTTCCTTAAGTAGGGAGACTAAAACTAACTGTGCACTGTCTCACCATAGCCCTGTAAAATCGAAGCAAGACTTCCTTATTGTTGTACTCCAATCCCCTTGCAAAAATTCCCAAAAGTAGTCTGCTGTCCCTACATCTAACTTTGTGTTCTATGTACATGCAAGTCCCTCTTCACACCAACATTCACAAGTTTCAAGCCTCTTTAAAAGAAAATTCTGCTTTTCTTGTCTTGGGAGCAAATTGAACAACCTCACATTCTCCACATTATACTCCATCTACCACCTTGTTGTACATTTACTTAACCTGTCTATATCTGTTGGCAGCCTCGTTGTGCCGTCCACGCAATTATAAATTGCTTTTGAGTATTGATCCTCACTGCACTCCACTCGTCACAACCTGCCAACTTGAAAATTCCCCAATTCTCTACTATTTGCTGCCTGCCCATTAAGTAATCATCTATCCAGGCATACATTACTCCAAAATCAATAGGCCTCGTGACACCTTGGAAACCCAGGTGTGCTACATCTTCTGATTTTCCCTTTGTTCACTACACTAGTGATATCCTCAGAAAACTCAAATTTCTCATTTCCCTTTTGTTGGCTTTGTCTCATCATACTTTGATTTTCTGGTGCATTGTTAAAACCTCTCTGCAGATTCCTGCATTTCCCCAAAGACTGATTTCAGGCTAATTGACCTGTTTTCTCTCTGCCTTGTTTTTTGAGTAGCGGAGTAATGTTTGTTTACTTTGACTCTGCCGGGATCATTTGGGAAATCATTTGATCCATCGCGTCTGCACTGGCCATCGAAAGAGCACCCTATACTACCCAATCCCCCACTCTATCCCTGTAACACCACCTAACCTGCACATCTTTGGACTGTGGGGTTAAACAAGCACCCAGAGGAAACCTACGCAGACGTGGGGAGAACATACAAGCTCCACAGTCACTCAAGGTTGGAATTGAACCCGAGTCCCTGGAGATGTGTGGCAGCAGCGCTAACCACTTTGCCACAATGCTGCCCATATGCTATATGTAACCCAAAATGTCTTTATCATTTTTAACAATATTTTGTACTCGTGTAACTCTCTTCCTGCCAGTGTAGGTCAGCAATCAAAGAGCTGATCGTGAAACCAGATTTGGTGCAAATTAAGATAGTGAACAAGAGTATTGGATAACCTCAAATTTACCAGGCGTAAAACAAGAGAATTGAAATGAACTAAAAGTCAAATTGTGCAGAATCAAAAAACAAAAGAAATTACAGCACAGGAACAGACCCTTCGCCCTTCAAGCCAGCACCGACCATGCTGCCTGTCTGAATTAAAAACCCTCGTACATCTCCTTCAAACCGTGCCCCTCGCACCATAAACCTATGCCTCCTAGTAATTGACTCTTCCACCCTGAAAAAAGCTTCTGACTATCCACTCTGTCCATGTCCCTCATAATCTTATAGACTTCTGTCAGGTCGCCTCTCCACCTCCGTCATTCCAGTGAGAACAAACCAAGTTTCCCCAACCTCTCCTCATAGCTAATGCCCTCCGTACCAGGCAATATCCTGGTAAATCTTTTCTGTACCCTCTCCAAAGCCTCCACATTCTTTTGGTAGTGTGACAACCAGAATTGAACACTATATTCCAAGTACAGCCTAACTAAGGTTCTCTAAAGCTGCAACATGACTTGCCAATTTTTAAACTGAACGCCCTGGCCGATGAAGGCAAGCATGCCGTTTGCCTTCCTGACTATCTTCTCCACATGCACTGCCACTTTCAATGATCTGTGTACCTGTACACCCAGATCCCTCTGCCTATCAATACTCTTAAGGGTCCTGCAATTTACTGTATATTTCTCACCTGTATCCGACCTTCCCAAATGCATTACCTCACATTTGTTTGGAATCTGCTATCTCTCTGCCCAAGTCTCCAACCGATCTATATCCTGCTGTATCCTCTGACAGTCCTCATCACCATCTGCAATTCCACCAACCTTTGTGTCGTCTGCAAACTTACTAGTCGGACCCATTTTTATATATACAGCAAGGGTCCCAGCACTGATCCCTGAGGAACACCATTAGTCACGGCCCTTCTTTCAGAAACGCACCCTTCCACTGCTACACTGTCTTCTATGACCGAGATAGTTCTGTATCCATCTTGTCAGCTCTCCTCTAATCCCGTGCGACTTCACCTTCTGTACCAATCTGCCATGAGAGACCTTGTCAAAGGCCTTACTGAAGTCCAAATAGACAACATCCACTGCCCTACCCTCATCATTCATGTTGGTCACTTCCTCTTAAAGACTCGATCAAGTTACTGTGACACGACCTCTCCTTCGAAAACCATGTTGCCTTTCGCTAATACGTCAACTTATTTCCAAGTGGGAGGAAATCCTGTCTCGAAGAATCCTCTCCAATAATTTCCCTACCACTGACGTAAGGCTCACCGGCCTGTAATTACCTGGATTATCCGTGCTACCCTTCTTAAACAAAGAACAAAATTGGCTGTTCTCCAATCCTCTGGGACCTCTCCTGTAGCCAGTGAGGATACAAAGATTTCTTTCAAGACCCCAGCAACTTCCTCTCTTGTGCCTCTCAGCACAAGTTGGTTGATTGGTATATCCCATCAGGCCCTGGGGACTTGTCTACCATAATGTTTTTAAAGACCCCCAATACCTCCGCCTTTTTGATCTCTACATGACCCAAACTATCTGCACACCCTTCCCCAGACTCATCATCCACAAAGTCCTTCTCTTTGGTGAATACTGATGCAAAGTACTTATTTAATACCTCACCCATTTCCTGGCTCCACACACAGATTCCCTCCCCTGTCCTTGAGTGGGCCTGCCCCCCCTCCCTGGCTACCCTCTTGCGCTTTTTATATATGTATAAAAAGCATGGGATTTTCTTTAATCCTGCTGGCCCTCCTGACTCCTTGCTTAAGTTTCTTTCTACTTTCCCTTGTGTTCCACACTTCCTTTGTGTGTTCCTAGCCTCCTAACCTTCCTTTTTCTTTTTGACTCGGCCCACAATATCTCACATTATCCAAGGTTCCAGCCTTCATTCTTACGGGAATGTGCTAGTCCTGAATTCCTATCAACAGGTCGACGCAACATCGAGGGCCGAAGGGTCTGTACTGTGCTGTAATGTTCTATATTCTAACTTACACTTGAAAGCCTCCTACATGCCAGATGTTGATTTGCCCTCAAACATCTGCTCCCAATCTACATTCTTCAGGCCACCAATTTAGTGCCTATCAATACTCTTAAGGGTTCTGCAATTTACTGTATATTTGTATCCTGTATAGGTATTGATACCTGAGGACTGCACTTATCTTTATCCATCAGTACCTTAAAGCTTACTGAATTGTGGTCACTGTCCCCAAACTGCTCCCCAACTGCTGGGAAAAGTGAAGAGTGTGGGAAGTATTATGCATGTGTGAATAAAGAATGTGGACAATATATAGATGTACAGACAATGCTTTACCACAATGAAAAGTTTCACCTGAAAAATTAGGAAAATACATTCAAAAATAATTTTGGGTGTGCAAATGTGTCCAGACATCTGGTACTGTGTGTGTGCCCTTCTTGTGTCTGTCAGAAATGTACATGTGAATGAGAACGAACAACATATTCAGGGAAAAACAAAAACTTGTAAAATATATCCACTCAGTGACAGAGAGGCGAAGAACCGGTTAAAACAAACTGGCAAGGATTCGGTTTCATTTTCCTATTAAATCATAAATAACGGTCAAATATCTCCTCATGCCTGCGCAGTGCTGTGGAATCACAGCAGTCGTTCAGTGGGGCCAGCGCTGCGCAGTCGCGGGACGGGGCCAGCGCTGCGCAGTCGCGGGACGGGGCCAGCGCTGCGCAGTCGCGGGACGGGGCCAGCGCTGCGCAGTCGCGGGACGGGGCCAGCGCTGCGCAGTCGCACGGTGAGGTGGGTAGTTGGCAGTTTGTTTGCGTCGGATTTGCAACAATGGAGGATAGTGGAAGCTCGCGTCCTATGGCGAATCTCGATCATCCGCCCAACAGCCGGCTCTTTTTGGTCATCAGCAAATCGACGTCGGAGGAGGTGATCCGGGAGAAGTTTTCCTTCTTTGGGGAAATCCAGGACATTTGGGTCGTCCGGGACAAGCAGTCCAAGGACCACAAGGGCATCGCCTACGTTAAGTTCGCTAAATCGTCGCAGGCCTGTAGAGCGATGGAGGACATGCATGGCAAGGCCTTGACCGGGGACACCAAGTCTATCAAGGTACGGCCAAGCCGCTACTCGCACTCCTGTGCATAATGGAGTCGGGCAGGCTCGGTTTTTCGCTGTGAAGGTGCTTGGCCTTGTTCCGCGCGGACATCCAGCTAAACTAGCAGGCTCGGTTTTTCGCTGTGAAGGTGCTTGGCCTTGTTCCGCGCGGACATCCAGCTAAACTAGCAGGCTCGGTTTTTCGCTGTGAAGGTGCTTGGCCTTGTTCCCCGCGGACATCCAGCTAAACTAGCAGGCTCGGTTTTTCGCTGTGAAGGTGCTTGGCCTTGTTCCGCGCGGACATCCAGCTAAACTAGCAGGCTCGGTTTTTCGCTGTGAAGGTGCTTGGCCTTGTTCCGCGCGGACATCCAGCTAAACTAGCAGGCTCGGTTTTTCGCTGTGAAGGTGCTTGGCCTTGTTCCGCGCGGACATCCAGCTAGTTAGCAGGCTCGGTTTTTCGCTGTGAAGGTGCTTGGCCTTGTTCCCCGCGGACATCCAGCTAAACTAGCAGGCTCAGTTTTTCGCTGTGAAGGTGCTTGGCCTTGTGTCCCAATGAACAGGGCGGGAAGTCGCACTTCGCGCGGACATCTACCTAGTTAGTCTGGTTGTGATTGGAGCAGATTATTTTGCTGCAATTACCGACCTTCCTGATCTTTCTTTGCAAGATCTCCATATTTTACGTTGCAGCCAAAGCCGCGGAAGAGAATTGGCTGTGGGTGTTTGGGGCTTAGTTGGAGCTTTAAAATAATTGACTATTTTATGTAATAGTTTAAAATTACTATTACTTTACACGTGGAGTCAGGAAACCGTTAGAACAGTATTGGATCTGATGTTTGGCAAAGAAGGAATAATCGAAGTAATTTTTTAAAACAATTTTATTGAGGCATCCCACCTAATTCTACCCCGCCCCCCACGATTAGTTCCCCACGAAGAAGTCAGTGAATGGTTGCCACCCCCGGGCGAACCCCGATAGTGATCCTCGTAAGGCGAACTTGATTTTTTTTCCAAGCCGAGAAAACTTGCCATGTCCGACAGCCATACTTTGGTTTTTGGGGGCTTTGAGTCCCTCCAGGCCAACAGTATTCGTCGCCGGGCTACCAGGGAAGCAAAGGCCACAATGTCGCCCTCTATCCCCTCCTGGACTCGCGGGTCCTCCGACACCCCAAAAATCGCCACCTCTGGACTCATCGCCCCCCCCCTTGTTTTCAGTACCCAGGACATGACGTCTGCAAATCCCTGCCAGAACCCCCTGAGTTTTGGGCACCGCCCAGAACATGTGGACATGTTTCGCTGGTCCTCCCGCACATCTAGCACACTTGTCCTCCAGCCCAAAGAATTTACTCATCCGGGCCACTGTCATGTGGGCCCGGTGAACTACCTTGAACTGAATCAGGCCGAGCCTAGCACATGTTGCGGTTGCATTTACTCTCCTCAGAGCGTCTTGCCCATACGCCTCCCCACCAAGCTCCTCCTCCCACTTGAGTTTCAGTTTCTTGGTCCCTGTGTCCTCTGCTCCCATAAGCTCCTTATAAATATCCGAGACTCTCCCCTCTCCTACCTCTCCCCTGGAAACTACTCTGTCCTGGATCCCCCTTGGTGGTAGACATGGAAAGGACGGGACCTGTCTACGTACAAAATCCTGCACCTTCAAGTACCGAAAGTCATTTCCCCTACCAGCCCGAACTTCTCCTCCAGCGCCCTCATGCTCGCGAAGCCAACTTCCAGGAACAAGTCACCCATCCTTCCCACCTCTGCCACGCCCGAAACCCGCCGTCCATCTTCCCCGGGCCAAATGGGTGGTTGTAATAATCGAAGGTACTTGACTGAGAATGGACGCCAATTGTAATGAGAACGAGAATTAAGACTGGATAAACAAGGAAGAATATCCAGACACTCCAATATTTAAGATATAGGGTAGATAAATAAGTAGCAAATACTCAACATGTGGGAAGAAAAATGAGTTAGCGTTTCAACTGCAGGAGTGTAGAAATGTGATTTATGCTATTGAAGGCAAAGCATGAATCTCGTTTTCATTGTACTGGTATTTACACTCTCTCTGGGCAAATGCTTTGTCTCTTTGCTCCAACCATTACCGCTCCCTTTGTCTACCAAAGATCCTACACACAGAATTATACAATTTAAGTCAGGTTTGTAAAAAAAATAGAAAATCTGATTTTTCATTTCAGGTTTCCATCTGTAAGAGTGCTGCTTAGAAATGAGAACTCCACCTCCCCATTTCCAGCCCTATCTTTTCTAAGCAGTTTGCTTGTATCCATGAAAATAAAACACCTAGCCATCATCATTTTTCACCCACCATTTGCATTATTGCCAGTATGTCATACTCCCACATTTGTATTTCTCCCTCGCCAGTTTGTGGCACTTGTGTTTGCATGCAACCGTTCTAAACCCATCTTGTATCTCTTGTAGTTCTTAATCTGCTTCTACCTGATATACTACTACCTTCTCCTAGTATTATCCAATGCACTCTCTCCTTTATGCACCTTAGTCCACTTCTACTTCTATATGCTGGTGTCCACCCCCTCGGTGGCACAGTGGTTAGCACTGCTGACTCACAGCTCCAGGGACCCAGGTACAATTCCAGTCTCGGGTGACTGTGTGGAGTTTGCACTTTCTCCCCTTGTCTGCGTGGGTTTCCTCCGGGTGCTCCGGTTTCCTCCCACAGTCCAAAGATGTGCCTGTTGGGAGGATTGGCCATGCTAAATTGCCCCTTAGGTGCGGTTACTGGGTTATGGGTATCCGGTGGAGGTGTGGGCTTAGGTAGGGTGTTCTTTCAAGGGCTGGTGTAGACTCGATGGGCCGAATGGCCTCCTTCTGCACTGTAAATTCTATGATTCTACAATTTAATTTAAACCCTCCTGACAACAATAGTGAATTTCTCACGACAACATAAGAAGTAGGAGCAGCAGCCCATTGAGCATGCTCTGACACTCGGTATGATCATAGCTGATCTTCAGCTTCAACCCACTTTTTTACCTGCCCTTTGTATCCCGTGATTCGCTGAAGTTAAAAATATCTCTGAGCCTTTAATATGTTCAACTATGGAGCACTGCCAACCTTCTGGAGTAGAGAACTTCAGTGAAGAAAATTCTCCTCCTCTTACACTTAAATCATCAGCCCCTTACCCTGACTCTGTGCCCCAGTGTTTGGATTCCTCAGCGAAAGGAAACAACCTCTGTGTCTACCTTGACAAGTCCCTTCAGAATCCTGTATTTATCAATGATATTTATCACCTTTCAATCATCTTAACTGCAAAGAGTATGGGCCCAGTTTACTCAGCATCTCATCACAAAACAACCTTGTCATCCCAGGAACCAATCTAGTGAGACTAAAACTGTGAACTGTCTCACAATAACCCTGTAAAATTATTCTTGTACTCCAATCCCCTTGCAATAAATCCCAAAATGTAGTTTTCTGTTCCTGCATCCTCGCTTTGTGCTCCTTGTACATGCAAGTCCCTCTTCACGTCAGCATTTACAAGTTTCAAACCTCTTTACAAAAATTCTGCTTTCCTAGTCTTACAATCAAATTGAATAACCTCACACTTATCCACATTATAGTCCATCTACCACCTTGTTGTCCATTCATTTAACCTGTCTAAACTTGTTGGCAGCCTCTTTGTATCCTCACAATTGTAAATTGTTGAGTATTGATCCTTATTGCACTCCACTTGTCACAATCTGCCAACTAGAAAATTCCCCGATTATCTCACTACTTGCTGCCTGCCCATTAAATAGTCTTCTATCCAAACTAATATATTACTCCAAAATCATAGAATCACTACAGTGGGACTTCAGGGTGCGGCTATGCAGAGCTAGGTCGGATATTCGGTAGCTCCCGCTTGGAACGGACTTTTGAGCCCTTTTACAGGGCCCCCACGTCATTTGTTTGACATTTCCCGGTGTGGCAAGAAGACTGCAGCATTCCCCTGACAGTGTCCCCCAGGAATGTTATGTCTTTTGGCTACCAGACCCGGCAGAAACAGTAAAATATTTGGCTTTGGCTGCAGGTTTAGATGAAAGCCTCTTCCATCATGCAGGCGGGGGAAGGGCAAGCTTAAAGCTGAAATCTGACTTGACTCTATCAAAGGTGAATTCTAGCAGCAGAGGGAACAACTGTGAAAAGATCTACCAAGGCCATTGAAGAAGCAGGGACGAGGCTTCCGGTGGCGGCCATGGAGGAGTAGGTCGCACATTCGGCAGCTCCCGTCTGGAACTGACTCTCAGACCTTTTTCAGGAGTTTCCATAGACTTTTTAAACGGACCAGAAGTGTAACGGCCAAAGGAACGGCACTGGAGCAACGGGAGAAGCGAGGGAAAGCAAACAAAATGGCGGCGGGCAGGGACAAAGGGGAGCTGCAGGAGTTCATCAAGCGCTGCTTCGAGGAGCAGTGTGAGGAGATGCGCAAGGAGATGTTGGCGCCTATGCTTTCGGTAATTGAAGGACTCGGGATCACCCAGAAGGTCCACGAAGCTAAGATCCAGGAGGTACAGAAAAGAGTCAGTCAGAACGAGGACGAGCTCGTGGGCCTGACGGTGAGAGTGGAGCAGAACGAGGCGCTACACAAGAGGTGGGCGGGAAGACTCGGAAGACCTGGAGAACAGGTCGAGGAGAAAGAATCTGCGAATCCTGGGTCTCCCTGCGGGAGTGGAGGGGGCTGATGCCGGGGCATATGCGAGCACGATGCTCGAGGCGAAGATGGGCACGAAGGCCCCTTCGAGGCCGCTGGCGTTGGATGGGGCACATCGGGTGCTGGCGAAGAAGCCCCAGGCAAATGAGCCGCCAAAGGCGATGGTGGTGAGGTTCCACCGGTTCACGGACAGAGAGTGGGTCCTGAGATGGGCCAAGAAGGAGCGGAGCAGTAAGTGGGACAATGCAGAGATCCGAATATACCCGGACTGGAGCACTGAGGTTGCAAAGCGGAGAGTGGGTTTCAACCGGGCCAAAGCAGCGTTGTACCGGAAAGAAGTGAAATTCGGAATGCTGCAGCCAGTGCGACTGTCGGTCACATACAAGGGCCAACACTATTACTTTGAAACGCCTGAAGAGGCGTGGACCTTTGTACAAGCCGAAAAGTTGGACTCTAACTGTGGGTTTGTGAGGGTAGGGGGGATGTTTTGAGGTTTGATGTATGATGGTTGTTGTATATAGGGGGTCAATCATGCGCAAGAAATGTTACATGGGCTGGGGGAGAGAGACAAGGCTGCGACAGGAGCTGCGCCAGAGGGGGGCGGAGCGGGCTTTGGAAAGCGCGGGGTGTTTTCCTGCGCGCGGGAAGGGGAACGAAGGAATGCATATGGATTGGGAGACTCCCACGCGGGGAGGTCAATGGGACAGCGGGGGAAGCCGGGGTCCGCAGGCGTCAGCTGCCTTAGGGGAGTGACATGGGGGGAGCAAAAAAGCTCGATGGGTCTGGCGGGGGGGGGAAAGGGTTGCTGCTGCACTGGCTGAAAGAGAATGGGACACAGAAGAGGTGGTCGGGACGGGGATCCCCCCTCTGGGGGACTGGAGGGTGAGGGAGGCGTGGACACGGGACTAACCAGAAAGGTTAGGCGATGGGTACGATGGCTAGTCGGCGTGGCGTGGGGGGGTGAGAGCCCCTCCAATCCGGCTGATAACATGGAATGTGAGGGGCCTGAATGGGCCGGTGAAGAGGGCTCGAGTGTTCGCGCACTTAAAGGGACTGAAGGCGGACGTGGCCATGCTCCAAGAGACACTCTTGAAGGTGGCGGACCAGGTCAGGCTAAGAAAGGGATGGGTAGGACAGGTATTCCACTCGGGACTGGACGCGAAGAATAGAGGGGTGGCAATATTGGTGGGAAAGCGGGTGTCATTTGAGGCCAAGACTATTGTAGCGGACAATGGAGGGTGATATGTAATGGTGAGCGGTAGGCTGCAAGGGATGTGGGTGGTGTTGGTAAACGTATACGCCCCGAACTGGGATGATGTAGGATTCATAGAACATAGAACATACATACAGTGCAGAAGGAGGCCATTCGGCCCATCGAGTCTGCACCGACCCACATTAATCCCTCACTTCCACCTTATCCCCGCAACCCAATAACCCCTCCCAACCCTTATGGACACTACGGGTAATTATTTAGCATGGCCAATCCACTTAACCTGCACGTCTTTGGACTGTGGGAGGAAACCGGAGCACCCGGAGGAAACCCACGCGGACACGGGGAGAACGTGCAAACTCCGCACAGACAGTGACCCAGCGGGGAATCGAACCTGGGACCCTGGCGCTGTGAAGCCACAGTGCTAATCACTTGTGCTACCGTGCTGCCCACATGAAGCGCATGTTGGGGGGGGCATTCTGGACCTGGAGATAGGAGGTCTGATAATGGGAGGGGACTTCAATACAGTGTTGGATCCAGCACTAGACCGCTGAGTGGACCCATGGCGGTTTGCAAGGCCGCAGGCCAGGGAATTTTCTTTCTTCTCCCATGTACACAAAGCCTACTCCCGGATAGATTTCTTTGTTCTGGGTATGGCGCTCATCCCGAGGGTGGAGGGGCCGGAGTATTCGGCTATAGCCGTTTCGGACCATGCCCCCCACGAGCTGGGAGAGGAGAGGGACCAACGCCCGTTGTGGCGGCTGGATGTGGGACTGCTGGCGGACGAGGTGGTGTGTGGGAAGGTGAGGGGGTGTATCGAAAGGTACTTGGAGGCCAACGACAACGGGGAGGTGCGGGTGGGGGTGGTATGGGAGGCGGTGATCAGGGGAGAGCTAATTTCCATTAGGGCTCATAGGGAGAAGACAGAGGGTATGGAAAGGAAGAGGTTAGTGGGGGAGATTTTGAGAGTGGACAGGAGATACGCAGAGGCCCCGGAGGAAAGACTACTTGGGGAAAGACGACGGCTCCAGACGGAGTTTGACCTGTTGACCACAGGGGAGGCGGAGGCACAGTGGAGGAAAGCGCAGGGGGCGACCTACGAGTATGGGGAAAAGGCTAGTCGGATGCTGGCACACCAGCTCCATAAGAGGATGGCAGCGAGGGAAATAGGGGGAGTCAAAGATGGAAGGGGAGCCACGGTTCGGAGTGCGACGAAAATAAACAAGGTATTCAAGGCCTTCTATGAGGAGCTGTACAGATCCCAGCCCCCAGCGGGGGAAGAGGGGATGAGACGATTCCTAGATCAGCTGAGATTCCCGAGGGTGGAGGAGCAAGAGGCGGCTGGTTTGGGGGCACCAATTGGGTTGGAGGAGCTGAGCAAGGGTTTGGGGAGCATGCAGGTGGGGTAGGCCCCGGGACCGGACGGATTCCCGGTGGAGTTCTACAGGAAGTACGCAGACCTGTTGGCCCCGCTACTGGTGAGGACCTTTAATGAGGCAAGAGAGGAGGGGACCCTGCCCCCGACAATGTCGGAAGCGACAATTTCTTTGATCCTAAAGCGGGACAAGGACCCACTGCAATGTGGATCGCATAGGCCGATCTCGCTCCTCAATGTGGATGCAAAGTTGCTGGCAAAAGTACTGGCCACGAGGATCGAGGACTGTGACCTGAGGGTAATCCACGAGGACCAGACGGGATTTGTAAAGGGCAGGCAACTAAATGCCAATGTGCGGCAGCTCTTAAACGTGATAATGATGCCATCGGAGGAGGGAGAGGCGGAGATAGTGGCAGCTGTGGACGCGGAGAAGGCCTTTGACCGAGTAGAGTGGGAGTACCTCTGGGAGGTGCTGCGCAGGTTTGGGTCCGGGGTAGGGTTTATCAATTGGGTTAAGCTCCTTTACAGAGCCCCGATGGCGAGTGCAGTGATGAACCGGCGGAGGTCTGAGTACTTTCGACTGTACCGAGGGACGAGGCAGGGGTGCCCCCTGTTCGCATTGGCGATCGAACCATTGGCCATGTCATTGAGGGAGTCTAATAAATGGAAGAGGGTGGTTGGAGGGGGAGAAGAGCATCGGGTGTCGCTATATGCGGATGACCTGTTGCTGTACGTGGCGGATCCAATGGAGGGGATGGTGGAGGTCATGCAGACTCTAAGGGAGTTTTCGGGCTATAAGCTCAATGTAGGGACGAGTGAGCTCTTTGTATTACAGGCGGGGGACCAAGAAAGAGGGATAGGGGACCTACAGGTGAGGAGGGCGGAGGGGAGCTTTCGGTATCTGGGGATCCAGATAGCCAGGAGTTGGGGGACCCTACATAAACTGAATCTGACGAGGTTGGTGGAGCAAATGGAGGAGGATTTCAAAAGATGGGACATGTTACCACTCTCGCTGGCGGGTAGAGTACAGTCGGTCAAAATGGTGGCCCTTCCGAGGTTTCTGTTTGTGTTTCAATACCTTCCCATCGTGATCACTAAGGCCTTTTTTAAGAGAGTAGGCAGGAGTATTATGGGGTTTGTGTGGGCGAATAAGACCCCGAGAGTAAGGAGAGGGTTCCTGGAACGCAGTAGGGACCGAGGAGGGTTGGCGCTGCCAAACCTGGGGAGCTACTACTGGGCAGCAAATGTGGCGATGATCCGCAAGTGGGTTATGGAGGGAGAGGGGGCGGTATGGAAGAGGATGGAGATGGCGTCCTGTAAAGGAACGAGCCTGGGGGCGTTGGTGACGGCACCGCTGCCGCTCTCGCCGACAAAGTATACCACGAGCCCGGTGGTGGCGGCAACGCTAAGGATCTGGGGCCAGTGGAGATGGCACCGGGGTGCAATGGGAGCATCGGTGTGGTCCCCGATCAGGGGTAACCACCGGTTTGTCCCGGGGAAGATGGACGGGGGGTTCCAGAGCTGGCATCGGGCAGGGATTGGAAGAATGGGGGACCTGGTCATCGACTGGACGTTTGCGAGCCTAGGGGCACTGGAGGAGAAGTTTGAGTTACCCCTGGGAAATGCCTTTAGATCTATGCAGGTGAGGGCTTTTGTGAGGCGACAGGTGAGGGAATTCCCGTTGCTCCCGGCACAAGAAGTTCAAGATAGGGTGATCTCTGGTGTATGGGTCGGGGAGGGCAAGGTGTCGGAAATACACCAGGAGTTGAAAGAAGAGGGGGAAGCGCTGATGCCCTAGGTAGGGTTAATTCCTCCTCCTCGTGTGCCAGGCTCAGCCTGATGCAATTTAAGGTGGTCCACAGAGCGCACTTGATGGGGGCGAGGTTGAGTAGGTTCTTTGGGGTAGAGGACAGATGTGGAAGGTGCTCAGGGAGCCCGGCGAACCATATCCATATGTTTTGGTCATGCCCGGCACTGGTGTTGATAGCTGCAACAGACTCCAGTGCTGAGCACCAGTTTGAGAGTTGCACACATCTTAAATATTCCTGCACTTCCTGCCTCTTTCTATTCCTCAGGATGGCCAACCGTCGACTATTGTGACTCTTTGCCTGTAAAGTGGCCACCTTCTGATTCAGGAAATTTCCTCTTTATTCGCTGAGTCTTGATCAGTTCCCACTCCTATTCTCAGGCTTGGTCTACTGTTGTTTTTTTAAAAATCTGCTCATGTCTCACTGAGTTAAGAGTCATAAGAGTTTACAGCACAAAAAGAGGCCCTTTGGCCCATTGTGTCTGCCAGCCATCAAGCACCATCTTGTTCTGTTTTCCACCACTTGATCAGTAATCTTGTATACTATGATGTTTCAATTGCTCGTCTAACTGCTCTTTAAATGTTGAGAGTTCCTGTCTCTGCCACTCTTTTTCAGGCAGCAAGTTCCAGGTGCCCAGAAAAAAAACTTTTCCTCAAATCCCCACTAAATATCCTGCCCCTTCCCTTAAATCTATACCCCTGGTTATTGAGGGAAAAGTTCCTTCATATCTATGTTCCTCATAATTTTGTACACCTTGAACAGGTGCCCCCTGCAGCCTTCTCTGCTCTAAGGAAAACAATCCAGTCTAACCAGCCTCTCTTCAAAGCTGAAATGCCCCAACCCAGGCAACATACTGGTGAATCTCTTCTGCACCCTCTCCAATGCAATCACACCCTTTCTATAATGTGGAAACCAGAACTGCACACTGTACATCTAGCTTGCTGTGGCCTAACAAGAGTTTTCTACAGCTCCATCATAACCACCCTGCTCGTATATCTGTGCTCAGCTAACAAAGGCAAAGATCCCATGTGTCTACTTAATCACCTTTTCTGCCTGCTGACCATCAGGATTTGTGGACCTGCACCTCTGGTCCTCTGTACTTCCTAATGACCAACCGTTTGTTGTGTATTCCCATGCTTTTATTAATTCCGCCCCCCCCCCCCCCAGTACATCACCTCACACTTTTCGGTTAAATGCCATTTGCTGCAGTTCTGTCGTTCTGACCAGCCCGTCTATATCGTCCTGTTAGCCAAGGGTTTCCTCCTCGCTATTTCACTATTTACCACACCACCAATTTTCATGTCAGCTGCAAACTTACTGATCATTCTTCCTATTTTCACATCTAGATCATTGATGTGCAATGCAAACAGCGAGGGACCCAGCACCGATCCCTGTGGTACATCACTGGACAAATGCTTACAATCATAATAACAACCATTGACTATCACACTCTGCTTCCTGCCACAAAGCCAATTTTGAATCCAATTGACCAAATTGCCCTGGATCCCATAGACTCTTGTCCAGTCTTTCATGCAGGACCTTGTCAAAAGCCTTACTGAAGTCCATATAGACTACATCAGTGGCACTGCCCTCATATACACAAATTTGTCAGACCTCATCTCCCCCTGACAAAGTCATGCTGACTATCCCTGATTAATCCTTGCATCTCCAAAGTGGAGATTAATTCTGTCCCTCAGAACTTTTTCTAATAATTTTCCTACCACTGATATTAGACTTAATGCCACACCTGTGCTCGCCCAGGGTTTATCCTGGAGTGTATCCAGTTCATTGGTATTTTTAAATGTGTCATGTTCTTAGCCTGACATGCATCACTCCAGGTTCACACATTGGTCTCATGTACTCTTTTGAGTGAGTAAGTTTTGGTGTGAGATTGATTAGTGCTTGGGGCCACCTCATTCTGCCACTTTTGCCTATTTGGGAAGTCAGTAACTGGGGAAGCAGCTGCTCTTCCACATGCTCAGGGAATCGAATATTGTGCCTCTGCATGATGCTCAAGCAAAGACCAAATTTCTGACTGCGAAATAGCAGACATCATTTTTGGACGTACATAACAGGTGGCAAAGCAACTTTAGGTATGAAGTGATATAGTGTTATTTTTTAAATTCATTTTTACAAGTGTGGGCTTTGCTGGCTCAGCCATCCCTAATTGCCCTTGAGACGTTGGTGGTGGTGAGCTGCTTTCTTGAACTGCTGAAGTCCATGTGGTGTAGGTACATCCACTGTGCTATTAGGGAGGGAGTTCTAGAATTTTGACCCAGTGGCAGTGAAGGAATGGCGATATATTTCCAAGTCAGGATGGTGAGTGACTTGAGAGACGATCCTCCAGGTGGTCGAGTCCCCAGGTATCTGCTGCTCCTGTCCTTCTAGCTGGTAGCAATTGTGGGTTTGCAAAGTGCTGTCTTAAGGAGCCTTGGTGAGTTCCTGCAGTGCATCTTGTACCTGGCACACATGGCTGCCACTATGCGTCGGTGGTGGAGGGGATGAATATTTGTAGAAGGGGTGCCAGTCAAGTGGGCTACTTTGTCCTGGATGGTGTCGAGCTTCTTGAGTGTTGGAGCTGCACTCATCCAGGCAAATGGGGAGTATTTCATCACACTACTGACTTGTGCCTTGCAGATGGTGGACAGGCTTTGGAGGTGAGTTACTCGCCACAGGGTTTCTAGCCTCTAACCTGCTCATGTTGCCACAATATTTCTATGGCTAGTCCAGTTCAGTTTCTGGTCAATGGTAACTCGCAGGATGTTGATAGTGGGGTAATGCCGTGATGGTGATGGTGTTGAATGTCAAGGGGGCAATGGTTTGATTCTCTCTAATTGAAGATGGTCACTGCCTGGCACTTGTCAGCCCAAGCCTGGATATTGTCCAGGTCTTGCTGCATTTGCAAGTGGACTGCTTCAGTGCCTGAGGAGTCGCGAATGGTGCGGAGTATTTTGCGATCATCAACGAACATCCCCACTTCTGACCTTGTGTTGGAAGGAAGGTAATTGAAGCAGCTGAAGATGTTTGAGGCTAGGACACTGCCCTGAGGACCTCCCAGGACTGAGATGACTGACCTCCTACAACCACAACCCTCTTCTTTTGTGCTAGGTATGACTCCAAACAGCGGACAGTTTTCATCCTGATTCCCATTGACTCCAATTTAGCTTGGACTCCTTGATGCCATACACGTGGTCAATTCTGGGGTTGGTTTAGCACAGTGGGCTAAACAACTGGCTTGTAATGCAGAACAAGGCCAGCAGCACAGGTTCAATCCCCGTACCGGCTTCCCCGAACAGGCGCCGGAATGTGGCAAGTAGGGGCTTCACAGTAACTTAATTGAAGCCTACTTGTGACAATAAGTGATTATTATTATTGTGCCTTGATGTCCAGGGCAGTCGCTCTCACCTTACCTCTGGCATTCAGCTCTCTTGTCCATATTTGAACCAAGGCTGTAATGAGGTAAGGAGCCGTGTGACCTTGGCAGATTCCAAACTGAGCGTCACTGAGCAGGTTATTGCTAAGTAAGTGCCACTTGATAGCATTTCCAACACTTTACCAATGACTGAGAGTAGATTGATAGGGCGGTAATTGGCTGGGTTGGATTTGTCCTGCTTTTTGTGTACAAGACATACCTGGGCAATTTTCCACTTTGCCAGGTAGATACTATGTTACCAGTGTTGCAAAAATATATTTGTGCTGTCTGCAGCTGTGGATTAAAGGGCAATGTTGGCATCTGTTTGTCCATGGCAATTTTGCTATATGAAGTCTTACTGTACAGTTGTGTATGGTCCCAGGTCAATTCCCGGCTTGGGTCACTGTCTGTGCGGAGTCTGCACGTTCTCCCCGTGTCTGCGTGGGTTTCCTCCGGGTTCTCCAGTTTCCTCCTACAAGTGTATAAGGTGGCAGGCCAATGTTTTGTCTAGTTTGTCATTGATCTCAGGTCCCTCTTGCAAATTCTCTGCGCTGGACTGAATGCTGACCAGTGATAGATGGGGCAAAGTGACAAAATTGAGCATTGATCTTATTCAAAGAGGGTAAATAAGAAATCACAGCATTGTTTCCCAGCAGACAAGACTAATATTAGCATCACACATTACAATATTTGCACTGTGCCCGTCTGAACTCGGGGTTATGCCGACATTGGCACTATACTTTACTACTACCTCTGCAAGCACTCACAGCCTGACTCCGAAGATTGAATACAATTACACATTCTAGGCAGAATGCTGAATTACTCCCGTTTACTTGCATTGTCTGTACACTGCGTTATAAGATGCAGGCATCCACACACCCATTAATTTTTAATGGGACTGTTGGGATAAGGCATGGTAGCATAGTGGTTAGCACTGTTGCTTCACAGCGCCATGGTCCCAGGTCAATTCCCGGCTTGGGTCACTCTCTGCGGAGTCTGCACGTTCTCCCCGTGTCTGCGTGGGTTTTCTCCGGGTTCTCCAGTTTCCTCCTACAAGTCCCGAAAGATGTGCTGTTAGGTAATTTGGACATTCTGAAATCACCTCTGTGTACCCGAACAGGTGCCAGAATGTGGCGACTAGGGGCTTTTCACAGTAACTTCATTGCAGTGTTAATGTAAGCATACTTGTGACAATAAAGATTATTATGTCGTGACACTGTTTTGTGATTTACCGATGCATCGTTAAGTGCCATTTGTTGGGGACTTCCAGTTGCGGCTATGCCTAGGTAGGTCGCACGTTTGGCAGCTCCCACCGGGAACGGACTTTTGGGCTCTCCAGAGGGGCCCCAACGGCAATTGTTCGACGGCTTCCAGTGTGGGAAGGTGACAGCAAGGTCCCCCTGACATTATATGGATTGGACCAGGAGTGGAGCGGTGAAAAAAGTGATCTTGGGGCAGCGAAAAGTGCAAGGGAGGAAAAGCAAGATGGTGACGGGTGGAGAGCAAGCAGCATGGGCGCAGTGGTCGCAGGAGCAGCAGGAGTTTCTTAAACGCTGCTTTGAGGAGCTGAAGACTGAAATGCTGGCGCCAATGAAGGCGGCGATTCAGAAGCCTGTGGAGACCCAGAAGGCCCAAGGGGCGGCGATCCAGGAGGTGCGGCAAAAAGCCTCGGAGAACGAGGATGAGATCTTGGGCCTGGCGGTGAAGGTGGAGGCGCACGAGGTGCTGCACAAGAGGTGGGCGGAAAAATTCGAGGACCTGGAGAATAGGTCGAGGAGGAAGAATCTTCGGATTCTGGGTCTCCCTGAAGGAGTGGAGGGGCCCGATGCCGGGGCATATATGAGCACGATGCTCAATTTGCTGATGGGCACGGGAGCTTTCCCGAGGCCCCTGGGGCTAGATGGGGCTCATCGGGTCCTGGCTAGGAGACCCAAAGCCAACAGGCTGTATTGGTGCGGTTCCACCGCTTTATCGACAGGGAGTGTGTCCTGAGATGGGCCAATAAAGAGCGGAGCAGCAGGTGGGAGAACACGGAGATCCAAATTTACCAGGACTGGAGTGCAGAGGTGGCTAAGAAGAGGGCTAGTTTCAATCGGGCTAAGGCGGTGCTCCATCGGAAGGGGGTGAAGTTCGGGATGCTGCAGACAGCGCGATTGTGGGTCACGTTCCAAGATCGGCACCACTATTTTGAAACGTCCGATGAGGCATGGAACTTTATATAGACTGAAGGGGCGGGGCCGACTCAGGAAAGCGCGGGCTTTTTCCCGTCTTAGGGAAGGGGGGGGGGGGGAAGAGGGCGGTGTTGGAGAAGAGCGCACACTGACTGCCAAGGGGAGGGGGGATTCTCACTGGGGGGGGGGGGGCGATGGAATGGCGGGAGAGGCCGGGGTCAGCTGACTTAACGGGAGTGTTATGGGGGGAGCAAAATGGCTAGATGTGGATCTAGCGGGGGGAGGGGGGGAATAGGGTTGCTGCTGCATTGGCCAAAGGGGAGCTGGAAGTAGGAGAGGTGGTCGGGGCGGGAGTCCGCCGCCTGGGGGGACTGGAGGGTGCGGAAGGCGCGGGCACGTGGCTGGCCTAGAAAAGGAGATGGCTAGGGGCAGGGGCGAGTAGCCCCCCCATCCGGCTGATAACTTGGAATGTGAGGGGCCTGAACGGGCCGGTCAAGAGGGCCCGGGTGTTCGCGCACTTAAAGGGACTGAAGGTAGACGTGGTTATGCTCCAGGAGACACATTTGAAGGTGGCAGATCAGGTTCGGCTGAGAAAGGGATGGGTAGGGCAGGTCTTCCATTCAGGGCTGGATGCGAAGAACAGAGGGGTTGCAATACTGGTGGGGAAGCGGGTGTTGTTTGAGGCAATGAATATTGTAGTGGATAATGGAGGTCGATATGTGATGGTGAGTGGTAGGTTGCAGGGGGTGCGGGTGGTACTGGTGAACGTATATGCCCCGAATTGGGATGATGCTGGATTTATGAAACGCATGCTGGGTCGGATTCCGGATCTGGAGGTAGGAAGCTTGATAATGGGGGAGGACTTCAACACGGTGCTGGACCCAGCACTGGACCGCTCTAGGTCCAGGACGGGTAAGAGGCCAGCTGCGGCCAAGGTGCTCAGGGGGTTTATGGACCAGATGGGGGGAGTGGACCCATGGAGGTTTGTCAGGCCGCTGGCCAGGGAATTTTCCTCCTTTTCCCACGTCCATAGAGCCCACTTCATTTTGTGTAGGGTGCTAATCCCGAAAGTGGAGGGAACGGAATATTCGGCCATAGCCATCTCGGACCACGCCCCGCATTGGGTGGAGTTGGGGGAGGAGAGGGACCAACGCCCGCTGTGGCGCCTTGATGTGGGACTGTTGGGGGATGAGGAGGTGTGCGGGGGTGCATTGAAAGATATTTGGAGGCCAACGGCAACGCAGGTGGGGGTAGTCTGGGAGGCGCTGAAAGCGGTGGTCAGGGGAGAGCTAATCTCCATTAGGGCCCACGGGGAAGAGAGGGAGAGGTTGGTGGGGGAGATTTTAAGGGTGGACAGGAGGTATGCAGAGGCCCCCGAGGAGGGGCTATTCAGGGAGCGACAGAACCTCCAGGCGGTGTTCGACCCGTTGACCACATGGAAAGCAGAGGCACAGTGGAGGAAAGCGCAGGGGGCGACGTATGAGTATGGGGAGAAGGCGAGTCGGATGCTGGCACGCCAGCTTCGTAAGAGGGAGGCAGCGAGGGAGATTGGTGGAGTTAGGGATAGAGGGGGGAATACGGTGCGGAGTGCGGTGAGAATAAACGAGGTAATTAGGGACTTCTATGGGGATCTGTACAGGTCTGGGCCCCCAGCGGGGGAGGAGGGGATGCGACGATTCTTAGATCGGCTGAGGTTCCCGAGGGTGGAGGAGGAGGAGGTGGCTGGTATGGGGGCGCCGATTGGGCTGGAGGAGCTGGTTAAAGGATTGGGGAGCATGCAGGCGGGGAAGGCTCCGGGGCCGGATGGGTTCCTGGTTGAAATCTACAGGAAATACGTGGATCTGCTGGGCCCGTTGCTAGTGAGGACTTTCAATAAGGTGAGGGAGGGGGGGACCTTGCCCCCGACAATGTCCAGGGCGCTGATTTCTTTGATCCTGAAGCGGGACAAAGATCCACTGCAATGTGGGTCGTATAGACCGATCTCGCTCCTCAATGTTGATGCTAAGTTGCTGGCAAAGGTGCTGGCTACGAGAATTGAGGACTGTGTCCCGGGGGTGATCCATGAGGACCAGACGGGATTTGTGAAGGGTAGGCAATTAAATACAAATGTGCGGAGGCTCCTCAATGTGATTATGATGCCCCCGGTAGAGGGGGAAGCGGAGGTAGTGGAAGCGATGGACGCGGAGAAGGCCTTTGACCGGGTGGAGTGGGATTATCTTTGGGAAGTGTTGTGGAGGTTTGGGTTCGGGGAGGGGGTTCATCAGCTGGGTCAGGCTGCTGTATAGAGCCCTGGTGGTGAGTGTGGCTACGAATCGGCGGAGGTCGGAGTACTTTTGGCTGTACCGGGGGACGAGGCAGGGGTTCCCCCTTGTTGTTTGCACTGGCAATTGAGCCTCTGGACATGGCACTAAGGGAGTCCAGGAAATGGAGGGGACTGGTCCGGGGTGGGGGGAGGAACACCGGGTGTCATTGTATGCTGTCGACCTGTTGATGTATGTGGCAGATCCAGTGGAGGGGATGGCGGAGGTCATGCGGATCCTAAGGGAGTTTGGGGACTTTCGGGGTATAAACTCAATGTGGGGAAGAGCGAGCTCTTTGTGGTGCATTCAGGGGACCAGGGAAGGGGGATAGACGAGCTACTGCTGAGGAGGGCGGAAAGGAGCTTTCGGTACCGAGGGATCCAACGAGCTTGGAGTTGGGGGGGGGCCCTGCACAAGCTCAATTTGTGGTTGGTGGAGCAGATGGAGGAGGATTTTAAAAGATGGGATATGCTGCCACTCTCACTAGCGGGTAGGGTGCAGTCGGGCAAAATGACGGTCCTCCCGAGGTTTCTCTTTGTGTTCCAGTGCCTTCCCATTATGATCCCCAAGGCCTTTTTCAAACGGGTAAGTAGGAGCATCATGGGTTTTGTATGGGCCAATAAGACCCCAAGGGTGAAGAGAGTGTTTCTGGAGCGTAGCAGGGACAGGGGGGGAGCTGGCGCTGCCGAATGTGTGCGGCTATTATTGGGCAGCCAATGTGGCGATGATCCGTAAGTGGGTAATGGAGGGAGAGGGGGTGGCGTGGAAGAGGTTAGAGATGGCGTCCTGTGTGGGCACGAGCCTGAGGGCGCTGGCGACGGCACCGCTGCCGCTCCCGCCGACAAGGTACACCACGAGTCCGGTGGTGGCGGCGACGTTGAAGATCTGGGGGCAGTGGAGGCGACACAGGGGCGAGGTGGGAGCCTCGGTTTGGTCCCCGATTCGGGAGAATCATCGGTTCGTCCCGGGAAGGATGGATGGGGGGTTTCGGAGCTGGCATCAGGCAGGGATTAGAGGAATGGGGGACCTGTTCATCGATGGGATGTTTGCGAGCCTAGGGGCGCTGGAGGAGATTTGGGCTACCCCCGGGAAACGCTTTCAGGTACATGCAAGTGAGGTGGCAGGTGAGGGAATTCCGGCTGCTCCCGGCACAGGGGATTCAGGACAGGGTGATTTCAGGTGTATGGGTTGGAGAAGACAAAGTTTTGGTGATTTACCAGGAGCTGAAGGAAGAGGAGGAGGCCTCGGTGGAGGAGTTAAAGGGCAAGTGGGAGGAGGAGCTTGGGGAGGAGATAGATGAGGGCCTGTGGGCTGATGCCCTGAGTAGGGTTAATTCTTCCTCCTCTTGCGCCAGGCACAGCCTAATACAGTTCAAAGTTACTCACAGAGCGCATATGACAGGGGCGAGGTTGAGTAGGTTCTTTGGGGTGGAGGACAGGAGTGGGAGGTGCTCGGGAAGCCCGGCAAATCACGTCCATATGTTCTGGTCGTGCCCGGCACTGGAGGGGTTTTGCAAGGACTATGTCCAAGGTGGTGAAAGCCCGAGTCAAGCCGATCTGGGGGTTGGCATTATTTGGGGTAACAGATGAGCCGGGAGTGCAGGAGGTGAAAGAGGCCGGCATTCTGGCCTTTACGTCCCTGGTAGCCCGGCGGAGGATTTTGCTATTATGGAAAGTTGTGAAGCCCCCTAGTGTGGAAGCTTGGATCAATGACATGGCAGGGCTCATCAAGCTGGAGAGGATAAAGTTTGTCTTGCGAGGGTCTGTGCAGGGGTTCCTCAGGCGGTGGCAACCGTACCTAGACTATCTCGCGGAGCGTTAGGAGGAGGTCAGCAGCAGCCGGGGGGGGGGGGGGGGGGGGCTTCCCTATTGGTGCTTTTAAATGTCATATGGGTGGTTATAGTATATGGAGGAAATCCAATGTATAATTTTTGATTGCTGTGTTTTTGTTTCTTTTTGTTGTGTGTGTGTGGGGGGGGTTGTTGAAAATCTGTTGAAAAATTTATATATTTTTTTAAAGTGCCATTTGTTGTTTTACCAATTAAAATTCCTACAATGCAGGAGGCCATTCAGCCTATCAACTCTGAAAGAGCACCCTACCTAAGCCCACTTCCCCCATCCCTGTAACACTACCCAACCAGAGGTTTTCCTCTTTAAATTCAAAATTCATTTTATCTTGTATCATGGCCACAGGAAACTTCTCCATGACCACATTTACCCTGATAGATACCTGACTCATTCCTCCTTCACTTTTTTAAAGTCTCATGATTTCTGCATTTTTAATGTGTTTTTTTTCAATGCTACTTATTTAGTTATCCTCAGCTTGTGATCCCTTCTACCTTAGTGGGTCTCCAGCAGGTGGTGAGAGAGCCAGTAAGAGAGGAAAAACCTACTTGACCTCATCCTCACCAATCGACCTGTTGCAGATGCATCTGTCCATGATGTGTGGTACCATGATAAATAGGGTAAACAGATCTAGCAGCTCAAAATTGGACATTCATGAGGCACTGTGTGCCATCGTCATTAGCAGAATTCTATTCCACAATTCGTAACCTAATGGTCCTACGTATCTCTTGCACCACTTAAGATTTGAGCTGGGCAAATCAACCTTGGTTCAATGAGGAATGCAGGAGAGCATGCCAGGAGCAGCAGCAGGCATACCTAAAAATGAGGTGTCAATCTGGTGAACCAAGGCTGTCATGAGATCAGGAGTTAAGGCGGAAATAAAACTAAGAAGCAGAATTCTACACATGAGGTAAATTGAACCCACAATCGATGGATAAATCCCTGTAGTCCTCTTTCCAGTTGAGTGCTGGTGGACATAAAACAACTAACCAGAGGTGGAGGCGCCACTAATATCCCCATCTTTGCAGATGAGTGCAACATTCAGGGTTGAAGCCTTTGCAACCACCTTCAGCCAAAAGTGTCCAGTAGATGACCTATCTCACCACCTCCTGAGGTTTCCATCACAGATTCCAGTCTTAAGACAATTTGATTCACACCACGTGATGTTAAAAAAGAGCTGAAGACACGATACAGCAAAAGCTATGGACCCTGACAATGTCCCAATTGTAGTACTGAAGACTTGTGCTCCAGAACTAGCCAAACCTTCAACCAAGCTGTTCCAGTACAGCTACAAAACAGCCATCTACATAAAAATGTGGAAAATTGCCCAAACATTACCAGTCCACATAAAGCAGGACAAATCTTTCCTTTAGAACATACAGTGCAGAAGGAGGCCATTTGGCCCATCGAGTCTGCACCGACCCACTTAAGCCCTCACTTCCATCCTAGACCCGTAACCCAATAACCCCTCTTAACCTTTTTGGACACTAAGGACAATTTAGCATGGCCAATCCACCTAACCTGCACGTCTTTGGACTGTGGGAGGAAACTGGAGCACCTGGAGGAAACCCACGGGGAGAACGTGCAGACTCCACGCAGACAGTGACCCAGCAGGGAATCGAACCTGGGACCCTGGCAATTTGAAGCCACGGTGCTAACCACTATGCTACCGTGCTGCCCAGTTCCGACCCATTGGTCAAATCTCAATCATCAGCAAAGTGATGGTGGGTGTCCTTGACAGTACTATTAGGTATCGTTGACAGTACTTGCCCAACAATCTGATCATCGTTGCTTAGTTTGGTTTCTACCTTGGGCAATCAGCTCCTGATCCTATGACAGCCTTGGTACACACATAGTAAAGGAGCTGAATTCAAGAGGTAGAATCCTTGACATCAGGGAAGCATTTGACATCAAGGAGCCTTAGTAAAATTGAAGTTGGTGCATTTTCACAGTAACTTAATTTGAAGCCTACTTTGACAAGCGATTTTCATTTAATTTCATCATGGAAAACTCCTTTGTTTGAAGTTAACCTAGAACAAAGGAAGATCATTGTGATTCATAAAAACAGAAACTGCTGGAAGAACTCGGCCGATCTAGCAGCATCTGTGGAGAGAGAAACAGTTAACATTTTGAGTCCATGGCTTTTAGCTTGGTTTGATTGGATTTGCATTTCTAAACAATCTAATTGTTTGATTAGAATTTCACACAGCCACTGCTAGAACTAAAAACAGCATTAGGTATTCTTGGGTGTGGGGGGGAATATTGATTAAATTGTAATTTTCGGAGGGGAGCCACAGCCAACCAGGCTGGATTTCTAATCCTACTGAATCTGTATACCAACAATTTTATCAAAATAATTTTTGATCCGGTCTAATGAGAATTCCCAAAATGTAATTTCTTAACTTCGAATCAGAGTTGCATATCAAATGGCTCTTTGAAGCTTTGCTGAGAAGTTTACTCCATACAAGAGGCTTTGTGGTGTCAACATTTTAAGTGGTTTACTTGGGGCTGCCCTGGACGTATTATGTTTTTACGTACTTGATCCTAAAGTAATCAAGATGCACTTGGATTTAGATAAAGGAAACCCTTCAATGTTAAGTTTTCAATCTAATCAATATGTGTATCTAGATTGGTTGCTTATGATATGCAGTGCAGGTGTGTTTCAATCTTTAGGATAAAAGCAGAATGTTTACATCTAATACATTTTCTTATTTTTAATTCACACAGACACAGATTTCTGTTGAACTAATGGCAAGTGAAATAATGCTTTCAAAACAAAAAGCAATTTATGATTATGCCATGAGTTCAGATTTGTCACAAATTGCAGAACCATTTATACTATTTGCTTTGCCACAACTGAAAAGATTACCCTTCTAGCCATTAACCTCACCATTGCATGTCTTGAATTTGCTACATTTATGTAATTAGTATGAATTAATCTCATCATGGCCATTTAGGATTGCTCATTCATATGTCAATCTGCTGTTAACCTGTGATTATGGTCCTGGAATACTAATCCATACAGCAGAAACCAAGAAGGGAATCACGATTCGTAGCATCTGACTCCCCCAGCTATTATGGGGCTGGTTTAGCGCACTGGGCTAAACAGCTGGCTTGTAATGCAGAAGAATGCCAGCAGTGCGGGTTCAATTCCTGTACCGGCCTCCCTGAACAGGCGCCGGAATGTGGCGACTAGGGGCTTTTCACAGTAACTTCATTGAAACCTACTTGTGACAATAAGCAATTATTATTATTAAATTGTTCCTGGAGGTTTTTTTTAAACATTTCATATGTTTTTCTTTCTTTTCCTGTCTCGGCTGCAGTTTTTCTCTTTTGTAATTTATCTCTGAAAGACCCAACTTGCTTATCAGTCTGTACCCTTAAATTTCATTGGCTTAGGCGATAGACCCCTGCACCAATTGTTTGTGGTCCCTGATGATCCAATTTTGCTGCTGTGCCATTATCAATTTGTATTTCTAGTGCAAGGTAAAATGGGGTTTGCTGTGAGGTTTGCTGCTCCAGCAATTTGAGTTGCTGTTTTTTGAGTTGTCTAAATTTTATTTTATTTTAATTTTTAAAAAACAGGTCTTCATTGCACAGTCTAGAGGATCTGGCAGCCACCGTGATGTTGAAGATGAAGAGTTGACTCGAATTTTTGTCATGATTCCAAAATCCTTTGCAGAAGATGATCTGAGGGAAAACTTTAAGGTACATCTTTACATCCATTTTTTGCATTCTTGACTCTTAACATTTCCTCCTGAATCCTCAGGTTCAAAATAATTCTTATTTGCCTATTATTTTTATTAACTACAGGATGTTGGCATCGCTGGCTTTTTAAAACTACATTTACGGGATGTGGCCATCGCTGGTTAGGCCAGCATTTATTGCCCATCCCTAGTTACCCTTCAGAAGGTGGTGGTGAGTTGCCTTCTTGAACCGCCGCAATCCTTGAAGTGTAGGTACACCCACTGCTGATTGGGAGGGAGTTCCAGGATGTTGCCCCAGCTACTGTGAAGAAATGGCAATATATTTCTAAGTCAGGGTGGTGAGTGACTTGGGGGGGGGGGGGGGGGAAACCTCCAGGTGGTGGGGTTCCCAGGTATCTGCAGTATCTTGTCCTTCTAGATGGTCGTTGATGTGGGTTTGGAAGTTGTTTAAGGAATCTTGGTGAGTTACTGCAGTGCATCTTGTACCTGGCACATTGGCTGCCACTGTTCATCGGTGGTGCAGGGTTTGAATGTTTGTGGAAGGGGGAGCAATCAAGTGGTCTACCTTTGTCCTGGATGGTGTCGAACTTCTTGAGTGTTGTTGAAGCTGCACTCATCCAGGCAAGTGGAGAATATTCCATTACACTCCTGACTTGTGCCTTGTAGATGGTGGACAGGCTTTGGATGGTCAGGAGGTGAGTTACTCGCTGTTGGATTCCTAGCCTTTGACCTGCCCTGGTAGCCGCAATATTAATGTGGCTAGTCCAGTTCAGTTCTGATCAGTGGTAACCCCCCCAGGAGGTTGCTTGTGGGGGATTCAACGATGGTAATGCCATTGAATGTCATGGGGTGGTGGTTAGATCCTTGTGGGAGATGGTCATTGCCCACCACTTGTGAGGCGTAAATGTAACTTGCCACTCGTCAGCCCAAACCTGGATATTGTCCCGGTCTTGCTGCATTTGGACATGGACTGTTTCATTACCTGAAGAGTTGTGAATGGTACTGAACATTGTGCAGTCATCAGCAAACATCCCCACTTCTGACCTAATGATGGAAGGGAGGTCATTGATGAAGCAGCTGAAGATGGTTGGGCAAAGGACCTTACCCCCAGGAACTCTTACAGTGATGTCCTGGGGTTGAGATGATTGACCTCCAACCGCCACAACATCTTCATTTGTGCCAGTATGACTCCAACCAGCGGAGAGTTTTCCTCCTGATTCCCATTGACTCCAGTTTAGCTAGGGCTCCTTGATACCATACTCGGTCAAATACTGCCTTGATGTCAAGGGCAGTCATTCTCACCTCACCTCTGGCATTCAGCTCTTATGTCCCATGTTTGAACCAAGGCTGTAATGAGGTCAAGAGCTGAGTGACCCTGGCGGAACTCAAACTCGGCGTCCATGAGTAGGTTTTTGCTGAATAAGTGCCGCTTGATAGCACTGTTGACGACTCCCTCCATCATGTTGCTAATGGTGGAGATTAGACTGATCGGGCGGTAATTGGCTGGGTTGGATTTGTCCTGTTTCTTGTGTACAGGACACACCTGGGCAACTTTCCACATTGCTGGTAGATGCCAGTTGTAGCTGTACTGGAACAGCTCGGCTAGGGGTGCTGCAAGTTCTGGAGCACAAGTCTTCAGTACTATTGCTGGGATATTGACGGGGCCCATAGTCGTTGCAGTATTCAGTGCCTTCAGCCATTTCTTAATATCATGTGGAGTGAATTGTATTGGCTGAAGACCTTCATCTGTGATACTGGGGACCTCTGGAGGAGACCAAGATGGATCAACCACTTGGCACTTCTGGCCGAAGATTGTTGCGAATGCCTCAGTCTTGTCTTTTGCCCATATGTGCTGGGCTCCTCCATCATTGAGGATGGGGATATTGTGGAGCCTCCTCCTCCAGTGAGTTGTTTAATTGTCCGCCACTATTCACGGCTGGATGTGGCAGGACTACAGAGCTTAGATCTGATTTGTTTGTTGAGGAATCGCTTAGCTCTTGTCTATTACTTGCTGCTTATGCTGTCTGGCACACATGTAGTCCTGTGTTGTAGCTTCACCAGGTCGACACCTCATTTTTCAGTGTGCCTAATGTTGATCTGGCATGCTCTCCTGCACTCTTCATTGAACCAGGGTTGGTCCCCCTGGCTTGGTCGTAATGGTAGAGTGGGGGATATGCCGGGCCATGAGGTTGCAGGATGTGATTGAATATAATTCCGCTGCTGCTGATGGCCACAACGCCTCATGGATGCCCAGTTTTGAGTTGCTAGATCTGTTCAAAGTCTACCATTTAGCACGGTGGTTGTGCCACACAGCACGATGAAGGATATCCTCAATGAAGGCTGGTCTGCACAAAGACTGCGGTGGTCACTTCTCCCGATACTGTCATGGACTGATGCATCTGCAGCAGGCAGATTGGTTAGGATGAGGTCAAGTATGCCAACATTTATTGCCCATCCCTAGTTGCCCTTCAGAAACTGGAGGTGAGCTGCCTTCTTGAACCGCTGCAGTCCCAGAGGTGCAGGTCCATACAGTGTGTTCTTTGGAAGGGAATTCCAGTGTTTTGACCCAGCGACAGTGAAGGAACAGCGATGTATTTCCAAGGCAGGTTGGTGAATGACTTGGAGGGGAACCTCCCAAGTGGTGGGGTTCCCAGGTATCTGCTGCTCTTGTTCTAGCTGGCAGAGGTTTTAGGTTTGGAAGGTGCTGTCTAAGGAACCTTGGCGAGTTACTGCAGTGCATCTCGTAGATGGTACACACGGCTGCCACTGATGTCGGTGGTGATGGGGTAAAATATTTGTGGAAGAGGCAGCACGGTGGCGCAGTGGGTTTGTCCTGCAGCCTCACGGCGCCGAGGTACCAGGTTCGATCCCAGCTCTGGGTCACTGCCTGTGTGGAGTTTACACATTCTCCCTGTGTTTGTGTTGGTTTTGCCTCCACAACCCAAAGATGTGCAGGGTAGGTGGATTGGCCATGCTAAATTGCCCCTTAATTGGAAAAAATGAATTGGGTACTCTAAATATATATAAAAAGGAGAAAAAAATATTTGTGGAAGGGGTGCCAATCAAGCAGGTTACTTTGTCCTGGGAGGAGGGTTACTCGCCGTTTATCTTCTGGTAGCTACAGTAGTGTAGTCTTTGAATTTGGAGTCAGCCCCAAGTTAACAACTGACTCTGGGGTTTCAACATCAAAAGGAATTTTTCACCCACCTCTTCTCTTTCAAAACCTGAAACTACTCCTCCAATTTGCCAGTACGTCCCTGCATATAACACAAATGGGCTTTGCATCCTTCTTTGCATTGGCAGAATTGGCAAAACCATACCTCAAGAAATTATCTTCATACAGCTTTGTTCCCGAGTTAAGTTTCTTCTTTGCAGGCTGTTAACCAAAGGCCCTGGAGTTCTGTACAGAGCTAACACCAGCACTGCTCTGTCCTGCCTTGGACTCTTCAGCAACTCTCTGCAACAGATTCTGTTGAGATCCTGTCCAGTAGGTACACTGCCTATTTAGTCCCTGGCTGTCTTTTATTTTTAAGAAAACTCTGTGTCTTCATAGTCCTCTTGTCCGCAGCTGGAAAATGGAAGCAACTGTGCTCTGTAATTTGACATCAAAAGGTATACAAGTGTGCATGGTCGTGACCTGCGCTCTGCTGTCATTTAAAGCCGAAAGACTGCACATAGCCTCATTTATTTTCATTTAAAAGGCAGCAACGGCTGCCATTCTCGATGTAAAAGCTGGTAGTGGCCATTGGGTGCTTCTCCCACAATCGGGGCCACTGGGAACGGCGCGATCGTTCCGCGACCCTAATGACACCCGCCCGCGGCCCTCACTTTGAAAAATCCTGGATTCGACGTTCCGAAAAGGGTGGTGAAGAGATGGCAAAACGGATCAGACCTTCGGAGAAACCAGAGAAGTGGATTCTTTGAAGGGATGGAAGGAATTACATTGTCCCTATGTCAGCTCTCACTATAGGCTGCTTGCAACATATTTACCTCGGTACCACCTACATGTTCACTTGTTACAAGTCCAAAGTAAATCTAGACGAGTGAATGTTTTGTGGTGTCTCGGCCAGGGGTGGGGGTCTGCCATTCCGTAAGGCAGGAACTCACTTTAGAGGTTGCTCGAGATTGGGGGGGGGGCTCCGTAGGTACAACATTTCTAGTTTGGTGGGGAGGGCGAAAGCTGATCTGGCAAGGTGGGATGGTCTCCGTCTGTCACTGGTGGGTCGGGTACAGGCGGTTAAAATGAATGTGCTGCTCCGATTCCTGTTTATTTTTCAATGTCTGCCGATTTTCCTGCCAAAGACATTTTTTAGAGAGATTGAAGGGATAATTACCTCGTTCATATGGGGAGGGAAGGTGGCCAGAATTTAAAAGGTGCTACTACAGAGAGGAAGGCAGACAGGGGTTTGGGTCTTCCGAACCTGATGTATTTATTACTGGGCGGCGAATGTGGAGAAGATACGGAGCTGAGTTAGCGGGGTTGACTCCCAATGGGTCAGAATGGAGGAGAGTTTGGGTAGGTGGTCGGTTTTGAAGGCGCTCCCGACAGCCCCGGGGAGATACTCAGGGAATCGGTTGTAATAGCTTCATTGAGAATTTGGACTCAGTTTCGACAGCACTTCGGCTTGTGGGCAGGGTCAAGGGAAATGTCAAGTCGGGTGACCTCTGGGAAGTGGGATGGAAATTTTCGGAGATGGGAGGAGAAAGGAATTAGGACACTAAAATATTTGTTTCTTAGGGGTCGTTTTGCGGGATTGAAGGTGCTGGGAGCGAAGTATGGGCTGGAGCAGGTGGAAAATTTAGATACATGCAGGTTCGAGACTTTGCCAGAAAGGCGATACAGAGCTTCCCAGTAGAGCCGGCTTCCACATTGCTGGAGGAGGTGCTGAGCACGGGGGGGGGGGACTGGAGAAGGGTGCAGTATTGGCGGTTTACAGGGCTATTTTGGAGGAGGAGAAGGTGCCGCTAGAAGGGATCAAAGCAAAGTAGAAGGAAGAGGTGGAGGAGGGGTTCTGGTGTGAGGTGCTCTGGAAGGTGAAAGCCTCCACCCCGTGTACGAGGTTGGGGGTGATACAGCTGAAGGTTGTGTATAGAGTGCACCTCACAAGGGCGAGGATGAGCCGGCTCTGTGAGGGGGTAGAAGATGTGTGTGAACATTGTCGGGGGGGGGGGGTGGGGGGGTCTGCAAACCACGTTCATATGTTTTGGTCCTGTCCAAAGCTGGAGGATTACTGGAAGGAGGTGTTTAGGGTCATCTCTAAAGTGGTGCACGTGAAACTGGACCTGGGCCCTCGGGGGGGCCATATTCAGGGTGTCGGATCAGCCAGGGTTGGAAACGAGCGCGGAGGCAGATGTTGTTGCCTTCGCCTCGTTGACCGCCCATAGGCACATCCTGTTACGGTGGAGATCAACCTCTCCACCCTGTGCCCTGGCGTGGCAGGGGGACCTGCTGGAATTCCTGGCGCGTGAAAAGGTCAAATTTGAACTGAGGGGAAGGATGGGGGGGGTTCTACAATTCATGGGCATTATTCATTATGCACTTTTGAGAATTGGATCACATCGAACATTAGGGGGGTTGGGGGCTTGGAGGGTTGGGGGAGGGGATGGACTGTATGTGTTCATGGTGACTGTGGGTGATTCCTGATTCCTTTTTGTCATTTGTTTATGTTAACATGCGGGCTAATGTCTGGGGTTTGGTAGGAGGATGGGATCGTTGTTATTGATATGGGGATTGACATTACATTCGTTACTGATTATTGTTTATTGTTGGGTTTAATTTTGGGAGAAAATGTGAAAAAGAATGTAAAAAATGTTTTTTTTTTTTTTTAAATGTTCACTTGTTACGTTAAAGGTTGATGAAGATATTAAAAGACAAACTGATGTGTGTGTAATAATCATGTGTATGTAATGTGATTTCTATGGAGTTTATTAACTACCTTGGACGCACATTTCAATTTTAGAGAGGGAAAGATGGCATATTACGGTTCTTTCGTAAATACTGTGACCTGTTTTTGGGCCAGTGGTAATAATTGGTCTTGTGACGTTTTGCACAGATCCCATGGTTGTATCTTGCCTCAAATGCCTGCCTTGTGAATACTTGATTCCAATAATGAGTGTAAAGAGAATAATAAATTGTAAACATTAAGACAAAGGGATTGTCTTATAATTGCTGAGTATAATCAAGACCGAGGTCAATAGATTATTGGATATGGGGATAGTGCAGGAAGGTGAGGTAGAAGATCATCCATGGTCCTGTTGAGTGGAAAGGAGGCTCACAGGGCCAAATGTTCTTTGTCTTTTTATGTTCCTATGTACACCTTTTGTAGTTCTAACCTACTTCCATAATGTCTTGGTCAGCTGACTGTATTGTAACATACATAATGTTGATGCAAATACACTGACTGAATTAAAAGATCAATTGACACCCATTTTCCTAGGCCGCCAACAATTTATTAGTGACAGAACAGACCACGGTGAGGTCGAGAGACTGCAAGCTATAGAGACGGCACCCAAACGGGTGGGGGGGAGGGGGTGATCCTTGTTTCCAGTGACTCCATGGAATGTCCCTGGTCCAAGTAAGGCCTTCCAGAAGCAGTAGCACTTGCACTGACCCCTCTGATCGCGGGGCCTTCCTGTCTTTCCCTGACAAATTTTTCCCCTCCACTTTGTCTCAAAAGACCTTCCTAATCCTTCAAGCCTCAGCAAGGGGAATTTTGCTTGGTAGTGCTGCTGATGTCGCAGTGCTGCTGGCCCTCTGAGCTCGTAGTGTGGTGTGCCAACTGACCTTCCTTATTTGAATTGTGGGACTGGCAACGGCGACCACTTAATTATCTGGTGCCAGAACGATTGCCACGCCGATCCCACTTTGCACCCCATGAGTTGTGACCTGCAAACAGTCCCAATGTTGGACTCGTCCTGTGCCAAAACGTCCCAGCCATTATAAACAAATAACGGAGAGATTATAGATAAAAGTCTCCAATTATTAACTTCGAATATAAACAATTTGTTTTTTAATACCTTGTTTCACCGTCATATTTAACTTTTTAGGATGTTATCAATACCCTCTGACCTTGTTTACTTTGTCTCAAAGATCTCCACTGTACATATATTGACCGTTTATGACTGACTTAATTCGTATAGCCACAGATTGAACTCTAACTTCAGTTTGCATTTCTACCAGGAATTTGGAGATATTGAATACTGCAGTGTCATCAAGAACAAGAGTACAGGGGAGAGCAAAGGCTTTGGCTATGTGAGATTTCTGAAGCCATCTCAGGCTGCTCAAGCCATTGAAAACTGCGAACGATGTAAGACTTGTTCCCAAAACTGAAGTAAACTTTTGAAATTAGATCTCGGTACCAGAAGTGAAGTGGACTGGAATCATTTAAAGTTCATATATTTAAAAAAAAATTCATTGTTTATATAGGAACTAATAATATTATTCCTCCAATATAATAGCTGTAAAACTGAAGTATGTGTATTTATCTATGTTTGTATTGAATATCTTGTCATTTCCTATTTTAAATGAACTTGAGTTAAAAGCTGATCCCACACTATTTCGAAAGGGTGGACATTGACTACAATCGTAGTCTGGTGGCATTCCTTTAGTGTGGCATTTGATCTCATACCACAATGTTCTAATGAAAATACATTACAAAATCTATCTATTAATCTTGATCCATTATTGTACAGCTTTTAAGATGGTTGCACAGGTAACACAAAATATAAGCCTCGCTGGAGTTCAGCTACTGAGATATATATTTTTATATAATGGGGTGGTGGGGAAACAACAAAGAATGTTGTTTAGTTACTCAGTTAAAGTTTGTTCCAATTCAGCGTGTACTGAGGTCACAATATAAAAAGGAACTTGTAAAAATTGGCGATGAAGAAAATTGTAAGATCAGAAGACGGAGATTTATACTGTGATCAGTAGTCTTCCTGACTTTGCATTACTTTGCTTCTGACTGGAAGCATGCACTAGATAAAATGAAATCCCTAGATAAAAAACTTTTTTAAATTTGAAAATGTCTAATTCACGTTTTGGGAAGGAACTCTGCACGATAATGTTCATAAACTAAGCAAATCACATGTTGGGGAAGGTATCTGCCTGTATTTGGGGCCAGGGTGCCTTTTTGAAAATTGTATAAAATTTTTAAAAACTAATGGGGAATTACACCACTTGGCAATTTGTGGTCCAGTAAGAACTCGAGGCAGTTATGAGACACCCTCGGAGAATCTTCAACTATGTGCATGCATGCGCGCGCGCACACAACTAAGTTTGAAAATGAATATTGTGTATTCGTGTGAATTAAAATTCTACATTTATAATATTTATTATATATGACAAAGGAGACTATTAGTACATTCTAATTCTACGCTTTTCATAATAATGTTACCGAAAAATGCATATTGTGTAATATGGTTCACATGATGTAATATTATGTGTTCCTGCAACGTTTTCCTAGATTATGCGGAACTTACACAATTAATTGACATTATGACTGAGTCTTCTAGATTAAATTAAATGTTTTGATACTAGCCTATTGCCAATTTGGAATAGTCATGCAGATGTATAAATTTGTAAAACTCATATAAACCAAATGAGGAATATAATAGGAAATTTTGTGAAAGACTGCAACGTGAATATATGAAAATGTAATTGTATGTTAATATATCTGGATGTATAATCAATAGATCTGGATCCTTCCCACTGCTGATGCCGGTGTGGTGTCATGAATAATTCATTCAGTTTTCTGCATCTCTAGGTGACCACCTCGTTTACTTGAGTGGTTACAACGTCCCTGAAGAAGCTGCTTGAATATGGCGGCACGGTGGAGTAGTGGTTAGCACTGCTGCCTATGGTGTTGAGGACTCTGGTTCGATCATGGCCCAGGGTCACTGTGTAGTTTGCACGTTATCCCCGTGTCTGCGTGGGTTTCACCCCCACAGCCCAAAGATGTGCAGGTTAGGTGGATTGGCCACACTAAATTGTCCCTTAATTGGAAAAAAATAATTGGGTACTCTAAATTTGTTTTTAAAAGAAGCTGCATGAATTGCACAACTATAAACATGTTAACATTCTAATTGGCACCAAGCTTTAATGTTTCTTGATGTCTAATTGGTGATTAGCTGCACAAATGTATTCCAAAATATGCACAGTAATTACAAATCATTTGTGTTCCATTCATGTAAAACCATTATACAAAGATGTTAGGGGAATTTCATTACTTAATGGGAATTTCAGCTCAACAATTATTAGAACCCTAATAAAAAATTACAGAATAGTTGTACAGTAAAATGTAGTTGGGCTTTGAAACTGAGATTTGCAAGAAAATACTTTTTTTATCACTATGGGTATCGGTGATCAATTGTCTAAGTTATGTAATTGCAAACTACTATCTGTTTTGTGTTGCTGAAGAGTTCCTTGCATTGATTGTAAAATACTGTAGGTAACTAAAGAAAGCTAGATTCAGGGGAAAAAACAAAGTCATCTTTATTCACGAGATTAAAAAATAAACTCCACCACCAAGTTGAGTTTATGCCTATTTCATGCTTAATATAATGCATTTCTCCATTTTTGCACAGCTTTTAAGGCAATACTTGCTGAGCCAAGAAACAAGCCTACATACTCTGAGAATGACTATATGGGTGGGGCCAGACAAGAACAACCTTCTTATGCGTCAGGGTTTGATGCTCCAAGAAGTCAAAATATGTTTCCTTTTGGTAAGTCTACATAATTATGGTTAAAACTGGATGAGTAATAAATTTAAAGTGGTCAAAGCATTTCTTGTGAATATAGTAGATGCATAAAATTACATTAGTGAAGTTGTTTTGAAGCTGATGTGATGGCTATAAAACCTGCCATTCACTATAAGGAGGGCTGAGATTCAGCATTGGAAAACTGCATCAGAGAGTATTTTGTCTTATAAATAAACCATAAATTATTTTTTTTAAACGGATATCCACACAATTGTGCTGCTCTGGATTTATAGAAAATAATTAATCCACAAAGTACAACATATATGCTTAAAATTGTGTAATTTGTTGTTCACTTTTGTAATCACTCTCTGAATTGATTTCGCCCCCCCCTCCAATTAAAATGTTAATTCTCTTCTGTGATAACGATGTTCAAAATGTGTTTCAGCAATTCATATTCACTGGGGCTGGATTCTCCGTTATTAGGGCTATGTCCCCACGCCGGCATCAGAAATGTGGACTTTCATGCCAGAGAAACTGGCGTGAAAGTGCCACATATTCCCAGCACTGCAGGGGGCTAGCAGGGACCCGGCGTGGATCCAGCAGCTTTTGCTGCAGCTACGGTCCCCTGCACATATGGGCCGGAGACCGCGCATGCGTACGTCGGCGGCCTCCAGCGGCTGCACCATGCTCCATGGCAGACTCTGACTGCAGAGCTGGAGCCGGAAAATAAACCCCCCGATCGGCTGCGTGCCCGACCCTGACAGCCCGCACAAACATTTCCCGGCCACGTATAAGGCCCCCCCGCCCTCCAATCGGCCCACCCTCGACCATGGCAGCCATCCGCAGCCGCTACACGAGTATCCCGACCAGCTGGACCATATTCGATCCATGCAGTTGGGACTTCGGCCAATCCGGGGCAGAGAATGGCCCCAGGTAGGTGCTAGGCAGTGGGAGTACGCCGCTTTTCGGGTCCCGCAGAATCGGGGAACCGATTCCGTGCGGGGAAATGGACCCCCCCGGCCGCCGGCCGTGATTCCGGCGCCGGGGTGCAGAGAATCCAGCCCACTATCTTTGTAGTTTTAAGTAGTTGTAAAATGCAGCACCACACTTGTACTTAACTATGCTTTATCCTAGTTAGTAGTGGGGTTAGATTCATTCACAAATGTTTTGTCTTTCTTTCTGATTATCTACTAATGCAGCAGGTGAATTTACCAACTTTGGAACAAGTGAAATGAGAAGTGGTGGTGAAATGAGAGCTGAAGTTAGAAATGAAATGAGAAGTGGGGAAAATATATCCACATGTCTTTCAGTGTCTACTAGAGGTGTACTTACACATGAACAAGTTTATAGTCTCTTCGATATCATCCCAGGACTGGAATATTGTGAAATTCAGAGAGACCCCTATTTGGGTTATGGTAAAGGCAAGTACTATTAAACGTGTAAAGCGTAAGCTGTATAAAATGGGTAATTGACTATTGTCCTTTTGAACAGATTTTTCCTCGTTTCATTTATCCCCCAGTACATGTACACATTCTGGAGATTATTCCCAGGTATTTTGAGCTGCCCAGAGTGCTATATGTATTGCATTCCTATTTCTCATCCAGTAGGGAAAAGGCTGGCCTTTATTACATACCTTTCTGGTGCCTTGGTTGAGATCAGGAACATGTATGATTCATGTGGTAAAATCTGCATGCACTGTTGCAAATTCATCAATTGTAACCAAATATTTTTATACTACAGAAGATGCATGTTATTCTGACAAGCTGATATGGACAAAAATGAGACAATTTCATGACCATTGAGTAAATCTTTAAAAGTCATAGGCATGTGTAAATATTAATGGGTGAGGGTCTGTTTAAGATATTTGCATGGTAAAATGTTTTGACATGAGAAAGCAAAGCTTGTGATTCCGAATCAGAAAAAAAAATATGTCTGATCAGGATATGGTCATGAGGTCCAGAGAGGTGGGGACTGTTATCTATCCTTTCCTCATTTGAATTCAAGAAGTTGTTTATGGAAAATGTTTGGATCTAATTTTTTTAATTGTCACCAACTATAGTTTTTATATGCAAAATATTTGAAGGAACTGGAATTATTGAATAATTTCCTTTTGGGATTTTGGAGATCTCTCTTTAATGCTCTAATTTTAAAGATACTTCAATTAGAATGTTATTTGTAGCAGACCTAAATTAACTGAGCCTTTTAAAATATTAAAAACGAATGCAATTAAAACATTTCAAATCTGACATGTTTGTCGCCATTCCAACAGATGACTTTTCAGAGTGCATGACTGAAAAGATTTATTTATGTTATTGTAATTGCTCCATGTTAGAAATTGCGCACCAATTATGTAACTTTTCTCTTATTATTTGCTGTCTGCAATTGGTGGAACATGATACACAATAAGTGTCTTGTTTCATCACATGATCATAAAATTGAAAGCCTGGTTTACCTGTAGATGGCACAGTTGTACAGGTTTTGACCGTAAATACCAAAATAGGAAAAATATTAGTGTAACAATGTATTTTGTGATATCAAATATTTTCTATTTCATATTCAAAATGTGCTATTGGAACTGTAATTCTAAAGGAATTTCCTTGAACTGTATTTCACATGTAAAATTTAAAATCTTATCTGTGAAGTGTTGCTCTAATGGCTTGAGGGTTGCTTGAGATTTACAAAGTAACAAATCAAGTTTAAAACAGATCATCACTGTAATGTTAACATCAGTTGCACGGTGTGTATGAAAGAAATGCTCTTAAATACTCTTAAAGGTGGGATAACCTCTAACAAGGAAGCAAATTTATTTTAGGATATGCTCTTGTTCGATACAACAATGTGGCATCAGCAGTATACGCCAAGGAAAAGCTGCATGGATTTGAGTATCCACCTGGTAATCGAATTGGAGTTAATTATATTGAAGATGATGCCAGTGACAGACGATCAAAGTAAGACCACTGCAGAAATTGACGAGTGCTTTTTTTTTCGCTTTTGTATGATGGTGCTCAATGCAAAATTATTTCAATTGTTTTCTATTTTAGCCCAGTTGGAATGATGGCCTTACAACTTGTGGCGGCTCAGATGATGTCACTGGCCTGTAACAACCCTGTTGGCCAGCAGATGATTCCAGCTTCACCTGTGAGTACTATAAATGTTAGCTTTTACTTTCTGTTTTCAAAGATAGTTCTTTTTGGATTTTAAGAATATTTTTAAAAATTCACTGGCTCAGCTGTAAATCTATATTTAAGTATTCTGTGTAACACTCCCACCGTACCTGCGCTTACTGGCAAGAAAAAGTAACTTACTAAACACTATTATAACCCTTATTTCTTTTCTGTCACAGAAAATTTACTGAAGAGGGGGAAGGGTTTGGCATAAGATATCTGCTTATATAAAACTGTTCTATACTTTGTTTTTAAGCCTTTTGTGTTTTATTTTGTAAACACTCTATGATGTTTGATGTAACTCTGTATTTTCTTTATGTTAGCCACCAACAGCATGTGGCTGATTGTGTCACATCTGAATTCCCATAACATTTTATTGGTAAGAGGAGATGAGTAATAAACCCTATAGTTATGGAGATAATCGATGTACTTGTATGTTTGATGGTACAAGGGTAAGACAGTGATAATTCAGTACTTCTTTGACTGCGGGACTGTTAAGTACATAAACCCGTGAAGCACATTTGTTGTATTGTGAGAGTTTATGTATGTTTTTCCTTAATGCATGGAGCTAAAACAATATATTCCTGATCCTACAGGTGAATAATGAATCATTTCTGTTGGAGATAATTGCTTTAATGTGTACTTCTTTTTAGAAAAACTAAAAACATTTTATGCATGGTGCAGCAGATTGTACTGGTGTCTCACATTAGTTAAATTGGAATAAATTATTTTCAGATGGTTTTGGTTAGCCATGGTAAAGAAGAAGCAATCTAAAGTAATAATTCTTCAAGGCGAGCCAATTTCTTGTCGTTTATTCTTTCATGGGACATAGACATTGCTGGCAGGACCGGCATTTGTTGCCCTTGAACTGAGTGGCTTATCAGGGCTTTTCAAAGGGAATTTAAGAGGCAACCACGTCGCTGTGGATCTGGAGTTATATGTAGACTACTCCAGGTAAGGATGTCAGATTTCCTTCCCAGACAGCACGGCAGCACAAGTGGCTAACATTGTGGCTTCTCAGCGCCAGAGTCCATTCAATTCCCCGCTGGGTCACTGACTGTGCGGAATCTGCACGTTCGCCCCGTGTCTGCGTGGGTTTTCTCCAGGTGCCCCGGCTTCCTCCCACAGTCCAAAGACGTGCAGGTTAGGTGGATTGACCATGATAAAGTGGTCAAAAAGGTTAGATGGGGTTATTGGGTTACGGGGATAGGGTGGAAGTGAGGGCTTAAGTGGGTCGGTGCAAACTCGATGGGCTGAATGGCCTTCTGCGCTGTATGTTCTATGTAGTGAACCAGGTGTGTTTTATAACACTTCAGACTTCCTAATTAATGGCATTTAAATGCCACCAGCTGCTGTGATGGGCTGCAAACCCGAGCATTAGCCTGGGCCTCTGGATTACTAGCCCAGTGACTACCATTATGTCACCATCTTCCCAGTGATTTACATAGATACATAGAAGATAGGAGCAGGAGGAGGCCTTTTGGCCCTTCGAGCCTGCTCCGCCATTCATCACGATCATGGCTGACCTTCCAACTCAATAGCCTAATCCTGCTTTCTCCCCATAGCCTTTGATCCCATTCTCCCCGAGTGCTATATCCAGCCGCCTCTTGAATATATTCAAAGTTTTAGCATCAACTATTTAGCATCAACTGTGGTAATGAATTCCACAGGCTCACCACTCTTTGTGTGAAGAAATGTCTCCTTATCTCTGTCCGAAATGGTTGACCCTGAATCCTCAGGCTGTGACCCCATCATTGGTAACATCTTCCCTGCCCTGTCTAGTCCTGTTAGAATTTTATAAGTCTCTATGAGTTCCCCCCTCATTCTTCTGAACTCCAGCGAGAACAATCCCAACCTAGTCAATCTCTCCTCATATGACAGTCCCGCCATCCCTGGAATCAGTCTGGTAAACCTTTGCTGCACTCCCTCGAGAGCAAGAACATCCTTCCTCAGAGAAGGAGACCAAAACTGCACAGAATACTCCAAGTGTGGCCTCACCAAGGCCCTGTACAATTGCAGCAACACATCCCTGCTTCTATACTCGAAACCTCTTGCAATGACGGCCAACACACCATTAGCCTTCTTTACCGTCTGCTGCACCTGTATACTTACCTTCAGCGAATGGTGCACAAGGATACCCAGGTCCCGCTCCACACTCCCCTCTCCCAATTTACAACCATTCAGGTAGTAATCTGCCTTCCTGTTTTTGCTTCCAAAATGAATAACTTCACACTTATCCAAATTATACTGCATCTGCCATTGGTTTGCCCACTCGCCCAACCTGTCCAGATCTTGCTGTAGGATCCTTGCATTCTCGTCACAATTCAACCTCCCACCTAATTTGGTATCATCTGCAAACTTTGAGATGTTACATTTTGTTCCCTCATCCAAATCATTAATATATATTGTGAATAACTGGGGTCCCAGCACTGATCCCTGTGGTGCCCCACTGGTTACTGCCTGACAATTTGAAAATTACCTATTAATCCCTACTCTTTGTTTCCTCTCTGCCAACCAGTTTTCTATCCACCTCAATACATTTCCCCCAATCCCATGCGCTTTAATTTTGCACAATAATCTCTTATGCGGGACTTTGTCAAACGCCTTCTGAAAGTCCAAATGTACCACATCGACTGGCTGCCCCTTGTCGAATGTACTGGTTACCTCTTCAAAGAATTTCAACAGGTTTGTCAAGCATGATTTTCCCTTCATAAATCCATGCTGACTCTGACTGATCCTGCCACTATTTGAGAATAGATTTCTCTCAGATTGGCAAGCAAAATTGTAGCGGAACAATTGGCTGCCTTCAAAGAGGAGTTGCTTTGGATACAGTGGAAGTACAATTCCATGAGTAGAAAAGGTAAGGCAAACAGAGCCCCAAATCCCTGATTGATAAGTGAGACCGACTCTGAAGATGAAACAAAAAAAGGGTGCATGCTACAGATGTTAGTTTGATAATACATGTAGAGCCAGGTTGGACAGAAGGGGCGCAATTCTCCCATCTGGAGACTTAAGTGCCGACGCTGGAGTGAAAACCGGAGTGTTTTACTCCGGCGCCGGAGGCATTTCCCAGATCCCGATTCTCCCGCCCCCGGGGGGCTAGGTGCGGCGACGCGTCATTTACACGCACCAGGCCTTGGCGCCGCGTAAATGACGTCATCTGCGCATGCGCGGTTGCCGGCCGCCCCGCAAGAAGATGTCGGCTGGATCTTGCGGGGCAGCGGAGGATAGGAGGTCCTCCTTCGGAGAGGCCGGCCCGCCGATCGGTGGGCACCGATCGCGGGCCAGACCCCTTTGAGTCCTACACCAGTGAAAGAACCCCCCCCCCCCACAAGCGTTCCCGCGCTGTTCCCGCCGGCAGCGACCAGGTGTGGATGGCGCCGGCCAGAAGCCGTCATTTTGGGCAGGCAGCTCGGCCCATCCGGGCCGGAGAATAGCGGAGAATCACCATTTTGGGTGTCCCGGGCGATTCTCCGGCCTGCGCCGCGCAGAACTCGACGGGGCCGTTCTTGCCGCTTGGGTGAATTGCAGGAGGACATCGGACCGGCGTCGCGGGGAAAAATGGCGCGCCAGGCGATTCTCCCAACCGGCGCGGGAGCGGAGAATCGTGCCCAAGGTGTTTGAATATTTAGATTTGCTTCCTGCCTCGTTTTTTGTGCTGGGAAGCCTGTCCAAAGCTGGTCCCGCAGCTGTAAAATTCCCTGGCAGTCGGACATGGTCAAGAAGCCAACCTGATTGATACTCACCCCAATTTTAACCTAACAACTCCACTACCACCCCACCCAGCCCCACAGTGGTCCTGCCTCATACATGTTGTGAAAATTCTTCCCAATATTTCCGGCCCAATTGCTTTCAAATTTCTCTGTGGCCTTGCCCCTCTCTCCCCTTCTGTGTAGCTTCCTTCAGCCCAGAAAGGCCTTTGAGATCTCTTCATCTCCATTTTCTGGTCGCCTATGCATCCTTGATTTTAATCTTTCCATCATATATTTTCAGCTGACTTGCTTCTGTGCTCTCGGACTTTTTCTGTAAATGTCTCAGCCTCTCTCCTCTAAAACTAAGAATTCCATTTGCCATTTTCACCAGCTTCTCAACTTGTCCTGCCACCCTGGAAGATTTATGTACGCACACCTCGAGGTCTCGCTGATCTTGTATCTCTTTTTAAAATAGTGCCACTTACTTTAAATTGGTAGGAAAATTGAGAAATAAAATAAATCGCTTCCCACTTCTCTCCCAATTCCATCTGCCATATGCCTACCTATTTTTTGTTTGCAATATTTTAATTAAGTTTTTAACATTTTATACATAACACCACCCCACCCCAATCAGAACTAGTACAAAAGGAAACAACCACACCCAGTGCAGCACTTCACATCACACCTCCTCCAAGCCATCCCCAGCTCCTCCTCCCACTTAGCCTTAACCTCCTCCAGCGGTATCATACCTTCCTCCAGAATTGTCCTGTAAATCCCTGAGGGAGCCCCCTCCTCCATGCCCGCACTAACAATGAAGAGGGCGGCATCACTGGAAAGATGTTCCTCACAAAATCCCGCACCTGCATATACTGGAAAGATCTGTGGAATTCCATACTTCTCCGTCAACCCCTCCAACCTTGTGAGCCACCCCATCAGAAACAAATCCTTCATTCCGATCCCCCACACACACCGCCCCCGTCCTTCCAACCCCCGGAACATTGCAACTTACCTAGCTGATTCAAAAAAGTGATTTGCACAGAACTGCACTGTCTTCGATAACACTCCAAATTTAAAATGCTTCCGAAATTGCCTCCAGATCTTCTTAGTCGCTACCATGACTGGATTGTCTGAGTATTTCCCTGGAGGTAATGAATGGTGCTGTCACCAGCGTCCGCAACTCTGACCCCTTACATGAACCAGTCTCTATCTTAATCTAAATTTCCTCTTGGTGTCTGTACCAGCCCAGTACCTTCTCGGTGTTCACCACCCAATAGCAATAAATCAAATTCGTCAGAGCCAAACCACTGGACTGCCAATCCCTCTAAAACACTGTTTACGATTTCTGGCTACCTTGCCCGACCAGATAAACAATGTAATCAACCGCTCCTCTCCTGAACAAATACCTTTGACAAAAACACTGACAGGCATTGGAATAAAAATGGAAACAGTGGTAAAATGTTCACTTTTATCGTTTGAATTCGGCCGGCCAACAACAGTGGAGGTTTATCCCACCTCTGTAAATCCGCCTTGACCCTACCCACCAGGCCTGTAAAGTTCAATGTACGGAGCCAGGCCCAATCTTGAGCCACTTCCACTCTAAAGTGGAAGGTCGCCACACGGAACGACAACACCCCCCACCCCCCCCGGCAGAGAGACCAAAACGCACTCACTCTTCTCCAAGTTCAGTTTGTATCCTGGGAGAGCCCTAAAATCAAGTCAACAGCCCGATCCTCTCTCCCACCGTGGGGACCAGGTCCAAGATGTATAAAAGAAGGTCATCGGCATATAGTGAAACCCCATGTTCTACCTGCCCCTCCAATTATCTGACTGCCCCAATGTGATGGCCAAAGGATCTATCACCAACACATAGAAGAGGGGACATAGGCACCCCTGCCTCGTTCCCCTATGCAAATGAAAGTATCCTGAATTGCGATCGTTCATACGGACACACCACAGGCTTCCTGTAAAGCAATTTAACCCACGACACAAACTTGGGCCCTATCATAACCATTCCAAACACCGCAAACAGGTAACTCTATTCTTTCAAAGGCCATCTCCGCATCCAGTGCCACAATGACCTGCTGCTCCCCCCCTTTCTCCTGATGGGGAGAGCACCACGTTCAACAAACACTGCACATTTGAGGACAACCGCCTGCCCTTACAAACCCTGTCTGGTCCTCCCCAACCACCTATGGGTGACACTCCTCCAACCTGAGTGCCAGAACCTTAACCAGAATCTTGCTATCCAGATTTAGTAAATATATCGGCTGGTACGACCCACACTCCACCAGGTCCTTATCTATCTTCAATTGAAGCCTGCCTCATCATCTCTTGGAGTGCTCCCTTTGCCACCGCATCCTCAAACATCTCCACCAACAGCAGAACCAGCCGGTCCACAAACGTCTTATAAAATTCAACCAGGAACCCATCTGGCTCTGGTGCCTTGCCCATCTGCAATTTGCCTATGGCCACCCGAACCTCCTCAATCCTATTGGCTCCTCCGAACCCCTCCCTATCCTTCTCCTTCACCATAGGGCACTCCAATCCCTTCAAAAAATCCTCCAAAAAAGACTCATCCCCCGACAGCTCCCACATGTACAACTTTTAATAAAGCTCTTCAAATACTCTGTTGATCTTCTGTGGAGTGGATACTGTTATGGGCCAGAGGTTAGAGAACCCCAAAGTGTATCATGGAGTTGACCTGACCCACAACTTTTAATAGATTGTGGTATGGGGAGCACACGGCCCACTCTACAGGTGTGGTACAGCAGAAATGGAAACGTATTTTTTAAAGCAAAACCATGTTTATTCTATGAACTCAAGTTAACCTTTTTAAAACATACAGTGAACATCTTAGCAACCATCAATTCAAATACAACCCCCAAAGAATACAACACTAAGTAATCCTTAATAACTTCCCAAATAACATCCAGAAGACAAAAGAAACACCTTTCAGCAGAAGCACATCAGGTTTGCATTCACTACTGAGAACATTTATAATTCTGAATTCACCAAATGATCGAGAGATAGTCTTTTCATGGCAGAGTGAACAGCAGTACACCTCTGTTTGGCTTCAGCTCCGACACTGAAAACGAAACCAAAAAAACATTGACACACCCAATCTTTTCTCAAAGTGAAACTAAAAAGCAGAACCAGAGCTCAGCTCCACCCACACTCTGACATCACTGATAAACACCCATTTCTTAAAGATACTCCCACATGACAATACCAACTCTTTCACTCGTCTCTCATATCTGAACAATCTCCTGGGAGGCTGCCTACGCTGGCTAGCCAACAAATGGCTGGCCTTCTCCCCATATTCGTACATTGCTCCTCTTGACCACCTCCACTGGCGCAGGCCTTGCCTGTGGACAACTGCGTCTGCAGTACCTTCCTGCTGACCAAAAGTTGGGGTGGGATCTTCTGAATTCTTGCCATCAACCTCTAAAAGTTCATTTATCTGCCTCTGGAGCTCCTTGGTGCCTCCTCAACCTGCATCATCTGTGAGATTGTCTCACCTCTCACCACAACCTTCAAAGCCTCCCACAGAACTGGCGAGACCTCCTTGATTTTTATTAACTCCACATACTCATCTATCACCCTCGGCATCTTCACGTAGAACCCCATGTCCGCTAGCAACCCCACATCAAAATTCCATGCCAGTTGCCGTGCCGGCCCCTTCTCCAATACTACATCCACCAGTTGTGGGGCACGATCGGCAATTACAATCGCTGAATACTACGGCCTCCTTACCCCTACCAACAAGGACCTCCCTATGTTGAAAAAGTGGATCCGAGTGTACCGGAGAAAAGAAAGTGCACTCTCAGCATGTGCGTGTCGCCTTCTCTCTTTCTCCCCCCCCCCCCCCCCCCCCCCTTCCCCCACGATTTAAAATGCCCCCATGGCTCCACTCTTCCCCCATCTCCTTCACAAACGTCGCCAATACTGTTACACACCGCTGACGGGGCCAAAGACCACTGATCCACTCTTGGGTTCAGGACCATATTCAAGCGACCCCCCCAAAAGAATCAACTGATGTGTGTATATAGTCGGGATAGACCTAACATCTTCGTGAAGCCTACATCATCCCAATTGGGGGCATACACGCTAACCAATACCACCGACCTTTTCTCTGAAGTATCTGGAACTATCACGTATCTGCCCCCACGAACGGTCACCACCTTCTCCACCTGAAACCGCGCTCTCTTGTTAATCAGTATTGCTACTGGAGCCCTCGGCCTTACTACCAAACCCCAAGTGAAACACCTGACTAACCCATTCTTACAAAGCCTTCCCAGGTCTTTCACCCGCAAATGGGTCTCCTGCAGCAGCACCTCATCAGCCCTTCAAGTGAGTGAAAATTCTCACCTGCTTTACCGGCCCTCCCAATTCTCGCATATTCCGCGTTTCCAACCAAACTGGGGGGCCCTCAGCCCTGGCCCTGCATATCAACCATGTCCACTGTGAGGTATTATACAATTCATTTTCCCCTCCCCTACCAGATTCCTAAAACTAGAGCCCACCCAAGACTGGCCCCCAGCCCTGCCCCACGAATGGGACCAAGAACTATTGCCAGTCACTGTCAGCCAGTTACTTCCTCTAAGAAATAATTTCCCCTTAAAACAGTTCCTCTCTCCAATCTTCCCCTCCCAATTCACACCTTCTGGGTAAGCCAAAACCTGCCGATCCAGGTTCAGCTGTCCACAGCCACCCCCCCTCAACTCGCCTCTGTTCACCAGCCAACTCCAGTTTGACCGTGGGTGGCCCCCAGCGCCATAACAAAGGAATTACAAACAAACTTCCCAAACCAACCACATCGAAACACCCCCACCCCCTATGCCTACCCACTTCCCCTTTCTGTCTTCAACCTTCTGAAGTCTGTTCTTTCCTTTTCACTACCTTTCTGAGTTTGATATCACCGCAGCTCTGAAATTATGCCCTGGGCCTACAAATCCGGTGAATATGCATGGAAAGGAAGAGCAATCCAGTACTACCCCTTGTGGGCCACCGCTTACACTTTCCTCCAGTCTGAAAGGCAGAAAAATTCACCACTATTCCCTGATTCTTAGCCAGTTTTGTATCCGCTCAGTGTGGTCCATAAGACCATAAGACATAGGAGCGGAAGTAAGGCCATTCGGCCCATCGAGTCCACTCCACCATTCAATCATGGCTGATTTCAACTCCATTTACCCGCTCTCTCTCCATAGCCCTTAATTCCTTGAGAAATCAAGAATTTATCAACTTCTGTCTTAAAGACACTCAACGTCCCGGCCTCCACCGCCCTCTGTGGCAATGAATTCCACAGACCCACCACTCTCTGGCTGAAGAAATTTCTCCTCATCTCTGTTCTAAAGTGACCCCCTTTTATTCTAAGGCTGTGCCCCCGGGTCCTAGTCTCCCCTGCTAATGGAAACAATTTCCCTACATCCACCCTATCTAAGCCATTCATTATCTTGTAAGTTTCTATTAGATCTCCCCTCAACCTCCTAAACTCCAATGAATATAATCCCAGGATCCTCAGACGTTCATCGTATGTTAGGCCTACCATTCCTGGGATCATCCGTGTGAATCTCCGCTGGACCTGCTCCAGTGCCAGTATGTCCTTCCTGAGGTGTGGGGCCCAAAATTGCTCACAGTATTCTAAATGGGGCCTAACTAATGCTTTATAAAGCTTCAGAAGTACATCCCTGCTTTTATATTCCAAGCCTCTTGAGATGAATGACAACATTGCATTTGCTTTCTTAATTACGGACTCAACCTGCAAGTTTACCTTTAGAGAATCCTGGACTAGGACTCCCAAGTCCCTTTGCACTTCAGTATTATGAATTTTGTCACCGTTTAGAAAATAGTCCATGCCTCTATTCTTTTTTCCAAAGTGCAAGACCTCGCACTTGCCCACGTTGAATTTCATCAGCCATTTCTTGGACCACTCTCCTAAACTGTCTAAATCTTTCTGCAGCCTCCCCACCTCCTCCATACTACCTGCCCCTCCACCTATCTTTGTATCATCGGCAAACTTAGTCAGAATGCCCTCAGTCCCGTCATCTAGATCGTTAATATATAAAGAGAACAGCTGTGGCCCCAACACTGAACCCTGCGAGACACCACTCATCACTGGTTGCCATTCCGAAAAAGAACCTTTTATCCCAACTCTCTGCCTTCTGCCTGACAACCAATCGTCAATCCATGTTAGTACCTTGCCTCGAATACCATGGGCCCTTATTTTACTCAGCAGTCTCCCGTGAGGCACCTTATCAAAGGCCTTTTGGAAGTCAAGATAGATAACATCCATTGGCTCTCCTTGGTCTAACCTATTTGTTATCTCTTCAAAGACCTCTAACAGGTTTGTCAGGCACGACCTCTCCTTACTAAATCCATGCTGACTTGTCCTAATCCGACCCTGCACTTCCAAGAATTTAGAAATCTCATCCTTAACAATGGATTCTAGAATCTTGCCAACAACCGAGGTTAGGCTAATTGGCCTATAATTTTCCATCTTTTTCCTTGTTCCCTTCTTGAACAGGGGGGTTACAACAGCGATTTTCCAATCCTCTGGGACTTTCCCTGACTCCAGTGACTTTTGAAAGATCATAACTAACGCCTCCACTATTTCTTCAGCTATCTCCTTTAGAACTCTAGGATGTAGCCCATCTGGGCCCGGAGATTTATCAATTTTTAGACCTCTTAGTTTCTCTAGCACTTTCTCCTTTGTGATGGCTACCATATTCAACTCTGCCCCCTGACTCTCTGGAATTGTTGGGATATTACTCATGTCTTCGACTGTGAAGACTGACGCAAAGTACTTATTTAGTTCCTCAGCTATTTCCTTGTCTCCCATCACTAGATTGCCAGCGTCATTTTGGAGCGGCCTAATGTCAACTTTTGCCTCCCGTTTGTTTTTAATGTATTTAAATAAATTTTTACTATCATTCCTAATGTTACTGGCTAGCCTACCTTCATATTTGATTCTCTCTTTCCTTATTTCTCTCTTTGTTATCCTCTGTTTGTTTTTGTAGCCTTCCCAATCTTCTGACTTCCCACTATTTGCCATATTATAGACTTTCTCTTTTGCTTTGATGCATGCCCTAACTTCCTTTGTCAGCCATGGCTGCCTAATCCCCCCTCTGATAACCTTTCTTTTCTTTGGGATGAACCTCTGTACTGTGTCCTCAATTACTCACAGAAACTCCTGCCATTGCTGTTCTACTGTCTTTCCCACTAGGCTCTGCTCCCAGTTGATTTTCGTCAGTTCCTCCCTCATGCCCCTGTAGTTAACTTTATTTAACTGTAACACCTTTACATCTGATTCTACCTTCTTTCTTTCAAATTGGAGATTGAATTCTACCATATTATGATCACTGCCTCCTAAGTGCTCCCTTACTTTAAGATCTTTAATCAAGTCTGGCTCATTACATAACACTAAGTCCAGAATGGCCTGTTCCCTTGTGGGCTCCATCACAAGCTGTTCCAAAAAGCCCTCCTGTAAACATTCAATGAATTCCCTTTCCTTGGGTCCACTGGCAGCATTATTTACCCAGTCCACCTGCATATTGAAGTCCCCCATGATCACTGTGACCTTGCCTTTCTGATATGCACTTTCTATTTCATGGTGCATTTTGTGCCCCCGGTCCTGACCACTGTTAGGAAGCCTGTACATAACTCCCATTATGGTTTTTTTGCCTTTGTGGTTCCTCAACTCTACCCACACAGACTCCACATCATCTGACCCTATGTCGTTTAGACCATTTAATTCCATGTGCTTCGGTTTTGTCAACACGTCTATTATGTGGTGATACTTCAAACACTTTTCAATCACATGCACCACTGTAATCTGTCCTACCTCTTCTACCCACAAACTCAATCAATTGGTAAAGCTGGTCATACGCAATTTGCCATTCCAATAGGGATGTACAAAGTGCACTTTTTAATGCAGATTTATGTCGATCTTTGGATAATTATTAGGAAAAATGGTAAATTAACATTATTTAAAAGTATGCACTACTTCTGACTTGTATTAGATAAAATACAAACATAACATTTTGGCTTTAGTTACTGGTAAGTGCTTGTAGTAACCAATGTAATTAATTAGACAGCACCTGCTTGGCTGATTTTAACATTGTGCTAATTATGCAAATGTGGCTTAACAGAGACTGAACACCTGTTTGTACTTTGCGTAAACTTTTTTTTACTTTGTGACATTTTTGATATGTAGAAATTCCTGAACACAAACGTTTAGATGTTGCAGGTACAGTATGTACTGAGGATCAGGTATAGATTCACTTCGTTGCATGGTTCTTATGCAGGAAAAAGTTTTTTTTTAAAAAACAAATGTATAACATGACTAAAATGTGTTGCAGGGATTTGGAGGAAGCAGCAATCCACCGCCGGTATCTAGGTTGCAAGTTGACTTTTCAATACCTGCACCTCAAAACTTTGCTGTTTCTGATAGTGCTGTCAGAGAGAGACTCTTTGTGGTCTTCAATCCAACTGTTCTGCCCCTTGATGTATTGGAGGACCTGTTTTGGTAAGGAACTGTTTTAGACTTTTGAAGTCCCTAAATATTTTTTGTATTTGAATTTAAATTTTTTGTATTTGACATTGTTTTGAAGGCCGGTTTGGACAGATGGCTTGTGATGCAGAGCGAGGCCAACAGTACAGGTTCAATTCCCTTACCGGCTGAGGTTATTCATGAAACACCTTGCCCCTTGCCTGAGGTGTGGTGATCCTCAGATTAAATCCCCACCAGTCAGCCTATGGTCATCTAAGATTATGGCGACTTTACCTTTACCTAAATAGGGTGGCATAGTAGCACAGTGGGTAGCACTTTTGCTTCACAGCTCCAGGGTCCCAGGTTTGATTCCCGGCTTGTGTCACTGTCTGTGCGGAGTCTGCACATTCTCCCTGTACCTGTGTGGGTTTCCTCCGCGGAGGTGCTCCGTTTTCCTCCCACAAGTACCGAACGATGTGCTTGTTAGGTGAATTGGACATTCTGAATTCTCCCTCAGTGTATCCGAACAGGCGGATGTGGCGACTAGGGGTTTTCACAGTAACTTCATTGCAGTATTAATGTAAGCGTACTTGTGACAGTAAAGATTGTTATTATTATTTACAGTGTGTCATTTTGAGTGCAGAGTGTTCTTATACGCCTTTCTCCTCCGTAATTGTTGTACTGGTGTCTGTTGAGGGTTCCAAACAAGTGTGAGCTTTGGGTGGGCTTTTACACTGACCTGTAAGCAAGACCTGTTTTGCTAGATCTCCTATTTTCTTAGTTATTACTGTTACGACAGTTCTGCTGAGTTGCTGGAATTGTTCAACTTATTTTAAGATCTTTAATCAAGTTACCACAGTATTTTCTTTTGTTTGCTATTCAGTTTGCTGTTTGAAAGAATCAATGTTCAGGCATATTATCCCTTTTCTCTTTGAAAATGGTACTACGTTCGGAAAGTAATGAATTGTGAAGGAGAGCAGAAAATTGAAGAAGAGTATATTAAATGAATGGGTAGAATGAAGGTAGATGCAGTTCAACACAAGTGTGAGAGGGCAAAAGTATCAAATGTGACCGAAATGGGAAATGCTGTGGAATGATTAACAAAATGGGTTGGGACTTTAGGCTACATATACCATTTAAAAGCTGGCTCACAATTTGAGTACTGGTAAAACATGATTCCGAATATTGCATCAAAGTCAATTCTAGCCTTTGAATGGAATATGAATTAGCCACGGCGAAAGGCCTAATAGGCATGGTTCTCCCACTGGAGTAAGCGATAGCACAAGGACATATCAGTTTAAAAATGAATCCAAGAAAACAATTGTTCCCCAAAAAGTTGGATTGTTGGAATACTGCTCCAGAAGGCCAAAGACTGAGTTAGAAAGAATAGCGAGGTTAAGAGGAGGAAGAATTGGAATTGATGATGAGCCACTGCCACAGGAGTAATTTGTGGAGAGGCTTAATGAGCCAAATAATCACCACCTGTTTCCCTCTACTGTTTTTAAACCTTTCCATTAACTGTTTAACCAAATCAATGATATGTGTATTTTCTATTTTTTTTTTTTGTCACCAAACCGTTGCTGATGCCTAAATCCCTAAATGAATCAGTAAGAAGCTCCACTCTGTTTTTAATTTTGTGATTTTCTCATTCTCACTTGTGGTGCTCTAAACATTCAATAAGTAATAAATATATGAAATAGTCTGACAATGAACTGATTTTGAATGCTATACTTGCACATGATTTATTTTTCTTAAATTTAAGTTTACTTTCTTTCATATGCTAATGTGTTTTTCCTAGTCGTTTTGGGAACCTGATTGAAGCATATTTGGTGCCAGGACGTAACATTGGCTATGTTAAATTTGCTGAAAGGCACAGTGCTTCTAATGCCATGGAAACCTTGCATGGAAAGGTTGTTAATGGTATCAAGCTCAAAGTAATGTTGGCTGATCCTCCAAGAGAAGAGTCGCACAAACGACAGCGTACACACTAAGATGTTCCAGAAAAGATTGTGCAACGGTAAGCTTTTTAAAAAAAATTTGATTTATACAACTGAATGACGCAATGGGCCATAATTTGCTGTAGGTCATTTAACAACATTTGCCGTTAATTAAATTTGCCCATGCATGTTGAGCGTTGCAATTTTTGTAGTGCTAGTTGCTGAATGCACAAGTTGATAACATGGGGCTGGTTTAGCACAGTGGGCTAAACAGCTGGCTTGTAATGCAGAACAATGCCAGCAGCGTGGGTTCAATTTCCGTACCGGCCTCCCCGAACAGGCGCCGGAATGTGGCGACTAGGGGCTTTTCACAGTAACTTCATTGAAGCCTACTTGTGACAATAAGTTGTTATTATTAACGGACAGCGAACAAAGCCATTCATCGCCTATATAGATAGGATTAAAAACTGTATCTCTAACAGTACAGGAACTGAGAAGGGATTGCAAGAATGGGTGGTTTTATTGTCAAACAAAGAAGCGAGAGAAAGAAAGCCTGATTGAGAGAGAACGAGAAAAGGAAAGTAAAATTTGAGTGTTTACAGTTTAAAAACTTCAACAGCACCTGAAGGACACAGACTGCACATTTGTGATTCATTTTTAGTGCTAAATCGGGTGACTGGTAATAATTAACAATCATTTGAGATTTAGAAAAGGTACTTGTACTGAAATGGACAATTAACTTTTTGTGGTGAGTTTAATTTTAATCTTACAATCAAGTATCACAACTTCATACCGCATAATGGTTAGCCTGCTGACCCAATGCTGTTTCCATAAAGCTTAACGGCAGAGTTGTACCTTGAAAAGCAGCTTTTGGAATTCTGTTTAAAACATGCATCTGCCTTAGTTGCAAGTTGCAGTCGTATTTGTGCATAAATAATGGTGGATGCTATTAGCTCTCCAATATTTAAACAAATCATGAGCAATTATTTTGTGAGTAACTGTTGTATCCAGGGTTAACATTCAGCCCAGACAAATGAAATCCAAGAAAATAACATTAAAGTTATTGTCTTCAGTGATATGTTGAACATGGAACATACAGTGCAGAAGGAGGCCATTCGGCCCATTGAGTCTGCACCGACACACTTAAGCCCTCACTCCCCCCCCCCCCTATCCCCGTAACCCAATAACCCCTCCCAACCTTTTTGGTCACTAAGGGCAATTTATCATGGCCAATCCACCTAACCTTCACGTCTTTGGACTGTTATTTTATATCTGGACAGCATAAAGCAACCTTCCAGTGATGCTAAAACACACCAGGTTTGTTTTTTTAACTACGTTTGAGTATAGGCCAACAGCTGGTATATGGTAGGGATATTCCTTTGGAATTGGTCTTGTTGCATCATCCCAAAATTTTGCCAAGTTTTCTGCTTTACACATATCTGATCTTGGAGTTCTCATTGCTGTAATTGCATGCAAAAACAAACAGTTTATTTTGCCAATATCTGCTCTTATGCCACAGAGCTCTATTTAAATAAATTTCTTAATATATACCTTGCCAATTCATTTGATTTATTATGTTTAACGATTTAAGAGTGTTTCTCTTAACTCTGGCAAAATGAATGCCCAGTCAGCAAAATTCTTCACTTGCGGTTAAGGATACAAATACACATTATATTCACATTATTGTTTGTCAAATTGAAACATTAATGCTTAGCTTATATAATATTATACTGAATAACAATTTTTGGTATGCGTTCACTGCACTCTAGGGTTTCTTTTGTATCTTTGACAACTTACTGAGATTTATTTGTCTCTGGGTAGCATTGTAACTAAAATTTAGCATTATTTCTACATGGTAAACTTTAATATAAATATTCTGAATTTATTATATTCAAAATTTATAATGGCGATGAGATGCTCCAAAATTTAAGGATGTGCATGACTCAATTGGCACAATTTATTGACCACCGTTCTCTGTGCTAGTTCTTCCAAAAACCACAACTGATTTTACGAAATGCAATTTTTAATTTCATCAATTATTTTAAGGTAATGGGGAGTTGTGCTATAATTTCTATCTACAATCATATAAGATTTGTATAAGCTCAATAAGCATCCTAGCTGCCTGATACTTCAGTTTGAAATCTGAACTATTTTGCAACTTTCTATTTAAAATATGCTTATTTTTTTTCTGCATCTAAACATATCACTGGTTTGTTGGATTAATTCCACATATTGGTCTTGTTTTTACATTTTGCAGTGCTTTACAAATTCTTTTGTGGGTTTTTTTCTTTCCCCACCACCTAATGATGTAAGAACGTACAATAACGTTTTATCATGCTTTTAAGAACACAGTCCTTTTCCTTTAATGTAATTTAATTTTCTTTGTGTACACGCACAAAACTGGCAATCCAACTGCCTATGTAGTAATGCATATTCCCAGAACTAAATTGGGCGGGGGGGGGGGGGGGAATATTTTGTTTGTTTTCAGCATTTTTTCTGCAGGGCAAAGGACTGATTAAATAAACAGGTTGAAGTCTTATAGGGTCCCTTGATATTAATGCTAGGCACATTTCAAATGCTTTGAATATATGGCTTAAGGAAAAAATTAAATCTCTTAATTTTCATCAGGGAATTTCCTGGAACATTGTACTGTACCTGTAGACTTTTATTCCTTGTTAACAGATGATTTTTACATTTTCACAGCACTCTTTTATAAATGTTTTTGTTTCTGCAGAGTGGGGACAAATGACATGACACATCAGCTGACTGACTGGCTACTTGACAGTACACAGTGACTTCCACTCGTGACCTTTGCTAGTAACTGAAGTTATTTTTTTTATTTTCTGGGAATGGGCAACGGGTGAAGACTTTGACAGATTGATTACAGTGTATAAGATAGGAATTTAATAATAGCTTTAAGAAACTTGCTCTAATCCATGTAACCTCTGCATTCCCAGCCATTAGAATTTGAATTGTACCTGTTAGCTGTGTTGTCTTAAATAACCTGTACAAAACATAATAAAACTTACTTGTGAAACATTCTGGTTCGTATACTTTCTGTATGGCTTTATTTCAGAATATTGTAACTGAAGTACTAAGTAAGTAAAAGCCATTGCATCAATATGTAAACTGTGATTTGGGTAGTACCTGAAAGAACACCAGATGAAACAAATGGTTCGTCAGTATCCACATTAACATATATACCTTATGCTCTGGGAACACGATTCATTTGTAGAGAATCAATAAAATTACATTTAGTAAATGTCATCTTTACATGGCTTCTGTCCTTTGGCGAGAGCACCGAGTACTTAACTCTATTCTGAGGCATTTCATGTTAAATATCTTACTTTTATTTTTGACAAGGACGGGCACATTAAAATGATTAGTGGTTATATTTTAAGTTAAATTTATTGAAAATTTTGTAAATTTAAGTAATATAATGAGAATTAAACTTCCAATGGAAGCAGTCCATAATAGGTGAAAAGGAGGTGCTGTTGCCATGTTAGTAATTTATATATTAAAAAACTTCCACTCCACTGATCCAGTACTGCTTACAAAGAACAAAGGAAATTACAGCACAGGAACAGACCCTTCAGCCCTCCAAGCCTGCACCAACCATGCTGCCTGTCTGAACTAAAACCCCTGCCCTTCCGGGGACCATATCCCCCTATTCCCATTCTATTCACGTATTTGTCAAGACCCCGCTTAAAAGTCACTTTTGTAACTGCTTCCACTACCTCCCCTGGCAGCGAGCTCCAGGCTCCCTCCACCCTCTGTGTAAAACAACTTGCCTCGTACATCTCCTTTAAACCTTGCCCCACGCACATTAAACCTATGCCTCCTAATTATTGACTCTTCCACCATGCACCTCATAATCTTGTAGACTTCAGGTTGTCCCTCAGCCTCCGTCATTCCAGTGAGAAAAAAAAACAAGTTTCCCCACCCTCCCCTTGTACCTAATGCCCTCCATACCAGGCAACATCCCGGTAAGTCTTTTCTGTTCCCTCTCCAAAGCCTTCACATCCTTCTGGTAGTGCGATGGCCAGAATTGAATACTATATTCCAAGTGCGGTCTAAGGTTGTATAAAGCTGCAACATGACTTCCAATTTTTAAACTCCATGCCCCGGCCGATGAAGGCAAGCATGCCGTATGCCGCCTTGTCTACCTTCTCCATCTGCATTGACAATTCCAGAGATCTGTATACCTGTACACCCAGATCCCTCTGGCTATCAATACTCTTAAGGGTTCTGCCATTTACTGTATATTTCCATCTGTATTAGACTTTCCATATGCATTACCTCCCATTTGTCCAGATTAAATTCCATCTGCCATCTCTCTGCCCAAGTCTCCAACCGATCTATATCCTGCTGTATTCTCTGATGGCCCACATCGCTATCCGCAATTCCACCAACCATTGTGTCATCTGCGGTCTCCAGCGACTCCGGACACCCCGACTGAAACATCGACCACTGACCGGGGTCATTCCCCAACACCAGGAACAGTACCGCCCCTTCCCTGGTTGACGATCTTCTGTTTCAAGAAGCCCTCTTGGATGCTCTCCCTGGCTACCCTCTTGCTCTTTATCTATACACAAAAGCCTTGAGATTTTCCTTAATCCTGCCTGCCAATGACTTTTTGTGACCCCTTTAAGCCCTCCTGACTCCTTGCTTAAGTTTATTTCTACCTTCCTTGTATTCCACACTTGCTTTGTGTGTTCCCAACATGTTAGCCTTGAAAAATGCTTCCTTTTTCTTTATGACTAGGCTCACAATATCTCTCATTATCCAGGGTTCCTGAAACTTGCCATACTTATCCTTCATCATTACAGGAATTTGCTAGTCCTTGAAAGCCTCCCACATGCAGATGTTGATCTGCCCCCAATCTACATTCTTCAGTTCCTGCCTAATATTGTTGTAAATCAGCCTTCCACCAATTTAGCACCTTTACCTGAGGACAACACGTATCTTTATCCATCAGTACCTTAAAGCTTACTGAATTGTGGTCCTGTTCCCAAACTGCTCCCCGACTGAAACATCGACCACTGACCGGGGTCATTCCCCAACACCAGGAACAGTACCGCCCCTTCCCTGGTTGACGATCTGTTTCAAGAAGCCCTCTTGGATGCGCTTTACAAACTCTGCCCCATCCACGCCCCTAGCGCTAAGCGAATCCCAGTCAAGAGAGGAAGTTAATCACCCACCACAACAACCCTGTTACTCTTGCACCTTGCCAAAATCTGCCTACATATCCTCTATCTCCCTGATGGTTGTTGGGAGGCCTATAGTAAACCCCCAATATTGTGACTACACCCTTCCTATTCCTGAGCTTCACCCATATTGCCTCGCTGTATGAGCCCTCCGAGGTGTACCCCTGCAGCATAACTGTGATATTCTCCTTAACCAGTAGTGCAAATCCCCCACCCCTTTTACATCCCTATCTATTCTGCCTGAAACACCCATATCCTGGAACGTTAAGCTGCCAATCCTGTCCTTCACTTACCCAAGTCTCTCTAATGGCAACAACATAGTTCCAGGTACTAATCCAAGCTCTTAAGTTCACCTGCCTTACCTGTTACGCTTCTCGCATTGAAACAAATGCACTTCAGTCCACCAGACCCTCTTTGATCAGCAACCACACCCTGCCTGCTCTTCCTCTGAGTCTTACTGGCCCTACTCTCTAGTTCCCCTTCAGTTAGTACATTCTGAAAAAGACAGCAATCAACAGTGGACTGAATTTTTAGATTGAGAAGCACTACATTTAAAAAAATTTGTTTCAAGAACTTTCAAGCATTCAAATGGGCAGCACGGTAGCATAGTGGTTAGCACAGTTGCTTCACAGCTCCAGGGTCCCAGGTTCGAATCCTGGCTTGGGTCACAGTCTGCACGTTCTCCCCAGGTGTGCGTGGGTTTCCTCCGGGTGCTCCGGTTTCCTCCCACAGTCCAAAGATGTGCAGGTTAGGTGGACTGGGCATGCTAAATTGCCCTTAGTGTCCAGAATTGCCCTTAGTGTCGGGTGGGGTTACTGGGTTATGGGGATAGGGTGGAGGTGTGGGCTTTGGTAGGGTGCTCTTTCCAAGAGCCGGTGCAGACTCGATGGGCCGAATAGCATCCTTCTGCACTAAATTATATGAAATAAAATTGGAAAGAGAAATTTAGTCATGTAGTTCAGATGTAGAGTAGATTTTCTACTCTGTAGTAATCAGGTGAATTCTAAAGTTTTTCCAATGCAAAGTTCACATGAAAAATGAATTAGATGTTGGTTCTTACAGTGTCACATCATAAAAGCAAAAATATTGAAGATGCTGGCAATCTGAAATCAAAACCGAAAATGCTGGATAAACTCAACAGGCCTGTCAGCATCTGTGGAAAGAGAAACGGTTATCTTTTCAAGTCTATAAGATTTTAGAGCTGAAGAAGGGTCGAAATGTGATGGATTATATCGTTGAAGGGGGAGCAGAATAGGTCGGATCGAAGGAGGCATTGCCAAAGATGTCATGGATAGAAGACAAAGGGACTGTTAATGGTAGCATTAAGGACTGAAGAAGGTTCTGATTGTGGCTCAAAGATAAGAGTGCTCAGTGAACGCAAAACTAAAGAACAAGTGACAGATGGCCCTATGGGGCAGGTAGGCATTTGCTTTGGGGCAAAGAAAGAAAAAAAAAAGTCAAGATGGAGGAGAAAGTTCACAGTCTAAAGTTGTTGAATTCCATGTTAAGTCCAGTTTGCGTTGGGCTTCACTGGAGCATTGCAGCAGGCCAAGGATGGACATGTGGGCATGAGAGAAAGATGGCGAGTTGAAATGGTAAGCGAAAGGTTGGGGTCATGCGTGCAGACTGAGTGAAGGTGTGCTGCACTGCGGTCAGTCACCCAAGTACAGCACAAGAACATGCCCGTCGGCGCTCCAAGCCAGCGCCGACCATGCTGCCCGTCTAAACTAAAATCTTCTACACTTCCAGGGTCCGTATCCCTCTATTCCCATCCTATTCATGCATTTGTCAAGATGCCCCTTAAATGTCACTATCGTCCCTGCTTTCACCACCTCCTCTTGGCAGCGGGTTCCAGGCACCCACTACCCTCTGTGTAAAAAAAACTTGCCTCGTACGTCTCCTCTAAACCTTGCCCCTCGCACCTTAAACCTATGCCCCCTAATAATTGACCCCTCTAGCCTGGGAAAAAGGTCTCTGACTATCCACTCTGCCTATGCCCCTCATAATTTTGTAGACCTCTATCAAGTCGCCCCTCAACCTCCATAATTCCAGTGAGAACTAACCAGGTTTATTCAACTTCTCCTCATAGCTAATGCCCTCCATACCAGGCAACATCCTGATAAATCTCTTCTGCACCCTCTCTAAAGCCTCCACATCCTTCTGGTAGTGTGGTGACCAGAATTGAACACTATACTTCTGCAAGTATGGACTAACTAAGGTTCCATACAGCTGCAATATGACTTGCCAATTTTCATACTCAATGCCCTGGCCAATGAAGGCAAGCATGCCGTATGCCTTCTTGACTACCTTCTCCAACTGTGTTGCCCTTTTCAGTGACCTGAGGACATGTACACCTAGATCTCTGACTGTCAATACTATTGAGGGTTCTACCATTCACTGTATATTCCCTACCTGTATTAGACCTTCCAAAATGTATTACCTCACATTTGACCGGATTAAACTCCATCTGCCACCTCTCCGCCCAAGTCTCCAAATGATCTAAATCCTGCTGTATCCTCTGACAGTCCTCATCGCTATCCGCAATTCCATCAACCTTTGTGTCGTCTGCAAACTTCCTAATCAGACCAGTTACATCTCCAAATCATTTATATATACTATGAACAGCAAAGGTCCCAGCACTGAATTCTGCGGAACACCACTAGTCACAGCCCTCCAATCAGAAAAGCATCCTTCCATTGCTACTCTCTGCCTTCTATGACCTAGCCAGTTCTGTATCCATCTTGCCAGCTTACCTCTGATCCCGTGCGACTTCACCTTTTGTACCAGTCTGCCATGAGGGACCTTGTCAAAGGCCTTACTGAAGTCCATATAGACAATATCCACTGCTTTACCTGCATCAATCATCTTTGTGACCTCCTCGAAAAACTCTTATCAAGTTAGTGAGACACAAACACCCCTTCACAAAACCGTGCTGCCTCTTGCTAATACGTCCACTTGCTTCCAAATGAGAGTTGATCCTGTCTCGAAGAATTCTCTCCAGTAATTTCCCTACCACTGACGTAAGGCTCTCCGGCCTGTAGTTCCCTGGATTATCCTTGCTATCCTTCTTAAACAAACAAAGGAATAATATTGGCTATTCTCCAGTCCTCTGGGACATCACCTGAAGACAGTGAGGATCCAAAGATTTCTATCAAGGCCTCAGCAATTTCCTCACTTGCCTCCTTCAGTATTCTGGGGTAGATCCCATCAGGCCCTGGGGACTTATCCGCCGTAATATTTTTTCAAGACGCCCAACACCTTGCCTTTTTTGGTTCTCAATGTGACCCAGGCTATCTACACACCCTTCTCCAGACTCAACATCCACCAATTCCTGCATTTAGTCTCCCCAGTGTAGAGGAGAGAGCACGGTAGCACAAGTGGCTAACACTGTGGCTTCACAGCGCCAGGGTCCCAGGTTCGATTCCCTGCTGGGTCACTGCGCGGAGTCTGCACGTTCTCCCCGTGCCTGCGTCTGTTTCCTTCGGGTGCTCCGGTTTCCTCCCACAGTCCAAAGATTGGCCATGATAAATTCCCCTTAGTGACCAAAAAGGGTAGGAGGGGTTATTGGGTTACGGGGATAAGGTGGAAGTGAGGGCTTAAATGGGTTGGTGCAGACTCGATGGGCCGAATGGCCTCCTGCACTGTATGTTCTGTGAGACCCCATTGGGAGCATCCAATACAGTATAAAGGAGGTGAAAGTAAAATGCTGCTTGACCTGAAAAGAATTTTTGGAGCCTTGGACAGGGAGGACGTAAAGGGGCCAGTGTTGCACCTTCGGCGATTGCATACACGTCTTTGATTTTGCTCAAGTACAACCCATCGGTGAAGAATGAGCTGGATTGATGTATTACAAATTCACCACTTTGTACTGGATTCAGCAATAAAAAACATCTCTGGTTCGTAAGAAAAATGTGGCGTTATGAAAATACTTTAAAGTATTTTGCCAAATTGCTGTATGTTGGTAAAGCTACCTTGGATGTGCTCATACATATATATTTCATATGTATATGATGCCAATAAAATCTTGATTTAAAATTTAGTGCACGCACAGATTTAATACAATTAGGTCAAGAAGCTAAATTAATGGCATTTTTAAAAAAAATTAAATTGGAGTGTAATATAGACGCAGTACAAATTAAGTTTGCAGCACTGTCATTCAGTCTTAAATTTAAATCAAAATTAAAGCTCCCATTACCTGGTGTTATTGATAGCTGTCTCAGTGCTTACAAAGTTCCATGTGGTTAATTATGAATTGTTGCATTATTTTTTAAGCTACTGAGATTCGTAGCTAATACTTGGCTAATACTTAAATGTAGTTATTTTCTATTTAAACAGAGCAAAGTTGTTAATGGCCCATTTTCAGACATAACCAGTGGTGTGCAATTAGCATACACCTAAGCCAGGAGGATTGAGGTTGGTTTAGAATTGGGCTTTGATCTCACTGACATTATTTGGCCTGGCATTAATAAGGAAGGAACAGATCATAAATACTGTGCAGTCAAGGGAGTGCTTCTGCTGTCTGGATAACAATCCTGACCGAGCAGATCCGGTGCTGCTCAACTCAATTGCAATCCAATTTCTGTAAGGTGATATAAAACAGAATACGGACTTAATTATATTTTTAAACCTAAAAAGCATACATGATCCAATATGGAGTCAGACGTTTTTCAGGTGTCCTTAAAAGGCAGGGTAGTGGTCCCTGGAATTGACCATTATTGCGCCATTTTGTGCCTGTAAAGTAGAAAAAAATTAAGGCCAATTTCTGCCCCAAAGTTTAGTCATTGATGGATAGAATGCCAGAATTTCAAGACTATTATAATAGTATATTAAGTTTTGCACAAAAAAAAATTATTTTAAGTTGGAACCCTTATTGGGCCCAAGTTATTCTAAATGGCTTTACTTGGAAAATAAATTATTTTGAATGAATGTAACAGTGTTGCTGCAGCATTTGATTAACCTTTTCTAAATTGTGAAATAGTTCTCAACGCAACTTGGGTGCACTAGTTGTCATGCCAAGAAAGATGTATGAAGTAAAATTAAGTCTTTTAAATATCTTACAAATAAAATGTCTGGTTCCAAGCTGCAAGTACATTAGTGTAATGGGCCAGGGTTTAGAGAACCCCAAAGTGTATCATGGAGTTCACCTGACCCACAACTTTTAATAGATTGTGGTATGGGGAGCACATGGCCCACTCTCCAGGTGTGGTACAGCAGAAATGGAAAAGTATTTTTAAAGCAAAACAATGTTTATTCTATGAACTCAAGTTAACCTTTTTAAAACATACAGTGAACATCTTAGCAACCATTAATTCAAATACAACCTTCAAAGAATACAACACTAAGTAATGCTTAACTTCCCAAACAACATCCAGAAGACAGAAGTAACACCTTTCAACAGAAGCACATTAGGTTAAAGTCACTACTGTTCTTCGTTTTCAATCACCAGGATCGATTTACAGTCTTTAGATTACAGAGAGAGATTCATACACCTGGCTGTGACTGTAGCTATCCAGATCTGAAAACAAAACTAAAACACACCCTGCAGCCTGCTCAAAAACGAAAGTAAAAAGTTGACCGACAGCCCAGCTCCACCCACTCTCTGACATCACTGCAGTAGTAAACACCCATTTCTTAAAGGTACTCTCACATGTCACCTCCCCTCAAGAAAAAAAAATAAACCATCAACTTCAAGATGGTTTCATTTTTCACCTTTTCACCATTCTTTAAGAAATGCACACAGGAAATATACTTTCTTGTTTCAAAAAACAACACACGCAAACAGGTATAATAATATAGTCCATTTTTTTTCCCGTTTTCCTTCCTCCAACTGAAATCCTTCTCGATTGACAGTCTCTCTGAACAAGAAGGTCTCTGCACGATCCGTCCATTTCTCTACGCCTCTGCATTTCTTTTTAAATTCAGATACTTTAGTTCAATCTGATCACAGAGTCCCTTGTAATTCTCCAACATGGGAGTATTGGTTATCACAGCTTTCAGGCAGTCGAATGCCTGTTGAAACTCTGCTGTCCACTGAAACTTTGACGTTTCTTCAGCAAGGCCATCAGTGGAGCAATCACACTACAAAACCTTTGCACAAATGTTCGATCAAATCCACTCATGCCAAGAAATCGCATTATTTCCCTTCGTCTTGAGGCTATCGGAAACTCCTCAATAGCTGTTGTCTTCACATCCCGTGTGACAATTCGACACTGTCCAATTGTATGGCCAAGGAAAGTGACTTAGGCTTTTCCAAATTCACTTTTGGCTAGGTTTATCACCAAACCACTTCCTGACGTCGATCGAATAACTCCATCAGATGTTTTAAATGTTCTTTCCATGTCTGGCTGAAAATTACCAGATCGTCGATGTATACCGCACAATTGGGTAATCCTGAAACAACTTTGTGAGTTAACCGTTGAAATGTGGCTGGAGCGTTTTTCATGTCAAATGGCATAACTTTGAATTGGTATATACCATCTGGAGTCACAAAAGCTGAAATCTCCTTCGCCCTTTCGGATAAAGGTACCTGCTAGTAACCTTTAAGTAAATCCAATTTAGAAATAAAAGCTGATTGTCCCACTTTCTCAATGCAATCCTCCAAACGTGGGATAGGATAAGAGTCCGTTCTTGTAACTGCATTAACCTTTCTATAGTCCACACACAAACGTTGGGTACTGTCTGGTTTAGGTACCATCACTATGGGTGAGCTCCATTGGCCGCAACCCACTTCAATTATGCCATTTTTAAGCATACTCTCAATCTCTTTTGTTAACCTGTGCCAATTCTAAAGGGTTAAGTCTGTATGGATGCTGTTTGATTGGAACAGCCTTTCCCACATCTACATCATGTATAGCCATTTTAGTACTTCCCAATTTATCTCTACAAACCTGCCCACGTGATATCAATAACTTTCAGGTCAGTTTGTTTTTCCTCTGGAAGGTAACTCAGCAATTTATCCCAATTTTTAAGAACATCCTCGTTTTCCAATTTAATTTGAGGTATGTCAAATCCACAGTCATCTGGATTTTGTTTGTCACTTTGAATTAGAATCATTAAAACCTCCTTTTTCTCTCCTTCCCTTTCAAAGTACCTTTTAAGCATATTCACATGACACACTCGGTGAGTCTTCCTTCTATCTGGTGTTTTTACCACATAATTCACCTCACTCAATTTCCTTTCAACCTGATAAGGTCAACAAATCCTAGCTTTTAAAGGTTCACCGACCACTTGTAATAATACTAAAACTTTATCTCCACTGGCAAAACTACGAACTTTGGATTTATTATCCGCTACCCGTTTCATCACATTTTATGCAACTTTCAAATGTTGTCTAGTCAATTCACCTCTACTTAATCGTTCCCTAAAATTTGACACGTAATCCAATAATGTAATTTCTGATTTCTCACTCACCAATTTTTCCTTAATCAATTTAAGTGGTCCTCTTACCTCATGACCAAAAATTAGTTCAAAAGGACTAAATTTGGTTGACTCATTAGGTGCATCCCTAATTGCAACAGTACGAATGGAATTCCTTTATCCCAATCCTCTGGATAATCTTGACAATAAGCCCTCAACATTGTCTTTAATGTCTGATGCCACCTTTCTAACGCTCCCTGCGATTCTGGATGGTACGCAATTGATTTAAATTGTTTTATTCCTAAGCTATCCATAACTTCCTTGAATAACCTGGAGGTTAAAATTTGATCCTTGATCCTATTGTATTTCTGTGGTAGTCCATATCTAGTAAAGAATTTAAGTAATTCCTCCACAATCTTTTTAACTGTAATATTACGTACTGGAATGGCCTCTGGAAACCTAGTAGACACATCCATTGTAGTCAAAATATATTGATTCACACTTTTCATTTTAGGAAGCGGTCCTACGCAATCAATTAGGACCCTTGTAAAAGGTTCCTCAAATGCTGGAATGGGTATTAAGGGCACTGGTTTTATCACTGTTTGAGGTTTCCCTATCACTTGACTTGTGTGACATGATTGACAAAATTTAACTACATCTTTATGTCGTCCAGGCCCATAAAAATGTTTTTGTATTTTAGCTTGAGTTTTCCTTATTCCCAAATGACCTCCCACTAGTACCTCATGTGCAACTCGCAACACCTCCTTTCTAAACCCTACCGGTAATACTACTTGATGAACTTCTGCCCACTTTTCATCCGCCTGCATCTGTAGAGGTCTCCATTTTCTCATCAAGACATCACTTTTACGGTAATAACACTCTGGTATACACTCAGATTCCTCTTCTGTGTATGCTTTTTGATACATCCGTTTTATTTCTATATCTTTTTGTTGTAACTCCGCCAATTTTCCTGAACTAAAAATATCCATCTCATCCTCCACCTGTTCTTGTTCTTTTTCAACCATCTGATCAAAAATCGTTTCTGATAATTGCACTCCAACTTCGTCTTCACTCGTTGATTTCTCCTCTTGTCTTAACCTGTGACTTTGCAACCTTGTTACTACACAATCCGGAAAAATCCCAGGATCTTCGTCCTTCAACACTTCAGTTGTCTGATTTTCCACTGGCTTATCAACCACAGTAGGCATCACTCCCACCTGCGATCCAGCTATATCATTACCCAAGATAAACTGTATTCCTGGACAAGATAGTTTCCCTATTACTCCTACGACCACTTCACCACTCTTCACTGGACTTTCCAACCTTACCTTCTATAATGGAACGCTACTCTCACCCTGAATTCCACATATTACCACCTTTTCTGGCAACATTCTTCCCAAACTCCATAACTCCTTATCTCTTCCCATTAAAGATTGACTAGCTCCCGTATCTCTTAAAATTGTGACTTCTTTACCTGCTCCTGATACACATGAGTAAACTTTACCCACACAAGTAAATTCTTTAAAATGATCTGGCACCTTCTTATTAATCTTTTCCCCAGGGTAGAGGGGTCAATTACTAGGGGGCATAGGTTTAAGGTGAGAGGGGCAAGGTTTAGAGTAGATGTACGAGGCAAGTTTTTTACGCAGAGGGTAGTGGGTGCCTGGAACTCGCTACCGGAGGAGGTAGTGGAAGCAGGGACAATAGGGACATTTAAGGGGCATCTTGACAAATATATGAATAGGATGGGAATAGAAGGATACGGACCCAGGAAGTGTAGAAGATTGTAGTTTAGTCGGGCAGTATGGTCGGCACGGGCTTGGAGGGCCGAAGGGCCTGTTCCTGTGCTGTACATTTCTTTGTTCTTTGTTAATCACGTCTTGATCAGGCTGTACAATCTTTTGCACCTCCTTCGCTTCACTTGGGCTTTTCTTTACCACTCTAACAAACCCCGCTGTCTTATCCTTTTTTACCACATCAGCCTTCCCAGTGCTTTTCTTCAACCACCAACACTGACTTCACATGGCCTACTTTATTACAGTGAAACCATTTGAAACGTTTTATTTCTTTTCCACCCTCCTGGATTTCTTTTTTTAATCTCAGGGACACTCCTTCTTATCTGCCATCAGATCACCTTTATCTTTACCACTTGAGTATTTCTCATGTTCCCAGTTTCTATCCCTCACAGGCTGAAACTGATGTCGGAAACTAAGCTTTGATTTATGAACTAATTCATAATCATCTGCCATTTCGGCTGCTAACCTCACAGTTTTAACCCTCTGCTCTTCCACATGAGTTCTCACTACGTCAGGAATTGAATTTTTAAACTGCTCCAAAAGTATAATTTCTCTGAGAGCTTCATACGTTTGGTTTATTTTCAAAGCCCTCATCCACCTATCAAAATTACTCTGAGCCTTTCAAACTCCATGTATGTTTGACCAAATTCTTTCCTTAAATTTCTAAACCTTTGTCTGTCGGCTTCAGGCACTAGTTCATATGCACCTAAGATGGATTTTTTCACCACCTCATACGTCCCAGGTACCTCCTCCGGTAGTGATGCAAACATTTCACCAGTCCTACCTACCAACTTTGTTTGAATCAGTAATACCAACATGTCCTGTGGCCATTTCATTTGTTTAGCTACCTTCTCAAATGAAATGAAAAAGGCTTCCACCTCCTTCTCATCAAACCTTGGAAATGCTTGGACATATTTAAATAGATCCCCAACAAGCCTTCAACTATGACGCTCTTTCTCACTATTCCCATCACTATCATCCAACTGTACGTTTCCCTTTACGTCTGCCAATTTTAACTGTCTGTCATGTTTCATGGCCATTTTCTGAACTTCAATCTCGCTCTCTTTATCTTTTTCCCTGATCTGTATCACCCTTTCTCTTTCTTTTTGTTCTTGGGCTATTCTTTTTTCCTTCTCTCTTTCCTCCCTCTTTCTCTTTCGTATTCAAGCTGCTTTAATTCTTTCTCATGTTCCATTTGTTTAATTTGCAACTGAATTTTTGCTATTTCCAATGAGTCAAGCTGTATCTCAGGCAACTTTTAATGCTTAGCTACCGCCATAATTACCTCATCTTTTCACAGTTTGTCAGGTAATGTTAACTGCAATGTTTTTGCCAAATCTAACGGTCTGCTTTTAGTCTCTGTTCGTAAGGTACTGCGTGTGACCGTCTCCACCCCAAAATCTTCTGAGCCTCTGAAAGGGCCATTGTCCACAACACACTCCCTACTTAAACTAGAATACCACACCTGAAAAGCAACCACAATATGCTCACCCCTCACTGTCTTTAAGTTCACTAAGCCAATCCAATAGATAGACTTTTATCCTGGACGAGCCCCCAAATTGTTATGGGCCAGGGTTTCGAGAACCCCAAAGTGTATCATGGAGTTCACCTGACCCACAACTTTTAATAGATTGTGGTATGGGGAGCACACGGCCCACTCTACAGGTGTGGTACAGCAGAAATGGAAACGTATTTTTAAAGCAATACAATGTTTATTCTATGAACTCAAGTTAGCCTTTTTAAAACATACAGTGAACATCTTAGCAACCATTAATTCAAATACAACCTCCAAAGAATACAACACGAAGTAATGCTTAATAATTTCCCAAACAGAAGACAGAAGAAACACCTTTCAACAGAAGCACATTAGGTTAAAGTCACTACTGTTCTTAGTTTTCAATCACCAGGATCGATTCACAGTCTTTAGATTACAGAGGGAGATTCATACACCTTCTGGCTTTGACTGCAGCTATCCAGATCTGAAAAAGAAACTAAAACACACCCTGCAGCCTGGTCAAAAACAAAAGTAAAAAGCTAACAGACAGCCCAGCTCCACCCACTCTCTGACATCACTGCAGTAGTAAACTCCCATTTCTTAAAGGTACTCACATAACATTAGGCAACGTAGTACATTACACATTTGAACAATGTGCCCAATTATACACAGCTACGAGAACTTTTGACTTTTGTAAGGCTGACTTCAATGGAATGAGACAGACTGCCCACAGTAAACTGGGAAGATGTGTTAATGGGTCAAATGACTGAAGAACAGTGAAGAATATTTAAATAAACATCTAACGAAGTAGAGAGCGAGTATATACCCCTGAGGAAAAAGCTCCACTTCACAAAATAGAAACGGCCATGGACAACTAAAAAGGTTAGGGACAGCATAAAACTAAAAGAAAACATCCAAAATGCAAAACACAGCACAGATCCGGACAAGTGGAATCGATACAAAGACCAGCAAAGGGTCACAAAGAAGAGCTATTAAAAGGAATAATGAAAGGAAACTTGCAAGGGAAATCAAAAATAAATTTGATAGTTATATCAAGAGAAAGTGAGTGGTTAAGAGCAATGCAGGCCCACTAAAAGCTGAAAATGAGGAAATGGCAGGCGTGTTGAATTACTTTGCCTCAGTATTTACAGTTGAAAAGGAGGATAACTTGCTGGGAGTCCTGAAAAAATGAATAGTCGATAGAGGACAGGGATTTAATACAATTACTGCCATACAACATCAGTAACTGGAAATTAATGGAACTAAAGAGTGATCAATCTCCAGGACCTGATGGTTTCCATCTGAGGGTGTTAAAAGAAGTAGGGGAACATTTTGTAGATCCACTCATTATAATCTTTCAGAGTTTCCCAGATTCAAGAGTAGTCCTGGATTGGAAAATTGCACATGTCACTTCACTTTTTAAGAAGGGGAAGATCAGGGAATTAACCAGTTAGCCTAACATGTGGTGGGGAAATTGCTGGAGTCTATAATCAGGGACAGAGTCACTGGACACCTCAAAATTTTGGTCAATCATGGAGAACCAGCATGGATGCGTGGAGGGAAGGTCATGCCTGACAGACCTCATTTAATTTTTTGAAGAGGTGTCTTAAGGTAGTAGATAGGGGAATGTCTATGGATGTTATTTATATTAACTTTCAAAAGGCATTTGAAAAAGTCCCACATAAGAGCTTGTTAACTAAGGTGGAAGCCCATGGGGTTGAGGGCAAATTATTGACCCTGTTAGGAAATTGAGTGGCAGACAACAGAGTGGAGATAATGGGTAAGTACTCTTAATTGGCAGCATTTGAATCTGTTCAAAATTGTAGCAAATGAAATTCATGTAAGCAAGTGTGAGGTTACCATATCTACCATATTTTCTAAATGGGAAAGTACAGAGGATGTCCAAAGAGACTTGGGGGTTCAGGAGCATAGTTCTTTAAACTTCCACTGAACAAGTACAGAAAATAATAAGGCTAATGGAATGCTATCTTTTATATCTAGAGGATTGGATTATAAAGACACAGGTTATGCTGCAGCTTTACAAAACCCTGGTTAAGACCCCATTTGGAGTACTGTGAGCAATTCTGGGCACCACACCTTGGTAAAGAGTGCAACATAGATTTACACAAATGATATCTGGACTACAGAGGTGAAGTACCGAGGAAAGATTATACCAATTAAGCCTGTTTTGGCTATAATTCAGAAGGTTAAGGGGTGATCTGATTGAAGTCTTCCAAGATATTAACAGGAAAAGACAGAGTAGATAAAGATGAACTATTTTCACTGGTCGGAGATTCTAAAAATTAGGACCAGACCGTTCAGGAGAGATGTTGGGAAGCACCTCTTCACGCAAAGGGTTGTTGGAGTTTGGAACTCTCTCCCACTGACAACAGTTGAAGCTAGAACAATTGATTTTAAATCTGAGATGGGTAGATTTTCATTAAGCAAAGATGGTTAAGGGATATGGGCCAAAGGCAGGTATATGGAGTTAGATCACAGATCAACCATGATCTCATTCAGTGGTGGGACAGGCTCAATGGTTTGAATGTCCTACTCGGGTTCCTATGTTGTGCAGTACCATTGACATGTATATTTGTTTATCATTAAAGAGCCAGCCTTGGTACTCTGATGTAATTACAGAAATAGATTTTATTTTAACATTTGTTAAATTAACTGGTTCTTACTTTGGCTTGTTTAAAGACACCATGATAATGAGCACAACAATTGATCTGTCCTGTGTGTTACCACCTGCCACCTTCCATTTTTCTTTGGCTGATCTCTTATAAGGTGGCTTCTGAAAGTAAATGGAATATCACTTCCTGTGGGTACAGGTTATCTCCCGCTTTACTTAGTAACTATTTTTACACCCCCCTGTCCCTTTAGACTTATTCACTCATCATCTTCCTTTTTTTTGCTCTTTCTTTATCTCTTACTCTTCTTTTTTTGTGTTTTGTTTGTGTGGTGCCCATTCTATAAGCATTTTTCTGTGTTCCATTTCCTGTCAGCTAACAAAAGAAAGAAGTTGCAAATCTGTGATGCCTTTCATGATCTCATGCCGTCCCAAAGCGTTTTTCGACCAATTGAAGTAGCCATCATTTGGAGGTGGTCATTTGGTCTGTTATGTCTACGTTTGCTCTTTGCGAGAACAATTCATCCCCCCCGCCCCCGTCTTTTTCCCTGTTGCCCTGCAAACTTTTAATTTTCAGATCTATTTTCTTATGAAAGCCACAATTGAACTTGCTTCCACTGCACTCTCAGGCCATACAGTCCAGATCCTTGATAGCAACCAGGTTCTTGATGGCAACCAGGTCCCCAAAGTGTAAGATAAACAAACCCCATTTCTTGTGGAGGCACTCCTCTAAACTTTTTGGAGCAAATTTCAATTTCTCCCAAGTATAGGAATTCCATTAGAACCCCAGGCACCCCGCGACATGGGGTAGAGTCTGAACTCCACTCCAACTAGACCTGCCTGCGAGCGATCAACGAGACAAAGACTAAAACATCTGCCCCGCACCCGTCTCCAACTCTGGCAGGTCTGACACCCGAAATATGGTCTACAGGGGCCAGGCTCCAAATCTACATGTAAGACCTCTGACATTGTGCAAAACAGCGACCTCCAAGATTCCTACAACTTTGGGCAGGACCAGAACATATGAACATGACTAGCTCCCCACCCCCCCAACATCCGACTCATCCTCGCCTTCGTTAAGTGCAGCCTGTATATCACTTTTAATTTAATGAATCCCAGCCTCGCGCATGAGGTTGAGGCGTTAGCCCTCCGCAGCATCTCACCATAATCCCTCCCCCAATGCCATCCTCAACTCCTCCTCCCACTTGGCCTTAATCCCTTCCATGGCCACCTTATACTCCTCCACAATCCTACAATAAATCACCAAAATGACCCACCCTCTAGCCCCATCACTGACAGCACCTCTTCCAGCAACGAAGAGGATGGTGCCACCAGAAAGTTTGGGAAGATCATTATCATGAAATTCTGCACCTGCATGTATCTGAAGCCCTCATGCTGGAGCCCAAATTTCACCTCCATCTCCTCCAAGCTTGCAAACCGCTCTTCCAAAAACAAATGCTTCATCTCCTTCACCCCTCTCCCCTCCCATCCCTGGAACCTCTCATCCATCCTTGATGGCTCAAACCCATGGTTCCCTCTTAGCGGCAGCACCCTCAAGCTAGCCTTCAACTTAAAATGCTGTCGGAATTGCCTCCAAATCTTCAGCGTGGCTACCACCACAGCATTCTCTGAATACTTCCCTGGGGCAAACGGTAGAGGCGCCGTTGCCAGCACCCCCAGCCTCTTGCAGGAACCCACCTCTATCTGCACCCATAAGGCCATCTCCCTACTCCAGCCTTTCACCTTCTCGGCATTCGCCACCCAGTACTAGTATGCCAAATTCGGAAGGGCACCCCTTTGGTGCACCACTTTCCTTATCCTAGCCACCTAGCCTGTCCACACAAACGACGAGGCCAGCCTATTCATCCCTTAAAAATGACTGGTAAAAAGACCGGCAAACACTAAACCAGAAACAAAAAACGCGGCACAATGTTCATCTTTACTGCCTGCACCGGGCCTGCTAATGACGAGGGGAGACTATCCCACTGTAACAAGTCCTCCTTTACCCTCCCAACCAATCTCGTAAAATTGAGGTTATGAAACTGTGCCCAATCCCACGCCACCTGCACCCCCAGAAACCTAAAATGGGTTGTTGCCACCCGGAATGGCAACCCCCCGAACTCTACCTCCAACTCCCTTCCTTCTGCTGGGAAAGCACCACATTCAGCAGGCACTGCACATTCGGCAACAGCTGCCTGCCCATAATGAACCCTGTCTGGTCCTCCCCAACCACCTTGGGGAGGCACTCCTCCAAACTCAACGCTAACAACTTCGCCAATATCTTAGCATCCATGTTCCAAACAGAAATGGGTTGTACGACCCACACTCTACCGGATCCTTATCCTTGTTAAGTAATAGATGGATGTCTGCCCCATCATCTCCGGCAATACACCCCTAACCATTGCATACTCAAACATTTCTACCACCAGCAAGGCCAACTTATCCTTAAATTCTTTATAAAATTCCACCAGGAACCCATCTGGTCACGGCACCTTACCAGACTTCATCTCCCCTAGCACTGCCTGCACAACTCCCTCCTCACCAAAAGTCCCGGTTCCTCCGCATATCTCCCATCTACCTACAAAATATCTATCAATCGTCGCCACTCCGCCCGTGCTTCCCTATCCACCTTCGCCTTGAATGAAATGACCTTTCCTCACTACCACCTTCAACGCTTCTCAGACCACCGATGGCAAAACCTTCCCATTCCGGTTAAATCCCACACACGCCTCAACCACCTTCCCCAGTTTAGTACAAAAATTTTGGTCTGCCATCAAACCCACATCTGGCCGCCACGCCAGCCTCTGGCCCCTTCTCCAAAACCACATCCACCCAGTGTGGAGCATGGTGCCATATCATGATCGCAGAATACTCTGATTTCCTCACCCCAGATAGAAACACCTTCCCCAACACATACAAGTTGATCCCCGAGTTCACTTTATGCACCAGCGAAAAAAAATGAGTAGTCCTTGTATACACCCCCCCCCCCCCCCCCCCCAAACCCGGCCAAGGGGCCAGCGAGCATGGCCAGGACCTATCCACCTTCGGGTCCAACACTATTGCATTCCCCCCTCCAATATCAACCGGTGAGTAACGAAGTCCAGAATAGCACAGCAGCCAACATTTTCTTCACAAACACAGCATTATTCCAGTTAGAGGCATAAACGCTAGCCAGCACTACCAGCCTCCCTTCTAATGCACCCGTTACTATCACGTACTTACACGTCTGGTCCACCATCTCCATCTGGAACCTCACTCGTGTGCCCACCTGTATCCCCCCCCCCCCCCTCACACCCCCGGGCCTTGCTGTCAAAGCCCAAATGAAACACCTGGCTCATCCAGCCCATCCTCAGCCTCACCTGGTCCTTCACCCTCAGGTGGGTTTCCTGTAACAGCACCACATCACCTTTCAGGAAGTGTTTCCTCTTGTCGCCAGTTTGCTGCTTTTGCCAGTCATAAATTTGTGTCCCCTGGTTCTCGATCCTTCCACCAATGGGAACAATTTATACCTATCTACTCTGTCCAGACTCCTCATTTTGAATGTTTCTGTCAAATGTAGGAAACAAGGCAGCAAATTGTGGAGCAGCAAGCTACCACAAATAGCAATTTCGGCAATCACCAGGTAATCTGTTTTTGTGATGTGGAACAAAGGTCCTGGCTCTTCTTTTGGGTGTCAGATAAATTCTGAAACTGTTTGGCAGCATTTGGCCATCAAAACATTTTAATCCAAATTTTAGGCAAAAAAATTGATCCTATGATCGTTCACCATATTTCCTAGTTAACATCCCTGATACCACCTGATATGTTTTGATGCTTTTATTCTGGGTTCTCGGATGCCTGTTATAACTCTAGTCCCTTCCTGCTCTAAACAAGCTTGCAATTTTTAATCACAATCAGCAGTTTGTGTGTATCTCAGCAATTGCACTGAGAAAGTGGCTCGAGGTGAGTGAAAATTTGTCCAGACAAGATGACACCAACAAATGCTTGATCTCTGGTCACTAAGAAGTACTATTTAGATACAGGTTCTAGACTTTGCCTGAAAGGCGATACGGAGCTTCCCAGTAGAGTTGGCTTCCACATTGCTGGAGGAGGTGCTGACCACAGGGAGACTGGAGAAGGGGGTCGTATCGGCGTTTACGGGGCTATTTTGGAAGAGGAGAAGGCGCTGCTGGGACGGATCAAAGCAAAGTGGGAGGAAGAGTTGGGAGAGGGTATGGAGGAAGGGCTCTGGTGTGAGGTGCTCCGGAGGGTGAATCTCGTGTGCGAGATTGGGGCTGATGCAGCTGAAGGGGGTGTATAGAGCACACCACAAGGGCGAGGATGAGTCTGCTCTTTGAGGGGGTAGAATGTTGAGGGGAGGCCCCGCAAACCACATTCATATGTTTTGGTCCTGTCCAAAGCTGGAGGATTACTGGAAGGAGGTTTTTAAGGTAACCTCTAAAGTGGTGCATGTGAAACTGGACCCGGGACCTCGGGAGGCCATATTCAGTGTGTCGCACCAGCCGGGGTTGGAAACGGATGCGGAGGCAGAGGTTGTAGCCTTCGCCTCGTTGATCTCCCGAAGCTGGATCCTGTTCGGGTGGAGATCAACCTCTCCACTCTGTGCCCTGGCGTGGCGGGGGGACCTGCTGGAATTCTTGACTCTTGAGAAGGTTAAATTTGAACTGAGGGGTTCTACAATTCATGGGTGTTATTCATTATGCATTTTCGAGAATTGGATTGCATCGAACCGAACGGGGGGGGTGGACTGGGAGGGTTGGGGGGGGGGGGGGGTGGACTGTATGTGTTAATGGTGACTATGGGTGATTCCTGATTCCTTGTCATTTGCTTCTGTTAACATGCGGGCTAATGTTTGGGGGGAGAATGGGATTGATATTGATTGTTATTATTGTTATTGATATGGGGATTGACAATGAATTTGTTATTGATTATTGTATTGGGTGTAAATTGGGGAGAAAATGTAATTGCAGATATTGACTTGTACTATTTGGTGTACAGGTAATTCAATTGAAGAAATACACTATTCGCGGTTGTCCCAAATGAAGTCCCAAAAGTTGCACTTGCAAAGTACCAATGAGGTATTAGGTAGATTAAGTGATCTGAGCACTTAACACTCCCAAATGGAAGCTGATTCCCCTTTTAGATATTTACCTCAAATTATACTTTTCTAAGAAATGTTTCAGGAAGTGTAAGCATAACCATTGTTAGGTGGTTTACGTATAAATAATGGAATTATCCATTAAATGTTATGCATTTTAAATATGCAGTCAGGTATACCATGTCTCCAAATCATTTTCCTACTTCCCAATTCAGTTTGTTCCTGTAACTAATATCAGTATAAGATTTTGCTTTTGTCCTGCCTTGGGGGGAGGCATTGGCATTGCAGTATTGTTACTGGGCCCTTAATCCAGAGACACAGGGTAATGCTCTGGGAACCTGGGTTTGAATCCCACCATTACAGATGGTGAAATTTGGATTTTTTTGTAATGACAACCATGAAACCATTGTCAATTGTTTTAGAAACCCATCTTCCCTTTCGGGAAGAAATCTGCCATCCTTAATGGTCTGGCCTTCATGTGACTCCAGACCCATAGCAATGTGGTTGACTCTTAAATGGCCTAGCTAGCCACTCAGTTCCAGGCAATTTAGGGATGGGCAAGAAATGCTGGCCTTGCTAGCGATGCCCACATACCATGAAATTCTAAAGAAAATAGCCCATGCAAGTATAAGAATATCAGAGATTTGAGGCATACAGAGACGATTCACTGTTATCTCAACTAATACTGCTGAATATGTCAAATTCCAGGATGGAATCTTGATGGATTCTAACTTTTATTTTTTGTTTAGAAACGTGGAGGTCTGCTGATGAACATTTAATAAAAGAATAAAACATTTATTAAACGAGACGAGATGAACTACTTTACAGTACTCTTCCACTTTTAACTTGGGCTTCTAATCTCCACTCTCGAAGAACTCTCCTTGGAAGTACCTCCTGAACTATGATTTCACTTGGACGCCTTGAACAAGGATCCACCTCCAGGGTTTCAACCTCTCCTGATGTGCCTTTCCCTTGAATTGCCATGTGCATTCAAGCTTCACCTTCCGCACACTCTCAGATACTCAGCTGTGTCAACAGAACACTGCTTCACATGCCTGTATCAAGAAGTCACCAACCTTTGACTCTCAAATCTGGCTACTTCCAAGCCCACTTTGCCTTGATTCTGCTCCCTTTCACTTTCTCTAATTCAGAGCCTTTTCTTATGTTCCTTTAACCTCACTGAACTTGATGTTTCAGATTTACTGGGTTTTTTAAAAAACTTAAATTAAAAGTCTTCCTGAGACCTTTCTCCTTTTCCTTTAGGACCTGCTCCCAGCAATTTCCTCTCCCAGTGGACTGCTGACAACTTGGTAATGCTCTTCAGATCCAGAACTCACTCTATTCAGACTTACTTTTAACAAATTTAAAATTCTTAGAGTTATTTTCCTCCGCAACCTTCCGGTCTATCCAGCTAGAGAAATGTAAACTGCTCCTTTCACCTTGGAGAATAGCGACTGAACTCCTGTGCTTCCCTGTACCCTCTCTGTTGCTAAGTAACAGCACAGTTTTCTTTGACCTTTGTGTTTTTCTAACTCCCCGAATCCATTGACCAGGTTTCATGACTCTTGAAGTGGAGAGCTGTGTTATCAAAGGGTCATTAAACCTCAGTAAAATGCAGGTACACAAACAATCCCACAGATATGCAGGCATAATTCTAAAGTAAAACCAAAACCCATTATGCAATAAGACTAGCAGAATTTTTACATTAAAGCATTATCATAACTCATGTGTTTCTTATTCCCAGTCTGTAACTCAGCAAAGAATGTTTCCAATCTCAAGCTCATTTTCCAAGCTTGGATGTGGTAAATTTTCATTTCCTAGTTCGTTCTAACCTTTCGGGGGTGTCAGTCTCCTGATTTCAACAGGCATGAAGGGGCCTATTTTGCATGCTTTCAGGGTGCTTTATATTACCCTAGGATTCATAGACTGTAGTATAGGTGTATAGATGTGGATCTGGCTGTTGAAGCTTGGTCTCAGTTAGCCTGGGAGTTGTGGGAACAAGACCTGTGTAATAGTTGTACTGTAATCTCTCTCTCTCTCTCATATATATATATATATATATATAGTAGTTCTTAGTTAAATAAATCACTATTGTGATTAAACACTGCCTCAGCGACTGCTTTTCGGTGCAACATAGACCTTTCAATTGAATTAATTTGATTTATTATCACATGTACCAAGGTACAGTGAAAAGTATTGTTCTGCGTACAGTCCAGACAGATCGTTCCATACATGAAAAAGCATAGAACATGCATAAATACACAATGTAAATACATAGGTACAGGCATCGGATGAGCATAAGGAATGTAGTACTACTCATTAGAGAAGATGTGAGGGAATCAGTCCATAAGACGGTCATTCAGGAGTCTTTCAAGAATGGGATTGCAAGAAGAGAGGTGCCATCCCCCAGCCACCAACTTTACTTCTATGTTCTCTTGTACTAGTTACTGATGTTGGGTGGGCTTCTACTCGGGGTGCCTCTACACCATGTTAACAATCAGGGTTGGGAAATACCTGTAGCGCACAAAGACTCCGAGAGACGAATAGAGTGAAGTCGATGAGGCTTTATTAAGCGTGACTGTTTCCCCCGCAGTTCAGTAGTAGACTACCTGCGGGGGAGGGCTCCAGGTACTTATACTCCGCCTTCAGGGTGGAGCTAAAGGTCAACGTCCAACCAGGACCCGGGATCTGTCAGCCAATGACATCATGGCTTCACAGTCCCACATGACCCCTAATGCATACTACCACATTCACCCCTTGTTAAAAATGAACCCGGCGGGGTGATGCTTCGCATGGTGGTAAGGGTTTACAAGGCTGGTCCTGGGAGGAAAACTTTCAATATAACAGTATGTACAAGGTTTTTTTTTTTTTTTTGTTGTTGTTTTTGTTTCAACTATTTACAGCAATCGTCAGGAAAAAGACAAAATGTTCTCATTAAAAGTCCACATTGTACTGTTAGATCGACGCCACGAGTCGGTCGGGCGGTCTGGTCGTCCGTGTCGATCGCCTCGGCCCCGGTGGTGGTGGTGCTTGTTCTGGTGTTGTCTTCTCCGGGAGCCTTACGGTTTCAGCTTGGGCTTTATTCCTGGTCGGGCCTAGGAGGAGGACTGATCCTCCTGGGAAGAGGGCGGTCGCGGGGTGCGGCGGTGGCAGGAAGGGGGGGGGGGCTGGGTGATTGGTGTCGGGGTGGTGTGTGTGTTGCCGGCGGGCGCCAGATCTCGCAGAGAGACCGTGTCCTGTCGGCCGTCGGGGTACTCCACGTAGGCGTACTGCGGGTTCGCGTGAAGGAGGTGAGCCCTTTCGACCAACGGGTCCGACTTGTACGCCCGCACGTGCTTTCGGAGCAAGATGGGTCCTGGGGCCGCCAGCCAGGTCGGCAGCGACGTTCCAGAGGAGGACTTCCTGGGGAAGACAAGGAGGCGCTCATGAGGCGTTTGATTAGTGCTAGTACACAGTAGTGACCGGATGGAGTGGAGGGCGTCCGGAAGGACCCCCTGCCACCGGGTAACTGGGAGGTCCCTGGACCGTAGGGCCAGTAGGACGGTCTTCCAGACCGTGCCGTTCTCCCTCTCTACTTGCCCGTTCCCCCGGGGGTTGTAGCTGGTCGTCCTGCTCGAGGCTATCCCGTTGCTGAGCAGGAACTGGCGCAGCTCGTCACTCATGAAAGAGGACCCCCTGTCGCTGTGGACGTATGCGGGGCAACCGAACAGTGTGAATATGGTGTTCAGGGCTTTAATGACTGGCTGCGGTCATGTCAGAACAGGGGATGGCGAATGGGAAGCGGGAGTACTCGTCCACCACATTAAAGAAGTATATGTTGCGGTCGGTGGAGGGGAGGGGTCCTTTGAAGTCCAGACTAAGGCGTTCAAAGGGGCGGGAAGCCTTAATCAGGTGCGCACCATCCGGCCTGAAAAAATGCGGTTTGCACTCTGCGCAGATGTGGCAGTTCCTTGTGACTGTACGGACCTCCTCTAAGGAGTATGGGAGGTTGCGGGACTTGATAAAGTGGAAAAACCGAGTGACCCCCGGGTGGCAGAGGTCCTCGTGGAGGGTTTGGAGGCGGTTAATTTGTGCGTTGGCACATGTGCCGCGGGATAGGGCATCGGACGGCTCGTTCAGCTTTCCGGGACGATACAAGATCTCGTAGTTGAAGGTGGAGAGCTCGATCCTCCACCTTAAGATCTTGCCGTATTTGATTTTGCCCCGCTGTGCATTATCGAACATGAAGGCTACCGACCGTTGGTCGGTGAGGAGAGTGAATCTCCTGCCGGCCAGGTAATGCCTCCAATGTCGCACAGCTTCCACAAGGCTTGGGCTTCCTTTTCCACTGAGGAGTGGCGGATTTCTGAAGCGTGGAGGGTTCGGGAGAAAAAGGCCACGGGTCTGCCCGCTTGGTTAAGGGTGGCCGCCAGAGCTACGTCGGAGGCGTCGCTCTCGACCTGGAAGGGGAGGGACTCGTCGATGGCGCGCATCGTGGCCTTTGCGATATCCGCTTTGATGCGGCTGAAGGCCTGGTAAGCCTCTGTCGACAGAGGGAAGGTCGTGGTCTGTATTAGAGGGCGGGCCTTGTCTGCGTACTGGGGGACCCACTGGGCGTAGTATGAAAAGAACCCCAGGCAGGGCTTTTGAGCAGTCCGGGAGGGGAAATTCCATGAGGGCGCGCATACGTTCGGGATCGGGGCCTATTATCCCATTGCGCACTACGTAGCCCAGGATGGCTAGCTGGTTGGTGCTAAAAACGCACTTGTCCTCGTTGTACGTGAGGTTCAAGGCTTCAGCGGTCTGGAGGAATTTTTGGAGGTTGGCGTCGTGGTCCTGCTGGTCGTGGCCGCAGATGGTTACATTGTCGAGATACGGGAACGTGGCCCGCAACCCGTGTTGATCAACCATTCGGTCCATCTCTCGTTGGAAGACCGAGGCCCCGTTTGTGACGCCAAATGGGACCCTTAGGAAATGGTATAATCGCCCGTCTGCCTCGAAGGCTGTGTACTTGCGGTCACTTGGGCGGATGGGGAGCTGATGGTAGGCGGACTTGAGGTCCACGGTGGAGAAGACTTTATATTGGGCAATCCGATTGACCATGTCGGATATGCGGGGGAGAGGGTACGCGTCTAGTTGTGTGTACCTGTTGATGGTCTGGCTATAGTCTATGACCATCCTTTGCTTCTCCCCTGTCTTCACTACTACCACCTGTGCTCTCCAGGGACTATTGCTGGCCTGGATTATGCCTTCCTTTAGTAGCCGCTGGACTTCGGACCGAATGAAGGTCCGGTCCTGGGCGCTGTACCGTCTGCTCCTAGTGGCGACGGGTTTGCAATCCGGGGTGAGGTTCGCAAACAAGGACGGGGGTTGCACCTTGAGGGTTGCGAGGCCGCAGATAGTGAGTGGGGGTATTGGGCCGCCGAATTTGAAGGTAAGGCTCTGTAGATTGCCCTGGAAGTCTAATCCCAGTAATGTGGGGGCGCAGAGTTGGGGAAGGACGTGGAGCCTGTAGTTTTTGAACTCTCTCCCCTGCACCGTTAGGGTAACTATGCAGAAACCTTTGATCTGTACGGAGTGGGATCCTGCAGCTAGGGAAATCTTTTATGCGCTGGGATAGGTGGTCAAGGAACAGCGTCTTACCGTGTCGGGGTGGATAAAGCTCTCCGTGCTCCCGGAGTCGACTAGGCATGGTGTCTCGTGCCCGTTTATCAGCATCGTTGTCGTCGTCGTCTGGAGTGTCCGGGGCCGAGCTTGGTCCAGCGTTATTGAAGCGAGACGTGGTTGTAGTAGTGGAGCATCTTCGAACCCCGTGGAGCCGTCGACACTGGGGTCCGTTGTTGCCGTCCAAGATGGCATCGGGGATGAACAAAATGGCTGCCCCCATGCATCGCACATGGCTGGGGGGTCACAAGATGGCGGCGGGGTGGACAAAATGGCCACCCCCATGCGTCGTACAGGTCTGGGGTGGTCCAAGATGGCGGCGCCCTTCCTCCCCTCGTGGTGGCCAGGACCCAAAATGGCGGCGTCTGCGAGTCGCACATGGGGCGCTGGGGGGGTTGGGGAGCGTTAGGAACGTGCGGGGCTCCCTCATCTCTGGGGACAGCGGTGGTCGGGACCTAAATTGGTAGCGCCGGCGGGTCATACGTGGGGCGCGGGGGGGGGTTTGGGGGGCGTTAGAGCCGCGCAGAACTCCCTCTTCTCCGGGGAGAGCGGTGGTCGGGACCCAGAGTGGCTGCGCCTGCGGGTCGTACATGGGGCGCTGGGGGGGTTGGGGAGCGTAAGCGGCGTGCAGGGCTCCCTGTTCTCCCGGGACAGCGGCGACCTCGCGGGACCGGCACACAACCGCGAAATGGCCCTTTTTCCCGCAGCTCTTGCAGATTGCTGCGCGGGCCGGGCAGCGCTGCCGGGGGTGTTTCGCCTGGCCGCAGAAATAGCAGCGGGCGCCCCCGGTGCGACTTGGTGTTTGGACCGCGCAAGCCTGTGGGGTGTCCGGGGGGCGGGTGGGTTTGTCGCGACGGGTACGTGATGGAGCCCAATGGGCTGCCGCGCGGTCGGGGCCGTAGGCGCGGGTATTACGCGCGGCCACGTCTAGGGAGGCTGCTAGGGCCCGTGCCTCTGAGAGTCCTAGCAACTCTTTTTCTAGAAGTCTTTGGCGGATTTGGGAGGAGTTCATACCTGCCACAAAAGCATCGCGCATTAACATGTCCGTGTGTTCATTTGCGTTCACCGACGGGCAGCTGCAGGCTCGTCCCAAAATTAGTAGCGCGGCGTAGAATTCATCTATCGATTCTCCGGGACTTTGCCGTCTCGTTGCGAGTTGATAGCGAGCGTAGATCTGGTTTACTGGGCGGACATAGAGACTTTTCAGTGCTGCGAACGCCGTCTGGAAATCCTCTGCGTCTTCGATGAAAGAGAAAATCTCCGTGCTTAACCTCGAGTGCAGGACCTGTAGTTTTTGGTCTTCTGTGACCCGGCCGGTGGCCGTTCTGAGGTAGGCCTCGAAACAAGTCTGCCAATGCTTGAAAGCTGCTGCCGCGTTCACTGCGTGGGGGCTGATCCTCAGGCATTCCGGGATGATCCTGAGCTCCATCGTCCTTTTTAGGCACGCTTAATAAATTGTAGCGCACAAAGACTCCGAGAGACGAATAGAGTGAAGTCGATGAGGCTTTATGAAGCGTGACTGTTTCCCCCGCAGTTCAGTAGTAGACTACCTGGGGGGGAGGGCTCCAGGTACTTATACTCCACCTTCGGGGCGGAGCTAGAGGTCAACGTCCAACCAGGACCCGGAATCTGTCAGCCAATGACATCATGGCTTCACAGTCCCACATGACCCCTAATGCATACTACCACAATACCCAAGTACCTTTTTTCATGGGCTAGCAGCCATGTCAGCAATGTAGCTGTACAGTTCATTTGGTTTACCAGAATAGTTTGTCTTAAAACACAAAATGATTTTGTATCAAATTTGTCAATGACCACAAAAAACAAAGAAGAATGGAACAAATTTGATATTGATTTATCTGTACTATTCTGCAAGCTATCAATCTCAGCTTTCATTTATTGGCTAGGATTACCTCTTCAAAATGGGGGCTGGTGATGCGGGCCTTTGGCCCTAGCGGGCCAGAATACAATTTCACCAGGGGTGGATGGTGAGTTGAGTGGAAACTTCACCTGGAACTGAAGGCCAATTTTTATCAATGTAGCAATTTTTACCTCAGAATTGTACTTGCATGGGTGACGAGGGGTGGGGGGAGTGAGTCTGGTGGTTTGGTGCTTTGGCAGCATTTAAAGGAGGCAACGGGTTCGGTTGCACTTGGCAAACATTTATTGGGGCCTTTTGATTTATTGGCATGAAAGTGGAATCATTTGTCTTGGCTTGAGGCCCAGTTGCCGTAAATCAGCCTGGCAGGGAGCTAACTGAAGAGGGGCCTAAGGTGAGTGAGACTGGCGTTTCTGCAACAAGGGGAAGGGTGACACCGTTCCCTTCACCAGCATAATTTCAAGGAGCATTGTTCAGGTGACATGGTGTCATGCATTCTGTAGGGCTGAGAGGGCAAATGGAAACAGACTTGAGTAACCTACGGATCACCTTCAGGGCCAACCTCATGATGAGGATGTGACAGAAGGCCACAGAGGGGACTGGTGGTGTTGAAGGTACCCAGTGGACATGGTTTACAGATAATGGATCTGACATTTTTTACCGAAGCATCTTTCCCGAAAGGCCATGACCGATCTATGTGCCATTATAACAGGATGCAAGCTCGGTTTGGATTGGTGGACATCCAATGCCAGTGGCTCTAATTTCATACACTTGGGCACCTTTAGAGACCCTCTGGAAATATGTGCAGCATCTCTCAATCAGCCACATATCACTGCACCACGGTTGTGATTGATGCAGGCTTGAGTTCAGAGACGGCAATTGCAATCGGTGATTGTCCTGCGTGAAAAAATAATGATCATGCACACATGACAGAAAAAGAAGCAGAACACCAGTGGACATTATTTAAGGGAGTTCAGGCAAAATATATTTCACTGACGAGCAGCCATTGTCCAACTGGAGCTGGCATCCCTAGGCCTGAAAATACTCCTGATCTAGTTTGAATGTAGCTACCCAGTTACTAGAATCCGATGAGCTGCAGACTGGTAGTTATAGAGAGTGAAAAATTGGCTGGCTCCCACATTTTGGTCGAATAATAAGTTGGAGCTGAGGTTTGGGAGAAAGATTTTTGCTGCAAGTAATTGAACATGATGTAACAGCAAGGAAACGTTATTCTTTACCATTGAACCAGGATAGGGCTCCCATGCTGTTGCTAACTTTTGGTTGGTTCAATTGGCTCTGTTTTATAACCTTTGCTCTCAAGTCGCAGGTATCTTTATGATACCGCCAGGAGGTTCAAGTAATGATCAATAACTCAATACACCAATTAGTAAGATTCAAATCAAAGCATATTTATTTACACACAGTCAAATCTACTCATGCATAAACGCTACTTTCTGAGATACTTCTACAACTAACAGGCCTATACTTAGCTTCGGACTAGCCCACCAGGTCAGGGGAACAAATGGCCTTTCGTTCGGGTTCTGAGTCTGCGGGATTCAAAAGCTGGTATGGACTGGTAGCTAAGAGCGCCTATCTCGTAGCGAGCGTTGACTTGAGACTTACGGTCTTTTGGCGGCAGCTGAACAGGTCACTGTCGGGTTGGTTCGCATTGCTGAGTGACCCTGTCAAGAAGGACAATTTGAACTTGGCTTTACTTTATAGTCCCCAGGGGCGTCCCGCCTTTCGGGGCGGACCCCGTACCTGGTTTCAAGTGATTGGACTTTGTTCCAATCGCTTGGTTCGATTTCACCAATACTGGAGCAGTTCCCTGATCGATGGGCGGTCTTGAGGTGTCCGTTAACCTCTTTTGTGTTGGCTCCTGCTGGCGCCGAGGAGTCTGGCTTGGCCTTGTATCTCAAGTGTTTTGATTGTTCCCGGGGATCGCTTATTAGTATGTCAATGGCTGCTGCATTATTATGCAGATGGCTACTTGTATCGATGCTGTCTGGGCTTTTGCAGAGTTTAATACACAGTAAACCTGCACCTGCTAGTTTCTGCCTGTGTTGGCTGAATTTCCCTTCAGCCTTTGCTGTTCTCCCTTTTACGTCGGGAGTTGGCCAACCCAGGTGGCTGCAATCCCTCCTTGTGATCCTAACGCGAAGCGTGAAGGATCACATAACTGCGTTGTTCTTCATTCCCTGACCCGGCGAGCACTCTTCTATGGCCTCTACACTGACCATAACTAGTCAAGAATTTTTTTTTTTTTAATATGTTTTTATTAAGAATTTTTCATAAAAATTTTCCACCATACAAACAACCCCCCGTTACAAAGAAGAAGAAAAAAGAAAGAAAGCTCGTGTAGCAAGACATGAACATGGCAAGTTAATAAGATACAGAACTTTGTACATTGGATTCTTCCCGTACATGTCAGTTTTCCGGATCATTCATGTATTTTCTTGCTCAAATGCCCCCCAAAGAAACCCCCCTTCCCCCTCCCACCCTCCTCACCCCCCCCCCTCCCCCACAAACGATGTCCCCCCCCCCCCCCCCCCGGGTTGCTGTTGCTGCTGTCCGACCTTCCTCTAACGCTCCGCGAGATGGTCTAGGAACGGTTGCCACCGCCTGTAGAACCCCTGCACAGACCCTCTCAAGGCAAACTTCATCCTCTCTAACTTGATAAACCCTGCCATATCATTTATCCAGGCTTCCACGCTGGGGGGCTTCGCCTCTTTCCACATTAACAACATCCTTCGCCGGGCTACTAGGGACGCAAAGGCCAGAATACCGGCCTCTTTCGCCTCCTGCACGCCCGGCTCGTCCACTACTCCAAATAGTGCCGGACTTGACCCGGACTTTCACCACCTTAGATACTGTCCCCGCAACTCCCCTCCAGAAGCCCTCCAGTGCCGGGCATGACCAAAACATATGGACATGGTTCGCCGGACCTCCTGAGCACCTCCCACATCTGTCCTCCACCTCACAGAACCTACTCAGCCTTGGCCCCGTCATATGCGCTCTATGGACCACCTTAAATTGTATCAGGCTAAGCCTGGCACACAAGGAAGAGGAATTAACCCTACTTAGGGCATCAGCCCATAGCCCCTCCCCCAACTCCTCTTCCCATTTACCGTTCAGCTCCTCTACCAAAGCCTCCCCCTCTTCTTTCATCTCCTGGTATATCGCCGACACCTTGCCCTCCCCGACCCATACACCCGAAATCACCCTGTCTTGAATCCCCTCACAAACGCCCTCACTTGCATGTACCTGAAAGCGTTACCCGGGGGTAGCCCAAACTTCTCCTCCAGCACCCCTAAGCTCGCAAACGTCCCATCAATGAACAGGTCCCCCATTCTTCTAATCCCTGCCCGATGCCAGCTCTGAAACCCCCCCCCCCCCGTCCATCCTTCCTGGGACAAACTGATGGTTGTCTCTGACCGGGGACCACACCGAAGCTCCCGTCGCACCCCTGTGCCATCTCCACTGCCCCCAGATCTTTAGCGTTGCCGCCACCACCGGGCTCGGGGTGTACCTTGTCGGCGAGAGCGGCAGCGGTGATGTCACCAGCGCCCCCAGGCTCGTTCCTTTGCAGGACGCCATCTCCAACCTCTTCCACGCCGCCCCCTCTCCCTCCATCACCCACTTACGGATCATCGCCACGTTGGCTGCCCAGTAGTAACCACCCAAATTCGGCAACGCCAACCCTCCTCTATCTCTGCTACGCTCCAGGAACCCCCTCCTTACTCTCGGGGTCTTGCTTGCCCACACAAATCCCATAATGCTCCTGCTTACCCTCTTAAAGAAGGCCTCAGTAATCACAATTGGGAGGCATTGGAATACAAAAAGAAATGTCGGGAGGACCACCATTTTAATCGACTGTACCCTGCCCGCCAGCGAGAGTGGCAACATGTCCCACCTTTTAAAATCCCTCTCCATCTGTTCCACCAGCCGCGTCAAATTAAGTTTGTGCAGTGCCCCCCAGCTCCTAGCTACCTGAATCCCCAAGTATCGAAAACTCCTTTCCGCCCTCCTCAACGGTAGGTCGTCTATCCCTCGTCCCTGATCCCCTGGATGTACCACAAAGAGCTCACTCTTTCCCACGTTGAGCTTATAGCCCGAAAAGTCTCCAAACTCCCTTAGGATCTGCATGACCTCAACCATCCCCTCCACTGGATCTGCCACATACAGCAACAGGTCGTCTGCGTACAGCGACACTCGATGTTCCTCTCCCCCTCAAACCACCCTCTTCCATTTCCCCGACTCCCTTAACACCATGGCCAAAGGTTCAATTGCTAATGCAAACAGCAGAGGGGACAGGGGGCACCCCTGCCTCGTCCCTCGATACAGCTGGAAATACTCCGACCTCCGCCGGTTCGTGACCACACTCGCCACCGGGGCTCTATACAGGAGCTTAACCCAACTAATAAACCCTTCCCCGAACCCAAACCTCCTCAACACTTCCCAGAGATACTCCCACTCTACTCGGTCAAAGGCCTTCTCCGCGTCCATGGCTGCCACTATCTCCGCTTCTCCCTCCACCGATGGCATCATTATCACATTTAATCTCGGCCATAAAACGTAAGGAGGAACCTTACTTCACCTTCCCACACGGGATTAAATCAAAAAAGTTCCGTTGGGGCTCCTCTAAAGAGCCCAAAAGTCCGTTATCGCGGGAGCTGCTGAAACGTGCAGCTTAGCTCTGCATCGCCGCAACCGGAAGTGATTCAAGACATTTTTAACTGACAATTCTGAGGAGCGCTATGTCAAACAGGGATATGCATTACAAAATATGAAAAACGGTATCTCTAACTGTCCTCAATAAACTACACTCACTCAAACATTCAATCATACTAACTTCCTAAACAATACACATAAAATCAAAGCGCCGGTTACGGCTATGCGGAGCTAAGCAGCACGATTCGGTAGCCCCCTCTACCACGGACTTTCGGGCTCGCTAGAGGAGCCCCAACTGAACTTTTTTTTTTTTTGACGCAACCCGTGGGGAAGGGAAGAGAGAGGTCCCCCTCCAACTTCTATGAAACGGACCAGAAGTGCAACGGCCAAAGGAGCGGCACTGGAGCAATGGGAGAAGCGAGGGAAAGAAAACAAAATGGCGGCGGCCAGGGACAAAGGGGAGCTGCAGGAGTTCATCAAGCGCTGCTTCGAGGAGCAGCGCGAGGAGATGCGCAAGGAGATGTTGGCGCCTATGCTTTCGGCAACAGAAAAGAGTCAGAACGAGGACGAGCTCGTGGGCCTGGCGGTGAGAGTGGAGCAGAACGAGGCGCTACACAAGAGGTGGGCGGGAAGACTCGAAGACCTGGAGAACAGGTCGAGGAGAAAGAATCTGCGGATCCTGGGTCTCCCTGAGGGAGTGGAGGGGGCCAATGCCGGGGCATACACGAGCACGATGCTCGAGGCGATGATGGGCACGAAGGCCCCTTCGAGGCCGCTGGAGTTGGACGGGGCACATCGGGTGCTGGCAAGGAAGCCCCAGGCAAATGAGTCGCGAAGGGCGATGGTGGTGAGGTTTCACCGGTTCACGGACAGAGAGTGGGTCCTGAGATGGGCCAAGAAGGAGCGGAGCAGCAAGTGGGACAATGCAGAGATCCGAATATACCCGGACTGCAGCACGGAGGTTGCAAAGCAGAGAGCGGGTTTCAACCGGGCCAAAGCGGCGTTGTACCAGAAAGAAGTGAAACTCGGAATGCTGCAGCCAGCGCGACTGTGGGTCACATACAAGGGCCAACACTATTACTCCGAAACGCCTGAAGAGGCGTGGACCTTTGTACAGGCCGAAAAATTGGACTCTAACTGAGAGTTTGTGAGGGTGGGGGGGATGTTTGAAGTTTGATGCGTGTTGTATATAGGGGGTCAATCACACACAGGAAATGTTACATGGGCTGGGGGAGAGAGACAAGGCCGCGACAGGAGCTGCGCCAGAGGGGGCGGAGCGGGCTTTGGAAAGCGCGGGGGGGGTTTCCCGCGCGCGGGAAGGGGAACGAAGGATTGCATATTGATTGGGAGACTCCCACACGGGGAGGTCAATGGGACGGCGGGGGAAGCCGGGGTCAGCAGGCGTCAGCTGACTTACGGGAGTGACATGGCGGGAGCAAAAAAGCTAGACAGAGGTCTGGGGGGGTGGGGGGGGGAAGGGTTGCTGCTGCACTGGCCGAAAGGGAATGGGACACACAAGAGGTGGTCGGGACGGGAGTCCCCGTTTGGGCAACTGGAGGGTGAGGGAGGTGTGGACACGGGACTGGTCCAGAAAAGGAGATGGCTAGTCGGCAGGGAGTGGGGGGGTGAGAGCCCCTCCAATCCGGCTGATAACGTGGAATGTGAGGGGCCTGAATGGGCCGGTGAAGAGGGCTTGAGTGTTCGCGCACTTAAAGGGACTGAAGGCGGATGTGGTCATGCTCCAAGAGACACACCTGAAGGTGGCGGACCAGGTCAGGTTAAGAAAGGGATGGGTAGGACAGGTATTCCACTCGGGACTGGACGCGAAGAATAGAGGGGTGGCAATATTGGTGGGAAAGCAGGTATCACTTGAGGCCAAGACTATTGTAGTGGACAATGGAGGGTGATATGTAATGGTGAGCGGTAGGCTGCAAGGGACGTGGGTGGTGTTGGTTAACGTATACGCCCCGAACTGGGATGATGCAGGATTCATGAAGCGCATGTTGGGGCGCATTCCGGAGCTGGAGATAGGAGGCCTGATAATGGGAGGGGACTTCAATAGTGTTGGATCCAGCACTGGACCGCTCCAAATCAAGGACTGGAAAGAGGCCGGCGGCGGCCAAGGTACTTAGGGGGTTTATGGATCAGATGGGGGGAGTGGACCCATGGCGGTTTGCAAGGCCGCAGGCCAGGGAATTTTCTTTCTTCTCCCATGTACACAAAGCCTACTCCCGGATAGATTTCTTTGTTTTGGGTAGGGCACTCATCCCGAGGGTGGAGGGGATGGAGTATTCGGCCATAGCCGTTTCGGACCATGCCCCGCACTGGGTGGAACTGGAGCTGGGAGAGGAGAGGGACCAACGCCCGTTGTGGCGGCTGGATGTGGGACTGCTGGCGGACGAGGTGGTGTGTGGGAAGGCGAGGGGGTGTATCGAAAGGTACTTGGAGGCCAACGACAACGGGGAGGTGCGGGTGGGGGTGGTATGGGAGGCGGTGATCAGGGGAGAGCTAATCTCCATTAGGGCTCATGGGGAGAAGTCAGAGGGTATGGAAAGGGAGAGGTTAGTGGGGGAGATTTTGAGAGTGGACAGGTGATACGCAGAGGCCCCGGAGGAAAGATTACTTGGGGAAAGACGACGGCTCCAGACGGAGTTTGACCTGTTGACCACAGGGAAGGCGGAGGCACAGTGGAGGAAAGCGCAGGGGGCGACCTACAAGTATGGGGGAAAGGCTAGTCGGATGCTGGCACACCAGCTCCATAAGAGGATGGCAGCGAGGGAAATAGGGGGAGTCAAAGATGGAAGGGGAGCCACGGTTCGGAGTGCGACGAAAATAAACGAGGCCTTTTATGAAGAGCTGTACAGATCCCAGCCCCCAGCGGGGGAAGAGGGGATGAGACGATTCCTAGATCAACTGAGATTCCCGAGGGTGGAGGAGCAGGAGGTGGCTGGTTTGGGGGCACCAATTGGGTTGGAGGAGCTGAGCAAGGGTTTGGGGAGTATGCATGTGGGGAATGCCCCACGCCCGGACGGATTCTCGGTGGAGTTCTACAGGAAGTACGTAGACCTGTTGGCCCCGCTACTGGTGAGGACCTTTAATGAGGCAAGAGAGGAGGGGACCCTGCCCCCGACAATGTCGGAAGCGACAATTTCTTTGATCCGAAAGCGGGACAAGGACCCACTGCAATGTGGATCGTACAGGCCGATCTCGCTCCTCAATGTGGATGCAAAAGTGCTGGCCACGAGGATCGAGGACTGTGTCCCGGGGGTGATCCATGAAGACCAGACAGGATTCGTAAAGGGCTGGCAATTAAACACTAATGTGCGGCGGCTCTTAAACGTGATGTTGATGCCATCGGAGGAGGGAGAGGCGGAGATAGTGGCAGCTATGGACGCGGAGAAGGCCTTTGACCAAGTAGAGTGGGAGTACCTCTGGGAGGTGCTGCGTAGGTTTGGGTTCGGGGGAGGGTTTATCAGTTGGGTCAAGCTCCTTTACAGAGCCCCGATGGCGAGTGTAGTGACGAACCGGCGGAGGTCGGAGTACTTTCGACTGTACCGAGGGACGAGGCAGGGGTGCCCCCTGTCCCCCCTGTTGTTCGCATTGGTGATCGAACCATTGGCCATGTCATTGAGGGAGTCTAATAAATGGAGGAGGGTGGTCCGAGGGGGAGAAGAGCATCGGGTGTCGCTATATGCGGATGACCTGTTGCTGTACGTGGCGGATCCAATGGAGGGGATGGTGGAGGTCATGCAGACTCTAAGGGAGTTTGGGGAGTTTTCGGGCTATAAGCTCAATGTAGAGAAGAGTGAGCTCTTTGTATTACAGGCGGGGGACCAAGAAAAAGGGATAGGGGACCTACTGCTGAGGAGGGCGGAGGGGAGCTTTCGGTATCTGGGGATCCAGATAGCCAGGAGTTGGGGCACCCTACATAAACTGAATCTGACGAGGTTGGTGGAGCAAATGGAGGAGGATTTCAAAAGATGGGACATGTTACCGCTCTCGCTGGCGGGTAGAGTGCAGTCGGTCAAAATGGTGGTCCTTCTGAGGTTTCTGTTTGTGTTTCAGTGCCTTCCCATCGTGATCACTAAGGCCTTTTTTAAGAGAGTAGGTAGGAGTATTATGGGGTTTGCGTGGGCGAATAAGACCCAGAGAGTAAGGAGAGGGTTCCTGGAACGCAGTAGGGACCGAGGAGGGTTGGCGCTGCCAAACCTGGGGAGCTACTACTAGGCAGCAAATGTGGCGATGATCCGCAAGTGGGTTATGGAGGGAGAGGGGGCGGCATGGAAGAGGATGGAGATGGCGTCCTGTAAAGGAACGAGCCTGGGGGCGTTGGTGACGGCACCGCTGCCTCTCTCGCTGACAAAGTATACCACGAGCCCGGTGGTGGCGGCAACTCTAAAGACCTGGGGCCAGTGGAGACGGCACCGGGGTGCAATGGGAGCATCGGTGTGGTCCCCGATCAGGGGTAACCACCGGTTTGTCCCGGGGAAGATGGACGGGGGGTTCCAGAGCTGGCATCGGGCGGGGATTGGAAGAATGGGGGACCTGTTCATCGACGGAACGTTTGCGAGCCTAGGGGCACTGGAGGAGAAGTTTGAGTTACCCCCGGGAAATGCCTTTAGATATATACAGGTGAGGGCTTTTGTGAGGCGACAGGTGAGGGAATTCCCGTTGCTCCCAGCGCAAGAAGTTCAAGATAGGGTGATCTCGGGGATATGGGTCGGGGAGGGCAAGGTGTCGGAAATACACCAAGAGATGAAAGAAGAGGGGGAAGTGCTAGTAGAAGAGTTGATGGGTAAATGGGAGGACGAGCTGGGGGAGGAGATCGAGGAAGGGCTGTGGGCTGATGCCCTGGGTAGGGTTAATTCCTCCTCCTCGTGTGCCAGGCTCAGCCTGATACAATTTAAGGTGGTCCACAGAGCGCACTTGACGGGGGCGAGGTTGAGTAGGTTCTTTGGGGTAGAGGACAGATGTGGAAGGTGCTCAGGGAGCCCGGCGAACCATGTCCATATGTTTTGGTTATGCCCGGCACTGGAGGGGTTCTGGAGAGGAATGGCGGGAACAATATCTCAGGTGGTGAAAGTCCGGGTCATGCCAAGCTGGGGGCTAGCAATATTTGGAGTAGTGGACGAACCGGGAGTGCAGGAGGCGAAAGAGGCCGGCATTCTGGCCTTTGCGTCCCTAGTAGCCCGGCGAAGGATCTTGCTAAGGTGGAAGGAGGCGAAGCCCCTCAGCCTGGAGGCCTGGATAAATGATATGGCTGGGTTCATAAAGTTGGAGAGGATTAACTTCGCCTGGAGACGGTCTGCGCAGGGGTTTTACAGGCGGTGGCAACCGTTCCTCGACTATCTCGCGGAACGTTAGAGGAAGGTCGGACAGAAGCAGCAGCAACCTTGGGGCGGGGGGTGGGGGGGAGAAGGGGGGACTGCCTGGGAGGGTGGATGAGCAAGAAATAACATGAAGGGTTGGGGAAACTGGCACGTACGTGAGAGGGCCAGTGTATATATCTTGCTCTGCGCAATTTCTCGTTTTTTTTGTTACTGGGGGGGCGGGGTTATTGTTTGTAAGGGAGAAAAATTGTGTAAAAAACTTTAATAAATATATATATTTTTTAAATAAAATCAAAGCAGCATTATACACATTTTCCTGGCTCGGCAGTCAAGTTCAGGATTGTACAATCGCTCATGAAACATTTCTTTATTCACAAAAAAACGCAAACGAATGTTGTTTATTATAGATCGCGGGGGTGTGGTCATAACCGAAAATAGGGTAGGCTCTCCTTCTCCATTTCCTCAGACGAATAGTCTGCACAATGCAGCAGAGTATCGCCAAAACTAGTAGGAATTCTATCAAGTAGGACAGGGAGTACCAGGTTATAAACCTGTCACACCAAGATGATGTGGTGTCGCTTGTGACTGGGCTCTGGGTGCTATGAGGATGTGAATCATTAATGGCTGGGGGGGTTTGAGGTCAGGGGGTTCGCGTTTGCGCGCAACCAAATGTCCATTATGGTGATGAGCAAAACGGAGGATGTCCTCATGGTTCTTCTCTCTTTTCTCTTCTCTGGTCCTGGAGCTTCTGGAGTTCTGTGGGATCAAGCATAGTGTCTGTTACTATCTTGGTTTAATATCTCGTGTGATAGCCTGTCTGTCCTTTAGTGCCAATTACTCCCTTTATAATTGGTCACTATGTGTGACTCCCTCTTTTTTTTTTCCAAAAACCGAATTTCAGGACAAGACACAATTACAAATACTGAAACAGTGCGAGCAGTCTCGCCGACTGTGCAAGTTACCATTCAAATGTTTGATGATGTAAGTAGCAGAGGGCTGGCAACCTAAGGGTTACCTGAAAACAAAAACAAAACTTTTTGAACGAAAATTGCCGAAATGAGGTGCGTATGGGCCGCGACGGGTAAGATTTGGATGGAATCCCCGGGTAGGACGGCGACCAATGCAGTGTGTGCTCAACCCGAGCGTAGCTGACCAGAGGGGGGTTCCCAGGCAGGGCGTGTCCCAATACCATTTCTCCACTGCCTGAGCAACTGACAAGAACGGGGAAGAAATGTAGTCATCGTGGGGGGTTGCTGTATTGGTTCTTCCTTCGAACCAGAAGGGGAGTTACGAACGGGGGTCTGTGTTTCTGTCGACAGACGAGTTCCTCTGAACTGGCGTCTGGGACATTAACAAGTCTCTGCGGCCAATCTAGTTCCTCTGAACTAGCGTCCGGACAAACTAGTTTCTGTGACTGCCAGTGGGCGTCGGAAGGGTGGTGGTGTGGGGCCGTGGAAAAAATGTTCCGGTCTAACATACAACATTTAACAATACTAGTACAAACAACATTAAACATGCTGCAGGTTCCATCAGAAAGGACACCGTTTTCTCCCAAGCGGTTCCATTTTAAAACATCATCTGGACACCTCAGTTGTCGATTGCGAACAGGGTCGCAAAGGGGTTCTCGTTTTGGGAGTCAGACTCAAAGTCGTCATTATCTCCTGGATGCCAAACTCTCGAGTGTATCAAGACTGAGGGCTGCATGGTGTGATTTGGGATCGCTCTCGTCATTCCGGACAAGTCTGTATGAATTATCTCGGTGCCAAAAGGTGGTGTCTAGTTCTGTGGGGACGGAATCGGGGTTGTCATTGTAGGTCGGTGGTGGGGTTTGTTTAGGAAAGTGATCGTGAAGGGATCACTCGAATCGCGGTCCGGTTAGTTGGGTGTGGATCCTGTTGCATGGGGATAGCAGGGAGGCGTGCTGTGGCTATTGTCCGAGTCACAGTCGCTGTCGCTGCTGCTGCTGTCTGTGGGCGTTCCGGGGCGGAGTGTATATTTCGGGGGTGGAGTCAAGGTTGTGTCCATGGCTGGGCTGGACATGTTGGGGGAGGGTAGGGTTACGTTGGCTGTGGGCGGGGCATGGTCTGCTGCGTCGAGCATGACGTGATGTGCGTGGTTAGACTGTGTTCCATATGCCTCCAGCTGGTTGATATGGAACCACGCAGTCTTTCCATTGCGGTACTTTATTTTGTAGACGGAAGGGCTTACTTTGTCCGCAATGGAGTACGGACCCGAATACTTGGGTGACAGGAATGTGCTGGGGTTGTATACGGAGAGCATGGCTTGCTGTCCTACACTGAACTCAGTCGCATGCACTGTCTTATCGAAACAGGCCTTGCTCTGTTTCTTTCTTGTGCCCAATTTCACTGCGGCTGCTAGCTGAGCCGTTTTAACATTCGCCACTAATTGTTCTACTGCTTTCTCGTGTATGAGGGCCGTCACTTCGGGGCTGGTCAAATCTAATCCTAATAAAAATTCTGTGCCTTTCATGGGGCGTCTGGTCATGAGAGTGTGTGGGGTGTAACCTGTGGATGTTGAAACTGTATTTTGCAAAAACATCAGCGCAAATGGGAGGACTGAATCCCAAGTGGTGTTGTTTTGCTGGACCATTTTTCTGAGGGTGGATTTTAGGGTCCGATTCATGCACTCCACGATAGCACTTGACTGGGGGTGGTATGCGATGTGGAACTTTTGGGTAATGCCAAATATCGTGAGGACGTTCTTCATGACACGTCCCGTAAAATGGGAACCTTGGTCGGATTCAGTGCTGCGGGGGACTCCCCATCTCGTAAAGATGTGGTGGGTTAAAATCTTTGCTGTGGTCTTTGCCGTGTTCGTTCTGGATGGGAATGCTTCCACCCATTTTGTAAACGTGTCTTATCACCACGAGTACATATTTATAACCGTTCCTGCAAGGGGGCAATGGTCCAATATAATCAATCTGGAGGTTAGTCCAGGGGCCATTAACGGGTCGGGTGTGACTAAGCTGAGCCTTTTTGGCATATCTGTCAGGATTGTTCTGGGCACAGATAAGGCAGTTCTCAACGTAGTGAGTTACATCGTCTTTTAAACTCGGCCACCAACAGAGCTGCCTGAGGTGGGCTGTAGTGGGATCAATTCCCTGATGTCCATGACTGTCATGGAACAAACAAATGAGCTGATTCCTGTCCTGTTCAGGAACCACATAAAGGGTGTCTTTTAACACCACACCGTCATGTCTGGTCAGTGTATTCTTAAACCTATCCTAAGGTGCCGTAAATTTTCCTTTTAAAATCTCCTTGAGATTGCTATGCTGCTTCTGGGCCTGCACTAAATCCTCGACATTAGTCTGCGAGACCTGAATTGCATTCACTGGTGCACTCTCGGGGGGTGTCCAAAAATATCCGTGCCTGGAACCTGCTTTTGCCAGTGCGTCGGCTTTTACATTTCCAGGGGGGGGAGGAACGATGGTGACTACGAACTTTAACTATTCCAAAAGTCCTGTTCTGTACTCCCTCTAAAATGTGACGGAGCAATAGGGCTGAAGGGAACAAATCCTCTTGCTTTCCACAGGGGTAGGAATTCCGTAAGACTGTTGCAGACATAGAGGCTGTCCGAATATATGTCCGCTGGGCTGGGGAAGGAATCTGGGTGTTCCATTATGTATGCGATGGCTGCAAGTTCTGCCGCCTGTGTGCCTAAGTGTCCTGGAAGTTTTATTGCTATTTCTTCTAGGGCGCGTCCCTGCGCGTCCTCGACGTAAATGCCGCATCCTGTTATGCGCTTCCCTTCTAATATTGTGGAAGATCCATCCACATATATTCTAATGGGTTCGCACGTGTCTGTGTGCTTGGGGCTCTGGGTTGAACTACCTATCTTTCTGGGGGGTGTTTTTGCAATAAAGCGGCCTGTGTTGTGGTGTGGAGAGATAATTTCACATTCATGGGGGGTTCCGGGGTACTATAGGTTATCGGCTAAAAAAGTGTGGGTCTTTGTCCTTTTAACAGTGATGTCCCGTCCCTGCAAAAGAAGGGTCCATCTGGCTGCTCTAATCTGACTAACTGTACCGTCCTTGAGTCGCCCGTCCAGTAAAAGTTGGGTGGGGGTGTGTTCCGTCAGGATTGTGATGGGGTTTAGTCCGGTAATGTAAGAAAAATACTGTACTGCCTAAAAAACTGCGAGCAGGTGCCTTTCACAGGCTGAAAATCCCTGCTCCACAGCATCTAAACATTTGAAGGCGTAAGCCACGGGCCTTAACTGTTCGTCCGTATCTGGAGGAGCACGGCCGAAAGGGTGCAGTCTGTGCTTGCTACTTCTATAGCGTAAGGGGAAAGCGGGTCTGGAACTTGTAGTGCGGGGGCTGCCATAGTGCTCTTTTCAACGAGTCCACAGCATCCGTATGCTGCGGAAGCCATTCCCAGGGGGCTCCTTTCTTTAGGAGGTCTGAGAGGGGTGCTGCCTTGCTGGCAAAACCGTCAATGTGGTTTCGGCAGTAGCCAACCAGTCCTAAAAACGACCGGAGGGCTGAAACGTTCTGGGGAAGGGGCAATTTAGCAATCGAGTCAATCCTTTTATGCTCGATCTCGCGTTTATCATGTGTGATAATTGTACCCAAACATATCACCCTGTTTTCCAAAATCTGAGCCTTTTTGTGGTTTACTTTACATCCAATTTTCTGTAGGAGTTCCAGGAGTTCGGACAGAAGCTCGATGTGCTCTTCCTTGGTGTCTGTCTGCAGTGGTAGGTCGTCTACGTACTGGACCAGACATTCGGCACGAGAAAATTTGGCTAAACCATTTGCCAGCTGTCAGTGGAAAATGGAGGGGGAGTTGTGGAATCCTTGTGGAAGGCTTGTCCATGTGTACTGTTGGTTTTTAAAGGTGATGGCAAATTTGTACTGGCCCCCCTTTGCCAATGGAATGGACCAGAATCCATTACTGATATCCGAAACCGTAAGTATCGGGAATTGAGTCCCTGCTTGAGCATGATCTCGGGACTTGTGGCTTCTGTGGGGGCTGCTGCGGGGGTGATTTTGTTGAGTTCCCGGTAATCGATGGTCAGTCGCCATGATCCATCGGGCTTTCTCACTGGCCAAATCGGGGCATTATTAGTGGAGGCTACTGATCTAAGTACGCCCTGCTCTAATAAGCTGTCAACAACTTTTGCGATTTCTCCCTCTGCTTCTTGGGGAAATCCATATTGCTTTTGGGGTCTAGGGTCAGGTCCTGTGATTTGTACTCAACCAGTCATCCGGCTACAGTCGTGTCTGTGGGTCGTGAACGCTGTCTTGTTCTTTTGTAAAACTGCCCTAACCTGCTTGTCCGTGCTAATCGTTGTCGGGTTAAACCAAAATTCGCCTACTGCGCTAATCTTGTTTGCATAGTCTCCTATGGTGAGCGTTGCGGGGGCTCTTGCAGATTTTGCCATTCTCCAGACACATTGGTTTACCGGATCAAATGAAAGGTGGTGAGAGTTCATAAAGTCTATGCCCAAAATGTGTTCTGCTGTGTGGGGCAGGTCGACTAAAACTATGGGGTGCTTGGTGGTGATGTTGCCGATTTTGAATGGGTACAGGGGCTGTGATGTGTCCCTGCTGTGAGTGCCCTGTAAAGCCGCTGAGGATGATGGTGGATGTAGTGGGCTACATGTCCTTTTGAAACATGGTGGAGGAATTTATTGTGGCGCGGGACCCTCCTGTGTCCCAGAGAAACTCGATGGGCTGTCCCCGTATTTTTGATGCAACTACTGGTCGGCCGGACCTATCCCAAAGGGTGTCGTAGACCCAACTGGGGGAGCCCGAACACCGTCAGTCCGTTCCGGTCAGGTCTGTCTAATCTGAACGGGTGCTAACGCTATGTGTTGGCTTTGTCCTGTTCTTAGTTAGAGTGCCTGTCTGCTGGGCTCTCTGTTGCTTTTGTGGGGCATTGCATTCTCTTGCAAAGTGTCCCAAATGGCCACAGTTGTAACACTCTTGTGGTTTTTGTGAGGGGCTGTTCTTGCCTTCATTTACCCATGCGGGGTTCTGGTGTGCCTTAACTGCATGTATGTCTACTTCTGCCTGCTGTTCGTCGGGATTTTTAACTGCGGGTTTGTTTTGAACAGATTGCTCCCAGGCGCGGGACAATCGTTTTACGACCTATTTCTCATTATGAGCCTCCTCTAAGGGATCATAATTGGCGCAAGCTTTTTGTCCTGTTTCTGGGGCATGGGAGATAAGGGTGCGGGTCCATTTGGCCATGTTGTCTGGGGACAAATGAGCGCGGTCTAAGTCTCGGAAAACTGCTACGAAATGGACCCACAGGCGTCCAGCAAACGCTGTGAGGTGCTCGGTTTTCTTTTGCCTGCACTTATTGAGGCCATCTACGGGGTCACCCCGGTTATACCCGATCGCGTCTCGGATCGCGGGATGCGTTTCTGCAAGGGTGCCTCCTCCTACATTCTGTGGGTCGGGATGGGCTGCTATGACCGAAGGGTCTAAACTCAAAACTGTGAGCTTCACTTGCTCTCGCTCATCCAGGCCGTACATGGTCGCCTGCTGCTTTACTCTGGCAAAGAAGTGGTGGGGGTCTGAGGTGGGGAGGAACGGTGTGATTTTCTCGCACGCATCCCGTAATTGGGTCACTGTTAAGGGGGTGGTGTACAGAAATTCCATGTCGTCCGATGTGGCTGTGCGGTGTGTGGTTACTGGGTTCATTGGAGCCTGAACTATCTGCTCTGTGGGGGGTTGGGGCGCTTTTCTCTTCTGGGGCTTTCCCTGCGCACATGTTCCCTGAACATATCTCTGCGCTGTCTCATTTAACTCTTCCCAATCAGGGCCGTCTTCCTCGTCTAACTGTGATCCAAAGGTTTCCTGGAATCCTTTTTGAACTGAAAGCAAAGATTGCAGTTCTGCAATCTGCTTCCGGCACTTTGCGTGGTCTGATGAGCTTTGTCTTTGCTCCGTGGTGGCAGCATGGAGTGCTCTTAACGCTGCCTTCAGGTCACTACACTGCCTCTGCAATGCCTCTACCTGCTTCTCGGTTTCCTCTCGGACCAGGACTGCACGTTGCGTGTTCTGATAGGCCTTTTCGTACTGGGACTGGAAGCTGCTTAGGTGCGCCAGACAAGACTTGGCATCATCCACCTCCCCGTCTTTTGCTGCTAACTTCCTCCTTAACTCTACGTTCTCTCTTTCTACCTCACTGACATCGACCTTGCTCATTCGATGTATGCCTTCTATCTCTTTCCGGAGCGTCCTAACGACCTCCTCTGTGCCTCGCAATTGTGCCAAACGGGACACGATTACCATCGGTTAGCAAGCTTTTCCTAAGCTCTTCTTGTGAATCTCGCTCAGGTTCTCCTACCAAGTGTGTCCTATACTCCCGGGACCTGTTTCCTCATTGTTACAGAATTCGTTCCAAAGGGGCCATCCTTTCCCTTTGAGGTACTTCCTGATTTCTTCTTCCCAAAGGGGACACTGTTCTACTCTGCTGCTGCTGGTCGCTGCGACCACAAATTTTTCGGGGTTCATGAGGCGTTGCATTGCCATCTTTCCTCTCTGAATACTTTCTTAAAATTTGGAACAAGGGGTATTAAGGTGGTGCTGTAATTACGGGTACGGCTTTTGCTATTTTCCGGAATACAAACTCCCGACAGTTTTGTCGCAACAAAAAATCTATCAGTATTACCTTATCGCCCTGTTAGTTACGCATGCATTTAACACATTTCCGAATTATGAGGATTGATCAGAACTGCTTGAACACTTGTGGTTTTCTGTTCCCAATTTGATCTCTAATTCAAATTTTTGGGTTCTCCCGGAGTGGTTAAGCCACTTCTAGATCGGGTCCCGTCAGATGTCGCCATTAATATGTTGCTAACTTTTGGTTGGTTCAATTGGCTGTGTTTTATAACCTTTGCTCTCGAGTCGCCAGGTATCTTTATGATACCGCCACGAGGTTCACGTTCAACTAATGATCAATAACTCAATACACCAATTAGTAAGATTCAAATCAAAGCACATTTATTTACACACAGTCAAATCTACTCATGCATAAACGCTACTTTCTAAGATACTTCTACAACTAACAGGCCTATACTTAGCTTCGGACTGGCCCACCAGGTCAGGGGAACAAATGGACTTTCGTTCGGGTTCTGAGTCTGCGGGATTCAAAAGCTGGTATGGACTGGTAGCTAGGAGCGCCTATCTCGTAGCGCGCGTTAATTTGAGACTTACGGTCTTTTGGCGGCAGCTGAACAGGTCACTGTCGGGTTGGTTCGCGTTGCTGAGTGACCCTGTCAAGAAGGACGATTTGAACTTGGGGTCTTTCCTTTATAGTCCCCAGGGGCTTCCCGCCCTTCGGGGTGGACCCTGTACCTGGTTCCAAGTGATTGGACTTCGTTCCAATCGCTTGGTTCGATTTCTCCAATACTGGAGTGGTTCCCTGATAGATGGGCGGTCTTGAGGTGTCCGTTAACCTCTTTTGTGTTGGCTCCTGCTGGCACCGAGGAGTCTGGCTTGGCCTTGTTTATCTCAAATGTTTTGATTGTTCCCAGGGATCGCTCATTAGTATGTAGATGGCTGCTACATTATTATGCAGATGGCTGCTTGTATCGATGCTGTCTGGGCTTTTGCAGAGTTTAATACACAGTAAACTTGCACCTACTAGTTTCTGCTTGTGTTGGCTGAATTTCCCTTCAGCCTTTGCTGTTCTCCCTTTTACGTCAGGAGTTGGCCAACCCAGGTGGCTACAATGCCTTCTGCAATTAGCTATCAATAATCACCACTTGGTATAAATCTGCCTTGCCCTGGAAAATTGCAATGTGATCCTATAGCTAGAATATTTAGTTCAAATATGTAAAAAGCCTTCCAAACGAATCAGGCAGCTGTGCTGCTTCTCCATTTACAAACCTGCCTCGGCATTTCATCAGATGTTGCTGGAGGGCAATTTGTGATACTGGACTATGATATAAATTATAGGTGGCCCTGTAACTACATTTGTGCTCCTTTATTACTTTTGAATAGTTCTGATGAGACAAAAGGTGCTCATTGGCTTAGATGCCTGTTTAGAAGAGGCAATTTGTAGTAATAGTGTATACACAATGCTTGTTAATATCAGAAAGGACACAAAATGGCTGTTAACTAATTTAGCAATACTAAAGACACAAAATGGCTGAACTAGCCACTTTCCTTTAATGTTAAGTTACAAATTGTGTAAACTACCTCATGAGAACCTAGGGAGTATTTCAACAGCCGCTGATAACAGCTTCCCAGAACAAGAAATGCTACGTGTCCTTGATAAAATCAAGGACCCCAGTTGCAGACAGGACATCATTATGAATGACTTCTGTATGAAGTTAGGGGCGGGTAAGACAACACCCACTTTAACCATATATGTGATAACTGGGATGCTAGGAAAATTGATTGACTGCATGTAATGAAGTGTGACGTGAATATAGTTGATTGATTGTAAGTAAATGAGAATACAATTAATTCCGCCCCTTGAATCTGTATATTAACCCTTGTGATCCTTAGCTCAAGTGAGAAAAGGTGCTGTCAAAGGCTGCGGAGTCTCAGGCCTTTCCTCCCAGAATTCTGATATAATAAACTGCTTTTTTACTTATATTCAGGCCTTCGTGTGAATATTTTCACCTCTAACAGATGTGCTTTGAAGTGATAATGGGACAGAGGTGGGATGACCCCTTTCACCCAATTTCCAAATGGTGATAGTCCATTTTCAAGCAAGAAATTGGTGGACAGTACTTGCAAACCCGACTATAAACTGTTGCGCAACTATTAACAATTGTAGATTTTTATCATGAAGTAAATAGTGGAAAAATGGAAACAGTAAAAATGGACTGATTAGATCATTCAAATGAGCCAGCAAAGGTGCAATGAGGTAAAGTAGCATTCTCCAAAATGTAGAGCTTTCTATGTTTTCAAAGAAAATTACCATGCTGAAAATGTAAACTAAGCAACTAAGGGATATTGGAGAGGTGGATTGGATTGGGCTGCATTCTTTTCACAATTCTTGCACGTTCTTCCCCCTAGTTTTGTAGCTTATTTTCTTCCATTTTAATAGTTTTTCCATGTTACCAGATTACTTGTCTGAGAGATCGATGCAGTGGTGTAGTGAGAAATATGAGGTGCAGGAGCTCCAAGAAAATGTGTTGGCCATATCATTTCCAAGTCTACCATTGTTGTTTTCCAGTGAGTCCCCAAACGTAAGTAAAACTATGATAAAAGCAAATTTTCCAGCATTTTCTGTTTTTGTGTAAGTAAAATAATGCTTTCTAAGTGACCGGGAGGCATTTTACTTTGAACCATGTGGTATTTTGAACCATTAGTCTTTAGCATAACTAGAATTTATTATGCAATAGGTTAATTATTTAATGCAGTCCTATTAAAAACATGAATTATAGAGAACTTTACTGTCTTGTGACTAGGGGATGGTACGTAGAGGGTAGAATGATTAATTTATATTGATATCCTAAACACTGGTGCACAGGGCACAATGTCAAAATTTGAAAATGACTTGGAAGAATGGCGAACTATGAGGAGAATATTGGTAGACGTCAAGAGGATATAGACAGGCTGGTAGAATGGGCAGACAAGTGGCAGATAAAATTTAATGTAGTGCAGTGTAATGTGATACTTTTCAGTCAGAAGAACAAGGCGGTGACCTAAAATAAAGGAGACAGTTCTGACGGGAATGCTGGAGCAGAGGGTGTATATGTGCATTAATCACTGAAGGTAGCAGTGCAGGTTGCTAAAGCAGTTAATAAATTATAAAAGGGGCACAGAGTACAAAAGCAAGTAAGTTAACTAACCCTCATGAAACACTTGGGGGCTGGTTTAGCACAGTGGGTTAAACAGCTGGCTTGTAAATCGGAACAAGGCCAGCAGCGTGGGTTCGTTCCCGTGCCAGCCTGCCCAAACCAGGTGCCGGACGGAATGTGGCTAGGGGCTTTTCACAGTAACTTCATTTGATGCCTACTTTTGACAATAAGCGATTTTCATTTCATTTCACTGAACGGGAAGGAAGTGAAGGTTTCGAAAGGATGCAGAAAAGATTTACATGAATGGTTCCAAAGATAGAGACTTCAGTTATGTGGATAGATTGTCAAGCGAGGAATATTCCTCTTGAAGACTACAGAAGACAGCCGTACTAGGAAGGATTAGCACACAGGGCATGAAGTGCATCCACGGCATTTGCTTCAGATTATTGCTACATGGGCAATTGGAATATAATTTTATCTCCACACAAAATACAAGTAGTGACTAGAAGTTCCTCCACCCCACCATATTTCGCCCCCCCCCCCCCCCAACCTCAGTCAGTTACATTTAGCCCCCCTCTTGAAAGTGTTCATTGTTGTTTGTAAGTAGTTAAGTACATTGTTACTGTTTTGCTCGCTGTTGACAGAAGTGATGTACAATTGGTGCCTTGACCATTGGAATCAGTAATCCTGTTCCGAAGTTTGACCTGCTGTTTCATTTTGTAACTGCTTTGTTTTCAGTTTTAAGGTGGAAACTTAAATTTCACCTGTGCATATTTAAGGATAAGTGATTCCTCCTGGATTAAATTTGAACCATTAATAGATTTCTCTGACCTATTAGCATTTATTCAGTGATACTAGAATTTTCCTTATTCTTTTTAGTTATGATGTGGAGGTGCCGGTGTTGGACTGGGGTGAGCACAGTAAGAAGTCTTACAACACCAGGTTAAAATCCAACAGATTTGTTTCAAATCACTAGCTTTCAGAGCACTGCTCCTTCCTCGGGTGAATGAAGAGGTATGTTCCAGAAACATATATATATATTTATATATACACAAAGTCAAAGATGCAAGACGATACTTTGAATGCAAGCATTTGCAGGTAATTAAGTCTTCACAGATCCAGAGATAGGGGTAACCCCACCTCTTTAACCTGGGGTGGTACGTACGTGGGCTGGTTAAAGGTGCCCGTGTGTTCGCACACTTGAGGCAGCTGAAAGCGGACGTGGCCATGCTGCAGGAGACATGCTTAAAGCTAGGAGACCAAGTTAGATTTAAGAAGGGATGGGCCGGGCAGGTGTTTCATTCGGGACTGGACTTTAAAACAAGGAGGGTGGCAGTTCTGGTTAACAAAAAGGTGGCATTCGAGGTGGGAAAGATAGAGGCGGACCCGGGGGGGTAGATTTATTATGGTTAGTGAGAAGCTGAAGGGAATGGCTGTGGTGGTGAATATATATGCCCCAAACTGGGATGATGTCGCATATGTCAGGTGAGTGCTGGGGAAGATTCTGAATCTGGACTCACGCCGGCTGATTATGGGTGGAGGTTTTCACACAGTTCTAGATCCGAGACTAGACCGGTCGAGTTCCAGGTCGGGAAAGGTGTCAGCAATGGCGAAAGAGCTCCAGGGGTTCATGGAGCGCATGGGAGGGGTAGATCCGTGGAGACTTGGGAGGCCAAGGAGCAAGGAGTACTCATTTTATTCCCATGTGCACAAGGTGTATTCCAAGATAGACTTTTTTGTACTGGACAAAACGCTGTTAGCTGGGGTGGCGGGTGCTGAATATTCAGCAATCATGGTGTTGGATCATGCCCCACACTGGATAGACCTACGAGTGAGCACAGGAAAGGCCCAGAGTCCGCAATGGAGGTAAGATGTAGGGCTGCTAGTGGAGGATGAGATCTGTGAGCGGGTGAGGAAGGCCATCCGAGGGTACATAAGAGCAACGACATGGGTGAGACCGTGGCAGGGGTGGTTTGGGAAGCACTGAAGGCGGTTATCAGAGGGGAATTTATCGTGATTCGGGCCCACAGGGAGAAGACGGAATGGGTGGAGTTGGACAGGCTGGTAGGGGAAATTTTACAGGTGGACAGGAGATATGCGGAGTCTCCGGATGAGGAGCTCCTGAATGAGCGTCAGGGACTTCAAATGGAATTTGGGCTCCTGTCCACAGGTAAGGCAGAGGGGCAGCTGAGGAGGGTAAAAGGGGCGGTGTATGAATATGGGGAGAAAGCTAGTAGGATGTTAGCACATCAGCTGAGGAGGCAGCGAGGGAAATTGGGAAGATAAAGGACATGAGGGGGAAGGTGGTGGTGGACCCGGGGCAGTAAATTATATATTCCGTGAATTCTATAGTCTACTCTACAAATCGGAACCCCCAGCCGGGGAGGAGGGAATGAAGCAATTTCTGGGGAGGCTAAAGTTCCCGAAGATAGATAAGGAGCTGGTTGAAGACCTGGGGGGCCCAATTGGGTTTGGGGAGGCGATGCAATCGGGTAAGGCCCCGGGACCTGACGGATACCCGGTGGAGTTCTACAAACAGCTTTCTGGGTTACTGGGGCCGCTCCTGGTTAAGGCTTTTAATGAGTCTAAGGAGTTGGGAGTGCTCCCCCCAACATTATCACAAGCATCGATCTCTCTCATTTTGAAGCGGGATAAGGGCCCAGAGAGCTGTGGAGCATACAGGCCGATCTCTTTTGAACGTAGACGCTAAGTTGCTGGCGAAGATCTTGGCCACACGTGTAGAGAACTGTGTCGCGGAGATAATCGGGGAGGATCAGACGGGATTTGTGAAGGGTAGGCACATGAAGTCCAACATTAGACGGCTCTTAAATGTCATAATGATGCCAGCGGAGGGGCGCGAGGTTGAGGTGGTAGTAGCTATGGATGCAGAAAAGGCCTTTGACCGGGTAGAGTGGAAGTACCTATGGGATATTCTAGGCAGGTTTGGGTTCGGCAGGGATTTGTGGATTGGGTCCCGTTGCTATACCAGGCTCCGGTGGCGAATGTAAAAACCAACCGGGTCCGGTTAGAATATTTTAGTCTTTGTAGGGGGACAAGACAGGGATGTCTGCTCTCCCCTCTGCTGTTTGCCCTGGCCATAGAGCCCTTGGTAATGGCCCTTATGTCATCGAATGTCTGGGGATAGTGAGAGGGGTGGTGGAGCATAGGGTCCCCCTCTACGCAGACAATTTACTCCTTTACATCACAGACCTGGTGGGGGGGGGGGGCGGGGGGTTGGCTGGAATTATGGAGGCACTGGAAGAATTTGGGCGGTTTTCAGGCTACAAGCTAAAATGGGAAAGAGCGAGGTGATTGTAATCCAGGCACAGGGGCAGGAAAATTGCTGGCTTTGAAAGCACACCAAGGCAGGCCAGCAGCACAGTTCAATTCCCGTACCAGCCTCCCCAAACAGGCGCCGGAATGTGGCGACTAGGGGCTTTTCACAGTAACTTCATTTGAAGCCTACTTGTGACAATAAGCGATTTTCATTTCATTTTCATTTCATTCATTATAAAGTGGTAGAGAGGAGTTTCAGGTATCTGGGGATTCAGGTGGCTAAGGATTGGGGGCAGCTTCACAAGTTAGGTTTGGGTAGAGCAGTTGATCAGATGAAAATGGATCTCCGCAGGTGGGACATGCTCCCGCTGACACTGGCGGGGAGGGTGCAGACGGTGAAAATGATCTTGCAGGGATTTGCGGACGTCATGTCAGAGGTCCTGGAAGGGAGGGTGACTCCGAGTCTGGAAATGGCAATATTTGGGGTATCGGAAGATCCGGGGGCCCAGGTTGGGAGGGAGGCCGATGTCCTGGCCTTTGCCTCCCTGGTGGCCCGGACACAAATTTTCCCAGGATGGAGGGACTCGGAGCCTCCAAAGTCAGGAGTATGGGTTACCAACATGGCAGGGTTTCTCAGTCTGGGAAAAATTAAGTTCGCCTTAAGAAGTTCAACCCAGGGGTTCGCCCGGAGGCGGCAGCCGTTCATCGACTTCTTTAAGGAAGATTGAACGTCAGCAGTAAGTGGGGGAGGAAAATGGGAGGCATGGTAGTGTAAGACAAGGACAGGGAACTTAATTTACCGGTAATCAGGAGATTGGGCGGGGGGGGTAATAGGGTATGTTATTTTAATGTTCGGAAGAAACATAATTTGTTAAATGTTTATATTTTGCACATGCAGGTTAGCATTACTCGACTGTATAGCACTTTGAGATATTCTGGGAGCATGAAGGATGCTAGATGAATAAAAGTTAAATTCTCTCGCTCTCTGTCACACACACACACTTCAGAAATGTTCTAAATTTACAGATGGTAGCAAATGGGAGCAGTGGCAAATAATGAAAATTGGTATACACAAAGTAAAATTGGGCAGAATAGTGTGAAATACGGCTGTAAAATGTTTCAACAGAAACATGATCTGGCGATTGTTTCTCCAGATGGCCTCATGAATTCTTGGCTGAGCTCCAAGAATCACCCATGAGTTAGGTCAGCAAAGGGGCTGTTTAAATACACTAAAGTGGAATGTTTGCGTTAATTGATTAACATCTTTTGAGGTTATAATTTTTTTTCTGAAGTGTTTCTTTGAGGTGAAGCTTCTGTTATTGGTACCATGGTGGTACCATATTTGTCTGATTGCTTTTATAACCCTATAAAAGTTACTTTTTTCAAAGGAGATTTTTGAATGGGTATTTTTTAAGTGCATTTAAAGACTTAGTATTGTTATTAAATTGGTTCTACTGTGCATGCTGGATGTGTTGCCATGAAGGTGCCATGGGGGTATGTAGGGCATGGAGGTAGCATGGGAATGGGTGAAGAGGGGTGAGGTGTAGAGGGCTTTCAAGCCTTTAATACAATTGGCATGAAGCCCCAGAAAACAGAGGTGGGCCTTCAACAGCCCATCTTGGTACGTGCCCACCTCCATGTCTGCATTCAAACTGCTTCTGGGGTCAATAGGCCTGACTCAATCCAGCCCCTGCTTTGGAGTGAAAATAGTACATGTGGGTGCCATTTATATGGAGACGTGTCTACTGAGTGGGGAATTTCCTAATTCGAGCTTCCCCACCTCAATGACTAATTTCCCACTCACTGTTTTTATGTTTAAACTGCAACATTTATCCCAAAACCCAGCCTGAACTAATAAGAGCAATTTGATGTATTTGAGACATCATGAAACTTTTATTTTTTGCAATGTACTCCGTTCTAGAATGTAAGTTGTTGGTTCAGGCAAAGGTAGCTAAAGTAAAATGGTGTTTCAGGCAAATTTGCCCAGCTTCAAAGCATTGTGAAATTCTTGTTTTCACTATGTCTCTATACCTAGCTTGTACCTTTGCTTAAAGCAATTTAAATACAAAGTGCCTTTTAAAGGTTGTCCTATTTTCTGCATTGTCAACACTATTTACATTTAGTCTTTTAAACTTTCTCCTCCGGAGGCTAAATACTGATGCTAAGGGCAGATCCTCTGTTCATTTCTCCACAGCATATGCGCTTGCGCTTTCCTCCTCAGTTTAAAAAGAATTATTCATTGGATATGGGCGTCGCTGGCTAGGTGAACATTTATTGCCCATTCCTAATTGCCCTTGAAAAGATGTTGTTGAGGTGCCGCCTTGAACCCTACAATCCCTGTGGTGTAGGTACACCCACAGTGCTGTTAGGGAGAGAGTTCCAGAATTGTGACCCAGCGACAGTGAAGGAATGACAATATATTTCGAAGTCAGGATGGTGAGTGGCTGGGAGGGGAACTTACACATATTGATGTTTCCATGCAGCTGCTGCCCTGAGTCCGTCTAGATGATAGCTAAGTCTGCAGATGATACAAAGATATGCAGAGGGACAGGTAGTATTGAAGCAGGAGGCTACAGAAGGACTTGGACAGGCTAGGAGAATGGACAAAGAAGTGGCAGATGGAATACAATGTAGAAAACTGTGAGGTTATGCAATTTGGTAGGAAGAATAGAGGCATAGACTATTTTCTAAATGGGAAAGACTGGAAATCAGAAGCACAAAGGGACTTTGGAGTCCTAGTTCAAGATTCTCTTAAGGTTAACATGCAAGTTCAGTTGGCAATGAGGAAGGCAAATTCAATGATAGAATTCATGTCAAGAGGGCTAGAATACAAGACAAGGGATGTACTTCTGAGGCTGTACAAGGCTCTGGTCAGACCTCATTTGGAATATTGTGAGCAGATTTGGGCCCTTATCTAAGGAAGAATGTGCTGGCCTTGGAAAGGGTCCAGAGGAGGTTCACAAGAATGATCCCTGGAATGAAGAGCTTGTTATATGAGGAACGGTTGAGGATTCTGGGTCAGAATTGGGCAGCACAGTAGCATAGTGGTCAGCACTGTGGCTTCACATCGCCAGGGTCCCAAGTTCGATTCCCTACTGGGTCACTGTCTGTGCAGAGTCTGCACGTTCTCTCCGTGTCTGCGTGGGTTTCCTCCGGGTGCTCCGGTTTCCACCCACGGTCCAAAGACGTGCAGGTTAGGTGGATTGGGTATGCTAAATTGCCCTTAGTGTCCAAAAAAAGGTTAGGAGGGATTATTGGGTTAGGGGGATAGGGTAGATGTGAGGGCTTAAGTGGGTCGGTGCAGACTCGATGGGCCAAATGGCCTCCTTCTGCACTGTATGTTCTATGTTCTCGTTGGAGTTTAGAAGGATATGGAGGGATCTTATTGAAGTACAGGATAGTGAGAGGTCTGGATAGAGTGGATGTGGAGAGGATGTTTCCACTAGTAGGGAAAACTAAAATCCAAGGCCACAGCCTCCGACTGAAGGGACGTTCCTTTAAAACTGCGATGAGGAGGAATTTTTTCAGCGGGGCGAATCTGTGGAACTGTTTGCCGCAGAAGGCTGTGGAGGCCAAATCACTGTGTGTAAGACAGAGATCAATAGATTCTTGATTAATATGGGGATCCAGGGTTATGGGGAGAAGACAGGAGAATGGGGATGAGAAGCATATCAGCCATGATTGACTTCCTGTGGAGACCATGGAATGAGTAGTCACACATTAGGTAGTTCCTGCCTGAGGTCGTTCTTTTTGCCCATGAAGGTAACCCTTACAAACGAGGAATGTAACTAATAAAGGGCAACAGTCAGACCTGGAAGACTTTTCGAGGTGTGACAGAGGAAAAGATGATGGGGTGTTCTGTGGCGCTGCTGCCACACAGTCATCTACAGAGCAGCTTGTGGTGATCTTAATGGGCGGCACGGTAGCACAGTGGTTAGCACTGTTGCTTCACAGCTCCAGGGTCCCAGGTTCGATTCCCTGCTTGGATCACTGTCTGTGTGGAGACTGCACGTTCTCCCGTGTCTGTGTGGGTTTCCTCGGGGTGCGGAAGGCTCAATTTAATCTGGGGCAATCACAGACATGCTACAAGATGATACCAGTCTCCTGCTGTAACACTGGTTGGGGATCAGCAGAACCACGAAGGGAACCATATAAATGACTGAAAATATTGCTTTGTGGTTCTGCTGTAGTTGTGATATGGAATATTTCAGAGCCATGGTGTCATCTCTCCTCTCGGGTATTCCTTCCTGGTGCATGAATTCACCTGTTTGGCAGCAATGGCAACACTTCATTCCTTGATTCCTCTACTACCCTAACCAATTCCTGCATCTGTCATTTTCCAATTTATTCTGGTGACAGAATTATCACTTATGTTCATTATTGGTGAATCAAGCATAATTTTTTACTCATGACATTTAGTAGGGATTAATACTGATTTCAGCCAACTGGTTGGCTTTATGTACTGTTTGTGAAGCTTAGTCGTGCCATCATGGAACTTATTTTTAAAATTCAGTCGATCAAGTATCTTGAAACCTATTGACTTAAATAGGGTGGAAATGAACTATAACACAATATATTTCTAAAGAAATGTAATTTATTGATCCTTCTCCTCCAGATGTGATTATTTTTATGTTGAAAATATACAAGAACTGGGATGTGCGGAGAGAGCCTTAAATGTGTTAGTTGTTCCTTCAGACAGGAATCATTTTCACATTGGAAAATATGTACTGTCAGAACTTCTTAACACAAGACTATCAAGAACTCTTGAGTAATGCTGTTGACCTTCACCCACATCCATGAGCTGAAAGAAGCTGTGGATATGTGTTCCCTAAATCCTGTATGTAGCTAAGGACGCACTGAAGAAATAATAGCAAAAACAAACTACAATCCTCCTCTTCACAGCTAACAGTAATTTTAAAAACCAATTCAATTCTACAATGGCGGCACTAGCACAGTGGTTAGTGCACTGTTGCTTCACAGCTCCAGGGTCCCAGGTTCGATTCCTGGCTTGGGTCAGTCTGTGCGGAGTCTGCACGTTCTCCTTGTGTCTGCGTGGGTTTCCTCCGGATGCTCCGGTTTCCTCCCACAAGTCCCGAAAGACGTGCTTTGTTAGGTGAATTGGCCGTTCTGAATTCTCCCTCCGTGTACCCGAACAGGTGCCGGAGTGTGGCGACTAGGGGATTTTCACAGTAACTTCATTGCAGTGTTAATGTAAGCCTACTTGTGACACTAATAAAGGTTATTATATTTTAACATTGAAAGTTGAATGGTCTTTAAATGTAATTTGAAGATCGGCTGGATTTTTAATTTAAAAAAATATATATTTTTATTCAAGAAATGTTCACAGATACAAAAAGAATCAGAAGAACAACAAACTATTCAATAAATAACGCCCCCCCCTCCCCGCCTTGCTGATCACTCAAACCTCCTTACCTGGATTTTTTATTTTAAATATCCCCTTTTCTCTGTTGCTTTAAAGAATCTATGCTTTTTTTTTAAATAGTTAAATTTAATACCTAACACTTTTAGCAGCTTCAGTAATTAGTGCTGCGATGTGGCTTTCAGAGAAATCCAATGTATGTTGCTTCTGAACACCAGCTATAATAAATTAACTGTAAAATTCTACTTGTACTTATTTGTACCTTTTGACTACTTTTAAAATGTAATACTAGTATCAATAGGAATGCTTAAAAATGGCTGGATTTTTAATTTTCTTCTGTTAAATCACATTACCATAGGTAGTGTTCGCCAAAGCCAGGATTCAAAAGTTGCAATTTAATGCTTTTGTACTAAGATTCAAAGAGATTGCACGTGCAGTAAAAGTACTGTTAAATCATCTAATCTAAGAATAAGTTTGAATTTTGAAAAAGAAATACAAGGCATCGAAAGCTTCACTTTAAAGATAAGATTTGGAATGTTTAAAATCTTCCATTCTTTATCCTATTACATGGTGATTTTGTTGGATGCCAAAAATCTTAGTAGTTGTTGAATTTGTTTTGTAAGCTGTCAGCATTTCCACCTCATTTACTATATAATTGTATGATCTATATAATATGATCTTATTCTTCCCATCATGTCTGTTTCTGTTCTTTCCTTGAATAATCTAACATTAATCCCATCATGTTACTTGCGCCCTTCGTCCTGTATTGTTCCCAGTTTCAAACATTTATCTTGAAAGGTGCCATGACCTCTGCCTCAGTCACTCACTTTGGAAAAACAGTATATACTTTCAGAGGCCTGTGCAAATAATCCTAATTGACACCTCATTCTTAAATTACATTCTAAATTGATGACCTCTCATTATTGAATGCTTTACCTGACAACCCTTCACTCATCTGAAATATTGAAGCAATAAAGTTCTAGTTCAATTGTCATCTACTGGCATGCAGTTATAAAGATCAACCAAATGATCAGGGGGTTTTAAAACTACAATCTGTAAATAGTCGTACTCTTGTTAGTATCCTGATCTTCTGGGTCCCTGTTTCTACCTTTTGGCAGAATTCCAACTTTTCGATTTGTCGAATTCCGTCCTTTGAACTGTTTTTCTGAGCACCTCTGTAATCTTTTGTTTCACTTTGCACGTACATAATCCAGAAAGATCATGTTCTGTTGTGAGAATGGGCTTCATCCTGTATTACATGTACTAACTGTATTAAATGCTGAGATGTTGAAATGCTGAGGGCTTTTTGGTAATTTTATACAAATTCATTGGTCCCCAGTCTTGACAGAAATCAAAAGGAAACAAAGGGAAATGTTGGGCAAGGTTCTCCATTCAGGAGACAAGTTGTCCCGCCAGAGTACAATCGCTCCTGGTCCCCTCTGGAGGTTGGATTTAAACTGCAGGTTTGTATTGAAGCCAACAAGCAACAGGTTTCACAATGGTTTTAAAGGTATGTTGAAGTGGGTTTTTAAAAACTTTTTTTTGTTCTTTTAAACAGGCAATGCCTGGTTATTGGTTCTTTTGAATTAATTTTTAAGTTTTTTTGTGATTGAAGATGATTATTTAATATTTATAAGTGAACATAAGTTTTGTTTGTTTCAAATCTGTGAAATTACTATTTAAATTTGCACTATATTATATAGCTTTTACATGTGGCATGCTTAAAAGTGTTTGTATGTTTTAATTAAGAATGTGGCAACTGAAAGTTTGGTTGGGAAGAAAAGTCAGAACTTCTTGGATCACTAACAATGGAAGTTCTTGAAGCAGGACAAAATGTAAATAAAAATGTTTCCTTAGACCTGCAGAAGGAATCATAAAATGGTGTCACTGTTCTTGTAACATCGGATTTTTGATTTGATTTGTGTTTATCATTATTATATTTTTGCCTTGTTTCCTTCAATTATGTTATTTATTTACAATTATCTCATAACTCAGTAGTGTTTTGCAGTTTCAGTAAGACATATGTAGAAGCTTGTAAAGTTTAGTGGAAAACATTATTAACAAAAATAATGTTATAAATGCAAAACTTTGATACCATGCTAACATTTAATGTTTAACATGAGCAGCTGCTGAATTGCATTCCATTTAATAACTACCTCAACTTTTCCAAATTTCTTGCAATAAAATATATTTTTTCACTAACACAATGATCAATAAAATATATTTTTTCATTTTAACGCAATTATCAATAAAATATATTTTTTACTTGAACACAATGGTTTTGTTGTCATTTTATAAATGGTGGAGGGCGGGGGGAGGGAGAGGAGAGAAAGGGGTTGGTGGTAGGAGGGTGGGTTCAGTGCCCAAACGCAGGAGCTGTCAGGTGAAGTCGAATTGCCCTTGCATCATCTGGGGCCTGGGATTGCACACCTGCACCAGCAGCATCAAAAGAACTTCAGTAATTTTAAGAAGCCAAACTAAACGTGTGATGCACCAGCGGTGGTGTGGAGCATGATTTCAGATTTTGAATCGACACTGCATTCTACAATACCTGTCAGAGAGATGGTTCACGTTAGCTTACAGGAGGCTTGCATACGTCAACTAACATATTAGTTTGCACAAAGCTTGTATATGTCAACTAAGGCATTACATTTTCCTAAAGCATTTTAAGTGATCACTGAGGCTTAAAAGGATGAACATTACATCAGAGAGACACTTAAACAGCACAGCTTAAAATACATAGCAAAATGTATTATCACGCACACCCTAAATCCATTCTATCCATGATAGTTCTTTTAATGGAATTAACACTCATGACAAACCAAAGTTTAAAAAAATATATATCTTTCACTTTCTGTGCATTTTAAGCATCTTTGAAACAAAGAAAATTACAGCACAGGAACAGGCCCTTTGGCCCTCTAAGCCTGCACCGACCATGCTGCCTGTCTGAACTAAAATTTCCTACCCTTCCAGGGACCATAGCCCTCTATTCCCATCATATTCATGTATTTGTCACAACTCCCCTTAAAAGTCACTATCGTATCTGCTTCCACTACCTCCCCCGGCAGCGAGTTGCAAGCTCCCACCAACCTATCTCTGTCTCTGTCTCTCTATTTCTGTGTCTTTGTGTCTTAACCTGGGGTTAAGCAGGTCATGGGACACTAATGGGACTGGACGATTGATATTCACAAAGAAGTCCCCACTTTGGTTGTAGTGATATCAAGATTGTGTTGTAATTCACTGACTGACCACTAGGAGTCTCATTAGTATATAAGTGAAAGTTGAAGTACGGTGACCTCAGCCCAGAGGCCCTTGGGTCCATTAAGCCTCAAAAAAAACTATTCTAAATCTACACTAATCCCACATCCCAGCACTTAGCCATAGCCTTGAATGTTATGCTTTTTCAAGTACTCATCTAAGTACTTTTAAGTTGTGACGTTTCCTGCCTAAACTATCCTCCCAGACAGTGCATTCCATATTCCCACCACCTGCAGGAACTGTATAAAACATTGGTTAGGCCACAGCTAGAGTATTCTCTGCTATTCTGGAACACACATTATAGGAGTGATGTGATAGCACTTGAAAGGGTGCAGAGGACATTTACCAGAATGTCGCCTGGGCTGGTGAGTTTTATTTAGGAAGAGAGATTGGATGGACTTGGATTGTTTTCGTTGGAGCAGCGGAGACTGAGGGGGCAACATGATTGAGATGTATAAAATTATGAGGGGCATAGATAGAGTAGACAGAAAAAAACTTTTCCTCTTAGTGGAGGGATCAATGACCTGGAGGCATAGATTTAAGGTATGGGGCAGGGGGGTTAAAGGGGATATGAGGAAAATACTTTTTACCCAGAGGGTGGTGGGAGTTTGGAACTCGGTGTCTGAAAGGGTGGTGGAGACAGAGACCCTCCTAACATTTAAAAAGTATTTAGATGTGCACTTGCAATCCCAAGGCATATAAGGCCACGTGCTGGGACATGGGATTAGAATAGGTGGTGTTTTCTGACTGGTATAGGCTTGATGGGCCAAATGGCCCTTTCTTTGCTGTATGACCCTGTAGGTGACAAATTTTTTCCTCAAATCCCTTCTAAACCTCTTGTCTTTCATCTTGAAATTATACCCCCTTGTTGACCCTTCAAGTAAGAACATAGAACATTACAGTGCAGTACAGGCCCTTCGGCCCTCGATGTTCCGCCAACCTGTGAAACCACTCTAAAGCCCATCTACACTATTCCCTTATCGTCCATATGTCTATCCAATGACCATTTGAATGCCCTTAGTGTTGGCGAGTCCACTACTGTTGCAGGCAGGGCATTCCACGCCCTTACTACTCTGAGTAAAGAACCTACCTCTGACATCTGTCCTATATCTTTCTCCCCTCAATTTAAAGCTATGTCCCCTCGTGCTAGACATCACCATTCGAGGAAAAAGGCTCTCACTGTCCACCCTATCTAATCCTCTGATCATCTTGTATGCCTCAATTAAATCACCTCTTAACCTTCTTCGCTCTAACGAAAACAGCCTCAAGTCCCTCGGCCTTCCCTCATAAGATCTTCCCTCCATACCAGGCAACATTCTGGTAAATCTCCTCTGCACCCTTTCCAATGCTTCCACATCCTTCCTATAATGCGGCGACAAGAATTGCACGCAATACTCCAAATGCGGCCGCACCAGAGTTTTGTACAGCTGCAACATGACCTCATGGCTCCGAAACTCAATCCCTCTACCAATAAAAGCTCACACACCATACACCTTCTTAACAACCCTCTCAACCTGGGTGGCAGCTTTCAGGGATCGATGTACATGGACACCGAGATCTCTCTGCTCATCCATGCTGCCAAGAATCTTACCATTAGCCCAGTAATAACAGTCTTCCTGTTATTCCTTCCAAAATGAATCACCTCTCACTTTTCTGCATTAAACTCCATTTTCCACCTCTCAGCCCAGCGCTGCACCCTATCTATGTCCCGCTGTAACCTCTAATATCCTTCCGCACTGTCCACAATTCCACCGACTGTAGTGTCATCCGCAAATTTACGCATCCATCCTTCTACGCCCTCCTCCAGGTCATTTATAAAAATGACAAACAGCAGTGGCCCCAAAACAGATCCTTGTGGTACACCACTAGTAACTGGACGCCATTCTGAACATTTCCCATCAACCACCGCCCTTTGTCTTCTTTCAGCTAGCCAATTTCTGATCCAAACTGCTAAATCACCCTGAATCCCATGCCTCCATATTTTCTGCAGTAGCCTACCATGGGGAACCTTATCAAACGCTTTACTGAAATCCATATACACCATATCAACTGCTTTACCCTCATCCACCTGTTTGGTCACCTTCTCAAAGAACTCAATAAGGTTTGTGAGGCACGACCTACCCTTCACAAAACCTTGTTGACTATCTCTAATCAAATTATTCCTTTCCAAATGATTATACATCCTACCTCTTATAAACCTTTCCAAGACTTTGCCCACAACAGAAGTAAGGCTCACTGGTCTATAGATCCGGGGTGTTCTCTACTCCCCTTCTTGAACAAGGGGACAACATTTGCTATCCTCCAGTCTTCTGGCACTATTCCTGTAGACAAAGATGACTTAAAGATCAAAGCCAAAGGCTCAGCAATCTCCTCCCTAGCTTCCCAGAGAATCCTTGGATAAATCCCATCCGGCCCAGAGGACTTACCTATTTTCACACTTTCCAGAATTGCTAACACCTCCTCCTTATGAACCTCAAGCCCTCCTAATCTAGTAGCCTGAATCTCAGTATTCTCCTCGACAACATTGTCTTTTTCCTGTGTGAATACTGACAAAAAATATTAATTTGGGATCTCTCCTATCTCCTCGGACTCCACGCACAACTTTCCACTACTGTCCTTGACTGGCCCTACTCTTACCCTCGTCATTCTTTTATTCCTGACATATCCTTGATCCTACCTGCCAAAGACTTCTCATGTTCCCTCCTGGCTCTTCTTGGCTCTCTCTTTAGGTCCTTCCTAGCTAACTTGTAACTCTCGAGCGCCCTAACTGAACATTCATGTCTCATCTTTACATAAGCCTCCTTCTTCCTCTTGACAAGTGTTTCGACTGCTTTAGTAAACCACGGTTCCCTCGCTCGACCACTTCCTCCCTGCCTGACAAGTACATACTTATCAAGGACATGCAGTAGCTGTTCCTTGAACAAGCTCCACATTTCCATTGTGCCCATCCCCTGCAGTTTTCCTCTCCATCCGATGCATCCTAAGTCTTGCCTCATCGCATCATAATTGCCTTTCCCCCAGATATAACTCTTGCCCTGCGGTATATACCTATCCCTTTCCATCACTAAAGTAAACGTAATCGAATTGTGGTCACTATCACCAAAGTGTTCACCTACCTCCAAATCTAACACCTGTCCTGGTTCCTTACCCCGTACCAAATCCAATATGGCCTCGCCTCTCGTTGGCCTATCTACATATTGTCAGGAATCCCTCCTGCACACATTGGACAAAAACGGACCCATCTAAAGTACTCGAACTATAGCGTTTCCAGTCAATATTTGGAAAGTTAAAGTCCCCATAACAACTACCCTGTTGCTTTCGCTCCTATCCAGAATCATCTTTGCAATCCTTTCCTCTACATCTCTGGAACTTTTTGGAGGCCTATAGAAAACCCCTAACAGGGTGACCTCCCCTTTCCTGTTTCTAACCTCAGCCCATACTACCTCAGTAGACGAGTCCTCATCAAACGTCCTTTCTGCCACCGTAATACTGTCCTTGACTAACAATGCCACCCCTCCCCCTCTTTTACCACCTTCCCTGAGTTTACTGAAATATCTAAACCCTGGCACCTGCAACAACCATTCCTGTCCCTGCTCTATCCATGTCTCCGAAATGGCCACAACATCGAAGTCCCAGGTACCAACCCATGCCGCAAGTTCACCCACCTTATTCCGGATGCTCCTGGCATTGAAGAAGGCACACTTTAAACCACCTTCCTGCCTGCCGGTCGACACTCCTGCAACTTTGAAACCTTACTCATGACCTCACTACTCTCAAACTCCTGTATACTGGAGCTACAATGCAGGTTCCCAATCCCCTGTTGAACTAGTTTAAACCCTCCCAAAGAGCATTTGCAAATTTCCCCCCCAGGATATTGGTACCCCTCTGGTCCAGGTGTAGACCATCCCGTTTGTAGAGGTCCCACCGACCCCAGAATGAGCCCCAATTATCCAAAAATCTGAAACCCTCCCTCCTGCACCATCCCTGTAGCCACGTGTTCAACTCCTCTCTCTCCCTATTGCTCATCTCGCTAGCACGTGGCACGGGTAACAACCCAGAGCTAATTGTTTGTCCTAGATCTAAGTTTCCACCCTAGCTCCCTGAATTCCTGCCTTCCATCTCTATCCTTTTTCCTACCTATGTCGTTGGTACCTATGTGGACTGCGACTTGGGGCTGCACCCCCTCCCCTGAAGGATCCCGAAAACACGATCCGAGACATCACGGACCCTGGCACCTGGGAGGCAACACACCAACGACGCTTCTCTCTCGTTCACACAGAATGTCCTATCTATCCCCCTAACTATGGAGTCTCCAATGACTAATGCTCTACTCCTCGCCCCCCTTCCCTTCTGAGCACCAGGGACAGATTCTGTGCCAGAGACCTGTACCCAATGGCTTACCCCTGGTAAGTCCCCCTCCCCCCAACAGTATCCAAAGCGGTATACTTGTTACTAAGGGGAACGACCACAGGGAATCCCTGTACTGACTGCTTCCTCCCAGCCCCTCTCACCGTCACCCATCTATCTTTATTCTTTGGCGTAACTACATCCCTGAAGCTTCTATCTATAACCACCTCTGCCTCCCGAATGATCCGAAGTTCATCCAGCTCCAGCTCCAGTTCCCTGATGCGGTTTCTGAGGAGCTGGAGATGGGTGCACTTCCCACAGATGAAATCAGCAGGGACACTGACGGCGTCCCTCACCTCAAACATTCTGCAGGAGGCACATTGCACTGCCTTCCCTGCCATCCCCTCTAGATAAAAAAGAAAAATAAATAGCTTACTGTTATTCACTCTACCCCTTAGGTTAAAGGAGGTGGAAGGGTGGGGGACACTACAAGTGTAGTGTCTAGGGTTTAGAAACTGCCCAACTTAAATACAGGTAAAAATAAAACACTTAACCAGCAACCACTGCGCCCCACACGAAAACAGCAATCGGCTGTTATGCGCCTGCGCAAACAATTTAAATCTTTACTACTTACCCAGCAGTCACTCTGTCCTCAGTCCGACTGGATTCAGCTGGAAACTCCCAACGGTAAGTTTTTTTTAAATTTACTCCCCTTCTCAGCAAGCACTCACTCAGCAACCACTGCGCCCCGCACGATAACCCCTCAGGGAAAAGAAAAAACACTTACCAGTCATCAGTCAATCACTTACCTGCAGGCTGTGACGTTACGGTTCAACTTCTACCTGCCCTCGAGCCTTCCTCTCGGCTGGGGTCCTTGCAGCGGTTGTGGTTTTTTTGGTTAGAGGAGGGAGCAGGGAGAGAAACACGGAACAAGTGTTTCGGGTTTAAGTGTCACTTGACAACAGCTCCTCCACAAACCACCTTCAAGTTACGGTGACCGCAATGCACGTATGCAAATTTCCCCCGCAACAGCCAATCAGCAGCTCTGCTCTACTGCCCTCTGCTGGAGAACAGCTGCTCCCTATCCACCCTGTCCATGCACCTCATAATCTTATGCACCTCAATCAGGTCTCCTCTCAGCCTGCTCAAAAGAAACAACCCAAGCTTATCCAGCCTCTCTTCATAACTAAAATGCTGCATCCCAGGCAGCATTCTGATGAATCTGCTCTGCACCCTCCCTGGTGCAATCACATCCTTTGGGCTGCACGGTGGCAAAGTGGTTAACATTGCTGCCTCATTGCTGCAGGGATCCGGGTTCAATGCCGGTCTCGGGTGACTCTGTGTGGAGTTTGCACTTTCTCTTTGTGTCTGCGTGGGTTTTCTCCGGGTGCTCCAGTTTCCTCCCACAGTGCAAAGATATGCAGGTTAGGTGGATTGGCTATGCTAAATCGCCCTTAGTGTCCAAAAGGTTAGGTTGGGTTATGAGGATAAGGAGGAGGGGTGGGCTTAAGTGGGGCCGGTGCAGACCTTCTACACTGTGGGGATTCTATGATTCCTATAGTGTGGGTTCAACACTGAACACAATATTTTACCTTGTGGCCTAACCAAAGTCCTGTACAGCTCCAACATAACCTCTCTGCTCTTATAATTCATGCCACAACTGATGAAGGCTGAAGGTATCCCTCCTTAACTGCCCTATTTACTTGTCCTGCCGCCTTCAGGGATCGGTGCACAAGCACTCCAAGATCCGTCTGTTCCTCTGAGCTTCCTAGCATCTTGCCATTCATTGAATATTCTCTTGTCATGTTACTCCATCCAAAGTGCATCACTCCTCACTTTTCAGGGTTAAATTCCATCTGGCGCTGATCTGGCTATCTGACCAATCTGCATATACCCTCCTGCAACCCAAGCCCACCTTCACTGTCAACCACTCTGCCAATCTTCTTGTCATCTGCAAACTTACTTATGATCCCTATAGTATACAGCTGGCCGCACGGTATGCACAGTGGTTAGCACAGTTGTTTCACAGGTCCAGGGTCCCAGGTTCGATTCCCGGCTTGGGTCACTGTGCAGAGTCTGCACGTTCTCCCCGTGTCTGAGTGAGTTTCCTCCGGGTGCTTCGGTTCCTCCCGCAGTCCAAAGATGTGCAGGTTAGGTGGATTGGCCATGCTAAATTGCCCTTAGTGTCCAAAAAACAAGGTTGGGTGGGGATGCTGGGTTACGAGGATGGGGTGGGGGGGTGGACTTGGGTGGTGCTCTTTCCGAGGGCCAGTGCAGAATCGATGGGCTGAATGACCTCCTTCTGCACTGTAAATTCTATGAAACTGGCCTCCAGTCACACAAACAGCCTTTTGCATCCAACTTGCCACATTACCCATGTGCATTTACCGTTGTCATTTCCCATGTGGGACCTTGTCAAAGGCTTTTCTGAAGTCCATATAAACTAGATCAACTACTCTACCCACCCTCATCTGTACACCTGGGCACCTCCACAAAAACTTCATTCAAATTTGTTAGGTGACTTCCAGTGCAGTCTATGGGGTGAGCAGTTGCACTGGCAGTGGCTCCCGCCAGGGTACTTTGTCTTAGACCTTTTCTGCCCAGTTTATGGACGAGTCTTTGGAGGAAATTGGTGTTTGATGGAATAAGATCTCATATGAGTAATGTCTGATAATTATGGCACAAAGCAGATGTCGGGTTCCCCAAGCCTCAGCAGGGGGTAACTGTATCATTGGCCCCTCAGTGGCCGACTGAGACGTTGGTTAGCTTCTTGACCGACGAATTTAAGAAGCAGAGGCAGCCGGTCGCTGAGGATCTGGAATTGAGGAGGCTTTGGCCCCAATTCAGGCGGCCAAGGTGGGTGGCGTGGTGGCAGTGGTTAGCACTGCTGTCTCAGCGCTAGGGACCCAGGTTGCCCGGATGAGCAGGTTTCTTTGCGTAGAGAACAGGTGTGGGCGATGTGCAGGAAGGCGCGCAAATCATGTCCACATGTTTTTGGCATGCCCGAAGCTCAGGGGATTCTGGCATGGATTTGCAGATGTCATGTCCAGGGTGTTAAAGGTGAGGGTGGTACCAAGTCCAGAGGTGGTGATTTTTGGAGTGTCGGAAGACCCGGGAGTCCAGGGGGCGAGAGAGGCTGATATTTTGGCCTTTGCCTCCTTGGTAGCCCGGAGATGGATCTTACTAGCATGGAGGGACTCGAAGCCCCTGAAAGCAGGGTTATGGGTTAGTGACATGGCTGGGTTTCTCAAGCTTGAAAAATGTATTCTTTTGATTGTTGTATGTTAATTGGGAGATAAACAAAAAGTATAATTGCTCAATATTTTCTATGATCAGGGAGCTGGTAATCCACCCCGTGGATGCTTCGCCTCCTCTGTTATAGCTGGCATTAAGATCTTGAACTGAAACTCTTAAGCGTCATCTGTTCAGTTGGGGACTGAGGGACACTCTAGTCGAAATAGGTGTGAAATTTCCACAACACAGTGTCATCCGGCTTAATGCCCAGATTACTCCCTTGGTCCCTAATGGTTCCTACTCTTTCCCTGGTTATCTTCTTCCCCTTGATATACTTGGAATTTTCCCTAATCTTACCCACCAGTTCTTTTTCATGCCTCCTCTTTGCCCTCCTAATATGAGTTTCCCTCCCCTGCACTTTCTATACTCCACGAGGGCCTCTGTAGATGTGCCTTCTTTGTACCTGATAAAAGCCTCTCTTTTTCCCTCCTGTCCTGAATATTCTGAGACATCCAGGACTTGTCGCTCCAACATTTCACCCTGGAGGGGAACATTTGGATCTTTACTCTTGTAACACCCTCCATTTTGAACACCCCGCCCCCACCGTTGTGCTGTAGATTTACCCAGAAGTAGCTGTTCACAGTATACTTTGGCCAGATCCTGCCTTATTTTAATAAAATCAGCTCCCAATCCAACCCCCTCTTAGCAGACCATCTTTTTCCTTTTCCATGGCAGATTTAAAACTTATGGTGTGTGGTTGTGATCACAAAAATGCTCCCCCACTGTTACCGTGAACACCTGTCCAGCTTTGTGCCCCAGAACTAAGTCTAGCACTGCACCATCCCTTGTTGGACCTTAAACACTTGGATATAAAATGCTCTCTTGAACACATTTCAAGAAATCTGCTCCCTCTAAACCCTCTACAATGTGACTGTCCCAATTAATGTTCGGGAAGTTGAAATCCCTAATATGATTGCTTTATTATTGTTTGTACACACCTCGGTGAATTGTCTACATATCTGCTTCTCTATTGCATCCTGATTATTTGGTGGTCTATAATACACTCCCAGCAATGTAACCGCCCCCTTAAACTCTCCCCACAAAGCCTCATTAGACAACCCTTCCAAGATATCATCCCTCCTGACTGCAGTAACAGACTCCGTAATAATGCAACACCACCTCTTTAACATTTTCCCCTGTCCTGCCTGACGATCCTGTACCCAGGAATGTTTTTTTTCCAGAAAATATTTTATTGAGGCATTTCTATTTTTAACAATTTTGAGCATCAAATTTCAACAAAAACAAAAACACAACAATATAACCAACAAATTCCCCCCGAGCAAAACCCCTATCCAACATGGCTTACACAAATAGTGCCACCTTCCCCAACCACCCCTCCGTCGGTTCTCCTGCCCTTACTCGCCTCTCCCTTATCTCCCCTCCCACCCCCCCTCCCCACTGCTGACAGCTTCATTTTTCTCGAAGAAGTTGATGAACGGCTGCCACCTCTGAGCAAACCACTGCAGCAAAACCCTCAAGGCAAATTTAATTTTCTCGAGTCTGAGAAACTCCGCCATGTTGCTAACCCACACCCCTGACTTTGGGGGCTCCGAGTCCCTCCATCCTAGTAAGATCCATCTCTCGGCCAACAGGGAAGCAAAGAGCAGGACGTTGTCCTCTCTCAACCCCTGGACTCCCGGGTCCTGCGACACACCAAAGATCTCCACCTCTGGATGGCACCACCCTCACTTGCAAGACCTCTGACATGGCCTCAGCAAATCCGTGCCAGAAACCCCTCAGTCTCGGACACGCCCAAAACATATGCATATGGTTCACACCCATCCTCCACCTCCTCAAAAGACCTGCTCATCTGGGCCACAGTCATGTGTGCCCTGTGGACCACCTTAAACTGTATCAGGCTGAGCCTGGCACACGACGAGGATGCATTAACTCTCCTTAGGGCTTCCTCCCATAACCCGGCCTCCAACTCCCCACCCAGCTCTTCTTCCCACTTTCTCTTCACTTCCCCTATTGGGACTCTCGCCCATTCCATCAGCTCCTAATAGATCTCTGAGACCTTCCCCTCTCCTACTCCTGTTCTCGACACTGATCCTGCAGTCCCCGGTGAGGCAGGTGCGGGAAGCTCAAGACCTACCTCCGCACAAAATCCCTCACCTGCAGATTCCGGAACCCTTTCCCACCTGGCAACTCAAACTCCTCCTCCAACTCCTCCAAGCTCGGGAAACCCTCATCAATAAAGAGATCCCCAAACCGCTCGATCCCTGCCCGCTGCCATCTTCGAAAGCCCCCGTAGAGTCCTACCGGAGCAAACCGGTGGTTATCATATATCGGTGCCCACACCAAAGCCCCCTCTAACCCCATGTGCTGCCTCCTCTGTCCCTACACCCTCAGGGCTGCCACTACTACCGGGCTTGTGGAGTACCGAGCCAGCGAGAACGGCAGAAGTGCCAGCACCCCCCCCCCCGATACTATCCCCTGCCAGACCATCAACGTTCTCAATGTCAATGGTTCTATAGCCAAGACAAACAACAGTGGGGAAAGTGGACATCCCTGCCTCATTCCCCGGTGTAACCTGAAGTAATGTGATATCACACAATTCGTCTGCACACTCGCCACCGGTGCCTGGTATAGCAACCGGACCCAGTCCACAAATCCCTGCCCAAACTCAATCCGCCCCAGGACCTACCATAAGTATTCCCACCCCACCCGCCCGCTCAAAGGCCACCTTTGCGTCCATAGCTGTCTCCACCTCAACCTCACGCCCCTCTGGAGGCATCATAATAAGACCATAAGACATAGGAACAGAATTAGGCCACTCGTCCCATCGAGCCTACTCCGTCATTCCATCCCCCCCCCCCCCCCATAACCCCTGATCCCTTATTAATCAAGAACCTATCTATCTCTGTCTTTAAGACACTCAGTGATTTGGCCTCTACAGCTTTCTGCGGCAAAAAGTTCCACAGATTCACCACCCTCTGGCTGAAGAAATTCCTCCTCATCTCTATGTTTTAAAGGATCGTCCCTTCAGTCTGAGATGGTGTCCTCTGGTTTTAGTTTTTCCTACGAGCGGAAAGATCCTCTCCATGTCCACTCTATCCAGGCCTCGCAGTATCTTGTAAGTTTCAATAAGATCCCCTCTCATCCTTCTCAACTCCAACGAGTACAGACCCAGAGCCCTCAAATGTTCCTCATACGACAAGTTCTTTATTCCAGGGATCATTCTTGTGAACATCCTCTGGACCCTTTCCAAGGCCAGTATATCCTTCCTTAGATACAGGGCTCAAAACCGCTCATACACTCCAAATGGGGTCTGACCAGAGCCTTATACAGCCTCAGAAATACATCGCTGGTCTTATATTCTAGCCCTCATGACATGAATGCTAACATTGCATTTGCCTTCTTACTGCCGACTGAACCTGCACATTAACCTTAAGAGAATCGTGCACAAGGTTTCCCAAGTCCCTTTGTGCTTCTGATTTCCTAAGCGTTTCCCCATTTAGAAAATAGTCTAAATTCCTCCTTCCAAAGTGCATAACCTCACACTTTTCCACATTGTATTTCATTTGCCACTACATTGCCCACTCTCCTAGCTTGTCAAAGTCCTTCTGCAGCCCCCTTGCTTCCTCAATACTACCTGTGCCTGTACAGATCTTTGTATCATTTGCAAACTTAGCAACAGTGCCTTCAGTACCTTCTTCCAGATCATTAATGTATATTGTGAAAAGTTGTGGTCCCAGGACAGTTCCCTGAGGCACACCACTAGTCACCGGCGGCCATCCTTAAAAAGACCCCTTTATCCCCACTCTCTGCCTTCTGCCAGTCAACCAATCCTCTATCCATGCCAGGATCTTACGCTCAACACCATGGGCTCTTAACTTATTTTACAGTCTCCTATGCGGCACCTTGTCAAAGGCCTTCTGGAAATCTAAATAAATCATGTCCACTGGTTCTCCTTTGTCTAACTTCCTTGTTACCTCCTCAAAGAACTCTTACCAGATTTGTCAGACACCACCTCCCTTTGACAAAGCCGTGCTGACTCAGTCCTATTTTACCATGCACTTCCAAGTACTTTGCAGTGTCATCTTTAATAACAGACTCTAAAATCTTACCAATGACCAAAGTCAGGCTAACCGGCCTATAATTTCCCATCTTCTGCCTCCCTCCCTTCTTAAACAATGGTGTTACATTAGCCACTTTCCAGTCCTCTGGGACCATTCCTGCCTCCAGTAATTCCTGAAAGATCATCACTCAGCTATGTCTTTTAGGACCCTGGGGTGTAGTCTATCCGGTCCAGGTGACTTATCCACCTTTAGACCTTTCAGTTTCCCCAGAACCTTCTCCTTAGTAATGGTCACTGCACTCACCTTTGCCCCCTGGTTCTCTTGGAGCTCTGGCATCCCACTGGTGTCTTCCACCGTGAAGACTGATGCAAAGTAACTATTCAGTTCATCTGACATTTCTTTGTTTCCTATTATTACTTCTCCAGCCACATTTTCCAGTGCTCCAATGTCTATTTTTGCCTCTCTCTTACCTTTTATATATTGAAAAAACTCTTCCTATCTTCCTTTATATTACTAGCTAGCTTGCACACATACTTCATCTTCTCCCCCCTTATTGCTTTTTTAGTTGTCCTCTGCTCGCTTTTAAAGGCTTCCCATTCCTCTGGTTTCCCACTAATTCTTGCCACTTTGTATGCTTTTTCTTTAGCTTTTATGCTGTCCTTGACATCCCTCATCAGCCATGGATGTCTTGTCCTCCCCTTAGCTCCTCCTTGGGATGAACTTCTGTTGTGCCTCTCTAATAACCCCAAAAACACCTGCCATTGCTGTTCCACTGTCTTCCCTGGTAGGCTCCTTTTCCAATCAACTCTGGCCAGCTCCTCCCTCATGTCTTTGTAGTTACCCTTATTTAATTATAATACCGTTACATCTGATTGCAGCTTCTTTCCCTCAAACTGCAGGGTAAATTCGATCATATTGTGGTCACTGCTCCCTAAGGGTTCATTCACCTTAAGTTCCCTAATCAAGTCTGCCTCATTACACATCACCAAATCCAGAATTGCTTGTTCCCTAGGAGGCTCTGTCACAAGCTGCTCCAAAAAAACATCTCTTAGACATTCCACAAATTCCTTTTCTTGGGATCCACTACCAACCTGATTTGCCCAGTCCCCCTGCATATTGAAGTCCCCCATGATTATTGTAATATTGCCTTTTTTACATGCCTTTTCTATCTCATGATTTATTTTCTGCCCCACATCCTGACTACTGCTGGGGGGCCTGTACATAACTCCCATCAGGGTCTTTTTACCTTTGCGATTCCTCAACTCTACCCACAGAGAGTCTATGCCTTCTGATCCTATATCGTTCCTTGCTATCGATTTAACTTCATTCCGTCCCATCTGCCTGTCCTTTCGAGAGGACATATATCCTTGGATATTTCGCTCCCAGCCCGGATCCCCTTGCAGCCACGTCTCTGTGATGCCCACACCATCGTACCAGCCAATTTCAATGTGCGCAAGGAGCTCATTTACCTTGTTCCGTATACAGCGCGCATTTAGATACAACACCCTCAATCCTGCATTGACCACCACCCATTTCACACTCTCCTCAGTCACTGTACCCTGTGTTGCTAACTTTGGCTATTTGACTTTTAATTTGGCTCTGTTTAATTACGTTTGCTCAAGAGTCGCCAGGTATCTTTCGACACCGCCACAAGGTTCAGAGCCAAATACTGATCAAAAACTCGATACACCAGTTAGTAAGTTCAAAAGCAATGCTCATTTATTTACACACAATCAAATCTACTCGTGCATAAACTCTACAAACTAAACTGTCACTATTACTCAAGCCTATACTTAGCTTCAGGTGCCCACTCAGTCAGAGGAACAATGGCCGTTGCTCGGTTCTGAGGCTGCTGGGTTGAACTGTTTAGAGGATAGCAACTAGGAGCGTCTATCTCGTAGCGTGCGTTGACTTGGAACTTACTTGGTCTGATGCAGCAACTCAGCAGGTCTCTCGTCGCTGAGAGCTAATGCCAAAGAAGGAAGATTCTCCCTTAGGGAATACCTTTTATACTAAAAAGGGCTTCGCGCGCTTTTGGGCGGACCTTGAACTTGGCCTTAATTAATTGGGCCTTTCCCAATCATTCGTATCAATCTTCCTCCAATAGAGGGGTGGTTCCCTGGTTGCTGGGCGTGTCCTAGGTGACTGTTGGTCTGCTTTGTTTTAGTCTCTTCTGGCGCCGGGGTGTCTGACTTAACATTGTGTATCTAAATGTTTCCCTTTTGTGCCCGGAGATGGCTCATTATTATGTAGATTGCTTGGCAGTTTCTGTCCTGTCTGAGAGCTTAAGGTTCTAATCAACAGACAGACCTTGCACCTGCTTGTTTCTTAGTATTGTCCAATTGTCCCTGCATTCTTTGCGAGTGTCCATTTTGTAGCCGGGACGTGGCCATCCCAGATGGCTACACGCCCTCCTTGTGATCCTCAATGCGAAGCGTGAAGGATCACACAACTACGTCGTCTTCATCCTCGGACCAAATGGGGCACCCATACTTAGGCTCTACACTATCCTATCCTATGCAACACAATTTTACCTAAACCATTTTAAATACATTCATTATCATCAAACTCTACGGGACGCTATGACCTTAATACATGCATTACAGAAAAATAAAAAAAACTGGAACCTCTAACTATTCTCAATAAACTATCCTCATTCAAACAATCCAAAAAATCTATACATCTTAACCTGTACAAAATAGCAGCACACAAATTTCTCTGGCCTGGCAGTCAGCCACAGAGGTTTACATCTCTTTATTCCACAGAATACATAAAGAAAAATGGATGCACTTTAATCCATCCCAATGGGTTCGGCGGTTTGGTGAAATCCGAAAATGGGGGACCTAAACCTGTATACCGGGGTGCGAGAGCGATATGCTCTCTTCCGCCATTTCCTAACTCTAAATGTTTGCATGACACTGCAAAGTATCGCCAGTACTAAGAGTGCTTCATCTACATATGAGAGTGAGTACCAGAACATAAACCTATCACACCAGGTCGCGGTAGTGCTAGCTGTCGTGGGGCTAGTTATCTCAGAGTTCCGTGTATTGCAGGGGTGGGAATCATTTACGGTTTGTGTGGTAGGGGTCAGGGGGGTAGCGTCCGCGCGCAACTGAAGGGATCCCGCTAAGATCCATGTGAACACGAAGGCTGTCTTCATCTTTGTCGCTCTTCTTCTTTGTCTTCCTCTGGGGTTCCTGAGGTTCCGGAGTTCTGTGAACACAAGCATAATTTCTGTTATTATCTTGCTTAAGATCTCGTATGTCTGTCTGTCCTTTATTGCCAATTTCCCTTTATTATTGGTCACCACCTGTGACTCCCTCATTTTTTTTTAAACCGAATATTTGGACTAGACGTCTAAGAAAAATACTGCCGTACTGCAAGCCATCCCAGTGTTTGAGGATGTAAATAGCAGAGGGACGCAATCCTCTAGTAGAGGGTTGCCAAAACCAAACAAAAGAATTTTGAACGTAACGAGCCAAAATGGGGTGTGTATGGGCCGCAGCAGGTAAGAAATGGGTGGAATCCCCGGGTAGGACGGTGATCAATGCCATATGTGCTCTACCCGTGCTTACCTGACCAGAGAGGTGGTCCTCAGGCAGGGCGGGGACCAATGTCGTTTCTCCACTGCTTGAGCAACCGGCAAGAACGGGTAAGAATGTGGTTGTCGTGGGGGATGCCTCTCAAATTAGGAGAGTAACTATGAGTCATGTCTGTCGACAAACTAGTTCCTCTGAACTATTGTCTGGTGACAAACTTGTTCCATTAACAGGCATTGGGCGTCAAAGGAGTGGTGACGTGGGGCCGTGAAAACTTTTGAGTTTACGAACAACACTTAACGATAACAATAACGAACAAACATACAAACAAATGGTGCAGGTTCCATCAGAAAGGACACCGTATCTCTCCATCGGTTCCTTTTCTCTTCCATCATCTGGACACCTCACTGCTCAGTAGCGAACAGGGTCGCAAAGGGATTTGTTTGGTGGGAGTCAGTCTCCATGTCATCATCTTCTCCCGGCTGCCAAACTCTTGACTGTAGTAACCGTGCTAAAGCTGCTTGGGGCGAATTGGGGTCCATCTCATCATTCCGGATGAGCCTGAACGAATTGTATAGGTGCCAGAATCGTGTGTCGAGGTTGGAGCTACTATGCTTCAATCCGTAATCGTCGGGCAGTGGGTCTGGGTCAGGGGCTTTGATATAAGTAATCTTAAATGGGTCAGTAGAATCATGCTCAGATTCGCTGGGAGTGGGTCTCGTGCAGGGGTATAGTCGTAATGTGGTGTGCTGTGGCTATCGTCATCGTGATCGCTATCACTGTTGCTGTCGCTGCTGGTTGAAGGGAGAGGCGGAGTCGTGCCTCTGGGGACGTAGTTGGAGCCGTGTCTGAGGGCGGGCTGGAGTGGTTGGGGTTGGGTAGGAATACGTCATCTGTGGGCGGGGCGTGTTCGTCCGCTGCTGCGAGCAGGGTGTGGTGCGTGGTTATTCTGCAAGCCGTAATCCTTGAGCTGGTTTATATGAAACCACGCAGACTTACCATTGGGATAGGTTATTTTGTATACTGACTTTGTCCGAAATGGAGTACGGTCCGGAAGATTTTGGGGAAAGGAATGAACTGGGGTTGTAAAGGGAAAGCATAACTTGTTGCCCTACTATAAACTCAGTGGCGTGTACTGTTTTGTCGAAACAAGTCTTGCTCTGTTTCTTCCTGGTTCCAAGTCTCACTGCTGCTGCGAGTTGAGCTGCCTTTATGTTCTCTAACAATTGTTGAACCGCATTTTCATGCGTGAGGCTGTAATTGCGGGGCTGGCCAAATCCAGTCCTAATAAATACTCAATGCCTTTCATGGAGCGTCTGGTCATGAGGGTGTGGGGGGTGTATCCTGTGGACGTGGATGCCGTGTTTCTTAAAAACATTAAAGCAAATGGGAGAACTGAATCCCAGGTGCTGTTATTCTGCTGTACCATTTTCCTGAGGGTGGCTTTCAATGTCCTATTCATTTGTTCTACAATACTACTTGACTGGGGGTGGTATGCGATATGGAACTTTTGTCTAATGCCGAAAATCGTGAGGACGTTTTTCATTACACGTCCGGTGAAATGGGAGCCTTGATTGGACTCTATACTGCGTGGGAGGCCCCATCTTGTAAAGATGTGGTGTGTTAATATTTTAGCTGTTGTCTTGGCCGTATTAGTTTGTGATGGAAATGCTTCCACCCATTTTGTGAAGATGTCTATGACTACCAACACATACGTGTAACCATTTCTGCAGGGGGGTAGGGGTCCTATATAATATATCTGGAGATTTGTCCAGGGTCCATTAACTGGGCGGGTATGACTTTTTTAGCATATCTGTCTGGATTGTTCTGGGCACAGATTAAGCAATTCTCAATGTAGTGCGTTACATCGGTTTTTAAATCAGGCCACCAACAAAGCGGTCTGAAGTGGGCTAGGGTGGGTTCAATTCCTTGGTGTCCATGATTGTCATGGAAATGACAAATGATCTGGTTCCTGTCCTGACTGGGAACTATATAAATGCAATCCTTTAAAATCACACCATTGTGTGTGGTGATTGCGTTTTTGTATTTATCATACAGGGCTGGGAAGGTTCCTTTAAAACTTCCCTTAGTTTCTCGTCCTCTTTCTGTGCCTTCGCTAGATCCTGAATATTGGTCTGTGAGGCCTGAACTGCGTGTACTGGGGTGCTTTCGGGGGGGTTCCAAAAATAACCATGCCTGGAGCCTGCCTTCGCTAGGGCGTCTGCTTTAACGTTACCAGGGGGGGAAGAACGGTGATTACTGCGAACCTTAATTATTTCCTATCCTTCGCTGTCTCTAAGATATGGTGGAGTAATGGGGCAAAGGATAGGGGTTTACCGTCTGCGGAAACAAATCCTCTTGTTTCCCAGAGTGGTAGGAACTCTGTCAAACTGTTACAGACATACAAGCTGCCGAATAGATGTCTGCTGGGGTCGGGAACGAGTCTGGGTGGTCTACAATGTATGCAATCACTGCCAGTTCTGCTGCCTGCGAGCCTAAGTGTCCTGGCAACTTTAATGAAATTTCATCTAGGGCGCGACCCTGCGCGTCCTCTACGTATATACCGCAACCGGTAATTCTCTTTCCATTTAACACTGTGGAGGAGCCATCCACATAAATCTTCAGGGGCGCACACGTGTCTGTGGGCTGGGGTCTCTGGGGTGTACTACCTGTTTTCCTGGGGGGTGTTCTGTTTCGTGGTGATGATCTCACATTCATGAGGGGTGCCTGCATATTGCAAATTATCGGCAAGGAAGGTGTGGGTCGTGGTTCGTTTTACTGTGATGTCCCGTCCCTGTAAAAGAAGGGTCCAACGGGCTGCGCGGATTTGGCTGACTGTGCCATCTTTAAGTCGGCCGTTTAACAATAGCTGTGTCGGGGTGTGTTCTGTGAGGATGGTGATGGGGTTGAGTCCTGTAATGTAGGTGAAGTATTGTTCTGTCCAAAAAACTGCGAGCAGGTGCCTTTCACAGGCAGAAAATCCTTGCTCTACGGGGTCTAATTTGCGTGAGGCGTATGCTATGGGGCGTAATTGGTCATGGCGTTCCTGGAGGAGCACGGCCGAAAGTGTTCAGTCGGTGCTTGCTACTTCGATAGCGTACGGGGAATGTGGATCTGGGACCTGTAGTGCGGGGGCTGTGCTGAGTGCTCTTTTTAAAGCGTCCACGGCATCTGTATGATGTGGAAGCCATTCCCAAGGTGCCTGCTTCTTGAGAAGGTCGGATAGGGGCGCTGCTTTAGTGGCAAAATCGTCAATATGGTTTTTCGGCAGTAGCCAACCAGTCCTAAAAATGACCGGAGGGCTGAGACATTGTGGGGAAGGGGCAATTTGACGATCGAGTCAATTCTCTTTTGCTCGATCTCGCGTTTACCATGAGTGATCACTGTTCCCAAGTAAATCACTTTTTCTTTCAGAATCTAGGCCTTCTTGGGGTTGACTTTACAACCAATTTCTTTTAGGAGTGCTAGGAGTTCAGCGAGAAGCGAAATGTGCTCTCCCTTTGTGTCTGTCTGTAGTAACAAGTCGTCTACGTACTGGACCAGACAATTGGGGCGGGAAAATTTTGCTAATCCATCTGCCAGCTGTCGGTGGAAAATGGGGGGGGAGTTGTGGAAGCCTTGTGGAAGGCACGTCCACGTGTATTGTTGCCCGTGGACTGTAAAGGCGAATTTGTACTGGCACGCTTTAGCCAATGGAATCGACCAAAAGCCATAACTAATGTCCAAAACCGAATTTTTTTTTGACTGGAGTCCCTGTTTGAGCATGGTCTCGGGACTCGTGGCTACGGTGGGGGCTGCTGCTGGGGTTACTTTGTTCAGTTCCCGGTAATCAATGGTCAGTCGCCATGATCCATCCGGTTTCCTGACGGGCCAAATTGGTGCATTATTTGTGGAGGCTACTGATCTGAGTACGACTTGATCCAACAAACTCCTTATTACTTTGGAGATTTCTCCCTCTGCTTCCTGGGGAAAACCGTACTGCTTCTGGGGTTTAGGGTCGAGACCTGTAATGTTCACAAAGCCAGCCGAATTTCCACAGTCGTGCTGATGCTGCGCAAATGCTGCTTTATGTTCCTGCAGGACTGCCCTAACCTGTTTGTCTGCACTAATGGTTCGAGGGTCGAACCAGAAGTCTACTGAGCTTATCCTGTTTACGTACACTCCTACTATGAGCGTGGCGGGGGCTCGTGCTGCCTTTGCCATTTTCCAAACACACTTGTTAACTGGGTCAAAAGAAAGGTTATGGGAGCTCATGAAATCGATCCCAAGGATATGTTCTGCTGTCTGGGGCAGATCAACCAAAACTACGGGGTGCTTAATTGTGATGTCCCCTATTTGTATTGCGATAGGGGCTGTGATGTGTTCCTGTTGTAAATGGCCTGTAAAACCGCTGAGTGTGATGGTCTCTGATGGGCCACATGTCTCGCTGGAACATCGTGGAGGAATTGCGTGTGGTGCAGGTCCCTCCTGTGTCCCAAAGAAATTCTACGGGTTGTCCCCGGACTTTGCCTGCCACTACCGGTCTACTGAACTTGTCCCAAAGGGTGTCGCAGACCCAAGTTGGGGAGCCCGAACACCGTCAGTCGGTGTCGTTCATGTCTGCATTCTCTGAATGGGTGCTAACGCTATGGAGCGGCTTTGCCCTATTCCTGTTTAGGGTGCCTGTCTGTTGGCTTCTCTGCTGCTTCTGGGGCGCTTGACACTCTCGTGCAAAGTGTCCTAACTGTCCACAGTTGTAACATTCCTGAGCTTTGGGCTGGGGTGGGCTGTTCCTGCCCTCATTTACCCATGCGGGGTTCTGGTGTGCTTTAACTGGGTTCATCTCTGCCTGCTCTTCATCGGGTGTTATAAATGCGGTTTTGCCTGCAATTGATTGCTCCCAAGCGCGGGACAATCTCTTCAAAACCCATTGTTCATTGTGGGCCTCATCTGAGGGGACATAATTTGCGCAAGCTTTACGTCCTGCGTCTGTGGCGTGGGTGACTAGAATTCGGGTCCATTTGGCCATATAATCTGGGGACAAATGGGCGCGGGCTAACTCTCCAAAAACTGTGGTGAAGTGAATCCACAAGCATCCAGAAAACGCTGTGGGGTGCTCTGTCTTCTTTTGCCTACACTTATTTAGGCCTTCTACGGGGTCTCCTCTGTTAATCATAGAATTTACAGTGCAGAAGAAGGCCATTCGGCCCATAAAGTCTGCACCGGCTCTTGGAAAGAGCACCCACACCCCAACCTTACCCCATAACCCTATCCCCATAACCCAGTAACCCCACCCAACACTAAGGACAATTTTGGACACTAAGGGCAATTTATCATGGCCAATCCACCTAACCTGCACATCTTTGGACTGTGGGAGGAAACCGGAGCACCCGGAGGAAACCCACGCACACACGGGGAGAACGTGCAGACTCCACACAGACAGCGACCCAAGCCGGGAATCGAACCTGGGACCCTGGAGCTGTGAAGCAATTGTGCTAACCACTATGCTTCCGTGCTGCCCGTTAAAGCCGATCCCATCAAGGATCGCTGTGTGCATCTCTTGGAGTGTGCCTCCTCCTACATTCTGTGGGTCGGGAAGGGCCGCCACGACTGAAGGATCGAGGCTTAAAACTGTGAGCTTCACTTGCTCCTTTTCGTCCAGGCTGTACATGGGAGCCTGCTGTTTGACTTTCGCGAAAAATTGGTGAGGGTCTGATGTGGGAAGGAATGGTGTAATTTTTCCACACGCATCCCATGGTTAACGGGGTTGTGTAAAGGAAATCTGCTTCTCCTTCTCCTGCGGCCCTGCGGTGTGTGGTTACAGGGTTCATTGGGGTGTGCTCTGCCTGTTCGGTTGGGGGTTGGGGCGCTCTCCTTTTCTAGGGTTTTTCCTGCGTACATGTTCCATGTACATATCTGTGGGCAGTCTCGTTCAATGCCTGCCAGTCAGGGCCGTTTTCCTGATCTAATTGGAGTCCAAATGTACTTTGAAATCCATTTTGAACGGAAAGCAGAGATTGCAATTCTGCAATTTGCTTCCGGCACTTTGCGTGGTCTACGGAGCTCTGCCTTTGTTCCGTTGTGGAAGTATGGAGGGCTCGTAGGGCTGCTTTTAAATTATTGCATTGTTTCTGCAATTTCTCCACTTGCTGTTCTGCCTCTTGTCTTACCAAGACCACACATTGCGTGTCCTGGTAGGCCTTATCGTATTGCGTCTGAAAACTGTTCAAATGCGCGAGACAAGACCGATGTGCCCTCTTGGCATCATTCACCTCCCTGTACCTTGCTGCTAACTGCTCTTTTAAATCTCTATTCTCCTTCTCCACCTCGCTCACGTCTACCTCACTACTTCTGTCTCTCTCCTCTATCTCTCTACGGAGCGTCCGAATGATCTGCTCTGTGCCTCACAATTGTGCCAAACAGGACACGATTGCCATCGGCTTGCGAGCTTTCCCTAAGCTCTTCTTGTGTATCTCTGACCGGTTCTCCCACCAAGTATGTCCTATACTCCCGGGACCTGTTTCCTCATTAGCGCAGAATTCACTCGAAAGGGGCCATCCTTTCCTTTTGAGATATTTCCTGATCTCATCTTCCCAAACGGGACACTGCCCTACTCTACTGGTCGCTGCGACCTCAAATTCCTGGGGGTTCATAAGGCGTTCCATTGCCTTCATTGCCATTTTCTCTATATAGGTTCTCTACTGAATTTGGAACAGGGGGTGATAAAGTGGTGATGTAAACACAGGTATGGCTTACGCTAATTTCCGGCCTACAAAACCCCGAACAGTTTTACGCAACAAAATCTCTCCGGTTTACCTTATATCCCTGTTAGTACGCATGCATTAACACACTTCCGAATCTCAGAGGCTTGATCAGTACTGTTCTTACGCTTGTGGTTTTTCTGTTTCCAATTGGATTCTCAATTCAAATTTGGGTTCTCTCGGAGTGGTTAGGCCACTTCTAAATTGAGTCCCACCAGAGTCGCCAATAAATGTTGCTAACTTTGGCTGTTTGACTTTTAATTTGGCTCTGTTTAATTACGTATGCTCAAGAGTTGCCAGGTATCTTTCGACACCGCCACTGGTTCAGAACCGAATACTGATCAAAGACTCGATACACCAGTTAGTAAGTTCAAAAGCAGTGCTCATTTACTTGCACAGAGTCAAATCTACTCATGCATAAACTCTACAAACTAAACTATCACTATTACTCAAGCCTATACTTAGCTTCAGGTGCCCACTCAGTCAGAGGAACAATGGCTATTGCTCGGTTCTGAGGCTGCTGGGTTGAACTGTTTAGAGGATAGCAATTAGGAGCGTCTATCTTATAGCGTGCGTTGACTTGGGACTTGCTTGGTCTAATGCAGCAACTCGGCAGGTTTCTCTTCGCTGAGAGCTAAGGCAAAAGAAGGAAGATTCTCCCTTGGGGAATACCTTTTATACTAAAAAGGGCTTTGAGTGCTTTTGGGCGTGCCTTGAACTTGGCCTCAATTAATTTGGCCTTTCCCAATCATTCCTATCGATCTTCCTCCAATAGAGGGGTGGTTCCCTGATTGCTGGGTGTGTCCTCGGTGACCGTTGGTCTGCTTTGTTTTAGTCTCCGGGGTGTCTGCCTTAACATTGTGTATCTAAATGTTTCCTTTTTGTCCCCGGAGATGGCTCATTAGTATGTAAATTGCTTAGCAGTTTTTGTCCTGTCTGAGAGCTTAAGGTTCTAATCAACAGACAGACCTTGCACCTGCTTGTTTCTTAGTATTGTCCAATTTTCCCTGCATTCTTTGCGAGTGTCCATTTTGTAACCGGGACGTGGCCATCCCAGATGGCTACACCTGTACTGTGGCCCTTTTTGATTTTTGACTATGGCTTCTCTGCCTTACACTTTCCCTCTTACTGCTTTTTATTTCTGGCCCCGTTTTACTTCCCTCCGACTTCCTGCATCGGTTCCCATTCCTCTGCCATATTATTTTAACCGTCCCCAACAGCACTATCATACACCCCCCCAGGACATCGGTTCCAATGCGCCAGGAATTTGAATCTCTCCCTCTTGCACCATCTCTCAAGCCACGCATTCATCCTATCTATCCTGACATTCCTACTCTGACTAGCTCGTGGCACTGGTAGCAATCCTGAGATTGCTACCTTTTGAGGTCCTACTTTTTAGTTTAACTCCTAACTCCCTGAATTCAGCTTGTAGGACCTCATCTCGTTTTTTACCTAGATCCGTTGGTGCGGATGCACACCACGACAGCTGGCTGTTCACCCCCCCCCCCCCCCCCAGAATGTCCTGCAGCCACTCCAAGACATCCTTGACCCTTGCACCAGGGAGACAACATATCATCCTGGAGTCTTGATTGCGTCCGCAGAACCACCTGTCTATTCCCCTTACGATTGAGTCCCTTATCACAATAGCCCTGCCATTCTTCTTCCTGCCCTCCTGCGCAGCAGAGCCAGCCACGGTGCCATGAATCTGGCTGCAGCTGCCTTCCCCTGGTGAGCCAACTCCCTCAACAGTATCCAAAACGGTATACCTGTTTTTCAGGGAGATGACCGCAGGGGACGCCTGCACTGCCTTCCTACTCTTGCTCTGTCTTTTGGTCGCCCATTTTCTATCTCCCTCAGTAATGTTCACCTGCGGTGTGACTAACTCACTAAACGTGCTTACATTAAGCAACCTCCTAATGTTGGTCACCAAATGCCACCCCTTAACGAACCCCGTCTGGTCCTCCGCTATTACCCCTGGGATGCAGTCTTCGATTCTTGTGCCGAAGATCTTTGCCAATAGTTTAGCATCGACATTTAACAGGGAGATCGGTCTGTGTGACCCACAGTTGTCCGGGCCCTTATCCCGCTTTAAAATGAGGGAGATCAACACCTGCGACAACGCCAGGGGAGCACTCCCAACTCCTTTGCGGCATTGAAGGCCCTTACTAACAGTGGTCCCAACACCCCTGAGAATTTCTTATAAAATTCCACTGGGTACCCGTCCAGTCCCGGGGCCTTGCCCGATTGCATCGCCTCCAACCCCTCTTCTACTTCTACAAGCCCAGGCCATCCACCAGCTCCTCATCAACCTTCGGAAACTCCAACCCGCCCAGTAACCGCCCCATCCCCTCTTCCCCGGCTGGCGTTTCCAACTCATACAATCTGCTATAAACCTCCCTAAATACCCCATTCACCCCATCGGGTCCAAGACCGTATTCCCACCTGTATCCTTCACTTTCCCAATTTCTCTCGCTGCCTCCTGCTTCCTCAACTGGTGCGCTAACATCCTGCCCGCTTTCTCCCCATACTCATATACCGTCTCTCTCACCCTTCTCGGCTGCCCTACCGCCTTACCCATGGATAACAGCCCAATTCCATTTGCAACCTCTGGTGTCCCTTTAGCAGCCCTTTCTCCAGGGCCTCTGCATATCTCCTGTCCAACTGCAGGATTTCTTCCACTAGCCTTTCTATCTCTACCCGCTCCGCCTTCTCCCTGTGTGCCCGAATCGAAATAAACTCCTCCCTGACCACTGCCTTCAGTGTCTCCCAAACTGTACCTCCCCCGTATCATCAATCTCTACATAACCCCGGATGGCCTTCCTCACCCACTCACACACCTCTTCCTCCTCTTAACAGTCACACATCCAGCCCCCACTGCGGGCACTGCCCCCCCCCCCCCATTTTCTCACTTGTAAATCCCCCCAGTGCGGGGCATGGTCCAACACCACTATTGCCGAACACTCGATATCTACCACACTTACCAACAACATCTTATCCAACGTGAATAAATCTATTCGGGAGTACACCTTGTGCACATGGGAATAAAACAAAAATTCTTCTTCCCTCAGCCTCCCAAATCTCCACGGATCCCCCCCCCCCCATGTGCTCCATGAACTCCCGAAGCTCCGTAGCTGTAGCCGACATCCTCCCCGACCTCGAGCTCGACCGGTCTAGTCTCGGATCCAGGACCGTATTAATCAGCCAATGGGAGTCCAGGTCAGGAATCCTCCCCAGTACCCGCCTCATAAATTCAGCATCGTCCCGGTTTGGGGCATAGATATTTACCAATACCACAGGTGGCATCCCCTCCAGTTTCCCTCTTACCATAACATACCTTCCCTCAGAGTCAGCTGCTATATTTCCCACCTCGAACGCCACCCACTTATTGACCAAAATTGCCACCCACTTTGTGGGAGTCAGCAGTACTTCCACCCCCCCCCCACCCCAAATCCCCCAGCAACAACCCCTGCCCAATCCCTCCACTGACCTTCCACTCTACCCCCCCCCCCCCCCCCCCCCCCCATTGCGCTCAGTGAACTAGCCCACCCAGCTAGCCTGGCAGCTCCCAACCAAGGCGCCTAGCATCATGATTCCCTTCCCCCTCGCTCGAACATTAGTGCAAACAAGCAAAAACAACCCTCCTTCAGCCCACCATCCCCTAACAAAGAACAAAGAGCAAACCTGAAGCTGAAAAAGAAACATAATTGCCTCAATCATAAATTAACAGCAGCATCACTGCATCTTCACCAAAGTTCAAAGTCCACCTTCTCCTGCCAGTCCGTTGTCTTTGACAAATTCTACCACCCCCTCTGCCGAACAAAGTACAATTCCCGGCTGTCATAGGTCACCCACATACGTGCCGGGTACAGTAGCCCAAACTTCACCTCCTTCTTGTAGAAGGCTGCCTTGACCTTGTTAAAAATCATTCCCCTCTGGCCAGCTCTGCACCCAGGTCCTGGTACACTCGGATTTCACTGCCCTCCCAGGTGCAGTGATTCATCTGCCTGGCCCACCTCATTATTTGTTCCTTGTCCAGGAACTGGTGCATCCACACCACCATCGCCCTCGGCACCTTGTTCCCCTGGGGGTTCCTCATTAGCGCACTGTGTACTCGATCCTCCTCTAAAAGCCGTGCAACTGAACCTTCTCCGAGCAGCTTCTCCAGCATCCTTCCCACATACGTGCCAGCATCGGCTCCTTCACTCCCCTCCAGCATCCTTATATTCTGCCTGCGTGACCGGTTCTCCAGGTCTTCAACCTTCTCCTGGAACCGCCTATGCTGATCCTGCATCAGCCCCATCTCTGCTGCCATTTCGGCAAACTGCTCCTTGTGTTCCCCTAGCACCTCCTCCATCTCCTGGATTGCCTGACCTTGGGCGGCCAGCTTTGTTTCCAGGCGGTCGACCACCACCTTGATCGAATCCACCACCCGGGCCAGGTCCTCCAGACTCTCCTTACGTTGCTGGGTGAACTTCTCATTCAAGAAGCTCATCAGCTGGTCTGTTGACCACTGAGCCAGCAGGGCCGTTCGCTGCCCCTCCACCATCTCCACGTACGCCACAGGCGCAACACCAGCTCCAACCGACTGATTCCCTCTTTTTCGACCGGTTCTGGTCCTCAGCTCCATACACCAGAGGGTCAATCTCTTCCACTCACTCTCCTGCACCTTTTTTCCGCCTCACATCCACCTGTAACCGGGGTAAAAGTTCTGAAAAAACCGCCACGAGCAGGGGCCACCAAATGTGCAACCACTCACTCCATGGCCGCCACCAAAAGTCCTGTACCCAGGAATGTTGAACTGCCAGTCCTGCCCTTCCTTAACCATGTCTCTGTGATAGCAGCAAAATCACAACTCCACGTGTAAATACACGCCCTTAATTTGTCTGTCTTACCTATGATACACCGAGCATTGAAGTAGAGGTTATCCGTCCCCGCCTTACTCCCTTGAAACGTAACATGCTGTGTCCCTATTGGGCATTAACACTCTGTGTCCCCTCCCCCCTGCTGAATTAGTTTGTTGGTCCCATACTGGTTCAGATGCAGACTTCCTCAGAAACAATTCTAGATTTTTAAATCCCTCCCTCCTGCACCAACTCTTCAGCCGTGCATTCATCTGTCCTATTCTCCTATTTCTGTGATCGCTATCTTGTAAATAAATAATCTTTATTATTGTCACAAGTAGGCTTACATTAACACTGCAATAAAGTTACTGTGAAAAGCCCCTAGTCGCCACACTCTGGCGCCTGTTCGGGTACACAGAGGGAGAATTCAGAATGTCCAATTCACCGAACGGCACGTCTTGCAGGACTTGTGGGAGGAAACCGGAGCACTCGGAGGAAACCCACACAGACACAGGGAGAACGTGCAGACTCCGCACAGACAGTGACCTAAGCCGGAATCAATCCTGGGACCCTGGCGCTGTGAAGCAACCGTGCTAACCACTGCTACCGTGCCGCCTAGTAGCACCAGGAGAAAGTCAGAGATTACAACTTTTGAGAACGTGATCTTTAGTCTATTGCCTATCCCCCTAAATTATAAATACTATTATAAAAGATTAACCCACATAAAAATTCCTCTCCAAGAAACAAAATGCAAATAAACAAGCATAAATACTTATCTAACATCGGGGCAAGCAGGCCAAGTTAGCGTCCCATGGTTTAGCATTCAACTGCTTCAGCGCAGCACTTGCTGCAAAAGCCTCTCAAAGAACCAGGTCGGAAGTTTGAACTTGACACCTTTCAGTGTGCCTGTTGTGCATAGTCCCGCATAGTCTCAATCAGCATGTACGGCTTGCGCTCTCCATACGCCAGAAGATTCATTGGGCCATTTGTACGTGATTCCTCGTCATAAAAAAATTTCAGATCTTTTTGTCTTGACCTACTCTCATCCCTGCCTCACCCTAGGAAATGGGTATTTCATCATATATAGAAGTGAAAAGGAAGAAAATTAATTAAAATTCCACAACTGTGAGGAAGCAGGGGCGAAATTCTCCTAGCCGTCCCGCCACATTTCTGCGCCGACCGGCCGGCGGGAGTCTCCGTAACACCGGCCGGTCAATGGGGTTTCCCATTGTGGGGCAGCCCCACGCCGTCGGGAAACCCCCGGGCGCCGGCAAAACGGAGACTCCCGCCGGCGGAGAATGACGCCCCAGATTTTACATGACGTGTAATACAAAGTTTAACCAAATTTAGGCTTTCCTTCTCAGAGTCTGATGGGCTCTTCAATTCTATGGCAAGGTGCCACAGCAACATTCCATTACCTCGATTTCCTCAAAAAAACACCTTTGTTTCACTAGCAATAGAGTTGGCATACATCCAACATTTAAATGACTCTGACTCCAGGGGCGAAATTCTCCGTTATCGGCGCAAAGTCCGCCGATCGGCGCAAAAAACGGCGCAAATCCGACTTGCGTCACGCCGGAAAAATGGGTCAAAAGTCTCCGGCCCGAAATGGGCTAGCAGCGACGTAACGGGATCTGCGCTTGCGCACGTGGTTCACGCCGTGCAGCGTCATACGCGCCGCACGGCGTGACGGCTCATAAGGCCGCGCTGCTCCCCCCCACCCGACCGGAACACCCGACTGGATGGCTGGCCGCCGCTCAGCCCCGAGGTTCCAGTCACGGGATGTGGAGGCGCTCCTGGATGCTGTGGAGCAGAGGAGGGACGCCCTGTATCCCGGGCACGGCCACAGAGTTGCCCCACGCCATAGCCGGCGTCTGTGGAGGGAGGTGGCAGAGGCCATCACCGCTGTGGCCCTGACACCACGGACAGGCACCCAGTGCCACAAGAAGGTGAACAACCTCGTCAGAGCAGCCAGGGTGAGCCTCCCCATATCCCCCCACCCCCATATCCCCCTCCCCCCTCCCCATATCCCCCTCCCCCCTCCCCATATCCCCCCTCCCCCATATCCCCCCACCCCCATCCCCCATATCCCCCCTCCCCCATATCCCCCCCCACCCATAACCCCCTCCCCATATCTCCCCCATATCCCCTCCCCCATATTCCCCCATCCTCCATATCCCCCCTACCCATATCACCCCTCCCCATATCCCCCCTCCCCATATCCCCCCTCCCCCATATCCCACCCTCCCCCATATCCCCCCTCCCCATATCCCCCCTCCCCCATATCCCCCTCCCCACATCCCCCTCCCCCATATCCCCCCTCCCCCATATCCCCCCTCCCCCATATCCCCCTCCCCATATCCCCCCTCCCCATATCCCCCCTCCCCCATATCCCTCCTCCCCCATATCCCACCCTCCCCCATATCCCCCCTCCCCATATCCCCCTCCCCATATCCCCCCTCCCCCATATACCCCCTCCCCCATATCCCCCCCCATATCCCCCCTCCCCATATCCCCCTCCCCATATCCCCATATCCCTCATAATCCCCCCTCCCCCATATCCCCCTCCCCATATCCCCCTCCCCATATCCCCCCTCCCCCATATCCCCCCTCCCCCATAGCCCCCTCCCCCATATCCCCCCTCCCCCATATCCCCCCTCCCCCATATCCCCCTCCCCATATCCCCCCTCCCCCATATCCCCCCTCCCCCATATCCCCCCTCCCCCATATCCCCCCTCCCCATATCCCCCATATACCCCCTCCCCCATATCCCCATAACCCTCCTCCCCATATCCCCCATATCCCCCCTCCCCCATATCCCCCTCCCCATATCCCCCCTCCCCATATCCCCCATATCCCCCCTCCCCCATATCCCCCCTCCCCCATATCCCCCATATACCCCCTCCCCCATATCCCCCATATCCCCCCCTCCCCCATATCCCCCTCCCCCATATCCCCCCTCCCCCATATCCCCCCTCCCCATATACCCCCTCCCCCATAGCCTCCTCCCCCATATCCCCCCTCCCCCATATCCCTCATATCCCCCCCTCCCCCATATCCCCAAGTGAATCCAGCCCTTACCTTAACCTCTGCAATGCACGCACAACCGATGGCGTGCATTTATATACCTGCCTAACAGTGTTGCCTTTTACCCCTGCCACCACCCCCACCGCCCCCCCCTCCCCCAACAGGAGAAGCGTGCACACAACAATAGGGAGCACGTGAGGACTGGAGGAGGCCCCGCTGATGAGAGGCCACTGACCGAACACGAGGAAAGAACCCTGGAACTGGCTGGCGGACCTGACGACCGGGAGGTTGCTGATGCAGAGGTCGGGGGCGTACTAGCAAGTGAGCCACCGACAGCCCGTCCCCATATCCCCCCTCCCCCATATCACCTGATCACTGCCTGCGTGTCTAACCATGCATGCTTCATTGTGTATCGCAGGACCAAACGTCCAGGCACCCATCCTCCAGATGCAGACCGCCTGCAGGATGCCCCTCGGAGGCCACGGGAGATAGAGAGACCCGGACCCTCCAGCATGCGACGCCCGCAGGATGCCCCTCGGAGGCCACGGGAGACAGAGAGACCCGGACTCTCCAGCATGCGACGCCCGCAGGATGCCCCTCGGAGGCCACGGGAGACAGAGAGACCCGGACCCTCCAGCATGCGACGCCCGCAGGATGCCCCTCGCACACCACGGGAGACAGAGAGACCCGGACCCTCCAGCATGCTACGCCCGCAGGATGCCCCTCGGAGACCACGGGAGACGGAGAGACCCGGACCCTCCAGCATGCGACGCCCGCAGGATGCCCCTCGCACACCACGGGAGACGGAGAGACCTGGAGCAACAGGGAGACGACACCCCCGTCACGTGCGGGAGCGACCATCCAGCGACGAGGGGGGCAGCCACAGGCCCCCGTCATATCCGAGCCAGGACACCACTACCCAGGACACCACTACCCAGGACACCACTACCCAGGACACCACTACCCGGGACAGCACTACCCAGGAAGACGAAATACCGGACAGTGACTCAGAGTGGATGGGTGGAGACGAACCCCCACCCCAAAGTGCCATGGAGTCAGAGTGGGACGAAGAGCACGACACAACGCCACTGCTGTCACCAACACCCTCCACCATCGCAGAAACGCTCACCTTGGTTGGGCACTTTAGTGATGAGGCGTCTGGTACACTCACTGGTGCGCACAACACAGCCGTCCCGGTACAGCAGGTGGAGGTAGGAGCAGCAGAGGGGCCGGGCGGTCGGAGGGCAGCCCAGCCCAAGCGAACATCTGCCGCCCAGATGGATCCCGGGTTCCTGGAGTTACCACACCCACACATAGATCCGATGCAACCACCGACCCGGAGACGAGCGAAGAGGGTGACGGCCGGCTTGCGGCGGCTGCAGTCGCAGGTGGAGGAGTCCACCCGCGTCCAGGGGCTGGGAGTGGTGCCGGTCATGCGTGCCACCCAGGCTGACACCGCACGGGTGGCGTCCACGGTGGAGGCAATGGGTGCAACGGTGTCAGACATGGGGAACGGTTTGCGAGGCCTGGAGCTTTCCGTGCAGGCGGCGTCTGTGGCCCAGGACACGGCTGCCCTCTCACAGGAGGCCATGAGCCAGTGCCAGCGCCAGATGGCAGAGGCGCTCAACACCATAGTCCGGTCTCAGCAGGCCATAGCCCAGTCTCTGCAGGCCATGGCCCAGTCTCTGCAGGCCATGGCCCAGTCTCAGCAGGCCATCGCTGAGGGCATCGGCGCCAGTGGCCATGTGCGAGCCGGCGTCGCACTGTCACAGACAGGGTTTTCCAACCCCCTGGGCTCCATGGCTGCAAACCTGCAGACCCCTGTCGATACCAGCACGGGCCTCCAGGACTGGCAGCGCCAGATGTCGGGGGGGCGTCGGATGGCCAGTCCGTTCGCATCCCCCACCCATGTAGAGGCCTGGGGGCCATCGGGCACCCCGAGGGAGGAGGAGGTGGTGTGGTCCGTCCCGGCTCCCCCGGTAGGGGAGGTCCCGGAACACCGCGACACCTCGGACTCCCCCCCTACCGTCCCAGGTGCATCGGGTGGGCAACGGGCAGGACAGGCTGGCAGCTCGCCATCCCAGTCGCCCGGGCCGCAGCCTGGCCCATCTAGGCCAGGACGCCCCAGGAAACGGCCGCCAAAGGGATCCCGTGTCAGAAGGCAGGAATCACAGGAGTCCACCTCCAGTTCTGCTGTACCGTCTGGGGAACCACGTAGACGTAGTCAAAGGGCCCGTAAGGCCAAACAATTAGACACTGAGTAAGTTGGCACGGGTGCAGGGTACAGATGAGTTTTAGGGGCTAGAGCATGTGCATGAACTCGTTTGGTTATTAAAGTCAATGTTACACCTACCGAAGCTGCCTTTGTGCTCTGTCCAAAGCGTGCGGGGGTGTCATGTACGTTGAGCGCAAGTGTGTGTGTGAGGGGTGGTCTTACCTCAGCCCCAGGTGAGTCTGCCCCCTTCCCCCTGGGCCGCCATCAACATCCCCCCGGGCAGAGGACGGGACCGTGCGCTGCAGTGTCCCAGCCGCATGCAGGGATGGTCCGGGTGGATGGTGGTACTGTGGCCATGGGTCAGACATAGTCCAACGATGTGGAGCCTGGAGCTCACCGCAGGGCGGGTTGTCATCATCCTCCATGGCCTGCAATAGACACGCGTCCACCCGCAACTGTGTGAGCCCGGCCCGTTGTGCCGCAGTTGGATCGGCAGTGGGGGGGGGGTGGTGTGCATGCGGGTGGGGTGGGTGGGGTTGGGGAGGGGGGTGAGGGTGCTGGGTGGGTGGATGGGTGGGGGGTGTGGGTGGTCGGCTGTTGCCATGGTGTGCGGTCTGTGGCCATACTACCCGATTCCCACGCCCATCTAGTCAGTGAAGCGGGCGGCTAGCAGTCTGTCCCGTGCCCGCTGGGCCAGCCGGTAACGGTGGATAGCCACCCGCCTGTGTCTACCCCGTCTGCCCTGACCATTGCCCCCATCCCCCTCATCTGGGGAGGACTGCGCCTCTTCCTGCTGCTCCTCCACTCCGCCCTCCTCTGCCTGCGGTACATCGCCCCTCTGCTGGGCTATATTGTGCAGGACGCAGCACACGACAATGATGCGGCCGACCCTATCTGACCGATACTGGAGGGCGCCCCCAGAGAGGTCCAGGCACCTGAAACGCATCTTCAGCACGCCAAAGCACCTCTCTATCACTCCCCTTGTCGCTACATGGGCATCATTGTAGCGGTTCTCCGCCTCATTGCGTGGCCTCCGTATAGGCGTCATCAGCCACGATCGCAATGGGTAGCCCCTGTCGCCCAGCAACCAGCCCCTCAGCCGGGGATGGCGTCCCTCGTACATGCTGGGGATGGATGACCGCGACAACACGTATGAGTCGTGTACACTGCCTGGGTAACGGGCGCAGACTTGCAGGATCATCATGCGGTGGTCGCAGACCACCTGTAATTTCATCGAATAGGTCCCCTTCCTATTGTTGAACACGGCCCTGTTATCTGCAGGTGGCCGCACGGCGACGTGCATCCCATCGATCGCGTCCTGGACCATGGGGAACCCGGCCACGGCAGAGAAGCCCACGGCCCGGGCATCTTGGCTGGCCCGGTCCACAGGGAAGTGGATGTAGCGGTGCGCCATGGCATATAGGGCATCTGTCACTGCCCGGATGCACCGATGCACCGATGTCTGCGATATGCCGGACAGGTCCCCACTCGGTGCCTGGAATGACCCCGTTTACATAAAAGTTCAGGGCCACCGTAACCTTGACGGACACGGGGAGAGGGTGTCCCCCGCCAGTGCCACGCGGTGACAGGTGTGCCAGCAGGTGGCAGATGTGTGCCACGGTTTCCCTCCTCATCCGGAGTCTCCTCCTGCATTCCCGGTCCGTGAGGTCCTGGTATGGCTGCCGGGGCCGGTACACACGGGGCGACCTCTTGTGCCTCCGTTGCCGTGGGGCCGCAACGTCCTCCACCCCCTCCTCGTCCTGTCGGTCAGGTGTCCCTCCAGCCTGGGCGGCTGCCGCCTGCCCCTCTGCGACACCCTCTCTGGCACGCTCCTCCTCCTCCTCCTCATCCAGGGCAACATGGACATTAGCGGCTGCCGCCACGGCGGCCAACATCGCTGGATGATCGGAAAACATGACGGCCTGGTTGGGGGGGGGCGACATGTCATCATTGCCCATATCCCCTCCTTACCCCCAGCCAGGTGGCATGGACCACATGGGTCCAACTTTTGGAGGCTGGCACCTGGCCAGGTGGACCAACTCACTTGCCCTCGCACCCCCCCTCCCCGGCACGGACCCCCACCCATCCCCCTCCCCGGCACGGACCCCAACCTCCTCCCCGGCACGGACCCCCCATCCCCCCATCCTCCTCCCCGGCACGGACCCCCCCCCATCCCCCTCCCCGGCATGGACCCCCCCCCATCCCCCTCCCCGGCACGGACCCCCCATCCCCCTCCCCGGCACGGATCCCCTCCCCCATCCTCCTCCCCGGCACGGACCCCCCATCCCCCTCCCCGGCACGGACCCCCCCACCATCCTCCTCCCCGGCACGGACCCCCCCCATCCCCCTCCCCGGCACGGACCCCAACCTCCTCCCCGGCACGGACCCCCCATCCTCCTCCCCGGCACGGACATCCCCCATCCCCCTCCCCGGCACGGACCCCCCCCATCCCCCTCCCCGGCACGGACCCCCCATCCCCTCCCCCTCCCCGGCACGGACCCCCCCCCATCCTCCTCCCCGGCACGGACCCCCCATCCTCCTCCCCGGCACGGACCCCCCCCCATCCCCCTCCCCTGCACGGATCCCCCCCCAATCCCCCTCCCCGGCACGGACCCCAACCCCCTCCCCGGCACGGACCCCCCCCATCCCCCTCCCCGGCACGGACCTCCCACCCCATCCTCCTCCCCGGCACGGACCCCCCATCCTCCTCCCCGGCACGGACCCCCCCCCCCATCCCCCTCCCCGGCACGGACCCCAACCTCCTCCCCGGCACGGACCCCCCATCCTCCTCCCCGGCACGGACATCCCCCAACCCCCTCCCCGGCACGGACCCCCCTCCCGGCACTCCCCCGGAGCCCAGCCCACTCTAACCACCCCTCCCGCCGCTCACACACACACACAACCCGAGACACACCTCTCCCCACACATTCAGACTGCGGCCACGCCATTGCCTGCCCAGAGCCAACCCCCCAGGCCGTCACCCACCTCCACGCTGGTCGGCGTGAACCTGGAGCACAGGTTCACGCCGATGAAAAGGAGGGTTGATGACCGTTCACGTCGACGGGACTTCGGCCCATCCAGAAGGGAGAATATCGGCAGGCAGAAAATCGGCTGCCTTGCGCAGACCCGTGACATTCTCCGCGGCAGCGGCGCCATTAACGCCCCGCCGACTTTTCTCCCTTCGGAGACTTCGGCAACCGGCGGGGGCGGGATTCACGGCGGCCAACGGCCATTCTCCGACCCGCTGGGGGGTCGGAGAATGACGCCCCAGGACTTCGACATTTGTAATGCGCTGGCAGAATCTCTGTCGTGTCCCATATCAGTCCCCAACAAAATTGTAAAAGTAATATTGCACCAAGGAATCACAGACAAGAGTAGGGAAAATTGATAATGGAGAAACATGAAGGCTTTGTGTCTGAATGCACAAAGCATTCGGATCAAAATTAATGAGTTAACAGTGCGAACAAACAAGCGGGTATGATTTGGTGGTGAGTACTGAGACATGGTTACATAGAATCATAGAATTTTCAATGCAAAGAGAGGCCATTCGGTCCATTGAGTCTGCACCGGCTCTTGGAAAGAGCACCCTACCCAAGCCCACGCCGCCACCCTATCCCCATAACCCAGTAACAGCACCCAACCTTTTGGACACTAAGGAGCAATTTGGCATGGCCAATCCATTTAACTTGCACATCTTTGGACTGTGGGAGGAAACTGGAGCACCCGGAAGATACCGATGCAGACACGGGGAGAAAGTGCAAACTCCACACAGTCACCCGAGCTGTGAGGCAGCAGCGCTAACCACTGTGCCACCATGCCACCCTAAGGAAACCAGGTCGGGGAAGAGTAAACATAGCATGATGGAATTTCAGTTTGAGGGCAAGAAACTGGGGTTTGACACTCTCATTCTGGAGTTAAACAAAGGTAAAGTTTAACCCTAGTGGACTGGGCAGGAAGACTAAAAGGCAAGACAGTTGATGAGCAGTGGTAGTTGTTTAAGGAGATATTTGATTTATCCCAACTAAAATGACAGGGGGATGGGAACCAATGTATGTATGAAGTCAGAGGGAAGTAAGGTGGGGCAGAAACAAAAAGGCAGCAAAGGGATCCTGAATTCAGAAAAGGAGGAGCCTCCGCTCTTGACCTTGTCCAACAGGTATTAGGGTACTTTTTTCCCTGTGTGGGTGAGGAAATGGGCTGTAGGGATCTTATAGAAACACATAAAATTAAGAAGGGAATAGATAAGGTAGAAGCAAGGAGGTTGTTTCCACTGGCGGCTGAAACTAGAACTAGGGGGCATAGCCTCAAAATAAGGGGTAGCAGATTTAGGACTGAGTTGAGGAGGAACTTCTTCACCCAAAGGGTTGTGAATCTGTGGAATTCCCTGTCCAATGAAGCAGTTGATGCTCCTCGTTAAATGTTTTTAAGGCAAAGGTAGATAGATTTTTGAACAGTAAAGGAATAAAAGGTTACGGTGAACGGGTGGGTAAGTGGAGCTGAGACCACAAAAAGACCAGCCAAAGGGCAGCACAGTGGCGTAGTGGGTTAGCCCTGCTGCCTCACGGCACCAAGGTTCCAGGTTCGATCCCGGCTCTGGGTCACTGTCCATGTGGAGTTTGTACATACTCCCTGTGTTTGCATGGGTTTCGCCCCCTCAACCCAAAAGATGTGCAGGCTAGGTGGATTGGCCACGCTAAATTGGAAAAAAGAATTGGGTACTCTAAATTTATTTTAAAAAAAGATCAGCCATGATCTCCTTGAATGGCAGAGCAGGCTCGAGGGGCCAGATGGCCTACTCCTTCTCCTAGTTCTTATGTTCTTATGAAAAGTGGAAGGCAGAGAAACCACAGACAAAAATCAAAGAGGGCCACATTACATCATAATTCTAAAAGGGCAATAAATGTCCAAAAACAAGCCTGAAGATTCTGTGTCTCAATGCGAGGGCCATTTGTAATAAGGTTGATTAATTAACTGCACTGACAATCATTAATGGATATGATGTAATTGGAATCATGGAGACCTGGCTCCAGGGTGACCAAGGATGAGAGGAGGATCTGGCAGGGTTCGTTAAGGGCAGACAGCTGTCGTCAAATGTGCAGTGGTTACTGACTGCTGCTTTCTCCAGCAAAGGGAAGGGAGTTGGAGGTGGTGGCGCTTTTGATGCGGAGAAGACGTTTAATCGGGTGGAGTGGAGTTATCTGATTGCAGTGTTGGAGAAGTTTGGGATTGGGCCGAAGTTTGTGGCATGGGTGAAGTTGCTGTATAAGGACCCGATGGCGAGAGTGCGCACAAACGATATGAATTCAGAGTATTTTATGTTGCACCGAGGAACGAGGTAGGGATGCCCCATTTCCCCCTTCTGTTTGCGTTAGGGATAGAGCCCTTGGCCATTGTGCTGAGGAGCTCGGAGTTGTGGAAGGGGATAGTGAGGGGTGGGATGGGTGTGGAGCCTCGGGTGTTCTTGTATGCGGACGATTTGTTGCGATACATTTTGGAGCCGGGCTCCTCGGTGGGCGTCATAATGAGTTTCCTTCAAAGATTTGGGGCATTTTCGGGGTATAAGCTGAACTTGGGGATAAGTGAGTATTTTGTGGTTTCCACTCCAGGGTCAGGGCAGGGCAATTGCCATTCCGTGTGACAGCGTCTCGTTTTATGATTTGGGGGTGCAGGTGGTTAGGGACTGGGCAGGTCTTTGGAAGTTGAATTTTTCAAGTTGGTGGGGAGGGTGAAGGCAGATTTGTTGAGGTGGGATAATCTTCCTCCGTTGTTGACAGGCCGGATACAGGCAGTGAAGGTGAACATTTTACTGCGTTTTTTGTTTTTACTTCAGTGCCGGCCAGTCTTTTTGCCTAAAGCATTTTTACACGGGGTGGATAGGCTGATTTTTTATTTGTCTGGGTGGGAAAGTAGCTAGGTGCTAAAGTAACAGTGTTGTTGTGGTAGGGGATTTTAATTTCCTCTATATTAGAACAAAGAACAAAGAATAAGTACAGCACAGGAACAGGCCCTTTGGCCCTCCAAGCCCGTGCCGACCATGCTACCCGTCTAAACTAAACGCTTCTACACTTCCAGGATCCGTATCCCTCTATTCCCATCCTATTCATATATTTGTCAAGATGCCCCTTAAACGTCACTATCGGCCCTGCTTCCACCACCTCCTCCGGCAGTGTGTTCCAGGCACCCACTACCCTCTGTGTAAAAAACTTACCTCGTAGATCTCCTCTAAACCTTGCCCCTCGCACATTAAACCTATGCCCCCTAGTAATTGACCCCTCTACCCTGGGAAAAAGTCTCTGACTAGCCACTCTGTCCATGCCCCTCATAACTTTGTAGACCTCTATCAGGTCATCCCTCAACCTCCTTCGTTCCAGTCAGAACAAACCAAGTTTATTCAACCTCTCCTCATAGCTAATGCCCTCCAGACCAGGCACCATCCTGGTAAATCTCTTCTGCACCCTCTCTAAAGCCTCCACATCCTTCTGGTAGTGTGGTGACCAGAATTGAACACTATACTCCAAGTGTGGCCTAACTAAGGTTCTATACAGCTGCAACATGACTTGCCAATTTTTATACTCAATGCCCCGGCCAATGAAGGCAAGCATGCCGTATGCCTTCTTGACTACCTTCTCCGCCTGTGTCGCCCCTTTCAGTGACCTGTGGACCTGTACTCCTAGATCTCTTTGACTTTCAATACTCTTGAGGGTTCTACCATTCACTGTATATTCCCTACCTGTATTAGACCTTCCAAAATGCATTACCTCACATTTGTCCGGATTAAACTCCATCTGCCATCTCTCCGCCCAAGTCTCCAGACAATCTAAATCCTGCTGTATCCTCTGACAGTCCTCATCACTATCCGCAATTCCACCAACCTTTGTGTCGTCCGCAAACTTACTAATCAGACTATAGTTACATTTTCCTCCAAATCATTTATATATACTACGAACATCAAAGGTCCCAGCACTGATCCCTGCGGAACACCACTAGTCACAACCCTTCAATCAGAAAAGCACCCTTCCATTGCTACTCTCTGCATTCTATGACCTAGCCAGTTCTGTGTCCATCTTGTCAGCTCACCCCGATCCCGTGTGACTTCACCTTTTGTACCAATCTGCCATGAGGGACCTTGTCAAAGGCCTTACTGAAGTCCATATAGACAACATCCACTGCCTTAACTGCATATTGACTGGGGCTCACTTAGTGCTAGGGGCCTGGATAGGGCAAAGTTTGTAAGGTGTATCCAGGAGGGCTTCTTGATGAAATATGTAGAGAGTCCAACTAGGGAAGAGGCCTGGACTGGGGGTGAGGTTTCAGTCAGGGAACATTTTGGGAGTAGTGACCACAAATCCGTAAGTTTTAAGGTACTTTTGGATAGGGTTCCCCTCGCGTTAAGGTGCTAAACTGGGGAAAGGCAAATTACAATAACATTAGACAGGAATTGAAGAATTTGGAGTGGGTGCGGCTGTTGGAGGGTAAATCAACATCGGACATGTGGGCTGATTAGGATTCAGGAAATTCACATTCCTGAGAGAACGAAGGATAAGTATGGGAAGTTTAGGGAGCGTTGGATGACGAGGGATATTGTGAACCTTGTCAAAAAGAAAAAAGATGCTTTTGTACGGTTGAGAAGGGTGGGTACAGTCAAAACCCTTGAGGAGTATAAAGAAAGTAGGAAGGTATTGAAGAGGGAAATTAGGAAGGGTAGGAGGGGTCATGAAAAGTCCTTGGCAAGTAGGAGGAAGGTGAATCCCAAAGCTTTTTATTTATATATAAAAAGCAAGAGGGTGACCAGGGAAAGTATTGGACCACTTAAGGACAGTGGGGGGAATCTATGTGTTGAACCAGAGGAATCTATGTGTTGAGCCAGTTGGGGCAGCATGGTAGCATTGTGGATAGCACAATTGCTTCACAGCTCCAGGGTCCCAGGTTCGATTCCGGCTTTGGTCACTGTCTGTGCGGAGTCTGCACATCCTCCCCGTGTGTGCGTGGGTTTCCTTCGGGTGCTCCGGTTTCCTCCCACAGTCCAAATATGTGCAGGTTAGGTGGATTGGCCATGATAAATTGCCCTTAGTGTCCAAAATTGCCCTTAGTGTTGGGTGGGATTACTGGGCTATGGGGATCGGGTGGAGGTGTTGACCTTGGGTAGGGTGCTCTTTCCAAGAGCCGGTGCAGTCTCGATGGGCCGAATGGCCTCCTTCTGCACTGTAAAATTCTATGTAAAATTCTATGTAAATGGGCAAGGTACTAAATGAATACTTTGCATCAGTGTTCACGAAAGAAAGGGACTTTGTGGAAGATGACTCTTGGGTAGGGTGTGTGGACAGTCTGGATCATGTTAACATCGAAAAGGAGGAGGTATTGGGTCTTTTAAAATATATTAAGCTGGATAAGTCTCCTGGGCTGGATGGGATTTACCCCAGAATACTGAGAAAAGCAGGGAGGAAATTGCTGGTGCCTTAACTGACATCTTTGTACCCTCATTGGCTACAGGTGAGATCCCAGAGGACTGAAGAATAGCTAATATGGTACCGCTGTTTAAGAAACGTAGTAGGGATAATCATGGAAACTATAGGCCGGTGAGCCTCACAACGGTAGGTAAATTATTGGAGAGAATTCTCAGGGACAGGATTTATACCCATTTGGAAACAAATGAACTCATTAGCGATAGACAGCATGGTTTTGTGAAGGGCAGGTCGTGCCTCACTAACTTGATCAAATTTTTTGAGGAGGTGACAAAGATGATTGATGAGGGCAGGGCGGTGGATGTTGTTTACATGGATTTCAGTAAAGCCTTTGACAAGGTGCCTCGTGGCAGACTGGTGCAAAAGATGAAGTCACACTGGATCAGAGGTGAGGTGGTAACGTGGATACAGAACTGGCTCGGTCACAGAAGGCAAAGGGTAGCAGTAGAAGGGTGGTTTTCTGAATGGAAAGTTGTGACTAGTGGTGTTCCACAGGGATCCACAGGGGCCTCTGTTGTTTGGAGTATACATAAACGATTTGGAGGAAAATGTAGCTGGTTTGATTAGTAAGTTTGCAGATGACATTAAGGTTGGTGGAGTGACAGATAGTGTTGAGGATTATCAGCGGCTTCTGATTTCCTAAGCATTTCCCCATTTAGAAAATAGTCTATGCCTCCATTCCTCCTTCCAAAGTGCATAACCTCACGCTGTTCCACACTGTATTCCATCTGCCACTTCTTTGCCCACTCTCCTAGCCTGTCCAAGTCCTTCTGCAGCCCGCCTGCTTCCTCAATACTACCTGTCACTCTGCAGATCTTTGTATCATCTGCAAACTTAGTAACAGTGCCTTCAGTTCCTTCCTCCAGATCATTAATGTATATTGTGAAAAGTTGTGGTCCCAGCACAGACCCCTGAGGCACACCACTAGTCACCGGCTGCCATCCTGAAAAATACCCCTATATCCCCACTCTCTGCCTTCTGCCAGTCAGCCAATCCTCTAACCATGCCAGGATCCTACGCTTAACACCCTGGTCTCTTAACTTATTTAACAGTCTCCTATGCGGCACCTTGTCAAAGGCCTTCTGGAAATCGAAATAAAGCACGTTTGTATTTCTTTTTGCATAATGGTTTACAATTTGGAATGCGCTTCCTGAAACGATGGCGGAAGGAGATTCAGGAGGAACTTTCAAAAGTGAGTTCGATAAATGCTTGACAGAAAGAAAATGCAGCGCAGGGGGAAGGGCAGGGGAGTGGGACCAATTGGAGACTTCATTCAAAGAATGAGTACAGATACAATGGACCAAATGGCTGCCTCCCGTGTGGTATTATTCTGAGTATATTCGAAGAACAGATGAAATGTGTAATTTTTTTTAAAAACTGCAATAATTAATAAGTATGGACTTGAACAGCTTTTCATAGTTTGAGTTAATTGCATTTAGATGGTTGAAAAGCGTTACGCTATCTATTACTGCACCTGGTTATGACATGTCTGTTTTTTGGGCTTTTGGGAAAGAAGACACTGAGATGGCTGGCTAATGAGCTGAAAAATTACTATGAGAAACATTTGAAGAGGCTGAATATTAAGCAGAGCAGAACGCAGGTTATTAAACTGAAATACCTGGAGAATATGAATGAACAAATCATAAACATAATTCTTTACTGGAGGACTGCGTAGGCTCACTGACAAAGTTGCTATCTAGGCAACTGAGTTAACCGAGTGCAAACGGCAAGACCTAACTTACAATGGATGAAAATATTATATAGATAAATGACTGGATTGTCAGTGCTTTATAGTCAATTTGAATTTCTACAAATGTTTCTCGCTAACTTTGATATTCATTCTGTAGCAAGGATGCATTAATATTTATCAGATTAACATAATCATTAAATCATTGGGGATGATTTAAGAAACATTAAAGCCCTAAATTTGATGAATAATCCCTTGGAAGAATGCATTAACTTTTATATCTTGAGTCATATACTTATATCCCCAGAGTATTTAAACAGACACAAACTGCATTTTGTGAAATGAAGGAGGTAGAATTTTGTGTGGAAAATACAAAGTTTGTGCTGAAGATGCCATTCCTCTGAAGTCAATATGCTATGGCTTTAAAGCCCATGAACAGTCTCCTGGATTGCCAATTTCTCTTTTGAATTGCAACTCCAAAATGTCTATGAAACCCTTTGTACAATCTGATTCATAAATTGAGTCTTCCCGTTTAAATTGGGTTTATTTGTTAAAGGCACTATAAGGTCTTGAAACCTGTCACCATCCAATTAATCCAGACATTGCATAGCAGTTGGTGCCCATATGTAGCAGATCGGGGACAACATTCAGGCTTGGGCTGACAGGTGGCAAGTAACATTTGCACCACATAAGTGCCAGGCAATGACCATCACCAACAAGAGAAAATCCAACTATTGCCCCTTGACATTCAATGGCATTACCATCGCTGAATTCCCCTCTATCGACATCCTGGGAGTTACCATTGACCAGAAATTGAATTGGACCAACCATATAAATACTGCAGCTACAAGAGCAGGTCAGAGGCTAGGAATCCTGCAGTGAGTAACTCATCTTCTGATCCATCATCTACAAGGCACAAGTCAGGAGTGTGATGGAATATTCTCAATTTGCCTGGATGAGTGCACCTCCGACAACACTCAATAAACTCAACACCATTCAAAACAAAGCAGCCTGATTGATTGGCACCCCATCCATCACCTGAAACCTCCCTTCATCTCTGATGCACAGTGACAGCAATGTATGTCATCTGCAAAATTCATTGAGGCAACTCACCATGGCTCCTTTGACAGAACCTTCCAATCCCATGACTTTTACCAACTATCAGGACAAGGGCAGCAGCTGCATGGGAACATCGTCACCTGCAGATTCTCCTCAATGCCACTCACCATTCTGACTTGGAACTATATCGCCGTTCCTTCACTGCCGTGTCTTCACACCCATGTCTTGTGAAAGAATTTTAAAAATTCTCTCTCCAGATGCTGAGAAGGTCTTTGAAAGCGTGGAATGAGCCTTCTCATGAGAAATGCAAACTTTTCCTTGGCTTTGAATCTCTGGCTGCCAGATTCTCCCAAGAGGAGATTATGTTTTCATTGAATTTACAGTGCAGAAGGAGGCCATTCGGCCCATCGAGTCTGCACCGGCTCTTTGAAAGAGCACCCTACCCAATCCCACACCTCCACCCTATCCCCATAACCCAGTCACCCCACCCAACACTCAGGGCAACTTTGGACACTAAGGGCAAGTTTAGCATGACCAATCCACCTAACCTTCACATCTTTGGACTGTGGGAGGAAACCGGAGCACCCGGAGGAAACCCACGCACACACGGGAAGGATGTGCAGACTCCGCACAGACAATGAACCAAGCCGGGAATCGAACCTGGGACCCTGGAGCTGTGAAGCAGTTGTGCTAACCACCATGCTACCGTGCTGCCCGTGCTACCGTGTTTGTCAAAGATACGAATCATCTCGACATTTGGAAAATATTCTGAATCTTTCACCACTAATACTTGCCTTGTATATGCTGTTGAACTATGTGATCAATAATAACAGATTGAAAGCTGTGGTCCCGGACAAGGTTTTATCCTCTTTGGTGTTGGAATCTTCTTTTGTTTGATTATTTAAGGATATTGGTCTTTAGATGTTCAGACAACTCTTAAACGATACTACTTAAATCCTAATATATAATTCTAAACTTGGCACAATTCATGAGAACATCAATAGATTGGCTAATCTCTACATTCTCACTGGGCTGATTCAGTGCTTTAAAAATGAATATTCTTCTGTTTCTGCCCCCTTTCAAAGGTTCAGTGTGTTTTTCTTGGCCCACCTTTCTGGCACTGAATTGGCAGATCCTTCACTTCACTTGGATTGATAAATGTCTGCTGATTAAACTTCATTGTTGCAGTATTCACATGGAGCTGCCTGTCATCCGTAACTGCCTATATTTACTAATTCTCTACAATTTTGTTAAATTTTAAAGTACCCAATTCTTTTTTGTCCAATTAGGGGCAATTTAGCATGGCCAATCCACCTACCGTGCACATCTTTGGGTTGTGGGGGTGAGACCCACGCAGACAGGGGGAGAATGTGCAAATGCCACACGGACACTGACCCGGGTCCTCGGTGCAGTAGGGCACTGTGCCTCCTTGATGCACTATCAATTATACGAGACGAGAGTAGAGAGTAATCGAGGCTTTATTAAGCAGAGATGTGTTGCCTCCTGCAGCTGCTGCCGAAATGGCTGCAGCTCGGTGAGCACACACATTTATACTCTGCCTACTGGGCGGAGCCAGCAGGCAGGGATCTACCCAGTACCTGTAGTACAGGAGCCTTACCTTATTACATCTCATATGTGATATATACAACAGTGGTGACTATCGCATTCACCCCCTGTTAGAAAAGAGTCCAGCAGGGGTGGTGGAAAACTATTTACATGCATTTTAAGGTTAACATTTTGGGGAAAGTTCACAAATTCAGCCGATCGGGTGCCTTGATCCTCCGTTGTGAGCGCCGCAGTCCCGGTGGTGATGCAGGCGTCAGCTCGGTCGCCGGCGACTCCGAGAGCGTGTAGACCTCATCTTCATCCCCACGTAGGACCAAGGGGAGGACGGATCGTCCTGGAGCGGGGGCTGTGGTGCGGTGTGCTGGGGGGGAGGAAGAGTGCCGCCGGGCAGTGGGGGGGGGGGGACCCAGCTGGTGCCAGGTCTCTGAGGGAGACTGTCTTGGCGGCCGTCGGGGTACGCTGCGGGTTTGCATGGACTAGCTGTGCCCTCTCGACCAACAGGTCCGCCTTGTGGAGCCGCATGTGCTTGCGGAGGAGAACCGGTCCTGGAGCCAGCCACGTTGGGAGTGAAACCCCGGAGGTGGACGTCCTGGGGAAGGCAAGGAGACGTTCATGGGGGGTTTCATTAGTCGCAGTGCAAAGTAGCGATCAGATGAAGTGAAGGACGTCAGGGAGGACCTCCTGCCAGCGGGAGACCAGGAGATTTTTGGACCGTAGGGCCAGCTGGGCGGCCTTCCAGACTGTCCCATTCTCCTGCTCCACCTGCCCATTTCCCCGGGGGTTGTAGCTGGTCGTCCTGCTCGAGGCAATGCCCTTGCTGAGCAGGTGCTGATGCAGCTCATCGCTCATAAAGGAGGATCCCCGGTCGCTGCGGATGTAGGCGGGGAAACCGAACAGGGCGAAGATGGTGTTGACGGCTTTGATGACGGTGGCAGACGTCATATCGGGGCATGGGTCGGCGAAGGGGAATCTGGAGTATTCGTCGACCACGTTAAGGAAGTACATGTTTCGGTCGGTGGAGGGGAGGGGCCCTTTGAAATCCACGCTGAGGCATTCAAAGGAGCGGGAGGCCTTCACTAGATGCCTACGGTCTGGCCGTTAGAAATGCGGTTTGCACAAACCGGCCGGACTGGCCACCCCCCCCCCCCCCCCCCCCGCCCGCACCCTGCGCACAGCAGGAGAACGCGGGGACCGAGCGAGGACCGAGCCAGCGGCAGAGACCGACCCCTACACCCTCCCCTGCACAGCAGGAGGACGCGGGGACCGAGCGAGGACCGAGCCCGCGGTGGGGACCCACCCCACCCCCTCCCCTGCACGGCAGGAGAACGCGGGGACCGAGCCAGCGGCGGGGACCCACCCCACCCCCTCCACTGCACGGCAGGAGAACACGGGGACCGAGCGAGGACTGAGTCCGCGGTGGGGACTGACCCCACCCCCTCCACTGCACGGCAGGAGAATGCGGGGACTGAGCGAGGACCGAGCCTGTGGCGGGGACTGACCCCCCTCCCCCTCCCCTGCACAGCAGGAGGACGCGGGGACCGAGCGAGGACCGAGTCCGCGGTGGGGACTGACCCCACCCCCTCCACTGCACGGCAGGAGAACGCGGGGACCGAGCGAGGACCGAGCCAGCGGCGGGGACTGACCCCACCCCCTCCACTGCACGGCAGGAGGACGCGGGGACCGAGCGAGGACCGAGCCAGCGGCGGGGACTGACCCCACCCCCTCCACTGCACGGCAGGAGGACGCGGGGACCGAGCGAGGACCGAGCCAGCGGCGGGGACTGACCCCACCCCCTCCACTGCACGGCAGGAGGACGCGGGGACCGAGCGAGGACCGAGCCAGCGGCGGGGACTGACCCCACCCCCTCCACTGCACGGCAGGAGAACGCGGGGACCGAGCGAGGACCGAGTCCGCGGTGGGGACTGACCCCACCCCCTCCACTGCATGGCAGTAGAACGCGGGGACCGAGCGAGGACCGAGCCAGCGGCGGGGACCGACCCCACCCCCTCCCCTGCACAGCAGGAGAACGCGGGGACCGAGCGAGGACCGAGCCAGCGGCGGGGACCGACCCCACCCCCTCCCCTGCACAGCAGGAGGACGCGGGGACCGAGCGAGGACCGAGCCAGTGGCAGGGACCGAGCCAGTGGCAGAGACTGAGCCAGCTGCTGGGACCGAGCCAGCGGCGGGGACCGACCCCACCCCCTCCCCTGCACAGCAGGAGAACGCGGGGACCTAGCCGGGAGGCGGACCAAATTCAATAGAGCGAAAGCAGCTCTTCACAAGAGCAACGTGCGTTTTGGTATGCTGTACCCAGCGAAACTCTGGGAGGGATGCGGCACCACCAGCCCAGCCCCCCCTCTCTCGTTCCCCCCCTGCCACGGCAAGCGCACCCTGAACAAAAAGCAAACCACTACCCGAGGGACCGCTTCAGGTGGGAGACCAGGCCCCAGCATGAGGGAACGAGAGTAGCGGAGAAGGGAGAGCAAGTGAGAGGAGTGCAGGGACAAAAGTGAGGTTACGGGAGAGGGGAGAAAAGGGGGGAAAGGGAGGGACACAGGTAAGGAGGGACAAACAAGGCTAGAAAGAGAATAACAATAAGGCTACTGTGGTGATGTGCATCAATGTAAATGCATGTAGGCTAGCTAGACACTAGATGGAGCACCAGAAACACTACACACACACTCAACCAATAGATCAAGTAGATAGGACACGACCAATAGACATTCATGATACACAAGGAGGTGACACGACCACAGGGGGACATTACACCAACCCATATATAAAGGACACCACACACATGATCTGCCTCTTTCCAATGGAGACAGTCAGTGAGCAGAGACACAGGGTTGATTCAATATTACACCCACCACGTGGATTGCAGCAACTGGTTAGTCAGTCTGGGTAGCTATAGTAGGATTAGCAGTCGTGTCGAACCCGAGTAATAGAAGTGTAAATAGTTTAATAAATGTGTTGAAGTTAGCTCGACGTCTGAACCTTCCTTTGTCAAGTGCACCACAAGGAAGCCGCTTATGTTACACCTACAACATAACAACTCAACCACCGTGCTACTTTGACTGTGAGCAGCCTCTAATTTCACAGCTGAAGGCTATTGCAAATGAAGAATTGGCCTTGTTAATTGTGAGAGCACTTCACAGCTACAGGTTGTGTTTGCTACTTAGTCTTGCTGGTGGCTGCAAATGCCTGGAGGCTGCTGTTGCTGTTGCCTTCCTTTTCTGTAGCTGGAAAGGAGGACAATTTTTTCTAAAGTACTTAAGTCCTGGAACACTGGGCTCAGGGGGACAATCTGATTTGAAGCAAGAAGATGTTGTGGGACCTACTGCACAACATTGATCCAAGTGGGCCACTTCATGATAGCGTTGAAGAAATCCTTTTGCAGATGACTGATGCTTTTGTTGCTGGTCTGGTGAGTGTTGCACGTAACTGGCACATCACCACGGGTTAAACATGCTGGAAGTCAAGGATGTTAAACTGCAACTTGAGCACCAATGGAATATGTGGATGCCAGAGTTTGGTTCCAGTGAGATTGGGCTGTGTGGGAGGGTCTGCACAGTACATCTCCTGGATGGAGAATGGCACTGAAAGGTGGAACAAGTAACACGTTGATGGACAGATCATTCCTATGACAAAGTTCTGGACATGATAACACATACCGTGTGTTTGTTTCTTTTGTGTGAAAATGAGCTACTATAGCTTTGTTAGGGTACCAAAATGGAACGGTGACGTTTCCTTGTTTAATGGTTAGTGTGATATGTGGAATGTTACATAGTTGATTTTCACATTTTTGTTACTATTGACCATTTAATAAACAAAATATTCTCAAGTGGCTTCTCGTGGGTAAACGTGCCATGACTCAGATGATGGTTACTGCACCGCATTTCAGTCACACTTTGAAGCCTGAACAGTTTGCCTGATCTCTAGAAGCAGCAGCACCATAGAGGCAGCAGCCAACAATCAAACACTCAAGAGCTGGGCTTCAGCACGGGGGATATCCTCGCGATCACTGGGTAAGTGTGTTGATCGGGGAGGGTACCTGAGCACGGGCTCACTAATGTTCCCGGCAGGGGTCTAGGGTTTAGGATCTAGTGGCTCCGACTGTGGCCAGGGGTGAGTGTGCAGAGCGAGGTTTTCCAGCACAACTGGCTTGCTGGATGGCACTCTGAGAGAAGGCAGGAGAAGGCTTGGGCAATTTGAGGGTCCCGGGGTGGAAGCCCTAACTGATTGTCGGTCTCTCTCCTTCTCCAATTCCTTGCAGATATAACAATATGGCTGGTGCTGTTGGTCCTGCAGAGGATGCCCTCACGGTATGGTGACAGTCGAGGCAGGCAGATGCCGGAGAAGGCAGCAGGGTTGACACAGGCTGCAGGCAGAACCCCATGTTCCGGGGCTCCGCCGCACACCCTGAAGACCCGGCCACCCAGACAGCATATGGCGCAGGACACTCCGTCTCAAGAAAGAGTGCAGCCCCTGTGCCATGTCCTCACAGACTTGGCACCCCGTGGAGGAGAACGATACCCTCTTCTCGTGGCCATGAAGATCACTGCTACCCTGAACCTCTATGCCACCAGTTTGTTCCAGGGTTCGAGAGGGGACTTGTGCGGCATTTCATAAGCTGCAGCCCATAAGTGCATCCGTGATGTCACGGATGCCATGTGTGCCCGTGCATCAGATTTTATCAGCTTTGAGCAGCTTTCAGCTGGACCAGGTCCACCAAGATGCCTGGGCTGCAGGATTTGCCACCATCGCCGGGGTGCTCCAGGTCTAGGGAACAATAGATTGCACACGTGCTGTCTTGCGCGTACCGGGACGTCAGGGAGTGCCCTTCATAACAGAAAGGGGTTCCACCCCCTGAATGTTCAACTCGTGTGCGACCACCACCTCTGGATCATGCACGTGTGCGCACGCTTCCCAGGGAGCGTGCATGACAGCTACATCCTGGGACACTCACGGATCCCTGCATCTTCGAGGACCACCCGGGATGATGCATTGGCTCTTGAGGGATAAGGGGTAGCCGCTGAGATCCTGGGTGATGACGCAAGTGCTGAGGCTGGAGATCAAGGCAGAGACCCGATATAACAAAGCCAATACTGCCACCCATGCTGTCATTGAGCGGGGCATCGGACTATTCAAAATGCGGTTCCAATGCTTGGGCTGCTCTGGTGGTGCACTGCAGTACACGCCACAGAGGGTCTCCCACTTTGTGGTGGTCTGCTGTGACCTCCGCAACCTGGCACAAAGTGTGACGGAAATGCGATGCAGTAATCATCATCTGAGACATGGCACGTTTACCCACGAGAAGCGGGGCGACATGCTGCTGGAGGAGGAGGGACAGGTGGTCTCATCAGAGGAGGAGCGGGAGGTGGACCAGGAGGGAATGGAGAATGAGCCCAGGGAGGACCTGCAGGAGGATGGAGAACATATGGCGATAAGGGTCCATCTGGTATGCCCGGAGGACCAGGGAGGTCCTCATCTCACTCAATTTTCATAGGAAGAGGCCATAGGACATAGGAGCAGAATTAGGCTAGCCAGCCCAATGAGTCTGCTCCACCATTTAATCATGGCTGATAATTTTCTCATCCCCATTCTCCTGCCTTCTCCGCATAACCCCTTATTCCCTTATTAATCAAGAACCTATCTATCTCTGCCTTATGAAAATCGCTTATTGTCACAAGTAGGCTTCAAATGAAGTTACTGAGAATGTGGCCCCTAGTCGCCACATTCCGGCGCCTGTTCGGGGAGGCTGGTACGGGAAGACATTTCAAGACATTTAAAGAGACTTTGTCCATCAGCTCACCCTCCCAATCATCCCCTTCCACCAAATCCCCCCTCCCCACCAAATCCCCAATCCTTCCTTCCCCCCATTCCTCTCCCCCGTATTCCCCTCCTTCCCACCCATTTGTTTCCTTCCTTCCCCTCCACCCCTCCCAACTACCCTGTTACACCCTTCAAGAGTCTGTCACATCACCGCAGCTCACAGCGGACCACCACAAAGCGGGAGACACTCTGCAGTGCACCACCAGAGCAGCCCAAGCATTGGAACCGCATTTTGAACAGTCCGATGCCCCGCTCAATGACAGCACGGATGGCAGTATTGGCTTTGTTATATCGGGTCTCTGCCTTGATTTCCAGCCTCAGCACTTGGGCCTGTGGAGGCACAGTCAGCGGGTCAATATACAAGGTTGGAGGGTGATGATCACGCGTTGTGAGGAAAGCTCTGGCGCTCCTCAGTTTATGCCGAAGTCTAATTCCCGTCTTTCTGCTGACAGCGCGCTCACACCCATCCTCTGACCGGGGTCTGCATTGGAGTGTTTGATCTTGGACCCCTGTGCTCAGGGGTTGGGGATGGGGTGCAGACGGGTCCGCAGTGAAGTTTAATGTGACACAGGCTTCCAATGTATCAGGTGTGATATGTTTTAATTGTGAACATTTGACATTTCCATTCCCCCGAGCTACAGATAGTGCCCCCCCCCCCCCCACCCGTGCCCAATCAGTTATCCTCAAACTTCTTTATCTTTCGTAGTCTACTGCTTTGTCTAGGGGTCTCCCCAGGATGCCCATCAGAGGTGGAGGCAGCCTGCTACTTTTTGCGCCCCGTGGCCTTTGATGCCCTTGGCGGATGTACTCTGGAGGGCCTGGAGCTGGGCTTCCTGGCCAAATAATCGGTGCCACTGTCACCGCCGTGCCACTCTGTTCTGCCTGCTGCCCTTGAGATGCGCCGGTGTCAGGTCAGGAGGGGGATTCGGAAGAACTGGAGACCACTGTTGTCTCCTTGGTGGCAGGACTCGGGTTGGACTCCAGTGCCTCCTCCTTCTTAATGGTGCCCTTAGACAGGGCCACTGTGGGTCCATGGGATAGAAGAGCAGCTGGAGTGAGCACCACAGTGTTCTGAGTCATCTGCCAGTGCTGGCGGCTCCCCATTGTCTGCACCATAGTGTCGACACCCTCAGCAATGGCCTCAGTGACTGGGCCATGCTCTACAGTGCCTCGGCAATGTTCACCTGCAAATGGGACATGTCCCTCAGAGCCTGGGACATGATGTCGAGACCCTCAGCCATGGCCATCACAGAAATTCCTTGGGCACCACCATTCAAGATGCGGATGTGGTGCTGCAGGCTTTCCACTGTGGTCGCCAACCTAGCAGTGCTGGCCTCAGTGACATGTGTTGTCGGCATCATCTCCTGCACCTGTAGTCTTTAGGACTGTTCCAAACGGCTATGTACTTCCTGGAATGTCGCTGACATCCCCTCCTGAATGTCAGGGTTGTACCCTATACTCTGCATCATCTCTCTGAATACCTTGTCCAGAGGTTCGGCATCTGACTGGGACTCAGCTGAGTCCTGGGATCCAGCAGGCCTCCGACTGCTGACTGTCTTGGATGTTTCTACCTCCACCTGATGTGCATCAGCAACTGTGTGGTGCTCACCTGATTGTGCCTCAGAAACATGTCCACTAATGTGACCAACCAAAGTGTGTGGCTCTGCGCTGGTGGAAGGTGGGATTGATAGCTGTGACATCTCGATGGTGGTCTCCTCGCAGCTCTCCTCTGAGGTGTACTCTTGGGTGGCAGGGGGGAGCGACTCCGGAATTCTCGGCTCCATCAAATGGAGATCCTGCGAGACAATGGATATGCGGTCAGTGAGAGGTTAGGATAGTTTTGTCTAACATGAACAACTTGTGGTAAACCACGTTATTGCATTATATGTATTGTATTATATTGTGCATGCCTGGGCTTGTCCAGGCTGGCTCCGCCTGTGGCTCCTCCCCTCGGGCTTCTGTATAAAGGTGGCAGGTCTCCACCTCCAGACCCAGTTTGGGTCCAGAGGCAGGAGGCTTGCTGTTTAGTGTATTAAAGCCTCAGTTACGTTCATCACTCGTCGAGTGTTACTGATGGTGTATCGACTTCCGGTTGTGGCTATGCGGAGCTAAGCTGCACGTTCGGCAGCTCCCGCTTGGAACGGACCTTTGGGCTCTTTTAAGGGCCCCCAACGGCATTTTTCCGACATTTCCCGGTGTGGGAAGAAGACTGCAACATTCCCCCGACAGTGTATGGCTTGGACCAGGAGCGGGGCAACTAAAAAAGTGGTGGTGAAGCCAAAGGAAGTGCAAGGGAAGAAGAGCAAGATGGCGGCAGGCGGGGACCAGGCAGCGTGGATGCGGTGGGCGCAGAAGCAGCAGGAGCTTATCCAGCGCTGCTTCAGGGAGCTCAAAGCGGACCTGCCGGAGCCGGTGAAGGCTTCTATTGATAAGCTGCTGGAGACCCAGGCGGCCCAGGGGGTGGCGATCTGCGAGGTCCGGCAAAAGATCTCAGATAACAAGGACGAGATCTTGGGCCTAGCACGAGGCGCTCCACAAGAAATGGCAGGAACGGTTTGAGGAGATGGAGGATCAGTAGAGGTGGAAGAATCTGCGGATCCTTGGCCTCCCGGAGGGGCTGCAGGGGTCGGACGTGGGGGCCTATGTGGTCACCATGTTAACCCCGCTGATGGGAGCGGGGTCCTTCCAGGGACCCCTGGAGCTGAAAGGGGCCCATAGAGTGCTTGGGCGAGGAGGCCCAAGGCTAACGAGCCGCCGCGGGCGGTGCTGGTGCGGTTTCATCGGTTCACTGATCGGGAGTGCATGCTCAGGTGGGCCAAGAAAGAGAGGAGCAGCAGGTGGGAGAATGCGGAGGTTCGAATATATCAGGACTGAAGCGCGGAGGTGGCGAAGAAGAGGGCCGGGTACAACCGGGCGAAGGCGGTGCTGCACAGGAAGGGGGTGAAATTTGGCATGCTGCAGCCGGCCGTCTGTGGGTCACCTACAAGGACCGGCACCATTATTTTGAGTCCCTGGAGGAGGCGTGGGCCTTTGTTCAGGCAGAGAAGCTGGACACAAACAGAGGGTCGGGATGGGGGGTTGGGCGTGGGGATGGTAGGGGATTGTTGTTGTTGTGTTACATTTTGAGGGGGGGGTTCTTTGTTCTTGTTTATTTTTGGTTCGGTGTGGGTGGGTTGGGCACTGTTTTGGTTGGGTCTGTCGGGTGGGCTCTTGGAGGGGGGCAAGTAAACGGAGTGGCCGGTAGGGGGGATGGGGCCCCGCAGGGGAGGGGGAGGCCCGAGTCTGGGGTGAGGGGACTGGGCCTGTAAAAGGAGCTGTGCCAGAGGAGTAGGGACCGGGCAGTTGGAAAGCACGGGCCTTTTCTTGCGCTGAAGGCTGGAGGGGGCGGGGCCGGGGCGGGGAAGCGCGGGTTTTTTCCCACGCTTGGGATGGAAGGGGGAGGTGGAGAGCCTGCTGGTGGGTAATGGAGGGGGAGGGGAAGTCCCACAATGGGAGGAGTCGAAGGAGAGGTGGGAGTGGCCGGGGTCAGCAGGAGTCAGCTGACTTGCGGGAGTGCAATGGGGGGAGCAATGCAGCTAGGAGGGGTCCTAGCTGGGGGGGGGGGTAGGGGGGGGCACCGGGTTGCTGCTGGTATGGTCAAGGGGGAGCTGGAGTGAGTAGAGGGGGTTGGGACGGGGGTCTGCCGCCGTGGGAACGGGCCAGGCGTGGGTCGCGGGCGCGTGGCTGGCAGAGGAGGTGTTATGGCTAGTTGGCGGGGGAGGGGGCGGTTAGCCCCCTGATCCGGCTGATAACCTGGAACGTAAGGGGACTGAACGGGCCGGTTAAGTGGGCCCAGGTATTCGCGCACTCATGGACTCTCTGGTCTGTTCTGTTCTTCCGTTTAATCGTTCAAGTGGTTTGTATATAGTGTTCATCTCGTTATTTGTGTGACACACTTTTTTTCTGCACCAGGCACCTTCCCATGTAAAAATAGTCCTGTAAATATTTCGCACACACGTAGTCAGGAACATTCACCACACACTACTCATTGTCACGCAGGCACATTTTTTAATATAAAAGGGGGGAATGCCATAATATACACCAGTATATCATGGTGCAGACACACACTGATGGACACACAGTGGAACCAATCAACATACACAACACCGCAGCCAATCGCCAGTGAGAGCACACGCACTATAAAGACAGGGGACATCAGAGTGCCCGCTCATTCGAGTAGCAGCTAGCTAGGAGCACAGAGCTCACAGCCTGAAACACAGATATTCACCATGTGCTGAGTGCATCAACTGGTTAGGACAAGGCAAAGGTCTTTAGCTAAAGCTGGTATCATATTTACCCACTGTTCAAGTATGTTTAAATAGTTAACCTTTTAATAAAATAGTGTTGCACTACTTCAAGTGTTGGTGACCTGTATGTGATCCAGAACACCCAACACATCAGTCTGAGTACTTTTGGTTGCATTGAGGGACGAGGCAGGGGAGTCCCCTGTCCCCCCTGCTCTTCACACTGGCGATTGAACCCCTGGCTCTGGCACTGAGGGAGTCGAGGAACTGGAGGGGGTTGGTGCGGGGTCGGGAGGAGCATAGGGTGTCGCTCTATGCGGACGACTTGCTGCTATATGTGGCGGACCCGGTGGGGGGAATGCCAGAGGTAATGAGGATCCTCAGGGAGTTCGGGGATTTCTCAGGGTACAAGCTCAACATGGGGAAGAGCGAGTTGTTCGTGGTTCACCCAAGGGACCAGGAGAGGGGGATTGGTGAGCTCCCACTAAAAAGAGCGGAGAGGAGCTTCAGGAATTTGGGGGTCCAGGTGGCCAGGAACTGGGGGGCCCTGCATAGACTTAATTTCACGAGGCTGGTGGAGCAAATGGAGGAGGAGTTTAAGAGGTGGGACGCGTTGCCGCTGTCCCTGGCAGGTAGGGTGCAGTCAGTCAAGATGACGGTGCTCCGAAGGTTTTTGTTCCTGTTCCAGTGCCTCCCTATTCTTATCCCAAAGGCCTTCTTTAGGCGGGTCAACAGGAGCATAGCGGGGTTTGTGATGGAACGAGGGACTCCGAGGGTGAGAAGGGTGTTCCTGGAGTTGGGTAGGGATGGGGGGGGGGGGGCTGGTGCTGCACAACCTCTGTGGGTACTACTGGGCAGCCAATGCGCCGATGGTGCGCAAGTGGGTGATGGAGGGGGAGGGGGCTGCATGGAAGAGGCTGGAGACGGCGTCTTGTGAGGGTACGAGTCTGGAGGCACTGGCAAAGGCGCCGCTGCCGCTCCCTCCAACGAGGTATACCACGAGCCCGGTGGTGGCGGCTACCCTCAATGTTTTGGGGCAATGGAGGTGGCACAGTGGGGAAGTGGGGGTCTCGGTGTGGACCCCGATACGGGGGAACCACCGGTTTGTCCCAGGGAGAATAGATGGAGGGTTTTCGGGGTGGCGCAGGGCAGGGATAAGAAGGTTGGGGGACCTGTTTGTGGATGGGAAGTTCGCGAGCCTGGGAGAGCTGGAGGAGAAGTACGGGCTCCCCCCAGGAAACACCTTTAGGTATCTACAAGTCAGGGCGTTTGCCAGCCGTCCAGTGGTGGAATTCCCGCTGCTGCCGCCACGCACGGTACAGGACAGGCTGCTCTCGGGGGTGAGGGTTGGAGTGGGGAAGATCTCGGAAACTTACCAGGTGATGCAGGAGGAGGAGGAGGCCTCGGTGGAGGAGCTGAAAGGTAAGTGGGAGGCGGAGTTGGGGGAGGAGATCGAGGAGGGGACATGGGCAGATGCCCTAGGGAGGGTGAACTCTTCTCTTTGTGCGCGAGGCTCAGCCTCATACAGTTTAAGGTGCTGCACAGGGCACACATGACCGGGACAAGGATGAGCCGGTTTTTTGGGGGTGAGGCCAGGTGTGTTAGGTGCTCAGGGAGCCCAGCAAATCACACCCATATGTTCTGGGCATGCCCAGCGCTGGAGGAATTTTGGAAGGGCGTAGCGAGGACGGTGTCGCGGGTGGTAGGATCCAGGGTCAAACCGGGCTGGGGGCTCGCAATATTTGGGGTTGCAGAGGAGCAGGGAGTGCAGGAGGAGAAAGAGGTCGGTATTCTGGCCTTTGCGTCTCTGGTAGCTCGGCGAAGGATTCTTCTTCAGTGGAAAGATGCAAGGCCCCCAAGCGTGGAATCCTGGATCAACGATATGGTGGGGTTTATTAAATTGGAGAGGGTGAAATTTGCCTTAAGGGAATCGTTGGAATTGACCCAGGCCAGATTGATTTCTTAGATCAGTTTGATCACCCAAGAGGGTTGTACAGAAACTTCCTTGAGTCCCCCCCCCCCACACACACATACACACACACAAACTGGATTAGGATTTTGTCTGGATTCTTGAAGATCACATGGTTTTGGGAGGGGTACAGAGTCTATATATTGCAATACACACAATATCATAATTGTGTGGGACAGGCAGAATGGACCAGAGGATCTTTTCCTCGCTGTCATTGCTTGCATAACCGGAACTCAGCTGATGAAATCCATGCTGTCAGCATGTTTTCTTGATTGATCACATTTAACTGTGAGATCATTCCAGTTGATGTTTGCGTTTTGTGTATTGCTGCCAACAGTATGATTGACCAATATATTAACCATTAGCTACACATGGTTCAATAGGACTCCAGGTGTGCCCAACAGTGTTTTTGAACTGGTAATTACAAGTGAGGAGGTGACCTCAATAGACAGCTAAGTTGCATCTTCTTGGGACCAAATGGTGCTGTAAGTGGAAACATACTTTTGTGTGCTTGTACAAAGATTTTCTTTTGTCAGTAATAGTGAATATCAGCAGCATTATAAAAACAGAAGATGTAAAGTCCCACTGATTAAAAAGCTATGACATTTTTTAAAAGCCCACTCTATCTCCATTCACATTCAATGACTGAAAAGACCTGCTTGTCAGCTCTTTCCAAACTATTAAAAAAAATCGCTTTGGCAGTCAGACTAGTATGCAGCATTCTCTATGTGTCTGCATGCGCATTAACAGAGCTCAGCCTTCCCTAATTTTATAGCAGTGCAAGCAAAAGTTGAAAACAAGGCTGCTTGCTCACACATTTATGAAAAGAAAGCAATTCTGCATTACTTGATGCAGTGTGAAACAATATCCAATTTTTAGGTTCTTACAACCCACTATTCCCGCAATGGGCCAGTCAAAGCACATTTAGATAAAGGGTAAAGTACAAATCTGTATCTTTCCCAAATAGTTTTCTTAAAAGACATAAGTATTTTAAAAAAGCAGGTTATACAAGAATGGATTGTCAATATTGCAAAAACATAAAATTTCATGAGTTGCAGTCATGAATTTTACCTGAATCTACCTTGTTTTAAGAAGAACACAATGATGATAGAAAGAACTTGTATTTATATACTTACGTTGACAATAAGTGTTACGATGCAAGACACGTGGCAGCCAGTGTGTGTACAGCAAAGTCCCACAAACAGCAATGAAGTAAATGACCTGATAATCCATTGAGGGATAAATGGTGGCCAGGACAACTCCCCTCCTCTTCAAATATCTTCATGTCATTGTTTGTGCCCAATTGAGCAGGCAGTCGGAGCCGTGATTAATGTTTCTGCCATGAACCAAGCTGATGGTATCTGTGAGGGTAACCCATCTTGAAACACCGATTCGTGGGGTGTATAGTTTAGTTTTTGGACTGGAGTGTGAGGAGTCACGGGAAACACCAATCAGAGTAACCAGCCCCGTCGTCATGTGACAATCATTAAAGACTATTTATTAACTGAAAGAAAAGCTGAACAGGACTACAATACTCCAGGACAACTAAGTTTATTAATCACTAAACACACATAGTAGATGTAGAATATACCCTTTCTTCGAAAATATATCTAAGATCCCTGAACTTAAGACTTCCCTTTTCCCCAAACAACATCCAAATTAAAGAAATGTATAAGTCAAATCCATCTTATAGTTGTTACCGCTACAATACACGGATGATAATCAAGTCTGGGAAATGTCTTTTCCTGGTCCAGTGAAGATATTTAAACTACCTTTACGAAGGTTTCTGCATGACCTAGGCTCTAAGACTTAGATGTAAAAACTGGCCTAAATTTGAAATGATCTCCAAAACCATTGTCTCCCGGCACTCAAAAGTGTGGGATTGTAGCAGGACAAAACAGAGAAATCGTTCTACAACTTCACCATCGCAGGCCACATATCTTAAAATTAATGTTACTTGGTCCTCATGACACACATCTGGGGCAGCACGGTAGCACAGTGGTTAGCACTGTTGCTTCACAGCTCCAGGGTTCCAGGTTCGATTCCCGGCTTGGGTCACTGTCTGTGCGGAGTCTGCACTTTCTCCCTGTAGCCATCTGGATGGCCACTTCCCGATCACAAAATGGACACTTTGCAAAGATTGCAGGGAAAATGGACAATACTGAGAAAACAAGCAGGTGCAGGGTTTGTCTGTTGATTGGGGTCGCAGCTCACAGACAAGACCGAAACTGCTAAACTATTACCATACTAATGAGCCATCCCCGGGGACAAAAGAGTAACATTTAAGTAAACGATACCAAGGCAGACAGCCCGGCGCCAGAGGAGACCAGAACAAAGCAGGACAACGGCCGCCTAGGACACACCCAGCCATCAGGGCACCCACCCCTTTATTGGAGGAAATTGATAGAAACGATTACGAAACGGCCCAATTAAATGGGGCCAAGTTCAAGGCCCGCCCAAAAGCGCACGAAGCCCCCTTTGGGTATAAGAAGGATCCCCCAAGAGAGAATTGGTCTCTTGGCTCCGGCTCTCACCAAGGAGAGACCTGCCAAAGCTGCATCAGAACAAGTAAGTCCAAGGTCAATGCACGCTACGAGACAGACGCTCTTAGCTGTTATTCCATACCAGTTCAACCCCAGCAGCCTCAGAACCGAACAACGGCCATTGTTCCTCTGGCGCCTGAAGCTAAGTATAGGCTTTAGCAGTAGTGATAGTTTAGTCTGTAGAGTTTTATGCATGAGTATATTTGACTGTGTTTGTAAATAAATGAGCATTGAGTTTGAACTTACTAACTAGTGTATCGAGTCTTTGATCAGTATTCAGTTTTGAACCTTGTGGCGGTATCGAGAGATACCTGGCGACTCAAGAGCAAAACGTAATTAGAATTAAGGAAGGCGACCATATTGGCCGCCATCTTCAGAGCCAAATTAAGAGAAACACAGTTAGCAACATTTACTGGTGACTCCGCCAGGACTCGACTTAGAAGTGGCCTAACCACTCCGAGAGAACCCAAATTTGAATTGGAAACAGAAAAACCACAAGTGTAAGAACGATACTGATCAAACCTCCAAGATTCGGAAGTGTGTTAATGCATGCGTACTAACAGGGATATAAGGTAAACCTGAGAGATTTTGTTGTGTAAAACTGTCGGGAGTTTTGTAGGCCGGAAATTAGCGTAAGCCGTATCCGTGTTTACATCACCATTTTATCACCCCCTGTTCCCAATTCAATAGAGACCACAGAGAGAGAAAATGGCAATGAAGGCAATGGAACGCCTTATGAACCCCCAGGAGTTTGAGGTTGCAGCGACCAGTAGAGTAGGAAAGTTTCCCAGATGGGAAGAGGAAATCAGAAAGTACCTCAAAGAGAAAGGATGGCCCCTTTGGAGCGAATTCTGCACGAATGATGAAACAGGTCCCGGGAGTATAGGACATACTTGGTGGGAGAACCTGTCAGAGATCCACAAGAAGAGCTTAGGGAAAGCTCGCAAGCCGATGGCAATCGTGTCCGTAGAGAGATTGAGGAGAGAGACAGAAATAGTGAGGGAGATGTGAGCGAGTTTGAGAAAGAGAATAAAGATTTGAGAGAACAGTTAGCAGCGAGGGACAGAGAGGTGGATGATGCCAAGAGGGCACACCAGTCTTGTCTCGGCCATTTGAGTAGTTTTCAGACCCAGTATGATAAGGCCTACCAGGACACGCAGCATGCGGTCTTGGTAAGACAAGAAACCGAGCAACAGGTAGAGAAATTGCAGAAACAGTGCAATGATTTGAAAACAGCCCTACGAGCACACTTCCACGACGGAACAAAGGCAGAGCTCAGTAGATCACGCAAAGTGCTGGAGGAAGCAAATTGCAGAACTGTAATCTCTGCTTTCTGTCCAGAATGGGTTTCAAAGTACGTTTGGACCCCAATCAGACCTGGAAAATGGCCCCGAATGGCAGGAGTTAAATGAGACTGCCCATAGATACGAACATGGGACATGTACGCAAGAAAAACCCCAAAAGAGAAAAGCACCCCAACCCCTGACTGAACAGGCAGAACACACCCCCATGAACCCTGTAGCCACACACCGCAGGGACGCAGCAGAAGGAAACGCAGATTTCCTGTATACAACCCCATTAACCGTGACCCAATTACGGGACGCGTGTGGAAAGATTACACCGTTCCTTCCCACATCAGACCCCCCCCAGTGTTTCGCTAGAGTTAAACAGTAGGCTACCATGTACGGCCTGGACGAAAAGGAGCAAGTGAAGCTCACAGTTTTAAGCCTCGATCCTTCAGTCGTGGCAGCCCTTCCCGACCCACAGAATGTAGGAGGAGGCACACTCCAAGAGATGAACACAGTGATCCTAGATGCGATCGGCTATAACAGAGGAGACCCCGTAGAAGGCCTAAACAAGTGCGGCCTGGGTGAGGTAAGTACTGCTTAACAACCTCCTTACCTTGCAGGTCAGCTGGGAGCGGGAGAGAGAGAGAGCCGGGACTTTGGAAACAGCGCGGGAGATTGAAAAAGCGCGGGAGCTGCGAGGCAGAGCGGACAGTTTAAAAGGTCGCGGCCTGGGTGAGTTAAGTACTGCTTAACAACTTCCTTACCTTGCAGGTCAGCTGTTAGTTTCGGGAGATCAGTTTCGGGAGCAAGCCTATTGGCTGACTGTAAATCAGGAAGGATACAAAGGGTGTGGCTGAAGTGCCTTTAGAAACAGAGTGCTGGAGGCAAACAGAGTGTATCTGAGTTTGGGTAAGGCTGAGTTCAGGTAAGAGGTGAGTGAGGGCTGTGTTTTTTGGTGTTTGGGGGTGAGTTTCCAAAAAAAAAAAAAATCCAATTAATTAAGTAAATTAATTAACTAGGTAAGGGAATTTGGTGCTCACCTTAAGGAGGTGCAGAGAAGCAGACCTGTGAAGGAGTCTCGGGAGCAATTACATCACAGCCAGCAGGTAAGTGATTGGCTTGTGACTGGTAAGTGATTTCTCTCTCTTTGACTTTCTCTTAGCTGTGTAGTGTAGTTCAAATTTAACTTCAGGTTTAAGTCATGGCAGGAGAGCTCAGACCCGTGTCATGCTCCTCTTGTGAGATGTGGCAAGTCAGGGACCCTTCTGGTGTCCCTGACTCCTTCATCTGCAAGAAGTGTGTCCAACTTAGACCGCTTGACGGCTCTGGAGCTGCGGATGGATTCACTTTGGAGCATCCGCGATGCTGAGGAAGTTGTGGATAGCACATTCAGTGAGTTGGTCACACCGCAGATTAAAATTACTGAGGCAGATAGGGAATGGGTGACCAACAGACAGAGGAAGAGTAGGAAGGCAGTGCAGGGATCCTCTGCGGTCATCTCCCTCCAAAACAGATTTACCGTTTTGGAAACTGTTGGGGGAGATGGCTCACCAGGGGAAGGTGGCAGCAGCCAGGTTCATGGCACCGTGGCTGGCTCTGCTGCACAGAAGGGCGGGAAAAAGAGCGGCAGAGCTATAGTGATAGGGGATTCAATTGTAAGGGGAATAGACAGGCGTTTCTGCGGACGCAAACGAGAATCCAGGTTGGTATATTGCCTCTCTGGTGCAAGGGTCAAGGATGTCTCGGAGCGGCTGCAGGGCATTCTGGAGGGGGAGGGTGAACAGCCAGCTGTCGTGGTGCATATAGGCACCAACGATATAGGTAAAAAACGGGATGAGGTCCTACAAGCTGAATTTAGGGAGTTAGGAGTTAAACTAAAAAGTAGGACCTCAAAGGTAGTAATCTCAGGATTGCTACCAGTGCACGTGATAGTCAGAGTAGGAATGACAGGATAGCTAGGATGAATACGTGGCTTGAGAGATGGTGCAAGAGGGAGGGTTTCAAATTCCTGGGACATTGGGACCGGTTCTGGGGGAGGTGGGACCTGTACAAATCGGACGGTCTGTATCTGGGTGGGACCGGAACCAATGTCCTCGGGGGTGTGTTTGCTAGTGCAGTTGGGGAGGGTTTAAACTAATGTGGCAGGGGGATGGGAACCGATGTAGGAAGTCAGTGGGGACGGAAACAAAAGGCAGGAAGGGAGAGTGTGTAAAGCATGGCCAGAGAAAGCAGAGCAGAGAGCAAGGAAAGTCTACATTAAACTGCATTTATTCCAATGCAAGGGGCCTGACAGGCAAAGCGGATGAACTCAGGGCATGGATGGGCACATGAGTCTGGGATATTATAGCTATGACTGAAACATGGCTAAGGAAGGGGCAGGACTGGCAGCTCAATGTTCCGGGGTACAGATGCTATAGAAAGGATAGAACAGGAGGTAAGAGAGGAGGGGGAGTGGCGTTTTTGATTAGGGAGAACATTACGGCAGTACTTAGAGGGGATATAGCCGAGGGTTCGCCCACTGAGTCTATATGGGTGGAACTGAAAAATAAGAAGGGAGAGATCACCTTGATAGGACTGTACTACAGGCCCCCAAATAGTCAGCGGGAAATTGAGGAGCAATTATGTAAGGAGATTACAGATAGCTGCAAGAAAAATAGGGTGGTAATAGTAGGGGACTTTAACTTTCCCAACATTGACTGGGACTGCCATAGCATTAGGGGCTTGGATGGAGGGAAATTTGTTGAGTGTATTCAGGAGGAATTTCTCATTCAGTATGTGGATGGACTGACTAGAGAGGGGGCAAAACTTGACCTCGTCTTGGGAAATAAGGAAGGGCAAGTGACAGAAGTGTTAGTGAGGGATCACTTTGGGACAAGTGACCATAACTCCATTAGTTTTAAGATAGCTATGGAGAATGATAGGTCTGGCCCAAGAGTTAAAATTCTTAATTGGGGCAAGGCAAATTTTGATGGTATCAGGCAGGAACTTTTAGAGGTAGATTGGGGGAGACTGTTGGCAGGCAAAGGGACGGCTGGTAAATGGGAAAATTTTAAAAATGTGTTAACCAGGGTGCAGGGTAAGCACATTCCCTTTAGAGTGAAGGGCAAGGCTGGTAGAAGTAGGGAACCCTGGATGACTCGAGATATTGAGACTGTGGTCAAAAAGAAGGAGGCATATGACATACATAAACAACTGGGATCAAGTGGATCCCTTGAAGAGTATAGAGATTGTCGAAATAGAGTTAAGAGGGAAATCAGGAGGGCAAAAAGGGGACATGAAATTGCTTTGGCAAATAATGCAAAGGAGAATCCAAAGAGATTCTCCAGATACATAAAGGGGAAAAGAGTAACTAGGGACAGAGTAGGGCCTCTTAAGGATCAACAAGGACATCTATGTGCAGAGCCACAAGAGTTGGGTGAGATCCTGAATGAATATTTCTCATCGGTATTCACGGTGGAGAAAGGCATGGATGTTAGGAAACTAAGGGAAATAAATAGTGATGTCTTGAGAAGTGTGCATATTACAGAGGAGGAGGTGCTAGAAGTCTTAAAGCGCATCAAGGTAGATAAATCCCCGGGACCTGATGAAATGTATCCCAGGATGTTGTGGGAGGCTAGGGAGGAAATTGCGGGTCCCCTAACAGAGATATTTGAATCATCGGCAGCCACAGGTGAGGTACCTGAAGATTGGAGAGTGGCGAATGTTGTGCCCTTGTTTAAGAAGGGCAGCAGGGAAAAGCCTGGGAACTACAGACCGGTGAGCCTAACTTCTGTAGTAGGTAAGTTGCTAGAAGGTATTCTGAGAGACAGGATCTAGAAGCATTCAGAGAGACAAGGACTGATTCGGGGCAGTCAGCATGGCTTTGTGCGTGGAAAATCATGTCTCACAAATTTGATTGAGTTTTTTGAGGGGGTGACCAAGAAGGTAGATGAGGGCAGTGCAGTAGACGTTGTCTACATGGACTTTAGCAAAGCCTTTGACAAGGTACCGCATGGTAGGTTGTTGCAGAAGGTTAAAGCTCACGAGATCCAGGGTGAGGTTGCCAATTGGATTCAAAATTGGCTGGACGACAGAAGGCAGAGGGTGGTTGTAGAGGGTTGTTTTTCAAACTGGAGGCCTGTGACCAGTGGTGTGCCTCAGGGATCGGTGCTGGGTCCACTGTTATTTGTGATTTATATTAATGATTTGGATGAGAATTTAGGAGGCATGGTTAGTAAGTTTGCAGATGACACCAAGATTGGTGGCACAGTGGATAGAGAAGAAGGTTATCTAGGATTGCAACGGGATCTTGATCAATTAGGCCAGTGGGCCGACGAATGGCAGATGGAGTTTAATTTAGATAAATGTGAGGTGATGCATTTTGGCAGATCGAATCAGGCCAGGACCTACTCAGTTAATGGTATGGCGTTGGGGAGAGTTATAGAACAAAAAGATCTAGGAGTACAGGTTCATAGCTCCTTGAAGGTGGAGTCGCAGGTGGACAGGATGGTGAAGAAGGCATTCGGCATGCTTGGTTTCATTGGTCAGAACATTGAATACAGGAGTTGGGATGTCTTGTTGAAGTTGTACAAGACATTGGTACGGCCACACTTGGAATACTGTGTGCAGTTCTGGTCACCCTATTATAGAAAGGATATTATTAAACTAGAAAGAGTGCAGAAAAGATTTACTAGGATGTTACCGGGACTTGATGGTTCGAGTTATAAGGAGAGGCTGGATAGACTGGGACTTTTTTCCCTGGAGCGTAGGAGGCTTAGGGGTGATCTTATAGAGGTCTATAAAATAATGAGGGGCATAGATAAGGTAGATAGCCAACATCTTTTCCCAAAGGTAGGGGAGTCTAAAACTAGAGGGCATAGGTTTAAGGTGAGAGGGGAGAGTTTCAGAAGGGCCCAGAGGGGCAATTTCTTCACTCAGAGGAGAGTGAGTGTCTGGAATGGGCTGCCAGAGGTAATAGTGGAGGCGGGTACAATTGTGTCTTTTAAAAAACATTTAGATAGTTACATGGGTAAGATGGGTATAGAGGGTTATGGGCCAAGTGCGGGCAACTGGGACTAGCTTAATGGTAAAAACTGGGCGGCATGGACTGGTTGGGCCGAAGGGCCTGTTTCCATGCTGTAAACTTCTATGATTCTATGATTCTAAGTGTAGACAAAAGAAAACAGAGCACCCCACAGCATTTGCTGGATGCTTGTGGATACATTTCACACCAGTTTTCGGAGAATAAGCCCGCGCTCATTTGTCCGCAGACAATATGGCCAAATGGACTTGAATCCTCGTCTCTCATGTGACAGAGGCAGGACAGAGAGCTTGCGCAAATTATGACCCCTCAGACGAGGCCCACAACGAGAAATGGGTTTTGAAGAGATTGTCCCGCGCTTGGGAGCAATCCATCCAAGGCAAAACCGCATTTCCAAAACCTGAGGAAGAGCAGGCAGACATGAATCCAGTTAAAGCGCACCAGAACCCCGCATGGGTAAATGAGGGCAGAAACAGCCCACTACAGCCAAAATCCCAGGAATGTTACAACTGTGGACAATTATGACACTTTGCATGAGAGTGCAACACGCCCCAAAAGCAGCAGAGAAACTAACAGACAGGCACCCTAAATAAGAATAGGGCAAAGCCAATCCATAGCGTTAGCGCCCGTTCAGAGAACATAGACATGAACGACACCAACTGGTGTTCGGGCTCCCCAACTTGGGTCTGCGACACCCTTTGGAACAAGTCCGGTAGACAGGTCATAGCAGGCAAAGTCCGGGGACACCCCAGAGAATTTCTTTGGGACACAAGAGGGTCCCGCACCACACTCAATTCCTCCAGGATGTTTCAGCGAGACACGTGGCCCACAACAGACACCATCACACTCAGCGGCTTTACAGGTCATTTACAACAAGGACACACCACAGCCCCTGTAGCGATACAAATAGGGAATATTACGACTAAACACCCCGTAGTTTTGGTCGATCTACCCCAGACAGCTGAACACATCCTAAGAATCGATTTTATGAGCTACCACCACCTCTCTTTTGATCCAGTTAATAAATGTGTATGGAACAGCAGGCGTCAGCTGACTTACGGGAGTAACATGGGGGGAGCAAAAAAGCTAGGTAGGGGTCTAGCGGGGGGAGAGGGGAGGGGGGGGGAAGGGGGGGGGGGAAAGGGTTGCTGCTGCACTGGCCGAAAGGGAATGGGACACAGAAGAGGTGGTCGGGACGGGGGTCCCCCCTCTGGGGGACTGGAGGGTGAGGGAGGTGTGGACACGGGACTGGCCCAGAAAAGGAGATGGCTAGTCGGCGGGGCGTGGGGGGGGTGAGAGCCCCTCCAATCCGGCTGATAACGTGGAATGTGAGGGTCCTGAATGGGCCGGTGAAGAGGGCTCGAGTGTTCGCGCACTTAAAGGGACTGAAGGCGGACGTGGCCATGCTCCAAGAGACACACCTGAAGGTGGCAGACCAGGTCAGGCTAAGAAAGGGATGGGTAGGACAGGTATTCCACTCGGGACTGGACGCGAAGAATAGAGGGGTGGCAATATTGGTGGGAAAGCGGGTGTCATTTGAGGCCAAGACTATTGTAGCGGACAATGGAGGGCGCTATGTAATGGTGAGCGATAGGCTGCAAGGGACGTGGGTGGTGTTGGTAAACGTATACGCCCCGAACTGGGATGATGCAGGATTCATGAAGCGCATGTTGGGGCGCATTCCGGACCTGGAGATAGGAGGCCTGATAATGGGAGGGGACTTCAATACAGTGTTGGATCCAGCACTGGACCGCTCCAAATCAAGGACTGGAAAGAGGCCGGCAGCGGCCAAGGTACTTAGGGGGTTTATGGATCAGATGGGGGGAGTGGACCCATGGCGGTTTGCAAGGCCGCAGGCCAGGGAATTTTCTTTCTTCTCCCATGTTCACAAAGCCTACTCCCGGATAGATTTCTTTGTTCTGGGTAGGGCGCTCATCCCGAGGGTGGAGGGGACGGAGTATTCGGCTATAGCCGTTTTGGACCATGCCCCGCACTGGGTGGAACTGGAGCTGGGAGAGGAGAGGGACCAACGCCCGTTGTGGCGGCTGGATGTGGGACTGGCGGAGGCACAGTGGAGGAAAGCGCAGCGGGCGACCTACGAGTATGGGGAAAAGGCTAGTCGGATGCTGGCACACCAGCTCCGTAAGAGGATGGCAGCGAGGGAAATAGGGGGAGTCAAAGATGGAAGGGGAGCCACGGTTCGGAGTGCAACGAAAATAAACGAGGTATTCAAGGCCTTTTATGAAGAGCTGGACAGATCCCAGCCCCCAGCGGGGGAAGAGGGGATGAGACGATTCCTAGATCAGCTGAGATTCCCGAGGGTGGAGGAGCAAGAGGTGGCTGGTTTGGGGGCACCAATTGGGTTGGAGGAGCTGAGCAAGGGTTTGGGGCGCATGCAGGCGGGGAAGACCCCGGGACCGGACGGATTCCTGGTGGAGTTCTACAGGAAGTACGCAGACCTGTTGGCCCCGCTACTGGTGAGGACCTTTAATGAGGCAAGAGAGGAGGGGACCCTGCCCCCGATAATGTCGGAAGCGACAATTTCTTTGCTCTTAAAGCGGGACAAGGACCCACTGCAATGTGGATCGTACAGGCCGATCTCGCTCCTCAATGTGGATGCAAAGTTGCTGGCAAAAGTGCTGGCCACGAGGATCGAGGACTGTGTCCCTGGGGTAATCCACGAGGACCAGACGGGATTTGTAAAGGGCAGGCAACTAAATACCAATGTGCGGCGGCTCTTAAACGTGATAATGATGCCATCGGAGGAGGGAGAGGCGGAGATAGTGGCAGCTATGGATGCGGAGAAGGCCTTTGACCGAGTAGAGTGGGAGTACCTCTGGGAGGTGCTGCGTAGGTTTGGGTTCAGGGTAGGGTTTATCAATTGGGTTAAGCTCCTTTACAGAGCCCCGATGGCGAGTGTAGTGATGAACCGGCGGAGGTCGGAGTACTTTCGACTGTACCGAGGGACGAGGCAGGGGTGCCCCCTGCCCCCCCTGTTGTTCGCATTGGCGATCGAACGATTGGCCATGTCATTGAGGGAGTCTAATAAATGGAGGGGGGGTGATCCGAGGCGGGGGACCAAGAAAGAGGGATGGGGACCTACCGCTGAGGAGGGCGGAGGGGAGCTTTCGGTATCTGGGGATCCAGATAGCCAGGAGTTGGGGGACCCTACATAAACTGAATCTGATGAGGTTGGTGGAGCAAATGGAGGAGGATTTCAAAAGATGGGACATGTTACCGCTCTCGCTGGCGGGTAGAGTGCAGTCGGTCAAAATGGTGGTCCTTCCGAGGTTTCTGTTTGTGTTTCAGTGCCTTCCCATCGTGATCACTAAGGCCTTTTTTAAGAGAGAAGGCAGGAGTATTATGGGGTTTGTGTGGGCGAATAAGACCCCGAGAGTAAGGAGAGGGTTCCTGGAACGCATTGGGACCGAGGAGGGTTGGCGCTGCCAAACCTGGGGAGCTACTACTGGGCAGCAAATGTGGCGATGATCCGCAAGTGGGTTATGGAGGGAGAGGGGGCGGCATGGAAGAGGATGGAGATGGCGTCCTGTAAAGGAACGAGCCTGGGGGCGTTGGTGACGGCACCGCTGCCGCTCTCACCGACAAAGTATACCACGAGCCCGGTGGTGGCAGCAACGCTAAGGATCTGGGGCCAGTGGAGACGGCACCGGGGTGCAATGGGAGCATCGGTGTGGTCCCCGGTCAGAGGTAACCACCGGTTTGTCCCGGGGAAGATGGACGGGGGGTTCCAGAGCTGGCATCGGGCGGGGATTGGAAGAATGGGGGACCTGTTCATCGACGGGACGTTTGCGAGCCTAGGGGCACTGGAGGAGAAGTTCGAGTTACCCCTGAGAAATGCCTTTAGATATATGCAGGTGAGGGTTTTTGTGAGGCGACAGGTGAGGGAATTCCTGTTGCTCCCGGCACGAAGTTCAAGATAGGGTGATCTCGGGTGTATGGGTCGGGGAGGGCAAGATGTCGGAAATACACCAGGAGTTGAAAGAAGAGGGGGAAGCGCTGGTAGAAGAGTTGAAGGGTAAATGGGAGGACGAGCTGGGGGAGGAGATCGAGGAAGGGCTGTGGGCTGATGCCCTGGGTAGGGTTAATTCCTCCTCCTCGTGTGCCAGGCTCATCCTGATACAATTTAAGGTGCTCCACAGAGCGCACTTGACGGGGGCGAGGTTGAGTAGGTTCTTTGGGGTAGAGGACAGATGTGGAAAGTGCTCAGGGAGCCCGGCGAACCATGTCCATATGTTTTGGTCATGCCCGGCACTGGAGGGGTTCTGGAGAGGAGTGGCGGGAGCAATATCTCAGGTGGTGAAAGTCCGGGTCAAGCCAAGCTGGGGGCTAGCAATATTTGGAGTAGTGGACGAACCGGGAGTGCAGGAGGCGAAAGAGGCCGGCATTCTGGCCTTTGCGTCCCTAGTAGCCCGGCGAAGGATCTTGCTAATGTGGAAGGAGGCGAAGCCCCTCAGCCTGGAGGCCTGGATAAATGATATGGCTGGGTTCATAAAGTTGGAGAGGATTAAGTTCGCCTTGAGAGGGTCTGCGCAGGGGTTTTACAGGCGGTGGCAACCGATCCTAGACTATCTCGTGGAGAGTTAGAGAAAGGTCGGTCAGCAGCAGCACAACCTTGGGGTGGGGGGGGGGGGGGGGGTGGAGGGGACGTCCTGGGAGAGGGGGGGGGGGGAGGGCGGACTGCCTGGGAGGGTGGATGAGCAAGAGTGTGATTGAGATGCTAGGCAATGACTCCCACATGTTACATGGCCCACCTACCCACGGGAAACTACTTGGCATGTGTCAAGTGCTCACTTAACCACAATTGCCAATTTGCTATTGGCAATAGCCTTCAGCCGCACAACCTCAGGCCTCAGCAGTCGGTGGGGATTATGGGTGATCAGTGGGGCAGACAGGCAGGGACAAGGGTTGCCCTGGAATGGGTACACATGATCCAGGGATTGTCATGGTGGTGCTATGAGCGATTGCCCCCCGTTGCCCCCCCCCCCCAGCGCTCCCCCCCCCCACCTCCCATGGCAGCCCACCCCTTCGGATGGTCCCCCACCCCACACCGAGCACTGGGGTGGCAATCTCAGCGCCCCCAGGCTCTTTGCCTGTGAACAAAGATGGCTACTCACCCCCTTGGCTCCCCACAGAAGCCCTTCTGCCAGGCTCACATTTTTCAAAATGAGTACTAATTGGCACCAGCATGTCCACTTGCTGGGAAGGCCGCTGAATGACGGGAGGCAGTTGGATATGGGGTGACTCTCGTTGATTGTATGGAAATGGGGCTTAAGTGGTGATAATTGGTTTCTCACCACGCTACAGTGGGATCCCGATTTCACCTACGGGAGCAGGCCGGTTGCATCGCAAACTGTTTCGCCGTCTGGCGCAGATCTCGTTTTCGGCCTGTCCTGCTATTCACCGGCCTCGTTACGCTTGAGCAAGAGCGCAACGAGGCCAGAGAACCGCGTCCATTACTTTAATATGACTTTTGAAAGTTTAATAATCAATAATATCTCTTCCAACATTTCTCCAGTTAGAGCATCAATTGACAAATGATTATTTTGTTTTACTAGGGCCAGGGAATAATTTACAAACACTTCAAAAAATATATATTTTTATTAAAAAGAATTTTCATTCTAACAAAAAAACAATACAACAAATCCTAACCCTTACTATACAAAAGGTACACACACCCAATCCCCTCCCCCCTCAAACCCAAAGAGAAAACAGAACCTTAATAACAAAATACAAAAAGGCAAACCCGACCCCCAACAGCTGGCCGTAATGCGTACCCTGAGAAAGGAGATGAAGGGCAACACCTCGAGTAGAACATTTCCACAGACCCCCTCATGGTATTCTTGATCTTCTCAAGGCGCAAACATTCCATCAGGTTCCCACAAACAAGCCGATACCTTAGGTGGCACAAGGGGCCTTCACCCAAGCAGAACTCGCCTCCGGGCTATTAGCAAAGCGAAGGTTAGGTCATCTGCCAATATTAGGACATCTGCCCTTGTCCCGTTTGCAGCACCTGCGAGTCCGATACTCCAAAAATGGCCACCAATGGGCTCCAGCTACACACCCAAAATCCCTGACATTGTATCAGAAAAGGAGACCCAGAAATGTACAAGCTTGGGCAAGACCAAATCATATGCGGGTGATTCACCGGCCCCCTAGAGCACCGCTCACACCCACACTCCACCCCTGAGAAGAACCCACTCATACGCACCCTAGTCGGGTGTGCCCTGTGCACACCATGAACTGGATCAGGCTTAACTCACACATGAGGAGGTGAAGTTGACCCTGTGAAGAGACTCACTGCAACCTCCCCCCTCAAATACCAAACCCAGCTCACCCTCTTACGTCCTCTGTACTTCCTCCAACTATGCCTGCTACATCACCAACATCTGCCCATAGGCATCCAAAATCTTACCCTCCCCTAACTCGGACAAGGACAGGACCCTGTCCTTATGCGAAGGAACTCCTTGCTTAAAAAATTGCGCACCTGAAAGTACCTGAATACATTCCCTCTTGGGAGCTGGAACTTTTCTAGTAACTCATTTGGGCCGGCTATTCTACCCTCCAAACATGTCCTTCAACCTCTCCAATCCTAAACATCTCCTATGCCCTATACGATGAACCTAAGCCAAACGGCAAAGAAGTATGTTTCCTGCAAATTGGAGACAGCAGTGACATGGAACCCAGTTTAAAGGGCTGCCTTAACTGATTCCAAATTCTCAAAGTGGCTATCACCACCGGGCTCGAAGAGAATCTAACGGGAAAATGGGAGTGGTGCAGTAACCAGGGCTTTGTGACTCGACCCGATGCACGGAATCTCCTCCATCTGCCCCCATATAGAGTGCGGATCCTTGAACCAACCCTGCACCTTATCAATATTTGCCGCCTTATAATGACATAACAGATTAGGTAATGCCAAACCACGACTGCCTATCCCTTTGCAAAAATGTCCTACAAACCCGAGGAGTCTTACCAGCCCAAACAAAAGCAGATGTCAATTTATTAAGGGGCTGGTTTAGCACACTGGGCTAAATTGCTGGCTTTTATAGCAGACCAAGCAGGCCAGCAGCACGGTTCAATTCCCGTACCAGCCTCCCCGAACAGGCGCCGGAATGTGGCGACTAGGGGCTTTTCACAGTAACTTCATTGAAGCCTACTTGTGACAATAAACGATTTTCATTTCATTTTCATTTTTTCATTAACCCGACAAAAGAAATCCTTGGGAAGAAAGACTGGGAAAGACTGTAACAAAAACCTCAGGAAAATTTCATCTTCACCGCCTGTACCCTTCCCGCTAATAATAATACTCTTCATTGGTGTCACAAGTAGGGTTACATTAACACTGCAATGACGTTACTGTGAAAATCCCCCTAGACGTCACACTCCGGCACTCGGGTACAGCGAGGGAGAGTTCGGAATGTCCAATTCACCAAACATATCTTTCGGGACTTGTGGGAGGAAACCAGAGCACCTGAAGGAAACCCAAGCAGCCACAGGGAGAACGTTCAGACTCCGCACAGATAGTGATCCAAGCTGGGAATCGAACCCAAGTCCCTGGAGCTATGAAGCAACAGAGCTAAGCATTGTGCTACCGTGCCACCCAGATCAGGTCAGAGGGAAGGCATCCCAACTTTTCTAATCGGCCTTCACCCCATCCACCAGACTAGTTTATGGAGCGAGGCCCAGTCATGGGCCACCCAGATTCCCAGATACCAGAAGCTAGTCTTGGCTGGTCGGAACTGAAACTTCCCCAGATCACTCGCCTCCCAGGGAGGTGCACCAGAAAATATTCATTCTTGCCCAGATTCAGTTTTTACCCTGAAAAGGAGCCATGTTTCCTGAGCAGCTCCATTATCCCACCCACATTGGAGAGTAGGTCCATGATATATAGTGACAAATTGTCCGCATGTAAGGACACCCTATGATTTCCCCACCCATGCTCTAATCCCCTCCATCTGTTAGATGACCTCAACGCAATGGCCAGCATCTTGATTGCTAAGCCCAACAAATGCAGAGACTACAGGCACTCCTGTTTTGTACCCTTTGGTTGGAAATAACGGGAGTTCAGGGTATTAGTACATACACTCGCAATGGGAGCCTGTACAAAGCCTAATCCATGAAATAAATATTGGTCGGAAGCCAAACCGCCCCAGGATCTCAAAGTGGTACCCCCACTCAACCCTTTCGAACATTTTCTCTGCAGCCAATGAGATAATCACCTAAGGAGGGCGACAACACAACGTTCACCAATCTCCTAATATTGGCCAACAACTGCTAACTCTTAACATTTTCATTCTGCTCCTCCGGAATCACTCCAAGTAGGGAGGGCTCCAAACACCTGAGCCAACAACTTAGCCATAAGACCATAAGACATAGGAGCAGAATAATAATAATCTTTTATTGTCACAAGTATGAAGTTACTGTGAAGAGCCCCTAGAATTAATCCATTCAGCCCATCGGGTCTGCTCCGCCATTCAATCATGGCTGATATATTTCTCACCCCATTCTCCTTCCATCTCTCCATAACTCTTGATCCCCTTATTAATCAAGAGTCTATCTATCCCTGTCTTAAAGACACTCAGTAATTTAGCTACCACAGCCTTCTGCGGCAAAGTGTTCCATAAATTCACCACCCTCTGGCTGAAGAAACTTCTCCATATCTCAGTTTTAAAGGATTGTCCCGTCAGTCAACATCAACATTTAACAGAAATAGGCTGCTACGATCCATATTCCATGGGATCCTTGTCCTTCTTCAGGCTCAAGGACACCGATGCCTGCGCCAGCGTGGCCGGCATCCCCCCCCACCACCCCCCTCCCCTCGGGACACAGAATCATTAAACATATCCAGCAAAACTGGGACCAGCTGACCAGCAAACTGTTTGCAAGATTCAATGGGGAACTCATCCGGAACTGGTGCTTTGTCTGTCTGAATTAACCAAATACAGCTCATGATCTCCTCCAACCCTATTGGCATCTCCAACTTCTGTCTTCTCTCCTGCTCAACCTCGGGAAAGGTCAACCAATCAAATAATTGTTACACCGATTCACTGCCTCTGACTCATACAACACACGGTAGAAGGCCTCAAACACTTCATTAACCTTCTCTGGGGCAGAAACCAAACCGCCACCCGAGTCCCTAACTTGCACTATCTCCCGGGGTGCAGCCTGGCATCTCAGCTGGTGAGCCATCAGACGACTGGCCTTCTCCCCATACTCATAAAAAGCCCCACACGAGCGTCGCAGCTGGCTCACCGCCTTACCCGTTGACAACAACTCAAAATCCATTTGTAATTTCTTTGTTTCCATCAATAACTCCAATATCGGGGCATTAGAGTAGCGGTGGTCCACCTCAAGAATGGAGTCCACCAGTCTCTGCCTCTCCAACTTTCCAGGTTAATCCCCATGCACCTTATAAGAGATTATCTCTCCTCTAATAACCACCTTCAGGGCTTCCCAGAACGTGGAAGGCGAGACCAGTTAAACTCAATGTACTCCCCAATGGCAGAGGATACATGTTCACAGAACCTTTTATCTGTGAGTAACGCTGTGTCCAGTCTCCATGAGGTTCACTGAGAGCAGCCCGGCTCTAACATTAGGTCCACAAAATGCCGAGCATGATCGCCAAGTACTCCGCCCCCTTCATCCCAGGAAGAAGAGACCTACCCACCCTAGGACAGGTGAATAGGATAGTTAAAGATGCATACAGGACACTTGGCTACAGCATTCACACACCTGTAGCCAACGCTCGGCCTCTGGGTTCCATCCAGTTAGGGCACCATGACGATAGGGGAACTCTAATCACTGGAACTCAATTCAATAAGTTAATTCTGGACCATATACCCAATTTCCTTCTGCACCTGCAATAATTTAGCTGGACTCAACATATATGGATGCTGTTAGATTGGAACGGTGTCCCCCATACCTACGTCTCCCCGTGTGTGCGTGGGTTTCCTCCGGGTGCTCCGGTTTCCTCCCACAGTCCAAAGATGTGCAGGTTGGGTGGATTGGCCATGATATATTGCCCTTCGTGACCAAAAACGTCAGGACGGGTTATTGGGTTACGGGGATAGGGTGGAAGTGAGGGCTTAAGTGGGTCGGTGCAGACTCGATGGGCCGAATGGCCTCCTTCTGCACTGTATGTTCTATGTCTATGTATTTACATTGTGTTCCTTGTGTTGCCCTATTATGTATTTTCTTTCTTTTCATGTACTAAATGATCTGTTTGAGCTGCTCGCAGAAAAATACTTTTCACTGTACCTTGATACACGTGACATTAAACAAAATCTAAATCCAAAGAACCCTTGGAGAAATCCAAGACAATTACGAATAAGAACTCACGCTTGTTCTCATTTCCTCTAACCCAATACTCCTTTAACATGTTCATATAACACCATGTGTGTTTTGCGCCTGTCGGGAGTGCATATCAGATAGTTTACCTCGCTTAATTTCCTTTCAATGGGGACACTGGATCAAGCTTTCAGGGTTTTGTCTGACACAGGTAATAACATGAACACTCTCTCTCCTGTTGTAAATCTATGAGCCTGGATCTTGTTATCAGCCCTTGCTTTCATTCCCTGCTGGGTATTTAAATATGTTTTCTTGCCACCTCACAGGGCCCAGTCAGCAGTTCTCTGAAATGTGAGACTTAGGGCATGATTCAGCGGCTTGCTGCACCCAACTTGATGTCGGGACGAGGCCATTGAATCTCTTGAGAGGCCTCTTGCGAGATTTGCAGCACTTGAAACATCTTGCAGGATCCAACAAAATTTCACGACACGTCACAATCTGGATCTTGGCCTCATTGGGCATGACCCAGATCAGCATAATTAATTCATTCAAATATGCCCGGTATTCAACGTCAGGGCGCGTTTTGTATTGGTCCACACAAACATGGCCCAATCGTAATGGAACCTGAGATGGGATCTTCCAGGCCATTAGAGACCCCTGGATGGTCGGGACAGGGCAGGCTGGCATCCTGGCACTCGCAATGACAACCAGGCAGCTTGGCACTGGCAAAGGCATGAAGCAGATTAGCATTTTTAAATCCTCATTTAAATATGCAGGATCTGTTTTAAGCCAGATTCTCCCAGCTCCATCAATTCTCCATGAATGGTCATTTGATGACCCCACAGCGTGGTGATGCTCACCTGGAGGCAGGCTTGTTGTCATCAATTGGGCAGGGGTCTGATGCCAACGTTTGGGGGCTGGTCTTTCCCAGCGAGAAGGGTGGTGTCATTGACGGCGACAACGGAGAGCTGGAGGGTACTATTTAATAAAAGAAAATCAGAGTCCATTCTGAGTCCTGCTATCTAATGGCACTTTGTTGCTATTTTGGTCCCTGGTCCCTGGTGAGCAGAACTCTGTCATAATATACACCAGTATATCATGGTGCAGGCACACACACTGATGGACACTGTGGAAGGGAAGTTAATGAGTTACCAATTTAGAAGCATTCTGGGAATATTAACTATATTTTAACACTGCTTTTGAGCGAAAATAAGGAGGTCAAGTAATGTAAACCAAATACTGCTTAGTATGTGGCACTGGCCTTATTATGATAATAAGTTGTTCTTCCAAAGGACAACGAAATGTGTACTCAAATTGTTTTTAAACCAAGGGCAAAACATTTATATTTCCTCTTGCGTATGTTCCCAAGCTTTATCTCTTCAAAGTTGTTTATTTCAACCTATAAATATAATGGTTTTTGACTGCATAACTCAGAATGTGGTGCCTTGGCTTTGCAGCTAGAACACTCTCTCTCCACAAGTATATTTGTGTAAATAAATTTCCTTACATCGAACCTTGAGGAATTTGTCTTTATTATGATTTCCACGACAGACGCACAGTGGGACCAATCAACACACACAACAGCACAGCCAATCACCAGTTAGAGCACATGCACTATAAAGACATGGGGCATCATAGTTCCCGCTCATTCGGGTTGCAGCTAGCTAGGAGGACAGAGCTCACAGCCTGCAGCACAGACATTCACCATGTGCTGAGTGCATCGACTGGTTAGGACAAGGCAAAGGTCTTTAGTTAAAGCTAGTATCGTGTTAACCCACAGAGAGAGTAAGTTAAACTGTTAATGACTCAATAAAATAGTGTTGCACTATTTCAAGTGTTGGTGACCTGTATGTGTTCCACGGATCCAGAGCGCCCAACACAACAAGGAACCTCGAGGAATTTGTCTTTATTATGATTTCCACGACAAATTGGCGTAGTCGTTGCAGTTTCCCTAATTTAACGGGACGTGAACCCCGAAACGAATCTCTAAATAGGACTCTCTCAGCTGAAAGGGAGAGAGCCATAGCGCGACCCCAGCTGAAAGGGGCGTCTGCGGCTCGACAGCCTTAATTACTGGCCAGTGACTCATGCTAGGAGAGTTATCTTAATTAATAAATTAATGATAGCTGCATGGGAAGAAAAAGGTGCCTTAGAGACTAAAATTATAAAAAAGACTTTGAGGTTCGTGAAAGGATAAACACCGATGTGCGCTCCCTGGAGTATTTGTAAATGATTTCCGATTTCCGCGGTTGTTGTTATTGTTATATATATGTTCTAAAGTATTTTGCAGAAGGAACGATGAGCACTAAACTCGCCGCTCCCTCACAGGTCGTCCCGAAGCCTCGGTAAACGATCCGGAGCGAGAAAGAAGGTGAACTCCTTAAAGAGGACAGATAAGGGAGTCAAAATGAGTAAGAAAATGAAAAGAAACAATCGTAAAGCAACGAAATGAGGTAGGAAAACCTATATGTCCCGCATAGGAATCTAATGAAGCTGCCCCCCTTTCGGGAAAAAAAAACAGGGGAGTAAAAGTAAATAGAAGATTAAGGTAAAAGCGAGATTTGTCTGTAGCCTTGAGATAAGGCTAACGGTTAACTGTGATATTTGTGAGCTGTGAGAATCTGTGTGTTTTGTTTAACCAATTAATTTTAGTCAAAGCATGAAATGGGTTGTATTTTTAATCGTCTGTCTTTGTGAGTCAGAGATTATAACTTAAGTGATTTTTGTTGAGATTTCTCTAATGAACATTGGAAATTATGATCAGTTTAAAAGAAAGAAAGTGCCTTTACGAATTAAAGTAATTGAATATGAATAAGTTTTTAGATGACGTGAAAAGATGTAAATGGCATCACGCCAAGTTCTCCGCCCCTTAGATTCTGCAGGAAACATTAACCATTTCAGCAGGTAGTTGATCTTTTCTGAATTGACAAAGAAAAAATATACGTCTCTAAGAATAGCTAATGCCTATAAAATCAATCATTGGAAATTGATTTAAATGTGTGCAATTTATAGCCTCCTCCCAGGGGATGTTTTGCTGCTTCCAAAATACTCTTATGATGCATCCTGGTCAGCTTTGAAGCTTTGAATTGCAGTCCCACCCGGCATAAATGGGAAGGGTTCCCAATAATGATAATCATTTGAATGAAGGAAATGAGTCCCTCGAACACTGGTTAGCAAATAGAGGGAAAGAGGCTATCATGCAAGGGGCCAAGGAACATTTAACCCCCAGGAAGGATGTACCGCAACTAGCGACACCTGACCCTATTAGGCAGACAGACACTCTGCAAATTAGGAATGGTAATACATCGCATTGATAATGGAATGTTTATAGAACTGTCTCAAATACGAGCTCACCAGCTGAAAAATGTAATAACTTCTGAGACTGCGCCCGATCGCTCTGTGTCTGTGTTCTATGCTGGCAGCTGAACGTTAACCCTTACAGTACCACTGTTAAAAAAAAAAATTAAAAACTGCAGGAAGTCTTACAAAAGATTAATGAGCCTTGGGCACAGCTATTAAAACACCTGATAGAGTCCAGATGAGAGAATATAGTGACCCATTGCAGTTTGGTATGCTCGTGAGGATGAGCACGTATAAAATTTATAAACGCAAAGTCACTTAGGACAGCAGACATCATTGCATGTCACTCCTTTTTATTTTTCGGTGTCGTGGGATTAGGAATGTTAGTACAGTTGACCTATAGTCAGAGGGACCTTTTTAGGATGGGTTCAACTTCAGAACCCCATTTAACATTGGCCGTAAGACATCCCGCTAAGGCAAAGCAAATAGGAGAAGTGATCAAAGAGGCCAAAGGAATAAAGTAATACATGGGATTTATATTGAAATGGACGGACAAAATTGCCTGAGGGCAAAGTGACCTGGAAAGAGGAGCAATGGCCCGCTACATTTGAAAGACAACAACCTCACTGAGAGAGCCATCATTTACTCCCTTCAATCCTGGCCCAGGTACTGCCGCATCTATGGGCCCAACATAAAAATCATGTTGGAAAAGTACATTCTGCCCCAGTGCATAGGGTGCAGTTACAGAAGAACATTGCCCTGCCCTGCTTAAAACTATACAGGTTGGCACCGGAAGCAGAAAAAGGGATAGAGGGAGTGATCAATGCACTATTACAGCAAGGGGTGCTGAAGAGAACACAAAGCCCCTGTAACCCCCCTATACTCCCCATTGCAAAGGTAGGAAGACCCAACGAGTGGTGGTTTGTGCAAGATCTTAGAGCCATTAATAAAACTGTTATCACGATTGCTCCATTGGTGCCGGACACAAATGTCATTTTGTCTTCTATACCATCATAGAACATAGAACAATACAGCGCAGTACAGGCCCTTCGGCCCACGATGTTGCACCGAAACAAAAGCCATCCAACCTACACTATGCCATTATCATCCATATGTTTATCCAATAAACTTTTAAATGCCATCAATGTTGGCGAGTTCACTACTGCAGCAGGTAGGGCATTCCACGGCCTCACTACTCTTTGCGTAAAGAACCTACCTCTGACCTCTGTCCTATATCTATTGCCCCTCAGTTTAAAGTTATGTCCCCTCGTGCCAGCCATATCCATCCGTGGGAGAAGACTCTCACTGTCCACCCTATCCAACCCCCTGATCATTTTGTATGCCTCTATTAAGTCTCCTCTTAACCTTCTTCTCTCCAACGAAAACAACCTCAAGTCCATCAGCCTTTCCTCGTAAGATTTTCCCTCCATACCAGGCAACATCCTGGTAAATCTCCTCTGCACCCGCTCCAAAGCCTCCACGTCCTTCCTATAATGCGGTGACCAGAACTGTACGCAATACTCCAAATGCGGCCGTACCAGAGTTCTGTACAGCTGCAACATGACCTCCCGACTCCGGAACTCAATCCCTCTACCAATAAAGGCCAACACTCCATAGGCCTTCTTCACAACCCTATCAACCTGGGTGGCAACTTTCAGGGATCTATGTACATGGACACCTAGATCCCTCTGCTCATCCACACTTTCAAGAACTTTACCATTAGCCAAATATTCCGCATTCCTGTTATTCCTTCCAAAGTGAATCACCTCACACTTCTCTACATTAAACTCCATTTGCCACCTCTCGGCCCAGCTCTGCAGCTTATCTATATCCCTCTGTAATCTGCTACATCCTTCCACACTATCGACAACACCACTGACTTTAGTATCGTCTGCAAATTTACTCACCCACCCTTCTGCGCCTTCCTCTAGGTCATTGATAAAAATGACAAACAGCAACGGCCCCAGAACAGATCCTTGTGGTACTCCACTTGTGACTGTACTCCATTCTGAACATTTCCCATCAACCACCACCCTCTGTCTTCTTTCAGCTAGCCAATTTCTGATCCACATCTCTAAATCACCCTCAATCCCCAGCCTCCATATTTTTTGCAATAGCCTACCGTGGGGAACCTTATCAAACGCTTTGCTGAAATCCATATACACCACATCAACTGCTCTACCCTCGTCTACCTGTTCAGTCACCTTCTCAAAGAACTCAATAAGGTTTGTGAGGCATGACCTACCCTTCACAAAGCCATGCTGACTATCCCTGATCATATTATTCCTATCTAGATGATTATAAATCTTGTCTCTTATAATCCCCTCCAAGACTTTACCCACTACAGACGTGAGGCTCACCGGCCTATAGTTGCCGGGGTTTCTCTGCTCCCCTTTTTGAACAAAGGGACCACATTTGCTGTCCTCCAGTCCTCTGGCACTATTCCTGTAGCCAATGATGACATAAAAATCAAAGCCAAAGGTCCAGCAATCTCTTCCCTGGCCTCCCATAGAATCCTAGGATAAATCCCATCAGGTCCCGGGGACTTATCTATTTTCAGCCTGTCCAGAATTGCCAACACCTCTTCCCTACGTACCTCAATGCCATCTATTCTATTAGCCTGGGGCTCAGCATTCTCATCCACAACATTATCTTTTTCCTGAGTGAATACTGACGAAAAATATTCATTTAGTATCTCGCCTATCTCTTCAGACTCCACACACAATTTCCCATCCCTGTCCTTGACTGGTCCTACTCTTTCCCTAGTCATTCGCTTATTCCTGACATACCTATAGAAAGCTTTTGGGTTTTCCTTGATCCTTCCTGCCAAATACTTCTCATGTCCCCTCCTTGCTCGTCTTAGCTCTCTCTTTAGATCCTTCCTCGCTACCTTGTAATTGTCCATCGCCCCAACCGAAACTTCACACTTCATCTTCACATAGGCCTCCTTCTTCCTCTTAACAAGAGATTCCACTTCCTTGGTAAATCACGGTTCCCTCGCTCGACGCCTTCCTCCCTGTCTGACCGGTACATACTTATCAAGAACACGCAGTAGCTGATCCTTGAACAAGCCCCACTTATCCAGTGTGCCCAACACTTGCAGCCTACTTCTCCACCTTATCCCCCCCAAGTCACGTCTAATGGCATCATAATTGCCCTTCCCCCAGCTATAACTCTTGCCCTGCGGTGTATACTTATCCCTTTCCATCATTAACGTAAACGTCACCGAATTGTGGTCACTGTCCCCAAAGTGCTCTCCTACCTCCAAATCCAACACCTGGCCTGGTTCATTACCCAAAACCAAATCCAACGTGGCCTCGCCTCTTGTTGGCCTGTCAACATATTGTTTCAGGAAACCCTCCTGCACACACTGTACAAAAAACGACCCATCTATTGTACTCAAACTATATCTTTTCCAGTCAATATTTGGAAAGTTAAAGTCTCCCATAATAACTACCCTGTTACTTTCGCTCATATCCAGAATCATCTTCGCCATCCTTTCCTCTACATCCCTAGAACTATTAGGAGGCCTATAAAAAACTCCCAACAGGGTGACGTCTCCTTTCCTGTTTCTAACTTCAGCCCATACTACCTCGGAAGAAGAGTCCCCATCTAGCATCCTCTCCGCCACCGTAATACTGCTCTTGACTAGCAGCGCCACACCTCCCCCTCTTTTGCCTCCTTCTCTGAGCTTACTAAAACACCTAAACCCCGGAACCTGCAACATCCATTCCTGTCCCTGCTCTATCCATGTCTCCGAAATGGCCACAACATCGAAGTCCCAGGTACCAACCCACGCTGCCAGTTCCCCTACCTTGTTTCGTATACTCCTGGCATTGAAGTAGACACACTTCAAACCACCTACCTGAACACTGGCCCCCTCCTGCGATGTCAAATCTGTGCTCCTGACCTCTATACTCTCATTCTCCCTTACCCTAAAACTACAATCCAGGTTCCCATTCCCCTGCTGCATTAGTTTAAACCCCCCCAAAGAGCACTAACAAATCTCCCCCCCAGGATATTTGTGCCCCTTAGGTTCAGATGTAGACCATCCTGTCTGTAGAGGTCCCACCTTCCCCAGAAAGAGCCCCAGTTATCCAAAAATCTGAATCCCTCCCGCCTGCACCATCCCTGTAGCCACGTGTTTAAATGCTCTCTCTCCTTATTCCTCATCTCACTATCACGTGGCACGGGCAACAACCCAGAGATAACAACTCTGTTTGTTCTAGTTCTGAGCTTCCATCCTAGCTCCCTGAAAGCCTGCCTGACATCCTTGTCCCCTTTCCTACCTATGTCGTTGGTGCCAATGTGGACCACGACTTGGGGCTGCTCCCCCTCCCCCCTAAGGACCCGGAAAACACGATCCGAGACATCACGTACCCTTGCACCTGGGAGGCAACATACCAAACGTGAGTCTCTCACGCTCCCACAAAATCTCCTATCTGTGCCCCTGACTATAGAGTCCCCAATTACTAATGCTCTGCTCCTCTCCCCCCTTCCCTTCTGAGCAACAGGGACAGACTCCGTGCCAGAGGCCCGTACCCCATGGCTTACCCCTGGTAAGTCCCCCCCCCCACAAGTATCCAAACAAGTATCAACAACGGATACTTTCTCAGCCTTTTTCTCCATACCATTGCACCCGGAAGGTCAACATCTATTTGCTTTACATATCGGAATTAACAGTATTAAAAGAGACTTGGACGAGTGCCAGTTGTCTGCAGGCTCAACAGTCCCTCAATATGATGACAATTTATTGATAGCCTCAGAGGGAGGGCTAGTTTGTCAACAGAATACCCTTTTGTTATTATCACATCTGGCAGAAAGAGGGCATAGGGTCTCAATGGACAAGCTGCAATTCTGTCAGGAGACAGTTCAGTGTTTGGGATTTCAGCTGCAGCAAGGACAGCGGAGGCTTGGGTCTGAAAGAATACAGGCTGTAGCAAGGGATCCAACTCTGCACACGAAAAAGGAAACCTTAACCTTCCTCGAAATGGTAGGCTATTGTAGGCAATGGATACCGGACTATAGAGAGATGGACGCAGTATTGCGAAAGGCTACCCTACAGGATGCCCCTTCAGTTGTTACCTGGATCCCAGAGAGGGAGCAAGCATTTCGTAATTTAAAACAATCCATGATTAGCGTCCCTGCCTTGGGACTTCCTAATTTCAGCAAACCCTTTACTCTTTATTTGAATGAAGCAGGGGGATTTGCAACAGGGGTCCTGGTGAAAGAGCATTGAGGAGGGAAAAGACCCCTTGCCTATTACTCGGTGGCCCTATGTGCAGTGGTAAAGGGTATGCCAAATTGCTTAAGAGCAGTAGCAGCCACAGCGGCCATAGTAGAAAAAATAATTCATCTGCAACGTAGCATTTTACTGCGGCTCGACACACTGGGTACGAAGTAACCCTCTCTTAAACCAAATTTGCCTACAAGCGAGCGCCAGCTGCCAACCCTGCTACACTCTTACCCTCGCCGTCGGAAACAGAACATATGGATGATCATGACTGTTTACTATTGGTTGAAGCCACCACAACCTCTCGAGCTGATTTATTGAATCACCCACGAGAAAATCCAGACATCATCTTTCTCACCAGTGGGTCAGCAAACCGACCAAATGATATGACCCTCCTGGCCGGTGATGCAATAGTAACTCCATTCAAGGTAGTGGAAGCTTTTGCTCTGCTTTCGGGAACGTCTGCTCAAGCGGCCAAATAGCTTGCCGAAAAAGGAAACCTTAACCTTCCTCGAAATGGTAGGCTATTGTAGGCAATGGATACCGGACTATAGAGAGATGGACGCAGTATTGCGAAAGGCTACCCTACAGGATTCACCTTCAGTTGTTACCTGGATCCCAGAGAGGGAGCAAGCATCCCGAAAATCTCAGGATTACTCCCTGTGCCACGTGCCAGTGAGGCTAGAAATAGGAAGATAGAGCAGCTAAACACGTGGCTAAACAGCTGGTGTAGGAGGGAGGGTTTCCATTATCTGGACCACTGGGAGCTCTTCCGGGGCAGGTGTGACCTGTATAAGAAGGACGGGTTGCATCTAAACCGGAGAGGCATAAATATCCTGGCCGCGAGGTTTGCTAGTGTCACACGGGAGGGTTTAAACTAGTATGGCGGGGGGTGGGCACGGGAGCAATAGGTCAGAAGGTGAGAGCATTGAGGGAGAACTAGGGAATAGGGACAGTGTGGCTCTGAGGCAGAGCAGACAGGGAGAAGTTGCTGAATACAGCGGGTCTGGTGGCCTGAAGTGCATATGTTTTAATGCAAGGAGTATTACGGGTAAGGCAGAGGAACTTAGAGCTTGGATTAGTACTTGGAACTATGATGTTGTTGCCATTACAGAGACCTGGTTGAGGGAAGGGCAGGATTGGCAGCTAAACGTTCCAGGATTTAGATGTTTCAGGCGGGATAGAGGGGGATGTAAAAGGGGAGGCGGAGTTGCGCTACTTGTTCGGGAGAATATCACAGCTGTACTGCGAGAGGACGCCTCAGAGGGCAGTGAGGCTATATGGGTAGAGATCAGGAATAAGAAGGGTGCAGTCACAATGTTGGGGGTATACTACAGGCCTCCCAACAGCCAGCGGGAGATAGAGGAGCAGATAGGTAGACAGATTTTGGAAAAGAGTAAAAACAACAGGGTTGTGGTGATGGGAGACTTCAACTTCCCCAATTTTGACTGGGACTCACTTAGTGCCAGGGGCTTAGACGGGGCGGAGTTTGTAAGGAGCATCCAGGAGGGCTTCTTAAAACAATATGTAGACAGTCCAACTGGGGAAGGGGCGGTACTGGACCTGATATTGGGGAATGAGCCCGGCCAGGTGGTAGATGTTTCAGTAGGGGAGCATTTCGGTAACAGTGACCACAATTCAGTAAGTTTTAAAGTACTGGTGGACAAGTATAAGAGTGGTCCGAGGATGAATGTGCTAAATTGGGGGAAGGCTAATTATAACAATATTAGGCGGGAACTGAAGAACATAGATTGGGGGCGGATGTTTGAGGGCAAATCAACATCGGACATGTGGGAGGCTTTCAAGTGGCAGTTGAAAGGAATACAGGACCGGCATGTTCCTGTGAGGAAGAAGGACAAATACGGCAATTTTCGGGAACCTTGGATGACGAGTGATATTGTAGGCCTCGTCAAAAAGAAAAAGGAGGCATTTGTCAGGGCTAAAAGGCTGGGAACAGACGAAGCCTGCGTGGAATATAAGGAAAGTAGGAAGGAACTTAAGCCAGGAGTCAGGAGGGCTAGAAGGGGTCACGAAAAGTCATTGGCAAATAGGGTTAAGGAAAATCCCAAGGCCTTTTACACGTACATAAAAAGCAAGAGGGTAGCCAGGGAAAGGGTTGGCCCACTGAAGGATAGGCAAGGGAATCTATGTGTGGAGCCAAAGGAAATGGGCGAGGTACTAAATGAATACTTTGCATCAGTATTCACCAAAGAGAAGGAATTGGTAGATGTTGAGTCTGGAGAAGGGGGTGTAGATAGCCTGGGTCACATTGTGATCCAAAAAGACGAGGTGTTGGGTGTCTTAAAAAATATTAAGGTAGATAAGTCCCCAGGGCCTGATGGGATCTACCCCAGAATACTGAAGGAGGCTGGAGAGGAAATTGCTGAGGCCTTGACAGAAATCTTTGGATCCTCGCTGTCTTCAGGCGATGTCCCGGAGGACTGGAGAATAGCCAATGTTGTTCCTCTATTTAAGAAGGGTAGCAAGGATAATCCCGGGAACTACAGGCCGGTGAGCCTTACTTCAGTGGTAGGGAAATTACTGGAGAGAATTCTTAGAGACACGATCTACTCCCATTTGGAAGCAAATGGACGTATTAGTGAGAGGCAGCACGGTTTTGTGAAGGGGAGGTCGTGTCTCACTAACTTGATAGAGTTTTTCGAGGAGGTCACTAAGATGATTGATGCAGGTAGGGCAGTGGATGTTGTCTATATGGACTTCAGTAAGGCCTTTGACAAGGTCCCTCATGGTAGACTAGTACAAAAGGTGAAGTCACACGGGATCAGGGGTGAGCTGGCAAGGTGGATACAGAACTGGCTAGGCCATAGAAGGCAGAGAGTAGCAATGGAGGGATGCTTTTCTAATTGGAGGGCTGTGACCAGTGGTGTTCCCCAGGGATCAGTGCTGGGGCCTTTGCTCTTTGTAGTATATATAAATGATTTGGAGGAAAATGTAACTGGTCTGATTAGTAAGTTTGCAGACGACACAAAGGTTGGTGGAATTGCGGATAGCGATGAGGACTGTCGGAGGATATAGCAGGATTTAGATTGTCTGGAGACTTGGGCGGAGAGATGGCAGATGGAGTTTAATCCGGACAAATGTGAGGTAATGCATTTTGGAAGGTCTAATGCAGGTAGGGAATATACAGTGAATGGTAGAACCCTCAAGAGTATTGAAAGTCAAAGAGATCTAGGAGTACAGGTCCGCAGGTCATTGAAAGGGGCAACACAGGTGGAGAAGGTAGTCAAGAAGGCATACGGCATGCTTGCCTTCATTGGCCGGGGCATTGAGTATAAGAATTGGCAAGTCATGTTGCAGCTGTATAGAACCTTAGTTAGGCCACACTTGGAGTATAGTGTTCAATTCTGGTCGCCACACTACCAGAAGGATGTGGAGGCTGTAGAGAGGGTGCAGAAGAGATTTACCAGAATGTTGCCTGGTATGGAGGGCATTAGCTATGAGGAACGGTTGAATAAACTCGGTTTGTTCTCACTGGAACGAAGGAGGTTGAGGGGGGACCTGATAGAGGTATACAAAATTATGAGGGGCATAGACAGAGTGGATAGTCAGAGGCTTTTCCCCAGGGTAGAGGGGTCAATTACTAGGGGGCATAGGTTTAAGGTGAGAGGGGCAAGGTTTAGAGTAGATGTACGAGGCAAGTTTTTTACGCAGAGGGTAGCGGGTGCCTGGAACTCGCTACCGGAGGAGGTGGTGGAAGCAGGGACGATAGGGACATTTAAGGGGCATCTTGACAAATGCATGAATAGGATGGGAATAGAAGGATACGGACCCAGGAAGTGTAGAAGATTGTAGTTTAGTCGGGCAGCATGGTCGGCACGGGCTTGGAGGGCCAAAGGGCCTGTTCCTGTTCCTGTGCTGTACATTTCTTTGTTCTTTGTTCTTTGTTCTTACTAAAGCATGTATTCTTTTTTTTTATATAAATATATTTTATTAAAGTTTTTCGATCAAACAAAAATTTCCCATTTTACAACTTTGTAATAATATATACATTGATCGTTTTTTAAATAAATAATATGCTAACTAACGTCAACTGCCAACAACAAAATAAGAAACAACAGAAATAGTAACTAAATTAGTAACTTCGTAACATCTAATATAAATAACTAATATATAAACACACACATAAAACCCCTGAGGACCCAAATGAGCCCTCCCCCCCCCCTCCCCCCTGGGTTGCTGCTGCTACCTTTCCTATTTTCCCTTATCGCTCTGCAAGATAGTCGAGGAACGTTTGCCACCGCCTGCTGAACCCTTGAGCCGAACCTCTTAGTGCGTACTTTATCCGCTCCAATTTTATGAACCCTGCCATGTCATTGATCCAGGCCTCCACACCCGGGGGCTTAGCTTCTTTCCACATAAGTAGAATCCTTCGCCGGGCTACTAGGGACGCAAAGGCCAAAACATCGGCCTCTCTCGCCTCCTGCACTCCCGGCTCATCTGCAACCCCAAATATAGCCAACCCCCAGCCTGGTTCGACCCGGACCCCACCACCTTTGAAATCACTTTTGCCACACCCACCCAGAACCCATGCAATAGTGGACATGACCAAAATATGTGTGTGTGGTTCGCCGGGCTTCCCGCGCATCTCCCGCACCTATCCTCCACTCCAAAAAATCTACTCAGCCTTACTCCAGTCATATGTGCCCTGTGTAGAACCTTGAATTGTATCAGGCTGAGCCTGGCACACGAGGACGAAGAGTTTACCTTACTTAGGGCATCTGCCCACAGCCCCTCCTCAATCTCTTCCCCCAGCTTCTCCTCCCATTTTCCCTTCAGCTCCTCTACCATCGTCTCCCCCTCTTCTCTCATTTCCCTATATATATCTGACACCCTACCATCACCCACCCATGCCCCCGAAATCACTCTGTCCTGGATCTCTTGCGCCGGAGCTGCGGAAATTCCCTCACCTGTTGCCTCACAAATGCCCTCACTTGCATATAGTGAAATGCATTCCCAGGTGGCAACCCATATTTTTCTGTCAGTGCTCCCAGACTCGCGAACGTCCCGTCTAAGAACAAGTCCTTCAATTTCGCAATTCCTACTCGCTGCCAAGATTTAAATCCCCCATCTATCCTTCCCGGGACGAGCCTATGGTTGTTCCTTATTGGGGACCACACTGAGGCACCCGTCACTCCCTTATGTCGTCTCCACTGCCCCCAAATTTTCAGAGTTGCCACCACCACTGGGTTTGTGGTGTATTTTTTCGGGGAGAACGGTAACGGCGCCGTCGCCAGTGCTTTCAGACTAGTTCCCCTACAGGACGCCATCTCCAATCTTTTCCACGCCGCTCCTTCCCCTTCCCTCATCCACTTACATATCATTGACACGTTGGCGGCCCAATAATAATCACTTAGACTCGGCAGTGCCAGTCCCCCTCTGTCCCTACTGCGCTGCAGGAACCCCCTCTTTACTCTTGGTCTTTCCAGCCCACACAAAGCTCATAATACTCTTGTCCACCTTCTTAAAAAAGGCCTTTGTAATCAGTACAGGGAGGCACTGGAACACAAAAAGAAACCTCGGAAGGACCACCATTTTAACCGCCTGCACCCTGCCCGCCAATGACAGGGGCGCCATGTCCCACCTCCTAAAGTCCTCTTCCATCTGCTCTACCAGTCGCGCCAAGTTAAGCTTATGCAAGGTTCCCCAGTTCCTGGCCACCTGGATCCCTAAATACCGGAAATCCCTTGTTACCTCAACGGTAAATCGTCTATTCCCCTGCCCTGTTCCCCAGGATGCATCACAAACAGTTCACTATTCCCCATATTCAATTTATATACTGAAAATTCTCCAAACTCCCTGAGTGTCTGCATTATCTCAGGCATCCCCTCCACTGGGTCCGCGACATACAACAACAAATCATCCGCGTATAATGACACCCGATGCTCTTCTCCTCCTCTAAGTACCCCCCTCCACTTCCTAGAGCCCCTCAACGCTAAGGCCAGTGGCTCAATTGCCAATGCAAACAGTAACGGGGACAGGGGACATCCCTGTCTTGTATCCCTATATAGTCGGAAGTGGTCAGATCGTTGCCTATTTGTAATCACACTTGCCACCGGGGCCCTGTACAGGAGCTGAACCCATCTAATGAACCCCTCTCCAAATCCAAATCTCCTGAGTACTTCCCACAGGTAGTCCCACTCCACTCTATCAAATGCTTTCTCTGCATCCATTGCCACCACTATCTCCGCCTCCCCCTCTGGTGGGGGCATCATCATCACCCCCAGCAGCCTCCGTATATTAGCATTCAATTGCCTCCCTTTAACAAACCCCGTTTGATCATCATGAACCACCCCAGGGACACAGTCCTCTATCCTCGTCGCCATCACCTTGGCCAAAAGCTTGGCATCTACGTTCAAGAGGGAAATAGGCATGTATGACCCGCACTGCAACGGGTCCTTGTCTCTTTTCAGGATCAGTGATATCGTCGCCTCCGACATCGTCGGGGGTAGTGTCCCCCTTTCCCTAGCCTCATTAAAGGTTCTCGTCAGAAGTGGGGCCAGCAGGTCCACGTATTTCCTATAGAACTCCACCGGGAACCCATCCGGTCCCGGGGCCTTCCCTGCCTGCGTGTTCCCAATTCCTTCTACCACCTCCTCCACCTCAATCTGCGCTCCCAGTCCTGTCATCTCCTGTTCCTCAACCTTCGGGAACTCCAGCTGGTCTAGGAAACGCATCATTCCCTCTTTCCCTTCCGGGGGTTGAGCCTTATATAGCCTCTCGTAAAATACCTTAAACACCCCGTTCACCCTCTCCGCTCCCCGTTCCATCTTTCCCTCCTCGTCTCTAACCCCTCCGATCTCGCTCGCCGCCCCCTCTTCCTAAGTTGTTGGGCCAGCAGCCGGCTCGCCTTCTCTCCATATTCATACTGCACTCCCTGTGCCTTCCTCCATTGTGCCTCCGCCTTACCCGTGGTCAACAAGTCAAAGTCCGCGTGCAATCTCCGTCTTTCCCTGTATAGCCCTTCATCTGGAGCCTCCGCATATTGCCTATCCACCCTCAAAATCTCCCTCAACAATCTCTCCCTTTCTTTACCCTCTTGTTTCCCCTTATGGGCCCTAATGGAGATCAGCTCCCCTCTAACTACCGCCTTCAGAGCCTCCCAGACCACTCCCACCTGGACCTCTCCGTCATCATTAATCTCTAGGTACCTTTCAATACATCCCCTCACCCTTACACATACCCCCTTGTCCGCCAACAGTCCCATTTCTAATCTCCAGAGTGGGCGCTGTTCCTTTTCCTCTCCTACTTCCAGATCTACCCAATGTGGGGCATGATCTGAAATGGCTATAGCCGAATACTCCGTTCCTGCCACCTTCGGGATCAGCGCCCTTCCCAGGACAAAGAAGTCTATCCGGGAGTACACTTTGTGGACATGGGAGAAGAAGGAAAACTCTTTACTCCTTGGCCTAGTAAATCTCCAGGGATCCACTCCTCCCATCTGCTCCATAAAGCCCTTAAGCACCTTGGCCGCTGCCGGCCTCCTCCCGGTCCTAGATCTGGACCGGTCCAGCCCTGGGTCCAGCACCGTGTTGAAGTCCCCCCCCCCCCATTACCAACTTTCCCATCTCCAGGTCCGGGATGCGCCCCAACATACGCTTCATAAAGTTCGCGTCATCCCAGTTCGGGGCATATACATTCACCAGCACCACCGCCTCACCTTGCAGTCTGCCACTCACCATCACGTATCGACCCCCACTGTCTGCCACTATGGTCTTCACTCAAACAATACCCATTTCCCCATCAGTATTGCCACCCCTCTATTTTTCACATCCAAGCCCGAGTGGAATACCTGTCCCACCCATCCTTTTCTTAATCTGACCTGATCCGCCAGTTTCAGGTGCGTCTCCTGAAGCATGACCACGTCTGCCTTTAGCTTCTTGAGGTGCGCAAGTACCCTTGCCCTCTTAATCGGCCCATTCAACCCTCTCACGTTCCACGTGATCAACCGGGTTGGGGGGCTCTTTACCCCCCCCTCGTCGACTAGCCATCCCCTTTTTTAAACCAGCTCCTCACCCGGTTCCCACGCACCCGCTTATCCCCCCGACGGCGCCCTCCCATCCCTCCCATCCCACCCCGTAACAGCTCCCCTTCCCCTTAGCAGCAGCAACCCAGTTCTCCCCCCCTCCCCCCCTCCTCCCCCCCTCCTCCTCCCCACCCCACCCCCACCCCCCCGCTAGACCCCTCTGTAGCTTAGTTGCTCCCCCCATATTGCTTCCGGAAGTCAGCAAACTCTGGCTGACCTTGGCTTCCCCCGTTTATCCTTAGCCTCCCATTATGTGAGGCCCCCTCCTTCCTGCGCCCCCTTTTCCTGCCACAATTTCCATAGCGCGGGAACAAAGCCCGTGCTTCCCTCTCGGCCCCGCTCCTGATGGCGCAGCTCCCTCTCTCCTTCCCCCTCCCCTTCCCCACCGGCGCCCACATTTCTTCGTGTCCCCCCCTTCGAGGGGAAAGAAAAATTTTCCCCCATCTGATTCACAGTCCCTTACCACCACCTCACTACTTCATTTCAAACACTCTTTCTCCAATCTAGTCCAACTTCTCCTCTTCAATAAATGTCCACGCCTCTTCTGCCGTCTCTAAGTAGTGGTGTTTACCCTGGTATGTAACCCACAGTCTTGCCGGCTGCAACATTCCGAACTTCACTTTCCTCTTGTGGAGCAAGAGGAACATTGGCCCGCCTTGGCCCGATTGAAACTCGCCCTCCTTCTCGCCACCTCCGCACTCCAATCCTGATACATGCAGATCACCGCGTTCTCCCACCTGCTGCTCCGTGTCTTTTTCGCCCCTCTCAGGACCATCTCCCTGTCCTTGTAGCGGTGGAACCTCACCACTATTGCTCGAGGTATTTTTCCTGCCTTTGGTCTTCTCACGAGGACTCGATACACTCGATACACTCCCTCCACTTCCAGGGGGCCCGTCGGGGCCTCAGCTCCCATTAAGGTATGAAGCATCATGCTCACATACACCCCAACGTCGGCTCCCTCTGCCCCTTCGGGAAGACCCAAGATTCTTAAGTTCTTCCTCCTCGACCTATTTTCCAGGGCTTCCAGTCTCTCCATACACCTCTTATGTAGTGCCTCGTGCGTCTCCGTCTTCACCACCAAGCCCTGTATCTCGTCCTCATTCTCGGCAGCTTTTGCCTTCACTCCACGGAGCTCCATCTCTTGGGTCTTCTGCGCCTCCTTTAACCCCTCAATCGCCTGCAGCATCGGCGCCAGCACCTCCTTCTTGAGCTCCTCCACACATCGCCGGAGGAACTCTTGCTGTTCCAGGACCCATACCAACTGGCCTCCCTCCGCCGCCATCTTGCTTCTCACTTCCCTTCTTTGCCGCTGCTCCAGAGGATCCTCCGCAATCTGGCCACTATTATCTCTTCTGTCCATTCACATCCGGGGGGGACTCCCTTCTATGTCGCCTCACAGTGGGTTTAGCCTTCGAAAATTGTCGTTGGGGCTCCCGATAAGAGCCCAAAAGTCCGTTAAAACGGGAGGTGCCGAAACGTGCGACTTAGCTGGTCATCGCCGCACCCGGAAGTCTAAAGCATGTATTCTAGCTGAAAATAAAACAGTTAATATTTATACTGATTCCCGATCCGCTTTTGGGCTAGTACATGATTTTGGCCAATTATGGAAAAACAGGGGATTCATAACTTCCTCCGGCCAGCCTATTAAACATGCTAAATTGGTTTTAAATTTACTAGATGCTGTTCAGCTGCCCAGCAAGATAGCCATTTTAAAGTGTGAAGCGCATACTACTGCAGACGATGAAGTATCATGCGGCAATAGATTTGCTGATAAAATAGCAAAAATGTGGCTCTCATACAGCAGCCACAACTACAAGCTTCTGCAGTTGAACTTCCGTCCACCATAACAGAACCGAAGTTAAAACAGGCACAGGAGCAAGCCTCTCTACAGGAGCATCGCTCTTGGCTAAAAGTAGGTTGCTATCAAGACAATTTTGATAGGTGGATAAGGGCTTTGAAAATAGAACAAACGTATGAAACTCTCAGAGAAATTATACTTTTGGAGGAGTTTAAAAATTAAATTCCTGATGTAGTGAGAACTCATATGGGAACAGAGGGTTAAAACTGCGAGATTAGCAGCAGAAATGGCAGATGATTATGAATTAGTTCATAAATCAAAGTTTGGTTTCCGACATCAGTTTCAGCCTGTGAGGGATAGAAACTGGGGACATGAGAAATACTCAAGTGGTAAAGGTAAAGGCGATCTGATGGGAGATAATAAGGAGAGTGTACCTCAGATTAAAAAAGAAATCCAGGAGGGTGGAAAAGAAGTGAAAAGTTTCAAATGTTTTCACTGTAATAAACTAGGCCATGTGAAGTCACAGTGTTGGTGGTTGAAGAAAAGCACTGGGAAGGCTGATGTGGTAAAACAGGATAAGACTGTGGGGGTTTGTTAAAGTGGTAAAGGAAAACCCAGGTGAAGCGAAGGAGGTGCAAAATATTGTATAGCCTGATCAAGAGGTGATTGATAAGAAGGTGCCAGATCTTTTTAAAGAATTTACTTGTGTGGGTAAAGTTTACTCATGTGTATCAGGAGGAGTTGGTAAAGAAGTCACAATTTTAAGAGATACGGGAGCTAGTCAATCTTTGATGGTAGGAGATGAGGAGTTATGTAGTCTGGGAAGAATATTGCCAGAAAAGGTGGTAATATGTGGAATTCAGTGTGAGAGGAGTAGTGTTCCATTATATAAGGTAAGGTTGGAAAGTCCAGCGAAGAGTGGTGAAGTGGTAGTAGGAGTAATGGAGAAATTATCTGGTCCAGGAATACAGTTTATCTTGGGTAATGATATAGCTGGATCGCAGGTGGGAGTGATGCCTACTGTGGTTGATAAGCCAGTGGGAAATCAAACAACTGAAGTGTTGAAGGATGAATATCCTGGAATTGGGATACCATTGGGTATTAACAGTGACAGGGGAACTCATTTCACTAGCAAATTGACCAAAGCCCGAACAGAAGCCATGGGATTTGATTGGAAATTGCATATACAATACCAGCCACAATCCTCAGGAATGGTGGAAAGGGCGAATGGAATAATTAAAACTGCAGTTACAAAAGTGTGTCAACAAAATGGGCTGCTATGGCCAGGTGCCATACCCATAGTGATGTATGCGCTGCAAAATCAGAGAAATCGTAATACGGGTTTAACCCCATATGAGATATTAATGGAATGTCCCATGACAACTGGAACGAAACCCCCAATGACTCCAGCGGCAGTAGCCTTAATATGGGCAGATGAGACTAAAATATGCCCAGGCCATGTGTGAAACCGCTGAAAAAAAAAACCAAGAAAAAAAAAACATGAAAAGGTGCAAAAGGCTCAGATGCATCCAAAAGAGGGAAATACACACCCTTTAAACCTGGAGATCAAGTGTATGTGAAAGCACTAAACAAAGATTATTTTTCTCCTAGGTGGAATGGACCCGACCAAGTGCTGCTAACAACCCGAACAGCCGTTAAAGTAAAAGAAAAGCCAGATGGGATCCACACAACTCGTGTAAACTACATCATACGGAACATTGAGAGTATTAGCAAAACACTGACCTGAAGAGAATGACGGCGTTGATGTTTTTATATTATCATATTAATCCAACATCATGTAGAGGGTAATTTGCATACTAACACCTCAATATACATGTCTCACTCATACGCAGAGAGGGTAAATAAATTCAGTTGTTGGGTTTGTACACAAATTCCCAGATGCTTGGAGGAGGGCTTCCCTGTGCGACCTATCCCATTCGCCAGTAAAAAGATAGTAGAATGGGCTCTAAGACAAAATAGTACAGGACGTGGTGAAGATACACAGAATATGTTCGATTGGAGATTAGCTGGTTACGATATGAATAGGTTTGAGGAATGGTGGGGGCCTAGGTTTAATGTAACACGTCAAACGCCTTGTTTGATCCTTCCCAATTACACTGGAGTCCCAAAGGGTAGCATATGCTTTAGGAAACATAAAACATATGGGACTACCCAGTCGGCACAAGTCAGTGTGATCAGGGGCGAAATTCTCCGACCCCCTGCCGGGTCGGAGAATCACCGGGGGCTGGCGTGAATCCCGCCCCCGCTGGTTGCCAAAGTCTCCGGCACCGGAGATTCGGCGGGGGCGGGAATCGCGCCGCGCCGGTTGGCGGGCCCCCCCGCTCGATTCTCCGGCCCGGATGGGCCGAAGTCCCGCTGCTAAAATGCCTGTCCCGCTGGCGTAAATTAAATCACCAACCTACCGGCGGGACAAGGCGGTGCAGGCGGGCTCCGGGGTCCTGGGGGGGGGCGCGGGGCGATCTGGCCCCAGGGGGTGCCCCCATGGTGGCCTGGCCCGAGATCGGGGCCCACCGATCCGCGGGCGGGCCTGTGCCGTGGGGGCACTCTTTCCCTTCCGCCTCCGCCACGGTCTCCACCATGGCGGAGGCGGAAGAGACTCCCTCCACTGCACATGCGCGGGAATGCTGTCAGCGGCCTCTGACGCTCCCGCGCATGTGCCGCCCGGAGATGTCATTTCCGCGCCAGCTGGCGGGGCACCAAAGGCCTTTTCTGCCAGCTGGCGGGGCGAAAATTCCTCCGGCGCCGGCCTAGCCTCTCAATGTTGGGGCTCGGCCCTCAAAGATGCGGAGCATTCCGCACCTTTGGGGCGGCGCGATGCCCGTCTGATTTGCGCCGTTTTGGGCGCCAGTCGGCGGACATCGCGCCGTTTCCGGAGAATTTCGCCCCAGATCTTGAATTGGCAACCCCCTATGTTCCACCTTACAGCTAAAGGATTATTCATCTTTGGTTGGTCAGGAGTTGAAAATCAAACTAGTGGAGGCTCCTGGGAAGGGGATCGGATTAGACTAATGATGACTGATAGTAAAGGAAACCTGACCGCATATAACGGCACGTATTTTATCTGTGGCCATACCAGATAATTGGGAAGACTCCTGCTATTTGGGATAGGTAGTCCCTTATGTGCATCACATTCAGCAATTGCAGGACCATCCCCATCACAGGACGACACGAAGTGTTATGACATGGGCACAAATGCTGCAAATAATGATACCACCATTAGGAATAGCCACTAATGCATACGAACTATGCGAACTACAAGACATCCTTGAGCAGGTAGCTAATGACACTGCAGAAGCTGTTAACCAGATAAAAACTGAGATGGTTGCTATAAGAGTGGTTGCCCTGCAGAATAGAATGGCACTTGATTCCTTGTTAGCTGAAAAGGGAGGTACTTGTGCCTTGATTGGAAGTGACTGTTGCACATACATCCCTGATAACTCAGAGAAATTGATAATCTGGTGGATCACACTCGTAGAGAGGGAACAAGATTACACGAAAATGAGAGATGGGACTTTGGCTGTGGATGGTTAGGATCGTTGGGACAGATCGTTTTGGATTATAATCGCCATTGTAATCTTGATTGTCGTATGGTTACTGTTTAATATTGCGCAAGATATTTTTATTGTACTAACACGAGAGAACAGCCCGAGCCGCCTTGCCTCCTTGCTACCAGCTCATAACACGCAGGGAACTGTCATACGTCCATTCCCCTTACATTATAAACCACCCTTCTCTACGGAGGACACGATAATTTACCAAAAGGTGTTGATCAAAAGATCAACAAGGAGGGAATTGTGGAAGGGAAGTTAATGAGTTACCAATTTAGAAGCATGCTGGGAATATTAACTATATTTTAACACTGCTTTTGAGCGAAAATAAGGAGGTCAAGTAATGTAAACCAAATACTGCTTAGTATGTGGCACTGGCCTTATTATGATAATAAGTTGTTCTTCCAAAGGACAACGAAATGCGTACTCAAATTGTTTTTAAACCAAGGGCAAAACATTTATATTTCCTCTTGCGTATGTTCCCAAACTTTATCTCTTCAAAGTTGTTTATTTCAACCTATAAATATAATGGTTTTTGACTGCATAACTCAGAGTGCGGTGCCTTGGCTTTGCAGCTGGAACACTCTCTCTCCACAAGTATATTTGTGTAAATAAATTTCCTTAAATCGAACCTCGAGGAATTTGTCTTTATTATTATTTCCACGACAGACACACAGTGGGACCAATCAACACACACAACACCGCAGCCAATCACCAGTTAGAGCACATGCACGATAAAGACATGGGGCATCAGAGTTCCCGCTCATTCGAGCTGCAGCTTCCTAATAGGACAGAGCTCACAGCCTGCAGCACAGACATTCACCATGTGCTGAGTGCATCGACTGGTTAGGACAAGGCAAAGGTCTTTAGTTAAAGCTAGTATCGTGTTAACCCACAGTCAGAGTATGTTAAACTATTAATGACTCAATAAAATAGTGTTGCACTATTTCAAGTGTTGGTGACCTGTATGTGTTCCACGGATCCAGAGCGCCCAACACAACAAGCTCCTCAATGCAGGAAGAGATCGGGGTGTCAATTAAAAATTGCGCCCCAATCTCTGGGCCGCCGAGCGCAAACCCCTCAACACCCCAACTCACCTATAAAGGGGTCCTCGGGCCCCCTGCACCCCACCTCACATGGGCAGGGCACCCCTGGGCCTGATCTCCCATGTGGGAAAAATGCTAGCCTGGCAGTGCCACATGGGCATCCTGGCAGTGCCAGGGTGACACATGGGTGGCACTGCCAGGGTGACTGGCTGTCAGTGCTAAGGTGCCCAGGTGGCACCAGCAGTGCCAGGGTGCCAGCCTGCCCAGAGGACAATCATCTGGGGGCCTCCAATTGTGAGGGAAACCCCCCAGGTGCCGTTCCGCCTGCTCCCAATTTGTGGGGATCAGGGCTGAACGGCATCCGGCTGGGGTCTCCACAGCAAGGCCGATGAATGCTGGGTGGTCGTTCAATCCGGTGTCAGCAGAGTTCAGTGAGTTCTAAACCCACTTAACTATGCGGGTCTGGGCCCTGCCCATTGTGGCCGGGGTCCAGATTGCGATGGCTCGTGAAATCTAACAACCGTTGGGAACCTCAGGGGGGCCTCTCCCAGGATCTACCGGGTGCGACCCATCCAGTCCCGATTTTGGCAGGACATGGCCCATAAATCTCGCCCGGAGTGCTGGTCGAAGATCAGGGCGCTCTTTAAAAATGGCACCCTGATCTCCGAAGAGCTGGCTCTGCCGACATCTTCAGATTCTGCATACCTAATTCTCGGCACAGTTCACCCTAAACTCCAAAAGCATTTGCAAGTGTGGGTGGGTTGCGATCTGGATTACGCTGAACCACCCAGCGGGAATCACTTCCCGTTTCCCATTGGAGACCACACTTAGAAACATTTTGGGAGAACTGCGTCCATAATGTTTTGCAACGTTTTCTGGAAATTTTCTTCTTACATATAGGAAAGTTCACTTCACTATGGGCACGTTAAGCTTCCTCATCAGCTTCCCACATAATTCCAAGCACTGTATTTGAATTTTTAGGTTCAATTTTTAAAACATTCTATTTACATGCCAGCTTTTGAAGATTATTCTCTTCTATGTCTTTGACATGGATAGAGTGGATGGGCAGGCACTCTTTCCCAGGGTGGAGGGGTCAGTCACTCTTTCCCACGGTGGAGGGGGCATACGTTTAAGGTCCGTGGGGCAAAGTTTCGAGGAGATGTACAAGAAAGGTCTTTTTACACAGAGGGTGGTGAGTGCCTGGAACGCGTTGCCAGGGGAGGTTGTGGCAGCAGATACATTAACAGCGTTCAAAAAGCATCTTGACAAATACATGGGTAGGATGGGTATAGAGGGATATGGCATCAGGAAATGCTGAGAGGTTTTGGCCAAGGTGGGTATCATGACTGGTACAGGCTTGAAGGGCCTGTTCCTGTGCTGTCTTGTTCTTTGTTCTTTTCACATTGGTTAAGGTTCAAGCCAATTCTGCAGCATTGTTTCCTGCTTCCATTTTAAATATATCTTTGTTTTTAGTTTCAAACATTTCAATCCTCCTCTCTGGAGATAACAAATTATAAATAGTTTATTTCTGTGTCACTGTAACTCATTCCTTCTTTGATCAAAATCATTTTTGGCTGCTCCACGAACGTCACTGAGATGATTTTTATGTTCGGGCAAGCAGGTTTGATATGCCTTCCTGGTCTGATCTTTGAACTTTTAAAAAACCTTTCAGTTTCTCCTGTCCCCATTCCGATGAAATGCAATTTAATTATCTCTTTATTTTGGATCTTTGAATTTCATTTTAATGTTTTGAGATTGTAATTGGTCTTTAGAACTCTGTCCAATTGCCTGGATTTTTGCATCTGGATTTTCTATCTCAACACTGACAGGCACTGTCACTTCCTGTGCTGTCTCAGCACTGATAGTTTAATTCTGTACTAACTGTCATTAACCCTTTAATTCTGAGGACTCGGTCCTTTCTGTGACGAATTTCGATTTGGAAATTCTGCTGACATTGTTTCTGCCTCTGTACTGTCAATTACTAGAGTTATTCCATCAATTTATTTTCTTGCATCAGTTTTTTTTATAACTGCATCACAGATAGATGAGGAAGTTTTATTCATCGGAACTATTCCTGAACTGTGGCAGGTTGTCCCAGGCTGTTGATAAGTAACATTGCCCACTTACATCATTTCCCAATATAGAACATAGAACATAGAACATACAGTGCAGAAGGACGCCATTCGGCCCATCGAGTCTGCACCGACCCATCTAAGCCCTCACTTCCACCCTATCCCCGTAACCCAATAACCCCATCTAACCTTTTTTTTGATCACTAAGGGCAATTTATCATGGCCAATCCACCCAACCTGCACGTCTTTGGACTGTGGGAGCAAACCGGAGCACCCGGAGGAAACCCACGCAGACATGGGGAGAACATGCAGACTCCGCACAGACAGTGACCCAGCGGGGAATTGAACCTGGGACCCTGGCGCTGTGAAGCCACAGTGCTATCCACTTGTGCTACCGTGCTGCTACATTTTAATGTGTAATATAGAAACAATGCCAATGACAACAGCACAATTTAAATTCACAATGGGCTAGGTGCACACATCCCATCAATATCCCTTATGAATACATGTTTATTCAAAGAACGTTTTCAAAAATCTATGGGTGGAATTTTGCACTCCTGTCAGCAGCGGGATTCGTGACAAGTGGAGACACTAAATTTGGCGCAATGGAAAAATCAATTTTCTTCCAGGGGGAAATTAGTTTGGAATTCTGTCCTCCCGACTTTGCTGCCAGGTTAAAGTGGGCGCCGAGTTTCCTGCTGAATCTGTATCAAGAAGCACATTTGCATTTATTTGCATCTCACGATTGCTCATTAAAAGGCCAACTTGTTGGAATTATGTAACCTCTTAAAACGTCTATAAAGTCGTTGATGAATTGAAGCCCACTAAGTGCACGCCACTTATTTATTTATTTTTTATTTTAAAAATAAATAAATTTAGAATACCCAATTCATTTTTTCAAATTAAGGGGCAATTTAGCGTGGCCAATCCACCGACCCTGCACATCTTTGGGTTGTGGGGGTGAAACCCACGCAAACACGTGGAGAATGTGCAAACTCCACACGGACAGTGACCCAGAGCCTGGATCGAACCTGGGACCTCGGCAACGTGAGGCAGCAGGGCTAACCCACTGCGCCATCGTGCTGCACATATACAGTCAGGAAACAGACTGTTCTAATTTCTCACTGGCAGGGCACTTCATTTTAAGAGGGTCAGAGTGGGTGTGAGTATGGTAATGTGTGTTGGCTCTGAGGGGAAGAAAGGTGGATGGTGATAGGGCCCAGGTAATGAGGAGAGGTTCAAGGTGATTGTGGAGGAGAGGACTGGTGATGGGGGAAAGTTGGTGAGTGATGGGGAGGGTAAAGGTGGTGGAGTGAGTTTTAAAGGTGACTTGCACCATTTTTCCAGACCGCCCTTGACCACACAGTTAGCCAGTCAATACGATTCCTCCAGGTGGGAGGAGGGTCTTTTCAGGTGAGTGAAGTTCAAGGCCAGCATAATTAGCTGAGTAAAGGGACATCCTAATAATTATGAATCAACTGGGGTGTCAAAGATGGTCAGTTGTGTTCTGCCCTCCATGGCGAAGCCTGCATTGCAGTAGGTTTATTGGGCCTCATAACATTGAGATCCCAGCAAGGTGTGGAGCTGCCATTCATTCTGTGCCATTTGCTATTGTCAAGAAAACCTGTCAGGATAACCCAAGAAATTGTAATATTTTTCTGTTGGTAATATTTCTTGACATAATTTTAAACTGATAGGGAACCTGGGTGTGAATCAAAGGCAGGGATAGAGTGACTGTGAATCTAAACTGCAGTTTTGATATTGTAATGGGCTTAGCAGTACTTCAAACAGATATTAACTTTAGGTAATTTAGTAAGGATGGTTACAGAACAGGAATAAATTTGAATGGGTGTTATGATTCAAAGGATAAGACATGCAAGGTGTGAAAGAAAGGTATCATAGATAAATTATGGACAGGTTAAGTTTACTTTTCTTTTAAATTCTGAGAGCTAAAGTAAAGCGATTGAGTTCATCGAGTCTGGGAGAAAGTAGTTCTAAAGAAAATTGGGTGAGCCAATGGAGAGGTCAAAGGGAACTGTTTTCGATCTCAGCAGGTAGCAGAAATAGCTGGTTAAACGCCAAGTGTGCAGTGTGAACAAAGCCAGATCTGAAAAGCCAACTGCTGGCAACCTCAGAGGGCTCTCCAAGAGATAATTACAGGCACTGTGTGATAAAAGATGCGGGACTTTTATGAATCTTAAATCTATAAGGCATTGTTGAACAGATGGGAAAGGTTAACTCAGTAGGTAACTAAATTAAGATTGCTTGGAACTGTTTTTTGGTGTTGGTATTGTGTGAAGCTATGTTTTTATTGGTGTATATCTATTTTATGTTATTGTTTTTTCTTATTTCTTAATAAACATTTACTTTACTAAAAAAAAATCATTACATGTCGTCGGGGACATCATTTCTGAATTTCAAAATCTCTCCTCATACTATGCAAATTTCAAACACAAATGTTAGGGCTGTTGCTTCAAGTTCCCCTTCTGGGATTTGAACAGCTCGGCGTTTACCTTCAGCTGTGCCCTTAACACTATCAGCTGTAGTCAGAGGCAGGGAGGAAGGTGGAATGCCTCAAAGGGCATAGCTGGTGGAGGGCAGCCAACTCGCGACTCCAAACCTCCATCCACCTGGGTGAATGGTCATGGCTGGCAAGGAAACCTAGGATGAGTGTTTCGCTGTTGCCAAGGCAACAATTTCTCATAGAGGGCACAATTTTCTGAAATGTCGGGTTTGGCACAAAAACCAGGTAGAATCCCGCCGACGTCGTAAGTGAGAAAACTCACCATATATTCAGCCTCCTTAAGAAAAATAATTTTTTCCATGAGTTTCATGCCGCACCCGTGACAGGTGACCTCTGAATCACCCCAATACAACTTAATCTCTGTAATCAGTGGGGTGCTCCTTTTAAATGCCTCCCCAGCACTTGTTCCAAGTCCAGTTGGGGGATGGCTGCCAGACAGATTACACCATGTTTTCCAGTAGGAGCCCTCAGCAAACATCTTGATGGTGTCGAGCAGAGGTGGTCAGGCAGACGTCCAGCCAGAAAAGTGACCAATCTTGCCTAGAAGGCTGTGGCCGCAATTGTCAGCGCCACCTCACTCGAAAAGAGGGCGGCGTTGCAGTATCGTAAGACAATGAATGACCTTCTTCGTGCAGCCAGGGTAAGTCTGCCTCCTCATGTCTCCCTCAACACTCCTCAACACACCCCTCACACATCCATGTTGATATTATTCCCACCGACATCGTGGGGTCACAGCAGTTGTCATGCAATTCCACCACCCCCATAATCACCCAGTAGCTCCGGTGACCCTCAAATATCCATTCCCACTCACCTCCCATGCATGCCAGATTTCATTCCCATCTGACGTGGCACAACTTCCATCTTCACTCTCTCCATCTGTGTCATTGCAGGGCAAACTGGAGCACAACAGCCATGAGCAGACACAGCAAGCCGAAATGATGCCAAAGTTCATTCTAATTACGAGCCTAGAGCTTGCTAGTGAGGAACTGGACCGCACCTGTGCAGAGGGTGAGGTGGGGGCCAAAGCCACAAGTGAGAATCCTCAAACATCCAGCCATGGTGCAAGCCTCACGTGAGTGACCGTTCTCTCACCAATGTTCCCCTGCCCCGCACTAATGCCGTCTCACTTCCATTGCAGGTCCATCAGCAGATCAGCCGTCCAGACCAATCTTGCGGTCCTGGACACCAAAGACCAAGCAGCTCCGTGGGAGACATCTCAGACAGCAGCATTGAAGAGGTGTCCCATCTGTCACCTGCACCCTCCACTAGTGCAGATACTTGCACCTCTGTGGGGTTACCTAGTAGGCAGGCTTCTGGGTCACTCACTGGTGAGCATATTATACTGATGTCTCAGGGATCCGGCACTTGGATGGATGCTGGAGCCTAGGACCTTGCTGATGCCCAGGCTGACGACGTGCCCCTGGGTATGGTTAACCCAGAGCTGCTGGAGCTGCAAAATCAGAGTCGCAAGCATGAGGAAGGGATGACAACATCCCTCCTCGGACTGCAAGGTCGACTGGAGGAATCCTGTCGCCTTCTGTCCGAGGAGATAATGCCGTCAGTCCGAAGTAATGAGGGTGGCGTCCACAGTGGAGATCTTGGCGCAACACGTGAACTCCATGGCAGGGGATATCCGCTCCATGATTCAGCTTATGACCTAGATCACCGCGTTCCATGGCAGGTCGCCTTCATCTCTCTGTCAGACAGGAGTCAGACATTTTGTGAGGGTTTAAGATGAGCATTGCTCTGTCCTCAATGCAAGTCATCATCGTTCTCCTGCAGCATCTGCTCAGTTGCACTGGCTTCTTGCCCATGAATGAAGTGACCATATTGATGACCTCCTGCTGGTCCCACAGTAGTGAGAAGAGATGAGACCCCATTCTGGGAGATGTCTTGACGGCCAAGTCCTGATCATCCCAAACTGACAGGGTCCATAGCCCTGCACCCCATGTGGGCCCTAGTCATCCCTGAAGGTCCCTCTTCCACAGGTTTCCCCTTGCTGTCCCCCTCGACCTCATCCTTATCCGAGGAGCTGTGGAGCTTCTCCATCTCCCCCTGGTCCAGCTGCTCCCCCCACTGCAGTGCCAGGTTGTGCAGAGCGCAGCAAACCATAATGATGTGGGACACCCTCTGGGGGCTGTATTGGAGGGTTGCCCCTGACTGGTCCAGCTACCGGAACCACATCTTGAGCAGTCCTATCGCCTACTCCACCACGGCACACGTTGATGCACAATCCTCGTTGTAGCGAGTCTGTAGAGATCTACCTTACGGTTCAAGTGCAGTCTCGCATACACTTTAAAACTCGGTAGAAATTTGAGTTACACTTCTTGGATGCGAAGTAAGAATCTTTTATTGCCTCTACTGATTACAATTGAGAGAAACGTATACCTATTCTCAATAAAGCCTTGCCAGCAAAAGACTTAAAGAGAAGTAATTTATAAAACAATTTGAACTTTCAAAAATACAGAAATGGTTTCTTGCTTAAGGCAAAGACAGTTTGCGCAGACTTCAAGGGTTTTAGAAGGGAAAAAATGAAAATAAGGATAGCGAATAGTCAAGTAAAAGTATAGATTGATCCGGATAGAAAATGTCTGTCCGAACTCTCACGTTTATGGAAAATGTTATCAGTCTGGGGCCATCTGTCCCTAGCTCTATGTCGTCCTGATTGGTTTGGGTGAGTTTCAAATACATTTGATTGGATAGTTAACTGTCAATCTTCAATGTGCAACATAAGTTTTAAATGTTTCATGTTTGAATTTTTGTGTGTGCTATGGAATGTGATTTTGTGCTGTAATCGAGTCTGGTTTTTACTGGTTTTCTGCTGACTTCACTTTATCCATATTCTGAACAATAGTGGATTCATTTTGCTATGGTGCTCATTTCGGCCTTGATCTGATTACAGGTACAGCTGATTTTTAATATGAAACTAATTTTGAATTCTGTTCATTAGAACAATAGTCAGTTCATATTGTCAGTAAAAATGTTGCATTTATCTCCAGTTAGTTTGTGGATGTGTCAAGTTCTGTTCCTCTGCTCAAGTTATGTGTTTTGTCATGACCTAAGGTTATGAAATCCTTTTTCTAAAATGGGTTTTAAAGACTGGGCTTTAATATTTACATTAAAATGGCCTTTTACCTATCAGAAATAGCTGATTTTCTTCAGAGTCTCAGTGGTTATTTGGGGCCTCTGCACTGGCAAGTTCAGTCACCTACTGAGGGCGTACCCTTCGTCCCCGAGGAACTATTCCTCCAGTCACAGCTCTCCCTCAAAAATGGCTGGGATCTGTGCACGTTCACAGATGTAGCTATCATGGATGCATCTCAGGAAATGGGCACACACCTACATTATGCACATGGTGTGGTCGTACACGATCTGAACATTGAGGGAGTGGAATCCCTTGTGGTTCACAAACCCTGCCCATGCTGCCATAGAAATGCAGAGCAACGTGGGTGCTGTTGATGCTATGCACCATGGGCTGGCCAGGTGTGCAGGCAAAGCCCAAGGTCCTGACATTCTGGCTTGCTTGGTCCTGGTCAAAGTCGATGCATAGATGGGCCCTCGTAAATAATGCATTTGTGATCTCCCTTATGCACAGCAGCCTGGGAGATACTGCACATGCCTCCCATGCAGCCCTGAAACGAGCCATTTGCTGGCAAAAGAGTTCAGAACGGCAGTTACTTACAGGGCCGCAAGCAAAAGGTGACCTCCCAGTCCATGTGGTGCCAATTCCTGTAGCACAGTGGGTCCACCATCCCACGGGACAGATGCAGTCCTCTCCAGCACTGGACCTCTGGCATCTAGGAAGTTCTCCAACAGTAGACCTGTGGCCAATAATGTTTCCTCCGAGGCTCTGCCAACTGCGGCCCTGCTCCTGGAAGATCAGTGGGACTTGCCTCCCCTCCTCTGCAGGATGTCGATCCTGCCCACATGCAGCGGCATGTCATTGTCACTGCTGCTACTCCACAGCTCTCAACAGAACTGCCAGCTCGACTGGCACCATGATTCTCTCGAATAAATAACTGAAAGTAAGCGAACATCAAAGTGAACGATGAGGAATCTTGACAATGCCTGACCCACACCCTCTCACGACGTGGGACATCCACCTCTATGCGATCACCTTTCCAATGAACCTCTCCCATCTCTCTCACACAATCACCCCTTTCTAATCTGCCGAATAGAAGTGTCTTGAACCTCCCACCTTTCGTTAGGGGCATCATGGAGAGGCGGGTGTAAGCCTTGGTATTGAATGCTTGGGGATGCTGCTCCCAAAGTGTTAATCATTGGGCACTAATCAGTGGAACACTAAAGTGGCACAACTGACTCGTCAAGGAATGGTCAGGGAGTTGATCAGGCGTTTGGGCCAATTTCCAACTTCTGTATGGGTTTATGAGTAGAGACATACCACCACCTAGCTGTCTATGTGAGATATATCCATTTGCCACTACCACCACTTCCCTTATTATAGAAATATTGCGGTCTACTAGGTGTGATTTGATGGCTATTAGCATGCTGGCTTTGAAAGCAGACCAAGGCAGGCCAGCAGCACAGTTCAATTCCCGTAACAGCCTCCCCGAACAGGTGCCGGAATGTGGCGACTAGGGGCTTTTCATGGTAACTTCATTTGAAGCCTAGTTGTGACAATATGCGATTTTCATTTCATTTCATTTCATGCTGTTTCTGAAGTCTTCTGTTATTATTACTTCCCTTATATCCTCAAAGGTTTCCTCTATCTTCATTGATCAAAAACCACCAGTCAAGCAACATTTATTTATTCCTGAAAATGCTATCACTTTTTTCTTTAAACCCTTAAATTGTATTTGATATGCTTCAGGGACACGCTCGTACTCATTAAGTATTGCAGTTTTAATTGTCTTGTAATTTAAGGATTGTTCTTCCAAAAGATCTGAATAAACATACATTGCTTTGCTTTGCCAATTAATATGCTTTGCAAAATACGTCTTTTGGCCACTCTTGCTTTGTAACAACTTTTTCAAACAAAACAAAATAGCTCTCAACTCGATCCTCAGTTAAGTTCAGCACAAGGTGACGATTCTTAGCCAAATTAAAACTCAGAGTGGAATTCAGTTTATCATTTGAACTATTTCCTCTGTCACCCTATGGCCTAAGCTTTTCTTTAACCAATGCACATGTTAATTTCTTTCTCTCTTTGAAATTCTCTCTCCTGTTCTTTCTTCCCTCTTGTTAACTTCTCTTTGTGGAGTTTAATTTCAAGCCTTTGAATTTCTCTTTCTTTTCCGTATCCCTCTCATTCAAGTTCAAGCCTGTTTATTTATTTTTCTATTTCAAACTGCAACTGAATTCTTGCCAACGCAAACTGCGCTGTATTCGGGTTTGACTTTTCTTCTTCTAATCCCAAATAATTTGGGTTTGTTTATTGTCACGTGTACCGAGGTACAGTGAAAAGTATTTTTCTGCATGCAGCTCAAACAGATCATTTCGTACATGAAAAGAAAATACATAATAGGGCAACACAAGGTACACAATGTAAATACATAGACATAGGCGATGTGTTATTGCCTCAAATATATCTGCTTTTTTTATCCCTGATTTGAAGTCAAATTTCAACTATCCTGCTAATATTATTAACTTATTCTTGTCTAATTGTTGCAAATCACTCAGGGATAAATCGTCCCTCTCCAGAAATGTTTTAGTGATTGATAATGCCAAATTGCTTCTCAATAAATACAACAAAAGTTCACTGTGAAATTCTGTTAGCTTAAATCTTAGCTAATATTCCAGCACACCTTGCATTATTCGTTGGTTTCAAAATCCCTCCTAGAGCCCCCGATTTTGTTACAATCCGGTTAGGGACCCTTAACATTTAAAGAGAAATTTGAACAGCCACAAGATTTCACTTTCTTTAAACAACACAAACTTTATTGTAACAACAAATTAAGAAAATAAGCTTATACCCACAAAAGCTGAGCTTTTGGGTTCCCTTTCTATTTCCCCCAAGAATTCTCTAATATGTTTCTTCAAGTTATTTACTTCTATAAGAACAACCATAAGAATGCCATAGTTCTCTGGAAACTATTTTTTAAATTCTCAGCTCCAGTTGTTCTCAAAGGTAAACGTTTCATTTACCATCGCTTGACTGTAGATGCCTGTCCCTTGTTTGGATTACTTTTCATTATTTCCATGCTAATCAGTTGGTTGCTTTCTTTGCCATAAGACTCAAGAAGGGCTATTGTAAATTCTTCCACAAGTTTTAAAGGAGGCAATTGTATAATATGCACTCATGCACATCATGAGGTAAATACAGGCAGTAACAGACACCCAGGTTAGCCAATCAACTTACAGGACAGAACACAACCAATCACCAGACAGAACACCAGAAGGGGGCTTCCAACTATAAAACACAGCAGGCATCAGCACTCCGCCTCCTTCCACTGGTGACAACTGTAGTGACAGTCAGGGTGTATATATCAGTCAGCACCTTCTACACGTGGATCAGAGCTAGCCTGGTCTAGTAAGTTAGAGTCAGTACACTTAGAGTAGTAGAGTGTCAACCCACAGCCAGCTGTGTGCATTGTTACAGAAGTTCAATAAATCGTATTGAACCAACGCCTACGTTTGGTGTATGCTTTACCGTTCATCTGCATCCTGTTGCAGTTCGTGTTACCCCAGGGTGAATAACACGACAGCAATCTTCCAAATTCTGTTGCCTCACAAAAGTCAAACTGAGATAAAGCCTCACTTGCATTCCACGGTGAATAATGACGTTAGTTTTCGGCCAAAGCACAGGCCTAGCTAACTATAATTTACTTTGGATATCTCTTAGAGCGCTGCAACCACACCAGGTTCAAACAGCAACGCGTGAGCTTGGATGGCTCTGCATCCTTTTATATAGCCTCACCTAATTTCAGTCTGCCCAAAAGCTTTTGGTTCCCAAATTCAGATTCAATTTTTGTTTCCTTAGAAACTGGGAGAGTCAGTTTTCTTTCTGTTTCCCTTTTCTAATTCCATTTATAGTTTCTGTTTTCAGATCAGTCTCTCATTGTTTAGGTTTTTCCACTTGCTGGTTTTGTAGCTCTATCTCTTTTATTCTGATCTTTTAATGTGATAACCCCCCAGCTTGTTTACATTGCATTTTCTACAGTTAAATTTTAATTCCTAAATCTACATTCTAAAATATTCTAAAATAAAAGGTATATTCCAAAAGATATGAACCGTGAACTAGATATTTGCAACAATCCTTAATTACAGACTCAAGTAATGTCCTGACAATTGATGTTAGGCTAACGGTTTAAAATTCCCTGGTCCCACCCTCACCTTTCTTGAATAGCAGCATAACATCAAGGCCGATGCAATGGTATTAGGCACCCTAGGGAGAATCTTCAGCCCTGTACTGCCCCCTCCCCACAATTGAGTTTGAAAATGAATATTGTGTATTAGTATGAATAAAAATTACAGATTTATTTTACATGAAAAAAGATTATGATACTGGTTGTACATTATCATTGTTCTACACGTTTCACAGGATAAGTGTTAAGGAATGGGTTAAGAAGCATTCCAATTAGATGTCTCATTGATTCAATAATTGACACTGATATGTAAAAAGGCTACAGGTGGCCTTTGGGGCATGTGATGTGATGATAGAGTTTGGTGCAGAGTGTGTTCAAGGAAAAATAAAGGTGTTTGGGAAAAGGAGCAGAGCTCTTGACTCTTTACTCAACAGCAGCTAGAGGCTAACAGTGGTAGCAGAGGGTGGTTGCTGTGTAAATGTAAAGGGTTGAAAGATACAACTTTTCCAGAAGAAAAAAAGATCTGCATCAACCAAGGAGTGAGTGAGAAGGAAGAAAAAAAAAATATGGCTTAACCTAGGCTAAAGATGGCCGGATATGACTACCTGCCATTATTTTCTGAAAGGGGATCGTACAACCAATGGAGAAGTGCAGTTGTTATGTGGACTAAGGTAACTGCCTTGGGAAAGAGGAAACAAGATATGGCATTGGTTTTTTCTCCACAATATGAGAGTAAAATCTGAAGCAAAGTATTTTCTGAACTGGAATTGGAACAATTAGACTCAGAAGAAGGTCTGGAGACTCTATTACGTTTTATGGATAAGATTTATCAAAAGGATGACTTGTTAAGTGCATATGAAGCCTGGTCAGAATTTGATAGATTCCGGAAAACAGAGGATATCTCTATGGAGGACTATATAATTTTGCAGACTATACAGAAGGATGCACAAACACCGCCTGGAATTTCCACAATCTGTGTTGGCATTTAAGTTACTGGACTGTGCTACAGATTCCGATATGGATAGGCTCCTGGTTATGACAGGAGTTAAGTTTGCGGATAATGATACCTTATTCGATCAGATGATAGAGGCCTTAAAGAAGTTTCTGGGGAAACATTCAATTCCTATGGCTCTCATGTCACAAATGGGTCAGTCAGCAATAAAGCAGACTGTGGAAGATACACTACTGAAAGGATGGCAAGATCGTACGGCTCCAAACAGGGTACGAGAATATGGAAGGAGATCGGGACCCGGAAATTATGAGGACAGAAACCCACTTAAAACCTACTAGGGCATTTCACAGTAACTTCGTTGAAGTGTATTTGTGACAATAAGCGATTATTATTATTATTATAGGAGGAGGGACATGGAGAATGGAAATAGGGAAATGAACCCCAGAAATGCCCGGGGCATGATAAATCGATGTTTTCGGTGTGACTCTCAATACCATTATACTTTCAACTGTCGAACATGTTACAACAGAGTGTTTGAAGCTACACATGACATGGAAGAGTCGGAAGAGGAAAAAGATAGTGACCAGAAAGAAGGCATTGTCCTATTGACAAGCAGTTTTACGCCGGTAATGAGGGTGTTGGTTGCAGAATCCTTCAATTGTGCTGTACTGGACAGTGGCTGCACATCTACTGTGTGTGGAATTGACTGGTTAAAATGTTACCTGGACTCTTTGAATGCTGAAAATTGTAACAAGGTTAAGGAATTTGAAAGTTCCACAAGTTTCAGGTTTGGGGATGATAATACTCTGAAGTCGCAGTAAAGAGTGGGGATCCCTTGTAATATTGCTGGAGTGAATCATTTCATTAGCACAGGTGTTGTCATCGAGTGAGATACCTTTGCTTCTGAGCAGACCGTCGATGAAGAAAGCACACATGAAACTGGATATAGAACAGGATAAGGCAACAGTTTTTGGAAAGACGGTGGACTTACAATTTACACAGTCGAGACACTATTGTATTCCATTACTGACAAATAATATTTCAGGTGCAGTTGTTAAGGATGTGTTATTGGCAGCTGGAAATGGAAATTTTGCTGATAAAAAGAGTGTTGTATTAAAACTGCACAGGCAATTTGCGCATCCGTCTCCTTGGAGGCTGCAAATTTTATTAAAAGGATGCAGGGGTAAGGGATGAAGACTATACTAAGCTGATAGAACAGGTTAGTGACCGCTGTGAGGTTTGTAGGAAGTACAGAAGGACACCATCACGACCGATAGTAACCCTACCTTTGGCCAGGAATTTTAACAACATTGTGGCCATGGACCTTAAGATCTGGGATAAAGCCAACAATATATTTATTTTGCATTTTGTAGATTTAGCAACCAGATTTAGTAAATCAACCATTGTACAAAGCAAAGAAAAGAGGGTAATCCTGGATCAGATCGTGGAAAAATGGATAGGGACAGGAATGGGGCCACCGGCAAAATTCCTTACAGGCAACGGGGGAGAATTTGCTAATGATGAGTTTATGGATATGCGTGAAAGCGTAAATATCACTGTTATGAATATGGCTGCGGAAAGCCCATTCAGTAATGGTGTGTGTGAAAGAAACGATGCAGTAATAGATGACATGCTCCGGAAAATTTTGGCAGATAGACCAAATTGCAAGATAAATTCAGCCTTAGCATGGGCGGTACATGCGAAGATGTTGTTGCAGATGGTTGGGGGCTATAGTCCCTATCAATTAGTATTTGGTAGAAATCCTAAAATTCCATCCATTTTGGATGACCAGCCTCCAGCTTGGGAAGGGACTACAATTAGCTCTGTTTTGCTGAGCATTTAAGTGCATTACATAGCAGTAGAAAAGCCTTTTTTGGAAGCAGAAGTCTCTGAAAGAATTCGCAGAGCTTTAAGGCATAATGTACGGCCATCAAATACCGTTTTTCAGCAAGGAAACATGTATACATAGAACATACAGTGCAGAAGGAGACCATTCGGCCCATCGAGTCTGCACCAACCCACTTAAGCCCTCACTTCCACCCTATCCCCGTAACCCAATAACCCTTCCTAATATTTTTGGTCACTAAGGGCAATTTACCATGGCCAATCCACCTAACCTGCATGTCTTTGGACTGTGGGAGGAAACGGAGCACCCGGAGGAGAACGGGGAGAACATGCAGATCCTGTACAGACTATGACCCAGTGGGGAATCGAACCTGGGTCCCTGGCGCTGTGAAGCCACAGTGCTATCCACTTGTGCTACTGTGCTGCCCTAAACTACTATCAGATTGACAATTTTAATGAATTTATTGGCCCAGGGAAGATCATAGGCATAGATGACAAAACAACTATTTTGCAACATGGCAATCAGACTGTTAGGGTACATTCATCAAGGATAATGGGTACAGATTACAAATTTTCAAATTTAGAAAGAGCAGACAGACATGATGAGGAACCAGTGTCCTCTGGTACGCACGTGTTACAAAACTATGAGGGCCAGTTAACTGATATAGACAGGGTTTCTGTAGATGAACACAATACGTCTGATGAATTAGAACAGGCCATTTTTCCTAAAGGACAACTGCCAAAAGTTGGTACAAAAGTGATGTACTTGCTTGAAGGGTCTAGTCAATGGAAGGATGCGACTGTTATTATAGAGCAGGGAAGACCACTGGAAAGTATAAATACTGGTTGAATGTACAGCATACAGGGGAGAGTATCAAGACAATGGATTGGGAACAGTTGAGTTCAAAAATGGAGGGCACAGAAACGCAGTGACAGTTCAGATAGTACATCGGATAGTGAACAGGTTCACAGGAAAAAGTTGAGAACCATTGAAAGGACATCCCACAGCAGAAGGGAAAGATCAAGCAGTAGCAGTACAGAACAAGATACCAGGCGGGATAGGGGATGTGGTTTGTCAAGGTCTCGGAACATGGGTAAGACTACGAATGCTACTAGGAGTAGAAGTCCACATGCACGTGAGATTTTGGTAGCCTCCAATAAATTAGATGAAAAAGTTATCAAACATGCTAAACAGCAAGAACTGCATAGTTGGAGTGAATGTGGGGTATACACGGAAGTACCAGATAGGGGGCAAAGAGCTCTATGCCACAGATGGATTTGCATGGAAAAGGTTCTTCCGGATGGAACTTATAAGGCAAAGGCCAGGCTTGTGGCAAGGGGATTTGAAGAAAACATAGACGATCAGGATTTAAGGGTAGATTCACCTACAACAGGAAAGGTTATTTTAATGATCTTCTTAGCTCTATTAGCAAATCTGTGGATATAAAAGCTGCCTTTTTGCAGGGGCATCAGCTTCAGAGAGACATTTTTCTCCGTCCTCCTAAAGAGGCAGCTAACACAGAAGGGGTGCTCTGGAAGTTGAACAAACATGTATAGGGATTAAATGATGCATCTAGAGTCTGGTATTTTTCGGTAAGGTCAGTTTTGTTAAAGTTAGGCTGTTGCCAGTTGAAAGCAGATCCGGCAACGTTTTACTGGCACTATAAGGGAAATCTTTCTGGCATCTTTATGATGCATGTCGATGATTTTTTGTGGGGTGGGACTAGTGATTTTGAAGCTATTGGAATCTCTGGCTTGAGGAAAGAATTCAGGGTTGGAAGTCAGGCTTCCGGTGCATTTAAATATATCAGACTGGAAATCGGACAGACTAGGTTAAGGGCAACTTTACGCCAGCAATCTTATTTGGAGAGTATCAGCCCAATAGCAATTAGTCATGGTCGGGTATCACAAAAAGACGCAGTGGTTTCAAAGATGGAAAAAGAGCAACCACAAAGTTTAATTGGGCAACTGAATTGGTTAGGTTGACAAACTAGACCAGATATTAGTTTTGAAGTCTTAGAGTTGAGTACAAAAATGAATGAGCCTAAAGTGGAAGACATAATGAGAGCAAATAAAGCATTGGTCAAACTAAAAATGCAGGAGTGTGTTTTGAGCTTCCCGCTTTTAGGTGATCTTAGGCACTTGAAACTCATAGTTTATAGTGATGCGTCCAATGCAAATTTATGTGATGGAGTTTCAAGCGCAGGAGGTTTGATAATTTTCTTTTTGGGGAACAATGGTAAATGTTGCCCTCTTGTGTGGGAAACAAAAAAAAATAAGGAGAGTGGTCAAAAGTACTTTGGCTGCTGAGACTTTAAGCCTTGTAGAGGCGGTGGATATGGCCTTTTATATATCTCAGATATTGAAAGACATTTTGGGATTAGGGGATTTGGGTAACATGCCCATTGAGTGTCACATTGACAATAAATTCCTATGGGAAAATGCGCACTCTACAAAAAGTGTCAATGAAAAAATGTTAAGGATAGACATTGCAAGTTAAAACAGACGTTGGACAGAGGGGAGATAGCAAAAATTAAATTGGATAGCTTGTCCGACTGTTTAACGAAAAGAAGAGCTAGTTCACAGAAACTTTTGGATATTGTTAATGAAGGGCGCCTGTTTCTGTGACGGTTTGGGTTTTTTCCTTCCCCCCAAAAAAGAGGGGGGGGAAATTGCGTGTGTTTTTGAGGCTTCTTGAAATTTTGTTTTCACCAAATAATTTTTTTTCTCCAAGGAAGGGGAGACTGTTAAGGAATGGGTTAAGAAACATTCCAATTAGATGTCTCATTGATCCAATAATTGACACTGATATGTAAAGAGGCTACAGGTGGCCTTTGGGGCATGTAATGTGATAATAGAGTTTGGTGCAGAGTGTGTTCAAGGGACAATAAAGGTGTTTGGGAAACGGAGAAGAGCTCTTGACTCTTCACTCAACAGCAGACAGAGGCTAACAATAAAATACTGAAAGAAATGCACGTTATAAAAAGTGATATTGCTCACATGATGTAATACTATGTGTTCCTGCAGCAGTTACTGGACAGTTATATGTGCAATTTACACAATCAATTATCATTAAGGTAGAGTGGTTTAGATTAAGTTATGTTCTTTGACACAATTTAATGATTTGCAGTTTTGGAATAATCATGTAGATGTACAAATTTTAAAAAAACTGTTGCTTAAACAGAATGAGAAATAGGAAATATAATAGGAAATTTTGGGAAAGACTGCAATCTAAATACATAGAAATCTATTTGTATAATCAATGCTAGATCTAGACCCTTCATTTCCACTGCTGAAGCCTTTTTGTATCCTGAGGTGGTAATTCCATGAATAGTTCATTCAGATTTTTGCCGCTCTAGTAGACTACCTAGTTTGCCTAGTGGTTGCATTGGCCCCGAGTGACATGGTTAATTTTCCAGTTTAAGGAATGGCTCCTGAATTTAGTGAACTTTGGAAGGTTATAGTTAGGGCATCTTCAATGTCCTCACTTATTTCCTTTAAAAGTACATGATGGAAATCATCTGGTCCTGGGGAGTTTGGTACTCTTTAGTGCCAACACTTTCTTCATTAATATTATTTTGTTATCCATAAGTGGGCAATGGAGGGGGAGGGGTCGGCGTGGAAGAGGCTGGAAATGGCGTCCTGTGTGGGCACGAGTCTGAGAGCGCTGGTGACAGCACAGCTGCCGCTCCCGCCGACAAGGTACACCACGAGTCCGGTGGTGGTGGCGACTCTGAAATTTTAGGGGCAGTAGGAGGCGCCACAGGGATGAGGTAGAGGCCTCGGTTTGGTCCCCGATCTGAGAGAACCATCGGTTCGTCCCAGGGAGAATGGATGGGGGTTTTTTGAGCTGGCATCGGGTAGGAATTAAAAGAATGGGGGGGTCTGTTAATAGATGCGAGCCTTGGGGCGCTGGAGGAGAAATTTGGCCTGCCCCCCGGAAACGCCTTCAGGTACATGCAGGTGAGGACATTCGTGAGACGGCAGGTGAGCGAATTTCCACTGCTTCCAGCACGTAAGATTCAAGATACGGTGCTCTCGGGGGTGTGGGTTGGAGAAGGCAAGGTCTCGGCGATCTATCAGGAGATGCAGGAAGTGGAGGAGACCTCGGTGGAGGAGCTAAAGGGTAAATGGGAGGAGGAGCTTGGGGAAGAGATAGATGAGGGTCTGTGGGCTGATGCCCTGGGTAGGGTTAATTCTTCCTCCTCTTGCGCCAGGCTTAGCCTGATACAATTTAAGGTTCTTCACAGAGCGCATATGACAGGGGCGAGGTTGAGTCGGTGTTTTGGGGTAGAGGACAGGTGTGTGAGGTGCTTGGGGAGCCCAGCAAACCATGTCCATATGTTCTGGGCGTGTCCGGCGCTGGATGGGTTTTGGAGGGGCTTTGCGAGGACTGTGTCTAAGGTGGTGAACACCCGGGTCAAGCCGAGTTGGGGGTTAGCATTATTTGGGGTATTGGATGAGCCGGGAGTGCAGGAGGCGAAAGAGGCCGGTATTCTGGTCTTTGCGTCCCTGGTAGCCCGGCGAAGGATTCTGCTACAGTGAAAGGATGAGAAGCCCCCAAGCGTAGAAGCCTGGATCAGCAACATGGCAGGGTTCATTAAATTGGAGAGGGTAAAGTTTGCCTTGCGAGGGTCTGTGCAAGGGTTCTTCAGGTGGTGGCAACCGTTCCTAGACTTTCTAGCGGAACATTAGGAGGTGGTCAGCAGCAGCAGCAACCCGGGGGGGAGGGGGGAGCGGGAGGGGGGGGTTTCGGGTATGTGTTTATTGTTTTTTCATGGGGGAGTTTGTACATTGGGGGATTTCGCGATATAACTGTATGATGTTGATCTGTGTGTTTTATGCTTTTCTTTTTTCTGTAAGGGGGGGTTTTGTTGAAAATTTGCTAAAATTGAATAAAAATATTTTTTAAAAAAATATTATTTTGCTTGCATTAATTGTGATGAATTTCTATCTCTGATTCAATGTTAATTTCCATGGGATGTCAGGCATGCTACATCAGAATATGTGTCTTGACCATGTAAAAGGTATTTCCTTAAAGTGATCAATGAGCTAAGAATTTGTGTGCATATACAGCCCCCTTTTAATTTATGAATGGTTCAATTTAAAAATAACCCAGCAGGCAAGGATTAGTCTTAATCACGATAAAGGTTAGTTTATTGCAAAAAATACGGCTGAAAGTTACTGAGTTCAAAGAGGCAGCACGGTAACACAGTGGTTAGCACTATTGCTTCACAGCACCAAGGACCGGGTTCGATTCTCAGCTTGGGTCACTGTCTGTGTGAAGTCTGCACGTTCTCCCTGTGTGTGCGTGGGTTTCCTCCAGGTGATCCGGTTTCCTCCCACAGTCCAAACATGTGCAGGTTAGGTGGATTGGCTGTGCTAAATTGCCCTGTAGTGTTCAAAGGTTAGATGGGGTTGGTGGGTTCTGGGGAAAGGGTGGAGGTGTGGGCTTACGTAGGGTGCTCTTTCAGGGGTTGGTGTAGACTCGATGGGCCTAATGGCCTCCTTCTGCACTGTAGATTCTATGATTCTATGCTAAAATTATTAACAGAAATAAAGATACAAAGGCCTGCGTATTAAAGGGGATGGGGCAGATGACTCAACCTCTGGAAGGAAAGTCGGCTAGAAGCTGACTCCCTCCACACCAGCATGCCCTGCAGCAGAACACACTTCGGGTGGGCTAAGTTGACTGACAGTGGGACTTCCATGCCTCATTGAGCAAGACGCCCCACCCTTGGTTGATTGGCTGGCAGCTCCAGCAGTCCCAGTGACACTGCCAGGATAGCAACCAGTCCCAACAAGGTGGATCAATGGATCATGGAGTGAGGGAAATCCATGTTATTGGTCAGGGAGGGTTTGGCCAGTTTAAGGAGGGGGCAGGGTCTGGGGGTTTTGGACAGCAGAAAGGGGGTTACCATTTCCGGGGGGCTTCCCCCGATCCACAAAGCACATCCCTCAAAGATGCTACCTCCCTATCGGTTGATTTTAAAACTTTTTAACAAATGCGGCCTGCCCGCTCCTGCAATGTCAACCATATTATGTTGTGGGCAGCGTATTAGCGGGGTCATTAACAAGCTAAATTGACCCTTGATTATTTATTTAAGTATGGAGGATGGGCTGCTGACTTTGATGTTATAGGGGTGAGCTCAGGGTGGGTAGGAAGGTGGTGGGCTGGATATCTGCCCTATTTTACATGTATTTACCATCGAAAACATGCCCAGCGGGGCACATAAGATTAAAAACAGATAAAGATAAGATACTTAATTATCAGATTTCAAATCAGTTTCTGAGAGATATTGGGCGTGATTCTCCGGTAACATTTCCAAGCGCAGTAGCGAGTGGGAATTGCCACGAGCTTCCCGGTGCACGGCCCAGCGAAACCAGCAGCTTCCCGGTGCACGGCCCAGCGAAACCAGCAATGCAATTCAACGGTAATTGGTTTAACGCGACCTCACGGGCTTCTCACACAAATAACGCCTCACCAATTGATTCGCTGAGACCGCACTCGCCAGCCCCCCGCTAAAGAGGTTAAGCAGCACTCAAACTTCACTTGCTCAGCCAACACCAGACTGCTCGCAACAATGGGCCGAGAAGAGCTGCCACAGGATTCAGGGACGCTAACTCGGGGAGGCTCCTGGACGCGGGGGTCCCAGAGGGCGAGCCACAAGGCAGCCATTGCTGCCTGGGGTGAGGTGGTGGCAGCCGTTAGTTCCAACAGTGTGACCAAGAGGACTTGCCAGCAGTGCAGGAAGGTCAACGACCTACGGCGGGCAGCACGGGTGAGGAGGCTCCAACGCCGCCCCCCCCTCACCATCACCCAACTCGCCAAGTGACCCCTAGCCCTCCCGCCCCTCCCAACCTGCCTTCATACCCTCTCTCCCACCAAAGTGAACCATGTGTGTGGCTAACCATACCCTTTCTGTGTCTCCTCAGGAAAAGCTCTCCCACAATCGGCGGGAGAGGGCCCAGACTGGCGGAGGGGTGGCAGATATAAGAATGCTCACCTCCTTCGAGGAGAGGACCTGGAGGTGACTTGGGTGGCCACGTGGGGGCTGGAGAACGCACAGAAGTGAGGAACCACCGGGTCCCACCGGAGGACCTGTCAAATGTGAATACTGATCGCCTTGCTGACTGACCCATCCCTCCCACTGACCACATGTCCATTCTCCTACAGGTCCTCCAGGCAACGGAGCCAGTCCAACCCAGGAGCCCCCCTCTCCTGACTCTGAGGAGAACACTTCGGGGGAGAGCTCCGAGGATGCCACTGTGGTCACAGCACAGCTGTCATCCCCACCCCGCACCAGCGCAGATACACATGCCTCGGTAGGACATGTTAGTGGTCAGGCTTCTGGGGCACATTCTGGTGAGCAGCACACAGCTGTTGATGTACAATAGGCAAGACAGCAGCAGAGGTCTGCTGGATCCCAGGACTCAGCTGGGTCCCAGCCTGATGCTGAGCCTCTTGAAGTGGGTTACCCGGAGCTGATGAAGATGATAGGGAGCTGCCAGCATGTTCAGAGTTAGATGTCAATGTCATTCCAGCAGATCCATAGCCGCTTGGAGGAGTCCCAGAGGCTACAGGTGCAAGATGTGGAGACGGCAATGAGTGGCACCAAGACCAAAACTGCTAGGGTGGTGACCGCAGTGGAGAGTCTGGTGCACGACGTCGGACTGGGGGCTAGGGGAGTTTGGAGTACAGCACATTAAACAACGTTTTGCACAACCATTATGATGTCTCTACCACTTTCTTGTGCAATGTGGGGTGACCCCTGGATCCTTTGCCCATCTCTCCAGGCACATTCCCCACCCCCCTCCCCGTGGCGCTCACCCAGCTTTCGGCTGTCTATGTGTCCTCGGAACTGTGTCCCATCCCCTGGGTGTTTGGATGTTTGCTGCTGCATGTGTGGTGTTGCCTCCAGCAGTGTTCAAGCACAGTGTCCAGGTATCAAGGTGTGATTGGGATTCTAGGCAATGACTCCCACATGCTACATGGCCCGCCCACCCACAGGAATCCACTTGGCATGTGTGAAGTGCTCACTTAACCAATTCCCTATTAGCGATAGCCTTCAGTTGCACGGGCAGAGGATTCAGCAGTCGGTGGGGATTATGGATGATCGGTGGGGCACACAGGCAGGGACAGGCATTGCACCCGGAATATTGTTGGGATCCAGAGGTTGGCATGGTGGTGCCGCGAACGATTGGCCCCCAGTTTGCTCCCCCAGTGCCTTTCCCCCACACCCCCATGGCAGCCCACTCCTTCAGAGGGTCCCCCACCACCCACCGAGCACTGGGGTGGCAAGCCCAGCACCCTCTGGCTCTTTGCCTATGAGCAAAGATGGTTACTCATCTTCTAGGCTCCCCACAGAAGTGCTTCTGCCAGGTTCATGTCTTTAAAAAGGAGTACTAATTGGCACCAACATGGCCACGTGCTGGGGAGGTTGCTGAATGACAGGAGGCTGTTGGATATGGGGTCGCTCTTGTTGATTGTATGGAAATGGGGATTAAGTGGTGATAATTGGTTTCTCGCCACACTATGGCGTGATCACAATTTCGCCTATGGGAGTGGGATGGTTGCATTGCAAAATGTTTGATGCCTGATGCAAATCTTGTTTTTGGCCTCTCCCGCTATTCACCGGCCTCGTTACGCTTGAGCAAGAGCGCAACGAGGCCGGAGAATCACACCCATTATTGCAGGACCATTGGTTGAATTCCTTCTTTCCAAAATGAATGGGTTGAAACCGGAGGTTCGGTCCAGCAGCTGCGATGGCTTCTATAGTTGAGAAGTTGGAGTTTGTATTTTCAGGCGGACTCAGCAGCTTTTTTAAGAGAGAGAGAGGGGCAGTTTCCTCCTCCTCATTAATTCTGCAGTTATGGCTTGTGCAGGTGGTCTGGACTCTTACAGCACAACAGCAGTTTATTTCTTACCACTTTCCTCTTTTTATTCCCTTGACCGAGAACCCTCTCTGAAGTGGTTTCTCAGAGTTCTTCCTGGGATTCTGCGCATAAAATGGTTGTTCGCAGCCAGATTTTATGCCGTTTCAAGACTTAAAATATCTACTGTCAAATCATGCTTCCATATTAGGTAATTGTTTAGCTTGAGGGCATAGTTCCATTCATTCTCCTGTTTGTCAAGGTAGTTAATCTTTTAAATATCTCAGTCATTAACTTGAAGAGTTCCCATTCTCCCAGGTTCGTGGAGACAGGAAAGAGCTAGTCACAGATCCAGGGAAGTCTCACTGAGTTTCTGTTTACCCCTTGGGTGGCATAGAAAGTTGACTACATCACAGTGAGACATAGACAAAATATATAGTTGGGAAATTGGTTAAGGTGGGAATTTGATGGAGAGGGAGAAAGCGGTGCTTCTTTTTTCAGCCTCTGGTAGTTGGGGAGTTATTTTTATTTGTCTCCAAGTTAGGTGAGTATAACTGCCTGTGTAAATTATTATCGAATTGACTAATTAAATAAATAAGGTTGGATAGAAATGGCAGGGCTAGTGGTGTGCCATGACTACAGTATCTGGGATATGTGGGATGCACTGCAATACCAGACAACCATATCTGCAGTCAGTGCTTAGGCAACTTTGGCTCAGAGTGTTGAGTTGGAGCCTGAGTTGCAGACATTGCGCGGCATCAGGGATGGGGAAAATTATTTGGACACTTTGTTACAGGAGGTAAAACCTTGGAATTGATCAATGGTCAAGGACAGCAGAGTGTCAGGCAGATATGGGGAACTAGCATGTAGTGATGGAGAAGCCTCTGCCCCTGACTTTATCCAATAGGTACGAGATGCTTGATACCTGTGTGGGTGAGGAGAAGGACTGCAAAGTGGATGAGCAGATTGACCAGGGCACCATGGTAAATAATGCCATTTAAGTGAGTGGAGCAAAGAGGAATGTGGTAGTGATAGGAGACAGAATAGTTGGGGGATAGATACTGTTCCCTGTCGCCGTGACCAGGAGCTCCGAAGGATGTGATGCCTGCCTGGTACCCGGGATAAAAATATCTCCGCGCAGGAACCTGGAAGGGGAGGATCCAGTTGTCGTGGTCCATAGGCAGAACCAGGGATGATATCCTACTGAGAAAATCTGTGGGGTTAGGGACCAAATTAAAATTCAGAACATAAGAAGGAAATCATCTCTGAATTGTTACCAGGGCCACACGTCAATAAGCATAGAACAAAGAACAAAGAACAAAGAAAATTACAGTACAGGAACAGGCCTTTCGGCCCTCCCAGCCTGCGCAGATCCAGATCCTTTATCTAAACCTGTTGCCTATTTTCCAAGGATCTACTTCCCTCTGTTCCCCGCCCGTTCATATATCTGTCCAGATGCATCTTAAATGATGCTATCGTGCCCGCCTCTACCACCTCCGCTGTCAAAGCGTTCCAGGCACCCACCACCCTCTGCGTAAAAAACTTTCCACGCACATCTCCCTTAAACTTTCCCCCTCTCACCTTGAAATCGTGACCCATTGTAATTGACACCCCCACTCTTGGAAAAAGCTTGTTGCTATCCACCCTGTCCATACCTCTCATAGGGTCAAACAGATGAGAGAATTAAATATGTGGCTCAAAGATTGATGTGGGAAGAATGGGTTTAAATTCATTGGGCAATGATATCAATACTCAGGGATGGGAGTCTCTTGAACTGGGCTGGGACCAGTGTCTCAGACTGTGGACAGGACTTTAAATAATCAGAGTGGGAGGAAGGTTCAAGTGAAGGGAGAGTTAGGAATCCAAAGGTGGAGACATCAGACATCATAGCAATGTGAGTAAATACAAGCAGAGCGGAACGGGAAGGGCCAGAGAGTTCAAAAGAAATTGTACATTGACAAATTGAAATTGACGTTTCTTCATCTGAAAACACAAAGCACCTGCACCAAGATAGATTAACTAATAGAACAAGCAGAGGCAGATGATTTAGATTTAATCACCATTACAGAAACATAATTACAAAGTGAGAACCCACCCTATCCCTGTAATCACACCGAACCTGCACATCTTTGGACACTAAGGGGCAATTTAGCATGGCCAATCCACCTAACCCACACATCTTTGGACTGTGGGAGGAACCCGGGCGGAGGACACCCATGCAGAAACAGGTAGAAAGTTCAAACGCCACACAGTCACCCAAGGCTGGAATTGAACCCAAGTCCCTGGCGCTGTGATGCAGCAGTGCTAACCACTGTGCTGCTGTGTCAGGATACACAATATTTTGGAAAGATAGACATAATGACAGAGGAGGGATAGCCCTGATAGTAAAAGATGACATAAGGACATAAGTGAGAAAAGATTTGGCTTCTGAAGATCATGAAGTAGAATCTGTGTGGGTGGAAATTGGCTCAGTGGCAGAAAACAAAGGGTAATTGCTGATTGGTGTTTTTGTAACTGGAAGGTTGATTTCCAGTCTTCACCCACAGGATTCCCTGCTTTTGTGGTATATATTAATTATTTGGATGAAAATGTAAGGGAAACAAACAGGAAGTTTGCAGATGACATATAAATTGGCTGTGAGGTTGGTAGTGAGAGGATTGCTGTAGACTGCAGAAACATATCAATGGATTGGCCAGGTTGGCAGAAAAGTGGCAAATGAAATTCAACCAAGAGAAGCATGAGGTGATGCATTTGAGGAAGTCAAACAAGGCAAAGGAATACACAATAAATGGGAATGAATAGTGTGGGGTGTAAGGGAAAGTGAGGGACCTTGTTGTGAGAGACCGGTTAAGCGATGGGCAACACGATAGCAGGTGATAATCTTTATTGTCACAAGTAGGCTTACATTAACACTGCAATGAAGTTACTGTGAAAAGCCCCTAGTCACCACACTCCGGCGCCTTTTCGGGTACACTGAGGGAGAATTCAGAATGTCCAATTCACCTAACAGCATGCCTTTGGGACTTGTGGGAGGAAACCGACGCAGACACTGGGAGAACGTGCACACTCCGCACAGACAGTGACCCAAGCCGGGAATCGAACCTGGGACCCTGGCACTGTGAAGCAACAGTGCTAACCAATGTGCTACCATGCCATGGAGTACAATGTCGGGAATTGTGAAGTTATTCACTTTGGTTATAAGAATTGAAAAGCAGAGTATGTATGAAAAGGTAGAAATTTGTAAGTGTTAATGTTCAAAGCGATTTGGATGTGCTTGTACTGTTGCCTTTTTCTTTTCTACTTTGTCTTTTCTATGGCTCTGTTCCAATTATGGCAATCAGTGAATTTGCCTTTCTTTCTATGTTAGCTATGTCCGAATGCTTAGAGTCGCCACGTATCAAATGATACAACCACAAGTTTCAACCGGCTATTGATCAAAGAGCCAAACACCAGTTAGTTAGTTCAAGGTCAAGGGTACTTTATTTACACACAATTAGTCATGAAACATAAACACTACTGGTTAAGATGTGGAGATGCCGGCGTTGGACTGGGGTGAGCACAGTAAGAAGTCTTACAACACCAGGTTAAAGTTCAACAGGTTTGTTTCGATGTCCCGCTGTATGATGTACACTACTGGTTAACTACATCCATCAACTAAGACAACCTGTACTTAACGTCGGCTTAGATCAGAAAACAGTGGCCGCTGTTCAATTCTGGATCTCTCAGATTCGAAGGAGTAACTGCTGCTCAGCTGGGCTCATCCGTCTGGTAGCGGGCGTTGAACTTGGACTCGCTTCTGGTGTTGCTGCAACTAGCGATGGCCATGATCGGGGTACCAAGGCCAAGAGCCAAGAGAACGAACATATGGTGGACTCTTCTTCTTATACTCAGGGGGTTTTCGCGCTTTTTTGGCCGGTCCTTCGATTTGGGCCTTACTAATTGGGTGATCCCTGATCACTCCGTTCGATTCCTTCACCAATAAGTGGCGTGGATTTGGATTGATGGGCATGTCCCAAGCGGTCACTGACCCTGTTGTTTGCGTTTCCCTTGAACAGGGAGTGGCGCCGAAATGTCTGAGACTGGCCCGGTTGCTTGAGTATCAGTCCTTTGTTTTGGGGAAGATGGGACATCAAATGCTAATCGGCCCCATTAAAATGCTAATTGGATGGAGTTTTGATACCGTCTGGATTTCTTGCTTACGAATATGCATTTCAGGCTCTGAGCCTGTCTGAGTCTTGGCTTGTCCATTTTACCCACCAGGCTTTGCGAGTTTCTCTGTACCTCGTTGGAAGTGGCCATCCCAGATGGCTACAGTACAATGAACACAGAAAGTTACCACAAAGATGCAGGAAACAATCAAGAAGGCAAAATATATGATGGCCTTTATTGCAAGCAGATTGGAGTACAAGAATAAAGATGTTTTGCTGTGATTGTATAGGGTTTTGGTGAGACCACATCTGGCATACTGCATCTGGTCTCCACATTTCAAAAAGGATACACTTGCATTGGGGGCAGTGCCGTGAATATTTATTAAACTGGTCTTTGGGATATGGGGGTTGTTCTGTGATGAAAGGTTAAGTAAATTGAACTTAAATTATCTGGGGTTTAGATGAATGAGAGGTGATCTCATTGTCACCTACCAAATTATGAAGAGGCTTGATAGGGTAGGCGCTGAGAGATTGTTTCCACAGGCGTACAGTCTCAAAATAAAGGGCCAATCATGGAGGACTGAGATGAGGAGAAATTGTCTCACTCAAAAGGCTGTGAATCTTTGGAATTCTCTACCCCAGAGGATTGTAGATGCTCCACCATTGAGCACATTTAAGGCTGCAGACAGATTTTTGGTCTCAGGGATTAAGAGACATGGAGGGATGGTGGAGAAATTGAGTTGAAACCCAAGACCGGCCATGAACGTACTGAATGGCAGAGCAGGCTTGAGGGGCCATATGGTCTACTCCTGCTCCTACTCCTTGTGTGTTGTGAAATGTGGATTGAATTTCAAATGTTTTTACAGGTCTGGATATGTTTACCTGCGCTCCACTTAAAACCTTCTACAGCTTGACCACATTACAGTTGAAAAAGGTCAGATGACTTTTGGCAGCCATCTTTAAGACTCATTGGGCGCGATACTCCCAGTCCCGCGCCGGGCCGGAGAATCGGCGCAACCACGCCACGCCGCCCCAATGGCGGCGTGCGATTCTCCGAGGTACTCTGAGGCCCCACTGTATGAGGCCGGGCCGCCGATTCTCCAGCCCGGATGGGCCGAGCGGCCACGCGGAAAAAGCAGAGTCCCGCCGGCGCTGTCCACACCTGGTCGCTGCTGGCGGGAACTCTGCGTGAAGGGTCGGGGGCGGCCTGTGGGGGGGGGGGGGGGAAGGGGAAGGGGGAGGGGGGCTCCGGGGGGGGGCCTCCGATGGGGTCTGGCCCACCGATCGGGGCCCACTGATCAGCGGGCCGGCCTCTCTTTCCCCCCCCCCCCGGCCTACTTTGTTGCGCGGCCGGCCCCAGAACCCCCGCGCTATGTTGTGTCGGGGCCGGCACGTTACGTAAAGCCACCGCGCATGCGCGTGTTGGCCCGTCACCACTGTGCATGTGCAGGTTGGCATCGCCCCCAGTGCGCGCCAGGAAGTGAGGCTGGAGCGGCGTGAACCGCTCCAGTGCCATGCAGGGGGCTAGTGCCTGCGCCCGTTTCACGCTGTCGTGAAACGTGACGGCGTTCACGACGGCGCGGACACTCTGTCCCGCGATTGGAGAATCGAGCCCCTTGTGTCCATTTAAAAAGATGAGCATTTTATAAACAAAATCTTTCATATTACAATTGCACATATGCAACACATAGAAATTTTACAACACAGAAGGAAGACCCATCAAGTCTGCGTTGACTAAAAAGAGTGAAGCCAGTGAAGTAACACTCAGAAATTGTGCTTTGGTCAGTAAAAGGAAAAGTAAAAGATGTAATATTTTAAACGATGTGAGAGAGAAATATGTATGATACCACTATCTGTCTTTACCCGTTTCAAATTTCCGAGAACAACTTAAAACCCAGCGAAAAGAATGAAACCTCAGGTTTGGCATGTGACGATCCATGACAATCCCGTCCAGTCGGATCCACTCCGCGGTCACGGAGCTGGTGCAGTTCGATCCGATGTGCTGTGATCCAGTCTTGTGTGTTTTGCCGGCTCCAGTCCCTTGCTTTCACTGCAGGGAGGAGCGGGTGGGTGGATTGCAGCACATCACATCTCATTGATAGTACGGAGCGACGCGCCGATTGACAGCCGTTTTCAGTCAAAAAAAAATACAAGCCCGTTTAGGGTCGCCCTGCCTTCGATTGAACCGTGTGGTGCATTCGAGGAGAAATCCCAGTCAGTGACTTGTGTGGTAGGTGCGTTTCTGTTCCACACGAGCCGGCTGAGGTTTCCACAGTGTGCTGTGTGTGGCCTGTGCTGTCTCGTAAAATGGCATTTGATTGCCAGTTATTATTGCAAACTTAATGTCTATTGTTCGGTTGGTGCAAAGACAGATTGTATGTCGGAAAGTTTCCGCCTACGTTGTGTAAAGCCGCAGAGCAAGGTGAATGTAAAGGTTACCGTAGACTGCAACCAGGATGTTGGATACAGCGAAACCCAGAAAGGACCAGTGACAGCATTGCAGATACTGTAAAGACAGGTTACATGCGAAATACTTTGGAGGGTAAGAGACTAGCATTGTGATGAATGCAAGTAGTGTTCTATGTGTGCAGTCAAGATGCATCATACTGAGGTATTTTTTAAGTGTGAACTTTTTTTGTGAAGCACTGAAATGTAAGGCCATTGCAAATGTTCTTTAAATATGTAATTTAGTTTGAGTGACATCATCGGATAGTAAGTCTCTGAAAGATGGAAATAGTATTTGCATATTTAAATTTGTGGGAAATAAGTAAACAATTTATATTTGAAAGGCATCTTTTGGTATGGTACAGCTAGATTTTCTTTATGTTCCCGTTAGCAAAATGGTAGAAGAGACAAATCTCAAATATCAGCAAGGTATATTCTGCAAAGACATTAAGTTAATTAATTATGAATAATCATTTTTCAGAATAGAGTCACAAATCTGGTTATTCTCTGCCTTGATCCAATTTCCTCAAAATTCACTTATTTTAAATAGTAGCTAACCCAGTGACTTTGACGTGGCATGTTATATGATGTCATTGTGTAAAAAAAGAATGCCCTAATACAGATTTTTTTCAAAGCTGAAGATGAGCTCAAAAATCCATTGGAAAGTTGCTTCTAAATAATTATTTATGAAAAAAAATGCAATTTAAGAAGTTTTTCTCAATGCATATTTACAATGATAAATATTGAATACTGTTTTAAGATTGTTGTATTAATAAATCTGTAGATTATACTTGAACTCAAAATGGAATAGATGATACTTTTATCACGTACTTTGAGTTGTTCTCTTGTGGAACTTCTTACAAATAATCAAGGACTTGCAGTGCATTTTCTAATGTCCATCACGTTCCCATGTTACCCAAATATGATAACAATTCACTCATTTCTATATTGCAGAAAATTTACTGAATTTATAGTAAGGCCCCATTTTGCCCCCACCCCCGATATATATTAATGACTTTGCATATAGGGCTTAATTGCAAAATTTGAAGATGCCATGAAATTCAAAAATGCTGTTTTCGGTGAAGAGGATAGAAAAGTCATAGGATTGGTGAAATGGGCAGATGCAAGGCAGATAAAATTTAATGCAGCAAAGCTTGAAGTGATATCTTTTAGGAGGATGAATGAGCATAGGCAACACAAACTAACTGGTACAATTTTAAAGTAGGTGCAGGAACAGAGACACCTTGGGATGTATCTGCACAAATCATTGCAGTTGGTAAGGGAGGTTGAGAAAGCTGTTAAAGACACTTATGGGACCCATGGCTTTATAAATAGAGGAATAGAGTTCAAAGGCACTGCTGCCTCACAGCATCAGGGACCCGGATTCAATTCCGGCTTTGGGTTACTGTGGAGTTCACATTATCCCCGTGTCTGCATGGGTTTCCTCTGGATGCTCCGGAATTGCCTCCCATAGTGCACAGATGTGCAGGTTAGATGGATTGGCCATGTTAAAAATTGCTCCTAAGTGTCCAAAGATATGCAGGTTAGGTGGGGTTACAGAGATGGAGTGGGTCGAGGTAGGGTGCTCTTCCTCAGGGTTGGTGCAGACTTGATGGGCTGAATGGCCCCCTTTGGCACTGTAGGAATTCTATTCTATGAAAGGAAGTTATACTAAACTTTAAAACACTGATTCGGCCCCACCTGGAGCATTGTGGCCAATTCTGGGCACCACACATTAGGAAGGACATCAAGGCCTTGGCGAGAATGTAAGACGAGATTTACCAGATTGGCACGAGGGATCAGGAATTTCAGTTACATGGAAGAACTAGAGAACCTTGGAGCAGAGAGGTTAACAGGACATTAGATAGAGGCGTTCAAAATTATAAAAAGTGTTGTAAATAAAGAGGAGCTGTTGCAGTGGCAGAAAATTTGGTAATTAAATATAAGGTAATAGATTTAAGGTAATTGGCAGAAAAAGAGGAAAAGAATGTGATCTGTTGTGAACTTAGATGCATTGTCTGATGATGCAGTGTCAATAGCAAGCTTTGAAAGGGATTTGGATAAATCAAGGGGAAATATTTTTCGGGCTATAGGGCAGGAGCAGGGAGTTGGTATTAATTGGATAGCTATTCCAAGCAATGGGAATAGGCCTAATAAAACAAATGGCCTCTGCTGTGTCATTCTATAACTGAATTAGGTAAAAATATTGCACAATTTACTTTTCCTGGCTTATATAATTATAATAATCACCTATTATTTTATAAAACTTACAATAAATGCCACTCACGTTTTCCATCCACCTCAAAACCTTAACTCCAAATTATTTACATTAGTTTATTTTTGCTTTACCTCTCGGTGCTGGTATTTTGTTTGTTTTATCTCTTCCCTCCTCAATTCCCTTCAGTTATTTACATGCTCATAAAGGTTACCTTGCTTTTCCTCTTTTCACACTTCCCATGTTCTTGCTGAAGCTGTTAGTGTCGCATTATTTATAGATTCACCAATGATCAAGTGACCATACACTATGGTGCAGGCCTGACCTCTCTGGCAAAACATCAAATTCCCTTCAGCAATACAGAAAAACATAAACTTCATTAGCTCTACACTTTGGCTTAAACTGAATAAAATATTGGGAGGTGGGGATGGAGGGGAATAATGATTGAAGTCACGCTTTAGGTGTGAATAGGTGTATACCAGATGCAAGACTTTTCATTTGATCAATAGGTACTGTTTTTAAGCATAAGCAACACGATTTCAATTTTAGATTGAGCTAGTTTTATCAACATAATCTACTGTTTGGTATATATTACTTTTATGTTTTACAATTATCACTAATAATGTCTGAACAGTTTCTTGACATATTATTCTGAAATCAGAATTTTGCTGAAGGTTTTCCAATGCAATTGTCAAGCGGTAGGGATCCTGAGTTAAGGATTGCAAAGTTTGGTGTTCATGTTAGATACGTATAATTCAAATTAGATCAGCAGCAAAAATGTACAGGTGATAGGTTAGTTCAGCCAACAATGCAACATTTTTCTAAATATGGCAAATAAGACTTTTAATAATTGGTTGCCATTTTAGAAAATATTGAACTCTCATTTCCTTGTAATTGTTGAAATAGGTCTGGTGCTGACCATCTATCTGCTTTTAGAATAGTTTGAAAATGAATGAATGAAATGAAAATCGCTTATTGTCACAAGTAGGCTTCAAATGAAGTTACTGTGAAAAGCCCCTAGTCGCCACATCCCGGCGCCTGTTCGGGGAGGCTGGTACGGGAATTGAACCGTGGTGCTGGCCTGCCTTGGTCTGCTTTAAAAGCCAGCGAATAGTTTGCACCTAACCTTTAAACTCTGTCATGTAGTCTCATGACAGGCATTTTATGGTACCTGTAAAATCAACTTTGGCTGATTAAATTATAGGATTTATTTGTAATTCAATGTTTACTAATTTGATCAGATTAGTAAAGTCGCCATAGCCCCAGATGACCATAGACTGCTTACCTGTTTGAGGGGGAGAGATGACTGGTGGCGATTTAACCTGAGGATTGTCGTGTCACCCCACTCCTGGTACCATGTTGTGTTATTATGTCGTGGGGTAACACTGACTGCAACACGATGCAGTTAAATGATCACGCATACACCAAACATAGGGTTGGTTCAATGAAATTTATTGAACTTCAGTAACGAAGCACACAGCTGCCTGTGGGTTGACTCTCTACTACTCTAAGTAAACTACCATTAACTATCTAGACCAGGCTAGCTCTGATCCACGTGTAGAATGTGTTGAATGATTTGTACACCCTGACTATCACTACAGTTGTCACCAGTGGAAAGAGGCAGAGTGCTGATGCCTCGTGTGTTTTATAGTTGGAAGCCCCCCTCTGGTGTTTTGTCTGGTGATTGGTCGTGTTCTGTTCTGTATGTTGATTGGCTCACCTGGGTGTCTGTCACTGCCTGCTTTTACCTCATGATGTGCATGGGTGCATATTATGACGAGGATCACCACACCTCAGGCAAGGGACAAGGTTGAGAAGGCGGAGTCTTCATGGATAACCTCAGCTGGTATGGGAATTGAACCAGCACGGTTTGCCTCGCTCTGCATCACAGAGCAGCAGCAGTTGAGTGGAACAGTTTTATGTTACTTTTCTAGGAATCAACATTTAGGTAGTAACATTTATGGACTATTGCTAAGCACAGTGATGTGAATAAAAGACGTGTTGTAAAGCTTACAGCTAAAAAGGCTTCATGTTCTTGCAAATCTTTATTGAGGCTAAATTTAAAAATCTAACAATGAAGTACAAATCAAAGTAACCCACTTAAGTACTACAAATTTTATTCTGAGTGCTGGGATTGTTTCCATTTGTACCAGTGCATTCAAGTGCCTCGAGTGAAGGAGATTTTACGATCCTTGAAAGTGCTTCTATCTTATAAATGCAACATTCTAAAATTTTATTTCCAGGGAAAGAGAAGCAGAGATCTTCCCAAACTTTTCTGTGGGATATATGGAAACCATCCTTATAAAGGAGCCAGGTCAATAGCTGCCAAGAAAAAGGATTGACAGTTGTAGAGCTTGTCCATGCTACCCAGTTTCTATCACAAATCTAGTCCCACTTGCCCGCATTTGGCCCATATCCCCCTATACCAACCCTGCCCATGTAACTGTCTAACTTTTTTAAATAAAAAAAAATTGTACCCACCTCTACCTCTGCCTCTAGCAGCTCGACCCAGATGCTCATCACCCTCTGTGTGAAAAATTTCCCCTCTGGTCTCTTTTGTATCTCTCCCCTCTCATCTTAAACCTATGCCCTCTCGTTCTAGACTCCCATACCTTTGGAAAACGATGTTGGCTATCTACCTTATCGATGCTCCTCATTATTTTATAGACCTCTATAAGTTCACCCCTAAGCCTCCTACGTTCCAGGGAAAAAGTCCCAGCCTATCCAGTCTCTCCTTGTAACTCAGACCATCAAGTGCTGGTAGCATCCTCGTAAATCTCTTCTGAACTCTATCTAGTTTAACAATATCCTTCCTATAATAGGGTGACCAGAACTGAACATAGTATTCTGTGTGTGGTCTTACCAATGTCTTGTACAACTTCAACAAGACGTCCCAACTCCTGTATTCAATATTCTGACCAATGAAACCTAGCACGCTGAATGCCTTCTTCACCACACTATCCACCTGCGACTCCATCTTCAAGGAGCTATGAACCTGTACCCCTAGATCTCTTTGTTCTATAACTCTCCCTAACTCCCTACCATTAACTGAGTAGGTCCTGCCCTGATTTGATTTACCAAAATGCATCACCTCACATTTATCCAAACTAAACTCCATCCGTCATTCATCGGCCCACTGGCCCAATTGGTCAAGATCCTGTTGCAATCTTATATAACCTTCTTCACTATCCACTATGCCACAAATCTTGGTGGCATCTGCAAGCTTACTAACCATGCCTCCTGAATTCTCATCCAAATCATTAATACATATAACAAATGACAGTGGACCCAGCACCGATCCGTGAGGCACACCTCTGGTCACAGGCCTGCAGTTTGAAAAACAACCCTCCACAACCACCTTTGGCTTCGGTTCCAAGCCACTTTTGTATCCAATTGGCTACCTCATCCTGAATTCCGTGAGATTCAACCTTTTGCAACAATTTACCATGCGGTACCTTGTCAAAGGCCTTGCTAAAGTCCATGTAGACAACATTGACTGCACTCATCTACCTTCTTGGTTACCCCTTCAAAAAACTCAATCAAATTCGTGAGACATGACTTTCTCCTTACAAAGCCATGCTGACTTTCCCTAATTAGCCCATGCCTGTCTAACTTTCTGTAGATTCTGTCTCTCAGAATACCTTCTAACAATTTACCCACTACAGAAGTAAGGCTAACAGGCCTGTGGTTCCCAGGCTTATCCCTACAGCCCTTCTTAAACAAGGGCACAACATTTGTTACCCACCAATCTTCAGGCACCTCTTCTGTGCATGTATTAGAAAGATTTTATTATCTGAAGGGAAGTTGAAAAGGTCCATGAATAAAGTGTTATGATCCCAGTTGGTATAATTGGACAGGAAGATCCTAGAATGGATCTTGGCTCAAAAGACCGTAACAATGACTTTTCTTTAGAAAAGGTGGAGGAACAGAGTCACAGGACCACTAATTAGTTTTTAACAACAAGAAAAAAAACATTTATTAAGCATGAAAAGTTTGATAATACAATACTTCTTTACATGCATTTATCTTCACAATTATACATAGATTGTAAGGTTAACACAGGCTGCAATGTTTAGATTAGGCTATAATGGTATTAACAACACAGTCCCTTTAAACACACAGGCTGGCTGTGGTCTGACACACTCCATTCTGACCCTGATTTAAATTTCTGTGGATCTCTCCTCAAAATGCCCCCAAATGATTCCTATACCAGAAGCCACCTTATCTCGCTGAACTCTGGCTTCCACATGAGTCACTTCAAATTCCACTTTAAGAACATAAGAACTAGGAGCAGGAGTGGCCATCTGGCCCCTCAAGCCTACTCTGCCATTCAGTAAGATCTTTGCTGATCTTTTTGTGGACTCAGATCCATTTATCCGCCCGCTCACCATAACCCTTAATTCCTTTACTGTTCAAAAATCTGTCTATCTTTGTCTTAAAAATATTGCCTTAAAAATATTCAACAAGGTAGCCTCAACTGCTTCACGGGGCAGGGAATTCCACAGATTCAGAACCTTTTGGGTGAAGAAGTTCCTCCTCAACTCCGACCTTAATCTGCTCCCCCTTATTCTGAGGCTATGACCCCTAGTTCTGGTTTCACCTGCCAGTGGAAACAACCTCCATGCTTATATCTTATCTTTCAAAAAGACACACTTTCAAATCTTATTTTAAACAATACTTTCCCTTAGCTGCTTCAATCAACGATTCACTTGAGGTTTTACACCTCTTTCAGGATTCATTTGTCTTAACTGTTACACAAACTCTTCAATTGTTTTAACTAGCGATTGTCAGATTGATTGCCATTAAGATGGCACCAAATGTTTGATTTACCTCTGAGGTCTGCTTCCCCATTTTAAACCTGATTGCTGCAGCTCTCTTTTTTAAACTCAGAACACTATCTGCTTTTCCCTTGGATTCTCTTGAATAGTAACTTGTTAAAATTCTTGGTCTTTGTTCCCTTAACTTCAGTCTTCCTGAGACATTATTTCTGTCCCAATTTCCTAGTTGTCTGGATTTTATCTGGGTCATTGGGAAGTCTGCCTTTTTGCAACTCCCTAGTCCTGTCCAGATTTTCTCCTGGCAGAGCTGAGAGATGTTCACTCTCCAACTTCCTATGTTTCAACAGCAGCATATCCAGCTAAAAACAAAACTCTAATAAGTCTTTCTACCCTAAAGCTCCTGGTTGCTAAGCAACAACGTACTTTTCATGCAGTAAACCTCTCTAAGCACAGTTTTATCTGAAACCAGAACCCCCAGAGGTAAACACCTTTGTCTAACACAAATCTAACTATAGGTTTACTTTCCCTTATAGAGAAACCAGTTAAACTTTCAGCAGGAAACAATATGAGACTCTAGTGTGAGCTGAAAGGAGGGGAATCATGAATTAAGGCAAAAAAGTGTATCCCTGCCACTGTGACAGCCATAGATACAACCAAATAAATTAAACCTGCTGAAAGCTTTACCTTATTTCTAATATTTAACAGTTCAAATATAAATCTCTTAAAACCTGACAAAAGTCATGCATTCAGGCATAGATCATGAAAGGGGCTTTTTAAATGTCTCTGGGTATTAAAGGCTCTATAAATGCAAGTTGTTATGCTTTCATAAAACTTCATTGAAAGACTAATTTGTAGTTGCAATAAAAAATGTCCTAATTTTTTTCACACACAATCTAATCTATGAGTTGTAGAGTCCATGTTTGCCGTTCTGGAGTTTTATAGCCACCTGTATGTTCCATTCTTTGACTTCTTGATGCACATGCGTGGACATGGACAGACCTATCTACGAGTGCTCTGCATTTTACATGACATCAGAGATTTTGAGGCATTGTTATGTTTGCAAATGAAACTTAGTGATGTTTTCATCTTCTCTGTCCTGTTGCAGCGGATTGAATGCCACTGAGTAAAAATCGTTGGACAATCAGGAATTCCCATCCACAGAATGAAGGGAAAGAGTGTCAGCCTGAATGGTTGAAGGCAGGGTAGAGAGGGCTTATGTGATCTGAGACAAGAGGGGATCTCCATTTGAACTGGATATGAGAGAAGGAAGAGCAAAGATGTGAACCTGGGCAAGAGAGCAAGAATACTGTCTTGACTGGCTTATGATAAAGACAAGATTGCATTGAATTAGCAAGGAGACTGCCGTGTGAAATGAGGGAAGGAGGAGAAGGGTACCAGTTAAACTTTCAGCAGGAAACAGTATGAGACTCTAGTGTGAGCTTAAAGGAGGGAAATCATGAATTGAGGCCAAAACGTGTCTCCGTGCCACTGCGACAGCCATAGGTACAACCAAATAACAGCTCCAACTCTGCAAGAGTTGAAGGAAAATTTGATATTTTCTGACTTTGTCTGTTAAACAAGTGAAGGATCAATGGACATGCTTGATCTCCAATGCAATTTTTCAGTCTGACTATATGCCAAAGAGCTAAATTCAGGACTGTTTTTCAATTGTCAGCCTTTTTTAAAGAACTATTGGACAGCTTTTGTCAATATTCCAGGTTGGTGTCTGAGGATCGATATGTGGAAAATTGAGTACAGTGTTACTTATTATTTTAGTATCTTGGGGAAGCTAGCGGTAGTGGATCTAGGATTTTATTGAACTATGTACACTACTCTGCTCACGGCAGTAACTCTTTCCCAATCCAGTCCTTGTTGAGACAACCAACAACTGCAAGCCCTGCTTGACTGGCTTTTATGTGTAGTCTTTAATGAGCTCCAGCTGGGTGGCCTCCACCCCCTACCTGGGAACTTTGTACTCCAGAAGCCATGGGGAGATTGACAATGGTTTCCCCGTGATCTTTGTGGGGATTCTGACAATTATATATAGTTGTTTCTTGTCTAGTGTTAACATTTTCAGTCCAGGGTGACTTGGGACTATTTCTCTTAACCGCGCACACACACCCTCAAATTACCTATTCGCATGTCCTCAGTGAAACATTAAATCTTTTAACTTTTTTTCTAAGTCATGAAACCGGTTTTTGATGGTACTTGATACAACTACCACACGATACAAATTTTCTACAGTATTTAAAAGCTTCTATCCTTTTAATATTTCAACTAATTCAAAAGGAGTTTTACAATGCCTCTCCGACTGTGACTATTTATTCTAAAATGTACTTTATTCCAAACATGTGTAAAAAACAGTAACATATACAACAACACACTCCACAACCTCACAGTCCAGTTTGTGCAATTTTTTCCCTTTACCCCCTGCCCTCCCCCACCCCCAGCAATGAACAGTTCCTCAAACATTGTCATGAACAACCCTCACCATGTCTCGAAGCCCTCCGCTGACCGCCTCAACCGAAATTTAATCTTTTCCAACTGGAGAAAGGCGTACAGGTTCCCCAGCCAGGCCGCCACCCCTGTCGGCATATCTGACCTCCAATTTAGCAAGATCCTTCGCCGGGCAATTAGAGTGGCGAAAGCCACAATATCGGCCCCCTTCCCCTCCAGCAGCTCCGGCATTTCCGATACCCCAAAGATCGCCACTATTGGGTCCGGGCTGACCTCCACCCCCACGATTTTACATAACGTCCCAAACACCACTTCCCAGCAACTCTCCAGCTTCTCGCAACCCCAGAATATGTGAGCATGATTCGTCGGCCCTCGCCAACACTTCTCGCACTCATCAGCCACCCGTTGGAAGAACCCACTCATCCTCGCCCGGGTCATATGTACCCTGTGCACCACCTCAAGCTCATCCTCATGCAGAAGAAGATTGAATTCACCCTACACATTGTTCACATATCAGTCCCCAGCCAATTCCCCTCCCCCAACTCCTCTCATTTGTTCTTGATCCTCACCACGTGCACCCCCCCCTTTACTCCCCCAACCTACTAATCCTACCAATCCTATCCTCTCCTGATCTATCCGGGATCAGCAGTTGCTCCAATAGGGTGTACCCTGGCAACCTGGGAGAAGCCCTCCACTCCTTTCGTGCAAAGTCCCTCATCTGCATATATCTAAATTCACTCCCCCTCGGCAACTCAAACCTCTCCTGCAATTTATCCAGACTTGCAAACTTCCCTTCCAAATACAAGTCCTTCACCCTCACCAGCCCCGCCTCCCTCCACTTCCCCTACATCCAATCCATCTTCCCCAGTTTAAACCTGTGGTTCCCACACAGTGGTATCAACAATCCAACTTAGTTTCTCCGCAGCTGATTCCACAGCTGAACTGTTGATTGTACCACTGGGCTCCCCATATACTTCACTGGAGTTAGTGGCAGCGAAGCCATCACCAAAGCCCTCAGACTGGATCCCCGACAGGGGATCCACCTTGACCCTCTCCGCTCCTGCCCCCCCCCCACAATCGCCTCACCTTCTCCACATCTTCTGCCCAATAATAGTGCAGCAGGTTCGGGAGCGCCAACCCCCCTTTCTGACTCTGCCTCTGCAGCAGGACCCGGTCTTTACCTTCGGCAACTTCCCTGCCCATATAAACTCTGAAATCACTGTCTCCAATTTCCGGAAGAAGGCCTTGGGGAGAAAGATCCGGAGGGTCTGTAAAATGAACAAGAACCTTGGCAGCTCATTCATATTTACCACCTGCACCCTCCCTGCTAGTGTCAGGTGTAATGTATCCCCTCTCTTAAAATCCCCCTAATCTCCTCCACCAATGTTGTCAAATTCCACCTGTGCATCGTAGCCCATTCCCTCGTCACCTGAACCTTTCCTTCGCTCCCTTAAATGGCAACATCCCCAAGTTGGTCTCCCGCCGCTATCACCGGAAACACCTCGCGCTTCCCGACATTTAACTTGTACCCAGAGAAGACCCCAAATCTCTCCAATACTCCCATGATCCTACCCATGCACTCCAACGGGTGTGACACGAACAACAGCAAGTCTTCCGTGTACAGCAGCACCCGGTGTTCCCTGCTCCGCTTCACAATCCCATTCTGCTCCACAGACCCCTTAAGGGCCATTGCCAAGGGCTCAATCACCAGCGTGAACAACAGTGACAGTGGACATCCCTGCCTTGTTCCCCTATGCAGCCGAAAACTCCATGAACTCCTCCTATTTGTACATACACTTGGCACCAGGGCTACATTATAACAGATGCCACACAGGCCACAAACTACAGGCCAACCCCAAACCTACCCAGGATCTCAAATAAATACCTCCACTCCACCCGATCAAAAGCCTTCTCTGTATCATAGCAGGTGACCTCTGGCACCCGCCCTACTGACGGAGTTATAACCACATTTAACAGCCTCCTGATGTTACTAGAGAGCTGCCTGCCCTTTACGAAACCAGCTTGATCCTCAGCAACCACCCCGGCACGCATCCCTCCATCCTCCCCACCACCAACTTAGTCAACATTTTCACGTCTGTGTTTAACACCAAAATGGGTCTACACGACTCACACTTCAATGATCCTTCCTCTTCTTCAGGATTAGCGTGATCAACGCCTGTGTCAGTCTCTCTGGCAGCTTACACTTCTCCAACGCCTCACTAAACATCCCCAACAAATGCGGTGCCAACTCTGTCACGAACGCCTTTTAAAACTCTGCCAGAAAGGTTTTTGACCCTGGAGCCTTCCCTGACTACACCCCCCTCACGCTGTCAATCACCTCCCTCATCCCCAGCAGCTCCTCCAACGCCTGCCTCCTCTCTTCCTCCAACCTCGGAAATTCCAACCTGTCCAGAAACCGTCCCATATCCCCTTCCTCTCCACCCAGCTCCGCCCTATACAGCTTCTCATAATATCCTCATTTATCCTCCCCGGCTCTGACATGACCTCCCCCTTCTCTGTTTGTACCTTTAAAATTTTCCTGCACGCAGCCTGCCTCCTCAGCTGGTGGGCCAACATATGACTCGCCTTCTCCCCATATTCATATTGCAACCCCCTCACCCTCCGTAGCTGCCCCACTGGCCTTCCCGTCGTCAGTCTCTCGAACCGCACCTGCAACCTTTTCCTCTCCGCCAACAATTCTTTAGTGGGGGTCCACGGGTATCTCCTGTCCACCTTGACTATCTTGTCCAACAATCATCCATGCTCATCCCTCCTTCTCCTGTGTCTGTGCCCCTTGAACGAGATAATCTCCACTCGGACCACAGCCTTCAATACCTCCCAGAATGTGGCTGCTGACATCTTCCCGTTCTGGTTAGTCTTCACATAATCCCCAATCACCGTCCTCACCTTATCACAAAATCTCTTATCCGCTTAAAGACCCAAATCTAGCCTCCATCTCGACCTCTGCAGCTGCCCCACACTAAATTTCACTCCATTGCAGCGCATGACCAGATATCACAATCCTTGCATACTCCGCCCCCAATACCCGAACAACACCGCTCGACTCACCACAAAGAAATCAATTCTCGAGTACACTTTAAACACATGTGAGAAGAAGGAATACTCCCTACCCCCGGGTTCTTAAATCTCCACGGATCAACCACTTCCATACGCTCCATAAACCCTCCCAACTCCTTTGCCATCCTCAACCTTCCCACCCACTTGCGGCTTCACCTGTCCACCCTCGGTTCCATCACACAATTAAAATCTCCACTCATATTCAACTGGTGCGTATCCAGGTTCCGGACCGCGCCCTGTAAACCCCTCACAGGCCCCCTATCATCCCAATTTGGCGCACTACGTTGACTAGCACCATCAACGTCCCCTCCAGCACACCACTCACTATCACATAGCTACCACCCTGGATCCCGCACTTCCTTGGCCCCCACAAACTCCATTCTTTTGTTCAACAAAATGACCAACCCTGTGATTCTTCCCCCCCCCACACATACACTCACACACACACACCGCCTGGCCACCTCTCGCGGCCTCTTTCCCCACCTCACCTCTGTTCACCAGCGTTACATGGCAGCTCCCACTCGAAGGCCCCCTCTACACCCCCCTCAGCTTCCCTCCCCTCCCCCATCCCCACCCCCAGTCCTTCCTTAGCCTGTGCAAACGGCCTGCCTACCCACCTGAATGCCCTCAGCTGGTAACCCCATCCAACGAACCATACCAGGCACACCCATTACCAGGAAAGAATAAACATCCAAAATGGCAAATCGCTCCCTCCAAAAAGAAAAATACCTAGGACAGCGGCTCGGGGAGGGGTGATTACCCCGTACAAACTTATAACTCCCCAAAGAAAAAAAAACGCACCCTCTGGCAGCACACAATAGCCATAAACCCCAATATTTGCAAATACAGCTCCTCCGTCTCACACCAACTATCATTCTCCCCCAAGTTTATGATCCCTTATAAAATCATTGGCCTCATCTGGCGTTTCAAAATAGTACTCCCTGCCTTCAAAAGGGACCCATGGTTTTGCCAGGTACGACATCTCAAACTGAATCTTCTTTCGGTACAACGCTGCCTTGGCCCTGCTGAATCCAGCATGCCTCTTTGCCACCTCTGCACCAATATCCTGACATATTCGGACACGATTTCCCTCCCATTCACAATCTTGCTTCTCCCTGGCCCAACATAGACTCTTCTCCTTCTCAACAAATTTGTGAAACCGCGCAAGCACTGCCTGCGACGGCTCCCTCGCTCTTGGCCCTGCCTTAAAGACCTGTGGCCATATCCACCTCTGGTCCTTATCCAGCAACCCCTCTTCCACTTACCCAGCCAGCATTCTCGACACATATTTTGTGGCGCTTGTTCCTTCCACGTTCTCTGGCAGACCCACAATTCGGCATAGTAGCACAGTGGGTAGCACTGTTGCTTCACAGCTCCAGGGTCCCGGGTTCAATTCCCAGCTTGGACCACTGTCTGTGCAGAGTCTGCACATTCTCCCCGTATCTGCGGGGTTTCCTCCGGGTGCTCCAGTTTCTTCCTACAAGTCCCAAAAGACATGCTTGTTAGGTGAATTGGACATTCTGAATTCTCCCTCCATGTACCCGAACAGTGTGGCGTAGTGTGGCGACTAGGGGATTTTCACAGTAACTTCATTGCATTGTTAATATAGCCTACTTGTGGCACTAATAAAGATGATTATTAAAGATGATGAATGAATTTGCAGGTTCTGCCACCTGGGCCTGTTCTCCTGCTCCTTCACCTTCACCCTCAACGACTTGCATAGGTCCCCCAAGACCCCCCCTCCATCTCTAAGGACACGATCCGATCGCTCTGGTCAGACCCCACCTTCTCCACCTCTCGTATTGTTGCCCCTTGTGCCTCAAGGCACTTCTCTACATGGTCTGTCGACCCTCGCAGAGGTGCTACTGCTCCCTCCGTGGCCTTCGACCAGTCCCCATGCATCTCCTTCCTTTGCTGGCAAAATTTGTTTTTGATGACGGCCATCAACTGTTCCATCTGGAGATTTCCCACTAGCGACGACCCTCTCCCCTCCGTCATTCTCACAATTTATGCTGTGCCACAGGTCCCCTCCAGTTCCTTAGCCAGGTCTTTAACTGTTATTTGACGGGTCTGGTAGCCAGTAGACATGTCAGTCTTGGGGAGAATCTCTCCCTCTGCACGTTCTGAACCACTTTCCTGCCGGAGCTACCCCACTAACGGGTATAAAGTGCTCAAATCAAAGCCTTCGGGCTGGAGTTGCCCTGTGTATGACCACTCAGTCCATGGCCGCCACCGGAAATCGCCAGTGACTATTCGATAACTGTGTCAACCTGTCCAGGATCAACACAAACTACAGCTAGCTACCAGTACACAGCTAAGTGTAAGATTAATGTCAAAAACCATAGAGTCCAAGCCTTGATAGGCAGTAAAATAAGATTAATTGAAATTCTCAGTGTGAGGATTTTTGAAAATCAATCCTTTTGTTTTGGGATTTTCATATGGCAATTGTCTACTCCAACTGTCATGGAAAATAGCCCAGTAAACGACTGGAACTGAGATTGAACAAACTACAAAGCTGTTAACCTCCACAGACATTTACACTTGGCATTGATAGATAAGCAACTGTCAACGCAAGTACACGACAGGCAGCTGACACTGGTATGATTTATCATATATGACATAAAGGCAAGTGGGTGAAAGTTGGTTTCAGTGATTTGGAGGTAACAAACAATGTTTTGGTTAAGAAATTGTCAATATCAGCAAAGAGGCATTAGCTTCTATTGTTCATTTAAATCAGTACTGATTCTGTGCAAACATTCGGTTAAAAATCTCTAATTAGAAGAGTTCCCGAAAGATGTGCTTTTTAGGTGAATTGAATACTGAATTCTTCCTCTGTGTACTCGAACAGGCGTCGGAGTGTGGGAACTAGGGGGTTTTCACAGTAACTTCACTGCAGTGTTAATGTAAGCCTACTTGTGACACTGATAAAGATTATTATTATATTACTAATTAACACATCTTGAAGTTCAAACTGTTAGTAGGCTGGTCAGATAACAAATTACAGTCTGTAGTACAGTGGGCTGTGCATCTCCTTTCCTCATTATTTATACTTCCTCTTGGCTCCTATCATACCCATAACGGTTTGCATTCTGTTCCGCCTCCCTCTTACTACTCAGTCACTTCCTTTGCCATCCCAAATCTTCCCCTTTTGAATTACTGAACACATTAATCATCCACTTCTTCTCATTACAGTGTCGCTTATCTTTACAGAACACTTCAACCGCACTCTTATTTTCATTTGCTCTCTACAAGACAGATAGATTGACCCAAAGCTGAGTACCTTTAACCTACATTCCTCCCATCCTCCATGCCTATCCATTTCCCTCTTGAGTCTTTTTGCATTCAAAATTCAACTTGTGTTTTTAAAAAAAAATCCTAAATCATGACTGAACAAAGACACATTCTTCCAGCCCACACCTATTGCCCTTCCTCCTCCCATTTCTCAACTCCCCAACTGCCTCTACCCTCTCTTAACCCTTTAGTTCGAAGTACAGGAAAGCATATATTCTTCGCCCCTTGATATATTGTTTTGCAATTTAATTTGGAATCTGACTTGCATGAAATGAAGTACCATATTTTGGTGTCATCTGAGAAATGCTGATGTCGCTCGTACATGCAACAATTTTCTTGCGCTGCACCATCCAGCCAAAGGTTGACAAAAACTCATCCAAGTAAAATCCTTCATTGAATTTAAAACAAGTCAGCAAGTTATAATTTGCTATGTATGATAACTCCAACACTCTTGAAGCAATAATATGACAGCTTTGGTTCTTAGAAAAGCTGGGAGTTCCTCCTAAGAATTCATTCACGTGAAATTGTTGTCACACTGAGATTATAAGCAAGCATGAGATACTAAAACCTATGAACTGCAGGTGCAAGTGAGGGTACCCACCTGTATACATATTACTTGAAGTTAGTCCTTTCAGTTTTATTAAGTTCCTTGTGACGAAAAATCACAATTTCAAAGCAGATAATTGTTTTCTCTGTGCATTTAAAAAAAGGGAATAAATATGAATATGGGAGAAAAGATAGTGCAAGACTGTGGGAATAATTTTCCGTCCACATTCACTGTCAGAGAACGGCGACGCAGGTGGAAAAGCCGGAGAGGGGGGAGAGAGGGATGGCGCTGCCATGTTGGCACTGCCAATTTGCCACAGTGCCAGCCTGTGCCAATTGGCAGTCCCAACCTGAAAGTGTCAAGACAAGGCCCTCAGTGGAGCCCGATGGGGGTGGTTTCCAGCTTTGTGTAGTTGGTTGGGGGGTGGGGGGGGAGAAAAGAGTGGGAAGTGAGGGAAGAACTTGCAAACATGTAGGCGCTGGGGGATTGGGCACTGAGGGCGGGGGGCCCAATGACACTTCCGCACTGGTGGTGGGGGCCCTCGATGTTTGTTTGGGGTGGGGAAGGGCAAGGGGGCTACCCGATGATTGCCCCGGGTGGGGGGGGAAAGGCCAGTGAGGGGTATGTTCCTGATGATTGTCCGGGGAAGGGGGCAGCCCCTGATGATTGATTGTCAGGGTTGCCCTTGATTATTTGGGGAACCCCCAACAATTGTGATATGGGGGGGGGGTGTGGAGGAGAGTTCCACTTCAGTTCTGATTGGGGTGATGCTTAAAGATGGCACCCTGATATCTGTGGAGCCAGGTGCCGTCTTTCAGAGTGACAGCGTAAACTACGCCCACTCATTTTATTTGCTTTAAATAGGCTCAATATTTGGAGAGAAAACTGTCCTGAATTAACGGCTTGAATAATATGACAGATTATCTAAGTATAGTTCCTTTTGGTTCTTGAGAACAGTGTGGACAGTACATGAATTCCTGGGATTGGTGCCAGTTGTTTGCTGAATTGCATGTCATTGTGGTGTAGTACGAAAGGATCTATTTTTACATTTAAAGCAGCAGACAAATCTGTGATAAGGAGTATGAACATGAAAGCCAGTAGCAATGTGAATACGGTGCCTGATAGCAGACAGCAGTGATGTGTAGGAATGTCAGGAATATGACTGACTATGAATATAAAATACATGGATATGGAGTAGTCAGGAAAGAGGTAGGTGCTACATGTATCGGGCATATCCAGGAGGTTAATGTTGACCATGTGGAGTTGAACACCTCTCCTTTTTAATATGAGATGGGTAAAACTGACATGAGAACGATGGAACAGAGAATGGCACATAAATAACTTACAGAATGTTTGGAGCCCATTCGGCCCATTGTGTTTGTGCCAGGGCTATCCTGCCTAATCCCGCTTTCCAGTTCTTGGTCTGCAGGTTACTGCACTAGCACATCGGCAGCATTTTTTAAAGATGATGAGGGTTTCTGCCCCTGCCACTCTTTCAGACAGTGAGTTCCAGACCCCCACCATTCTGTGTGAAATAAATTATGTGAAACTTTCCTCTAATCCTCCCACCAATTACTTTAATCTGTTATGGGCCAGGGTTTAGATAACAGCAAAGTATATTATGAAGTTCACCTGACCTATAACTGTTTATTGATTTTGGTTATGACGAGCACAAGAGCCTGCCTTTCATGTGTTATTCAACCGAGTTCTGAGGCACTTTTAATCAAAAAACAAGCTTTATTCTAAGAATTTAGTTAACATCTGTATAAACACACACAGTAAGAATTATTATCAACTACAAACATAAAGCCTCCACACAGCTACATTAATCTATGTGCAACCTCTAATAAATTCCCCCTTTAACTGTTCCAATTCAATAACAAGATCCCATAAACCAAAAATCCCTTTTTACCAAAACAGCAGGTAAGTATAATCATTGGGTTTCTTCCTCGGAATAACTCTTTAAAATTGAAAATAGAGAGACAGGCCAAAATACTTCCCTGTCTGAGTCTACAGCAGCCAAATGTGAAAACAAAAGTAAAAACTCACAGAGCTACAGCCCAGCTCCACCCACACAATGATATCACTGAAGCCATGTGATAAGACAAAAAACATTTCTTAAAGGAACACTCCCATGACAAATCCTATACCCTCTGTGATGCACGATCAATTACACAAAGATGAGAGTTGGATACAATCGAGGCTTTATTACACTAAGCTGTGTGGCCTCCTACAGCAGCTAGAGAAATGGCTGCTGTACGAGGAGCACACATATTTATATTCCGCCTACTGGGCGGAGCCAGCAGGCAGGGAACTACCCCCGTACCTGTAGTACAGGGCCTTACCGTAAAGCACCTACACCGACATCCTCTATATACAGTATATACATCAGTGGTGACTACCACATTCACCCCCTGTTAAAATTGAGTCCAGCTGGGTGGAGGGGAAAATTATATACAGAGTGATGATGTTTTAAAAGTCCAGGTCATGTTATAGATTCAGTCGGTCCAGAGCCTTGATCTGCCGTTGGGAGCGCCGCAGTGCTGGCGGTGATTCCGGTGTTGGTCTGGTCTTCGGTGGCTCCGGGAGCATGTCAAAGTCCTCTTCATCCCCGGCTGTGGGCAGGTGGGGGACGGATTGTCCTGGGGCTGGGGTTACGGCTGGGTGTGCCGGGGAGAGGGGGGTGGCGCCGGGCCGGGGGTGCGTGTGAGTGTGTGGAACCAGCTGGTGCCAGGTCCCTGAGGGAGACTGTATCTTGGCGGCCGTCGGGGTACGCTACGTGGGCGTACTGTGGGTTGCCGTGGAGTAGCTGTACCCTCTCAACCAACGGGTCCGCCTTGTGGAGTCGTACGTGTTTATGGAGGAGTAGGGGTCCTGGAGCTGCGAGCCAAGTCGGGAGCGACACCCCGGAGGTGGACTTCCTAGGGAAGGCAAGGAGACATTCATGGGGGGTTTCGTTGGTCGCGGTGCACAGGAGCGACCGAATGGAGTGAAGGGTGTCGGGGAGGACATCCTGCCAGTGGGAGGCCGGGAGATTTCTGGACCGTAGGGCCAGCTGGACGGCCTTCCAGACCGTCCCATTCTCCCGCTCCACCTGCTCGTTTCCCCGGGGGTTGTAGCTGGTCGACCTGCTCGAGGCGACACCCCTGTTGAGCAGGAACTGACGCAGCTCATCGCTAATGATTGAGGCTCCCCTGTCGCTGTGGACGTAGGCGAGGAAGCCGAACAGAGCAAAGATGGTGTTGAGGGCTTTGATGACGGTGGCAGACGTCATATCGGGGCATGGGATGGCGAAGGGGAATCTGGAATATTCATCGATCACACTGAGGAAGTACTTGTTACGGTCGGCGGAGGGGCGGGGCCCTTTGAAGTCCACGCTGAGGCGTTCAAAGGGGCGGGAGGCCTTCACCAGACACGCACGGTCTGGCCGGTGGAAGTGCGGTTTACATTCCGCGCAGACCTGGCAGTCTCTGGTGATAACCCTGACTTCCTCGATGGAGTAGGGCAAATTGCGGGCCTTTATGAAATGGTAAAAACGTGTGACCCCTGGGTGACAGAGGTTGTCGTGCAGAGTCCGGAGTCGGTCCACCTGTGCGCTGGCACATGTACCTCGGGATAGGGCATTGGGCGGCTCGTTGAGCTTACCGGGGCGTTACAAAATCTCATAGTTGTAGGTGGAGAGCTCGATCCTCCACCTCAAGATTTTATCGTTTTTGATCTTACCCCGCTGTGTGTTATTGAACATAAAGGCAACTGACCGTTGGTCAGTGAGGAGAGTGAATCTCCTGCCGGCCAGGTAATGCCTCCAATGCCGCACAGCTTCAACGATGGGTTGGGCCTCTTTCTCGATGGAGGAATGCCGAATTTCGGAGGCATGTAGGGTTCGTGAAAAAAACGCCACGGGCCTGCCTGCCTGGTTGAGGGTGGCGGCTAGAGCGACGTCTGATGCATCGCTCTCGACTTGGAATGGCAACGTCTCGTCGACCGCGTGCACCGCGGCCTTGACGATGTCGGCCTTGATATGGTTGAAGGCCTGGTGAGCCGTTAAGGAAAAAAGAGTGGATTGAATGAGTGGGCAGGCCTTGTCCGCATAGCTTGTGACCCATTGGGCGTAATAAGAAAAGAACCCCAGGCATCGTTTGAGGGCCTTAGGCAGTGGGGGAGGGGGAGTTCTATGAGGGGGTGCATGGGTCAGGATCGGGCCCCAGAACTTCGTTCTGGACCACATAGCCAAGGATGGCTAAGTGGTTCGTGCTGAACATTCACCTCTCCTTGTTGTAGTTTAGGTTGAGGAGAGTGGCGGTGTGGAGAAATTTGGCAAGGTTGGCATCATGTTCCTGCTGATCGTGGCCGCAGATGGTGACATTGTCCAGGTACGGGAAAGTGGCCCGCAGCCTGTACTGGTCAACCATTCGGTCCATATCCCGTTGGAAAACCGAGACCCCGTTGGTGACGCCAAAGGGAACCCTAAGAAAGTGGTAAAGGTGGCCGTCTGCTTCAAACGCAGTGTGTGGGTGGTCTGCCTTACGGATGGGGAACTGGTGGTAGGCAGATTTCAGGTCCACAGTTGAGAAGACCCGGTACTGTGCAATCTGATTGACCATATCAGATATGCGTGGGAGGGGTTACGCGTCGAGCTGCGTGTACCGATTCTGGCTGTAGTCCACGGCCATCCTGTGTTACTCCTCAGTTTTCACAACTACCACCTGGCCTCTCCAGGGGCTGTTGCTGGCCTCGATGATGCCTTCCCGAAGCAGTCGCTGGACCTCCGAGCTGATGAAGGTCCTGTTCTGGGCGCTGTACCGTCTGCTCCCGGTGGCGACGGGTTTGCAATCCGGGGTTAAGTTTGCAAATAGGGAAGGTGGGTCGACCTTTAGGGTCGCGAGGCCGCATACAGTAAGGGGTAGTAGGGGCCCGCCGAATTTCAGTGTTAGGCTCTGGATGTTGCACTGGAAGTCCAGTCCGAGTAGCAGGGCAGCGCAGTGGTTGGGGAGGACGTAGAGGCGGAAGCTGCTGAACTCCACGCCCTGGACAGTGAGAGTGGCGATGCAGTGCCCCCGGATCGCCACGGAGTGGGACCAGGAGGCCAGGGAGATTCTCTGATTAGCAGGGTGTACCGCGAGGGAGCAACGCCTTACCGTATCGGGGTGAATGAAGCTCTCGGTGCTCCCGGAGTCCAGCAGGCAGGAGATCTCGTGCCCACGATCTTCACATTGGTAGAAGCCGTTGCTAGGTTGTGTGGGCGAGACGTGGCTGGTCGTCGGCGTTTGCGGGCGACACGCGACCAGATGAGGTGCCTGGGGGGCATGGGTCCTGGTAAGCTGGCAGCGCCCACGGGCCGCACGTGTCGTGGGGAAAACAAGATGGCGTCACCTGACGATCCTGGGGAGAACAAGATGGCGGCGCCCACGGGCCGCACCTGGTCCGGGGAGGGGAAGATGGCGGCGCCCACTGGCCGCACGTGGGGGGAGCTGGAACAATAGCGGTGACTGAGCGGGCCTGGCACACCGCAGCGAAGTGCCCCTTCTTGCCACAGGCTTTGCAAAGGGCGCTCCGGGCCGGGCAGCGCTGTCGGGGGTGTTTGGACTGCCCAAAGAAGTAACATTTGGAGCCCCCGGGGTTGGTTGGCTGCCGCGCGGCACAGGCGTGGGGCTGGCTGAGGGCGGTCGCTAGAGGGGTCCACGATGGGGCAGCCGTCTGCGGAGTCCACGATGCACAGGAGGGGTGGGCTGCACGGTCGGGGGCGTAGGCCTGGATGTTGTGCGAAGCGACCGTAAGCGGGAACGCTAGCTTTTTGGTTTCAGCGAGGTCGGGCATGGCCCCTTCTAAGAGGCGCTGGCGGATGTAATCTGACCCTATCCCCGTAACAAAAGCATCTCTCATGAGCAAGTTCGAGTGTTCCGTGGCCGAGACGGCCTGACAGTCACAGTCTCTAACTAGGGGAATCAGGGCACGCCAGAAATCTTCCACCGACTCACCGGGAAGTTGACGCCACGTGGAGAGGAGGTGCCTGGCGTAGAGTGTGTTAGTCCGCTGAGCGTAGTTTTCCTTCAGTAGCGCCATGGCCTCTGCGTAGGTCGGTGCGTCCTGGACAAGTGGAAAGACGTTGGAGCTCAGCCGTGTGTAAAGGATCTGAATCTTCGGAGCTTCTGGAATTGGGTCTGGCGCAGACCCGATGTACGCTTCAAAACAGGCTAGCCAATGTTCAAAGTCCTTTTTGGCATTGTCTGATTGCGTATCCAGCTGCAGGCGATCCGGCTTGATGCGGAGGCCCACCTTCTGAAAACTTAGTGTAATAAATTGATGCACGATCAATTACACAAAGACGAGAGTTGGATGCAATCAAGGCTTTATTACACTAAGCTGTGTGGCCTCCTACAGCAGCTGGCGAAATGGCAGCTGTACTGGGAGCACACATATTTATACTCCGCCGACTGGGCGGAGCCAGCAGGCAGGGAACTACCCCCGTACCTGTAGTACAGGGCCTTACCGTAAAGCACCTACACCGACATCCTCTATATACAATATATACATCAATGGTGACTACCACACTCTGGTCATTGACCACTTTGCTAAAATAAATCAGGGCTTCCTCATCACTATATAGACTTGATAATTTTATGCGCTTCAATTTAAATCTCGTGCCAGCCTCCTCCGTTCCGAAGCAAATATCAGCCAATCCAATCTTTTCTCGGTAACATCCTTATAAATATCCCCTATTGTCTCTCAAGTGAAATATAATTTTTACTGTAATGCAGTGGCCAGAACTGTACTGTACTTTACATAGTGGTCTAGCTGCAGTCTAACTAATGTTTTATACAGTTCCAACATAATTTTATATTATTATTATTCTGCAGCTCCGTCAGTAAAGGAAAGAATCCCATATGCCTTTTGAACCATCTCATTCACTTGCCTTGCTATCGTTTGGGGCCTGAGGATACGTTCCTCTGTTCCTTTATATTCCTGTGACCTACCATTTCTTGGGAATTTCATTGTCTTGCTTGTCCTCTCCAAATTCATTACCTCAGGTATAATTCCATTTGTCACTTTTCTGATCACCTCTTAGGTCCATTGATATACATATGAAGTCTGCACCTTTCTTCACTACCAACCACACAGTTGATCGATTTCGATTTCTGGGATCAAAAGTGATCATAAGTGGGATTGTCATCACTGAATTGAGACAAGCCTCGCAATTTCATACTCTACAACTCATCAGCTGAATGGTGCATGGAAGACATCCAACATCGGCCTCCACTTGGAAAAAGCAGCTTGCAAAATCCCTATTACAGAACTTTGCAGGGTGATGGAAATTTAGGACCTACAATAACTTTGAGTGAAACAGGAGGAATGGGGATGAGCTCATAGGTTCTCGTTTCCACAGCAGCTGTCATTACTTATTAATTCCGAGGCAGTCACTCCTGCCACAGCTTTTCCAGCCTAGACTCCTGGTCTCTGCTTAGCTTCTGGGGGATAAAGGGTGTCCATTAATGGGGTGGCTGCTTACTCCCTTGCAACCGAGATTGAACTCCCATGTTTCTACAAGACTAGCCACTTTCAGGCATGGACTGTCACCAGTGAGGGAATTGGCCAGTTAATGATGTGGTTCAGATGTATTGACCACTTGGGAAGAGCACTGCAAGGGTGATGAGGATGATAGTCATTTGCTGTAGGCTCCATAAAAGGTTACAGTGGAGCGGCATGCACACTGAAGGTCTCGATTACAGTGAAAGAGCTATATGAGGAGAAGGGCAAGGAAAATGAGGAGGCAGAAGGGGACCACATTGCCTGCGATAGAGATGCCACCAAGGAGGGGGGTGACAATGTGAGACATTCTGTGGGGCAGGCCTGGGTTTGCATTGCTGGTTCCATACAGCGGCACGGTAGCACAATGGTTAGCATTGTTGCTTCAAAGCACCAGGGTCCCAGGTTCGCTTCCCGGCTTGTGTCACTGTCGGTGCGGATTCTGCACGTTCTCCCCGTGGCTACGTGTGTTTCCTCCGGGTGCTCTGGTTTCTTCCCACAAGTCCCGAAAGACGTGCTGTTAGGTGAATTGGACATTCTGAATTCTCCCTCTGTGTACCCGAACAGGCACCGGAATGTGGCGACTAGGGGCTTTTCACAGTAACTTCATTGCAGTGTTAATGTAAGCCTATTTGTGACAAAGAATATTATTATTATTACAGGATGCCATTGCCGTAGAGACTGCTTAATAGCAAGGTGGTTCGCCTTGGCAAACCTGAGATTCTTCCTCCCATGTCCAGTAACAAATACTTGGTGAGCTGCTGCCGCATATCATTAACATTGGCAGCATACATCTCCCAGGAGATGCTCATCCTGACATGAAAGGATGACTACATTAATCCTTGCCATTCAGTGTCCTAAGTAGGGCCTTAGGAACACCTTTGTTCCCAGTTTGACCCCGAGACGTCCTTTAAAAGCTCGGCCTGCAATTTTCTGTTAAAAGGCGGGTAATCAGAGACACATTCACCTTCCAGGTGCCATTTTTACTCCCTTACGGAGTGCCCTAAACCCCATGAAAATCCAGTCCTTTGTTTTCAAGGAATGACTATGCTTTCCTAAATTTTGTCTTGATGTTCTTAATGGATTACCATAAGTGTTGCACATTTATGCTACTTTAACATAACTGATGTTTGGAGATTATATATAGACTTTAATTCTAAATTGTCACATTTCAGGTAAACATACTGTTTGTATCTCCTCTCTGTGTATGAATATGCAATTCTGTTATTCAGTTACAATTCTTTGAACTTTGATGTGCTATAATTATAACAGTTCTTGCCATCTCTGTCTTGCAATCATTTGCATCTCATGGATCACAGATTATTTTTTGTTTGGACAGTTGTTAATAGCGTCACTACTGATTATTACTGTATACTAGAAATGCATGCGTTTTTACCAGGACTGAAAATTAAGTTTTAATTAACTACTATGTGTTTGTCTTAAATCATGAAAATGGAAGACAGCAAGGCACTTCACTTGATTATTGCTATTGAATCGATATGTATTATTGTGACAATTGAAATTTATAAGTTTCATGTGACCTGTGCTGAAGTCTGCCGAATGACAGCACTGGGTGATGGGGATATTAAAGTTTAAAGGAAGGCCCAGGTCATTTAACTAGGAAGAAAGTGCAAGGCATTCACACTTGGAGGCAGGAGAGCAGCATTTGTGCTTACATTGGTCAGACTATTGACCTCCAAAAGTTTCATGAAGGTCTTGAGAAATGTTGGTTGTAAACAGGTGCACTTTAAACTGACCATTTATTTCCAAGGTAAACTGACCATTTATTTCCAAGGGAAAAGAGAGTAGGGGTCTCAAATCAGCATATCGACTTGTGTGCGAGCACTGCCTCGGGATCACGCACATGTGTGGATGCCGCCAGCCCCCCCCCCCCCCCCCACCACAAAGCAGGGCAACATGCTGGAGGAGGAGGAAGGACATGCGGCCTGGTCTGTGGAGAAAAAGGAGGCGGGCCAGGTGGAGATGAGCCCAGGGAGGAGCCGCAGGATGGAGGACAGGTGTCGGCAAGGATCTGGAATGCCTGGAGGACCAGGCAGGCCCTCATCCTCACCCGATTCTCAAAGGACGAGGATTTGTCTATTAGCTCACCAATCCTCCTCCCCCGGCCCGGATCCATCCTGTGTAACATCACCCCAGGGTGATGGGCCGATGACAGCACTGTCAGCGGGTCAGTGTACAAGACAGGAGAGCGATGATCACTCGCTGTGAGGTAAGCCCTCGTGCTCCTTTGTTTATGCCAATGTCTGCCTCCTGTTTTCTGCTGACAGCGCGCTCACACCCATCCTCTGAATGGGGTCTGCATTGGGCGGCGTTTGATTTTGTATAAAGACAGACAGAAAGTGCACTCCAGTAAGCTTTGCGCAAATGAAGGAGACAGCCGGAGTGAGACATATCCAGATTTGGGACAAGGACCTACCCCCTTGTCTCTCCCCCTCTCCAGAAAGGATATGAGTTGATGTATTTCTGAACCTACAGACAACCTGAATGTGTGAATCTACAATGAGATCATTTTAGGCTACAAACAGTGACCTCAATCTGAAAGCTTACCTTGAAGGAAGGTCTGCTTAAAGACAGCCATCTGAAACCAATACTCCTTTGTATTTTACTGATTATTTTCACCCCTCTCTTCCCCCACTTAGTTTGTATGTGTATGTATGTGTCTAGAAGGTGGGGGGGGCAAGTTAGGAATTAGACGATAGCTAACCAATTGTATTTGCTGCATATTTCATTATAGTTCTAATTATTAACCTGTGGTGAATGTATTCACCTAATGCATGCTGTACTGTAACCCCGGTGGGCTCCGCCTCTGGCTCCGCCCTCACCGGGGCCATATATAGACCGGCCGCCTGTGGGCGGCATTCATCTGTACAAGCGCAAGACAAGTTCATGACTAATAATGCCTAATGTTCACTCGCTCTCTCTGCCTCTCGGTGAATTGAAGGTATATCAATTTATTAGTCATAGACAACACTATGGAAGCCACTCTAAAGCCAGACAGGCTCGAACTCGACGCCCGCGCGTCCGAAGCCAAGGAGATATTCGAACATTGGCTCCGATGCTTCGAGGCCTATCTCGACTCCTCCACAACGCCTCCCATGGAGACCCTCAAGCTGCGACTCTTCCACGCTCGGGTGAGCCATCGAATCTCAGTAATGATTGAGAAAGCGGCCACGTACGAGGCGGCGGTCGCAACCCTCAAGGCACACTTCGTGAAGCCCGTAAATGAGGTGTTCGCCAGAAAACTCCTCACTACTCGCCGTCAACGCGCTGGGGAATCGCTGAATGAGTATCTGGAAACCCTGACTCTACTCGCGAGGAACTGTAGCTATCGAGATGTGACGGCGGAGGAACACATGAACTCACAGGTCTGGGACACCTACGTGGCGGGGGTCCGCTCGAACTACATCAGGCAGCGCCTGCTGGAAAACGGGACCTCTGACCTGCGGGACACGGTAAAGCTAGCTACCTCGCTAGAGGTGGCCTACCAGAACCTCAGTGCGTTCCCAGCGGGCCTGGCAAACCCCTCATGGACACCCTTGTCGCGGCCCCCGTCGAACCCAACTACATCGCAGGCCTGCGCAGCGTGGCTGCCAGCCCAGCCTGGGGAACTGCAGTGCTACTTCTGCAGCCAGGGTCAACATCCCCGGCAGCGTTGCCCAGCCCGCACAGCGACGTGCAGCGACTGTGGGGAAAAAGGGACACTTCGCTAGAGTGTCTGAGCCGACCTAAGGCTCCGAAATCAAAAACGCACCAGGCCCGACCCATGGACTCGCAGCCCCACAGACCCCGCAATGTGGCTGCATGCCTGCCCGGAATGCCCCCGTCAGATGCGTCATCAGCATTGTGTGACTCGTGGGGGCCGCCATCTTGGTTGCCGGCCCCAACACCGACCGACATGTACGACTCATGGGGGCCGCCATCTTGGCCGCCATCTTCGCCCTAGCCCGACACGTACGACTCATGGGGGTCGCTATCTTGTGATTCCACCGACCATACAGGCTACCCGCAGCTGGGCGCAGTCACTCTCGACCAGTCGCAGCTGAAACAGCTGAAGAACTCCATGTTGGTCGTCCGGGTCAACGGACACGAGACCCCCCCTGTCTTTTCGACTCTGGGAGCACGGAGAGCTTTGTCCATCCTGACACCGTAAGGCGCTGCTCCCTCCACACCTACCAGCCTCCCAAACAATCTCCCTTGCCTCCGGGTCCCATTTGGTTCAGATCCGGGTATACTGTATCGCCAATCTCGCGATGCAGGGTGCAGAGTATGCTTGTTTTAAGGTCTACATCCTCCCCCACCTCTGTGCCCCCCCTACTGCTCGGATTGGACTTTCAATGTAATCACCGAAGATTGACCTTACAGTTTGTCGGACCCTTGCCCCCCCTCACGGTGTGCAGCCTCGCGACCCTCAAGGTCCCCCCCCTCACTCTTTGCGAACCTCACTCCTGACTGTAAGCCCATCGCCACCAGGAGCAGAGGGTAAGGTTCGCTAGACATGACGTTTATCAAGTCGGAGGTCCAGCGACTGTTGAGTGAAGGGATCATCGAGCCCAGCAACAGCCCCTGGAGAGCGCAAGTGGTGGTCGTCCGGACTGGGGAAAAGAATCGGATGGTTGTGGACTACAGCCAGACAATTAACCGGTTCACGCAACTGGATGCGTACCCCCTCCCCCGCATACCGGAGATGGTCAACCAGATCGCGCAGTACCGTGTGTTCTCAACGGTCGATCTGAAGTCGGCCTACCACCAGCTCCCAATCCGCCCGGAAGAGTGCCCCTACACTTTGAAGCAGCCGGCCGACTCTTCCACTTCCTCCAGAGTCCCCTTCAGCGTCACTAACGGGGTCTCTGTCTTTCAGAGAGCGATGGACCGAATGGTGGACCAGTATGGTTTGCGGGCTACATACCGTACTTGGACAATGTGACCATCTGCGGCCACGATCAGCAGGACCATGACACCAACCTTCAGAGGTTCCTCCAGGCCGCCCAATCCCTCAACCTTACATACAACAAAGAAAAGTGCGTCTTCCGTACTACCCGACTAGCCATCCTCAGCTACGTCGTGGAGAATGGAGTTCTAGGGCCCGACCCCGACCGTATGCGCCCCCTCATACAAACCCGCCCCTCCCCACAGCCTCAAGGCCCTAAAGCGATGCCTGGGGCTGTTCTCATACTACGCCCAGTGGGTCCCCAACTAAGCGGACAAAGCCGGCCCACTGATTCAAACCATCAGATTTCCCCTGCCAGACGAGGCCCGCTCGGCCTTCAGCCGCATCAAGGCCGACATCAACAAGGCCGCTATGCACGCGGTGGACGAATCCATCCCCTTTCAGGTAGAGAGCGATGCGTCAGACGTCGCACTGGCCACCACACTCAACCAGGCGGGCAGGCCAGTAGTATTCTTCTCTCGGACCCTTCACGCTTCCGAAATTCGACACCGCTCGGTCGAGAAGGAAGCACAAGCCATAGTGGAAGCCGTGCGGCACTGGAGGCGTTACCTAGCTGGTAGGAGGTTCACCCCCGTCACCGACCAGCGGTCGGTCGCCTTCATGTTTGACAACGCACAACGGGGCAAAATAAAAAATTACAAAATCTTGAGGTGGAGGATCGAACTCTCCACCTACAATTACGATATCAAGTATTGTCCCGGAAAGCTCAACGAGCCCCTAGATGCCCTGTTCCGCGGCACATGCGCCAGCGCGCAAGATGACCGACTTTGGGCTATCCACAATGACCTCTGTCACCCGGGGGGTCACCCGGCTTACCCACTTCATTGAGGCCGCAATCTGCCCTTCTCCACCAAGGAGGTCAAGGCAATGACCAGGGACTGCCAAGTCTGTGCGGGGTGCAAACCGCACTTCTACCGGCCAGACAAGGCCCGCCTGGTAAAGGACTCCCGGCCCTTTGAGCGTCTAAACATTGACTTCAAAGGGCCCCTCCCCTCCACCAACTGTAATATATACTTCCTCACCATCATCAATGGGTACTCCCGCTTCCCCTTCGCTGTCCCCTGCCCCGACATGACCTCAGCCACTGTAATAAAGGCACTGCACAGCATCTTCACACTGTTCGGTTTCCCTGCCTACGTCCACAGGGCACATCGTTCATGAGCGATGAGCTACGTCAGTACCTGCTCAGCAAAGGCATCGCCTCGAGCAGGACTACGAGCTATAACCCGCAGGGAAACAGGCAGGTGAAGAGGGAGAACGTGACGGTATGGAAGGCCGTTCTTCTGGCCCTCCGGTCTAGAAGTCTCCCGATCCCCCGCTGGCAGGAGGTGCTCCCCGACGTCCTCCACTCCATCAGATCACTCCTCTGCCCAGCCACGAACGAGACCCCTCACGATCGTTTGTTTATCTTCCGCAGGAAGTCCATCTCCGGGGTCTCGCTTCCATCTTGGCTGACAACTCCGGGACCAGTCCTTCTACGGAGGCACATGAGGAGCCATAAGACCGATCCCATGGTCGAGGGGGCCCAGCTGCTCCACGCCAACCCCCAGTACGCCTACATCGCGCACTAGGACGGACGGCAAGATACGGTCTCCCTACGGGACCTGGCGCCAGCTGGTTCCCCTATCAAAGCGCCCCGCTGCCCGCCGCCACCCCCAGCGCCCCGTACGCTCCCCTGGGTCTCCTGTATTGTCCCGCTCCGACACTGCCTATCCCCACACCCCAACCATCTCCGACACGCCAGACTGAGGCTCAAGCTCCAGACACAACGCCCCTGGAGTCACTACCTGCAACAATCGTGCCCGCCGTACTGCCAGAGCTGAGGAGGTCGAAGAGAACGATCCGGCCTCCAGATAGACTGAATATGTAATGACCCCACGTCACCCCCGCTGGACTTGATTTTTTAACAGGGGGTGAATGTGGTGAATGTATTCACCTAATGCATGCATGATACTGTAATCTATGACCTATGACCTGGAAGTGGTGATACGAGCTGCTTCCAGGTACTGTACTGTAACCCCGGTGGGCTCCGCCTCTGGCTCCGCCCTCAATGTGGCCATATATAGACCGGCCGCCAGTGGGCGGCATTCATCTGTACAACCGACTTTGGCTAGGCAAGTTCATGACTAATAAAGCCTAATGTTCACTCGCTCCCTCTGCCTCTCGGTGAATTGAAGGTATATCATAACCAAAAGTAATTGTGTTAAATTTATAAACCCGGTGACTGTAATTATTGCCCAGCCAAGGGCCAAGAACTTTGTGTATTTTTCTAAGAATTATTGGTGAATTCAATTTGTTAGAACTCCGAGTCATGGAGGGCTAGAATTGCCCGTGCCCTAACCCAGGGTGTAGTTCTGTTCTAACAGCAGTTCTGTTCAATCTGCAAGTGCAAATCATTGTACTGATCTAGTGCTACCTTCTCTTTTTCCCTGGGACCTGCTGGTCTGAAAATTTACTTTGAACTGTATTCTCAATTTCAAACCTGTTTTAATTTCACATCTGCCCCCCCCCCCAGGTTTGTCAAATTGCTGATCTTTCCCATTTACTCGCATTTCCCTGGTTAATTGCCATCCTGTATTTCCGTCGTAATGCTTCTGTCCATATTTTGATCAAAATGATCTGTTCATGAATCTGCTCTGTGTTTGCCTGTGCTTTGCTTGTACAAATGTTCCTCCACACCCAATTTTCTCGTTTTGAAGTGGGATTTACCCCTGAAATGTGCTTGAATTTTCTATTTTTATTTTAATCTTCCAGCATCCTTGGCATTTTGCTTTTTACTAGTAAATTAGTCATTTTGTATGCAGGGTAGTAGAAACGTGACTCTTCCTGTATGTAAATGTTTTCGATGGAATGTGATGATTACATTTTAAAGCGTTATATTTTCTCTAAAATATGAAGGACACAAATGATTATTGTCGATTCTAACTGGTTAGATATTTAAATACACGATTTACACTGGCATCTGGTATGTTTATAAACCACCATGTTTGTAGATGAGTGCCAGAGATGATTACAGCATTTGTAATTGTGCTACTGTTCTCATGTACCACATCAGTAAGTGGATTTCTTACTGGGATGATTCCAGCATTGATGCACTGATAACAAGCACCTAATTCTATGTGTCACTTGTTTCCAGGCAACTGAATATTCCATTCTGGAAATGTTGCATCATTGGTCTATCTGTGCAGTGGGATTTAAACGTCTGAGAACCTCTGCTCCACACTTCGGGAGAGCACTGTGGGGGAGTTACTCAATACGCCAATAGCTGTAAAGTGAGACCATTAATTTGCATTTTAAGAGTCACAATCCTACAGTCTCTATGACACTGCTGAATAAACAGGAACTCCATACAGCCAGTTCAACAGATAATCAGGACATTGCAGAAATTATTGTCAATGAATGAAAGATCTAGGGTGGTCACTTAACTGAACAAATTTTGAATTCATGTTAAATTTTCTTTGTCTGCAATTTGAATACATGAAAACTCTATTTCTTTGCTGTCTGTCTCATTTTTTGTATTTTATAAATTTATATAGATTATGCAACTCGTCCATGCTGGTGTTTATGTTTCACACAAACCTTTTCTTAACCTAATTAATGTTATCCCATCAGCCTATCCTACCTGTTTCTCCCTCACATATTAACCTAGCCTCTCCTTAAATGCATCTGTGATATTCAACTCAAATACTCCTTGTGGTCATCGATTCCACATTCTAACTGCTCTCTGGGAAATGGAATTTCTCCTGAATTTCCTGTTAGATTTATTAGTGGCTGTTTTATATTTATGGCCCCTAGATTTGGCCTTGTCAGTTGTAGAATCTATGTCTACAATATCAAATATTTTGATAATTAAAAAAAAAATTCAGAGTACCCAATTAATTTTTTCCAATTAAAGGACAATTTAGCGTGGCCAATCCACCTACCCTGCATATCGTTTTGGGTTGTGGGGGTTAAACCCACGCAAACACTGGGAGAACGTGCAAACTCCACACGGACAGTGACCCAGAGCCGGGATCGAACCTGGGACCTCGGCACTGTGAGGCAGCAATGCTAACCACTGCGCCATCATTCTGCCCTATATTTTTATAATCTTAAAGACATCTATGAAGTCAGCCCTCAGTCTTCTCCTATCTAGAGATGGAACCCCACCTAGTCTGGGACTTCCAGTGGTGGAGGTCGCACGTTTGGTGGCTCCTGCTAGAGCCTTTCTTTTTTGGCCCTTGGTTCCCAGATGTTCGGGACAATTTCATATGAACATTCGTGGGAAAGCGTAAGGCAACTAAAAGATGTCAAAGACCCAGAAAATGAATACTGGGGAAAAGGGGGCAAGTGAAAGTCTACTGGCGAGTTTTTGGTGGGGGGTTCAGGGGGAGGAAAGATGCCAGGAGCAAGCTCGCTGAGTGGGGCCGCACCCATTATGGTGTATAAGCTGGCCGAGGTGATGGCGGGGGAGTTTGAGTGGCTGTTTTCAAAACACTTTGACAAGCATCAAATGGAGATGATGGCCTCGCTTGAGTGGGTGGGTGAGTCCCTTGGTACGATGAAGGACGCTTTGGCAAAGACATCGGCGGTGCAGGAGCAAGGAGGGGTATTGAAGGGGGTGGAGGAGGCATTGTCGCAGCACAGCGACCAGTTCACCTCGATGGGTATGGAGCTGCGGAGGGTGGTGGAGCGTAAGAAAGAGCTGAGAGCCAAGGTGGAGGACCTGGAGAGAACAGGTCACAAAGGCAGGATCTAAGGGTTATGGGACTGCCTGAGGGGCTGGAGGCCCAGAGGCCTACAAAGTACTTTGCGGAGATGTTTGCCCCAGAAGTTGATGGGGAAGGAGGAGGAGGACATCTCCCTCTACGAGTTGGACACGGCCCACCGGTCACTCCTGCTGAAATCGAAGGCGAATGAACCACCAAGACCGGTGATTATCTGCTTCCACAGCTATCAGGTGATGGAGAAGGTGCTAAGATGTGCGAGGCTGAAACAAAAAGGGATGTGGGAAGGTGGTGATATACATATATACCAGGATCTCATGGCGGAGCTGGCGAGAAGGTGTGTGGCCTTTGATCGGGCTAAGGCGGCATTGTATAAAAGCAACGTGAGGTTTGGGTGGTCTACCCGATGAAGCTGATTCTAAGAATCTGTATAAGTTGGAGCCTCCGGAGGATGAGTCAGACATGAGGGAGTTTCTGCGGTGGCTGGAGTATCCTTAGGTGGGAGAGGAGGAGGGTGGAGGAGTTTGTGGGGGTGGAGGAAGTGCGGGCGGCGATAGAGAAGATGCAGACAGGTAAGACACTGGCACTGGATGGCTTCCTGGTGGAGTTTTATAAGAAATTGCTGGATAAGTTGACGCTGCTGCTGGTGGAGATATTCAAGGACGTGGTAGTGAGGAGGCTGCTGCTGGAGGCTATGGGACAGGCATCCATTTTTCTGCTGAGTTTGTGGGTCACACAATCTAATATCATTGTTGAATGTAGATGCCAAGATTCTGGCAGAGGTGTTGGTGCTCCGGTTGAGGGAGTGCCTCCCGAAGGTGATTGGAGAAGAGCAGACGGGGTTTGTGAAGAGCAGACAATTGTCTAACATGCGGCGTCTATTGAATGTGGTTCGTTCTCTCGCAGAAGGGAAGGAGTTGGAGGTGGTGGTGGTGCTGGATGCAGAGAAGGCATTTGATCTTTTGGAATGGAGCTATTTGTTTGCAGTGTTGGAGAGGTTTGGGATTGGTCTAAGTTTGTAGCTGGGGTGAAGCTGTTGCATAAGGACCCGATGGTATGTGTGCATACAAACGAGATGAATTCAGGGTACTTTCTTCTGGGGTTCCCTATGCCCCCCTCCCCCCCCCCCCCTCCCCTTCTGTTTGCGCTGGCAATAGAACTCTTGGCCATTGCACTGAGGTGATCAGATAAATGGAGGGGGACAGTGAGGTGGGGTGGAGCACTGCGTGTCCCTGTACGCTGATGATCTGGTGTTGTATAGCTCCAATCCGGGCTCATCAGTGGGGGATTTGGGCCGTTCTCAGGCTACAAGTTAAATTTGGGAAGAAGTTAATGTTTTGTGGTATTTTCATCGGGGGCGGGAGCTGGGGTGGGGGAGGGGTTGCAATTTTGCGTGGCAACTACCCACTTTAGGTGTCTGAGTGCAGGTAGCCCGGGACTGGGCTCGGCTCCGTAAACTGAACTTCACGAGTTTAGTGGACAGGGTTACGGTGGATTTGCTGAGGTGGGATATCGTTGGCAAGCCAGGTGCAGGCGGTTAAGGTGACCATTTTGCCGTGGTTTTTATTCTTGTTTCAGTGCCTGCTGGTCTTTCTGGGGGTGGCGAGGCTGATTTCTTCGATTGCGTGGGCAGGTAAGGTAGCAAGGATTAGGAGGATGGTGCTCCAGAGAGGGCAGTGCTTGGCCCTTCCCAACTTGTTATATTATTACTAGGCGGCGATGCTGAGAAGGTGCGGGGCTGGAGTAGGGAGACTGAGGCTTTGTGGGTGAAGATGGAGGTAAGGTTTTGTAAGGGGCCAGGGTTGTGGGTGTTGACAATGGCACTGCTTCCATTTGCTCCGAGGAGATTTTTGGGAGTCTTGATTTCTCGAGGAATTAAGGGCTATGGAGAGAGAGCGGGTAAATGGAGTTGAAATCAGCCATGATTGAATGGTGGAGGGGACTCGATAGGCCAAATGGCCTTACTTCCGCTCCTATGTCTTATGGTCTTATGTTCAAAGGCGTGCATGAGTGTTTCAGCAGCAGATGAACTGAGATGGGTGAGGTCGGGTGGTGTTATGGAGGTGGAAGTAAGATGTCTTCGTGATTGTGCAAATATGTGGCCAGCAACTCACCATGGGGTCAGATATCACACTAAGGTTGTCAACATTCTGGTTTTGCCTTAAGACAGCTGCCAGAGAGAGGTTGGAGTCAGCAGGTAGCAAACAGAGATTGGGGACGAAAACAATGGTGTGAATGCCTACATGGTGGTATTTTCTGCTCATCCAGGACCAGGGCATGATTCTTTGCTCCCAGGTTGGGTGGGCAAAGTCAGGAAAATTCCGGAACCCCCAAACGCAACTCAGGGTTTTAATTGGGGGGGGGGGAGAAAGAGAGTTGTGGCGCTGGCATGGGGGTGGGGGAATTGGCAGAGGCGTGGGGTGGGTGCAGGTGCTGGAGCTGGCCTCACTGGCAATGGAAAGAGCTTGGAGGGGCTGCTGGAGGCTGACTCTGTTTAAGAGGCCCATCTTATTCCTCTGTCCCAGTTTTAAAGAAGAAGTAAAATGGAAAGCAGCCCTGATCTCTCTCTTCCCCGCCCCCCCCCCCCCACCCCACACATGCACACTTGCCATGCCCCATCCATGTCAACTCATGCACTATCAATTCCCCCTGGCCCCTCATAGCCTCCATGCCCATCTATGCTCGTCTATTTAGCCCATGACCCTAACATGCGCTCTATGCCAATCTATGCTTCTCTACTCATACCACATATCTTTTCATATGCCCCATGTGCTCCTTTACCGATCCATGGCCAACCTATGCATCAACGTCCATGCAAAGCCACACATATCCTCCATATCAACTAAATCAGCAACTTGGCAAATGTTCATCTTTACATGCCAATCCATGCCTCCACCAGCACCCTTTGCCTTCACCCATCATGTCAACTCACCCAGTATCCACCTTGGGCAGACCCCCAGAGCCACGGTGAGATGAAATAAAATAATGTTCTAAGTATCTTATATAGTTCATTATATTTTTTTAATTCTCACCGATAAATGTCGATTCAATAAATTTAAAGTCCTTTGGATATTTAATCCCTTATAAAAACAAACACTCTCTTTAAGTACCTATTCCTTACAAAACCAACATTTTTATTCATTGCCCCATATCAAAGACAGCTAACCTCTTTATAACCACTTGGAGCTGTCAATCAAACTGAATTTATGGCACCCCATTACACCCCACTGTGATGATGATAGGCTGTGGAAGCACTAAAGCAGAATTAACACTATAATAATAGTCCACAGACTTCTGTCAGCAAACAATTGTGTGAAATTGCAGGCACTGATTTTCTTTTCACCTTTCAAAATTTAAAGAGCAGGAGATTTAAATGACTTGACAGTGCGACAATTCCATAGAACGTAATGAATTTTTATGCACATTCATGTCTATTTTCATTACCTAACAGGTGCCTGATCTTTCCCAAGGGGTATCTTGCCTCTCCAAAGAACCCTGGTAGGTACAGACCTTGTCCTCAAATGCTTAAAACCCACGAGTTCTGTTTCTGAAACTACGATGACCAGAATTGCTTCTATTTGAGGCATCTGTACTTTTAAACATGCAGCTACTTCTGTGAACTCTGGATAAGCAAAATACTTTCCACCCCATTGCACCCCCAACTCAGCAAAAATGGTGGATGCCAGGTCAGGAGTGGGATTTCCTAATTTTAGGCTCGAGCATCATTTTGGCTAAGGTGTGGAAAATTCAGGCCTAGATGTTGGGTAAGCCACCTGGTAAGTTAGCAACAGTGGAGAATTCAATAGAAGTGGTAGTGTCCACGAGTTTAGTGTTGTCAGTATACATGTGAAAACTAATGTTGTGCTTTCAGATGATAAAACTAAGTAAGAAAGGAATCCTGATCAGACTCTATAAACTTAGTTTTATACATTTGAAAGGGAAATTAAATAAGAAATCCTGATCACACTCTATAAACTTAATTTCCCTTTCCAATGTTCTTGCCAGTTTATATGAGCGTAGTTGAAGAGGAGGGCCTGGACAGACTCCATTTCATGAATGCCAGGTACATGTACTAAGCTTACTGGGAGAAGAGTTCATTGATTGGGCATTGAGGAGGGCTTCCATGTCTGGGAGCATTGGGAGCAGAGAGCAAGATCAATTATCAGGGGATTTCTGAACAATGGAAGAGGGTGGATTTATTTTTTCATGGGATGTCACTTGAAGGGCCAACATTTATTGTCCATTCTTAATTGCCTTTGAGAATGTGGTGGTGAGCACCTTCTTGAACTGCTGCAGTCTATGTACTGTCGGTACACCCACAGTTCTGTTAGGCACGGAGTTTAAGGATTTCGACCCAGTGACAGTGAAGGATCTGCGATATATACTTCCAATTCAGAATGGTGTGTGACTTGGGGAAATTACAAGTACATCTGCTGCCCGTGTCCTTCTAGTTGGTGGAACTTGAGCGTTTGGAAGGGGCTGTCAAAGTAGCCTTAGGTGAGTTGCTACAGTGCATCTTCTACTGGCTGTCGTGTGCTGGTGGTGGATGGAGTGACTGTTTAAGGTATTGAATTGAGTGCCAGTTAAATTGCTTTATCTTGGATGGTGTTGGGCTTCTTGTGTTGTTAAAGTCCAGACAAATAGGGACGATTCCACTCCGACTTGTGCCTTGTAGATGGTGTACAGGGTTTGGGGACTCAGGAGGTGAGCTAATCACTGCAGAATTCAAATCTCTGACTGCTCCTGCAATCCTACAACCCTCTGAGATATCAGTAATTTTGGCTTCTTGACTATCTCCGATTTTAATTGTTCCAACATGGATGTTTGTATCTTTGGTTGTCTGGACCCTAAGCTCTTGAAGTCCCTCCTTAAATCTCTCTGCTTCACTACCCCTCGCTCCCTCTCTTCCTTGAAGATAAAACCTACCTCTTTGACCAACCTCTAGTTGTTTTCCCTGAAGTCATCTTGGATCCTTTGGTCCCCATTTTAGTTTGATAATGAGTGCTTTGGGATGTTTTATTACATTAAAGGTGCAATATAAATATAAATTACTGTTGTTAGCAGAAACCCATTCCCAATGAAGGTCACATTCACTTTCTGTGGTTCTCGAATTCCCAGCTTCTGGTCTGATTTTGTAGCCACAGTATTTATATGGTTGGTCCAATTCTGATATTGGACAATGGTAACCCCCAGGATGTTAATGATAGGGAATCTAATTGTGCTAATGCTGCAGAACTTCAAGGAGAGATGGTTCGATTCTGTCTTTTTGTAGATTGTTGTGAAACTCTTGGGATTCAAACATTCTCTATTCAGCCAGAGACATTTCAAACTAGAACTGCACAAGCTGTTAAAGATTGATCCTTTTTTATTACCTTTCCTTTCCTAGGAGACTCCTTTTGTTGGTACATAATAGACTTATAAACTGCAATGGCCATTGCCTGGTATTTGTGTGGGGTCAATATTATTCACCAGTTATCAGCTCAATGTTGTGCAGGTCTTGCTGCATGTGTACAGGAAGTGCTTTGGTGCCTGAGGAGTTCCAATATTTTGCTTTTATTATGCACCCAGAATCTGCTTGGATACTCTCTAAACTCATTTTCTGACCATTTCACAAATAAATTTAGCAATTGGTCCAGATGGCCCGACAGGACAAACAGCTGTGAATCTGGGGATGTCGTAATCAACATCGAAGAGGGGAGGAGGAGTGAAGTGCCGAGCCCGAGCAAGGACTCATCAAAGATGGCAGGGGTTGCGGCCATGCCCATCACCCTCGGTATAATGGCCGGGGTGATGGCAAAATAATTAAAATAAATTCGGTGTGAAGATGGAAGAACGATTCCAGAGGCATGGCCAGAAATTGAAGGCATAATTTAAAACTATGGTGGACGAGGCCTTGGGCCCGTTCAGGAGCAGATAACCAAGATGACTAAGGCAGTAGGCGAACAGGCAGAGAAGCTGACCGGAGTGGAGGAGACTTTATCTCAACATGAAGGCGGACTCACCTCACTGGAGGCCGAAATGATGATCTTTGGGAACAGGAATAAAGGCCTCCAGGCAGGCGCATTAATCTGAGGCTGGTGGGTCTACTGGAGGGAGTTGAGGGCTCAAGACCGATCGAATACTTTGCTGCGAAGTTCTCTCAGCTGTTGAGTGGTGATGAGGTATTTGCTGCGCCGGAGCTGGACAGGAAGCACAGGGCCTTGAGGCAGAAGCCATGACTGAATGAGCCACCTCTAGCAGTGATCATTCAGTTTCACAGCTTCCAAAGGAAGGAGAGAGTCCTGGAATGGGACAGGAAAGCCTGAAGCATCAGCTGGGACGGTAACACGGTTAGAATTTACCAAGACATTGGCACGATACTGGCGAAGCGATGGGTAGCCTTAAATAAGATGAAGACTGTTTTGTTCACCGAGGAGTGTGGTTTGAGGTGGTTTACCCAACAAAGCTAGGAGTCACGTTTGACTAGAAGGACTTTTATTTTGAAACTCCAGAGCATCAGAGATCATTGACCGGGCATGGTTTGAAGGATGCGGTTGGGCTGTTGGATGATTGTAGTTTTACTATTTTATTGTTTTATTGTTCATGTTCATGTTGTTACGAGTTGGTTGGGGTAATGGTAGGGATGTTTGGATTGGAGGCATTTCCTCTTCTGTTTTCATGATTATCGTTCAGTGCAGGCTTAGTAGTTGTTGGGACGGCGGATGATAGGCTGTGCCTTCTCTTAGTTTAAGACTTTTGCTTAATATGGGTGCGGAAGAGGATCAGGTGAGAGGAATGAGCTTGAGGCAGAAACTATGGTTCTGGAACAGTTGGGACCGGGGGGCTGGGGGGAGCACTGACAGTGACCAGGTAATTTTCTCTATTCCACGAGTTAGGTGGGATGAGTCGCCATCTTGGGTGGGCCTGTGTCCTGGGAATCATCGGCAAAGCTATGACCTCTCTCGGTGGTAATGGCTGACTCAAGGCTGAGGGGGGTGAGTGACCCCCAATAAGGGTGGTCACCTGGAATCTAGGGGGCCCAGTCAAACGAGTGAGAGGTTTGCTCATTTAAAGAACCTGGGCGCCGATGTGACATTTCTCCAGGGGACCCACAAGGACGAGTGGGACCAGGTGCTTCTTCGGAAGGCTTGGGTGAGCCAAGTTTTCCATTTGGGGTTTGATAGCAGGGTCCGGCGGGTAGGGGCGGGAGGGGGGGCATCCTCATTAACAAAAGGGTTCGGTTTCGTTTGGAGAAGGAAATCGCAGATGCGGCCGCTGTGTTGTCATAATGGTGATGTTAGAAGGGAAGCAGGTGGTGATGGTGAATGTATACTACGCCCCGAATTGGGACAATACAATGTTCATGAAACGGCTGCTGGCAGGGATGCCGGATCAGGACACCTATCAACTTATTATGGAAGGGTACATGAACTGCGTGCTAGACCCAAGGTTGAGATTGCTGGCACCAGAGCGTATGATAAAGGCATTAATTGCTTTTATGCAGGAAACGGAACGGCGGAGACAGACCTATGGCGGTCCAGGCATCCAATGAGAAGGCGTTTTCGTTCTTCTCCCCGGTACATAATGCATTTTCCAGGATAGACTATTTTGTCATTAGCCTCAGCTAATTATCGCTATTGGCAGCGGTGAAGAAATCTGAGTACTCGGTGGTGCTCATTTCTGATCATGCCCCACAGTTGAACTAGACCGGGCCTTCGCAAGGGATGGTGGCCGGAAGCGGGTCTGCTGGCAGACCTGGAATTCTGTGCAAGGATCTCCGGGCTATCCGGGATTACATTTTGAATAATGATAATGGGGAGGTCACACCCTCAATACTATGGGAAGCGCCCAAGATACTAATTAGGGGAGAAATTATATCTTTTAAGGCTCCTGTAGAGCTGCAGGCAAGGAGGGAGCGGGAAAAGCTGGTAGATTATATTACAGCGGTTGATCACAAGTATGCGGACAGCCCAGCCCCAGAACTATTTGCAAAGAAAAAAACTGCAAACTCAGTTTAATCTGATCTCGAAAAATAGGGTGGTACAACAGCTGAGGTGAGCTAAAGGGGCTATTTGCGAATATGGGGAGAAAGCGAGTCGGCTCCTGGCACATCAACTGAGGAAACAGGAGGCTGAGAGGGAGATTACCCAGGTTAGGGTGTGGGATGGGTGGCTGGTCTTGGACCAGGAGAAGGTGAATGAGATATTTAAGACCTTCTTTGAAAATGTATACAGGTCTGAACCATCATGGGATAGGAGCAATATGGTGGAATTCCTGGGGGAGTTGAGTTCCCAAGAGTTACGGGTGGAAGAGTTACGGGTGGACCTAGAAGCTCCACTGGACTTGGAAGAAATCAAGAAGGTGCTTATATTGATGTGGTCACGAAAGGCACCAGGGCCAGCTGGGTTCCCGGCAGAACTTTATTAAAAATCCGTAGACCCTAGTGGCCCCTCAATTGTTGGGGATGTTCAGGGACTCCTTGGAATGAGGTGATTTGCCACAGATGCTGAGGCAAGCGTCGAAAAGGACAAAGACTCCGTCGACTGTGGGGCATATCGAGCGGTTTCCCTGTTAAATGTGGACGCAAAGCTGTTTAAGACTGGAGTCCTGTTTTCCGCAGGTGGTGGGGGAAAGACCAAATGGGATTTGTCAAGGGACTGAGGTTGACAGAAAACGTGAGACAACTGTTGAACGATGGAGACCGTCCGTTCTGACGAGGGTCAGATTCCAGAGATCATAATTTCACTTGACGCAGAGAAAGTGTTCGACCAGTTAGAGCAGTGTTTTTCAAATTTTTTTTTCCGGGGACCCATTTTTACCAGCCGGCCAACCTTCACGACTCACGCCGGCCAACCTTCGCGACCCACGCCGGCCGACCTTCGGGACCCACGCCAGCCAACCTTTGCGACCCACGCCGGCCGACCTTCGGGACCCACGCCGGCCGACCTTCGGGACCCACGCCGGCCGACCTTCGCGACCCACGCCGGCCGACCTTGGCGACCCACGCCGGCCGACCTGCGCGACCCACCATTTTCTCTTAACTTGTTTGTTGCTGACAAAAATGGAGGAAATGGTATTGGGGTCCTTTTGGACCCAATGGTCCCTTTGCTCCTTTGGGCCCCCCGAATTTGAAAAAAACGAGGTTGCGACCATATGAAATAAAAATGCGGGCGTACTGCGCATGTGCGCCGTACTGCGCATGCGCAGTGCGGCCAAATTTTAAAAATCTGTTCCTGGCCATTTTGAAGGCCGCTCGCAGCCGGCATTATTAAAAGCCAGCTGTTGTGTGCGGATTTTCTGCGATCGGGAGCACCACGACGTATGGCTCTGTGACCCTCCCGACACCCGCCCGCGCCCCACCCGTGGGGTCGCGCCCCCGAGTTTAACAATGCCCGAGTTAGAGTAATACTATCTATTTGTGGTATTAGAAAAATTTGGGATTGGACTGCGCTTTGTAGCGTGGGTGTGGCTGTTGTATGCAGCCCCATTTGCCAGTGTTTGCAGTAACAAAATAACTCCTGAGCCCTTTTGTCTATACAGGGCACCAGGCAAAGATGTCCGATGTCCCTGTTGTTGTTCGCATTAGCAAAAGAGCCATTAGATGTGGTCCTGAAGTCCTTAAAAGCATGGGAAGGAATAGTTAGAGGAGGGGTGGAGCACAAGGTCTTGCTATATGCCGATGACTTGTTAATATACGTGAGGGATCAGGAAGCGTCAATGGATAACATTATGGGGATCTTGGGCCTTTTCTGCCTATAAGCTAAATATAGTAAAGAGTGAATACTTTGTGGTTGAGGTGGAGAGGGCGTTTTGGGGAGTACCGTTCCAGCTAGCAGGAAGTCATTTCCGGTATTTGGGGGTCCAGATGGCAAGGTACTGTGGAAGCTTTGGAGGTTGAATTTACAAGTCCGGTGGAGAAGTTCAAGGCGGATCTGCAGAGATAGACGGTCTCCATTATCTCTGGTGGGCCGTGTGGGTTGGTTGAATGAAAATGAAATGAAAATCGCTTATTGTCACGAATAGGCTTCAATGAAGTTACTGTGAAAAGCCCCTAGTCGCCACATTCCGGCGCCTGTTCGGGGAGGCTGGTACGGGAATTGAACCGTGCTGCTGGCCTGCCTTGGTCTGCTTTAAAAGCCAGCGATTTAGCCCAGTGAGCTAAACCAGCCCCAAGATTAATATCTTGCCGAGATTTTTATTTTTATCCCAGTGCCTTCCGATATTCCTGCCCATGGCATTTTTAGAGAGATTGACTGACTGGTAACTGGGTCTATTTGGGCAGGTAAGGGCCCGAGGATCAGGAGGACGGTGCTCCAGAGGGAAAGACAATTAGGGGGTCTTGGTCTTGCCAAACCTTGAAGAATGCTACTGAGTGACTAATGATGAAAAGATGCTTGGGTGATGCAGGGAATCGGAAGAGCTTTGGGTCCGGGTGGAATAAGAGTCTGTGAGGAGATCAAGCCGAGGGGCGTTGGTAACGGCTCCGTTACCAGTGATGCTGTAGATATACTCGACTAACCCGGTGGTAATGACCACATAAAATATTTGGAGGCAACTCCATCACCATTTTAATTTGAGGGCTGACTCAAGGCTAACCCCCATTTGTGGGACCCGGTTATTCGAGCCTGCTAGGTCGGATGCGAAGTTTAGGGAATGGAAGGAAAGGGGTTTGGAGAAGGTGGGAGACTTATTTTTAGAGGGTCTCGTTGCTAGCCTGGGGTAACTGAAGGAAAAGTATGGGCTTACATATGCTGATGGGTTCAGGTATCTCCTGCTGTGCAGCTGGCTCAAAAAGTACTTCACTGCCTTTCCGGTGAAGCAGCCTTCTACCTTGCTTGAGAGGATCTTATCCTGCTTGGGCTTGAAGGTAGCCAAAACGTCGGGCATATACCAGCCGATAGTGGGGGAGGAGACGTGCTCGGTTGAGGGTATGAAGGCAAAGTGCAGGAGGAGTTTTGGAGTGAGGCTCTTGAAGGAAGCGGTTTGGAGTGAGGAGCTGACCAGGGTGAACTCGACCTCGTCCTGTGCGAGACTGAGTCTAATCCAGCTAAAAGTGGTGTTGCAGGCACACCTCGCAAAGGCTAATTGTGTTTGGTGGGGTGCCCAGCGCACGACGCCCGTATGTTCTGGTCGTGCTCATAGCTCGTGGGCTTCCGGAGGTCCGTTTTTAAAATAAATCTAGGATACCCAATTCATTTTTTTTTTTAAATTAAGGAGCAATTTAGCGTGGCCAATCCACCTACCCAGCACATCTTTGGGTTGTGGGGGCGAAACCGACACAAACATGGGGAGAATGTGCAAACTCCACACAGACAGTGACTCAGAGCCGGGATCGAACCTGGGACCTTGGTGCCGTGAGGCAGCAGTGCTAACCACTCTACCACCGTGCTGTAAAGTGGATTTTATGAAGGAGAATTGGCTGACAGGAAAAGGAGGACCTTGAACTTTGACTGATGAGAGCTGAACTATGTTTTGTAAAACTTTGGGTTTGCGTTGTTCAGACTTATTTCAGGGGTTTTGATTGTTTCTCTCCGTTTTTCCGGTTCTGTTTGGGGTTAGGCTGGTATATTTTCTGAGACTATGTCTGCAATCCTGAATATTGGGTTAGAACCTTGGCCATTAGTTGTGATTTTTGGGGTTTCGGATGTGCCGGAGCACTGGCAGGGTTGGGGGAACACGTCCTGGCCTTTGCCCCACTGGTGGTAAGGAGGTGGATCGTCTTGGGCTGGACGACTCTTCATCAAGACAAAATTGGCATGCACGCGAGGCCAGGGACGTCTTGGCCACTCCCAAGGGTGGTGGGGTGCCGCCACAGGGAGCTTCTGGTATTCTCGACAGGTCGAGCCCCCACTGCTGAGTCAACACCTCGATATTCGTGTCCAAACCTGGCCACCAGACATAACTTCTCACCAGCATCTTCATTTTGGACGCACCAGGGTGCCCGTTGTGAGGGTCCTTCAATGACTTCCTGTGGCGACCATGGAGTGAGCGGTTGCACATTTGTCAGCTCCAGCTCATGGTGGTCTTTTTGGTGCCTTTACGCCGGCTTGCTGCAGGAATTTTGTAGAGGAAAGGTGGAGAAGCCAGAACAGAAGAAAGGGACCCCTAGTTTATGGAGCTGCAGCCCAGTAATCAGAAAGGAACGAACCAGGCGGTGGCGGCGAGTGAGGAGCGGACACACACGTGGAGATAGAGGATGATAGCTGGTCACGAAGAATGTTCGGGGACTGAATGGGCCAATCAAAGGGGCCCATGTGTTCGCGCACTTGAGGCAACTGAAGGCGGACGTGGCCATGTTGCAGGATACACACTTGAAGGTGGGAGATCAGATTAGGTTAAGGAAGGGATGGGTTGGGCAGGTGTTCCACTCGGGATTAGACTTTAAAACGAGGAGGGTGGAAATCCTGGACAATAAGCGGATGGCGATCGAGGTGGGGAAGATAGAGACGGACCCAGGTGGGTAGATATATTTGGTTAGTGAGAAACGAGGGAATGGCCGTGGCATTGGTAAATATATATGGCCCAAACTGGGATGATGTTGAGTTTGTTAGATGAGTGCTGGGGAAGCTCCCGAACCAGGATTCACATCGACAGATTATGGGGGAGATTTCAACATGGTCCTGGATCCGAGGCTGGATCGGTCGAGTTCCAGGTCTGGGAAGGTACCAGCTATGACGAAGGAGTTAGGGCGGGAGGAAATTGGGTGTTACTGTGGGGTTTTTGCGTGTGTTGGACCGCTCTGTTGTTTAAAATGTTAAAATTATAAATGCCTCAATAAAATGTTTACTACTTAAAAAAAAAAGTGAAGGTCCTTCAACACGATTGCCTGGCCCTTCATTGGAACAACAACCCTCATGCCCCGAAGGAGGATACCATCTTCCACAGTCAGCTCCGAGAGCTTGGAGGAGAAAGTTTTCAACTGTTGGTGCTGCCCACCGTATAGCAGCAGATGCCGTACCTTGGCAAGGGTGGGGTTGGTCTGCGTTCAGTCACGAATACGCAATGCAGTTATGGGCAAGGGTTGCATAAAATTCAGAACCACAACTACGTCATCTGTTGCAGGGGGTATGCAAATTCAGTTTGCAGGGGGAGACGGCACTCTCAATCTGGGTGCCTGGGCGGTGCTCGAGAGTATTCATAAGCAGCCAATAACGAGGCCCAGCGCTGAATCCTCACAGATGCAATTGGTGGGACCGCCTTGTCTTCACAGAAGAGGCCCACAAATGACTTGTGATCCGTGATGATAAAAACTGGCGGCCGTAGACATACTCTTGAAACCGGTTAACCCCAAACAGGGCCACCAGGCCTTCTCCATTTGGACGTACTTTCTCTCAGCTGCAGCCGGTGTCCAGGAGTCCAAGGCGATCGGATGTTCATGGTCATCGCTTATCCTATTATCGTCACCAGTTTAGTAAGGAAACGGGGAATCCGCACCGAGTAAATAAAGGAAACAAAGTTTTTAGTTACAGCACAATCTCTACCTCTTCCTGGTCTGTGTCTTACTGGCTGACCTTTTATACAGAGGCTAATAGAGATCGTGCTCCGCAAGGGCCATGGGGGAGATCATCACTCCCACCCCATAGGCCCCATGTGGGACATTACAGGAGTTGAGCAGATTATAGAATTATTGGAGCTTTCTGCAATCTGATGATACTAGCGGAAACAGCTTCTACAAAACCTGTTGAAGGTGAGGTCTGAGAAAATGGGATCAGAACTTCAGATCCCTCCTGTTCGATTAGTGCCAACCCCTGCATTTGTAGCCCCTCCATGACTCATTAACAACTTCTTTTAAAACCTCAATAACCATACCCTGTTAATTTTCCTATCAGCAGCTTGTCTGCCCTTTTATTTTCTTGATATAAAGTGTTTAAGGATAAACCTCCTGCTTAAAATTAATGGATGGGAAATTACAGGCTGGGAGTGGGTAATTTCCTGATGTGTACATCCATCATGTGCCAGCAGTACTAAAATAGAAAATGTAATGAGTTAGCCAACTTAAGGTTTATTCAATTAACACAAATTTTGAAAAACAAACAAATTTACCTCACAAGGTACTCAAACATTCATTGTTTCTGCAGCTTTCAATCAGCTACATATTCCATTCACCAAATTAATTATATTTGCAGTTGTTGCTGTTCATAGATGTGGCCTATATGAGAAGTTCAAATTAAAAGATACACTAAAGTAAATCCTTTATGTAATGTCGATTACTTGTGTAAAATCATGAAGCTTCAAAGTTTGCACTAAATTGATGAAAATTGGTAGCTCTGCATTGAAAACAAAATACTTGGGAGCAAAATTCTGATAAATTGCCACGGCTCAGAGCTTCACAAAAGATGAATGAAACTGTAACTGAATAAGTGATGAGGCTCACATGAAAATTGGTATTGCAGTGACTGCAAGGTGATCCAAAGTCTTCCATATTTACCTGCACAACATTGCTCACTTTTATGGGAGGCAAAACATTTTTTTGGACTGACAGCAGAATCCAGTTTGTGGAAAATATCACTTGCGTAACCACTGCATCATAGCAGCATGAAACAGCTTTCTTAGTCCTGTTGAAAAGAGAAACGTGTACTCAGCGCACTCTGGATTGTTCAGCAAGTGCTGCCCTATCGCCGAATCATTTCTGCTCCCTTATCAGAAAATCCCTCCATACCTGGGGTTAACCTAGTGAACCTTCTCTGGACAGGCTCCAATGCCAGTATATCTTTTCTTTAGATAAGGGGACCAAAACTGTTCACCGTATTCCAGGTGTGGTTTAATGAGTGCCTTGTATAGTTTTAGCAAGATTTCCTATTTTTATATTCCATTCCCTTTGAAATAACGGCCAACATTCCATTTGTATTCCCTATTACCTGCTGAAATTGCATGTTAGCATTTTTCAATTTATTCATGGGGACCACTTTGTGCTGCAGCTTAATGCAGTCAGCTTAATGCAGTCAGCTTAATGCAGTCTTTCTCCACTTAAATAATATTCAGCTCCTTCATTCTTCCTACCAAAGTGCATAACTTTACATTTTCCGACACGATATTGCATTTGCTTAGTCTCTGCCCACTCACCTAACCTGCCTATATCGCTCTGCAGACTCTGTGTCATCCACACCACTTGTTTTCCACCTATTTCAGTGTCATCGCAAACCTGGCAATAATCACTTCCCTCGTCTAAGTCATTAATATATATTGTAAATAATTGTGGTCCTAGCATGGATTCCTGTGGCACTGCACTAGTTGCCATCCTGAAAATTCCCCTCTTATCCCAACTCTCTGGCTTCTATCAGTTAGCTAATCCTCTATCCATATTAATATACTACCACCAACACCATGGGCTCTTATCTTATTAAGTAGCCTTTTGTGCGGTCCCTTATCAAAAGCTTTTTGAAAATCCAAATACATTACATTACTGGTTCCCCTTTATCTATCTTTGCCACCTCAAAGAGTTCTAATAAATTAATTCACTTTTCCCGCTGGCAACGCACCCCTGCCCGCTGGTTTCCTGGCAGCTCGGGGTGGTTTCAATGGGAAAATACGCGGCCGAGAAACACATGGCTGGGGAACCGGAGAATCCCTCCCTTAGTATCCAAACCTTTATGGATATCGCTCTTGAATATCTCAATTACTGACCATCCACAGCCCTCGAGTGGAAAATTCCACAACTTCAATTTCAAAAAGAAGTGGTGGTCAAGGTCAAACATGACATGTCCAGAAAATATAATTGTATCGAAATTACATAGTGAAAACAGGCCATTTGATCCAACCAGTCCTTAGATCTGTGTATCTTCTACATGAGAATAGTAGTCCTAATCCTTGTACTTCGTCTGTCCCCATATTCTTTTCATTCCCCTTTAATTTCCCTTTGCTCCAACCACTTGGAATAACCATGTTGATGGTCCCTGCTTCAATCAATGCAACATAGTGCATTTACCAGCTTACCCGAACAGGCGCTGGAATGTGGCGACTAGGGGCTTTTCACAGTAACTTCATACTTGGGACAATAAAAGATTATTATTTTTATTATTATTCACAGCGTTGTTGTCCAGTGCAAATCTCAAATTTAATTTAATATCAATGTTTTCTTATTTTAGATCTGTCAACAGATGGAAATGAACAGTTTTTTACATTCCCGTTCAGTGACCAGATTTTGCTATAAGGTTGGAGGACAGGAGGGTGAGAGAAGTAATAAAAATAATTGATTCATTTTGATAAAGAACTTAAAGCCAGGCGTACCACTTATAGTAACAAACAAAACACTTTCACTTATTTATTGTTTAAGCTTGGTGCACTGAGGCCAACCTGCTGTTCAGCTTTGCTGATGCAATTATAAAATTATTGAATTTTATAACATTTTTTGTTTTTTGAGGTGACAGCTGAGCTTTAATCTATTTTCAGGCAGACTAATGATCGTAGTGCTGCCTCTGTTGACTTAAATGGCTCTCTGGAGGGCTGGTGCAGATATTTTCTAGCCATGGAAGTTCCCAAGATTCATTGTTGTGTGTAAGGTTATTTGGCTAGGAATTTAGAGTTGTGTGATTCCAGCTAAAGTATTATTCTAATTTGCCCACTATATGTGACTAAGCTGCAGCATATGTGAGCACAGTGTGCAATAGGTCCTTTCCCCTTCAGCATTATCAGATCAGCCATGTATGAATATCACATGCAACCATTCCCCAAGGTGTTTTTTGAATGCAATTTGTGTCGGCTGTGACGAGAATCGCTTGCAGTCTTGAACGAGAATTTTTTATTCGATTACATTGCGGAGATTATTATTTTCAAGCCAAATCCTGTTCAGTGAAACTCTTTTGTGACATAACCTTCAAATTAACAAGTGATTAGAATTGACTTTTTTGATTAATCTTGACCAATAGAGATTGCTAATTTTCAGTGTTGCATCTTTAAAAGAGATATTGTTGCCCACCATAAACTGAAGGGGAAATTTTAATTAATTCACTGCGTGCGAAAGCGGCATAAAGCAGAAAACGTTAGCAGCTTGCATAACAAAGGGCAAACCACTGTTGGATGTCTGAGTCAAGCACATTGCATTACTAGTGCATAATTGGAGATTTGACTCAATGGTTTTAAGTATCCCCATTGTTGATGGCAAATTCTGTCAGATCATGTAATGGATGAACATGCAAGCCAATTATAAAATGAAGCAGTTGAAACAGATGGTGACCATTGTCGATACTTTTTCTCATCACATTTTACTTCCATACTCAACTATCTATAATGGTACATTTTGGTGACAATTTCTTTTTAATTACTTCAGTACTTAATTTGGTGTGACAAACGGAGGATTTTAGGAATATTAGTTTCTAAATGTTGGGACTATTTAAGATTTAAAAGCCTGGGGTTATAGTGTGTTTGACTGCAGTGGACATGTTTTTAAAAATGATTGTGATTTGCTTCTGGGAAATAGCATGTGAAATTGCCAAGAGGAATGTGGTTTGACTGGGGAAGTCCCAGTGGAATTGATGTGCTTTTGCAGCCTGCAGAGATCATGGGCGGAATTCTCTGATAATGGGGCTATGCCCCCACGCCCGCGAGAAAATCGGCGTGAATCACTGGACTTTTCTTGAGAAATTTGCCTGCGGCAGTGGCCCTGCACAACAGGGCGGACCCACACTGCAGGCCGGCCCCGGCAATATAGCCCCCCCCCCCCCCCCCCCCAAGATCACCTGCACCCGCTGCCCGGCCATCCTGGTGGCCCCCCCCCCCCGGTGATGGATCCCCGCCCCCCAACCAGGGCAGTCCACAGCCGCCACTCCGAGCTCCCGCCAGGTGAAACCATCAGTGAACTACGCCGGCGGGAACTCGGGCAGTTGTTGGTGGAGAATCACCGCGGGGGCCTCTTTCAATGGCCCCCGATCGGCGCCATGTCGACCGTGCGCGCGGGCGATTGGCAGCGATGGGAGCGGAGTCGACTCCGATTGTGGGTCTGATGCCGATTCTCCGCCCCCACGCGATTACAGCGCGGAGGCTTGGAGAATCCCGGCCCATTTGTTTTTCAGCTTGAGGAGATGAGGTTGTTTCTGGGTGGAACCCAGGAATGCAGAGAGGCAGGGAACTGTGGAGAAGCTTTGGGGGAGAGAGGAACTGAATTCTGATGTGCTTGACCCCGTGTCCACAAGTCTCTCACAGTAGGATAGTATAAAAGAGTAATAACAGGCTTCCGATGGCGGCATGTAGGAGGGGTCGCACGTTGGATGGCATCTGCTCAAGGCTTGATTTTTTTTTTAGAATTTAATGCCCGGTCCCAGAGACAATTTTTGGTTACATAAATTCAGGAAGACATAAGGAAGAAAGATGTCCAATACCCAAAGGAAAGCTGCCGTGTAGAAGTGGGAGAATGAAGGTTTGCCATTGAGTCGAAGAGTCGGCCCGGCAACTGGAAGGATGGCGGAGGCTGGGGTGGGGCCACACTGTTCACGGTAGAAAAGATGACCGAGGTGATGGTTGTGGAACTTGAAAAACAGGACGCAAAGCACATGGAGGTGATGAAGAAGGAAATGATGGCAGCTTTGTAGGTGCTGGTGGAGGAGCGGTTGCCCCGGTGAAGGCGGCGGTGTCGGGAACATCGACCGAGGTGCGGGAGCAGAGTGAGAAAATAAAGGGAGTGGAAGAGGCCTCGTCGCAACACAGTGATCAGCTCACCTTGCTGGGTGAGGAGTTGCAGAGGGTGATGGGAGGCCAACAAGTGTCTGCGAGCCAAAGTGGAGGACCTGGAAAACAGATCTAGGCAGCAAATTCTGAGGATCGCAGGCCTGCCCAAAGGGGTGGAGGGCCCGAGGCCGACGGAGTATTTTGCCAAGATGTTGATGGAGCTGTTGGGGGAGGGGGAAGATCCCTCTTGGTACGAGCTGGATCGGGCTCATAGGGCGTGGAGGCCTAACTAAAAGCGAATGAGCCGCAAAGAGCAGTGATGATTTGTTTTTGTAGGTACCGCGTGAAGGAGAAGGTCCTGTGTTGGGCAAAGCAGAAGCGGGAGGTGCCATGGGCTGGAGCTGGAATACGTGTATACCAGGACTTTACTGTGGAGTTGGCGAGGAGGCGGGCGGCCTTCAGCCGAGTGAAGACTGCAGTGTATAACAGCAGGATGCGGTTCGGCATAGTGTACCCAGCTAAGTTGAGGGTGACCTACACCTCCAAAGACTTTATTTCGAGACGGTGGAAGCGGCGGAGGTGTTTGTGAAGGCAGAAGGTCTGGGCCAGAAGTGAGAAATGGGACTGAGGGTTGGTCTTGGACTGAGGGGGGGAGGGGGTGGGGGAGTGTATGTAGCTCTGTTTTTCACTGCATGTTATATGTGCTAAAGGAGTTGAAGTTGCCTATTTGGACAAGGTAAGTGTTGGGATTTACTTTTGCAATGATGATTCTTTGGGGTTTGTGTGTTTATACTGGGGTTGTGTGTTGAAGGGGATTTCTTAGTTTTCCTGGGACTGGGCGAGGGGTGGGAGGCAGGGGGATTGGAGGTGAGTGAGGCCTGGGCAGGGGCCTCCACAGTGGCTAGGTCAAGCTGGCCAGTGAACGGGAGTGTGGTGTGGGGAGGGGCTGTGACCATCAGAGCCTGGTCGAACAGGTTTTGATGGGCCTAGGTGGTGTGAAAGGTTGGGGGAGGGACCGATACTGGGTGAGGTGTTTTCGAGAGGAAGTGGATGGGAGGATTCTGGGAGGAGGGGGCTCAATGGTAACAATGGGAGGGGGAGGGAACCCAGCAAGTATGGGGCAAGCCCAAAACATGTGGGTGTGGTTGGCCAGCCCCTCTGGCACCGTTCACATTTGTCCTCCACCTCCGGGAAGAACCTGCTCATTTGTATTCTGCTCAGGTGTGCTCTGTACACCACTTTGAGCTGCATTAGGCTGAGGCTTGCGCAGGAGTAGGTGGAGTTGGCCCAGCTCAGTGCTTCGCTCCAAAGTCCCCATCCCACCTCTGTCCCCAGTTCGTCCTCCGATTTCCGTCTGACCTCGTCCAGTGGTGTCCGAGCTCTGTCCAGTAATTCTGTATATTTTCCCACATAGTCCCCCTTCTTTGCTGCTTGTGCGTATCAGGTCCTCTAATAGTGTGGATTCTGGGGCCTCGGGGTACCCTACTGGAACTTTGCGTAGGAAGTATTTTATTTGCAGGTGCCTCATTTCCTGTCCTTCCGGTAGTCTCCACTTCGTCAGTTCGTCCAGTGTCGCCAGTCTGCCCTACGTAAATGTCCCTGACCATCAGTATGCCCCTGTCTCGTCTCCATCTTTTGAAGGTGGTGTCTAGCATGGCTGGGGGGAAGTTTTGATTGTCACAGATGGGGGCCATGGGGGACATCTTAGTTAGCCCGAAGTGCTGTCTCAGTTGGGCCTACGTTCTCAGCGTAGCCACTACTACTGGGCTTGTTATGTATCTTGTTGAGGGGAATGGCAGTGCTGCTGCAGCCAGGGCCCGGAGGGTCGTTCCTTTACAGGAGGTCTCCTCCATCCGTATCCACCCTGAGTCGGGCTTGTGTACCCATCCCCTCACTTTCTCTGCTGTTGCTGCCCAGTGGTAGTATGCCATGCTTGGACCGTCTACATTTTAGAAACCGGGCTTGGCGATGAAGTTCGGTATGGATCTAAACAGGAAGAGGAATCTCGGCAGTACTTTCATCTTGATCATCTGCACTCCCCCACACCCCCTAGGGCAAGTGGGAGTGAGCCCCCCCATCTGTAGGTCCTTTTTTACTTCCTCCACCAGGCTGGTCAGGTTCCACTTGTGGATTTGTGCCCAGTCTCTGGCTAGCTGGATCCCCAGGTAACAGAATCTGTTCTGGGCTGTTTAAACGGGAGCCCTTCCAGCACTGCCCCTTCCAATTGGGTTCACTGGGAATGCCTCACTTATGCCCAGGTAGGTTTGTAGGCCGAAAAGGTTCCAAACTCTTTCAGGATCTGTAGTATTGCCTTCAGTCCCTCCTGTGGCTTCGAGACATAGAGGAGCAGGTCATCCGCGTAGAGTGAAACTCTGTGCTCTCTGTCTTCTCTCTGGATGCCCTTCCAGCTTCGCGTCCCGCAGGGCTATCGCCAGGGGTTCAATCGCTAGCGCGAACAAGAGTGGGAACAGTGGGAAGCCCTGTCTTCCTTTCTGTAACACGAAGTATTCAGAGCTGGTGGTGTTAGTTCTGATGCGACCATCAATTCACACGAGACGGAGAGTTGAAGTGAACAGTGGTTTTAATCAGCTAGAACTGTGCCTGCCTGCGACTGCTCTGTACTGAGTGCCGCCTACAGGCTAAGGACCTATATACCTCCCCCGAGGGGGCGGAGCCCACAGGGGCACCAACATAATACAGTGTAATATAATGTAATACAATGGTGAATGGTCGCAGTAATACATTCACCACATTCACACCCTGTTGAAGTCCAGCAGGGGTGAAATGGGCTCACAGGTTGAGTCTGTCCGGCGTCTTGATTGTTCACTGCGATTGCCTGATCTCTGGTTTCACTGCAGGCACGGGTGTTGAACTCGTCTCTGCGGGCACGGTTGTTGACTCCGGGAGCGTGTCTTCTGGAGCTTCATCCCTATAGGTCGGCGATGGGAGGAGGGGGGGGTGTAGGCCATATAGGGGCGGGGGTGGTGTTAGGTGTAGGGTGGGGGTGGGGGTGGGGGTGGGGGGGAGGGGTAGGTGACGGTCGCAGGGGAACCGGCGGGTGCCAGGTCCCTGAGGGAGACTGTCTTGTCAGCCGTCGTGGTGCGCCACGTAGGCATACTGCGGGTTGGCATGAAGTAGGTGGACCCTCTCGACCAGGGGGTCGGACTTATGGCTCCTCACGTCAGCCAGGACGGAAGTGAGATCCTGGAGGTGGATTTCCTGGGGAAAACAAATAGGCGTTCATGAGGGGTCTCGGTCGTGGCTGTGCAAAGGAATGACCTAATGGATTGGAGCGCGTCGGGGAGGACCTCCTGCCAGCGGGAAACTGGGAGACTCCTAGACCGTAGGGGCAGAAGGACGGCCTTCCATACCGTCGCGTTCTCCCTCTCCACCTGTCTGTTTCCCCGGGGGTTGTAGCCGGTAGTCCTGCTCGAGGCGATGCCCTTACCGAGCAGGTACTGACGCAGTTCGTCGCTCATAAACAAGGGGCTCCGGTCATTGTGGATGTAAGTGGGGAAACCCAACAGGGTGAAGATACTATGCAGGGCCTTAATGACAGCGGCCGCGGTCATGCCGGGGCATGGGATTGCAAGGGGGGAACGGGAGTACTCGTCAACGATGTTAAGAAAATACGCGTTGCGGTCCGTGGAGGGGAGGGGCCCTTTGAAATCGATGCTGAGGCGCTCAAAGGGCCGGGATGCCTTCACCAGGTGGGCCTTATCTGGTCGATAGAAGTGCGGTTTACACCCCGCGCAGATTTGGCAGTCCCTGGTCATGGCCCTGACCTCCTCGGTGGAGTAGGGCAGGTTGCGGGCCTTGATGTAGTGGAGAAGCCGGGTGACCCCCGGGTGACAGAGGTCATTGTGGATGGCCCGGAGTCGATCATCTTGCGCGCTGGCGCATGTGCCGTGGGACAGGGCATCTGGGGGCTCGTTGAGCTTCTCAGGACGATATACGATATCGTAATTATAGGTGGAGAGTTCGATCCTCCACCTCAAGATTTTATCATTCTTGATCTTACCCCGCTGTGTTTTGTTGAACATGAAGGCTACCGACTGTTGGTCGGTGATGAGGGTGAACCTCCTACCAGCCAGGTAGTGCCTCCAATGCCGCACAGCTTCCACAATGGCTTGAGCTTCTTCTTTGACTGAGGAGTGTCGAATCCCAGAGGCGTTGAGGGTACGGGAAAAAAAGGCCACGGGCCGGCCTGCCTGGTTATGGGTGGCGGCGAGGGTGACCTCTGACGTGTCGCTCTCCACCTGGAAGGGGATGGACTCGTCCACCGCGAGCATCGCGGCTGTGGTAATATCGCCTTGATGCGCCTGAAGGCCTGGCGGGCCTCAGTCGTCAGGGGGAAGATGGTGGCTTTGATAAGTGGGCAGGCTTTGTCCGCATAGTTGGGGACCCACTGGGCATAATACGAAAAGGACTCAAAGCATCTTTTCAGGGCCTTCTGGCAGTGGGGCAGGGGGAGTTGCAGGAGGGGGTGCATGCGGATGGGGTCAGGCCCTAGGACTCCGTTTTCTACGACATAGCCGACGATGGCCAGACGGGTTGTGCGGAAAACTCATTTCTCCTTGTTATGGGTGAGATTGAGGGCTTGGGTGGTTTGGAGAAACTTCTGAAGGTTGGCGTCGTGGTCCTGCTGATCATGGCCGCAGATGGTGATGTTGTCCAAGTACGGAAATGTGGCCCGCAGCCCGTCCTGGTCCACCATTCGGTCCATCATTCTTTGGAAGACCGAGACCCTGTTGGTGACACCGAAGGGGATCCGGAGGAAGTGCAAGAGGCGGCCGCCTGCCTCAAAGGCCGATCTTCCGGGCGGATTGGAAGCTGGTGGTATGCGGACTTCAGATCTACCGTGGAGAACACCCGGTAGTGTGCAATCGGATTCACCATGTCCGCTATCCGGGGAAGGGGGTACGCATCGAGTTGCGTGTACCGGTTTATGGTCTGGCTGTAGTCTACAACCATCCGGTTCTTTTCCCCGGTCCTGACGACCACCACCTGAACTCTCCAGGGGCTATTACTGGCCTCGATGACCCACTCCCTCAAGAACTGCTGGACCTCTGAATTGATAAAAGTCCTGTCCTGGGCACTGTACCGCCTGCTCCAGATGGCGACGGGTTTACAGTCGGCGGTGAGGTTCGCGAAGAGCGGGGGAGGAGCGACCTTAAAAGTTGCGAGGCTACATACGGTGAGAGGGGGTAGGGGCCCGCCGAACTTCAGGGTCAGCCACCTGAGGTTGCACTGGAAGTCCAATCCCAACAGGAGAAGAGCGCAGAGGTCGGGGAGGACGTATAGTTTGAAATTGGCGTACTCGGCGCCCTCTATCGCGAGGTTCGCGACACAGTACCCCCGGATCTGCACAGAATGTGATCCGGAAGCGAGGGAGATTGTTTGGAATGCGGGGGAAATTTGGAGAGAACAGCGCCTTACCGTGTCTGGATGTACAAAGCTCTCCATGCCCCCAGAGTCAAACAGGCAGGGCGTTTCGTGCCCATTGACCCGGACGGTCATCATCGAGTTCCTGCGGTGCTTGGGCCGTGACTGGTCGAGGTTGACAGCACCGAACTGCAGGTAGCCAGCGTGGTCGGAGTAGGTGGGGTGGTCCCAAGATGGCGGCCCCCATGAGTCGCACGTGTTGGGTAGGGTTAAAGATGGCTGCCCCCACGGACAGCATGAGGCTGATGACGTGTCCGAAGGGGGCGGTACCGGCAGGCACGCAGCCACGCTGCGGGGTCTGCGGGCCTGTGAGTCTGAAAATCGGGCCTGTGATTTAGGAGCTTTGGATCTGGCCAGGCAGATTTTGGCAAAGTGTCCTTTCTTGCTGCAGTCGCTACAGGTCGCGTTCCGAGCCGGGCAACGCTGCCTGAGGTGCTGGTTCTGGCCGCAGAAATAGCACAGCAGCCCCCGTGTTGGGCGGGCAGCCGCGCGGCACAGGCCTGGGGCACCCTCTGGTCGGGTGTCCACGAGGGGATCGCGTGGTCCGAGGGGAAAGCCTTGAGGCTCTGAAACGCTACTTCTAAGGAGGTGGATAGTTTTACTGTCTCTTCTAGGTCGAGGGCGCCCTTTTCGAGCAAGCGCTGTCTGACGTAATTGGACCGGACTCCAGCCACATAGGTGTCCCGGACGGCGAGTTCCATATGCTGCGAGGCCGTGACGTCCTTGTAGTTGCAGGTTTGCGCTAATACCTTCAGATCGCGCAGGTATTCTTCCAGCGATTCCCCGGGGCGTTGACGACGAGTGGTGAGGAGATGCCGCGCGAACACTTCGTTCACCGGCCTCACGTACTGCCTTTTCAGGATCGCGACCGCGTCTGCGTACGCGGTCGCCTCCTCGATCTGCACGGAGATTCTGTGGCTCACCTGGGTGTGGAAGAGACTCAGTTTCTGTTCCTCGGTGACGGTGGGCGAGGAGGAGGCGGCGAGGTAGGCCTCAAAATAGCGGAGCCAGAGTTTCAGTCGATCAGGTTCGAGGGCTGCTTCCATAGCGATATTGTAGCTGATTAAATTGATGCGACTATCAATTCACATGAGACGGAGAGTTGAAGTGAACCGTGGTTTTAATCAGCTAGAACTGTGCCTACCTGCGACTGCTCTGTACTGAGTGCCGCCTACAGGCTACAGATCTATATACCTCCCCCAAGGGGGCGGAGCCATAGGTGGAGCCCACAAGGTCACCAACATAATGCAATGGAATGTAATGTAATACAACGGTCGGCCATAGGTGGAGCCCACAAGGGAATCAACATAATACAGTGTAATGTAATACATTCACCCCAAGTTCGAACGCTCGCCTTGAGAGCATTGTACAGGAGTTTCACCTAGGCGGTGAATCCCACTCCTAGCCCAAACCATTCCAGTACCTCGAGGAGGTATTTCCATTCGACTCTGTCGAAGGCCTTTTCTGCGTCCAGGGAGACAATCACCTCTGGTGTTTTCTCCCCGGGAAAGGTCATTATTACATTCAGCAGCCGTCTGATGTTCGCAGTGAGTTGCCTACCCTTGATAAAGCCTGTTTGGTCCTCTGTGACGACCTCTGGGACGCAGCCCTCCGGCCTTTTGGCCAGGATCTTTGCGAGTATTTTCGCATCAACATTCAACAGCGAAATGGGTCTATACGATCCGCATTCCGTCGGGTCTTTATCCTTTCTGGGTATAAGTGAGATTGTGGCCTGCGCTAGCGTAGGCGGCAGAGTGCCCCTTGCCAGCGAGTCCGTGAACATAGGTGTGGGGCCAGGGCTGGAGCAGATTTTTTATAGAAGACCACCGGGAACCCGTGGGGTCCCGGTGTCTTCCCCGCCTGCACGGAGCTGATGCTCTCCATGATTTCTCCCAGATTTGTTGGCAGCTGGTAGAACTTAAGTTCAGTTAATAGCACTGGAAAGGGTGCAGAGGAGATTTACCAGGATGTTGCCTGGGCTGGAGACTTTTAGTTATGAAAAGAGATTGGATAGACTGGGGTTGTTTTCCATGGAGCAGAGGAGACTGGGTGGGGGGGACATGCCCGAGATGTATAAAATTACAGTATAGATAGAGTAGTCAGGAAGAAACTTTTCCCCTTGGCGGAGGGATCAATGACCAGGGGCATAGATTTGAGGCAAGAAGCAGGAGGTTTAGGTGGGCTGTGAGGAAAACTTTTTCACCCAGAGGGTGATGGGAGTCTGGAACCCACTGCCTGAAAGGGGTGGTGGAGGCAGAAACCCTCATAACGTTTAAGAGGTATTTAGATGTGCACTTGCGATGCCAAGGCATACAAGACTATGGACGAAGTGCTTGAAAATGGGATTAAAATACTTAGGTGGTTTGTATTTGACTGGCGCAGATGCAATGTGCCAAAGAACGTTCCCTGTGCTGTAGACCCCTATGACTGTATGGAGTATAACAGCTAATCTCAGTAATGGTGACAATGAAACTATCAGCGATTGTTAGCAAAACTCATTGAGTTCACGGATGTCCTTTAGGGAAGGAAATCTGCTGTACTTGCATGGTATGATCTACAATGACTCCAATCCACTGTAATGTGGTTGACTCTTAACTGCGCTCTGAAATGGCCCAGCAAACCACTTGAGGAAAGAATTTTTTGAAAAGCTGCTTGACATCTGAGTACTTTTTCTGGTTTTAGTTCAGATTTTCATTATCCAAAGTGTTTGTTTTTGTCTTGTCAATATGAATGCTGCTTTACTGTGATCTGCAACATGGGCTGGATTATACATTGAAGGTGCTCTCCCCATACCCCAGCATATAATTCAGGGACAAGCATGACTCTGGCTCTATCACTCGGGTTTAAATTTTTGTGCGATGGCCTTTTAATTAATATGAGGTGGGACTTCCGACCATCTCCAGGAGGAAGCCCACATCCTATAGCTTCCGGCCAGAGACTAGCCTCTCGACATCACACTGGGTTTGGTGGCAACTAATATTGCAGGCGGTCCAGGGGAAGGAGGATCCATCAATGCCTTCAAACCCAGATAGGTCTGGAATCTTGCCAGGTTGGCAGGCCCCGGTGAGGGGGGTGAGAGTATGTTGGACAGGGCGGGGTGAGGGGAGGAGGTGGATGCAGGCAGGTGAGGGCTTCCAATTGGTAAAGCGGACCTGCAAAGGAGCCCCCCCCCCCCCACAATTCACTGACCAGCAACCCACAGGGCTAAACCTGCTGAGTTATGGGTTGGATGTAGCCTCTCTTGCTGCCTGTTATATCAAAGTGATGACATGAGACCCTTAGTTGAGAATTATTTGCCCAATTAAAGCTTTCAATTGAGTGCCCACTCGATGCCTCAACCCACTACCCATTAACTTGTGGCAGGTTGGGGGCAGGCTAGCAGCGGGCATCCCATCGAATGCATGGTACCCTAACATATAGGCCCATCCATCTGTTGCCCCACCCGTGGGTGGTCTGTAAATTTTAGCCCATGGTGTTTCAGGGACTACCGAGAGCAAAACGGGAAAGAAAGGAGAGAGAAAGTGTGGAGAGACCAAACAGCATCTCAAAGACAGTCACCAAATCTGTCGGGACTCTTGTCCTCTCCTTACTTCTCATTTCTAGAGCTGGGATTTAATAACTTCACAGCACATTTTAAAAGAAGTGCTACCAATACAGCTGCAGTCTGTTCGACACCAGTTAGAGAACACATTCCAAATTGTCAGTTTTCTTAAAATGGAAAACACTCACCTAAAACCACATGCTCATAGCTTCCAATTATGTTGATCGTCCTGCTCCTAAAAATCTAAACCTTCGCTGTTCCTCTGGCATGAACAAAAGATGCTTTTCAAATTCTAATTTTTGGAAGTGTATAAACATCTAATCAAAATGTAAAACCAAATTGTTTGTGGAGACGTTCAGCCATGTGCATCTTGGGACTCACTGCAGGTGGCAGCATTTTATGGGTGGATATTTTCACCCCTTGCCCACCGACAGAATTGTAGATCTGGTTCTTACTGGATCTACAAATCTGCTGCTGTCTTTTTTATCAATTACCTACGGAGTTAAATCCGTTAACTCTGGTTACTGACCCTTCTACCACCAGAAACAGTTTCTCGTTAATTACCTGATCAATACGCTTCATGATTTTGAACACTTGTATTAAATGTACCCATGACCTTCTCTGCTCTGAGGAGAATACCCCAGTTTTTATAATTTTCACGCTTACTTGAAGTTCTTCATCCCTGGTACCATTATGAATGTGACCATAGAAATGTACAATCCAAAAGGTTTGCAGGATATACACACCGCTGCAAATTTTAAAAATAGATTGTAAATATATAACCATTCTAGTAGGCAAAAGTGCACTTCAGTGTTGTTATGATCCTCTCGGAGACCGATATCTTGTGGAAAGAGATTTGCATTTCCTAGTGCCTGATGCAAAAGATCACTCAACAAAAATTTAAAGTTTTAAGATCTTTACTGTAACAAAAAAATAATCAATACTGGCTGAACTTTACTTGGGCAACAAATACATTAAAATACAGAAATGGTACCTCTCCTAACTTCTTAACATAACGAAAACTCCACGCCACATTGATATGTTACATTGCATTCTCAGCTGTAACAATGCACTCTCAGCAGTGAAATTGTAGTGTATGTAAAGTCCCAAGCTCCTCCTGGCTTCAACAGAATTTCTTCCCCAAAATATCTCTGTCTGACCAACTCTGAGAGTCTATGTGCAGCAGGGCCAGATGTCTCCTCCCTAAGAGACTGAGTGTTAAAACTGGCACCTTGCTTTCAATACGTTTTAACATGGGTCACATCCCTCATAACAACTAGTTACATGGACTTGTCTCCAGGCAGATTTTGTGGGAAGTCACATTCTCCATTCCATGACATCCTGCCCCATTTTAAATTAAAGGAGATTATTTAAAGCACAAGTGTGCTATAAAGACTTGCATTTGTAAAAACATATCACTATGCCAATGCAGATCTGAATGCCCCAGGTACAAATCCTGGGCTGGCATTAAAACAGCGTTAAAACCCAAGTGGAAAAAAAGGTTGACGTTTTGAAATTATACTTTGTATATACTTACAGAACCAAAATACAATTAAAGAAGTGCAGTAATCTTAATTACACGCTTGAGCGGCTCTCACTGCTCCTCCATGTGCACTTTCCTTCTTAAACTTAGATTCCCCAAGAAGAGCCTGCCTCCAGCCTCCAATCATTGGCCAACTCCAATTTAATGGAAGTACACCTTGAAGTAATTTTCTTGGAAGTCCCCATAGAATCTACATTTTATTTTAACTGTAAGTCCTGACACCAATTGACCAAGCACCAGGAACAGTTGCACATGGCTCACTTACTCGTTGTCAATCACTCACCCAACTGGCCTGACTGTGTACTTTGCCTGATGCAGCTGCAGGCTGGATTAATAGCTCACGTAGACCATTGTATGTCCTGATTTGAGCTCATTCAGCTCCCCCAATCTTCTTTCCCTATAGCCCTGCAGTTTTTTCCTTTGAAGCATTTATACATTTTCATTTATAAATAACTATTGAATCTGCTTCTCCCATCCTTTCAGGCAGTATATTCCAGATGACAACAGCTCAGTGTGTCAAAATACTGCTTCCCCGATGAACATAGTTGCAGACTGGGCCTGCAGCATGACTGTGATGGTGAGAGAACCATCACAGTCATGCTAAATGGGATAGATTTAGAATAGGTCTAGCAACTCAAAATGGGGCATCCATTAGCATGGGCCACCATCAGCAGCTGAATTGTTTTCCAACACATAGACCAGCATATTCATTACCCCACCATGAGCATCAAACCAGGATATGGACCTCCCAGGTCTCTTTACCTGCACCCCTTTTATAGTTGTATCATTTAGTTTATATTGTTACTCCTCATCCTAGTAATATGTATTGATTTAAACCTGTGTTGAATTTCATCTGCCATATTTCTATCCATTTCATCATTCTGATTTTTTCCTTGAAATCTATTACTATACTCCTCATTGTTCACTATGCTTCTGGGTTTTGTGCCACGTGCAAACTTTGACCTGCCTCCCCAAGTCTAGGCTATCAATACATGCCTACAGGAGCAGTCCTAGTATCGACATCAGACTGGCGAGGGGACGGGGAAGGTGGAGGGCATCCACTGCATGCTCCCTTCCAGTTTGGAAAAAAAAAATTCACCTAAAACTGGGTTTCCTTGTTTCAGGATGAGCAGTTGCCCATTTGCTCCCGAGATCAGGATCAATTTCTTCACTCAGAAGGGTGTGAATCTCTAATGATTTTCAGTCATTGATCATATTCGAGACTGCTCTCTGCTTTCCGCCCCTTTGCCAATTTCATATTCTTGCGGCCATTGTCCCTTCAATCCTACGGGGTACAATTTTGAGAACGGAGAATAAGTCAGATATGTGGTACTTTGTCAAGTGCCTTTGAATGGCCATATATCCATCACCTGCACTACTCTCAACAAGATTTATTTACATTGTGTTTTCATTATTTCATGTTTCTGTTTTTGATTATTTCATGTTTCTGTTATGTATTGGGCTGGGAATTTGCCGTCTGCTGTTACATACATTTAAATGTGAAAATTTGTTTCAATATAAATAGTTCCAATTTAAACAGTGGTTTCCCAGAACATATCTACTACTTGTGAAGGAGTATTCCTGTACCCATTAATTTGCTTGGATTATGCTGTCTCAAAGTTTCCCACCATTGGTTTGTAGGTGCCAGGTTTAAGCATCTTTTTTATTTATTTAGAAGGTTGTAACTTTTGCAATCTTCCAGTGCTTTGCCACTACTTATCTACCCACGAAGAATTGAAAGATTGTGGCCGGAGACTCCATAATTACCTCCCTTACTCCCTTTAGTAGCCTAGCTATATTCTCTAGTGTTTAGAAGAATGAGAGGTGATCTCATTCCTAGATATAATCTCATTCTCATATATAATTCCTAGAGGGGTTGACTGGGTAAAAAATCTTTCTTCTGACTGGGGAGTCCAGAGTCAGATGCCATTGCCTCAGGATAAGGGTTTGGCCTTTTATCATTGAGATATGGAACAATTTCTTCACTCCGAGGGCTGTGAATCATTGGAATTCTCTGGCTCAGTCACTGATAATGTTCAAGATAGGGACTGTTAGATACTTGGGCACAAAGGGAATCGAGGGAAATAGGGATAGTGTTGGAAAATGGAGTTGAGGTGGAAATTAAACCTTGATCTTGTTGAATGGCTAAGCAGACGAGAGGGGCCGAGTGGCTTTAGTCCTGTTCCTGACGTTCTTGCAAAAATCCCATTTAACTGGATGAGTTTCTACTTTGAGAACTGTTAACCTTTTGAGTACCTCTTTATCCACTTTATCTTATCTAATCATACTCCCACCTCTTTTACTGTAGCTTTAGTAACATTGTCTTCTCTGGTGGAGACAGGTGCATAATACTCATTTACTATCTCGGTCAAGTCCTCTTCCTCCACAAGAAGCTTCCCTTGTTTGGCTACCCTTCTCATGTAATGATAATTTAGTAAGAGCTGTTGAGACCGAGTTGCCGTCCTTTCTTGTGTCTCTCTGTGTGTCTCTCTGTGTTCCCATATGTTTCCTCCTCAGCTGTAAGCTGAATCACAATATTTGATTTATTCTTTATGATTCTTCTATTGTAGCAATGAAGAAAGATCTCAATGACTTTGCTACAGGCTCTATATGACTCTGCACTCTGGAGCAAAACTAATTTTTGTTTGACAGCATTCACATAAAACTGGATTGTCTTTTGAACTGATACATGTATAGGTAAACCATTAACATTGAATAACTGCCTAATAGAAATAGCAAGTTTGATGAAATAGTAATAGTTGAAGCACTATTGCAAATTTGATTGCAGAGGGAGGCTGTAATGTCTTATCTTCAGTTCTTTGCTGCAATTTTGATGACCCCAATGTTTAGTATTCTGGTGTACTGGAGAAATTCTATTTTGTTATGTGCAAGATTTATTTTTCAATTAGATATGACTACACCAGTATAAAGGATGATTGTTGTTGCTTATGATACTAGGATACTTTATAATTCTTAGTAAGTTCACACAATATTGAGCTGTTCCAGTGACCTAGCGGGTAAATGTCCTGCTTGAAATAATTTCTAAATGGTGCAAACCCAAAAAAAACATACCAGGCTTTTTCAGTTGAGACTTTTACAGTGCAGGTCAAGGGAAGAAACAACTTATGTTTAAAGAAGAGTTTCTTCCTTCAGATTTTAAAATCTTTGTCATCTCCTCACTTAACCCCAGGATTAAATGCTCATTATGCATGTCTGCTTGAATTACATTTATTCAATTTTGAAATGGCTCATTTACCTCTTGTGTAAAATAATTTTTAGCAATCATAGTGCACTTGGCTTTAGGATATGTGCGTGTGCAGACCGGCTGTGGGGGAGAGGTATTGTTTGGAAGGGTGGTTTTGGAATCTATTCTTCAAGACTAAACCATAAGCTAGTGATATAATTGAGTAAATGCACACACAGTTAATCCGCTACTTTAAATAGAGGCCTCATAGGTATTTATTAAGAACATTTTAAACACCCTTTGTGTATACTTGTTACAAGATGATTAAATGAAGGAGGCACTTTTTTTTTACGGAATGCTGAGAGCTGTGCGATATCAGCATTTGGTCAGGCATTCTTACTGATGGATTGCAGATGACTCAGCTTGTCCACAGTTGCTGAGCAGAGCAAAATAGGTATGCAGTAACATAATAATTGTATTTGATGATACAGTATAAAATATCACATTCAGTGACCTCATAGAAAAGGGAGCTCAATAGGTAGTGTATTCATTTCTGAGGCAGTGCTGTATCTTAGACACTCTAATGTTGTAATTCTATCTGCCAAAAAACAATGTTAAGCAAAGCCCCAGCTGTGGACTGGATTTTTTCCATTTCTGGGTAAACTAGCATGTAGTTACTTTGTTCCATTATATTGTGAATGAGAGTTTTTTTAATTTTGTTTTTATTTGTGGTTCAAAAATAGCTACATGGGGGGATTTTATGGGGCCTGCAGGTGCGGGGTGCAGTGGGGTGTGACTTAATTTGGTGGTTGCTGAAGTTTCACTTTCCTGATGGCGGGCTCAAATTTCGAGATTACCTCAGTGGTGTGTTTGTGACGTGTTGGGCCTCAGGCCGTCCCATGGCGGTTTCCCACTTGTAATTATATTTGCATGCCATGAATATTCATTATCATAAAACCTTTTGTAATTGTGTCCTATCTTCATGATAAAGTCAGCAGCACACAAGAATCTCAGGGCACCTGATTCACGTTCATTTAAAGGTCAGGCGCAATAGCAGTCAGATTTGTGTCTCGGGCCAGTGGTTTATCTTGTTGAACTCTGCGGCACAAGGAAGGGGAGCAGATGAATGGAAACTGGGGTGCGGAGACTTGGGACTGGCAATGATGAGTTACATGGGGAGGGATGAGGAGTGGGGTTGGGGGCATGGAGTAGTGACGTGGGAAGGGTTTGACATCCTGGGTTTAGTGGGAACAGTTAGTCAACAGTTTGTCAAGCTAAGAAAATTAAGGGCTGTGATATCATTAATGTCCACATGTGGGTCCACCTCAGTGTTGTCTGGCAGAGTACTTTCAGAGCTTTAAGCTCACCTACAATAATAATTGTCCCGTTGAGAGTGATCTCCAATAATGTCCTTTCCAGGGCATAGAAAGGGGGGGGGGGAGCAGTTGAGCCTGCAAGTTCAGCCATAACAAGTAAAATACTGGACACTAACATTAATATTCAATAAATAGAGAATGTAAAAACACAACGTTGTTTCTTTATGATCGGCTGTGTTTCCTGTGCAAACCATTGCAATTTCAATTTCATCGGAATTGCGTGGGGTAGAAGCAAAAATCAAGAGAGTCAAAGTGACGGCCACTTTGGATTCCGCCATCAGGAATGATGCACCGTCATTAAAACATCTCCCATAGACTCGTTAACATTCTTTTATTAAAAAGTACTGTTCAGTTTGAGGAGTGCATACAATGCATACAATTTCATGCGTTGTTGACATTTTAATACTTATCTGAAGTTATGAATTGACTGAAATTTAGGATGCAATGGCATCACCTGTGGAAACCTGAACTGCAGTGAGCACTGCTTCACAGGCCAAGAATAGAATATGGAACTGGATCGTTTGCAGACGACCCTAAAAGCATTGAACATTGATGTTTATAAGAAATAATCATGTCATTGTAATCCAATCTTTTAAAATTTTCCAAGCATATTAACTTTTTAGAAAATAGCATGCTTTGGCGATGTTTTATATTTGTAATGGGACCTCACTTATTCAAACACCTATTTTCATTTCCATTTCCCTCTTCACTCCTCATTCCTCCCTCCCCCCGCCCCCCCCCCAACCCCCACTCCTCGGATCCAAAGAAATAGTATTGACAATTGTTCTACGTGTTACAGTAATCTTTGGTGAAGGTACTTATGGACAATGTTTGAGAAGGCAGGAGGAACATATAGGTATGATAGAATGTGCAAATTGTACTGTTGCAAGTAAGTAGCCTAACTGCATCATTTCTAGTAATAAATCACTTGTGTGAAAACATTGCTCCTTAAAATAATTTTCTAAGAAATACATCTATTTCTTATTAAAGTCTTCAGTTCGTGTACATTTCTTGCCTGTGCAACTTTTTCAAATATAAATTATAATTATCCAGATTTATATTTTATTTTCATTGTGTAAACTTATCATGCTGCAAACCACTGTCTTCTCATTAGTCCCTTAAAATCCTTCTGAAAAAATTATTTATCATTTTGTCTATCAACTGAAATGAATAAGGAGACATGTCGAAGCCTTTCATATGTACTCACCAGACGCTTTGTAAGCATACCAGTATACAGGGGAAACAACCATTAATACTGTATGAGAAGAGAATGCTGATTGGCTGGCAAGTGGACTCTGATTATTAGAGGTGTTGCCATGGAAAATGTACCAATTGATGGTGATGAACAGATAACTGCCAAGCATTGATTGAAATTTAAAGCAGGCATTATTGGTCAAAATATTGCCCTGGGGAATAAATCAACAATTGGCTGTTTTGTGAGGGCCACGAAGAATCCAGCACGAATTGTAGAAGAGAAAGAAATAAACATTTATTTACAATAACATATGTATATATAACACACAACAGCAGCAGCACTCTCTTGCTGCTCACTTATCTCTAGCTGGTTCCATACTGGCCAGCTTTATTTATGCAGGGACCTGCTAATGATTTCTCTGCCCCCCTCATTGCAGAAGCTCATACTCCCTAAGGATTGTCGGATTGCCATTAGTCCCCACCAGTGGTAAGCAGGCAGGTTATAACATCCCTCCCCCTCAAAGTCCAAGGAATCCACTGATGACCCTGGCGAAGGAGGGCGTCGGACTCGTTTTGCCGCAGGCCGGTCACCATTTGCATGAGGCACTGGATCGGGTGGCGTGTAACGAGACGGAGAACGGCACTTCCATGATGAATGGCGTAATGGTTGTACATCCACAGCCCGTGGGCCCGAGGACTCCCCCTCTGAGGTGCCCTGTGTCTCCATCTCGGAGTCCACTGCCTCCGTCATCTCGGCGTCCCTATCTCCACGCGGTTCTGTAGCGACCTGCGCAGGCTTTGAGTGCGGCACCGGAGGAAGATTGTGAGGAATACTCTCCACCGTGTCGGGTCTCTGTGGCTGTAGAAGTGAGCTCCGGGGGGGGGAATCTTTGGAAGAAATGGTCTTCTGGACCGAATGTGGTCTACATGCTTGTGCTGGAGATGACCCTGTGCTTGCACCTGGTAAGAAATGGGGCCCGTTCAGCGAGAGATAATGCCAGGGACCCACTGAGCACCACCAGAAAAATGTTGAATGAACATTGGGTCACCGGGCGCAAACTGCCGAATCGGCCGATGCTGAGAAAGGCCATGTCCCTGCCGTTCGTGAGTGCGGCGTTCTTTTGTGCCAATGTCCGTGAAAACCATGCGAAGGCGGGTGCGAAGTCTCCGGCCCATTAGGAGTTCTGCTGGAGCTACCGCAGTCACCACATGTGCAGTGGTCCTGTATGAAGAAAAAAAACGATCCAGTCTCGTGTCCATAAGCCCGGAAGACTGCTTCTTTAGGCCCCATTTGAATGTCTGCACTGCGCGCTCTGCCAACCCATTGGAAGCCGGGTGGTATAGAGCGGTGTGGATATGGCGTATGCCGTTCACCTTCATGAACCTCGCAAACTCCTCACTTGTGAACGGAGTTGTCCGTGACCAGCACCTCGGGGAGGCCATGCGTACTGAAAGACAAATGCATCTTCTAGATTGTTGCGCAGGACATTGTGCCTACCATCTTATGCATCTCTAACCATTTAGGCTGGGCATCAATTAACAGAAGGAACATGGATCCTTGAAAAGGGCCGGCGAAATCCACATGCAAGTGCGCCCAAGGCTGCCCTGGCCATTCCCAGTGATGTAGGGCCGTGGCCGGTGGATGCTCCTGGCAAATGGAGCAGTTTTGGGCACCTTCTCAATGTCGGTGTCGAGGCCTGGCCACCAGACATAACTCCGGGCCAACATTTTCATTTTGGTCACACCCGGATGCCCATTGTGCAAGTCTGTTAGTATCAGCTCCTGTCCTTTTTCCGGGACAATCACACGCGTCCTCCACAAGAGGATACAATCTTCCACGCTAAATTCTGACAGCTTGGAGGAAAATGCCCGCAACTCGCCTGGGAGCTGTCTATGCTGCCCACCATACAGGACTATGTGCCGAACCTTTGACAGGACTGGCTCCGTCTGGGTCCACTCACGGATCTGTGATGCCGTGACAGGCAAGGAGTCCATAAAATTTAGGGTTGCAACCACCTCACCAGTCGTGGGGGTCGACATGGGGACGGTCGACAAAGGCAATCAGCTCAGTGCGTCGGCATTCGCTATCTGGGTCCCAGGGCAGAACGGTCGTATTGTGGATAGCACAATTGCTTCACAGCTCCAGGGTCCCAGGTTCGATTCCGGCTTGGGTCTCTGTCTGTGCGGAGTCTGCACGTTCTCCCTGTGTATGCGTGGGTTTCCTCCGGGTGGTCCGATTTCCTCCCACAGTCCAAAGATGTGCAGGTTAGGTGGATTGGCCATGATTAAATTGCCCTTAGTGTCCAAAATTGCCCTTAATGTTGGGTAGGGTTACTGGGTTATGGGGATAGGGTGGAGTTGTTGACCTTGGGTAGGGTGCTCTTCCAAGAGCTGGTGCAGACTCGATGGGCCGAATGGCCTCCTTCTGCACTGTAAATTCTATGTAAATCTATGGTTTATGCTCCAGAGAATACTCGGAGGCAGTGAGCAACAAAGCCCAGCGCTGGATCCGTGCACATCTTTGGGTTGTGGGAGTGAGATCCACGCATACACGGAGAATATGCAAACGTCACATGGACAGTGACCCGGAGCCGAGATTGAATCCGGGCCCTCGGCGTCATGAAGCAGCAGTGCTAACCACTGCGCCCCCGTGCTGCCCCACCTCAACCTTCTTTATTGTTGCCTCAATTACCTCAATCTGCTGGTCCATCTTGTCCATGGCTGCCCGAATTGGGGCCAAAGCCCCTCCATTGTCTTCTCCAGATCCTTAGTGACCACCTGTTGCTGCTGCATAAATTCATTGGTCAGGAGCTAACCAACTTCTCAGTCGTTTGCTCAGGGGCCACAAACTCGGCAGAAGCTGCCACCATGCTCCGTTCTGGGAACCTTTGATTCCATTGACTCGCCATTACCCAATTTCTGCCGGTCATTGCTCGATCGAGAGGGCCTTATTTTATCAAATCACACTAATTGCCTCCAGAAAATCACCCATTAACCAGGCAGAAAGGGCCAAAAACCAAATACCCTGGTGGGGGCCACTGTGTGAGCTCTGGAAAATCTTGTTTTTTTCTTTTAATAAACAGTTTTGTTTTGCTGGTTCCATGAAAAATGATTATTCTTACTTGAATCAGCAGTTAACATTTCTAAAGTGCCTTTAATGTAAAAAAAAACATCAGGGCATCTCACAGAGTCACTATAAAACCAAATAGGACACTTGAGTCGCATTAGGAGATCTTACGGCAGATGACAAAAAGGTTGGGAAAAAACATAGGTTTTGTGGAATTGTAACATTGTGGGATTATTACTGAATTAGTATTCCAGAGGTATGGGCTGATGTTCCAGAGATAAAAAGAGTAAATGCCTAAAATGCTCAACAGAGTCAGGTAGCACACTGAGAACGAGACAGTTAATGTTTCAGGTCTGTGACTGATGAAAAGACAACGACCTGACATGTTAACACTCTCTCTCTAGCGATCAACAGATGCTGTGAGATTTGTTGAGTATTTCTAGTGTTTTCTTTCCAGTATTTTACAGAACATGGGAGTAAGAATTAAATCAAATGGACCATCTGGCATCAACTTAGGCACTGGAAATGATAAAGGCAAAACCTTCCCAGTTGACCCTGCAAAGTTCTCCTCGCTAACATCTGGGAACATGTGCCAAGAGTGGTAAAGCTGTCATACAAACTAGTTAAACAACAGTCTGACATAGGGGGAGAATCGTAGCTTAGACCCCTGCAACAGCATCCCTGGGTATGTACAGTCCTATTGGCAGGTCCGACCCACCAGAGGTGACAGCACATTGGCATGCAGTCTGGAGGGAATGGTTGTGGGAATCCTCAATAGTGACTCCAGACTCATGAAGTACCATAGCTTCAGGCCAAATATGGACAAGGGAACCCAAAAGATTGCAATCTACTGTCCTCCCTCAGCTGAAGTATCACTGCTGCTCCATGTTGAACAAAACTTGGAAGAAACTTTGAGGGTAGGTAAGTAACCGTCAACAAATTTAGCGTAGTAGTATCACTACTGAGTGAGCAGGCAGAGTCCTGAAGGGCATATCTGTAAGATGGGGCCTGCAGCAGAGGATAAGAAAACGAATGAGTCGAAAAACTTAATTGACCGCATCCTCATTAATCTCCTTATCGCAGATGGATCTCTCTTTGACGGTATTGGTAAGAGTGGTTACTGCACTGTCCTTGTGGAGAGTAAGGGCCAGGTTTTCATCACTGAGGGGGGAAGTTCAAGCCGGAAAATTTCCAAACTTGACAAATCTGTCTCTTTTTAAAGAGATCCCCACCTATCAAATTTTCAGCCTGGGAGGAAGGGGCAGAATGGATTTGAGCCCTCTACCTCTGGAGGTAGTACAAAGGGCACCATTGAGGTGGGCAGCTGCCAAGGCAGGGTGGTTAGATGGTTCTCTTGAACTTTTGTTCAAGTTATTTAAAAGGCCCTCTACTTCACCCCTTACTCTCTCTCCATGCCCCTTCTGTGGATCCCTGCATTCCCTATACCCTCTCACCCAGTGTGCACAATATGACCAATAAGCTATTCGATAAGAAGGAATAAATCTGAAAAGCCTCAGCAGGTCAGGCAGCATCTGTGGAAAGAAACAGTATCACAAAGTTAAGGAAGGTGCCATTGACAGTGCTATCAAGTTGCACTTAGTTCCCAAACGTATTACAGCTTTGGTGCAAACATGGATGAAAAAGCTGAATTCCAAAGCTGAAGTAGGAGTGACTGTCCTTGACATCAAGGCAGCATTTGACCAAGTATGTTATCAAGCAGCCCTAGAATCGAGGAGAAAACTCTCCACTGGTTGGAGTGAAAACTAGCACAAAGAAAGGTGAATGTTGTTGTTGGAGGTCAAATGATTTCAGCCCCAGGACATGTCTGCGGGAGTTCCTCAGCATAGTGTCCTAGGCCCAATCATCTTTAGCTGCTTCATCAATGACTTTCCCTGCAAGGTCTGGAATGGGGATGTTTGCTGACAATGGCAGTTTTCAGTGCCACTCAGCACTCCTTGGATACCCAAAACAGTTTGTGTCCCACAAGAAGCAAGGCCTGGACGACATTTTGACTTGGGGTGATAAGTGGCAAGTAATATTTGCCTACACAAAGGCCGGGCAATGACCATAGCCATCAAGAGGGAATTTAATCTCCTCCCCTTGACATTACCATATTGCTGAATCACTTACCACAGCATTGACCAGAAACTTAACTGAACCAGCCATATTAATGCCGTGACTGCAAGTGCAGGTCAGAGGCTGGTATTTCTGCATTGCACAATTCACCGCCTGCCACCTCAAAGCCTGTCCATTTTTGCAAGGCACAGGTCAGGAGTGCGATGGAACAGTCTGTATATAACCTGGGTAAGTTCCGTTCCAACAATACTGAAGACGCTCACCATCCAAGATGAGCAGTCCGCTTATTCGGCACCCCATTCACCATTAGTATTTTCTCCCTCCACCACGAGTGCATTATGGCAACCGTGTGTACCATCTACAAGAGGCATTGCGGAAACTCGCCTCGCCTCCTTGAACAGCACGTTCAAAACCCAAAACCTCTATCACCCAGAAGGACATGAGAAGCAGATCCATGTCAGCAGACACATGCGAGGGCAGCCACCTGAAATGTCCCGAAAGTCACACACCATCCTGATTTTGAACTATATCACAGTTCCTTTACTATTGCTGGATCATACCCTGGAACTCCCTTCTGAAAGGCACTGTGTGTGTACCTACATGGACTGCAGTGGTTCAAAATGTCAGCTCACCATCACCTTCACAGGGGTAATTAGGGATGGACAATAAATGATGGCCTAGCCAGTGACGTCCACATTCCATGAGGTGAAGAAAATGAAACATGGAAATTTATGATAAGTTTTCAGATGATGTCACCAAGGAAAAAGGAAACTTTGTGGGAGTGGTAAGAGAAGCCTGCTCGGGATTCTCTGTCTGTATTAGATAGAGATAGACTGCAATCAGGCAAACTGTCCCATTCAACTGGATGATGATGGAGAGGCATTGGAGGAGAATGGTGTGAACAGCCATTTCATAGGCTTCATAGAGGTCAAAAAGTATGTGGAAGGACAGTTTACATTTGTCACAGTCATGAGGGATGTCATTTGTGACTTTTCTAAGAACTGTTTTGGTGTCCAAAAGGGGTGCAAACCTGATTGGAGAGATTCCAACATTGAGGGCGAGATTTCCCAGCCATTCCTGCCGGTGGGAACTTCTGGTCCCGTCAACAGTGCGCCTCAGCCATTGGTTTCCCGGCAGCGAAGGGTGCATTCAATGGGGAATCCTGTGGACAGCCCAGCCAATGGCAGGCTGTCTTCCTCCACCGTGACACACATGGCGGGTTGCTCGGTAAACGCCTGGTGTTTAAAGAAAGTTGGGCCAGATTTGGGTGGTGACAGCACAGGTAAGGACTTTCAAGAGGGAAGGGAGGTTGAAGATGGGGTGGTAGTTTGCAAGAATGCAGCATACAAGAGTTTTTTTGTGGGGAGGGGTGAAATGGTAGATTTGAATGATAGGGGGACAACTGAAAAGCAATAGTTGTGAACAATATCAACGGATTTGAAAGCTGGGAAGCGAATTTTGGTGTAGGAGACCAGAGTTGGGCCTCATGGACAAGATGCACTTGGAGAAGGCATGAGAGAAGGTAGGAGAGAAACTTGGAAAAGGTACAATTTAAGGGCCAGGTCACAGGAGACTGCTTGGCACAGTGGGCTAGGGGAGGAGAGGGAACTGGCAAAGACTGCTGAATAGATGATCTTGGTCTTGGTGCTAAGTTGTCCATGAGTTCTGTGATCTGATTGGAACTGAGGGTGAAGGAGAAGGTGTGTGGGCTCTAAGAAGACAGCTCGCAGTGGAGAAAAGAAACCAGGGTTTACTTTTGCATTCCAGGATGATCCTGGATTAATAATCAGTTTTCATAGACAAGAGCAGGATCATATAGTGTTTTTATGTGGTCCAGCCAGATCTGGTGCTGACTAGTTGTCTGCCATCTCCTTTCAAGTTTATGTACCTTGTACAAGGGAGTGGAGATGAGAGTGGTGTGGAGATGAGAGTGGTGTGGAGCAATGGCTGGGTGAGAGTAATAATAACTTCCAAGTGAACCACCGAGGTCAATAACAGAAAATAATGGCTGAGTTTTTAAATATCTCAATTGATGTCTTACAGTCGAAATCTAAAATTTTTATTAAAATTCAGAGCGTGAAATAACTTTTGAAGAATATATCAATGGTGAGGCAGCTTTGCTAATTGCGAACAAGGCGCAAATAGTTTAATCATTGCTAATTTAGAATGGATGCCCACATTTTGAAGGTAGAATAATGTGCAGGTTGTGAAGTGTCACTGTGCACAATAAAATGAGGAAGTGTTTATATACATTAGAGTTCAAGTTACTGCGATTGGTAATATATTTTCGGACCAAATCATTGGTACAAATGATTTAATGCATGTGGAATTAGATATATTTTGATGAACTTTATTGGCTGTTTCTTCTGTTGAGTGTAACCTGTAAATTGTTTTCTGGTTTAAAACAATTGTTCTTTCAATATCCATGTCTATTTAATTTGATACATTTTATTGTTTCATTTTTATTTTCTCTTTTAGGTCAGGCTGGTAAACAACAAGCAGCACTAGCTCCGGAATTCCCAGTGTTGTTGCTGCGGTGCTGATTGGAATAATGATAGTTAACGTCAAGAAGTCAAGTGGTAATTTCAAAGTTTAAGCGAAGGCCTTAGTGCAGCTGTTACCACATACGCCAAGCCGCCATCAGTAAGGATGAGCTCAGAGGAGAAAAGTATGTCGCCTGCTCACAAAATATCAACTCCCACTCATAGAAGTGCATCATCATCTTTATCTTCTCAAAGAGAGGGTAGACCGGTAAGGCAACAAAACAAAACTGCTGTTGACTATATTCTGTTGACCTTCCAGGTTTTAATACTTGGCTGAAAATGCCTGAATTTCCAGTTACTCATGAAATTGGTTCTTATCTTAAGGCTATGTATGAGGTACGGTGTGTAGTGGGCATTAATTTTGGTGCAGTAAATTCAAGTCAATGAAAGATTTTCACTTGAGACTAGAATTGCAGAAGAAATTGTGTCATAAAAAATGATAACAGATTGTACATGCTAATTTGTACGAAGATTAAGTGGTTGCACAAAATATATTTTTTGGAATCTTGAACTTACTGTTTGAAACAGTGTTAGAATATTTTAATATATGTATGAGAAATTCTGAAGTGTGGTATTCTGAAAACAGTTTTGTCCCTTCACATAATTAATTGTTTTTAATTAAAGCTATAACTATTAAAACTACCAGTCTTGGGATGATGTCTGTGAACTCTTGATGCCCAGTCATCAGACCATGTTCTACTGCTTATTATCCCCCATGCTGAGGCTTGCTGCACATCTCTCTCCACTCTGCATTCAGGTCGTTGTGGGAGGGAATAAGCTATATAGCTATAGTGTACCTCAATCACACAAGTGAGCAGATGGAAACTCTTGGAGTTTTAAAACGGCCTTTATTTCAACATATAGCATGGGAGCTAGTCATCCAACAAGTGGTCTCCCAACTTCCTGAACAAAGGAATACTGCAGCAATTATACTTTTCAGTTTCAGTTGCAAGGAATTTGCATTCACCAATCAAAGTTGTACAAAATTGTTTGAAGGTAATCCATATCCAATCACAATTAATAGTTTTAGCGACTAGGGGATTTTCACAGTAACTTCATTGCAATGTTAATGTAAGTCTACTTGTGACAATAAAGACTATTATTATTAATTACTTCATTGGTTTCCCACAGCAGTATCTGACCAATTACAGAAAAATCTATGCTTGCCGAATAACAATATCCAATGGTTAACAAGGCACATACACGACTATAAACAATAAACAAATGTTTATAGTCCTTGAGTGTCTGGCTCCTAAGGGGCTGCTATCTGGACACATTTGCAGTCCTGGGCTGTTGTCTGGACAACGGTGATATGTGGTTACGGCCCTCCCATGTGCTGTCAAAGAAGCCCTTTGTCCAGTGTTATTGCAGCTGTCTAGTATCCCCACAGGAATATATTGCAGTCAATGATTTTTAAACTCTTCAGGAACTGATGAAGATGATCAAAGCATATGACTAGATCTTTGAAAATGATTTAGATATAATGTCTAAGACTCTGCCCCTTCACAGGTATTAAACTTTTGTGTTAAAAATACTGAGGATTATATTTAAAACTTCAATTCCAGATGGCCTAGTAGACAGCTCACAAACTTGGCACTGGAACCTATCAGTGGCAAATGCAGTTAAGAATGGATGCGTACTCGGATGGGCATATTGGAGGAAAGAAATGGATGTTAAGTATAGTCCATGGTTGACAATGAGCTCTCTGAGAGTGGGATTGGAGTGGAGAAATGGAATGGACAATTTGGTAGAGGGGTGAGATTTCACTCATTGCTTACCATCTGTATTTTTTTAAGATGACAAATTAAACAAATAGTATGCAACGTTATATTGCTGAATTAGTTTGAGTTTAAATTCCTAGAGGTCAATTGATAGTGCCCTTGCCAGCTTAAATACTGTGTTAAATTCTGGTAGCTGTAAGAGGTCAGTATGCACCCTGGAGGCAGTACATTGAAGAAAATTGAAGGTGACAATGTGACAGAAGGGTGACTTGGGGGCTGGTTTAGCACACTGGGCTAAATCACTGGCTTTTAAAGCAGACCAAGGCAGGCCAGCAGCACGGTTCAATTCCCGTACCAGCCTCCCCGAACAGGCGCCGGAATGTGGCGACTAGGGGCTTTTCACGGTAACTTCATTGAAGCCTACTCATGACAATAAGCGATTTTCTTTTCATTTCATTTCATTAGGTATTACTTTTCAACTTCAAAGGGATGCCTCGCAGGATAACATAGAGGTATATAATGTACATAGAATCGATAGAGTCCCTACAGTGCAGAAGGAGGCCATTTGGCCCATCGAGTCTGCACTGACCCTCCGCGAGGGAGCACTCTACCTAGGGCCACTCCCCTGCCTTATCTCATAACCCCGTGCATTTTTCATGGCCAAACCACCTAACCTGCACATCTTTGGACTGTGGGCGGAAACTGGAGCACACGGGGTAAACCCACACAGACATGGGGCGAACATGCAAACTCCACACAGTCACGCAAGGCCAGAATTGAACCCTGGTCTCTGGCACTGTAAGGAGCAGTGCTAACCATTGTACCACTGTGCCGCCCAAATCTGTGGAGATGCCAGGGATTGAACCTTGGATCTAATACATGCTAAGCATACATTCTACCACTGACCTACATCAGTAAGTCAGAAGCGTCCAAAGTTTCCGACTCTAACTCCGATTTGGAGATTTCGAAGGGTTCCAGGGAGTAAGCTCATCAGGAGTTCAAACTTCTGGGCAGTTTCTATGGAGTCATTGTATTGGGGCTTTTGAGGAGCCTTGTAGCACATCTTGCGGGCCATTTCCAGTCTCCAACTATCCAGAAACTGGAAGATCTGGGCCATTAAATTCATGCTCTTCTCTTGTGAAGGCCAATACAAAGCTGTCATTCAGCACCTCAGCCATGGTATCTACCTACATAAGAAGATTCTGTTCTTCATTCCTAAACCGCTTGTTAGGAAAACAAAGGTAATTTTAAAGGATTTGTATTTGTAGTGGCAAACATTAGAGCTAAGGTATAGTTTTAATTGTGTTCAATTTAATATTTCCGTGCCTGGAAGAGCAAAATTTAGATTCATGCTGGACAAAGTTGTTTGTATATGGGGATTTGTTAAGTTCCAACTGTCTTTCCATTGTGCTGAGAGAAGGATACGGTGTGAAGAGTGAATAAATAGTCCAGCAGAGATATGCAGTGTTGCTTAAAAACTAGGGCCTTGTAAGGTAGAGAAACTTTGAAGTTTTAGTTTCAGCAGAATTTGAGGACAGCTGGGGATAGGATCTCGGGGGGTGAACATCCCTCAACTCTGTCAGAAGAACAGTTGGAAAAGAGGAAGGAACTCCAGGCGAGCTTTGACCGACTATCTATCAGGACGGCGGTACGCCAATTGAGGCGAGCAAGGGGGCAGTTTATGAGCATGGAGAGAAGGCGGGTTTTTAAAAATTAGTTTACTTCATTTAATTTTTGTTATTATGTGGGTTACGGATGATATTGTAAAACCCGGATTCAGATTACTTGCTCGTTGAGATGGTTTGGTAAGGATTGTGTGATCCGGTTTGCTGACGCTCACTGGATCAACAGGAGGGAATGTAATAATAATCAAGGCCTAGTTTTAAGGCCGATTAAATTGGACATCTTAAATTAAAGAATTGGGCACCTTAAAAACCGCAGTCTGCAGAAGCCTGCAGAATCCGAATATACTGAACTCAAGACAAGCGGTCAGGGTCTGTCTGAAACAGCCCCTGAATAACCCATCAAGTAATTATCATTGCTACTCGAGATTCACTGGCCTATTGTCCACAGTTCCTGATATGTTGGCGGGTCAGCTCCGTAGGGAGGCTGCGGCAAGGGAAATTGTCCAGATGCGGGACAGGGCAGGGAAGTTAGTGGTATCTCCAGATCAGATTAACAAGGTCTTTAAGGAATGAGAGGTTGTAGGTCAGAGCCATCTGGGGGAGGCCGGGAGATGCAGACATTTCTAGATGGGCTGGAGTACCCGAGGTTAGAGAGGGGGACAGGGCTACATTAGAGGGGGCGATAGTGAAGCAGGAGATAAAAGATGCGATTGGGAGGATGCAGTCGGGGACGGTGGCAGGGCTGGATGGGTTTCCGGTGAAATATTATTAAAAATTCAAAAATAAGCTGGTACCGCTAATGGTGGGGGTGTTTGAGGAGGCGATAGGGAAGGGGGTGTTACCGCAAACTTTGGGACAGGCATCGATTTCCCTGTGACTTAAGAAAGATAACGATCCGACGGAGTGTGGGTCATATAGGAACATATCACTTTTAAACGTGGACGCAAAGATATTGGCAAAGGTAGGCGAGAGGAGTGCCTCCCGAAGGTGATAGGTGAAGATCAGATGGGGTTTGTGAGAGGGAGGCAGCTCTTTTCGAACATTAGGAGGGTATTGAACGTGGTTACGGTACCGGTGGAGGGGAAGGAAACAGAGGTGGTTGTGGCTTTGGACGCCGAGAAAGCGTTTGACCGGGTAGAATGGGGGTACTTGATGGCAGTTCTAGAGCGGTTTGGAATTGGACCCAGATTTGTGGACTGGGTAAAGCTATTATATAAGGAGCCGAGGGCCAGTGTCCGCACAAATAACATCAGCTCAGAATACTTTCCTCTCCATCGTGGGACTAGGCAGGGATGTCCTATGTCTCCCCTGCAGTTTGCACTCGCAATTGATCCATTAGCCATTGCATTAAGAAGTTCGAGGGTATGGAAAGGGATAGTGTGGGGGAGGATAGAGCATAGGGTGTCCTTGTATGCCGATGACTTATTATATGTGTCGGAACCGAGTGTGTCAATATGGGGAATACTGGAGCTGCTTCGGGTGTTTGGGTCTTTCTCGGGGTACAAATTAAACCGAGACAAGAGTGGATATTTTGTGGTGTCTCGGCCAAGGGTGGGTGGGGCTTTGCCATTCTGTAAGGCAGGGACTCACTTTAGATACCTGGGGGTGCAGGTTGCTTGAGATTGGGGGGGGGTGCTCAGTAGGTACAACATTTCTAGTTTGATGGGAGGGTGAAAGCTGATCTGACAAGGTGGGATGGTCTCCCTCTGTCACTGGCGGGTCGGGTACAGGCGGTTAAAATGAATGTGCTGTCGCGATTGCTGTTTATTTTTCAATGCCTGCCGATTTTCCTGCCGAAGGCATTTTTTAGAGAGATTGAAGGGATGATTACCTTGTTTATGGGGAGAAAAGGTGGTCAGAATTAAAAAGGTGCTACTACAGAGAGGAAGGCAGGCAGGGGGTTTGGGTTTTCTGAACCTGATGTATTATTACTAGGCAGCAAATGTGGAGAAGGTACGGAGCTGGGTCAAAGGGATTGACTCCCAGTGGGCCAGAATGGAGGAGAGCTGGGTATGGGGTCGAGATTGAAGGCGCTAGCGACAGCGCCGCTCCCGATGGCCCCGGGGAGATAATCAGGGAGTCCAGTAGTAATAGCTTTGTTGAGAATTTGGAGGCAGTTTCGCCAGCACTTCGGGTTGGGGGCAGGGTCAAGGGAAATGCCGATTCGGGGGAACCATAGATTTGAGCCAGGGAAGTGGAATGGAAATTTTCGGAGATGGGAGGAGAAAGGAATTAGGACACTAAAAGATTTGTCTCTTGGGGGTCATTTTACGGGATTGAAGGAGCTGGGAGCGAAGTATGGGCTGGAGCAGGGGGAAATATTTAGATACATGCAGGTTCGAGACTTTGCCAGAAAGGAGATACAGAGCTTCCCGGTAAAGTCGGCTTCCACATTGCTGGAGGAGGTGCTGACGACAGGAGGACTGGAGAAGGGAGTATTATCGGCGGTTTACGGGCTATTTTGGAGGAGGAGAAGGCGCTGCTAGAAGGGATCAAAGCAAAGTGGGAGGAAGAGTTGGGAGAGGGTATGGAGGGGTTCTGGTGTGAGGTGCTCCGGAGGGTGAACGCCTCCAGCTCGTGCGCGAGGTTGGGGCTGATACAGCTGAAGGTGGTGTAAACAGCGCACCTTACAAGGGTGAGGATGAGCTGGCACTTTGAGGGAGTAGAAGATGTGTGTGAACGTTGCGGGGGGGGGGGGGGGGGGGGGGGGCGCAAACCACGTTCATATGTTTTGGTCCTGTCCAAAGCTGGAGGATTACTGGAAGGAGGGAACGGGCTGATGTTGTAGCCTTCGCCTTGTTGATCGCTGGAAGGCAGATCCTGTTAGGGTGAAGATCAACCTCTCCACCCTGTGCCCTGGCGTGGCGGGGGGACCTGCTGGAATTCTTGAAGTATGAAAAGGTCAAATTTGAACTGACGGGAAGTATGGAGGGGTTCTACAATTCATGTCCGTTTTTCATTGTGCACTTTCGAGAATTGGATCACATCGAACATTTTTGGGGGGGGACTGTATGTGTTAATGGTGACCATGGGTGATTCCTGATTCCTTTTTGTCATTTGTTTCTGTTAATTTGCGGGTTAATGTCTGGGGTTTGGTGGGAGGATTGGATCATTGATATTGATATGGGGATTGACATTACATTCGTTACTGATTATTGTTTATTGTTGGGTGTAAATTTGGGAGAAAATGTGAAAAAGGAGAATACAAAATATTTTAAAAAAACTTTGCCAGGAGAAAGACTGGGTGGGACAGGAGCTGCAAAGAGGCAGTCTTCCTAAAGTACAAGACCTCCCTTCCCTTCCTGCGCTCCCGGTGCCTCTGACACCCTAAAGATCACCACCATAGTGTTCAGCGTCATCTTCACCTCCATAACCCCCGACAAACTCTCAAACATTGCCTACCAGAAGCTACCCAAATTTGCAATCCTCAGAACATGTGAAGATGGTTCGCCGGTCCCCTCCCACACTTTTCGCACACCTCCTCTGGAAGAATCCACTCATCCGGGCCAGAGTCATATGAATTCTATGTACCACGTTAAACTGTATAAGGCACAGGAGGAAATTGAATTGATTTGATGCATTATCTCGCTCCAAATTCCCCACCCCATTCCGATCCCCAATTCTTCCTTGCACTTCTGCTTGATCCCTTACGTTAGGGCCAACCCCTGGCCTCCCAATCACCCATAGATATCCCCAATTCTCTGTTCCCCCCACTCATCTGGGACCAACAACTTCTCCGATGAGAAGTTACTCGCTGTAGAATCCCTAGCCTTTTTTCCTGCCCTGGTAGCCATAGTATTGATGTGGCTAGTCCAATTCCGTTTCTGATCAATGGTAACCACAGGATATTGATTGTGGGGGATTCAGCGTTGGTAATGCGTATAGTCCAGCAGCCGATGAAACGTGGGCAGCTCCTTCTGCACCACATCCCTCACCTGCCAAAATCTGCAATTCAAACCTCTCTCATACTTCCTCCAACCCCGCAAACTTACCCTCAGCAAACAGGTCCCTAGCCAGCCTCCATGCCTTCTCCTGCCATCACCTATACAGCCCATCCATCCAACCACGCCATGTCCCGCCGCGCCAGATTTCTGGTTTCCCATTGTGGGGCAGCCCCACACCGTCGGGAAACCCCTGGGCTGCTGGCAAAATGGAGCATTCCGCTGGCGGAGAATCCACCCCAATATTTGGGCAATAGTACTGACGACTTATGCTCCAGAACTTGCCGCACCGCGAGCCAAGTGCTGTTCCAGTACAGCTACAACAGTGGCATCTACCCGGCAATGTGGAAAATTGCCCAGGTGTGTCCTGTACACAAGGAACAGGACAAATCCAACCCAACTAATTACCACCCTTTCAGTCTACTCTCCATCATCAGCAAAGTGGTGGAAGGAATCATTAACAGCACTATCAAGCAGCAATAACCTGCTCATGGACACTCAGTTAGGGTTCCCCCAGGGTCACTCAGCTACTGACCTCATTACAGCCTTGGTTCAAACATGGACAAAAGAGCTGAAAACCAGAGGTGAGGTGAGAGTGACTGCCCTTGACACCAAGGCAGCATTTCACCGAGTATGGCATCAAGGAGCCCTGGCTAAACTGGAGTCAATGGGAATCAGGGGGAAAACTCTCCACTGGTTGGAGTGATTCGTGGCACAAAGGAAGATGGTTGCGGTGGTTGGAGGCCAATCATCTCTGCTCCAGGACATCATTGTAGGAGTTCATCAGGGTAGTGTCCTAGGCCCAACCATCTTCAGTGCTTCATCAATGACTTGCCTTCCATCATAAGGTCAGAAGTGGGGATGTTTGTGGATGACTGCACAATGTTCAGCGCCATTCGCGACTCCTCAGACAATGAAGCAGTTCATGTCCAAATGCAGCAAGACCTGGACAATATCTAGGCTTGGGATGACAAGTGTCAAGTTACATTCACGCCCCACAAGTGTCAGGCAATGATCATCTTCTACAAGAGAGGATCTAGCCATCGCCCCTTGACATTCAAAGGCCTTACCATCGCTGAATCCCCCACAATCAACATCCTGGAGGTTACCATTGATCAGAAACTGAACTGGACTAGCCATATTCATACTGTGGCTAACAGGGCAGGTCAAAGGCTAGGAATCCTACAGCGAGTAACTCACCACCTGACCCCCAAAGCCTGTCCACCATCTACAAGTCAGGAATGTAATGGAATACTCTCCACTTGCCTGGAGGAGTGCAGCTCCAACAACAATCAAGAAGCTCGACACCATCCTGGACAAAGCCGCCCGCTTGATTGCCCTCCCTTCCACAACCATTCAAACCCTCCACCACCGATGAACAGGAACAGCATGTGTACCATCTACAAGATGCACACACAGGAATTCACCAAGGTTCGTTAGACAGCACCTTCCAATCCACAATTGGTACCAGCTCGAAGGACAAGAGCAACAGATACCTGGGAACCCCATCACCTAGAGGTTCCCCTTCAAGTCACTCACCACCCTGACTTGGAACTATACCACCGGTCCTTCACTGTCGCTGGGGCAAAATCCTGGAACTCCCTCCCTAACAGCACAGTGAGTGTACCTACACCTGAAAGACCGCAGCGGTTCAGGAAGGCAACTCACCACCACCTTCTGAAGGGCAACTAGGGATGGGCAATAAATGCTGGCCTAACCAGCGACGTCCACATCCCATAAACGATTTAAAAAATATATAATGCCCTAATTTAATGCCCTAAGTCTCCTCAACTGATTCCAGATCTTCGTAAAAATTCCACCATCGGGCTGCTCATATACTTCCTGGGGAAAAAGACAATGGGGCCGTTACCAGAGCCCTCAAACACGTCCCGCTACAAGATTCCTCTTCCAACGGGACCCAGTCCGATCCCCCCCCCCAACCATCATCTCATCTTCCCGGCATTCGCAGTCCAATAATAATGCAGCAGGTTATGGAACACCAGCCCCCCCCTCCTGCCTGCCTCTTTGCAATAGGACCCGACTAACCCTCGGAAGGAAAATTGGGAGGGATTGAAAAATAAACAAGAACCATGGCAACACATTCATCTTTACCACCTGTCAATGTCAGATGCATGGTGTCCCATCTTTTGAAATCCCCCCCAACCTCTCTATCAGACCCATCAAATTTCTCTTGGGCATGGTGACCCAATCATATGCCATCTGAATCCCTAAATATCAGAATCTAACCCTATCCACCTTAAAGGGCAGGTACCTCAAATTTGCATTCTGCCCCAGAGTGTTCACCAGGAAGATCTCACTTTTCTCGACATTCAATTTATTCCTGGAAAAGGCCGTAAACTTCTCCAATAAGTCCATAATTCTCCCCATGCTTTCCAGTTGATTCGGCACATATAACAAAAAATCATCAGTGTACAGAGACGCTCTATGCTCTATCCTCTTTGCCACTCATTTGAAGCTCGGAGCGCAATCATTAAAGGCTCAGTTGCCAATGCGGACAGCAGTAGTGACAACGGGAATCCCTGCCTTGTCCCTCAAAATTCCCCGACTTTGTCTCGCTCGTTCGTTCGCACACTCGCCGTAGGGGAAGCGTAAACAGCTGTACCCAGGCCATGAACTTCGGCCCAAACCCAAACCTCCCAAGGACCTCGAACAAGTACCGCCACTCCACCTGGTCATAAGCCTCTCTCCATCCCTCTATGCAATCACCTCAGGCACCTGCCCCATGAGTGGGTCATAACCACATTCAATAGCCTTCTAATTTACCAGCGAGCTGCCACCCCTTCACAATTGAATTTCTGAGACTACAACTGGCACACAACCCCTCAACCTCCTCGACAATAACTTAGCCAATACTTTCACGTCCGTGTTCAACAGCGAGATGGGCCTATAAGACCCCCACTCCACGGCTCCTTGTCATTTTTCGGAATCCGAGAAATAGACGCCTACGCCAGGGTATCCGGCAGCTCCCACCTCTCCACCACCTCATTAAACATATTGAAAAGGTGGGGAGCCAACTCTGCCGAAAACTGTTCATAAAATTCCGTGGGAAAGCCATCCAACCCCGGCACCTTCCCCGACTTCATCCTATCAATACATTCCATTACCTACTGCAACCCCAGTGGCTCCTCCAATGCCTGACATTTCCCCTCCTCCACCTCTGGGAACTCCAACCCATCCCAAAACTGGCCCATATCTGCTTCCTCGCCCAAGGCTCGGCCCTGTACAACCTCCGATAAAGGCCTCAAACGCTTCATTTATTTTCTCCGGCTCTGCTGCACCTATAGCTGGCGTAGCTGACCCACCATCTTCCCCGTTGTCAACAAATAAAACTGTTCCTGCAGCTTTTTGCTTTCTGCCAGCAACTCCTTAATCAGGGCCACCGACTACAATGCCTTCCAACAATCTCTGCTTTCCTACTTCTCAATCCCATCTCTATGGGCCTTAAACAAAATAATTTCACCCCCAAACCACTGCCTTCAATGCCTCCCAGAACATGGCTGCAGAGTCCTCCCCATTTTGGTTAAGCTCAACGTAATTCTTAATCGCCAATGTCACCTTATCACAAAACTCTTTATCCGCCCCAACCTAAACCTAACATTCAAATAGTGTGGCGCGTAGTCTGAGATCACTATTTCTGCATATTCCGCCCCCATAATTCCAGTCAGAATCGCCTTGCCCACCGCAAAGTAACGCCATGGGAGTGTGCCTGATGTACATGGGAGAAGAAGGAATATTCCCTCTCCTCCAGGCGCTTAAACCTCCATGGGTCCACCACCCCCATCTGGTCCATGAATGCCCCCAGCTTCCTTGCCACCCCCAACCTGGCCATTGATTTAGGACTTGATCTATCCAAGATCGACTCCAGTACATAATTGAACTCCCGCCCATGACCAATTGGTGCAAATCCAAATCCGGGATAGACCCTAACAGCTTCTTCATAAAGACCACGTTGCCCCAATTGGGCACATACACATTCATCAGTACCATGGGTGCTCCTGCCAATGCCCCCCCCCCATCCCCCCACCGCTCCTAGGTCCCACACTTCCCTGGACAGCGCAAACACCGTCTTCTTGCTAATCAAATTTGTGAACCCCGCTTAATTTAGATTGATGTCATTTTAATACAGTCTGGGAATGGAGAGTGAAAGCAGTTGTGATCAGTCAAGTCAATGAAATCCTATAAGTGATGGTGTAAAACCCTGGACTGGATTTGCTGTTTAAAGTGGAGCAGGAGCTTTGTTTATAAGTATAATTTGGAAAACCTGGTCTGGATTTTGGAATGCAAACCACTAAAGGAAAGCATACTTGTGACAGAAGATTTTAAAGTGTGTTTTTGGAAGGGGAGTTTGGAAATTCTCACATGACATTCATCTGGGAGGAGGATTCTGAGGAGAGAGTCCAAAACATTCACTTCAGATTGGAGAGTGTATTTCACCAGTACCATGGGTGCTGCTGCCAATGCTCCCCCCCCCCCCCCCCCCTCCCACGCACACACACATACACACCGCTCCTAGGACCCACACCTCCCTGGACAGTGCAAACACCGTCTTAAAAATGAAATGAAAATGAAAATCGCTTATTGTCACAAGTAGGCTTCAAATGAAGTTACTGTGAAAAGCCCCTAGTCACCACATTCCGGCGCCTCTTCGGGGAGGTTGGTACGGGAATTGAACCGTGCTGCTGGCCTGCCATGTTCTGCTTTAAAAGCCAGCTCTTTAGCCCTAAAAGAGACTTTGTGTGTTAATGAAACCATTGTAGATTAAGATATACTATGTAATCTGTGCTAATCCTAAAACCTGTGCGTAATTGTTCAGTTAAAGGGGGAGTAAAGGAATATTCTATGAGAATACGACTTTTCATGTGGAATAAATGTTTTTTCCTTGTTGTTAAAACTAATTAGGGGAGTTGTGACTCTGGTCCTCCACATTTTACAAAGAAAAGTAATAGGCATGGCCTTTTGTGTTAGGCATCCATTCTGGGATCTTCCCGTTTAGTTATAACACCAAAACACCAACTGGGATCGTAACCAGCTCCACAATTCCATTAATTATTCTTTTAATTTTTAAAATATATTTTATAAAAGATCTTTGGGATCCCTTTCTTGTTACCAACTAATTTAGTCTCAGACACTTTCTTTTGCCCTTCTTTTCCAGTTTCCCCCTCTATTTTTTGTGTTCTGCATGGCTTTCCACTGTTTTCTATTTCCTATTAAGCTTTTTTTCTGTTATTTAAACTTATTTATTTACTTTAATATCTGTTATAAAGAATATTTATGCAAAAGTGATGAACAAGTGGAATGGGTTGCTAAGAAGAGTGTTTGTGGTCAGACTCTGGATTTAACTCCGAATCCATTAGAATGATTCTCTCATGGCAAGGTGGTAAGATTGGAAGAATGAGATCAAATAGACTGAAGAATCTTCTTTAATCTGGGAATGCACAACTGATGGCTACACAACTCCTATTGGGAGTCATGCACCTGACCTGACTTTTGAATTATTTACCTTTCCACAAAAGAAACTTACTGTAAGGAAGAGGCTATTAATATATTTCCACATTGTTATACGCTTGAAATGGCTTTGCAACAAAGCAAAGTAAAACTTCACTTGAAAAGGGTTGGCACAGCCTTGCCATGGTATAGATTATCAAACTATACAATGAGCTCTGCTTCACTGCTAAAACCCCAAGAACTAGTGAAATGAAAGCAGAAAACGCTGGAAATACACTCAGCAGGTTATGGCAGCATCTGTTGGAGAGGAACAGAGTTAACCTTTCTCTCCACAGATGCTGCCGTAACCTGCTGAGTATTTCTAGAATTTTGTGTTTTATTTCAGATTTCCAGCATCTGCAATATTCTGCTTTCCCCAAGAAACATCCATCCATCCACTTGGTATTCTTAAAAGATGATGGTAGGCTATTCACCCTGACATTTCCATGGAGAATCAACACCTAGACAATACTGAATAGTTTTTCTCCAAGTCCCAGGTAGTATGAAAATGCACATCCACAATGGTTGACACGAGATAACTGCAAATGGAAAACTACCCACATGAATGACCACTCATATCAACAATATACATTGCAGTTAGATAAGTAGGCAACAGTAAATGGATGAATTATTAGAGCACCGGCTATCACTCTATAAAAATATTCATAGAGCAACATACACCAACAAATTAATGAAGAGGGGGATATCATAGAGTAAATAAGGTTCCTGCAAATCAATACAGTAGCGAGCAAATCAATACAGTAGCGAGCACACACTAAATTAATGGGCAGCACGCACCAATGAATTCAAACAGTGAACAGCAGCAAATTAATAAATTATTGGATAAATAAGTTCATAGAGCAGCAAGTACAACAACAAATTAATGGGGTTGTAGGCACCAGTAAATGAAGATTTAATGGAACATAAGGCAGAGCAATAAATCAATAAGAAGCATAAAAAATGTAATTAATCTAAGAGCTACAACCGTGAATCAATTTCATAGAACAGGGAGCATCAGTGAACTAACAAATTCAGAGGTGAGTGAAGACCACCAAATTAACAAAGCAGTATACACTGGCACATCATTTGAATCAATAAATTAATGGAAGGAACAGGAAAACACTTTTTTATGATTCTGTCTAAGCTGCCATCTCCCAGTAGCTTTGTGCTGATATTGGCTTGGAACTAGAGGCAGGTATTGAATTTGAGAAGGCATGAGAAATAATGCGAATAGGACTGAGCTAGGAAATGGGAAGCTTTAAGGAGTGGTTCCACAGTGAAGCCGGTAGGGAGGGGAATGGATTCCAGTGGGACAGAAAGTGAGTGCAAAATATTTTCTTAAAGTGGGAATTTAAATATATTGTATGGATATCAAAGTATTTTTAAAAATATAATATGTGGCAAGTGTGTTTTGAGAGACAGATTATCGTAAGAGAATGGTGAGCGTGCAACTGAATTTTTCTTATATTCACACTCAATTTACAAATGCATCCATGTGCTGTTCTAAAATGCACAAGTTGAGCCAGTGGACAAATGAATGGCAGATGCAGTATCATTTGGATAAATGTGAGGTTATCCACTTTCGTAGCAAAAATAAAAAGGCAGACTATTATCTTAATGGCCATAAATTAGGAGAGGGGAATGTGCAACAGACCTGGGTGTCCTCGTACACCAATCAGTGAAAGTAAGCATGCAGGTACGGCAGGCAGTAAAGAAGTCAAATGGTATGCTGGCCTTCATAGTGAGAGAATTCAAGTGCAGAAGCAGGGATGTCTTGCTACAATTATACAGGGCCTTGGTGAGGCCACACCTGAAATATTGTGTGCAGTTTTGATCTCCTCATCAGAGGAAGGATGTTATTGCTCTAGAGGGAGTACAGTAAAGGCTTACCAAATTGATTAATGGGATTGGGGGACTGACGTATGAGGAGAGATTGAATTGGTTAGGATTGTATTCGCTAAAGTTCAGAAGAATGAGCTCATAGAAACCTATGGGGCGGGATTCTCTCATTCGGCGGCAGAGTGTCCACGCCGTCGGAAACGCCATCGTGTTTCACGACGGCGTGAACGGGCCACTGGGAGTACCGATTCTGGCCCCTACAGGGAGCCAGCACGGCGCTGGAGCGGTTCACGCCGCTCCAGCCTCCCATCCCGGCGCGAACTGTGCGACGTGCCAACCTGCGCATGCGCAGTGGCACCGGTGTCAACGAGGGCATGCGCGGTGGCCTCCCTCAACGTGCCGGCCCCGACGCAACATGGCGTGGGAGTTCAGGGGACGGCGCGTAAGAAAATAGGCCCGGGGAGTGAGAGGCCGGCCCATCAATTGGTGGGCCCCGATCGCGGGCCAAGCCCCATCGGAGGGGCGGAGCCCCCCCTCCCCCACAGGCCGCCCCCTGACCCTGCGCGCAGAGTTCCCGCCGGCTGCGACCAGGTGTAGACGGCGCCGGCGGGACGCTGCCTTTTTAGAGCGGCCGCTCGGCCCATCTGGGCCGGAGAATTGGCAGCCCGGCCGCGTAGAGCGGGCTGCGACCGGCGCTGCGCCAAACGCGCCGATGCCAATGGTGCCGATTCTCCGCTGCGTGGAGAATCGCGTGCCTGCATCGGGGCGGCGTGGCACGGTTGCGGGGATTCTCCGGCTTGCCGCGGGGCTGGGAGAATCCCGCCCATGATATTCTAACAGGACTAGACAGGGTAGATGCAGGAAGGATGTTCTCGATGGTCCAGAACCAGGGGTCACAGTCTGAGGATATGGGGTAGACCCTTTAGGACTGAGATGAGGAGAAATGTCTTCACTCAGAGAGTGGTGAGCCTGTGGAATTCATTACCACAGGAAGTAGTTGAGGCCAAAACATTTTGTGTCTTTTTTTTAAATGTAAATTTTGAGTACCCAATTTATTTTTCCAATTAAGGGGTAATTTAGCATGGCCAATCCACCTACCCTGCATATCTTTGGTTGTGGGGGCGAAACCCAAGCAAACACTGGGCGAATGTGCAAACTCCACATGGACAGTGACCCTGGGCCCCGATCGAACCTGGGACTTCGATGCCGTGAGGCAGCACTGCTAAGCACTGCGCCACCGTGCTGCCATACATTTTGTGTTTTCAAGAAGCAGTTGGATATAGCATTTGGGGCGAAGGGGATCAAAGGGTATGAGGGGAAAGCATGATTAGGCTATTGAGTTGGATCATCAGCCATGATCATAATGAATGGTGGAGCATCCTGCTCCTATTTTCTATGCTTCTGTGCGCTTGGTACTCAACAAATAACAACTTTTGTGGGCAGCACGATGGCACAGTGGTTAGCGCTGAGGTCCCAGGTTTGAACCCGGCTCTGGGTCACTGTCCGTGTGGAGTTTGCACATTCTTCCCCTGTGTGCGTGGGTTTCGTCCCCACAACCCAAAGATGTGCAGGGTAGGTGGATTGGCCACGCTAAATTGCCTCTTAATTGGAAATATTTAGTTGGGCACTCTAAATTTATGACAACCTTTTTTTATTCGTTCATGGGATGTGGGCGTCACTGGCTGACAATCATTTAGTGCCCATCCTTAATTGCCCTTGAAGGGGCACTTAAGAGTCAACCACATTTCTGTGGATCTGGAGTCACACGTAGGCCAGACCAGGTAAGGATGGCAGGTTTCCTTCCTTTAAGAGCATGAACCATATTGTTTTTTACACTTTTCATTCCAGATTTTTATTGAATTCAAATGTCACTGTCTGCAGTGGCGGGATTTGAACCTGGGACTCTAGAGCATTATTCTGGGTCTCTGGATTATGAGTCCAGTGACAATACCACTGTACCACCCCCTCCCTAACTTGCAAATATATCAATATACATTTTCCAACAAGAGCAATAATTTCTGCTACAAATTTTACCTAAATAAAGATTTCTGAAAATGACTTTTAGCTTTTCTTCCCATACTTTTGCAGACAAAAAGCACAAAGTCAAATTGGAACATTCCAGTATTTAGATTGAACCAAATTCTAATGATATTTTCTAAGAGATTGTCTGCTGAAATAATCACAGTTAATAAAGTGTCAGAATGGCGAATATTAATTAATTTATTTCTGGAAACAACAGAATTTTAAAATGACATCTGATCCCTAAATATATGATGTAGCTTTTAGATAACTGAAATGTTTTTATTAAAACCCTAGCTTTTGATAAGTAAGCACTTGACCTCGAGGCTGCTTTGTCTGATGACGCTTCCGTGAAATGCCTTAGTATGTTACACTGGGCATGATTTAACGGAAATGAAAGAGTCCTTTGTTGAGCGTGTTTAGCTGGGTGTTTGCAAGCGCTGGCATTGCTGAGAATGACCCCGCTATTAAACGGGACTCTGCTTCATTTCTGGGCCTCGGCGAGGAACACCCTGCCAAAGCTGCACTTAGTCCCATTTTTAAATGGTGGCCCGATCTCTAGACGCCCATCGAGTCCTCCAGACACCCCCCCCCCCCACTCCAATGCTCCCAACTCACCAATAAGGGGGTCATCGAGCCCCCTGCATCCCACCTCATAAGGGCAGGGCACCCCAGGGCCCAGGTGGCACTGCCAGCTGGTGGGGAAACTGCCAGGTTGGCAGTGCCAAGGTGCCTGGCTGACATTTTTCCGAGGGTGGGTATCGGGCTGGGGGTGCCCTGCCCGCGTGAGTTGGGGCTTTGGGGGCATTCGGGGGTTGTGTCGGTGGCAGGGAGGAGGGATTCCTGCACTGAGGTACTGATGGTACTATGGCTGATTCCTGCTATCAGTGTACTAATTCTAAAACAAAATAATGTAGTTGCTGAAATCTGATATAAAATGCTGAAAATGCTCAACAAATCAGACAAGTGTTCAAAATCATGAATGGATTTGATGGAATAAGCATGGAGAAACTTTTTCCTGTGCCTGAAAAGGGGCTGATAAACAGAGGTGACATGAGGGATAAAAAGCAAATCCTTGAGATCTGGGACGCACAGCTTGAAAGTGTATTGGAAGAAAATTCAGTAATAGCTTTGAAAAGGAACTTGGATCAATACTTGAAGGGAAAACATTTGGGCTTTGGGAACAGAGCAGAGAAACAGGTCTAATCACATGGCACTGGCACTAACAGGATTGGCTGAATTGCCTTGTTTGATTTTATGTTTTACAAAGGAATTTGAAAGTAGGGAAAAGCAATCGGGGCTTCGAAAGGATATTCCAGAGAGTTGGGCATTGTGGAAGAAAGAATGGCCATCAGTAGTGGCAATTGGTGGATGGAAACAAGGAGTAGACCAATATAAAGGGTGCAAGCAGAAATATGTGCTTCGGAAAAGGCAAGGGTTTTGAAATTGATATAGAAAACACAATGGATCATTTTGAGAATGGTGGAAGCTTGGCTTTGAGCGGGTTAGAATGGGGGAATTCTGAATTAGTTACAATTTAAAGAGGTATGAGTAGGGAAGCAGGTGGAAGGACATTAGAGAAATTGAGCTCAAGGTGATGAAAGCATTGATGAAAGTCTCGACAGCAGTGTTATGGAGATCCATCTAGAGTAGCCACATAGCAGGCATTCTGGATCCCGTGGGGCTTGCCAGTTGGCTGAGTAACCACTCATCATTGCTTCCCCATAATCTACGGGAGCATTTGAAGTAAAGCACAAGCAGGAGCTCTCGTGAGCTGTGAGGACTGAATGAACAATATAGATGAATCATGTAACACACACTCAGAAGCACAGTAAAGCAGTTTATGTTTAATAGAGCTTTGAGACTGTGACAAAAAGAAAATGGAACAGCTGTGATTGTTATTTAAAGGTAACTGGTAAAACAGCTGGCAACTGTGGCTGTAAGTATGCCCAGTTGAAAGTAATCGGGTCCAGTTCCAGAACTCACTCGAAGAATCAGGCAGTCAAGAACCTGACATCTCTTTAGCAGCCAGTTTGCTCTGGCCTGTTGTTCCCCTAACGAAAATGAATGAAATGAAAATCGCTTATTGTCACAAGTAGGCTTCAAATGAAGTTACTGTGAAAAGCCCCTAGCCGCCACATTCCGGCGCCTGTTCGGGGAGGTTGGTATGGGAACCTTCCATGCTTTGCAGTTGCTCATCCAAGTCAATGACCAAATTCATGAAATCACAGATTTTAAATGCTGATTTCATGCAACCAATGATGGAACAATTTCATAATAGCAATAAATATGTCTATTATGTAATCCAGCAGAACGTTTTAGTAGATTGAAAATCTGTTGCCAGATTTTATGGCTACATAGGGAAAATACAGCCTTGTGTGGTGATGATAGTAGACAGTACACGAGTATTTCACTGTTTTCAGTTTATCTTTTGCATGTTGCACCAGCTGATTAATGAAGATAACAGGATCAGCTTCATAACCAGATAGTTTCCAACTTCTCAGCCATGAGAATATGGACGATAGGACTTTTTAAATTAAAGAATGTTGTAACCTGAAATTCTAAATAATTTAGCAAACCTAAATGTGAGAGTCTGCCTGGCTTTTGCATACTATGCCATGGTGCGTAAGAACATAAGAAATAGGAGCAGGGGTAGGCAATTTGGCACCACCAGACTGCTCTGCCATTCACTAAGATCATGGCTCATCTAATTGTGGCCTTAACTTCACTTTTCTGTCTGCCCCTCCTTAACCCGTGACTTCCTTGTTGATCAAAATTCTGTTTAACATGGCCTTTAATGTATTCAATGACTCAGCCTTCACTGCTCTCTGGGATAGAGAATTCCAAAGATTAAGGATCCTCTGAGGGCGAGATTCTCCCCCAAAATGGCTAAGGGCGTAATTCAGTGGCCTTGTTGCGCTCGAACAAGAGCGCTGCGAGGTCAGTAAATAGCGGGAGAGGCCAAAAACAAGAACTGCGATGGACGCTTAACCATTCGCAATGTGCCCGGTCCAGGTGAAGTTATGTGCGGGTGTCAGGGATGCAGGGTCTGGGGTCTGGTGAGCGGGGCCCCTGCTATGGCCAGGTTTGCATGGACACGGCGTGCTGGGTTCGGGGGATCAGAGGGTGAATGGAGGGTCCCGAGGTGGAAGACTTCACTGGTTGTCAGTCTCACGCTCTCTCCCAAATCCTTACAGATATTGAATGGTATGGACGTTATTTTGGACCCTGCTGAACTTGCCCGAGTGATGCTGCTGCGAGCTGGGTGGCCAAGGCATCAGAGAAGACGGCGGCAGCAGCGCTGACGGAGACACGAGGTGGCGACCCATGTTCAGGGCCCCGCCACAGACCCTGAGGACCCAGCCGTCCGTCAGGCCAGGGTGCGACCCAGAGAGGGAGGCCCGCGATGGCCCAGGATGTACAAGCGTTGCTGGTCTTTCGAGCAAATGACATTCCGCGCTTGCCGCAGGAGGCTTCGCCTCAACAAGCCAATGGTGCGGCACCTGTGCTATGTCCTCGCGGTCCAGGGGCTGATAGCTGCACTCATTTCACCTTTCGTGCACCAGGCCATCTGGGAGTGCACGGCGTCAGCAGGAAGGGCTCCCACTCCCTGAGCATCCAGCTCGTGTGTGACCACCACCTGAGGTTCATGTACGTATGTGCACACTTCTCAGGGAGTGTGCACGACAGCTACATCGTGGGGTAGTCCGACATCCCCGGCCTCTTTCGAGGACCACCCCAGGATGGCCGGTTGTCTCTTGCGGGATAAGGGATATCAGCTTAGGACCTGGCTAATGACGCCAGTACGGAGGCCGGTCACTGATGGGGAAACCTGATATAACGAGGCCCATGCGGCCACTCGGTCTGTCTGAAACACCGGAGAGACGCCTGCTTTGTGGTGGCCTGCTATGTCCTCCACAACCTGGCACTGCAGTGGGGTGACGTGCTGAGGTGGCCACTGCCGAGGACGAGGAGGAGGCGTTGGACCAACAGAGGCTGGAGGACGATCCCAGGGAGGAATCAGAGGACCAGCCAGAGGCTGGAGGACAAGCGGGTGGCGAGGGTCTGGCAAGCCCATAGGGCGAGGGTGGCCCTCATCCGCTTTATGTAGGGGGTGGCCTGGTTTATCATCGGTTACCCTTCCCCCCCCCCCCCCCCATTTCCCACCCTGCCAGGGTCTGTGTGACATCAATCCAGGGTGCTGGGAATGTGCCGGTACTATCAGCAGGTCACTGTTGAGGGCAGCGGTGAGAGCTGAGCGCTGGTGCTCCTCAATCTGTGCCATAGTCTGACTCCTGCCAGTGTGCTCAATGCTCTCTCACACCCATCACCTGCACGCAGTGTGCCCCGGGGCGGGGGCGGGGTGTGGGGGGGGGTTCCAGGATTCCCAATGCTGGGGAGACGGGCAAGGGTTTGGAGGTCAGACCGCATTGCACCAGAAAGGTCATACTGGTTGTGGTGAAGGTTTTGTAATGTATCACACCGCTGCCCCAGTCTCCCGATCATGCTGTCCCTCTCTCCCCACCACCCCCTCACCCTCCTCACCCCCCAACACACAAATGGACAGCTGGTTCGAGCCCCGGCTGCCCCTGCATCATCTGGCTTCGCCAGTCCTGGCAGCTCCCTATAGTCTGCACTATCGTGTTTACGCCCTCGGCAATGTTCCTCAGTGACTGGGACATGCTCTGCAGCGTCTCAGAAATGCCCACCTGTGACTGGGACAAGTTCCACAGCTCCTAGGCCATTCCCATCTGAGAGCGGACTGGTACTGGGTAACATCCCCCAGCGCGTCAGTCATTCTGCCGAGACCCTCCAATATAACCGTCACCGACTGCGTGGCGCCTTGGCCACCTTCACTCATGATGCAGGCATTGTGGGCTTTCCACTGCGGTTCACTACCTGCAAGTTTCCCTCCAAGCCATACACCATCCTGAACTTGGAATTGTTTCACTGTTGCTTCACTATTGCCGGGTCAAAAATCCCAGAACGCCCTTACAGGACAGTGGGTGTACCTATAGCACATGTACTGCAGTTGGTCAAGAAAGAGGCTCACCACCACCTTCTCGAAGATTTTCATTACAAATGGATATTAAACGCTGGCCTAGCCAATGATGTCCAAACACTGTGAAAATAATAAAAATAAATTGACGACCTGATAGTATTGTGATTTTTCTCAATGTCCTGTTGCTGCTTCCATAATTATAGTTTGCAGCATTTTCCCAATGGCAGCTGTTAGGGTAACTGGCTTTTAAGTTTCTGTTTTTTGTCTCCTTCCATTCTTGAATAGAAGTGTTGGGCCGGATTTTCCGTTTCAGAGACTAAGCGCTGACACTGGGACTGAATCCTGAGTGTTCCACGTTGACGAAAGCATATAGATACAGAGAAGATAGAAGCAGCAGAAGGTCTTTTGGCCCTTCGAGCCTGCTCTGCCATTTACCATGATCATGGCTGATTATCCAACTCAATAGCCTAATCCTGCTTTCTTCCAAAGAACAAAGAAAAGTACAGCACAGGAACAGGCCCTTCGGCCCTCCAAGCCCATGCCGACCATGCTGCCCGAGTAAACTACAATCTTCTACACTTCCTGGGTCCATATCCCTCTATTCCCATCCGATTCATGTATTTGTCAAGATGCCCCTTAAATGTCACTATCGTCCCTGCTTCCACCACCACCTCCGGCAGCGAGTTCCAGGCACCCACTACCCTCTGTGTTCCCATAGCCTTTGATCCCATTTGCCACAAGTGCTATATCCAGCTGCCTCTTGAAGATATTCAATGTTTTTTTTTTAATAAATATTTTATTGAAAATTTTTGGTCAACCAACACAGTACATTGTGCATCCTTTACACAACATTATAACAATACAGATAATAATGACCTTTTTTATATAAACAAAAAACAACAAATAAATAAATATTAAATAACAAAAATGAAAACTAGCCCTAATTGGCAACTGCCTTGTCACAGGCTATACCCCCCCCCACCCACCCCCCCCATCCCCCCCCCCACCCCCAAGTCCTGGGCTGCTGCTGCTGCCTTCTTTTTTCCCCCATCTATCTTTCCGCAAGATATTCGACGAACGGTTGCCACCGCCTGGTGAACCCTTGAGCCGACCCCCTTAGGACGAACTTAATCCGCTCTAGCTTTATGAACCCCGCCATATCATTTATCCAGGTCTCCACCCCCGGGGGCTTGGCTTCTTTCCACATTAGCAATATCCTGCGCCGGGCTACTAGGGACGCAAAGGCCAAAACATCGGCCTCTCTCGCCTCCTGCACTCCCGGCTCTTGTGCAACCCCAAATATAGCCAACCCCCAGCTTGGTTCGACCCGGACTCCTACTACTTTTGAAAGCGCCTTTGTCACCCCCACCCAAAACCCCTGTAGTGCCGGGCATGACCAAAACATATGGGTATGATTCGCTGGGCTTCTCGAGCACCTCGCACACCTATCCTCCACCCCAAAAAATTTACTGAGCCGTGTTCCAGTCATATGTGCCCTGTGTAATACCTTAAACTGAATCAGGCTTAGCCTGGCGCACGAGGACGACGAGTTTACCCTGTTTAGGGCATCTGCCCACAGCCCCTCCTCGATCTCCTCCCCTAGCTCTTCTTCCCATTTCCCTTTTAGTTCGTCCACCATAGTCTCCCCTTCGTCCCTCATTTCCCTATATATATCCGACACCTTACCATCCTCCACCCATTTCTTTGAGATGACTCTGTCCTGCACCTCTTGTGTCGGGAGCTGCGGGAATTCCCTCACCTGTTGCCTCGCAAAAGCCCTCAATTGCATGTACCTGAATGCATTCCCTTGGGGCAACCCATATTTCTCGGTCAGCGCTCCCAGACTTGCGAACTTCCCGTCCACAAATAGATCTTTCAGTTGCGTTATTCCTGCTCTTTGCCACATTCCATATCCCCCATCCATTCCTCCCGGGGCAAACCTATGGTTGTTTCTTATCGGGGACCCCCCCAATGCTCCGGTCTTTCCCCTATGTCGTCTCCACTGTCCCCAAATCTTCAGTGTAGCTACCACCACCGGGCTCGTGGTGTAGTTCCTCGGTGAGAACGGCAATGGGGCTGTCACCATAGCCTGCAGGCTGGTCCCCCTACAGGACGCCCTCTCTAATCTCTTCCACGCCGCTCCCTCCTCCTCTCCCATCCACTTACTCACCATTGAAATATTAGCGGCCCAATAATACTCACTTAGGCTCGGTAATGCCAGCCCCCCCCTGTCCCTACTACGCTGTAAGAATCCCTTCCTCACTCTCGGAGTCTTCCCGGCCCAAACAAAACCCATGATGCTCTTTTCTATCCTTTTAAAAAAAGCCTTTGTGATCTCCACCGGGAGGCACTGAAACACAAAGAGGAATCTCGGGAGGACCACCATCTTAACCGCCTGCACCCTCCCTGCCATTGACAGTGCTACCATATCCCATCTCTTGAAATCTTCCTCCATCTGTTCCACCAACCACGTTAAATTTAGCCTGTGCAATGTGCCCCAATTCTTAGCTATCTGGATCCCCAGGTAACGAAAGTCTCTTGTTACCTTCCTCAACGGTAGGTCTTCTATTTCTCTACTCTGCTCCCCTGGATGCACCACAAACAGCTCACTCTTCCCCATGTTCAATTTATACCCTGAAAAATCCCCAAACTCCCCAAGTATCCGCATTATTTCTGGCATCCCCTCCGCCGGATCCGCCACATATAGTAGCAGATCATCCGCATATAAAGATACCCGGTGTTCTTCTCCTCCCCTAAGTATTCCCCTCCATCTCTTGGAACCTCTCAGCGCTATCGCCAGGGGCTCAATCGCCAGTGCAAACAGTAATGGGGACAGAGGACATCCCTGCCTTGTCCCTCTATGGAGCCGAAAATATGCCGATCCCCGTCCATTCGTGACCACACTCGCCACTGGGGCCCTATACAACAGCTGCACCCATCTAACATACCCCTCTCCAAAACCAAATCTCCTCAACACCTCCCACAGATAGTCCCATTCCACTCTATCAAATGCTTTCTCGGCATCCATCGCCACTACTATCTCCGTTTCACCCTCTGGTGGGGCCATCATCATTACCCCTAACAGCCTCCGTATATTCGTGTTCAGCTGTCTCCCCTTCACAAACCCAGTTTGGTCCTCGTGAACCACCCCCGGGACACATTCCTCTATTCTCATTGCCATTACCTTGGCCAGGACCTTGGCATCCACATTTAGGAGGGAAATAGGTCTGTAGGACCCGCATTGTAGCGGATCCTTTTCCTTCTTTAAGAGAAGTGATATCGTTGCTTCAGACATAGTCGGGGGCAGTTGTCCCCTTTCCTTTGCCTCGTTAAAGGTCCTCGTCAGTACCGGGGCGAGCAAGTCCAAATACTTCCTGTAAAATTCAACTGGGAATCCGTCCGGTCCCGGGGCCTTTCCCGTCTGCATGTTCCTAATTCCTTTCACCACTTCTTCTACCGTGATCTGTGCTCCCAGTCCCACCCTTTCCTGCTCTTCCACCTTGGGAATTTCCAGCCGATCCAAAAAATCCATCATTCTCTCCCTCCCATCCGGGGGTTGAGCTTCATACAATTTTTTATAAAATGTCTTGAACACTTCATTCACTCTCTCCGCCCCCCGCTCCATCTCTCCTTCCTCATCCCTCACTCCCCCTATTTCCCTCGCTGCTCCCCTTTTCCTCAATTGGTGTGCCAGCAATCTGCTCGCCTTCTCCCCATATTCATACTGTACACCCTGCGCCTTCCTCCATTGTGCCTCTGCAGTGCCTGTAGTCAGCAAGTCAAATTCCACATGCAGCCTTTGCCTTTCCCTGTACAGTCCCTCCTCCGGTGCTTCCGCATATTGTCTGTCCACCCTCAAAAGTTCTTGCAGCAACCGCTCCCGTTCCTTACTCTCCTGCTTCCCTTTATGTGCCCTTATTGATATCAGCTCCCCCCTAACCACCGCCTTCAACGCCTCCCAGACCACTCCCACCTGAACCTCCCCATTGTCATTGAGTTCCAAGTACTTTTCAATACATCCCCTCACCCTTAGGCACACCCCCTCATCCGCCATTAGTCCCATGTCCATTCTCCAGGGTGGGCGCCCTCCTGTTTCCTCCCCTATCTCCAAGTCTACCCAGTGTGGGGCATGATCCGAAATGGCTATAGCCGTATATTCCGTTCCCCTCACCTTCGGGATCAATGCCCTACCCAACACAAAAAAGTCTATGCGCGAATAGACTTTATGGACATAGGAGAAAAACGAGAACTCCTTACTCCTAGGTCTACTGAATCTCCACGGGTCCACACCTCCCATCTGCTCCATAAAATCCTTAAGCACCTTGGCTGCTGCCGGCCTCCTACCAGTCCTGGACTTCGACCTATCCAGCCTTGGTTCCAACACCGTGTTAAAGTCTCCCCCCATTATCAGCTTTCCCGTCTCTAGGTCCGGGATGCGTCCTAGCATTCGCCTCATAAAGTTGGCATCATCCCAGTTCGGGGCATACACGTTTACCAAAACCACCATCTCTCCCTGTAATTTGCCACTCACCATCACGTATCTGCCCCCGTTATCCACCACTATAGTCTTTGCCTCGAACATTACCCGCTTCCCCACTAATATAGCCACCCCCCTGTTTTTCGCATCCAGCCCCGAATGGAACACCTGCCCCACCCATCCTTTACGCAGCCTAACCTGGTCTATCAGTTTCAGGTGCGTTTCCTGTAACATAACCACATCTGCTTTAAGTTTCTTAAGGTGTGCGAGTACTCGTGCCCTCTTTATCGGCCCGTTGAGCCCTCTCACGTTCCACGTGATCAGCCGAGTTGGGGGGCTTCCCACCCCCCCCCTTGCCGGTTAGCCATCATCTTTTTCCAGCTTCTCACCCAGTTCCCACGCAGCTGTATCTCCCCCAGGCGGTGCCCCCCCGCCCATCCTCTCCCGTACCCACTCCCCCCTTTCCCCAGCAGCAGCAACCCAGTAATTCCCCCCTCCCACCCCCCCCGCTAGACCCCCCGCTAGCGTAATTACTCCCCCCATGTTGCTCCCAGAAGTCAGCAAACTCTGGCTGACCTCGGCTTCCCCCCGTGACCACGGCTCGCACCGTGCGACGCCCCCTCCTTCCTGCTTCTCTATTCCCGCCATAATTATCATAGCGCGGGAACCAAGCCCGCGCCTCTCCCTCGGCCCCGCCTCCCATGGCCAACGCCCCATCTCCTCTCCCTCCCCACCTCCCCCCATCACCACCTGTGGGAGAAAGAAAAGTTACCATACCGCAGGATTAGAACATAAAACCCCTCTTCGCCCCCCCCATTCGCCCCACCACTTTGTCCAAACGTTCTTTTTCATAATCCACTCATTCCAGTTTTTCTTCTACAATAAAAGTCCACACTTCATCCGCCGTCTCAAAGTAGTGGTGCCTCCCTTGATATGTGACCCACAGTCTTGCCGGTTGCAGTATTCCAAATTTTATCTTCCTTTTGTGAAGTACCGCCTTGGCCCGATTAAAGCTCGCCCTCCTTCTCGCCACCTCCGCACTCCAGTCTTGATAAACGCGGATCACCGCGTTCTCCCATTTACTGCACCGAGTTTTCTTCGCCCATCTAAGGACCATTTCTCTATCCTTAAAACGGAGGAATCTCATCCACTATGGCTCTGGGAGTTTCTCCTACTCTCGGTCCTCGCGCCATCACTCGGTATGCTCCCTCCACCTCCAACGGACCCGTCGGGGCCTCCGCTCCCATTAACGAATGCAGCATCGTGCTCACATATGCCCCGACGTCCGCCCCCTCCACACCTTCAGGAAGGCCAAGAATCCTCAGGTTGTTCCTCCTTGCGTTGTTTTCCAGTGCCTCCAACCTCTCCACACATCGTTTCTGGTGTGCCTCCTGTATCTCCGACTTCACCACCAGGCCCTGTATATCGTTCTCATTCTCGGCTGCTTTCGCCTTCACTACCCGAAGCTCCTGCTCCTGGGTCTTTTGTTCCTCCTTTAGCCCTTCGATCGCCTGTAGTATCGGGGCCAACAACTCTTTCTTCATTTCCTTTTTTATCTCCTCCACGCAGCATTTCAAGAACTCTTGTTGTTCAGGGCCCCATATGAAACTGCCACCTTCCGACGCCATCTTGGTTTTTGCTTGCCTTCCTTGCCGTTGTTCCAAAGGATCCGCTGCAATCCGGCCACTTTCCTCTCCTTTTTCCATCCGTGTCCAGGTGGAACACCCTCCTGGTTTACCGCACGGTGTTTTTAGCCGTTAAAATTGCCGTTGGGGCTCCTATCAAGAGCCCAAAAGTCCGTTTCACAGGGAGCTGCCGAAACGTGCGACTCAGCTGGTCATCGCCGCACCCGGAAGTCGATATTCAATGTTTTAACATCAACTACTTCTTGTGATAATGAATTCCAGACACATCGATCATTTGTAACATCTTCCCTGCACCTACCCTGTCTAGTCGTGTTAACATTTTATAAGTCTCTATGAGATCCCCCCTCATTCTTCTGAACTCCAGTGCGAACAATCCTAACCTAGTCAATCTCTCCTCCTATGACAGTCCCGCCATCCCTGGAATCAGTCTGGTAAACTTTTGCTGCACTCCCTCGAGAGCAAGAACACCCTTCCTCCGAAAAGGAGACGAAAAATGCACACAATATTCTAGGTGTGGCCTCATCAAAGCCCTGTATAATTGCAACAACACATCCCTGCTCCTAGAACATATAGAATATTACAGCGCAGTACAGGCCCTTCGGCCCTCGATGTTGCGCCGACCTGTGACACCACTCTAAAGCCCATCTACACTATTCCCTTATCGTCCATATGTCTATCCAATTACCATTTGAATGCCCTTAGTGTTGGCGAGTCCACTACTGTTGCAGGCAGGGCATTCCACGCCCTTACTAGGTTTCCAGAAGCCATTCCAGTACGTAATATTACAGCTAAAAAGATTGTGGAGGAGTTACTTAATGTTTTTACTAGATATGGACTACCCACAAAAATACAATCAGATCAAGGATCAAATTTTACCTCCAGGTTATTCAAAGAAGTTATGGATAGCTTAGGAATAAACCACTTTAAATCAACTATGTACCATCCAGAATCGCAGGGAGTGTTAGAAAGGTGGATTCAGACATTAAAGACAATGTTGAGGGCTTATTGTCATGATTATCCAGAGAATTGGGATAAAGGAATTCCATTCGTACTGTTTGCAATTAGGGATGCACCTGATGAATCAACCAAATTCAGTCTTTTTTGAACTAATTTTTGGTCATGAGGTAAGAGGACCACTTAAAATGATTAAGGAAAAATTGGTGAGTGAGAAATCAGAACTTACATTATTGGATTACGTGTCAAATTTTAGGGAACGATTAAACAGAGCAGGTGAATTGGCTAGACAACATTTGAAAGTTGCACAAAATGTGATGAAACGGGTCGCGCTGTACTCAAAATCTCTCGCAATGAAGGCCAACATACCATTAGCCTTCTTTAGCACCTGCTGCACCTGCATGCTTCCCTTCAGCGACTGGTGCACAAGGACACCCAGGTCCCGCTGCACACTCCCATCTCCCAATTTACAACCAATCAGGTAGTAGTCTGCCTTCCTGTTTTTGCTTCCAAAGTGAATAACCTCACACTTATCAAATTATACTGCATCTGTTCCCTGTTTTCTCTCTACCTCCCTTTTTGAATATTGGAGTGACATTAGCTACCCTTGTTGCTCTTTTTAGCCTTAGTTTTATTACCTCTGATTATGTCACCTTTGCTCACGAGTCGCCAGGTATCTTTCTGATACCGCCACGTGGTTCAAGCTCGAGTTATGATTAATAAGTCAGCACACCGCTTAGTAAGATCGAAATCAACGGTCATTTATTATATACAACAATTACTGTTTACACAATAATCCTACTATCTATATCGAAACCTACCACTACTGGCCAATACTTAACTTTAGGAAGGGCCCACCAGGTCAGGGAAACGAATGGCTTATCGAATCGGATCTGGCCCACGGGATTCAAAAGGCTGATACGGGTCGATGGCTAGGAGTCTTTATCGGGTAGCGATCGCTGGAGTCAAACTTACAGTTTCTGGTCGATGTTCTTGTGAAGGTCACGAACAGGAGAAGAAGGGAGCGAGAGAGGGATCTGAACTTGGCCCTTCACTTTATAGGGCCCAGGGGCTTCCCGCCTCTCGGGGCGGCCCTTGACCCTGAGTCCCAAGTGATTGGACTTGTTCCCAATCGCTGGGTTCGATATGCTCCAATAATGGGGCGATTCCTCGATCGGGGGGTGGTCGTTCACCTGTCTTTGTTTCGGCCACTGCAGGCGCCGACAGGTCTGGCCCGGCATTCAATTGCTAATATGTTGCAATTGTTCCCGGGGATAGCCGATTAAACTGCAGATGGCTGGGTTGATGTGCTGCTAATAGTCTTGAGTATCGATCTGGGCCGACTTCCCCAGAGCCGAATACGCTATTCTGTCTGCAGCTGTCCGTTTGTGTCCTGTTGGCTGCTTTTCCCATCAGCCTTTTCGGTTAGCCATTTTAAATCGGGTTTTGGCCAAATTAATAGGGAATCAGCCATTTTAGGTGGCTACACCCTCCAATCTGAAGGGACTGTTCCAGAGTCTATAAAATCGTGGAAGATGACCAGCAATGCATCCACTAATTACAGAGCCACCTCCTTCAGCACTCTGGGATGCAGATAATCAGGCCATGGGGATTTATCCGCCTTCAATCCCATCAATTTTACCCAGCACTATTTCTCTATACCATTTCTCCTCTCACTAAACCTTTCATTCTCCAACATTTCTGGTATCTGATTTGTGTCCTCTTTTGCCCCTTATTATGCATTCCCCTGTTTCTGTCTGTAGGGGGCCTACATTTGTCTTTACCAATCTCTTTCTCTTCACATATCTATAGAAACTCTTAGTGTCAGTCTTTATGTTCCTTGCAACTTTACTTTCGTACTGTATTTTCCCCTTTTTAAAAAAAAATTTTATTCAAGATTTTTTGGCCAAACGTAACAGTACGTAGTGTTTCTTTTAAACAACAATAAAGCAATATAAATAACAGTGGCCAGTTTTAAACAAATAAATAAATAATATATGAACAGAAACAAGAGCCAAACTAAATGGCAACTGCCTTGTCAAAAATAAATACTCTCCAAAGATACAATCCAACAGTCCAATATACATTACCTAAAACAAGTGCCTATACATATACAATAACATCCCTGAGAGTCCGTCCGATTCCTCCCCCCCCCACCCTGGGTTGCTGCTGTTGTCTTCTTCTTTTCCATTCCCTCTATCTTTCTGTGAGGTAGTCGACGAACGGTTGCCACCGCCTGGTGAACCCTTGAGCCGAACCCCTTAGTACGAACTTAATCCGTTCTAACTTTATAAACCCTGCCATGTCGTTTAACCAGGTCTCCACACCCGGGGGTTTGGCTTCCTTCCACATTAACAATATCCTGCGCCGGGCTACTAGGGACGCAAAGGCCAAAACATCAGCCTCTCTCGCTTCCTGCACTCCCGGCTCTTCTGCAACCCCAAATATAGCCAACCCCCAGCTTGGTTCGACCTGGACCCCCACCACCTTCGAAAGCACCTTTGCCACCCCCACCCAAAACCCCTGTAGTGCCGGGCATGACCAGAACATGTGGGTGTGATTCGCTGGGCTTCTCTAGCATCTCGCACACCTATCCTCTACCCCCAAAAATTTACTGAGCCGTGCTCCAGTCATATGCGCCCTGTGTAACACCTTAAATTGTATCAGGCTTAGCCTGGCACACGAGGACGATGAGTTTACCCAACGTAGGGCATCAGCCCACAGCCCCTCCTCAATCTCCGCCCCCAGCTCTTCTTCCCATTTCCCTTTCAGCTCATCTACCATGATCTCCCCCTCGTCCCTCATTTCCCGATATATGTCCGACACCTTACCATCCCCCACCCATGTCTCTGAGATCACTCTATCCTGCACCTCCTGTGTCGGGAGCTGCGGGAATTCCCTCACCTGTTGCCTCGCAAAAGCCCTCAGTTGCATATACCGAAATGCATTCCCTTGGGGCAACCCATATTTTTCCGTCAGCGCTCCCAGACTCGCAAACGTCCCATTTACGAACAGATCTCTCAATTGTGTTACCCCAGCTCTTTGCCATGCTCCAAATCCCCCATCCATTCTCCCCGGAACAAACCTATGGTTATTTCTTATCGGGGACCGCACCGAGGCTCCCGTCTTTCCCCTATGCCGTCTCCACTGCCCCCAAATTTTCAATGTAGCCACCACCACAGGGCTTGTGGTGTATTTCTTCGGTGAGAACGGCAACGGTGCCGTCACCATAGCTTGTAGGCTAGTCCCCCTGCAGGACGCCCTCTCCAATCTCTTCCACGCCGCTCCCTCCTCTTCTCCCATCCACTTACACACCATTGAAATATTGGCGGCCCAGTAGTACTCACTTAGGCTCGGTAGTGCCAGCCCCCCCCTGTCCCTACTATGCTGCAAAAATCCTCTCCTCACTCTTGGGGTCTTCCCGGCCCACACAAAACTCATAATACTCTTCTCGATTCTTTTGAAAAAAGCCTTCGTGACCACCACCGGAAGGCACTGAAACACAAAAAGGAATCTCAGGAGGACCACCATTTTAAGCGCCTGCACCCTACCTGCTAGTGACAGGGACACCATGTCCCATCTCTTAAAGTCCTCCTCCATCTGTTCTACCAACCGCGTTAAATTAAACCTATGTAATTCATAGAATTTACAGTGCAGAAGGAGGCCTTTCAGCCCATCGAGTCTGCACCGGCTCTTGGAAAGAGCACCCTACCCAAGGTCAACACCTCCACCCTATTCCCATAACCCAGTAACCCCACCCAACACTAAGGGCAATTTTGGAGACTAAGGGCAATTTAGCATGGCCAATCCACCTAACCTGCACATCTTTGGACTGTGGGAGGAAACCCACGCACACACGGGGAGGATGTGCAGACTCCGCACAGACAGTGACCCAAGCCGGAATCGAACCTGGGACCCTGGAGCTGTGAAGCAATTGTGCTATCCACAATGCTACGGTGCTGCCTAATGTACCCCAATTCTTGGCTATCTGGATCCCCAAGTACTGAAAGTCCCTTGTTACCTTCCGCAACGGTAAATCCTCTATTTCTCTGCTCTGCTCCCCTGGATGCACCACAAACAACTCACTTTTCCCCATGTTCAATTTATACCCTGAAAAATCCCCAAACTCCCCAAGTATCCGCATTATCTCTGGCATCCCCTCCGCCGGGTCCGCTACATACAGCAACAAATCATCCGCATACAGAGATACCCGGTGTTCTTCTCCTCCCCTGAGTACTCCCCTCCACTTCCTGGAACCCCTCAATGCTATGGCCAGGGGCTCAATCGCCAGTGCAAACAATAATGGGGACAGAGGACATCCCTGCCTCGTCCCTCTATGGAGCCGAAAATAATCAGACCCCCGTCCATTCGTGACCACGCTCGCCATCAGGGCCCTATACAGCAACTGTACCCATCTGATATACCCATCTCCAAAGCCAAATCTCCTCAACACCTCCCACAAATAATCCCACTCCACTCTATCAAATGCTTTCTCGGCATCCATCGCCACCACTATCTCCGCTTCCCCCTCTGGTGGGGGCATCATCATTACCCCTAGCAGCCTCCGTATATTTGTATTCAGCTGTCTCCCCTTCACAAACCCAGTTTGATCCTCATGAACCACCCCCGGGACACAATCCTCTATCCTCGTTGCCATTACCTTGGCCAGAATTTTAGCGTCCACATTCAGGAGGGAAATAGGCCTATAGGACCCGCATTGCAGCGGGTCTTTTTCCTTCTTTAGGAGGAGCGATATCGTTGCCTCTGACATAGTTGGGGGTAGCTGCCCCCTTTCCCTCGCCTCATTAAAGGTTCTCATCAGTAGCGGGGCCAGCAAGTCCATATATTTCCTATAGAATTCAACTGGGAATCCGTCTGGTCCCGGGGCCTTCCCCGCCTGCATGCTCCCAATCCCTTTCACTACTTCTTCCGTCTCAATCTGTGCTCCTAGTCCCGCCCTCTCCTGCTCCTCCACCTTAGGAAATTCCAGCTGATCCAGAAAGCACATCATTCTCTCCTTCCCATCCGGGGGCTGAGCTTCATATAATCTTTCATAGAATGCCTTGAACACTCCATTCACTCTCTCCGCTCCCCGCTCCATCTCTCCCTCCTCATCTCTCACCCCCCCTATCTCCCTCGCTGCTCCCCTTTTCCTCAGTTGGTGGGCCAGCAACCTGCTCGCCTTCTCCCCATATTCGTACTGTACACCCTGTGCCTTCCTCCATTGTACCTCTGCATTACCCGTAGTCAACAAGTCAAATTCTACATTTAGCCTTTGCCTTTCCCTGTACAGTCCCTCCTCCGGTGCCTCCGCATATTGTCTGTCCACCCTCAGAAGTTCTTTCAACAACCACTCCCTTTCCCTACCCCCCTGCTTTCCTTTATGTGCCCTAATAGATATCAGCTCCCCTCTAACCACTGCCTTCAGTGCCTCCCAGACAACTCCCACCTGTACCTCCCCATTATCATTAATTTCCAAGTACCTTTCAATACACCCCCTCACCCTTAAACACACCCCCTCATCTGCCAATAATCCCATGTCCATTCTCCAGGGTGGACGCTGTTCTTTTTCCTCCCCTATCTCCAGGTCCACCCAATGTGGAGCGTGATCCGAAATAGCTATAGCCGTGTACTCCGTCCCCGTCACCTTCGGGATCAGTGCCCTGCCCAAAACAAAAAAGTCTTATCCGTGAATAAACTTTGTGGACATAGGAGAAAAACGAAAACTCCTTACTCCTAGGTCTACTAAGTCTCCAGGGGTCTACTCCTCCCATCTGCTCCATAAAGTCCTTAAGCACCATAGCTGCAGCCGGCCTCCTTCCGGTCCTGGACCTAGATCTGTCCAGCCCTGGGTCCAGCACCGTATTAAAATCTCCACCCATTACCAACTTCCCCACCTCTAGGTCCGGGATACGTCCTAACATAAGCCTCATAAAGTTGGCATCATCCCTGTTCGGGGCATGTACGTTCACTAAGACCACCGCCTCCCCTTGCAATTTGCCACTCACCATCACGTATCTGCCCCCACTATCCGCCACTATGGTCTTTGCCTCAAACATTACCCGCTTCCCCACTAGTATAGCCACCCCCCTGTTTTTTGCGTCTAGCCCCGAATGAAACACCTGCCCCACCCATCCTTTGAGTAGTCTGACCTGGTCTATCAGTTTCAGATGCGTCTCCTGCAGCATAACCACATCTGCCTTAAGTTTCTTTAGGTGTGCGAGTACCCGTGCCCTCTTTATCGGCCCGTTCAGCCCTCTCACATTCCACGTGATCAGCCGGGTTGGGGGGCTCTTTACCCCCCCCCCTTGTCGACTAGCCATCTCCTTTTTCAATCCAGCTCCTCACCCGGTTCCCACGTATCCGTATCTCCCCCCCAACGGCGCCCTCCCGCCCCGACCACCCCACCCCATACCAGCTCCCCCTTCTCCCCAGCAGCAGCAACCCAGTTAACCCCCCCCCCCGGCTAGATCCCTCACTAGCATAATTGCACCCCCCATGTTGCTTCCAGAAGTCAGCAAACTCTGGCCGACCTCTGCTTCCCCCCGTGACCTCGGCTCCCACTGTGCGAGGCCTCCTCCTTCCTGCTTCCCTGTTCCCGCCATGATTACCATAGCGCGGGAACAAAGCCCGCGCTTCTCATTTGGCCCCGCCCCCAATGGCCGGCGCCCCCAGCTCCTCATCCTCCCTCCCCCCCTCCACCACGACATGGGGAAGAGAGAAAAGTTACAGGGTCGCAGGATTAACAACTTGGGAAATCATCTCTTCCCCCTTTTCCCCCTCTTCACCCCACATATTCGCCCCACCACTTTGTCCCAAACGTTCTTTTTCTAGCCCGCTTATTCCAGTTTCTCCTCGACAATAAATGTCCACGCCTCTTCTGCCGTTTCAAAGTGGTGGTGTTTCCCTTGATGTGTGACCCACAGTCTTGCCGGCTGCAGCATTCCAAATTTAACCTTCCTTTTGTGCAGCACCGCCTTGGCCCGATTAAAGCTTGCCCTCCTTTTCGCCACCTCCGCACTCCAATCTTGATATACGCGGATCATCGCCTTCTCCCACCTACTGCTCCGAGTTTTCTTAGCCCATCTGAGGACCATCTCTCTGTCCTTATATCGGAGAAATCTCACCACTATGGCTCGAGGAATTTCTCCAGCCCTCGGTCTTCGCGCCATAACTCGATAGGCTCCCTCCACCTCCAACGGGCCCGTCGGGGCCTCCGATCCCATTAACGAGTGCAGCATCGTGCTCACATATGCCCCGACGTTCGCTCCTTCTGCACCTTCGGGAAGACCAAGAATCCTTAAATTCTTCCTCCTCGCATTATTCTCCAGCACCTCCAGCCTTTCCACACACCTTTTGTGTTGTGCCTCGTGCATCTCTGTCTTCACCACCAGGCCCTGTATGTCGTCCTCATTCTCAACAGCCTTTGCCTTCACGACCCGAAGCTCCTGCTCCTGGGTCTTTTGCTCCTCTTTTAGCCCTTCAATCGCCTGTAATATCGGGGCCAACAGCTCCTTCTTCATCTCCTTTTTAAGTTCTTCCACGCAACGCCGCAGGAACTCTTGTTGGTCAGGGCCCCATGTTAAACTGCCTCCTTCCGACGCCATCTTGCTTTGTGCCTGCCTTTCTGGCCGCTGCTCGAGAGGATCCACCGCAATCCGGCCACTTTCCTCTCCTTTTTCCATCCGTGTCCAGGGGGGATTCCCTTCTGGTTTACCGCACAGTGTTTTTAGCCATTAAAATTGCCGTTGGGGCTCCTATTAAGAGCCCAAAAGTCCTTTCCACCGGGAGCTGCCGAAACATGCGACTTAGCTGGTCATTGCCGCACCCGGAAGTCGTGTATTTTCCCCTTCTAAATCAATCCCTTGGTCCTTCTTTGGACTAGCGGTGCCAGTCCTGGAGCGATTCAGGATCCATTAGTGGGCTAGCACCAGTGCCACATGGAACTAGTGCAATCCACTCCCCACACCCCTTCCCAGCCAAGTGGATGCCACTGGTTGTGCAAGAGCAAACCCATCCTGTTGATGGGCCGGCTGGGGCCAGAGGCTACCTAGAAGGGTGGTTTGGGGGGGAACCCATATGACCCATGACTCTACTTTCCCAGTGGGCAGTCAGCGGCATGCACAGCGGCATGGCTGCCTTGCAGGCGTGCGGCATAGAAAGCATTCATGCCGCTGTCGAGGGACCGGAGCACAGCATCCTGTTTGGCACCCGGTGCCTACATCTATTTTCGGCTGATACCTTATTCTCCACTAAATTGTATTTCCCGATGTTGGCGACAGCCGAAGGGGACTCCCACCCCGTTGTATTTGTGGTTTTCCAATTGGTTGGGACTTGTCCAAAATGTAAGGAATTTTGATAGATTACAATCAATGCCTCAACTATCTCTGTAGCCACTTCTCTGAAGACACTGGAATGCAGGTCTTGTCAGCCGTTAGTTTTCCTACTATTTTTAGTCTAATGATATTGATTCTTTTTAAGTTCCTAGCTCCTTTTTCCTCTGGATCTTCTTCTATTCTTGGGGATTTTTTTTTGTGTCTTCTAATTTGAAGACAGATACAAAATATTTGTTCAAAGCCTCTACCATTTGCTTGTTTCCGAGTATTAATTCCCCTCTAAGGGACCAACTTTTACTTTATTTGCTCCTTGTGATATACTTGGAGAAGCACTTACATTTTTTTTACAACTCTTGTTAGTTTATTCTCGTACTCTAATTTTTCCCTCTATGTTTTTAGTCTTCCTTGGCTTATTTCTAAAATTTTCTCAATCTTCAGGTCTGCCATTAATCTTTGCAACATCGCATACCTTTTTGTATTTGATACCACCAACCTTTCGCTATCTGTGGCTAATCATGGAAGTTATCCTTCTCATGAAGTCTTTCTTTCTCAATGGAATATCTTTATTGAGAGTTATAAAATATCTCCTAAAATGTCTCCCACTGCTTAAGTAGCCTGTTACTTTTTAACCTATTTTCCCAGTCCACTGTAGCCAACTTTGTCTTCACACCTTTGTAATTGCCTTTTTAAAAAAATTCAAGAAACTTGATTTGAGTTTCACAATTCTTTCAACACTTTACCTGCTATATTCTTGACCTTAGCTATGCTACTGATGGAGGGGCTATCCAACTCGAGTACTTCCATATGGACAAGGAAGACTAATTGATGGAGTTCGCCAGCCTGAGTTACCTTCGCCCAATTTCTAATAGCAAAGCAACTTGGTCGTAATCAACGACCTGCTTGATCATCCTTTTAGCCTGAGGCTGCTGAATGATATGTGAGAAAAGAGCAGGTGAACCTAAAAAAAAAACAAAGGAAGAATACATTCAAACAGGGTTTAAGAAGGCATTGGAGTAAGAATAATCGCTTATTGTCACAAGTAGGCTTCAATGAAGTTACTGTGAAAAGCCCCTAGTCTCCACATTCCGGCACCTGTTCGGAGAGGCTGGTACGGGAATTGAACCCGCGCTGCTGGCATTGGTCTGCATTACAAGCCAGCTGTTTAGCCCACTGTGCTAAACCTGTACTGCCTAATTATAATCAAGTCCTGAAAATTGGTTTCAATAATGATTTTAATTAGGTAAAGTAAATAACTAAACGTGGGCAGCACGGTAGCATAGCGGTTAGCGCAATTGCTTCACAGCTCCAGGGTCCCAGGTTCGATTCCCGGCTGGGTCACTGTCTGTGCGGAGTCTGCACGTTCTCCCCGTGTGTGCGTGGGTTTCCTCCGGGTGCTCCGGTTTCCTCCCACAGTCCAAAGATGTGCAGGTTAGGTGGATTGGCCATGCTAAATTGCCCTTAGTGTCCAAAATTGCCCTTAGTGTTGGTTGAGTGGGGTTACTGGGTTATGGGGATAGGGTGGTGTGTGCTTGGGTAGGGTGCTCTTTCCAAGAGCCGGTGCAGACTCGATGGGCCGAATGGCCTCCTTCTGCACTGTAAATTCTATGTCTATGTCTATGAAGGGGGAATTTACCAAGTGAAAAGTGATAGAAAGTTTTGATTTTTTAGGTAATTTGAAAGGAGGATTCTGAACTGTAATTACCACCCAGATATCAATGTACACGGAAAGCAGGTAAATATAAAGCAGAACATTTGAGACAGATTTCCTTAAAATTAAATGTACCAATGAACTTTTCTATCAGTGAGGCACAACATTGTTCTCTGAATTCTGCATTCTGATGCACATCAGTTGGCAAGCATTATCTGGCATCTCTGAATCTGTCTATATATATATATATATATATATATATATATATATGTTTCTGGAACATACTTCTTCATTCACCTGAGGAAGAAGCAGCGCTCCGAAAGCTAGTGACATCGAAACAAACCTGTTGGACTTTAACCTGGTGTTGTAAGACTTCTTACTGTGCTCACCCCAGTCCAACGCCGGCGTCTCCACATCATTATTATTATGATATTGTACAGAAATAGCATTTCCATGCCATGAACAGCATTTCTTTGCATGTTAATTTACACTGTTAGAGATATGGGCCAATTATTTACCATTCTCTCTGTAAATATTTCATATGACTAATATTTAAAGAAGTTGATGAACAACCCCCCCCCCCCATATTGATCCTCTCCCTCCAATCCCCCACCATGAAACCTTTCTTTCAAAAATATTAGGATCTCTCTGAGATAAACTACTTTAGAATATCTTTATACTGAACCACAGCTCATACTTTTTTTATTATTCATTTACGGGATGTGGGAGTCGCTGGTTAGGCCAGCATTTATTCCCCATCCCTAGTTGCCCTTCAGAAGGTGGTGGTGAGTTGCCTTCTTGAACTGCAGCAGTTCTTGAGGTGTAGGTACACCCACTGTGCTGTTAGGGAGGGAGTTCCAGGATGTTACCCCAGCGACTGAAGGAGCGGCGATATATTTCCAAGTCAGGATGGTGAGTGTCTTGGAGGGCAACCTCCAGGTGGTGAGGCTCCCTGGTAGCTGCTGCTCTTGTCCTTTTAGATAGTAGCGGTCGTGTGTTTGGAAGGTGTGTCAGGAATCTTGGTGAGTTACTGCAGCGCATCTTGTAGATGGCGCACATGGCTGCCACTGTTCGCCAATGGTAGAGGGATTGAATGTTTGTGGAAGAGGAAGCAATCAACTGGGCTGCTTTGTCCTGGATGGTGTTGAGCTTCTTGAGTGTTGTTGGAGCTGCACTCATCCAGGCAGTGGAGAGTATCCCATTACACTCCTGAGTTGAGCCTTGTAGATGGTGAACAGGCTTTGAGGGGTCAGGAGGTGAATTAATCACCATAGGATTCCTAGCCTTTGACCTGCCCTGGTAGCCACAGTATGAATATGGCTAGTCCAGTTCAGTTTCTGATCAATGGTAACCCTCCAGGATGTTGATTGTGGGGGATTCAGTGATGGTAAGGCCTTTGAATGTCAAGGGGCGATGGATAGATCCTCTCTTGTAGGAGATGGTCATTGCCTGGCACTTGTGTGGTGTGAATTTTAATTGGCCTGACCTTCCTATGAACTTGCCGCTTGTCAGCCCAAGCTGCAGCTCACCAGCTCCATGTTTGAGAGAACTAGATGTGTCCAACACTTTTCAGTACTCCACCATGTGGTGTGACTCTACATCCATTGGGACAGCATGCACGCCGCTTCACTGTTGTGAGAATCTTGTTCTTTAGCAACAGTTGGATGTCAAGATTTGAAAGTCCATTACACACCAAGGTCACTGATATGAATTATGACTGTTTTACAATCAGCTGGTCAGCTATTTTGCAACTAACCTTGTCTGTGTATCCAGGGACTGCAGTAGAGCCACTGTTATGAAGGACATTACTTTTACTGCAGGTATGGTGACGGCTTTCGATCTACAATTGATCACTGCAAACATAGATTACTGATTGCCTTTTTTCTAAATTGTATATATAACTTGGGTTCCCTTACTATACTTATGCTGGTACCAGTATTCAATTTTACACTGGATTGTGATGGAACTCAATAAGGAATAGTCTATTTGGTTGATGTTATGGCTTTCAAATAAATAGGTAAATAAAATGCAGTACACCATATAACCAAAATACGAATACAGGATGCTGACAGGATAATCTTCATTTATGATAAGAGCACGGTGGCACAGTGGTTATAGGGTTACGGGGGTTGGGAGGGATGGTTGGGGGAGTGGATATGGGTAGAGTGCTCATTTGAAGGGCCGGTGCAGACTCGATGGGCCAAATAGCCTCCTTCTGAACTGTAGGGATTCCTTCTATGAAAACCACTGAATACTTGAAATATCAAGTAAAAAGAGAAAGTGCTGCAAACTCTCAACATCTGTGGAGAGAGAAACGGGGGTAATGTTTCGGTTTGCTGACCTTTCACCAGACCTGGAAAGAAAAGTGTTGGAGATGTAACTGGTTATAAGCAAATGCAGTCAGAGACAGTGAGAGATGGGGAGAAAGAACAAAAATGAAAATATGTGATACAGTGGTGGGCAAGAATAATTAAAGCCTTGTGGTAGGAATGATGGAAATAGTGTTCACTGTTCTTACTCTTCTGAGACTGACGACAACTTCTGGAGTCTGAAAAAGCGTACTTAAACTCAAAAATCCAGAAGTTGCTGTTAGTGATTCTATGCTTCTCCATAGGGTGCACTGTTAAATTCTTACAGAATCACAGAAAATTACAGTGCAGAAGAAGCCCTTTGGCCCATTGAGTCTGTATCGACACAGGATAAACAACTGACCTACCTACTTAATTCCATTTGCCAGCACGTGTCCCATAGCCTTGAATGTTATGACGTGCCAAGTGCTCATCCAGGTACTTTTTAAAGGATGTGAGGCACCCCGCCTCTGCCACCCTCCCAGGCAGTACATTCCAGACTACAATCAATTAGAATTTGATGAGAACTCCCATTTCGATGCTCTTAGTCTTGCTTTAAAACCCTTGAAAAAATGCACTTTGTTGAATGAGGTGAATAACTTGACTTTTAGCTACGTACTAAGTTAATAATTACTTATGAACAATCTCTCTAGCGCTGAAAGGCTAGTTCTCTATTTGTGGAAAGCTAAATCTCTTCATTATGACAAATTCCAGATTTTATCTTTTTTAAAGTTTGTTTAATATTTCACCAAACCATGTATATGTTCTAACCTTTATTTTGCTATCTGATATTAAAAATGTGAAAGATAATCAGTACTTTTCACTTCCTAGCACACTGACAGATTTTTTCAATGTGATCGGCTATCTACTTGTTTAACGACACCACAGTTGCTGAGTGCCTAGAAATTCCCTTGAGTTGGTGTCAGATTTAAACTGCTATGAATCTGGAAGAGATGTAAATGGCAACAGCATCTGCTAGCTGAGGAAATTGGAAGCAGTGTTTAAGGCCTGAAATGTTACAGTACGAAGTCTCACAACACCAGGTTAAAGTCCAACAGGTTTGTTTCGATGTCACTAGCTTTCGGAGCACTGCTCCTTCCTCAGGTGAATGTCACCTGAGGAAGGAGCAGCGCTCCGAAAGCTAGTGACATCGAAACAAACCTGTTGGACTTTAACCTGGTGTTGTAAGACTTCGTACTGTGCTCACCCCAGTCCAACGCCGGCATCTCCACATCATGAAATGTTACAGTTCACTGTTGGATGGAAAAAGCTGTAAAGTGTCTAATCAACAGATGCATTGCTGTTTCTTGAGCTTCTGTTACACATTACTGGAACCACGAATGAGGTTGAGGAGATGGAGGTCAGAGTGGCAGCATGGCAGAGAATTAACATTGCAAGCAACCAGAATTCAGGGCCATGCTCATTGATTCAGCATCAGCAAAGTGATCACCCAATCAATTTTTTGTTTCCTCAATGCAGAGGAGATTTCATCTTGAGCATTGAATACAGTTTATTAAATTGAGAGTAAACAGTTTCACCTGGATGGGGTGACCCGGGCCCTAGATGGAAGGAAGGGAAGAGGTAAAAGAGCGGATGTTAGAATCATAGAATGGTTACAACACATACCAAGACAATTTGGGTAGTTAAGGCCATGCTAGCTCTCTGCAAAAGCAATTTAGCTAGTTTCACTGCCTCCACCATTTTCTGGTAGCCCTTAATTTTGTTTTGCTCGGGTGCTTATCCTATTTCTTTTTGAAAGCCACGATTGAATCTACCTCCACCACCCTTTCAGGCAGAGCACTGCAGATCCTAACCGCATGCTGCATGAAAAGGTTTCCCCCATGTTGCCTTTGGTTCTTCTGCTAATCCCTTTCAACCTGTGTCCCCAATTCTTCATTTTCTGCCAGTGGGAACATTTTCATTATATCTTGTTTAGATCCCTTGCGATTTTGAACACCGTTATCATATCTTCTCTCAATCTTTCCTTCTGCGAGGAGAACAATCCCCAATCCATCCATGTAGTTGGAGCCATTCTCAAATCTTTTCTGCATTCTCTCCAAAGCCTTCACATCCTTCCTAAAATAGGTGCCCAGGATTGGCCACATTGCTCCAATTGAGATAGAGCCGGTGTTTTATAGAGATTTACCATAACTCCCTTGCTTTAGTACTTATGTTCTGCCATCTTTAATAATTTGGGTACATATTTCCTAAACTATTTAGAATTGTTCCCTGCAGTTTATACTGCTTATTCCTCCTACCAAAATGTATCACCTCACACTTCTCTGTAGGCTCCTGTCTATGTCCAACATATTTATATACAGCTGCCCACAGATGAGCCCCTCTGTGTACCTTCCTCCAATCTGCAAAACAACGGTTCATTATTCCTGTCACTCAGCCACCTTTTTATCTATGCTGACCCTGTCCCTTTTATTCCTTAGGTTTCTGATTTGCTGGCAAGTCATATCAACTGTGCTATCCTCATCAACATTCTCTGTTGCCCTCATCAAAAAACTCATCAATTTTTTTTTTTTACAATAGAGTACCCAATTATTTTGTTTTCCAATTAAGGGGCAATTTAGCATGACCAATCCACCTACCCTGCACATCTTTGGGGTGTGGGGGTGAAACCCACGCAGACATGGGGAGAATGTGCAAACTCCACACGGACAGTGAGCCGGAATCGAACCCGGGTCCTCGACGCTGTGAGGCAGCAGTGCTAACCACTGCACCACCGTGCCGCCCAAAACTGAGTCAAGTTAGTTGAAATCCTTGTATTAATTCATCTACACTTGTCACGTGATTGTTAGATTTGTTCAGGGTTATACTTTTCAAAAGCTTTTCCACCATCAAGGTTAAACTGAATGGCCGATGTTGCTGGGTTTATCCTTGCACATTTTTTTTAAATGTAATATTTGCAGTTACAGTACTATTTGCAATTTTATTCTGTAACAGCAGCCAGTATTCAAAGAGGATTGGAAGATTCAGGGACGGGATTCTCCGACCCCCCGCCGGGCCGGAGAATCGCCGGGGGGTGGCGTGAATCCCGCCCACACGCCCCGACGCCGGCTGCCGAATTCTCTGGCGGCAGTTTTTCAGCGGGGACGGGAATCGCGTCGGTCGGGAGCCGTTGGCAGCGGCCACCCCGGCAATTCTCCCCCCCACGATGGGCTGAGTGGCCGCCCGTTTTCGGCCGGTCCCGCCGGCATAAATTAAACCAGGTCCTTAGCAGCGGAACCTGGCTCTGCGGGCGGCCTGCGGAGTCCTCGGGTGGGAGGGGGTGGGGGGGATCTGGCCCCCGGGCCGGGGGGGGGGGGGCACCGATCCGCAGGTGGGCCAGTGCCGTGGGGCACTCTTTCCCTCTGCAGCGGCCGGTGTAGCGGTCCACCATGGCCAGTGCGGAGAAGAACCCCCCCCCTGCGCATGCCCTGAGATGACGTCGGCGCTCCTCGCGCCGGCCGGCGGAGGCCGTTTGGCACCGGTTGGTGCGGCACCAACCCCGCCGGCCTAGCCCCTGAAGGTGCAGAGGATTCCGCACCTTCCGGGCGGCCCGACGCTGGAGTGGTTCACGCCACTCCTCGCCGCCGGTACAGCCCGCCCCACCGGTTGGCGGAGAATCCCACCCATGGTCTGTATTTCCACAATGTTTCCTTTCACCCTGCTAATCTTTCATTCTGACAGGTTCATTCTCAACCCACAAAAAATAGCTTCTGTGCTCCCATCACCCTTTTGTTTGATGGCCTGCAGTTCAATAAAGTGAATAGGCAAAGAATGCTGATCCTTCCCTATTCTATGTACTCTTCTTCCTCTTGCTCCATTTCAAGGTCGGTGTGAATAATAAGCCAGTGATATTCGTGTTATTCAGAAACTCATGAGTATTGTGATTTCTCATTTACTTGTTTATTTTTAATTACTTTATCAGAGTTACAAAGCCAGAGCTCAGAGTGCGGACAGGGGCAAACCCCTAATCCAGCTCCTTGCCTGCTCCAAAAAACAATTCAAATTCAAATTGAATCCAATTCATGGTCTACACTTGATCTTAGCCAAAAGGCCGATAAGCGATGCTTTCTCATTTACAAGAGTTTATCTGAAAAATTGCTTTACCGGGGAATAATAGTCTTTCTCAAAACTTGCAGGATGGTGACAACTGGGAAATCATTGAAGGATTAAAAATTGGGCAGACCAATGTGCAGAAACCCGATAAACATGAAGGATTCATGTTGAAGAAACGGAAATGGCCATTGAAAGGCTGGCATAAAGTAAGGAGCAGATAAGTTCATTCTCAATACAGGCAAATTATTGATCAATGATGCCTGAGATTACAAATTAATTTTGAATAGAATGTTGCTGCATGATTAATGCCCCTACTTCTAACAGTGGTCTGTATAGATTTACATTATTTATACTTGCCACGTCATTTTAGTAAGCGTTCTCACATGGATTATTGCCTGTTGTTCAATTGAGAGATGATTTTGCAAATAATACCATAGATTCAGGAAGATGGATTGAGATAATCAGAATGTTGCATTAAACGCTGATTTTGTGTCTTCTGGGGTAACATCTATTTTAATTGATTGTGTTCTCCAGCAGCCTCTCTTTTGCTCCATTGTCCCTGGTATTTAATTCAACCCCACAACCAACATTATGTTATCTCCTGTTTGAAAATTGACCAAAAGAGCGAAATATAAATGTAAAAATGGAAAGAAGCAGCAACAAAATTGGCTGAAGTGCATTAAAGGAAGTGATTATGGACAAACAACGGCAATAATAAAGAAAGTGCTTGGATAGAACTATTCAATGTTTTTTTTACAGATTATGCTTCACCAAGATGTAAAAATGCGCACGCAAGGATAATACAAGGATAATTTTAGGCATTGTTAATCACACCCCTCATTGAATCTGTCATTGTGTTCAAATCAATCTGAAATTTTGTCAAATTTTCAGCTACCTAAACTTTATTTTTTAACTTCTTTGGTGTGCTTTTCTCACTTATATTCCCCCTCCTCCCTCTGCTTTAACATTACAAGATAAATACAGATGAAGAAAGCATTTTGCCCATTTTAGATTCTGCATCTAGAAGGGCCTTAAAGTCCTCCTACCATGACCTCCAGCTGCTTTTTAAATTACTTCAGGATTTTCAGCTCCACTGCTCCACCTGGAACTCCATTCCATCTGTTGATCCTTTTAATGTGCCTAAATTTGTCTTTTTATTAATTTACACCATTTTCCCTTTGCACTGTTTATTTTGAATTTGTTTTCTGGAAGTATATTACTGTTTGATCACCTCTCATTTATAGGCTGAAAAACTCACTTTCTCAAGGTTTTATTCATTCATCTTTCGTTTCACACTAAGGGTGGAATTTTCTCAAATCAGGTCCCTTCTGAAAAAGCAATTATTAGTGGGCTGGGAATTCATTGGACTCTGCAGCGGTCTTTGCTGTGGCTCTATTACTGAGCCACAACATTGATATCCCATTTTCCGGTTCCCCATGCAATCAGAGGGCGGATGGAATAATCCACTGGGTCTGTCAAAGGCAAGATTTCTAATTAAAGAGACTCCAACATGATTCACAAGAGCTCACCAGTGGATTTTTGAGGCTGCAATAACCACAGGAATGGAGAGAAGGCTGCTCCCAGGTCTCTCACTCTTACCTGGAGGTCCTACTGCAGGGTCTGAGGAGCGGCAGTGAGGTGGGTCTCCAAGGACAAAAGGAAAGGGACAGCCTTCGACAATCAATCAGGAGTGGATGGAAGTGTGTGAGGAAGGCAGTAACAGGGGTGCGCCCCCCCCCCCCCCCCCCCCCAGATACAGTGCACTGAGAGGTTCCAGGAGGGAGGGAGGTAGGGAATGGTTAGTGGCATAACACTCTCAGGTGCCAAAACCCATTCATCTGAACAAAACTCTTCATACCTCCTCCCCTTGCAGCTCCATTTATTCTTATTTCTCACTTTGCCTCTGAACCCACATCTGAACAGCTGCATCCCATCGCCCTCTCACGTCTGTGCTTCGCAATCATCCTCCACAAATTTTGTCCTAGTCTTACACAAGCCATTCGTAATACATGACTCCTTGATTTCTTTCCTTGCAGGGAAAGATAGCACATAGTCTTGGTGAGAGACGGGGTTCCAGGGTGAAGATGGCCTTTCAGGGATGGGCACCCTTGTCGGCCATTAGCAATGCATGCCCACCTGGTCACTGGGAAGGCAGTCTGGTTTCAGAAGGCTACAAATGTCAATAAAAAGCCTGAGCCTCTTGAGGTACTGGTGCTCACCCATGAGAGGGTAGAAGTGCAGGTTAATAATGAGGACCTTCAAAGGAGCCGAAGGGCTCAGGAGTGGTTAGGAAAGTTTCCAGACCACGTAATAGGACAGAGAGTAAAGAAGGTGGCAGCAATCTAACCTCAGGCAGAACAAAAAAGATGACAAGCATGAGAAGGGAGGTGGTCAATTCAGGACTGAGGGTGTTGTACCTAAATGTGCGCAGTGTACGGAACAAAGTAAATGAGCTTGATGCACACATTGAAATTGGTGGATATGATGTTGTGGGCATCACAGAGAGGTGGCTGCAAGGGGATCAGGGCTGGGATCTAAATATCCAAGGATATGTGTCCTATCGAAAAGACAGGCAGAAGGATAAAGGGGGCGAGGCTGCATTGTTAGTAAGGAATGAAGTTAAATCAATAGCAAGAAGCGATATAGGATCAGAAGGCACAGAATCTCTGTGGGTAGAGTTGAGGAATCAGAAAGATAAAAAGATCCGGGACTGGATTCTCCACCCCGCCACATTTCCATCCTGCCCCACCGACAAGATTCTCCGTTACAATGGTGTTTCCCATTGTGGGGCAGTTCCACGCTGTCGGGGTACCCGTGGATACCAGCAAAACGGAGAATCCCGTCCCCTGATAGGAGTTCTGTACAGGCTCCCGAGCAGTCGCCTGGATGTCGGGCAGAAAATAAATCGGGGGATAGAAAAGGCATGTAAAAATCATGTAGGACTTCAATATGCAGGTGGACTTGGAAAATCAGGTTGGTAGTGGATCCCAGGAAAATAATTTGTGGAATGTCTAAGAGATGATTTTTTTTTTTGGAGCAGCTTGTGACAGAGCCTACTAGAGAACAGGCAATTGTGGATTTGGTGATGTGTAATGAGACAGACTTGATTAGGGAACTTAAGGTGAAGGAACCCTTAGGGAGCAATGACCACAATATGATAGAATTTATCCTGCAGTTTGAAAGGGAAAAGCTGGAATTAGATGTAAAGGCATTATAATTAAATAGCGCAACCACAAAGACATGAGGGAGGAAGTGGACAGAATTGATTGGAAAGGGAGTCTAGCAGAGAAGACAGTGGAACAGCAATGGCAGGAGTTTTTGGGGGTTATTTGGGAGGCACAACAGAAATTCATCCCAAGGAGGAGGAAACATGCAAAGGGGAGGAGGAGGCATCTATGGCTGATGAGGGAAGTCAAGAACAGCATAAAAGCAAAAGAAAAAGCATACAAAGTGGCGAGTATTAGTGGGAAGCCAGAGGATTGGGAAGCTTTTAAAAGTGAGCAGAAGACAACTAAAAAAGCAATAAGGGGGAAGAAGATGAAATATGAGTGTAAGCTAGCGAGTAATATGAAAGAAGATAGGAAGAGTTTTTTCAATATGTAAAAGGTAAGAGAGAGGCAAATATAGACATTGGGTCACTGGAAAATGAGGCTGGGGAAGTAGTAATAGGAAAAAAAGAAATGGCAGAGGAACTGAATAGTTACTTTGCATCAGTCTTCACGGTAGAAGATACCCGTGGGATTCCAGAGCTCCAGGAGAATCGGGGCACAGTTGAGTGTAGTGGTCATCACTAAGGGGAATGTTCTGGGGAAACTGAAAAATCTGAAGATGGACAAATCACCTGGACAAGGATGGTCTACACCCCAGGGCTCTGAAGGAGATAGCTGAGAAGATTGTGGAGGCACTGGTGGTGATCTTTCAGGAATCACTGGAGGCAGGGAGCGTCCCAGTGGACTGGAAACTAGCTAAATGTAACACCGCTGTATAAGAAGGGAGGGAGGCAGAAGACGAGAAATATGATGCTGGTTAGCCTGACTTCGGTCTTTGGCAAGATTTTAGAATCATCGCGGAGTGCTTAAAAGTGCATGATAAAATTGGACTGAGTTAGCACGGCTTTGTTAAGGGGAGGTTATGTCTGACAAATCTGTTAGAGTTCTTTGAGGAGTTAACAAGGAAGTTAAATAAAAGTAGAACCAGTGGACGCGATTTATTTAGATTTCCAGAAGGCCTTTGACAACGTGCCACATAGGAGACTGGTAAGATCCTGGCATGCAAAGAGGATTGGCAAAAGTCAGAGCGTGGGGATAAAGGGGTATTTTTCAGGATGGCAGTCGGTGATTAGTGGTGTGCCTCAGGGATCTGGAAGAAGGAACCGAAGCTTGCAGATGAAACAAAGACCTGCAGAGGGGCAGGTAGTATTGAGGAAGCCGGAGGGCTGCAGAAGGACTTGGTCAGGCTAGGAGAGTGGGCAATGAAGTGGCAAATGAAATACAATGTGGAAAAACGTGAGGTTATGCACTTTGGAAGGAGGAATGGAGGTATAAACTATTTTCTGAATCGGGAAACGATTGGAAAATCAGAAGCACAAAGGGACTTGGGAGTCCTTGTTCACAATTCTCTTAAGGTTAACGTGCAGGTTCAGTCGGCAGTGAGGAAGGCAAATGCAATGTTAGCATTCATGTTGAGAGGGCTAGAGTATATGAGCAGGGACGTACTTCTGAGGCTGTATAACGCTCTGATCAGACCCCATTTGGAGTATTGTGAGCAGTTTTGGGTCCCGTATCTAAGGAAGGATCTGCTGGCCTTGGAAAGGAGCCAGACGAGGTTCTCAAAAATGATCCCTGGAATGAAGAGCTTGTCGTATGAGGAACGGTTAAGGACTCTGGATCTGTACTCATTGGAGTTTAGAAGGATGAGGGGGGAATCGTATTGAAACTTACAGGATACTGCGAGGCTTGGATAAAGTGGACATGGAGAGGATGTTTCCACTTGGAGGAAAAACTAGAACCAGAGGACACAATCTCAGACTAAAGGGACAATCCTTCAAAACTGAGATGAGGAATTTCTTCAGCCAGAGGGTGGTGAACCTGTGAAACTCTTTGCCGCAGAAGGCTGTGGAGGCCAAATCACTGATTGTCATTAAGACAGAGATAGATAATTTCTTGATTAATAAGGGGATCAGTGGTTATGGGGAGAAGGCAGGAGAATGAAGATGAGAAAAATATCAGCCATGATTGAATGGCGGAGCAGACTCGATGGGCAGAGTGGCCTAATTCTGCTTCTGTGTCTTATGGACTTATGACGAGAGAACTGATCCTCTGCCTCTGCTTGGAATCTTGTCTCCTTCAAATTGGATTTCTGTTCATCTCCTCTGCCCTATGGAATACCGTGTCGCTGAGGACAAGCTAGTTTGTCTGCTGTTGGTGGTGGTGTTGCAGCTCCTTTTGCTTTTGGTCAGAGGTAGGAGGTAGTGCTGAATAAACTTCCCCCATGCCATTGTGAAGGCTGGTAGCAGGGACATGAAATTGAAGGTGAGTGCAGTGCAAGACAGGTGAAATGACTTTCAAGAAGTTAGAAATCACCATGGGGAGCAGCCTTCTCTTAGTTCCTGTGGTTGTTGCAGTCTCAATCTCACTGAAGAAGCATTTCCCACTGTGCACTTGTCTTGTTGACCCTGGTGATTTGCTGACAGCTTGGAAACAGGTCTACTTGTATTAAAGCTGCATCTTTGGTCAAAAGTAGAACTTAATTGCCTGTTAAACTATTTCAATGCCTTAGCTTGAAGATGCACAGGGGTTTCCCATTTACCTTCAATCCTGCTGAAACCTGGAAGACAGAAGGATGATGTTGGGATTCCAATCTTATGTCAGTTTTAAGGGTTTTAACTCCCTTCATGCAAACCCACACAAACTTGCCAGTAAAGGTTCTGCCCTAAGAATTAGCTTTGTGGATTTCCTCTTATCTAGCTTCCTGCTTTGAATGCCTCCTTGTGCTTGTGATCAGAACTGAACACACTGGACTGGATGTTTTGCTCCTCCGCCAGCAGGCTTGAATGTGCTGGTAAAATCCAACTTGTGGCCTTTCTGCCACCTACCTGCCCCCTGACCCGTCTGAAACTTTACTTAATGGTCTTATCCTGTATCTGGCCCAAGGCTCATGTCGTGTGGGAAGCCAGGCAGCTTTAGTGTCAGTGATGTCAGGTAGGAGGATTGATGACCTTTCCTGTGGGTCCCTTGTGCCCGTTGGGGGAAGCCCCGGCAAGATCACACTTCTCCTTTTACCAACCCCCCAGCCTCTCAAACCCAGTCCCTCTTCTTCTTACCAACTTGCTCAAGTCTGCCAGCTTGATGCCTTGTTAATTAATTGAACCTCATAAACATATAAATCAATCAAAGCTAACATTTTGCTTCAGCCTGTGTAAGCAGACCCCTGCTGAGCTAATCCATTAGTGAGTTTTGGCATTCAGGCAAGCATTCATAATGAGGTTATCTGGGAACTGTATTAGCAGAAACATGTGGCCATGCATAATAAGTTATTATTTCTTTGGTCTGTTTTTCTATGTCTGTATGCTTATTTGGCCTAGATTAAGAGTGAAATAACGTTCCTGTTATTGAAACTGAGTGGCAGTACCTGACTGAAATCTTCACAAAGTTGTAAGAGCAGAGTTTTTTTTTCCAAAGCGGAATTACAGTGGGGTGTTTTTCACGAACATTTCATGACACCATTGTTATATTTATACAGAGTGCATTCTGGCTAAGGGGGCATGGATAAGAACTTTTACGTGTATCTTTCAAAATGTTCCCAAATCCAACCTATGGTTCACAACTCCTCTGAGGAACCGTGAGCCGTGAGTCCTTGAGAAGCTGGCCTAACTCTATGCAGGTTGTGAGAGAGTGGTATAAGATGCCCTCTCTGCAATGGAACGGGCCGGGCTGGGAGTGCAGGCTCACTACCTGCACCGTTATCCCATGCTGACGTAAATTGCTGGTGCTGGGAATGAGGGCAGGAATCCTATATTCGGGTCCTACTGCCAATTTTAAGGGTGAGGCTTGGCTCCACAAAATCCAGCCTATTGTGTTGGGTTTATGTCTTGTCATTGCTTTAATAATAATAATCTAATAATCTTTATTAGTGTCACAAGTAGGCGTCTCCCTGCTAATGCAATATGGCCATACAAGATGGCCATCGATGCCCATCTGCGCATGTGCACTGGTCTGCGCATGTTCTGAAATCCAGTGACATCACTGCTGGGGCCTCCAGCCTGGAAATCAGCATGGCAAAAGGACGGGAAGGATTTGTAGACAAGGAAGTAAAACCTTGTTCCTTGGTGATATTTTTCTGCAGTCACGTGGTGAGTGTTTCTAAACTCTCCCACTATCCTAGTAATCTAAGTGGATTTTAGGTTGCTGCAAGTGTTAGATGAGGCAATATAGAGTAATATTCTCCCATGTACAGACTAACTCTAGTGGCAGAGGCAGGAAGGTGGAGTGTTTTCCACTGCGGCGGCTCGCAGGAAAACACGGTACATTTTCAGGCCTTGACCTAATTAATTATGCAACCGGGTATTTTGCACCGTTTTCGGTGGTGGGGCAGGCCTGATGGTATGGAGTCCACTGTCCTATCCGGGCACCACATTGAAAAGGCGCCTAACATCACTGACTCACTATTGAAGAAAGACGGTGGACTTCCTGAAAATTAAGATGGATCTTTGAAAGCATTCTGAGGCCAGAAGGTGGACTTCCTGAGAAAGAGTGCTCCAGGGTTGTCACCAGCCTCCTGCCATTGAACCTGCCAATAGTCTAACACTTAAATCATCCTTCAATCCACTTGCATCACTGGGATAGTGAGACTGAGTTTAAAAACACTGAGCAACATGTCTGCAGCAAAGTATTCCACAAGGGAAAGATTTTAATTTCCCATCAGCAAAACTTTTCCTTTTAACAAACAATTTTATTTATTGAGGTATTTTGTGGCATTGTAAACAATTACAGATTACAGAAATATGCAAACATCAACAGAAAACCAACATTTCAACCAAACCATAATGCACATACCCGCTCCTCTCCCATCTACACTCCCCGCCTGCTTATCCCTCCTACTCTACCCCCCCCCCCCCCCCCCCCCCCGGCTGATGCTCACTCTCCCGCGAGGAAGTCGATGAATGGTTGCCACTTTCGGGTGAACCCCAATACAGATCCCTTCAAGGCAAACTTTCCATACGCAGAAAACTTGACATGTCCGAAAGCCATAGTTCGGTCTTCGGTGGTGAGTCCCTCCATGCCAGCAGTATTCGCCGCCGGGCTATTAGGGAAGCAAAGACCAGAACACCGGCCACTTTCTCCCCCAGGACTCCCGGGTCCTCCGAAACCCCGAAATTTGCCACCTCTGGACTCATCACCACCCTTGTTCTCAGCACCCAGGACATGACATCCGCAAATCCCTCCCAGTACCCCCTAAGCTTAGGGCATGCCCAAAACATGAGAACATGGTTCGCTGGTCCTCCCGCGCATCTAGCGCACTTGTCCTTTACCCCAAAGAATTTGCACATCCGAGCCACCGTCATGTGAGCCCGGTGAACGACCTTAAACTGAATCAGGCCGAGCCTGGCACATGTTGCGGTTGAGTTTACCCTACTCAGGGCCTCCGCCCATATCCCATCCTCAATCTCCCCGCCGAGTTCCTCCTTCCATTTGAGTTTCAGTTCCTCCGCCTGGGACTCTTCCCCCTTCATGAGCACCTTGTAAATATCCAAGACTCTATCCTCTCCTCCTTCTCCTCCAGCGACTATTCTGTCCTGATCCCTATTGGCGGGAGGCGTGGGAAGGATGGGACCTGTCTGCATACAAAGTCCCGCACCTGTAAGTACCTAAAGTCATTTCCTCTTTCCAGCCCAGCTTTCTCCTCCAAATCCCTCAAACTTGCAACAGGAGTTTTCAAAATCCTTCACTGTCAGTCCAGGATAGGAATTCACAGCATTCTCTCCTCCTGCAGCCAGTGGTGAATGTGCACGTGCCCAGCTGCACATTTCCCCCTCTAAAAATGGCGGCCTTTAACTCGGATTTGCCATCAGCTTAGAACTGCTCAAGCACAGCATTGGCATTGAATCCAGCCAATTGGAGACTATACCAGCCCACGGGACAAAATATATGTTCAAAACAGTTGTCTTCAAATACTCATCCTAAAAATTGATTTCTCAAGTGGATTTAGAGTTGATTCAGTTGATCTCTAGATCTTGAAATTACTTATTTGTCCATTTTTCTCATTTGCATTCAGCTATAATACAATAATAAATATATATAAATGAACTTCAAGGGGCAGCACGGTGGCGCAGTGGGTTAGCCCTGCAGCCTCACGGCGCTGAGGTCCCAGGTTCGATCCCGGCTCTCGGTCACTGTCCATGTGGAGTTTGCACATTCTCCCTGTGTTTGCGTGGGTTTCACCCCCACAACCCAAAGATGTTCAGGCCAGGCAGATTGGCCATGCTAAATTGCCCCTTAATTGGAAAAAATGAATTGGGTACTCTAAATTAAAAATAAAAATAAAAAAAATAAAAAAATTAATGAACTTCAAATGGGAATTATTTTTCCTGAAACACTTGAATTTGCAGGACATTGTATAAATATTTTACTGTCATCAAATCGATTGATTTGAACTTTTAGATTGTAGCAATTTAATTACAATTCAGTTTACAAATTGTGTGTTTGTCTATTCATCAAAGTTTATCTTGTTGCAGCGTTTCTTTGTTCTTGATAATGGAATGCTAAAGTACTCCAAGGCGCCAATTGATGTGAGTAATAATGCAACGTGATCTGATCTAAGCAGTAATTCTTCATAGCATCAGTTAACCACAGTTAACCTTTCAGATTTACTTAGTAACCCTTTGTTGCTGTTTACATTTTCTTTCATTGTACTTAAAAAGGTGGATCAAACGTAGGTAATGATGGGGTTTCATGTTCAATATATTTAATGATGATCAATATATTAACAGATTTACTGCAATTTATGATGAAATTGAGGAGAGAATCAAATTTACAATTTTTTGATTAATTGCACTTTTAATGTGTAGAATTTGTATAATGATGTTGCAATCCCATTTTAATGGACTAGTGACATTATATGCAAATATTCAGCAGTAGGAACAAAATGTAAATTGCTGAGAAGAGGAACTGGATATTATTACAGTACCCTTGGATGCCTCTGCAAAATAGGTGAAACAGCAGTCGAAGGATTATGAGCCTGATTTACCGGCTTCATCGTGCCCTACTTGGTGACGCGACGAGGTAGTTGAATCTTGCGAAATTCGCAATGCTGAGTCGTCTCGCGAGATTCAACTGAACCTCACGAAACGTCACGACTTGACTCTCACCCGCGCTGGGCGGGATCCAGATATTTTAAATATGCATGCGCTGGATTGTCCTGGCGCCCGGGAACTAATGGTCTCCCCAGCGAGGCATCGACCGGGCGCTGTTTTATGTTGGGCGACACAAACGTGGACCAGGCATAATGGAACCTGGGGGGAGGCCTCCAGGGCCATTGGAGACGCATGGGTGGTAGAGGACAGGGAAGGGTGGCGCTGTGGATCTCCCTCTGGCACCTGGGCACCTTGGCACTGCCAGCCTGGCACCATAGCACTGCCACCGTGCAGTGCGAAGGTGCCTGGGTGGCAGGGGCACTGCCAGGGTGCCCAGATGGCAGTGCCCAGGTGCCAGGGTGGCACTGCCAAGAGTCTGGCCCTGAGGGAGGCTATGCCCATGAAAGGGGGAGTATGGGGGCGATGAAGGGTTGGGGGGTATCGAGTGGGAGTCCCGAAAGGGGAGGTGGCGAAGCCCAAAAGGAAGGGTGGGGACACCTTGAAAGGGGGACCCTCAGTGATACCATCTTTGGGTGTCCTCACTTGGGGGGGTGTAGGGTAATGTCCCTGTGTGCAGGGGAGTGGGGGCGTGACATTGCCCGAAGAATGGGGTCTGGAGGACCCTCAAGCCGATCGGAGCACCCTTTCAAAATGACTGCTTGATCTCTGAGGAGCTGGTCTGAGGAATTCAGCTCCGCAGAGATGAAAACATTTATAAGTGTGGGCTTGACTGGGGAGAAACTCCCCAAGGCCCAAAATAATGGCCGCCATCCATCGGCCACGCTACATCAGAAAAGCCGATAATAGCTGTGAGACCCCATTCCTGGGATCTACCCGGCTCGCCCGCTTGCGAGATTCAACACGATCTTGCGAGATGTTGCGATGCAAATACCACCGCAATGGACGGGATCACTTTTTGGCAAATCTACATATTAGAGCAAGACCGTATGCCTCACGTGCAGATTCCCGAGGTACCTGAGGCTTTGGGATTCAACCCCTTTGCCTCAGAGAACTCGGGCGAGCGCCGTTCAGCACTGGTCCCCACAAATGGGGACCAGATGGAACGGCACTCGGGTTGCCCAGGGGTTTGGAGGTCCCCAGCTGCATGCCCTTTGGGCGAGATGGTGCCCGGGACTGCTGGTGCCACCTGGGTACCCTGGAAGTGCCAGCCTGGCACTTTGGCAGTGCCAACCTGCCATCCCGGCAGTGCCCATGTTAGCTGGCAATACCACCGTGGTACCTCGGCAGTGCCAGGCTAGGGCCAAGGTGGCATTATTTGTGCGTGTGAAATTGGGCCAGGGTTGCCCGGCATGTGGGTGTTTGGGGTGGGGGTGGGCGGCGGGGGCAGAGCGGTGCGAAGATCCTTCCATGTGCGTTTGGGCTGGTGGGAGAGGGGTCGGAGATCATTCTGGGGACCTTTGAGATCCTAAAAATGGCACCCCGATCTCTCGCTACACTGGGGAATTCTGGCGAACATGGGGGTATTCAAAAAGTGCCACAGCCTTTTTGTAGTCATGGAGAATTTTATTTTTTCTTACATGGATTAGGACTTTACAGCAGGGACAATTTGTGTAGGAAGAAATTTATGAAGATAGCTCAAGAATCTTTCCTTAAGCAGCAGGTGAGAGAACTCTTAGCAGGGAAGACAATCAAGAAGGAATAATAAAGCAGCGTTGAAGGAAATATTTAAGATCTAGCCATCAAAGTTGTTAATTTTCAGATTAATATGAGAACAAAATAGCTGTTATAAATTTATTCATTTGGATTTTAGACTAACAGACTAAGGAAATAAAATGCTGCATGAGGGGATTAGATGAGAAGAACTATTCAAAAGGAAGAAAATAAAGAAGAAGTGTTAGTGCCTTAAGGAGACTTTTTTTACATTGTAAAGTCTGTTTTACCCAGAAACGGGGGCAGCACGGTAGCATTGTGGATAGCACAATTGCTTAACAGCTCCAGGGTCCCAGGTTCGATTCTGGCTTGGGTCACTGTCTGTGCGGAGTCTGCACATCCTCCCCGTGTGTGCGTGGGTTTCCTCCGGCTGCTCCGGTTTCCTCCCACAGTCCAAAGATGTGCGGGTTAGGTGGATTGGCCATGATAAATTGCCCTTAGTGTCCAAAATTGCCCTTAGTGTTGGGTGGGGTTACTGGGTTATGGGGATAGGGTGTAGGCGTTGACCTTGGGTAGGGTGCTCTTTCCAAGAGCCGGTGCAGACTCGATGGGCCGAATGGCCTCTTTCTGCACTGTAAATTCTATTCTATTCTATTCTAAACAAGTCGGCAAGTAACAGCAACATAAATCAAAAAGTAAGTAATGGAAGGCAGAATGGAATAAGAGAGGTAAGGTGCATTTTGAGATTTACAGGGAGAAATAGGATGGGGAGAGCCATGAAATCAAGCAAAGATTCTCAAAACTGATGAGATGTAAAGAGGGAATACGAGTAGAACATAGTGAACAATATAAAGCACAATAAGACAGTATTTTAAACATATCAAGAACAAGTGGAGGATATCATGGAGACTTGGCATTTGAGCAATGGAAGTGATAGAATTACAATATCACTGGGTCTTGATGGTTTTTACTACTGAAAGTAGAGTAGAAAAGGTACTGGAGTTGAGGGACGGACAAGGGCACAGAGAACGGACCAAAACCTGTTAGAATCACAAGGAAAGGCATGTTAGAATGGTTTAGGAAGCTGAAGATGAACAAGGCCAAAGATCCTGATGTTTTTGTCCAAGGCTCTGGAGGAGTTGGCTGATGTCACTGATATCTTCCAAACTCATTGAATTACGTCCTAAAAGATTGGAAAATAACAAATATGACTCCATTTTTAAATAAGATCTTAATAAATAGGAGCAGGAGTAGCCCCAGCAGGGTGCAGGGCAGAGTATCCCAATGGTACAACTCACTTTATCCCCAGTACTGGTGCCAGTGCCCCATGCATTTAAAAAAATAATTTGTTCATGGGGTGTGGGCGTCGTTGGCTGGGCTACCATTTATTGCCCATCCCACATTTCATGGATCTGGAGACACATGTAGGCCAGACCAAGTAAGGACGACAGATTTCCTTCCCAGGTGGGTTTTTACGACAACCTACAATGGTTTAATGGTCACCTTTAGACTTTTAATTCCAGATTTTTTATTGAATTCAAATTTCACCATTTGCCATGGCGGAAGTCGAACCCGAGTCCCCAAAGCATGACTCTGGGGCCGGATTCTGTGATCCTGAGGCTAAGTGTTGACGCCGTCGGAAACGCCGTCGCATTTCTCGACGACGTCAACACCGCCTCAGGATCAGCAATTCTGGGCCCTGCAGGGGGCCAGCACGGCACTGGAACGATCCACGCCGCTCCTGCTGCCGATCCTGGTGTGAACTGGGTGCCGCGGGGTCCGCGCATGTGCAGTGGCACCGGCGCCAACGCGCGCATGTCCAATGGCTCCCTTCTCCGATCCGGCCCCGACGCAACATGGCGCAGGGCTACAGGGGCCGGCGCGGAAGAAAGGAGGCCCCCAGATGAGAGGCCAGCCCGCTGATCGGTGGGCCCCTGATCGCGGGCCAGGCCACATCGGAGGCTCCCCCCGGAGTCCGTCCCCCCCCCCCAGGCTGGCCCCGGACCCTCCCACGCCGAGGTCCCGCCGGCTGAGAGCAGGTGTGAACGGCGCCGGTGGGACTCAGGTTTTTTTACGATGGCCGCTCGGTCTTTCCTGGGCCGAGAATAGGCGGGGGGGGGGGGGCCGCGTAGAGCAGCCCTCGACCGGCGCTGCGCCAACCACGCAGTCAGCAATGGTGCCAGCGGAGAATCGCATCGGGGCGGCGTGGCGCGATTTGTGCTGGTCGCGGGGATTCTCCGGCCCGGCCCTGGGCTGAGAGAATCCCGCCCATGGTCTCTGGATTACTAGTCCAGTGACAATACCACTATGCCACTGCCTCCCAATGATTGAAACCCAATACTCCTATACCAGTCTTTCAGCCACACCTTCAACTCTCTGATATTATTCACCCTATTTCAATTCACTTGCGGCTCAGGTATCCAGAGTTTATTACCTGTTGGACAATTAGAAGAGCTGAGGCTTCTCCATTGCTGCCTTCTGGATCCTAATATCTGCCTCTCTTACAGTCATACCCTCTTGTCCTTGACTGCGAACCAAATCTGAAGAATCCAGTCTAAGGCATGTGACTGCCTCTTGGAAAAAAAGGTGTCCGGGTAACTTCACCCCATCTCACCAATGCATTGTTGTGTCTGAAACTCAGATTGCATCTCATCAACTCCAAACCCAAGTTTCTAAAGCTACAGATGTGGTTGCCTTGAAACCACAGTACCCTTATGCCAAAGCTGCAACACACTACCTGTCCTGCTATTTATATTTTATTTCATTTGGCTAATTAGGTCACTAGATCAGCAATATTACTCAAAGATTATCTGAACAATCAAGGAGAAACTCAATTTATTGACCTGTATATCTTGTCTTGATTTTAGGGAAACTGTTTGAGAATTTGATGATGCACAAGCACCATCAGAGACAGATTGTGGGCCTAGTTTCAGAAGGGCAAGTTCTACCTGACCAATTTACTGGATATTTTTTAGGCGATTGCAGACCTAGGGCGAGATTCTCTGACCCCCCCCCCGCCGGGTCGGAGAATCGCCAGGGGCTGGCGTGAATCCCGCCCCCGCCGGTTGCCGAAGTCACCGGCACCGGAGATTCGGTGGGGGCGGGAATCGCGCCGCGCCGGTTGGCAGGCCCCCCCGCTCGATTCTCCCGCCCGGATGGGCCGAAGTCCCGCCGCTAAAATGCCTGTCCCGCCGGCGTAGATTAAACCACCTACCTTACCGGCGGGACAAGGCGGCGTGGGCGGGCTCCGGGGTCCTGGGGGGGGCGCGGGGCGATCTGGCCCCGGGGGGTGCCCCCACGGTGGCCTGGCCCGCGATCGGGGCTCACCAATCCGCGTGCGGGCCTGTGCCGTGGGGGCACTCTTTCCACCATGGCGGACGCAGAAGAGACTTCCTCCACTGCGCATGCGTGGGAATGCCGTCAGCGGCCGCTGACGCTCCCGCGCATGTGCCGCCCGGAGATGTCATTTCCGCGCCAGCTGGCGGGGCACCAAAGGCCTTTTCCGCCAGCTGGCGGGACGGAAATTTGTCCGGCGCCGACCTAGCCCCTCAAGGTTGGGGCTCGGCCCCCAAAGATGCGGAGCATTCCGCACCTTTGGGGCGGCGCGACGCCCGTCTGATTTGCCCGTTTTGGGCGCCAGTGGGCGGACATCGCGCCGTTTCCGGAGAATTTCGCCCCTAGAGTGAGATATTAGTGGTTACTTTCATGGATTTTAGGAAGAAGTTTGAAGCTGTCCGACATAACAATGATTCACAAGGGATAGACAACAAAATAATTAACTGAATAATGGCAGACTTGATGCAAAAGAAGATAAAGGCCAGTTACTTTGACAGTCACTGTAGAGGAGATTTCAAAGGATAGATTGCTTTAATTTAATTTAAACAGATAAACCATGGCAGGAGTGTTCAAAGTCTTGGTTTGCTCATCTTGCTCCATGTGGCAGACTGGGACAGTTCCAGTTCCCTGGGTCAGCATGTGTGCGGGAAGTGTCTCCAGCTACAGTTGCTGGAAGCTCGAGTTTCAGAGCTGGAGCGGCGGTTGGGGACACTGGGGAGCATCTGCGAGGCAGAGAGTATCGTAGATAGCACGTATAGAGAGGTGGTCACCCCGCAGGCTCAGACTCTGCAGGCAGGAAGGGAATGAGTGACCGCCAGACAGAGCAAGAGAGATAGGCAGGTAGTGCAGGAATCTCCTGTGGCAATTCCCCTGCAAAACTGATATACCGTTTTGGATGCTGTTCGGGGGAATGACCTCTCAGGGGAAAGCAGCAGCAGCCAAACTCGTTGCACCACGGTTGGTTCTGCTGTAGAGGGGAGAGGTAAAAAGTGTGGGAATGCAATAGTTATACATGTAGAACACAGGGAACTTAGAAGAAAGTTAAGAAATAGGACCTCCAAGGTCGTGATCTCAGGATTACTATCTATGTCACATGCTAGTCAGAGTAGAAATGACAGGATCTGTTGGATGAATACGTAGCTGAAGAGATGGTATCAGGGGGAGGGTTTCAGATTCCTGGGGCATTGGGACCGGCTTTGGGAGAGGTGGTATCTGTCCAATTGGACGGGTTACACCTGGACAGGACTGAGATTGATGTCCTAGGGGGAGTGTTTTCCAGAGCGGTTGGGGAGTGTTTAAACTAATATACCAAGGGGATGGAACCTATTTAAGGAATCCGCGAAGGAGGGATCAGGGACAAAAATGAAAGGTAGAAAGGGGAATAAGAAAAATGATAGGCAAAGAAACCAAGGACAAATTTAAACAGGGCTGTAGTGAAAAATATTCTGAGCAAGACAAACCATGTTAAAAAGACAAACTTAAGGCTTTGTGCCTTAATGCGCAGAGCATTTGCAATGAAGTGGATGAACTAATCGCACAGATAGATGTAAACGGGTACGATATAATTGGGATTATGGAGACATGGCTGCAGGGTGACCAGGCATGGCAACTGAATGTCCCAAGGTATTCAGTATTTAGGAAGGACAGGCAAAAAGGAAAAGGTGGTTCAGTGGCATTGCCTGGTTAAAGAGGAAATTAACACAATAGTAAGAAAGAATATTAGCTCTGACAATTGGAGTCTGTATGGTAGAGTTGAGAAATACCCAAGGGTCAAATATCACGAGTGGGCGTCATATATGGACCCCCAAACTGCAGTGGTGATGTTGGGAATAGCATTAAACAGGAAATTAGAGATGCATGTGATGAGGGAGTATCTGTGATCATGGGTGATTTTAATCTGCACAGAGATTGGGCAAATCAAATTAACCACAGTAATGTAAAGGAGGAATTCCTGGATTGTATACGGGATGGTTTTCTTGACCAATATGTGGAGGAACCAATTAGAGAGCAGGCCATCTTAGACTGAGTACTGTGCAATGAGAAGTGAGTTATTACTAATGTAGCTGTGCCAGACCCTTTGGGGATGAGCGACCACAACATGATAAAAATTCTATCAAGTTGGAGAGTGAAGTAGATGATTCAGAGACTAGAGTGCTGAATCTTAATAAAGGAAACTATGAAGATATGAGGCGTGAGTTGTCCTTGATAGATTGGGGAGAGTTACTTAAAGGGATGCCAGTGGATAGGCAATGGCAAACATTCAATGAACGCATGGAGGAACTACAACAACTGTTAATTCCTGTCTGGCACAAAAGCAAAATGGATAAGAGGGCCAATCCATGGCTTACAAAGGAAATTAGAGATAGTATCCGATCCAAGAAGAAACATACAGATTGGCCAAGAAAAATAATAGATCTGAGGATTGGGAGCAGTTTAGAATTCAGCGAAAAAGTACTCTGGGATTGATTAAAAAGGAGAAAATACAGTACGAAAGTAAGTTTGCAGAGAACATAAAGACTGACACTAAGAGTTTCTAAAAATACGTCAAGAGAAAGAGATTGGTGAAGACGAATGTAGGTCCCCTACAGACAGAAACAGGGGAACATAAAATAGGGGACAAAGAAATGGCTGAGCAGCTGAATACATACTTTGGTTCTGTCTCCACAAAAGAGGGCACCAATCAAATACCAGAAATGTTGGAGAATGCAAGGTTTAGTGAGAGGGAAGAATTGAGGGAGATCAGTATTAGTAGCGAAATGGTGCTGGGGAAATTGATGGGATTGAAAGCTGATAAATCCCCAGGCACTGATAATCTACATCCCAGAGTACGTTAGGAAGTGGCTCCAGAAACAGTGGATGCATTGGTGGTCATCTTCCAGGATTCTATAGACTCTGGAGCAGTCCCTGCAGATTGGAGGATAGCTAATGTCACTCCAATATTCAAAAAGGGAGGTAGAGAGAAAACAGGGAATTATAGACCAGTGAGCCTTAAGCCTAGCATCAGTAGTGGGGACAATTCTTGAATCCATTATCAAGGACTTTATAGCGGAGCATTTAGAAAACAGTGGAAGGATCAGACAGAGTCAGATTGGATTTAAGGAGGGGAAATCATGCTTGACAAATCTATTGGAATTCTTTGAAGATGTAACTGGTAGAGCTGACAAGGGGGAGCCAGTCGATATGGTATATTTGGACTTTCAGAAAGTGTTTGACAAACTCCTGCATAAGAAATTATTGTGTAAATTTAAAGCACATGGGATTGGGGGAAGTGTATTGAGAAGGATGGAAATCTGGTTGGCAGAAAGGAAACAAAGAGTAGGAATTACCGGGTCCGTTTCAATTTGGCAGGCAGTAACTAGTGGGGTGCCACAAGTGTTGGGACCCAGCTATTCAATATATATATTAATGATTTGAACGAGGGAACAAAATGTAACATCTCAAAGTTTCTAGATGATACCAAGTTGGGTGGGGGGGTCAACTTTGATGAAGATGCAGAGATCCTTCATAATGATCTGGACAGGTTGGGCGAGTGGACAAATCAATGGCAGATGCAGTATAATTTGGATAAGTGTGAGGTTATTCACTTTGGAAGCAAAAACAAGAAGACAGATTACTACCTGAAGGTTATAAATTGGGAGAGGGGAGTGTGCAGCGGGACCTGGGTGCCCTTGTTCACCAGTTGTTGAAGGTAAGCATGCTGGTGCAGCAGGCGGTAAAGAAGGCAAATGGTATGTTGGCTTTCATTGCAAGAGGTTTCGAGTTCAGGAGCAAGGATGTGTTGCAATTATACAGGGCTTTGGTGAGGCCACACTTGGAGTATTGTGTGCAGTTTCGGTATCCTTTTCTGAGGATGGATGTTCTTGCTCTCGAGGGAGTGCAGCGAATGTTTACCAGACTGATTCCAGGGATGGCGGGATTGGCGTATGAGGAGAGATTGACTAAATTAGGAAAGTTTTTGCTGGAGTTCAGACGAATGAGGGGGGGATCTCATAGAGACTTATAAAATTCTAACAGGACTAGATAGGGTGGATGCAGGGAGATGTTCCCAATGGTGGGTGTGTCCAGAACCAGGGGTCACAGTCTGAGGATTCAGGGTAGATCATGTAGGATGGAGATGAGGAGGTATTTCTTCACCCAGTGGTGAGCCTGTGGAATTCATTCCCACAGGAAGTAGTTGAGGCTAAGACATTGAATATATTTAAGAGGTGGCTAGATTTGGCACTTGGGGTGAATGGGATCAAGGGTTATGGGGAGAAAGCAGGATTAGGCTATTGAGTTGGGTGATCAGCCATGATCATGACGAATGGTGGAGCAGGCTCGAAGGGCCGAATGACCTCCTCTTCCTATCTTCTATGTTTCTATATTTACATCAGTGGTCTTTTTGGGCATAATTATGTCACTATGTGTATAGGTTGTACTTGCAATTTATATTGGTTATTGAACTTAGCAAAATGACGACAGAAGAATTACTGTGGGAAAATGTTGTTTTAAATTCCAAACTCATTTTTTTGTAAAACATTTTAAGGTATTTATAATAATAATAATAACAGTAAATTAATTTCCAAACTTAATTACATATGAGAAGCTTTTTCTAAATTTTGCAGAACCCTTAGATGTTTTGAGAGTTTGAAAAAGGTGCTAGCACTGCTGGAAAAAAAGTTATATTTTCAAAAATGTATATTTTGTTTGAATTATGGTGGTTTTGTCAGATTTTATATTAGTGAAAACATGAGTGAAAATGTTATCCATAACATGGATAATGATCGCATCTTAAATAAGTGTGAATCGTTCATAATTTTTCTTAATTGTCAAGGGATAATAGTGTCATAGTTTAAATCATTCTATTGGCCAGAATTCTCCGGCTGATAGGATTCACTTTTCCCGCTGGCGGTGCACCCTCTCCAGCGGGTTTCCTGGCAGGGTGAAGTGGTTTCAGTGGGAAATCCCATTGACAAGTGGCGGGAAGATAGAATCCCTCCGTCAGTAAACAGCATTCGTTCAGGAAACATGCGGCTGAGGGACCGGAGAATCCCACTCATATTATATCCAGAATTTTTCAGGCTATCACTTCATTGCAATTGAGCCACATTTGTGACTTTTTATGTGCATCCTGGAATGAGAAAGAGTAATTTTTAGACAGTATTACATGTCATCATAGATTCTTGTGATGCAAAGAGGCCAATTCTCTGTAGGGCAGAACATACTGAATCCTGTTAATCTGCATTTATGTTTGTTTTGGATCTGTAAGCATTCACCTCTTACCGTGCATTGACCTTGCAGTTCATCATTGTCTGTTCTTAGATTCAAAAAGGCAAACTTCATGGAAGCATTGATGTTGGACTGTCAGTGATGTCAATCAAAAAGAAGGCACGTAGAATAGACCTTGACACAGAAGAACATATCTACCATCTGAAGGTATTTAAACATGGAAATGAAGAAATCTATTTATTATTTATAGGTTGGTAAATATAAAATCATAAGAAATAGGAGCAGGAATAGGCCACACTGCCAATTGAGCCTGTGCCACCAATAAATAACATAATTGCTGATCTGATTGTGTCTTTATTTCCACTTTGTTGCCTATTTCATATAACTTTTGACTCCTTGTAGATCAGAAATCTGTCCAGTTCAGCCTTAAATATATGGTAAATGACCCACCCTCCATTGCTGTCTGTGGAACAGAATTCCAAAGACTAACAACACTGTGCGGGAAGAAATTCCTCCTAATCAGTCATAAATGGGAAACCCCTTATTTTTAAACTGTGCCCCCTAGTTCTAGATTCCCCTATGAGAGAAACATCCTTTTAGCATCCACCGTAGAATCTTATATGTTTCAATAAAATCACATCTCATTTTTAAAAACTCCAGTGAATATAGACCAACTTGTTCAGCCTTTCCTCAAGACAAACTCCTTTATCCCAGGAATCAGCCTTTTGAACCTATTCTGAACTTCTTCCAATGCAAGTATATCCCTCCTTAAGTATTGAGACATAAACAATATGCAGTACTCTAGGTGAGGTCTCACCAATGTCTTGTACAGTTTTCGCAGGACTTCTTACTTCTATACTCTGTCCCTCGTGCAATGAAGGTGAGCATTCCATTTACCTTCCTAATTAGCTATCGTACCTGCATGCTATGTTACGTAGTCCGCTGCACTGCAGCATACTGCAAAGTCTCTCTCTATTTAACTGATATTTTGCTTTTCTATTTTTCCTGCCAGAGTGGACAACCTCACATTTTCTCACATACTCCATCTGCCTATTTTTTGCCCACTCATTCAACATGCCTATATCCCTTTGGACAATTTTTATATCCTCCTCACAACTTGCTTTCCCACCAATCTTTGTACCATCAGCAAATTTAGCTACAATACATTTGGTTCACTCATCTAAGTCATTAATATAGGTCATAAATAGTTCAGGCCTCAGCACTGATCCTTGACACACTCAAGCCCTTAAAGTTTGTCACCTGCAAAAGATCTATTTAGCCTGACCATTTGTTTTCTGTTAGCTTACAAATCCTCAATCAACATGCTAATATATCACCGCCAATGCTGTGAAATTTTATCTTGCACAGCAACCTTATTGACTGTCTTTTGGAAGTCCAACTACACCATATCTACTACTGCATCTTTATTCACCCTGCATCTTACATCCAAATCTAATGAATTTGTGAAACACAAATTGTTTTTCACAAAATCATGTTGGCTCTGCCTGATTGAATTACAATTTTCTAAATATGTTTTTGCTACCTCTATAATAATTGATTCTAGTATTTTCCCAATGCCAGATGTTAGGCTAGCTGGCCTATGGATTCCTGCTTTCTGTCTCCCTTTTGGAATTTTAGAAGATTACAACTAATGAATCCACTATCTCTGCAGCCACTTCTTTTAAGACCCGAGGATGAAGGCCATAAGGTCCAAGGACTTGTCAGCCTTCAACCCTATTAGTTTTCTTTGTACTTTTTCCTCTAGTGATCATGATAATTTTATGTTCCCCCTGTTTTGCCCCTTTTCTCCTGTTCTTGAGATGCTTCTAGTGTTTCCTACTGTGAAGACAGATACAAAATATTTGTTCAAAGTCTTTGTCATTTCCTTGTTTCCCCATTATCAATTCCAAAATTAAGGTTCCAATGCTCACTTTAACTATTAGTATCCTTTTTATGTTCTTGTAGAAGCTTTTACTGTCTGCTTTTATGTTTTTTCTCATACTCCAATTTCTCCTTTTTTTTTTTGGGTCACCCTTTGCTGGTTTCTGAAGTTTTCAAAATATTCCGGTCTATCACTTATTTTTGCACAGTACGAAGTCTTACAACACCAGATTAAAGTCCAACAGGTTTGTTTCGATGTCACTAGCTTTCGGAGCGTTGCTCCTTCCTCAGGTGAATGAAGAGGTATGTTCCAGAAACACATATATAGACAAATTCAAAGATGCCAGACAATGCTTGGAATGCGAGCATTAGCAGGTGATTAAATCTTTACAGATCCAGAGATGGGGTAACCCCAGGTTAAAGAGGTGTGAATTGTGTCAAGCCAGGACAGTTGGTAGGATTTCGCAGGCCAGATGGTGGGGGATGAATGTAATGCGACATGAATCCCAGGTCCCGGTTGAGGCCGCACTCATGTGTGCAGAACTTGGCTATAAGCTTCTGCTCGGCGATTCTGCGTTGTTGCGCGTCCTGAAGGCCGCCTTGGAGAACGCTTACCCGGAGATCAGAGGCTGAATGCCCTTGACTGCTGAAGTGTTCCCCGACTGGAAGGGAACATTCCTGCCTGGTGATTGTCGCGCGATGTCCGTTCATTCGTTGTCGCAGCGTCTCCATTAATATTATTTTTGCAGCATTGCACACCTTTCATTTCAACTTGATACCATCCTTAACTTCCTTAGTTAACCAAGGATGAAGCACCCTTCTTATAGAGTCTTTGGGCATAATCTAATGGAAAAGTTGCTGAGAGTGGTAGCATGTGGGAATTGCCAGATGTTTCCCAATGGCCGACCCGGTGAGGCCGTCACTGGTATCTAACGTTAATTAGGGCATTTAAAGATACCCCATGGGCCTCACATTGGAAAAGACTGTCCAGTCAGTTGATTCGCCAGGACTGCGTTCGGCAGCTCTTAAGCTGATCCCGCAGAGCCCGAATCCGATCCCCACAGCAACCATTGCACTAGCTTCAAGTTTTTAAGTAGGTGTACTAAACGACACCCATGTGACCACTTGGTAGGGAGCTGGTTGGATCACGGGAGATCATTCAATAGGGGGTCCTTCCCATTAATTGGCCTTAATTGGTGATTATTGGTTTCTCACCATTCCTCGGTGGGATCTGGACCTCGCCACTGGGAGTGGGCCGGTTAGATCGGAAACTGATTGGCGCCCAGCTTGGGTCCGATTTCGGCATCTCCTGTGATCTAACCGTATGCATGGATTCATGACTGGCATTCTCAATAGAATATTTCTTTGTCAATAGAATATTTCTTTGTTAAGAATTATGAAATAAATGTCTGCAACAGCCTTTCTACCATTCTCTACCTGTGAAGAGGATGCAGAGATGCTTCAGCATGATTTGGAAAGACTGAGTGAGTGGGCATATGCATGGCAGATGTAGATAAATGTGACGTTATCCACTTCAGTTGCAAAAATAGAAAGGCAGATTATTTGAATGGGTGTAAATTGACAGAGGCGGGTACTCAATGAGACCTTGGTGTCCTCATGCATCAGCCGCTGAAAGTAAGCGCGCAGGTACAGCAGGCATAAAGAAGGCAAACGGTATGTCGGCCTTCATAGCGAGAGGATTTGCTATAGGAATAGGGATGTTTTACTGCAATTGTATAGGGCATTGGTCCGGCCACACCTGGAGTGGTGTGTGAAGTTTTGGTGCCCTTATCTGAGGAAGGATGTTCTTGCTACGGAGGGAGTGCAGCAATGGTTTAGCAGGCTAGTTCCAGGGATGGTGGGAATAAGTTGGTTAGAATATAGAACATAGAGCATACAGTGCAGAAGGAGGCCATTCGGCCCATCGAGTCTGCACCAACCCATTTAAGCTCTCACTTCCACCCTATCCCTGTAACCCAATAACCCCTCCTAACCTTTTTGGCCACTAAGGGCAATTTATCATGGCCAATCCACCTAACCTGCACGTCTTTGGACTGTGGGAGGAAACCGGAGCACCCGGAGGAAACCCACGCAGACACAGGGAGAACGTGCAGAGTCCGCACAGACAGTAACCCAGCAGGGAATCGAACCTGGGACCGTGCCACTGTGAAGCCACAGTGCTATCCACTTGTGCTGCCCACGGAATATATTCATTGGAGTTTAAAAGAGCGAGAGGCGATCTCACAGAAACTTACAAAATTCTGACAGGCTTAGACAGGATAGATTCAGAAAGAATGTTCCCGATGGTGGAGGTGTCCAGAACCACGGGTCATAGTTTGAGGACTAGGGGTAAACCTTTTAGGACTGAGGTGAGGAGAAATCTCTTCACTCAGAGAGTGGTGAATCTGTGGAATTCACTACCACAAAAAGTAGTTGAGACCAAAATGTTTGCGTGATTTCATGAAGGAATTAGGTTTAGGGCTAAAGGGATGAATCACGGGATATGGGGGGAAAGGCAGGATCAGGGTATTGAATTTGATGAACAGCCATGACAATGAATGGCGGAGAAGGCTTGAAGGGCCGAATGACCTACTCCTGCTTCTATTTTCTAAATATGTTCCTATGCATCTCACCTTTTAACCTATTTACTCAGGTATCCAAAAGGTTAGGTGGGGTTGCTGGGTTACGGGGATAGGGTGGAGGTGTGGGCTTGGGTAGGGTGCTCTTTCAGAGCCGGTGTAGACTCGATGGGCCGAATGGCCTCCTTCTGCATTGTAAATTCTATGATAAATTATCTTTATTTTAAGTTTAAGGCTCTAGATTCAGACCCACAAACTCATGCTCAATTTAAAAGGGAAATTCCAGCATGTTCTGATCACTTTGATAAGAGTATCCTTTATTTTTAGGTAATTAATTAATCCTGGCTTATTACTCATTACTAGGTGTAAAATAGCCCATTCCTTGGTTAGTTACAGAATGTATTATTGTAAGAAACTGTCCTGAATCCACTCTATAAGCTCATTCTTCAAGCTACCTTTGCCAATTTGTTTTGTCCAACTATATGAAGATTGGAACTCCAATGATTATTATGGTACCGTTTCTATTGGCTCCCTTTATTTCTTGAATCATACTGGCTGTAATGTTCTTGTTGGATGGCCTGATTTATATTACAAGAACACTTGTAGCTAAAGCTATAAACAATTTATTAACATTAACTGTGGGTCAAATATATACAAAACAGATGAATAATAATATGACCATGCACAAGCAACCTCTCTCTTCCAACTCCCTAGTCAGTCTGGGGTCACCTGAATCTAACATTCACTTAGATACTGCGACTCCTAGTGGTCAGTCGGTAAATTACAACATAACCATGATATCACTACACTGTCCTATTGTGTAGCTTCTGTTCGGGGCATATAAGCTACCCCGACCAACACTTTAGCAATTTTTAAAATCTCCACCAGAGCTGATTCTATATTTTCATCCTCTGAATCAAGATCATTCCTCACCATTGTACTGATCTCATGCTTTATTAACAGAGCTTTCTTTTCCTTTCATTCTTCTGAAATGTCAAATATTGTTGAATATTCAGGTCCCAGCCGTGTTCACTTTGTAGACATGTCGCTGCATCACACTCATTTATTTTTACTTCTGCTCTTAATTCACCTATCGTGTTACAAATGCAGTGTGTGTTTAAATAAAGAGCCTTTAGTTCTGTCCTTTTACTATTTTTTTCTACTTTGACCATGCCCTTATGTTTGTATACCCTGCTCCTTCCTGTCACACTGTGGTTACCATTACCTGTACCGCCTGTATTGCTACCATGCCTTTTTGCCTTGGCCTCCCTCTTCAACTTTCCAATTGTCCCTTCCCATGGACCCTCCACCCCCATGATTTAGTGAAAAGCCTTCTCTGCAGCCTTAGGTATACGATTTACCCGCACACTGGTCCTTGTGTGGTTCAGTTAAAGGCTGACCAAATAGTACAGCTCCCTCTTTCCCCAGTACTGGTGCCAGTGCCCCATGTATCGAAACTCATTTCTCCCACTCCAATCTTTGAGCCACACATTCAAATATGTGATTTGATTTCTGAGCATAGAAAATAGGAGCTGGAGTAGGCCATTCCGGCCCTTTGAGCCAGCTCAGTCATTGCCCTATGCCAATTTGCCCATAGCTCAAGTGGTAATCCATAGATTATTAACTTTCCCACATACCCGCAGCATAACTCCCACCCCCCTCCCACCCACCCACTTGAATGGCTCCCTGAACCTCAATAATATGAGCAATTTGCTCATCATCTCTGCAGTCCCTGCTCTTGTTCACACCAGCTGTAAGAACCTGTTGGGCCAATGTTTCTCGAGGTGCAAACACTTACTGCAGATATGGTTGCTGTGGATCATGCTGGTGTCCAGTAGACCCTACATAGAACATAGAACATAACAGCACAGTACAGGCCCTTCGGCCCACGATGTTGTGCTGACCATTTATCTTAATCTAAGATCAACCTAACCTGAACCCCTTCAATTTACTGCTGTCCATGTGCCTGTCCAAGAATCACTTAAATGTCCCTAATGACTCTGACTCCACCACCTCTGCTGGCAGTGCATTCCACGCACCCACCACTCTCTGTGTCAAGAACTTCCCTCTGACATCTCCCCTGTACCATCCTCCAATCACCTTAAAATTATGTCCCGTCGTGACAGTCATTTCCACCCTGGGGAAAGGTCTCTGGTTATCTACTTTATCCATGCCTCTCATCACCTTGTACACCTCTATCAAGTCACCCCCTCTTCCTTCTTCGCTTCAGTGAGAAAAGCCCCAGCTGCTTCAACCTTTCTTCATAAGACATGCCCTCCAGTCCAGGCAGCATCCTGGTGAATCTCCTCTGCGCCCTCTCCAAAGCATCCACATCCTTCCTATAATGAGGCGACCAGAACTGGACACAATATTCCAAGTGTGGTCTAACCAGGGTTTTATAAAGCTGCAGCAAAACCTCACGGCTCTTAAACTCAATCCTCCTGTTAATGAAAGCCAACACACTATACGCCTTCTTAACAACCCTATCAACCTGAGTGGTAACTTTGCGGGATCTATGTATGTGGACCCCAAGATCCCTCTGTTCCTCCACATTTCTGCGTGGGCTTCCTCCGGGTGCTCCGGTTTCCTCCCACAGTCCAAAGATGTGCAGGTTAGATGGATTGGCCATGCTAAATTGCCCTTAGTGTTCAAAAAGGTTGGGCGGGGTTACTGGGTTACGGGGAAGGTGGAGGTGTGGGCTTGGGTAGGGTGCTCTTTCCAAGAGCCGGTGCACACTCGATGGGCCGAATGGCCTCCTTCAGCACTGTATTCTGTGATTCCAAGAATCCTGCCTTTAACCCTGTATTCAGCATTCAAATTCGACCTTCTAAAACAAATCACTTCACATTTATCTAGGTTGAACTCCATTTGCCACTTCTCAGCCCAGCTCTGCATCCTGTCAATGTTCTGTTGTAACCTGCAACAGACCTCAACACTACATACAAGTCCACCAACCTTCGTGTCATCGACAAACTTACTAACCCACCCTTCCACTTCCTCATCAAGTCATTTATAAAAACCACAAAGAGCAGAGGTCCCAGAACGGATCCTGGCAGGACACCACTGGTCACCGACCTCCAGGCGGAATACTTTCCATCCACTACCACTTGCTGTCTTCTTTCGGCCAGCCAATTCTGTATCCAGACAGCCAAATTTCCCTGTATCCCATGCCCCCTAATTTTCTGAATGAGCCTACCATGGGGAACCTTATCAAATGCCTTACTGAAATCCATATACAATACATCCACTGCTCGGCCTTCATCAATGTGTCTCGTCACATCCTCAAAGAATTCAATGAGGCTTATGAGGCATGACCTGCCCCTCATAAAGCCATGCTAACTATCTTTAATCAAATTATGTTTTTCTAAATAATCATAAATCGTATCTCTCAGAATCCTTTCCAATATTTTGCTCATCACAGATGTAAGACTGATGGATCTGTAAGTCCCAGGGATTTCTCTATTCCCTTTCTTGAACAGGGGAACAACACTCGCCTCCCTACAATCATCCGGCACTGCTCCAGTGGAGAGTGAGGACACAAAGATCATCGCCAACGGCGCAGCAATCTCCTCCCTCGCTTCCCGTAGTAACCTTGGGCATATCTCGTCAGGCCCAGGGGACTTGTCTATCCTGATGCTTCTCAAAATTTCCAGCACATCCTCCATTTTAATATCAATCTGTTCGAGCCTATTAATCTGTTCGCGCTGTTCTCATGAGGAACAAGGTCCCTCTCTCTAGTGAATACTGAAGCAAAATATTCATTTAGAGTCTCCCTTATCTCTTCAGACTCTAGGCACAAGCTTCCTCCACTATCCCTGATTGGCCCTACTCTCACTCTGATCATCCTCTTATTTCTCACATAAGTGTAGAATGCCCTGGGGTCCCCCCATATACTTCCTGCCAGGTTTTTTTCATGCCCCCTTCTAGCTCTCCTAAGTCCATTTTTGAGTTCCTTCCTGGCTACCTTGTAACCCTCTACATGTGACAGTTGCAACACATCATCTCCCTTGCTTGAGGATGTGCAGCAAAGGTTTTCCAGGCTGATTCCGGGGATGGCGGGACTGACATATGAGGAGAGATTGACTAAGTTAGGATTGTTTTCGTTGGAGTTCAGATGAATGAGGGATGAACTCATGGAGACTTATAAAATTCTAACAGGTCCGGCATGCAAAACGACTCAAAGAGAAGTAATTTGTATACAATTTAACTTTCATCTGATACAGAAATGATTTTCTTGCTTACGGCAAACAGCTTGCATTTACTTCAAGAGTTAGAGTGGAAAAGTGAAAAATATGAAAAATAAACACTGCGAGTAAGTTAGATCAAATTATAGAATGATCCAGGAAAGAAATGGCCGTACGGACAACACGGTTATACTAAATCATATCAATCTTTAGCCATCTATCTACACCCCTATGTAATCCTAATTGGTTTGGGTTAAAATCAAATTAGTTTGATTTGACGGTTAGCTGTTAGTCTTTAATGTGCAACATTAACTTGAAATGTTTCATAAATGAATTCTTGTATGTATGATGGAATGCGATTCTATGCTGTTATCGAGACCGGCTTGAACTGACCTCTGTTGTTGCTATGCTGTTGCCATGGAGCCTGTCCTGTCCTTGGACACTGTCTTGTCAAAGTGTTTGTTTTAATCTATCAGGTTCTTCTGTGTTTCTGTTGAATTATGTGTTTTTATGTTGTAGAATTTGTGCTGTGTCATGCTGTTTTGTAAGCTGCATGTTTTGAGATGACTTGAGGTTATGAGTGAATTTAAAATGGATATTTAGTAAGACAGGGGCTTAACATTTAGCTATCTTTTACCTATTAGCTGTGTTAGGAAACAGTTAGCTTCTACAGTCCGCCCTTTTGATAAATTGAAAGATTAAGTGAGATATATCCGAATAAGATAAAAGACACCATTAATGCGATAGGATAGGTAAAAGTGCAAAGAATAACTCATTCATATTGTCATTGCAGTTTTAAACAATAGAGTGGACAAGCATTGCATTACAAGCATTTCAGCAAAAATTATTATAATTCTTAAAGAATCATTATTATAAAATAACAATTAATAAATTAATCAAATTTGATTCTACTGATTCAGTATTAATAAATTATACAATATGTTAATAATACAGTCAAATAATTGATTGATCAGTAATATTTCAACAATAGTAATGCATTTCTATTTCATCTAATGGTGGTGCAGTTGGGTTAGTGTGAATCATTCTGACAGTTGGTCCCCTGCGTTTAGCGAATAGTTCTTTGATGCACTTAACACATTGGTATGTTATGTAAATGATGAATCCAGCTACACAGGAGAATAAGATTATTCTTACTGTGGACGTTCCAGTGTGTCCCAACCACCCGCAAATTTTATCCCAGAGAGGATAACTGGGGGTGGATCAAGTTTCTTGATTTCTTTTTAAATATGTGAGGCGAGGTCTTTAACTTCTTTGAGTTATCTGGAATGAAAGTGCAACACTCCGCACCAATCAGGGCGCAGGTGCCACCTTTTTCGACTAGCACATAGTCAGTGCCATTCGATTTTGTAATGCCACGGTTCGAATTACGCGCGTTTCGTCAGAAATTCTAACCTAGGGCAGTGGCGGTGTAATCTGCTATGTTTTGTATGATGGTCGTTAGTTTACTCAATTCATTGCCCATCCTTATTTTCCAATAGAAATGAATAATTCTAGCATAAATTGCATCTCATAAGGTTATGGAACATTTATTTCTTCCAGTGGCTGGTTCTGAAACAAGGGAGGTGAGGAAAATGACGGATAGCAGGTACTAAGTATCCTAAATAGCAAGACCCTGACCAGTATTTTGGGAGCCAGGAACATGATCTATTATTACAAATAAAATAAGTCCCATTCTAAGCAGAGTATAAGTAAATATCTTCTAAGTACCCATGATCTGACAATGTTTTATTATTTGTGAGGTTGTGTATGCCTGTTATTGGTGAGGACCGTTTAATTCTTTGTAATAAATCTTGCGTACATTTATAGGCTGTGTTAACATCTAAATAATTAGTACAAACACTATTGCCCATTTTCATCCCTTTAGAGTGATCACTAATGAGGCATATTGATCCTTTTTGTTTAATATTAGTTGGGAGGCTAATATATTGAGGATTATTGTTAGGGTTATATTTAAGTTGGTGCCATCCTGAAAAGGTGTTTAGTGGATAACCTGCAGATTTCCATAAGTTAACAAGTTTCTGTAAATAAATCTTGTACCTTCCTTTTTCATATGAATATGTTCCAGAACGGACCATTACAGAGCGAGGGACACTTTGGTAGATGTACCATTCTGCTGTTTCTGAAGCATTAAAGGGAATAGTTAGAGAGGGAATACCCTCTCCTGAGTTAGTACTGAGGTGCGACAATCACCAGGCAGGAATGTTCCATTCCAGTCGGGGAACACTTCAGCAGTCAAGGGCATTCAGCCTCTGATCTCCGGGTAAGCGTTCTACAAGGCGGCCTTCAGGACGCGCGACAACGCAGAATCGCCGAGCAGAAACTTATAGCCAAGCTCCGCACACATGAGTGCGGCCTCAACCGGGACCTGGGATTCATGTCGCATTACATTCATCCCCCACCATCTGCCCTGCGAAATCCTACCACCTGTCCTGGCTTGACACAATTCACACCTCTTTAACCAGGGGTTACCCCATCTCTGGATCTGTAAAGATTTAATCACCTGCTAATGCTCACATTCCAAGCATTATCTGGCATGTTTGAATCTGTCTATATATATGTTTCTGGAACGTACCTCTTCATTCACCTGAGGAAGGAGCAGGGCTCTGAAAGCTAGTGACATCGAAACAAACCTGTTGGACTTTAACCTGGTGTTGTAAAACTTCTTACTGAGTTAGTAGGGGTTGCAATGCATACCCAACAATTGGAAATGTTGAAATTCTTAGCATATATCTTCGATGTGGAAAGGAATGTGTTCTTATTCAGTTCTGGTACAACATTTACAAAGTCAATCAAATAACTGAAAATGAATATTACTGTAAACATTTTACAAGATCTTAATATTTATATGCGCGTTTCACGTGTGATGCGTGAATCCAACTTTTCTTTCCTTTTAACTTTACAGCGGATTGGGTGGTGAGAAGGGTCACAAAGGGTCCTTCCCACTTTGATCCTAAAGGTTCTTTCTGCAGCTTTTTAACGTAAACTTCTTCACCGGGCACCAGGTCGTGCCCACCTTCTGGAGGATCTCCCCACGCAGCTAACACCTGTTGAGAGGCAGAACTAACAGCATTTGTTAGATTTTGACAAGTCAGCAAAGCATCACTCATTAAATGACAGTCTGCTTTCTGCAAATCAATAGTTCCTGGCAGAGACATTGGTCTGCCTGTGATGATTTCAAATGGACTCAGGCCTGTTCTGTGTGGTGTAGCTCTCATACTGCATAATAATATTGGCAAAGCTTGGACCCAGTTCATGCCTTCCTGGTTGTATTTAGACAGTCTTCCTTTCAAAGTTGGATTGATACGTTCCACTTGTCCTGATGATTGTGGATGATAAGGACAGTAAATTCCAGTCAATGTTTAGTAGTCTACAGACTTCCTTACAAACTGCACCTGTGAAGTGGGATTCATGGCTGAATACCTGATTCTAACCATGTCCATTTTTCTTCCATTATGCAATCATTCTGCATTTCACGTTAATCATGTAATAAGGTGGTTACTGCCAGTTTGTAAATGTGACTGAATTCCTGATGCCATTGGGAGGCACAAAGGGAGGCAGCTTCCCTTGCTGCTTGGTCTGCAAGAGCATTTCCTCTTGCTTCCATAATGTCCTCATGAGTATGGGCTTTACATTTTAGAACTGATACTTCTTTTGGTAAGGCCATAGCTTCTAGAAGATCTCGTACTTCCTTTCCATTTCGGATAGGTGTACCTGCTGTTGTGAACAATCCTCTTTTTTGCCACAGATGGCCAAACTCATGTGCTACTCCAAAACCATATCTGGAGTCAGTATAGATGTTAGCAGTTTTATCTCTTGCCACATGACATGCTTCTATTAGGGCTTTTAATTCGGCCTGCTGAGCTGATGTACCTGGGGGCAAACTTCCTTCAGCTAATACTTCGTATGGGCTTGTTACAGCCCACCCAGCTTTTTTGATACCCTTGTCAATAAAAGAGGAACCATCAGTGAATAGAACTAAATCTGGGTTCTGTAGTGTCTCTTCTTCGACCAAGCGTACTACTTCCATTTCCTCTATTATTTTCACACAGTCATGCCCTTCTCCCTCTCCTCCCTTTTGTTCCTCGGGAAGCGGGAGCAAAGATGATGGGTTTACAGGACTGGCTTTGTGAAAATATAGGTTGGGAGCTTCCAAAACTGCTGTCCATCTAGTCTATCTGGCTGATTTAACTTGTGACACTGTTCATGGATAGGAGAGAATGGACTGAGTGTGGACATATAAGGGGCTGTTTAGCACAGGGCTAAAGAGCTGGCTTTGAAAGCAGACCAAGGTAGGCCAGCAACACGGTTCAATTCCCGTACCAGCCTCCCCGAACAGGCGGCGGAATGTGGCGACTAGGGGCTTTTCACAGTAACTTCATTTGAAACCTACTTGTGACAATAAGCAATTTTCATTTCATTTAATGGTTAACTTTTGGTCTAGGACAAGCCCTGATGTTGCCATTACAGCTCGACATGTGGCTTCCATTGCTCGTAAACAGCTGCCAAATGCCAGTGCTACATTGTCAAGTTTAAGGGAATAATATCCAATTGGTCTTAACAGATCACCATGTTCCTGGGCTAGTATTGCAGTCATGTAACCATCTATTTCATGAACAAACATGGTAAAAAGTTTTCCGTTGTTTGGAATACCTAAGGCTGGTGCTGAACACAGGGCCTTTCTCAAATTTAGAAATAATTACTTTTGTTCTGAATTGAGTTCAACTGGATCTTTTGATTTCCGGTTTCCTTTTAAAAGATCATTTAATGGCTGGGATAACTTGAGTGTAAGAATCAATCCAATTTCTGTTAAAATTACAGATTCTCAAAAAATATCTTACTTCCTGAACAGTTGAGGGTTCTTTAGCTGCTTTGATGGCAGCAGTTCTGTCCTGAGTAAGTTTCCTTTTGCCTTTGGATATTTTCTGACCTAAGTAGATAACTTCTTCCTGGGAAATTTGTGCTTTGGCAAAGCTAGCTTTGTGACCATTAGTACTGAGGTGGTTCAGGACCACTTGTAGATCTTTCTCATGATCACCTTTATTGATAGAGGCTATTAGAACATCAGCTACATACTGGATAATGGTGGAAGGCAGATCAGGCAGTTGCCTGAGATGATTCTGTAGAGCCATGTGGTAAATAGTTGGGCTATTGTGAAAACCTTGCGGTAGTTTAGTCCATGTGTACTGTTGTTGATTAACTGTAAAAGCAAACCATGGTTGTACTTGCTTAGCTAGTGGTACTGATCAGAAACCATTTGCCATGTCAATGACTGAAAACTGTTGAAGGTTAGGAGTTAAAGAGTTAAAGATTGTAGATGGATCTGCTACTAAAGGAGCTTTTCTGACAATGAATTGATTTGCTCTTCTGTAGTCAATAGTAAGGCGCCACGTGCCATTGCCTTTTTTACAGGCCATATAGGGCTGTTTGATGAGCTATGAATGCGCACTAAAATACCCCTTTCTTAAAGTTGTTTTATTATAGGTAGAATGCCTTGAATTGAAATTTTATTAATAGGGTATTGTTTGGTACAAGGTGGAGTGGATCCCATAAAAGTGACTGGTTCCATTTTCAAAAGGCCACAATCATTTTTATCTTTTGCCCAAACTGGATGATTTTGTATTTCATCTTTGTTGATGTGTCTAATGTACCAGGTGATTTTTCCATTATTGAAATTGAGTGAAGAATTTAGTTGTGATAAGATGTCCATACCTAGAAGTGCTTGTGTTACCGGACCTACCCATATTGATGCCATCAGTTGATGTGGTCCAAATTCTAAAAGCAGTGGCTTAGATTGTCGAAGAGTAATAGAATCTCCTCCTGCAGCAAAAGCGTTAATTTTTCCTGCAGTTAGGGGAAAGAAAGCAGCATACTGTTCAGTAACACAGGTAAGTTCAGCTCCAGTGTCAAATAAGAAATCGATATGAATACCTCCCATTCTTAGTGAAATATATAGTCCATCATTTTTCTGTTCCAAAAGTGCATGTAGAGAAATATGGAACAAATCATCAAGAGTGGGGTTTAATAGTTTTTTGAATGATCAAACATAGAACGTCTTTCAGCTGCAGTACAGCCGTTTAACATTTCATTCATAGCATTGTCGTCATCGTGTGCGTCCCTACGTGGTTACGGTTCGTCCCTACGTGGGAACGGCGGGGAGGGTCTAGAATCAACGTACGCAAGTCTGGGTGTGTCTTGTTGGAACGTAACCCTAGGTGCTTCTTGTCTGTGCACGTTACGTGATTGTCCACGAGGTGGAAACGTATTGTAGTGATCACTGCCTACTTCATTGTCATCTCTTGACTCGATCCGTTGTTTATGATAGCATGTTGCCATCCAATGTCCTACTTTACCACAGAAAAGACATTGTGGTATTTTCTTACGTGATTTTAATGGAGCACGGGTACATGTTTGCCCTGACGCTTCTGGTGAAATTGTAGTTACTGCTGATATTCCTGCAGGTGCTGTAACAGCTGCCGCTGGAGTAGCAGGTAACACGGGTTGAATTTGAGCAACGGGTAACATAGGCTGCATTTGGGCAGGTAACATAGGCTGCATTTGAGCAGGTAACATAGGCTGCATTTGGGCAGGTACCACAGGCTGAATTTGAGCAGCTGCAGTGTTATAGATTGCTTGGTTATGCATACCGCGATCTATCTGAATGCATCTGTCAACTATGTCGCGTTAGGTACCAGCTGTGTCCCAAGTTGGTAAAATCAAATTCAAGGCATTAGAAACTTCAGGTTTAATACTGGTTATAAAAGCCGTTTTAATTGGACCTAAAGTGCTTGTGTCCCAAGTGTTAGTTTCATGTTCTAGTCTCATTCCTGAGTATTCTATTCAAGAATGTAAAAATCGTTCTTCGAAATCCTGAATATCTTCAGTATATTTTTGAATGCAAGATGTGATTTTAGACCAATCGGTTCTCGGAGGGCGAAATTTTAATAGCCAATTCTTGACTGCTAGCCAACCAGCTTCTAAATTTTGCAAATCATCTCCAAGGACAACTTCTACCTCTGTTCCAAGAGTTGCACTGGCACGAGTGCCTACCATAATAGTCAGAATTTGTACTCCATCAAATGGGTGGAGATGGTAAATGGATTGCAATCTGTGAAGTTGATCCCATGTGGTCATACCACCCCTTTTTGGGTGTTGAAAATCTTTAGACCATCTGTCAATTTTTTCAGGGCCTGCTAAAGAGGCTAATCAAATCAATATAGAATTTTGCATTCTAGGAAATTTTGTTTCATCACTATCTTCATCTGATTCAACTGGCAAATGAAATTTAGATTTAGATTTAGTCCTGACACTTGATCTCGGCTGTGGAATTGGAGCTGATTGTACAACTGGGGCTGCTTTTGAATTGGAGCTGATTGTGCAACTGGAGCTGCTTGTTGAATTGGAGCTGATTGTGCAACTATTTGAGAAACAGGAATTGTTTGTGAAATTGAATTTAGAGGTGAAACTGGATTTGGAACTGTGTTGCTTAGAGTACTTACTTCAGCATCAGAAGTAACATTCACGTTTGTGCTTCGGTTTAAATTATAAGCTGCAAGACTATCTGTCAAGTGTCCTTTAAAATTGTTCATTTCACCTTCCAAAATACATCTTTCTTCGATTAACTTGCAATTTTCAATTTCGACTTGCTCAGTTTTTGTCTTTAACTGTTGGTTTTTTGACTCTGTTTCAATAACTTTACGTTGCAATTCTCCAATTTGAAAAGATTGTTGCTGAACTTTAAAGGTTTAGTTTTCCAGTAATGTTTTAATCTGATCATAATACTCAAGTTTAGATTTTGCATCTCGTAATTCCTCAACAACTGCGGCTAGTTGATCTTTAGTGGACTTAAGGTCATGATCGCTTTTATTTTTAACAGTTGCTTCTTGCTGTCTGCAAGCTGTGCATTATTGCAAGAGACCATTTTGCATGTTCTTCACCATACAAGCGTGTGGTTTTTCCCCATGCCCTCGTGATATTATCGAGGGACCACTGTCCTCTGGGAATATCATATTTTGATTCAATTTTTCTTGAAATTTCACATAGTCCAAAACGAATCAAAGATCCAAAATCACCCAATATATCGTCATAGAGACATCCGGTACAGCGCTACCTTCCTTGTAAGTTGTGGGAAGTAGTTCTTCGCCGGTTAAAGGTTCTGAATCTATTTTTCCACCATAAATTCAACCTTACACCTGATTTCTTGGTCGCCAACTGTGTGTAATCTGTGTACACTACCGTGACTATTTTTTCAGCCCCGTTTTATTTTAGTTTCAACAACCGGCACTCGATTGAATTAACGCAGTCTATAAAAATGTCCTCTCTAGGTGTCGAAGCACTGCTTGATGCAGCTTTAAGACTTTTAATGGGTGAAAAAGATGTTTCTTACCCCAGTCTAGCCGTTTTTCTTTGGGTCTTCCGTCCATCTGGGCTTCCGTCAGCGGTACGATCGTTCGTCTTCCGAAATATTCTCCCCGATCATCTCCGACTCGTTCCGAAGGTTTCTGAACCTCTCCGATTTCGTCCAATGTCGTCTGATTTCGTCTCAGAGCTCCTCCCCTTTTGCCGAACTATGCCAGTTGTAGAGATCTACCATGCAGGTCTAGTGGCACTTGCGAACACTAAAACTTAGTAGAAATTTGAGTGAACACTTCTCGGGTGCAGATAAGAATCGTTTATTGTCTTCTATTTGATCACAATTGAGAATCACTTAAATCTTATTCTCTAATAAGTCCGGCATGCAAAAGGATGCAAAGAGAACTAATTCGTACACAATTTAATTTTCAAATGATACAGAAATTATTTTCTTGCTTACGGCAAACAGCTTGCATTTACTTCAAGAGTAGAGTGGAAAAGTGAAAATATGAAAAATAGAGACAGCGAGTAAGTTAGATCAAAGTATAGAATGATCCAGGATAAAAATGGCCGTACGGACCACCACGGTTATACTAAATCATATCAGTCTTTAGCCATCTATCTACACCCCTATGTAATCCTAATTGGTTTGGGTTAAAATCAAATGAGTTTGATTTGACGGTTAGCTGTTAGTCTTTAATGTGCAACATTAACTTGAAATGTTTCATGAATGAATTCTTGTATGTGTTATGAAAAATGAAAATGAAAATCGCTTATTGTCACGAGTAGGCTTCAATGAAGTTACTGTGAAAAGCCCCTAGTCGCCACATTCCGGCGCCTGTTCGGGGAGGCTGGTACGGGAATTGAACCGTGCTGCTGGCCTGCCTTGGTCTGCTTTAAAAGCCAGCGATTTAGCCCAGTGAGCTAATGCGATTCTATGCTGTTATCGTGACCAGCTTGAACTGACTTCTTGCTGATTTAGCTGTTATCAACATTGAGAACAATGGTGCCTGAATATTACCATGTCGTTGCTATGCTGTTGCCATGGAGCCTGCCCTGTCCTTGGACACTGTCTTGTCAAAGTGTTTGTTTTAATCTATCAGGTTCTTCTGTGTTTCTGTTGAATTATGTGTTTTTAATGTTGTAGAATTTGTGCTGTGTCATGCTGTTTTGTAAGCTGCATGTTTTGAGATGACCTGAGGTTATGAGTGAATTTAAAATGGATATTTAGTAAGTCAGGGGCTTAATATTTAGCTATCTTTTACCTATTAGGTGTGTTAGAAAACAGTTAGCTTCTACAGTCCGCCCTTTTAATAAATTGAAAGATGAGACAACTACTTATATCCTCCGAATACCCCATTAATGTGCTGCCCCAATTTAGAGCACACAAAACAACTTAAAACTCGCCAGTCACCTACCTACTCACCTACCTAACTCTCAAGTCTCGCTGTCTTTGCCTCTCTCTCCCAGGCCACTCCTTTTTTTATGAAATGGCCAGATGGTACCGCCTCCTACATCACACCAAATTCCCTCACTGCCAAATTCCCAAGATTAAGCACTCAGGCTGGCTGCACTCAAAGCTGCATCTTGCTGATTTTGTAGAAAATTAAGAAAGTCCATCGACATGCACATTTTAAAAACAAAAATGATCAACTTTATTTTGTGTACAGGTAAAATCTCAGGAAGTGTTTGATGCTTGGGTAACAAAATTGCGTTATCATCGATTGTACCGTCAAAATGAAATTGTGAGATCACCCAGAGATGCGAGCTTCCATGTCTTCCCGACATCACCAAAAACTGATTCTTCACCAGCTCCAGCCACCACTGTATTAGATGTAAAGGTGAGTGATTGTAACTGATGTTTGTAGCATGTAACATTTAAGCTCGGGTTTTCAGTGACATGTGAAACAAAGCAATTAGCTCAATTCAGATTTAGTTAATAGATATATCTGTTTTGTGCATTTTCTTTTGATATTGAAGTTCACAAGATGCTTTCTATTTGTTCATTTAAGACAGAATGAACACCAACATGTGGATCTTAATCTATTTTACACTGTTGTATTTCTACTTGAGTGTACACTTAAACTTTCTTTTATTTACATAATCTATTTTACATATGCTGATTTTTAATTTCCTATACCGTTAACTCCACCAATAGGGTGACGGACTGTGCCTTGGTTCCTACCAATGAGATTTTGAAGCTGGTAGCATGTTAGAACTTGCATGTTACTTAGAAAGACTGGCTATTTAATTCTAAAACCAACATTTTAGTTGGGGAACAGAGTACAAAAGCAAGGTAGTTATGTTAAACGCGTATAGAACACTAGTATGGCCTCAAATGCTTTACTCTGCTCTGTGAATACAGAATGGTTAGAGCACAGAAGGAGGCCATTTGGTTTATTGTTTCTGTGCTGGTTCTCTGAAGTAAGAATACACCTCGAATTACTCCCCTATCATCTCCCCCGAGCCTGCACATTCACCCTTTTCAGATAATAATTAAATTCCCTCTTGATTGCCTTGATTGAACCTACCTCCACCATACTCTCCAACAGTGCTTCTGGATTGCTGTGTGAAATTTGTTTCTTTTGCCACTTAAATCTGTGCTCTTGTGTACTTCATCCCTCCACCAGTGGGAACAGTTTCTCTCCATCTCCTCTGTCTTGATCCCTTGTGATTTTGAATTCCACTGTCAAATCACCTCTCAACATTTTTCTCCAAGGAAACCAGTCCCAACTTCTCTAATTTATCTACGTAACTGAAGTTCCTCATCTATGGTACCATTCATGAACCTTTTTTGCACTCCCTCTAATACCCTCACACCTTACCTTAAAAGTGTGGCACCCAGACCTGGACGCAGTACTCCAGTTGAGACTGAACTAGTGTTCATGTTTAACATAACATACTTGATTTTGTACTCCATTCCCCTATTAATTAACCCAGGATATGGATATGCTTTATTAACTGCTCCCTCAACCTGTCTTACCATTTTCAATTATTTATGCACAGAAACTCTCACCCTGTTTAGAATTATACCTGTTAGATCTAAGGAAGGCAGCCACTCATAAGCAGTAGTTTAGAGCACAGAGGTTTATTACTAGTTACAATCAAATACCACCACTCCCCAGGGGGTCTCCTTCCCCAACCTGCACCCAGATCGGGGTTTTTATACTGGTAAGGGGAAGCCCCGCCCTGTTACCAAGAAGTTCATATTCCTCGGAGGGCACAGGAAACCTGATGGTTCCTATCCTGTGGCCTTCGCTGGGGTTAATACACGGTCGTCCCCCCCCCCCCCCCCCCCCCCCCCCGTCCCCCCCCGATCTCCAAGTCCGGTGAAGGGTCCATGCCCGTTGGAGCCTGGACCTCTAATCCATTTGGATCAGGGTTGTTGCTTCGAAGGTGATCCACGTGGCGATTGGATTCCCGCCGTTGTGCCCTGGCTTTGTAGGATACCGGCTCATTGCCCGCCACGATGACACCTGGTAGTCAGAATGCCCCCTCGCCGAAGTTTCAGACCTGCAAGGCGTCGCCAGGCGCGGACTAGCTGATGGCGACTGGCGTTGATCTCAGACTGGTCCTGGTTCCGGCGGACTCTCCCACCTAGATCAAGGATGACTAAGCTCAGGTGGGTGTGGAGTCGACGGCCCATCAAGAGCTCTGCTGGTGCGACACCCATTGAGGTGTGCGGTGTTGTGTGATTTTAAAAAGAGAATACTCGGCAGGCGATTGTCCCTGGATCCAGCCGTCAACTTCATGCCCAGCTTAAATGTTTGGACCGCTCTTTCGGCCAGTCCATTTGAAGCCGGGTGGAGGGGAGCAGTTCTCACATGTCGAATCCCGTTGGTGGAGGTGAAGACCGTGAACTCCACTCTCGTGAACGCTATGCCATTATTGGACACCAGTACCTCGGGGATTCCATGCGTACTGAAAACCTGGTGTAGCTTTTCCACGGTGGCCTGGGCGGTTGTCGCCTGCATCCGCACCACTTCCAGCCACTGAGAGTGAGCGTCTACCAGGAGGAGGAACATTTCCCTCTGGAAATGGCCTGCAAACTCGCCCTGAACACCAGCCCAAGGCCTTCTGGGCCATTCGTTAGGGTGGGGTGGGGCTGTTGGGATAATCGTTGGAGCGGTTGACATTGGGGGCATCACTGGGCTCCTCATTCAATGTCCACCTTGATCCCGGGCCACCAGACATAGCTCCGGACCAGCGCACAAAAGCCAGGAATACATTTCATCTGACCCTGGAAATTTGTCTCCTTTTAAGCCTGCCAGACCACTCAGAATCTCCACTCTGTCTATGTTAATCTCTTTAATTTTATCACAGTCCTTCTCCCTGATTTCTATACCCACATTGTCCCTCTCACGAGTGAACACCGCCGCAAAGTATTCATTTAGAACCCTACCTGTGTCCTCTGGCTCCACATGCAAATTACTACTGTTCTTAATGGGCCGTACACTTTCGCTAGTTATCCTTTTACCCTTAATGTATTTGTAAAACAACTTAGGATTTTCCTTTATTTTACCTGCCAGTGTCCTTTCATATCTCTTTTTTTCTCTCTTAATTTCACTTTTCAATTTCCTTTTGCATAGTGTATGCACCTCTAGGGCTTCTGCTGTTTTGAGGCCTGCTATCTGCCATAAGGTTCCCTTTTAATAGTATTATTTAGCCCAATGTACCTCTTCTAACTTGTAAATTTAAAGAGGAGAATATGTCTTGGACCTATCTGTGTTCTGTGCTATGAATCACAGTGAGTCTCATTTAACCCTCCTTTGGAGAAATAAATTGAAGCAATGGACCACATTGGTCCCACTTACCATGTCCCATTTTTGGAAAACTCAGGAAATGGTAGATCTGAAATTTTTTTTTGTTTTCTGGAGAAGGGGCGAGCACAGGTCGAATGTGGAAGTGGTCCCAGTGGAATAATTCTTCGGATTCTGCATTACTGCCTTGGTTAGAAGTTCAAGTTCCATAGGGAGGGGAAACTCATTGTTTGATTCATTCTGCTGAAGTGAAATGGCGATAGCAGAGGGGTTTGAAGTACTGAAAACAAGGCTACTGTCACAACCCCCTGGGCTAGTGCGTAGTCAATTCCAGCCCCACTTGACCCGGAGTCTCAACATAACTGAAATTGATAAATAATTCTTTAAAAAACACCCAACGTCTTTGGCCCTTGGCTGCCCAATAACTACAGTCATCAGGTTTGTAAATGTAAACACAATTAATTTTATTAATAACAATAACTTCCATTAAATATACAGCAGGTTAACTATTATCAAATTCCTAACCCCCACCTAAACTCGGATAGAGGAGAAAAGAGGGGTGTTAAAGTATAAGTAAAAGGATAAGAGTCTTTGTTTCAGATGGTGGTCTTCTAGCACACCTTCCTTCAATTTAGGCTTTCAGTTTGAGGTTTCTTTCTGTAATGGTTTCACTGTAGATTCATTCAGGTCTCTGTGCAGCTGTTCAGCTTTTCTGGAAAAAGCAAGGGAGAAAGAGAGAGAGGGAGCAGTCTCTTTCCTCTGAGCGTCAAGGGCTCCAACTGTCTTTCCTTGCTTCTCTGAAAAAAAACGACCCACGTGGGTAGGATCCAATCGCCACCTGTTACCGGGCAGAATACAGTCTTTTGGCCAATTCATTGGCTACCAACCAACCAATTGAACCAGGTCCCAGAAATCTCTTGGGTGCTGAAAAGTCTGAGTTTTGCTGTCCGAAGGCTAGCATCCTTTTTTGTAACTTTTGAATTCCTCACCTCCCCTGTTCGACGTAGATTTTTTTTTTTTATTAAATATTTTATTGAAAATTTTTGGTCAACCAACACAGTACATTGTGCATCCTTTACACAATATTATAACAACACAAATAACAATGACCTATTTTATAAACAAAAAATGAATAAATAATAAATAACAAAAATGAAAACTAGCCCTAATTGGCAACTGCCTTGTCACAAGTAACACTCTCCAAAAATATAATTTAACAGTCCAATATATAATTATCTGTAGCAACGACCTATACATACTATACAGTATATATTAACAACCCTGAGAGTCCTTCTGGTTCCTCCCCCCCCCCCCCCCCCCCCCCCACCCCCCCCCCCCCCCCCCCGATCCTGGGCTGCTGCTGCTGCCTTCTTTTTCCCATTCCGTCTATCTTTCTGCGAGGTATTCGACGAACGGTTGCCACCGCCTGGTGAACCCTTGAGCCGACCCCCTTAGGACGAACTTAATCCGCTCTAGCTTTATAAACCCCGCCATGTCATTTATCCAGGTCTCCTCCCCCGGGGGCTTGGCTTCTTTCCACGTTAGCAATATCCTGCGCCGGGCTACTAGGGACGCAAAGGCCAAAACATCGGCCTCTCTCGCCTCCTGCACTCCCGGCTCTTGTGCAACCCCAAATATAGCCAACCCCCAGCTTGGTTCGACCCGGACTCCTACTACTTTTGAAAGCACCTTTGTCACCCCCATCCAAAACCTCCTGTAGTGCCGGGCATGACCAAAACATATGGGTATGATTCGCTGGGCTTCTCGAGCACCTCGCACACCTATCCTCCACCCCAAAAAATTTACTGAGCCGCGCTCCAGTCATATGTGCCCTGTGTAATACCTTAAACTGAATCAGGCTTAGCCTGGCACACGAGGACGACGAGTTTACCCTGCTTAGGGCATCTGCCCACAGCCCCTCCTCGATCTCCTCCCCCAGCTCTTCTTCCCATTTCCCTTTTAGTTCATCTACCATAGTCTCCCCTTCGTCCCTCATTTCCCTATATATATCGGACACCTTACCATCCCCCACCCATGTCTTTGAGATCACTCTGTCCTGCACCTCTTGTGTCGGGAGCTGCGGGAATTCCCTCACCTGTTGCCTCGCAAAAGCCCTCAGTTGCATATACCTGAATGCATTCCCTTGGGGCAACCCATATTTCTCGGTCAGCGCACCCAGACTCGCGAACTTCCCATCCACAAACAGATCTTTCAGTTGCGTTATTCCTGCTCTTTGCCACATTCCATATCCCCTATCCATTCCCCCCGGGGCAAACCTATGGTTGTTTCTTATCGGGGCCCCCCCCCAAGGCTCCAGTCTTTCCCCTATGCCGTCTCCACTGTCCCCAAATCTTCAGTGTAGCCACCACCACCGGGCTTGTGGTGTAGTTCCTCGGTGAGAACGGCAATGGGGCTGTCACCATAGCCTGTAGGCTAGTCCCCCTACAGGACGCCCTCTCTAATCTCTTCCACGCCGCTCCCTCATCCTCTCCCATCCACTTACTCACCATTGAAATATTAGCGGCCCAATAATACTCACTTAGGCTCGGTAGTGCCAGCCCCCCCCTATCCCTGCTATGCTGTAAGAATCCCTACCTCACTCTCGGGGTCTTCCCGGCCCACACAAAACCCATGATGCTCTTTTCAATCCTTTTAAAAAAAGCCTTCGTGATCACCACCGGGAGGCACTGAAACACAAAGAGGAATCTCGGGAGGACCACCATCTTAACCGCCTGCACCCTCCCTGCCATTGACAGGGATACCATATCCCATCTCTTGAAATCCTCCTCCATCTGTTCCACCAACCGCGTTAAATTTAACCTGTGCAATGTGCCCCAATTCTTAGCTATCTGGATCCCCAGGTAACGAAAGTCCCTTGTTACCTTCCTCAGCGGTAGGTCCTCTATTTCTCTACTCTGCTCCCCTGGATGCACCACAAACAACTCACTTTTCCCCATGTTCAATTTATACCCTGAAAAATCCCCAAACTCCCCAAGTATCCGCATTATTTCTGGCATCCCCTCCGCCGGGTCCGCCACGTATAGTAGCAAATCGTCCGCATACAAAGATACCCGGTGCTCTTCTCCTCCCCTAAGTACTCCCCTCCACTTCTTGGAACCCCTCAACGCTATCGCCAGGGGCTCAATCGCCAGTGCAAACAATAATGGGGACAGAGGGCATCCCTGCCTTGTCCCTCTATGGAGCCGAAAATATGCAGATCCCCGTCCATTCGTGACCACGCTCGCCACTGGGGCCCTATACAACAGCTGCACCCATCTAACATACCCCTCTCCAAAACCAAATCTCCTCAACACCTCCCACAAATAATCCCACTCCACTCTATCAAATGCTTTCTCGGCATCCATCGCCACTACTATCTCCGTTTCTCCCTCTGGTGGGGCCATCATCATTACCCCTAACAACCTCCGTATATTCGTGTTCAGCTGTCTCCCCTTCACAAACCCAGTTTGGTCCTCGTGGACCACCCCCGGGACACATTCCTCTATTCTCATTGCCATTACCTTGGCCAGGACCTTGGCATCTACATTTAGGAGGGAAATAGGTCTACAGGACCCGCATTGTAGCGGGTCCTTTTCCTTCTTTAAGAGAAGCGATATCGTTGCTTCAGACATAGTCGGGGGCAGTTGTCCCCTTTCCTTTGCCTCATTAAAGGTCCTCGTCAGTACCGGGGCGAGCAAGTCCACATATTTTCTATAGAATTCGACTGGGAATCCATCCGGTCCCGGGGCCTTTCCCGCCTGCATGCTCCTAATTCCTTTCACCACTTCTTCTACCTCGATCTGTGCTCCCAGTCCCACCCTTTCCTGCTCTTCCACCTTGGGAAATTCCAGCCGATCCAAAAAGCCCATCATTCTCTCCCTCCCATCCGGGGGTTGAGCTTCATATAATTTTTTATAAAATGTCTTGAACGGAGTATATGGCTATAGCCATTTCGGATCACGCTCCACACTGGGTGGACTTGGAGATAGGGGAGGAAACAGGAGGGCGCCCACCCTGGAGAATGGACATGGGACTAATGGCAGATGAGGGGGTGTGTCTAAGGGTGAGGGGGTGCATTGAAAAGTACTTGGAACTCAATGATAATGGGGAGGTCCAGGTGGGAGTGGTCTGGGAGGCGTTGAAGGCGGTGGTTAGAGGGGAGCTGATATCAATAAGGGCACATAAAGGGAAGCAGGAGAGTAAGGAACGGGAGCGGTTGCTGCAAGAACTTTTGAGGGTGGACAGACAATATGCGGAACACTCCATTCACTCTCTCCGCTCCCCGCTCCATCTCTCCTTCCTCATCCCTCACGCCCCCTATTTCCCTCGCTGCTCCCCTTTTCCTCAATTGGTGTGCCAGCAACCTGCTCGCCTTCTCCCCATATTCGTACTGTACACCCTGTGCCTTCCTCCATTGTGCCTCTGCAGTGCCTGTAGTCAGCAAGTCAAATTCTACATGTAGCCTTTGCCTTTCCCTGTACAGTCCCTCCTCCGGTGCTTCCGCATATTGTCTGTCCACCCTCAAAAGTTCTTGCAGCAACCGCTCCCGTTCCTTACTCTCCTGCTTCCCTTTATGTGCCCTTATTGATATCAGCTCCCCTCTAACCACCGCCTTCAACGCCTCCCAGACCACTCCCACCTGGACCTCCCCATTATCATTGAGTTCCAAGTACTTTTCAATGCACCCCCTCACCCTTAGACACACCCCCTCATCTGCCATTAGTCCCATGTCCATTCTCCAGGGTGGGCGCCCTCCTGTTTCCTCCCCTATCTCCAAGTCCACCCAGTGTGGAGCGTGATCCGAAATGGCTATAGCCATATACTCCGTTCCCCTCACCTTCGGGATCAATGCCCTACCCAGCACAAAAAAGTCTATTCGCGAGTAGACTTTATGGACATAGGAGAAAAACGAGAACTCCTTACTCCTAGGTCTGCTAAATCTCCACGGGTCTACACCTCCCATCTGCTCCATAAAATCTTTAAGCACCTTGGCTGCTGCCGGCCTCCTTCCAGTCCTGGACTTCGACCTATCCAGCCCTGGTTCCAACACCGTATTAAAATCTCCCCCCATTATCAGCTTTTCCATCTCTAGGTCCGGAATGCGTCCTAGCATCCACCTCATAAAATTGGCATCATCCCAGTTCGGGGCATATACGTTTACCAAAACCACCGTCTCCCCCTGTAGTTTGCCACTCACCATCACGTATCTGCCCCCGTTATCCGCCACTATAGTCTTTGCCTCGAACATTACCCGCTTCCCCACTAATATAGCCACCCCCCTGTTTTTCGCATCTAGCCCCGAATGGAACACCTGCCCCACCCATCCTTTGCGTAGCCTAACCTGGTCTATCAGTTTCAGGTGCGTTTCCTGTAACATAACCACATCTGCCTTAAGTTTCTTAAGGTGTGCGAGTACCCGTGCCCTCTTTATCGGCCCGTTCAGCCCTCTCACGTTCCACGTGATCAGCCGAATTGGGGGGCTTCCTACCCCCCCCCCCCTTGTCGATTAGCCATCACCTTTTTCCAGCTCCTCACCCAGTTCCCACGCAGCTGTATCGCCCACAGGCGGTGCCCCCCCCGCCCATCCTCTCCCATACCAGCTCCCCCCTCTCCCCAGCAGCAGCAACCCAGTAATTCCCCCCTCCCACCCCCCCCCGCTAGATCCCCCGCTAGCGTAATTACTCCCCCCATGTTGCTCCCAGAAGTCAGCAAACTCTGGCTGACCTCGGCTTCCCCCCGTGACCTCGGCTCGCACCGTGCGACGCCCCCTCCTTCCTGCTTCTCTATCCCCGCCATGGTTATCATAGCGCGGGAACCAAGCCCGCGCTTCTCCCTTGGTCCCCGCCCCCAATGGCCAACACCCCATCTCCTCCACCTCCCCTCCTCCCCCCATCACCACCTGTGGGAGAGAGAAAAGTTACCACATCGCAGGATTAGTACATAAAACGCCTCTTTGCCCCCCACATTCGCCCCACCACTTTGTTCGAACGTTCTTTTTAATAACCCGCTCATTCCAGTTTTTCTTCCACAATAAAAGTCCACGCTTCATCCGCCGTCTCAAAGTAGTGGTGCCTCCCTCGATATGTGACCCACAGTCTTGCCGGTTGCAGCATTCCAAATTTTATCTTCTTTTTATGAAGCACCGCCTTGGCCCGATTAAAGCTCGCCCTCCTTCTCGCCACCTCCGCACTCCAGTCTTGATAAACGCGGATCACCGCGTTCTCCCATTTACTGCTCCGAGTTTTCTTCGCCCATCTAAGGACCATTTCTCTATCCTTAAAACGGAGGAATCTCACCACTATGGCTCTGGGAATTTCTCCTGCTCTCGGTCCTCGCGCCATCACTCGGTATGCTCCCTCCACCTCCAACGGACCCGCCGGGGCCTCCGCTCCCATTAACGAGTGCAGCATCGTGCTCACATATGCCCCGACGTCCGCTCCCTCCACACCTTCAGGAAGACCAAGAATCCTCAGGTTGTTCCTCCTTGCGTTGTTTTCCAGTGCCTCCAACCTTTCCACACATCGTTTCTGATGTGCCTCCTGCGTCTCCGTCTTCACCACCAGGCCCTGTATATCGTCCTCATTCTCGGCTGCCTTTGCCTTCACGACCCGAAGCTCCCGCTCCTGGGTCTTTTGTTCCTCCTTTAGCCCTTCGATCGCCTGTAGTATCGGGGCCAACAGCTCTTTCTTCATTTCCTTTTTTATCTCTTCCACACAGCATTTCAAGAACTCTTGTTGTTCAGGGCCCCATGTTAAACTGCCACCTTCCGACGCCATCTTGGTTTTTGCTTGCCTTCCTTGCCGCTGTTCTAAAGGATCCACTGCAATCTGGCCACTCTCTCCTCCTTTTTCCATCCGTATCCAGGGGGGATTCCCTTCTGGTTTACCGCACAGTGTTTTTAGCCGTCAAAATTGCCGTTGGGGCTCCTATCAAGAGCCCAAAAGTCCGTTTCACAGGGAGCTGCCGAAACGTGCGACTCAGCTGGTCATCGCCGCACCCGGAAGTCCTGCTCGACGTAGATTGACCATCCATGGATCAAAATGATAGCACCAAAAATAAAGTAAGAGGACAAGAAGGAAATCAACAGGAAGAGCCCTTACACTACAGTATCAAAACTCAGGGGTTTCACATATACCCTCATCCCAGCAATATATGATAGCCTGTCATGGAAATCATAATAAAGACAAATTCCTCGAGGTTCGATTTAAGGAAATTTATTTACACAAATATATTGGCGGAGAGAGAGTGTTCTAGCTGCAAAGCCATTGCACTGCAATCTGAGATTTGATTGTAGACAGCATGTTTTTATAATCTGACATAAACAGGCATGTTTATATTAAATAGACCTTGGAAAGTACGTACGATGAAATATGTAGTACGTATGTTCTTGCCCTTGGCTTTCTTATCTTTCGGAGGACAATGTGTTTTCATAATAAGGCTGAATCCAGAATATTTCAGCAATATTTCATTTACGTTAATTTCCCTTCCACATAGCCATTAAATGAAACCCTCTTACTCCCAGCACAGACCCGCATATGAGCAAGGTGAGCACTATAGTAATGTAAAGCTTTTTGGAAAATTCCAATTACGGAATTTAATCATGATGGCTTTTTATAAACATTAAATCAAATGTCAGATGTTACCGTTACTAACTCGTTACCTGGGTGCACTGCAGGTAATCCCGCAAAGAATAGTTTATTGAATAGTATGTTTCGACAAAACTGCTAAAGAGAATTTTAGACATTCAGCAAAGGGTGTTCTTCCTCAACTGTTTAATGGTTTAATTTACTGAATGCTTGCAAGCAAACCATTTGGAAAAGTGTTCACATCATTACTGAACACAACTAATCTTATTTGGGTAAACTGAGTCTTTGATCCTAACTGATCGTACACAGACCTGAATTTTTTGCCAGAGAACCTTTGTGTCATGATGAAAATGGCACAAGCGCCTGAAAATACCACCCTTGAACACTGCACTTCCCATTCTCGCGGGGATGGGAATGGGGGTGGTTTGCATTTTGTGTATGTGTATATCATGGAGGCTGCTGGCCATTTGAATCATCAGCTGCCTCTACTCAAAATGGATTTTCGTAGCCAAGGAGTGTAAAACCTGTTGTGCAGATTAGACCTGGTTAAGAGCAGGTCTGAGCTTTGTGGTTTGGTTTGGATAGCCAGGGTATCCCTTTGGAGAGGTACAGTAACCCTTTTGATATGATCCTGGGACACCTTTTGGGGGAAGTCATGTGTCCTTTGTGAGAGGTATGCTGCCTCTTGGAATTATTAAAGTACACATAAATGTGCGTAAATGTGCATAAACCTATTAATGGTCAAGCTCATGTAACTGTCAACAGACCTGTCAAAATCAACTGTCAAACGTGTCAAGAGGACCAGTCAATAGCACGTGAAAGGGAGCTGTCAAGTTGTCGAGGCATTTGAAAATCCTGTTCTTAAATCTTTGGAAAATTGTCTGGAGAGTTTAAAAAAATATATTACTTGCTATTTCATTTTCTTGCTGCATGCCTTAAGGGCTTCCAGTACTGGATTACTGCTGCCTGACTGGTTTAGCAAGCATCCATTATCACAGTAGTATGCCTTCTATTTCAAAGCTGGATTGACAGCTACAAGTGGTCATAGACTCTTTGAAGTAGGACTATGAATTCTGATGCTTGTTGTTGCAAGGCTTTTTGTAGTTGAATGAATGTAAATATAGTAGATAGATTTTTATTGATGGGAGTTTTTCTTTTTTACTATAGTGAAGTTAGCAATCGACACTCAGAACTTTATTTTATCTAATTTTTGCTTGGATTCTGAAGCCTGCCAATGCAGGCTATTGAGTGAGTTAGCATGGTAGGTGTAACAGAAAGGGTGGTGGGTGGGTTGACATGAAGGGTCATGAGGGTGGGTACAACTTGACATGGAAGGTTTGATGGGCCATGGGAGTTGGGTACAGGCATGAGGTCTCATTGGCTGGCATAGATGAGGCATGGAGAATGTAAATGGTGGGTGTGGGCTGGAGGGAGGTTTCATGTTTTTTACTTTATTTAAACATTTTGTGCATAGTGCCAGAGCCCCGAGGCAGGCTTTTTGCCCACCCCACCTCCCCACCCGGCATCCTCCTCACTATCTCCGCAGTCGCCCACCTCCGCTTCTAATATAGCTGCCTTCCTGGATCAGGGAGCCATTTTTAAGAGTCGGGTTTGCAGAGTGGGAAATGCATGTGACACTGTGCATCTCACTCATGAAAGAAAATCCAGGCCATAGTATTCTGAGAATAAATGAAGGCTCTAATTGCTTTAAAATGCATTAATTGAGATGAATGGTATTCTCAACCTTTCCCCTTTGAGTGATTGCTGACAACAAAATAGAAGTCATTCATTTTCATGTGTGTGACATCCACGAGACCCGAGTTTCCCTGTGTGCAGAGGGTAGGTTCTGGCCCTTTTGTGATGAATTCACTGGACACGCTCTTTCCCATTATAATTCGGCAACATTTTAAAAGTCTTGGCTTTGCATGTTCGACAAAGAGGGAGATTGTTTGTGAAAGAGATCTTTTGTGACATCGCAGACAACAACCTGTGCATTTGCCTGTTCGGATTCATTGCCAGCAGACACACCAACCTCCTTACTTATGTCTGGAGTGATAGATGAATTACTTAGACATTTGATTAACGTACATCGCCAAACTATTAGTCATTTATAGGAAAGAATATCTAATATTGTACGTATAGGTAACTGCATGTTTCGCAGATGTCACATTAATGCTGCACTTATTAAAGTGATATGTTACCACAGATAGAAATGGGACCTTGAAAATTCATTTTTTGGTATATAGTTTTATATGGTTGAAAATATTGATGGTCATCCCATGATAAAACTAGCAGTGTGGGTTGAAAGAATTCTCAATGCTCAAGCCCCATATTTTTATATTGATCTTGTCATAGTTTATGATCCTTATGCCTCTATAATTTTAGGTATTGAAAGGTTGTTTTAATTATATATTATCATTCTTCTGATCAACTACATAACAATACCACGAGAAAGTGCTTAAGCCAGAGACATTGAAGTGTTTTAACAATAATGAGGAATATCTGTGACTTTCCCATATGTTCTGCAGACCAAAGCAGTGCACATAGAATAAAAATCAAATAGATGTGTAAACAAGGAGCAAAGGAACCTCCAAAAGAAATTAGTAGAAAATGTTGTGTTAAGCTACGGCAGTGAGTTGGTATAAGTAAGGGGGATAATAATAAGGAACAGACAGGTGTCTGTGTGGAGTCTGCACAATCTCCCCATGACTGCGTGGATTTCCTCCGGATGCTCCGGTATCTTACCACAGTCCAAAAGATGTGCAGGTGATGTGGATCGGACATGCTAAATTGCCTCTTAATGTCCAAAAGGTTAGATGGGGGTTACTGGTTGCAGGGATAGAGTGGGGCATGGGCCGAGGTAGGGTGCTCTTTCGATGGGCTGAATGGCCTCTTTCTGCACTGTAATGATTCTATGATTATAATGCAATTGACAAAAGTAGCTATAGAAATCAATACTAGAAAAAGAAAATCTGATGCTCACAAATAACCTTAACCTACCAGAATGCTGCTTCCCGAATTGGGGAAGATAGTTCTGTTGGTGCTTCAACTGATCACGGTAGTCGAAAAGAGTCTGGTACATTCGGGGTTAATGTGGAACTGAATGCAGTATGTCACTACAGTGATATAAGAGAGCACATAACCTGCAGCCAGGGTCAATTGAGTATTGAACAGAGTCATATCTCTGGGGCTGGAGCATCCCTCCCGATGATCTGAACAGGTTCTATGCCCGCTTTGAGCAGTCAGCCAATACATCAGTGCCACCCGCCCCAACAGCCCTGGACACACCCATACCCACTATTACAGCCTCAGAGGTAAGAGCTGCCTTCTTGAAAGTGAATCCACGGAAAGCGACGGGCCCCGACTGAGTCCCTGGGCGAGCACTCTGAGCCTGCGCAGACCAGCTGGAGAGTGTATTCGCAGAAATCTTCAACACCTCACTCCTCTGCTCCAAGGTCCCCACCTCCTTCAAGAAGACCACCATAGTACCAGTACCAAAGAAGAACAAGGTAGCCCGCCTCACCGACTACCGACCGGTGGCCCTGATGTCTGTTATCATGAAATGCTTTGAGCGGCTAGTCATGAGACGGATCAATGCCAGCCTCCCAAACGGTCTCAATCTACTGCAGTTTGCCTATCACCGCAACCGGTTCACAGCAGATGCCATCTCCCTGGCTCTACAATCAGCACTCGAACACCTCGACAGCAACGCCACCTACGTAAGACTGCTGTTCATAGACTGCAGCTCCGCCTTCAACACCATTATCCCGATGTGGTAGTCACCACTGTTGTATTGTATTGTATATATGGGTATTGCGGTAAGGCCCCTGTACCTGTAGTACAGGAGTAGATCCCTGCCTGCTGGCGCCACCCAGTAGGCGGAGTATAAATGTGTGTGCTCTCTGAACAACAGCCATTTCATCAGCTGCTGTAGGAGGCCACACATCTGTGTAATAAAGCCTCGATTACATTCTATTCTCGACTCGTCGTAATTGACAGTGCATCAGCCAACAGGACTAATAACCAAACTCTGCAATCTTGGACTTGACCCCTCCCTGTGCAGCTGGATCCTTGACTTCCTCACCAACAGACCACAATCTGTCAGGATAGGCAACCGCACCTCCTCCACAATAGTCCTAAACACCGAGGCCTTGAAAGGATGTGTGCTCAGTCCTCTACTGTACTCCCTATACACACATGACTGTGTGGCAAGATTTAACTCCAACTCAATCTATAAGTTTGCGGATGATGCGACTGTGGTGGGCCGTATCTCAAACAACGACGAATCAGACTGCAGAAGGGCGATAAATCACTTGGTTGCATGGTGTACCGAAAACAACCTCTCACTAAATATCGGAAAAAGGAAGGAAATGATCATCGACTTCAGGAAGTGTAGCACGACACACACTGCTGTCTGCATCAATGGCTCCGAAGTGAAGATGGTCGATAGCTCTAAGTTCCTGTGGGTCACCATCATCAACAGTCTGTCCTGGTCCACTCATTGATGCAACAGTCAAAAAGCCCAACAACATCTGTACTTCCTCTGGAAGCTAAAGAAATTCGGCATGTCTGCAATCAACTCTCACAAACTTCTATAGATGTGCGATAGAGAGCATCCTATCCGGCTGCATCACAGCCTGGTATGGCAACTGCTCGGCCCAAGATCGCAAGAAACTGCAGAGTGTGGTGAACTCAGCCCAACACATCACACAAGCTTGCCACCCTCACATTGATTCTGTCTACACCTCTCGCTGCCTCAGGAAGGCAGACAGCATTGTCAGAGACCCCTCCCACCCAGGCATTGTCTTCTTCCAGACCCTTCCATCAGGCAGAAGGTACAGAAGTCTGAAGACCCGGACATCCAGAGATAGGAAAGCTTCTTCCCCACAGCTACAAGACTCCTCATCCTCGGACTGATCTGTTCCCTATAAGAACACTGGTCCCTATGCTGCTCTTGCTCATGTATTTTCTTTGTTTGGCCCCTTGTTCCGCACTGTAACCAATCACTGTTTGTTGATGTACCATTTGTCAATGTACTCTGTTGATTATTCTTTTTGTCTACTATGTACGTACTGTGTAGGTTCCCTCGGCCGCAGAAAAATACTTTTCACTGTACTTCGGTACATGTGACAATACATCAAATCAAATCAAAATCAAACGTGTATCAGCAAGGATGGAGACAGCTCATAACTTGACTCTTTACTGCATACTTGTAAAAGTCAGTAAAGACTTGCTGTTAACCTATATTTGACTATGAAGACTTCTTCAGACCCACCAAACCATAACCAACATTCTACATCAAACAAAACTGCCTCTTGTGTGAGCGGGAAAACCTGTGCAGGTTTGGTTGAGCGCTGTGTTGTGTTTTGGGGAAGGCGACTTAACCCATGACTTTCATCCTGACCTTTGCATTCACAAAGACTAGACAATCCACCACAAAACCAATTTACATTGTATTAGCCATTCTCAAAAGCATTAATTGATATTCATGTCACTAGTATCTACCCATCCTCTGGCTGGGATCATGAAACACATGCAGTATAAAGAACCAACATCCCATCACTGACGCAGCGACAGAGGCCCATGGATTTGACCTCCCTTGAAGACATTAGACAGCGCTCAACCAAATCTGCATTGGGTTTGGGCGATGTGGCCAATTGTTTCAAGTGGGATCACCTGAATTCTGATTGTGGCTATGAGTCCCACACCATGGAAAATATCACATCAACCTGCCCAATAAGATCAGTTGCACGAAGCACTTCAATTCTCCAGTCGACATCTGAGGAGGGCAATTGCATGGATAGTTAAACAAGATATCCCATTATAAGCTTTCCCAATCTGTGACAGTAGGAAGTAATTGTACAGACAACAAAAAAAACTTTTTTTAAAGAAATGTAGAATGGATCTAGTTAATTTTAAAAAACATTCAGTTACCTCAAATATAGGAGTAACAAATGAAATTAAATTAAATGAAATGAAAATCGCTTATTGTTACAAGTAGGCTTCAAATGAAGTTACTGTGAAAAGCCCCTAGTCGCCACATTCCGGCGCCTGTTCGGGGAGGCTGGTACGGGAATTGAACCGTGCTGCTGGCCTGCCTTGGTCTGCTTTAAAAACCAGCTCTTTAGCCCTAACAATGATGTTGAACTGGGTTTAAAGGGATTTACATCTTTCTGCAAACATCAGGTCCATAAAGGATCAGCTGCTTGAGGCTATTTTCCTCACTTTACTGCTTTGTAGACTAAAATTTAAATATGTTTTGTGTTTCATGTATTGCTTTTTTAAATATATATTTATATATATACTTAGCCTCAGCAGAACAGTTTCACATGGCAGCCCTCCATACCATGCAGTACAAGTCTACCTGCTTCCTACAGCAACAGCCAAACCAAAGTTGCAGCATGGTTATTGGAATCTGAGGAAATGAACAAGTGTGCGAAAGGTACTTTGTTAGACCTAGTTAAGTAATAATAATCTGTGTTCTTGAATTTCAAGCTGAAAGTATTAATATATCACTTGTCTTCCTGATATCTGTAGATCTTGCACATTGCCAATCAAGCCTTGTTGAACTCAACAAACTTCTACAAAATCTGGAAATCCTACAAAGAACACAGTCTGCTCCAAATTTCACTGATATGCAGGTATAGCATAATATCCATATTTATTTTAATCTTGATTTTGTGACACAAAAGCAATATATAACCTGACAATTGAAAATGTAGGGAGCATTGAAATTTATAGAATCTCCGGGGACGAGGTGGTTCTTTTAATAATTCTTTAAAGACTTGATGTTTACATACACTTGTATTAATCCATTTACTCATAGACAATATATTTTTAGTATATTCGTAATGCAGCCTCACAGAAGTTTCCACTAAAAATGTAAATTGTTCTTGGTACTCGAGAATAATTCAGTAATGGGTTTCTAATTGGTTTTTAGAAATGCTGTCTAAATAGTGACTGTTACATATGCTGGCAAAATAACCTTAAAATGGTGTTGCCTCCTGCAGATTCTGTGCTTTATATAGATTTATGGACATCAGTTGGGCGAATTGGAAATAAATAAATACAAATTTGTCTTTCTCACATCAGATGCAATTTAGCAATTTGCCCTATTTTAAGAGATTAAGAACTTAGCCAATGTTTTGTTGCTTACACTTGCTTATTTTAGTCAAACTGTACAAGGTTGCTTTCAAAAGGCTAGTTAGTGTGCACCAAATTGTCCAGCTTTGTCGGGAAGGATCTAAACTTAGAATACTAAATATAGAGGAACATATCATGGCAGTAATTAGAGAGGGAATTGAGGTGACGTCATGAAATAAATCAAAGCTTGAGCAGACCAACACTTATCAGGATGCTGAAATTAGATCACAGCTTTCAAGTCATTTCCTGATATATTTTGTTTGTATTTTCTTGGTTGAGGAAGGGGTGGTTCAGGTTTTGAGTGAGCAACAGCTGTCGGTCTAGATATCGACATCTCGTACATCCCGTGCATTCGTGTGATGGGAATCAGCAGCTTGTGACATCATTATCATGGGCTTATTAAGAAATAACAACCGGTTATTAAAAGAAATTGAACCCTGTAGACACTTGATTATTCATTTGTTTTCATGTGGTTTTGGAAGATGCCAAACTGATTCTACATATTTTCTCTAGAAAAATGTAGTTTCTAAATTGTCCTGGTCTCTGTGTGCTTGTTAGTAAATTTAACGGCCTGTTTGTCTTTGGCTTTAACCATTTGTATAATGTAGGCTAATTGCATAGATATTACAAAGAAAGACAAGCGTGTCACCAGAAGATGGAGAACAAAAAGTGTCAGCAAAGATGGAAAAATGCAGCTTCAGGTACTCCGTTCACCTTTATAATGCTGTCACATGTTAGACTAGACCAGTTACATTAATGCCTTTTATTCTGCCGTCCTTGTAGGCTGCCACTATTTTCCAGTAATAGTAAAACAAATTTGTATATTCTAACCCAAATAGCAATTTCGCATTTTGTGAAATTGTATTTATCTCATGAACATCCCAGAGTAAAAACGCTTGGATAGTTTATTAATCCAGCAGATTACTACATAACCCAATCATCACCTAGCTGCAATACAGAATTAGGATTAGATGATGTAAAGCGACTGGCTATAATGGCATGTCGTATGTTTGCGTTGCATTATGAGACTGCATGGGGTCATTTTGAGTTTAGCCTATAATGTAAATGGTTATACTACATCTGCCGCTTGTTATACATCTCCCCTGTTTTTCATTTTTATTGATGGATAAAAAGACCCTATGACAAGCAATGAATCAAACAAATTCATGAGATGAAGTGACCTGGCGACCTCTCGAGTAAATTCATCAATGTCAGAATTATTACCTTTAAACAATGAAGGGCAAAATACTGCCTTCAGACATGTCCATTAATCATTCAGCATACGGAAAGTTGCATCCTGTGGAAAACACCAAAAGAATGTTCCTACCATGACCTTATGCAATTTCTAACAATGTAGTGGGGAGACCTACTGCTTCTAAGTTCTGTTGATACAGTTGAAAATGATCAAAATAGTAGAGATCAGAGATTCAACTTTCTGAATATCTCAATCTATGGTCTCTGAAGTTCTCTTCTAAACATGTATTTGACTCTGTAACATTATTACTATTCAAACCTAATGCTTATAATGTCAGATGGCACAAAATATCAAGCAGCCTTATTTCCATCTTAAAGCACAAAATAAATGAATGAATGAATCAAAAATGAAAAGAGAAATTTTCAATTTAAATCATTGTCAAAATTAATGAATATTTTTAAATTTCTTATTTTTGTTGCTGAAAAGACCTCCTTTAATGGCTGGTAACCAACTGAACAAATCATAGGCGGGACTCTCCGTCCTGCCAGCCCCGTTTTGCGGCGGGGCGCACCCCTGCCAGCAGCCTTATCCTTCGTCCCAGCAGCCGGCCGATGGGGTTTCCCATTATGGTCATCCCACGCCGTCGGGAAACCTACGGGCATGGGTGCGCTGCTGGTGAAGCGGAGGAACCCGCCGACGGAGAATCCTGCAGCAATACTTCTAATGGAATAATTGGGCAGCTTTATTGCCAGTGATAACATTGTGTGCAACTTCCAAAAGGAGCACTGCACATTGAGAAAAGAATGTTAATTAAAGATAACTATCATAGCTAATGAATATATTGAGCTTTAATGATATAAACTTTCAACTACTGAAGATAATTTCCTTGGGTTAGCTTCATGTGCCACAGAAGCATCACCTTTCTGTTTTATCAATTTTCTTCCAGAGAAGAATAGTAGATAAGAATTCCACAAATTACTGTTTTCCCTTGGCAGTATTGAAGAAATGTCACATTGCTGAAAAAAGAGACATGTCAAAGCTTTTCATCTTACACCCATCAGGACACTTCACAAGTCTATTAGTATAAAGGGGGGGGGGGGCAACAACAATTTATACTGTGTGAGAAGAGAATACTGATTGGTTGGCATTGATTGGTAGAGGTGTTGCCATGACAAATGCACCAGTTGATAGTAACTGCTAAATAAGTCCCAAGATTTGTTTAAATTTTAAACCAGGCAGCTTGACCCTGATTGGTCAAAGCATTGCCCCAGAAATGAATCCGTGAATGGCTGTGACTTATTTTGTTTAGCTGAAACAAGTGCTGGGAATGCTTGCTGTACATCCCAAAGACTGGCGGATCACATGAAACAGCCTCTGTTCGCAATGGGCAAGGTACACACCATGCCCAACCAGACATGCTGCCAAAACTCAAAACGTAGTGTTCAGCATTAAATGTGATTCCATGATTGGACAACATTGCGAAATAATCTTCCGTGTGCTCAGAATTATGCTGACAACCAATTTAAAATTGTTAGTCGGGCTTGTAGTGTGGTGCATTTGCGTGTACTGAAAACTACATATATTAATACACAAGGTCCTGTTCTTTGAAGACAGAAAGAGCATGTTGCACCTGTTTCAGCCAAAAAAAATAAGTGATAGTCATTTGCTGATTCATTCCCCAGGGCAATGCCTTTACCAATCCGGGTCAAGCTGCCTGGTTTAAATTTCAAACGATGCTTGATAGTTATCTGCCTGTCGCCATCAACTGGTGCATTCTCCATGGCAACAGCTTCCCTAATCGGAAACCACTTGCCAACCAATCAGCATTCTCTTCTCATACAGTATAAATTGTTGTTTTCATTGTTGAGAAGTGTCCTGACAAAAAGCTTCAAGATACCCTTTTTTTCAGCCATGTTTATATTCTGTACTACTAAATGTTACGTTGTTGAAAATGTAATGTTTCAGATAAAATGTGAATTGAAAGTCCTATTTGCCTCCTCAGGTGGGTGTAAAAGATCCATTGGTGCTGTTTTAAGTGCAGGGTGTTCTTCAAGTGGCCTGACCAACATTCCTGCACAAACTAGTACAATGACGATAAAGTTAACTGGCTATTTATTTCACTGCTGTTTACAGAACTGTGCAATCAGTTGTCTATGTATTAATAGTGCCTGCATCTCTGCATAGATTATTAGCCGTCAAGTGCTTAAGAACATACTGTGAATTTTTTTTTGAAAAACATTTTATTCAGCCATTTCTAATTTTATAATAATAACAGTAAACAGTACAAATGCAAATATAAACATAGTGCAAAGACCGCTTCCCTCTCTCACAAGTCCCACTTCGTCTAAACAACAATCTAACCCTCCCCCGCTGACAGTTCGTGTTCTCCAAAGAAGTCGACAAACGGCTGACACCTCCGGAAGAACCCTAGCATTGACCCTCTTAGGGCAAATTTTATTTCTCAAGTCTGAGAAACCAAGCCATGTCACGAAGCCAGATCTCTGAATTTGGGGGCTTCGAGTCCCTCCATGCTAATAATACCCATTATCCATCTCCGGGCTACCAAGAAGGCAAAGGCCAAGACGTCAGCCTCTCTCACCCCTGAACTCCCGGATCTCCCGACAGTCCGAACATCGCCACCTCTGGACTCGGCGCGATCCTTGTTTTTAACACACTGGACATAACATCTGTAAGACCCTGGCAAAATCCCCTATGCTTCGGACATGCCCAAAACATATGAACATGGTTTGCTGGCCCTCCCGCACACCTGTCCTCTATCCCAAAGAACTTGCTCATCTGGGTCACCGTCATGTGTGCCCGGTGCTGGCACCCCCCCCCCCCCCCCCCCACCCCCCCGCTCCCAAAGTTCATCTTCCCATTTGCACTTTAGCTCCTCTGTCTGAGTTTCCTCTGACTCCATGAGTTCTTTATAAATATGCAAAAACTTCCCCTCTCCAATCCTGGTCTGGAAAGTACTCTGCCCTGTATCCCCCGTGGCGATAGGAGTGGAAAGGTGGAAACCTGCCTTTGCAAAAAATCCCTTACCTGCAGATACCTGAATCCATTTCCTGCTGGCAGTTCATATTTCTCCTCTAAATCCTTCAAACAGGGGAAGCTCCCATCTATAAATAGATCCCCCATCTTCTCAATCCCTGCTCTCTGCCATCTCCGAAACCCCCCACCCAGCCTTCCCGATACAAACCGATGGTTATTGCCGATTAGAGCCTAGACCGATGCTCCCTCCTCTCTCATATTGCCCCCCCCCACCTCGAGGCACGATCAATTTGGTGGTGGATAACTATATACAATTCGCAATCTTTAATATTTACAGAACAGTGAAACAAAAATGTCTCTGGTCATCCGGTGGGCCGGTCAGAGGTTCAGCCGGTCCGGCACCTTGATCGTCCTCTGGGATCGACGAAGTGGAGCCGGCGATGTTGGTGCTGTCGTGGTCGAAGTTGACTCCGGGAGTGTGCCAAAATCCTCTTCATCAACGGTGGTGGGCAGGGGGAGGACGTACGGTCCTAGGGTGGGGGGGGGGGGGTGATGCGGGCGGCGGGGGTGGTGTGGGGGCGGAACCTGCTGGTGCCAGGTCCCTGAGGGAGACAGTATCCTGGTGGCCGTTGGGGAACGCCACGTAGGCGTACTGTGGGTTAGCGTGGAGCAGGTGCACCCTTTCCACCAACGGGTCCGCCTTGTCGAGCCGCACATGTTTACGGAGAAGTACAGTTCCCGGAGCTGTGAGCCAAGTTGGGAGTGATACCCCGGATGTGGACTTCCTGGGGAAGGCAAAAAGGCATTCATGCGGTGTACTGTTAGTAGCAGTGCAAAGTAATGAGCGAATGGAATGTAGTGCATTAGGGAGGACCTCTTGCCAGCGGGAGGCCGGGAGATTTCTGGACCGTAGGGCCAGCTGAACGGCCCTCCATACCGTCCCATTCTCCCTTTCTACCTGTCCGTTTCCCCGGGGTTGTAGCTCGTCGTTCTGCTGGAGGCGATACCCCTGCTGAGCAGGAACTGGCGTAGCTCATCACTCATGATTCAGGATCCCCTGTCACTGGATGTAGGCGGGGAAGCCGAACAGAGTGAAGATAGAATTAAGGGCTTTAATGACTGTGGCAGACATCATGTCGGGGCATGGGATGGCGAAGGGAAAACGGGAGTATTCATCGGTCACACTGAGGAAATACGTGTGTCAGTCAGAAGAGGGGAGGGGGCCTTTGAAATCCACGCTGAGGCGTTCAAAGGGGCGGGAGGCCTTCACCAGGTGCGCACGGTTCGGCCGGTAGAAGTGCGGTTTGCACTCCGCACAGACCTGGCAGTCGTTGGTGATCGTCCTTACTTCCTCGACGGAGTAGGGCAAATGTGCCTTAATGAAGTGGTACAACCAAGTGATCCCTGCGTGACAAAAGCTGTCGTGCAGGGTTCGGAGTCGGTCTACCTGTGCGCTGGCACATGTACCTCGGGATAGGGCGTCTGTGGGCTTGTTGAGTTTGCCAGGGCGATACTTAATCTCGTGGAGAGCTCGATCCTCCACCGCAAGATTTTGTCATTTTTGATCTTGCCCCGCTGTGTGTTGTTGAACATGAAGGCTACCGACCGTTGGTCAGTGAGGAGAGTGAATCTGCTGCTGGCCAAGTAATACCTCCAATGTCGCACAGCCTCAACGATAGCCTGGGCCTCCTTTTCGACGGATGAGTGCCGAATTTCGGAGGCATGGAGGGTGTGGGAAATGAATGCCACGGGCCTGCCTGCCTGGTTGAGGGTGGCGGCAAGGGCCATGACCTTTGCGCCGCTTTCTACTTGGAAAGGAAGTGTTTCGTCTACAGCGTGCATTGTGGCCTTGGCAATATCAGCTCTGATCCGGGCAAAGGCCTGTTGGGCCTCTGCCATCAGGGGGAAATGAGTGGACTGTATGAGTGGGCGGGCCTTGTCCGCATAGTTTGGGACCCACTGAGTGTAATACGAGAAGAATCTCAGGCAGCGTTTGAGGGCCTTGGGGCAGTGGGAGCTCCATGAGGGGGCGCATGCGATCGGGATCGGGCCTCAGAACTCCATTCTGGACCACGTAGCCGAGGATGGCTGAGCAGTTTGTACGGAACACACACTTTTCCTTGTTGTACGTGAGGTTGAGGAGAGTGGCGGTGCGGAGAAATTTAGCGAGGTTGGCGTCGTGGTCCTGTTGATCATGGCCGCAGATGGTCACATTGTCTAGGTACGGAAACGTGGCCCACAAGCCGTACCGGTCGACCATTCGGTCCATCTCCCTTTGGAAGACCAAAACCCCATTGGTGACGCCGAAGGGGACCCTAAGGAAGTGATATAGCCGGCTGGCTGCCTCGAAGGCGGTGTATGGCCGGTCCGATTTACGGATGGGGAGCTGGTGGTAAGCGAATTTCAGGTCCACCGTTGAGAAGACCCGGTACTGTGCAATCTGGTTAACCATGTCATATATGCGTGGGAGGGGGTACGTGTTGAGCTGCGTGTACCTGCTGATGGTCTGGCTGTAGTCCACGACCATTCGATTTTTCTCCCCAGACTTAACCACTACCAATTGAGCTCTCCAGGGGCTGTTTCTGGTCTCGATGACTCCCTCCTGAAGCAACCGCTGGACCTCGGACCTGATCAAGGCTTTATCCTGGGTGCTATACCGTCTTCTCCTGGTGGCGACGGCTTTGCAATCTGGAGTTAGATTGGCAAAGAGGGAAGGAGGATTGACCTTTAGGGTCGCGAGGCCGCACATAGTGAGGGGTGGTAAGGGTCAGCAGAATTTAAGGGTCAGGCTCTGGAGGTTGCACTGAAAATCCAGGCCAAGGATAAGTGCAGTGCAGAGGTTAGGGAGGACGTAGAGGCGAAAACCATGGAACCCTACGCCTTGGACTGTGAGCGTGACGTTGCAGCACCCCCGCATCGCTACGCAATGGGATCCGGAGGCCAGGGAGATACTTTGATTGGTAGGGTGTACCTTAAGGGAGCATCGCCTTACCGTATTTGGATGTACAAAGCTCTCGGTGCTCCCGGAGTCCAGTAGGCAGGAGGTCACGTGGCCGTTGACTTTCACGCTGGTGGATGCGTTGGTCAGAGTGTGTGGTCTGGACTGGTCGATTACCATGGATGTGAGTCGTGGTTGATCGTCGGGTAGTGAGGCGGCCGCTGCGTCGGGGTCCTGAAACGCTGTTGGTCTCCGTGTGCTGCGGGGTGGACAAGATGGCGGCACCCGGAGGTCCTGGGCGACACAAAATGGCGGCGCCCATGGAACGCACGTTGCGGGGGTGGAGCAAGATGGCGGCACCCATGAAACGCATGTGTTGTGCGGGGGAGAAGATGGCGGCGCCCATTGCTCGTACATGGCCTGGGGAGGATAGCGGCGCTCATTGTCCGTGACCGGGAAGGGGGGGGGGGGGGCGGGCCGACCGCTGCCGCTGAGCAGGCCTGGTGCGTGGGAGAAGATGGCAGTGCCCATTGCTCGCACATGGCCTGGAGGAGGGGAGGATAGCAGCGCCCATTGTCCGTGACCGGGGGGGAGGGGGGCGACCGCTGCCACTAAGCGGGCCTGGCACACCGCTACGTAGTGGCCTTCTTCCCGCAGGCCTTACAAAGGGTAGCGCGGGCCGGGCAGCATTGGCGGGGGTGTCTTTGGCCACAAAAATAGCATCGGGGCCCCCCGGAGATCATCGGCTGACGCGTAGCGCAGGCGTACTGGGTGGGTAGCGCCCCCGCTGGGGCGGCTGCCTGTGGGGCCCATGAAGCGTAGGAGGAGTGGGCCGCGCGGTTGGGGACGTAGGACTGCACATTGCGCAGAGCGACTGTCATGGAAAACGCTTGTGTTTTGCTCTCTGCGAGGTCGTGCGTGGCCCTTTCTAGGAGCCGCTGCCTGATAACAAAGGGGCAGCACGGTAGCATAGTGGACAGCACAATTGCTTCACAGCTCCAGGGTCCCAGGTTCGATTCCGGCTTGGGTCACTGTCTGCGCAGAGTCTGCACATCCTCTCCGTGTTTGCGTGGGTTTCCTCCGAGTGCTCCGGTTTCCTCCCACAGTTCAAAGATGTGCAGGTTAGGTGGATTGGCCATGATAAATTGCCCTTAGTGTCCAAAATTGTCCTTAGTGTTGGGTGGGGTTATGGGGATAGGGTGGAGGTGTTGACCTTGGGTAGGGTGCTCTTTCCAAGAGCTGGTGCAGATTCGATGGGCCGAATGGCCTCCTTCTGCACTGTAAATTCTATGCTAACATCGGACCCAATCCCAGTTATAAAAGCGTCCCTCATAAGGAGATCATGAGTGCTCCTTAGCTGTAATATCCTGGCAGTCACAGTCCCGAACTAGTGGGATCAGGGCCCTCCAGAAGTCCTCGATTGACTCACCAGGTCAAGAGCGTGTTCGTCTTCTGCTCATAACTCTCTTTGGGTCGAGTCATAGCGTCAGCATAATTGGGCGCATCCTGGATCAGCGGGAAGATTTTAGAGTTGAGTCTGGAGTACAAGATTTGAATCTTCTGAGCCTCTGGAACAGGGGTCGGCGCCGCGTTGACATACTCTTCAAAACAAGCTAGCCAGTGCTGAAAGTCCTTTCTGGCGTCGCTTGCGTGTGGATCCACCTGCAGCCAATCTGGTTTAATCCGGAGGTCCATCTTCTGAATCAGATGCTAATAAATTGAGGCACGATCAATTTGGCTTTGGACGAAGTTGAATTCAAACTGAGGCTTTATTAGTATCTGAAGTGTGGCCTCCTACAGCAGCTGACTAAATGGCTGCTAGCTGAAGGCCACGCATATTTATAACCCGGATCCTGGGTGGAGCTAGCATGCAGGGGCCCAGGTGAACCTGTAGTGAAGGTTCTACCATACAACCCTTAATATAGGAACACAGTGGTTTACCACCCCCCCCCCCCCCCCCCCCCCCCCACCCCCACTACCAACTTCCTAATCATAGCTATATTTGCCGCCCAGTATTGTTAAAATTCGGCAGCACCAACCCACCCTCCCCTCGGCCACGCTCCAGCAACACTTTCTTCACTCGTGGGGTTTAACACAAAGCCCGAATTCACTTTGTTTACTCGTTTAAAAAAGGCACTTGGGATAAAGATGGGGAGGCACTGAAAAACTAACAGAACCCTGGGGAGGACCGTCATTTTCACGGTCTGTTCCCTCCCCGCCAGTGACAGCAGGAGCATGTTCCACCTTCGAAAGTCCTCCTTCGTCTGTTCTACGAGCTGTGTCAAATTTAGTTTATGTAACAGCCCCCAATCCTGTGCCACCCGGAATCCCAGACAACGAATGCTCCCTCCCACCCCACTGAACGGCAGCTCTCCCTTTCTTCTCTCATGCCCCCTTGCCTGGATAGCAAACATCTCGCTTTTGCCCATATTCAATTTGTATCCTGAAAACTGGCCAAATTCCCCCCAAATCTTCATAATCTCTCCCATCCCCCTAACGGGTCGGAAATATACAGGAGCAGGTCGTCAGCATATAGCAAGACCCTGTGTTCTACCCCTCTCGGACCAACCACTTTCAGTCACTTGAAGCTCTTAGCGCCATCGCCAGTGGCTCTATGGCCAAAGCGAACAGCAGTGGGGAGAGGGAGCATCCCTGCCTAGTCCCCCGGTGCAAATTAAAATAGTCCGACATCAACCGATTGGTTCGGACACTCGCCACCGGTGCCTGGTACAACAACCGGACCCAATCAGTAAAGCCCCGCCCAAACCCGAACCGCCCCATCAGCTCCCACAGATAGTTCGAAACCACCCGGTCGAAGGCCTTTTCTGCGTCCACCGCGACCATTACTTCCACCACCCTCCCCTCTGGGGGCATCATGATCACATTAAAGAGCCTTCTAACATTGGCTGTTAGCTGTCTGCCCTTAACAAACCCCGTCTGGTTCTCCCCGATCACCTCTGGGACACAATCTTCTATCCTTGAGGCCAAGATTTTTGGCAGCAACATTTAATAGGGAGATTGGCCTGTATGACCCACGTAGCTCAGGGTCCTTCTCCCGCTTCAGGATCAGTGAGATTGTGACATTGTCGGGGGAAGAACCCCCCACTCCCTTGCCTCATTAAATGTCCTCACCAGCAGTGGGCCCAGCATCTCAGAGAACCTTTTGTAAAATTCCACTGGGTAGCTGTCCGGTCCCAGGGCCTTACCCGTCTTCATGGCCTCTAGACCTCTGTAATTTCTTCAATCCCAATCGGGGAGCCCAGCCCATCCACCAACCCTTCCTCCACCCTCGGAAACTCCAGCCCTCCCAGAAACTGCCTCATCCCCTCAACCCCAGCTGGGGGTTCTGACTCATATAGCCGGCTGTAAAATTCCTTAAACGCCCCGTTCACCCCTGGTTGGTCCAAGACCGCGTTCCCAGCTGTCTCCTTCACTCTACCTATCTCCCTGGCCACCTTCCTTTTCCTTAGCTGGTGTGCAAGCATTCTGCTGGCCTTCTCTCCATACTCATATATCGCCCCCCTCGCCTTCTCGAATAACGACGAGTCCGAATACAGGTGGGAGATAGAGAACATAGTGGAGTTGTGTAGCGACAACAATCTCTCCCTCAATGCCAGCAAAACTAAACAGCTGGTCATTGACTTCAGGAAGCAAAGTACTGTACACACCCCTGTCTGCATCAAGGCGGCCGAGGTGGAGACGGTTAGCAGTTTCAAATTCCTAGGGGTGCACATCTCCAAAAATCTGTCCTGGTCCACCCACGTCAACGCTACCACCAAGAAAGCACAACAGCGCCTATACTTCCTCAGGAAACTAAGGAAATTCGGCATGTCCACATTAACACTTACCAACTTTTACAGATGCACCACAGAAAGCATCCTATCGGGCTGCATCACAGCCTGGTATGGCAACTGCTCGGCCCAGGACCGCAAGAAACTTCAGAGAATCGTGAACACCGCCCAGTCCGTCACATGAACCTGCCTCCCATCCATTGACTCTATCTACACCTCCCACTGCCTGGGGAAAGCGGGCAGCATAATCAAAGATCCCTCCCACCCGGCTTACTCACTCTTCCAACTTCTTCCACCGGGCAGGAGATACAGAAGTCTGAGAACACGCACGAACAGACTCAAAAACAGCTTCTTCCCCACTGTCACCAGTCTCCTAAATGACCCTCTTATGGACTGACCTCATTAACACTACACCCTGTATGCTTCATCCGATGCCAGTGCTTATGTAGTTACATTGTATATGTTGTGTTGTCCTATTATGTATTTTCTTTTCTTCCCTTTTCTTCCCATGTACTTAATGATCTGCTGAGCTGCTCGCAGAAAAATACTTTTCACTGTACCTCGGTACACGTGACAATAAACAAATCCAATCCAATCCAATCCAATCCTCAGCTGCTCCACCGTCTTCCCTGTAGACAACAGACCAGTATCCATCTGTAGCTTCCGCTGCTCCTTCAATAACCCTGCCTTTGGGGCCTCCGCGTATCTCCTGTCTACCTGGAGTATTTCCCCAACCAACCTATCTATCTCTGCTCTCTCCACCTTCCTCCTGTGGGCCTGTATCGATATTAGCTCCCCTCTAACCACTGCCTTCAGCGCTTCCCAAACCATTGCTGCCGAGACTTCCCCCATGTTGTTTATTTCCAGATAGTTCTGGATGGACTCCCTCACACGCCCGCACACACCCTCGTCCGCTAACAGTCCTACGTCCAATCTCCATTGCGGTCGCTGACCCCCCTCCTTGCACACCTGTAAATCCACCCAATGTGGGGCATGGTCCAACACAGCAATCGCCGAACACTCGGTATCAATCACCCCCGCCAATAAAGCCCTGTTAAGGATAAAAAATCAATCCGGGAGTATACTTTATGTACATGCGAAAAGAAAGAAAACTCCTTTGCTCTTGGCTGACCAAACCTCCATGGGTCTACCCCATCCATCTGCTCCATGAACCCCTTTAGTTCCTTCGCCATTGCTGGCACCCTCCCTGTCTTTGAGCTAGACCGGTCCAACCTAGGATCAATGACCGTATTAAAGTCGTCCCCCCCTCCATGATCAGCTTGTGTGACTCCAGGTCCGGGATCTTCCCTAACACCCATCTTATAAACTCCGCAACATCCTAGTTTGGTGCGTAGACATTCACGAGCACTACCGGTGTCCCCTCCAGCTTCCCGCTGACCATGATATACCTGCCCCACATAACCCGCAACTATTTTCCACGCCTCAAATGACACCCGTTTATTAATCAGTATTGTGACCCCCCTAGTCTTAGAGTCCAACACTGAGTGAACTACCTGCCTGACCCACCCCTTCCTCAATCTGGTCTGATCTGTTACCTTCAGGTGTGTCTCCTGTAGCATTGCCATGCCCGCCTTCAATCCCCACAAATGCACGAACACGCGAGCCCTCTTAACCGGCCCATTCAGCCCTCTAACGTCCACGTGATCAGCCTGACCGGGAGGCATCTTGGTCCATCTCCCTGCCAATCAACCATCACCCTTCTTAGACCAGCCTCCAGCTCGCGTCCCCGCAGGCCCGCCCTTCAGCACCCTCCGTCCTTGACCTCCCATTTGTCTCCCAGCAAAAATTCCTCCCCTGTCAAAGAGCAATTCTTCCCCCCCCCCCCTCCCCATTAACAACAAAACAATTCCAACCCCCTTTATCAATCATCTGTTCCTCCCACTCCTCCCCCGCTCGGACATACATATGCAAAAAACACAGTTCCAACCAAACACAAAGAAAAGTCAAAGAAGATCCATCCACCCTTCCCCCACCAGCACCAGGTTAACTTACAAAACTGAGCAATAGCCCAAGAATCAATACAAAAAGTATTTCACATACAGTTCAGGAGCAAGAATAACTCTAACAAAATCGAGACAGCATTACCCGTCCCAAGAGTTCAGTGTCCTCAGTCATCTGCCACCCCTTTAATTTTAATCAAGTCCATCACCTCTTCCGGTGACTCAAAAAGATCAGAGTTCCTGATCTTAAAAAGTGACCCATAAATGCGCTGGATATAGCAGCCCAAACTTCACATTCTTCTTGAAAAGGGCCGATTTTACTCGGTTGAATCTCACTCTTCTTTTGGCCAGATCCGCACCCAGGTCCTGGTAGATGCACAGCATGCTGTTCTCCCACTTGCAGCTCCGTGTCTGCTTGGCCCACTGCAAAATCTGTTCCTTATCCAGGAACTGGTGCAATCGCGCCACCATCGCCCTTGGCGGCTCGTTCACACACGGCCTCCTCGCAAGCGTTCTGTGCGCCCTCTCCACTTCCAAGGGCCGAGCAACGCCCCATCACCCATTAACTTCTAGAGCGTATTCGCCACATATGCCCTTGCGCCTGTTCCCTCGCAGCCCTCAGGGAAGTCGACGATCCTCAAGTTCTCCAAGTCCTCCACACGCTCCTGCAGTCTTTTCTGTTGATCCCTCATCAGCCCCACCTGTAACTCCAGCTCAGCTAGGCGTTCCTCGTGCTCGACCACCTTCTCCTCAACCTTCTGCATCGCCCAACCTTGGGCTTCCAGCCCCTGCTCCACCCGGTCGATCGATGCCGTCACAGGGTCTAGACCTTCCTCCTTTTGCTTGGCGAAACCCTCCTGAATAAATTTCACCAGCTGCTCCGTTGACCACTGGGCCGCTGAGCCAGTACCCTGCACCTCCGCCATGTTTTTCTGTGCTGTGGATTTTACACGTGCCTTTTCTACTCGATGTTTCCTTCTTAGGCGGCCACTTCTGGCCCACATCTCCATATACTGGTGTGGGATTCGTCCTCGCTGTCCCATCCACTCCGGAGTTTTCAAATAAAATTCGAAAAAAGTCAGGGATGAAGTTCCAAAAGGTTCATCACGAGCGGGAGCTACCAAATGTGTGACCTCCTACTCCATGGCCGTCACCGGATGTCCCATACTGTGAATTTTAAATGTGTTGCATGGGCTGGATTTTACCAGCCCCCCAGGTTGTTGGTGGTGGTGGGGCCGTAAATAGGCCGAGGGACAGTGCGGTGTTGGATGTTGCGGTGACGGTGAAGTATCTGCTGCTATGGTGGGGAAGCTGAAAGATGGCCCTCCCATCCAGAGACAATCTGTGCCACGGAAGTGACCAATTAAAGGCCTCTCACCAGCTAATACTCATGTTTTACCAGTGGTTGGGGGCTCCACTTTGTGGGGAGACCACATAAACCGTGGTGACAATCCCTACAGACTTAGGGGTAGGGTCCTCCTAAACAGGCACTCTATGCCCAACACACAATCTCCTGGTGGCCACACTGCCCAGCTGTGATCAACCACAATCCTAGCACCTCATTGGGGCCTGCTTGACTGGTCCAAGCAACCCTGACCCCATTCACCTTGCTACGGCCAGCGTCCAATGCTGCATCCTCTGGATTGGGTGCAGTCTTCCAGTGGCACTGCTGGGACGGAAGAGCTGCTGACCCTCAATTGGCTGACAGCTCTTGGAGGCAGGTTTTCATCTGTTACAATGACGGGAGCCCCAGAGGCAGCTTCTTAGCCGCAGGATGAGACTAATTTGTGGCCTGTGTTTCCCAAATCGCCACGGCAGGATTGCCCCCTGGCTTTCCAGCCTGTGGTTGTGGCCCCTACAGCAGCCACTGAATTGAACCCAAACATGCATGGGCCATCCTTTTAGTGATGTGGGCAGGAAGAGATCAAAAGGAGACCTTACCAGAACATCAGTTGAAATAATTGATTTCTTTAACCAGATAATTGCTAGTTTGATTGTTTTATTTTCTGCCATATCCGCTATATTAGATCATAGAATTTACAGTGCAGAAGGAGGCCATTCGGCCCATTGAGTCTGCACCGGCTCTTAGAAAGAGCACCCTACCCAAGGTCAACACCCCCACCCTATCCCCATAACCCAGTAACCCCACCCAACACGAAGGGCAATTTTGGACACTAAGGGCAATTTATCATGGCCAGTCCACCTAACCTGCACATCTTTGGACTGTGGGAGGAAACCGGAGCACCCGGAGGAAACCCACGCACACACGGGGAGGATGTGCAGACTCCACACAGACAGTGACCCAAGCCGGAGTCGAACCTGGGACCTGGATATTGAGAGTTGGTTGGATAGTCTTCCAAGGAAACTCCACTGATGCACACTATGAAGCATCCTGTACAAGTTGGAGATTGGTGCCAAGAGGGCATGGTCGAGAAGAAGGATAATGATGCTGAGGAGAATAGTTTTCAAATCAATTTAATGATTATGCAGCAGTAGGCCTCATTGTTGTCCCATAGCAAAGGTATAGCTATTCTTTCAAATTTTTCATCAGCCTGAGTCAATGACTTTGGACTTCTTTGTAGTTCTGCATAGATAATGGCTGCAAAAACAATATTGGGTTGTGTAAGAAAATGTTCAAGGGTTGCCTCTAAGAAAGGCTTTCTGAGCAGATCCTACAATTGTCCTCCAGGCCCTGTCCCAATACAGGAATATACTCGGGAGTCTAAGCATTCATGCATCCTAGTTTGCAGTTATCACTGAAAGGGGCCTTACAGTTCAGTAATGTATATATTACCAACTCTATTGGGCAAGATTTGTCCATCAGAAGTCTACACAGCTGAGATTTGTATAAATATCATTTTCCCCATCATAATATTCCCCGCATTATAGGAAGGACGTGGAGGCTTTGGAGCGGGTGCAGAGGAGATTTACCAGGATGTTGCCTGGTATGGAGGGAAAATCTTATGAGGAAAGGCTGATGGACTTGAGGTTGTTTTCGTTGGGGAGAAGAAGGTTAAGAGGAGACTTAATAGAGGCATACAAAATGATTAGGGGGTTGGATAGGGTCGACAGTGAGAGCCTTCTCCCGCGGATGGAAATGGCTGGCACGAGGGGACATAACTTTAAACTGAGGGGTAATAGATATAGGACAGAGGTCAGAGGTAGGTTCTTTACGCAAAGAGTAGTGAGGCCGTGGAATGCCCTACCTGCTACAGTAGTGAACTCGCCAACATTGAGGGCATTTAAAAGTTTATTGGATAAACATATGGATGATAATGGTATAGTGTAGGTTAGATGGCTTTTGTTTCGGTGCAACATCGTGGGCCGAAGGGCCTGTACTGCGCTGTATTGTTCTATGTTCTAAGTTCTATAACAAACATAACATAAATTTAATTGTGGTTACCTGGTCTGATTGCGATAACCATCTTCCATCCCCAAAGTAAAGTTATTCATGAGGACTTTTCACTGAACTTGACTCAGACAGGGGTTGCTCTGCATACTTCCCATATCCCAACTATTCAGTTAGGACACCCCTTCAGGATCCCCTCTGGTGTGCTTAAGCATTTAATCTACATGGGGTATTCCTACCATAACCACCTCTTTAGCTGCAGGAGCGATGGGTATCACATTCTTGGATTGGGGCATAATTTTGAGACAGATAATCACAGAGCATGTGGACAAAAATGTCGACAGAACATATTGCTTTGAGCTATTAGTCAGTCCAGGGCACATTTAGGTACCAGTAATGACAGTTGTACATTTTATAGTAACAAGTAAGGAGGAAATTATTCTTGGAGTGGTGCGCCAGAATATAGTCTAGACGTACATGCCAGCTTGCTTCTCTTGAATTAGCATCTAACTGAGATAGATAACATAACTGGAGCGCAATCTACCCGAATGAGTCCCATAGCGAGCACATTTAGCCGGGTGTTTCCGGCGTTCAGAACGCTGATAAACACCATGCTATGGGACACCCATTTGGGTAGATGCGGGGCCTCAGTGGGGAACACCCCGGCGGCACCACATTTAGTCCCATTTTCTGCACCGAGGTGCTTCGCTCATCAGTTTTAAATGGCATCCCAATTTCTTGACCCCCAACAACCCCCTGCACCCCCACAGAGCACCCCGGGCTCAATCCCTGTTGCAGGAGAAATGCCAGCTTGGCACCTTGTCAGCCTGGCTTCCTGGCAGTGCCACAAGTGCACCTTGGCTGTGCCAGGCTGGCATTGCCAAGATGCCACCAGCAATGCCAGGGTGCCACCCTGCCAAGAGGGCAAGCACCTGGGAGTGCCGTTCTGTCTGGTCCCTGTTTGTGGAGACCAGCACTGAACGGCGCTCACCCAAGATCTCCAAGGCGAAGGGGTTAGATCTCACGCCTTGGGTAGGTTGTGGGAATGCATATTAGAGTGAGACTAGCTGTCTTACTCTGATATGCAGATTTGTAAAAAAGAATTCCCATCCACAATGGGTGGGATTCACATCGTGACATTTCGCTAGATCGCATTCGATCTCATGAGGCATGGCAAGCCGGTTTTATCCTGGAAGAGGGATCACACGGCATCTGTCGGCCGCGCCAAGCTGCCTTTTGCGCCGGTAGTTCGTGCCCTAGATAGTAACAATTATTTTACATTTCTTCAGGCCAATAGAATAATCTCACAGAAATTCAATGTGTGTGCCGTGTATAGATTGACTAGTGATGAATCTCTAACCATCAGTCATCTCTCATGTTTCTTTGAGGACCCATTGTTTTCAATACACAGACGTTTGAACACTCTTGCTCCAGTTCCCTGATTCCTAGGGTGCCTCAGAAAGGATACTCAGAGCAGGTGATAATGCCATATTTACCACCGCTTTTCAACTGACTGTTTATAAACATACCCTGCAGGCAGCATCTGCTATCACAGCTAGATGTCAGATACTATATGTGGAACAAGAGTCCTTTTGATTAAGAGCAAGTTTGTTGAATACCAACTTGAGCAATATTTCACACCATCAATAGTTGATTTGTTCCATTCTACTAATGGGGCTTGCAATAAAAAGAAAAGTTTTTTTTGTTAACTTAGTAATGCAATGTGTGAGCTACATCATACTTTAGAACATATGTTTAAATCACTTATACCAAAAACTCTATACCCTTATCACTGCTTCCATGCCCTTCTGCAACCACTGTCTTAGACTGAACCAGACTTTGCACTCTTGGGGTTCTATTTGATCTCTTACTGATCCATATTGTCTTTATCACAATCACCTCTACTTCTAGCTCACTTCTGCCACCACCTCAGCCCATCCTCACACATGGATTTGCAATTTCCCAACTAGATTATTCTGTTTTTTCCTGACTGGCTTCCCATCCTGTACCCCCCATAAACTTGACCTCATTGAAAAATCCTATCGTTACTACAGAATGACATATGGGTAGAGCTTCTGCTTTGCATGCAATTGGAAATCTGGGTGCAAGTTGTGTGCAAAATTGTGACTGTTTTGAAGTGTTTTTATTTTCACGCAAGTTTGAACTCTAATTCAACTGCATATCACAGAATATAAAATCTGTCATGAGCTAATGCATTCGGGCATAATTTAAGAACAATTTTTTAAAATATTCCTTGTTTGAGTTGTAACTTGATAAAGTTGAGCCGGGGTCAGCTGACTTTCGGAAGCATTATGGGGGGAGTAACCATGCTCGATGGGGATCTAGCGGGGGGGGCGGGGGTGGTCAACTGGGTTGCTGCTGCTGGGAGCGAGAGGGAGCTGGCAAGGGAAGAGGTGGTCGGGTCGGGAGTGCGCCGCCAGGGGGACGGGTGGGTGCGCGGGACCTGGACGTGGGACTGGCCTAGAGTAGGTGATGGCTAGTCGGGGGGGGGGGGGGGGGGGGGTGCGGGTGCGGGCAGCCCCCCAATCCGGCTGATCACGTGGAATGTGAGAGGCCTAAATGGGCCGATTAAGAGGGCCCGAGTGTTCGCGCACTTAAAAGGGCTGAAGGCAGACGTGGTCAGGCTTCAGGAGACGCATCTGAAGGTGGCGGATCAGGTTAGGATGGGTGGGACAGGTGTTCCACTCAGGGTTGGACGTGAAAAATAGAGGGGTGGCTATATTGGTGGGGAAACGAATATCGTTCGAGGCTAGGAATATAGTGGTGGACAACGGTGGTAGATATGTGATGGTGAGTGGTAGATTGCAGGGAAAGGAGGTCGTGCTGGTAAATGTATATGCCCCGAACTGGGATGATGCGGGATTTATGAAGCGGATGCTGGGACGTATCCCGGACCTGGAGGTAGGAAGCCTGGTAATGGGGGGGGATTTCAATACTGTGCTGGATTCAGGGTTAGATCGGTCTAGATCCAGGACCGGAAGAAGGCCGGCAGCGGCCAAGGTGCTCAGGGGCTTTATGGAGCAAATGGGGGGAGTGGATCCGTGGAGATTTGCTAGGCCGTTGGCCAAAGAGTTTCCCTTTTTCTCCCATGTGCATAAGGTATACTCCCGGATAGATTTCTTTGTTTTGAGTAGGGCACTGATTTCGAGGGAGGCAGGAATGGAGTACTCGGCCATAGCCGTTTCAGACCATGCCCCGCACTGGGTGGATCTGGAACTAGGAGAGGAGAGGGAACAGCGCCCACTCTGGCGACTGGATGTGGGACTATTGGCGGATGAGGGAGTCTGTGGAAGGGTGCGGGGATGTATTGAAAGGTACCTGGAGGCCAATGATGATGGTGAGGTCTAGGTGGGGGTAGTATGGGAAGCGCTGAAGGCGGTGGTTAGGGGAGAGTTGATCTCCATTAGGGCTTACAAGGAGAAAAAAGAGGGCAAAGAAAGGGAGAGATTAGTGGGGGAGATTTTGAGTGTGGATAAAAGATATACGGAGGCCCCGGACAAAGGACTATATAGAGAGAGGCGAAGACTTCAGATGGAGTTTGACCTGCTGACCACAGGGAAGGCAGAGGCACAGTGGAGGAAGGCACAGGGGATGAGATACGAATATGGGGAAAAGGCGAGCCGGCTGCTGGCCCACCAGCTTCGTAAGAGGATAGCAGTGAGGGAAATAGGGGGAGTTAGGGATACAAAGAACAAAGAAAAGTACAGCACAGGAACAGGCCCTTCGGCCCTCCAAGCCCGTGCCGACCATGCTGCCCAACTAAACTACAATCTTCTACACTTCCTGGGTCCGTATCCCTCTGTTCCCGTCTTATTCATGTATTTGTCAAGATGCCCCTTAAATGTCACTATCGTCCCTGCTTCCACCACCTCCTCCGGTAGCGATTCCAGGCACCCACTACCCTCTGTGTAAAAAACTTGCCTCGTACATCTACTCTAAACTTTACCCCTCTCACCTTAAACCTATGCCTCCTAGTAATTGACCCCTCTACCCTGGGGAAAAGCCTCTGACTATCCACTCTGTCTATGCCCCTCATAATTTTGTCGACCTCTATCAGGTCGCCCCTCAACCTCCTTCGTTCCAGTGAGAACAAACCGAGTTTATTCAACCGCTCCTCATAGCTAATGCCTTCCATACCAGGCAACATCCTGGTAAATCTCTTCTGCACCCTCTCTAAAGCCTCCACATCCTTCTGGTAGTGTGGCGACCAGAATTGAACACTATACCCCAAGTGTGGCCTAACTAAGGTTCTATACAGCTGCAACATGACTTGCCAATTCTTATACTCAATGCCCCGGCCAATGAAGGCAAGCATGCCGTATGCCTTCTTGACTACCTTCTCTACCTGTGTTGCCCTTTTCAGTGACCTGTGGACCTGTACTCCTAGATCTCTCTAACTTTCAATACTCTTGAGGGTTCTACCATTCACTGTACATTCCCTACCTGCATTAGACCTTCCAAAATGCATTACCTCACATTTGTCCAGGTTAAACTCCATCTGCCATCTCTCCGCCCAAGTCTCCAAACAATCTAAATCCTGCTGTATCCTCTGACAGTCCTCATCGCTATCCGCAATTCCACCAACCTTTGTGTCGTCTGCAAACTTACTAATCAGACCAGTTACATTTTCCTCCAAATCATTTATATATACTACAAATGAAACGGGATGAAACGGGAACTACGGTGCGGAGTGCAGGGAAGGTAAATGAGGTGTTTAAGACCTTTTATGAGAGGCTATATAGGTCCCAACCCCCGGAGGGAAAAGAGGGGATGCAACAGTTTTTGGACCAACTAAGGTTCCCGAGGGTGGAGGAGCAGGAGGTGGCAGGTCTGGGGGTGCCAATCGGGGTGGACGAGGTGACTAAAGGGCTGGGGAACATGTAGGCAGGGAAGGCCCCGGGACCAGACGGGTTCCCGGTGGAATTTTATAGGAAGTATGTGGACTTGTTGGCCCCGCTGCTGGCAAGAACCTTTAACGAGGCCAGAGAAGGGGGGACTCTACCCCCGACAATGTTGGAGGCGACGATATCATTAATCCTGAAGCGAGATAAAGATCCGCTGCAATGCGGGTCATATAGGCCTATCTCGTTCCTGAATGTAGACGCCAAGTTGCTGGCAAAAGTGCTACCGATGAGGATCGAGGATTGTGTCCCGGGGGTGGTGCATGAAGACCAGACAGGGTTTGTAAAGGGGAGACAATTGAATGTTAACGTGCGACGGCTGTTGGGGGTGATAATGATGCCCCCAGCGGAGGGGGAGGCAGAGATAGTGGCAGCGATGGATGCAGAGAAGGCATTTGATAGGGTAGAGTGGGAGTATTTATGGGAGGTGCTGAGGAGGTTTGGGTTCGGGGAGGGGTTTGTCAGTTGGGTTAAACTCCTCTATGGGGCCCCAGTGGCAAGTGTAGTCACAAATCGGCAGAGATCGGAGTATTTTCGGTTACATAGGGGAACAAGGCCCCCTGTCCCCATTACTGTTCGCGCTGGCAATTGAACCACTGGCCATAGCGTTGAGAGACTCTAGGAAATGGAGGGGGGTGGTTAGAGGGGGAGAGGAACACCGAGTGTCACTCTACGCAGATGACCTACTGCTGTATGTGGCGGATCCTGTGGAGGGGATGACAGAGGTTATGCAGATATTGAGGGAGTTTGGAGATTTTTCGGGATATAGGCTCAATATGGGGAAGAGTGAGTTTTGCTCTTTTTAACCTTAGTCTATTTGCTCTGATTACGTCACCTTTGCTCATGAGTCGCCAGGTAGCTTGATGGTACCGCCACGTGGTTCAAGTTCAGGTTATGATTAATAATACAGCACACCGCTTAGTAAGGATTAAAACAACGGTCATTTATTATATACAACAAGCAATATTAATACACTAATACTACTATCTATATAATAAACCTATCACTACTGGCCAATACTTAACTTAGGAAGAGCCCACCAGGTCAAGGAAACGAATGGCTTGTCCAATCAGATCTGGCCCGCGGGATTCAAAAGGCTGCTACAGGTCGGTGGCTAGGTGTCTCTACCGGATAGCGATCGCTGGATTCAAACTTACTGTTGCCGGTTGCTGTTCTTGCGAAGGTCTCGAGCAGGCGAAGAGGAGAGAGAGAGAGATCTGAACTTGGTCCCTCACTTTTATAGGGCCCAGGGCCTTCCCGCCTCCCGGGGCGGCCCTTGACCCTGAGTCCCAAGTGATTGGATTTGTTCCCAATACCTGGGGTCGATGTGTCCAATGGTGAGGCGATTCCTCGATCGGGGGGTGGTCATTCACCTGTCTTTGTTTCGGCCACTGCAGGCGCTGACAGGTCTGGCCCGGTATTCAATTGCTAATATGTTGCAATTGTTCCCGGGGATAGCCAATTTAACTGCAGATACCTGGATAGATGGGCTGCAAACAGTCCTGAATGTAACTGCAAATACCTGGGTTGATGGGCTGTTGATAGCCCTGAGTATCGATCTGGGCTAACTTCCCCAGAGCCGAATATGCAATACTGTCTGCAGCTGCCTGCTTGTGTCTCGTTAGCTGCTTTTCCCAGAAGTCTTTCGGGTTAGCCATTTCAAACTGGGTTTTGGCCAGATTAATCGGAACGCAGCCATTTTACGTGGCTACATGAGCTTTTCGTAGTACACCCTGGGGATCAGGGAAGAGGGATAGACGGCCTGCCGTTAAGGAGAGCGGAAAGGAGCTTCCGATATTTGGGGATTCAGGTAGCCAGGAGCTGGGGAACTTTACACAAACTCAATCTGATGTGGCTGGTGGAGCAGATGGAGGAGGATTTCAAAAGGTGGGATATGCTACCGCTCTCACTGGTGGGCAGAGTGCAGGCGGTCAAGATGATGGTCCTCCCAAGGTTTCTTTTTGTGTTTCAATGTCCCCCCATTTTGATCACTAAGGCCTTTTTTAAGAAAATAGGAGTGTTATGAGTTTCGTGTGGTTGGATAAGACCCCGAGGGTAAGGAGGGGGTTCCTGCAGCGCAGCAGGGACAGCGGGGGACTGGCGTTGCCAAATTTGGACGATTACTACTGGGCCGCCAATGTGGTGACGGTTCGCAAGTGGATGAGGGAGGGAGAGGGGGCGGCGTGGAACAGGCTGGAGATGGCGTCCTGTAAAGGAACGAGCCTAAAGGCGCTGGTGACGGCACCGCTACCGCTCTCCCCGAAAAGGTACACCACGAACCCAGTGGTGGCGGCAACCTTAAGGATCTGGGGGCAATGGAGGCGACATAGGGGTGTGACGGGTGCCTTGGTGTGGTCCCCGATCAGGAACAACCATAGGTTTGTCCCAGGAAGGATGGACGGAGGGTTCCAGAGCTGGCATCGGGCAGGAATTAGGAGATTGAGAGACTTGTTTATTGACGGGACGTTTGCGAGCCTGGGAGCGCTGGAGGAAAAGTATGAGTTGCCCCCGGGGAATATCTTTAGATACATGCAAGTGAGGGCGTTTACGAGGCAACAGGTGAGGGAATTTCCGCTGCTCCCTGTGGTGGTATGTATTAGGGGTAATACGGTACACCACGTGTCGACAGGCTATTGGTGGAGGGATGCCAGGTCCTGATAGGATCTGCCACCTACTGGACTCCACCCAGAAATGCCGGTATAAGAACCCAGTTTTTCCCTCCATTTCCCTCAGCAGTTACATTCTGTAACCACGCTGCTGGGGATAAAGTTCTGCTTAATAAAGCCTTCAATTGACATTACCTCAACCTGCCTCGCGTCATATTGACGGTGCTACAATTTATTAAGCAGAATTTAAATTGAAGAAAACGACGTGGGAACATGGAGCTCCGAATCACCCCGGAGTGCCTGCGCATCGCACCCCAAGCAGCTAACTCGGCCTCTATCTTCAAGCACTGGATGGCATGCTTTGAGGGCTACCTCCGAACGGCCCCCTGCACACCGACAGACGAACAAAAGATGCAGGTCCTCTATTCCAGGGTGAGTCCTGACGTCTACTCCCTTACCGAGGACGAGGACGGTTTCACCGGTGCCATCGCCGCGCTGAAGGATATCTACATCTGGCCCGCCAACCAGGTTTTTGCTCGCTACCAGCTCGCCACACGACGGCAATTTCCGGGGGAATAGCTGGACGAGTTTTATAACGCCCTGCAGATCCTGGGTCGAAACTGCAACTGCCCGGCGGTAACAGCGAGTGAACACACAGAGCTCCTGGTCCGCGATGCGTATGTGGCAGGTTTGGCCTCTTCCCAGATCCGCCAGAGGCTTCTGGAGAAAGAATCTCTGGGACTTACAGAAGCTCGGGCCCTGGCGGCATCCCTCGATGCGGCCTCGCGTAACGCCCACGCCTACGCCCCCGACCGCTCTACAGCCCCTTGGGCTCCGTGGACCCCCGCTGCGGTCGACTCTCCGACACCCCCCCCCCCCCCCTCCCGCAAACCTACGCGGCCAAAACACCAGACCAACCGGGGGGGCCCCGCTGCTATTTTTGCGGCCAGCCAAAACACCCTCGGCAGCGATGCCTGGCCCGCGCGGCTACCTGCAAAAGCTGCGGGAAGAAGGGCCACTACGCGACGGTGTGCAAGTCCCGCGGGGTCGCCGCTATCTCTGGGGAAGAAACGGGACCACAGACCCAGCCCCTCCAGCGATCCACGTGTGACCAACGGACGCCGCCATTTTGGACCCCGGACGCCACGAGGGAGAGATGGGGTGTCCACCCCCGACCGCGCTCGATCCGTGGACGCCGCCATCTTGGCTGAAGGACCCCAACACAGACGGCCACATACTGGCTGATTACGATGCTCAACTTCAACAACCACGTCTGGCTTTGACGACCCTCGACCAGTCGCGACCCCGGAAGCTCCAGACTGCAACCACTACAGTCCTAGTGAATGGCTACGAGACGCCGTGTCTTATCGACTCTGGGAGCACGGAGAGCTTCATTCATCCGGACACGGTAAGGCGCTGTTCCCTCGTAATTCGGCCAAGCACCCAGAAAGTTTTCCTGGCGGCGGGATCCCACTCCGTTCAGATCACGGGGTTCTGCACCGCTAACTTAACGGTGCAGGGGAGGGAGTTCCGAAATTACCGGCTGTATGTCCTCCCCCATCTCTGTGCGCCCACACTCCTAGGGTTGGACTTCCAGTGCAACCTCCAGAGTTTAAAATTTAAATTTGGCGGCCCTATACCCCCACTGACTGTCTGCGGCCTCGCGACCCTCAAGGTTGAACCGCCTTCCTTGTTTGCGAACCTCACCCCGGATTGCAAACCCGTCGCCACAAGGAGCAGACGGTACAGCGCCCAGGACCGAGCATTTATCCGGTCCGAAGTCCAGAGGCTGCTGAAGGAAGGCATCATCCAGGCTAGCAACAGTCCCTGGAGAGCCCAGGTGGTAGTTGTTAAGATCGGGGAGAAACAGAGGATGGTCATCGACTATAGTCAGACCATCAACAGGTACACTCAGCTAGATGCGTACCCTCTCCCCTGCATATCCGACATGGTCAATCGGATTGCGCAGTACAAGGTCTTTTCCACCGTGGACCTCAAGTCTGCCTACCACCAGCTCCCCATCCGTCCCGGTGACCGCAACTATACTGCCTTCGAAGCAGACGGGCGGTTATACCACTTTTTAAGGGTTCCATTCGGCGTCACGAACGGAGTCTCGGTCTTCCAACGAGAGATGGACCGAATGGTTGACCAGTACGGTTTACGGGCCACGTTCCCGTATCTCGACAACGTCACCATCTGCGGCCACGACCAGCAGGACCACGACGCCAATCTCCAAAAATTCCTCCAGACCGCTCACGCCCTGAACCTCACTTACAACAAAGAAAAATGCGTGTTCCGCACCGATCGTCTAGCCATCCTGGGCTACGAAGTGCGTAATGGAGTGATAGGCCCCGACCCTGAACGCATGCGCCCCCTCATGGAGTTCCCTCTCCCCCACTGTGCCAAAGCCCTGAAACGTTGCCTGGGCTTCTTTTCTTATTACGCCCAGTGGGTCCCCCAGTACGCAGACAAGGCCCGCCCACTAATCCAGTCCACTACTTTTCCCCTGTCGACAGAGGCATGCCAGGCCTTTAGCCGCATCAAAACGGATATCGCAAAGGCCACGATGCGCGCCATCGACGAGTCCCTCCCCTTCCAGGTCGAGAGCGACGCATCGGATGTAGCTCTGGCGGCCACCCTCAACCAAGCAGGCAGACCCGTGGCCTTCTTCTCCCGAACCCTCCACGCTTCAGAAATCCGCCACGCCTCAGTGGAAAAGAAGGCACAAGCAATAGTGGAAGCTGTGCGACACTGGAGGCATTACCTGGCCGGTAGGAGATTCACTCTCCTCACTGACCAATGGTCGGTTGCCTTCATGTTCGATAATGCACAGCGGGGCAAGATCAAGAACGACAAGATCTTGCGGTGGAGGATCGAACTCTCCACCTTCAATTATGAGATCTTGTATCGTCCCGGAAAGCTGAACGAGCCATCTGATGCCCTATCTCGCGGCACATGTGCCAATGTACAAGTGGACCGTCTACAAGCCCTCCACGAGGACCTCTGCCACCCGGGGGTCTCTCGTTTCTACCACTTCCTTAAGGCCCGCAACCTCCCTTACTCTGTCGAGGACTTCCGAACAGTCACCAGAAACTGCCAGATCTGCGCTGAGTGCAAACCGCACTTTTTCAGGCCAGATAGAGCGCACCTGGTTAAGGCTTCTCGACCCTTTGAACGCCTCAGTTTGGATTTCAAAGGCCCCCTCCCCTCCACCGATCGCAACGCATACTTCCTGAACGTCGTTGACGAATACTCCCATTTCCCTTTCGCCATCCCCTGCCCCGACATGAGAGCGTCCACGGTCATTAAAGCCCTCGGTACCATTTTTACCCTGTTCGGTTTCCCCGACTATATCCATAGCGACAGGGGGTCTTCCTTTATGAGTGACGAACTGCGTCAATTCCTGCTCAGCAGGGGCATAGCCTCGAGCAGGATGACTAGTTACAACCCCCGGGGGAACGGGCAGGTAGAAAGGGAGAATGGAACGGTCTGGAAGGCCGTCCTGCTGGCCCTCCGGTCTAGGAGCCTCCCAATTTCCCGCTGGCAGGAAGTCCTCCCGGATGCCCTTCACTCTATCCGGTCCCTGCTGTGCACCACCACGAATCAAACGCCTCACGAGCGCCTCCTCCTCTTTCCTAGGAAGTCCTCCTCTGGAACGCCGGGACCCATTCTGCTCCGGAAACATGTGCGGGCGCACAAGTCAGATCCGTTGGTGGAACGGGTGCATCTCCTTCACGCCAACCCGCAATACGCCTATGTGGAGTACCCCGATGGCCGACAGGACACGGTCTCCCTGCGAGATCTGGCGCCCGCCTGAGCTACCCACACCCCCCCAACGCCAATCACCACCACCTCACTCCCGCCGGTTCATCCTGCAGCCACGCCCTTCCCGGGGGGTTCGGTTCTCCTCCCAGACCCGCTCAGGAGTAAGGACACAGGGGACAGCGCTACGCTCCCAGAGTCGACGGGACTCGAGCCAGCGCCATCACCACCACACCCGAGATGATCGGAAAGGACGACCAGGGCGCCCATCCGGCTCATCGAATCACTTTAACTCTCAACGTTTTCAGTTATTGTGTCTTGTTATAGTTATGGTATCATGCCGACCCTGTTTGGCCCGTTGGCCCAGTTTTCAGTTATTGTGTCTTGTTATAGTTATGGCATCATGCCGACCCTGTTTGGCCCGTTGGCCCAGTTGAATCGATAATTTTGTGTTTTGTTCAAAGTTACGGCACAGTACCGACTCTGTAAACCCCTACCACCATGCGAACCACCATCCCGCCGGGTTTTGTTTCAACAAGGGGTGAATATGGTGGTATGTATTAGGGGTAATACGATACACCACATGTCGACAGGCTATTGGTGGAGGGATGCCAGGTCCTGATAGGATCTGCCACCTACTGGACTCCACCCAGAAATGCCGGTATAAGAACCCAGATTTTCCCTCCATTTCCCTCAGCAGCTGCATTCTGTAACCACGCTGCTGGGGATAAAGTTCTGCTTAATAAAGCCTTCAATTGACATTACCTCAACCTGCCTCGCGTCATATTGACGGTGCTACACTCCCGACACGGGGGATCCAGGATAGAGTGATTTTGGGGGTATGGGTCGGGGAGGGTAAAGTGTCCGAAATATATCAGGAGATGAGGGGGAGGCGCTAGTAGAGGAAAATGGGAAGAAGAGCTGGGGGAGGAGATTGAGGAGGTTCTGTGGGCTGATGCCCTAAGTAGGGTAAATTCCTCTTCCTCGTGTGCCAGGATTAGCCTGATACAATTCAAGGTTCTACACAGAGCACACATGACGGGAGCAAGACTGAGCAGGTTCTTCGGAGTGGAGGACAGGTGCGGGAGGTGCTTGGGAAGCCCGGCGAACCACACACATATGTTCTGGTCGTGTCCGGCACTGGATGAGTACTGGAGGGGAGTGGCAAGAGTGATTTCAAAGGTGGTGAAGGTCCGGGTCAAGCCAGGTTGGGGGTTAGCTATATTTGGGGTAGCGGAGGAGCCGGGAGTGCAGGAGGCGAAAGAGGCCGATATTCTGGCCTTTGCGTCCCTGGTAGCCCGGCGAAGGATTTTACTCATGTGGAAGGAAGCGAAACCCCCCGGCGTGGAGGCCTGGATAAACGATATGGCAGGGTTCATAAAACTAGAACGGATGAAGTTTGCGTTGAGAGGATCGGTTCAGGGGTTCTCCAGGCGGTGGCAACCGTTCCTTGACTATGTCGCGGAATGTTAAGGGAAAATAGATCAGCAGCAGCAGCAGCCCAGGGGAGGGGGAGGGGGGGGGCAAACTGTTTTGTTCTGGTTGGGTTTTGGGGGGGGGAGCACTATTTTTTGTTACTTTGTTAGTTCACTATTTTATTTAAATAATGTTACTTATTACTTACTATGTTATCTTTCATGTTGATTTGTAAGGTGGAAAAATTGTGGTTGAAAACTTTAATACAATATATTTTTTAAAAAAAGATAAAGTTGGATTAATAAAGATTCAAATGGGTTTATCACAAAAATAAGCATTTTAATAAGCATTTTTAACCACAGTGACAATCTTTAGTGAGTAATTTCTTTTTGTTCATGTAATAACATGGGCATCACTGACGAGGCCAGCTTTTATTGCCCATGAGAAGGTGAATATAAGTTATCTTCTTGAACTGCTGCAATCCTTGTGGTAAAGGTACACCCACAGAGCAGTTTGGGAGCAGGAGTTTGATCCAATGATAGTGAAGGAACAGCAATATCGCTTCAAGTCAGGATGGTGTGTAGTTTGGAGGGGAACTTGCAGGTAGCGGTGTTCCCGTGCAGCTGCTGCCCTTGTCCTTCTAGGTGGCAGAGGGCGCGGGTTTGGAAGGTGCTGCCATAAGAGCCTTGGCGAGTTGCTGCAGTGAATCTTTTAGATGTTACACACTGCTGCTACTGTGAGTCGGTGGTGGGTGAGTGAATGAATGTTTAATGTGGTGGATTACTGAAAGTGACTTTTAAAAATGTATGCGAGTTTTTACTAGTTATATTCGATTTCTGTGGTCTGAGTAAATTTAAAAAATATCAAAAACATTTTGAAACATGCCATTGAACCACTTTGAAGGCCTTTAAACAAGTCCAATTGAGAGCAATTCACCCTGGGCATCTGGCCATTCTTGTGGGCATTCTTCTTGAGTGATGCTTTTAAAACTAGCACAAAAGATTCTTGATTTTAGGCAAACTACATTGACAAAGACAAATCAACGAAGTGAAACTAATAGAAGTTTTTAAACAATATGCTGATGTTTGCAATATGTTTGGTCCTAGTTGGATAGAAATCTAACCAAACGGACATTGAAGATCCCTTTACAAATTTGCAGCCCAGAAGTTCCAGCTCACATGCTGAATTCAGCCGGCTACCACTTTTACACAGCCTACAAAGTGGCTCTTGATTTGAGAAACCATCCAGCAAGAACAGCAGGACTGAGGGAATCATCAGAACAAAATAATTAGACTGCAATGTTTTCAGTGGAGAGCGAGGGACTGTTGCTACAGACTGATGATACATGATCGCTCAGCAGCTATCTGTACAGTTGGAACTTCTGCATATCATGGACTCCTGGATTAAATTAATTAGGGGATTTGTGCTTTGGGAGTAGGAGGTGTACTGGCAGACAACTGTGCTTCCACAAGAATGCTGCACAATGGTATCTAAAATGTTAATTCTGTTTCTCTTCCACAGATGTTGCCTGAACTGCTGAGTATTTTCCACTTTTCTGTTTTTCTTTCAGATTTCCAGCATTCACAGTATTTTGCTTTTCCTTTGGGCTGTACAATCTGGTTGTTTTATTTCCAAACCGCAATAGCCAGAATTTTAGGAATTGTTAGAATTAATATAACCACAAAGAAAAGAAGAAGAAGTAGCGTTCTAGTTTGACAGATGTCAATAGAGTAGTGTGAAAGCAATGTGGAAGAGGGGCGTATGTATGATGGAAAACGTTTGAGAGAGACGGATGGGAGAAAAGGATGGAAATGGGAAAGAGAGACGAAAGCTAGAAAATGAACGAAGGAGAGGCAGTAAATTTAATTCATAGTGCATGCACCCCATGGGATTCATTATGGGACACGTCTGTAAATAGAAGTATATTGCTGTTTAGCCAATCCTCTGCTCTGTAATTCCCTACTGGGAGATGGTGAATGAATTCTTGAAAGTCGAGTAAGAGAGATGGTGGTGAGGGAATGTGGAGATCGATAGACTGAAGTGTAAGATAAAGAAAGAAAGATGGAAGTTGCACAGTCTGACTGTTCCCAAGAAGCACAAAATATATTGGAATGCCACGTAATCATGTTTCTGTCCGTCTCGGAAATGATTTTGTTGCCAGTAGCTCACTTTTGATTGTGATGGATCTGACCCACTGCTGTAAAAGATTGAACACTTCTGTCCCAGACTATTAAGTGATACCTAAATACATTTATAAAGACTACTGTGGTTACAAAATCAATCAAATACAAATTATTAGATTGTGGATATAATTTTATATTTATAATTTATAGACCTTATGGAACGTTGGTAGCATCCCTATCCCTGGGCCAGAAGCTTTGGGTTCAAGTCTCATACTAAGACTTGCTGGCCACGGCAGGAGCATTTATAAGGTGGTTCAGCCGATTGATAATCAGCAGAGAATCCTTCCATAAGCTCCCCACTATTTTCCAAAGGGAAAACTGTATGCAAAGTTATGATAAAATAAAATAATAATTATTTTTGTCTTATATGGAAAGTGATTACTAAGTTGATTTGTTTACACTTGCAGGTTCCTGCCAATGCCACTATGTCTCCACTTCGTTTGCACTCTTCAAATCCTAATCTATCTGCTGACATTGGTGAATATCCAATACAGCCAAGTCCACTTGCGGACTCCCCTGATTCTGCTGCGGATTATATTAAACTTCAAGAAGAGTTTTGTCAAATTGCACAGAAAGGTATTTGAATTCTTAGAAGTGGTTTATTACCAAATTTGTAATTCCATTTAGAGTCAATTGGCCATCAACGCGTCTGACCGAGATGGGACAATTCATTCTGTCTAAGGCAAAATAAATGTATTAAAATAATTGAACCGTGACAGATTATTCTATTTTTATCTGCATTACAGCATCTTGAACTAAATGAAAAAGTGCTGAATTTGTTTCAGGTTACCAAAATAAACATGATTGAGGTATTACTTTTACCAATTTTATCTAATCAGTTTATTATATATTGGTGAAACAGTTTTGTGATTTGAAGTAATAGAAGATGAATTTCAATCCAGCTTAGCCAATTAAAGAACATAATGCTGATCTAGCCTGTGACAGTAATGAACTCAAAGGATACATATTTCTTGGTGATACAATGTAGCATTTTCTGCCCTGCTAGGAACATGGATTAATTCAATACAGCATTGCAATAAGGTTCCACACTGGCAATAATTTTTTTCTACCAGCTTTTAATTTTACAAAATATTTTGGAAATGGATAATGTTTTGCCCTAAAAAGCATAAACTAAGTATTTCAAAGGATCCTATGGGTGTGTACACACATTTGAATATTATTTACAATTCAAAGGCACACATTTTTCCCCTCACTAAAGAAAATTGTCAGCATATTCACAAATACAGTGAAATGAAACAAAAGTTACTAGATCGGCGAATCCCAACAGTGCAGAAGGAAGACATTCAGCCCATCAATCTGCACTGACCCTCTGAAAGAGCACTCTACCTAGGCCCACTTCCCCATCTAACCGTTTGGACACTAAGGGTCAATTTACCATGGCCAACCCACATAATTTGCTTATCTTTTGGACTGAACATTCTGAGGAAACCCGCACAGACACTAGGAGAACATGCAAATTCCACACAGTCTTCGAATGGCTGGAATTGAACCCAGGTGGGTCCCTGGCGCGGTGAGGCAGCAGTGCTAACCACTGTGCCAAATCTTCCATGCCATGTAGAAACGAAGATCAAAAATGAAAATATGGAAAATGCCACACTGCAACCCCAGTGAACATAGGCTAAAAATAATAGATTAATTGCTAATGTTAGGAAAATTAAAACCTTTTGAGTCATATAAAATATGTATTAATATTTGAATAATTTGCCTCAATTAAAATCTTTAAATCCTTGTTGCTCCCATTTGATTATGTGGGTTTTACATGGATGGACGGTTTCTTTAACATCTCTTGCACTTTTATTTAAGAAGGCATTTCTTCTAAATCCATGGAAATTGTTACAAACCTTAAACTGTGTTGGCCAAGATTAAAGTTCAAAAATTAAAAGCAAATATAACCCAGCAATTATGTGTTTAAATAATGCATCGCAAACCTGGATTAAATATTTTATCGGTATAGTTCCACAGGCTATTGGTAAAAAGGATGAATACACAAATACTACTAGCAGGCATCAGCAAAAGATCCTTGGAAAATTGGAAACTAGTTGAATCTTTTGAGCAAAAGCCTTACTGTAATATGGTAAAATATAACAAGATTACAATATTTACATTTAACTTGGAAAGAATTGTGAAACAGCAGAGCTGTAAGATATTCACTTTCAGAATGCTTAAATGCCATTTGTGGAGTGGACTCGATGGGCCGAATGGCCTTACTTCCACTCCTATGTCTTAATCCTGGGGTTGATCTTTGTTGTCCAAGATTTGTTGACCAGCCATTTTGAGCAAATGCAAACCCTAAGTGCATCTGTTCTTGGATTGAAAAAAATGTAATGAAATAGTGGAAAATGCCATTTAGTTCAGATTTTGTCTTAGAAAATTCTATGCAGTGAGGTAAATCTCCAACTCAGAAACTATTCAGTTAAATTTTCTTCAACCAACGGCCCTGCCAGTTATGTTCTTCATGAAGAGAAATCATGTTGGATTAGACACGTTCCATGGCAATGAATCTGCCTTCATCAAATGTTATGCGAGGACTGAAATTAATGAAAATTGTAGGGCAGTAACGATTGATAAGCAATCAGCTCAATAAAACTATATTTATTTTGTGCTTTTGCTATTTTTTTCACAGTACACTGTCTTTTAAAGTCTGCCTTCAACACAGTAGCAATAGAAAGGGAGCAGCTGAAGCAAATGCTGTTGGAGCAAGAACATTCCGGCCACAATGCACAAATCTTCAACCTTAGGAGAACACTCTCCCAGGTACTTTACACACAGGAAATTGTTGTTTGTCAAACTGAAACATATGTTGAGATGATTTACAGGCAACTTTACTCAATGTTATTCTTTTTATTTAAATTTCTGCCTTATTCAGGTCTCTGTAATCATGATCCCAATAAAAATTTGGAATTGAAAGATCCAGTGATGACCACTAAACCATTGCTGATTTCCAAGAAAACCCATCTGGTTCACTAATGTCCTTAAGGAAACCTGGCATCCTTACCTGGTCTGGCCTACATGTGACACCAGACCAACAGAAATATGGTTGATTCTTAAATGCCCTCCGAACAAGGGCAATTAGTGATGAGCAATAAATGCTGGCCGAGCCAGCGATGCCCACATTCCATGAACGAATAAAAAAAAGTTTATGTAACGAAAACCTACGTGTAACTCCATTAAAGCCATAAAGGGTATGTCACATAGAAGTGGTAGAAAATGTAAATTATATACAAACATGAATTGGGAGCCATTCGGCCACATGAGCCTGCCCTGTCATTTGATAAGATCATGACTGATCTGTACACCATCCCCTTTATCCACTTTGCTTGTTGGTTCCTGAAAGAACTCCCTTTCCCAAAATCATGTTGATTCTGCTTGATTAAGATTTTCTAAGCACCCTACTATACCCTCCTTAATAATAGATTCCAGCAATTTTCCTATGACAAATATTAGACTGACTGGCCTGTAATTTTCTGCTTTCTATCTCCCCGCTTTCTTGAGTAGAGGAGCTACATTCATTAATTTGCAATCTGGTGGGACCTTTCCAGAGTCAATGAAATTTTGGAAAATTAAAACCATTACAGCTATTATTTCAGAAACTACTTCTTTTAAGATCCGAGGATGAAGTACATCAGGACCAGGGGACTTGCCAGCTTCTGGTTCTAATAATCTTCTCAGTACCCTTTCCTTGGTGATCGTAAAGATTTTAAATATTTCCCTCTCTTTCGCCTCTTGATTTAATATTATTTGTGTCTTCTTCAGTGAAGATAGACACAAAATATCTCTTCAACACTTTTGCCAGTTCCATATTTCCCATTATGAATTCCCCAGCCTTGGGCTTTAGAGGACCAACACCCACTTCAGTTACTTGTTTCCTTTTTAAATACCTGTAGAAACTCTTACTATCTATCTAATCTTTATATTTCTAGCTAGCTTTCTCTCATGCTCTCATTTTGCCCTCCTTATCTATTTTTAGTCGTTCTTTGCTGTTTACATTCGATCCAATCTTCTGACCTGCCATTGATCCTCACAGAACGTACACTTTTTCTCTCCATTTGATACTATCTTTAATTTCCTTAGTTAGCCACAAATGTGCATCCTTCTCCCAGAGTCTTTCTTTCGCACTGGACTGTATCTTTGTTGAATGTTATGAAATATCTCCTCAAATGTCATCCACTGCATCTCTACTGTCTTAAACTAATTTCCCAGTTCATTTTAGCCAGCTATGTCTTCCCAACCTTACAACTGTCTTTATTTAAGTTTAAATCACTAGTCTTAGACCCAATCTTCTCTCCATCAAAATGAATGAGAAATTCAATCATTTTATGATCACCGCTACATTGGGAAGTTTTTACTATGGGATCATAAATTAATCCTGCCTCATTATGGCATGGTAGCACAGTGGTTAGCACTGTTGCTTCACAGCGACAGGGACCTGGGCTCGATACTCGGCGTGGGTGACTGTCTGTGCGGAGTCTGTACATTCTCCCCATGTCTGCGTGGGTTTCCGGTTTCCTCCTACCTTTCGAAGAAGTGCAGGTGAGGTGGATCGGCCATGATAAATTGCCCTTAGTGTCCAAAAAAAAAGATTAGATGGGGTTACTGGGTTAAGGGGCGTAGTGAATGTATTACTGCTACCATTCACCATTGTAATTGCATTACATTGTATTGTGTTATGTTGATGCCCTTGTGGGCTCCGCCTATGGCTCCGCCCCCTCGGGGGAGGTATATAGAGCTGCAGCCTGTAGGTGGCACTCAGTACAGAGCAGTCGCAGGCAGGTACAGTTCTAGCTGATTAAAACCACTGTTCACTTCAACCCTTCGTCTCGTGTGAATTGATGGTCGCATCAATTTAATCAGCTACAATATCGCTATGGAAGCAGCCCTCGAACCTGATCGACTGGAACTCGGCCCACAGGCAGCTGAAGCCAAAGGAATTTTTTCACACTGGCTCCGCTGTTTTGAGGCCTACCTCGCGCCTCATCCTCGCCCACCGTCACAGAGGAACAGAAACTGAGTCTCCTCCACGCCCGGGTGAGCCACAGAATCTCTGTGCAGATCGAGGAAGGGACAACGTACGCGGTCGCGATCCTGAAAAGGCAGTACATGAGGCCGGTGAACGAAGTGTTCGCGTGGCATCTCCTCACCACTCATCGTCAATGCCCCGGGGAATCGCTGGAGGAATACCTACGCGATCTGAAGGTACTCGCTCGAAACTACAAGGACGTCAAGGCCTAGCAGCATATGGAACTCGCCATCCGGGACACCTATTATGGCTAGAATCCGGTCCAACTACGTCAGACAGCGCTTGCTCGAAAAGGGTGCCCTCGACCTAGAAGAGACAGTAAAACTATCCACCTCCTTAGAAGTAGCGTTTCAGAGCCTCAAGGCTTTCCCCTCTGACCACGTGATCCCCCTGTGGACACCCGACCAGAGGATGTCCCAGGCCTGTGCCGCGCGGCTGCCCGCCCAACCCGGGGGGCTGCCCTGCTATTTCTGTGGTCAGAACCAACACCTCAGGCAGCGTTGCCCGGCTCGGAACGCGACCTGTAGCGACTGCGGCAAAAAAGGCTACAGGCTTGGCTGCCTGGTTAAGGGTAGCGTCCAGGGCAACAAGCCATTATCGAAGCTGTGCGGCATTGGAGGCACTACCTGGCTGGTAGGAGGTTCACCCTCGTCACCGACCAATGGTCGGTAGCCTTTATGTTCAACAATACACAGCGGGGCATCAAGCCCTCAATCTCTTTTTTTTTTTAAACATGTTTATTAAGAGTTTTGTAACAAAATTTTCAACCATACAAACAAACCCCCCCCCCCCCCCCCCCCCCCCCCCCCCCCGTAACAAAAAAGAAAGAAAGCTCGCACAGCAAGACATGAACATGGCAAGTCAATATGATACAGAACTTTGTACTTTGGATTCCTCCCGTACATGTCAGTATTCCGGATCATTCATGTGTTTTCTTGCTCAAATGCCCCCCAGAAATACCCCTCCCCCCCCCCCCCCCCCCAACGAAAGATCACTCCCTTTCCCCCCCCCCCCCCCCCCCCCCCTGGGTTGCTGTTGCTGCTGTCCGACCTTCATCTAACGCTCCGCGAGATAGTCTAGGAACGGTTGCCACCGCCTGTAAAACCCCTGCGCAGACCCTCTCAAGGCAAACTTTATCCCCTCCAACTTGATAAACCCTGCCATATCATTTATCCAGGCCTCCATGCTGGGGGGCTTCGCCTCTTTCCACATTAGCAAGATCCTTTGCCGGGCTACTAGGGACGCAAAGGCCAGAATGCCGGCCTCTTTCGCCTCCTGCACTCCCGGCTCGTCCACTACTCCAAATAGTGCTAGCCCCCAGCTTGGCTTGACCTGGACTTTCACCACTATTCCCGCAACTCCCCTCCAGAACCCCTCCAGTGCCGGGCATGACCAAAACATATGGACATGGTTCGCCGGACTTCCTGAGCACCTCCCACATCTGTCCTCCATCCCAAAGAACCTACTCAGCCTCGCCCCCGTCATATGCGCTCTGTGCACTACCTTAAACTGTATCAGGCTAAGCCTGGCACACGAGAAAGAGGAATTAACCCTACTTAGGGCATCAGCCCACAGCCCCTCCTCAATCTCCTCCCCCAGCTCCTCTTCCCATTTACCTTTCAGCTCCTCTACCAAAGCCTCCCCCTCTTTCATCTCCTGGTATATCGCCGACACCTTGCCCTCCCCGACCCATATGCCCGAAATCACCCTGTCTTGAATCCCCTGTGCCGGGAGCAGCGGGAATTCCCTCACCTGCCGCCTCACAAACGTCCTCACTTGCATGTACCTGAAGGCATTTCCTGGGGGTAGTCCAAATTTCTCCTCCAGCGCCCCTAAGCTCGCAAACGTCCCATCGATGAACAGGTCCCCCATTCTTCTAATCCCTGCCCGATGCCAGCTCTGAAACCCCCCTCCATCCTTCCTGGGACAAACCGATGGTTATCCCTAATCAGGGACCACACCGAGGCTCCCAACGCTCCCCTGTGTCGTCTCCACTGCCCCCAGATCTTTAGCGTTGACTCCACCACCGGGCTCGTGGTGTACCTTGTCGGCGAGAGCGGCAGCGGTGCCAACACCAGCGCCCCCAGGCTCGTTCCTTTGCAGGACGCCATCTCCAACCTCTTCCACGTCGCCCCCTCTCCCTCTATCACCCACTTACGGATCATCACCACTTTGGCTGCCCAGTAGTAGCCACCCAAATTCGGCAACGCCAACCCTCCTCTATCCCTGCTACGCTCCAGGAACCCCCTCCTTACCCTCGGGGTCTTGCTCGCCAAGCACAAAACCCATAATGCTCCTGCCTACCCTCTTAAAAAAGGCCTTGGTGATCACGATTGGAAGGCACTGGAACACAAAAAGAAACCTTGGGAGGACCACCATTTTAATCGACTGTACCCTGCCCGCCAGCGAGAGTGGCAACATGTCCCACCTTTTAAAATCCTCCTCCATCTGTTCCACCAGCCACGTCAAATTAAGTTTGTGCAGTGCCCCCCAGCTCCTAGCTACCTGAATCCCCAAGTATCGAAAGCTCCTTTCCGCCCCCCTCAATGGTAGGTCGTCTATCCCTCTTCCCTGATCCCCCGGATGCACCACAAAGAGCTCACTGTTTCCCACGTTGAGCTTATAGCCCGAAAAGTCTCCTAACTCCCTTAGGATCTGCATGACCTCAACCATCCCCTCCACTGGATCCGCCACATACAGCAACAGGTCGTCTGCGTACAGCGACACTCGATGTTCCTCTCCCCCTCGGACCAACCCCTTCCATTTCCCCGACTCCCTTAACGCCATGGCCAAAGGTTCAATTGGCAATGCAAACAGCAGAGGGAACAGGGGGCACCCCTGCCTCGTCCCTCGATACAGCCGGAAATACTCCAACCTCCGCCGGTTCGTGACCACACTCGCCACCGGGGCTCTATACAGGAGCTTGACCCAACTAATAAACCCTCCCCCGAACTCAAACCTCCTCAACACTTCCCAGAGATACTCCCACTCTACTCGGTCAAAGGCCTTCTCTGCGTCCATGGCTGCCACTATCTCCGCCTCTCCCTCCACCGATGGCATCATTATCACATTTAGGAGCCTTCGCACATTGGTATTTAGCTGCCTACCCTTTACGAATCCCGTCTGGTCCTCGTGAATCACCCCCGGGACCACAGTCCTCAATCCTCGTCGCCAACATTTTTGGCAGCAACTTAGCATCTAGGTTGAGGAGCGAGATCTGTCTATACGACCCACATTGAAGTGGGTCCTTATCCTGCTTCAAGATCAAAGAGATTGTCGCCTCCGACATTGTCGGGGGCAGGGTCCCCCCCCTTGCTTCATTGAAGGTCCTTACCAGCAGCGGGACTAACAGGTCTACATGCTTCCTATAAAACTCCACCGGGAACCCATCCGGCCCCGGGACCTTCCCTGCCTGCATGCTCCCCAGTCCTTTAACCAGCTCCTCCACCCCAATTGGCGCCCCCAAACCAGCCACCTCTGGCTCCTCCACCCTCGGGAACCTCAGTTGGTCCAAGAATCGTCGCATCCCCTCTTTTCCCCCTGGGGGCTGGGACCTATACAGCTCCTCGTAAAAGGCCTTGAATACCTCATTCACTTTCACCGCACTCCGCACCGTAGTTCCCCTGCCGTCCTTGACTCCACCTATTTCCCTCGTTGCCGTCCTCTTACAGAGCTGATGTGCCAACATCCGACTCACCTTCTCCTCATATTCATATATCGCCCCCTGTGCCTTCCTCCACTGTGCCTCTGCCTTCCCTGTGGTCAACAGGTCGAACTCCGTCTGGAGACTTCGTCTCTCCCTGAGTAGTCCCTCATCAGGAGCCTCTGCATATCTCCTGTCCACCCTTCAAATCTCCCCCACTAACCTCTCCCTTTTCCTGCCCTCTCTCTTCACCCTATGAGCCCTGATGGAGATGAACTCTCCCCTGACCACCGCCTACAGTGCCTCCTATACTACTCCCACCTGCACCTCCCCGTTGTCGTTGGCCTCCAGATACCTTTCGATACACCCCCGCACCCTCCCGCACGCGTCCTCGTCTGCCAACAGTCCCACATCCAACTGCCACAGCGGGCTTTGGTCCCTCTCCTCCCCCAGCTCTAGCTCCACCCAATGCGGGGCATGGTCTGAAATGGCTATGGCCGAATACTCCGTTCCCTCCACTTTCGGGATCAATGCCCTGCCCAGAACAAAAAAATCTATCCAGGAGTAGATACGTGGGAGAAAAAAGACAATTCTCTGGCCAAAGGCCTGGCAAATCTCCATGGATCTACTCCCCCCATCTGATCCATAAACCCCCTGAGCACCTTGGCCACAGCCGGCCTCTTCCCCGTCCTAGATCTGGAATGATCTAATGCTGGGTCCAGCACCGTGTTAAAATCCCCACCCATTATCAAGCTCCCTACCTCCTAGTCTGGAATACGCCCCAACATCCGTTTCATGAATCCAGCATCGTCCCAGTTCGGGGCATATACATTCACCAGTACCACCTCAGTCCCCTACAACCTACCGCTCACCATCACGTATCGGCCTCCATTGTCCGCTACTATGTTCTTGGCCTCAAACGACACCCGCTTCCCCACCAATATTGCCACCCCTCTATTCTTCGCATCCAGCCCCGAATGGAACACCTGTCCTACCCATTCCTTCCTTAACCTGACCTGATCTGCCATCTTCAGATGTGTCTCCTGAAGCATGGCCACGTCTGCCTTCAGTCCCTTTAGGTGCGCGAACACTCGGGCCCTCTTAACCGGCCCATTTAGGCCTCTCACATTCCACATGATCAGCCGGATTGGGAGGCTACCCCCCCCGTCCGCCGACTAGCCATCTCCTATCTTAGGCCAGTCCTGTGCCCACGCCTCCCGCACCCTCCAGTCCCCCAGACGGGGAACCCCCGCCCCGACCACCTCTTCCATGTTCAGTTCCCCCTCGGACAGTGCAGCAGCAACCCTAATGTCCCCCCCTCCCTGCTAGATCCGCATCTAGCACTTTTGCTCCCCCCATATTACTTCCGTGAGTCAGCTGACTTCTACTGACCCCGGCTTCCCCCGCCTTCCTGTTGATCTCCCCCGTGTGGGAGTCTCTCTTCCTCCTTACTTCCTCCATCCCCCCCGCGCTTTCCTGAGCCAGCCACGCACCCTGTGGCGCAGCTCCTGTTGCGGCCATTGTCCCAGTTCCCCCATCCCCGAGTCTCACCTCCCTCCAGCACCGACGCCCACATTCCCCACCATCTCGTCTACAGAAATAAAAAAAAGAATTTTAACCAGAACTCTACCCACATCCACATCCATCATCCCACCCATGAAATATTCTTTACCCATATTTACAACCCCGTATACAACCAACATCCCCCCCCCACAACCACAGCCCCTCAGTTCGGGTCCAATTTTTCCGTTTGGATAAAGGTCCAAGCCTCTTCTTACGTTTCACAATAATGGTGTCGGTCCTGATAAGTGACCCACAGTCGCGCAGGCTGCAGCATGCCGAATCTGACTCTTTTTTTTGTGCAGCACCTCCTTGGCCCGGTTGAAGCCAGCTCTCCTCCTTGCCACCTCCGCGCTCAACGAGCCCCCAGATGCCCTGTCCCACGGCACATGCGCCAGCGCGCAAGATGACCGACTCCGGGCCATCCACAATGACCTCTGTCACCCGGGGGTCACCCAGCTTCTCCACTTCATCAAGGCCCGCAACCTGCCCTACTCCACCGTGGAGGCCAGGGCCATGACCAGGGACTGCCAAGTCTGTGCGGAGTGTAAGCAGCACTTCTATCGTCCAGACAAAGCCCACCTGGTGAAGGCATCCCGGCCCTTTGAGCGCCTCAGCATCGATTTCAAAGGGCCCCTCCCCTTCACTGACCGCAACGGGTATTCCCGTATACCCTTTGCAATCCCGTGCCCCAATATGACCTCGGCCACTGTCGTAAGGCCCTGCATAGTATCGTCACCCTGTTCGGTTTCCTCACTTACGTCCACAGTGACCGGGGCTCCTCGTTTATGAGCGATGAGCTGCGTCAGTACCTGCTCGGTAAGGGCACTGCCTTGAGCAGGACTACCAGCTACAACCCCCGGTGAAACGGACAGGTGGAGAGGGAGAACGCGACGGTATGGAAGGCCGTCCTTCTGGCCCTACGGTCTAGGAGTCTCCCAGTTTCCCGCTGGCAGGAGGTCCTCCCCAACGCGCTCCACTCCATTAGGTCACTCCTCTGCACAGCCACGAACGAGACCCCTCATGACCAACTATTTGTTTTCCCCAGAAAATCCACCTCCGGGGTCTCGCTTCCGTCCTGGCTGACAACACCGGGGCCTGTCCTTCTCCGAAAGCACGTGAGGAGCCATATGTCCGACCCCCTGGTCGAGAGGGTCCAGCTCCTTCACGCCAACCCCCAGTATGGCAACGTGGCGCACCACGACGGCCGTCAAGATACAGTCTCCCTCCGGCATCTGGCACCTGCCGGTTCCCCTGCGACCATCACCTACCCCCCACACCCTACACCGCACCCGCCCCCACATGGCCTACACCCCCCTCACCCCATCGCCAACCTATAGCTCCAGAAGAGACGCTCCCGGAGTCAATGAGCCCAACACCCGTGCCCGCAACGACGAGTTCAACTCCCGTGCCCGCAGCGAAACCAGAGCTCAGGCGATCGCAGCGAACAATCAAGGCGCCGGACAGACTCGATCTGTGAGCCCACTTCACCCCCGCTGGACTTCAATTTTTAATAGGGGGTGAATGTGGTGAACGTATTACTGCTACCATTCACCATTGTATTGCATTACGTTGTATTGTATTATGTTGATGCCCTTGTGGGCTCCGCCCCCTCAGGGGAGGTATATAGATCTGTAGCCTGTGGGCGGCACTCAGTACAGAGCAGTCACAGGCAGGCACAGTCCTAGCTGATTAAAACCACTGTTCACTTCAACTCTTCGTCTCGTGTGAATTGATGGTCGCATCAAGGGAACAGAGTAGAGATGTGGGTTTAAGTGGGATGCTCTTTCCAAGGGCCGGTGCAGACTCAATAGGCTGAATGGCTTCCTTCTGCACTGTAAATTCTATGATTACACATTAGCAGGCCTAGAATAGCCTGCCCAATGATTGGTTTTAGTTTATGCTGCTCTGAGAAATTGTTCTGAAAATACTAAATTAGCTCATCTTCCAGGCTGCCTTTGCCGATCTGATTTGTCCAATCTGCGTGCAGATAAAAATCACTCATGATTATTGCTGTACCTTTCTGACAAGTCCCCATTATTTCTTCCTGGATACTGTCCTATAATGTAGTTACTGTTATGGGACTTTACCCACAAGTGACTTATTACCTTTGCTTTTTCTTATCTCTGTTCAAACTGATTCTACATTTTGATTGTATTTTGAAGAAAATTGTAATTAATCGAAGGTATGCAGAATAATTTTTAAAAATAATGTTGGGCGGGATTCTCCCCTACCCAGCAGGGCAGGGAGCCCCGGCATGATGGAGTGGCGGGAACCACTCCGGCATCGGTCCGCCCCAAAGGTGCGGAAGTCTCCGCACCTTTAGGGGCCAAGCCCTCACCTTGAGGGGATAGGCAGGCGCCGGAGTGGTTTCCGCTCCACCGGCTGGCGTGGAAGGCCAGACGGGGCCGAAAGGACTTCGCCAGCCTGCGTAAGTCCGCGCATGCGCGGGAGCGTCAGCGGCCCACGCCGACCAGCGCGGCGCGATTCCCGCCCCCGCTGAATCTCTGGTGGCGGAGAATTCGGGACACGGAGGGCGAGGGATTCACGCCAGCCCCCAGCGATTCTCTGACCCGGCAGGGGGTTGGAGAATCCCGCCCGTTATGTTGTTAGCTTTCCCTTTTTCCCCCATTCTCATCTCTAACAATGAGTGCACAGAGCTCATGGATTTCTTGTCACTAAGCATGAGATCAGCTACCTCAACCACTTTCCTCCCTTCCTCTAGCCCATGAGAACCAAACATCTTCCAAGGGCTCTGCCCTGCTTAGCCCTGACATGCATCTTTTCCCAGTTTCTCTCCCATTACCCCTCATGCCCTCTCTGAGCCCATCTTGTCCATGAGACCCACCTCCAGTTCTCGTGACATGGGGCGTCATTCTCCGACCCCCCGCCGGGTCGGAGAATGGCCGTTGGCCGCCGTGAATCCCGCCCCTGCCGAAGTCTCCGGTACCGGAGATTGGGCGGGGGCGGGAATCGGGCCGCGCCGGTTGGCGGGACCCCCCGCTCAATTCTCCGGCCCGGAGGGGCCGAAGTCCCGCCCAGAAATTGCCTGTCCCGCCGGCGTAAATCAAACCTGGTATTTACCAGCGGGACCAGGCGGCGTGGGTGGGCTCCGGGGTCCTGGGGGGGGGGGGGGCGGGGGGCGATCTGACCCCGGGGGGTGCCCCCACGGTGGCCTGGCCCGCGATCGGGGCCCACCGATCCGCGGGCGGGCCTGTGCCGTGGGGGCACTCTTTCCCTTCCGCCTCCGCCACAGCCTCCACCATGGCGGAGGCGGAAGAGACTCTCCCCACTGCGCATGCGCGGGAAACTGTCAGCGGCCGCTGACGCTACCGTGCATGCGTCACATTTCCGCGCCAGCTGGCGGGGCAACAAACGCCATTTCCGCCAGCTGGCGGGGCGGAAATCCCTCCGGCGTCGACCTAGCCCCTCAATGTTGGGGCTAGGCCGCCAAAGATGCGGAGCATTCCGCACCTTTGGGCCGGCGCGATGCCTGTCTGATTGGCGCCGTTTTGGGCGCCAGTCGGTGGACATCGCGCCATTGGTGGAGAATTTTGCCCCTTATTCTTACTGAACTACTGACCACACCACTCAGCCGTGTGATCTGAATTTTAAATGGTTCTCTCTGCAGGTTCTGTCTCTTCTTCAAATCTGCTGTCATCACCAGTCTCCTCAAAAAAACAACCCTTAACCCTTTTATCCTTGTAAACTATTGCCCGTCTCCAACTTCCCTTTTCTCTCCAAAACCCTTCATTGTATCATAGCCTCCGAAATTCATGGCCATGGAACTCCCTGCTTGACTCCCACAAATCCGGTTTCCACTCCTGGTGAAATGGCTGCTATCAAAGTCACATGATGTCCTATGTGATTGTGATCACAGTTGATCACATTATCCTCCTCCAATGTTTCTCCACCATTGTCCATTTGGGTGCGTTTGTACTTGCCTAGTCCTGTTCTTATCTATCTAATTGTAATCAGAGAATCGCCTTCTTCCCATTCCTGCAATTATCTCTGGTGGCCCCCAAACTACGAGCGTTGGCTCCCTTTTATTTCTCACCTACATGTTGCTCCTCAATGACATCATTTAAAGGCACAACTGAAGAATCCACATGTCAGCCAACAGTACCCAGCTCTACCTCACCAACAGCTCTCTTGACTGCACTGTCTCTAAATGATCAGACTGCTTATCTGAGCAGAGATTTACTCCAGTTTAATGTTGTACGAACTGAACACATTGGGCAGGATTCTCCGTTCGGGAGACAAAGTGCTGACGCCAGCGGAGCAAGTGTGGACCTTCACCACCGAAAAATTGGCGCAAAACCCTCGCCGATTCTGATGCCGGTGAGGGGGAGCACTGACGGCGACAAACTCCCACAGACCGCGGCAAATACGGCTGGAGAATGGCCAGGTCCCGGGCTGTGCATTCGCACGGCTGACGACCTGCACCGGTCGCGCCATACAACATGGCATTGGCCGTGTGTGAACCAGACCCACCAACCGCAATCCCCCTGGCCACCCCACACCAGTCCCCCCAGCCCTAGAGAAGCGACCCCCCCGCCCGACGGCCAGCGGCACGGATCCCGGCCGAGTGTGGCAGGGCTGGACACAGTCCGCAGCCGTGCTGTGGCATATCGGGGGCGGAGCATTGCGGGTGGACCAGATGATGACGCGCAATGGCGTTGGAACAGCGCGCGGCGTGTGTCAAGATGCCGGCAGTTTGGAAGGGGCGGAGCATGGCGGACCGGCATCAAACCGCCTCCGGACACAATTCCGGCGTCGGAATACATTCTCCGCCCAATCGCCGACCCCGATTTCGGCGTCGGGCTACAGAGAATCCCGTCCATTGTCTTTAATCCCTGCCATAAACTTTGCTAATTAGCCACAAACTCCAACCCTGGCAACTGTCTGAAGCTGAATCAGCATGCGGTATCATATTTGAACATGAGATAGGCTCCCAACCATGTGTCCATGCTGTCACTAAGATCACCACTGTTGGGCCTCCTGACTCCACTGCTGCCTCAGTTCTTCTCTTGAAATCATCATCCATCCATCCCTCTGTTAGCTTTAGACTATCCCAATGCACTCCTGGTTGGCATCCCACATTCTGTTCCCATTCATCCAAAACATTGCTGCCTGTGTTCTGACTTGCACCAAATCAGATTTACTCATCGTCCTTGTTCTCGCAGATCTACAATGGCTCCCAGTTAAGCAACATCTGGATTTTGAAATTCTCACCTTGTTTTTCAAATAACCCCTTGGCCTCACCCCTCCCTATTTCTGTAATCTCCAACAGCCCTACAACTTTGAGATATCTGCATTCTTCTAATTCCGACCTCTAGAGCATCTCCAATTTCAATCACTTCCCATGTCCTGCCTTCATCTACCTAGGCCCTAAGCTTTGGGAATTCCTTCCTAAACCTCTATGGCTGTCCAGCTCGTTTTCCTACTTTAAGATGTTCTTTAAAATGAACCTTTTTGTCCAAGCTTTTGAACTTCTGCCTAATATCTCCTTAGAATGCTCAGGGCAGGCTTTTTGCCTCTCCCAAGGTTGGGAAGAGCGATGGACGGGCCTCAAAAATATCAGAATTGGTCGACTTATCAACCCTGTTTCAGCCATTTTGGATGAGACTGGTTTGGGGTCGGAAGGGCTGCCCTCCCCCACATGATGAGCAGTCAATCAGGCACATCAAAAGCCTTATTAAAGATAAGAAAGCCGACTAGGATTTTGCGGAGTGGGGAGGGACGCATGCCCTCCAATTGGCCTGGTGACAGACACCCAATTAAAGATGGCAGGTGGGTTCACAAAGCATGAGGGCCATCAAGGATATTCCAGCTTGAAAGCAGCAGAGGACCACAAAAGAAGGTGGGCGCGATCTAAGCAAATTGGAACAAATTCACGTGATCATGTTTAACTGGGTGTTAACTGCATTCGCAGCGCTGAGAAAGACCACACTATTTATTGGGACTCCATTTCAATTCAGGGCCTCAGCAGATAACGCCCTGTCGAGGCCACACTTTGTCCCATTTCCTGCACTGAGGAGCTCTGCATGCCGGAACTCCTCAGTGCAAGAAGAGCGGGACACCATTTTTATATAGTGTCCCGATCTCTCGGCCCCTGGCATGGCCACCAAACCCCCCTAAGCCCCCACTGGCCTGTAAAGGAGTCCTCGGCGGCGGGGGGGGGATACACCCCAGATCACACACGCAGGACACCCCCGGGCCCAATCCATGCCACGGGAAAAATGCTAGCCTGGCACCAGAGGGCAAGCACCTAGGGGCCCCTGATCCCATGGGAGACCACCATGAGTGCTGCTCTGTCTGGTCCCAACTTGTGGAAACCAGCACCGAATGGTGCCTGCCCAAGATCTCCAAGGCGAAGGGGTTAGATCCCAAGGCCTGGGTAGATCAGGGGAGCGCATATTAGATTGAGATAGCTGTCTCGCTCTAATATGCAGATTTGCCAAAGACTGATCCCGCCCACAATGGACAGGATTCAGATCACGATGTCTTAAGAGATCTAATGCGATCCCCAGAAGCAGGATCTCCCGGTATCTATCGGCCACACTGCCTTTCGGGCGCAACGTGGCTGGTAGATCGAGCCCGGTATAAAGGGAGAGGATTATTTTTCCAACATCTTTCAACTAATGGATCTTCTAGCCACACTGTAGTGGCGGGGGCATGGTGATGAATCCCCTCTGCAGACCGGCTTGCAGCTGCTCTTGTACCATGCAAGAGTGGTAGACTTCCAGCCTGGCCTGGCAATCCTGGGCCTGCCACCAGGCTGCTGCCTCCCGGGTCCTAAACTGGCCCCTGCCACTTGCAGGAACCTAGGGTGGAATTCTCCGACCCCCCAGCCGGGTCAGAGAATTGGCGCCACGCGAATCGCGCCACACCTCCCCGACGCCAAGGCACAATTCTCCGCAGTGCGGAGAATCAGCGCCGGCGTGGTCGGTGCGGCGCCGGTAGGGGTATGCGCCGACCCTCTGGCCCGGGCCGGTGCGCCGATTCTCCAGCCCGGATGGGCCAAGCGGCCGTCATCACAAAGCCGAGTCCCGCCAGCGTCGTTCTAACATCCTCTGAGCCAGCGGGACCTCGGTGTTGAAGGGTCCGGGGGGCGGCCTGTGGGGGGAGGGTTCCAACCCCGTGGGGTGGGCCTCCGTAGTGGCCTGGCCCGCGATCGGGGCCTACCGATCGGTGGGCCGGCCTCTCTGCCCCCCGGCCTCCTTTCCTCCGCGCCGGCTCCTGTAGCCCTGCGCCATTTGGCGTTGGGGACGGCGCGGGGAAGAAGGCCACTGCGCATGCGCTAGTTGGCACCGGCCCAACTGTGCATGCGCGGACCCCGCGGTGCCTGGATCGGCAGCTGTAGTGGCGTGAGCCGCTCCAGCGCCATCCTAGCCCTCTGTGGGCCGCAGAATGGGGTCCCGGAACGGGCACCGATGCCGGAGTAAAACACTCCCGTTTTTACTCCGGCGTCGGCACTTAGCCGCCCGATGGGAGAATCCCGCCCCTGGAGACTGACTGGAAGTTTCCAGGTGGCCTACTTTAATTGGCCTCAGTGGGTTCTTAACGAGCTATACAGATAATGTTATGGAGCTGCAGACGTGACTCATTCATGCGATTTAACTGAAACCCATAAATTTCCCCTTCTGAATCATTGCCTCTCTAATCAGTTAACTCTGTCTCTAGAGCTGTGGGGAGAGTTGATTTCATGCTTGATGTAACATAATTAGAATTCTTTGCAAAATTGCCTCTAAGTTACCAAAGATTGCAATAATTTTTATTTTGGTGGTGTTTATGCTTTGTGCTGGTGATGCTACTTCTGCTTTCATTCTGAATGGTTTAGCCACTTTTAATAAAGACAACACAAGTACTGGGATTATCACGTCACCTCAAAGCTGGCAATGAAATGATTCAGGTTTATTGTGCAACCTTTGTAACAAATATTAGTCGGTATTTTGTAGTTAGCAGCAAACAAACGGTGCTCACCATTTGTGACGCTTAAACTTACTGTGGGCTTTTACACGACTATTTACAGTAATCAGAGATCTGAAACGATACTGCAATCTCTGTAGAGAATCCGAGACCTGTGTGAACAGGATATCTCCTCAACCAATCAGATTGAGGAATGCATATTCGGACAAACAGATGGGGAGTTGTCAATTGGTGAAGAGTGGAGTGGGCAGGCACACCGTTTTGCACCAGTGTACTCCGTGCCGGTTAGCCACCACAATCCTGACCCTGGGCCATTTTCAATGAGGGTGGCTTGGGTGTCAGATCTGTTGTCTGTTGGCAGGGTTGCCAATTCAGACCAATTACTGATCATTTATATTCCCGTGCCAACTAAGACATTCGGTCAGCAATGCAAGTTGCCCATGTCAGCCTGCACCATCAATATAATGGACTCAGGCCTGGAAGTAAAGGGGAGTGTACGACGAGTCTAACGAAGAACCCCTGCTTGACCCATAATGGCCGCTGGGCCACAACTGCAGCCATTGACTATCCCAAGGGGGCGTTGTCCCTCAATAATCACAGGTAGGCAGCTGTGGCCATTGTTAAGCATGCAGCTGATGGTTAATCCCAGGGTATTCCAGATCCCAGAAGGGAAACTTGAAACAACAGCTCTCAATTGTATTTTGCAATTTAGTATAATGTAGGAACAGATTTGAATACCAGAGAACGATATCCCATACGTCATTGTGATTACCTATATCAGACTCCTATTTATTGAGTCCAGCTCCGCCTTCAACATCATAATCTGTGATGTGGAGATGCCTGCATTGGACTGGGGTGAGCACAGTAAGAAGTCTTACAACACCAGGTTAAATTCCAACAGGTTTGTTTCGAATCATTAGCTTTTGGAGCACTGCTCCTTCCTCAGGTGAATGGAGAGGTAACCTGTGTGAACAGGATGTCTCCATTCACCTGAGGAAAGAGCAGTGCTCTGAAAGCTAGTGATTTGAAACAAACCTGTTGGACTTTAACCTGGTGTTGTCATAATCTGTGCAGAGTCTGCGCGTTCTCCCTGTGTCTGCGTGGGTTTCCTCTGGGTGTTCCGGTTTCCTCCCACAAGTCCCAAAAGACATGCTGTTAGGTCATTTGGACATTCTGAAATCTCCCTCTGTATACCCGAACTGGTGCCGGAATGTGGAGATTAGAGGCTAATCTCATTAGGGGCACCCAGAAATTTGACATTCAATCTAAAGGGCATGATACTATTGTACTTGTCTACTAACTGCCCAGTAACTTCATTGCAGTGTTAATGTAAGCCTACTTGTGACAATAAAGATGATTATAATCCCAGCCAAGCTCATATCAAAGCTCCAAAACCTAGGACTTGGCTCCTCCCTCTGCAACTGGATCCTTGACTTCCTGAACCATTGAGCACAATCAGTACGGATAAACAACAACTTCTCCTCCATGATAGTACTCAATACCAGGGCCTCACAATGCTGTGTACTTAGCCCCTACTACACTCCCCATATACACACGACTGTGTGGCAAAGTTTGGCTCCAGCTCCATCTAGAGGTTTGCTGATGACACGACCATAATAGATCAGATCTCGAACAACGATGAGTCAGAGTACAGGAGGGAGATAGAGAACCTAGTGGAGTGGTGCAGTGACAGCAATCTCTCCCTCAATGTCAGCAAAACTAACTGGCTGGTCATAGACTTCAGGAAGCAAAGTATCGTCCATACCCCTGTCTGCATCAATGGTGCCGAAGTGGAGATGGTTGACAGCTTCAAATTCCTAGGTGTGCACATCACCAAAAATCTGTCCTGGTCCACCCACGTTGACGCTCCGACCAAGAAAGCGCAACAGCGTCTATTCTTCCTCAGAAAACTAAGGGGATTTGGTATGTCCACATTGACTCTTACCAATTTTTACAGATGCTGCATAGAAAGTATCCTATCTGGCTGCATTAAGGCCTGGTATGGCAATTGTTTGGCCCAAGACTGTAAGAAACTACAGAGTCGTGAACACAACCCAGTCCATCTCGCGAACCCGCCTCCCATCCATTGACTCTGTCTACACCTGCCGCTGCCTTGGGAAAGCGGGCAGCATAATCAAAGACCCCTCCCACCCGCGTTATTCTCTCTTCCAACTTCTCCCATCTGGCAGGAAATACAAAAGTCTGAGAACATGCACTAACAGGTTCAAAAAAAGTTTCTCCCCGCTGTTCCCAGACTCCTGAATGACTCTTATAGACTGATCTAATCTCTTCACACATCTTCTCTACTGAGTAATACTACACTCCTTATGCTTCACACGATGTCTATGTATTTGCATTGTGTATTTATGTATGTCCTATGTTTTTTTTCCATGTATGAATGATCTGTCTGGATTGTAGGCAGAACAATGCTTTTCACTGTACCTCGGTACACGTGACAATAAAACAAATCCAAATATTGAACAATAAAACAAACAACAATAAAGTCAACTAGAACTACACTTAACTAACTCAATGGCTGTACACAGTGTCTCTAAATTTACCCAGTTCCAAACACCTTGGGCGCGTTTCTCCACTCCCACGCCGGTTGGGAGAATCGCCTGGGCCGCCAAAATTTCCGGGGACGCCGGTCCGACGCCCTCCCGCGATTCTCCCAAGCGGCGGGAACGGCCTGGTCGAGTTTTGCAGGCCGGAGAATCGCCGGAGACACCCAAAATGGCGATTCTCCGGCACCCCCGCTATTCTGAGGCCCGGATGGGCCAAGCGGCCAGGCCAAAACGGCGGGTTCCCCCCGGCGCCGTCCACACCTGGTCGCTGCAGTCGTGGGCGGTGCGTGAACGCTGGGGGGGGGTGGCCTGTGGGGGGGCGAGGGGGAATCCTGCACCGGGCTTCACCTGGAATGTGGGGTGGCCCGCGATCGGTGCCCACCGAACGTCGGGCCATCCTCTCTGAAGGAGGACCTCCTTCCTTCCGCGGCCCCGCAAGATCCGTCCCCCATCTTCTTGCGGGGCGGATTTAGAGAGGACGATAACCACGCATGTGCGGATGACGCCCGTTATGCGGCGCCGGCCGCGTCATCTATGCGGCGCCGCTTTTACGCGGGCGACAAGGCCTGGCGCATGTAGATGACGCGGCCCTGATCCTGGCCCAGTGTCAGGGCCTGAATCGGTCGGGACCGGGGCCGTTCCGCGCCGTCGTGAACCTCGACGGCGTTCACGATGGCGCGGCCACTTCGGCGTGGGAGTGGAGAATCCCCGCCCCTTTTGTCCCCTAACGTCAGAGTTAATTATCCCCAAATAAACATCTCTCGGGGTTTAATAGGCAAAACCCAATAATAGTTATCACACCAGGCACTCGTATATCTTGGGGTTGCTACTCATGTAGGGAATACAAAATAAAATAACCTCTTCGGAGGGTGCCTCCATACTGAGGTGACCTCATTTTCTCCATTAGAACCAGCAGCCCCAGCCCACACCATGACTGGTGAGGTTACCAACATACCAGTGCTGGAGGTCCACTGTAATAATTCCACGGAGGCAGAAGTCCCATCACCAGAATTCCTTTTATTTGCTAACCCAACAGCTGAACATCCATGACCAATCAGTCTGCTGTCTACACCGGGAGTGCAGAGGATCTGACACTCCCTGTTATATACACAGAAAGGGGTTCCGTGATTGGGCCACTAATCAGGGAACTCGTATTCTAATTGCCAATCTCAAAGGCTTGGCCTAAGTTATTTCACCCTATCCCCCCCAAAGTCTGAGGAGCTCCCATGGTCCTCGTGACTCATGGGTCTTCTGCTTCGTTTTTGCGCCCGGTCTGGCTCCTCCACTTCGGCCTCCGACGTAGGGGCAAGGCGCCTGTCTTTTCCGATGTGAGCGCCTGAGGGGCGGTTCGCTCCTTTCCGCCGATGGCAGGGGTACAGCTGCAGTATCATCCACGGTGTCCATATCCGTGTCCGATGTCCTCACCAGTGGTGTCGGAGGGGCGTGAATAGTTTCGGGGAGGACTCTCCACGGTCCTTGGTATGCTGGTCTGAGTCAGCTCCGGAGGAGGAAACGCACCTGGTCCAGGTGTTTCTTTATTACATGTTTTCCCACACGTATCTCATACGACACAGGTCCTGTCCTGGCCTTGACTGTTCCTGCTACCCATGTGGGGCCATTTGCATAATTTCTGACCCATACATTTTCACCCGTGTTGAACTGCCTTTCCCGGCGAGTGTTGTCATGGCCTCTGCACTGGGCCACTTGGTGTCGCTCTATTCTGCCAGTTAAATTCGGGAATAGTAGACTCAGCCGAGTTCGGAGTCGTCTGCCCACGAGTAGCTCCGCCGGTGCTATTCCCGTTGTGGCGTGTGGGGTTGTTCTGTAGTCAAATAGCCAGTGCCGCAGTTTGGTGTCCAATGATGCGATTGACTGTTTCTTCAACCCGACTTTTAAGGCCTGGACAGCTCTCTCCGCCAAACCATTCGATGTCGGGTGGTATGGTAATCTCCTTATGTGCCGAATGCCACTCGACTTCATAAATTCTGTGAAGTCCTGGCTGGTGAAAACCGATCCATTGTCCGAAACTAACACCTCCAGGATACCATGAGTTGCGAACGAGGTGTGGAGTTTTTCAATGATGGTTGTTGAATATGCAGAGTTCATTTTGTAGACGTCGAACCATTTGGAATGGGCGCCCAATATTATAAAAAACATTGAACCCATAAACAGGCCTGCAAAATCGACATGAAGTGGTGACCATGGTCTACCCAGCCATTTCCATGGGTGCCCGTGGGGCTGCCGGTGGCACTTTCTGCCCTTGTTGCCATTCTTGGCACCGACCTACCGATGCCGCTATGTCTGTGTCCAGGCCCGGCCACCATACATAGTTTCTGGCCAGCAACTTCATTTTTGAGACTCCAGGTGCCCATGATGTAGTTCAGCCAGTATAGCTCAACGGCCTTGACTTGGAACGATTACTCGAGCCCCCCATAGCAGGATCCCATCTTATAAACAAAAGTTTTGTGCGGCCACTGGAAGGGTGTCCAGGAAATGTAACGTCATTACCGTTTCCTCTATTTTGGGTACTAATGGCGGGGCGTCCGGTAATGGCAGCCTGCTTAGTGCATCGCCGTTTGCCACCCGGGTTCCTGGCCGATGCTCCAGTTGATACTGATACGCCCGCCGCCAGTAGTAGGGCCCAGGGGTGGATCGGGCCGAAGCTATTGGTGGTATTGCTTTGTCTTGTTTCAACAATCCCAGCAGTGGCATATGGTCGGTAATTATAGTGAATTTCCGCCCGTACAAGTACTGGTGAAATTTCTTCACCGCGAAGATCACAGCCAGTCCTTCCTTTTCGATTTGGGCGTACTTTCGTTCCGCTGCTGCCAGCGTCCTGGAAGCAAACTCTACAGGTCGTTCCTGTCTGTTTTGCCCTCTTGTGTGCCAAAATTGCACCAACACCATATGGAGACGCGTCGCACGTGAGCACCAACTCTTTCTTGGGGTCGTAGTGTGCTAAGAGGGTCTCTGAGGAAAGCTGTTCTTTTATCTTCCTGAAAGCCCTGTCTTGGCGGGCGGACCACTCCCAGGCTTGCCCCTTTTTTAGTAATTGGTGTAGGGGGTCCAAGATAGAAGCTCTGTTCTGTATGAACTTTCCATAATATGTCACCAGTCCTAAAAAAGACCTTAACTGCTGGATTGTGGTGGGGGCCGGGGCATCTTTAATTGCCCTCACCCGAACCTCCAAGGGGTGTAGCCCTGATTTGTCAACCTTGTACCCCAGATAGGTTACTTGTGGTGCTAGGAAAACAAATTTCTCTCTCTTTAGGTGCATGCCTGTTGCTGAAAACCTCCGAAGGACTTCCTCCAGGTTTTGTAGGTGTTCTGCCTTTGTTTTTCCTGTAATGAGGATGTCGTCCAGGTAAATGGTGACTTGTGGCAGTCCTTGCAAAATATTCTCCATTGTCCTCTGGAATATCGCACAAGCTGACAATACCACAAAGGGTAATCTTGGAGACTGAAAAAGGCCCCTCAGGGTATTTATCGTTGAGAATTTTGGGGACTCTTCGTCCAGCTTCAGCTGTAGATATGCGTGGCTCATATCCAGCTTTGAGAATAGGAGTCCTCCAACCAGCTTTGCATACAAATCCTCAATCCGGGGAATTGAGTATTTGTCCAGTTGGGAGTAGCGATTAATCATTGTTTGAAATCTCCACAAAGGCGGACCGAGCCGTCCGGCTTAAGGATAGGCACCATGGGTGCCGCCCACTCTGCAAACATGACCGGTTTTATTATTCCCTCACGTTCTTAACGTTTTATTTCCACATCGACTTTCTGCCTTAATGCGAAGGGTCCTGGTCGGGCCTCGTAGAATTTTGGGACTGCCTCTGGATCTACATGCAATGTCGCCGTTCCTCCCTTTATTGTTCCAAGCCCTTCACGGAAAATGCACAGGAGTTTGCTCAGGCGGCCATTTGCCAACTGTAAAATGTTTACCCACTCCAGCTGGATCTCTTTTAGTCAGTTTCGTCCCAATAAGCTTGGCCCCACTGTTATGGACCAGGGTTTAGAGAACCCAAAGTGCATCATGGAGTTCACCTGACCCACAACTTTTAATAGATTGTGGTATGGGGAGCACACAGCCCACTCTACAGGTGTGGTACAGCAGAAAACGAGAAGTATTTTTTAAAGCAAAACAATGTTTATTCTGTGAACTCAAGTTGACCTTTTTAAAACATACAGTGAACAGCTTAGCAACCATCAATTCAAATACAACCCCCAAAGAATACAACACTAAGTAATCCTTAATAACTTCCCAAACAACATCCAGAAGACAAAATAAACACCTTTTAACAAAAGCACATTAGGTTTACATTCACTACTGAGAACATTTATAATTCTGAATTCACCAAATGATCAAGAGATAGTCTTTTCATGGCAGAGAGATCAACAGTACACCTGCTCCGTCTGGCTTCAGCTCCAACACTTAAAACGAAACTAAAACACACCCTGCAGCAAACAGCCTAAAACGAAAGTAAAAAGCTGACAGACAGCCCAGCTCCACCCACTCTCTGACATCACTGCAGTAATAAACACCCATTTCTTTAAGGTACTCTCACTACAGATACTTATATACATACCCATTTATAAACACCCATTTCTTAAAGGTACTCTCACTTGACACCACACCTTTCACTGCCGTTAAAGGCAGCCTAAACAGTTGTTCTGCATAAGCCACAGTTACATGCGTTGTGCCCAACACTCTCAGTGGTTCCCCTCAGTTGTATGTCCTCAGTTTTGCCGAGGTCCTGGTTAGGAATAAGGGTTGGAGTCCAGTGTGAATTTTATTGAATGCTGTTTCCCCTATCACTGATACGGCTGCTCCAGTGTTGACCATCCATTCAACCTTATGGATAGTTTAATGGATTTTGATTTCACCATCATTACATAATTTAGTTGTTCCTCGTCGGAGGTAGATGGGGCTTCTAGGGTATGCATTCTCCTGTACCCCGGCCTACGTAACCTTCTCCAAGATTTTGATTTTGGGCTTCTGTTTCTCCTTTCTGGCTCCGATCTCTGGCAACAACTACAATATTTTGCCGGGCTCCCTGTTAGAAACATAGAAAGGGGTTCCCTGATTGGGCCACTAATCAGGGAACTCTTATTCTAATTGGCCCATCTCAAAGGCCTGGCCTAAGTCATTACATCCACCAACCTCAAGAGACTGCCTGTCAATCTTAATTGGATGGCGAGCCTGCTGCCTGCCATTAATTAAATTTACATTAATAATTTGCATCTGAAAAAATATCCCCATACTTGTAAAAGTAATTTTCCAAGCTTGAGGTATTGTTTGGCAGTAATGAAGGCTTATCACACCCGTACAGTTCCCTGACATTTGAATTGATGAGCCTGAAATGTCTTGCATATTTACTGGGCATCTAGTAGACAAGGACAATAGTATCATGCCCTTATGTTTGAATGTTAAATATCTGGGTGCAATATGGCAAAAAGCTAAGTTTCTACAGGAGCAAGGCCACTTGATGTGCAATATCCTTTTCACATCTAGCTGTTCATATCTATGTGCCTGAAGTTGTTATTTTTTTAATAATGTTGGGTACAGATAACTTCACCATTATTCCTGCCACAAAACCACAGCCATTATAAATATTTATTGTAGATTACAAATCGTTTAATTCTGATTCAGCTATCAATTTTACCAATCCGATATATTGGTATGTTGTAACATCAAGGTTGCATGTCATTTTCTGCCACCTCGCTCAAAGATTTGCAACTGAACAACTGGTTAATCCTTGACTCAGCTGGTTTTATTTTCTTCCAGAGGTCATTCCCTGGTTGTCATCCCGCAGTTTACGATTGAAGTGCAGTTTTTCCTGAAGGTGGTATTATATAATTTAACCTCTTTTGACTATGTTACAGATTCATTTATTCTTGAGGTTGTGTTAAATTGCCAAATGACCTTCAAATGTGGATTGGGGAATTCAAATTTGTTCTCACAATTATGGGCTAACAAGCTGTTCTACAAACAGATCCATCTCTAACCTGGCAATGAGCTTCTGCCCAGAGTATTAACCTATCTGTTTTCTTTAAAGTGCTGACAGATCTGCGATTTATTTGCAGCATTTTCTGTTCTTAATATTTTAGCAATCAATTAAAAAAAAAAAAAAATTCTTGTGTATGGGTGCTGCTGGCTCGGTCAGCATTTATTGCCCAACTCTAATTGCCCTCGAGAAGATGGTGGTGAACTGTCGTCTTGACCCACTACAGTCCATGTGGTGTAGATATACCCACAGTGCTGTTAGAGAAGGGGTTCCAGGATTTTGACCCACCGACAGTGAGTATATGTCGATATATTTCCATGTCAGGATGTTGAGTGGCTTTGGGGAAATTCCATATAGTGGTGGCACCATGCAACTGCTGCCCTGGTCTTCTAGATAGCAGTGGTCGTGGGTTTGGAAAGTGCTATCGAAGGGCCCTTGGTGAGCTCCTGCCAAGCATCTTGCAGATGCTGCTACTGTGTGTCAGTGGTGGAAGGAGTGAATGTTTGTGGCAGGGATGTCATTCAAGCAGACTACTTTGTCCTGGATGGTGTCAAGCTTGTTGATGGTTGTTGGAGTTGTTTTCATCCAGTCAAGTGGAAAATATTTTATCCCATTTCTGACTTGTGCCTCGTAGATTGTAAACAGGCTTTGGGGAGTCAGGGGGTGAGTTAGTCGCAGCACGATTCTTAGCTTTTGATCTGCTCTTGCAGCCACAGTAATTATACGGCCAGTTCAGTTTCTGGTCAGTGGTAACCCCCAGGATATTGATAATGGGGCATTCAGTGATGGTAATGACATTGAATATCAAGGGTCGATGGTCCCACAAATAGAACTGATATAAATGACAACACACTGATGGAAAACCTCCTCCAGATAATAAATTATTAATATCACAGCACATCTCATGATACTTATACTGGTTTCTGTTAGTTTATGGACCTGTTCTCTGGCTCAGAATTTCAGCATCATTTGTCACCCCTGCAAATGGACATTGCTTCCCTATTATCTGGAGGTCATCTTTGTTTTTACTTTATAGTTAAGTATTAGCCGAACTAAGGAACCGTAACAAAAAGTTCCTTTGTTTTGTACAATGGATACTTCTATCACCCACATTTATTTCTCCTACTTTTAGAAGTGGAACTGAAAAGGACTCTAGTGAGATGGGGCCAACTTTAAAATAACAATTTGGGTTACCCTGCATAAAATATATGAATGCAATTTTTGCAGCATGATTCAATCAGTTCACTGCTGCAATTCATGTCGAGCAGAAGTGATCAATCTCCTGCACCAATTTGGCTTTTGACTTTTCTTAACTGCAGGTCATGTAATTTCTGACTGGACAACAGCCATATTTTTATAAATGCATCTGTTCAATGAGCCATGTTGCAGAGCGTGGATATTCACACCAATAGGGTCTTTGTTGCAAGGGATGGAATGAATGCATGCCGATCATTCATGCAGAAACTAAATGTTTGTTCATCAGTTCCTACAAAACTTTGCCATTGCTTTTCTGCATTTTTGTGGATGTAAGCAATGGATATCGTGGCCTTAGGCTTGCGTGTTCACTTTCCCAGAATAAATGTAACTTCACAGCAGGGGGGATAAGCTTTGAAATGTAAAAAGGCCACTGAAAAACAAAAAATGTTAACATGGAAGGAACAAGAACTATTTGTATAAAACATCGCCTTTTGGGAATTCTATTGAACGAGGGAGGTAAAATATTACTTATATTCGAATATAAAATTCTTTGTCATAAATTTTATGCTTACATTTTGTTGTGAATTATAGCAGCACCCCGTGTTAATTCATTAAATATATTAATTATACATGTTTTTTTTCTTACTGACTGAGAGACTGCAAAACCTAAGTAGATTTATTGAATGGCCATTTCTCCCTTAGATATGACTCCTTTTTGAAAGTATTTAGTTATACGTTCAGCTATAATAATACGTGAATATTGTCATTTGTTGCCAAGCTGCATATGTTAGCATCTTTATCTAATATCTAAATGTCCCATTGCCTCCTGACTAGCCATCTTCTTTACAGTTTTCCTCTATGGTGCAGTTTTCTCCCTTAATAAATGAATATCCCTGTAATACTTAAGTGCAACAAGCAGAATGTTACTTAACCCATTTCTTTCAGAGTTCTAGATACTCCCCCCATCCTCTCTGGTGGGCTTTGGCTTTGGTGTTGGTGAGGCAAATTTCACATCTAATGAGTCGATCTCAGATAGATGCCAAGGAATGATGTGGCATCCCTATGATTTCAATGTAATGATCGTCTGAAGCTGCTGCTGTGTGCTTTGGAATTTAGACACAAAGAGATATTTTCACCTTTATGGAAGTTTATGGCTTTCTTGCAACTATTGATTTTATTAAAACTGTAATATGATAATCATTTACTTGTGTAACGGATGTGAATGCTGTCATTTGTTGAAGTTGCTGATGATGCTGGTAGTGGTGCTTAATGCTGGTGTTCTTGATTTGGTCATAGTAGAGATAGAGCCATAGAAAGGTTACGGTGCAGAAAGAAGCCATTTAGCCCATCAAGTCTGCGCTGGACAAAAAAGAGAAAAAAATAAACCAGCTGCTCATTTTTATCTCCCTTTCCAGCCTCTGGTCTGTAGCCTTGCAGGTTGCAGCACTTCAGGTACAGATCCAGGTATCTTATAAATGAGCTGAGCACTTGAGCTTTGACCACCAATTTGGGCAATGAATTCCAGACACTCACCATCTCTGGATGAGAAGGTTTTCTTCATGTCCCCTCTAATCCTTCTGCCAATTACTTTACAACTGTGCCCTTGGTATTGACCGCTCAGCTAAGGAAAACAGGTCTTTTCTATCTCCCCTCCCTAGGCCCCTCATACCTTTATACACCTCAACTAAGTTACCTCTCAGCTTCCTCTGTTCTAAGAAAAACAACCCCATCCTATCAATCTCTCCTCATAGTTGCAATTTTAAAACCCTGACAAGGTCTTATAAATCTCCTCTGTACTCCCTCCAGGGCAATCACATCTTTCGTGTAATGTGATGTCCAGAACTGTACTCAAAATTCCAGCTGTGGCCTAACCAGCATTTTATACAGTTCCAGCATTAATTCTGTACCTCGACCAATAAAGTAATGCATTCTATATGCTTTCTTTACCACCTTATCTACCTGTTCTGCCACCTTCAATGACCCATGGACATGCATGCCATGGTCTCTCACTTCCTCGATCACTCTCAATATCCTCCCGCTTATTGATTGTTCTCTTTCTTTGTTTGTCCTCCCTAAATGCATTACCTCACACTTTTCTGGATTGAGTTCCACTTGCCACTTTTCCACCCACTTAACCAAACCATTAATAATATTCTGGAGATAACAGCTATTCCCGTCACTATTAACTACGCGGCCAATTATTGTGTCATCTGCAAATTTCCCGATCATGCCGCCCACATTTAAGTTCAAATCATTAATATATACAACAAACAGCAAGAGCCCCAACACTGAGCCCTATGGAACACCACTAGAAATTGCTTTCCATTTGCAAAAACATCCATCAACCATTACCTTTTGTTTCCTGTTGCTGAAGCAACTTTGGATTTAACTCATCACTTTCCCCTGTATTGCATGGGATCTCACGTTTCTGACCAGTCTGCCATGTGGTACCTTGTCAAATGCCTTACTAAAATCATCCATGCAGACAACATCTACTACGCTACCCTCGTCAGTCCTCCTTGTTACTTCCTCAAAAGATTTGATTAGGTTAGTAGGATATGATCTTGCCCCAACAAAACCATTCTGACTATCCCTGATTAATCTGTGCCTTTCAAAGTGACAGTTTATTCTGTCTCTCAGAATTGATTCCAATAATTTGTCCACCACTGAAGTCAGACTGACCGGCCTATAATTTGTTGGCCTATCTCTCACATCCTTTTTAAATACTGATGCAACATTGGCAGACCTCCAGTCCTCTGGTACCTCATCTGTATCTAGTTGGAATTGGAAAATGATCCTCACAGCATCTGTTATTTCCTTTGTGGCTTCCTTAAACAGCCTGCTATATAATCCATCTGGACCTGGTGATTTATCCACCTTCAAGGATGTCAGACCCTCCAGCACTACTTCTTCTATTATGCATATTGTATCTAATATTTCACACTCCTTTTTTTAACCCGAATATCTGCATCGCCCCGCATCAACACAAGTTACCTTGGACATCTCTGATAGGTCCTATTTGTTCCTCTTATTCTCTTGTTCTTAATGTACTAGTAAACATTTTTGGGGTTTTCTTTGATTTTACCTGACAACATTTTTCATATCCTCTTTGCCTAAATTTCCTAAATTCCATTTCGACTTCACCCCTGTATTTTCTATACTCTTCTGGGCTTTCTACAGTATTGAGCCTTTTGTGACTCCATAAGCTTTACTTTTCCCTAATTTATCTTATTCTGTAGTATAACCAGAGGGCTCTAGATTTGGCAGTGTCACCCTTTCCCTTTGTAGGGACATGTCTACTTTGTGTCCATAGGATCTCACTTTTGAATGCTTCCCACCATTGTGATATTGTTTTCCCTTCTGGTAGCTATATCCAGTCCGCTTTAACAAGTTCATCTCTCAGCCTTGAAAAATGTGTCTTCCCCCAATTTGGAAATTTTACTCCTGATCTAATGCCCTTTTTAATAACGATGCTAAGACTACCTGCATTAAGGGGGCAACTTTCCAGATGTGTTGCACCTCACGCAAATCCCGCTATGTCAGGAAAATACCGGGAGAGCCCTGAGACGGGATTTGCGCCGGACGGCAAACAGTTTGCGATGTTCCCAGGCCCTCACAGCTGACAGAATCCGGTTCACACCCTCGTTGGGTGTGAATCAAATTAGCATATTAACATTATAATTTAAATATACAGAATTGGTTTTAAGCTGTATTCTCATGGCTCCTGTGATTCTCCCACCCACCGATGCAACGTGAGGCCGGCTGGAATCACTACTGGTCTCCAGAAACGAAGACCAGAGGTGATGGCCACACCGGGGGCCCGGGGGGAAGCGGGGGGTGCCCGGAGGCCATTGGAGACCCCAGGTGGTCAGGAACAGTGGAACAGTGCCCTGACACTGCCCCAGTATCCTGGCAGTGCCAACCTGGTAGTGTCAGGTTGGCACTGCCAGGGCGCAGTACCAGAAGGGGCACGGCTTTTTGCAAACCCATAGCAGGGTGTCATTCACCTGGGCGGTACCACTGGTACTAACGATTGGTGGGGGGGGGGGGGGGGGGAAGAGGACTGACATCATGAAAGTGGGGTGATCTTTGCCAGCGAGAAGAGGTGGGAATGTTTGCTGGTGAGAAGAGGTGAAGGTCCTTGCCGGCATGAAATGGGGAGGGGTTCCGATAAAGGAACCTAGGACTTGGCTCCTCACTCTGCAACTGGATCCTCGATTTTCTGACCAACAGACCACAATCAGTAAGAATGAACAACAACACCTCCTCCACAATAGTCCTCAACACCGGAGCCCCGCAAGGCTGCGTACTTAGCCCCCTACTCTACTCCCTGTACACACACGACTGCGTGGCAAAACTTGGTTCAAACTCCATCTACAAGTTTGCTGACGATACGACCATAGTGGGCCGGATCTCGAATAACGATGAGTCCGAATACAGGAGGGAGATAGAGAACCTAGTGGAGTGGTGTAGCGACAACAATCTCTCCCTCAATGCCAGCAAAACTAAAGAGCTGGTAATTGACTTCAGGAAGCAAAGTACTGTACACACCCCTGTCAGCATCAACGGGGCCGAGGTGGAGATGGTTAGCAGTTTCAAATTCCTAGGGGTGCACATCTCCAAAAATCTGTCCGGGTCCACCCACGCCGACGCTACTACCAAGAAAGCACAATAGCACCTATACTTCCTCAGGAAACTAAGGAAATTCGGCATGTCCACATTGACTCTTACCAGCTTTTACAGATGCACCATAGAAAGCATCCTATCGGGCTGTATCACAGCCTGGTATGGCAACTGCTCGGCCCAGGACCGCAAGAAACTTCAGAGAGTCGTGAACACCGACCAGCCCATCACACGAACCTGCCTCCCATCCATTGACTCCATCTACACCTCCCGCTGCCTGGGGAAAGCGGGCAGTATAATCAAAGATCCCTCCCACCCGGCTTACTCACTCTTCCAACTTCTTCCATCGGGCAGGAGATACAGAAGTCTGAGAACACGCATGAACAGATTCAAAAACAGCTTCTTCCCCACTGTCACCAGACTCCGAAATGACCCTCTTATGGACTGACTTCATTAACACTACACCCTGTATGCTTCATCCGATGCCAGTGCTTATGTAGTTACATTGTATATGTTGTGTTGCCCTATTATGTATTTTATTTTATTCCCTTTTCTTCTCATGTACTTAATGATCTGTTGAGCTGCTCGCGGAAAAATACTTTTCACTGTACCTCGGTACACGTGACAATAAACAAATCCAATCCAATCCATTTCTGAGGAGCCGAACCTGCTGCCGTGTTTAGGCCCCGCCCCCTCAATGCTGTTGCAAAACATACCCTCCTCCAAAAAAATGACTAAGTGCAGGAAGATTGTGATCCGGAATCGTGCTGGAACAGCTGACATGATTTGCATCTGTTTTTGGGCCTGAAATGACACTTGGTCATTTTTTGGGAAAATTCCACCCGTGGTCACTCTCTCCAAAATGGTCCCCCACTGCTACTTTATCCACTTGCCCAGTTTCATTTCCTATTACTAAATCTAGAATTGCACTCCCTCTCTTTGGGCTTGTTCCGTGCTGGCTAAAAAGGTTCTCCTGAATGCAGTTCATGAATTTTGTGTTCTCTGTGCCTTCACACTGTTCGTATCCCCATTGACATTAGGATGGTTGAAGTTTCAAACTATTGCAGCCCTATTGTTTTGCACTCAGAAATTTGGCGACATATTTACTCTTCTAACTCCCTTCCACTATTTAGGGGTCCATACTGCACACCTAGCAGTGTGGATGTCCCTTTTTTTCAATTTCTGAGCTCAACCCATTTGATGCTTCTTAGTCTATCTTCCCTCGTCAACCTGTAACTGATTCTTTAACCAACAACCCCCATCTTTTTTATCCCCTTCTCTATCCCGCCTGAAAACTCTATATCCAGGGACGTTGAGCTGCCAATTTTGCCCCTGTTTTAGCCAGGTTTCCATTGTAGCAATGATATCATGTTGCCATGTGTCAATCTGTGTCCTCATCTCATCAGCTTTATGGAGGTGACTGCTGTGGATTTCCCTCCTGGCATTACTAGTTCTCCTTCACTGTGCCCTGAAGTGAATGGCTGACTTAGTATTATTGATACTTCTAGTCCAACACCAGCTGGAAGCTGGCCTGTTTCTCCCCATCAGAGGTTAGTCAAACGGGGAGATTTTGACTACACCCTAATTTGTGCCAATATCCTTTTACTTCCTGAAAGATCAAGCTTTCTCTTTGCCATCTGCCTGCTATAATAACAGTGAACTCACAAATACTTTGCTTTCATGTTCCATATGCACAGCATGTGAACATATGACACCATGTTCATATTGTTAAAGATATCCACACTAATTGCATGGTGGCACAGTGGTTAGCACTGCTTCCTCACAGCGCCAGGGACCAGCGTTCAGTTCCGGTCTTGGGTCACTGTCTGTGTGGATTTTGCACTTTCTCCCCATGTCTGCATGGATTTCCTCCGGGTGCTCCGGTTTCCTTCCACAGTCCAAAGATATGCAGGTTAGGTGGATTGGCCATGATAACATTCCCTCGTAGTGTCCAGGTTATGGGGATAGGGTGGGGTGGATAAGGGAGTGGACATGGGTAGAGTGCTCTTTCGAAGGGTCGGTGCAGACTTGATGGGTCGAGTGGCCTCCTGCACTGTAGTGATTCTATGATAATTGAAAAATGTTTCACAGTCTCGAAAAGCATCCTAAAAATGTTCCTTTCCCAATCAAATCCTTGTTACTGCAACTTATATTATTCTCAGGTTACTTTGGATTTGCTACGTTCCTTTGCAGGCCCTGTTCTCAACGCAGCCTCATTATTGTTGCATGATTAATTTGAATGCATTGTCAAATAATTTTCAGCATAATTTCGTCAGACACAGGTTATGTAAATGTAATGCTTTGATACAAAGTAGATGGAATATCAAAAATGTGTGCATTTAATCATCTTTTTGCTGATGCAAATTTGCATTCAAAATTAGATGCAAAAGCTAAACTGCTTTCCAAGCATAGTATACCTAAAGCTAATAATTTTCAGCATTTAAAAAATTTTAAACTAATTTTTAAACTTTCAGCCAGGCGTCAAGATTCATGCCACTATCCCACTGTCACAGCAGGTCTGTAATGAGAGCAGGCTCTCCATGTCTGAATCAGTGTCAGAATTTTTTGATGCTCAAGAAGTGCTTCTATCAGCAAGTTCTTCCGAGAATGAGGTAAGAGAGAAAATAATGTCACCCTTTTATGTGTAAAATCTTTTTTGGAGGAGGAAAAGTGAAAGTTTAATGGACGGTCATTATTATTAGATTTATCAAGAATTCCAGCTGTTTACTGCACTTGAAACAAGTGTTCAGAATAAACGGGCTAAAATACTTTCATTCACAATGTACTCGTTTTCTGTTTAGTTGGAGAAATGTTTTTTAAGTTTCCCTACTCCTATAAGGCAGAAACTCTAACTGTTGTAAACAAAGAGGGTCCCAAGTGAGTTGGAAATTAAGGGTTTGATTTTCAGGTGCTAGTGGGGTGGGGATTGGGTGCAGGTTTGATTTTAAAAGTAGAGTTCCCAGAGGGTGTCTCCGGGTCTCCAGGATGTGCTCTGATTTTCAAAGGGAGGGCAGGAGTAGGGGAATGGGGAACCCACTAGTTTTCAATTAAGGACCCATGAAGCTCCTGGAGGAGCTTGATTATGGGCCAGGAAGAGCGCGATGCAATTTTTAAATGTGATTTTCGGCAAACCCAAACAGTCAGGTGCCTGTTACTGCACAGCTATTGAAAGTCTGGAGGAATTAAGTTCCATTTGATGCATTGAGAAATAATGCAACCTGCGATATCTTATTGCAGATTGTGTGCTGTGCGCAATAACTCTCATTTGACTTATCGGCACATTTTAAAGTATTTATGCTGCTGCCCTCCAGGTTCTTCCTGTTCTCTACAACAAGGCAGCGGCCGGCCCCATCATGGTAGCTATCGGTCTCCATGGACACTGAGCTCGCCTCCTGCCCAATTACAGCGTTGCATGCGCGTTTCAGTTCAGGCATGCCGTCAGGACCTGAAAATTGTCCAGGCACCATGTTCATGATTCCGATTTGAAAATCCGGTGTGCACGTGGTGGTCAATTTCAGGTTCAAACTCAAAAGAACTCAGCCTTGTATGATTTTCTTTTCTAAAACACAGAAAACTTGCAACCTACTTATTATTTTTAAATATGTTATTGGAGGCTCCCCTAGGTTTGGATAGGGCTGTGCACTTCAAGTGTGTAATGCCTACAGGCAGTGCAAAACTGAAATGCATTGCCCAAGGTCAGAAATATCGGCCTCTGTTACTTCCTCCAGTGTGTTAGTAAGCTAGTGTGAAAAATGGAGTTACAGTTTGCCTATGTACAGTCCACTTGCTTTAAAGATTCTGGAGTCAAGGTCTAACCATTTTATTTTCTTTCACAACAAATCTAATGCTTCTCTTTTTAATCCTTAGGGATCAGATGATGAATCATATGTTAGTGATGTCAGTGACAATATTTCAGAAGACAATGCCAGTGTTGGAGAGACTGTTTCTCGACAATGTACGAACAAAACCGTACAATTATCAGTTAGTGATGATGGAATTTAAAAAATGAATGTGTGTGTAAAATTGTGCGGTGTATTTGATATAAAGGAGGACTGTGACGAAATACAGGAAGATGTGAATACAGTTGCAGAATGGTTATTTAATTAGCAAATTAACTCCAATGTAGATATGTGAGACAGAGTGCATTTTTGGTAGGAAGACTGAAAAAGTATATATACCTAACTTAAATGCCTAAATTAGATAGAGGAACAAAGGGATCTGGGATACAGATACACCAATCGCTAAACAATGCAGTGGAAAAGCAAACAAAGCATTGCGATTCATTTCTAGAGGGATAGGTTGAAAAACAAGTTGCATTTAACTTCTAAAAATTGATTACACGTGGGGTACTGTGAACAGTTTTTGTCTCCATATTACAAAAAGGATGTTGATGCAGGTGCAAAATAGATTTACTAGACTGATACCAAAACTGAGAGGTTATACTTGTCAGGCAAGACTGAATTTGCTGGGGCTATTTTCTCTAGAAAATAGAAAACGGAGGCTGACCTGATCGAGGCCTTTAAAATTACGAAAGAATTTGATAGCATAGCCAGAGTGAAGATGTTCCTCTTTACTGACGGGACCAGAACTCAGTGAATAAGAAATTCAGGAGAAACTTCTTTACCAACAGAATGATTAGAATGTGGAACGCGCTAGCAAGAAGAGCAGTGGAGATAAATAGGATGGATGTATTTAAGGAAGGCTAGATAAGCACATGAGAGAAAGGAATAGAAGGATATGTCAATGGATTTAGGTAAAGGGTGGGTGAAGCTCATGTGAAGCCCAAACATCAGTATGGATCTATTTCCATATGGTAAATACTTTGTAATTTACACTAACCACCATGTACATAGAAAGATGCATGGCTTAATATGTTACAAGGAGCAGCATAGTCTAACTTCAGAGATATCATAAGCTGAATTTATCAGTGTTCACTCACCCCGACACCTGTTATTATCTTGAAATGTTTTTTGACCCATGCTATTGTTTAATCAGTCTTCCGTTTTAATTTTTAATCTTAATTTCCCATGGTGTTCAGTATACTTCTTAATGGTGTGATAGCAGGTACCCATACCCGCATGTCAATTCAACCGATTCAAACTGAAATTATATTGGGATTTATTTAATTGGATCATCAGGGAAATAGCGTACCGTGCATCTTTATACTTTAAGCAGCAGCTCCTCTACCAATTTAATCAGTCCAAATGAGCATTCTCTGCACTCAAGAGGAGAGTAATGGAAAGGAGGGGCTATAGATTAGCAAAGACTTGGAGTGAAAGGTATTGAATTAACACCTGGTTAACTATGTCAGCCCCCGTTTCACTACATTTCAGCTGCATTGAAAGATAATTGTATTCTACTGTGGAAAGGTATTGCAAAGTGCCTCATTAAACTTAATTACAGCAAATTATTACCCTATTGAGTCAGTGGGTATCATTCAACTATATAATTCAACTGTTACATTATAGGAGTTGTCGGTATATCCTTATCTCCTGAAATAAGAGACATCAGACAGATGACGGTTCTCATCTGGCCTTAAGATTTAATCGACTAGATTTAATCGTCTCTTTTATCACTATCATAAAACATAATGGAATATTCACAATAGTCACAAACCCTTAACATTGGTTGAAGAGAGACTGGGTATGAGGGAGTCTGTGTTCACAATGTGGTTTAACTTAACATGGGTGCAATCTAACAGAAACGTTTCTAAGTCATTTGTGGCAGGTTTTTCAGGGAGTTTCCCGCAGGCTCTGCCGGCGAGTTCCCCACCGCTATCTAATGACACTTGGGCCGCGATTCTCCAGAAACATCTTCACGCTGCAAATGAAGACTTTCCAGCCGATTCGCCGGGACCGCACTCGCCAGGCTCCCCCTCCACTAACAAGGTCACTTGAAGCGGGACTGAAGCGGGAGAATCCGTCGAAGAAAGTTGTGCATTGTTGGTCTGAGGAATCGGATGATCTCCTAAGGGACTGCTTAGAGTCAGTGGACTGGTCAGTATTTAAAAACTCTGCGACCAGCCTGAACGAGGACGCCACTACAGTAACTGACTTCATTAGTCAGTGTGTAGAAGACTGTGTGCCAAAGAAGCAAATCCGCGTGTTTCCCAACCGGAAACCTTGGATGAACAGGGATATCCACTGCTTGCTGAAGTCTAGGTCTGAGGCGTTCAAGTCAGGCGACCCTGACTTCTACAAGACAGCCAGATATGATCTAAAGAAATCCATCAAAGATGCCAAAAGACAGTACCGGACCAAGCTCGAGTCCCAGGCTAGCCACCATCTATGGCAAGGTCTGCAAGACATAACGGGCTATAAGATGAAGGCATGTAAAATCGTCGGCTCCAACGCACCCCTCCCTGATGAGCTCAACGCATTCTATGCCCGCTTTGAGCAAGAGGTCAGTGAGAGCGAGCCCTCCACCCCAGAAGCTGCGGATGAACTTGTATCTGAGATCAACACTGCAGATGTCGGAGCAGCCTTCTCGAAGGTCAACCCATGAAAAGCCACTGGCCCGGATGGGGTATCCGGATGGGCACTCAGGTCTTGCGCGGATCAGCTGGCGGGGGTATTCGCAGACATCGTCAACCTCTCTTTACAACAATCTGAGGTCCCTATCTGCTTCAAGAAGACAACCATCATCCCTGTACCAAAAAAAAGTCAAGCAGCGTGCCTTAATGACTATCGTCCAGTGGCTCTGACATCCATCATCATGAAGTGCTTCGAAAGGTTCGTCATGGCACGAATCAACTCCAGCCTCCCGGATTGCCTTGATCCACTACAGTTCGCCTACCGCTGCAACAGGTCCACAGCAGACGCCATCTCCATGGCCCTACACTCTACCCTGGAACACCAAGATAACAAAGACACCTATGTCAGACTCCTATTTATCGACTACAGCTCAGCCTTCAACACCATCATTCCTACAAAACTCATCTCCAAACTCCATGGCCTTGGCCTCGGCTCCTCCCTCTGCGACTGGACCCTGAACTTTCTAACCCACAGGCCACAATCAGTAAGGATAGGCAACAACACCTCCTCCACGATCATCCTCAACACTGGTGCCCCACAAGGCTGGTGTCCTCAGCCCCTTACTATACTCCTTATACACCTATGACTGTGGCCAAATTCCCCTCCAACTCGATTTTCAAATTTGCTGATGCCACCACCGTAGTGGGTCGGATTTCAAACAATGACGAGACAGAGTACAGGAATGAGACAGAGAATCTGGTGAACTGATGCGACAACAACAATCTCTCCCTGAATGTCAACAAAACGAAGGAGATTGTCATCGACTTCAGAAAGCGTAGTGGAGAACATGCCCCTGTCTACATCAATGGTAACGAAGTAGAAAGGGTCGAGAACTTCAAGTTTTTAGGTGTACAGATCACCAACAGTAGTTAAGAAAGCCCACCAACGACTCCACTTTCTCAGAAGATTAAGGAAATTTGGCATGTCAGCTACGACCCTCACCAACTTCTGCAGATGCACCATTGAAAGCATTCTTTCTGGTTGTATCATAGCTTGGTATGGAGCCTGCTCTGCCCAAGACCGCAGGAAACTACAAAAGGTCGTGAATGTAGTCCAATCCATCACGCAAACCAGCCTCCCATCCATTGACTCGATCTATAATTCCCGTTGCCTCAGAAAGGCAGCCAGCATAATTAATGACCCCGGACATACTCTCTTCCACCTTCTTCCATCAGGAAAAAGATACCAAACTTTGAGGTCGCGTACCAACGACTCAAGAACAGCTTCTTCCCTACTGCCATCAGACTTTTGAATGGACCTACCTCGTATTAAGTTGATCTTTTCTCTACACCTTGCTATAACTGTAACATTACATTCTGTAGTCTCTCCTTCCTTCCCTATGTACGGTATGCCTTGTCTGTATAGCATGCAAGAAACAATACTTTTCACTGTATACTAATACATGTGACAATAAATCAAATCAAATCAAAGGTTAAGCAGCACTTTAACAGCACTTGCACAACCAACCCCACTCAACTCATAGTCATGGCGCTGATAAAACCTGTCCCAATGTTTGGTGATGTGGACCTGGGGAGGCCCCGAGATATGGCCAAGGCCAGGAGGGATGTCCTGTTCCCCGAAGTGTCCTGGAGGGAGAGCTTCAGAGCAGCCAGTGCTGCCTGGGATGAAGTGGCAGTGGCTGTCAGCTCGGGAAGTGTGACCAGGAGGACTGATCTCCAGTGGCGCAATGTCAACGGCATACACCGGGCAGCACGGGTGATTTGACACTATCACCCCCCCCCCCCCACCAACCAAGCATCCGTGGGGTCCCCAATCCAACCTCCCTTCACTCCCCTTCAACCGCACCACTGTGAACCACGCGTGTGGCTAACGATGCCCTCTCTGTGTCTCTGCAGGAGAAGCTCTCCCACAATAGTTGAGAGAGGGCCAGACTGGCTGAGGGGTGCCGGACATCAAAATCCTGATTGCCCTGGAGGTGACGGGATGGGCGAGGACAGAGCGGTCACCAATGCGGAGGTTGGCATACGCTGCAGAGGTGAGGATTCACTCGGCCCCACCCGGAGGACCTGTCACATGCGAGCTGTTATTGCCATACAGACTGACTCACCCTTCCCCCTGGCCACCTGTTCATTCTCCCGCAGATCATCCAGCGATGACGCTGACATTCAGGGCGGCTCCCTCCCCTGCCTTCCATGAGACCACCTTGGTGGCGAGCTCCAAGGAAGCCACGATCGATGTGTCACAACTGTCATCCCGACCCTCCACCAGCGCAGATACACGTGCTGGTGGAGGGTGGGCAAAGTTAGTGCTCGGGACTCTGGGGCACAATCTGGTGAGCATCACACAGTTGTTGATGTACATCAGGTGGAGGCAGTAACCTCGAGGTGAGACAGCAGTCGGAGGCCTGCTGGATCCCAGGACCCAGCTGGATCCCAGCCAGGTGCTGAGCCTAAGGAACATGCTATCCTGGAGCTGATGGAGATGTTCGGCAGTGGCCGGGACATTCAGAGGGAGATGTCAGCGACACTCCAGCAGGTCCATTTGCTGATTGAAGGAGTCCCAGAGGCTACTGGAACAGGAGATTGTACCAGCAATGCGTGTAACCGAGGCCAACACTACTAGAGTGACGACCGCAGTGGAGAGCCTGGTGAACAACAGGCATTGCACAGTCAGTGACGACCATGTCTGAGGGCCTCAGCAGTATGTCCAAGTCACTGGGGAACATGAGCCAGTATCACGCTGACCTTGATGAGGTTCTGCAGGACATGTCCCACTCGCAGATGGGAATTGCCGAGGTGCTGCGGAGCTTGTCCCAGTTGCAGGTGGGCATTGCTGAGTCACTGCAGAGCATGGCCCAATCACTGAGGAGCATCGCCGCGGGCGTCGACACCACGGTGCAGACACTGGGGAGCTGCCAGGGCGGGCAGAGACAGATGACGCAGGGACAGCCATGGCTTGAACTGGCTGCCCCTCTGTCCCGAGGCGAATCCCAGTGAGCAGGAGGAGAGGGCGCTGGGTGCCAACCCGGACCCGTCCCATGGAGTGGGGATGGTGGCCACCAGCTCCCCCAAGTTCCACCCCTCCGATGAGGCCTGTGCATGTGCCGCCGGCCCCAGAGGACGCCTGCCAGGGGCATCGAACGTCACAGGACAAGGCAAGCAGCTGGCTGCCTCCACCTCTGATGTGCATCCTGGGGACACACCTAAATGCAACGGTAGAGCAAGGAAAGCCAGGTACATCGAGGATCACGGAGGGCACTGGGGGCGTGGGGAGAGGGCAGGGGTGGGATAGATGGGCGTTATGGGGATGGTGGAGAGAGGGGAGCGGCACCCTCGGGAGACTGGGGCATTGTTGGATTCCTGTGAAACATTGAAAACCCTTCAACACAACCAGTATGGTGTCTGTTACCGTCCTCCGAACCCTTGGTCCATCTCTCCAGGCATTCACCACACCCCCACCCCGGCACACCACATGCGGGTGATGGTGTAAGCGAACATGCCGCAGACAGGCAGGAACCAGACTATGACATAGATTGAGGAGCACCGATGCTCAGCTCTCTGCAGGTTATCATCAACCCCCTGCTCTCGACTGTGACCCGCTGTCGGAGCTGGTGTCAGTCCCAGCACCCTGGAGTGATGTGACACAAACCCTGGGAGGGTGGGAAATGGTGGGGGGGAGGTAGCAATGACGGACCAGGCCACGCCCTAAGTGAAGCGGGCGAATACGAGGGCCTCACTGGCCCTCCGGACTGGCCGAACACTCGCCGCTGCTGCCTGTCTTGCAGCCTCCAGCTCGTCCTCTGGCTCATCCCCGGCATCGCCCTCCATCCCTGCTGATCAGGTGCCCCCTCCTCGTCCTCCTCGGATTGGGCACATGTTCCACATCTCCAACCTCCAGCACGTCGCCCCGCTGCTGTACCAGGTTGTGAAGGATGCAGCAGACCACACAAAGTGGGCAACCCTCCGGGCGGTGTACTGCAGGGCACCACCGGAGTGGTCAAGACATCAGAACCGCATTTCTAAGCAGTCCGATGCACCAGTCAGTCACAGACTGAGTAACCACGTGGGCCTCGTTGTTTCGGGTCTCCACTTCGGTGTCCGGCTTCCGTACTAGCGTTATTAGCCAGGACCTCAACGGGTACCCCTTATCCCCAAGAGCCAACCGACCATCCTGGGGTGGGGCTCGAAGAGGTCGGATCTGACTACCCCAGGCTGTAGTTGCCGTGCATGATCTTCATGTTGTGGTCACACACAAGCTGTATGTTCAGGGAGTGGAACTCCTTTCTGTTAACGTAGGGCACTCCTTCATGGCCCGAGCGTTATGCAACATGCATGCAGTCTATCTGCCCTGGATGTGACCATTCCAGTGATGACAGAGAATCCTGCTGCCTGGGCATCCTGTTGGGCTTGGTCCATGTCAAAATTCATACAGTTGTCCGTCCGGGCAAACGGCATCTGTGACCTGTCTGATGCACCTGTGGACTGTGACCTGTGAGATGCCACACTGGTCCCCGTTTGAGCCATGGAATGATCCAAAGGCATGGAAATTCAGGGCTGCGGTGACCTTGAAGGCCATAGAGAGCGGGTGTCCTCCTTCTCCACGTGATGCCAAGTCCGCGAGGATATGGCACAGGTGCCATACCATCTCCTTGTTGAGGCGGAGCCTCCTGAGGCACGCACTGTCTGTCATTTGCTCAAAGGATCAGCAACGCCTGCATACCCTGGGCTGTTGTGGGCTTCCCCCCCGGGTCTTACCCTGGCCTGATGGGCGGCTGTGCCCTCAGGGTTTTGGGCAGGTCCCAGCACATGGGCCGCCACCTCGAGCCTCTGCAGACACTGCTGCTGCCGCCGTCTCCGGAGTCTGGCTGCCCAGCCTACCAGCAGCACCACTAGGGCCTGTTCTGCGGGGTCCAAAATACCATCCATACCGTTCAATATCTGTAAGGAATTGGGAGAGGGTGTGAGACTGACGAACAGCCGCGGCTCCCATCCCAGAATCCTCCATTCCCCCAGTGATCCCCTTATTAATCAAGAACCTATCTTTCTCTGTCTTAAACACACTCCGTGATTTGGCCTCCACAGCCTTCTGCGGCAATGATTTCCACAGATTCGCCACCCTCTGGCTGAAGAAATTCCTCCCCATCTCTGTTTTAAAGGACTACCCCTTCAGTCTGAGGCTGTGCCCTCGTTTCTAGTATCTCCTAGTGGTGGAAACATCCTCTTCACGTTGTAAGTTTCAATGAGAACCTCCCTCATCCTTCTAAACTCCAACGAGTACAAACCCAGAGTCCTCAACCGCTCCTGAAATGAGAAGACCTTCATTCTTGTATTCTAGCCCTCTCACCATGAATGCTAACATTGCATTTGCCTTCCTAACTGCCAACTGAACCTGCGTGTTAACCTTAAGAGAATCCTGAACTCGGACTCCTAAGTCCCTTTGTGCTTCTGATTTCCTAAGCCTTTTCCCATTTAGAAAATAGTCTGTGCCTCTATTCTTCCTACCAAAGTGCATAACCTCACGCTTTCCAACTTTTTTTTTCCTTCTGCCACTTCCTTACCCACTCTCCTGGCCTGTCCAAGCCCTTCTGCAGCCTCTCTGCTTCCTCAACATTACCTGTCCCTCTACATATCTTTGTATCATCTGCAAATTTTGCAACATTGCCTTCAGCTCCTTCTTCCAGATCATGAATGTATATCGTGAACAGCTGTGGTCCCTGAACAGACCCCTGAAGTACACCACTAGTCACCGGCTGCAGTCCTGAAAAAGACCCCTTTATCCCCACTCTCTGGCCTTCTGCCAGTCAGCCAATCCTCTAACCATGCCAGGATCTTGTCCCTAACACCATGGGCTCTTATCTTATTTAGCAGCCTCCTGTACAGCAGGGAGGGTGCAGGTGGTAAAAATGAATGTAAGGGAATGAGATGGAGGGCCCTGGTGACGGTTCGTTGCCACTCTCCCCTTGGAAGTATAAATTAGGGCACATATCAGTGCTGGTCCCGCTCTGTGGGAACCTGGGGCTAATTCTCCGCCCCGCCGCGCCACAGTTTAGGTTCACCCCACCGGGGGGATACTCCGTTACGTCAGTGGGTAAATGGGGTTTCCCATTGTAGGGCAGCACCACGCAGCCGGGAAACCCCCGGGCTGCCGGCAAAACGGAGCATCCCACTGGTGGAGAATCCAGCCCCATAGCTTTGTGCCGGGGGAGAGGAGGGGATGTACAGAAAATGGCAGGAGGAAGGGATAGTACGGGTTAGGGACCTGTTTGTGGAGGGTGAGTTCGCGGTTTGGAGGAGCTGCAGAAGTTTGAGTTACTAAGGTGAGTGAGTTTAGGTATTGGCTGGTCTGGGATTTTGCACGGAAGTACTACCCTCACTTCCCCAGGTGTCAGAGTATGCGCTGTTGTTGCACCAGGATGTGTGGGAGGACGGAAGGATTGGGGATATCTATGGGTGGTTGGGAGAGAAGGGAGCATCCTTGGTAAAAGGAATCAAGTGGAAGTGGGAGAATGAGTTGGGGACTTTGGAATGAAGTAATGCGCCAGGTCAACTCAACCTCCTCCTGCACAAGGATGAGCCTAATACAGTTCAAGGCCCGGATGAGTGGGTTCTTCCCAGAAGTAGCACATGTGAGTGAGAGGTGTGGGAGGGGGTTGGCAAACCATGCCCACATGTTTTGGGGGTGTAAGAGATTGGGCAGCTTCTGGGAGGTGGTGTTCGAAAGTTTGTTGGGGATTGAGGGGGTTGAAATGGCGCGGGACCCTGTGGTGGTGATTTTTGGGGTATCGGAGGTACCAGGTGTGCAGGAGGAGAAGGGGGCCGATGTCGTGGCCTTCACCTCTCTGCCTGGCGATGGATTCCTTTAAATTGGAGATTCGGCTGTGTCACCGGGGGTCGTGGTGTGGTTAGGGGACTTATATGACTTCAAGCTGGAGAAGATTAAGTTTCCCCCCGGGGGTCGGGGAGGCTTTTGTCGTACTGTGGAAGTTGTTTCTCTCCATGTTTGAGGATTTGTTTGTCGGGGGGGTGGGGATGGAACTGTTTGTATTATGCTTCGTTGGTGCTATGTGGGAGATTGATGAGTGTGTTTGGATTATATATATTTTTAATGAATGGGCGAAAGTTGCTTTGAAAAATTGTCATCATACAGTGAAAATATTTGAAAATTAGGGATTTGAAATTGTTACACTGGGACAGGAGCCAGAGACCAAGGCTGAGATGTGATAACCTGGCACGGCAAAGGCCTTGCTGAACAGATTTGTGAAGGGATGAAGTGGTTCAGGTAAGAGATGTTATGGAGAGAGCTAGGGTGATAATCAGGCAGTTTTCTTGATGTACAAAACTGTAAATTAGGAACTCAGCTGGTTTGATCCGAGAGAGAAACTAGGAAAGTGATTGGAGCAGCTTCTGGATAAACCATAGTTTCGCTGATAATAATCGCTTATTGTCACAAGTAGGCTTCAATGAAGTTACTGTGAAACGCCCCTAGTAGCCATATTCCGGCGCCTGTTCGGGGAGGCTGGTATGGGAATTGAACCCACGCTGCTGGCCTTGTTCTGCATTACAAGCCAGCTGGCCTTGTTCTGCATTAAAAGCCAGCCGTTTAGCCCCTAATGATGTTGAGCTGATGCAAATGTTATTGTTCAATACTGTCCTGCACGAGTCGAACAGAAACATAAGATCATTAAAAAAATATATGTGTAGGCCACATGGCTCTTCAAGCCCGCTATGCCTTTCAATCTTATCATGGCTGATCTTCAGCCTCAATCCAGTTTTCTGGCTGTTTGCCATATGCCTTGACTTTCCCATAATTTAAAAATCTGTTTACCTCAGCTTTGACTATGTCCAACCACTCATTATCCACAGCTCTCTCTGGGGTAGAGATCTAAAAGGATTTATGACCTTTATAGAGAAGAAATTCTTCCTCATCTTCATCTTAAATGGGTGATCACAACTGTTCCACATCCATTTAACTCTCCAAGGAGAGTTCTGAAACTATGCCCCAAAGTTCTAGATTCCCTAAAAGAGGAAACATCCTCTCAATATCTACCCTGAAAAGCCCCCTCAAAGTCTTCAATAAGACCACCTCTCATTCTTCTAAACCTCAAAGAGCATAGACCTAACCTGCTTAACCTTTTCTCATAAGACAACACCTCCATTCCAGGAATGAAGCTAGAGAACTCTCAACTGACCCCAGTGCAAGTATATATTTCTCCTTACATAGGGAGAACCCAAACTGTGTGCCAGTACTCGAGATGTTGGTCTCACCAATGTTGGATTTGTAGAAAGCCATCCCTTCTTTAATATTCCATCCCCTCTTTTATATTCCGTCCCCTTTGCAATCGAGGCTAACCTTCCTTTTGTCCTAATTAATTGCTGTAATTGCATGCTGACTTGTGTTTCATGTTTGAGGACATCCAGATCCCTCTGTATTGCAGCATTCTGTAGTCTCTTCATTTAAATGAGTAGAATTTATACTCCTCTGCCAGTGAGTTTGCAGGTAGGGATGGGACCCATAAAATTCCTCAGGTGGCCTTCACGACGCCTACCCACTGATCTGTTTTCAACTTTATGTATTCGTGGGCCGAGACCTAAGGTGGCCTGCCCACATTCGTCCCAATTGAGGCCCTTAAATGGCCAGCAAGGGCCATTTGCCACCTGACTTCAATTTTCAGGCTGGTTGGAGGAGTTCAGGAGCAAGGGCAAAGCCCAGCAGATCATCCTGCCTCGGAAAGGAGCCCCCCCCCCCCAAGTCTATCCCACAGGCCCTTCTACCCTCTGCCCTCTCCATCAAACCCTCCACCCATCTCCCACCCTTGCTAGACTCACCTCCCCTCCCTGCCGTGAGGCCTCTCCATCCCCTGCACTTACCTAGTCCTAGGGGACTGCTTGTATTTGTAGACTTGGCCACTGCTGCCGTTTTCAGTGCTGGGACTACAGAGCTACCAGCCAATCAGATTGATAGGCAGCTCCCTGATTTGGGACACTGCATGGGTGAGGGGCAGGTGTCCCTCTTGGGGGCGTCTCTAGGTAATTAATGCTCCTTGGAGAGTTAAATGGATGTGAAACTGTTGTGATCAGCAGGGATGCTTTTCCTGCTGACTCTTTGTGTGATGGGGTGGGCAACCAAGCCATCTGAAAAGTCCTGCCCATTGTTTTCCTTTTCTGTTCTTCCTACCAAAGTGGATGACCCCATATTTTCTACATATCCATTGAGCCAGTTTTTGCCCACCCATTTCACCTATCTCTCTCCCTTTTCAGACTCTTTGGGATGGATTTTACCAGCCCTTTGGCAATGGGCTAGAAGGCAGGGATGCTGGCAGCGTTGGATGGAGGTGCCTATTATCATCCCACTGCCATGCCAGCTTGTCAGTGGCAGAAAGGGTGGCAGACAGCCCTTCTACTCGGAGCTGAATTGAACTACTTAAGTGGCCAATTAAGGATCCCTTCCCACCTTCATTAGCACTTTATCAGCAGCAATGGCAATGCCCCCCGCTGGCCCTAGCTGCGTATAGAGACCACATGGTGGTGAACCTTGGTGGCCCCCTGGTGGGCTCAGGAATGACCCTGCTTTCTACACTGTTAATCCCAGGGAAGGGACTCTGTGGCAATGGCTGCCCTGGGGCAACATTGCCTCATGGCCTCAACAAGCTCCCCGGAAATGATCCATTTGTCCCACTTTCTGATCTCTGTTAAGCAATCCTCTATTCATGATAATGTATCATCACCACCACCATGAAGCTCTTATCTTGTGTAGAAACCTTTTATATGGAACCTCATTTAACGCCTTTTGGAATCCAAATAATTACTTCTAACCCCTTTATTATGTTTGTTACATTCTCAAATAATTATATAAATTTGTTTAACACAATCTCTCTTTCATAAAGCCATGATTTCCCTTTCATAGGTGTAAAGGTCCTTACCGATAATACCCCGATATGGCTGCTTAATGGACATATATCTTATAAGTAGAGATGGGGAAATGAGGAAAAATGTTACAAAAGAGAACACTCTGCTAACTTTGATCAGCAAAACTCGGACATTTTGGCACTCACAAGATTGGGTGGGACACCGTTCAATTGGTTGGATGGTGGCCAATGAATGAGCCAAAAGGCTGTATTCTGCCCGGTTACAGATGGTGATTGGATCCTGCCTGGGTGAAACGATTTCCAGAGACCTTAGGAAAGCAGAATTTAGGGGCGGCATGTGGTGCAGTGGTTAGCACTGGGACTGCGGTGCTGGGTCACTGTCCGTGTGGAGTTTGCACATTCTCCCCATATCTGCGTGGGTTTCATCCCCACAACCCAAAGATGCGCAGGCTAGGTGGATTGACCACGCTAAATTGCCCCTTAATTGGAAAATAATTGGGTACTCTCAATCAGAATTTGAATCCTGGATGGTAAAAGGAAAGGACGTTCTCTCTCTCCCTCGTTTTATCCAGAAAACCGCTATATTTAGGAAACTGAATAAATCTACAGTGAAAATCTCGAACTGAAAGCAAAGTTTGAACAGAAGAAAGGTGCTAGAAACAACCATCTTGAACAAAGACTCTTTACCCTTCTCTTATCTCTGTGTTTGTTTGTCTGTGTGTGTATAAAGTTTGGGAGGGCAAGTTAAAGTGGGGGATTAGGAATTAGATAATAGTTAACCAGTTGTATTTGTTGCATATCCATTATCGTTCTTGTTATTAATAAAAAGTAATTGTGTCTAAATTTACAAACCTGCTGACTGTAATGATTACGCAGCCAAGGGCCAAAGACTTTGGGTATTTTTCTTTGAATTATTGGTTAATTTAAAAGTGTTACAACTCCAGGTCAAGTGGGGCTGGTCACCAACAGGAAGGGCTACTACTCGATGAATATTCAGGTGGCCTGTGACCATCAGATGCGGATCCTGCATGTCTGCGCCCAATTCCCGGGCGGTGTGCATGAATCTTTCATCTTGGGGCACTCGGTGATCCCTGACATGTTCGAGGGTCACCGCCCCCTCCCCCCTGGGCTGCGTGGCTGGTTGCTGGGCGACAGGGGTTACCCATTGGGCCGTGGCTGATGACGCCTATACTGAGGCCACAGACCGACGCGGAGACCCGCTACAATGATGCATGATGCCCATTGTGCAACAAGGGCTGTGGTCGAGAGATGCTTTGAAGATGCGATTTAGGTGCCTGGGCCGCTCTGGAGGGGCCCTCCAGTACGAGGCCAGGAAGGACATCGTGGTGGTCTGCTGAGTCCTCCACAATATAGCCCAGCAGAGGGGCGATGTGCTGGAGGAGGATGAGGAGGAAAGGCAGGCCTCATCAGATGAGGAGGGGGACAATGAGTGGGACATGGGGCCTGGCCAGGCACGGGAGGCCGCACAACACTATTGCCAGGGCCAGCACGCACGGGCCGCCCTCGTTGAGACATGTTTGACACATTAGGGGGGGGAGGGGGGTCGCTGGCCGGGGCACAGATACCACCATACCACACCCCTCACCTTCCACACCACCGAACACCTTCACCTCCCACATCACAGAACACCCTCTTCTCCCACACCACCACCCACATGCACACCCATTATATATACCTGCCGCCCTACAAGCTGGGGCACTGGGATGGCAGTAACAGCGGGTCTGGTCCATGGGATGGAGGATGATGACAGCCCACTCTGCGATGTGCACCGAGCTCCACATCGTTTGACAATGTCTGACTCATGTTCACGGTAGCACCTTCCATCTGGGTGATCCCTGCATGCGAACTGGTCAGTCCATCACACAGTCCTGTCGAAAGGCTGGAGATGGGGTGCCGGGGATGATTGGGAGGGAGGGGGAGACCACCCCACTGAGCCTTGGTAGTCCCCCCACCCCCAGTCCTACTGGCTAGCACTGATTGCTCCACCCCCACACCAATCAGACAGAGCACCAAGGCAGGTTTGAACGGTGAGAATATGTGTTATTGTGATCAGATGTATACAGTCTGTTCCCTAGCCCCTATAACTACACTGTGCCCTGCACCCATGCCAACTTAACTGGTGTCTAACTTTCTGGCCTTACGGACCTAACACTACATCTTTGTGGTTCCCCAGACGGTACAGCAGGAGTGCAGGCAGCCTGCTGTGACTCATGCCCTGCGACGAGTGTCCCCGTTGGCACGCGTCTCCTGGATGGGCCCGGCTGCTCCTCGGGCATCCTGGGTGGTGTGGTGCTGCCCTGTTCTGCCCACCAGATGCACCAGGGATGGGGTTTGGGGGGGGGGGGGGGGTCCGAGGAGCTGCGATGTTCCGACACCTCCCCATGCGGGGGTCACCGACACGGGCCCCCGCACCTCCTCCTCCCTCAGGGTGCCAGATGGCCCTCGGGCTTCTCCATGGGACGGGGGTGCGAGCAGAGCCATCCCCTAAGCCCCCCCCCCCCCCCCCCGACACCTGGCGCTGCCAGTCCTGGATGCCCACTCTGGTCTCGACAAGGGTCTGAACGTTCGCGGCCATGGAGCATGGGGAGTGGGTCATCTCTGTCTGGGACTGCACCACATCACTATGTGACTGTGCCACCACCCTGGGAGTCTGTGCGTTGTCAGCCAGTGACTGGGTCGCGTCCCTCATAGTGTTTGCGTCACGCCGGCCTGCGTCTGGGCAATGCCGCCGATTCTCTCAGCGATGCCCTGCTGTGACTGGGCCACGCTGAGGCGCACCACTGCAATCTCCAGCTGGCTCTGGATCATGGTTGCCTGTGAGTGGGCAGCCCTGTCCTGGGCCACGGCCCCGGCCTGCACAGAATGCCCCAGGCCTTGCACACGCTGACCCATGTCTGACACTGTCGCCTCCATCGCGGACGCCACCTGTGCGGTTTCGGCCTGGGTGGCACGCATGACCGGCATCACACCCAGCTCCTGCAGGTGCTGGAAGCCGGCCATCATCTACTCCTGTAGTCCCTGGGTCTCTGACTGCACGTCCACTGTGGATGGTACTGGATGTTTCAGGAGCCCGGGATCCACCTGGGCGGCAGTTGGTTGCTGGGGCCGGGCTGCCCTCCGACCGTCCGGCCCCTCAGCAGCTCCTACCTCCACCTGCTGTACCGGACCAACTGTGTGGTGCGCACCAGATTGTGCCCCAGGAGCCTCTTCACTAATGTGCCCAACAAAGGTGATAGTCTCTGAGATGGTGAAGGGTGTAGGAGACAGCTGTGACGGAAAGTCTGTGTCCTCCTCTGACCCGAACTCCAGGGTCTCCTGAGTCACGGGCAGAGGGCTGATGTTCTGGCTGCTCTCCCCATCAGTGCCCTGCCGTCTGGGGGGCACCGGCTCTGGCATTTTCTGGGGCGCGGGGCCCCGGATGGGCCAGGCCCATCTGCGGCAGGTCCTGTAAGACACAAGACGCCATGTATAGTTGGACAGCCGGACGGTGGTGAGGCGTGAGGGGTGTGGGGAGGGGTTGGGGGGGTGTGGGGAGGGGTTGGGGGGGTGAAGGGGTTATGGGGGGGGTGAGAGGTTGGGGGGGGGCGGCACGCATGTGTCATGTGGATCCGCAACTAGGCAGGGCATCTGACTTCGTCACGCGCCGCCGACCTCTGCGTCGGCGACCTTCCTCTCCTCCAGGCCGCCGACCACATCCAGTGCCCTCTGCTTGGGTACGGTGAGGAGCCGCAGGTCTGGTGGTCCCCCTCCAGTCTTCTCCCGCTCACAGCGGTTGTGTGAGGCCTTGTCCTGGGTGGGGCAAACACAAACACCGACAGTCCGGCGAATGCAGCCCAGGGGTTGGGTAGCTGATGGCATGAGTGGGCGTGGCACCCGGCCATTGCGGCTGGCATGGGTGCTGGCTTGTGGGGCAGTGTGGGGGTCCGGGTCACATGTGTCAGGCGTAGAGGGGTTGGTGCCAGGGGCACAGTGCTGCATACTCACCCTGGCCGCCCTGAGGAGGTCGTGCAGTTTTTTCTGCACTGGATAGCAGTCCGGGCGACTTCGCTGATGGTCTCTACCACATCCGCCCAGGCACAGCGAATGGTGCCGCCTGAGGACCTTCCTCCTGGGCCAGGGTACAGCACCATCCTCCTCTCCTCCACGGCATCCATGAGGGTCTCCAACTCAGCATCTCGGAAGGTGCTGCTCTCCTTCCAGCTATGTTGGCTGCAACGGTGAATCCCTTTAGTGCGGCTGCAGCTGTGCGGCAATCATGGAACCGGCGAATCCGCCGCCGTTCAGCGTGAAAAGTGTGGCATTTCCTGTGTCGCCCGTGCACCCCTTTGGAGCGGTTGAATAGTTTCACCTGTCGCGCCGTTTTGGCCCTCGTGAAACTCCACAGTTTTCACGACGGCGTCAGCACTTACCCTCAGAAACAGAGAATCCAGCCCAAGATACGTGGGACTTGAAAGCAATTGGTGGTATAGGTAACCATGGAGATATTAATGTTGATACCTACAAGGACATTAGAAAGAAAGTGCTAGTTTTACTTAGCGTGTTAGTTTGACAGAATAGAGCAGGTTTTTTGAAAAAACAACAACATCCATTTTAAAGGGAATTGGGACGTAGACATTTCAGGACAAATTGGCAATATGAAATGAAATGAAAATCGCTTATTGTCACAAGTAGGCTTAAAATGAAGTTACTGTGAAAAGCCCCTAGTCGCCACATTCCGGCGCCTGTTCGGGGAGGCTGGTACGGGAATCGAACCGTGTTGCTGGCCTGCCTTGGTCTGCTTTCAAAGCCAGCTATTTAGCCCAGTGTGCTAAACCAGCCCCTTGTGTGCTAAACCAGCCCCAATATAAGATATTTGAAATGGAGAAGAGGAAATTACTGAGTCATCAAGAGCTTTGTAAAAGTCAGGCACTTGAAGAAACCAAAGAGAAGTTCATGGAGCAAATCGGATTGGGAGAGTGTGATGAACGGTTACTGCCTTATCATCATGTAAGGTGATGTCCCCTTTAAGACCAGGCTTGGAACCCTGGGGACTCCGCCTCTGGCTCCGCCCATCTGGGAGCCATACATAAAGGCCTGCCTCATGGTCTGTATAGCAGTCAGCTCTCGTCCAAATCTGTAGCATAGTTATTAGCTTAATAAAGCCTTCTTTACAGTTTAATCTCTAAGCATCATTATTGAGGGTACCTCAATTTATTAGGCTAAACTAGATTCAGGATGGACGCAGGCCTAAAACCAGAGAAGCTCAATCTGGAAGCACGAACGTCGGAGGCAAAGGACATTTTTTAATACTGGCTGCGGTGCTTCGAGGCCTACCTGGACTCCTCAGAGACTCCCATCCTGGGGCCACGCAAGCTGCGCCTACTCCACGCCCGGGTTAGTCACAGAATCTCCGCCACGCTCGAAAAGGCGACGATTTATGAGGAAGCGATGGAGTTGCTCCGCAAGCGGTTTGTCAAACCCGTCAATGAGGTGCACGCCCGGCATCTGCTCTCTACCTGCCGGCAGCGCTCGGGGGAATCGCTCGACGAGTTTGTTGAGAAACTCACCGCGCTGGCCAGGGACTGTGACCATCAGGATGTGACAGGGGAAGTCCATATGAACCTGCACATCAGAGATTCTTTCGTGTCCGGCATCCGCTCGACCTACATCCGGCAGCGACTGCTCGAAAATGGGGCAAAAGACCTCCAGGAGACGCTAACGCTCGCCTCCTCGATGGAGGTGGCCCGACATAACTTGGGTACGCACCCCGCGGACTCTGCCAGCCCCCCCCCCCGGACTTCCTCAGACTCGCCCGTATTACAGGCCAGCGCCACGCGGCGACCCGCTCACCATGGGGGCACACCTTGCTACTTCTGCGGGCAGGGCCAGCACCCACCCCCACGCTGCCCAGCCCGCTCTGCGATCTGCAGCGACTGCGGGAAGAAAGGGCACTTTGCGAGGGTCTGCCTGGCCAGACCCAGGGGCCAGAAAAACAAAGAACAGCCGGTCCGAAAATCAGGCTCTCGGGCCCGCAGGCCTCGCAATGCTGCTGCGCACCGACCCGACACGTCCTCTTCTGACGCGTCATCAGCCTCGTGCGAATCATGGGAGCGGCCATCTGGTCGGCGGCCATCTTCTCGACCCGACACGTGCGACCAATGGCAGCGGCCATTTTACGACTCCGACTACCCGCGACTGGGTGCGATCACCCTCGATCAAACTCGGCCAAAACACCTGCAGAACTCCATGATGCAGGTCCAGGTCAACGGGCACGACACTGCATGCCTCTTCGACTCCAGGAGCACGGAGAGCTTTATCCACCCTGAAACGGTAAGGCGCTGCTCCCTACGCACCCATCCCACATCCCAAACCATAGCCCTCGCATCTGGGTCCCACTCGGTACAAATCACGGGGTACTGTATTGCGGATCTCTCGATCCAGGGTGCCAAATACACCCGTTTCAAATTTTATATCCTCCCTCACCTCTGTGCCCCCCTGCTGCTCGGACTGGATTTCCAGTGCAGCCACCGAAGCCTGACACTGAAGTTCGGCGGACCCTTGCCCCCACTCACGGTGTGCTGCCTTGCGACACTGAAAGTCGCACCCCCTCGCTATTCGCTAACCTCACTCCCGACTAAGCCCGTCGCCACCAGGAGCCGGCGCTACAGTGCCCAAGATATGGCTTTTATCAAGTCAGAGGTCCAGCGTTTACTGGGAGAGGGGGTCATCGAGGCTAGCAACAGCCCTTGGAGAGCGCAAGTGGTGGTAGTCCGGTCCGGGGAGAAGAAACGGATGGTTGTGGATTATAGCCAGACCATAAACCGATTCACGCAGCTTGATGCGTACCCCCTTCCTCGCATCGCGGAAATGGTAAATCGGATCGCCCAATACCGAGTCTTTTCCACGGTCGACCTCAAATCTGCCTACCACCAGCTCCCCATCCGACCAAAAGACCGCCCCTATACTGCCTTCGAAGCAGCCGGCCGGCTCTTCCACTTCCTCAGGGTCCCCTTTGGTGTCACAAATGGGGTCTCCGTCTTTCAGAAGGCGATGGACCAAATGGTGGACCAGTACAGTTTGCGGGCTACATACCCGTACTTGGACAATGTCACCATCTACGGCCATGATCAGCAGGACCATGACGCTAACCTCAAAAAGTTCCTCCAGACCGCCCGAGCCCTTAATCTGACCTATAACGAGGGCAAATGCGTTTTCCACACCACCCAGCTGGCCATCCTCGGCTATGTCATGGAAGACGGGGTCCTAGGTCCCGACCCCGACCGCATGCGCCCCCTTAAGGAACTCCCTCTCCCCCGCAGCCTCAAGGCCCTCAAACGGTGCTTGGGGCTTTTCTCCTATTACGCCCAGTGGGTCCCCAAGTATGCGGACAAAGCCCGCCCACTCCTAAAGACCACCACTTTTCCCCTCTCGGCTGAGGCTCAATTGGCCTTCAACCGCATCAAGGCCGACATCATCAAGGCCGCCATGCACGCGGTGGACGAAACCATCCCTTTCCAGGTAGAGAGCGATGCATCAGACATCGCCCTGGCTGCTACCCTCAATCAAGGAGGCAGACCAGTAGCGTTCTTCTCCCGAACCCTCACCGCCTCCGAGATTCGACACTCTGCAGTCGAAAAGGAGGCACAAGCCATTGTGGAGGCTGTGCAGCGCTGGAGACACTACCTCGCCGGTAGGAGGTTTACCCTCGTCACCGACCAACGGTCGGTCGCCTATATGTTCGATAACACGCAACGGGGCAAAATAAAAAACGATAAAATTTTGAGGTGGAGGATCGAACTCTCCACCTACTCGTACGATATCAAGTATCGTCCAGGGGAGCTCAACGAGCCCCCAGATGCCCTGTCCCGCGGCACATGCGCCAACGCTCAGGAGGACCGCCTGCAAGCCATCCACAATGACCTCTGCCACCCGGGGGTTACCCGGCTCGTCCATTTCATCAAGTCCCGCAACCTACCTTACTCAACCAAGGAGGTCAAGGCCATGGTCAGGGCCTGCCAGGTCTGTGCGGAGTGCAAACCGCACTTCTATCGGCCAGACAAGGTTCGGCTCGTGAAGGCCTCGGGCCCCTTTGAGCGACTGAGCGTGGACTTCAAGGGGCCCCTCTCATCCACCAACCGCTATGCCTATTTCCTCACCGTGATCGATGAGTTCTCCCGGTACACATGCACAAATCCTTGCGCCCCCCCTTTACACACCCCGCCGGCTCCGCTACCCCTGGCCCTGCCTAGTTCCTCTGCCCCGACCCGGACCGAAGCTCCGACCGCTGTGCTCCCGGATGTGCCCTCAACCGGGACGTCCGTGCCCGCCGCACCACCGCCCGAACTGAGGAGATCGAGGAGGACGATCCGGCCGCCGAGACGGATGGACCTATGATGGCACTTCACCCCCGCCGGACTCCTTTTTAAACAGGGGGTGAATGTGATGAACAGTTACTGCCTTATCATCGTGTAAGGTGATGTCCCCTTTAAGACCAGGCTTGGAACCCAGGGGACTCCGCCTCTGGCTCCGCCCATCTGGGAGCCATACATAAAGGCCTGCCTCATGGTCTGTATAGCAGTCAGCTCTCGTCCAAATCTGTAGCATAGTTATTAGCCTAATAAAGCCTTCTTTACAGTTTAATTTCTAAGCATCATTATTGAGGGTACCTCAGAGAGGGATGACAAAGGTATTGCAAAGAAGGGACAAGGAGGAACTAAGTTGGGACAGGCTAAGGTAGTAGGGTGTAAAGATGGAGATGGTCCGATACCATCTACTGAGAAATTCCTCTTTTATATGGCTTAGTTTAGATTTTTCAAAGTAGATAATTATCTGCCTACTGAAACAATTGGAAGGGAGTTTGAATTTAATGAACATCATTCCTACTTGACACAAATTTTAATTTCTAATACAATAGTGATGTCTCAAAGAAGGGCAACTGAATTTTAAAATATAATTACTTATGCTTCCCAGATCCTTGAGGGATACTTTTCAATATATAAATTATGGGTGATTATGAACAATTGAGTAATGAAACTGTATTTCAGTTAATATTTAATTGATTCCTTATCAGGTCCATGCATTTTATGACTATTAGTAATGCAATGAAATGGTTTCTATGGTTGCAACCATTTTAAATTATTTCTATAAACAAGGAAATCCTACAAGCATGTGTGCATGTGTACCTTACAGGAAACATTGCTCTCCTCCCATTGCTCCCATGCTCCCTCTCCTCACAGCCCATTCTTCCCGTGCTCACATTTCCCATTCTTCCCCTCCTCATACAGCTCATTCTCCCAGTGCTCACATGTTTCATTCCCCCTCTCCTCACATCACCTTCCTATCCTCACATGTCCATTGCTTCCCCTCACGCGCACCCCATTCTCCCTCTCCTCACACTCCCCATTCTCCCCCTCCTTACACTCCCCAATCTCCCTCTCCTCACACTCTCCATTCTCCCTCTCCTCACACTCCCCATTCTCCCTCTCCTCACACTCTCCATTCTCCCCCTCCTCAAACTCCCCATTCTCCCCCTCCTCACACTCCCCATTCTCCCTCTCCTCACACTTCCCATTCTCCCCCTCCTCACACTCCCCATTCTCCCCCTCCTCGCACTCCCCATTATCCCCCTCCTCACATTCCCCATTCTCCCCCTCCTCACACTCCCCATTCTCCCCCTCCTCACACTCCCCATTCTCCCCCTCCTCACACTCCCCATTCTCCCCCTCCTCACACTCCCCATTCTCCCCCTCCTCCAACCATTTTGGCAAACAATGAAGTGAAGCTCATAAAACCCGTGCCAGAATTTCCCAGTCGTTCGCTGGCGACGGGATTCTCTGGATTCGGCGAAAATGTACCCTGACCCATGGGTTTCCAGATGGCGTAGGGTGGCTTCAATGGGAATTCCTAGTGACAGCAGTGGGAGCAGAGAATCCAACCACCAGAAAATGGCGCACCACCTCCCGCTGCCAAGAAACACATGACTGGGAGGCCGAAGGATCCTGGAACGCAGACAGCTTCAATCAACCTCTGTTTTATGTGGCTCAAATAAAGGCATTTTTCATTGTCAATTTTCCATATATTTGATGGGCAGACTAATTTGCATCATAAGCCTACCCATCATTAGATATTAGATGCTCATTGAGTAAATCTATTGAAGAACTTCACCCCAGACTGTGCATTTATCTGACCATCATGGGCCATGCCCACTGGCTTTGTGACCTTTATTTACGGTGGACTTCTGGAACATTTTACTCCAAGTTGAATCCTGGGCCATTGCTGCATGAAGGACACACCTGAGTCTTGAACAACACCAGGGTTGGTAGCCAGATGCTGCATGGGCCCCATCGGTAGAATATTGCATCCAGTTCTGGGTACTGCATTTTACGAAGGATGTGATGGCATTAGCGAGGGTGCGAAAATATTCACGTGAATGGTATCAGGTGTTGTGTTGGGTGCTCTGCTACACAGACGAACCAACACGGTTGCGGATGGTACAACTCAGTTTTATTACTAACATATATTTACAATGGTAAACTGGTTATTGTGGTTCGATCATAACCCTTGAATCTGTGGACCTATTCCTAACACTATCTTGGAGTTGCACTCAGCACATGGTGGATGTCGGAGTGGCTTGTGAGCTCTGTGCCCTGAGCTGTCTCCTGCTGGAATGCCCGGGAAGTGTCGTGTTCCCCGTTTTATAGTGTGTATGCTCTTGGCTGTGTTGTGTGTATATTGATTGGTCCGTTGATCTGTCCATCAGTGTGTATGTGTGTTTGCACCATTATGTTTACCTGAATATCATGACACCAGGGATGAGGAACTTCAGTTCTGAAGATAGAAGTTAGGACTGCTTGCCTTGGTGAAAAGAAGGCTGAGAGTAGAGTTGCTCAAAGTATTCAAGATCATGCAGGGTTTGTACAGAGTAGATGGGGAGCAGCTGTCCCCATTTGTGAAGTGATCAAATACGAGGGCACAGATTTAAAGTAATTAGTAAAGAAGCAAAAGTGATATGAAAAACTTTTAATGCAGATAGTGGTAAGAGTTTGGAATGTATTATCTGAGAATGTGGTAGAGGGAGGCAGATTCAGTTGAATAATTGAAAAGGGAACTAGTTTTCATGTGAAAAGGAAGAATGTGCAAGGGAGGTGGTGGGAGAATGATGGTAGGTGAATTGCTCATTCGGAGAGTTGGTGCTAACACGATGGGTTAAATTGGCTTCTTCTCTGCCGTAGCAATGTTGTGAATTCTGTGATCACTTTCAGCCAGCTCAGCTCCTCCCCTTTCATCGCAGGCTGACTCTGTAACCAAGGAATGAGCCCGAGTCTCAACCCTCACAAGCCTTGACCAATGACTTAGACTGCCATCACATTCTGAAGCACAACCTCTTCTGGTCTTCTCGAGGTCTTGTCTGGCTCCTGAGCTCCTGCCCTTCTCACTTTGCACTGCTCACTTCTAGACACACTTCCCCTTCCTTCCCATTCCCACGAAGCCTAAGCTCTCTATTCCTCCAATCACACATTCTTCACTTCCTGCACTTTTGCACTTAATCCTGTTTTTTCCAAAGTGGCTCAAGCTTCTGCATTTGGAGTTTGATGCTCATCCCCCACCCGATCCCTTTTGAACTCCGTTATGAGCAGCCTGTTCATTTTAACATTTGATATATTCCAAATTGCTGGGTGGCCTTGCACACACAAGGGAACATTGCTGATGTGTCCCTTATTTCACTATATTATTTATAGCAAACACAAGTACTAAATGTTAGATATCCATAAAATTAAGGAAATGCTAGTTAATATTTTGATTTAATTTATAAGAATGACGCTTTAATTATATGTCTGATTATCTTGTTACAGTATCTAATGGCGAGCTCATTAGCGGTGCATTTCAAAATGGCAGACGTACATGTCTTTCGGCACCATCACCGGATACCAGTAGCATCAACCTGTGGAATATTTTAAGAAATAACATTGGAAAGGACCTATCCAAGGTCTCCATGCCAGTTGAGCTGAATGAACCCCTCAATACTCTGCAGCATCTATGTGAAGAATTGGAATATTCTGAATTGTTAGACAAGGCTGCTGAAACAGATGATCCATATGATAGAATGGTAATAGACAGCAGAGTCATCCTTTTGCTTTCTTAACTGAATGCCCTTGTTTATTTAAACATTTTACTTTTTTTTCCGATTCATTCCTTTTGTTTAGAGGTTGATCCTTGTGAAATTCAATATTTGATAAGTAATGTTGCTGTCAGTATTAAAACAGAGATAGTAACTGTTGTACTATTGCCATATCGAACTTAATATCACAAGGTGAATGCTAATATTGTAAGTTAAAATGCAGCGTACTAGAACACAATTTGTAGGAATAAACTCCATATTATCTTCCCACTGGGGTCTAAAACTGAAACCCTGAACTAGAATTTTTATTCCTGTACCATTATTGGTTATTTGACCTCCGTGGCTTTGTGGAAAAAAACATAGACTGATAAATATTATGGCCCTGATTTAGCAGCCATGCTAGCCATGGGCGCAAATCACCTAATGGCTGCTAAATCTCACGAGAGGCCCAAAATGGGATTTGCGCCAGTAGGATTTCCGTTTGTGATCTTCTTCCCCCCCCCCCTTTGATGAAGCAATCTGGTTCACAGCCAGGAAGGGCGTGGACCTGATTAGCATATTGTATAATAAATTTTAATGTAATAAAAGGGCTTTACACCATTACTTTCACCCTTACCGCATTGTCCCATCGAACCCAATCATGCCAGCGCAAATCACTACTGGTTTTCAAAAACAGAGACCAGTCATGATGACCACGGCGAGGGTGCACATAAGTCCAGCCCCCGGGTGATGAGGGATATGTCTGGGCAGTGCCGTGACACCCTGGTGCCAATCTGGCAGTGCCAAGCTGGCCTGTGAGGGAGAAGGGGCGATGACTATGGGGGAATGCCTGGTGGGGGTTGCCCTGATGCTTGGGGAGGGGGCGAGGGGGGGGGGGGGGTGGAGATTGTCCTAATGCTTGAGGGAGGTTTGCCTGTGTATGGGGGTGGGGGGATGTTTATTTTCAGCACAGATTGGTGCGCCCTTTAAAGTTGGGCCCCGATCTCTCTGGTGCTAACCTTTCTGGCTTTATCAGGCCCCACCCACCAGAGTGATGATGCCCACAGATTTTCTGTGCACTGAGTGCCAGAAAATCTGGAGTGAGAACTCGGCTGTGCATCTGTAGAGATACACGCCGGTTTTCGGGCTCAACCAGACTTTGGGAAAATTCCACCCCGTGTAACTGAAGTTATGATCATTTGTGAATTTCTGTCTATTGTATGTTTTTATGACTTTATCCATTCCCATCTTCATTCTGTCCTTAATTTCTAGGTTATGGTTGCTACGTTTGCAGTTTCAGGATATGCCACAACATATTACAGAGCTACATTTAAACCCTTTAATCCAGTGCTTGGAGAAACATACGAATGTATTCGAGAAGACAAAGGATTCAGGTTTTTTGCCGAGCAGGTGTGATTCATATCCTACTCCATTGCTGTATGGAACTGAACTTGACTGAACTCAAAGAAAAAACACTCTTTTATTCTCAGCTGATCCACATTGCTTTTAAATCATTTAAAAAATATATACTTTTAAAAAACTTTTAACATTTTATATCAAAAAATTTACAAAACTAAACTGCACCAATGCATGTACCAAGAATTACAAGCAACAACAGTAACAGGAACCCCAATAGCAGACATGCAACCCAAATAATTCCCCCTCCCCACACCAACCTCCTTCCCCTCCGCTAACAGTGACCAGATGCGAGATAAACGGCCGCTATCTACGATAGAGCCCACCAATCGAGCCCCTCACTGTGAACCTAACCTTCTCAAGGTACAAGAATTCCATCAAATCACCCACCCATGCTGCTGCAATGGGTGGCATTGCCTGCCTCCAGCTCAGCAATATAAGTCACCAACCTGTCCAACAGCGATGCAAATGCAAAAGCATCCGCCGCTGCTCCCGTCCTCAATTCCGGTTAATCGACACTCCGAATACGGCAGCTAACAGACAGGGTTCTAAGTCAACATTGGTATTGCCGATATGGCGCTGAAAAAGGACCCCAAAAAATCCACCAGCTTGAGACAGGACCAGAACATGTGCCTGTGGTGAGCAGGTCCTCTCAAGCACCGCTCGCACTTACCCTCGGCCCCCTCAAAAAACCGACTTAACCTGTCCCGGTGAGGTGCACCCTAAACACCACCTTGGCTCTATCAAGCTCAACCTCGGCGCAGAATGACGTAGCATTCACCCCACGAAGGGACTCATTCCACACCACCTCCTCCAAAATAGGTCCCAACTCCTCCTCCCAACTGGCCTTCACCGCATTTACTGAAAACTGCTCTTCCCCAAGATCCACCCATATATCCCAGATATGCTGCGCTCCTCCGGCCCCGCACACAAAAGTATCCTTTCCAGCAAGATCGACGGCGGTGCCTCCGGGAAAGTCGGAAATGCCTCGAACGAAGTCCCGCACCTGGAAATATCTGAACATGTCTGGTCCCAAATGCCCTGCTGTCTCTTTCAACTCCTTTCAACTCGCAACTGTCTCTCCAGGGCGGCACTGTGGTGCAGTGGTTAGCGCTGCTGCCTCACGATGCCAAGATCATGGGTTCGATCCCGGCCCTGGGTCACTGTCCGTGTGGCGTTTGCACATTCTCCTTGTGTCTGCGTGGGTCTCACCCCCACACCCCAAAGATGTGCCGGGTAGTTGGATTGGCCATGCTCAATTGCTCCTTAATTGGAATGAAATAATTGGGTACTTTAAATTTTAAAAACACACCTCTCCAAAAACAGACCGATCACCCTCTCCAGCCCCCTTATCACCCTCCGAATATAACATTCAATTTCGCCGGCTAAAACATATGGGGTTGGATTTTCTGTTGACCGACGCTGAAATCCGGAACAGCGATCAGGCGGAGAATGGCTCCCGACGCCGACCTCGCGGCAGCTGCCAGTTTGACGACAGGTCACGATGCTCCGCCCCCTCCAAATCGGCGTCATCGAGAAGTACGCCACGCGCAGTCGCAACCCCGTTGGAATGTCATTAGTGTGAACACCCACGAAGCTCCGCCTCCGAGGGGCCGAGTTCCCAATGGCGCGGGCCACGTGTAGTCTCAGCGGTCGTGAGCCCGGCGTGGCAGCTGCGGAGAGAAAGGGAGCGTGCGCACATTGTCCAGCACAGCCACACTCTCCATAGATCCGTACCAGGGCTGGGGGGGAGTGGTGGGGGGTGGCCAGGAGGTGGGCTGTGGGGTTGCGGTGGGTGGGTACGTGGACCAGCACAACCGGCACCATCTTTTCCAGCGCGATCGAGGCGTGTGCGGAGGCTGTAGGCATACGCGTGGTTGCAGCTTGTCAGCCCTGCGCATGTCCAACACAACCCGGTGATTCTCCAATTGTTTTCGCCGCGTTCTGCGGATGTTTCACGCGCCGCCGGTGCTAGCCCCTCACTGATGGCGGAATCGGTGCGGGTTTCGCGCTGGTTTCCTTGTGGTGAAACACCACGGATCGTCCATTGGCATCGGCACTTAGCCTCAGGAGCGGAGAATCCAGCCCATGGCTCCTACAGATTGGAGCCCGCCTTGACACCGCCCTCGGCTTAAAATGCTGATGGATCTGCTGCCACATTTTTAATGTGGAGACTGCCATCAGATTTACAGAATATTTCGCTGGAGAAAACGGCAACGATGCCATCACCAGCGCCTTCAGGCCAGTCCCTTTACATGCCCCCGACTCCATCCGTAGCCAACTTCCTGGTCCCCAAACCACCCCAACACCTTCTCCACATTGGCCGCCCAATAATAATACATCAAATTTGGCAGCGCCAATCCTCCCACCTGCCTTCCCTCTGGAGGACCCCTCTCCGAATCTGAGGTGTTCTTCCCACCCATGTGATGCCCATTTTGAGCTGCTCGATCTCCCGAAATACTGAGAGGCAGTGAAATAAGAACACAAATCGTAGCAAAATATTCTTTGTAATAAGTTGAACTCGGCCCATCAGTGACAGTGGAAGGCTGTCCCCACCTCTGCAAGTCCACTCTAACTCTGCTTGCCAAGCTTGCAACATTCAAATTGCAAAGTTGGGGACAATCCTGGGCCACCTGAGCCCCCAAGTAGCAAAAACTGACCCCCGGCAGGTGGAATGGCAATCCCCCAACCCAGCAGCCCTCACTCAGAGGGCTAACCACAAAATATTTGCTCTTCCCAACATTCAGTTTATATCCTGAAAAGGAACCAAACCTCTTCACTATCCCCATTATCTCCCCCATAACTGGCCCTGGATTCCTTACGTACAGCAAAAGGTCGTCTGCATATAGGTTATGCTCTACTCCACCCCTCACAATTCCTCTCCACTTGTCTGTGGCCTTCAAACAATTGCCAATGGTTCGATTGCCAACACGAACAAAAGAGAAGACATAGGACATTCCTGCCTCATCCCCCTGTGCAGCCTTAACAACCCAAAATTCATGGTGTTCGTTTGAGCGCTAGCAGCCAACACTTCATATACAGTTGAACCCATGATGCAAACCCAGGCCCAATCCCAAACTTCTGAAATCATGTACAAATAGCTCCATTCGACCCTATCGAATTCCGTTTTAGCGTCCAGAGACACAATATTCTCCTGTTCTGACCCCCCTCCGATGTAAGAACTACATTAACTAACTGCCTCACGTTGGATGACAGCTTTCTGCCCTGTACAAACCCCGTCTGATCTTCCTCCACTACCCCTGGGAGGCAGGGCTCTAACCTCAACACTACGATTTCAGCCAAATGGCCCACATCAATGATTAAGCAGAGAATATGGGCAGTACGACCCACACACTGTGTCAGGTCCATGTCCTTTTTCGGAAGGAGGGAAATGGCTGCCTGCTTCAATGTCTCTGGAAGGGACCCCCGCGCCAATGAGTCGTTAAACATCCCCAACACAAATGGGGCCAGTTGTTCCGCAAACCTCTTGCAAAATTCTACCGGGAACCCATCAGGCCCCAACGCCTTCCCCGTCTGCATCTTATCCAGAACCCTACGGACTTTCTCCAACTCCATTGGCGCCTCCAATGCCTCCTGGTGCTCTTTCTCCACCTGAGGAAACTCCAAGCCCTCCCAAGGACTCAGCCATCTCCTGCTCATCATCTGGGAGCTCTGACATGTAAAGCCCCTCATAGAAGGAACAAAACACATCATTAACTTTCTCTGGGGTAGAGACCAATCCACCCCCAAGCTCCCGCACCTGCACAATCTCCCTGGCAGCCTCTTGTCACCATAATTGATGAGCGAACAGGCGGCCAGCCTTTCCCCCATACTCCTGTACCATCCTCTTTAAGTGCCGCAGCTGTCGCACGTGAACAGTAGGTCAAATTGCATTTGCAGCTTTGTCCTGCATGCCAAGAGCTCTGGTGTTGGGTTATTTGCGTACTCCCTATTGCACCCAGAATTTTGTCCACTACCTCCCAGCACGCCCGCCCGTTCTCCCGAGCTATATATGACTTGTATGAGATGATCTCCCCTCTAATCACTGCCTCTCACACCACAGACGGAGAGAACATTCAACATAGTTCTTTATGGCCCCCTAAATCTTCGCACAGAACCCAAGATCCTATACAGTCCCACGTCCAGCCTCCAACCCACACACTGCACCTGGTCCCCCTCCAACTTTAAATCCACCAGATGAGGCGCATGGCCGAAAATAACCACTGCCAAGTACTCCGCATTCTTCGCTCCAGGTAACAAGGTTCTACCCATAACGACAAAATTGATACACGAACGCACCTTGGGTAACGGCAAAAACAAAAGCTCCTTACCTCCTGGGTGCATAGCCGTCAAGGATCTGCCCCTCTTGACTCTTCCATAATGCCGTTAACGCCTTCGCCATCCCTGACGGGACCAGCGATCTGGGCCTGGAGTGGTACAACTTTGGGTCCAGGATGCAATTGAAATCCCCTTCCCTCTAAAATCAGCTGCTGTGTATCCAGTTCCGGAATGGCAGCCAACAACCGCATCATGAACTTGGCACTGTCCCAATTCGGGGCATATACGTTCACCAGCACCACAGCCCTTCCCTCCAGTGTACTGACCCCCTGGATCAACCACCACCCCACCCACCTGAAAACGAACCCTCCTGCTATACAGAACAACCACCCCCGCACCCTGCTAGCAAACTCCACATTGGCATCCAGCCCTTTTAAATGGGGAAAAACCCTTGTCCTCTTCACAGGCCACGCAAATCCCAGCACAATCCAGGTGTTCAATCCCCTCTCACCCCCTCTTTTAAATCATCATTAAGTCCTTTTCAATTACAGAGTAGAAATGAAGAAATGTAACCTAAAACTTTCTCCATTGATCGAACATTATATATCCCAAAATTCTCAGAGGTGTAAAGGGACCATGAATAAAATGTAACCAATTTGTCCATCAAAAGAAATTTTCCAAAATTTGCCCCGAATGCTGCATCAGGTGCGAAAAGCAGAGTGAAAGTCACTGGTTTCACCGTTGCCTCTTCTGGCCAGATCAAATGCCACTCTGTGCAATTTTAAAGTGCTGGCAAGGATTACGCAGCCGGCAGGGTGGGGGCCGAAACTGAAAGGGCGCCCAAATCTCAAAATAATGTTAAAGGCCTCCCCCCAGGACATCAGGACCCTCAGTAGACAATGGGGAACACCCACTACCCTCCAACACAGAGAACCAACCTTCTCCCCACCACTCAATGGTCGGGTGAACCTCCCACACCACGCAGGCATCAGGGTAGCCTGATTCCCCCCATACCCCCCACCCGCCCATCCTCACGGCATTGGAGCATCCTCATGTGCACTTCCCATTATAGGTTCCTGCCCCCCCCCCCACTGTCGTGCAGGCACAACCCCCATCCCTCCACCATCGCCCCCCTCCACATAATGGGTCCCACCTCCTGGCAGTGCCACCCTGGAAGTGCCAACTTGGCACTCTCAGTAGACAGTGCCAGGGGGCAGTGTCAGAGCACTTCCCTGCAATGTCCTTGACCACCCAGGGGCTGCACTGACCTCTCCTCTGGCAGAGCAGTAATGATTCCCACCGGCGTATTACATACGGCGAACCTGGAAGGTAAGGCGTTTAAATCTATTTTAATGGTTGTTAATCAGGTTCTGACTTGGCTTGTACCTGATTATGTCGCCAGATCTCATTTTGAGATCTCCCCAGCACAAATCCCATTATGGCTCTCTCGCGAGAGTTGGTGGCCGTAATGGGATTTGCGTCAGCATGGAACGGGTCTGAAAATCATCCGCATCACCTTCAATACATCAACTCTTAAGTAGATAAGGTTTTATTGTTAATCTTGAAGAATTAAACATATAAAGGTTAAAATCGTCTGGCCTTGTCCTAGGGCACAAAGTCTGCATTGAGTAACCCAAACCAGAAACTTAAGGTTGGCCACATTTTACTGAATGTTATCTTGATGTCACTCCTCCTGTTTGGATCAAAGTTAGGACGAGGTCAAGAGCTGACTGACCGATAGTGAGAGACTTATTGGGATTAAGGTTACTTGATGGCACTATTGAGCTTCAAAACTATTCCAGAAAAAAAAAATTCTATGATAATTTTGCTGATGTCTGACAGAATGCTGAGAGGATGATAATTGGTTGGGCATTGCATTTGTTGGTAGGACATTTATGGACAATTTTCCATGTTAGGTGGATTGGCCATGATAAATTGCCCCTTTCTGTCCAGGCATGTGCAAGTTAGGTTATGGGGATAGGGCGGGGTGGACACTCGTAAATGGGCAGAGTGCTCATTCGAAAGGTCAGTGCAGACATTGAGTATAAAAATTGGCAAGTTTGAGTATAAAAATTGGCAAGTTTGAGTATAAAAATTGGCACGTTTGAGTATAAAAATTGGCAAGTCATGTTGCAGCTATAAAGAACCTTAGTTAGGCCACACTTGGAGTATAGTGTTCAATTCTGGTTGCCACACTACCAGAAGAATGTGAAGGCTTTAGAGAGGGTGCAGAAGAGATTTACCAGGACGGTACCTGGTATGGAGGGCATTAGCTATTAGGAGAGGTTGAATAAACTTGGTTTGTTCTCACTGGAACGACGGAGGTTGAGGGGCGACCTGATAGACGTCTACAAAATTATGAGGGACATAGACAGAGTGGATAGTCAGAGGCTTTTTCCCAGGTTAGAGGGGTCAATTACTAGGGGGCATAGGTTTAAGGTGCGAGGGGCAAGGTTTAGAGGAGATGTACGAGGCAAGTTTTTTTTACACAGAGGGTAGTGGGTACCTGGAACCCGCTGCCGGAGGAGGTGGTGGAAGCAGGGACGATAATGACATTTAAGGGGCATCTTGACAAATACATGAATAGGATGGGAATAGAGGGATACGGACCCAGGAAGTAGAGACGATTTTAGTTTAGACGGGCAGCATGGTTGGCACAGGCTTGGAGAGCTGAAGGGCCTGTTCCTGTGCTGTACTTTTCTTTGTTCTTTGACTTGATGGGCCGAATGGCCCCCTTCTGCACTGTAGGGATTCTATGTTGTTGCATAGATGCGATTGTCATAGCTGGCTTGACTCAGGAGCCAGCTAGTTAAAGACTAGAGATCTTCAGCACAGCAGCTAGGTTGTTATGAGGGTTCATAGCCTTGCTGTGTTCAGTACACTCCGACGCTCCTTAACCCATATTTTTCACTGGGCACAATTGAAGATGCTTCAACAGCTCAAACTTGCCTTTTGCACTTGTTCCAAGCTGCACCATGATGGAGGATGGGGATATTCAGGAGCTGTGTCAATCACCGTTCATAACTGCATATGGTCATGCTACAGATCTTTCTCCAATTTATTGGTTGTGAGCTGCTTATGTTTGTCTATGACATGCTGCTCTTGGTATGTCACCTGTGTAGTCTTGTGTTTTAGTATCACTAGGTTAACACCTCATTGTAAAGAATGCGTGGTGCTGCTGCTTGCACACCCAGCAGCAGTCTCTATTGAACCAGGGTTGGTCTCCCAATTTAATTTGATGGAGGGATAAGATGGCCCACAAAGTTACAGGTTCTGGGAATCCATGTCTGTGGGAATCCCGGCCCAGAGGGACGGAGCATCATAGAGGCATGGAGAATCCAGTGTCTGCCCGTTAATAAAATCACATATTTGCATCATCCTGCTAGCACGGGGTGCGAACTCTTGATGCTGCTGCCAGTGGGGGACAGGAACATCGCAAAGGCACTGATCCCATTTTTTCCCCCAACACCGAGTTCTCCACTGCATTGGGATTCTATTCTACCAGCAGTGGGCGGCGGAGACACCCCCCCCCCCCCCCCCCCCCAATGTCCGTGCAAGTTTTCTGTCAGCATATCTTTTATAATTTACCATGTCTACATTTAGAATGGAAGCTTCCTATGTAAATTTGGCATGCTGTAGGTGCAACCTCCAGCCAGTGGGAGCGCTGCACCACAGCTACAAGTAGCAGTTATCAATATTTGCAATTATGAAAGATGTGATGATCGTTAGTGCTCCTAAGTTCTCAAAGAAGGAATATACATAAAGTATGTGTATATTGTACAATAAAATAGTAAGCAGATGGTCCTTTTGCATTTTCTAAAATTTTCCAATATTTTCATTTTCAGGTCAGCCACCATCCACCTGTTTCTGCTTGTCATTGTGAATCAAAGAAATTTGTCTTTTGGCAAGGTATACACTCCGTCAAATATTATTAAAAACAGGAATTAAGATTTTGTTTTCCACCTAGATAATCGAGGCGTGCTGTCAGGTTAGATATACGTCTATGCAGGCAGTGTAACTTTAAGGGCTATGGCATTGGATCACAGGGAATAATATTGAGTTTGCACCTGAATGTTTATTTTTACACAAGTCTTCCCTCTTTATTGCTGACTCGATTTTTTTCCTATGGATTTATAAAAGAACATGGTGACAACACTTATGACAATTGTGTTGTGGTGGTGTTCACAGAATCTGGAGCAAACTGACAAACTGCTGATCAAATATTTTGTGCAAGGTCATAGTCAAAATAGGGACATCCAATGTTCTCGGCATTGGATGTTTCTCCAGATTGGTGGCTGCTTGGTTCCTTTCCTTGCTGAATGGTCAACTTATCGCCAGGCCACTTGTATTGGTCTTCTAAAATGTCATTTTTGAAGTTGTTTGAAAACATTGGGTGCAAGACCTTTTATTTAGATATATCAATCATCAGATGCCTGATGGCATGCCTCGTGGTGAGCCAGGTTCTGTGTTGTGTGTGTGACTGGCAAAAGGTTCATCTTGTCACTGAAAGAACTTAGAAATACATTTGCAAGAGAACAATTTAGACAGTGGAGTATTTGTTTCTGGTTTGATCCTGTTCGTTTAACCACTGAAATTAAATAAATCAAATTTTCACTTCATAATCAACATTACTGAAATAAATCTCTACATGTCTAATAGAGGGAGTGTAACTCTTCACTGGTAGTAAGTAGTATTGTTAGACTCCTCATTGTTTGAGTTGTAAGTGATTTCAGGGGTCACACTTTTTACAGCTAAACCGACTCAAAGGGATTTGATTATAGTGGAGGGAGAGCGCATGCTGCTGCAGCCAACCTCTCTACTGCTTATGCATGATTCTGGAGGCGATTAGGATCAAAGGCATCTGGGTAGCTTGGCAGCTGCAGTGGGTGTCCAGTATAGGGTGATCTTCTGCTTTCACCCTTTTGCAGTCGACTAAGGATTGCTCATCATGGTGTAAGCCATAATATCATTATGTGACAAAGCGAAGAGGTAGGCCCCGAGAATTACGTCAGCCAGCACGGGGTTTGAATCTGGGCTGCTGCCATTATTCTGCACCACACTGTTAGTCAAATAAGCTAAATGGCCACCTTTTTTACTTGTACATTTTATAGTAAGAACTGAGAAATGTATAAAACGCAAGTTCAGATCAATGTTCAACTTTCCTTCCTTGCCAAGCATCATTGCAACAAACAAAAAAGGTTCTGCTTAAATGAACATAGTTAAATTCAGAACTTTTCTTCAGAAACTCTTCCAAACTTACAGAATGGTATAAATTCCTCAGAATTGCTTACTATTTACATTTATTTTATTTTGCTGGTTGTTTCTGAACTTATAAGATAAACATGCCGAAAGGTAACTAGTATAATCATTTAAATTCAATACGTCAGAATTTCAGTGCTATGTTTTATTTGTCACGTATGTAATGGAAACAGCATGGTGGAATGAGCAGACACATGGCAGAGCACAAACACTATGATGTTGTAATGAACCTCTATTGGTTTGGCCTCAAAAGAAGTAATGCATCCAACTCTGGGCACTATTGTAGTAAGGATGTGAAGGCATTTGAGGGTGTGCAGAAAAGATTTACAAGAATAGTTCCAGGGTAAGGGACTTCAGTTACGCTGATCAATTAGAGTAACTAGGGTTGTTCGCCTTAAAAAGAAAAGGATGAAAGGAGATTTGATAGAGGTGTTCAAAATCATGAGGTGAATAAAAGAGACCGGGACGACTGGTCCCGTTACTGGAAGGGTCAAAAACCCGAGGACACCAATTTAAGTTGATTGGCAAAAGAAGCAATGGTTACATGAGGAAATATTTTTTTTTTCGCACAGCATGTGTTTAGGATCTGAAATGCACTGCATAAGAGTGTGATGGAGGAAGCCTTTTGTTTATTTATGTACCAGGTTTGCCTGCATTCGATTTATCCATTTGCTTATTTTAGTAATTATTTTACCAGTTGTCACTTAATGAACATGAAGTTTAAGCCAATCAAGTGGAAAAGTTCCCTAGTTCTGATTGGATACATCCCCAGGTTGCTAAGGAAAGTCAGGTTGAAAAATTCCAGCGGCTCTAGACACAATCTTCCAATTCTCCTCCGATATGGGAGAAGTGGATTTTAAATGTTACATCCTGTTCAAACAATGGGATAAATCCAGCCACCAGAGGTCAGTCAGCTAACGTTGGTGGTGGGGCAACATTTAAAGACCATAATCTTGGACAAAATCAATTGACACTTGGAAAAATATGAACTAAAAAAAGTAAAAGCTGACCACCGGGTGGCGACAAAGTTTGGGGCAAAGTTTAGAGTAGATGTACGAGGCAAGTTTTTTACGCAGAGGGTAGTGGGTGCCTGGAACTCACTACCGGAGGAGGTAGTGGAGGCAGGGACGATAGGGACATTTAAGGGGCATCTTGACAAATATATGAATAGGATGGGAATAGAAGGATACGGACCCAGGAAGTGTAGAAGATTGTAGTTTAGTCGGGCAGTATGGTCGGCACGGGCTTGGAGGGCCGAAGGGCCTGTTCCTGTGCTGTACATTTCTTTGTTCTTTGTTCTTTGACATGCAAGAAGGAGGTCACACTTTTGGTAGCTCCGGTGGGATCTGCAGTTTTAGGCATTTTTATCTGGGTGATCTTCATTCGAAAACATTCTAGACTGGTACAACAGGTTTCCCCCCACACCAATTTCATGCCCAAAAGGAAGGGGAAAGAAACCAGTGAGGCACGATCAATTTGGCTGGAGACGAAGTTGAATTCAAACTGAGGCTTTATTAGTCTCTGAAGTGTGGCCTCCTACAGCAGCTGACAAAATGGCTGCGAGCTGAAGGCCACGCAATATTTATAACCTGGCTCCTGGGCGGAGCTAGCTTGCAGGGGCCCAGGTGAACCTGTAGTGAAGGTTCTACCATACAACCCTTAATATAGGAACACAGTGGTTTACCACAGCCAGGAAACCCGGAGTAGATATTCCTTTGACGGATTCGGGAGTCTCGTGGAACTCCTCGGTAGAAAAGATGGCCAATGGTGGGGCTGCAGTCATCAGCTGTCCCGATTACATTGGATAGGCTATCGGACAAGCTGGTTAAGGAATTTAATATACAATTTAAAATAAACTTTGAGAGGCAGTGGAGGTTAGTCTTGGAGAGATTATGTAACTCAATTGAGGAAGCATTGGGCCCGGTAGGTGGAAGTTGATAAAGCCGTCGGGACGGTGAAAAAAGATGTGAGATTCTGAAAGGAAGGTGTTGAGGGGCTCACGAGGCACGATAAGCTACTTGCACCATTTGAGGCTGAGATAGCAGTGGTGCCGATGACAATTAAAGGTTGAAGGCGAAAGTCGACGACCTAGAAAATCGGTAAAGGAGGTAGAACCTGCAACTTGTGGGGTTATTGGAGGGGATGGAGGGCCCGAATCCCACCGAATATCAAGCATGGATATTTTGAAAGATGGCGGGCGATAGTGGTCTCTCCTCCTCCCGGTACTCAACAGGGCCCATTGGATGCTTGGGAAGAGGCCTCGACCAAATGAGCAACCTCGTGCCATCATTTGTTTCCATAGTTTTCAGGATAAGGAGAATGTCCTGCAGAGTGGGCCAAGGAGCACCGCAACACATAATGGGAAGGAAATCTGATACAGATCTAGCAAGACGTGGGGGAGAGTGGTGTTGTGGTTTAGATCGTGTGTGTTATCTATGAAATCTTTAATAAAACATTTTTTTTTTAAAGTAAAAGCCAGCATAGATTTGTTGAAGTTGTGTTTGACTAACTTGATTGAGTTTCCCTTTTTTTTTTGTTTGTTTTTTCATAGATTTAGAGTACCCAATTCATTTTTTTCCAATTAAGGGGAAATTTAGCATGGCCAGTCCACCAACCTGCACATCTTTTGGGTTGTGGGGCGAAACCCACACAAACATGGGGAGAATGTGCAAACTCGGACAGTGACCCAGAGCCAGGATCAAACCTGGGACCTCGGCGCCGTGAGGCTGCAGGGCTAACCCACTGCGCCACCATGCTGCCCTTTGATTGAGTTTCTTGAAGAAGTGATGGAGAGGATTGAAGCAATGTATATTGGATTTCAAAGGAAGATTGATAAAGGACCACATAATAGACTTGGGAGCAAAACTGAAACCCAGAGGATTAAACAGGCAGAGGCTGCATAGTTGCGTAATTGGCTAAGGAACAGAAAGCAGAGAGTATTGGTGAGATGTTGTTTTGCAGAATGGAAGTAAGTGTGCAATGATATCCTCCAGGCTGGGACCACTACTATTTTTGATATATTATTGAACTTAACATGAGTACAAGGGCATTATTTCAAAGTTTGCTGATGTATGGAAATGTACTAAGCATCAAGGTGGATAGTAATAGACTCCAGAAGGAAATAGATTGGTAAAATTGGCAGACACATAACAGATTAACATTATTGAGGTAAAGTGAATCATTTTAGGAGAAAGGGTGGCAACATAAACAAAATGGTACAATTTTACAGGGGATGCAAGAACAGAGACTCGGGGTGCACGAACACAAGTTTTTGAAGGTATCCAGACAAATTGAGAAGACGGTTTACAAAGTTTTATGGAATTCTTGCCTTTATAAATAGAGCTATAAGGCTGGAGTTTTACAGAGTTGAGAAGTCTTCGCAGACCTTTAAAAATGGCAGCAGAAATGGAATTCCTGACTCCACTCCTAGCACCACCCAATTTTGTCAAGGCCTGCACACTACACTCATGACTTGGTTGCCCCAATTGCAGGGGAAGGCACCTCCTAGCCTCCCACAGTTTTGGAGGAGTCGGGCCCACTTTTCAATATGTTGTGGTTCATGGCCCCTCAGAAGTGTCATGAACCATGGTTTGGATGAGAGAACCATTTGAAAAGCAAGTTCAAAAGGTCTAACCTATGAACCACCAGCCACCCCCAACAGCCCCTCATACCCTCCATGCCAATCTATCCCCCTCCACCCACTCCTAATCACCCATCATACCATCATGCCAAGCTATACTCTACCACCCATCCCCAATGGTCCCTCTTCCCCATGACAACTTATGCGTATATATTCCGTAAAGAACCATTAACCTTATCGTAACAATGTTATTTGTAAAGAAAGGTTTAAGAAACAACAGTCAGCCATTGTTAAGAACCCCGCTGATGTTACCTGCGAGAATGTCTCAAAACCAGAAGGATAACTTGAAACACTAGTTCTTAGTGGTGTATATTTGTTTGGAATATTTCAAAGAATTCCTAAAGTGCAGGAGGTGCCAATTGGCCCATCGGGTCTGCACCAATCCTCTGAAAGAGCAGTCTATCTGTGCCCGCTCGAACCCTGTAATCCACCTAACCTGCGCATCTTTGGACAGTGGGAGGAAACTGGAGCATCCGGAGGAAACCCACACAGACACTGGGAGGACGGTGCAAACTTCAACTCACATCTAATTGAGGAACCATGTACAACCCAGTGAGGAACCAGTCCAGACATTGTGTAAAAAATTAATAAAGAATATTCATTAAAGTAAAACAAAAGAAAAAAATTACATGACAGAAGACTAATATGACAGAAGACTATGACACTTAAGTATATAACAGGGAGGGGGAGTGCAATGTAGCAGATTTGGAGGATGAGCGTGGTCATGGGTGGAGTGGGGGGCCACCTTGGATGGCCCGGTTCAGAGTGGGATTGGGCGAAGCGGAACTGAAGGGTGATAATGGTGGACGATAGAGGGGGGTGGAGGAACAAGCCTCCGGTAAGAATGGAATACCCTCAGGCTAAATGGACGGGTCACGATGTCCCGTGTTTTTGCACACATGAGGTGTTTGAGAGCAGAGGTGATTTTCTTGCAGGAGACGCAACTCCGAGTGAAGGATCAGGTTAGGCTGAGGAAGGGATGAGTGGGACAAGTATTTCACTCGGGGTTTGACTCAAAGTCGAGGGGGTGGTCATTTTGTTGAGCAAGAAAATGGGGTTTGTGCGGGCCAGAGAAGTGCGAGATCCAGGGGGGAGCTTTGTGATAGTGAGTGGGGTGGTAGAGGGGACGCTGATGGCGTTAGTCAATGTTTATGTGGCTAACTGGGACAACGCGGTGTTTGTAAAGAAGGTACATGGGGTGATTCAGGACTTGAATTTGCACCAGCTGATCATGGGAGGGGATTTTAACTGGGTGATGGAGTCGAAGGTGGACAGGTCAAGCCCCAAGTCAATGGGAGGTCGAGGATGGTGAGAGAGCTAGGAAGGTTTATGAATAGAATGGGAATTGTGGATCCGTGAGGTTCAGGAACTCTGGAGGGAGGGAGTGCTCCTTTTTCTCGCATGTGTACTAGGTGTACTCTAGAATTGATTTTTTTTCATGGTGAGTCGGGCGGTGCTGATGGGGGTGGTAGGGCCAGGATATGCGGGAATTGTGATTTTGGATCACACGCCACATTGGCTGGATGTGAGACTTAGTTCGGGGCAGTAGCAGAGGCTGCGGTGGAGAAAAGCAAATTACTGCGGATGCTGGAATCTGAAACCAAAAAGAAAATGCTGGAAAATCTCAGCAGGTCTGGCAGCATCTGTAGGGAGAGAAAAGTGCTGATGTTTCGAGTCCAGAGGTTGGATTCGGGACTTCTGGGGACAAGGCTTATTGTGAGAAGGTGAGAGTGGCGATTAGGAATTATGTGGAGCGTGATACGAATGGGGAGCTGTCGGCGGCCACGTTCTGGGAAGCCTTGAAGGCGGAGGTCCGAGGTGAGATTCTTTTGTTTAAGGCTCATTGGGATAGGAGGAGGAGGGAGTAGCACCGGCAGCTGTTAGATGAGACAATCAAGGTGGATAGGAGATATTCGGCGGCCCGAGGAAGGAGTTGTTGGCAGAGAGGAAGAAGTTGCAGGGCAGTTTGAGAGGTTGACGACGGGCAAGGAGGTGAGACTTGTGCTACCGAGCTGTGGGCAGCACGGTAGCACAAGTGGATAGCACTGTGGTTTCACAGTGCCAGGGTCCCAGGTTCGATTCTCCGCTGGGTCACTGTCTGTGCAGAATCTGCACGTTCTCTACGTGTCTGCGTGGGTTTCCTCCGGGTGCTCCGGTTTTCTCCCACAGTCCAAAGGCATGCAGGTCAGGTGGATTGGCCATGATAAATTGCCCTTAGTGACCAAAAAGGTTAGGAGGGTTATGGGGATAGGGTGGAAGTGAGGGCTTAAGTGGGTCGGTGCAGACTCGATGCGCCGAATGGCCTCCTTCTGCACTGTATGTTCTATGCTCTATGTTCTATGAGACAACTGCAGAGGGTGAAAGGGGCGCAGTATGAGTATGGAGTGAAGGCGAAAGTCTGTTGGCCCACCAATTGTGGCATCAGGCAGCGTCCGGGGATATTTTGCTGGTAAGGGCGGAGAAGGGGGAGTTGATGTTGGAGCCGGAAAAGATAAATGAGGTGTTCAGGGGATATTGCAAGAAGTTGTATAAGGCCGGGGGAATAGGTGGGGGATATGGGCCAGTTTTTGGGTGGGTTGGAGTTCCCAGAGCTGGAGGAGAGGAAGAGGCAGGCACTGGAGGAGCCGTTGTGGCTGAGGGAGGTGATTTAGACAGTATCAGGGGAATGCAGTAGGGGAAAGGTTTGTGTTGGTCCCGCTGGAGTATGGGCAGCATTATGAGCCTGCTGGAGAGGTTTGAGGCCTTCTCCGGGTATAAGCTGAACGTAGGGAAGAGCAAGATGTTCCCGGTGCAGGGCAGGGGGCCAATTTGGGGGTACTGCCGTTTAAGGTGGCAAGAAAGCGGTTTAGGTGTTTGGAGATTCCGATGATGCACAGGTGGGCCACGATGCACAGGTGGAACTTGACAGTGTTGGTGGAGGAGGTTAAGGGGGAACTCAGGAGGTGGGATGCTTTGCATGTGACGTTGGCAGGGAGGAGGCAGGTGGTAAAGATGGATGTGCTACCAAGGTTCCTGTTTGTCTTTCAGACACTCCCAATCTTTCTCCCTAAGGGCTTCCTCCGGAGGGTGGAGGCACTGATTTCTGGGTTTATATGGGCAGGGAAGGTACCGAGCGTGAAGAGTGCTCTGCTACAGAGCCAGAAAGGGTCCAGGATATGGAACCAATTGAGGAGGCATTTTAAGTTGGATAAAATTTTGGTGCTGATGCCACTGTGTGGGAACCACAGGTTTAAGCCGGGGGTCGGGGGCGGGGGTGGGTGGTCGGTGGATGAGAAGTGGAGGGAGGCAGGGCTGGAGCAAGTAAGGGATATGTTCTCGGAGGGGAAGTTTGTGGGGCTGGATGAGCTGAGGATTGAACTGCTGAGGGATAGTGACTTTAGATACATGCAGGTGCGGGTCTTCGCGTGAAAGGAGTGGTAGACATTCCGCCAGTTACCAGAGTACACGTTATTAGAGCAACTGCTGCTTCCTGAGGATTTGGGGAAGGGTAGGATTGGGCACATATGAGGGTGGTTGGGGAGCAAGGGGTGAGAATCAAACGTGAGTTGAGGAAATAGGCAGGGGACTGTGGTGCGAGGCGATGTGTAGGGTGAACTCAACCTCCTCCTGTGGAAGGATGAGCTTGATTCAGTTCAAGGTGGTGCACAGGGTACACATGACTCAGATAGGATGTGTAGATCCTTCCAGGAGGTGACCGATGGATGTGAGAAGTGTGGGTGGGGGCCGGCGAATAATGCTCACGCGTTCTGGGGTTGTGAGAAGCTGGAGGGCTTTTGGGAGACGGTGTTTGAGATGTTAGCCAGGATAGTGGGGGCTGAGGTTAGGCCGGACCCCATGGTGGCGATCTTTGGGGCTTCAGAGGAGCCGGAGCTGCTGGAGGGGAAGGGGACCTTCCTTTGCCTCTCTGGTTGCAGGCGAAGGATCCTTTTGGCTTGGAAGTCTGATAAGCCAGAGGTGGAGACCTGGCTCGGGGACTTGTAAGACTTTCTCCGGCTGGAGTAGATTAAGTTCTAGTTGAGGGGATCAGAAGAGGGTTTTGAGGTGCGCTGGAGGCCGTTCATGGATTTATTTGAGGAGCTTTTCGTTGCGGGGGTGGGAAGGGGAAGGATTAAAAGAGGAAAAACTGTACAAATTGTTAACTCTGCTTTCATAGAATCCCTACAGTGCAGAAGGAAGCCATTCGGCCCATCGAGTCTGCATCAACCCTCTCAAAGGGCACTTTACCTCGGCCCACCTCCCTGCAATCCCATAACCCCACCTAACCGTTGCACTCTAAGGGACAATTTAGCATGGCCAATCCACCTAACCTGCACATCTTTGGATTGTGGGAGGAAACCGGAGCACCCGGAGGAAACCCACGCAGACACAGGGAGAAAGTGCAAACTTTACACAGGCAGTCACCCGAGGTCAGAATCAAACCCGAGTCCCTGGTGCTGTGAGGCAGCAGTGCTAATCACTGTGCCACCGTGCCGCCCCAATGGACTGTGTATTTTGTTGGTGTGCCTATTTGAAATAAAATATACATTTTTAAAAAGTATATGAATAACTAAACACACCGGCTGGGATTCTCTATTCGTCGCCACTGTGATAGGGAATCCCAATCGGTTGGAAAATTAAAATGAAATAACAGGCTCAGCGCCAGGCGCCAGACCCATTGCCACTCTCCACTGCCACACCACCAGTCCCAGCGTGCGACCCACGTCGGATGACATCGCAGTACAACCCAGGTTGACCATGTAGTCTGCTGGCTTTGGATGGTCAAGGGAATGCTGACCTTGATGACGGTCTTTGTCTCTCCACCCCTCCCCCCGCAGAGGCATGGATTTTGGAACTCAACCAGCAAGGCTAGCTATCAAGCTGGCCGCTGCTGCTGCCACGGATGCACGAGTGTCAGGACCAGCCCAGGGAAGACCCTGAACGACAGCTGCCTGCCCCAGAACAGCAGGAACCAACCGGTAAGGCTCAAAGTGCCGGCCGCCCACCAGGCCGAGGAGGAGGTGCAATGGTGGAGCCACATCAGGCCACGTTTATACCGTCGGCACTTGTCCTTGGAGGAACTACCGGACTGAGTCTGCTAACTCTGGCTCAGCAAGGAAACAGTACGACACCTGTGCCACATGGTGGTGCACCTGGCACCATGAGGGTTAGGAGGAGGGCACCCGCTCCCAGAGTTGATTATCGGCCTCAACCTCCATGCAACCGGCTCATTCCAAGGCTCAAGCAGTGACCTGTGGGAGACTTCCGGGTGCGGCGATGACCAGCTGAGTCGCACGTTTCGGCAGCTCCCTGTGAAACGGACTTTTGGGCTCTTGATAGGAGCCCCAACGGCAATTTTAACGGCTGAAAACACCGTGCGGTAAACCAGAAGGGTGTTCCCCCTGGACACGGATGGAAAAAGGAGAGGAAAGTGGCCGGATTGCAGCGGATCCTTTGGAGCAGCGGCAAGGAAGGCAAGCAGAAACCAAGATGGCGTCGGAAGGTGGCAGTTTCATATGGGGCCCTGAACAACAAGAGTTTTTGAAACGCTGCGTGGAGGAGATAAAAAAGGAAATGAAGAAAGAGTTGTTGGCCCCGATATTACAGGCGATTGAAGGGCTGAAAGAGGAACAAAAGACCCAGGAGCAGGAGCTTCGGGTCGTGAAGGCGAAAGCAGCAGAGAATGAAAACGACATACAGGGCCTGGTGGTGAAGTCGGAGATACAGGAGGCACACCAGAAACGATCTGTGGAGAGGTTGGAGGCACTGGAAAATAATGCAAGGAGGAACAACTTGAGGATTCTTGGCCTTCCTGAAGGTGTGGAGGGGGCGGACGTCGGGGCATATGTGAGCACGATGCTGCACTCGATAATGAGAGTGGAGGCCCCGACGGGTCCGTTGGAGGTGGAGGGAGCATACCGAGTTATGGTGCGAGGATCGAGAGCAGGAGAAGCTCCCAGAGCCATAGTGGTGAGATTTCTCCGTTTTAAGGATAGAGAAATGGTCCTTAGATGGGCGAAGAAAACTCGGTGTAGTAAATGGGAGAACGCGGTGATCCGCGTCTATCAAGATTGGAGTGCGGAGGTGGCGAGAAGGAGGGCGAGCTTTAATCGGGCCAAAGCGGTACTTCACAAAAAAAAGATAAAGTTTGGAATGCTGCAACCGGCAAGACTGTGGGTCACATATCAAGGGAGGCACCACTACTTTGAGACGGCGGATGAAGCGTGGACTTTTATTGTAGAAGAAAAATTGGAATGATTGGACTACGAAAATGAACGTTTGGACAAAGTGGTGGGACGAGTGGGGGGGGGGGGGGGCGAAGAGGGATTGTATGATTAATCCTGCGGTATGGTAACTTTTCTTTCTCCCACAGGTGGTGATGGGGGGAGGTGGGGAGGGAGAGGAGATGGGGCGTTGGCCATGGGAGGCGGGGCCGAGGGAGAGGCGCGGGCTTGGTTCCCGCGCTATGATAATTATGGCGGGAATAGAGAAGCAGGAAGGAGGGGGCACCGCACGGGGCGAGCCGTGATCACGGGGGGAAGCCGAGGTCAGCCAGAGTTTGCTGACTTCTGGGAGCAACATGGGGGGAGTAATTACGCTAGCGGGGGGTCTAGCGGGGGGGGGGGGGGAAGGGGGGAATTACTGGGTTGCTGCTGCTGGGGAAAGGGGGGAGGGGGTACGGGAAAGGATGGGCGGGGGGGCACCGTCTGGGAGAAATACAGCTGCGTGGGAACTGGGTGAGAAGCTGGAAAAAGATGATGGCTAACCGGCAAGGGGGGGGGGTGTGGGAAGCCCCCCAACTCGGCTGATCACGTGGAACGTGAGGGGGCTTAACGGGCCGATAAAGAGGGCACGAGTACTCGCACACCTTAAGAAACTTAAAGCAGATGTGGTCATGTTACAGGAAACGCACCTGAAACTGATAGATCAGGTTAGGTTGCGCAAAGGATGGGTAGGGCAGGTGTTCCATTCGGGGCTGGATGCGAAAAACAGGGGGGTGGCTATATTAGTGGGGAAGCGGGTAATGTTCGAGGCAAAGACTATAGTGGCGGATAACGGGGGCAGATACGTGATGGTGAGTGGCAAATTACAGGGAGAGATGGTGGTGTTGGTAAACGTGTATGCCCCGAATTGGGACGATGCCAATTTTATGAGGCGAATGCTAGGACGCATCCCAGACCTAGAGACCGGAAAGCTGATAATGGGGGGAGACTTTAACACGGTGTTGGAACCAAGGCTGGATAGGTCGAAGTCCAGGACTGGTAGGAGGCCGGCAGCAGCCAAGGTGCTTAAGGATTTTATGGAGCAGATGGGAGGGGTGGACCCGTGGAGATTCAGTAGACCTAGGAGTAAGGAGTTCTCGTTTTTCTCCTATGTCCATAAAGTCTATTCACGCATAGACTTTTTTGTGTTGGGTAGGGCATTGATCCCGAGGGTGAGGGGAACGGAATATACGGCTATAGCCATTTCGGATCATGCCCCACACTGGGTAGACTTGGAGATAGGGGAGGAAACAAGAGGGCGTCCACCCTGGAGAATGGACATGGGACTAATGGCGGATGAGGGGGTGTGCTTAAGGGTGAGGGGATGCATTGAAAAGTACTTGGAACTCAATGACAATGGGGAGGTTCAGGTGGGAGTGGTCTGGGAGGCGTTGAAGGCGGTGGTTAGGGGGGAGCTGATATCAATAAGGACACATAAAGGGAAGCAGGAGAGTAAGGAACGGGAGCGGTTGTTGCAAGAACTTTTGAGGGTGGACAGACAGTATGCGGAAGCACCGGAGGAGGGACTGTATAGGGAAAGGCAAAGGCTGCATGTGGAATTTGACTTGCTGACCACAGGCACTGCAGAGGAACAATGGAGGAAGGCGCAGGGTGTACAGTATGAATATGGAGAGAAGGCAAGCAGATTGCTGGCACACCAATTGAGGAAAAGGGGAGCAGCGAGGGAAATAGGGGGGGTGAGAGACGAAGATGGAGAGACGGAGCGGGGAGCGGAGAGAGTGAATGAAGTGTTTAAGACATTTTATAAAAAATTGTATGAAGCTCAACCCCCGGATGGGAGGGAGAGAATGATGGAGTTTTTGGATAGGCTGGAAATTCCCAAGGTGGAAGAGCAGGAAAGGATGGGATTGGGAGCACAGATCACGGTAGAAGAAGTGGTGAAAGGAATTAGGAACATGCAGACGGGAAAGGCCCCGGGACCGGACGGATTCCCAGTTGAATTTTACAGAAAATATTTGGACTTGCTCGCCCCGCTACTGACGAGGACCTTTAACGAGGCAAAGGAAAGGGGACAACTGCCCCCGACTATGTCAGAAGCAACGATATCGCTTCTTTTAAAGAAGGAAAAGGATCCGCTACAATGCGGGTCCTACAGACCAATCTCCCTCCTCAATGTAGATGCCAAGGTCTTGGCCAAGGTAATGGCAATGAGAATAGAGGAATGTGTCCCGGGGGTGGTTCATGAGGACCAAACTGGGTTTGTGAAGGGGAGACAGCTGAACACGAACATACGGAGGTTGTTAGGGGTAATGATGATGGCCCCACCAGAGGGTGAAACGGAGATAGTAGTGGCGATGGATGCCGAGAAAGCATTTGATAGAGTGGAGTGGGATTATCTGTGGGAGGTGTTGAGGAGATTTGGGTTCGGAGAGGGGTATGTTAGATGGGTGCAGCTGTTGTATAGGGCCCCAGTGGCGAGTGTGGTCACGAATGGACGGGGATCGGCATATTTTCGGCTCCATAGAGGGACAAGGCAGGGATGTCCTCTGTCCCCATTACTGTTTGCACTGGCGATTGAGCCCCTGGCGATAGCGCTGAGAGGTTCCAAGGGATGGAGGGGAATACTTAGGGGAGGAGAAGAACACCGGGTATCTTTATATGCGGATGATCTGCTACTATATGTGGCGGATCCAGCGGAGGGGATGCCAGAAATAATGCGGATACTTGGGGAGTTTGGGGATTTTTCAGGGTATAAATTGAACATGGGGAAGAGTGAGCTGTTTGTGGTGCATCCAGGGGAGCAGAGTAGAGAAATAGAAGACCTACCGTTGAGGAAGGTAACAAGAGACTTTCGTTACCTGGGGACCCAGATAGCTAAGAATTGGGGCACATTGCACAGGCTAAATTTGACGCGGTTGGTGGAACAGATGGAGGAAGATTTCAAGAGATGGGATATGGTAGCATTGTCAATGGCAGGGAGGGTGCAGGCGGTTAAGATGGTGGTCCTCCCGAGATTCCTCTTTGTGTTTCAGTGTCTCCCGGTGGTGATCACGAAGGCTTTTTTCAAAAGGATAGAAAAGAGTATCATGGGTTTTGTTTGGGCCGGGAAGACTCCGAGAGTGAGGAAGGGATTCTTACAGCGTAGTAGGGATAGGGGGGGGCTGGCACTACCGAGCCTAAGTGAGTATTATTGGGCCGCTAATATTTCAATGGTGAGTAAGTGGATGGGAGAGGAGGAAGGAGCGGCGTGGAAGAGATTAGAGAGGGCGTCCTGTAGGGGGACCAGCCTACAGGCTATGGTGACAGCCCCATTGCCGTTCTCACCAAGGAACTATACCACGAGTCCGGTGGTGGTAGCTACACTGAAGATTTGGGGACAGTGGAGACGACATAGGGGAAAGACCGGAGCACTGGGGGGGTCCCCGATAAGAAACAACCATAGGTTTGCCCCGGGGGGAATGGATGGGGGATATGGAATGTGGCAAAGAGCAGGTATAACGCAATTGAAGGATCTATTTGTGGATGGGAAGTTTGCGAGTCTGGGAGCGCTGACCGAGAAATATGGGTTGCCCCAAGGGAATGCAATCAGGTACATGCAATTGAGGGCTTTTGCGAGGCAACAGGTGAGGGAATTCCCGCAGCTCCCGACACAAGAGGTGCAGGACAGAGTCATCTCAAAGAAATGGGTGGGGGACGGTAAGGTGTCGGATATATATAGGGAAATGAGAGACGAAGGGGAGACTATGATGGACGAACTAAAAGGGAAATGGGAAGAAGAGCTAGGGGAGGAGATTGAGGAGGGGATGTGGGCAGATGCCCTAAACAGGGTAAACTCGTCGTCCTCGTGCGCCAGGCTAAGCCTGATTCAGTTTAAGGTATTACACAGGGCACATATGACTGGAACACGGCTCAGTAAATTTTTTGGGGTGGAGGATAGGTGTGCGAGGTGCTCGAGAAGCCCAGCGAATCATACCCATATGTTTCGGTCATGCCCGGCACTACAGGGGTTTTGGATGGGGGTGACAAAGGTGCTTTCGAAAGTAGTAGGAGTCCGGGTCGAACCAAGCTGGGGGTTGGCTATATTTGGGGTTGCACAAGAGCCGGGAGTGCAGGAGGCGAAAGAGGCCGATGTTTTGGCCTTTGCGTCCCTAGTAGCCCGGCGCAGAATATTGCTAATGTGGAAAGAAGCCAAGCCCCCGGGGGTGGAGACCTGGATAAATGATATGGCGGGGTTCATAAAGTTAGAGCGGATTAAGTTCGTCCTAAGGGGGTCGGCTCAAGGGTTTACTAGGCGGTGGCAACCGTTCGTCGAATATCTTGCGGAAAGATAGATAGGGGAGAACAAAGAAGGCAGCAGCAGCGGCCCAGGACTTGGGGGGGGGGGGGGGGGGGGGGGATGGGGGGGGGGGTGGCCTGAGACAAGGCAGTTGCCAATTAGGGCTAGTTTTTATTTTTTGTTATTTAATATTTATTTATTTGTTGTTTTTGTTTAAATTTAAAAAGGTCATTATTATCTGTATTGTTACAATGTTGTGTAAAGGATGCACAATGTACTGTGTTGGTTGACCAAAAATTTTCAATAAAATATTATTTAAAAAAAAAAAAGCAGTGACCTGTGCGGAATCTTACAATCGTCCGAGATGTAACAGATGCCCCATGTGCCCGAGCATCCATCTACATCAACTTCAACCTAGACCTGGCCCACCAAGATGCCCGAGCTGCTGCATTTGCTGAATCAGTAACCTGGAGCGTCAGCAAGCAGTGAATCAGCTTTCTCAAGATGAGCTTCCACTGCCTGGCCGTTCTGCTAGGGCTCTCCCATACAGCTCCCAGAGAGTCACGTGCACTGTGATGGCCTTCACAACATTATGCAGCTTTAGGGCGACCTTCTGGAGAAGGGCGAAGAATGGCAGGCCTCGTCGGACGAGACCACGGAGAGCCTGGCCTCGACTGATGGGATCCTGGAAAACAAAAGACATGCCGTCAGATGTTGGGAAGGACAGTTCTATGGGGAATGAATTGGGAGATCTGAGTTGCATTGGACTCTTATTTCCTCATGGCATGCCAAACTCCATGTTAGCCACAGTCCTCTCCTTGGCCTCCCCCGCAAATTCCATGGCCCTTGCTCAAAGAGTGTGGACCCAAATATCAGATGTCCCCACCAGTTATTTGCCACTTATGGCCAGCTTTATCCTTAGGGTGTTGCTGTTTGTTTTCTCTCTTTATTTGTCTCTGAATATGGCGGTCAATATGGTCGCCTTCCTTAATTCTAATTACGTTTCGCTCTAGAGTCGGCAGGTATCTTTCGATACCGCCACAAGGTTCAAACTGAATACTGATGAAAGACACGATACACCAGTTAGTTAGTTCAAAGTCAAATGCTTATTTATTTACACACACAGTTGTGCTTCCGGTGGCGCCCTCGAGGAAGCATGTCGCAAGTTGGATTGCTCCCGCACGCGATGGGCAAACTGACTTTTTAAATAGACTTTTGTGGGACCTGGCGACCTGGTTAGGTTGAGGCGACGATAGGGAATAGGCCTCCCCCCCCCCCCCCCCCCACCCCAGGGTATGAGCAGCTGGACCAGAAGTGGTCGGGTGGTGCGGCAGGGCTCGAAGCGGGAGCAGCGGGGACCCCAGGCCAAGCGACCGAGGGCCTTGGTGGTCCGCTTTCACCGGCTTGCTGACAGAGTTCGTGTGCTGCGATGGGCCAAGGCGGAGAGGAGCAGCAGATGGGAGAATTGCGAGGTGCGCATTTACCAGAACTTGGGAACGGAGCTGGCCAAGAGCTGAGCAGGATTCATCAAGATAAAGGCAGCCTTCTACAAAAAGGAAGTGAGGTTTGGAATGCTGTATCCTGCGAACCTTTGGGTTACGTTTGAGGAACTCCACTACTACTTTAAGACACCAGAACAGGTTTGGACTTTTATTAAAGAAAAGAAGCTGGACTTGAACTAACAGGCACTTAGTTTTCTCAGTGCTGTACAGTGGCGGCGGTATGTTAACCTAACTTGCTCTGACTAGGTGTGGACTTTTATTAAAAGAAGAAGTTGGACTTGAACTGAAGGACTCTGGGCTCTCAAAGCTTTTGTGTGGCGGCGGTTTGTTAAATTATCCTGTACTGTAATGTTCTATCCAAGATTGTTTTCAGACGGGATAGAGAGCGGGGGCTGGAGGGCGCATAGTGTAGGGTGTTTTGGGGGGATAGCATCGAGAGGGGGGGTGGGGGGTAGAGAGAGGGGCCCTGCAAACGGGGTCCCGCGCTCGACACCTTTTGGCGGGAGATTGGGGCCTCAGAGAGGGGGATGGGCTTGGGGCTGGTTAAGGGCACGGGGAGATATAATCTGGTTAATGGGTCCTTGGTGTGTGGGGAGAGGGCCCGAGCACTCGATTGGGAGACAGACCGGCGCCAAGGGCAGAGGTCAGCGTAGCTAGCGTAAGTCAGGGGGCCCCAGGGAGATAGGAGGAGGGGCGGGCTAGGGCCAAGCGCAGGGCTGGCTTGGCAGGTCAGGCCTCGAGGGGCGGGGGGGGGGGGGGGGTACGGGAGGTTGGGGGGGGGGAGGTTGGGGGGGGGGTTACGGGAGGTTGGGGGGGGTACGGGAGGTGTGGGGGGCAGCAGGGAAAGAGAGCAGAGGAGACTTAAGTGGGCAAGGGGGAGGTGTCTAGGGATCCCCAGGGGGAGAAGGTCACTTGCAGAATCTCAGGGAACAGCGCAGGAAACCAACAGCAGCAGCACCCGAGGGGTGTGGGGGGGGGGGGGGGGGGGGGGGGCTAGAGCCATGTTAGTTTAGTTGAACACGTGGGGCAAGGCATACAGAGCTGACAGGGGAAGTGCTTTATTAACATGTTTATTTTTTCCCACTGTGCGTTTTCACTATGATAAGGCTCTTTGCATAGGGCCTGTTTTCTCTCTGGAAATGTTATAAATTTGTTTTAAATAGAAAATGTTAAAAAAAATAAAAAAATGTACACACACAGTTAAATATACTCATGCACAAATACTACAAACTAAACTATCACTACTGCTAAAGCCTATACTTAGCTTCGGGCGCCCACTCAGTCAGAGGAACAATGGCCGTTGTTCGGTTCTGAGGCTGCTGGGGTCGAAGTGGTGAAGGGGAACAGCTAAGGTCGTCTGTCTGGTAGCGTGCGTTGACCTTGGACTTACTTGTTCTGGTGCAGCTGTTGGGCAGGTCTCTCCTCGGTGAGAGCCAGAGCCAAGAGAACGATTCTCTCTCGGGGGATCCTTCTTATACCCAAAAGGGGCTTTGCGCGCTTTTGGGCGGGCCTTGTACTTGGCCCCAATCGGCTGGGCCATTTCTCGATCGTTCCTATCGGTTTCCTCCAATAAAGGGGTGAGTGTCCTGATGGCTGGGTGTGTCCTAGGTGGCCGTTCGCCTTCTTTGTTCTGGTCTCCTCTAGCGCCGGGGTGTCTGCCTTCGTATCGGTTACTCACATGTTACTCTTTTGTCCCCGGAGATGGGCCATTAGAATGCAAATGGGTTTGCAGTTTTGGTCTTGTCTGGGAGCTGCGGCTCCAATATACAGACAAACCCTGAACCTGCTTGTTTTCTCAGTATTGTCCATTTTCCCTGAAATCTTTGCAAAGTGTCCATTTTGTAATCGGGAAGTGGCCATCCCAGATGGTTACACTCCCTCCTTGTGAAGCGTGAAGGATCACATTACCGCGTTGTCTTCGTTTTCTGACCAATCGGGGCACCCATAAGCATTTCACGGGCTCTACACTGCCCTATCCTATGAAACGCAATTTTTACCTAAAATCATTTTACTTCCATACATCAGTATGAAACTCTACGGGGCGCTATGACATTCAGGCATGCATTACAAAATTTAAAAACTGGAACCTCTAACTATCCTCAATAAACTATCCCCACTCAAAACAATCAACAATAATTTTACAACACTTTAAATGTACAAATAGCAGCAACACAAGTTTCTCTGGCTTGGCAGTCAAGCACAGAGGTTTACATTTCTTTACTGAACAAAACTTACACAAAAAAAACCCAGATGCACTTTAATTCATGTCAAGGGATTTGGGGGTTTGGTGAAGTCCAAAAATAGGGGACCTAAACGTGTAGACCGGGGTGCGAGAGCGGTAGGCTCTCCTTCGCCATTTTCTGAGTCTTAAGTGTATGCACGACACTGCAGAGTATCGCCAGTACTAAGAGTGATTCTACTATGTAAGATAGTGAATACCAGGTGATAAACTTGTCACACCAGGTCGGGGTTTCGGTAACTATCTCGGGGTTCAGTGTATGGTAGGGGTGGGAATCATTCATGGCCTGTATGGTAGGGGTCAGGGGGGTAGCGTCCGCCCGCAACTGAAGGGATCCCGCTAAGATCCAGGTGAAAAACGTGAAGGTTGTCTTCATCTTTCCTTTCGTTGGTCTTTTTCTTCCTCTGGGGTTCCTGAGGTTCCGGAGTTCTATGGACACAAGCATAATATCTGGTATTATCTTGCTTAAGATCTCGTATGTCTGTCTGTCTGTCCTTTGTTGCCAATTACCCATTATAATTGGTCACCATCTGTGACTCCCTCATTTGTTTTAAAAAAAAAACAAATATTTGGGACAAGCCATCCGAGAAAAATACTGACACAGTGCGAGCCGTCTTGCAGCCTGTGCGATTTACCAGCCTAGTGTTTGAGGATGTAAATAGCATACGGAAGCAACCTAAGGGTCGCCAAAAACAAACAAAAGAATTTCGAACTGAAAGTGCAAAAATGGGGTGCGTATGGGCCGCGGCGGGTAAGAAATGGGTGGAATTCCCGGGTAGGACGGTGATCAGTGCCGTATGTGCTCTACCCGAGCGTAGCTGACCAGGGCGGGGGGGGGGGGGGGTCGTCAGGCAGGGCGGGGACCAGTGCCGTTTCTCCACTGCCTGAGCGACCGGCAAGAACGGGTGAGAATGTGGTCGTCGTGGGGGGCTGCTTCTCATGATTGAATCAGAAGAGTAGCTATGAGTGGTGTCTGTCGACAAACTAGTTCCTCTGAACGGTTGTCTGTTGACAAACTAGTTCCTCTAACATTCATTGGGTGTCAAAAGGGTGGTGGCTTGGGGCCATGAAAACTTTCAAATTCACAAACAACATTTAACATGTACATTAAACGAGCAAACACACAACAAACATGGTGCAGGTTCCATCAGAAATGACACCGTATCTCCATCGGTTCCTTTTTGCCATCATGTGGATACCTCATTGCTCAGTAGCGAACAGGGTCGCAAAGGGATTTGTTTGGTGGGAGTCAGACTCTATGTCATCATCTTCTCCTGGCTGCCATACTCTTGACTGGAGTAGTTTGACTAAAGCTGCTTGGGGTGAATTGGGGTCCATCTTTTAGAGTTCTGGTCATCCTCTCTACAATGCCGCTTGACTGGGGGTGTGAAACTTCTGCCTAATTCCGAAAATTGTGAGGACGGTTTTCATTACTCGTCCTGTAAAGTGGGAGCCTTGATCGGACTCTATACTGCGTGGGAGGCCCCATCTTGTAAAGATGTGGTGTGTAAGGATTTTAGCTGTCGTTTTGGCCGTATTCGTTCTGGATGGAAAAGCTTCCACCCATTTTGTGAAGGTGTCGATGACCACCAACACATACTTGTAACCATTTCTGCAGGGGGGCAGGCGTCCTATGTAATCTATCTGCAAATTCATCCAGGGGCCATTAACGGGGCAAGTGTGACTAAGGTGAGCCTTTCTTGCATATCTGTCCGTATTGTTCTGGGCACCGATCAAGCAATTTTCAATGTAATGGGTTACATCGGCTTTTAAATCAGGCCACCAGCAGAGAGCTCTGAGGTGGGCTAGGGTGGGTTCAATGCCTTGGTGTCCATGATTGTCATGGAACTGACAAATAATCTGGTTCCTGTCCTGGCTGGGAACTACATAAATGCCTTCTTTCAAAATCACACTGTCATGTGTGGTAATTGCATTCTTAAACATGTCATACAGGGCTGGGAAGGTTCCTTTTAAAACTTCCCTCAGTTTTTCATCTGCCTTCTGGACTTTCACTAAATCCTGAATGTTGGTCTGTGAGATCTGAACCGCGTGTACTGGGGTCCTCTCGGGGGTGGGGGGGGGGTTCCAAAAGTAACCATGCCTGGAACCTGCCTTCACTAGGGCGTCTGCTTTAACGTTACCAGGGGGGAAAAACGGTGATGACTGCGAACCTTAATTATGCCATATTTTCTATTTTTAGCTGTCTCTAGGATATGTCGGAATAATGGGGCTGAGGGTAGGGGCTTTCCGTCTGCGGAAACACATCCTCTAGTTTCCCACAGGGGTAGGAATTCCGTTAAACTATTACAGACATATAAACTGTCCGAATATATGTCTGCTGGGGTTGGAAACGAGTCGGGGTGATCTACAATGTACGCTATGGCTGCCAGTTCTGCTGCCTGCGAGCCTAGATGTCCTGGCAACTTTAGTGAAATCTCATCTAGGGCGCGTCCCTGCGCGTCCTCTACATAAATGCCGCAACCGGTGATTCTCTTTCCGTTCAAAACTGTGGAGGAGCCATCCACATAAATTTTCAGGGGTGCGCACGTGTCTGTGGGCTGGGGTCTCTGGGGTGTATTACCTGCTTTCCTGGGAGCTGACTTAGTTATAAATGGGCCTGTGTTGTGCTTTGTGGTGATGATCTCTCACTCATGTAGTGTACCTGCATATTACAAATTGTCGGCTAGGAAAGTGTGGGTCTTGGTTCTTTTAACTGTGATGTCCCGTCCCTGTAAAAGAAGGGTCCAACGGGCTGCGCGGATTTGGCTGACTGCCATCTTTAAGTCGACCGTCTAATAATAGCTGTGTTGGGGTGTGTTCAGTGAGAATGGTGATGGGGTTGAGTCCTGTAATGTAGGCGAAGTACTGTACTGCCCAAAAAACTGCGAGCAGGTGCCTTTCGCAGGCAGAAAATCCTTGCTCGACAGGATCTAACTCGCGTGAGGCGTATGCCACGGGGCGTAATTGGTCATGGCGTTCCTGGAGGAGCATGGCCGAAAGGGTTTGGTCGGTGCTTGCAACTTCGATTGCGTACGGGAAAAGTGGATCTGGGACCTGTAATGCGGGGGCTGTGCTGAGGGCTCTCTTTAAAGCGTCCACGGCATCTGTGTGCTGTGGAAGCTAGTCCCAAGGTGCCTGTTTCTTGAGAAGGTCGGATAGGGGTGCTGCTCTTATGACGAGACCGTCGATATGGTTTCGGCAGTAGCCAACCAGTCCTAAAAATGACCGGAGAACTGAGACATTATGGGAAAGGGGCAATTTGACGATCGAGTCAATTCTCTTTTGCTCGATCTCGCGTTTACCATGAGTGATTACTGTACCCAAGTAAATCACTTTTTCCTACAAAATCTGGGTCTTCTTGGGGTTGACTTTACATCCAATCTGTTTTAGGAGTCCTAGAAGTTCGTCGAGAAGCGAAATGTGCTCTCCCTTTGTGTCTGTCTGTAGTAGCAAGTCACCTACATACTGGACCAGACAATCGGGTCGGGAAGATTTTGCTATCCATTTGCCAGCTATCGGTGGAAAATGGAGGGGGAGTTGTGGAAGCCTTGTGGAAGGCACGTCCACGTATATTGTTGTCCCTGGAATGTAAAGGCGAATTTGTACTGGCACGCTTTTTCAAATGGAATGGACCAAAAGCCGTTGCTAATGTCCAAAACCGAAAAAAATTTTGACTGGAGTCCCTGTTTGAGCATGGTCTCAGGACTCATGGCTAAGGTGGGGGCTGCTACTGGGGTTACTTTGTTCAGTTCCCGGTAATCAATGGTCAGTCGCCATGATCCACGGGTTTCCTGACGGGCCAAATTGGTGCGTTATTTGTGGAGGCTACTGATCGGAGTACGCCTTGATCAACCAGACTCCGTATTACCTTTGAGATTTCTCCCTCTGCCTCGTGGGGAAAACCGTACTGCTTTTGGGGTCTGGGGTCAGGACCTGTAATGTTCACCAAGCCAGCTATTTTGCCACAGTCGTGCTTGTGCTGTTCAAATGCTGCTTTGTGTTGCTGCAGGACTTCCCTAACCTGTTTGTCCTGACTAATGGCTCGAGGGTCGAACCAGAAGTCTCCTACTGAGCTAATTCTGTTTTCATAGTCTCCAACTGTGAGCGTGGCAGGGGCTCGTGCTGCCTTTGCCATTCTCCATACACATTTATTAACTGGATCAAAAGAGAGGCTGTGGTAGCTCATAAAATCGATTCTTAGGATGTGTTCAGCTGTCTGGTGTAGATCGACCAAAACTACGGGGTGTTTAGTCGTAATGTTGACTATTTGTATCGCTACAGGGGCTGTGATGTGTCCTTGTTGTAAATGGCCTGTAAAGCTGCTGAGTGTGATGGTGTCTGTTGTGGGCCACGTGTCTCGCTGAAACATCGTGGAGGAATTGAGTGTGGTGCGAGACCACCCTGTATCCCAAAAGAATTCTACGGGGTGTCCCCGGACTTTGCCTGCTACTACCGGTCTACTGGACCTGTCCCAAAGGGTGTCGCGCACCCAAGTTGGGGAGCCCGAACACCGTCAGTCGGTGCCATTCATGTCTATGTTCTCTGAACGGGCGCTAACGCTATGGATTGGCTTTATTTATTTAGGGTGCCTGTCTGTTGGTTTTTCTGCTGCTTTTGGGGCGCGTTGCACTCTCCTGCAAACTGTCCTAATTGTCCACAGTTGTAACATTCCTGGGATTTAGGCTGCTGTGGGCTGTTCCTGCCCTCATTTACCCATGCGGGGTTCTGGTGCGCTTTAACTAGATTCATGTCTGCCTGCTCTTCCTCTGGTTTTGCAAATGCGGTTTTGCCTTGGATAGATTGTTCCCAAGTGCGGGACAATCTCTTCAAAACCCATTTCTCATTGTGGGCCTCGTCTGAGGGGTCGTAATTTGCGCAAGCTCTCTGTCCTGCCTCTGTCGCATGAGAGACTAGGATTTGAGTCCATTTGGCCATATTATCCGCGGACAAATGGGCGCGGGCTAACTCTCCGAAAACCGCTATAAAATGTATCCACAAGCGTCCAGCAAACGCTGTGGGGTGCTCTGTTTTCTTTTGCCTACACTTGTTTAGGCCTTCTACGGGGTCTCCTCTGCTGTAGCCGATCGCATCCAGGATCGCTGTGTGCATTTCTTGGAGTGTGCCTCCTCCTACATTTTGTGGGTTGGGAAGGGCTGCCATGACTGAAGGGTCGAGGCTTAAAACTGTGAGCTTCACTTGCTCCTTTTCGTCCAGGCCATACATGGTAGCCTGCTGTTTAATTCTAGCGAACAACTGGTGGGGGTCTGATGTGGGAATGAATGGTGTAATTGTTCCACACGCATCCTGTAATTGGGTCACGGTTAATGGGGTTGTATGCAGGAAATCTGCGTTTCCTTCTGCTGCGGCCCTGCGGTGTGTGGTTACTGGGTTCATGAGGGCGTGTTCTACCTGTTCAGTCGGGGTGCTTTCTTTTTGTGGTTTTTCTAGCGTACATGTCCCATGTACGTATTTGTGGGCAGTTTCATTTAACTCCTGCCAATCAGGGCCGTTTTCCTGGTCTAACTGGGGTCCAAACGTACTTTGAAACCCATTCTGGACAGAAAGCAGAGATTGCAATTCTGCAATTTGCTTCCGGCACTTTGCGTGATCTACGGAGCTCTGCCTTTGTTCCATTGTGGAAGTGTGGAGGGCTCGTAGGGCTGCTTTTAAATCATTGCACTGTTTCTGCAATTGCTCTATCTGTTGCTCGGTTTCTTGCCTTACCATGACCGCACGTTGCATGTCCTGGTAGGCCTTATCATACTGGGTCTGAAAACTACTCAAATGGGTGAGACAAGACTGGTGTGCCCTCTTGGCATCATCCACCTCTCTGTCCCTTACTGCTAACTGTTCTCTCCAATCCTTATTCTCCTTCTCAAACTCGCTAACATCTCCCTCACTATTTCCTCAATCTCTCTACGGAGCGTCCTAACGACCTCCTCTGTGCCTCGCAATTGTGCCAAGCAGGACATGATTGCCATCGGCTTGCGAGCTTTCCCTAAGCTCTTCTTGTGGATCTCTGACAGGTTCTCCCACCAAGTATGTCCTATACTCCCGGGACCTGTTTTGTCATTCGTGCAGAATCCGCTCCAAAGGGGCCATCCTTTCCCTCTGAGGTACTTTCTGATTTCCTCTTCCCATACGGGACACTGTGCTACTCTACTGGTCGCTGCGACCTCGAATTCCTGGGGGTTCATAAGGCGTTCCATTGCCTTCATTGCCATTTTCTCTCTATCTCTCGGTTCTCGACTGAATTTGGAACAGGGGGTGATAAAGTGGTGATGTAAACACTGGTACGGCTTACGCTATTTTCCGGCCTACAAAACCCCCGACAGTTTTACGCAACAAAATCTCTCAGGTTTACCTTATATCCCTGTTAGTATGTATGCATTAACACACTTCCGAATCTCGGAGGTTTGATCAGTATCATTTTCACACTTGTGGTTTTTCTGTTTCCAATTGGATTCCAATTCAAATTTGGGTTCTCTCATAGAATCATAGAATTTACAGTGCAGAAGGAGGCCATTCGGCCCATCGAGTCTGCACCAGCTCTTGGAAAGAGCACCCTACCCAAGCCCACACCTCCACCCTATCTCCATAACCCAGTAGCCCCACCCAACACTAAGGGCAATTTTGGACACCAAGGGCAATTTAGCAGGGCCAATCCACCTAACCTGCACATCTTTGGACTGTGGGAGGAAACCAGAGCACCCGGAGGAAACCCACGCAGACACGGGGAGAATGTGCAGACTCCGCACAGCCAGGACTCACAGTCTCACAATAGGACTTCCATCCCATTTTGGGGAGGATTTAGAATGCCCAATTCACCCAACAGCACGTCTTTCGAGACTTGCGGGAGGAAACCGGAGCACCCGGAGGAAACCCACGCAGACACAGGGAGAACGTGCAGACTCCACACAGACAGCGACCCAAGCCGGGTATCGAACCCGGGACCCTGGAGTTGCGAAGCAATTATGCCAACCACTATACTACCTTGCTGCCCATTTTCTATTTGCCGAATAAATGTATCACCTTGACTGGAATGTGAAGGTATACCTGAGAATATTACTTTTCGGAAGATTCATGCTGTCATTCCTCCCAGCAGTCCAGTGGGCCATGTTGAACATCATACAGCACAGGAACACAGAAAGGGTAAGAAAAGGATTTCTCAAAGGGAAACTGCAGATTGGGATAATATTAACACTTATTTGTTTTTATTATCTTTTCTCTTGTTATTCGCTCAGTCACACACAGAATTACATTCGAGCATATTACGCAACAACTGAAGTATTTGAACAGTAACTTCATACTGCACCATATGTTCCTCTTCTGTTTCTGAATGCCTGTCAGCAGATCCAGTGGCCTCGAACAAGCAAAGTCTCCAGAATAAACCAGTACCTCGCAAAAATTAACATCTTCCAAAAGCTGCACACTCGCACCCACCCAAGAGAATGGCGATATTCAGTTTCTGAAGGTAGCCGTGAGATTCAGGGAATCACAGATCTTACACCTGGTCTGCTGCCAGTGGCCAAATTGTGAGGAAGGAACATGGCTAATGGCAATGTGGAAGAGGCTACTGTCTTTCCAGTCCAGCTATTTAAATGGTAGGAGTGTCAGAAAGTGTTTCTTATTCACCTGACCCTCTTCATCTCTATCATACAGTCTTTGGAAAGGCTAACAAATAATTTAAGTTTGTTTTTAGTCTTTCGAAAGGCTGCAGAAATTTCAGTTCCCCACGGAGCTACTGAACTTGTAGCTACATTTCGTTCTCGGAGCTTTTAGTGAAGATACCTGACAAGCTATTCATTGTGCGCAGGAAACTATCTTTGAATTGATTGTGTGAATTTAGGCTCTGTCTGCTCTCTCGCGTGTTGTACAATGTGTGTTTTATCTCATATGGTCCCACTGGCACTGAGAAAAAAAATCACATCATTGGCTTCTAAATTAGGTTTAAGTGCAAAAAACACCATCCTACCACAATGCCTGTTCCGTATTTGTCTTTGGGAAAGGAAATATTTATTGGGTTAAGTAGAATGGGGAGCAGTGTGGGACTAATTGGGGAGCTTTTTCAAAAAGCTGTAAAGGATTGTAATAGGTTGAATAGCCTCCACTGTGCTCTTATGATTTTATGAAATCAATTCTTGCAGCACAGCCAACAGAATAAATGTAAACTCGTTTAATATGTACGTAAATTGACTTTTACTTTACTTGCTGTCAGTGCAAAAGTCAAACCAAATTTGAGACACAACTTTCGGAAGAAAAAAATCAATAGTTACACCGGATGACCTGTGACATTATTTGGAGATTAACACATTTACAACATTCCAAATCAATTAAAATTGATTCCATTGCTTTTGATTAATTAGCTATATGTTCAACCTCCTGTAATGTGTTGTTCAAAACTAAATGCATGTTTTGCACATAAAAGAAAAAGACATCAAGCTGCACAGGTTATATAAAAGGATGGCTCCGATACGAACGCTCTGAAGGAGCCATAAACATTTTTAATGAATACCTATCACTGTTACATTAAATAATTATCTATTGAAGCTATTCAGTAAAGCATTATGGTTATAATGAAACATGTTCAAGAAGTCGAGTCCCGTCAGAGGTCGCCAGTAAATGTTATTTGTTTGCTCTCTTTATTTGGCTCTGAATATGGCGGTCAATATGGTCGCCTTCCTTAATTCTAATTATGTTTCGCTCTAGAGTTGCCAGGTATCTTTCGATACTGCCACAAGGTTCAAACCGAATATTGATCAAAGACTCAATACACCAGTTAGTTAGTTCAAAGTCAAATGCTTATTTATTTGCACACACAGTTAAATATACTCATGCACAAATACTACAGACTAAACTATCACTACTGCTAAAGCCTATACTTAGCTTCGGGCGCCCACTCAGTCAGAGGAACAATGGCCGTTGTTCGGTTCTGAGGCTGCTGGGGTCGAAGTGGTGAAGGGGAACAGCTAATGTTGTCTGTCTGGTAGCGAGCGTTGACCTTTGACTTACTTTTTCTGGTGCAGCTGTTGGGCACGTCTCTCCTCGGTGAGAGCCGGAGCCAAGAGAACGATTCTCTCTCGGGGGATCCTTCTTGAACCCAAAAGGGGCTTTGCGCGCTTTTGGGTGGGCCTTGAACTTGGCCACCAATTAATTGGGCTGTTTCTCGATCGTTCCTATCGATTTCCTCCAATGAAGGGGTGGGTGCCCTGATGGCTGGGCGTTTCCTAAGTGGCCGTTGGACTGCTTTGTTCTGGTCTCCTCTGGCGCCGGGGTGTCTGCCTTAGTATCGGTTACTCACATGGTACTCTTTTGTCCCCGGAGATGGGCCATTAGAATGCTAATGGGTTTGCAGTTTTGGTCTTGTCTGGAAGCTGCGGCTCCAATCAACAGACAAACCCTGAACCTGCTTGTTTTCTCAGTATTGTCCATTTTCCCTGCAATCTTTGCAAAGTGCCCATTTTGTAATCGGGAAGTGGCCATCCCAGATGGCTACAAGGGATACATAAAGGACATGGTGAGATGCTGGCACGCCAGTTTCTTCGGCGTGGAAAGATTAAGGGTTTGCTGTTGGCATGTTTGGGCAAGGCATCTGGCCAAAGCGGACAGGACATGTGTTGGGGGGCCTCTGGAGGGTGAGTTCTGTGGAACATTCTGGCAGGTGGGGTGTTATTGACATCTAGGGAAATGGGGGCAGATGTAAGGGGTCAAGGACAAGAGTGATGCCAGGGGCACACAGGTGGTTACTCAACCGAGCTTTTCAAAGGGGGTTGTTCATCTTCTTGTGGCATTGCATGCAGGTCCTCTTGGTGAAGCTGGCAGCACTTACTGTCTCTTCCACCTCCTCCCAGACTTTGGTCATCACCGCTGGCTGCTGTTTCCACCACACCCTGCAAATGAGATAATCTTTCTCTCTTCCACGTCTTCCAGCATCCTGGTGATGTTTACCTCCATGAACCTGGGAGTAGGTCTTTTCCCAGCCATCCTGTTGACTGCTCTTGAGTGTGTGCGCTGCGTGGAGCACTGAAAAGCTGCTCCAGCTTTTCAGCCTGACAATGTCTATCTCGACCCCAGTGAATCAGATGCCTGGGGATACGGGGCATGGGCAGGACGCACATGGCCAGTGTCCTGGCCCATTTACATAGAGTGAATAACTCCTCTCTGCCGCTTCCGGTGGCAGCATGAACTTGCTGTGATTTCCCAATAGGAGGAACACTTAGATACCCGAATGGAGAATCCCAGCCACTGTGTTATCTGAAGTTACCTATCCATGTTCCCTGAATTCACTTGAAACACCTGGGACAGGATTCTCCGAGCCTCCACGCCAAAATCGCGACCGGCGAAGGGGGGGGAGAATGGGCATCAAACCCGAGATCCGGTCTCTGGAGAATCGCCGTGAATCTTCGCAGCGCCGGTCGGGGACCATTGAAGGAGGCACAACGTCAACTGGCCGAGTTCCCGACGGCGTGGTTCTCTCATGGTCCCACCCGGCGGGAGCTCGACGTGGCGGCTGCGGACTCAGTCCACTGCCGCCCTGGTGGGGGCGAGGGGATCCTTCACCTCCAGGACGGCCAGGCTACCGATTGGGGACCACCGATCCGCGGGCACGTGCGCTCTGGGGGGCCTATCTTTTTGGTGCTGGTCCACGGTGTGGGTCCGCCATGTCGTGCGGGGTGGCCGATGCAGGCTGCCGCCGTGCGCATGCATGGACCCCCGACCAGAAGTGCAAGGCCCCATATTGGCAGCCACAGCTGCGAGGAGCACTCCGGGCCCCTGCTAGTCCCCTCCAGGTAAGTGAATCACTCTCGACTTTCTTCAGGAAATTCCGGAGTGATTCGCCCGTGTTTTTTCGTGGGCGTGGGTACATAGCCCCATTATTGGAAAATCCCGCCCCCCTTTTCCCAAACAACATCCAGTTTTAGCAACTCTGTCGGTGAAATCCAGTTTATAGTTACCTCACAATACCGCTTAGGTGACCAAGTCTGGGAAAAAGTCTTTTCCTGGTTTAGCAAAGATGCAAAACTGTTTCTTTTAGAGGAGAACATCTGCAATCTGCTGTGGCTCTCAATGTTATCTGGATAGATCTCAGTGGCTAGGATCACAGATGTAACTGGCCTGTGAGGCTGCTTCCCCATTGGGGGTGCTGGCAGTTATATTGGTCAATGTCTTTAATATTCCGCTCTGTGGATTCTGCTGTCTACCTCATTCAAATTCATTGCCTTTAGAAGTTATCATTGTATAACCCCACTGATCTTTAGGAAACAATGATTCTGATATAGTCTTTCACACCTCAATGCCTCTAGACTCCTGCTAATCTTGTTACTATTCTGTTATTTTATTTCCATCTCAAGTTGACTGTTAATCCTGTTAACATCCCACATTCTTGACACCATTCATAACTTTCTTACAAACATTTCCCTTTACTTCAGTCATATAAAAGTGTCAATCCACTATCTCTACAAAGTATCAATAGAAGAGACTGCACACACTTGACACCTCTTTATCATGTATAAATAAATATTGAGCAAATGGGCAATTGAGAAATAGGTCTAAGAGAGAAAACTGTCAATTAAGAAATGTTTTCCCTTGGGAACAGCTGTTTCAACAATCTAATGCCTGGGCTCTCAGTCAAACCTCATTCTAAGTGTATGCTGGCTAAATGAGCATTGAAGTACCAAAGGTTGGTATTTGGTATGAGGCGTGGGTGAAGGGCCATACATTGGCATGGACGATATGAGGGGCTATTAAGCATAGGTGGAGGTGCACAGGCTTACGTGGGTGGCATGAGAGGCCAATTGAGGTGGGTGGGAGGCATGAGGTGGCATGAGTTGGCATAGAGGGGGAGGGGGAGCGTGTGTGTGATGAGGCAGTCCTTTTAAATAGCCCACCTATGTACCCAGCAGCCCCTGTGGCTGCCTATGAACTATTTCTGGGGGCAGAGGGCCAAATCCAGAATACCTCCTCCCTCCCCCTCCAGGAATGAAATTCCCACCTTTTCAGGTGCTTTCTCCTGACTCTAAGGTGAAAATCCAGCCCACTGAGTACAAAAACAGGGAAGTTATGCTAAACCTTTATGAAACACTGGTTGCACCTCAGTTGGCCTTTATTATTCCCACCACAATTTAGAAAAGATGTCCTGATATTAGAGAGAGTGTAGAGGAGATTTTCTGGGTATGAGGGACAGAAGGCTTCAGTTAAATACGGTAGAAATGGTATTTTTCTGAGAGTGGACAAGGTTACAAGCCTATTTGATAGAGATGTTCAAAATTAAAATGAATAATGAGTAAATAAGGAGAAATCATTCCCAGAAGAGAAGCATCAACCAGAAGATAAAGGTATGAAGTGATTGGCTAAAGAAATGGAGGTGGAGTGAGAAAACAAAAACAATTATGTAGTGAATTTTATTCTGGACCACTGTCTGAAAGCAGATTAAGTCATCTCAAAAAAAGGAATTGGACGAATGCTTAAAGGGGTGGAAATGTGCACAGCAATGGGACCAATGGATCGAATGGCCACCACAAGTTGGCAGCCTGTTGTACCATTCTATGATTCTAGTTGTAGGTGTGATACCTATTTCAAATATCAGGCATGACACCAGAGTTAGGATTGACACCAGCACATGCTGCTCCCAATGTTTCTTTATTATCAGGGTTCCTGTGACATTATGTACTTAGTTACTTTGACAGCAAACTCTGGCTCAGTCTCCCACTCAGTGGTGACAGTCACAAGAAATTCCTTTTCATGTTCTTCATTTGTAAACAAGGTCACAAACCCATTTCTTGTTCAGTGTAAAATTAAGATGCAATGATATGTATCTCTAAGAAAATGCATTCTTTGAGTATTAATTATCATCAAACTTCCCATTGTTTTCAGATATCAGATGGAAGAATAAATTTTGGGGGAAATCTATGGAAATACTTCCAATAGGAAGAGTGAATGTCATTCTACCTAAGTGAGTTTCATATTTAAAATAAAAAGCAAAATACTGCGGATGTCGAAAATCGTAAGTACAAACAGAACAAGCTGAAAAAGCTCAGCAGGTCTGGAGGTATCTGTGGAGAGAGCAACAGAGTTAATGTTGGATTTGAGACGTTGACTCTGTTTTTCCCTCTCTCCACGGATGCTGCCAGATCTGCTGAGCTTTTCCAGTATTCTCTGTTTTAATTTGCGTTTCATATTACTTAGTTTGTTCAAATGTTTAACCATGTGTCACATGCAGCAAATGGCTTTTAAGTGTTTAATGGTCGCCTGCTCAAATGTTATATTGCCAAGCCTAATTGTCATGTCTGTTGGCTGACTGTGTACTTTAGGTGTGTACAAAGGTGGTAAGTACCCACCCAACAATTACTGCCAGAGTGCCAAATGGAGTTCTTCGTGGGAGTCAGGGAGGCTTGTGCTGGGTTGGAGGGGCTCAGGTGAGGGGTATTCCCTGGTATGGGGCTCCTTTGGATGCTCTCCCGATTTCATTGCCTTTTGAAATGCAGAAGTCTATGTGTATTCCTAGGATGCTCAATGCTATGAACTGGATTGTTTACATTGAATTTCACACTCCATTGCCTGCGAAAAACCATTTGATTGGCAGGTCAATGGAATTTCAAGGGCATAATCAGATAGTTTATTTTTATAGCTCTGCAGGGATCCATTAACTCGGGGTAACAGCTGTTTCCCTAACCTTAATTTGTTAATGTGTCTGCCTCTTTGTTCTCAATGCTTCCTGGAAAGAACAACCCAGAGGGCTGCCACTTCACTTTCTAGGAAGCAGGTGACCAGAAATGTATGCAGTACTCTTAGCTGCGATCTAACTAATGCTTTATACAGTTCCAGCATGACCTACCTGCATTTGTACTCTAGGCCTTGATCAGCTGAAATTATAAAAGCTTCTATAAGCATGTAGGAAGAAAGAGAGGAGTGAAAATAAACATTAGACTGAGATAGGAGAAATTGTAATGGGGAATTCGGAAATGGTAGAGACATTAAAAATATATTTTGTATGTCTTCACAGTAGAAGGCACAACAAAAATACCAAAAGTAGTGGTTAACCAAGGGGCTAATGTGAGTGAAAAACATAACATAATTAATGTCCGTAGAGGGAAAGTATTCAAACAACAAATGGGAGTAAAAGCTGACAAAACCACTAGGCCTAACAGTCTACACCCCAGAGTTCTAACAGACACTGCTGCAGATATTGTAGATGCACTGGTTGCAATCTTCCAAAACTACCTAAATTCTGCCAGTGGGTTGAAGTTGGCAAATGTAGCAGGGCCAATCCCGAAAGGAGGGAAAGAGTAAATGGGGAACCACAGACCAGTTAGCCTGACATCAGTTATCAAAAAAATGCTGCAATCAATTATTTGAAGGGGTGTTTGCAAGGCACTGAGAAAATCATAATGTGATTAGGTGTAGACAACATGACTTTATGAATGAGAAATTGAGTTTGATAAATTTATTAGACGTTGTAACGGATGTAACTAGCAGGGTAAATAAAGAAAAAGCAGTGAATGTAGCATATTTGGGTTTCCGAAAGGCATTTGACAGGGTGCCACATAAAAGATCTATTGCACACAATAAGGGTTCTTGGAGTTGGGGATGATATATTAATAAGTGTAGATAATTGATTAACAAACAGAAAGCAGAGATTTGGGATGAAAGCAGCATTGTAACTAGTGGGGTGCTGTAAGGATCAGTGCTGGGGCCATAGTCATTTGCAATTCATATTAATGACTTAGATGAAGGAACTCAAAGTAATGTCTTGTTGACAATATAGAGGTAGGTGGGAATGTTATCCATAAGCAGGATACAAAGAGGCTGCAAAGAGATATAGAGAGATTAAGTGAGTGGATAATAAGTTGTTGAATGGAGTCAAATGTGAGCAAATGTGAGGTTATTCACTATGGTAGGAAGGATAGAAAAATAGAATATCTTCTAAATGTTGAGCAACTTTTAAATATCAGTGTTCGGAGCGATTTACGTATTCTCATACAAGAGACCAAATTAACCTGCAGGTACAGCAAACAATTGGTATGTTGACCTTTATTACAAGGGGGTTAGAATACAAGATAAAGGAAGTCTTGGCTTTTCACAGTAACTTAATTGCTTTTCACAGTAACTTAATTGCAGTGTAAATATCATAGAATTTACAGTGCAGAAGGAGGCCATTCGGCCCATCAAGTCTGCACCGGCTCTTCGAAAGAGCACCTTACCCAAGCCCACACTCCCACCCTATCCCCATAACCCAGTAACCCCACCCAACACTAAGGGCAATTTTGGACACTAAGGGCAATTTATCATGGCCAATCCACCTAACCTGCACATCTTTGGACTGTGGGAGGAAACCGGAGCTCCCGGCGGAAACCCACACACACACTGGGAGAACGTGCAGACTCCACACAGACAGTGACCCAGCCGGGAATCGAACCTGGGACCCTGGAGCTGTGAAGCAATTGTGCTAACCACTATGCTACCATGCTGCCCTGAATGTAAGCTTACTTGTGACAATAAAGATTATTATTAATTGGCTTTGGTGAGACCACACGTGGAGTAATGTGTGCAGTTTTACTCTCCTTATCGAACAAAGAATGTGCATTAAATTGATCCGTGAGACGAGAGGGTGATCCTACAATGAGGTTGAGTAGAATGTACCCAGGACCTCTGGACTTCAGAAGAATGAGAGGTGATCTCAGTGAAAGGTATAAGATTCTGAGGTGTTTGATAGGATAGATTATGAGAAGCTGTTTCCAGTGGTTGGGTAGCCTAGTGTCATTATATAAACTGGAATAGCAATAGTGTAAAGGTCAGGGAAAGAGAAGAGTTTCTGAAGAGTGTTCAGGAGAATTTTCTCGATCAGTATGTTTCCAGTCCAATAAAGAATGAAGCATTGCCGGATCTGGGGAATGAGGTGGGTCAAGTGAATCAAATCTCAGTGGAGATATATTTAGGGAACTGTGATCAACATATCATAAGGTTTAGATTAGCCATGGAAATTGACTCAGAGCAATCGAATGTGAAAATACTTAATTGGAGGAGGACAAAGTTCAGTGGGTTGAGAACAGACCTGTGCTGGGTAAGTTGAAATGAAATATTGCCAGACAAAACTGTACAGAACAATGAACTGCCTTAAGAAGAGATGGTTCAGGTACAGATAAGGTACATTTCCAAAGGGGAGAAAAGTAGGGCAACCAAAATCCAGCGTTCCGGATGGCAGAAAAGATGGAGAGCAAGAGGAAAATGAAAAAGGGCGAATCTGTCAGATTTTATGTTGATAATACATTGAGGACCAGGCTGACTATAGAAAATTCAGAGGGACAATGGTAAAGGAAATGAGAGGCAAAGAGCCAGATCTTCTGACCTGTTCCTCTACTGTAAGTACTGAAGCTAAATAGGCAGGGAAGGACACAAGTGAAATGTGGAACTTGTTCAAGGAACAGGTGCTACGTGTCCTTGATATGTATGTCCCTGTCAGGCAGGGAAGAGATGGTCGAGTGAGGGAACCATGGTTGACAAGAGAGGTTGAATGTCTTGTTAAGAGGAAAAAGGTGACTTATGTAAGGCTGAGGAAACAAGGTTCAGACAGGGCATTGGAGGGATACAAGATAGCCAGGAGGGAACTGAAGAAAGGGATTAGGAGAGCTAAGAGAGGGCATGAACAATCTTTGGCGGGTAGGATCAAGGAAAACCCCAAGGCCTTTTACACATATGTGAGAAATATGAGAATGACTAGAGCGAGGGTAGGTCCGATCAAGGACAGTAGCGGGAGATTGTGTATTGAGTCTGAAGAGATAGGCGAGGTCTTGAATGAGTACTTTTCTTCTGTATTTACAAATGAGAGGGGCGATATTGTTGGAGAGGACAGTGTGAAACAGATTGGTAAGCTCGAGGAAATACTTGTTAGGAAGGAAGATGTGTTGGGCATTTTGAAAAACTTGAGGATAGACAAGTCCCCCGGGCCTGACGGGATATATCCAAGGATTCTATGGGAAGCAAGAGATGAAATTGCAGAGCCGTTGGCAATTATCTTTTCGTCCTCACTGTCAACAGGGGTGGTACCAGGGGATTGGAGAGTGGCGAATGTCGTGCCCCTGTTCAAAAAAGGAACTAGGGATAACCCTGGGAATTACAGGCCAGTTAGTCTTACTTCGGTGGTAGGCAAAGTAATGGAAAGGGTACTGAAGGATAGGATTTCTGAGCATCTGGAAAGACACTGCTTGATTAGGGATAGTCAGCACGGATTTGTGAGGGGTAGGTCTTGCCTTACAAATCTTATTGAATTCTTTGAGGAGGTGACCAAGCATGTGGATGAAGGTAAAGCAGTGGATGTAGTGTACATGGATTTTAGTAAGGCATTTGATAAAGTTCCCCATGGTAGGCTTCTGCACAAAGTAAGGAGGCATGGGATAGTGGGAAATTTGGCCAGTTGGATAACGAACTGGCTAACCGATAGAAGTCAGAGAGTGGTGGTGGATGGCAAATATTCAGCCTGGATCCCAGTTACCAGTGGTGTACCGCAGGGATCAGTTCTGGGTCCTCTGCTGTTTGTGATTTTCATTAATGACTTGAATGAGGGAGTTGAAGGGTGGGTCAGTAAATTTGCAGATGATACGAAGATTGGTGGAGTTGTGGATAGTAAGGAGGGCTGTTGTCGGCTGCAAAGAGACATAGATAGGATGCAGAGCTGGGCTGAGAAGTGGCAGATGGAGTTTAACCCTGAAAAGTGTGAGGTTGTCCATTTTGGAAGGACAAATATGAATGCGGAATACAGGGTTAACGGTAGAGTTCTTGGCATTGTGGAGGAGCAGAGAGACCTTGGGGTCTATGTTCATACATCTTTGAAAGTTGCCACTCAAGTGGATAGAGCTGTGAAGAAGGCCTATGGTGTGCTCGCGTTCATTAACAGAGGGATTGAATTTAAGAGCCGTGAGGTGATGATGCAGCTGTACAAAACTTTGGTAAGGCCACATTTGGAGTACTGTGTACAGTTCTGGTCGCCTCATTTTAGGAAGGATGTGCAAGCTCTGGAAAAGGTGCAAAGAAGATTTACCAGGATGTTGCCTGGAATGGAGAGTAGGTCTTACGAGGAAAGGTTGAGGGTGCTAGGCCTTTTCTCATTAGAGCGGAGAAGGATGAGGGGCGACTTGATAGAGGTTTATAAGATGATCAGGGGAATAGATAGAGTAGACAGTCAGAGACTTTTTCCCCAGGTGGAACACACCATTACAAGGGGACATAAATTTAAGGTGAAAGGTGGAAGATATAGGAGGGATATCAGAGGTAGGTTCTTTACCCAGAGAGTAGTGGGGGCATGGAATGCACTGCCTGTGGAAGTAGTTGAGTCGGAAACATTAGTGACCTTCAAGCAGCTGTTGGATAGGTACATGGATTACGGGAAAATGATATAGTGTAGATTTATTTGTTCTTAAGGGCAGCACGGTAGCATTGTGGATAGCACAATTGCTTCACAGATCCATGGTCCCAGGTTCGATTCCGGCTTGGGTCATTGTCTGTGCGGAGTCTGCACGTCCTCCCCGTGTCTGCGTGGGTTTCCTCCGGGTGCTCCGGTTTCCTCCCACAGTCCAAAGATGTGCGGGTTAGGTGAATTGGCCAATGATAAATTGCCCTTAATGTCCAAATTGCCCTTGGTGTTGGGTGGAGGTGTTGAGTTTGGGTAGGGTGCTCTTTCCAAGAGCTGGTGCAGACTCAGGGGGCCGAATGGCCTCCTTCTGCACTGTAGATTCAATGATAATCTATGATTAATCTAGGACAAAGGTTCGGCACAACATCGTGGGCCGAAGGGCCTGTTCTGTGCTGTATTTTCTATGTTCTATGTTCTATGTCTACCTTTTCCTTACTTTCATTGAAAGCATTACCAGATTTTCACAGAAACTTCATTGCATTGTTAGTGTAAGCCTACTTGTGACACTAATAAAGATTATTATCATCAGAGGCACATTCATTTGATTACCTTTGTTCTCTCAATGTAATTGTAAAAGCTTTTGCAATGAATTTGATATCCCTTGCACCTTTCTTTTCATACTCCCTTTTTATGGTGTTTACTATTTTATTTGTCACCTTAATCAGATGAAATAGGAAAATACATCTGTATTATATTTCTTCATGTCTTTGTGACCAGCTAAATGCTAATTGCAGAATTATTACTTGATATTTTAGATACGGTGATCATTTTGAATGGAACAAAGTTACCACCTGTATACACAACATCCTTAGTGGGCGCCGTTGGATAGAACACTATGGGGAAATCACTGTTAGAAACACAAAGAACAATGCATGCATTTGCAAACTGACCTTCATTAAGGTAAAAAAGATACATTTCCATTAGTATAAAAAGACTATTCTTCATTCTATGCATAAAATGGTGTGTAATTCTTTGGAACTTGTCTGAGAAAATGTTTTTCGAGCGTGCCTTTTATCCATAACTATTTCATTTCGATCTATTGCATAATAACATTAAATTTCAGGGATGATAGCGTTTGGGTTTGTTATTAGAAATGCTTTGCTTGGCCTATGCATTGTCTGAGGCTGCATCATGCTGTGATATTCATTCACTACTGGTGTAATATGACACATTCTGCGCACTAAGGAAGGAATATTGGAAAATGATTAGGTAGGAGAGGACTAAATAGAGCTAACTGCGGAAGCACAACCACTGTATAATTATGGCATCTTAATACATTTTCCTGCAGGCTTTTTTTCTTTGCGTATCCAATGTGTTCTAGTCAATACTGGCTTCCTTCATCCTCTTCTTCCCTTTTCTCTCCATATCATTTGTATAAAAAAAAGACTGCTCCTCAATTTGATCCAACTTATTTATAGTGCATTTAAGAATAGTGCTTCAACATTAGAATTATTGACATTTTCAGCCCACGATCACTATCGAGAGAACAGCGACATGGACGGAAAATCCGGACAGAATCGGGAAGCTCTCCAGAGAGATCGTGTTTCCCAATTTTCCCCACCCCTCGTTGGCAACGTCACAAGGTTCACGCCCACAAAGGACAGGAACCTAATTCGAATGGATTATAATAAATGATATTATTAATGGGTCTCCACAACCATATGATCCCCCTCACAAAGTATTCATACACACGTCGCCGAGGTTTACAACAGCTTTGTAAAAACGAGAGTCGGGAGGATCCTTCCGGGGCGCAACAGTAAGTATAGCCCCGGGGAGGAGGGCACTGCCCCAGGGCACAGGTTGACACTGAGGGTTGCCAGTGGTACCCTATGCTGGGGGTAGTGCTAGGGATGTGCTTCATGGGAACCCCATTGGTTGGGGGGGAAAGTTTCCAATAATGTGTGGTGTGGGGTTCCATAAACATGTGATGGGGAGAGGTGGAGAGCAGGCCATGAGGCGGAAACCTGCAGGCATTGGTGGGGGGGGGGACGCCTGCGATACTCCCGCCGGGCTGGAGAGGAGGAGCCCCAGATACCTCCATGGTGGGAGCTGGGGACTGTTCAGTTTCAGTTATCATCTTTAAATGGCACACCGATCTCTATGGAACCGGGTGCCAGCTGAATCAGGCATTTCCCCGCCAGAGTAAACCACAGCCACTCATTTTTTTTCTTTAAAGAGGCTCCGGATCTGGAGTGAAAACTGGTCTGTGTGACTGGATAGCTACATGCCAGTTTTCAGTCTGAACCTGATTGAGAAAATATAAGGTTCTGCCCACATTGTGCACCATTAACTCAAACATGTTTGAAGCACGTTACATATTTAATACATTTCTCTTTGCAGTAGCAAAAATAGACTTAAATATGTAGTTGTAGAAGAAAAATGATTGCCTTATGAAAAAATGAAAATGAAAATCGCTTATTGTCACAAGTAGGCTTCAAATGAAGTTACTGTGAAAAGCCCCTAGTCGCCGCATTCCGGCACCTGTTCGAGGAGGCTGGTACGGGAATTGAACCGTGCTGCTGGCCTGCCTTGGTCTGCTTTAAAAGCCAGCTATTTAGCCCATTGTGCTAAACCAGCCCCTAAATGAAGTTACTGTGAAAAGCCCCTCGTCGCCACATTCTGGTGCCTGTTCGGGGAGGCCCAGTGCTAAACCAGCCCCATTATTTCAAAAATAGAACATCATGAATATTAAATGAATCAATATTGGGTTATTAAATAATCATATTTCTTCCCTTTATTTGCAAAGGGAAGTTACTGGAGCTCAAACGTAAATGAGGTCCAAGGACTTGTGATGGATCAGGAAGGGAAGATAGTACGTCGACTGTTTGGCAAGTGGCACGAAGGGCTGTATTGTGGAGTTGCACCCTCTGCCAAATGCACATGGAGACCAGGTGAATTCACTGATGAGTGATATATCATAGTGCAACTTTTGAGTTCAATATATAGAGTGTGTCAATAAAATTAGTGATGCAAAGGGCTGCCATTCAGAGCAACAACATGATGGACCCTATTTTGAGACCCCCATCACCACCTCCTCATTGCCATTAGCATTTTCAATTATTGTTTCAATATGTAGATCAAATTTCCACAGAAACCACTTAAATCCTTGGGTATTTTGTGATTTAGGACACCTTTGTTTTTTAAAAAATAAAGTAAATTTCTGTTGTGAAAATGATAAAACTGAAAGGATTGTCAAAACAAAGTAACTTTTAACCTAACCCAAACAGTGTGAATCGAGCAGGTTCTGACTGGATTCTTGTTTTACAACCCAGCTAAACTCAACGATGTGTAAAATTTGGGTGGTTTGGGAAATGGGTGTCTGACCCTGTTCCCATTGGACATATTAAGTACAATTTCATCCAAATTATCTGATCCTTTTGGCACCATATGACTATGCATATATATCTTCCTCACTATTGACTTGTAGCACACTTTCTGTTGCGGTACACTCCACTTCATGAGAGTTTCTGTTAAGTAAATAGAAATGATTATTTTATGTGCACTTGTCTGTTTTCCTGTGCATAGACCATAGAATATACAGTGCAGAAGGAGGTCATTCAGCCCACCGAGTCTGCACCGACCCACTTAAGCCCTCACTTCCACCCTATTACTGGAACCCAAGAACCTCTCATAACCGTTTTGGACACTAAGGGCAATTTATCATGGCCAATCCACCTAACCTGCCCGTTTTTGGACTGTGGGAGGAAACCGGATCACCTGGAGGAAACCCACGTAGACACGGGGAGAACGTGCAGACTCCGCACAGACAGTGACCCAGCAGGGAATCGAAACTGGGACCCTGGTGCTGTGAAGCCACAGTGCTAGCCACTTGTGCTACCATGCGATTAGTTATGTTGCATTGGCAGATAAGCTGTTTTATGTGAATCCAATAAACCCTAAAAGCAACTGTACTTTTTGTTCCTGGCAGAGTCAAAGATGTTTCTCTCTCTGCCAGAGTATCTCTCAAAGGGGTTTCACTCCATACCACTTAATCCTGTATGACAGGGTATCACTTCTGTTCTCCTTTAAATTGTTCCTGTGCACAGTGGGGAGGGAAAGAGGCATGGCAGGGTATGATGTACTGTTTCTGGGAGTGGAATATTTTTGAAGCCATGTTTGTAGTCTGCCTTTGTTTTAATACATTAATTGTGTGATAAGCGTTATCTGTGAGGTACTTGGAATTAGCAAGGAACTGACATGTTGGCTGTATTAGAACTATTTTTGGTGGATGGCGAGGTGAAAATTGAAATTCGGGAAAAGGTTTTGCATAATACTGTAGTGATATCATAGTTGTGTTGTAATTCACTGACTGACCACTAGGAGTCCCATTAGTATATGAGTGAATGTTAGAGCCAGATGACCCCTCAGACTGGCTGGAGGAAGCTGGAGAGAGGTTGCTTGATCTTACTGTTATTCATCTGTTTTGTATATAGTTTACCCACAGTTAATGTTAATAAATCGTTTATAGCTTTAGCTACAAGTGTTCTTGTAATATAAATCAGGCCATCCAACAAGAACATTACAAATATGACAGTTGAATAGCAGTTAGAACATAGAATGAGAAGGGAAGCATATCTACACTGCAGATACATGTCTGAGATGTGTAACTTCAGTTTGAGTTTACATTGATAGGCAACTGGTTGGCTGCAACTTGAGCTGTCCGGTCCAGGAAAGAGCTTGGAGTACTGTGCACAGTTTTGTCTCCATATTTAAAGTGAAATGAAATGAAATGAAAATCGCTTATTGTCACAAGTAGGCTTCAAATGAAGTTACTGTGAAAAGCCCCTAGTCGCCACATTCCGGCACCTGTTCGGGGAGGCTGTTACGGGAATCGAACCGTGCTGCTGGCCTGCCTTGGTCTGCTTTCAAAGCCAGTGATTTAGCCCTGTGCTAAACAGCCCCTTAGGATATATTTGGCTTCGAGGCTGTACAGCAAAGGTTCACAAAACTGGTGTCTTGAGATGAGAGGAGTGCTCTACAATAGGAAGCTTTTTCTACAATGTGAGGCTGATTCATTTGAGTCTGTGTTCTCTGGAGTTTAGAAGAATGAGAGGTGATTTCATTGAAATGTACAAGTTTCTGACGAGGCTTCACAGGGTAGACACCGAGGTTGTTCCCCCTGGCTGGGGAATATAGACAGCCTCAGGATTAGGGGGGGGGGGGGGTTGATCATTTAGGGTGCTCCATCATGGAGTTTATTCAAGTCTGAGACTGATAGATTATTGATCTCTCAAGAACTCAAGTGAAAGTGGAGTTGAGGCAGAAGATCTGTGCGAAATGGCAAAGCAGACTCTAGGAACCATATGGTTTCCTCTGCTTCTATTTCTTATGCCACTTAGATAAACACTTGTGCCTCCTCAGTCTACATTTTCGAAATGTAGATGTTTACAGATGTGGACAAAATTTAATGGTTGCAGCAGAGGCCTATTTATCAGCTGGAAAACCGGGGGCAATCCCGCCAAGGCAATTTTCAAGAGGCACAATGGGGTCCCTTCTGTGCAGAGCTTCTGCCGTTGGACTTCCTGGCTCTTGTGAGGGGAATTTTTCCCAGAGATTCCAGTGTGAGATGGATATTCCTGACTGGCCAGCAATTTTCCAGTAGCAGCAACACCACGGGGAGCAGTGGCCACTGCTGGTAATGCAGTACGGCCTAAGCAGAGGATTGGTAATGGAGCCCCAGGAATAAGGTGAATAGGACGGGTTCACCAAGGCCATAGAGGGAGGCCCCTGTGGGCGAGCAGGAGGGGAGAGGATTGATTTGAAGGTCAGAGGAGTGTCTTATTCCCTCCCCCTTAATTTCTGCCAGCAGTGCCTCCATGGAGCACAGGTGCCCAGCAAAGTGGGATGTCCCCTACAAGGTCTAACCTCCAGGATATTCCTGGCAGTAGGCCCACGTGACATGACCTCCACTGTCGCTGGTTAAATACAACAGAAGTAGGATGAGGCCCTTAAGTGGCCACTTAAGAGCCTCAATTGCCTCCAGCTGAGAAGGCCATCCCTGAGCCTTCCTGTCTTGGACGTAATCGGAGGGAGGCAGGATCTCCACCCTCCACCTTCCTGCCCAATCATTATTTTAAAATGTTCTCTTGACCTCTTTATATGAGAGGTTTGACAAAAGCAATGTGTCATCTTTACATACAATGCAACCTTTCTCCTCCAGGGAATTGGGTTGCTGAGTTTGGCCGTTCCCTGATTCTGAATTAAGTTTAGCATCTATTCAAAACAGAAATTGCTTCATGATGGTGGCCACCCTGCAGTATAAATACATCCTTGATAAGAAAGAAGAAAATCTACCAACAGATCAGCATGAATAGTAGGCACAGCATACATGACACACAGTGATGTAAATATATTATCGCTGTAGTCCCCCATTTACTGAATAACTTTAGATATTTGTTCTGCAATATAAATGTTTCATTTTGTTCAGAATATTTATTTTATGTTTTGTCAGCCTAAACTGATGTTGGTTATGTAAATGGGCAGCACGGTAGCACAGTGGTTAGCACAGTTGCTTCACAGCTCCAGGGTCCCAGGTTCGATTCCTGGCTTGGGTCGCTGTCTGTGTGGAGTCTGCGCATTCTCCCCATGTCTGCGTGGGTTTCCTCCGGGTGCTCCGGTTTCCTCCCACAGTCCAAAGATGTGCAAATTAGGTGGATTGACCATGCTAAATTGCCCTTAGTGTCCAAAAAGGTTAGGTGGGGTTACAGGGATAGTGTCCAAAAAGGTTAGGTGGGGTTACAGGGATAGGGTGGAAGCGTGGGATTAAGTAGGGTGCTCTTTCCAAGAGCCGGTGCAGACTCGATGGGCAGAATGGCCTCCTTCTGCACTGTAAATTCTATGATAAGTCAACATTTTGTCAGGAATAAAATATGTAAGTTTTATTTAAAGTTACACAAAACATTTTGCTTAGTTTAACAAATGAATTGTTGAACTGTGGCAAGTGAATGGTAAATTGGATACCAACCTTTTACAGCTGCAAAATCTTTATTCCTGATGATTTATGATCTATTTAGTTCTGCATAACAGATAATGGATCAGGTTAAATATTTAGGTCTTCAGTAATTTAGTTGTAATGAAGATAACGTGATGTCTGTGTATTTGAATGCCAAAGACGTTAAGGTACATTTATTTTAGTATATTAACATTTGTTTAACTCCACAGGCTCCATGCCGACAGACAGTGAGATGTATTATGGTTTCACAAGATTTGCTATTGAGCTGAATGAATTGGATCCCGTTTTGAAAGAGTTTCTCCCATCAACAGATGCAAGATTTAGGCCAGATCAGAGGTAAAAAGGATTAAATATACCACTTTCAGAGTAAACAATATCAGAACACAAGTTCTGGTTGATGACCCCCAGATTCTGAAATGCTCCCAGTGTGTTGGAAGGTAACAAAGGAAGGAGAAGGGGAACACAGAACTACAGGCCAGTTGGCCTAACATCAGTCATCTGGAAAATGCTGCAACTCATTAGAAAGCAAGAGGTAAAGGGGCAATTAGAAAATCATAATGTGATAAGGCAGCATCAACAAGCTTTTATCAGTGAGAGACCAGGTTTGGCAAATTTATTAGAGTTATTTGAGGGTGAAACTAGCAGGGCAGATAAAGTAAAACCAATGGATGTTGTTTATTTGGATTTTCAAAATGCATTTGGCAAGGTGCCACATAAAAGGTCGCTGCAAAGGATAAGGAGTTGTTAAGGTATATTAACATGGACAGAGGATTGATTGGGTAAGGACAGACAGTGATTTTCAGGTTGGTAGCTGTTATGAGGGAGGTGCAGGAAGGATCAGTGCTGGGGCCTCAGCAATAATAATCTATATGAATGACTTTGATGAAAGAACCAAGTATAATGTATTTAAGTTCGCTGATGACACAAAACTGGATGAAAAAATAAGCTGTGAGGACACAAACTTACTACGTCCCACTCTGCAAAGTGATCTCTGTCCATACATCAGTTTTGAAATCATAGAATAGAATCCCTACAGTGCAGGAGGCCATTCAGCCCATTGAGTCTGCACGGAACCTCTGAAAGGACCCCACCTAGGCCCCGCCCCATTCCCTTAACCTCACCTAACCTTTTTTTTACACTAAGGGCAATTTAGCATGGCCAATTCACCTAACCTGACCATCTTTGGACGGTGGAAGGAAACTGGAGCACCCGGAAGAGACCCATGCAGGCACTGGGAGAATGAGCAAACTTCACACAATCACCCAGCACAGAAGGAAGACAATTCAGCCTGAGCCAAGTGCAGGGATAATTTATCTAGTCCCACTCCCATGCCCTTTTCCAGTAGCCTTTCAAATTCTTTCCCTTCAGGTGCTTCAGCAGTTTGGTTTTGAAAGCTCTGATTTAACCTGCTTCCACTATGTTTTGAGGCAGTACATTCCAGATTGTAACTACTCGCAGTAGGAAATGTTTTTCTTTACGTCACCCTTTTTCTTTTGCCAATTACTTTAAATGTCTGTCCTCTGATTCCTGACCCTCCTGCTGATGGGAAGTTTCTCTCTTACATACTCTGTCTCAATCCTTCACGATCGTTCACGTATTTATTGAATCTCCTCTCAATCTTCTTCTATAAGCAGGGCAATCCCAGTTTCGCCAATCTTATGCTGGTTTAACAAAGTGAGCTAGACAACTGGTTTGTGATGCAGAACAAGGCCAGCAGCGCGGGTTCAATTTCCATACCAGCTTACCCGAACAGGTGCCGGAATGTGGCGACTGGGGGATTTTCACAGTGACTTCATTGCAGTGTTGGTGTAAGCCTACTTGTGACAATAAACGGTTATTATTATAATAACCAAGCCCCTCATCTCTGTAACAATTCTCATTATCTTTTCTGATCTTCCTCTTTAAAAACTTTGCACTCTTCCTAAAGTGCAGTGGCCAAAATTGGACACAGTATTCCAGTTAAGGTCAAACAAGTGCTTTCTAAAGGTTCATCGTAACTTTCTTGCTTTTGTACTCTCTATGCCTTAATTAATAAATTCTAGGATCTTTTATGCCTTTTTAACTGCTTTCTGAACTAGCCACCTTCCAATGAATTGTCTTTCGCTTCTCGCATCCCCTTTCGAATTAAACCTTTTATTTTGTACTGTTCTTGTTGCTTCTACCAAAATGTATCTATTTGCATTTCTGTGCACTAAATTTTATCTGCCACATGCTTGCCTGTTCCACCAGCCTATCTATATCCTCTTAAGTCTGTAACTACACTCTTCACAGTACACTGTACATGCATGTTTTGTGTCATCTGCAAATTTTTGAAATTGTGCCATCTACACCCAAGTCAATGTGATTATTGTATATCAAGAAATGAAGTGGTCCTGACCAAGAAACAGCCATTTCCCATTAATGTCTCTTTCCCTGCCACTCATCCAATTTTGTATTGCTGCCACTGTCACTATTTTGATTTCAACTTTGCTGATAAGCCTGTTATTGTAAGACTTTATCAAATTCCTTTTGGAAGTCCATAGACACATTAACTGCATTACCTTCATCTGCCTTCTCTGCTACTTAATCAAAAACCTGGTTTAGCTAAGTGGGCTAGACAGTGTTGTGCTATGCTGCTTCGTGTAGCATAAGCTGCTTCCTTGATGTATGCTTTGACAAAGGAAGCTCCAGACTATGAAATGAGTTCAACTTGTTTATTGAACTATTAACACAGTTCTTAAATGAGTTTGACTCTCTGCTAATCTAGCTGTAGTAACTCAGTCTATCTTTACAAGCCTGCTCTAAGCCACGTGTTGGGGTGTGATGCTGATGATCAACCCTGATGTACTCTCTAGATGTCTGTCTGTGGAAAGAGGCAGAGCATGTGTGCCCTGTTCTTTTCTATGGGTTGTGAAGTGCCCCCTTGTGGTAATGTCACCTCTGGGTCTCCTGATTACCCATTGGTTGTGTCCTGTTGTAATGACCCATTGGCTGTATGTCTGCATGTCATGACATCTCTGGTGCTCCCTCTAGTGGTTACTTAGTTGTAGTGTATTTACATTATCCCCTTGTGTATATACAGTGATACATATCACCACAGACAGCTGGTTTGTGATGCAGAACAAGGCCAACAGCGCAAGTTCTATTCCCGTACCAGCTTACCCGAACAGGCGCTGGAATGTGGCAACTAGGGGCTTTTCACAGTAACTTCATACTTGTGACAATAAAAGATTATTATTAAAACCAAGGCCGGAATTGAACACGAGTCCCTGGCGCTGTGAATCAGGAGTGCTAATCACTGTGCCACCTTGCTGCCCCAAATATTTTGACTTAATCTATAAATCCCTCTGTCGTTGTCCTACCACACTCTGCAGTCTCTTGGGCTGACATCCCCTCCATTGGCCTCTATCTTCGCTCTTTTGTGCATTTCCCATCCACTGAAGAACTTTCAACTGTCTCAGACCCTCTAGATCTTTCTCTCTAAACACCTGCACTTCTCTCTTTTTCCATCTGCCTTTAAAAGTCTCCTTAATTTCCATCTCTATAATCTTCTGCCACTTCTCGTAACTCCCCCATTATTTTCCTCCCCTATAAAACACATTGTCGGTATTCTATGCTAAAGGTTCTGTGTCAAGGCAAGTAGTTGCTGAAAGAAACATCACCTTAGAAAAGTTGCATGTTTTACAGCCAACATGGTTATTCTTGTTTTTGTCAGAAAACACAGAAGCCAACTTTGACAACAATGTCTCAGAAATTGCAATGCGAGGAATGACCAACTATTGTTTTTTGGTGGTACTGTGATAAATATGGAGCCAGGACACTGAGAATCTTTTTTCTATTCTTCGAATAGTGACATAAAGGCCCAGATCATACAGTCTCCAGATCATCAGAGACCAGGTGAACCCCAAGAAGCATATCAGTACCCCTCAGAAGTCCTACTGCACTGATTCCGTGGGAATTGTCCGGGAAGTTTTATCTTCCGACGGGCAATTTCCCTGCTCCGTGGGGCATTCTGAAAACGTTTCCAACTCCGAGCTTGAGCCGAAGACATTGGACAGTTCGGACTTACTTTGTTGGATAGTTTGCCCAGGAAATATTAGACCGAAGAATCCTAGTCTAACTCCTGGGTAAATATATAACTCCCACTGCCCACACGACTCCCCCCCCCCCCCCCCCAACCCTCTACTCCTTCCCAACATGACTGGCTCCCACTACCCGATTACCTCCCTGAAATTCACCCAACCCGACCTGACTGGCCCCCATCACCAAGTAACCCTACCTGTCCTCCTGACCCCCCCCCCCACCCGTTCCAACCCAATTAGGCCTTAACCTGACAACGCCTCCTGAGCTGACTATCCCTCATGACCCACCTGTCATCACTCATCCATATTATTCACTCACTCACCCATTCATTAACATTCACACTGGACATTTAACTTTACCTTACGGCAGCTAGTGCTGTAAAAAAGAGAACGTGGCTTCTGCGTTGATTCTCTTTGCTGCTCTCTGTGAAGATTCCTGCACTGAAAGAATTCCTCTGCATCTTAGATCGAAAGTCGGAGCATTTCCAACATACGCAGCTGAGTGGATAGCTTTCTGTCTGATCAGTGTTGGACACGTGTGTTCCGACTTTGGGCAATTTTTGGTCAAAATCTTTCATGTTCACATGAGTAAGCAGGTAGAATCTCAGTTTATTACTTCATATACAAGAGGGGACCCTCTTTTAATACTGCAGTGATTATGTAAAATAGATTAGATTATGTACTTAAATTCCTTAGAGTTGGCTTGAACAATGACAAGGGTGCTACCACTGAGATGAGGCTGATTTTCAACATATCATTCTTGCTGAAATTCATAAAAATGTAAATAACCAGCGTAGATTTGTTCACCTGGTGTTATTATCCAGAGAGAATGCCGCATACAAACTGGCTCCCCGTGTGCCTTTGTACTATTTCTTCACGCATATTCCCAACAAGACATTAGAGAAATTGAATTTTATCCTAAAACGAAATCCCAGCCATCAACTAATTCAAACTCAGAAGCAATACTGAGTTTGTATCTTTCCTCATCAGATACTTGGAAGAAGGAAATATTGAAGCTGCTGCAGCTGAGAAGTGCAGAATAGAAGAATTGCAAAGGGAACGAAGAAGATTTATGGAAGAAAACAACACAATTTATCAACCACGATTTTTTAAGTGAGTGCTGAAGGTGTTAGTCTTTTTGTTAGGTGCATCATCTATTACACTTGCAGAGAAACATATATAGAAAAATAGCAGGAGGCCATTCAGCCCATCGAGCCTGCACAACTATTCATTATGATCATGGCTGATAATCAAATTCAAAACCCTGATCCCGCCTTTTCCCCCCCCTATCCCTTGTTCCCTTCATACCCAAAAACTATAGCAAATTCCTTCTTGAAATTACACAATATTTTGGCCTAAACTACTTTTTGTGATAGTGAATCCCAGATTCACCATTCTTCTGGGTGAAGAAATTTCTCCTCACCTCAGTCTCCTCCCCCCCCCTTATCCTCAAACTATGAACACCCCTAGTTCTGGACTCTCCCAACATCGGGAACATTCTTTCTGAATCTACCCTGTCTAATCCAAGGAATTGAATTAGGAACCAGGAAGAATCTGTAGAAACTAATTTGTGGGGGTCTTTAGCTCATGATCACCTATCATGATTTTGTACTATATTCTTTTAACAAAATGTTCCATAATTCATTTTGCAGGAAAGTTTATGAAGGTAATCAAAGAGAATCCTGGATGAGCAATGGTAACTACTGGGAGTTACGGAAGGATCCAGGGTTTAGTAAATTAGAACGCTTAACACTCTGGTAACTGAATTTGAAGAAATGAAAATATTCTTCATAGAAAAGAAATTAACTATGCATAAGTTATTATTGCTATTATAAATCTTACTGTGTTCTCGTGGTTTTGCTGGTCATATACTAGGTGTGTCTGTTTAATTACAGACATAATTATAAATATAGGCCGTGACCCAAACACTGGTTTAGAAATTTGTTTTCCACTAAAGCTGTGAATTTTTGGTAAACCAAAAGTGTAATTTAAAGTGAATGCACAATAAGGATGGCTGTTTGACAGTCACATATTTATGAAAATAATATACTCCTAATGAAGCATTAATAACTATCATGGCTTTTTGCTAAAATGTTTCATCATTCATTTCATGCCTTAAAATAGTAAATACCTTCGGCAAACATGGTTTTTATTCTGGAAATCTACATAAGGTCAACTCATTTTTCAAATAACGCATCATATCAAAGATTAATGTGCCTAGAGTACAAGACCATAATTAGGTTGAAATTCACTCACGTTTATGAATGTGGTCTCATTCAGCATTCATAACTACTTTCTTCCACCATTCAAGATGGGCTTTGTTTTCATTTGGCTTCCCATTTATGTTTTGTGTCACAATTTTAAAGTTTATATAAAATATATATTTAGCAGTAATATTTATACACTGGTGTGTAAAAAGTTCTACATCCGTTATTATCGGTCTTGCTGGTGCAAACAAGAAACTGTGTTAACAAGCAACACATTTAAGTAGAATTCAGTTTCAGTAAGTAGTTTACAGACATGTGTATGCCCTTTCAGTCTGGTAGATATAAGCAATGGTATGGCAATAGAAACCCGTTACTTGATCCCATTTAAAGGTAATGCTAATTTAAAGAAAAAAGATATATCAATCAAGCCAATCCCCAGTCAGTTCACTTTTTAGACAACCAGCTGATAAACAGAATGTGTTGCTGAGTACACAGTCTAAGAGGTATTTCTCATTTATTAGTGATATTTAAACTGAATGTGTTCATACAACCACATGTATTTAAAGTTTGTTTAAATATTTACCAGATTTCTATTTGATGACTCTTTTAAGTGGTGTAACCATTAGCATTTTACTAGAAGTAATTAACTCTATCCCATCATATTGGATTCCAACCGCCTTCAGTGAAACATAGCAGCTGTACCATGTATTAAGATATGTAAAATGCACATGCGCAGCTGCCCGCAACTAAACTCAATGCAAGTTTTCTAATGCATTATGTAAAATTCATGAACATAGCCTTGTCAATTTTGAAATGCAACACAACTGCACAAGAAAATGTAGACTTTTTTTTATTTTTGAGACATCATAGCCAACTAGCTGAGTAATTAAATAACACATATAATCTATATATGACAGAATAATACAAAATCATGCTGTCAGCATTTGTTTAATTCCCCCAAAAAAGTTACCAAAATGACCACCAGATAATATGTAAACAAAACATTTTATTTCAGTTATTAATGCATTGGACAGGATGTGGATTTTATATCTTGTTGATTAAGTTAATTAAGCAACTAGGTATGTGCGGTTAACTGAGAGTCAAGAAACACATTGCTACGGGCTTCATTTTACAGCTTTATGTGCAGTTAACTGAGAGTCAAGAAACACATTGCTATGGGCTTCATTCTGCAGCCAATCTGATAGATCTCAAAAACTTTAAGATCACTTCATTCGATCCGATTTACTATTCAGTACTGTTATCATTTTTCCAGTTAGCAACAATTGACAAGTGGAAACAATTTGGAACCATTTTTTCTTTTCAAAGGAATGTTAGAATCAAGCATTTAGACTAAATGGTGTGCTTAGTTTTTGTTTTTTCAGTTAACATTGTGAGGAATATTGAATGAATGACAAGGTCTTAAAATATATCAATTCTACAGTTGTTTCACTATAAGCTAATAAAATAATTTTGTTATCTTACCTCCTGAGCTCATTAGGAAAGTATGAAGAAAATTACTTTTTTATTAGTGAACATAAGTGTAGCTCACACTTTACTATTGTGAACCGCTGGGTTCAGACATAGATATAAAAATCCATACATAAAGTGCTTAAGATATTGGTTAACTTTTCTAAATTGTCATAAAACAAGATATTAGACATTGCACTATATTGTTTACTTTTCATATCAGATTTCAGATCTTGTTACAGATGTATTTTCAAATAAATGCATCTTGTACGAAGCAAATGTGGGATTAAGAATGTAAATACTGTGAAGTTTTACCAATATATTTCCATAGTAAAAACCTTTTTAATATTCTGAGTTATTAGACTTGCATTGTGTGAATAAATTAATATTAAACAATAACAGTAACATGATTATTAATGTTGCTGTTGTACTGAATTATCCATTATCTCTGAATAATGAGTCTGTAATTGTAACATATCTATAAAGCTCTCTTTTTCCCTTGGTACTCTACCATTGAAATTATTTAATATTAATTCATCTTCATACTGTTACTTGTCCTCGGTAGCTAAATAAGCACTTAATACATTAATTATTCTAGTACATCCATTTCTTCTGTTTCATTCTTAACATTTTTGATCAGTAATTTTACTCGAGTGCCTTAAGGTCCAATTGCTGAAAAATTAAATCTCTTGAAGTATAGTCCTTAGGCCAAAATTGGGATGTCAATTTAGTGTATGGGATTTTAAGTGTCATTGGTTTCTATTTAGAAAAAACTTTTTCCATTAAATAGATTTTCTAAAAAATTAACTCCAAAAGAAAAAACGTCCTCCTATCCCGGTCATTTAAAAAATATTTCTTGTTATATCTTTGCCAAACAGCAAGTAGCATTAGTTATCCTTGAAAAGGAAACTGCAATCCACTAAGTTTGGTTATCTGTATAAGGAGATGGATGACTAAGATGTCCATTGCATGTTCATACTTCTGTACATTACATGTGGATATTAATGTAGTGTAGCTATATTTCCCAATAACTGGAATATTTATTCCATTCCCCAATTATTTAATCAATTTTCATTCCATCCTTTTGCCACCCTATCCTTATGACTGGAATTCATCTTTGGGAATTACAAAACATTAAAAAGGGAAATATCTTTCGTACTGAAGCATTGGGCTTTGCAGAACAAAGTGACTTGCTTTGTACCTGTATTATATATTTCCACAGGTGTCTACTTTTCTGTATTTTCAGGCTGTGCCTGACTTAAATAGATGATAAATTTTAATATGTTTGTTTGGAGAGAACTCCACACTGCAGTGTCTGTTGCAATGTAAATTAAGTTGCATGTGCAAGTATAAATTAGCCTGCCAGTGAATGTTACAAATGCCTTACCAAAAGGTCTGTAGTGATTTATTGTCTTGAAAGACTGAAATGAACTGACTGGTGCTAAACCTGACAGTGATGCTTAAATAGGTTACTGAAGTGCATATTATAAAGGGGTCCCTGAAGAAGTGCAATTGTTAATTAATGCATATATGTACTTATATTCTGTACGCTGCTGCTATCTGTGCTTGTTCTAATAAAATTGTATGGCACCATTGGAACTATGGATTGTTTTTCCTTCAGTCTTGAGCTCTTTGGTTAGTGGCAGCCAAAGGTTTTCTCTGAGAAATAGAAAATCAATTCCTACTAAACTTTAGGAGATGTAAGCTGTATGCAAAGTAGTAGAAGTGCAGCATAAGAAGGTAAAAACAAGAAATAGTAATTCGGCCGATGGTCCTCTTATTTAATTCAATTGGGATCTTTCATCTTTGAGTCCCTTTAGGCTCTGTTGAATCAAAAATAGTTTTTTCAGTAATAGATATCCTCCAAGTTAATTATTAAGTGAAATATAATTACTAAGGTGCTGGCATTTGTTAATTTAACAATTGCTTTATAATGTTTTGCAGCTATTATGAGTAAATTATGTATTGCATTCATTGGTTTCTGGTTCTATAACTGGTACAGTATGTAGTTATATTATTTTGTATACCAACTCCATTCTCTGTCAATCTTAGTATATAAATGCAAACTGCATGAGCTCTCCAAAACTAGACAAGTATAGCTAAAATTCAACCTATTTTTTGTCATCCAAATTTCAGTTTTCAATTTTGTTCTAAATTATAGCTTAAGAGAATTTATGGGATGGTTGTGTTGATTTAGATTTATTTATTGTCACGTGTATAGTTAAAAGTATTGTTCGGTGTGCGGTCCACGCAGATCGCTCCATACATAGAAAACAAAGGACATACGGTAAATACATAGACATCGGGTGAAGCATATAGAATATAGTGCTACAACTGTAGAGAAGATGCGTAGAGAGATCAGTTCAGTAGTCTAGGAACAGCGTGGAAGAAGTTATTTTTGAATCTGTTGGTGCATGTTCTCAGACTTGTGTAAAGGCTAGTGTCATTCTAGTTCAGGTAGTCTAAGCCATAATAGCAAGACTCAAGTGGTGCAGAGAAATACAGGGTACCTAGTCAGTAAATTAATATGCCAAGCTTTAAATTATTTTAGATCTTGTCAGTATCTATCGGCTACTTGCAATAATGGTACAATAAAATAGTGGTATTGCTGGTAATGTTTTTCAAGCTTTATTGACACGGAACTTGAATTCCTTAGAATTTTTTGACTTCCCCACCACATACAAGGTAGAATTTCATATTATTCCTTTTACTAGATAAGTAATTGTCTATTTCAATTATGCCTTATTGCCTTTCCATAATTGATAATCTACAGCCTAACATGTTGCACTTATTTCCTGCATGTACTAGAAGAGTTTAATTGCCTTTTGTGCATGACCTGAGCACATAGTGTGACAAGTAAATAATGAACAAGGTTGCAATATGCTCCATATCAATAAGATTTAAAATAGTGTATAAATGTATTCCTTTTTTACATGATATTCCATTTCATTAAGCTATCTTCAACATGTCAGCACCCATTTAGAAACATGCTCAATAGTTGTGATGTTAACCATTTAGTAGTGTATCAATCCTTATGATTTTGAGCTTGAAGTGAGTTTCTTAAAGTATACTTTAGTAGAAAAAGGACTAATCTCCAGTTTGTCTCCTTGGAAATAAATCATTCACAAGTAATTTGGGTAAGGATTTCTTTTGTTTGCATTTATGCACATGGGCAGAACATTCTATGGACACATTGGCCAGAAATTCAGGCATACACTAGCAGGATTTTGGGGGGGGGGGTGGGGAGAAAGAGGTCATTTGAGTTACCAACACTGGCAGTGGAGGTTTTACTGCTTTCAGGCCTTAGTCAAGCACATCTGGAAACAGAAGTGAAAATCAATCTGCTGCAAATCAATCTGCTGCAACAGTAGTAGAGATCCACAGGCATATGAAGAGGAAGACAACAATTTGTTAGCTGGAGCAATCAAGAAGGTCGGACACCTCACATTCTTTTAATGTAGGGTTGAAAGAGGCACTCTTGTTGTTTAGTCGGGTAAGACCTACTAGTTGTGCTGTGCAAGTTTAACACGTGACAAGTGAACTGCTGGTGTGTTCAAGCACCCAAGACTGGGTCCTGCAAAGAGAGCGAATCTAACTAAAATATTATTTCCACTAATTAAATCCCATAACATTTAAGTACAGCAAGGTAGATGGTGTGTTCCCACCACATTGGAGACCGGGTCATTTCGGCCCCATTTCAGGCCATTGTTTACAAGCAAAATAAATACACCTGTTTTTTACACAATACTTTTATTCATCTCTTCTGTTTTCCAATTAAATTACAGCACTTGATAACACAGCTAAAGTTCTCATAGCTCCTGAAGTATAAATTACAGAAACAATGCCACATTGATATCAGACAATGGAAAGCCTGAAACATGAGGTCTATGCCAAGGAGATAAGTTTCCTGAGGCTCCTAACTGGCTCTCGTGAATCGATCGGATACAAAATTACTGAAACTACTAATTATTTACATAATTAAGTCTACAGGTGGATTTATATAATTATCAATACTATTTTTGTAAATACCTTTTCTTTAATATACAAATACTGAAAACAACGCATGCTTACAAGCATATAGTTCACCACAGTCAATCATTAGATGGCTTTCCAGAGATGTTGGGGGTAGATTATTTTGCTTGTACAAGAACGGTTATCATAAATCAACATGGTTTCCGTGGAGCAGGAATTAGTGCAACCAAATGCTGTTTGGAGCACATACATGCTTAAACTTTTAAAATAGCTTTCAGTCAATAGCCAGTATTACTTTTAATAATAGGAGAAAATCCAATTCCTGCATGATACAGCATCCTAGACGATCTAGTTGAGTTATGGAAATATATTTTCCGATTGTTAACCTGTTGAAAAGTTTTTTAAAAAACTGATGGGAAAGCTGCAAAGAAAATATAAATAAATAAATCTTGGTATATTCTTTCCCACACAATGTTAGCACAAATCTATTTATAAAGCTATGAAAATGTATTTTTTATATTCCTACTTTTTAAAAAGTACACTATGGGTTCTATTGAAAAAACATCTGAAAATTCAGGAGTAACCTGAAGATCAGTTTTTTTAAAATACATTTAGAGTACCCAATTCATTTTTTCCAATTAAGGGGCAATTTAGCATAGCCAATCCACCTGCCCTGCACACCGTTTGGGTTGTGGGGGCGAAACCCATGCAAACACGGGGAGAATGTGCAAACTCCACACGGACGTGGCCCAGAGCTGGGATCGAACCTGGGACTTCAGAGCTGTGAGGCAGCAGTGCTATCCACTGTGCCACCGCACCGGAAGATCAGTTACAATGAAACTGGGCCTCAATATTCACCGGCAAAAGTTTTGTTACATGTCAAATTTATTCCCAGCTTGAGTCACTGTCTGTGCAGAGTCTGCACATTCTCCACGTGTCTGCGTGGATTTCCTCCAGGTGCTCCGGTTTCCTCCCACAAGTCCCGAAAGACGTACTATTAGAGATTTGGACATTCTGAATTCTCCTTCTGTGTATACGAACAGGTGCCGGAATGTGGCGACTAGGAGCTTTTCACAGTAACTTCATTGCAGTAATGTAAGCCTACTTGTGACAATAAAGATTATTAAAAACTGTATTATTAAAAACTGATTACAAGTATTTTTTGGACAGCTAAGCTTCCTCAAAATATAATTAAACAAATCTTGCAGTAAAGTGACAAGCTAGGACACGAGGGTGGAAAGAGGTCCAAATGAATCCCTCTGTCTGCTCCCAACTTAAATCACACCACACAGGACAGGGAGCTGTAGAGTTAGTAATGAAGCCGTTAACTAACATTATACAACTGATTTTTAATTTTTTTTTTTAAACTTTAGTTTTGAGTTAATAAAACTCTGCTGAATATTTCAGAGTTATTTTAAATTAACTGGTGTCATTCATCTTCAAACATGTATTTCTACTGGACAAAAATGACAAACTAAAATATAAATAGGAAGACTTGTCTGACTATTTTACTTTCCATAAATAAAATTCTAATAAGACATGCATTTGTCACAGAGGGACAGGGCTGGGGAGAAACATTTTAAAATCAGTTTCTTGATAAATTGCTTCTCTAAGGTATTACGGCAATTCCTTAAAATAGTATAGGTCTTTTCAGACTTTTAATGCGAAGGACACACTCAAAACTGATGGTTGTGTGCATGTACATACATATGCTACTCTATGTCAGTCTTTAACAATCTCAAGCTGTATTTCAATCATGTAATTTAGAAAAATACTTCTCTCCAAATTGCTTATTTCTCTTCCAGGGTAATGTAGATGAAACATGAATGTTTTCTTAATTTCTTTCAGCCATAATCTTCAAATATTGCAGTGCGTTGTGGGCAGCATCATTGTGAGCATTACTACGAGAAATTCCAGTACCATGGCATACGGTAACTGGCTGAGTTGAGAGTTCAGCTAAACACTGATACTGACCATTCACAGTCAGCTCATCTGCAACAAAGAAAATGCAATTATTTTTTCCCCCAAATTAAACAAATAATCAAGTGGCCTCGTAGAAGGTGTTTCACTTGAAATATTCACAAGCTGTTTCTTATATAATGAGAAGGTAACCTCCCATCTAGTCATAGTTATGAATAGTCAAGACCCATTTGAAATGATGTGGAGATGCCGGCGTTGGACTGGGGTGAGCACAGTAAGAAGTCTTACAAGACCAGGTTAAAGTCCAACAGGTTTGTTCCGAATCACTAGCTTTCGGAGCACTGCTCCTTCCTCAGGTGAATGAAGAGGTGGGTTCCAGAAACATTTATATATAGACATATATTTGTCTATATGTGTTTCTGGAACCCACATCTTCATTCACCTGAGGAAGGAGCAATGCTCCGAAAGCTAGTGATTCGAAACAAACCTGTTGGACTTTAACCTGGTGTTGTAAGTGTTCTTACATTTGAAATGAACACAGGTTACAATCAGTGCAGTTAAAAACCAATTGCAATCATCATCTGACTTTGTATTGATATCAAGATCCTTTGGGACCCATTTCAAAAAATGATTTGGGTAAAAATAGTTTGTTATTATATGAATAAAACCTAACATACCAATATAGTGTGCACATACAATTATGGTAAATAAGATTGATGTAGATTAATTCTCCTCTTTCAGTTCTGTGTCCAAAGGCAGGTCCAACCCACAGTGACCTCAACCCCGGGTACGACAAGGAGGCCAATCCCGAATCTATCCCAGCCAGAACAAGGATTGAATCCATGCTGTTGACACCAATCTGATCAACACAGCAGTCATCTAGCTAACTGACTCCAAAAGGAGTCCCTGTTGCTGTGACTACATACACTTTTCATGCAGGGGCTCTAGATAGCTGACCAGGAATCTCTTCCACTCTTACAGCCTGCCATTGACATAGATTGGAAGAATTTACTCAACCTGTTTAGCCACATGATGAAAACACCTTCCTTGGCCATCCAGTCTTCTTGGGAGTGGGAATTGAACCAGAGCTTCTGGCTCTAGGGATGCTAACCACTGTGCCACAAGATCTCCAGATTATTTATTGGTGAGGAAAAATGGAAGGTTTGCAGATGATAGCAAGATTAGCCTTAGTGCTGAATTGCAACTTTCAATCAACATAAGAATTACAAAATGACTAGTAGACTCCTGATTGAACATTTGTGGTTTCCCAAATATTCTGACTGGGTATTCCATTTTAATAGCTAACGATTTTCACTTCTCAAAATGGAGCTGAATATTTTACATTATTTAAGGTGACAGACTGTTATAATTTACATACCTATGTCCAGGTAGGAGGTATCAAATCCTTGCTCTTCCATCACTTCTGCCAACATCTGACTGTAGTCAGTGTTGGGAATGCTGAGTGGACTCCTCCTCAGTTGATTAATTTTTTCTCCAGATGAATTTCTTAGCAGGACCCAGCTGTTTACCGACATCATTCCTCTTGCACCATTCCATTTATCTTCAGATATCTGAAGTACATAGAATTAAGTGATTTAGGCTGCTATTCGGGGGTATGTGGAATTGAACAATATGGGGGAAGGTCACAGCCGCCACATTGTGGGAGGCACTTGAGGCGGTAGTTAGGGGGGAATTTATTTCAATTCGGTGCATAGAGAGGAGAAGAGAGAGAGCGGGAGCTGGTAGAGAAGATTCTGATGGTCGATCGGAGGTACTTGGTGGCGCGTGATTAGCGGTTGTTAAAGGAGAGGCAGAGGCTCCAGATGGAGTTTGGGTTAGTGTCCACGGGAAAGGGGTGGGGAAGTTGCAGAGGGGCAGTGCAGGGAAAAGGAGAGCAGGATGCTGGCCAATCATTTGAGGAAGCAGGCAGCAACGAGGGATATTGGTAGGGTGAGGGACAAGAGGGGGAAGGTGGTGACGGATCTAGAGTGGGTTAATGGGGCGTATTTGCTGGAGTGGTTCAGGTTTGGGCAGGGGTTTGAGGTTTGGGATCAGCTATTGTACAGGGCGTCGGTGGCGAGTGTCCAGAAGAATCGGATGAGTTTGGGGTACTTTAGGTTACATCGTGAGACGAGACAGGAGTGCCCAATCTTCCCGTTGCTTTTCACCTTGGCGATAGAGCAGTTGGCAATGCCGCATAAGGCGTTGAGAGGTTGGCAAGCAATTGAGCGGTGGGGTGCCGAGCATAGTCTCACTATATGCAGATGATCTAGTAAAGTATCTCTGAATCGGTGGATGACACTGGAGGGATTATGGAGATTTTGGTGGGCATTTGGCCGGATATCGGGATACAAATTGTACATTGGAAAGAGAGAGGTGTTTCCGATCAATGCTAGAGGGCAAGAGAGGAGGTTAGGTCAGTTGCTGTTCAGGGTGGTGGGGACGTGTTTTAGATATTTAGGAATCCAGGTAGCGCAGAGCTGGGCCCAACTACATAAATTGAACTTGGCATGATTTGTAGAGGGAATGAAGGTGGATTTTAAGAGGTGGGATATGTTGCCGCTATCACTGGCTAAGTGCATGCAGGCAGTGAAAAGGACGGTGCTGCCCAGGTTCTTGTTCCAGAACATCATCATTTGTTCCCAAGTCCCTTTTCAGGAAGGTCAATGGGAAAATTTTCAGGGTTTTGGGGGAGGGGGGGGGGGAAAGAGAGCCACGGGTGAGGCAGGTGTTCCTCTGGAGGGGCCGAGTTGGGGGGCTGGCGTTGCCGAATCTGATTAATTATTATTGGGCGTAGAACATAGCAATACTGAGGAAGAGAGAGCGGATGGAGCCGGCATTTTGTAGGAAGACGAGTTTGAGGACACTGTTGTTGGCATCTCTCCCGTTCTCGCCGGTCAGGTACTCAGTGAGCCCAGTGGTAATTTCGGTGTTACGGGTGTGGAGGCAACATATTGGGCTGGAGGGCATGAGGTTGTGGGCACCGATATGCGACAACTGTAGGTTTGTGCCGGCGGGGCTGGATGAGAGGTTCTGGGGGTGGAGGCAGGTGGCCACGGAGTACTTTAGGGACTTGTTTATAGAGGGCACGTTTGTGGGGCAGGAGGAGTTGGAGGAATTGATATGAGCTGCCCAAGGGGAACGGCTTTAGGTACCTGCTGGTGAGGGATTTTGTGAGGAGTTGCCGTCCTTCCCAGGGCTGCCGCCTTCGGTGTTGCAGGACAAGTTGCTGTCAGAGGACGGTATAGGGGAGGGGAAGGTGTTGGATATTTAAGGAATTGAATGAGAGGGAGGGTACTCCGGTGGAGGAGATTAAGCGCAAGTGGGAGGAGGAGTTGGGAGGGGAGGTGCGGGCCTGGATGTGGTAGAATCCTTGCGGAGGGCAAACGCGTCCTCGTCGTGTACAAGATTAAGCCTCATCCAGTTTAAGATAGTACATTGGGGCCCACATGATGGTGGCGAGGATGAGTAGGTTCTTGTGGGGGTGAAAGACAGGTGTCACACGCCCATGTGTTTTGGATGTCTCCAAGACGGAAGGGTTTCTCGGATGTTATTTCTGAGGTTCTGGGTGTGGGGGTGGCCTGGACTCCGAAGGTGGCGATGTTTGGTGTGTCGGAAGATCTGGGAGTCCCAAGTGCAGAGAGAGACCGATGTATTGGCCTTTTCCTCAATAGCCCGGAGACGGATTTTTTGTGTTGTTGGGGCTCAGAGCCACCGAAGGCAGGGATATGGGTGAGTGATCTGGCAGAATTCCTGAGAAGGTCAGGTTCGCTTTGCAGGGGTCGGTAGAGGGGTTCACCCAGTATGGAAGCCATTCATCGATTTCTTCAAGGAGGATTGAGGGGTCAGCGAGGTGGTGGGTGGGGGCGGAGGGGATAAGGGGGTAAAAATTGGGAAGGCAGGATTTGGTGGGGTGTTGGTATGGGGGTGATGTTGGCGATTTGTTGTTGGTCTTCTGATATTTTGTGTATGTGAAAAGCCTTGAATAAAAATATTTTTAAAAAGAATTAAGTGATTTAGCTTATTCTTGCAAAAATTAAAGGTAAAACATTTACTCTCCACTTGATCAAATTTAGACCAAATGTTTCGATTTGGCTGTTCTAACTTTTCTACGAGTTTCAGGTACCCAACTTAAAAGATACACTTGCTCCATAACTTATTATGGATGTCCAAACAACCCACATATCCATTTACAGTTCCTACGCTGTTGGTTTCTACTTTTTGAATTTTGAGGGCCTGAAGGTTTGGAAATCGTCTCTAGTATTGCTTCCATCTTGCTTGGTGAATCCTAAATCCTAAATTTCTGTCTGTCGGTAGTTTACAAAAATTGAAATTAATCAAGTATCTATTAACTTTATCTATCAATGGGGACCCAAGAGGATCTATGCTATATGCTTAACTGGCCCACAAAGGCAAAATATGTGGAAAGTCCTGGCTTTTTAAAAAAATAAGTAATGTTTAGTATCTAAACATATCCATCAAATCTCTCCAATTGTGTTGGGGTTAGCATATATTTCCTGCTGACAAATCTACATGAATCAGCCATAACTCTCACTCCTAGTGTTATCCTGTAATTAATGGGGTTCACTGACCAGGTTGTCAGAACCTTCCTAATGTTAATGTCAGAACTAAAGGCAATATGCCAGTTGATTTTCTGGTTACGTTTAAATTCCCCTGATCAGAGGTGAGGAATATTCTGGAAAAAGCAAAGCCATGAGACACTGCATTGCAGTCACACATCAAGATTTATCAGTTAGAAACAAATGAAAATTGTTTGGGTTCTTATGAATAATTTGCAGGAGCACTGGAAGCAGCCTCTAATCTGGAAATGGGGCTCAGGGCGATCAAGGACAGTGAAGATCAACTAAATCAACAGCACGACATCCTTGTTACCATTCTTCTATTTTCTGTTATGATGAAAAAAAATCTGAGATGGAAATACTATTCGATACTTTAATTCGTACCACTAGCAATGAAGCTGAAAATTTTTAACTTTTTTAAAACTACTCAAATCGATTTGTGCTTTTCCGGATTTTAAACTCACCTTCCACGCAAGTTCTTTGCTTGATGGTCAGGTGATGGTCAGTCTCAGATTTCAACTTTGTCAGAACTGTAACCACATCCCAAACTGCTGCAAACTTATCGAACTGTAAACCTCTTACTACATGCCTCAAACATTTTATCATACTCTTACCAATGAAATGTCATCAGCAGTGCCTTTATTTCCCTGTTTCCAATCAGCAGGAATATTCTGTAGTTTGGCAACCATCTTTTCTGCAGCGTTGCGTTTTGCTGATTTTTTTGAAGTACTACGACCTACACAAGAAATAAAAATTCATAATTCACTGACAGTTTTGTGCTCACGTACACTGTTGCTTATCGTTTCAGTTTATATTTTAATTTCTGTACAGTTTTATTAACCTGCACATACAATTACTTTACTCAACAACAACAACATGCATTTATTTACCACCTTTAATATGGAGAAGCATCAAATGGGATTTTCCCTCCTGGGTCAGGGCCCCAATGTCGGGACTGTTTTGTGGTCCTGATCCCAGCCTTGGGTGGGAGTGAGTAATCACCATTTGTGCTTTATGTGGAGGTGGTCTAAGCAGCCAATTAGCGCTGATGGTGTGGAACTCCAAGTACAGGCCCAATTTAAAAGATACATTCACCAGGGAGTCAGGAGCACAGGCCTAGCACCTGGAACAGGGCAGTCCATTCATTCTCCGATGCTAATCTTGAGGTCTTCCTGGAAGTATGAGGGAGAGAAGAGAGGTCCTCTTTCCAGAGGATGGAAGAAGGCCACCAAGCCAAACAATGATACCATGGCTGAGAAAGTCAGCAGCAGATGTGTGGTCCATAGGAACTAGGTCCAGTGGCATAAAAGGTTCAATTACTTTCTGAAGGCAAATGTTGCTTCTGAACAGGAGAGCAATGCATGTCAAGGGTATTTACTGATATCTCAGTAAGGCTCAGAGCCCCAGCACTGTTGAGGATTTGCCAGCTTATGTCGATAAGTCGCTGGCACTGGTCAGAAAGGCCAGCAATACCTCATCTCTCTTTTGTCCTTCCAGGAGAAAAGGGCTCATGATGCCAGGGAGAGTGTTCTGACAGGAAGAGGAGTGTCACATTTCCACATTGTCACAGGAGGGAGCCATGGAGCCAGGAACACCTTGTAGGAGCAATTCAGGGAAAAAGAGATGGTGGGCATATCTGGATGAGAGGGTGAAAAGTGCAATCTGTAGATTAAGGGGATGGAATTCACTCCTCCCAGTGTGTCAAAGATTCAACCGCATTGGGGAGCCTCAGCATTGGTGAGGGATCTGCTATTACAGGCTACTTCATGATTACTTTTCGTGACTCCCACAGGTTCTGGCATGGAGGAAGAAAGCCCAAGTCCTGTGAAGGCACAGGGTCTATCGCATGAAACCAAAACAGCAGAACCAGCACATCATGCACAGACACATACATACACACACGCCTTCTACCAGTGCAGATACACTCACACCTTCTACCAGTGCAGATACACTCACATTGTTGGTCCTTACATGCAGTTAGAAAGAGTGACACTGGTGAAGAGCATGACACCATAGATCAGGAGTTGGTAGCTATGGGTAGTCCCCTCAGGGAATGGAGGACATACCTTCTTAAGGGAAATGTAGGGATTGGGCAATAAATGCTGGCCTAGCCAGTGATGCCCACATCCCATGAAGGAGCCAATTAAAAACAAAATGCAGCCATGCTCAGCTGTGCCAGGTGCAGGGCCCGCAGGAGTAAAAAGAAAAGTGGCTCTACTTAGACCAACAGCAACAGCTATATCAACATGTCAAGAGTTCCCCGAGGCAGTGCAGGATCATGGATTGGAATGGTGGAGTCCATTTAGTTATGTGTGCCATCATGACTTTGAACGTATGAGCTCTTCCATTGAGAAAATGGGCATATGTAGAAATATATGGGACATAGTGGATGCAGGCGCAACATATTGACAAACAGAATGCTTACCACTCTCTGTAACATTGATGAATCAGGGCTTTGATGACACAAAGATCTTTGGAATGGATGCCAGTTGTGCCCAACAGGTGGACTCCTCCAGCCATCTAGAGAACCATCCAAGGGCTGAGGCCATCACCAAAGAGGATGAGGCTTCCACACCCCGGAGCCATCATCATCGCCTCCGTATTCCCTCAAATGTGGCATCATCAATGCAGCCAGCAGAGCTCTATGATGGAGACTATGCCTGCATTGACACAGGTGCAACAGCCTTTGAGGCACCCCCACTGGATCCTTCATGACCAGAATGACTGCCTCATTGGAAACCAGTTGGGCAGGACATAATGATTCACTGGGGATTGCTTCACTTGTAAATGTGCACTTTGTAACTTTTTTAAAAATTCGTTTATCAGAGGGACAAAGCCAAACCCCAAATAGAGCTCCTTGCCTGCTCCAAAAACCAATTCAAATTGAATCCAATGTGGGGACCATGAATCCAATTCATGGTCCCCACAAGAGAGGCATACCAGGTCCATGCATTACACCTGACCTCGCGCTCAATCTTAGCCAAAAGGCTGAAAAGCGATCACTTTGCAATTTTTGGAAGACACTGTAAACATTGACACATGATGCCAGACATGACAGCTTAAATTCTGTAAAGGCAAAACTGGGGGGGAATGAAGAGCTGCAATACCTTGGACAGCCAGAGTATGAAGCAGTCATGGCAGCAGCCAGGAAAGTGAACTCACACTTGCATGGTGCTCTTTCATGGTTGCAGACCATATTATGGCTGAATGTTGGAAGTCTTTCCTAGTGCTAATTATTAAAAAATTATTTCATGGGATGAGAGTGTCATTGGCAAGGCCAACATTTGTTGACCATCTCTAATTTTTTTTTAAAAGTCTATTTTATTACAGACATGTTATCAAAACAGGTTACAGTACATAAACACCCCGGGAAACATACTCCCCAACAATCAATTATACAGCCTGCACAGATTTTCCCCCTTTTTCACCCTGCACACACACACACCCCTCCCCCACCCACCCCCTCCCCTCCCCCACCACCCCCCTGCGACAAATAGCTCCTCAAACATCCCCCACCTTTTCTCAAATGCCCCTGCTGAGCCCCTTAACTCATACTTTATCTTCTCTAACCGCAGGAAGTCATACAGGTCCCCCAACCAAGCCGCTACCTCTGGTGGCGATGCTGACTGCCACTCCAGTAAAATTTGCCACCGTGCAATCAGAGAGGCGAAGGCCTCGACATAGGCCTTTCTCCTCTCCATGAGCTCCAGCTTCTCTGAAACCCCAAATATCGCAACCAAAGGGTCTGGGTCCACCTCCTGCTCCACTACCCTGGCTAAGACCGTGAACACGTTTGTAATAAAATACATTCAGGTTTACCAGACTGATTCCAGGGATGGCGGGACTGTCATATGAGGAGAGATTGACTAGGGTGGGATTGTTCTCGCTGGAGTTCAGAAGAATGAGGGGGGTCTCATAGAGACTTATAAAATTCTAACAGGACTAGACAGGGTAGATGCAGGGAAAATGTTACCAATGATAGGTGTGTCCAGAACCAGAGGTCACAGCTTGAGGATTCAGGGTAAACCATTCCGGACAGAGATAAGGAGACATTTCTTCACACAGAATGGGGAGCCTGTGGAATTCATTACCACAGGAAGTAGTTGATGCTAAAACATTGAATATATTCGAGAGGCGGCTGGATATGGCACTTGGGGCGAATGGGATCAAAGGCTATGGGGAGAAAGCAGGATTAGGCTCTTGAGTTGGATCAGCCATGATCGTGATGAATGGCGGAGCAGGCTCAAAGGGTCAAAAGGTCTCCTCGTGCTCCTATCTTCTATGTATCTATGTAACACTCCCACCCAGAATCTTCCCAATTTTTCGCAATCCCAAAACATGTGTGAGATTCGCTGACCCCCACCCACACCTCTCACATTCATCTAACCCCTGAAAGAACCCACTCATTCTCACCCGAGTCATATGCACCCTGTGCACCACCTTAAACTGCATCAGGCTCATCCTTGCACAAGAGGTGGTCCCGTTTACCCTTCGCAGTGCCTCACCTCATACTCTCCAATTGATCTCTCCTCCCAACTCCACTTCCCATTTCTCCTTGATCTTCACCACCTGCTCACCTCCCTGCTCCCCCAGCCACTTGTATATATCCCCCAATCCTTCCCTTCCACATCCAGAAGCAGCAGTTGCTCCAGCAGGGTGTATCCCGGCAACCTAGGGAACCACCTCCAGACCTTTCACTCAAAGTCCCTAACCTGCAGATATCTGAACTCACTACCCCTCGGCAGCTCTAACTTCTCCCTTAGCTCCTCCAGACTGGCGTACCCTTCTTCCAAATACAAAGCTCTCACCTTGACCAGCCCCAGTTCCCTCCACCTCCTGTAAACATTATCCATCCCTCCTGGCTCAAACCCATGTTCTTGCACAGTGGCGTTAGCACCAGCATCCCTTCCATCCTAAAATGCCGCCTCAGCTAATTCCATATCTTCAGCGTGGACTGCACCACTGGGCTCCCGGAATACCTACTCGGAGCCATTGGCAATGCTGCCGTCACCATAGCCCTCAAACTAAACTCCTTACAAGATTCCTCCTCCATCCTACCCCACGCTACCCCTTCTACCTTTAATTTAAATAAAAATCTTTATTAGTGTCACAAATAGGCTTGCATTAACACTGCAATGAAGTCACTGTGAAAAGCCGCAAGTCGCCCCATTCAGGCACCTGTTCGAGTACACTGAGGGAGAATTCAGAATGTCCAATTCACCTAACAAGCATGTCTTTTCAGATTTATAGGATAAACCGGAGCACCCGTAGGAAACCCACGCAGACACAGGGAGTACTTGCAGATTCCACACAGACAGTGACCCAAACTGGGAATCAAACACTGTGAAGCAAGAGTGCTAAACAGTGCCACCACCACTTTGAAATTACCCTTTGAAAGGTGGTGGTGAGCCATCTCAACAACTGAAGGATTGCTAGGTGTGGTAGCACAGCCCCTTTAAAGGGGCGGACTCCACGGGCCACATGACCAACTTGGGGTTGAGCACGTGAACCCCAGCCAATATGGAGTTTGTGCAGGACCTTGGGAGCAAGTGTTAAGACCAGTTGCATCGTGTTCTATACCTGTTAGCTAACTGCCTTTCATCAATAAACCCCTTTGTTAACTCCTGGAAGCCTCCAGTGCATGTATTGAGCCATCACATTGGCAACGAGGATGGAATGGAAAGAACAGCTGAGAAAGTGGAAAGCTCCAGCAAAAGTCAGAATTATTTAAACAATTAGTGGAAATGCCTATCGCTGGGAAATTAGACCCATTTTGACCAAGGGGTTGAGGATTGAGTCAGTACATCAAACAGCGCCGTGTTTTTAAAACTGCAAACGCGATCACAAACGAGGACAAACAGAATGCGATACTTCTGACAGTTTGCGCACCCCAAACGTATAATTTGATTGGAACCGCATGTTCCCGAAGCCATCCGACTCAAAGCCCTTTCATCAGATAGTGAAATTAGTTAATGAACAGCTCAGCCCAAGGTCCTCGATTATCCTTCTACTGACACTCTGCAGTGAGGGACCATGAAGGGCCCGTCTCAGCCTTCATAGCCAGACTTCACCAGCAGCACAGAGTTCAGGACCGTACTTAGTCATATGTTGCGCTAGTGGAGACCACAATTATGTTGAGATATTCAGGCAACCGTCGAAAGAGGTACCACTGAACTTCAAAGGGACGTTAATCAGGTATGGGACGGTATGGCCAGGAGGTCTGCGGCGGGATAAACAAGCACAGTGCAGAACCAGACACTGTTCTCAGGGTAGGACTGGAATCTAAGGAGCAGGAAGGAGTCGGGACGTCAACCCAAATTAGAGGTTGCAGGGAGGAGAACTATCATTGCAGGGGGAGAACCATCCCCAAGAGATCTGCCACATTCGGGAGCTCGAGTGTTTCCACTGCAACCGAAGGGGGCACATTCAAGCACGCTGCTGTGTGAGGCAAAGCATGCCAATGCAAAAAGAAGAAAAGCAGCAGCCGTCCACAGCGCCACTGAACATAGAACATAGAACGATACAGCGCAGTACAGGCCCTTCGGCCCACGATGTTGCACCGAAACAAAAGCCATCTAACCTACACTATGCCATTATCATCCATATGTTTATCCAATAAACTTTTAAATGCCCTCAATGTTGGCGAGTTCACTACTGTAGCAGGTAGGGCATTCCACGGCCTCACTACTCTTTGCGTAAAGAACCTACCTCTGAGCTCTGTCCTATATCTATTACCCCTCAGTTTAAAGCTATGTCCCCTCGTGCCAGCCATTTCCATCCGCGGGAGAAGGCTCTCACTGTCCACCCTATCCAACCCCCTGATCATTTTGTATGCCTCTATTAAGTCTCCTCTTAACCTTCTTCTCTCCAACGAAAACAACCTCAAGTCCATCAGCCTTTCCTCATAAGATTTTCCCTCCATACCAGGCAACATCCTGGTAAATCTCCTCTGCACCCGCTCCAAAGCCTCCACGTCCTTCCTATAATGCGGTGACCAGAACTGTACGCAATACTCCAAATGCGGCCGTACCAGAGTTCTGTACAGCTGCAACATGACCTCCTGACTCCGGAACTCAATCCCTCTACCAATAAAGGCCAACATTCCATAGGCCTTCTTCACAACCCTATCAACCTGGGTGGCAACTTTCAGGGAACTATGTACATGGACACCTAGATCCCTCTGCTCATCCACACTTCCAAGAACTTTACCATTAGCCAAATATTCCGCATTCCTGTTATTCCTTCCAAAGTGAATCACCTCACACTTCTCTACATTAAACTCCATTTGCCACCTCTCAGCCCAGCTCTGCAGCTTATCTATATCCCTCTGTAACCTGCTACATCCTTCCACACTATCTACAACACCACCGACTTTAGTATCGTCTGCAAATTTACTCATCCACCCTTCTGCGCCTTCCTCTAGGTCATTGATAAAAATGACAAACAGCCCCAGAACAGATCCTTGTGGTACTCCACTTGCAACTGAACTCCATTCTGAACATTTCCCATCAACCACCACCCTCTGTCTTCTTTCAGCTAGCCAATTTCTGATCCAGTGGAGAAGAGCTCTGAAGAACAGCATGCAATGTATCGGTTGAATGCAGTCCAACTGAATAAGACGGCTCCAATTGAAATCATCTTAAGGGTAAATGATAGACCCCTTAAAATGATAGTCGAAACCAGGGCTTCAGTGACTGTAATGGTTGGGCAGACTTTCCAATATCTTCGTGCAGGAAGGCAGTCTTTAAACTTGAAGAGCACTACTGCCAAGCTTTGAACATATACTGCGGAATTCTGAAGATCCTCGGAACAGCCAATACGCCAGTGGCCTACAGAGGACAGGAGGCCAATCAGCCTTTGGTTGTCATGGAAGGACATAGATCCAGTCTGTTGAGAAGAGACTGGTTACAGAAGATTAGGCTCAACGGGCTGGCAATCTTCAAAATATATCTCAAGGAAGTACGAAGATGTCTTCCGCAAAGAATTGGGCCGGATTAAGGGCATAAAAGCCAAGACATATTTCAATTTGGATTTAATGCCCAAGTTTTTCAGAACATATAGACGCATTGCATCAGAATGTTGAAGCAGAGCTAGAGATTGGAAGAGCTGGTCCAAATAGCAACTTGCCTTAAACCCGATCGTTCGATAAAGATTTGTGAAGACTATAAACTGACCGTAAATCAGCCTGTCCAGGTTGATTGGTATCCCATTCCACAAATTGAGGACCTCTATGCTAAGCTGGCGGGGTCCTCACCTATTACAAATTGGACCTCAGTCATGTCTACTTGCTACTAGAGTTGGATGAGGAATCTCAGAGGTTTGCTGCTATCAATACCCACAAAGGCCTCTTCCAGTACACTAGATCACCCTTTAGCATTGCTTCAGCCTGCACTATCTTCAAGGGCATTCCCAGTGATGGTTTACCTTGATGACGTGCTAGTCACCCGCATTACACCAGAAGAACACATGAACAGCCTAGAGGTTTTGTGATGCAGGAGTGCGGTTAAAACATGAAAAATGTACTTTTCAGGCCTCAGAAGTGACGTATCTAGGATTTTCCATTGATGCAACAGGGTTGCATCCCTTGGAAGAAAAGGTCCAAGCAATATGAGATATCCCTGAACCCAAAAATGTCAGCAAGCTTAAATCCTTCCTCAGTATGATCAATGAAAATGGAAGGTTTATTTTGAATTTAGCCACAATATTGGCATCATTACACCAGTTATTAAGGGAGAATCAATGGTGGCAATAGAGGGAGCCTCAAGACAAAGCCTTCTGAGTCACAAAGCAAACATTACAGCCTTCAAACCTCTTGGTGCATTTTGACCCGGGTAAATTAAATGTGCTGACACAAAATGGGAGATGGTTCGGAATGCCCTATTCCCTTTGCTTCAAGGATCCTTTCTGAAGCAGAACAAAACTATGCCCAGATGGAGGAGAAGGGCTTAGCGGTTATATTTGATGTGAAGAAATTCCACCAGTATGATCAACGTTCAACGGAGTGACTGACCACAAGTCATTACTGGGCCTGCTAAGGGAAGATAAACCTATACCGTCCATACCCTCAGTGAGGGTACAGCATTGCGCCTTGTTATTGGCAGCTTGCAACTATACTTTACAGCGCCGTCCTGGGATGCAAATTGCTAATGTGGATGGATTAAGTCGCCTGCCCCTACCCAAGAGCATTCCACCGTCACCTATATCCCAGGAGAACATTCTAGCTTTAAATTTCCTAGGTACGCTGCCAGTGTTCGTGGGGCACATCTGTAACTGGATCAAAGAGACCTATTCTTTCACAGGTTAAACGAACATTATAAGAAGTCTGATCATCTGAGGTCCTAATTCACTAGCCAGGGCGATTGGACATGTGAATATGATTCGGTGGGCATCATGGGTGGTTGTCCCTCCTCAGGCCAGAGGGACACCTCTGAGTTACACAGCGCCCATCCAGAGCAGACAAAGATGAAGATGTGGGCATGGATTAAAGTCTGGTGGCCAGACATAGATAAAGCCATTGAACTAGTACACCAGTGCCACCCTTGCTAAATTCAGCAATCTTTGCCACCTTCCATTTATCTTTGGGAATGCCCAGGTCACCCATGGACCAGGGTTGGTAATATGGGCAAGATGTTTTTTGTGCTTGTGGATGCCCACTCTAAGTGGCTATCAGTTCAAAAGATGGGGACCATTACCTCAGTGGCCACGGTAGATACCTTGCCAGAGTGTTTGCCATTTACGGGCTTCTCGAATCAATTGCTTTGGACAATGGCAACCCCTTCACCGACGCTAATTTCCAGGTTTTTGTGTGGGCTAATGGACAGCTTCCTACCTCCCAGCGTCGAACGGTCTGGCTGAGAGGGCCGGTCCAAACTTTCAAGAATGGCTTGAAAAAGCAATCTTATAAACTCCTTCGCTAGAGGTTGGCTAATTCGTTGTTGTCGTACATCTCAACCCCTCATTCCATGGGGTTCACACCTGCTGAGCTGCACATGGCCCGTCAGTTGGGATCCCGATTGGATCTTGTGTTTCCAAATTTGGTAGGGAGGGTGAAGGCAAGTCAGGCCTCCCAGAAGAGTCATAGTTGAGTAAAGGGGTGACAGGTCTTTCCAGGTGGAGACCTGGCTTTAGTCCGTAATTTCGGTTCAGGTTTGCCTTGGTTAGAAGAATGGGTTGTGGCCCAGTCAGGGCCGGTGTCTTATGTGGTCAATGTGAACGGGAAGACTGTCAGAAAGCATATCTACACTTGAATAGCGATCCCCAACTTGGAGTCGACAATTCCACCTGCCATCACGAATACTCCTGTAATTCTACCCAGCCAAAGGGTGCCAGGGACTCCAATTTCTGTTCAACCAGCTGCGCCTGTTAAGGCCAGTTCGCCTGAATCCCGGAGTGGGTTTTTGCTGGGAATGGAGGATGTATGCGAGAGAGCAGGCGAACCACGCTCCTATGTTCTGGGAGTGTGGAAAGCAATGTTTGAGACTTTGTTGGGGATCATGGGGGTCAGGATGACGCAGTGCTCTTTGGTGGCGATTTTTGAGGTGACAGACTTGTCAGGGCTGCTGGAGGGGAAGGGGGCCAACGTTGTGGCCTTCACCTCTCTGATTGCCCAGCGATTGATTTTACTGAGTTAGTGGTCGGCAGCGTGGTTGGGGGATCTGTATGAATTCTTAAGGCTGGAAAAGATTAAGTTCGCCCTGAGAGGGTCGGAACAGGGATTTTATGTGTGGTGGAGGCTATTCCTGTCAGTGTTTGAGGACTTGTTTGTCACCAGTTTGGGGGGGGGGGGGCGGTTTAGGGGTGAAAAGGTTGGAGAAATTGACAAACTGTGCGTAGCATGTTTATTTTGAGGTGTTATTTGCTGTCTGTATTTGACTGTGTTTGGAATGAAATATATTTTTAAAAACATTTGTAATTTCTGTATGTAGTTTTAGTAAGAGACTGGGGGGGGATTGGCGTTGATAGTGCGGCCCCTTTAGGGGGGGGTAGGCTCCATGGAACCACTCGACCAGCTCAGGGCCAATCGCACGGAAGCATGCAAACCCCAAGCAAAGAGGAGTTTGCAAGAGGCCCTGGGAGCAGGGCCCCGGGCAGTTTGGATCAGGGAGCCCAAGTGTTAAGACCTGTTATATTGTGTTCTGTCCCTGTTATTTAACTGCCTTTTGCCTTCCATCGATAAACCCCTTTGTTAATTACTGAAAGTCTCCAGTGTACGTCTCGGGCCACCACGCTAGGACATTTCGGAAGGCAGTTATGAGTCAACCATATTTTTGTGGGTCAATAGTCACATATTGGCTAGAAGGGGTAAGGATGACCAAATTCCTTCCAAAAAAAAGGACATTCCCAGATGGGGTTTACACAACAATCTGGTAGATCCATGGTCACCAAGGTCACAGTGGCTTTTTAGTCCAGATGTATTTGATTAACTGCATTTAAATTCCACATCTGTTGTGATGGGATTTGAACTCAGGTCTTCTGATTAGTCCAAGCCTCAGGGTTATTAGTCCAGTAACATAACCACGATAACACTATCCCCCGAAACTCACTGGCTAGTCACTTGGCCACATGGATGCAATCATTTACACCTTGCTTCTGGAGGAACCCAACAAGGGAGGCACACAGTCACAACAGATGTGGAATTTAAATGCAGTTAATCTAATACATTTGGACTAAAAAGCCCTCTTTTAAAAAAAATAAATGTATTAATACATGTTTCAACATCTCCCAAAACCCCTGCCCAGCATCTGACGGTAACCAACTCTCTGAAATAAGAAATAAACGGCTGCCACCTCAGGTAGAACCTTTCAGCCGACCCTCTCATCATATACTTGATTCTTTCAAGTATAAAAGCGCCATCAAGTCGCATTTAAAAATAAATAAATTTAGAGTACCCAATTATTTTTTCCAATTAAGGGGCAATTTAGCATGGCCAATCCACCTAGCCTGCACATCTTTGGGTTGTGGGGGCGAAACCCAAGCAAACATGGGGAGAATGTGCAAACTCCACACGGACAGTGACCCAGAGCCGGGATCGAACCTGGGACCTCAGCGTCGTGAGGAAGCAGTGCTATCCACTGCGCTGCCCTTCCATCCATCAAATTGTTTAACCATGCTGCTGCACTGGGCGGTGCTGAAGACTTCCAACCAAACAGAACTATTAAGAAAGCAAAGCAAGGGCATCCGCCTTCGCCCGTCTGCAACTCTGGTAAATCGGAGAACCCCAAAATAGCCACCAAAGGGCATGGTTCCAAATCAATCCCAAGAATTCTCGACATGGTTCTGAAGAATGGGGCTGTTTAGCACAGGGCTAAATCGCTGGCTTTGAAAGCAGACCAAGGCAGGCCAGCAGCACAGTTCAATTCCCGTACCAGCCTCCCCGAACATGCGCCGGAATGTGGCGCCTAGGGGCTTTTCACAGCAACTTCATTTGAAGCCTACTTGTGACAATAAGTGATTTTCATTTTTCATTTCATTTCAAGGAGACCCAGCTTAGTGCAGGACAGAACATATACATGATGTGCCGGGCTCCTAGAGTACCGCTCGCATCTATCCTCTGCCTCTGCGAAAAACGTAGTCAAATGGGCCCTATGCACCACCTTAAATTGACTCAGGCTGGGCCTAGTGCACAAGACGGTAGAGTTGACTCTGATAAGAGCCTCGTGCCAGGCCCCTCCCTCAAACATCTGGCCGAACTCCTCCTCCCATTTCCTTTTAATCACATCAGACAGGACCTGCTCCATCGACACCAGCCAACCACAGATCTCAGACACCCACCCCTCCCTTACATCAACCACCTAGATAACTCTGTCCGCCTTAGTAGTACTCTGTCCGCCTTAGTAGTACTGAAACTGGTTACCCCTTGGAAGCTTATACTTCTCCAGCCACTCTTCAAAACTAGCAAACTTAGCACCTACAAATAAGTCACCAAACCGCTGTAAACCCTTCTCCCTTCAAGCCCCGAAGGGCGTATTTAAAACTGCCGGTACCGACATAGCACCCAGTTAAGAGTGTCGTCTAAACTGTCCCAATATTTCAACGGTAACCACCACCACCGGATTGGCAGTCCATTTCATCGGAGAAAACGAAGGAGAGCAGTGACCAATGCTCTCAAACTGGTGCCTTTACAGCCATTCCTCTCCATCCGCCCCAGATGGACTAAGTCCTCCCATACCACTACCGCACCTGCTGCCCAATAGTAGTATAACAGGTTGGGCCACACTAGACCCCTGACTGCCTATCCCTTTCTAGAAGTCCTTTATGGACCCATGTGGTCCTGCCTGTCCTAATAAAAGCAGGAGGTCATCTTATTGACTCACGCAAAGAAAGATTTTGAAAGGAAAATGGCACTGAAGCAAAATAGAAATCTTGGAAGGATATTTGTTTTGACTGATTGAACCCTCCCTGCCAAAGTCAGCAGGAGGTTATCTCATCTCCTTAGGTCCTCCTTCACCACTTTACCCAGGTCCCCAAAATTTAACTTCTGTAGCGAGGCCAGGTAAGGGGCTACCCGGACTCCCAGATAACGAAAACTGGACCTGGTCAAGCGAAAAGCCAACTTCCCCAGATTGGCTCCCGCCTCATGAGGCAATCCAGCAACCACCCCAAGAGGCGACACCAGGCCAACCCAAAATGGCCAACAGATCCCCCAAAACAACCAGACAATAAGTCCCCAGCAACCGTTAAAAAAATAAACCCCCTCCCAACACCACACCCAAACAACCAAGTAAACCACAAACAGGTCCCCAAATACCCCCCTCACCAAACTCAAACCACCAAATAACTATAACCCCCAAAACTCATACCTAATAAATCCCCATCATACAAGCCGCAGATAACCCCGCCTTTCATTTCCGTTGACTATCTAATCCAGCTAGCGGGGTAGCCTCCGCACATAGTACTATTCATAACCCCAAAATTCCAAAACACCTCAACCAACCCTCTGCCCAAAACCAACTTTATTAATTCCAAACTAAAGCAACATTAACAGTAAACAACACCCATCCCACCAACTCTCACAAATCAATTCTACATGTAAGGTTACAAAACAGCCCCATCTACACCCCTTCAACCATTGATAAGAAAGAAGACAGGCAGAAAAAACAAAATCCTCACCTACCTCCGAACAGACATCCCTCAACCCAGAAAAAATGCAATTCTTTCAACCCCAGTCCATTTCTTTGGATGAACATCTCAGCTTCCACTGGAGTCTTGAAGTGTTGTTCCTTATTCTCATAGGTCACCCGAAGGCGCATGGGGTAAACCACCCTAGCCTTATTGCCTCCTGGCCAGCTCTGCTCCAACATAGTGGTATATTCTCTCCTCATGGCTTTGACACTGCTATTCTGATGCTCCTTTGCCCATCGTAAAATTCATTATCTTGACAGCTGTGGAATCGCACAATAATCGCACAAGGTGGCTCACCAGCACGAGGCTTCTACCTCACCAACCTGTGGGCTCGATCCAGCTTGAGGGGGACCACCCCCGCCATCTTCCAGAGCAACTGCGCCATTAACTTTGTCAGGTTTGGGTCCTCCAGCAACTCGATCACCCCCAGATTCTGCCACCTTGACCGATTTCCAAGGTCATCCACCTTAGCCCTTAAAGTCTTATCAGCCACCACCGTTGCCATTTCGACCTCCAGGGAAGAGATCTGGTTGCTCTGCTTCGACAGAGCAACCCCACTTCTTGTAGCTCCGCACTTGCTGCTTCACCACCTCATCCATCTTAGCCAGGGCCCCTCGAAGAGAGGAAATCACTGCCTCGATCACCTTCTCATGGTCTCCCAAGACCTCTTACGCCAGTTTCTGCAGTTTCACTGCTAACATTCCAACGGTTAATGGGTGGCCCCTTGAAATGCAATCATCATCTCCGCTATTTTCTTCTCCACCAAGGCATTCGAAGCCTCCACTTTTGAAGCTTGCTTCTTCCTTCTTGTTGCCTAGTTCGGTACCAATTGTACATCCCCTTGTGGGACACTTCAACTTTAAAGTTTAAAAGATTTTGGATCCAATTTCCATCGCCAGCCGGGCAAAAAAGCTTAAACCATGTTTCTGGTGGGAGCCCCCACATGTGCATCATGGTGCGACCACTCCATTACACGATGCATCAAAAGTCCCTAAAAAGTCTTCTATGCCTGGGTCGGTTTGAAATTGTATGTACTGCCCAGCTTTTGCAAATAAGGCTTAGTGATCGGTGAGATACATTGGTGTTCTGTCACTCATGACACCAGTTTCACAGCTGATCTTTGGAAAAAGCCAAAGGCGAAGAAGTTGGTGGGGTTACTGGGATACGGGATGGAGTTGAGTTGTGGGCTTAGGTAAGGTGCTCTTTCCAAGGGCCAGTGCAGATGCGATGGGCCGAATGGCCTCCTTCTGCACTGTAAATTCTATGATTCTATTATAAGTTCCAGGTCACAGTGGCTTTGACAGCTACTGGCAGGGCATGCCAAGCAGTCTTGCAAGGTATAGGGTCCTCCCCTATCAGGGCACAAATCTCAATGGCCATCTGCCTTGATAGACAATGTCTCCCACAGTACTGATTCTTCACCATTTGTAGATAGTTTTGTTTTCAGCAGTATACCCTGTGCTGAGGTTATGGACTTCATGGTCTTCCTGCTCCTCATCGATTTCCTCTGCCTCCTCTTTCCCAGGGCATGGCCTCTGTGGCTGAGGATTTTGATCCTCATTGCCACTCGACCCAATATCTGAGAATTGTGCTCCCATTAACAGCTGCATTATTTGTGCTCAGCTGCAGATAAGGGATTGGCTGGTGACTGGTAAGTAGTTTTTTCTTTTATATTCCTTCAGGTGTTATCGTGAAGGGCGCAAAGGTTGCTGAGTGAGTGCTTGCTGAGAAGGGGAGTGAATAACAGGTAAGCTCTTTCTTTCTTTTTCTTTTTTTTTATCTAGGGGGATGGCAGGGGAGGTAGTGCAATGTTCCTCCTGCAGAATGTTTGAGGTGAGGGACGCCGACAGTGTCCCTACTGATTTCATCTGTGGGAAGTGCACCCATCTCCAGTTCCTCAGAAACCGCGTTAGGGAACTGGAGCTGGATGAATTTCGGATCATTCGGGAGGCAGAGGTGGTCATAGATAGAAGCTTCAGGGATGTAGTTACTCCGAAGAATAAAGATAGATGGGTGACGGTGAGAGGGGCTGGGAGGAAGCAGTCAGTACAGGGATTCCCTGTGGTCATTACCCTTTGTAACAAGTAGACCGCTTTGGATACTTACCAGGGGTAAGCCATGGGGTGCAGGTCTCTGGCACAGAGTCTGTCCCCGTTGCTCAGAAGGGAAGAGGGGAGATGAGTAGAGCATTAGTCCTTGGAGACTCCATAGTTAGGGGGATAGATAGGAGATTCTGTGGGAACAAGAGAGACTCGCGGTTGGTGTGTTGCCTCCCAGGTGTCAGGGTGCGTGATGTCTCGGATCGTGTTTTCGGGATCCTTAAGGAGAGGGGGAGCAGCCCCAAGTCGTGGTCCACATAGGTACCAACGACATAGGTAGGAAAAGGGATAGGGATGTAAGGCAGGAACTCAGGGAGCTAGGGTGGAAACTTAGATCTAGGACAAACAGAGTTATTATCTCTGGGTTGTTACCCGTGCCACGTGATAGCGAGATGAGGAATAGGGAGAGAGAGGAGTTGAACGCGTGGCTACAGGGATGGTGCAGGAGGGAGGGTTTCAGATTTCTGGATAACTGGGGCTCATTCTGGGGTCGGTGGTACCTCTACAAACGGGATGGTCTACACCTGGACCAGAGGGGTACCAATATCCTGGGGGGGAAATTTGCTAATGCTCTTCGGGAGGGTTTAAACTAGTTCAGCAGGGGCTTGGGAACCTGAATTGTAATTCCAGTATACAGGAGGTTGAGAGTAGTGAGGTCATGAGTAAGGTTTTAAAGTTGCAGGAGTGTACCGGCAGGCAGGAAGGTGGTTTAAAGTGTGTCTTCTTCAATGCCAGGAGCATCCGGAATAAGGTGGGTGAACTTGCGGCATGGGTTGGTACCTGGGACTTCGATGTTGTGGCCATTTCGGAGACACGGATAGAGCAGGGACAGGAATGGTTGTTGCAGGTGCCTGGGTTTAGATATTTCAGTAAGCTCAGGGAAGGTGGTAAAAGAGGAGGAGGGGTGGCATTGTTAGTCAAGGACAGTATTACGGTGGCAGAAAGGACGTTTGATGAGGACCCGTCAATTGAGGTAGTATGGGCTGAGGTTAGAAGCAGGAAAGGAGAGGTCACCCTGTTAGGGGTTTTCTATAGGCCTCCGAAAAGTTCCAGTGATGTAGAGGAAAGGATTGCAAAGATGATTCGGGATAGGAGAGAAAGCAACAGGGTAGTTGTTATGGGGGACTTTAACTTTCCAAATATTGACTGGAAACGCTATAGTTAGAGTACTTTAGATGGGTCCGTTTTTGTCCAATGTGTGCAGGAGGGTTTCCTGACACAGTATGTAGATAGGCCAACGAGAGGCGAGGCTGTATTGGATTTGGTACTGGGTAATGAACCAGGACAGGTGTTAGATTTGGAGGTAGGTGAGCACTTTGGTGATAGTGACCACAATTCGATTACGTTTACTTTAGTGATGGAAAGGGATAGGTATATACCGCAGGGCAAGAGTTATATCTGGGGGAAAGGCAATTATGATGCGATAAGGCAAGACTTAGGATGCATCGGATGGAGAGGAAGACTGCAGGGGATGGGCACAATGGAAATGTGGAGCTTGTTCAAGGAACAGCTACTGCGTGTCCTTGATAAGTATGTGCCTGTCAGGCAGGGAGGAAGTAGTTGAGTGAGGGAACCGTGGTTTACTAAAGCAGTCAAAACACTTGTCAAGAGGAAGGAGACTTATGTAAAGATGAGACATAAAGGTTCAGTTAGGGCGCTCGAGAGTTACAAGTTAGCTAGGAAGGACCTAAAGAGAGAGCTAAGAAGAGCCAGGAGGGGACATGTGAAGTCTTTGGCAGGTAGGATCAAGGATAACCCTAAAGCTTTCTATAGATATGTCAGGAATAAAAGAATAACTAGGGAAAGAGTAGGGCCAGTCAAGGACAATAGTGGGAAGTTGTGCTTGGAGTCCGAGGAGATAGGAGAGGTGCTAAATGAATTTTTTTCGTCAGTATTCACACAGGAAAAAGACAATGTTGTCGAGGAGAATACTGAGATTCAGGCTACTAGACTAGAAGGGCTTGAGGTCCATAAGGAGGAGGTGTTAACAATTCTGGAAAGGGTGAAAATAGATAAGTCCCCTGGGCCGGATGGGATGTATCCTAGGATTCTTTGGGAAGCTAGGGAGGAGATTGCTGAGCCTTTGGCTTTGATCTTTAAGTCATCTTTGTCAACAGGAATAGTGCCAGAAGACTGGAGGATAGCAAAGGTTGTCCCCTTGTTTAAGAAGGGGAGTAGAGACAACCCCGGTAACTATAGACCAGTGAGCCTTACTTCTGTTGTGGGCAAAATCTTGGAAAGGTTTATAAGAGATAGGGTGTATAATCATCTGGAAAGGAATAATTTGATTAGACATAGTCAACATGGTTTCGTGAAGGGTAGGACGTGCCTCACAAACCTTATTGAGTTCTTTGAGAAGGTGACCAAACAGGTGGATGAGGGTAAAGCAGTTGATGTGGTGTATATGGATTTCAGTAAAGCGTTTGATAAGGTTCCCCACGGTAGGCTACTGCAGAAAATACGGAAGCATGGGATTCAGGGAGATTTAGCAGTTTGGATCACAAATTGGCTAGCTGGAAGAAGACAAAGGGTGGTGGTTGATGGGAAATGTTCAGACTGGAGTCCAGTTACTAGTGGTGTACCACAAGGATCTGTTTTGGGGCCACTGCTGTTTGTCATTTTTATAAATGACCTGGAGGAGGGCGTAGAAGGATGGGTGAGTAAATTTGCAGATGACACTAAAATCGGTGGAGTTGTGGACAGTGTGGAAGGATGTTACAAGTTACAGAAGGACATAGATAAGCTGCAGCGCTGGGCTGAGAGGTGGCAAATGGAGTTTAATGCAGAAAAGTGTGAGGTGATTCATTTTGGAAGGAATAACAGGAAGACAGAGTACTGGGCTAATGGTAAGATTCTTGGCAGTATGGATGAGCAGAGAGATCTCGGTGTCCATGTACATAGATCCCGGAAAGTTGCTGCCCAGGTTGAGAGGGTTGTTAAGAAGGCGTACGGTGTGTTAGCTTTTATTGGTCGAGGGACTGAGTTTCGGAGCCATGAGGTCATGTTGCAGCTGTACAAAACTCTGGTGCGGCCACATTTAGAGTATTGCGTGCAATTCTGGTCACCGCATTATAGGAAGGATGTGGAAGCATTGGAAAGGGTGCAGAGGAGATTTACCAGAATGTTGCCTGGTATGGAGGGAAGATCTTATGAGGAAAGGACTTGAGGCTGTTTTCGTTAGAGAGAAGGTGGTTAAGAGGTGACTTAATTGAGGCATACAAGATGATCAGAGGATTGGATAGGGTGGACAGTGAGAACCTTTTTCCTCGGATGGTGATGTCTAGCACGAGGGGACATAACTTTAAATTGAGGGTAGATAGATATAAGACAGACGCAGAGGTAGGTTCTTTACTCAGAGAGTAGTAAGGGTGTGGAGTGCCCTGCCTGCAACAGTAGTGGACTCGCCAACACTAAGGGTATTCAAATGGTCATTGGATAGACATATGGACGATAAGGGAATAGTGTAAATGGGCTTTAGAGTGGTTTCACAGGTCGGCGCAACATCGAGGGCTGAAGGGCCTGTACTGCGCTGTAATGTTCTATGTTCTATAATAATGTCTGAAACTCTAACCCCTTCCTCTTATGTACTCGCAACGCCAGAAGAGTCACAACACCTTGCACTGCCTAAGTGCGTAAAGACCATCCTCCTCACAATGTCTACACAACCCATTGCATCTGTGTCAGTGCCTGAATGTCCCCCTTAGCAGTGCTTCATTTTATGAACCCAATCTAATATAATGTTATAGCCATGATTGGCTCCTGGCCGTGTTGCTACCTCCATTCATCTGGTCTATCCCTGATCCAGCCTGCAACGCTTACGTCCCCACCAAAATTCCAAACTGGCCCTTACTGAGCTAACAATGAGCTTGGTAACAGGATTAATTGGTCTCACTCCCAAAACAGGCAGGTTTTTAGGCCGGTTATCATTTCTACTGAGGAAATTTACTGCCAGTAGGAATGGTGATGTGAAACCAACATGCTGCCCGGCAGTGCTTTTCTTTGTGGCTGCCTGTTTCCATTTCCATCCATCAAGTTTATACAGTCAAAAGCAGAGAGTAGCAAATGCAACCAAAAAATTGGTCAGAGGTAGATTTTAATTTAGGAGAGGGACGAGAAGGGATCTCAATTGATATTGGCTGGACACACCATTTCCTCATTCTGGCTCTGCGATCCTCCTCTTGGCTGGTTTGGGTATGGGGTTTTACTCTGTCTCTGAAATGCCCCCTTCCCCTAAATTGCTTTAAACTACTCTTTCTTTTTTCTAGGGCAGCACGGTAGCATTGTGGTTAGCACAATTGCTTCACAGCTCCAGGGTCCCAGGTTCGATTCCCGGCTTGGGTCACTGTCTGTGCGGAGTCTGCACATTCTCCCCGTGAGAGCGTGGGTTTCCTCCAGGTGCTCCGGTTTCCTCCCACAGTCCAAAGATGTGCAGGTTAGGTGAATTGGCCATGCTAAATTGCCCATAGTGTCCAAAATTGCCCTTAGTGTTGGGTGAAGTTACTGGGTTATGGGGATACGGTGGAGGTGTGGACCTTGGGTGGGGTGCTCTTTCCAAGAGTCGGTGCAGACTCGATGGGCCGAATAGCCTCCTTCTGCACTGTAAATTCTATGATCAATGACCTCCTGACCTTGTGGCCACCTGCAACAAGATACTCAACTGAGTTGTGCAGGAGCTGGATTCATCCACACGGTACATGTCATCCAGAATGGAAGTTCCCCATCAGCCTACACTCTATGCAGAAAACATCACTGCAAGATGGGAGTCAGTTTGTATGTTTGGCTTCAACCAGCAAGAGCACAGACAGAAATTCCATGTCACTTGAAAGACTGAAGAATTGTGCACTGGCAAAGAACTGCTACTATGTTTGACATTTATAATCCAAAAGATGGGTTTACAGAGGTTACTTAATAGAAATAACTAATGTCATGAATATATGGTTGTTATCTGAATTCTACTCTTCCTATCACTCTGCTCGAGATTGGCTCCTGGAATGAGGAACTTCGTTCTGAAACAGGAGTGGAGAAATTAGGACGGTTTCTCTTTGAGAAAAGAAGGCTGAGAAGGGATTTTGTAGTTATTCAAAATCATGGGGATCTGAAAGAATGAATAGCAATAAACTGTTCCCACTGGTGAAAGGATCAAGAATGAGAGGGCACAGATTTAGAGCAATTTGTAAAAGAAGCAATCGTGATATGAGGAAAAACTTGTCCACTGAGCAAGTGGCCAAGGTCTGGAATGCTCTATCTGAGTCTGTGGTGGAGACAGGTTCAATTGAGGCATTCAAAAGTGAATTGGACTGTTATTTTAAAAGGAAGAATGTGCAGGATTACAGGGAGAAGGTGAAAGAATGGAACTAGAGGAGTTGCTCATTTGGAGCGCTGGTGCAGACATGATGGGCCAAATGGCCTCCTGCACTGCAAAATTCTGTGAATTCTATATGAAACAAACCTAATCGTCAGCAAATAGTTTAATTTTGCACACTCAATCATGGCTCGCATCCTGCAGAGTGTACCTACACATTGATTGCAGTGACTCAAGAAGGCTACTCACCAGCACCTTCTCAATGATGGACAATAAATGCTGGCCTTGCCATTGACACCCACATTCCATTCAACAACAACATAAACAGCAAGATGGAATTTACAAAATCATTTAATTAATGTAGGAGAGTTAATGTAAATTAATTCGCACCATTATTTCATAATCAATGTTTAAGAATACATACTAAAATACAAACTCTCAACTTGAACTTTACATATAATATTCACGAATCATACCTGTTTCAACAATTTTTTCTACTGTGCAAGTTATTGTAAATTCTTTCTTGTGAGCCGGACCGGATTCTTCAGCAACGCTGTAATCTGGAAGTCTCCATCCTTTCTGCACAACCAATTCCTAGTAAACCATAGGTTAGTAGTCTGACTGTACAATTCTCAGAAACCCTGACCTAGTTGCTACTGGAATGAATTACTGAAGATAAGGACGTAAAAAATGGGAACAGGAGCAAGTCATTCAACGCTTCGAGCCTGTTTTGCCATGGCTGATCTACCTCAAGTCCACTTTCCCACACCAACCCCATATCTCTGTCTTCTAGAATCAAAAAATCTGTTGATTTAGGTTTTCATTATGGCCAATGACTGAACATCCCCAGCCCTCTAGGTAGAAAGTTCCACAAACTTTTTAATGAAGGAATTTCTCATCTGTGGAGGCAGGGGCGGAATGTTGTGAAGTCTGTTACCTCTGGAGGTAGTTCAGTGGCAGCACAGAGGTATGCAAGTGCCAAAGCAGGCTGCTTAGACTGCCTCTGTTCTCTGGGATTTCACACAAGTTATATTAAAGGTTATTAGGCCCTCTAGACCTCACGCCTCAATCCCCATACCTCCTCCATGTCCCCATATCCCCCATGCTGCCTTCTTGCCCCCTCAATTCCCCATGGCCCTCCATACCATCTCCAGGTGTTCTCTGAAACCACTCACCAGTATAGAATGTGAGCAGACCTCAGGATATCATTTAAATGGATATTTACTTTTTAAACTTCTAATTCAAACACACCATACTAAAAATAACTTCACTTCAAAAAGTAATGTAAAAAATCTAACCCTCTCAAGTGATCAATCTATTGTACAAACAAGTTTTCACGAAGCACATCATCCTTTAATAGCTTCTTAAAGTTGTCAATCAAAATGTCCATACAGTCCGTGCTGAGATAAATAGTTCTGAACTTTTAAAACTCAACAAAACTTCCAGAATATGCTCAGCTATTAAAACAAACTTCAACTCACAATGGTGCCTATTGAAATTGCAAACACAGATAGCTGCATTTTTTAAGCTACACAGATGGCCAGTTAATAAATGCACTGGTGTAGTTTTTCATTTTCTAACTGATAACTGAAGTTTTTTTTCTTACTTTTAAATGGCTTTGGACATTTAAATCACTTCCGATTATTATATTAGAGATTCCAAGCAGAATTTTCTTCAATTTTTAATGCAGAGGAGCACTTTTCACAGGAGGAAAAACATATATGTCAACAGTTTGCACAATGCTCATCAATGTAGTAGTCAACTTACCAGAGCCCAGTGATCAATTACTAAAGTAAAAACACAACTTGGATAACACAGCATCTAACATGAAACTGAAAGAACAGATGGTTGCTTCTTTATTTAAAGCCTGTTAATGAAGGAATTACAGGAGCAGGTGATTTTATTTTTTGGTTCCCCACTTGGAACAGTGGTTGACAACTCCTGTGGTGCCATTCACACATCTCCTAACAAAATTGGCCTGACTCCATGAAAATAGTAGGGCTATAAAATGCACGCCCCTGCAATGAATTAGGCAAGGGTGGAATTGCTGAGCAGGGAGTGGATACTATACCCAAATCCCACATGATGGGAATGAGGGAAAGAATCCCAGAATAGGTCCCACCTGCCATTTATAAATCCTACGCCTCCGTTCTGACATAGGCGTGTAAAGTTAATGCGCACAGGATTGTGGGTCGTGTCTTAAGATGGATCGGAAGCTGATTAGCAGACAGGAAGCAAAAAGTTGGAATAAATGGGTCTTATTCCGATTGGCAGGCAGTGAGTAATGGGGTACCGCAGGGATCTGTGCTATTCACATTATATATTAATGATTTGGATGAGGGAACTAAAAGTATTAGTCTCCAAATTTGCAGATGATACAAAGTTGGGTGGGAGGGTGAGCTGTGAGGAGGATGCAGAGATGCTTCAGCATGATTTGGACAGGCTGAGTGAGTGGGCACATGCACGGCAGATGCAGTATTATGTAGATAAACGTGAGGTTATCCACTTCAGTAGCAAAAATAGGAAGACATATTATTTGAATGGGTGTAAACTGAGAGAGGTGGATACTCAGCATCTGATGAGAGACTAAGTCGGTTAGGATAAGAGTGAGAGGGAATCTCATAGAAATTTATAAAAGTCTAACAGGATTAGACAGGGTAGATTCAAAAAGAATGTTCCCAATGGTGGGGGTGTCCAGAACTAGAGGTCATAGTTTGAGGATAAGGAGGAAATATTTTAGGACTGAGGAGAGGAGAAATTTCTTCACCCAGAGTGGTGGTGGATCTGTGGAATTTACTATCACAAGAAGTAGTTGAGGCGAAAACTTAAAGAAGTCAGATACAGCTCTTGGGGATAAAGGGTTCAAGGGATATAGAGGGGGGGGGGGGGGGGGGGGGGGGAGGAGACTGGATCAGGGTATTGAATTTGATGATCATAATGAATGGCAGAGCAGGCCCGAATGCTTCTATTTTCAATGTATGTCTCTTTGAATGCATATCCCGGTCTGGGATACCATTTGCTTTCCTAACTACGTGCTGTTACCTGCATGTTAACTTTTAGTGGTTCTTATGCATGGACACCCAAGTGCCTCTGAATGCCAACATTTCCCAGTCTCCCACCATTTTAAAAAAAACATTGTTTATTTTCCTTCCAATGTAAATAACTTCACCCTTTCCCATATTATACCCCATCTGCCATGTTCTTGCTCACTGGCTCAACTTGTTCACATCCCTTTGCAGTCTTTTTACTTCCTCCCAAATTATTTTCCCACCAAACTTGGTTCTCTCAGCAAATTTGGATATACTACCCTCAGTCCCCTAATTTAAGTCATCAAAATACTTTGTAAATAGCTGATAGGGGCAGCACGGTAGCATACTGGTTAGCACAGTAGCTTCACAGCTCCAGGGTCCCAGATTCGATACCCGGATTGGGTCACTGTCTGTGCGGAGTCTGCACATTCTCACCGTGTGTGTGGGGGTTTCCTCCGGGTGCTCCGGTTTCCCCCCACAGTCCAAAGATGTGCAGGTTAGGTGGATTGGCCATGCTAAATTGCCTTTAGTGTCCAAAAAGGTTGGGTGGGGTTACTGGGTTACAGGGATAGGTTGGAAGTGTGGGCTGAAGTGGGGTGTTCTTTCCAAGGGCCGGTGCAGACTTGATGGGCCGAACGTTTCTGTTTTCTGTCCATTAACCAATCCTCAGTTGATGCTAATATGCTACCCCCAATCCGATGAGCCTTAATTTTGTCCAATATAGTCTTGTGTGATATGCTGGTGAATGCTTTTCAAAAATCCAAATACACTGGTTTCCCCTTATCTACACTGCTAGTTACAGCCTCAAAAAAAACCAGATTAATCAAACAATTTCCATTTCATTTGAATCTGTCTAATTTTATTATCATTCTCTAGTGCTCGATTACTATGTGCCTAATAATATATTATTTTGCTGATATTGATCTCAGACTAATTGGTCAATTGTTCAGTTTCCCTCTTCCTCGAATAATGGATGTATATTTGTCACTCCCAAATCATGGAAAGTGTTGCAGGGAATAATGAAAGAAGAGAAAAAAAAAAAAAAAAAAAAAAAAAAAAAAAAAAAAAAAAAAAAAAAAAAAAAAAAAAAAATCGATATATCTACTATACCTAGAGTGACTCTTTTAAAGCCCTGGCCGACAGGTCCAGAAAATTTGTTGATTTTAGGTTCCATTAATTTCTCCAACACTATGTTTTTTCTGAATATCAATGATGTTCCTCATTTAAACTAGGCCTCTGGCTTTTCCACTATTCCTGAAATTTATTTTTTTGTGTCTTTTGCCACAAAATCAGATGGAAAAGTATTTTAATGTCTCTACCAGTTCCTTATTCTCCATTATTATTTTTGTGTCTTTGCCTTTAAGGGACTTGCATTAACTTTTGTAATAAGAATTTTCACAATCTGTTTTTATGGACTGAACGTTTAATGACGAGGCAGATCCTGAGGCTGGCAAATCAACAATTTGCAACCATCAGTCAGAATGCAAGTCTGCCACCATGATCGTGTCTCCAGACAATTTTCACTGAGGCTGGATCAATGGAGATGTGTCGAGAGTGGCTGAGGGGTTTTTGGAATGGGGTTGGTGGCAGGGGCTGGGGACAGGGTGTAGGTCCCACCCGGGAGGTAGGGCCGGGGCCATCTTGAATGGACGGCGGACCCAAGATGTTGGCGGGGGGCAGGGATGCCCTGTGGGTAGGTTATGGCTGATAAGGAGGCATGGGGGTGAGACACCCCAGTCCGAATGGTGATGTGGAATATACGGTGATTGTGTGGTGCAGTGAAGAGGGCAAGAATCTTTTTGTATTTGAAGAGCTTGACTGGTGATGTGGTGCGGCTGCAGGAGACCATCTGAGGGTGAAGGACCAGGTATGGCTTCGGAGTGGTTGGGAGTCAGGTGTTCTGCTCCAGCTTTGATAGCAGGGCCCAGGGCTAACAATACTAGTGAGTAAGAGGGTTAGATTCCAAATGAAGCAGGTGATGGCTGATCACGGGGGCAGATACGTTATAGTTAAGGGCACTTTGGAGGGGAGGTCAGTGGTCTTGGTTAGCCTGTATGCTCCAAACTGGAATGAAGTGGGGTTTATGAAGAGGATGTTGGCGGCAATTCCGGGCTTGGACATGATCAATTGGTTTTAGGTGGGGACCTAAATACGGTGTTGAACCCTAGGATTGGATTGGTCGAAGCCGTGCTCATTGATTTCTTCCGGGGAGGGCGGGGGCGCGGACTTATGGCGGTTCCAGCACACTGGGGAGTAAGGAGTACTCTTTTTTTCTCTCCAGCGCATAATGTATTTTCGTGGATCGATTTCTTTGTCGCGGGGAGGACGTTGCTGCCAGGTGTGAGGAAAGCTGAATATTCGGCTATTGCCATTTCAGATCATGCACCACCATGTGGTCTTGGAGAGGGGGCCGGCAGAGGCCGACATGGCGGATGGACGTGGGGTTATTGGCGGAGTTGGGTTTCTATGGGAGAATGGCAGCAGTCGTAGACGATTATGTTAGGTTCAATAACAACAGGGAGATCTCGACGTTGATGGGGAGGCGTTGAAAAAGCGGTGGTGCAGGGTGTAAGGCACAGGGAGACCAGGGAGGAATGCCAGCGGTTGGTGTAAAAATTTTGTAAGTAGACAGGAAGTACGCAGAGGATCCCATGCCTGAGTCGTTGGTTAGCAGGAAGGAGTTGCAGAAGAGGTTTGATCTTTTGTTCTCAGGGAAAGCGGTACGCCAGATGAGGCGGACAAAGGAGCGGTGTACGCATATGGGGAGAAGGCCAGTCGTTTGTTGGCGGGCCAGCTCAGACATCAGGCGGCCTCCCAGGAAATTGTTCAGGTTCAGGATGGAGTATGGAGGTTGGTGTCTGCGCCAGAGCAGGTGAAAACGGTATTTACAGACCGCTACAAGAAATTGCTAGGTTAGAGAACCCGGGGAATGAGTTTAATATGTTACATTTTAGGAGGGATTGGAGTGTCTTGCGCGGGGGGGGGAGGGCCGGGTTGGAGAAGCCAGTGGGAGGTGCGGACGGCGATTGGGGAAATGCAGACGGGGAATGCGCTGGGAAAGGATGAGTTCCCGCTGGAATTTTGTAAGACGTTTGTAGACAAGTTGGCATTGTTGCTGGTGGGGATGTTCGAAGATGCGGTGGTGAGGGGTGTGCTTCCAGAGACGATGGACAGGCGTCTATTTTGCTTTTGTTAAACAAAGATAATGACCTAGTGGGTGTGAGTCATATCGGTCGATATCCTTGTTAAATATGGACACCAAGGTATTGCCGCTTAGGCTGGAGGAGTGCCTCCTGCAGGTAGTCAGGCATTTGTTTTTTGCACTTCGGGGGTGGGGGGGGGGGGGGCCTTAAGTTTCTGTATAAAATGTTGTAAATGTAACTAAAATACTTTTCTTTCTAAAAAAAAAGGTACACCACACACTATTAGTGCAAATTTGGCATGAGCAGTCAATATGGAAATTAATCTCACTTCTGGTTAGATGCACCTAGCACTGTTGCTTCACAGCACCAGGGTCTCAGGTTCAATTCACGGCTTGGGTCACTGTCTGTGCGGATTCTGTACGTTCTCCCTGTGTCTGCGTGGGTTTCCTCCGGGTGCTCCGGTTTCCTCCCACATTTTCCTCCCCCATGTCCCAAAAGACGTGCTGTTAGGTGAATTGGACATTCTGAATTCTCCCTCAGTGTACCCGAACAGGTGCCAGAATGTGGCAACTCAGGGGCTTTTCACAGTAACTTCATTGCAGTGTTAATGTAAGTCTACTTGTGACAATAAATATTATTAGAATTTCCTGATTTACACCTTGCCTGACACTACAACTGCTGTAATAATTCCAAATGAATTACACCAAAAAATACCAATGTAGTCACAGAGCAAACAGATTACAATTAAAACCACAAATTATATGAAAGAAAGAGGACTATCCTCATCTCACCTGAAGTGTACCAATAGGGTTGGGAGGATTGTGTGGCTGCTTTGAGGAGGTAATGGGTTCAGAATTTGGCAAAGCATAGCTGAAAAGAAAGTAACTGATATATGTATTTCATAAAACATCCAGTCCAGGAATAAAGCATTACGGTACTTTATTTCTTTTTAAAACATTTTGATCTCTTGTACTGTTAAAAGCAAAACCATTCAATAAATAGAAATGTGCTCTGCATTTGGTCAGGTGCTAACTGCATTGTAAGAATGTGTAAATTAAGTATCAAACAGTTTATGAAATCTAGCAGCCTGCTCACCTTATGGCATCACATACAAACTCTTGCAGAGTTCCTCCATTCAGAACATTAAGAACAGCTGCTGCTGCTTTGTGTTTTGCAGCCTTCTTGCTTTGACCCTGGCCTATAACCAAGGAAAATATTAAATTATCTATTTGGGACGGAAACATTTGACTATAGTTTTTTTTTTTTAAATCAAACTATTAGGATGTTGATATTATACTAAAAACATATACCATTGAAACATTAGATGAACAGCAACGGTTACATCCATCTATTCTGGATGCATACAATGTAGACAAAGCCCAAAATTTGATTAAAAGGTGGACAAAGCATGAACATATCTGTATTTATACTTTGTATCAATATCACACGTATGCAATTAATTATACTATAGTTGATTGTGAGACGATTTACATGTTCATCCTGTTATTCTTTCACTTCCAATGAATTCTAAATGCCTGGATTTGGAGCGATAAGTAACGTGGGTTCTAATATTAAAAGTCACAGGGTGGGATTTTCTGGCTCCATTTGCCGCTGGGATTGTCTGGTCCCGCCAGCTGGACTTCTGGGCCACTCGTAGTGGGTCCCGTCATGACGGGTCAGAAAACCCCAGCCATTGTTTAGTTTGCCCATGATTTAATAATACAATTAGTTAGAGTGGTCATCTACACTATTTGCAAGTGATGGAATGGTGAAATCAATATTTGATTACATACCTGCAGCTTCAATCAAACAGCTAGAAAGGCTAATTAGTACTAGAATACTGTGTATATACAAATTAACATCAGTACCGCCTTATTTTTGGTCGAAACAATGCAACGAAAGAACTGGTATCAAGTTACCAAAACTTGGGGGGAACAAAATTATAAAACAATTGGCACAATGACGAAAAGCAAGCTTAATCCTGTGTACTGTAACCATTCTATAAAACCATAAGCCTACTCAATACCTGAACTACAGATTTTTCCTGAACAACTAATCCTCCCATCATCCCTTTCCCCTTAACTTGCTTCCAACACCCACATTTGAAGAGTCTACTTCAGTGACAAGAAACATATACAACAAAAGCTTTACCACATTAGGTTTTCAGAACCCCAGGAAAGATTCCTCATTTCAGTCTTAAATGGAAGACCACTTAGTTTTAAACTGTGCCCTCTAGTTCTGCATTCCCCCATGAAAAGAAACATCATCACAGCACCTACGCTATCATTGCCCTTCAGAATCTCATGTATCTTATATGAGGTCTGAAGCTGGGCATGTGTTTTGCATCCAAAACCTTCCAGACCTGTAAAAAAGGCCACATGAAAGTGGCAAGGGATTACCAGTAAGGCAGAGGAAAATTATTTTCCAGCAAAAAAAACAAAACAAGATCAGTATTTCAAGACCTGCTTCTCACTTCCATTGGGATGTGAAAAATCTGCACCCCCACCCTCTGAAAGTGGCATTTTCGCCTATCATGTTGACATATACAAAAGTGTCAGTCCAGTATTGAAGTCAGAGCTTAGGTTGAAGTATAGCTGATTGAAATACTGCTTGTTTTAACAAGATGTTGGCACTGACTACTGACAATGGAGATCCCATAGCAGCACCATTTATTTGTTTGAATTTGAACTTCACCTTTAGAATGGTGTTGAGTTTAGGCACATCAATAGAAGATTGTGAATTTAGTCCAATGACATCACAGTTCTATTGAATAAAGAGATATCAACTTCCAAACATTGTCTGATAAGACAAGCATCTTGGAACAGGGACAGTGGTGAAGAGTGACACAATGTTGAAACTTCACTGTGTCTGATGAGTTGCTTGACGTTTGCTGTTTTTAAGAAATGTTTTAAGAATTGGAGACATGGTCTATATATTTTCCCATTAGTGGGGAAACAATCCCACAGCTGACACCTGACACTAGTTTCACGTAACATCGAACGTATCCATCATGCAATGGCACACAAGACATTAACCGACCAATCGCACACCGTCCCCCAAGACAGCCACCTTTTCATCAATGACATCTGGCTACCCGTACTCAAGCAACACATTCCATCCATTCTGCAGTCGACCAATCAGAAGCAAGAATGTTCATATGTACTGATCTACTGCAAGCACAATAGCCTGCCCAATCAGTAGTGCAATCCCACCCATATTCCCATCCTCCACTTTATACAACCTCTTGCACCCATTCAGCTCATTCCTCAAGATATCAGGCAGAATATACTGTCTGAAGTGTTCAGGCCCACCAGTTCTTCTAATGGACTCTTAATGGAGTCACATTAGCACTTCTGGGGCGTCATTCTCCGACCCCCAGAGGGTCGGAGAATGGCCGTTGGCCGCCGTGAATCCCGCCCCCGCCCCCGCCGAAGTCTCCGAAGGGAGAAAAGTCGGCGGGGCGTTAATGGCGCCGCTGCCGCGGAGAATGTCACGGGTCTGCGCAAGGCAGCCGATTTTCGGCCTGCCGATATTCTCCCTTCCGGATGGGCCGAAGTCCCGTCGACGTGATGACCGTTCACGTCGACGTGAATCAAACCTCCTTTTCATCGGCGTGACCCGGTGCTCCAGGCTCACGCCGACCAGCGTGGAGGTGAGTGACGGCCTGGGGGGTTGGCTCTGGGCAGGCAATGGCGTGGCCGCAGTCTGATTGCGTGAGGAGAGGTGTGTCTCGGGTTGTGTGTGTGTGTGTGTGTGCGGCGGGGGGGGGGGGGGGTTGGTTAGAGTAGGCTGGGCTCCGGGGGAATGCCGGGAGGGGGTCCGTGCCGGGGTGGGAGGTTGGGGGGGGGGGGGGTCCGTGCCGGGGTGGAGGTTGGGGGGGGTCCGTGCTGGGGTGGAGGTTGGGGGGGGGGGTCCGTGCTGGGGCTGAGGTTGGGCGGGGGGTCCGTGCTGGGGTGGAGGTTGGGGGGGGGGGGGGGGTCCGTGCCGTGCCGGGGTGGAGGTTGGGGGGGGTCCGTGCTGGGGTGGGGGTTGGGGGTCCGTGCTGGGGTGGAGGTTGGGGGGGGTCCGTGCTGGGGTGGAGGTTGGGGGGGGGGGGGGGTCCGTGCCGTGCCGGGGTGGAGGTTGGGGGGGGGGGGTCCGTGCCGTGCCGGGGTGGAGGTGGGGGGGGGGGGGGTCCGTGCCGTGCCGGGGTGGAGGTTGGGGGGGGGTCCGTGCCGTGCCGGGGTGGAGGTTGGGGGGGGGGGGGGTCCCGTGCCGTGCCGGGGTGGAGGTTGGGGGGGGGTCCGTGCCGTGCCGGGGTGGAGGTTGGGGGGGGGTTCGTGCCGGGGTGGAGGTTGGGGGGGGGGGGGGTCCGTGCTGGGGTGGAGGTTGGGGGGGGGGGGGTCCGTGCCGGGGTGGAGGTTGGGGTCCGTGCCGTGCCGGGGTGGAGGTTGGGGGGGGGGGGGGTCCGTGCTGGGGTGGAGGTTGGGGGGGGGTCCGTGCCGGGGTGGAGGTTGGGGGGGGGGGGGGGGGGGGGGTCCGTGCTGGGGTGGAGGTTGGGGGGGGGGGGGTCCGTGCTGGGGTGGAGGTTGAGGGGGGGTTCCGTGCCGTGCCGGGGTGGAGGTTGGGGGGGGTCCGTGCTGGGGTGGAGGTTGGGGGGGGGTCCGTGCTGGGGTGGAGGTTGGGGGGGGGTCCGTGCCGTGCCGGGGTGGAGGTTGGGGGGGGGTCCGTGCCGTGCCGGGGTGGAGCTTGGGGGTTGGGGGGGGGGTCCGTGCTGGGGTGGAGGTTGGGGGGGGGTCCGTGCCGAGGAGGGGGGTGGGAGGGCAAGTGAGTTGGTCCACCTGGCCAGGTGCCAAGCCTCCAACAGTTGGACCCATGCGGTCCATGCCACCTGGCTGGGGGGTGGAGGGGATATGGGCAATGATGACATGTCGTCGTTCCCCCTCCCCCCCCATCAGGCCGTCATGTTTTCAGATCATCCAGCGATGTTGGCCGCCGTGGTAGCAGCCGCTCATGTCTATGTTGCCCTGGATGAGGAGGAGGAGGAGGAGGAGGAGGAGGAGCGTGCCAGAGAGGCGGCGCAGGCTGCCGCAGAGGGGCAGGTGGCAGCCGCCCAGGCTGGAGGGACACCTGACCGACAGGACGAGGAGGGGGAGGAGGACGTCGCGGCCCCACGGCAACGGAGGCACCCGAGGGCGCCCCGTGTGTACCGGCCCCGGCAGTCATACCAGGACCTCACGGACCGGGAATGCAGGAGGAGACTCCGGATGAGCCGGGAAACCCGTGGCACACATCTGCCACCTGCTGGCACACCTGTCACCGCGTAGCACTGGCGGGGGACACCCTCTCCCGTGTCCGTCAAGGTTACGGTGGCCCTGAACTTTTATGCAACGGGGTCATTCCAGGCACCGAGTGGGGACCTGTCCGGCATATCGCAGACATCGGTGCACCGGTGCATCCGGGCAGTGACAGATGCCCTATATGCCATGGCGCACCCCTACATCCGCTTCCCCGTGGACCGGGCCAGCCAAGATGCCCGGGCCGTGGGCTTCTCTGCCGTTGCCGGGTTCCCCATGGTCCAGGGCGCGATCGATGGGATGCACGTCGCCGTGCGGCCACCTGCAGATAACAGGGCCGTGTTCACTAATAGGTAGGGGACCTATTCGATGAACGTACAGGTGGTCTGCGACCACCGCATGATGATCCTGCACGTCTGCGCCCGTCACCCAGGCAGCGTACACGACTCATTCGTGTTGTCGCGGTCATCCATCCCCGGCATGTACGAGGGACGCCATCCCCGGCTGAGGGGCTGGTTGCTGGGCGACAGGGGCTACCCCATTGCGATCGTGGCTGATGACGCCTATACGGAGGCCACGCAAATGAGGCGGAGAACCGCTACAATGATGCCCATGTAGCGACAAGGGGAGTGATCGAGAGGTGCTTTGGTGTGCTGAAGATGCGTTTCAGGTGCCTGGACCTCTCTGGGGGCGCCCTCCAGTATCGGTCAGATAGGGTCGGCCGCATCATTGTGGTGTGCTGCGTCTTGCACAACATAGCCCAGCAGAGGGGCGATGTGCCGCAGGCAGAGGGAGGGCGGAGTGGAGGAGCAGCAGGAAAAGGTCCAGTCCACCCCAGATGAGGGGGATGGAGGGAATGGTCAGGGCAGACGGGGTAGACACAGGCGGGTGGCTGTCCACCGTTACCGGCTGGCCCAGCGGGCACGGGACAGACTGATAGACGCCCGCTTCACTGACTAGATGGGCGTGGGAATCGGGTAGTATGGCCACAGACCGCACACCCATGGCAACAGCCGACCACCCACACCCCCCCCACCCATCCACCCACCCAGCACCCTCACCCCCCCTCCCCAACCACATGCACACCACCCACCCCCCCCCCCCCCCCCCCCCCCCCCCCCCCCCATTGCCGATCCACCTGCGGCACAACGGGCCGGGCTCACACAGTTGCGGGTGGACGCGTGTCTATCGCAGGCCATGGAGGATGATGACAACCCGCCCTGCGATGAGCTCCTGGCTCGACATCGTTGGACTATGTCTGACCCATGGCCACAGTACCACCATCCACCCGGACCATCCCTGCATGCGGCTGTGACACTGCAGCGCACGGTCCCGTCCTCTGCCCGGGGGATGTTGATGGCGGCCCAGGGGGAAGGGGGCAGACTCACCTGGGGCTGAGGTAAGACCACCCCTCACACACACACTTGCGCTCAACTTACATGACACCCCCGCACACTTTGGACAGAGCACAAAGGCAGCTTCGGTAGGTGTAACATTGACTTTAATAACCAAAGGAGTTCATGCACGTGCCCTAGCCCCTAAAACTCATCTGTGCCCTGCACCCGTGCCAACTTACTCAGTGTCTAATTGTTTGGCCTTACGGGCCCTTTGACTACGTCTACGTGGTTCCCCAGGCGGTACAGCAGAACTGGAGGTGGACTCCTGTGATTCCTGCCCTCTGACACTGGATCCCTTTGGCGGCCGTTTCCTGGGGCGTCCTGGCCTAGATGGGCCAGGCTGCGGCCCCGGGCGACTGGGATGGCGAGCTGCCAGCCTGTCCTGCCCGTTGTCCACCCGATGCACCTGGGACGGAAGGGGGGGGGGGGGGGGGGGGGGGTCCGAGGTGTCGCGGTATACCGGGACCTCCCCTACAGAGGGAGCCGGGACAGACCACACCACCTCCTCCTCCCTCGGGGTGCCCGATGGCCCCCAGGCCTCTACATGGGTGGGGGATACGAACGGACCTGGCCATCCGACGCCCCCCCCGACATCTGGCGCTGCCAGTCCTGGAGGCCCGTGCTGGTATCGACAGGGGTCTGCAGGTTTGCAGCCATGGAGCCCAGGGGGTTGGCAAACCCTGTCTGTGACAGTGCGACACCGGCTCGCACATGGCACACTGGCGCCGATACCCTCAGCGATGGCCTGCAGAGACTGGGCCATGGCCTGCTGAGACTGGGCTATGGCGTTGAGCGCCTCTGCCATCTGGCGCTGGCACTGGCTCATGGCCTCCTGTGAGAGGGCAGCCATGTCCTGGGCCACAGACGCCGCCTGCACGGAAGGCCCCAGGCCTCGCAAACCGTTCCCCATGTCTGACACCGTTGCACCCATTGCCTCCACCGCGGACGCCACCCATGCGGTGTCAGCCTGGGTGGCACGCATGGCCGGCACCACTCCCAGCTCCTGGACATGGGTGGACTCCTCCACCTGCGACCGCAGCCGCCGCAAGCCGCCCGTCACCCTCTTCGCTCGTCTCCGGGTCGGTGGTTGCATCGGATCTGTGTGGGTGTGGTAACTGCAGGAACCCGGGATCCATCTGGGCGGCAGATGTTCGCTTGGGCTGGGCTGCCCTCCGACCGCCCGGTCCCTCTGCTGCTCCTATCTCCACCTGCTGTACCGGGACGGCTGTGTTGTGCGCACCAGTGAGTGTACCAGACGCCTCATCACTAAAGTGCCCAACCGTGGTGAGTGTTTCTGCGATGGTGGAGGGTGTTGGTGACAGCAGTGGCATTGTGTCGTGCTCTTCGTCCCACTCTGAGTCCATGGCACTTTGGGGTGGGGGTTCGTCTCCACCCATCCACTCTGAGTCACTGTCCGGTATTTCGTCTTCCCGGGTAGGGGTGTCCCGGGTAGGGGTGTCCCGGGTAGGGGTGTCCCGGGTAGGGGTGTCCCGGGTAGGGGTGTCCCGGGTAGGGGTGTCCCGGGTAGGGGTGTCCCGGGTAGGGGTGTCCCGGGTAGGGGTGTCCCGGGTAGGGGTGTCCCGGGTAGGGGTGTCCCGGGTAGGGGTGTCCCGGGTAGGGGTGTCCCGGGTAGGGGTGTCCCGGGTAGGGGTGTCCCGGGTAGGGGTGTCCCGGGTAGGGGTGTCCCGGGTAGGGGTGTCCCGGGTAGGGGTGTCCCGGGTAGGGGTGTCCCGGGTAGTGGTGTCCCGGGTAGTGGTGTCCTGGCTCGGATGTGACGGGGGCCTGTGGCTGGCCCCCTCGTCGCTGGGTGGTCGCTCCCGCACGTGACAGGGGTGTCGTCTCCCTGTTGCTCCAGGTCTCTCCGTCTCCCGTGGTCTCCGAGGGGCATCCTGCGGGTGTCGCATGCTGGAGGGTCCGGGTCTCTCCGTCTCCCGTGGTCTCCGAGGGGCATCCTGCGGGCGTCGCATGCTGGAGGGTCCGGGTCTCTCCGTCTCCCGTGGTCTCCGAGGGGCATCCTGCGGGCGTCGCATGCTGGAGGGTCCGGGTCTCTCCGTCTCCCGTGGTCTCCGAGGGGCATCCTGCGGGCGTCGCATGCTGGAGGGTGCGGGTCTCTCCGTCTCCTGTGGTCTCCGAGAGGCATCCTGCGGGCGGTCTGCATCTGCGGGGATGGGTGCCTGGACGTTTGGTCCTGCGATACACAATGAAGCATGCATGGTTAGACATCAGGCAGTGATCAGGTGATACGGGGGAGGGGGATATAGGGGAGGGGGGATATGGGGAGGGGGGATATGGGGACGGGCTGTCGGTGGCTCACTCGCTAGTACGCCCCCGACCTCTGCATCAGCAACCTCCCGGTCCTCAGGTCCGCCAGCCAGTTCCAGGGCCTTTTCCTCGTGTACGGTCAGTGGCCTCTCATCAGCGGGCCCTCCTCCAGTCCTCACATGCTCCCTATTGTTGTGTGCGCGCTTCTCCTGTGGGGGGGGGGGGGGGGTAAAAGGCAACAGTGTTAGGCAGGTATATGAATGCACGCCATCGGTTGCGCGTGCATTGCAGAGGTTAAGGTTAGGGCTGGATACACTTGGGGATATGGGGGAGGGGGGGATATGGGGGAGGGGGGGATATGGGGGAGGGGGGGATATGGGGGAGGGGGGATATGGGGGAGGGGGGATATGGGGGAGGGGGGATATGGGGGAGGGGGGATATGGGGGAGGGGGGATATGGGGGAGGGGGGGTATGGGGGAGGGGGGATATGGGGGAGGGGGGATATGGGGGAGGGGGGATATGGGGGAGGGGGGATATGGGGGAGGGGGGATATGGGGATATGGGGGATATGGGGGAGGGGGGATATGGGGGAGGGGGGTATATGGGGGAGGGGGTATATGGGGGAGGGGGTATATGGGGGAGGGGGTATATGGGGGAGGGGGTATATGGGGGAGGGGGTATATGGGGGAGGGGGTATATGGGGGAGGGGGTATATGGGGGAGGGGGGATATGGGGGAGGGGGGATATGGGGGAGGGGGGATATGGGGAGGGGGTATATGGGGGAGGGGGTATATGGGGGAGGGGGTATATGGGGGAGGGGGTATATGGGGGAGGGGGTATATGGGGGAGGGGGGATATGGGGGAGGGGGGATATGGGGGAGGGGGGATATGGGGGAGGGGGATATGGGGGAGGGGGGATATGGGGGAGGGGGGATATGGGGGAGGGGGGATATGGGGGAGGGGGGATATGGGGGAGGGGGATATGGGGGAGGGGGATATGGGGGAGGGGGATATGGGGGAGGGGGGATATGGGGGAGGGGGGATATGGGGGAGGGGGGATATGGGGGAGGGGGGATATGGGGGAGGGGGGATATGGGGGAGGGGGGATATGGGGGAGGGGGGATATGGGGGAGGGGGGATATGGGGGAGGGGGGATATGGGGGAGGGGGGATATGGGGGAGGGGGGATATGGGGGAGGGGGGGATATGGGGGAGGGGGGATATGGGGGAGGGGGGATATGGGGGAGGGGGGATATGGGGGAGGGGGGATATGGGGGAGGGGGGATATGGGGGAGGGGGGATATGGGGGAGGGGGGATATGGGGGAGGGGGGATATGGGGGAGGGGGGATATGGGGGAGGGGGGATATGGGGGAGGGGGGATATGGGGGAGGGGGGATATGGGGGAGGGGGGATATGGGGGAGGGGGGATATGGGGGAGGGGGATATGGGGGAGGGGGATATGGGGGAGGGGGATATGGGGAGGGGGGATATGGGGGAGGGGGATATGGGGGAGGGGGGATATGGGGGAGGGGGGATATGGGGGAGGGGGGATATGGGGGAGGGGGGATATGGGGGAGGGGGGATATGGGGGAGGGGGGATATGGGGGAGGGGGGATATGGGGGAGGGGGGATATGGGGGAGGGGGGATATGGGGGAGGGGGGATATGGGGGAGGGGGGATATGGGGGAGGGGGGATATGGGGGAGGGGGGATATGGGGGAGGGGGGATATGGGGGAGGGGGGATATGGGGGAGGGGGGATATGGGGGAGGGGGGATATGGGGGAGGGGGGGATATGGGGGAGGGGGGGATATGGGGGAGGGGGGGATATGGGGGAGGGGGGGATATGGGGGAGGGGGGGATATGGGGGAGGGGGGGATATGGGGGAGGGGGGATATGGGGAGGGGGGATATGGGGAGGGGGGATATGTGGGAGGGGGGATATGGGGGAGGGGGGGATATGGGGGAGGGGGGGATATGGGGGAGGGGGGGATATGGGGGAGGGGGGGATATGGGGAGGGGGGGATATGGGGAGGGGGGGATATGGGGGAGGGGGGATATGGGGGAGGGGGGATATGGGGGAGGCTCACCCGGCCTGTTCTGACGAGGTCGTGCGCGGATCCCGTTACATCGCTGCTAACCCATTTCGGGCCGGAGACTATCGACCCATTTTTCCGACGTGACGCAAGTCGGATTTGCGCCGTTTCTTGCGCCGATCGGCGGACTTTCCGCCGATAACGGAGAATTTTGCTCCTGATTATAAGCAGCCTAGCACAGTAAACTGTTTTGAAAGAGTTTAAAAGTAATTCAGGTAATTTTGCAACCTTTTTAAAAAGTATTTTCAAGATATTTTTAGATTGAAATGTTCCTAAACTCAGGTACAATCAATTGTAAAGAAAATGGCAATGGCCATTCCTGTCTTGAGCTTCTGCTTTAGTTGTCAGCATCTAATATCTGTATTCTGCCAAAATTTACATGGTAACACTAGCTAAATGCAGGCGTGACCTACTGAGATGTTCGTCTGATAATGAAAACTTAAATGGACATAATATAAAGATGGGTCTAGATTTCAAGTGCTGGGGCTGTGTCTACATGTTCCATTGTGGGGTTGTCTTTCGGAAGAAAGATTGTTAATAACACTGTCTTGGAAGCAAATGGTCTTTGTAGTTCGGGTAGATGGCTACCTTCTGTTTTGTCATTGCCGGAGCACACCAGGTACTTCTTTCAGTAAATTCTTACCAGTCCATTCCATATTTTATAGTATGTGGTCAGTTTGTTTCCTCCCTCATTTGCTGTAGTGATTCTCAATCAAAATCTTTGAATGTGACACTGATGTATTTCACATACTGATTTGTGCAGAATCATACAGCATGTCCTTGGATTGCTTCAATGTTATTTGTATCTCTCACCACAGTGATCCCACTGACAATTTGAATACTCCAGAATTGGATGAAGAAATGTTTGATAAGCTATAACTCGATTTTTCTTTTTTGCAGTATCAAAAATTCCTCCTCAGACATCCAATGTAGATCGGATGTTTCCCCAGTATGGTCAGGGGACACAGTCTCAGAATAAGGGCCAAGCCATTTAAAAAATGAGGAATTTCTTCATCCAGAGGGTGGTGAATCTTTGGAATTCTCGGCCTCTGAGCTGTGGAAGCAGGTTTGTTGGGCTGAATGACCTGCCCCTATGATCCTAACCCTGTTATCTGTTGAATGGCTCTTGGTTCAATCAAATCTGCTGTCTCTATCCTATCCTGTACCAAGTCCTACTCACCCACTGCCCCTGAGCTTGCTGAGCTACATTTGTTCCTGGTCCCCTCAAATTTGAATCCTCTCATTTATATCTCTTCACGGCTTTGGTCTTTTAAAAAATATTTCCTCCATACGCTTGTGTTCCTCTGAGTTCACCCTTTTGCCTTAAAATGAGTAACCCTGCCTTCAGCCATGTAAGTCCAATGCCCTGAAATTAATTTCTTCGCTGACAACCGGTCTCCACTCCTCTTTCCCTAAAGGCTCTCCTTAAAGCCAAACTCTTTATCTAGGCTTTTGGTCATTCCTACCAACATCTTCCCCTTTGACTTAGGGTCAGCATTTATTGCCCATCAACTGAGTGGCTTACTAGGCCATTTGAGAGGGCAGTTAAGATTTCACATTGCTGTGGATCTGGAGTCACATATAGGCCAGACCAGGTAAGGACATTAGTAAACCAGGTGAGTTTTTACAACAGTCCTATGGATTTGAATCCGGGTCCCCAGAGCATTATCCTGGGTCACTGTATTACTCATCTAGTGACAATACCACTGTGCCACCACCTCCCTTTGCCATTTATCTTGGGGAAAGTCCAGGGACTGGTTGCTCTTTTTCTCCAAAATATTGATGTATGTAAAGAATAATTGGATCAAGCTTTGTTCCTAACATTTTCAGTGTGGCTGATGCTCAGGATGAAATTTTATTTAAATAAACACCCTCAAAAAATCTGAGGTGTAACAAGCATTAAACATGCACTAGATATACAATTTGTGTACGAGTGGTTGATTTCCTATGGCACTATCATATTAAGGTCCAGTGATAAATGTAAATGCAGCAGGTTTGAAGAGTACAGTACGCAACAAACGTCAAGTCAAAAGGCGTAGAAAAAGTGAATACAACATCACTTGGATAAGAGATGGAATGCACACAATAACGGATTCCCGATTGTAGTATAAATAATGCTTAACTGAATAATAAATTGAGAGAAAAAAAGTAGAAACAAGGCACTGTAGATAAGAGTACAGTTTTGTATGGTGTGTCGGTGCAAGTCTCGAGTTGAAAGTCAAATGCCAATTTCAGCACAGAAGATTGGCTAAAAATGAGAATTTGGTTGGAAATTGAATTAATTCCTTTGAGGATTACATGGATAAAAAGACATTTGAGTTAACCAAAGTTCAATAATTAGACATTGGCTCTGGTAATTTTCAGCATTAGTGAGAATATTAGGTAGGGTGTTGGTGGGAAATAAAGATAGAGAGTGGTGTTGAAATATTGCATGTGGAATAACAGGGCCTCCTAGAAGTGGGAAGGTTTTCATGTGGCCTAGGTATGCTGGTGCACTTCACAATCATTGAAGTGGATTTGCCGGCTTCATGAATAAAAAGGGTCCTAAATCTGAGTGAGGAAGAGCTATGGATCTGGGTGGTCCGGGAAGAGAGGGTGAAGAATAGGTTAGCTTTCAAACAAAAAGAAATAGGAGACGGGGTAGATCATTCAGCCCTTAAAAGTCTGTTCTACCATTCAGTATGGTCATGATTGGTCTTCTAGCTCGATTCCACCTTCCTGTACTTTCCCCATATTCCTTGAACTCCAAAAATCTATTGATCGGTCTTGAATATACTAAAGAATTGAGCATCTCAGTGATCTCTCAGGAATAGATAATTCTAAAGATTCACATTGAAGTGAAGAAATTTCTCATCTTGGTGCTAAATACCCAACCCCTTAGTCGAAGATTGTGATCCCATGTTCTAGACACCCCAACTAGGGGAAACACCCTCCCAACATCAATCCTGTCAAGCCCAATTATACACCCTTCATTCTTCTAAATTCTAAGAAATATAGGTCTAGTTTACTTATCTTTCCTCCAAGGTCAACCCCCTCATCCCAAAGTCAGCCACTGAACCTTTGTTGCATTCTCAGAGCAAGAACACCCTTCCTGAGGTAAGGAGACTAAATCCACTCATCAGTATCTGGCTATGGCTTTACCGATGCCCTGTATAATTGCAGTCAAGACTTCTTCTGGGGTGAAGACATTTTTTTTATTCTGTTGTAATAAGAGCTAGCACATCATTTGCTTTCCTAACTGCTTGTTGTACCTGTTAACTATTTGTGTACAAGAAGTCCCAGTCCCTCCGAATACCAACATTTCCTAGTCTCTCTCCAATAGGCTGCATTTATTCGCACCTCGAGTTGGTCCAGATTTCTGATGGGTAGTCCATTTGAAAGGGAGACACCAAATAGCTTGTCTGGAATATGTAATTCAAACTTGCCTGTGTAATTCAAGGTAATTTGACTAATTCAATTTGTAATTTGATGCAGTCATTGTCACACGCAGACTTCCGAACTCCGTGTCAACACTCCTGAATTTGCAGCACTCGCACTCTGTTCAGATAGGTAAGGGAAGAATTTTAAAATCTAGGTATTAGTAAACTAAAGAGCCAATGTAGGTCAATAGCCACATGTGTGAAGGCTGAACAAGACTTGGTGCAAGTTAGGATAAAGAACAGCAGAGTTTTTGAAGAGCTCAAGTTCATTAAGGGTGGAAGATGAAAGGCTAGCCAGGAAAACATTGGAAAACAAGAAGAAATACGAGTAGACTACACAGCCCACTAAGTCTGCTCCACAAGTCAATACAATCACGGCTGGTATTGAGCTTCAATTCCACTTCTCTGCCCATTCCCCATATTCCTCTGATTCAGAGAGCCAAAAATCTGTCTACCCCAGCCTTAAAATATTCAATAATAGATCATCAACAACCCTCTGTGGGAGAGAAATCCAAAGATTTGCAACCTTCCGAATGAAGTAATTTATCCTCATCTTGGTCCTATATGCGCAGCTCCTTATCCCAAGACTGTCCACATGTTTGATTCCCCAACCAGTGGAAACTCTCTCAGCATCTACCCTATCAAGCCCCTACAGAATCTTGTACTTTTCATTCTTCTAAGTGCCAGAGAAAAAAGGCCCAATTTGCTCAGCAGCTAAACCTGGCAAATTACATCAAATGTCATACCCACAGAACATGCTTTCATTTTTAAAAATGCATTCATTTATTCTTGGGATGCAGGGAAGGCAGGCATTTTTACCCATCTCTAGTTGACCGAGGGTGGTTGTGTGGTACATTCTTAATCTGCTGCAGTTTGTGTGGTGAAGGTACTCCAACAGCGATGCCAGGTTGGGAATTTCAGGTTTTAACCATGCAACAATGAAAGAATAGCAATAAGTTAAAATCAGAATAGTGTTTGTCTTGTGGGGAATTTGGAGAGCATGGTTACGATGTACTGTCTGCTCTTCTCTTTTTCTAGGCAGTCGAGCTTGCAGGGTGGAAGATGCCTTGGAGTGTTTCTACAGTGCATTTATTAATACACACAACAGCCATAGCATGGAGTTGGTGGAGGGAGGAAATGTTTTAAGGTGATGGCTTGGATTCCAATCCAGCAGGGTGTTGTGTGTTGTCATAGAATTTACAGAGCAGAAGGAGGCCATTCGGCCCATCGAGTCTATACCATCCCCTGAAAGAGAATCCAATTCCCATAACCCAGCTACCCCACCCAACTTTTGGACACTATGGGACAATTTAGCGTGACCAATCTACCTAACCCGCACATCTTTGGACTGTGGGAGGAAACCGGAGCACCCGGAAAAAACCCACGCAGACATGGGGAGAATGTGCAGACTCCGCATAGACAGTGACCCAACCCGGGAATCGAACTTGGGTCCCTAGCGCTGTGAAGCAACAGTGCTAACCACTGTGCTACCGTACCACCCTTGGCAGGCATTGAGCTTCAACTTTTGTTTGCACTGCACTCATCCATGCAAGTGGAGAGTACTCCATCGCACTTGACTTGCACCCTTTAGCTAGTGAAAATGTTTGGAAGAGTCAGGAATTGAGTCACTCATCACATAATTCCCCAACCTCTGACCTGCTATTTTAGCCTTTGTACATGTGTGGCTGGTCCAATTAAGTTTCTGATCAATGGTGGCCCTCAGGATGTTGATGGTGGGGGACTTCATGATAACGCAATAGGGAGGTGGCTAGTGTCTTTTGTTAAAGATGGTCATTGTTGACACTTGTATGGCACTAATGTTACTTGCTAGTTATCAGCCCAAGCCTGGATGCTGTCCTGGCCTTAATGCATGCATGCATTCTTGGGCAGCTTCATTATCTGAGGAATTGAGAATGAAGTTGAACAATGTGCAATCATCAATAAACATTCCCACTTCTGACCTTGTGCAGGAAATGTCATTGAAGCAGTTGATGACAGCTAGTCCTGGATCACTGCTCTAAGATAGTGTTTATCAAACTTTTTCCCCAGGACCCACTTTTGCCAACCGGCTGATATTTAGGACTCACGCCAGCCGATCTTAGTGATACACGTCATGTTCACTTACCTTTAATGCGAAAGGGTGCCCGCTTGGTCCTCACTATCTCACCCCAATCAGATTCACCAGAGGAAAGGGCAATGCACATCTAAGGTGCAGAATTCAGCCAGTTCCTTTGTGCCGTCTTCATCGTTGTGAGAATGGAAAATCCAACCTTGCACATGTAGGTTGTTGCGAAGGGCAATAGCAAGAAAATGCTCGTTTTACTCAGCACTGGATACTCCAGAGATGCTACTCCAGAATGCTGACAGCCTCATGGGATTTTTGGCATGTTTTTAATGTGCTGTCACAGGTCAGGTACAGCAGCTTAGTCTTTTATTTGGAGTCAGCTGTAAGTTAATAACTAACTGACTGACATCCGGTTGCGGCTATGCGGAGCTAAGTCGCACATTCGGCGGCACCTGCAAAAACTGACTTTTGGGCTCTTTTCAGGGCACCCAAGGGCACTTTTTCGACGTTCCCGGTGTGGGAAGGAGTTAATAATAGCTCCCCGTCAGTATATGGCTTTAACTAGGAGCGGGGCGACAAAAAAGGTGGTGGTGGACCCGAAGAAGGGAGGGAGGGAAGGACAAAATGGCGGCGGGCGGAGACCAGGCAGCGTGGAGGCAGTGGGCGGAGGAGCAACAGGAGGGTATCCAGCGCTGCCTCAGAGAGATTAAAACGGACCTGCTAGAGCCGATGAATGCTTCTATTGATAAGCTGTTGGAGACACAGATGGCCCAGAGGGTGGTGATCCGAGAGGCTTGACAAAAGATCTCTGACAATGAGGACGAGATCTTAGGCCTGGCGGTAAAGGTGGAGGCGCACAAGGCGCTCCACAAGAAATGGCAGGAGCGGTTCGAGGAGATGGAGAATCGGTCGAGGCGGAAGAATCTGCGGATTCTGGGCCTCCCGGAGGGGCCGGACGTGAGGGCCTATGTGGTCACTATGTTGAACTCGCTGATGGGAGCGGGGTCCTTCCAGGGGCCCCTGGAGCTGGAAGGGGCCCATAGAGTGTTGGCGAGGAGGCCCAAGGCTAACGAGCCTCCACGGGCGGCGCTGGTGCGGTTCCATCGGTTCGTCGATCGGGAGTGTGTGCTCAAGTGGGCCAAGAAGGAGAGGAGCAGCAGGTGGGAGAACGCGGATGTTCAGATATACCAGGGCTGGAGTGCGGAGGTGGCGAAGAGGGCCGGGTACAATCGAGTGAAGGCGGTGCTGCACAGGAAGGGGGTGAAGTTTGGCATGTTGCAGCCGGCACGACTGTGGGTTACCTACAAGGACCGGCACCATTATTTTGAGTCTCCGGAGGAGGCGTGGGCGTTTGTTCAGGCCGAGAAGCTGGTCACAGACTGAGGGTTGGGATGGGCGATTGGGGACTGCGGTGGATATGTTATGCCTACTTTTTTGTTCGGGGGGGGGGGGGGGGGGGGGGCTTTTGCATTGTTTTGGGTTTCTTTTTCTCTGTTTTTCTCTTTCGGGTTGGGGAGGGTGGATGGGGCGGGTTGGGCACTGTTTTGGTTGGTGGCGGGGCCTGGTAGGTGGAGAGCACGAGGATAGTTTCCCACGCTTAGAATGGAGAGGGTAGGGGGTGAGCCTGTGGATGGGGAGCGGGAGAGGAGGGTGTGCCACACAATGGGAGGAGTCGAAGGGGAGGCGGGAGTGGCCGGGGTCAGCAGGAGTCAGCTGACTTGCTGAAGTGCAATGTGGGGAGTAAGCCAGCTAGGATGGGTCCTAGCCCGGGGGGGGGGGGGGGGTCGAGTTGCTGCTGCTAAGGTCAAGGAGGAGCTGGAGTGAGTGGGGGGGGGGGGGGGGGGTCGAGACGGGGGTGTGCCGCTGTGGGGAACGGGTCTGGTGTGGGGTGCGGGCGCGTGGCTGGCCGAGGAGGGGTCATGGCTAGTCGGCGGGGGAGGGGGGCTGACCGCCCCCTGATCCGGCTGATAACCTGGAATGTAAGGGGACTGAATGGGCCGGTTAAGTTGGCCCGCGTGTTCGTGCACCTGAAGGGGCTCAAGGCGGATGTGGTTATGCTCCAGGAGACACACCTGAAGGTGCCAGACCAGGTAAGACTGAGGAAAGGGTGGGTAGGTCAGGTGTTTCACTCGGGGCTAGATGCCAAAAATCGAGGGGTGGCGATCTTGGTGGGAAAGAAGGTGTCGTTCGAGGTGTCGAGCATTGTGGCAGATAATGGCGGTAGGTGCATAATGGTAAGTGGTAAGTTGCAGGGAGAGAGGGTGGTGCTGGTCAATGTGTATGCTCCGAACTGGGACGATGCGGGTTTTATGCGGCGTATGTTGGGTCGGATCCCAGACTTGGAAGTGGGGGACCTGATAATGGGGGGAGACTTTAACACGGTGTTGGATCCGGCACTGGATTGCTCCAGGTCTAGGATGGGTAGGAAGCCGGCGGCGGCTAGAGCGTCGAGGGGATTTATGGACCAAATGGGAGGGGTGGACCCTTGGAGATTTGCAAGGCCGGGGGCTAGGGAATTTTCATTCTTCTCACATGTCCATAAGGCTTATTCTCGAATCGACTTTTTCATTTTGAGTAGGGCGCTGATAGCAAGAGTAGAGGATACCGAGTATTCGGCAATAGCCATTTCGGACCACGCCCCACATTGGGTGGACTTGGATGGGGGAGGAGAGGGACCAGCGCCCGCTGTGGCGCTTGGAGATGGGGCTGTTGGCGGACGAGGAGGTGAGCGAGCGGGTCCGAGGAAGTATAGAGAGGTACTTGGAGACCAACGACAACAGGGAGGTCCGAGTGGGGATGGTATGGGAGGCACTGAAGGAGGTGGTGAGGGGAGAGCTGATCTCCATTAGGGCCCACAAGGAGCAGAGGGAGCGGGGGGAGAGGGAGAGGCTGGTGGGGGGGATGGTGAGGGTAGACAGGAGGTGTGCGGAAGAGCCTGAGGAAGGATTGTTGAGGAAGAGGCGCAGCCTCCAGGCCAAATTTGACCTGGTGACCACCAGGAAGGCGGAGGTGCAGTGGAGGAAGGCCCAGGGGGCGGTCTACGAGTATGGGGAAAAGGCAAGCCGGATGCTGGCGCATCAGCTTCGGAAGCGGGACGCAGCTAGGGAGATTGGGGGAGTTAAGGACAGGGGAAGGAGCGTGGTGCAGAGTGGGGTTGGCATCAATGGGGTCTTCAGGGACTTCTACGAGGAATTGTACCGATCTGAGCCCCCACGGGAGGAGGGAGGGATGGGCCGTTTCCTGGACCAATTGAGGTTTCCAAAGGTGGAAGAGGGACTGGTGGCGGGACTGGGGGCCCCGATTGGGCTGGTGGAGCTGATCAAAGGGATAAGAAGCATGCAGGTGGGGAAGGCACCGGGGCCGGACGGTTTCCCGGTTGAGTTCTATAAAAAATATATGGACCTGTTGGGCCCGCTGTTAGTTAGGACCTTTAATGAGGCAACGATGTCCCGGGCACTGATCTCCTTGATCCTGAGGCGGGACAAGGATCCCCTGCAATGTGGGTCTTACAGACCGATTTCCTTGCTAAATGTAGATGCCAAGGTGCTGGCGAAGGTCTTAGCCACGAGGATTGAGGATTGTGTGTCGCAGATCATCCATGAAGACCAGACGGGGTTTGTGAAGGGGAGACAGTTGAACGCGATTGTGCGGAGGCTTTTGAACGTTATCATGATGCCGGCGAGGGAGGGGGAGGCGGAGATAGTGGTGGCGATGAAACGCTGAGAAAGCCTTCGATAGGGTAGAGTGGGGGTACCTGTGGCAGGTGCTGAAGAGGTTCGGGTTTGGGGAGGGGTTTGTCAGGTGGGTTAGGCTGTTGTACGAGGTCCCGATGGCGAGTGTGGCCACAAATAGGAGGTCCGAGTACTTTCGGTTGCACCGAGGGACGGGACAGGGGTGTCCCCTGTCCCCCCTGCTCTTCGCACTGGCGATTGAACCCCTGACTATGGCACTGAGAGAGGCGAGGAACTGGAGGGGGTTGGTGCGGGGTGGGGAGGAGCATACGGTGTCGCTTTATGCGGACGACCTGCTGCTGTATGTGGCGGACCCGGTGGGAGGAATGCCTGAGGTAACGAGGATCCTTAGGGAATTCGGGGACTTTTCGGGGTACAAGCTCAATATGGGGAAGAGCGAGCTGTTCATAGTTCAGCTAGGGGACCAGGAGAGGGGGATTGGCGAACTCCCACTAAAAAGGGCGGAGAGGAGCTTCAGATATTTGGGGTCCAGGTGGCCAGGAGCGGGGGGCCCTGCATAGGCTTAACTTTACAAGGCTGGTGGAGCAAATGGAGGAGTTCAAGAGGTGGGACGCGTTGCCGCTGTCCTTGGCAGGTAGGGTGCAGTCAATCAAAATGACGGTGCTCCCAAGGTTTTTGTTCCTGTTCCAGTGCCTCCCCGTGTTTATCCCGAAGGCTTTTTTCAGGCGGGTTAACAGGAGTATAATGGGGTTTGTGTGGGCGCGAGGGACTCAGAGGGTGAGAAGGGTGTTTCTGGAGCGGAGTAGAGATGGGGGGGGGGGGGGGCGCTGCCCAATCTCTGTGGGTACTACTGGGCCGCCAATGCGACGATGGTGCGCAAGTGGGTGACGGAGGGGGAGGGGGCTGCATGGAAGAGGCTGGAGACGGCGTCCTGTGTGGGCACAAGACTGGGGGCGCTGGCAACGGCGCCGCTGCCGCTCCTCCAAGGAGGTATACCACAAGCCCGGTGGTGGTGGCGGCCCTCAAAATTTGGGGGCAGTGGAGGCGGCACAGGGGGGAAGTTGGGGCCTCGGTGTGGACCCCAATACGGGGGAACCACCGGTTCACCTCAGGAAGAACAGGTGGAGGGTTTTCAGTGTGGCACAGGGCAGGCATACGAAAGTTGGGGGACCTGTTTGTGGACGGGAAGTTCGCGAGCCTGGGCGAGCTGGAGGAGAAGTACGGGCTCCCCCTGGGGAACACCTTCAGGTACTTACAGGTAAGGGTGTTTGCCAGACGGCACGTGGTGGAATTCCCGCGGCTACTGCCACACACAGTACAGGACAGGGTGCTCTCGGGGGTTGGGTGGGAGTGTGGAAGATCTCGGAAACGTACCAGGCGATGCAGGAGGAGGAGGAGGCCTCGGTGGTGGAGTTGAAAGGTAAGTGGGAGGAGGAGTTGGGAGAGGAGATCGAAGAGGGGACGTGGGCAGATGCCCTAGGGAGGGTGAACTCTTCCTCTTCGTGCACGAGGCTCAGCCTCATACAGTTTAAGGTGCTGCAAAGGGCACACATGACCGGGACAAGGATGAGCCGGTTCTTTGGGGGTGAGGACAGGTGTGTTAGGTGCTCAGGGAGCCCAGCAAATCACACCCATATGTTCTGGGCATGCCCAGCGCTGGAGGAATTTTGGAAGGGCGTAGCGAGGACGGTGTCGAGGGTGGTAGGATCCAGGGTCAGAGCAGGCTGGGGGCTCGCAATATTTGGGGTGGCAGAGGAGCCGGGAGTGCAGGAGGCGAAAGAGGCCGGAATTCTGGCCTTTGCGTCCCTGGTAGCCCGGCGAAGGATTCTCCTTCAGTGGAAAGATGCAAGGCCCCCAAGCATGGAATCCTGGATCAGCGATATGGCAGGGTTCATTAAATTGGAGAGGGTGAAATTCGCCTTGAGAGGGTCGTTACAAGGGTTCTTTAGGTGGTGGCAACCGTTCTTAGACTTTCTGGCAGAACGATAGACATTGGTCAATGGCAGCAGCAGCTGCGGTGTGGGGGGGGGGTTACTTTATTTTTTTTTGTTTATGTTATTTACACTGGAGGGTCTGAGGGGGTGTATACACCTGTTGTGTTAAGTCGGGGTGTTAATGTTAATTTATTATTTATGTACGGGGGGGGGTTTGGAGGGGTTCCTTTTTTAGATTGTGTTTTGTACTTAACCCTGTTGGGTTCTTTTTTCTTTCTCATTTTGTTATTGATATTTTATGAAAACCTTTAATAAAAATTATTTTTTAAAAAATAATAACTGACTTAGGGGTCTCAACCTTAAAAAGGAATTATTCACCCACCACTTCTCTTTCAAAATCTGAAACTTCTCTCATTTGCCAGTACTTCCCTGCATAGAACACATGGGCTTGCATCCTTATTTGGATGGGCACAATTGACAAAACATACCTCAAGAAATTATCTTTATATTGCTTTATTTCTAAGTAGCTTTTTCTTTGTAGGCTGTTAACCACAGGCCCTGGAGCTCTGTATGGAGCTAACCTGCCATGGATTCTCCTAAGCAGCTTTCTCCAACAGATTCATATGTAAGATCCTGGCCAGTAGGTACACTGCCGATTTGTGTCTCTGGCCGTCTCTTCCTTGTGACTAAACGATCCATCCTCACAGTCCTCTTGCCTTGCTGGCTAGCAGTTAGAAAATGGAAGAAGCTCTCCTCCTGTGATTTGGCGCCAAAGCCATGTACTTACAAAGTGCTTGATGTCAAGTGTGCGTGCAGGGCATATGACCTGCTCACTGCTGTCGCTACAGTCAGAGGACAGCGCATTGATTAATTTTGTTCTCATTTTAAAGCCTGTAGCAGCCACTGCTCTCAATTTAAATGCTGGTAGCCTCTGTTGGACGCTGCTCCCATGATTGGGAACACCACGACCAATCGTTCCTCGACCCTCCCAATACCCACCCACGACCCATCTACAGGTCAAAGCCCGCACTTTGAAAAACCCAAAGGGACTCCTGCAGCAATTCCTGGGACTGAGGTGATCGGTTTCCAACAACAATCTTCCTTTGTGTTCGGAATAACTCCAACAAGAGAAAGTTTTCTCCAGATTTTCATTGACTTCAGTCTTACTAAGGCTCCTTCATGTGAGCAGTTTTGGCCCCCGTATCTAAGGAACGATGTGCTGACCTTGAAAGAGTCCAGAGGAGGTTCACAAGAATGATCCCTGGAATGAAGAGCTTGTCGTATGAGGAACGATTGAGGACTCTGGGTCTGTACCCGTTGGAATTTAGAAGGATGGGGGGGGGGATCTTATTGAAACTTACAGGATACTGCATGGCCTGGAAAGAGTGGATGTAGAGAGAATGTTTCCACTTGGCGGAAAAACTAGAAGCAGAGGCCACAAGCAGAGGACACAATCCTAGACTAAAGGGACGATCCTTTAAAACAGAGATGAAGAGGAATTTCTTCAGCCAGAGGACAGTGAATCTGTGGAACTCTTTGCCGCAGAAGGCTGTGGAGGCCAAATCACTGAGTGTCTTTAAAATAGAGTGTCATGAGAATGTCGCTTTAAGAAATGTTTGGCTGCTCATGTTACTGCAGTGATGTCAGAGAGTGGGTGGAGCGGAGCTCTGGTTCTGCTTTTTAGTCTCTGTCCGTAAGGTACTGCGTGTGACCGTCTCCACCCCCAAAAACTTCTGAGCCTCTGAAAGAGCCATTGTCCACAACACACTCCCCACGTAAACTAGAATACCACACCTGAAAAGCAACCACAATACGCTCACCCCTCACTGTCTTTAAGTTCACTAAGCCAATCCAATAGATAAGACTTTTATCCCCCTCCAGCCCCCAATTGTTATGGGTCAGAGTTTAGAGAATCCCAAAGTGTATCATGGAGTTCACCTGACCCACAATTTTTAATAGATTATGGTATGCGGAGCACACGGCCCACTCTACAAGTGTGGTACTTCAGAAATGGAAAAGTTCTTTTTTAAAGCAAAACAATGTTTATTCTATGAACTCAAGTTAACCTTTTTAAAACAAAGTGAACATCTTAGCAACCAGTAAATCAAATACACCCCCCAAAGAATACAACCTGTATGCTGTTACAAAGAATAAGTAACCTGTATGCTGTCCTTTTAACACCCAGAAGACTTAACAAACCTTTAAACATAAGCACATCAGAGTTTACAGTCACTACTGAAAACATTTATAATTCTTCTGAATTCACCAAATGATCAAGAGATAGTCCTTCATGGCAGAGAGATGAACAGTACAGCTGCTTTTTCTGACTTCAGCTGCAACACACTGCAAAACGAAACTAAAAAGCAGAACCAGAGCTCAGCTCCACCCACTCTCTGCCATCACTGCAGTAACATGAGCAGCCAAACATTTCTTAAAGCGACATTCTCATGACAAGAGATAGATAGGTTTTTGATCAATAAGGAGATCAGTGGTTATGGGGAGAAGGCAGGAGAATGGGGATGAGAAAAATATCAGCCATGATTGATTGGCAGAGCAGACTCGATGGGCCGAGTGGCCTAATTCTGCTCCTATGTCTTATGGTCTTATGTCTACTTAGTCAAAAAGCTACCTTAATGTTAAGGGCAGTCACTCTCACCTCTGAAATTCAGCTCTGTTTGGATGAAGGCTGAAATAGGGCTGGAGCCAAACAGTCCTAGTAGAACACAGACTGAGCATTAAAGAAGTTATAGATTAGCCAGTGACATTTAGAAGTCACCAGCAGTGCTATCACTTTGTTTGAGCGCGAGTTTGCTGAATTGGATTTATTGGGTTTTTTCTGGGCAGAGTGTACACAAGCAATTTTCCACTTTTTTCAGGTAGGTGAAAATACTGAAAAGCCTCGTCTGAGCTGCAGCTAGTTCTGGATCACAGGGCTTCAGAACCACAACTTGGAGGTTGGCAGGGTCTCATAACCTTTCCTGCATCCAGTGTGTTTAACTGTTTCTTGATAGCACATGGAGTGAATTGAATTAGCTGAAGACCGTCACCTAAAACACTGGGGACCTCTGGGAGGAGGGTACAATGGATCGGCCACTTGGCACTTCAGTCTTGTCTTTCGCATTCACAGGTTGGGTTTTGCCTTTGAGGATAGCCATGGAGACAACTCCTCCCATTAGCTGTTTTGATTGGCAGAACATGGGAGTACTGCAGATTATTAATCGGATACCTTGGTTGTGGGATTGCTTAGTTCTATCTGTAGCAAGATGCATCCACTGTTTAGTTACACGTCACTAGTCTGGATGAAATGCATCAAATGCTGCCAGGACACACAGATCCCTTCTGTACCAGAGTTCTGCCATCTCTTACCATTTAAATAGTATGTAATGCTTTTCTATTCTTCTGCCAAAATTGCTCAATTTTAATTGAATTTTACTGTAAAATTTGAAATATCTTTGCAACATAACGCTGTTGTGCCTTTCAGGTGTTTACATTTGATAGGTGTGGAACATTATAGCTTTAAAATACTGATGGAAAGAGTGTTACGGGTGGGAAATACACTAACATTTTACAGACCTGTGCAGCTCACTTCTCCCACTGTTGCTCTGAAGATGAAGCTCGGCAGATGGGCTTGTCCCTCAGACTTCACAAGCTCATACTGGGGGGTTTTACCATTTTTTGTGCAATATTCCTGCAGTTGGCTGATGGGGGTCTTCCCAGGATTTGCAGCAATCACATGATTCAAACTAAGAGGTTGAAATAAACAACATTTAACGATGGAAGAAATAAAAATATTCCAAGAATGTTAGCTATTTAAGTCATATTGTGAATTTAAAATCAGCTACGCCCACCTTCGCAAACCTGTAAAATATTTACATTTACCCCTTAGTTCATTGGGTTTTGTACTAAACCAGAACTGACTATTCTAAATAACCCATTCAGTTTCCAGTAATTCATCCTTTTGAAACACATATATCCTAAAACTACTATGAGAAAGAAGAAATGAAGACCATCCCTTCCAAATAACAAAGTATCACTAAATTGCAACCGAGGCAGCCAGCAGCCTAGAATCCAAAATTAACATAAAAATAGAAATGGGAAGAATAGCCAATTCAGTTTACATTCAATATTTAACTTGAAAACTTATAATTTTGTAGCTGTGGCCAGCAGTAGCTGAATTACCACTATGTTGACAATACTATGTTTCTATGTAGCCTCATGGGACTCTATAGTACGCATTTAGGATGCCCACTGGAAAGTCTGATCACTCCTCACACATTTAAATCGCAATGTATACCGAAGCTTCAAATTTCACTTGTCTTGCTTGTTGTGATTTGTATCAAAGCTTAGACATCTAGGGGGCATGAGAACGCAATCTGCAGATAATCCAAAAATTGGCCATGCGCTGGATAATGAGGAAGATAGCTGTGGTAGCAGAAGCATTTCAACAAACTGGTCAATGGTGGAAAAGTGACATATTAAATTCAGTGCTGGTTTCAGTGGAGTAGGACTGTAGGACCGCACGGAAAAGGTGATTTGTGTCCCTAGTTTAGACTCAAACCCGCAGAGCATTTGGGAAGGGCAAACAAGACCAGGGAGATTGAATTGTATATAACACTAACTGGGTCACAGTTAGAGTACTGCATACAGACCGAGTAACCACATTAAAGGAAGGATGATCACACTCGGCAGGATTGAAGAGATTTAGGAAACTGTTGTTAGGACTGAAAATTTAGCTCAGAGGAAAGATTGGGTTATTTACTTTGAAACAGAGGAGGCTGAAGGGATAATTAATTGAAATCAAGGACTGAGATAATGTGACTTGGAAGGACCTATTTCTTTTAGTGTAGAGGACAACAACCAGAGTTCATATATTTAAAATAATTGGTGGGTGATGAGGGAGTTGAGGAGAAAGGTTTTCAACCAGAGGATGGAGATCTGTAACACACCCCTGAGATAAGAGGCAGAAACCCCCATAATATTTTAAAATAATTGGATATGAACTTGGAAGTTTTGAACCCAAAGGGCTCCGCACCAAGAGCTGCAAAATGGGATATGGCAGGATAATTATTTTTGGTCAGTTGAGACCATGTGCTGAAGGGTCTCCATCTGCACCACAAATATTTTTGATTCAATGCCACATGAGATCGTGGCATCCCAAGTGAGGGAGAAGAGGGCAGGGGTTAGGAAGGTCCACAACCCTCCTGGATTGTGCTGGAGACCCAGGCAAACGAAGGTTAAAGCCCTACACAACTCAAGACCAAAATCATAGGCCACATTAAAAAACTGTTTGAGCCTCAATTTTGATGACAGATTCCTTCGTTAGTTATTAAAATATTGGAGATGAGAAAGGGAGGGCTTGGGGATAGGAGTTTAGGAAGTAGCTGAAACGAAAGCGTCCTCCTCCATCAACAGCAGACAGTAGCCGTAGTGAGTGAGGGGCTCTGATTCTGGATTTTAAGTGTCCTGTACCTGAGCATGTAGGAGGTACAGAGACATTGCAGTTATTCACAGGTGAGTAAAGCCGCCATACTCTGCTCCGTCCGCCTTGTTAGCTAATGCGCTGAGGCCGTGGATCCCAGCTGCCGGCACTCACCTGGTGCATCCAGAGCTCCTTTTGGACGCGGCTGTAAACCTTTCCTCAGACATGCTGGTCCAGGTGGGAGTAGGATTGTAGCCGCGCGGAAAAGGTGCTCTGTGGCCCGAGTTTGCACTGAAACCCTTGAAGCGCCGCTTCTGGTCTACTCACGTCCGGTGAAGAAATGGGGGGGGGGGGGGGGAGGGGACGGCAGTGGACGCTGGGGATTGTAGTCCTCACCGTCTGTCACGTGATTCCCGGCGCTCGGGAATGCTGGGAGTTTCCCAGTGAGACGTAACCGAGCGTCAGGCGGAAGAGAACGTCGTCATCCAGTGGCATCACAGACCATTACGTCACAATGCCCATTCCAGGTCGACAATCTGTGGCTCAGGGGCCGGGTCTTCTGAGATCTGGGCAATTGGTCAGGTGGCGCTGCATTGCTTGCAGGAACTTCTATTGGTCACATCAATGGAGGAATTCACCAAAAAGTAGTTTTCAGATGACTGAAATGCACTTACTTTTATGTGCACTTTGTATGTAGAATTAGATCACAGATCACCCATGATCACACTTGGCATGTGAGAGTGCCTTTAACAAATGGGTGTTTATCAGATAGCTGTAGTGGGTGTACCTTTAAGAAATGGGTGTTTATCAGATAGCTGTAGTGGGTGTACCTTTAAGAAATAGGTGTTTATCGGATGGATGCAGTGATGTCAGATTGTGGGTGGAGCTGGGCTGTCTTTCTGTCTTTCACTTTGAGCTGAAAAGCTGCTTTGTGGCTCTGTTTAGTTTTGTTTTAGATTTGGAGAAGCGGCAGTCACAATAAGATGTGTATGAATCTCTGCAAGCTAAATAATGTTCATTTGGTGATTTCAAAGCAGCAACTGCTTTCAATAGAGAATTTAAACCTGCTGTCCTTCGGTAAAAAGGGTTTTTGTCTTACGGATGTTTTATTGAGTACTGTATGCTTTGGGGGGTGTATTTGAATTGATGGTTGCTAAGATGTTCACTGTATGTTTATAAAATGTTAACTGGGTTCATAGAATAAACATTGTTTTTGTTTTAAAATACTCTTAGTTCTCTGTTGCATCACACCTGTAAAGTGGGCCCTTGTGTTCCCCATAACCAAACTCTATTTAAAGTTGTGGGTCAGGTGAACTGCATGATACACTTTGGGGTTCTCTAAACCCCGGACCATAACACACTGAATGGTGGAACAAGCTTGAGGAGCAAAAAATTTGAAGATCTGTATTGTGGTAGTGGAGGAAGGTGGAGTTGAAGGACTATCAGTTTTGATCTAATTGAGAGCAAGCTCCAATGACCAAATAACTTAAATCTTGCCTCTATTTCTTATGTTATTTTCAACAACCTAAGAAATGTTTGCTTTCGTCTAACATTTCTGCATGTCAGCCCCTTGTATATAAGAACTGCAGAAGCTGGCGTGGGGGCATGGCATGTCCAAAAATATGTTGGGGCTTTTAATGTCACTCACTGATCTGTGAGAGTGGGAGTATGCGAACCCATTATATTTACAGTTTCAGTTTGCTGGGCTTTGCCCTATCTTTTTATTTTCCTCACATCTGGCTGCCCTGTTACCTCCTGACGCAGGCATTAAACTGGAACAAAATCTTGTTTACAATACCAATTGCCCTAAGAAATAATAGTGCATTCAACTGAATGAATGTGTTTGCTAAAGAAATTAACATATTTAGTTTTTGTTTTTTGTCTCAGACTTTGTGATGCTAAAGGACTTTGAATTTGAGACTCAATGCCTTTTTTGTACAATGCATGTATTATTGCATGGTTTTGTAATTATAGATATTGTAATCACGAGGAGTCTCAAAAGAATTAGACACAGATTACTTTATTCCAAAGTAAAGCAAAGGGGCAGGGAGTACAACCAGTCTCAGCCGGGACCATCTGCAGATGCTGGTTCCCTTCTGGGCTGGCTTTTAGCTGGGGAAATTAACGAGCCCTGCTGTTGAGCCTCCACCCCTCAGCAGGGGAACATGTATTCCATGAGCCCCAAAGGGAGATCAATCGGGTCGTCCCCATGGGGCTCGTGGGGGCTACAAAGGTCCCCCCCCCCAAGGTCCGTAAGTGTCTGTGTAATAGAGGGTGGAGGAGGCCCCCTTCTTCACTTCACCTACGGTTGTGCCTCTGGCAGTTGCAGGGCTAGGTTAGGAGGGGTGTAGCGTGTTGGGGAGCATTGCTTCCACGCTGATTGTCTGGGGGCACCGTTGGTAACCACACCTTGGCGTGACTGTCGTCAGAAACCATGGACGCTTGTGTCTCCATGTCGGACCCTGAGTCTTCCACCTCATGCATCTCAGTGTCTGGGCCTCTAGCGGGTGTTGCCTCTTGGCCTTGTGTGACAGGCAGGACGGATAAACTAGTATGGCAGGGGGGTAGGCATGGGAGCAATAGGTCAGAAGGTGAGAGCATTGAGGGAGAACGAGGGAATAGGGACAGTGGGGCTCTGAGGCAGAGCAGATGGGGAGAAGTTGCTGAACACAGCGGGTCTGGTGGCCTGAAGTGCATATGTTTTAATGCAAGAAGTATTACGGGTAAGGCAGATGAACTTAGAGCTTGGATTAGTACTTGGAACTATGATGTTGTTGCCATTACAGAGACCTGGTTGAGGGAAGGGCAGGATTGGCAGCTAAACGTTCCAGGATTTAGATGTTTCAGGTGAGATAGAGGGGGATGTAAAAGGGGAGGCGGAGTTGCGCTACAGGTTCGGGAGAATATCACAGCTGTACTGCGGGAGGACACCTCAGAGGGCAGTGAGGCTATATGGGTAGAGATCAGGAATAAGAAGGGTGCAGTCACAATGTTGGGGGTTTACTACAGGCCTCCCAACAGCCAGCGGGAGATAGAGGAGCAGATAGGTAGACAGATTTTGGAAAAGAGTAAAAACAACAGGGTTGTGGTGATGGGAGACTTCAACTTCCCCAATATTGACTGGGACTCACTTAGTGCCAGGGGCTTAGACGGGGCGGAGTTTGTAAGGAGCATCCAGGAGGGCTTCTTAAAACAATATGTAGACAGTCCAACTAGGGAAGGGGCGGTACTGGACCTGGTATTGGGGAATGAGCCCGGCCAGGTGGTAGATGTTTCAGTAGGGGAGCATTTCGGTAACAGTGACCACAATTCAGTAAGTTTTAAAGTACTGGTGGACAAGGATAAGAGTGGTCCTAGGATGAATGTGCTAAATTGGGGGAAGGCTAATTATAACAATATTAGGCGGGAACTGAAGAACATAGATTGGGGGCGGATGTTTGAGGGCAAATCAACATCTGACATGTGGGAGGCTTTCAAGTGTCAGTTGAAAGGAATTCAGGACCGGCATGTTCCTGTGAGGAAGAAGGATAAATACGGCAATTTTCGGGAACCTTGGATAACAAGAGATATTGTAGGCCTTGTCAAAAAGAAAAAGGAGGCATTTGTCAGGGCTAAAAGGCTGGGAATAGACGAAGCCTGCGTGGAATATAAGGAAAGTAGGAAGGAACTTAAGCAAGGAGTTACGAGGGCTAGAAGGGGTCACGAAAAGTCATTGGCAAATAGGGCTAAGGAAAACCCCAAGGCTTTTTACACGTACATAAAAAGCAAGAGGGTAGCCAGGGAAAGGGTTGGCCCACTGAAGGATAGGCAAGGGAATCTATGTGTGGAGCCAGAGGAAATGGGCGAGGTACTAAATCAATACTTTGCATCAGTATTCACCAAAGAGAAGAAATTGGCAGATGTTGAGTCTGGAGAAGGGTGTGTAGATAGCCTGGGTCACATTGAGATCCAAAAAGACGAGGTGTTGGGTGTCTTAAAAAATATTAAGGTAGATAAGTCCCCAGGGCCTGATGGGATCTACCCCAGAATACTGAAGGAGGCTGGAGAGGAAATTGCTAAGGCCTTGACAGAAATCTTTGGATCCTCACTGTCTTCAGGGGATGTCCCGGAGGACTGGAGAATAGCCAAAGTTGTTCCTCTGTTTAAGAAGGGTAGCAAGGATAATCCAGGGAACTACAGGCCGGTGAGCCTTACTTAATTGGTAGGGAAATTACTGGAGAGAATTCTTCGAGACAGGATCTACTCCCATTTGGAAGCAAATGGACGTATTAGTGAGAGGCAGCATGGTTTTGTGAAGGTGAGGTCGTGTCTCACTAACTTGATAGAGTTTTTCAAGGAGGTCACTAAGATAATTGATGCAGGTAGGGCAGTGGATGTTGTCTATATGGACTTCAGTAAGGCCTTTGACAAGGTCCCTCATGGTAGACTAGTACAAAAGGTGAAGTCACACGGGATCAGGGGTGAGCTGGCAAGGTGGATACAGAACTGGCTAGGTCATAGGAGGCAGAGAGTAGCAATGGAAGGATGGTTTTCTAATTGGAGGGCTGTGACCAGTGGTGTTCCACAGGGATCCGTGCTGGGACCTTTGCTCTTTGTAGTATATATAAATGATTTGGAGGAAAATGTAACTGGTCTGATTAGTAAGTTTGCAGACGACACAAAGGTTGGTGGAATTGCGGATAGCGATGAGGACTGTCAGAGGATACAGCAGGATTTAGATTGTTTGGAAACTTGGGCGGAGAGATGGCAGATGGCGTTTAATCCGGACAAATGTGAGGTAATGCATTTTGGAAGGTCTAATGCAGGTCGGGAATATACAGTGAATGGTAGAACCCTCAAGAGTATTGAAAGTCAAAGAGATCTAGGAGTACAGGTCCACAGGTCATAGAAAGGGGCAACACAGGTGGAGAAGGTAGTCAAGAAGGCATACGGCATGCTTGCCTTCATTGGCCAGGGCATTGAGTATAAGAATTGGCAAGTCATGTTGCAGCTGTATAGAACCTTAGTTAGGCCACACTTGGAGTATAGTGTTCAATTCTGGTCGCCACACTACCAGAAGGATGTGGAGGCTATAGAGAGGGTGCAGAAGAGATTTACCAGAATGTTGCCTGGTATGGAGGGCATTAGCTATGATTTTGGTACCCGTGAGGGGCTAGCACCGGCGCTGCGTGAAACGCTTGCAGAAAACGGCCGGAGAATGGCTGCGTCCTGGGCCGCGCATGCACACGGCTGATGACCTGCAGTGGCCATGGCGCAGGATGTGTGCGTAACCTAACTCGAAACTGTGCCGCCTGGCTACCTCCCACCAGTCTCCTGAGCCCTAGCAGACCCCCCCCCCCCCGGCCAGTGGCACAGATCCCGGCTGAGTGTGGTGGCGCTGGACACAATCCGCAGCCGGCACACCGGGTTCCCAACCACTGGGACTACACGTGTCCCAGGCCGTTGGGAACTTGGCCCATCGGGGGCAAAGCATCGAGGGTGGGCCAGCTGATGACTTGCCAACGCCGTTGAAACAGTATGTGTCAGACTTCCGGTTGCGGCAAGGATGAGCTAGCCGCACGTTTCGGCGGCTCCAGCTCCAACGGACCTTCGGGCTCTTTTAAGAGCCCCAACGGGGACTTTACCGGCCGATAAACCCGGTGGGAGGTGCGTGGGAAGGGATTCCCCCTCCCCCGAACGACGGAGGAAAAACCGGCGGCGGCGGCGGCTGCAGCCCGAAGAATCTGCAACCAGAAGGTCAGAGGGAGTGGAACAAAATGGCGGCAGAGGGATCGCAGGTGACATGGGGGCCCGAGCAGGATGAGGTTGTGAGACGGTGCGTGGACCTGCTGAAGAAGGAGGTAATGACCCCGATGTTACAGGCAATTGAGGGGCTTAAAGAGACTTTAAAGACCCAGGAGACTGAGCTTCGCGTGATGGAGCAGAAGGTATCAGGTATTGAGGACGAGGTCCTGGGCCTGGCGGTTAAGACTCAGACGCACGAGGCACTTCATAAAAAGCGTGCTGACAGGATTGAGGCCCTTGAAAATGGAGCGCGAAGGAAGAACCTTAGGATACTAGGTCTCCCTGAGGGCGTGGAAGGAGTGGACTGTGGAGCGTACGCAAGTAAGATGCTGAGCTCACTGATGGGTGCTGAGGCCCCTGCGGGCCCCATGGAGGTGGAATGGGCAAATCGGATCCCGGCGAGAAGACCAAAATCGGGAGAACCACCGAGGGCGATAATCGTGCGATTTTACCGCCTTAAGGACAGAGAAGAGGTTCTGAGATGGGCTAAAAAGGTGCGGAGTAGCAGATGGGAGAATGCTGTGGTAAGGATATACCAGGACTGGAGTGCGGAGGTGGCGAGAAGGAGGGCGAGCTTTAACCGAGCCAAAGAGGTTTTGCACAAAAGGAAGGTGAAGTTTGGGATGCTGCAGCCGGCAAGACTATGGGTCACGTATCAGGAGAGACACTATTATTTTGAGACGGCGGAGGAAGCATGGTCCTTCATCAATGAAGAGAAACTGGACCGGAACTGAGGGACTGATGCTGCAGGGAATTGTTATTGTTATTGTTTTTGTTAATGTTATGGTGAAAGTGAATCGAGAAGTAAACAGGGAAGGGGGGGGACACTGGGGAAATGTGGGCGCCGGTGAGGGGGGAAAGGTGGGACATAGTCGAAGAATAGGGAAGGGGAGGGGGAGGGGAAACGGAGCTGCGCCATAAGAGGCGGGTTAGGTAAAGGGATGTTCCCGCGCCAGAAAGAATAAGGCGGGAAGACAGGCGCAAGGCGGATGGGAGTTCCCTCACACCGGGGGGGCCGAGGAGTGAGCAGGAGTAGCCGGGGTCAGTTGAAGTCAGCTGACTTACGGAAGTGATATGGGGGGAGCAATCAAGCTAGATAAGGATCTAGCGGGGGGGGGGGCGGAAGGGGACAACTGGGTTGCTGCTGCGGAAATCCAAAAGGAAATGGCTAAAGAGTGGGTGGTCGGGGGCGGAGTGCGACGCTGGGGGAGCGAGCGGGAGCGCGGAGGCGGGATATGGGACTGGGCTAGAGAAGGTAATGGCTAGTCGACACGGGAGGGGGGCAGGTAGCCCCCCAGTGAGGCTGATCACGTGGAACGTGAGAGGCCTGAATGGACTGATAAAAAGGGCCCGAGCGCTCGCGCATTTGAAAGGACTAAGGGCAGACGTGGCTATGCTCCAAGAGACGCACCTAAAGGTGGCGGACCAAGTTAGGCTAAGGAAAGGATGGGTGGGACAGGTGTTCCACTCAGGACTGGACGCAAAGAACAGAGGGGTGGCCATTTTGGTGGGGAAACGGGTAGCATTTGAAGCAAAGAACATCGTAGCAGACAGTGGAGGTAGATATGTAATGGTGAGTGGTAGGCTGGAGGGAATGGAGGTCGTGTTGGTTAATATGTATGCCCCAAATTGGGACAATGCGGGGTCATGAGACGGATGCTGGGGCGTATTCCGGACCTGGAGGCAGGAAATTTGATTTTAGGAGGGGACTTCAACACGGTGCTGGACCCGGGGCTAGATAGATCCAGCTCAAGGACCGGAAGAAGGCCGGCAGCGGCCAAGGTACTTAAGGGGTTTATGGACCAAATGGGGGGAGTGGATCCATGGCGATTTCTTAGACCCAGGGCTAGGGAGTATTCCTTCTTCTCCCATGTCCATAAAGTGTACTCCCGGATAGATTTTTTTGTTTTAGGAAGGTCGTTGATCTCTAGGGTGGAAGAAGCTGAATACTCAGCCATAGCGGTTTCGGACCATGCCCCACATTGGGTGGACCTGGAAGTAGGAGAGGACAGGGAGCAGAGAACACTCTGGCGATTAGATGTGGGACTGATCTTTACGCAAAGAGTAGTGAGGCCGTGGAATGCCCTACCTGCTACAGTAGTGAACTCGCCAACATTGAGGGCATTTAAAAGTTTATTGGATAAACATATGGATGATAATGGCATAGTGTAGGTTAGATGGCTTTTGTTTCGGTGCAACATCGTGGGCCGAAGGGCCTGTACTGCGCTGTATTGTTCTATGTTCTATGTTCTATGATGGCGGATGAGGGAGTGTGTGCAAGAGTGAGGGGGTGTATTGAGAGATACCTGGAGGTCAATGACGACGGCGAGGTCCCTGTGGGAGTGGTATGGGAAGCACTAAAAGCGGTGGTCAGAGGAGAGCTGATTTCTATTGGGGCCTACAAAAGGAAAACAGAGGCCAAGGAAAGGGATAGACTACTGGGGGAGATTTTAAGGGTGGACAGAGAATTTGCAGAGACCCCGGAGGAGGAGCTGTACAGGGAAAGGAGACGACTCCAGACCGAGTTTGACCTTCTGACCACCAGAAAGGCGGAGGTACTGTGGAGAAAGGCACAGGGGAGGAGGTATGAATATGGGGAAAAGGCTAGTCGCCTGTTGGCGCACCAACTGCGAAAGAGGGCAGCAGCGAGGGAGATAGGAGGAATTAGGGATGAAAGGGGAGACACTGAGCGAAGGGCAGGAAAGATAAACGAGGTGTTTAAGACCTTTTATGAGGAACTGTATAGGTCTCAGCCCCCAGAGGGAGAGGAGAAGATGCGGCAGTTCCTGGACCAATTGAGGTTCCCGAAAGTGGAGGAGCAGGAGGTGGAAGGCCTGGGGGCACCGATTGAGGTGGATGAGGTTATTAAGGGACTGGGAAGCATGCAAGCAGGGAAGGCCCCGGGGCCGGACGGGTTCCCGGTGGAATACTACAGAAAATATGTGGACTTGTTGGCCCCGTTGTTGGCGAGGACGTTCAATGAGGCCAGGGAAGGGGGGACTCTACCCCCGACGATGTTGGAGGCGACGTTATCGCTAATTTTGAAGAGGGACAAAGATCCGTTGCAGTGCGGGTCCTATAGACCCATTTCACTATTGAACGTGGACGCCAAATTGCTGGCAAAGGTGCTGGCATCGAGGATCGAGGACTGTGTCCCGGGGGTGGTGCACGAAGACTAGACTGGGTTCGTAAAAGGGAGACAACTGAATGTTAACGTGCGACAACTATTAGGGGTGATAATGATGCCCTCAGTGGAGGGGGAGGCAGAGATAGTGGCGGCAATGGACGCAGAGAAGGCATTTGATAGGGTGGAGTGGGAGTATTTATGGGAAGTATTAAGGAGGTTTGGGTTTGGGAACGGGTTTATTCGCTGGGTTAGGCTACTTTATGGGGCACCAACGGCAAGCGTAGTTACAGGTCGACATAGATCGGAGTATTTCCGATTATATAGGGGAACAAGACAGGGATGCCCGCTGTCTCCATTGTTGTTTGCATTGGCAATCGAACCTCTGGCCATGGCGTTGAGAGACTCCAGGAAATGGAGAGGGGTGACTAGAGGAGGAGAAGAACACCGAGTCTCGTTATACGCGGATGACCTATTGCTATACGTGTCGGACCCAGCGGGGAGGATGATAGAGGTTATGCGAATTCTGAGGAGGTTCGAGGAATTTTCGGGGTATAGGTTCAACATGGGGAAGAGTGAATTATTTGTGATACATCCAGGGGACCAGAGTAGAGAGATAGAGGGCTTACCGCTGAGGAAAGTGGAAAGAAACTTCCGATACCTGGGGATTCAGATCGCTAGGAGCTGGGGAACCTTGCACAGACTTAATCTGACACGGCTGGTAGAACAAATGGAGGAGGACTTTAAGAGGTGGGACATGCAGCCTTTATCGCTGGCGGGCAGGGTGCAAGCAATTAAGATGATGGTCCTCCCGAGGTTCTTATTTGTATTCCAATGTCTCCCTATTTTAATCACCAGGACCTTTTTTAATAAAATAGACAGGAGCATTACGAGCTTTGTGTGGGCAGGGAAAGTTCCGAGAGTAAGGAGAGGGTTCCTTCAGCGCAGTAGGGACAGAGGAGGACTGGCACTACCGAACTTGGGAGATTATTATTGGGCCGCCAATGTGGCAATGATACGTAGATGGATGATGGAGGGTGAGGGAGCGGCGTGGAAAAGGCTGGAGAGAAGGTCCTGTAAAGGGACGAGTCTAGAGGCGCTGGTGACGGCACCGCTACCGCTCTCACCTAAAAAGTACACCACGAACCCGGTGGTGGCGGCAACACTGAACATATGGGGACAGTGGAGGCGACAGAGAGGGGTGCGGGGAGCCCTGGTGGGATCCCCTATCAGGAACAACCATAGGTTCGCCCCAGGAAGAATGGATGGAGGATTTCAGAGTTGGTACCAGTTGGGAATTAGGAAGGTGGGAGATTTATTCATAGATGGGACTTTTGCGAGTTTGGGAGCATTGGAGGAAAAGTATAAGTTACCCCGGGGAAATTTCTTGAGATATATGCAGGTGAGGGCGTTTACTAGACAACAGGTGAGGGAATTTCCGCAGCTCCCGACACAGGGGATACAGGACAGGGTGCTTTCAGGGGTGTGGGTCGGAGAGGGCAAGGTGTCAGAGATTTACAGAGAGATGAGGGAAGAGGGGGAGGAGTCGGTGGGCGAACTAAAAGGAAAGTGGGAAGAAGAATTAGGGGAGGAGATAGAGGAGGGTATGTGGGCTGATGCTCTAAGCAGGGTAAACTCCTCTTCCTCATGTGCCAGGCTTAGCCTGATTCAATTTAAGGTGCTACAGAGAGCACACATAACGGGGGCAAGATTGAGCAGGTTTTTTGGAGTGGAGAACAGATGTGGGAGGTGTGGCGGGAGCCCGGCAAACCACGCACATATGTTTTGGGCGTGCCCGGCACTGGAAGGATATTGGAAGGGAGTGACGGGAGTGATCTCGCAGGTGGTGAATGCCCGGGTCAAACCTAGCTGGGGGTTAGCTATATTTGGAGTTGCGGAAGAGCCGGGAGTGCAGGAGGCGAAAGAGGCCGATGTCGTGGCCTTTGCGTCCCTCGTAGCCCGGCGCAGGATCCTACTCATGTGGAAGAAGGCGAAACCCCCCGGACTGGAGGCCTGGGTAAACGATATGGCGGGGTTTATTAAACTGGAGCAGATAAAGTTTGCCCTGAGAGGATCGGCTCAAGGGTTCACCAGGCGGTGGCAGCCATTTCTCGACTACCTAGGGGAACGTTAGAGGGAAGACAGATGACCAGCAGCAACCCAGGGGGGAGGGGGGGGGAGGGGGGAGGAGGCTTAGTTGAATATAGGCCAATCGAGAATGTGGTTTTGTTATTTGTGTATTATTATTATTATTATTATTGTTAAAAAGTTAAACATTTCTGTTTTGTTATTGTTATCGTTTCGTTTGTTTTGTAAGCGAGAAAAATGTTGTTCAGGGAAAAAAATTTCAATAAAATATATTTTTTTTAAAAAGAAACAGTATGTGTCACAATGACGCCAGTTTGGAGGGGACGGACCGGCGTCAAGCCGACGCTGGATCGATTTCGCCATGAAAATCCATCCTCTGCCCCATCGACGAACACAATTTTGGTGTCGGACTACGGAGAATCAAGCCCCACATATCTGGCTTCAGCACCGGGACTATAGCCGCTGCCCACTCCGTGAATTATTCAGGATAAATGAGTCCCAGGCTTTCCAGCCGGTTGAGCTCATCATCTACATTTGTCAACAAAGCATGAGGAACTGGGCAGGCCCTAAAATGCCTTGGTTGGGCTTCAAGGTCTACGTGGGTTTTGTCCATGGCACCCTTTATTTTTCCCAGGAGATCCTGGAAGCCTTCCGGTATTTCATAGGATCTCGTACAATCCCCAATGCCCATCCTGAAAATCTGCTGCCAGTCCAGGTGGGGAATCTTCATCCAGCCACAGCCCAACAGACAGGGTCTGTGCCCTTGTACCACTATCAAAGGCAATCGGATAGATTGCTGCCCGTAGGCAACTGGAGTCATTGTCGTGCCTGCGATAGCCAGTGGTTCTCCCGTGTACATTGCCAACTACGCCTCAGGTCCAGGCGTTGGATTCCTGGCCTGACTTTTTGTAACATCTGCCATCCTATTATCGAGACCGCAGCTCCAGTGTCAAGTTCCATGACAAATGGGTGGCCATTAACCTGAACATTGACTTTGATGGGGGCTACCCTTGCCATGGCTATACAGTTCAACTGTATGCACTCGTCCTCGTCGGGCTGCGGCATTTAGAAAGCCCTGGGGTCATAGTTGTCTGCCACAGTGTAGGTCAGGCTGGGGCCACAGGGTAGGTCAGGCTTTTGATGAAATGAAATGAATGAAATGAAAATCGCTTATTGTCACAAGTAGGCTTCAAATGAAGTTACTGTGAAAAGTCCCTAGTCGACACATTCCGGCACCTGTTCGGGAAGGCTGTTACGGGAATTGAACCGTGCTGTTGGCCTGCCTTGGTCTGTTTTCAAAGCCAGCGATTTAGCCCTGTGCTAAAAAGTAGGGGCCCCACAGGCAATGAGGAGAATCACTTTTTGGTGGCCATCCCCTATAATGGCGCTTGCCCTAAGAAAGTAACGCATTCGCTCAGCATACCGAGCTCAGTCTTCTACACACCGAGCTCAGTCTTCTACACACCGAGCTCAGTCTTCTACACACCGAGCTCAGTCTTCTACACACCGAGCTCAGTCTTCTACACACCGAGCTCAGTCTTCTACACACCGAGCTCAGTCTTCTACACACCGAGCTCAGTCTTCTACACACTGAGCTCAGTCTTCTACACACCGAGCTCAGTCTTCTACACACCGAGCTCAGTCTTCTACAGTCATGTCAAAAGCATCTAGTCTTGCGAAGAGCGGCATTTTCAAACCTGTGCTAACCATGCTCCTCTGAAAACGTGATTCAGCTGTGGTCTGGATGTCCAGCACCACCTGTAGTTCCGCTTTGTCCTCGTTGCTACTATTGCAATCACGAGGAGTCCCGAAAAGGATAGAGACAGATTATTTTATTCCAAAGTAAAGCAAAGAAAAACAAGGTGGCAGGGAGTGCAACCAGTCAATGGCCATGATTGAATATAGATAACTAGGATCAAATGATTGGTATATGTTAGTATCTTGTATTTGAATCTGATGAGCCTCCTTGAACAGCATCAGCCTGTGCTATAGCTTGTAATAAAGGCCTCGTTTGTAACTCCAAGAGCCTTCATCTGGTTTCTTGTGAATGGGAGAGTGAATTACACCACAGCTGATTAGTTGTACTTTTCTCCTCTACAAGACATGACAAACTCAGTCTTGTGAATCAAAACACAAAATCTTAAAAATCTAAAAATCTGGTACAAAACTGAGTTGATTTCCCCCGCGCCGGGCCGACAAACATAAACCAAAAGATTCACAGTTGGTTTATGAACATCATCGCTGACTTATTTAATCTTGATGTGGAGATGCCGGTGTTGGACTTGGGTGAGCACCGTAAGACATCTTACAACACCAGGTTAAAGTCCAACAGGTTTGTTTTGAATCACTAGATAATTGGAGCACAGCTCCTTCCTCGGGTGAATAAAGAGGTGGGTTCCAGAAACATATATGTAGACAAAGTCAATGATGCAAGATGATGCTTTGAATCTGAGTCTTTGCAGGTAATTAAGTCTATACAGATAAAGACGGAGCACCTGGAGAGAGGGATAATCACAGGTTAAAGAGGTGTGAATTGTCTCAAGTTGGTAGGATTTCGCAAGCCCAGGCCAGATGGTGGAGGGTGAATGTAATGCAACATGATTCCAAGGTCCCGGTTGAGGCTGTACTCATGTGTTCTGAACTTGGCTATAAGTTTGTGCTCGGCGATTCTGCATTGTCACGTGTCCTGAAGGCCGCCTTGGAGAACGCTTACCCGAAGATCAGAGGCTGAATGCCCTTGAGTGTTCCCCGGCTGGAAGGGAACATTCCTGCCTGGCGATTGTCACGCGATGTCCGTTCATCTGTTGCCGCAGCGTCTGCATGATCACGCCAATGTACCACACTTCGAGACCTCTCCTGCAGCGTATGAGGTAGACAACGTGGGCCGAGTCGCACAAGTATGTACCACGTACCTGGTGGGTGGTGTTCTCACGTGTAATGGTGGTACCCATGTCGATGATCTGGCATGTCTTGCAGATATTGCCATGGCAGGATTGTGTGGTGTCGTGGTCACTGTTCTGAAGGCTGGTTAGTTTGCTGCAAACAATGGTCTGTTTGAGGTTGCGCGGTTGTTTGAAGGCAAGTAGTAGGGGTGTGGGGATGACTTTGAAAAGCTGTTCGTCTCCATCAATGACGTGTTGAAGGCTGCGAAGAAGATGTTGTAGTTTCTCCGCTCTGGGGAACTACTGGACGACGAAGGGTACTCTGTTGGTTGTGTCCTGTGTTTGTCTTCTGAGGAGGTCAGTGCGGTTTTTTGCTGTGGCGCGTTGGAACTGTCGATCGTTGAGTTGAGCACCATATCCAGTTCGTATGAGGGCATCTTTCAGTATCTGTAGATGTCTGTTACGCTCCTGCTTATCTGAGCAGATCCTGTGTATATGGAGGGCTTGTCCATAGGGGATGGCTTCTTTAATGTGTTTAGGGTGGAAGCTGGAGAAGTGGAGCATTGTGAGGTTATCCGTGGGCTTGCGGTAAAGTGAAGTGCTGAGGTGACCGTCCTTGATGGAGATCAGTGTGTCCAAGAATGCAACCGATTCTGGAGAGTAGTCCATGATGAGTCTGATGGTGGGATGAAACTTATTGATGTCATCGTGTAGTCGTTTCAGTGATTCTTCGCTGTGGGTCCAAAGGAAAAAAATGTAATTGATGTATCTGGTGTATAACGTCGGTTGAAGGTCCTATGTGGTGAGGAGGTCTTGTTCAAACTTGTGCATGAAGATGTTGGCATATTGAGGTGCTATTTTGGTCCCCGTGGCTGTTCCCTGTGTCTGGATGAAGAACTTGTTCTCGAAGGTGAAGACGTTGTGATCCAGAATGAACTGGATGAGTTACAGAATTGCATCTGGAGATTGGCAGTTGTCGGTGTTGAGTACTGAGGTTGTTGCAGCAATGCCGTCATCATGGGGGATACTGGTGTGGACATGAGTACGGCCTCAACTGGGACCTTGGATTCATGTTGCATTACATTCACCCCCCACCATCTGGCCTGGGCTTGCGAAATCCTACCAACTGTCCTGGCTTGAGACAATTCACACGTCTTTAACCTGTGATTATCCCTTTCTCCAGTTGCTCCACCTGGACCTGTAAAGACTTAATTATCTGCCAAGACTCACATTCAAAGTATCGTCTTGCATCATTCACTTTGTCTATATATGTGTTTCTGGAACCCACCTCTTCATTCACCTGAGGAAGGAGCAGTGCTCCAAAAGCTAGTGATTTGAAACAAACCTGTTGGACTTTAACCTGGTGTTGTAAGACTTCTTACTGTTATTTAATCTTGAACAGCTCTTTATGGAACTATATTATTTCATCTGAAAATGCATTACAATAACCTTTTAAAAATCCGACCTATTACCAATTATTCATTCTGCATTCTGCCTCAGCAGACAGGGTTTTCTTTTAGCGTGTGCACCAAACCAGGCACTAGCTTCCACGGTGGCTAAATTGAGCTCTCTGAGCCCTCTGCAGATAAGGTGTCATGGTTACTAGCCTAGCTTCTCTGAATTGTGGAGTTGATGAATGAGGCAGGTTTTTCAGGGACTATTTTATTTTGATTGATAGTACTTCATTGCAGTGTTCATGTAAGACTACTTGTGACAAAAAAGATTAGGAAGATTCTCGCTGCAGAATAATAATAAAGTGGGGCATAATATGCTTCTGTGAGCTCAGCAAATCACTTCTTAGTACTGTTATAGGTTAATTAATGACCTTCAGTGAAGGGAATCAACGGGGTCTGCTAAAAGCAAGCCTGAAGGAAAACCAGACAAGAGACCCACAAATAGAAATGGCGGTAAGGTAAACTGTGTCAGAGGCCCACAAATAAAAGCAGCAGTGGGGAGTCAGCAGGAACCAGGGAAGCAGCAGGAGAGCAAATCAAGAACTTGCATCACAGGACAGTAGGTAGGTGCCTAGTTGTTTGGAAAGCCCCAGGTTATGGAGTGCATCGTCAAAGAAGTTTTGAGAAAGAGGAGCAGAATGGAGTGAGGATGAGCATCAGGCAGCAAGGTAAATAAAAGCAAATAAAACTATTGTCAGCATATGGGAGGGTGCTGACTGGCAAGGTATCTTTTAAAAGACGTGCAGTTGAAATTTTGTCTTTCACTCATCCTAATAGTTTGCAAGAATGCCAATGGTAAAGGAAACAACAATTTCTACTGCATGAGAAGAGAGTGCTGGTCTTCTCCATTTGGTAATGAAACTCTGGTACTATGTGTGAAGTTTTGTACTCCTGTACTTCCGCTGACACTATGAGGAAATCCTTTTTAAAATAAATTTAGAGTACCCAATTCTTTTTTTCCAATTAAGGGGCAATTTAGCATGGCCAATTCACCAACTCTGCACATCTATTTTTTTAGGTTGTGTGAGTGAGACCCACGCAGACACGGGAAACTATGGGCAGAATTTAACAGATATCATGCGGACACTTTTTATTCGATGGGTTTCAACTTTATTGACAAAACTGTTATGTGGCACTTTAGCAAATGCCACATAAACTTCATTATCATCATCTACCCTCTTTGTGACCTAATAGAAAATCTCAAACAAATTGGTTAAGCACAATTGGCCTTTAACAAATCCTTGCTGACTTTTCTTAATGAACCCACATTTGTCCAAGGGCTACCTCTTATGATGACATATGATGCCTGATATGGGGGGAAAAGTGTTAATATGATTAATGAGTTATAAAGAGAGTTGTATGCATGACTGCTGCCTCTCTCATTGTATTTTTCCACCACAACCCTGGACCTACACAGCTCCTATTGTTTTTCTATATGTGTATAGAGATGAAGTTACTGTAGCTGATAAGCCCGAGCTGTTTTCCTTATATTTTGTACTTTGATACCTGCTTGTCTACGAGAATACGATACTACGTGTTTTATGAGGGACACATGAGGCCATGATCAGACAAAACACACTCGGGCATTGGGTCAACTGAAGCTCTGCTGCTTATAAATATGTTATTGGAACGCCGACTTTGAGAGATTCTGCAGTTTTGAATCTTTCCCTGCATGCTTTTAATAAAGAATACCTTTCTTTGACCAATTCAGGACTTTGAGTGGCATTCATCCCACAACAAAATCCTACAGAAAAAAGGGGTTTAACGCTCAGCATGCCTCCACAAAAGCAACTATGGAAAGGATTATACACCTTCTTTGTCATTGTGACTGATCTGCAGGAGCCTTGCAATACGCAACAGATCGAGTGTCATTGTCATGTGCTTCGCTCTACACAATCTGGGTCTGTCGAGAGAAAGGACATTGAGGATGAGGACATGGAGACCTGCCAGTCAAGGTCAGATAAAGGGTCCAACTTTGACTCTGAGGAGCACCAAGGCAATGTGAAACAACATGATAACCAAATCATTCTGGGTGCAAGAGAGTAGGCCACTCCCAGACACCTCAGAGGAGGTGCCCTATGACCTCTGCCCAGCCTGTATAACACATAAATAATACATTCTGAGGCCTTACCCCTGCGCACATTTGTCACAATGGCCTCTGAATTTGATTATGGAGATGTCAATGCATTGCAGCCTTTTATAAACACACCTACACTCCAATCATTTGCATCAACAAACTGAGAAAATGAACAATTTAATAAGAGCAGATGAACAATACCAACCCAGTTTATATGGGTGGCACGGTAGCACAGTGGTTAGCACTGTTGCTTCACAGCGCCAGGGACCCGGGTTCGATCACGTTCTCCCCATGTCTGTTTGGGTTTCCTCTGAGCACTCCAGTTTCCTCCCACAAGTCCCGAAAGGCGTGCTTGTTAGGTGAATTGGACATTCTGAATTCTCCCTCAGTGTACCCGAACAGGCGCCAGAGTGTGGCGACTAGGGGGTTTTCGCAGTAACTTAATTGCAGTGTTAATGTAAGCCTACTTGTGACACTAATAAAGATTAACATTAACATTTAACACCCTGCTGGCCCTTGAGTGCCTAAAATGTTTTTGTAATTATTTTCTGAGGGCTGCGCAAGATGTTCCTCCATCACTCCCAGCCGCACTGGAGGTAGCCTGCTAACTCTGGTGTCCCATTTGCCTGGATGACCTTGGCAGACATCCTCGAGCCCTGAGGGTCCAGGCATTCTGAGTGACACCTATCTCGTAACAGAAGACTCTTCTGTCACTGTAGCAACCTGAGGTGCTAGTATCACTGGCAGAGGGCGAAGGAGAGGCTGTCACCATCAGGAGCGCCCTAAGAGGAACCCTCAAATGCAGACAGCAGCCATTCATCCATCAACATGAGGTCCACACAGTTCTCCTTTCTTAACAGAAATGAACTAAGATCTGGCTGGCACACCAGAAGCCTTGTCCATCACTGACAGTGCCTACCTGAAATGTAATTGGCAATGAGAAGGCTTGCAGGTTCGAGCATATGCCCAGGAACCTCCGATTGAGCTGCTAAGTGTGGATTTCCATGAGGGTTGCCAAACTGTCAATGGAGGAAGCTATGCATTAAAAAGAGAGCATGATCACAGGATTATGCTCGGGTATGCATAGGATGTGCCATATTTTTTACATAGCTGCTGTTGACCATCCACCATCTGCTGCCTCATAAATCATAGAATTTACAGTGCAGAAGGAGGCCATTCCGCCCATCGAGTCTGCACCGGCTCTTTGAAAGAGCACCCTACCCAATCCCACACCTCCACCCTATCCCCATAACCCAGTAACCCCACCCAACACTAAGGGCAATTTTGGACACTAAGGGCAATTTTAGTGACCAATCCACCTAACTTACACATCTTTGGACTGTGGGAGGAAACCGGAGCACCCGGAGGAAACCCACAGACACACTGGGAGAACATGCAGACTCCGCACAGACAGTGAACCAAGCCGGGAATCGAACCTGGGACCCTGCAGCTGTGAAGCAATTGTGCTAACCACCTATGCTACCATGCTGTGGTAGCATAGGGGGCAGCACGGAAGCATAGTGGTAAGCACAATTGCTTCACAGCTCCAGGGTCCCAGGTTCGATTTCCGGCTGGGTCACTGTCTGTGCGGAGTCTGCATGTTCTACCCATGTGTGCGTGGGTTTCCTCCGGGTGCTCCGGTTTCCTCCCACAGTCCAAAGGTGTGCGGGTTAGGTTGATTGGCCATGCTAAATTGCCCTTAGTGTCCAAAAGGCTAAGTGTGGGTTGCGGGGATAGGGTAGATACGTGGGCTTGAGTGGGTTGCTCTTTGTAAGGGCCGGTGCAGACTCGATGGGCCGAATGGCCTCCTTCTGCACTGTAAATTCTATGATCTCAAACAGCAATGCAACATATGATGCATCATGCAGATGTGGTGATCTTTACTCATTGCATCTCATACATATCCGAGTCCCTGTTGACAGATTTCCTCGACCCCTTCACATTGGACAACCCTTATGAAATCCTATGAAACTCACTACCCCTGGGAGTGACTCCAGCCTCTTCATTGTCAACCAATCTGGTCCCCTGTTGACTTCTTAGAAATGTCATTAATAATGAGAATAGCGGCAGACTTCAGGGGACATAGATAGACTGGTGAAATTGATTAAATTTCACGGAGTAGTGTGAAACAATTAATTTTGGTAGGAAGCTTGTGTGATGCAGTAAAGGGATATGTATACAAATATTTTCAACAGCAGAACAAGTGTGCATGGGTCCAAAGAGAAAATGCTGGAAAATCTCAGCAGGTCTGGCCGCATCTGTATGGAGAGAAAAGAGCTAATGTTTCAAGTGCAGATGACCCTTTGTCAAAGCTAAAAGACAGCAAAAGTGGGAAATATTTATACTGTGGAGTGAGAATGAAAGATGAGCCATAGCCACAGAAACCCAGGGAAACCGGGTGCTAATGGCCACAGAAACCAAGGGGAAAGAGTGCTAATGGCAGTCCTCAGAGAGAACAAAAGGTGTGAAAGGTCAAACAGCAGAGAAACTAACATCAGAGGGTAAACTGTGACAGATATAGATGTGGGGGAGGGAAAGGGGGAAGCAAAGGGGAGAAAGGAGGCTGGATTCTCCGCCCTGCCACGCCACTTTTCAGCCTCGACCCGCCGGCGGGATTCTCCGTTACGCTGGCTGGTCATTGGGGTTTCCCATTGTGGGGCAGCCCTACGCCGTCGGGAAATCCCCCGGCGCCGGCAAATTAGAGAATCCCGCCGGCGGAGCATCCCACCCAGGGTTTCAGATTCCAACATCTGCAGTAATTTGCTTTTATCAAATGTGCATGGGTTTCCTCCGGGTGCTCCGGTTTCCTCCAATAGTCCGAAGATGTGCAGGTTAGGTGGATTGGCCATGCTAAATTGCCTCTCATTGTTCAAAGATATGCAGGTTAGGTGGGGCTTCGGGGTTAGGGCAGGGGAGTGGGCCTAGTTTGGTGCTCTTTCAGAGGGTTGGCTCAGATTTGATTTGTCGAATGGCCTCCTTCTGCACAATAGGAATTCTGTTGTTCTAAGTTCAAAAAACTCAAATGGCATTTGGAATTCTTGGGCTTTATTAATAGAGCAATAGATTACCGAAGCAATGAACCTTTATAAAACACTGCTTTGGTCTTAGTTGGAGTACAGTATTTAATTTGGGGAATATTTTAGGAAGAATGGCAAAGCCTTGGAAAGGGTGTAGAAGAGATTTACTCCCAGTTGAGGAACTTGAGTTATGTGGAAAAGTGAGTTTGTTCAAAATCCTGAATAATTTATACAAAAAAATTTGGGAAAGTTGTTTTTAGTAGTAGAAACGTCAATAACCAGAGGTCATAAATTTAAGATAATAACATCTACATCTACACCAACTACAACTACACCAATACCAACTCCATCTACAGGTTTTCTGATGACATGACTGTCATGGGTCGGACCTCGAACAACAATGAGTTAGAGTACAGGAGGGACCCAGAGAACCTAGTGGCATGGTTTAATGACAACAATCTCTCCCTCAACATCAGAAAAACTAAGGAGCTGGTCATTGACTTCAGGAAGCAAAGTATCATTCAAGCCCCTGTTTGCATCAGTGGTGCTGAGGTGGAAAAGGTTGACAGCTTCAAATTCCTAGGTGCGCACATCACCAACAATCAGTCCTGGTCCGCCCAGGTCAATCTTACAACCAAGAAACCACAACAGAACCTAGACTTCCTCAGGAAACTAAGGAAATTTGGCATGTCCACATTGACTCTTACCAATTTTTACAAATGCACCATCAAAAGCTTCCTAGCTGGCTACATCACAGCCTCGTATAGCAACTGCTCGGCCCAAGACTAAGAAACTACACAGAGTCGTGAACACAGCCCAGTCCATCACGTGAAGCTGCATCCCATCTATTGACTCTGTCTACACCTCCCGTTGCCTTGGGAAAGCGGGCAGCATAATCAAAGACCCATCCCACCCGTGTTATTCTCTCTTCCAACCTCTTCCATCAGGCAGGAGAAACAAAAGTCTGAGAACTTGCACTAACAGATTCCAAAACAGCTTCTTCCCCGCTGTTACCAGACTCCTGAATAACCCTCTTATGGACTGAACTGATCTCTCCACGCATCTTCTCTACTGAGTAACACTACACTCCATATGCTTCATCCGATGTCTATATCTATGTATTTACATTGTGTATTGATGTATGTCCTATGTCTTTCATGTATGGAACGATCTGGACTGCACGCAGAAGAATACTTTTCAATGTACCTTGGTACATGTGACAATAAATCCAAATAATAGGCAAACGAATTTGAGGCAATGTGAAGGAAAAAATGCATTGAGAATTCACTGCTTGAAAGGATGTTTAAAGTAGATTCAGTGGTAACGTACAAAATTATTGGGTAAACACATGTTGGTGACAAGGGTTAGAGGGACAGAGCTGGGGGGGGGGGGGATCAATTGAATGGCTCTCCAAAGTGCTGGTGTAGGTACAATTGGTGAAATGACATCCTCCTGTTGTATCAATCGTTTTATGATTCCATGGATCAGCTAGTAGCATCCTCATCTGAGTTTGCCGGTTCAGGTCATGAGGACAAAAATCTAAGTCTCCAGTGCAGTACTGAGGGAGTGCTGCACTGACTGAGGTGCTGTTTTTCAGAGGAGATGTTAGACCAAGGTCATGTTTGCCCACTCAGATTAACATAAGGGAGTTAGCCCCAGTGTACTGGCCAATATTTATCCCTCAATCAATATCACATCGTTGTTCGTGGAATCTGGCTGTGTGCAAATTGGAGGCCGCACATCCTACATTACAACAGTGACTATACTTCAAAAGTAACTCACTCACTGCAAAATGTTTCTGGTTGTCCTGTGAAAGGTGCAATATACACACATGGGTCCATTGGAGATCATTATGACTTTTAAATTTGATTTTGATTTTCTATCGATTATTGTCATTATTAAGGAAAAGTAGTTCTGACTGTTAATTTTCAAACTTATTTTACTTCATTGTAATTAGTTTTGTATCTTTTCTTATTATGGCGGGTTATGGTCAAGCTTCAGCATTTCATATCTTTGGAAGCAACATTCTGTTGGCAGTTCATTCCTCAATCTTTGTCGAAACTCACCACTCCTATTTCTGCTTTCTTCCCCCGTTTGGTGTCTTGCTAATAGCATCGTCCTTTATGTTCATTTCCAAATAAAGGCTGCCAAATCTCTGACGTAAAAGACTTCATTCAAAGTTTTCTATTCCAAATCCAGGTACTTATTCTTTTATTGCAGCAATAATATCAGAAGCTGAAACAAAACATTAACATTTTGTTCAAGTTTTAATACAGTATTTGTTCTCACACTGCATAAATTTAAACATATGAATTTTAAAGATACCTTGATATTTCAGCAATAATCAAATTGTGTACTTGTACCTAATGTATAATTAAAGTTATTTTGGATTGCTAATTCTTGTGAAATTATCATTAAATAATTAGAATAAATGTGTGACTGCAAGAGATACTGTCACAAACATCCCTATCAGGTTAACTGCTTGTTTATTATTTATAAACCTGAGCACAACAGATGTGCAAAAAGATACAGAGCAGTTCAAGGAGGAGTTCCATTGAAACGGCTGACCATAATTTCAAAGTTACTATAGTTTCAATTTTTCTTGATTCCCTGCTATAATTTGATTGTTTAGAATTCCAGAATCTAATTTCTCTTAGTGTGAGACAACAGTAACAAAGTGGGTAAGGTATGTTTGCTGCTGCTACAAAGAACTTTGTGAAGCAGGTTGGAGATACGGGCAGACTGAAACCTGTTCCTGGTCTGAGTGAGGCTGACCGATATCAGCCGCTCAGTCTGGTCACAAAGAGAAAAAAATCCTTCTTCTGGAAAAGAAAGAAATACAGCTCTACACCATTCACTCTGAAGGACATTCTTGTTGGAGAAAAGGAGGTTTCTGCAGGTAATATGTTTATTTTACTTTTGGAAAAATAATTTTGACATTTTGCAGGAAATTGTGTCACTACAATGCAGGCAATCCTGAACTTCACAACATTCAAGTTATGATGACCGACATTATACAAATTTTATAAATTGACATCCCGTTTCCACTTTACAATGTTGGTTTCGACTTTCATGCATGCGCATTGGCGTTCTGTGCCGCCCATCTGTATGACTGGACAGGTTGAGCCACCTTTATTAGGTTGGAAACTAGGGAGCGATCTTCTGTCTGTTCACAACAGCGTGCATCCCACACCCTGCACGTTTCCCAGCGGTTTGAGGTGGATTCGATGGGAAATCCCATTGATAGTGGCAGGACCAGAAGATCCCGTCACTGGCCAATCGCGGCCCACCTCCCAATGCTGAGAAACACTCCGCAGGGAGGCCAGAGAATCTCGCTCCTAGTGTTTTGTTCTGTTCGTTTTTTGGCACAACCATTGCGATTTCAATGCTTGAGACACTTATATTGGATTTAATATGCGCTCAAACTCACAGTAGTTCAAGGTTAAATAGGCAGCTGACAGTGATCAAACAGATTCATTATATATGCCACAATAATTGAGGAACTTGTGCTAAGGTGTGCAGGCAACAACTGCCACCGTAGCAACTTTTCAGGCATCAACTGTCACCTGAGCAACTTGACAGGTTAAGAGCTGAGAACATTTAACACCACCGTGAGTGATTCATTCATTCAGGAACCAATCCCCTATTTGTACAGCTAAAAACAAAATACTGTGATTGCTTGAAATTGGAAATAAAAACAGAAAATGCTGGATAAACTCAGCAGGTCTGGCGGCATTTGTAGAGCGAAACAGAGTTAACGTTTCAGATCTAAATGACCCTTCTACAGAACACAGTTGTATCATTTTGCCTGTGGGAAAATCAATTTCAACATGATATTTCGACTTACAATGAGGTATTTAGAAACCAATTGTGCCGTAAGACTGAGGACTTCCTACAAATCATTTTATGATTACATGAACTGCTTAAACTCTACTCCAAATCTTAATGAAATTTGTAATTTCTTGCTATGTTTGTAAGATTAAATCCCTAGCACAAAAGGTATGAGGAAAAGCTATTCGTTGACTATCTTTTTTAAAATTAATTTACCGGATGTAGACTTCGCAGGTTAGGCCAGCATTTATTGCCCATCCCTAGTTATCTTCAGAAGGTGGTGGTGAGCTGCCTTCTTGAACCACTGCAATCCCTGAGGTGTAGGTACACCCACTGTGCTGTTAGGAAGTGAGTTCCAGGGATTTTGCTGCCACAATAGTGAAGGAACGGCGATACCAAGTCAGGGTGGTGAGTGACTTCGAGGGGAACCTCCAGGTGGTGGGGTTCCCAGGTATCTGCTGCCCTTGTCCTTCTGGATAGTAAAGGTTGTGGGTTTGGAAGATGCTGTCTAAGGAACCTTGGCGAGTTACTGCAGTGCATCTTGTAGATGGTACATACAGCTGCCACTGTTCATCGGTGGTAGAGAGTTTGAATGTTTATGGAAGAGGGAGCAATCACGCAGGCTGCTTTGTCCTGGATAGTGTGTTGGAGCTGCAGTAGAGAATTCCATTACACTCCTGACTTGAGCCTTGTAGATGGTGGACAGGCTTTGGGGGTCAGGAGGTGAGTTACTCGCCGTACGATTCCTAGCCTTTGACCTGCCCTGGTACCCACAGTATTAATATGGCTAGTCCAGCTCAGTCTTTGATCAATGATAACCCCCAGGATGTTGATTGTGGGGGATTCAGCGTTTGTAATGCCATTGAATGTCAAGGGGGCGATAGTTAGATCCTCTCTTGTAGGAGATAATCATTACCTGGCACTTGCGTAGTGCAAATGTAACTTACCACTTGTCAGCCCAAGCCTGGATATTGTCCAGGTCTTGTTGCATTTGGACATGGACTGCTTCATCATCTGAGGAGTCGCGAATGGAGCTGAACATTGTGCAGCCATCCACAAACGCCCCCACATCTGACTTTATGAGGGAAGGGAGGTCATTGATGAAGCAGCTGGAGATGGTTGGGCCTAGGACACTACCCTGAGGAACTCCTGCAGCGATGTCCTGGAGCTGAGATGATTGACCTCCAACCGCCACAACCATCTTCCTTTGTGCCAGGTGTGACTCCAACCAGTGGAGAGTTTTCCCCCAATGATTCCCATTGACTCCAGTTTAGCTGGGGCTCCTTAAGTCAAACTCAGTCAATTGCTGCCTTGATGTCAAGGGAAGTCACTCTCACCTCACCTCTGGCATTCAGCGCTTTTGTCCATGTTTGAACCGAGGCTGCAATGAGGTCAGGAACTGAGCTCATGGCGGAACCCACACTGAGCATCCGTGAGCAGGTTATTGCTGAGTAAATGCTGCTTGATGGAACTATTGATGACTCCTTCCATCACTTTGCTGATGATGGAGAGTAAACTGATAGGGCGGTAATTGGCTAGGTTGGATTTGTCCTGTTCCTTGTGAACAGGACACACCTGGGCAATTGTCCACATTGCTGGGTAGGTGCCAGTGTTGTAGCTGTACTGGAACAGCTTGGTTAGGGGTGCGACAAGTTCTGGAGCACAAGCCTTCAGTACTATTGTTGGAATATTGTCTGGGCCCATAGCTTTTGCAGTATCCAGTGCATTCAGCTGTTTCTCGATATGACATGGAGTTTATCAAAGTGGCTGAAGACTGACATCTGTAATAAAAGCAAATTACTATGGATGCTGGAGCGGTGATGCTGGGGAGCTCCGGACTAGACTAGATGGATCATCCACACAGCATTTCTGGCTGAAGATTATTGCGAATGCCTCAGCATTGTCTTTTGCACGTATGTGCTGGGCTCCTCCATCATTGAGGAGGGAGATATTTGTGGAGCCTCCTCCTCCAGTGAGTTGCCACCATTCACGGCTGGATGTGGCGGGGCTGCAGAGCTTAGATCTGATGCGTTCGTTGTGGGATCGCTTAGCTCTGTCTATGACTTGCTGCTTATGCTGTTTGGCACACAAGTTGTCCTGTGTTGTAGCTTCACCAGGTTGACACCTAATTTTTCGGTATGCCTGATGTTGCTCCTGACATGCTCTCCTGCACTCTTCATTGAACCAGGGTTGATCCCCTGGGTTATTAGTAATCATAGAGCGGGGGATATGCCGGGCCAAGAGGATGCAGATTGTGATTGAATACAATTCTGCTGCTGCTGATGGCTCACAGTGCCTCATGGCTGCTCAGTCTTGAGTTGTTATAGTTGGTCAGCACGGTAGCATAGTGGTTAGCACAGTTGCTTCACAGCTCCAGGGTCCCAGGTTCGATTCCCCGCTGGGTCACTGTCTGTGCGGAGTCTGCACGTTCTCCCGTGTGTGCGTGGGTTTCCTCCGGGTGCTCCGGTTTCCTCCCATAGTCCAAAGATGTGCAGGTTAGGTGGATTGGCCATGCTAAATTGCCCTTAGTGTCCAAAAAGGTTAGTGGGGCTACGGGGATAAAGGGGATAGGGTGGAGGCGTGGGGCTTAAGTAGGGTGCTCTTTCCAAGGGCCGGTGCAGACTCAATGGGCTGAATGGCCTTCTTCTGCACTGTAAGTTCTATGATTCTGTATCTGTTCAAAGTCTATCCCATTTATCACGATTGTAGTGCCACACAACACGATGGAAAGTAACCTCAATGTGAAGACTTGCTTATTCAATAATATTTTCTTTGTGTAGGTTATTCAGAAGGAAAATGACTATGGTTGATGGAGGTCAGTCATCTCAGACCCAGGACTGCAAGAGTTCCTTAGGACATTGGCCCGACTAACATCAGCTGCTTCATCAATGACCTTTCCTCCAGCATAAGTGAAAAGAGGGGATGTTTTCTGATGATTGCACAATGTTCATTTCCATTTGCAGCTCCTCAGATATTGAAGCAGTCACTGTCCGCATGCGGAAAGACTTGGACCCCACATTCAGGCTTGGGCTGATATATGGCATGAATGTCACTTGCCACTGTAGTGTCAGGCAGTGACTATCTCTGACAAGAGGGAATATAATGATCTTCCCTTGATATTCAATGGCTTTATAAAGCATTAGTTAGGCCCCATTTAGAATACTGTGAGCAATTTTGGGCCCCACATCTCAGGAAGGACATACTGGCACTGGAGCGGGTCCAGCGGAGATTCACACGGATGATCCCAGGAATGGTAGGCCTAACATACGATGAACGTCTGAGGATCCTGGGATTATATTCATTGGAGTTTAGGAGGTTGAGGGGAGATCTAATAGAAACTTACAAGATAATGAATGGCTTAGATAGGGTGGATGTAGGGAAGTTGTTTCCATTAGCAGGGGAGACTAGGACCCGGGGGCACAGCCTTAGAATAAAAGGGAGTCACTTTAGAACAGAGATGAGGAGAAATTTCTTCAGCCAGAGAGTGGTTGGTCTGTGGAATTCATTGCCACAGAGGGCGGTGGAGGCCGGGACGTTGAGTGTCTTTAAGACAGAAGTTGATAAATTCTTGATTTCTCGAGGAATTAAGGGCTATGGAGAGAGAGCGGGTAAATGGAGTTGAAATCAGCCATGATTGAATGGTGGAGTGGACTCGATGGGCCGAATGGCCTTACTTCCGCTCCTATGTCTTATGGTCTTATGGTATTGGCAATGCTGAATCCCCAAAGGTAAACATCCTAAAGTTAATAATTGATCATAAACGGAACTGGACCAGCCTTTTTAGTAATGTGGCTATAAGTGCTGATCAGAGGCTAGGAATTCAGTGGGGAGTGACTTAACTTCTGATTCCCTGAAACCTGTCCACCATCTACAAAGCATAAGTCAGGAGTGTGATGGAAAACTCCCCACTTGCCTGGATGAATGCGGCTGGTAAAACGCTCGGTGCTTGATACCATTCAGGACAAAGCTTGACCAGCACGGTACAATGACACAGTGATTAGCACTGCTGCCTCACAGTCCCAGGGACTCGGGTTCAATTCCAGCTTTGGGTGACTGTCTATGGAGTTTGCACATTCTACCCATGTCTGCATGGTTTTCCTCTTGGTGCTCCCACAGTTCAAGGTGTGCAGATTAGGTGGATTGGCCATGCTAGAATTGCCCCTTAGTATCAAAAGATGTGCAGATTAAGTGGGGTTATGGGGATAAGGCTGGGGAGTGGGCTTGGGTAGGATGCCCTTTCAAAGGATTGGTGCAGACTCAGTGGGCTGACTGGCCTCCTTCTGTAAGAATGTTATGGTTCTTTAGCACCACATGCATTATATGAAACATTCATTCCCTCCACTACTGCACTGTGACAGCAGTGTGCCATCTACAATATGCATTGTAGCAACTAACGAATGTTCTTTCTATAGTACCTTCAAACTCTGTGACTTCTACCACTGAGAAGGACAAAGGTGCGGCATGGTGGCACAATGGTTAACTCTGCTTCCTCACAGTGCCAGGGATCTCAGTCCGATTCTGGCTTTGGATGACTGTGTGGAATTTGCACATTCTCACCCTGTCTGGGTTTCCTCCGGGTGCTGTGGTTTCTCCTAAGTCCAAAGATGTGCAGGTTAGGTGGCTTGGCCATGCTAAGTTGCCACTTAATGTCCAAAGGTTAGTTGGGGTTATGGGGTTTCGGTAGAGTGGGCTTATGTAGAATGTTCTTTCAGAGGGTTGACTGGATGCTGACTCGATGGGCCGAATGGCCTCCTTCTACACTGTAAGCATTCTATGATTGTATGACAGCAGGTACATGAGAACACCATCAAATCCCCCTCCAAGTCACACGCCATCCTAACTTAATTGGAACTATATTACCACTTGATCACTTGTCAGGAATAGTTAGGTCATAATTTGTAAGTTTCAGAATAGAACTCCTGGTTTTAGGAAGTTTAACTTTGGAGAACAGGGTGGGGATGGGAATATAATTTAAAATGGGGGGAGGAACCTAATTTAAATCAGGTAAACACCTGATGGGAATGGGTATAAAAATCAGCAAGTCATGCTGTAGCTGTGCAGAATCTTAGTTAGGCCACACTTGGAATATTGCGTACAATTCTGGTTGCCAAACTACCAGAACGATGCGGAGGCTTTGGAAAGGATACAGAAGAGGTTTACCAGACGTTGCCTGGACTGGAGGGTATTAGCTACGCAGAGAGGTTGGATAAACTCGGATTGTTTTCACTGGAATGACCAGGGTTATGGGGAGACCTGATAGAAGTCTACAAAATTATGAGTGGCATGGACGGAGTGGATAGTCTGAAGCTTTTTCCTTGGGTGAAAAAGTCAATTATTAATAATAATAATAATAATAATAATCTTTTAGTGTCACAAGTAGGCTTGCATTAACACTGCAATGAAGGTACTGTGAAAATCCCCGAGTTGCCACATTCTGGCGCCTGTTCGAGTACACTGAGGTAGAATTCAGAATGTCCAATTCACCTAACAAGCACGTCTTTGGGGACTTGTGGAGGAAGCCGGAGTATCCGGAGGAAACCCACGCAGACACGGGACGAACGTGCAGACTCTGCACAGACAGTGACCCAAGCCGGGAATCGAAACTGAAACCATGGTGCTGTGAAACAACAGTGCTAACCACTGTGCTACTGTGCCACCAATTACTAGGGGCCATAGGTTTAAGGTGTGAGGGGCAAAGTTTAGAGGAGATATGTGAGGCAAGGTTTTTACACAGAGGGTGGTGGGTGCCTGGGACTCACTGCTGGAGGAGATGGTGGAAGCAGGTATGATAGCAATGTTTAAGAGGCATCTTGACAAATACATGAATAGGATGGGAATAGAAGGATATGGACCCCAGAAGTGTAGAAGGCTTTAGTTTAGGCAGGCATCATGGTCGGCACAGGCTTGGCTTTTGTTTGCATTTATTCTTTTGCAGGATGTGGGCATCGCTGGCAAGGCCAACATTTATTGTCCATCTCTAATTACCCTTGAAGATAGTGGTTTGTACATTGGGGGAATTCGCGATATAAGTGTACGATGTTGATCTGTGTGTTTTATGCTTTTCTTTTTTCTGTAAGGGGGGGGGGGGGTGGTTTGATGAAAATTTGCTAAAACTGAATAAAACATTTTTTTTAAAGAAGAAGATAGCCTCTTTGAACCACTGAAATCCATATGCTATAGGCACAGCTACAGTGCTGTCAGGAAGAGAGTGACATTATTTTAACCCAGCGACAGTGGAGGAATGTGAACAAGTTCCAAGTGGGGATGGTTTGTGGGTTTGGAGAGGAACATGTAGGTGGTGGTGTTTCCATGCTTCTGCTGCCCTTGTCCCTCTAGTTGGTAAAGGTTGTGGGTTTGGAAGTTGCTGTTGAAGGGGCTTTGTTAAGTTGCTGCAGATGGTTGGATGTTCCCTTGTTGGAGATGATCATTGCCTGGCACTTTTGTGGCATGACTCTTGCATGTCACTTATCAGCCCAAGTCTGAATGTTGGTCTGGTCCGCTGCATATGGACACAGACTGCTTCAGTATGTGAGAAATCATGAATGGTACTGCACATTGTACAATCATCAGCAAAATTCCCCACTTCTCACAATAAGGTAATTGCTGAAGCAGCTGAAGATGGTTGGACCTTAGACACTACCCTGAGGAACTCCTGCAGCAATGTCCTGGGACTGAGATGAGTGGCTTCCAACAACTACAACCACTTTTTTTTCTGGTGCTAGGTGTGACTCTAACCAGTGGAGAGCTTTCCCCCTGATACCCACTAACTTATATTTTATTAGGACTGCTTGATGTCACACTCGGTCAAATGCTGCCTTGATGTCAGGGACAGTCACTCTCTCCTCCCTCCTGAAGTTCAGCTCTTTTGTCCATATTTGAACAAAGGCTGTAATCAGGGCAAGAGCTGAGTTGTACTGGGAACCCAAATTGAATGTAATTTGCTGGTATTGCTATGTAACAGCACTGTTGACAAACCCTTCCATCACTTGCTGATTATCAAGAGTAGACTGATGAGAGATAATTGGATTGGTTGGATTTGTCCTGTTTTTTTTTGTGGACAGGACACACCTGGGCAATTTTCTACATTAGTGGATAGATACCAGTGTTGTAGCTGGAGTATTAAAAGGGCTCAAAGTCTTTGCAGTATACAGTGCCTTCAGCCACTTCTTGATATCACATGGAATGAGTTGAATTAGCTGAAAACTGGCATCTGTGGTGCTGGTGACCTCAGGAGGAGGCCAAGGAGGATCATCATCTCGGCACTTCTGGCTGAAGATGGTTGCAAATGCTTCAACCTTGTCTTTGCATTTGCGTGCTCCCTCATCACTATATCAACAAAGTTCATTTTCAAAGCCAAAATAGCATCTCCACAAGCAGACCCCTGGTGTCACAAACTTGTTTGACCGTCAAATGTTTTCCATTTGCTTACTCCAAGCATGATTGCAACAGATTCTACCAATGCATGGAAACCGAATAAAATGTATGCACATTTTGAAGAAATTCAAAAAAAAAATGTGCAACTTCTCACAGGACTCAGTTGCAACATTGCAGATTAAATTCGAGGAGTGACTGGAACATGGGATGAATAATGCACAGAGGCTTACATGTTCAGTTTTGCTTGTAGATCTGAATATTTTCCTGCCATATTTGCGGCATTATCAAAGCTCTGCCCATGACAATTTTCAAAGTCCAAACCTAAATTTGCAATGGTTTCCAAAACAGCTGTTTCCAGACACTCAGAAGTGTGGGATTGTAGGTGGAGAAAACAAAGAAATCGCTCCACAACTTCACCATCGCTGGTCACACATCTTAAAATTAATGTTTAATTAATGTAGAGCTTTGACAAAGAGTCACCAGACTCAAAATGTTACCTCTTTTCTCTCCCTACAGATGCTGCCAGACCTGCTAAGATTTTCCAGCATTTTCTCTTTCGTTTCAGATTCCAGCATCCGCAGTAATTTTCTTTTTAAATTGGTTATTGGTCCACATAACTCACATTTGGTGTTGAATCAGCTATTGTGGAATAGTATTTGACATGTTTTACTTCATAAGTGAACTGGTTTCTGTGCCGCTCTGTCATGATAGTGAGGGTGGTGGTGTTGGTTAGCGTATATGCCCCAAATTGGGATGATGTAGGGTTTATGAAGAGTATGTTGGCGGCTATGTCAAGTCTGGACACCCATCAGTTAATTTTAGATGGGGATTTAAATGCAGTATGGCATCCGAAGATGGTTTGATCTAAGCCATCCTCATTCGAGGATTGACTTCTTTATTATGGGGAGGTCATTGTTGTCAGGGGTGAGGAAAGCGGAATACTTGGCGATTGTCATTTCGGATCATGCTCCTCACCTGGTGGATGTGGTGTTAGAGAAGGGGCCTGCACAGATGCCGGAGTGGAGGTTGGATCTTGGTTTTTGTGTGAGGATGGGATGTGGGGTTTAATATGAATGGGGAGGTCTCACCATTGGTGGTTTGGGAGGCGCTGAAGGTGGTGGTAAGGGGCGAGATCATCTCGTTTAAGATTCATACGGTAAGGGAGGCAAGAGAGAAGCGACAGCAGCTGGTGGATGAAATCTTGGAATTTGATGGGAAGTAGGCGGAGGATCCCACACTGGAGCTTTTGGTCAGTAGAAAGGAACTGCAGATGCAGTTTGACCGTTTGTCTACAGGGGAAGCAGTATGCCAGTTGAGGTGAGCAAAGGGTGCGATGTACGAGTATGGGGAGAAGGTCTGTCGTCTGCTTGTGGGACAGCTCCACCTGCAGGTGGCCTCACAAGAGATTGTTCAGGTCCGGCAAGGGGCGAAGGGGCTGGTGGTGTCGGGGATGAGTTGGATATGAAGGAGTTTTTAGAGGGGCTGCAGTGTCCCAAAGTAGGAGAGGAGGAGACTGCACGGTTGGAGGAGCCAGTGGGGACGAGGAGGTTCGGATGATGATAGGGAAGATGCAAAGTGGTAAAGCACCTGGACCGGATAGGTTCCCGATGGAATTCTATGAAAAAAATTTGGATAGCCTGTCGCCGCTGTTGGAGATGTTTGAGGACACGGTGGCTAAATGGGAGTTCAGAGATGATGGGACAGGCATCCATTTGTTTAAAAAGGCCAAGGACCTGGTGGAGTGTGGGTTGTATCAGCCAATATCTCTGTTGAATGTGGATGCCAAGATTCTTGCCAAAGTTGCTCTTAGGTTGGAGGAGTTCCTTCCACAGATGATAGGGAAGGATCGGACAGGGTTTGTAAACGATAGCCAGTTGTCCTCGAATGTGTGGCGCTTGTGAAACGTGATGCTCTCCCCATCAGAAGGAGGGGTATCTGAAGGTGGTGGTGGCACTGGATGCGGAGAAGGCGTGTGATCGAGTACATGGATTTATTTGTTTGCAATGTTGGATCAATTTGGGATTGGGCCTAAGTTTGTGGCGTGGGTCAAATTGTTGTATAAGGAACTGAAGGCGAGTGAACTTAGATATTTTCAGCTGCATAGGGGAACGAGTCTGGGGTGTCCCATGTCCCCCCTTTTGTTTGCACTGCCAATACAGCCCTTGTCCATTGTGCTGAGGGGCTCAGATAGCTGGAGGGGGATAATGAGGGGGGGTGGAGCATAAGGTTTCCCTGCACCCTGACAACCTTTTGTTGTATATTTCTAACCCGGGTCCCACGGTGGGGGTATAATGGGGCTACTCCGGTGATTTAGGACTTTTTTGGCTACAAATTGAATTTGGAGAAGAGCGAGTGCTTTTTGATTTCCTCTCCAGGGCCGGGAGCTGGTTTGGGGGGATTGCCGTTTCGTGTGGCGACTACTCAATTCGGGTACCTGTGGGTGCAGGTGGCTTGGGACTGGGCCCAACTCAAGTTGAATTGTACGAGCCTGGCGGGCAGGGTCAAGACAGGTTTGTTGAGGTGGGACTTCCTCCCCTTATCATTGGCAGGCCGGGTGCAGGCGGTTTACCTTGAGGGGGGTTATCTTAACGGTTCCACAAAAGATAGGTCTGTTTATTCTTCATTTTAAAGAGTTGGTTACCATCAGTTGCTGGGGGAGGGCAGGGGGTGGGAGGAGGGGGGTAGGGATGGGGAGAGCTTTTGTTTGAATTATTGGGGTGTTGGTTGGCAGAGTGGGGGTTGGATGGGTTTGTTGTTCTTGTTGTTGTGGATTGTTTTTTTGTTTGATGTATAAAATGTTGAAATGCTAAAAATAAAATAATTTTTTTTAAAAAAACTATATACATATCCTAGAAATCATAGAATCTTAGAATCCCTACAGTGCATAAGGAGGCCATTTGGCCCATCGAGTCTGCACTGACCCTCTGAAAGAGCACCCTACCCAGGCCCACTCTCCCGCCCTATCCCCATATCCCCACCTAACCTTTGGACACTGTTGTGTCTGTAAAATCTCAGACACTTGGACCAATTTATTATTCAAACAGTTTACCAAGATGCCCTTATTTGCGACTTGACAAAGGACAAACAGGTTCATTGTTTAACGTAATTTATTTGCAATTCTCTCTCACACAACATATGACTCAGACTCAGAGCTGTGCTCTAGGTATTACCCACATTTAGTGAAGGAGGCTGGCCAGGCTGTGATCACTCGATGTGGATATCTTTTCTGGACTTTGAAACCCAGGGTCCCTCCTTCTTGCAATGGTTGCGCCTGGGGGACTCCCAGGTAATTGCTGAAGATCTGTTCCAATGTTCCTTGCTTTATACCCGTCTGCTAGCATTAAGTCCAGGTATACGCTCACACCTGGCCTGAGTTCTATTGTCCCATCCAGACCCAAACTCATTAATGGGAATAAACGGATACTCCTGTTCATTCAGGGTGTTTCGATCAAGATCCATTGTCTGAAACACCCTCGTCTGACCAGCTATTAGCTCATTATGGAGTCTGATGGCTTCCTTTGTCTGTCCTTCATCCGCTGCAAAATTGATCACCTGTGTTTGGAAATTCATGACTTATTCATAGTATGGTCTTGTTCTTTTGTGTAAATGCAAGTGGGAAATCACAAAGTCCATATAGCAATAACGAGTTCATGTGTTACTTGAGTGCTCTTGCAGACAGCAAGTATCAATTCAGCCAGGGCCTAATATTGCAGTTTCTGTTCCTGGCCTATGTATCTTGTCAGCATGGTTCCTGTACCACAACACTAAGGGGCAATTTAGCATGGTCAATCTACCTAACCTGCACATCTTTAGATTGTGGGAGGAAAACCCAGCATCCAGAGGAAACCCACGCAGTCACAGGGAAAATGTGCAAACTCCACACAGTCAACCAAGGTCCGAATCAAACCCGGGTCCTTGGCGCTGTGATGCAACTGTGCTAACCACTGTGCTGCCCATATATACAGTATAAGACTAAGCTAGGAGCTGTCTCCATACTTGCCTATACACAAATCGCTGTCCTGTACAAGACTCCCTCTAGACTAAGGTCACGTGTCCCTTCAGTATAGGTGGTACAGTCCCACATTAACCCTTTCTATGCCAGGCCCTTATGCTACATTATAATAGGTTATATTTATGACAACATTTCAGAATGCTATCTATCTTTTACTTCAGAAACCTTACTTCTTATTCAAACTCACTGCCTTCTTCCACTTAATCAACTGGATTTCTATAAAGTGGGTTATCACAATTGGAGATTGTTCATTTAACAGGAGTAATCAGTAATCTTGTTCTGTGTTTCATAGACTGATTTGCATCAGCAAATTACAACAAAAATATATGTGAAGTTATGTTAAAAATAATACTGGTAAAGATAGCAAAATTAACCAGGCATTTGTTTCCTATTTAATAGGCATCTCCTCATATCAGCTGCTCAATTATGAAGATAAGTCAGATGTTTCCCTCAGTGGAAAACTTGGAAATCATATTATTCATGATGTTGGGTTTAACATCGATGGATCGGACTCTGTGGCAGTGAAAGCGTCATTTGGAATAGTAACAAAACATGAGGTAGAGGTTCCAATACTTCTCAGGGAGATCATTAACAGGTAATTCTGCCACTTCCCATGATTCTTTTGCGATGCTATTTTAAAGTTAACTAGTTATCAAAATATCATGAAGAAAGCTTAAATAAATACACATCATTGAAGCAATGAGGTCAACAATTGGGCATCATAAGTACTTAGGGACATAAATTGAATAGCTGCTGAAAATGGTGCTTGGGAACTATGATGCATGATTAACCAATGCCTGTTCATTGTAATACAGGCAGCATGCCAACATCGTGCTGCATGCTAATTTTAATGATTGCTCCATGCAGCCAGTGCAACGGTTCAACAAGGTAGCTCACTTCCACTTCTCAAGGGCAATTAGGGATGGGCAACAAATGCTGGCCTAGCCAGGAAAGCCCACATCCCATAAAAATGATAGAAAAAAACTTTGCTGTTATTTGGCTGCATGCATTAGCCTGGGGCTCTGAATCATGACTTTCAAGCATCACTTCCACTAATCTGCACTGCTTTAAGTGGTGATGCATTGTGCTAGCAATCATGCAGGAAGCGAATATGACATGGGAACAGTGAAGAATGGCACAACATGAGAGAACAAGTTCCAAGGTTTCTGGATCTGCAGCGGAGGCCTTGGTGGAGGTAATGGAAAGTGCCAGAGATTTCCCCTATCTTCATGGGGCTACGAGATCCTCTCAACATGCTCTTAACAAGTAGCAAGTAGTGCGATCAGATAGCCTTGGAGGTCAATACCAAGAGTCAAGCCCTGAGGATCTGGCTGCAGTGTCGCAAGATGCTCAATGACCTCACACAGATGGACAAGGTCAATTAATGCATCTTCAAATGCCATATCCTACCAACTGCACTCCTGCCTCAGATACCTTCATCAGTCATCCACCAACAATCTCCATAAATCATTTTACTCATACTTATCATTCATATTCTTCACATTATTCTCACAAATTTAGCACATCTACAAATCTCACACCCATATCTTGCAACTGGCATACACTGCCAGTTATTCAATCTTAACAGCCACATCAGACAAATAGATTGCAGACAATCACTGACACACTTACTCTCTCTTGAAGGACAATCTGGGCACACAACCAGAGGCTAGAACCAAGAACTAATTGGAGGGATGCATCTGCATGTCCTGGCCCCCATGGAGAAGACCATGCCGACCATTATTGGGACACCCAATGATGAGGTATGGGCAAGGCAGAGCTTAAAGATGATGTTGTCCTCTTATTTAATCCTCCTTCTCAATTCCCCTTCATCCCACAATTTCTTCTGGTTAACAAGTTGCAGATATTATAGCCTCTTTCTTCTCCCCTACCCTCCCGCATCACAACCTACCCTTTTTCCTGTATCCTTTCAGATGGCCAAGAACTGCAAGCTGGCCAGGCAGTGGAGGAACACGAAGATGAGAATGACGATGAAGACGTAGTACTGTCACTTGATGTCACACTCGCAGCCAGCAGCCCGGATTCTGGTGCTGTGTTTACTTTAGAGGATAAATTAGAGTTAGATTGCAATGTGGTGAGACATTCTGCATGGGTGGGGTGCAGACTGAGTGGGGGACAGGGAAGGCATTGATGCCAGCTTGCTAGAGAGTGAAGACACACACATTCTGTTGCAGAGTACTTCTGCAGCCTACAGAAGAATGCTGATGGCAATGCCCAAAGAAATACTTGGGAAATCTGCCAAAGTATCTGGTCAATGTTGAGGAGCAGGGAGGATTCTGGCACCAATTGGCACAAGGCTTTGTGCAGAACCTGGGGCCAATCCTTTTCAGCACGGAACTGGTGACCAACTCTATTCACGTAATTGTGGTCCCAAGAATGATGCAACATATAATGACCAATATGGCAGCAGCCACTTAATTTCTTCCTGCTGCAGTGGAAGCCCAGACTGCTGCCATGTACTCTCTCTTTTTTGTGATCATGGCTGTTTATTAGTTTTCATAGACTTCCAGGGTGCCACTTCAGTCCAGTATTCTGTCCTCCAACAGATTACTAGGTTAGCTGAGGCACTACATAGGAGCAGTGCTGTCAGTTCTATGGAGCATGAACGTGTTGTCCTCTCTCAGGAAGACAGGATTGTCCTCTCACTTTGTCTGTTGTCTGTCAGTCAGCCAGTCCAGACTTCTGCTGCCAAGTGGTGATAGTGCAAGCCTTTGTGGCCCAAAGCAGCTCAAGGTCAACCTGCAAGGTCATCTACAGTCTCCTCCACTGAAAGTCAGCAGCCTTCCACCAGGCATGCTGCAGCCGGTGGAGTAGGGTTGTTTAGGAGTGCTAGAATAGGCACAGGTATGCAGAATAAAGGCACCAAAGGACTGCAAGAGGGTGATTAGTTAACTTTTGTATGCAATATCTCATGGTTTAATTCATAAATTTGGGTTTGATTGTTTATTTTTGCACTGTGGGCTGATGGAGGCTGTGATGGTCAGAGACAAAAAAAAGAGTTGTCACAAATGGGACGGATAATTTGACAGACAATCAAAAGGTCAGTTGACATTGGAAAGGAATTTCTGGTCCTGGAGGGGGCAGGACTGGAAAACCCCGCCGAAGGTGTGCGACTGTTGCTGAATGGAGAATTGGGTGGCATTCATTGGTTTCCACATTCGGATGAGTTCTACATGTACAGCCCCAGCAGAAATGGACTGCATAGGTTACCTCTTCTTCCTCCTCATGCTGCTGCTCCTCAACTGCTCGAAACATAGAACATAGAACTGTACAGCACAGTACAGGCCCTTCGGCCCATGATGTTGTGCCGAACTAGTCTGAAACTAAGATAAAATCAACCTACTCCCAATCATTCTAGTGCACTCCATATGCCTATCCAATAACCGCTTGAAAGTTCCTAAAGTGCCCGACTCCACTACCATAGCTGGGAGTGCGTTCCACGCCCCAACCACTCTCTGAGTAAAGAACCTACCTCTGACATCCCTCCTATATCTTCCACCATGAACCTTAGAGTTATGCCCCCTTGTAACAGCTACATCCACCCAAGGAAAAAGTCGCTGAACGTCCACTCTATCTATCCCTCTCATCATCTTATACACCTCAATTAAGTCACCTCTCATCCTCCTCCGCTCCAATGAGAAAAGCCCTAGCTCCCTCAACCTTTCCTCATAAGACCCACCCACCAATCCAGGCAGCATCCTGGCAAATCTCCTTTGCACCCTTTCCAATGCTTCCACATCCTTCCTATAATGGGGTTCCCAGAACTGCACACAATGCTCCAAATGTGGTCTAACCAAGATCTTGTACAGTTGCAGCATAACCTCATGGCTCTTAAACTCAATCCCCCTGTTAATAAATGCTAACACACTATAGGCTTTCTTCACGGCTCTATCCACTTGGGTGGCAACTTTCAGAGATCAATGGACATGAACCCCAGGATCTCTCTGTTCCTCCACATTCTTCAGAACCCTGCCGTTAACCATATAATCCGCATTCAAATTTGTGCTACCAAAATGAATCACCTCACACTTATCAGGGTTAAACTCCATCTGCCACTTTTCAGCCCAGCTCTGCATCCTATCAATGTCTCTTGCAGCCTACAACAGCCCTCCACATTATCCACTACTCCACCAATCCTGGTGTCATCAGCAAATTTACTAACCCAACCTTCAACTCCATCATCCAACTCATTGATAAAAATCACAAATAGCAGAGGACCCAGCACTGATCCCTGTGGTACACTGCTGGTGACTGGGCTCCAGGATGAAAATTTACCATTTACCACCACCCTCTGTCTTCTATGTGATAGCCAGTTACTGATCCAATCGGCCAAATTTCCCTCTATGCCATGCCTCCTTACTTTCTGCATGAGCCGACCATGGAGCACCTTATCAAACTCCTTATTAAAATCCATGTATACGACATCAACTGCTCTACCTTCATCTATGTACTTAGTTACCTCCTCAAAGAATACAATCAAACTTGTGAGGCAAGACTTACCCCTCACAAATCCGTGCTGAGTATCCTGGATTAAGCTGTATCTTTCCAAATGATCATAAATCCTATCCCTCAGGACCCTTTCCAATAATTTACCGATGACCGAAGTGAGATTAATCGGCCTATAATTCCCAGGGTTATACCTATTCCCTTTCTTGAACAAGGGGACAACATTCACCTCTCTCCAGTCTTCTGGCACTATTCCTGTAGACAGTGAGGACATAAAGATCAAAGCCAAAGGCTCTGCAATCTCATCCCTCGCCTCCCAAAGAATCCTAGGATATATCCCATCAGGCCCAGGGGGTTATCTATCCTCAGGCTTCTCAAAATTTCTAACACATCTTCCTTCCGAACATCTACCTCCTCCAGCCTACCAGCCTGTATCGCACTATGCTCCTCAACAACATGGCCCCTCTCCTCTGTGAACACTGAAGAAAAGTATTCATTTAGGGCCTCTCCTATATCTTCAGACTCCATGCACACGTTCCCACTACTGTCCTTGACCGGCCCTTGGTCATTCTTTTATTCCTCACATAAGTGTAAAAAGCCTTGGGGTTTTCCTTTATCCGACCCACCAAGAACTTCTCATGCCCCCTCCTAGCTCTCGTAAGCCCTTTCTTGAGCTCCTTCCTAGCTACCTTGTATCCCTCAAATGCCCTAACTGAATCTTGTTTTCTCATACTTACATAAGCCCCCTTCTTCCTCTTGACAAGACATTCAACCTCTTTTGTAAACCATGGTTCCCTCACTCGACCATTTCCTCCCTGCCTGACAGGGACATACATATCAAGGACACGCAGTATTTGCTCCTTGAACAAGCTCCACATCTCAATTGTGCCTATCCCTGACAGTTCCTGTTTCCATCTTGTGGTCCCCAATTCTTGCCTAATCGCGTCGTAATTACCCTTCCTCCAGTTATAAACCTTGCTCTGCCGTATGTTCCTATCCCTCTCCATTGCTATAGTGAAAGTCGCCGAATTGTGGTCACTATCTCCAAAATGCTCTCCCACAACCAAATCTAACACTTGGCCCGGTTCATTACCCAGTACCAAATCCAATGTGGCCCCGCCTCTTGTCTGTCTCTCCACATATTGTGTGAGGAAACCCTCCTGCACACACTGGATAAAAACAGCTCCATCCAAACTATTAGAATTATAGTGGTTCCAATCAATATTTGGAAAGTTAAAGTCACCCATGACAACTACCCTGTGACTACCGCTCCTTTCCAAAATCTGCATTGCAATCTTTTCCTCCACATTTCTGTTACTGTTTGGGGGCCTATAGAAAACTCCTAACAAAGTGACCGCTCCTTTTCTATTTCTACCTTCAGCCCACACTACCTCGGTAGACAGATCCTACTCAAACTACCTTTCTGCAGCCATTATACTATCCTTGATTAACAATGCTACTCCTCCACCTCTTTACCACCTTCCCTAATCTTACTGGAACATCGAAACTCCAGAGCCTCCAACAACCATTCCTGCCCCTGTTCTATCCACGTCTCCGTAATGGCCACAACATCGTAGTCCCAGGTACCAATCCATGCTTCAAGCTCACCACTTCAAACCACATTCATACCTGCAGGTCCACTCTTGTGACCTTGGTACCCGCCTCAGTACTGCACTACCCTCAACTTCCTGAACTCCAGCAATGCTAGCTCCTGGTCTACAAATCAGTTTCCCATCCCCCTGCCAAATTAGTTTAAACCACCCCAAAGAGCCGTAGCAAATTTTCCTCACAGGTTATTGGTGCCCCTCTGGTTCAGGTGTAACCCATCCTGCTTGTACAGTTCCCACCTTGCCCAGAATGTGCTCCAATTATCCAAGTAACTGAAACCCTCCCTCCTACACCATCCCTGCAGCCACGTGTTAAACTGCATTCTCTCCCTGTTCCTTACCTCGCTAGCATGTGGCACTGGTAGCAAACCAGAGATGACAACACAGTCCGTCCTGGCTCTCAGCTTCCATCCTAGCTCCCTGAATTCCTGTTTTACATCCCCGTCCCTTTTCCTACCTATGTCGTTGGTACCGATGTGTACCATGACTTGTGGCTACTCCCCCTCCCCCTTAAGGATCCTGAAAACACGATCAGAGACGTCACGGACCTTGACACCCGGGAGGCAATACACCAACCGTGAGCCTCTATCGTTGCCACAGAACCGCCTATCTGTACCTCTAACTATAGAATCTCCAATAACTCATGCTCTCCTGCTCTCCCCCCTTCCCTTCTGAGCCACAAGGACAGACTCAGTGCCAGAGACCTGGTCACCATGGCTTACCTCTGGTAGGTCGCCCCTCCTCCCCCCAACTGTATCCAAAACGGTATACTATCTCTTTATGATGGCAAGCTTGTGCTGCATGTCATCTTCTCTACCATACACAGTAGGACTCCTTCAGAAGTGTTCAGGCAACAGAAGATTGTTTCAATATGCCAATGGCAAATTTTGTGTGACAGCATGGCGTTCATTGTATACATGTTGTGTATCTGTGCATGGGCCAAGAGCCATGTTGTCAATAAATAGCCCTTGTTTGTGCTATGTTCCAGTATATTATGAATTTTCAGACAATATTTCAAATTTTTGAACAAAAATGTTAAAATGGCCACTGCAAACCATGTGACCTTTGGCAATTTCTGCTCCAGACAAGCAAATAACTAATTGCCTATGGACTTTCACAGCCATCTTGAAAATTCACATATCCCGTTGTTTTAGGATGGAAAGTCAACAAAAGGACAATAGCATGTCGGTAAACTCTACTTTCTGGTTCACCATAGGCAAAATACACATTGAAACTCATTGTGTGTTTGACAAATGTGAATAGGTCCTCATTGACCCCCCCTGAATAGGTTCTCATTGACCCCCCCTGAATAGGTTCTCATTGACCCCCCCTGAATAGGTCCTCATTGACCCCCCTGAATAGGTCCTCATTGACCCCCCCCCCCTGAATGGGTCCTCATTGACCCCCCCCCCTGAATAGGTCCTCATTGACCCCCCCCCTGAATAGGTCCTCATTGACCCCCCCCTGAATGGGTCCTCATTGACCCCCCCTGAATAGGTCCTCATTGACCCCCCCTGAATAGGTCCTCATTGACCCCCCCTGAATAGGTCCTCATTGACCCCCCCTGAATAGGTCCTCATTGACCCCCCCTGAATAGGTCCTCATTGACCCCCCCTGAATAGGTCCTCATTGACCCCCCTGAATAGGTCCTCATTGACCCCCCATGTGCTATGACGGTCCTTCACCTGGATCCAGAATTGGTGAATTTCAAATGTGTCAAATGACAACACAGGGTATTTATCGGCCTGACCGCCTACCTTATTGGGAAAGGACTTTGTTCTTGTAACAGGTCACATGAGTGAGATAATGATATTTGTTGCCTACTTTTAAAACAACACAAATCACTTCTGAAGAGATTGATAGACTGTCAGAAATCCATTGAACCAGCTGCAGTCAACTAAGCAGCTAAAGTAATAAACAGCAATACCTTGAAAATGGGAGAAAGCTTTCACTGACCTGCTCAGACTGCAAATTTACCTGGGAATCAACCTCCTAGAAATTCAACTACAGGGTGCTGTGAATCAACAGTGCTAACCACTGTGCTGCATAACATTTTCCGTGGAAACAAGGCACCAATTAATAATAAATCCTGGATTCTAGGCTTGGGAATCCCAGGGAGCTTCAAGGATGTCAAAGTAGTAGTCACATGTAACCAAAGTTCAGCAGGATAGCTAATCAGACAAATATATGTCTGATCAAATTCCACGCAGGGAAATATGAAATGATATGCCTGGATCCCTAGTCCAGTGAAAATGGCGCGACGCCATTGACATCATGATCTGACCGCCCTGCATGCCTACAGTAGTTGTTAATTCTGTGGGTGCTGTTACCTTCTTCAAATGGTTTCCAGTATAGTTTGCCCCAGAAATGTGCATGGCTGCCAATTTAGAGTTCTAAGGGGTCTCATGGTGCTGGGGAAAAAAACAGGCAACAACAAGCCTAATTCTTTTGCCCATTATGCTTATCGGTATACTAAAAATAATAACCGTTATTATGTCACAAGTAGGCTTACAGTAACACTGCAATGAAGTTACTGTGAAAAGCCCCTAGTCATCGCACTCCGGCTCCCATTCGGGTACACTGAGGGAGAATTCAGAATGTCCAATTCACCTAACAAGCACGTCTTTGGGAACTTGTGGGAGGGAACCGGAGCACCCGGAGGAAACCCACGCAGACACAGGGAGAATGTGCAGACTCCACACAGACAGTGACTCAAGCAGGAATTGAACCTGGTATCCTGGTGCTGTGAATCAACAGTGTTAACCACTGTGCTACCGTGCTGCATTACATTTTCAGTGGAAACAAGGCACCAATTAATAATAAATTCTGGATTCTAGGCTTGGGAATCCCATGGGGCTTCAAGGATGTCAAAGTAATAGTCACATGTAACCAAATTTCAGCAGGATAGCTAATCTAACAAATATATGTCTGATCAAATTCCATGCAGGGAAATATGAAATGATATATTCTGGAAAAAAGAATAAGGAGACAAAATATACACTAAATGATAAAATATTAAAATGAATCGAGGAACAGAGAAACTTAGGGACTCAATAGAAAGTAGCAAAAGCCTGACATGTGAGATCCGTGATAATATAGATTGTATCCAATGCCTTAAACAAGGGGCGCGATTCTCCGTTCCCTCGACTAAGTGCCCACGCCGTCGTGAACGCCGTCGAGGTTCATGCGCAACGGCCCCGATCTCGACCGATTCAGGGCCCAAAAATGGGCTAAGATTGGGGCCGCGAGAAACTCAGGGGGGCGTGTCGCGAAAGCAGCGTCGTCAGCACGCCGCTTAAATGACGCGGTCGGCGCCGCGTAACTGGCGTAACTGGCGTCACCCGCACATGCGTAGTTACCGTCCTCCCCGAGGCCTCCCCGCAAGAAGATGTCGGATGGATTTTGCGGAAAACGGAGAAAAGGAGGTCCTCCTTCAGAAAGGCCGGCCCGCCGATCGGTGGGCACCGATCGCGGGCCAGACTCCTTTTGAGTCCTACCCCGGTGAAAGAACCCCCCGCGTCCCCTCACAGGCTGCCCCCCCCAGCATTCCCACGCTGTTCCCGCCGGCAGCGACCAGGTGTGGATGGCATGGCGCCGGCGGGAAGCCATCGTTTTGGGCAGGCCGCTCGGCCCATCCGGGCCGGAGAATAGCGGGTGTAGCGGAGAATCACCATTTTGGGTGACCCGGGCAATTCTCCGGCCTGCGCCGCGCAGAACTCGACGGGGCCGTTCTCGCCGCTTGGGTGAATCGTGGGAGGGCGTCGGACCGGCGTCGCGGGGAAAAATAGCGCGCCAGGAGATTCTCCCAACCGGCGCGGGAGAGGAGAATCACGCCCAAGGTGTTAATGCCAAACCTGGACGACTCATTGGTTAGGCCTTATCTATGTTCTATTTCAGGAAGACTATCAATTCATGGAAATTTACCAGGGTGATATCAAGAATGAGGCGCTTCATTTATGAGGGGAGACTCGAGAAACTGAAATTATTTTCAACTGAACAGCAAGGATCAGATTCTCCGACCTCCCGCCGGGTTGGAGAATCCCGGGGGGCGGCGTGAATCCCGCCTCGCCGCTCCGACGCCGGCTGTCGTATTATGCAGCGCCGGTTTTCAGGCGGGGGCGGGTTCACGCCACGCCGGTCGGGGACCGTTGGCAGCGGCCCACCGGCAATTTTCCGGACCCCAATGGGCCTCGTGGCCGTCGGTTTCTGGCCATGTCCCGCCGGCGTGAAATAGACATGGTCCCACATGGTGGGACCTGGCTGGTAGACCGGCTGGTGCGGTCCTCGGGGGTGCACGGGGGATCTGGCCCTGGGAGGGGGGGGGCACAGTGGCCTAGCCCGCGGTGGGGGGGGGCCCACAGTTGCCTGGCTCGCGATCGGGGCCCACCGATCTGCGGACGGGCATGTGCCGTGTGGGCACGCCTTCCTTCCACGGCAGCCTCTGTAGGGCTCCGCCTTGGCCGGTGCGGAGAAGACACCCCCCTGCGCATACGCAAGAATACGCCAGCCGGGACCTCCGGGTGCGGCTATGCAGAGCTAGGTTGCATATTCGGTAGCTCCCGCTTGGAACGGACTTTTGGGCTCTTTTACAGGGCCCCCACGGCATTTGTTTGACATTTCCCGGTGTGGGAAGAAAACTGCAGCATTCCCCTGACAGTGTCCCCCAGGAATGTTATGTCTTTTGGCTACCAGACACGGCAGAAACAGTGAAAGATTTGCTTGAGCTGCAGGAATAGACAAAGGCCTCTTCCAGCATGCAGGCGGGGGAAGGGCGAGCTTAAAGCTGCAATCTGACTCGACTCTATCAAAGGTGAATTCTAGCAGCAGAGGGAACAACTGTGAAAAGATCTACCAAGGCCATTGAAGAAGCAGGGACGAGGCTTCCGGTGGCGGCCATGGAGGAGTAGGTCGCGCATTCGGCAGCTCCCGTCTGGAACGGACTCTCGGACCTTTTTCAGAAGTTTCCATAGACTTTTTGGGGCAGACTGGTGAAGCGAACACTGCCAAAAGGATTCCCTCTCGACTGCCGGACTGTACCGGAGGTACAGCACGATTCGGCAGCTCCCGCTACCACGGACTTTCGGGCTCGTTAGAGGAGCCCCAACTGAACTTTTTTTTTTTTTTTTTGACGCAACCCGTGGGGAAGGGAAGCGAGAGGTCCCCCTCCAACTTCTATGAAACGGACCAGAAGTGTAACGGCCAATGGAGCGGCACTGGAGCAACGGGAGAAATGAGGGAAAGAAAACAAAATGGCGGCGGCCAGGGACAAAGGGGAGCTGCAGGAGTTCATCAAGTGCTGCTTCGAGGAGCAGCGCGAGGAGATGCTGGCGCCTATGCTTTCGGCAATTGAAGGACTCGGGATCACCCAGAAGGCCCACGAAGCTAAGATCCAGGAGGTACAGAAAAGAGTCAGTCAGAACGAAGACGAGCTCGTGGGCCTGGCGGTGAGAGTGGAGCAGAACGAGACGCTACCCAAGAGGTGGGCGGGAAGACTCGAAGACCTGGAGAACAGGTCAAGGAGAAAGAATCTGCGAATCCTGGGTCTCCCCGAGGGAGTGGAGGGGGCTGATGCTGGGGCATACGCGAGCACGATGCTCGATGATGGGCACGAAGGCCCCTTCGAGGCCGCTGGAGTTGGACGGGGCACATCGGGTGCTGGCGAAGAAGCCCCAGGCAAATGAGCCGCCAAGGGCGATGGTGGTGAGGTTTCACCGGTTCACGGACAGAGAGTGGGTCCTGAGATGGGCCAAGAAGGAGCGGAGCAGTAAGTGGGACAATGCAGAGATCCGAATATACCCGGACTGGAGCACGGAGGTTGCAAAGCGGAGAGCGGGTTTCAACCGGGCCAAAGCGGCGTTGTACCGGAAAGAAGAGAAATTCGGAATGCTGCAGCCAGTGCGACTGTGGGTCACATACACGGGCCAACACTATTACTTCGAAACGCCTGAAGAGGCGTGGACCTTTGAACAAGCCGAAAAGTTGGACTCTAACTGAGGGTTTGTGAGGGTGGGGGTGATGTTTGGGGGTTTGATGTGTGATGGTTGTTGTATATAGGGGGTCAGTCACACGCAGGAAATGTTACATGGGCTGGGGGAGAGAAGAGGTGGTCGGGACGGGGGTCCCCCCTCTGGGGGACTGGAGGGTGAGGGAGGCGTGGACACGGGACTGGCCCAGAAAAGGAGATGGCTAGTTGGCAGGGAGTGGGGGGTGGGGGGGTGAGAGCCCCTCCAATCCGGCTGATAACGTGGAATGTGAGGGGCCTGAATGGGCCGGTGAAGAGGGCTCGAGTGTTCGCGCACTTAAAGGGACTGAAGGCGGATGTGGCCATGCTCCAAGAGGCACACCTGAAGGTGGCAGACCAGGTCAGGCTAAGAAAGGGATGAGTAGGACAGGTATTCCACTCGGGACTGGACGCGAAGAACAGAGGGGTGGCAATATTGGTGGGAAAGCGGGTGTCATTTGAGGCCAAGACTATTGTAGCGGACAATGGAGGGCAATGTGTAATGGTGAGCAGTAGGCTGCAAGGGACGTGGGTGGTGTTGGTAAACGTATACGCCCCGAACTGGGATGATGCAGGATTCATGAAGCGCATGTTGGGGCGCATTCCAGACCTGGAGATAGGAGGCTTGATAATGGGAGGGGACTTCAATACAGTGTTGGACCGCTCCAAATCAAGGACTGGAAAGAGGCCGGCGGCGGCCAAGGTACTTAGGGGTTTATGGATCAGATGGGGGGAGTGGACCCATGGCTGTTTGCAAGACCGCAGGCCAGGGAATTTTCTTCTTTCTTCCATGTACACAAAGCCTACTCCCGGATAGATTTCTTTGTTCTGGGTAGGGCGCTCATCCCGAGGGTGGAGGGGACGGAGTATTCGGCTATAGCCGTTTCGGTCCATGCCCCGCACTGGGTGGAACTAGAGCTGGGAGAGGAGAGGGACCAACGCCCGTTGTGGCGGATGGATGTGGGACTGCTGGCGGACAAGGTGGTGTGTGGGAAGGTGAGGGGGTGTATCGAAAGGTACTTGGAGGCCAACGACAACGGGGAGGTGCGGGTGGGGGTGGTATGGGAGGCGTTGAAGGCGGTGATCAGGGGAGAGCTAATTTCCATTAGGGCTCATAGGGAGAAGACAGAGGGTATGGAAAGGGAGAGGTTAGTGGGGGAGATTTTGAGAGTGGACAGAAGATACGCAGAGGCCCCGGAGGAAAGATTACTTGGGGAAAGACGACGGCTCCAGACGGAGTTTGACCTGTTGACCACGGGGAAGGCGGAGGCACAGTGGAGGAAAGCGCAGGGGGCGACCTACGAGTATGGGGAAAAGGCTAGTCGGATGCTGGCACACCAGCTCCGTAAGAGGATGGCAGCGAGGGAAATAGGGGGAGTCAAAGATGGAAGGGGAGCCACGGTTCGGAGTGCGACGAAAATAAACGAGGTATTCAAGGCCTTTTATGAAGAGCTGTACAGAACCCAGCCCCCAGCGGGGGAAGAGGGGATGAGATGATTCCTAGATCAGCTGAGATTCCCGAGGGTGGAGGAGCAAGAGGTGGCTGGTTTGGGAGCACCAATTGGGTTGGAGGAGCTGAGCAAGGGTTTGGGGAGTATGCAGGCGGGGAAGGCCCCGGGACCGGACGGATTCCCGGTGGAGTTCTACAGGAAGTACGCAGACCTGTTGGCCCCGCTACTGGTGAGGACCTTTAATGAGGCAAGAGAGGAGGGGACCCTGCCCCCGACAATGTCGGAAGCGACAATTTCTTTGATCCTAAAGTGGGACAAGGACCCACTGCAATGTGGATCGTACAGGCCGATCTCGCTCCTCAATGTGGATGCAAAGTTGCTGGCAAAAGTGCTGGCCACGAGGATCGAGGACTGTGTCCCGGGGGTAATCCACGAGGACCAGACGGGATTTGTAAAGGGCAGGCAACTAAACACCAATGTGCGGCGGCTCTTAAACGTGATAATGATGCCATCGGAGGAGGGAGAGGCGGAGATAGTGGCAGCTATGGACGCGGAGAAGGCCTTTGACCGAGTAGAGTGGGAGTACCTCTGGGAGGTGCTGCGTAGGTATGGGTTCGGGGTCGGGTTTATCAATTGGGTTAAGCTCCTTTACAGAGCCCCGGTGGCGAGTGTAGTGATGAACCGACGAAGATCGGAGTACTTTCGACTGTACCGAGGGACGAGGCAGGGGTGCCCCCTGTCCCCCCTGTTGTTCGCATTGGCGATCGAACCATTGACCATGTCATTGAGGGAGTCTAATAAATGGAGGGGGGTGGTCCGAAGGGGAGAAGAGCATCGGGTGTCGCTATATGCGGATGACCTGTTGCTGTACGTGGCGGATCCAATGGAGGGGATGGTGGAGGTCATGCAGACTCTAAGGGAGTTTGGGGAGTTTTCGGGCTATAAGCTCAATGTAGGGAAGAGTGAGCTCTTTGTATTACAGGCGGGGGACCAAGAAAGAAGGATAGGGGACCTACCGCTGAGGAGGGCGGAGGGGAGCTTTAGGCATCTGGGGATCCAGATAGCCAGGAGTTGGGGGACCCTACATAAACTGAATCTGACGAGGTTGGTGGAGCAAATGGAGGAGGATTTCAAAGGATGGGACATGTTACCGCTCTCGCTGGCGGGTAGAGTGCAGTCGGTCAAAATGGTGGTCCTTCCGAGGTTTCTGTTTGTGTTTCAGTGCCTTCCCATCGTGATCACTGAGGCCTTTTTTAAGAGAGTAGGCAGGAGTATTATGGGGTTTGTGTGGGCGAATAAGACCCCGAGAGTAACGAGAGGGTTCCTGGAACGCAGTAGGGACCGAGGAGGGATGGCGCTGCCAAACCTGGGGAGCTACTACTGGGCAGCAAATGTGGCGATGATCCGCAAGTGGGTTATGGAGGGAGAAGGGGCGGCATGGAAGAGGATGGAGATGACGTCCTGTAAAGGAACGAGCCTGGGGGCATTGGTGACCGCACCGCTGCCGCTCTCGCCGACAAAATATACCACGAGCCTGGTGGTGGCGGCAACGCTAAGGATCTGGGGCCAGTGGAGACGGCACCGGTGTGCAATGGGAGCATCAGTGTGGTCCCCGATCAGGGGTAACCACCGGTTTGTCCCGGGGAAGATGGACGGGGGGGTTCCAGAGCTGGCATCGGGCGGGGATTGGAAGAATGGGGGAGCTGTTCATCGACGGGACGTTTGCGAGCCTAGGGGCACTGGAGGAGAAGTTTGAGTTACCCCCGGGAAATGCCTTTAGATATATGCAGGTGAGGGTTTTTGTGAGGCGACAGGTGAGGGAATTCCCGTTGCTCCCGGCACAAGAAGTTCAAGATAGGGTGATCTCGGGTGTTTGGGTCGAGGAGGGCAAGGTGTCGGAAATACACCAGGAGTTGAAAAAAGAGGGGGAAGCGCTGGTAGAAGTGTTGAAGGGTAAATGGGAGGAGGAGCTGGGGGAGGAGATCGAGGAAGGTCTGTGGGCTGATGCCCTAGGTAGGGTTAATTCCTCCTCCTCGTGTGCCAGGCTCAGCCTGATACAATTTAAGGTGGTCCACAGAGCGCACTTGACGGGGGCGAGGTTGAGTAGGTTCTTTGGGGTAGAGGACAGATGTGGAAGGTGCTCAGGGAGCCCGGCGAACCATGTCCATATGTTTTGGTCATGCCCGGCACTGGAGGGGTTCTGGAGAGGAGTGGCGGGAGCAATATCTCAGGTGGTGAAAGTCCGGGTCAAGCCAAGCTGGGGGCTAGCAATATTTGGAGTAGTGGACGAACCGGGAGTGCAGGAGGCGAAAGAGGCCGGCATTCTGGCCTTTGCGTCCCTAGTAGCCCGGCGAAGGATCTTGCTAATGTGGAAGGAGGCGAAGCCCCCCAGCCTGGAGGCCTGGATAAATGATATGGCTGGGTACATAAAGTTGGAGAGGATTAAGTTCGCCTTGAGAGGGTCTGCGCAGGGGTTCTACAGGCGGTGGCAACCGTTCCTAGACTATCTCGCGGAGCGGTAGAGGAAGGTCGGTCAGCAGCAGCAGCAACCTTGGGGGGGCGGGACGTCCTGGGGGGGGGGGGGAGACTGCCTGGGAGGGTGGATGAGCAAGAGATAACATGAAGGGTTGGGGAAACTGGCACGTACAGGTGAGGGCCAGTGTACAAAGCTGTGTAAATATATCATTTTGCCATGTATATATCTTGCTCTGCGCGATTTCTCGTTTTATTTGTTACGGGGGGGGGGGGGGGGCGGGGGGGTGGTTATTGTTTGTAAGGGAGAAAAATTGTGTTAAAAAACTTTAATAAATATATTTTTTTTTAAAAGAATACGCCGGCCAGTCTGTGCATGCGCGGAACCATGCCGGTGGTTCTGCGCATGCACCAACTCATGCCGGCCCTTCACCGCCAGTTGGCGCAGCGCCAACCCCTCCGGCGTCGGGGTAGTCCCCGGAAGTGCGGAGGATCGCTGGAGTGGTTCACGCCATTTTTGTACACCGGCGTCGGGCCATCGGGGGATTCGGGAGAATCCCGCCCCAGGATTGGATCTGATATAACTATTCAAAATGATGAAGGTGAATAGGGAAAAATTACTCCTACTTTCTCGTGAATCAAAATTGGATGCCATCTGTCCACTAAAAGAACAAAGCGAGGGACTGGAAGATATTTATTACAGAGGGCTATTTATAAATTACTTAAAGAATGCCATTTATCTTTCATTATCGAGATTGTATTTCTTATTTAAATTCATGGGTATGGAGAACGGGTGAAGAAATGGGACTAACTCAGAGCCATCGCAGGCACAAAGGGAAGTTCTGTAGAATTCTGTGATTTTGGATTCTCTTCCTCTTCCTCCATTTGATATCCCCTCAGAAAGATTGATGTGGAACATTGTCTCGTTCGCCAGATGAAAGAAAGTCGGCGTGCAGTGTTGTGTGTTGTAATGGAAAGTATACGCACAACTCGACAATGCTCACTCACTGTGCATGCAGGCATGAGAGGAAAAACAATGCGAGTAAGTCTCCGCATATTTCAATTCCATTATAGTTAATGATGTGGTTGGTACAAAAATGTAATTACATAGAATTAATTCATTTTGCATAATTCCAGTTACATCCCCAAACCTTATTTTTTTATGTTGCTTTTGGTTCGCAGATGAAATACGCAATAACAAAGAGAGAATTTAAGAAACAGGTAGTTATTTGTGAGGTAGATACCTAACATAGTACATTGAATACTTATGTATGATCTCTGTAGACGCTGTTGATTTTTCAAAAGAAATTTGAACTTCCAGTGAATAGCTGAATGGATGATACAATGGGATTTCATGTTCCAATATTTGTACTGTAAAATAAAAACTAAAAGCACTATTTTTGTATGCAACAATACCTTAAACTATGGTACTGAGCACTCCCTTTCACTTTAACACAACCGAATAAAAAACTTCACAGATATAGAATTTCATAGAATCCCGACAGTGCACCCTACCTACTCCCAACCCACCGCCCTATCCCCGTAACCGCACCTAACCTTTGGACACTTAGGGGCAATTTAGCATGGCCAATCCACCTAACCTGCATATCTTTGGGCTGTGGGAGAAAACCGGAGCACCTGGAGGAAAACCACACAGACACGGGGAGAATATACAAACTCCACACAGATAGTCACCTGAAGTTGGAATCAAACCCGAGTCCCAGGTACTTAGAAAGCAGAACCTAAAAAGTAATAATCTCTGGATTACTACCTGAGCCATGAGCTAATTGTAACAAGATCAGTAAGATTAAAGAGGTAAATGCGTAGCTTAAAGATCAGTGTGGGAAAAATGAATTTGAATTAATGTGACATTGGTACCAGTACTGCAGAAGGGGAGAGTTGTTCTGGTGGGATAGCTCCACCTGAATAATGCTGGGACCAGAGCCCTGGTGAATCACCAAACTAGGGCTGTAGATAGGGCTTTAAACTAAATATTGGGCGGGGGGTGTCCAGTTGGATGGAAAATTAGGAAATCAAAGTTAAAGGAGAAGGTAGGAGTGCAGGTTAGTGTTGAGGCTGATTGTTACAATAAAATAAAAGGAAGGGACAGAACATGTGAACGTCATATTGCACCAACGAATCATACAAGAGTATGGAAATTTGATAATAGAACAAAATTAAAGGGTTTGTCTGAATGCACAAAGCATTTCTTTTTAAAAATTCATTCTTTTTACTTGTCCACAGCGTGTGCATGTCATCACGCTCGTGACATCACAATCAAAATGGGGCTTTTCACAGTAACTTCACTGAAGCCTACTCGTGACAATCAGCGACTTTTCATTTTTCAAATGGCCACCAGTTTTCTTTGCTGCGACACAGCATTAATGGCGTCAGCCACCTTTATCGATTTTGCGCTCTTTTCCTTAGCCACAAATTTAGCATATTCGATCAATGCCTGTACTCTGGCCTTACACATATCTATAGCGTCTTCAATCAGAAACACCGGTCTTCTGAATTTTTCTCGCGCACCCGTTCTCCGTTTATTCCGAACACAACGGAATAAACGGGCAGCACGGTAGCACAAGTGATTAGCACTGTGGCTTCACAGCGCCAGGGTCCCAGGTTCGATTCCCTGCTGGGTCACTGTCTGTGCGGAGTCTGCACGTTCTCCTTGTGTTTGCGTGGGTTTCCCCCGGGTGCTCCGGTTTCCTCCCACAGTCCAAAGACGTGCGGGTTAGGTGGACTGGCCATGGTAAATTGCCCTTAGTGACCACAAAAGGTTAGGAGGGGTTACTGGGTTACTGGGATAGGGTGGAAGTGAGGGCTTAAGTGGGTCGGTGCAGACTCGATGGGCAGAATGGCCTCCTTCTGCACTGTATGTTCTATGTCTATGTCTAACTTTATCTTGCAGCACAGACTCGGAGCCTGAGGCAAAATTACCGGACTGCGCTCGGAGCTTAAGATCTGTGAATTCTGAATCTACAAACTCTCCTCTGTACTGCAGCTGTTTGTTTAACATGTAGCGTTCGTAGAATATTTTCACAATCGGACATCTTTGTAACACCATGCTGTATTTACGTTTTTTCTCATCTGCACTGAATTCAAATGATTTGAATAACTCTAATGCTTGTGGTCCAGCCAAGTTTAGTAGGAGAGCTATCTTACGTTGGTCTGATGCATTTTCTAGCGCGGAGGCAGAAATAACGACTGTGAACTGTTGCTTAAAGAAAGCCCAGTTCTGGCATAGTTACTCTGTGTTTTGAAGTGGTCAGGTTTCATGAGACCTTCCATCTTCTGATTAGTCTTTACTGTAGATTTTTTCTGAGTTGCAGCTACTGGATTGCTTTCTTCAATCTCCAATGCTATTCTAAACTAATCTAATTACTATGTCTTTCAATGAATAGACTCCTGGTACCATGTGGTGTTCTTTGTATTTAGGATGGTTTACGTAGTGTTCCACAAAGACCACGGTATAACTTTTACTTAAACAAAACTATGTTTTTATTTACACTACTAAATTGGGTTTCGACAGTTAGTCCTTTAGAGTACTCATCTACTGCTAATCTCACTACTGGTATAAACTATAATCTTACCTACTCACACTAACTGCTCTTATGACCTTCACTAACTGTCTCCTGCTTACACTCCTCCCCTAAGGTCTAGCATCATTGCTTTACATGGTAGTATCCGCAGCTCCCTCTAGTGGCTATTCATGATACTACATTAACCCTTGTAATGCTGATAAGTATGATAATACCACACCATGGATATTTAAGAACCAGGGGAGAGGGAGTTCTCCTTCTTCTCGCACATGTACAAAGTATATTCCAGAATTAATATTTTTGTGGTGAGCCGAGAGGTGTTGGGGGCGGCGTAGGCGGGTATCGTGATCTCTGACCATGGGCTGTTTTGGCTGGAGTTTCAACTTAGCGCAAGGTGGAAACAGAGGCTGGATATAGGCTAGACTCGGGGCTGCTAGTGAACAGGGGGTTCTGCGCTAAGGTGCGGTTGGTGATTAAGGACTACGTGGAGCTGAACCAAAATGGGGAGGTACCGTCGGCAACATTCTGGGAGGCATTGAAGGCGGTGGTTCAGGGGGAGATTATCTCATTCAAGACGCACGGAGATAAGAGGAGGAGAGATGAGTATGGACGATTATTGAATAAGGTAGTCGAGATGGACAGGGAATATTCCAGGGACCCCACCATGGAGGGATTGGCAAAGAGAAAGAAGTTACAAGGGCAGTTAGACAGGCTGATGATGGGAAAGGCTGTTGGGCAGCTACAAAGGGAGAGGGGTGTGCAGTATAAATATGGAGAGAGGGTGAGCTGCATGCTAGCCCATCAGCTACGGAGGCAGGCCGCGTCCAGAGAAATAATGAGAGTACGGACAGGGAAGGGGGTGGTAGTGTTGGAGCTGGGAGAATAAATGAGGCATTCAGGGTGTATTATGAGAAATTGTATGGGGCCAATCTAGGGGGGTGAGGAAGGGGATATGGGGCGGTTTTTGGAGGGGCTGGAATTCCCTTGGCTGGATACGGAGAGGTGGCAGGTGCTGGAGGAGCTATTAGGGTTGAGAGAGGTGATGGAAAGCATAAAAGGAATGAAGTCGGGGAAGGCCCCGCGGCTAGAAGGCTACCCGGTGGAGTTCTATAAGGGGTTTGTGAAGGTGTTGGCATCACATTTTCTGGCGATGTTTAGGGAGGTACTGGAGAAGGGGGTGCTACCAGAGACACTGACCCAGGTGTTGATTACGCTAATCCTGAAGAAGGGGAATGACCTGTTGGAGTGTGGGTCATACAGGCTCATTTCACTGCTAAACACGGATGTGAAAATGTTGGCCTTTAATGGCGGGAGGATGGAAAGATGCATTCCCGGGGTGGTCGCAGAGGACCAAACGGGTTTCGTAAAGGGCAGGCAGCTTTCCAGTAACATCAGGCGGTTATTAAACATGATGACCCGGTCGAACGGGCGGGTGCCGGAGATGGTGGTCTCCATGGACTGAGAAGGCTTTAGACAGGGTGGAGTGGTGGTACCTGTTTGAGATTCTGGGAAAGTTTGGGTTTGGCCCGAAGTTTCTGGCATGGGTACGTCTGTTTTATGTGGCCCCAGTGGCAAGTGTACGAACAAATGAGATGAGTTCACGGAGCTTTGGGTTGCATAGGGGAATGAAGGGTGTCCGGTGACACTACTGTTGTTAGTGCTGGCGATAAAGCCCTTGGCTATAACCCTTAGAGGGGATAGTGAGGGGGAGTAAGGACCACTGGGTGCCGCTGTACACAGAAAACCTGCTGCTGTTCGTGTTGGACCCTTTGGAGAGTATGGGGCGAATTACAGACATACGAGAGAGGTTCAGGGCTTTTGTGGGCTAAGTTGAATGTCGGAAAGAGTGAGGTGTTTCCAGTGAATGCGGCAGGTCGAGGTGCCAATCTTGGAGTGTTGCCATTTAAGGTAGCCAGGGACAGGTTCAGGTATTTGGATGTTCAGGTGATGGGGGAGTGGTCGATGATGTAGAAGTGGAACCTGACAATGTCAGTGAAGGAAATTAGAGGTGACTTTAGGAGATGGGATACGTTACACTGGACATTGGTAGGGAGGATCCAGGTTGGAAAAATGAACGTTCTGCCAAAGTTCCTGTTTGTATTCCAGACCCCCCCAATCTTCATCCCAAAGGCCTTTTTCCGGAAACTGGATGCAGCGATTTTGGAGTATATATGGACGCGGAAGGTACCTAGGGTGAAAAGGGCCCTATTACAGAGGCAGAGGCAGAAAGGGTGCTACCAAACCTGTTGCATTAGTATTGGGCGGTGAATGCCAAAAAGGTGAAGTGGTGGTAGGAAGGAGAGGAGTTAGAGTGGATTAGGAAGGAGGAGTCCTGTAGAGGGTTCAGCCTGAGGGCCATGGTGACGGCATAGCTTCCGCTGGCACCGAGGAGGTACACAGAGAGCCCGGTCGTACAGTCCACGATTAGGGTGTGGAACCAATTGAGGAGACACTTTAGGGTCTAGGGGATGTCGATAAAACCACTTTTGTGAGAACCACGGGTTTAAGCCGGAGAGACGGATGACATGTATAGGAGGTGGAGAGAGACGGGGTTGGTGTGGGTGAGCGATATATACCTGGAGGAGAGGTCTGCAAGTCTGAAAGAGCTGCGGGAGAGGGTCCAGCTGCCAAAGGGAAGTGAATTCAGGGATATGGATGGCACGGTAGCACAGTGGTTAGCACTATTGCTTCACTACGCCAGGGACACAGGTTCTATTCCTGGCTTGGGTCACTGTCTGTGTGGAGTCTGCACGTTCTCCCCGTGTCTGCGCGGGTTTCCTCCGGGTGTTCCGGTTTCCTCCCACAATACCCAAAAAACGTGCTCATTAGGTGAATTGGACATTCTGAATTCTCCTTCAGTGTACCTGAACAGGCGCCGGAATGTGGTGACTAGGGGATTTACATTAATAAAGATTATTAAAACGTGAGGGACTTTGTGCGGAAGGAATGGAGAGGGTTTCCCAGCTGCTGGAGTATACCCTTTTGGAGCGGTTGCTGCTCCCAGATGTGGAGGGGGAGTGCAGGATTGGTGATATATACGGTTGGCTGGGATAGCAGGGGGATGCGCAGGTGGTGAGGATCAAGAACAAATAGGAGAAGGAGCTGGGAGGTTGATAGGATAGGGAGTGTGGAGTGAGGCAATGCGCAGGATGAATTTGACCTCCTCGGCCGAGGATAAATGGGTTCTTCCAGGCGGGTGCAGATGAGTGTTAGAAGTGTAGGCGAGGACAGCAAACCATGCTCATATGTTTTGAGGCTGCGAGAAGTTAAAGAAATACAGGGAGGGGGTGTTCGGAACACAATCAAAGATTATGGGAGAGGAGGCTGGGCTGGACACCATGGTGGCGTTTTTTTGGGTATTGGAAATGCCAGAGCTGATGGAGGGGAGGTGTGTGTGTGTGTGGGGGGGGGGGGGGGGCAGATGCTGTGGCCTTCGCCTATCTTGTTGCCCGGCAAAGGATTCTTTTGCAATGGTGGTTGACAACATCACCGGGGGTGGCAGCCTGGCTGGAGGACTTGTGCGACTTTCACCGGCTGGAAAAGATCAAGTTTGAACTGAGGGGATAAACGCAGGGCTTTGAGACGCGGTGGGGACTGTTCATGACCATGTTTGAGGAATTGTTCATCGTGGGGGGGATGAAAAGGGGAAAAAACTTGCACAAACTATGAACTGTGGGATGTGGGTAATGGTTTTTGATTTATGTCTTTGTACTTTTGAATATGTTTGGAATAAAGCACATTAAAATAAATAAATAAAGGAGAGGGGAGTGAAATGTCTGGCACTTGCATTGGGAGGATGTGAGAAAGGTAGATTAGACAACATACTGTGTGTAGTTATGAATTGCCCAATTAATTCATTGCTGATTTTTAATTATGTTTCATGTTTTAATTTATTACAGTGTAATGGTATCATGAATGCTTGTATTAAAACTTATTGATGCTGGTTTTCACCTCCAATTCCAAGTCTGTTCTAATTTGACTTGTGTTGCTACAACACTTATCCGAACCACAAGTATAAATAGCATTCAGATTTTTCTTTTTAATCTGGTTTGGTGCTAAGGAACCATTTTCTGTGGACTCCAATATTGGAATTCTCTAAGAATGACCAGCTTTACTATTGATCCTAAAATAATATACTTGTTTGTGTACAACGCAACAGTGTTGCTAGTAATCAGATATTATTGCTCAGAATTGAAAGGAGAAAATAGCATAAATAAAAGGTTTTCATATTTTTGGTAAGAATCAAATTCAGATATTTCAGTATAACTGTATGTGATTTTGGTCTGTGAATGCACAAAGAGAGTTCTGGTTATGATACCCACTCTAGTTTCAGATTGATGATGGACGGAATCATAAAGGATGTGACAAAGCTATTGTTATCCCAGCTCACACAACAATTGCATTTAGTGTGTTTGAACTCTACATCCATTTGGATGGACATTTTGGTAAGCAAAGATTGTCTATATTCCTTTAAAGCTGCCTTGAGTCAATACAGAATTATTCTTCAATGCACTCTTAGATCATTTCTGTGGTGACTAATTAGTTACTTCCGTTTATTTAGTTTAAATATAGAACATGGTTAATTACTGATACTTGCATCCTGTATTTCTATGGTTTCATTTTTGATTAACCCCAAACATTGTTTTAAGAGCTTTAAAAAAATGCTTTCCTATCACAAACTGGTGTTATGGGCCTGAGCTTAGAAACTCCAAAGTATATTATGAAGTCCACCTGACCTTTATGTTGAATTTGGCTAGGATGAGCACAAGAGCCTTCCCTTCAGGTGTGATTCATCAGTCTTCCTCGACACTTTAATCAAAACAAGCTTTATTCTAAGAACTTAGTTAAACAGGCAGTAAGAACTTTTATCAATTACAAATATAAAGACACCACACAGCTATGGTAATCTATGTGTAAAACGTAATGAATTCCCCTTTAACTGTTCCAATTCAGAAACAAAATCCAATAAACCAAAAACCCCTTTTCAAGGACATGGCCCAGCACTCTGCATTGGCACTTGAATGAGACTGGCTTTCCCTATGATTCTGATCCCTTCTCACCAGCAGATTTAACTCCTTCCGGAAATCAAACAATATCTTTTAAATTTACCAAAGCAGGTAGCTATAATAAACGTTTTTATTTACTAGAACAACTCTTTAAAATGAAACCATAGAAAGACAGGAAAAACACACTTCTTTCTCCTTCTGAGTCCACAGCAGCCAAACTGAAAAAGAAACTAAAACAAACCTCACAGCCACAGCTCAGCTCAACCCACAAAATGACATCACTGAAACCATGTGATAAGCCAAAAATCTTTCTTTAAAGGACACTCCCATGACACCTCACCCCAAGACAAGAAAATAAACCATCAACTTCAAAGATGGTTTCATTTTTCACCTTTTCACTTGCCCATTCCTAACACTTGACAATAAACTTACATACATTTTAAAACATCAAAACAGGCAAACATGTGCAATAAAACAGTCCATTTCAGTTCTTTGTTTTTCACCATCGAACCTGCTTCTCTTCATCACATTCGTGACAAAGCATCGTCTGTCACGTTTTCTCGTCCTGCCACATGTATAAGTTTTAAATTAAATGGTTGTAATAATAAACTCCATCGAAATAGTCTGGCATTTTTATTCTTGAATTTCTCCAAAAACATCAATGGATTATGAACAATATATATATAATTGTTTCACACGACTTGCTGGTAACATAAATGTTAAAATTTTGCATAGCCAGCAACAAGCTCAAAGTCTCTTTTCAATTGTTGAATACCTCCTCTGGTGATCATTTAATTTTTTGGAAAAATACCCAATAGGCCACTCTCTTCCTTTGCCGTCTTCTTGCAAGAGCACGGCACCTACATCCACATCACTCGCATCAATAAACACCTTGAATGGTTTTGCGTAATTTTGGGTGGCCAACACAGGAGCAGTGGTTAACACAGCATTCAGGTCATCAAATGTCTGTTGATACTCTGCCATCCACTGAAATTTGCTACTTTTCTTCAGCAAGTCTGTCAGTGGAGCAACTACGCTGCTAAAATCTGGCACAAATTTAAGGTAAAAACCATTCATGCCAAGAAATCTCATTATTTCCCTTTGTGTCGAGGGTATTGGAAACTCCCCAATAACTTTTGTTTTCACATCCCGTGGGGTCATTTGTCCATGTCAAATTGTATGGCCAAGAAACATGACTTGGGCTTTTCCAAACTTACTTTTGACTAGGTACCAAACCCGCCTCCTGAAGTTGATCGAATAACTCCAATAGATGCTTCAAATGTTCTTTCCATGTCTGACTAAAAATCACCAGATCGTCTGTGTACACTGCACAATTGGGTAATCCTGAAATGACTTTGTTAGTTAACTGTTGAAATGTAGCTGGGGCATTTTTCATGCCAAATGGCATAACTTTGAATTGGTATATACCATTTTAATCACAAAAGCTGAAATCTCCTTCGCCCTTTTGGAAAAAGGTAGCTGCCAATAGCCTTTAAGTAAATCCAGTTTGGAGATAAAAGCTGATTGTCTCATCTTCTCAAGGCAGTCCTCCAACCATGGGATAGGATAAGAATCTGTTCTTCTAACTGCATTAACCTTTTTATAATCCACACACAATCATTGGGTACCGTCCAGTTTCGGTACCATTACTATGGGTGAGCTCCATTGGCTGTAACCCACTTCAATTATGCCATTTTTAAGCATACTTTCAATTTCTTTTTGAACTTGTGCCAATTTTAGAGGGTTAAGTCTATATGGACGTTGTTTCATTGGAACAGCATTTCCCACATCTAGATCATGTATAACCATTTTAGTACTTCCCAACCTATTTCCACAAACTTGCCCATGTGATATTAATAGCTCTTTCAGGTCAGTTTGTTTTTCCTCTGGAAGGTAATTCAATAATTTATTCCAATTTTTAAGAACATCCTTATTATCCAGTTTAATTTGAGGAATGTCAAATTCAGAGTCATCTGGATTTGGTTCTTCACTAAAACCTCCTCAGTTTGCTCTCCTTCTCTTTCAAAATACCTTTTAAGCATATTCACATGACACACTCTATGAGTTTTCCTTCTATCTGGCATTCTTACTAAATAATACACCTCACTCAATTCCCTTTAAATCTGATAAGATCCACAAAACCTTGCTTTTAAAGGTTCACCTACCACTGGTAACAATACTAAAACTTTATCTCCACTAGCAAACTACAAACTTTTGCTTTCTTGCTCGCTACCTGTTTCATCACATGCTGTGCAACTTTTAAATGTTGTGCAGGCAATTCACTTGCTCGATTTAATCGTTCCCTAAAATTTGACAAGTAATCCAATAATGTAGTTTCAGACTGCTCACTCAACAATTTCTCCTTAATCAATTTAAGTGGTCCTCTTACCTCATAACCAAAATTTAGTTCAAAAGGACTGAATTTGGTTGACTCATTCGGTACATCCCTAATTGCAAACAATACGAATGGAATTCCTTTATCCCAATCCTCTGGATAAACTTGACAATAAGCCCTCAACATTGTCTTTAACGTCTGATGCCACCGTTCTAACGCTCCCTGCGATTCTGGATGGTACGCAGTTGATTTAAATTGTTTTACTCCTAAGCTATCCATAACCTCCTTGAATAACCTCGAGGTAACATTTGATCCTTGATCCAATTGTATTTCTGTGAGTAGTCCATATCTAGTAAAGAATTAAGTAACTTCTCCACAAATGTTTTAGCTGTAATATTGTGTACTGGAATGGCCTCTGGAAACCTAGTAGACACATCCATTATAGTCAAAAGACATTGGTTCCCACTTTTCATTTTAGGAAGCAGTCCTACGCAATCAATTAAGACCCTTGTAAAAGGTTCCTCAAATGCTAGAATGGGCATAAGAGCTCTGGTTTTATCACCGCTTGAGGTTTCCCTATCGCTTGACATGTGTGACACGATCGACAAATTTAACTACATCTTTATGTAGTGCAGGCCAATAAAAATGTATTTGTATTTTAATTTGAGTTTTCCTGACTCCCAAATGACCGCCTACTGGTACCTCGTGCTACTTGTAACACCTCCTTTCTATACCCTACTGGCAATATCACTTGATCGACCTCATTCTCCACCTGTTCTTTTTCAACCATCTGATCAAAAATCGTTTCTGATAATTGAACTTCAACTTTATCTTCACTCTTTGATTTCTCCTCTTGTCTGAACCTGTGACTTTGCAACCTTACCGTGGCAGCACGGTAGCATTGAGGATAGCACAATTGCTTCACAGCTCCAGGGTCCCAGGTTCGATTCCGGCTTGGGTCACTGTCTGTGCGGAGTCTGCTCATCCTCCCCGTGTGTGCGTGGGTTTCCTCCGGGTGCTCCGGTTTCCTCCCACAGTCCAAAGATGTGCAGGTTAGGTGGATTGGCCATGATAAATTGTCCTTAGTGTCCAAAATTGCCCTTAGTGTTGGGTGGGGTTACTGGGTTATGGGGATAGGGTGGAGGTGTTGACCTAGGGTGGGGTGCTCTTTCCAAGAGCCGGTGCAGACTCGATGGGCCGAATGGCCTCCTTCGGCATTGTAAATTCTATGAAATTATACGACACAATCAGGAAAAGTCCCAGGATATTCGTCCTTCAACAATTCAGTTGTTTGAATTTGCACTAGCTTAACAATCACAGTAGGCATCACTCCTACCTGCGACCCAGCTATATCATTACCCAAGATAAACTGTATTCCTGGACAAGATAGTTTCTCTATTACTCCTACTACTACTTCACCACTTTTCACTGGACTCTCCAACCTCCTTATATAATGGAACACTACTCTTCTCACCCTGAATTCCACATATTATCATCTTTTGTGGCAATTTTCCTCTCAAAGTACATAACTCCTCATCTCTTAGAGATAGAATAACAGCTGCAGAAAGGCAGTTCGAGGAGTATCACCCTATTGAGGTAGTATGGGTTGAAGTCAGAAATAGGAAAGGAGCAGTCACCTTGTTAGGAGTTTTCTATAGGCCCCCCAATAGTAACAGAGATGTGGAGGAACAGATTGGGAAACAGATTTTGGAAAGGTGCAGAAGTCATAGGGTAGTAGTCATGGGCGACTTTAACTTCCCAAATATTGAGTGGAAACTCTTTAGATCAAATAGTTTGGATGGCGTGGTGTTTGTGCAGTGTGTCCAGGAAGCTTTTCTAACACAGTATGTAGATTGTCCGACCAGAGGAGGGGCAATATTGGATTTCGTACTGGGTAATGAACCAGGGCAAGTAATAGATTTGTTAGTGGGGGAGAACTTTGGAGATAGTGACCACAATTCTGTGACTTTCACTTTAGTAATGGAGAGGGATAGGTACGTGCAACAGGGCAAGGTTTACAATTGGGGGAAGGGTAAATACGATGTTGTCAGACAAGAATTGAAGTGCATAAGTTGGGAACATAGGCTGGCAGGGAAGGACACAAGTGAAATGTGGAACTTGTTCAAGGAACAGGTGCTACGTGTCCTTGATATGTATGTCCCTGTCAGGCAGGGAAGAGATGGTCGAGTGAGGGAACCATGGTTGACAAGAGAGGTTGAATGTCTTGTTAAGAGGAAAAAGGTGACTTATGTAAGGCTGAGGAAACAAGGTTCAGACAGGGCATTGGAGGGATACAAGATAGCCAGGAGGGAACTGAAGAAAGGGATTAGGAGAGCTGAGAGAGGGCATGAACAATCTTTGGCGGGTAGGATCAAGGAAAACCCCAAGACTTTTACACATATGTGAGAAATATGAGAATGACTAGAGCGAGGGTAGGTCCGATCAAGGACAGTAGCGGGAGATTGTGTATTGAGTCTGAAGAGATAGGAGAGGTCTTGAACGAGTACTTTTCTTCTGTATTTACAAATGAGAGGGGCGATATTGTTGGAGAGGACAGTGTGAAACAGATTGGTAAGCTCGAGGAAATACTTGTTAGGAAGGAAGATGTGTTGGGCATTTTGAAAAACTTGAGGATAGACAAGTCCCCTGGGCCTGACGGGATATATCCAAGGATTCTATGGGAAGCAAGAGATGAAATTGCAGAGCCGTTGGCAATTATCTTTTCGTCCTCACTGTCAACAGGGGTGGTACCAGGGGATTGGAGAGTGGCGAATGTCGTGCCCCTGTTCAAAAAAGGAACTAGGGATAACCCTGGGAATTACAGGCCAGTTAGTCTTACTTCGGTGGTAGGCAAAGTAATGGAAAGGGTACTGAAGGATAGGATTTCTGAGCATCTGGAAAGACACTGCTTGATTAGGGATAGTCAGCACGGATTTGTGAGGGGTAGGTCTTGCCTTACAAGTCTTATTGAATTCTTTGAGGAGGTGACCAAGCATGTGGATGAAGGTAAAGCAGTGGATGTAGTGTACATGGATTTTAGTAAGGCATTTGATAAAGTTCCCCATGGTAGGCTTATGCAGAAAGTAAGGAGGCATGGGATAGTGGGAAATTTGGCCAGTTGGATAACGAACTGGCTAACCGATAGAAGTCAGAGAGTGGTGGTGGATGGCAAATATTCAGCCTGGATCCCAGTTACCAGTGGCGTACCGCAGGGATCAGTTCTGGGTCCTCTGCTGTTTGTGATTTTCATTAATGACTTGGATGAGGAAGTTGAAGGGTGGGTCAGTAAATTTGCAGACAATACGAAGATTGGTGGAGTTGTGGATAGTAAGGAGGGCTGTTGTCGGCTGCAAAGAGACGTAGATAGGATGCAGAGCTGGGCTGAGAAATGGCAGATGGAGTTTAACCCTGAAAAGTGTGAGGTTGTCCATTTTGGAAGGACAAATATGAATGCGGAATACAGGGTTAACGGTAGAGTTCTTGGCAATGTGGAGGAGCAGAGAGATCTTGGGGTCTATGTTCATACATCTTTGAAAGTTGCCACTCAAGTGGATAGAGCTGTGAAGAAGGCCTATGGTGTGCTCGCGTTCATTAACAGAGGGATTGAATATAAGAGCCGTGAGGTGATGATGCAGCTGTACAAAACTTTGGTAAGGCCACATTTGGAGTACTGTGTACAGTTCTGGTCGCCTCATTTTAGGAAGGATGTGGAAGCTCTGGAAAAGGTGCAAAGAAGATTTACCAGGATGTTGCCTGGAATGGAGAGTAGGTCTTACGAGGAAAGGTTGAGGGTGCTAGGCCTTTTCTCATTAGAGCGGAGAAGGATGAGGGGCGACTTGATAGAGGTTTATAAGATGATCAGGGGAATAGATAGAGTAGACAGTCAGAGACTTTTTCCCCGGTGGAACAAACCATTACAAGGGGACATAAATTTAAGGTGAAAGGTGGAAGATATAGGAGGGATATCAGAGGTAGGTTCTTTACCCAGAGAGTAGTGGGGGCATGGAATGCACTGCCTGTGGAAGTAGTTGAGTCGGAAACATTAGGGACCTTCAAGCAGCTATTGGATAGGTACATGGAGTACGGTAAAATGATATAGTGTAGATTTATTTGTTCTTAAGGGCAGCACGGTAGCATTGTGGATAGCACAATTGCTTCACAGCTCCATGGTCCCAGGTTCGATTCCGGCTTGGGTCATTGTCTGTGCGAAGTCTGCACGTCCTCCCCGTGTCTGCGTGGGTTTCCTCCGGGTGCTCCGGTTTCCTCCCACAGTCCAAAGATGTGCGGGTTGGGTGCATTGGCCAATGATAAATTGCCCTTAATGTCCAAATTGCCCTTGGTGTTGGGTGGAGGTGTTGGGTTTGGGTGGGGTGCTCTTTCCAGGGGCCGGTGCAGACTCGAGGGGCCGAGTGGCCTCCTTCTGCACTGTAAATTCAATGATAATCTATGATTAATCTAGGACAAAGGTTCGGCACAACATCGTGGGCCGAAGGGCCTGTTCTGTGCTGTATTTTCTATGTTCTTACCATCAAAGATTGACTTGCTCCCGTATCTCTTAATATTTTGACTTCTTTACCTACTCCTCCTGGTACACATGAGTAAACATTACCCACACAAGTAGATTCTTTAAAGAGATCTGGCATCTTCTTATCAATCACATCTTGATCAGGCTGTACATTATTTTGCACCTTCTTCGCTTACCTTTGGGCTTATCTTTATCACTTTAACAAACCCCACTGTCTTATCCTGTTTTACCACATCAGCCTTCCCAGTGCTTTTCTTCAACCCCCAACACTGCGACTTTACATGGCCTAGTTTATTACAGTAAAAACATCTGAAACTTTTCAATTCTCTTCCACCCTCCTAGATTTATTTTTTAATCTGAGGTACACTCTCCTTATTATCTGCCATCAGATCCCCTTTACCTTTACCACTTGAGTATTTTTTTCCCCCCCAGTTTCTACCCCTCACAGGCTGAAACTGATGTCGGATATCAAACTTTGATTTCTGAACTAATTTCTAATCATCTGCCATTTCTGCTGCTAATCTCGCAGTTTTAGCCCTCTGCTCTTCCACGTGAGTTTTCACTACATTAGGAATTGAATTATTATTTTTTTCAATATAAATTTAGAGTACCCAATTCATTTTTTCCAATTAAGGGGCAATTTAGCATGGCCAATCCACCTAGCCTGCACATCTTTTGGGTTGTGGGGGCGAAACCCACACAAACATGTGGAGAATGTGCAAACTTCACATGGACAGTGACCCAGAGCCGGGATCGAATCTGGGACCTCGGCGCCATGAGGCAGCAGTACTACCCACTGTGCCACCGTGCTGCCCTAGGAATTGGATTTTTCAACTCCTCCAAAGTTATCATTTCTCTAAGAGCTTGTTATGCTTGGTCTATTTTCAAAGCCCTTATCCATCTATCAAAATTACTCTGTTTGATCCTTTCTGTGTATGTTTGACCAGATTCCTTCCTTAAATTTCTAAACCTTTTTCTGTAGGCTTCAGGCACTAGTTCATATGCACCTAAGATGGATTTTTTTACCTCCTCATAGGTCCTAGATACCTCCTCTGATAGTGATGCAAACACTTCACTCGCTCTACCTACCAACTTTGCTTAAATCAGTAATACCCACATGTCCTGTGGCCATTTCATTTGTTTAGCCACCTTCTCAAATGAAATGAAAAAGGCTTCTACATCCTTCTCATCAAACCTTAGCAATGCTTGGACATATTTAAATAAATCCCCACCAAACCTTTGATTATGACGCTCTTGTTCTGTCTCACTATCCTCATCACTTTCCTCAGACTGTACGTTTCTTTTTATCTCCGCCAATTTTAACTGACGTTCATGTTTCATGGCCAGTTTCTGAAGTTCAATGTCTCTCTCTTTTTCTTTTTCCTCTCTCCCTTTTTATTTTCCCTGATCTGTATCTCCCTTTCTCTCGCATTTTGTTCTGCTAGGGTTATTTGTTCTTTTTCCCTTTCCTCTCTCTCCTTTTCTTTTTGTTCAACAAGGACAGTTCTTTCTTTTCCCTCATTTCGAATTCAAGTTGCTTTAATTGTTTTTCATGCTCAAGCTGCTTTATCTGTAATTGAAATCTTGCCATTTCCTGTCATTCTGACTGTGTCTCAGGCAATTTTAAATGCTCAACTACCGCCGCAAATACCCCTTCTTTCCGTACTTTGTCAGGCAATGTTAACTAAATGTTTTTGCAAAATTGAAAAGCCTTTGTTTAGTCTCCGTTTGTAAGGTACTGCACCTGACCTTCTCCACTCCCTAAAACATCTGAGCCTCTTTGAGTGCCATTATCCACAACACATTCCCTATTTATACTTGAATACAACACCTGAAAAGCAAACACAAATATGCTCACCCCTCACTGCCTATAAGTTCACTAAGCCAACCCCAGTCACAAAAGATAGACATTTATCCCGAACGAGTCCCCAATTTTGGTTATGGGCCAGGGCTCAGAAACTCAAAAGTATATTATGAAGTCCATCTGACCTACAACGTTCATGTTAAATTTGGCTAGGATGAGCACAAGACCCTACTCTTCAGGTGTGATTCATCAGTCTTCCTAGACACTTTAATAAAAATAGGCTTTAATCTAAGAACTTAGTTAACATATATATATCACTGTCCATGTGGAGTTTGCACATTCTCCCCATGTTTCCATGGGTTTCGCCCCCACAACACAAAGATGTACAGGCTAGGTAGATTGGCCACGCTAAATTGCCCCTTAATTGGAAAAAAATAATTGGGTACTCTAAATTTAAAAAACAAAACAAAAAAAACATATATATATATAAAAACATGAGCAAGAACTTTTATCAATTACAAACATAATGACACCTCATAGCTACAGTAATCTATGCATAGCACTTAATGAATTCCCCCTTAACTGTTCCAATTCAAAACAATAAACGAAAAAACCCTTTTCAAGGGCATGGCCCAGCACTCTGCATTGGCACTTGAATGTGTTATGGGCCAGGGTTTAAAAAACACCAAAGTGTATCATGGAGTTCCCCTAACCCACAACTGTTTATAGATTTTGGTTATGAGGAGCATAAGGGCCTACCTTTCAGGTGTTATTCAACAAAGGCCTTAAGCACTTTTAATCAAAAACAAAGTTTATTCTACGAATTCAGTTAACATTTCTATAAACACAGAGTTAGCATTTTTATCAACTACAAACAAAAATACCCCACACAGCTACAGTTCTCTCCATATATATATATCCCTTAATAACTTCCCTTTCAACTGTTTCAATTTGATAACAACATCCAATACCAGAAAAACCTTTTTACCAAAACAGTAGGTGTGAATTCTTTCCAGAAAACAGTTATCACTTTTAAATTATCAAGTGATCTGGAGACCTTTTAGCATGCAGAGAGAGAGAGAGACAAGAGAAACCTTCTTTGTCTGAATCCAGCTTCCAACTGAGTAAACCGAAAGTAAAACTCAGAGCCACAGCCAACTCCCAGCTCAAAACAAAACTAAAACCCAAAGTCACAGCCCAGCTCCACCCACTGAAGCCATTTGATGAACACACATTTCTTAAAGGGACACTCCCATGACAAATGAGACTGGCTTTCCCTGTGATTCTGATCCCGTCTCACCAGCAGATTTAACTCCTTCCGGAAAGCAAACTATATCTTTTAAGTTATCAAAGCAGGTAGCTATAATCCAGATGTTTTTTTACTGGAACAGCTCATTAAAATGAAACCATAGAAAGACAGGAAAAAAACACTTCTTTCTTCTTCTGAGTCCACAGCAGTCAAACTGAGAATGAAACTAAAACAAACCTCATAGCCACAGCTCAGCTCCACCCACAAATTGACATCACTGCAGCTATGTGATAAGCCAAAAACCTTTCTTAAAGGGACACTCCAATGACACTGGTCAGTTCATAAATTCCCAATGATCGGGTGAAACATTTGCTAGTTGGAGGCTAGGCATGCTAAGATAATTACATTTATAGTTAGGCAGGATGAAGCAATTTCACTTAACTCAAGCATTTATGTACTTATAGAACTCTGTGTTACATCGGAATCAGAAGGTGGGTTCGAAAAAGAACAAATAACAGAGCAATTGGGAGGTTTAATGAGCCGATTCTCAGTTTGGAAACTGCGACGATGCCTGTCTGATTTCTTTTATGGCAGTCCATTCAGATCAGGTACATCTTCCCTCAAATATTACAGACTAACCAGAGTGTATTATAAGAAAAACTTAATTAAAACTCAGAATTTAAAAGTTAAAAAAATTATCACAGGACAGCACAGTAGCACAGTGGGTAGCACTTCATAGCTCCATGGTCCCAGGTTCAATTCCAGGCTGGGTCGCTTTTAGGGTTTATTGGATTCACATAAAACAGCTTATCTGCCAATGCAACATAACGAATCACATGGTAGCACAAGTGGCTAGCACGGTGGCTTCACAGCGCCAGGGTCCCAGTTTCGGTTCCCTGCTGGGTCACTGTCTGTGCGGAGTCTGCACATTCTCCCCGTGTCTGCGTGGGTTTCCTCCGGGTGCTCTGATTTCCTCCCACAGTCCAAAGATGTGCAGGTTAGGTGGATTGACCATACTAAATTGCCCTTAGTGTCCAAAAATGTTGGGTGGGGTTACTGGGTTACAGGGATAGGGTGGAGGTGTGGTGCTCTTTCCAAGGGCCGGTGCAGACTCGATGGGCTGAATGGCCTCCTTCTGCACTATAAATTCTATGAAATCAGATAGAAGTCCCACATATATCTTATACTTACTGATGTAGAATGTGCACAGATTTTTACCACGACAGAGAGTTTCTCCATCATGCTCCATCATCCAGGGAATGGCTGAAAATGTTCTTGCCTCTGAACTTGGCATTTCCCATCATTCCGGGGACGGGGACGGGGGGGGGGGGGGGGGGGGGGGGGGGGGGGGGGTGACGACGACTGGAGACGGGTTGGGGTTTGCATATGCGTGATTTGCAGAGGCAACTCGTCATTTAATTCACCAGTTTCCTCCACTGAAGTGGGACTTTTTATAAATTCATTCTTGGGATGTGGGCGTCGCTGGCTCTGCCAGCATTTATTGCCCAGGGCTTGCTGGGCCATTTCAGAGGGCAATCACATTGCTGTGGACCTGGAGTCACATGTAGGCCAGACTAGGTAAGGATAGCAGATTTCCTTCCTTAAAGGACATCAGTGAATCAGATGTTTTTTTTTACAACAATAGACAGTGGTTTCATGGTCATCATTAGACTATTAATCCCAGATTTTTATTCAAAATTCAAATTTTACCATCTGCCATGATGAGATTCAAACTCCGGTCCCCAGAGCATTACACTGAGTCTTTGATTATTTGTCCAGTGACTAAACCTTTATTGAGCTCTTAAGGGACCAGATTGTTTTGATGCAAATATATAATTGATGTTAAATATTCTTATTGACAATTAATCTTTTAAATTATTTTGAATAGATGTGAGCTTATGATTTTGTTGACAGGAAGTCTGATATTACCTACCAATTGTATTTCCATCTATTAGAGGCACACATTTTAACATGCATTTGTGTTTACCAGGTATAATAAACTTCCTCATCGCCATTTTTTAAAAATTGTGCATTTCTGACTCTGCAACAATGAGATTAGCCATCTAGTGATAGTGAGAGGTGCCTAAATGGCAGGGGACAGCCATGTTAATGGGGATGAGACCAACTGTTTTTTGCTTAGCTCCCCTCTGAGTGTCTGCTCTATGTGCTGGTTGTACTCAATGTGCTGTCCAATATAAATTGCTGGCACAAGTTTAATTTTGTTCCTTATTAGAAAATATGCCACGTGGAACACCAGTTTGATGTGCTGTTTTACTGTTAACAGGTGCCTTTCCCTGTATTATCAGAAGTAAAATAAAGCCGCCGGATTGTGATAAATTTATCTTTTCAGTGAGTGTAAATCTTTTTACTGTACATTTGAACAGATGAAAAGATGCTGGACGATGTCAGAAACCCGGATCTTTATTTGGAGGATTTGGTCGCTGACTATTATGAAAAGGCTACCAGCTTGACTGACATTTCCACTAACTACCTCCGAGATAATGCACACACACGGGTCAATCTCCTGAACCATAATATCTCTAAAGGACCCTGTGCTCTTTGTGGTATGGGAAGTTCCCAAAGAGAGACCGTATATGGATGCCTTGAGTGTTCATTCAATGGTCAGAAATATGTGAGACTGCATGTTGTGCCTTGCTTTGATTTGTGGCACAAAAGAATAAGATGAAATACATTTTGGTGCAGTCTAAAGCTCTAGATGTGATAGCAAGACTACATTTGTATTTGTATAGTAGTTTTGATTTTATTTTTAGCAGTAAGTCGATTTGAGTTGTGCAAAATTTTAATTTTCCATTGCAAATTTACAGTTTTAAAATTATAAATGGTGAAAAACGGTGTACAGAACTAATTCTTGGATGCATCCATCAGGGAAAGAACATTGCTGTGAATCTGTGATGTCAATATGTTTTGAACTTTTTTCAGATCATGATCGAAAGTTCCACATTTGTTCGTCTAAAATATCATGCACCTTTGTTCACATTACACAGTCCCTACAGTTTCATCTTCCTGTTTTGCTTTACATAATTAATTGCAATGAGTACCAGTGGTTGATTTGTTTAAAAGGTTAATAATTCATTAAAGTATCAGATTGCAAACACATGAAGGTTTGAGTCAAATTGTTATGTATTTAACATTTGGGACTGGATTTTATCCCCGCCCCCCGAACAAGTAACCCATGTTTTGATTCCATTGTTTTAATGCCCTGGAATTTGCTGAGCCTTTGGAACCCATTACCAATATCTACTAGGTGGAGAATCAGGGGTCATATAATAACACTGGCATGTCTTTGAAATATTCATCCAATATTTTTTTTAAAATCGGCCATTAGAAAAGTATTGCCCCTTAAAATCTCAAGTTGTCAAACACAGCCAGCAAAGGCTCATTGAATAAACCTCCAATCCAGTTAACATTGCCTAACCTTGTGTAAATAAACAAACCAGCATTGAAAAACCACTTCAAAGAAAGATAGTATTGCAAACTCATAAACTGCCAAACAAAGCTAAAAGTCACCTCAAGATGTGTAAACACAAACTTCCCTCAGGGCTGAATCTAGTCTTGATTCTTGGAGCTCATCCAGGAAACTTAGGCCTTCTGTTTTGTTGATACAGTTGCCAGAAAAATAGTAGGGTTAAGGATGACTGAAAGATAATTTTACAAACGCTTAATGCTACACATTGGCTTTAGCTGAGATCTCAAAGTATATTGCTACAAATAGTTATAATGAGGATAAGATATTCTCATTTTAGAGGTGATGAATGAAAGCAACCAGCTGCATGGTTCTCCTGGTTATTGTGGGCAACCTGAGGCAATCAACAGGGAATTCAACAGATTAAGATAAAGTAATTGGTGCAAAGCAGGATTACTTGCCTAAAAGAAGTTTATTCCTGGAACTGGAATACATAAATTCTGTAACAGTAAATGAAAAGAGATTAAGGTGTGATTCATATTTGGCACAATGATCACTCAGATAACCATAGACTATCAACTTACTCAAAAATGTCTACATTGTAGGAAGGTAATTTGAAGTAATGGGAATAATGTAGCATGAGTGATGCAAGTTCAGCCCAATGGTGGGAAATCCATAGCACCTCTACAAGATGTACCCAACTCTGTCAAAGTTCAATGAGTTGCAGCATCGACTTTCCCAGTAGGATAGACATTCCTCCCCTGTGAACCTCTAGCCAATTGGAGACTAGCAGCTCTCCATTGCCTGCAGTGTGACCAGGACTCATCGCTGGATCACTAGACAGGTGAGTGTGGGCATGGGTATAGATCATTTGAGTTGAGGTGGGGTGGGGGATTGGTTGGTCACCAGCAAATGGGGATGCGGAGACAGTTGCATACATAAGTGGGAGTTGTCTTTGCAGGCACCCCATCCTGATGCCATTCCTTCGACTGGGCACCGTGCCTTTGAAAGAGAGACAGGAACATAATCACAAACCCAATATGGTTTTCTGTGTGGCCTACTGCAGGCACGGGAGACCATTACAAGTTTGCCTGAATTCCTGAACCTTTCAGTGGACTCAGCAATAATGACTTTTTAAAATAAATTTAGAGTACCCAATTCATTTTTTCCAATTAAGGGGCAATTTATTGTGGCCAATCTACCTATCTTTTTTGGGTTGTGGGGGCGAAACCCACACAAACACAGGGAGAATGTGCAAACTCCACATGGGACAGTGCCCAGAGCCGGATCGAACCTGGGACCTCGGCGCCGTGAGGCAGCAATGTTAACCACTGCGCCACTGTGTTGCCTGGCAATAATGACTTTTAAGTGGCTCATTAATAAGCCTAAACAGCCAGCAGGGTTTTCCACATCAGCCTATCCCTGCCACTGACTAACTGGGGATCGGTTAAACCATCACCGGGAATGGGTTTCCATGGCCTTCCCTTTGACTTATATGAGCCCACCTGCCATCTAGCCCTCCCTGGTGGATTCAATTAAATTCCAACCCAAGTGTGGGTATGGTTATTCAGAGGAATTTGTGGCTTCACCTACATGTAGCTTTAGGCTGTCCATATAAAAGCAGATACAAATATTGTCATGTGAGAGTACCTTTAAGAAATGGGGGTTTGATAAAATAGCTGTAGTGGATGTACCTTCAGGAAATGGGTATTTATCAGTGATGTCAGAGTGTGGGTGGAGCTGGGCTGTCTGTCTGCTTTTACTTTCACTTTGGGCTCGCAGCTACAGGGTGTGTTTAGTTTCGTTTTAGATTTGGAGAAGCTGCAGTCACAGCAAGATGTGTATGAATCTCTGCAAGTTTATGAATGTTCATTTGGTGATTTCAAAGTGGTAACTGTTCTCAGTAGTGAAGTTAAACCTGATGTCTTTCTGTAAAAAGGGTTCTTTTTATCTTATGGATGTTGCAAGGAAGGATTAAGAGTTACTTAGAGAGTACTGTATTCTATGGGGGATTTATTGGTGTTGACAGTTGTTAAGATGTTTACTGTGGGTTTATAAAGTGTTAACTGGTTTCATAAATAAACAGTGTTTTAACTTAAAAGTACTGTAGATTTCTGTTGCATCACATCTGCAGAGTGGGCCCGTGTGCTCCCCATAACCACGATCTATTACAAGTTGTGGGTCATGTAAATTCCATGATACACTTTGGGGTTCTCTAAACCCTGGCCCATAACAAATTGGGGGCTCATCCAGGTAAGGTTGGAAAGTCCAGTGAAGAATGGTGAAGTGGTAGTAGGAGTAATAGAGAAACTATCTTGTCCAGGAATACAGTTTATTTTGGGTAATGATATAGCTGGATTGCAGGTGGGAGTGATGCCTACTGTGGTTGATAAGCCAGTGGAAAATCAACCAACTGAAATGTTGAAGGACGAGTATCCTGGGATTTTTCCGGTTTGTGTAGTTACAAGGTCACAAAGTCACAGGTTAAGACAAGAGGAGAAATCAAAGAGTGAAGATAAAGGTGAAGTGCAATTATCAGAAACGATTTTCGATCAGATGGTTGAAAAAGAACAAAAATAGGTGGAGGATGAGGCGGATATTTTTAGTTCAGGCAAATTGACAGAGTTACAACAGAAAGATATAGAAATAAAACGGATGTATCAGAAAGCATACACGGACGAGGAATCTGACTGTATACCGGAGCGTTATTACCGTAAAAATGATGTCTTGATGAGCAAATGGAGACCGTTACATATGCAGGCTGATGAAAAGTGGGCAGAAGTTCACCAAGTAGTATTGCCGGTAGGGTATAGAAAGGAGGTGTTGCGAGTTGCACATGAGGTACCAGTGGGAGGTCATTTGGGAGTAAGGAAAACACAAGCTAAAATATAAAAACAGTTTTATTGGCCTGGTTGTAGTTAAATTTTGTCAATCATGTCACACATGTCAAGTGATAGGGAAACTTCAAGCAGTGATAAAACCAGCGCCCTTAATACCCATTCCAGCATTTGAGGAACCTTTTACAAGGGTCTTAATTGATTGCGTAGGACCGCTTCCTAAAACAAAAAGTGGGAATCAATATCTTTTGACTATAATGGATGTGTCTACTAGGTTTCCAGAGGCTATTCCAGTATGCAATATTACAGCTAAAAAGATTGTGGAGGATATTCTTTACTAGATATGGACTAGCCACAGAAATACAATCGGATCAAGAATCAAATTTTAGCTCAAGGTTATTCAAAGAAGGTATGGATAGCTTTGGAATCAAACAATTTAAATCAACTGCGTACCATCCAGAAGCGCAGGGAGCGTTAGAAAGGTGGCATCAGACATTAAAGACAATGTTGAGGGCTTATTGTCACGATTATCCAGAGGATTGGGATAAAGGAATTCCATTCGTACTGTTTGCAATTAGGGATGCACCTAATGAGTCAACCAAATTCAGTCCTTTTGAACTAATTTTTGGTCATGAGGTAAGAGGACCACTTAAATTGATAAAGGAAAAATTGGTGAGTGAGAAATCGGAAATTACATTATTGGATTACGTGTCAAATTTTAGGGAACGATTAAATAGAGCAGGTGAATTGGCTACACAGCATTTAAAAGTTGCACAAAATATGATGAAACGGGTAGCGGACAAGAAATCCAAAGTTTGTGGACCGTATCAGATTGAAAGGAAATTAAGTGAGGTGAATTATGTGGTAAGAATGCCAGATAGAAGGAAAACTCACCAAGTGTGTCATGTGAATATGCTTAAATGGTACTTTGAAAGGGAAGGAGAGCAAAAGGAGGAGGTTTTAATGATTCTAACTCAGTGACGAACCAAATCCAGATGACTTTGAATTTGACATACCTCAAATTATATTGGAAAACGAGGATGTTGTTACAAATTGGGATAAATTGTTGAGTTACCTTCCACAGGAAAACCGGACTGACCTGAAAGAGTTATTGATATCACATGGGCAAGTTTGCGGAGTTAAGTTGGGAACCCACTAAAATGGCTATACATGATGTAGATGTGGGAGTGCTGTTCCAATCAAACAACATCAATATAAACGTAACCCTTTAAAATTGGCACAGGTTAACCAGGAGATTGAAAGTATGCTTAAAAATGGCATAATTGAAGTGGGTTGCAGCCAATGGAGCTCACCCATAGTGATGGTACCAAAACCAGACGGTACCCAATGGTTGTGTGTGGACTATAGAAAGGTAAATGCAGTTGCAAGAACGGACTCTTATCCTATCCCACGTTCGGAGGATTGCATTGAGAAAGTGGGACAATCAGCTTTTATTCCCAAACTGGATTTACTTAAAGGTTACTGGCAGGTACCTTTCTCCGAAAGGGCGAAGGAGATTTCAGCTTTTGTGACTCCAGATGGTATATACCAATTCAAAGTTATGCCATTTGGCATGAAAAACGGCCCACCCACATTTCAACAGTTAACTAACAAAGTTGTTCCAGGATTACCCAATTGTGCGGTATACATCGACGATCTGGTAATTTTCAGCCAGACATGGAAAGAACATTTAAAACATCTGATGGAGTTATTCGATCGACTTCAGGAGGCGGGTTCGGTGGTAAACCTAGGCAAAAGTGAATTTGGAAAAGCCCAAGTCACTTTCCTGGGCCATACAATCGGACAGGGTCGAATGGTCACACGGGATGTGAAAACAACAGTTATTGAGGAGTTTCCAATACCCTCGACACAAAGGGAAATAATGCGATTTCTTGGCATGAGTGGATTTGATCGAACATTTGTGCCAAATTTATGCAGCGTGGTTGCTCCACTGATGGACTTGCTGAAGAAATGTCAAAAATTGCAGTGGACAGCAGAGTGTCAACAGGCATTTGACTGCCTGAAAGCTGTGATAACCAATGCTCCTGTGTTGGAGAATTACAAGGAACTCTGTGATCAGATTGAACTAAAGTATCTGACTTTAAAGAGAAATGCCGAGGCGTAGAGAAATGGATGGATCATGCAGAGACCTTCTTGTCCAAAGAGACTGTCAATCGAGAAGGATTCCAGTTGGAGGAAGAGGACCAAGAATGGACTATGTTATTATTAAATGTTTGCGTGTTTTGTTTTAAAAAAAAGTATATTCATTGTCCATATTTCTTAAAGGAAAGTGAACAGGTGAAAAATGAAACCATCTTGAAGTTGATGGTTTTTGTTTTTTTCTTGGGGGGAGGTGTCATGTGAGAGTACCTTTAAGAAATGGGGGCTTCTAAAATAGCTGTAGTGGATGTACCTTCAAGAACTTGGTGTTTATCAGTGATGTCAGAGTGTGGGTGGAGCTGGGCTGTCTGTCTGCTTTTACTTTCACTTTGGGCTCGCAGCTACAGGGTGTGTTTAGTTTCGTTTTAGATTTGGAGAAGCTGCTATCACAGCAAGATGTGTATGAATCTATGCAAGCTTATGAATGTTCATTTGGTGATTTCAAAGTGGTAACTGTTCTCAGTAGTGAAGTTAAACCTGATGTCTTTCTGTAAAAAGGGTTCTTTTTATCTTATGGATGTTGCAAGGAAAGATTAAGAGTTACTTAGAGAGTACTGTATTCTTTGGGGAATTTATTGGTGTTGACAGTTGTTAAGATGTTTACTGTGGGTTTATAAAGTGTTAACTGGTTTCAAAAATAAACAGTGTTTTAATTTAAAAGTACTGTAGATTTCTGTTGCATCACACCTGCAGAGTGGGCCCGTGTGCTCCCCATATCCACAATCTATTAAAAGTTGTGGGTCAGGTGAACTCCATGATACACTTTGGGGTTCTCTAAACCCTGGCCCATAACAATATGTAGACTTTTCCTTTGACAAAAGTAGCAATTACCCTGTACCTGAAACATGCAATGCACCACAAATGTCAGCTTAATTCTTTGTATATCAACATGCACATGAAATGAACTGGAGGTCCAATGCATCACCACTGCTGCAGTACCTTCCTTTGTACGAAGAACATTTGAAACGAGCACGGAATGAGAGGACCACATGCTCATCAACCTGTACGTAATTGAGAAATTTGGTTACATAAAATAACTTTGAGAGAACAGAATATACTCGCTGATTTGAGGCGGCGCAAATTTCTATCGCATTGTCAACTTTGCAGTGGGAAAGGATATCCATTGTCAATTGACACCTCACAAACTTCATTTCTGGGAAAATGATAATTTGCAATCAAACAACATTTGAGTAATTTAAGATCATGTGATGTAAATTTATTGAGGTACAGGTAGCTAAATGTTAAAGCATTTATTATGAAAAAAGACACTGGATTTTACTATCATTCTTAAATGACTCAGAGTACAATCTTCATAAAGACCATTCGAAAGGAAATTACAAGTTTTAAGATTCACAAAAAGTGATAAATTGGAGTCATAGACCGCAAATTGCAGCTCTGAAGCACCTCCACCTTCAGTGTTACTAGTGCAATTTTGGCTCCACCAGCTTGCTTGAACATTTCTGGCAGAAGCTGCACCCAATGGATTTGGATTTAGATTTTTGTTTATTGTCACGTGTACCAAGGTACAGTGAAAAGTATTTTTCTGCGAGCAGCTCAACAGATCATTAAGTACATGAAAAGAAGATAAAAGAAAATACATAATAGGGCAGCACAAGGTACACAATGTAACTAGATAACACCGGCATCGGGTGAAGCATACAGGGGTGTCGTGTTAATGAGGTCAGTCCATAAGAGGGTCGTTTAGGCGTCTGGTAACAGCGGGGAAGAAGCTGTTTTTGGGTCTGTTCGTGCGTGTTCTCAGACTTTTGTATTTCCTGCCTGATGGACGAAGTCGGAAGAGTGAGTAAGCCGGGTGGGATGGGTCTTTGATTCTGCTGCCCGCTTTCCCCAGGTAGTGGGAGGTGTAGATGGAATCAATGGATGGGAGGTAGGTTCGTATGATGGACTGGGCTTTGTTCACGACTCTCTGAAGTTTCTTGCGGTCCTGGGCCGAGCAGTTGCCATACCAGGCTGTGATGCAGCCCGATAGGATGCTTTCTTTGGTGCAACTGTAAAAGTTGGAAAGAGTTAATGTGGACATGCCGAATTTCCTTAGTTTCCTGAGGACGTATAGGCGCTGTTGTGCTTTCTTGGTGGTAGCGTCGCCGTTGGTGGACCAGGACAGATTTTTGGAGATGTGCACCCCTAGGAATTTGAAACTGCTAATCATCTCCACCTTGGCCCCATTGATGCTGACAGAGGTGTGTACAGTACTTTGCTTCCTGAAGTCAATGACCAGCTCTTTAGTTTTGCTCGCATTGAGGGTTAGATTGTTGTCGCTGCACCACTCCACTAGGTTCTCTATCTCCCTCCTGTATTCTACTCGTAGTTACTCGAGATTCGGCCCACTATGGCCGTATTGTTAGCAATCTTGTAGATGGAGTTGGAACCAAATTTTGCCACGCAGTCGTGTGTGTACAGGGAGTAGAGTAGGGGGCTAAGTACACAGCCTTGCGGGGCCCCGGTATTGAGGACTATTGTGGAGGGGGTGTTGTTGTTTATTCTTACTGATTGTGGTCTGTGGGTCAGAAAATCGAGGATGAACTTCCGGTGGCGGCTATGAAGGAGTGAGTCGCACATTCGGTGGCTCTCACTCCGGCTGGCTTTTTGGACCTGGTTTCCTGACTTTTTGGAACTTTTGAGTGCTCGAAAAGACAGCCACAAAGGTGCTGATTGAAGTGTGCGGAGCTGTATGGAAACAAAGAAGAGCAGAAAGCAGTGAAAGCAGGAAAAGAAGGGGCAGAGACAAAGTGGTGTGGGAGCTGACCCGGGACAAAGATGACTGACCGGACCGCGGACCAGACGATCCAAGCAGCGCTGGACAATATGCTGCAGGTCATAAAAGGAAGTTTTGAAGATTTGAAGCGGGATAACTTGGAACGGTTTCAGAAAGTGGTGGAGCAAGTGAACCAAAGGCTTGAGGCCCAGGACAAAAAGATCAAGGACCTGGAGCAAGCGGTGGAGGAACAGGCGGACACACAAACGATCGCGGCAATAGAGATGGATGGGTTGAAGGAGCAACAGAGAAGGCTGCTTGTCAGGCTTGAAGACCTGGAAAACAGAGCCCGCAGACAGAATTTGAGAGTTATTGGCCTCCCAGAGGGGGCCGAAGGTGCGGTCGCCACAACGTTTGTGGCAGACCTGTTGCAGCAGCTGTTGGGGGCTAACTCCTTTCCGCGACCGCTGGAGCTGGACGGGGCTCACAGGGTGCAGTTGAAGCAGACGCGACCAGGGGCCCCTTCCCGACCAGTGGTGGTCAGGTTCCACAGGTTCACAGACAAGGAACGGGTCCTTCAGTGGGCAAAGAGTACGAAGAGCTGTACATGGAACAACAATGTCCTGCGCATTTACCAAGACCTGAGTCAGGAGGTGGCCAGGCGGCGAACAGCCTTTAAAAGAATTTAAGAGATTTTGTTCAAAAAGCACGTGAGGTTCAGTCTGCCTTTCCCGGCGCGGCTTTGGGTCACGCACCAGAGCCAGCATTACTACTTTATGGACCCCGATGAGGCGATGGAGTTCGCAAAGGATCAGGGACTGGTGCCGAAATGAGGGCCCACGGACCAAAGTCAGAGTCGGTGTACTACTGTTTGTGAGACTTCTAGTTTTCTTGGACTGACTTTCTATTTTTTTTTTGCTGCTTCACAGGTACTTTGTAGTTTCTGTTTTCCGTTTTCGCTGTCTATGGGTACAATTGGCGAGGGGGGAGGGGGGGCCCTCTCTCTTTTGGGTTTTCTTCTTGCTTTTTCTTTGTGTTTTTTTTCTTTTTGGAGCTTCCAACGGAACAGAAATTTGGCCGGGATGCAATGGGGGTTAAAGTTATTGGTTGTAGGGGGGGTGAGGCGGGTACTGTGTTGCTGTGTGTTTTTATTATTAATGCGCAGAAAGGGGTGATACCGCGGTATCACTCATCTGTTTACACAACTGGAACAGCATTACAGCTGGAGCGGTCTCGGGTCTTTGTTTGATTGCCCTTGTTTTTTGTGTTTGATCTCCTGTATTGCAGAGAGAGAGACTGCTCGAGCAGGACACATCAGGGGGATGGGTGTGGATGGGTGGGAGGATGAGCTCGAGGGAACAATGGGAGCGAGACAAGTGGGTGCCAGAGGGATGAGTCACCGGGCTAGGGGGTCAGGTGGGGGGGGGGGGGGGGGTGCATACAGCCAGTATATGGCAGGGGTCGGGTTACAGGGGGGTGTTGTTGCTAGGGGGGGGGGGAGGGGGGGGAAGTTATTCTGCTGACATGGGAGGGATCTAAAGTCGGTAGCAGAGTGGAGGTCAGGGGTGGGAACTACCAGGAGGCGAACTGGGAGGGGCGCGGCACATAGGCTGTCGGCGGGCCCAAGAAGGGGGATGGTTGATCGGCAAAAGGGGGGGGCGGGTGCCCTCCAACCAGGCTGATCACCTGGAATGTCAGGGGACTGAACGGGCCATCAAGAGGGCGCGTGTGTTCACGCATTTGCAGGCTCTAAAGGCAGACGTAATCATGCTGCAGGAGACACATCTGAAAGTGACTGACCGGACCAGACTAAGGAAGGGCTGGATCAGCCAGGTCTTCCACTCGGGCTTGGTCTCTAAGTCCAGGGGGGTGGCAATCATGATCAATAAACGGGTTCACTTTGAGGCGGAGGGCACAATTGCAGACGGAGGGGGTAGATTTCTTATGGTCCGGGGTACGCTTGAGGGGGTGAGGGTAGTCCTGGTGAATGTATATGCTCCAAATTGGGACGACGCGAACTTCATTAAAAGGGTGCTGGGGAAAATCCCAGACTTAGATTCACGCAAGCTGATCATGGGGTGGGGACTTCAACACGGTCCTCGACCCCGGACTAGACAGGTCATGCTCCAGAACGGATAGGCTCCCAGCGATGGCAAGGGAACTGAGCGGGTTCATGGAGCAGATGGGGGGGGGTAGACCCATGGAGAGCCAGAATGCTGACGGGAAGGGAATATTTGTTCTACTCGCATGTTCATAAAGTATACTCGAGAATCGATTTTTTTCATCATGAGCAGGGACTGTGTAGGCGGGGTAAAAAACACGGAGTACTCAGCGATCACCATCTCGGATCATGCCCCACACTCGGTTGACCTGCAGGTCTGCAAAAGGAGCTACCAGCGCCCGCAATGGAGGTTGGATGTAGGATTGCTAGCGGAGGAGGGGGTGTGCGAGAGACTGCGGAAGTGCATGCAGGACTACCTGCAGGTTAATGACACAGAGGAAGTCTCAGCAGCGACCCTGTGAGATAGAACGGACAGAGCGGAAATGGACAGACTGGTCAAGGAGATCCCGAACCGGACAGATAGGGAATACGCAGTGGCCCAGAGGGAGACCTACTTAGAGATAGACGGAGACTGCAGGCCGAGCTGGGAGTGTTGTCCACGAGCAAGGCAGTGGAACAACTCAGGAAGGCAAAGGGTGTGGTCTATGAGCATGGGGAGAAAGCTAGTAGAATGCTTGCGCAGCAACTCAGGAGGAAGGAGGCGGCCAGAGAAATAGGCAGGGTAGTGGACGGTATTGGGAACAGAGTGAATGACCCGTCAGGACTGAACAAGGTGTTTCGGGAGTTTTACAGCAAGCTCTATACCTCGGAACCCCCTGGGGAGCCGGAGGAGATGAAGCGCTTCTTAGACGGACTGACCATCCCAAGAGTGTGTAGGGGGCTGGTAGACGGACTGGGGGCCCCGATCAGAGCTGAGGAAATACTGGGGGGCTTGAAGGCCATGCGGTTGGGTAAATCCTCAGGGCCGAATGGATACCCAGTGGAGTTCTACAAAACGTTCTGGGAGATAGTGGGGCCGGTGCTGACTAGGGTATTTAACGAGGCGAGGGACAGAGGGACTTTACCCCCGACAATGTCACAGGCTACCATTTCACTGATATTAAAACGGGATAAAGACCCGGAGGTGTGTGGGTCATATAGACCAATCTCCCTGATTAACGTCGACGCCAAGCTCCTGGCTAGGGTCTTGGCGCTTAAAATTGAGGATTGTGTCCCGGAGGTGATCGGGGAAGACCAAACAGGGTTTGTTAAAGGCAGACAGCTGGTAGGCAACTTAAGAAGACTACTCAATGTGATCATGATGCCCCCGGAGGGCAGAGAGGTAGAGGCAGTGGTGGCAATGGATGCCGAGAAGGCCTTTGACCGGGTGGAGTGGGACTATTTGTGGGAGGTACTCGGACGGTTTGGGTTCGGGGAGGGCTTTGTTGACTGGGTTAGACTATTGTACCAGGCCCCAAAAGCTAGCGTGAGGACGAATAGGACAACACCAGAGTACTTTAGACTACACGGGGGACCAGACGGGGATGCCCACTCTCCCCGCTGCTGTTTGCACTGGCCATAGAACCTCTGGCGATTGCCCTGAGAGCTGCGAGGGGGTGGAAGGGAATGATTAGGGGAGGGGTGGAACACAGAGTATCGCTGTACACGGACAACTTGCTCCTGTACGTATTGGACCCGCTGGCTGGGATGCACAGTATACTAGGAATATTGAGAGAATTTGGCAGGTTTTCAGGGTACAAACTGAACATGACTAAGGGTGAAATGTTTGTAGTGCAGGCGAGGGGCCAGGAGAACAGGTTGAAGGGGCTGCCATTTAGGATGGTCGGAGAAAGTTTCCGATACTTAGGGACTGGGGCAGGCTGCATAAGCTAAATTTGACTAGAGTGGTGGAGCAAATGAAGAGTGAGTTTAGGAGATGGGATGCACTCCCGCTATCACTTGCGGGGAGAGTGCAGACGGTAAAGATGACAATCCTCCCAAGATTCCTGTTTATTTTTCAGTGCCTCCCGATTTTCATCCTGCGGTCCTTCTTCAAAAGGGCCAACAAGATTATTATGGGCTTTGTCTGGGCGGGGAAGTCCCGTGGGTGAAGAAAGCGATGCTTGAGAGGAACCGTAGCGAGGGGGGGGGGGCTGGCGCCACCGAACCTCAGCAACTACTACTGGGCGGCCAACATAGCCATGGTAAGGAGTTGGATGTTGGGTACGGGGTCTATTTGGGGGCGATAGGAGGCGACTTTGTGCAGGGACACCAGTTTGGCAGCCCTGGTCACGGCCCCCCTACCGCTCCTGCCGGCCAGGTACTCCACCAGCCCGGTATTGGTGGCAGCCCTGCGGATCTGGGGCCAGTGGAGGATGCATGTAGGGGAGGTGGGAGCATCGGTCTGGTCTCCAATATGCGACAACCACCGATTCGTCCCTGAGAGTATGGACGGTGGATTCCGAGCGTGGCGGCGGGCGGGGGTGGGAAGGATGGGCGATATGTTCTTGGGGGGGAGCTTCTCGAGCATGAGGGCCTTGGAGAAGAAATTCAGACTAGTCCGAGGGAATGACTTTCGGTACTTGCAAGTGCGTGACTTCATACGCAGACAGGTCCCATCCTTCCCACGCCTCCCACCAAATGGGATCCAGGACAGAGTAGTCTCTAGGGGAGAGGTAGGAGAGGGGAAAGTCTCGGATATTTACCGAGAACTCATGAAAGGGGAGGAGTCCCAGACAGAGGAACTGAAGCTCAAGTGGGAGGAGGAACCCGGCGAGGAGATGGAGGAGGGGGTATGGGCGGAAGCTCTGAGTAAGGTAAATTCAACTGCAACATGTGCTAGGCTCAGCCTGATTCAGTTCAAGGTCGTCCACCGGGCCCACATGACGGTGGCCCGGATGAGTAAATTTTTTGGGGTGGAGGACAAGTGTGCTAGGTGTGCGGGAGGGCCAGCGAATCATGTCCATATGTTCTGGGCATGCCCAAAACAAGGAGATACTGGGAGGGATTTGTGGAAGCCATATCCCAGGTACTGAAAACTAGGGTGGTGATGGGTCCAGTGGTGGCAATTTTTGGGGTCTCGGAAGACCCGGGGGTCCGGGAGGAGAGGGAGGCCAATGTCTTGGCCTTTGCTTCCAGGTAGCCTGGCGACGTATACTGCTGGCATGGAGGGATTCAAAGCCCCCGAAGACCGAAGCATGGCTCTCGGACATGTTGAGCTTTTTGGGGCTGAAACAAATTAAGTTCGCCATGAGAGGATCTGTATTACGGTTCGCCCGAAGGTGGCAACCATAAGGCGGAGCTGTAGTCAATAAATAGGAGTCTGATGCAGGAGTCCTTGTTGTCAAGATGCTCTCGGATGAGTGTAGGGCCAGGGAGATAGCATCTGCTATGGACCGGTTGCGGCGGTATGTGAATTGCAGTGGATCAAGGCGTTCTGGGAGTATGGAGGTGATGCACTTCATGACCAACCTCTCGAACCACTTCATTACGACTGAAGTCAGGGCCACCGGACAATGCCATTTTGATGAGTGCGTTAGAGCATGCGTAACAGGCAGCATCTGCCAGTAGTATGCAGAGTAGGCAGTTTGTGAAGCCTTGTAACACCAGAGTCAGACATAGATGGTCAGAAGGCATAGTGAAAACACAGCAACTCATCCACTTGGGGCGCTAAATAAGAATTGAATTGGGATACCTCATTCAGTTTTCAAAAGTTACCATAGAATCACAGTTCCTGGTGAGCTCTTCAATCTCACAAAGTTACAACATCCTTGGCCTCCTGGCTGTCTTCGCCTTTTGGCATCTTACATTTATTGTCATCCTTGATGGCCTCAACAGGCAATGGCAAATGACCTACAGCATTTCAAGTCACTAGGTGAATAGATCCCACTTCTGATATTATTACGGATTATTAATTTACTGAATTAATTTACTGATTGATTTACCAAGACTATTGTAAGGATGCGATAACTTGACCACGAAAAGGTAGTCGAACGCGCTGTGAAAGTTCAATCTTCCTTACTTTTCAAAACGTCGAAATAACAGTACAGCATGGATTCAAACTAACAGCAGTTATACACAATGATACACAAGCTCCTCATGTGAATACTGAAATCCGAGCAAGACCTCGCTACCGATAACATTACTTGCACATGCTCGCACTTGCTAAAGACATCCAAACATATAATCTCTATAACACTCTATACAGGAGGGTGACTTCCGGTGGTGGCATGTGGGTGGATATCGCACCTAGGTGGCTCCTGCTAGAGTCTCTGGATTTTGGAATTTTATGCTTGGTTTCAGAGGTATTTTATGAATGAGTTGGTGTGGGAAGTTATAAGGAAGATGTGAAATGTTGAAGACCTAGAAGAAGGGTGCTGGAAAGAAGGAGGCGAGCAAAAGTCCGCCGTCGAGTGGGTCTGTGAGTCCTGCAGGAAGAAAGATGACGGGGGCTGGGTCGTCAGGTGGGGCCGCTCCCCTCACGGTGGAAACTCTGACTGAGGTGATGTTGGGGGAGTTCGAGAGATTGTTCGGTAAGCATTCAGAGGGAGATGACAACTGCGATGAAAGAGGGGGTGGAGGAGGCGATTGTCCCAGTAAAGGCGGCAGTGATGAAGACGTCATTCAAGATCGGGAGCCAGGAGAGAAGATGGAGGAGGCATTGTCTCAACACCGTGACCAGCTCACCTCAATCGGTGAGGAGCTGGGGAGGGTGGCAGAGACTAACAAATGCCTCAGAGCTAAGGTGGAGGACCTGGAGAACAGGTCAAGGAGCCTGAGGAGGTGGCGGGCCCGAGGCCGACCAAGTATTTTGCAAGGAAGTTTGCAGAGTTGATGGGGGAGGGGGAAGAACCCTCCTGCCACGAGTTGGAAGGACACAACGGTCGCTCAGGCCGAAGCCTAAAGCGAATGAGACGGCAAGCATGGTTATTCTCTGCTTTCACAGGTTCCACTTGAAGGAGAATATCTTGCGCTGAGCGAAGCAGAGACAAGAGGTGAAGTGGGAAGGCGTTGGTATACGTATATACCAAGACCAAACAGTGGAGCTGGCGAGAAGGCGGGCGGCCTTGGACGGCTGAAGGCGGCACTAGAGAGCAGCAGAATGAGATTTGGAGTGGTTTACCTTGCAAAGTTGAGGGTGACGCACAACTCGAGTGATTTTTATTTTGAGATGGTGGAGGCAACGGAGATTTTCATTATGGCTTAAGGACTGGGACTCGGGTGAGAGCTGGGACTTGGTTGGTGGGGACGGAGATTATGTTTTTCTTATGGAGGGTTTTTATTAGATTGGGGTTTTGTTTTCTGTCTCTTGAATGGGGGGGGATCTTGTGATGCACTATTAATTACGACAAGACGAGAGTAGAGAGTAATCGAGGCTTTATTACGCAGAGATGTGGAGCCTCCCGCAGCTGCTGCCGAAATGGCCGCAGCTCGGAGAGCCCACACATTTATACTCCGCCTACTGGGCGGAGCCAACAGGCAGGGATCTACCCCTGTACCTGTAATATCCTCGTATGCAGTATCTACAATACAACAGTGGTGACTACCTCATTCACCCCCTGTTAAAAAAGAGTCCAGCGGGGGTGGTGGAAAACTATTTACATACCGGTTATTTAAAATTTAAGAAAGAGGTTTCAAATGTAGACGATCGGGCGCCTTGATCCGTTGTTGCGAGCGCCGCAGTTCTGGTGGTGATTCAGGCGTCGGTTCGGTCATCGGTGACTCCAGGAGCGCGCCGACCTCATCTTCATCCCTGGGTGGGACCAAGGGGAGGACGAATCATCCTGGTGCGGGGGCTGTGGTGGGGTGGGGAGGGAGGGTGGCGCCGGGGCCGGGGGTGGGGGGTGGGGGGGGGGGGGTGGGGTGTGGGGACCCTGCTGGTGCCAGGTCCCTGAGGGAGACTGTGTCTTGGCGGCTGTCGGGGTAGGCTACGTAGGCGTACTGTGGGTTCGCGTGGAGTAGCTGTACGCTCTCAACCAACGGGTCCGCCTTGTGGAGCAGCACGTGCTTGCAGAGGAGAACGGATCCTGGAGCTGCCAGCCATGTTGGGAGCGAAACCCCGGAGGTGGACTTCCTGGGGAAGGCAAGGAGACGTTCAAGGGGAGTTTCGTTAGTCGCAGTGCACAGGAGCGACCGAATGGAGTGAAGGGCGTCGGGGAGGACCTCCTGCCAGCGGGAGGCTGGGAGATTTCTGGACCGTAGGGCCTGCTGGATGGCCTTCCAGACCGTCCCATTCTCCCGCTCCACCTGCCCATTTCCCCGGGCGTTGTAGCTGGTCGTCCTGCTTGAGGCAATGCCACTGTTGATCAGGGACTGGCGCAGCTCATCGCTCATAAATGAGGATCCCAGTCGCTGTGGATGTAGGCGGGGAAACTGAACATAGCGAAGATGGTGTTGAGGACTTTGATGACGGTGGCAGACGTCATATCGGGGCATGGAATGGCGAAGGGGAATCTTGAATATTTGACAACCACATTAAGAAAGTACGCGTTGCAGTCGGTGGAGGGGAGGGGCCCTTTGAAGTCCACGCTGAGGCGTTCAAAGGGGCGGGAGGCCTTCACCAGGCGCGCACGGTCAGGCCGGTAGAAGTGCGGTTTACACTCCGCGCAGACCTGGCAGTCTCTGGTAATAGCCCTGACTTTCTCGATGGAGTAGGGCAGATTGCGGGCTTTTATGAAGTGATAAAAGCGGGTGACCCCTGGCTGACAGAGATTGTCGTACAGGGTCTGGAGTCGGTCCACTTGTGTGCTGGCACATGTACCTCGGGATAGGGCATCGGGGGGCACGTTGAGCTCACCGGGGCGATACAAAATCTCGTAATTGTAGGTGGAGAGCTCGATCCTCCACCTCAAGATCTTATCATTTTAGATCTTACCCCGCTGTGTGTTGTTAAACATGAAGGCAACCAACCGTTGGTCAGTGATGAGAGTGAATCTCCTGCCGGCCAGGTAATGCCTCCAATGCCGCACAGCTTCAACGATGACTTGGGCCTCCTTTTCGACATAGGAGTGCTGAATTTCAGAGGCATGGAGGGTGCAGGAAAAGAATGCCACGGGTCTGCCTGCCTGGTTGATGGTGGCGGCCAGAGCAACGTCTAATGCATCGCTCTCGACTTGGAAGGGGAGCGTCTGTCGACAGCGTGCATCGCGGCCTTGGCGATGTCGGCCTTGATACGGTTGAAGGCCTGGTGAGCCTCGGCCGTCAGGGGAAAAACTGTGGAGTGGATGAGTGGGCGGGTCTTGTCCGCATAGTTAGGGACCCACTGGGCGTAGTACGAGAAGAACCCCAGGCAGCGTTTGAGGGCCTTGGTGCAGTGGGGAAGGGGGAGTTCCATGAGGGGGCGCATGCGATCGGGGTCGGGCCCTAGAACTCCGTTCTGAACCACATAGCCGAGGATGGCTAATCGGTTCGTGCTGAACACACACTTCTCCTTGTTGTAGGTTAGGTTGAAGAGTTTGGCAGTGTGGTGGAATTTGGAAAGGTAAGCGTCGTAGTCCTGCTCGTCGTGGCCGCAGATGGTGACGTTATCCAGGTACGGGAAAGTGGCCCGCAGTCCGTACTGGTCAATCCATCTCCTGGTCAACCATTCGGTCCATCTCCTATTGGAAGACCGAGACCCCGTTAGTGACGCCAAAGGGAACCTGAAGGAAATGGCAAAGGCGGCCGTCCGCTTCAAACGCGGTGTACTGGCGGTCTGCCTTGCGAATGGGGAGCTGGTGGTAGGCAGATTTCAGGTCCACTGTTGAGAAGACCTGGTATTGTGCAATCTGATTGACTATATCCGATATGCGTGGGAGGGGGTACGCGTTGAGCTGCGTGTACCGATTGATGGTCTGACTGTCGTCAACGACCATCCTGTTTTTCTCCCCAGTTTTCACCAATACCACTTGGGCTCTCCAGGGGCTGTTGCTGGCCTCGATAATACCTTCCCGCAGCAGCCGCTGGACCACAGACCTGATGAAGGTCTTGTCCTGGGCACAGTACCGTCTGCTCCTGGTGGCGACGGGATTGAAATCTGGGGCGAGGTTCGTAAACAGGGAAGGTGGGTCGACCTTAAGGGTCGTGAGGCCGCACACAGTAAGGGGTGGTAGGGGCCCACCAAATTTCAGGGTTAGGCTCTGGAGGTTGCACTGGAAGTCCAGGCTGAGTAGCAAGGCAGCGCAGAGGTTGGGGAGGACGTAGTGCTGGTAGCCGCTGAACTCTATGCCCTGGATGGTGAGGGTGGCGGTGCAATACCCCCGGATCGCCACGGAGTGCGATCCAGAGGCCAGGGAGATTCTCTGGTTGATGGGGTGTACCGTGAGGGAGCAGTGCCTTACCGTATCAGGGTGGATGAAGTTCTCAGTGCTCCCGGAGTCCAGAAGGCAAGATATCTTGTGCCTGTCGACCTTCACTGTTGTCGACGCGGTCGCGAGGTTGAGCGGTCGGGACTGGTTGATCGTGATGGAGGCCAGACGTGGCTGGTCGGCAGCAGTTGCAGGCGATGAGCGGCGTGATGAGGTGCCCGACGAGCAGGGGTCCTGAGGCGGGGAAGATGGCGGCGCCCACGGGCTGTACGTGTCCTGAGGCAGGCACAATGGTGGCGCCCACGGGCCGCACGTGTTGTGAGGCGAGCAAGATGGCGGCGCGCACGGGCCGCACGTGGTCTGAGGCGAGGAAGATGGCGGCGCCCGCGGGTCGCACATGGGGGGTGCCGGGACAATAGCGGCGACCGAGCGGGCTTGGCACACAGCAGCTAAATGTCCTTTCTTCCCGCAGGCTTTGCACAGCGCGCTCCGTGCCGGGCAGGGCTGTCGGGGGTGTTTTGAGTGGCCGCAGAAGTAGCACTTGGGTCCCCCAGGGTTGGTTGGCTGCCACGCGGCGCAGACCTGGGGTTGGCTGGGGGAGGTCGCTGATGATGTCCACGGTGGGGTGTTCGCTGGCGGGGTCCACGATGCCCAGGAGGGGTGGGCCGTGCGATCGGGAGCATACGCCTGTATATTGCGTGAGGCGATTGTGAGCGAGAGCGCTAGTTCCTTGGTCGCCGTGAGGTCGAGGGTAGCCCTTCTAAGAGGTGCTGGCGGATGTAGGCTGACCCTATGCCCATAACAAACACGTCTCTAACCAGCAGGTCAGAATGTTCAGCGGCCGAAACGGCCTGGCAATCACAGTCTCTCACCAGGGCGTGCAGGGCAAGCCAGAAATCTTCCACAGACTCACCGGGGAGTTGATGCCGTGTGGACAGGAGGTGCCTGGCGTAGATTTTGTTAGTCTTTTGAGTGTAGTTCTCCTTCAGTAGCGCCATGGCCTCAGCGTATGTCGGTGCGTCCCGGATGAGGGGAAAGATATCGGAGCTCAGCCGCGTGTATAGGATCTGGAGCTTCTGTGCCTCTGAGGGTCTGTTGCAGATCCGTTGTAGGCTTCGAAGCAAGCTAGCCAATGTGCGAAGGCCGACTTGGCGTTGTCTGTTTGAGGGTGCAGCTGCAGGCGATCAGGCTTGATGCGGAGATCCATCGTTGTACAATCTCTGCGTAATAAATTGATGCACTATCAATTATGACGAGACGAGAGTAGAAAGTAATCGAGGCTTTATTACGCAGAGATGTGGAGCCTCCCGCAGCTTCTGCCGAAATGGCCGCAGCTCGGAGAGACCACACATTTATACTCCACCTACTGGGCGGAGCCAGCAGGCAGGGATCTACCCCCGTACCTGTAGTACAGGGGCCTTACCGTAATACCCTCGTATGCAGTATCTACAATACAACAGTGGTGACTATCACATCTTGCTTACACTTGGTTTGGGTTTTGGTTTTATTCCTTTTTACTGTGGATACGGTTTTGTATTGTTCTTTGATATGAAGGAGGTGTGGGTTTGCTGGGGTATGTGGGGCCAGGTTATTGAGGAGGGGGTTGGGAGGAGGGGGGGGCTCAGACAGGGGTTACTGCACGAGCAGCGAAGGTTGGCGAGTGAACAGGAGTGTGGCTGGGGGGAGGAGCCTCGGTCGTTAGAGCCAGGTGGAGCAGGTTTTGATGGACCTGGGAGGTGTGAAAGGTAGGGGGGAGGGGATCAATACTGGGTGAGGTGTTTGCAAGAGGAAATGGATGGGGGGATTCTGGGGAGTGGGGGGGATTTGATGGTAACAAAAGGTTGGGGCTGGGCTGACTGGGTGGGCAGGGCCTGGGGTTATGGTGATGGTGGATAGGAAGGGCGGGGGAAGGTGGATAGGGAGAAGGAGGAACTCTAACGACTGATAGAAGAGATCTTGGAGGTGGATGAGGGGTACACGGGGGACCTGTCCCAGGTCTCCTGGCAAAGAGAAAGAAGTTGCAGCCGACGTTTGACCTATTGTTCACAGGGAAGACAGTGCACCAACTGAGAATAATAATAATCTTTATTATTGTCACAAGTAGGCTTACATTAACACTGCAATGAAAATCCCCCAGTCGCCACATTCCGGCACCTGTTCGGGTACACAGAGGGAGAATTCAGAATGTCAAATTCACCTAACAGCATGTCTTTCAGGACTTGTGGGAGGAAACTTGAGCACCGGAGGAAACCCACACAGACACAGGGAGAACGTGCAGACTCTGCAGAGTGACCTAAGCATGAATCGAACCGGGACCCTGGCACTGTGAAGCAACAGTGCTGGCCATTGTGCTATCGTGGGTGAGGGGAGCTGTCTATGAGTATGTGGAGAAGGCAGGGCGTATGTTGGCAGGTCAGCTCCAAAGGGAGGGAGATACTTCGGATGAGGGATAAGGTGGGGGATATGGTGGTGGCTCTGGAACAAATTAATAAGATGTTCGAGGCACCTGTATAGTTCAGAGCCATCGGAGGGGGAGCTGGAGATGAGGGAATTTCTGAGTGGGATGGAGTGACTGAGGTTGGGAGAGGCTAGGGTTGGAGAAACTGGTGGGGGAAGGAGGAAGTGAAGGTGGCTAATGGGAGGATGCAGGCAGGAATGCCGCGGTGCTAGATAGGTTTCTGGTCGAGTTTTATAGAAGATTTAAGGACAGGCTGGCGCTGTCGGTGGTGGGAATATTTGAGGATGCAACCAACGGGGCAGGCTTCCATCTTGCTGTTGCTGAAGAAGGACAAGGATCCATTTTATCTGCCGAGAAGCTCGGAGGCCTCCGATTCCATCGATCAACTTCTACTGTCCATCTTCTTACCCCTGATTTTTCTTGGAATTTCATGCATGTAGGATCCTTATCCCATTAATTGTGAGTTGCAAAAGAAAATACCCCCTGCAACAGGGAAAAAGGGCAAAAGTGCAATGCTCTAGTGGGGGCCACCTCGTGGAAGTCTTCCCCCGACATTACACCTCTGGAAGTCCCCCGGCAATGACAACTGTTGTAAAAAAATCAATGAACTAAGCCAATAAATGAAACATTGGGTGCCCATTGTTCCAGTTCAAGAGGACGGATGTTGGATAACGGCAGGAATGCCGATATACAATTAACTTAGGATATCTAAATTACTGGGTAAGGAGGAAAACCAGAATTTCAGCTGGTGTGGACAGAATGGGCAGCATGGTAGCACAGTGGTTAGCACTGTTGCTTCACAGCTCCAGGGTCCCAAGTTAGATTCCCGGCTTGGGTCACTGTCTGTATGGAGTTTGCATGTTCTTCCTGTGTCTGTGTGGGTTTCCTCCGGGTGCTCCGGTTTTCTCCCACAAGTCCTGATATAATTGGGATTACGGAATCATGGCTGGAGGGTGACCAGGGATGGAAACTGAATGTCCCAGGATATTCAGCATTTAAGGACAGGCATAAAAGAAAAGGTGGTGGTGTGGCACTGCTGGTTAAAGAGAAAATTAACATAATAGTGAGAAAGGATATTAGCTCCGACAATGTGGAGTCTGTATGGGTAGAGTTGAGAAATACCAAGGGGCAAAAATCATTAGAGGGTGTCATGTATAGACCCCAAACTGCAGTGCTGATGTTGGGAATGGCAATAAACAAGAAATTAGAGATGCATGTAATAAGGGAGAATCGGTGATCATGGGTAATTTTGATTTGCACATAGATTGGGCAAATCAAATTAGCCACAATGCCGTAGAGGAATTCCTGGAGTTTATACGGGACGGTTCTCTTAACCAATATTTGGAGGAATCAACTAGAGAGCAGGCCATCTTAGACTGGGTACTTTGTAATGAGGCCATCTTAGACTGGGTACTTTGTAATGAGAAAGGAATCGTTGCCAATCTGATTGTGCGAGACCCTTTGGGGGTGAGCGCCACAACATGATAGAGTGAAGTAGTTGAGTCGGAGACTAGGGTGCTGAATCTTAATAAAGGAAACTATGAAGATATGAGGCGTGAGTTGGCCTTGATAGATTGGGGAGAGAAGGGTTGACCATGGATAGGCAATGGCAAACATTCAAGGAACGCATGAGGGAACCGCGCTGCTGGCATTGTTCTGTATTACAAGCCAGCGATTTAGCCCACTGTGCTAAAAGGAAATTAGAAATAGCATCCGATCCAAGGAAGAAGCATACAGATTGGCCAATAAAAATGTCTGAGGATTGGGAGCAGTTTAGAATTCAGCAAAGGACCAAGAGATTGATTAAGAAGGAGAAACTACAGTACAAAAGTAAGCTTGCAGGGAACATAAAGACTGACACTAAGAGGCTCTATAAATACGCGAAGAGAAAGAGATTGGAAAAGACAAATGTAGGCCCCCTACAGACAGAAACAGGGGAATGTATAATAAGGGACAATGAAATGGCTGAGCAATTGAATATATACTTTGGTTCTGTCTTCACAAAAGACACAAATCAGATACCAGAAAGTTGGAGAATGATAGGTTTAGTGAGAGGGAAGAACTGAAGGAGATAAATATTAGTAGAGAAATGGTGCTGGGAAAATTGATGGGATTGAAGGTAGATAAATCCCCAGGGTCTGATAATCTGTATCGTAGAGTTCTTAAGGTGATGGCTCTGGAGATAGTGGATGCATTGGTGGTCATCTTCCGGGATTGTATAGACTCTGGAACAGTCCCTGGAGATTGGAGGGTAGCTAATGTCACTCCAATATTCAAATAGGGAGGTAGAGAGAAAACAGGGAATTATAGACCAGTAAGCCTAACATCGGTAGTGGGGAACATTCTTGAATTCATCATCAAGGTCTTCATAGCGGAACATTGAGAAAGCAGTGGCAGGATCAGTCAGAGTCAGCATGGATTTATGAAGGGGAAATCATGCTGGACAAATCTGTTGGAATTCTTTGAAGATGTAACTAGTACAGTTGACAAGGGGGAGCCAGTCAATGTGGTATATTTAGACTTTCAGAAGGCGTTTGACAAAGTCCCGCACAAGAAATTATTGTGCAAGGTTAAAGCTCATGGGATTGGGAAAGTGTATTGAGGTGGATATAAAACTAGTTGGCAGAGACGAAACAAAGAGTAGGGATTAATGGTAGTTTTCAAATTGGCAGGCAGTAACTAGTGCCACAGGGATCGGTGCTGGGACCCCAGCTATCCACAATATATATTAATGATTTGGATGAGGGAACAAAATATAACATCAAAGTTTGCAGATGATACCAAGTTGGGTGGGAGGGTGAACTGTGACGAGGATGCAGAGTTCCTACAGCATGATCTGGACAGGTTGGGAGAGTGGGCAAATCAATGGCAGATGCAGTATAATTTGGATAAGTGTGAGGTTATTCACTTTGGAAGCAAAATCAGGAAGGCAGATTACTACCTGAACGGTTGTAAATTGGGAGAGGGGAGTGTGCAGCGGGACCTGGGTGTCCTTGTGCACCGGTCGCTGAAGGCAAGCATGCAGGTGCAGCAGGCAGTAAAGAAGGCTAATGGTATGTTGGCCTTCATTGCGAGAGGTTGAGTACAGGAGCAGGGATGTGTTGTTGCAATTATACAGGGCCTTGGTGAGGCCACAACTAGAATAGTGTGCGCAGTTTTGGTCTCCTTTTCTGAGGAAGGATGTTCTTGCTCTCGAGGGAGTGCAGCAAAGGTTTACCAGACTGATTCCAGGGATGGCGGGACTGTCATGAGGAGAGATTGACTAGGTAAGGATTGTTCTCATTGGAGTTCAGAAGAATGAGGGGGGAATCTCATAGAGACTTATAAAATTCTAACAGGACTAGACAGGGTAGATGCAGGGAAGATGTTCCCAATGGTGGGTGTGTCCAGAACCAGGGGTCATTGTCTGAGGATTCAGGGTAAACCATTTCAGATACAGATGAGGGGACATTTCTTCACACGAAGAGTGATGAGCCTGTGGAATTCATTACCACAGGAAGTAAGTAATGCTAAAACATTGAATATATTCAAGAGGCGGCTAGATATAGCACTTGGTGAATGGGATCAAAGGTTAAGGGTAAAAAGCAGGATTAGGCTATTGAGCCGGATGATCAGCCACGATAGTGATAAATGGCGGGAGCAGGCTCGAAGGGCCAAAAGGCTTCCTCTTGCTCCTATCTTCTATGTATCTATGTCCCAAAAGACATGCTTGTTAGGTGAATTGGACATTCTGAATTCTCCCTGTGTGTAGTCAAACAGGCGCTGTAATATGGCAACTAGGGGCTTTTCACAATAACTTAATTGCAGTGTTAGTGTAAGCCTACTTGTGACAATAAGATTATTATTATAAATTATTGGTCTTAGACTCAGATGATGACCATAACTTAGCTTGTGTGGATGGACATAATGCTGGCCGGAGCCAAACACATGCTACTTTGTACAGTTACCTAGCAGTTGATATCATTTATTTGGAACACCAAATGACTTCTCAAACACTGCGATTTATCACAACCATTGGTGTCATTGTCTGAAAATGTTGTGATTCTAACATGATTACACTGTCCTCACTCTGATCTTTGTATGATGGTGTCAGTGCCCTCTAGTGGTTGTATCAGTGTAAGCACTCCACTCATTGTATCTGAACCTTCTCCTTGATACGGCGTACATGGTTGGGGAAATCACCTCCTTCTACCATGAACAATTATCTTTAAAAGGGAAGTTTTTAAAGGCTCGATTGTTACTCAGGGATTATTACCCTGCTATACTCCTTAAACTTTGTTCTCTTTAGCAGGCAAACAAGGCGGCAGTATTTTTGTCAACAAGCTTCAGATCCGATTCTGTCTGCTAAAGAGAGAAAATATGGGCGGGATTCTCCGACCCCCCGCCAGGTTGGAGAATCGCCGGCGGGCCTTGAGAATTGCGCCACACCGCCCCGATGCCAGGACGCGATTCTCTGCAGAGCGGAGAATCACGCCATTGGGGCTGGTGTGGCGCCGGTCGCGGTATGCGACGACTCTCCGGCCCGGGCCGCGCCCCGATTCTCCGGCCTGGATGGGCCGAGCGGCCGTCATCAAAAAGCCGGGTCCCACCGGCGCCGTTCTAACATCCTCTGAGCCGGCGGGACCTCGGCGTTGAAGGGTCCGGCGGGGGGGGGAAAGAGTCCAGAGTGGCCTGGCCCGCGATTGGGGCCCACTGATCGGCGGGCCGGCCGCTCTGTTCCCCGGCCCCCTTTCCGCCACGCCGGCTCCTGTAGCATGGACCGCTCCAGCGCCGTGCTAGCCCCCCGTGGGCTGCAGAATGGGGTCTCGGAACAGGTGCCGACGCCGGAGTAAAACACTCCCGTTTTTACGCCGGCGTCGGCACTTAGCCGCCCGATGGGAGAATCCGCCCTATGTTTCTAATTACATTGAAGGCAGAAAATATGCTTTCTTCTGGTTAGCAAACTTCTAGAGCCCCCGAGGAAAGGACTGGCTGAACAAATTGAAGGACGATTTTATTTTCACAACTTATATTTCTTTAGCTCTTGCATCCTTTTACACACTAGCTTGTAATTTCTATCAGCAGCAATTAGTTATACAATTTCAGTCATTTCAACAAGTAGTTAAACAGTCAATACCCAAAAAATGAGGCACAATATTACAGCAGATCATTTCAAAACATTTATTTGACTGGTCATTGTACAATCCAATATTTTTTTTATATAAACACTGGAATGATCCAGTTCCACAGTCTTTGACTATTAATCACAACTTGTGTATCAAAAGGTCAACATTTTGACAAAAATATTTGGTATTCTGAAATAACAAGGCAAATATTAAAGTACTCAGTGGTTTCCGAAAACAAACTGCATTTCAGTTAGGTAGATATTAAACTATTCTAAGAGTACAAATGCTACAGCTCATCATGCTGAAAAACATTGTACTCTCTGGTAGAAATGTAACCATCTCCATCATGATCATTTTTTCGGAGTATATCCGCGAGGACACGATCTTTGTAACTAGGATCTTGCTTCCTCGTATCTTTTTTAAACTCCTCCTGTAAATATATCTTCAGCTGAAATGAATAAAGGAGAGTCCATTTCAAATCTGCTCTGAAGTAAAGAAATTATAGGTCTTCTAAAAACATGACCAAAAAAAAATCATGTGATCAAATTTTCAATGAAGTAACAGAGAAGGTTCAGGGGCCAAGCGTAGTGCATATGGGGTTCCAAAGGGATTAGATACCACACAATAGACAAGTGAGCAAAATTAAAGCATATCAGATTAAATAAGGTGGTCTTCTGGTACAGTGGGTAGCATCCCTGCCTCTGAGCCAGACATTCAAGTCCTGTGCCAAGTCTTAACAGCAAGGAAGGTGCATTCCTAATTTTGTCAAATAGATTTAAGTATCAATCTGCAAATCTTTCCAACACACACCAATGGCAGGCGGTAAAAGCAGGACAGATTTCTTGTTAGCCATTTAATGGAAAGTTCTCTACCATCACTATCTATAGCTTCAGAGTACAACACATGTAAAAGTGCTCGTTAACACAGCAATTTGGACTTCCCAAGTGAACTATAACATACACACACACATCAGTGTGAATCTGAAATATTGTTCCTCAGGATGCAGATTTTGACCATTGCTCTTTTTGATATAAATTAGTGACCTGGACTTGAGTAGACAGGATATAATTTTAAACTTTATTATTTGATAGGAAACTTGGTAAACAATGAGAATAGTAACAGATCGCAGGAGGAGCTCAAGTGATGGGAAGTGTCATTAACAGTGTTACAAAGCTCTTCCGGTTGCGGCGATGCGGAGCTAAGCCGCACATTTCGGCAGCTCCCGCTGTCACGGACTTTTGGGCTCTCCAGAGGTGCCCCAACGGAAATTTTTTGATTGAATCCCGTGTGGGAAGGTGAAGTAAGGTCCCCCTTACGTTGTATGGCAGGGATTAGCGGTGGAGCGTCGGAGAAAGAGGGTTTGGAGCAGCGGCAAAAACGAGGGGGAAAAAACAAGATGGCGGAGGGCGGAGATCGAGCAGCATGGGGGCCGAACCAGCAGGAGTTCCTCAGGCGCTGTGTGGAGGAGCTTAAAAAGGAGGTGCTGGCGCCAATGCTGTTGGCGATCGAGGGGCTGAAGGAGGCCCAGAAGGCCCAGGCAGTGGAACTCCGTGAGGTGAGGGATAAAACTAATGAGAACGAGATCCTGGGCCTGGCGGTAAAGATGGAGGCGCACGAGGCGGTGCACAGGAGGTGGGCCGAGAGACTCGAGGTCCTGGACAACAGGTCGAGGAGGAAGAATCTCCGGATCCTGGGTCTCCCCGAAGGAGTGGAGGGAGCTGATGCCGGGGCGTACGTGAGCACGATGCTGTATTCGCTGATGGGTGCGGAGGTCTCTCCAAGCCCCCTGGAGCTAGAAGGGGCTCACCGGGTCCTGGCGAGGAGACCCAAGGCTGATGAGCCGCCAAGGGCGATAGTGGCGAGGTTCCATCGCTTCGCGGACAAAGAAAGTGTCCTGAGATGGGCCAAGAAGGTGCGGAGCAGTAGATGGAGAATGCGGTGATCCGAGTCTACCACGACTGGAGTGCGGAGGTGGCAAAGAGGAGAGCTGGCTTCAACCGGGCCAAGGCGGTGCTGCACAAAAAAAAAGAGTCAGGTTCGGAATGCTGCAGCCTGCGCAACTGTGGGTCACTTATCAGGACCGACACCACTATTTCGAAACGCCAGCAGAGGCTTGGACCTTTATCCAAACGGAAAGATTGGACTCGAACTGAGGGGCTGTGGTTGTGGGGAAGGATGTTGACTGTATACGTGGTTGTAAATATGGGTAAAGAATGTTTCATGGGTGGGATGATGGATGGGGATGTGGGAAGAGTTCTTGTTAAAAAAAAATTTCTTCTGTTGACGAGATAGTGGGAAATGTGGGTGTCGGTGCTGGAGGGAGGTGAGACTCAGGGATGGGGGAACTGGGATAAGACCGCAACAGGAGCTGCGCCACAGGGGGCGGGGCTGGCTCAGGAAAGCACGGGCTTTTTCCCGCGCTGGGGGGGGGGAGAATGGAGGAAGGTAAGGAGGAGGAGAGATTCCCACAAGGGGGATATCAACGGGAAGGCGGGGGAAGCCGGGGTCAGCAGAAGTCAGCTGACTTACGGAAGTAGTATGGGGGGAGCAAAAGAGCTAGACGCGGATCTAGCGGGGAGGGGGGGGGGGGGGAAAGAGACAATAGGGTTGCTGCTGCACTGGCCGAGGGGGAACTGAAAATGGAAGAGGTGGTGGGCGGGGGTTCCCCGTCTGGGGGACTGGAGGGTGCGGGAGGCGCGGGCATGGGACTGGCCTAAGATAGGAGATGGCTAGTCAGCGGGGGGGGGGGGGGGGGGGTAGCCCCCCAATTCGGCTGATCACGTGGAATGTGAGAGGCCTAAATGGGTCGGTTAAGAGGGCCAGAGTGTCCGCGCACCTAAAGGGACAGAAGGCTGACGTGGTCATGCTTCAGGACACACATCTGAAGGTGGCAGATCAGGTCAGGTTAAGGAAGGGATGGGTAGGACAGGTGTTCCATTCGGGGCTGGATGCGAAGAATAGAGAGGTGGCAATACTGGTGGGGAAGCGGGTGTCGTTTGAGGCCAAGAACATAGTAGCGGACAATGGAGGCCGATACGTGATGGTGAGCGGTAGGTTGCAGGGGACTGAGGTGATACTGGTGAATGTATATGCCCCGAACTGGGACGATGCTGGATTCATGAAACCGATGTTGGGGCGTATTCCAGACTTGGAGGTAGGAAGTTTGATAATGGGTGGGGATTTCAACACGGTGTTGGACCCAGCATTAGATCGTTCCAGATCTAGGACGGGGAAGAGGCCGGCGGCGGCCAAGGTGCTCAGGGGGTTTAGGGATCAGATTTGGGGGGGGGGGGGGGGGAAAGAGTAGATCCGTGGAGATTTGCCAGGCCTTTGGCCAGAGAATTTTCTTTTTTCTCCCATGTACATAAGGCCTACTCCCAGATAGATTTTTTTGTTTTGGGCAGGGCATTGATCCCTAAAGTGGAGGGAACGGAGTATTCGGCCATAGCCATTTCAGACCACGCCCCGCATTGGGTGGAGCTAGAGCTGGGGGAGGAGAGGGACCAACGCCCGTTGTGGCGGTTGGACGTGGGACTGCTGGCAGACGAGGAAGTGTGTGGGAGTGTGCATCAAAAGGTACCTGGAGGCCAACGACAACGGGGAGGTGCAGGTGGGAGTAGTATGGGAGGCGCTGAAGGCGGTGGTCAGGGGAGAGTTAATCTCCATCAGGGCTCATAGGGTGAAGAGAGAGGGTAGGGAAAGGGAGAGGTTAGTGGGGGAGATTTGAAGGGTGGACAGGAGATATGCAGAGGCTCCTGATGAGGGACTACTCAGGGAGCGACGAAGTCTCCAGACGGAGTTCGACCTGTTGACCACAGGGAAGGCAGAGGCACAGTGGAGGAAGGCACAGGGGGCGATACATGAATATGGGGAGGAGGAGAGTCGGATGCTGGCACACCAGCTCCGTAAGAGGATGGCAGCGAGGGAAATAGGTGGAGTCAAGGACGGCAGGGGAACTACGGTGCGGTGTGCGGTGAAAGTGAATGAGGCATTTAAGGCCTTTTACGAGGAGCTTTATAGGTACCAGCCCCCAGGGGGAAAAGAGGGGATGCGACGATTCTTGGACCAACTGGGGTTCCCGAGTGTGGAGGAGCAGGAGGTGGCTGGTTTGGGGGCACCCATTGGGGTGGAGGAGCTGGTTAAAGGACTGGGGAGCATGCAGGCGGGGAAGGGGCCGGGGCCGGATGGGTTCCCGGTGGAGTTCTATAGTAAGTATGTAGACCTGTTAGTCCCGTTGCTGGTAAGGACCTTCAATGAAGAAAGGGAGGGGGGGACCCTGCCCCCGACAATGTCGGAGGCGACGATCTCTTTGATCTTGAAGCGGGATAAAGACCCACTGCAATGCGGGTCGTATAGACCGATCTCGCTCCTCAACGTTGCTGGCAAAAATGTTGGCTACGAGGATTGAGGACTGTGTCCCGGGGGTGATTCACGAGGACCAGACGGGATTCGTAAAGGGTAGGCAGCTAAATACCAATGTGCGAAGGTTCCTAAATGTGATAATGATGCCATCGGTGGAGGGAGAGGCGGAGATAGTGGCAGCCATGGACGCGGAGAAGGCCTTTGACCGAGTAGAGTGGGAGTATCTCTGGGAAGTGTTGAGGAGGTTTGGGTTCGGGGGAGGGTTTATTAGTTGGGTTAAGCTCCTGTACAGAGCCCCGGTGGCGAGTGTGGTCACGAACCGGTGGAGGTGGGAGTATTTCTGGCTGTATCGAGGGACAAGGCAGGGGTGCCCCCTGTCCCCTCTGCTGTTTGCATTAGCAATTGAACCTTTGGCCATGGCGTTAAGAGAGTCGGGGAAATGGAAGGGGGTGGTCCGAGTGGGAGAGGAACATAGAGTGTCGCTGTACGCAGACGACCTGTTGTTGTATGTGGCGGATCCAGTGGAGGGGATCGTTGAGGTCATGCAGATCCTAAGGGAGTTTGGAGACTTCTCGGGCTATAAGCTCAACGTGGGAAAGAGTGAGCTCTTTGTGGTGCAGCCGGGGTATCAGGGAAGAGGGATAGACGACCTACCGTTGAGGAGGGCGGAAAGGAGCTTTCGATACTTGGGGATTCAGGTAGCTAGGAGCTGGGGGGCACTGCAAAAACTTAATATGACGCGGCTGGTGGAACAGATGGAGGAGGACTTTAAAAGGTGGGACATGTTGCCACTCTCGCTGGCGGGCAGGGTACAGTCGATTAAAATGGTGGTTCTCCCGAGGTTTCTTTTTGTATTCCAATGCCTCCCAATTGTGATTACCAAGGCCTTCTTTAAGAGGGTAAGCAGGAGCATTATGGGATTTGTGTGGGCGAGCAAGACCCTGAGAGTAAGGAGGGGGTTCCTGGAGCGTAGCAGAGATAGAGGAGGGTTGGCGTTGCCGAATCTGGGTGGCTACTACTGGGCAGCCAATGTGGTGATGATCCGTAAGTGGGTGATGGAGGGAGAGGGGGCGGCGTGGAAGAGGTTGGAGATGGCATCCTGCAAAGGAACGAGCCTGGGGGTGCTGGTGACGGCACCGCTGCCGCTCCTGGCGACAAGGTACACCACGAGCCCGGTGGTGGCGGCAACGCTAAAGATCTGGGGGCAGTGGAGACGACATAGGGGAGCGATGGGAGCCTCGGTGTGGTCCCCGATCAGGGATAACCATCGGCTTGTCCCAGGAAGGATGGACGGGGGGTTTCGGAGCTGGCATTGGGCAGGGATTAGAAGAATGGGGGACCTGTTCATCGACGGGACATTTGCAAGCTTATGGGCGCTGGAGGTGAAATTTGGACTACCCCCGGGAAATGCCTTCAGGTACTTGCAAGTGAGGGCGTTTGTGAGGCGGCAGGTGAGGGAATTCCCGCTGCTCCCGGCACAGGAGATTCAAGACAGGGTGATTTCGGGCGTATGGGTCGGGGAGGGCAAGGTGTTGACGATATACCAGGAGATGAAAGAAGAGGGGGAGGCTTTGGTAGAGGAGCTGAAAGGTAAATGGGAAGAGGAGCTAGGGGAGGAGATTGAGGAGGGGCTGTGGGCTGATGCCCTAAGTAGGGTTAAGTAGGGTCTCGTGTGCCAGGCTTAGCCTGATACAGTTTAAGGTAGTTCAGAGCACATACGACAGGGGCGAGGCTGAGTAGGTTCTTTGGGGTGGAGGACAGATGTGGGAGGTGCTCAGGAAGTCCGGCGAACCATGTCCATATGTTTTGGTCATGCCCAGCACTGGAGGGGCATTGCGGGAACAGTATCTAAGGTGGTGAAAGTCCGGGTCAAGCCAAGCTGGGGGCTAGCACTATTTGGAGTAGTGGACGAGCCGGGAGTGCAGGAGGCGAAAGATGCCGGCATTCTGGCCTTTGCGTCCCTAGTAGCCCGGCGAAGGATCTTGTTAATGTGGAAAGAGGCGAAGCCCCCCAGCGTGGAGGCCTGGATAAATGATATGGCAGGGTTTATCAAGTTGGAGAGGATAAAGTTTGCCTTGAGGGTCTGCGCAGGGGTTCTACAGGCGGTGGCAACCGTTCCTAGACTATCTCGGGGAGCGTTAGATGAAGGTCGGACAGCAGCAGCAACCCGGGAGGGGGGGGGGGGGGGGAAAGAGAGAGACATCTTTCTTTAGGGGGGGGGGGGGAAGGGGGGCCTTTCGAGCAAGAAAATACATGAATGATCCGGGAAACTGATATGTACGATGTACGGGAGGAATCCAATGTACAAAGTTCTGTGTCATATTGACTTGCCATGTTCATGTCTTGCTGTGCGAGCTTTCTTTCTTTTGTGTTATGGGGGGGGGGGGGGGGGGGGCTGTTTTGTATGGTTGAAAATAGTGTTAAAATTCTTAATTAACATATTTAAAAAACAAACAAACAGTGTTACAAAGCAGCATTTACTCAACAATAATCTGCTCACTGATGCTCAGTGTGGGCCACCAGGACCTGACCTCATTACAGTCTTGGTCCAAACATGGACAACAGAGTTGAACTCAAGACTTTGACATCAAGGTTGCATTTGACTAGAGTGTGGCATCAAGAAGCCCTGGCAGAACTGAAGCCAATGGAAATTAGGGTGAAAACTCTCCACTGGTTTGGAGTCATACCGAGCACAGAGGAAGACGGTTGTGATTGTTGGAGGTCAATCATCTCGGTCCCAGAATATCATTGCAGGAGTTCCTCAGGTGAGTGTCCTAGGCCCAACCATTTTTGGTTGCATCAATGACATTCCTTCCATCAGAAGGTCAGAAGTGGGGACATTCAATGAAGATTACATGATATGTCGCACAATTTGCAACTACTCAGATAGTGATGCAGTCCGTGTCCATGTACAGCCAAACCTGGACAACATTCAGGCTTGGGCTGATAAGTGGCAAGTAATATGGGGATGGCACAGTGGTTAGTACTGCTGCCTCACAGTGCCAGGGACCCAGGTTCGATTCCGACCTCTGGTGACTGCAGAGTTTGCACTTCTCCCTGTGTCCATGTGGGTCGCCTCCGGGTGCTCTGGTTTCCTCCCACTGTCCAAAAGATGTGAAGGTAGGTGGATTGGCTATGCTAAATTGCCCCTTGGTGTCCAAACTGAACTAGCTAGATAAATACAAGAGCAGTTCAGAGACTGGGAATTCTGTAAAGAGCAACCCCCCCTCCTGACTCTCCAAAGCCTGTCCACCATCTACAAAGCACCAAGTCAGGAGTGTGATGGAATACTCTCCACTTGCCTGGCTGAGTGTAGCACTCTACACCATCAAGGACAAAGCAACTCACCTATTTAATACTCCATCCACAAATATTCACTCCCTCCACCACCGACACACAGTGGCTGCAGTGTGTTCTTACAACAAACGCACTGCAGAAACTCAAAGGCTCCTTCAACAGCCTTCCTGACCCATGACATGGAAACACCACCACCTGCAAGTTCCCTTCAAAGCCACGAACCCTCCTAACTTAGAACTATATTACCATTCCTTCTCTTGTCACCAGGTCAAAGTCCAGGAACTCCCATCCTAACGGCATTGTGGATGTTCCTACAGCTCATAGGCTGCAGTGGTTCACGAAAACAGCACACCATCACTCTCTCAAGAAAAATTAATCTCAAGGGCAATTAAGGCTGGGCAATAAATTCTGGCCTAGTCAGTGATACACATATCCCATGTACGAATAAAAGAAAAAAAAAAAACTGGTAAAATAAGCAGATTAAATTTAATGCAGAGCAGTGTAAAGTGATTTTTTTTTTAAAGAAAACGGAGGACACTTAATGACACAATTTTAAACGGAGTGCAGCAAAAGAAGAAGCTGGGGGTCTACATATACACACCAATCTTTGACGATGGCATGACAAGGTGAAAACTGTTTTAAAAAATCATATGAATCCTGGACTTCATTAAGCGAGAGTACAAAAGTTAGGAAGTTATGCTGAACCTTTATAACCCTGGTTAGTCTTCAGCTCAAGTAGTGTGTTCAATTCTGGGCACCACACTATTCGGAAGAATGCCAAGGCCTTGGAGAGGGTGCAGAAATGTTTTACTAGATTGGCAGCAGGGCACAGATTTAACAAGGTGATTGGTAAAAGAACCAGAGGAAGCATTTTTTGCTTTAAAAGTCGTTGTGGTTCGAAAAGCATTGCTGTAAAGTTGTTGGAAGCAGATTCAATAACATACTAAACTGAAGTGGATAAATACATGAAGGGAAAGCATTTACTTTTAATTTTTTTTTATTAAAGAAGGAAAAGCATTTACAGGGCTATGGGAAGAGAGGAGGGGGTGGGACTAATTAAGTAGCTTTACCAAAGAGCTTGAGAAGGCACCGCAGGCTGAAATGATTTTCGTTGAAATTGCTTATGTGCATCAGGGTGATAATGTCAGTGCTTGAAATGGAACATTATCCATTTTTGGCATGCAGTAGCAGTGCAAAGCATTTGCCTACAGATAGACTTTCACATCAGCACCACCGTGATAATAGTTTCTTACATGCTTCAGTTCAAAAGTGGCAATGTTTTTTTCCCCAAAGATTTTAACACCATTTTTCCTGAGAAGAATAAACTTCAAATCATTTTAGGTTTCACATCACTAATCATTCCAAAAAATGTATATTTGCATACCTCATCACGGGAAAGTTTACTATCACCGTCCAAATCAATGAGCTTAAAAGATTCCACACTCCGAGGTCCTCGTCTCACTCCATAGAGTTCAATTTCGAAAATCAGGGTTGAATTGGGCGGTATGTTTTCTGCGTAAAGAACCAAACATGATTTCTCTTTAATGCAAAGATTTACATCTGGCTTTCATTTCCCCAGGAGTATTGTCATGAGAATGCCGCTTTAAGAAATGGTTAGCTGCTCATGTTACTGCAGTGATGTCAGAGTGTGGGTGGAGCTGAGCTCTGGTTCTGCTTTTTAGTTCCACTTTGAGAAAAGCTTGGGTGTGTTTGTCTTTTTGGTTTCGTTTTTCAGTGTGTTGCAGCTGAAGTCAGCCAAAGCAGCTGTACTGTTGATCTCTCTGCCATGAAGGACTATCTCTTGATCATTTGGTGAATTCAGAAATTTAAATGTTTTCAGTATTGAATGTAAACCCTGATGTGCTTCTGTTCAAAAGTTGTTAAGTCTTTTGGATGTTAAAATGACAGCTTAAAGGATTACTTAGTGTTGTATTCTTTGGGGGTTATCATTGAATGAATGGTTGCTAAGATATTCACTGTTTGCTATAAAAAGGTTAACTTGAGTTAGAATAAACACTGTTTTGCTTTAAAAAATACTTTTCCATTTCTGCTGTACCATACCTGTAGAGTGGGCCGTGTGCTCCCCATACCACAATCTATTAAAAGTTGTGGGTCAGGTGAACTCCATGATACACTTTGGGGTTCTTTAAACCCTGGCCCATAACAGTATTAACATTTCTACTGTTTCTTCCTTATCCAAATAGATAGGGCACTTGATACCATTTCTCCTTGACAAATTAAAGGCATGTGCTAATTCACTGACAAGAGCCACCTGCCTGATGCTTTTCGATTTCTTGAATTGTTGTTGTATAAGGTAACCTAACAGACAAAAGGCAATCCTGGCATATTGAGGAAACCATATGTTACTTAGGAATGGCATACAAATTTGTGGGCCAGTCCTCAGCTGTAACCAATTGTGGATTATCATTCCCTTATTAAAGACAAGACATTCAAATCATGATGCTCAGCTAGTAATTAAAGTTTTAACTACGTTTTTTAACGTAACAAGACTAGAACGCTGTTTCCTGATTCAAACAGGAACTGTGCCTTTTAATTCCTCACCACAGCCATGTCCCATAATAATCCTCAGTCCAAAGATGTGCAGGTTAGGTGGATTGGCCATGCTAAAATTGCCTCTTAGTGTCCAAAAGGATACGTCGGGCTACTGGTATAGCGACACCCGGTGCTCCTTCCCACTCCATCAACTCCTTATATATCTCCGAAGCCCTCCCCTCTCCAACCCCTGTTTTTGACATCACCTTATCCTGTAGTCCCCTCAGGGGGAGGCGAGGAAAGCTTGGAACCTGCCTCCGTACAAAGTCCCGCACCTGAAGGTACCGAAACCCGTTCCCTCCCGGCAGCACGAACACCTCCTCTAGTGCCTCCAAGGTCGGAACGCCCTCCTGGACGAATAGGTCCCCAAATCTCTCAATCCCTGCCCGCTGCCATCACTTAAAGCCCCCATCATGCCCCCTGGGTCAACTGGTGGTTGTCACAGATCGGTGATCACACTGATGCCCCCTCCAGTCCCATGTGCTGCCTCCATTGCCCCCACACCCTTAGGGCCGCCGCCACCACCACAGGGCTTGTAGAGTACTGAGCTGGCTAAAACGGCTGAGGCGCCATTAGTAACGCCTCCAAACTCACACCCTTGCAGGCTGCTGCTTCCACTTGCTCCCAAACCGACCCCTCCCCCACTATCCACTTCCTGACCATCAATATGTTGGCCGTCCAATTATAGTTAATAAAGCTTGGGAGGGCCAAGCCCCCCCCTCTCCGCGACCCCGTTCCCGAGTGCCTTCTTTACTCTCGGGGTTTTGCCCGCCCATACAAATCCCGATATCGCCGCGTTCATTTTCCGGAAAAAAGCCTTTGGGACAAAAGTTGGGAGACATTGAAAAAAGAGCAGTCTCGGAAGGACCGTCATCTTCACAGTCTGGACCCGCCCCGCCAGCGGGAGCATGTCCCATCTGCGGAAGTCCCTTTTCATTTGATCGACCGCTTTACCCAGATTTAACTTGTGAAGCTGCCCCCAATCCTTAGCCACTTGAATCCCCAGATATCTAAAACTCCTCCTAACCACTTTAAAAAGGTGACACCTTCAGTGTCCTTTCCTGCCCCCATGCCTGGATCACAAACATCTCGCTCTTTTCCATATTTAATTTGTAGCCTGAAAATCGGCCAAATTCTCCTAGTACCTCCGTGATTTCGGCCATCCCCCCCCCCCGGTCTGTGACATAGAGCAGCAAATCGTTCACATAGAGAGAGACCCTGTGCTCCCCCCCCCCCCCCCCCCCCCCGCCCCTCACTATCCCCCGCCAGGCATTCGATGATCTAAGGGCCATCATTAAGGGCTCTATGGCCAGGGAAAACAGTAATGGGGAGACCGGCCATCCCTGCCTTGTCCCCCTACAGAGAGCAAAGTATTCTGACCGGACTCAGTTGGTTCTTACATTTGCCACCGACGCCTGATATAACAGCCGGACCCAATCCACAAATCTCTGCCTGAATCCAAACCTGCCTAAAATATCCCAAAGGTACTTCCACTCCACCCGGTCGAAAGCCTTCTCTGCGTCCATGGCTACTACCACCTCAACCTCACGCTCCTCCGCTGGCATCATTATAACATTAAGAAGCCGTCTAATATTGGACGTCAGGTGCCTGCCCTTCACAAATCCCGTCTGATCCTCCCCGATAACCTTCAGGACACAATCCTCTATTCGAGTGGCCAAGATCTTTGCCAGCAATTTAGCATCTACATTCAAAAGGGAAATTGGCATGTACGATCCACAGATCTCCCGGTCCTTTTCTCGCTTCAGGATAAGAGAAATTGATGCCTGCGATAGCGTTGGGGGAAGCACTTCAAGCTCCTTGGACTCATTAAAAGCCTTAAGCAGCCCCAGTAACCCAAAAAACGTTTTATAAAATTCCACTTGGAATCCGTCAGGTCCCGGGGCCTTACCCGACTGCATCACCTCCCCGAGCCCAATTGGGCCCCCCAGGACTTCCACCAGCTCCTCATCTACCTTCGGGAACTCCAGCCTCTCCAGGAATTGATTCATACCCTCTTCCCCGACGGGGGGTTCAGACTCATGTTGTCGACTATAGAATTCACGGAACACGTCATTAACTGTCCCCGGGTCCATCACTACCTTCCCCCTCATATCCTTTATTTTCCCCATTTCTTTCGCCGCCTCCTGCTTCCTCAGCTGATGTGCCAGCATCCTGCTAGTTTTCTCCCCATATTCATATATTGCCCCTTTTACCCTCCTCAGCTGTCCCTCCGCCTACCTGTGGAAAGGAGCCCAAATTCCATTTGGAGTCTCTGACGCTCCTTCAGGAGCTCCTCATCCGGAGATTCCGCATATCTCCTGTCCACCTGCAAGATTTCTCCTACTAACCTGTCCAGCTCCGCCCGTTCGATCTTCTCTCTATAGGCCCCAATCAAAATACATTCCCCTCTAATAACCGCTTTCAATGCCTCCCACACCACCCCAGCCGCTGTCTCTCCCATGTCGTTGTTCTTTATATACCTCCGAATGGCCTCGCTCACAAATCGCGTCGTCCGCTAATAACCCTGCATCTAAACTCCACTGCGGGCGCTGGGACTTTCCCATGCTTACCCGTAGGTCTATCCAATGTGTTGCGTGGTCTGACACCACAATTGCTGAGTACTCAGTGTCCTCCACCCCCGCTAACAAATGTGAGGTAATGCATTTTGGAAGGTCTAATGCAGGTAGGGAATATACAGTGAATGGTAGAACCCTCAAAGAGTATTGAAAGTCAGAGAGATCAAGGTGTACAGGTCCTCAGGCCACTGAAAGGGGCAACACAGGTGGAGAAGGTAGTCAAGAAGGCATACGGCATGCTTGCCTTCATTGGCCGGGGCATTGAGTATGGGAATTGGCACGTCATGTTGCAGCTGTATAGAACCTTAGTTAGGCCACACTTGGAGTATAGTGTTCAATTCTGGTCACCACACTACCCGAAGGATGTGGAGGCTTTAGAGAGGGTGCAGAAGAGATTTACCAGGATGTTGCCTGGTTGGAGGGCATTAGCTAGGAGGAGCGGTTGAATAAACTCAGTTTGTTCTCACTGGAACGACGGAGGTGGAGGGGTGACCTGATAGAGGTCTACAAAATTATGAGGGGCATGGCAGAGTGGATAGTCAGAGGCTTTTTCCCAGGGTAGAGGGGTCAATTACTAGGGGGCATAGATTTAAGGTACGAGGGGCAAGGTTTAGAGGAGATGTACGAGGAAAGTTTTTTTTACACAGTGGGTAATGGGTGCCTGGAACTCGCTGCCGGAGGAGGTGGTGGAAGCAGGGACGATAGTGACATTTAAGGGGCATCTTGACAAATACATGAATAGGAATAGAGGGATACGGACCCAGGAAGTGTAGAAGATTTTAGTTTAGATGGGCAGCATGGTCAGCACAGGCTTGGAGGGCCTGTTCCTGTGCTGTACTTTTCTTTGTTCTTTGTTCTAACAGTGCTTTATCCAGTACAAAAAAAATCTATCCTGGAGTATACCTTGTGCACATGGGAGTAGAATGAATAGTCCTTGCTCCTTAGCCTCCCGAATCTCCATGGATCAGCCCCTCCCATGCGCTCCCTAAACCCCAGCAGTTCTTTCGCCATTGCTGATACTTTCCCCGACCTAGGACTCGACCAGTTCATTCTCGGATCCAGGACTGTGTTGAAGTCACCCCCCATAACCAACCGGTGCGAGTCAAGGTCCGGGATCTTTCCCAGCATCTTCCTGACAAACGCGACATCATCCCAGTTGGGGGCATATATATTTACCAATACCACGCCCATTCCCTCCAGTTTCACGCTAACCATAATAAATCTGCCTCCCGGGTCTGCCTCTATGTTCCCCATCTCAAATGCCGCCCTTTTGTTAATCAGGATGGCCACACCCCTTGTTTTAAAGTCCAGTTCCGAATGGAATACCTGTCCGACCCATCCCTTCTTCAGTCTAACATGGTCTCCCAGCTTCAAGTGTGTCTCCTGTAACATGGCCACGTCCGCTTTTAGCTGTCTCAAGTGTGCGAACACACGGGCCCTTTTGACTGGCCCATTCAGTCCACGAACATTCCACATAACCAGTCTGGTTGGGCAGGGGGGGGGGCCTCTTGCCCCTCTCCCCTGTCGATCAGCCATGACTTTTCCTAGGCTAGCCCCTAGCCCATGTCCCGCACCTCACCTAGCCCGCCCCTCGGCAGTCACCACCATTTGGTCTCCATCTCCGACCTCCTAAAAGTCCCCTAGTTGTCAGCAGACCCCCCCCTCCCCCTTTTGGAAAATTGCCTACTCTAGACTCATCCTTCCAATCGCGGGTATTATACTTTAAAAAAAAAAAATTCTCCTCCTTTTTCACGTTTTCTCCCACATTTACAATCAACAATAAACAATAATCAACAAGATATGTCAATCCCCATAATAACAACGATCCCATCCACCCACCAACCCCCAAACTTCAACCCGCATGTTTACCTAAACAAATTACAAAAAGGAATCAGGGATTACCCGTACTCACCCTTAATCTACACGGCTCTCCACCCCACCAACCAACGCCATCCAGCCTCTAAGAGAGTACCGTACATGGTACCCCAAAGTTGTACCCCAAAGTTGTGGAGGCCCCCGCCCGGATCCCTTTCCCCCTTGCCCGGTCCTAGGAAAGCCCAAAGATCCCCTTTTAGCACACAAACCCCGCATATCCACCTACACCCCAAAGAGCCCTCCTTTCGAGTGAAAGTCCCGTCCCTTCCCTTGTCCAAATATATGCAACATTGGCTCCTTTAGCCTCTACCCCCGCGCGCAGTGATACAAAAAAAAAAGAAAACAGTCATGAGGTTACATCGGCACATGACCATTCCTCAATTTGTCAGTTCTGACACAGTCCTTCTGCCTTCGCAAACTCCTCCGCTGCTTCCGCCGTTCCAAAATAAAAGTCCCTGAGCTTGTAAGTCACCCTCAGCTTCGCTGGATATACAATGCCGCACTGCACCTTGCCAATGTACAGTGCCCTCTTCACCCGGTTGAAGGCAGCCTGCCTCCTCGCCAGCTCCACCGTAAAGTCCTGGTATACACGTATACCAGCTCCAGCCCACTGCACCACCCACTTCTGCTTGGCCCAGCTCAGGACCTTCTCCTTCACACTGTACCTACGGAAGCACAGTCACTGCCCTTGGCGGCTCACTCGCCTTTGGTACAGGCCTCCACGACCGATGAGCCCGATCCAGTTCATATCGGGAGGGGTCCTCCCCCTCCCCCAGTAGTTTTGCCAGCATCGCGGCAAAATACTCAGTCGGCTTCGGTCCTTCAACTCCTTCAGGCAGCCCCACAACCCTCAAATTCTGTCGCCTGGATCTGTTTTCCAGATCTTCCATTTTTCCTCGCAGATTCTTGTTCATGTCCATCACCTTCCGCATCTCCTTCCCCATCGAGGCAAGTTGATCACCGTGCTGCAATACCGTCTCCTCCACTTCCTTCAGCGCCTCCCCTTGCTCTCGCACCTCCGCCACTACACTCGCCACCGCCGTCTTCACCGGGGAAACCGCCTCCTCCACCAGCACATTCAAAACCTCCCTCATCTCCTTCCTCACCATCTCCATACATTTCTCAATCTGCGCCAACTGCTTTTGGAATTCCGCAGCCATCACCTTAGTTAGTTCTTCAGCCGTAAGCACTGCGGCCTCCCCTGGTGCTCCAGCCTCCATTTTCTTTGTTGACCCCGCGGTGACCTTTCCCCTCTCCAACGGACTTTCAGCTGCTTTTTTCTCGGCCGCTTTTTGTGTTTTTTGACATCCTTCTTCTCCTTGCGCTATCTCCCGACTTTTACTGCTGTCGCTGGCCCTAGGACCGGGCGTTACTCCCCGAAAATGCCATTCCCGAACGGGAGCCCTCCAATGTGCGGCTGCCTCCCGCCCGCCGTCACCGGAAGTCCCGCGGGTATTATACTTACATTGATAAGCTCTATTATCACAAAGGTTCTATTACAAAAGCATTCTTATCCGTCATCTTGTTTTTATTATTATCAGTGCTTACTACTTTGGCAATGCTGAGGGTTATTTGCTGCCCAAGTTACTGAAGCACTGATGTACTTTCCTTTTGACCCACACAATCCTTGTGGTGATCATTCATTTATTTTAGTCAAAAGTCTATTACTTTTATTAACATTAGTAAAGTTAGTAGTCCTAGGACCAATTTTAAGTGTACGTACCGTGTAGAAATAAATACATGCGTTCTACTCTAGCAACATCAGATGTTCATCTTTCTCAGCATGCATAATTGCTCAAAGGTATCAATGGATTATGTGGATGGACAAGCATCTCCTGAGGAACTGCACAAAATTTTAAACAGTTGAAAAAGTGAGGCATCACCAATTAGTCAAGTCAATACAGAAGTTTAAGTATGCAATACATGTAAAAAAGTGTTAATAATATTGTTAGATTCGTGCATAATCAGGTCTATGTCCAAAACATTCCAAACATGTGTTTAATAAATAATGGGATAAAAATGCAGGAAATGCCATGCTGCCATTTGTTCAACGATAATCTGAAAATGTTTGAAATAATGTTCATGCTTTTGGCCAAAATCTTCCAGACTGTTAGGTAGCATGCATTAAATCACGGCTGCTTCACAGATGAAGTTCATAGAGCACAGCATGTATGTTAGTGACCATGTCAAACCGGGAGAACGTGTATTACATTAACGAGGCACCAAAAACAAGTTAAAAAAAGTAAACAGGAAAATCTGTTAAATTGCAGTTAGATATTACCTTTGCCAATTACTCCATATCCTAGGGAAGGTGGTATCATTAACTTCCTTTTTTCTCCTTCACACATGCCAGTCATGCCAATGTCTAATCCTTTTATCACTTGCCCAACACCAAGTATAAACCACTTAGGGTGGCCTTCATTGTCTGTACGACTGTAGGAATAAATACAAAATGTTTTATTCAATTAGCTAGTTTATAAATCTTTCAATAAATCAAAATACAAAATTATAATTTTTTAAGAAAGCTGTTTTGCAGAGAATGTTTTGGCCATCTAAGGAAAATTTAAAATAAAAGAACAATTTCCCCCCCAACACAGAATCCAAATATAACATCCTTAGGACACAAAGCAAGCTGAAAATGTATTCAGGACATTCCTTCATTTTAATTTGTTATATTGAAATGCAATTTAGAAATTAATATACATTGGAGATGCTGCTGTCCCCAAATCCATAAACTACATTACAGGGTCAATAAACTAAGTTACATGATCCCTGACTATAGTCATGTCTCATAACTTTATTCAATCTTCCTTTCCAACCCAGTATCTTGATTGTGCAGAGAAAACCCATTTTGGATTTGCTTTCCTACAATTCTAAGATATTGTAAAGATTTATTTCTGTTTAGTTCATGATAGTTATCAGGAGGTCAATAATCCACGAGCAGCTTGTGCACATCCTTAATATTGCAGTACGACAGCACATCAGTAATTGGCTTTTATGTTGAAGATTATACAGGGCCGTGTAAAGGATGGATATTCCACAGGATATAGGGATTTCCCCCTCCTATGTTGTTTCATACAGTGACCCAAAGAACATCATGCAATCTTGACCCACTGAGGAAATCATATGCTACTTAAAAATGGCATAGGTTTGGGGGCCAATGCTCAGTTGAATCACAGAATAATACAGTAAAGAGGCCCTTTGGCCCATCGAGTCTACACCGACGCATAAAAGACCCTGACCTGTCCACCTAATCCCTCTTGCCAGCACTTGGCCCATAGCCTTGAATGTTATGACGTGCCAAGTACTCATCCAGGTACTTTTTAAAGGTTATGAGGCATCCTGCCTCTACCACCCTCCTAAGCAGTGCATTCCAGGCCGTCACCACTCTCTGGGTAAAAACATTTTTCCTCAAATCCCCCCTAAACCTTCCACCCCTCACTTTGAACTTGTGTCCCCTCGTAACAGACCCTTCAGCTCAGGGAACAGCTGCTCCCTATCCATGCCCCTCATAAACCTGTACACACCTCAATCAGGTCACCCCTCAGTCTTCTCTGCGCCAGAGAAAACATTGAACAGGCCTATCCAACCTTTCTTTATAAATGTTCCAACCCAGCCAACTTTCTGGTGAATCTCTACACCCCTTCCAGTGCAATTACATCCTTCCTATTATGTGGCGGGCAGAATTGCACATAATACTCCAGCTGGGTGGTCTCATTAAAGTTCTATACAGCTCCATCATGACCTCCCTGCTTTTGTAATCTATGCCTCGATTGATAAAAGCAAGGGTCCCATATGCCTTTTTCACCACTGTATTAACCTGCCCTTCTGCCTTCAGAGATCTATGGACAAACATGCCAAGGTCCTTTTGTTCTTCGGAACTTCCCAGTGCCAGACCTTTCATAGTATACTTCCTTATCAAATTACTCCTTCCAAAGTATATATCGTCACACTTTTCAGGGTTAAATTCCATCTGCCACTTATCCGCCCATTTGACCATCACGTCTATATCTTCCTGTAACCCAAGACACTCAACCAATTGTGACCAATTTGGACTACCATTCCCATATTAAAGACAGAGGTTCAAATCTTGCCACATCTCAACCTTAAATAGAACTATGACTTCAAAACAAGTGGATATTTAATTATAATTTATACTGATATTGCCTCTGGTAACTGCATCAAATTGAGAGTGCACCTGATTCTTAAACTCTGTTGCTGGTATGATGAGAAATGTCTCCATTCAGAGCAACAAAAAAAAAAAACACTTTATCTGAATCCAAGCATCACTATAAGGAATTCAGAAACCATTCCCAATTACTACACATGTTACACGGTACACATGCCCAATTACTACACATGTTACATGGTACACATGACCGGGAAGTGTTTTTGGTTATATTACTTCATGTTTCAATAATACTAAACTACAAAATCTTTCCATTTAATTTACAATATTGAATATTGTTTTTCATATCAGGACTTGCCTGCATGTTGAAAACTTATCTGAGAAATGGTAACTGAACAATTCATGCCAACCTGTTCAAAATGTTAAATGGTCAATCAGGTGACAACACAAAACGGAAATGCAGCGGCATTCCTTTGTGAGTGAATTATAGAACTTTAGGAAAAATATTCAATACATTGTACAACACACATCAGTGACTGACATAATTTTATGTCTGGGTTACCATTGGTTTCAAATGAACAATATTGAAAAATAAACTTTTAAAGTTTAACGCAAAGGAAAAAATGTACATAAAAATAATAAAGTAAACCAGAATAATAGGAGAAAGGGATGACAGTGATTACAGATTAAAGTGTTCACATTTATCTTCAGTTTACTAACCCATTATGTTGAATATTACAAAAATAAAGCTATTGATGTTTAGTTTCATTACTGAAATTAAATACTAACTTATATTATGCTCAGTATCAAAATGTCAGCTGAAAAATACAGGTCAGCTGAGGAAGGCCAAATTTCCCTCAACTTGAAAGTAGATTATAGGTTAAAAAAAATGACCATCACAGCTAAAATTTGAATCACACTGACAAAATAGGCCAGAGCTAACTGCAAGAACATGGAAATTGACAGCACTTGAGCAGTTTAATTTGAAACACAAAAATACACTATTATAATATATGGCAGATTAGTAACTTCATTAAAAATTTTCACGCAAGCAGCCTTTCTCCAACTGAGAAAATAAACAGTTAAGTGGCGCAGACATTTACATTACGTTCTCTCTGATAAAGTATTTTTATTAAACATTTTTCGATAAGTACAGAATACAAGAAAAACAAACCTAAAGAGACAAACAACAACACCGCCCCCCCCCGGCAACAGCTGACGATGATAGCTCTTTAAAGTGTAGAATGAACGGCTGCCATCTTTTGTAGAACCCCTCAATTGCACCCTCCGGGAGGCCAACAATCCTCAGGTTCTGCCTGCGCGACCTTCTCCAGATCTTCCACTTTCTCTTGCAGCCTTTTCTGGTGGTCCCTCATTAGCCCCATCTCCGTCGCCATTGTGATTAGCTGGTCCTCATGCGCAGCCACCGGCTCTTCGACCTTCTGGTTCGCCTGGCCTTGGGCTTCCAATCTTTGCTCCACCCAATCGGGTACAGGTACTCTCGTCTTTGCTTAGCAAATCTCTCCTGGAAGAAGTTCACCAGCTGCTCCGTTGACCACTGGGCCAGCAATCCCAGTTACCGAGCCGCCGCCATATTTTTCTGTGCTGCAGAATCCACTCCCTTCTTTGACCAACGATCTCTCCTTTTCAGACCACTTCTGGGCCACGAATCCATACTTTGGTGGGGAATTCTTTTCCTCTACCTCACCAATTTCCTATTTTGCCGATCCAATCCCCCATAAGTCAGGGAAAAAGGTCTCAAAAGGTCCACCATGAGCGGGAGCTACTAAATAAGCGACCATTCATTCCATGGCCGCCACAAGAAGATTATTATTATTATTATTATTATTATTAAGCAGACACGAGAAGTGAGGTGGACAGGAGCTGGGATTCAGATATATCAGGATCTCACGGTGGACTTGGCGAGGAGGCAGGCGGCCTTTAACAACGTAAGGGCAGCACTGTAGAAGAGTGGAGTGTGCTTCGGAGTGGTCTACCCGACACACAATTTGAGGGATTATTTCTTTGAGGCGGCGGAGGCATTTGTGAAGTCAGGTGGACTGGGACGAGATTAAACATAGTGGAAGAGAGACTTTGTTGCTGCTGGAAGTTTGGAGTTGGTCAAGGACAAGATCTTATGTTGCTGTTCATCGGGCATTTTGATTTTGGGTGACTCCTGCAGGTTGTTGGGGGGAGGTTCAAATGGGTTTTTGAGTAGGCGATTGTCTTTAAATATAATAATAATCTTTATCAGTGTCACAAATAGGCTTACAGTATCACTGCAATGATAATTAAGCGCCCATTCGTACACTCGGGGAGAATTTAGAATGTCCCAATTCACCTAATAGCACATCTTTTGGGACTTGTAAGAGGAAACTGGAGCGCCCGGAGGAAACCCACGCAGACACGGAGAGAACGTGCAGACTCTGCACAGTGACTCGAGCCGGGAATCAAACCCAGGTCCTTGGTGCTGTAGAGCAACAGTGCTATCCACTGTGCTACCATGCCGCTCAATGTGTGGCGCCTATTAAATGTGGAATTATCCCAGGCTGGGGGGGTGGGGAGGGGAAGAGCGAGAGAGAGAACTAGAAGTGATAGTGACTTTAGATGTGGAGAAGGCCTTCGATAGGGTAGAGTGGGGGTACCTGTTCATGGTGTTGGAGCGGTTCAAGACCTAGCTTTGTGTCGTGGTTGAAGTTATTGTACAAGGAACCAAGTATCGGTGTTCGGATGAACAATGTAAGCTCGGATTATTCTTGGTTGTTTCGGGGAATGAGGCAAGGGTGTCTTATGTCCCTTCTCCTATTTGCATTGCCGATTGAACCATTGATTGAGGAAGACAGACAAATGGGGAATTTCCAATTAAGAGCCAAATTTGCGTGGCCAATCCACCTACCCTGCACATATTTGGGTTGTGGAGGTGAGATCCACACAGACACAGAGAGAATGTGCAAACTGCGCACGGTCAGTGACCCGGGGCCAGTATCGAACCCGGCTCCTTGACGCAGTGAGGCAACACTGCTAACCACTGCGCCACCCGGGTATCGTTGTATGCTGACGACTTGTTGCTGTACATCATGGACCCGGTTCCCAAATGGGAGACATTATGGTGCTGTTAAAGCGGTTTGGGGCTTTCTCTGGGTGCAAATAGAATGTGGAAAAAAGTGAATGTTTTCCGGTCACTCCACCGGGGAAGGAAGCTAACTTGGGGGTGTAGCTGTTCCGCCTGACGTGTTCTCATTTTAGATATTTTGGGGTACAAGTGGCCCGGGACTGGGTGCGGCTACAGAAACTGAACTTTGCGTGGGCTTTTGGTGGGCAAGATTAAGGCGAACCTGCAGAGGTGGGACAGTCTTCTTCGGTCTCTGGCTGGGTGAGTGCAGTCATCAAAGATGAATATCTTACCAAGATTTTTGTTTTTATTTCAGTGCTTTCCAGTGTTTCTGCACTAGACGTTCTTTGTGGGGGTGAACAGCTTATTTTGTTGTTCATTTGGGTGGGCAAGGTGGTGAGGATTGAGAAGGTGGTCACAGAGGGACTGGCAGTTGGGGGATTGGCACTGCCGAACCCGTTTTATTATTACTGGGTGGCGGACGCGGAGAAGGTATCGAGTTGGTATGTGGGTTAGGAGAAAGTCTGGGTGAAGATAGATGCTAGGTTGTGCAAGGGGACAGGGCTGCAGACACTAGTGACTACCCCGCTTCCATTCTTGCCAGGGAAATTTTCAGGAACCTGGTGGTGGGGGCCACGTTAAAAATATGGAGGCAATTACGGCAGCATTTTAAATTGGAGCAGATGGAAGATGGCTCCGATTCGGGATAACCACCTGATCGAGCCTGGTGTAGAGGTTAGGAGAATAAAAGGAGTGGTGGTAATAGGAGATTTATTCCTAAAGAGGTGGTTTGTGAGTTTGGAGGAGCTAGTGGAGAAGTATGGTTTTGCGCAGTCCGAAACATTTAGATACTTGCAGGTTAGGGATTTTGCTAAGAGGGTTTTTTCGATTGTTCCAGTGATGCCGCCATCATAGTTGTTGGAGAGGGTCCTGTCGTTGGCCGGGGTGGAGGAGGGGAGCACTTCAGGAATTTACAGAAGGATTTTGATGGAGAATGTTGCGTCGCTGTGGGGGAGAATTAAGGTAAAATGGGCGGAAGAGTTGGGAGGGGAGGTGGAGGAGGGGTGTGGTGAGAAGCCCTACTGAGGGTGAATGCCACACCATCCTGTGCAAGGCTGGGGCTCATATTTAAAAGTTGTTAATCGAGCACACTTAACAAGGGCTAGGATGAGTTGGTTGTTTGAGGTAGAGGATAGGTGCAAGGGGTGTGGGAGGGGTCCAGCAAATTATGTATGTATGTTCTAGGCATGTCCTAAACTGGCAAACTTCTGAGGCTCCTTCTTCAGTACTATGTTGGTGATCTTACAAATGGAGTAGAGCCTGGTCACCAAGAGGCCATTTTCAGGACAGCTGATTTTGCCTTACTGATTGCTCGCAGGCAGGTTCTATTGGAGTGGAGGTCAGCTTCTCCACCCAGTGCCTCGGTGTGGCTGGGGGATCTCATGGTGTGTTTGTAAGTTGAGAAAATCAAATAAACGCATAGAGGCTCAATTGGGAGGTTTTATATAAAATGGCAGCCATTTGTCATGTATTTTAAAGAACTGGTCAAAGTCAGATGGGGGGGGGGGTAAAGAGGGCTGGGAGTGCTTTTTATTTTGGGGTGTTTATTTCTTCTGTATATATAAAAGAAGTTCAATAAAAAAATTTTTTTAAAGCCATTTGGCAGGCCTGTGACACTTCATCCATTTAAAAAAAAGTGAAAGTTACAGTCTTTTGAACTAAGGTTCCATTCTGGGACCTTTCCATCCAGTAGTATCAACTGGGATTGTAACAGTTCCAATAAATAAAGCTCAATGCAAGCTCAAAGAACAGCACCTCATCTATCAATCAGGCATTTGCAGCCTTCTGAACTCATCACGAGTTCAACAATTTCAGATTGTAATCGCTTCTCCCATCTGTTCATTATTCTGCCATTCACACTCATTTAGACACAAATTTTGTGTGCTTTTTCATTGCTACTCCCTATGGTCTTGCACTATAATCTTTTGGTCAAATACCTACTCCCCACTCTATCACTGGCTTTCCCTATTGCTCTTCTTAAACCCTTACACTAACTCCCTATTCTTACACTAACTTTTTCTATGATGTGGAGATGCCGGCGTTGGACTGGGGTGAGCACAGTACGAAGTCTTACAACACCAGGTTAAAGTCCAACAGGTTTGTTTCGATGTCACTAGCTTTCGGAGCGCTGCTCCTTCCTCAGGTGAATGAAGAGGTCTGTTCCAGAAACACATATATAGACAAATTCAAAGATGCCAAACAATGCTTGGAATGCGAGCATTAGCAGGTGATTAAATCTTTACAGATCCAGAGATGGGGTAACCCCAGGTTAAAGAGGTGTGAATTGTCTCAAGCCAGGACAGTTGGTAGGATTTCGCAGGCCAGATGGTGGGGGATGAATGTAATGCGACATGAATCCCAGGTCCCGGTTGAGGCCGCACTCATGTGTGCGGAACTTGGCTATAAGTTTCTGCTCGGCGATTCTGTGTTGTCGCGGGTCCTGAAGGCCGCCTTGGAGAACGCTTACCCGGAGATCAGAGGCTGAATGCCCTTGACTGCTGAAGTGTTCCCCGACTGGAAGGGAACATTCCTGCCTGGTGATTGTTGCGCGATGTCCGTTCATTCGTTGTCGCAGCGTCTGCATGGTCTCGCCAATGTACCACGCTTCGGGACATCCTTTCCTGCAGCGCATGAGCATACGCTGCAGGAAAGGATGTCCCGAAGCGTGGTACATTGGCGAGACCATGCAGACGCTGCGACAACGAATGAACGGACATCGCGCAACAATCACCAGGCAGGAATGTTCCCTTCCAGTCGGGGAACACTTCAGCAGTCAAGGGCATTCAGCCTCTGATCTCCGGGTAAGCGTTCTCCAAGGCGGCCTTCAGGACCCGCGACAACGCAGAATCGCCGAGTAGAAACTTATAGCCAAGTTCCGCACACATGAGTGCGGCCTCAACCGGGACCTGGGATTCATGTCGCATTACATTCATCCCCCACCATCTGGCCTGCGAAATCCTACCAACTGTCCTGGCTTGAGACAATTCACACCTCTTTAACCTGGGGTTACCCCATCTCTGGATCTGTAAAGATTTAATCAACTGCTAATGCTCGCATTCCAAGCATTGTTTGGCATCTTTGAATTTGTCTATATATGTGTTTCTGGAACAGACCTCTTCATTCACCTGAGGAAGGAGCAGCGCTCCGAAAGCTAGTGACATCGAAACAAACCTGTTGGACTTTAACCTGGTGTTGTAAGACTTCGTACTGTAACTATTTCTAGCACTGATGACAGGTCATCAATCTGAAACTTTAACTGCTGTTTCTCTCACCACAGATGCTACCAGACCTCCCGGGTATTTGCAGTATTTTCTGTTTTTATTTCAGACAGTATCTTGCCTTCAAATATGAAACAGCAACGCTTCAGGAAAAAAGGTGCAGAATCTAACTGACAAAATTTACAAATAAAAAACTAAATATGTACTTTTTCCAAGTAAACTGCAGTGGCATTTACAGAAAATATGTTTAACGTGAGCAAAAAAGCAGACAGAAACGCTACAAAGCTTACCTGCAGTAAACCTTGGACCCGTCTTTTGCTAGGTAACCATCATAATGTGCATTAAGCGCATCTCCGCGTTTGCTCTTCACAGGACAGTTTTCTGGCTTGTACAGAACTTCTATCTTGACTTCTTCCGCGTAAATACAATTAAAAATTGCAGTGGAAACCAGCGAGTAGAGCAGCAAAGCACTAGGTCGGTACATATTGGATATACGGTTGGTTAACGAACAACAATAACCTTCAACGGGCTGCTCGAGCTCTGCTGCCACGTCGCAGCGGGCCACGTAACCCTTTCTTGCCATTGGTTATTCCACCTGTCAATCGGCGCCCACCCCCTCCATTTCCACTCCCATTCGCTGGGTCAAATATGGCGGGACAACCCCCCATCCCCGCCCCTCGGGTTGACAGGCGCTTCTGCGGCTGCGTCTTCTGATCGACGTTTCCAGAGGCTGCGCTCCTCGCCGTTGTTGCGGCTCGACGCTTCCGGTGCCGAGAGTGCGAGGTCAAAGGTCCGTGAAGGTTGTTGCCTGGCTGCTGGGATGGTGCCGAGCGAGGGATTTGTGTCTGAGGCTGGGGCCACGGGCGAACCGAGGCCCGCGCAGCAATGAAAGCGAGAGCGCGGGCTGGACTGAGCCACTCGGGGTTTGGTGCGGCCGCGGCCTGAATGTGAAGGCGAGTTGATGCAGAAGTGACGCCGAATCGAAAGATGTGAAAATGGAAGGGATCCTGTACAAATGGACCAATTACCTGACGGGTGAGCGAGACCAGGCCGGGGTGGGTTTGAAGGTATCCGTCTCCGCTGTGGTACCTAGTCAATAAATTATGGTCCAAAGCAAAATACTGCGGGTGCTGGAAATCTGAAAGAACGGGAAATACTGGATACACTCAGCAGGTCTGACAACATCTGTGGAGAGAGGAAGTTAATGTTTAAAGGTGATGAACTTGAATCAGAACTGGGAAAAGTTAGGGATGTCGTACCCTCAAGATGGACAAAAAGGTCTATAATAGTGTGGAAGACGGAAAAGTTTAAATCACAAATAAGTGCGAGTGTAAAGGTAATAGTGAAAGTAAAGAAACAAAAGGTGCGTCCAGAGGAATTAAGAATGGTAGAATGATCAACAGCTCCCTCCTTGATACAAAAACGAGAAAACAAACAAAATTTAACCCAATCCCTACATAGAAAATGGAAACAAATAGCAGATATTATGACCTGAAGTTGTTTAACTTAGGGTTGAGTTGGGAGGACTGTGAAATGCCTCATTGAAAGATTAGGTCCTGTTCCACGATCTTTTGTTGAAGATGAATACATCAGCAGGCCAAGGATAGAAGAGATCAGCATGAGAGCATGTGGAGAACTAAAATGCCAGGTGATGGAGGCGCTCTGCAAAGCAGTAAATCTGACCATATTTGGTCTCTCCAATGAAGAACTGATTGCATTTTGAGCAGCGACTATCATAATTGAAAGTGTGTAGGGGACTTTGGATAGTGAGATGAAAGCGGGAAATTGGATAGACAAGGTCGAGGGCTGTGTTTAACCAATGTAGACGGGGAGGGTGTGCAGGTGATCCTTGGCTGCAGAAAAATAAAAATATATCAGAATTTATCGATTTTGCTTCCAATTTCCACCCCACTCTCACCTTCACATGGTCCATCTCCAACACTTCCCTTCTTTGATTTCTGTCTCCTTTTCTGGTGCGAGACTGACCACCAATACTTATTGCCCTCTGACTCCCACAGCTACCTCGACTACAGTTCCTCACACCCTGCTTACGGGAAGGAGACCATCCCATTCTCGCAGTTCCTCCGACTCTGTGCTGCATTTGTTTTGATGATGCCCCCTTACCAAATGGCACTTCTGGCAAGTCTTCCTTTTTCCTGAGCCGAGGTTCCTTTCACACTGGTTGATCTGGCACTCAACTATGACCAATCCATCTCCCACACCTCAAAACGTGAACTCTGTTTCTCTTTTCACAGATTCTGCCAGACTTGCTGAGATTTTTCAGAACTTCCTGTTTTAATTTCAGATCTCCAGAATTCACAGCATTTTGCTTTTATCTTTTGGAACCTACTAAGAACCAGGCTATTTTAGACCTGATAATGAGATAGTAAAGGATCCTCTTGACAAAAGTGATCATAACATGATAGAATTTCACTTGCAGTTTGAGAGTGAGAAATGTGGGTCCATAACTATTATCTTAAACTTAAAAATAAAGGCAATTACAATGGTGTGAAGACAGAATTGGCAAAATTAGACCGTAAATAGCTAAAAAGGTAGAGAAACAAGGGCAGACATTTAAGGAGATATTTCATAATTCTCAACGAAGATGTATTCCTTTTGAGGAAGAAAGACTCTACCAGAAGGATGCACATTCCATGGCTAGCCAAGGAAGTTAAGGGTGGTAATGAATTGAAAGCAAAGGTGTACAAATCTGTGAATATTGATTCAAAGAAGTAGGCCAGAGGATTGGGCAAGTTTGAAACCAGCAACGGATGCCTTAAAAAAAAAAGAAAGGAGAAATTGGATTTGGGGGTCTCATACAGTGCACTTCTAAAACATGACAACAGTATGAAAAATAAAGACTAAAAGGCTTTTATTTGCTTTTATTGTTTTATTATTTTAATCTTTATTTTCATATATTCAATCTTAACCAAAGAAGAGTCAGCTGCTGTACAGACATAGGCTGCAGAAGTTGAAGGTGTGGTCTCCATTGTACCTAATATAAATGGGTGGCACGGTGGTTAGCACTGTTGCTTCACAGCACCATGGACCCGGGTTTGATTCCTGGCTTGGTCACTGTGCGGAGTCTGCACGTTCTACCCATGTCTCCGTGGGTTTCCTCCAGGTGCACCGGTTTCCTCCCACAAGTCGCGAAAAATGTGCTTGTTGGGTGAATTGGATATTCTGAATGCTTCCTCCGTGTACCCCAACAGTCACCGGAGTGTGGCGACTATGGGATTTTCACAGTGACTTCATTGCAGTGCTAATGTAAAGCCTACTTGTGACACTAATAAAGATTATTATTATATCCACTGCAGCTTAAGTTGTTTCAAATAGGTGAGCCTTTCTTTCAGAAACAGCTCTTGGATTTTGTAGAACCACGTAATATGCTGCTCCGTAATGAAGCTCTTCTGCTCCATCCCATAAATTAATTCCTCTCTAATGCTTATCCACCATTTTCATCATCTTTATTATCACTCTTGTTCTGTTTATTCTTTTCATAACCATGTCACGTATTTTGCTATCAGCGAGGAACGAGGTGAACTAGAGCACCGTTGTCAATATTCAGACAATCCTCAACCGCTTCTTCATCCAACAACTTGGCTTCAGCACATAACACAATCCTTTGCATATGCCAATAAATCTTTAACTTTTGTTTCAGACACACGAAAACTATAAAATCAGGTGCAATTTCACCGTCGCCATTTAAAAACACGATAAATGGCCACAAGTTGTGCCATCCATTTATCAAAATATCTTTGGGTACTTTAGCCTAGACCTTCCCAGCACTCCAGAGTGCATCTTTTGCATTGAATTATTTTGGAACACCTTAAATCCCAAGTCTCTGCTGCGTGCAGTGAGCATTTGTGCATGAATTCAGCCTTGTACTTGAATGCCTTTATCCATGGGCTGGCAAGTGACCAATAAACTCCAAACAAATTGATCCTAATGATGAGTTCAGCATTGGGATATGCAGCACGATTATCACAAAATAACATCATGTTACAGTCCCCGGGCTTTAGGGGCAAAATGGTTCTCGTACCAATCAAGGAAAATTAGTCTAATCATCCATATGCACTTAGTGGACTTGTAAACATCAGGAAAATCCTTGATCCCCCTTGAAAGAGCTAGAATTCTGACTTTTACCAATAACAAGCAATTTACATTTGTAGGTACTTGCTGCATTTGAACATCCCAGTACAGTAAGCCGTTCGTTCCTTCGAATCCCGTTGGTGCTATCTCATCCGCAGTTACATTGGTATTCTTGGGAACATCTCTCTAATATAGAGGTCTCATCAGCATTGTACATCTGATCTGCTGTTAGACCATCCAATATTATTGTGGAAAATTCATCCTATTATGCTATTGCAGCTTCATGGGCACCTGAAGCCTTTTGGCCGCATACTTTTAGCAGACGTACACTATAGCGTTTTTGAGCATTTGTTACCCCAACTTGAGTATTTACATGGTGTTGTTAAATCTAGCTTTTCATGGAACACTTTCACTTGACCATGGTAATGAATGATCAAATGGATTTTTCTAGCGCTGATACTGCCGGATTCACTCTAGTAACACTTTGTCTACATTGACGGTCTTGATTGATGGAGTTTTTCCTATTATCCATTAACTAAGACAAATCACTGACAGCATCAACTTTAAGAAACTTCTCCTTTTGCTTCTTTAAATCATAAATGGTTGATGTACCAACACCGTACTCTTCACTTAATCTTTTTACTGATATCAAACAAATAAAGGAGGAGGTATTGGGTACTTGAAAAACATTAAAGTAGACAAGTCCCCAGGGCCTGATGGGATATACCCCAGAATATTGAACGAGGCGAGGGAGAAAATTGCTGGGGTCTTGAGATAAATCTTTGTATCTTCACTGGCTACAGGGAGGTCCCAGAGGATTGGAGAATAACCAAAGTTGTTCCTTTGTTTGAGAAGGGTAGCAAGGATAATCCAGGTAATTGCAGGCTGGTGAGCTTTACGTCAGTGGTAGGGAAATTATTGGGGAGGATTCTTTGAGACAGGATTTACTCCCACTTGGAAATAAGTGGACGTGTTAGCGAGAAGCAACATGGTTTTGTGAAGGGGAGGTCATGTCTCATTAACTTGATTAAGTTTTTCGAGGAAGTGACAAAGATGATGATGAGGGCAGGGCAGTGGATATTGTCTACATGGACTTCAGTCAGGCCTTTGACAAGGTCCCTCATGGCAGACTGGTACAGAAGGTGAAGTCGCACGAGATCAGAGGTAAGCTGGCAAAATGGATACAAACTAGCTCGGTCATAGAAGACAGAGGGTAGCAATGGAAGAATGCGTTTCTGAATGGAGGGCTGTGACTAGTGGCGTTCCTCAGGATCTGTGCTGGGGCTCTTGCTGTTTGTAATATATAGAAATGATTTGGAAGAAAATGTAACTGATTTGGTTAGTAAGTTTGCGGACGACTCAAAAGTTGGTGGAACTGCGGATAGCAATGAGGACTGTCAGAGGATACAGCAGGATATAGATCGGTTGGAGACTTGGGCGGAAAGATGGCAGATGGAATTTATCCGGACCAATGTGAGGTAATGCATTTTGAAGGTCTAATACAGATGGAAAATATACAGTAAATGGCAGAACCCTTAATAGTATTGATAGTCCGTGGGATCTGGGTCTGCAGGTACAGGTCACTGAAAGTGGCAACGCAAGTGGAGAAGGTAGTCAAGAAGGCATACAGCATGCTTGCCGTCATTGGCTAGGGCATTGAGTTTAAAAATTGGCAAGTCATGCTGCAGCTTTATAGAACCTTAGTTAGGCCACGCTTGGAATATAGTGTTTAATTCTGGTCGCCACACTACAAACGGCTTACTGTACTGGGATGTTCAAATGCAGCACGGTAGCACAGTGGTTAGCACAGTTGCTTCACAGCTCCAGGGTCCCAGGTTCGATTCCCGGCTTGGTAACTGTTTGTGCAGAGTCTGCACGTTCTCCCCGTGTGTGTGGGTTTCCTCCAGGTGCTCTGGTTTCCTCCTACAGTCCAAAGATGTGCAGGTTAGGTGGATTGGCCATGCTAAATTACCCTTAGTGTCCACGCAGGTTGGGTGGGGTTACGGGGATGGGGTGGAGGTGTGGGCTTGAGTAGGGTGCTCTTTCCAAAGGCTGGTGTAGACTCAATGGGCCAAATGGCCTCCTTCTGCACTATAAATTCTATGATTCTGTGGAAGCTTTGGAGAGAGTTCAGAAAAGATTTACCAGGATGTTGCCTGGTATGGAGGGCATTAGCGATGAGGAGAGGTTGGAGAAACCTGGTTTGTCCTCACTGGAACGATGGAGATTGTGAGGCAACCTGATAGAAGTTTACAAGATTATGAGGGGCATGGACAGAATGGAGAGTCAGAAGCTTTTTCCCAGGGTGGAAGAGTCAATTACTGAGGGGCATAGGTTTAATGTGCGAGGGGCAAGGTTTAAAGGAGATGTACGAGGCACGTTTATTACACAGAGGGTGGTGGGAACCCTGAACCCACTGCCCGGGGAGGTAGTGGAAGCAGATACGATAGTGACTTTTAAGGGGCGTCTTGACAAATACATGAATAGAAGGATATGGTCTCCGGAAGTGCAGGCGGTTTAGTTCAGACGGGGAGTATGTTCGGTGCAGGCTTGGAGTGCCGAAGGTCCTGCTCCTGTGCTGTAATTTTCTTTCTTCTTTGTTTACCCTTTTCTCCCCAATTAGTAACTTCACTTTCAGCTTAATTCTCAGCGATAAATGTTTCCTCTTGGTGGTCCTGCCAGACACAGGATTTCCTGCTGGCCTTTTTGACATTGAACTAAGGATAATATAGGTTTGAACTTTAGAACTACAGAGAGACAATTATGATCTGCGTATCTAGGTAATTGGTGTTACCAGATATAGTGAGAGCTTGACAAAGTAATCTGCACACCAATTTCAAATTGCTACATATGGCACCATCATCAAGTGTAGCTACCTTTTGGGATGCCAGATAAGGGGTCCGGTCCCTGTATATAAAAAGGAAAAGAATAGCTAAAGTGAGCGTTGGTCCCTCAGATGATGAGACTGAAGAACTAATAATGGGATACAGGAAATTGCAAAGGCTTTGAGCAAGTATGTATCTATCTTCATAGTCGAAGACACAAAATGCATCCCAAGAACAATAGAAAATCAAGAGGCAAAGGGAGGGTGGGATTTAAGACAATCCCTACTAGAGAAAAAGTAATGGGAATGCTAATAGGACTTGATTTTCACAAGACCTCATGGCTGGCATCCTAGGGTCTTAATGAAGTGGCTGCCAGGATAGTGGTTGTATTGGTTGTAATTTTCGAAAATTCCCTAGATTCTGGAAAGGTCTCAGCAGATTGGAAAACTGCAAATGTAACACCTCTGTTCAACAAACAAGGGAGACAGAAAGCAGGAATCTATAGGCAGTTAACAAAAAGTCTGTCATTGCGGAAAATGTTGGAATCTAGTATTAAAGAGATAGTAGTGGGCAGTTAGAAAATCATAATACAATCAAACAGAGTCAACATGATTTTGTGAAAGATAAATCATGTTTGACAAATTTATTAGTGTACTTTGAGATATAATCGGGTGAATCAATGGGAACCAGGAGATATTGTGTATCTGAATTTTCAAAGGGCAGTAAGGTGCCACATTAAAGGTTACCACACAAGATGAGAACTATGATGTTGGGGCTGATACATAAGCATGGATGGAGGACAGGTTAACTAGCGGCAAACAGAATCTAAGGATAAATGATTCATTTTCAAGATGGCAAACTTAACATTATCTTTATTCATGTCACAAGCAGGCTTACATTAACACTGCAATGAAGTTATTGTGAAAATCCCCTAGTCGCCACACTCCGACACCTGTTCGGGTACACTGAGGGAGAATTCAGAATGTCCAATTCACCTAACAAGCACGTCTTTCAGGACTTGTTGGAGGAAACCGGAGCACCCGGAGGGAACTCACACAGACACGGGGAGAACGTGCAGACTCCGCACACACGGTGACCCAAGCCGGGAATCGAACCCGGGTTCCTGGCGCTGTGAAGCAACAGTGCTAACCACTGTGCTACCATGTGGCCACAGGGAGGATCAGTGCTGGGGCCTCAACTATTTACGGTCTATATTAATGATTTAAATGAAGGGACTGGTTACATTGTAGCCAAATTTGCTAACCATATGAAGATAGATAGGAGGATACTAAGAATCTGCAAAAGAATATAGTTAGGTTAAGTGAGTGGACAAGAATTTAGCAGGTGGAGTATAATGTGCAAAAATGTGAGGTTTCCGCTTTGGCAGTAAGAATAGAAAATCAAAATATTTGAATGGGAAGAGGCTGCAGAATGCTGCAGCACAGAGGGACCTGTGTGTACTTGCACGTGAAACGTCAACATGCCGGCCCAGAATGTGATTAGGAAGGCAAACGGAATGTTAGCCTTTCTTGCAAAGAGGATGGAGTATAAAAGTAGGAAAGTCTTTCTACAGCTGCAAAGGCATTGATGAGACCACACTAGAAGTGCTGTCTCGTTTTGGTCACCTTACTTGCATTAGAAGCAGTTCAGAGCAAGTTTACTTGGTTGATTCCCAAGATGAGGGGTCGGACATAGGAGAAGAGGTTGAGCAGGTTCGATCTATACTCATAGGAGTTTAGAAGAATAAAATATGATCTTATTGAAACATATAAAATTCTGAGGGGGTTTGACAGTAGGTTGATGCTGAGATAATGTTTCCCTCATGGGGGAATCGTGAACTAGGGGACACAGTTTTAAAATAAGGGCTCTCTCATTTAAGATGGAGATAAGGAGGATTTTCTTTTCTGAGGCTGAATTCTCCTCTCCAGCAAGGCTGAGTTAGCCAGATTTTTGATCTACAAAGGAATCAAGGGTTATGGAGGGGCAGGCAAGTAAGTAGGCCACAATCAGATCAGTCATTGAATGGCAGAGCAGGCTCAACGGGCTGAATGGTCTACTACTCCTAATATATCATAGAATTTACAGTGCAGAAGGAGGCCATTTGGCCCATTGAGTCTGCACCGGCACTTGGAAAGAGCACCCCACCCAAGCCCACACCTCCACCCAATCCCTGTAACCCAGTAACCCCACCTAACCTTTTTTGGACACTAAGGGCAATTTATCATGACCAAGCCACCTAACCTGCACATGTTTGGGTTAGGGGAGGAAACCAGAGTACCCGGTGGAAACCCACACAGACACTGGGAGAATGGGCAGACTCCGCACAGACAGTGACCCAAGCTGGAATCGAACCTGGGACCCTGGAGCTGTGAAGCAACTGTGTTAACCACTGTGCTACCGTGCTGCCCCTTCATATAAGAATATGTTCTTATATGTACCTCGCCGACCAGATTAACTGTTCCGTTACCTCTGTTTCTATTACCTTGATGTGTATAAATTGACAGCTTACATTTCATTTTTTAAAAACCCAATTGTTATATTTCAAAAGTAGTTCATCGGCTGTGACCTGCCGAGGATGTGAAAGTTGCTATATAATAGGAAATGCATATTTCTTTAACACAGTTTTTGAATTCATATTTAATTTGATCAAATGGAGAGTGGAATTTTAAATTTAAAAATATTTTCTCCTTAGCTGCATATTCCTAAGCAATCTTGAGCAAGGTAATGGTCAGGGAAGCTACTACTCAACCACTGACAATGGTATACTTGAGGTACCAACAGTTGAGTTTTTCTCTTGTATTATTTTCCAAGCTAGACCACATTAGCTTCAGCCAATGTGACCTCTGAACTTGCATTCACTATGAAAGTATTTAAAAAATATATCCTAAGCAAGGTGAGGTATATTTGTCCTGGGAACTCAGCACTTTTCTATTTCAGATTCCAGAGCTGGTATCAAATACTTTCGGATCTGGAGCGTAACACAGCCAGTTCCAAATTGACGTTTATTTTCCAAAACGATATTTACCCTGATTCGAATTGAAATGTGCATGTGTAGCATTTCCATTTTGGAGTTTAGAGTTGTGTTTCCATTTTGGAGTTTAAGAGTTGTGTGCGTAGGAACTGGGTTCAACCTGACCTACATATTTCATGTAGGAGCTTACAATTGGCAGAATACTTTTAATTCATCTTTTCCTAGATTTGAGCCAGGTTCCAGAACATTTTGCTAACCTTTTGCAGCACCTAATCTATACTAATCCGTGCTTCACTATGCAAGGATGTAGCCTACATCAATGGCTCTTAATATTTAAGATTTTCTATTACTTTTACCATACAGAATTGGGATCAAAATAGTCATTTGGCCAGGCCAAAATTAATTGGGTAGGATTAGTTCCAAAGGCAGTAAAAGTTAACTAGTTCCTGTCCTGGGAACTTTAAAGCTTCAAAACATAAGGTTTTCCAATTGTTATTTCTCCTAGGTTGGCAGCCTCGTTGGTTCATACTGGATAATGGCATACTTTCCTATTATGATTCTCAGGATGATGTTAACAAAGGCAGCAAAGGAAGTATCAAAATGGCTGTATGTGAAATTAAAGGTGAAGAATAACCTATTTCCTAAGTCAAAAGATCATAAGTGAAATTAGTTTATCTTATGTATTTCTTTCCATGATCCGTGTGACAGAATGCTACTGTGGGATCTTCATTTTAGAGTTCTTTAAATTCTGCGTTTTAGAATTTTGGGTGGAATGTCCTAAGCATCAGTTTCATACACACATACTAGAGGTTTATCCCAGAGGATCAAATGTTGATAATTTATCAGATAGCTTGTAGATTGTTGTAGATTGCTAACCTTTTTTATGGAAATCAGAGTACCAATAGTAGTTTATAAATACACATTTCCAAAAATGTTTATTGCACTTGACGTACCACAAGAGCATTTCATAAGTTATTTTTCTTTAAAATCAGTACATCCAACAGACAGCACACGAATGGAGCTGATTATTCCTGGCGAGCAGCATTTCTATGTGAAATCAGTCAATGCTGCTGAAAGGCAGAGATGGTTGGTGGCACTAGGAAGTTCAAAAGCATGTCTGACAGACACCAGGACTAAAAAGGAAAAAGGTAACATTAACTGCAAACAGACTTGTAACACAAATAAAGGCAACTATAAGGTCTCTGTGTAACTTGTTTTCCTGATAAACAGATGTGCAAATAATTGATTTTTTCTGGTCATCCTTGCACTATTTCTTATACCCATTTTAGTGAATGTAACTAGATCTTGAAGCCATTTGGAGGTGATCATATGCAAATGTACAAAGTAAACAAGTAATTGACAGTGCCCACTAACCTCACGCTGATTAGGAAAATAACAGTAAATGGAACAATTATAACCATTTAGATATATGTTGTAGATATATGTTGAAAAACATTAGTTGCACTCTTAAGTTACTGACGTTTATTTTGTAAATTACACTAAGTTGCAAAAAAACCTAACTGACGTTGGTACTGCACTGACTTTCCTTATCAGTCTATTCTAATCGTGTATTTGCTCTTGCTGAACAAACTGATACTGACCTTGTTTGTGTAATTGTGGTAAATTAATCCTTCTGCTCATCTGTAAATTGTGTACTTTTATTTGAATTCTCTAGAAATCAGTGAAACCAATGAGTCTCTCAAAACTAAGATGTCAGAACTTCGATTGTACTGTGACTTATTGATGCAGCAAGTTCAGACAATACAAGAGTCTGTCAAACAAGACCAGCCAAGTTTCTCATCCTCTGCCGAGGTATGATGTATCAGAAGATATACGGATAGGTAGTTTAGCTTTGGTAGACATGCAATTAAATGTCCAACTCTCGGGATATTCAGTGGACTGTTGGGCCATAATTAGAAGTTCCTGAAGTCAAACTCTTTCAGATGGACTGACTATAAAACTGTTTGTCTTTCATTTTTGCTATGTGTAGATCATTCTCCCAGGTCATAGAAATACATAAGAACCCAATATAAATGGGTCATAAGCCCCAAGAGGTTCACGTTAGTGCTCATCATCCATCTGACGAAAAAGGTCTATTCACATTTGGGAACTTGTACCAATATTCCTATATCCACCAATTAAATATAATCTTGAATGTTTGTGCCCTGACTACCATCTCTGGAAATGAATTCAGTAGCTTCACTATTTCTGTGAATATTATACAAAAGAGTAGATGCTCTCTTCTCTTTTTCTGTTTTCTTCATTATCAGGTTAAGGTAAGTGTTTGTCTATATTCCTGCTCGAACTTTATGAATGAATGAACAGTTGCCAGCTCAATCTCTAAAATAAACAAAGGTTGAGTTGTTATTCAAATAATAAGAGTCAGATGAAGTGCTGCTCCATATTACATAACTTATTTAAAAACATTTTGCATGGAATCTATAAATTACGTAAAGCTTTTAGGTTCTTCTAGTTTAGTATTTGGATAACCACAGATACACAACAGCGATCAATAGTGCAGTCTACATTTAAAGTATGTTGTAAAATCTGTATATTTAAATACCATTTTTGTTTGTTTCATAGAACATGAATGAAGCCTCATCCTTGCTCAGTGCCACTTGCAATACCTTCATTACAACTCTTGATGAGTGTATGAAAATAGCCAATGCCAAGTTTAAGCCAGAAATGTTCCAACTTTCTCACACTGATCCACTTGTCTCTCCTGTATCACCAACACCTGTTCAGATGGTTCGGGTATGATACTATTTTTTAAAAAGTACATTAAGTAATGCTTTTGCAATTTGTCTACTGCTATTTCTTGTCAAACTTTGTCTTTTTCATGATTTGCACTGATATAAATTAAGCTGTGATGCAAGCCTAATTTAGATGATTTTCAAAGTGGTAACTTACTTTTTCGATGTTGCAGATGAAACGATCCATTAGTCATCCTGGCACTATTCTTTATGATGGGTAAGGGAAAAGACTTACATTATCAGTTATAGATACAGATTATATTTGGGTATTGGTAATTGTGATCATTTGGTCAACATGGTAGCACTGTTGCTTCACACCGCCTGGGCCCCGGGTTCGATTTCCGCTTGCGGTCACTGTCTGTGCGGAATCTGCATGTTCTCCCCTGTGTGGGTTTGCGCCGGTGCTCCGGTTTCCTCCCACAAGTCCTGAAAGACGTGCTCGCTAGGTGAATTGGACATTCTGAATTCTCCCTCAGTGTACCTGAACGGGCACTGGAGTGTGGCGACTGGGGGATTTTCACAGTAACATTAATGCAGTGTTAATGTAAGCCTACTTGTGACAATAATAAAGATTATTATTATGATGAGACCTTTTTAATATCGCATTTTCTAGCCCAGCAATTCTGATGGTATTGTTACTGGCCCAATATAAATATTATTGATGTAAAATGTGCTGGCAATCAACATTTGCAGTAATGATAAAAGTTCTTAATTCCTCAGCATAGCTACACTCCTACATACACCTGGTCATTGCCAGCACAAAACTGGTTCAATTCATTTGAATGCAAGCAAGGAAGGAACAGGATATCAACACTGTAATGATGTTCAACATCTTAATTTTTAGCTACTAATTAGAACATTTTTATCTTATTGTAGTTATGGGTTTGGACCATATATTATACTGGTTGCCATTGCATCACCATTCAGTACTTTGTAGTTTGAATTTGGATGATTGCATTCCTGAACAATTTTTGTGTTGAAATTAAATGTTGTTTTCAGCAGGAAACTGAACACTAATCACCAAAAGGAAGCAATTATTGTGACACCACATGGCGAAGAACACAGGAGAACATGGGAGTATTCAGGTGCTGAATCATACAGAGATAGTGTTCTTGAACATGCAGAAAGTAAGCAAACAAATAGATCCCTTCTTTGAGAAATCTTAGATGTAGTATTTTTGAATAATCTTGGTAAAGCATGTCCTTTTTATATTTCCAATCAAACATCAATTACTTGTTCAGAAATGTCTCTGACATTGGTGCATTATCAGTCCTCTCTGCAGCTTTGGCACAGTTGATAATGCCAGCTTCTACCAACGCCATTCCTCCATTATCTAGCTCTAGGTGAAACTGCCTTGGTTGGTTCCACTCTCTGAATGCCAATAGAGTGTATCGAACAATGGCTTATTTTCTCACCAATGCACCATCATGCCCTTGTCAATTCTATTCATGTGCTGCCCCTTGCTGAAATCCCCCGCAGGTGCGATGTCAGCTTCCACGCATGCTGATAGCATTCTGCTCTACTGCTACACTGCCTCTAATATTTAGAAATCTATCCAACAACAAAGACATCAAAGCCTGTGGGTCTAGAGCAGGAAAATAGCATTGAGATAGAAGATCAGCCATGATCTAGGTGAATGGCAAAGCAGCCTTGAGCCAAATGGCTGAATCATCCTATTTCTATGTTCCTATATAATGACCCATGTTTTCACAAACTTACTGCTAGGTTATATTGTTGCATGGTTCAGTGTCATGACAGAAGTTTACATTCACTTTAAATTGAATAGAAGCATAACTATTTTGCTTCAGTACTTAGCAGGGCAATAGATGAAGTGAACATTTGCTGTTCATTGGCGTGGCCTTTAAAAATGTTGCCTGGATCATCAATTTGCTGAGTTGATGGCGGGGCGAGTGAATCAGAGGATGCCCACCAACGATATGATGTGGATCCCCCCCCCGCCTGCCTTTTTCTTCAAAGTTTTATACTAAACTGGTCCACAGATGCAAGTTCTAAATTGGGGCAAGATGAATTTTGATGGAATTATATAGGAGCTTGCAAGGGTTGATTCGAGTAGCTTGTTTGAGGGCAAAGGGCCCTCCGGCAAGTGGAAGGCCTTCAATAGTGAAATAGCTCGAGTTCAGGTCACCTGTTAGGGTGAAGGGCAAGGGTGAAGGGCAAGGCTGGCAGGAGTAGGGAACCCTGGCTGACAAAACAAATTGAGGTTGTGGCTAGGAAAAAGGAGGCATGGCTCAGGTACAAGCAGCTGGAATCGAGGGATTCCTGGAGGTGTACACGGGATACAGGAGTATGTTCAAGAAGGAAATTAGGAGGGCAAAATGGGGGCATGAGGTAGCTTTGGCTGAGAGGATTATGGTGAATCCACTAGAGAGAGAATAGGAGCCCTCTAGGACCAAAGTGGACCCGTGTGGAACCGCATGAGATGGGCGAAATTCTCAATGAATATTTCTCTGTCCTTACTGTGGAGAAAGACATGAAGACTTGGGAACCTGGGAAGGTTACTGGCGATATATTGGGGACAGTTCGCATTACAGTAGAGGAGGTGATGGACGTATTAAAATGTATTGTAGCCATCTGGGATGGCCACTTACAAAGGATCCCGGGAAATATGGCCACTTGCAAAGGACCATGGAAAATATGGTCAACCCAGGAATCAGACGCTCCGAGCTTATGTATATTGGCAACTCCGATAACTAGACACAATCGAAACCCCCAGCTACTTTGCATTCTAATGGCCCATTTCCCCAGAACAAAATACCTGTACTCAGGTAGCAGATACAGAAACAGACTCATCGGCGCCACTCCCTTTTGCTCAGGGAGCCCAAAAAGCCAAGGACAATAACCGCTCAGGACACGCCCCGCCATCAAGGCACCTGCCCCTTTATTGGCCAAAATCGAAGGCAGTAATCGGAGCCTGCCGAATTATTGGGTCCAAAGCTAAGGACCGCCCAAAAGAGTGCGAAACCCCAGAAGGATAAAGAGAGTCTCTCTTGGCCCCGGCGCTCGGTCTCTCTTGGCCCCAACCTACGCCTAAAACCAAGTGTAGCATCACGACCAGAAGACAAGTTCAAGACCAACGATCGCTACCAGACAGATGAGCCCCGCAGAAACAAAGTCACTTTTCCAGACCCAGCCATGCAAGATCCGAACCAAGGCCTTGTTCCTCTGTATAAAGCCGGATGCCTGAAGTTAAGTACAGGTTGTTGTAGTGTTAGGTGTAATTTAGCTTGTAGTGTTTTAATTCTTGTGTGTAAATAAACTATCATTGAACTTGAACTAACTAACTGGTTGTTTGGTCTTTGATCGATATCCGGTAAAACCTTGTGGTGGTATCATTTGATACCTGTCGACTCTGAAAAGCAATATCATCATTAATAACTGTCATATCAGTATCCAGTTAAAAAGAGCAACATTATTGGCGTCTCCGGTGCCGATTGGTAACATTATTGGCGACATCTGACGGGACTCGACCTAGAAGTGATTTTGTCACTCCGAGAGAACCCACAAAACTTTGCATTAGAAACCCAATTGAGAAAAGTGAAAGAAACCACAAGTTTACCTGTATCAATCAAATCTCCAAGATTCGGAAGTGTGTATTAACTTGCATGCGTACTAACAGGGATATAAGGTAAACTTGTTCGATTTTGTTGCGTAAAACTATCGGGAGTATTGTGAACCGGAAAATAGCCTCGGCCATACAAGCTGTTTGAATCGCCGCCTTATTCCCCCTGTCCCAAATTAACGACAGGAAAAGAGATAATAGAAGCAACGGCAGCAAAGGCAATGGAACGCCTAATGAAACCGCAGGAACCCGAGGTCGCAGTGACCAGTAGAGCAGAGCAGTGCCCCATATGGGAAGAGGAATTGAGAAAGTATTTGAAGGGGAAAGGATGGCCCCTTTGGTCTGAGTTTTGTTCGAATGAAGAGTCAGGTCCAGGAAGCACAGGACAAACCTGGTGGGACAACCTAACTGAGGTCCATAAAAAGAATGCAGTGAAAGTTCGAAAGACGATGGCAATCATGTCCTGTTTGGCACAATTACGAGGCACAGAGGAGGTCGTGAGGACGCTCCGCAGACAGCTAGTTGAGAAAGAGGAGGAGAATGAGGGAAACTTTAGTGAATGTGAGAAAATTAATGAGCAAATCCAGGAACAGTTGGCAGCTAAAGATAAAGAGATGGCTGATGTCAAACTGGCGCACCAATCTTGTATAGTTCACCTTAGCAGCTTTCAGACCCAGTACGATAAGGCCTACCAAGATACACAGCGCGCAATTATGGTATGAGAAGAGACGGAAAAGCAGGTAGAACAGCTAAAGAAACAATGCGCAGATTTGCAGGCAGCTTTACGACCGCTCCATAGTTCCACAACGGAACAACGACAGAGTACAGGAGATCACGCCAAATGTAGGCAACAACTAGCAAAGTTATAGTCACTGCTTTCAGTGCAAAACGGCTTCAGAGATACCTTTGGATCGAATTTAGATCAGGAGAATGGCCCCAGTTGGCAAGAACTAAATGAAACCGCCCATAGATATGTGGAGGATACAGAAAATCAGAATAGAGCTCCCCAGGCCCTGAAAAGGAAAGCACCCGCACCACCGACTGCACAGGCAGCACCCCCCCACCCCCCATGAATCCAGTCACCACACAGCGCACGTCACAGGATCGCGAGGAGCCCGATTTCTTTTACACCACCCCACTAACCATCACCCAATTGAGAGATGCCTGCGCCAAAATTGAATAATTTGAACCCACAGCAGACCCGCATAATTTCTTTGAGAGAGCACGACAGCAAACAGTTATGTACGGTCTGGACGAACCGGAGGAAGCTAAGCTTATAATCATGAGCCTTGACCCGTCCGTTAGCTCAGCTTTACCAGAACCCCAGAATGTGGGAGGAGGAAGCCTCCAGGAGGTGAAGGCACCTATTTTAGATGCGATTGGATACAACAGAGGAGATCCCGTAGAAGGTTTAAACCGGTGTAGACAAAAGAAGGGAGAGCATCCGAATGCATACGCAGGTCGCCTTTGGATCCATTTTAAAGCGGTATTTGGGGAATTGAACTGCACAACTTAGATAACGACAACGCAACTAAATGGGCTCGTACTTTAGTCTCCCACGTCACAGAAGCAGGTCAAAAAGCCTGTGTAAATTACGGCCCAATAATGCAACGCCCCCCCCCCCCCCCCCCCCCCCCCGAACCAGCAATCGAACGCCCCACCTAGGAACAATGTTAGGCCCATACATAGCATTAGCGCCCGATCAGATAATGCAGTGATTAATAGCACAGATTGACGGTGTTCGGACTCCCCAACGTGGGTCAGCGACACACTCTGGGACAAATCAGGCAGACCAGTAGTCACAGGCATCGTCTGGGGACACCCAGTAGAGTTCCTTTGGGACACAGGAGGGTCCCGCACCACTTTAAACTCCTCCACAATGTTTCAGCGTGACAAATGGCCCACCACAGACACCATCACTCTTAGTAGGTTTACAGGACATGTACAGCAGGGATACATTACGGCCCCCGTAGATATTCAATTCGGCAACATAAACACCAAGCATCCCGTTGTTTTAGTGGACTTGCCCCAAACAGCAGAGCACATTTTAGGAATCGACTTCATGAGTTCACACAACCTTTCCTTTGACCCCGTGAATAAGTGTGTATGGAAAATGGGATGTTACCCGTGCCACGTGATAGCGAGACGAGGAATAGGGAGAGAGAGGAGTTGAACACGTGGCTACAGGGATGGTGCAGGAGGGAGGGTTTCAGATTTCTGGATAATTGGGGCTCATTCTGGGGTCGGTGGGACCTCTACAAACGGGATGGTCTGCACCTGGACCAGAGGGGTACCAGTATTCTGGGGGGGAAATTTGCTAATGCTCTTCGGGAGGGTTTAAACTAGTTCAGCAGGGGCTTGGGAACCTGAATTGTAGCTCCAATATACAGGAGGTTGAGAGTAGTGAGGTCATGAGCAGGGTTTCAAAGTTGCAGGAGTGTACCGGCAGGCAGGAAGGTGGTTTAGAGTGTGTCTTCTTCAATGCCAGGAGCATCCGGAATAAGGTGGGTGAACTTGCGGCATGGGTTGGTACCTGGGACTTCGATGTTGTGGCCATTTCGGAGACATGGATAGAGCAGGGACAGGAATGGTTGTTGCAGGTGCCAGGATTTAGATATTTCAGTAAGCTCAGGGAAGGTGGTAAAAGAGGGGGAGGGGTGGCATTGTTAGTCAAGGACAGTATTACGGTGGCAGAAAGGACGTTTGATGAGGACTCGCCTACTGAGGTAGTATGGGCTGAGGTTAGAAACAGGAAAGGCGAGGTCACCCTGTTAGGGGTTTTCTATAGGCCTCCGAAAAGTTCCAGAGATGTAGAGGAGAGGATTGCAAAGATGATTCTGGATAGGAGCGAAAGCAACAGGGTAATTGTTATGGGGGACTTTAACTTTCCAAATATTGACTGGAAACGCTATAGTTCGAGTACATTAGATGGGTCCGTTTTTGTCCAATGTGTGCAGGAGGGTTTCCTGACACAGTATGTAGATAGGCCAACGAGAGGTGAGGCCATATTGGATTTGGTACTGGGTAATGAACCAGGCCAGGTGTTAGATTTGGAGGTAGGTGAGCACTTTGGTGATAGTGACCACAATTCGATTACGTTTACTTTAGTGATGGTAAGGGATAGGTATATACCGCAGGGCAAGAGTTATATCTGGGGGAAAGGCAATTATGATGCGATGAGGCAAGACTTGGGATACGTCAGATGGAGAGGAAAACTGCAGGGGATGGGCACAATGGAAATGTGGAGCTTGTTCAAGGAACAGCTACTGCGTGTCCTTGATAAGTATGTACCTGTCGGGCAGGGAGGAAGTGGTCGAGTGAGGGAACCGTGGTTTACTAAAGCAGTCGAAACACTTGTCAAGAGGAAGAAGGAGACTTATGTAAAGATGAGACATAAAGGTTCAGTTCGGGCGCTCGAGAGTTACAAGTTAGCTAGGAAGGACCTAAAGAGAGAGCTAAGAAGAGCCGGGAGGGGACATGAGAAGTCTTTGGCAGGTAGGATCAAGGATAACCCTAAAGCTTTCCATAGATATGTCAGGAATAAAATAATGACTAGGGAAAGAGTAGGGCCAGTCAAGGACAGTAGTGGGAAGTTGTGCTTGGAGTCCGAGGAGATAGGAGAGGTGCTAAATGAATATTTTTCGTCCGTATTCACACAGGAAAAAGACAATGTTGTCGAGGAGAATACTGAGATTCAGGCTACTAGACTAGAAGGGCTTGAGGTTCATAAGGAGGAGGTGTTAGTCATTCTGGAAAGTGTGAAAATAGATAAGTCACCTGTGCCGGATGGGATTTATCCTAGGATTCTCTGGGAAGCTAGGGAGGAGATTGCTGAGCCTTTGGCCTTGATCTTTAAGTCATCTTTGTCGACAGGAATAGTGCCAGAAGACTGGAGGATAGCAAATGTTGTCCCCTTGTTCAAGAAGGGGAGTAGAGATAACCCCGGTAATTATAGATCAGTGAGCCTTACTTCTGTTGTGGGAAAAATCTTGGAAAGGTTTATAAGAGATAGGATGTATAATCATCAGGAAAGGAATAATTTGATTAAAGATAGTCAACACGGTTTTGTGAAGGGTAGGTCGTGCCTCACAAACCTTATAGAGTTCTTTGAGAAGGTGACCAAACAGGTGGATGAGGGTAAAGCAGTTGATGTGGTATATATGGATTTCAGTAAAGCGTTTGATAAGTTTCCCCATGGTAGGCTACTGCAGAAAATACGGAGGCATGGGATTCAGGGTGATTTAGCAGTTTGGATCAGAAATTGGCTAGCTGGAAGAAGACAAAGGGTGGTGGTTGATGGGAAATGTTCAGACTGGAGTCCAGTTACTAGTGGTGTACCACAAGGATCTGTTTTGGGGCCACTGCTGTTTGTCATTTTTATAAATGACCTGGAGGAGGGCGTTGAAGGATGGGTGAGTAAATTTGCAGATGACACTAAAGTCGGTGGAGTTGTGGACAGTGCGGAAGGATGTTACAAGTTACAGAGGGTCATAGATAAGCTGCAGCGCTGGGCTGAGAGGTGGCAAATGGTGTTAAATGCAGAAAAGTGTGAGGTGATTCATTTTGGAAGGAATAACAGGAAGACAGAGTACTGGGCTAATGGTAAGATTCTTGGCAGTGTGGATGAGCAGAGAGATCTCGGTGTCCATGTACATAGATCCCTGAAAGTTGCCACCCAGGTTGAGAGGGTTGTTAAGGCGTACGTTGTGTTAGCTTTTATTGGTAGAGTGATTGAGTTTAGGAGCCATGAGGCCATGTTGCAGCTATACAACACTCTGGTGCGGCCGCATTTGGAGTATTGCGTGCAATTCTGGTCGCCGCATTATAGGAAGGATGTGGAAGCATTGGAAAGGGTGCAGAGGCGATTTACCAGAATGTTGCCTGGTATGGAGGGAAGATCTTATGAGGAAAGGCTGAGGGACTTGAGGCTGCTTTCATTAGAGAGAAGAAGGTTAAGAGGTGACTTATTTGAGGCATACAAGATGATCAGAGGATTGGATAGGGTAGACAGTGAGAGCCTTTTTCCTCGGATGGTGATGTCTAGCACGAGGGGACATACATTTAAATTGAGGGGAGATAGATATAAGACAGATGTCAGGGGTAGGTTCTTTACTCAGAGAGTAGTAAGAGCGTGGAATGCCCGGCCTGCAACAGTAGTGGACTCGCCAACACTAAGGACATTCAAATGGTCATTGGATAGACATATGGACAATAAGGGAATAGTGTAGATGGGCTTTAGAGTGGTTTCACAGGTCGGCGCAACATCGAGGGCCGAAGGGCCTGTACTGTGCTGTTATGTTCTATGTTCTAGAACAGCAACAGCCCCAGCCACACTCGCAGTAGGAGACTACGAACATAGAATCTGCTCAATAGGCGACTATTGGTTTGATCCGCAAGCTATTAGTACAGATAAGACAATTAGAGAGGTCCTACGAAAACATAAAGCATCCTTCGCCCAGCACAAGCATGATTGTGGAAAAATTCCGGGAACAGTCACAATTACAGGTCCCGATCCCAAGCTCCAGATGCAATACGGTTTCCCTCAGCAAGCCGAGGGTGAGATTGCAAAAGTTATCAATAGCTTACGAGATCAAGGAGTAATTCGGCCCGTAGCCTCAACAAACAATGCCCCAATTTGGCCCGTAAAGAAACCCGACGGTTCATGCAGATTAACCATTGACTACCGAGAGCTCGACAAAGTCACCCCATTAGCAGCCCCCACTGTTGCCACGAGTCCCGAAACCATGCTCAAGCAGGGAGTACAAGCAAAGTACTTTACAGTGCTGGACATTAGCAATGGCTTCTTGTCCATTCCCTTAGATAAGGCCTGTCAATACAAGTTTGCGTTCACATTTCAAGGGCAGCAGTATACGTGGACATGCCTCCCGCAAGGTTTCCGCAACTCCCCCTCCATTTTCCACCGACAATTGGCCAACAGACTTTCCAAATTTTCCCGCCAGAATGCCTTATTCAGTATGTGGATGACTTACTCCTACAGACGGACACAAAGGAAGAGCATGTTAAGCTTCTTTCAGAATTGCTAGGTCTCTTACAATCAATTGGATGCAAGGTTAACCCGAATAAAGCCCAGATCCTAAAAGAAAAGGTCCTTTATTTAGGCACCATTATCACCCACAGGAAGAGAGAGATTGAACACAAACGAATGAGTCAATAGTTAAATTGCCCCTGCCCCACAATGTCACTGCACTCCGGTCATTCTTAGGATTAGTTGGATATTATAGGAACCATATAGATGGTTTTGCCACTCTCGGAGCTCAAAAAAAGAACGCCTCATGGGAATGGTTTCCTCAGCACACGGACGCCATCAATGAATTAAAACGTGCCCTAGGCACAGCCCCCGCTTTGCAAGTTCCAGACCCACACTCTCCCTACGCCATAGAAGTAGCGACCACCGACCGAACCCTATCAACAGTACTCCTACAGGAAAGACATGACCGCTTAGGACCCTTAGCTTATGCCTCACGAATTTTGGATCCCGTAGAGCAAAGATTTTCAGCCTGCGAACGGCACTTGCCGTCTTTTGGGCAGTGCAGTATTTTGCATACATCACAGGCCTTAACCCAGTAACGATTTAACCCAGCACATCCCGACGCAGCTATTGTTAGATGGTAGGTTAAAGGATGGTTCAGTCAGCCAGGTTAGAGCAGCTCGCTGGACACTGTTGTTACAAGGAAGGGACAACACAGTTAAACGGACAAAGACCCACACATTTTTAGCGGACAACATGCAGTATGGAGGAACCCCACAAGAGTGCCAGATAATTGTAGCCAAACACCACACAGGACCCTTTATTTCAAAATCACTACCCACACGAGCAGGCATCAGAACACACAATCCCCCGACCACCGATAACTCTTAAAAAATTTATGTAGATGGTTCCTCCACCATTGACAATGGAAAAAGAATAACAGGATGCGGTATTTATGTGGAAGACGTGCAGGGACGCACATTAGAGGAAATATCTTTAAAATTGCCAGGCCATTTAGGATCACAAGCAGCCGAATTAGCAGCAATAGCATATGTAGTGCAGCACCCAGATTCTTTCCCGACCCTCGCAGATATATATTTGGACAGTTTATATGTCTGCAATAGTTTGACAGAATTTCTGCCCCTGTGAGAATCTAGAGGATTCATATCCGCTGATGGTAAACCCCTACCCTCAGTCCCATTATTGAAGCATATTCTTGAGACAGCAAAAGACCGCACATATGGCATAATCAAAGTCAGAAGCCATCATCGTTCCTCCCCACCCGGTAACGTAAAGGCAGACGCTTTAGCCAAGTCAGGATCACGACAAGGTCACATTTGGCAACCCCCCCCGAGAGAGAACCGATACACGCAGTCCAGGTTTCACAGACCAATATCGAAGATTTAGCCCAGGCCCAAAAGGCAGACGACACGCTGAAGCAAGTTTTAGACGGAAATTACCCTGCCCCCTACGACAAATTCAAGGACTCACTGACGGTACAGGACAATATAATTTTAAAGAAAGTAATTTATGTGGTCCCCACCCAGGACAAGAAACCAGGTAATTTGCCAGTTTCATGATAGACACGGACATCAGGGGATAGAAACCACCATTGCCCACTTAAGACCTTTGTGCTGGTGGCCTGATTTAAAAGCAGACGTCACGCATTATGTTGAGAATTGTTTAATCTGCGCACAGAATAATCCTGAAAGCTACACCATGAAAGGACAATGAAGACACACCCAACCTGTTAATGGCCCATGGATGAATTTGCAGCTCGATTACATTGGTCTCTCCTCTCCCCCCCCCCCCCCCCCTGCATAAATGGTTTTAAATATGTGTTGGTAGTAATCGACCCCTTCAGAAAATGGGTGGAAGCATTTCCCTCCAGGATAAACACGGCTAAGGCAACAGCCAAGATCTTAACACAGCAGATATTTACACGCTGGGGATTCCCCCGCAGCATTGAATCAGACCAAGGTTCCCATTTCACCGGCAGAGTAATGCAGAATGTCCTAACGATTTTTGGAATAAAACAAAAATTCCACATTGCTTATCACCCCCAATCCAGCGGTATTGTGGAACGTATGAATCGGACCCTGAAAGCGACTATTAGGAAAAATGGTGCAACAGCATAACACCACATGGGACACATTTCTCCCATTCGTCCTTATGTTTATTAGGAACACAGAGTCAAGTTCCACAGGATTCACCCCCCACACCCTCATGACCGGCTGACCCATGAAAGGAACTGAATATTTATTAGGACTTGATATGGCCAGCCCCACAGTCACCGCCCTCACCCACGAAAAAGCAGTCCAACAACTCATGGAAAATATTAAAGCAGCCCAGCTTGCTGCAGCTGTCCGTCTAGGTACTAGGGAAAAGCAGAGTAAGGCCTGCTTTGATAAAACTGTCCACCCAGTAGAGTATACAGTCGGTCAGTAAGTGATGGCTTCCTGTATAATCCCAGTTCGTTCCTCACCCCTTAATTTGCAGAACCTACTCCATTTCGGATAAAGTGAGCCCCTCTGTGTACAAAATAACGTATGCCAATGAAAAAACTGTTTGGTTCCATATCAACCAGCTTAAAGTTTATGGAACCCAATGTAGCTACTCCCACCACGTCTCCCTAGCAATGGCAGACGATTCCGCCCCGCCCATCGACAACCTAGACATGCCCACCCCCAGTCAGGACAGCACGTCCACGCCCACAGACCCGACCTTGTCTCCGCCCACAGGTACGCCTTTCCATCTTGAGCTTGATTCGGACGACAGCTACAGACCCTGGAACCACGACCAGGATATGTTTGGCCCCCTGTACCCCCTTTCACTGCCACAGCCAGAGCCACCGCCCGACAATGGAAATTTGCCCTTTGCAGCTTCTGCCCCTCATTTGAAATGAAGCCCCCGGTTGGCACCGCGACAACTCTTGTCGATTAGTCAGGAATGACGATTTGGATCCCACGACGGCCCACGCAGCCACGGCACAGAAACGACAGACACGAGTTTGGCAACCGGGAGATGGTGATGACTCGGAGTCTGACTCCCGTTATGGTAACCCTTTCGCGACGCTTTTTGATACGGAACCCTGAGGTGTCCAGATGATGAGAAAAAGGAACCGCATGTGAATTACAGTGTCCTATTTCCTGATGGAACCTGCCCGCTTTCTTTCTTATTGCTACATGGTTTTAATTAATGTCGGCTCGACACAAAATTTCTTGATACAGTTTATTCTTCCGATCTCACGTGGTTTTAATTAATGTCCTGATGTGGAGATGCCGGCGTTGGACTGGGGTGAGCACAGTACGAATTCTTACAACACCAGGTTAAAGTCCAACAGGTTTGTTTCGATGTCACTAGCTTTCGGAACGCTGCTGGATCATCGTGCAACAATCACCAGGCAGGAATGTTCCCTTCCAGTTGGAGAACACTTCAGCAGTCAAGGGCATTCAGCCTCTGATCTCCGGGTAAGCATTCTCCAAGGCGGCCTTCAGGACGCGCGACAACGCAGAATCGCCGAGCAGAAACTTATAGCCAAGTTCCGCACACATGAGTGCGGCCTCAACCGGGACCTGGGATTCATGTCACATTACATTCATCCCCCACCATCTGGCCTGCAAAATCCTACCAACTGTCCTGGCTTGATGCAATTCACACCTCTTTAACCTGGGGTTACCCCATCTCTGGATCTGTAAAGATTTAATCACCTGCTAATGCTCGCATTCCTAGCATCGTTTGGCATCTTTGAATTTGTCTATATATGTGTTTCTGGAACATACCTCTTCATTCACCTGAGGAAGGAGCAGCGCTCCGAAAGCTAGTGACATCGAAACAAACCTGTTGGACTTTAACCTGGTGTTGTAAGAATTCGTACTTAATTAATGTCGGCCAGTTACAAAATTTCTTGATGCAGTCATGGTTACTCTTACGCCATTTACTGCCCAATGACTGTTAAAGGAACAAATTGTGGGATCATATATGTTACAAATTCTTTCTGCTCATTCGGTCACCCAGGTAGGAAGTAACGGCACTAATCCCCGCCCTGCATCCGGTCAGCCAAGCTTGGGTAGTGGAGCAACGGCACTGATCACCGCCCTAGCTGGGGAATCCCACCCATTCTTGCCCTGCTGCGGCCCACACGCACCTCATGCTTCGATCACTTCAAATAATCTGGAAAGGTTCTTTACACTCCTTACTGTCCTTGGCAGGTCTTGTTGCTAACTTTGGTTGGCTCTTAGTTTGTTGTCCATTGTGTCTTTACTTAATTTGCTCTGTTTCTATAACCTTTGCTCTAGAGTCTCCAGGTATCTATGATACCACCACAAGGTTCAAGTTCAAGTACTGATCAATAACTCACTACACCAGTTAGTAAGTTTCAAATCAAAACACATTTATTATACACAGTCCATCACTACTCATGCATAAAACTCTACTTACTAGACTATCTCTAACACTAAACGGCCGATACTTAGCTTTGGAACTGGTATGGACTGGTAGCTAGGAGCGCCTATCTCGCAGCGTGCGTTGACTGGAGACTTACTTGGTTGTTGCGGCAGCTAGGCAGTTCACTGTCAAGGGTTGTTTCGAGCTGCTGAGTGACCCTGCCAAGAAGGACAAATTGAACTTGGGGACTCTACTTTATAGTCCCCAGGGGCTTCGCGCCGTTCGGGGCGGACCCCGTATCTGGTTCCAAGTGATTGGACTATGTTCCGATCACTTTGATCGATTTCTCCAATACTGGAGCCGTTCCCTGATGGCTGGGCGGTTCCTGAGTGTCCGTTGGCCTTCCTTTGTCTTGGCTCCTGTTGGCGCTGAGGAGTCTGGCTTGGCCTTATTTACCTTAAATGTTTCCATTGTTCCCGGGGATCGCTCATTAATATGCAGATGGCTGTTGGTTTCAGTGCTGTTTGGGTTTCTGCAATTTTTAATACACAGGAAACTTTGCACCTGCTAGTTTGTCCTGGCTTGACTGAGTTTCCCTGCATTCTTTGCGGATCTCCATTTTAAGTCGGGAAGTGGCCAACCCAGGTGGCTCCAGTCTTTGTTCCCCCTTATCTGCTCTTTAGTGTGGTTTAAAGAATGCCTTTTGCCACAACCTGTACACTCAACTCTTTACCTTCCGCGACTCTTTGGTAGCTACCCCAACTGCTGTTTACATGCTTGACACACTTGGTTGTTACACATTTGCTGCTATACGTGAACTACCTCTGGACCCTGGACGGAGAAATTGTCCGCCCACTCACCACATCGACCACAAACTGCGGGATTCCTTAAACAGAATTTCTTTTTCAGATATCTTGTCTCTAAAATGGTTATTTAAAAAAAAAAAAAAATGAGGGAGTCACACGTGGTGACGATTCTAATGGGTAATTGAAGTTGAAGAGAGAAAGGCAAACAAAACAAGATGTTAACCAACGATAATAACATATTATACTTGCACCGTCAGGAATATACGAAGAACCAAGAACAAAAAGACAAGATGAAGACAGGACTGATGGCCTCCATTGTGATCATCGCTGGACTCCTACAAATGTGCGCGTTGACAGCCTTTGTACCCCACACCACACCGGCCCCGGACATGACCATATAATATGAGACCCCTAGCCTGGATGCCACACCTCACATGAAAATAAACACTGATGTGAAAACATTGTAAAATGGTATTCCCTTTCCTATACAGTAGAAGCCCTTTTGGTAATAGCAATACTCTGCAGTGTCGTTCAGACACTTAGACTCCGCAAATGGCGAAGGAGAGCCTCCCGCTCCCCGATGTACACACTCCGAGCCCCTTTCCTTGGAATCCAACAAACCCCATAAACCTCATAAACATTTTGCACTGACAAAATAAAACAATTGTACTTTTTCTATGACTGTAATAGATTAATTAGCGATGTGATGCTGCTGTTTATTTCTTAATTTTTGTATTGTACATAAGTTCCTTTTTGATATTTGCCAGCAGCATGAGAGTAGCTTAGGTAATGATAGTTAGAGGTTCCCTTGTGTAAATAAGTTAAATGTGTAATGATTAAATGGTTTATAGTGGTCCCTTAGAGTTTATGAATTTTTGATGTGTTGATAAAATTAGGTAAATGCTCCAAAAACATAGGACAGAGTAGTGTAGAATCTGTCCTTGACCAAGGGTAACCAGCACACCAAGGACGGATGAGGATCAACAGTGTGATCGACCACGCTTCGCGTTCAGGATCAAAAGGATGGGATGTAGCCACCTGGGATGGCCGTGACAAAGGATCCCGGGAAATCTGGCCACCTGCAAATGACCATGGGAAATATGGTCAACCCAGGATTCAGACGCTCAAGAGCTTATGTATATTGGCAACTCGGATAACTAGACGCTATCGAAACCCCCAGCTACTTTGCATTCTAATGGTCCATTTTCCCAGAACAAAAGACCTGTACTCGGGTAACAGATACAGAAACAGACTCATCGGCGCCACTCCCTTTGCTCAGGGATCCCAAAAAGCCACGGTCAATACACCTCTCAGGACACGCCCCGCCATCAAGCCACCCGCCCCTTTATTGGCCAAAATCGAAGGCGGTAATCGAAGCCTGCCGAATTATTGGGTCCAAAGCTGAGGACCGCCCAAAAGAGTGCAAACCCCAGAAGGATAAAGCGAGCCACTGCCATGTGTTCAGTCTCTCTTGGCTCCGGCGCTCGGTCTCAGTTGGCCCCGACCTACGCCTAAAACCAAGTGTAGCATCACGACCAGAAGACCAACGATCGCTACCAGACGGATGAGCCCAGCAGAAACGAAGTCACTTCTCCAGACCCAGCCACGCAAGATCCGAACCGAGGCCTTGTTCCTCTGCATAAAGCCGGATGCCTGAAGTTAAGTACAGGTTGTTGTAGTGTTAGGTGTAATTTAGCTTGTAGTGTTTTATGTTGCATGTCGAAGTAATTCTTGTGTGTAAATAAACTTTCATTGAACTTGAACTAACTAACTAACTGGTTGTTTGGTCTTTGATCGATATCCGGTAAAACATTGTGGTGGTATCATTTGATACCTGTCGACTCTGAAAAGCAATATCATCATTAATAACTGTCATATCAGTATCCAGTTAAAAAGAGCAACGTTATTGGCGTCTCGTAAGAAGGTGGCTAAATCTCCAGGTATATTCAAGAACACTGCGTGAGGCTCGAGAAGAAACTGCGGAAGCCCTCTTTGAGATTTTTGCATCATTGTTAGCCATGGGTGAGGTACCAGAAGACTGGAGGTTAGCAAGTGTTGTGCTCTGATTTAAGAAGGGCTGCAAAGCAAAACCTGGGAATTATAGACCGGTAAGCCTAACATCTGTGGTGGATAAGTTACTGGAGAGGATTCTGAGGGGTGAGATATACAGACATTTGGAAAGACAGGGTTTGATTAGGAGTAGTCAGCACGGTTTTATGCGTGGGAAATCATGCCGTACAAATTTGTTAGAGTTCTTTGATGAAGTGACCAGGAAGGTTGATGAGGGCAAGGGTGGTAGATGTAGTCTATATGGACTCATTAAGGTCTTTGATAAAGTTCCACATTATAGGCTGCCCTGGAAGGTTAGATCACATGGAATCCAGGAAGATCTTGTAAATTGGACATAAAGTTGGCTTGATAGTGGGAAGCAGAGGGTAATGGTGGAAGAATGCTTGTCGGACAGGAGACCTGTGACTAAGGGTGTGCCTCAGGGGTCAGTGCTGACCCATTGCTGTTTGTAATCTTTATCAACGATTTGGATGCAAATGTACAAGGCATGATCAGTAAATTTGCAGATGACACTAAAATAGGTGGTATTGTAGACACTGAGAGGAAGGTTATCAAAAATTGCAGCAGGATCTTGATCAGCTGGGAAGTGGGCCATGAAATGGCAACTGAAGTTCAATACAGTTAAGTATGAGGTGTTGCATTTTGGAAAGTAAAATGAAGGTAGGACTTTCATGGTGAATGGTAGAACCTTCGGGAGTATCGTGGAACAGAGGGACCTTGGTGTTCAGGTGCACGGTTCTCTAAAGATGGAGTTACAGATAGATAGGACAGTGAAGAAGGCTTTTGGTATACTGGCCTTCATCGGTCGGGGCATTGAGTATTGAAGTTGGGGGGTTATGTTGCAGTTATACAGGACGTTGGTGAGGCCGCATCTGCAGTATTGTGTTCATATTTGGTCGCCTTGCTAAAGGAAAGATGTTATTAAACTGGAGAGAGTGCAGAAGAGATTTACAAGGATGTTGCCAGCTCTCAAGGGACTGAGTTATAGGGACTGGCTAGGACCTTTTTATTTGGTGTTTAGGAGACTGAGGGGTGATCTTATAGAGGTGTATAAGATCATGAGAGGCATGGATAGGGTGAATGCACTGTCTTTTTCCCAGGTTTGGGGAATCGAGAACTAGGGGGCATAGGTGTAAGTTAAGAGGGGAAAGAATTAATGGGAACCTGAGGAGCAACTGTTTTACACAGAGGATAGTACAGATATGGAATGAGCTGCCGGTGGAAGTGGTTGAGGCAGATACATTGACAACATTTGGAAGGCATTTTGGACAGATACATGGATAGGAAAGGTCTAGAGGGATATGGGCCAAATGCAGGCAAATGGGGTTAGCTTCGATGGGCTTTTTGGTTGGCATGGACCAGTTTGGGCTGAAGAGCCTGTCTCTGTGTAATAGATTCTATGATTCTATATATGGCAGAAAAAGCCGCCATTGGCATCGGTGACTTCAACGCCACTTTTCCCGCCCGACATCAGAGAAAATATCACCTAATGTTTTCATATGCGGGGAAGAGCATAACTAGAGCCCAACAATGGTAAGCTAACCACCAAGAATTCCAATAGCGAATTCAAAAGGAACATCTTTACCCAAACAGTGGTGATAATGTGGAACTCACTACCACAGGGAATGGTTGAAGTGAAGAGTATACATGCATTCAAGGGGAAGTTATACAACCATACGAGGGTGAAGGAAATAGAGGGTTACAATAGTCGATTTGGACGAGGGTAGATGGGAGGGGGTTCGATGGACATAAATGCTAGCATGGACTTGTCATTGCCAAATGTCTTGTTTCTGTGCTGTACATCCTATGTAATACTATGTAAATCATGAACAAAACCACATAAACATGAACACAGCAAATATCATTTCACAATTTTACAACTCTGCTTTTAGAGTATAATATTTGGAGCTGTTTTTCCTAAAATGGAAATTATATGGTGATTTTGATAGATGTTTAATTTATTTAAGGAAGGGACAGAGTAGAATGTAGCAGACTGTTTACAGTGATTGTGATGTCTAGAATTAGGAAAGATGGGTATAAAAATTAAATGTAAGAAATTTAGTACAGAGAAAATGCAACAATTTTTGAAGATAATGAAACTGGAATGCAAGAGTGATTAAAGGAGAGACCAAGGGCGCAATTCTCCCAAAAAATGACGTGGTGTCATTTTGGGCACGTTTGGCAGTGCGATTCTCGCCAGGTGTTTGGGTGCCATCCAGAGTAGTATTCATCCACACTTGGTGATTTTTTTTTTTGGAGCTTGGAGTTTCGCACTGGTAAATCTCACACTTGGGGTTTCTTTTTGCAGTGAGGAACTGAAGACGCCAGCAAGACCTGCACCTCCGAGATCAGGGAACCCTTTTAAAAAGGGTGCCCAGATCTCAAAGTGAGGTTGAGGGTCCCCCTCCACCCACTGACATCGCGATCCCCCGTAGGCATAGGCAACACCCCCAACTCACGACCCCGGGGAGGCAACACCCCCATCGCTAAAGAGTTGTGTGACACTCTTTTCCCCCCACCCAACCCCCAGGCATGAGGTGACCCTGCCCCACACCAGTCCATCCTTGTGGGCATCAGGGCATTGCACCCTCCCAAGTGAGCATACCAAGCAATAGTGTCGCCGAGGGTAATTCAACCTTTAGGGGGGCCCCCTTACATGCCCCCCCCATTTTCAGCCAACAATCCTTCATACCCCTCCCTTCAAGCCCCTCTTTCAAGGCCATGGCACCCGGGCACTTCCCCTGGCACTGCCAGGATTCCAGGTTGCCACTGCCAGGTTGGCACTGCTGGAACATTGTCAGGGCACTGCCCTGCCCTGTCCTGACCCAACCACCCAGAGCTCCCATGGCCTGCTAGGCACCCCCCCACCGACCTGGCCATAACGCCTGGTCACCATTTGTGGAGACCAGTATTAATTCGCATCTGACTGAGGCCTCGCCTATGCAGCCGCTGACTTCCCGGAGCCGACAGAATGCAGCCTCAAACGAGCTGCGCATATTTAAATGATCAATTTAGATATGGTTATCTGTACCATGCCCATCGAGGTCGTGATCCAGATCGCGCTGGGCATAGCGAGTCAGGTGCATCGTGATCGGATCGGCACCCTGTGTGAAACCCGTTTGGGGGTTTCCGGATGGGCGCTAGGTGCAACGGGTTGGGAAAATCCCGCCCCGACTTAACATTTATGAATAGTTTTGACAAATGATTGAAGGTAAAGATATATGGAAACAGGATTATGTGTAAATTGAACATCAACACTGATTTGTGGGGCTGAACAGGCTGTTTATGTCGTGTAAACAATTTTTTATCTTATGACCCTGTTAATATTCCACCACCACTTCACAACACTGAATGAACACGGGCAGCACAGTGGTTAGCACTGCTGCCTCACAGCACTATGGACCTAGGTTCAATTCTGGCCTCGGGTGACTGTGTGGAGTTTACACTTTCTCCCCGTGTCTGTGTGGGTTTCCTCCGAGTGCTTCTGTTTCCTCCCACTGTTCAGAGATGTGCAGGTTAGGTGGAACGGCCATGATAAATTGCCCCTTAATGTCCACAAGGTTAGGTCAGGTTATGGGGATAGGGTGGAGGCGTGGGCTTAAGTAGGGTGCTCTTTCCAAGAGCTGGTGCAGACTCGATGGGCCGCAAGGCCTCCTTCTGCACTGTAAATTCTAAGATAAAGGCAAAAGTAAAGTCGCCATAGTACCAGATGACCATAGACTGCTTTCCCTTTTGAGCACAGTAAGAAGTCTTTCAACACCAGGTTAAAGTCTAACAAGTTTGTTTCAAATCACTAGCTTTCGGAGCACTGCTCCTTCCTCCGGTGAATCCCTTTTGAGGGGAGAGCTGACTGGTGGTGGTTTAACCTGAGGATCACCACACCTCAGGTGATGGGCAAGGTTGAGAAGGCGGGCCTTCATGAATAACCTCAGAAATTGAACCCGTGCTGCTGGCCTTGTTCTGCATCACAAACTAGCTGTCTAGCCCCACTGAGCTACACCGGCCCATAAAATGTAGGCAAATATCTAATAGTATAGATGCAATTAGGTATACTGTACTTAAAGCGTGCTGCGGTGGATTTAAATTGCACCTGTGATTAATACTCTGAGTCATTGGTCATGTAGGCAGGACTTTCACTGAAACACTGAGGAAACTGACTTGGCCCATCTATGCTTTGCAGTAAGTGCATTTTCTTGGCTCTGTGCAAGGCAAAACTAAACTTTTTTTAAATTTAGAGTAGCCAATTATTTTTCTTTTCCTATTAAGGAGCAATTTAGCGTGGCCAATCCACCTCAGCAGCACATCTTTGGGTTGTGGGGGTGAAACCCACGCAGCCATGGGGAGAATGTGTGAACTCCACAGAGACGGTGACCCAGGGCCGGGATTCGAACCCGGGTCCTCAGCGCCGCAGTCCCAGTGCTAACTACTGTGCCACATGCCATCCTAAAGTGGAGAATTTAACATCTGTTTACTCTCTCATCTGAAGCAAGATATTGGAAGAAAGTATCTCTGAAGGTAAAATGTATCCACTGAACCAAGATTATAAACTTTTATCTTTCAACCATTTACAGAGACTGCTCAGATTTCTTGCAGTTCCTCACCGACTGCAAATGGTGAATTACCTCCAATGACCATTCCAGAAGAAAATATTGCGAACTCAAGAAATAAATTATCTGAGACAGAGAGTCCTTTTGTTGCACTTTCAAGTTGAAAACATGTGAATTAAAATGGATTAAAAAGATGATCACTCCGCTGATATTGCCACGAAGTTACTGCTGGCATTTTGGTATTCCAACAAGGTGAAATGGATCTGAAATTTCCCATTAAATGACTTTCTCTGCACTTTACTACATAAAATCAGAAAACTTGACAAGCTTACCTAATCTGATTTCTATTATATATTTTCAGCAAATTACAACTGTATTTTCTACACTCTATTGTGGAATGTGTTGTTTATTGAACGTCTGGTCTAGAACTTTTCCATACATAGCAAGGTGTCATTAAAGGTTGGTCACAACAGTGAAATGTGATTGGGAAAATAAGGATATAGCACGGGACGGAACACAGCAGTGCTAGGTATGTGCTTTTCTGACTGTTGCCAGGACAGGTTTGATACCGTGAATTGAATCCTTGGGGTGGTCCATGTCCATTGTTTGCATCTATCTATCCACGGGGTATGTGCATTCTGGAGGAATTGCTGTTGATCTTTGTTTAGACCTTTTATTTAATTTTGTTGTTTGTACATTTTGAATGGAATCTTTGTTACATACATCAGTGCTGTACACTGTCTTAGGATGAGGTTTGGATTTTGCTTCATCTTTTCTATTGCAGCCAATTAGTACTGGTTATACCAGAATTCGAATACTTGTAGAAACAGCTTCCTGAACACAACATGGTTAAAACTAACGTGTTCTGCACTATTATAAAATCTTTTGTAAAAGAGACACGAGTAAATTCTTCCCGATTCAAAGTGTATGCAATTTAGCGGAGATGGTAAACGTAGTGTGTTTTACATCCACTAAAAAAAGACTGTGGAAACCCAGAAACAAAATGTTACTAGCAACAATATAGATGTAGTCTTTATATGATCATCTCCAACTGAGGTAAATGGTAGAGCTTTACTTTGAAATTGATGTATCTGAGATAGAAGGTAAAGTGTTATTTTCCAGTGATCAAAAGGAGTTATAGTTCATAACTATTTTCCTTCTTACTGTTTTCCTTCCCTTAACCAGTTGTTTTCTGCTTATTTGCAGAGATTTATCTGGTTGTGCGATTCAAAGCTTTCAAAGTTCTTGCATTTCTTTATCTGTTGCGCCTTTTTTAAGCGGCGAGGACTTAGATATTTCAGAAGAGTAAAATGTAGCTCTCCAAAATATTGTCTAGACTAAGTGCATTTCAATTAGAGAAAAATGTAGTTTAAAAAAATATTTTAGAACGGCAATTCATTTATCAATCAGCCCCCCAAAAATTTCAGTTCAAGAAACCTCTTCTAACTGTTACTTCAGTTGCTTTATCTGTGCCAATTAGTTTTGTTTAATTGTATAGTTTATTCTGCTGATCTGTCTCTTCCAATCAATATTAAAAATGCCATTACAAAAGTGGGGGAGAAATTTCTTATTTTAGCAAACAAGACAAAACAAAATTGTGGACATAATCTCTGTTCTTCTGCATATTAAACTAAAATTCAGATTAATAGCACTCCAGTCTTTTGAGATCACATCTTTCCTCCTTGTCATACTTTTAAGTTATCAAAATATTTGAAGCTGTGATGTGCGTACTTTATCGAATGATTGACAACTAATTTGGATAATATAATCTGAGCAATATGTAAAAATTCCATTTTGGGCATATTAGCACTATCCAAGAATAATATATCCTTGATGTCATAACTCCTTGTGCAAAGTATAGCACTTTAATTTCCAAAACCCTGTAGCAAAGTCCAGAAGTTGCCTAATCTTGGTTCATTAACCAACTCCAGCTTTTAAAGGTCAAGAAAGTATTAAACAAGTAAAAATTCGCATTTACATGTACCAGTAAATAATGGAGTTGATAGAACCAATTGGTTAGATGTAGATGTAAATTGTTAACCATGTCATCATTTTGTGCTGTGTATGTTTTTACATAAATATTAAATGCTGTGAATATTAAGAGTTTGCATGCAAAGTTCTATTGTTAAAGGAACAGAATTTTATATCATGTAGTATCTTTGAAAAGACATTTGTTTGGGTATTTATGCTTAAAATACATGATTTTGCAGCTTGGCCAATAATTTAGTGACTTTATTCAGTGAAAAATTGAGTCTCATGTCAAGATCTCTGGTTTGTGTTGAAGTTAATTGGTCTCCTGCTGAAGCAATGATCAGGGTGGTACAATTGAGCTTGGTATTCTGTGTTGCAGAAGGGAAAATTAATCAGTATTTCAATTACCAACTGCGATCAACCTTGCCTCTCAATTTGTTACCGCACATATGTAGATGAGGGGGAAGATGGAATCAAGCTCAGGTCTGATACCTCCCTCCCCACCGCCCAACCCAATTTTTGTTTTCCACACCTCATGATCAGATAGTCTGTCAACATTGACTGTTTTGGCTCACATGTAAATAATGACCAACTGGACAAGATATTTGATTGAACCCCAAAGCTCGTCATCAGGAAGGGAGGGAAGAAAGTAGATGAGAAAGTTTCCCATTTATTTGTGTATTAAAAGATGTAACACTAAGTTCTATTAGTGACATTTTCCATGATTAATATTTAGAATTGTAGAAAAATTACCACACTTTTTGAATCTTGATGCTTTTCTATAATATAGTTTAACAGTTTAAAGTTCAGAACATTAGATTTGGAGATTTAAAAGATGAATTTCAAAAGGAAAGATTTGTGTAGTGCACTATAGAATAGGCATTTTGAAGTATTATAATCCTAATTAATGGGTAATGCTGAGCCATTAAGATCTCAACATGATTGATTTATAATGTTAACATGTACAATGTTAATTTTGCTTTCAGTGAATGTAAAATAGCTTTCAGGAGATGGAGAATCAGTTTGCCATGTCAGTGTGTCCATTAGGATGTGCTGTTTCAGCATACGACACGGATTTTATTGCTGATAGCTCTCTGCTATTTTTTTAATGACATTTCTTCATATAAACAAATCAAAGTTTTCTGAAAATACTTTTGATCAAGCTTGAAATTTCATTTGCATTGAGAAAATAAAGAGGGAAAACTCATCCCCTCAGAGGGGAATACGCAATCAAAGTTGTTGCTATGCTGAATAGAGGTGATTGAATATTACAAAACTCTATACTGTAATATATTCATATACCTGCTGTTTTGACAATCAATTATGCTAATTGTGATGAACCAGCAGATTAGATCTTTTACATGTTAACAGAACTTGAAGAGAATAATTAGTAATAAGGATCGTGACATTAAATGCTATTCTAATGAATATTTTAATTAAATTTGAGCTCTGGATGTTTATTTAAAGCTAGGTGACTTATGTAGGGGAGTATATTGATTTGCTAGTCAACATTTCAGTCACATTGGTATTCCCAGTGGTGAGATTTATATAATCGGAATAAATATTTGCAATTCTCATTAACTATTGAGCTTTTTTGTAACCGTATAAAGTAATTTAGTAACATTCATAGCAAGTATTTGTTACTAACTACAAAATATTGAATTCTGGATTACTGAACAAGCAAGTCCTAGTAGAACAGTTCTATCAGTAAAGCGCAAATAGCCACTTAAGGAACGTCTCCAATATAGTCACAGCATATATAAGTGAGAATATTTGCCGTGATAAATTTTCTGCTCAAGCCAACTATGTATACCATCCAAAACAACTCCTCATATTGTCTATGTATGTAAACTGAATTAGTCACAAATGGCATATATTTTACCAGTAACCTCTTTGATTGACATTTAATTTGTAGTTATTTTTAAGCAGTTTTGGAAATTGTCCTTTTGAGCATTTACTCACCAGTGCCAAATTCCATCTGAACGCTTTGCTAAGCCAAATTTGATCCTTCATTTTTGATGTGAGCCATTCCAGACTGTATTCAAGTTTTGCATATAAAATAAACCATGCATATAGTATTTAAATATACTGTAAAACAGGTCATGAGTGAATTTAAATTCCTTTAGCCCCCATGCTGACATAAAAGATGGAATACTGAGGATATATTGTGTGGTAAGATGACCCTGCTCTTCAACTCAACATTGAAATTTTGAGATTTAGGAAGTCAGTATATTCAACTATAGCAATGACACCTAGAAAATAAAAGATTAAAATGTGGAAGCATTTTGGTGTCTCTAAACTAAACTATTTCCTGAATTTGAGAAAATACTGAATAGTTATGTTTTAAGATTGGTACAAATATTTAAGTATTGCTCTTTAATGATTTCAGCAAAACAGGAATGTATTAATCAATGCAACCAAAAATCTATTAATCCTTTGTTACAAGAAGACATCTGAATATCTTACAACAGAATGCAGAATGATTTAGAAATACTTTTTAAACTGAGAAATGATATCATGTTGGATAGTTTAAATACTGCAGCTCTATTCATTGACCAACTGAGACCTGGGTCAATTAGCCAATGCTTTTAACTTTCACAAGTATTAAAAAACTACCAGATGTGATTGCCAGAAGAGGGGCTGGATTCTCCGCTGCATTGTCAGTGCACCCGTGCCCGGGATTTCCCGACAGCGTGGGGCTACCCACAATGGGAAAACCTATTGGTTGGCTGGCGGGTCGGAGAATCTCGCCGCCGGTGGGAGCGCAGGGAAGGAGAATCCTGCCTGAGATATGTACTGCAGTTTTGTATGTTTGGATGGATACATGATGCATTGTTCAATTGTGATTAACATTTTTTGTAGTTCCAATTTCTCTCTAAATAAAATCAAGCAAGTTGTTTTGTTTAACCAATTCGACAAAAAATTACATTCAGATGTATTAACTAGTTTTTTTTTTATAACTAAAGAAAATATAATTGAATTATATGTATAGACACTGAAGGGAATATTTTAACTTAAGATTCTTTGTATACTTTATTGAAAGTTTTAATTGTCCATAACACTGAAAACATGATCTGTATTGTAAGAATAAAAACTTGTGCTATTGCTACTTCGTCTAATGTTTCTTACCTTGCTCCTTAACTGAATTTTAATTGATCAAATAAAATGGGAAAAGATTCCTGAGACTGCAGAGCTGGTATATTTGTGCACAATGAGCAATAGTCAGTGATGGACCTAATTTTGAGTATGAAAGTCCTAAATATAGGGATTTCACAAATATTGCTATTCTTAAAATTGAAGACTAGTGGTTTAATAACAAGAGGTTTAACGATGTCCTAACTCGCTAAATTGTACAGTACAGCAAAGATGATTGTCAGCACCAATACTCAACATCCGACTCCCTTCTGTTCCAAAAAAAATGTTTGGTGGTGACACGCCTTCAGTATTCTCATTCAGTATGTGGATGGACCGACTAGAGAGGGGGCAAAACTTGACCTCGTCTTGGGAAATAAGGAAGGGCAAGTGATAGAAGTGCTAGTGAGGGATCACTTTGGGACAAGTGACCATAATTCCATTAGTTTTAAGATAGCTATGGAGAATGATAGGTCTGGCCCAAGAGTTAAAATTCTTAATTGGGGCAAGGCCAATTTTGATGGTATCAGACAGGAACTTGCAGAGGTAGATTGGGGGAGACTATTGGCAGACAAAGGGACGGCTGGTAAATGGGAGGCTTTTAAAAATGTGTTAACCAGGGTGCAGGGTAAGCACATTCCCTTTTGAGTGAAGGGCAAGGCTGGTAGAAGTAGGGAACCCTGGATGACTCGAGATATTGAGACTCTGGTCAAAAAGAAGAAGGAGGCATATGACGTACATAAGCAACTGGGATAAAGTAGATCCCTTGAAGAGTATAGAGATTGTCGAAATAGAGTTAAGAGGGAAATCAGGAGGGCAAAAAGGGGACATGAAATTGCTTTGGCAAATAATGCAAGGGAGAATCCAAAGAGATTCTACAGATACATAAAGGGGAAAAGAGTAACTAGGGACAGAGTAGGGCCTCTTAAGGATCAACAAGGGCATCTATGTGCAGAGCCACAAGAGTTGGGTGAGATCCTGAATGAATATTTCTCATCGGTATTCACGGTGGAGAAAGGCATGGATGTTAGGAAACTAAGGGAAATAAATAGTGATGTCTTGAGAAGTGTGCATATTACAGAGGAGGAGGTGCTGGAAGTCTTAAAGCGCATCAAGGTAGATAAATCCCCGGGACCTGATGAAATGTATCCCAGGATGTTGTGGGAGGCTAGGGAGGAAATTGCGGGTCCCCTAACCGAGATATTTGAATCATCGGCAGCCACAGGTGAGGTGCCTGAAGATTGGAGAGTGGCGAATGTTGTGCCCTTGTTTAAGAAGGGCAGCAGGGAAAAGCCTGGGAACTACAGACCGGTGAGCCTAACGTCTGTAGTAGGTAAGTTGCTAGAAGGTATTCTGAGAGACAGGATCTACAAGCATTTAGAGAGGCAAGGACTGATTCGGGGCAGTCAGCATGGCTTTGTGCGTGGAAAATCATGTCTCACAAATTTGATTGAGTTTTTTGAGGGAGTGACCAAGAAGGTAGATGAGGGCAGTGCAGTAGACGTTGTCTACATGGACTTTAGCAAAGCCTTCGACAAGGTACCGCATGGTAGGTTGTTGCAGAAGGTTAAAGCTCACGGGATCCAGGGTGAGGTTGCCAATTGGATTCAAAATTGGCTGGACGACAGAAGGCAGAGGGTGGTTGTAGAGGGTTGTTTTTCAAACTGGAGGCCTGTGACCAGTGGTGTGCCTCAGGGATCGGTGCTGGGTCCACTGTTATTTGTGATTTATATTAATGATTTGGATGAGAATTTAGGAGGCATGGTTAGTAAGTTTGCAGATGACACCAAGATTGGTGGCACAGTGGATAGTGAAGAAGGTTATCTAGGATTGCAACGGGATCTTGATCAATTAGGCCAGTGGGCCGACGAATGGCAGATGGAGTTTAATTTAGATAAATGTGAGGTGATGCATTTTGGCAGATCGAATCAGGCCAGGACCTACTCAGTTAATGGTATGGCGTTGGGGAGAGTTATAGAACAAAGAGATCTAGGAGTACAGGTTCATAGCTCCTTGAAGGTGGAGTCGCAGGTGGACAGGGTGGTGAAGAAGGCATTCGGCATGCTTGGTTTCATTGGTCAGAACATTGAATATAGGAGTTGGGACGTCTTGTTGAAGTTGTACAAGACATTGGTACGGCCACACTTGGAATACTGTGTGCAGTTCTGGTCACCCTATTATAGAAAGGATATTATTAAACTAGAAAGAGTGCAGAAAAGATTTACTAGGATGTTGCCGGGACTTGATGGTTTGAGTTATAAGGAGAGGCTGGATAGACTGGGACTTTTTTCCCTGGAGCGTAGGAGGCTTAGGGGTGATCTTATAGAGGTCTATAAAATAATGAGGGGCATAGATAAGGTAGATAGTCAACATCTTTTCCCAAAGGTAGGGGAGTCTAAAACTAGAGGGCATAGGTTTAAGGTGAGAGGGGAGAGATTCAGAAGGGCCCAGAGGGGCAATTTCTTCACTCAGAGGGTAGTGAGTGTCTGGAATGGGCTGCCAGAGGTAGTAGTAGAAGCGGGTACAATTGTGTCTTTCAAAAAGCATTTAGATGGTTACATGGGTAAGATGGGAATAGAGGGTTATGGGCCAAGTGCGGGCAACTGGGACTAGCTTAATGGTAAAAACTGGGCGGCATGGACTGGTTGGGCCGAAGGGCCTGTTTCCATGCTGTAAACTTCTATGATTTCTATGATTCTATCTCAAAAGCCCAGGCCTAAATAGTTATGTTTATTTTATTGCTATTTTCTCCCTGAGCACCAAATACATCAGGATTACTTAGAAATAATAGCAATATGCTGTCCTCCCTGATGTGATCGCTTGGGTGTGCACAGATTATTTATTCCAAAACAAACATAAAGAAGAAATGATTAAGGCCCTAGCATTCTGATCCTAGAGTCCTGTGCTTACCAAGGTAGCAAATGCTTGTGGAAACGAAAATACTTTTACTAATGAAGAACTTTCTCAGAAACCTGATTGTGATGGGAGAGAAAGTGACCAAGACATGTGATTTAAATTTATTTTGGTGTGTTGACCTATATTTTTAAATAAATATCACCCAGCTGGCTGAGACTGCTCCTCTGGTTCCATTCTTATCCATCTAATTGTAGCCAGAGTAACAATTGCCAACTGACTACTCCAGCACGGCTACCTCTGTTGCAGCCCGAAGATCCATTCTTGGCTCCCTCTACTTCTCATGGACATGGTGCTCCTTGGCAATTTCATCTGAAAACACAGCCCAAGTTTTCACACACATGCTAACAGCTTCCAGCTCTACTTTGCCACCACCTCAACTCCTCCACTGTCACTAAATTATCAATTTGTAGTAACGAATCAGCAAATATTCCTCCAATTTAATATTGGGCAGACGAAAGCCAATGGGCTGGATTCTCCGTTCTGGGGACTAAGTCCCCACGCCGGCGTGAAAACGGTGGCGTTGCATGACGGAAAAATAGTTGTGAAATAGCCACAGATTCCCCGTTTTGCTCGGGGCTAGCAGGGAGGCTGCGTAGAGCACCCGGCTCTAGCTGCCGATATGCCCCGGAGAACGGCTGGGTCCGTGGGCGCGCATGCGCATGGCAGTGACCTGCAGTGGCCGTGCGTGCTTCGTGGTGGATGCTTTACCCAGTCCACAAATCTGGGTCCTATTCCAAACCACTCCAGCACTGCCATCAAGTACCCCCATTCTACCCGGTCAAACACTTTCTCGGCATTCAATGCCACAGCCACTTCTATTTCCTTCCCCTCTGCCGGTACCATAACCACGTTCAATACCCTCCTAATGTTCGAAAAGAGCTGCCTCCCTCTCACAAACCCCGTCTGATCTTCACCTATCAACTTCGGGAGGCACTCCTCTAGCCTACCTGACAGTACCTTTGTCAATATCTTTGCGTCCACATTTAAAAGTGATATGGGCCTATAATGACCCACACTCCGTCGGATCTTTATCTTTCTTAAGTAACGGAAATCGATGCCTGCCCCAATGTTTGTGGTAACACCCCCTTCCCTATCGCCTCCTCAAACATCCCCACCATCAGAGGGCAGTAGAGCAGAGCTGCTGATTGGTGGTTGCGTTAAAAATTTGCATAAGTGCCTTGCAGTCACTGCATCCAGAAAGTGTAACTGATCAAGACACCCTAGGTGTTCAAATCAAGACAAGCATCTAGCTGAGGGTAGTAGAGCGGAGCTGCTGATTGGCTGTTGTGGGGAAACTTTGCATAAGTGCCTTGCGGTCACTGCATCCAGAAAGTGTACCTGAGCAAGACACCCTAGGTGTTCAAGTCAAGGCAAGCATCCAGCAGAGGGCAGTAGAGCAGAGCTGCTGATTGGCTGTTGCACAGCCTGCAGTGAAGGAGCACGAGGAGAGCGGCGTGGACTCAGTGAAAGAGCGCGAGGAGAGCGGCGGGGTCACAGGATAAAAGAGCTGATTGGCTGGTAAGGAAAGTGCTCCAATTAGCAGTAGCTGGGAAATTTAACTATTCGTGTGTTGGTAAGTATTGTGATTGGTAAGTATCTTTATTCCTTTCACTTATTCATTATTTGATATTATAATTTGTCATCAGTTAAGGTAAAGTGTAAAAATGGCAGGAGATCCCAGACCCATGTTATGCTCCTCGTGCTCAATGTGGGAGTTCAGGGACGCGGCCGATGCCCCGACTCCTTCATGTGCGGGAAGTGTGTCCAGCTGCCGCTCCTGTTAGACCGCATGATGGCTCTGGAGCTGCGGATGGACTCACTTTGGAGCATCAGCGATGCTGAGGAGGTCGTGGATGGCACGTTCAGTGAGTTGGTCACACCGCAGATTAGGATTGGTGAGGGAGACTGGGAATGGGTGACCAAAAAGCAGAGAAAGAGCAGGAAGGCAGTGCAGGTGTCCCCTGCGGTCATCTCCCTCCAAAACAGGTATACCGTTTTGGATACTGTTGGGGAGATGACTCACCAGGGGAAGGCTGTAGTAGCCAGGCTCATGGCGCCGTGACTGGCTCTGCTGCACAGAAGGGTGGGAAAAAGACTGGCAGGGCTATAGTCATAGGGGATTCAATCGTAAGGGGAGTAGACAGGCATTTCTGTGGTCGAAAACGAGACTCCCGAATGGTATGATCCCTCCCGGGTGCACGAGTCAGGGATGTCTCAGATCGGCTGCAGGACATACTGAAGGGGGAGGGTGAACAGCCAGTTGTCGTGCATATAGGCACCAATGATATAGGTACAAAACATGATGAGATCCTACATTCAGAATTTAGGGAGTTAGGAGATAAGTTTAAAAAGTAGGACCTCAAAGGTGATAATCTCAGGATTGCTACCAGTGCCATGAGACAGTCAGAGTAGAAATTCAAGAATAGTCAGAATGAATACGTGGCTTGAGCGATGGTGCAGGAGGGAGGGGTTCAGAGTTTTGGGACATTGGAACCGGTTCTGGGAGCGGTGGGACCATTACAAATCGGATGGTCTACCCCTGGGCAGGACTGGAACCAATGTCCTAGGGGGTGCTTTTGCTAACACTGTTGGGGAGGTTTTAAACTAATGTGGCAGGGGGATGGGAACCAGATTAGGAAGTTAGAGGTCAGTAAAGAGGCAGCAACTAAAGCCAGTAAGGTACTAGATAATAAACTTAATGTGACTAAGGGGAAGAGTAGACCGGGAAGAGATGAAGAACGCAAAGGGACAGGTGGTCTGAGGTACATTTGTTTCAATGCGAGAAGTGTAGCAGGTAAGTCAGATGAACTTAGGGCTTGGATTAGTACCTGGGAATATGATGTTATTGGTATTACTGAGACTTGGTTGAGGGAAGGGCAAAACTGGCAACTAAATATCCCAGGGTACAGATGCTTCAGGAGGGATAGAGGGAGGTAAAAGGGGTGGAGGAGTTGCATTATTGGTCAGAGATGATATCACAGCTTTGATTAAGGAGGGCACGATGGAGGATTCGAGCACTGAGGCAATATGGGTAGAGCTAAGAAATAGGAAGGGTGCAGTAGCATTGTTGGGACTTTACTACAGGCCTCCCAAAAGCAAGCGTGAAGTAGAGGTACAAATATGTAGACAGATTATTCGAAAAATGTAGGAGCAATAGGGTGGTCGTGATGGGAGATTTTAACTTCCCTAACATTGAATGGGACTCATGTAGTGCTGGAGGCGTAGGTGGAGCAGAATTTGTAAGGAGCATCCAGGAGAGTTTTTTAGAGCGGTATGTAAATAGTCCAACTCGGGAAGGGGCCATACTGGACCTGGTATTGGGGAATGATCCCAGCCAGGTGGGTGAAGTTTCAGTTGGTTATTACTTTGGGAATAGCGATCACAATTCCGTAAGTTTTAGAATACTCATGGACAAAGACGAGAATGGTCCTAAAGGAAGAGTGCTAAATTGCCAAGTATAACAAAATTAGGCAGGAGCTATGGAATGTGGATTGGGAGCAGCTGTTTAAGGGTAAATCCACATTTGAAATGTGGGAGTCTTTTAAGGAAAGGTTGATTAGAGTGCAGGACAGACATGTCCCTGTGAAAATGAGGGATAGAAATGGCAAGATTAGGCAACCATGGATGACGGGTGGAATTGTGAGACGAGCTAAGATGAAAAAGGAAGCATACATAAGATCTAGGCGACTTAAAACTGATGAAGCTTTGGAGAAATATCGGGAAAGTAGGACAAATCTCAAACGCGCAATAAAGAGGGCTAAAAGGGGTCATGAAATATCTTTGGCTAACAGCGTTGAGGAAAATCCCAAAGCCTTTTATTCATATACAAGGAGCAAGAGGGTAACTAGAGAAAGGATTGGCCCACTCAAAAACAAAAGAGGGAATTTATGCGTGGAGTCAGAGGAAATGGGTGAGATTCTTAATGAGTACTTTGCATCGGTATTCACTAAGGAGAGGGACATGACGGATGTTGAGGCTAGGGATGGATGTTTAAATACTCTAGGTCAAATCGGCATAAGGAAGGGGGAGGTTTTGGGTATTCTAAAAGGCATTAAGTTGGACAAGTCCCCAGGTCCAGATGGGATCTATCCCAGGTTACTGAGAGAAGCGAGGGACGAAATAGCTGGGGCCTTAACAGATATCTTTGCAGCATCCTTGAGCATGGGTAAGGTCCCGAAGGACTGGAGAATTGCTAATGTTGTCCCCTTCTTTAAGAAGGGTAGCAGGGATAATCCAGGGAATTATAGACCTGTGAGCTTGACGTCAGTGGTAGGCAAACTGTTGGAGAAGATACTGAGGGATAGGATCTATTCACATTTTGAAGAAAATAGACTTATCAGTGATCGGCAGCATAGTTTTGTGCAGGGAAGGTCATGTCTTACAAACCTAATAGAATTCTTTGAGGAAGTGACAAAGTTAATTGATGAGGGAGGGGCTGTAGATGTCATATACCTGGACTTCAGTAAGGCGTTTGATAAAGTTTCCCATGGCAGGTTGATGGAAAAGGTGAAGTTGTATGGGGCCAGGGTGTACTAGCTAGATGGATAAAGAACTGGCTGGGCAACAGGAGACAGAGTAGTGGTGGAAGGGAGTGTCTCAAAATGGAGAAGGGTGACTAGTGGTGTTCCACAGGGATCCGTGCTCGGATCACTGTTGTTTGTGATTATACATAAATGATCTGGACGAAGGTATAGGTGGTCTGATTAGCAAGTTTGCAGATGATACTAAGATTGGCGGAGTTGCAGATAGCGAGGAGGACTGTCAGAGAATACAGCAAAATATAGATAGATTGGAGAGTGGGGAAGAGAAATGGCAGATGGAGTTCAATCCAGGCAAATGCGAGGTGATGCATTTTGGAAGATCTAATTCAAGAGCGGACTATACGGTCAATGGAAGAGTCCTGGGGAAAATTGATGTACAGAGCGATCTGAGAGTTCAGGTCATATACCTACACCCCTGATCTGCAACCACCTTCTCCATCTGGAACCTTTTGCTGACCATTACCGCTACACCTTGAGCTCTTCCGTCAAATCCAGAATGAAACACCTGACTAACCCAGCTCTTTTTCAGTCTCACTTGCTCCTTCACCCTCGGGTGAGTCTCCTGCAGCATTGCTACATTGGCCGTCAGACTTTTAAAATGCGCCCACATCCTTGACCTCTTGACTGGGCCTCCCAACCCCCTCACGTTCCACGTGACTATCCTAACTGGGGGTCTCTCACCCTCCCCCCCCCCCCCCCCCCGCGCCCTTCTTATCCACCATCATCATACCACCGGGCCCTTCCCCATGAGTCTGACCCGTCCCTTTCCATTATTAACATCGAACCCCTTCCACACCCCAGAATCCCCCCCTGCACTTCCCCTCGAAAAAAATCTCACCCAGTATCGATTCTCCCCCCCCCCCCCCCACTTGCTCGCCTCGTAGGCCCATCGAAACCTGCTATCCGCTCCAATGTCCGCAGCCTTCCTCTCACCTCACCTCCATTCACTAGCTGACTTTAGTTAGCTAGCACGGGTAGTCCCCCTCTCCCCCAAAAGGCATACTTTCCCCTCCCATCCTGTCCCAGAAGAAAAGGAAAAACAATCAAACCCATGCAATTCAATGAAGTAACATATAACTGTTGCAAGAAAAAAAAGGAGCAAAAATGGCAATCAAACCAAACAAAAACTTAAACTCTCTGACAATGTGAAGTCAAGTAAGTTACAATACAGGTCAGTGAAAAGAAAGTTATAACATTTATACATTTTCCAGCTCCCCAATCACGGTCCACAATCTCTCTTCCAGCTCCACTCCTCACTTCTGTCCCAAGCCTTCTGCCTTCATGAACGCCTCAGCCGCCTCCACTGTTTCAAAATAAAAATCTTTGGCGTTGTATGTCACCCTCAGCTTCGCCGGGTACACCATAGCAAATTGCAGTCCCTTGTTGTACAGTGCCGCCTTCACTCAGCTGAACGCTGCTCATCTCTTTGCCAACTCTACCATTATGTCCTGGTAAATCTGAACTCTAGCACCATCCCACTGCACCTCCCGTTTCTGCTTCGCCCAGCTTAACATCTTCTCCTTCATGTGTTATTTATGGCAACAGATAATTACTTCTCTCGGCGGCTCATTGACTTTGGGTTTTGATCTTAACGACCGATGAGCTCGGTCCACTTCATACCGGGAGGGGTCTTCATCCTACCCCATCAACTCCGCCAGCCTCTTAGCAAAGTACTCAGTTGGCCTTGAGCCCTCTGCCCCTTCAGGCAAGCCCACAATTCTCAGATTTTGCCGCCTCGAGCTTTGCTCGGAGTCCTCTGTTGACCTCCACCACCCTCTGTGGTTCGTCTCCCATCGAGGTGAGCTGGTCACTGTGCTGCGACATGGCCTCCTCCACTTCCTTCATCTTTTCACCCTGTTCTCTCACCTCGGCCGATGTCTTTGCCACAGCTACTCTCACCGGGGCGACTGCCTCCTCGACCAATGATCTCAGTGCGACCGCCTTCTCCTTCCTCAACGCCTCCATGTGCCTCGCAAGCTGTTTCTCCAGCTCCACAACCATCACCTTGGTCATCCTTTCCTCTGTAAGTAGTGGAACGCGTCCCCACCAAGCGGTCCAGCATCCGCCATCTTGTCAGCGCTTTTACTGGTCCTCTCCTTTGGCGGCGAACCTGCGATTCTTCCCTTCTTCACAGCTGTTTTTGGCAGCCCTTACCGCATAGTATTTTTCGCCTTCTTTCTACATTCTCGAGATAAATAATAAAATAAATAAACAAAATAAAAAATTTAATTTAAAAACAAATTATAATAAAAATAATTTTAAAAAAAAACTTATTTAAAAAAAATATATTTTTATTAAGGTATTTGAAAATTTTAATATAAATAACATTAACAATGACATCAACATGGTATAATAAACATTTCCACCCCCATCCCAATCTTCACACACCCCAACCATAAAACAACAATCCGGCCCTCTCCCCCCACGCCCCCCCCCCCTTGGAATACTGCATCTGCTGACATTTTAATTTTCCCCGAGAAAGTTGACGAACGGCTGCCACCTCCGGGTGAACCCAACCATTGACCCTCTTAGGGCGAACTTTATTTTCTCGAGACTGAGAAACCCAGCCATGTCACTAACCCAGTTCTCTACACTCGGGAGGGCTTCGAGCCCCTCCACATTAACAAGATCCGTCTCCGGGCTACCAGGGAGGCAAAGGCCAAGACGTCAGCATCTATCGCCCCTGAACTCCCGGCTCTTCCGACACTCCAAAGATTGCTACCTCCGGACTCGGCACCACCCGTGTTTTTAGCACCGTGGACATTGCCTTAGCAAACCCTGCTAAAACCCTCTAAGCTTCGGGCATGCCCAAAACATGTGGACATGATTTGCTGGACTTCCCGCGCACCTCGCACACCTCTCCTACCCTGCTCATCCTAGCCGCTGTCATGTGTGCCCGGTGGACTACCTTAAATTGTATCAGGCTAAGTCTGGCACATGATGAGGAGGTATTAACCCTGCTTAGGGCATCCGCCCATAGACCCGCCTCTTTCTCTCCTCCTAGCTCGTCCTCTCACTTGCCCTTAAGCTCCTCCACCTGAATTTCCTCCACCTCCGAAAGCTCCTGGTAAATATCTGAAACCTTCCCCTCTCCCACCCGGGTACTGGAGACCACTCTATCCTGTACCCCCGTGGCGGCAGCAGCGGAAAGGCCGGCACCTGTTTTCTCAGGAAGTCTCGCACCTGCAAATACCTAAACCCGTTCCATGCTGGCAATTTAAATTTATCCTCCAAGGCTGTCAAGCTGGGAAAGCTCCCATCTATAAATAGATCCCCCATCCTTCTAATTCCTGCCCTTTGCCATCTCTGGACCCCACCATCCAGCCTACCCGGTACAAACCGATGATTATTATAAATCGGGGTCCAAACCAATGCTCCCTCCACTCTCATATCTCCTCAGATTGCCCCAGATTCTCAGAGCCGCTACCACCACCGGACTTGTGGTGTATCGGGCTGGCAAGAACGGAAGAGGTGCCGTTATCAGTGTTCCAAAACTGGTATCTTTGCATGACGCTGCCTCCATCCGCTCTCTTGCTGACCCCTCCCCCACTACCCACTTCCTAATCATGGCTATATTAGTTGCCCAGTAGTAATTGCAGAAGTTCGGCAGCGCCAATCCACCTTCCTCCCAACTGCGCTCCAGCAACACTTCTTCACTCGTGGGGTTTCACCCGCCCACACGAAGCCCGAAGTAACCTTATTCACCAGCTTGAAAAAGGCCTTTGGGATGAAGATGGGGAGGCACTGAAAGACAAACAGAAATCTGGGGAAGACCGTCATTTTCTGTGGGCCCGTATCGAGATTAATTCCCCTCTGACCACTGCCTTCAGAGCTTCCCAAACCGTCGCTGCGGAGACCTCCCCCGTATCATTTGTTTCCAGGTAGTTCTGAATGGACTTAACCCGCCCACAGATTGCTTCGTCCGCGAGCAACCCCACATCCAGTCTCCACAGCGGGCGTTGCCCTCTCTCCACACTAACCCGTAGATCCCCCCAATGCGGGGCATGATCCGACACTGCGATTGCTGAGTACTCAGTATCCACCACCTCTGGTATTAGCGCCCTGCTCAGAACAAAAAAGTTAATGCGAGAGGATACCTTGTGGACATGTGAGAAAAAGGAAAACTCCTTCGCCCTTGGCCATGCAAACCTCCATGGGTCTACTCCCCCCATCTGTTCCATAAACCCCTTCAATTCCTTTGCCGCAGCCGGCCTCCTCACTGTCCTGGATTTTGACCGGTCCAATTCCGGATCAATAACTGTGTTAAAGTCTTCTCCCATGATCAGGTTATGTGACTCTTAAGTCTGGGATCTTACCTAAAACCCGCCTCATAATTTCCACATCGTCCCAATTCGGAGCGATGTTCACGAGTACCACTCGTACCCACTCCAGCTTCCCACTCACCATGATGTACCTACCCCCCATGTCTGACACGATTCTCCCTGCCTCGAATGCCACTCGTTTGTTGATCAAGATCGCTACACTCCTGGTCTTTGAGTCCAGCCCTGGAATACTTGGCTGACCCACCCCTTTCTCAATCTCGTCTGGTCTGTAACCTTTAGGTGTGTCTCTTGTAGCATTGCCACGTCCGCCTTCAGCCCCCTCAAATGCACAAACATGCGAGCCCTCTTGACCGGCCCATTCAGCGCTCTGATGTTCCATGTAATCAGCCTGGTTGGGGGGCTTCCACCACCCCCCCCCCTGCCGACTAGTCATCACACTTTCTGGCCAGCCTTTAGCTCCCCCCCTCCGCCTCCTCGAGCCCCCCCCCCCCCCAGGCATTCGCCGTTCCTGACCTCCCATTTGTCCCCTAGTAACAGTTCCTCCCCTGGCAGCAAAGCAGTCCCCCCCCCCCCCTCCCAGCAACAACACTAGGAACCCAACCCCCCCCCACCCAAGTCAAGCTCCAGCTTCACAGCTGCTCACCCCACATTGCGCTTCCGAGAGTCAGCTGACCCATGCTGACATGCACCCGCCCCTGGCACCAAGCAGTCTGTCTCCCCATTGTTCTCTCCCCCCACTTGGACAAACATATTAAAGCATCACATTCCCCAGTAAGCAAACATCAGAACAAAAAATAGTGAAGAAACAGCCACTTTAGAAAAAAAAAACACCCAAATAACAGAATCAACCCCAAAGACCATCCCCCCTCTAACCAGCTCCCTGCAAGACAAAGTTACCTTTAGCCATCCAAACAGCCCCTTATTACACATAGCACTACTTATACTTATACAGCCCAGCACAACAAATCACCGCCACAGTACTTCTCCACGGCTTCAGTGCCTTTTAATTCACCTCTAGCCTCTTTTCTTTAGTAAAAGTCCATACTTCGTCTGGTGTTTCGAAGTAGAAGTCCCGTTCCTCATGTGTGACCCACAGACGGGCTGGGTACAGCATCCCAAACTTCACCTCCTTCTTAAAGAGGGACGTTTTTGCCCGATTAAACCCAGCTCGCCTCTTGGCCAATCCGCGCCCAGGTCCTGATAAATGCGCAGCTCCCAATTCTCCCACTTGCTGCTCCATTCCTTCTTGGCCCACCGCATAATGTGTTCCTTGTCCAGGAATCGGTGAAAGCGTACCACCATCGCCCTCAGCGGCTCGTTCGCTCGGGGCTTCTTCGTAAGGGCTCTGTGCGCTTTATCCACTTCCAGGGGCCGAGGGAACGCCTCAGCCCCATCAACTTCTCCAACATGTCCGTCACATAAGTCCTTGCACCCGATCCCTCACTGCCTTCAGGGAGTCCAACAATTCTAAGATTATGCCTCCTGGACCTGTTCTCCAGATCCTCCAGATTCTCCTGCATTCTTTTCTGGCGGTCGTTCATCATCTCCACCTTGGTCTCCAGCATGGTTATGTACTCCTCGTGCTCGGACACCTTTTTCTCCACCACCTAGATCGTTCTCCTGTGGGTCTCTTGATTCTACACAACTTGATCAATCGAAGCCTTAATCGGGTCCAACGTGTCCTCCTTCAGCTTGTCGAAGCAATCTTCAAAAAACTGCCCCGTCAACCACTGTGCCATCTCCCCGCGGCCCTTGCTCTCCGCCATGCTTTCCCGCATTGCCTGCTCTGCTCGTGTCTTCCTTATAGGACTTTGTCTTCTCACACGGCCACTTCTGGTCTAATTCTCCATACACCGGAGGGGGATTTCTCCTCACTGTCTCACTCTTCACCGATTTATCCCATAACATCCAAATAAAAACGGGGGAAAAAGGTCAAAACGTCTGTCACAGGCGGGAGCTATCAAATGTGCGACTAACCCCTCCATGGCCGCCACCGGAAGTCCAACTTCTTTTTTAATATAAAATTTTTAAAAAAAAAATCAAAGTTCAAAACATCTCTTCTCCTGGGACTGGACTTCAAACATCCCAAACATTCATTTTCAGCGGGGGGCCACCCGGTGTGTGCTGCTCCCCCTCTACATCTGTGCTGGATTCAGGCCTCGCCTCAGGCCACACTCCTGCCCCGCCGCTTGCTTTGGGCTCGATGCCCCTGCTCCTCCGGTCACGGGGCTCCCCACCGGCTCCAAACGTGCCCGACCCGGCGCCCGTCCCTCAGGCCCCAATGGCCGAAGAAATCATGACTGGCGAAACCACGGGGAAACCCCCGGAAAACACTGAAATGCCACCGACCGGCAGGAGTCTCTCTCCAGAGCGATCGCTCCGCTTGCGCGTGCCACCGGAAGCACTCAGAGATATCTTGATAACCTGGAAAAACTTCAGGATGCCGATAAGGTGCTCCAGGGCGCATTTTATGGTTGAATAAGCCTGGTTATCTGTTCCACATCTCATGCTGCATCATGCATGAATGAAGGAGACAGCCCTGGTCACTAATTCACTAATCAGGGGCGTAATTCTCCGACCCCCCGCCGGGTCGGAGAATGGCCGTTGGCCGCCGTGAATCCCACCCCCGCCCCCGCCGAAGTCTCCGGTACCGGAGATTGGGCGGGGGCGGGAATCGGGCCGCGCCGGTTGGCGGGACACTCCGCTGGATTCTCCGGCCCGGATGGGCCGAAGTCCCGCCCAGGAATTGCCTGTCCCGCCGACGTAAATCAAACCTGGTATTTACCGGCGGGACCAGGCGGCGTGGGCGGGCTCCGGGGTCCTGGGGGGGGGGGGGGGGGGGCACGGGGCGATCTGACCCCGGGGGGTGCCCCCACGGTGGCTTGGCCCGCGATCGGGACCCACTGATCCGCGGGCGGGCCTGTGCCGTGGGGGCACTCTTTCCCTTCCGCCTCCGCTACGGCCTCCACCATAGCGGAGGCGGAAGAGACTCTCCCCACTGCGCATGCGCGGGAAACTGACAGTGGCCGCTGACGCTCCCGCGCATGCGCCGCATTTCCGCGCCAGCTGGCGGGGCAACAAACGCCATTTCCGCCAGCTGGCGGGGCGGAAATCCCTCCGGCGTCGGCCTAGCCCCTCAATGTTGGGGCTAGGCCGCCAAAGATGCGGAGCATTCCGCACCTTTGGGCCGGCGCGATGCCCGTCTGATTGGCGCCGTCTTTGGCGCCAGTCGGCGCACATCCCGCCGTTGGGGGAGAATTTCGCCCCTGATACCTAGCTTTGAGTCTTAAGAGCTCCATGGATTGATTATCACAGCGAGCAAATTCGTGTTCCCCAATTATGTGCCATTGCATAATGGCTACACACCAATAGAATAGAAACTATTTCTATATGTAAAATAAAAGGGGTTGAAGTGACATAAACTGCCTCAGAGGACAAGGGCAGCAGGCACATGGGGAGTGTCATCACCTGTAACTTGCCTTTCAAGTCACACACCATTCTGACTTGGATTTTGTTGCTAACTTTTGCCTTAGTTTAATTGCTCTGTTTTATCACCTTTGCTCTTGAGTCGCCAGGTATCTTTCTGATACCGCCACGTGGTTCAAGTCCGAGTAATGATCAATAATCCAATACACCGCTTAGTAAGATTTAAATCAAAGCACATTTATTATACACCGCAATCAGTACTCGTGTATAAATTCTACGTCTAAGCTACTTCCTACAACTAATAGGCCAAGACTTAACTTGGAACTGGCCCACCAGGTCAGGGAAACGAATGGCCTTTCGTTCGGGTTCTGAGCCTGCGGGATTCGAAGCTGGTACAGATTGGTAGCTAGGAGCGCCTATCTCGTAGCGAGCGTTGAAGTAAGACTTACTCGATATCAGCGATGGCTAGACCGTCAAGGGTTGGTTCGCGTTGCTGAGTGACCCGGTCAGAAGAGAAGTAGAGGGGCAGAGCGCGCAGAGGGCGATTTGAACTTGGACTCTATTCTTATAGTCCCCAGGGGCTTTCCGCTTTTCGGGGCAGACCCTGTACCTGGTTCCAAGTGATTGGACTTTGTCCCAATCACTTGGTTCGATTTTCTCCAATGCTGGAGCGATTCCTTGATCGATGGGCGGTCTTGCGGTGGTCGTTCACCTCCCTTTGTGTAGGCTTCTGCTGGCGCCGACGAATCTGGGTTGGCTTTATGTATCTAAATGTTGCTCATTGTTCCCGGGGATTGCTCATTAATATGCAGATGGCTGGTGTTTTGTTGTGCTGATGGTTACTGGTATCGATCTTGTCTGGCCTTCCCAGAGGTGAATACACAGTCAACCTGCAGCTGCTAGTTTGTGTCCTGTTGGCTGACTTTCCCATCAGCCTTTGCCATTCGCCATTTTAAATCGGGCGTTAGCCATTCTAAATTGGAAGTTAGCCATTTTAATTGGCTACAGCCCTCCTTGTGATCCTAACGCGAAGCGTGATGGATCACATAACTATGTTGCTTTCCATTCACTGACCTGGGGGGGACACTTCCTTCATGGCCTCTGCACTGACCATAGCTATGCAAAAATTTTTAACTAACAATTCTAAGGGCGCTATGTCAAACAGGGACATGCATTACAAAACAATAAACTGGGAACCTCTAACTATTCTTAATACACTACATTCACTTAAACATTTCATTATCCTACCTTCCTCAATCATACAACAAAATCATAGCATTTCATACACAGTCTTTCCTGGCTTGGCAGTCAAGCTTAGGATCATACAATTTGCTCATGAAAAGTTCTTTACATTTCTTTATTTACAATAAACACAAGTGATTGCACTTTATTATAGATCGCGGGGTTCGGGGGGTCTGGTCGTAACCGAACATAAGAGATCTGATCCTATATACCGGGGTTCGAGCGCGGTAGGCTCTCCTTCTCCATTTCCGTAGATGCATAGTCTGCACAATGCAGCAGAGTATCGCTAATGCTAGTAAAGTTTCTTTTTTTTTATAAAATATATTTTATTGAAATTTTTTTTCCCTGAGCAACATTTTTCCCGCTTACAAAACAAGCGAAACGATAACAATAACAAAACAGAAATTTTTAAACTTTTTAACAATAATAATAATAATATACAAGTAACAAAACCTCGTACTCTATTGACCTATACTCAACTAAGCCTCCTCCCCCCCTCCCCCCCCCCCCCCCCCCCCCTCCGCCCTGGGTTGCTGCTGCTGGTCATCTGTCTTCCCTCTAACGTTCCCCTAGGTAGTCGAGAAATGGCTGCCACCTCCTGGTGAACCCTTGAGCCGATCCTCTCAGGGCAAACTTTATCTGCTCCAGTTTAATAAACCCCGCCATATCGTTTACCCAGGCCTCCAGTCCTGGGGGGTTTCGCCTCCTTCCACATGAGTAGGATCCTGCGCCGGGCTACGAGGGACGCAAAGGCCACGACATCGGCCTCTTTCGCCTCCTGCACTCCCGGCTCTTCCGCAACTCCAAATAGAGCTAACCCCCAGCCTGGTTTGACCCGGGCCTTCACCACCTGCGAAATCACTCCCGTCACTCCCTTCCAATACCCTTCCAGTGCCGGGCACGCCCAAAACATATGTGCGTGGTTTGCCGGGCTCCCGCCACACCTCCCACATTTGCCCTCCACTCCAAAGAACCTGCTCAATCTTGCCCCCGTTATATGTGCTCTATGTAGCACCTTAAATTGAATCAGGCTAAGCCTGGCGCATGAGGAAGAGGAATTTACCCTGCTTAGGGCATCAGCCCACATACCCTCCTCTATCTCCTCCCCTAATTCTTCTTCCCACTTTCTTTTTAGTTCGCCCACCGACTCCTCCCCCTCTTCCCTCATCTCTCTATAAATCTCTGACACCTTGCCCTCTCCGACCCACACCCCTGAAAGCACCCTGTTCTGTATCCCCTGTGTCGGGAGCCGCGGAAATTCCCTCACCTGTTGTCTAGTAAACGCCCTCACCTGCATATATCTCAAGAAATTCCCCCGGGGTAACTTATACTTTTCCTCCAGTGCTCCCAAGCTCGCAAAAGTCCCATCTATGAATAAATCTCCCACCTTCCTAATTCCCAACTGGTACCAGCTCTGAAATCCTCCATCCATTCTTCCTGGGGCGAACCTATGGTTGTTCCTGATAGGGGACCCCACCAGGGCTCCCCGCACCCCTCTCTGTCGCCTCCACTGTCCCCATATGTTCAGTGTTGCCGCCACCACCGGGTTCGTGGTGTACTTTTTCGGTGAGAACGGTAGCGGCGCCGTCACCAGCGCCTCTAGACTCGTCCCTTTACAGGACCTTCTCTCCAGCCTTTTCCACGCCGCTCCCTCACCCTCCATCATCCATCTACGTATCATTGCCACATTGGCGGCCCAATAATAATCTCCCAAGTTCGGTAGTGCCAGTCCTCCTCTGTCCCTACTGCGCTGAAGGAACCCCCTCCTTACTCTCGGAACTTTCCCTGCCCACACAAATCTCGTAATGCTCCTATCTATTTTATTAAAAAAGGTCCTGGTGATTAAAATAGGGAGACATTGAAATACAAATAAGAACCTCGGGAGGACCATCATCTTAATTGCTTGCACCCTGCCCGCCAGCGATAAAGGCTGCATGTCCCACCTCTTGAAGTCCTCCTCCATTTGTTCTACCAGCCGTGTCAGATTAAGTCTGTGCATGGTTCCCCAGCACCTAGCGATCTGAATCCCCAAGTATCGGAAGTTTCTTTCCACTTTCCTTAGCGGTAAGCCTTCTATCTCTCTACTCTGGTCCCCTGGATGTATCACATATAATTCACTCTTCCCCATGTTTAACCTATACCCCGAAAATTCCCCGAACCTCCTCAAGATTCGTATAACCTCTATCATCCCCCCCGCTGGGTCCGACACGTATAGCAATAGGTCATCCGCGTATAACGAGACTCGGTGTTCTTCTCCCCCTCTAGTCACCCCTCTCCATTTCCTGGAGTCTCTCAGCGCCATGGCCAGAGGTTCAATTGCCAGCGCAAACAACAATGGAGACAGCGGGCATCCCTGTCTTGTTCCCCTATATAATCGGAAATACTCCGATCTATGTCGACCTGTAACTACACTTGCCGTTGGTGCCCCATAAAGCAGTCTAACCCAGCGAATAAATCCGTTCCCAAACCCAAACCTCCTTAACACTTCCCATAAATACTCCCACTTCACCCTATCAAATGCCTTCTCTGCGTCTATTGCCGCCACTATCTCTGCCTCCCCCTCCACTGAGGGCATCATTATCACCCCTAATAGCCGTCGCACGTTAACATTCAATTGTCTCCCTTTTACGAACCCTGTCTGGTCTTCGTGCACCACTCCTGGGACACAGTCCTCTATCCTCGATGCCAGCACCTTTGCTAGCAGTTTGGCGTCCACGTTCAATAGTGAAATAGGTCTATAGGACCCACACTGCATCGGATCTTTGTCCCTCTTCAAAATTAGCGATTTTGAATCCCCAAGTATCCTTGGCCTCATTGAACGTCCTCGCCAACAACGGGGCCAACAAGTCCACATATTTTCTGTAGAATTCCACCGGGAACCCGTCTGGCCCCGGGGCCTTCCCTGCTTGCATGCTTCCCAGTCCCTTAATAACCTCGTCCACCTCAATCGGCGCCCCCAGGCCTGCCACCGCCTGCTCCTCCACTTTCGGGAACCTCAACTGGTCCAGGAACTGCCGCATCCCCTCCTCTCCCTCTGGGGGCTGAGACCTATACAGTTCTTCATAAAAGGTCTTGAACACCTCATTTATCTTTCCTGCCCTTCGCACAGTGTCTCCCCTTTCATCCCTAATTCCTCCTATCTCCCTCGCTGCTGCCCTCTTTCGCAGTTGGTGCGCCAACAGGCGACTAGCCTTTTCCCCATATTCATACCTCCTCCCCTGTGCCTTCCTCCACAGTACCTCTGCCTTTCTGGTGGTCAGAAGGTCAAACTCGGTCTGGAGTCGTCTCCTCTCCCTGTACAGCTCCTCCTCCGGGGTCTCTGCAAATTCCCTGTCCACCCTTAAAATCTCCCCCAGTAGTCTATCCCTTTCCTTGGCCTCTGTTTTCCTTTTGTGGGCCCCAATAGAAATCAGCTCTCCTCTGACCACCGCTTTTAGTGCTTCCCAGACCACTCCCACAGGGACCTCGCCGTCGTCATTGACCTCCAGGTATCTCTCGATACACCCCCTCACTCTTGCACACACTCCCTCATCCGCCATCAGTCCCACATCTAATCGCCAGAGTGTTCTCTGCTCCCTGTCCTCTCCTACTTCCAGGTCCACCCAATGTGGGGCATGATCCGAAACCGCTATGGCTGAGTATTCAGCTTCTTCCACCCTAGAGATCAACGACCTTCCAAAAACAAAAAAATCTATCCGGGAGTACACTTTATGGACGTGGGAGAAGAAGGAATACTTCCTAGCCCTGAGTCTAAGAAATCGCCATGGATCCACTCCCCCCATTTGGTCCATAAACCCCTTAAGTACCTTGGCCGCTGCCGGCCTTCTTCCAGTCCTTGAGCTGGATCTATCTAGCCCCGGGTCCAGCACCGTATTGAAGTCCCCTCCTAAAATCACATTTCCTGCCTCCAGGTCCGGAATACGCCCCAGCATCCGTCTCATGAACCCCGCATCGTCCCAATTTGGGGCATACACATTAGCCAACACGACCTCCATTCCCTCCAGCCTACCACTCACCATTACATATCTACCTCCACTATCTGCTACGATGGTCTTTGCTTCAAATGCTACCCGTTTCCCCACCAAAATGGCCACCCCTCTGTTCTTTGTGTCCAGTCCTGAGTGGAACACCTGTCCCACCCATCCTTTCCTTAGCCTAACTTGGTCCGCCACCTTTAGGTGCGTCTCTTGGAGCATAACCACGTCTGCCCTTAGTCCTTTCAAATGCGCGAGCGCTCGGGCCCTTTTTATCGGTCCATTCAGGCCTCTCACGTTCCACGTGATCAGCCTCACTGGGGGGCTACCTGCCCCCCTCCCGTGTCGACTAGCCATTACCTTCTCTAGGCCAGTCCCAAATCCCGCCTCCGCGCTCCCGCTCGCTCCCCCAGCGCCGCATTCCGCCCCCGACCACCCTCTCTTTAGCCATTTCCTTTTGGATTTCCGCAGCAGCAACCCAGTTGTCCCCTTATTCCCCCCCCCCCCCCCGCCCCCGTTAGATCCCTATCTAGCTTGATTGCTCCCCCCATATCACTTCCGTAAGTCAGCTGACTTCAACTGACCCCGGCTACTCCTGCTCGCTCCTCGACCCCCCCGGTGTGAGGGAACTCCCATCCGCCTTGCGCCTGTTTTCCCGCCTTATTCTTTCTGGCGCGGGAACATCCCTTTACCTGACCCGCCTCTTATGGCGCAGCTCCCTTTCCCCTCCCCCTCTCCTTCCCCATTCTCCGACTATGTCCCGCCTCCCCCCCTCACCGGCGCCCACATTTCCCCAGTGTCCCCCCCCTTCCCTGTTTACTTCTCGATTAACTTTCACCATCCCATTAACAAAAACAATAATAACAACAATAACAGTTCCCTGCAGCATCAGTCCCTCAGTTCCGGTCCAGTTTCTCTTCATTGATGAAGGACCATGCTTCCTCCGCCGTCTCGAAATAATAGTGTCTCTCCTGATGCGTGACCCATAGTCTTGCCGGCTGCAGCATCCCAAACTTCACCTTCCTTTTGTGCAAAACCTCTTTGGCTCGGTTGAAGCTCGCCCTCCTTCTCGCCACCTCCGCACTCCAATCCTGGTAGATCCTTACCACCGCATTCTCCCATCTGCTACTCCGCACCTTTTTAGCCCATCTCAGGACCTCTTCTCTGTCCTTAAGGCGGTAGAATTGCACGATTATCGCCCTCGGTGGTTCTCCCGCTTTTGGTCTTCTCGCCGGGATCCGATTTGCCCACTCCACCTCCATGGGGCCCGCAGGGGCCTCAGCACCCATCAGTGAGCTCAGCATCTTACTTGCGTACGCTCCACAGTCCACTCCTTCCACACCCTCCGGGAGACCTAGTATCCTAAGGTTCTTCCTTCGCGCTCCATTTTCAAGGGCCTCAATCCTGTCAGCACACTTTTTATGAAGTGCCTCGTGCGTCTGAGTATTGACCGCCAGGCCCAGGACCTCGTCCTGACACCTTCTGCTCCACCACGCGAAGTTCAGTCTCCTGGGTCTTTAAAGTCTCCTTAAGCCCCTCAATTGCCTGTAACAACGGGGTCATTACTAGCAGGTCCACGCATCGTCTCACCACCTCGTCCTGCTCAGGCCCCCATGTCACCTGTGGTTTCTCCGCCGCCATTTTGTTCCACTCCCTCTGACCTTCTGGGTGCAGATTCTTCGGGCTGCAGCCGCCGCCGCCGGTTTTTCCCTCCGTCGTTCGGGGGGGATTCCCTTGCCTCGCGCCTCGCACCGGGTTTTTCGGCCGTCCAAGTCCCCGTTGGGGCTCTTAAAAGAGCCCGAAGTTCCGTCGGAGCTGGAGCCGCCGAAACGTGCGGCTAGCTCATCCCTGCCGCAACCGGAAGTCGCTAGTAAAGTTTCTATTACATAGGACAGGGAGTACCAGTTTATAAACCTGGCACATCAAGATGCTGTAGTGTCGCTGGTGACTGGGCTCTGGGTACTGCGGGAAAGTGAAACATTAACGGCTGGGGGGCTTGAAGTCATGGGGTTCACGTTCACGCGCAACCAAATATCCAAAATCATGAGGGTGATCCGCGTGAAGGAAGTCCTCATGGCTCTTCTCTTTTCTTTTCTTTCTTCTCTTCTCCGGTCCTGGAGCTTCTGGAGTTCTGTGGAAACAAGCATAATGTCTGTAACTATCTTTGTTTAATATCTTGTACGATAGTGTGTCTGTCCTGTAGTGCCAATTACTCCCTTTATAATTGGTCACTATGTGTGACTCCCTCATTTTTTTTTTTCAAAAATCGAATTTTAGGGCAAGACACACTTCCCAATAATGAACCAGTGCGAGCCGTCTCGCAGACTGTGAAATTTACCATCCAAATGTTTCAGGATGTAAATAGCATGTGGTTGGCAACCTAAAGGTTACCTAAACAAAACAAAACTTTTTGAACTGAAAGTGCCAAAATGAGGTGCATATGGGCCGCGACGGGTACGATTTGGATGGAGTGCCGGGTAGGATGGTGACCAATGTCGTGTGTGCTCTACCCGAGTGTAGCTGACCAGAGGGGGGGTTCCCAGGCAGGGCGGGTCCCAAGCCGTTTCTCCACTACCTGAGCAACCGACAAGAACAGGCAAAAAATGTAATCATCGTGGTGGGGCTGCCGTAGTGGTTCTTTCCTTCGAACCAGAAGGGCAGTTACGAACGGGCGCCTGGTTCCTTAACCAGTCTCTGCAGACAAGTTCTCAGAGGTTTCGGCCGAATAGGCGTGGGGCAGTGAGAAAAAAAAATTCTCCTGTCGGACATACAACATTTAACAAACGTACAAACAACATAAAACATTCTGCAGGTTCCATCAGAAAGGACAACACTTCTCCCAAGCGGTTCCTTTTAAAACATCATCGGGACACCTCAGTTCTCGGTTGTGAACAGGGTCGCAAAGGGGTTCTTGGTTTGGGAGTCAGACCTAAGGTCGTCCTCTTCTCCCGGGTGCTACACTCTTGAGTGTATCAGGGCTGAAAGGGCTGCATGGCGTGAGGTGGGGTCGCTCTCGTCGTTGCGGACGAGTCTGAACGAGTTATCTCAGTGCCAGTAATTGGTGTCTAGCTGTGTGGGGACAAAGTCGGGGTCGTCGGTGTGGTTCGGTGGTGGGGTTTATTTAGGAAAGTGATCATGAAGGGATCACTTGAATTGTAGTCGGAATCTCTGGGTGTGGGTCCTGTTGCATGGGGATAGTAGGGAGGCGTGCTGTGGTTATGGTCTGAGTCACAGTTGCTGTCTCTGCTGCTGCAGTCTGTGGGCGTTCCGGGGCGGAGTGTATATTTCGGGGGTGGAGTCGAGGTCGAGTCCGTGGCTGGGCTGGACGTGGTGGGGGTTGGTAGGGTTACGTTGGCTGTGGACGGGGTGTGGTGTGCTGCGTCGAGCATGACGTGGTGTGCGTGGTTCGACTGTGTTCCATATGCCTTCAGCTGGTTTATATGAAACCACGCAGTCTTACCGTTGGGGTACTTTATTTTATAAACGGAAGGGCTTACTTTGTCCGCAATGGAATACGGACCCGAGTATTTTGGTGACAGGAATGTGCTGGGGTTATATACAGAGAGCATAACTTACTGTCCTATACTATACTCAGTCGCATGCACTGTCTTGTCGAAACAAGCCTTGCTCTGTTTCTTCCTTGTGCCCAATTTTACTGCGGCTGCTAGCTGAGCCGTTTTAACATTTTCCACTAATTGTTCTACCGCTTTCTCGTGTGTGAGGGCCGTCACTTCGGGGCTGGTCAAGTCCAAACCTAACAAATATTCTGTGCCTTTCATGGGGCTTCCGGTCATGAGGGTGTGTGGGGTGTAACCTGTGGAAGTAGAAATTGTGTTACGCAAAAACATCAGCGCAAAAGGGAGAACTGAGTCCCAAGTGGTGTTGTTCTGCTGGACCATTTTTCTGAGGGTGGATTTTAGGGTCCGATTCATGCGCTCCACGATACCACTCGACTATGGGTGGTATGCTATGTGGAATTTTTGGGTGATGCCAAATATCGTGAGGACGTTCTGCATGACACGTCCCGTAAAATGGGAGCCTTGGTCAGATTCAATGCTGCCCATCTTGGAGTCCCCGTCTTGTAAAGATGTGGTGGGTCAAAATCTTGGCTGTGGTTTTTGCAGTGTTTGTGCGGGCTGAGAATGCTTCCACCCATTTTGTAAATGTGTCAATTACCACAAGTACATATTTATAGCCATTCCTGCAAGGGGGCAATGGTCCTATAAAGTCAATCTGGAGGTTAGTCCAGGGGCCATTAACGGGTCGGGTGTGACTGAGTTGAGCCTTTTTGGCATATCTATCCGGATTTTTCTGCGCACAGATAAGACAGTTTTCTATGTAATGGTTTACATCCTCCTTTAAATTCGGCCACCAACAAAGCTGCTTGGGATGGGCTGTAGTGGGATCGATTCCCTGATGTCCATGACCGTCATAGTACAAACAAATCAATTGATTCTTGTCCTGTTCAGGAACCACACAAAGGGTGTCTTTTAACACCACACCATCATGTGTGGTCAGTGCATTTCTAAATCTCTCATAGGGAGCTGGATAGTTTCCCTTTACAATCTCCTTGAGATTGCTGTCCTGCTTCTGGGCCTCCACTAGATCCTCGATCTTTGTCTGTGAGACCTGAACTGCATTCACTGGTGCGCTTTCGGGGGGTGCCCAAAAATATCCATGCCTGGAACCTGCTTTAGCCAGTGCGTTGGCTTTTACATTTCCAGGGGGGGAGGAACGATGGTGACTGCGGACTTTGATTATCCCATAAGTCCTGTTCTGGGCTCTTTGTAAAATATGACGGAGCAATGGGGATGAGGGGAGGGGTTTTCCGTCTGCGGAAACAAATCCTCTTGCTTTCCACAGGAGCAGAAATTCCGTGAGGCTATTGCAGACATAGAGGCTGTCCGAGTATATGTCTGCTGGGCTGGGGAAGGAATCTGGGTGCTCAACTACATATGCGATGGCCGCGAGCGCTGCTGCCTGCGCGACTAAGTGTCCGGGTAGTTTTAACGATATTTCTTCGAGGGCGCGTCCCTGCGCGTCCTCGACATAGATACCGCAACCTGTTATGCGTTTCCCATCCAAGACTGTGGAAGATCCATCCACATAGATCTTTATGGGCTCACATGTGTCCGTGTGCTGGGGGCTCTGGGTTGAACTATCTATCTTTCTGGGGGGTGTTTTAGCGATAAAGGGGCCTGTGTTGTGGTGTGGAGAGATAATTTCACATTCATGGGGGGTTCCGGGGTACTGTAAGTTGTCGGCTAAATAGGTCTTTGTCCTTTTAACAGTGATGTCCCGTCCCTGCAAGAGAAGGGTCCATCTGGCTGCTCTTATTTGACTGACTGTACCGTCCTTGAGGCGTCCGTCCAGTAAAAGTTGGGTGAGGGTGTGTTCGGTGAGAATTGTGATGGGGTTCAGTCCGGTAATGTACGAAAAATAGTGGACTGCCCAGAATACAGCGAGCAGGTGCCTCTCACAGGCTGAAAATCCCTGCTCCACAGCATCTAAAATTCTGGAGGCGTAAGCTACAGGCCTTAACTGGTCGTGCCGTTCCTGGAGGAGCACGGCCGAAAGGGTGTGGTTTGTGGTCGCTACCTCTATGGCGTAAGGGGAAAGCGGGTCTGGAACTTGTAGTGTGGGGGCTGCTATGAGTGCCTGTTTTAAAAGAGTCCACAGCATCCGTATGCTGCGGAAGCCGTTCCCAGGGGGCTCCTTTCTTTAGGAGGTCTGAGAGGGGTGCTGCCTTGCTGGCGAAACCGCCAATGTGGTTTCGGCAGTAGCCAACCAGTCCTAAAAACGACCGGAGGGCTGAAGCGTTCTGGGGAAGGGGCAATTTAGCAATCGAGTCAATCCTTTTATGCTCGATCGTGCGCTTACCGTGCGTGATAATTGTTCCCAGATATATCACCTTTGCTTCCAAAATCTGGGACTTTTTGGGGTTGACTTTACAACCGATTGCGTGTAATAGTTCCAGGAGTTCGGACAGAAGCTCAATGTGCTCTTCCTTGGTGTCTGTCTGCAGTAGTAGGTCGTCTACGTACTGGACCAGACATTCGGGGCGAGAGAATTTGGCTGAACCATTTGCCAGCTGTCGGTGGAAAATGGAGGGGGAGTTGTGGAATCCTTGCGGCAGGCATGTCCACGTGTACTGCTGCGCTTAAGGTGAAGGCAAATTTGTACTGGCACGCCTTTGCCAATGGAATGGACCAGAATCCATTACTGACGTCCAAAACCGTAAAGAATCGGGAATTGAGTCCCTGCTTGAGCATGGTCTCGGGACTTGTTGCTACTGCGGGGGCTGCTGCGGGGGTGACTTTGTTGAGTTCCCAGTAATCGATGGTCAGTCTCCATGATCCATCGGGCTTTCTCACTGGCCAAATCGGGGCCTTTTTAGTGGAGGCTACTGATCTAAGTACGCCCTGCTCTAATAAGCTTTCTATTACCTTGGAGATTTCTCCCTCTGCCTCTTGGGGAAATCCGTACTGTTTTTGGGGTCTAGGGTCAGGTCCTGTTACTTGTACGGAGCCAGTCATCCGTCCACAGTCGTGCTTGTGGGTCGCAAATGCTGTCCTGTTCTTTTGCAGAACTGCCCTAACCTGCTTGTCCGTACTAAGCGTGGTCGGGTTGAACCAAAATTTGCCTACTGCGCTAATTTTGTTCATGTACTCTCCTATGTTGAGCGTTGCGGGTGCTCTTGCGGATTTTGGCATCTTCCAGACACACTGGTTGACTGGATCGAATGAAAGGTGGTGAGAATTCATGAAATCGATTCCCAGAATGTGTTCTGCTGTGTGGGGCAGGTCAACTAAAACCACGGGGTGCTTGGTGGTGATGTTACCGATCTGAATGGGTACAGGGGCTGTGATGTGTCCCTGCTGTGAGTGGCCTGTAAAGCCGCTGAGGGTGATCGTGGCTGTAGTGGGCCACGTGTCTTTTTGAAACAGGGTGGAGGGATTTATTGTGGTGCGGGACCCTCCTGTGTCCCAGAGAAATTCGATGGGCTGTCCCCAAATTTTTGCTGCAACTAAAGGTCGTCCGGACCTATCCCAAAGGTTGTCGCAGACCCAACTGCGGGAGCTCGTACACCGTCAATGCGTTCCGGTCAAGTCCGTCTGATCTGAATGGGCGCCAACACTATGAATGGGCTCTGTCTTTTTCTTAATCAGAGTGCCTGTCTGCTGGGCTCTCTGTGGCTTTTTAGGGGCATTGCACTCTCTTGCGAAGTGTCCCAACTGTCCGCAGTTGTAACATTCCTGTGACTTGGGTGGGGGGCTGTTCTTTCCCTCGTTCACCCATGCGGGGTCGTGGTGTGTTGTCTTTACTGCCTGCATATCTGCGCCGGCCTGCTTTTCCTCGGTATTCTGGACTGAGGGTTTACTTTGAACAGATTGCTCCCAAGCGCGGGACAATCTTTTCACTACCCACTTCTCGTTATGGGCCTCCTCTGAGGGATCACAACTCGTACAGGCTTTCTGTCCTGTTTCTGTGGCATGGGAGATAAGGGTGCGGGTCCATTTGGCTATGTTGTCTGGGGACAAATGGGCACGGTCTACATCTCCAAAGACTGCTGCAAAGTGAATCCACAGGCGTCCAGCGAACGCTGTGGGGTGCTCGGATTTCTTTTGCCTACATTTGTTGAGGCCATCTACGGGGTCACCCCGGTTATACCCGATCGCATCCAGGATCGCGGTATGCATTTCTGCAAGGGTGCCTCCTCCTACATTCTGTGAGTCGGGAAGGGCTGCTGCTACTGACGGGTCTAAACTTAAAACGGAGAGCTTTACATGCTCTCGCTCATCCAGGCCGTACATGGTCGCCTGATGCTTAACTGTGGCAAAGAAATGGTGGGGGTCTGAGGTGGGGAGGAACGGTGTGATCTTATCGCACGCGTCCCTTAATTGGGTCACTGTTAAGGGGATGGAATATAGAAATTCCGCATCGTCCGATGTGGCTGTGCGGTGGGTAGTTACAGGGTTCATTGGAGCGTGGACTATCTGCTGTGTGGGGGGTTGGGGAGCTTTTCTCTTTTGTGGCTTTCCCTGCGCACATGTTCCCTGAACATATCTCTGCGCTGTTTCGTTCAATTCTTCCCAATCAGGGCCATCTTCCTGATCTAATCTTTCTCCAAAAGTTTCCTGAAAACCTTTTTGAACAGAAAGCAGTGATTGCAGCTCTGCAATCTGCTTCCGGCACTTTGCGTGGTCTAATGTGCTTTGTCTTTGTTCTGTGGTGGCAGCATGGAGTGCTCTTAATGCTGCCTTGAGGTCACTACACTGTTTTGTAATGCCTCTACCTGTTTTTCCGTTTCTTCTCGTACCAGGACTGCACGTTGCGTGTCCTGATAGGCCTTTTCGTATTGAGACTGGAAACTGCTTACTTTACTTTACAGACAAGACTGGTGAGCCCTTTTGGCGTCATCCACCTCTCCATCTTTTACTGCCAATTTCCTTCTCAAGTCTAAATTCTCCTTTTCTACCTCGCTTACATCGACCTTACTCATCCGATGTATGCCTTCAACTTTTTTCCGGAGCGTCCTAACGACCTCCTCTGTGCCTCGCAATTGTGCCAAGCAGGACACGATTTCCATCGGCTTGCGAGCTTTCCCTCAGCTCTTTTTGTGGATCTCGCTCAGGTTCTCCCACCAAGTATGTCCTATACTCCCGGGACCTTATTCCTCATTATCACAGAAATCATTCCAAAGGGGCCATCCTTTCCCTTTGAGATATTTCCTGATCTCTTCCTCCCAAATGGGACATTGTCCCACTCTACTGCTGCTGGTCGCTGCGACCGCAAATTCCTCGGGGTTCATGAGGTGCTGCATTGCCTGCATTGCCATCTTTCCAATCTGAATGCTTGTTTAAAATTTGGAACAGGGGAGCTAAGGCGGTGCTGTAAATACGGGTACGGCTTTCGCTACTTTCCGATATACAAACTTCCGACAGTTTTGACGCAACAAAAATCTATCAGTTTTACCTTATTGCCCTGTTAGTTACGCATGCATACACACACTTCCGAATTATGACTATTGATCAGAACTGCTTGAACACTTGTGGTTTTCTGTTTCCAATTGGATTTCTAATTCAAATTCTTGGGTTCTCCCGGAGTGGTTTTCCACTTCCAGATCGGGTCCCACCAGAGTCGCCAAATAATGTTGCTAACTTTTGCCTTCGTTTAATTGCTCTGTTTTATCACCTTTGCTCTTGAGTCGCCAGGTATCTTTATGATACCGCCACGTGGTTCAAGTCCGAGTAATGCTCAATAATTCAATACACCGCTTAGTAAGATTTAAATCAAAGCACATTTATTATACACAGCAATCACTACTCATGTATACATTCTATGTCGAAGCTACTTCCTACAACTAACAGGCCAATACTTAACTTGGAACTGGCCCACCAGGTCAGGGAAACAAATGGCCTTTCGTTGAGGTTCTGAGCCTGCGGGATTCGAAGTTGGTACAGATTGGTAGCTAGGAGCGCCTATCTCGTAGTGAGCGTTGAAGTAAGACTTACTCGATATCAGCGATGGCTGGACCGGTCACTGTCAAGGGTTGGTTCGCGTTGCTGAGTGACCCGGTCAGAAGAGAAGCAGAGGGGCAGAGGGCAGAGGGCAGAGAGGATGATTTGAACTTGGACTCTATTCTTATAGTCCCCAGGGGCTTCCCGCCTTTCGGGGCAGACCCTGTACCTGGTTCCAAGTGACTGGACTTTGTCCCAATCACTTGGCTCGATTTCCTCCAATGCTGGAGCGATTCCTTGATCGATGGGCAGTCTTGCGGTGGTCGTTCACCTCCCTTTGTGTAGGCTTCTGCTGGCGTCGACGAGTCTGGGTTGGCTTTATGTATCTAAATGTTGCTCATTGTTCCCGGGGATTGCTCATTAATATGCAGATGGCTGGTGTTTTGTTGTGCTGATGGTTACTCGTATCGATCAAGTCTGGCCTTCCCAGAGGTGAATGCACAGTCAACCTGCAGCTGCTCGTTTGTGTCCTGTTGGCTGACTTTCCCATCAGCCTTTGCCGTTCGCCATTTTAAATCGGGAGTTAGCCATTTTAACTCTTTAGCCACACCTTCATTGCTGGGCCAAAATCATGGGACTGCTCATCTAGTAGCACTGAGGGAGTACTTATATTATATGGATTACAGTGGTTAACGAAGGCTGTCCACTACCTTCAATGATCAGGGATGTGCAATAAGTGCTGCCCTTGGCCACCAACCAACAGAACTGGAGAGCTGTTTGTCTTAGTTTTTCTGTTTCTATTGGAAGAAAATTAACTACGAGGGGAGAGGATTAGTGACCCTGATCCTACAGTGAGATACTAATCTGGCACAGATCACCATATATTATTGAGAAGGTACCAGATGGTTTAAAGCAGTAATTTTCAAACCCACGGTCGCGACCGGCGGGTGGGTCGGGGGCGGGTGTTGTGAGAGTCGCAGGACCATGCGTCCCGGCGTTCCCTGATCGCAGGGCCATGCGTTAGCATTCCCGATCGTGGAAAGAATGCCCAATTGCCGTTCCGCGCATGCATGCCCCCTCAGCAGTGCGCAGATCTGGAGCCCAGTGAGGCAGACCGCTTCCTCCTGACGTCAGCTCGCTGACCCATTAGCAGATTTTTTTTTTTTTTATAAATCGCTGGAGACATCCTGCCTGGAGTGGCAGCAAAGAGCAGGTCACACGCCCCATACGCTGACGTTAGGTGTTGTGGGCGTGAGGTTCCTCCATTTTGTAGCTGCCAGCAGTGCTGGTGTGAACTCTTGGGCCTCTGGTGAACAACCCATGAAGAAGCTGAAAACAGGAACAAAGCAGCATATACGTGAGATATAGGTTATTAATTGTCCAACTGCAAATCAGGATTCAACGTTCATGTGTGTTATATGCAGTAAAACACTGGCAATAGAAAGTTTAAAAATGTCAAAGGCATATGAAGACTAAGCATGGTGAGTTTGAGATCAAACCTCTTTATTTTGTTTAATGGATGTAGTGAGATCTTAAATCATCAGCTGAAGTTATCAGAAATGTAACATTGAATAACAAAGCAAGTAAGATTGTGAGGACTAAGCAGGCTCACCTGCAAATTGAAGGTAAGTGAAAATGGTGGGTCGCGAAAGTCGGCAGACATTGGTTGCGCAGGTTGGCAAAAATGGGACCGAGGCAAAAACATTTGAAAAACAGTGGTTTCAAGCAGTGGTACCAACCTGACTTTCCTGAAGGAGGTCAGCTGGCTAAGTTGTACTTTGACCAGAGACGAGTACAATAAATGCGGGAAACTTGCAGCTTTGAATAAATAGGCTTGCTGGATCAGTTGATCTGTTCCTGTCCACAACTTTCTTTTATTCTTATGATGATTTGAGATGCCAGTTATGGGAACAAGATTCCATGTTACCAGAGTACCTTATATCCTATACTGTCTGTGGGATCAGTGCATGTTGAGTTAAGACCGGAATATAAATTGAAATGATGTTCTGCTGAACATGGGACTTGCTAGCCCTGTACTTTACAAACAAGTGCAAAATTATGAGCATCTCTACATAGGAGGATGACAAAATGCCTAAAATAATCACTCAAAAAAATCTATGTGATGATCTTGTAGATGTAACCAAAATCCTGATAATAACCATGCTCATTCTTGTCAATGAAATTATGTGTAGCGCAGTAACTTCTCAGAAATAGGAATGTCCTGGGATCACAATTAATAAATGTATAGATTTAAATTTGAAACACTCATGACTACTGAAGAAAATGATTCACTTCCATGTAATTTAAATTCAGTAAGGCTATTTTGTAGCAACTGAAGCATTTAGGATAAGAACATTGGAACAGGTGTAGGATATTCAGCCCCTCAATTTTTTCTCCCATTCAATAAGGTTGTGACTGTTGTGTATCTCAATTCAATTTTCCCATCTTGGTGCTGTATTCCTTTACTGAAAACAAATTAGGGAGAGAAATAATACAGAGGGCAGCTGTGACAGAACACAGTCAGACATTATAGACTTATCGAATGAGCATGTTATTGGTAAATTAACTTCAATATAGATACGTGGGAGGTGGGAAGAATAAGGAGATCATGTGCTGGTTGGAAAATAAGTGTCTAAATGTGGTAGAGGGACGGGATATAGATACAAAAATCATTAAATTGGTGATGCAGATTTATGACATAATCAGAAACCACAGAAAAGTTATGTCAAACTTGTGTAGACCCTTGGTTGGACCACACATGGCATACTGTGAAAAGTTCTGTTTGTCATATAACTAAAAGGATATACGGGCACTGGAGAAGGTGAAAGAAAGATTTATTAAGATGATACTAGAACGGAGGTGTTTTATTTATGAGTAAGGATTCAAGAGGCTCTTTTCTCCAGGAAAGATAAAACTGAGGGATAATCCTATATGGTGTTTAAGATTATGAAAGTGTTTGATAGGAGAGACAGAGATAGACAGTTTTCACAGGTGCAAGACAAGGGGCCATGTAAGGTAATCAATAATGTAATGGGGAATTCAGGTATAACTTCTTCACCTCAAAGAATGGTTGGAATGTGGAAAGGCCACCACAAGACGTAAAGTGAAATAGCATAGATGTACTTAAGGGGAAGTTAGATGAATACATGAGCGAGAAAGGCATAGAAGGTTACATTGATGGGGTTAAGTGGAGGGGGAGGGGAACAGGCTTGTTTGGAGTGTTGAACACCTGCATGGACCTGTATGGCTGCATTGACAGTTCATTTGGGATAAAGATTATGCACTGTGAGTTATGTAATTAAGTAACAAAAATGTATCAATCTCAGTTGGGAGATTTTCAATTGATCTAGCCTCAACAGCCCTTTGAGGGAGAGTTCTACATTTCCATTATCCTTTGTGTGAAGAAGTGGAGAGGGAGAAATTATTTCTTTCTACCCTGTCAAATCCTTTAATCATATTAAACACTTCAATCAGATCACCCTTTAATCTTCTGTACTCAAAGGAATATAAGCCTATTCTATGAATCTTGTCTTCATAATTGAATCTCCTTCGGTCCATGTATCATTCACAATGAGGCTGCAAAATATCCATTCTAATTCACTATGCCTAGTGTTAGAAAAGCAAAGGTAGTTTTAAGGGATTTATATTTGTATTGGTAAATGTTAGAAATAAGGTAATTTTAAAAGGGTTTAATTTAATGTTTCTGGAAGGGTAAAACCTATAGTTAAGAGTCATGCAGGACAAAGGTGTTTTTATGTTGGAGTTGGTTTCAATTCCAACTGTGTTTCAATTGTGCTTGGAGGGGGTTACAGCTAGAAGAATAAATAGAAGGGTTGCTTAGCAACTGGGAGCCTTTTAAGATAGGAAAGCCTTTTGATCTTAGTTTAGCTGAATTTGTTTGCTGTTGGAGACAGGACACTAGGGATTGAACATCTCTCAGCTCTGGCAGAAGAAAGACTTGACAGGACAAGAGGCAGACTTCCCAAAGAACCAGATAACCAGGGAATTGGGACATACAGAATGTCTGAAGAATACTGAGGCTAAGACAACAGAGACCAAGGTATTGTTCAGGAGAATTCAAGAGGAAAAGTAAACAAAGTGTTCTGAGTTCAAGAGACAGTTGCAGTAACCAAATTTAAAGTTGGAAAGCAGACTTCATAGGTAAATCAAAAGTTGATGCCATCTTAATAGAGTCTGGAAATGGATAGTTAAATCAATTGTGAAGAGCTCGTACAACAGTCAAGACAAAGAAATCCTAACTGGGAGGTGGTAAAACCTGGATGAGTTGTTAAAAATGGAGCAGAAGCTTTGATTAAGAGAGTAATTTGGAAAACCTGGAGTGGATTTTGATGTGCAAATCGCTGATTGAAAGCATTGTCATGAAAGAGGATTTTGAAGCTTGTATTTAGGATGTGGAGTTTGGAGACTCTCATGTGACAATCATCTGGGGAGATATTGAGGAGAAATCCATAGGCATTCACTTGGAGGTTCAGAGTGGAGAGTGTATTTAACCGCAGCCATCTTGTGTGTTTAAAGGAACATTGTGTGACTTAGACTGTTGTAGCTTAAGATGTTCATCTTAAAATCTCTGTGTATGATAATCCAATTTTTCATGTTTAGTACATGTATTTTTTCTTGCCTCCATGTTTAAAAAAAATAAATGTTATGGTCTTTTGAGCCAGGCTAGTTCCATTCTGGGTTCTTCCCGTCCAGTTATAACACCAACTGGGCTCATAATAGTGGACTAAGGTGTGCTGTCCACAATTGAATGCAGTATTGCAGAAATGTTCAAATCTGAGTTTTATGCAACTGTGGCATAACTTTCATCTCTTGTATCTTAGACTTCTGTGTTAAAGAATTCCATCAGCTTTTTAAATTATTTTGTGCAACTGTCCAATAGTGTTTAGTAATTTTGCTATGTGGATCCTGAAATGTCTCTGTTTTTCCACATTTCCTAAATTCTTACCATTTAGAAAATGCTCATCTATCTTTTTTATGTCCAAAGTGGGTGACTTCACATTTCCCCACATCGAACATCTGCCATAATTTTGCTCTCTCAATGTATCAATATCCCTGTTTACGCTATTTATTATGCCACCTAATTTAGTATCATCAGCCAAAGTGCTGCTCTCGAGCTAAAATATTGATAATTATATAGAAAAGCTAAGGCCCCAATACAAATTTCTGGGAAACTCCATTAGTCACAAACTGCCAATTTTAGTACCTTACTCCGTCTCCTAACTCCTAAATAATATGCTACCGATGTTAATAGGTTGCTTCCAATTCCATATATTTTCATTTTTTTCCTAATAGTCGCTTGTTGGAACCTATTGATTGCCTTCTAGAAGCCCATATAAACAACCCTGAATACTCTCTGATCTACCACCTCCTTACACAAAGGGCCAGACATTGGGCAGGCCCAGAGGGTGGGGGTCTTGATGTAAAGGCCAGAGGGATGCAGACTTTGCGGGGGTGGGAGGAAACATCTGATGTGGAAAGTGAGCCCTTGATGGAGGCACACCCTCCTCTGTTCCCATCCCAAGGCCCGAGAAAGGTGACCAGCTGGGATTCCCCAGCTCCTGATTTCTCTCAGTAGCCTCAAAAGGTCGGGTGGGAAGTGGCCACTTAAGGGCCTCACCTGTCCCACGTACAATTGAGGACAGGTCAGGGGCGGGAAGGCTACATGGGGAATTTTGCATACCCCTCCCGTTTCCCGTTCTACCACCCCCACCCCCACCATAAAGTTTTGCCCAAATGTATGTTTTATCTTCTAGATTTCTGTGAACTGAATTTTTGCATGAATGTTTAAAATTCGGATAAAGGTGTGTGAAGTTACTAGGTTTCTGAACTATTTTGAATGCTTTCTGTTGCTGTGTTATGCTTTTAGTTGATTGAACACAAGAAAAAAAAGAAAGAACTTTTATAGGTGCTGAAGCATGCTTTATTTCACAATCAGAAATACAATTTTACTTTTCTAATTCTCAAGGAGGCTCAATAAAATTAAATAAACACTACTTATTTCTCTAAATTTACTGCACAGGGCATTAAAATGTCAGAGCACAAAGGTTTTTTGTTTCAATGTTGTTAATTTCTGTTATTTATGCCCTTAAAACAGATAACATGAAATAAAATTCTACATTTACCACACAAAGTCAGTGCACCCCAGGGTAAATCTGAACCTCCTTGAGTTAGCACTATTTCCACATAGGAGTACTTGGAACAGTTTGTCCAAATGAGGGTATGGCCAGGTTGATGTATTTTTCATTCAAACTATCCAAGTAGTTACAATGTTGGAAACAGTGCACATTAAAGATGGCAATACAAAGTAATAGCCGCTTGTACTTTGTATTCATAGTTGACCATCTTGTCTGTGTTAAACAGTGATATGACATAGTCAGTTCATTGGCTAAAGTCTTGTGATGTTATTTGCAGGAGGGTATATGTAAATAGCACCACAGACGTAGCCTTCTAATTCCACAAACTTGTATTGCACGTATCTAGGTACTGTGCATAGTTTCGTCTCTTGGGTGTAGGTTGTCTTCAGCAGGGAGCCTCTCTACCTGCTGAGGTATTCTTAGACATCAACATTGTGTTGAGGTGCAAATATTAGTTCCAAGTTGAACAAGGTAGTCGTCCTATTCAAACTTTCCCCTGCCAACTATCAGTTTCAAATGTTCCATTAAAAATTTCATAAAACACAACTTGGTACAAAACTTCCATAACCGTTTAGTTCGGCTATATACAGAATGTACATGTCACAGAAAATGGTTAAAAATTCCTAAATCCATGTGCAATAATCCCATAATGCACAATCTACCATTTGTTTGGATATTGTCTAGTCTGGTATAAATGCACAATGTCAAGTTAGGTAAAAAAATATTAAAAATAATATATACAAGTCAGAAATTCAAGTTCATAACAATTAAGGTATCGATTTTGGAGTTTAATTTATAACGTGTCAGCAGATTCAGATCTTTATACTGATCTAATTTTAATATTTACAGTGGCAGAATCCGATCCAAATTCATTTGTGAGTCTGAGAGTGTAGCGTCCTGCATCATTTTCTTTGACACCTGTGATAATGAGTGTTGTTAGATCATCAGTTGTTTCAATGTGGAATCTGCCACCGTCCTCGTCATCAGAAAGAGGTCTTCCTCCGCGTGACCATTTTACTTCAGGCATAGGATCACCAGAGAAAGCACAGGCAACTGTTAGAACTTTGCCTTTCTCAATAGTGATATCTGATGGTAAAGCTTCAATTTTAGGAGAAGATCCTGTAAAAAAGACAGACAGTAAACAGATTAGTTTTTCTTTTCAGCATGTTGGTACAATTGGATGCAATTAATTTTTATACTTTGGTCATGACTTCATATCACCTTTAGTAATACCAGTTATCATTCTGCCAGTACTTGCTTCCAGTTGACTCATACTAGAATGTTCCATAAAAGAGCTGGAGCTCATTGATAGTTTTGATTCTTTGAAAGATGACATGCTACTCGAAGCCATGCTGGCAAATTTAACTTCGGTCATGCTGCTGCTGGCCTCTTGTTTGGTCATTTGCATTGCCTTGGAAGAAAAGTGTTCCTGTGCCTTCGAAGAGAAATGTTCCTGCATGCTAGCAGAAGCACCAGTGTCCAGAAGTACCATTTTGGAAGGTTCTTCAGTTAGAACTGTGGAGCATAACAAACAGTTGTGATGCATAAATGGCCTCATTTTTAACATATCGGAAAGGTAAAATCATCAAATGATGATCATAACCTGGGTCCTATTAGAGTGTGTTATACATTATTTGCTAATAGATCAAATAAAACATTGAAACATCTGCATCTAGTTTATATTGTAAAAATGTAGATTAATGTTCAAATTATTCAATTAATTGCCAGACTTTTGTTCTACACTGTACTGAAGAAAATCAGGTTCGGGATCAATAAAATGTCAATGGGCGGGATTTTTCACACACCCGCAATGTGTTTCGCGGCAGCGAAGGCAGCCTCCCATTGGCAGGTGGCAGGATCAGAAGATCCCGCCGCTGTCAAGGGACTCTCCTATTTTATGCAATCTCCGCAGCCGAGGGGGGGTTCACTGTTGGCGGAACCGACTGGAAGATCCCGCCAGTGAGAATGGCTGGAAAACTCCGGCCAATGTAAACCAGGTGTACAGAAAATGCAAAGATCATAATAATCAGTGCAATAATTAAGGCACTAGCATACCTAGAACAATTAAAGATGCTGTTGCAGAACATTGTCCATGGAAGTTCTTTGCTGTTACTGTATATTTTCCACTGTCAGAAAGTGCTGCATTCAGAATTTCTAGGGTGTACTTGTTTTTCAACCGACTCACTCTCAAATTCCTTGAAATTGCAATCTGAAATATGAAAAAGTTCCCTTTCATCATAAGCCCAAAGAACATTTACTAAAATAATTTGATTTGGAGAACCACATAAATGAAAAGCAACCGTAAATTAATAAAGTACTTACAGGGTGATTGTCTTTCATCCATTCGACTTCTGGAGAAGGATCTCCTGATATTTCACAAGTAAATGTCACATTTTGTCTTTCATTAACATTTTGGGACTTGGGCTGTGCAGTGAATACCGGAGCATTTGATTGTTTTTTCTTAACTGTTAAATCAAATTGACATTTAACTCTTCCATGCTCAGTTTTTGCTTCACAGGTAATCGTGCCTTCATCTCTGAAGCTGATTTTCTTGATGGTTAAAGTGTGGTCATTTCCAGATACGCCATATCGATAATCTTCTGAATTGATTAGCTCCACGCCATTTGAGACCCATTTCACATCAGAAGCATTTGGTATGCTAGCCTTAAGTATGGCTTTCTGGCCATCTACAGCTGTCATTTGAACCCGTGTGGATGTAATTTCGGTGGATGATGTTTTAAGTTCTTTTTTCACAATTTGTTCCTGAATTACCTCTGTTTTTCCATATGATTTAGCAGCTTTTTTCTGAACTTCTGCTTTTGATTCAGTTATTTTGGCCACTTTAGCGACAATGCTTTTGAATACTTGACCAACTAAGGAAAACGTGGTTTTGGAAATACCTCCTTCACCAGTGATTTCACAAGTGTATTCTCCTTCATCAGTTGCATTAATTCCATGGATACTGAGGTTGTAGACACCATTAGCAGCATATTCCAATTTGTAGTGACTGTTTTCCCTTACTTTACGTCCATCTTTGAACCAAGTCAATTCTTTCACATTCAGAACTGTGCTCTCAACTGCGCACGTGAGTTTTACTGTACCATCTTCAGCAACTTCAGCCTTCAATTCTCGAGAAACCTTAGGTGGAGCACTTGCAGGGATCTCTACTTGTTCTGCTGAAGGTGTTCTGAGAGTTGGAGGTGACTTAACCCTTGGAAGAGAAGTGGCGAGTTCTGGTGATTGGGCTCTCTTAGGAGTCCTTATTATCTCTGAAGACTTTGCACGAGGTTCGGGGGTCTTTGCCGTCAATGATGCTACAATACCTGATTCTTTTGCTCCTGCTTTTCGGATCGTCAGAGTAAACTGTGCCTCTTGTTTTCCTTCAGAGTTTTCTACTACCACCATATAGCTTCCTTCATCTGAAAATTGAACTGATGAAATTGTGAAGGTAGATTTATACTGTGTTGTCATAATAAATAAGCGTTTGGAGGATGCAATTCTTCTCCCAGCATGCATCCACGTCACAGTGGGTGTTGGCTCACCATCAATGCCACAGGAAAATCTAACAGATTCTCCCTCTACCACTGTGACTGACTGTGGTTTTGTAACTATTTTGGCTGCAAGAGTTTTCTTGGAGGCATAAAATGATTTTTCTTTTGAAGCATACATTTGCGAACTGATTGATTCCTTTACTTCTGATTCTTCTATTTTAGTTTCTTTCATCTCTCGGATCTCTTCAATTTCTGTTGCTGCTTTGAATGAAGAGCGTTGATAAAAATCAGTCCTTGTCAGTTCAGGTACAAGTAATTTTGGTTGCTGCTCATCTTTACGGCGAGATAGATAGGTAAAATAATCACCCCCCGTAATATCTAGTGTTGCATAGTCAGAAGCCTCTCCTCTGTAATTAGAACTAACAGCACGATAGGTTCCACTATCTTCAGCTTGGCAATCTCGAATTTCTATTGTTAGGACACCATTCATGTCAGTAAAGTGGTACTTGTCACTCTCTTGAATTTCTCTACCATTGTGGTACCAACTGATTTCAGCTCTTGGCTTGGACAGAACATTTAGAGTAAATCTAGTACTTTGACCACAGGGGATGCGGTGAGAACGCATTCTCAACGTTATACGTGGACAATGGTCAAGACTGAAAGGCTGTTGAGTAATAACTTCATACTTTCCTTCTGAAGTCTTCTGAGTCTTTAGAGCAGTTTTCATTGTCTCATATCGTGAAAAGATATCAAACCTAGCAGTCCTTTCAAAACGTGAAAGTGAGCTCTCTCGAGATACTGGACTTGGTGAACGTGGACGTGTTCTCTCTGGTGTGGGGGATCGTCTTTCGCCTTCGCTTTCAAATTCTGGACGGCGTGGTCGAGATCTGATTAGTTCGGATACAGGTCGCATCAATTCAATGTAGGTTGGGGAAAGCGATCTTCTTCGCCTAAGAAGCCTTGAGACCGGTGGAGATTCTTTGCGGACGTATTTCTTAACTTCAATGCTTTGTTCCTCTTCTTCAGATTTTGTCACTAAAATCTCTCTTTCCCGTCTACTTTTGATCCGTGCTTTTTCCTCATGTTCCATATGCTCAAGTTCTTTTTGGTAGGCGGACAATCTCTGGACTGTTGCAATTGGTCGAAGCAGCTCTTCATCATCTCTGTCTTCCATCATTCTTTGTCTTTCTTTTGGTGGTTTATAAATAGCTTTGTCATGACGCTGCCGGAGGTCAATAAAACTTGGGCCAGCTTCATATTTGGAAGGGATGTGATATCTTTGGTATTTGGTGTATGTTTCCTGCTCTTTCGCTGTAGCTAACTGGCTCTGCTGAAGAGCTGATAACTCAAAACGTGGCGGGCTGCGGCTTGGAGGTGAAGCAGAAAATCCTAATTCAAGTTCCTCCTCAAGACGTAATCTTTCTTCCTCTATTCTCTTCATTGAAAGGTACTCATCAACAGGGCGGAGTAATTCATCATCTGATAAATCACAAAGTGATCTCCTTCTTGGTCTGTAATATATTTCATACTCAGGAGATGGTGTGCGTCTTCGAGCTGGTCTAACTGTTTCAAGATCATCTTGTGACAATTTTGGTATACGCCATTTTGGCTTATACTGATCAGTAAAGCGTGGCAAAGGCATGACATAAAACTGCTCCCACCTGGAGAGACGGATTCGTTTTGGTCGTTTTGTTACAATTCTCTCTATGGGTGCTGGCATTTCATATTGGTCTCTCAGTTTCCTGTACCATTTCATGTCAGATAATGGCACAAATTGTTTGATGTCTTGATCCTCTTCAATTGCACTTGCTGCATGCACACGAGGTTCTGGAATATCGTAAGGCATACGAAGTCTCTTTTCTTCCTTTTGTTTTTCTACCTTTGAAATTTCATATTCACCTTTTACGTTCTTGGTGCTGATAGCTGGTTTGTACATTATTGCAGCTTCTCGCAGAGCTTCCTTTGCTACGGCTGTCAGTGGAACTGCTTCAACATTTGCAAGAATTTCTGCCATTCTCATTGTTTTGTTCATTTGCCTCTCAGCATATTGCTGCCGTTCCTCCTCACTCTCATACTGACGTTTGACATAGGTCATGCGTTCGACTTTTAGATAGGCCTGGCAGCTCGCAGATCCTGCGCTGTTGGTAGCAGTAATTCTGTAAATGCCAGAATCTTCTGGCAAAGTATCTCTTACATGCAAAACATAGTAATCTAAACCTTCATGGACAATTTCAATATTTGGAACTAATGCCAAAGCCTGTCCATCTTTCTCCCATTTCAGTGTAGGAGGCGGTATGCCAGACACCCTACATTCAAAACGAACGCTTTTGCCTTCCATGCACTCTGCATTTGCCAACAAACGCTTAAACATGGGTCTCAAAGTAGTATCTGCTGCAGGTGGGTGAGGTAATACCGTTAATTTGGCTTTACAGCTGTCCTCACCATATTTATTGCGAGCTAGTACTGTGTATTCAGCATCATCATCATTTGTTAGGCTGTGGATGATCAGTTGATAAAGGCCTTTATCAGAAATAAAAGTATATTTTTTGTCATCTTCGCCAGGTTTGATCTTCTGTCCTGATTTCAACCAAGTTACTCGTGGTTCAGGGTGAACTGTTATAGTAACACCAAATCTGACATCTTCTCCAATATATGCAGAACGTTTGTATAAAGGTAATGTAAACTCTGGTGGCCTCTCAAGGAGTCTCATGGCATCCACCTTACGTTTTACTTTCTTCACAGTACGTGCCATATAAAATTCACGAATTTCTCTGACACCGCTCACAAAAAGCTCTGCGTAGGAGCTATCTTCACCATAGTCATTTACTACTTTGCATCTGTAGGTACCATCATCTGTCTTGCTTATATCTTTAACATACATTGTTGCCAAGCCATTTTGGTAGGTAATTTCATATTTGCCATTGCATTCCAGTTGTTTGACACCAAAGTACCAAGTGACTTCGGTAGATTGATCATAATTTTCTATCCTGCAGGTATACCTAACATGGCCACCTTCTTCAGCAGAAGCATGCATAATTTGTCCAGTAAGTGGACCAATTTCAATCGGACCTATCTTAACCTTAGCAACTGTAACTCCCCTTTGAGCTCGAACAGCTCCACCGGAAGAAATTCGAGCGACAGAAACAACAACATTTAATTCTTTCTTAACTAGAGTCTGATAGTATCTTCTGTGTCTCAAAGTCTTAATCACTTTGGTGCTCATTTTTTCTGTCTTCTGTTTCAACCATGGATGTTCAAGAGCATCAGCAGCTGTCATCCGAGCCTTCCTTTCTTTGACCAACAGACGATCGATAAAATCTAGAGCTTCAGTGGTGACATCTTTGAAAGCTTCATCCTCAAAGCTGTATTCTGCCCTAGAAATGTTTTCAATAATCTGTTGGTTTGTTTCAGCGATAAATGGATTTAGACCACTAAGAAGTATATACACAAGCACACCTAATGACCACATGTCAGTAGCTGCACTGACCATATCATGTTGATGGAGTTCAGGTGCTGCATACTCTGCAGCAGTGAATTGGACTCTAATGTTGTCACCAGGTTTGAGCTGTCTGGCCTGTCCAAGTTCAACAATCTTAAGAACAGAGCTCTTTCGTGTGGTGTATATTATATTCTCTGGTCTGATATCAAAATGGCCTACATTCTGGCTGTGTAGAAACTCAAGTGCTTCACAGATCTGGCGGGTGTAGATGATAATTTCCCTTTCATTCAGTTCAAAGGAGGTTGTATTAATGCGTTCAAAGATATCAAGGCCGGAAATGAACTCAAAGACCATGACCAGTTCTTCAAGACTCTCAAATGATTCATGTAGCCAAAGGATATTCTTGTGTCTTGCAATATTGAGAATTTCAATCTCTTTCTTCACCAGTACCTGATCGGCACCCTTTATTTTAACGAACTTCGCCATGTATGTTTTCTTACTGATATTTTCAATACACCGATGAACAATACTAAACTGTCCACGTCCCAGTTCTTCAGCAATTGTGTATCGACGATGAAGTTCTTTAATAGTAGAATGGGTAGCTTTGCATTTCGTAATCTCTATTGATTCATCAACCTCTTCATCATAGTTCATAACTCTCGTCTTATCTTCTTTAGTGACTATAGGATCGGTTGGCTCTGATGGCAGGCTCTGGCCAAATTTGTTCTCCGCAATCACACGGAACTGGTAGCTGGTCTTGCCGAAAAGATTCACAACAGTGTAATGAGTATCACGTGACTGTGCAACACGAATCCACATCTCCGCAGTTGTTGCACATTTTTCAATAACATAGTTAATGATTCTGCTTCCACCATCATTAGCTGGAGGATTCCATGTTAATACAACAGAATCGCGTGTAATGTCACTGATTTGAATTCCTCTTGGTGCATCAGGCACATCAACTACATCCAGTTCAACTGTTTGTTGATCTATGCCAAATCGGTTCTTGGCACATACAACATAGAAACCAGCATCTTGTCTGTCAACTCCATTAGAGAACACAAGAGATGTAAATGATCTTGTCACTATTACTTGGTAGTGACCATCATTGTCAATGAGGTCTTGGCCCTTCTGCCACGTGATTACTGGATCAGGTCTGCCACTAAAAGGAATTTTAATGCTTATTATTTCACCACGGAGAGCGTGAACTGCACCCATGCCTTCCAGATGTTTGGGCAGATTAATCTTGGCAGGAACTGGAAACAAAAAAAAATTTAAAATAAATATAAATATTGAAAGGCAGTAAGTTAATGTAAAACAGTGAATTTAACAGGGGTGAAGTTGGTCTTGGAAGAAAATGAAAAATGGGCAATAGTGAATCTACAGTCTGTTGTTCACTCCATCCGGTTTATTTTTTTCAGGACGTCAATGAAAAAGTACATTGATGTAAAAAAAATTGGGTGGTTTTGCAAAATGGGCTGCTGATTCACCCATTTCACATTACTCCTGAGACCAATTACATCCCAAAATGTATGTAGAAATATACCCGCTCATTATTGTACAGCATGTTTAAGTAAATGCTATATGATACACACCGTCAACATCCAAAGAGACCGTTGATGAAATGGAGCCTCCTTGATTGACTGCTCGGACTTGATAAACAGAGGCATCTTCTCCTGTGACACCAGTAATCACCAATTGGTGGTATCCTCCTTTAAATTCCTGGATCTTCACTTTTTCACCATCGGGCTCAATTTCTTTTCCTTGTTTAAACCATTTCACAACAGGTTTAGGATGGCCAGTAATCTTGCAAACAAAAGTGGCGTTACCCTTATATTTCACACTCAAGTTGCGTATTTCTTCTTTGAACTGTGGAGCTTTGATGGGTACATCACACATCGGAACAACAGGGTCAGATAATTCACTCCAGTCACTCTCACCACCAAGGTTTTCACATTTGACACGGAACTCATACTCCAAGCCCTCAATAAGGCCTGTCACAGGATAAACTGTTTCATGTATTTCATCGGTTGTTGCAGCAATCCATTTATTCTGTTTCTTCTCTCGTTTTTCAAGGTAATAATTTCTAATCTTTGCACCACCATCACTGGCAGGTGGTTTCCATGAAACCACACATGAGTTCTTTGTGACCGCAGTTACAACAGGTTTGGCCGGTACCCCAGGTTTCTCTATAAGGAGGAAAAAAAGTACACATTATAATTCAAAATATAACAAGATAGTGGAGAGGTAATAATTTAATTTATGTAGTTACTTACCAAATGGACTCTTGATTATGACAATAGAGGAAACTTCTAATGGCTCACTGACACCAAATTGATTTTGAGCAGAAACACGGAAATAGTAGCCAGCACTGTCAATGAGATTCACAATTCTACAAGACGTGCTAGCAATAGAGGATGATACCAGGCGCCATTTTTCACCTTCCTTGGCTTCACGTTTTTCTACAATGTAATTGGTAATCAATGCACCTCCGTCATCAAGTGGTGGTTTCCAACTGATTACTGCAGAATTCTTCAGCAAAGCATCAATTACTATTGGTCCTTCAGGCATGGCTGGTTTATCTATATACAAATGTAGAAAGTATTAGATGTACTATTTAAGTGAAATTATATAGCAGTTACTGCAATTAAACCAACCATAGATTACCTTGGATTTCCACATTGCATGTTGTTTCAACTGTTCCAAATGTATTGCTCAGCTGCACCTTATATTTCCCAGCATGGTTCTTCCGTTGGATATTTCTCACTACTAGGTGAGTGTAGTGCTCTGTGTTTTCTATTGAAACATTATCTGAATCTGTCAAAGGTTTCTTTCCATGGAACCAGCGAATAGCAGGCACAGGACGCCCAATGTATACAACATGGATACGAAGACTGGTACCAACACCTATGAGGTATTGCTCTTTTAATGGGTACGCAGGGTGGAATTGTGGAGTAGCCTCAAGCAATACTTTACCACTGATCTCGGTTTCTCCAGCATCATTAGTAGCCTTGCATGTATACACACCTTCATCTTCCTGATCTTCTGTTGCAATGGTAATTGAATGATTACGTCCATCTGAACTCATTTTGTACTTGCGACTTTGTTGCAATTCTTTTCCAAAATGATACCACCTAATTTCAGGAAGTGGTCTACCAATAATCTGGCAGGCCAGTGTGGCTGGCTCGCCTAGCTTAGCAATAACTTCAGCGATCTCTTGCTTAACACATGGTTCTTCTCCAGCTGTTGATAAGATAAAAGAAGCAGGAGTAATTTCTAACAACACATAAAACAGATTAATTTAAATGAAAATACAAAATAAAAATACATACAAGTTAATTTGGTCTTGATTGCCATTATGGTTCTGCGGGGTCTGCTGACACCAGTCTCATTTTCTGCAAAGACTCTAAATTCATATTCTGTGGCCTCCAGAAGACCTCCCTGCAGGAACTGTCTGTCCTTTATTCGTTCTGTGTTACATTTCTTCCATGCACTATCACCAGACTGACGATATTCAACCCAGTAACCAATAATCTCCTTGCCACCATCACATTCAGGACGCTCCCACTCTAAAGAGATGCTATCCTTCATGACAGAAGTAATCTCAATCTCTCCAGGTTGGCTTGGTTTATCTGTGAAATATAATTTTTTATAGAATTATATTAACTTTTAATGTAATGAAATTGATAATGAGGCACCTCATTAAGATACAGCAGTTGGACTGCAGTTGCAATCTTATTTTAAAGTTGCAATTCATACAGTGGATTTATAAGATACAATAAAACGTACCAAAAGGATCCTTGCATAGGACAATCTCAGATGGTGGGCTTGGATCACTAAGACCTATGTCATTCTGTGCCAGAATACGGAATTGATACTCAGCTTCCGGAATAAGTCCCGCAATGGTATACATTGTTGTGGTAATAAGGGTCTTGTTTTGTCGCACCCATTTATCTGTAGTAGACTCTTTGCGTTCAATAAAGTAGCCAGTGACACGTGATCCACCATCGTCCCTTGGTCTTGACCAGCACAGGCTGACAGAACTTTTGGTTATATCCAGTATTTCTGGCGGGTTGCTTGGAGACTCTGGAGGATCTAGAATGACAGTAATGAATTACCTATAGTATTTGAAAAATTAAATAATTAAATTCAAAGGGTAAGGTAATGTAGCCTTCACTTAAGGCTACAATGAACCTTGTCTACTTACTTAGTTGTGTCTTTGGTATCACAGGCTCTTCTGATTTTAGAGACTTGCTAATGCCAAATTGATTTTCACTAGAAACACGGAAGTGGTATTCTACATTTTCCTTTAGGCCTTTAACAACAATGGAACACTCCCTTACTCTGGAATCAACAGTGAACCAGGCAGTTTTGGGTACTTCACGTCTCTCAACGATATACCCAATGATGTCAGATCCACCATCATCAGCAGTTGGTCTCCAACATACTCTGACAGAACGAGCTTGAATATCATCAAATTCAAGTGGTCCTTGTGGAGGATCGGGATTTCCAATCACTTTCACCTTGATGTACACTGCCTTTTTGCCACATTTATTTTCTAGAATCAAGTCATAAGTGCCGGAATCATCTCTGTCTGCTTCCTTTATCACAAGTTCAGTGTGGGTCTCAGAAGTTGCAATCATTGCACGCATGCTAATATCACGACCGTCCTTTGTCCATTTGCAGATGGGAACAGGTTTGCCTTTTATAGGCACTGTTAGTTTGATCACTCCTCCTTGTCTTACAATCAGACCTTCAAGGTATTGTTGGTCAAGTTCATAATCAGGATATTCTGAAAAGAAAAGAAATCCAACTTTAATTTAAAAAAAACAAATCATATATTGGTGACAAATGCATTTACCTATATCATAAAACAAGTGCAAAAAAAATGTGACAGCTCCGATTTCAAACTTGGGCGAATTCATGCATGATTTGGGCAGTACTTCATTAGTGCATGTCTAGCTGTAAATGTACTGGCCCCTCTCTACTTTAATAATTGAGGGTTCAACCACTGATGGATAAGAAATGACATACAGAAGCTTTTTTACTAATAACTAATGAGGATCATTGAAGTTTGCAATGCCTTTATCTAGCCATTTCAGCAATTTTGTGCCCTGATTTTTTAATGCAGAAATAAAAATCTTATTGGAGCAGGTGCATCATAGGCGAACGGTTCCTTTTCAAATTATGTTGGATGGCTGACAACTGTGAATGTGCACTGTACAATGCAACGGACTTGGTTGTTAATTAATGCATCGTAACCAAGCCTAAAATTGGGCATAGCCTAACATTAGACATCACATGACACAAAATGTAACAATTTCTGCATTTCTCACCTAGCATTTCAGTGACTTTAACAGTTCCTGGCACATCAGCAGGCTCACCAGGACCACCAGCATTAACTGCGATAACACGGAACCTGTATTCAGCTCCCTGTGGCATGTGCGTCAGCGTGTATTCACATATTTTTGTTGGAGTAGTATTGCACTTCGTCCATTCATACTGATCAACCTTCTGCATCTCTATAAGGTAACCTGTGACCTTAGAACCTCCCTCCTCTTCTGGTGGACTCCAAGCAACGGATACAGATGTTCTTGTCGTGTCTGTAACTCTTGGATTCTGGGGTTTACCAGGTGGTTCTACAGAATAAACAAATTAAGCATTTTTAATGCAATTTGTATAATTACATAAAGTTAAACGAGATGCTGAGTGATTTTAAGTTGTGAGTAACTGCGACGATTAAAAAGTGGAGGTTTGATTCGTGGTTTCTGTTAACTAACTTAAGTTTGCAGTGGGAAGCTGCATTTAGCCACATCACTCTTCAGCTTGGGAGTGAAAATCGGTCCGGGATCCCCTCCTTGATTGCTACATAATGATGCTTGTTAAGGACGCGTTGAAGATCTCGTCAAATAGCTTGTAGCACTCACTATTAAAGCACACATACACATTATAACTAATTGGGTAAAGCACTGGAAAGTGACCAGTTAGCCTTGAAACTATAGCCTAGCAATGAGGCACAGGCTGGGATATTCCTTCAGGATGGATTCCACCAGAGGAAGGTCAAGAAGTACCTCCATCTGTCATCTGACCTTGTCATGACCCACAATCCGTTTTACAGGACCACTGCTGTTTATCTAAGCTGGGTGGGCTCCTGGTATATTTCCTGCAGAGTGAGGGAGCCTGACACTACCATTGAGGAAAATGCAGCATTGCTATAACAGCACACCCACTGTAGCACAACAAATGAAGAGATCCCACTTAACAGGGAAGGGAATCCATACAGTAAAGGAAACTCTGTTTAATATTATTTTAGATCAATGAGTTGAGGCCTACCAATTTAATTTCCTGAAGAGATAGATGCCCATTACTTGGCTCTCTCGCTTCAAAAGGGACTTCCACTACTATAATAGAGTCTACTGCTGACCCACTTTTGGTGATTCCTAAGGCTGGTAGTAGTGTAAAAGGACAGGGAAATATGCCCCACTCTCATTAATGCGTGCTGGGAGAATGAATGGACGAGCAGCTGCTTTCCCAACCTGAGTGGAGGAAAATCAAAAGCATCATTAGTAGGGTTGGAAATGTGGCTGCAGGCCTCCCTGCCCAATTTCCTTTGATTGAATATCATGCCTGATGGTACTGCAACGGTAAATCCTGTCCAATGCCTTCAGAAGAAAGCAGAATGTCAACAGAAGAAAGCAAAGAATTATTAACTGATACATTAATGTGGGATAAATAGTGCAAATTTCCATTATTGCTGCACTTATATGCTGGTTGGTAATGGTCTCACTTTTTACTTCTCTCAAACCTGTGTAAACAGCTAGGTTTTTCACTTAATGCTATTATTGCAATTGCTACTCACTCAATTAGACTTATAAAGGTGCCCTCTGTCCCAACAGCATGAATGTGCATTCTATGGTGCTTATTACAATTCAAATAATTATTCATAAGCAAAGTCAGGAGTGAGAAATAATGTGTACAAGTTCATCCCTCTAGTACATTAATGTAGCATTAGACAAACTTTGAGTCACTTCAGTGCTTTTCTCCATTAACTTGCTTCGTAAATTATTTCAAACATTTAAAGCACTTTGATTTAAGAAGTCAACTTACACATGTAAGAAATCAACTTACATATAACCACTATACTTTGCCAATTTGAATAACGGGAAATCAAAGCTATAATAATATAATTCAATAACATGATTGACACAGTATACTAAATAAAGTGTGTTTTAGAATTTCAAAAAATTTTGAATTATGAATGAATCATAAGTAGCAACACGGTGCCATATCTGTTCTTTCATTCTTGGTAAAGACGGCCATCTTCCATAAGTTTTATTAATTAGATTAATATTTTTCATACAAAACAGAAAACAGTAAATTGAATTTGTGGGAATAATCTGTTGGTTAAACTTTGACATTTTATCACATTACCTATCGGGTCCATGGCAACTGCAGATTTGGAAGGTCTACTTGGCTTGCTGGAAGCTCTTGCATTCACGGCTGTTACACGATGTTCATATTCTAATCCTTCTATAAGACCAGTGGAACGATATCTTGTCATAGTCACAAGTACTTTGTTGGTTCTCACCCATCGGTCAGATTTTAGTTCTTTTCGTTCAATGATGTACCCACTAATCGGTGAACCTCCATCTTCAATTGGTGGTTCCCAAGTAATTGTCATACCATCACGCGAGGCATCAAATACATGAGGAGTACCAGGTGGCGCAGGCGCATCTGTTGGGGAAAAGGGATGAATGCACTTCATTTTGTATAAAATAATTTAGGGATTCACAGGAACAGATTTTAAAAATTAATATTTAGAAGTATAATGGAGTATCAATGATTCTGATTTTGAAGAATTCCATTGGTTCTCTGGTGCAGGAAATAAGAAAGGTGGAGGCTCATGTGAAGCATAAATGCTGGCAGTTCTGCTGAATGGTTTATATCTATACTGTGGACTGTTACAATTATGAGGTTCATAAAATTGTGAGGAATTTTCTGTGCCCCCCACAATGTTCCTACGGTGTGAATGGGATTCCACCGCTGCCCGTTCCCGTCCCCTCCCCCGGGCCAGGAAACCTGTGGCGAGTGTTTACCATCAGTGGGACCAGAAGACCCCGCTGGGGAGAACGGCCAGAAGATCTTCCCCCATGTATTTAATTTAAGGGAAAATGAGTGACCTGTTCTGATGACTGCCTGATAGGAAGCCACTGCAGTTTGACAGAGATTAAAGGGGTCCAGATTGTTTTACTGGGAAGAAGATGCAAGATGTTGAAATTTGGAGGCAATGGCAGCGACCTGTGTGTTAAAGGTGTGTATTCTATGTTTTGATTTGATTTATTATTGTCACATGTATTAGTATACAGTGAAAAGTATTGTTTCTTGCATACTGTACAAACAATGCATACCGTACATAGGGAAGGAAGGAGAGACTGCAGAATATAATGTTACAGTTATAGCAAGGTGTAGAGAAAAGATCAACTTAATACGAGGTAGGTCCATTCAAAAGTCTAATGGCAGTAGGAAGAAGCTGTTCTTGAGTCGGTTGGTACGTGACCTCAAACTTTGGTATCTTTTTCCTGACGGAAGAAGGTGGAAGAGAGTATGTCCGGGGTGTTTGGGGTCCTTAATTATACTGGCTGCCTTTCTGAGGCAACGGGAATTATAGATAGAGTCAATGGATGGGAGGCTGGTTTGCGTGATGGACTGGGCTACATTCACAACCTTTTGTAGTTTCCTGCGGTCTTGGGCAGAGCAGGCTCCATACCAAGCTGTGATACAACCAGAAAGAATGCTTTCTATGGTGCATCTGTAGAAGTTGGTGAGGGTCATAGCTGACATGCCAAATTTCCTTAATCTTCTGAGAAAGTGGAGTCGTTGGTAGGCTTTCTTAACTATAGTGTCGGCATGGGGGGACCAGGACAGGCTGTTGGTGATCTGTACACCTAAAAACTTGAAGCTCTCGACCCTTTCTACTTTGTTCCCATTGACATAGACAGGGGCATGTTCTCCACTACGCTTCCTGAAGTCGATGACAATCTCCTTCGTTTTGTTGACATTGAGGGAGAGATTATTGTCGTCGCACCAGATTCTCTATCTCATTCCTGTACTCTGTCTCATCATTGTTTGAAATCCGACCCACTACGGTGGTGTCATCAGCAAATTTGAAAATCGAGTTAGAGGCGAATTTGGCCACACAGTCATAGGTGTATAAGGAGTATAGTAGGGGGCTGAGGACACAGCCTTGTGGGGCACCGGTGTTGAGGATAATCGTGGAGGAGGTGTTGTTGCCTATCTTTACTGATTGTGGCCTGTGGGTTAGAAAGTTCAGGATCCAGTCGCAGAGGGAGGAGCCGAGGCCAAGGCCACAGAGTTTGGAGATGGGTTTCGTAGGAATGATGGTGCTCAAGGCTGAGCTGTAGTCGATAAATAGTAGTCTAATTATTACCAGTAATCTCCAGTAATGTTTCTCCAAAGCCCCAGGAAAGAGTTGTGTTTTAAATTGTCCATTGACTTTCACAATTAAAGACTGTTTGGGTCTCACTGATAGCTAATCAGCATATCTATCCGAGTACAAGGCCCATGTAAATCAGGTTGCCATGATGATAGGCTTTGAGATGAGATGGGAAGGATACAGAGGAAGTCTCTGTGATTTTGGATTCCAGGCTTTCCTAAAATATCACTGAATATCACATTGAGGTTAGTCTGCCAGGGTCTGTGACAGCGAGAGCAGCCAGAAGGCAAATGTTTCTACAGTTCACTGCACTGGAATGAGGAAGCTGTGCACAAAGACCAAATTTGTGACTTATTAAAATGAGGGTAGAAGATTTGCCTGGAGGATGACATTGTAATGCTAATCTTTATTAGTGTCACAAGTGTGGTAGTCACCACTAACTGTATTAAATGTATATTAGATGTAGTACAGTAAGACTCCTGTACTAGAGGTTCATGGGTAAATCCCTGCCTGCTGGCTCCGCCCAGTAGGCGGCGTATAAATGTGTGTGCTCGCCGGTGCTGCTCCCATTCTGGTAGCAGCTACAGGAGGCCACACATCTTTGCTCAATAAAGCCTCGATTATTCACTACTCTCGTCTTTGTGGTAATTGATAGTGCAAAGATTTTGAAACGATGGAACTTCGCATCAAGCCTGATCGCCTACAGCTGAGCCCTCAAGCAACCAACGCTACGTCCGCTTTTGACCACTGGCTAGCCTGCTTCGAAAGCTACCTCCGAACATCCGCTGAAGAACCCTCGGATGCACAGAAGCTCCTGGTCCTTTATTCACGGGTGAGCCCTGACATTTTTCCTCTCATCCGGGATGCGCCCACTTACGCTGAAGCAATGGAGCTCCTGAAAGGACATTACATTCGGCCGGTCAACAAACTATACGCCAGGCACCTCCTGTCCACGAGACAGCAACTCCCCGGTGAGTCTCTAGACGATTTCTGCCCTGCACATCCTGGCGAGGAACTGTGACTGCCAGGCAGTTTCGGCTATCCAGCATACAGAACTTTTAATCAGAGACGCTTTTGTTACAGGCATGGGGTCGGCGTACATCCGCCAGCGCCGATTGGAAGTGGGTACGCTTGATCTTGCGGGAACCAGGCAGCTCGCAAACCCGTTAACAGTGGCCGCCCGTAATGTCCAGTCGTACGCCCCCGACCGCACAGCACCCTCATGGGCCCCACCAGCTACCAACCCCAGACCACCGCAAGCCTGCGCTGCGCGGCAGCCAGCCAACCCCGGTGGTCCCAAATGCTACTTCTGCGGGCAGAACACCCCCCGGCAACGTTGCCCGGCGCGAGCGCAACCTGCAACGGCGGCGGAAAGAGGGGCATTTTGCTGTTGCGTGCCGGGCCTGGTAGGTCGCCGCTGTTTCTAGGCCCAGCGTTCCTACAGCCCCACACCTGCGGCCCGTGGGCGCCGCCATCTTTTTCTCCGCAGGCCACGAGCGGCTCGTGGGTGCCGCCATCTTCTCCGCAGGCCATGTGCAGCCCGTTGGTGCCGCCAAATTCAATGCCGCAGGCCATGTGCGCCCTGTGGGCACCGCCATGTTTGCCGCCATTTTGGTCGGCGCCTCAGGAACCCTGCTCGTCGGGAAGCTCGACTGGCCGCTCTCGCCTGCCAACACCGCTGACCAGCCTGGGGCCTTCCAGCATCAGCCGCAGCTCGCCTCGATCACCCTCGACCAGTCCCGGCCCCACAACCTCGCAACCGCAACGACAACGGTGAAAATTGACGGGCACAAGACTTCCTGCCTGTTTGACTCCGGGAGCACAGAAAGCTTCATCCACCCCACTCCGGTAAGGCGCTGCTCCCTCGCGGTACACCCCGTTACCCAGAAAATCTCCCTGGCCTCCAGATCCCATTCCGTGGAAATCCGGGGGTACTGCATCGCGACCCTCACCGTCCAGGGCGTAGAGTTTAGCAACTTCCGGCTCTACATCCTCCCCCATCTCTGCGCTGCCCTGTTACTCGGCCTGGACTTCCAGTGCGACCTCCAAAGCTTAACCTTAAAATTCGGCGGACCCCTACCCCCCCTCACCGTATGCGGCCTCACGACCCTTAAGGTCGATCCACCTTCCTTGTTGCAAACCTCACCCCGGATTGCAAACCCGTCGCCAACAGGAGCAGACGGTACAGTGCCCAGGACAGGACCTTCATCAGATTGGAGGTCCAGCGGCTTCTGCGGGAAGGCATCATTGAGGCCAGCAACAGCCCCTGGAGAGCCCAAGTAGTAAAGACTGGGGAGAAACACAGGATGGTCATTGACTACAATCAGACCATTAATCGGTACACGCAGCTCGATGCGTACCTCCTCCCACACATATCTGATATGGTCAATCAGATTGCACAGTACCGGGTCTTTTCCACAGTGGACCTGAAGTCCGCCTACCACCAGCTCCCCATCCGCAAGGAGGACTGTCAATACACTGCTTTCAAAGCAGATGGCCGCCTCAATCACTTCCTTAGGGTTTCCTTCGGCCTCACTAACGGGGTCTCGGTCTTCCAACGTGAGATGGACCGAATGGTTGACCGGTACGGACTGCGGGCCACCTCCCGTACCTAGATAACGTCACCATCTGCAGCCATGATCAGCAGGACAACGACGCTAACCTTCTCAAATATCTCCACACCGCCAAACTCCTTAATCTCACGTACAATAAGGAGAAGTGCGTGTTCCGCACCAACCACTTAGCCATCCTTGGCTATGTTGTAGAAAATGGAGTTCTAGGGCCCGACCCCGACCGCATGCGCCCCCTCATGGAACTCCCCCTCGCCCACTGCCCCAAGGCCCTGAAACGATGCCTGGGTTTCTTCTCCTATTATGCCCAGTGGGTCCCTAACTATGCGGACAAGGCCCGCCCACTCATTCATTCCACAGTCTTTCCCCTGACGGCTGAGGCCCGCCAGGCCTTTAACCGCATCAAGGCAGACATCGCCAAGGCCACTATGCACGCGGTCGACGAGTCCCTCCCCTTTCAGGTCGAGAGCGATGCATCGGACGTAGCTCTGGCCACCACTCTCAACCAGTCAGGCAGGCCCGTGGCATTCTTTTCCCGCACCCTTCATGCCTCCGAAATTCAGCACTCCTCTGTCGAAAAGGAGGCCCAGGCCATTGTGGAAGCTGTGCGGCATTGCAGGCATTACCTGGCCGGCAGGAGATACACTCTCCTCACAGACCAATGGTCGGTTGCCTTCATGTTCAATGATACACAGCGGGGCAAGATCAAAAATGATAAGATCTTGAGGTGGAGGATCGAGCTCTCCACCTATAATTACGAGATTTTGTATCACCCCAGGAAGCTCAACGAGCCCCCCGATGCCCTATCCCAAGGTATATGTGCCAGCGCACAAGTGGACCGACTCCGGGCCCTACACGATGGTCTCTGTCAACCAGGGGTCACCCGGTTCTTTCACTTCACAAAGGCCCGCAACCTGCCCTATGCCATTGAGGAGGTCAGGACTGTCACCAGAGACTGCCAGGTCTGCGCGGAGTGCAAATCGCACTTCTACCAGCCAGATCGAGTGCACCTAGTGAAGGCCTCCCGCCCCTTTGAGCTCCTCAGCATGGACTTCAAAGGGCCCCTCCCCTCCACCAACCGAAACACGTACTTTCTGAACGTGGTCGATGAGTACTCCCGGTTTCCCTTCACCATCCCATGCCTCGATATGACTTCTGCCATGGTCATTAAAGCACTCCACAGCATCTTCGCCCTGTTCGGTATCCCCGCTTATGTCCACAGCGATCGGGGATCCTCCTTTATGAGCGATGAGCTGAGTCAGTTCCTGCTCAGCAAGGGCATTGCCTCGAGCAGGACGACCAGCTACAACTCCTGGGGAAACGGGCAGGTGGAGAGGGAGAATGGGACGGTTTGGAAGGCCGTCCTGCTGGCCCTACAGTCTAAGAATCTCCCGGTCTCCCGCTGGCAGGATGTCCTCCCCGACGCGCTTCACTCCATCTGATCGCTCCACTCCATCTGATTGCTCCTCTGCACTGTAACTAACGAAACCCCCCCATGAACATCTCTTTGCCTTCCCCAGGAAGTCCACCTCCGGGGTCTTGCTCCCAACATGGCTGGCAGTTCCTCGACCTGTCCTCCTTCGCAAACACGTGTGGACCCATAAGTCGGACCCATTGGTCGAAAGAGTCCAACTACTGCACGCGAACCCGCAGTACGGCTACGTGGCGCACCCCGACGGGTGCCAGGACACAGTCTCCCTCCGGGACCTGGCACCCGCTGGATCCCCACCCATGGCCCATCACCCGACACCCCCCCCTCCGGTTGCCCCTGCGCCACTCCCCCTCCCCCCAGCGCACCTCACCGCAGCCCCCACCCCAGCACGATCCATCCTCCCACTGGTTCCACTCGGGGACAATGAAGACGAGGACAACATGCTCCCGGAGTCACTGGTGACCAAGTCGGCGCCCGCATCACCACCAGGACCGAGGCGATCACAGCGGAGGATCAAGGCCCCTGACAGATTGAACTTGTAAATTTTTCCACCACCCCTGCCGGACTCTTTTTTTTAACAGGGGGTGAATGTGGTAGTCACCACTAACTGTATTAGATGTATATTAGATGTAGTACGGTAAGACTCCTGTACTAGAGGTATATGGGTAAATCCCTGCCTGCTGGCTCCGCCCAGTAGGTGGCCTATAAATGTGTGTGCTCACCGGTGCTGCTCCCATTCTGGTAGCTACAGGAGGCCACATATCTTTGCTCAATAAAGCCTTGATTATTCACTACTCTCGTCTTTGTAGTAATTTGTAGTGCATCAACAAATAGGCTTACATTAACACAGCAATGAAGTTACTGTGAAAATCCCCTAGTCGCCACAGTCCGGTGACTTTTCGGGTTCACTGAAGGAAATTCAGCATGTCCAATTCACCTAACAAGCATGTCTTTCAGGACTTATGGGTGGAAACCGGAGCACCCGGAGGAAACCCACGCAGTCACGGGGAGAATGTGCAGACTCAGCACAGACAGTGACTCAAGCCGGGAATTGAACTCGGGTCCCTGGTGCTGTGAAGCAACAGTGCTAACCACTGTGCCGCCCCAGTGGTTAGCACAATTGCAACATCCTCGTGCATTCTCAAAGGATTAGCATGGAAGAACTCATTTCTAGCTGAGATATATCATCCCTGACCCATTTTTTAAAACCCTGTACAGGGAGACAACTAAAGCCATATAGTGGGGGCCTAGCTGAGATTGGTTTAGCACAGAACGGTGAAAGAACTGAGTGGGTGGGTAAGTGGAGCTGAGTCCACAAAAAGATCAGCCATGATCTTATTGAATGGCAGAGCAGGCTCGATGGGCCAGATGGCCTACTCCTCGTTCTTAAGTAACATGGGAACTTCTTGATCTTCCAAACAACATCACGTGGAGCTCTTACTGAGCAAAATTTCATGCTATTTTGGTGCAGGTTTTAAACCTTTTCTCAATGGGGCTACATTACATACATGGTTGGAGGCTATAAACATGGTGGAAAGTCTAGTGAACTTTCACTGTGATTGTATTCAGTTCCCAATAAACTAAAGAATTATGTAAAACATTTCCTTCTGGTTTAACCTGGGATGAGAAACAATAACTTACATTTCCATACCACCTACAAGGTAGAAAAACAGACTGAAGTTGGTTTACAGGTGGCGACAGGAAAATGAATGGCAAACAAGGAATTGGATGAAAACTTTGGCCAAAGAGATAGATTTTGAAAGCATTTTGAAAGAATTTTCAAAAGACCAGAGAGGGAATTTCAAGAGCAGAACAGATGCATTGTGACTGCAGGCTTTATCACAGATGGAATTTTCCAGATCCACCATGAGCTTTTAGGCAGTATTGTGCCCTGGCTGCATTAGAGCAACAGCATGAAACAGTGGACAGAAACATTGACTCAGAGCCTCCATAGAGTGGCAATCACCATTGCCACGCTTTTTGACTTACCCAAGTCTGGAGCTGCATATTTCTTGTACAGACTTCCAACCCAGGCCTGATGAGAAATATGCAGCACAGCAGCTCTTGGAGTCTTTGCAAAGCAGAAGCGGCAGGAGAAGTAAAGTGGTGCCCGCTTTTTCTAGCAGTAGTTGATGGAAACCATGTACGTTTGTAGGTCTGATCCACACTTAGGCGAGAAGATAAGCTTGTGGTGGTGGGTGGTTGGCATTTGGTGGTCAGTTATGTGGTCAGGGGTTAGAACAAAGAACAATACAGCACTGGAACAGGCCATTCGGCCCTCCATGCCTGTACCGGTCATGATACCACACCTGGCCAAAATCCTAAAGAACAAAGAATAATACAGCAGGGTTGGGGAGTATTTGGGGGGGATTCAGGGTCAATCTGATTGGGGGTAGTCGCAGGGTGCGGGTAGTGAGAAGATGGAGAGGTGTGGAGTGGGGGGCAGTTGGGGTAGTGGGGAGGGTGGTGGGGATGTGGGTGGGTAGTTGGGGAAGTAGTTGGAGGGTAGGTGGTAGTTGAGAAGTTGGGCAGTTAATCCAGGGTGCTGCAGGTTGGAGGGCAAAGGGTAGTCAGCGGTGGGGGGGGATGCAGTAGGGGTTCAGGTCGAGGAGTCAGTAGTATCCAGGAATTAGAAATGGTTTTAATGCTTTTATTTTTTCCTAATAACTAATCTGATAAGTGAGTCAAAACCATCCAATTTAAATCAGAATATTGGATCGTTCCCACTGCAAGATAATTACCCATCGTAAATTGCAAGATCACAAAATGGAAATATTTTAAGATTGAAATTGCATCTCGCTTTATAAATTTGTGAGAGTTAGCATGACCCAACATTTGCCTAATTACTGACTCTAATCATTATTCCATTATCATTTCTGCAATTGTAGTCCATTATAATTACCACAATCAATCATAGGATGATTTTTACACAAAACAATCTACAATGTAATATCATGATATGTTTAAATACCAGTAAAATATTTTAGTATGGCACTTACTGATGGCACTCTTGCATTCCACAATGCTAGACTGTAAAAATGATCCAATACCAAAGCGGTTTGTGGCAGCCACACGGAAGGCATATTCAGTGCCTTCATTTAATCTGGTAAACTTGAATGTATTCCTAGTAACAGATTCAGACACTGGAAGCCAGCCTGGGCGATGAGCATCACGCTGCTCCACCACGTAACCACTGATAGCAGCACCACCCTCTTTCTCTGGGGTATCCCAACTGATGGTGACAGTGGTGGCATCAATTTCATCAATGCGAATTGAGCCTGCAGGTGGTCCTGGTTTATCTGAAAATAAATTAGTACAATTATCTAACACTTGAAAAATGCTAAAAGCAACACAGACAGTACACTGGTGTACATGACAGTTATTCAAGAGTTGAAAAATAATTATAGCTCCATAGACAGTACACTGGTATAGATGTATTTTTGTTATAGTTTGTGAGAAACACTTACCAAGAATGATCACTTTGATGTATTCAGTAGCAGATCCAGCAACATTTTTTAGCTCAAGCATGTAATCACCAGTATCATCTATGGTGGTTTCACGTATGGTAAGCTGAGATACCTTGGCTAGTCTTTCTATTTTGGTTCGATCGTTTTCTTTTATTTTTGTTCCATCAAAATACCATGAAATAGCAGGAGGTGGACGGCCACTAATTGGGATAGATAGTTCAATAGGTCTGCCAGCATGTACAGTGATGGTCTTTTGAGGTATGCCTGCCAAATCAATCTTTGGTATCACTGTTAGAAAAGAAGTAGAATAAGGCAATTTTAGTAAACTATTGTTCTGTTCATAATGCATGATTTCATATTAGTGCAAGTGCAGTTATTTTTAACTACTATGTGGAGTGGAGATAATAGTGGTGGTAAATATCACTGGAATTGTAGTAATACAGAGGCCCACGCAAATTATCTGGGAATAGAGATTCAAATTCCATCATGGTAGCTGGTGAAATATTTGAATTCAATTAATATATCTGAAAACAATTGAAAGCTGGTCTCAGTAATGATGATCATGAAACTATCATTGATTGTTTTAAAAACCCATCTGTTTTACTTATGTCCTTTAGGGAAGCAAATCTGTCATGCCTACCTGGAAAGACCTATACGTGACCCAGACCCGCAGCAATGTGGTTGACTGTTTGAAATGGTCTTGCAAGCCACTCAATTTGAGGGCAATTACAGATCAGATGGGCAACAAATGCTGGCCTGGCCAATGATGTCACATTCCATGAAAGAATAAATAAAATTAATATCAAAATTAATTTTGAACCTTAACATACCTCTCTGATCTTGTACAGTGACAGCCGTTACAATTTCTCTTGATTCACTGACACCTTTTTCATTCTGGGCACTAACTCTGAACAGGTATTGCTCAGACTCGTTTAGAGAGATTATAGTGTGTTCGAAGACTGTATGTTTTACAGTTGCAACTTTCATCCACCTTTCTGTACCAGCCTTGCATGCTTCAATAACATAACCAGTCAGCCTGCAGCCTCCATCATGTAGTGGTTTTTCCCAGGCGAGTGTGACTGTAGATTTTGTCATATCAACTACATCCAATTTCTGTGGCACCATTGGAACTTCTGAGACAAGGACTGCATCAGCTGTTTCACACGGCTCACCAATGCCATACATATTCTCGGGCAAGACTCTGAAATAATACATTGTTCCCTCAGTAAGTCCAGTTATTCTATAAATTGTCTTGCTGCATTTAACTGTCACTGTCTTGAACGCTCTCATAGCAGCTTCACGTCTCTCGATTATATAATTGTTGACCGGTGCTCCACCATCAATTGTTGGAATATCCCATGTGATAATCACAGAATCCCTTGTGACTTCTTTCACATTGACAGCACCAGGTGGGCCAGGTGTATCTGAGAATATAACAAATATTTTAGTTCCTAATCATTTGTTTTTATACTTTAAAATGTCCAAGGTGACAACAGGAACAAAAAGATTAACATTGTTTTTCCACATACCGTATACTTTCACAACTACAGTTGCTGACTTTATGCCCGAGGGATTTTCAGCTTCAATGGTGTATTTTCCAGCATCATAGCGATTCACCTTGTCAACTACCAGCAGCGTGTAAGAATCTGTCGTATCAATAATACCACGATGGCGAAGATCAACATCAGCTTTACTCCAGGTTATCATTGGAGCAGGTCTACCTGCCACTGAGACCATTAAGCGGAGTGAGACACCAGCTCGAATAGTTACAATCTTTTTGAGATCATCTGCAAGCTCGAGGTCAGGCATTTCTAGAAAAATAAAATGCACAAGTGTAAAAGAGATTAAAAAAAACAAGTTCTTCCAATGATGAAATCTTCAGCAAGTTATGAACAATGAATATATTACTAATTAAATTTCTCAGGATTATAATGATTAAGTTGCGTTTTATTTATAATTCAATGTTAATATATTTTTAGTACCTGATATGCACATTTTATTCCAACATTAGATATCCTATCACAAAAGGTGTAAAGAATTGCAGAACTATATGAATTGGCTGTGTAATGCTACTTACCTATTCTTTCTACTGTTTCAATTTCAGCAGATGACTCACTGAATTCACTCATTCCATTAATATTGACAGAAGCAACTCTGAAATAGTACTTCTTGTTAATTGTAAGACTTGTAATGGTATATTCGGTATTTCTTAAGTTGGCTTGAGTATGTGCTCTGTACCACTGTTCCATGCCTTCCTCTTTCATTTCAAGAACATAGCCAATAATATCAGAACCACCATCATACATGGATTTTGTCCATGCTAGGCTAATGCTGTGTTTGGTTGTATCCACAACTCTCGGTGCTGAAGGTGCTGCGGGTGTATCTGTCATTTAATTTAAATAGATAAAGCTCGTAAATATTTGTATAGATTCTCAATTATCAGAATTTTAAAAATACTAATTAAAAATCTGATGCTTACATGTTGGTTCTTTGCATAGGATATAACTTGATGATTCACTGGGCTCACTGCTACCAGCTGCATTTACTGCAGTAACGCGGAACTGGTACTCACAACTCTCCATTAGATTGGTAATTTTGAGTCTGGTATCATATATAGTAAAGTCTTTGTTGACTCGAGTCCAGCGCACACTTCGTTTTTCACGTTTGTCCACAAGATAGTTACTAATTTCAGCTCCACCATCGGTTTCTGGTTTCAACCACTGGATGATGATGTGCTCTTTTCCAATTGCAACGACCTCGGGTTCACCAGGTGGTGATGGAATTGCTGTTTACAACAAATTGAAGTACATTAGATTTTAGAATTATCTTTGTTATTGCATTACTAAAATGAATAATAATACCTGGCAAATACAAAAGAATTTTAGCACATATTACTCACTGAATGAGTTTCTCGCTATGGCTGGTTCAGACTCCTGTGGCGCACCAGGTCCATACTTGTTAACGGCTCTTACTCTAAAAATGTATTCATTGTTCTTTATAAGTCTTGTAACAACAGTGGAAAGAGTCCCGCACTCAGCTTCAACGATTACCCAGTTAAGTCTGCTAGTCTCACGCCTCTCCACAATATAATGTGTAATCTCTGCTCCGCCATCTTCCTTTGGCATATTCCATGACAAAGTGCATTTCTCTTCTGTTAATCTGCTGATGGTAAGTGGACCATCACATGGTCCGGGTGAATCTAAACAGAATTTGAAGCATAATGTTAAAACACAAGATAAACTGAAAATAACTTTTTATTGGAAGTACATTTCAAAAAGTATTTATTGTAATTTGTAACAGGAAGCTTACCCAACACTTTAACATTTACAGATACAGTCTTAGTTCCACTTGGATTTTTCACGGTTAGAGTATATCTTCCAGTGTCATTTCTGTCACAGAACTTGATAATGGCAACAGCACGCTTGTTAGTATACTGCAGAGAGATCTTTTCACAAAGCTCCAGTTCTTTGTCTCCCTTCGACCAATAGACTTTAGGGTCAGGTTTTCCACCAATAAAAGCATCAAGTACCAGGTCTGATCCAGCCCTTATAGTAATCAGGTCTCCAAGTAGCCTGCTGTCTAGTTCAGCCTTGGGTGGTACTATAAATACAAATGAAATGTAAGTATCCATTAAAAGGGATTTTTGTTTCATAAGTAAATTTAAATTATTATAAGTCTATGATGTATTTCTAATTTTGGCATACCATATTCATCTTTACAAGTGACAGGTCCTGTAGATTCTGATGGTATACTAATTACTCCACTTGCATTCTTGGCTAAAACACGGAATTCATAGACTTCTGAGTCACTAAGTCCTGCAATGGTGTAGAAGGTATCCGAGATGGAGGTGTAGTTGCACTTTAGCCAGCGACCATCTCCAGTTTCATTATAAGGTTTACGTTCCACAATGTATCCAACAATCTTACTTCCACCATCATACATTGGTACAGTCCATTTTATTGAAACTGAAGACCTATCAACATCTGTTACTTCTGGTTGACCTGGAGGATCTTTATAAATCCAAGCAAAAGTAAACTTCAATTTCAATTTGTAACAATTTGCAACTATCGAAAAGTATAATTTCAAAAAGATTTAACCTTTTTTCTTACACTTATATATGTACTTACCAACAGGATTCTGAGCCATTACTAGCCTAGAAGCTTCACTTGCTTTACTCAAGCCAGCAGTATTCATTGCATAAACTCTAAACTGATATTCCAAGCCTTCCACTAGAGTAGATATTTTGTAATGGCAATCAATACATGGTATTTTGTTTTCTTTCACCCAGAGAATGCTGTTACGTTCTTTCTTTTCAATCCAATACCCTGTAACTTTGCTGCCACCATCATGATATGGCTCTTCCCATCGAATAGACATAGCAGTGGCAGATACAAAATATACTTCTGGCCTGGTTGGTGAGCTTGGTGGAACTACATTATAAACAAAAAAACTAAATTAGCATGTTTTTTTCAGATCTCATTCTTTATGTGTATGTTCGGACATAAGCATTATAAAATAATAGATTGCTTTTCTCACTTACCAAATGGATGTTCAGCAACCACAGATGCTGATTCCAATGGTTTGCTGACACCAAATCTGTTCTCTGAACAGACTCGGAAGCTGTATTCCATATACTTTGTCAAGTGAGTAACTTTAATCTGAGTACGTTTTACACTGGAATTGATGAGCTGCCAGGCAGTAGTACCAGATTCCCGCTTTTCTACAATGTAGTTGGTAATTTCAGTGCCACCATCATCATCGGGCTCCATCCATGACAATACACATGACTCTGCTGAAACAGATGAGATGTCTACAGGACCAGTAACTGGGCCCGGTCGACCAATAACATTAACAGTTACTGTAAAGGTCTTGACTCCTGCTGTGTTTTCAAGTGTTAAATAATATTTGCCAGAGTCCCCTCTCATTGTGTCCTTCACACTCAGTGTGGTTCTTTCTTTTGTGGTTTTGATACGAACTCTCTCAGTTTCCTTAAGTCTCATCTCCTCAAGTTTCCACATTACCCTAGGGGCTGGACGTCCACTAATAGGCACATCTATAGTAAAGGCACTTCCTGCTTTGCAGGTGATCATTTGATTGGTGATTCCAGATAGATCTGCTTTAGGCTCTATCTGTGGTTCTTTAATAATAACAGATGAAAATGCCTCCCTTGGTTCACTGTAGCCAGCATCATTCTTCGCTCTGACACGGAACTCATACTCTGAGTTTTCAACAAGCCCATCAACTGTAAGAGTAAGGCTTTTGGTTTGACCATCTTCAACCCAGCGATCTGAACCTTTGTGCTTCATCTCCACTAGATAACCAGTAATATGACTGCCACCATCGTGCTCTGGTTTCAACCAAGCCAAAACAGCAGAGGTTTTGCCTGTGTCAACAATATCTAATCTTTTAGGTGGCGCTGGCTCCTCAGTTGCTACTATAGGCTCTGTTATTTCGCATGGTTCACCAAGACCAAATTCATTTTCTGCCATCACACGGAAGAAGTATGGCACTCCTTCTGAAAGTTCTTGTGCTCTGAAGATTTGCCGAGTGCACTTTGCATTGATTTCTTGCCAGCTACGCCTGCTAGCTTCACGCTTCTCCACAACATAATGATGAACTCGAGAACCTCCATCATGAATGGGAGCATCCCACATTAATGTAATAGACCCTCTCGTAACATCTTTGAAGGTAATTGGTCCTGGTGGACCAGGAGTGTCCTGTACCTTAACAGTGAATGTAATAGATTTGCTGCCGCTGTTGTTTTCCAGAGTAAGAGTATATTTTCCAGCATCATACCTATTGCAGTTCTCCACTATTAATACGCTGCTCATGTCTGTTGTATTAATATGAACATGCAGCCCAATTGAAGAATCTACTTTTTTCCAAGTGGCAATAGGAACTGGTCTGCCTTGGAAGGCAACATGTAGCTGAATTGTGCTACCAGCTTTAACGATATGTATTTGTTTGAAACTGGCATCAATATCAATTTCAGGTGAAGTTAACCTATCTGTAGCTTGGACTGGAGCAGAAAGTTCACAGCTATCTCCTTTTCCTGCACCATTAACAGCACAGACACGGAATTTATATTCTTCACCAGGTTCTAAGTCAGTAACTGTGTATTTAGTATTGACACATGCTTCTATGTTGACCTTACGCCAATCTTCAAGGCCAACCTTGCACATTTCGATGATATAACCAATAATTTCCATGCCGCCATCAAAGACAGGCCGTGTCCATTCCAAACTTACGGATATCTTTGTTGTGTCTGTGACTCTGACAACCGTAGGAGCACCTGGTGGGTTAACTGGTTCTCGACATTTAATAAGTCTGGAAATACCACTTGGGGGACCGACTCCAGCATTATTTTCAGCCATGACACGGAATTCATATTCATTCCCTTCTGTGAGATTAGCTACTTTGAATCTGGTTTCAGTAATGGATCTTTTGCTAGAAACCTTGACCCATCGCATACTCTTCTTCTCACGCCGTTCAAGGATGTAATGGTTAATTTCATTTCCTCCATCTGATATTGGCCTTGACCAAGTAAGTGTGACAGATTCTCCTGAAACATTGGTTGATTCTGGAATACCAGGTTCATCAGGTACAGCTATGAAACAAAAAAAGTTATCTAATTAGGACTTGTTTGACAAGTTAGAACTAGTAAAAGTTTGACAAAAATGTGGGGCAAACTCTTAACAACTATAAATGATAAATTGTGAAACACACGTACTGTATGGTGTCTGTGCAATAACTGGCACTGAATCTATTGGTCTGCCAGTACCAAATTTGTTGATAGCTGATATACGGAACTGGTACTCATTCCCCTTAATCAGTTTGGTGACAGTGTATGAGCAAGCTTCACATGTATCACTGATCAATGCCCATGTAAGTCGACTGGTCTCCCGTTTCTCAATCACATAATGACTAATAACAGCACAGCCATCATTGTCGGGGGGAATCCACCACAATGTAAGTTTCTCGCCTGTAATGTTGCTAAATCGAATAGGTCCAATTGGTGGTCCAGGGGTATCTAAATAAAATCAAAAGAGTTAGGGACATGTAAGTGTTCTAACAAGAACCAAAATAATCATACTACTAAGAATAGTAAACAAACAATTGAAAATTTCAAGTGGGTTGGTAAGTTGCCAATTTCCTCTAAATACCTTGCACTCTGATATGAATATCAGCTGTCTTGGTGCCTGAAGCATTCTTGGCTTCCACAGTGTATATACCGCGATGATCTCGATTGCTGTCTCTAACAAAGGCAGAACTAGATCCAATAACATTTGTGATATCAATCATCAATTTCTTGTCAATTTCTTTTCCATCTTTATACCAGGTCACCTGTGGCAGGGGACGGCCTTTAATATGGGCCTTGAGCCGAATACTGTCACCAGCTTTTACAGTTACACCTTCGAAGTTTTCAGCACCAAATTCGATTGATGGTGGAACTATAAGAGAATGTGTTGATTAATTACTAAGTTAAAACTTCAAAGACATCACAATTACTTACAATGCCATATATAACCAATGACCCAGGGCGGTTGTTTGCGAGCACTGTTGGGGATGTTTAAACTAATATGTCAGGGGGAGGGGAATCTATGTAAGGAGTCAGAGAAAGAGGGAGCAAGGACAAAAACAAAAGGTAGAAAAGGGAATAAGAAAAGTGATAGGCGGAGAAACCAAGAGCAAAATTCATACAGGGCAAAAGAGAAAAATATTGGGAGAAAGACAAACAATGTGAAAAAGACAAACTTAACGGCTCTGTGCCTTAATGCACGGAGCATTGGCAATAAAGTGGATGAATCACGCAGATAGATATAAATGGTATGATATAATTGAGATTACGGAGACATGGCTGCAGGGTGACCAGGAATGGGAATTAATGTCCCAGGGTTCAGTATTTTGGAAGGACAGGCATAAAAGAAAAGGTGGTGGCGTGGCACTGCTGGTTAAAGAGGAAATTAACACAATAGTGAGAAAATGTATTAGCTCTGACAATGTCGAGTCAGTACGGGTAGAGTTGAGAAATACCAAGGGGCAAAAAACACTAGTGGGTGTCATATATAGACCCCCAAACTGCAGTGGTGATGTTGGGAATGGCATTAAACACGAATTAGAGATGCATGTACTAAGGGAATATCGGTGATCATGGGTGATTTGAATCTGCACAGAGATTGGGCAAATCAAATTAGCCACAATGCCGTAGAGGAGGTAATCCTGGAGTGTATATGGCATGGTTTTCTTGATCAATATATGGAGGAACCAACTAGAGAGCAGGCCATCTTAGACTGGGTACTGTGTAATGAGAAGGGAATCACTGCCCATCTGGCTGTGCAAGACCCCTTGGGGATGAGCGACCATAACATGGTAGAATTTTTTATCAAGGTGGAGACTGAAGTAGTTGATTCAGAGACTAGGGCACTGAATCTTAATAAAGGAAACTATGAAGATATTTAGAATTTTTTATCAAGGTGGAGACTGAAGTAGTTGATTCGGAGACTAGGGTGCTAAATCTTAATGAAGGAAACTGCGAAGATATTTAGAATTTTTTTATCAAGATGGAGAGTGAAGTAGTTGATTCAGAGACTAGGGTGCTGAATCTTAATAAAGGAAACTATGAAGGTATGAGGTATGAGTTGGCCTTGATAGATTGGGGAGAGTTACTTAAATGGATGACAGTGGATAGGCAATGGCAAACATTCAAGGTACGCATGGGGGGATCTGCAGCAACTGTTCATTCCTGTCTGGCACAAAAGCAAAATGGGTAAGGCGGCCAATTCATGGCTTACAAAGGAAATTAGAAATAGTATCCGATCCAAGGAAGAAACATACAGATTGACCAAGAAAAATAATAAGTCTGAGGATTGGGAACAATTTAGAATTCAGCAAAGAAGGACCAAGAGATTGATTAAGAAGGGGAAAATACAGTACAAATGTAAGTTTGCAGGGAACATAAAGACTGACACTAAGAGTTTCTATCGATAGGTGAAGAGAAAGAGGTTGGTAAAGACAAATGTAAGCCCCCTACAGACAGAAACAGGGGAATGTATAATAAGGGACAAAGAAATGGCTGAGCAATTGAATACATACTTTGGTTCTATATTCGCAAAAGAGGACACAAATCAGATACCAGCAATTTTGGAGAATGAAAGGTTCAGTGAGAGGGAACTACTGAGGAAGATCAATATCAGTAGAGAAATGGTGCTGGGAAAATTGATGGGATTGAAGGCGGATAAATCCCCAGGGCTTGATAATCTGCATCGCAGAGTGCTTAAGGAGGTGGCTCTGAAAATAGTGGATGCATTGGTGGTCATCTTCCGGGATTCTATAGACTCTGGAACAGTCCCTGCAGATTGGAGGGTAGCTAATGTCACTCTAATATTCAAAAAGGAAGGCAGATAGAAAACAGGGAATTATAGACCAGTAAGCCTAACATCGGTAGTGGGGAAAATTCTTGAATCCATTATCAAGGACCATATAGCAGAACATTTAGAAAGCAGTGGCAGGATCAGTCAGAGTCAGCGTGGATTTATGAAGGGGAAATCATGCTTGACAAATCTGTTGGAATTCTTTGAAGATGTAACTGGTACAGTTAACAAGGGAGAGCCTGTTGATGTGGTATATTTGGAATTTCAGAAGGCATTTGACAAAGTCCCGCATAAGAGATTATTGTGCAAGATTAAAACGCATGGGATGGGAGGTGTATTTAGGTGAATGGAAAACAGGTTGGCAGAGAGGAAACAAAGAGTAGGAATTAATGAGTCCTTTTCAAATTGGCAGGCAATCACTAGTGGAGTATCACAGGGATCGGTGCTGGGACCCCAGCTATTCACAATATATATCAATGATTTGGATGAGGGAACAAAATGTAACATCTCAATGTTTGCAGATGATACCAAGTTGGGTGGGAGGGTGAACTGTGACGTGAATGCAGAGATCCTTTGTTGTTATTTTAGGGGGTATTTTGTGCGTCGAACCGCATGGTTGTTTTAGAAATGTCAATATGTTAAATTGTGAAAATTACAAATGCATCAATAAAATATATATTTTTTTTAATTGGTGCAGAGATCCTACAGCATGATCAGGTTGGGTGAGTGGGCAAATCAATGGCAGATGCAGTATAATTTGGATAAGTGTGAGGTTATTCACTTTGGAACAGAAAGGTAGATTACTACCTGAACGGTTGTAAATTGGGAGAGGAGAGTGTGCAGCGGGACTTGTGCACCAGTCGCTGAAGGTAAGCATGCAGGTGCAGCAGGCGGTAAAGAAGGGTAATGGTATGTTGGCCTTCATTGTAAATGTAAATGTAAATCGCTTATTGTCACAAGTAGGCTTCAAATGAAGTTACTGTGAAAAGCCCCTAGTCGCCACATTCCGGCGCCTGTTCGGGGAAGCAGTTACGGGAATTGAACCATGCTGCTGGCCTGCCTTGGTCTGCTTTCAAAGCCAGCGATTTAGCCCTGTGCTAACTGAGAGGTTTTGAGTACAGGAGCAGTGATGTGTTGTTGCAATTATACAGGGCCTTGGTGAGGCCACACCTTGAATATTGTGTGCAGTTTTGGTCTCTTTTTCTGAGGATGTTCTTGCTCTTGAGGGAGTGCAGCAAAGGTTTACCAGACTGATTCCAGGGATGGCAGGACTGCCATATGAGGAGAGATTGACTAGGTTAGGATTGTTCTCGCTGGAGTTCAGAAGAATGAGGGGGGTCTCATAGAGACTTATAAAATTCTAACAGGACTAGACAAGGTAGATGTTCCCGATGGTGGGTGCGTTCAGTACCAGGGGTCACAGTCTGAGGATTCAGGGTAAACCATTTCGTACAGAAATGAGGAGACATTTCTTCACCCAAAGAGTGGTGAGCCTGTGGAATTCATTATCACAGGAAGTAATTAATGCTAAAACATTGAATATATTCAAGAGGGGATAGATATAGCACTTGGGGCGAATGGGTTCAACGGTTATAGGGAGAAAGGACTAGGCTATTGAGTTGGATGTTCAGCCATGATCATGATAAATGGCGGAGCAGGCTCGAAGGGCCATAAGGCCTCCTCCTGCTCTATGCTCTATGTATGTATCTATGTATAACATAGTTAGCTTTTTTAGTACTTACTGCTTTCATCTCTTGTCATGATGTGTCCTGACGATTGAGAAGGTGGACTGACTGTTCCAACTGCATTCCTAGCAATTATGCGGAATTCATAACGATCACCAGGGCTAAGACCTGATGCTGTATATTGGCATTCAGTAATATCAATAAAGTTGCACCGCAGCCAACGTCCACCTCCTTGTCGCTTTTCAACACTATAAGCTACAATCTTACTTCCACCATCACGTTGTGGTGGATTCCACTTAAGTGTTACAGTTTCTCTTGTCACATCAATATAATCTGGCATACCAGGTGGATCTGATGGAAGTATACAAACAGTCAATGTTACCTTTTATGCTCTGATGCAAATAGAAGTTACAAAGATGACATCAGTATTATAATTTTCCAGAATAAATTACTTACCAACTGGTGAGACAGCCAAAGTGAATTTGCTTGTCTCACTAACGGGGCTCAATCCAACACTGTTTTCAGAATAAACTCGGAACTGGTAGTCCAGGCCCTCCAGAAGTCCTGAAATTCTGTATTCTCTGCCAGAAATTGACAATATATTTACTTTTTGCCATAAGATGCTGTTTCGTTCTTTCTTCTCAACATGATAACCGGTGACTTCTGAACCTCCATCATATACTGGTGCATCCCATGATATTGTCATACCATCGCAAGTAACATTGTATACAACAGGTTTTCCAGGTGGTCCAGGAGGCCTGAATTGATGTTTTGCCACAACAGCCATTGAAGTAAGTGGGTGACTTACACCATATCTATTTTCAGCACAAATTCTAAATTGATACTCTGAATCTTGAACCAGCTTAGTGACCTTTAAGGTTTTCCTGGCCACGCTAGAACAGACCAGTTTCCAATTGGTTTGTGAAGTTTCACGTTTTTCAACACTGTAGGATGTAATCTCACTTCCTCCATCATCGTCAGGAGCATCCCATGATATTATGATACTTTCAGATTTGATTTCATCAAATTTAATTGGTCCTTTAGGCTTTGATGGAGGACCCAATGTAATTAAAGTAAAGTTGTATGACTTTCTGGAAATTGCATTATCAAGAATTAAGGTGTATTTCCCACCATGTTCTTTCTTAACGTTCTTAATACTTAACATGGCTTTGTTTTCTGTTTTCTTGTACCGGATTTGTTCACTTTCTTTTAATGGAAGATTGTCTTTTTGCCACTTGATACTTGGTCGGGGTTTACCCTTGTATGGCAGTTCAACGTGTACATTGTGCCCAATTCTTACAATAATCTGTCCTTCTGATATGTCAGTTAAGTCTGCTTCAGGTGTAATGACATAATCTTTGACAGTGATATGCTCACTAATAACACCATCACTTAATCCCTTTTCATTTTTAGCGAACACCCGGAATTCCATTACTGTTAACTCCTTTAATTTGGTAATTTCAAATATACAGGCCTTGCAAGTTCCGGCCTGTGACCATTCCTGTTCTTCTTTTAATTTCTTTTCAATTACATATTCTGTAATTATACTACCTCCATCATAGTCAGGTTTATTCCATTCTAACACAACAGAAGACTTGGTTGAGTCTTTCATTACAAGGTCTTTGATTGGTCCTGGTACTTCAGTGGCTTTCACTGCTTCCGAAGTCTCACATGGTTCGCCCAATCCATTTTCATTTTCTGCTAGTACTCGGAAAAAGAATGCGCTCTTTTCCGACAAGTTGGTAATCTTAAATGTTGTGCCGGAACATTTAGTTGTGACACTTGACCAGGCTCTCTTTGTTGCATCCCTCTTTTCAATGACATAATTGGTAATTGCAGCACCACCATTAATAAAAGGTGGCTCCCAAACTAATGTGACAGTGCTTCTGGTTACATGCTTAAGATGTAAATTCTGACATGGTCCTGGAGAAGCAAGGACTTTTACATTTATAAATGCTGATTTGGGTTCTCCAACACCATTTTCAATTGTCAAAATATACTTGCTGGAATCTTCACGGTTGACCTCAGGAATAGTGAGAACTGTAGACGACTCCGTATTATGGATGACATATCTTTCATCAGCGTTTATATTTTTATCACCCTTTCTCCAGATGATATTTGGAATAGGACGTCCTTTGAAAGGTATCATAATTTGTACATCTTCACCAATCTTGGCTGTTATAGAAGTTCTGAGTGCAACATCAAGATCAATCTCTGGCTCTTCTGCAGAAAATAAATGGTCATATGTACATATATTAGGAAATATCCTTCATGTATGTACTGTGTGCACATATATTTTTTCAATGCATTCTAAATATCCTAGACTTACCAAGTATATCTTTAGCTTGTACAGGTTCTACCATTTCAATTGGTTCTCCATGTCCAGCAATGTTGACAGCACTGACACGGAAGTAGTAGTTTACACCATGTTTTAAGTGGGATACAACATATTCTGTGGTTCTGACTTCATCCTTAGTAGTAACTACAGTCCAGTGCTCTTCTTCAGCTTCCCTCATTTCCACTAGATAGCTTGTAATTGTGCTTCCTCCATCGTAGACAGGTTTAGTCCAGCCAAGAGTGATGGAAGATTTAGTACTGTCCACAATTTTCAGTTTTGTTGGTTGACTGGGTTGGTCTGCAAAATAATATGAATATTTTAATATATGAACATATAAAGCATTGTTGCCAAATAATTAATATTTACAAAATGTCAACATGTTTCATATTACTGTTACATACCAATTGGATCAGCAGCTTTATAGAATTCAGAAGTATCGGAGAATGGGCCTGCTCCTGCTGCATTAAGAGCACACACACGGTACTGATATTCATTTCCTTCTGCAAGACCAGAAACCTTTTGCCTGGTGTCACGGATAGATTCCTTACGGACCTTAAACCATCGCAAACTCTTTTTCTCACGTCTTTCCAAAATATATCCACTGATTTCACTGCCGCCATCAACAGTGGGCCTCTTCCAAGTGACAGTCATTGTCTCTTTTGTTATCATAGTAGCCTCAGGCATGGTTGGCTGCCCGGGTGTAACTATTGAAAAAAGAAGTTTAAAAATTAACCTTTATCTCGCAATTAGGAGGAGCATCCAGTGGACAAATGGTGTTGTTATCTTACCAAATGCATTCTTAGCAATGACTGCATCAGATTCCAGTGGATCACCCACACCATACTTGTTGACACCCCGCACACGGAACACATATTCATTGCCTTTAATGATATTTCGTACTGTAATGATAGAATGTTCTAACTTTTCTGAAACCAGAGTCCAAACAACTCGACTTGTCTCTCGTTTTTCAACAATATAGTGGGTGACCGGTGCACCACCGTCATCTGGCGGAGTAGCCCACATGATTGTGATCTTCTCAGCTGTAACAGTCTTGAATTGTATAGGCCCAACTGGGGGTCCAGGTTTGTCTGTGAAACAGAGGAAATATGTCAAGTAATTTCTGAAAAATGTACAGTTTGAAAAAAGCCTTCAATTTATCAGCACACAATACAGCAATGTACCGAGTACTAGTAGTCTGATTGTTCCTGATGCTGAGCCCATGGGATTTTTAAGCTTGAGTTCATAGCTTCCAGTGTTGATCCGACTAACATCCTTGATTATTACTGCTGCAGAGTCAGTTGTGCTTTCCAAAAAGACTTGAGAGCTTGTCTCAAGTTCTTTACCATTTTTGTACCAGTCAATGGAAGGTAGAGGCTTGCCAGAGATTCCAACTTTAATCTTTATGGCTGAACCAGCCTTTAATTTGACTATATCTGTATATTCCATTGGCAAGTCAATCTGAGGCGCACCTATGAATCAAAATTGATAACAGTGATATCAATAGAAGTGCAAAATACTAAACAATTTTTCATGTGAACATATATTATGGTCAGAAAGAAATAGTTACCGAAGGTATCGTGGCACGTTACAGGTCCAACAACTTCAGATGGATTACTTATTGAACCAATTGCATTCTTTGCAAATACTCGGAATTCATACTGTGAATTTTGAGTCAAGCCTGAGACAGTAAAGTGAGTCTCAATGACATTTGTAAAGCTGGCCTTTGTCCATCTCCCATTTGGCAAATCGCATTTTTCAACAATATAGCCAGTGATTTTGCTTCCACCATCATAGGCTGGTTTTTTCCAACTGAGACTTACGGAGGTCTTTGAAACATCTTTTACATGTAAATTTGTTGGAATTTCTGAGAAATGAAAGTGTATTGAAATGTAATTTTTCAATCATAAATGCAAATAGTGTATTAATCTCAGCAACAATGCACATTTGATGAAAAAGAAATCAAGGACAATTTAGGTAATACATACCACATGGATCAATTGCAAGAACTTGATCAGAAGGATGGCTGACTTTGCCAATACCTGCAGCATTTTCTGCATACACACGGAATTCATAGATAAGTCCACCACTGATACTTGTGACCTTCAAGTGTGTTGTCCGGATAATGGTCTTGTTAACTTTCTGCCATAAAATGCTGTTCCTGTCTTTCATTTCTACATGATATCCAATCACTTGGTTTCCACCATCAGAAACTGGTTCATTCCAACCCACTGTTATACTCTCTCTGGTGACATTAGTTACCCATGGAGTTGATGGAGGTCCAGGTGTTTCTGGAAAATACAGTTAATATACAGTTAACTGTGTGAATAGTGAATAGATAAAATGAACAAAGATCTTTGCCATGCTCAATTTCATGCTTTTGCTCAATAAGTTACTTACTGTATGGCAGTTTGACTACAACACATTTGGAGTCAATATGGTCACTGATTCCAAAGCGGTTCTCAGCTTTGATGCGGAACTGGTACTCTTCTCCAGTGGTGAGCTTCATAACTTTGATCATACTTCTTGCTGCAGTAGCAGACACCTCTGACCAAGCTGCAGTGCTTGTTTCTCTTTTCAAAACAATGTAATTTGTTACCTGACTGCCACCATCATAAGTTGGTGGTTGCCACCTCAGCGTTACGCTATCTTCAGTAACATCACTAATATTTACAGGGCCCACAGGAGGTCCAGGTCTGTCCAGCACCACTATATTGACAAATGATTTTGTTGTTCCACTGGAGTTGGCAGCAGTAATGTCATATCGGCCAGCGTCACCAGCAACACTTTCTTTCAGGTTCACAATCATGCTTTCAGAAGTCAATTCCGTGTTAAACCTCATGGTTGACTTCACACTTACGCCATCTTTGGACCAAGATACTTTTGGTTGTGGCTTGCCCGATATCGGGATTTCAAATTTTAGGTTGGATCCAGCTCTAACGTACACCGTGTTGTGTGGAAAGTTCTTCAAGTCAATTTCGGGTGACTCTGCAAATGATTTAGAAATATCAGTTTTGGTTTATTGAATAAATCATAAAGCTCAAAATGTTACTAAACAAAAATAAGGCTGATCACATAAATTATAGCTGCTCACATGACAGAATGTCACTAATACAAATAATAATTACCAAGTTGTTCTTTAACTGTTATTGGTAGATGCAATTCCTTTGGATCACTTAGGCCAGCTTGATTTTCAGCAGATACTCTGAAGAAATAGTCAACATGTTCTTTCAACCCATGTACAACATGGTGTGTGGTCTTCACAATGGCACATTTAATCCACTTTTGCTGGCCTTTTTCAAGGGCTTCTATGAGGTAGCTTGTGATCCTACTGCCCCCATCATGTTCTGGTTTCAACCAAGCAAGTGAAACACTGTCTTTGGTGACATTTATAACTCCAAGTCGTTCAGGCATACTTGGTTTTTCTGGAAAAATAATGTTGATTTTATCATATTATGCCTCAATTATGAACTCTGATGACATCATAATTTACAAGAAGAATACATAAAACATTTTAACAATTTTTATTTTGTATGTTACTTCCTTCCTAATTTTGACAAACCATAAAACACGCACAATTTCAGATTACAAACAGAAGACTTTGTTCTTTGGTGTCTGATATTCTTATACTTCTCCAAATGTCACATCAAAACTGGTCGACTAAGGGCAGCATGCGGCATAGTGGATAGCACTGAGACTGCGGTGCTGAGGACCCGGGTTCGAATCCCGGCCCTGGGTCACATTCCGTGTGGAGTTTGCACATTTTCCCCATGTCTGCGTGGGTTTCACCCCCACATCTCAAAGATGTGTAGGTTAGGTGGATTGGCCATGCTAAATTGACCCTTAAAAATAATTGGGTACTCTAAATGTATATATTAAAAAAAACTGGTCGACTAACTCAGATATTTGCTTCCCCCCTTTTGGTTGCACCCGCATTCACTTGATATCTCCACCAAATGAACTGGGCAGGTTTACGAGTAAATTGTATCAGGAATGAGGAGAGATCCTATGTCCTACATTCTACAGCACCATGAGGTATAAATTGGACTTCATTGTCTCAATTTTAATTCTACATCAGAATGACGTCCGACCTTGTATTGGGTCAGATCTCATTTCAAGCGCCTCTGACAAATATAAATTAGATTTATTAATTGCTGGATCAAGCTCCCTCTGGAAAACTAGATATCACACATGTGAACCTGTGCCAGAATTGCGCCATCCTGGATTATTCAGCGGCTGCTGGTGCCTAGCAACCATTGCGGACAGAGGTTTTATAACAAAAATTGGATGCAACACTACGGTAGAGTCAAGAGGGAAAAGAGTGCTCTCCTAACTCTATAGTAGTCTAATCAAACCTCTACGCAACATCCCCACTCCCATCCCCACCACAGTGCACACTCTGCCTCTGACCCTCTTCCTTCCAAAGACTTGCCTATATCCTGCTGCCACCATTTAAATAACCTGGTATCAATTTTCTTCAGATTAGTGAACTGCCTGTGGAGTCCGAAAAGTGCTGGCAGGTCACCCAGTTAATGAGTTTCAAGGTTTTTGTTTGGGGCTGTCTCGGGCCCCCAGTCTGTTTGCACATTAAAGGTTCCAACACATTTCTATCTTGTTGTGCCATTAATAAATACGCTACACTATATTTATTTGTAAGTAACCTTCAAAATTTGTTTTTCTCATGGTCTAAACTATTCTGCTATAAAGTGATTGGTGGCTCATTGCGTGACCCAATGTGCTGTTAAAAAAAATCAGAAGGTATTTGAAAGCTGTCCAGGTCAATCATTTCCATGTTTTGAGAATATTTATCTTTATCAACATGCAAAAGTCTGGTCTGAAATTACTAACTCATAATCCTTAGGAAATTAAGCAAAGGTTCTATTACTAATGATGTGATGAAATGTGGGGAACCCCAATGCAATATGGTTATGCTACGTGGCTTGGTATTATAGTCTGATAATTAATTACAAAATGTTCAAAAGATTTTAAGAAATTGATAAATTACCTGTCACTTTAACGCCCTCCTTGCTCTCAACAGGTACACCAACGCCAAACTCATTTTCACCCCGGACACGGAAGTAGTAAATGGCGCCTTCTTGTAAGTTGCTAACTTTGTAGGTAAGACGTTGACAGTTGCTTGTTACAGTGACCCATGCCTTCTTACTAGCTTCATGTTTTTCAATATGATAATTCTTCACTGGAGCACCGCCTTCATTTTCTGGTACATCCCAGGTCAGCGTTACAGATTCCTTGGTAACTTCTTTTATAATAATAGTGCCAGGAGGCCCAGGTGAATCTAGGACCTTGACAACTAGTGTTAGTGTGGCAGTAGCTAGGACATTCTGAAGTGTTACTGTGTATTTACCACAGTCATTCCTTGTTGCTTTTTCTATTGTTAAGGAGGTACTTGAATCAGTACAATCAATAGTTCCTCTTGCACGGAGGTCGACATCAGGTTTGCTCCACATAACATTGGGCACTGGTTTTCCTCTAAAAGGCACAGGTAATGTAAAGGAACTTCCAGCCTTGACAATTAAAGTTTTGCGCATTTCATTAGCAATATCAAATGCAGGTTCCTCTTCTCTTTCTTTGGCAATATGTGGGTCAGATATTTGACTTGGTTCACTAACACCAACTTTGTTAACTGATCGAACACAGAAAACATACTCTGCTCCAGATGTAAGTTTAAGTACTGTGTATTCTGTGCTTCTCAAGTTCTGAACTGCTGTTATCCATTCAGTATCTTCAGAAACTTTATATTCTACATTGTATCCAGTGACAGGTGCTCCACCATCAAACAGTGGCTTTGCCCAGCCAACAGTAATGCTGGTTTTTGCTGAATCGATAATTTTTGGTTTGGACGGAGGAGAAGGTATGAAAACTGGATCTTCCGCACGAACAAATGCTGATGGTTCACTTGGAGGACCAACACCAGCAGCATTTTCTGCATGTACTCGATATTCATAATCCGCACCTTCACGGAGCCCTGTTGCTTTTACTCTTAGATCATACACAGGTTTCTTCGTAACCCGAGTCCAGCGTAAACCATTCTTTTCTCGCTTTTCAATTATATATCCAGCAATTGGATTCCCACCGTCACTGTCAGGTCTTTCCCAGCAGATGGTCATGGTATTCTTTGTGACATTGGTTATTTCTATTGATTTTGGTGCATCGGGAATTGTGAATGGATCAATGGCCTTTACAGGTTCACTCTCTAAAACTTCACCAACTCCATACTTGTTCACTCCCATCACTCTGAAAACATACTCATTACCTTTAAGCAGTTTTGTTACTTTACACGATGTTGTTGGTACATTTTCTGTTACACAAGTCCAAGCAAGACGACTTGTTTCACGCTTTTCTACAATATAGTGATCAATTTCTGCTCCTCCATTTTCTTGAGGCGGTGCCCATGACAGTGAACACTTTTCAGCTGTACAGCCAGTTATTTCCAAAGGACCAGCAGGTGGGCCTGGTCTATCAAGTACCTTGCAGTTAACAGCCAGGGATCTTGTTCCTGCAACATTCTGCAATGTCACAATATATTGTCCTGAGTCTCGCCTAAAACAGTCCTTAATAACAATTGCAGTGCTGTTGTCAGTTGATTGGATTTCAACTCTAGCTTGTCCTTCAAGCTCTTTACCTTCCTTTGTCCATGATATCACTGGAAGAGGACGACCCGCAATATCTGCATTAACCTTGACAGTCTCACCTGCCTTAACAACAATCTCTCTAAACTTGGCATCCATCATAATTCTTGGGGCTTCTATATCATCCTTAACAGTAATGGGCCCTGTTGATTCGGATGTTTCACTGAATAACCCTGCAGCATTCTTTGCAATAATATGGAATTCATAACGCTGATCTTCACTAAGACCAGTAACATCAAAGTATGTTTCTTGGACATTAGTAAAATTACACTTCAGCCAGCGTCCATCAGGTAGCTCCCTAGATTCAATAATATAACCAGTAACTTTAGCACCACCATCATATTCCGGCTTGGCCCAAGATAACGAAACAGAAGTTCTTGTAATATACGTTACTTCAGGTTGACCTGGAGGATCACAGGGGTCCCGTGCTGCAACAGGTTCACAAGCCTTACTGTGTTTACCTATACCAGCAATGTTCTCAGCATACACACGATACTCATATGTCAGACCTTCTTCAAGACTAGTAACTTTCATTTTTGTGTCAGTTATAGGACCTCGATTCATCTTTGTCCACAAGATACTGCTTCTTTCTTTGCATTCAAGGTGGTAGCCTATAATTCTGGAACCTCCATCAACAACTGGTTCATTCCATTTTACAATCATGTAACCTTTAGTAGCATGTGCAACAATAGGAGTTGAAGGAGGACCAGGTGGTTTAAATGGATACTCTGCAACAACAGTGGGAGAATCAGTATAGTGACCCTTGCCATATCGGTTTTCCGCATAAACACGGAACTGGTATTCGCATCTTGGCGTAAGGTGTATGACTTTAATTGATGTTCTTGCTACAGTGGCAGAAACAGTTTCCCATGTAGTTGTTGTGGTATCTCTCTTCTGAACAATGTAATTGTTAATTTGGCAACCACCATCATACTCTGGTGCTTTCCAGGACAAAGTTATATAATCAGAACTGACTTCATCGATATGAATGGAACTAGGCTGCCCAGGTTTGTCAAGAACAATAACGGTAATTAAGATAGTTTTTGATCCTGTACTATTTGAAAAAGTTACTTCATATTTTCCAACATCTTCCTTCATGGCGTCCTTGATGGTAAGAAGTGTTGATATCTTTGATGTCTGAACATTTATTCGCGTTGTCTGTTTCAAAGGCTCCTCATTTTTCTTCCAAGTCACAGTTGGCAAAGGTCTTCCTCTAAATGGTATGTCAATCTTGAGGTCATTACCAGACTTTACACTATAACTGTTAAAAAGAAGCTCAGCAGATGGCTCAATTTCAACATCTTTTGCAACCACTGGTACTCCCAACTGTCTTGGGTCACTCTTTCCTTTCTCGTTCACAGCTACTACACTAAAGGTGTATTCCTCACCTGTGGTTAGTCCTTTTACTGTTGTTTCTAATGTTTTCACTTGGGCACACGAGAGCCATTTTTCACTTCCCTTCGTCTGCATTTGGACAATGTAAGAAGTTATTTTGCTACCTCCATCATGCTCAGGTTTCTCCCAGGTAAGTGTTGCACTATTTCGTGTTATATCTACCAGCGTCACTTTGCCAGGAGGCAAGGGTATCTCAGATGCTTTAATGGGCTCAACAGACTCAGCTGGCAAACCTATTCCATACTCATTAACTGCCATTACACGGAAGAAATAAATACCGCCTTCTTGAAGTGAATTAATTTTGAATGTGTTTTTAATACAACTGTTGGTAACAGCAGCATAAGCCTTTCTGGTAGATTCACGTTTTTCAACAATGTAATTGGTGATCTTTGCCCCACCATCAATAAGAGGTGGTTCCCATGATATAGTCACTGAATCTTTCTTCACCTCTTTCACATGTAGGTTCACAGGAGCACTTGGTGAATCAAGTACTCTGACATTAACAAAGGCGGATTTAACACCACTGATGTTTTCCAAAGTCAAATTATACTTGCCACTGTGAAATCTGTTGACATTATCTATAACCAGCATGGTGTAAGAACTTGTAACTTCAATCTGGGCTCGCTCACTTAGAGCACCTTCAGCCTTTTCCCATTTTACTTCAGGTTCTGGTCTGCCTTTAATAGGAACAAATAATCTCAAAGTACCACTGGCACGTACAGATACAACCTTCCGGAGATTAGCATCTAGCTCAATTTCTGGTGGCTCAAGCTTATCAGCTGCAATTACTGTCCCAGAAACATTGACAGGTTCTCCTACTCCTTCAGAATTAATAGCACATATGCGAACATTATACTCAGTGTTCTCCTTCAAGTCTTCCACTGTGAAATGTGTTAATTGCACACCTGTTGGAGGGGTGCCTGTGATCCAGTTATCAGTATTTGCTTCTTTCACCTCCACAGTATAACCCTTAATTTTAGCTCCACCGTCATAAATAGGCTTGCCCCATTTAAGGGCTACTGTGGATCTTGTTGTGTCTACCACCCTTGGATTGCTTGGTGGACCGGGAGGATATACAACATCACAAGCTCTGTAGAAAATGGATGGTTCACTTGGTTCACCTACGCCTGCAGCATTTTCAGCAGATACGCGGAATTCATAGAAGTGATCTTCGGTTAAACCAGTAGCTCTAAACCTTAAATCACTCAGCCTCTTTTTATTGCATTTGGTCCACCTGATTCCATCTTTGTCTCGCTTCTCCAGTATATAACCTTCAATTTCAGTTCCACCATCATCCTCAGGATGGCCCCATGTCACAACCATAGAATCTTTAGTAATCGCTGTAACCTCAGGCACTGTTGGTGCACTTGGTGTATGGTATGGGTTTTTGGCCACAACTGGGTCAGATTCCAGTGGTTCACCAATTCCATATTTGTTTACTGCCATGACACGGAATATATACTCATTACCTGTAAGAAGTTTGGTTACTTTGTGACTGACAGCCTGTACATCAGATGCTACTTGTGTCCATGAAAGTCGGGAGGTTTCTCGCTTTTCTATTATGTAGTGAGAAATATTGGCACCGCCATCCTGAGAAGGAGGATTCCAAGCCAAGTAGCACTTTTCTGCAGTTACACCAGAAACTGTCAAAACACCATCAGGAGGACCGGGCCTATCAAGGACCTTAACGGTTATTGGAATAGATTTTGTTCCACCTACATTACTGAGCTGAAGAACGTAGTATCCACCATCAGTTCGAATGCAATCCTTGACAGCCAGACTAGTTTTTTGAATGGTAGTTTTAGTTTCCATTCTAGCAACATTTGCTTCAATATCTTTGCCATCTTTGATCCATGTTACATCAGGTACAGGTTTACCATGGATGTCAGCCTCAAGTGCAAAGTTGTCCCCTGCATTAACAACGATTACATCTTTGTACTTAGGGTCCATGGAAGCTCTGGGAGCTTCAATTTCATCTCTTGCTGTAATTGGTCCAGTGCTTTCAGATGGTTCACTGAAAATACCAGCTGCATTTCTTGCAATTGCTCTAAATTCATATTTTGCATCTTCAGTTAATCCAGTAACAGTAAATTCAGTGTCAATTATGTTGGTAAAACTAGCTTTCATCCAGCGACCATCGGGGAGTTCTTTCTTTTCTATCACGTATCCAGTAATTTTGCTACCACCATCATACTGAGGCTTTTTCCAATGTAGGGTAACATAATTTCTTGTGATGACAACAGCATCAGGGCGGCCAGGAGGATCACAAGGATCACGGGCTACGTAACATTCAGACACCTTGCTAGGTTTACCAGTGCCAACAATATTCTCTGCGTAAACTCTGAACTCATATTCAATACCTTCTTCTAGATTGTTACACTTGTAATGCGTATCTTGAATGATTGTTTTGTTCAGTTTTGTCCAAAGAATGCTGTTCCTTTCTTTGCGTTCAAGATGGTAACCTAAAACTTTACTTCCACCATCAATGACTGGCTCATTCCATTGTACATACATGGTATCCTTTGTGGCAGCTGACACAAAAGGAGTGCCTGGTGGGCCGGGTTGTTTGTACGGGTACTGAGCAATGACTGCTGCAGAATCTAAAGATGAACTCTTTCCATATCTATTTTCAGCGAAGATTTTGAACTGATACTCAGATCCTGTGGTAAGTTTGGTAATTTTAATAGTCGTTCTTGCCACAGTTGCAGACACCAGCTGCCAAACAGTGGTAGTTGTGTCCCGCTTTTCAACAATATAGTTGTTAATTTGACAGCCTCCAGTATATTCTGGTGGATTCCATGACATTACAACAAAGTCAGAACTAACGTCATCAAATTTTACTGGTCCAACTGGAGGACCTGGCTTATCAAGCACAATGATGCCAATCTCTTCCTTTACAGTCCCAGCACTGTTTGTAGCACTTACAGAATACTTTCCATGGTCATCTCTATGACCTTCTTTAATATGAAGGGTTGTTGCTGTTGTTGCTTCCTCCACATTAATTCTTGTTGTCTGTTTTAGTGTCTGCCCATCCTTCATCCATACAATTTTAGGTTTGGGACAGCCAATAAATGGAACTTCAACCTTTAGGTTCTCCCCGGCCTGGACACTATATGTGTTGAACATGAGTCTGAAAGCAGGTGCAATATTTTGATCTTTAGCTATCACTGGTACGGCCAAGGGTCTTGGATCACTTTTTCCTTTCTCATTGAAAGCAATTACACGGAAGAGATATTCCTGTCCTGAACTGAGACCGGAAACTACTGCATCGCATGTCTTGGATTGAGTAATAACACCCCATTTGTCAGATCCTTTAGGTTGCATTTCTATCAAATATCCCATGATTCTGCTACCTCCATCATGTTCCGGCTTCTCCCAAATTAAAGAGACACTCTTTTGGGTGACATCGACAAGAGTGATTTTTCCTGGTGGTAAAGGTGGCTCAGAAGCCTTCACAGCATCCACCGTTTCGACAGGTATACCAACACCAAACTCGTTCTCGGCCATCACACGGAAATAATAAATAGCTCCTTCAGTAAGAGTCTCTGCTTTGAAACTGCACTTGTTACATTTAGCAGTTATATTAGCATAAGCTTTTCTGGTTGATTCACGTTTGTCAATAATATAGTTTTTAACCTTCGCTCCTCCATCAATTATGGGTGGTTCCCATATTAGCGTAACTGAATCTTTCTTTACATCCTTTACAGTTAAGTTTTGTGGAGCACCAGGAGTGTCAAAAACCTTTACTGTAACAAATGCAGACTTTGTACCACTGCTGCTCACCAAAGTTAGAATATATTTCCCAGCATCATTTCTATCACAGTTGTCTATTGTTACTTGAGTATAATTTAGGCCCTTTTCTACTTGAGGCTTATCAGTTAGTTCTCCCTCGTCCTTTGACCAATTGATCTCAGGAGTTGGCCTACCTTTAAATGGTATAAAGATTCTGATAGTATTGCCAGCTCTAACTGCGATTCCCTTTCTTAATTCAGCTGCAAGTTCAATTTCAGGTGCTTCATGTTTATCTTCTGGTTTAACTATGCCAACTACAGTTGCTGGCTCACCAACTCCAACCTTGTTGATGGCACAAACACGAACATTGTATTCCTGATGCTCAGTGAGTTTCTCAATTTCAAAGCGGGTGACCTGTAATCCAGATGGCGGTGTGCACATTGTCCAGTCTTCCTCATCTGCTTTGCGGATTTCTATTATGTATCCTTGAATGTCACTGCCACCGTCATAAATTGGTTTTCCCCAAATAAGCACAACAGAATTTTTTGTCGAGTCTACAACGTGTGGGTTTGATGGTGGCCCAGGTTTGTAAACAGGATCACATGCTTTATAGAGATTTGTTGGCTGGCTTGGTTCACCAATCCCAGCAACATTTTCAGCAGATAACCTAAATTCATATTCATGGTCTTCTGCGAGTCCTGTGACTCTGAAGCGCAAATCTGTTATTCTATGCTTGTTGCACTTTGTCCATCTGATTCCAGCCCTGTCCCTCTTCTCTATAATATAGCCTATAATTTCACTACCACCATCGGTATCTGGTCTATGCCAGCAGATAGTCATTGAGTCTTTTGCAATATTGTTTACTTCCAAAGATTTTGGTGCACCAGGAGGTACAAATGGACTCTTCATTAGTACGGGTGCAGACTCCAAAGGTTCACCAACACCAAACTTGTTGACAGCCATTATACGGAAGACATATTCATTGCCTTCGAGAAGCTTGGTAACTTTATGCATAGTAGCTTGACAATCTACGGCCACAACAGTCCAAGCAAGGCGACTAGTTTCTCTTTTCTCAATAATATAGTGTGAAATAGCACTTCCACCATCATGGTGTGGTGGGCTCCAAGATAATGAACATTTTTCAGCAGTCACACCAGTAACTTGGACTGGACCTGCTGGAGGTCCTGACCTGTCCAAGACTTTTACATTGATTGGAACAGATTTTGTACCAGCCACATTAGAAGCTTGAAGAATGTACTGCCCACCATCCACTCTAATTGCATCCTTAACAAGAAGCAAAGCTTTGAAATCCGTATTTTTAACCTCAAGTCTTGCTGATTCTTCAACTTCTTTTTCACCTTTGAACCACTGGATAATGGGTAGTGGTTTGCCATGAACATCAGCATCTAACTTAAATGTATCACCTGCGTTAACCACTATTGTATCTCTGTATTTTGGATCCATAGCTAGTCTAGGTGGTTCAACTTCATCTTTTGCAACAATTGGTCCAGTGTTGTCAGATGGTTTGCTGATTGTACCTGCAGCATTCTTAGCAATAATTCTGAAGTCATATTTTTCATCTTCAGTGAGGCCAGTTATAGTGAATTGAGTTTCAATTACATTTGTAAAGCTTGCCTTCATCCAACGGCCCTCCGGTAAGTCACGCTTCTCTACTATATATCCAGTTATGACACTGCCACCATCATATTCTGGCTTTGTCCATTGAAGTGTGATTGAGTTCCTGGTTACGATAATGGCTTCTGGACAACCTGGAGGATCACATGGATCACGAGCAAAATAGCACTCAGACACTTTGCTGGGCTTTCCAATACCAACAATGTTTTCAGCATATACTTTGAATTCATATTCAATGCCTTCTTCAAGTCCTGAGGTCTTAAATCTCGTATCTGGTATAATGGTTCTATTGATTTTTGTCCAAAGAATGCTGTTCCTTTCTTTGCGCTCAAGATGATAGCCTAAGATTTTGCTACCTCCATCATTAATTGGTTCATGCCACTGCACTTCCATGGTGTCTTTAGTAACGGCTGCTACAAATGGCGTACCTGGTGGGCCAGGTTCTTTAAATGGATACTGTGCTATAACTGCCTGCGAATCCAAGGCAAAACTTCTGCCATATCTATTTTCAGCGAATATCCTAAACTGATATTCTGCTCCAGTTTTAAGTTTGCTTATCTTCAGACTAGTCCTGGCAACTGTAGCTGAAACAATCTCCCAATTTACGGTAGTTGTATCTCTCTTCTCAACTGCATAGTTAGTTATCTGACAGCCACCAGTAAAACTTGGTGGCTCCCATGAAATTGTGACACTTTCAGCACTAACTGCATCAAATCTTACAGGGCCACATGGTGGACCAGGCTTATCAAGTGTTATTATTTCAATAGTTGCTGTCTTTTGTCCAACAACATTATCCACAGTGATGCCATACATTCCATTATCATCTCTAACTGATTCCTTAATGCTTAGGATTGTAGTATTGTCAGAATCAATAACATTGACTCTAGTTGTCTGCTTGAGTGGCTGCCCATCCTTTGTCCAAGTAATTTTTGGTTTAGGACGTCCAGCTATAGGGATCTCAATTTTCAAGTCATGTCCTACCTGTATGCTATAACTACTAAATGCTGATCTGACATCTGGTTCAATCACAAGATCTTTAGCAACCACAGGCACGGCAAGGGTTCTTGGATCACTCTTGCCTTTTTCATTCACTGCCATTACTCTAAACAGATACTCCTCTCCCTGTACCAGGTTATTGATTATTGCCTCAAGTGTTTTCACATGGGCACATGCCAACCATTTTTCACTACCTTTACTTTGCATTTCTACAATATACTGGATAATTTTGCTACCACCATCATGTTCTGGTTTCTCCCAAGTAAGGGACACAGTTCTTCTCGTCACATCAACCACGGTTATCTTTCCTGGTGGCTGTGGCACCTCAGATACTTTAACTGGGTCTGCAGTTTCTGCAGGTAATCCAATTCCATGCTCATTTTCAGCAGTTACTCTAAAGTAATAATTGCAACCTTCTTGAAGTTGTTCTATCTTAAAAGAGGTCTTGTGGCAGTTTGTGATAACAGCTGAGTAGGCTTTCCTTGTAGATTCTCGTTTTTCTACAATGAAATTCTTAATTTTAGCACCTCCATCCAACAGAGGATATTCCCAGGATAAGGTGACGTTATCCTTTGTTACTTCCCTCACTTTGAGATTAACTGGTGGGCTTGGTGTATCAAGGACTCTCACAGTAACAAATGCAGATTTTGTTCCGCTATTGTTTTCCAAAGTTAATATGTATTTGCCCGAGTCATATCTATTAACATTATCAATTACAAGCAATGTGTAGCTTTCAGAAACTTCAATCTGTGCACTGTCTCTTATTTCACCATCTGCCTTGGTCCATTTCACTTCTGGAGCAGGACGGCCTCTGATTGGAACAAATAATCTCAAAGAACAATTAGCTCTGACATTAATAACTTTCCTCAAATCAGCATCGAGGTCAAGGTCTGGAGCTTCTAACTTATCCTCCAAAAGGACAGTGTCAGGCATGTCGGCATGTTCACCAACGCCTGCCTTATTGACAGCACAGACACGGAACTTGTATTGATGTTTTTCCAGCAATTTATCCACTTCAAATCGGGTCTGCTTGATGCCACTTGCTGTTGTGCACATTGTCCATTCATCAGTACTTAAATCACACATCTCCACAAGGTATCCTTGGATTTCACATCCACCATCATAAATGGGTTTACCCCATGAAAGGAAGACGGAAGATTTTGTAAAATCTGTTATTTTAGGATTGTTGGGTGGTCCAGGTTTGTAGATGGGGTCAGATGCATGGTAGAAAATGGAGCATGCACTAGGTTCACTAATACCAGCAGCATTTTCAGCAGATACCCTAAATTCATAATTATGATTTTCTAGAAGTCCAGTTACCCTGAAACGTAGTTCACTAACTAGCCGTTTGTTACACCTTGTCCATCTAATGCCCTCCTTGTCACGTTTTTCCAGAATGTAACCATGAATTTCACTACCACCATCAGATGCAGGTCTTCCCCATACAACTATCATTGAGTCCTTTGTGACAGCAGTGACTTCAGGTATCTTTGGTGCATCAGGACGTACAAATGGGTTCTTTGCCATTACTGGGTCAGATTCAAGTACCTCACCTACACCATATTTGTTTACAGCCATAACACGGAAGATATATTCATTTCCTTCCAGAAGTTTGGTAACTTTGCAGCTTGGAGTCTGCACATTAGACTCGACTAATGTCCAGACCAAACGACTAGTTTCTCTTCTTTCAACAATGTAATGTAAAACATCACTACCGCCATCTTGTTTTGGTGGCTTCCAAGTTAATGTACATTTTTCAACAGTTACCCCAGTTATAACAATTGGCCCTTCAGGTGGTCCTGGTCTGTCTAGCACCTTCACATTAACAGCAACAGACTTTTGTCCAGCCACATTCTTTACCAACAGGGTATAGTGGCCACTATCGACACGGATTGTTTCCTTGACAATTAGAATTGTGTTAAAATCTGTACTTTTCATTTCAAGCCTAGAGGTGTTTTCAAGTTCTTGGTCTCCTTGCATCCACTGGATTGTAGGTATTGGTTTTCCATAAACATCAGCTTCAATTTTGAATAATTCACCTGCATGAACTAGAATACCTTCCTTATATTGTTGATCCATGCTAATTCGAGGTGGCTCAACTTCATCCCTAACAGTAATTGGGCCAGTGGATTCAGATGGTTCACTGAATACACTTGCTGCATTTCTAGCAATGACCCTGAACTCGTATCTCTGGTCTTCTACCAAGCCAGTGACAGCAAACTGAGTATCGATGACATTAGTAAAGCTGGCTTTCATCCAACGGCCATCAGGAAGTTCTTTCTTTTCAACGATGTAGCCAGTGATTTTGCTGCCTCCATCATATTCAGGCTTGGTCCACTGCAGTGTCACTGAATTTCTAGTGACGATTATAGCTTCAGGGCGACCTGGTGGATCACAAGGATCCCTAGCTGCTACACATTCAGATACTTTGCTAGGTTTGCCAATGCCAACAATATTCTCAGCATACACTCTATATTCATACTCAATGCCCTCCTCAAGATTCACGGACTTTAATTTTGAATCAGAAATAATTGTCTTGTTCAGCTTGATCCATAAAATGCTGTTTCGTTCTTTACGTTCAAGATGGTAACCCAAGATCTTGCTGCCACCATCATTGACAGGTTCATTCCATTGCACCACCATGTTATCTTTTGTAACATTTGTTATGAAAGGGGTACCAGGTGGACCAGGGGCCTTGTAAGGATATTGTGCCACAACCGATTCAGAAGTAAGATAACTGCTCTTTCCATATCTATTCTCAGCTGCAATCCTGAATTGATATTCGGTACCAGTCTTTAAACGCGCAGCTTTGATAGTTGTTCGGGCTACAGTAGCAGAAACAATCTGCCAGGTAGTGGTTGAAGTATCTCTTTTTTCAACAATATAATTACTGATTTGACAGCCCCCATCATATTCTGGTGGTTTCCATGATATAACGATATTGTCTGCAGTAACCTCCTCAATTTTGGCTGGCCCAGTTGGAGGCCCAGGCTTGTCTAAAACAACAATGCTAAGATTTTCAGATACTTCCCCAGCAGTGTTTGTAAGCTTTATATTGTACTGACCAACATCTTCACGACAGGCCTCCTTGATCATCAAAACTGCTTTATTATCTTTGCTCTCAGCATTAATCCTCGTTGTTTGTTTTAGTGGCTGACCACCTTTAAACCAAGATATAGTGGGTCTAGGGCGTGCAATGAATGGTACATCAACATTTAAGTCTTCTCCTGCTAGGACACTGAATGTGGTAAACAGAAGTTTTAAAGTAGGAACAATCACAAGATCCTTTGCAATAACAGGGACTCCCAGCTGTCGGGGATCACTGACTCCTTTTTCATTTTGTGCTGACACTCGGAACATATACTCTTCACCTTGTGCCAATCCTGTTATGGTGGCTTCAGTTATTTTCACTGTAGCACATGTTGTCCACTTTTCACTGCCTTTACTTTGCATCTCCACTATGTATCCTAAAATTCTACTGCCTCCATCATGCTCTGGTTTTTCCCATGACAACACTGCACTGTTTCTGGTCACATCTACAAGAGTTACTTTGCCTGGTGGTAGTGGCCTCTCTGATACTTTAACTGAGTCAGGTGTCTCAACAGGAAGACCTATTCCATATTCATTTTCAGCTAAGACACGGAAGTAATAGCTGCAACCTTCTTGCAAGTGATCCACCTTCCAGCTTGTCTTATGACAGTTAGCAATCACTGTAGAGTAGGCTTTCCTTGTTGATTCTCTTTTCTCCACAATGTAATTCTTAATCTTTGAACCACCATCAATGAGTGGGGGCTCCCAAGCAATTGTAACAGAGTCTTTGGAAACGTCCTTAATTTTCAAATTCTGTGGTGCTCCTGGAGTATCCAGAACTCTAACATTGACAAAAGCAGATTTGCTACCTCCACTGTTCTCTACTGTTAAGACATATTTGCCACTATCAAATCTATTTACATTTGAAATGATAAAGAGGGAATATGAACTTGTATTTTCAATTGAAGCTCTATCTAAGGGCTCCCCATCTTCCCTTGCCCATTTAATCTCAGGCGTTGGTCTTCCTCTAATTGTAACAAATAATCTCAAGGTGCAGCAAGCTCTTATCAATACCATTTTACGCAAGTCAGCATCAAGCTCAATTTCCGGAGGCAATAACCTTTCTTCAGCTTTCACTGTTCCAGGAATTGATGCAGGCTCTCCAATGCCTTCAGAATTCATAGCATATATGCGAACTTGGTACTCTTGGTTTTCTTTTAGATTAGTGATTGTGAATGAAGTAGCTTTGAGTCCACTTTGTGGTGTTACAACTGTCCATTCATCTTCTTCAGGGAGACTTGTTTCAACCATGTAACCTGTAATTTCTGAACCACCGTCATAGATAGGTTTATTCCATGCAATGGTGATTGAAGATCTGCTGGTATCTAGTACTCTCGGGTTACCTGGTGGACCAGGTTTGAAGACAGTGTCAAGTGCTTTGTAGAATGAGCTCGAAGAGCTGGGTTGACTTACACCAGCAGCATTTTCAGCCATGATTCTAAATTCATATTCATGCCCTTCTGTGAGCTTACCAACTTTGTATCGTAGATCAGTTACTGTTCTTTTATTGCATTTAACCCAGCGCATTCCTGTCTTGTCACGCCTCTCAATAATGTAGTTAGTAATTTCACTTCCACCATCAGAATCAGGATGTCCCCAACAAATCACCATTGAATCCTTTGTAATTGCTGTGACTTCAGGATTTTTTGGTGGGCTAGGTGGTACAAATGGATTAGCAGCAACAACTGGTTCGGATTCCAATGGTTCACCAACTCCATATTTATTTACTGCCATGACACGGAAGATATATTCATTCCCTTGCAGAAGTTTGGGTATCTTTAATTTGGTTATTTGAACATCTGTGGCTACATTAGTCCAGGCAAGTCTGCTGGTTTCACGTTTTTCAACTACATAGTGTTCAATCTTTGCACCACCATCATCTGGTGGAGGCAACCACGATATCACACATTTTTCTGCTGTGACATCTGAAATCACCATAGGTCCTTCAGGAGGCCCAGGTCTATCCAAAATCTTGACATTAAAGACATGCTTCGCTGTTCCTCCAGGATTGGATGCTGTAAGCGTATAAGCACCACCATCTCTTCTTATGCTCTCTTTGTGTATTAGAGCAGTAGAAAAATCTGTCATCTTTATTTCTAGTTTTCCTGTATCTTCAAGTTCATTTTCTTCTTTTGTCCAGACCATTGTTGGTGGTGGTTGCCCTCTAACGTCTGCTTCAAGTTTGAATGTTTCACCAGCTTTCAATAGTAAAACACTCTTGAACTTAGCATCTACCATTATTCTGGGTTCTTCAATGTCATCTCTGCATATTATTGCATCAGTAGGCTCAGATGGTTTGCTTATTGAACCAGCAGCATTACGAGCTACTATACGGAACTCATACGTGTCACCTTCATTAAGACCACTGACAGTAAAGACAGTCTCTATCACATTGCTAAAGTTTGCCTTAAGCCAGCGACCACTAGGCAGATCCCTCTTTTCAACTGTGTAACCAGTTATCTTAAAGCCTCCATCATATTCTGGTCTTGTCCAGATGAGTGTTACAGAATTTCTTGTAATGTTAAGTGGAACTGGTTTACCAGGAGGATCAATGGGGTCCAGTGCATATACTGGATCTGATGGTTTACTTGGTTTACCTTTACCAGCCATGTTTTCAGCCACAACACGGAATTCATATGCAATACCATCGGTAAGTCCAGCTGATTTAAAGGTGGTGACTACAACCAAAGACTTATTTACAGTTTGCCAAAGTATACTATTTCTTTCCTTTCTGTCAATGTGGTATCCAAAAATGGGACTTCCACCATCAGAAACAGGGTCATTCCAGGTGATAGTCATTGAATCCTTGCTAACAGCAATAACTTGTGGAGTTCCAGGAGGTCCAGGCACCTTAAATGGATATGCTGCAACAACAGCCTCTGAAGAGATTGCAGGACCAGTGCCATATCTGTTTTGAGCCTTAACTCGGAATTGATATTCAGTTCCAGTCGTAAGGTGAGGAGCTTTAAATGTGGTACGTATCACTGTAGCTGCTAGCTCTACCCATGTAGTACTGTTGGTCTCACGCATTTCTACAATGTAATTGTTTATTGGCACTCCTCCATCATTTTCTGGAGGCTCCCATGCCAGCAAAATGTAATCAGATGAAATTTCATCAAACTTAATTGGCCCTTTTGGGGGTCCAGGAATGTCATGAACCTGAACCGTGATGATGTCACTTACTTCACCAATTATATTTTTAGCTGTCAATGTAAACTTGCCACTGTCATTTCTTACGCATTCATTGATGTTAAGTATGGTGGAGTTTGCTGTATTTTCAACATTTATTCTCTGTGTCTGCCTCAAAGGCTGGTCTTCCTTCTTCCAGGTGACTGTTGGTTTTGGTCGACCAAGGACGGGGATATCAACTTTGATATTATCTCCTGCCTTTGCAATAACAAGCTTCTGGTATATGCCACGTAGATCAAATTCTGGAAGCATTGTTTGTTCCTTAACAAGAACTGGTCTGCTTTCTCGTGGATCACTTCTTCCAGCAGCGTTTACAGCCATTACTCGGAATGTGTATTCTTCATTTTCATTAAGATTTTTTGCAACATAATCCAGTGTCTTTACAGTTGCCAAAGACATCCATTTTTCAGAATCTTTCTTTTGTGCCTCAAGTACGTATCCTGTAATCTTGCTACCACCATCATGTATTGGTTTTGGCCAAGCCAGACTAACAGTATGCTTTGTTATATCCATAATGTGCAGGCGTTCTGGAGGTGATGGGGCTTCAGATGCTCTTATAGGATCTGAAGTCTCAGCTGGCTCACCAATGCCATATTCATTTTCTGCCATTACTCTGAAGTAGTACTCACATCCTTCTATCAAATTGATAATTCTAAGTGAACATTTCTGGCAATTGGTTGTGACAGTAGCGTATGCCTTCCGAGTTGATTCTCGTTTTTCTACAATGTAATTGGTTATCCGTGAACCACCATCAATCATTGGCATATCCCATTGTATTGTAACGCTGTCTTTTGTTACTTCTCTTGCTTTGAGATTTATAGGTGGTCCTGGTGAGTCTAAGACTCTCACATTTACAAAGCCACTCTTTTTACCAGCAACATTTTGAAGACACATTGTGTACTTTCCAGCATCATATCTTGTGCAGTCTGGGATAAGTAGGAATGTGTATGAATCTGTGTTTTCTACAGTTGCACGACCCCTAACTGGGATGTCTCCTTTGAACCATGTGACTTCAGGAGTTGGACGTCCCTTGATTGGTACAAATATGCGAATGGTCACTCCAGCTCGGACAACAAGGGTTCTTCTCAGTTCAGCATCTAACTCAAAATCAGGTGTCACTTCAATTTCTTTAATTTCAACATCTTCAACTTGTGCAGGCTCACCGACTCCTTCTGCATTGACGGCACTAATTTTGAAGTTGTATTTTTCTCCTGACTGAAGGTTAGCGACAACAAATTCAGTTATTCTGAGCGCAGTGCCTGTTGTGTCTTTTATCCAGTTCTCATCTCCTTTTTTCCTGTGTTCGACTATGTAGCCAATAATGTCAAGGCCACCATCATAGTGGGGCTTTCCCCAAGTTAAACTAGCGGTAGTCTTTGTTGTGTCAACCACTCTTGGGTTAGAAGGTGGTCCAGGTACATCTGTAGAAATGGAAAGAAAATAATATAGTTATGTCAGTATTTCTATTTTCACAGAACAATGTACCAATAACAAAGATGAGGTGGGTGTAATGGAACTTTAATACTTACATGCTACATCTTTTGTTAATACTGGCTGCGATGGATCACTTGGTGGTCCAATGCCTGCCTTATTTTCTGCACTGACACGGAATTCATACTCAGTTCCTTCGTTGAGTCCTATTACTTTATGTCGGAAGTCGGATACTGGTTTCTTTGTTGCTCTAATCCACCTGAGACCTTTCTTTTCTTTGCGTTCCACAATGTATCCTGTGATTTCACTACCACCATCATCAGCTGGTCTCTTCCAGCCAATGGTAACAGTATTTTTGGTAACATTAGTAACCTCAGGCTTTGTAGGTGGGCCAGGGGGACCTGAAAGAGGAACAGCATAAATTAAGTTTATATTTCTATCAGGCCAATGTACAAAAGTAATATTATTTTAAATAATTATTAAATTATTATTTTGATCAGCAATTTAAAAAATGTGATTACCAAAACTGTCCACCATCTTAACTGGCTCTGCCTGTACTGGTTCACCAATCCCATATTGATTTACGGCAGAGACACGGAAGATATATTCATTTCCCTGTATAAGTTTGCTTGCAACATATCTGCAGCTAGAAACATCTTCGGCAACTAAAGTCCAGAGAAGGCGACTCGTTTCTCTCTTTTCAATTGTGTAAGATTTAACTGGAGAACCTCCATCTTCGGCTGGAGGTGACCAATTTAGTGTAACCTTCTCAGATGAAACATTGCTTATTTCAATAGGTCCCGGAGGACCGGGAACATCCAAAACTTTCACACGTACATTTTCCTCTTTGGCGCCGAATGGATTGCTGGCAGTGATGGTATATTCACCAGAATCTTTCCTCGTAGCATATTTAACAGACAGCGTTGAGGAAGTTGGAGTTTTTTCAATCTGAACAATCTCAGAGACCTTGAAGTCTTTTCCACCTTTAGACCATACTGATGTTGGTGGAGGTTTACCAAGAATACTAGTAGCGGTAATTACAATAGTATCACCAGCTTTAACCGTTAAACCTTCTTTAACGGTAGGATCAATTACAATTGTTGGTGCCACTGTGGGTGTAAAAGAAAGAAAGAAGTGAATTAGTATTGCTATGTGTTTTTTTTCTAATTTTTATTTTTATCACGTGGTAAAAATAGAAAATTACATACCATATTCATCCTGACAGATAATGGTTCCTGTAGTTTCAGATGGTGGGCTGATTGCTCCTGCTGCATTCTTTGCCCTTATACGGAATTCATATTTACAGCCCTCAGTAAGATCAGTAACAGTAAAAGCACACTCTTGAATGTTAATATGATTTGCTTTCATCCATGCCTTTGAAGGCAGATCACGTTTCTCAACAATGTAGCCAATTAGTTTGTGACCACCATCGTACTTTGGCTCAGTCCAGATTAGGGTTACAGATGTCCGGGTAACATTAATGACTTCAGGTTTTCCAGGAGGATCTGAAAAGAAAAACATTTGATGTCAGGCTCTGCTTTTGTCATTTATAATCTGCAATAATAAGAAATGAGAAACTGCAATGGATTTCACCTACCAATTGGATCAAGTGCAGTAACAGGATGTGATGGTCCGCTAGGTTTCCCCACACCAGCCAAGTTAATAGCCATAACCCTAAATTCATATTCAAGACCTTCAGTTAAGCCTGGTACTCTAAGATCCCTCATTTTCAATGTGGTCTTATTTGCTCTCTTCCAAAGGAGGCTGTTTCTTTCTTTATATTCAACGTGATAACCTGGTACAAAAAAGTAGTGTCAAATAAATGTTGCACAGTTATATAAGTTGAACAACTAGTCAAAAGGGAGAAATTAAACTTTGTACCTGTGATTGGGGAGCCACCAGTTTTCCTTGGATCCTTCCAAGTCAGGGAGACAGAATCATGCCTGACTGCAACTATTTCTGGTGGCAAAGGAGCATCAGGCACATCTTGGGGGAGGAAAAAAGAGAAATAAAATTCAGTTTAAAATTGAATGACGCACTGCAATTGAGGTTTATTTGCAAAATGCAAAGATGCTTACCAAATGGATGCCTGGCTATCACAGGATCAGATTTCAGGCCTTCTCCCACTCCATATTTATTCTCAGCACTGACTCTAAACACGTACTCATTTCCTTCATGAAGCCTTGTAATTCTGAATGATGTTTTTTGTACAGCAGAAGCGCTTGTCACCCATTTATTGGTGATGTTATCTCGTTTTTCTAAAATATAATTAGTAATTTCTGCACCACCATTATCCTTCGGGGGTGCCCAGATTAACGTAATTGCATCTGCTGTTATTTCATCAAAACGGAAAGGTGCAGTTGGTATTCCAGGCTTTCCAACTACTTTCATGTGTATTGTAGCTTCTTTAGTGCCAGCAACATTCTTCAAATTGATTATGTATTTTCCAGCATCACCCTTTTGACAATCTCGCACTGCAAGTGCTGTATCAATTGCTGTGGATTCCACAGATACTCTTCCACTTTCCTGAAGCATATCTTCACCTTTCTTCCATGTTACTTTTGGTACAGGTTTGCCACTGATTGGGATCTTTATACGGAAATTACTTCCCTCCTTGGCAATGTATGTTAGGTCAGGGATGTCTCGTAAGTCAAGATTTGGTGGTACTGTTGAGGCAAAGAGAAGTTAATAAATTCAGTTTGACATGTATACTTTGAAACCATTTTGACACTGAAATAATAATTTGCATTGTCTTGTTATGAGTGAAGCCTTAAGAAGCTGTACAGTTTAACTTGAGGATCGACGTACAATAATTTACCATAGGTGACATATCTTGGCTAAGCAATTTCAAAGAGATTATTAAAATGATCACTGTCTAATTGAGGTTACTATTACAACCACTGCACAAATTCTGCATTTGGCTTGTGCCAATGTTAATGTAATATAAATGCTATTGATTAAGACTTGGAATGTTATAATTGAAGATGAAAATGCCAGCTACATCCTACACTCAGAACAGGAATAGATCATTCAGCCTTTTGACAGTGTTGCTTCAGTGAATCAGATCTTGGCTGGTATGTATCTCAACTCTATCTACCCATCTTCAAGCTAAAACCCTACACCCTTACTTAATAGCAATCTGTTTATCTGTTTCGAAAATTTCAGCTGTCCCAGCATCCACAGCCTTATCGGGAGAAAATAATTTGACACTTCCTCTACCCTTTGTGTGAAAAAAGCTCATTTCACTCAGGAATGGCTTCCTCTAATTTTAAGATTGTTACCCCTTGTTCTGGATTGCTCCACCAGAGAAAATAACTTTTTTAAATCTACTGTACTGAAATCATTTATCTTTTTAAATACCTTGACCAGAATTTTGCTAGCAGTGTGGAGTTTCCAATGTCGGGTGGAAATGTACGTCTGCAGCATGCAGGGGTGACTGGCGGAGTTTACGAGTTACCTACCTATTAAGGCTGGTGACATTCCCCGTGAGCTGCTGACTCAATCAGGGGGCCGATAGTTTAGCAGCACCACCAGGAGTGGCGGCCTAAGCTGAAGCTACCTTCGGACCCTGGGCCCACAGCAGTTTTTTGAAGCCAATATTTTACATTATTTTTAAAAAAAAAATTTAGAGTACCCAATTCATTTTTTCCAATTAAGGGGCAATTTAGCGTGGCCAATCCACCTAGCCTGCACATTTTTGGGTTATGGGGGCGAGACCCACGCAAACACGGGGAGAATGTGCAAACTCCACACAGACAGTGGCCCAGAGCCGGGATCGAACCTGGGACCTTGCGCTGTGAGGCTGCAGGGCTAACCCACTGCACAACGGGCTGCCCCCAACGTTTTAAATTATGAAAGGGATGGGCGCTTTCGGGAGAGCACTCTGAGAAGGTTGCTTTGGCTATGGGGTCCGTCTTCCTGCTCGCTTTGCCTGGGATGCTGCCTCCATTTAGCTGTCGGTCTCCTCATGCACCAGAAGTCAACCGCCATCAGTAAAATGCCAATGGCACTGTAAAATAGCCCCTAAAATTGGGCTTTTAACTATGGAAATTAGAGTGGACAGCTGTCTCTAAACCAATTGTTGGCAAATTGCTTCAATAGTGGGAATGTATTGGGAAGCCAATCAAACTCAGTGCCCAATAATTTTACTCGATCCAGGCCCTGAATTTGATTGCCTGTCAATCGTCTAAAGACAAAGGGTGAAATTTGCTGGCATTCCTGAGGCGTGTTTCTCGGCAGTGGAAGGTGGTCCATTGTTGGCCAGCAGTGGATCTTCTGAATACCCAACTGAATCCACATCCCACTGCCGGGAAGCCTGCAGCAGGGGTGTACTGTCGTCAGGACAGGAAGATCCCGCTGGCATGAATGGCCGGAAGATCTTGCCCAACGTTTCATTTTGCTAATAATCTTTTATGTGGAGCCTTATAAATACCTCTTGGAAATGCATATATAAGCCCAGAAATTCCAGACAGTCTATCCAACATGTTCCCCCCTCCAATATGCACAATGGGTCCCATCATATGTCCCAATGCACTGAATTTGTGGAAATTCCCCAGGAAGTTTGGACTTCTGATGGGTAATTCCCCTCCTACCGGACCCTGTGGAGTGCAGGTTGGAGAGCTCAGGCAGTTCTGACTTATCTATCTGGATAGTTACTCAGGAAATGTCACACAGAAAGAAAATAGTTTTAATTCTGGAGGAGCAATGCATAATCACTCACACTGACTCACCTGACTACCACACCACAGATTTTCACAGTAACTTCATTGCAGTGTTAATGTAAGCCTACTTGTGACACTAATAAAGATTCTTATCACATCCCACAACCTTTCAACACCCCTCGACTTTCCCTGACCCCCAACTGCCTCAACTCCTCCCGATCCATCAACCCCCACCCCCCCCCCAAATTCCTGACCCTCTGAATCACCCCCGACTCTTTGACACCCCGCTGACCATCTGACACCTCCCGACCTTCTGATTAACCAGTGACCATCCAATTCATTCCCCACCCTTGGAATCCCTTGACCCACTGATAGAACCACCTGATCATCTGACTCACCCCACTCTCGAATTCGCCCCTGACCCTCCAACTTTCCCCAACCATCGAACTCACCCCAACTCTCCAATTTGCCTATGATCTTCTGACTGTCTTTGACCATTTGACTTTCCAGATCCTCCAAATCCGCTGACCCACTGACTTCCGCCGACCCTCAAACTGATCCCCGATCATTCGACTCCCCCTGACCTGGCCTCACCACCCTGCCACTTTACTACCATGACAACCTCCCACCAGGTCACCCTACCCAGCTGGTACCCTACAACCCACTCTATCCACTGTACCCATCAAGCATTCTACCACCCTGCCATTCTACACCCTACTCACCCTGCCACGCTACCCAGCTGGCACCATACCCATTGTACTACATTGTCACTTAGCACCCTACTCACCCTGCTACCTTCCCACACCATCATCCTGCCACCTCACCCACCCAGCCTAACATCCTGCCACCCTACCCAGCTGGCACCCTTTCTACCATACCACACAGTCATTCAGTACTCTACCCACCATATGCACCATGCCTCCCTACCACCCATCCATTCATCTCACTCATTCACTAACATAGTGAAAAGCTATTTAAATATCTCAAAGCTTTTCAATGTATTAGAGAATGAAGACTTACCAAAATATGGCAGCTAATGCTATAGAAAAATGGTAGTGGTTTGACTTCCCTCCAATGATCCTGCACTATGAAGAAGGGCTCTCAGAACAAGAATGCTCTACATTTCGGAAAAAGGCTTGGTTTGGAAGTTCAGGTGAGAAATGTGCAGTTCCGGTGAAAGATGAAAAAAATCAGAGTGGGATGGCAATCCAAGGGCAATTGTCGTTCCTCAGAGGTTTTGGTCCATAGTATTTATAGACATTCCTTTATTCTCCTTGTTAGTGATCTCCTCAAAGATACCAACTAGATTAGTCACACATGACCTAATAACTAAGTTTAGTGGTGGGGAAGTTACCTTTTAAATTCAAAATAGCCTATCTGATTAGTGTAGTTTTAGTTTAGCTGTTAATTGCCAATTAGATTATCGTATGTTTTTTAAAGCTCACCTACTTCCAATTTAAATTGTTACAAACGGAATTACTACAAGGTTAAAGTTGAAGTTGTTATAGAATTAAGTGTTGGTGTGCCATAGTAGCAGTGTTGCACTTTAAAAATAATTTATTAGCTGTAAAGCACTTTCGATGTTTTTGAGGACATGGTAATGTGTCAGAAAAGGTCATAAGAGTCAGAGAGGTTTACAGCACGGAAAAAGGCCCTTCGGCCCATCACATCCACGTTGACCATTAAGCACCTAACTATTCTTATCCCATTTTCCAGCACTTAGTCCGTAGTTTTGTGTGCTATGGCATTTCAAGTGCTCATCTAAATACTTCTTAAAAGTTGTGTGGGTTCTCGCCTCTACCACCCTTTCAGGCAGGGAGTTCCAGATTCCAACCACCCTCTGGGTGAAAAGGTCTCCTCACATCTCCTCTAAACCTCCTGCCCATTACCTTAAATCTATGCCCCCTGGTAATTGGCCCCTCCACTAAGGGGAAAAATATCTTCCTATCCACCCCGTCTATGTCCCTCATAATTTTAAACACCTCAATCAGGTCCCCCCTCAGCCATCTCTGCTGCAGAGAAAACACCCCATGTCTATCCAGTTTCTCTTGTTAGCTGAAACGATCCAGCCCAGGCAACATCGTGGTGAATCTCCTCTGCACCCTCTCTAGTGCAATCACTTCCTTTTTATAGTGTGGTGACCAGAACTGTACAGTACTCTAGCTGGGGCCTAACCATCATTTAATACAGCTCCAGCATAACTTTCCTGCTCTTAGTTCAATGCCTTGGTTAATAAAGACAAGAATCCCTTGACCACCTTGTCGACCTGTCTTCAGAGATCTGTGAACCTGCACACCAGGGTCCCTTTGATCCTCTGTACTTCCTAGGGTTCGACCATTTATTGTATATTCACCTTGCCTTGCTAGGACTCCCAAAATCCATTACCTCATACTTTTCATGGTTAAATTTCATTTGCTGCTCTTCTGCCCATCTAACCAGCCCATCTATATCGTCCTGTAATCTAAGGCCTTGCTCCTCACTATTTACCACACCACCAATTTTTGTGTCATCAGAGAACTTACTTATCATACATTCACATCAGATCATTCATGTATACTACAAACAACAAGGGACCCAGCACTGATCCCTGCGGAACACCACTGGACATTGGCTTCCAGTCACAAAAACAACCTTTAGCCAAGGTCTAGTTAGGTTAATTAACAAAACCAAATAGTTATTCTATATTCAACAATTCACACTTGGGTTTGAACTTCCAATTATTCCAAGATTAGCTGTAGATGCTTGTTCTTTATATTGTGGAACAATTACTCACCAACTTGATCCTTTGCTACAAGTGTAATTTCACGTGGCACGCTGAATCCAGCATCATTCTGTGCTCTTACTCTGAAAGTGTATTCTTTTCCTTCTTCCAGTTCATTTGTTAGAAATTGCAACCTCTTAGCTCTCATCAACTCTTTCCATCTGTCCGCCTCAACCATAATTTCAACGGAGTATGCAGTAATTCGGGTTCCACCATCATTGATTGGTTTTTTCCATGTCAAAGTGCAAGATTTCTTGGACACAGCTGCAGCCTTTAAGTCTTCCACAGGCCCAGGTTCTTCTACATAATACAATAGATTGTTTAAGTGGAAAGAGATTACATAATGCAGTCTTTTTTGTTCTGTATTAAATAATGAAAAATAATCAGTCCGCTTAATCCTTACCTGATGCTTTCACTGCATCTTTCGTCTCACAAGGTTCACCAATGCCATACTCATTTTCAGCTAGCACTCTGAAGTAGTAAAATTTACCCTCCTCCAAATTAATAATTCTAAAACTTGTCTTGGAACATTCAGTTGCTACAGTTGACCATGCCTTTCTTTCAGCATCGCGTTTCTCTACTATGTAATTTTTAACTGGACTGCCACCATCCACGAGAGGAGGATCCCATGAAATAACGGCAAAATTCTTCGATGTTTCTTTAATGATAAGATTAACTGGAGGACCGGGTGTGTCTAATTAAAAAGAAAAAAGTAAATGGTTGTCTCACTGAATAAAACAATTATAATTAATTCACTTTACACTAATAAAATTTTACTTTTTAGAACAATGAAATAATTTGTAACTTACCAAGAACCTTTACAGTAAGTGTGTATGCTTTTGTTCCACTGCTATTTTGTAAAGTTAAAATATATTTTCCAGCGTCATATCGATTCACATTTTCGCAGTACAGCATCGTGTCATATTCTGTAGTTCTGATTTCAAGTCCTTGTCTATCCTGTATGTTGGCATCCATTTTAGCCCAGCTGATCTTCGGCGGAGGACGACCTCTCACTGGCACATAGATTCTCATTGTGACACCAGCACGCAGAACAAGCACTTTCCTTAAGTCAGCGTCAAGATCTGCCTCAGGGGGAACTGTTCAGAAGAATAATACATAATTCAATCCTCATTATTAAAAATCTTCCATATGTATCAAGACATGGTCCTGTGTCATACAGTTGCTCCTACCAAATAGATTACAGAATCTGAGTGGTCATCAGTTCAACCAGTTTCATCCCTGAGAACATTTTCACTTCATCTTGTCTGGTCAATCAGATTTAAGAACCATGTCCCAGGAACCAGTAATATCCTAGGCCACCTCTACAGTGTCATTTAGTTCAGTCACAAAAATGCTAATCCTACTCATTGAAAATTTGCTTCATCTACCTGTCCATATACATGTAAAATTATGTTTATACATGATTAAGACAAAACAAATTGTACAAAAATAGTCTAAAATTTGCTCAAAAAAAGCTACCCATAAAACTCCCATCTAACTTTACAACTCTTAAACATCTCCTCATTCCCATTATGATAAAGGACAATCTGATTATGTACACACTATCCCATTAGAAAAATGGCATTGCTTTACACCAGGCATTGTCAAACTCGGGGGGTCGCGGGCGGGTGTCAGGAGGGTTGCAGAGCCATCCGTCGCGGCGCTCCCGATCGCGCAAATCTGCACGCAATAGCCGCAGCAGTCGGCTGTTAATAACGGTGGCTGCAAGCGGCCTTCAAAATGGCCGCGAACATGTAAAAAAAATGTGGCCGCACTGCGCATGCGTGCCAGATCATCGGCGCGCACGCGCAAACTATGCGCATGCGCGCCGATGATCGGGCACGCATGCACAGTGCGGTCGCTTTTTTTTTTTAATGGTTGCGGCTTTTTGTTTTACAAGTTCGGGCGGGGATTATTAATTTATTTTATTCATTTTATTTTTATTTTTTCATTTATTTTATTCAATTTATTTTTATTTTTTTTACAAGTTCAGGGGGGTTTTATTTGATAAAATTTTATAGGAACAAAATGCAGAACTTTGGACAGATGGAGACTCCATACTTTCTGACACCGGAAGGCTTCAGCTTCATCCAACAGGTTCCATTGGAGGAGTGTGTACGAGGGTCAAAGGGATACAAAACCATTTCCTCCATTTTTGTCAGCAGCAAACAAGGCAAGAGAAAATGGTGGGTCACAAAGGTTGGCTGGTGTGGGCCGCGAAGACCGGCCGGCGTGGGTTGCGAAGGTCGGCCGGCGTGGGTCACGAATGTCGGCCGGGTTGGGACCCTAAGGTTGGCCGGTTGGTAAAATGGGTCCCCGTAAAAAAAAGTTTGAAAAACTCTGCTTTACACTATGGCACCACCCAACTCAAACTATATTCCTAAGAGCCAGTTGAAGAACATATGCTAAGGTGTGCATGTCTGGTGTTAGTTGCAGCTGGCCAGGATTTTCCAGCCCCCTCCCTGTGGTGGGTTTACCCACGGTGGATGCGGCGGGTCATTGGCTGCCAGCGGGATCTTCTGGTCCTGCTACAGTCTGCGAGCTTTTGCATGGCACGCCAGCTTTGTCACCAGGGATCTGGCCATGCAGGGGCGTGGTGGGGGGGGGGGGCGACTATATACAAACATATAAAGCGATTATCTGAAATTCCCTTTAGAATGCAATAAATCTTCCACTTAAATAATGGAGAGTAACTTCAGAAAAATATTACAAAGACAAAATATTACAGATGCTGAAAATTGGAAATAACACAAAAAATGCTGGAAATACTGGAAAGGTTGGGCAGCATTTGTGAAGGGAGAAACAGTTAACATAGAAAGTCGACGACTTTTCATCAGAAAGAACTCTTTAACTCGCCACATGTTGCCTGTCTTGCTGAGGATAACTAGAATGATTTAATGACAACATTTAATTTGCTTCACGAGTAATAAAAACTTACTCAAAATATCCTTGGCGGTGTGTTTTTCTGGCACTTCACTTGGATCACTGTAGCCTATTTTGTTCACTGCGCTTACACGGAACTGATATTCAGTGCCTTCAGACAGTCCTGTAACTGTATAGTGTCTCTCACGAAGATTCTTTGGTACGTTGCATTTTGTCCAGTTTTCACCATCTGCACGCTTAACTTCAACCAGATATCCCAAAATTGGACTTCCACCATCATATGCTGGCTTACTCCAAGACAGACTGATCGTACTGCGAGTTGTATCAACAACTTTTGGGAAAGCAGGAGGTCCTGGAGGATCTGAATGGAAATAAAATAATTTGTATGAAAAAAGTTTACCAAACAAGAGAGGAAAATATGGTGCTCAGAAAAATATACTTATTTTATACGTAAAATTCCCCATGTCTGCTTACATTGAGGATCAAGGGCAACTACTGCTTTTGAAGATTCACTGGGTTTGCCCGGGCCAGCTTTATTCAAGGCAATAACTCGATATTCATACTCAGTGCCTTCCTGAAGCCCCATAGCTTTAATTGTTCTTTCCAAAACTGGTTTTCTGTTGACTTTTGACCAAGTAATAGCCATTGCCTCACGTTTTTCCAATAAATATCCAGTCACCGGAGATCCGCCATCATCTTTTGGGGCTTTCCAGCTAACAGTCATATGATCTTTTGTGATGTTGCTAATTATTGGAGCATCGCATGGCCCAGGTACGTCTGTAAATAATACAATGCATGTGTTAAATAGCTCTTGTCTGTTTATCAATTAAAATCAAAAGTAGCTACAAAAATAAAATGTGTTTTACTTACTATAAGGATTCTTCGCAATAACTGGCTGAGTAATGATTGGGTCACCAACACCATATTTGTTTTCTGCACTAACACGGAACTGGTATTCATGTCCTTCTATCAATTTTTCTATACCACACTGGTTAATCTGTACATTAGCAGAAACTTGAGCCCAATTAGGACGGCTTGTCTCACGCTTATCAACAATATAGTTAGTTATCTCAGCACCGCCATCTTCAAGAGGAGGTTCCCACTTCAGAGTAACACGATCTGAATAAATATTGCTAACTTTGATCGAAGCTGGTGGACCAGGTTTGTCTAATAAAAAAACAAAACATAAGAATGCATTAATATTTCAGAAGGATTATTGAATTAAAAATAAAACTAGTCATTTGCTTTGTTTTCCATTTTTTCATTAGGTTTGCACAAAATAAATGTAAGTGTTTGGAAGCTGTTAAATATATAGTTGCATATTCACATATACATTTTATTAAGCTATTGTACAATGAACACTAGATTCACGATTATCCTATGAAACAAAAAATATTTTTACCTAATACTTTCAGTTTTACATTAGCTGATTTGGATCCACTTGGGTTCTCTGCAACAATAGTGTACTCTCCAGTTTCTTTCCTTTGAACACTATACAATTCGAGTGTGCATAGATTTCTTGCTCTGGCTATTTTAATGCCTTCACCAGGCATTACTATGTTGCCATCTTTCTTCCATGTGATCTTTGGAAAGGGTTTCCCAAAGACATGAGCGTCTAAGCAAACATTAAATCCAGCCTTTACAGTGATCAGAGACTTCATGGACACACCCAAATCAATTCTTGGTGCAACTGTAATTTGAACAAACATTTTATTCAATTAACATACTAAATTTATGGCATTGCAAGGTTTGCAAAATAGAAATCAGGTAGAAAATAATTTAACAAAGAGACATTAATTCATACCTTGTTCTGCCACGACGGTCACTGGATCTGAAGGTTCAGACGGCCAGCTGATGTTAACTACCGTCTTTGCAATGATCCTGAATTGATACTGGATATGTTCTTCAAGATTGGTAACAGTGAATTCTTCATTAGGTACATTTTGGCAGTTGGTGTTGCATCGTATCCACTTATCACCAGGTAATTTACAGGCTTCAACATAATAGCCAATTATTTTGCTTCCACCATCATGTTTGGGTCTTGCCCAGATGAGAGAAACAGTACTATTCGTGACATCAATGGCTTCAGGTTTGCCTGGTGGATCTGTTGTAAAATATGGGAACAAGTTTGCACACAAAAGCTTCATGGTATAAAATTCAAAGAATTTAAGATGATAATACAAGTAACTTTATTAACGGTTTTAAATTTTATGGGGAACACTTACCAACAGCAGTCCTAGCTGTTACAAACTCAGTTGGTTTACTGGGCTTGCTAGATCCTGCACGGTTCAGAGCACTGACTCTGAAAGTATACTCTAGCCCTTCAATTAGTCCTGAACATGGGTACTCAGTGGTACGGACAGATGTGTCATTTGCCTTTACCCAAAGAAGGCTATTTCGCTCTTTGCGTTCAATAGCATATCCAGTGATGGGACTACCACCATCACTTTCTGGTCTATCCCATGCCAAGAATATGCATTCTTTGTTCACCTTTGTGACATGTGCATTCCTTGGTTCGCTGGGAATATCTGTAGATAAAAATTAAAAATAACTTTTGTCAGCTCTGAAGCCAGCTTTTATGTCTTAAAAAAATATACATTCCAATTACTTTACCAAAGCTTACCAAATTGATATTTAGCAATCATTTTATCAGAAGTGAGAGGTTCGGAAACGCCAAATCTATTTTCTGCACGAACACGGAACATGTACTCCTGTCCAGGGATAAGCTTTCCAATTCTACAGTTTGTTTTTGTTACTGATGACACAGCAGTAACCCAGTCACCACGGCTTAAATCACATTTCTCTACTACATAGTTTGTTATGTTGCTGCCACCATCTTCAAATGGAATATGCCAATTAAGGCTGCAAGCATCAGCATCAAGTTCTGAAATATCAAACGGTGGCTGTGGTGGTCCAGGAATATCTGAAAAACATTAACCATCCAGAAGCAGATAATTAAATAATGCTGCTTTGCAAAGCATATTAATGGAAAACTATTTACACAGCTCTAGTTCTTTCAAGTGCGCAACTTTACATAGCCTTTGGATATGATAGATGAGGACAGAGGAAATATTAAGGGGATTACCATCCTTGAAAGGGGATAAATTACCAAGGCCAGATGAAATATACCCCAGGCTGTTAAAAGAAGCCTGGAAGGAAATTGTGGAAGTTCTGACCATTATTTTCCAATCCTCACTGGATACAGAAGAGGTGCTGGAGGATTAGGAGTCTGCTGTTATTCCTTTGTTTAAAAGGGGAGTGAAGGATAGATAAAATAATCACAGACTAGTAATTTTGACCTCAGTAGTAGGCAAATTATTGGAATCAATTCTGAAGGACAGGATAAACTGTCACTTTGAAAGGCATGGATTAATCAAGTTAAGGGAAGGTCATGTCTGACTAATTTGATTTAATGTTTTGAGGAGATAACGAGGAGGATTGATGATGGAAGTACAATTGATGAGGTGTAGATGAATTTTTGAAAGACTTTTGATAAGGTCCTAAATGGAGGACTGGTTTAAAAAAAAAGCCCATGGGAACCAGGGGAATGTAGCAAATTGGATTCAAAATTGGGTCAGGGACAGGAAACAAAGGGTAACAGTTGATAGATGTTTTTGCAGCTGGAAGGCTGATTCCAGCAGAATTCCCCCAGGATTCAGTGCTAGGTCCCTTGCTTTTTGTGGTATAAATTATTTGATATAAATGTATGAGGAATGATAAAAAGGTTCGCAGACAACACAAAAAATGGCCGTGTAATAGGTAGCGAGGAGAATAGCTGTAGACTGCAAGAAGATTGTCAGGTGGGCAGAAAACCAGCAAATGGAATTCAACCCAATCAAGTGTGAGTTGATGCATTTGGGGAGGTCAAGCAAGATAAATGCACAGTAATAGGAGGACACTGAGAAGTGCAGAGGAAATGAAGGACCTTGGAGTGAATGTCGACAGATCCTCGAAGATAGAAGGGAAGGTTGGTAAGATGGCTAAGAAGGCATGAAGGCATATGGAATCCTTTCCTTTATTAGCTGAGGCATAGAATATAAAAGCAGGGAGGTTATACTGGAACTATATAAAACATTAGTTAGACCACAATATGAGTACTGTGCAGTTCAGGTCACCTATTACAGAAAGATTGCAGTTGCATCAGAGAGGATGCAGAGGAAATTTAGTAGACTGTTGCCAGGACTGGAAAATTGCAGCTATGAGGAAAGGTTGGATAGGCTGGGATTCTTCTCCTTGGAATAGAGGCTTAGGGAGATTTGATTGAAGTACAAAATTGTGAGGGGCCTGGATTGGGTTGATGGGAAGGGACTTTTTACATTAGCAGAGAGGTCAGTAACTGGGGGGTATAGATCTAAAGTGATTGTTAGAAAGATGACGACCAATGAGGAATATATTTTCACACAGAGGTTATCGGGGCCGGGCACTCACTGCCTGAAATGTGTTTGAGGCAGAAACCCTCAACTTATTTAAAAGGAGTCTGGATAGGCATCTCAAGTGCCGTAACCTGCAGGGCTACGTACCAAATGCTAAAAAGCTAATTTTTGAACAGGCACAGGCACAATGGGCCAAGGAGCCTCCTTCTGTGCAGTAAACTTTCTATGATTCTTTGATTACATAAAGTGGCAAATATACATACCCATTATCACCACACGAATTTTCTGGGAGGCAATGCCAGAGCTATTTTCTGCAGAAAGATTGTAGTAGCCACTATCTTTTCTGGTAACATCTTTAATAATGAGTACTGAAGTGTCCTTTGTCTTATGCACAACTAGACGACTAGATGGAAGTACATCCACATCGCCTTTCATCCATTTGCAAGTTGGTGCAGGCTTGCCAGCTACATGAGCCTCAATTCTGAGCTTCTGGCCAGCTTTGATCGTTATGAATTCAGGCATGATAATCTTTGGTGCCACTATAAAAAAGAATAGCATTAATTCAAAGTTAATGCAGGAATTAAATCTTTGTTAAAAACTTACATGTATCCTTAAAACATAGTTATGTCAATTTTCCAAGAATACAGTGTTAGTAGGAAGCTTTTCAATCTCCTATGACTATAGGCAACTTGTTAAATTCCCCACCAGCAACATGTACTCAGGAAATCAGTCCTATTATATCTGCATCTTAAATTACCTAACAACTAACGACAATAAATTATTTCTACTTTCTACCAATACAACATCAGTTCACTTCCATTCCTTTGTTTCTCTGTCAAAAGATTGTAGGATCAAAGTCCTCTCCAGGACTTGAACATAATAGCTAGTATGCCAGTTCAGTGGAATATTAAGTCAATACTGAATTGTTAGATATGCTAATTAGATACTTTAAGATGTTAAACTAAAGCCCTGTTAAGGTGTTCATTCAAAATACCATGTTATGATTCATATCATTGCTATTTACAGGATGTTGTTTGTGTGTAAAATGGCTACCATGCTTGCCTGAAAAATTGTGGTTGCCATATATCAAGGTAATTCATTGCGTGTGAAACACTTAAAATACCTCTAAGAGATGATAAGCACTAGATAAATATAATCTTTTATTTTTTTAAATTTGAAGCTATCTTGAAGAAGTCACAAGGAATGAACCTGCAGATCGCCTACTTCATGCCTGAAAAACGGTGACTGATAAATGAAAGTTTGGTGGGGGACACCGCGTGTGTGCCTCTGCCTGCCAGAGTGCACTAAATGGAAGCTCAGCTAAGATCTCGATTACATCTTTCAAAGAGGAAAGGATGAAGAATCGACAGCATCTGTTAGTCCCATTTCTCCAGGTCCTGAGGAGCCTAATCCGCAAACTTTAAACGGACTATTGGAGTTCATACCAAAACAGGTGGGCCAGAAAGGACAGGGGTTCTTTTGGACTGCTACCAGCCAGTTCTTACACTCCCCCAGAATCTACACCCTCCACCACCCCTAGTGACTAGTTGTACGTACCCGGGATCGGAGTGCCACAATGGACTTTTCATGACAGGGAGGCAATGAGCAGCAGCTTGGAGACATAATATTAATGAGACGCAAACTTGAAAGTTATTCCTGCTTCCTGACTGCCTCAATAGGCTGGAGCCTAATTTCAAAGTCTTCATCACCATTTCATTTTGGCACTTTATGTATTGAAATATTTCCTCGTTTACTTACTCAGTTGTTCTTTAATTTCAAAAAGTCCTTCAGTTTCTCTGGGCAAGCTGACCCCTACAATATTTCTAGCAGCAACTCTGAATTTGTATTTAGTCCCTTCCTTAAGGCCTGTTACAAGAATGGACAGTTGCTTGATTACAGAGTATTGTGTCCACTGTATCTCAGTTTGGCCTTCTTCTTGATACTCAATAATATAACCATCAATTTTAGCTCCTCCATCCCTAATTGGTGGCAACCATGCCAGTGAAGCACTGTTCTTCGTCATATCAGTGACATCCAGTTTCTTGGGTGGATCTGGTTCACCTAAAAATCAAATTGAAAACTGTTACTTTGAGACATTTGATATCAAATAATATCCAGAAAAGGTCAGTGATAACCAAAGGCAATTTGGCCAACCCAGCTCTTTTCTTCTTCGTTCAATAGGAAAACGGCAAAAAATAAATTACTCACTGATTGGATCTCTTGCCAAAATAGGTTTGGCAGTATCTTTTGGAACCCCGGGTCCATATTGATTGACAGCAGTTACTCTGAAATAGTATTCACTTCCAGGTATCAGGCCGGCCACGTTGAAACTAGTTTTCTTCAAATCTTGTACCACTGCACCCCAGGTCTTTCTATCTGCTTCCCGCTTCTCCACGATATAGTGGGTCACTTGGCTACCTCCATCATTTTCAGGTGGTGACCAGGACAAATGACATGATGTTTTTGCAACATCAGAAGCTTCAAAGTTTGAGACTGGTCCAGGTGTGTCTGAAAGCGAAAAACAATTTTGATAAAAATCAAGGCTTTATTTTAGAATATAATACAGAAGCAGGCCTTCCAAATCATCCGAGTCTGTGCTAGTTCTTTTGAAGAACAAATATACGAATTTAGAGCAGGAGTAAGCCAGTCAGCCCCTTGAACCTGCTCTGCTATTCAATAGGATGATGAATATTCTGGGGTGCGATCTCCCCGAATGGGAACAGAGTGCCATAAGCGAGCGTATTTAACCGGGTGCTTCCTGGCTCTCAAGAGTGCCGATAAACAGCACGCTATTGAACTCCCATTTGGATAGATACGGGGCCTCAGCAGGGAACACCCCTCGACGAGGCCACACTTAGTCCCATTTTCTGCACTGAGGATCTTCGCTGGAACTCAGTGCAGGTGGAGATCGGGATGCCATTTTTAAATGACACTCGATCTCTCAACTCCCCCAACACGTTCCCCGAACCCCCGAAGCCCCATCCCACCTATAAGGGGGTCCTCAGGCCCCCCTACACCTGCGAAGGGTATCCCCGGCCTGATCCATGGTGTGGAAAGAATGCCAGCTTGCCACCTTGGCAGTGCCAGTCTGGCACCCTGGCAGTGTCCATGCCTGCTGGCAGGACCACCTGCCCAGAGGGCAAACACCTGGGGACCTCCGATCCCCTGGGAGACCCTCAGGAGTGCTATTCTGTCTGGTCCCTATTTGTGGCGACCAGGATGTACGTTACACCAAGTGCATTCCAATTACTCAAGCGTGTGATTTCACTGCACTCGACTCTCTTTGATGTGGGGAATGTTTCCAAACATTGGGGTTTCACCACTTAGGCCACTGAAGGGTGAAGGGATTATGAATGGATCAAAGGGGCAGATGGTTTTTATGAGCTGTCAATCACAAACCACTGCATGAATGTCATGAATGGATTGCAGACAGTGAATCTGTGGGAATGGCCCCCCATTACAAGGGTCCCTGGGGGGGCTGCCGTGTGGGTGTGGTGGGGACCAAATTGTGCTGCAGGGTTGGGTGCCTGATATTGGGATTTTACTGGAAATCCTTCATACTCCACACCATGCATATATTTGCATAGCAAGGAATACGGAATTGCATCCTTCTTTATGACCACAAGGGGATCGGAAAACTAGTGCAATTCTGCTCCGGCTGGAGAACGAAGGACGGGATTCTCCGATTTCGTAATCGGCGATCGGGCAGAGAATCCCTTCTGACGATGGAATCAGGGCAGTGCCTGTTTTTGCCTGCCCCACCCCCTCCAAAACAGCGTCATCGAGGAGCATGCCGCACGCCGTTGGGATGGAATCAGGACGTCACCTGATGGCCCTCCCATGATGCTCTGCCCTGATGGGCTGAGTGCCCGGCGGCCTTATGGGGGGCCGGGGCAGCGATCGGGCCGGTCCGATGCAGTGACGCGCGGCCGATCGGGGGGGTCCGCGGTCCGAGTCTGCCATTTCACTCGGCGCGGCCGCTGCCGTGCGCATACACGGACTCGGAACCGGAAGTGCGGCGGCCCGTATCCGCAGCCAAAGCTGCGTGAAGCTTCCCGGGTCTCTGCTAGCCCCCTGCAGGTTAGTGAATCGACCTTTATTTTTTGCGGGAAACTGGAGAGTGAAGCGCCAGCATTTTTACGCCAGCGTGGGGACATAGCCCCATTTTGGGAGGATCCAACCCATTCATTGTTGTTTCTTGGTCTTTTGACAATCACATGCAACCTGTGCCCTTTGGTTGCCAGATATTCATCTGTTGGAAACAGTTTCTCTCTATTTGTTCTGTCTAAACCCTTCCTGATTTTAAACACCTTAAGCAAGGTTCCTCAGCCTTCTCTGTTCTCGGGAGAAAAATCTTCAGGTTCTCTAGTTCTTATAATCCTTCAGCCTTGAAACTATTCAAGTAACTCTCTTTTATACCTACTTCAAAGCCCTGATGTCATACGTAAAATATGGAGCCCAAAGTTGGACATGGTAATCAAGCTGACGCTGTACTAGTATTTTACATAGCTTTATCATACTTTACTAGCTTTTTTAAGCAGTCCCCCTATTGATAAAGTCCTGGATGCCACAAACTTTATTAACTGCTTTGCTAATCTGTCCTGTCACAGAATCATAGACTCCCTACAGTGCAGAAGGAGGACATTTGGCACATCGAAAGAACACTCCACCCAAGCCCACTCCCCCACCCTATCCCAATAACCACTTAACCTAACCTACACATCTTTTCAAAAAAAAAAATTTTTTATTGTCACAAGTAAGCTTACATTAACACTGCAATGAAGTTACTGTGAAAAGCCCCTAGTCGCCACATTCCTGCGCCTTTTCGGGTACACGGAGGGAGAATGCAGAATGTCCAAAGTACCTAACAAGTGCGTCTTTTGGGACTTCTGGGAGGAAACCGGAGCACCCGGAGGAAACCCATGCAGACATGGGGAGAACGTGCAGACTCCGCACAGACAATGACCAAGCCGGGAATCGAACCTGGGACCCTGGCACTGTGAAGCAACAGTGCTAACCACTGTGCTACCATGCCGCCCGTCTTTAGACATTAAGGGGCAATTTAACAGGGCCAATCCAACTAGCCTGCATACCTACCACTTTCTAATATTTGCACCTAAACACCCCTTTAAAATTGTTCCGCTTTTCTTTTACATTTCCTCTCCTCATTCTTCTTACAAAACACATTACCATACATCTTTATCCACTGAATTTCATCTGCCATATGTCCTTCTAACCTATACGTCTTGCTGAAGTCTATTAGTCTTTACTTTTACAACACTTCCAGGTATTGCATCATTTGCAACTTTCAAATTATACCCAGCACCACTAAGCCCAAGTCACTATTGCATATGAAAAACAGGAGTGATCCTATTATTGAACCGAGGGAATGTACCTCCTTTCAGTTCAAAAGGCTGCACTTCATTACAACTCTGTTTTCTATTCCTGAGCTAATTTTATATCTTTGCTGCTTCATGCTATGGGCTTCAGTTTTGCTAATAAGCCTATTAAGTGATACTTTTACCAAGGAACTTTTGAAAGTCATTGTAAACAACATTAACTGTACTGCTCACATTCACCATTTCTGGAATATTAAAATCTTAATTAAGTTAGTTCTTAATAAATTTGTGCCAGCTCTTCTTTATTAGTTCATGTTTATCCACATGGCTGCTACTTTTCTCCCCAATTATTGTCCTATAAGATCCCCTACCACAGACAGTAAACCATCTGGTCTGTAATTGCCAGATTTATTCTGCACTTTTTAAAGCAAGTCTCATTTCCCTTGACATTACTCCTGTATCAAAGGAGGATTGACAGATTCTGGCCAGCCCCTTCACATTTTCTACCATTACTTCACTCAGTGTTCCCATCTAAACCATGGGCTGCAGTAGCACAGTGGTAAGCACTGTTGTTGCACAGCGGCAGAGACCCGGGTTCGATTCCCTGCTTGGGTCACTGTCCGTGTGGAGTCTGCACATTCTCCCCATGTCTGCATAGGTTTCCTCCAGGTGCTCCGGTTTCCTCCCATAGGTCCTGAAAGACGTGTTTGTTAGGTAAATTTGACATTCTGAATTCTCCCTCTGTGTACCCGAACAGATGCCGTAGTGTGGCGACTAGGGGATTGTCACAGTAACTCCTTTGCAGTGTTAATGTAAGCCTACTTGTGACACTAATAAAGATTATGTAACCTATTCACTTTACGTACTGTCAGCCTTTCTAGTGCCTCCTCTTTAGCTATTTTGATTTCTCCAGTATCGCAACATTCTCCTCATTTATAACTTTGGCAAGGTTCTCTTCTTTGGTAAGCACTGTTGCAAAGTACTTAGTTAGTACCTCAGCCAGGCCTTCTTCCTCCACCAATACCTTCTCATTTTGTTCCCTAATTGGGCCCCGCCATTCCTCTGATGAAATCTCCATTGTTGATATGCCTTTGACGATGTTTGCATTCCCATTTAGGTTAGCTGCTAATCCGTTCTCATAATGTTGCTTCATCCTTCTTATTTTCTTTTCTGACTTCTCTGTATTTTTTATATTCTCTCTTTTATTATAAAATTGACATCTGCCAGAAGTCCCTTAACTGCTTCATTCTACTTTCTGATGCCTTTGCCATCCGAACAGATTTGTCTTTGGTTGCCCTCTATCTGCTCCTGTGGGAATATGTATGGACTGTATCTGAACCATGTCTCCTTTGTTATTGAAAATATGAAAAGATGTGTCATTTGAAACATGGAAGTCTGGCAATATCTGGTCTGAGAGAAACATGAAAGAATACAGGGCAAGATCCCACAAAGGGTTAACAGCAGCTGCCAGGGAAGGATTGTAAAATTCAGATAGCCTTGGTCAAGCAGGCTTAGCAAACAAGACTAACGGGATTTTGAATGAAGCCAAAAACAATGGCTCACACCTTCATTGAAAGTAACTATCTTAGTAAACATCTGGAAAAGCATGGATGAGGTTCAGTTGAATTTGGTGAGAATTCTAGGTGTGAAAATTTGCTAATAACAGGTAAATTAAAGAAAACTGGAGACTATCAGTCTACGAGAAACATAATTCAAAGCCAAAACCAAAGTCAAAATTATGAGCTGAGGACACAACTATAGAAATTATAGGAATAAAAAGTAACACCTCTTGAAGTCAAAGCCTTTTGAACATCACAAAGGACACAATGTAATCAGGGGCGAAATTCTCCTCCCGCCCCGCCACATTTCTGCCCCGACCGGCCGGCGGGAGTCTCCGTAACACCGGCCGGTCAATGGGGTTTCCCATTGTGGGGCAGCCCCACGCCATCGGGAAACCCCCCAGTGCCGGCAAAACAGAGACTCCCGCCGGCGGAGAATGACGCCCCAGATCTATGAGAGGTGAGGGTATGTCAAAATGAGTATTTAGTTGGATTAGAATGTTTAGATCAAAGATACTTTTTATAATCAAAGAAAATCAGGAGTTACTTTACAATAAAGTCATAAAAACTAGATAACTGTTAGAAAAATATATAAACACGAAGAAAGGGAACCAGAACCAGCGGGGGAGAGAGAGAGGGGAGCAGCAGTTCAGAGTCAGATTACAGTCAGCTCAGCCATGGGAAAGAGACAGGGCAAAGCAGCCAAGCTAAAGCAGCTAATACATCTAAGGAAGACTAGAATTTAAAGAGGAGGCAGAGTCAGCTCAGAGAGAGTCAGCTCTCACAGCTCGGTACATGGGAAAGATAGGACACAGCAACCGAGCTCATCAGCGAATACATCTAAAGAAGACCAGATTTTAAAAAGAAGATTGATTGTCAAGGTGGGCCTGAAGGTCCCTTCAACCAACCAGAAGGATCCAGAAGCAAGATCATTTTACCTTTCTGTAAAGACTGTAATTGCAGCTTTTAAAAGAAAAAATATAACAATAAAATAACTTAATTTAACCTGAAATAGTGGTTATTCCAAAGTCTACTTTACTTACTTAGCAATGCGGGACCCAGAATCGATGCTACTAAGTGGTAAGTAGATGAAATCTTCGGTGAAGGTATGGGTTATACCGGGGGATAACTTGAAAACATAGTTTGACCTGAATAACCCACCCGCTGAAACCTGGGAGTGAGAATCCCTGATCACCATTTAGAATGTCAGCCCTTTTTGGTATAGGGGGACTTCTAAGAATAGTGGTGAGTTTTCAAAAACACCTTTTAAGGTCACCCATTGCACCATTGCATTTTGGCATGCCAGTTTTGATTGCAATTTAGCTGAGTCAATTCCTTCCTCAATTCACAGGTTTTATTCAACATTGCTACTTGTCCTTCTCCACAACTATCCAAACCTTATGTTGCAAAGGTCACTATTCCTGAGATGCTTCCCGCCATTGTGATGTTTTCTACTTGACCCATTACTTTTCCCAGGACTAAATCCAGCAATGCTTCCTTCCTCCTTGGGTAGAAAACATACTGATTAACGGGGTTCTCCTGAACATACTTCAGAAATTCCTTCCCTAAGATCATGTTAGATCAGAAAACATCTAAAATTTAAAAAATAATGTATACTACTCACCTAGAACTTTAACATTCACGAACACTGCCTTTTCGCCTGCTGCATTTACAAGTGTCAATGAATATTTGCCAGAATCATCACGAGTACTATCAGGAATGACTAGGAAAGCCATGGTGTCAAGTAAGTCCACTTGTCCCCTTCTGACAACGTTGTCTATTCCCATTCTTCTCCACGTTACTTTAGGTGCAGGTCGGCCTCTGATAGTGGCAAACAATCTGATAGGACATCCTGCTCTGACGGTGACAACCTTTCTCAGGCTTGCATCTAAATCAATCTCTGGTGGTTCTGTAAAAAACATATCAGTAGTGTGTGAGAAATTATTTTGCCATAAAGAAATATTACATTAAAAAAATGTTTTATTTACATCACAAAAAGAAGAAAAGGACAAAATGCAGTGCCTACCCAACACTTCCTTTGGTGATACTGCTTCCTTCAGTTCAGCAGGGCGACCAATTCCAACCTGGTTCTGTGCAGAAACTCTAAATTCATATTCTTCTTTCTCATTAAGGTTGCTCATGGTAAATTGAGTAAGAACAAGCTGAGCTGGAACATTACATTTCTTCCATCCTTCTTCAGGTAATTTGCTGACACCTTTTGGTCTCATTTCAACAACATAACCAATGATGGGAGAACCACCGTCGTACACTGGCTTTGTCCAGCCAAGGGAAATGGAGGTCTTTGTACTATCAATCACCTTTAGACCACTTGGAGGACCAGGAGGTTCTGTGCACAGAAAAGTAGGATATGAGTCAGGAGAAATGTAAAGAGTGACAAGAAGTTAAAATATTTGCAATAAGAAAATTTAAGAAATGTTATATAATAAATACCCATAGGATCCTTTGCTATTGCAGGTCTTGATGGTGGACTTGGTTCTCCTAATCCAACTTCATTTTCAGCTTTGACACGGAACTGGTATTCATGATCAGGAACCAGATTTGTAACCTTCATACGCCTCTCTGGGATTGCAGTTTTGGTGATTGCAACCCATCTAAGAGATCGCTTCTCTTTCTTCTCCAATATATATCCTGTGATTGATTTTCCACCATCATCTTCTGGCGCATTCCAAACGACAGTCATTTCTTCCTTGCTAACTTTAGTGATCTCAGGTGCGTCCGGAGGGCCAGGTCTATTAAACTGTGTCTTAGCTACCATTGGCTTTGTTTCTGTTGGTGGACCTGTGCCTATTTTGTTTTCTGCATATACCCGGAAGATATATTCATTTCCTTCAATAAGACGAGTGACATTTGCACAATCGGTAATTATAGAATCGGAGAATATGGACCAGACCATTCTCTTACTTTCACACTTCTCTAGAACATAGTTTTGAATTTCACAACCGCCATCATCTGCTGGTGGGTCCCAGCTGACTCTACACCTATCACTTGCAATGGCAGAGATCTTTAGATTTCTGACTTCACTTGGTACATCCAAAACATTTACGGTAGCGTATGCTGTAAAGCTACCAGCTGGATTAGTTGCAGTGATTACATATTTGCCACTGTTATCACGTTTCGCTTTAGTTACTGTGAGTTTGGATGTGTCCGTAGTTGTTTCAATCTTAGCTCTAGGTGATCTGCTAAGATCAATTGCATCTTTGTCCTTTACCCAAACAACTTCTGGTTGAGGTTTGCCTCTGAGAGTTGCCTCAATTCTGATGGTGTCACCTGCTTTTACAGTTAGCACTCCAGATAGCTTTAGATCCAAGACTGGCTTCTGCATTTCTTGTTTAACAATAATATAATCTGTCTTCACCCAGTTGCTTTCACCACCTTCATTCTTAGTTTGAACTCTAAACTGATAGGTCTGATTCTCAATACAGCGGTCAGCCATGAAACTAGTGGCTTTAATACTTCCTTTGTGTAATCTTTCCCATTCATCTGAATCCTTTAACCTTCTTTCAACATGATAAGATAGGTTAGGACTACCACCATCATAATCAGGTCTCCTCCAATTAAGCAAGACAAATGTCTTTCCAATATCAGCAACGTGAAAATTTTCAGGTTCTCCAGGTCTTTCAACAGGATCTATGGCTAAGATTGGTGTTTTGGTTTCAATGGTTGGACCTAGTCCTACTTTGTTTTCTGCACACACGCGGAAGAAGTATTCACGATTTGTTGTAAGTGGAACTTTGACCACACGTTTAGTCAAATCAGATGAGATCACAGACCATCCTCTCTGGCTGGGTTGACGATTTTCTGCTATGTAGTTAGTAATTTCTGAGCCTCCATTATCATCTGGATTTTCCCAGGCAAGCATACAGGAATCTTTAGTGACATAGGTTACCTTGATGTTCTTGCAAGGGCCAGGCCTATCAAGTACATTGACAGTAACTGCAGCTTGGGCATGTCCACTGCTATTTTTAGCAACAATAATATATTTACCATGGTCGGCTCTGGTTGCCTCTTTAATCAAGAGCTGTATAACAGGGTAGTCATTATTCATCTTTACACGTTTCTCATCAGAGAGTATTTTGCCTTCTTTTGACCATGTAATTTCTGGATCTGGTCGGCCTTTAACACGGCCAGTTATGTTAATAGTTTTTCCCACACGAACTGTGACCAGCTCACGACAAACAATATCAAGTTCTAGCTCTGGAGGATGAAGAATGTCTTTTGTAATTACGGATTCTGGTAGTTCTCTTGGCTCACCTTCACCAACAACATTTGCAGCTTTTATGCGGAATCGATATTCATTGCCTTCAATTAGTCCAGGTACTCTAAAAGCACATTGCTCGATTAAATTATCTTTATTAATTCTATTCCACTGTGTCGTACTTGCTTTTTGACATTCTACAATATATCCTAAGATTGGGCTGCCACCATCCTTGGTGGGTTTTGTCCAGACTAAGTCAACAGATTCTTTCGCCTTGTCTTTGAGTTTAGGATTGATTGGTGGTCCAGGCGGTCTAATAGGACGCTTTGCTGAGACTGGATCAGAGATCGGTGATGGTTTACCTAGGCCAGCAATATTTTCAGCAAAGATCCTGAATTCATACACATTCCCTTCAAAAAGTCCAACAGTTCTCATTTTTAGATCTAATACTGGCGTCTTATTCACTCGTATCCATTTACCAGTTGTTTCTCTGCGTTCCATAATGTAACCAATAATTGGGCTACCACCATCATACTTTGGTATGCCCCAGGAAACTGTTACAGCATTTTCTGAGACATCATAAATCGCTGGTTTAGTGGGTGGGCCTGGAACATCGAACATGTACTTGGCAACAGTTGGCTTAGACTCCAGTGGTTCACCAATACCAATTTTGTTTTCTGCTCGAACACGCATAATGTATTCACATCCTTTCTGAAGACGGGGAATTTTAACTTGAGTGCTTGTGCTTCCAGAGCTAACTACACCCCAGGTTTCTTTCTTGGTTTCGCGTTTCTCAATAATGTAATTGATGACAGGACTTCCACCATCATCCTTCGGTGGACGCCAAGAGATAATCATGTGCTGTGGTGTTACTTCAAGGATATTGATTGGGCCAACAGGAGGACCAGGAACATCCAAGACTGTTAAGTGTAGTGCCACTGTCTTGCTGCCAGCTGGATTGGAAACAGTAAGTATATATTCACCAGTATGTTTTCTGGTACAATCCTTAATAGTAAGGACTGTTGAATAGTTGTCAGTATCGATTTTGTAACTGCCTTCTGATTTAAGCTCAGTATTGTCAGTGACCCACTTCGCTGAAGGAGGAGGAATACCTCTCATTAAAGCAGGAAGTCTGACTGTGCTGCCAGCTTTCACAACAAGACCTTCAATCAGCTTTACATCAATATCCACTGATGGGGATACTAAAAACAAAAGCATATATGAAACAAATGAGTATCATGAAATATCAATGAATTGCAGATTGAAAGCAATGGAAAACACAAAGTAAATAATGTGAGTCAATTTAACTAACCTAATTTCTCCTGGCAGAATATAGGTACTGTTGTATCTGGACGACCAAGCCCAGCTGCATTTTGAGCTTTAACACGGAACCTGTACGTCTTTCCTTGTTCTAAACCAGTTACAACACATTCTGGTATGCTAACAGTTTTAAATATAATCCAGTCTTGTGCTCCTTCTTCTTGGTATTCAACTAAAAATCCTGTGATTTCAGAGCCTCCATTACGATCTGGATAATTCCAAAGAAGAGACACTTCTGTCCTGTCCACATCAACATGGTGTAAGTTCTTTGGTGGTCCAGGTGGAGCTATAAAAATAAGATGATAACATGATAATTTAGCTGTTATGGGCTGGTACAGAAGTTGTGAGCTTGACTGAGTGAAATGTTAATATCAGCAAATAAGAACTTACATATTGGATTAAGTGCCTTTATAGGTTTCGTTGATTCAATGAAGCCACTTCTACCGTATTGATTTTCAGCAGCCACACGGAATAAATATTGAGTTCCTTCCATTAAGTACTTAGCCATAATGCTGTGCTTTTTGGTTGTGGATGAGACAGGGACCCACCGAGGATCTGCAACATCTCTTTTCTCAATTATATAGTTTGAGATAACAGCACCACCATTATCTTCTGGTTCCTTCCACGTCAGATAGCATGAATCTTTTCTAACTTCACTAATATTCAGGTTACGTGGTGGTCCAGGTTTGTCTGAAAATAATTAATGCATTCTTAATATTGTAATTACTGAAAAAAAGACAAATAGATCAAGATTGTGTTAAATCAACAGATTGTTCCTACAATCTTTGTGTTCCAGCTGTATTACCTAATACTGTAACTATACACGTAGCACTCTTGCTTCCAGCTTCATTTTCAGCTGTGAGTGAATAACTTCCACTGTCACCTCTAACTGTATTACGGATTTCAAGCTTGCTGCGAACGGGAGTAATTTCAATATCAGCTTTCAGTGGGACTTCCATGTCATTCTTTTTCCATGTGATCTTTGGAAATGGCATTCCTTTTATGTTTGCACTGAGGTTTAAAGTAGTTCCTGCTTTTAGGTTTACATTTCGAGTCATATTAGCATCCACAAACAATTCAGGTGCCTCTGCAAAAGGAAGAAAAAGCTTTTGAGTGAACAGACAACCCACAAGAACAGGGTTAATAGTAAAATTCGTCAATGTGGAACGATCCACATTGTATTCCTGTCACACACTCACCAAGCCTGTCTTTTGCTTGAACTGGATCGCGGACATAAGCCGGATCTGACGCGCCAGCCTGATTGACTGCCATCACCCGGAATTTGTATGTATTGCCTTCAGTAAGACCCGTCACCTTAAAATGAGTGTCAGCGCAGGAATCCGGCGTTTGATTTGCTTTCTTCCACTCTTCGTCACCAACTTTCTGGAACTCCACTAAGTAACCTAATATTTTCCCTTTTCCATCATGGCGTGGAGGTAGCCAAGATAAATCAACAGTAGATTTAGTGTGGTCCACTGCTTCAGGGTTAATGGGTGGGCTTGGTTTGACTGAACAAAAATAGTTAAAAATATGGTTATTATAAACCCAAATGCATACATTACATAAATTATTTTGAAGGAAAAAAGAAATTGAGTGTATGTTTCATATACCAATTGGATCTTTTGCAAAGATGGGTTTTGATGGCGGACTAGGATCACCAACTCCTATTTCATTTTCTGCAGAAACACGGAATTCATATTCACAGCCTTCAAGCAGGTCAGTTACTTTGTACTGAGTGTCTGGATAAATTGGCTCCCTGGTTACTCTTGCCCAGCGATTGGACATGGTTTCTTTCTTTTCCACAATATATTTCATGATAGGCTTGCCGCCATCACGTGGTCTATTCCAAACCACTACAGCAGAATCCTTACTAATATCCTTTATAATTGGTTGTTCTGGTGCTTCAGGAACCCCTTTAGAGAAAATAATAAAACCGGAATAAGAAAAATAAAAACAAAGATTTCTCCCTCATTCTTAATGTTTTACAAGCTTGTTGACAAAATAGGAACAAGACACCTTCGTTGTATGCAACACTTATAACTAAAACGATTTAATAGCCGAACCATAAATTTTTTAATACTTTATATGAAATCAGAATTCTACCTTACTTTTGATGGGCTTAGTTATGGGAAAATGCAAGATTCTTAATTTGCTGTTCTGAGCATTTGCTTGTTTTTTATTGTGCTTAATATATTAACTAGGAAATTCTAAAGTCAAACACTTACTAAAACGATCTTTAGCTTTCATTTCTTCTGAAAGCAATGGATCACTGATTCCATACATATTTTCAGCATAGATACGGATAATATACTCTCTACCCTCAATTAATTTCGGAACTTTGCAAGTCGTTTTAATAGTTGAGGAAGTAACAGGCATCCATAGTTCTCGGTTTGTATCTCTTTTCTCAACAATATAATTAGTGATCATACTGCCTCCATCATCCAGTGGAGGTTTCCAGGAAATAACCATGTGATCTCTGTGAACTTCATTGAACTCAATTGGGCCAACTGGAGGTTGTGGACGATCTGAAAAAACAACATTTTGTTTCAATTCTGTTTCCTATTTACAAGATTTAAAACTGAATAAGAATAAAAATAACTAACTTACCAACAACAGTCACTTGACAGAGACCCTTTCGTGCCCCTGTGTTGTTCTCCACAACCACACAGTATTTACCCGAGTCATCACGAACACCTTTTAGAATCCCCAGACACAGTTTTGACGGTGTAGTGTTTATCTTTAGACGACCAGTTTCTTCAACTGCAACATCATCTTTCAACCAAGAAACCTTTGGAGCAGGTTTCCCTTTATATTTCCCTGTCAGGCTGAAAGATTCACCGACGCGCACAACAAACTTGTCGCGGAAGTCCAGCTCAAGTGTCGGTGGTTCTAAAGATAATAAGACAGTTAGTGCCTTTCTGGGAGGAAAGAGATATTTCTGAAAACATTTTTGAATGGAACCTTACCAAGTTCATCCTTGCAAGTTATTGGTTTTGTGCAGAATGATGGTTTGCCCTGTCCAACTTGGTTCACAGCACTGACACGATACTCATAAGTGTCACCTTCCTTTAATCCACTATGCTTAAAAATCCGATCCAACAATTTCTCTTTAGTGAGCTTGATGAACCTTTCTTTGCCAATAAGACGGCCCTCAAGAATGTACATTGTAATGTCCGCACCACCGTCGTATTTCGGAGGGTTCCATTTCAAGCTAACTGATTGCTTCGTTACTGCTGTTACTTCAAGATCTTCAGGACGTTCAGGGACAGCTGCAAGTTAGTTAGGAAAAATATATTAAAATTAATGTATTCAGTAGTTACAATTGATTTCTTTAATACTTAAAGATGGGGGGAAAACATGTAACTGGAAAGATTACTTACATATTGGTTCTTTAACCACAGTTTCTTGTGCTGTCTGCACCCATGGGCCCATGCCTATGATATTTTCAGCAGCAATTCGAAAGAAATAACTATTTCCTTGAATTAGACCCTGAGCAATAGCATTCTGCCTTGTGACTGTGTATGTGACAGGGGACCAGCCTCGTCGTTCAGCTTCACGTTTTTCAATGATATAATTGGTGACAGCAGATCCACCATCATCATCCGGAAGGAACCAGGTCAATTTGCAAGAATCATTTGTCAGGTTTTCACAGCGGAAAGGTTCGCCAACTGGCCCAGGAACATCTGCAATAAAAATATATTGATTTTACTTACATTCTTAAGAAAAGTTGATTGCATGGAGTGTAAAATCAGAAAGTAAGAATACTTACCTAAAACATCAACAAGAATGGTCTTTCTTCTTTCACCTCCTGCATTCTTTGCAATGAGATTGTACACACCTTGATGTTTTCTCTGACAATTCTTAATGACAAGAGAAGAACTGATAGCTGTCGTTTCAATTGTAGCTTCTCCTGGTACTGGTTTTTCATCTCTATGCCATGTGATCTCTGGAGGCGGTTTACCTGACACATATGCCAACATACGAATGACACCACCAGCATGCACCACAATTCTGTCTCGCATGCTAGCATCCAAGTTAATGTCTGGAATGACTAGAATAAATAAAAAATATAATGATATCAATTAATATAATTGTCAAAGTAATACAGAAGAAATGCAACAAAAGTCTTTATTTTTTTTACCTGTTCTATCCTTGACTTCAATGACGTCAGAAACCTCCCCTGGATCACCAACTCCAGCAGCATTTACTGCCCTTACTCTAAATCTGTACAAACTGCCTTCCTTCAGTCCTGGTACAACAAACCTTGTGCCTCGAACTTCTTTGTCTTTTACCTATGAAGAAACAGCACAAAAGGCAAACATATTAGCCAAGACTGAGCAAGAGAGACTGGAGCAAGAAAACTATGATGCTGGATTTCTGCCCTTTCCACACTGCGCGAGAATTTGTGCCTTCCTTTGAAGGTGAAATAAGTCCTGTGCTGACAATAGATGCACTAGCATGTACATTGCCAGCAGTTGTCATGGAACTGAAGTGCATTTCAATCTCAACAACTAAATTCAGCAACAGCTGGAGGAGCTGGTGCTGGATTTTGAGTTTGGGTCTTCTCATATGGGAGGGTCTGGGAGAGTCATGTGACCAAGTGAAGGGAAACCAAAAAAGGTGACAAGCCTTTAGATTTCTGGGGCACTTCAGAACTTGAGGCCTTCAGTTGCTGTTCTTCAACAGTAGCCAGAAGAGCCTGAGGCTAATGGAGCAGAATTGCCATTGTAGGTCTAAGTGACTTCAGCTTAACCTTTGTTTCACACTCATTGTATGGCCCTGCCAAGGGGAGATGCTGCAGTGGGGTTGATACTGAGCCATTAAATGGCCAGGCACATCAAATTTGGGAACTCTTAAGGCCTGTTCTGGCAGATTACAATTCAGTTTTGCTCTGTCTATCCTGCACCTGGCAAAGGCATAGGAATAGAAACCAGAAACGTAGCCTTATATTTAATATATTCCAAACCATTATTGATGCATTTACCTTTTCCCATTCTTCCTTTCCTTCCTCTTTAAATTCAACAAAATAACCAGTAATCTTAGATCCACCATCTTTTGTTGGTGGAGCCCATTCAAGGTCTACAGTTGACTTTGTCCAGTCTGTCACCTTAGGGAATGGAGGGCCAGGTGGTGCTGTTTATAAAAAAAAAGGAACATTCGTAACAAACTATCAAAATAATTTGGTTAATCTATTACATTTCTTTGTTAGTTGACCCTACTTGCTTGTTGCTTCTGTTACTTTACATTAATAAAAATGTTGTTTACAAGATTACATTGCTTTACTTATGGGCAGCTATTAGTGTTAGAAGTTAGGATAGTTGGTTCCTAGGAATGTGAAAATAGTTTGCACTAGTATGTTAAAATTTACAGATGACTCCCACATATAAAAGTTTGAAAACTCTAAGCAAAAATGTATGCTTACCTATGGGATCTCTTGCTGTCACTGGGTCAGAAGGCTGGCTTGGCGGTCCAATGCCTGCTGCATTAATGGCGTACACACGGAATTGATAATCTGAGCCTTCAATAAGACCAGTTACTTGATGGGATACCCCAAGTGGCATAATCCTAATTGGATCACGATTTACTCTATTCCATCTCTTCCCGGTGGTCTCTTTACGCTCCAACCAATAGCCAGTTACTGGAGAACCACCATCATATTCTGGTTCTTCCCAGTTGACGATCATAGAATCGCGGGTCACACTACTTATAGTTGGTTTGTCACAAGCTCCAGGTACAGCTTTAAAAAAATATACATTTCATTGGTATTTTCCAAATCTACAACGGGAGGTAACCTGAGTATATTCTGACAGTCATTTTGAAATTAAAGGTGGAATATTTAATGCTCAAAAAATCTTCAAGCACTCGAGCACAAAATTCAAATAACTTTTGTTAGGGAATGCACAGGATTATGCAGGCTGAACAATAATTAGTACAAATTTTAACTTAAGAATTTTTTCTCAACAATAAACTGCCTTGTACTACTAGATATGAACTTCGAACTCAGGATCAACAATTTTACTATCCACTGTTAAATGTGAAGAATTAAACAGTGTGGATGCATCTGAAAAATCAGAAATAACAAATTATGGAATATCAGGAGGAAATGTATTTCAATACATACTAAACAGGTTTCTTGCTGTCTCTGGTTCACTGTCAAGAGGTGCACCAACACCGTATTTATTCTGAGCCATGATGCGGAATACATATTCGTGTCCTTCCAATAACCTGGGTACTGTGCAAATGCACTCTTTAACATTATTGGTAACTTGAATCCAGGTCTTCCTACTTGCTTCTTTCTTTTCAACAACGTAGTTAGTAATCTTGGAGCCACCGTCATCTTTTGGAGGGAGCCATGATAAGGTCATCTGTTCAGCACTAATTTCTTCAAACTTAATAGGACCAACTGGAGGACCAGGGCGGCCTAAGTATTAAAACAAGTCAAAATAAAAATAGATTCAATTACACTCGATATGGCAAGTGACAGGAATGCAGTTATAATTGCATTGCCAACATTAGGAATAAAGAGATAAATTATAAAAGTCATTACCAAGAACATTAAGTCTCATTTCCTTAGAAGCGGCTCCCAGATTGTTTTTAGCAGTCAAGGTGTAAAGACCAGTGTCCTTTCGGAGGGACTGATGAATTAGTAAAGTACAACCATCCTCAGTCACAATTTTGTTGACGTGTTGATCATATTCTACTTTAGATTTTTCTTCTGGTTTATGGACAGGTGCTTTGTACCATGTCAAAGTTGGGAATGGTGTGCCCTTGACTTTGGCTATAATGCTGATATCTGTATTTTGTTCTGCTTCTAAAAATTCATTCAGTTCAATTTCAGGTGCACCTAGACATGGGAACATTTAGTACATATTAATTAGGTTTAAATTCGGCATGTTCTATTGTTACATTGGTGTGTTATGCTAAAATTGTGTTAGCACTTACATGTTTGGTCTTTCACAATGATAGGTCCAACAGGGTTACATGGTTTACTAGCACCAGCTTCGTTAACAGCTTTCACACGGAATTCATATTGTCCACCCTCAGTAAGATCTTCTACTGTAAACTTAGTTTCTTCCACATCACGTTTATTGCATTGCTTCCAGGTTTCCTTCGTTTGGCCAGTCGGATCCAAGGAAAGACTTTCAATAATGTAATGCGTTACTGGAGCCCCTCCATCTTTCTTTGGTGGCCTCCAAGTAAGTGAAACAGAATTCTTAGTAATCAAACCAACTCTGAGTTTTGTTGGAGGCTCAGGGGGGTCTGAAATATAGAAGATAGTCGTAAACAAAAATATAACAAAAAGTATGTACTCTAAAATAAATTATACTGATCTCTGACGAGATAAGTTTCTAAAACTATAAACTTACGAATTGGATCTCTAGCCTTAGTCCTCTGAATGGTTTCGACTGGTGCACCAATGCCAAATCGGTTTTCTGCCCGGACGCGGAAGAAGTACTCTTGACCTTCAACAAGGTCAGGCACAACAAATGTTGTGCCTGCACAGGCAGCGTTCGCTTTTACCCAAGCCTTTCCTTCCACAGTCTTTTTCTCCACAACATAGCATTTAATTCTATCTCCACCATCATTGTCTGGGGGCTTCCATGAGAGTCTGCAGGAGCTCCTTGTAATGTCACTTACTTTGAGATCTTTTGGTGGTCCTGGCATGTCTGTAACACACAAAAAATTAATTTAATAATCAAATTAAACTATTACAATTTATTCTCTTTCAAATACAATCCAACAATATAATGACGTACCAAGAACATTTACTCTGACGTTTAATGTCTTTTGTCCAGCCTTGTTCTTCGCAGTAATACTGTATCGACCAGAGTGACTTCTATTACATTCTGGAATAACCACGGTTGATTTATTTTTGATACTTTCCACCTATTAAACACAAAATTATTAATAATTAATCAGCAAGTAACATGCAAATTCAATTTCTACATTCCAAAATTTCCAAAATACAACTGTAAAATAATCATTAACCATATTATTACCTGGGCATCAGCTGGGAGATTATGTCCTTCATCCTAGACAAACAGTAAAATATCAAATGTTACAAAATCTGTTTAATCCTTGTTTAGGAAGAACTATGATCAATGATGATTGATTTGTTCCATGTTAAGCTTTCCCCCAATTATTTTTCTCATGATGCCATACTGGATGAGTCCATACAGGACCTTCAGCCAGGGCCTGCATAATGGTTCCATTCATCTTGACCCAGTGATGACTTAAAACAACTTCAAATAAGGAAATAACTAATCTGGCCAAAACCACAAATAGTATCAATGTAGAGGTGATAGCTGGGAGGGATCATAGTTTGTGAAAGACACTAGTATTTAATGAATGAAAAGTACCTTACAAATCACAGAATTGTTACAGTGTTACAGTGTGGAAGGAGGCCATTCAGCTCACCATGTCTCTACTGGCTCTCCAAATGAGCAATTCACTTTGTGCCATTCTCCCGCCTTTCCCGTAATCCTGCACATTCTTCCTTTTCAGTTAACAATTTAATTCTCCTTTGAATGCTTCAATTGAATCTGCCTCCACCACACTCTCAGGCAGTGCATTCCAAACCTTAATCACTCATTGTGTGACTTGGACATTCCGCATTAGATGTACAGCCCACTCCAAACTAAAGTTAATTCAGAATGGGGTAGGAGGAGCAGGTAATGGGAGCTGGTAGCCATTGCAGTCAATGCCAGCAGTATAACCCCGAGGATCTGGATGCCATAACAGTTTAATGACCTCACAAAAATGGCCATGATAACTAAATACATCTCACACGCTCCATTTACCTCATTCCCTTCACTTGCCTTCCAACAATTTTGATTATCCATGGCTCTTCTCTCACATTCATAGTGTTCCTTCACCCACACACATTTAGAGTTGCTGTAAGCCATACACCAATATTCTAGCGTTCACACACTGCCATCTTTTCAGTCCGTTGAAGGTGTAGATATGCATCCTTGCATTCCCCCCTTTCCTCACCACAAACCTTCCCTTCCGCCTTAATACCCAAGGACTGCCACTGTCCAGACAGTGATGTGGGAGGCTGAGGCCTAGATGGACAAAAACTAAAGAGGAAGAAACTCCATCACTCAATTTAAACCCGTAGCCACCGACTCAGATACTGACAAAGCTGAAATTTAGAGGGTAGCATAGAGGCAAGATCTGCAAGGCGTGAGTCAATGGGCATGTAAGGGCTACCAGGAGGAAAAGATCACATGGCTTCCTCCCGGATAGCGATGTAGCAAACAGATTCTGCTGCAGAAGAGACGAAGACTTAAATGAGGTGGCCTACAGAAAAAAAGCTGATGAACAGTTACCCAACACTGATTGGCCTGCCAGACAGCCTGCTGCCCGTCAGACAAGGAACATGGAGGAATCCAATTCCAACTAGGCACAGATGTTTGCACAGAGTGTGTAGCCCATCAATTTCATTATGAAGGTGGTGGCTAACTCCATGCGAACACTTGTGAACCTGACCACGAAGTAGTGTTCGATGACCAATGCCTCAGCTTCCATTACAATACAAGCAGAGTCACCCAAAACCAAGGTATTGCAGTGGAAGCCTAGAGTGAGGACATGAAATCAAAGCTTATTACTGTGAAAGTGCTGAACAAGGATGGTTGTTTGAGCACTTTATGGTTTTGTTGGATCAAGTTGGTATGAAATTGTTATTTTGTGGTGATTTTTATTTCAGCCTTGTGGCCAAGAGGACACAGTGCTAGTCAGTGACAGAGGGAAGATAAGGGCCGCGATTTAGCAGCTTTGTCACACATGGCAAGAATCCATGTGAGCCGGTTCAATCGTGGGTGCGGCCTAAATTGGGAACCTCACCAGGCACCAAGTGGTTTGCAAACAAACTGGCTCGTTCCTGTTGGCAGATTCCGGAACTCGCTTAGGCATGGCGAGTAAACAATAATCACAAATCAAGGCCAATCTCCATGTCATTAACGAGACGGTCGCCCAATCTAATGGCCTACAGAGATCTAATGGGCTTGTCAGCAAGAGGACCCCTGACAACGATTAGTACTGGCCCACACAAAAGAGGTCCAGGCGGATTAGCACCTGGAGGGTCTCACAGGACGTTGGAGGCCTCTGGATGGTCAGGGAAGGGTGATACCCGGGCACCTTGGCACTGTACCTTGGAACCATCACCCTGGAACTGCCAAGATTCCAAGGTGGCACTGCCAGGCTGGCAGGAGCACTGACAGGGTGCCAGAACATCAATGTCGGTGGCAATGCCAAGGGTCCAGGCCAGAGGGAGCAATGCCCGTGAGAGGAGGGATGAGGGCGGTATGGAGGGTGGGAGCAAAAGGGTGGGTATGGGTGGCCTCTGGAATGTTGGAGGGTGCAGCATAGGGGTCCTGGAAAGGGGGGAGGCTATAAGCGGGTGCGGAAGCCTGAAAACCAGGACCCTCAGTGACCCCATGATGGGGCGTCCTCACTGGGTGGGGAGGGGTGTGTTGGCAATGCCCATGTGTGCGGGGTGACACTGCCCATCGGTGGGCAGTGTGGGGGACCCTCAAGCTCACTCAGAGATCGGGGGAGTCACTCTTCCAAAATGGCCACACGATCTCCGAGGTGCCGGTCTGGCCAGCGAGCTCAGCTCCCCAGTGCTGAAAATAATTAAGCGTGGGCTTGCTCAGAGAGGAATTCGCTAGGACCCAAAACCGTTCAATAGCGGTCAGGAGCTCACAAATGTGGCCGTCGAGGAGTTCTCAGGAAACCTCCCTCGCTACGGCACTTGGAACATGTCTCGTTAAATCATGCCCAAGATGTGAGATTCTTGCAGAATGGGATTTCAGTTTATGCTCAGCAGAACTGTGGTAAAATGAGGTGATCACTGAGAGCCTGGACAGAAAGATTATTTGTTGGTTGCCTGCTCCCTTTCTCCGGTACTTCAGCTGCTCAATTGTTCCCTGGTGTAAGGGATGTGATGTGGGGTCACAAGGATAATAATAATAATCTTTATTGTCACAAGTAGGTTTACATGAACACTGCAATGAAGTTACTGTGAAAAGCCCCTAGTCGCCACATTCCGGCGCCTTTTTGGGTTCACAGAGGGAGAATTCCGAATATCCAAATTACCTAACAAGTACGTCTTTCGGGAATGTATTGAGATACGTGCTCCGATGGGTACTATTGAGCCCTCAGGTGTGTCCAGGCAGTGAACATATTTACTGAGCACTCCAATGGCCTGATCTTTGACGTTTTGTGCATGGCTCTCACTATCGATATGTGTTTGGGTTATGCAGCAGAGTCATGAACCAGCTTTTAGACTAAGAGCCCTTTTCGTCCTGCAGGTACCCTTGGGGTCAATATGGTGGCTCAAATGCTGAGAGAGCAGTGGACTGGCACAAAATGAATGCATCCTGACTGCTGTCAGCAAAGTGAGCATTCAAATGCATGATATGCTGAGGATGGTCAACTGCACATTCAGTAAGCAGTAACATTTGAGGTTGCAGTACATCTCAACTCTTAAGATATGTCAGCCACAAAACCATGCGATTGCAGTCGATGATGCCCTGCACCATGGGGAAATCTGCTACCCTGTGCATTTTCTACCTACCTATCTACCTGTGGTCAGAGAGAAGACAATGAACTCCTTTTTATTGGCAAAAACAGCTACTGGCCGCACTGTTCACGCCCAGTTCTGAGCTTACAGGTCTGCCTGTAAACAATGGCAGATTTCCATAAACATTTCCTTCACAAAACAGAGTGGATGCATATGCCACTCCTGTCTTGGGTAAAGGTTAAACAAATGCTCCTGCATTGATAAGGTCTCCTGTTGAGAAACCATCTTCTCCTCTCTCTGTGAAGGTTGCCCTCTTTGTGTTCACTCCATTAATTGTGTTGCAGGCTAAGGTGACTACAGATGCATGACTGGAAGAAAGTGGTATGACTGCGGCACTTGAAGTTAGAACCAAGTCCTTCTCACTACACATGCAGTACCACTCCCTGTTGACTTCATCAATAAACTAAGAGCCAGTGGAGGGTCCATCCTGCTGCTTAACACATGCTCAGCTCTGCATGTTTAACAGAGGCATTAGCCACAATACCAATTGGGAAAAGGGAAGAGCTGGCATCAAGTCAGTGTGTGATGTCATGATTTGTCTACTCTGTATAAACCTGGTGTAAGTTCAAAATGCCCGTGCCACTGATCTCTCCATAATGATATTTGGTACAGGCAATGCTGGAAATGTGCATACATGGCACAGACACTGTTTTTTGTCTAAATGGAATCTGTAGTATTGACACGGTGGACTCCATGGAGCTGAGCTTTGCAGCCTAAATCTTCTGCCAGCATAAGCTCAAGTACCCACAAATAAACTTGTACTTAAACAGATGCATCCAGGAAGGAGGTGGGGAGGTAATATCCTAGGGCACTGAGACTTGTTTCAGCGTTAAGAGCTATGCAGAGATTCTTCTGCAATAGGGCAGCACGATGGCCCAGAAGTTAGCACTGCTGCCTCACACCGCCGAGGACCTGGGTTCGATCCCGGGTCACTGTCCGTGTGGAGTTTGCACATTTTCCCCATGTCTGCGTGGGTCGCACCCCCATAACCCAAAAAGATGTGCAGGGTAGGTGAGTTAGCCACGTTAAATTGCCATTAATTGGAGAAAGAAATTGGGTAGTCTAAACTAAGAAAAAAGACAGATTTTCCTGCAAAATATCAGGTTCTGCTGTGAGAGCTAACTGGAATTTTTCCTGTTCAAATGTGAACCTCAGTTCCTTGAGGTGAACATTTTTGAGCTGCATGAATTGAAATTTCATTATAAATATTTCACATTACATTTGTTTTACGTCATTCATATGTGCATCATCGTTTGTTAATACTGGCTCAGTCAGAGCACTAAATGCACAGGCTGGCTTCAAGGTTTGCACGCATTGATGTTCACAGGGGAGTTAGGGACTATCATGTGAGAGTACCTTTAAGAAATGGATGTTTAAGCAATGTACCTTTAAGAAATGGAGCTGATCATACTACCGAAGTGATGTCAGAGGGTGGGGGGAGCTGAGCTCACTTCTGCTTTTTGAATTTAAGTTTGAGAAGGCAGCTGGGAGTGTCTGTGTGTTTTGCTGTGAACTGCAGGAAGAAACACAGAGCTGGTCTGTTGATTTCTGCAATCCAAAGACTATAAATGTATTGAACTTAACCTAATGAGCTCCTATTTTTGAAGGTTTGAAGTCTTTTGGATGTTTAAAGGAACAGTTTGAAGGATTATTTAGTGTTGTAGTCTTTTGGGGTTATCTTTGAAGTAATGGGTGTTAAGATATTCAATGTTTGTTTTTAAAAGATTAACTTGAGTTCATAGAATAAACATAGTTTTGTTTTAAAAACCACTTGTCCATTTCTGCTGTACCACACCTAAAAGTTTGTGGGTCAGTTGAACTCCATGAAACACTTTGGGGTTCTGTAAACCCGGACCCATAACATGACATTTCTTTATTGTGGAAGAAACAATGTTGTGTTTATTTATTCACTCTTTATTGAATGTTCATGTTGGTGTCCAGTGTTGTACTCACCATTCTGTGACATGTTTGAACTTACAGGTTCAACTGATGCTCCCTTCTATGCATTATAAAGGACATTGTCCCAGATCACTCTCAGCAGGGATAATTGAAATTTTGTAAGTGAACTCAATGGCCTGGAAAGTCTCGACCAGCCAACACTCTTGAGATAGACACAACCGTGGACAGTACTGACACTGTTCTTCAAGCCCCTCATTTTCTTACCTTGACTGACTGTTCCCACCACTCCCACCACACCCAGGATGCTAGGCACTTTCCAAATCACTTCTCCATGCTCCCGACCTCACTCTCTGCCCTCACTTGGAACACCCTTTCACTCCTCCATATCCGAGCCCTCATAACCAAGTAGCCACCTAAAATGGTGTCCAGCAAGGGATGCTGGAAAAAGTGGTCAAGGGTATGGACAAACAGGCTGTAGTGCACATCAAACAAAGTTGCAGCAAAAGGCTTTACAGACTTCAAACGATTTCACAGGTTAATGCGAATAACATAAGTAAAAGGCCATCTCCAGGCCACCCCAGGATCAATAGAACTCTCCTGTTAATCACACTTGTTTACCAGACACAGCGGCACCTAACTTCCTTATTTGGAAAGCTTTCACGCATTCAACACCTTCAAGCATGGCCACTGAGTGTCCACCCCAAAATTGATGTGGCAGCCCGATTGGAATTGATCGATCCAGCTGATCGAGCCCTGATCAATTGATTGGCAAATGGCACAGAGACTGCCCACCAAAAGAGTCATGAAATTCAAACAGCATAAAAGTCACTGCACAGATCCATTCTTTCTCTTGAGCAGCAGTAACCAACAACGGTGACTTCCACCGGCCGACCAAGGAGACCATCCACGCTACCAACAGAAGGAAGACCAGAGCCAGAAGAGAACCAGATTTATAACCAACTAAAAGAGACTACAAAACCGGAAATACAGATAACAGGCCTGTATCAGCCTAGCACTTGTTGGTCACTGCCAAGTTAAGTTCTTGGAACTATTGGTGCAGAGTGTAACCTATGATTGGGAGTGTGTGATTGAATAACCATAACCATTGTGTGCGCGTGAATAAATATTGTTCTGTTTGATAAACTGAGTCTCATAGTAATTTGTCCACCATATACTGGTTAAGACACACTGTGATTTAGAAAGGGCAACAACTACCACTCCAACCCCCATCCCCCACTGACTTGCCCTTTCTGGTCCCAAGCCATCATGCAAGCTACCATTCTCCGGCTCCTCTCCCTTGTGCCACAGAGTTCAACAAGGAAATCCGCTTGGACACAACTGCACAAAGTTAGTTACTGCACACCACATGTAAACAAATATGAACTGGGTGCCGCAAGATTCTTGTGCACCGCTCACTTTATCTTGAAGGGAGGACACAATAAAAAAAACTTTATGCCAATGAGTATTCATTGCATGCAAAGCATGCAAATGTTTGTTAGATGAATTGGACATTCTGAATTCTCCCTTACTGTACCCGAACAATAGCCGGAGTGTGGTGACTATGGGATTTTCACAGTGACTTCATTGCAGTGTTATTGTAAGCCTACTTGTGACACTAATAAAGGTTATTATTGACTATTATTATTATTGCAAGCGCCAACCCGCCATAGGATGATCTGAATCCCAAAACACACCTACATGTCACTGACCTCATCTCGGAATCTCCAACTTGCTGCGGGGAAATCATAATTTTGACTTCTTCCTAATTCGGTCACCTGCATGCCATGTTTCCTACTCTTGCAGGCTGCATTAAAATCCCAACCAAAGTCTTTTGGGGGTGATCCTCTGGCCATTTTGCACCCGGCGCACATCCTGTTATTCCGGGCCCCTAAATGGGCTCTGAGCCAGTTGCCTATCACACTGCTCCCCACCTGCTGCAGGTGACATAACCGGTCCACGCCCCCCCAGATTAGCATACATAAACGAACATTTAAACAAGTTGCACCCGTTTAAAGCTGAATTCTCCTGGCTCCCAGCGTTCTCCAACTGCCACTCCGCCTCCCACCCCCCCTCCAATGGCACAGCTGAGGCCGGCAGAAATCACTACTGGTCTCCATCTGGTGGGCAGCGGGCAGAACAAGGCGGCACCACGCCACCTGGAACACCCAAGCAGCAGCCGGGCCCATCCACGCCCGGTCGCCCCAGAGGACAGCCACCATCAGGGAGTCAGTCTACAGGGCAGGAATCACAGCAAGTCACCTCCATTCTTGATGTATCGTCTGGGGATTCATCTAGATGTACCGTGAGGGCCCATAAGGCCAGAAAGTTAGACACTAGCTAAGTTGGCACAGGTGCAGGGCACAGTTTAATTAGAGGGGCTAGGGTACGTATATGTATATATTAGTGCACATTAAACACCTGTTCACACTGTTACAATCTGCCTCGGTGCACTGTCAGATGGGTTTGAGGAGTGGGCTTGTCTAGGCCAGAGAGGGGGCATGGAGGGGAATGGGCAGACTTTGTTGGTTGGCTGGGCTTCCCCCCACCCCTCCCAACAGTCCTCACTTCCGCCACCCCAGGGATCCGATAGTCCCGTGTGATGGAATGACCGGTTGACGTTATTCATGAAGGCGTTGCCTTCTCAATCTTGCCCCTCACCTGAGGTGTGGGGATCCTCAGATTAAATCACCACCAGTCAGCTTCCCCCATCAAAGGGGAAAGGAGCCTATGGTCATCTGGGTCTATGGCAACTTTACCATTACCCAAGATGGAGTTGTCCAATTTGTTTTCCTTTAATTCAAGTGAAAGAGAAGTAACACATGTGAGATTTTCCCCATATTTGCTTTTCTACACCAGTGATCATTCACAACTTGGTGGTACAAATGAAATCTACCCCGTGGATATTCTTCACCGGTCAGTCAAGGTTGTGTACAAACTATCTCAAGTTATTCATGTATTGGTCGTGAGTATGTGAACAAAACATTTCATAGAGAAGTGTCAGTAGGTTGAGAGGATCGACTGATAACCTCCCATTCCAACCCTAGCAGGCTTATAAGTGCAAGCTAGATTAAACAAAAGTACAAATCAACTTTACCAGCCTCACAAATAAAGACAACAGTTATCAAGGAACAGCAAACAGAATGAAACAATTAAATATTGTTGCAGTATATTATTTAGTTTTACCAAAGCTGGCAAATTAATTTCACTTTAGTAACCTTCTAGAGCACATTTCCCAAATGTATTCATCTTCAACCCCACATGCCCAAGATACTTACTTTGAGATAGCTCACAGATCAATTAGGGATAGGCATTAGATTCTGGACTAGCCGGCAATGCACACATTCCAGAAATGAATTTTAAAAAAATTCCTTCCTGGGACAGAGGTACATATTTAAATATAATTAAAATACTTCATACCTTCAATACTGTCTTAGCTAGTCCTTCAAACTCCCAAGTAATCTTTGGAGTAGGACGGCCAGTGACAATAGTTGGAATTCTCAAAGGTTTACCAGCATAGCAATTGAGAAAATCTGGTGCACTGGCATCCAATGTAATATCTGGCTCCTCTGTAAATCAAGAAGAAACATATGTTAGTTGTAACTTGTGAAAAGTGTATTCCAATATTCTTCACTTTATTCTTCACTAAATGTAGAGGTACTTACCTAGAACTTCCTTCATAATTATTTCTGAAGTTGGTAAACTTGGTTCAGATTCTCCAGCAGCATTAACAGCTTTAATACGGAACTTGTACTTCTTCAAAACCTTTAGGTTGGGCACCACATATTCACATTTGGGAATTAGTTTATCTGGATCTGATGCTCTTGTCCAATCAGATGAACCCTCCTCCTGCATCTCAACAATATAACCTTGAATTGGGCTATGACCTTCTTTTTCAGGGCGTTTCCATGCAAGCGATATTGTGTCCTTGGTTTTGTCAGTGACTTCAGGACAGGATGGAGCACTTGGTGGATCTTCAGAGAGAAAAAAAATCATACTTGTGTTGATCTACCCTGTTTCTTTAGTATGTTTGACTCTGCCTCTGTGCTACTTGCTTGCTTTAAGTAGTGTAACAAAACATCAAATATATTTTACAATGTTACAGATCTAATCTTGTTTACGTTTATTAAAATATGATCATATTTATTATTGCATGTAGATTATTTTAGGACGGTTTTGCTTTAATCAAAGTTTTGATCAACAGCTATATTTTTAAATGAGGCAAACAAACATATATATCCAGCAATGAAACTTACTTTTAGGATCACTTGCCAAAACAGGATCAGAAGGTTCACTAGGAGGCCCAATTCCAGCAGCATTTACAGCCATGACTTTGAACTGATACTCAACACCTTCAATTAAGCGAAGGACATTAAAGTTTAGGCCTTTTACAGCTGGTTTTGTCAGAGGAGCTCTGTTGACGCGTGCCCAATACACACCACCGACCTCTCGTTTCTCAATATAGTAACCCGTGATTGGAGAACCACCATTGTCCAATGGAGGATCCCAAGATACAAGCATAGAGGACCTTGAAACATCGGACACTTTTGGTTTACTTGGTGGTCCTGGGAGGCCAAATGGATCTTTGATTGTCACTTTTTCAGACATACAGCCATCACTAATTCCATACTTGTTCTCTGCTCTTACTCGAAACTGATATTCTCCATCAGTTGTCAGCTTCCATACCTACATAGAAAAAACTTTGGTTACACATATAAAATTTTGCCAAACTGTATTAAGAAGCTTAATGCAGTAATATGAAAAAAAAACATTACGCCATATCGTCTTTCAATAATATAGTTTGTGATCTCCTCCCATTCAGATTTCTTCTTGCTTGCATCACGCTTGTCGACAATGTAGTTAGTAATTTCACTACCACCATTGTCCTCAGGAGCAGCCCAGGTCAGATAGCAGGATTCTGCTTTGACGTCAATAACTTTAAGGTTTCTTGGTGGTGTAGGTTTATCTAAAGTTGAAAAAAGTGCAAAGTAAACAAAATCATAAATTTGGGGGAATTTATCATACACGCCTCATAATATTTTCTCAAGTTCTTTGTTGCAATTATTTTGCTTTCTCACCAAGAATATTAACATCCACAGATTGGGATGCTGTTCCTAGACGGTTTGAGGCAGTAATAGTATAAGTGCCTGTATCCTTTCTAATAGTTGCCGGGATACTAAACTTAGTCATTGCATTCGTTCTTGATACTACTTCAGTATCTATCTTCTGTCTGTCAGTTGGTTTTTCTATTACAGTCTCTTCTTTACTCCATTCAATTTTGGGTAAAGGAAGTCCTTCTACTTCAGCTGGAATGTCAATTGGTTCACCAGCTTTCACAGCTATAACACTTTTTTTAACTTTCAGTCGTAGTCTCACAATTGGAGGCACTGTTAAGAAAATAAGCAAATCAAACAAGAACAAAAATGTTACTAAAGTATGAAAATTTAGAAGTAAATCATATTGATATTTTCCATGTGAAAAGATCAAGAGCACAAGACATAACTACTAAATGCATGTACCTTCATCATCTTGTACTATTACATTAAGAGTAATCGATGGTTCACTTTCTCCAATTTCATTGACAGCTCTGACACGGAAATCATACATGTTTAGTTCTTCTAGATTATCAACCACAAAAGTAGTATCTGGACAAACCATTTGGTTAACTCTCTCAAATTTAGGCTGGTCATGTTTTTTCTTTTCTACATAGTATCCTAAAACGGGTCGACCACCATCACTTCTTGGAGGCTTCCACTTAAGTGTAACTGTTGATTTTGTCCTTTCTGTGGATGTAAATTTCTCAGGCGACGTTGGTGGACCTATTATTAAAATACATTTTTCATTCAAACATGTGGCATAAATGAACAGAAATTATTTAATTCCCCTGCTTTTCCCATGTCTTACCTAGGGGATCAACTGCAGCTATAGGTCCAAGTGTATCAGTAGGACCACAACCATATTTATTTTTAGCACAAATACGGAACATATATTCTTCTCCTTCAAGAAGACCACCAATATCACATTTGGATTTCTCTGTCTCCATCGGTTGTCTCCAGGAATGCATTTTAGCATCCTTTTTCTCAATAACATAGCCAATGATATCACTACCACCATCATCTATAGGTTCAGACCAGTTAAGCAGTATCATCTTTCTTGTAACAACTACAGGCTTTAGATCCAGTATAGGGCCAGGCACATCTGAAAGAAAAAGGTGGGACACACCATTTAGATTTAACTAAAATATTGATATTACCAACCTATTTTATGTTTGCTTTAGAATGTGTCTTACCTACGATGTCCACTCGGGTCCATGCAGATTTGGTACCACTGCTATTTGACCCAGTGACCATGTATCTGCCAAAATCGCTTCTTTGTGCATTTTGTATAATTAATTCTGTCTTGGTACCAACTGTTTCAATAACAACATGATTTTCATCAAGTTTTCCTTCTTCCCTGCTCCACTTAATTTCTGGTCTTGGTCGGCCTGTTACAGTGGCAGGAAGTCGGAGTACTTCGCCAGCTTGTTTTAGAACACCTGCTTTTACACTATCGTCAAACTCTACTACTGGTGGCTCTGCAAAACACGATGTGCTTTATTAAAAACAAAGAGAAAATTTAAAAATATAAATCAGCTACTAAATAATTGCTTAACTTTTAATACCTTTTGGATCCATTACAGTTATGGCTTCAGTGTGACCAGGAGCTCCTTCCCCAGCATTATTGACTGCTGTCACGCGAATTATATAATCTGCATCTTCTCGAACCCCAATGACTGTGAACTTGAGATCTTTAACTGATCTTTCTGTGCAGCGTGACCATTCCTTTGATCCAACAAGTTGCTTGTCGACATGATAACCAATGATGTCACCACCACCATCATAAATAGGTGGATCCCAGATGACATCTATTGATGTTGCACTTGTATCCAGGACTCTTGGTATTGGTGGCCCAGGTGGCACTTAAAAAGGAAAAGAAGAAAAACAACATTATTAATTGTGAAATAAATAAAAGGTGCATTAAAATGTGTTTTTCAGTTTATCAGCCGTTGTTAAGCCAGTACTTACAAACTGGGTCCCGTGCTGAATTGGGATCTGAAGGTAAACTGAATTTTCCAGGACCAGCTGCATTTTCTGCACAGACTCTGAATATATATGTTAATCCCTCCATGAGGCCTTCAGCCTTCACTTCTAGGGCATTTAACACGTTTTTATTAACGCGAGTCCAATGTGTGCTGTTAATTTCTCTTTTTTCAATCCAGTAGCCTAAAATAGGGCTACCATTATCTTTTGGTTCGTTCCATGTAACAACCATACTATTTCTAGTAACGTCCACCACTTCAGGTTTATCAGGTGCCTCAGGAGGTTCTAAATAGGAATGACAAAGAGATGTATCATTGCAATACAGGTATAACAACCCAATATCAAATATCATTGGCAAAATTGTTGGAAACTACATTTTATCAATAAGGTAATCATTAAACAATGTTTGTGATAAGTAAAATTTTAACATAACAATTAAGCATTGCACCTTATACAATGGTTATGGTCAATAACAGTAAAAACTTACCAAATGGATTTTTGGCAGTAAGTGGCTTTGTGACACAAAATGGACCAGGACCAAATTTATTTTCAGCTGCCACACGGAAAATGTACTCTTTCCCTTCAATAAGTTTTGTCACGTGATACATGCAATGTCGAAGAGTTGTTGTTACAGTAATCCAGCTGACTCCAGCTTTGGAATTATCCTTCTTCTCCAAGATATAGTTAAGAATTTCACTACCACCATTGTCCAAAGGAGGATCCCATTTACAGATGACTGAATCCTTTCTGACTTCCTCAAATATAAAGTTGATTGGTGGGCCAGGTGTGTCTAGAATACCAAATTGCATTAATAGTAACAACAGTAAATGCTTGCATCTTAGTAACTTCTTGTAAAAATAATATTGTTGCACCATGAAAGATCTTACCTAGGACATTAACATCACAACTAGCATGGGCGACACCATGATCATTTTCAACTGTGACAGTAAATTTTCCATAGTCTTTTCGGAGGGAATCCCGAACCATTATTTGGGACTCTCCTGTTCTGCTGTAATCAACAGTTAAACGTTCTGGCAAACTGAGAGTAAAAGGCTCCTCCACTACAGCTTCTTTCTTCCTAGCTGGTATTATTTTTTCTACTCTCTTTTTGATTTCTTCAGGTTTGATTTCTACATCGTTTCGAAGCCATGTCACAGTTGGATAAGGAGAACCAGAAATACGGGCCAGAAGACTAATCTCATCACCTCTTCTGACGTTTAATCCAAACTGAAGGTTTCCAACAAGGAAAACCTTTGGAGGATCTGCACAGAAAAGCAAAATAATTGTAAGTAATATTGGTCTCTCATTATTGAATTGTTCAGCCTTGAAATTGTTGCATATTATTTTCTCAGCTGGTCATTTATAAAAATGAAGGAATCAAGTTTTGACCCATTGGATGATTTTTCTTCGCCACACATGAAAAAAATACTCACCAACTGGGTCTTCAGCTTTGACTCCTGGTGTTATTCTTGAAGGATCGCTAATTCCAGCAATATTCTCAGCACGTACACGGAACTGGTATTCATTTCCTTTCTCAAGGTTTTTTACAGTATAAGACAGAACAGGAACCAAGTATTCATTGCATCTCTCCCATTTGTCACTTCCTTTAGCTATCTGTTCTATGATATAGCCCATGATCTTACAGCCACCATCATAAAGAGGCGGTTTCCATGTCAGTGTTGCTGATTTTGATGTTGGATTGTGGACCTCAAGATCAATTGGTGGGTCAGGGCGTTCTGAGGAAAATTAAAAGAATAAATTAATCGGATTCAAAATATGACAATGATTGCAGGCTATATAGATGTTTTTGGGTGCAATTCACCCAAAAAAATGATTAAGGGCGTAATCCAACGGCCACGTTTGCCACAAAAGCAGCTTGCCGTGGCGCAGCATGGCCTTTGAAAGCTGGGAGACCCCGCTCCCATGATATACCCGGCTTGCAACGCCTCGCGAGGTTCAACGCAATCTCGCAATAGGTTGTGGTGTGAATCCAGCGCACAATGGGCGCAATCACTTTTTAGCAAATCTGCATATTAGATTGAGGCAATAAGCCCCACTCTAATGTGCAGATTCCCGAGGTACCTGAAACTTTGGGATTCAACCCCATCATCTCAGAAACCTCGGGCGTACACTGTTCAGCACTGATCCACACAAACAAGGACCAGATGGAATGGCACCCGTGAGGGTGTCCGAGGGGATTGGAGGCCCCAAGTTGCATGCTTTTGGGCACGGTGGTGCTCTGGCACTACTGGTTCCAGCTGGGTACCTTAACAGTGCCAGCCTGGCACCCTGGCAGTGCCCCAACCTTCATGCCGCCCCTTCATACCCCCTACACTTCATTCCCCCCCTTTCCTGGGCATGGCCCCCCTCAAGCCCCGACCCTTGACAGAGCCAAACTAGTACCCTGACATTGCCATCCTGGCACCTGGGCATTGCTCCTGACACACTGGTAGGGCCAAAGGCCAGGTTGGCACTGCCAGTGTGTCCAGGTACCAGCTGAAGTGCCAGGGCTCTGCCATGCCCTGTCACCAACCACCTGGGGGACTCCAATGGTCTCCGAGGCTCCCGGAGTGAGCACATGATGCAAATAGCGCAAAGCGCCACGGGTAGAGTGACTTGCCCGTGGTTTTGCATCTGGCTTCAAAGCTCAATTTGAGCCTTTCCTGTGATGCTCCCGGCACAACAGAATTGGTACCTGGTGCAACGCAGTGGGAAAATCGCTCCATTATTTCGCAATGAATTTTTTCCAAAATACCCAAAATACTTACGCTTTTGATCCTCTGCAATAACTGGGTTGCGAAGCTCAGTGTATTCACCACCACCAATTTTGTTAACAGCCTTTACACGGAAATAGTATTCACTATTTGGAATAAGATCCTTCACTGGCCAGCTCAGTTTATTCTCACCAGACATTACTGGTGTATATGTTCTTCTACCAGCCTCCCGACGTTGAAGAACATAGTGCAAAATTGGAGTGCCGCCATCATAGTCTGGAGGATCCCAAGTTATTTTGCAAGAACTCTTGGTGACATCACTTGCTTTGATATCTTTACACTGACCAGGCAATCCTAAATTAAAACAAGGGAAAATATATTATTTTAATCTGAAAATAAACATTTCAGGCCAGGAAATAAATAAGGAAGTTTCCCTCTATTCATTTCAGATTATTACCTATAACTTTAACATGCATGGTGCCTGTTGTTGAACCCAGTTTGTTCTCCAAAGTAATGGTATAGACACCAGCATCAGCATGAACACTCTTTGTAATCTCAATGGATGCAAGGGTATAGGCACTCTTCTTTGTCATTCTGTCATCTGCTTTCATTTCCTTTCCATCCTTATACCAGGAAATTGTTGGTGTTGGTACAGCTCTGAAAGGTACTTGGATACTCAATTTCTCACCCTCCACAACAGTTATATTTTGAGTCTGTACTTCGATACTTGGATTACCTATTAAAAGAAGTATTTTTGTTTCAGTATAATGCAAAAGTTAATTCTATTTATAGAAGAACAACAATTTGAGACCGAGAAAGTGTCCATTTCAAAATAAAGCTTTCCTTACAGTCAGAATCCTTTGCTACAACGTTTTCTGAAATTTCTGATGGATCACTTGCTCCAATGGCATTAACAGCTCGAACTCTCAAGACGTAGTCCTTATCAGGGAGAATGCCTTCTATTGCTTTGTATTTCAGTTCCTTTACTGGGCGAGAATTGATTCTCATCCACTTCTCTGTTCCTGCTTCGCAAATTTCAACATGGTATCCAATAATAGGACTACCACCATTTTTATCTGGTGGTTTCCATTCAATCGATATGTGATCTCTGCTTGCATCAGTCACGTGTAATTCAAGAGGAGGAGAAGGAGGACCTAGACACAAGCAAAATTATATTAAATGTTATCTGCTTCCTGATAGGTTGGTGAGCAACCTCTCCACCCTGTGCTCTGGTGTGGCAGGGGGACCTGTTGGAATTCTTGACTCTTGAGAAGGTTAAGTTTGAACTGAGGGGAAGGATGAAGGGGTTCTACAATTCATGGGCATTATTCATTATGCACTTTCAAGAACTGGATAACATCGAACATTAGTTGGGGCGGGTGGGTGGGAGGGTTGGGGGGAGGGGGGCTGTGTGTGTTAATGGCGACTATGGGTGATCTCTAATTCCTTTTTGTCATTTGTTTGTGCAAACATGCGGGCTAATGTTTGGGGTTTGGTGGGAGGATGGGATCGTTGTAATTGATATGGGGATTTACATATTTGTTACTGATTATTGTTTATTGTTGGTGGGTGTAAATGTGGGAGAAAATGTGAAAAAGGAGAATAAAAAATATTTTTAAAAAAAATTAAATGTTATCTGCTATTTGTTTTCAAAATTTAAAGGGATTCACATTATCACATTTTCTACTCACTAGTTGGGTCTTCAATTGTAAGCATATCGGTTGGTTCACTCGGATGCCCACAGCCAGCTTCGTTTTCAGCACGGACTTGGAATTGTACTTCAGTGCCCTCAATAACATCAGTTACTCTATAATTGCATTCTGGTCCTGAAGTCTTCCCAGCTTTAACCCAGCGAGTTCCTAATTTCTCCTTCTTTTCAATTACATACCTATATGGACATGCAACAGCATTCATTAATGTACATTATTGGAAAGAAATTGCGATTGTGAGAAAGTCAACTGGATTAAAAAAAAGAATGATAATAACCTCTGTATTGGCCTCCCACCATCATTTTTGGGAGCTTCCCATTTCAGTTCAACGTGCCTCTTGGTTACATCAACGACTGTAAGAGCATAAGGTGGTCCAGGTGTTGCTTGAGGGAAATTAAAATATATATGTAAGATAAAAGTAATTCAACGAAGGAAATCCTTATACACAGAAAAGAGGCATAATAATATTGCTAAAATAACTTACTAAAGGTATCTTTAGCAAGTACTGAATCTTCCAGTTCGCAGTATTCACTCTGTCCAACTGCATTTTCTGCAGCAACCCTGAATACATATAGAGAACCTTCTGAAAGGGGTGTAACTGTAGACTTGGTATCTTTTATCGTTGTGTCAACAGTCTGCCAGCCCTTTCTTCTTACATCTCTTTTTTCTACAATATAGTTTGTTATCGGAGAGCCACCATCCTTTTCTGGAGGTGTCCATTTAAGATCAGCAGTATTTTTTGTGATATTAACAACTTGAAGCCAACGTGGAGGTGAAGGAGGATCTGTGGGGAAGAAAACAATTCTCATATTTAAAAGATTATGACTTTTCCATTAATTATGGTAATTGGAGCTTGCTGTGCGATACACATGGCACATACTAAATTGAGTGTAACTTACTCAATCTGTCCTTGCACAGCACAGGATCACTGGGTTCACTGGGTTCACTTTCACCAATTTTGTTAACAGCTCTAACACGGAAAGAGTATTCCTGTTTCTCCATAAGCCCTTTCAGGAAATGTTCAGTGATCGGAATACCGTCAGCTACCCTAACCCATTCGTCAGTTCCACTCTTGAGCAACTCAACAACGTAAGACTCAATTTTTGCCCCTCCATCATGTTCTGGTTTAGTCCAATTTAAGAACGCTGAAGACTTCATGACGTCTTTAACATTAGGCTTTCCAGGAGGCCATGGTGGATCTATAAATGAATTTACAGGAAAAATATTGATCAACTCTTAGGGAAACATAATTTGGTCAATTCTATCAGGCCTTGCACACACCCAGCACATAATGGAAAATTACAAGTGTAATTTTCTGATTTTGCTGTGAACAGGCTGCTGGTGAAGGGTCTGGTAAAATTTACCTGAACGTATAAAGTATTGTGAAATTCATTTGATAAGTCATTATATACATACCAATAGGATCCTTCACTAGGATTGGGTCTGTTTCATTGCTTGGTTTGCCAGTGCCGGCTAGGTTCTCTGCCAGAACACGGAACTTGTATTTCTTCTTCGGAGTTAGTCCTTTCACTCTGTTGTTTGCAAGATATATAAGTGCACATATTAGTTTGTACTCACTACATCCATCTGATTCTCTGATATCTGTAATGACCATAATGGTAAGATTATCTTTGTTCTTACTAATTAGTTAATTGTAGCTATCAGCAATCACATTTCACCACTGTCAAAACAATTCTGATCAGACACATTCTACCTAATATTTCTTCCCTTTTTGCATTAATAAAACTAACCAATCATAAATCACAATTCACAAATTCAGCAACTAATTAGATGATCACATATAAAACAAATTTATATTTATGTAATGTACTTGACATAGTGAAGTGTCCCAAGGTACTTAACAGGCAATCAAAGCTGAAAGAGGCAAAAATAAACTTGAGTAGAAGTTTTGAGAGTTTAGGTGAAGTTGCTGTGTGAGATCTCCTTGGGTGCTACTCTGTGCTGGGAAAAGAGCTGATGCAGCCATTCCAGCCAAGCCAGAAAAGTACCTGCTTTTCAGAAAGCAGGGTTTTGTTTTGAAGTTTCTTGAATTTCCACAGCAGAGTGGGAGTGAGTGAGAAGCCCTGTGGCATACCTTTCCTACAGAAACAATTGATTTGACCTGTGATATTACTGGAATGTTTATAGTTAAAAGGGATTGTTGCCTAAAGGTTGCTTACTTGTGAGTCTGACCAAGTCAGAAGTCTTTTGGGAGAATGTTTTGTAAGAATGATTGTAACTGTGTAAATGTAATCTTGTTTTTTGTTATTCATTTACAGGATGTGGGCATCGCTAGCCAGCATTTAATGCCCATCCAGTTTGCCTTCAAAAGGTGGTGGTGAGCTGCCTTCTTGAACTGTTGCAGCCCTTGAGGTGTAGGTACACCCACAGTGCTGTTAGGGAGGAAATTCCAGGATTTTGATCCAGCGATAGAGAAGGAACGGCAATATAATTCCAAGTCACGATGGTGAGTGACTTGGAGGAGAACCTCCAGGTGGTAATGTTCCTAGGTATCTGCTGCTCTTGTCCTTCTAAATAGTAGCAATCATGGGTTTGGAAGGTGCTGTCTAATGAACCATGGTGAGGCCTGTAGTGTACCTTGAGGATGGTACATCTGGCTACCACTCTTCGTCAGAGGAACTAAATGTTTGTGGAAGAGGTAGCAATCAAGTGGGCTGCTTCGTCCTGGATATTGTTGAGCTTGTTGAGTGTTGTTCGAGCTGCACTCATCCAAACAAGTGGAGAGTATTCCATTACACTCTTGATTTGTGCATTGTAAAAGTTGGACAAGCTTTCGGAGGTCAGGAGATAAGTTACTCGCCGCAGGATTCCGAGCTTTTGACTTGCTCTCATAGCCACCGTATTTATATGACTAGTCCAGTTCAGTTTCTGATCAATAGTAACCCCCAAGATGTTGATAGTGGGTGATTCAGCGATGATAATGCCATTGAATGTCAAGGGGCAATGGTTAGATCCTCTCTTGTTGGAGATGGTTACTTGCCAATTGTCAGCCCAAGCTAGATCTTGCTGCTTTTGGACAAGAACTGCTTCAGCATCTGAGGTGTCGTTAATGGTGCTTAACATTGTGCAGTCATCTGCGCACAGCACCACTTCTGACCTTATGATGTAATAAAGGTAATTGATGAAACAGCGGAAGATGGTTTGACCTAGGACACTACTCTAGGAACTCCTGCAGTGATGTGCTGGAGCTGAGATGATTGATCTCCAACCACCATAATCATCTTCCTTTGTGCCATGTATGACTCCAACCAGCAGTGTTTTCCCCGATTCCCATTGACTTCAGTTTTGCTAGGGCTCGTTGATGCCATACTCAGTTAGAAGCTGCCGATGTCAAGGGCAGTCAATCTCATCTCACCTCTGGAGTTCAGTTCTTTTGTGCATGGTTGGACCAAGGTTGTAATGAGGTCAGGATCTGAATGACCCTGGTGGAACCCAAACTGAGTGTCCTTGAGCAGATTATTGCTGAATAAGTTTCACTTGATAGCTCTGTTGATGGCCCCTTCCTTCACCTTGTTGAGGATCAAGTGTAGGCTGATGGGGTGGGAATTGGTCAGGTTGGACTTTTACTGTTTTTTCTGTACAGGACACACCTGGGCAATTTTTCACATTGCCGGGTAGATGCCAGTATTGTAGCTGTACTGGAACAGCTTGTCTAGGGGTGCGGCAAGTTCTGGAGCAAAGGCCTTCAGGATTATTTTTTTGATAAATGGTTTCATTTAATATTTGAAATCCCAAAATTGTTGCTGGAAATTCTGGCTTCTGAATTCAGTAAACTTACTTTCTCATTGTCAGAGCACAAAAAAAAGAGTTGTGAAACACAGGCCAAGTTTCCCTTTGGGATTTGGTTTGTGCAATAATTAACATCCACCATATCATAATAGTAGTCCTACCATTAAGATTTCCCCCCTCCGGGCCTTGGGCTGCCATGGTTGATTACCTGCTTCAGGATTTACATGCACCATTGTCCCCCCGCTTTAAATTAGGGACCAAAGGCAAAGCAATAAGCATGTATCAAAGTGAAGAGAGAAAGAGAGAGTTTAACACTTGAAACACAAAGACCCTGATAGAAAGAGGGGTTTAAAAAAAAGTTTCACCATGAGAAATGCCATCGGAGATTAATTAGCGCTAATCAAATCATCGTTATAGGGATTATAGTTATCATTACTTGTTATTGAGATTTTCCCAGTTTGGCTCATGTATAAATCACCATTGTCATAAATACCTGAAACTTGGGTCTTTGACAGGTATCTTATTACATCTGACCCATTTGTCAGCCTCTGGATCAAATCTTTCAACAAAATATCCAGTGATTGGGCTGCCACCATCTTCATCTGGTTCGTGCCACGTCAATGTCAGCGAATCCTTAGCAATATCTAAACCTTGTAGACGTGTTGGAGGACCAGGTGGATCTAATATACAATCACATTTCCATGGGTTTTTAAAAATAAAAATGACTTCTTGTGTATAAATTCTGTGACAAATGTTACAATTACACTAGACAAAATCATATTTTCCTTACCAAAAGCATATTTAGCTGTAATTGGAGGATGCTGAGATGGTTCTCCAATGCCATACATGTTTTCAGCACAAACTCTAAATGTATATTCTTTCAATGGTGTAAGGTTTGTTGCCTTGAATTTGGTTTCTTTGATTGTAGATGACAGCTTATTCCATATTTCACTGGTCCCAGCCTTACATTCCATGATATAATTTGTAATGCGTGAACCACCATCATCTCTAGGTGGATTCCACGTCAAGATGCAAGTTTCATTTGTAATGTCAGTAATATCAAACGCAGCTGGTGGCCCAGGTTTGTCTGTAAACAAAATAAATAGTCAGTACCTGTTTAAGAGATTTAATTTATTTCAAGCTTCATACAAGTTTATAAAAGAGCATCTCAACATTTGAATTACCGAGAATATTGACTTCAACAACGGCGGTGGCACGGCCACTAGTGTTTACTGCTTCAATAAGGTAAGGGCCACTGTCACTCCGAATGGTCTGTACGATTGTCACAGTGGAACTATCAGGTTTGGTCTCAATAGATAGTCTGTCGTCAGGCTTCAGCACATGTTCAGCTTTTGTCCACGTGAGTCTTGGAGTAGGTTTGCCAGAGATAAAAGCTGGGAGCTCAACCTTTGTCCCAGCCTTCACAGTAATTCCGGCCAGCAGCTTAACATCAAGGTGAATCTCAGGGGCCTCTGTTGGGAAAAAAATTAATACATTACTAATTCAGTCCAGAAGCCGTGTAATTGAAAGGGAAAATATAGGTAAATTCAGTAAAGCTCTGCTCCCATTGTGAAGCTATTGTGAAAGGTGTTGGTTAGCTCAGTTGGCTGGAGGACTGGTTTGTGATGCGGAGTGACGGGAATAGCGTGGGTTCATTTCCCATACCAGCTGAGGTTGGTTGGATTTGTTTTCTGTCACGTGTACCGAGGTACAGTGAAAAGTATTTTTCTGCGTGCAGCTCAAACAGAGGGCACGATTCTCCGAAATGGAGATTAAGGGGGTGATTCTCCCAAATGGAGCCCAAGCCGTCGTGAACGCCATTGTGTTTCACGACAGCGTGAAATGGGCATGGGGACGACCGATTCTGCCCCCCCCCCGCTGCTCCATTCTCCCTTCCCGGCGGCAAATGGGCGCCGCGCCAATCTGCGCAAGCGCGGAGGACTTCTTATGCGCGTCGGCCCCGACTCAACATGACGTCAGTGTTCAGGGGCCGGCCGCGCAGGAAAGTAGGCCCGGGAGGAGTGGGGGGAGGCTGGCCCACCGACCAGTGGGCCCCGATCACGGGCCAGATCCCATCGGAGGCCCCCCCCCACAGGCTGCCCCCCCCGACCCTTCGCGCAGAGTTCCCGCCGGCAGCGACCAGGGGTGAACGGCGCCGGTGGGACTCTGCCGTTTACGTGCGGCCGCTCGCCCATCCGGGCCAGAGAATTGACGGCCCTGCCGCGGACAGCGACCCGCGACTGGCACCGGGCCAAACGCGCCAGTGCAAATGCCGCCGATTCTCCGATCCTCGGAGAATCGTGCGCCGGTGTCGGGGCGGCATGGCGCGGTTGCAGCGATTCTCCGGCCCGGCGCGGGGTCGGGATGAATCGTGCCCTTATTATTTAGTACATGAAAAAAAATACATAATAGGGCAAAACAAGGGACACAATGTAAATACATAGACACAGACATCAGGCGAAGCATACAGGAGTATAGTATTAATCAGATCAGTCCATAAGAAGATTGTTTAGGAATCTGGTAACAGCGGGGAAGAAGCTGTTTTTGAATCTGCTCGTGGGTGTTTTCAGACTTTTGTATCTCCTGCCTGATGGAGGAAGTTGGAAGAGTGAGTAAGCCGGGTGGGAGGGGTCTTTGATAATGCTGCCCGCTTTCCCTAGGCAGCGGGAGGTGTAGATAGAGTCAATGGATGGGAGGCGGTGGGTTTGTGTGATGGACTGGGCGGTGTTCACGACTCTCTGAAGTTTCTTGCAGTCATGGGCCGAGCAGCTGTCATACCAGGCTGTGACACAGGCAGATAGGATGCTTTCTAAGGTACATCTTTAAAAGTTTGTAAGTGTCAATGTGGACATGCCGAATTTCCTTAGTTTCCTGAGGTGCTGTTGTGCTTTCTTGGTCGTAGCGTCGACGTAGGTGGACCAGGACAGGTTCTCAACCTTGCGCCTGAGGTGTGGTGATCCTCAGATTATATCACCACCAGTCAGCTCTCTCTCAAAAGTGGAGAGCAGCCTATGGTCCCTCGAGGCTATGTTGACTTTGTTTTCATTTGTGAAGCCGCATTTGATAGATTATCGATTGGAGACTTGGGCATTGAAAACTGCATGCCTGATTTGTGGCTTTTCCAGGTTCCCAATTATTAATAAGAATTAATGGGGAAATTAGAATTGCCACTAAAACCCTGTACTGGTTGCATAACCTCACCTCACTAAATGTATTAATTTATCTCAGCTGCAAATGCTTTGAAGCAAGTTCATGAATGACTGTCATAATATATTCTATTTTCTTACAGATTAATCAAACTTGCAACTTTGACAACGTTTTAACACAATGAGCATATTTGTGAAAGAAACCTATCTGCATTTTTAAATAGAATTAAAATATATTAATAAAGCTTGTGAAAATGTTACATCTTTGAAAAAATACATTTATATCAATAACAATGCACCTTTTGGATCGATTGCTTGTATATCATCTGTGGGTTTACTTGGTCTGCTGGCACCTTGTCTGTTCAAAGCTTTAACACGGTATGAATACCATTCCCCTTCAATGAGGCCAGTCACTTCCATCCTGTTGAACATATCACCAGTTTTAGCATTTACTGTGTACTATTCAACACATAGCAAACATTAGAAAATTAGGTACATAAACTTACTTCAATTCATTGACTGGGCCCCCACAGATCTCCCACTTTTCATCTCCACGTTGACACTTTTCTACTAAATATCCTTTAATGTTTGATCCTCCGTCATATTTCGGTGGCTCCCATGTAAGAAAGATTCCTTTGGCAGATGGATTCCTCCATCTGACATTTTCTGGTGGATCTGGAACAGCTGTGAATTACAGAATTACAAATTAAGATCTTCAGTCCACAAATTTCAAAAAAACTAATCAATCATACTTAAGAAACATTTCCTTCTTTGGGTCTAAATCAGTTTATAGTTGATGCTAATGCAGCTCTAATGGTTCAATGCAGATGACATTCAATTCTATGAATGACGATTTAGTGGATTATATAGAGATTGGAAGGATTAAACAATGGGAGTCACAATAGGCTGACCCTATCATGGCAGGGCCGGCTGCAGGAGATTCAGCAGCCCAACCAAATGTCCACTGACTTTCGTCAGGACCAGACAACCTCGGTGGCAGGCGGGGCTGGAAAATCCTGCACAAAAGGTGGGATTCCCCTTCCAATGTCAATGCTGCATGACTTCACTTCCATCCATCATCACCACCAGAACCCTCAAACTGATTTTACAAGTCAAACTATGGCAGGTTCATGCCAGGATTTTACATTTTAACAGCATTAGCGAACCTCCCCTCTCTAATATCCCCACTGGGGATTGCCTCCACTCAGCAGGGACCGTTCATCAGGTTACCATTTTACAAAAGTTGTTGTAAACATCGGCAGGAGGGGGAGGGGGGTCAGTAACCTGGCACTGACCCGTGATAGCAGAGACAGTGCTGCAGGGTTCTCCCATTGGAGAGGTTTGGAGTTGGTGGGGGTTTCCGGGGGGGAGGGGTCTGTGGATGGGGGATGGGGATCCCATGTCCACTGAGGGGATTCTTTCCTGAGCAGGGTGCCCTAGCGGGTTTATTCATTGTCTGCCCTGCCAGAATGACATCATAATTCATTTTTCCAAAGTGTTTGTACGTTCATCGCGAATAGCTGGCAGCGCAGCTGGTGAGCTTCTCCCGCCCGGGACAACACTTTGAAAAAAAACTGCAATATTACATTCATTAAGAGAGTGGATAATGAAAGATGCTCATCTTAAATTCCATAATAGGTTTTAAAGCGGATCAATGAAACTGCTTGCTAAATCATTCTTGGAAATAGCTTACAACGCTATTTCTTTCCCTACAAATTTATTAACTTGATATATTTTAGCATGTGAGTCATGGGACACGATGAAATATTTAAAGAGGAACTGTACTGCATACATTTTAAAAAAGCAAATAGATCTATTTGGCTTTATTTACAAAGGGAATAAGCTAGATGCAATAGAAATATTAATTAAATAATACTTACTTGCTGGTGCAGACACATTAACAGGTTCATCAAGACATGCAGGTTCTCCTGGGCCACATTTGTTACAGGCTGAAACTCTGAACAGGTAGTCTCTTCCTTGGAAGAGGTCAGGGACAGTAAATTCCAAATCCTGCACTCCCTCAATAACCTAGAAATCGGAGAATATGATGAGTCATCAATGTTAATAAGCCCAAAACATAATAATACTATCTCTTTTTTAAACACAGCAAAATCCTGCTTTGTCCCTCTTACATTTATGCAATAGATTGAAGAACCATTGTTTGCCAAGCAGCTTCATAATATACCGAAGTAACTGCAGGCCAAGCATTGGTCCTTGGAGAGACCATTGGTGAACAGCCATAAGAAGGGTTCTGGATGATGAGAGGCAGGAAAAGACAAAGGGCGGAATTCTCCAATCAGGGACTAAGTCCCGTGGCAGGGACAGAGAGTGATTCCTGCTGGTGCGGAAACACGGCATATCTTCTGATCCTGACCTCAGTAATTATACACCCGACAATTTTGAGCTGTATTCCACGTTCGGGTGGGCTTGGTTGTATGAGTCCCACCGACATATCTGGATGCCATATTTAAAAGGCGGCCAACATCATTAATCCACCACTGAAGAAAGAATCATAGAATCTAAAGTGCAGAAGGAGGCCATTCAGTCCATCGAGTCTGCACCGGCTCTTGGAAAGAGCACCCTACTGTAACCCACACCTCCACCCGATCCCCATAACCAAGTAACCCCACCTAACCTTTTTGGACACTAAGGGCAATTAATCATGGCCAATCCACCTAACCTGCACGTCTTTAGACTGTGGGAGGAAACCCACGCAGACACGGGGGGAACGTACAGACTCCATACAGACAATGACCCAAGCTGGGAAACGAACCTGGGACACTGGAGCTGTGAAGCAACTGAGCTAACCACTGTGCTATCGTGAAGAACAGGAACACGCTGAGGATAGAAGATGGACCATCTCGATAACAGTGAAGCTGAACGATCAACCTGATAGATGCTCCCCCCACCCAATGCTGTGGTGTTCTAGTGTTGCTGGTAGCTTGAATCCTGAATTCCAGAGGCAGCTCCTGGCATTCTTCGGGTAAGTCGCCCGAAGTTCCACACTCCACATTGTTCCAGACATGTTCTGGACCGTATATTTTCCCGCTGGCGTTGCAGAGAATCGGGAGGTTGGCGGGGGGGGGAGTACGATTCCGGGTCGGGCTTCATCTCCATCCCATTAGCTGGACAACAAATCTGTTTCATGCCATCCACCAGCAGATTTCCACATATGCCATTGTGGGCACCAGCGGAAGATCCCATAGGAAATTCACGCCGGCGTAAAACTGTTTTTTTAAGCTTCCCACCAAATTCCACCCGTACCATTGAACTAGCTGGCGGGGATGTGGGAAAATTCCGCCCAAATAGTATTTACTTTTTCTGCCCTCACCTGACTTGCTGTCTGAACTCCTTTAATTTTATTGGGCAGTCCCAGACAGCTTTTTCAGGCACCTTTCCATCAGATGGAGAAGAAAATGAGGTAAGTGGGCGTTCGCACCCACCTCATTTCCATGGCCTGATTTGATATTCCGATGACAGAAGGTATAGACTCAGCTTGGACAGCATGAAGAACCTGAGAATTTCCAAAACAAGCATAAAGCGGCATATACTAGATTATGCACGGCGACACAGTGGTTAGCACTGCTGCCTCCACAGTGCCAGGCACCCAGGTTAAATTCCGGCCTTGGGTCACTGTCTGTGTGGAGTTTGTACGTTCTCCCCCCCGTGTCTGCGTGGGTTTTCTCTGGTTGCTCCAGTTTCCTCCCACAGTCTAATGATGTGCAGGTTAGGTGGATTGGCCATGATAAATTGCCCCTTTATGTCCAGGTTAGGTTTTAGGGTTACTGGGATGGGGGGAGTGGGCATGGATAGAGTGCTCATTCGAAGAGTCGGTGCTGCCTCAATGAACCGAATGGCCTCCTTCTGCATTGTAGGGATTCCATGATTCAAGGACTCAGAAAGAAAAGAGAAAATTCTGCATGTGCATTTAAATAAAAATACTTATATCTACAGTGACTACGTACTATGCAGAATGGTACTGACATAGGATTGACCTCTCTATTTAGTTGCATATATTTGACATAATAATGGAGTTACCACTGTACTGGCAACTGAATAGCTCTATTCCTGTTTGTTTCCTTCAGTATTTCAGTCTGTGAACTTATAACTGACAAAAATAATTTGTCCAAATTGGCAGTAATTACTTAGTTTCCAGCCGAAATTAGTAACTTCAATGAATATGGTTGAAAATCTTGAACCACTCATTTGGTATTTGTGGGTTTATAACAAATGTGAAACTAGATCAATATGGTTCATGACTTACTTTGACCCATGTCTTGCGGTTGACTTCACGTTTTTCAACAAGATATCCAGTCAATGGACTTCCGCCATCATTATCTGGTTGCTCCCACATCAAGTGTACTGTATTTCTACCAATTTCTGATACTTTAAAGTCTTTTGGTGCACTTGGACGTTCTGGGAAGTTAAAACAATTAAAAATTAAATATCTTATAATTTTGCTGTTCTATACCCATTTCATAAACCATATTCCTTGTCACGGATTCATTTCTCCTCTCAAGTCACCTTGACTGTGTAAAACCACAGTGTCACATTTGATCAGGAACTGAGCTTCAAACTGGTATACCCATTCTTGCGATGCCAACAAGACCACTTGGTCCTACAATTTCAACATTGCTCATATCCATGCCTACTTACTACTGTAGGAGGGGCTGTTTAGCACAGGGCTAAATTGCTGGCTTTGAAAGCAGACCAAGGCAGGCCGGCAGCACGGTTCGATTCCCGTGTCAGCCTCCCCGAACAGGCGCCGGAATGTGGCGACTAGGGGCTTTTCACAGTAACTTCATTTGAAGCCTACTTGTGACAATAAGCGATTTTCATACGTGTCGAATCTAAATTAGTAGTGTTAATAAATTTATAGTTTGGGGCAGCACGGTAGCATGGTGGTTAGCACAATTGCTTCACAGCTCCAGGGTCCCAGGTTCGATTCCGGCTTGGGTCACTGTCTGTGCGGAGTTTGCACGTTCTCCCCGTGTCTGCGTGGGTTTCCTCCGGGTTCTCCGGTTTCCTCCCACAGTCCAAAGATGTGCGGGTTAGGTGGATTGGCCATGCTAAATTGCCCATAGTGTCCAAAATTGCCCGTAGGGTGGGGTTACTGGGTTATGGGGATTAGGTGGGGTTACTGGGTTATGGGGATAGGGTGGAGGTTTGGACCTTCGGTAGGGTGCTCTTTCCAAGAGCCGGTGCAGACTCGATGGGCCGAATGGCCTCCTTCTGCACTGTAAATTCTATGTCTATGTAACTCCTTAGCCACACTCTCGTCACTTCTAGGCTCACTCTTTTAATTATCTCTTTATGTCAGCTTTCCACTCCTCACACTCTGTACAGTCCAAGTTGTGAAAAACCTACTTCCTGTCCAGCAATCAATTTCACTCTTCCATCTTCCACAACATTTCTAACAACTCTCATTCTATGATTCCCCAATGCATGGAATTTAAAACAGTGACCCTTTTTTCTAATTTCTCCACAGTTTTGCATGTCCTATCCCTGCAATTTTTCCCAGGATTACAACTTTCTTTATAATTTAGTCCTCTTCTCTGACCAATTATATCTCCCAGTCCTTTTGTTTTTAAAAGTCCTTTTATTTTATCATTGCTTTCAGCACCTTCAGGTGGTTTTACCCTAGTCTCTGAACTGCCTTCCTTAAATCTTTTCTAGTCTTCGTTTTTTTTTCCAATCTTTAAAATCTTTACAAACCTACTTTTTAATGACATTTTCAGTTACTTCTCCTAACTTGCGGGTTGAAGGCACGGCACATGCCTGCATAACGTATTTGTTTTCTTTCTCACTCTGCTCAGTGCCTTGGGATATTTTTGATGTTAAAGATGATACATAAATGCAAACTACCATAAAATTGTCTTGAAACAATGAAATAAAAATGTTGGGCTGTATTCTCCGCTGCCGAGATTCTCCATTGCGCTAGCAGCCCGGGCATTTCCCGACGACGTGAGGCTGCCCACAACGGGAAACCCCATTGGCCGTCTGGCAAGACAGAGAGCGCGTCACACCAAAAATCTGTCCACGACGGGACAGAGAATCCCGCTGCTAGTTTTTTGAACATATTCAGATACTTACCAATTACATTCACATCAATTTCTCCTGTGACAGATGACACATCATTTTCCAGTGTCAAGCTATATAGTCCCTTATCAGGGCGCTCACTGGGAGAAATGACCAGCAGTGTATATGCAGCAGTTGTTGTCATCTTCACACGATCGTTACTTTCAAGAGGCTTTTCTTCCTTAGCCCATTTTGCTGTGGGCACAGGGTAGCCAGTGATAGGAATGCGAATCTTAAGTGGTTCTGGAACAATGACCTCAAGACCATCTTTGAATGCGCTCAAGTCAAAGGAAGGAGCCACTAGAAGAGATAAATGTAATCAGTTTTGAAAAGTTATACAAATTATCATAATTTTAAATAAACTCAATTTAGTAGCCTTTAACCATATTTGTATTTCAAAAAAGGACTTCCATTACCATGATGATCATCAGCTGTTAGTGGACCAAGAGCATCAGCTGGGTCTGAAACACCTGCTGCATTTTCAGCCGAAACTCTATAATAATATTTCACTCCTGGTTTCAGACCAGTAACCTGGAATGACAAAAATTAAAAGCAGATGCAATATAAAAAAATAACAATGCTGCTATTCTGAGCACATTTTTACCAACCATCAGCATGCATAATGTCACAAATGTTTTAGCCTCAAAGCAATAAATATCTATCAAAAGTCATCTTGATTCCTCTGAACTTTCTCCACCATCTCCATAACTCAACTTTCTCTTCAAAAGTCATCAATATCGAACTCTCTGCATGTCTCATCATCCACTCACTCCCAGTTGAAAACTAGGGTATAATTTCCATCTGGTCTACCCTATCATCTCTTATCAGTTATAAAATTGTTGTGAAAACCTTCAGCACCTCATGGCTCAATTTGTCTAATGCTTTCTTCACTAATCCCCTGAAGTCCATCCTTGACAAACCTCAACTCATTCAAAACCAGGGAAGAGATTGCTGGACCTTTGGCTTTGATTTTTATGTCATCATTGGCTACAGGAATAGTGCCAGAGGACTGGAGGACAGCAAATGTGGTCCCTTTGTTCAAAAAGGGGAGCAGAGACAACCCCGGCAACTATAGACCGGTGAGCCTCACGTCTGTAGTGGGTAAAGTCTTGGAGGGGATTATAAGGGACAAGATTTATAATCATCTAGATAGGAATAATATGATCAGGGATAGTCAGCATGGCTTTGTGAAGGGTAGGTCATGCCTCACAAACCTTATTGAGTTCTTTGAGAAGGTGACTGAACAGGTAGACGAGGGTAGAGCAGTTGATGTGGTGTATATGGATTTCAGCAAAGCGTTTGATAAGGTTCCCCACGGTAGGCTATTGCAAAAAATACGGAGGCTGGGGATTGAGGGTGATTTAGAGATGTGGATCAGAAATTGGCTAGCTGAAAGAAGACAGAGGGTGGTGGTTGATGGGAAATGTTCAGAATGGAGTACAGTCACAAGTGGAGTACCACAAGGATCTGTTCTGGGGCCGTTGCTGTTTGTCATTTTTATCAATGACCTAGAGGAAGGCGCAGAAGGGTGGGTGAGTAAATTTGCAGACGATACTAAAGTCGGTGGTGTTGTCGATAGTGTGGAAGGATGTAGCAGGTTACAGAGGGATATAGATAAGCTGCAGAGCTGGGCTGAGAGGTGGCAAATGGAGTTTAATGTAGAGAAGTGTGAGGTGATTCACTTTGGAAGGAATAACAGGAATGCGGAATATTTGGCTAATGGTAAAGTTCTTGAAAGTGTGGATGAGCAGAGGGATCTAGGTGTCCATGTACATAGATCCCTGAAAGTTGCCACCCAGGTTGATAGGGTTGTGAAGAAGGCCTATGGAGTGTTGGCCTTTATTGGTAGAGGGATTGAGTTCCGGAGTCGGGAGGTCATGTTGCAGCTGTACAGAACTCTGGTCCGGCCGCATTTGGAGTACTGCGTACAGTTCTGGTCACCACATTATAGGAAGGACGTGGAGGCTTTGGAGCGGGTGCAGAGGAGATTTACCAGGATGTTGCCTGGTATGGAGGGAAAATCCTATGAGGAAAGGCTGACGGACTTGAGGTTGTTTTCGTTGGAGAGAAGAAGGTTAAGAGGAGACTTAATAGAGGCATACAAAATGATCAGGGGGTTGGATAGGGTGGACAGTGAGAGCCTTCTCCCGCGGATGGATATGGCTGGCACGAGGGGACATAACTTTAAACTGAGGGGTAATAGATATAGGACAGAGGTCAGAGGTAGGTTCTTTACGCAAAGAGTAGTGAGGCCGTGGAATGCCCTACCTGCTACAGTAGTGAACTCGCCAACATTGAGGGCATTTAAAAGTTTATTGGATAAACATATGGATGATAATGGCATAGTGTAGGTTAGATGGCTTTTGTTTCGGTGCAACATCGTGGGCCGAAGGGCCTGTACTGCGCTGTATTGTTCTATGTTCTATGTTCTAAAACCCTCTGATCTACAACATAACCTACCAAAACTCCTGCAAATCTTTGTTCTTGAACAAATGATTTCAAAAACTTAACCTCATCTTCAAATATCTGGGAAACTACAACCCCTACCTGGTCTGGCATAAGGCGCTCCGGTTTTGCTCCACAAGTGCCGAAAGGCGTGCTTGTTAGGTGAACTGGACATTCTGAATTCTCCCTCAGTGTACCCGAACAGGTGCCGGAGTGTGGTGACTAGGGGGTTTTCACAGTAACTTAATTGTAGTGTTAATGTAAGCCTACTTGTGACATTAATAAAGATTATTATATATGTTACTCCAGTCATATACAATGTGGTTGATTCAATGTCCTCATGGCAGCTAGGCTGGGCAAAAGATAATTATCAACAGTGTTGTTCAGAATTCAACAAACAAATTATTTTTAAACTCTGCACATGACCCAGCAACATAACAAATGTTCTCTGGGTAAGTCCCTACACACACACTCATGTAAAGAGGAAGCATTCCCTGATGTCCCCCCTCCCATCCAGGTGACCTATCAGTTATCCAGGCGACCTATCATGCTGCATAAAACAAATTCATTCACAAATAGTTGCGTTTGAAGTTGTGAATGAAATTTAAAGCTAATTAACGTCTCCCACTTGAAACTCAACTTCATGAATCTCACTGAGCACATCAGCAGGAAGACCAGCTGCCAATCAAATTGACTTGATGATGGATTGTGTGTGAATTGCACCCCTAAAATTACTATTGTGAGAGCAGTTTCCTCTAGCTCTTACTAAGCCAGCATGGATATGCTTAACAAAGAAATAAACAGAAGATAATAACCTTGAATGTTGTTTCAGGAATAAGTCGTGTACTGCAGGGTGTCCATTTATCTGTGCCCTCTTCACATAACTCAACAATGTAGCCCTGTATCGGACTTCCTCCATTCTTTAAAGGAGGTTCCCATTTCAGCTGCACAGATTCTTTGGTTTGCTTTGAATAAGCAAATTCAATAGGTGGACTTGGTTTGACTATAAAAAGTAGAAATCATATTGATGAATGTACAAAATTAAAAATTGAAGAACATTTACTACACACACATATTTCAGATCAGATACTAACATATTGGATCCATAATCTTCACAGGATGTGAAGCTGCGCTGGGTTTTCCTACGCCTGCTTTGTTTTCTGCTCTGACACGGAATATGTATTCTCTGTTTTCTACTACATCATTCAGCTGAGCGGTGAGTTCATCTGCTCTGGTTGTCATTGCTGGTTCCCATTTGACAGAGGTTCTGTCACGTAACTCAATAACGTAGTTAGTGATTTCTGCTCCACCATCATATTCTGGTGGTTCCCATGTAATAGTGACGCCAAATTTGTTCACATCTTTCACTTGGACGTTCAGTGGTGCATCAGGTACATCTGATAGAAAAAGTCATAATGTTTTAATTTGTGACACTGACCCATAGAAATTATTTGGAATTCTGAATTTAAAGTAGTGAATGAAAATGATCCAATACTTACCAAACTTATTCTTAGCTTCAACAGGTATATCAGTTTCCACAGGTTCACCTGTGCCTATTCTGTTCCTTGCACTGACACGGAATAGATACTCTATTCCTTTTTGAAGACCAGTCACTGTAAATTCAGTATTCTCAGCACGATCAGTGACAAAGGTCCAAGTTTTGCGCAGTACATCACGTCGTTCTATCACATATCCAAGGATTTTGCTACCACCGTCAGTCTCAGGCTCATCCCAAGCAAGGCTGACCTCACCATCACAAGTGTCTATTACGTTTAAATTCTGGATTGGGCCAGGCACATCTGTAAATTCACAGAAATGTTACTGTTTTAGGAAACACATTTTAGAAGATAGATTAAAAATAGTTTCCATAATAACACAGTCATATAACATATGTTTTACAAATAATACTTACCAATAACATTCAAATTTATATATGCTTCACCCTTTCCATGTTTATTCTGAATCACAATCTTGTATCTTCCTCTGTCAGTTCTCTTTGGATCAAAAAGTCTAAAACTAGTGGTGTCTGCAGTTGTGTCAATGTTCTGTTTGGGCAGGCTGGCATACTCAGAGGTAGCACTGTCTCCCTTGAACCATTCAGCTTCACCACGTGGGTAAGCATCATATGGAAGCGTCATTGTGAACGGTTTTCCAGCATCAATCACAAGGTTCAGATCTGTCACCTTGATTATTGGCACCGCTACAATGAAAAGGTTCACAAGACAAGAATATGTCAAACCTTCAGAAATGCTCCTAGTGATAGAAAATATTTGTCAAGAAAATTCAAGGAATTCAAACCAACTTACCTGCAAGTTCCAGTTTAGCTCTTGCATCTTTATCCTTGGCAACAAATCTGTATTCACCCTGATCACGTGGTTTAATGTTACAAACCTGCAACCGGTGCACCTTCCCTTCACTCATCATCTGATGTTTATCACCCTGAACAATTATCATGTTATTTCTGAGCCATTTGACTTCAACTTTATCTTTGTTCAATTCAGCTTCAAAAATAACATCTGATTCTGGAGCTTCAAGAACATCTTGTGGCGGTCTAATGATCTCAACTGGGATTTCTGGAAAGAGAAAAATAATAATTAGCTCTGCATTTCCTGAATTTTAAAAATCATTGTGGCAACCTGTTTTTCTAAATCAGTACTTGCCTTCAACGAACAGCCTGGCCCTTGAACGCCTCTCTTCAACACCACAAGAATATTCACATTCATCTTCTGGTCGACATTCCCTGACAATAAGTCTGTGCAAACTACCATCTTTTTCAAATTGATACCTGGCAATGAAACACGGTGATAAATGATATATATGTTATATATGAAACTCTTACGAATGACAGATAATGTTTTAAAACAATAAAATAAAACTTACTTTTTACTTTCCCTGAGTTCTCTGCCATTTCTGTACCATTTCACTGCAGCTTTTTCCTTAGATAGTTGACATGAAAAGATTGCGTCTTCAAACTCAATGACAGTTTGATCTTGAAGATGTTCTATGAAATCTGTTGGTGCTTCTGTGATAAGAAGTTCAGCAACTGATTTGTCGTGTCCAGCAACTACAGTGTATTCACCTTCATCTTTGAACGCACAGTTTCTAATTATAATAGAGTGCTTCTTCTTGTCAATTTTGTACAGAATATGTTTGTCAAATGTGACTTCCTCTCCATTTTTCATCCATTTTAGAGCGACATTTTCACGATTCACTTTGCAGCAGAAGGTGACAGACTTCTTCTCCATTGTTTCACAATCTTCAAGAGGTTCAATGATTTTCAGTTCCTCCTCTGTATAGATTAAAACATTATGTAATACTTGTGCCACTTTACTTGTATAATATATGTGCATAATGTTTAACATCCAAGAAAATATATTTACCTTGTACTTCTAATGTTGCCGAACATTTTGCATGTTCTCCTCTATTATTTGTGAGTGCAATTGAGTACATTCCTTGATCTTCCTTTTGTGACTCTCTGGTTCTGAGAGTAAAGACTAAGTTTTTCTGGAGCATGATATATTTTGGACTATCAAAGATAGTTTCTTCATTTTTAAACCATTTTGCTCTGGCACCTTCAGTATTAACTTCACAATTAAATACAATTTCTTCTCCTTCTGTGGCTTGCTGATCTTTGATGGGAGTTATTATCCTAAGACGTTCTGAGAAAGGAAACAAGTTTATTCAAAACAATAAAATAGTTTAAGTCTATATATTTTTTGCATGAAGTTATGTACTTGGGGAACACAATTTTTCCCTCAATGCTAATATTAGGGGTTGGATACACCAATAACTGAAGGGACATGTCTTAACTTAGGGCCTGGTGCTAGGCTGGGTGATATTCAATGTTCATAATCCTGAAATAAATGTTCTACTCCAAAGAAGACAAAAGAATAGCACTCTTTAATAACCCCCTGCTGATTTTAGCGCCTCTTTCCCATTTGCAGCAACCTGAAAATCACAGAAAGGGAATGAGAATTCTCAGATGTGTAGCATTAATATCAGTCTTGCAAAATTAAAACAAACTTGCTTTGACCTGATATTTGCACATTCTTGAATTATTTATGGACAGTCAAGGAAAAGAACACCTTAAAGAATGTCTGAAATACACCAAGAATGTTACACCGAGGACTGTTTTTAGAAATCTGCTAGCTGCCCATTGCCCAACCAACTGATAGTGCCCATTTTGAGGGCTGGATTTTATTAATAGGCATGCAGGCCTTAAATGGTCATCTCAATCCAGCTAGAATGAAGATGAATGGAGCAGCCATTGCCGTGCCAGCAGGCAGTTAAAATGGCATCAATGTCCTCTGTAGGAAATGTTGTGATGTGTGGTCTTGGCAAGTCATTGGTTCATGTCAGCTGATGCTTTATCCTGACCCATTTTCTTGATACTTCTTGTCAGTCATGGTTTGCAATTGTCTTCCTCTCTCAAGAGTTGAGCAAGGAGGCAGGTCCAAGTTACCTTGGGCAGAATGAGAATCAAACCAGTGTTGTTGGTGTTATTCTGAACCGCATGCCAGCCAACTGGACTGACCAGCCACCATCGGAAATAGTACACTGATTTAGTTAAATTATCATGGCTTAATTCAAACAGGCGCCTCAGCCACCCAGCAGGAAGCTCAGAGAAATGGTGTATTATATGCACCATCCCAACCTATTACAGCTCCCGCTTTTGCAAGATGATGGGAGTTAGTGTCCGCTTTTAGATTTTTCTTTTTAATAATTCAATTAAAATATAATTTGATACAGTTGTTTGGTAGTACAGAACTTCAATATTCATAGAATCATAGAATATTGCTGAAGGAAAGACAGGGCTGAAGCTTTTTGTTTTCCACTCATCAGAACAAACACAAGAATGCCAAATTTCAAATGATTGTTTGAAATTCGGTATTCTTGATGAACAATAAGCTTCGGAAACTTGTCTGCCTTTTCAGCAATATTCAATGTATTTGACTGTGCACATGTAATTCTTCTATTTACTATAAATCCTTTTGTACACATACGATTTAGTTTGTATGACCTACCAATAACTGTCAGTTCTGCTGGTGCTTTTGAGGTACCAATCATGGCAGCATAAGTTCCTTCATCATTTGGTATGGAGTCCTTGACAATGAGCATTCGTTTTTTGCCATCAGATATGATTTCATATTTATCATCTGATTTAAGCTCTTTGTCACCTTTAAGCCATTTCACTTCATAGGTCTCTTTTGATACCGAACAGACAAACTCTGCTTTATCTCCTTCTACCACTTCCAGGTTCTGTGGTCTAGAGATAAACTCTGCTGCCAGTTCTGTAATAAAATTAAGAGGATAAATTATATTGGGCAAAGTTAAGACATGGCTGTAATAAACAAATTCATATCAGAATAGACCACAGTACATACCATGAACTTTCAATTCACATGAAGTCCGAGCAGTTGGAAGTCTGCAATTATATTCGCCAGTATTATCTGGGTTAGTGTTCTGAATTATTAAAATTCGCCTTCTGCCATCTGCAAGCTGTTCATATTGACCAATTTCAGGCAACTCCGTATCTCCCTTGTACCATCTTACATCAGCATTTGGTTTCGAAACTTCACAAATTAATCTAATGCTATCTGTTTCAGTAACATCTGCATTTGCAAGGTTCTTCGTAAAGACAGCATCCTCTTCTGCAAAACATGACATCATATGTAAGCACAAATGATCAATAACATCTAAAACATGTATCTGAAAGATAAAACTATGCACCACTCTGATCTGATTGATTACCTAAAACTGTAAGCAATCCAGAAGTTTTAGCTGTCCTTGCATCACATTCATATTCAGCTTCATCATCAAAGCTGCTTTTGTGAATGATAAGCATTCTCTCCACACCTTTGGCAACAATGTCATACTTTTTGCCTTTTCGTACTTCAACACCATCCTTAAACCAACGAACCTAAAATAAAAGAAAATCCACAATGTCTTGCTCAGGATAATTTTATAAATCTTTTTTTTAAACAGTATGTGAAACAAGTTTATTACTTGGTAGAAAGATGTTTGGCAAATCTGACTGTGGAAAGTTGGAGTCTAACATGCTGGTGCTAATAGAGTTAGTTAGCTCAAAGAGGCACTGCATCATAGAATCATCATAGAATTCCTACAGTGCAGAAAGAGGCCATTTGATCCACTGAGTCTGCACCGACCCTCCGAAAGAGCCCCCCACTGAGGCTCAACTCCCTGTAACTCCGTAACCTCACCTAACCTTTTGGACATTAAGGGACAATTTAGCCTGCCAATCCACCTAACCTGCACATTTTTGGACTATGGGAGGAAACTCATGCAGACACGGGGAGAAACTGCAAACTCAGCTCAGGCAATCACCCGAGGTCGGATTCGAACCCGGGTCACTGGCGCTGTGAGGCAGCAGTGCTAACCACTGTGCCACCCTATCCAAATTCTTGGAATTTCCTTACCGAAGTAACAGCAAATATCATGTTGTCTTTTTGATTAAGCGCAGATGCTGCATTTGCAGAGATGAATGTGGCGAGGTGCTCAATATTTCCAGGTATATTTGGGTAGGTTCTGTGGAATATAATCATTGATCTGGAGGGAGACTATTAATGGTCATATCTGATAATGCAAAAAGCCTTTCTTGTCTAAATCAGTGTCTGAGAAGATAGTCTTTCTGGCTTTGTAGTGAAGCATCTGAATGGCATAGATGCAGTTAAAGGATAACTAAGTAAGTTTACCAGGGAGAAAGGAACAGTAGGATATGATCTGGTTGGATGAGGATCAGATGGATGAAATAGAGTGGGAGGAGGTTTGGAGTATGAACATTGGTATCGACTGTTTTGGTGCTGTAGATTCTGTGTAATTCTATGTCATGCCCTGAGTAAATCACAAGCTACTATATAACTTCAAAAGAAATAGGATATTGGCAAGGTTATATTCTTAGCTTCATTCAGTGCCCTCGCTACCCTCAGAGCTTCTTTGAATTGATCTTCAACATGAAGCATTACTGATTTTTCGGCTGTAGGTGGTAATCAACTGGAAGTTCCCTTGTCCATGTTTGACCTGATGCCATCCAGTCTGGAGTCAATATCGAGGACTCTCACAGCTACTCCTTCCTGACTCTATACCATTGTACATCACCCCTGATGGGTTTGTTCTGCTTGTGGGGCAGAGAATAACCATGAATGGTGATGGAGGTGTCAGACATTGGCTGTAAAGTATGATTCGCTGAGAATGACTATGTTAGGATATTGTTTGGCTAGTTGGTGGGACAGGACTCCCAGTTCGTAAGTTGCCAGATGTCATTGAGGAGGACAGGGTAGAGTGTGCCTTTCTCATTTGTGGTGACTCAGTCAATGCATGGGTTTCGAACCGGCTTCCTGTTCCAGCAGTGGGAATGCTTATTGCTGGGGAATTCCAGCCCCATTTCTCTGGAATATCAGTCCTAGCCTCTGGATTACCAGTTTAGCAACATTACAACTATGCTTCTGCTCACTATAGAGATCTACCAGAATTGAGACTACTGGGAATGTGTTAAGATATACACAGCATGATGATTGAACACTTTCAGTTCCCAGAGGTCTGCAAAATGTGTTTTTTTTAGGGTTGACTGGTTTGGGTGCCTGAGGTTGGCCTGACCTGTTGACTGGGTCGAGGCAAATATTTCTTATACTTCTCTTATTGCCCTGTTTTGTTCTGATTGTTTTAAAACTAAAAGGTTTGCAAGGTCACTTCAGAGTATTAAGAATCAACAACATTTTGTGAGAGTTTTAGAGGTCTACAGCACATCAAATGTCCTTTGGCCCAAAGCATCGGCGCCAGTCAAATACAAATCACCAAAGCAATCTATCTCCGTAGCCCCCTACATTCATCACTTTCAAATATATATTCTGCCCTCTTTTGAAACCTCCTATTGAATTCACCTCCACCGCTCTCCCAGGCAGCGCAGTCCAAACCCCAACACTCTGAGTAAAGAAGTTTCTCTTCATCTCACTCCCAGCTTTCATGCTGACCATTTTGATGTTGTCACCCCTAGTCACGGACATGCCAAATAGTGGCAACAGAATGGGAGTGATTCTCCAATATTGGGCCCAAATGTTCGCGCCGTCGCTTTCACGATAGCGCGAACTGGGCCAGGGCACGACGGATTCTTGCCCCCACAGGGGGCCAGCACGGTGCTGGAGCGGTTCACGCCGCTCCAACATCCTTACGCGGTGCCAAATGTGCGCCTGCGCCGTCCTGCGCATGCGCGGGGGACTTCTTACGCGCACCGGCCCCGACCCAACATGGGGTCGGTGTTCAGGGGCCGGCCGCGCCAGAAATTATGCCCGGGGGTGGGGGTGGGGGGTGGGGCGGCCCGCCGATCGCTGGGCCCCTATCACGGGCCAGACCCCATCAGAGGCCGCCCCGGTGAAGGAGTCCCCGTCTCCCCCCCCCCCCCGGACCATTCCCACAGAGTTCCCGCTGGCAGTGACCAGGGGTGAACGGCGCCAGCGGGACTCTGTCGTATCGGTGCAGCCGCTCGGCCCATCCGGGCCGGAGAATCGACGGCCCCGCCGATTCCAGCAGCCCGCGGCCAGTACACGCCAAACGCGCCGGTGCAAATGGCGCCAATTCTCCGCACCTCGGAGAATCGCGTGCCGGCGTCGGGGCGTTGTGGCGTGGTTGTGGCGATTCTCCGGCCCGGCGTGGGGCTCGGAAAATCGTCCTGAATATCCTTATTTACCCTGTCGAAATTGTTCATAATTTTGAACACCTCAGTGACGTGACCTTTTAATCTTCTCTGCTTCAAGAGGAACAAGCCCAATTTCTCCAATCTTTCCTTGTATCTAAAATTCCTCATTCCTGGTATCATTCGAGTAAATCTCCTCTGCACTCTCTCCAGGGCTTTAACAACCTTCCTTAAATAAGGTGTCCAGAACTGAACATATTATTCCAAATGTGGTCTGACCAATGATTTGTAGAGGTGTAGCATTAATTCCTTGCTTATATAGTCTATGCCTCTATTTATAAACCCAAGGATCCTATAAGCCTTCTTAACAACTGTTTCAACTTGCCTGGCCACTTTCTGAGAATTATACACTTGAGCCCGAGGTCCCTCTGCTCCTGTGCTCCCTTTAAAGTTCATCTGTAAATTTAGAGATCTTGCCCTCAGCACCCACTTATAAATCATTTATATAAACCAGAAAAAGCAAGGGTCCCAACACTGAGCCCCGGGGAATACCACTTTCAACTCGACTCCTGTCTGAGAAATGCCCATCTATAACTGTTTTCTATCTCTTAGTAAACGTCAAATCCATGCTACCAAGGACCCATCAATCCCAAATGTTTTTAATTTGCTAACCAACCTGCCATGTAGCACTGTATCAAATGCTTTCTGAAAGTCCAAATATATATCCACGGCACTACCTTCATCCAAAGCCTGTGTCACCTCGTCAAAGAACTCAATTAAATCAGACATGACCTGCCCTTGCCAAAGCCATGTTGACCCTCTAGTATCACCTTATTTTTCTCTAAGTGTATATTTACCTCATCCCGTATTATGGCCTCCATCAGTTTCCCCACTATTGGTGTCAAGCTGACAGGTCTGTAGTTCCCTGGGTTATTCTTTGCTCCATTCTTAAACAAAGGTGTCATATTTGCAATCCTCCAATGCTCGGAACTAATCCTGTGCTCAGAGAGGCTGAGAACATTTCTGTCAACGGCTCCGCAATTTGTTCTCTTACCTCTCTCTCAACAATCTAGGAATCATCCCACCCGGGCCTGGCGACTTCTCTAATGGAGTGCTGCCAACCTATTTAGCATCTTGTCTTTATCTATCACTATACTGCTCAGTTGCCTAAAACCCACCTTTTCAATTGGGCCATTGTCACCATCTTCTAATTTGGTAAAGACAGAAGCAAAGTCATCATTTAGTACCACTGCCATACCCTCCGCTTCAGTGAGCAGTTTACCTCGCTTTTCCCTTATGGGCCCCACTCTATCCTTCATTAATCTTTTACCATTAATATGTTTGAAGAATATTTTGCTGTTTGTTATAGCACAGCCTGCAATCCTTTCCTCATGCTTCCTCTTAGCCTCCCTTATTCTAACCTTATCCTCTCTCCTTTGTGCTTTCCATTGCTATTGCTATTATTATTATTCTGGCTCTCTGAAAAATGCTCCCCCACTGATACTTTGTAAAAATTTAAATGCCCAATTCTTTTCTTTCCAATTAAGGGCCAATTTAGCATAGCCAATCCACCTACCCTGCACATCTTTGGGTTGTGAGGGTGAGACTCACGCAGACACGGGGAGAATATGCAAACTCCAAACAGACAGTGACTCAGGGCTGGGATCGCACCCAGGTCCTCAGAGCCATGAGGCAGCAGTGCTAACCACTGTGCCTCGCCCCACTGATACTTCAACTACTCGCCCGGCTTTGTTGCCGGGACCATCCCCTCTCTTATAGGATTTTCTACATACAGGCTTAAAAATTTCACCCAGACACATTTTAAGAATTCCACTCCCTCTGAACCTTTCACACTATGACTGTCCCTGTTAATGTTGGGAGAGTTCAAATCCAACACTATCACTACCCTATTACGTTTACACTTCTCTAAAATCTGCCTCCATATAGAACTTTAGAACCATAGAATTGCTACAGTGCAGGAGGTCATTCAGTCTATCCAGTCTGCACTGGCCCTCTGAAAGAGTACCCTACCTAGACCCATTCCCCCCCCCCCCCCCCCCCCCCCGCCATCCCTAAACCCATAACCCCACCTAACCTGCACACCTGTGGACACTAAGGGGTAGTGAACCTTGGCCAATCCACCAAACCTACATACTTTGGACTCTGGGAGGAAACCGGTGTACCCAGAAGAAACCCACGCAGACACGGGGGAAAGTGCAACCTCCACACAGTCACCCAAGGCTGGAATTGAATCCGGGTCCCTGGCACTGTGAGGCAGCAGTGCTAAACTGTTACGGATGCCTGGTCAGCTCTCAACAGTGGCTAAAAGACTGGACCAGATGGCATAACTATTAAGTTTTAACGCTGGGCGGAAAGATCCATTTGTTCCAGGAGTAATAATAAGAAATAGGGCGTGGTTATTTTATAAACAAACCTTATTAAAAAAAAACAATTTTTAAACTTTTCCTTCAGCTCTAGCACAAATAGATTGCAAGCAGTTTCGTAATCTTAACACCCTAATTCCCATTAAACACCTCTGTAACAGAACATGCATCTCTCCACTGTCACAAAGGAACATGTGCCCTTACAAAGCACTTTTCTTCTGTTAGGGACATTTGTTTAGAACATTTTCCAAAGCCTGTAAAACCTGCCTCGAGAGCAACTTTCATGACTTCTATGCTCTTGTTCTACAGCCTTCTGCTCTAACTGTTCAAAACAGCATTATTTCTCTCTCTCTAATCTCCGCCCACCCCCTCAAACAATGGTTCTCCCTGAGGTGGCCAGACTTGAATCTATCATTGCTTTCTTGGCTGATTTCCCACTCCTGTTTGCACACAAGAACAGAGTTATGCTATTTATATGGAACTAACTTTCCATTGACAGACAAATAGGTCATACGACTCTGTAATGGGCTTTTGGCTAGTAAAATAAGGTTGTCCTGAATGACAATGGATCTTGAGAAATCATCCTGGTTGAACCGGGGAATCCTGTGATTTCCAACTAACAAGGTTAAGTCTGAATGGGACACGGTAACCCAGGCTGTGGGCATTTCTCTCTGACTCTGCTGCTAACAGTCTTTTCCCTCAGTCTGTTTAACCACTAAATTGCCTGCTACATCTTGGACTCAAGTTCCTAATATCTCCCTGCCATGACATTACCACTGTGCCGCTGGTGTCCTTATCTGCTCTTCTATTTCTCTTAGACAGTTAGGGGGCCTATAGAACACTCCCAGCAATGTGATTGATCCTTTTTGGTTTTTAAATTCAACCCATAATGCTTCATTTGAAAAGCCTTTGAAGATGTTGTTCCTCCTTACTGCTGTAATTGATTCCCTGATCAAAATTGTGAAATCCCTTCCTCTTTTACCTCCAGCCCTGTCTTGCCTGAAGATCCTATATCCCGGAATATTGAGCTGTCAATTCTGCCTTTCTCACAACCATGTCTCAGTGACAGCAATGACATTATACCGAAATGTTTTAATTTATGTCCTCAACTCACCTGCCTTGTCCGTCAGATTCCTTGCATTAAATAAACACCATCCAATCTTGCCAAACTACTTTGTGACATAACTGCTCCAGGACTTCAATGGCTTCCTGATTCATTTGCTGTCTCTGCTAATTTTGGGTATGCACCTCCCATTGCTGAACCTTTTAGGATCCCACCCCCCTGCCAAGCTAGTTTAACTAACAGCACTAGAGAACCTCCCTGCCAGGAAACTGGACCTATTTTGCTTTAGGTACAACCTGTCCACTATGTACAGGTCCCGCCGTCCCCAAAAATGGTCCCAATGCCCCAGAAATCTAAAGGCCTTGCTGCTGCACCATTCCGCCAGCCATGCATTCATCTGAACTAACCTCCTATTTCTATACTCAATAGCACATGACATCGGAAGTGATCCAGTGATTATTCCCTAATGGGTCTTGTTTTTTAATCTACTTCCTAGCTCCTTGAATTCTGTTTGCAGGACCTCATCCCTTTTTCTGCACATATCATTGGTACTAATATGCCCCACAATATCTGACTGTTTGCTCTCCCCCTTCAGTATGCCCTGATCCTGGCACCAGGGAGGCAAAATGCCTTCTAAGAGTTTCTTCTGTGGCCAAAGAAACGCCCATCTGTTCCCCTTACAATTGAATCCCCTACTACTGTATCCTTGCTGTTCTTCCTTCTCCCCTCTTGTGAAGTAGATGCACCGCTGGTGCCCTGAAACTGGCTGCCACTACTTTCTCCTGTGGAGTAATCTTCCCAACAGTATCTAAAATGCTACACCTGTTGGAAAGGGGGTTGGCCACAGAAGACTCCTGCACCACCTGCCTTTGCCTACTCTGCCTGATGTTCACCTATGCCCTTTCTGCCTGTTCAATCTTCACCTGCGGTGTGGCCACCTCACTGAACGTGCTATCCATTGCAGATGCTTCACAATGAATCCACTCTCAGCTCCAACTCTGAACTGCCAGTATCATAGAATTTACAGTGCAGAAGGAGGCCATTCGACCCATCGACTCTGCACCAGCTCTTGGAAAGAGCACCCTACTTAAGCCCACACCTCCACCCTGTGCCGTAACTCAGCAATCCTTTCTCACCCAAGGGCAATTTATCATGGCCAATCCACCTAACCTACACATCTTTGGACTGTGGGAGGGAATCGGAGCACCCGGAGGAAACTCACGCGGACACGGGGAGAATGTGCAGACTCCGCACAGACAGTGACCCAAGCCGGGATCGATCCGGGGACCCTGGCGCTGTGAAGCAATTGTGCTAACCACTGTGCTACCATTCAAGCTGTACTTGAACACATCCTGCACATATGGTCGCCAGAGACTGCTGAAGCTTCCATGATTTGCCACATCACATATGAGAAGCATATTATGGGTGCAAGCTCTCCTGTCATGACTACCCTTAAGCCCCTTATTTAGGGACTGATAGGAATTTCAAGTTTCCATGTCTGAAGGGCATTAGTGAACTGAAATCTTTCTATCTATAAATGTACGAAATATAGTGCACACACAATTTTACAGATCCGACGAGAGGTTCTAATAGAAATTTTTATATTAGTACATGTTGATTGATTGGTTCAGCAATCATGCAATTCTGGTGGCAGAAATATACATAGAAAATGAAACAGGTGGAGACCATTCGGCCCTTGGATTCTGCTCCGCCATTTCATCATGATCATGGCTGATCATCAAGTTCAATATCCTGATCCCGCCTTCTCCCCTCCCACCCCCTCCTCCCTTGATCCCTTTAGCCCCAAGAGCAGTATCTAATTCCTTCTTGAAATTAAACAACCTTTTCTCCTTAACTACTTTCTGGGGTAGTGAATTCCACAGATTCACCACTCTCTGGGTGAAGAAATTTCTCCTCACCAGTCCTAAAAGGTTTATCCCTTATCCTCAAAGAATAAGCTTCTTTGGTTTCCAGTCAGTGAGTTACAATTACATTAGGCGGAGCACGATGGATTGTTATAAGGGTAGAAAAGACCTGAGAAATCTGAAGCTGTACTATTAGTCACAAATGTCCAAGCTACTGATGGACAGCGTTGAAAGGCACATTTGAGTCTGAGCGTCTTGTAGTCAGAAGAGCAGGACAATGATATCCTGTATTCTTGGAGAAACACTGGAGTTCCCAGGCTATTATAAGGTTGTGGAAATGCAAACTAACATTAGGGGGACTGGGACTGAGGCAGAAAGTGTGGTCGTGAGGTTGGTATATGGGATGGAGCTGACAAAGAAAGCTTGGGCTAAGAGTCTTGTTGAGGGCAATTGGCATGAAGGTTTGGGTCCAGGAGAGTTCCAGAGCTGTTACGAGGTCATGCGTGTACAATTTGGCACCGACCACCTGCACATGTGCAGGGGAAAATGAGGATTAGTCACCTTGTGGATATAAGTAACCCCAGGAAAAATGGAAATTCTGGAAATTGATTAATTTTCAGACCCGATAGGAAGGGAGAGACCATTGTGCAGGAAAATGTACAATATCATTTATTTCACCATGAAGGCTCATTAATTATAAACTTACCATGCAACTATTAAAGGTGAAAACATATGTAAAGTGAGATTTGTAATCTAACCCATCACTTTGCACAAATTGAAATGATTGGGTTTTAATTTTCATCATAAAAGGAAAATTCAAAAATAAAAAACTGATACAATGATTTAAGCAAAAAGCATACCTTTGCATTCTCGCGTGAAATTTCACACACAAATTTGGCCACTTCTTTTTCTTTCACCTCAAGATCGGTGAGGGGCTTTGTAAATTCAACATGAGGAGCTGTGAAAGAAACAAAGTCTTACTGGCAGAGAAAAGACCTCGAATATAGTTTCATCAATGAAGCTCTGAGCATGGTAACAAAATGTTTTGGTTAAACATTGCACACTATTTTACTTACGTTCCACTGTAAGGAAGCAGGAAGTCTTGAAGTCTTTGGCATCACAAGTATATGTTTTGGCATCTTCAGGTTTGCAGTCATGGATAATAAGCTTTCTAACTCTCCCATCAGCAATTATATCATATTTCTTGTTTTTATGAATTTCTTTTCCATCTTTAAGCCATATAACTTTGGCATTCTCTCTGGACACTTCACATTCCAATGTAGCAGTGGCTTCTTCTTCAACTGTCTGGTCCACCAGAGGTTTAGTGAATTCAACTGGTGGCTCTTTAAAAGATTTAAATGAAAATTCAGCACAGTAATCATAAAATACATTGCCAAATATATTGTTTTGGAAAGAAAATACATTATTTAATTAGCATGCTGCATTACACACCTTTAACAATAAGCTTAGCAGATGTTGCAAAGTCTTTAGCAGTGAGTTTGACTTGACCAGCCTCATCCAACTGGACTTCTCGAAGGGTGAAAGTGTGCACTCTGCCTTCAGCGCGTGTAACAACCTGATGCAAAATAAGAATTTTACATCACAAAGAAATTCACTTTATGATTATTCAAGTCGTGTTTGAAGTAATAAAAATGATAATAAGGCAATTGTCCAGTTCAAACAACAATCACATTTTGATACAAACTATCTTTTCCTACTTTTAAGAAGTGAGGTAAACCTGACATCTGAAAAGACAGTGATACAATTTAACTGTTGCAAAATACTAAGAAATTATAATCAATTTAATATTGTTTAATTTTCAAAATTTCTCATGCTTTATTTCAATTTCAATCTAGCCTGGTCTTTTTTTTCTTGATAATATAAAGTTCAGATAATTGAAAGTGAATATGTTTATCATGGATATTTTCATTAGTGTTATTTGGTTTTGCAAAATCATGGTTTTGATAATCAACAATTAATAGTTCCATTACTACATTTTTCTAAGCTTGAAAAACAAAGGTTGCTTTGCCTAGTGCAGCCAATCATGCACATTGAGCTCATGGATATTAGCATCATTTTAGTACTTATAAGCATACTTTTTCACTGGGCTCAAGTAACTTGTTCTTCAGAAACCATTGCACTTCAATTCCTTCATATGAAAGTTCACATTCAAAAGTAGCTGAATCTCCAGCGGTTACTGTCACATCCTTGAGTGGCCGAAGTAAACTGATCACTCGAGCTTTGAATGCAAAAGAGATGGGAGTGCCCGTTAGTCTCAAGAAAATTGAATGTAAAGATGCATTTCAGCTGTCCCAGCAGACTGTGGCTATTCAACTACCCAGATGACCAAGGGCTGGCTGGAAAAGTAACGGGTGAATTCAAAATCTGTATTTCCACATTTTATTTCCTGAAGAGTAATACAGAAAACTTGACCTGTATCATTCAATCTGCTTATAGTGGTTGTCCGCATTTCTACTTAAGGACCAATGCATCCAAAATTATTGGTGGATCTGATTGCTTACACAGCTATGTGTTTAGCAACAGCCCGATTCCATCCACCCATCCATCAGTCTTTTAGCAGTCGCCAGAAATGTAGACTTGGGGTATATTCAGTATCAAAATAGTAAACACAGCAACTCTCTACTTTAAACTGCAAACAATGTAACCCTCTATCATTATAAATTCAGTGGTCAGATCAATGATTTTGTAATGCTACAGTAATTTGCAATGGAAACCATCATTGTAGGACAGATTGTTCTGGATATTCATAAGATGCAGGGAAATATAAATCCACAATAAAGTGCCAAAATGTCTTAACGAGTTTCATAAGTGCAATTTCTTGGCTAATAACATTCCAGGTCTACGATATTAAGCAGGTTTACCTTTGACTCTCAAATGGGCACTGGTTTTGGCATTGGCAGCCTGGAAATCAACTTCACCAGCTTGATCCATGCGCACATTGTACAGTATAAGAAAATGTTTTGTGCCTTCCTTTTTAATCTCAATGTCCTAAATTATGAAGACATTTTAAAATGTTAAACTTCTAAGGAAGGAAGACGGAGAGAAAGAAATAGAGAAAAACCTCAGCAATTCTCTAATGTTAAAACTTACAGGAGATGAATGCAAATTCTCCCCCTTCAGCTTCCAGTTGCCGTGTACATCTTCTTCAGAAATTTCAGTCTCGAAACGAGCAGTTTCTGTTTCTGTGACTTCAACACTGTACAGTGGACGTAATATCTTAATATCACGTTCTGAAGCAAAATAATGTAAAAATGTTATTGTCCAGGAAAGGCACATTACTAATAATTTAAAATAAAATCATCTAATTTACTAAAAATGCAAGTTGAGTTGCCATAATAAACAGGTACAAAGAACACAGGACATTGGGTTATTCTAAATGCTATCAAAAAGATGACATTTAATTACTCTTACCCTCAATGTTTAGTTTGGCTGATGTGTTGTCAGAGCCACAGTCACATGAATATTGTCCCTGGTCATTCTTCTGAGCCCTTCTAATAACCAATATGCGCTTCTTCCCATCAATTTTAATCTGAATATTCTTTGAAGGAATCAGTTCTTTGCCATCCTTAAACCACTTAACTGGAGCAGCAGCTTTACTGACCTCGCACTGGAAGATAACTTCATCTTTTTCTACAGCTGTATAATCCTGCAGTTTGCTAATAAAATATGGGTCACCCTCTAAGAAAATCATAAAAAGAGGTAAATTAGAAAGAAATTTCAAACAATTAATGCATTGTTTCAAAGTTTGGTTAGCAAAAATAATTCACGTGTTTCCATATACAATACTCACCGATTACAGTAAGTTTGGCTTCCGAACCTTTAGCCATAGCTTCAATTTTGATGAGGGAAGTATCATCGATGGTCACATCTTTGAACGTGATGGAATGGACTTTACCCTCGTCTTTCATAGATACTGTCCTACTTGGATGCAGGCGTGTGTCATTTTTGTACCACACAACTGGTATGTTGTCATGAGAAAGTTCAGCTACAAATTCTGCAGTTTCACGCTCCTTCACAGTCTGGTCTTCAAGAGGTTTGGTGAATTCAAGTCGAATGCCTGCAAAGAATGGAATTTTTAATCAAATTTCGTCTTGTTTACTATCTTGTACACTCACCTGATGAAGAAGCTGCATTGTGAACGCTAGTGATTCCAAATAACCCTGTTGGACTTTAACCTGGTGTTGTAAGGCTTCTTACTGTAATCAAATTTAAGCCGCCTTAACAAGAAAACAGCTTATCTGCGAATTAATATATTGCTGTTTTGCTCCTTTCACTTGCCTTGGATAATCAGTTTGCCAGTTGTCCTCTTGTCCTCTGCTTCAAACATATATTTTGCCTCATCATCAAATGCAGCTTGTTTAACTGCCAATGCATGTTTTGTCCCTTCTGCTAAAATTTGAAATTTATCACTCGGTTTAATCTCCTCAGTTCCTTTTAGCCAACGGAAAGTTTTGGGCTCTCTGGACACTTCACATTCAAACTTTGCTTCATCTTTCTCATACACTTTCACATCATTAAGCGGTACAATGAAGGTCAGTGGAATTTCTGAATGGGGGTGTAGGAAGGAAAAAAAAGTTAATTATCCAGATAGGCGTATATATTATGCATGTGTAGCATATGGAAATCACACATAGCATTTAAAGGAACCAAGGAACTAAATTACTAGCCAGAATTGTAATTATTCAAATTCCAGAAAAAAAATAAAAAATTCTTCCAAATGAATTTAAAATTACCTTTGACTTTCAGATTAGCTGCACACTTAGCATTAGCAGCCTGGAATGAAATCTCTCCAGAATCACTCAGCTTGCAATTGTAGAGGGTAAGAATGTGTTTCTTGCCATCTTCGACAATCTCACATTGCTGCCAATACAAAAATAACCCAAGATATTTTCGATTGATGTTCATTTTTAGAAAACTTATCCCAAAAATCTTCTTCAGGGACAACTATACAGGCTCTTGAACATTATTAGGAAGGAAGTTTTATAATGGCTGTTTTAATAAATTAACACAGTTCTGGGTTAAATTATTTACTATCAAATAATTCCAAGATGATGGCAGAAATTTTAATTTTGAACTAAATTAAGAAAACAACTTACAGGTGACATTAATAAAGTTTCACCCTTCAGCTTCCATTGAGGATGTACATCAGTTTCTGAGATCTCCACTTCAAAGTGCGCAGTTTCACCTTCAAATATTTCTACACCATGCAATGGGTGCACTATCTTGATGATGCGAGCTGCAAACAATATTAAAAATGGCAGTTTAAACTGCATGCTTGGAAAGAACATTACTTTAGAATTTTTGAAGAATATACTTATATTCATTCAGAACAACAATACCTTCAATATTCAAGGTGGCCTTGGTCTTGTCAGTTCCACAGTCACATTCATAGTCACCCTTGTCTTTATTTTCAACTTTTTTGATCGCCAAAATACGGCGTTTATCAACAACTTTCATGGAAACAGTCTTTGACGCCACAATGTCCTTGCCATCCTTCATCCATTTTACTGGCACGTCCTTGCTGACTTCACATTCGAGAATGACTTCATCTTTCTCGATAGCAGTATAATCTTGCAGTTTCACAGTGAAGTACGGATCAGCCTCTGTGGAAGAGAGACAAACAGCTAATGTTCTGCCTGAAGAAAATGAGTCTCACGGTCTGTTAATATTTAAAACTTTTCAAGAAGTGAATTATCAGGAACATCTGATGCCCTGTTGTTAAAAAAAAACGGTTCGTTTTTGGTTCTGTTCTGCAAAGCATAGTACGCAACACATCTGACAGAATTTAGTCGTCCCAGCACACAACCCAGTGACAGATCTGGAAATGGGTGACATTGTCAATAGTGGCAGGAGTAGCTGGCCAATCAAAATTACATGGTGTTTTTTGGCCAATAACAGTGATGGTGATCCGGGTCCAGCCAATTCTGTAGTGTGAGCGGGAAGGATGTCTCCAAACCCACTGTCAGCTGATGGAGTCAGAGGTCCAGGCACCATTTTTAACTGGCAGTGACTACAAGGCAGAAGTTTCAGTGTTGTAGAGGGAGAGGAGGATCCCAGTACTGAAAGCGCCATCAGCCTTAAATTTCTCTCCTTCAACAGCACCTCAAATTCACCCTTCAGGCTTCCAGCCTCATCAGAGTTTGTCCTGACCTATGATCCGCATCCACCAGGGAGTGTCCAACTGGCACATAGCTCACACAGATAAAAGGATGACTACAGTTCAGTGATGCACCCCTCTTGCAGTTCTCCCTCTTCCCCCCATCGATAGCACCAGGTGACTCTCCAGCTTGACCAAGTTAAAGTGAAAGTGGAGTGGGGGTTAGCAGTGTGGGGTTTACAGGCAGCCTGTGTCTAATGAAGAAAGAGGGTCAATTACCTCTTCCATGCTGGGGTGAGTATAACTAAATGTTTAGAACTACGTAGCTCTCATGAGGGCATCATGTAATGTGTCTTAATAAGGGGAGGGAGTGGGAAGACAGGCAAAAAATGTGCAAAGCCCAGCAACAGATGTAAGATGAGGCTTGGATACCTGTGGCCACCAAGTTTAAGGCTTATGCTTTCACTGTTGTACAAGTGCCATGAGAGTGGACAACCAGCAGGCCCCTGGCAGAAGGATGCATGATGATAAGGAGGTCAGATGTCCATTGAGCTAGACCAAGTCTCCCCTTCTGTTCTCAGGAGAACAGAGCAAACACATTAAGAACAGGCAAAGATGGGTTGAACAGTGCCTAACAATAGATCACTCACATCAGCAAAGGAGGAGGCAGTGGATCTGGTTGAGAGCAGGGCAGCTGAGCAATTGAGATTGGTGAAGCAGGAGAGGAGTGAGGAGGACTCCAGGTGATGTCCACCAATGGGCAGAAAGGAGACATGCATCAGAAAGAGATGAGATGAGAGATTGTAAATAGTGTGAACCTAATTTTTTGTGTTCTCCAATGGAGGGACATCCTGGTCTGTCATTCATGTCCCTGCAGTTCGCAACGAGGATAACATTGAAGACTCAGGCGTGCATCTTTCCCTCACATTCTCCACCAGTGCAGATACGCTCACCTTGAAGAGTATGCGATCGCCATTTAGAAACAGGGTCACAATCTGATGAACATGCCAAACATGCCAGAGCAGATGATGGCGGCTGTAACAGCTGAGAGGCCGGGCAGTCAGAGGACTACTGTTGGAACCCAGGCTAGCAAACTGATGATGGGCCTCTGGTCACAGCCAGCAGAAATCTTCCGGTGATGCAGAAATAGAAAGGGGAACATCTAGTAGAACTACCAGAGACATTGTATATGCATGTGCGGATGATGGAGGAATCTATTCAGACCGTGCATTCCACCATGTCTCTGCATGGCTTTCTCTATGGAGAGGCTGCAACCATCATAGAGAGCCCGATTCAGCAGACCATTCAGTGGCTGCTGGCTATGTGCTCGGACCTGCATACATTTCAGGACCTGGCCACCGCTGCATTGGCCCCGAGCTCTATGCAGCAGGGATCAGGCAAGAATGGGATGAGATGGCTAGACATTCCCAAGGTATTCCCTCTTCCACTGGACAGGAAGCTTCTGTCAAGCAAAGAGATGAAGGAGAAGCACCTGGATCCTCTCCTGGAGGTTCTTCTGAGGACTCTCAGAGGGTGAGCAGCTGTTTCTCAGGCAGTGACCCAAGGGTCTCCACGGCAACAGAAAAAGCATTTGCACCCAAGCAGGAGCCCTTCCATTTTCCAGGATGCACCAGGCCTCGGTCAACCAGAGAATGGTCACCAAGCTCATCTCAGGCAGCGGAGCATCGCACTCAGTGGAATCACTGTGGACCATCCAGAATTTTGACAGAAAGGAGCAGAGGGACCAACTAGAATGAGCACAATTACATTGTCTCCATTTCAGATGTGGATGTTGAACACAAGTCACAGCACTTGTAAACGCATGAGAGAACATGTAGATGCACCATGTTGACAATTTATGGCAGTATATGATTAAATACTCTTATTTCCTTTATTTTGGTGTTTTAGATGGTGCTAATGTCATCTCCTGGTTAGCTATGTGAGTACCTGCAGAATAAGTTGCAAGTCTATATGGGTGAAGGCAGTGCATTTACCTCTCCATGATTGGAGTGGGAAGAAAGACCTAACTTCTTGATGGACAATGGTGAGCTGCTCTTAGAAGGACATGGTGAGGTCCTGTGAGTGTAAGGTCTGAAGCCGAGTGCTTGTCAAAGGCAATTTGTTTTCTGGAATCTGGTTTGAACGTGGGACTCATGGGCCTCTCTTCTACATCTTTCCATTGCCTTTGCATTTGGTGCAGGAGCTTCAGCCTGATGACCTGCCTGTTCTGCTCCCTCCTCCCCACCTTATTCATAAGATAAGGAATATGACCTCCAGCTCAGGAACCAGCAAGGTTTCCTCCCTTTGCTGCATGAGGTTGTACAATGCATAGCAGTTGATGATAATCCAAGAGACCCACCGAGGCACATTTTGTAGAGCCCTGCCAGAGCATTTCAGGTAGTGGAACTTTATTTTTGTCAAGCTGATGGTCTACTCAATCATTGTCCTTGTTGATAATTGGAATTGAATGTGGCATCTGGGAGTGGTGGGAATGTATGCATCATGTGACCTCACTGGAAACCGAGCACATACCTGAAGGATATAAGGGAAGTTAACACGTGGCTGAAAGAATGGTGTGGGAAAGAGGGGTTCCTTTTCATGGGACACTGGCATCAGTTTTGGGACAGGGGGAACCTATACCGTTGGGATGGTCTCCACCTGAACCGAGCTGGGACCAGTGTTCTGGCGAAAAGAGTAAATAGGGTGGTCAATTGGACTTTAAACTAGAGATTAGGGGGGGAAGGGAAAGTCAGGGAACCAAGAGATGAAGTAATCAGCGGGGAGCGTAGCTGCTGAGGAATACAAAAAAGCACGAAAAGACAGAACTCAGGAGAGGTTACGATAGTCCCCATCCCACAAAATATGACACGGTGTATAGAAAGGCTCAGTAAACCAAGGTCCACCACACTAAGAAAACAAAAAGGGACGGTCAATAGAGAATTAAAGGTGCTATATTTAAATGCGCGAAGTATACAGAACAAGGTAGATGAGCTTGTGGCCCAGATTGTGACTGGCAGGTATGATGTGGTAGGCATCACAGAGACGTGGTTGCAGGGGGTTCAGGACTGGCATTTAAACATCCAGGGATTCACAACCTATCGAAAAGACAGAGAGGTGGGCAGAGGGGGCGGGGTTGCCTTGTTAATTAGGAATGAAATTAAATCAATAGCACTAAACGACATAGGGTCAGATGATGTGGAGTCTGTGTGGGTAGAGTTGAGGAACCACAAAGGCAAAAAAACCATAATGGGAGTTATGTACAGGCCTCCTAACAGTGGTCAGGACCAGGGGCACAAAAAGCACCACGAAATAGAAAGGGCATGTCAGAAAGACAAGGTCACAGTGATCATGGGGGACTTCAATATGCAGGTGAACTGGGTAAATAATGCTGCCAGTGGACCCAAGGAAAGGGAATTCATTGAATGTTTACAGGAGGGCTTTTTGGAACAGCTTGTGATGGAGCCCACGAGGAGCCAGGCCATTCTAGACTTAGTGTTATGTAATGAGCCAGACTTGATTAAAGATCTTAAAGTAAGGGAACAGTGATCATACTTAGGAGGCAGTGTTCATAATATGGTAGAATTCAATCTCCAATTTGAAAGAAAGAAGGTAGAATCAGATGTAAAGGTGTTACAGTTAAACAAAGGTAACTACAGGGGCATGAGGGAGGAATTGACGAAAATCGACTGGGAGCAGAGCCTAGTGGGAAAGACAGTAGAACAGCAATGGCAGGAGTTTCTGGGAGTAATTGAGGACACAGTACAGAGGTTCATCCCAAAGAAAAGAAAGGTTATCAGAGGGGGGATTAGGCAGCCATGGCTGACAAAGGAAGTTAGGGAATGCATCAAAGCAAAAGAGAAAGCCTATAATGTGGCAAAGAGTAATGGGAAGTCAGAAGATTGGGAAGGCTACAAAAACAAACAGAGGATAACAAAGAGAGAAATAAGGAAAGAGAGGATCAATTATGAAGGTGGGCTAGCCAGTAACATTAGGAATGAAAGTAAAAGTTTCTTTAAATACATTAAAAACAAACGGGAGGCAAAAGTAGACATTGGGCCGCTCCAAAATGACGCTGGTAATCTAGTGATGGGAGACAAGGAAATAGCTGAGGGACTAAATAAGTACTTTGCGTCAGTCTTCACAGTAGAAGACATGAGTAATATCCCAACAATTCAGGAGCATCAGGGGGCAGAGTTGAATATGGTAGCCATCACAAAGGAGAAAGTGCTAGAGAAACTAAGAGGTCTAAAAATTGATAAATCTCCGGGCCCAGATGGGCTACATCCTAGAGTTCTAAAGGAGATAGTTGAAGAAATAGTGGAGGCGTTAGTTATGATCTTTCAAAAGTCACTGGAGTTAGGGAAAGTCCCAGAGGATTGGAAAATCGCTGTTGTAACCCCCCTGTTCAAGAAGGGAACAAGGAAAAAGACGGAAAATTATAGGCCAATTAGCCTAACCTCGGTTGTTGGCAAGATTCTAGAATCCATTGTTAAGGATGAGATTTCTAAATTCTTGGAAGTGCAGGGTCAGATTAGGACAAGTCAGCATGGATTTAGTAAGGGGAGGTCGTGCCTGACAAACCTGTTAGAGTTCTTTGAAGAGATAACAAATAGGTTAGACCAAGGAGACTCAATGGATGTTATCTATCTTGACTTCCAAAAGGCCTTTGATAAGGTGCCTCACGGGAGACTGCTGAGTAAAATAAGGGCCCATGGTATTCGAGGCAAGGTACTAACATGGACTGACGATTGGTTGTCAGGCAGAAGGCAGAGAGTTGGGATAAAAGGTTCTTTTTCGGAATGGCAACCCGTGACGAGTAGTGTCCCACAGGGTTCAGTGTTGGGGCCACAGCTGTTCTCTTTATATATTAACGATCTAGATGACGGGACTGGGGGCATTCTGGCTAAGTTTGCCAATGATACAAAGATAGGTGGAGGTGCAGGTAGTATGGAGGAGGTGGGGAGGCTGCAGAAAGATTTAGACAGTTTAGGAGAGTGGTCCAAGAAATGGCTGATGAAATTCAACGTGGGCAAGTGCGAGGTCTTGCACTTTGGAAAAAAGAATAGAGGCATGGACTATTTTCTAAACGGTGACAAAATTCATAATGCTGACGTGCAAAGGGACTTGCGAGTCCTAGTCCAGGATTCTCTAAAGGTAAACTTGCAGGTTGAGTCCGTAATTAAGAAAGCAAATGCAATGTTGTCATTCATCTCAAGAGGCTTGGAATATAAAAGCAGGGATGTACTTCTGAAGCTTTATAAAGCATTAGTTAAGCACCATTTAGAATACTGTGAGCAATTTTGGGCCCCATACCTCAGGAAGGACATACTGGCACTGGAGCGGGTCCAGCGGAGATTCACACGGAAGATCCCAGGAATGGTAGGCCTAACATACGATGAACGTCTGTGGATCCTGGGATTATATTCATTGGAGTTTAGGAAGTTGAGGGGATATCTAATAGAAACTTACAAGATAATGAATGGCTTAGATAGGGTGGACGTAGGGAAGCTGTTTCCATTAGCAGGGGAGACTAGGACCCGGGGGCACAGCCTTAGAATAAAAGGGAGTCACTTTAGAACAGAGATGAGGAGAAATTTCTTCAGCCAGAGAGTGGTGGGTCTGTGGAATTTATTGCCACAGAGGGCGGTGGAGGCCGGGACGTTGAGTGTCTTTAAGACAGAAGTTGATAAATTCTTGATTTCTCAAGGAATTAAGGGCTATAGAGAGAGAGTGGGTAAATGGAGTTGAAATCAGCCATGATTGAATGGTGGAGTGGACTCGATGGGCCGAATGGCCTTACTTCCACTCCTATGTCTTATGGTCTTATGGATATGTTTTCTCTGGGTTCCTAACGAATTGAACATGAATGGAGTGGAACCATTTCTGTTGATGAATACCACAGGCTGGCCCCAGGGAGCCCCGATTGCCACATGGGTGCAATGGATAACATCCTGCATTTTGAGAAACCTGCAATGCCCCTGAAGCCTGACTCTCTGGGTCAGTTTTGTATTGCACAAACCCCTTGGCCCTCTTGAACAGGGATTTGTCACTTCTATGATACAATGGTGAATGGCAGCCTGGGAAATGCCATACATCTCCCCAGTGGTGCCCTGGAAAGAGCCACTGGCATCGAGGTTTAATGACGCCAGACTGTCAAAGCCACAGGCAGTGGGTCTCCTTTGGGTTCCAGATGCTGTAACAACTTCCCAAGACATACACAATTTTTGTTGGCAATGTCTCTCTGATATTTGAAAGTAGTTCAGGCAACATCTGTATACTGTGACACACAGCAATCATCGTCATCTGACTGGGCTCCTTGGGCTTCCTCTTGATTGTCCTCAGTGTTTGATCCAACCACAGGTGAGTCACTTTTCAATGGGCTCTCACCATTTGTGCCTCTGGGCCCAGTTCCAGGCTCCCTCTGTGCTTCTTTTACTCCTCCACTCAGGGCTCCAGGAATATGGGTGGGCAAGATCATGGTAGTTCTGAAAGCAATACGAATATGATGACCCTGCCTTGGCAAGGGTATGCTGTCCACTGGGTCCCTGGCCTTCAGAAAACATCTGGCATCTGTCTACGAAATGTAACTTCAAGTCACCAAGTTCCTGCAGCAAATTTAATCTGCTCTTGTCCTCCTATAGATAGTCCTGGCCCTTCCACAGTGCCCTTTCTTCCTCCTCGAGTTGTCCTTTTACCTCCGTGCAATGACTTTCATCCTACCCGAAATTACCTTGAGATTCCTGCAAAGACTCCCTGCAGTGATCCTTGATCTCCTGGCAATGATCCTCAATCACCATGCAGTGGCAGCATCCTTTCCTATGATGTATCACAGCCTCCTCTCCACTCATGAAGAAAAATGGCTGATGGTGAACAGGAAAGTCCAAGTGGGTCACTTTCCCCTCATAGACTGACCTGCCTGCTCACCATCAGCTTTAAACAGGAAAACTGAAAACCTGCGATCCCGTGTGCCTCACATTTAATTCCAAAGCTACTATTTAATTGCAAAAAGTTCCATATTAATGAGTCATAAGCATATGCTAAACCAGTAAATTACTCTTTCTCGGTGTGGTGTTGGCTTTGCCGAGTGCTTCCCCACAACTGCCAGAATAATGCGGGCCTTTGAACCCCATATCAGAGACCTGACATGGCACCTCTCGTGTGAACCAATGCCCTCCGCACCACCTCCCCCCCACCCACCAAACCAACAGCCTCATTCCCTACACACTCAGTAAGTATTACATTCCACCCAGTGTCAGTTTCATTGCACAGCAGAATTCCAAACCACTGTTTGACTTAATTCTTACCGGTGACATTCAGGTAACCTTTTGTGGAGAGCTGAGCAACTTCTGCTCGTATCTGACATGTATCATCAAGAGTTGTTTCTTTAATTTCTAATACATGCTTCTTTCCATCAGTGGAGATCACAACCGTTCTGCCTGGGTGAACTTTGTTTTCATTCCGGTACCATGTCACTGGGAGATTTTCATGTGACAGCTCAAATTCAAAATGCGCCGTGTTACCTTCTTTAACTGTCTGATCTTTCAGTGGTGTAATGAACTTCAACCTCATACCTGAAACGTGAAGTAATGTATGGACCAGTAAATGTACAGTTCAAAACCATGTAATTGGTAATTCAATTGAAATCTACGTTTGTTTTATACCCTGTGACAATTGGTTGCTGAGTTTCCCTACATTACAACAGGAGCTATTTCAAAAGTATTTCTTTGAGCTTTGGGACATCCAAGGGTGGTTAATGCCATGATATAAATACCAGTTCTTGATTTACTATAGTATTTTTTAATATGCCTAACAACTCTGCAATCTACAATGCAGCCTGTCATTAAGGTAAGGCACCTCCCCAAATCTGGATTAGTCCCAGGCTTTAATCTAATCTGGATGGATTATCCTGAGTGATAAGGTCGCCACCTTTAATTACACACATTTCTCAGTGCTTCAAAAAAAACAAAAGCTATAGGAAATGTATAAAAAAGCATCCCTAAAATTTTTAAATAAGACTTCACAAGTATCTTATCACATTACCAAACCATAAGCCAAACAGAGGTGAAGTCAATTAAATATTACCAATGCATTAATGGTTTAACCATGAAATGTAATTAATTAAAATGACTTACCAGTTACAGTCAGTTTTGCAGTTGATTTCTTGCCCACAATTTCAGCGGTGTAATCTCCTTCATCATCAAAGGTTGACTTATTGATAACAAGAATGTGCTTCTTTCCATCAGCGACTAAATCAAATTTATCACCAGCCTTAAGAATGTCAGTACCTTTTGACCACAGAACTTTGGGAATCTCCTTGTTAAGCACACACTCAAAGCGTGCTTGATGTTTTTCGGGAACAGTCACATCTTTTAGTGGTGCCTCAAAGTCAAGTTCAATTTCTGCAAGAAATATAACATTTTAGTGAAAGCTAAACTAAAAAAAACTCTTCTTTAAAATTTCTCATCTTCTTTCATCATAAAAACTGCGCTGAATATTTTCTTCAAAAGGGCTATTAGTTACCTTTAACTCTCAGGTATGCAATGGATGTGACATTGCGTGCCTTGAAGACAACTTCACCAGCTTGATCCAATTTGCAATCGTGAAGTATCAAGAAACGTTTTGTATCATCTTCTTTCATTTCACAGGTCTGAAAGTTTTTTAAAATTGTAATTCAGTTTTTTTTAAACAAAATAGCATTACATTCTTGAATTCCACATTTGTATGATAACGATTCTAGATTTGAATAAAATCTTACAGGAGATGGGCGAAGGATTTCTCCCTTGAGCTTCCATTCAACTGGAACATCTTGAGAGATCTCAGTTTCAAAGGTGGCTGTCTCTTTCTCATACACTTCCACGCTTTGCAATTCTGAAAGTACGTCAATCTCTCGTTCTAAAAATAGAACATTAAATGTAGTTTTCCTATTAGAGTAGAATGCTGAAAATATACCACCACAAGTAATACCATCTCAAGCAGACTTGAAAAACCTACACAAGATCTTCTTGATCATGAATTCCTGATTTGTATAATTTCCATTTCTTTTGGGAAACATATCATAGACATGATAACAACAATCTTCAATTAAAATTCGGAATGTTGCGGAGGGTAGGTTCCTTTGAAACACTGAAAGGTGAGAGGAGGAGAGAGGTGTTTGGAGGGGCATCACAATGGAGGTGGTGCAAAAGGCAGAGGATGATCCACTGAATACAGAGGCAGGTGGCATGGAAGATGGGGGTATCTGTCTTTGATAGGGAGAGGAAGGGGTGAGAGCAAAAGTACAAGAAAAGGGATGGATGCGGCTGAAGGGCCAGTCAACCATGCCTTGGGGGGAGTGTGGAGGAACCCTTCATTGAAGAAAAAGACATATCAGAAACAGTAGTATGCACGTAGCATCATCAGGTGCAACAGAGTCAAGGAAACTGGGAAAATAGAGTGCTGTCCTTACGGGAAACAGGGAATGAGGCAATGTAGTCAAGTTAGCTGTGGGAGCCATTGAGCTTCTAGCGAATATTCATTGGTAGCCTATCAGCAGAAATGGAGGCAGAAAAGTCAAGGTAAGGAAAGGAAGAGTCAGAGATAGACCAGGGAAATGTGGGAAACGTGCAAAGGTGATGACATTTTCTAGTTCAGTGTGAAAGCAGGAAATGGCACTAATTAGGTCATCAAATTGCTTGAAAGAGAGATGAGGAACGTGTCCCAAATAGGGATGGAATAAGGAATGTTTCATAAACCCCACAAAAAGGAAAGCATTTGGATACCCTTTTTGAAAAATAAATTTAGAGTACCAATTCATTTTTTTCCAATTAAGGGACAATTTAGCCTGGCCAATCCATCTACCCTGCACATTTTTGTGCCCAAACCCACACAAACACAGGGAGAATGTGCAAACTCCACACGGACAGTGACCCAGAGCCGGGATCGAACCTGGTGCCGTGAGGCAGCTGTGCTAACCACTATGCCACCGTGCTGCCCTGCATTTGGATACCTTTAGCAAATTTAGTACAAGAGTCGGCAGGTCATGTTACAGTTGTATAGGACTTTGGTTAGGCCACATTTGGAATACTGCGTGCAGTTCTGGTCGCCACATTACCAGAAGGATGTGGATGCTTTAGAGAGGGTGCAGGGGAGGTTCACCAGGATGTTGCCTGGTATGGAGGGTGCTAGCTATGAAGAAAGGTTGAGTAGATTAGGATTGTTTTTGTGGAAAGACAGAGGTTGAGGGGGGACCTGATTGAGATCTACAAAATTATGAGAGGTATGGACAGGGTGGATAGCAACAAGCTTTTTCCAAGAGTGGGGGTGTCAATTACAAGGGGTCACGATTTCAAGGTGAGAGGTGGAAAGTTTAAGGGAGATGTGCGTGGAAAGCTTTTCCTGCAGAGGGTGGTGGGCGCCTGGAATGCTTTGCCAGCGGAGGTGGTAGAGGCGGGCACGATAGCATCATTTAGGATGCATCTAGACAGATATATGAACGGGCGGGGAACAGAGGGAAGTAGATCCTAGGAAAATAGGTGACAGGTTTAGATAAAGGATCTGGATCGGCGCAGGCTGGGAGGACTGAAGGGCCTGTTCCTGTGCTGCAATTTTCTTTGTTCTTTACACCTCTTCTAGAAGGAAATGAATGGATTTGGAAGGCTATTCAACATGAGAACAAATTCGCTCAGGTAGAGAAGTGTGGTGGTGGATGGAACAAAAACAGAAAATACTGGATAATCTCAGTACGTCTGACAGCATCTGTGGAGAGAGAAGTGAGCTAACATTTTGAGTCTGGGTGACTCTTTGTCAAAGCTAGAGAGAACTGGAAATAGGATCAGATTTATACTGTAGTGGGGGGGGGGGTGGAGAGGTGGAGCTTGATAGAGGGTCAGCGATAGGTGGAGATTTTGACAAGATGTTGTGGACAGAAAGACAAACGGAATGCAAATGGTGGAGATAATGACTAAGAAGGGTGCTGATAATGGCACATTAAGAGATCAGAATGTGTTAATGGTAGAACAAGGTGAGCAGTGTGTCAAGGACAACCTGAAACAGGGCCCAAGTGGGGTGGGATGGAGGGGAGGGGGGGACAATGGTGAGAGGAAAACAGATCGATGGAAGAAATGAAAATAAATTGATAGAAATAAAAATGGGGTGAAGGTAGTGGAGAGAATTCACAGTAGGAAGTTGTTGTTCTCAATGTTAACTCCAGAAGGCTGTAACATGCCTAATCGGAAGATGAGGTGCTAATCCTCCAGTTTGCGTTGGCTTCATTGGAACACTGCAGCGGGCCAAGGATGGGCATATGTACATGAGAGCAGGATGGTGAGTTGGAATGGCAAGCGACTGGGAAGTCTGGGTCCTACTTGCAGATGACCGGTTCTGTGATCACCCAGTCTATGTTTAGCCCCTCCAATGTAGATTGACCACATTGGGAGCAGCGAATGCAATAGGCTGCATCACCTGGAAAGAGTTTTTAGGATGGTGAGCAGGGAGGAAGGAAAAGGGCAGCTGTTTCACCTTCTCCGATTGCATGGGATGGTGCCGTGGGAAGAGGGTGGGGTGTTGGGAGTGATGGGGAAGTGGACCAGGGAATCCAGCGGGGAACGGTCCATGTGGAATGCTGACAAGGGGAGTGAGGCGAAGATGTACTTGGTCCATCATGCTGGAGTTGGCAGAACTGGTGGAGGATGATTCTTTGAATGCGGAGGTTGGTGGGGTGAAAAGTGAGGACAAGAAGAACCCTATCCTGGTTCTGGGAGGGAGGGGAAGGGGTGAGAGCAGTAGTGCAGGAGGTGGGTCGGACAAGGCTGAGAGCTCTGTCGACCACAGTGGGTAGGAAATCATGATTAAGGAAGAATTAAGATATATCAGCAGCACCGTTTTGGAAAGTGGCATCATTGGAACTGACGCGTCATAGAATCATAGAATTTACAGTACAGAAGGAGGCCATTCAGCCCATCGAGTCTGCACCAGCCCTCGGTGGTGAAGGAACTGGGAGAATGGGATGAAGTGTGAAGAGCTGTAATCGAGCAAACTGTGGGAGTCGGTGGGTTTGTAATGGATACCAGTGGGCGGTCTATCCTCAGAAATCGGGATTTGGAGGTCAAGGAAGGGAAGGGATCACAGATGGACCATGTAAAGTGATAGAGGGGTGGAAATTGGAAGCAAAATTAGTACATTTTTCCAGGTCCAGATGGAAACCAATGGAGTCCGCTTGTGCATCTGGTCAAGGAAGGTGGGCAGCCCTCAAACTATTCTGGTGGAGGATGGAGGTACTGCGAGATTGCATGTCTATGATGAAGATGACACGGTTAACACTAGGAAATTGGAGACTGTTAAAATGACTGTGGGCACTGAAAGAGTCATGGATGTAGCTGGAGAAAGACTCGACTGGGGTGGATAAGATAGAGTTAGATAGAAAGAAACCAATTCAGTGGTGCAGGAACAGGCTGAAATGATCGATCCATCAAGGCAGTCTTATTGTGGATCTTGGGAAGGAAGAAGAAGCAAACTATTCAGTGTTGGGAGTCTATGAGTTTGAAGGCCATGAGAGAAGATGACTATGAGGTTGGAGGGAATAGGATGAAGATTACCATGAAGATAGAGGCCATTTAAGGAAGTTCCTAGTTCTGATGAAAAGTCATCGACCTGAAACCTTAACTTTGTTTCTCTCTTCACCGATACTGCCTGACCTGCTGAGCAATTCCAGCATCTTCACTTTCCACTTCAGATTTCCAGTAGCTGCAGTATTCTGCCTTAGTAGGCAGAGGCGGAGTTGATTGGATGACGATCAAAATGTTCCAAATTATAAATTAAAGTTATATTTCTTTTTTCCAATGATTAATGAGATAGTAAATAGAAAACCTAAATTAAAGACTATTCTCTTAAAAACACGTTGAGAGGTTGGCATTTTTCATGTACCAGATTGCTAGGTTAGGAATGCCCCATTAGATAAAGTGGTGGAAGTGGAACCTAATAAATTTTTCAAAAGGCAAGTGGAGAAATACTTGAAAAATTTCAAGGCAATGGAGAAAAGGCAGGGGAAAAGGATTAAGTGAATTGGTCCAATGATGGTAAAATTACTTCATTGAATCCCTACAGTGCATTGGAGGCCATTCAGCCCATCAGGTTGCCACCGACCCTCTGAAAGAGCTCCCCACCTAGGCCCACTGCCCCAACCGGTCCCCGCAATCCCACCAAACCGGCACATCTTTGGACTATGAGAGGAAACCGGGGCACGCAGAGGAAATCCACACAGACATGAGGAGAATGTGCAAACTCCACACAGTCACCCAAGGCCGGAATTGAACCGGGTTCTTGGCGCTGTGAGGCAGCAGAGCTAACCACTGTGCCACCTTGCCTTAATTTCATAATTGGAATATCAGAAAATCATCCGACAGAGATTTCTATTTCATGGTGATAAACAACATAAGAAACATTTTTATAACTAGTAACTTAACTGTGGTGTTGCTCACAAGTCAGTACCTACAATATTCAGGATCTAGCTCAATAGGCCACTTGTGGCTAAAGCTTACTGCTACATTCCTTCTGTCCATATAGGAAATGAATGAAAAATCCTGACAGAAATTTACAACGTGACCAAACATCATGAAAGTAGGAATTATAATGCATGGACATGTAGCGTGTGCCCTACCTAAAATTATTAATAATACTGATAATCAGTGCTGTAAGGGCAAAGGAGTGAAAATTTCTACAAGAAATAGAAGACCTACCGTCAACAAACAGATTGGCTGTAGAAGCTTGTCCTTCCACCTCCACTGTGTATTCGGCCATATCTTCCGGTGTTGCATTCTTCACAATGAGAGAAAGAGTTTTCCCAACTTTCTTAATTTCAGTTTTTGCAGTGGGTTCCATTGGAATCTCCTCCTCACCCTTGAACCACTTAATATTTGGCGTGTCTTTTGCAATTTCACATTCAAAAACGGCATTTTCTTTTTGTTTGACCCGCTGGTCCCGAACAGGTTTAACAAACCACTTCCTTACAATCTCTGCAAGGGATAAAAATATATAAACTAAAACCAGTCCTCTTCATTGCTGTTTCAAATATATAAAAATATTTGGATATACTAACCTTGCACATTCACTTTTCCTTCACATCTTATGTTAGCAGTCTCAACAGAATACACTCCAGCATCAAAAAAATCTGAACTTGGAATTGTAATCGAACGCTGTAGCCCAATGACACTAATCGTGTATCTGTCAGACGTGGTTTCAAGAGGTTCACCATCCTTCTTCCAAATCACCTCTTTGTCTTTGGTCAGCTCACAGGTCATATACAGGGGCTGTCCTTTGAAGATGGTTGTTTCCTCTTCCAGTGTTTTGAAGAATGCCACTGGCACTTCTAAAATGTTTTGGGAAAATATCAATTAATTTTCCATAATAAACCAAAGTTTTCATTTTATGCAAAATGCTCAAAAGCCTTTCATAACATTTAAAAGATCCAAGTCTACATTGAACTGATGAAGTATTGTGCAATAACATGGTAACATTGTATATGACCATTTGAGCTTCTTAGATTGTGACAAGAACAATTCAGTAGGATTCCTAAGTTGCACAATTTTAAAATAATGCGCAGTCTTGCTCTTGGTTTGCGCTGTGAAATATCTCAAACAGCAATGCTAAATACCTTCGACAATTAGTTTTGCTGTGGATGTCTTTTCTTGCTTGCCGAGGCGACCTACACAGCTATATTCACCAGTATCTGAAAGCTGCACATCAATGATTTGTAACTTTCTATCTTTGCCATCGGAGGTAAATCTGTATTTAGGACTTTCTCTCACAGTGCTCCCATCCTTCATCCATGATGTTAATGCTGTAGACGGGGAGATCTGGCATTCAAAGTTGGCAGCAGACCCTATAGACTCCGCTTCCTCCAGCACAATATCTTGTAGCTCTTTGACAAATTTCAGTGGGACTGCTTTGAGCTGGAATCCTGCAAAAGGTGGCTCCTCTGAGGGTGGCCTTCCCGAACCTGGTCTAAGTGGTTTCTTGTCCCCTTCTCCAGGTGATGGAGTTTTTCTCGCTAAAATTTAGAGTTGAACATAAATACATTGGATTTTATTTGTTGCTTTTTTTAGCATGCTTCTGAAGATGGTTTGATGCGAACCAGACACTTAGATGCCACGTGCCATTTTCAGTCGGTAAAGTAACGACAGCGATGCAAGCAGAGCAATGAAACTGCCTAAGAGACCAAACTCTGCAAACTTGGTTTTAGTTCTTCTCGGCGGTAAATTGGTGCATTGAAGCTCATCCTTCAAAGTCTATACATTTCATCATGCGATTCAGGTTGTAAGATTTACATAATATCCAGCCACTAGAATTTCAGCACAGATATATTCGCCATTCATCAAGGAGCATCAGCGATTCATAATCACAGTCAGCAGGCAACACAATTATATTCAAGTAGAAACAATTCGGTACAGCCAAAACACGAATTGCGTGCAAATAGAAAAAGAAATGCATGCATTAAAGTATTAGATTCTTGTTAGGTGACCATGCCAGGGAAACATAGCATATGTTTCTTCATTTAGTTTTCATGCTAAGTTCTCCTCCGCCAACATCAGTTGTGGCCAATATTCAAGTGCAGTACACAAATTGATTACTTGCGGTCAGGTAAATAGGATTATTTAAATTATAACTCTTTGGAGGTGCAAGCACAAAAAGAGAGGACAGTTCCATGCAAATGTAAATAATGCAATATTCATCTATGCTCTGCTATCCAGTCTGCAAAGCCAACAATATTTTTTGTAATTGGGAGACCATGCAAATTGAAATTACATATTAAATTCGAAAATAACTGAAATGTATCATAGTGCTTAATGGAGGTTTTCACTAATGTATGAATGAAATTTAAATAGAGTTCTGTTTAACAGCAATATAATTCATTAATTCATCTAAATTGATGTGTTATGTTGGAATATTATTACATGTGTTGACATCTAAATGTTCAGTAGTGCTCGCGGAACAAGTATATATGTGTACAATCATGCATGGATTCATAACTGTGACTATGTGCTTGATATTCCCTCTCACCTCTTAGTATGCCTCTACCCCTGCCGGCTTCATCAGTTGGTGCCTTAGCATCTGTAGTGAGATAGTAACATAATTATCGGCATGTCATGACTATCCTTCCAAATTATTGTATGTTAAACTGCTTCGGTAATAGCCCAAGGGTGGAAACAATGAGGTAGGAAAGTGTATGAAATTTAGAGGCAAAATTATATTTATATATTGATTATCTATAACACAGGCAAAAAGATAAATGACAAATGGCACTACCATTTGTTTAATACACTAAACAAAGACTTACTCATGCGGCCAGCGGAGATTTAAAATGAAGAAAAAGACATATTAGTTTTGAATGAAAAATGTGAAACCAGGCAATTTGAAAGTTTTGCAGAAGCCTGTACCTTCAATGTTGTGTATGAAAAATGATTTTAATTCACCCATAGCTCTGTTAATAGCAAACAACAAAGCCAATTAAGACAATTTTTCTTTGGGAAGCATAGGACTACATGGACCAAACACAAGCAGCAGACATGAATTTTAGACTGAACACTTTTGACAATGACGATACGTCGTGCACATAAACACAAGCTGCATTGCCAGGACAAACAAAGATGTTTGACAAAGGTGAACACACACAAAAATAAAGAACACAGATCCATTTTCTAAAGCACAAGATACGAACAATCAGTTTGATAGATGTGCAGCAGCCACCTCACCTCGTCGTTTGTAAGGCTTTGAAGGAGTCTCAACTGCACCCTCAAACTCTTCGTCATCTTCATGCTCCCAATCAACAGATGAGCCATATTCCTCCTCCTCTTCCGTCAGCTCTGATCCCCAGTCACCTTTGTCCCGTAATTCCTCTATTGATATTTCTTCTGATTCTACATCGTAGTCTTCTTCTGTTGAGATGCTTTCGGAGGGAACTTTTTTGACTTGTGTTAGTTCCAATTCTTTTTCAGAAACTGATGCAACCCCTTTTCCTGCTTTAAGATGTGCAACATCTCTAGGCGTCAGTACCTTTTTCACCGGTATTTTCTGTGGCTTTTCTTCCACCGCATGTTCTTTTGAAGGAATCTTTGCCAGCTGTATATGATCCTTTTCTTCTTCTGATACTGGCACCTTTCCCTTTCCAATTTTAAGATGTGCACTGGCAGGTATATCTCTGGGTGTCACTACCCTCTTTACCAGTATTTTCTGTGGCTTTTCTTCCACCGCATATTCCTTTGAAGGAATCTTCGCCAGCTGTATATGATCCTTTTCTTCTTCTGATACTGGCACTTTTCCCTTTCCAATTTTAAGATGTGCACTGGCAGGTATATCTCTGGGTGTCAGTGCCTTCTTTACCGGTATTTTCTGTGGCTTTTCTTCCACTGCAAATTCTTTTGAAGGAATCTTCGCCAGCTGTATATGATCCTTTTCTTCTTCTGATACTGGCACTTTTCCCTTTCCAATTTTAAGATGCGCACTATCAGGTATATCTCTGGGTGTCAGTGCCTTCTTTACAGGTATCTTCTGTGGCTTTTCTTCTGCTACAACCTCTTTTGAAAGAATCTTCTTCATCTGTGCTTGATCTTTTTCTTCAGACACTGGCACTTTTCCCTTTCCAAATTTAAGATGTGCACTATCAGGTAAAGCTCTGGGTGTCACTACCTTCTTTACTGGTATTTTCTGTGGCTTTTCTTCTATTACAATTTCCTTTGAAGGAACCTTCTTCAGCTCTATGTGATCCTTCTGTTCTTCCAAAAGAGGCATTTTTCCTTTTTCAATAGTTAACTGTGTTTCATCAAATTTCGCTGTCGGGATATTTTCAGGAACTTTCTGTATTTTCTGTGATTCCTTTGCTTCAAATATAATTTCTTTTGAGGGGAATTTTTCTAACTGCACTTGTTCAAATGCTTTCTCCTTATCCATTTTAGAAGGGATAATTTGTGTTTTCTCTTTATACACCATTACATCCTTTTCAGGTAGTTTGTGAATCTTTGGCGGTTCTTTCGCTTCAAGTGCATTTTCTTTTGAGGGAACTTTTTTCAGGAAAGCTGTTTCTTGTTCTTCTTTTGAAACCAGGACTTTCCCTTTTACAATCTTTAAAGGTGTCTCATGAAGTTTTTCTTTTGAGGGTATCATTTTAGTTTCACGTGTTGCTTTGGAAATATCAGCAGCCTTTTCTGCAGTAACCTCTGATACCATTTCTGAAGCAGGCTCTTCCAAAGCAATCTCCCTGGGTATTCTTTCAAATGGATCCACTTCAATACTTTTGGGTGCCTCTTCTTCAAGAGGTGGTGCAATCCTGGGCTTTTCATGAATAATTTTAGGACGGTCAACTTTCCTGAGACTAGGATATTCCTTTTCCTCCTCAAATTTAGGAGATGTACTCCCTTTTCTCAGTGCCAAATGCTTGTCTTCATCTTCTGGTACTATAGGGCTTTTAGTAGGTTTTTTCAATGGAATGATTTTCTCCTTATCCTTCTCTGCATCAGCAACAATAGCCCGCTTTAAAGATATATTTTCTCGGTCTCCTACTTTCATAGGATCTGGTTCTGTTCTAGTTAAAAGCACAGTCTTTTCAAGTTCTTTTTCAATTTTAGGCACTCCACCAACTTTTTCCAATATTATTTGCTTTTTTCTATCTTCCTCATCGCTGGGCAGTTTCTTTGATATTATGCGTTTTTCTTTTAATGCTTCTTTTTTAGGGACTGTATCATGCTTTCTTAATAGTACCATTTCTGCTTCTTCCGCTTGTTTAGGGATCTTATCAGGTTTCTGAAATGGTGTACCTGGCTCCTCTTCCATTTCTTTGGATTGTACTTTAGTAACCTTCCTTGATAATATTTTGTATGTATCATCTTGTTCAATAGAAATTTTATCTAATTTCTTTAATGATAAACTTTTCCCAGTATCTTCCTTTATTTTAGAAATCTCACCAACACGCTGTAATATTATTTCTCGTTCTGTTTCTTTCATTTTTAAGATTACATCTGGTTTCTTTAGTGATACATGTTCTTCATCTTCCATTTCCTCAGGACCTCTAGCATGTTTCCTAACTTTTACCCCTATGTCTTCTTCTTTAGGAGAGCTATCAACCTTCTTTAATATAATACCCTCATCTTCATCTTTCGCTTCCTTGGGAACCTTACTAATTTTCTTCAGTACAGGAATTTCTATATCTTCTACTTCCTTTGGAATTTTGACTGTAGGTTTTAGTTTCAAAGATGGCTTGGATTGTTCTGCAGCTATAAAGGTTTCATACATAATTTAGTGACACATCGTAAAGGACTTTTTTTGCAATTCCATAAAAGAACAGTCTAACATTTAAACAAAACCAAACAATGTCTTAATCTCCAAACTACATTGGTGTTCACCAAATTAAACACACTGTAAAACGAACCCGTAGACGGAAAAATTTCCAAATAAACACATTAACAGAAGGTACCACAACAGACAAGATACATGAATTGTACTTTTTAAATAGACTGAAGAGACAATTTGGAACAGCCGATACACATTTAGAAACCTGAGGACTTAACTTCACATTTAACATTCAGGAAAAGAAACTGAAATTGTATGTCAACATAGTATATAGTTAGGTATTTTAAAATTTACCATTGTAAATTAAGATTCAAGCTTTTAATAAATTGTACCTTTAATGGGTTTCTTGACTGGTCCTGGGGCAGAAACAGGAAGCGTAGTAACAGGTACTTCTTCAGTTTCAGGCACTTTAAAAACAATTCAGAGATTTTGTCACCATTAAAGTCATATCTTCAAAACCACAATTATATGGGATGTTGCCTCTCAAAATGTCAAAAATATTTTAAATGCTTAGGAAATTATTCCATGGTTCAGTAGCGACAGTGCTTTGAATTATTAGAATTCAGCATCTGTCTAGTTTTGACAAGCATTTGCTTTCCAACTTTCCATTTGATGCTGAATTTGCCAGCTCATCCTGGTCATCAGTGAGAGAGAAGAAAAACTTGGGAGGTGTTACTTTCTGTAGGGTTTAGACATGCCACAAGATTGGTCTTGGTAGAGTCCTTGGACAGTTAAAACTCATGTTTATTCTTTACTCTTGAGTAGGGATGAACAGGAGAATTAGAAAAATAAAACTGGAAATATTATTCTCATTGAAATTGCTTAACATGTTAAATATTATTCATAACTATAAAACCAAAAGAACTAATTGGATAGATCGGGGGTTTGAATTTCATTTTTCATAGATAAATCTTATATGCAGCCAGCATATTTTCCTTTCACTGTAAGTACTGCTTTACTAATTTGACTGTAAGAACTATACCTGGGTGACAACATTAAAACAAGGGACAGTTGAAATATAATCAAAAGCAAGCATGTATAATTAAGCAATGAAATAATGAACCACAAGAAAGATGAACTGCAGATGCGGAGATGTGATGGAAGTGAAAGGTATTGAAATGCAGAATGGAATGGTTCATGGATTTTGCACCAGTGACACAAGCCAATGAGTGACATAGATTTGTATACCTTCCAAATCTTGTTTCACTGGATCACAGACTAGAACATCACCTTTAGGTTCAGTCTTCTTGGTAATTGTAGTCACTTCAAAAAATATTTTGTTTAAATATTTAGTGTGCATTTACATGATCTAAATGTCTGACAATATCAACAACAGAAAACTGAATATGTGTAATACTGAAAGAACAACAAACATAATTCTTCAACTTTGTTTAAAAAGTTTAACAAAGAACTTTGAGTGTTAATTATTCCGTATCATATTTTCATTTGTACACAATGGCAAATGAAAGATGGTAGCCTCATGAAAAAGACTCTGAGCAACTCAGCAAGCCAATACCCTACCACATAAAATAATCTTAAGAGGACAGAATATTTCTAATACTCCTTTATTTTACACTGCATAGTTTTAGCTGATTAGTCTCCAGCCTTGGCTCTTGAAAACTAGGGTTTACATTTTCTGCACTCAGGTAAATGGAGCATGTCCCGATTGGGGACTCCATCCAGCAAATATTAACTGTCACTTATATGAACTTTTACTTAGCTAGTTTGCCAAAGTTTAAGTTTGGTGGGGAATTTCTAAAAATTACTGCATTCACAAATTCTTCCACTCCTCAATAAACATGAGAAGACAGGAAACATAGGGCCAGTGTAACTAAAGAACATCTGAAATGTAGATGTCAATATTGGAGATAACAGTATTGTGAGTAAACAGAGCGCCTCGCAGAGAACATATATAAAAATCAAAACTTCATGGACATTTCCACTGGCTGTGAGATGCTGCAGCCATTTTAGATTAGAATATAATCTTCTAAAAAAATCAGTTCTATACCTTTCTCAGAAATTAATTTCTTTTTTTCAGGAAGTGTGACTTCAACAATTTCTTCATGGAAAATCTTCTCACCAGCCTCAATAATTCTCTTGCGTAAAATAATCTTGTCAAGCTGAGCAGATTCTTCACGCAAACCCATTTCATTGGACTCAACACTTTTCTCATATAAAGTCACCTCGTCAGGTTCAACAATTGCCTCATGTAAAATCTCCTCATCTGCCTCAACAATTTCCTCAGGTAAAATTATATTGCCATCCTGCACAGTTTCTTCAGAAAATGTCATCTCATAGGACTCGACAATTTCCTCAGGTAAAATTATATTGTCATCCTGTACAGTTTCCTCATATATCATCTCATCAGACTCGACACTTTCCTCATATATCATCTCATCAGCCTCAACAAGTTCCTCAGATAAAATTCTCTCATCAGGTTGAATTGTTTCTTCACGTAAAATCATCTCATCGCGCTCAATAATTTCCTTGGGCTTGTCAGCTTCAATAGTCTCTTCATATAAAATCTTCTTGAAAGCTTCAGATTTTTGAAGAAAAAGTTTTAGAATTTTAGATAATGGTCAGAAATGTAGAAGTTTTGGTTTGAAGAAAGTATAAGATGACACAAATGTTACCACATAAAATACCAAAACATTGCTACAGACACAGGTACAAAAATCAGGGTGTAAAGATAAAGCCACAGAAGATTATCACCAAAACAATCCATATAAAACAATGAAAAAACAAGAAACAGAGAAGATATTACTTGTTATTGGAAAAGGCCCATGGAGCATTAAAGCTACTATTAGTAATACATGTGAGAAGACCACATAGATGAAAGTACCATCACTTCTGTACCTTTTACTGGAGTAATTTCCTTGCTTTCTGCAAATGTGATTGGAACAACTTTTTCAGGCACAGGTTTCTTGGTAATCTCAGGCACTTTAAAGACATTATTAAAACTGCTGTAAGCCGCAATAAAGTTTTTTTCTTCTTGAAGAGCAAAACAAGTTCATTAAAGAACCCACAATTTAAAAAAATTATAAGAGCAATTTTCAGGTAACAAAATTGTATAGCATGAACAATATGGAAACAAGCCATTCAGCCAGAGTTCATGTCCCAGCCTCTTTTCACCCTATTTCATTCAACACCATCTGCATAAATTTCTATATCTTTTTTCTTCAGGTACTTACTAGCTGTCCTTTTCAATATCCTGTGCTATTCAAATATTGCATGTGGGGCAAGTTCGACATCCTAATCACTCTCCGAGCAAAGATATTTCTCTTGAATTCCTCATTGGATTCATTCATGATTATGTCTTGTTTGTGTCCTTTAGTTTTGGACTCTCTCACAAGTTGAAAAGTTTTCACTACAACTACATCATCAATCCCCTTCATAATTATAAAGTCCTCTATTAGGTAATTGTTCAACCTCTTCTTTTCTAGGGAAAACAGCTCTGGCCTGCTCATTTTTTTCTGATAGGTATTACCTCTCAGTTCTGGCATCATCCTTGGTATTTTTTTTGCATTCTCTATTCTTTAGTAATTTGGAGACTGGAACTGTGCACAGTACTCTAAGGGTGTTTAAGCAAAGTTCAATGCAAGTTTAGCTTAATCGATCTGCTTTTCAATTCAATTCCTTTAGAAATGAAACCCAGTGGTTTGTTTGTATTTTTATGGCCTCGAATACGGTAGCCAACTAACTAATAATTATTTCATTATCGTTAGGGACAAACTTTCCATTGTTGCAGGCAGATTATCTCGGCCAGTAATATAAAACAAGAGCAAAATACTGTGGACGTTAGATGTCGGAAATAAAATCAGAAGATGCTGGAAAAACCCACTCTCACCTCTCTCACTTATTGATGCCAACAGAAAGAGAGCAAGGCCCAAAAGTGAAGCAGTCCTGTCCATTATTTGAACAAGCCCAGAAAAGAGCAAAGATATTGCACACAATGAAAGTGCACATACAGAAGCATCACAAAAGACACCTGCATCCTCCATCAGCCGAGAGGCACACACCTTGGTGGATATTAGATTTAGTTTAGGAACAATATTAGATTCTGGTGGTCACTGAACGGACATGTGTCCACAGCGGGAGGAGGCAGGATCAGCAAGGCTTTCTGGCACTTGGGAGTGCTGGAGAAGAGGCACCTGCGAGATTCAATCTGAAGACAGGCCTCTGGAATTGGCACTCAAAGAGATGCTGGAGAGACAGCAAGAGATGGAGGAAAGTCAGGTAGAGATGTGGGAGGCCCACAACAGAGTCTCACACAAGGTGGAGCGGTCCCTCAGCCTGCCAGCTGATGAAGTGGTGCCGACCTGTGCATGCTTGGAGGGCTCCATGGAGAACCTTGCCAACAGATTTTGCCAGAAATGCATGTGGGCCTGTACTCCATCGATGTAGCCATCAATAAGCTTCTGTAGTGGCTACATGAGAAGGGGACAGACACCTCAACCTCACTCCAGGTGGCCCGTCCCCTCAATGAGTCAGGCAGGGTTCCTTGGCACACAAAGGGAGGAGGAGCAACAGTTGGATACACCTGGGACCTCCACTCAGGACTGACAGTGCCTGACCGTTTCAAATCACCTTTGCTTCTGACCCATTCAGCCTTGTCCTCTGTGACCCTAGAGGAAACAGCTGCTCCATAGCAGGATGACCAAAGTAAGCCGAGGTCCTCCAGACCTCGGGTCTCCAGAGGATGGCCACCAAGACCATCCAAAACAACAGGGTCAACTGGCTAGCAGGCTGCCACCATCCACACTAAGGTGTCGGGGAACAATTAGAAGAAGTGTTAGGGAAAGGAAAATTAAGAAGTTCAGATTTCAGAAGTGGGGCATTGGTGTACTGCGATGGTTACACACAGCACACTTTGAAAAATATAGTTCACTTGCATTGTAATCATGTCTGATGTGGTGTATTTGCGATAGTCCTTAAACTTGTGCATCAACCTTCCAACATCTTCCAGAATTAGGCATGGGTAGAGAAAAATGTCTTTTCCTGCACACGTGAAGCGTTTGCTCTTCACACTTTCATCTGTCCCAGGACCCTAGCATTGTCAGTGCCACATGCTGGAGTCCCCTTCAGTTGTCCGGTTGAGCTGACTTGCATCTAGCTCACTCCCGACCAGATAACCCCAATGCAGCATCTTGTGTACTCCGCCATGAGTCTCTGCATAATAGTTGGCAGCCATGATTGTAGTCATCTTCAAAGTTGAGTCTAATACCTTAATCCCTCCCTCTGTCACCGACATCCTCCCTCCTGTTACAACTGAACGCCCAGGAATCACTCCCATGGTCACCCTTAAACCCTCCCGCTTTGCTTCTGTACAGGCCAAGGTGGAGGTTCCCTACCTTCCTGAATATCCCCTATGGTATGACTGACATACCTTTCTCATCCTGCCGACCCCAAAATCCACATCCACCTTCTGGAAGGAGTTGCTGCACCGAGAACAATCCCCTCCTTGAATCTGCACGGAGAAGATTCACGTGGTTGATGCTCTCCCACCCACTGCTGCACGTGGTGTTGCAGGGTCCAATTGCTGGAGGCCTCCACCTTCTCTTCAGATCTCGGCTAGCTGCCCCAGGCCTTCTTCAGGTAAGTGCTGACATGTACATGCTATATTGGTCCAGACGTGTTCTGGGCGGGCGACATTTCCTGCTGGCAGCACCACAGATCTGGGGGGGGGGGTCAGGGGGAGAGGACGGAGCGAGTCCAATCGTGCCTTCATCTTGATCAAGTTAGTGGGATGCAAATCAGTTTCATGCCGGCCTCTGGCAGGACTTTTAATGGGCGAGAGTCGAAGATCCCACCATCATTTTACACTGCTGGAAAAAAAACTCCTGCTGCATTGTCTCCACCCCCCCTGCACCCTGCCTGTTGTTGGGGGACCAGAACATTCTGCCCAGAGTAAATATTTTTAGGACGTATCATCAAGATCTCAAATCGTTACTCTGTTTCTCTCTCCACGGATGCTGTCTGACCTGCTGAGATTTTCCAGCATTTTCTGTTTTTATCATTAATATAAAACAGTTTGTTTTGACCAACCAAGTGTCCAAAAATCAAATTGTAATGTAACAACTGTTTCTTGGCAACATAGGTTTAGACTGATTTCAGTCTTGAGGCAGGATTTACCAAGCAACCGGTCATGAAACCGGGAGGCAATCCGCCATTGGACTGTGGCAAGATCTTCCGGTTCTGCCGTGGTCAACGGGATTTCCCATTAAATGCAACCCTCACTGCCAGGAAACCCACGGCGGGGAGTGCTGTTGCCGGGACCAGAAGATTCCACCAACCTGAACGGCCAGAAAATCTTACTGTTGGTGTCCAGATTGATGCTAAGTTGAATTTCCAAACCACATCTTCTCAATTACAAACTGCACTTAATTTCACCTCCACAATTCTAAGGTAGAAGAGCCAGCTCAATGGGGAACAAATCCTGATGCATGACTTTCAAACTCAACTACTCCAAAATTCTCTTTATTGATCTTCCATTTTCCACCCTCTATGGCTGCTAATTGTACAAAACTATGCTGCAAATCTTCTGTGCGTACAAATACTCACTTTCCCAGGACTTCTACCCTCATTGTTTACAATGCGTTGAATTTAAAATCTTAACTGGGTGAATTACTTCACAGCTTCTCCTACTCTGTACCTCAGCCCAAACCTTGATTGACATATAATGAAGTTTCAGCTGAGTGCCTGTCTCAGTAATGGCAATTGACGAAGAAACACTCTTGAGGAGCTTCAGCCCCCACGTTTGTCATCAAAGCTCTCCATGATCTCACCCCACCTACCTAATTCATTTCAGCCTTCTATTCTTCCCAACTAGTGGCCCAATTCTTCAGATTCCAACATTATTTTACATCTGTTCCTCCCCTCACCCAGCCAGATCCAGAATGTTTAGCTGCCAAAATCCTACTGTCTGGAGTTCCCTCCATACACCTCTTACACTCTTATCTCTTCCAATCAAAACATCCTCAAATCCCATCATTACAACCATCTTTTTGTTCATTCCCTTCCGCTGCTCCCCTTATGGCTCAGTGGCTATTTTCCTGACTCCTATTTGAATGTGGCTTCAAACATTTCAGACCTTTAAAGATGTCTTACAGATGCTTGTTGTTGCTCAAAATTGTACATTTGAGTTCATTTAATCAATAGTACAGAGACTTACAACACATTAAAATATTCTTCAAAACACAACAATACAGTAACATAACAACAGACAGGCCAATACGTAAAATACAAAACTACAAGGATCAAAGCTATATAAATAGAAGAGCCAGCATAGCACTGGGACACAAAAAAAATTAAAAAGACAGCAGTCCACAAATATACCTTTAAGAGAAGAAATTTTTTCTCTTTCTTCATAATAAACTTCTGTAATTTCTTCATGTATGTGACGTTTCATAACCTCAGGGACTTTAATAATAATAGATAGCTTTAGACGGTACAGAAGTTACCAGCATCGAATATTAAAGATACACAATATTGACAGTTAGAACCAATACTTGTTTGACATGATACAGGTGAATATAGTTGAACAGAATGGCACCAGATAATAACTTTCACTTCCAGGCCTTCATTACATGTAACTCATCAGTCTCCAGGCTGATCCAGCTGGCTGGTTGGCTGGCATAGGAGGCCACCAGCGAGGATAGTCCACATCACCAGGGAAGGTTGATTAGGCAACAGTTGGGGTGTGGGGAAGGCAAACCACTTGGGACAAAATTCAGGGAGGGGATAGTTTTCTGATGAGGTCTGGAGGAGCATTTCCATATCAGAGCATGGTCTGCAAGTTTAAAGCTGGATCTCTCTGCCTTCGGGTCAACTAACCCCGGGTTAAAATGCATTCCCGCTTAATGCCGTAGCACCCCAGGTATAACTCGCTATCCTCGTTTTATCTGCCCCCTCATCCAGGTTCTGTCCCCAAGCTACCAGTTAACAATATTCATATGTCAGATGACTTTGGAAGGGCCAAACTGTTATTTGGAATGCACTTAAACTGTATACTGCTGAACAGAGCAACTCAACACATCTATGCTCAATGCTATTTCATGGCTGTACTTCAATCGAGGCAGAATAAGCAAAGTGCTGGATGCTGTGGTATTGATCTGAGACATTAGACAAATATTCACAGCACAGTATGTTGTCATCAAAGTTTAAACCTCTTCAAAGTGGCTAGATATATTACTTATAATGAATAATTATAATTATTTGCTATAGCAGATATTGTATAGCTTGTGATAAGGGTAAAGGAGTTTTATGATAAGTGGTTCATATGCAAAGATCTTTGGAGATGGTAGGACACATTGAGAGAGTAATTAGTACAGCATTTGGGGTCTGGGACTTCATAAATAGCGGTGCTGAATACAAAAGCAGGGATATTATGCTGAACATTTATAAACTTCTGGTCAGGCAACAACTGCAGTATTGTGTCCAATTCTGGTCACCACTCTTCAGGATGGTTGAGAGGATATAGAGGTAATTACCAGAAAGGACCTGGGGATGAGGGAAACTAGTTATAGGGTTAGGTTGGAGAAACCGTGTTTATTCTTGGAGTAATGAGGTTGAGGGAAGATCTGATAGTGGTGTACAAGATTGTGACTGGATTAACGGAAGTAAACAAAGAAAAGCTGTCCCCATGAGTTGATGGTACACGGACTAGGGAACACAGATTTAAGGTTTTGTGATTGAGATAAAGGGGAGATGTAAGGAAGAAAGTGCTCATGCAGCAAGTAGTAATGATATGAAACTTACTGCCTCCGAGGGTGGTGGACATGGGGACGGTGAATGATTTAAAAAGGAAATTGGATAGGGACTTGAGTGAAATAAACTTGCAGGGTTACATGGATAAAGTGGAGGAATGGGACTGACTTGATTGCTTTACAGACAGCCAGCATGGACTCAATGGCCTGCTTCCATGACTCTAAAACAGAACAAACATTTCAAGACTGAGACATAACTGAACTACATCACTAACATTGAAACAAAGGACACCACAATTACACAAGAAGAATTCTGATGAACCAGCTAAGCACTGGTAACGTTCAGCAGAAAAAAGAATGCTCACACTAACACATTTCTTCAAACACCATAATTCATTGGCTGGTTTTGTACCTTTGCTATCTTTTTCTGAAGTGAGTAAGACTCTTCTTGAAACAGTGATGGGTGCACGTTCATCCCTCTTGTCAACTTGAAGTACTTCAAATATTATTTTTAAGACAAATTAAGTATTCAGTAAGACAAAGACAACATAAGTACATTCACAAAATGCACAGAAAACAGAATAAAACAATAAACAAAATTGTGTTGTTTTCTATCATTTACAATATCGCTGACTTTTGTATTTGACTTGGAAAGTTTAAGGGAACATTATAATTTCTTAAACTCAAAGAATTTTTGTTTGAAAAATGTTAAAGCTACCTAAGGTGTCTTTTATGATTTTGTATAATTTAGAAAATCTGACAACCAAAGTTGAGTGATACAGTTAATTAGACATTTTACTTGCAAAATCAAGACCAGATTGATTTAATGAAAAACTGCTGTTCCAATGCAGTTTCCACACCTAATGAGGTTTTTTTTTTAACCCAATTCACGATCCAGCAGTACAGAACTCCCACTTTGTGATATGAAATTGGCAATTTAACTGAGCCAACAAAGTAAGTTTGAGAAATGTTTTAAGAAGTGTAGGAGATAGCTTTATTTTAAGCTTGAACCCAGAGGCGTATTCTTGGTGGGATTTTATCTAAGTGCTTGATGCCAATTACGAGTGTTTGAAATAGACAATATTCAATTCTATAGCACAAATGATCCTCCCTTTAACGAGCACCGAACCACCATTAAAACTATCTTAAGAAAGAAACAGGAGGTTAAAATTATTACATTTATTCCAATCTTCCATTTTGCATTGTTTTTATATTTTCCATTTACGAGATAATTGCAATATAAATTCTACTTTCATGTTTTGAGATCAACTAAATGAACAGTGTATATGTTTTAAGACGAAACATGACAAGACTTTGAAAAGCAACAAAAAGGGAATCACGACTGAAAGACATAACATGTTGTGAACACGTCTGTAATAAAAGAAAATCATATCAAAGGAAGTGATAAAAATATCCAAAAGTAAAAATAAAGAAACTTCGAAGAATAAAGAAATATTTCTTCTGAGAGGTGCTTGCATAAAACATGAAGGAGAATTTAATTTTGGCAGGGACGCAAAATTAAATTAAGTGGTTAATTAATAGGTGTCCAATCCATTAATACCAATATTGTGCTTCCATAGAGTGCCCTGCTCTATTAAATCTTTGTTTTACCTTCTTCAGGTGCAGGCTTCTCAACTGTTCTTGGAACTGGTTCAGCTTCAGCAACTGGCTTCTTAGTAATCTCGGGCACTTTTAAAAACAATTATTTTCAAAATAAGTACCAAAGAAAATTTACACGAAAAGAAACTCACAATGGACACATCACACAACACAGTTAATGTATCAAACAGATTAATATTTTCATACAAACAAATTAGTTTACATTAAAGCAAACATTAGCATTACGTTTTACTGTCAAGAATGAACGTTTCACAGGCTCTTCTATGACAATCATAGAATCCACCTCTTCCCCAGTCTGCTGCTAAAATGTTGCACACCGGTGGTTCATAGGAAAAATAATAATTTGGTCATGTAAATTAAGGTAGCATGTTATTAATTATGTCTGATTGATAGATAACAAATATAGCTTGCAGTTTCTTGCTTGTTTAGATGATTGGAAATAATTAAATAATAGGTTCATTATGTGCATTAAAATCTTGTCAAACAAAACTGTAATTATTCTGTATCACAACACCTTTGAGAGTTCACCTTTAAGAGTCCACCTAACAACGGATTGAGCTGTAATGAACAAGTTTCAGCACAGATATTCTTTTTTTTTTTTAAAGGGGCAATTTAGCGTGGCCAATCCACCTACCCTGCACATCTTTGGGGAGGGGGGATTGTGCAAATTCCACACAGACATTGACCCGGGGCCAAGATCGAACAAGGGTCCTCGGTGCTGTGAGGCAGCAGTGCTAACCATCGTGCCACCATGCCGCCCAGCACAGATTTTCAATACTGGTGAATAATGCAAAGTAAACAGTAGAGTTCTTGCATTTCTTTGCTACCAACTTCACAGATCAAAAATAAACCATACTCCGATGTTGATAGGAGGAACCTACTTACTGCATATCACAAATGATTCTTCATATATTATAGAAGGGCATGATCACTATCCTAGTGCACTAATATACCATGACATAATATGTAACTACTGTTGCCACTCATTTTGACATTTTAGGTTTATTGATTATATTGTATGACAGAGTGGGGTGAAGACAGCCTTTTGCTGAATGGGCAAAGTGTGCAGAGATACGAGTGGAGGTCTACGTCTACACCCTCCAACTTTTCCATCAGCAAAGTTGGAGTATGGGGTTTGCAACAACCTGTTATGAGCTATTGTTTGGTGCTGGTAAGCAGTGATAATATTTGGAGTTACATTTCCCTCTTTTTGACAAATGAAATGCATACTTTTATAACCTAAGTAAAACATTGTTAAGCTAATGCTGGTCAAACAATGTTGTCCACTGAAATTAGTAAAAATGTAAATAATGACTCTGGTCATTCTCAATGCTGACCAATCTGGGCAACTTCCATCAGTTATTCAATGTCAACCATCCCTTCAATTAGCTGATGCAATAACCCTGGCGTATACTTCCATCTCTGGGGACTTAGATTTAGGCCCTCGACTGTCCAAGTGAGATGTAGCAAAAATAATAATACTTATGAAAATTAAATTGAATATTAATCCTTTAACAGGAACAAAGGTTTTGCTTCATACATACAAGTATTGCCAGCGTGAAAAACACCAAAAAGAAATGTACCTTTTTCAGGAAACATCTCCTTTTTAGGTTTCAATGGTTCAGGAATAGGCTTCTTGGGAACCTCTGGCACTTTAAGAAACAGCACAATATTAGGATGCTTATGGTACAATGCTTTTATCATTAATATGTCGATACAAGAAGTTAAAGTAACACAAGCATACTTGGCAGCAGAATTCAACCCAAACGGCATTGTCTATTCTCATGTGCTCATACTGGAGGAGAAACTGTTTAAATTAAGACACGGTGGATCATCTGCCATTGACCTAAGCAAGAGTAATGACAAAGACACATCCAGCCAAGTTGACGCTGCAAATTTCACCTCGCTAACGTCTGGGGACTTGTGTCAAAATTGGGAGAGTTGTCCCACAGATTAATCAAGCTACAGTCTGACATTATAATCATACTCACCAAATTATACCTGACAGTTAATGTTCCAGACCCCAGCATCACCATCCCTGGCTATGTGCAGTCCCATCAGCAGGACAGACCCATCAGAGATGGTGGTGATATGGTGGCATACAATGCAAAAGGAGCTACACTGGGCAATCTCAGCATAGGATCAGGAGTCAATGACGTCTGATGTTTTCAGGCCAAACGTAGCCAAGGACGTTCCTGCTGATTATCACCTATTGTCTTCTCTCAGTTGATGCTATAGTACTCCTTCATAAACCTTTTCGAAGAAATACAAAGGGTAGCAAGAAGACCAATTGTATTCTAGGAGGGCGCTTTCAATGTCTATCAGCAATAATGGCTTAGAAGCATCACTATTGAATGAATGGCCTTTCCTGAAGGTTATAATTGCTGCCGAACTGAGCCTGTGTGTGTGTGCTGTATATCACTATCACAATACTGAATAGAATAATTCAGAACATAGCGAGAAGCTCAAAACTGAGCATCCTTGAGGCACCCTGGGCCATCAACAGCAGCAGTATTGTATTCAACTGAAAACTGCAACCTCAGGTGGAATGTCGGGAAGACGAAGGAACTGATCATCGACTTCAGGAAGTGTAGCACGACACACACTACCGTCTGCATCAATGGCTCCGAAGTGGAGATGGTCGATAGCTTTAAGTCCCTAGGGGTCACCATCATCAACTGTCTGTTCTGGTCCACTCACGTTGATGCAACAGTCAAGAAAGCACAACAACGTCTCTACTTCTTACGGAACGAAAGAAATTCGGCATGTCTGCATCGACTCTCACAAACTTCTACAGATGTGCGATAGAGAGCATCCTATCTGGCTGCATCACAGCCTGGTATGGCTACTGCTCAGTCCAAGATCGCAAGAAACTGCAGAGCGTGGTGAACTCAGCCTAGTGCATCATACAATCTTGCCACCCGCACATTGATTCGGTATACACCTCCCGCTGCCTCCGGAAGGCAGACAGCATTATCAGAGACATCTCCCACCCAGGCATTGCCTTCTTCCAGACCCTTCCATCAGGCAGAAGGTACAGATGTCTGAAGACCTGCACATCCAGACATAGGAATAGCTTCTTCCCCACAGCTACAATACTCCTCACCGACTCCCCATCGGACTGATCTTCTCCCTGTAAGACCACTATTTACAATGCCCTGTGCTGCTCTTGCTCATGTATTTGCTTTGTTTGGCCCCTTGTTCCGCACTGTAACCAATCACTGTTTGTCGATGTACCATTTGTCAATGTTCTCTACTATGTACGTACTGTGTACGTTCCCTCGACCGCAGAAAAATACCTTTCACTGCACTTCGGTACATGTGACAATAAATCAAATCAATCAATCAATCAATCAATCAATTCTGCCATTTTGAGACTCAGTGCAGTGGCGGGTGGCTCCGACAGCGCCTTTCCCGCTGAGTAGAATAGCGAAATCCTGTGTTTGGTCCAGTGCTTAAAAGCTCTTTAATTATGCACAAGCGAGTTCCCCTCCGACTCTTCTGGTAGACCAGCAGCTGATTTGTCCGCCTCTCCTCAGCTGACAAGGTCCCGGTGCCATATTTAAATACCAGTCCAGCACACTGATATCACTCTCTCCAGTCCACCTGACTTCACCAGACTGTGCAGGATGTCAGCAATGCAGAGGGAAAGGCTAGCAGCCTCAAGATGTCTGTTGCTTGATTCAACCCCCTTGCCCCTGAGACTCTCACCTACAAGGCGCCCATGTCCCACATGGACCTCTACCCACTGCAACTGGGGTCTGTGAGCATCCCCTTCCCATTGACTCCCTTGTTTGTGAGCTTTTCCTGCAGCCTTGTTGGGGTCCAGCTTTCCTCCCTTTGATCTTCCTTCTGCCCTCCATTGTTCATCTTCTTCGTCCACCTCATTGGGCCTCTGCCTGCTGTCATGTGCCCACTCCCTTCCCACTCCTCTTGCACTACACTCCCTCCACATTTCCCCCCTTGTCTTCATTGGCCACAAACGCCCTGGCCTCAGCTCTCTCTCCATCCCCGGTCGAACTTCAGATCTTTGTTGCGGTGGCTGCATGAATTCTGCAGCACAGTGCTGTCCAGGTAGACACTGCTATGTGGTACCAGGGAAAGGAAACCCCTGTTCTCCCCAACCTCATCACAGTACTGTTCCAACTTAATGACACAGGAGGGTACATGGGTCCAGCAGCACACTGCTGTCCATGAAGTCCAACTCAGATGGAGATGGAGGGCAGGAACCAGTTTGCCCCGCGGACTGGTGTACAGTGTATCAGTAGCAGCATGGCACTGTGACAGAAAGTGGTTACACTCACCCCGAAGCCGCTGGCAAATTGGCGACCGCCTTGTGCACACCGTTCATCATTAGCAATCTGGTTTTAGACCAGCGTAAATTCCCGCTGGCATGGAGCAAGATTGGGAGGCCTGATGGGATACCGGTGGGCAGCTGATTTAATGAGCATTCATGAAATGCAAATAGCATTTGTGTCACCTTCCAGTGGGAAGGGCAACCCTCCATTAACCCGCTGCTGGAGGAATTGATTTTTACGCTGACAAGTTTATGACTTTTCGGCTCTCAGCAGATTCACTGCGCCCACCCGCCACCTAATTAGCCACGGGCCAGTTGGAAGAACCTTATCATTCATGGCCCACCATTGCTTTCACTTTCCCATTATCATCAAGCCAGGGGGTCAAACCTGGTTCAATGATTACTGCAGAAAGGCAGGCCAGGAGCAACACCAAACATGGCTAAAAATGAGGAGCCAACCCTGTGAAGTTACAACATAGGACTACATTAAGCAGCTCACTATAGGCAGAGTTAACCAATCTCCAACCAATAAATCAGACCAAAGCTCTGTAGTCCTGCCATATTCAGCCACGAATGATGGTGGACAATGAAACAACTAATAGGAGAAGACTCAAAAAACATTCCCATCCTCAATGATGGCGGAGTCCAGCACTTCATGGTATAAGCCAGGTCTGAAACATTTGCAACGACTTTTAGCCAGAAGTGCCATGTGGATTATCTATCTCAGCCTCCTCCTCAGCAGCACAGATGCTAGTCTTCAGTCAATTTGATTCACTTTGCTTAAAACCAAGAAACAACTGAAGCCACTGGATACAGGCTCTGACAACATCCTGGTTGCAGGAGTAAGGCTTTTTAACCCAGGCCTGTCCATGACTCTCCCCAAGCTGTTCCAGTACAGCTACAACACTGGCATATACCTGACAATGTGCAAAATTGTCCATGTATGCCCTGTCACAAATAGCAAGAAACATTCACTCCAGTCAATTACCACGCACATCCCCATCCCCCCCTCTCAATCATTTGCAAAATGGTGTCAGGTTTTGTTGACAGCCTATTAAGCAACACACAGCAATAGCCTGTTGCTGATGCTCACTTTCGGTTCTGCCAGGGTCACTTGGCTCCAGGCCTAATTTCAGCTTTGGCCCAAACACAGACAGAAACACTGAATCCAAGAGGTGTGATTAAAGTATCTGTTCTTGACACAAAGGCTGTATTTGACTCTGCGAGGAATCAAGGAGCCGTGCAAATTTGAAGTCAATAGGAATTAGGGAAATGCTAGCTATTGTTTGGAATCATACCTTGCACAAAGGAGGACGGTTGTGGTTGTTGGACATGGTAGTAACAATGACAATACTCCTAACTATATTAAGGCATCAAACAAAAATAAAATATTAGCATTTAAACAGCAACAAGTTATTTGCTTCATACAAATATTTCCAGCATTTAAAACAACAAAAACAAATGTACCTTTTTCTGGAGCAACTGCTTCTTTCTTTGGTTTAAGTGGTCCAGGAACTGGTTTCTTTGGAACTTCTGGCACTTTAAGAAATTGTTTAATGTTAAGATGCTTAGGATACAATTTTTGTATCATTAGAATATCTAAGCAACAAGTTAAAGTAACGATAACATAGCTGGCAGAGAAATCAAACACAAGGCAACATTATCTATCTGCATTTCGGCATATTGAGATAGGAACTGGCTAAAAAAAAAAAATATCAGATTGACCACCTGGCATTGACCTAAGCACTGGAAACAACTGCGGCACATCTTGCCGAGTCAACCCTGCAAAATCCTCCGCCAACGTCTGGGGACTTGTTACGTAAGTAGGAGAGCTGTCCCATAGATTAAGCAAGCAATAGCCTGATGCAGACATGCTCATGGAATTATTTACAATGTTTAGAACTGCTCCAATGCCACCAAGGTGAAACCAATTTTCACAAAAGAATTGATACAATTACAGATAACGGGCACAATTTAATGACCTCGTCGCGGCCGACTTGGTGACACGATGAGGCCGTTGAATCTCGCGAGAGACATCGGATTAACATATTTAAGTGACCCATTTGGCTGTGCTGTATTCTCCTGGGGCCCAGGAACTAATGACCTGCCTGGGAGACCTCGCCAGGGCGCCACAAACATGAACAAGGTGTAATGGCACCTCGGGAGGTGTTGCATGCCATTGACCCATGGGTGGTCGGGCTTGGGCAGAGTGGCACTTTCACACTTCCACTGACACCTTGACATCTTGACAGTGCCACCCAGGCACCGTCTTGCATATAAGATGTAGGGTATATGGGGGAGGAGGGGGGTAGCTTGAGGACCCCGTAAGATGTAAATTGAGTGCAGTGGGAGGGGGGATCTGAAAAAATATGGGGCTGAGGGGCCCGGAAGATGGGGGTGGTATTTAAAAATGCTGTCCTGATCCACGAATAGCTGAGCTCATCAGTGCAGGAAATTATGTAAGTGCAGCCTTGACGGGGCATTCCTGCTGAGGCCAAAAATGAGAACAAAATTCTGTTATATAGTGGGGTCGTTCTCACACTGCAGGAGCTGAGAAACACCCCGCTAAATGAACCTGAAACGTGACCTTGTTTTTGTCCTGTTAAATCGCACCCAATGTCTCATGCTCCTGCATCACTATCTCTGGCTATGACCTCTCCCACCAGTAGGATAGATCGACCAGAGATTGCAACTTAACGGTAAGCAGTAAGGATAGAGTGACACTGTGAACTCTCGACATTGACTCAAAACTCCAAAAAGTCTAATTGTTTCAGGTCAAACGTGGCCAAGAAAATCCCCCACTGATCATCCCTTATCACTCCTCCTCAGCTGATGAAATTGCTACCTTGCATGTAGATCACGATTTGGAAGGAATTCCGAGGTTAGCAAGGGAACAGAACATATTCTAGGAGGGGGGATTTTAATGCCTATCAGCAAGAGTGGCTCGGTAGCATCATTGTTGATCAAGTTGCCTGGGTCCTGAGAGATATAGCTACGAGCAAACTGACCGTGTACCTCCTCAGTGGTGCGTGACACTAACACCATGCTAAATAGGATAGATTCAAAACAAAATTTGTACCTCAAAATTGGGTGTTCTGGAAGCACATGGGCTAACAACAGTATTTGTGTTCAATGCAAATATTGGTCTGCCACTTCCCTGATTCTATCATTTCCAGTGAGCCAGGGGATCAACCCAGTTCAATGAACAGTGCCAGGAGCATGCCAGGAGCAGCAACACACAGTTTTAAAAATTAAGCACCATCCAGCTGACATGCATGACAAACACCTGAAGCAGTTTGCTTTAGAAAAAGTTAACCAATCCAAAACCATTATCTTCAATCAAAGCTGTAGTCAGGAATGGTGATTAAAAATGAAACAATGATAGGAAGTGGAGGCCCCATGAACATCCTCTCCCTCAATGATGGCGGAGCCTCTCACACGAGTGCAAAAGGCAGGGCTGGTGCATTTGCAATCATCTTCAGCCTGAGGTGTCATGTATCTGATCCACCTTGGCTTCCTCCTGAGGTCCTAGCATCACAGATGACAGTACTGAGCCAATTCTATTAATTCCATATGATTGCAAGAAATCGCTCAAGGCTTTAGGTAGAGCGAAGTTTATGGGACTTAACAAAATCCTTGGTGTAGTAACCAAGTCTTGTACCCCACAGCTAGTCGTGTCTCTAGCCAAACTGTTCCAGTACAGCTACAGCACTGGCAGCTACCTGACAATGCGCAAAAGTGCCCAAGCAAGTTTTGTCCCCAAAAAGGAAAAATCCAATTCAACCAATTACTCATCCAACATTTTTCTCTCAATCATTTGCATGGTGGAAGGTATCAATAACCGTGCTACCAAGTGACATACTTGCTCAGCAATAATCGGCTTGCTGATGCTCAGTGTAAGTTCCACCTGGCTTCAAGCCTCATTTTAGCTTTGTTCCAAATATGGACTAAAAAACTGATTTGAAGAGGTCAGGTGTGAGTGGCAGCTCTTGAGCTCAAGGCAGCATGTTACTGGATATGGCATTAAGGAGCCCAAGCAAATTTTAAGTCAATGAAAATTAAGGGAAAGCTCGCCACTGGTCATTGTGATACCCAGCACAAAGGAAGATGGTTGGGTTGTTGAAGTTTGTAGCAACAATAACAATACTTATAAACATATTAAAGCATGAGCCATAAATACAATAGAATATTATTTAAACAGAAATTTGGCATTTGGTCCATCCAAGTATTTCCAGCATCTAAAACAACACAAAGAAATACCTTTTTCTGGAGCAACTGCCTCTTTCTTTGGTTTCAATGGCTCACGAACTGGCTTCTTAGGAACTTCTGGTACTGTAAGAAACAGTTTAATGTTAAGTTGCTTAACATCTAATAATCTTATCATTAAGATAGCTAGTCAACACGTTAAAATAACAAACATAGTTGGCAGTGAAATTCAACCCAAGGCAATATTATCTATTATCATGTACTCATACGGTTAGAAAAAAACCACAAGAATCAGCCAGCAGTGACCCAGTTACAGGAAACAACAAAGACACATCAAATCATGTCCACCCTGAAAAGTCCTCCTCATTAACATCTAGGGATATGTGCCAAATCTGGGAGAGCTGTCTCACAAACTAATCAATCAAGAGCCTGATGTAGACATGCCACCAAATCATACTGAAGAGTCAATATCCTAGACTCCTGCATCACTACCCTGGTTATGTTTTGTCCCACCAGCAGGACAGACATACCAAAGCGGCGTACAGTCTGGTATCACCCTGGGAGCTCTCAATCTTGACTCCAGATGTCATGAATTCCCATGATATTGAGTCAAACAAGGTTAAGGAAACTTCTTGCTTGTTAACACCCATTGCCTCCCCCCCACCCCTCCCACTTACCTATTAGTTCCTACTCCTACATGTTGAACACCAGTTAGATGAAAGCTTGAGGGATGCAAAATAAAATATCTATACATAAAAATTTGCAATGTCTGTCTGCACTGTTAGTAAATATCTCTGAGGTCATTGGGCCAATATCAACCAGGCTTGGTGGGATGATATCCCTGACCAAGGTGCATGTTTTAGGGGATTTAACATCTCACAACCCCTACCCGGGGTTGTTGGATGCCTAGCAGAGGATCCTGCAGCCTGCCTACACTGTGTCCCAGCTGACATTGTAAGTCAGACATATTTTGACCAATCTTAACCTTACATTTCAAGAAAGATTGTGACAAATTTACATCACGCATCTCCTAATTTTTTTCCTATTTCATTTGCTTTTTTTCCTCATAATTTATGTGCTTTGTGCAAGTAATGTTCTGAGACCAACATTATTATTTGACAAGGCAAAAGCAACAGATGTCACACGGAGGTAGAGGAGATGAAGAGGCTAGAGCAAGAAGTTGACAGACAGCAACAGAATGCAAGAAGACCCAGAGTTGCAGGTAAGAGACCAAGATTCTTTAAAGACGCTTTAACCTATAATACTCAGCATAATTATAAATCAGACCCAGAATGTGATACTGGCAGTACATCAGAGGTAAATTGATATTGAAGTGGAAAAAAAAGCCACCTTCAATCTGTTGTGCAAAAGGTAAAGTATAATTGCCACCCTTAAAGTGAGCCACCTGACCCACTGAATATTCTTATGGGAAAAACACTTTTTGAAAAACATCAGAAAATGTAACAACTGAGAAGGGTCACCCAGAAATCTCTTTATTTTATCCCCATAAAGAAGAACTTCTAATGTGGCCCATCATGAAATACTTAATCTTTCATTGAACACTGAAAATACAGACACTCATACTGAAAATATAGAAAGTGATACTATAGATGTTGCCTATGAAACTCATGATGAAAGATCCAGAGTATTATCAAACATTGAGAGATAGGTGTGGATATAGATTTTGAGCCTGTGAATATTTAGAGTGGCACTGAGATTGCAGAGGGAGGTCTTGAAGCGCAGTGGGTAGCGTCCCTCCCTCTGAGCCAGAGGTTCCAGGTTCAAGACCCACCCTAGATGGCCAAAGAAGGTGCATTCAAAAGGCGGCCAACAGATTGATTATCAATCTGCAAAATCCTTCCATCATGCCAAAGACAGATGGTAAGAGTGGGAGAGATTCCTGAGCAGTCATTTTTGATGTAGAGTGGCACCTCTCAAGCTATAAACCTCTGTTGACAGTTTAGTGACCTGTTCCAGACAAAACCTTGCTATCGGAACAGATTATAGTCTGCCTTGTGCACCACTAGGTACGGGAAGAGAAACAAGAATGACCAAGGCTTAGAGAATGATTTATAGAAATAATTGTAAATCTATTAAAACTAGAGTCAAGCCAGGTAAAGCAAATCAATCAAATTAATTGTGAAAAGAATGATATTTTTGTCAAATAATACCTTGAATTTAGGTATTTATATTTCACATTTGCCAGAATTAAAATTGGTAACTAAAGTAATTACATGAAAGGAGGTAATAAGTACATTGTTGAATGACATTTCCTGGATATTCAGTCCATCTTCCCATAGGGTGAACATTTTAGCCTATTACTTCATAAAAAAAACATTTTCTTTCTCTTATTATTTTAAAGCTTATTTTTTACTTTCATCCCTTTATTTCCTGGACATAGGATGTGTAGACCAGCTTGTTCGAAAAGATATGTACCTTTTTCGGGAGTAACTGCTTCTTTCTTTGGTTTTAACCGTTCAGGAACTGGCTTCTGAGGAACTTCCGGCACTTTAAGAAACAAGTTTAACGTTTAAGATACAAACCTTTTGTCATTAATATATCTCAGCAACAAGTTAAAATAACAACAGTATACTTGGCAGAGAAATTTAACCCAAGGTGACATTATTTATTCCATGTACACATACTGGGGGTAAACCAGTTAAATTAAACCAAGTAAGAAGTCTTACAACACCAGGTTAAAGTCCAACAGGTTTGTTTTGAATCACTAGCTGTCAGAGCGCTGCTCCTTCCTCAGGTGAATGAAGAGATGGGTTCCAGAAACATATATATAGACAAAGTCAAAGATGCAATGCGATACTTTGAATGAGAGTCTTTGCAGGTAATTAAGTCTACAGGTGCTGACGGAGCAACTGGAGAGAGGGATAATCACAGGTTAAAGAGGTGTGAATTGTCTCAAGCTAGGACAGTTGGTAGGATTTTGCAAGCCCAGGCCAGATGGTGGGGGGGGGGGGAATGTAATGCAACATGAATCCAAGGTCCCGGTTGAGGCCGTACTCATGTGTGCGGAACTTGGCTATAAGTTTCTGTTCGGCGATTCTGCGTTGTCGCGTCCTGAAGGCCACCTTGGAGAACGCTTACCCGAAGATCAGAGGCTGCATGCCCTTGACTGCTGAAGTGTTCCCAGGCTGGAAGGGAACATTCCTGCCTGCTGATTGTTGCGCGATGTCCGTTCATCCATTTTCGCAGCGTCTGCATGGTCACGCCAATGTACCATGCTTCGGGACACACTTTCCTGCAGCGTATGAGGTAGACAACGTTGGCCGAGTCACACGAGTATGTACCATGTACCTGGTGGGTTGTGTTCTCACGTGTAATGGTGGTACCTATGTTGATGATCTGGCACGTCTTTCAGAGATTGCCATGGCAGGGTTGTGTGATGTTGTGGTCGCTGTTCAGAAGGCCAGGTAGTTTGCTGCAAACAATGGTTTGTTTGAGGTTGAGCGGTTGTTTCAAGGCAAGTAGTGGGGGTGTGGGGATGACCTTGACAAGGTGTTTGTCTTCATCGATGACTTGTTCAAGGCTGCAAAGAAGATGTCGTAGTTTCTCCCCTCCGGGGAAGTACTGGACGACGAAGGGTATTTAAAACAAGATGGACAACACAACATTGACTTAAGCACTGGAAACACCAACAATGCGTCCTTCCCGGTTTACGTTGCAAAGTCTCACTCAGTAACAACTGAGGACGTGTGCCAAAATTGGGAAAGCTATCCCAAAGTTTAGTGAAGCAATAGTCTGACATAGTCCTTACAGCTCATTTCCCGGATTCCTGCATCACGATCCCAGGCTTTTCTCTGTCCCACAAGCAGGACAGACTCATGAGGGAGGGTGGCACAATGGTATACGAGTGAAGGTTGAAACTCTCAACATTGACTCCAGCCCAGCCCCCATGCCGTCTCATGGGGGTGGATTTAACGCAACTGATGTGGATTCACATCAGATGTCTAAAGACCCGCATATCCAGAGGAACAGCTTCTTCCCCACAGCTACAAGACTCCTCAACGACTCCCCCTCAGACTGATCTGTTCCCTGTAAAAACACTATTCACGATGCCCTATGCTGCTCTTGCTCATGTATTTGCCCTTGTTCCGCACTGTAACCAATCACTGTTTGTCGATGTACCATTTGTCAATGTTCTCTGTTGATTATTCTTTTTGTCTACTATGTACGTACTGTGTACATTCCCTCGGCCGCAGAAAAATACTTTTCACTGTACTTCGGTACATGTGACAATAAATCAAATCAAATCAAATCTAAATCTAAATCAAATCAACCCACCAGTTGGGGAACTGGTTGGAAAACCATGTCATTTCTGAGGGGAAGGCCCATCTGGAATTCAGACTGATTTTCAGTCAACAAAATGACTGAAAGTGTTGTTGATGGTGTTATCAAGCAACACTTACTCAAGCAATAACCTGCTCATTGACGCACAGTTTGGCTTCCACTGGGGCCACTTGACTGTATGCCTCATTTCAGCTTTGTTCCAAACACAAATAAAAGAGATTTGAATTCAAGAGATGAGGTGAGAATGCTACCCTTGGCCTGAAGGCTGCATTTGACTTGGTGTGGCATCAAGAATCCCTATCAAAGTTGAAGCTCAATGGGACTCTCCACTGGTTGGAATCATACCTAGCACAAACAAAGATGATTGTGGTTGTTGGAACTTTTAACAGGAACAACAATATTTCTCAACATATTAAAGCTTGAGAAAAATAGAATATTAATATTTAAATAGAAACATGGTATTTGCTTCATCCAACTATTTCTAGCATTTGAAATAACAAAAAGAAAGATACCTTTTTCTGGAGTAACTGCCTCCTTCTTTGGTTTCAATGGTTCAGGAACTGGCTTCTTAGGAACTTCTGGCACTTTAGGAACTTCTGGCACTTTAGGAACTTCTGGCACTTTAGGAACTTCTGGCACTTTAGGAACTTCTGGCACTTTAGGAACTTCTGGCACTTTAAGAAACAATTTAACGTTAAGATGCTTCAGGTGCAATGTTCTTTTATCGTTAAGAATCCAAGCAACAAGTCTAAAAACACAAATATACTTGGCAGAGAAATTCAACTCCAAAATTTCTACACTCATGAACAATATTGGGGGAGAAATTGGTTAAAAGCAAACAAGGCTGGCTGCCAGGTAACAACCAATACTGACAATGATACGTGGAGCCAAATTAACACTGCAAATTTTTCCTTGGTAACATCTCGGAACTTGTGCCAAAATTGGGAAAGCCGCCCCACGGACTAGTCAAGAGCCTGATATAGACATACTCACTGTATCATACCACACAGCCAGTGACCCAGGCCCATGTTTGGTTATGTCCTGACTCATCAGCAGGACAGATGCACCAGAGATGAAGGCACAGTGGTACACAGTAGGAATAGAGTGACGCTGAGAGCCCACAACATCGACTCCATATCCCATGAAGTCTCATGGTATCAAGACAAACAAGGCCAAGAATTGTTTTTTAAAAAGTTGCTCATGGGTCGTGGGCATCCCATAATATCGCCTTTGACCTGCTGATGTCGTCTATGACCCTCCCTTAACTGACAAATCAGTAATCTTCCACGTTGATCACCATTTGGAACACTGAGGTTTTCAAGGGCACAGAATGCATTATAGGAGGGGGATTTTAATGACTATCACCAAGTGGTTGAGTAGCTTCACCACTGACTGAATTGAATGAGTCCTGAAGGACATCGTGCTGCAAAACTGGGCCCGTGTGCTTGTTGTGTGCCACTATCACCATGCCAAATGGGATAGTTTTGGAGCAGGTTTGGTAGCTCAGAACTGGGCATCCTTGAGACACCATGGCCCATCAGTAACAGCAATATTGTATTCAATTGCAAACTGTATTCTCATGGGCCTGCCACAGTCATCACTCTACCATTACCATCAAGCCAGGGGATTGACCCTGGTTCAGTATGGAACACATGAGAGTATACAGAGAGCAATACCAGGCCTATCTAAAATGAGGTGCCAACACAGTGAAGCTACAACACAGGACAGCATGCATGCTAAACAGTTGAAGCAGCTTGCTACAGAATTAAGAAGTACTCAATTCTTGTGCTCTCGAACTTGCTGAATTGTAGCCAAGCACAACGACAACACTCTCATCTACCTTACCTTTGCCAATTTGCACACTGTATGCCCTGACCATCAAAGTCAGGAAAAATCCATACTGCCCCAAAAGTGGACTCTCAGTCGTAAGCAAAATGATGTAAGGTGTAGCTGACAGTACTATCCGGCATCATTTTACTCGGTGATAACCTGCTCACTTTTGCTTAGTTTGGGTTCTGCCAGGGCAACTCTGCTCCTAAGCTCATTAGAGGTTTGGTCCAAACATGGACAACAGAGCTAAATTCAAAAGGTGAGGTGAAAGTGACTAGTCTGCCCTTGACATAAAGGCCGTCTTTGAGCGAGAGTGGCATCAAGGAGCGCTAGCAAAGTTGAAGTCAACAAGAGAAAACTCTCCACTGGTTGGAATTATACCTGGCATAAAGAAAGTTGGTTGTGGTTGTTTGAGTTTGTAGAAATAATAACAATACATATAAATATAGTAAAGCAGGAAACATCAACAAAATACAATATTTATATTTAAACAACATCATGGGGCAGGATTTTCCGATCCTGCTGGAGTCAATGGACTTTTGGCTGGCTTGCTGCATCTGTTGCCGCCGCACTTTCTCTGCTAGGTCCGGAAAATCCCAACCATGGCATTTGCTTCATACAAATATTTCCAGCTTCTAAAAAGAAATACCTTTTCCTGGAGTAACCGCCACTTTCTTTGGTTTCAATGGTTCTGCAACTGTCTCCTTGGGAGCCTCTGGCACTTTAAGAAACAATAATGTTAAGATGTTTAAGATATAGTTTTACCATTAAGCTATCTGAACCAACAACCAACAACTTGGCAGAAAAACAATCAACCCAAGGCAACATTATGTATCCTCATGTACATAAACGAGGGAAGAAACTGGCTAAAATAAAACCAGGTGGACCATCCAGCATCGACCAGAGCACCGCAAAAAACAAAGGCACTTCTGTCCTGTTGATCCCGCAACATCATCATTACAAATACCCGAGTATTTGTGACACAACGGGAAGAGTTGTTCCATGGATGAGTCCAGCATCAGCTTGGCAAAGACATACTCACCGTATCATACCTTACAGCCAATGTCCCAGACTGTTGCATCACTGTGCCTGGATATATCATGTCCAACCAGCTAGACATACCTACAAATTGTGGTGGCACAGTGGTATAAAGTAGGGAGGGACTGGCCTTGTGAGCCCTCGCAATGTTGATTCCAGATGTGATGAACTTTCATATTAATAGGTCAAAAATGGGTAAAGAAATATCTTACTGACTACCTCCTAGCACACTCCCTCAGCTGATTATTCCTCCATGCTGAACATGTTTAGAAGAAGCACTGAGGGTAGCAAGAGTATAGCATGTATTCTCTGAGCAGGATTTCAATACCTATCATCAAAAGTGGCTCAGGAGCATCACTACTAATGGAGCTGGCCTGCCCTGAAGGACATAGCTGCAGCCAATCAGGGCGTGTGTTATATGGCACCATCATCATGATAAATGGCATAAATTCACAACAGAGCTAACAGCTCAAAACTGGGCACTCACGAGCCATTGTGAGCCATCTTCAGGAGCAGCATGTATTTAACTGCAACGTGTAACCTCATGATCCACCACATCCCTCACTTTCCCATTACCATCGTCAGAGGATCAATTCTGGTTCAATTAGCCGTGAGCAGAACCATGCAAACCTAAAAATGAGGTGCCAACCCAGTGAAACTACAAAACAGCACTACATTCATGCTAAAAGGTGGGAACAGCTCGCAATGGACAGAGTTAAGCATTACACAACCAATGAATCAGATCAAATCCCTGCAATTCTGCTACATTCAGTCATGGGTAGTGGTGAACCGTGAAACAACTAGAAACATCCAGAAACATCCCCATCCTCAATGATGGGGGAACCCAGTACATCAATGGAATAGAGAGACCTGAACCATTTGTAACCATCTTCAGACAGAAGTGTCAAGGGCTTGATCCATCTCAGCCTCCCCCTGAGATCCCAGGATCACAGATTCCAATCTTCAGCCTATTGAATTCACGCCACTTGATATCAAGAAAAGGCTGAAGGTGCCAGCTACAGGAACGGCAATGTACCCTAACAACATCCTAGTTGTAGTACTCAAATCTTATGCTCCAGAATTACCACGTTCCAGCCAGCCTTTCCAGCACAACTACATTATTGGCCTCTACCTGACCACATGCAAAAATGCCCAGGTATATCATGTCCACAAACAGCAGGAAAAATCAAACTGGTGAATTCCTGCCCCAACAGCTAACTCTAAACCAACAGAAGAATGATGGAAGGTGGCGGTGACAGTGATATCAAGCAACACTTGCTTACTGATGTTTATTTTGAGGTCTTCCAGGGCCACTCAGCTCCAGGAAACAAACAAGAGCTGAATTCAAGTAGTGTGTGTGTGTGGCCCGGGGGGGGGGGGGTCTGCTATTGACATCAAGGCTTGATTTAACTAACTGTGGCATCAAGGAGCCCTCCCAAAATTGAAGTAAACAGGGGGAAATTCTCCACTGGTTGGAGTCACACCTGGCACAATGCAAGATGGTTGATGTTATTGGGGACCAATCATCTCAACTCCAGGAGTTTACTGCAGGAGTTCCTCAGGGTAGTGTTCCAAGCCCAACCATCTTCATTTGCTTCATCAATGACCTTCCCTCCAACATACGGTCAGACATGTGGATGACTGCACAATGTTTAGTACCATTCCCGCAGCTTCTCAGATACTGAAGCAGTCCATGTCCGCATGCATCAAGGCCTGAGCAAACATTCAGGCTTGGGTTGATAAATACTATCCATACCACACAAGTGGCAGGTAATGACCATCTCCAACAAGAGAAAAACTAATTAGCTCCCCTTGATAGTCACCAGCCTTAAGATCATTCAATTCTCCACGATCAGCATCCTGGTGGTTACCATTAACCAGAAACCTAACTGCAAAATCTGTATAACTGCTGTGGCTACAAGAGCAAATCAGAGGTTGGGAATTCTGAGATGAACCAAAGTCTGTCCACCATCTGCAAGGTATAAATCAGAAACATAATGGTACGTTCTCCACCTGCCTACATGAGTACTGCTCCAATAACATTTAGATGCTTGACACCATCCAGGAAAAAAGCAGTCTGCTTGATCAACACCCCATCCACCACCTTAAACATTCACTCCATTCATCACAAGTACATATTGGCTGCAATGAGTACAATCTACAAAGTTGCACTGCAGAAACTCAACAAGTCTCCTTTGACAGCATGTTCCGAACTCAACCTCTACAAAATAGACAGACAAGGAAGGATAGCAGGTGCGTGGGAAGAGCACAACCTGAAAGTTTCTCTACATGTCACACATCATCCAGGTGGACCATATTATATAAGAGTCAGATGAGGATTTTGACAGACCTGACTTTGGAAGAATCAAAGCTGATGGGTGTACATAACCAAACATTCAGTGAACTCCAATGTCTGTGCTTAATGCCAAGGAGTATAGAGGTGTCCAACAGAAACTTAAATACAAGGTTTTGGATACACCTTGAGCCTATTCTTTCCAAATTGGAATGGGTGTTGGACACCTGTTTCCAAATTGGAATGGGTGCTCACCTCTATCAGGATATCTGTGGAACCTACAGTGGTGCCATTTCTGAAGGCCAATATCTCAACATCTATTGCAGCATAAGCAGCTTCCATCACAGCTCTCAGTGCTGTTGCAGAAGCATCATGGCTCCATTGCCATTGTTCAGAGGGCTTCTTTGTCCATTAATTTGATGTGTAACAAATCAGTAGGATTGCTGAGGAGCTGTCCCACGAGAGTGATAGTGGCCCACGAGTGTGGCAGTGTCCCACGAGAGTGGCAGTGGCCCACGAGAGTGGCAGTGGCCCACGAGAGTGGCAGTGACCCACAAGAGTGGCAGTGACCCACAAGAGTGGCAGTGACCCACAAGAGTGGCAGTGACCCACAAGAGTGGCAGTGGCACCTCTCTCAAGATTACAGTATTCTTATTCCTACTTCTGCCACTCTACCAGTGCTCTTATTGCCTGTCAGTCAGTCATTCCACACATCTGCAGGCCATGCTGAAATGGTGTTGTCCAAGGCTGAACCTACTGGAACAGAAACACTAGGGGAATGCACATGGCTGATTGGACTATTTTTACCTACATTATCTCATGATTGAATTTATAAAACTGCTTTAGATGCATTTTCTGATGGTTTTTACCTTTGTGGTACCAGAAAGAGAATTAGGTGATGGTCTGTGATAGAGGAAGGATAAGGAATTTGGGATTTTGGTGACTAGGAAAGTCTGGCTAAGGCGCTAGTAACATTCATGAATTATTTCTCCACGTAGAGCTGGGGCAGAAAGGGATTGCCACATGGATCCTCCCTTCTTCTCTCACAAAGACGACGCTATGTAGCATACTAACACAAATCTTGATACGTGTTCAGATGAAAACAGCAGGGTTCCTCCACAGACGTTCAAATTGTGGCAGCATTGCTTGAAAATACTCCATAATATTTTTTGTGACAGCATGACTTCCTTTGTGCACATATTGTCTTCATGTATGTGGGTCCTTTACAGGAAACATGAGCCATGTCATGAGAGGATCGCCCTTGCTGCCCAGTAGTCAATCTCTGGCTTATCATGGTGGGTCAACAGGGGACAGAGTAACACAGAGAACCCTGCCAGGATAATAGATATTCACCTGCATTGAGAGTGAGGGAGTGGAACCCCTTTCAGTTCCTAAAAAATGCCGAGTTCACATGAGGCTTATGCAAAGCAATGTTCAGATTGTCCATGGCACCCTGTGCTATAGAGTAGTTTACACTGCGTGCAAACCTCATGCGTGCTCGATCTGCTCATTAGCAAGATGAATGAGGTGAAGCTCTCTTCCCTTATGCCGCAGTATATTACAAACTGTGAGGTATTGCTTATAACTCCAGCAGCGACCTGCAAGATGTCAGACACATAAAAGTTAAGAGCTACATTCTTTTGAAAGACACAGCAATGCAGTCCTTGCTGTGCTTTGAGATTGCAGTTGCAGCAGTTGGTAGATTTCAGTCTGATCTCTTTTGTGAAGTGAAGGTATCTCAAACATTGGCCCACATTGAAGTTGAGGTAAGAGAATTAGTTCCTAAAGAATAGCCTTAAAAATGGCATCCTGCTGAAAGCACCTCTGCCATCCTCCTCCTTCTTCTCGCAGCTTGCCCTGTTCTTGTGGCCCGCTCTTTGTTCTCCCAGTCTTGTTCAGTTTACAGAAGGAGCCATGCTAGGCCAACTGAAACTGGAAACAGCTTGTTTTAGCAAAAACTCATGAACTTTTGAATCAACAAAGTACTGTATGTAGCATCAATCAAACTTCCTGCTGAGTAATCAAACTTTAGGCAAGTATACCAAAGTTCCAAACAGCTGCCAGAAGAAATAATCCAGCAGCTAACCTCAGTAAGCTCATGATTCCTTTAAATAGTGTTAGTGGGGGTGGGGGGTCTACGTTCAGTTTGTCATGTGTTCAGCTGTGACAGGTTAAGGCAGGATGTAGGGTGGGAAGATGGAATTTGAAAATGCCAATATGAACATCAAATCAGTGTTGTACCGAGATGTCCAGTGCACTTCACATCCGAAGTGAACAACTGCATCACCAACTATATTTTTGAACATCTAAAATGGTCATTATAAAAATCAGTTAAAAAAATCTCTAAACCTTTCTGAATACAGTGCTTTAGATAATTTATCCACGAGGAAAGTAAGACACTTCATTAGTAGGCTTGCATTCAGTTACAGACATCAGAAAAATTCATGTTTTCAAGTTCCAACCCCAAGTGTTGGTTATGTTCCCCGAAGAACAAAATATGAAATTTACAATTAATACAGGACGACATGAATAATACAAGGAGACACAGCACATTGATCAACACCTCACAACATAAAGAGAAGAACACATCAATGGCAATAAGAAGACATTTCAACTTAATTATGTTCAAAGAGAAATTTTAGTTACATTAATGAGATAACCCCAAAAGATATGTCATAATGGAATGGCCAGTACATTATGTTGGACTGAAATCCTCTCCTTTATTTTATACCTTTTTTTGGAAGAATCTCCACTTTTCCTGGAATAGCAATTGGTCTCGCCACTTCAATAACAGGTTCTCTTGGAAGCTCTGGCACTTTAAAGAACATTATTATAGTTTTAGGATGGTATTACTTTAGAATTAAATTATTTCAGAAAATCTACAAAGCTATTCGGACACTGAAACTCAAAATGACATGACAGACACAACTAACAGATTAGGACACATTATCTTGTAACAATATAAGTATTAAGTAGATATGGAAACCACTGTAGCAGATAGTATGATTTCTATATACAGTAGTGTGAGTAACAAAAACTATGTTAACTACCACTTTGCAGAAGAACAGAATGAGTAAGCTTAAGTAAATGGAAATGCTGCTGGAATAAAAACAGCAGAAGTAAGATGTTACCTTGATCAATAAAACAACAACAGAATATATATTTTTACAATGATGTAAAGAACATGATGATACAATGCATAAGAATAAGATTTGGAAGGAAATTCTTCTGTGTTCTTTTGTACCTTTAGTTGGTGCAACTTCTTTCCTTGAAACTGTAACTGGTTCTTCATCAATTGATTTCTTTGGGACCTCTGGCACTTTAAAGAACATTATTGGTTTAAGATAAGGTTCATTTAAGATGATTCAGATAACAATGTTAGTTGACCAAATCCAGGCACGTAAAAACGTATAAAACACAAAACTAACACAAAATGACATTTCCTTTTGCAAAATACAAGACAACTATTAAATCAAAATAATGTAATTTTCCATAATTCAGTGTAAGCGTTGTAAGTAGTAATAATTATGTATTTCTGCATTGGGGAATTATATTTGAGGAAATTTCTTTTGGCAAAATTCATCTTTTGTTATCTTTACTGGATGAAGGACTTTACTTCTCATTTTCACTTCAGTGACAAGTAAGAAGTATCAAAGAAAATTCCGGATAGGATTGAAAAAGTTACTGTGTAAAACAGAAACTGTTCAAATAAAAGTGGCAAGAAAAGATGTAGATATAATATTTACATGGATTTTTTTAATATACCTTTTACAGGAGTGACCTTTTCTCTTGGAATTTTAAGTGGTTGGACTTGTTCAGCAACTGGTTTCCTTGGCGCTTCCAGCACTTTAAAGAATATGATTGTTAAATGTAAGATTAATTGGACAATTACATACATCATGCTAAAGCTGTGTATACAAATTAATATAACATGAAACATACATTACAGACAAAATCAACACAAGAGTGACATTTCTCTTGTAAAACAACAAAATGATTAAATCTTATTAATTACTTTTTGAGCACTTGAGGAAATAGTTGTAGGGACAATTTTGTACTGCAAGGATAACACATTAGAAGATAATAAATCTTTACTCATTATGTTAAATTATCAAATTAAAAAATTACATTGTTTTGCATTTTGCATTTTCTTTTTGTTTCACAAATACAATGATCCAAGTCAGCAAATAATTTCAGATTTCTTTCAAAATAACATCCATATTCCTGGTATTTTTGTAACTTACATTGTTGTAACTTCAAAATACTCAAAAAATACAATTAATTGACCACGCTTTATGCAAATAGAAACTTTTTGCTGAATGTCACTGTCATCACAGCCTATCCAACACAAACAGATGTAAAAAAAACCATTCAATGACGTAACAATTAAACAGAAATGCACGAATTGACAATAAATACACAGAAATCCGGCTCAGGCAAATTACTTTTGAAGAAGAGAAAACAAAGAACCTCGAATAAGGATATATAAGATAATGATGAGAAGTATAATCTACTTCTGTAACACAAGATGAAGGCGAGTCTGAAATTCTGACTATTTTGTACCTTTTACTGGAGCAACAATCTCTCTTCTTTCAACTTCAACTTGTTGGAACTCTTCAGTAATAGTCTTCTTATAAACTTCACTCACTTTAAATAATATGATTGTTTTAAGATGTAATTCATTCAAGAAAATCTAAGCACATTGAAATTATTTAAAAACAAACAAAGCCAAGTTCCATGAAACACACAATACCAACTAACATTAAATGACATTCCATTTTATAAAGACATAAAACCTGATATCCATACGTCTGTAATTCCATTTCTTATGTGGGGACAGTACCTAGAAAGAACATCTTCCTTTGGGGCGATTATCTCAAAATTTCTGTGAAGTGGTGGGCTCACATGTCAAATTGGGCCACATCTAAGATGTTCACCAAAATGTCAAGCATAAAGGCATTGGGCCTCTGAGCAAGAGGGAAATTTTAGCTGTCTCACCTTTAGAGACCCTTTGCAATGTTTGCTACGTAAAAAAATCTAAAGGAATATGTGCTAGCTTTAATGTGGTTCAGGCCACAGTTTCATAGCCACCATTAGATCAATTAATATGTTTGGTCTCCTGGTTCTAGCTGTTCTTATGCTGACCCCACAAGTAAATTTCTTTGAAGTCTGAGGGTTCAGAAACTCTTGACATTAGGGGCTCTGGTCTCCTTCTGACTGTGATGACCTGGTAGCAGATGGTTAGAAGCCCCAAAGTCAGCAAAAATGCTTATTTCCAGGTCAGAATTCAACTTGCATTCTGTCTGTCCTGGTTACAGTGGGAGTATGTCATAATGGCTGCAGTTTTGAAATATATCCATCACTGTTTTGTAATTAAATTAGTTTTCTTCTGATTGGCATGTCCACTTCACTTTTGTAATACTTCTGTGTCAATATATGATGATTTGTTAAAATATTCACTTCTTTATTTCTAGCCTTTTGGTTTATAATTAAACATTATTAGCTATTGAAGCTTCCCTCAAGACAGCACAAACAATGCAATAGATATAAAACAGGAACACCACTACACAACAGGACAACATGCATTAATGGAGAAGCCAAATGATATTTAAAGATCAGGAAACAAGCTCTGGTTATGATTTACAATGCCATGATGGAAAACAGCAATTGTTCACGTAATAATGTATTATGTTGGATGAAGTTTGTATGAAAGTCTTCCTTTCATTTTTGTACCTTCAAATGTAATGATCTCTTCTTTTCCCTGAACAGTAACTGGTTTGACTTTTTCAGCAACTGGCTTCTTACGAAATTCTGGCACTTCAAAAGACATCATTGTTTTAAGATGAGATTAATTAAACAAAAGACACTTGAAAAATATTTAACAATTCAGAACAACATGAAGGACGGATGACAGATCAAGCTAACACAAACTATATTACACTAAATAAATTGTCCAAGTAAATTAATAGGCTTGGTCTACTCATTTAGCTGGACATAAGATGCCATGACATATATTTAAAAAAAAGAGGATTCCCCCCCCCATTGTTGTGGCCAATATTTATCCCTCAACCAAAACAAAAAAATATTTTGTAGTAATTTATCTCATACCTGGTAATGGGACTTGTCTTTATGAAAATTGGCCACTACATTTCTCTTCATTACATGTGACAACCCTTCAAAACACTGATTGTGAAGCTTTTTGGGATGTCCAAAGGAAATGGAAGATAAATGCTAGGATTTTTTCTTTTTTAGTAGCTTCATAAATCAATTATTTTGACTTAGTGTATATCGAATGCTCCCAAATTTTAAATTATATTTAATTTGTAATATGCAAGCAGTTTATACCCAGACTTTCTTTCTCCTCTAATTAACAAGGTTAAGCGCAAGCTTCGAATCAGTCACTCACTATTTTTTGATTTTTCTCATCACGTTTCCTACTCCAATTTCAACCATGATTGAATGCCGCTTTATATAATTTGGCACAAATGCACAAATCTCAAAAAGTGAATGAATAATGTTTTCTGCAAGTATAACTTCTTATTAGTCTTATGACAGTCGAGACAACATAGACTTAAAATACAATTGACAATGTTACTGAACACAAATTCAGAAATGAATATCCGAGAAGTGAAACAGTACACAAATAAATAGCACTTGAATGATTTACATGAAGTCCTTGAAAGGTAGAAAAATAAATCAGTGCTATAGAAAAATGAGATTTCCATGTATTTTTCTACCTGTTACTGTGATGGTCTTTTCTTTTCTCAGTCCGGTGACTGGTTGAGCTTCAAAAGCAATCGGCTTCTGAGGGATCTCCGAAACTTCAAAGAACATAATTGTTTAAGAATGAGATTTGTTGAAGAATTCCGCATAATTTTAAAGAGATTTTTAAAAGAGAACTCAACATGAAACACACACGCACACAGACATTTAACACAGAATAATAATCCTTTTTCTAAGAATAATGTAACTATTATATTTAAAGATATGGGAGAGATTTTAATTCATTCAAAATCTATCCATTTACAGAGCTAATATCGAGCATATTATGTCCATAATTCACTGTCACTGGAGCATTTATTAAGAATAAGGACCTTTCTGTACCAGTAGTTTACCATGCTCTGAGGAGCGGTGGGGTGGCAGTGGCGTAGTTGTACTGTCACTGGACTAATAATCCAGTGACCCAGGGTAATGGTTTAGCACAGTGGGCTAAACAGATGGTTTGTAATGCAGAACAAGACCAGCACCGCGGGTTCAATTCCCGTACCCGTACCGGCCTCCCCGAACAGGCGCCGGAATATGGCGACTAGGGGCTTTTCACAGTAACTTCATTGAAGTCTACTTGTGACAATAAGCGATTATTATAATATTATTATTATTAATGCTCTGGGAACCCACCAGGGCAGGTGGTGGAATTTGAATAAAATTTAAAAAATATGGAAGTAAAAGTCTAATGCCGATTGCCGTAAAAACCCATCAGGTTCACTAATGTCGTTTAGGGAAGGAAATCTGTCATCCTCACCTTCATGTGACTCCCATAGCAATGTGGTTGACTCTTAAATGCCCTCAAGGATGGGCAATGAATGCTGACCCAGGCAAACCCATAAACAATTCTTATCTTTCTAACCATGAAGTTGTCATTTAAAATTATTTTATTCATACTTATATTTAACTTCTTATTTCTAGAGGAATGTTGTAGTTCATTAAATATTATAAATCGTGGGGCAATTTAGAGTGGCCAATCCACCTACCCTGCATATCTTTGGGTTGTGGGGTGAGACCCATGCAGACACGGGGAGAATGTGCAAACTCAAATATTAGCAATATGTATCAAATCAAATGTTTTGGGCAAAATATTAGTAATTAATCCAAATGATGCTATTCCACTATTTATTTCTGTAATATTAATAACAGCAATGTAACTGGCATTTATCTTTGACTCTCTTCAATCATGATGGTGTCCTGCCACTTAACATATATCCCTCAATTTAAAAAAATAAGTAATTATTTTACTACAAATTAAACCTCCTCTTACTAAAGTACAAACACAAAAGTTGAGATGCCAAATAACATGTGTAAACGAGCACCACATGTAGGTAAGGTTTACATGGACCACGGAAATAAATTCACATTTAAAAAGGCAAGACAAGTTCCCGAACTATTTTTAAAAAAACAGCCAAAACAAGAGTTTTGGCATTGGGAATGAGAAAGACATGATAAATAAACAATAATTTACATAGTAGTGCAGCAAGAAGCTATAAAATGTAAAAATAAGGTTGTATTCAATGTTTCAGTGTATATTTGTACCTTTTGTTGAGATGACACCCTTTTCCCTTGAAACAGTAACTGGCTTAATGTCTTCTGGTATTTCTGGCTTCTTGGCAATCTCTGGCACTTTAATGGACATTTGTGTTTTAAGATGTGGTCAATCCAAAGAATATACTTTATTTAAGATATTTAAAAATGTCAGCACCAAGTGAAACATAACATAACAAACTCAAAATTATAATTCTCACAGAGGAGTACAAACATTAATTGAAAAGTCAATGATGTATGAATGTACTCTAACTGTCACTATATATTTACTCGGTGAACTAAGAGTGTACATTTGTCAATGTATGTTTAATGTCTTGAAAATGCAATGCTTTTCCAATAATAACATGCCAACCTTTTTCACACATAATCATTCATATAATTGACTAAAATGTTATTTATTGTGGATTGCCACTCATTTGGATATTATACTCTGGTATAAAATAAAATCTTAAAAATTATATTTTGATTTATTTGGTTGCATTGGAAAAATATACAACCAAATGTAGGAAAGATTGAACTCGGCATAGTGTAGGTTAGATGGCTTTTGTTTCAGTGCAACATCGTGGGCCGAAGGGCCTGTACTGCGCTGTATTGTTCTATGTTCTATGATTGGAGCTCCTTTCTCTAAAAAAAATGAGTAAAACATGACTTGATTGAGATCTTTAAATTTGAAGGGATTTGATAGTGTGCGTCCACTTACGGGGAATCCAAAATGAGGGACCATAAATATGAAATACCCAAGAATAAATCTAATAAGGAATTTAGAAGAAATTTCTTTACTCAGACAATGATGAGAATGTGGCACTTTCTACTGTACAGAATAATTGAGGCGACTAAAGTAGATAATATTAAGCAAACTTTGACTGGCCTGTTTCTATGCTGTAAAATTCCATCTGCTTCTGTGCATATTTCATCTTCTACAATTCACACAGATATAACGTGAACAATAACATTGCAATGTAAGGCGGGATTCTTTGGTTCAGAGACTAAGGCCCCCACCCCCTCACAATGCAAATGGTGACCCCCCATGCTAACAAGGGGTGCACAACCAATCCCTCATCAAGGAGGAGAACCCCCTCTCCTCCGGCTTAATCACTCTTCCAACTTCTTCCATCGGCAGCACGGTAGTACAATGGATAGCACTGTTGCTTCACAGCTCCAGGGTCCTAGGTTCGATTCCCGGCTTGGGTCACTGTCTGTGCGGAGACTGCACATTCTCCTCGTGTCTGTGTGGGTTTCCTCCAGGTTGGCTGGTTTCCTCCCACAGTCCAAAGATGTGAAGGTTAGGTGAATTGGCCATGCTAAATTGCCCTTAGTGTCCAAAAAGAGTAGGTGGGGTTACTGGGATAGGGTGGAGGTGTGGGTTTAAGTGGGGTGCTCTTTCCAGGTGCTGCTGCAGACTCGATGGGCTGAATGGCCTCCTTCTGCACTGTAGATTCTATATATACTATAATAAATACAAAATCCCCCCCCCCTCCCCAGCACTGCCAACAGTGCACTGGCCCCTAGTGCCATGGCATGGGCACTCTGTAAATGACACCCCAGCCTGGCACGCTGGACCCTGAGGGAGGTCAAGGGTTAGCCCATTGCTCAAATGCTCAACTGTCGCTATCAGGCTGCAGAGGGAGGCTTCCCCCAAGGGTCCTGGGTGACGGCGGGCTCAGGCTGTTGATAAGGTGTTGAACCTGGGACCCTCTCCAGGATGGGGGTCCTGTGTCTGGACATCCCTTTCAAGCTCTGGGCAATGTGAAGATTATTCTTCACATGGTGATCTCAGGCAGCCCTCTTTTCAAAACCCCCATCCTTGTCTGACCTGTTTTAACTTTGAAGTGGCCTTCTCACTCGAAACCATTATTGCAGAATCATTGATAAATCGATAAAGAATCTATGAATTCCATTAGAATAACAAGAAGGATCAGAAACAAAGTTCTGAATAACAAGTTCCGCGTGTCCAGGAAAAGTAATAACTGTTTTCATTCTAATGCTATAAGCAGGTCACTGTCTTAGAAGAGTGTTACTGCATTTCTGTACCTTTTGCTGGTGCTACTTTCTCTCTTGGAATAATGGCTGGTTTTTCTTCTGGTTTTATTGGCTTCTTGGGAACCTCTGGCACTTTAAATGACATAATACTTTTAAGATAAGATTCACTCAAAGAACTTGCAGAAACATTCAAAGACATTTAAACAAGAAGTCAAGAAAACATGACAAATTGGTAGACAGACTAGTGCAAATCAATATTGTCTTACGAATGATCATAGCAACTGTAGACAGACCCCCCCCCCCCCCCCCACACCCACCCACCAACGGCGAGGTTTCCGGCGGAGGAAGCGCCTCGCTGATAATTTGCATGGCTCGCCCATCCCACTGCGGGGGAACCCACCAAAAGGGGTTGCCTTCGGCGGGACAGAAAGATCCTGCCGGTCGGAAGGGCTGGAAAATTCCATCCTTATAGCAAGAACAAAATGATTTTCGGGTAATGATAGAATATGTATTTAACCATTTAACATTCTATTGTCTTTACAAAATAAGGCATTTTCCCCAAATTTTCTAAATAAAATAATCTAATCCGTGTTGTAAGAATGAATCAAAACATACACCAGCTGGTGATTTAAAAGTAATAAATATTGTTTTTCTTAATTGAAAATATACTCTTAACATGCTAACTTTTGAAATCTCTCTCAATACAGTGTGTGCAAATTGCAATGTCTTAGATCATTTTCAAATTTGATATCAAATTAGCAAAACAAAAATCAGTTTCCTTACATGTTAGAGTTATTACTACATGAACAAAACATACAGAATACTGTATTGCAACAAAACAAATAGACTGACAAATATATCTAGAGATGATTGATTTCATATTCTGGATGGGGTATGAAACAATTTCAGGGACGAGCATGAAAGTAGAAGCTGTTTTCAGTCTAATAATGTGAAGGTATTGTCACACTATTTAGAAACTATTGCAATTGTACCTTTAGCTGGAGGGGCTTCCTCTTTTCTTGGAACAGTAACTACTTTAATTTCTTCAACAGGGGCCTTCTTCGGAACCTCTGGCACTTCAAAGAACATCATTGTTTCATTATCTCAAATAAATAAGCATCGGTGCTCATGATATTACATTAATTGAGACCAGATGAAAACACCAGCACAAACATCTTGAATGTGCAATGAAACTAATAAATTAGACAGCAGGTATCTTTGCTAGCAAATTTTATTGAAAACAAACGTCTGCGGGATTGTCTGTTACGGGATTCTCCGACCCGCCTGCAGCGCATTTCCCAGTGGTGTGGGATTTCCCATTTGCCTGCTGCGTGAATGGAGAATCCTGCTGCTAGCAAAGGCACACCGTGCAGGAAAACAGGACTGGCAAGATGGAGAATACCGTTTCTCGGGCTGGATTCTCCGCTCCCTGACGCCAAAATCGCGTTCGGCGAAGGGGCGGAGAATCCCCGACGACGGCAAAATTAGGGGCGGCGCTGCTTTCGCGATGCTCCACCCCCTGAAAAGCGACATACTCTAGGAGTACGCCATGCCACGTATCCACGGCCTCAGGCCGTTGCCTCAGGCCTGCCCGTGATGCTCCGTCCCCGACCGGCCGAGTTCCTGACGGCGTGGTCTCACCTGTCATGAACTTAGCGTGGCAGCTGCGGACCTAGTCTGGCGCCGCCACAGTCGGGGGAGGCCGATCCGTGGGCAGGGGGGGGGCTTGTTTTGGGGCTGGGGGCACTATAGGCAGGCAGTCCAGGGCACGCGAACGGCCGAAGTGGGTACTATTTTTGAGGTCTGGGTCCGTGGGCTGAGTCCGCCATGAAGCATGGCACGGCCGCTGTAGGCTGCCGCCTTGCGCATGCACAGCCACGGACCCGGCAATTCTCCAGGCAATATCGGCAGCTAAAACTGGGCGCTCTATGGTGTCTCCTGCTAGCCCCCAACAAAACGGCGAATCGGTGGCCGTTTTGAGGCAGGTTTCCTGGCGTAAAACACCACTGTTTTCACACCGGCGGGGGGGGACTTAGTCCCCCAAATGCAGAATCCAGCACCTTGTCTTTACAAATTAGTTGCAATATTTTCAACTTGATACATTAGTTTAAATGTTTACAATCATACTTCCCACTTAAACGTCTCTAAGTCAATGTCAAATCATTGGTCAGAACAGAATGGGAAAATTTAAAGAGTACTAACATCGACACATTTTCAAGTGTTTGAAGTCCAGTTGTATTGTTTTCACTGTGCTATAAATTAATTTTAAACCCGTTTTCTTTTCATCTCAAAAAAGAACTTATGACAAAAAACAAATACACAAAAGATAATGACAAAAAAATTCAAAAACATAACATACAACGTTTAACAATGGTTTTAATTTATTTTATACCTTTGACTGAAACTACTTCTTCTTTTCTTGGAATAGGGGCTGGTGCCATTTCTTCAGCCAGAGGCTTTTTAGGAACCTTTGGCTCTTTAAAGAACAATTATGTATTAAGAGTAAATTAACTCAATAAAATGCACATAATTGTGAAAACGTTAAACAATAGACACCATGAAACACAAATGACAAGAGATACTGATCGAGGATTTCGTTCACATTTGCAAATGCATGATTTCTAAATCAGAAAGAGATTTACTTGTATGAACATGAATTCTATACAGGCAATTGAACATCAACTGTGATAAAGAGATTTTGCATTGTTATAATTGGACAGAATTTCTTCTGTGTATGGTCAAGAAAAATCTGTACTGTACTGCATTGTTATCAGTTTATCTAGTTTACTTCAACACCACAAACAGAGCAAAATATACCTTTGGTCAACAAGGTAAATAGTAAAGGACGGTATTTTTCTAGAATTTGGCAAAGTCCAATGGTGGGTGGGAAAAGCGATGTTGAAGCCATCAACAGCAACGGTGGCTTTTTCAGTGTACAGGAAATAGAAAAAAAACCTCAAGAGGTGGGTCCCACGACATAACGCTAGCGGAGTACCCCACCAGCAACTTAGTCCTTCGAAGATCAGTTCCAGGCTCACAGTTATGTATATTTATGTATAATAGCTCTATGTTGCAATAAAACACTGGTTTAACAAAGTAAAACTGTGAATTAGAATTCATTACAAATTTAAGTTTTTGCACAAATGCAAATACTTAAGTTTAAATTTCCTTTTAATTCATTCAAAAACCTTTCCCTATGGTAACACAAAGCACAAATGTACAACACTTCAACAGAACAATACACTCCCAGAAGAAACAGACAGTCTACATCTGGAGAACAAACAGCACCAAAGCATGGTTGTGGTTCAAGAGATGACCACAAAAAGCAGATTTTTTTGAAATTATAATGGCATCAGAATTTTGTAATGTCAGATAAGAATAAAATGTGTACCAAATATACTGAGTATATTTCTACCTTTAGCTGGAGTGACCTCTTCTGTTTCTGGAATAATGGCTGGTTTTACTTCTTCCACAACTGGCTTCTTACGAATTTCTGGTACTTTAAAGAACATTTGTTTAAGATCAGGTTCATTCAAGAATGTATTAAATATGACAATGAAGAAATGTAGAAACAACTTAAGGTACGAAACACAGGTGACAGATGAAACTCACACAAGACTCTTCCAATCAAAAGACAAGTTTACTGTCATTTGTATATTCCTTCTCAATCAATGAAACAACATTATCAGCAATGGGCAGAATTATTCCAACCAGGTGCAGCACTGATCTAACTCAGTGACACAGGAGGGTGAATGGGTCCAGCAGCACGGTGCTGTCCAAGAAGACCAGTTCAGCATGGAGATAGAGGACAGGGAGCAGTCAGCTCCAGCAGAGTGGTGTACAGACCATACAGGAGCAGTGTAGCGCTATGGCAGAATGTTGTTGCACTCACCCAAAGGTCTCCAACTAAATGAGGACCACCCTGTGCATGCCATTGATTAGCAATTAGGTTTGACGTCCAAGGAGTTTGGTTACGGACGGGCACAATGGGCGGGTTGCTCTTCCTGCTGGCAAGTGGCGCAAATGCCATTTGATTCATATGAATGATCATTAAAACAGCTGCCTACCAGCATCCTATCAGGCCTTTTAAGCTTGCATCACGCCAGCAGAAATTTAGGCTGATATCAAACCAAACTGCTAATGAGTGGCATGCACAAGGCAGTCTTCAGTCAGCTAGGGTGAGTGCAAAACAATTTTCTGCCACAGTGCTGTGCTGCACCTGATGTGCTATTCCCTTACCAGCCTCCACGAACAGGTGCCGGAATGTGGCAACTAGGGGCTTTTCACAGTAACTTCATTTGAAGCCTACTTGTGACAATAAGCGATTTTCATTTCATTTCATTTCACTCTGCTTTGGGCAGACTGGTCCCTGTCCTCCATCTCCATGCCAAGCTGGTCATCATGAACAGGGCTGTGCTGCTGGGCTTATAGACCATCCTGCGTCACCAAGTCAGATCAGCACTGGACCTGGGGTTGGGAGTACAGGGGTTTTCTTCTCCTGGCACCATACACTAGCATCTATCTGGACAGCACTGTGCGGGGGGACTCATACAGCCACCGCAACAAAGGTCCAAAGTTAGACCAGGGGAGTGGATGGCCTGGCTAAGACAAGGAGGGCAATGTGGAAGGAGAGCTGTGCAAGGGGCTGGGGGAAGGGCAAGGGCTCACAATGACATCCAGAGGGACAAAGAGGTGGATAAAGAATCTGAACAATGGAAGGCAGAAGGAAGACTGAGGTAAGGAAAGCTGGGCCCCGGCAAGGTTTCCTGAAAACCTCACAAAGAAGGAGGTTAAAGGGATACCACATAATTTACTGGAAGGGGATGGATAAAGACTCCAGTGCGATGGGTGGAGGTCCAACAGGGGCATGGATGCTTCACAGGTTATGGGCTCAGAGGTAGCATGGTTGAATCAAGGAACAGACTTCTTCTTGAGGTTGCTAGTCTTTCGCCTCTGGGTTGCTGACATCCTACATGATTTCGTGAGGACAAGTGGGCTGAAGAGGTTATGTGAGTGTGTTGGACTGCTGTTTAAATATGATGCCGGAACCTTTGAACCCATCAGCCGAGGCTGGACAGACGAATCAGCTGCCGGGCCGCCAGGAGAGTTGAAGGGGAGTCTGCTTGTGCAGAACTAATGAGGTTTCAAGCACAGACTCTGGCGCAGGATCCCACCATTCTGGCCAACGGGATAGTCGTGCCGAAACCACCTGCCACCGAACTTAGGGCACGATCCTCCGGCCATGCTGCGGCAGAAAAGCAGCTCACCATGGCGCAGCGTGGCCGTTGAAAGCCGGAAGACACCATTCCCGGGATCTACCCGGCTCGCAACGCCTCACGAGATTCAGCACAATCTTGCGGGATGTTGCAAGGTGAATCCCGTCCACAATGGGGAGGATCACTTTTTGGCAAAACTGCATATTAGAGCACAGCAGTAAGCCTTACTCTAATGTGCAGATTCCTGAGGTACCTGAAGTTTTGGGATTCAATCCCTTCATCTCAGGGATTGAACGGCCCCCAGCTACCACACCCATTGGACAGGATGGTGGCCTGGCACTGCTGGTGCCAGCCTGGTACCTTAGCTGTGCCAGCATGGCACCCTGGTGGTGCCACCTGGTGGTGCCACCTGGGTGCCAGTTTGGCACTGCCAAGGTGCCAAGCTGGCATTTTTGTGCGATTGGGCCGGGGATGTTGGGGGGTCAGTGGACTCTCCCATATTGCATTCGGGAGGGAGAGGATTCTTTTGAGGGCCTCGGAAATGGCGCCCTGATCTCTCTTTACAATGGGGCGTTCCGGAGAGTGGGGCTCCCCCATTGTAAAAAACAGGGCTATGTGCGGCCTCAGCCCGCGTTCCCCATTCAGCCCCCTTATTCAAAGCAAGTTGCATTGAATAGCCATGTGTTTCTCAGCACTGCGAGTGCTGGGAAATATGCGGCTAAACGCGCTCGCTCGGGGACTTTGTTCCCTTTTGGGAAGATGGTTTCAGAATGGGAGAATTCCGCCCAATGAGTTTGTTGACAAAATGTATTTGACAACCTGATAATATTTTTATCGACCTTATAATTAAAGCCAAGTTTTCACCTTATTAATATTTTTGTCAAAATAAGTCATCAAATTATCATGCAATATTTAAAATGGTATTAAATTTAAATTTATTTATTTCACTATTTGAGTTCAGTAATGTTCTGAATGTTCAAGTTCACAGACTAAAGTCTGCATTACACAAATATTTGACATCTGTTAGAACTACTGTTTAAGGCACATTTGCATAGATTTTTAATAATAATACATTTTTAAAAATGAATTACAGGGTGCCATGGTACTATAGCAGATTGTCACACATTAACAAATATGAAACAGACAATTTTAATTAATTGACAAGAAGCACCAAAAGAAAACAGACTTTTAACATATAAGACGACAATGAAATGTAACATTTATCATAACTGAAGGCAATACAACATTTGACAAGATGATAAAAAACTTTTTATACCTCTGGTTGGTATAATATCTTTTTTGGGAGCAGAAACTGGTTTAATTTCTTCAGGAATGGTCTTCTGAATGATTTCGGGCTCTTTAAAGAACATTATTAATTTAAGATGGAATTAATTGAAAACTATGTAGTTGTAGGTTGACATTTAAACAGACCAAACTAACATGGAACTTGCAAGTGACAAATTATGACAAGAGGTGTACAAGATACAGAAATCAAATAAATTTTCATAATATCACAATTATTTAGTTAAAGAGAAGTTTTCTAAGTATATGCAAAATAAACGTAAATATTTCAAATTCATGACCAAATGATAAAATAGGTTAGATACAGGGGCGATTTTCCAGCCCATTACGCCCAGCGTAAATCCCGTTGGACAGAAACTCTTGCGAGAGGGCCATAACAGGATTTGCGCTGGAGTTAAGAGTTAACCCAGAACACAATGTCCCCGGGTCCTTTCAATGGAACCTGGATCCCACCTGACCTAAACATACAAAATCAGCTTGACGCCAAATCTTCTGGGGATGTCATATTCCCTGGACGTCACATTCCCAGCCTGGCACTGCCAAGTTGGCATTTCCAAGGGGAGGAAGGTCCTCAAGGGGGTGGGGCCTGAACATGGTGGGGCCTTAGGAGACAGGGCCAGATGGGAGACTCATTGAGAAGCCCTGATGTGAACGAATGGTGTGGCACACCGGCGAACAAGGTGGAGGCGGGGGGAAAACATGCCGGCGATCAATGAGGGGGTCCTGACGTCCATGGGGGGGTCTTTAATAATAATAATCTTTATTAGTGTCGCATGTAGGCTTACAGTATCACTGTAATAAAGTTACTGTGAAAATGCCCTAGTCGCCACATTCCGGTGCCAGTTCTGCTACACTGAGGGAGAATTCAGAATGTCCAATTCACCTAACAAGCACGTCTTTCTGGACTTGTGGGTGGAAACCGGAGCATCCGGAATAAACCCACACAGACACAGCGAGAATGTGAAGACTCCGCACAGACAGTGACCCAAGCCGGGAATCGAATCCGGGTCCCTGGTGCTGTGAAGCAACAGTGCTAACCACTGTGCTGCAAATGTAACGTGCACTAACAAACTACTTCCCCCACACCACTATTGCTGTAGAGGATCTTCCCACAAGCTTTGGGGCGGCTCTCACCATGGAAGAATCGAGAGAACTCTTCCCCCCTCAACCTGCCTGCCGTGCCTCTACTCCGCAAGCACCCTTTGATCCACCACCACAGAAGGGGAAGACCTCATGACCCAATTGAGAAGGGTTTGTCCCTTGACAACGCCCCCTGCCAGTGCCCTCTCTCAGCCTCGGCCCTCAACCCCGGGGCTTCCAAGCACCTCTGCACCCCCAGTGTGGTCATCATGATGGGTTTTCGATTTGGAAAACTAATAGTGAATCGTGCTGGCATGATGTCACACTGTTGGGGAGGGGATTGGGGGGGGGGGCAGGTAAATCACACTGGAAGGTAGGGCATAAAGGCATTTATTGACATTTAAATACAGTTAAATTCATGAAGATAAGGTTCACACCCTTTCTCGCTGTTAACCTGATTACGTCACTGGTGGGGGGGCGGGGAACATCTCATTCTGCGACGTTGTCAGCGCAAATCGTGTTATGGCCCACTCATGAAAATTTGTAACTATAATGGGATTTAGATGGGCGCCATAAGGGGCCCGAAACATCACGCCTAACATCTTCACTAACTAAGTAAGTTTCACATTAAAAATCTATTTTATTCAATGAGTGGGATTTTTTGATGGCGGAGGCAGCTTGCCATTGGCTGCCGGTGGGATCTCTTGGCCCAGCTGATGTCTACGGCAGTTTTTGTGGCTCGGCCCTACTGCCGCCGGGGAAGCTTCCGCAGACGGATCGCTTTCGACGGGACCACAAGATCCCGCAGGCAGGTAGGGGCGGAAATTGCCGCCCAGCATCGCCAAATGTCAATGACACAAGGAGGCATGTAATCACTGAAAAATTATTCATATTTTTAATGATTTGAATTAAACAGCACAAACCTCAGTAAATTGTAAATATGAATATTTAACAATTGCTATCATATCACATAAAAATTATATTTCCTGCATTTTACAACATCTGTTGGAACACCATGGCCGGGATTCTCCAATCCAGCGGTCAAGTTCTGACGCCGGCGTGAAAAGTGGCACGAGCCACTCCGGCGTCAACGGGCCTCAAGTGGCAGGTATCCACCCCTTCCGAGGAGGCTAGTACGGCGTCAGAGTAGTGTCCGCTGCTCCATCGCCCAAAAGCCGGTGCGAGTTCATGCATGTGCGCCATGGCCGGCGTGATTTTGGGCGTGTGCACCATGGCCGGCGCAAGTTCGCGCATGCGCATGGGTTCACGGCTTCGCGCCGGCCCCCGAGCAATATGGCGGAGCCCTACAGGGACCGGCGTGGAGGAACATAGGTCCCCATGGAACTAGCCCGTCCGCCGATCGGTAGGCCCTAATCAAGGGCCCGGCCACCTTGGAGGCCCTCCCCCACACCAGGACGGCCCCGCAGACAGAACTCCGAGGTGCCGCTGGGTGGGACCATACGTAACCCACGCCGGTGGGACTCGGCCGTCGAGGCCCGGAGAATCGCCGGGGGTGGGGCGCGTTCAACGGCCCCAGACTGACGCGGCGGCGATCACGCGAGTGCCCAAGAATTGGCACCAGAGAATCGGCGAGCTGGCATCGGGGCGGCGTGGTGTGATTCTCGCCCCCCCACCCCCTCGGCTATTCTCCAACCCGCCGCGGTCAACAGAACAAAACACCACAACTTAATTCAATGCAAGAAGACAAATGCTGTTTCTAATAAGCAGCTACAAAAAGCAAGGTCACCAAAAGATTTTATGTGATGACCGTAAAACGGAAGAATAATTTCCACCCCAATAGAAATAATAAATTGCTTCCCATGTAAAAATAAAGTCAAATGACATCTTCTGGATTTTATACCTGGAGTTGCAATGACCTCTTCTTTTCTTGTGGTAGTAATTGGTTTCACTTGTTCAACAACTCTCTTCTTCGGTATCTCCAGAACTTGAAAGAATATTTTTTAACGGTCACAATTCAACCAAGAACATGTTTTACATAGCTTTGAAGATGTTCAGAACAATAGATAACATGAAATAGACATAACAAAAGTAACTAACATTACTAATATACATGCTGAATAGATTGTTTTACTATTGTGTTTTATATTCATTAAATAGCATTTACATTAAATATCTCTATAAATGTGAAGCTTCATGATCTAATTCACATTTTTTTAATATATTTTCAACATATTTAGCTACTGCTATAACAGTAATAAAGAAATTCACAAAACACATTGGCTCAAATTTTCCTGGAAAAATGTTGAGCTCATAACCGACATTGTTATGAAAATTAAGACAAAAGAGATATGACACGAATTACAATTTGCTATAACTTGCTGTTTTTTTTATATCTCGCTCTACCGTTTGCCTCACACAAATTACATCTGGCCCTCAATGGCCTAGATAATTTAAGAACTTACTGGAATTTTCACATTGAACTCAAATTAAGCTTGGCACAGACTGCTGGGGCTGGAACTTAACAGAGTAAATACTCTCTTGATGGCATGATGATTGTTAGTGTAAAACCAATCTCATTGGTTAAGATAGACTATTGCTCCTGCCTTCCACTTAAGTCCCAGTTGTCCCATTACCCTAACCATGCTGCTTTCAGCTTGCGTTTCCAGCAGTTTACAGGAAAAAAATGAAATCAATAAGCTGAAGAGTGCAGGAAAACATCTAATTAATTTAGTTCCCCAAAAGATGCCACACTCCAGCAATATTTGGGCCAATATATGAGGTTGCAACAGACTAAACTGAACAGCATAAAGACACAGACATGGATAATACATGCAACATTTAAATAAGAAGCAGATTTGAAAATGGTCGCAATGGTGAGAACAAGAGATGATATGATGTATGAAGAATGTTGATATAAAATCTTCTATGTATTCATTTTTACCTTCAGCCGGAACAAACTCTTCACTTGGAACACTAACGACTTTAATTTCTTCAGGAATTGGTTTCTTAGGAACTTCTGGTACTTGAAAAAAATTTAAGCAAGAAATTCTGACGTGAACACACAGCCGACAATGCTGACGTAAAGTTATATTTTCCCTTGCAATAACAAACAAACACTAAATCACCAAGATATCCGTTGCATGTTTACTATTTCAAACACTGTGCAAGCAAACACCTATTGAGACATGGACAGTAAAGAAGTGTTACATGTATTATTTACAGTACACATTGAAACAACATCTAAGCTAGCTCATTAGCACCTTAACTATCTTTTATTCTGACCATTTTTTATAAACTTCCCTGAATACACTATTCCTTCACAAGCCGAAAATTAAATATAGCCTTTTTTCCTAAATAACTTTTATGGAAAAATAACCAAGTTGTCCTGAATTGTGAAAGAAACTTGACTGCAGTTTTAAAATAAATGGCGGGTAATACTGATGATCTGGTTACACTGATGCAATCATATTAAAATATTTATTTGCCGCCGTTACAAATTATGAACAACTTAATTTCATTGTATGTTTATATTTTTTTCAAATCAAATGATCCATGTTCCAAGAGCTGATTTTAAAATTGTCTTAAATAGTGAATTTGTTTTCAAATAGGTGATATTAACTTTTGCATTCACCCCATTGTTTGATATACCATTTTTATCTAAGCATTATAATAAAAGTATTATATTGCTAGTTGCTTAAGTCAAAGAAACCTAAACAACAAAAACTTCTGTGTTTTAACATCACTGCACTGCAGAAGAACAGTACAAATCCGTGAATATATATAGAAAGCGGAATTGCACTGGTTTAAACCTGAAAGATGTTGCTTTGATTCAGGCTGATGTGCCAAGCATGGAAAGTAGCTATCAATTCTATTGTAATAGAGACAACAAACTGCTGCATGATGTTAACATAATGTTGGTGCCAGGATCCTGAGCAATCTTGTACCTTTTGCTGGAGGAACTTTTTCTTTTCTTGGTACAAAAGTTGGTTTTACGTCTTCAACAACTGGCTCCTTAGCAACCTCTGTCACTTTTTTAAAAAAAAGCATGGTTTTAAAAAAGTATATTGTTGTCCGATGTATCATGCAATCCAAGAATCAGAAAGATAATAAATCTGTGCATTTTGACAACAGCTTAACTACACTCAACTAATGGAGACATTAAGTTTGGTTTTAGTCTCTTATCAGCTGTGAGCATGGTGAAAGTCACAAACAACAAATTAGTGGGGGGCCTACCCAACTTCCAATCATCGTTAATTTGCATGAGCAAGTAAAGTGCTAGCATAAAGTGCGCTCACTATAGGCAGCTGTTTGATTAGAAGGTGAGAAATCAAATCCTGTGGCAGCTTCTTAAAGGCTTACAGGGGTTATGCTTTTCTTGTGACCAAAGCAGGGAAGGAACAATCTGAAGCAGCAAGATGGGCAGCATGGTAGCACAGTGGTGAGCACAGTTGCTTCACAGCTCCAGGGTCCCGGGTTCGATTCCAGGCTTGGGTCACTGTCTGTGCAGAGTCTACACATTCTCCCTGTGTCTGCGTGGGTTTCCTCCGGGTGCTCCGGTTTCCTCCCACAGTCCAAAGATGTGCGGGTTAGGTGGATTGGCCATGCTAAATTGCCCTTAGTGTCCAAAAAGGTTAAGTGGGGTTACTGGGTTACAGGGTGAAGGTGTGGGTTTGAGTAGGGTGCAGACTCGATGGGCCGAATGGGCACTGTAAATTCTATGATTCTATGTCCGGGGACAAGAGGTTTTCACACAGGACCTAAATATTTTAGATATATCTGTGAAGCAGCTGATGGACATTCAGAATAGAAACAAGGGGGGCGTAATTTTCCCATGACCCTATCACGGAACTCAGTCCTGGATGGGAGAATTCCACCCAAAGTCCTCGTTCCCTTGATGGTTGGCGGGTATGAAGGCAAATAAATGAATGAACATGGTAAAAAGTGGTGTAATATGTCAATGCATTAACTATTATTGCAAGGAACTCATTGCAATGCACAAGTAAACTGAATGATTTCACTTGCAATGACAAACTTCACAGCGCATATTTTCTGCACAGTCCGGCAAAACTCTGGGTGAGATTCTCTGGCATCCCCGCAGTGCGTTTCCTGGTGGTGGCAGTTGGCCCACCGATGTTTGGTGGCAGGATCATCTGGTCCCACCGTTGTCAATGGTATTTCCCATTGAATGCACCCCACACCATGGGGGTGCGCCGCTGGTGGGACCAGAAGATCCCGCCAGTGTGAATCAGATCACACCCTCTATCTTTACCCCAATACAAACAATCCTTCCCTTCTCCACTTGTCACAGTTATCCACAAGTCAGCAGGGAAGACTGAACTTCATCTCTTTTCTGCATCACTCAATCTCAAAATCTGCTACAACCCTTACAATTATTTGTCCTTCGCGGCCACATTTGCCACTCCTCCCATTATCCGGCACATGATGATCAGGGGCGAGATTCTCCGACCCCCCGCTGGGTCGGAGAATCGCCGAGGGCTGGCGTGAATCCCCCCCCCCCCCCGCCGGTTGCCGAATTCGCCACCACCGGAGATTCGGCGGGGGCGGGAATTGCGCCGTGCTGGTTGGCAGGCCCCCCCCCCCCCCACGATTCTCCGGCCTGGATGGGCCGAAGTCCCGCGCTAAAATGCCTGTCCCGCCGGCGTAGATTAAACCACCTACCTTACCGGCGGGACAAGGCGGCGCGGGCGGGCTCAGGGGTCCTGGGGGGGGGGGGGCGCGGGGCGATCTGGCCCCGGGGGTTGCCCCCACGGTGGCCTGGCCCGCAATCGGGGCCCACCGATCCGCGGACGGGCCTGTGCCGTGGGCACACTCTTTCCCTTCCGCCTTCGCCACGGTCTCCACCATGGCGGAGGCGGAAGAGACTCCCTCCACTGCGCATGCGCGGGAATGCCGTGAGCGGCCGCTGACGCTCCCGCGCATGCGCCGCCCGGAGATGTCATTTCCGCGCCAGCTGGCGGGGCACCAAAGGCCTTTTCCGCCAGCTGGCGGGGCAGAAATTCGTCCGGCGCGGGCCTAGCCCCTTAAGGTTGGGGCTCGGCCCCCAAAGATGCAGAGCATTCCGCACCTTTGGGGCGGCGCGATGCCTGACTGATTTGCGCCATTTTGGGCGCCAGTCGGCGGACATCGCGCCGTTTCTGGAGAATTTCGCCCCAGATGTCACAGAGCACATTTTAAATCACTTCCACTCTTCTTACAACAGAATCAAACCTAATTCTTGAATATGAGCAGGGAATCTCCTCGTCATATCTAAACAGGGGATGGCAAAAACAATTGTGGCATTGTTCAACTTCACCATCACTAAACCAGCTGACTCGTCGAGGGGCTGAAATTGGGGGCTGGATTCTTCATTGCGAGTCCGCCCCACTACTGCTGCAAGCGAGGATGGAGAAATGGATACTATCCATTAGGAGTATCCATTTGGTTTGAACTTGCCGCTTAGCATTTTATTTGTTGGAAGAAGATATTCCTTAGCCAAATTATTAATTTTGTCAACTGATGCTACTAATGAATAAATGACAATAACTCTAGTGGTAAACAGCAAACACTCAAATATTTTTAAAATGATGTTTTTTCCCTTCAAATAACTGACAAATATTTGATAAATCCTAAAATCTTGCTCTGGCAATTGCACAATTTCAGTAGAGAACCGTGAACTTAAATAATAAAAACCACAGACTTTAAATTGATGATATAACAATATAGTTAGAATCAATCCTCCACTGATCCAAGTATTCCAGATTATTTATTATGTGAAAGCACAAACAAAATACTTAATGCAACAAAAATGAACAATACACATAAACAAAGCTCACAAGATTAAACGTAGCATAAAATAAAATTAAGTGCTACGATAAGCATCTTCAACAACAGGGTTCTGATTAGAACATACAAGATGATCATGAAGAAAAACCATGCTTGCATTCTGATATGATGAAATTGATATTAATTTTCATATGAATGAAGTTTGCACAAAATCCTTCAAGGTAATAATATACCTTTGAATGGAGGAGTAACCTCCTTTTTCGTTGAAATAATAACTGGTTTTGCTTCTTCAGTGACTGCTTTTTTAGGGATCTCTTGCACTTTAAAAGAACATTAATTATTTAAAGATTTGAATAAATGAAGAAAATATACAGAATGCATAATACCAGACAGGACAACACATGACAATCTCTCTAGCAACAATAACATATCTGTAAAGCTGCACCAACTACTGGTACTTATGCACATAATGCAATGCCAATGAGAATTTTAATAACTAATAATCCAAATTTGATGGAATATTTTTACTTTCACATGGCATACTTGTTAAAATATAACTCAAAAGGCTCCTTACGCTTTTTGCTAATAAATCAAACGTTTTACTGAATATGGTTATTTCCTTTTTCCAATATCGTCATCACAATTTCTTCAGTGAGAATTGAGTTCGGAATTTTCCAAAAGAAAAGATTCACTCAAATTTAATCTATGTATTATCAAATTATTAAGGAATGTTAATGCTATCACAATATTTATAATTTATATGTACGCAAGTAAGAACAACGCTCACAGCATTGAAACACATTTACAACAAATAGTTGAGAATTAGGGTTTATTTGCACAACAGGCAGTAAATGTTTCCTTGAAACATCACGAAAAGAAGACAACAGTGTCACCTTTCCTGGCAACAAAAACTACCATATCATATGGGAAAATGTTTATATAAAATCTTGTATTTTTGTACCTTTTACTGGAGTGATTTCCTCTATCCTTTGAACTGGAACTGGTTCTTGAGCAGCAGGTTTTACAGCAACATCTGGCATTTTAGGAATATGTTTTATTTTTAGCAAAAGCTCATCAAGAACAAAAATGACATTTATTTAAACAGCTTATGAAAATCGCATAAAGCACGCGACAGACAATGATAAGTTCTGCAGCCCTACCACATCCAAATCGTGAATGGTGGTGGCCAATTCGACAACTGACTGGAGCAGAAGGCTCTAAAAATATTCCCATCCTCAATGGTGGAGAGCCCATCATCAGTGCGAAAGATAAGGCTGAAGCATTCGCAATAATCTTCAGCCAGAAGGGTGGAGTAGATGATTCATCTCGGCCTCCCACAGTATTCAGTCAATTCGATTTACTCTACGTGTTATCAGGAAATGGCTGAAGGCACTGGACACTGCAAAGACTATGGACCCTGACAACATTCCAGCAATAGTACTGAAAACCTGTGCTTCAGAACTTGTTGTGCGCCCTAGCCAAGCTGTTTCACTACAGCCACAACACTGGCATCTACGTGGCAATGAGGTAAATTGCCCGGGTATGTCCAGTGCACACAAAGCAGGATAAATCCAACCCAGCGAATTATTGCCCCATCATTCTACGCTTGATTTTCAGTAAAGTGACAGAAGGGGTAATCAACAGTGTTATCAAGTGGCACTTGATTAACAACAGCGTGCTCACTCAGTTCGGGTTCTGCCAGGTCACTCAGCTCAAGACCCCATTGCAGCCTTGGTTCAAACATGGACGAAAGAGCTGAAGCCAGAGGTGAGGGGAGAGTGACTGCCCTTAACATCATTAGACCGAATGTGACATCCAGGAACCCTAGAAAAATTGGAGTCAATGGGAATCAGAGGGAAAGCCCCCCCACGGGTTAAGTCAAACCTGGCATAAGAAATGATGATTGTAGGTCAACCAGCTCAGTTCCAGGACATTACTACAGGGGTTCCTCAGGTAATTCACCTGAGGAAGGAGCTGTGCTCTGAAAGCTAGTGATTCGAAACAAACCTGTTGGACTTTAACCTGGTGTTGTAAGACTTCTTACTGTGCTCACCCCAGTCCAATGCCGGCATCTCCACAGCATGACTCCACTTAAGTGCAAGGCAATGTCCACCTCCAACATGAAAGAATCTAACCGTCACCACTTGATATTCAATGGCATTACCATCACTGAATCTTCCACTATCAACATCCTGGGGGGTTACTATTGACCAGGAACTGAACTGGACTAGCCATATAAATACTGTGGTTACAAGAGCAGTTAGAGGCTAGGAATCCTGCGGTGAGTAACTCACTGCCTGCCTCCTCAATGCCTGACCACCATCGACGAGGCACAAGTCAGGAGTGTGATGGAGCACTTTCTACTTGCTTAGATGAGTGCGGTTCCAACAACACTCAAGAAGCACTATTTAGGACAAAGCAGCTTGCTCAATTGACACCCCATCCACGAACATTCACTCTCTCCATTACCGACGCACAGTGGCAGTAGTGTATACCATATACAAGATGCACTGCAGGAACTCTCCAAGTCTCCTTAAACAGCACCTTCCAAATCCACAACCACTACGTTCTAAAAAGATAAGGGCAGCAGATGCGTGCAAACACAACCACTTGTAATTTCCTCTCCATGTCGCCTATGATCCTTCATTGGCGCTGGGCTAAAATCATCGAAATCCCTCCGTAACTGCAATATGGTGTACTCACACCACATGGATTACAGCGGTTCAATAAGACATTCACCACCACGTTCTCAAGGGCAATTAGGGATCGGCAACAAATGTTGGTCTATTCAGCGATGCCCACATCCCATGCATGAATGAAGAAAAGATCTTCACATGGTGAGACACCAGGCACAAGTGGCCTATAGCCTGGAGAGGGGACAAGGGAAGCATTGGTGCCAATTCACCAGACAGTGAGCTCTGCTGCAGAGGACTCAGATAAAGACTTTGGTGGGTTGTTCAGAAGCAGGATGATGGCTATGTGCAATGAAATTCTTGGTGCATTGGCAGGTCTGCCAGGAAATATAGTCATGCTCTGTTTTGTTGTGGTGACACAATAAAGATGGTGCAGCAAACTGCCACAGAATATAGGCATCATGACTGCTGCCAGGCTACCAGGCGTTGTGCCAACATGAGAGATCATGCAAATACCACCTGTTTCAGCCTAGAAGGAACAAGATACAAAAAAATCCATCTCCACTATGGAGGGAGAAAAATAGACTTGTCATATTCTACAAAATATGGAATGGACTGGTGGGAATTGACAGAAACAAGTGATACCTTCAAGCAATTAAAACATGAGGTGGCCACCCACATAATATACAAAGACCAAGGGTGGGATGCTCCGAGCCCCCGCCGGGTTGCAGAATTGCCGGGGCGCGGCGTAAATCCCGCCCCGCCGCCGGCTGCCGAATTCTCCGGCGCCGGGGTTTTGGCGGGGGCGGGAATCGCCCCCCCCCGACGATTCTCAGGCCCGCGATGGGCCGAGCGGCCGACCATTTTCGGCCGGTCTCGGCGGCGTAAATCAAACCAGGTCCATACCGTTGGGACCTGGCTCTACGGGCGGCCTGCAGAGTCCTTGGGGGGGAGGGGGGGGGGGCGGGGGGATCTAACCCCAGCGGGTGCCCCCACAGTGGCCTGGCCCGCGATCGGGGCCCACCGATCCGTGGGCAGGCATGTGCCGTGAGGGCACTCTTTCCTTCCGCGCCGACTGCTGTCAACCTCCGCCATGTCCGGCGCTTCCGTGCATGCGCCAATTCGCACCGGCTGGCGGATGCCCTTTGTTGCCAAGCCCTTCCACGCTGGCTGGCGCAGCGCCAACCCCGCCGGTGCCAGCCTAGGCCCTGAAGGAGTGGAGGATTCTGCACCTTCCGGGCGGCCCGACGCTGGAGTGTTTCACGCCATTCCTCGGCGCCGGTACAGCCCGCCCCATTGCTGGGTAGGGGAGAATCTCGCCCCAGTTGTTTCCAAGACCTTATCAATTATCTTTCTTTCAAAGGGCAATCCCACACTGGAACAAGCTGTCAAAGGAAATTCCACAGCCCCATCACTTGAAATCTTCAAGATCCATCTTTAGATTCTTTCCATTTAAACATCTCCATGATCAGGACTACCATCTCAGCAGGTCATGTCTGGTTTAGCTATCATTACCCATATAAATACTGGTGCAATATGGACATTAGTCTGTGATGCTGACACAACTAAATCAGAATGTCCAAGGCCACAGTCACCTTCACAGACACTGTCAGTACCATCATCGTACTGTTCTGATTCTGCAGTTGTGGCTTTCAGAGAGGCCATCCTTCGTGAAATGGACACGTCTGACATACTGTTCCCCATGCTCCTATTGAGAGCCTTTCTTCCTCTCCTTTTCTCTCACTTTCAGCAGCTTGTTTTGCTCTGAGATCCTCCATTCAATCGCCTTGTCATGCTGATATGTAGTTCATGATGCAAACTGCTGCACCCATAATTCAGACCAAGTGGTTTATGAAGAATCCTTACGCCAGGACCAAGTTCTTCAACAACTCTGGAAACTGCTCAAACCCTTCGACAATTGTCTTACAGCCAGTAGAAATCAATCAGCAACTAACCTAAATGTAGTTGCTGATCCCTTAACCTTGTACTGGAGGGAGGGGTCTTTCCCGATACCTAATGCCTAGTCAGTGTGAGCTTAAGATAGGTTGTTGGCTGGACTGTTCCGTTCCACATTGGCAGCACTTATGTCAAATCAATGTTACATGCTGACTAGTGTTTGCAAACTTTTCACAGATGCGCCATGTGTGTGTTCTAATGCACTCAACAAAATGGTGCAGATGCCATTTTGGAGGAGAAATAGCACTGATAGTGCCAAAGAAACAGGCACTAAGGAACTCAATTTCTCAGCCTCTGCATTTGAATGCTGAGCTAAGAATGATGACAGCATCAAAATTAATTCTTGCTCTGGCAGAAGAACAGCACAATACAGTAATAGAATGGCACAGATACATAAGAAAACAATTGAAACAACAGTTACCATGAAATAAGATTAACAAGTAGCAAGCACCAGCAATTTGAAGCCTCTAAAAGAGAAATATTTTGCAAGACCATGACAAATGGAAGCACTATTTATCAAAAGACAATGCTGATATAAAACATGTGACTTCCTTTGTACCTTTTTTGGGAGAAACCTTCTCTTTTCGTACAATTGGTTTTGCTTCTTCAGGAAGAAACTCGGGAACCTCTGGCACTTTAAGAAATTTAATTTTGGACAAAGAATATCAAAGACTTGCACTCTGAACATTTTAACAGAGAAGTACATATAAGATTAAACATGAAAGAACCACCTAATACATTGCACAGCATACAATCTTGCTCCATTCACACAATAATTTCTTATTTTGCAACATGGTTCTACTATACAAAAACGTAATCTTGCCTCAAGTGATCTAATAATAGTAATCTTTTAATAATCTTTATTGTCGCAAGTGGGCTTACATTTACACTGCAATGAAGTTACCGTGAAAAGTCCCTAGTCGCCACATTCCGGCGCCTGTTCGGGTACACGGAGGGAGAATTCAGAATGTCCAAATTACCTAACAAGCACGTTTTTCGGGACTTGTGGGAGGAAACCGGAGCGTCCGGAGGAAACCCATGCAGAAACGGGGAGAACGTGCAGACTCCACACAGACAGTGACCCAAGCCAGGAAGCGAACCTGGGACCTTGGCGCTGTGAAGCAACTGTGCTACTGTGCCACCCAGTTAATTAGTTAATCGAGTTAATTAGTCATGCATCTACAAGGCAGTTCAATTATACATGAACCTTCCGGAAATTTTAAGGCCATTTCTCAACTAGCCGAAATTATTTAAGCTGTATCTCCCCATATATTCACTTCCGGTACCAATGTGAATATGATTGTTAGTCAGGCAGGAGGAAGGCGGGTGGGTCCCCACCATCTGCCCACCTCCATCCCAATTAAGTCCATGTTGAAAAGGCTCAATTAATGCCCACTTAAGGGTCTCATCCCACCATTGTTAGTTTAAATCAATGGCAGGCCGAGGCAGGGGGGCTTGCTATGTGGGCTTGCTTATGGTCTCCTGTGATGGGGGCCCCTCATTCAAAAGTACTAAGGGTCTGATTGAGGGAGCCACCATTGGTGGGGATGGGGTACCTGCTGAGAGTCACCCACCACCATACCCCACCCCATCCTTGCTGCCGAACTCCCTCCCCAGCCACACCCATTCCACTATCACATTATGCTAGTCTCTGATTGGTTGGCAGCTGTTGGTGGGTAGGACCCACCCCTGGAGCCCTTGATCCTAAAGTAAGGACCGTTGTTGAGTGTCTGCGTGGAGCAAGAGGTGATGACAGGCTCCTGCCATTTTATTCCCAGCTGGAGATCAAGTCTACCATTACCTCCATCAGATTCCAGCTAGTGTTTCTAATGCAATGTGCCCCTCTATTTAATGGATAAACAAAACTTTATCGACAGTATATAAAAGCAATCGGGAATGCATAGAAAACACACACAGACAGGGTGATAATTAATGGATGCGACGGAAGTCTCACTTGCGAGAGCTGCATGTTGACTCCTTTTGGGAAGGCCAGCAGAATTAAGTGCCAATTACGCACCTCAACAGGGTAGCAATGGGCCTTTGCTGGAACAAGAACCCCAGGGCGGAAATCGCCCCCTCGAGCCGAAGGCTGGCTGCTGTGCAGCTCAAAGTACGCACGCGAATTCCAGCAATACACTTAAGCGAGGCCTTAATCACGATGGCCTCATGCCACAGATGGGTGATGAGACGGTTGCCACATGGTATGGGGAGCTGTCATCAGGAAGGAGAGGGAGGTGAATCTCAGCAAGCCCACATTCTTCCTGATGGCAAGCCCGGTGGCAAGCCCTTCAATCTGCCATTGAGTGGGCATTCAGTTAAAGGTGGCCAGCCAGAAAAGCCATCCACGAAGCCTTTCTACCCTTTACTTAATTGGGACACAGGGGAAAAGTGGTTCATCCCACCCCCCACCCTCTTGCCTGATCCGCACCTCAGGAAATGACATAAAATTCCACCCAAAGAGCAAATCCAGCCAAATCATGGGGTGGATTCTCAGTTCCCGAGGCTAAGTGCCGATGCCAATGGAGGATTTGTGGCATTTCACAACAGGAAAATCGGCACAATACCCTCACCGATTCCTCTACCGGTGAGGGGCTAGCACCAGCGCCGTGTGAAACGCCCGCGGAATGCATGGAAAAGGTACGGAGAATTGGTGGGTCCGTACGGCACATGGAGGGGGCGGAGCATTGCGGCCCGGCTTTAAACCGACGCCTGCCGTGATTTCAGCGTCGGGAGCCATTCTCCGCCCGATCGTTGTTCCCGATTTCAGCGTCGGGCAACGGAGAATCCTGCCCCATATGTTTTCTTTGTTTACTAAGTCATTTTAAAAATCTGCTATGAGTATTTCCATACCTTTTTTTGGAGGCACTATTTCCTTTCTTGAAACTGTAATTTGCGTAACCTCCTCAGCAACAGGCTTCTTCGGCTCTTTAAAGAATATTTTCATTTTCAGATAAATTATTCAAGAAGATTAATTTGCAAGACGTTTGAAAGATGAAGAAAAGCATATAGAACAAAAGCATACATTACAACAACGAAACAACAAAGCAGTCATCTGAAACAAAAAAAATAATAAGATGCTCTAAATGTTTAAACAATAATTACAAATCTTCTTAGTTATAAGTCTAAGGAAATACGCGTTCAAAAATTCCTAATTTGTTAAGCGTGAAATCAAAATATGTTTGAGGTGGGGGTGGTGTGGTGGTGAAATGTGAAATCAGCCACTCTGCACTACATTTTGTTGGATCTGCATCAAATACTCTTTTGTAATGAGTTTGTGCAAATATATCACAGGTAATCAGATCTGAAGGTTGCATTGGTTCTTTGCATCGGTTTTCGAATGATGATGCCTGGTAGCATCTGACAAAAGTGCAATTGGAAGTGCCTACAATAGAAATAATTCCAGGGTTGGTCATCAGTGATCTTCCTGATGAAACTGGCTCAATTTGTCCTGGAGTGCTTATGGAAGAGTTAGTAATACAAATGATTGAAGTAATATACTATTGGCACTTTATTGACCATTTAAAGGTTATTAGTCCTGGTCAAGTGTGAATCCAAACTTTCATCGACATGTACAATTTTTACAAGACACGCAATTCTAAATTAGTTCAATGACGTATAAACAAACAAAGGTTTGACAATGTTAAACATTTTTCACAAAACATTCAAAATTATCAGTAATAGGTGTGTACACAGACAATAGCAATTATGAAGAATAAAAACTGCTTTGATCAAGTCCATCAAAATCTCAAAGAGCACTACAAAAATGTTAAAAAAGCAAATATAAATATAACAAGCTGGCATTTGTTGTGAGAAAACGCAATGAAGACTAACAAGATCCACAGGTCACAGAGGGTGGAATTTCCCCCTCCCCCCAAGCATCAGGGCACTGCCCGGCCATGTCCCTCAACCCCCGGGGGTACCAGGCACCTCCCCGTCCCCAGTGTGCTCACCATGGCTGGTTTTCACTTTTGAAAACTAGTAGTGATTTGCGCCAGAGTGATGTCACAGTGCCCGGGCGGGATGCGTCGTGGGCTGACGTTACAGCGTAAAGCTGTTAAATTACATTAAAATGTATTCAATTTAATGGCCATCATGTTCATGCCCTCGTGGGCATGAACCTGATCACATCACCGGTGGGAAGGTCTCGAACTGAGATTTCACTGGTGCAAATGGCCTTATAAAGTGGACGTGATGAATTTTGGATCGGTCATAATCCGGTTGAATGGTGGAGCAGGCTCAAGCGGCCAATTGGCCTACCTATTTCTTATGGTCTCATGGTCGTAAATCCCGTTTTGGCCCTCATTCGAGATTTAGCAGCCATAACGGGATTTGTGCTTGCAATGAGCAGGGCTGTTAGATCACGCCCTCAGAATGCTTTGTTCTAAACAAACTGCAAGTTCTTTGTACCTTTGTGTAGTATTGCCTCCTGTACAATAGGAATCCGAGTGGGAGCAGCTTGTTCAGGTACTTTTTCAGGTACAGCTATTTTGGCAAATCCAGACATTTTAAAGAAATTATTATTATAGACTACACCAATTAACAGAAGACATTTATGCACATTTGACAAACTATATCAACAAATATTCAGTGCTAATCATACCTATTAGTAGTACAGAAAGTTAGACAACATAGTTGAGTTTTGAAACTCGCATGCTTACCATTTAATAAGGTCCACAACTAGTTAGTTTCATTATTGAAAATATTAAACTAATTTGAATATATTGAGATTTTAAATTCTTTAAAAAATCCTGAGGAAAGTTCAGCTTTCTTTCAAGTGGAAAATCTTGCTTTTTTATACTAATTACACAAAGTATCACAATCAGACTCCCACAATTAAACAAAAACTTTCTCTAAAAGATGGGGACCAACACAAACAAACACACATTCAAAGAGACTTGAATTTATTCAACAGTTAAGCAAAAATTAATAAACAAAAAGATGGTGAAGTACATCATTGGTATTCAAAAAAAAAACAAGAAGGGAGGGATTATTTAAAGAAAAACATCCTCAAAAAATAAAATATAACAGCACAAAATGCACACTTGTTAAAAAGACACAAAACTGTTAATTTTTGTACCTTCTTTTACATAAATTTCCTCAACAGAAATGTAGTCGGGTGTCTCGGTAACCGCAGAAACTTTAAAAAAACATTTGTGATGTCACACCACTTTTTCTTGTTACAAAAAAACCCCAAACTGTATTTAAGAAATCCGAATGAAGAACTATGATGCGCAGAGTCTCTTTCAATTAATTTAATTAACTAAAAAGCACCGAAGTTGGCAAAAAAAAAGATAACTTCTTAAAGTGCTGGATAATGTTCCATGCAATTCCAAGCACAGCAGTAGCTTTCTAAGACCTTATACAAATATTAATTCTTTCTAAATAAGGCTAGATAAGTTGTGGTTAGGTATTTGATCAAGGTAACATGACTTGCCTGTACCTTTCCAATGACTTGATCTCTCTTCCTCCAAAATTGTGTAAGAAATTTCTTCACTTATCCTGCGTTTTTCAGTGACTTCAAAAAGAATTATATTTTATTAGCTTACAATCAGTAACAGATCATATTTCATATATAACTCTTGAGACAGGTCAGTATATTTTTGCAAAAAAAACATGAAATTTCTAAATTTAGTTAAATAATTTCAATTACAACATTTTCTTTCGGCACTTTAGGGCGGGATTCTCCAGCCTCCCTGCCGCGTGTTTCTCCATGGCTCGTTGTTCGCTGGTGGTGGGATTCTCTGTTCCTGCCACTGTCAGCGTGAATTCGCATTAAAGCCACCCAACTGGGAAACCCACGCGAGAGGGTACACTGATGACCAAGTCCAGTGGTGGGCAGGAAAGTCAGAGTGATTCTGCTGGGCAGCCAGATGGCTAAACACGCACGATAATCCACTGTTCAGTTAATTACTTATGCATCCTAGGAGCTCAGCGGATCTCACTGTGAGGTGGGCAGCACATCACACACCTCACCGTTACCTCATGGAGTTAAAGGTCCTTGTGGCATATTTAAATTGCACCCAGACAGTCTTTCACATTCTCCTGGACAATCTCTTAAAAATGCCCTCGGAATAGTCTTTGACCCTCATATTCGGGTCTTTTGCCCGCCGCACCCCCCTGCCAATCCAGCCCAATTCCTGCCTCCATCTCACCCTTCCCTTTCAACCCACCCCCTGCCAGTCCTGCCTTCATCTCACACCTCCCCACTGGTCATGCCTCCCATGCTCAGCATTGGCACAGCTTGTGCTAATTCGGGAGTGGACTGGATGGTGTTAGGATTCCAACCTGGCATCACCTTTGGAGATCGTAACTCCCTACACACACCCAAAGCCACCACCCCTTGCCTGTTAAGATTTTACCCATTAACTTTCCATAGATGTTGCAGACTTGCTGAGTATTTCTGGCACATTAGAGGCTAGGTTCTTCGGCCGCGGCAAGATCGCCACGGATGGGACAGGGACCATGTAAAGGTCCGTTGACCTCAGGTGGGACTTTCCGGTCGGCGGACAGGCCCGGCCGAAGAATCCCACCCGAGGTTTCGACATCAGATTTCCAGAATCTGCAGTGTTTTGTATTTGATTATTTCAGTTATTTTTAAAAAGAATGTTGGAATGCTTGGCAATTAATTATCGCCATAGCTTATTGAAATGCAAAGGATATAAATGTGTTACCTAATTCTTCTCTCCATTCTTCTTCTACAACATAGAAATAAGGATAACATACATAAATAACAAATAATTCCAAAAATTCAAACAAGATGCATTTATACAGCTTATTGAAAAGGTCACAAAGAGAGATACAAAAATTTGCTGAAAGTTGTGGACAAGAAACCAAATTGTGCTTTTGACAAATAAACATTACTGAATTGAAATTTTGGTTTTGGAAGAAACCCTTGCCATTTTAATCAAGATCCCCTTGACAATACATTTCTAAATTATCTGCTCTGTTATGTGAAATCTGTTATCTGGGCAGCACAGTAGCACAGTTGTTAGCACTGTGGCTTCACAGCGCCATGGTCCCAGGTTCGATTCCCGGCTGGGTCACTGTCTGTGCGAAGTCTGCACATTCTCTCCGTGTGTGTCTGTATGGGTTTCTTCCGGTGCTCCGGTTTCCTCCCACTAGTCCCGAAAGACGTGCTGTTAGGTAATTTGGACATTCTGAATTCTCCTCCTGTGTGAAGGTGCTGGAATGTGGTGACTAGGGGCTTTTCACAGTAACTTCATTGCAATGTAAGTCTTCTTGTGACAATAAAGATTATTATAAAATAAAAGTGGTATTTTTTCAGCTGGAATTCCAAGTCAGAAACATATAAACAATACACAGGAATGGTAATTAGTTTTGTTCTTCCATTCTTTCTGAGTGTCTACTGTATTACTATTTTATTGAACTATTTAACGTAAGAAATGAAATTAAGAGTGAAATCTTGTTAGGGTTTCGGGAGTCTCACCTGCTGGCTGGAGAGTCTGCATGAGACCTGCGGTGCCACTTTTTGGGGAGGCTCACTGACCCTCACAGCAGTCAGACAGTGGCGATGCCTGAGGCGGTTCTTCCCCTGAAAAGAAAGCCCTCGTGACGGAGGTCACGTCTGCCAAGAGCTGGCAGCCAATCAGAGGCCAACAGCTCTTGTGCTCAGCATTGTCATTAGAAAGTCCAAGGCTGCTGCCCGATGCACAGTGAAATGAAATGAAATGAAATGAAAATTGCTTATTGTCACGAGTAGGCTTCAATGAAGTTACTGTGAAAAGCCCCTAGTCGCCACATTCCGGCGCCTGTTCAGGGAGGCTGGTACGGGAATCGAACCGTGCTGCTGGCCTGCCTTGGTCTGCTTTAAAAGCCAGCGATTTAGCCCAGTGTGCTAAACCAGTTCCAGGATCACGGAGTGACCCAGACCACAGGTACGTAATGCAGGTTGTGTCGAGATGAGAGGGAGTTGACAACAAGAGCAGGGCCGTGGCTAACTGCAGGCCCTCCATTTCCTGATGTCCAGTCCCTCGATCAGGCACCCAGTACCTTTGATTGAAGAACCGCTATGTCCACACCCCACCCCTGGAGCTGACAAGTTGTTGCACAGCTTTACCTGTCATACACACCACATGACAACAAACTTTCCTGCAGCTGGGTTATTAATAGCAACAGCAGGATAAGATCCTTAAGTGGTCATTAATCAGATACTTAAGGGTCTCAGTTGTGTCAGAGTAAGATGATCGACCATGGGCCCTCCTGTCCAGAGTTTAATTCTGGCAAGAGGAGAGGGTCTTGGTATGCCCTTTCCACCTCCAGGCTTGCCATAAGTGAGAAAACAAGATTATGGCCTAAATTTCGAACAAGAATTTTAGGTTTTAATATCTGAACTACAGTCTGAAAATATTTCAACAAGAATATTATGATAATTGACAAGTAGTCATGCTAGAGGCAACTTTTAAATTATTGATCACACATCTCATGCATATTATTTCAAACTCAAAATAAAACATGACTAAAAATATAAGCTTGTTTTAAAAATATTTCTACTCAAAGTTATTTAATGCTTTTTTGCACAGCTTTTGCCTCAGGGAGGGTGAAATCAATTAGTCCTTCTTGTACTTCATTGCAATAGTGAGGAAAATTTAAGAACTAGACTAAATTTGTTTTTGACAGATTACCCACCTGGTTTCCTGGGCTTCAAGGTGATTTCTGCAGAAAACAGATTTTAGCATCAATGAAAATGAGTAAAATTGCAAAGGAAATGTAGTTTTATTATAAAGGTGCATTAAGTTACAATTGCACCTACCTTGGCTTGATACGTAAAGTTCTGCAGTACTTTTAGCTTCACCTCTTGGTTCAAGTTGAGCAATTACTGAATAAACCCCTGAAAAATAAAATTTTGTACTCCTATATTTACCTACATTCTATTTGAAATCAATATTACATAATAATCACAGCACAGAAAAAGGCCAATCAGCTCAAATAATCTTTGCTAATGTTTACGCTCTGCATGAGGCTCCTCCCACCCTACGTTATTTCACTAGCTCCTTTATGCACTTATTTACATTCCCCTTAAATACATTTATGCTACTTCCCCTTAAATAATAGGGCGGCAAGGTGGCTAGCACTGTTGCTTCACAGTGCCAGGGACCTGGGTTCGATTCCCGGCTTGGGTCACTTGTATCAAGGAACTTTTGAAAGTCATTATAAACAATATTAACTGTGCTGCTCACATTCACCATTTCTGTAATACCATTAAAATCTTAATAAAGTTAGTTCTTAATAAATTTGTGCCAGCTTTTCTTTATTAGTTCATGCCTATCCACATGGCTGCTACTTTTCTCCCCAATTATTGTTCCTAAAAGATCCCCTACCACAGACAGTAAACCATCTGGTCTGTAATTGCCAGGTTTATTCTGCACTTTTTTAAGCAAGTCTCAATTCCTTAGACATTACTCCTGTATCAAAGGAGGATTGACAGAATCTAGCCAGCCCCTCCACATTTTCTACCCTTACTTCACTCAGCTTTCCCTTCTAGACCATGGGCTGCACGATAACGCAGTGATAAGCACTGTTGCTTCACAGCGCCAGGGACCTGGCTTGGGTCACTGTCTGTGTGGAGTCTGCATGTTCTCCCTGTGTCTGTGTGAGTTTCCTCTGAGTGCTCCGGTTTCCTCCCACAAGTCCCGAAAGACGTGCTTGTTAGGTGAATTGGATATTCCAAATCCTCCCTCAGTGTACCCGAATAGATGTCGTAGTGTGGCGACTAGGGGATTTTCACATTAACGTCATTGCAGTGTTAATGTAAGCCTACTTGTGTCACTAATAACATTATTATTATTAATACATTTATGCTATTCGCCGTAAATATTTCTGTGGCAGCAAGTTCAACAATCGAACTGCTCAATGAGTAAAGATGATTTCCTGAACTCCTTATTAGTGACTATCTTATATATAGAATCATAGAATTTACAGTGCAGAAGGAGGCCATTCGGCCCACCGAGTCTGCACCGGCTCTTAGAAAGAGCACCCTATCCAAGCCCACACCACCCTATCCCCATAACCCGGTAACCCCGCTCAACCAACACTAAGGGCAATTATGGACACTAAGGGCAATTTAGCATGGCCAATCCACCTAACCTGCACATCTTTAGACTTTAGACTATATGGCCTTTAGATTTCGATAGCTCCACAAGTGAAACAATTTAGTCTGTCCAACCCTTCCATAGTTTTAGAGACCTCTATCAGGTCACTTTCAGCCTTATCTTTTTGAGCACTCGTTCTTTATGCTGAAAAGCTGTCTATTCTCATGTCATATTTGGAAATCTTTTCTGTACCTCCCCCAGTCCCTCTATATCCTTTCTTGTGATACAAGGCTGAATTTTGCATTGGGTACAGGGTCCCCAACCTTGGCATAAAAGTTTGGGGAAAGCACTCCTGCTCGCCCCACAGCCATTTAACACCCCCCTAGTGGAGGAAAGCCTGCCTCAGAAATGATGGGAAATTAAATGGGCAGCAGCTCTCTTCCCAGCAGTGACAATGGGACTGGTGGTCACTGTTGGGATTGCATAAATTCCAGACAGAAACATGCTGAGATGCAGCCAGCTGTGAAGGCAAGTCCGGGGCTTCACTGGGGACAGGCTGGAGAGCCCCATTCAAGGGGGTGAGGAGGGGTGGTAAGGGCGGGCAGGCCAGCAGGAAGGGGAATAACGGTGGGGGGTAGGCTCCGAAAGACATGGGGGCTCAAAATGGCACAGACCTCTCTTGCCATTAAGGGCCCCAACTTACCCACGGACAAGTAGGCTCCACAATATCTCATCCACTGATGATAAAATCACAGGCAGAGGTGGGTAGGCAGTAGGCGTGGCGCCACTACTATGGTGCCCAATTTGGCTATGAAGACCAGAACTGTGCACATTACTTAAAAGTGTGGCCTATACACATTTAACATAATTTCAATGCTTTTCCTGAACCCAAATATCTAACTTGCAGATAGATAACTCAGATGGATAATTACTGTAATAGAAGTAACACGTTTATGACTACACTATACACACCTTCATCATCTGTTGTGACATTATGGATAGTCATAAAATGTCGCCGCCCATCTCTTCTGAAACTGTACTTTGGACTTTCTTTAAGCACCAGTGTATCTTTAAACCAGGTTACAATGGCATCATCAAAGGACACTTCACATTCAAATACAGCTGACTCATGTTCTTTCACCACAATATCCTGGATTGCCTTTGTGAATTCAATCGGTTGCGCTATAACACACAAGGACACAAACAATACAGGACTTGTACAAAACTAATCTTCAAAGTACAACTCATTTAAGACTTTCGATAGAACTACAAACCTTCAACAAATAGATCTGCAGATGTTTCAAGATGTTCAAACTTGCAAGTAAATCGGCCTTGATCCTCTGGTTTCAAGTCACTAATAGTGACTTTCTGCAACTTATCCGCAACATCTATGGAATATCTGCCTCGTCCCTCAATCCTTCTACCATTTCTAAACCACTCAGTTTTCAGGTTTGGTAAAGAAAACTGGCAAACCATGATACAAATATGACCTTCCTTACCAGAAAGACTTTCAAGGTGCTGTTCAACTATAGGTTCTGGAAAACAGAATTCAACAAAAGTAAGTTAGACGAGTTAATGAAAAGAAAGAACATTCAGAAGTAAAAATGCAAACAGAACTTACCGACAACAGTCAGTTTAGCACTAGAAATATGTGGGCCACAGACAATGCGGAAGTTGCCTTGATCTTGCAACGCACAGTTTTTGATCTTTAAGCGATGAATGTCACCATCAATGCTAATTTCATTCTTGTTATTTGATTCCAACTTTTCAGTTCCTTTGTACCAGGAAAGTTTTATTTCAGGATAGTTTATCTTTATCATACATTCAAACACTGCATCCATATCTGTGCGTACGATTTGATCTTCAATGTCCTTGATTAATTCAATGGGCTGCAGAGATAATTTTTAATAAATATATTAATTTCAAACAAAACATTGTAAAACACTACAGTAAAATACAACTTGAGGTCACCATTCATTCAGTATAGTGCAGTTCATACCTCAACCTTTTCTATTCTTTGCTGGATATACTGGATGAGTTCATTGAACTCCTCTTCTTCAGGGCCTCGTTCATGTTCTTCCAACTCCTTAATAAAGCAACAATGAGTTAAAGGCAGCAACAGAAAAGTATAACATAATAACCATGTAAGATTTTTATTCTGCATAAAGACTATAGCATACTGCACAGTATTAACACACAGAGAAATGATCAGAAAGTAACTCACTATTCTGTGAGTTTCATCCTCTTTGCTGGCTTTCAGTTGTTCAATGGCTTGAAGCAGACCACGGAAATCAGTAATTCCATACATGCGGGCATACTTTTCATATTCCTTTGGATCAACATTCCTTAGCAGTTCTACAATGTCAATATCCTTGTCTACTTCTTCTTCCTTTTGTTTGGAAGGTGTTCTTTTTAAAATAAATGGCAAATATGAATTAATTAATACTGTATTTGAAATAAAATGTAAATTAAATGAAATGTATAAGTTGATGGACCAAAACTAAAGTCAATGTGATGTACTTCTGTAAAATTATGTTGCCCACTCCTACATAAAATGGAATTTAAAAAAAATCAATGATAAATCTGCTACACCTAAAAAAGATTATGTTACGTTAAACTTTCTGGACATTTACTATTTTATCTGGTAAACAGGAGAGGTAATCATAAAATGACAAGCACTACATTCAAATATCATTTGTTCATTCATGTTATGAATCAGAACCTTAACAATCCCACCAAATCGAACATACTTACTTCTTCAGTTTAGCTCTGAAGTCTGTTTCAACAATAATTTCTTTCTTCTCCTCGATTTCCAAATTTACACTGCTTTCAATTTCGCCAGATTTGTTAGATGCTACACATCTGTACTGTCCGGCATCAGTTTTTATCACATCTTTGATTTCCAATTTGGCCTCTTGACCCTTTTGCTGTATAATAACTCGGCCACCATGGTTAATCTGCCTCCATTTACCTTTCATCCATTTAACATTTGGAATTGGGTCACCACCAACCTTTGTAATGAATGTTGCTACACTCTCTGCAATTTAGAATATAATTAAGATTAATTACATTGTTTTTTACATTTTTACCCTCTTTAATTTCCCCACCAAACATCTATGAACTAACTTGTTGTCCTATTTGGTTTTAAAAAATGGCATCCACACTTTAATTAATGTGCGAGGTAATGTGCTTAAACAACATAGTAATGGAACCCTGTTTTGTGTTCTCTTCTTTCTGCATGACCCAACAAAGGGCATTAAACCAATTTTCTCTGGAAGAATGACATAAATAAAGATACAAAGATAGTGTTATAACCTGCCTACTTACCATTGGCTGGGGACTAATGACTATCCCACAATCCTGTGGGAGTATGAGCTTCCCCAATGAGGGGGGCGGAGAAACTCCTAGTATAAATAAGCTGGCCAGTTCAGGAACCAGCAGGAAGGAGTATGTAGCAAGGGAAGTTACTGCTACTGTTATGTATATATGTTATAGTAAATAAATGTTATTACTTTGTATCCTTAAAACTCGTGCTGGATTCTTCGTGGCCCTTACAAAAGATAGGTAGGAACATAAATTATGCAGAGGATATGAGTTAACCCTTTTGACTGATAGAACAGTGACAATTTGAACTAAAAACCTTGCTTATTAAAGATCTGGTTTTATCTACTTTGTTATCTTTCAAAACAAAGTATTTGCGAGCAGGATATATGAGGTGGCATAGTGGTTAGCATGCTGCCTCAGCGCCAGGGACCAAGGTTTGATTCTGACCTTGGGTAACTGTGGTGTTTGCACATTCTCCCCATGTCTGCGTGGGTTTCCTTCCGGTGCTCCAGTTTCCTCTCACAATCCAAAGATGTACAGGTTAGGTGGATATGCCATGGTTAATTGCCTCTTAGCGTCCAAAAGGTTAGATGGGGGTTACACGGATAGAGAGGGTCATAGGCCTAGATAGGGTGCTCTTTCAGAAGTGCAGTGCAGGATAAATGGCCTCCTTCTGCCCTATCGGGTTCCTATGAATGTATGTGAAATTACTTTGACTAAAATTTACATTAAAAAACACCTTCTAGCAGTCAATGGTGTAGCATTGTAAGTACTTGCTCATTTTTACTCTGTAATGTTTTGCGTTATTCAGAAATGCTTTCTTTTAATAAACATACAAGAGGGAATATTCCATGGTGCACTTACTTGCTGTTACTTTCACACTCTTTGGTTTCTCAATGAAGAAGATCTTATCTGGCTGTGGTGGAGAAACCACTTTCTTTGCTGCAGCTTTTTCTAAACCAGAACAAGTAAAAATTATTTCAAACGGCATTGTTTTAGTTCTCAACGTCAAAATGCTCACAAGCAAACAAATGCTATAAGGAACATCAGTATTTCTTTTAAATTAAACAAGCCACAATGAAGATCTAATAGTTTGGCCAAGCATTTCAGGGTGCACCTCACCTCCTTGCAGTTTTCAATCTGTGTTGTGCAAATCTGGAGACAAAGGCAACATGAGTCTGCAGGGGAGCAGCGAGACCCGATTCCTTTTATTTTGCTCTGTAGTCAGGGCAGGTCTGAGTCTGAATTTCGGCTGCACAAATCCATATTATACTAATTCCAGCAATATCGAAAAGCAGTAGTGTGTGAGCAGTGAATTGCTTCTTATATTCTGTGATTTAGTGCAGTTGTTGCTTACACCAAATGATTGTCATAAATTCAACAAGTGACTAGGTTAGGATTGTTCTCGCTGGTGTTCAGAAGAATGAGGGGGGATCTAATCGAGACTTATAAAATTCTAACAGGACTAGACAGGGTAGATACAGGGAACGTGTTCCCGATGGTGGGTGTGTCCAGAGCCAGGGGTCACAGTCTGAGGATTCAGGGTAAACCATTTCGGACAGAGATGAGGAGACATTTCTTCACCCAAAGAGTGTTGAGCCTGTGGAATTCATCACCACAGGAAGTAGTTGATGCTAAAACATTGAATATATTCAAGAGGCGGCTAGATATAGCACTTGGGGCAAATGGGATCAAAGGTTATGGGGAGAAAGCAAGATTAAGCTATTGAGTTGGATGATCAGCCATGATCGTGATGAATGGCGGAGCAGGCTCGAAGGGCCAAAAAGCCTCCCCCTGCTCCTATCTTCTATGTATCTATGTAAAGTTTATGCAAAGTGTGAGTATGATTTCCTCTTGTTCCCCCTGCAATCTTCTATACATGGAGGTTGTAGGGTGTTTGACTTTATATTTAATTTATTTCCTCATTGTTTAGTGTATGATCTATGTTACATGCAGAAGACATGTTTTTATTTTTTCTGTTCACACATGGAATCCTGGGGCACGTGATATTGGACAGCTGCAGCTCTGTATCGGTGTTTGATCGTGCATGGTGTCACTATGTCATTGAGAAAATGTGAGATATGAAAACAGTATAACAAGCTAAATAAAACAAAGTGTAATATTTCAGTTAACTCAAAACATATGATCTTGCCTTTGTGGAAAGCCTGATGAGGCGTTTTCTCCTGCCAGGATTTGAACCCACTTACAGCGAGATCTATGCTTCCCTCCAGCTGATAACATTGAACCAACTATGGGGTTTCTTCTAAGAAATCTCTTCTAAGGGTCTATGAAAGGTTATCTTCATTTGGGACTGGGGAGTTTCTGGGACAGTGCTGTGCTGAACCAGTTTATAGGGACAGGGGAGATATTAATGCATCACTTTATATATTTGAAATCTGCCTCCAACCATAAAAATGGATGAATTAAAAATAAGAAACTTGTGAAAAGAAACTCCAATGGAACATCTGCATTGACTGTATGCAAGAAGCTTTCATCTCTTTATCCAGCTGTGAGCTTCATGGGACAATCGTTTTACCGGACAAAGTTCTTCAAGTTTGTGTTGTTGAGAAGTAATAGGAGTCTTGGAACTTGCAGATAACTTAGATGCATTTGTGGCTTCTTGACTGTCTACGCTTAAATAAATTCCTGGAGTTGTTTGGTTGATCAGACCTCTGGCAGGCACTGTTTGAATGAGTTTGGTGTTCTTTGAGTTGGGGAGGAGCTTGTTACCCTTGGAACACCCACTGACATCTTCCTTTCCAAGGGTAACAAGCTCCTCCAAATATTTAGATCACTGTATGTATTTGTTTGTGCAGCAGAGTAAAGTTACTCTTGTAAAAGGTTAGAAACTGTCTTAACTTATACATCTGATGTCCACCATCAAAAATGTATTTAATATAAATAATAAATATGTGAAAAAGTTTAAATCCACCTTGTACTGACATCGCCAATATGCTACAAAAGTGACAAAGTATGCTAGCATGTGTACTGGTGTAAATGTTTTTTTAAATATCTTCTTGTTATTACATATTTAGAATTTTAGTATTCCTCTCTCTTTTTAGAATTGACATGGATTCACCCGTATATCTCACTTTCGAATAAAGTCTTCAGGACATTGTGAAAAATATGCATAACAAGCATTAGCAGTGCAGTGCAGATACTGCTAATTTGACAATTTGAAAAACTATAATATATCCATACAGAATATGCCTATTTGTGTGCATTATGTATGTGGAATCATAGGAATTCACATTTGGGAGTCCATTTGAGTTTATGTTAGTGTTAGGTCCCAATGGAATACCATTACAAAAACTGGAAGAACAAAATACTGGCCAGAGCTGCCTCCATGCCTTATTAGTCAAAGTTATATGTATCCAATTTCTTTGACCCTCCAATTTCTATGATTATGTTATTATTTGTATTTTTAAATGTGTTCACGCCATGTAATAAGACAAAACAAAATGATTACAGACTAAGATACCCTTTTGAAACCATGAATAAATTATGAAAGTCTCAATGAATAATGTGTTAAACCATCATCGGTTTAAGAACTATTTAACTCTTGTAGCATGTTCATGAAACCAAACTTTACATAAATGTATTTAATATTGTGGTCAAAGACACCAGGAATTAAACTTCAAATGAAAATCTTTCAGCAGCATTTGAAATACTGCAGTGATAACAGAAATTGTATCAAACAGAGAAAGGCTTTATATTCAGTCTGTGAGATATGTAGTTAATCAATATGAAACAACAGTTGCTATCTAACTGCAAGAAACAAATACAGGATTTAAGAATTCAAAAGTAAGAAGTAACGTTTTCTTCCTTTTTAAAATGTTGCCTGTCTAGTTCAGCACCTTTAGAAGTTTTGACTAACAAAAGATTACTACTGCCAGCTTGAAGTATATTTGACCAATGATAAAGCCTGGTTTTGTCACTGCTGATGCACTTAGCCATTGGTGAATGGCCCAGCAATCCAATGTCACCTATACAGCTGAGTGGATCACCTCAATATTTCAATACTTCAAGTAACGGATCTCATTGCTCCACTGATTATTCTCTTAATGCAGTGAGGCTAAAGAGGTTAGATATGCTGAACAAAACATGATTAGTAAGAGCTTTTAGCCTCCTTATGGCATACACATAACAATGCTAATCTATTTAATGTCAACCCCATACCTTGGACTGTTAGTTTTGCTTTGCAAGAGACATTTCCAGCTTCATTTGTAGCTTTACATAGGTAGTCACCACTATCTGTTTTAGCAGATGTTTTACATTCTAGGGCAGCTGTACCATCCTTGAAGGTTACATTCAATCTATCAGATGCCTTAATTTCTTTCCTGTCTTTAAACCATTGTATCTTAATTGGTTCAGACCCATGGACATGGCAGCTAAGCTTCAATGATTCTCCTTCGGTAACTGTCATTGGTTTAAGTGGTATGTCACAGACAGGAGGCTTTAAAAGCTCTAAAACACAATAAATTGCATGTCAGTATTTAAAATGGAAAGCCTGCTAGCATTAAACATAAGATCAAGTTTTTTAAACTATCTATTTTACCCAGTCCATTCTCCCCCTCCCCTTTGAGGTTACCCATCGCTACTGCTGTTTCACATTATCACATTTCCTCTTTTGAGATGGAGAAATGTGATAGATTATATTCTGTGTAAGGGATGGAGAAGATTGCATCAATAATAGATCGGAACTAGGAGAGATTGCAACAATAATGTGTAGGTCACGAAACAGAGGATTTATTCATGGCAGTGTGAAGGCCTATAGAAGGTGCTAGTAGTGGCCCTTAGGACTTAACATTAAGTTGGACAACTTGAAACTGTGACCTTTCTCTTCCAACTTGACCCTTTTTTTTAGATCCTGAACATTTCTTTTCCCACTGGGCCATCTGTCAGTTAGTTTTGCTTTCGTTGAGCACTGAACTTTGTCCTTCCACTAACACATACTATCTCATCTTTTTGCTATTACTAGCACCTTCTGTAGCATTTCACACTGCCATTAACACTTCCTCTGTCTTGCGAGCTACATATCTTCGTTGCAATATCTCCTACTTCCCACCTATCATTGACCTTCTACTTTGCTCTGGTTGATCCATTCCCTCTTATACAGGATAGAATCTCCATCATATCTCTCCCTCTCTGTAGCTCTGAAGAGTCATAAGGATAGGGAAAAAAAACAATGCCCAATCCTACAAAAAAAACTTACTGCCTCAGAACTTATCGAAATGTAAATAACTTTCAAAACAATTTCTACTTATTTTTAGTTCACATTCAACAGCTTATTGATATTTTCTGCAATGGAGCATTGATGGACAGATAAGATCTAAAGAAAATGTTGATAACAGTTGACAACAAGTAATGATTTTAGAATGCATATTGGACAGAAGAATAATTAAAGAATGTCCAGTAAAGTCTTTAAAAAATATATATATATTTGAATAAATTAGCCACGGCAGCATGTGTACGCATTAGTTTCTTCATCTACAGTATCAGGCACTAAAAATAAAATTGTCTTCATCACTAACCTTGGATCACAACAGACACAGTAAACATTGCAGTGCCTGCTTCATTAGCTGCTTTACATGTATAAACAGCAGAATCATTAAGATGTGCTTTCTTAATGTTCAGTGCTGCTACATTGTTTTTAAACGACACATCATAATTTTCAGTTTGCAGGATCTCCTGTTCATCTTTGAACCAGGTTACAGATATTGGTTGTGAACCAGAAACACGACCTTCAAGTTTTATAGATTTTCCTTCTGTATCATGTATTTCTTCCAGAGGTTTTTTAGTGAAGCTTGGTGGGATTTTACGTTCTGTAACAGACAGGCATTTCAAGATGGATCAATATTATAAATATCCAAATAATGGATATATTTTTTTACTTACTCAGTGAAGTTATGCATCAACAAGCGAAATCCATTAAAAAGTGAAATTCAGAAATTTTGTTTGCAGAAGAATGGTGGAGAGTGGAATTAAGGGTAGTATTCTCCCATCTAGGATTAAATCCAGTGGTAGGGGTGAGGAGTGCTTCCTGATGTGGAGACCGCCATATCTTCTGGCCTAAACTTATTAATGTTGTATCCTGGAGGTTTAGCGTTGTATTCTATGCAAGAACAGACTTGATGGCACATGTCCCACCATTATATCCTTATTTAAAAGGCGCGCAACATCACTGACCCACCACTGATGATTGAAGATGGTCATCCTGAAACAGAAGATGGATCCCCAGGAACACTCTGAGGATGGACCTCCTCAGTGACACTGATGTTGGAAGATCCAGCTGAATGATCCTCCCCAAACACACTGCTAGAACAATGTGTTTCCCTGCTGGTATCACGGAGAGTCAGGTGTGGGGGGTGGGAGGGGAGATTAGGGTTGGGCCTTCATCTGCATGCCACTAGCGGGATGCAAAGAAGTTTCATACCAGGTTCCAGTGGATTTGCTAATCCGCCATGGAGGCATCAGCGGGAGATCCATTCTGATGTAAAACTGATATTTGGACTCCCATCCATATTCTCTCCCTGCCCACCATTGAACCCTCTGGTGGAGGCATGGGAGACTTCCGTCCGAAGATTAATTGATGTGGATGGATGAATACGATTTTCACAATATTCGATATTACTTTTCACAGTAAGTAATTGGCTTTTTTCTTCAAGTTTTTACTTCAAAAGAAGAACCCCAGATGGATAACATGAAGAAAACATAACAGGTTACTGGAAAATTATCAAAATAAAGACGAAGACCCAACAAGAAGCAACATTCGTCCTTCAAATGAATAACACTTAACCTGGAATATTGCGCCAGGGGAAAAAAATAACAACTGATATGGAGAAATACCTTTTACAGTCACTAACGCCTTGCATGAGTCCTTTCCAATATCATTGCTAGCCTCACACACAAACTGGCTTGCATCTCCTTTGTCTGCTTTTAGAATTGTCAAGTGAGGTGTATTTTCCACGCAGGTTATCTTGTAATTGGCACTTGATCGAATCTCTTTGCCATCCTTCAGCCAAGTAACTTTAATTGGGGAAGAGCCAATTAAATGGCATTCAAGTTCTACACTTTGCCCAGTGATAACTTCCACTGGTTCTAGTCTTTTGTCAAATACAGGAGCAACTTTGGCTTCTAAAAATGACAAAAAAATAATTATTTTCTATCATAATAGTACCAGCAGTAAAGCAATGTTAGTTAAAAGAAACATGTTTTAAATTTTACAAAATTAGGATATAAGATAATAAAGACAAAGAACTGAAGATATTTAATTAATATGTAACCCAACAAACCTTTCAGGGTTAGTTTGGAACTACATGACACAGCTCCAACCATGTTCGAAGCTTTGCAAGTGTATTCACCAGCATGATCCATCTCAGCGTTATGAATTTTAAGAGTTGCTACATTCCCTTTGAAAGATATAATTAATTTTTCTTCACTGGTCAATTTTACACCATCTTTATACCAAGAGGTTTCAATGGGTGTCGAACCAGAAACGTGACATTCAAATGTCACTGGAAGACAAACAGTCCCTTCGACATTTTGAATTTTTCTTGTGAAAGAAGGTGCAACCTTACGTTCTGTAAAGTAAACAATTAAGGAATTGTTCACAATTTTTTAACCACAATGAAAAAGTTAAAATGGTCCAACAGAAAAAATCTATCAGATGCAGACATATGCCAATTTATCAAGTGCAGATATCAATTAATCAGTTCGGCAAAATCACCTTGGATAGTGAGCATGGTCTTTGATGAGCAGGCCCCTATTTTATTTTCAGCTTTGCATATAAATTCCCCACAGTCACTTAAAGTTGTTTTCTTCAGTTCCATTCTTGCAACATTATTCACAAACTCCATTTTGCAATTAGGGGTGGCTCTCAGTTTTGTGTCCCCTTTGTACCAAGACACTTTAATTTCAGGTGTTCCAGTAAGGACGCATTCAAAGAATCCTGGGTCACCTATTGTTATTTCCAGAGGTTCCAAATGTTGGACAAATGCTGGCGGTTCTAAAGTAGAATCGATATATATATATCAACAATTAAAGATGATGCATATTATATGTATAAAAAAGAAAGCAAAGTAACATAATATTGATGTAAAGTCAGTGACTAATAGAAATCAGAACTTTAACAAACCTAATACTTTGACCTCAGCATGACAAACATCCATTCCAGCATCATTTTCTACCTCACATGTATATTTTGCATCATCGTCTCTAATACAGTTGAGAATCTCCAAAATACAAGATGTTTCAGTAGTAGTTAAAATATGTTTTTCCGACTGGAATATAGCTATTCCATTTTTCATCCAGCTGGTTTTGATTTCTGGGGCACCAGTGTATGTACAGTCAAGGCAAACTGACTTCCCCAGTACAGCACTGGAATCCTTCAACTTCTTCTGGAATACTGCTGGTTCTGATAAGGATACATATGAAAAGAGGTCTCAAAAAGGCAAAGCAACTCAAGTAAAATAACAACTTACACAGATGCTCTTTCATTTAATCTGTACGTTACAAACCTTTCACAAACAATTTTGTTGCACAAGAATCTTTGCCAGCTTCATTACTGACTTGACAGATATAGTCTCCACTTTGGGAAGAATCTACGTTTAGTAGCTCTAATACTGTTGTTGAGCCACTTAAAGAAACTTGACATTTCCTTCCTGTTACCAGTTCAGTGCTACCTTTAAACCATGCCACTTTCAGTGGAACTGTTCCAGTAACAACGCTTGTAAATCTCACATTTGAACCAGGTAAAACTTCCTGAGGATCAGGTTTCCTCACAAATGAAGGTGGTTCTAAAGGAGTCAAAGCAAAATAGCGCAATGGAACATTAAGATATAAATTTATTAGAAAGATAAACGTAAAGACCATAATTGTTCTGTTAGAAATTAAAACAAAATCAGTTTTACTTCTTTTTAAACAGTTTTTACCCCTTTGCTCCCTCTCCCTGACAGCAGTGGTTCATGTTAATCCATAGATAATAGTAGCCTCCAGTGCCTCAGCCAAGTGACCATTTTTCATGTCTAAGTCTGAAAGCTGGGCAGCAACAGTTTGAGCATTTGATGAAGACAATGATCATAGCTGGGCCTGGTTCTCTCCTGACCCAACACCCACATTCATGTCGCTCGAAAGTGACAACAGATCTTCTTGTTGAGACATCTGTAGGAATTCTAGCAAATTCCTACATGAGGTCTTGTGGTTAATTATTGAAAATTAACTTAAATACTATGACTGACTTCTTTAATTTCTTTGTTACACTGAATCATTAAATCTTCAAACACTAGAATGTTTATGACCTGATGCAGTCCAAGCATGGGAGAGAGCTCTTGAGCTCTGTCCTGGCTTGGACGGTCAGATGATAAATTACATATCAGGCGCGATCCAGTGGCCATGCTGCATCGGAAAAGCAGCTTGTCATGGCGCAGCCGGGAGACTCCGATTAAACGTGATCTTGCGAGAACATGCAATGTAAATCCAGCACATTGTGGGTGGATCAGTTTTTGGCAAATCTGCATATTAGTGCAAGACAGGTAGTCTCATCCTAATGTGCAAATTCCCGAGGTACCTGAGGCTTCGGGTTTCAACCCTTTCGCCTCAGAGACCTCGGGCGAGCGTCGTTCAGCACTGGTCACCACAGACAGGAATCTGATAGAACGGCACTCGTGGGGTTCTCCCAGGGGATCAGTGGCACCCAGCTGCATGCCCTTTGGGCAGGAGTGCCCTGGAACTGCCAAAGTGCCCAGCTGGCATTGCCAGGTGGCATGGGCACTGCCAGGGTGCTGGGTTGGCACTGCCAAGGTGTTAAGCTGGCATTTTGTGTGCATGCACGATCGGGGTGCGTTCGGGCTGAGGAAGGGATGTTGGGATTTGCTTCGGGGCCTTCTACACTGGGATGCTCTGCAAAACGGGGTTATGTGTCACACGTTCCCCATGGCGGCCCCTTATACAACGCGAGTCACATTGCTTGGCCATGCGTTTCTTGGCATTGTGAGTGCCGGGAAAAGGCAGCTAATCGCACTCGCTCTGGGACTTTGTTCCCTTTTGCTTGAATCAAGCCCATCATTATTAATTGGGCCGCTAAAATAATTGCAGTATAATTACTGGGTCAAATTAGTCTTCACAGGCTTGGCTGTGTGAATAAATGTGAGGAGATTCCCAAGCAGAAGTTATTGAGGTATGACAAGTTGTATTGACTGATGGGAGATGAAAGGGGACCCAGACTGATTTTCAGACTGAAAGGGTACAGAGGGAATCAATGTGTCAGCAGGATTTCTTAAAATATCACATGAATATTGAAGACAGGTTAGTCTGCCAGGGTTCAGGAAGGAGAGAGAGCTGCTAGAGGTTCAATGTCTCTACTGCTCCCATGCTGGAATGTGGTTGGAAGCCTGAGCTCAGATTGAAAAGACATAATTCACGAAGAATTAAAACAAAGCTGGAGCATTTGTCTCGCTTGTGCTACAGGGAGGATTTACAACATACTTTCACTGCGAAGGACAGTTCTGCGGTTAAAATCTACCAGGTTGAAAAGGGGAAAGAACAGAAGTAAACCCTCAGAAGTTAAGAATAACTCTGTGATTAAGGGAATTCAGTTTAGATTATAAACACATGAGCTCATTTTTATTATCTTTAATGTAACTGACTTTATAATAAGTATATTTATTAGCATTCGTGTGCTTTGATTTTTGTGTAGTAAAGTTCTTTTGATTAAACTGCCAATCTTGTGACATTATTCTTTTCTATAAAATCATTACCGGTCTCTAATAAGATCTGAACAATACAAAGAGCAAAGTAAAATATTGGAATCTTCATAGAAATATAAACTGACCTTTCACAGTCATGACACCACTGCATTCATCACTCCCTGCAGTATTTGTTGCTTTACATGTATAATTGCCAACATCTGACATTTCCAAAGTATTTATTTTTAAATCACATGTATTATCTCCAAATGTGAGATGATATTTTACTCCATGAATAATCTCCTGTCCATCTCTGAACCAAGATATAGCAATAGGTGGTGATCCAGACACTTTGCACTCCATTTGGATAGGAGAAGCCAAGATACCATCCACCTTCTTTAACTTTCTTGTAAATGTTGGTGGAATAATTCGATCTGTTTAAGTTACATAATAGCCATCAGTATAAAAAGATTTGTTTAACAAGTATTTAAGAAATCCTGAAAATAAGCGTAGTAAAGAAGAAAAAAATAAACCAAACCTAGTACGCTGACTGATGCTTTGCAGCTGCTGCTACCAACATAATTATGGACTTCAAAAGTATATTGGCCACTGTCTGCCTTGTCTGCAGAAAGAATCTTTAGGTTGGCAATCCCATTTAGAAAACTGATCCTATACTTCCTGCCAGATGCTAACTCTTGACCATCTTTCAACCATTTCACCGTTAGTTCTGGTGTACCTCTAACAATGCATTCCAAAGTTGCTTGATCTCCTGCAGTTACACTGACAGACTCTGCTTTTTCGATTATTGTGGCAGGTTCTAAAATACAAAGAATAAAGTATTTTTACAAAAGATTCTCCATATACATTGTTAATAAAATAATTTTGGCAATGCTCTTAAATGCGAAGCAAATTCTAGAAATGTCAATACTAACCCAGAAGTAATATTACAGCAGTACTCTCACGCATTCCAGCATCATTTTTGATTTGGCAGATATACTTTCCAGCATGAATTGGTTCCATTTTTGAAATATGTAATGTTACAATGTTGTGTTCATGGGTAATAGTCATGTACTCATTATCTTTCACGTCTTTGTGATCCTTGATCCATGTTACATGAATTGGTTCTGAGCCTTTAATGGTAGCTTGTAAAGTTACAGACTCTCCAAGCAGAGAAGAAATGTTGGAAAGCTTCTTCACAAATACTGGTGGCACTGAAGAATTAAATAAATATTTTTTACATGTGAGTTGTTTTCCTACAAGAGCAACAGTAGTAAAATTTAAATTTGGAAAATTTACCAACCTTTTAGATTTACTGTGCCAATGCAAGTATCACCTCCCACATCATTCTTGACCATGCACATGTATTCCCCTATATCTGGAGTCTCCACTTGAAGAATATGAATACTTGCTACATGGTTTTCATAAATAATTTTATACTTTTTACTCGCTCGGATTTGCCTTTTGTCTTTGTACCAGGTTACTTCAAAAGGAGATGTACCATGGATTTCACACTGCAGTACGATATCAGAGCCTTTTATGACATTAACTGCCTCAAGTGGTTGAATGAAAATGGGAGGTTCTGTAAGAAGATCGTAATTTGTCTCATTTATGCATTCATGGTGAAAACATACTCGCTTTAGAAAATAACTTTTAAATGCACTTGAAAAAAGGTACCTACCTTTGACAGTAAAAGCTACATTGCAACTTGCACTGCCAGCTTCGTTCTGAGCTTCACATATGTAATCCCCGCTATCTTCTAAGTCAGCATTAATGATTTCAAGAACTGCTACAGAATTATCATAACGCATTTTGTACTTGGTGTCAGCGCTAATTTCAATGTCATTCTTGAACCATGAAACCTTTATTTCAGGCGTGCCAGTCACTTTGCACTCAAAGTGTGCTGATTCACCTTTCTTCAGTACTTTGGATGGTTCGGGCTTCTGAATGAAAGATGGGGGCTCTAGGAAACCAAAATAGAGGACATTTAGTGCCAGAGTTACAAGAATGTTAGTGTTTTGGAATGATTGGAATTGTGAAATATGTGGAAAGAAGTAAAATACTGAACATTATGTAAGAGAATAATTCAAATTATTTAAAAAAGACATATATCAAAGATAGTTTTTAGTGTTATATATAATAAAAAGCATTCAATAGAATTGCTTTAGTGAAGAATATAAGATGAACTAGGGCGGGATTTACCGACCACCCCAACGTGTGTTTTTTTTGGTGAGGGAGGTGGCCCGGCAGCGGGATCTCCCGGTCCCACCGTTGTCAAATCGGCGTGCCAGCGTGGGACCAAAATCTCTCACCTGCTTGAACAGCCGGTAAATCCTGCCCATAGTCTTGATTTCATAAAGAAAATAAGAAGCAAATGTAAAATTGATGTGATAAAGAGTTTGGTGTCATGAAGAACACAAGATGCGAACATAGTAAACAGACAAAAAAGAAGATCTCTTTGTACTGAGAATACCCAGCAACTTAAAGTCATGACAACAAGTAAAAACACAAACAAGATACTGATAACATATACCAACACTACTTAAAGTTTCCACACCTGTTACAAATAGTTTTGCTGTACAGGTATTTATGCCAACATTATTGGTGACGTGGCAAGTATAGTATCCTGTACTGGAATGATTTACTGAATACAGCTGCAGAAAACTGGATGAACCTTCTGTCACAATGCGACATGTAGCATCAGAATTTATCTCCTTGTCATCCTTAAACCATTTGAAAGTCAGGGGAGGTGTTCCTTTCACATCACTCTTGAACTGCACTGCAGAATAGGGGGGAACCTCCTGTGACATTGGTTTTACTATAAATCTTGGTGGTTCTAAAATTCATTGAAGAAAAAATATATTTGTTGCGATAATGAGCATATATGAAGATTCATCAACTTTTGCATTATGAACTGCATAACTCTAATAAATTCAGAGCAATTAGTTCAAGAAATCCTGTTACGAAATTGAGTAGATAACACAAAGATTATGGTTCAAACCTTGCACAACTAGTGTGGCACTGCATTCATCACTTCCTGCTACATTTGATACGCTGCAAGTATAAATTCCACCGTCTGCGATTTCTAGTTGATGGATTTCCAAAGCTGAAGTGTTATCTTGCTGTGATATTTTATATTTGTTACTATCTGATATCTCCTTCCCATCTTTATGCCAATGAATGCTCAATGGAAGAGAGCCAGATACTTTGCACTCCATGGACATGAAAGAACCTAATGCCGTGCCCATATCCTTTAACTTTTTCGTAAATGTTGGAGCAATTAATTGATCTGTACAATATAGAGCACAACCTGTAAGCTTAAGATGTAAATGTAGCCCAAAATACCAAGTCTAATTTCATGCCTTAACTGCACTCCTTTTCACAACTAAATCTGTCAACATATTTAAAATACTAACCTAATACTGTCAAGGAAGCTTTGCAGCTGTCGATTCCAAATTCATTCTGGACCTCAAAAGTATATTCACCACTATTCGGTTTCTCTACCGACAGAATCTTTAAACTGGCTATGTTTTTCACAAAACTCAATTTGCAGTTTCTGCTGGATGTAAGCTCCTTTCCATCTTTAAACCATTTTACTTTTAGGTCTGGTGTACCAGCTACAGTACATTCCAAATTTGTTGGATTTCTCACAGTTACACTCTGTGACTTTGCTCGCTCAACAATTTTTGCAGGTTCTGTTAAGAAAGAATATTGTACTGAGTAATGTTTAGTCTTTTAATGCGTGCTTCTTTTTCACAAATATGTTACATTTGAGCTTAGCAGCAACTGACTTTTACATGTTGGCCAACCAGATTTACAAATGTTTCCTACCAACCTGTTACTGTCAACGTAGCAAAACATTTCTCAATTCCTGCAACATTTTTAGCCTGACAGGTATATTTTCCACCATGTTTCGCTTCACCAGCTTTAATTTTCAGGACAGCAATATCGTTCTCAAAAGAAATTGCTAGATTATCATCTTCCTTGATATCATCATTATCTTTCATCCAACTTATGGATAAGGGCTGTGACCCTTTTACATGACATTGAAATGCAGCAGGATTTCCAGCAACTATTGTAACATTTTCAATCTTCCTTATAAATGAGGGGGGTTCTGGTTTAGACAAATAAATATGAATTATTTTGTAGTCCTTGCTCGTGATAAGAAAATAGAAATATATCATAGAAAATGTTTTTGGAACTGTTCTATAAAAAATGTAATTACACGTAAAAATACTTTCCAATCTCAATGTAACTAACCTTTCAAGCTGACACCACAACTGCAGGAGCAGCTTCCCACATCATTTGTTACTGTGCATTTATAGTCACCAATAACTGTAGCACCAATCTTCAAAATATGAAGACTAATTAAAAAGTTCTCAGTGACCATCTTATATTTTTCACCTAATCGAATCTGCTTGTTATCCTTAGACCACTTAACATTAAAGGGAGCAGTACCAGCCACTTCACATTCAAGAATGGCACTACAACCTCTTAGTAACTCAGCAGACTGAAGTTTCCTTCTAAAACTGGGAGGTTCTATAAAGTAATAACAATAAAGAAATTCAGATCAACTAAAGTACAGAAACTGATAGAAGCCTTGCTCAAGAAACTGTAATATATATTTTGTTGCTGAATTAAGAAAGGCATTATTACAGACCTTTAACATCAAGCTCAGTGCTGCAGCTGTCACAACCAGCTTCATTCCTTGCTTCACATATGTAGCAGGCACTGTCATCCAGAACAACATCAATAATCTCAAGAATTGCCACAGAACCATCAAATGACATCATGTATTTGTCACTGGCTATAATTTCATGACCATTTTTGAACCAAATAACTTTGATTTTAGGTGTGCCAGTTATAATGCACTCAAAACGTGCTGTAATTCCTTTCTTTAGTGTTGTTGAAGTATTTAACTTTTGAACGAAGCTAGGAGGTTCTAGAAGCCAAAATGTTAACAAAGTCAGAAAAGGATAATCAAAAGCCATTTAAACTAACATTTAATTATAAATAATTTGCTACAAACCATTTACACATCAAATTTACAACTTAATAAAAAAAATTAATGCTCAGTTGGAGTTCTGTGTATAGTAAAAGAAACAAAATCTCCTTTTGCATATATGGTCAGCTTTTCCCATTACTGCTTCCACTATAAAGGTTCTTCTTCATTTTGAGGGCTGGGCAGCCTAGACTTCAAATGTCTCAAAATTGCCATCCCTGTCCTTTTAGGAGATCAACTAATTTGACTTACGACCTTTTAAAAAAAAATTGTTTTCCTTAACTGAGAAAGATTCCTCCTCAATTAACTAAACGTCACGTCTTAACCTATGATGCTTCACCTAAAAGTTAATGTCAAAACTTAAGAAATTTCAAATGAGGGACATCAAGTCTGAGTATCAGCCAAGATTTAGTCATGCTGGGCAAATGACACTGCCTCCTCCCCGTGGTTGGCAGTACCAAAATCTACAACTAGAGCTGGTCAACCATCAAGAAAAGAAATTGGTGGCGCTAAACTTTTAAAACTAAGTAGGGAAAACAGTATAGCATCAAACAGAATTTCAATAAAAAATACAGAAATGCACACCTTTCACAAACAATTCTGCAGAACAGGCAACTGTACCAACATCATTGCTGACTTGACAGGTGTAACCACCCGCATCAGATATTTTAGCTGAGACCAACTCCAGCAAATATGTTGAGCCTTCATTCCAAATAGAATATGCCACACCATGCATCAGTTCCCTGTCCCCTTTAAGCCATTTTGTCGATAACGGTGTGCTTCCTTTGACAACAGTCCTAAACTGTATGGTAGAACCAAGTATAACATCTCGTGGTGCTATTTTTTCTGTAAAGCTTGGTGGCTCTAAGATTCACACAAGAAAAAAAACACATTTTATTAACTCATGTGTATGGAAACTAGAAGAAATGATCAGATTGAAGATCATTTTATGAATAATACATGGCCATCCTTCAAAAATCTAAAAACTTGAAAGAGGGCAGCATGGTAGCACGGTGGTTAGCACAATTGCTTCATAGCTCCAGGGTCCAAGGTTCGATTCCCGGCTTGGGTCACTATCTGTGCGGAGTCTGCACGTTCTCCCCATGTGTGCTGGGGTTTCCTCCGGGTGCTCCGGTTTCCTCCCACAGTCCAAAGATGTGCAGGTTAGGTGGATTGGCCATGCTAAATTGCCCTTAGTGTCCAAAATTGCCCTGAGTGTTGGGTGGGGTTACTGGGTTATGGGGATAGGGTGGAGGTGTGGGCTTGGGTAGGGTGCTCTTTCAAAAGAGCCGGTGCAGACTCAATGGGCCGAATGGCCTCCTTCTGCACTGTAAATTCTATGAAATGAGAATAGAAATATTTGATAGTTTCTATTTAGTTACACCACTATTAAAGGGAATAATTTTTACAAATAGCTTTGAAAAAGAAATAAACATTTCTTAGAGTATCATTGAGAAAGAAATAAAGCAATTTTTCAAACCTTTTACACTTAAGACAGCGCTGCATTCATCCTTTCCTGCTGAATTTGCCACTTTGCAGCTGTAAATTCCACCATCTGAAATATCTAACTCATTGACCTCTAAAGACAGCATGTTGTCTTGAGATAACATCTTGTATTTGTTACTAGCTGATATTTCATTGCCCTCTTTATACCAAGTAATGCTCATGGGGATAGAACCAGTAACTTTGCATTCCATTCGTACAAAAGATCCTAAAGTACTGCTCATTTCCTTTAATTTTCTTGTAAACAGTGGAGCAATTATTTGTTCTGTCCAGCACAAGGGGAAAAAAATCACAAAGATCAATAAAAATGTGTCTATTATTTTAAACTTTGTGATAAGACTTGGTTTTCAAAATAATTGCTTCATGAAATCAAAGCCATCAATACAAATTAATCACTGACCTAATACTGTCAAAGAAATATTGCAGCTGTCGGCTCCAAACTCATTCTGAACTTTAAGAGCATAGTCAGCACTGTCATCCATTTCAACAGACAGAATTTTTAGACTGGCCACCTTATTCACAAAACTCATTTTATATTTTCTATTTGATTCCAGTTGTTTTCCATTTTTGAACCATGCAACATTTAATTCTGGTGTGCCAGCTACAGTACATTCCAACATCGCTGGGTTTCCGGAAGTCACTGTGAATGGCTCAGTTTTTTCTATAATATTCGCAGGTTCTGCAGGAAAAATTAGACCATCTCCATCAGGCGAAGCGTACAATAATTGTGTTAGGAATGCTGTTTTAAGACAATTAATATGGGTACAGCAATGTGTAAAATTGGTGTGATAAGGGCAGCACGGTAGCATTGTGGATAACACAATTGCTTCACAGCTCCAGGGTCCCAGGTTCGATTCCGGCTTGGGTCACTGTCTGTGCGGAGTCTGCACATCCTCCCCGTGTGTGTGTGCTTGGATTTCCTCCGGGTTCTCTGGTTTCCACCCACAGTCCAAAGATGTGCAGGTTAGGTGGATTGGCCATGATAAATTGCCCTTAGTGTCCAAAATTGCCCTTAGTGTTGGGTGGGGTTACTGGGATAGGGTGGAGGTGTTGACCTTCGGTGGGGTGCTCTTTCCAAGAGCCGGTGCAGACTCGATGGGCCGAATGGCCTCCTTCTGTAAATTCTATGATAATCTATGAAGTCTCATGGGTTGAGTTCAAATTCAGTGAAGGCTGCTGCAATGGAAGTATCAGTCTACATAAGAACTGTAGGTGTTCCATGTGCAATGAGTCTGGGTAGCTTCAAATTTACTCATAGAGTCATAGAGTTTTACAGCGTGGAACGATGCCCTTTCGCCCATCGCATCCGCGCCGACCATCAAGCACTAACTATTCTAATCCCATTTTCCAGCACGGTCTGTAGTCGTGTGTGCTATGGCATTTCAAGTGCTCATCTAAATACTTCTTAAAAGTTGTGAGGGTTCCTGCCTCTACCACGCTTTTAAGATTCCAACCACCCTCTGAATGAAAAACCTTTCCCTCACATCTCCTCACAGTAGCACAGAGGGTAGCACTGTTGCTTCACAGTGCCAGGGTCCCAGGTTTGATTCCTGGCTTGGGTCACTGTCTGTGGGGAGTCTGCAGGTTCTCCCTGAGTCTGTGTGGGTTTCCTCCAGGTGCTTCGGTTTGTCTCCCACATGGCCTGAAAGACGTGCTGTTAGATAATTTGTACATTCTGAATTCTCCCTCAGTGTACCCGAACAAGCACCGGAGTGTGGCGCCTAGGGGATTTTCACAGTAACTTCATTGCAGTGGTAATGTAAGCCGACTTGTGACACTAATAAAGATTATTAAACCTCTTGCCCATTATCTTAAAACTATGTCCCCCAGTTATTGACCCCTCCTCTAAGGGGAAAAGTACCTTTCTGTCCACCCTATATGTTCTCTCATATTTTTATAAACCTCAATCAGGTCCCCCCTCAGCCTTCTCTGCCCCTGGGAAAACAACCCCAGCCTATCCAGACTCTCTTGTTAGCTCAAGCAATGTAGCCCAGGCAACATCTTGGTGGATCTCCTCTTCACCCTCTCCAGTGCAATCACTTCCTTTCTATACTGCTGCCCGTTCTCCACACTCATAATGGGTTTGCGCTCCTGTCGGGAAACTGTCCCTGTCTTGACATTATGTTAACAATCTCGCTTCTAAAGCTTATAAAATAGATGATAAGGGAATGAAACCACTTCAATGGTGTGGAAATTCTTTTCCAAGAACTTGCCAGAGTCATATCTTTGGCATCAAGCAGGAGGAACTGTATTATTCCTGATGTGGTGATGCCGGCGTTGGACTGGGGTGGGCACAGTAAGAAGTCTTACAACACCAGGCTAAAGTCCAACAGGTTTATTTGGAATCACGAGCTTTTGGAGCATAGCTCCTTCACCTGATGAAGGAGCTAGGCTCTGAAAGCTCGTGATTCCAAATAAACCTGTTGCACTTTAACCTGGTGTTGTAAGACTTCTTACTATATTATTCCTGACAATAGCTGCTCAATGTGGAAAATGTCTCATTGCCAGTTATAACATTTCTCATTTTGACGTTAGAATAATTTTATGTGGAGAAGCAGATATTACCAAGATCAATGACTGTTGGATAATAATTGCGCATATGACTTGCTACTAACCCAATACAGCCAACATAGCAAAGCATTTTGCAGTTCCTGCGTCATTCTTTGCCTGACATAAGTAATTTCCACTGTCATTTTCTCCAACCTTAATAACTTGTAATGTGGCAACATTGTTTTCAAAGGACATTTTTATGTTATCATCTTCTTTAACATGTTTGCCATCTTTTTTCCAGCTTGTAGTTATTGGAACTGAGCCCTTTACAAGACATTGAAATACAGCAGGATTTCCAGAAAATACTGTTGCATTTTCGATTGTTTGTACGAAGGTTGGTCTCTCTGGTTTAAAGTAAAGAGAATATAATCTGTTATAATTTATAATTACACAGCCAAAGTTTAATTATTAAAAATTGTTTCAAGGCATATCATACCTCATAAGAACATAATAACAAATTTCCATGTAAATAATTGAGGTGAACTGGATTGCCACTGACCTTTCAAACTGACTGTAGAACTGCAGGAGCAACTCCCAACATCATTTTTTACTGTACACTTGTATTCACCAACATCTGAGCTATCAGACATTAGAATGCAAAGACTGGCTAAAGAAATATCAGATATCATTTTGTATTTTTTACTGTGCCGGATTTGTTTATTTTCTTTATACCACACAACTTCAAAGGGACTTGAACCGGCCACCTCACATTCAAGAGTGAAATCAGTGGATTTTACTACCTCAACTGGTTCAAGCTTCTTCGTAAATGTGGGAGGTTCTAAAGAGTAAAGACGATAACATGATTTATAAATCTAAGATTTTGCAAAATGACTCCCAACAATTACAAATGACATTATAATGACAAAATAATTGAGATTCATATTTTAAAATGTAATGGCAAATCGCGTGAGACAAACCAATGCCCAGACACTTTCTCCTTCAACTATTATTAAATGTAGATTATTCAAATATTTTAATAAATACACTTTATGTGCGCGTGGAAAACACCAATGCTTTGGGTAGAGAAAAATGTCTATTGGACTGCAGCAGAAATCTCACCGATAAATATAAATTGGAGTCCGATTAATTGAATAGGACTGCAACAAAATTTTAATTTTCTTTTGAGCATGATGCGGGTTCCCGCCAATGGCCACACTCCAGGTAAAGTTGTCAGGAAGATAGGAGAGTCTCTGAGATAGACCAAAACTTATCTCACAATGGAAACGTCTCCTGGCCTCACAGTTGAAGTTTGCACCTCCTTGCTTTGGGCTTCACCCTTCTGTAGAGAGTCTCTCAGAGAATCCAAGGTTCACCTTGCTGATGCTTTCTGACATTTCCTGGTGCCAAATGCAAGGTATAAACACCTTGTAACCATTGTTCCATGTAGCCCATCTTCCCCCACCCAAAGCCTTGGCACAGGAAGCCAGTTGTCGCTTTCTGCTCCTAACACTCAGACGGCTACATTGAAATCAGGCCCGATAGTTAAAATCTCCCTGGGCTTCCAAAGACGACAATGTCACAGTTTGCACCTGCCACATTTCCTCACACAATTAATTTCTTTTCCACAATCAAAAAGAACCATAAAACTGGGCAGCTTAAGTAAAGGTTCCCAAATATTCCATAAGTGCACAAAAGGAACTTGCAACACTTTCAGAAAGACTAATTTACTTCTGATGGAAAACATAACCAGAATTTTTACAGACCTTTAACTGCAACTTTAATCTCGCAAGATTCACTGCCAGCTTCATTTTGTGCTTTACAAATATAATCCCCACTGTCATCCAGGCTTATATCAGCAATCTCAAAGATTGCTACACAATCAACGAATGACATCCTGTATTTTTCATTGGCACGAATCTCACGATAATGTTTGAACCAAGAGACTTTGATTTCAGGTGTGCCAGTTACTTTGCACTCAAAACTTGCTGTTTCTCCTTTTTTAAATATTGCTGCAGGATCTAACTTCTTAATAAAATACGGAGGTTCTAGAGAGGAAAATGTGGTCAACTTAATTTGTAGTAAAATGCAGGAACAGAGACAACAAAAAAGGAACATTAAACACCTACAGCCACGGTGGAATAAAGGAAGACAACACACAACAAAATAGTAACATAACAAGTAACAAACGAAAGAAAAGCATGTAACAAACCAAAGAAAAATAACTTTGCAGACATGCAAAGTTTTCAAACTAGGTGAAGATAGAATTTTTAACCATGTTCCACAATGGATTAACAAATTAACCTGAAATACACACCTTTGACAAATAGCCTTGCTGTACATGTGGCGCTGCCAACCTTGTTGCTGACTTCACAAGTATAGTCACCCAAATCAGAAACTTTAGCTGAAAGCAACTCGAGTAAACTTGTTGAGCCTTCATTTAAAATGAAACATTCAGCTCCAGACATCAGCTCCCTGCCATCCTTCAGCCACTTTATAGAAAGTGGAGCAGTTCCTTTCACAACACTTCTAAATTGAACTGTGGTACCGGGTAGAGTTTCCTGGGCTACAGGCTTTTCCATAAAACTTGGTGGCTCTAAAATTCAGGTGAAAAAAAATTGAGAATCTCTTTAGTTCTTAGCTTACATTTTTAGGGCACTGCGCAAAAATCAGAAACTGAACAAGTGCAGGTAAATGTAAAAGCTAAAACAGGAACGGCAAAGCAAGTTCATTTTTCAAACCTGTTACTTTTAAAATCCCACTACATTCATCGCTTCCCATTGAATTGGTCGCCTTGCAAATGTACGTTCCGTGATCAGAAAAGTCGAGGTCATTAACTTGCAACGTTGTTGAATTATCTTGACATAATATTTGGTATTTTTCGCCAGATGTTATTATTTTGAAATCCTTATACCATGTAAAGCTCATTGGAAGAGATCCAGAAACTTTGCATTCCATATGTACGAAAGATCCTAAAGTAGCATCCAAATCCCGTAACTTTCTTGTAAACAATGGGGGAATAATTTGATCTGTTCAAGATAAGGTGACAAAGGCAAAGCCAGTCAACTTACAATAAACATTTGCAAGTGCTTAAATGAATCAAATCTACTGTGATTGTTTGTAACCAGTTGTGATGACTTCAACAGTGGGATTTTCAGCTTTACAAGACACCTTTCTGAGATCATTCAAAACAAAGGCCGAAATCTTCAGTACTCTTTTGCGGCTGGAATTTTCCAGTGCCGCTAAAAGTGAATGGAGTTTTGGTTGGATCTCTAAGTTTTCCATTCTCGCTCACAATGGGTCACACCACAGAAAAGACGGGAGTATCCCACCACCGCGCTTTCTAAAATAACAGCTAATTTGAATACTCTTATCATATTTGGGTCTCAAGAAGACAAAAATGTAACAATGGAACCCTTTATCTATATTTATGGTCAACTTATTTGAAAGCAATTTTTTTCATGGTAATTTTCACCTTGTGCTGAATATTAAAATTAATCAAATTCTAAATGTAAATAAAACACTAACCTAATATAGTCAATGAAGCTTTACAGATGCTGGTTCCAAATTCGTTCTTGACCTCAAAAGTATATTCAGCAGTGTCATCATTAGAAACTGAAGAAATCTTTAGGCTGAGTACATTATTCTCGAAAATGAGTTTGTGTTTTCTGCTTGATACCATTTCATCACCATCCTTAAAGCATTTAACTTTTAGTTCTGGTGTACCTGCTACAGTACATTCCAGGTTTGCTGGATTTCCTGCAGTCACACTGAGTGACTGCGCTTGTTCTGTGATTTTTGCTGGTTCTATGAGGAAGAATAAGATCTCTTCAATATATTACTGCTATGACCTCTATGATGCATGGCAAGGAACTGAAGTTCACTCGCAATTAGCAAAAGCTTTGAAGTGGACGATACTATTAAGCTAATGTCACACTGACCTGCTACTAACAATGTGGCAAAACACCTCTCAGTTCCTGCATCATTCTTGATATGACATGTATATTTCCCAGCATGGTTCTTTCCAACAGTATTCACTTCAAGAGTAGCAATATTATTCTCAAAAGACAATTTAATATTGCCATCTTCTTTGACATCATCTTGGTCTTTCATCCAAGTGGCATGAATCGGTGTTGAGCCTCTTACAAGACATTGGAATACAACAGAGTTCCCTGACAATGTTGTGATATTTTCAACCTTCTTTATAAATCCTGGGGGTTCTGGTTCAAAGCAAATGGCAACGTGAATACATTCCACAGTCTTTCATTTTTTTTCTAAGAATGCTTTAACATATAAAGGTCGAATGCTTCCACAGATATATAAGCAATTACTTTGCCAATGGCGAACAGGACAACTAAAATAGCTCTATTACCTGTGGAAAGAAAATATTTTCAGACAACATGCCACAACTGACCTTTGAAACTGACTGCAGAACTGCAGGAACAACTCCCCACATCATTTTTTACTGTACACGTGTATTCGCCTAAATCATAGGTATCGGATGTTAGAATGCAGAGACTGGCTAAAGAATCGTCAGAGATGATTTTGTATTTCTTGCTGCGGCAAATTTGTTTATTGTCCTTATACCACATAACTTCAAAAGGACCTGTTCCAACCACCTCACAATCAAGAGTAACGCCACTAGTTTTAACTATCTCAGCAGACTGAAGTTTCCTTCTAAAACTGGGAGGTTCTATAAAGTAATCACAATGAGGAAATCCAAATGAACTAAAGTGCAGAAACTGATAGAAGCTTTGCTCAAGAAACTGTAATATATAATTTAAGAAAGGCATTAAGAAAGGCATTATTACAGACCTTTAACGTCAAGCTCAGTGCTGCAGCTGTCACTACCAACTTCATTCCTTGCTTCACATATGTAGCAGGCACTGTCATCCAGAACAACATCAAGAATCTCAAGAATTGCCAGAGAACCATCAAATGACATCAGACATTTGTCACTGGCTATGATTTCATGACCATTTTTGTACCAAGTGACTTTGATTTCAGGCGTGCCAGTTATAATACAATCGAAATGAGCCTTGACTCCTTTCTTAAGTATTGTTGAAGACTGTATCTTTTTGATGAAGCTAGGAGGTTCTAGAAGCCAAAATGTAAATTAAAGAATAATCAAAAGCAATTCTAACTAATATTTAAGTATAAATAATTAATGAGAATTAATTTCAAGTGCAAAGTTACAAATTTTAAAAAATTATCATTGTTTCATTCCAAATTGGATCGCTTGGTATGGTGGAACAAACCAAATTTCCTTTTTCCTATTCTATCAGGAATTCTCATTACTGCGTCCACTATAATTGTTCTTCTTCATTTGGGGGGGGCATCCTAGGTTTCTAAACTTCTCAAAATTGTCCATGTCTGTTTAAGATACAAATCAATTTGACATAAGATTTTAGTTTTGCCTGTTCTTCCTTAGACTCGAACAAGTTATATGACACTTCATCTAACCATTCATGTAGAGATTCAAAAAAGAACATCACGTCTGAGTACCAGACCATTCTGGATAATTGGCACTGCCCCCTCTCCGAGGTCAGCAGTGTAAAGATCTACCACAAGAACAGATCACCCATCAGGAAAACAAGTTGATATTTCAAACGTTTTATAGAATACATAGTTGCAATAAAAAATAAAGAAATGCACACCTTTCACAAACAATTCTGCAGAACAGGCAACTGTACCAACATCATTGCTGACTTGGCAAGTGTAACCACCTGCATCAGATATTTTAGCTGAGACCAACTCTAGCAAATATGTTGAGCCTTCATTCCAAATAGAATATGCCACACCATGCATCAGTTCCCTGTCCCCTTTAAGCCATTTTGTTGATAACGGTGTGCTTCCTTTGACAACAGTCCTAAGCTGTGCTGTAGAACCGAGTATAACATCTCGCGATGTTATTTTTTCTGTAAAGCTTGGTGGCTCTAAGATTCACACAAGAAAAAAACACATTTAATTAACTCACGTATGTAGAAACTAGAAGAAATGATCAGATTGAAGTCGATTTTATAAGCAGTAGATCATGTCATATCTTTTTTTTTAAATTAAGAGCTTAAGAAAATAAAGTACAATAGGCATATTTTGTTACTTTAATATTGAAGTGAAGAAAAATCAATTGGCTAATTTGATGAAGAAATAATCTTTCTTAGCATATCATTGAGAAGGAAATGTAACAAAGCAATTTTTCAAACCTTTTACACTTAAGACAGCGCCGCATTCATCCTTTCCTGCTGAATTTGCCACTTTGCAGGTGTAAATTCCACCATCTGAAATGTCTAACTCATTGACTTCTAAAGACAGCATGTTGTCTTCAAATAACATCTTGTATTTGTTACTAGTTGATATTTCATTGCCCTCTTTATACCAAGTGATGTTCATGGGAATAGAACCTGAAACTTTGCATTCCATTCGTATAAAGGATCCTAAAGTACTGCTCATTTCTTTTAATTTTCTTGTAAACAATGGAGCAATTATTTGTTCTGTCCAGTACAAGGGAAAGAAAATGAAAAAAAAAAGTTTAAAAAGAGTTAATTGTTTCAAAGTTCATGATAAGATTTGGTTTTAAAATAGTTGCTTTGTGAAATCAAAGCCATCAATACAAATTAATCACTGACCTAATACTGTCAAAGAGATATTGCAGCTGTCTGCTCCAAATTCATTCTGAACTTTAAAAGTATAGTCAGCACTGTCATCCTTGTCAACAGACAGAATTTTTAGACTGGCCACCTTATCCACAAAACTCATTTTATATTTTATATTTGATTCCAGTTGTTTTTCACTTTTGAACCATGCAACACTTAATTCTGGTGTGCCAGCTACAGTACATTCCAAAATCGCTGGGTTTCCTGAAGACACTGTGACTTTCTCTGTTTTATCTATGATATTCGCAGGTTCTGTAAGAAAAATTATATCATTTTCATCAGCGGAACGGCACAATATTAGTGCTAGGATTGTTATTTCAAAACATGCAGTGGGTACCTGTATAATGCCTTTGGTTACTCAGAATTAGGGCGAATCTGGTCACGACTTCTGCAATGTCAGTCAATCGTTTTGTGTACGTACCATGTGAAATAACTTTGGGCAGTCTCCATTCAGCTTACAATGGTTTTATGCTCATGTAGCAAAACTGTCCCAATCTGGGCACTAAGTCACCAATCTCATTCAGAGATATCATAAAATTGATGGTAAATGGAAGCCTTAATGTGGAGATGCCGGCATTGGACTGGGATAAGAAGTCTTACAACACAAGGTTAAAGACCAACAGGTTTGTTTCAAATCGCTAACTTTCGGAGCACTGCTCCTTCCTCAGGTGTTGTAAGACTTCTTACGATGTAAATGGAGAAGACTTACATGGATGAAGTGGAAGAACTCTTCTGAGGGTGCACTTCACCAATGTAATTTTGGACTGAGATCCCACTGGCCTTTTGGGTGAGATCCAGGGCGTATTCACCCACACTTAGGGTGTGATCTTAAGGCCGCACCACATCCAACTCGGCCGGTACATCTCATGAGAGGCCTCTCGCGAGATTTACCTGGCTCATTATGCCTCTTGAGATCTAACGGGATCTTGTGAGGTGTCACAATCTGGATCCCACCCACAGTGCACGGGGCTCAGATTTGTATATTCAAGTGAGTAGTTAGCCTCACTTGAATAAGTCTACTCCAGATCTACACAGCATCCCAGATCGAATCTCTTCGCCTCGGAGCCCCTGAGCCGGCGCCATTTAGCACTGGTCTCCACAAACATGGACCAGACAGAATGGCAAATGAGGGGGGGGGAAATCTCAGGTGATCTGAGGTCCCAGGGTGGTCAGCCTCTGGGCAGGGTGGTAGCCTGGCACTGCTGAAGCCATCCAAACACCTTGGCATTGCCACCCTGGCAGTGCCGGCGTTTAACAGCGCTGAATACTTGTTTCTAACAATGACTGCTCAACGTGGAAAATTTTCCCATTGCCAGTTATAACATTAGTAATTTGGATGATCTGAGAATTAATCAATAAGCTTACAAATAATATTATGTGGAAAAGTATATGTCATGAAACAGATCAACAGCTTGTGAACAACACTTGTGCTTAATACTTGCTACTAACCCATTACAGCTAATGCAGCAACACATTTTGCAGTTCCTGCGTCATTCTTGGCTTGACAGGTGTAATTTCCACTGTCATTTTCTTCAACCTTAATAATTTGCAATGTGGCAACATTGTTTTCAAAGGACATTTTTATGTTATCATCTTCTTTAACATATTTGCCATCTTTTTTCCAGCTTGTAGTTATTGGAACTGAGCCCTTTACAAGACATTGAAATACAGCAGGATTTCCAGAAAATACTGTTGCATTTTCTATTGTTTGTACGAAGGTTGGTCTCTCTGGTTTAAAGTAAAGAGAATATAATCTGTTATAATTTATAATTACACAGCCAAAGTTTAATTATTAAAAATTGTTTCAAGGCATATCATACCTCATAAGAACATAATAACAAATTTCCATGTAAATAATTGAGGTGAACTGGATTGCCACTGACCTTTCAAACTGACTGTAGAACTGCAGGAGCAACTCCCAACATCATTTTTTACTGTACACTTGTATTCACCAACATCTGAGCTATCAGATGTTAGAATGCAAAGACTGACTAACGAAGTGTCAGATATCATTTTGTATTTTTTACTGCGTCGAATTTGTTGATTGTCTTTATACCACATAACTTCAAAAGGCCCTGAACCAGACACCTCACATTCAAGAGTGATATCAGTAGATTTTACAACCTCAACTGCTTCAAACTTCTTCATAAATGTAGGAGGTTCTAGAAAAATAAACACATAACATGGTTTACAAATGATATACCCCAAAGATCTAAGTTCTGCAAAGTGAGCCCCAACAATACTCATTGACACTAAAAATACGTCAGTGATTTTCACTCAGATATCTAATGAATAATCATGGAAGACAAACCAACATAGAAAGATTTTCTCCTGCTAATGTTTAATCCAGATTAGTCAAATACTTTAACAAATTACTTTAACAAACAAAATACTTTAACAAACAAATTTAACAAATTAACTTCACATTTGTTTTATAGTTTTATATTGTTTTATAGTTCACTGCACGTTTCAATGGCACCAACAGTCTACCGCCAGATATAATTTTGTCAATTGCAAATTATAGTAACGTTAATAAAATAATAGAAGAGGAGTTTTAACTAACTCTATCAGTAATAATGAGAGAGTTGTTAAAAGACACATTTCCATTTTGCACTCTATTCCTGACGTTTCCCACGTTAATATCACTGGCTCGGGCAGTGGTTGAGGCATCCACTGGACTTTGATGGGAGCTTCACCAGAGGTAAATCAGAGCACAGTTCGAGCAATGCGCAACTGAATAGCTATGTTCAAATCAAACCAAGTAGTTAAATCTCCTGAGACATCCGATGAAAACGCACTTGCCACATTCCCTCACACAATTAATTTCTATTCCACAATCAAAAAGAACCATAAAACTCGGCTGCTTATGTCAAGGTTCCCAAATATTCCATAAGTGCACAAAAGGAACTTGCAACACTTTCAGAAAGACTAATTTACTTCTGATGGAAAACGTAACCAGAATTTTTACAGACCTTTAACTGCAACTTTAATCTCGCAAGATTCACTGCCAGCTTCATTTTGTGCTTTACAAATATAATCCCCACTGTCATCCAGGTTTATATCAGCAATTTTAAGGATTGCCACAGAATCAACAAATGACATCCTGTGTTTTTCAGTGGCATGAATCTCACGATAATGCTTGAACCAAGAAATTTTGATTTCAGGCGTGCCAGTTACTTTGCACTCAAAACTTGCTGTTTCTCCTTTTTTAAATATTGCAGCAGGATCTAACTTCTTAATGAAATATGGAGGTTCTAGAGAAGAAAATGCGGTAAACTTAATTACAATAGTATAGTGCAGGAACAAGTTCTTACAACATATTAAAGAATAATAAGCAAAATTTAATGTTCGCAGCAGTGGGGCCTGCCCGCCGCTGTTGTAGAGCTGGTGGCAACCCTGCTGTGACTTTCCATGCTCTCTCCTCAACCCACATTTACTGCAATTCAGGCACTGGGTCTGAATTGGGGGTCTTCGTTATCCTCAGAAGAAATTTCCCACCCCCGAGAGCTTCCAGCTAATCAGAGAATGGTAGTACTCCAATACTAGCAGTGCCACCAGAAGCTTTGACCACTGCTGCTCCCACAAGAGGCCCAGCAATCAAGCCCCTGGAACAAGATAAATGGGGCAGGTTCACTGGCGCCTCCTCTCTGGCCCCGACAAGGTTGTGGAGGGGTGGTAGTATCTTTGGTAGGTGGGGATCTTACCCCTACATGGTTCATGCCTCAACCAGGTATCACCATTGGGCAAGGGCTGCCCAAATAGAAAGCACCCCAGTCCCGCTAGGCTGCAAGATACCTGCCAGCGTTACCTAGTGGGTAGCCCAAATGTTGTGGCGGCCGCCTGTTACTGGTTAAATACCAGTGGCAGGGGGATGAGGCCCGGTACTAGTCACATAAGGACCTCAATTAGTTTCTCGATGTGAAGGCTGCCTTCAGGTCATTCCACTCCAGACTTAATTAGGGTAAGATGAAAAGGCAATGTGTTTGTTGTAAATGGAGCATTTCTTGAATAAAGCTACTTTCAAAAAAAAAAGAGAAGGCAACATGGCTTCCAACTGCCCCTTCCCACCCAGTTAAATGGGTTCCTGCTTCTAAGCCTCTTTCCAAGTGAGAATAAGACCCTCCCATTGAAACACATGCAGCAAATAAAGGAACAAAGGAAGATAACACAAAGCTCAATCGTAACATTAAGAGTAACTAACAAGAGAAAAGCATGTAACAAACAAAAGAAAAATAACATTGCAGATATGCAAGATTTTCATCTTGGGCAAAGATAGAGGGCGCGATCATACGGCTTCATCACGTCACCAAGTCAGGTGCCTCTCGAGAAATTTGTAACACATGGGGCACCTCGCAAGATGTAACGAGATCTCTTGAGATGTCGCGATCTGGATCTGTCTCACTGGGCAGGACCCATATTTCTATATTTAAGTGAGCAGTTAGCCTCACTTCAATAGGTCGACGCCGGAGTCTCTCAAGGCCAGAGATCGAATACTCGCGCCTGGGAGAGCTCGTCATGGCACCTTTTAGCACTGCAGGTGCCAAGAAACACTATGCTAAATGCGCCCAAAATGGGACTCTGTTTTTTCCCCATTAAATCACGCCCTGAATATTTTTACAGTGTTCCACAGTGGTTTAATAACCTGAAATACACACCTTTGACAAATAATCTTGCTGTACAAGTGGCACTGCCAACTTTGTTGCTGACTTCACAAGTGTAGTCACCCAAATCGGAAACTTTAGCTGAAAACAACTCGAGTAAGCTTGTTGAGCCTTCACTTAAAATGGAACAGTCAGCTCCAGACATCAGCTCCCTGCCATCCTTCAGCCATTTTATAGAAAGTGGAGCAGTTCCTTTCACAACACTTCTAAACTGCACTGTGGAACCAGGTAGAGTTTCCTGGGCTACAGGCTTTTCCATAAAACTTGGTGGTTCTAAAATTCAGGTGGAAAAAGAATAGTATAATTGGATCTCTACAGTATGTGTTTACATTGCATAAAGCCTCAATGAAAACAATATAGCTGAGCTGTCAGTCAATACCAACTGCATAACAAATTTTAATCACATATATAGGCTGGAATTTCTGGTTCTGCCCTCCAGGGCCAAGAAATAGGAGCCATCGTTAATTCCTGGTCTTGTACTGGGGAAACAGACACTCATTGGGATTTTCCCTGGGGCTTCCCATAAATTAGCGGGGAGGGTGGTGGTGGTGCGGCAGTGGGGTTGAAATTGCTCTACAGGCAGACTGGGAGAACCTCTAGGCTTGCTTGGAGAGCTGGCCTTCCAGTCTGCCACTGGGTGACAGTTTCCAAACAGATAAACCGGATTAAAGGCCAGATAGCCTCCTTTAAGTGTACTGAGAAAGGCCCTTAACAAATCTACTTGGCTATACGATTCATGAGTGTGGATAGGCCTTAACTGCCCCAAATGTAATTCGGGAAAAATGTCTGGTGCCAGGGTCAGGTTCAGGAAACCAACCCGGATTTGGATATTGGAATATTCATGTGCATGTCCAGTCCGACCCCAAACAGGGTTATGAATTCAGCCCTCTGTTGGGTATCTAGCAAATATCTGAAATTTAATTGGTGCAGGTGCATGCAAAAGTGAAGACAGGTGTGAAATAAAGCAAGTTAATTTTTCAAACCTGTTATTTTTAAGATACCACTACATTCAGCACTTCCCGCTGAATTGGTCGCTTTGCAAATATAAGTTCCGTGATCAGCAAAATCTAGTTCATTAACTTGCAACGTTGTTGAGTTATCTTGACAAGATACTTGGTAATTTCCACCAGATGTTATTATTTTAAAATCCTTATACCATGTAAAGTTCATTGGAAGTGAACCAGAAACTTTGCATTCCATATGTGCGAAAGATCCTAAAACAGCATCCATTTTCCGTAACTTTCTCGTAAACAATGGAGGGATTAGTTGATCTGTACAAGATAAAGTGGCGAAAGCATAGTCGATCAACTCACAATAAGTATTTGCAAGTGCTTTAAATGAGTAGAATCCACTGTAGTTGTTTATAATAGGCCAAAATGTTGTCAACAGTAGAAATGCAACCATTTAAAATAAAACTTATTTTAAACACTGAGGGCGGGATTCTCCGTTGCCCGCGCTGTTATCATAATCGGCAATCAGGCGGAGAATCGACTCAGACGCCCAAATCGGGACCAATGCCGGTTTGACGCCGGTCAGCCATGGTCTGCCCACTCGGAAATGCCGTAATTGCGTTGCGTGCTGTTGGAACGGCGTTAGCGCATCATCGGTGTTAAGGAATGGGTTAAGAAACATTCCAATTAGATGTCTCATTGATCCAATAGTTGGCACTGATATGTAAAAAGGCTACAGGTGGCCTTTGAGGCATGTGATGTGGTGATAGAGTTTGGTGCTGAGTGTGTTCTCAGAAAAATGAAGGTGTTTGGGAAAAGAAGCAGATCTCTTGATTCTTTACTCAACAGCAGCTAGAGGCTAACAGTGTAAGCAGAGGATGAGTGCTGTGTAAAAGTAAAGGGTTGAAAGGTACTTTTCCAGGAAAAAAAATACATCAACCAAGGAGTGACTGAGAAGGAAAAAGAAATAAAATATGGCTGAACCTAGGATAAAGATGGCCGGATATGACTATCCCCCGCTATTTTCTGAAAGGGGATTGTACGACCAATGGAGAAGTGAAGCTGTTACCTGGACTAAGGTAACTGCCCTGGGAAAGAGGAAACAAGGTATGGCATTGGATCTTTCTCTACCTTATGAGAGTAAAATCCGAAGCAAAGTGTTTTCAGACCTGGAATTGGAAGAGTTAGACTCAGAAGAAGGTCTGGAGGCTCTATTACGCTTTATGAATAAGATGTATCAAAAGGATGACTTGTTAAGTGCGCATGAAGCATGGTCAGAATTCGATAGATTCCGGAAAACAGAGGATATCTCTACTGAGGGCTACCTAATGGAATTTAGCAGACTATACAGAAGGCTGCACAAACACCGCCTGGAATTTCCACAATCTGTGTTGGCATTTAAGTTACTAGACTGTGCTACAGTGTCCGATATGGATAGGCTCCTGGTTTTGACAGGAGTTAAGTTTGCGGATAATGATACCTTATTCGCTCAGATGATAGAGGCCTGAAAGAAGTTCCTGGGGAAACATTCAATTCCTATTGCTCTCATGTCACAAATGGGTCAGTTAGCAATAAAACAGAATATGCTAGGTACACTACTGTCAGGATGGCGAGATCGTACGGCTACAAACAGGATACGAGAATATGGAAGGAGATCGGGACCCAGAAATTATGAGGACAGAAACTCATTTAAAACTTATAATAGGAGGGGGGACATGGAGAATGGAAATAGGAAAATGAACCCCCAAAATGCCTGGGGTTTGATAAATCGATGTTTTCGGTGTGACTCTCAATACCATTATGCTTTCAACTGTCCAACACGTTATACTCGAGTGTTTGAAGCTCCGCCTGACATGGAAGAGTCGGAAGAGGAAAAAGATAGTGACCAGAAAGAAGGCATTGTCCTCTTGTTAATGAGGGTGTTGGTTGCAGAATCCTTCAATTGTCTGTATTGGACAGTGGCTGGACATCTACTGTGTGTGGAATTGACTGTTTAAAATGTTACGTGGACTCTTTGAATGCTGAAAATCGTAACAAGGTTAAGGAATTTGAAAGTTCCACAAGTTTCAGATTGGGGGATGATAATACTCTGATGTCGCTAAAAAGAGTGGTGATCCCTTGCAATATTGCTGGAGTGAATCATTTCATTAGCACGGATGTTGTATCAAGTGAGACATCTTTGCTTCTGAGCAGATCGTTGATGAAGAAAGCACACATGAAACTGGATATAGAACAGGATAAGGCAACAGTTTTTGGAAAGACGGTGGACTTACAATTTACACAGTCGGGACACTATTGTATTCCATCACTGACAAATAATATTTCAGGTGCAGTTGTTAAGGATATGTTATTGGCAGCTGGAAATGGGACTTTAGCTGATAAAAAGCTTGCTGTATTAAAACTGCAATTTGCACATCCGTCTCCTCGGCGGCTGAAAAATTTATTAAAGAATGCAGGAGTAAGAGATGAAGACTATACTAAGCTGATAGAACAGGTTAGTGATCGCTGTGAGGTTTGTAGGAAGTACAGAAGGACACTGTCACGACCGAATAGTAACCCTACCTTTGGCCAGGAATTTTAACGACATTGTGACCATGGACCTTAAGATCTGGGATAAAGCTAACAATATATTTATTTTGCATTTTGTAGATTTAGCAACCATATTTAGTCAATCAGCCATTGTACGAAGTAAAGAAAAGAGAGTAATCCTGGATCAGATCGTGGAAAAATGGATAGGGCCAGGAATGGGCCCACTGGCAAAATTCCTTGCAGACAACGGGGGAGAATTTTCTAATGATGAGTTTAGGGATATGTGTGAAAACGTGAATATCACAGTTATGAATATGGCTGCGGAAAGCCTATTTAGTAATGGTGTGTGTGAAAGAAACCATGCAGTAATAGATGACATGCTCTGGAAAATTTTGGCAGATAGACCAAATTGCAAGTTAAATTCAGCCTTATCATGGGTGGTACATGCAAAGAATTAATTGCAGATGGTTCGGGGCTATAGCCCCTGTCAATTAGTGTTTGGTAGATGTCCTAAAATTCCGTCCATTTTGGATAACCAGCCTCCAACTTGGGAAGGGATTACAATTAGCTCTGCCTTTGCTGAGCATTTAAATGCATTACATAGCAGTAGAAAAGCCTATTTGGAAGCAGAAGTCTCTGAAAGAATTTGCAGAGCTTTAAGGCATAATGTACAGCCATCAAATACCGTTTTTCAGCAAGGAGATATAGTATACTATAAGAGAGACAATTTTAATGAATGGAGAGGTCCAGAAAAGATCATAGGCATAGATAGCAAAACAATTATTTTGCACATGGCAATCAGACTGTTAGGGTACATTCATCAAGGATAATGGGTACAGATTACACATTTTCAAGTTTAGACAGAGCAGACAGACATGATGAGGAACGAGGGTCATCTGGTACGCACGTGTTACAGAACTATGAGGACCAGTTAACTGAGAAAGACAGCGTTACTGTAGAAGAACACAATACTTCTGATGAATTAAAACAGACCATTTTTTAGAAAGGACAACTGCCAAAAGTTGGTACAAAAGTGACTTACTCGCCTGAAGGGTCTAGTTAATGGAAGGGTGCAACTGTTATTAGTAGAGCAAGGAAGGCCACTGGAAAGTATAAACACTGGTTGAAAGTACAGCATACAGGGGAGGGTATCAAGACAACGGATTGGGAACACTTGAGTTCAAAAATGGAGGGCACAGAAACACAGTGCCAGTTCAGATAGTACATCGGATAGTGAACAGGTTCACAGGAAAAGGTGGAGAACTATTGAAAGGACATCCCACAGCAGAAGGGAAAGATCAAGCAGTAGCAGTACAGAACGAGATACCTGACGGGATAGGGGACGTAGTTTGTCAAGGTCTCAGAACATGGGTAAGACTATGAATGCTACAAGGAGTAGAAGCTCACTGCGCGTGAGATTTTGGTGGCCTCCAATAAATTAGATGAAAAAGTTATAAAAGGTGCCAAACAGCAAGAACTGTACAGTTGCAGTGAATTTGGGGTGTACACTGAAGTACCGGATAGGGGACAAAGAGCTCTATCCCACAGATGGATTTGCATGGAAAATGTTCTTCCGGATGGAACTTATAAGGCAAAGGCAAGGGAATTTTAAGAAAACTTAGAAGATCAGGATTTAAGAGTAGATTCAGCTACGACAGGAAAGGTTATTTTACAGATTTTCTTGGCTCTATTGGCCACAAAGGCATGGGAATGCAAATCTATAGATATAAAAGCTACCTTTTTTCTGGGGCATCAGTATTTTTCTCCATCCTCCTAAAGAGGCAACTAACACAGAAGGGGTACTCTGGAAGTTGAGCAAATGTGTATATGGTTTAAATGATGCGTCTAGGGTCTGGTATTATTCGGTAAGGTCAGTTTTGTTAAAGTTAGGATGTTGCCAGTTGAAAGCATATCCGGCAATGTTTTACTGGCACTATAAGGGAAACCTTTCTGGCATCTTTATGATGCATGTCGATGATTTTTTGTAGGGTGGGACTAGTGATTTCGAAGCTATTGTAATCTCTGCCTTGAGGAAAGAATTCAGGGTTGAAAGTTAGGGTTCCGGTGCATTTAAATATATTGGACTGGAAATCGGACAGACTAAGTTAGGGGCAACTTTACGTCAACAACCTTATTTGGAGAGCATCAGCCCAATAGCAATTAGTCGTAGTCGGGTTTCACAAAAATACGCAGTGGTTTCAAAGATGAAAAAAGAGCAATTGCGAAGTTTAATTGGGCAACTGAATTGGTTAGGTAGACAGACTAGACCGGATGTGAGTTTTGATGTCTTAGAGTTGGGTACAAAAACGAATGATCCTAAAGTGGAAGACATAATGAGGGAAAATAAAGAGTTAGTCAAACTAAAATTGCAGGAGTGTGTTTTGAGGTTCCCGGTTTTAGGTGATCTTAGGCACTTGAAACTCATAGTTTATAGTGACGCATCCTATGCAAATTTATGTGAAGGGGTTTCAAGCGCATGATGTTTTAGAATTTTTATTTTGGGGAACAATGGTAAATGTTGCCCTCTTGTGTGGGAAACAAAGAAAATAAGGAGTGGTCAAAAGCACTTTGGCTGCTGAGACTTTAAGCCTCGTAGAGGCGGTAGATATAGCCTTTTATATATCTCGGATATTGACAGACATTTTGGGATTAGGGGATTTGGGTAACAGGCCCATTGAGTGTCACATTGACAATAAATCCCTATGGGAAAATGTGCACTCTACAAAAAGTGTCAATGAGAAAAGGCTAAGGATAGACATCGCAAGTTTGAAGCAGATGTTGGACAGAGGAGAGATAGCAAAAATTAAATGGGTCGACAGTAGCTATCAATTGTCCGACTGTTTAACGAAAAGAGGGGCTAGTTCACAGAAACTTTTGGATATTGTTAATGAAGGGCGCCTGTTTCTGTAACTGTTTGGTTTTTTTCCCCTTTCAAAAGAAATAGGGCGGGGGGGAGAATTGCGTGTGTTTTGAGTTTCTTGAAATTTTGTTTTCACCAAATTATTTTTTTCTCCAAGGAAGGGGAGACTGGTAAGGAATGGGTTTCGAAACATACCAACTAGATATCTCATTGATCCAATAGTTGGCACTGATATGTAAAGATGCTACAGGTAGCCTTGAGGCATGTGATGTGATGATCGAGTTTGATGCTGAGTTTGTTTTAAGAAAAATAAAGGTGTTTGGGAAAAGGAGCAGATCTCTTGATTCTTTACTCAACAGCAGCTAGAGGCTAACAATCGGCCGGCCCTCCTGCTATGCCCAGCCCCCAATGGGCCGACTGTGTCCAGCGTCGCCACACTTGCCCGTGATCCGTGCCGCTGGCTGGGGGGGTTTCCGCGAGGGCTGGGAGGACTGGTGGGGGATGGCCCACAGGGGGTGGCCTGTTGGGTCGCGGATGGCGGATCGGGTCTGGGGACTGCCGGCCCCATGTCACACGACGCGACCGCTGCAGGTTGTCAGCCGTGCGCATGCGTGGCCCAGGTTCCGGCCATTCCCCTGCCGTTTTTAGCGTGGGAGCTGGAGGTTTCACTCGGCGCCGCTGCCAGCCCCTCACCGGTCCTGGAATCGGTGAGAGGTCGGAGCCAATTTTTTCATCTCAAACCTCCCGCAAATTCTCAGTTCGAGCCTTAGATGCTGAAATGGAGAATCCAGCCCTGAATATGGCTGACCTGTGTACTCCTCCATGACGGGACTCAATAAGAAAAGTTCTAACTATATGGGCATTACGATCAGGATTTCTGTTCAGCAAACATTTTCGAATAATACTAAATACTTATTTGGTGAATTCTTATTGCAAATAAAACACTAACCTAATACAGTCAATGAAGCTTTACAGATGCTGGTTCCAAACTCATTCTTGACCTCAAAAGTATATTCAGCAGTATCATCATTAGAAACTGAAGGAATCTTTAGGCTGAGCACGTTATTCTCGAAACTGAGTTTGTGTTTTCTGCTTGGTACCATTTCATCACCATCCTTAAAGCATTTAACTTTTAGTTCTGGTGTACCTGCTACAGTACATTCCAAGTTTACCGTATTTCCTGCAGACACACTGAGTGACTGGGCTTGTTCTGTGATTTTTGCTGGTTCTATGAAGGAAAAAATATCTCTTCAATGTATTATTGGTACAAATCTCACTTTAGCTGATGTACACGGAAGAATCTGAGATCACTTGCAATCAGCAAAAACTTTGAAGTGGAAACTCAGCTAATGCCGCACTGACCTGCTACTAACAATGTGGCAAAACATTTCTCAGTTCCGGCATCATTCTTGATATGACATGTATATTTCCCAGCATGATTCTCTCCAACAGTATTCACTTGAAGAGTAGCAATATTATTCTCAAAAGATAATGATATGTTACCATCCTCTTGGATGTCATCTTTGTCTTTCATCCAAGTTACATACATAGGTTTTGAGCCTCTTACTAGACATTGGAATACAATAGATTTCCCTGACAATGTTGTGATATTTTCAATCTTCTTTATAAATCCTGGGGGTTCTAGTGTAAAACAAATGGTAATATGAATATATTTCAGTTTTTAGTTATCTTTTTAAAAAGCTTTGATTTAAAATTGAATGCTTCTAAAAATCGCTGAGCAATGCATGCACCAATAAATGATAAGATAACGGAAATGGTGCTGTAAACAGCAAAAGATATTTTCTGACAACATGCGATAACTAACCTTTCAAACTGACTGAAGAACTGCAGGAACAACCCCCCACATCATTTTTGACTGTGCACGTGTATTCACCAACATCAGAGGTATCAGACTTTAGAATGGAAAGAGTGGCTAAAGAATTCTCAAAGACCATTTTGCATTTTCTGCTGTGTCGAACTTGCTTATTGTCTTTATACCACATAACGTCAAAGGGAGCTGTACCAGTCACCTCACATTCCAGAGTAATATCACTGGCTTTAACTACATCAACATGTTCAAGTTTCTTTGTAAATGTGGGAGGTTCTAAAGAGTAAAAACAACAATCTGCTTTAGTAAACAATCAAACGGCAAATATTAAATCTCCTTGAGGATCATATTTTACACACCTTTAACCTGAACCTCAAAGTTACAGCTATTAGCGCCAGCTTCGTTCTGTGCTTCACAGGAATATTCTCCACTATCTTCCACATTTGTATCAGTTATCTCCAGAACAGCCACTGTGTTTTGAAATGATGTCTTGTATTTTTCACTGGTTCGAATCTCAGTGTTATTTTTGTACCATGTAACTGTGATTTCAGGCGTACCAGTTATTTTGCACTCAAAACGTGCAAATTCTCCATGTTTCAGTGCTGCTGAAGGAGGTGGCTTCTTAACAAAACTTGGAGGTTCTGAGAAAAATAATTGTGATGAAGCTGAATACTGGCATTGCAAACCAAATTTATGACTCTTAAACAAAAGAAAAATCAACTTAAGATAAAATTTACTCGCCTTTCATATTTTAAACCAACTAAGGAAGAAATGCAACATTTAAAAATGTCACATAAAAATTAATTTCCAGTAAGACTGACAAGAATTGCAAACCTTTGATGAAAATTTCGGCAGTACTCGTGACAGAGCCAGCTTCATTGCTGAGTTGGCAGCTGTAAACACCAGCATCAGAGGCTTTAGCTGACATTAGTTCAACAAAGTGTGTTGTTTCTTCATTCCAAATGAAACATCTTGCACTAGGTTTTAATTCCCTGTTAGCTTTGAACCACTTGACTAGCAGTGGAAGAGTTCCTTTCACAACACTCTTGAACTGCAGTGTGGAACCAATTACAACCGCATGAGGCTTTGGTTCTTGTATAAAATGTGGTGGTTCTAGAAGTTATTTAAGAAAACATTGTTTAGTAAGGTCAGGTAAAGTAAAAATAGAAATAAAACTTTTTATATTACTTACATTACCCTTGCATTTTGGTGTGGATCACCACATGTTAAAATAGTTCAAGAAGTGAAAACATTGAATTTATCTAGATACATAATTGTTGCAGAAGAGAAGAAACAGATAATATTACAGCTGGAAAATCAGCATCTTGAAAGAGAAGTTGTTTTGAGTAAAGAGATTTTCAAACCTTTTACTGTTAAGAATCCATTGCATTCGCTGCTTCCAGCAGTATTTGTTGCTTTGCATGAGTAATTTCCACTATCTGTGATTTCAAGTTCTTTGATCTCCAAAAGTGCTGTATTTTCTTCAAATGATATTTTATATTTATGACCAGTCAGTATTTCTCTGCTATCTTTATACCAAGAAATGCTGATTGGCAGAGAACCAGATACTTTACATTCCATTTGCATCAATGTGCTCAAGATGCTATCCATTTTCTTTAAACTTCTTGTAAAGGATGGAGCAATTATTCGATCTGTCCAACAAAGTACAATAAAAATGACTTGCTGAAATATCAAAGGGAAGATTTGAACTCCAACAGATGATAATGGAGTTGAAATGCTGTGTTCCTGCTCCACTTCCAATTTTTATTTGGCCTACTGCAAATTATCTGATGTGGACTCCCCAGTCAAGCAGGCCAGCCATTAATGTATGCAAATTGTGACCTGATGATATACGTGGAACATTGGTGTAATCTTATGGGCTACTGGACAGGAGGCATGGTGTACATACCCTACTCCATTACTACTAGTGGTGCAATAGAAAAGGCAGTGCAATAAATATTTTTGTAGTGTCAGGAAAATTAGGGTGCTCTTCTCAGCTCCACAAGAATAACATGTGACTGTCAGCCTGGGGTCTATGAAATCCATCCACTTGATTATTACTTCCTCTATGGGTTTACTGTTTTATCAATTGTTTCCGACAATAGAATACCCAATATTGTGCTGGCCCTCCACCAGCAATATGCAGAAGGACACCTGTTCAGGGCATGCAGCATATTGATAATATGATCAGGAAGCATAACGCTTAAAATGGGTTATGGACTGGGCCTCCTGCCTGAGAATCGGATGGCTGGCCCCCCTCACTCAATCGACAGGATATCCACTAGTTAAAATTTACCCTTAAAATATTGACATTTTTCCTAACAGACATGGTAATATTTAACTAGTTTCTCAAAGCATGAAGACAATTCTTACACTAATTTGAAGATGTTACTAAGATGTTGTTTAAAACCAATTGCACAGATTTAGAAGGGCAATATGTTTTCAGTACATATAAATATAATTTTTTCATTGAAAGTATTTAAAAATTGTACTGAGCTCTTCACACAGTTTCTTTTTTGACATGAACTAATAAAGGTTTCAACAAATTAAGAAACACCAACCTAGTACTGTTAATGAGGTTGTGCAGTTACTGTGTCCAAACTCATTCTGGACTTCAAAATCATATTCTCCACTGTCTTCTGTATTAACAGACAGAACCTTTAGGATTGCCACTTTGTTGACAAATGTAATTTTACATTTCCTACTGGATGTCAATTCAGCTTTATTCCTGAACCACCTTACTTTCAGTTCTGGAGTACCAGAAACAATACATTCAAAAATTGCTGTCGTTCCTGAAGTGACATTTAATGGCTGTGGCTTCTCTATGATTTGTGCAGACTCTGAAAGAAAGATCATACTTCCTCAGTAAGTAATGTTACAGGTGAAGTAAGAAAGTGTTTGCATACTTGACACTTTACTGAAATTCACAAATGCTGTATGTCTCACACTGACCTGTTACTAACAAAGTGGCAAAACACTTCTCTGTTCCTGCATCATTCATGGCCTGACAAGTGTACTTTCCACAGTGATTTGCTCCAACAGAAACAATCTGAAGTGTAGAAATACTGTTCTCAAAAGATATTTTAATATGATCATCTTCTCTGATTTCATCTTTGTCCTTCATCCATGTGACAATTATGGGAGCTGAGCCTTCTATTTGGCTGTTGAAAATGGCTGCACTTCCAGATAATGTTGTAATGTTTTCAATCTTTTTCACAAAGGAAGGGGGTTCTGATATAAAGTTAAGAGTTTTATGAATTAGGTATAAAATCAGAAACTCAGTATTCATTCAGCTATGCTGAAGCAAAAAAACCAAATAAGAATGCATTGAGAAATAGAATTATTGAATATGCCTAAAAAGGAAATGATCAGTAACTGGCAACTAACCTTTTAATCTGATTCCAGTAGTGCAAGAACAACTTCCCACATCATTTTTTACTTCACACTGATATTCACCAACATCTGAGTTATCGATTTTTTGAATAGAAAGACTAAATAAAGATTTTCCAATGAACATCTTGAATTTTATACTAGGTCGGATCTGCTTATCGTCCTTATACCAAATGACATCAAATGGACCTGTACCAGTCACTTCACATTCAAGATTGTTATCACTGCCTTTTACTACCTCAACAGGTTCAAGTTTCTTTTTAAAAGAAGGTGGTTCTTAAAAAAAAAAGCAAAGTCAAACAATTTAGAAACTCATCACACTGGAAAGGCTGGTTAAAAAAAGATTACATTTGGTTTCAATATTATGTTTTATGACTACACACCTTTAACTGCAACTGTAACATTGCAATTGTCAACACCAGCTTCATTCTCTGCTCTGCAAGTGTATTGGCCACTGTCTTCGACATTGAGATCAATCAATTCAAGCACTGATATAGAATCAACAAATGACATCCTAATGTTGTCACTGGGCTGAATTTCACTTTCCTTCTTATACCAGGTAATTTTGATTTCGGGAGAGCCTGTTACTGTACACTCAAGATTTGTTGAACTTCCATTTTTCAATGTTACAGTACGATCTGGCTTCTTAATGAACTTTGGAGGCGCTATAAAATGTAAAATGTATTGATTTGAATGAGAAGAAAACCAAGCATTTTATGTGCACACCACTGAAGGTAATGGATATGTGAAACAAAAACTAATGATAACAAGCATAATCTCCAATTAATCAATTGGAGTATATACTATGATCATAGTATATTTATAATCAATAAATATACTATAATGAAGACGATTGATCTGTTTTGATTTTTAATCAAACCTATTTTAAATAACAGAAGATACAATTCTTCAAACATTTCCATAATTCTCTCGAAAGATTACATATTGACAACTAATCACATAACTATCATATTGTGTATTATTGTCACCTTGGAACTAACCCTAATCTTTATGTCAAAAAATGCTTTGTTTAAAAATAAATTGATTCTTTTAGGTTACATTTCACCATTTCTTATGTGAGATGTAGGTTCCTGAATACAGCCAGATTGGCGCTGGTGTCTGTCAGCTATATGCAGATTAAGCAGCCTGCCAATGACCTCACAAATTTGGGGGTGAGAAGGAGAAGAGAGCTGAGTGATAGAGTTGATAGAAAGTTGGAACAAGGGTGGGAAGCAAGTTGGAGAGAAGGACTTAAAAAGTGGATGGTTGAGAGAAAGGTTGAGAGAGATAAATTGAAAGAGAGAAAGAGGTTGAAATGGAAGAGGTTCATGGGAGGAAGTTTCATAGAATGTTTCCATTTTAAATGCAGATACAGGAGGTAAAGTGGGAACACAAAAATAAGGGAAGAATGTATTTGGTTTGAAAATGTGGACTAAATTGTGATCATGCACTCTGATTCAACCCGCCGCCCTCCCCCACAAAGCCTCAAGCAGGAACGATAACTCTCTCTCTCTTTTTCTCTCTCTGAAGCTAAAAGAGAGTCTTCAACAGAGTGCAGCCCTGAACAAAACCAAATCCAGAATTCTACCGCAAACCACCTAAATTCAAATGGCTGCAATGTTCCATAATCTATGTCTCACGGACATGCAAAGAATTCTATTGTATATTCTTTTAACTTCTATTTGGGCTCTAACTTTCCTTATTTTTGATATTTGTATGTGTTATTACATCTTTTATTATTTAATAAATGAGGACGGAATACATCCAAGACACCATTGGCAGATTTGATGGAGCGCATGGTGGGAGAATATAGCAGGGGAAGTGGGGGAAGAACCGCAGCAAGATCTTCCGCTGCTACCAGCCATAGGCGGGTCAGAAAGTCCACCAGGGCAAGCCGGAAAACCTGCCAGAGGCTGGCATGAACCTCATCTACACTCATTATGCGATGCAAATGAATGTTAAACCAACCCCCCACAACAGATTCTCTGCAGTGCCGGCGGGAAAACATGCCAACATTAAACACGCTCGGAACAATAAGGTGTGCAGATGTCGGGACCCATCTGAACAATGCCTGGAGCTGCCTCCAAGTTCAGGATGGAGGCAACTCACAGTCCTGGGTCCCACAGCACCACAGCAGTGGTGCAGGGGAGCATCTGCAAGTGAACCTTCCAGATTAGGAGTCCTGGAGGGGTCCATCTTTCAGCCTCAGAAAGTCCCAGGAGACCCATCTTCTATCTCACAAGGCCCATCTTCCAGTCACTGGGTATTATCTATCTTCATTTTCAGGAGGTCCACCTTCTTCCTTCAACAGTGGGTGGGTGATATTTTGATATGGCACCCAGATATGACAGCGGACTATGTACCATCCAGGTCTTCCCCAGCACTGAATTCAACGTGAAACACCTGGACGCATTATTAATTGAGTCATGGCCGGAAGCTCTGGCATGCTTTCCTGCTGGCCGCCGCAGCGGGAAACGATCCACCTTGGCACTTAGTCTCAAAGGGGAGAATTCCGCCCTTACTCTTCCACCCCTCCACCCATAATTTCTGGTTGTTTTAGAGGAACTTGCCACAAAATACAACTGTCACTCCACGTGTTTCTGACACTCAATGTACTCACATTTGACAATAGCACTATTGGAGAATAGGGCTTTATGCAACTACGTTCTCTAACCAAAAATGAACAGAGTTAAGGACACTTTTTTGGGTCTTGGTAGGAACTTAGGAGTTGTAGGGGAAGGATCTAATTGAAGTGGTCCAAGTGGACACCGATGACATAGATAGGACAAAAAAATAGATTCTGCTCAGAGAGCATAAACAGCTAGGGACTGAATGAAAAGGCGGATCTACAGAAATAAATATCTCTAGATTATCCCCTTTGCTACAAACAAACAGATCAGAGAGTTGATTGCATGGCTCGAAAATTGGTGCGGGATAAATAGATCTCAATTCATGGGTCTTTGGGTGCTCTGTACTGTTGAAATAGACTTCACTTGGATCGTGCTACGATTCGTGTCCTGGTGAATCCTGTAACAATGCTGCAGAAAGGATTTTAAACTAAATAGTGGGGGAAGGGGAATCAGAGTTCATGGGAGGGGAGATTTGGACAGTTAAAGAGAAAGAACAAGGCAATAATGTAGGGTAGTGTTCCAGGTAATGGCAACCAGAATGTGGCAGGAAGGAGCATAGCATTAGTAACTAAGGTCAGAGTAAGAAAATATTGTAAAACAACAGATTTGAAGGATTTTTAATTGAATGCACGCAGTGGCTGGAATTCTCCGGTCATCGGGATTCACTTTTCCCACTGGCAGTGTATCCCCGCCAGTGGATTTCACAGCGTCGTGGTTTCAATGGGAAATCCTATTGACAAGCTGTGGAAGGATAGAATCCTGCCACTAGCGAACGGCGTGTGGCCGATAAACATAGAGTTGGGGGATCGGAGAATCCCACCATTGGCAAAAGAATTAATAGCACAAATAGAAATAAACAAATATGTTATAATAACCATTGCGGAGACATGAGGCAGGATTCACCGCAATCGGCGAATTGGCCCGACGCCGGCGCCAAGAATGCCGCGAACCACTCCGGCGTCAGGCCAACCAGATGTTGCGGAATTCTGGGGGCTAGGCTGGCGCCGGAGAGGTTGGTGCCGCGCCAACCGGCGCCTAAGGAACTGCGCGGGTTAGCGCATGCGCAGAACCGCTAGCGTGGTTTAGCGCATGTGCAGACCGGCCGGCATATTCTGGCGCATATGCAGGGGTGTGTCTTACCCGCGCCGGCCATGACGGAGCCCTACAAGGGCCGGCGCGGAAGGAAGGAGTGCCCCCATGGCACAGGCCCGCCCGCAGATCGGTGGGCCCTGATCTCGGGCCACCGTGGGGGCCCCCCTCCGGGGCATTCTCCCCCCGCGCCGCACCGAGGACCGCACCAGCCGGCCTGCCAGCCAGGCCCTGCCATGTGGGACCATGTCCAATCCACGCCGGCGGGACTGGCCAGAAACTGCCGGCCGTCCGGCCCATCGAGGCCCAAGAGAATTGCTGGGGGGGGCGCTGCCAACGGCCCCCGACTGGCGTGGCGTGATTGCTGCCCCCGTCCGAAAACCAGCGCTGGAGAATACGGCAGCCAGCGTCGGAGGGGCGGGGCGGGATTCGCACCGCCCCCCGGGGATTTGCCGACCCGGCGGGGGGTCGGAGAATCCCGCCTCATGGTTACAAAGTGATCATGGCTGAGGCCTGAATATTCAAGGGTACTGGACATTTTGGAAGGACAGAAAGAAAGGCAAATGAGATTAGGTAGCTCCGTTAATAAAGGATGTGATCAGTACAGTGGTGAGAACTAATCTTGGTTCGGACTGTCAAAATATAGAATCAGTTTGGATGGAGGTGAGAAATAGCAACGGAAAGAAGTCACTGTTGGGGGTAGTGTATAAGCCCTCTGACAGTCAATGCATTGTAGGATAGACTATAATTCAAGAAATAAGGGGAGCTTGTGAGAAAGGTGCTGCGATAATCACGAGAGATTTTAATTTTCACATGCATTGGATGAATCAAGTTTTCAAAGGTAGCCTGGAGGATGAGTTCATAGATTCTGTAAAGTTGTGAGGAGGCATTTTGTGGTGGGGGGGGGGGGGAAGAGATAGGTTGGGGTGTGTGGAGCGAGGCGCTGTGCAGGGTGAATTCGACCTCCTCGTGTGCGAGGGTGAGCTTGATACAGTTTAAGCTGGTACATAATGTGCGCTTGACTTGGGTGAGGATGAGTGGATTCTTCCAGGGGGGTAGCAGATGAGTGTGAGAAGTATGGGCGGGGACCAGCGAACCATGCACATATGTTTTGGGGTTTTGAGAAATTGGAGTGGAACTTGGAGGGGCGTTCGGGACACTAGCAAAGTTGTAGGGGTAGAGGCCAGGCTGAACCCTATGGTGGCGATGTTTGATGAAGGGAAGGAAGGCCGATGTGGTGGCCTTCACCTCTCTAGTAGCCCGGCGAAGGATTTTGCTGGAATGGCGGTTGATAACGCCGCCGGGGTGGAGGCCTGGCTAGGGGACCTGTACGACTTCCTCCAATTGGTGAAGATTAATTTTGAATTGAGGGGATCAGCGTTGGCCTTTGAGACACGGTGGGGACTGTTCAAGAGCATGTTTGAGGAATTGTTCATCGCGGGGGGTGAAAAGGGGGAAAAACTTGTACAAACTGTAAACTGCGAGATGTGGAGAATGTTCTCTGACTGATTTATATTTTTGTACTTTTGAACATGTTTGAAATAAAATACCTTAAAAAATATATATTCTGGATGGTTTCTTAGAACAAAACGCTCTGGAACAAACCAGGAAAATGGTTATTTTGGACTTGGCAATGTGCAATGAGACAGGATTAACTAATAAAGGAATCTCTGGGTAAAGCTGATAACATGTAACATTCAGTTTGAGGGTGAAAATGTGGGTCTGAAACTAGAGTCTTAAACTTAATAAGAGCCATTGCAAGGGTATGAAGACAGAGTTGTCTAAAGTGGAATGAGTCTCAATAAGATATAACAATAGGATGGATAAAGGCATACCAGCGGATGGAGTGTATTTAGATTTCCAAAAGGAACTTTATAAGGTGCTGCATAAAAGGTTACTCCACCTCATGGAGGAATATAGAAATAGGAAGACAGTTTAAAAATAAAGGGTCTCCCGACTTAAGCTTGAGATGAGGAAGAATTTTTCTCTCAGAAGGTCAGTAGTCTTTGGAATTCACTTCCACAGAGAGCAGTGGAGGCTGGGTCATTGGCTACGTTTAAGGCTGAGTTAAACAGATTTATGACCTACAAATGAGTCAGTGGTTATGGTGGAATGCAGGTACTTGGAGTTAAGGCCACAATCAGATCAGCTATTATCTTATTGAAAGGCAGAGCAGGCCCAATAGGCTGAATGGCCTACTACTGGTCTATTTATTATGATCTTATGATGGAGATAAATCTCTGACTGCTTTCCACTGGTCTTACGCCTCTCACTTTCTTGCAAAACTATCCGTAGTTAATACATTATTCATTAATTGCTCTTCCTGTCATCCTTAAGTGATGCCTTTCCTTTACTCAGCAAAGCCAAGCCTTTCTGCTTATAGATTTCTTCATTGGCGGCCTTCCACAACCTTGTGATCTGTTTTGATATTCATCTACACTGCTTCAATGCTTTTCTCCCAAAGTACCTGCTTCTTAGGGCGTAATTTACCGGCTGTTCATGCTGGCGGGATATTCCGTCCCACCGATGGTGATGAGGGGTGCAGTCAATGGGAAATTCTGTTGACAAGGGCGGAACCATAAAATCCTACTGACGGTCCACCTCGGTCACCGAAAAACATGCGACAGATTGGTCGGTAAATCGCGCCCTTCGTAACCACATCCTTCTTCTAGTTGTTGCTGATCTTGTAACATTTTACAATTACACAGCAATTATTTTCTACCCATCCTCCCTTCAATTGGTTATATTGTATCCTGGTTTATCCCATGGCATATTTTCCAAAGCACAATTTGGTGTCTCAACAGAAAAGTCTAAAATGGTATCTACATTCAGAATTATACCTGATTCAGGCTCCCATTCTATCCACAAGTGGAACAGTAATTTACTAAAACATTACTAAAACATTATGAAGCAAAACTGCTTCATAATCCTCATCTGGAATATTCCATCTCAATGCTACATAATTTAAATCACCTTGAACATAAGTCACCGAAAATGCTTGACCTCAGAGCCCACTCACCTCTTTGAATTATGGGTCATGCAGTCTGATGTCACCTGGGGAATTCCATTTTAGCACAGCGCTCCTCAGATCTTGTGGCGCAGTGGGTTGTATCCCTGCCTCTGAGTCAGAAGCTCTGTGTTCAAGTCCCATCCCAGACCTTGACGGCCAAGGAAGGTGCGTTCATAACACAGTGAAACAGGTTGAGTGTGTCAACCTGCAAATCTTTCTAAACACACCAATGGCTGGCAGTAAGAGAGGGAGAGACTCCTGGTCAGCCACACTTGATGTGGAGTGGGGCCCTTCAAGCCATAAGCCCCTGGCCACAGACTAGTGACTTGTTCAAGGAATAACTAGCTATGGAAACAGATAAAAGTCTGCCTTAGCACACCACAAGGTGCAGAAAGAGAATTGGAATTGCAAAGCACTCCCCAATGCTCTCCTACCTGAAACAATCTTTAACAACATGGGTCTCAATATTTTTTCTTTAAGGGGCAATTACATTCAAGTTACATATTAAATTTAACTTCAAGGTTTTATATCAAACTATTCGCAAGCTGAGATTCAAATTTAGGATTTATCCACCAATAAAGGAGAAGCAATAAGAATCTTCCTGAAACCTCAAGACCTGTGAAACGCAAACAGGAGGAGCCAGCTGAATCAGAAAAAACAAGTGTAAATGGAAACTGATTTCCCTGGATCTCACATGGCTAATCTGCCTTAATTGGGCCAGAACCATTCTTATATATATTTAAACTGCTAAATTTAAACAAAAATCATTGTGACCCACTATCATTTCATGACATAAAAACCAAAACCTTTGGAAACGTAAGAAAATTCCATTTTACATTGCATTGAGAAAAATAAGACAAATACATTAGTGTTGAAGGAAGATTCAGGTTGACCATACAAAGACATACTTAAACAGATACACTAATAAAGCTATAAGAGAAAAAGAGCTTTTCAATAAAGAAATAAAAGAAAGATGGTAAAGTAAAACTATATAATATGCTGCACATAAATGCGAAAAAATCCACACCTTTGACAAGAAGACTAGCAGCACACGAATCTGTGCCAACTTCATTGCTGACTTGACAAATGTAGTCACCCGTATCAGAGACTTCAGCTGAATGCAGTTGCAGCAAACTTGATGAGCCTTCTTTTGAAATGTAACGTGAATTACTAGTCGTTAATTCCTTATTGTCCTTGAGCCATTTTATTGCCATTGGAGGTGACCCATTCATAACACTCCTAAACTGCACTTTGGAACCAGGCACAACATCCTGGGACAGTGGTTTCACAGTAAAGTATGGGGGCTCTAAAATTTCCAAAGGAAAATTACAGTCATTATGGCAAGAAAACACAAGGGAAATAGAGACTTTGAAAAGGTATGGCAAAGTAAGTGGGTGCAATAATAACTATGTAAATATAACCTATGATATTCCCAGCATGATTTTCAATATAGTAAATTAAGATGGATAATAATTGATATTTGTGATAACTAAAAGTAAAATATTAAGTGAACTAGTTAATTCAGGTGAGCAACTAAGAGATTAAAGATAAGATTTCCGACCTTTCACAGTTAAGACACCGTCACTTTCTTCAGTTCCAGCAGCATTTGTTGCTCTGCAAATGTAAGCTCCACCATCTGCCATCTCTAGTTGATGAACCTCCAACACTGCCATGTTATCGTGATAAGAAAATTTGTATTTTTCATTAGCTGTTATTTCTTGATTGTCCTTATACCAGAGCACACTCATTGGAAGAGAACCAGAGATCTTGCATTCCATCTTAATAAAAGATGTTTTGAGGCCATCCATATTTTTTAAGTTTCTTTTAAATGACGGTGGAATTATACGATCTGTCCAAAATATAGAAGGAAAACTAAAGCTATAATTTATTTCAAAATATTTGTCATTTCTTTTGAACATTACGGTAAATGTAATGAAATGGAAGAGCAAGAATACAAACCCAATATTGTGATAGAAGCTTTGCAACTGCTGCTACCAACATCATTTGTAACCTCACAAGTATATTCACCACTATCTTCTTTCTCAGTAGTCCTAATCTTGAAACTTGTAACCTTATTGGTAAGACTGATTTTAAATTTTCTACCAGTCACCAACTCTGTGCCATTTTTAAACCATCTGGCTTTCATTTCTGGTGTTCCTGTAAAGGTGCAGTCCAGTGTTGCTGGCTCTCCAATAGTTACACTAATAGATTCTGCTTTCTCTATAATACTTGCAGGTTCTGTGACAAAAAAAGGTGAGAAGACAAGAATATAAGAAAGAAGAATAGGCCATTTTGACCCTTGTAATTTTTTTCCCCTGAGTCAAACTATCGAATCTACTACAGAACAATGCACATAATTACAGAACTACTCCTCGTAAAAACCATAGGCTGGAATCTTATGGCTGTTTATGCCAACGAGATATTCTGGTCTCGCCGATGGCAACCCCCCCCGCCATGGGTTTCACAGCAGCAATGGGTGCATTCAATGAGAAGCCCCGTTGGCAAGGGCGGGACCAGAAATCCTGCCACCTGCCAATGGCAGGTCTCCTCCTGCCACCGCAAAACACGCAGGTTGTATGGCAAATGCCGCCCAAACGCAAATGCCTTTCTCAAGACATGGAAAATTATAGCTGTGCAATTGTTCAATTTCCCATTTAACATATACCCAACCAATTATTTATTTGTTTTATTAATGGTATGCATTGACAATTTTGTGGGTGTACACCTATGTCTAAATTCTTTCAGCTATTTTTGCTTTTGATCGCAGTTCTGCAACAACTATATTAACTCCATGTTAACTTCATCAGTTATTCGCATGATTCCCAAAAATTGTTGGATTATATTCCTCCTCCATTTTCTCTACTCTATGGAGAACAGTTCAGACATTGCCAGAATGGCACAATGCAGAGCAATTCCTGCAAATCTGATTTTTCTCACATCCTTCGTATGTCTGCGCTATAAATGCAAATTGATAATTGTATGGTCATGCCAGTGGGGCACTTGGGACATCTACATTCAATGGCCTGCCTCATTAAATTAAATTTGAGGATAGACAATTGAACAGAACAGATGATGCGGAGGGAGCAAAACTGAACTGGAGACAAAGCAGATATAGAAAGAGAAATACAGAAATGCAAAAAAAAAATCAGATTCAGAGAGAGATTGAAAAAAAGAGCAAAAGCAAAAGTGAGAAAAAATAAAATTTAGCATTTTAAAAAATTAACCACCAGCAGAAGTAAGACTTGATAGTTTTAACTGTTCACTTTCTGGGCTTCAAAGGTTGATGTTTCAAGCCAGGATCATAGCTCATATAATTGACAATGTCCAAACCCAAAATGTGCATGGTAAGACTAATTTAGATGTATGCCACATATCCAGCAATTTCTCATCACTCATGGAGAGTGACAGTAAGGCCCCATTTTGGCGAGGCCAATGGAGGAGCAGATCATCCAACAATTTATGCTATTTTGCAACTGTAGGCATATTTCTTCCTTGCCACAAATTGCTAGGCTTTATGGAGACTAATAATGGAGGGTGCCAGGTACTCAATATAATTTTTCCAGTTATTTCTGACCCCTCATTTTTTAAATAATTTTTTTAATGGTCCAAATATTTCACCACATACTCTTATTTGATCCAACTGCTTTAAGACAGCTTTTATGAAATTAAAATAAATGAAAACATTTAAAACAATCAAGTTTAAATAAAGTTCCAACACACAATCATTAATAATTTTTAAACCAACCTTTCACAAGCAAATTTGCAATGCATTTTGTGATTCCTGCGTCATTCTTTGCCTGACAAATGAACTTCCCACCATGATGCTTTGCAACAGAATCAATTTGCAGTGTGGCTATATCATTCTCAAAAGATATTTTAGTTTTATCATCTTCTGAGACATCATCGTTATCTTTTTGCCAAGTAATAGAAATTGGGCTTGCACCTTTCACAATGCATTGAAACATTGCAGCAGTTCCCAAAAGTGCAGTAATATTTTCAATCTTCTGAACAAATGATGGAGGTTCTGTATTTAAAATTAAATATAATAAATGTTGGATTCACTGATTAATCGCTGCAAAATCAACTGATAATTAGTGCGAAAAAAAATAACTTGGATTGCAATTTCATGGAAAAGAAATACTTGCTCAGTTTTTACTGACCTTTCAAAGTCACTGCAGAGCTGCAGGAACAGTCTCCCACTTCATTTGATACCATGCATTGATATTCACCAACATCTATGGTATCAAATTTAAGAACTTGTAAACTAACTGATGAGTTTTTAGTGATTGCCTTGTACTTTTTGCTCGGCCTAATTTGCTTATTGTCCTTATACCAAGAAACATCATATGGGGCTGTACCAGCCACTACACATTCAAGAATGATGTCAGAAGCTTTAAGTGCCATAAGAGATTCAAATTTTTTCTTGAAAGATGGAGGTTCTATAAAGGAACAAATAACAAGTTCAATCTAAAATATATTACTTTACAGCTAGATGCAAAACTTTAAATGTCAGAAATATATTGCAAATGCAGCCTAAATTTGTGAAATTAGAAGTAAGATATCCTCACGGACCTTTAATTGTTACAGTAACACTGCAACTCTCAGTGCCAACTTCATTCTTAGCTTCACAACTGTATTCTCCACTGTCTTGCGCATCACCATCAAGAATTTCAAGAGTGGCCACACAGTTAACAAACGACATTCTGTATTTCTCACTGGGAAGAATTTGCTTGTCTTCCCTATACCAGGTAACATTAATTTTAGGTGTGCCAGTCACTTCACATTCAAACCGAGCTGAATCACCAATTTTCAGTAATTTTGATTGTTCTAGTTTCCGTAAAAACACTGGGGGTTCTATAAAGATCAAGATGTTATAAAGAATGAATTTAAAAGACATTCATACATGAAGTCAAGAAGATAAAAACATGCACCGTCTTTCATAGAGACGATAACTTCAATTACTCTGATTAATAAGAGGACATTCTGCAATGTCAGTCATATTTTAATACAAAGAACAAAGAAGAAAATTAAACACAACCAAAGAGACAATATATTATTTTGAAAAATCACCTTTTACAAAGAGGTTTGTGGTACAGGAAATTGTTCCAGCATCGTTGCTGATTTCACAAATGTAATCACCCTTGTCAGAAGATTTCACTGAAAATATCTCAAGGTAAGTTGTAGAAATATCCTTCATGATGAAGCAGGTGCCACCAGTCACAAACTCTGTATCACCCTTGAACCACTTCATTGACATTGGAGGTGTTCCATTCACTACAGTCTTAAACTTCACAGTTGAACCAGGTAGAACATGCTCAGATGCAGGCTTTATAATAAAGCTGGGAGGCTCTAAAAGACATTCAAAGAAACAGCACATGAATAATACATAATTAATGAATTACAGCATTAAGCAAGTAAGCTTCCCCACCCATTCCATCCATCCATTCTGATTTGCAGTAAAGAATGTGGGGTGCAGTGCCTGACCACAACATTACAGTGCTGAGTAAGGGATACATGGAGAAGAACCTTGCCTGAGTGAGACAGGAAGCAAGAAACTATAGGGAATTCAACAGGCCAATGACTCTCTGAAAGAAACAAATTCTCTAATGTCTGTCACAGGGAAAATGCTGGAATCTATTAAGGAAGTATTGGCAGGACATTTGGAAAGTCATCATACAATCAGATTAGATTTAGATTTACTGTCATCTGTACTGCGGTAGAGTGAAAAGTATTGTTCTACATACAGTCCAGGCAGATCATTCCATACACGAAAAACTTAGGACATGCGATAAATACACAATGTAAAGACATGGACATCAGGTAGATTCAACATGGTTTTATGAAAGGGAAATCATGATTGACAAGCGTATTTGAGTTTTTTTGATAAAGTAACATTCAAGGTGGATAGATTGGTGTACTTTGATTACCAAAAGGCGTTTGATAAGAGCACATAGTATAGAGGTTAACATTTCAACATGGATAAAGATTGACTGGCTGACAGGAAACAGAGAGTAGGGATAAGTGGGTATTTTTTGGATTGTCAATCTATAACTAGTGATTTGTCACAGGGATCAGTGTTGGGTCCTCAATCTATATCAATTACTTGGATGAAGGGATGGAATGTATAGCAGCTAAATTTGTTGCTGACACGATGATAGCTAGGGAAGTAGGTCCCAGGTTCGATTCCTGGCTTGGGTCACTGTCTGTGCGGATCTGCATGTTCGCCACGTGTCTGCGTGGGTTTCTTCCGGGTGCTCCGGTTTCCTCCCACAGTCTAACGATGTGCAGGTTAGGTGGATTGGCCATGCTAAATTGCCCTTAGTGTCCAAAATATTTAGGTGGGGTTACTGGGATAGGGTGGAGGTGTGGGCTTAAGTAGGGTGCTCTTTCCAAGGGCCGGTGCAGACTCAATGGGTTGAATGGCCTCTTTCTGCACTGTAAATTCTATGTAAGTCTATCTATATGTTAAGTAGATGGACAAAATTTGGCAGATGAAGAATAATATGGGAAAATGTGAACTTTTCCTCTTTGGCGCAAATAATAGAAAATCAGTATTTGAGTTGAATGGAGAGAGAATGAAGAACTCAATGGCACAGAAGGATCACGTGATTCGCAAAAAGTTGGTGTGCAGGTACACCAAGTGATTTGGAAGGCAAATGGAATATTGGTATTTATTACAAGGAGAATTAAGAATAAACTCAAGTGTTGCTGCAGCTGGTCAAGGCCATAGTTAGACTGCATTTGGAGTACTGTGTAAAGTTTTGGTCTCCTTGATTAAAAAAGGAAAAAAATTGCATCGGAAGCAGTTCCGGGAGGGTTCACGTGAACGATTCCTCGGATGAAGGGATAATCTTATGAAGAAAGATTGAGCAGGTTGGGCCTACAGCGATTGGATTTTGGAAGAATGAGAGGTAATCTTATTGAAACATGTGAGATTCTGACATGGTGGATGCTGGGAGGATATTTCTTCTTGTGGGGCAGCCTAGAACTAGAGAGCACAGTTTAAAATAAGGGATCTCCAACTTAAGACTGCGAGAAGGAGAAGTATTTTCTCTCAGAGGGCCGTTAGCTGTGGAATTCCCTTCCCTTGAGAGCAGCAGTCATTTAATATATTCAAAGTTAAGTTAGCTAGATTTTTGATAGACAAAGGAGTCAAGGGTTATGGGGAGAAGACAGGAAAGTGGAGTTGAGGCTAGCATAAGATCAGTCAAGATCTGATCAAATTGTGGAGCAAGCCCAAGTGGCCAAATGGCCTACTCAGTCTCCTAGATCTTGGGCTAAATTCTCCCAAAATGGGGCTATGTCCCCACGCGGCATAACGGGCCCCGCACTTCCAATTTTCAGTCCGTGCATGCACACGGCGACGGTATCCAGCAACCCCATGCCATGACGGACTCGGACCACGGAGGCATCTGGAAGATGTAGGCCCCCCCCGATCGGCCACGCGCCCGACGATCCATCCCGCCCGATCTCTCCCTCGGCTGCCCATAAGGTGCCCGATCCCTCCGCCCCCCAACCAGGGTGGCCACGGACTGAGTCGGCAGCTGCCACGCGAGCATCCCGACCAGCCACAGCATGTTAGTTCCACGCCATCGGGAACTCGGATGGTCGAGAGCGGAGGATCGCTGGGCAGGCCTCTGGCAATGGCCCCCAGCTGCGCGGAGTACTACGAGCCGATTTTGGGGGCCCGGAGAATTGCCAGACCGGCGCTGGGCCCGATGTGGCGCAAAATTGGATTCTCCACCCCCGCGCCAAACATGATTTCGCCACGGGGCTACGGAGAATCCAGCCCCTTGTGTTGTTCCCTAACAATCTGTTGGTACGTCAGTTAACTGAGATTAGCTGACTCAAAACATTCTAGCAATTAACTCTTGGACATTCCAGGAGTCCCTTGGTTGCTTAGCAAGTTTATCTGGAAAATAGCCGAATAACAGACCAGTAACACACAAGGTGCAGTTGCCAATTTGTGCTGAGTTCGCTGATCATAGCCAGAGCAGTTGTTGTTTCATTACAATGGGTCTGAGCATCATTGTTCAGAAGGGAAAAATTGCACAAGTTCCATTTCCAATCTCTGGCTACAACTTTGTGCATACAGATATTGAGCAGACAACTTTGTGACTCTGGATAAATTATTTCTACAGTCAAATATCTCATTAGCATTCTCTGCTGAGCTCCATACATAAGTAATGGGCAGTTAGACAAAGTTTTTTTAAAAATGGCATGGAGTTGCACCTTGGTAAGAAATCAACAACTTCAAGAGAGGAAGATAGCAAAGAAAGTAGCCTACAAAAGCTTTTGAAATTGCTGAGACATACGAATACGACAGCAGTTGTAGCATTTGCACATCGCATTAGCAGCGAGTAAGCTGCAAGCAAATGCAACAAAAGTTGGCTAAACTTAATCAAATGATCAATAAAGAATATGCTTTGAAAGAAACTAAAATAGGTTTGCAATTGTTTGGCGATTCAAATTGAGACAGCAAAAGAAAAGATGTCAGTGCAAAGTGCAGAAGCAGAATTTAATTATTTGTTCAAACCTTTTATATTTAAGACTCCACTGCATTCATCACTTCCTGCAGAATTAGTAACTTTGCAGGAGTAATCTCCCCCATCTGCAATCTCTAACTGATTGATCGTCAAAGTAGCAGTGTTATCTTGGCATGGCATCGTGTACTTATCATTGGCTGATATTTTTCTGTCATCTTTATACCAAGAAATACCGACTGGGATAGAACCAGAAAATTTACATTCCATGTGAAAAGAAGCACCCAGAATGCTCGTCATTTTTCGTAATTTTCTCGTGAAGGAAGGTGCAATCATGCGATCTGTCCAAGACAGAATAACAAATCAATAAGGTTACCGAAACAAAATTAAAATAATGCTCAATATTACAATGAGCAAAGAAAATACAAAATTAGACAATTCGATACTGACCCAGTACAGTAATAAAGGTTTTGCAACTGCAACTGCCCACATCATTTTTGACCTCAAAGATGTATTCGCCACTATCCTCATTTTCTGCAGAAAAAATCTTTAGGCTGGCGACCTTATCTGAGAAACTGGTCTTATATTTTCTACTGGATATCAGCTCCTTTCCATTCTTGAACCATTTAATTTTTAGTTCTGGTGTGCCAGCTATTGTGAATTCCAAAGTTGCTGGGTTCCCTGCAGTCACACTAATTGGCTCTGCTTTTTCTAGGATATTTGCAGGATCTGTGGCAAAATGAAATGGTTAGTAACCATTAAGAAAACTTAGTAAAGCATTATAATTTCATAAAATAGGAGTCTTGCATAAAAAGCGCGAATACATTCTGAAGCTAACCTTTCGCAACTAATGTTGCCAGACATTTCTGACTTCCTGCTTCATTTTCTGCCATACAGGTGTACTTCCCACTGTTGTTCATTTCAACAGCAGCAATTTGAAGAGTAGCAATATTATTCTCAAAGGTAATTTTGATATTATTACTCTCTGGAAGAACGTCTTTATCTTTCAGCCAAGTTAGAGTTATAGGAAGTGAGCCTTTTAGGCTGCACTGAAACACAGCTGAGCTTCCCAAAAGTGCAGTAGTATTTTCAATCTTCTTCACAAATGATGGTGGTTCTAGTTTAAAATGAACATACAGAAGATGTATTTGTATGGGTCTAATCATGAAATTATCTTTTTAAATTTCTCAACATCTACTTATGATAGTAGATTATGAAAGCATTTCCCTCACTTTCGGAGGATATTACTAACCTTTTAACTTTACTGTTGCACCGCAGAAACATTTTCCGACTTCATTGGAAACGGTGCACTGATAAGCACCAACGTCTGAGGACTCAAAGAAGGTAATATGGAGAGAAGCATGAGTATCTTGGGAGGCCATCCTGTACTTCTTGCTAGTTCTAATAAGCTTCCTGTCTTTATGCCAGGAAATGTCAAATGGTGCTGTGCCAGATAGCTCACATTCAAGAGTGCAACTGCAACCCTTTACTACTTCAGTAGGTTCAAATGCTTTGATAAAAGAGGGGGACTCTACAAAGGAAAGCACAAAAATCTCATGCTAAAATTCTAATTCAAACAATTACTTTTCTACATAAGTGAGAGAAAGTAACATAGATGTTGCCGAATGTGAAACCAAAGGCAATATCATACAGACCTTTGATTGTGATGGCAGAGCTGCAGCTATCAGTACCAGCTTCATTTTGTGCTTCACACACATAATCCCCACTATCTTCGACATTTAGATCATGAATCTCAAGAACAGTTGTAGAATCAACAAATGATATCTTGTACTTTTCAGAGGAACTGAGAACTTTATTGTTCTTGTACCAGGCAAGACTGATTTCAGGTGACCCTTTCACTTGGCACTGCAAGTGTGCTGAATCACCTTGTTTCAATAGAATTGATGGTTCTAGCTTCTTAAGGAACGAAGGTGGTTCTGAAGGAAGGTTTGAAGAAATATTTTAAGAGATGCCAAGGAAGAAGCATTTACAAGAAGCGGACTAATATCACTCAGACAATTTTAAAGAAAAGATGTATCATGCAACATATTAATCATTACGAGTGATAACTGTGAAAATTTTAAATTCTCAAGCATTACAACTTTTTTCAACAAAGATAAAAACAAAATATTATCTATTTAAGTATATAAATAAAACTATTAAATTGGTGAGAGATATAGAGCAGCAACTGAAGTGTGGAATTGAAGCCAACCCCTGCTGCATGTTGCCCAGTAGCAGGAGGGCAAGCCATGCAAATTGCTGTTTATTTCGGCAGGACTGGAAGATCTTTATATCATAGAATGGTTCCAGCACAAATGAAAGCCATGTGGCCAGTTGCATCTGTGCCTGCCCTCTGAACAAGCAATTCACCAAGTTTCTTTTCCGCCATTTCTTCTTCATAGAATCCCTACAGTGCAGGAATGGTCATTTGGCCCATCGAGTCTGCATCGACCCTCCGGAAGAGCACTCTACCAAGGTCCACTCCCCCTCCCTAGCCCTGTAACCCCGCTGATTGATCATAGCCAATCCACCTAGCCTGAAGATCTTCAGATAATAATCAAATCCCCTTTAGAAACCTTCAATCAAATCTGTTTCCACCACACTCTCAGCCAGTATATTCCAGATCCTCATCACACACTGCATTAACAAGTTTTTCCTCATGTCATCACTGCTTTATTTGTCATTTACCGTAAATCTGTGCTCGCTGGTTCACGATCCTCCCACCAGTGGGAACATTTTCTCCCCATCTCTTCAGTCCAGACCTCTCGTGACATACCGCTGTCAAGTCTCCTCTCAACCTTCTCTTCTCCCAGCACAACAGTCCCAACATTTCCAATCTTTCTACATAACTGAGGTTCATTTATCCTGGAGCATTTCTTGTCAACCTTTTCTGCACCCTCTTTAGTGTCTTCTCATCCTTCCTAAACTGTGATGCCCAGACTGGACACAATACTCCAATTGAGGCCAAAATGATGTTTTTTTGCTACAGGTTTAACCCAAACCACTCTCTCAACCTGTCCTGCCACCTTCAATAATTTATGTGTGTACACATTTGTGCACTGTTCCAGCACCCCCTTTAGAATTGCACCCTTTATTTTACATTGTCACCCTGCGTTCTTCATACAAAAAATAATCACTTCAAACGTATTTGGTTTAACTCTCTTCCTGCCACTTTTCCATCCATTCCACCAACCTGTCTATGCCCTTCAGAAGTTCTACATTAGCATCATTATAGTTCATAACCCTACCAAGTTTTGCATCCTTAAATTTTGAGCTAGTGTCTTGTACACCAAGGTCCAGATTATTAATATAGATACGGAAGAGTAGGGCACCTAATGCTCATCCTTGGGGAACTCCATTACAAACCTTCCTCCAGTCTGAAAAACAACTGTTCACCACTACTCTTTGCTTCCTGTTACTCAGCCAATTTGTATCCAATGCTACTGGGTCCTTTATTCAATGAGCTCCAACTTTGATCACAAGTCTGTTGTGGGGCATTTTAAATGTCTTTTGAAAATCCATGTACACTACATCAACAGCACTGCCCTCATCAATCATCAATTACCTTATTAAAAATCTCAAGCAAGTTAGTTAAACATGATTTGCCCTTTAAAAAGTCATTGCACGCTTTCTGCAATTAACACACATCTGCCTAAATGACTATTAACTTTGTCCAGAATTATTGTTTCTAAAAGTTTGCCCACTGCCTTGTCTTTGCATCTTTTTTCAACACTTGCAATTTTCCAGTCCCCTGGCACCACCCTGAGTCTAAGGAAGATTTTAAAATTATGGCCATTGTCTTTTCAATTTCCACTCTCACTTCCCTCTGTATCCTTTTAAAATTATGGCCATTGTCTTTTCAATTTCCACTCTCACTTCCCTCTGTATCCTTGGTTTCATCTTCATCTGATCCTGGTGCCTTATCAATTTTAAGTACAGATATCCTATTCAATACCTCTCCGTATCAATTTTAACCCTCAGATGTCTAAACTATCTCCACTTTCACCATGACCAGGGCAGCACCTTCTTCCTTGGTAAGGACAGATGCAAAGTATTAATTTGATACCTCAGCCATATCCACTTACCCCATGTGATCATCCCATTTTTGGTATCTCATCAATCCCACTACTCCTCTTACCATTCTTTTACTATTTATATGCCTATAGAAGACTTTTAGATTCCCTTTATGTCAGCTGGAAGTCTCTCCTCTCAGCCTCTTTGCTCCTCTTTGTTTTTGTAATTCCCTTTTGAATCTTCTATATTTGGAATTGTATTATCCAGCTGACATCTGTCATAAGAACATTTTTTCTGCTTCATCTTAATCTCCATTTCTTTCATCAACTAGTGAGCTCTGTATTTGTTTGAACTAGTGTGCATCTTCATGGAAATATACCTTGACTGTGCTTGATCTGTCGGTTCTTTAAAGACAGCCTATTGCTTTATTACATAGTTGTAACATTGTCTAATCTTTGATTCAAATTTATCTGGCCCAGATTCATTTTCACTCCATTGACGTTGCTTTTTCACAAGTTAATTATTCTTACACTGGATTGAACCTCAAGATACAATGATCGCTTTAATGTTCCCCTATTGACACTTTATCCAGTTGGGCCAGCTAATTACCAAGAACCAAGTCCAGCAATACCATCTTTCTCTTTGAACTTGAAACAAGCCTCTGTAGAAAATTAATCTAAGCACAATCTGGGAACTCCTTCCCTTCAGCTTGTATTCAGGTTAAAGTCCTCCATTACAAATATTATTTTATTCCTTTGGTTCTTTTTTCACTTGTTGCCAGCCTATAGACTGCAAAGAGCAATGCAATTGCACCTTTTCTTGTTCCTTATGTATAGCTAAATAAATAGCTCCCCTTGATCCCTCTGCCACATTCCCTCTCTCAAGAACAGCAAAGTTCTCCTTAATCAATGCTACCTCCCCTTTTCTATCTTTCCTGCACACCTTGCATCAAGAAATATTTAATACCCAATCCTACCCTTCTTTGTGTCAGGTTTCTGTTATCACAACATTGGTGGTGGTGGTGGTGGGGGGGGGGAGAGACACGGACCAGAAGAGTCTGCCACCAGCCAATAGTGGGCTGCCTCTCTCCTTTAAGAAATATGCCGAGCGTGTGTGTGGAAAATCCCCCTCATCATATTTCCATGTGCCTACCTGCGTCTGCAACTTGCCAGTCTTATTTACCACACATATATGCTACGTGAATCCGAATCCAATTGAAACAAATTATGTCACAATCCTGATTGCAAAGTAAGTTGTAATTAACTTGACTGTATTGAAAGAGGAACTGTCTAATTCTGGTAGATTCTACTAATATACGTCGCTAACTTTTCCACTTTACTCTTTCTCATTATGTTATGAGGAAGATATTCATACAAGATCAAGATCATCTTTGGACAAATTTCAAAGATGTGCAAGTTTGGTGGATTGGTCATGCTAAATTGCCTCTTTGTGTCTAAAGGTTATGTGGGATTATGGAGTTACAGGGATAGGTAGTGGGCCTAGGTAGGGTGTTCTTTCAGAGGGCGGGTGCAAACTCAATGGGCTGAATGGCCTCCTTTTGCACTGTAGGGATTATGATTCCATGAAGCTTACAATCTTTTAATTTGGAGGAACAGGGGATATTCAAGATAAATGCCTGTTTAACTAGAATGAAGAAAAACAAAGATTTCACTGTGATAGAAATATATATCCACTGTGCATATTTCACTTACAAGAATAAAAGCATAATTTACCTTTGATGTACAAAGTGATACATATAAAGCATTGCTACTCTATCAGTTCTACAGAATTTGCATGAACTTCAATACTATATCTGAAAAAATGGAACATTATCCTTAAGACAAGATATATAAAGAAAAAGCTGAATACAGCTTCACTAAATTATGAAAATGAGGTTACCGTAAATAAGAATCAGCTGCATTGGAAAACAGCCTTTAAGCAAGATGTTTTAATTAAAGTATTATGTGATAAATGTTATTGCACATAAGTAAAATATGCAAATTCAAAATTAAGAAAAATATGATTTGAACAAACCAGAAATAGGGTTTGTTGTCTAACCTGCAACAAGGAATATTTCCTCAAATAAAAGGTTTTAAAAACCAAATAGTTTTATCCAAAGTAACACAAGTGTTGCTTACCAGAGGTTTGCAATCTACAACATTCCTTACCTTTTACCGTTAATACTGCTGAAGAGGAATCACTTCCAGCTTCATTTGAAGCAGTACAGACATAATTTCCTGCATCTTTCAATTTGGTTTTCAGGATTTCTAAAACTGCTACCTTGTCTTCAAATGTAATTTTATAATCTTTGCCAGAGTGAAGTTCTACTCCATTTTTTTTCCATGACATCTTAACTGCTGTGTCTTCATCTACTTGACATTCAAGATGAGTACTGCAGTTAATTATAGTCTGAGTAGATTCAAGAGTCTTACTGAAATGTGGTTTGTCAAGTACTGTCAGATCAGCACTGCAAATGTCAGTGCCACAATCATTGGTCACTTTGCAAGAATAGCTTCCTTTATTCTGAACCATTACATTGTTGAGTTCTAAAATACGTTTGTTGTCTTTGACTGATATTTTGCAGTTCTCTTCATCAGTAATATCAACGCCATTCTTCTGCCAAGTGGTATGGATCACAGGTGATCCAGCCACTGTACACTGAAGTCTTGCAGTTTTGCCCACAAATGTTGTAAGTGATTCCAGTCTAGTTATAAAGCTTGGTGGAGAAAGTTCTACAAGAGAAACATCTTGGTTAGGATTTTCATTTTTGAAGCTTTGAGTTAGTACTTATTTGGGACTGATATGTTGTCCGGATTTACTTTTAAGAAAATTACTTTAAGGAAAATTAGAAAGATGGAAGAAAACAGATGACATTGATACGCCCTGCTGCATTTGTTGCAGCAATCATATAGCTCACCAGCAAAAAAAAAACTAATTTCCATAACAATTATCGGAGTAGCAAAATTGATTTGGATGACATGGTTCTGCATTGTGTTACTGAAGAAATGATATCAAAATTAAGTATTTTTCTTCTGAAGGTGAAGTAATATACGTGGAGGAAGAAAATATATTTTGTGGTTTAAGTTCAAAGTTTAAATACAAATCAAGCAGCTACACAGACCTATCAATTTGTTGCAATGATTTTGTAATGCTTTAAACATGTTATTGGATCAACTGGGGGAGAAATGCCACCACTAGGAACTTCCTGATGACAGCTGGTCTACCTACCGAGGCCAGAGTCCATCATCTAATTGAAGAAAGCCTCCTGGCCTGAAGGTTTTCTGTTGTGGGCTGACCCTTTACACTGATGACTTGATAGATCTAGCCATGAGGGATTTTGAGCATTTCACAATCCTGCAGAGAGCATCTCAATTTTAGGGAAACCCCTGATGGTCCACCTTTCCAATGGGGCTGCTGGCCAGACATTGCTGCCTGCCATCCATTTGGGCTTCCCATTCACTTGTCCTCCTGCTCCGTTTAATTGGACAGTGCTCACTGAGGTGAATAGGTCGCCTTCAGGAAGATCCCGCCTCGGTCACTTTTGCACTGGCATTAGAACCGTGATCCAATTGGGAAAATTCAACTCACTATCTCATAAGCAAAACAGGCGTTTTTATCAGTATAAGAAAACACAATAGCGATTTTACAAAAAAAACGAAAATTAAATATAGATATGAATAAACCTTTCCCCTTGGAAGTGGGACCAACGGCCAGGGGGCATATATGTAAGGTAAGAAGCAGGAGGTTTAAAGGAGATGCGAGGGTAAACGTTTTTTACCCAGAGGGTGATAGGGGTTTGGAACTCACTGCCTGAAAGGGTGGTGGAAGCAGAGACCCTCGTAACATTTAAGAAGTATCTAGATGTGCATTTGCAATGCCAAGGCATACAAGGCTATGGGCCAAGTGCTGGAAAATGGGATTAGAATAGTTAGGGGGTTGTTTCTGACTGGCACAGACACGATGGGCTGAAGGGCCTTTTCTGTGCTGTATGACTCTATGACTCGAAATGATATAAAAATATCAAAACATATGTTGCTACTGCTGAAAGTGAGAAATGCGAAGTAAACATATGCTCGGACATAGGTGAAGTAAATGTAGATATGAGACCATCCAAACCTTTTAAGGCTCGTGTGGTTAAAAACTCATTGTTGAAATGAAGCACAATTTGAACATAAACGACTTACCAGTCACCATCAGTTTAGCTGTGCTGCTAACACTGCCACACTGGTTTGATGCTCTGCAGGTGTATTCACCACAGTCAATTAGCTGAGGCTTCAGAAGTTTCAAAATGGAGATGTATTTCTCATTCACAATCCTGTACTTTTCACTATCACGAAGTTCAGCTCTTGCTCGAAACCACTGGAACCGTACGTCAGGAATAGGGTCAACTTCACATTCAAACTGAGAAACTTGTTCAACTATCACCTCCAGTGATTCAATCTTCCTCTTGAAAGACGGAGGCACTATAATTTAAAGTTCAAAAAAACATGTGAAATGATTGCAATAGTAAACTGTAATTTTTTTTTAGCACGTGGCCCCCTGAAACTCAAGGATGGAGGAGGGTGAATGACAATCATTAACAATCCAAGGAGTGACTGTGGAGAAGAAATGATTGTTAAAAGATGTTAGCTGACCAGTAGTTGTGCTCAACATAGTAAATGGTAAGACTTCAATGAATGAAATTCAAGATTTATTGACACGTGTGGTGCCCATTGAAACATGCAAATAATTGGTACATCTATGAAATGTTTTTCCTAGAAAAAAAGTAGATGACAAAACGGTGATATTAAGTTTTAGGAAGAAATGCAATGTTCAATTGTCTTTTCGTTATGACAAAGTGGTGATAATGATAATAAAAATCTAGCAACTCCTCAAATGTGGATATGGGGATGAAAGCAATATTAATTTTGTTAGTAGAAATTTAAAATACCATGGCTGATGTTAATCAATAGTTAATGTTAAAGCACAAGAGACTAAATAAGAACAATATAGTCACAATAAAGTTTAAGCTTTAAAAGTTACTTATTACTGACAGTGAAAGCATGTGATGACTACATCAAGTAAGAATGTCATTTTCATTTAAATTAATACTAAACCAACTTAGAATAAGAATAATAAGTTTTTCAATTTTTGATACAAAATATTTGTAGTATCATCTGATGCAGTCTGTCCAGGCTTTGACTGCACAGTATATAGATTGACAACTAGGCAATGCAAACATTATTTTACTTTTAAAGTAAGGGAAAAAAGGAAGGCAGGAAAAGGAAGGGATGAGGGAAGGAAATATTTAGTCATGTTAATTTATTAGCATGAACTAAGTTTAATTTTGAGAAACTAATATCAAAAGTTAATTGGATAGTTAGTTCAATATATTAGCTTTTAAAGTTCGTATTAACAAAGATTTTATCCCCATAATCCAACCTCTTATAATAACTGTGAGTTTTGCAGAAGTAGTTGCTTTTCCAGCTTCATTCAGTGCCTCACAGACATATTCTCCTTGATGCTCCTCTTTCTGTACTTTGTTGATTATAAGTGCGTAAGTGTCATGTTCTTGTAAACATTTGAACTCATTTTTTGAAATGATTTGCTTCCCATTGATATACCAATTTACCTTGTTAACTTTTGTTATGACTGTGCTTAATTTTACTTCACTATCTTCATCTACAGTGATGTCTGTAAGCCTTTCAGTTATTACTGGAATGCATCTGGTGATTTTTCTTGGTGTTTCACCCGGCTTTCTCGGTTTAGAAATGCTGGTAACCAAAAGTTCCTCAATGTTCTTCTCTTTTTTGAGAATTTCTGTTGGTTGTTCTACTGGAACAGGTGCTGAAGGGGCCTCTGTAGTAATTATCGCACTGCCAACATCTCTTATGTGACTTAAGACTGCCCCTTTTTCAACTATCTCTACAGATTTAAACTCCTCAATAAAACCCTCTGATTTAGTGGTTACTATCATTTCTTGAACAACTGTCTTCTTTGAGATTGCAGGGTATACCTGAGTAACTGTAGCTTGTACTGACTCTGTTGACTGCATTTTCTGTTCAGTCATATGCATTCCATACCTAGCCACTTCAGAGCTGCTTTCAGCAATGTTGACAGCCTCAGGTGAGATCATCTCTTTGGCAGAAGCTATGCTGATGCACAATTTTTCTAATCTATCGGTTGAGAGTGGAATTATATCCAATTCCTCAGCTAACAAAGGCTGATGTTCTTCATGAGTAATAGCATGGAAAGCAGCTGTTAATTCCTTTCTTAAATCAGCTTTCTGAGGATATTCTCCTTCAAATGACAGAGTTATGTCTATGGGAGGATTGATATTAGTAATCTGGTATGTATATAAACTATACTTGGGTTCTTTTTGAACTTTTAATTCCTTAATCTCCACCTGTTCTATGCTACTCAATAAAATAGAAGAAAGGACACAATGTTCACTTGCCAAAGCAGATTGCAATGCTTTCTTAATCTGTAGACCAACATCTAAGATGACTGCTTTAGGAACTTCAACACTGAAGGCTGTTTCTTTATGGAGTGCATTACTTTCTTGTGTTACTTGAGCGAGTTGTGCTTCATCTGGTTGTTTCTCAACCTTCAGAATTTTTTGCTCTGATCTCTTAATTCCTGAAGAATGTTCCTCTACAATCAGCTGTTTTTCTTGATGCAACAATGGAAATCTTATTGACTGTCCCTCCTGGATTCTCGCTGCAAAATCCTTTTCTGCAGCCTCTAGTATCCTAATGCTTTCTATAGGCATTGCCTTTTCTTTAACCTGTACAGAAACTGAAGGGAGCTTTGATTCATATGTATCTTCACAGGTTGCTGCACTTAAGGCTTCGGAAATGGCAAGTGAACCATCTTCCACTATCTTGTTCTCTATTATAGTACTGAATTGTTTGACTGTGTCTTCCAACTTATTTATTACTGCACGTTGTTCTTTTTCTTCAACGGTAAAACATTTCTCTTTTGATACGTGCATTGGTACAGCTACAGATGGGAGAAACTCTTCTGGCGGAAGCTCACATTTAACTACAGCCTGTAAACTTCTAATTTCCATTTCAAGTGTTTTAGTTTGTTCAGCTGACAATTCTGATTTCTCTTCCACAACAGCAGTGTAGCTGTATGCTTTCTCAAGTTTGTGTGCTGCAACATGAGAAGCTGGTTTCTCATAAGGCAGCATCCCTTCTTTGCGAAGAATGCATGTAGTCTCCATAAAATGAGGACATAAAATAGGCATGTGTTCTTTTGTAGGTTTAATTGTGACTGCATCTTTTACATCTGATAACAGAGTTGTGTGTTCGTAAGGTAAAAGGTGCTGTTCTTCTGATAATAATGAATACAGCAATGTTGGGCTTCTTCTCAGGTCAGCTTTCTCGCTTGTTGGTATTTCAAAAGTAAATGTTGTTTCTTTCGGCAAAGTGTCCTGTCCCTGAACAATCTGTAATTGGAAAGGTGTCTTTCCTTCCTTTTTTGATGTTAATGAGATTGCACCGTCTAACCCAATTATTATTTTTGTATGTTCGCTTGTGAGCTGTTGTTTTTCTTCTGCAGTTATAGCAGTTTTCACAAGTTTATCCTTTGTAAATAAAGCTTGTTGCATGTCAGCTTTAGGTACTTTGAACAGAGATTCCTTTGGTAATGATTTCTGGCTTTCAGTAACATACATCAGGAATGGCTTTTGCAATTCTTTTGATGATTTTGCTTGTCTCGCTTCATCTAATGTTTGAATGTCTTTTGCCACTTCATGCCTTAATTTTTTCTGTTCCGCTGCTACAGCTATCAGAACTTCCATTTTTCTTTCTTTTTGAATTGCACATTTTTGTAACTCAGGAATTTCAAAACCAAACAAAGCTTCTTTGTGTGGTTCTTGATGTCCCTCAACCTCGTAATTGTGCAAAGGGTATGCTGGCCTTGTTTTGGATATCTCTTTCTCTGCAACAGTCCTGGAGCTGGGAATTAGATGCTTTTCCTCAGATAAGATGCTTGTTTCTTTTGTCTTTGCTTTAGCATCTACAGTAGAGGCATCTCTAATATTAAAACTGCCTTCCTTTGGAATTACAGTTTTCTCCTCAACTGTGGGCAAACAAAGAGTAGAATCTAACTGAGCTTCAGTGCTTGATAATTCAAATACTGGTGGGCTTTTAATTGGTTCAAAATGTTGCTCGATATAGCCTTGACTCTCTTGTGTAGTTTGTGAATGCATTATTATCTGTCTCTTTCCTGCAATTGCTGCTTCGGCAGCAGAGACTGTCACCTCATGCAACATGCCTGTCTGTTCACTGCGAACAGAGTGTTTATCTTCAGAAGCTATAGTATATACCAATTGATCTCTGTCTTGCAACTCAGCCTGAGCATCACCAGGTAACTTTACCATGAATAAACGTGACTCTGTGGCATGATCACCTACATACTTTGTGTATGACTTGGTATGGTGCTTTTGAACTACATCCTGTTTCCTGTGTTGAACAGTAGCAAAAGTACTGCTGAACACAATTAGCTCTGCTGTGCAAGTTGTTTCGCCAAATGAATTAAATGCTTTGCAGAAATATAAACCACTATCCTCTTTTTGTACATTATTAACAGTTAATGAACCAGAGCCATCGGGGTTAGAACTAAGGTTGCATTGCACACTCTGATGAATCTGATAGTTTCCCTTATACCAAAGTACCTCTGCCATTGGCTCACCTATCACGACATAATCAAATTTTGCAGACAGCCCTTCTGGGCACTGCAAAGATTTCAGTTCTTTGAAAAAATGTGGTGGCTGACCTCTAGGCGTATGTATGGTCTCTGATGGTATCATTGGCGCAATTTCCTTTAATAGGGCCTCTTTACTTATTTTTTTGTCTGGTATTTTTGCAACAGGAGGTTTTGAAGCTGATGTCGTAAACCCTCCCATAGCTTCCTTTGATTTGATTTGAAGGTATGCACTACATGAAGTCACTCCAAGTACATTAGTAGCTGAGCAGGTATATTCTCCCTCATCTGCAAATTTTGCATAAGGTATAATTAGACTATATTCATCCCTATCATAAATAAACTTGTAATTTGATGAAGGAGCCAATTTTTTATTGTTATAAAACCACTGAATAGAGGGTTTGGGGAATCCAGTAATTGTGACTGTGAATTTAGCTACATCTTCCACAACTACCTCTATACTAGAAATGCGTTTAATGAATACTGGCACTGCTCTTAAAGGCTTAGCATCAATTTTTATGTCTGAAATGCTGGAAAGGGCTGCTGTTTCAGGCTTGAGTTCAAATGTTTTGTCTGACACATGAAGGTCACTACTGTAGAAATCTTCCCTCTCATCTTCACCAGCGATGGTAACAGAGCTAGAAAATTCTGTATGAGAAATAAGATGCTTAAATTTAGAAAAAGTGTTGATTGTGAGTGATGTTTCCTAATACTCGAAACTGATAATAATCACAAAAATGAATCTTCTAACTTTGCATGCTAAACCCAAGTTACTTCAAAAGAATACAATTCTACAAAGTTTATCTGAAATATTTATCTTCAACCTATACGTACAATAGGATCCATTCACTGTGAATGGAATTAGTCCAAAGCAGGAGGTAAATTTTGCCTCAAACTACTTTGATCATCATACGAACAAAATAAAAAATACTGACCTTCATAACTCAAGTTTAAATCAAACTATTTAATTTAAAATGTATTGAGGTTTGTAGACACTAAATATATATCATCTGAAGAACCAGAGTAATTATTTACAGATAAAAATATTTTATGTCAAATCTATATTCTCCAAATGAGTAGAAATGAGCTCTGTAGACATTTCACCACTGGAGCTTTACAGAATTTCATTCTAGGATAGTCGTGTTGGTATTATTTATCATTATACAAAATTGTTTTGCATGCTAGAAATTTTCTAAAGGCTTGAATAATTTCTAATATAAATTTTATTCCATCACAGAAATACATCTACTTCAATCAAATAAAAATCAGATTTGAGCAGTAAGTCATACCACAAGCAAGGTAAAAGAAAAATGCATTCCTACTTTTACCTTAATAATAATATTATCCATATGATAATTTCATTGTCTGCTAAATTTCAGAATGAAAAATCACACAGTTTTTATTTGTAAGCCTTGCCAATCATCTGATAACACAATGTTGTCAAATACATATTGTTTTCTTGGTGAAAACAATTGACTGAGCCAGAATCAGGTCCAGTGGTTCAGAAGACAAGTGCAACATTTGTCTATTCCCGTACCACTCAAAACCTGATTGATGTTGAACTCGGTAGCAATGAAGTGCTAAAATTGGCTTCAGCATCTCCAGGCTATGGCAACACAAAATCATCAAACGTTTCTGTTCCTGATTGCTATCCAGCAATCCATACTGAATGTACAGCTTAACTTTTACTGTGGACTTCGGGATCTTGACTTAAGGGTGAAAAGCAGATCCTGAGTCCACACTTGTCGACAGAGGGACTTGCTCAATGATTTTACCAGATGCAACCTCCTAATTGGGCACCTGAGAGCCCATCATCCACTTATGGACTCTGGCTCCTGATGTTGCTGGCCAATTTAGGAGGCTGGCAGCTCTGAAGCTTAGGCATTGCCAATGCTGAGGCGGGCCATAGATGTTGAGGTGACTGAAAATGGAGGAATCTTTGACAAGTAAGTAAAAATTAAATATGGAAATTGGCTGCCTGCCTCCATGCAGCAAGTACCCAATCTGCCTTACAGCTCATCACTGGAAAAACATACCAAAGGGGAGCCATCTCAACATGCCTCCCTGCTTATTTACCAGCTACACCCCTACCCCTGTTGCCAGCACCCTGGGGCCAGGAAATTCATCCGTGTGTGAGTGTGTGTGTGTGTGTTTCTGTGTGTGTGGGGACATCAATTAAGTGCAGAATAACATTCACCATGTTGGTTCAACGCTCAAATAATTTACCAACATTCAATGACCATTGTAAAACATCTAATTGGGCAAGGTACCAGGGAACCACAATCACCTGTGGAACTGCATCATAGCATGAGCAATTATCTTCAGGAGAGGAGAGTTAAGTGAAAGGAAATATACCTTACATATCAATCACGTTATTACAATAACAAAACCAAAGGAACAAACATCCATTTATCGATCATATAGAACACAATATAATTATGATATACATCAACAGAAACCTGTACAAGGAATGAATGATGTCTGTGTTAAAGAGCTTCTCATCAAGATGGAAGTCTAAATTTTTTCATTCATCGCATCTTAAATCATGTAAATAGGGGCAGATAAATGATAGAAAACAATTGCTTTCACATAATTAAATTGTTGCACTTACAAGAACATAATTGATAAACATATTGACCAAAATGCTAATTTATGCTTATGTCATGAAAGATCCAATTTTTGTAAAATTTTGACATTTGCACAAATCAAACCACCAAAGACTCTCCTTCACTACCAAACAATTTACATGTTTTAGACAAATATTAAACATTCATTGCAATAGAAAAGCTTAACTTCTAATGTAAAATTAACAAGTTACAAAGTAAATATCAAAATCATAATCAAAGATGTGACCAACGCACAGATACAATATGATTATTTGCAAACTAATTGAAGACCAATTCCATTGTAGCCTTGCATTAACTCTGAAATAATCTGTATTTTGACATGGTTGTAGTCTTGAGGCCTACTAAATATAAATGTTTCCTGCTCTATTTTCACCATTATGGAAACTGCTCAAAAGATTCAAGTGAAAGACTAGGTAATAATTCTTAGGACACATAAAAATCCATTGTGGCACACAGTGTAATTCCTCCAAAAAGCAACTGTGGTAACACATATCGTAAGTTCTGCAACTTCACAAAATAAATTCTTAATTCTAGACTTGCGACTCTGAACAATCTCACAAACTCTTCTGGCAAACCAAACACAGCTATTAAAGTTAGCAACAACAGAATGATGAGAAAAACACTGAATAAACCAAATTTTAAACATCTAGCCTATGTGGTGATATAGTACACTGGTGTTCCAATAAACTATGCTGTAGTGTAGCATGACGTGGTTTAACATAGGATTCCCTAAACACGTTTATGATCTCAGTCACAGAGATAACTGAAGGCAAGGTAGGACAGCCAAGTATTTTTTGATTGACGTGATAAGAAATCTAGATAAAGAGTCACATGGACTCTATGCACTCTCCAGCCAAAAACATCTGGGACAAGGTAGGTTCTTCGCTACCCTAGCTGTAAAGAAGTGCATACAAGAGAGATATAAAAGGAAATAACAAAAATTAATAAAAGCAGAAGTATATCATAAATGAAGTCATACTTACCAAAGTTCCAAGAATCCCTCTAAATTATAGCCAGACGAAACTATCCTGTCATGACTCCTGCAGTAATTCTGTCCTGGAGCATAAATTCCTTTGAGAACTGTGACTCATAATCATGCGCACATCCATCCTAGTTCTTCATATGACAATTGGTATAACTTTCAGTTCCATCTATCACAAACTCTTGGCTTGATCTCCATAGTATCAAATAGTTTCATGAGATGAAAATTCCACATAACTGAAAGTTATCAGGTACCAATTGGACCATTGCTGTTGGTGATATTAGCAGATAAATCTTTCACATGTTGCTCTGACATTGCCCTGGGCATTTTAAGTGTGCCATTAGACCAGCTAAAATAAATGGGATTAAATGATCCTATTAAATGCTGGACAGAGAGATGTCAAATCAGCATGTTTAGTGATTTTCCTGCAGTATTAACCCAAATTTCTAGCCTTTAAATGAAAATGCTCTCTAAACCGCACTTAGGTCCAAACCTACAATGGTGCAAACTGGGAACAGAGTAGGATCCAGGCGAATCAACTTTAAACAGTTCAGGCTTCATAATTTAATCTTAGCTTTAGGGCTCGAGTGTTATACAGTCAAATGCTATTTCATAGAATCATAGAATCCCTACAGTGCAGAAAGAGGTCATTCGACCCTTCGAGTCCATGCAGACCCTTCGAAAGGCCATCCTATCTAGGCCCAATTCTCCCCCGTATTCCTGCAACCCGACCTAAGGGACAATTTAGCATGACCAATCCACCTAACCTAAACAGTTTTGGATTGTGGGAGGAAACCGGAGCACCCAGGGAAATCCACATAGACATGGGAAGAATGTGCAAACTCCACACAGACAGTTACCCAAGGTCTTAATCGAACTCGGATTCCTGGCACTGTGAGGCAGCAGTGCTAACCACTATGCCACCGTGCCTCCCCGTATCAAACAGGATTGGCTATGCTAAATTTCCCTTAGTGACTAGGATCTGCGGGTTAGGTTACGAGGTTATGGGGATAGAGTGGGGTGGACATGGGTAGAGTGCTCATTCGAAGGGTCAGTGCAGACTTGATGGGCCGAATGTCCTCCTTCTGCACTGTAGGGATTCTATGATATGCCCGGCAATATTGTCAAACTGGAGATTTATTTCTGCCTACTTCAATATAAAATCTTTAAAACATTCTTTGACACCTTTTTCCTTCGTTAAATTTTACAGCCAAACATGCTCTCAGAACTGCTTTCTGCTGTTGAAATATATAGTCTTCAAAGAATTAACAATAAACCATCTGTGTATATTAATTCACATCTTCAAATATACTAAATGTTAAGAAAAATATTTAGCTATTGTATATCAAATAGCATAAAGGCTCAATTTAAAAGATTTCAATACCTTAACTAATCTTTCAATGAAAAACAGGCATGCATTTTGAACTTACTATCGCCAGAAAGCACATTAAAAGCTGTACCTATTACTGAAGGACATGTTTGAATGCAAACCTCTGATGAAATTAATACCTCGGTCTCTGCATGAGAAAATTGTGGAACTCAATTGAGTTGTTAGACACAGCTTCATGCAGAAGCAAGGTACTGGGCCAAAGAAAACAAGTTCAGAATGACAGAATTCTTCTACAGCACCATATCATTTTAAAGTAGCTTGGGCGGTGCCTTTGAAAGTGCATTGCCCAATTAATCATGGAACGTCATTGCCAAACAATAACATACCACAAAAGAATTGTAAAAAATAAGTAGATGTAATATAAGGGGAGGGATTCTCCGTTCCTACGGCTAATTGCTGAATCGAACGGAGAATCTGTGGGAGGTTTACGTGAAAGAAATTGGCGCGAACCCCTCACTGATTCAGTACCGGTGAGGGGCTAGCACCGGTGGCACGTCAAACACCCACTGATCACGTTGAGAAAGACTGGAGAATGCATCAGTCACGGCATACAACATGGTGCTGGCCGTGTGCTAAACCGAACCCACCAACCCAGACCCCACAGTCCACCTCCTGGCCACCCCCCACCAGTCCCCCCAGCTGTGACAGATGCCCCCCTGGTCAGCGGCATGGATCCCAGCCAAGTGCGGCGCCGCTGGACACAGTACATAGCCGGCACGTCGGCTCAGATCACACGTGTCCCGCGTTTTCGGAAACTCGGCCCATTGGGGGCGGAGCATCACCAGTGGGCTGGCCGGTGAGGCACCAATGGCATTGTGACTGCGCGCGGCGGGTTTCACAATGACACTGGTTTGGAGGAGGCGTAGAATCGCAAACCAGCGTCAAACCGGAGCCGGCACCAATTCCAGCGTCGGAATTGATTCTCCACCCAATCGCCGATTATGATTTCAGCGTCGGGCAACAAAGAATCTCACCCAATGACTTTGGTTATGTTTACTTCAAAACCGTAGTGCTAATTCAACAGGAGTGGTCTTCATTGAGTTTTCTGGCCGTTCTGCTGGTGGGGTCCTCCAGTCCCTCTGATGGTGACCCCTCCTCCCCCCACTGTGGGTTCCCCAGCAGTGGAGGATGCGAACAACAGGAAACCCATTGAAAACAGCAGGACCGGAAACTCCCGTCGCTGGTCAACGACAAGCCACCTCTGCTGCCACAATATTTGCCACGGGGGTGTGCAAAATCAAATCCTTGTAGATGCCAATCAAGCCATTAATGATTCACCTGTTTGATGTAGAATAGCCCAAGTTATCAATATTTTTCAATACCCTACTCTTGACATCAGCCAGGCTTTTTTACACTTCTAGTCCAAAACCATCAGTATTTTGCAACAGTTACTTTTCAGCTAATATTTTGAACATCACAAATTAAAGATCCACTGCTGATAAACCACTGCAAGATACAACTATTAAAAATCAATTCTAAAAATGAACTATCTTTTTAGCAACATCAAATAAGATATAATTTTTCTTAGCAGTAAGACCAATTCAATTTTCATGTTTGAATTTAGCAAATTCATAAATGCACTATAAATCTAAAAAAAAACAAATTATTTATTATTCAAAGACATTCAGAAAGAAAGTACTATTTTACAAATGGAGTACTTTTAAAAAAGCTTTTGAGACTGCATTCCCAGCTTTGTTAACAGCTTTGGACTTATATACGCCAACATCACTTTCTTTAACATTTGCAATGTTCAAATAATGGTTTCCGGAGTCCTTTTCCTCAATGATGTAATTGGCACCTTCAAGCATTCGATCATTCATATACCACATTACACTAGGTTTTGGAGTACCAGTCACAAGACATTGGAAAGATGCTGTGCTCCCTATAGTTGTGGTACAGTCAAGGAGGGATATGTCAAATTTTGGTGGAGTTTCCATCATTTGAAATTCAAATGAACAGTTTTCGGAAGCCTCTGCTTTAAACTCAATAGTCTCCTCCTTGGCAGGCTCACCAAATACATCAAAATTAATATTTACACATTTCTCTCCCTTTTCTTCATTTTTGGTTTCAGTTACTGCAATGAGTTTCACCAATTTCTGAGAATCATCTGTACCTTTCTCTAATTCAAACTCAACCTCAATTTCTGAACTCTGGTTGCTAGGCACTAAAGAACTACCAACATCAACATCTAATTCCTGAGGACATTTTTGAGCACTATCCAATTGTACAGCAACCATTGCTCTACCACCTGATTTTGTAAGTGCCATATTTGAATTTGTCACCGCAAGATAACCTCTGCATGTTGTTTCTCCAACACTATTCACTGCTTTGCAACCATAGATACCATTGTCAGAAGGGCAAACATTAGTTATTTTGAGACTGCGATTAGAATTGTCTGTTCGAATGTACTTCTTGCCATCCAAAGTTATGAGTGAATCATCTTTGAACCACATTATTTCAGGGTTAGGAATACCGGTCACTGAACAATCAAAGATGGCATCAGTGTTTTCTGGAATTTCAAGGTCAAAAATATGGCTAATAAAACGTGGGGGCATTTCAGTGACTTCAAAATCGATTTTCATATCTTCATTTTCTTTTGTTATAAAGTCAACATTATGTTCTTCAGCAATCATCATAGGCAGGACATCCAGGGAGATGATCATGTTTTTATTGTCAGGAGTGAATTCAGGAATTGTAACAATCTTTACCTGTTTTTCAAATTCCTTCACTTCATGTTCATCAAGTTCAACTTCCAGAAGAATTTCCTGAGGTGAAGGAGATCTTGATGTTTGACCTTGCTGAACATCAAACTCTATAACATGTTGATGAGTCACTGGGGGTGGCAATGCAATTGACCTTCCATCTTGTGGTAAAACATACACCTGAGTAATACTTTTGGCTTCCCCTACGATGTTTACAGCATTGCAAATGTATTCTCCTTCATCCTCTCTCTGGATGCTATGAATTACTAATAGGCACAAATCTCCTTCTCTTTCAAGTCTAGTTCTGTGGTTTGGTTCTAATAATGACTTTCTTCTATACCACTGAACATCTGGAACTGGGCAACCAATTACCTCAATGATAAATGTAAGCGTTCCTCCTTCATGGATCGTTTTTCTGGCAAGAGGTTTGATAAATGCAGGTGACATTTCATTTCCTTTTGCTTCAGTTTCCTGTGCAGGAGTTGAAAATGACTCTGATCTTTGCTCCTCAGTGGCTGGACTTACATGTTCCAGAGGTGTTGTTTCAATACCCTCATCTATTGGGGTTCTGAAATATTCTGGTGGTGTATAAAACCTCTCTAGCAAAGAGCCAGAAGGAGACGTACCCACAGCAGAAAGTGGAGGCAATCTTTCTAGAGGAGTCACATAGCCAGGAGATTGAGGCGGGGTATGGAATGACTCTGCAGACACAGCAGATTTGAAATTTTCAGAAGCAAGAGGTGGCGTATAAAATCTTTCATTCTCTGCTGCATCATCACTAATTGTACTGCTAATTTCAATTGACATTTCGGATTCAGGGGACAGAGAGCGTACCCACTCTTCATTTTGATTATAGTAGTCATAAACAGCAGCAAATGTTACTTCCTCAACCTCCATTGAAGTTATTCCAGACTCATCATACCCAAATGCCTCATTATTTGCCTCTTCATGAATTGGTGCTTCTTCCTGTCTTGCAGTAAGGAGATACTGTGCGATGGAAACATTTTCATCTCCCTCATCTTTCTTAGAAACTGTTTCTGCCAGACCCACATTTATTTCACAAATGGATTTAGGAGATATTGAGTTACCACTTAACTCCATCTCTGATGCATTTCCTTCTGTTTCTGCTCTATGACTTTCAGCAACTTGCTTAACTACACTTTCTGGAAATATGCTATCCTCATACATTTCACTTACAGAGGCACATTTGTTCCCTTTTGGTTCTGTTTCTTCCTCCATCTTCCAAGCTTCAGATACCTTCTGATTTTTATCAAGAGAGCGTAGATATTCACTAATAGAATATGTTTCTTCCACTGCTACATCTGGCATTTTTTGACCTGCGCTTTTACTAACCTCCATTAAAGATGAACATTTACTTAAACATTCATCAGCAAAGGATGTTGTTGAATCTGTTATTATTTTATTACTTTCCTCCCACAATGGTGAAAAGTCATCAGAAAAGGAAGTTTTTGAGCCTGTTACTGCTTCATTGCTCTCTTCCTTTAAAGATGAAACTTTACCTGAAAATTCATCAGCAGTGGAAGTCAAAGAGTCTCCAGATTCAGAAATGAAATCTAATGGTTGTCTTTTTTGGCTAAATAAATGAGAAGTATTCACATGCCCTTCCTGTACTGATAATTGTTCTTGTTGCTCAATATCTTGTTCTTGTCCCATTTTACTTAAATTATGCAGAAAACGGCTAAAAGATGATTCTGCTTCCTCATCAGATGGTTCAATATCCTTCAGATTACAAATGAAACTATGCACTACAGGCTCTATTGTAAGACTAGATATGCTCTGTACTACTCCAGCTTTATTTTTAGCCACACACGTATAGCTCCCCACATCAAATGCTGAAACACCATTAATATATAACCTATGTATTCCTCCATTCTCTTGAAATCGGTGCTTGCTACTATCACAAGTTAAAACTCTGTCATTTTGAATCCATGTAACAACAGGTGTTGGCTCTCCAGAAATTAGGCATTCAAACATCACTGATTCTCCTTCTGCACAACAAATTTTACCTAACTCTTTTACAACCTGTGGGGGTTCAGAAATTACATCAAAAGAGAATGTAAATTTGTGTTTGGCAGTCTGAGAGGACGGTTCTTGAGATGAATGCTTGAAATCAAATTCATCTTCTTGAGGTAACTCTTTCCTTTCCTCATCTTTCTCTGGCGTTGGAGTTGGAGCAGTTATTTTAATTTCAACAGGAGAAGAAAGCAAAGATAAATTTATAGAACAAGGTCGCGGTACTGCAACTCTTGGTAATTGCAAGGTGGACTTTGTTTCAGTAAATGGTAGAAAATAAGACTCAATCTCATTTTCAACCAGCTGGTCAACATCCTCTTCAGTATAACTCGCTGCTACTTCAGTCACATGTATATCAAACTGTTTCAAAGATTCTTCGAACAGTTCCGGTTCTGGAAAAAACAATATTTTTACTTAATTTGAAGTCATAATTCATAAATATCTTTTTGCAATAAATTTTAAGAAAATAATTTCACAAATAAAGTGTGAGGAATCTTACCTTGTATTGTAAGGATGCCAGATGTCCTTGCAGTTCCATATTGGTTGAATATTACACATGTATATACCCCTGCATGTTCTTTGCAAGTGGACCCAATACTCAATGTAGATTTGTTTTCTATGGAGTAAATATTATAGTCCCTATTTCGTGGAACTGGGTGTTCATCTTTGTGCCAAGTTACAATAGGTTGTGGGTGCCCATGAAATTGGCACTCAAGCACACATAGGTCCCCTTGCTTAATTTTAGGAGATGCAACATGATGGAAAAATGCAGGTGGGCAATGTTTAATTGTAGGAGTCTCTTGTTTTGGAGATCCTTCGATGGCTAAAGATTTATATTGATGCTCGTGTTCTTCTGTTGGTGTCCCTTCCATTAACGAACTGAAGAAATTTGAAGTTTTCCTTTCCTCTGTTAAAGGAGAAGGTCTCACTGTTTGGGGGGAACATTTAACTTTCCATTCTTGTTGTGATTCTTTCTGACTAATTTCAAATGTGCTGAGCATTGCTGTCTCTCCATCTGCTGATTGGTCAGATGTTCCACGGCAACCTTCCAGGTCCCCTGTCAGGAGGTCTCTGTGCATACTGGCAAAACTTTCAAGAGCTGTCTCATGGTCTTCCTTAATTTCCGCTTTGCCAAAGGATTCTATTTTGTCTACTGGAGTTGGCTTTCTCAATGAACTTATATAAGCTGAAGTTTCCACGTCATCTGATGAAGGAGGAAGCTTCACCATCCATGTGGAATTCACAACCCGTGCTTCATATTGTGGTTCTTTTTGTTTGATTTTCACTACACTAATCATCTCAGTCTGTTTTTCTGTTAAGTTAGATTGGTCATACATTTTATGATCCTCTTCAGGTTTCTCAGTTGGAAACCTTGGCTGTTGGTCATTAGCTGTTTCATGGTTTTCCATATGTTCAAATTCACATGCAAGTTCTGAATCCATTGCTGTTTCTTTCATCAATGAACTGAAAAAGGTTGATTCAAGTTTGCATTCTGGCTCTTTGTGCATTATCTGGGTGGCGCTTGTAACCATATCTTCAGGTTGTGACTCTTTTTGGCTGATTTTAGATATGCTCGTAGTCTCTATTTGTTTGCATAGTGATACAGACCTATTGGTTGCTCCACCGGCATCTTCAGACTTTTCAGTTGCAAAATCCCTCATCATACTAACAAAACCTCCAACAAATTGATCTGGAGTTTTCTGGTGGCTATCCTTAACTTCAGATTTTTCTGGAGGCTGTCTTATTTCTGTTGCTGTTTTGCTCATTGATGAGCTGACAAATGCTGAAGTTTCTTTCCTTTCTGATCTACAAGGTCTCATTATTGAAGTGAAGTCTTCAACCTTGTCCATATGCTGTTCTTTTTCATTGAGTTTAGGTAAATTAATCACCGTTGTATGATTTACTGCTGACCCAGATTGATCAAGCATTTGGATTCTACGGCTTTCTTCAGATTTTGAAGCTAGAAAGTCTTTATCTACATTAATAAAACTTTCAAGCCTTTTCTCATAAATTGATTCATGGTCTTCTTGAGTATCAAATTCATGCGGAGGTTCTTTTATATCGACTGGAGTTTGTTTTATCACTGTTCCGGTAAAGGTTGATGTTTCTCTTGTTTTTGCCATCAGGGGTGAATGTCTCACAGCATGATTGGAATCTGTAAACTGTGCATCATCTTGTGGGGTCTTTTGCCTGATTTTTGACATACTAATCACCTCTGCCTGCTTGACTGCTGATGCAGATTGGTCAGATATTTTATGACCATCTTCAGGTTGTTCAGTTGGTAAGTCGCTAGGTACATCAATGAATCTCTCAGGCCATTCTTCCAGAGGTGTCTCATTGTCTACCTCAGATTTAAATGGAATATGTTTCACTTCTTTTGGTATTTCTTTCATCAAAGAACTGACAAAACTTAATGTTTCTTTTTTCTCTGGTAAAGTATAGGATATTAACATCTGGGTATAGTCTGTAACTTCACCTTCAAATTGTGTGGCTTTTTGGTTGACTTTCGAGGCATTGATCGCATTTTCCTTGGATGCTGATTTTGTTTGATTAATGATTATATTGTCAAATTCAGACCCCTGTTTTACGAAGACATTCCCAGACCATTTGTCAAAAGGTGCATTAGGGTCTCCTTTGACTTCACCTCTACATGACATTTTGCTAATTTCTGTAATGTTATCATCAAATGATGTTCTGAAAAGGGCAGAGGCTTCTGTTTCCTTTGTTAAAAGAGAAGGCGTCAGTTTTTGTGTAGATTCTCCCACCATGTCACCTTGTTCACCAAGTCTGGATCCATGTATTTGTGTTGCTTTGGAATGGTCAGCCATTGACTGGTCATTTTCAGTTTTCTTTGCTGTTGCGTTCTGCACATTCAGCAAACTGTCGGACCTATGATCAGAAAGTACTTCAGGGTCTTCTTTATACTCAAATTTACTTGGATATTCTTCTAATTCCACTGGAGGTTGCTTCATCAGTGTTCTGGCAAACACAGGGGATTCTTCTACCTTCAATAAAATCTCTGCACATTCAACACTATCTTCACATTCAACACTATCTTCAGACTCTGCTGCTTCTTTAATTACTGTTGTTTCTTTGATTGCTGGTGTGGAAGGCTCAAACAACTCTCCAAACCCCTTTGTGAGTAAATCCCTCTGTGTAGTAATAAAACCTCTACGCCACTGATCAGAGTGAGCCTGTGGTTCTTCCCAAAGTTCACTCCCTGGTACTTTTCTTTCATTATATTCCTTCTGAAAATAATATTCATCAGTTTCCTGTTCTTCCAACCAATATTTATTTTCCTGTGCCTGGCCTACTTCTTGAACTAAATTACTTTTCAGAAATTGCTCTTTTAATGACTTTATGACTTTTGTCCCGGAAGATTCTTCAGTAATCTTTTCTTTCACGTCTCTTTGTGGTTCTACTTCCTGTGAAGAAAGTCCGAATATCTGTTCCATTTGACATTGAAAATCAGGAGACTCTCTCTGGAAAGATTCGCCAGGAGACAGTTCCTGTTCTTGCACAAAATAACACTTACTACATTCAAAATCCATGCGATCAAGGTCTCCCACACTTCTGCTGCGCTCTCTGTTTAAATAAGCACAATTGTACTTTAGATTGTCTTCAACTGATGCAGTACCCAGGTCAAACGAAGCTTCAGAGAATGCAAGAGAAAATTGTTTTTTTCTTTTAGCTTCACGTAATAGCTGTAGTTTAATTTTAATGTCTTCATCAATTAAGCTATCCTTATCGAGAATCCTCCCGTGTAACCTAGGTGACTGTATTTCTGCAGAACCATCATTAAACGGATAATGTCTTGTTGGTGTTCTTTCAAAATACATTGTACGCATCAGTTTGCTTTTAGAATTTGAATGTTTTCGCAAAGCTCCTTGAACCTGATATTTCTTATCAAAGGGTGATCCAACATGTCTGAGAACAACTCTAAGTCTTGCATCCCGTTTTTTAACTAAAGAGTCTATACTTTTGTGAACCATTTCTGATCTTTTTACAAAGCTCAGATAGTTTGCATTTTGCTCTTCTTTAAGTGCAACAAGTAAAGATGCAGTTGCCTCTGCTGAGCCCTCAGAGTTTATCGCAAATATTTTGTAACTCCCTGAATCTTTCTCTTCTACATTATTGATTTCCAAACTTGAATTGTGAATGTGCATTATGCTTTCTATTTTAATAATCCTTCTTGAATCTTTACAAATAGGTCTGTTGTTATGAAACCATGCAACCTTTGGTGCTGGGCTGGCAACCATTTTGCATTTAAAAATAGCTTGCTCTCCTTCCATTACAGATTTGAATTTGAGCTTTTCAGTGAAAGATGGTCTGAAATTCTCAGACCAGGAACTTATAGAAGATGTTCTGCTTGCACAGCGATCAGCAGAAACCAGTCCCTGATCTAAATAATCTTCAGCATCAGAAAATGCATCTCGTAGATTTTCTTTGTTTTCCAAATATTCTCTCCCATCACCAAAAAACAACTCTGCAAAAAAGAGGAGAAATAATGTCTGAAGTTTCTTAAAAGTCAGGTCAAAACATTTTAAGTATTAAATTTAGCACAAATCTGTAATATGATGAAACATTGAACTTAATGCATCAGCTTTTTCACAAATACTGTCAAAGAATTCACTCACCATATTTGTTCGAATAAACGCAAGACCATTTTCTTTTTAAAGATTCTGAGCAGGAAAATCGCTCGTTCTTTGTTCCTTCTTCAGACTGTCGCAATTTCTTCTCAAAAATCATATTAGAGTGTATATTTTGAAAAAAGCATAAAGTGATCTCATGACAGAATTTTGTTAATTTTAGTGTAAAATCTGTCCCAGTGATTTGGGGATATTTAGATTATTACAATTCTTACCTGACTTGCAGACAGCAGAATAAACGCCCTTTCTGATCCTTTCAACAGTAGGTAACTTTTTAACCAGTTTGATAAATATAGTTTTTAGAATTTTAATCAATAGTTGGAGGTAAATTGATCCATAACTATAATCCTTCTAATTTGCATGAGAAGGCGTTTATTCGAACTAATATAGTTGTTAGATTCACAACATTATGCAAAAAAAATGTCAGCGTACATAAACACATAACTGCTATCTGCAAGGCAGCATAAATACATGAAGATAGGTTGATGTCATAAAAATGGAAGAAAATAAATACAAAATCGAAAAGACCCTGGTCAAATTTCCTTTAACAAAATATTGCCTGCAATTTCTTTAATTACCAAGTGTAATTCTTATCAAAAATGTTTATTGGAAAATCAGAAGTAAATGAGATGAACAACAGTACTGATTCAAGTACTCATCAAATAAAAAATATATTTCAACATTCAATCATTACCGCCAAATAGCTGAGAGCTCATTTAAACACTTATTATACACTTCATAATAGAATACAACATGCATCTCTGCATATCCCTTTTGCAGTGTATCAGTTATGACATTGAAAAATCCAAATTGAAATTCAGCTGAAATCTGAGGAACTGATACTGGTTAAAAAGTAAAGTTTCCTGTAAAGTAAATATTGATGTTAAAGGACTTTTGTTTAGTTGAAATGAGAATGATGACAAGTCAGATTGGCACACACAATGTGATTTTTGACACTTCGTAATACAGCACAACTTATCAAGATGGCAAAATACCAAAGTTCATATCAATAGTTGGAACCTACCATTAACTACAAAATTAATGACATTTTAATCAAATAATTATAAAAGTATTACCTCTCACTTCCATTTCAATCTGCTTTTCAATCTTGTCTTGAATCTTTTCTTTTACAGCTGCAAGAAAATGAATAATACTGAATACAATTGTATGAACGTTGCCCTATTTTTCCCATTCATAAAAATAAAATATGCAAAAAGGAAAATAAAACTAGAAATACGTGGAATATGCAAAGACATACAAAATATACATGCAAAAACAATTAAATGTATTCGCTAATTGTGATTTCCAGAATGCTACCAAGCAATTGGTTGACTGAATCACAAAGCTAATTCAGACAACCCAGGATTTTGTATTTAAATAACTCATTCTCTGATTTGTTCTGCATCACAACATCAAACATGCCTTAACATGCCTAATCTGATTTCAGGAAAAATGAATGCAATAATCCACGGTCAGCAAGATGACGTTCTGCAAATAATCTTTCCATAGGGTGTGCTGAGATGCATGATAGAGTCACATTGTGAAGGACCAAAGCATGCAATTGCCAACCTGTCACTCTGAGTAGAGTGTTGCACGCTGTTTCTCCAGCAGAGTTAACCGCTTTGCATGAATAAGTGCCACTGTGACTTTGGCAGACTTTTTGTATTTTTAAACTGCATAGCAAGCCATCATGTTTAATGAAACAGAATGACGATTCTTCAACTATGCGTTGGTTGCACAGCCAAAGTACACAAGGTGATGGGACACCTTTTACAATGCAAAACAGCAAAATATCTTCTCCAACTTGTACGATGATTTCTGGAGGCAATTTTTCTAAGAACATCGGTGCTATGGCTCCAGTGTCTATCAATTCGTCAAAGGGCACTACATCAGGATAATAGTTTCGGCTTTGTGGCTTCACTTTTCCAGTTGGCGTTTTGGTTGAAGGTGGTGGTGGACTTGATGGTTTCTTTAGTACTTCTGGTTTGCTATCAGATGTGATATGTGGCCTTTGTTCAGTTTTAGTGCTATCTGAACTGCTATCAGTGGTAATGTTTGCACCCGTTTTGGGTTTTGATTCTTCAGCTATGCAAGAATAAAATTAGGATAAATGTTAACTGTTTTAGTAATTTCAGCAAAGTAAATACGTGAAAAATTTATAACAGCAAGACGCAATGTTTGCAATAATTCATGCAGGCTGGTGTGATGAAATGTCTAGTGTTAAGGTTTGTATAAATCACTAGCTAAACATTTTAAACTGAACATTTTACGATTAATAAGTACATTTAGGATCTTCTTAAAAAGGTACGAAACTTATTTTTGAAAGGAAACAATGAAGTGGATGGATCAGGATGCTGTTTGTAAATAAAATAATAAACAACCACCTTCTACTATTAGTACAGCAGTCGTCTTCATTTCACCACCTTCATTTCTTGCAGTACAGCTGTACTGACCCTGATCTTCTGAGTGCACATTTAGGATAGTGAGAGACATAACATTTCCATTCTGAGAAATCTTCAGTCTTCCTGATTCTTCCAGTCTTCTGCTTCTGTGACTCCATTTGACCTCTGTAAAAGATTCCCCACTAAAGGAACAGATGAACTGTGCCATCTGACCAGTCTTCACTCTTAGATCACTAAGTTCAAGGAGAATCATGGGAACCTCAAGGGCAGGTTTGGCTGCAATGACTGTTATTTCAGCTTCGCATTTAACGTCACCTAAAGGATTTATAGCTTTACACCTATAAATTCCTGAATCTTCTTCTTGGACATGTTGTATAATTAATTCAGACGATGTCAAAACTTCATTTTCTGTTAAAGTAACAATTTTTATTCTCTTAACTTCCACAAGTTCTTGGTCTTCTCTGCACCATTTTATTTCTGGTTTTGGGAACGCTAGAATTTGACATTTTAGAGATGTAGTTTCACCTAACAAAACTGTGACATTGTTCATATCTTGCAGGATTTTCGGCAAACTTTGACAGCCGCTTCTAACTGTTTCCGTCTTGGCATGTTTTTGGCATTCTTCCCAACTTTCAGAGGAAACTGTCTTGCTCGATGAACTCATGGAAATACTTTCAAACATCTGAACATTGTATGTATGTTCTTGCTGCAAACTGATTTCCTTGGCAAACTTCTTTGTATGCTTTAAGATCACAGGGGACTCCACATGCATTTCTGCTACTTCAAAAGTCTTTGAAGCGATGGATTCCTCTACAGCTTTTCCAGAAGTTGTTATGCTCTGACTATCTATGCTTTGCACTTTGTAATCTGAGTAACAAAAGACAAAGTATTAATCATGATATTAAATCATGACTGACAAAATAATAAAAGCAATAGCTCATGTTGTCCAAAGGGCAACCCAGCATGCTAGCGACATGCTAAAGAAGTGCAATTCACTTGATTGAGGAAAACTCCCACTTCCTTTTCCTCAATAAAATCTGCAAGATTCCATGGGGGAAAATGTCATTCGTTGAAAAAAATGAAGATTTAGTTCTTCTCTTGCAAATATTCGAGATGAAGATGAAAGAGTTCTAAATTGGTGTTAAAGTGATCAGATTTTAGAAACATAAGTGACATGAAATGTGAAATCAAAGATGAGAAAAAAAAAATACTGTTGGAAGAGCGACAGCAAATGGTAGATGTCTAGTCAGAGGGTGAATTATTTGACATTCAATTACTCGAAGTGTAGCAGTACAAAATTTTTTGCCAGAACAGTTTGTGTTTGCTTTGCATATATATATATTGCCAAACATGAGCTGTACTTTGCTGAAATTGCTAAATCAGTTAACACTTATCCTAATTTTATCATTGCATCAGTAATAAGTGTGGTTTTGTTCTTATAATTATCAAAATGAAGTATCAGGACTTTTCTTGACTTTATTAACCGCCCATTATGCAATCCTTAGATCTTTGGTTTGTGTCCAACAGAAATTAATGCATAAAATATACTTGCTGCCCCAAAGTGCACTTGTCTACTTAAACTGCACTCACTAAGGGTAGGCAATTGGGCTCATGTTGCTTCTTCAGAAGAACCAAATGTAGATATAAGAAAGATATTGAATCTTAGATGTAATCAATCTTTCTACATCCTGGAAAGGAAATCAGGTACCGTATGACTGGCATTATAAATGAAAAGTCAAGGCACATACTTTCCACTTGAAAATGAGTGCGTCTTTGTATGATTGAGGTATTTAGGTGTACTTCATGAAAACTTTGATCTTACTTTGTAGTTTATTGGAAAAATCATAAAGCTGAAGCCACTGCAAGAGGAGACCTAACTTTAACAAGAAAATCCAAACAAACTGATTAAATACAACACTTTATTGCTGAATAAATTTACAGTTGTGACATATTAAGTTGTTTAACAAAAGAAACTTATTTAGTAAGAAAGTGTAATCATGTTATAGTGGAATTCCACAGTGCACAGCAGCTGGCCTCTGTTGTTTACCTCAGAGGCGGATGAAAGAACTAGCCATGAGGTATTACCGGTTTGGAAACAAATGTAGACTTGCTTGATGAGTCTATAACTGATGAAAATGCTTCAAAAAATGGCAGGTTGAAAGATGCGGTGGAATGGTGTTCAGCAATACAAGCACAAAATGCCCATGCTTTCACAAGAAGTGAAGATGCTTGCTAGTCCAATTGTGCTGACTAGGCAATTCAAAGATTACCAAACGATGAAAACAACAGGCAGGAATATGCTTCAAAATCCATACCAGGAAAACAGAACTGTAAAAGTAATATAATGTGTAGCATTAATTTACCTTCTAGTTTTAAGTTAGCGGTACATGACACTTCTCCAGCAGAGTTGGATGCCACGCATTTATACATTCCTTCATCCTCCGGGTATGCTTCAGCTACTTCCAGCTGGTAGGTATCTTCAAACTGAACCATCTTGAAGAATCGTGACTGTTTGATCTCCTTCTGCTTACTATACCATGTAATCTTTAGATCTAAATGAATTTTAAAAACAATGCAGTTTCACCAAAACATTGTCCCAAATTGACTGTCATTCCGACTTAATGAGCTATAGAATTAACTTTAAAGTGGTACAACTAAACTCAAATAATGTAACTGTGCAGTGTTTAGAATTTGAAATAATGTAGCCGAAATGTGTTATGGGTATAAACTGATTGTGTAAAAGAAGGAAGGGTGGAAAATTGCACTCTGTTAAAAACAATATGAACATCCAGCAGCAAAAAGACAAAAAGATGTGGGGGTAGAGAGAACCACACTGTAAAAATAGCAGAAATCCACAGGTTAAGTGCTAGCCAACCAGAAAGATGAACTCAAAAATTACATCAAAGCACAGATGGAGATGCAGCACAGTCTGAGAATTCCATGTGATTGTAGCTGCACAGTCACATCCCACAACTTGTACCTTCTGCCACCTAGTCAACTGTGGCATTCACAATATCCAAACACTTTGCACCACACTCACAGATACACTTCCTACTCTCTTCCAGAGGCACCTAATATGCAGCAGCTCACTGGTAGGATGGGAAGCGCAGGGGGTGTGAGAAGGCTGCGTGTGTTCATCCCCATGGAGGAGACCGTGCTTAACACCATTGAGGCAGGGGCCAGTGGCAGGGCTAAGTCCACTGAGGACGACACTATTCTTGCTGATTGTCCAGGTTCTCAAGTCATGCTTCATCCAAAAATTCTAATGGGCCAGTCGAAAGAAATGCTTGATACACTGGCAGACCTACCAGGAAACTGCCACCCGTTGTCAAGATGTAAGCAGGAGTATGACTCCAACTTTGCCTGGGTTTTTCATAGATTTTGAAGCCCATTCTTTCCAGTGGAAGTAGCGACAAACTCCATGAGAACACATGTTGACCCAACCATGTTCCAAAGTCCAATGGCTGATCTGACAGTGGAAACTCAGACCGAGATAATGAAATCTAAGTTTATTGCCATACAAGTCCAGCTTGGTGCCACACAGGGTCAGACTGCTGTCATCATGGCTGCAGATACCAGTGCTCAAGAGAGCTTGCAGGGTCTCACAGTCTAGCAATATACCCGCCAGAAGCATTGCGCAGGTCAAAGAGACACAGCCTGAGTGAGTAAGACACATCCAGAGTGGGAATTTGAAACTAGGTAATTTGGTGCAGTGAGGTAACCAGGAACGTTTCGGGGGCCGTTCGGAGGAGGAGCAGTCTCTGTGTGAGTATAGAAACCTAACGGTAACTTCCTGTTTTCCACTTTTATTTTCAGAGATGTCAGAGGGAAGCTGTGATCTGATTGGTTGATAGCAAATCTGCCCCACATTTAAAAAAAACACAGCTAAACTCGCTAACTTAAATTAAACTAATTAATTAATTAGAGATGGCTGGTCAGGTGATGTGCTTGAGCTGCTTGATGTGGGAGCTGGCAGATCCCATTGCGAGCTGCAGCGACCACATCTGCAGTAAGTGTTGGCTGCTCGAAGAGCTCAGGCTCAGAGTTGATGAGCTGGAGTCTGAGCTTCAAACACTGAGGCACATCCGGGAGGGGGAGACTTACCTGGACACTGTGTTTCAGGAGGCAGTCACACCTGTCAGAGTAAGTAGTTTAAATCCTGCCAGTGGCCAGGGACAGCACGGTGTGACTGCAAGTCAGGCAGGTAAAGGGAACCAGCAGTCATGAACTCAGGAGTCTCAGCCCTTGACCCTGTCCAACAGGTACGAGGCACTTGCTCCCTGTGTGAATGGCGAACAGGGCTGCAGGAAGGATGAGTTAGCTGACCAATGCACCATGGGTCAGCAGGCCATTCAAGGGGAGGGAGTAAATAGGCAAGTTGTAGTTGTAGGGGATTCTATTATCAGGGGGATAGATAGTATCCTTTGTGAGCAGGATAAAGAGTCCCGCATGGTATGTTGCCTGCCCGGTGCTAGGGTGCGGGACATCTCTGACCGGCTTGAAAGGATACTGGAGAGGGAGGGGGAGGATCCAGTTGTTGTGGTCCATGTCGGTACCAACAACATAGGCAAGTCTAGGAAAGAGGACTTGTTCAGAGATTATAAAAAGCTAGGATCCAAATTAAAAAACAGGTCCTCAAGAGTCATAATCTCCGGATTACTGCCCGAGCCACGTGCAAATTGGCATAGGGAGGCAAGAATAAGGGAAGTTAACACGTGGCTGAAAGAGTGGTGTGGGAAAGAGGGGTTCCTTTTCATGGGACACTGGCATCAGTTTTGGGTCAGGGGGGACCTATACCATTGGGATGGTCTCCACCTGAACCGAGCTGGGACCAGTGTTCTGGCGAAAAGAGTAAATAGGGTGGTCAATAGGACTTTAAACTAGAGATTGGGGGGGAAGGGAAAGTCAGGAAACCAAGAGGTGAAGTAATCAGTGGGAAGCGTAGCTGCTTAGGAATACAAAAAAGCACAAAAAGACAGAACTCAGGAGAGGTTACGATAGTCCCCATCTCACAAAATATGACACAGTGTATGGAAAGGCTCAGTAAACCAAGGTCCACCACACTAAGAAAACAAAAAGGGACGGTCAATAGAAAATTAAAGGTGCTATATTTAAATGCGTGCAGTGTACGGAACAAGGTAGATGAGCTTGTGGCCCAGATTGTGACGGGCAGGTATGATGTGGTAGGCATCACAGAGTCGTGGTTGCAGGGGGTTCAGGACTGGCATTTAAACATCCAGGGATTCACAACCTATCGAAAAGACAGAGAGGTGGGCAGAGGGGACGGAGTTGCCTTGTTAATTAGGAATGAAATTAAATCAATAGCACTAAACGACATAGGGTCAGATGATGTGGAGTCTGTGTGGGTAAAGTTGAGAAACCACAAAGGCATAAAAACCATAACGGGAGTTATGTACAGGCCCCCTAACAGTGGTCAGGACCAGGGGCACAAAATGCACCACGAAATAGAAAGGGCATGTCAGAAAGGCAAGGTCACAGTGATCATGGGGGTCTTCACTATGCAGGTGGACTGGGTAAATAATGTTGCCAGTGGACCCAAAGAAAAGGAATTCATTGAATGTTTACAGGAGGGCTTTTTGGAACAGCTTGTGATGGAGCCCACGAGGGAACAGGCCATTCTGGACTTAGTGTTATGTAATGAGCCAGACTTGATAAAAGATCTTAAAGTAAGGGAACACTTAGGAGGCAGTGATCATAATATGGTAGAATTCAGTCTGCAATTTGAAAGAAAGAAGGTAGAATCAGATGTAAAGGTGTTACAGTTAAATAAAGGTAACTACAGGGGCATGAGGGAGGAACTGACGAAAATCGACTGGGAGCAGAGCCTAGTGGGAAAGACAGTAGAACAGCAATGGCAGGAGTTTCTGGGAGTAATTAAGGACACAGTACAGAGGTTCATCCCAAAGAAAAGAAAGGTTATCAGAGGGGGGATTAGGCAGCCATGGCTGACAAAGGAAGTCAGGGAATGCATCAAAGCAAAAGAGAAAGCCTATAATGTGGCAAAGAGTAGTGGGAAGTCAGAAGATTGGGAAGGCTACAAAAACAAACAGAGGATAACAAAGAGAGAAATAAGGAAAGAGAGGATCAAATATGAAGGTAGGCTAGCCAGTAACATTAGGAATGATAGTAAAAGTTTCTTTAAATACATTAAAACAAACAGGAGGCAAAAGTAGACATTGGGCCGCTCCAAAATGGCGCTGGTAATCTAGTGATGGGAGACAAGGAAATAGCTGAGGAACTAAATAGGTACTTTGCGTCAGTCTTCACAGTAGAAGACATGAGTAATATCCCAACAATTCGAGAGTCAGGGGGCAGAGTTGAATATGGTAGCCATCACAAAGGAGAAAGTGCTAGAGAAACTAAGAGGTCTAAAAATTGATAAATCTCCGGGCCCAGATGGGCTACATCCTAGAGTTCTAAAGGAGATAGCTGAAGAAATAGTGGAGGCGTTAGTTATGATCTTTCAAAAGTCACTGGAGTCAGGGAAAGTCCCAGAGGATTGGAAAATCGCTGTTGTAACCCCCTTGTTCAAGAAGGGAACAAGGAAAAAGATGGAAAATTATAGGCCAATTATCCTAACCTCGGTTGTTGGCAAGATTCTAGAATCCATTGTTAAGGATGAGATTTCTAAATTCTTGAAAGTGCAGGGTCGGATTAGGACAAGTCAGCATGGATTTAGTAAGGGGAGGTCGTGCCTGACAAACCTGTTAAGAGTTCTTTGAAGAGATAACAAATAGGTTAGACCAAAGACAGCCAATGGATGTTATCTATCTTGACTTCCAAAAGGCCTTTGATAAGGTGCCTCACGGGAGACTGCTGAGTAAAATAAAGGCCCATGGTATTTGAGGCAAGGTACTAACATGGATTGACGATTGGCTGTCAGGCAGAAGGCAGAGAGTTGGGATAAAAGGTTCTTTTTCGGAATGGCAACTGGTGACGAGTGGTGTCCCGCAGGGTTCAGTGTTGGGGCCACAGCTGTTCTCTTTATATATTAACGATCTAGGTGACAGGACTGGGGGCATTTTGGCTAAGTTTGCCGATGATACAAAGATAGGTGGAGGGGCAGGTAGTATTGAGGAGGTGGGGAGGCTGCAGAAAGATTTAGACAGTTTAGGAGAGTGGTCCAAGAAATGGCTGATGAAATTCAACGTGGGCAAGTGCGAGGTCTAGCACTTTGGAAAACGGTGACAAAATTCATAATGCTGAAATGCAAAGGGACTTGGGAGTCCTAGTCCAGGATTCTCTAAAGGTAAACTTGCAGGTTGAGTCCGTAATTAAGAACGCAAATGCAATGTTGTCATTTATCTCAAGAGGCTTGGAATATAAAAGCAGGGATGTACTTCTGAAGCTTTATAAAGCACTAGTTAGGCGCCATTTAGAATACTGTGAGCAATTTTGGGCCCCACACCTCAGGAAGGACATACTGGCACTGGAGCGGGTCCAGCGGAGATTCACACGGAAGATCCCAGGAATGGTAGGCCTAACATACGATGAACGTCTGAGGATCCTGGGATTATATTCATTGGAGTTTAGGAGGTTGAGGGGAGATCTAATAGAAACTTACAAGATAATTAATGGCTTGGATAGGGTGGACGTAGGGAAGTTGTTTCCATTACCAGGGGAGACTAGGACCCGGGGCACAGCCTTAGAATAAAAGGGAGTCACATTAGAACAGAGATGTGGAGAAATTTCTTCAGCCAGAGAGTGGTGGGTCTGTGGAATTCATTGCCACAGAGGGCGGTGGAGGCTGGGACGTTGAGTGTCTTTAAGACAGAAGTTGATAAATTCTTGATTTCTCAAGGAATTAAGGGCTATGGAGAGAGAGCGGGTAAATGGAGTTGAAATCAGCCATGATTGAATGGTGGAGTGGACTCAATGGGCTGAATGGCCTTACTTCCGCTCCTATGTCTTATGGTCTTAATAAAATAATAAAGTATCTTAATAAAATAAAGAAGATTACTAGTATTGCTTCAGGGGAGTGGCAATGATATCTTGGGAGCACAAACATGCTGTGCTTTCTCAGGATGACAGCATTAATACTTTCAGCACTGTCATTCTGTCAGTGCCCGTGCTACTGCCTTGTCAGCCAGTCCACCCAGATTGTTGCTACCCATGTTGAGGAAATACAGTCTAAAGCCAGGCCCAGGGCTGCTCAAGACTGCGCTACAAGGCCATTTGCAATATCCACCTTCCATCACTCATGTAGCAGTCACTTTAGAGCACCATGTAGAAACATTAGGATAGGCAAGGGGTCATACAAGGGAGGCACTAAAGAAATGCACAAGAGTGATTAGTTGAGTATTTCATGGAGTATTTGGATGTTTTGTTTTTGAATGTTGGCATGAAATGTTTTCTTTAAAATTCATTTACTGGATGTGGGTGTCGCTGGTTAGGCCAGCATTTATTGCCCATCCCTAGTTGTTCAGAAGGTGGTGCTGAGTTGCCTTCTTGAACTGCTGTAGTCTTCGATTACGTCACAATTCGATTACGTTTGCTTTAGTGATGGAAAGGGATAGGTATATACCGCAGGGCAAGAGTTATATCTGGGGGAAAGGCAATTATTATGCGATGAGGCAAGACTTAGGATACATCGGATGGAGAGGAAAACTGCAGGGTATGGGCACAATGGAAATGTGGAGCTTGTTCAAGGAACAGCTACTGCGTGTCCTTGATATGTATGTACCTGTCAGGCAGGGAGGAAGTGGTCGAGTGAGGGAACCGTGGTTTACTAAAGCAGTCGAAACACTTGTCAAGAGGAAGAAGGAGACTTATTTAAAGATGAGACATGAAGGTTCAGTTAGGGCGCTCGAGAGTTACAAGTTAGCTAGGAAGGACCTAAAGAGAGAGCTAAGAAGAGCCAGGAGGGGACATGAGAAGTCTTTGGCAGGTAGGATCAAGGATAACCCTAAAGCTTTCCATAGATATGTCAGGAAGAAAAGAATGACTAGGGTAAGAGTCGGGCCAGTCAAGGACAGTAGTGGGAAGTTGTGCTTGGAGTCCGAGGAGATAGGAGAGGTGCTAAATGAATATTTTTCGTCAGTATTCACACAGGAAAAAGACAATGTTGTTGAGGAGAATACTGAGATTCAGGCTACTAGACTAGAAGGGCTTGAGGTTCATAAGGAGGAGGTGTTAGCAATTCTGGAAAGTGTGAAAATAGATAAGTCACCTGGGCCGGTTGGGATTTATCCTAGGATTCTCTGGGAAGCTAGGGAGGAGATTACTGAGACTTTGGCCTTGATCTTTAAGTCATCTTTGTCTACAGGAATAGTGCTAGAAGACTGGAGGATAGCAAATGTTGTCCCCTTGTTCAAGAAGGGGAGTAGAGACAACCCTGGTAACTATAGACCAGTGAGCCTTACTTCTGTTGTGGGAAAAATCTTGGAAAGGTTTATAAGAGATAGTATGTATAATCATCTGGAAAGGAATAATTTGATTCGAGATAGTCAACACGGTTTTGTGAGGGATAGGTCGTGCCTCACAAACCTTATAGAGTTCTTTGAGAAGGTGACCAAACAGGTAGATGAGGATAAAGCAGTTGATGTGGTGTATATGGATTTCAGTAAAGCATTTTATAAGGTTCCCCATGGTAGGCTACTGCAGAAAATACGGAGGCATGGGATTCAGGGTGATTAAGCAGTTTGGATCAGAAATTGGCTAGCTGGAAGAAGACAAAGGGTGGTGGTTGATGGGAAATGTTCAGACTGGGGTCCAGTTACTAGTGGTGTACCACAAGGATCTGTTTTGGGGCCACTGCTGTTTGTCATTTTTATAAATGACCTGGAGGAGGGCGTAGAAGGATGGGTGAGTAAATGTGCAGATGACACTAAAGTCGGTGGAGTTGTGGACAGTGCGGAAGGATGTTACAAGTTACAGAGGGACATAGATTTGCTGCAGCGCTGGGCTGACAGGTGGCAAATAGAGTTTAATGCAGAAAAGTGTGAGGTGATTCATTTTGGAAGGAATAACAGGAAGACGGAGTACTGGGCTAATGGTAAGATTCTTGGCAGTGTGGATGAGCAGAGAGATCTTGGTGTTCATGTACATAGATCCCTGAAAGTTGCCACCCAGGTTGAGAGGGTTGATAAGAAGGCGTACGATGTTTTAGCTTTTATTGGTAGAGGGATTGAGTTTAGGAGCCATGAGGTCATGTTGCAGCTAGACAACACTCTGGTGCGGCCGCATTTGGAGTATTGTGTGCAATTCTGGTCGCCGCATTATAGGAAGGATGTGGAAGCATTGGAAAGGGTGCAGAGGAGATTTACCAGAATGTTGCCTGGTATGGAGGGAAGATCTTATGAGGAAAGGCTGAGGGACTTGAGGCTGTTTTCGTTAGAGAGAAGAAGGTTAAGAGGTGACTTAATTGAGGCATACAAGATGATCAGCGGATTGGATAGGGTGGACAGTGAGAGCCTTTTTCCTCGGATGGTGATGTCTAGCACGAGGGAACATAGCTTTAAATTGAGGGGTGATAGATATAGGACAGATGTCAGAGGTAGGTTCTTTACTCAGAGAGTAGTAAGGCCGTGGAATGCCCTGCCTGCAACAGTAGTGGATTCGCCAACACTAAGGACATTCAAATGGTCATTGGATAGACAGACGGACAATAAGGGAATAGTGTAGATGGCCTTTAGAGTGATTTCACAGGTCGGCGCAACATGAGGGCCGAAGGGCCTGTACTGCGCTGTAATGTTCTATGTTCTATGTTCTAGTCCTTCAGGTGTAGATACACCCACTGTGCTGTTAGGGAGGGCATTCCAGGATTTAGTCCCAGCGACAGCGAAGGAACGGCGATATATTTCTAAGTCGGATGGTGAGTGACTTGGCAGGGAACCTCCAGGTGGTGGGGTTCCCAAGTATCTGTTGCTTTTGTCCTTCTAGGTAGGATTTGGAAGTGGCTGTCTAAGGAACCTTGGTGAGTTTCTGCAGTGCATCTTGTGGATGGTACACATGGCTGCCACTGTTCGTCGGTGGTGGAGCGTTTGAATGTTTGTGGGAGGAGGAGCAATCAAGTGGGCTGCTTTGTCCTGGATGGTGTTGAGCTTCATGAGTGTTGTTGGAGCTGCACTCCTCCAGGGAAGTGGAGAGTATTCCATTGCACTCTTGACTTGTCCCTCATCGATGGTTGACAGACTTTGGAGACTCAGGAGGTGAATTATTCGCCATAGGATTTCTAGCTTTTGACCTGCCCTGGTAGCCACAGTATTAATGTGGCTATTCCAGTTCAGTTTCTGATCAATGATAACCCCCAGTACGTTGATTCTTCAGACCTTATGATGGAAGGAAAGTCATTGATGAAGCAGCTGATGATGGTTGGGCTCAGGGCACTACCCTGAAGAATTCTTGCAGTGATGTCCTGGAGCTGAGATGATTGACCGGTTGTTTACTGGTGGTTTTTATTTTAGGATAAAGGACACTCTGATCTTCCAGTATGGAGGGATGGAAAAGTGCAGCACTGTCAAACAATTAATCTTTGCAGTTTTATTCACAACCAGAGATGAATCGCATGCTCACAAGCAGCCTATTCAGTGCCTGCTCATTTCCTCCTGTCCCTTTACATCTCCTTCTGAAGTACTTGCCATATCCCTGGTGGCAATAGTTGTGCCATCACGATGACTAAGCTGGAAAGTATGTAACTGTCCACCACAAAATGATATCCACTCTGGTCAGGAGTGGGGGGCTTCTCCAGAGTAATCTAGACAGCATAACCAGTGCTTCAACACTCCATCTTCTACCTGATGACGTTCCTCATTGTGGCATGCTGGCCACATGTGGTCGAATTGTAATGGGATGTCATTAGCCTGGTGTAAAGCAGATAACTCGTGTTGCCCACCTCTGTTTTGACTTGATGGCTGAAAGATTGTTGCAACAGCAGACTGGCATGGAATTAATACACCATGACTATTTCCAGGACAGCATGTATTCATTGGCATGATGTGCCAAGCATGGCACACAACCATTGAATACTGAGTGGGTGGTAAAATTTATGGATTTGGTATGGCTCACAGTTGGGATGTAGGTCTGAGTTTTCACCCAGTCGCGATGATGTGGAAGTCTGTTAGAAATGGTGGCTGGGACCTGGGGCGCGATTCTCCGACCCCCCACCGGGTCGGAGAATTGCCGGGGGCTGGCGTGAATCCAGCCCCCACCTTGTCCCGAATTCTCAGCCACCGGAGATTCGGCAGGGGCGGGAATTGCGCCGCGCTGGTCGGCGGAAATCCCCCGGCGATTCTCCGGTCCGCAATGGGCCGAAGTCCCGCCGCTGTCAACCCACGCCAGCAGGCGTAGATTGAGCCACCTTTCGAACGGCGGGACAAGGCAGCGCGGGCGAGCTCCGCGGTCCTGGGGGGCGATCTGGCCCCGGGGGGTGCTCCCACGGTGGCCTGGCCCGCGGGCGGGCCTGTGCCGTGGGGGCACTCTTTTCCTTCCGCCTTCGCCACGGTCTCCACTATGGCGGAGGCGGAAGAGACCCCCTTCACTGCGCATGCGCGGGGATGCCGTGAGCGTCCGCTGACGCTCCCGCGCATGCGCCGCCCGGCGAAGACATTTCCGCGCCAGCTGGTGGGGCACCAAAGGCCTTTCCCGCCAGCTGGCGGGGAGCAAATCAGTCCGGCTCGGACCTAGCCCCTCAAGGTGAGGGCTCGGCCCCCCAAGATGCGGAGAATTCCGCACCTTTGGGGCGGCGCGATGCCGGACTGATTCACGCCGTTTTTGGCGCCGGTTGGCGGACATTGCGCCCATTGCGGCGAATCCCGCCCCTGATTCTGGGAATCCCGGCCCCATTGCTCAGGGTTTCCAATTTCAGAAGGGTCTTTAAAGTCCACATCCAGTATTCTCTACCTGGCAGACTCTGTTGTAGGAAAAGGCATGCCCTAATCCTCTGCAATTTCTGTGGAGTCAGACCAGGTTTCCAGTGAGTCGTGGCAATGTTTTCTTTGGAAGAACAAAAAACAAAGAACAAAGAAAAGTACAGCACAGGAACAGGCCCTTCGGCTCGCCAAGCCCGTGCCGACAATGCTGCCCGACTAAACTACAATCTTCTACACTCCCTGGGTCCGTATTCCTCTATTCCCATCCTATTCATGTATTTGTCAAGATGCCCCTTAAATGTCACTATAGTCCCTGCTTCCACCACCTCCTCCGGCAGCGAGTTCCAGGAACCCACTACCCTCTGTGTAAAAAAACCTGCCTCATACATCTACTCTAAACCTTGCCCCTCGTACCTTAAACCTATGCCCCCTAGTAATTGACCCCGCTACCCTGGGGAAAAGCCTCTGACTATCCACTCTGTCCATGCCCCTCATAATTTTGTAGACCTCTATCAGGTCGCCCCTCAACCTCCGTCGTTCCAGTGAGAACAAACCAAGTTTATTCAACCGCTCCTCATAGCTAATGCCCTTCATACCAGGCAACATTCTGGTAAATCTCTTCTGCACCCTCTCTAAAGCCTCCACATTCTTCTGGTAGTGTGGTGACCAGAATTGAACACTATACTCCAAGTGTTGCCTAACTAAGGTTCTATACAACTGCAACATGACTTGCCAATTCTTATACTCAATGCTCCGGCCAATGAAGGCAAGCATGCCATATGAAATGAAATGAAAATCGCTTATTGTCACAAGTAGGCTTCAATGAAGTTACTGTGAAAAGCCCCTAGTCGCCACATTCCGGCACCTGTTCGGGGTGGCTGGTACGGGAATGGAACCGTGCTGCTGGCCTGCCTTGGTCTGCTTTAAAAGCCAGCGATTTAGCCCAGTGTGCTAAACCAGCTCATATGCCTTCTTGACTTCCTTCTCCACCTGTGTTGCCCCTTTCAGTGACTTGTGGACCTGTATACCTAGATCTCTCTGACTTTCAATACTCTTGAGGGTTCTACCATTCACTGTAAATTCCCTACCTGCATTAGACCTTCCAAAATGCATTACCTCACATTTGTCCGGATTAAATTCCATCTGCCATCTCTCCGCCCAAGTCTCCAAACAATCTAAATCCTGCTGTATCCTCTGACAGTCCTCATCCCTATCCGCAATTCCACCAACCATTGTGTCGTCTGCAAACTTACAAATCAGACCAGTTACATTTTCCTCCAAATCATTTATATATACTACAAACAACAAAGGTCCCAGCACTGATCCCTGCGGAACACCACTAGTCACAGCCCTCCAATTAGAAAAGCATCCTTCCATTGCTATTCTCTGCCTTTTATGACCTAGCCAGTTCTGTATCCACCTTGCCAGCTCACCCCTGATTCTGTGTGACTTCACTTTTTGTACTAGTCTACCATGAGGGGCCTTGTCAAAGGCCTTACTGAAGTCCATATAGACAACATCCACTGCTCTACCTGCATCAATCATCTTTGTGACCTCCTCGAAAAACTCTATCAAGTTAGTGAGACACGACCTCCCCTTCACAAAACCATGCTGCCTCTCACTAATACGTCCATTTGCTTCCAAATGGGAGTAGATCCTGTCTCGAAGAATTCTCTCCATTAATTTCCCTACCACTGACGTAAGGCTCACCGGCCTGTAGTTCCCTGGATTATCCTTGCTACCCTTCTTAAACAGAGGAACAACATTGGCTATTCTCCAGTCCTCCGGGACATCACCTGAAGACAGTGAGGATCCAAAGATTTCTGTCAAGGCCTCAGCAATTTCCTCTCTAGCCTCCTTCAGTATTCTGGGGTAGATCCCATCAGGCCCTGGGGACTTAACTACCTTAATATTTTTCAAGACGTCCAACACCTCGTCTTTTTGGATCTCAATCCATTAGGCTGTTGGATCACTTGAGCCCTAGAGAAAACATTGTTTGATTTACAGCCCTCGTTCTCTGCTGTCAATTTCATGATGTTCGTATACACAATGTTTTATTTTATTTAGAGTAACCAATTCTTTTTCTTTTCCAACTGAGGAGCAATTTAGCGTGGCCAATCTGCCTACCCTGTACATCTTTTTGGGATGTGGGGGTGAGACCCACGCAGACATGGGGAGAATGTGCAAACTCCACAGGGACAGTGACCTGGGGCTGGGATCGAACTGGGGTCCTTGGCTGCCTGAGGCAGCAATGCTAACCACTGCGCAACCATGCCGCCCTACATATAAACAAGGTTAAGAGATTTCAAGTGCTTCCAGTTTCAGGTATAGAAACTTTTAAAATATTCTGGAGGAGTGATACTTTTATTGCAGTGTTGTCACGAGTTTTTTAAGACAGCGGAAAGTTATTAATAAATTACTTTTTTAAAAACATTTTTTTCACATCCTACTGGCGCTATAGGGTAATGCTTCGAAACAGTGTATGGTGGTGAATGGGCATGGAAGTATTGTTGAAGTGGGTCTCCTAGGAAAAAAGCACCTGTGATCAATATTATGTAACTCACATTTATTTCCGTATAAAATATATATATTTAGTTTGTCAGGCATCAGGGAACATGGGAATCTAGCTAACCAACTTGACAGTATTCCTTACATAGGATCTTTCATGCAGATACATACAAAGGCACACCCGAGCATCCCCCCTTGGGCAGATGCTCTTTTGGATATCTTTTAACCTGTACAAGGTTAAGGTAAGGTAGCTACATATGCCTGAGACCTAAGGACGGTAGATAAGGGGGTCTAGAAGATGTCACAAGACCATGAGTAACCCTTGCTGTCCATGAGCTGATCATGTAGACCCCTGATGCCCAGTAATCAATTTCATTGGTCAGAAAAGGTCAATATGTGTAATCTATAATCATTATGATTGGACTGTGTCTAGCCGGGATGGGCTGAGTAACTGTTTGGAATGGTATAAATATTGATGAATTTCTTTGTTTAGTGGAGAAATATCTGGATCGCCCAGAGGCTCGCTCCCTGCTAGTGTAACTACAATAAACTGTTTGACGATTGGAGCAGACCTGAGTATGGAGTGATTTTTTCGGATTCATTCCCACAAACAGTCTGGCATAGCCAGCAAGGATTCAGTGTTGTCTGTTATCATCAGAGTACCGGATGAGTATATTTACTCATAATAAGGACTGCTAGACTTATCCCGGGACTGGGTGGTGTTCAATGACCGACGAATTCCAAACCTGTGAACAGGGTCTAGCCAACAGTCAAATGGTGATAGGTAGTTCGTTAAGAGACGTAGGAGTTGTTGGGAATTCCTTAAAGTATTTAAGTATTATATCATAAGCTTGTTGTAAGAAATTGTGACAGACTTGTAACCGAACAGTTGGCCAAGAGACGGCCAAGTAGCGCTGGACTGAAAGCGGTACCATAGCTTGGCATATGGGCCATAGGGGGTGTTTGGGGGCATGAGGTGAAATGGATGGGGTGTGTGGCGATGAGGTGGTGTGAGGGCTTTCATTTTAACAGGAACAACGTTCCACATCTCTGAGGATTGTGTTTTAAACTGCCTACCTTGGCACCTGGGACCTCCATCAAACTGATTTCCAGACCAGCTGTTCTGATTACTGCCCAGCTCGCACCCCCAAAAGGAAATCCCATCTTTTCAGGCAATTTTTCACACTTGGGCCAATTCAGGAATTTTTCCAACTCCCACTACATACCCCGATGATGAAAATTCAGACTGTAGTGCCCACAAAGCCAGATGTGTGCTCCTTCTGCTTCTCTCCGTTTAGAGAAAACACAATGAAGTCCCGTCTACTGGTAGACAGAAGGTCTGTCATCTCTCCCATGCAGCATTGGAAGGTGAACTAGGTGTTAACTGTGCCATTTTTTTCAGCGTGGAAGGATCTGGACGTTGACAAACTGAGGGTGACGGTCACCTGTACAGTCACAGACAACATTTCCTTCACCCTGCTTGAGGGCTTCAGGTCTAGTTCCCAAGAAATAGCAGAGTTCTTTGGCCGAATCCTTGGTCAAATGCAGACACCTCATCCAGACTTATTTAGAGGTAGGAAAAGGCCTGTGGGAGGATCACGGGTGTGTATGGCCTCCTGCTGATTACCCTTCTTTCCCTTCCTCCTCCCTCACAGCTTGTATTCTTAGTTGTTGCCTCTGCACTGTCTTCCTCTCATGCTGCAGCTCAATGAGACTGCTACTATAGCCCTGTGACTGGAGAAAGTAGTGTGCTCAGAGCCCTTGCAATCACAACTAATACCTGCCCCATGCACAGCGCCATCCCTACAGACTTTTACCAACTCTCCAAACACTTAGCACTTCCAGAAACTCAAACAGAGGCTGCAGCAACCGATATGCAAGATGTTAATGGTATTTGAATTACATTGGTGAGGATATCCCTCACGTTGCTGAACACGTGTTCAGCTATGTGTGTTTAAAAGAGGGCAGTAATAAGAGTAGCAGGTCCAAAATGACACATCTGTTGTCAAATCAGTGTTAGTTGCTGACTAACATCATAATTTGCATACTCTGCACATTTCTGTCTCACATACGTCCTGTCGTACTTATCAACTTGGTATTTCGTATGTATCACACTGGATATGTGCAAGAATGCCATGGATCTAATTTTGCTGATAAAACCACCACTCTGAGTTCCAAAATTACTGGTGCTACAGAACCACATTTTGCAGCCCTGGTATTTATATAGTGCCTTTAATGTGATAAAACATCCCCAAGGCGCTGCACACGAGCACTAGTAAATAAAATATGACTGAGCTTTACAAGGACTGCATCCAAGGATATTGAGTGAAGTAAAGGTGGAAATTGTGAAGGCATTGGCCATAATCTTCCAATCCTCGGGATACAGGAGTGACGCCAGAGGATTGGAGAATTGCAAATGTTGCACCCATGATCTAAAATTAAAAGGTTTAAGGGTAGGCCCACCTTGGTGGTAGGATGCCATTTGGAAACCCTAGTTCAGGACACATTTAACAGTCATTTGGATTAATAAAGGAAAGCCAGCATGAATTTGTTGAAGATTAAATGTGTTCAACTAACTTGATTGATATTTTTGATGGTGTATCAGAAAGGCTTGAATAGATTAACACAGTTGATGTGGTGTACATGGACTTCCAAAAGGCAATTGACAAAGTGCCACAAAAGAGAGTTATCAGCGAAGCTAAAGGGCATGATCCTGCGGCGCAGCACGGCCATTGAAAGCCGGGAGAACCCGCTCCCAGGATCTACCCAGCTCACAATGCCTCACGAAATTCAATGCCCACGAGATTCAATGCAATCTCACGAGACGTTACAAGGGGAATCCCGTCCACAATGGGCGGGATCACTTTTTAGCAAATCTTCATATTAAAACGAGACAGCTAGCCTAACTCTAATGTGCAGATTCCCAAGGTACCTGAGGCTTTGGGATCTATCCCTTTCGCCTAGGAAACCTCGGGCGAATGCCTGCGACCAGTTTGAACTGGCCTCGGGAGCCAAGGTAAACCGTGGCAAGAGCGAGGCCATGTTCTTTGGGAACTGAGCCGACCGGTCCTTTGTCCCCTTCACTGTCAGGTCAGATTACCTGAAAGTGCTGGGGATATGGTTCGGAGTGGCTGGGGCGTGCACCAAAAACTGGGAGGAGCGCATAGCCAAGGTAAGACAGAAACTGGGCTGGTGGGAGCAATGCTCCCTCTCCATTGCGGGCAAAACCCTGGTCATCAGGTGTGAGGTACTCTCAGTGTTACTGCACGTGGCGCAGGTCTGGCCATAACCCGACCCTACGCCACAGCAGTCACCCGGGCCATCTTCAAATTTATCTGGAGATCCAAGATGGACCGTGTCCGAAGGGACACCATGTACAAACCTCTGGAGAAGGGAGGGAGGAACGTACCCAACGCCTCCATCATCCTGTTGGCCACCTTTGTGTTCAGCTGCATCAAGCTGTGCGTGGACCCCCGGTATGGAAACACCAAGTGCCACTACATACTGAGGTTCTACCTGTCCCCGGTGTTACGAAGGATGGGCCTGGCCTCATTGTGCGGAACGCTCCAAGTAGTTGGACCGTGGCGTACCACCTGTCCTTCGTGGAAAATCTTTGAAGAAAAACACCTTTGACCACAAGGCAATGAAGCAGTGGTCAGCACGTAATGTCCTCGAGGCCCTCAGGGAAAAGGAGACTGTGGAGGACGTTGGATGGTTCCCTGAGCAGACTGTCAGAGTCGTCTGGCAGAATGCCTCATCACCAGAACTTTCAAACAAGCACCAAGATCTAGCTTGGCTGGTGGTGAGAAGGGCCCTCCCTGTCAGATTCTTCATGTACACCTGAAGGCTCTGCGCCAATGCACGCTGCCCTCGGAGTGGCTGTGGGGGAAATGAGACGGTCACCCACCTCCTTGTGGAATGTGCCTTTGCAAAGAAGGTCTGGAGAGACATGCAGTGGTACTTGTCAAGGTTCATCCCGAGCAGCTCTGTGACACAGGACTCTGTGCTCTACGGACTGTTTCCAGGGACACACACCGAGACAAACATCAACTGCTGCTGGAAGGTCATCAACTCGGTGAAAGACGCTCTTTGGTCTGCCCGAAACTTCCTAATCTTCCAGTGAAAAGAATTGTCCTCGACCGAGTGTTGCAGACTGGCACATTCCAAGGTCCAGGACTATGTGCTGAGGGACGCACTCAAGCTTGGGCCAGCTGCCGCCAAGGCGCAATGGGGCAGTGTAAGGTCTTCCCAGCAAATGTACACCGAGGGGCGGGTAACAGTGTAAACCCCCCTCGGTCTGGGCCACCAACACTCCAACGTATAAATAAACATGACAATGTAAATATTTAAGAAGGAATTGTAACGTAAAGAGTGATATGTGTATAATATTATCAAAATTGAATGGAAGAAAGTCAAAGGAATGTGTAACTCTGATGGAAATGTACAGTCAAGACAATTCGAAATGTTCTCAAATGTTTATGATAAATTTTATGAATAAAGTATATTTTTTTGAATTAAAAAAAAAAAAACGTCCCCATAAACAGGGGCCAGACAGAATGGCACTCGTGGGGATCTCCAAGGGGATTGGAGGCGCCCAGATGAATGCCCTTTGGGCAGGGTGGTGCCTTGGCACTGCTGGTGCCACCTGGGTGCCCTGGTAGTGCCAATCTGGCATCCTGGCAGTGGCAGCCTGGCACACTGGAAGTGCCACCTGGGTGCCAGCCTGGCATTTCCAAAGTGCCCAGGTGGCACTGCTAGCTGACATGGGTACTGCCAGGTCGGCACTGCCATGGTGTCAAGCTGGCATTTTATTCATGCGTGTGAATGGGCCAGGGTTGCCCGGTGTTGGGGGGCGGAGCTGGGCCAGGCCGGGCACCCTCCCATGTTGCATTTGGGCTGGGGGAGGGGGAGGTCGGGAATTTATTTTGTGGGCCTCGGAGATTGGGGTGCCATTTAAAAATGGTTTACCCAATCTCTCACTGCAACGGGGAGTTCCAGCGAGCAGAGCACCCCTTTGTAAAAAACGGGGCTATATGCGGCCTCGGCCGCGCGTTCCCCATTCGGGCCTCTTATTCCAAGCGAGCCGCATTGAATAACCATGTGTTTCTTGGCACTGCGAGTACCAGAGAACATGCGGCTAAATGCGCTCGCTCAGGGACTTTGTTCCCTTTAGATCGTGCCCAAAGTCCATAGAATAAAAGGAACAGTGACAGCATAGATTTGAAATTCATTGAGTGATAGTAAACAAGAGGAGTGGTGAACAATTGTTATTTAGATTAGAGGGAGGTATATACTGGGACCACTGCTTTTCTTCATCTATATTAGTGAACTTGACTTGGGTGTGAGCCCACCTAACCTTTATACGAAGGGGCAATTTAGCATGGCCAATCCACATAACCTGCACATCTTTGGGCTGTGGGAGGAAACCGGAGCACCTGGAGGAAACTCACGCAGACACAGGAAGAACGTGCAAACTCCACACAGTCACCCATAGCTAGAATTGAACCTGGGACCCTGGCCCCATGAGGAAGCAGTGCTAACCACTGTGGCACCGTGTTGCCCATTAACTTTTATGGGAGGAGAATTGTTTGCTAGACCCAACGGTAGATTATTTTAGGACAAGATAGCTGGTCCTGGGGGGTTTGGCAAAGGCGTAAATTGCTTTTATGGGAGTAACGGGGGGTATAGACCCTTGGCGGTTCTGACATCCAGGGGAAAAAGAGTTCTTGTTCTTTTCCTCGATACACAATGTGTGTGGGCAGCATGGTAGCACAGTGGGTAGACTGTTGCTTCACAGCTCCAGGGTCCCAGGTTTGATTCCCGACTTGGGTCACTGTCTGTGTGGAGTCTGCACATTCTCCCCGTGTCTGCGTGGGTTTCCTCCGGGTGCTCCTGTTTCCTCCCATAAGTCCCAAAAGACGTGCTGTTAGGTAATTTGGACATTCTGAATTCTCCCTCTGTGTACCCGAACAGGCGCCGGAATGTGGCGACTGGGGGCTTTTCACAGTAACTTCATTGCAGTATTAATGTAAGCCTACTTGTGACAATAAAGATTATTGTTTAAAAAATGTGGATGCGAAGCTGTTAGCTAAGGTGTTGGCGAAACCTTGTCTGCCAGACGTGATGGGGGAAGATCAAACTGGTTTCGTCAAGGGGCGGAGGTTGACAGGGAATGTGAGACGACTGTTAAGTGTGGTGCTTGCTCTGGAGAGGGTCGGGTCCCCGAGATCATAATCTCGCTTGACGCAGAGAATGCGTTCGACTGGGTAGATGGGACCATCTGTTTGCGGTTTTAAAAAAATTGGGATTTGGGCCAGGCTTTGTAACATGGATGCAGCTGTTATATACGGCCCCATTTATCAGTGTTTGCACGAACAAAGTGACCTCTGAACCCTTACGTATTTACCAGGGCACCAGGCAGGAATGTCCGTTGTCCCCTTTTCTGTTTGGACTAGCAATTGAGCCACTAGTCATGGCCTTGAGGTCTTCGAATACATGGGGAGGAATAGTTAGAGGGGTCGAACACATGTGGCGGGATTCTCCGACACACCGCCGGGTCGGAGAATCCCCCGGGGGGCGGCACGAATCCCGCCCCGCCGCCCTGACGCTGGCTGGCGTATTCTCTGGCGCCGTTTTTTGGGCGGGGGAGGGATTCACGCCATGCCGGTCGGGGCCCGTTGGCAGTGGCACCCCCCCCCCCCCTGGCAATTTTCCGGGCCCCGATGGGCCAAGCGGCCATCCGTTTTTGGCCAGTCCCGCTGGCGTGAGTCACTCACCTCTGACACTGGCTGGACCTGGCAGGTAAGTTGACGGGGGGGATCAGCACAGTGGCCTGACCCGCGCTCTGGGCTCACCGATCTGCGGGCGGGCCTTTTCCGTGGGGGCACTTCTTCCTTACACGCCGTCCCCTGTAGGCCTCCGCCATGGCCGCCGCGGAGGAGAACCCCCTGTGCATGCAGCAAAATATGCTGGCTGGTCTGCGCATGCGCGAGATCACGCCGGCCCTTTGTAGCATGCGCAAACGCGTGACATCCCTTCGGCGTCGGCTGGAAGAGCGCCAACGACTCCGGCGTCCACCTAGCCCCGAGACAGGTGAGAATTTCTCACCTTGGGGGCCCATTGACGCCAGAGTCGTTGGCGCCGGTTTTCACGCCGGCGTGGGGGCTTAGTCCCCGGAAGGGAGAATCCCAGCCATGGTCTCTCTGTATGCTTACTGTTATAGCAAGGGATCCGGAGGCGTCAATAGATAACAGCGTTTTGGGGCCTTTTCTTGTTACAAGATAAATATAGGAAAGAGTAAATACTGTGTGGTTGGGTTGATGAGGCAGAGAGGGTGAAGTTTAGGGGAGTGCCATTCTGGAAGTCATTTTCGGTATTTGGGAGTCCAGCCAAAAGGGACTGAGGGAAACTCCGGAGCTTGAATTATACGAATCTGGCGGCAAAGGTCAAACGGACTTGCAAAGATGGGTTGGCCTCCCATTATCCCTGGTGGGCCACGTGCAATCGCTTAAGATAAGCATCTTGCCGAGATTTTTATTTGTATTCCAGTGTTTTCCGATATTCTAGCCCAAGGCTTTTTTCAGAGATTGACTGGTGACTGGGTTTATTTGGGTGGGCAAGAGCCCGAGGATCAGGAGGACGTTGCTCCAGAGGGAGAGATAATTAGGGGGCTTAGCTTTGCCAAACTTTCAATACTATTAATGGGCAGCTAACGCTGAAAAGGTTGGAGATTTGGATGAACTTTGGGTCCGGGTGGAAGCAGAGTCTGTTAGGGGAGCAAGCCTAGCAGTGCTGGTATCGACTCCGTTACCGGCGGTACCAAAGAAACACTCGTAGTAATAGCCACATTAAAGATTTCGAGGCAACTCCACCGTCATTTTAACTTGAGGGCTGCCTCTAGGTTGACCCCCCCCAGCTGTGCGAATTAGTTATTCAAACCTGCTAGGTCGGACGTGGAATTTAGAGAATGGAAAGATGAAGGTTTAGAGAAAGTGGAAGACTTACTTTTAGAAGGTCGGTTCACTAGCTTATTGGCACTGAAACAAAAATATGGGCTCATAGCTGCTGATGGGTTCAGGTATCTCCAGGTGCACAGCTGGGTCAAAAAATACTTTTCAGCCTTTCCGATGAAGCCGCCTTCTACCTTGCTCGATATTATCTTATCCTGCTCTGATTCAGAGGTGGCCAGCACGTCAGGTATATACCAGCAGATAATGGAGGAGGGGACAAGCTCTGTTGAGGGTATGAAGTCTAAGTGGATGGAGGAGCTGGGACTGATCTTGGAGGAGGAGGTTTGGCGAGAGGCGCTGTGAACGGCGAACTCTACCTCGTCCTGTGTGAGGCTGAGTTTCATCCAACTGGAAGTGGTGTTCCGGGTACACCATCCGAAGGCTAGAACGAGCTAATTCTTTTCAAGAGGTGGATGATAGATGCAATTATTGTCTGGGGGGGCTCGGCAGATCATACGCATATGTTCTGGTCATACTCAAAGCTGGCAGACGTCTGGAGGTCCCTTTTGGACACTATGTCAGCAAATCTGAACATTCTTGCCCATTGGTGCTGATTTTTGGTGTTCCGGTTGTGCTGAAATTCTAGAACGGGGCTGGGGCAGACAACTACACTTCCAAGCGCCTCAGCATGGAGTTTTACACATCGGGACGGTTAAGTTTACCATGAGAGGGTCAGTGGAAGGGTTTCACCACAAGTGGCAGCCATTTATATTTTATTTTAAAGAGCTGTTGGGGAAGGAGGCAGGGTGGGTTTTACTGGTGTTAGGGAAAATGGGGGTGGGGGAGGAGACTCTTACTGCTAATTTGTTATTCTGCATTTTTGTAGGTTTTGTATTAAAATTGTTACAAATTTTAATTAAAATATTCCCATGGAAAAAAAATCGACCGAATAAAAGTTTTTTAAAAAAAGATGGTGGGCGGAATTCTCCTCCTCCCACGCCGGGTGGGAGAATCGCCCGGGCGCCACACCGAACCAACGCCTGCACGCGATTCTCCCACCCCCCCAAACCGGCGCGGCACGAATCACGGCTGGCCGCTGGGAGAATCACCGCTTGCTGTTGGTAATGGGGGAGCGGCGACTCTCTGGCCCACATGGGCCGAGCGGCCTGCCCAACAAGACAGGTTCCTGCCGGCGCCATCCACACCTGGTCGCTGCCGGCTGGAACAGCGCGGGAACGCTGGTGGGGGGGGGGGGGCAGCCTGTGGGGGTGCGAGGGGGTGCCTGCACCGGGGGGGGGGCCTCAAAAGGGGTCTGGCCCACGATCGGTGCCCACCAATCGGCGGGCTGGTCTCTCTGAAGGAGGACCTCCTTTCCTCTGCTGCCCCGCAAGATCGATCCGCCATCTTTTTGCGGGGTGGCCGCGGGGAGGACGGCAACCGCGCATGCGCGGGTGACGTCATTTACGAGGCACCGGTCGTGTCATTTACGCAGCGCCACACCTAGCCCCCCGGGGGCGGGAGAATAGGGGGCTGGGAACGGACTCCGACACCGGAGTGAAACACTCCAGTTTTCACTCCGGCGTCGGGACTTAGTCTCCCAATGGGAGAATTGCGCCCTATGAGAGGTTTAAAGTAGAGAAAAATTATTCCTTCTGGTGAGTGAGTCAATACCCAGGGGTCATGGATTTATAATCACTCGCAACATTTAGAGGGGAGATGAGCAGATTGTTTTTCAAGCAGAGTTGCAAAAGTGTTTGAAACTGAGTCCATCAAAAATGTTCAAAAGGAGGTTGGACAGAAATTTGTGGATAGAAACTTACATGGTTGTTGGTGAAAAGTGAGGATGTGGGCCTAAGTATGGCTGCTCTATAAAAGAGCCAGTCCAGTGTTAAGGCACGCTGATGGTGAATGCCCAATTGCCCAAGTGGCAAAGGGAAATTTGAAACAGCTCACAAATCAATTTTTTGCAATTTGTATATTATGAGGAAGTTTACTGAAATTAAGAAATGATTGTGATGATTTTATTTTAAAGAAGACATTTATTAAAATAAAGAAAATTTAAAAATGCTCACACCCAAGAATAGCTTCATACAGTTAACAGTACTTTAAAACGGTTCCAAAAAGATCTTAGCTAAAACTACACTCAGGGATAACCTTCCCTTTTCTGATGGCAATAGTTCTTCTAGATTTTCAATTCTATAAAATTCCAGTGACATCACCACACAATGCGCTATTGCCTTTGGGGGATGGGGGGTCCTTTGATGGTAACAGCAAACAGGTTCTCCAGTTCTGACCTTGTCCACACAGTCGATGGTATTTTCCAGCCTTTTCTGCTGGCGGGATCTTGTGGTCCCATCGATGGGCCACCGCCTCCCCCCAGGTTCCCCAACGTGGAGGGTGAAAACAACGGGAGGGTGCTAACAGCAGCAGGACCGAAAGATCCCACTGCCACCCAATGGCAGGCTGCATGCCGTGGGGAGGGGAATCCCACCCAGTGTCTTCTTTTAGCTATTACCAGCCACTATACAATTTGCTTGGAGGTATTACCAGCTTCCACACTTTCTGGGAGAGCTGAGCAGCTACCCCGCTGTCTTCTGGGAGACCCAAGCATCTACTCCCTCACATAGGATTCAGTGTTTTCGTAAGTGTGTTTATTCCCTTTAATCTCTCACCCCTCTACTGTTTCACACAGTATTTCAGAAGCTCCCTTTCCCCCAGAACTGATCAAACTCCTTCATTTCATGTCATAGAACGTATATTTAAAAAGTAGATTTTTCCCATCTTTGCCTCACTTGCTTACAGTTTTGCAACTTGTGTATGTTCCCGTTTAACAACCCAATTCTTTCATTGCCTTATGTAACTTATTTTCTACGTTCCCTTGTTCAATAACGTATCAAAGGGGCCAGATGGCCTACTCCTGCTCCTTGTTCTTACGTACTTATGTTCTAAAACCACTGTTTACTGGTGTTTAGGTCTTTGCAGTCTCTTTGACTCTTAATCCAATATTCATCAAGCACACCCACCAGCCTGTTTTCCAGTGCATGAGAAATATGACAATGTTGTTATCAAAAGAAAAAATATCATAATTCCTTATTTTCCTGGCAACGGGCACAGTATATCAAATCACCTCCTTCAGGACGATACTTTTCTATATGTCTATGATGCTAGCTCTCTGAAATAAAAGGTAACATTCCATTGGCTTTTTTATGGTTGATTATGCCTATGCATTTGTGATTTTTGTACATGGAAGCCTATATTTCTTTGTTCCCCACAAGTCCTTATCTCTCACCATTAAAACATTTTCTGATCTGTCTCTTTCAGATCCAAAGTAGATGACCTCTCACTTCACCACATTGAACTCCATCTACCATAGCTTTGACCACTCACTCATTGCATGTCGCTTTATAGCCTGTTTTACAAAACATACTGTGCCTCCTAACTTAGTGCCATCTGCAAAATTCAATATATGGCTCAATTCTTTCATCCAAATCATTAATATATGGTGAAAAGATGGTCCCAGGAAAAGTCCTTGGAACTTGAGGCATAAAACAATCAGAGAATGTTTCCCTTATCCCTACTCTTTATCGATTATCGCCTAACCCACTACCAAACCATGTTACATAAACACAAAGTTCACAGAATAAATGTACAAACTGATTCATAAGTTAAGCTCCACCAATTCCTCATTATTCATTTCCAGAAACAGCATGAAACATCCATTAGCCTCTAAACATCATGGATGCCTTGCTTCCACACTTCAAAACTCAACTGAGCCAAGCAATTATATACAGTTAAAGGTCTAATGCAAACAGAATATAGTGGCAGGAGTTTTATAGTCTAGTAACGTGCCATAGGTTGCTGCCTGGGTTCACATGCACAATGAATTTTCCCTAAACCCTGTACAATTGTGGTAAGACTTCCTTATCCTTGTACTCCAATCCCCTTGCAATAAAGGCCATAACGCCATTTGCCTTCCTAATTACTTGCCGTACCTGGGTGCTAACCTTCTATATTCAACATTTATAAATTTCACACCTTAAAAAAAATATTCTGCTTTTCTATTCTTACTACCAATGTGAATTATCTCATAATTCCACACATTATAATGCATCTGTCAGTTTATTGCCCACTTAAGCTGTCTACATCCCTTTTCAGCCTCTTACATTTCCACATAGCTTTGTACTGTTTGGAAACCTAGATATATTTTTCTTGGTCTATTTGTACAAGTCATTAGTATAGATTGTAAATAACTGAGACCCCAGCCCTTCTGGCAAACCTAGTCATACCCTGTCAACTTGAAAGTACAATGCCCAATTTACCTCTATTCGCGGCTTTCTATCAATTAACCAATTCTCTATCCATGCTAACATATTACCCCTACTCCATGAATCTTTAGCTTGTACATTAAACCTTTGCGCGTGGCACTTTACCAAATGCCTTTTGGAAATCCAACATTACTACATCTATTGGTTTCCTGTTATCTACACTAGTTGTTGCATCCTCAAAAAAAGACATTTTCCAAACACAATTTTCCTTTCGCAGAATTATATTGACTTTGTCTGATCATACTATGATTTTCTATGTGCATTGTTAAGATTTCCTTAATAATAGATTCCAGTATTTTGCAAGAACTGATGTCAGGCTAACAGGCCTACGGTTCTTTGATTTCTCTCCCATTTCCTTTCTTGAATAGTGGAATTAGATTTGTTAATTTCCAATTGACTGGGACCATTCCATAACCCAAGGAATTTTGAAAAATCACAACAGCACATTACCGTAGATAACTATTTTAGATGATGTGGAGATGGCGGCGTTGGACTGGGTGAGCACAGTAAGAAATCTTACAACACCAGGTTAAAGTCCAACAGGTTTGTTTCGAATGACTAGCTTTCGGAGCACTGCTCCTTCCTCAGGTGAATGAAGAGGTGAGTTCCAGAAACATATATATAGACAAAGTCAAAGATGCAATATGATACTTTGAATGCAAGCCTTTGCAGGTACTCGGCGATTCTGCGTTGTCACGCATCCTGAAGGCCGCCGAAGGGATGCGCGACAACGCAGAATCGCCGAGCAGAAACTTAGAGCCAAGTTCCGCACACGAGTACGGCCTAAACTGGGACCTTGGATTCATGTTGCATTACATTCACCCCCCACCATCTGGCCTGCGCTTGCAAAACCCTACCAACTGTCCTGGCTTGAGACAATTCACACCTCTTTAACCTATGATTATCCCTCTCTCCAGTTGCTCTGTCTGGACCTGTAGACTTAATTACCTGCAAAGACTTGCATTCAAAGTATCGTATTGCATCTTTGGCTTTGTATGTATATATATATATATGTTTCTGGAACCCACCTCTTCATTCACCTGAGGAAGGAGCAGTGCTCCGAAAGCTAGTGATTCAAAACAAACCTGTTGGACTTTAATCTGGTGTTGTAAGACTTCTTACTGAACTATTTTAGAACCCTAGGATACAGGATATTAGGTCTGGTGGATTTGTCAGCTTTTAGTCCCTCAATATTTTCCTTCTTCTGAGTCATTTTTTTTCTATGTTTCCATTGTATAAATGTTAGGTGAGCACAGGAAGCTGAGTTTTGATGCCATCTGTTGTGAAATAGTTGGTCTCTCTCTCTCTCTCTCTCTATTATATATATATATAATGGCTGAATGGGAAAAGTGGGAGAATATTGTGTGTAGCTTTGGGACCTTAGCTCAGCAAATTCAACTCTTCAGGGGTGAAAGTTGAAAACTAACATAAAAGAAAAGATGAATCAGAAATCAGAAATATAAATATTTAACGTACCTGTTCCAGTAACGCGGCACTGAAATTGAGCTGATTTTCCTTCAGTGGTAGAAGTGTCTTGTATTGGACTTATGATGGTAGGTGGAGAAACAGGTGCCTCTACCTCAGGAGAGACAACTTCTGAAACTGTAAATAATAAATAATTCATTAAATCTTTGCAAATCTTAGCTTATCAGAATTGTTATTTGAAAATTACGCAAAGTAAAAGAAAATCCGTGGCTGCACTAACATGCGGCGTAAGTTAAACAAAAGATTTAAAAAGACGACTGATGTTCATCACTGATAAAATTGCGCAGAATTCCAAGTTAACTATTATTTACAGAAAAGGTCCACGGCTAAATTTGCCTTCTAAGGTAGGCAAAATGAGCAATAGCAAAAAAGGCAACAAGGGAATATTTCATACCATGTCCAATTTTCTTTTTCACTGCTTTCAAAACAGGCTGATGATTTGTTACTGCTCATATCACACTATGGCCAAAGTGCAACTTTGGTCGTGATCTATCGGCCACGTTACTTCCCAATGGGAGCGCAATGTGGCCGGCAGATCCCGGGCGAAGGCTCTCGCGGCTTCCCAACAGCCAGGATGCCTTGCGGGATTTACCGAAGTCCCCCGAGGCATCGGGATCTGGAATCCGCCCACAATGGGTGGGAGCAATCCACGTTGGTGTTATCTACCGGCCTCCCTGAGGAGGCCGCAGCCGGGCACCATTCAGTACTAGTCCACACAAACGTGGACCAGGCGGAATGGCACCCGGGGGTCTCCCAGGTCATCGGAGGCCCTTAGGAGGCCAGGGATAGTACAGGGTGGTCTCCTGGCCCGTCCTCTAGAAAGCGGACACCTTGGCACCGCCCACTCCCTGGGTGCCACTGCCAAGCTGGCAGGAGCACTCCAAGGGTGCCAGAGTTGGCAGTGCGAGGGTGCCAGGGTGGCACTACCAAGGGCCAGGGCCCATGGCCATGCCCAAGAAAGGAGGGTGTAGGGGGGATATGAAGGGTACAGGGCAGGTAAGAAGGGGCCTTTCAAAGCCGGGGCCGGGGGGTGGGGGGGTCCTGGAAGGGGGTCCTATAAGGGGATGTGGGGGGGCCTGAAGAGAGGTGGCTCCCAAGGATCCCATAACGTGGATCTCACGTGGAAGGAATGTAGGGTAATGGCCATGTGTGTGTGTGGGAGGGGGGGGGGGGGTTGTGGGGGACCGACAAGCTCACTTAGAGATCAGGGCACCCTTTCATAATGGTGGCCTGATCTCAGAGTTCAGCTTTCCAGTGATGAAAGGAATTCTAAGGGCACGATCTACCAGCCATGTAGTGCTCTTGCTCAAGCGCAACGTCGCCGGTAGATTCTGGGTGAGGTCTCCCGTGGACTTCCCGACACCTTCACGCCTTGCAGGATCTACCCATGTCCTGCGAGGTGTCAGAATCGGAATCCCACCCAAAAGGGGCATGACCAAACAGCGCGCACCTAAGTAGGGTTTAAACTTGGGCGAGTTCAGCTGATAACTACAGACCTCCTGGGTTCTACCAGCCTCTCCACCAAGGCTGCGGCCAGGCACCATTCAGTACTGGCCCACATAACGGTGCACCAGATAGAACGGCTCCTGGGGGCGTTTACAGGCCATTGGAGGCCCTTCGGTGGTCATGGATAGTGCAGGGTGGCTCCCTGGCCCTCCCACTGCCAAGGTGCCGGGTGGCATTGCCAAGCTGGCAGGAGCATTGCCATGGTGGCAATGCTAAGGTTAAGGGCCCAAGGAAGAGCCCTTAGGGCTCTAATAGGGTAAAGTGGGGTTTGAAGTGTGGATGGGTGCAGGGTAGGGAAGGAGGGGCCTTTGGTGGGGACCCTGGAGGGCAGGGCTTGTAAGGCCTGATCTGGGCCTCCCCCAGCGACCCCATAGCGGGGTGTCCTCACTTGGAGGGCTGTGGGGTAGTGTCCATGTGTGTAGGGGGTGACATTGCCTGTGGGTGGGAGGTGTGGGGACCCACAAGCTCACTTAGAGATTGGGGCAGCCTTTCAAAATGGTGGCCCGATCTCAGAGTTCAGTTCCCAGTGCTGAAACAAATTCTAAGGCCGGATTTAACGACCACCCCACCGCGTGTTTTTCAGTGGGGGAGACAACCCTCCAGCGGGATCTACCCATCCTGACGTTGGTGACAGCCTCTCTTGCCACCGGGAATCCCGTGCACTGACAAATCCCACCCTAAGTGTGGGCTAAACCAGTGAGAAATTTCCAAGGGCCCAAAAAAGTAACTAAGTGTCGTTAGATAGCGGTAGGGAACTCATGAAACTCCCTGGAAAACCTGCCATAAATGACACTTTTCCGTTAAGTCACACCCTTTATCTCCCCCATACCTGTATGTAATTGAAGTGCAGATCTATCACACAAATATTACACATATCAAATCCCTTAACATGCAAATCAATCAATTATGTCAGCCGTACCTTCAACATCAAGTGAAGCACCACAAACTGCAACTCCGATTTCATTTTTTGCTTCACAAGTGTAGGTGCCTACATCTTCGGGGAATGCTTCAATCAGCAACAGAGTGTACTGGTTCTCATCATGAAGTAACTTGCGCTTAAATCCTGAAGAAAGCTTTTGGCCATCTTTGAACCAAGATACTTCTAATTTTGGTGTGCCGACTATTACACCACAGAATCGAGCAGGTTCTCCGGCTTTCACAGCACAAGGTTCCAGCTCCACCAAGAAAGAAGGCGGCTCGCAAACTGTAGTAAAAACAGAAAAGAAGACCAAACTTTAGCTTTTCATTTCCATTTACTTATCTTTATTGAAGTTGACTGTTGAAGAGCCATATATAGGGGGTGATTATCCAGTTGCGTTGCCCCCGATGCAAATGCCATTATGTTGGGAGAGTTCCAGGAGAGGCTCGAACTGGGATTTGCGCTGGACGACAAATAGTTTCCGATGTTCCCGGCCTGCTCCAGGTGGCATGATCTGGTTCAGGCCCTCACTGGGCATCAACCAGATTAACCTACTTAAATCCTCATTTATGTATGTTTTGTAAGGGCCCCGAAGAATCCAGCACGAGTTTTAAGGATACAAAATAATAACGTTTATTTACTATAACAATATAGACATAACAGTAGCAGTAGCTTCCCTTGCTACCTTCTCCTTCCTCCTGGTTCCTGGACTGGCCAGCTTATTTATAGTAGGAGTTTCTCCGCCCCCCTCATTGGGGAAGTTCATACTCCCATAGGATTGTGGGATAGTCATTAGTCCCCAGCCAATCGTCAGTAGGCAGGTTATAACAGTATGCAAGGTCGGTTTTAAGCTGGACTCACCATGCTCCTCCCATTCTTGCACCCGCCAGCGCAGTGTGAATCATTACCGATCTCCACAAACGAAGACCAAACACGATGACTATGCTGGGAAGCTTGGAGGCCTTTGTAGTCCACGGGTGGTCAGGGAAATGGCAGGGCAGTGCACCCTTGCAGTGACAGCCCTGCCACAGGGTGGGGCCTGAAGGAGGTGGGCCCAGAAGGGGTGGGGCATGAAAGTGGATGTGAAGGGGTGGGGCCTGATGGGATGGGACCCAAAGGGGAAGCAAGAGGGGGGCATGAAGGGGGGTAATATGGAGAGCCCATAGAGGGGTGTCGCTCACCTGGAGGGGTTGACACTGGTGATTGGGGGGGGGGGGGGGGGCCTTTGTCGGTGAGAAGGGAGGGTTGCAGAGCATTAGTCTGAGACTGCAGTGCCCCTTAAAAAGGGTGCCCAATCTCTGAGGAGCTGGACCTCCTAGCATCCTCAGTTCTGGAAATTTCATTCAAGGAGCAGTTCACCCCAACCTCCAAAAACATTTCGAAGTGTGGGTGGATTGCGATCACGTTGAATCACCCGGTGGGAATCGCACCTCGTTTCCCACCGGAGACCACGCTTGGAAATCTTTTGGGAGAATTGAATCCATTTTCTTTCTTGATAGCACTAGAAAATAGTATTGTCAATAGCATGAGTTAAAACCTGAGAAAGAGAAATTATTTGGGAATTGAAGAAGTTTTAACTAAATGTACGAAAGGCAACTTCCTGGGAATGATTCCAGTTGCTGAAGAACTGAACATTAAAACTGAATATTTAAACTTTAGTTGACTACTTTTCCATTCCTGGACAGTTGGTTGAAAAGATTAAATGAGGATTTAAGTATGCTAATCTGGTTCATGCCCAGTGAGGGCCTGAACCAGATCATGCCACCGGGAGCAGGCCGGGAGCTTCGGAAACTGCTTCTCGTTGGAAATAGTGGACTGAAATTCAACAATGACAGTGGGGTGGATTTTTAAATAAGTTTGGAGCACGGATCGGAGACAGGTAGGCATGCACTTTGGTGCCATTGACTGTTGCCACGAGCCCAACCCTTTTGAATGTCGCCGTCTTAGGAATAGATCCGCTGCCTACTGCTCAATTGAGGCCAATTATTGTTAATTATGTGGCCTATTACTCGATCAAGCAGTGGATTCCCACACACTAGACCAATAACAGCTTGTGGGCTACAGTCACCTCCAGGATCGTGGCTCAGCAGTTGTGGCTTTTTGAAAAATATCTTCACTTGTCCTTCCAGTCTCCATTTTTAGATCAGCAGCTCCTGCCTCAGCTGTTGGAGCAACTTATCAGTGAATGCCGGAGGGCACCCCATTGACCCTCCAGCATTGGGAGCTGGTTCACCATCCTTAATTGGATGGTTAGCCCACTCCCTGCCCTTCAATTGACTTGACTATTGAACATCCCCATGGGTATGTGTTCAGGCAGTAAAGAAGGCAAATGGTATGCTGGCCTTCATAGCGCGAGGATTTGAGTATACAAATAGATACGTTCTACTGCAATTGTATAGGACATTGGTGAGGCCACAACTGGGGTATTGTGCGCAGATTTCATGCCCTTATCTGAGGAAATATGTTCTTGCTATGTGGGAGTGCAACAAAGGTTTACCAGGCTGATTCCTGACATGGCGGGACTGTCATATGAGGAGTGACTAAATTGGTCGGGATTATATTCATTGGAGTTTAGAAGAGTGAGAGGGGATCTCATAAAAACTTGTAAAATTCTAACAGGATTAGACAGGGTAGATTCAGAATGATGTTCTTGACGGTGGGGGAGTCCAGAACTAGGGGTCATAGTTTGAGGATAAGGGGTAAACCTTTTAGGACTGAGGGAAGGAGAAATTTCTTCACCCAGAGAGTTGTGAATCTGTAGAATTAACTAGCACAGAAAGTAGTTGAGGCCAAAATGTTGTATAATTTCAAGAAGGAGTTAGAAATAGCTCTTGGTACTAAAGGAATAAAGGGATATGGGGGGGGGGGGGGGGGGGGGGGGGGAGGTGGTATTAGGGTATTGAACTTGATGATTAGCCATGATCAAAATGAATGGTGGAACCATCTCGAAGGACTCCTCCTGCTTCTATTTTCTATGTCTGTTTCTATGTATAACTTGCAAATATCTTTTGGGGTGGGAACAATTAACTTCTCAGTGAAACTTGCAGAATACAAGCTCCCCTGTCAAGGGGGCAGGGGACCTCTAAACAATGTGCTGTTGTATGGTATATAAAGCTGGCCAGTTAGACACTGGCAAGGCAGACGTAGTTGAGATCTACTGGGTGATGTATATAAACGTTATTGTAAATAAACTAAGCTTCTTTGAACTACTCGGTGTGGACTCCTTCATGGCCTTATAAAGGTTTGTCTCAAGCATGCATACAGGGTCAAGGACTGGGACTAACCCCCCATTTCCAGTTTACAACCTCAGATTGAAAGTTTGCCAAGAGATCTAAACAGGTATTAGTGGATGGACTGTGTATTATGCATTCCACCCGATTTTTCTTTCCATTCAAGTCAAAAGAAAGACAATTGGAACACAAATAAATTGAGCAGCTGATCCAGTGTCTTTCATTTTGCCCTTGGTCCTTCCAGCAAAATTACTTAACCAATTGAGAAAATTGTAATCTCTCCTCTTTTTTTTCCAATACTACCATTAAGTGGTTACTGAGACACTCGTTATGAGAAACAATCCGAACTGTTTCATCATCCTTTCTCATCGCTCTCTCAATACTAAGAAATAATTTCACCAACATCCATCCAATCACACTCACTCCATCAGCCGCGCCCCCTCCCCCCCCCCCCCCCCAATCAGGATCCCCGGCAGACAAGGGAACTCCCCCAACCCTAGAAGACAGAGGGATACCTCGCCCACCACTAAATGTTAGGGTCACCCACCAACACCACGCAGACATCAGGGTGACCCAACCTCCCACCCCCCCCATGATCACCGGCATCGGGGCGGACATCATTTCTTCCCCTCTACCCTCCACCCATCATCATTGGGTATCAGTGCTTGCTCCATCCTACATGTTGGGAACCCCCTCCAATGGGGTTTCCTAGATACCACGCCTCCTGGCACTGCCCAATCATGTCCCTCACCACCCGGGGGCTATACTCACCTCCGAGCCCCCACCGTGATCATCACTGGTTTCCGTTTTTGAAACTCAGTAGCGATTGTCGGCGGTGTGACAACACGCCAGGGTGGGGGGGGGGGGGGGGGAAGAGACATTTTGCGACCCTGGAAGCAACGGCATTAAGCGCTTAAACATATTTAAATCTAGTCAATTCCATGGTAATCAGTTCCACGCCCATACTGGACGTATACCTGATTACCTTGCCAGCAGGGAACGGGGAAGATCTCAAACTGAGATCTCACTGCCGCCAATCCTGCTTTGGCCTCTCGAGAGAGTTAGCGGCCACAACGGGATTTGCACCTGCAACAAACCAGCCCAGAAAATCACGGAGCTATATACTAGCAAGTAGATGTTATTGCTCTTGAACGTACCATTAACATGAAGAGTCATAGAACTTCGATTTTTGCCAGCAATAAAGGTGTACTCTCCAGAATCTGAAACTTTTGTTTCAGTAATGGTCATACGATGAACCCGTCTTTGGATTATGTATCTGTATCTTTCTTCAACCTGAAAGTTGATCTCAGTTCCATTCTTGAGCCACTGAGCCTCAACATCATCTTCATCGACTTGAAATTCAAATACAGCTTTCTTTTTCTCAATTATCTGATTACAGAAAATGATTTTCTTGTTAAGATAATGTACAGAAAGTATAAAATTAACGGTTCTTAGTTCTGTTATCAATTTATACGTTGTAACTTGTGATAACTGTCAAAGTGGTTGGTTTTGAATATAAAATTAATACGTAATACCTGAATATTTGAATGGACAGGTTTTGAAATCACAATGTGTCGAGCTTCCATATACAAATTAGCAGTAGAAATAGTTCCACCTGCCACTGCTGCGTACTGGCCAGCATCAGACATTTTTGTAATAGGAATGGTGAGACGATGGATAAATTTGTCAACGTGCATTTTAATTCTGTAAAACAGCAAAGAAATATAAGTGTGATTCTGTATTTAGCGTTTTGTAACATATTTAGCATAGAAAATTGATTTATCAAACGCCGAGTAGATCAGATACTTACCTGTCAGAAGGCTCGAGCTCCACACCATCTTTCATCCATTGTACTGCAATATTTGGTTCTGAAACTTCACACTCAAAGGCAGCTCTCTTCTTCTCAATGATTTTGATATCTTTGATGTGTTTCCTAAATTCAATGTGCCGAGCTATAAAAGGAAGCATGCTGATTATACACTGTACTGCATATATTAAGCATGCGATTTTATAGTTAACTCTGTCATCTAAACAAAAGCACAAATAAATGACTTCATTAATTACCTTCCACAAATAAAGTAGCTGCGGTTGAGGCTGACCCAGCAACAAAACTATACTCTGCCGCATCACCAAAGTGAATGTTTCGGATTGAAAGTGTGTGCGTTAATTGCTTGGTCTTTATTTGGGTTCTGTCAGTTGATTTGATTTCTTTCCCATTCTTGAGCCATTTATAAGTAATACCTTCGTAGTTCACTGTTATTTCGAAGGTAATTGTGTCTTTCTCTTGTGCATTCATATCCTTTAGCATAGATGTTATTAAAATTGCTAAAGAGGAAAAACATGTGTTTAGTTGCAGGGAAATATTGTAAATGTACACATTCTAATCACCATTAGCTGTTTGGTATTGAGTTGTTATATTTAATTATGTTAGACAAACTTAAAAATTACTCGTATACAAACTCTATATGAATGAGGAAATCTTACGTTTTACTGTCAGAGTAGCCGACACTTTATTATTTCCACAGATGAAGGTATACTCTGCAGACTCCTCATGGCTTGTGTTCATTATAGTCAGCTGGTGGAGTTTGCCTTGCACAACTACTTTGAACTTGTCGCTCATTTCTATTTCCACGCCATTTTTCAACCATGTGGCTGGGACATTGAAATGAGACACTTCACACTGAAAGGTTGCATTCTTTGTCTCTGGAACTTCAATATTCTTCATTGTCTTGGTGATGTGTACAGCTTAATAAATAAATGTTTAGAAATTAGAATGTGGAAAATAGATAATGGGGGTGATTGTGTGTCCGCGTTTGCCATGAGTGCAAACATCTCAAGAGAATCAGAAAAGGCGATTCTCGCTGGCAAGATCACATTTTCCAATTTTCTCTGTCCATCGCCGACGATGTAACAAGTTTCCCACCCTCTTATTTAAATATATTGCATAATATTGTATCATATTCCACCCAATATATTTTGGGATGATGGAAATTTTGATTATATATTTAAATTGCTGTTTTATTATGTATTACTACTGCAGAATATATAATTATGCACTCACATTCAACATAAAGCTTTGCTTTGCATTCAAGTTGTCCAATGATGGCTGAATACTCGCCAACCTGTGCTGGGGTGACATCCTCCAATACTAGTTTGTGAACTTTCCTTTGTGAAATGACTTTACACTTGTTATTTGTCTTAAGTTCCATATTGTTGAACATCCATGTTACTGGCACATTGTCATGTGACACACTTAGTTCAAAAGTAGCGGTGGCATTTTCCATGGCAGTGATATCCTTTGGTTTCTTAATTACTTTGATAACTAAGACGATAAAACCAAAACATTGTTTTAAGTTCTGCATATTCAAATAAACATTTTAGATGACACAGCACTAGCTAATGCGATAAAGAATATGAAGACATATTCCCAGTTTAATAACTTTAGTTTTACAATTTAAGCGATATGAAATGTAACGTACAGATAACAAATATTAACAAAATAATTCATGAGAAGTTAATATTTTGTTATTGTTTAATATATTATTTGTAACCCATTTGTTTACATGATATATTATTCATGCCTTTGCAATATGTTAAAAGCATTGAGCGGATACTCAAATTTGATTACGTTTTGTCACTAAGTCGTCCTGTATGCTAAATAATATGTTTTTAAGTTGAACTAGCCAAAATATTAATATTTGTTTGGCAATTCTATAAGCTTATAAAATGTTTAAAATGCGTATTAGCAGAGTTGAAACAGTATGAGTTTTTAAAGAAATTACAGCCCACGGTAATTTGAGATTTTTTGTTGAGTAGCAAAAACTCAAAATTCTTTATTTACCCTCCACATGAAGTCTGGCATTGGCTGACACTCTGCCAAGTTTGAAGTTGTACACAGATTCATCTGAAACCACACAATTCTTAATTTTAAGACTGTGTATGATTCCATCAACGATAATCTCATACTTGGCACTCGGTTTGATTTCTTCCCCATTTTTAATCCACTGGGCTCCGGTTACATCAGGGTGTGTAAGCTCCAAGCTAAAGACTGCATCTTGTATTTCCGTGACTGTCTGATTCTTCAAAGTCTTCTTTATCTTGACAGCTTTAGGAGAACAATTTTATGAATATTATTTATTTACAATACAACCTCAATTTTACATTGGCTCATTATCCAGCTCATGAACTGACCAGAAAGGAGCTGAAAGCACCACCCCTCAGTAGCACTGAACACTTTTGAAAAAGCAAGTGGCAATTTGCAATTGATTCATCTCCTTCTCTGCCTGGTTACATCTCATACTGTGTCACAGATTTTTATTCCGGTGCCTTACAACAATAGCATTGCGCAGAACCCACCCAGCAAGATTGCCATTCCTTTTTACACCTCAGCTGATGTCAAATTTCTAATTTTTCCTCTTGGTGTCGAGCAATGGGACTAAGTATTTACATTAATGCCATAATATACTCCCAGAAGAAGATATTCTTAAGTCTAAAATCAACCAGTTAATTTAAATTTTCAATAGTAATAGACTTCAATCAACTCTAAAGTGAAGTATCTTACGTAATGTAAAGGGGAGTAATAAACTACCTTTTATGTCTCTAATAATCTCCATTTAAAAGGAACAACTTCTTAATTTTGAAACTGTTTCATATCTAATCTTTGGGGAACAATAAAGTTATCCATTGTCCCACATGTGAATGATCCAACATAACAAAGGATAAGTAAAAGATAAAAGTCTTTCAAATGAAAGTAATAAACTGGCCACTTTACTTTTCCCTTGTGCATCCTGTTATAGCAACTTTCATAAAAATCAAGTTTTGCAAAATAATATTAGCCACTGGGGAAAAAGGATATCTAAGTGATTTAATTGTCAGAAGAAGTTCATAGCATATTTTCAAATGATTAGGTTTTCTTTAATCACAGAAGCTTGATGTTCAACTGTTCATCTACTATCCGTGTGTAATCTCTAAATATTAGGAAACAGTATTTTACTAATTAAATTCTACCATTCTTTTGTCAAGCTATAAGATTAATTTTGAAATGTGGGGTTTGAAGTTCTAAGTCAGACAGAAACAAACTTCCCTTCATAACATAACAATCCCTCAATATGTCACTGCTTTGAAACACACTGCCTTATTTGATATTAATTTTTCAAATTTAGCTAAAATCCAATTCTAATATTTCTAAGTATTTCTGCTCTTATAATAGAGGAAGAGTATTTTTATATTAACAGCTAAATAATATGGCAATTACACTTTATAATTTATATTTATATGAATGTATTTATCCTCAATGAAACACGAATGGTCACAATCTGGTTCTTCAATTGTGTGTCTACACACAAAGGTATTTTTTCATGTTTGTGAAACTGACCTTCAACCTTTAGCTTAGCAGATGTCTTGGAGTTTGCAACTTGGTATGAGTATTCAGCTGCATCTTCTGATTTAGTGATATCAATTACGAGACGCCTAGTAGCTCCATCCACTTCACTTCGGATAAAATTATTGAAGCTTATTCGTTTGCCATCCTTTGACCATATTCCCTCAGAGGTTACATTTGCAACTACACATTCAAAGATAGTTGGTTGTGATTCAGCGACCGTCTGGTCCTCAAGAGGTTTGCTGATAGCACCACCTATGAGTGTTTAAAAATACTGGAATGAAGCAAACAAAGGAAACCAAACACCACCAAATAACAATTAACTATATATGTATTCATGCACATTTATGCTTTGAACCAAAATAAGGGCTCCATGCCTCAGCAAAAATGTTGCTGCAGCCTGACTTCTGGGTATCCCACCCACCATTTTTACTAGGGCGGTGTTGGGGGAGTGGGGTAGGCTGAGGCAGCAGGAGTGGATTGTACTTTACACATTCATGGTTCACAGAGGCCGCTGCCCGTGTAGAAGTGTAGCTGCCTGCAAAGAGATATTGTTTTCATAACTGGGATGTTCAAAATATGACTCTCAGAAATGAGATCTTTGGGGAAAAACTGCCAGAGTTATTTGGAGAGGTAGGGTACCTTTTTGGAGAGGTCTGGTACCCCTTGGGAGAGGTAAGATGTCCTTTGGAACAGTCAGTTTCCCTTTTAGTATTGTTAAATTCAGACATTGATGTTCATTAAAGTGGATAAGCTCAGTAGAAGGGTCAAGCAGTCATTTAAACCTCCAAGCCCTTTATATTTATTTTTAAACCCCAGCCTGCTGTGGTTGCTTCCCATTCCACTACCTGTCTGTTTACATATGCCTGAGAGATATCATTATAGGATTAGTACTGCATGATTGATTCCACAATCTAGCATTGCCACAATGGGGGATGGGTGGGGGGAATATAAGTTCATAGTTTGATTGAGAGCTCCAAGGGTTTATAAAGTCTTTTTAATGTGGGACTACGAATACAAATGTTTATTTTCATGAGGGATTAAGTACTTGAGTAAATGCAGCTTTTATTAGGGGTTAAATGTTTCAAGGAATGCAAATGTATTGAATGAGTTTGTATGAATGAGAATTTTTTTCTTCAATATAGAATTCTGCAATAAACACTTAGAACTTTATTTTATGTCATCTCACCTTTCATTCATTTCATTTGCTGTGATTTGCCATTGTTGGATACTAGGTGATTTGGCATGGAGAGTGTAAGGGAAAAGGGTCATGGGTTGGCATGATTTGGAATTAAGTTAACATAGGAGCTATGAAAGGCAATAGGGGTGAGTTGAGAAGCATAGGTTGGCATGGCATGGGGATGGGTGGAGCAGCATAGGTTGGCATTGGGGATATGACAGGCTGCGGGAAGTGTTGGAGGCATGAGGCAGCATGCATAGGGAGCTATATATATGGAATGCATGGGGGCTGAGGACTTGAGTGCTGTTTTTTGGTTTCTTGTTTTTGCTGTAACTGTCTTGGTATTAATTTAACAAATGGGTTCTCTGATCCTGATTAAATCTCCTATTTTGTAGATAATGATCTTAAAATGAATGTGTCATCTTCTATAAATGTGAACATGGTATATTATCCCTCTTCATCTTTCTCCATTCAACTTGAATTGCTGTGACTAGTGTTGGGACAGACATCAGTGCTGGGACCTTTGCTGTTTGTAGCATATATAAATGATTTGGAGGAAAATGTAACTAATAAGTTTGCGAATGACAAAAGTTGGTGGAATTGCGGATAGCAAGGAGGACTGTCAGAGGATACAACAGGATACCGATCAATTAGATACTTGGGCGGAGAAATGGCAGGAGAAATTTAATCTGACAAATGTGAGGTAATGCATTTTGGAAGCTCTAATACAGGTGGGAAATATACAGCAAATGGCAGAACATGAGAGTATTGACAGGCAGATGGATCTGAGTATACAGGTCCACAGGTCACTGAAAGGGGCAACACAGGTGGAGAAGGTAGTCAAGAAGGCATATGCATGCTTGCCTTCATCAGACAGGGGATTGAGTATAAAAATTGGCAAGTCATGCTGCAGCTGTATAGAACCTTAGTTAGGCCGCACTTAAAATATAGTGTTCAATTCTGGTCGCCACACTACAAGAAGGATGTGGAGGCTTTGGAGAGGGTACAGAAGAGGTTTACCAAGATGTTGCCTGGTATGAAGGGCATTAGCTATGTGGAGAGGTTGGATAAACTTGGTTTGTTCACACTGGAACAATGGATGTTGAGGGGCAACAGAAGTCTGCAAGATTATGAGGGGCATGGACAGAGTGGATAGTCAGAAGCTTTTTCCCAGGGTGGAAGAATCAATTACTCGGGAACATAGGTTTAAGGTGCGAGGGGCAAAGTTTAGAGCAGATGTGCGAGGGAAGTTCTTTACACAGAGCGTTGTGGGTGCCTGGAACTCCCTACCAGAAGTGGTGGTGGAAGCAGGGATGATAGTGATGTTTAAGGGGCATCTTGACAAATACATGAATAGGATTGGAATAGAGGAATATGGATCCTAGAAGGGTAAATGGTTTACGTTGGTTGGGCAGCATGGTCGGCGCAGGTTTGGAGGGCCAAAGGGCCTGTCCCTGTGCTGTACTTTTCTTTATTCTTTAATATTTCTTTCTGAAGTGCCTTGCAATGGTCAGCTAGTGCTTTGAGATTATCCATGCTTGCTTCCATTTCTTCCTATCTGAACCCATAGTGGTTTCTGCTCCCTTTCCCACAGAATTATCTGCGGGATCTCCCAAGCATCCATCTTTGATCTCTTTGTTTTTCCTTAAATTAGGTCCACTTCCCAGAAACATCAACTTGCCAATACTCCTAGCTTGTTTCTCTCAACCCCCATATCTGTCTCCGTGTTGTCAAAGTGCTTACCTAAATTCAAGCCTTAGATGAGCCATAACTTCCTGCAGCTCAGCATTGAGTAAAACAAAGGCGCCACCAAATATTTTGCAGCTTTGCCACTGACTCTATTCCTTTTTCCAGCCACTCTCTCAGGTTGAACCAGACTATTTGCAATCTTAACAGTTAATGTAATTCTGCTTTAAGTTTTAACCCATAGTCATTTTCAACATCATACCACTTACTCCCGCCTCCCCAACAATGCCTGGATCTACCTGTACATCAGCTTCTGTGCTGAAATCTTAATGCGTTCTTTTATATCCTTCCAACATTCATTTTGTTAGGCTCCCATCTTCTTCTTCCAGGTATTGCAACTTGTGAAAAATGTTGCTGCACACATCCTGCACCCCACTGCATCTCACTGTCCAATCAATGTCGCCCTTACATTAAATTCCCAATTCATAGTGAATGTATTATCCTTATCACTGGCTACAAATCCAACCATGAACTCACTCCACCCTAACTCTAGATCTACATTCTCAAGGGTTCCATGAGTGTTCATAAGGGGCTAGACCTCTTGTTGGGTGTGGGCAGGGCAGAAGTAGAGCAGGTTTTCGGGGGTGGGAAGACTTTGGATGTGAATCCTGGCTGCGTTGTGCTCTCGCTTCAGCACAATGTGGCCGGAGAATGCCGGGAGAGGACTGCAGCGAACCTCCCGACAGGCGCCACGCCTCCTAGAATTCACTGGAGTGTTGCAAGATGCCGGAGTCGGAACCCCGCTCTAAATGGACTGAATGAAGTTCACAGAAGTAGGTTGTAAACCTACTTACGTGGGATCCACCGGCCTCCCTCGATTCTTCGGCCTCCCAGGGACGGTGCAGATGGGCGCCAAACAGTGTCAATCCGCACGAACGTGGACCAGGCAGAACGGTACCCGAGGGGTCTCCCGGGCCTCCGGAGACCCCAGGGTGGTCAGGGTAAGTGCAGGGTGGCTCCTGGCCCTCTCCCTGGAACGTGGGCACCTTGGCACTGCCCAGCTAGCACCTTGGCACTGCCAAGGTGGCTGAATGGCACTGCCAAGTCAGCGGGAATACTGCCTGGGTGCCAGGATGGCAGTGCAAGGTTGCCGGAGTACCAGGGTGGCACTGCCAAGGATCAGGGGGCAAGGGGGCCATATCCATAAAATGAGGGTGGAGGGGGGTTTGAAGGGTGGAGGAGTGCAGGGCAGGTAAGTAGGGGCCTCCGGGAGGTTGGAGGAGTGATGGGTGGGGGTTCTAGAAGGAAGGGGGTGCTGAACCGGGGCTTGGAGTGTGAAGAAGGGAGACCCCCAGGGACCCCATAGCTTGGTGTCCTCAATTGGGGGTGTGTGGGGTAGGGTCAATGTGAGTGGGGTGACATTGCCTATGGGTGAGAGGTGTGGGGCACCCACAAGCTCACTTAGAGATTGGAGCATCCTTTCAAAAGGGCAGCCCAATCTCTGAGTTCAGCTCCCCAGTGCTAAAAAAAAAATTCGAAGTGTGGGTTAAACCGGTGAGAATCTCCCCAGGGCCCAAAAAAGTGACTAAGTGCCATTGAATAGCGGTGGGGAACTCGCCGCTAGAGCCGTTGGGAAACTCCCTGAAAAACCCGCCACAAATTAACTTTGAAATTTTGGGAGAGAATCGGGCCCTTTGGGGAGATTCAAATAGGTGCAAGCAGCCTCTAAAATAGGCACACTTCATGTCCACCACCAGGCTACGCAGTGAAAACTGGGCTTTACAGAGAATTCCAGCCTCCATCCGCCATGGGTTAAATCCCAGAGTTGGCCCTTAAGTAGTTTGCAGCATGATCAGGGACAAAAGTGATGTCAGAGAATGCAAGCTGCTGAGATAGGAGGTCATGTGAATGATCACCCTTGTATAATGGTGATACCAATCATGGAAATGGGAGTCAAATGGTTAACAGAAAGGTTGAATAGAAAAAAGTTGTTCTTAAATTTTAGAAATTAAATCCAGAAATATATGCAGAAAATTGAATGTGTAGTTAACTGAGGGGATGCGAGGTTGCAAGAAGGAAGGCAGGTGCATTCCCAGTGTGGACAGAGAAAAAAACTACAGCATAAGGCTTCTCAGGAGGCATCGAGATAAGTAATGATCAATGAAAATATTAAAAGGAATCAAAGACAATTAGATTTTAGTTAAACATACAATTGTGAAATATATATTTTAACCTTAGAAACATAAATTTGAGTGCTGGATATTTGAGTGTGAGAAAAAATATAACAAACAAAATCATTCAAAAACATCTTGAGGGGGACTTTCCGGCCTTTCTCGCTAGTGAGATCTTCCGGTCCCACCGAAGGTGAACCCCCACTGGCAGCGGGGGCTGGGTTCAATGGGAAATCCTGTTGGCCCCAATGCTGGCCAACAGCGGGCTTCCTCCCCCGCCAAGAAACACGCCGTGGGAGGCGCAGATAATTTCCCCCCCTTATAAGACCATAAGACACAGGAGCAGAATTAGGCCACACTGCCCATCGAGTTTGCTCCTCCATTCAATCATGGCTGATATTTTTCTCGTCCCCATTCTCCTGCATTCTCCCCATAACCCCTGATCCCCTTATTGATCAAAAACCTATCTATCGCTGTCTTAAAGACACTCAGTGATTTGGCCTCCACAGCCTTCTGCAGCAAAGAGTTCCACAGATTCACCACCCTCTGGCTGAAGAAATTCCTCCTCATCTCTGTTTTAAAGGATCGTCCCTTTAGTCTGAGATTGTGTCCTCTGCTTCTAGTTCTTCCTACAAGTGGAAACATCCTCACCACGTTCACTCTATCCAGGCCACGCAGTATCCTGTAAGTTTCATAAGATCCCCCCTCATCCTTCTCAACTCCAACGAGTACAGACTCAGAGTCCTCAACCGTTCCTCATACGACAAGCTCTTCTTTCCAGGGATCATTCTTGTGAACCTCCTCTGGACCCTTTCCAAGGCCAGAACATCCTTCCTTAAATACGGGGCCCAAAACTGCTCACAATACTCCAAATGAGGTCTGACTTATATAGCCTTATATAGCCTCAGAAGTACATCCCTGGTCTTGTATTCTAGCCCTCTCGACATGAATGCTAACATTGCATTTGCCTTCCTAACTGCCGAATGAACCCGCACCTTAACCTTAAGAGAATCGTGAACAAGGACTCGAGTGATTGAGTTAATTCTCATAATTAGAGTATGATTTGCCTTTGATTCTTTCAACCAATTAGAAGGTCTGACACCAAATACCATAGACACGTGCACTCAAAGTATTTTATCATAATAGGGATGATGCCTAGATTCTAGATATTTACAATATTCAATTATGAGTTTTCTAACTAATTTTATAAAGAACTACCATGATTTTTACTAAAGCAAGTAGAAAAAAATAAGACTATTCTATAATATATAATTTATTCAGTATATCATTTAATTTCATCATACCTGATACCGTAAGCTGTGCATTTGAGGTCTTTTCCCCGGCCATAAATGTATACTCTCCTTCTTCATCTTTCATTATGTCCAGTACAGTCAGTCTGTAAATTTTGCCCTTTGCCTCTATCTTGTATTTGGGACCTGTTTTGAGCTCTTGGTTCCGAACTACCCATGCTACATCAATCCCAGTGTGAGACAATTCTGCTTCAAAAGTAATACTCTGAGTCTCTGTGCAGGTCATATTTTTAAGTCCTCTGACAATTTGAATTCCTAGAAAGGAAAGGCACAAATCCAAACTTCAGAAAAAAAATACTCAATAAACAAAAATATGTTTCTTACACGAGTTGATAGTAATTGGTCACGTACGTTCAATTGATAGATTGCAGCTTGTTTCAGTTTTTCCAATGACAAGTTTATAGCATCCGTCATCTGAGGAAAATGACCTGCTGATTAACAGACGCTGTTTAGCTCCTTTTGCAACAGTCTGTATCCTGTCATCAAGTTGAATTGGTTGGTCATTGAAGTACCATTTCACGGAAGTAATATGTGCAACTGAGACTTTGCACTCTAACACTGCCTTTGTTCCCTCAACAACAGTAAGGTCTTTAAGAGGGATCACCACTTCGATAGCTGGAAAGTAAAGAAAACATGGCTATCATTTGAAAATCACTAGATACCCACTGTTAAATGAATGAGACATTATAATGCTGAAATAATTTTTTAAAAATAACACATACACTGCACAGTTAAACGTCCAGATGTTGAAAGGTCAAAATCAGTGGCATGAAATGAATATTTTCCAGCATCTTCTTTTGTTGCATCCTCAATCAGCAACATATGTGATGTTTTGTCTATAACAATGTGAACACGTTCATTCGCCTGGATTTCTTGACTATTCTTTTTCCAGACACCTTCAACATTTTCTTGAGAGAATTTTACTTCAAGTTGGGCAATATCACCTTCACAAATGTTCTGGTCTCCAAGGTCCTGAAGGATTGCCACTGCACGTGCTGCAAATGAACAAGGTAACCATTGTCAATAAACCCTTGCAATGTTTCTAAATCTGTTGAATTTACTATCACTATGAATGCAATTCATTTTCAAACCAAATGTTTTATTGGAAAAGAAAACATGAGTTAATTAGTACCATTTTACCTAAAAATTAACTTACGTTTCATCTTCAGATTGCAACTTGTCTTTTTGCCTTCAATAACAAAACTGTATCTACCCTGGTCTTCTTTGACAACATCTCTAACTGTTAAAGAATGGCGACCACGACGAGATGAAATATAGTATTTGTTACTAGGTTGGATCTCTCCATCTCCTTTGTACCATTTTCCTTCAGCATCTTCACTTGAAAAAGCACATTCTAATTCGCCTGAGAATAACTCTGGTACTTCTAAGTCCACAAGCTCTTTGGTGAATTCAAGAATAGCTCCTATATGAACATTTAAAAAAGTTGAACTTTAAGCCATCGCATCATTGCACTATTTTATATCGTGACTTACATAATGCAATTAAAGAGTAAATTCGTCAATTCAGTGCTCTCAGTCGAAAGCCATGCCTGATGGAACATGGGTCAGAGATCGAGCTACAACATTGCAGTATAAATTCTCTAAACCATTATCCTTTCAAGTCGGGTTTCCTGCACAGAGTGTTGGATCAGTGAGTTTACAAATGAGTCAAAAACAACATGCATTTATATATGGAGTGACATGGTGGCACAATGGTTAGCACTGCTGCCTCACAGTGCTAGAGATCCGGGTTCAATTCCGGCCTTAGGCGATTGCCACTGTGTGGAGTTTGCACTTTCTCCCTGTGTCTGCATAGGTTCCCTCTGGTTTCCTCCCACAGGCTAAATTGTCCCTTTGTGACTCTTATGTTTGGTGGGGTTACAAGGATTGGGTGGGGTTACAAGGATTGGGTGGAAGAGTGGGCCTAGGTAGGGTGCTCTTTTAGAGTGTCAGTGCAGACTCAATGGGCTGAATGGCCTCCTTCTACTGTAAGGATTCTATGATAGCACCTTTAAATGCCTCAGTGCACTTAACAGGTTTCAGAAAAAAATGACACCAAGCCACATCAGATGATACAGAGAGAGATGGCCGATGAGGTAGGCTTTAAGGAGCATCGTAAAGGAGGGCACAAAGGTAGGGGGCAGGGAGGTTCATGGAGAGAATTGCAATCCTTGGGGTCTGACAGCTGAAGACAAGGTTGTCAATGCTAGGGCAAAGGGAATAAGAGTTGCACAAGTGGCCATAATTGGATACATGCAGAGTTCTTGGAGGATTTAGGCATGGGAGTTATACAGATAGGATGGGATGAGGACATGGAGAGATTTGAAGGCCAGGATGAAAAATTTAGATCTGAGGTACTATTGGACAAGGGTGATGGGAGAATGACACTTGGTACAATTTAGGATACGTGCAACAAGTTTTGGATACGCTCAAATAGTTTACACAGATTTGAAGTTGGATGATTTAGCAGGAAAGCACTGGACTATTTGAGTCTTGATATGAGCCGATGGTCTGATGCAGGGACAGAGAAGGGTACAATTACGGAGTTGGAGGAGGTGACCGTGATGATAGAAACTATATGGGATGAGAAGCTCAGCTCAGGGTTAAATAGGATGCTGAAATTGTGAGGAGTCTGATTCCGGCTCAGGCCAATGGCCAGGGCAGGGATGGAATTGGATGCAAGGGAATCAATTCTTGAAATTGCAGGAAATTTCTGCTCAACCAGTATGGGACATTGGATAATCAGAGTGACAATCACATACAGTGGAGCAGTCAAGAGGGATGGTGGTGAAGAAGAACTGGATGTCATCACTGTACCCATGGAACCCGATTTATATTTCATTCTTTTTAAACACTTGTAGGAGGAATGTGTGAGTAGATAGGGCCCGTACCCATTGCTACCCATTTAGAAGAAAGGGAGGTAATCTTATTGAATCTTACAAGATTGTGAGGGAGACTTAAAAGGTAGAAGTTGATTGAATGTTTCCTCTCATGAACGAGGGGGCAAAGCTTAAAAATAAGGGGTCACCCATTTAAGATGGAAATTACGGAATTTATTTTCTGGGAGGTCCATTAGTCTTTGGAATCTCTTCTACAGAGAGCAATCGGAGACTGTGTCATTGCAGATATTCAAGGCTAAGTTAGACAGATTTTTGATCAACAGGGGAGTAAAGGGTGGAAGGCATGAAAATGGAGCGAAGGCCACAGCAGACCAGCCATGAACCCATCCAATGGTGGAGCAGTCTCATTGGGCCAAATGACCTACTCCTCCTCCAATTTCTTATGACTTTGTGATCTTATCATCACCAGAAGCTGACAGAAGAACAGCTTTCTGTTTGCATACAAGTATATAATCTATGATAAGTTAAAATGAAAGCAGGCTGAAAAATGTTATTAATTTGCAGTAAGTATGGAATTTCCATCAATGCTTTTTTTTGGCTCTGTAACTTAACCAACTGATATTATGAAAAAAGCATCAACATTCAATCATAATATGGTAATATTTAATTCGAAGTAACTTAACCCATGTTCTAAATAATTAACTCTTTCAATTACACTTTGTATGCTGTCTATTGTGATGCAGTTACTTAGTTACTGTTTTGAAACTCAAGCATCTTTCTTACCTTCAACAATAAGTTTTGCTGTTGATCGTATTGAAGAATCTTCAACAAGAGCACAAGTGTACTCTGAAGCATCAGTCATAGTAATTGTCAATACAGACAGGAAATGAACTTTCCGGTCAGAATGCATTCGATATTTGTCACCAGAGAAAATCTGTACGTTATTCTTATACCATTCTACTTTTATAAATGGTTCTGACAATTCACATTCAAAAGTTGCCATGGTGTCTTTCTCCTTTGCATTGACATCATGCAACTCCTCAGAAAATGTAATCACTTGCTTGGCTGAAAAATGGCAAGATGAAAAATCTGTAAATACCAGGAGGCATAATTAAAAAAAAAACATACATCTAGCATTTAGTAGCTAAAGTTAAATACCTTGTACAAGCAGGAAAGCGTGGCTTGAGATTTCACCAACAACATTGATAACTTTCACCATTATACTGGCAGAATCTTCAGGTACAACATTTTGAATTACAAGTTCACAGACATTGTCTTCAGGCCAATACCAGTAAATTCGTTCAGTTTTTTCAAGTTTTACACCATTCTTAAACCATTGGCATTCAGGATCCGGCTTGCCCACCACTCTCACACGGAAATGACTTTCATCTCCACGAGCCAACGTCTGACTCTGAATACGCTCCAAAATTTTGGGTGCCTCCATACTTGGTGAAAACTGAATCTTATCTGGTTTAAAAGTTGGAATGGTGACAGTGCCTTCAGGAGGGGGTAGTTTATTTTCCTCCTCGGGTATTCCTTTGGTCCAATGGAGAAGTTCTTCCTTTCTCTTTCTCAGCATATCTTCATAAGCTTCATCCTTTCTCCGTGATTTGAGTTCGACTGCTGTAATGGCTTCATAATAACCTTCTTCCTTTCTACGTTTAAACTTGCTACGTAGTTCTTCGGTCTCCTCTGTTAGTTTCGCATGAACAATTCTTTCAGCCTTTTTAAGTTTCACTACTTCTTTGGGCGCAGAATCTGCTGGTTTTTCTACCTTAATGACTTCAAAGAATGGCTTGGCAGGCTCTGATGGGCCCGTTTCAACTTTCTGTTCAGGGGCTCGCCTCAAAATAGACCTGAAATCTTCTCGTTCTGTTATTTCTAGCTTCACTGTGTGCTCCACAACCCCTTCAGGATTTTCTGCCGTAACTTTGACACAACCTGAATCATATGATTTGCAGTCAACAATTTCCAAATAATAGATGCCATCATACCGTAGCCTAAAACGCTTGCTCTTGCGAATAAGTTGTCCGTTAAGATACCAGTTGACCTTTGGTTGAGGATAGCCGATGACACGGCACCGGTAGCGTGCTATTTCACCTTCCAGCACTCTTGCTGGTTCTGGGAACAAAACTATTTCAGGCTTTGTCTTCTCTTTTATCAGTTCTTCTGAAAGGCCTATAAGTGCACCTTCATGGGCTATTCTTTCAAGTTCTTCAATTCGCTGCATTCCTTTTCTGCCCTCAGGTAACTGAGATTCTTCAACAAGGCTCTTTTCATCTTTTACAATGAGAGTTGCTGATGTCTGATCAGCGCCGTACTTGTTTGTAGCTCTACAGGTGATGATACCACTGTCCCGGGGATATGCTACTTCAAAGTCAAGACTACAGTATCCAAATTCATTGATCATGTGAAGTCTGTTCGCTGCAGCAAGAGGCTTACCATCAAGCAACCATTCAACAACCATTGTTGGATCACCAATTGGTGTCAGTCTACATTCAAAGTGTGCTGGTCCAAAACATTTGAGCCTCACAGAACTGGTCTTCTTTTTGAAATGGGGTTTCTGTTGTTTTTCCTTATCATACAAATCACCTTCCTCCCACTGTTCCTGACCGTAACGTAAATGAAGGGGTTCTAGCTCGGGAGCTGATATCTCCTTAGCTTTATAGGTCCCCTTTGGAATGATTAACTTTCTTTCTGGTTCAGGTTCAGCAAATTCAAGTTCAACATTAAGTTTACACCTTGTTGTGTCACGACCTGCTTTATTGATGGCAGTTGCAGTATACCAGGCAGCATCATAATTTGCTGCAGAATCAATTTTCAGTGCTCCTTCTCCTTTAGTTCCTTCAATCCTAAAATACAATTAAGTAGAAATTACAAATAAGCAAATACTACAAATGCACACATACTTATTATCACTAAAGTTTGTTAATATTGCAGTTTACTTACTTAATATGAGGATACTTATGTTGGGCAATAATATCACTATTTTTCAGCCACACAATATCAGGATTTGGGTTTCCAACAGCTTTCACTGCCATTGCAACAGGGGCACCTTCTTTAACACTGACATTTTTCAATTTTTCCACAAACTGTGGTCTCAGTAAATGCTCTTTAGCTGCAAAGAAAATATAAAAAAATGTCAAATATCAATGTTCAAAAATATACATTTGCAATAACATGCAGAAACTTTCACTGTACTTAATGACTACAGTTTGTCAATTTGAGTGGCACTGTAGAAAAATACATTGATGCTCCAAATTGCTGTACAGTTGAGAGGTGGGCCGCAGCTTCACATTGTGGCATGCCACTGGGAGAAGCATACATTGGAGCCAAATTGGTGCCAAGAAGAAGTGAAATTCACATGCAATTCATGTTGACTCACTCTTCCACATTTGGGAATTATGAACTTGAGATTCTGTCAAAACCTGGAAAAAGACCCACCTCTTCAGCTCATTCCTCAAAAAGCAATACAATGACAGACCAATGTTTAAAAAATAATTATGTTCTTTTTTGCCTTGAAACATAGAAAATGTAATGTCAACATCTGTTGTTCTGGCATGCAATATGCTTCACAGTATATAATTGAGGCTTATTTCACATATTACCTACATAGCCTTATTAACCAAAGGTTTTAAGAGATCTGGGGCAAAGGCAGACATATCGGGCTGGATTCTCTGCCGGCGGGATGCTCTGTTTTGCCACAGCCCGGGGGTTTCCCGACGGCGTGGGGCTGCCCCACAATGGGAAACCCCATTTACCGGCCGGCATAACAGAGCAGCCCGCCGGTGGGGTGAACCTGAAATGTGGCGCGGCGGGACAGAGAATCCAGCCCAAGGAGTTAGAACTCAGATCAGCCATGATCTCGTTGGGTGGTGCACAAGATTTGAGGGACTAAGTGGCCTAATCCTGGTCCAAAGTTTCTATGTTCTCCCAAACTGCCAGCTAATATGTAATGCACATGGTGTTTGCACAAAAAGTGACACAAGACTCAGCAAGGCCACATTTCTTTATTGTAATTACGTCTGCTCGCATACAGCAGTTGAATTGTCTGTGCAGCACTCCATTCATTCATTTTGTGCTCCAATTAACACTGGCATGGAAGATCTGTCAAGAGGTTAATATTTTTTTAAATCTGGGTGACCTTGATATACTACTATAATGAGCCTGTTTACATACAGCTCAACATTTTGGCTTTAGAGGACTAACTGTAATCGCCTCCCCGAACAGGCGCCGGAATGTGGCGACTAGGGGCTTTTCATTGAAGCCTACTCGTGACAATAAGCAATTTTCATTTCATTTCATTTCATTTCAACCCAACATCCTCCTTTCTAGAGTTGCTGGGCAATGGAAACCCTATTGCTGCATCTCAGTCTTCTCTCAGTGCATTCTAAACAATATAGATGGAGCAAAATGTAAATATTATAATGAACTGGACATTTGCTTCATGAACTATGTTCAGCCTAATCATTGGCAGGTGCAAACGACAGTGGAGCAGTGCTCACAATGCTGCTCATTGTTAATCTCTACGCAGCACGGTAGCATGGTGGTTAGCACAATTGCTTCACAGCTCCAGGGTCCCAGGTTCGATTCCCGGCTTGGGTCACTGTCTGTGTGGAGTCTGCACGTTCTCCCCGTGTGTGCGTGGGTTTCCTCCGGGTGCTCCGGTTTCCTCCCACAGTCCAAAGATGTGCAGGTTAGGTGGATTGGCCATGCTAAATTGCCCTTAGTGTCCAAAATTGCCCTTAGTGTTGGGTGGGGTTACTGGGTTATGGGGATAGGGTGGAGGTGTGGACTTAGGTAGGGTGCTCTTTCAAAGAGCCGGTGCAGACTCGATGGGCCGAATGGCCTCCTTCTGCACTGTAAATTCTATGATGATAATCATCTATGATGATAATCGCTTACAACAAACATAGAAAAAATAAAAACTATGGGTGCGATTCTCCCCCCCCCCCCCCCCCCACACCGGGTGAGAGAATCGCCGGGGCGCCGCGCAAATCGCGCCACGCTGCCCCGACCCCCGCACGCGATTCTCCCCCCCCCCCCCGAAACCAGCGCCGTACGATTCGCGCCGAGCCCCTCGGAGAATCGCCGCAAACGGTGAGCGGCGATTCTCCGGCCCGTATGGGCCGAGCGGCCGCTAAGACACGACAGGTTCCCGCCGGCGCCGTCCACTCCTGGTCGCTGCTGGCGGGAACTCTGCAGGAACGCTGGGGGGGGCCTGTGGCGGGCGATGGGGGCTCCTTCACCAGGGGGTCCTCCGATGGTGTTTGGCCCGTGATCGGGGCCCACCAATCAGTGGGCCGGCCTCTCCCTCCCCGGGCCTACCTCCTTCCGCGTGCGGCCCCAGAATACTGGCGCCATGTTGGTGAGGGGCCGGCGCGCGTAAGAAGTTCCCCGCGCATGCGCAGGATGGCGCGGCCCAACTGCACATGTGCAGGATTGGCGGAAGCTGCTGAAAAAGCGAAAGAAAGTTAACAGGTTGAAGCCAGGAAGGAAATTGAATCAGCAGTGAATCTAGAAGCAGCAGCAGTCAATGTGAAGCAAAGACAGATTGCTGTCGATGCAATACAGGAATTAGCTAATGTAGACCTAGCAATTCATTCTGAAACCTTGAAAGATACAGCCCCATTATTAGAAATAAGGACGTGTAAGGACGCTGGACTGGCGTGAACCGCTCCAGCACCGTGCTGGCCCCCTGTGGGGGCCAGAATAGGTCGTGCCCGGGCCCTGTTCGCGCCGTCGTGAAACGCGACGGCGTTCACGACGGCGCGGGCACTTAGTCCGGGAGCAGAGAATCCCGCCCATATATCTTGCAGAAAGTTCACCTAAAATAATTATATACATTTTTAATTTATTGAGATGATATTAAAATCAATAGTACCTTCTACAGAAAGTGTCATGGAAACAGAACTTTTGCCAGCTCTGTTTTGTGCCACAACAGTCCATTCACCAGAATCAATTGGCAAAGCAGGAACGATGATCAGGGATTGAATTCCATCTTCCTTTACTACAATTTTGTGAGTATAATCATTCACAATTTGACGGCCTGTAATAAAAGTCGATATTAAGTCAACTACTTTATTTCACTGTATTATTTGTACACACTGAATAAATCAATGTGACAAAATATAATTCTTACCATTGTGGAACCATAGCGTCTCAGGCATGGGTCTACCAACAACCTTTAGGTCAAATCTAGCTGTCTGTCCCTCAGAACACTTAAATGATGTAGGTTTCAGAACAAAAACTGGTTTGTACAGTCTCTCTAGTTGAGTCTCATCAGTATCTTCTAACCTACGTGCTGGCGAACGACTTGGAGATCGAGGAGACACAGAACTAAAGAATTAGGGAAAGGATTTAACATGATCATTCACATTATTTCTATTTCAAAATCATTAACTAATTCATTTTGAAATTTTCTGAATGTTATCAAATGTGAAGCATGACATGAAATTAACACAAATTAATAGTGACTAATAAATAGTACCGCATTCTCCTCATTATTTCTGTTGTTGGTAAATAAATGTGGCCTGTTGGAGCACCAATGGGTTCAATAAACAGCTTTCCAGAGCAAATGGCATTTCCCTTGACATTGCTGGAAAACACTGTGTAGATGCCCTCATCTTCTGGCAAAACTGCCGGAATACGCAGATTGGCTCTGCCATCCTGAGAAATATCCATCTGGTAGTGATCCCCATGTTTCAGACGCTTACCATCTTTGAACCATACAATCTATGAAAATATGAAATGTGTATCAGCAAGACACATTAGATCATTTAAAAATCTCCGAAAAGAAAAGGTCACAAAAACATTTTAAATGTACAATACACTGTTCACATGAACCAGCATATCTAGTAAGAAAAGCATTTCATATCAAACAATCTTCATGGCAAAGGTGGCTTCCAATGCAAAAAATTGGTTACCTTGGGCAATGGATAACCAGATACTTTACAATGGAAAGTAACACCCATTCCATCAAGAACTCTAAAGCTTTTCAGAGTTGAATCGAATCCTGGTGCATCAGATTCATCTTCAGGAATATCTAACACCATTTCTTCACCATCCTCTTCGAGAAGCTCTTCCAAAGTGATCCTGATAATTCGCAATTCAATTTCTTTGATAAGTCTTTCTTCAAATGAGGAAATGTGGTATTCCTGAAAAAAAAATGTATTTGTCAATGAACAATGGATTGAAATACAGCAAAATCTTTATTGTCCGGCATGTGCGGGAAATGGGTGGTGCCGTTTAATCAGAAATGCCAGTTAATGGAGAGTTCCATTTACTAGTGAAATACTGTATGATATTTGAAGCTTGAAGTAATGTGCAAGTACTCAAGAAGTAAAGAACAGTACTCTTTTTCCTTCTGTTCTTTAATAATACAGTAAGACATGAATTAAAGTATAACTGATGAAGTATACATGTACGGGTTCCAGATAACTGTAATTGCCAAGATAATTAGGACGTTGTGCTCAATGATTGTACTCTTCATCTTTACTCTACTGGACTCTCTCCTCTGAATTCACTGCCCTCCCCTCCCTTCCCAAAATCTATGTTTCCATAAAAATCCTCCTACCCACATTCATGGCCACTCTCTAAACCTTGCTATTACCTAGAGCCTCTAAACTTCCATGGTCTCAATCAACGATAAGACCATTTCCAACCACTCACTTGTATTCCTCACTACCAGCATCACTCTACTCCATTATAACCCATTTCCTTCTTCTACTTCCACTGAGGATACAAAAACACTTCTCCACATCACTCACAAGTGCACTTTCAAATTCCCAACTGCCCAGCCTTTGGCTTTTTATCTGCAAAATAATTCTGAAGCTACTGATTTATTCAACCATCCCTTCATCGGCATCATTGATGCACTTGACTCCATCAAAATCTTTGAAATCTCCTATCTCTGTCGTTCCTCCGGACATAACCCTTATCTTCATTCTCTCAACAAGTGTAGGCTTGAGTGTATCTACTGAACAAATGGTTCAGCAATCTATCACCAAAGATGGCTGGACTACAGAAAGCCCACATTCCCCTCTGCCAGCAACCACTATACCAGGTGGATCCTGGACAAAAATGGTTACCTGCTCCACTACCAAGGACTTGAACCCATTAATCCTGCATCCACACCACCACCAAGATGTGCAAGAAGCTTAAATATCTTTGTCACCAAAAATATATAATCAGCTCCGTTGCCATTGCTTTTTCTCTCCCTCTCCAGGCCCCAAAAGCCAGCCACCCATCAAGTTCCCTGTGGCCTAGCCCTGTCCCTTCCTACCTTCTAGGGTCCCCTGTGGTCATCTCCCTCCAAAACAGATATACTATTTTGGATATGATTGGGGAAGATGACTCACCAGGGGAAGAGAAAGATGACTCAACAGTGGAAGATGGCAGCAGCCAGGTTCATGGCACCATGGCTGGCTGTGTTGCGCAGGAAGGCAGGAAAAAGAGTGGTAGAGCTATAGTGATAGGGGATACAATGGTAAGGGGAATAGACAGGTGTTTCTGTGGACGTAAACAAGACTCTCGGATAGTATGTTGTTTCCCTGGTGCAAGGGTCTACAATGTCTCGGAGCAGCTGCAGGGCATTTTTGAGGGGGAGGGTGAACAGCCAGCTGTCGTGGTGCATATAGGCACCAATGATATAGGTAAAAAAACGTGATGAGGTCCTACAAGCTGAATTTAGGGAGTCAAGAGTTGAACTAAAAAGTAGGATCTCACAGGTAGTAATCTCAGGATTGTTACCAGTGCCACGTGCTGATCAGAATAGGAATGACCGGATAAATAAGATTAATACGTGGCTTGAGAGATGGTGCAAGAGGTAGGGATTCAAATTCCTGGGACATTGGAACGGGTTCAGGGGGAAGTGGGACCAGTTCAAACAGGACGGTCTACGCCTGGTCAGGACTGGAACCAATGTCCTAGGGGGAATGTTTGCTAGTGCTGTTGGGGAGGGTTTAAACTAATGTGGCAGGGGGGTGGGATGCAGGAAGTCGGAGGGAAGTAAAGTGGGGATAGGAACCAAAGGCAATAAGGGGAAAGTGAAAGGCAGAGAAACCAAAGTCAAAAATCAAAAAGGGCCACAGTAGAGTACAAAGACTGTGGAGAACTCAGTGGATGGGTCCAGTAAGGCTCAGAGAAATAAAACCCAGGGAGAGTGTACAAAACATGACCGGACAGATGGTCTGAGAAAGCAGGGCAGAGAGCAAGAGAAGTCGAGATTAAACTGCATTTATTTCAATGCAAGAGGCCTGACGGACAAGACAGATGAACTCAGGGCATGGATGGGTACATGGGACTGGGATATTATAGCTGTTACTGAAACATGGCTAGAGGAGGGGCAGGACTGGCAGTTCAATGTTTCAGGGTACAAATGCTATAGGAAAATTGGAACAGGAGGTAAGAGAGGAGGTGGAGTTGTGTTTTTGATGAGGGAGAATATCACGGCAGTACAGAGGGGATATATCCGAGGGTTCGCCCACTGAGTCAATATGGGTAGAACTGAAAAGTAAGAAGGGACAAATCACTTTGATAGGATTGTACTACAGGCCCCCAAACAGTCAGCGGGAAATTGAGGAGCAAATATGCAAGGAGATTGCTGTAAGAAAAATAGGGTAGTAATAGTTGGGGACTTTAACTTTCCCAACATTGGCTGGGACAGCCATAGTATTAGGGGCTTGGAGGGAGAGAAATTTGTTGAGTGTATTCAGGAGGAATTTCTCATTCAGTATGTGGATGTTCTGATTAGAGAGGAGGCAAAACTTGACCTCCTCTTGGGAAATAAGGAAGGGCAGGCGACAGAAGTGTTAGTGAAGGATTACTTTGGGACCAGTGACCATCACTCCCTTAGATTTAAGATAGCTATGGAGAATGATAGGTCTGGCCCAAAAGTTAAAATTCTAAATTGGGGCAAAGCTAATTTTGATGGTTTAAGACAGGAACTTTCAAAAGGTGATTGTGGGAGTGTTGATTGTGGCAGGCAAAGGTAAGTGGGAGGCTTTCAAAAGTGTGTTAACCAGGGTTCCTTTGAGTGGTAGAGGTAGGGAAGACTGGTAGTGCAAGACTGGTAGAGGTAGGGAACCCTGAATGACTCAGAATATTGAGGTCCTGATCAAAAAGAAGAAGATGACAGTCATCGGCTGTTGAGATCAAGTGGATCCTTGAAGAGTACAGAGGTTGTCGGAGTAGAGTTAAGAGAGAAATCAGGAGGGAAAAAAGAGGACATGAGATTGCTTTTGCAGATAAGGCAAAGGAGAATCCAAAGAGCTTCTACAAATACATAATGGACAAAAGAGTAACTAGGGAGAGAGTAGGGCTGTTTAAGGATTTACAAGGTCATCTATGTGTGGATCCACAAGAGATGGGTGAGGTCCTAAATTAATATTCCTCATCGGTATTTACTGTAGAGAAAGGCATGGATGTTAGAGTGTACATATTGCAGAGAAGAAGTTGCTGGAAGTCTTAAAGCGCATCAAGGTAGACAGATTCCTGGGACCTGATGAAATGCATCCCAGGACGTAGTGAGAGGCTCGAGAGGAAATTGCGGGTCCCCTGGTAGAGATACTTGAATCGTCGACAGCCACAGGAGAGGTACCTGAAGATTGGAGGGTAGCAAATGTTGTGCCTTTGTTTCAGAAGGGCTGCAGGGAAAAGCTTGGGAACTACAGACCGGTGAGCCTAACGTCTGTAGGGTAAGTTGTTAGTAGGTATTCTGAGAGACAGGATCTACAGATATTGAGAGAGACAAGGACTGATTAGGGACTGTCAGCATGGCTTTGTGAGGGGAAAATCATGTCTCACGAATTTGATTGAGCTTTTTAAAGGGGAAAGTAGATGAGGGCAATGCAGTCGATGTTGTCTACATGGACTTTAGCAAGGCCTTTGACAAGGTGCCACATGGCAGATTGTTGCATCAGGTAAATCTCACAGGATCCTGGGTGAGGTAGCCAATTGGATACAAAATTGGCTTTACGACAGAAGACAATGGGTGCTTGTAGAGGGTTGTTTTTCAAACTGGAGGCCTGTGACCAGTGGTGTGCCTCAGGGATCGGTGTTGGGTCCACTGTTATTTGTGATTTATATTAATGATTTGGATGAGAATTTAGGAGGCATGGTCAGGATTGCAACGGGATCTTGATCAATTGGCCAGTGGGCTGATGAATAGCAGATGGAGTTTAATTTAGATAAATGTGACGTGATGCATTTTGGTAGGTCGAATCAGGGCAGAACCTATTCAGTTAATGGTAGGATGTTGGGGAGAGTTATAGAACAAAGTAATCTAGGAGAACAGATTCATAGCTCCTTGAAAGTGGAGTCACATTATACTTGAAGGTGGACAGTTCTGGTCACCCTATTATAGAAAGGATATTAATAAATTAGAAAGAAGACAGAAAAGATTTACTAGGATGCTACCGGGACTTGATGGTTTCAGTTACAAGGAGAGGCTGGGACTTTTTTCCCTGGTGAGTAGGAAACTTAGGGGTGATCTAAGATAGGTCTATAAAATAATAAGTGGCATACATCAGGTAGATAGTCAACGCCTTTTCCCAAAGGTAGGGGAGTCTAAAACTAAAGGGCATAAGTTTAAGGTGAGAGGGGAGAGATATAAAAGGGTCCAGAGGGGCAATTTTTTCACACAGAGGGTCGTGAGTGTCTAGAATGAACGGCCAGAGGCTGCAATAAAGGGGAATACAATTTTTACTTTTAAAAAGCATTTGGACAGTTAAATGGGTAGGATTGGTATACAGGGATATGGGCCAAATGCAGGCAATTGGGACTAGCTTAGTGGTAAAAATTGGGCGACATGGACACGTTTGGCCAAAGGACCTGTTTCCGTGCTGTAAACCTCTATGACTCAATGATTCTCACACAATTCCTCCCACTACTTATTTGAGTCCAAGTAGTGATGGGGTAATAGAGCGGGTAGATGAGGGTAATGTAGTTGATGTGGTGTACTTGACTTCCAAAAGACATTTGATAAAATGTTACACAAAGACTTGTGAGCAAAATTAGAGCTCATGGAATAAAAAGGACAGTGGCAACGTATATGAGACATTGGGTGAGTGGCAGGAAACATGGAGTTGGACTCTTGCTCTTCTTGATATATATTATTGACCTAGACTTTGGAATATCGGGCACAATTTCAAAATTTGAGGATGACATGAAACTTGAAAATATTGAGAACCATGTGGAGGATAGTGTGGAATTTTAAAACAACTTAGACAGGTTGGCGGAATGGGCAAAAAGGTAGCAGATGAAATTTAATGCAAAGTGGTGTAAAGTGATTCATTTTGGTAGGAAGAACAGGGAGAGGCCATATAAATCTAAAGGTACAATTCTAAAAGGGGTGGTTGGAGAAGAGGAACATATCATCATCTGAAGAGAAAAATATTGCAGCCATACAGGGAAAAAGTGCAGGATGGGCCCTCTGTAGCTGCTCCTGTGGATAGCCAAATGCACTCTTATTGTGCAGTAACCATTCTGTGATTCTAATCCCTTAACAGTATTCCTACTAAACTGTCAACCCCACGTCCCCATCCAGATCCTCCTCCTAGACATTGTTACTAGTTCCCTCTTCATGGGTACTGTCTCCTCTCTTTTAAACCTGTCAGCACCAACCCCATCGTTGATATCAAAGCATGCTCTTTTAACACTTCTGTGAAGTTCTGCAGATTTTCTTTTTACATTAACGGTGTCATATAATTGCAGGTTATTGAGTTGCTGGATAGATATTTAAAACAGATGGATAAGAGTATGAGAAATCATTTTTATTGTTGTGTCAAGGAACCTCTAGAAACACAATAAGCCAAATAGAGTCCTTCTGCACTATAAGTTTCTATGGCACAATTGGCAGACCAATATCTATAATGTGGTGAATATCTTACAATTGCACTGTAATTTTTGATTAAATCATTCCATCATAGATTTGTACACTCCATCTATAATGGCAAATGCCCTTATACTTATCCGACTGCAATTATATCCTTCCACCAGTAGTCACTGGAGATCCATACAATTGAATGTATAAGGCTAAAATGGTAACTAAACTATGTCTGCTATCTGATCTGGTTGTTTCCCACACTCTAATTTCACCTCACTTGAACACTACCCATTTCTTCAAGTAGAATGTTGGTGAGAAAGTTAGTATTTTAGAGATGTAAACTTTATTCTATCAAATAGTTTCCAAAATTGTTGTACGCACCAGACTGTTTCACATCCACATACCATTCTTTCTGATTAATACAGATATTGAGAAAAATAGTTATACAAAATACTATTATGGTCAGTTGGATGACTAATCAAGACACACTTTCCTCACTAATGCAAATAGTAATAATGTGAATAGCAATGAGTATTTTGTTTTAGTAACTCTAAACATATTAAATAACACCATTCACTCATTCGCTATCTCAAGACTTGATTATTCTTTTTTAAAATAGATTTAGAGCACCCAATTATTTTTTTTCCAATTAAGGGGCAATTTAGCGTGGCCAATCCACCGAGCCTGCACATCTTTTGGGTTGTGGGGGTGAGACCCACGCAAACACAGGGAGAATGTGCAAACTCCACATGGTCAGTGACCCGGGACCGGGATTGAACCTGGGACCTCATGAGGCAGCAGAGCTAACCACTGCACCACTGGGTCGTCCCTACTAGAAATGAATATTCTAATGTGCTCCTGGCTGGTCTTCGACAATTTACTCAGTGTAAACTTAAGGTCATCCAAAAGCCTGTTTCCCAACTTTCACCACATTGTGCTCACCTATCACCCATGTGTGCCTTCATTTACATCGGCTCCCAGTCAAGCAAAAACATGATTTTAAAATTCTCATCCTGCAATCCCCTACAGCCACACAAACCTCCTGAGACACCTATGCTCATTTAATTTTTGCTTCTTGAACATTCTCGAGTTTAAACATTTCACCATTGGTGGCCTAGGTCCTAAATTCTCTCTAGTATTTCTAGCTCTCTTTCCTTCTTTGAGACACAACTTCGGCTTCAGCTGCAGTATTATGGCCAGAGCTGGACAATGTACTTTTGGAAGAATTCAAATGTTTCATTGAAGGTGCAGAAAAGCGTTTAGAGAATGGTTCCAAGGATGAGGAGCTTCAGTTACAGGGAGAAGTTGGGACTGTTTTCCTCAGAGAGGAGAAAGTTGGGAGGAGATTTGATGGAAGTATCCAAATTGAAGAGGGGTCCGGCTTAACAGACTGAGACCGACCATTCCCTTTGGTGCAAGAGTGGATTTAAGGTAACTCGCAAAAGAACGAGAAGCAACATAAGAAACATTTTTTATCCAGCGAGTAGTTAGGATCTGGAATGCACTGTCTGAAAGGGTGGTAGAAACAGATTCAATTTTGGCTTTCAAAGGGAATTGGATAAGCACCTGGTGATTGAAAAAATATGCAGGGTTTTGGGAAAAAAGGAGGGATGTGAGACTAACTGAATTGTTCTCGCAGAGAACTTGAATCCGCTTAATGCACTGAAGGGCTTCTTTCTTTGCTGTAACTATTCTATAACTTTCACAGCTGGTACAAGCATACTAAAGGTCCATGACAAACCTTCAGCCTTGACCGCATCAGTTGGTTTAGAAGGCCAGAAAGGGAACATCTCTCTTAGCTTTGCTAGAAGAAAAGCCATACCATGGAGTAATATTAAGAAAAAAAAGTGTAGAGATCTGAACAGCAGCTTGTTAAGAAGCTAGAAAAATGAACAGATGTGTCCAAGAAGCCTGGGGTTAGTGAACAGAGACCAAGTTTTAGTCAGAAGAATTCAAGGAAGAGTAAAAGTGTTCTGAGTCAAAGATACAATCGTAATATCTAGATTTAAAGTGGGACAGCAGACTTCAGAAGTAGGTGAAATATTTGATGTCATTTTAATGCAGTCTAGGAATCAAGAGTTAAAACAATTGTGAGCAGTTTGCACAGCCGTCAAGCCAAAAAGGTCCAAAAGGGGTTGGTGTAAAATCCTGGACTGGATTCACTGTTAAGCAAAGCTTCTGCTCCACTTTTAAAAGTGTAATTTGAAACATATGGGGCGAAATTCTCCTACCCGCCCCGCCACATTTCTGCGCTGACCGGCCGGCGGGAGTCTCCGTAACGCCGGCCGGTCAATGGGGTTTCCCATTGTGGGGCAGCCCCATGCCGTCGGGAAACCCCCGGGCGCCGGCAGAACGGAGACTCCCGCCGGCGGAGAATGACGCCCCTGGTCTGTATTTTGGGATGCAAACCACTAAGGGACAGCAGTATTACTCTGAGAGAAGATTTTAAAGTGTGTTTTTGGGGGTGGAGTTTGGAAACTCTCACGTGACAATCATCTGGGGGATTCTGAGGAGACATCCACATACATTCACTTGGGGTTCACAGTGGAGATATGTATTTTCCCACATTCGTCTGGTATACTTAAAAGGTACTTTGTGTGTTAATGAGACCATTGTACCATAAGATATACTTTGTAATACGTGTTAATCCTAAAAGGTGCAACTGTTAGGTTTAGGGGAGGGTAAAGGAGTATTATGTAATAATCCAACTTTTCATGTTTAATAAATGATTTTTCTTCATGTTGTTAAAACTAATTAGCAGTCCTGTGACTCCGATCCTCCTAAATGTTATTTAAAAATAAATAAATGTTTTGGTCTTTTGAGCCAGGGTTCCTTTGAGGGATTTCCTGTTCGGTCATAACGTCAACTGGGATCGTAACGTGATGTAATACTGCATTCCTGCAACAGTTACTGATGATTTTATGCATAATTTACCAAATCAATAATCATTATGCTAGAGTAGGCTATATTCAATTCTGTCCTTTGATATTATTTACTGAATCGCAGTTTTGAAATAGTCATGTAGATGTATACATTTGTGAAACTGTCACATAAACAGAATGAGGAATATAATATGAAATTCTGGAAAAGACTGCGATATAAATACATGGAAATCTGTATGCATGTCAGTATATGTGGATTTAGATAAGTAGAGCTAGACTTTTTATTCCCATTTCTGAAGCCCTTTTATTTACTAGTGTAGGTTCATTAGCAGTTAATTAGGTTTTTTTTTAACCGTACCTCCCCCCTCCAAAACTCCTGGAGCTTAGGTGACAGCCAAGTTTGTCTACTGGTTTCACCGTCCCAGATGGCTCTATGAAGATGCTTCATAAATCCTGGGGGCGATTCTCCGATATGGAGGCCAAGTGTTTGCGCTATCATGAACGCCGTCGCGTTTCACGACGGCGCGAACAGGGCCCAGGCATGACCTATTCTGGCCCCCATAAGGGCCAGCATGGCACTGGAGCGGTTCACGCCGCTCCAGCCTCCTAACGTGGTGCCAAATGGATGCCGCGCCAACCCGCGCATGCGCAGTTGGGCCAGCTCAATCCTGCGCATGCGCGAGGAACTTTTTACGCGCACCGGCCCCGTCCCAACACGGGGTCGGTGTTCAGGGGCCTGCCACGCCGGAAAGTAGGCCTGGGGGGGGGAAAGAGGCCGGCCTGCTGATCGGTGGGACCCGATCGCGGGCCAGACCCCATCGGAGGCCCCCCCCGGTGAAGGAGCAACCCCTCCTCCCCCCCCCCCCCACAGGCCACCCCCCGAGCGTTCCCGCAGAGTTCCTGCCGGCAGCGACCAGGGGTGAACAGCACCAGCGGGACTCTGTCATATTGGGGTGGCCGCTCCGCCCATCCAGGCCGGAGAATCGGCGGCCTCACCGATTCCAGCGGCCCGCAGCCGGCGCCGCGCCAAATGCACCGGCGCAAATTCGCCGCACCTTGGAGAATCGCGCGCTGGCTACGGGGCATCGTGGCGTGGTTGCGGTGATTCTCCGGCCCGTCACAGGGCTCGGAGAATCGCTCCCCCTACCTTTTTGACCAATATTTTGCCATAGTACCAAATACCTTATATTTTGTTTTGTCATGCTCACGTGAAGCGCTACAGTACGTATGTGAATATCAATTGTTGTATTCACCCACCCATTTCTGCACTTTAGCAAAGTTTACAAAATCTTTTTACGGAAGTTGAAAATAGAATATGAGCTTCCAAGGTGATCTTGGCCAAAAGTGAACAATAATCAGGCAAGTTATGCTCTGCTGTATTTTGAAAACTGTTGAATTTAACCTTAACACTTATAAAACAAGTTGCCTCTGCAAATTACCAAACAAATTTTATAATTTTGCGTTGCATTTCTAATATTTCTTAAGAAATGTTAACTAATTTTAAGATAAATCTCACATGTTCTGTCATAGTTTTCAACATGGTTGTGCTTTTGCCCATTTTCTTCCGGATCAGTGCTTGTTCTTTTTCGTACTCGGACATTAAAATCATTGGTGCGACATCTGCAATTTTGGGTTCTTGAACATACTCTGTTATTAATTCTGTCCGCTCTGTCACCACCTGGTGTTCCTTCATATAAAGCTCATAATCGGCTAAAAAGAAATTACATCAGAATTAGAACAGCACGCTACTAAAATCCTCTTGAGTTATTAAAATAGCAAATCAATACAATGAGTTAAACAAATAAGGTTAAACGTAAATTATCTCCTACTCAGGCTGGAAGGATATAAACTGTGGTATTGCTCTGATATCAGTATTAAGATCACTGATCATGTCTCTCTCTAGCAGATAGACTTACATGGAAGAGGCACATGGACATTTGCAAACAACAGAAAAATAGGAACCATGTTTTACAATGAAAAAGACACTTAGCAATTTCAGATCATAATTTGAGCAAATGATTATTGCATGACATTGTGAAATATTTCAGAGGATGAAAACATACACTAAGTGGTAAAATGCTAAAAGAAGTTGACAAGCTCCACTGAGCCTGAAACTGCTGTCCTTGCTCAGGACAGCACCCACTCTCACACCTATTCTAGTAGCTGAACTATTTCCTGTCAGAAAGCTAAGACTGCTGCCAGACATGATGGGATGGTGTTGTCCCAGCTGGACCAAAAGCTGTTCCAGGCCAAAAGCTGTTCCAGGCCACCTGCAACCTCCTCCAACGAAAATCAGCAGTCACGTGATAACACTACACAGGAGCACTAGGTGAGGCAAAGGCACACCAGGACCAGGCTCCAAGAGAATGTACAAAAGTGATTAGTTGACCCCGATATGCAACATGGAATGCTTTGATTTATAAATTTGGCTTTAAGTGTTTATTTTCTGTGGGCTCTTATTTTTACATTAAGTCAAGTGAATGCTGTGATAGTCAGTGACAGAGGGAAGGGGAAGTGTGGGTCTGTTGGTAAATGGGAAATTGGGGTTGTGTTTACTGACATCGCACAAAGATGGATTCATGACAGCCAGCCAAGCAAGAAAGAGGCTATCTCCTCTGTTTCTTCTCCTCCTGCTCCTTAGCTGTTTGTTAACCCGTCGATAGAAAGGACTATCTCTCTATGATTTTGATATTGTGTTGCATGCAACAGACCACAACAAAGCCCTGTCTATTACTGCTGGGTCCTCTGCAGTGATCCAGGCAGCAGAAGCATTGATTTTACACACCAATAGTTTACTATATCACATTTTGTGTGGCAGCATGACTTTCATTGTATGTATGTTACACGCATGTATGTGTGCCAGTGATATCAGCCATGTGGTAGCAAATAGCCCTTGTTATCTAGTTGCCACGCTTTGGTTTGTTGTGTTGACTCAAATGCAGTTGGCACAGCGAACTATGCAGAATGAAGGTGTGATAACTTTTGCCACAATATCGGCATTGTCATGCATGATCCTCTGCCTATGCTCTTACACCAGCTGGCATGAAGGAAGCAGAATCCTTTTCAGCTGTGGTGCAAGGCAAAGTAGGCATGTGGCGCACAAAAAGAAATGTGCGTGCATGACCTGGAGGGTTGAGTTTCGAAATACTTCCAGCAATTCTTCACTGAGTCCTTGCTAATTCCTCCACGCTATGGTATCGGTGTGACTCACCCTGAAACAATGCAATTGTGCTACAGATGCCAATTTGTACCCCAAACAGTAACCATAGCACCAAAACAAAGGGCACTACCAATCCAGTTTTCATGCTGACAGAATCTAGGAGTGCCAATAGAGTCTTGGAGCCCAGAAAGAGGCCATTGGCCCCTTCAGTCCTGTGTCAGCTCTTTGAAAGAAACAAACAGGTAATGCGAGGTTAGAACTTTTTTGACAGATGGTTGTTAGTAATTTCTTTATTTTTAATACATTTTGAGTGCCCAATTCATTTTTTCCAATTCAGGGGCAATTTAGCGTGGCCAATCCACCTAGCATGTTCATCTTTGGGTTGTGGGGGCGAAACCCATTCAAACACGGGGAGAATGTGGAAACTCCACACGGACAGTGACCCAGAGCCGGGATCGAACCTGGGACCTCGGTGCCGTGAGGCAACAAGGCTAACCCACTGCGCCACCGTGCTGCCCCTTGGTAGCAATTTCTACCAGAAATAGTGTTTGAAGTAGAATGATAAGGGATAAACACCCCCCCAAAAAAAGAAAAATAGTGAGTATGGACAGGGAAATTAGCCTAAGTAGTTAGATATTGCAGATAATATGTGGTGGGCTAAATGCCTTCCTTCTCTGCTGTAAAATGTTATTATTCTATGTACATATCACAATTATCACTGCAGACAGTAATCAAATTTCTAAAGCTAATTTAATAAGTCACTGATTTAATCATTACCTAAACAAAGATGTTTTCATTTCAAAAATAATTTGATCATAGTAATTAAATATCACCTCAATGAGACAGATTTAGTTGTTGCAGAAAACAGCTATCTTAACTATTATTTGAATGGCTCCATACCTTCCTCCAGCAGTTGGGTTGATGCATAAATTTCTCCATGTTGGTTCCGAACAACAATGGAATATTCACCAGCGTCATCTGCAAAAGTCATGGAGATCACAAGTTTGCATTCTCCCAATTCCTTGTTGTAGCTCACCTTGTATCTATATAGGAATAATATACATATAGCATAAAAACTCAATAAATCCAAACAAAGAAAAATCTTGATGAACATGTCAGAAACCTGAAACAAGAAAATGCTATTTCATTCACTCCTTCCAAAGAATGCACAGAATATGTGATATCACAGGCTGTACTCAACCTAATCAATCACCTCGTTCCGTGATGAAAATTCACAGACCCGCAACATTCTGTAACTCTCTCCACAGATGCTGCCAGATATGCTGAATATTTCCAACATTTTTTGTTTTTATAATCCAGATTTCCAGCATCCATAGTATTTTGCATTTGTTTTCTACAAAGGACCCCATGCCTTGAAAGATAACTCTAGCAAAATCCCAGAAGATAAATCAAATTTTATTTTCATTATTACTGTATGTAACTTTGCCTTCCTTCACTTAACCTTCATTGATCCCAAGAATGCAGGAACCAAAGTAAGAATGAAGTACAAAACTGTAAATACTTAAAGTCAGCAAGAAGCATCATATCCCATGAAACATTTACTTTCACTTACATTCAGACGTGTTCTTAGTGCAGCATTAGCTACTTGAACAACATAAAGGCATTACTTCCGCAGCCAGTATAAAAGCAATATTTTTGTAGGGATTTTCCAGCCCCGCTCACTGCTGGGATTCTCAGTCCTGCCAAAAGTCAATGGACTTTTGGCTAGCCTGCTGCATCCCCTGCAGTGGGTCTCTCCACGACGGGGATGGAAAATCCAAGCTATACATTCTAATTAACCAATTAATTGTCTGAAAAGTAAGTTTTGTAAAATTACTAGCTATCATCCAAAGATAAGCAAACTCATGCAGATCTCGCTTTGTGCATGTTTACAGGATTCAACTTTGGGTAGATTGCTTTAAAAAAAATTATGTTTTTTTTGTTCAAAGCAACGCAGAAGCCTCTGAATTCCATGGAGAAATTGATGATCTCTTTTGGCATCTCTTCCTTTCCTTTTCAATCTCATCCCCAACATTTATCCAATTCTTTTCTGGCAAAGTTAATCAATACCATATTTATTAAGAGTCTGTTCTACCAATTTCCTATTCCATAAAAAACAAAATTCTGTTTAAATCTGGACGCAGTTTCAGGTTACTAATTTTGTTCTTGAGCATTCATGTACTCTGCTCACAACGCAATTCAAATGCTTGAAATCTAATTCTCAGAAATCACATTTCAAAGCTGCAGCTAGTCATTGTGAAAAAAGAGAGGACTCAGCCTCAGTTCTTTGTGTGGAGCTTACTGAATATAGCTGCCTTTTCCTGACCATCGGTAACATACCTATATGCAGGAGTAGAGTAGAAAGGCAGGGGAATGGCTCAATATGCTCATTTGGAGAGCTAGTGCAGACACGATGAGCTGAATCGCCTTCTTCTGTATCATAACAGTTCCGTGATTCTGTGATCTACCCAACATGTTCCCTAAAGGAACAATTTTGTCTTGACAGAGCTTTCTCTACATACATCAACTAGTGTTATGTATGTGCATTAATTATATATTTGTACATTAGTGCTCGCAGCCCAGGTTAAATGTTTGCACAACTTTCTGGAATTGAAAAGTCTGGAGCAGCATCAGTTCTGTAAATTCCTCTCCATAAAATAGTCGCCTAGATTCCATACTGGTCCCTTCCTCTTGTTGTGAATGACTCTGAAGCATTCTCGATTATACTACTTTCTCCCATCAACTCACGAACAGAAAGATTCATGCTGAGCTTTCACCTAAATGGCCTCTTGATTTACCTTACTTAGAATCAAATAAATTTACAGCACAGAAGGAAACCATTCTGTCCATTGTACCAGTCCAAAAAGAGCAAGGAACCTTAAATAATCCTATTTTCCAGCTCTTCGTCTGCAAAGTTCAAAGTTACTACACTTTAAGTGTATGTTTAAGTATGATACATAGAGACATATATACATAGATATGTACATACATACATATGCTTAAAATGAAAATGAAATTTCAGGCAGTGAGTTCCAGGTCCCCACCAGCCACTGGATGAAATAACTATCAACAATTTTCCTCGAACTCCTCCAAATTCTTTCCCTTCAATCCATACTTTATACTTTAAGTCCATGCTCCTAGTTATTGACCTCTCTGTTAAGGGTATAAGTTTGTCCTATCCATTTTATCCATACATGTCACAATTTTGTTTGACTCAATTAAATATCCCCTCTGCCTCTTCTGTTCCAAAGAAAACAACCCCAGCCAACCCAACCTTTCCTCATAGCTCAAACCTTCCAGTTCTGGCAATATCCTTAAAATCTTCACTCTGCCCTCTCAATGCAGTCACATCCTCCTGTGACCAGAACTAAATTGCAGGGCCTTCATGACTCATGGTCCCTCAGATGAGTTGTGAACCATAGTCTGGATTCAGGAATCTATTGAGAGATAAGGACAAAAGGTCTTTCCCAGCCCTCCACCGCCTTCAAAATCCCTGTCCATGCCAATTCATGTCCTTCACCAAGACGCCATGACATCTCTATGGCCCTCATAGCCTCCAGGCCAAGCATGATTGGCAGAGAGCCCAGAGTAGCATAAAAGGTTATCTCTGTTGACATAGTGCAGAGAAGAGAAAAAGTTGCTGATTGATAGCTTTATATTATAACACGCTATTTTTTTGTGAACTCTTTTGTCCATAGCTCATTGTCTAGTTGCACAAATTAGAAAAGTGTCAAGTGATTATTAACTTCTTTTACTGATACTTCAAAGGTCTGATTGTTTGACACTTTTATAGGGTTGTAACAACAGCAGATTTTTAAAAGAAAATTATAAATGATTTTTTAAAGCAGTTTCACAGATAAAATTGCCATTACAGCATTCATTTGTACTGTACAGTGCGCATACTGGGTTGATGGGCATGGGAGTGCCATGAGTCAGCATGAGGACATGAGTTTGGGTTGTGGTCCCAAGTTGGGATGGAGAAAGTTTGGGAGGCATAGAGGTGGCATGCAGAGTAGGTGGATGGGGTGATGGAGTATGAAGAGTGAGGGCCTGAAATGTAAGCAAACAACTGGGACAAAATGCTGATCAGCCAAGATGGGCCTTTTAGCAGCCACCTCCAGTCTGCTTCCAGGGCCATCAGGCCTCAATCTATTCTGCCCTCACCTCCCAGTGCAAATTGGGTCTGATGGTTTTTTTTGAAAATCGAGATGGATTTGCCGAGTCAGCAAGTTTAATTACCTGCCTCTGTGGAGAATACCTGGGCCACTGAGACCAACTAACTCAGCACGGTCCAGGACCAAGATTTTGTGGACTTGGGCTGAGTCAGGAGGCCTTTCAAAATGCCAGGTGGGTCCCAGTTCTGGAATTCCTGGCCCTATTCTGATATCTAGTGATTTTTGCCAGAATGGATAAGTCTGTTGGTAGTGAGCTCATTCACAGAAATCTATTGTTTCTGGCTCCAATGTAGAGTGGGCATTTTAAATCCTCCCCACCCACCCACACAATTTTCATGGGTTCGGGCCTTTTCTGAGACATGTGGTTCTTGTCTGCTCAGAGAAGTCGTGAACAATGGGGGCATCCTAGTCCTGAGTCAGGAACCAAAAAGATAGCCATGCAATATTCTCATTGAATTGCATTGCCTTTCTTCCCTTCTCACACACCATAAATCAATCACAGCCATTCACAGTGTCAATGACACAAAGCTATTATCCTGTTCACACGTCTTAATCTTGTGTAAATAAACACACAGGCACTGAAAAACACTTCAAAGTAATATCTGGTTATTATAAGTAATGAATATGTAATTCAAACAAAGATATCACTCTCTTCTGCAGCTATGTAAACAATGTCTGCTGAGCTAATTGGATTAGGTATTCTTGGAGCTCAGCCAAACATTCATAATGAGGCCACCTTGAAAAACATTCTGCTTTCACTGCTTCTTTGGATCTCTATGGATACAATTGCCAGCTGCCCTCATTCTGAAAGTGTAGCTGAGCTCCAAACATAGCTTATTCACTTAGCTCAGCAGACAATGTTCACACAGTGTGATTAATTGACATTTGTTTGAAATTGTAAGCTGAGCAGTTTCTTTCAAAGTAGATTTTCCAAGACTCCATGTTTACTGTGTCGGTTTAATCAGAATTTAGGAGATTTCCAGATTATTCAATATCTCATTCATTATGTACAGAGTGAATACTGGAAAGTGGGTATGGAGGATGCATGGGGGGCAATGAAAGGGGCATTGGGAGATGAGTAGGATGAGGTGTAAAGGGAGCAATGGGGGCATGGAGGGATCATGCAAAATATGAGGGGAAATGGAGGTGGATGGAGTTTTGTGAAAACTTGAGGGCCTTACAGTCATGATTACAATTGGGCCCATGTCCCAGTAAATGGAGGTGGGCCTTAGTCTGCCAGCCTTGCCATCTGCTCTCCTCCATTGCTGCCTAGATACCACCCTGCCTCCCCAGAATAGAAATATGGTGCGCAGGGGCCTGCTTAACAGAGATGGATTTGTGGAGTCGGGAACTTTCCTGACTCATGCTTTCCCTTTTCCTTCACATAGGTCCGGCCCCAGGATTCAAAACTGTAACCTTCTCAATTGATATGACTGAGATATACATTGCCTTTGCAGCTGGGCCAGCAGGGATTCATCAACATTTTTAAAAATACTGGTGTGTTACTGGCATTACAATTTGAACATGGGTTCATCAATGATCTATGCAATGTTGGAATAACTTGTAGGCTTTCTCAAACCTATCCCAGTACATAAATAATTGAAACTGACTTGTCATTCATTCATTAATTGTCTCTGGCTCCTAAGAACATGCACTAGGCTACAGAAACATTAAATTTGCAAATTCAACCTCACAATGAACACAATTCAGAGGTGACAATATTGTTGCACTAACTCCCAAGTTGCACTTGCCCAAACACAGAATGACACCTACTGTGTTTTAATAGTTTATTTTTTGTTAGATATAAATGCAATCACTTAACTACACTACTGTTGTTTTCTTAATTCAGTTAATATTGCAGTAAAACAATGGAAAATGATTGTAGTTAGCTGTCGTTTAGTTTAAATTGGCTCCACATGAGGATTCAAGTGTCTTTTAACAGAATATTATACCTGTATCCAGTTGTCAATGGAATTCCAGCTTTTTTCCAGTAAACATGAGGTTTAGGGGTGCCTCCAATCTGACAATCAAAAATGACACTTCCACCTTCAATTAGTTTCTGTACTATTGGCTTCCTGATGAAGAAAGGAGCAACTCCTATACCATCTTCCACTGACTCAGGGGTAGTACTCGTTCCTGATAGAGTTTCGACTTTCATTTCAACTCTGGAAATAAACAAATAATGAGATTGATTTTGATTTTGTAGATCGTTATGGCCGACTTAGTTTTAGTATGTGTTGGCATATATCTTTATATTGTTTATGTTACTACATGTTCAATGCACAGAGAAAAGGTCGAAGAATATTTTAATATGGAATAAAAAAATAAAATATCAGCAATAAAAAAACCAATAAATTTGATTCATTGTTTTTAAACAGTAATATCTAAAGATTGTAAATACCGTTTCCTTTCAGAGACAGCTTGCTCTGATACAGCAAAGGTTTCTTCTCTGCTCTCAATCTCTTCTGACACTATAGAAGTACAAACAATAATTTATCTTAACAGTGCCTTACAATAATATGTCAAATTTTAATCATCTTTGTTAATGTTACTTATCTACGTACCTTGAACAAGAAGATAACATGAACTGCTAGCAGTACCAGCATCACTGGTGGCTGTACAGGTAAAGCGACCGCTATCCTCTGCAAAGGCCTCCCTAATTGTTAAACTAGCAATGCCTTTTTCAAAGGTTATATGGAAATCAATGGAACTTTCAATGTGGTAATCTTCTCTGAACCACATTACGGTTGGGGTAGGGTGTGCTGCGATTTCACACGATAGGGTCACAGATTCGCCTTCGACTACAGTGATGTTCCTCAAGCCCTACAAAAAGTATGGTCCAATTAAATTGATGGAAATAAAGCAAATATAAAGACTACAATGTGAAAATGGTCTACTTAAAATGTGGTTTCAAGTGAATCAATTACTTACAGATACAAAACTTGGTGGGGTAAGTGGAACCACTGTTGGAATTGGGAGAGCAACTGGTTCTGTGACCTGGAAAAACAGAAAGTAAAGTAGTGAGTAAGAAAGAGGCCCTCTTTGACACCTTGTCAAACAGATTTCGGAGAATCCACTTTCGCTTTTGTCATTTAATCTCCATGCATTCCATACGATTATAGTTCTCCTTTTATATTTGTCTACTTAGCCCCCTTTCCTTATCTTTGCACTGGAGGAAACCCTGTTACCTCTTTAACATTTCCGATACTGACTAAAAGTCATCAACCTGAAACACCGGGCACGATCAAACAGGTAAAATCTATGTCCGGTTTTGGGCGCACTTAGCGCGGTGCTTCTCGGTGGCAGCCTTTCTGTTTTTTCGGTCTCACGGGGCCGCACTGGAGTCATTTCCTGCTGGTGAGCCCAGTAAGGTAGGCCACCTGCAAATTGAGTGCCATTTTATCTGGCTGCCCCAAACTCTCGCCCCTCCCCTTTCAGCAACACCACCCCCACCTCTGGGAATACCCCTACACCCCCACGCCACCTGGTAAGGCCCAATCCCTGGCAGTGCCAACCTGGCACTTGGACACCTTGGCACTGCCAGCCTGGCACCACCACCCTGGTAGTGCTGGGAGGGGGGGGGGGAGAGGAGTGTCAAGGTTCCCAGGTCCCAGAGGGAGTGCCAGTGTACCACCCTGCCCTGTCGATGACCACCCAGGGGTCTCTAATGGTCTGGGAACCTCCCCCCCAGGTACCATTAAAACTGGTCCACGTTATGGAAACCAACACTAAATGGCGCCCTGGCAAGGTCTCCCAGACGTGTCCATTAGGTGCCAGGTGCCAGGAGAATCCTGCAATCGAATATGGTTAATTAAATATGAAGATCTGGAACACGCCCAGTGAGGGCGAAATCCAGATCATGACATCTCGCAAGATTTTGTTAAATCTCGTGAGGCATTTCAAGTGTTGCAGATCTTGCGAGAGGCTTCTCGCGTGATTCAACAGCCACATTCCGACACCAAGTTGGGCGCGACGTGGCTGATGAATCGTGCCTGTCTGACCTGCTGAGTACTTCTAGCATTTTCTCTTTTTATTTCAGATTGCCAGCAACCACAATGTTGTGCTTTCGTATTAGATTTTGGAGTGTCGCACATCAGATAGAAAAGTGGGAACGAGCTTCCTACAGTGGACTCAGATCTTCAAGCTATCACACCATTGAGTTCTCATTCTCATAATAAAGAGTCAAGATGTTATGTTGCACTAAACAGTTTCAGATGAGAGAGGGGCAGGACGAAAATATTAGCGGTGTTTTTGATCAGGAACAAAATGTTTTGCACTATTTACTACTGTTAATTTGTGGGAAACACACAAAGTTAGCATATTTAGGGCACACTACTGGGTAATTAACAAACCTGCTCGTCTTCTGCTTCGTATTGATCTTCCTCATGCTCAACATCAAAATCAGCTTCAAGTGAGCCTGAAATACTTAAACCTAGATGCCTGTGCATCTCAGTATCAAACCGTGTTTCATACACGTCTGTTCTTTCTCTAAAGCGAGGCTGGGGAGAGACACTCTCCTCCATCACAATTCTGGCCTCTTTTAACACAGGACGTTTCACTGGCTTGGTAACCTTCACAGCAGAAGATGCAGACAACTCTTTTTCCAGAGTAACAATGGCAGTTCCTGCTATAGAAACCTAACCAAGCCAAGAAGAATAAAGTTACAAAATTTACAAATAACATTAATTGTTTTAATGACTGGTCACATGACAGGGTGGATTGGATTATTAGGTTAGCTGAATTAGATGGTCTTTTTGGAAAACATTGTACGAGAATGAAAATAAAAATGAACAACAGGGGGAAAGGATCTCATGGTTTAGAACAAACCAAACAGGTAACAGTGAAAGGCAGATCCAAACAGACTCCTACAAACATGAAGGGTTAGGTTTCAAGATCTTCAGTTAATTCGCTACCACTGTTAAAAATTAAATTATTAGTATAAATGATGAAGATTAACAAAATGTACTTGTGAGAAGGTAAAACAAATGACAAATAAATAAATCTAAAATGCAATGTGGCCCAGAATTTGCTGTGTGCAATATCTCGTAGTATGCCCCATATATTTATTTTTTGCCAACCCTTCAGCCCAAAAATATTTTTCGCTACAAAGTGCTCGAAATGCAAAGTGATAATGGCGGGATGATGTCAACACGCATCGAGGAGCTTACTGAAGGACAGGACCAACATTCTATTTCCTCAACCAATGGGAGAAAGAAACAAAGCTCATGGTGGAAAAGGAATTAGATTGAATTACAATCAAATTAGCTACAGAAAGAAAAATAGAGAGAAACATTGGATTGAGAGAGAGAGAGAAAATGCAGGAATGAGTCTGCAAAGTTTCAATTGCTCCTTTTCTGGCCTGAAAATGTTGAGTTGCATTGCAGGAAATTAAATGACGAAATGGAAAAGGGTCCTTACATCATTAAATGTCAGCCCTAACATCATGCAGTGAATATAAATGGCTTAATAGTGCAAATAATGCAGAACCTTCCAGAAACTCAGGGGGAGATTGATGGAGTAGATCCCATTTACACAAGGCTAATGGTTGAGCAAATGCAAATTGTTCAACAATTTGTGGTGATGCACAACTTGCTAGCTCTTCCCCACCACCAATAACACACTAAATTAATAAGTGTGAGCACATTAAAATTGCCTTAACTTTCCAAGCAAATTCTGGGCCAACATTGAAAAAGTTTTTTTCAGTCATTCATAAACTTTAAAAATGATTATACTATATGGCAAGGTAATAGGAAACTTGAATATAAGTTGTTTAATACTTGTCAAAAATAGCTTGAGGTATGATATCTGCCATCTCAGTTAAATTTGACTCTGCATGCTCCCTTATTAATTATAATATCTGTAACTGATTTCTAAAATGTCTCAAGTGGTTGGATTATAAAAAATGTTTTCCATAATGTAAATGACAACAATATCCACTATTTATGTTTTATCATGACATATAATCTCACCAATCTAGCTCTAAGAACAGTGGGGTAGACATTAGCGGCGAAAAACAAGCACAAAGACTAACTTCAAGAACAAATCCAACACCCAAGATATGCCTGAAAGACAAATGCCATAATACTGTGTTGGACCTTAATCATAAGGACAATGCCTAAGACAATGATTAGGCCCCTTAAATATATAAATGAGGGGTCAAACACCTGTTTTGGGTCTGTCTTGGAAATTGTGTGAAGTTGGAGCTAAGCCTGCATCACACTGGACTCTCCCACCCCCTCCCCTCAAAAAATGTATTTTTCAAATGAAATGCAAAATGAGTTCCTGTGGAACTTAACAGTGCAAGCAATTGTGCCCCCTCCTTTACTGTCACTCTAACCCTCCTTCCCAGCCACCTCATTCCACCTTCGTCAAGACTTACTATCTATTTAAAAATGGGGTAAGCTACCTGCGGAGGCAGCTAAGAGCCAACAATTTTCCTAGATAACATTACTGATTTCCAAGGTCTAATTTGGGACCTCTCTTTCAGGCCTGAAATTGGATCTAATGGAATTTCCACTTTAGTGTTACCAATATGTGCGTCAATCGTTACCAATGTCAATATCCACTTCAATATCCAGGCTTATTCCATTAGAAGACATTGTACTTAGTTATAAATTTGTCTCAATGCATGCCCGGTACATCCACTGACCTTTCTTACATGATGGGAATTACAAGTACTTTAGAGAAGTATTTCCCTTAAACAAAATACATGGATTTTACATTCCCAATTTCTGTAGCTATATATAGTTCTCCTTTATTATCAAGTACCTCATTTTATAGTCCTGTCTATTTAAGATTAATGTCATAAAAGTTTTATTTGCCTGCCGCACAGAATTTTCACCCTTACCTCTTGGGTCGGTTCTGGTTTGGCTACAGTGATTTTTGAAACAGAGAAGTGAGGAATTGCACTGGAAAGTTTGTGGTCCAGATGTACTGCAGATTCTGACGCTCTTTCAATCTGTAACAACCAACAAAACCTTCATTGTTATGTTTAATTCAGAGCGCAATGATAAATTGAAAAATAAAATTGAGAAAATGTTTTTCACAGTTAACATGAATAACAGAATCTTTGTGAATGTTAACTTGTTGTTTTATGAGTTAAATGATGTCTAACCTGTGAAATGTGTTGCTCGCCATAGGAAATGTGTGTTTCAGTTGGCACAATAACTGTCGCTTTTCTGACAGTTGTGGTGACAACTTGTTGTTCAACAGGGGCTGTTCGTTTTTCAGCAGAAAACTCAGTGGTACTTTGATATCCACCACGCTGTGCATAATCATATTCCATTGATGTCTCTTCTGAATGCACTCCTTCAGCATACAAAGGATGTCGAGTACGTGCTTGATCCACAGCAGCTAATACTTTAGCCACAGCTTCAGCCTTTTTGCCAACTTCAATCTGCAGACAACAAGGGATAAGTCTGCGAGAGCATTCGTAGTCTAATCTTAAATTTCACAACATTAACTATGACCTTCAAAAGCAATACCATCTTGGGCTTCGACTGGTATATCATATTGAGATTTGAAAACAGATTTCTTGTCGACAATTTTCTGGAAGTTTATTTTGTTTTAAAGATACTGTTATTTTCAAAAACTGACTCATTTGTTAATCAAAAGGAACATAGTAACTAGGACATTTTTAAAAATAGGGAACTTTTAGTTTCCAACTTTAATTATCAATGAGTAAAGATTTAATTTACAAAATAAATTGGCATTGCTTTTGACAATAAAAATGCACACTACACTGAATTTATAACAAATACATTTAAGCAAACCATCTAAAATTAGATGACATGTGCATGCAAGGTGGTGCACACTTCACAGAAATGTAGTGATGAAACTAAGAGATATCAGAAAAAGGGAGTAAGTGTGAAACTAAGGGACAAGTGAGAAATGGCAAATCCAAAGGATATAAGTACAAAGAAATTCTAGTGAAACTAAATGAAACCACTACAGGAAAGAAGTGGCAAAACTAAAAGGTATAAAAAAATATTTAATTGTTACATGAGAATTTCACAGTGATTTATTATGAGTGAAAAAGGTTACATGTTTATAACAAATATGTGAATTAAAAGTTATTTTTCATTGTGATTCAATCTACCTGATCCTCAATCAGTTCTGCTTGTACTGTGAACACATGTTTCTCTGATGCGCTTCTTTCTGCAGTTACAGTAACTGGTTTGCGTACTCTTGCTTGGTCAACAGCGGCTACTACAGTTGCAACAGCTGCTGTTTTTTCTATGTCATGCTCTGTCTGAATTTGTTGCAGCAAAAATAGATGGATTTTGTTATATATGCCATATATTAAAATATAATTTTTTTAAATGGTTTCAACATGAATCTGTACTGGAGTAATATTCAATATGCAGGTTGCAAATGCATACATTTGAAAAGCATAAACAAAACAAATTTGATTATTAAATCTATACAGATATAAAGCATGTGTCCTCTACATCCAAGCGAGAAGTTGGTTTATTTTGCGTAGATCTATCTTAATCCACTTGCACTGTGTACTAAAAATTTATTGCCCTTAATATATTTGTGTCCTAGATTTTCACACATAACCAAAAGACTGATGTGAATTAATAACAATGTTTTCTTTCTGGCAGAAGTTGATCATCAGAAATAGAAAATTTGCCTTACCTCTTTGCCAGCAGCAACACTGGTCATCCCAGCAGCTGCAGCACTTCCTTCAACCGTGGTAACTCTAGCAGCACCAGCAACACCTGCACCTCCTTCCACTGTGGTAACCCTGGTCAATCGCTCAACTGTGGTAATTCGAGGAGCACCAATAGTTTGTTCAATTGTAGTTATTCTAGCAGTACCAGCAGCACCGGCATCACGTTCAACTGTGGTAACTTCAGCAGCTCCAGCAGCACTGACACCTCGTTCAACTGTGGTAACTCTAGCAGCTCCAGCAGCTCCAGCAGCACTGACACCTCGTTCAACTGTGGTAACTCTAGCAGCTCCAGCAGCACTGACACCTCGTTCAACTGTGGTAACTCTAGCAGCTCCAGCAGCTCCAGCAGCACTGACACCTCGTTCAACTGTGGTAACTCTAGCAGCTCCAGCAGCTCCAGCAGCACTGGCACCTCGTTCAACTGTGGTAACTCTAGCAGCTCCAGCAGCACTGACACCTCGTTCAACTGTGGTAATTCTAGCAGTTCCAGCAGCTCCAGCAGTTCCAGCAGCACTAACACCTCGTTCAACTGTGATAACTCCAGCAGCTCCAGCAGCACTGACACCTCGTTCAACTGTGGTAATTCTAGCAGCTCCAGCAGCTCCAGCAGCACTGACACCTCGTTCAATTGTGGTAACTCTAGCAGCTCCAGCAGCTCCAGCAGCACTGACACCTCGTTCAATTGTGGTAACTCTAGCAGCTCCAGCAGCTTCAGCAGCACCAACAGCTCCAGTGATTGTCATCTGTCCGTGGATTCCATATCTCTTTTCCCATTTTTCTTCTCTATGAATCTGTGTGGTACTTGTGGTAAATTTGCTTTGTCCCTTTTGTGCTTCAATTACTGAAACATAACCTTCCTGCTTCCAAGGAGGTATAACTTCTGAAGCAACAACTGTTGTCTGACATTTGCGAGTAAGAACTGGAGATCTGACAGATCTGATAGGTGAAGTTGAGAGTCTTCCAGCTGGAGACACGGATCTGTATTTTTTAAAAGAACAGCATTCGAATGTAATAATTACTGCAATGGTGGTTCAATGGTACAATTCTCACTTTCAAAGTGGCAAACCTGCTTTTGATCATAGCATTTTGAGAAATTATTTTTTCCTTGCAAAGAAGAAGATCTTGCTGTGTTTAGCAAACGGAAGAAAACATAGAACGGAATTTTACAGCTCTGTGGTGGTGGGGAGGGAGCCTTAAAATGTGGCAAGTCCACTGACTTCAGAGGGACCGGAAAATCCTGCCAGTGGGAGGAGCCATAAAATTCAGCCCATAAACTCAAAGAAGGAATTTTGTGTAGAAACTAGTGCAGACCCATCTGGAGTAATATGTACCATTCTGTTCATCATGCTACCGAGACTTTGAAGAGAGTAAAGTGAGGGAAACCTAAACGCATACCAGGAATTATGCATTTGAGCTAAAGATAGGTTTACAGCGGTAAGAATATTTACATTATTAATGTAAGAGTAATGAAGAGAAGTGGCTCAGGAGAGACTTCATTGATATTTTCAAGATTCTAATGCTATGATTATAATTACTGAACTTAGTTTTTTGGATGACTTCATCACATGCTATAACCAGGGTCATGAGTTGAAACGCAAAAGACAAACGATAAACAGGTATTTCAGATTATTTACTTCACCCGGGCAGTTTTAAAATTTGGCACTGGGCAGATGGACCGCAGTGTCCTTTTCTAATCCTAATCAATTCTGCTGCTCGTATCACTCTAAAATAGTTGCCATTCCAATATATTGCCAATTTTCTTTGCAAACTAAAATATAACTTCTTAAATTTGAAACTGGATTCAGCTGAATTCAATTTGGGAACAATTTGCATCCAAGCAACTGAAGGATTTCAAGCTGAATGCCCTAGATAGCACCATGAACTTCAAGCTTTGGCCAGCAGGTTGATTCTTGTGTAAACGTAAGTTTAACTCCATGCTTCAACTTTGATTGGAACCCAAAGGGATTGTTTGATGAATTCCATCATTCATTCAGAAATTCAGAGAGCTTTTGATGGTTACACTATTGTTCCACATAACAATAATGAATTATCAGATATGAGCAATAAAATTTCCCTTACCTCACAGGTGAAGGTGCTGGGGCCCTCACATGACGAACAGGAGATGGGGATTGTTGGCGAGTCACTTTGCCAGTCGTAGGTGGCGGAGTTGGTGACCTGGACATTGGTTTTGGTGGGATGCGTGGTGGCGTCTTATGATGCAAATGCTGCACCGCAGTTCTGCCATCAATAATCATTTCAGTTGCTGAAGATCTGGCCTCATAGTGAGCTTCCATTTTCTAGAATAACAATAAAAATAAATTGAAATTGTCAGATTATAACAAATAAATTACAGTAAAATGAAATTCAGAGTGAACATCAAGACCAAGATACCTTTTCAACTTGCATTTTTCTTGCCTGGGAAATTTCAGTAGAAGCAATAATCGTTTTTGTCTTTTTAGCAGGTACCACTTCATCATCAGCTGTAGAAAAGAACCATAGAAAATATAGAAACGATGAGCAGGAGAAGGCCATTCGGCCCTTCAAGATGAAAATGAAATATGATAATGAAAGTGTTGCAATTAATTTTGGAAATGTACATGGTGGTGGCACAGTGGTTAGCATTGCTGCCTCACGGAGCCGAGGACTTGGGTTCGACCCCAACCCCGGGTCACTGTCCATGTGGAGTTTGCACATTCCCCCCATATCTATGTGAGTCTCACACCCGCAACCCAAAGATGTGCATGGTACGTGGATTGGCCACGCTAAATTGCCCCTTTATTGGAATTTCTTTTTTAAAGGAATTGAACAAGGTATTGTTTCAATGTGTGCAAATAAAACCATCAAACAAATACCTTGGATACGGAGCTCGGCGGTAGAGGTGGCACGTCCAACACTGTTTGTGGCAGTCACGGAGAAGGTTCCAGAATCCTCTGCATAAACTTCAGTAATTATTAAACTGTACAAGTCGCCATCTTGTACAATCTGGAAGTCGGGAGAACTCTGGATTTCTGCTCCTTCCCTGTAGAACTTCACCACAGGTGTAGGGATTCCAGTTACACGAACGTCCAGTCTAACTTTGGATCCTTGTCTCGCAGTCATGCTTTGTAGTCTTTGTATAAAGTTGGGAGGTGCTGTCTCTGCTAAAATATGTGAAATACATTTCTCAATTTAAATTCTCAGGTGTCTTGGATTATGTTATTATGTAGCAATCTAATTTATCTAAATGACAAACACATCACGCTTTAAATCTGTCACTACCACAACAGCTGATTGTTTTCAGATTGAACTTTGTGAAGAATGTAAGAAAGTCATATTTTATATTTTTTGCAGTAATGTTATTAAAACCTGGGTTAAGATGCATACAGACAGTATAACTGCTAGAACGGTGATTCAGGTGTCATATAAGTGAGGTAATCATTTATTTTCAGGTAAAGGGTTCTGCTAATAGATCTTGAGAACCATATATTTGTTTACATAAAGCTAGCTGATGGAATATAGATTTGAAGGGCCCCTGAGGTGTCGATAATTTATGAGGGGTATTGGGTATTGTGTTTGGTCCTGGTAAACAAGTCAAGGGACATCTTCTAAGAAGAGACAAACAAATGCCTTCTACTTTGGGCACAGATGATTTAGTTAATGGGAGGAGCCAGGTCTGTCTGAAGAGTCAGTATGTCCCAGAACTTTAATCTGAACTGAGTTGTTTCAGTTGGACCTGAAGGGTCTCTCTCCAAAGATTCTTCACAGAGAAAAGCAAGTAAAACCCTGGTTGTTAACTTTACTCATGAGTGGTATTTAATTTATATTGGTGCGCTTAATTGGAATATAGAGGCAGGTTCCCCGAAGTTAAGCTTTCTTCTTTTACTTAAGAACTGTTGTAATTGTTAATTGTAAACCTATTTCGTTGTTGTCAACGTGGTTAATTTTGTGCTTAAATTAAAGTTTGTTTTAACATAAGGGATACTATTGGTCAGAGTTAGCACTCCTGTAGTGCAGTAACATTTCCTCACAGTTTCAAAATTGAAAAAGCTGAGTTCCCGCTCGTGATCCTAACAATTTGCTTTGCCTTTTGCCCTGAAATAGTGTTTTTACTATTATCCCATCCAATGTTCCCCCTCTGTGCTTCTCGGGGCTCCCTATTCATGCAGTTCCATGGGGGTGGGGGGGGGGGGGGGGTGTCCGGGAATGATTGTGGGGATAACTCATTTTCTGCAGTGAAGTAGTTTGGATATTTTCTGTTTGTTACAGTAACTTTCCAATTGTAATTTCTATATAGAAATGAAATCATGCAGACTCTAGTTCAGGCCAGTTATCTGTACTATCAGTTTACAACACTAATAATGAAGGTAAAAAATATGTCCTTTATCTCTACTTGGTTAACAGCAACACAGAAAATCAACTTGTTCGGTTTTACTTTTATTGCTTTTTTGAACGCAAGTTGAAGGGTGTTAGAGGCTAGCGAATAGAGATTGGTAATTTTCCAAATGATGCTCCAAGAGAGCATAATCTACTGAGGGTACATAATGGGAATTCAGTTGACAATTTCCATGATTTTCCATCCATTAATACCAATATATAAAACATTTCAACGGATACACAAGTTATAATTTTCCAATATTTTCCTACATTCTAGAATGATTCTCAGCAGACTGGAAGTTAGCAAATGTAACTACTATTTAAGAAAGGAGAGATAGATAAAACAGGGAACCACAGGCCGGTTAGCCTGACATCAGTTGTTGTGAAAATGCTGGAACCAGTGCTTGGCCCCAACTACTTACAATCCATAGTAATAACTTCGGCAAAAAGATCAGGAGTAATATATCTAAGTTTGCTGACATTACAAAACTCGGTGGAAATGTAGGTTGTGAAAATTAAATGAAAATTGCTTATTGTCACAAGTAGGCTTCAATGAAGTTACTGTGAAAAGCCCCTAGTCGCCACATTCCGGCGCCTGTTCGGGGAGGCTGGTACGGGAATTGAACCGTGCTGCTGGCCTGCTTGGTCTGCTTTAAAAGCCAGCGATTTAGCCCAGTGTGCTAAACCAGCCCCTCAGGACACAAAGGAGCTGCTAAGAGATATCAGATGAGATCTTTCAGCTGTTCACGCTGGTAGGATCTTTCAGACCCTCTGGCAGCCCACCCGTACCAAGGCGCACCCTCACCGGGAGGCGTGGGGTGGATTCAACTGGAAATCACATTGACAGTGGTGGGACCAGAAGATCCCGCTGATGTCTAATGGCAGGCTGCCTCCAGCCATCAAGAAACATATGGCAGAGAGGCCAGAGAATCTTGCTCCACACATAGGTTAAGAGAGTGGGCATCAAGATGGCAGATAGAGTGTAATGTGGGGAAATATAAGGCTATCCATGGTGGTAGGAGAATATAAAAACAGACTCTTCTTTTAAACTTTCAAATGTTGAGACTCAGCGGGTTGATTTGAGGGGCAATCATGAAGTGAAGCAGATGCACGAATGAAAATGTAGCCAATTGAAAAGGAGATCAAGACCATGATGTTTGTTCGACCAGTTCCTTGACAATACTGAAATGTATAACGTAAAGATAGCGCGTATGGGGAACTGAAAGTCTCAACTATGTACTGGACTCACTTAATAATTGTATTCACATGCAGCCCTACCACACCTTCCCCAATGCTCCAGGGTTCTTCAAATAGGATGTAATACTTGAAATACGTTTGTTATAGTTATTCAGATGAATGCAGCTGTCGTTTTGAACACAGTAATCTATCACAAAGCAGCAATGAAAGCATAAGCATTTTATTTTGATGAGGAAGGTGCAATAGCATGCATGATATCTACACAGTGGGAATGAGTATCTTGCCTGTGGTTTTGCAAGAGTATGAGCTCCCCCACTAGGGATGGGGAATCTCTAATAACCTTTGACTAAAAGGTCGGCCAGTAAGGCACCAACCAGAACAGGAACCCAGTAGAGGTCTATCAGGCAGTGTATATATTGTGTTGTAAATAAAACTATATTTCTTTATTTTACTCATTATGGACTTCCCGTGTCCTAATTAAACTGACAATGTGGATGGGATCTTCCTCTGGGACACAGGGTCATTGTTCCAGCGAAGGACCAAACTATCATGTTGAAGAACCTTCATAATGGGCACCCGAGTGCCCAAAATGAAGATGCTGGCGAGAATCTGTGTCTGGTGGCCAGGTTTGGACACGGATATCAAGACGTTGACCCCACAATGCTCTATTTGTCAGGAGCACCAGAATCTCCCCGGGGCAGCACCCCTACACCCTTGGGAGTAGCCGGGACGCCCTTGGGCTCACGTACCTGCTGGTTTTTCCAGTCCCGCTGAGTCTCAATATTTGAAAGTTTTTTGTCCTGCTAGACGCCCGCTCAAAGTGGTTGGAGGTCCACTAGATCACCTCCCGGGAGACCACCAAGTGATTGCGCATTTCTTTTTCCACCCATGGAATGCCTGAGGTGATTGTGATGGATAACGGTGCCTCCTTCACGAGTGTAGAGTTTGCCGCTTTTGTGAAAAACAATGGGATTTGCCACGTCCACACTGCCCCATACCATCTGACAGTGAATGGTATGGCAGAGAAGAGCGTACAGACAGTAACACAGGGGCTAAAGAAACAGACTTTGGACTCGATGGACACCAGGCTCGCAAGATTTTTATTCTTTACAGGACTCTGCTGCATGCGGTAACTGGGGTGGTCCCTGCTGATATGTTAATGGATCGTAGGCTTCGTGCGTGACTGAGGTTGATTATCCCAGACATTGGCGCAAAGGTGCACCATTGCTAAGATTTACAAGAGCGTTGCCGATTCCACGTTGACCTCTTTGACACTTTGCATCTGACGATGCGCTGTTCGTTCAGAACTTCAACGACGATGCTCGCTGGCTGGCTGGGCATGTTGTCCGCCAAGGACCAGTCTCTTACCGGGTTCGGGTCAGGGGGCAATTAATGCAACAGCATTTGGATCACATACACTCACGGAGGTTAATCCCATGTGAGGTTCCTCGAAAGAAACCTGTCCTGCATCTCTATTAACCTTTGTATAAAAATTCAGCCAGTAAGGCACTAACCAGAACAAGAACCCAGTAGGGGTCTACCGGGCAGAGTATATATTGTATTGTAAATTAAACTACGTTTCTTTATTTTACTCGATGTGGACTCCCCATGTCCTTATTAAAGAAAGTTCTTTAATATTTTTATTACCATCTGGAGAAGGCCCCATTTTAATATCTGGCCTAAATAAAGGCACCTCTAATAATTCCACACTCCCCATAAGAGTGCAATGAATGAGTCAAAATTATTTTTCAAATGATCCTCTGTTAACTTTAAATCCGATTCTCTTTTAATTTATAACCAATTAACATCTGGTCTGCAATGCATTTGAAAATAGAAATCAGAATCCAGCATAGAGTCAGAAGTATCTAATGGATATTATATAAGTTTGTGAATTATGATGCAATGTCCCACTCAATTCTAACCTCATTCCCAATCTCATAAGCAGACTCTGAGAACTCAGTATTTGTATTAGTCCTACGGCGCAGATGCACCCATTTGGTCATGCTCATACTTCGACTTGTTTTACTGAGTTTGCAGCCCAAAGTGGCAAACTATGTGCTTAAATAAATGAATGCGTTATGGGGTGATGTAGGTTTAGCCAGAGACAGAGGCAAAAGGCCTGTTGTTGGATTTGGGACACTCACCCCTCCAATGGAGCACATAGGAACCCCAAAGGAGAAGGGACTTTAAGCAGTCAGGTGTCACTTCATGCTGCTGAGGTTTGCTGGGCAGGTGGGGGGGGGGGGGGAGCGGAGGGGGGAAGGGTTAAAGAAACGGAGAGCCTGGTCCCACATATGGACTCACACTCCAACTTCTAATGGTAGGGGCGGGGGTGGGGGGGGGGGGGGGTGATGACTGTGCTTTCCAAGAGGGATATCACATTGGCCCTCACTGGATGGGTCGGAATGAGACTAATGACCTTCCAAGAGAGACCCCTCCCCCTCCTCATTGATGAGAGCTTTCTGAGCATCCCAGTTTTCCAGAGGGACCTTAAACCATACCTCTCATTAGTCCATGCAACTGGGCCAAAAGCATATCTGAAAATAGCCTGTTCTTTAGGTGTCCTTAGTATACAGGACATTGGTCACTGAAATTAGGCCTTCTTGCATCCAAATTGGGCAGTGATATAGCTTTGTAATAAGTTATGACCCGTTGAAGATGTCTTAAGCCACAAATGAGCTTTATAAGACAGTGAATTTATATTGGCTTTTTAAATAAAGATATGGTTTGCTGTATTTATACTAAATTGCTTGATTTTTAAGAGTTTGTTTCATGAGATGAGGAGGTTGGCATTACAGACAAAGTGTGGGGCAGAATATTTGGGTCCTGCCAAAGTTGGGAAGTAGGCAGACGGGGCCCAAAGATACCGGCACTGGAGTTTCCAACCACCTATTCCAGGCGCCAGCCATTTGGGAGGTGGCGAATTCAGGGCTCAGCACAGACACCTGCCTCCAGAAGGTGGGTAGCCAGTGAGACTCATTAAGAGCCTTTTTAAGGGGGACGACTGAGATTTTTCTGTCAACCTCCAGATTCTCAACATGGCTGTGGACAGTTTAATTGCCTGGAGACAGGCATTCAGTGGTCCGCCAGATATCAAAACCCCCGAGGGAGAGTGTAGTACTTTTAACCAATTTAAAACATGTATTTTCAGTCTATCATGAAGTCAGGCAAAAACTCAACAACCTCCATGGCGGCTGTGCGGGCCTTCCATGTGCTTTATTTATGATGTGGCGGTGGGTGGGCACAATAAGAAGTATTACAATACCAGGTTAAAGTCCAACAGGTTTGTTTCGAATCACTAGCTTTTGGAGTGGAAACATACCTGTTGGACTTTAACCTGGTGTTGTAAGACTTCTTACTGTACTTTATTTGATGAGGGATTTGCCGGATATTTTCACTGGTCTCCGTCTCCCTAGCCCCTCCCCCGCAGATCGCTCCCTGGACGGGTTACCTGTCACCAGCAGCTCGGCAGTACTGGTCGCTTGTCCTGATCCATTGGTGGCTCGCACAGAGAACCTGCCGCTGTGCGCGGGCGTCACACGAGAAATTGTCAGCTTGGCGCGGCCGTCGCTGAAGGAAATCTCGGCGCCCGGGAGAGCAGCAGCGGAGAGAACCTGGCCATCCCTGAACCAGCTCACCTCAGGAACTGGCAAACCTGACAAAACACAAGAGTACAAAACAGGGTTCCAGAAAAACGAATACAACTCACACAGAGGGAGACATGCACATATCACTGCAACCAAGATAAAGAAAGTCTTTTAAAAAAATCAAACAGACACGTGTATATTGAACAACGAAGGCGACTGCCTGATTAATTCACTCTCGAGAACCGGGATGTTTAATCTCTGCCGGCTGTCCTTGTACCTGTTTGAGTTGAGGTGACATTTAGAAAATTGACTTACCACTAATATGCGCTTCAAAGAGTGCGGCACTACCCTCCAGTGCCACAACACTCTGAAGCGGGTGTAAAAAAGTCGGAGCTTGTGTTGCCATTTTTGTAGGCACTCTTTAAAACAAAAGAGAGAAAAATTGATGGTTAGTAACGGGCTTCCTTGGCCATTATTTCGAAGAATGAAACGAATAAACATTTTTTTCCCCCGAAGTCATAGCTTCGTATCTGACTGACACGGGCTGTTCGTTAAGATCGTCAGTGGCCAGAACCCAACTTAATTTGAACGCTGCCGTACATGAGCCATTCATTTCAGAATAATACATCATTTACGGGCCAGGATTATTTTTGTGTATCTCTGCAATTTGCTGTTATGCTCAGTTTAACCTTACGGAGCTTGATTAAACTCGCATGTATTTTCTAATGTCGATTCAGTGACTACAGCAATATCCATTTAAAAATATTTGGACTGTGAATCAACTCAGTGCAACTCCACTGATAACCTGACTTAACTTCTCATGACATTCCTATCAACTGCGGTGGAATGTTTTAAAAGATAGCTAAATAAGTAGCAGTGAGGTGCTGAGCACTCCTTGTGTACTAGATCACGATGCTCCCTTGTAAAATAATTGTTTCAATAAACTATTTCTTGGATTAAAGTGAACAAATTAATACTTTAAGCAAATTATGTTTCAGTTGTTGAAAATATTTTGTTGTTCCACTTCGACCTACATTTTTATAACCTTAGATCTGATCTGACGAAACAAATATGTAAATCTGATCTTGAAGTTGAAAAAGAACACAATTACACCCACATATTCGTTTAAATAAAAAATTAAAAACCAATGATGCAAATAGACATGAAAGAACACATGGAAAAAATACTTTTTATTCAGAATAAATATTTAGTGAAAAGTAAATTAATTTGCAACAATTTATAAATATAATTCTGAGTTTCTTTAAGTAAGGATTAACCATGCAGCTGGCACAGAAAAGGGATGTTCTAAATTTAGCTAGGTGACTTTGATTGACAGTGGACAAGTGTGACATAGCTCGTGGTGCAATTAATAGCTCAGTGCTGATTCCCTTAAAAAGACATCACTGCTTAGCTGATACCAAATGCATAAAATCAGTCCTATTTTTAGCAGTTCTTAATTTATCTGTCAATAGCATAACCTTGAACATTTTTGATTACAGTCCGAATATTTTTTTAAAATCTAGATTTAAACTACTGAATACAATTTGTCTTCATATATATTATTGTTCAACAATTCATTTCACGCTCAGAGTTTCATTGTCCAGACTTACAAATGATTTAATAAGGTAGAGATAAATATATCTTAAAAGTTGGTTTTCTCAAACCTTTACTCAAAAAAGTATTTATTGCATAATATACAAATTCACCTGAGTTCATTTTATTACCATGAAAACAAAATGCTGTTTTAGAAGAAATACTGGTTTACTAACCTGAATTGTCAAGAGTGCCTAACTTATAGGGCTAAGCCCAAAGGTTTTAAAGCTTCGGAAACCACCTCCTTATTCAGAATTTTGCCAACAATCCACTGAGAGAATGGAGCTTGCCTCTTACGAAAAGGAAACAAAACTACCCGGAGGTTCCATGCAATCCCTACACCCGAGGCAAGGCTGGGAATGCCTGAACCGCTCAGAAGTGCTAACATGGTGGTTTTACCTTATATACCACAACTCTGTTGAAAGTATGCAGCATCATTTCTTAGACACTTCTGATTGGCCATTACAGCAAGGCATCATGGGATAATGAAACCATTTTAGGCAAGCCAACACTGTCTGTCACTTTGCATTTATGCAGACTGTGCTAATTTTGGCACATTAGATCGGAGTGTTATCCAATGCCCGTGGTCACAATTCTTAAATTTAATTCAAATACGGTCATCACTTTTATTTTCTCATTTTCCTGATCTTTACTTTTGTGTATTCCCATTATCACTAAACTGGTAAAGAATTAAACCCTTACCAACCGTGCATGACTGAAAGCATCAATCATTGCTGACACATTGATACTAACAACTGCTTCTGTCAATCACTAAATCAGATGAACAGACTCTGCACTCCAAAATAACTGTTGATAAATAGTTATCCCTCTAACACAGAAATTCCCATTTTAACATAGAACTTCACATTTGCTTCATATTGCTGGTACTACTGCAAAAGTTCAAATAAAAGCTATTAGAATTTGCATTCAAAATGCATGAGGATGTGTAATTCAATCTGATTGTAAAAAAGGACTGAATGTAGTCTATGTTTCCTTGCGCAATGGATTTTTATACAAAAGTTATCGTAAAAAGATTGAACAAAATAAAGAAAATGCACATAGTTCTACAGTATTTCAGTTAGTTATATATCATGTGGTCATATAGTCATAGTTATGCTGCAGAATTTCAAAGAAAATACTTTATATTAACATTTTGTAGAAACACTCTTTGGCATCGATCTACCATGTGGAGGTCAATAGTTGGAAATCAATAAGGAAATGTGGAATGCTAAAAAATGAAGTACTTTTCAGATGATAAGGGAACCCAATGTTGTGTATAAGAATATAAAACAGCCTAGAATAAGAAAAGGTTGTTTTGTGCAGCAAGCCTATTTATTTCACAGTACAATTTTTACCCATTAAGGATACTAAACAATAATTTAAACAATCAGCATAATAATAATACCTTATTGTCACAAGTAGGCTTCAGTGAAGTTACTGTCAAAAGCCCCTAGTCGTCACATTCCGGCGCCTGTTCGGGGAGGCCGGTACGGGAATTGAACCTGCGCTGCTGCCTTGTTCTGCATTACGAACCAGCTGTTTAGCCCACTGTGCTAAACCATTCAGAATAGACATTCTGAAGAATTTCTCCTTGATGTCCAATAATATTTCAGCAAAATTTCAAAATATTTAACTATCTTAATAAATAGTTCTAATATTCAAAGCTCCCTATGATCTTAGTAAAGTAGAATACTAAAGCATGGATTTTATGATAGTAATGAAATTGTCTGTGTTTACCATTATTATGCCTCCAAATGTGACAGCAATATTTGGAGTCTACAGACAGCATGTTAAGCATGGAAATACAAAGGTTGTTGCCAGTGACTCTATGGTTCTCCATAGGGTGCACTTTTCAAGTGCCCATAAATGGGAATAAATTAGAACTTATTGAACTAATAAGAACTTCCCATGTTGCACTGTGATATCACTGTTAAAAAATACTTTGAACAACATATATCTTGTTAATGAGGAATAACTGGAGTTTTAATGTACTAAATCATAACTACTGCTGAAGTATCTCTCTGGCCCTGGAATATTTAATATTCAAAAAGGGAGGTAGAGAGAAAGCAGGGAATTATAGACCAATAAGCCCAACATCGGTAGTGGGGAAATTCTTGAATCCATTATCAAGGACTTTATAGCGGATCATTTAGAAAGCAGTCAGGATCAGTCAGAGTCAGCATAGATTTATGAAGGGGAAATCATGCTTGACAAATCTGTTGGAATTCTTTGAAGATGTAACCAGTACAGTTGACAAGGGGGAGCCAGTCGATGTGGTATATTTGGACTTTCAGAAGGCATTTGACAAAGTCCCGCTTAAGAAATTATTGTGCAAAATTAAAGCGCATGGGATTGGGGGAAGTGTATTGAGGTGGATAGAGAGGATAAAAAACTGGTTGGCAGAGAGGAAACAAAGAGTAGGAATTAATGGGTCCTTTTCAAATTGGCAGGCAGTAACTAGTGGGGTGCCACAGGAATCGGTGCTGGGACCCCCAGCTATTCACAATATATATTAATGATTTGGATGAGGGAACAAAATGTAACATCTCAAAGTTGGCAGACGATACCAAGTTGGGTGGGAGGATGAACTGTGATAAGGATGCAGGGATCCTACAGCATGATCTGAATAGGTTGGGCGAGGGGGCAAAGCAATGGCAGATGCAGTATAAGTTGGATAAGCGTGAGGTTATTCACTTTAGAAGCAAAAGCAGGAAGGTAGATTACTACCTGAATGGTTGTAAATTGGGAGAGGGGGGTGTGCAGCGGGACCTGGGTGTCCTTGTGCACCAGTCACTGAAGGTAAGCATGCTGGTGCAGCAGGAGGTTTAGAAGGCTAATGGTATGTTGGCCTTTATTGCGAGAGGTTTCGAGTACAGAATCAGAAATGTGTTGCTGCAATTATACAGGGCCCTGGTGATGCCACACCAAGAATATTGTGTGCAGTTTTGGTCTCCTTTTCTGAGGAAGAATGTTCTTGCTCTTGAGGGAGTGCAGCAAAAGTTTACCAGACTGATTCCAGGGATGGCAGGACTGTCATATGAGGAGTGATTGACTAGGTTGGTATTGTTCTCGCTGAAGTTCAGAAGAATGATGGGGGATCTCATAGAGACTTATAAAATTCTAACAGGAATAGACAGGATAGATGCAGGGAAGATGTTCCCAATAACAGGTGTGTCCTGAACCAGGGGTCACAGTCTGCGGATTCAGGGTAAACCATTTTGGACAGAGATGAGGAGATATTTCTTCACCCAAAGAGTGGCGAGTCTGTGGAATTCATTACCACAGGAAGTAGTTGATGCTAAAACATTGAATATATTCAAGCGGCACCTAGATATAGCGTTGGGGAGAATGGGATCAAAGGCAATGGTGAGAAAGCAGGGTTAGGCTATTGAGTTGGATAATCAGCCATGATCGTGATAAATGGCGGAGCAGGCTCGATGGGCCAAAAGGTCTCCTCCTGCTCCTTTCTTCAATGTATCTATATATGTATATTTGTGCAATATTAATTTTTTCCATGATTAAAATTCTTCAGTTTAATGTAATAAAATGGTTTGTTTATGATATTTCTGTATTCAATATCTATGCCCCAATTGCTAATTAATTATCTTTAAAAATATATAAAAAGTGCAGGATAATCAATTAATGTTTCTTTTTGCTTTGCTGTCTGTGACAATTCTTCAATATAATTGGCTGTATACCCTGCTTGTTGACATTACTGTTGTTGGATGCCTGGAAGTCCCCTTGATTTTGCATCAGATTCAAATGAACATCAGGAAAAGTGAGGGCAGCACGATAGCATAATGGTGAGCACTATGGCTTCACAGCGCCAAGGTCCCAGGTTTGATTCCCACTTGGGTCACTCTCTGTGCAGAGTCTGCACGTTCTCCCTGTGTCTGCGTGGGTTTCCTCCAGGTGCTACGCTTTACTCCCACAGTCCAAAGGTGTGCAGGTTAGGTGGATTGGCCATGCTAAATTGCCCTTAGGTTAGATGGGGTTGCAGGGTTACAGGGATAGGGTAGAGGGTGGGCTTAAGTAGGGATAAGCTTTGCAGCTGGAGGGATAAGCTTTGCAGCTGGAAGATGGCAAAAGCAATGGGCAGCAGATCCACACGAAGAGTGTGATGAAGAGAAGGAAGCAGAGATGGAGGACTGTGATCTGCAGACAGGCACTGGGGCCCACAACAAATTTATTCAGGAATATCTTCACTGAGACACCTACTCTTACCTCCCAAATTTCATCCAGTTCTCACCCACAGTACATTGGATTCTACAAAAATATCACATTCCCTATTCTCTTGCTGATCTAGAAAGTTATCCTACTATCCCAGCCAAACAACCTCCTCCCCAAACAACTCTGAAAGATCAAAGGAAGGAAAAATAGCATTTCAAAATGTGTTGAACTTCCACAGAAAACAGGCTTAATCTTGTTCTTATCTGTGTGTCACATAAGGGAATCCTTGATTCGCTAACATTATATTTTTACAGCAAAATATTGTTTTATACTACTGACAACTGTGATGTAAAGGGTTGATGCAGTGTCGCAAGCCACACAGGATGGCAATGATCCTCAAGGTACAGAAACCTCAAATGTAATCACAAGGTTTTCTTTAGTCTTCAGAAAGGACTGGAATTGCCATCTTTAAGAAATTACTACCTCATCATCACTCTCTGAAATTATTGCTGCTGAATAATATAGAAACATAGGAATTAGGAGCAGGTGGGCAATTCAGCCCTTCGAGCTTGCTCCACCATTCAATCAGATCATGGCTGATTTCTTCCTGGTCTCAAATCCACCTCCCTGCATGTTTGTCATATCTCTGTAACCTGTTTTTTAAAATCAGAAACATATCTATCTCCTTCTTGAAACCATTTAATAGCTCAGATTCCACCACACTATGGGACAGCGAGTTCCACAAATTCACCACCCTCTGCGAGAAGTAGTTCCTCCTCATCTCAGTTCTAAATCTACCACCTCTCAACCTTTATCCGTGACCTTTCATTCTAGATTGTTCTACAAAGGGGACGTTTGGTCTACATTTACTTTATCAATCCCTTTTAGTATCTTATATACCTTGATCAGATCTCCTCTCATCCTTCTAAACTCCAACGAGTATAAGCCCAAACTGTTTAAAACATTTTTTAAAAAAAATTTCCCAATTAAGGGGCAATTTAGCATGGCCAATCCACCTAGCCTGCACATCTTTGGGTTGTGGGGGCAAAACCCACGCAAACACGGGGAGAATGTGCAAACTCCACACGGACAGTGACTCAGAGCCAGGATCGAACCTGGGAGCTTGTCACTGTGAGGCAGCAATGCTAACCACTGAGCCACCGTGCTGCCCTAGCCCAAACTGTTTAATCTCTCCTCATACATCAACTCCTTCATCCCAGGAATCAATCTGGTGAATCTCCTCTGAACTGCCTCCAATGCCACCACATCCTTCATCAAATAAGGAGACCAAAACTGGACACAATACTTCAGATCTGGTCTCACCAACAACCTATACAATTGCAACAACATTTCTCTACTTTTATACTCCAGTCCTTTTGCAAGAAATGCTAACATTCCATTCGCCTTTTTAATTACACTCTGCACCTGCGATTTTCTATGATTCATGAACAAAAACACCCAAATCCCTCTGCCCAGACGCATTTTGAATTGGCCTTCCATTTAGATAATAATTTGCCCTTCTATTTTTTTGGCCAAAGTGGATAACCTCACACTTATCTATATCAAACTTCATCTGCCAAATTTTGGCCCATTCTCCTAGCCTATCTATATCCTTATGTAAAATATTTATCTCCTTTTCACTGCCTGCTTTCTCGCCTATTTTAGTATCATCCATAAATTTTGCTATGTTACAGTCTGTCCCTGCTTGCAGATCATTTATATAGATTGTGAACTATTGGGGTTGGTGGTTCAGCACACTACTATGAGTCAATAGTGTATCGCTAATGTGAGTAAAATCCACTGCACTGCCCTTTCCAAATGATTTTGTGTTTCCAGTGCAGCACAAGGGCATCCAAGGTCTCAGCGGCAGTGATCATTATAGAAAGTTATTCCATGATTGCTGCCTCATTGTTTGAGATATCCCTGCAGATGGTCATGAAAACATCACACATTCCACACAATCGATTGCAATACAGTGGCATTTAAGATGTTGATACTGTTGGGTACTGCTTGTAGCAAAAGTTAAATCTAATGTCTTGTGCACTTAATATTAAATAACATTTGAACGCAGGTCCAGTGGAATGTCAATCCCTTGAAACTACTGTGGGGATGTAGTATTGAACTCATAGCCTACTGCAGTCCATCATCTTCATCTCCTGCCCTCCACTAGCACCTCCTGATCTGTGAATATTTCTTCTCTTGGGGTCCTGTTCTCAAACTCACTAATTTCTGGTTCTGCACTATGAGCTGGGCTTACACTAGATGCAAGGGAAGTGCTTGATGAACCAAATGTGCTGTGAGAGTCCATGTGCTTTGTCTCATCCCGGACTCATAGGGCCTCAACTTTGGAAGAATCTACAGGAAGAAAAAGTGGCAGCAAATTGCAATGTGTCTAGGCTTTCAAAGACATATCAGAATAAAAGAAGCACCTTATGAATGGTATGGGTGCTCAGCAAGTATAGTCAAGAGGAGGAGGAAGACAGGGAGTGCGGGGAATATTTGTTGGATGGTAGCAGTTTGGTAGCATTCTGCAGTTTCCTGAAAATTCGTTCCACATTGCCTCCCAGTAATTTCCTTTACATAAGAGATATAGATTTGTGTTGCGGAACTATCTATGATTCCAGGTGGAGTTTGTATCTTGAAGGAGCCAGGAACCCATTCTTCTTAATCTTCCAAAGAGCAATGTCATGCTCGCTTGTTACAGAAAGCACACAAATACTTTTCTTCAGCTGGGTGTAGGACACATGCAAAAACATATTACAATGTTTCAGACTACAAATTAAGCTACTGAGAATCAGCATCAACCCATATGGTTTTTCTTAGCTTAAAATAGAATATACACTTTCTGCTGAAAGAGAAACTTTCTATTTCCCCACATCCAGAATGCTCATGTACAGAAACAGAGTTCAGAGTATGCAATTTACACTGGGGCACCGATGGAGTTCAATTAGCTAAATTTGCAGAGCTTACCAGAGCTGCCATGACTGCTCCTTGATCTTCGGCCACTCTCTGGAACAGTAGCTTGAAACCATATCCAGATCTGGGTTCCAAACATTCCAGTCTACAGTGACAACTCACATTCTTCCAGATTCTAATAGTGAACTAGATTGGCTTATCAATCATCAACAGGGCACTGGAGTATTGTAGATTACTGAGTTTACTGCAGAGGGTTGACAACTCAGCTGCCAGTGGCAGAAATGCCAACTTCCAGTTGTTTTGTGTACCTCACACAAGGCCAGTCATTAGCCAACTGACAAACATAAGACATAGGAGCAGAATTAGGCCACTCAGCCCATCGAGTCTGCTCAGCCATTCAATCGTGGCTGATATTTTTCTCATCCCCATCCTCTTGCCTTCTCCCCATAACCACTGATCCCCTTATTAAACAAGAACCGATCTATCTCTGTCTTAAAAACACTCAGTGATTTGGCCTCCACTGCCTTCTGCGGCAAAGTGTTCCACAGACTCACCACCCTCTGGCTGAAGAAATTCCTCCTCATCTCGGTTTTAAAGGATCGTCCCTTTAGTCTGAGATGGTGTCCTCTGGTTCTAGTTTTTCCTACAAGTGGAAACATCCTCTCCATGTCCACTCTATCCAGGCCTCGCAGTATCCTGTAAGTTTCAATAAGATCCCCCCTCATCCTTCTAAACTCCATCGAGTACAGACCCAGAGTCCTCAACCATTCCTCATACGACAAGTTTTTCATTCCAGGGATCATTCTTGTGAACCACCTCTGGACACGTTCCAAGGCCAGCACATCCTTACTTAGATATGGGGCCCAAAACTACTCAGAATACTCCAAATAGGGTCTGACCAGAGCCATATACAGCCTCAGAAGTACATCCCTGGTGACTTCCCTACATGACATCCACACCTTTCTTGCAGCTCCAGGACCCCGCTTAATCAGTATGATCAACAATGGAATTCACTGTAGATGGGGGGTGTATTGCCATAGTTTTCTTGGCTACATAATGGATATACACCATATTCCAACGAACAGAAGTACTATTAATTGGAGGAAAGAGTTTCAGCAGCAACAGTTCATCTCTCTGCAACCCAATAGTAGATCCTAAGCTCTAGGTATAGCATATTATCTCATATCAGGTAATGTCTTTCAACAGTTGTCACCCAAGTGTCAACATTTATTTGGAAAAGAATTCTGAGGTTCTCCCAAGCAATGCAACCTGCCAAATCACTGATGAAAATGTCAAATTGGATGAGTCGGATATCAATCAAGGCTTCTTGATTTGCTATCCATCAACCCTACTGCAAATGTATATGTATGAACGATGTTAAGGATAGGATAGGGCTTGGCTAACAAACTAACTTACAAACATACAAAATAGGAGCACAATTAAGCCATCAGGCCCCTCAAGCAGCTCTGCCATTTGATATGATTATGGCTGATCTGTTTGTGTTTCAAGTTCTACATTCCATCTACCCCCAATAACCTTTAATTCCCTTGCCTAACAAGAATCTATCTACCTCCGCCTTAAAAATATTCAGTGACCCTGACTCCACTGCATTCTGAGGTAGAGAGTTCCAAAGTAGCACAACCTTCTGTAAACGTTTCTCCTCATCTTTGTCCTAAAAGAACCTCTAATTTTCAAACAGTGCCACCTAGTTCCCATAGGAGGAAACATTGTTTCAATGTCCACCTCAGCAAGACCATTTAAGATCATATATACTTCAATCAAGTCATCCCTCACTTTTCTACACTCTAGTGGAAAGACATCTAGTCTGTCTAACCTTTTCTCATAAGAAAACCCACTCATTCCAAGTATCAACCCTGTGAACTGTCTCCAAAACATTTATATCTTTCCTTAAATAACAAATCAAAAACTGCGCACAATATTTGAGATCTGGTCTCACCAATGCCCTGTATAACTGTAGCATAGCATCCATACTTTATGTTCAATTCCTCTCAGAATAAAGGATAGCATTATATGAGCCTTCTTAATTACTTGCTGTACCTGCATTCTAACTTTTTGATACTCATGCACAAGGACACCTAGATCTCTCTGTACCTTACAATTCTACAGCAATTCTCCATTTAAGTCATACTCTGCTTTTTAGTCTTCTTGCCAAAGTCAACAACTTCACATTTTCCCACACAAGATATTGCCCTCCCACTCAACCTATTTATATCCATCTATAACCTCCTCATGTCATAAAAACATAAAAAATACAGGCATGAGTAGGTCATTTGGCCCTTCAAGTCTGCTCCGCCATTCAACGTAATCCTGTCTTCCTCCCCATATCCCTTTAGTCCAAGAGCGATATCTAATTCTTTCTTGAAATTACACAACGTTTTGGCCTCACTACTTTCTGTAGTAGTGAATACCACAGATTCACCACCCTGGGTGAAGAGATTTCTCCTCACTTCAGTCCTAAAAGGTTTACCCCTTATCCTCAAACTATGACACCCTAATTCTGGACATCCCCACCATTGGGAACATTGTTTCTGAATCTATTCTATCTAATGCTGTTAGAATTTTGTACATTTCTATGAGATCCCTTCCCATTCTTCCAAACTCCAATGAATAGAATCCTAACCAACTTAGTCTCTCCTCATATGATAGTCCCACTATACCTTTGCTGCACTCCCTCCATAGCAAGAACATCCTTCCTCAGATAAGGACACCAACACTGCACACAATATTCCAGCTGTGGCCTTACCAATTCCCTATACAATTGCAGTAAAACCTCTCTTTTCCCATACTCTTTAGGTCTTCCTTTGTGAAGATAGAAGCAAAGTACAAGTTTCGTTCCTCAGCCATTTCTTTGTTGCCTGTTATGAATTCTCCTGTTTCTGAGTGTAAGGGGCCTACATTTGTTTTTATCAATCTTTTTGTCTTTACATATCTGTAAAAAACATTAACAGCCGGTTTTTATGTTACCCGATAGCTTACTTTCAAATTGTGTTTTCCCTTTCTTAATCAATCCCTTGGTCCACCTTTGCGGATTTTTAAACTGTTCCCAATCCTCAGGTCTATTGCTTTTTCTTGTTAATTTGTATGCCTCTTCTTTGAATCTAATACTATCTCTGATTTCCCTTGTAAGCCATGGTTTGGCTACAGTTCACTTTCTACTCTTGCGCCAAATAGGAATAAACAACTTTTGGAGTTCCCCCATTCATTCCTTGAATGCCTGCCATTGCCCGCAACTGTCCTTCCTTTCAGTAATGTTTCCCAGTCCGTCATAGCCAGCTCATGCCTCATACCATCATAGTTACCTTTATTGAGGTTCAGGACCCTGGTCCAGAATCAACTAACTCACTATCCACCTTGATAAAGAATTTAATTATATTATGGTCACTCATCCCCAAGGGATCTCTCACAATTAGATTTCCAACTATTCCTTTCTCATTGCACAACACCCAGTCCAAGATGGCAATTTCCTTGTTGGTTCCTCAACATATTGGCCCAGAAAACCATCCCATATACAATCCAGAAATTCCTCCTCTATTGTACTGTCACTAATTTGACTCACCCAATCTATATGCAGATTAAAGTCACCCATAATCACAGATATTCCTTTATCACATGCATGTCTGATTTCCTGTCTAATGCTATTCCCAACATTGCCACTGCAGTTTGGTGGTCTGTATACCACTCCTACGAATGTCTTTTGCCCCCTGATGTTTCGTAACTCGACCCAGACTGATTCCACATCATCTGTACTAATATCTTTCCTCAATATTGCATAAATATTTTCTTTAATCAACAATGCAACTCCACCACCTTTTCCTTTCTCTCTGTCCTTCCTAAAATCTGAATGGGTCTCAATGTTTTGTTCCCAGCCTTGGTCACTTTTAGCTATGTCTCTGTAATTCAAAATATATCAAATCCCTATACATCTATCTGTACAACTAATTCATAGAACATAGAACAGTACAGCACAGTACAGGCCCTTTGGCCCACGATGTTGTGCCGACCACTTATCCTAATCTAAGATCAACCTTACCTACACCCCTTCAATTTATTGCTGTCCATGTGCCTGTTTAAGAGTCGCTTAAATGTCCTCAATTACTCTGATTCCACCACCTCCGCTGGCAGTGCATTCCATGCACCCACCACTCTCTGTGTAAAGAAACAACCTCTGACATCTCCCCTATACCTTCCTCTAATCACCTTGAAATTATGTCCCCCTCGTGACAGCCATTTCCCCCGGGGAAAGTGTCTGGCTATCCACTCTATACATGCCTCTCATCACCTTGTACACCTCTATGAAGTCACCTCTCTTCCTTTTTCGCTCCAGTGAGAAAAGCCCTAGCTCCCTCAACCTTTCTTCATAAGACATGCCCTCCAGGCAAGGCAGCATCTTGGTAAATCTCCTTTGCACCCTCTCCAAAGCATCCACATCCTTCCTATAATGAAGCAACCAGAACTGGACACAATATTCCAAGTGTGGTCAAACCAGGGTTTTATAAAGCTGCAGCAAAACCTCCCGGCTCTTAAACTCAATCGCCCTGTTAATGAAAGCCAACACACCATATATCTTCTAAACAACCCTATCAATCTGGGTGGCAACTTTGAGGGATCTATGTACGTGGACCCTAGGATCCCTCTTTTCTTCCACACTTCCAAGAATCCTGCCTTTAACCCTGTATTCAGCATTCAAAATCACCATTCCAAAATTAATCACTTCACATTTATCTTGGTTGAACTCCATCTGCCACTTCTCAGCCCAGCTCTGCATCCTGTCAATGTCCTGCAACACTATCTTCAACTCCACCAACCTTTGTGTCATCGGCAAACTTACTAACCCATCCTTCCACTTCCTCATCCAAGTCAATTATAAAAACCACAAAGAGCAGAGGTCCCAGAACAGATCCTTGTGGAACACCACTGGTCACCGACCTCCAGGCGGAATACTTTCCATCCACTACCACTCGCTGTCTTCTTTCAGCCAGCCAACTCTGTATCCAAACAGCCAAATTTCCCCGTATCCCAAGCCCCCTGACTTTCTGAATGAGTCTACCATGGGGAACCTTATCAAATGCCTTACTGAAATCCATATACACCACATCCACTACCCGACCTTCATCAATGTGTCTCGTCATATCCTCAAAGAATTCAACGAGGCTTGTGAGGCATGACCAGCCCCTCACAAAGCCATGCTGACTGTCTTTCGTCAAACGATGTTTCTCTGAATAATTATAAATCCTATCTCTCAGAATCTTTTCCAGTATTTTGCTCACCACAGACGCAAGACTGACTGGTCTGTAATTCCCAGGGATTTCCCTATTCCCTTTCTTGAACAGGGGAACAACATTCGCCCCCCTCCAATCATCTGGTATGACTCCAGTGGAGAGTGAGGTCGCAAAGATCATCACCAACGGCGCAGCAATCTCCTCCCTTGCTTCCCGTAGAAACCTTGGATATATCCCATCTGGCCTAGGAGACTTATCTATCCTGATGCTTTTCAAAATTTCCAGCACATCCTCCTTCTTAATATCAACCTGTTTGAACCTATTAACCTGGTTCACGCTGTGTTCACGAGCAAAAAAGTCCCTCTCGCTAGTGAATACTGAAGCAAAATATTCATTTAGGGCCTCCCCTATGTCCTCAGACTCTAGGCACAAGTTCCCTCCACTATCCCTGATCGACCCTATTCTCATTTTGAGCATCCTCTTATTTCTCACATAAGTGTAGAATGCCTTGGGGTTTTCCCTAATCCTTCCCACCAGGGCTTTTTCATGCCCCCTTCTAGGTCTCCTCAGTCCATTTTTGAGTTCCTTCCTGGCTACCTTGTAACCCTCTAGAGCTGTTCAAGATCCTTGCTTCCTCAACCTTACGTACGCTTCCCTCTTCCTCTTGACTAGAAGCTCCACTTCTCTTGTCATCCAAGGTTCCTTCACCATACTATTCATTTGTTTTATTCCAAATGCTCCGCACGTTCAGGTACAGAACCTTAAAGCTAGGCCATTTAACGTTCCTTGTCAGATCCCTGTTATTTTTTACAGTGTCATTATCTGATTCTGGCCCTTGATTTCTCTGCCTGTCACTTTTCTTATTCTCCTTTCTGTCTTTTTCTCTTGTTCTTGATTCCCCCTGCTCTGAATTCTTACCTTAATTCCCAACCCCCTGCGATATTAGTTTAAGCACTCCCCAACCACTCTAGCAAGTACCCCCTCAGGATGTCAGTCCCCATCCTGCCCAGGTATAACCATCCAGTTTGTACAGGTCCCACCTCCCCCAGAACTGGTCTAAATTCTCCAGGAATCTGAAACCCTCCCCCTCACATATCATCTCCTCAGCCATGTATTCATCCGATACATCCTACTCTTCCTACTCTAACTGGCACGTGGCACTGGTAGTAATCATCAGATCAGTAGCACCTTTGTGGTCTGAAGTCGCAACCTTTTTTCGAACTCCCTATATTCTGCTTTCAGGACCTCATCCCTTTTTTCCATATGTCATTGGTACCGATGTGTACCACGAGCATTGGCTGTTCACCCTTCCCCTCCAGAATGTCCTGTAACCGCTATGAGACATCCCTGACCCGAGCACCAGGAAGGCAAGATACCATCCTGGAGTCTTGTTTGCAGCCACAGAAACGCCTATCTATTCCCCTTACAATTTAATCCCCTATTAACTATTGCATTCCCATACATCTTACTCCTCCCCTCTGCAACAGAACCAACTGCGATGCAACAAATTTGACTGTTGCCACTTTCGCACGAGAGGTCATTCCCCTCAACAGTATAGCTGTTTTGCAGGGAATGGCCACAGGTGATTCCTGCGGTTCCTGAGCCAGCGGTGTGGCCACCTCTCTATACGTGGTATCCCTCTCATTCCTTTAAATTCCAGTGGATACAGGCCCAGTTGACCCAATCTCTCTTCATATGACAATCCTGCCATCCAGGAACCTTCGCTGCACTCCCTCTATGGCAATATATTGCTTCTTAGATAAGGAAACCAACACTTCCCACAATTCCCCGGGTGTTGTCTCACCAGGGCCCTGTACATCCTTTCTCCTGTACCTAAATGCGAAAATACCATTTGCCTTCCCAACTGCTTTCTGTATCTGCATTCCTGCTTTCAGTGACCACTGTACTAGGACATCCAGGTCCTTTTGTACGTCAACATTTTCCAATCTATCATCATTTAAATTATACCCTGCCATTCTGTTACTCTGTCCGAAGACTGAACAATGTACTTAGAAAATCATATTATTGTCAATGTCAATGCAGTTTTACTAAAAGGAAATCATAATTGACAAAATTATTTGAGTTTTTGAAACTATAATTAATAACAGGGAACCAGTAAATGTGGACTTTTGATAAGATGCAACACAACCTGTTAATATGCAAGGTAAGGCCTGACAGAGTTGGGTATGATGTTGTGGGCATCACAGAGACGTGGCATCAAGGGGATCAGGGTTGGGATCTAAGTATCCAAGGATATGTGTCCTATTGAAAGGACAGGCAGATGGGCAGGGTTGCATTGTTAGTAAGGAATGAAATTAAATCAATAGCAACAAGAGATATTGGAAGGCATAGAATCTGTGTGGGTTGAGTTGAGGAATCGCAAAGGAAAAAAGACCCTGATGGGAGTTAAGTACAGACCCCCTAACAGTAGTCAGGATATGGGGCAGAAGATAAACCAGGAGATAGAAAAGGCAAAAACAGAAAATACTGGACAATCTCAGCAGGTCTGACAGCATCTGTGGAGAGAAAAGAGAGCTAACGTTTCAAGTCTGGATGAGAAAGCTAGAGAGAACTGGAAATAGGGTCAGATTTATACTGTAGTGGGGAAGGGTGGAGCAGTGGTGCTGGATAGGTGGAGATAGACAAAGATTAAAATATGAAAATGGCAGAACAAAGTTGAGCGGTGTGTTAAAAGGGCAGGTAGGAACAGTTGGTCCAAGTGGAGTAGGAGAGGATAAAAAAGAAAAAAATGAAATGAAAAAAAAAAAATGAAAATCGCTTATTGTCACAAGTAGGCTTCAATGAAGTTACTGTGAAAAGCCCCTAGTCGTCACATTCCGGCGCCTGTTCGAGGAGGCTGTTACGAGAAATATAAAAAAGGCAATATAATAATCATGGGGGACTTCAATATGCAGATGGACTGGGAAAATCAGGTTGGTAGTGGATCCCAAGAAAAAGAATTTGTGGAATGTCTAAGAGATGGTTTTTTGGAGCAGCTTGTGACAGAGCCGACTAGGGAACAGGCAATTCTGGATTTGGTGATGTGTAATGAGGCAGATTTGATTAGGGAACTTAAGGTCAAGGAACATTCAGGAGGCAGTGACCACATTATGATAGAATGTTTCTTGCAATTTGAGATGAGGAAGCTGCAATCAGATGTAATGACATTACAATTGAGTAAAGGTAACAACAAATACATGAGGGAGGAGCTGGAAGAATTGATTGGAGCCTAGCAGGGAAGATGGTGAACAACAACAGCAGAGGTTTTTGGGAGTTATTTGGGAGGCACAACAGAAATTCATCCCATGGAGGAGGATTCATGCCAAGGGGAGGATGAGGTAACCATGGCTGACAAGGTAAGTCAGGTACAGCATAAAAGCAAAACCAAAAGGTGGACTTCCAGTGGCGGCATGCAGTTGGAAGTCGCACATTGGGTGGCTCCTGCTCGAGGCTCTGGGTTTTGGATTTTAATGCTACTGTGCCGCTGAGTACTCAGCAATTATGATTTCAGACCATGCTCCGCATTGGTTGGCTGTGGTTTTGGAGAAGGGGTGCCCAAGAGGCTGGAGTGGAGAATGGACGTGGGGTTATTACCAGACCGGAGCTTTCATGATGCGATAGGGAAGGTGATCGAGGAATATGCGGGGTTTAATTGCACGGGGGAGGTTTCGCAGTCAGTGGTTTGGGAGGCTCTGAAGGCAGTGGTAAGGGGGGAGGTGATTACGTTAAAAAATAAGGTGGACAATGAGGAGAGAGAGAAGTGCCAAAAACTGGTAGAGGAGATTCTGGAGGTGGATGGGAGGTATGCAGGGGACCTGGACCCGGGTCTCTTGGCCAAGAGGAAGGAATTGCAGGCGAGATTCGACTAATTGTCCACAGGGAAAGCGGTTCGCCAGTTGAGAAGGCTGAGGGGGGCTTTCTACGTTTCCTGGCCAGCCAGCACCGGAGGGAGGCAGCGACAAGGGAGATAGTTTGGGTACAGGATAGGATGGGCAAGCTGGTGGTGGCCCCGGAGCAGATCAATAAAGTATTTGAAGAGTTTTATAAGGATCTATATAGGTCGGACACCGGGGGAGGAGCGGGGGGGTGAGGGAGTTCCTGGATGGGTTGGCGTATCCGAGGCTGGGTGAGGAGGACAGAGCAGGCTTGGAGGGCCGGTGGGGAAGCAGGAAGTGAAGGAGGCGATTGGGAGGATGCAGGCAGGAAAGGCGGTGAGGCCTGATGGGTTCCCAGTTGAATTCTATAAGAAAATTAATGATAAGTTGGTGCTGCTGATGGTGGGAATGTTTGAGGATGCGATAGGCAGGGGTGTCTTGCTGCAAACAATGGGGCAAGCTTCTATTTTGTTGCTGCTGAAGAAGGATGAGGATCCAGTGGAGTGTGGGTATTACAGGCCCCTATCTCTACTGAATGTAGATGCCAAGATATTGGCAAAGGTGCTGGCGTCAAGGTTGGAGGGACGTCTTCCGAAGGTGATTGGGGAGGATCAGACTAGGTTTTTGAAGGAAAGGCAGCTGTTCTCGAATGTGAGGATCTTGCTGAATATGGCCCTGTCTCCGGCAGAAGGAAAGGAGGTGGAGGTGGTGGTGGCACTGGACACAGAGAAGGCGTTTGATTGTGCAGACTGGGGTTACTTGATGGCGGTATTGGAGAGATTTGGAGGTTTGTGGCGTGGGTGCAGCTGTTGTATAAGGAACTGGTGGCGAGTGTTTGCACTAACAGCATGAACCTGGGGTCTTAATAGTAATCTTTACTGTCACAAGTAGGCTTACATTAACGCTGCAATGAAGTGACTGTGAAAAGCACCGAGTCGCTGCATTCCGGCGCCTTTCGGCTACACAGAGGGAGAATTCAGAATATCTAAATTACCGAACAGCACGTCTTTCGGGAATAGTGGGAGGAAACCGAAGCACCCGGAGGAAACCTACGCAGACACAGAGAAAACGTGCAGGTTCCACACAGCCAATGACCCAAGCCGGGAATCGAACCTTGAACGCTGGCGCTGTGAACCAATAGTGCTAACCACTGTGCTACCATGTGGCCCATGTACATTACTGCACTGCTCCAGAGCTTGGCCCATTCACAAATGGTCATGGCTGACGATATCGAGAGCATTGACTGGGTGTTGATTGACCTTAGCCAGTCACAGGAACAGAGGGACATGACCGAGAAGTGAGGGACATGACAGAGGCAGAGAGCGACATGACAGAGGCAGTGAGGGACATGTCTCACTCACTGAGAAACATGTTCCAGTCTCAGTGTTCAATGGCTGAGGGCATTGAGACCATGGCTCAGACTAGGATGGGCTTCCAGGACTGGCAGCGGCAGGAGACGGTGGAGCCTTTGGAGCTCATTCCAGCCTCACGACCATCCCATGTTGAACACCCTGAGGGAGGAGGAAGTGTTGGTGCCTCTTGCAGGGGAGGTGCTGGAACACCTCAGCCCTTCCAAGTTCTGAGTTGGATTGGCCACGCTAAATTGCCCCATAATTGGAAAAAAAAAGAAATAGGTACTCTGATGTTATAGAAAAACAAATTAATAAAGGAAAAGGGATGGGCTGGGCCTGGGTGTAGAGAATATGCTGGGTGGGGATGGGGGTGACTTGGAGGATGGATGAGGCAGGACCACCATGACATATAAACCTCCCACATGGTGTCATCCTCAGTGATAGGTGACAGGGCATGGAGCCTAATGTGTGACAGTTTACCCAATGAGTGAGCCCTAACCGTTCACCATCTTCCGGAACACCCCCACCACCCGAAGGATATATAAGAATGCCTACAGTGCAGAAGGAGGCCATTCGGCCCATCGAGTCTGCATCGGCCTTTGCTCTGATAGAGCACCATACCAATCCCCCGCTCCTATCCCCATAACCCCACCTAACTTTTTTGAGACAATTGTAGCATGGCCAATTCACTTAATCTGCACATTCTTTTTGTACTGTCGGAGGAAACTGGAGAAAACCCACAAAGACACGAGAGAAAGTGCAAACTCCACACAGTCACCCAAAATTGGAATTGAATATATGGGCCCGTGAGATAGACTGGCCAGCACACATGCAGATACCACCTGGGCAGACAGTGGAATGTGATCCTGAAGGCAGGAGTCAGACTTTGTCAAACAATGAGGAACACAAGAGCTTATCTCACAGCGAGTCATCAGCATCCTCCGAGGACAAGACGCCTGATACTGCCAACCTGGGGCCAATACCCTATGATAATGCTGGTAGGACCCTCGGAGTGGGGAGGGGCAGATCCGGTAGTGGGAAGGAGTGAAAGGCCAGGGGGAAGTTGGAGTGAAGGACTGAGGGAGAGGGAAGGTGGAGTGAAGGACTGAGGGAAAGGGAAGGATGTGCGGTTTTGGAGAAGTGGGTATCATTTTGAAGTAGGGTAGGCGGGGGAAAGGGGGCATTGGAGAGGTGGGACAGGGCGGTGCAGCTGCTAGTGGCTAGGCATCTTAGTTGGAAAATCGGGAGGTGATGAGTTTGTCCCGTGTGCAGCAGCCCTGAATCATATGTTTGGCAGCCTGCCCTGCCAGCTCTTGCTCCACACCTGGAAGCTCCTGGACTCCCTCCTCGTCAGATGAAGCCTGCTGATCTCCTTCCTCCTCCAGCATGTAACCCCTCTGCTACGTGATGTGGTGTAGGATGCAGCAGGCCAGCACGATGCTCCAGGCTCACCTGGGGCTCTATTGGAGAGCCCCATCAGAATCGCCCAGGCATCAGATGCACATCTTGAAGATGCAAATGCACCGCTTATTGACACTCCTGGTTCTACCGTTATAACGGGTTTCCGTGGTTTGTCTGGGGCCTCTACACAGGTGTCATCAGCCATGACGTTAGCAAGTAACCCTTGTCGCCAAAGAGCCAGACCCTCACCTGAGAACCTCAGAGAGCACCAGGATGTATGAGTCATGCATGCAGTCTGGGCATCAGGCGCAGACGCACATGGTCAGCAGCTGGTGATCCCACAGCAACTGCACATTCAGGGAGTGGAAGCCCCTCGTTTTGATGAAGGGCACCCCCTGATGAACCGATGCTCGGAGGGGGACACGTGTTTCATCGATCACCATTTGAACGTGGGGCATGCCACATTGGCGGCCATTCCTGCTGTCTGGGATCCTGGTGGGCCTGGTGTAGCCATCTGGAATGGCCACTTCCCGATTACAAAATGTGCACTTTGCAAAGATTGCAGGGAAAATGGACAAAGCTGAGAAAACAAGCAGGTTCAGAGCTTGTCTGTATATTGGAGCCGCAGCTCCCAGACAAGACCAAAACTGCAGGCCCATTAGCATACTAATGGTCCATCTCCGGGAACAAAAGAGGAACATTTGAGTAACCGATACTAAGGCAGACACTTCGGCGCCAGAGGAGACCAAAACAAAGCAGGCCAACAGCCACCTTGGACATGCCCAGCTATCAGGGCACCCACCCCTTTATTGGATTAAATCAATAGGAATGATCGAGAAATGGCCCAATTGATTGGGGCCAAGTTCAAGGCCCTCCCAAAAGAGCGCGAAGCCCCTTTGGGTATAAGAAGGAGCCCCCAAGAGAGAATTGCTCTCTTGGACTTGGCTCTCACAGTGAAGAGACCCGTCCACGAGCTGCACCAGAAGCAAGTAAGTCCAAAGTCAACGCACGCTATCAGACAGACGACCTTAGCTGTTCCCGTGTCCCAGTTCCACCCCAGCAGCCTCAGAACCGAACAATGGCCATTGTTCCTCTGACTGAGTGGGCGTCCAAAGCTAAGTATAGCCTTTAGCAGTAGTGATAGTTTATCTGTAGTATTTCGTGCACAAGTAGATATTGCTGTGTGTGTAAATAAATAGTATTGACTTTGAACTAACTAACTGGTGTATTGGTTCTTTGATCAGTGTTCGGGTTTGAATCTTGTGGCGGTATCGAAAGATACCTGGCGACTCTAGATAAACATAATTAGGATTAAGGAAGGCGACCATATTGACCGCCATATTCAGAGCAACCGAAGAGAGCCACATTTACTGGCGACTCTGGTGGGACTCGACCTAGAAGTGGCCTAGTCACTCCGAGAGAACCCAAATTTGAATTGGAATCCAATTGGAAACAGAAAAACCACAAGTGTGAGAACGATACCGATCATACCTCCGAGATTCGGAAGTGTTTTAATGCATGCGTACTAACAGGGATATAAGGTAAACCTGAGAGATTTAGTTGTGTAAAACTGTCGGGAGTTTTGTAGGCTGAAAATAGCATAAGCCGTACCCGTGTTTACATCACCACTTTATCACCCCCTGTTCCAAATTCAGTAGAGAACCCAGAGATAGAAAGAAAATGGCAATGAAGGCAATGGAACGCCTTATGAACCCCCAAGAATTCGAGGTCGCAGTGACCAGTAGAGTAGGACAGTGTCCCATATGGGGCAGCACGGTAGCCTTGTGGATAGCACAATTGCTTCACAGCTCCAGGGTCCCAGGTTCGATTCCGGCTTGGGTCACTGTCTGTGCGGAGTCTGCACATCCTCCCCGTGTGTGCGTGGGTTTCCTCCGGGTGCTCCGGTTTCCTCCCACAGTCCAAAGATGTGCAGGTTAGGTGGATTGGCCATGATAAATTGCCCTTAGTGTCCAAAATTGCCCTTAGTGTTGGGTGGGGTTACTGGGTTATGGGGATAGGATGGCGGTGTTGACCTTGGGTAGGGTGCTCTTTCCAAGAGCCGGTGCAGACTCGATGGGCTGAATGGCCTCCTTCTGCTCTGTAAATTCTATGAAATTCTATGAAGAGATCAGAAAATATCTCAAAGGGAAAGGATGCCCCTTTGGAGTAAATTCTGCGCCAATGACGAAACAGGTCCCGGGAGTATAGGACATACTTGGTGGCAGAACCTGTCAGAGATTCATAAGAAGAGCTTGGGGAAAGCTCGCAAGCCAATGGCAATCGTGTCCTGCTTGGCACAATTGCGAGGTACAGAGGAGGTCGTTAGGACGCTCCATAGAGAGATTGAGGAGAGATAGAAATAGTGAGGGAGATGTGAGCGAATTTGAGAAGGCGAATAAGGAATTAAGAGAACAGTTAGCAGCGAGGGACAGAGAGGTGGATGATGCCAAGTGGGCACACCAGTCTTGTCTCGCACATTTGAGTAGTTTTCAGACCCAGTACGATAAGACCTACCAGGACACGCAACACGCGGTTTGGTAAGATAAGAAACCGAGCAAAAGGTAGAGCAATTGCAGAAACAGTGCAATTATTTAAAAGCAGCCCTACGAGCACTCCACACTTCCACGATGGAACAAAGGCAGAGCTCCGTAGATCACGCAAAGTGCCGGATGCAAATTGCAGAATTGCAATCTCTGCTTTTTGTCCAGAATGGGTTTCAAAGTACGTTTGGACCCCAGTTAGACCAGGAAAACGGCCCCGATTGGCAGGAGTCAAATGAAACGGCCCACAGATACGTACATGGGACATGTACGCAAGAAAACCCCCAGAAAAGGAAATCACCCCAACCCCCGACTGAACAGGCAGAACACACCCCCATGAACCCTGTAACCACACACCGCAGGGCCGCAGCAGAAGGAAACGCAGATTTCCTATATATAACCCCATTAACCGTGACCCAATTACGGGATGCGTGTGGAAAAATTACACCGTTCCTTCCCACATCAGATCCCCATCAGTTTTTCGCTAGAGTTAAACAGCAGGCTACCATGTACGGCCTGGACGAAAAGAAGCAAGTGAAGCTCACAGTTTTAAGCTTCGACCCTTCAGTCATGGCAGCCCTTCCCGACCCACAGAATATAGGAGGAGGCACACTCCAAGAAATGCACACAGCAATCATGGATGTGATCAGCTATAACAGAGGAAACCTCGTGGAAGGCCTAAACAAGTGTAGGCAAAAGAAAACAGAGCACCCCATAGCGTTTGCTGGATGCTTGTGGATACATTTCACAGCAGTATTTGGAGAGTTAGCCCGCACCCATTTGTCCGCGGATAATATGGCCAAATGGACTTGAATCCTAGTCTCACATGCGACAGAGGCAGGACAGAGATCTTGCGCAAATTACGACCCCTCAGACGAGGCCCACAACGAGAAATGGGTTTTGAAAAGATTGTCCCGCACTTGGGAACAATCGGTCCAAGGCAAAACTGCATTTGCAAAACCAGAGGAAGAGCAGGCAGACATGCATCCAGTTAGGATGCACTAGAACCCCGCATGGGTAAATGAGGGCAGGAACAGCCACCGCAGCCTAAATTCCAGGAATGCTACAATTGTGGACAATTAGGACACTATGCACGAGAGTGCAACATGCCCCAAAAGCAGCAGAGAAACCAACAGACAGGCATCCTAAATAAGAATAGGGCAAAGCCAATCCATAGTGTTAGGGCCCGTTCAGAGAACGCAGACATGAACGGCACTGACTGACAGTGTTCGGGCTCCTCAACCTGGGTCTGCGACACCCTTTGGGACAAGTCCGGTAGACCGGTAGTAGCAGGGAAAGTCCGGGGACACCCTGTACAATTTCTTTGGGACACGGGAGGGTCCCGCAGTACGCTAAATTCCTCCACGATGTTTCAATGAGACACGTGGCCCACAACAGACACCATCACACTCAGCGGCTTTACAGGTCATTTACAACAAGGACACATCACAGCCCCTATAGCGATACAAATAGGGAACATTACGACTAAACACCCTGTAGTTTTGGTCAATCTACCCCAGGCAGCTGAACACATCCTAGGAATCGACTTTATGAGCTCCCACAACCTCTCATTTGATCCGGTAAATAAATGTGTATGGAGAATGGCAAAGGCAGCACGAGCCCCCGCCACGCTCACAGTTGGAGAGTATGCAAACAGAATTAGTGCAGTAGGAGACTTCTGGTTCGACCCCCAGCCATTAGTCAGGACAAACAGGTTAGGGAAGTCCTGCAGCAACACAAAGCAGCATTTGCACAGTACAAGCACGACTGTGGCAAGATAGCTGGCTTAGTGAATATTACAGGTCCCCACCCCAGACCCCAAAAGCAGTACGGTTTTTCCAAGAAGCAGAGGGAAATCTCAAAAGTAATACAGAGTTTGCTTGATCAAGGCGTACTCTGATCAATAGCCTCCACAAATAACGCACCAATTTGGCCCGTCAGGAAACCCGATGGATCATGGCGACTGACCATTGATTACCGGGAACTGAACAAAGTAACCCCAGTAGCTGCCCCCACCATAGCCACGAGTCCCGAGACCATGCCCAAGCAGGGACTCCAGTCAAATTTTTTTTCGGTTTTGGACATTAGCAACGGCTTTTGGTCCATGCCATTGGATAAAGAGTGACAATATTCGGACAGTTTATATGTCTGCAATAGTTTAACAGAATTCCTACCCCTGTGGGAAACTAGAGGATTTGTTTCCGCAGACGGAAAACCCCTACCCTCAGCCCCATTACTCCGGCATATCCTAGAGACAGCTAAAGATAGGAAATATGGTATCATTAAGGTTCGCAGTCATCACCGTTCTTCCCCCCCCTGGTAACGTTAAAGCATAGAGTCTGACTCCCACCAAACGAATCCCTTTGCGACCCTGTTCGCTACTGAGCAATGAGGTGTCCACATGATGGTAAAAAGGAACCGATGGAGAGATACGGTGTCCTTTCTGATGGAACCTGCACCATGTTTGTCATGTTTGTTCGTTTAATGTACATGTTAAATGTTGTTTGTGAAGCCCCATGCCACCACTCTTTTAACGCTCACTGGCAGTTAATGGAATAGACTAGAGGAACTAGTTTGTCGGCAGACAACCAATCATAATTACTCTCCTGATTTGAAGGTAATCACGAGAGGCAGCCCCCACAACGATCACATTCTTACCCGTTCTTGCCCCTCTGGTCAGCTACACATGGGTAGAGCACAAATTGCACTGATCACCGTCCTACCCGGGGATTCCACCCAATCGTACCCGCCACGGCCCATATGCACCCCATTTTGGCACTTTTAGTTCAAAACATTTTTGTTTATTTCTGGCGACCCTTAGGTTGCTTCCGTATACTATTTAAATCCTCAAACACTAGGATGGTAGATCGCACAGGCTGCAAGACGGCTCGCACTGTCAGTATTTTTCTCGGATGTCTTGTCCAAATATTCATTTTTTTTTTAAAAAGAGGGTTACACAGATGGTGACCAATTATAATGGGTAATTGGCAACAAAGGACAGACAGACAGACATACGAGATCTTAAGTAAAATAATAACAGATATTATGCTCGTGTCCACAGAACTCCTGAACCTCAGGAACCCCAGAGGAAGAAAAAGAAGACAGACAAAAGGAGAGATGAAGACAACCTTCATGTTTTTCACCTGGATCTTAGCAGGATCCCTTCAGTTGCGTGCGGACGCTACCCCCCTGACCCCTACCACACAGGCCGTGAATGATTCCCACCCCTGCCACACACTGTACCCCGAGATAGTTAACCCCGAGATAGTTACCCCCGAGACAGTTACCGACACCCCGACCTGGTGTGACAAGTTTATCACCTGGTATTCACTATCTTATATCATAGAATCACTCTTAGTACTGGTGAGACTCTGCAGTGTCGTGCAGACACTTAGAATCAGAAAATGGCTAAGGAGAGCCTCCCGCAACCGCACTCCGGTATACACATTAAGATCCCCTATCTCCGGACTCCAACAAACCCCCAACCCCTTTAAGTGAATTAAAGTGCATCCGTCTTTTGTGTGTGTTTTGAAATGTAAACCTCTGTGCTTGATTGCCAAGCCAGAGAGACCCGTGTTGCTGCTATTTGTACAGTTTAAAATGTTGTAGATTATTTTTGATTGTTTAAGTGAGGATAGTTTATTTAGGATAGTTAGAGATTCCAGTTTTTTATTTTGTAATGCATGCCTGAATGTCATGGCGCACCGTAGAATTTTATAATGATGTATGTATATAAAATAACTTAGGTAAAGTTGCAATTCATAGGACAGAGCAGTGTGGAGCCTGTGAAGTGCTTTTGGGTGCCCAGCTTGGTCAGAGAATGAAGACAACGCGGTAATGTGATCCTTCACGCTTTGCATTGAGGATCACAAGGAGGGCATGTAGCCATCTAGGATGGCCACTTCCAATTACAAAATGGACACTTTGCAAAGATTGCAGGGAAAATGGACAATGTTGAGAAAACAAGCAGGTTCAGAGCTTGTCTGTATATTGGAGCCACAGCTCCCAGACAAGACCAAAACTGTAGGCCCATTGGCATACTAATGGCCCATCTCCGGGAACAAAAGAGTAACATTTGAGTAACCGATACTAAGGCAGACACTTCGGCGCCAGAGGAGACCAAAACAGCAGGCCAACGGCCACCTAGGACACGCCCAGCCATTAGGGCACCCACCCCTTTATTGCATGAAATCAATAGGAATGATCGAGAAACGGCCCAATTGATTGGGGCCAAGTTCAAGGTCCGCCCAAAAGAGCGCGAAGCCCCTTTGGGTATAAGAAGGAGCCCCCAAGAGAGAATTGCTCTCTTGGACTCGGCTCTCAAAGCGGAGAGACCCGTCCACCAGCTGCACCAGAAGCAAGTAAGTCCAAGGTCAACGCACGCTACCAGACAGACGACCTTAGCTGTTCCCCTGCATCAGTTCCACCCCAGCAGCCTCAGAACCGAACAATGGCCATTGTTCCTCTGACTGAGTGGGCGCCCATAGCTAAGTATAGGCTTTAGCAGTAGTAATAGTTTAGTCTGTAGTGTTTCGTGCATGAGTAGATATTGCTGTGTGTGTAAATAAATAGTATTGACTTTGAACTAACTAACTGGTGTATTGGCTCTTTGATCAGTATTCGGGTTTGAACCTTGTGGCGGTATTGAAAGATACCTGGCGACTCTAGAGCAAACATAATTAGGATTAAGGAGGTGACCATATTGACCGCCATATTCAGAGACAACCAAGGAGAGCAACACTGGTCCAGACAGAAAGTTATATAGTCTGATGCTCTAGGGCATCCGTAACAGTACAAATGCACCTGTGTGTGGCTGTTTGCAAAATCTCACAAAGGTCCTCACTCGAGCATAAAAGGGCGACCGTCACCTTGACAGCCATCGGGAGCGGGTGTCCTCCTCCAAACCTCCATGATGCCAGGTGCACCTTCATATGGCACAGGTGGCACACAGTCTCACTGGTTAGCCAAAGTCTTTGGCGGCACAGATGGTCCGGCAGATCCTCGAAGGACAGGTGCTGATGGTTTACATAAGTCTGATGTGGCGTCTCTTTCACACCTCTTCCTTTGTCTGCTGGGTGGCCAGCACTTCAGCCTCGCCAGCTGGCCCCTGCTCTTCTGCGGAAGGCCCCTCTTATGCACGGTCCTCCCTGAGCTGGCCCTGCTCCTCCAGCCTCCGCGTGCCTACAATGGCAGCAGCGGCCAGTTAGAAGCAAGCATTGCTGGCTGTACTGCAAAATTCATTCTATGCAAGCAGGGGGTCCGGGGGGGGGGTCTCGCATCACACTGCAGCTAAGATTCCAGAAGACGCTCATTTCCCTTACTCACCCCCACCTGTAGGAGCTGCCCACACAAGCCTCTAAGAATTCCCTTGACCATCCAAGTTACTTGGTCACCGAGACCTCCGGCGGCAGCCATGTTGTGAGTGGTCGCACACAGGGCAGCTCCTGCTTTAAGGGACAGGAAAGAGCTCTTTTTACCCAACATTGGATGGAATTTTGATGAAAAGGGGGACTGGAAGATCGAAGGAGTAGTTTCCCCCAGGAGTGGCATGTCCGCTGGTTATCAAACAAGGCAGAAGATGGTGAGAGACCTGGCCAAAGAGTTGGAGGAAACCTTTGGTGCAGCAGCCAGTGTAAGGATGGCTGAGGGGGAGGGCTGGTGCAAGGTGGAAAGCCCCAGATGGAGCAGTTGATGGCTTTCATCACGGAGGAATTCCGACAACGGAGGAAAGAAATGTGGGAGGATCGCTTGAAGGCTATCGAAGGAGCTGTGGCACCCCTGAAGTGTTCAATGGAACGGGTGGAGAAGTGTTTGGAGGTGCCGGGGTCGCAGATTCGGGAGATCGAAGGAGTGATCTCAGACCACAGCGATCGTGTGTTGACTCTGGAGGCGGAGGTGGGGTCCCTAGGAGACCTTTGTAAAACGTTGAGAGCAAAGGTGGAGGAGCAGGAGAATACCTTGAGAAGGCAGAACCTCCGAACAGTGGGCCTGCCTGAAGGAGTGGAAGGTGTGAGTGACACAAGGTATGTCTCGAAGATGCTGGCAGAGCTGGTGATGGAAAGGGTGCTGGATAAGGAGCCTGAAGTGGTCCGAGCGCATAGGTCCCTGAGGCAGAAGCCTAGAGCTGGGGAGCCACCGCGGGCGATTATTGTGAGACTCCACAAATTTGTGGAGAAAGAGAAGATTTTGCGTTGGGCCAGGACGAAGCGCACCTGTGAATGGGAGGGGAACAAGGTCAGAATTTATCAGGATATGGGAGTTGAGTTGGCGAAGCAGTGGGCAGGGTTCAACAAGGCCAAGGCGGTGCTGTACCGGTGGCGGATCAGGTTTGGGGTACTCCACCCGGCAAAATTATGGGTAACGTTTGAAAGCCAGGAGTATTATTTTGAGTCCCCAGAAGCGGCCAAAGACTTCATTAAGGAGCATAAACTGTGAGAGAACTGAGTGGACAATGTTTGGGAACATGTTTGAAGTGGGGGTAGGGGTTGGGGGATTTTGATCCCCTCTGGTTTGAAGGGGTCCTTTGTTGGGTTGGCTATTTACTGTTGGGATTGTAAGGGGTGGTAGTGGTGAAGAGTTTATGTGGGGATGGATGTTCTCATCCCCCCCTCCTGTTTCATGGAGCTTTTGTGTTTAGCATTTGTTTGTTTGCTTTTGGGGGAAGTGGCCTGGAGTTCAGGAGGAGTCTTTGTTTGGGTGGGGCAGTGTAAGGTCAGCAGGGAACCTTCTTCCTTGAGCTGAGGAGTGGGTGGAAGGGAGGACGTTGGGAGGTGCCTTTGGGCAGGGGCTGCCACGCTAGCAAGTAATGCTGGTGATCGGAAGTGAGGTGGTAGGGGAGAAGGCCGGAAGGGGGAGGGATGGAGGTGGACCGGGGGAGGGGGGGGGGGTTATCGGGATGTGGCAGGGGATGAGAGATGACATGGTTAGGGGCGGAGAAGGGCTAGATATAGGGTGGAATTAAGGGGGCTGGAGTGAAGTGGGGAAGGTGATGGAGGGTCGAGGGGATTGGAGGAGTAAGCCTCTGGTAAGGCCGGTAACGTTGAACGTCCGGGGACTGAATGGGCCGGTTAAAAGGTCACGGGTGATCACGCACTTCAGGAGCTTGAAAGCGGGGGTAGTCTTTCTGCAGGAGATGCACCTCTGTGTGAAGGAGCAGGTTAGGTTAAGGAAGGGGTGGGTCGGGCAGGTTTTCCACTCAGGGTTTGATTTGAAATCAAGGGGAGTGGCAATTTTAACGAGCAGATAAATGGGATTTGTGAGTGTGAAGGTGGTGTGGGATCCTGCTGGGAGATATGTGATTGTGAGTGGGGTATTGGAAGGGGCACCGATAGTGTTGGTAAATGTGTATGCGCCAAACTGGGATGATGTGGGTTTTATGAGGGGGTTGCTGGCAGCGATCCAGACTTGCTCACACACCAGTTGATCATGGGAGGAGATTTTAATTGTGACCTAGAGCTGAGGGTGGATAGCTCGAGCCCCAGGTCGATGATAGGGTACGAATGGCAAGGGAGCTTGGGGGGTTTATGGAGAGGATGGGTATGGTGGATCCATGGCACTTTCAGAACACAGGGGGAAGGGAATATTCCTTCTTTTCACAATCTATCAGGTGTATTTGAGTGTGGTAGTCACCAGTGATGTATTATACTGTATATATATGGGTTTTACGGTAAGGCCCCCTGTACTACAGGGACGGGAGTAGATCCCTGCCTGCTGGCTCCGCCCAGTAGGCAGAGTATAAATATGTGTGCTCGCCGTACAGCAGCCATTTCGTCAGCTGCTGTAGGAGGCCACACATCTCTGTGTAATAAAGCCTCGATTACATTCTACTCTCATCTCGTGTTAATTGATAGTGCATCAATTTATTACACAGAGATTTTCAGCGACGGACCTCCGCATCAAGCCGGATCGCCTGCAGCTGCATCCGCAAGCAGACAATGCCAAAAAAGACTTCGAAAATTGGCTAGCCTGTTTTGAAGCTTACATCGGGTCTGCGCCAGACCCAATCCCAGAAGCACAGAAGCTCCAGATTCTGTACACGTGAATGAGCTCCAACATTTTTCCCCTTGTCCAGGATGCGCCGACCTATGCAGAAGCCATGGCGCTACTGAAGGAAAATTACGCTCAGCGGCCCAACAAAATCTACGGCAGGCATCTCCTATCCACGCGGCGCCAACTTCCCGGTGAGTCTGTGGAAGCTGCCTGGCGTCCCTGCTCGCCCTAGTGAGAGACTGTGACTGCCAGGCTGTTTCAGCCACTGAACACTCAAACCTACTGATGAGAGACACGTTTGTTACAGGCATAGGGTCTGACTATGTTCGCCACCGCCTCTGAGAAGGGGTCACGCTTGACCTCGCGGCGACCAGAAAACTAGCACTCTCGCTTATGGTTGCATCACGTCACGTTCAGGCCTATGCCCCCGACCGCGTGGCCCAGCCCCCCTGTGCATCGTGGACCCCGCCGACGGCCACCCCATCATGGACCCCATCAGCGACAGCCCCCAGCCAACCCCTCACCTGCGTGGCAGCCAAAACCCCGGGGACCCAAATGCTACTTCTGTGGACAGTCAAAACACCCCTGGCAGCGCTGTCCGGCGCGGAGCGCCCTCTGCAAGGCCTGTGGCAAGAAGGGACATTTCGCTGCAGTGTGCTAAGCCCGCTCAATCGCCGCTATTGTCCCGGCACCCCCCACGTGCGGCCAGTGGGCGCCGCCTCCTTCCCCTCCTTGGACCATGTGCAGCCAGTGGGCGCCGACATCTTCCCCTCCTTGGACCATGTGCGGCCCGTGGGCGCCGCCATCTTGCCTCCTCCAGGACATGTGCGGCCCATGGGCACTGCCATCTTACCTGCTTCAGGACCCCTGCCCGTCAGGAACCTCATCAGGCCGCTAATCGCCTGCAATCGCCGACGACCAGCCGCGTCTCGCCTCGGTCACGATTGACCAGTCTCGACCGCACAACCTTGTGACTGCTTCGACAAAGGTGAAGGTCGACGGGCACGAGATATCCTGCCTTCTGGACTCCAGGAGCACTGAGTGCTTCATCCACCCCGATACGGTAAGGCGCTGCTCCCTCGTGGTACACCCCGCTAACCAGAGAATCTCCCTGGCCTCCGGATCCCACTCCGTGGCGATCCAGGGGTACTGCATCGCCACCCTCACCGTCCAGGGCATGGAGTTCAGCGGCTTCCGCCTCTACATCCTCCCCAACCTCTGCGCTGCCTTGCTACTCGGCCTGGACTTCTAGTGCAACCTCCAGAGCCTAACCCTGAAATTTGGCGGGCCCTTACCATCCCTTACCATTTGCGGCCTTGCGTCTCTTAAGGTTGAATGGCCTTCCCTTTTTGCAAATCTAGCACAGGATTGCAAACCCGTAGCCACCAGGAGCAGACGGTACAGCGTCCAGGACAGGACCTTCATCAGGTCGGAGGTCCAGCGGCTGCTACCGGAAGGTATTATCGAGGCCAGCGACAGCCCCTGGAGAGCCCAAGGGGTAGTGGTGAAAACCGGGGAGAAAAACAGGATGGTCGTTAACTGCAGTCAGATCATCAACTGCTACACGCAGCTCGACACATACCCTCTCCCACGCATATCTGACATGGTCAATCAGATTGCACAATGCCGGGTCTTCTCGACAGTGGACCTGAAATCTGCCTACCACCAGCTCCCCATTCTCAAGGCGGACCGCCCATACACTGCGTTCGAAGCAGACGGCCGCCTTTACCACTTCCTTAGGGTTCTCTTCGGCTCACCAATGGGGTCTCGGTCTTCCAACGGGAGATGGACCGAATGGTTGACCGGTACGGACTGCGGGCCACCTTCCCGTACCTGGACAACGTCACCATCTGCGGCCACAACCAGCAGGACCACGACGCTAACCTTTCCAAATTTCTCCATACCGCCACTCTCCTCAACTTCACATATAACAAAGAGAAGTGCGTGTTCAGCACAAACCGATTAGCCATTCTCGGCTATGTGGTCCAGAACGGAGTTCTAGGGCCCGACCCCGATTGCATGCACCCCCTCATGGAACTCCCTCATGGAATCCCTCCCGCCCGCCCCCCCCCTAACCCCCCACTGCCCCAAGGCCCTCAAACGATGGATGGGGTTCTTTTCGTATTACGCCCAGTGGGTCCCAAACTATGCGGACAAGGCCCGCCCACTCATTCAATCCACCGTTTTCCCACTGACGGCTGAGGCTCACCAGGCCTTCGACCGTATCAAGGCCGACATCGCCAAGGCCGCGATGCACGCGGTCGATGAGCCGCTCCCCTTCCAAGTCGCGAGCGATGCATCAGACGTTGCTCTGGCTGCCACCCTCAACCAGGCAGGCAGGCCCGTGGCATCCTTTTCCCGCACCCTCCATGCCTCTGAAATTCGGCACTCCTCCATCGAAAAGGAGGCCCAAGCCATCGTTGAAGCTGTGCGGCATTGGAGGCATTATCTGGCCGACAGGAGATTCACTCTCTTCACTGACCAACGGTCGGTTGCCTTCATGTTTAACACACAGCGGGGCAAGATCAAAAACGATAAAATCTTGAGGTGGAGGATCAAGCTCTCCACCTACAACTACGAGATTTTGTATCGCCCTGGTAAGCTCAACGAGCCCCCCGATGCCCTATCCCGAGGCACATGTGCCAGCGCACAAGTGGATCGATTCCGGACCCTGCACGACAATCTCTGTCACCCAGGAGTCACCCATTTTTACCACTTCATTAAGGCCCGCAATCTGCCCTACTCCATTGAGGAAGTCAGGGCTATCACCAAAGACTGCCAGGTCTGCGCAGAGTGTAAACCGCACTTTTACCGGCCAGACCGTGCGTGCCTGGTGAAGGCCTCCCGCCCCTTTGAACGCCTCAGCGTGGACTTCAAAGGGCTCACCCCCTTCACCGACCGCAACACGTACTTCCTCAGTGTGGTAGACGAATATTCCCGATTCCCCTTTGCCGTCCCATGTCCCGACATGACGTCTGCCGCCATCATCAAATCCCTCAACACCATCTTCGCTCTGTTCGGTTTCCACAGCGACTGGGGATCCTCATTTATGAGCGATGAGCTGCACCAGTACCTGCTCAATAGGGGCATTGCCTCGAGCAGGACGACCAGCTACAACCCCAGGGGAAAAGGGCAGGTAGAGCGGGAGAATGGGACGGTCTGGAGGGGCTTCCAGCTGGCCCTACGGTCCAGAAATCTCACGGCCTCCCACTGGCAGGAGGTCCTCCCCGACGCACTTCACTCCATTCGGTCGCTCCTGTGCACCGCGACTAACGAAAACCCCCATGAACATCTCTTTGCCTTCCCCAGGAAGTCCACCTCCGGGGTTTCGCTCCCAACGTGGCTGGCAGCTCTAGGACCCGTTCTCCTCCGTAGACATGTGCGACTCCACAATGCGGACCCGTTGGTTGAGAGGGTACAGCTTCTCCACGCCAACGCACAGTATGCTTACGTAGCGTACCCTGACGGCCACCAAGACACAGTCTCCCTCAGTGGCCTGGCACCAGCTGGGTCCCCACCACCACCCCCCCCTGCCCCGGCGCCACCCTCCCCTCCCCGGCGCACCCCACCGCAGCCCCCACGCCAGGACAATCCGTCCTCCCCTTGCTCCCACCCGGGGATGAAGAGGATTTCGACACACTCTCGGAGTCACCGAAGAACAAGCCGACGCCTGAATCGCCACCAGCACTGCGGCACTCTCGACGACAGATCAAGGCACCGGACCGCCTAAATTTGTAATATTCTCTGTGATTTTTAAAAGCAACTTGGGGTTGCTGTATATAGTTCTCCACCACCCCACTGGACTCATTTTTAACAGTGAATGTGGTAGTCACCACATGATGTATTATACTGTACATGTATGGGTTTTATGGTAAGGCCCCTGTACTACAGGTATGGGTGTAGATCCCTGCCTGCTGGCTCCGCCCAGTAGGCGGAGTATAAATATGTGTGCTCTCCGTACAGCAGCCATTTCATCAGCTGCAGTAGGACGCCACACATCTGTGTGTAATAAAGCCTCGATTACATTCGACTCTCGTCTCGTCGTAATTGATAGTGCATCATTGAGGATCGTTTATTTTGTGGTGAGCCGGGAGATTCTAGTTGGGGTGGAGGGGGCAGTGTATGCAGGGATAGTTATCTTGGCCCATGCATCCTACTGGCTGGAGATTCGGTTTAGAGCGGGACAATAGCAGAGGCCTGGATGGAGGATTGATTCGGAGTTGTTGGCGGATGGAGGCTTTTGTGATAAGGTGCAGGCAGCGATTTAGGAGTATGTGGAGTTGAATCAAAATGGGGAGGTGTCTGCGCCCATTTTCTGGGAAGCACTGAAGGCAGTGGTCCAGGGGGAATTGATTTTGTTTAAGGCTCATGCGGATAGGGAAAGGAGGGAGGAACATGACCGACTAGTGAGCGAGATAGTGGAGGTGGACAGGGAGTATTCGATGGTGCACACCACAGAGGGATTGGCGAGGAGGAAAAATTGAAAGGGGCAGATTGACATGGGGAGGGCGGTAAGGCAAGTGCGTAGGGCAAGAGGAGTGCAATGTGAGTATGGGGAGAAGGTGAGCGTATGCTAGCACACCAGCTGCGGAGGCAGGCCACGTCCAGGGAAATATTGAAGATACGGTCTGGGGTTGGTGATGTCGTGTCGGAGTCGGTGACAATAAACGAGGCATTTAAGGAGTATTACCAGGACCTGGTTGAGGCTGACCCGGTTTGGGGGGGGGGGGGGGGGGGGGGGGAGGAGGGGGACATGGGGTGCTTTCTGGACAAGCTGCAATTTCCCCAGGTGGAGGAAAAAAAGAAGCAGTCGTTGGAAGAGCTCCTGGGGCTGAGGGAGGTGCTGGATAGGATCAGGGGTATGAAGTTGGGGAAGGCTCCAGGGCCGAGGGGTGCTCGGTGGAATTTTATAAGGAAGTTGTGATGGACCTGGCACCACATCTGTTGGGGGCGTTTAATGAATTAACGAAGCATTGGAGAAGGGGGAGCTGCCGGAGACAATGACCTATGTAAGGAGTCAGAGAAAGAGGGAACAAGGGCAAAACAAAAGGTAGAAAAGGGAATAAGAAAAGTGATAGGCGGAAAAACCAAGGGCAAAATTCAAACAGGGCAAAAGAGAAAAATATTGGGAGCAAGGCAAACAATGTGAAAAAGACAAATTTAAAGGATCTGTGCCTTAATGCACAGAGCATTTGCAATAAAGTGGATGAAATAATCACACAGATAAATATAAATATAATATAATTTGGATTACGGAGACATGGTTGCAGGGTGAACAGGGATGGTAACTGAATGTCCCAGGGTATTCATTATTTAGGAAGGACAGGCATAAAAGAAAAGGTGGTGGCATGGCACTGCTGGTTAAAGACGAAATTAACACAATAATGAGAAAGGATGTTAGCTCTGACAATGTGAAGACTGTATGGGTAGAGTTGAGAAATACCAAGGGGAAAAAAACATGAGTGGGTGTCATATATAGACCCCAAACTGCAGTGGTGATGTTGGGAATGGCATTAAACACAAAATTAGAGATGCACATAATAAGGGAATATCGATGATCATGGGTGATTGTAATCTGTACATAGATTGGGCAAATTAAATTAGCAACAATGCCATAGAGGAGCAATTCCTGGAGTGTATACAGGATGGTTTTCTTGACCAATATGTGGAGGAACCAATGAGAGAGCAGGTCATCTTAGACTGGGTACTGTGTAATGAGAAGGGAATCATTGCCAATCTGGCTGTGCAAGACCCCTTGAGGATGAGCGACCATAACATGATAGAATTCTTTATCAAGATGGGGAGTGAAGTAGTTGATTCGGAGGCTAGGGTGCTGAATCTTAATAAAGGAAATTTTGAAGATATGAGGTGTGAGTTGGCCTTGATAGATTGGGGAGAGTTACTTAAAGGGATGACAGTGGATAGGCAACGGCAAACATTCAAGGAACACATGGAGGAACTACAGCAACTGTTCATTCCTGTCTGGCACAAAAGCAAAATGGATAAGAGGGCCAATCCATGGCTTACAAAGGAAATTAGAAATAGTATCCGATCCAAGGAAGAAGCATACAGATTGGCCAAGGAAAATAATAGGTTTGAGCATTGGGAACAGTTTAGAATTCAGCAGAGAAGGACCAAGCTACTGATTAAGAAGGGGAAAATACATTACGAAAATAAACTTGCAGGGAACATAAAGACTGACACTAAGAGTTTCTGTAGATATGTGAAGAGAAAGAGATTGATAAAGATAAATTTAGGCCCCCTACAGACAGAAACAGGGGAATGCATAATAAGAGACAAAGAAATGGCTGAGCAATTGAATACATACTTTGGTTCTGTCTTCACAAAAGAGGACACAGGTCAGATCCCAGAAATGTTGGAGTATGAAAGGTTTAGAGAGAGGGACGAACTGAGGGTTCTTTAACTTGAGTTAAATATCCGAGGGTATCAAACCTTTCGGAAGGACAGAGTGGATGGTAAGGGAGGCGGTGTAGCTCTGTTATTTAAGGATGACATCCGGGCAACAGTAAGGGATGACATCGGTGCTATGGAGGATAAGGTTGAATCCATTTGGGTGGAAATCAGGAATAGTAAGGCGAAAAAGTCACTGATAGGAGTAATCTATAGCCCACCAAATAGTAACATTGTGGTGGGGGAGGCAATAAACAAAGAAATAACAGATGCATGTAGAAATGGTACAGCAGTTATCATGGGGGATTTTAATCTACATGTTGATTGGTTTAACCAGGTCGGTAAAGGCAGCCTTGAGGAGGAGTTTATAGAATGTATCCGCGATAGTTTCCTAGAACAGTATGTAATGGAACCTACGAGGGAACAAGCGGTCCTAGATCTGGTCCTGTGTAATGAGACAGGATTGATTCAGGATCTCATAGTTAGGGATCCTCTCGGAAGGAGCGATCACAATATGGTGGAATTTAAAATACAGATGGAGGGTGAGAAGGTAAAATCAAGCACTAGTATTTTGTGCTTAAACAAAGGAGATTACAATGGGATGACAGAAGAACTAGCTAAGGTAGACTGGGAGCAAAGACTTTATAGTGAAACAGTTGAGAAACAGTGGAGAACCTTCCAAGCGATTTTTCACACTGCTCAGCAAAGGTTTATACCAACAAAAAGGAAGGGCGGTAAAAAGAGGGAAAATCGACTGTGGATATCTAAGGAAATAAGGGAGAGTATCAAATTGAAGGAAAAAACATACAAAGTAGCAAAGATCAGTGGGAGACTAGAGGACTGGGAAATCTTTAGGGGGCAACAGAAAGCTACTAAAAAAGCTATAAAGAAGAGTACGATAGATTATGAGAGTAAACTTGCTCAGAATATAAAAACAGATAGTAAAAGTTTCTACAAATACATAAAACAAAAAAGAGTGGCTAAGGTAAATATTGGTCCTTTAGAGGATGAGATGGGAGATTTAGTAATGGGAGATGAGGAAATGGCTGAGGAACTGAACAGGTTTTTTGGGTCGGTCTTCACAGTGGAAGACACAAATAACATGCCAGTGACTGATGGAAATGAGGCTATGACAGGTGAGGACCTTGAGAGGATTGTTATCACCAAGGAGGTAGTGATGGGCAAGCTAATGGGGCTAAAGGTAGACAAGTCTCCTGGACCTGATGGAATGCATCCCAGAGTGCTAAAAGAGATGTCTAGGGAAATTGCAAATGCACTAGTGATAATTTACCAAAATTCACTAGACTCTGGGGTGGTCCCGGCGGATTGGCAATTAGCAAACGTGACACCACTGTTTAAAAAAGGAAGTAGGCAGAAAGCGGGTAATTATAGGCCAGTGAGCTTAACTTCGGTAGTAGGGAAGATGCTGGAATCTATCATCAAGGAAGAAATAGCGAGGCATCTGGATGGAAATTGTCCCATTGGACAGACGCAGCATGGGTTCATAAAGGGCAGGTCATGCCTAACTAATTTAGTGGAATTTTTTGAGGACGTTAACAGTGCGGTAGATAACGGGGAGCCAATGGATGTGGTATATCTGGATTTCCAGAAAGCCTTTGACAAGGTGCCACACAAAAGGTTGTTGCATAAGATAAAAATGCATGGCATTAAGGGTAAAGTATTAGCATGGAAGAGGATGGGTTAATTAATAGAAAGCAAAGAGTGGGGATTAATGGGTGTTTGTCTGGTTGGCAATCAGTAGCTAGTGGTGTCCCTCAGGGATCAGTGTTGGGCCCACAACTGTTCACAATTTACATAGATGATTTGGAGTTGGGGACCAAGGGCAATGTGTCCAAGTTTGCAGACAACACTAAGATAAGTGGTAAAGCAAAAAGTGCAGATACTGGAAGTCTGCAGAGGGATTTGGATAGGCTAAGTGAATGGGCCAGGGTCTGGCAGATGGAATACAATGTTGACAAATGTGAGGTTAGCCATTTTGGTAGGAATAACAGCAAAAGGGATTATTATTTAAATGATAAAATATTAAAACATGCTGCTGTGCAGAGAGACCTGGGTGTGCTAGTGCATGAGTCGCAAAAAGTTGGTTTTCAGGTGCAACAAGTGATTAAGAAGGCAAATGGAAATTTGTCCTTCATTGCTAGAGGGATGGAGTTTAAAACTAGGGAGGTTCTGCTGCAATTGTATAAGGTGTTAGTGAGGCCACACCTGGAGTATTGTGTTCTGTTTTGGTCTCCTTACTTGAGAAAGGACGTACTGGCACTGGAGGGTGTGCAGAGGAGATTCACTAGGTTAATCCCAGAGTTGAAGGGGTTGGATTATGAGGAGAGGTTGAGTAGACTGGGACTGTACTCGTTGGAATTTAGAAGGATGAGGGGGGATCTTATAGAAACATATAAGATTATGAAGGGAATAGATAGGATAGATGCGGGCAGGTTGTTTCCACTGGTGGGTGAAAGCAGAACTAGGGGGCATAGCCTCATAATTAGGGGAAGTAGATTTAGGACTGAGTTTAGGAGGAACTTCTTCACCCAAAGGGTTGTGAATCTATGGAATTCCTTGCCCAGTGAAGCAGTAGAGGCTCTTTCATTAAATGTTTTTAAGATAAAGATAGATAGTTGTTTGAAGAATAAAAGGACTAAGGGTTATGGTGTTCGGGCCGGAAGGTGGAGCTGAGTCCACAAAAGACAAGCCATGATCTCATTGAATGGTGGAGCAGGCTCGAGGGGCCAGATGGCCTACTCCTGCTCCTAGTTCTTATGTTCTTATGTTCTTATGAGGGAGATCAATATTAGTAGAGAAATGGTGCTGGAAAAATTGATGGGATTAAAGGCAGATAAGTCTCCCAGGCCTGAGAATCTGCAACCCAGAGTTCTTATGGAAGTGGCTCTGAAAATAGTGGTTGCATTGGTGGTCATCTTCCGGATTCTATGGACTCTGGAACAGTCCCTGCAGAGTGGAGGGTAGCTAATGTCACTCTAATATTCAAAAAGGGAGGTAGAGAGAAAACAGGGAATTGTATGGGTGACGGGATTTGTGTAGGGTGGGTCTGTGGAGGTGGGTTCCTTGAGGCAGGAGTCCCTGGGGTGGGGTTCCTGCCAATACAGGGGTCCCTGGGTGGTTTTCCTACCACAGGGGTCCCTGTGGAAGTCCCCCTATTACAGGGGTCCTTGGGGAGTCACCCGATTATAGGGGTCCTGGGCGAGGCAGTTCTGGTCACATCACCCCTGTACTTGGGTGTGGGGGACACTCAGGCATCCGGGGGTGGGGGTTCCGTGCGGTGGGTCAGGGCTGATGTATGGTGCGGGGTGGGGGGGTTGGGGTCGATGTGTGCTACAAGGGGTTAGGTGTTGTCCACGCAATTCCACTATTGGACCTCCTGCTCAAGGTGGCGGCCTGATATCAGGATTCTCCCGTCAATCCCGCGTATTCCATGCCATGAATAAATTTGCATGCCGTGAAACACTGAATTGCATGTCGCTTTATGACCGCAAGGATATCATAAAATTGGTGAAATTAAGCTATGGCAGGAGAACATAATCCACCCATCATCTTTAGCTGCTTTTGGAAACATTGAACGATAGATGTGAATTAAAGAGAAACTTTGGAAAAGTCCCTTTTCCCCTTTAGAAATGTTAGGAACATTGGTTTCTGCTTTCACCATGATTTAACTTCCATATCCTTCTAGGGTAGAGAATTCCAAAGGTTTGACTCCCGCGAGTGAAGAAATCCCTCCTCTTCTCGATCTTAAATGGCCTGTCCCTTATTCTGAGGCTGTGTCGCCTGGTTCTAGACTCACCTGCCAGGGGAAATATCCGAGCTACATCTACCCTGTCACGCTGTGTGAGAATTTTGTAAGTTTCAATGAGATCACCTCTCATTTTTCGAGTCTCTGGAGAATACACAAACAGTTTCCTCAATCTCTCTTCAGATGACAATTGAAACATGCCAGGGATTAGTCTGGTGAATCTACATTGCACACCCTCTATGGCAAGTATATCCTTCCTTAGATAGACAGACCAAAACTGCACACAACGCTCCAAGTGCAATCTCACCAAGACTCTATACAATTGCAGCAAGACATCTTTACCGCTGGACTCAGATCCCTTTGTGATGAAGGCCAATATACTATTTGTCTTCCTTATTGCATACTAGCTTTTAGTAACTCATGAACAAGGAAGCCCAGGTCCCTTTGGAACTCCCTTCTTCCAAGAAATATTCTGCCTTTCTGATTTTGTATCAAAGTGGATAAATTGACACGTATTCACATTATATTCCATCTGACATGTTTTTGGCCATTCAAATCCTTTTGAAGCCTCCTTGCATTCTCCTCACAACTCACATTCCCACCTATTTTTATGTCACATATGTTAGTCTACAAAGAAGGGTGTGTGTGTGTGATATGCATGATTATGTGTGTAAATGATTTAATTAAGCTGGGGAAAGATTAATAGAGACAATTTTTGGGGGAGAGTTGAGAGATGAAATGGACAAAGGAGCTAAATGCATGCATTTGTAATAAGAGGCCATGGTGAAATGGACTTATAAGTGAATAAGTTGGGTTTAGAAATTTGCATCAAGATATAGATAGAGACTAGCTGTTAAATTTCAAAGGGGAGTATGGGACCTTTACAAAGCACAAATGTTTCAATAGTAAACAAGGAAGGTCATTCAATTTTATTTGACCTGAAAGAGGAGGTAATAGAAAAGCATGAAATATTTTTATATGTTGGAAAAGTTGAGTTCAAAGAGGTGCTGAGGACAATGGAATCAATGATGAAAGGGAACAAAAGATATTTAAGGAAAGATGTTGAGCTAGGTTGTGATGGCTGTGTGGGAGAAATGTCCTCGACCAGCTCTGTGCTATGTGAAGGTGCAAACTCTGAAACAACCATCTAGAAACCAGGAAAGCCTTTGTTTCAGAAAGAAGTCTTGTTTCTGAATATTCTTGGATTTCCACAGCAGAGTGGGGGTGAATGAGAAGTAGTTATGTGGCATACCTTCATTAAAGTCACAGCTGTTTTGCCTTGGGTAATATTACTAGATTTTGAGATTAAAATTATGTCAGGGAGTGCTGACATAATTTTAATCCCAAAATCTAGTAATCAAAAAAGGTGTTTACTTGTATGTTCTGACTAAGTGGGTTCTTCTGGAGAGGTTTTGTAAGACTTTTAACTGTATAACTTTAATCTTGTGTGATTAAGTTTTCTTTTCTTCTTGCCAATAAATCTTTTAATCTCTGAAATCATAAAAGTGTTATTAGAATTCAATGCTTCTGGGGTCAGTCAGTTTCTGTCTGTCTGTCTGCTATGTTCCATGAGAGGAAAAATATATTTTAAAGTTAGGAAATAAAATTATGCCCCTTTTCAAATCTTCCCATCATTTAATAATAAAATGTTGTCACAGAATTTATGCGTTCTGGTGCAACATGAACTGTTAGGCTTGAGCTTCAGAAAATTATTCCTGTATAAGGACTGTGAGATTAAGTTAAATGTTTCAAATGCAATTCTGAATATCTTCTATTTGACGGTTTGTTTTTATTTTGTATGTTACTGTAGAGGATTATGTTGCCATGTTGTATGCACATTACATAGAATTACATTACATAGTATTTACAAGACCAAAATAGGCTATTCGACCCATGTCGGTGTTTGTCCTGTGCTCAAGCTTCCTCCTACCTTCTTTAAATCTCAATTTACAACTGTTTCAAGTTCATATTTTCAGTTACCAAATTTTTCTATTTGTATTAAAATGAAACCGGAAGTCGGGAAGAACTGTATGAGCAGGGCGATCAAAGCAAAAATATTTGTCGGCACGCCTTATGTATTACACAACTACAATAAATGTAAGGATGACTCATCATACAAGAGAAATGGTAAATAACTTACCTTGACCATGTCTGTCCAGTCTTTGATCTTTGATCATTTGTACAACATGCTCGATGTCTGTGCATATTTGTAAATGAATCGGATCTAACTTTCTTAATCATAACTCCATGATCCTTTTTTGGAGTTTTTTCACTGATTTTGGATAATTCTTTATTTTTTTCTGAAAAAGTTATTGAAATCAACCACCATCAATAATGTTTCAAAATTATGTAGAAATAAATTCCTCATGCACTATTGTACTCAGCAATAGTGAAGTAAATTCAAATTTTAGACTGTTCTAATTCCATATTAAGCTTAAAATAGGGCAGCATGGTGGCGCAGTGGGTTAGCCCTGCCACCTCACGGCGCCAAGGTCCCAGGTTCGATCCCGGCTCTGGGTCACTGTCTGTGTGGAGTTTGCACATTCTCCCCGTGCTTGCATGGGTTTCGCCCCCACAACCCAAAGATGTGCAGCTTTGGTGGATTGGCCACTCTAAATTGCTCCTTAATTGGAAAAAAATAATTGGGTACTCTAAATCTATTTTTTTAAAAGCTTAAAATATCTGTTATCACCCAGAATGACAAGACATTTTTTACCAGCTATGTATTCATATACCGATTCATATTATTGGAAGTGATTAAGGGCACTTAACAAAACAAGTATCAGCATGAATCTGGTTTATCTTGTAGGTTTCTGAATGCCAAATACATTGAGAAACCAACTTGTTCGAGGCTATCTGTACTTTAACGTGCCTACTTTTGTTCAGCTTGAACAGATGCCAAAAATGTGTTTGCTCAACTTTGTCGATATGAAATGACATTAATTGAAGAACTGATAATTTATCATTTGCTACAAGTTTGATCAATCTGTTAGCTATTGAAAATAAAATGGTTAAATTATATTATATCAATCTTATCTTTTTATTCTGAACATAGAAAACCATAATCCAGTCATCAGCACATATTTAACCAGAAGCTATGTGTGGCATAAAGTTTATAGTATAGTCAATATCGGAACATTTTATAATGCAATAAATCAATTCCATAAATACCTGTAACAACTATTGAAGCTGAACAGTGCACTTCTCCTCTTACATTTCTGGCAATGCAACTATATATTCCAGTATCAGCTGAGCCTATATTTCTTTTCCTGAATACATAATTTTCACCAAAGTTCTCTCTCTAAATAAAAAATAGACTTTATTATGCATATTAAATATGTTATTAAAGTATATAACCATTAGAGCTTAATTGCCTGAAATAAAGCAAATAAAATCAAAATTTGGTGGCTCACATTGGATTTCCTGGGTGAAATTATCACATGATCTTTGAACCATGTAATACTTGGTTCTGGTTGTCCTGAAATAATGCAATGGAGTATCAGATCTTCCCCTGTCATTAAAACTGAATCACCAAATTTCTTTTCAAAAACTGGGGGGGTGTCTTGTGCTAGAAATAAAAATATATCAACAGATGAGTTTTTCAGCTCATTCATTTATTTTAAAGTATGTTAAAATATGTTAGATGATGACATCTTAAGAGCACAGCATTTCTTGATCAGGACTCAATATCCACCGCCTCAATCAATTGGTGTGTTGTGCCTGAGCTACACAGGGTGCACTAGAACAACTTACACAAATTATTTGAAAAGCCTTTTCCTACATTACAACAGCGGCTACCCTTCAAAAGTACAGTGGTTGTCGAGCACTTTGGAATGTCTGCAGGTTGTGAATACATATAAGCCTTTTTACTCCCCTTGAAGCTCGACTATCAAGAATTGCTACAGCAGGAATGCCATGATAATACTATCACTTCTTTTTTTTAAATAAATTTAGAGCACCCAATTAATTTTTTTCAATTAAGGAGCAATTTAACGTGGCCAATTCACCTACCCTGCACACCTTTGGGTTGTGGGGGCAAAACCCACGCAAACACTGGGAGACTGTGCAAACTCCACACGGACAGTGACCCAGAGCCGGGATCGAACCTGGGCCCTTAGTGCCGTGAGGCAGCAGCACTAATCACTGCGCCACCATGCTGCCCATAATACTATCACTTCTAAGGTGCATAGCATCTCGACTTGGACATATATTACTGTTCTGGTATTGCCACTAGGTCAACATTCAGTGCTTCCTTACTGAACACTGACATGGAGTACCATCACCACAATGAGTGCACCAGTTCAAGGAGAAGGCCCAGCATCACCTTTTCAGAGCAAATAGGGATGGACAATAAACACAGCCTTGTCAACGTCATCCACATCACAAGAACAAATAGGAACAGTGATAACTTAGAAAATCACCTTTCACCAAAAAAGTAAGTTGTCCCATGTTGGCATTTGTGTTGAAAATGCATGTATGCCAGATAGTGAATAAAATGATTTTGATATAATTCATACCTTACAAAATGATATAAGTGCATTATGAAAGTTTAATAAAGGGAGCATTTAGGAAAGACTATACTATCTTTAAATAATTCATTTGTGCATTTGTATTGCAAGGCTGGGCTGTGACACATGCACCTTTTTGGGTCCATGATGTTACTTCATGCCAGTAATAACAATTAGAGGAATTCTTCACTTGGCAGCAGTTGTCAGCATTGAGTATGCCTGGGTTAAGTATAATACATACTCTAGTCTACCTTTACAATGTGATTAGACATCTACTGAAACCTGCTTAATCCAACAAGAGGATACAAGTTTCAGAGATTAGTGGGACTCCATTTCACTGATACTCTCATGTGGCTATGGTGTGCTACCCTTTATTCCTTTATTTATTAAATAAATGTTCCTTTATTTATTTGCAGCCTTGTGGTGGGGAACAACCGGACCGATGGGATTCAGGTCAAGAATCGAGTGATTCTTCTGGTTGGAGTTCTGGTAAATCCTGCACTCTATCGCCCGATTGTTTGATTTGCACAATATCCTTCCACCTTCTCCATTACTCTTTCTATAATTGCTGCTTTGAGAAATGGCACGAGTGTGTATGGAGGAACAGAAAGTCAATTTCGTAGTTGTCTTCCCATCTGACAGCCAAATCATTCTGTGCCATTAGTGCCAAGATGACATCGTCATGTTTCTTCAACAAAGCCTTCACCATTCTTACTCCTCTTTCAGCCTCTACATTAGCTTGTGAGTAACTGGATGAGCTAGTCATGCAGACAAATCTATCGTTTTTCGCAAACTATGGGCCATTTTCTGAAATGACGAGATCTGGAATGCAATGTATAGCAAAAACTCTTTTTATAATTTAATGATTGCTTCTGAGGTTGGAACATGACGATGTTTAACCTCAACCTGGAGTAATAGTCAAAAAATTTGAGGAATCTCTTCCGCTTGAGCTTGAAAAGATTCATTCTAAGATGTTGCCGTGGTACGGATGGAATTGAGGATACCAGCAGCAATTCCCTTTACTCCTGGCAATGGATCCCTCGGGTGACACGGCTCAAAATCATTTCCTCTACTGATTTCGAGACCTTGGCCACAAAGTGGAATTACATGCTCTAGCATGTCACTTTGTAATGCTTAGATATCACTGGTCTATTCTTTGATGGATCTCAAGTCTCAGGACTCTTGATGTGGTCAATTTCTCTTCATAAATCAGCTGGTCATCCAACAGGTTCAATGACAATGACAGTTTTCAACAGATTTCGTGACAATGCCTTCATCATTGCTTATTGTTTGCCTTGCTCAAGTTTGTCCATTTGTTTCTTGCTTGTTGCAAGCTTCCCTTCAAAGTAATGAGCTTGTAATTGCTTCATCTGCTTTTATTCTGCCTGTGTTCTTGCAGTTTTCACATGGCCTTATCAGGTTTTGGTCTTCAGAACACTTGCTTCAGTCTTCTCCAGACCTCTGAATCATTTTGGAAACACTGCCCTGAATTGTTTTGAGTTTTTTTGGCTTCCCAATTCATCTACTTTATAGATGAGTTGCAGATGTGTGCAAGATTTTCAGCTTAACAGCAAACACTCTTGGTTTATCAATCATGTACAAGGTTTTTGTAATTTCTCCTCCTTTGTACTTAGGTTCAGCAGTCAACTGCCCCTTTACTTTCAGTTGAATGCCTCCTGGATGGTGGAATCGTATGGTCAATGACAAGAGAGATTCTTGCTTTAGTCACTGGTCCATGCATGAAAGAACTGAAACTCCTGCTCCAGTGTATAATTTGAAGTGTGTTTTATATCTGTGATCCAATAGTTGCCATTATATCCTGTAATTTTTCCCATGGATGGCACTTCATTGTCTCTTTCATCTTCAATTTCCTGAAACTCCATGTTTATTGGTTTCTTCTTGACTTTCTGCATTGGAAACGTTTTGCTGGAGCATACAGATTTAAAATGACATCTCATTGTACAGGAATAGCACCCTGCATTTTTGATGGGGCATTCTTCACATCGGTGCATCCTTTTCCAGCCACAGTGAGAACACTGAATAATGGCAGTTCCGGTGCCCCCTCGTGCTTACCCTATTTTTGCTGCTACTTCTGTGCTGTTACTTCTGTGTCTTACAAGCTGCACTATGTCAGTCGTTTTTCTCCATGAGACTTCCCGGTCACCTCAAATAAATACACAATTTTGCTTTCTCACTCTTGAATGTTTTGTTTAAAGTACAGCCTTCAATAGCATCAAATCCTCCCTCGACTGCAGAAAAGCTGATAAAGTCTCCTCTAAGACTTCGACAACAGTGTGATCCTGACTTAATTCATCTTTCATGGGTCCACATTCACAATTCTCAGCTAGTCAATACAAATCATTAAGGAAGGAATCAATGCTCTTTTCCGGTCATTGGGTACGTCTAATGAAGTTCACCTCTTTCTATAATTTGTTCCTTCTACGGCTGAAAAATGTGTCAAAGGCTTTTATAGCCTCCTTGTAAGTTGCTGTATCTTTATTTTTGACCTGCCTGCAGGTTACATCGTAAGCACTACTACCTATGGCATAGAGAAGTGTACTGACCTGCCCCTTGCCAGTCTTATCTGCTGATCTCAAGACGATTCTGTACCTGATAAACTTACCACACCAGTTCTTCCAATTTGCAGCTCGATCCAGGCTCTTAAGTGCTCTGGTAAAGATAAGATTTTCTCCATAGCTCTTCTTAGTTCTAACCTTCCTCTGAGCTTCTTCTAGTCACTGTGCTGTTTACTTGGTGATTTTTCTGTCGTGTTTTTTGCTTTCATCATCTGTTGTCATTGTTCTGGATCTTAGATAAGATTACACTTGTTCTGGATTGATTGACAATATAGGGGGCTATGCTGCTGGTAAACCTTATCTTTTATTAAACATTCCAACTATTATATAATACAAGGCTTAGTACGAGGCTTGACATAGAACGATTTCTCAGCATTCTATATTGTCATGTGATCTTACACAATGTCGACTGTCTATTTACATATTTAACAGTAACCCATCATACTACAGTTGTAGCTCTTGTGAGCGTCTATATGAGTTGATAGAGTGGATGTTATTTCAGATGGTGTTAGGAGTGTTTTTAGAAATGTTCCAATTGTATTACCAAGTTTCCCTAGTACACATGTGCGTAGAGAGAAAAACTTTGATATGTTCGGGGATGAGGAAAGGTAGTACCAAATTAAGGTATGCAATGCTCCCAGTGTACAGACGTATCCCTACTACCTGTGTGAGGACATTGAACATAGTACATAGAACATACAGTGCAGAAGGAGACCATTCGGCCCATCGAGTCTGCACTGACCCATTTAAGCCCTCACTTCCACCCTATCCCCGTAACCCAATAACCCCTCCTAACCTTTTTTGGTCACTAAGGGCAATTTATTATGGCCAATCCACCTAACCTGCACGTCTTTGAACTGCGGGAGGAAAGCGGAGCACCCGGAGGAAACACACAAAGACAAGGGGAGAACATGCAGACTCCGCACAGACAGTGACCCAGCAGGGAATCGAACCTGGGACCCTGGCGCTGTGAAGCCACAGTGCTAATCACTTGTGCTGACGTGCTGCCCAAAATTGAATCTCTTTTACATTGTTTGATAGTTCTTAAAGTGGCAGAAGGAGCATTCTATCACATCCTTCCATGCAATCTGAATCACACTCCTCTCCAGTACCCAGTGCTGTATATTTTAGATCTTGAAGCTATGCATAGATGAGACTAGTTCTATTATGTAAAACAAGTTTTAGTCACAACACATTGTAATGTCTGCTCCTTGTTTACCACTCTTTGCCTCCAGCAATTTCTACAGTTTTTACTTTTCTCTGAGTACATACCTATGGTTAATTAATCAAGCACAGTGAGCAACAATAGTAAACAGACTCACATAATCAAATACAAAACAACTGTACATTTGAATATTACATCCAACATTGTTGCTCCTTTGATCCTCACTTACCAAAAGGACCTCGACTGATGTCTGGAGAATCTGGGGCTTCTTCCACTTGGTGACATGGATCAGACAACTGCACTTTCATACGGTTTGGATGCTGCTTTCTGCTGTTTTCCATATAGACTTGTGGGATTTGAAGTAGCTGCAATATTCTGAACACTACAGCTATGAATTTTCCTCCATGCCGGAGATGGAAAGCCTATCACTAGCTGTATTACTGCTCCTAATCTGCTTTACATACTATTTGAGGGTGTTGGGAAGGAATTGTGGTAGGTTGGCAATGGACTAATGTGGATAGGCATTTGTCCTGCTCCGTTGCTATCCTGCCAATGGGAGGAGAGTCTAGTACAATGATTTCAAAAGTTATACAAGGAAGTCATGTAGAAAATTAAGTTGAACAGTTTTAAATTGTTTTAATGGAAGAGATTTGATGCACAGTTGACATGCATTAGTTTATGTCTAATGTTAAAATGAAAAGAGATTTTGCAAGTAGAAAATAAAATTGTACTCTACCACTATGAAGGATTACAGTAACAATGTCACAATGTCAGGAAAACCATCAACTTCAAAACACATGTCATCCTGACTTGGACATTTGTGTTGGATCATTATCCTGGAATTCTTTACTGTTATAACCTGCCTTCTTACCATTGGCTGGGGACTAATGACAATCCCACAATCCTGTGGGAGTATGAGCTTCCCCAATGAGGGGGGCGGAGAAACCATTAGTAAACTCCAAGTATAAATAAAGCTGGCCAGTTTGGAACCAGCAGGAAGGAGAGTGCAGCAAGGGAAGTTGCTGCTGCAGTTAGATATATATATGTTATTGTAAATAAATGTTATTACTTTGTATCCTTAAAACTCGTGCTGGATTCTTCGTGGCCCTCACAAAACTGGCGACGAGGGTTAAAGTGAATAGCTGTCGACACTGCTGAAGCCACCTCCCTGGATTTTTGTTGGCTACAGGTTGGAAGTTGTTTTCTATTACACCATGCCTCTGTACGGACGTTTGGATGTTTTTGATGCTGCGCTGGAAAGTTGGAAGCAGTACACACAATGGATGCATTACTATTTCCGGGCAAACAATATCACTGAAAACGAGCGCCAGGTGGTCATATTGCTCACCGCCTGCGGCCCGCATACGTTTGGGGTGATTAGGAGCCTTACGTACCCAGCTGCGCCGGACACCAAAACGTTTGATGAACTTGTGAATATAGTGGGGCAACATTTTAACCCAACCCCGTCCATGATAGTCCAGCGTTACCGGTTTAATACTGCTGAGAGGACCCCTGGACAATCCCTTGCCGATTTTCTATCCAGGCTACGCAGGATTGTGGAGTACTGTGACTATGGTGAGACCTTGTCAGAAATGTTACGCGACCATTTGGTTTGCGGTATTAACAATGTGGCCACCCAGAGAAAGTTGTTAGCTGAGCCAACATTGACTTTTTAACAGGCCATTCAAATAGTATTGTCCCGAGAGAGCGCAGAACGAGGCGTGCAGGAGCTACAGGGAATGGAAGTGCGTGCCTTGGGGCGCAACCCCTTCCGTCCGAAAACGTCCCCCGCACTCCTGCGGTACCTTGGACGAGACAACGTCCGGACCGACGCCAGTGGCCGTCGGACATTCCTCCTAGAAGGGAGCCTTCTCCAGAACCAATGGATGAGGAGCCATGTCCGTGTCAGACTTGTAGGCGCCGACCCCGTCGCGGACGCCGGTCCTGGGGGCGCCAGAGGTGACGTCGTTCCGACCGAAACTGGGACCAGCCCAGTGGTCGTACCTTTCATGTGGATGAACCTGCGGCGACTACTCCTGAGGACGTGGAGACGGAGGACGACTGCCTGCAGCTGCATTGTGTGGCAGCTCCCCGTGTGGCCCCCATTAAGGTGACAGTATGGGTCAAATGTCACCCGCTTGAGATGGAGTTGGACACTGGCGCAGCGGTCTCCGTGATCGCCCAGAGGATATTCGACCGCATCAAGCAGGGTATACAGACCCTTACATTAACCGACTCACAGGCCAGGTTGGCCACGTACACGTGGGAACCACTGGACATTGCAGGAACTACAATGACCCCTGTTGTTTATGGACGCCAGGAGGGGCGTTTCCCATTTATCATGGTGCGTGGCCATGGGCCCAGCCTGTTAGGTCGGGACTGGTTGCGCCATTTGTGGTTGCAATGGCAGCACATCCTCCAAACAGTTTCTGAAGGGTTGACTGAGGTGCTAGGACGATACCCAGATGTATTCCAGCCTGGTTTGGGGAAAATAAAAGGGGCCGTAGCCCATATCCAAGTCGAACCAGGAGCCACACCGCGCAATTTTTGGGCGCGCCCGTTGCCTTACGCCTTGCTCGAGAAGGTAGAAAGGGAGCTCACTCGTTTGGAGAGTTTGGGTATTATCAGGCCCGTCCGTTTTGCTGACTGGGCAGCACCAATTGTACCTGTAATGATGCCAGATGCCACAGTTCGCTTGTGTGGCAACTATAAACTTACAGTGAATACGGCTTCCCGACTCGACCGATATCCAATGCCTCGCATAGAGGATCTTTACGCGAAGCTTGCAGTTGGGCTCTCGTTCACAAAATTAGATATGAGTCACGCCTATCTGCAGTTGGAGCTGGACCCTGCCTCCCGACCATATGTAACGATTAATACACACCGGGGCCTGTATGAATATACACGGTTGCCCTTTCGAGTATCCTCTGCCTGCGCTATTTTTCAACGTGTTATGGAGGGCATTTTGAGAGGAACTACCACGTGTTGCTGTCTACTTAGATGGCGTTTTGATTACAGGGACGTTGGAGCAGGAACATTTGGAAAATCTGGAGGCTGTCCTTAGACGCTTTTCAGAGGCTGGAGTCCGTTTACGTCGCACAAAGTGCGTATTTCAGGCTAAGGAAGTAGTCTACCTAGGTTATCGGGTGGACCGCGAAGGTTTGCACCCCGTCGCAGAGAAGGTGCGTGCGATTCAACAGGCCCCCGCCCCGACTGACACTTCGTATCTTCGTTCTTTTCTCGGTCTCGTAAACTATTACGGAAAGTTCCTCCCCAATCTGGCAACTACGCTGGCCCCGTTGCACCTTCTGCTAAAGAAAAATCACACCTGGGTTTGGGGTCAGCCGCAAGAAACTGCTTTCCGGCGGGTAAAGCAACAATTGTCGTCGTCTGGGTTACTAACCCACTATGATCCTGGAAAGCCTTTGCTCGTCACATGTGATGCATCCCCGTATGGTATTGGGGCCGTCCGGTCCTACAAGATGGAGAACGGGGCCGAGCGACCGATAGCTTTCGCCTCCCGCACATTGACTGCAGCGGAGAAAAAGTACGCGCAGATCGAGAAGGAGGGCCTGGCAGTGGTTTTTGCGGTGAAATGCTTCCACCAGTACGTGTATGGCCGCCATTTCACTATCGTGGCTGATCATAAGCCTCTCCTGGGACTTTTCAGAGAGGATAAGGCAATACCGCCCATTGCTTCCGCACGGATCCAGTGCTGGGCTTTGTTGCTTGCTGCATACGAGTATTCTCTGGAGCACAAACCAGGAACGCAGATAGCAAATGCCGATGCACTGAGCCGATTGCCTTTATCGACCGGCCCCATATCGACCCCCACGACCGGTGAGGTGGTTGCAACCCTAAATTTTATGGATACCTTGCCTGTCACGGCATCACAGATCCGTGAGTGGACCCAGACGGAGCCAGTCCTGTCAAAGGTTCGGCACATAGTCCTGTATGGTGGGCAGCATAGACAGCTCCCAGGCGAGTTGCGGGCATTTTCCTCCAAGCTGTCAGAATTCAGCGTGGAAGACGGCATTCTCTTGTGGGGGACGCGTGTGATTGTCCTGGAAAAAGGCCAGGAGCTGATACTAACAGACTTGCACAATGGGCATCCAGGTGTGACCAAAATGAAAATGTTGGCCCGGAGTTATGTCTGGTGGCCAGGCCTCGATACTGACATTGAGAAGGTGGCCCAAAACTGCTCCATTTGCCAGGAGTATCAGAAGCTTCCGCCGGCCGCGCCCCTATATCACTGGGAATGGCCAGGGCGGCCTTGGGCACGCTTGCATGCAGATTTCGCAGGCCCTTTTCAAGGATCCATGTTCCTTCTATTAATCAACGCCCAGTCTAAATGGCTAGTGGTGCATAGGATGCAGGGGACAATGTCCTGCGCAACAATTGAAAAGATGCGTTTGTCGTTTAGTACGCATGGCCTCCCCGAGGTGCTGGTCACGGATAACGGCACTCAATTCACGAGTGAGGAGTTTGCGATGTTCATGAAGATGAACGGCATACGCCATATCTGCACTGCCCCTTACCACCCGGCTTCAAATGGTTTAGCAGAGCGCGCAGTGCAGACATTCAAAAGAGGCCTAAAGAAGCAGTCTTCCTGATCAATGGACACGAGACTGGCTCACTTTTTGTTTACGTATCGGACCACCCCCCATGCGGTGACTGGGGTAGCTCCCGCAGAACTCCTAATGGGCCGGAGACTTCGCACCCACCTCAGTATGGTTTCCCCGGACATTGGCGCAAAGTTACGTCGCACACAAGAACGGCAGGGAAAGGGATTTTCTCGGCATCGTCCGATTCGGCAGTTTGCGCCCGGTGACCCAGTGTTCGTTCGGAATTTTGCTGGTGGTGCCCAGTGGGTTCCTGGTGTAATCTTTCGCCAAACGGGCCCTATGTCTTACCAGGTGCAAGCCCAGGGTCGTCTCCAGTGCAAACATGTAGAGCACGTTCGGTCCAGAAGACTATCCCCTCAAAAGATTCCCCGCCCCCGGAGCTCATTTCTACAGCCGCAGAGACCAGAGACAAGGGAAGGTAGTCCTCACAATCTTTCACTGGTGCCTCACTCGAAGCCTGCGCAGGTCGTTACAGAACCGAATGGAGATAGAGATGCTGACATGACGGAGGCAGCAGACTCTGACTCCGAGATGGAGACACAGGATGCATCAGAGGGGGAATCCTCGGGTCCACGGGCCGTGGATGTACAACCGTTGCGCCGTTCATCACGGAAGCGCCGGTCTCCGTCTCGTTACACGCCGCCTGATCCAGCGCCGCGTGCAAATGGTGTCCGGCTTGTGGCAAAACGAGTCCGACACTCTCCTTCGCCAGGGTCTTCGGTGGATTCCTTGGACTTTGGGGGGGGGGAGGGATGTTACCACCTGCCTTCTTACCATTGGCTGGGGACAATAACAATCCCACAATCCTGTGTGAGTCTGAGCTTCCCCAATGAGGGGGGTGGAGAAACCATTAGTAAACGCCTAGTATAAATAAAGCTGGCCAGTTTGGAACCAGCAGGAAGGAGAGTGCAGCAAGGGAAGTTGCTGCTGCTGTATGTTATTACTTTGTATCCTTAATCTACCTAATACCATCATGTGACCATCATTACATATACTACATTGGTTCAAAGACAAGTCTTACCTATTCCTACTCAGGACAACCAAGGATGAGTGATTAAATGTGAGGTTGTAGTCGGGGGTATGGCAGGCTAACAGGGTCAGGGTTGTTGGGACGATAGGTGGGTGTAGTCATGGGGGTTTGGGAATATAGAGGGGTTGGGGATGTACGCGGGGGTCGAGGGCATAATCAGAGAGATAGGGGGTAGTCGGGGAGTCAGCGGGATGTGTACCATTGTTATCAAGGAGACAAAATGGTTTTAATCCTTCTGACTTTTGCCGGTTAACTATTCTCTGATTTGAATTGGAGTATCAGATGGTTTTCTGTACAGAGTAATTGTTCATCAGAAGTTTACACTTCCCAGGCAATTCCTGTGCTGTCCTTGCATGCGGACGTCCGGGGAGGGAGGGGGGTACTTATTAGAGCATCTTCTGGGGTACCTCCAGGGTATAAGCCCCAAAGTAACAGATATTCTAGGCCAAAATGTTTCAATAAGATCATGGACAGGATTCTCCAGTCGCCAGCCATGTGTTTCTCAGTGGCACGCCATTCGCTGGTAGAGGCATTCTCTCTTTCCACCACTTGCCAATGGGAATTCCCATTTAAGCCATCCCATGCTGCCGGGAAACCTATAGGCAGGGGTGCGCTGCCAGTGGAAAAAGAGAATCCCAACCCACATATCATTCTTCTAAACTGCAATCAGTATAGACCCAAACTGCTCAATCCTTCCTCCTGAGGCTAATCCTTCATCCCAGTGATTCTGAACTGCTTCAATGGCATGCCTAAATTATCTGACAACTGCACTTCACAATGAGCTCAACAATAACTTTTATTTAGATGACGTCTTTAACATAATAAGATACCCCAGAGCATTTCCCAAATAAAATATGACACTGAGCCACATTAGGAGATATTAGATCAGATAGCCAAAAGCTTTTGTGAAGAGGCAGGATTTAAGGAGTCGCTTAAAGGAGGAAAGTGCAGTAGAGAGTTGGAGAGGTGTCGGGAGGGTATTTCAGAGCTTAGGGACAACTGAAGGCACGGCCACCGAAGGTGGAGTAATTAAAATTAGGAATGCTCAAGTAGGGCAATACGGTGGCACAGTGGTTAGCACTGGGACTATGGCGCTGAGGACCTGGCTTCGAATCCCGGCCCTGGGTCACTGTCCGTGTGGAGTTTGCACATTCTCCCCATATCTGCGCGGGTTTCACCCCCACAACTCAAAAATGTGCATGCTAGGTGGATTGGCCACACTAAATTGCCCCTTAATTGGAAAAAAATAATTGGGTACTCTAAGTTTATTTTTAAAAAAGGAATGCTCAAGTGACCATAATTAAATGAATGCAGATAGAGTGAAAGTTTTGGGACTTAAGGAGATTACAGAGATAGGGAGGGGTGAGACCATAGAAGAATTTGAAAACAAGGATGAAAATTTATAAATCTAGAAACTGTGCAATGAAACTATGAAAGAGTTATGGGCATGGACACTATTAAAAGGTGTTTTCCCACCAGACCAAAGTTATAACTTGTTACTTTCCTTCACCTTGTTAAGTTTGCATGCTATGATAGCTGTTTTGCTCATCCAAATTTGTTTATAACCCGCCGATGCAAACAGTGAATCCTACAATGAACCGTTATTCCAAATGCCCCTGTCAATCTGTGCTTGCTTATTTGACATTTAAAACAGCTGCAATGACTTGATTAAATTTAGGAGCATGTTGACCCATCACTAGCCTTAACTCAGTATTGAATTTCGGACCGCTCAGATACAAGGAACATAAAAAAACATTCTAAAACAGGCCATTGATATAGATAAATTGTTGTGCAAGATGTAAAACTGCAGATTGTAGATTCCTTCAGGCCCAAACTTCTTTTTCACACTGGTGGAACAAAGAATGGAATGATACACTTTTCTTTATAATTAAGAATCCAGTAAGAACAATGTGGTTTTCAAACAAGAGGAACTGGAATACTCTTCCTAACATTGGGTGGGACAGTAGCAGAAATAGGGCAAGACATGACAGTAAAGTCTCACTGGCTCCCTGCCCCAACTGGTCCCTCCCCTTGCCCCTGTTGGAACTGCCTCTTTCCTACCCATCATATGCAGACGTCATCAAGAAGATGGGATTCAGCTCCTTGCACCCCAGAGTTTTTCTGGCTCATCCATATTTAAGATCCATTTCAGAAACACTTAAGCCATGGAATTTTTAAAATAAATTCTTGGACATGAAATTGGAAATGAATAAAACTAAAAACATTTGTACAGTGCTATCAAATTGGCATTAGTTTTGAGCTTTCTGATTATTTTGTTGAGAATGGTTATGTGCAGTTTTAATCTTTGTGATTATTTTGTTCAGAATGGTGTTTCAGTTCTCCAACTGTGATACTCTGAAATTGTGTGTGTATACCAAATTAAAGAACCAAGCCAATTTTAACAATTATTTACTTATTATTTATTACATTTTTACAGCACAATTTAATGTCCTATAAATGGTAATGAATTATAACAAAATAACAAGATCATTTATAGTCAAATATATTCAAATAATTGGAAAAATCAAGTCATTGGAAAATCTTAATGATTGACACCTGTTTGGCTTCATGTGAAACTCGAGTAACAAGAAAAGATTTGGAAGAACACATAATATGAACAAATAAAAGCAAGGTTCTTCTATAAACTCTGATACCTTTGCAGCAGATTGTAGTTGTGGTATACGGATTATTTTCAAACTTAAATATTTGTTGGCAAAAATATACACTGTGGTAATGTCAAAGAACAATAATTTATAAATATTTGCTCTGAAAGCATGTTTCTATTACCTTATTATTAATTACCCCTCTCCACTTGCTGTACAAGTTACAAGTTATTGATAATTTTTCATCGATCCTTGCACTTGCAAATTAATAATTGACCATTCTTTATTCTCCACTTCCAGGTCTGGACAAAAAGCACTTTCACAACTGCAGGTCTCCTTTATGTGGGTCGCCCTACTGACTGATAAAGTAGTGACAAGTTTGGTTCTGTGTCTTCCTCAAACATACATGGGTTGAATATAGATCTGAACATGGGGGGGTCATGTGACTGACCCCACAGTGATGGCCAAAAGGACCCACAGCCACATCTTGTTAGTGGCACAGCTGCTCACCCCCAAGAGCTGCTAGTCAATCCTGAGGTCGTCAGCTCAGCTGATGTTGATCATCGGGCATGTTGTAAGGATTCCTTCAGTAGATCTCACAAAGAAATTCAGAGGCTTGTAATGTTGAACAATAGTGTTAGTTTGTAACACATAACTATATCCATACGTAAAAAGTATAGCTCAAACTAAGAGCTAACTTCCATGTTGATTCCTACTCAATTCTCTCCATACAATTCTGGCCCTTAACGTTCTGGTTCTCCAGCATTATATGTGCGGGGTACACAAAGATGCACTGGGCAACCCTCTCGGAAGTTCCCAGATAAGTGTTTACGTGGAAATTGTCCAGAAGCACTAACCTCGCCTGGATAATTGTGCTACGCTGGGAACCATCCGACAAAGTGGTTTAAATCACTAATTTCGAATGGTTCTGTCAGGGTTACACTAATAACCAGTCAGAAAACATTCAAAGAAATAAAACCTCTTCTAATTTCTGAGTAAGTATTTTAAATACCCAGATCGATCCCTGCAAGGAACACCCCACTCTCCGACTAATCACCCCTCCCATGGTATTCCCCACCCCCAACATCTTTTATGGGATACCCCTCATTTCCCGACCCTCTAACATCTGATTTTCCCTTACCCCTGACCTCCAGGTCCCCCGACCTCCGAATTCCTCCGAACTCCCAATCTCCCCACGCCCCCTGACTTCAGACCCCTCCAAACACACAAATCCCATCCAATTACCTTGGACCCTTTCCCTGGCCTGTCAATTTCACTGGCCCTTTAAATCTACCTGCTTTATGGCAGCTAATGCAGTAAAAAAAAAGGGACATGACCCCCATGAATTTGACGCTGAGGCCTAAGGCGATTGTTTCAATACATGCCTCAAGTAGTTTCGGCCATTGGAGATTTCAATGAAGTTTTCAAGAGCAGGCAATTGTGGGATTAAATTCTCGTCATTCCAGTGGGCCATCACTTTTCGATGCCAGATGACAGGACGTTGTGGCCCTTCCTGTCTACTGTTGTATGTCCCCCTACATCATACAGAGTGGCACTGTTCTCCAGTTCTACATTAACCCTTGTTATGCTAAACACCCTTATACTACACCTCCCAAATCTTTACTCAACATATTTACGGTACAGTATTTCTTTATGTGCTACCCTTCTTCCCCCACCTCAACCCTCTCGGCTTTATAAATTCAGACAGTCTGGAGGCTTAACAATTCCTCCAGATCTTGATCTGATCACACGATGAGGAGTGCTAGGCTCAGTTGCTTTGGACAAGATTTGTTGGCTTGGAGTTGAAATCGTAGTATTGTGTGTTACTGCAACTTGGCTATCGCCATCTGATTCACTATTTGCACTCCTTGAAGTTGGACATTTCCTTATTGACAACCCATCTGCTTGTCTTATTCCTTCCAGAAGGAGTGTCTGCTCCATTCATTTACAGAGTAGATTCAGATTTTCTTTTTCCATGGGGTCCGCAATGATCTTTCAGGGAGTTGATGGTGTATCTTCATTCTGTTTGAATGTACCTCATCCATGAGCTCAACCTGCAGTTTGGCTTTCATTGTCACACTGTGTTCTTTCCTGCACCCTTGTACCTCTCCAATGAGTTTACAGTTGCTCTCCCGCTCCAGCATTGTGTTGCTGTCATGCACATCTGCTAGAAATTGCTATTTTGTTGCCACGGTACCACGAAGTTGTGTAACAGCAACCATTGGAGCCTGCAGTTTGGGCTCGTTGTTTTGTTGCTAACCATTCTTATGTGAGTCTTCTCCTCGAAGTATGGTGGCACCTGTCTGAAGGTTTAGCTGGTCTGACCAAAATTGAGCTTCTACCTGCCAGGGAGTTGAACATACCGGCTTTGCAAGGAGTGAAGACAATTCAGAGCTGAAGTCCTATTTAGGAGTCTCTTTACTGGTGGACCTGTCAAGAACTAAGTCCCAGTTGAGAGTCTCTTTATTGATGGACCTCTCAGGAACTCGAAATCCCATGTAGTTGACAACAAAGATTGTTTTGACATCTTCTGCCATTTTGAGGCACCCCTACTTAAGAGAGAAATGAATTGGTTTTGAATGATGGACAAAATTTTAAAAATTTGCTTGCCATTATAACGGAGTTGTTCTAGGAACATGCCTAAGATCATAAGTTGGATTTCTCCAGGGCTATAGAGTGGTATGTCAGTCGTTCGTAGTTCTTTCAGCCACGGGTCCTTATCTGAGAGGATTGTAAAATTGGTTCCCGTGTCTAATTTGAAACTGGTGAGGTGACCATTTAAAGAGATGTCAGTATTTCAAAAAGAGATTTTGGGATTCTTGATCTCACCGAAGCAGTACAGTTGGACTTCTTCCTGGTTTGATAATTCAATCTTGTGGATTGTTTTGGGATTTTCTGGTACCACCAGCAGCAGACATTGTCACAGGTAGGATAGGAAAATTTGGAGTGTGGCCATCTTCTCTCCAAATTTTCCAGTCCTGCCCACAACAATGCCCGCTGCTGGCGACCGGAATATCCTGGATGATGTCTTCGACTTGCACAGTTTTCCAAAGTGTCCCAGCCGGTTGTGGTTGGAACATTGCACAGAGATTGCTGGACATGGTTCTCACCTGAGGTCTTTCGGCTTCACAGCGCTGATCCCCCATCATTCTCTGATCTGATATATATTAACTTCTTTAGCCTGGTGTCTCCCTGCATTTTGTTTCTTAATAATATGGACAGTTGGGATTGCTCCAAATCATGGTAATTTAACCTCACCATGTAAAATGGAATGGTGTTGTTAGTGAATTTCAGACTAACGTTATTTGGATTTCCCTTCTTAGCGTCAGATCTTCTTTTGCCTGTAGTCAGTCAGAAAGGTCATCAGCCGTGGCTGACTACTATTCCGTCTCATATGAGCTCTGACATAAGGTCACCAATCCTTGAACCAATCCGCATAATTTGTTTGTGAAAGAGTCAATGGATTCTTCAGGTTTTTCGACTCGCTTTTTGACTTTTCTTTCTCTAAAGTTTTACATTTTTAAATTAAAACAGGTATCGAAGGATTTCAGAAAATTTTCAAACATATCTGAAGATTTATTCATTTTTTGCTTTGCATTGATGTAATCGGGTAATCGGCCATCAGACCCACTGAGTACAGTAGTGTATTCACTTGTTCAGCCTCTGTCTTCTGATCTAATCCTGAAGCTATCGTATATTTTGAAAATATTTTCGCCAAAGTCCCCAATTCTGCACCTGGTCTGACCCTTGTATCTGCCCAAATTGATCTGTTTGGGGTGATTTTCAGTTTAGTGGAGTACCGCTTTAAATGTTGTTCAATTTTTAAAGATGGCGCTGCAATAATCAGTTTTTCAATGCTGTTTCCTCTGTTGGACCCCCACAACCTGACCGAGAAGGAAGCAGTTTCTTGCACCAAATTTTTTTTAATCAATAAATTGGCTCATTTAGAATATTATTGGAGTATGTTAAGGCAATTTCCATAGAAATATTTTCATAGGATCCCTACAGTGCAGAGGGATGCCGTTTGGCCCATCGAGATTGAACTGACTCTTTGGCTGAGTTTTTAATACTTTGTTTTTGTTTCCAACAAAACTTCATCTACATAGCGCCGATCCTGAACCCAGGCTTCCCACATTGATCAACAAAACTGACTGTTCTGACTGATTTATAGCCTGAAGATATTAAAAAGCTGCTTCAACCACAGAACTGAATTTTTGCTCACCCTTGACTCAGTAATCAATGGCAATTCACAATGGATCTCCACATGCTCTGGTGGAGTCCTGTAGCTACACAATTGATTCTTCTTCTCCCCTTCAGCCATAACGTCTGCAATGGAGCTTTTTAGGTGATCTTCAGCTGTGACTTCAGCCCAGGTGCACTTCAGTCAGGTAGGATACTGCTCCTTCAGATTTTTCATATTCCAGAGTCCTTCACCAGCTTCTTCTGTTCTGCGTTCCTTCATTAGCTACCACCAAGTTGTGAGTGTTTGTTCAACAAATCTCAAAGAGGTTTAGAGGCTTGTAAGGTTGAACAATAGCATTTATCTGTAACACTGAAGTATATAGATCTTTAGGGTACAGCCCTAACAAAGAGCAAACTTCATATTGACTCCTACCCAAGTGTCTCTATACAACTCTGTCTCCTGTCTACTGCCATGTGTCTCTACATCGTACAATGGGCTATAATGTTCTTCAGTCCAACATAACCTTGATGCTGAACACCCTTATACCACATGGCAGACCCCGGTGAGATGGAAAGGGCAGGCACGCTGTCACCACGAGGGTGGTGATTGCCACAGGAGGGTGCCTCCATAGGTCAAAGAGTGCCTGCATAGGAGGGTCCCCCTTCCTGACACTCCTGGAAGGCTGCCAGGGCTTACCTGGTCATCTCATACAGCAGAGGGGCCCCCTTCTGCTGGCTAAATGCCAGTGGAGGTGGGAAAGACCCTTAATTGGCCACTTGATTGGCACCCCATCTACAACCTTAAACATTCACTCTCTCCACCACCAACACATAGTGACAACAGTGTGTACCATAAGGCACCCTGCAGCAACTTGTCAAGCCTCCTTCAAGAACACCCTCCAAAGCCACGACCACTACCACCCAGAAGGAAAAGGGCAGAAGATGCATATAAATGCCATCACATGTAACCTCCCCTCCAAGCCATACACCATCCTGACTTGGAACTTTTTCACCGTTCCTTCACTGTCCCTGGGTAAAAATCCTAGAACTCCCTCACTGACAGCACTGTGGGTATACCTACATCACATGGAGTGCAACGATTGAAGGATGAAACTCACCAGCACCTTTTCAAGGCCAATTCGAGATGAGCAACACATGCTGGCTGAGCCATCGATGTTCACATCCCTTGAAAGAATAGATTGAAAAAAACTTAAATGGTTCAATTTACCTCTGGGCTGGAGGATCACTATCACCTTCCCTGCCACTGAAAAATAGTATGGTGGCAAGAAGATGAGGAGCATGCCACCCCTCACTTTCCCATGCTGTTTATGGGCTGCCTATGCCTCCTAGAATATGTCCAGAGGACTAGTAAAATCCAGCCCATCTGGCAGAAGTTAACTATCTCTTCTACCAATTCCATGCTCTCACCATCACATTAAAGACATATCTGGTTCCTTGCGCTCTTTAAAAAATTTTATTTTAGAGAACCCAGTTTTTGTTTTCCAATTAAGGGGCAATTTAGCATGGCCAATCCACCTAACCAGCACATCTTTAGGTTGTGGGGGTGAAACCCACACAGACACGGGGAGAATGTGCAAACTCCACATGGACAGTGACCCAGGACTGGGATTCGAACCCGGGTCCTCAGCGCCGTAGTCCGAGTGCTAACGGCTGCACCACATACCGCCCCTGGCTCCTTGCATTCTTACTCAGCAGTGTTGGTTGGTGCCGCAATCAAAATTGGTGGTGCAGAAACTGTTTTCATCAGTTCTATAAGTTCCTTTCTTTTTCCCAAATGGTGTGCTTGGTGCATACGTGTACAAGTGCAGGCGATGCTAGACGGCATCTTGAGTGGAGCATTATTATTGGCAAAGAAACCATGAGCCAGAAGTACACAAAGGAGAGAGGTCCTGATGTCAAATTGCATATAATGTTGATTTGACCCCAGTGGTGCCCTTTTGGAATGCAGCATGCCAGCTAATGCCCTCTCTTAACCTTGCACAGCTGAATATGCGTTCAGTAGCAGGAAGGGCACCAACACCAGCACTATTTCAAGGAATCATCAGCTACTTTCAGGTCCATTACTGATTGATTTCTATCGGCTGTTGCTCTGTTGCTGAGTTTGTAGAAGAGCTTGGGAATTTGAACTGTTATTGAAAGTTTCTATAGTATAAAGGGAGTCATGGAACCAGAGTCCCAGCCAGACAGGGGTCACTTGGCGCATCAAGTCCACGCCGGCACTCTGTAGAACAATCCAATTAGATCCATTTCCTCAACTTTATCCCCGTATTTCCTTCAAGTGCCCTTCCGATTTCTTTTGGAATTATTGATTGTCTCTGCTTCTACCACCCTCAGAGACAGAGTTCTAAGTCCTTACCGCACACTACGTAAATCTTTTTTTCCGCACATTTTCCTTCCTTCTCTTGCCCAAAGGCTTAAATATGTGTCTCCCTAGTCCTTGTATTGTCAGCGTATTGGAACAGCTTTTCTATGTCATCCCATGGCAGTTGCATGGGAGGTCTGGTTTTGGGAGTAGTCCTGTGGGATTTGGGGTGGGGGGGTGAAAGTCCCATGAGGGCATTGCTGGAGGGGTGGGGGAAATCCCGTGAAGGTTAGGGAGTCACCTAGGGGGTGGTATTGTGGCGGAATCATGTGGAGGGTGGTATTGGGGGAGAGGGAGGAGGTTCATGGAGCCCTGTTGGGGGAGGGGGGGCACAGGGGGTTTGTGTTTGCCTGTGCAATAGCTATTCCAAAACCAGAACTGCTTTTAATACTACTGATTTTTTTCTGGGTAACTATTGTTGTAACATAGTCGGAACTGTAGTGATATCATGGTTGTGTTGTACTTCACCAACTGACCACTAGGAGTCTCATTAGTATATAAGTGAATGTTAGAGTCGGGTGACCTCAGACTGAGTAGGAAGCTGGGGATAGAGGTTGATTGTGTATGTTTATACTGTTATTCATCTGTTGTTTTGTATATAGTTAACACACAGTTAATGTTAATAAATTGTTTATAGTTTCAGTTAGAAGTGTTTTTGTGATATAAATCTGGCCATCCGATAAGAACATCACATGGTACCAGGGTTGGATGGTATCAAACACTGAGAAAGCCTGCCATGAGGTCCACAGAGATTTGAAGATTTTGCAAACTGCCAGAATTAACAACATGGAGTCGTTGAAGCCACCAATGATTCTCAAATTACAGGGTAATATGGACAGCAACTGGCATGTGTTTAAACAATAATTTAAACTGTTTCTTACTGCAATAAATTTAGGAGATCAATCAGATTCGCGTAAGGTAGCCATTCTCCTAACAGTGGGAAAGTTCCTGCAGCTCCACGCATATCAAACAGCTTAAAGATCAGGCCAAAGTATTTCTGTGCAAAAGGTGTGGTCAAAGGCACAAATTAAAGCAGTGTCCAGCACTTGGCAAGTTTTGTTCCAGATGCAAAGGAAACAAAATCACTTTCCTCAGAATTGTTAGTGTAAGCTCAACCCCAGATCAGTCAGCACAGTGGGAGACACAGTCTCCAGTGATGAAACATCATTGTTTGTTTTAGTAATAACAGAGAAGAAGAATTTTTGGGAGACATCAAAAAATTCTCCAGCACTTCAAAAGATGCAAACCGATGCTCCATTTAAAATAAATGCAGTTGATGAGGACAAATGACTGCTACCATTTGAAGTGAATGGTACAGTCGTCCAATTAAAATTAGACACTGGTGCCAAAGCCAATTTAATCAGCATGACTGATTTGAAAAATCAAAAAATTCAGCTGATTAGAAGAAATCACCAAATATCTCTGAGAGATTAGAATGGTTCAAGCATTAAATATTATGGTGCTTGTGACCGGAGTGTGATGGTGAAGAACACAGTTTATTCCGTCCCATTTTGTATTGTATCCGAGGGCTTGGATTCATTATTAGGTAATCAGTCCTGTGATGAATTAGGTTTAGTTCAGTTGGTATATAGCATCCATCTAGGATCGGATCAACACTCCAACGATTCTGAGAATATTATCAGCAAATTCAGCGATGAGTTCACTGATTTTAGTGCACTACCATTCGCCCACGAGATACAATTTGAAGAAGATGCATTATCTAAAGCACCGATACAAACTATTAGCAGTGAAATTGCTGAAGATATAGATCTGCATGTCATAGAATCATAGAATTTACAGTGCAGAAGGAGGCCATTCGGCCCATTGAGTCTGCACCGGCCCTTGAAAGAGAACACGACTTAAGCCCACACCACCACCCTATCCCTATAATCCAGTAACCCCACCTAACCTTTGGACACTATGGGCCAATTTAGCGTGGCAATCCACCAAACTTGCACATCTTTGAACTGTGGGAGGAAACCAGAGCACCCGGAGGAAACCCATGTAGACACGAGGAAAACGTGCAGACTCCGCACAGACAGTGAGCCAAGCCGGGAATCGAACCTGGGTCCCTGGCGCTGTGAAGCAACAGTGCTAACCACTGTGCTACCATGCCGCCCAAATGGTAGCCAATCTCATTTCTACCCTACCACCTGTATCAGATGTGAAATCACAAGTTATCAAGAAGATAGAAGAATTCACCAATGGGTTAAATTCCATGGTATGTGTGAAACAAGAAATTGGTGATGCTCCTATAGGCATGGATCCCAAAGATCTTAATGAAAAAAGTGTACATATTGTAAAACAATCATTACAGAAAGCAATGGACAGCCAATCTGATCCATATCTCGCGAAATCACGTTACAAAGCATTACCATTGTCACATGGTAGATTGCCAGCAGAGTTACGCATGAATAGGAGATTACATGCCACACTTCCATACTTGGAAAAGAAGGTGAATGCAGTGCTCCTACAGGAAATGTAAAACATTAAAGCAAAACAAAAGCTGTTATATGATAGAGTGTCTAGAACTTTACCACCTCTGAGCAGTGATGACATTGTGAGAATAGAAGATTCAGGCAATTGGTCGTGAAAAGCCATTGTACTTGAAGAAGTAACACTTCGTTCCTACAATGTACAGGCAGAGGAAGGGTTGGTTTTAAGAAGAAATCATCGACCAATCTTGAAAACCAGACGACTTGCGCAACAACATGATGGATGACGAATCTATGTCAGAATCAAGGTCAGCTGCAGTGTCAGATAGTTCAGCAGTTCCTGAGCATGAGAATGTCATGGAGAACATTGGGCGGGATTCTCCGACCCCTCCGCCGGGCCGGAGAATTGCCAGGGGGCGGCGATTCTCTGGCAGCGGTTTTTCAGTGGGGGCAGCGTCGCGTCGGTCGGGGGCCATTGGCAGTGGCCCCCCCCAGCGATTCTCCGCCCCGCGATGGGCTGAGTGGCCGCCCGTTTTCGGCCAGTCCCGCTGGCGTATATTACACCAGGTCCGTACCGGCGGCACCTGGCTCTGCGGGTGGCCTGCGGAGTCCTCGGGGGGGGGGGGGGGCCACGGTGGCCTGGCCCGCGATCGGGGCCCACCGCAGGCGGGCCTGTGCCGTGGGGCACTCTTTCCCTCCGCGTCGGCTGCTGTAACGGTCCGCCATAGCCGGCGCGGGGAAGAACCCCCCCTGCACATGTGCTGGGATGACGCCAGCAAACGCTGGCGCTCCCGCGCATGCGCCAACTCGTGCTGGCCGGCGGAGGCACTTCGGCGCCGGTTGGCACGACGCAAGCCCTTCAGAAGGTACGGAGGATTCCGCACTCTCCGGGCGGCCCGATGCCAGAGTGGTTCACGCCACTCCTCGGCGCCGGTACGGCCTGCCCCGCCTGTTAGGGGAGAATCCCGCCCATTGAATCTACAAGTTCTGAGCAGCAAGGTCAAACTTTGAGAAGATCAACTAGAGTCAGAAGAAAAACTGATTGACTCAATTTGTAGATTTGTACTATTTGTACATACTATGCTTGCTGTTGTTGTCAGTATATATATATATATATATATAATGTATATTTGTTCAACCAGTTTTGAAAATTTATACTGTTGGACTTGTAGGTTAATGAAATCACATGTAAATATACCGATGATAATGTATTAATTTATTCCTTCAAAGGAAAGGGGATGTTGCGTTGTAATTCACCGATTGACCACGAGGACTCTCATTACTATATAAGTGAATGTTCGAGTCAGGTGACCCCTCAGACTGACGAGAAAGCTGGGGAGAGAGGTTTCTTGCGCATGTTTATACGGTTATTCATCCATTGTTTGTATATAGTTGACCCACAGTTAATGTTAATAAATAATTTATAGCTTTAGCTACAAGTGTTCTTATAATATAAATCAGGCCATCCAACAAGAACATTACAGGAACCGTCCGAAGTTTGTGATTCAAATCACATTTCTGGATGGTTCCCAGTGCAGGGCGATTGCCCATTGGCAGTTTACACTTTCTCGGCAATTGCTGTGCAAAATTCACCTGGGAACATCTTGGGGGGGGGGGGAGAATGGTTCCCAGTGCATCTTTGCTGTACCCACAATTACACTGTCCTGGAGCTACAGCTCGGATGTTATCGCCCAATGCCTCTATTTACGAAGTACAAGATTCCAAGTGCTTTGCTAACTTCTCCCTCGATATGTCCTGACATCTTTAAAAATCTATGCACATGCATCCCCCTCCCCAGGTCCCTCTGTCCTTGTACACATTTTAGAACCGTGCCCTTAAGTCTATATTGTCAAAAAAAGCAATGGTCCCAGCACTGACCCTCAGGAAACACCACTGTCTACCATCTTCCACATCTTGCTGTTTTCTATCTTCATGCCATTTTTTAAAATCCAAGCTGACAGTGCCTTCATTTATCATGAGTCTCAAGTTTGTTAACCCAGTGTGTCATGGTGCATAGCCTGACTTCAAGGCATCTGGGAAAATCACTTTACCCTAGATATGGGACACAGGAAAGGAGGATAGGCTGTTCAAAGTGAAGTGAGGCGGAGGGGATAAGGGCTCTGAGCAGTGGTCCATACACACCCAAATGTTGAGGGAGCAACTTTCTACGTGAATCTCAGTGAGGAACAATGCATGAGAAATCTCCATTTCACTTAGGAGGGACTCACTGAAATCTGATACCAGCTGCTGCCATAACTGCAACCTCAAAATAGGTCAAAGGCTGCATTTCTAAAGGCTATGAAGGTGATCATGACACTAAACTATTATTCACCAGACTCCTTCCAGACTGGAGCAGTTGTTACTTGCAACATCCAATTCACTATGCATTGTTACTTGAGAGAGGGCACCAAGGCTTTATATGAAAAGCATTCCATTCTCTCTTGTCAGAGAGAAACAGGTGGAAGACGCACAAGAGGCCACCAGGATTATAGATTTCCCCACGGTGCAGGCTGGCATTCACTGCATACATGTCACTCTGCATGTCAATTCTGAAATGTACCACAACCAAAAGGAATTTCACTCACTCAATGCCCTGCCAGTGGACAAAGATGCTCAGCCTATCAAGCAGGTTATTACTTGGTATTCTGGTAGTGATCTTGACGTCTTCATTCTGTGGCAGTCCACTCTACGTATTTGAGCCAACAGGGCAAACTGGAGGATAGTTACTTAGTGACAAGGGCTACCTGCTGATCATCTAATTGATAATGGGGCGGCAGAGTGGCACAATGGTTAGCACTACTGCCTCATGGACATCTTGGTGGCTCAGTGGATAGCACTGCTGTCTCATGGCGCCAAGGATCCGGGTCTGATCCCAGCCCTGAGTCACTGTCCATGTGGAGTTTGCACATTCTCCCCGTGTCTGCGTGGGTCTCATCCCCACAAACTCAAAGATGTGCAGAGTAGGTGGATTGGCCATGCTAAATTGCCCCTTAATTGGAAAAAAAGAATTGGGTACTCTAAATTTTTTTTTTTTAAAAAGCACTGCTGCCTCACAGCTCCAGGGGCCCGGGTTCAATTCTGTCCTTGGGCCACTGTCTGTGTGTAGTTTGCCCTTTCTTACCGTGTCTGCGTGGGTTTCTTCGGGGTGCTCCGGTTTCCCCCCACAGTCCAAAGATGTGCAGGCTAGGTGAATTGGCCATGATAAATTGCCTCTTAGTGTTCAAAAAAGCTGTGTCGGTTAGGTAAAGGAGTTCTTGGGATAGCAAGGGGGACTGAGTTTGGGTGGAGTGCTCTTTCAATCCCAAATTGTGAACAGACGTAAATACTCATGAAAAAAGGATAAGATATGTAGAACCGTCAATCTGTCAAGTTATTTAAATAGCCAGGCATATGGGATTATAGGTAGCAGCTTGCAATGGATAGAAAGCTGGTTAGCAGACAGGAAGCAAAGTGTTGGAATAAATGGGTCTTTTTCTCATTGACAGGCAGTGACTAGTGGGGTACTGCAGGGATCTGTGTTGGGACCCCAACTGTTCACATTATATGTTAACAATTTGGACGGGAGCTAAATGTATTATCTCCAAATTTGCAGATGGTACAAATTTGGGTGGGAGAGTGAGCTGTGAAGAGGTTTCAGAGCTACTTCAGTGGGATTTGGACAGGCTGAGTGAGTGGGCATATGCATGGCATGTGGAGAATAATGTGGGTAAATGTGAAGTTATCCGCATCGGTACCAAAAATAGGAAGGCATATTATTTGAATGGGTGTAAATTGAGAGAGGGGGATACTCAGGGAGGCTTTGGTGTCCTTGTCCATCAGTCGCTGAAAGCAAGCGTGCAGCTGCAGCAGGCAATAAAGAAGGCAAATGGTATGTTGGCCTTCATAGTGAGAGGATTTAAGTATAGGAGTAGGGATATTTTACTGCAATTATATAGGGCATTGGTGAGGCCACACCTGGAGTATTGTGTGAACAATGAGTATGGAGTGAGTGCAGCAAAGATTTACCAGGCTGATTCCTGAGATGACAGGTCTGTCATATGAGGGGAGAATAAGTTGGTTAGGATTATATTCATTGGAGTTTGGAAGAGTGAGGGGGAATCTCATAGAAACTTATAAAATTCTAACAGGATTAAACAGGGGAGATTCAGAAAGCATGTTCCCGATGGTGGGGGAGTCTAGAACTAGGGGTCACAGTTTGAGGATAAGGGATAAACCTTTTAGGACTGAGGTGAGGAAAAATTTCTTCACCCAAAAAGTGGTGAATCTGTGGAATTCACTGCCACAGAAAGTAGTCGAGGCCAAAACGTTGTGTAATTTCAAGAAGGCATTAGATATCGCTCTTGGGGCTAAAGAGATCAAGGGATGTGGGGGGAAGAGGGATCAGGGTATTTAACTTGATGATCAGCCATGATCGAAATGAATGGCGGAGCAGGTTGAAGCGCCAAATGGCCTCCTCCTGCTTCTATTTTCTAGGTTTCAAAACATGGGAAAAACTGCCTGTTGTGTATGGGAGTTGAAAAAAATGTTTTCGCAGTTTTAATAGCTGTTTGTTGCCATAACCCTAAGTGTCGTCTAGCATTATTAATGCTGAACTGTTTTCTAAAACTGATTATTATCCCAGTAGGAATGCTGTTGGGGCTGTAGGATTATAAATTGGTTGGAAGCTCAGAGAGGTTATTTAGTGCTTCGATGAATTTGATGTGAAGTTATGAATACAAGTGTTTTTATATGGACTGATGTATTTGAGGGATTTAAAGTATTGCATGGGCTTTCATGAATTTGTATGCAGTGAAATGTGGAATAGATATTTAGAACTTTTTTTTATGTCATCTCAGCATAGCTCCTGAGGTCTGTCCATGATGCATACTGGGTGATTTGACTTGGAGAGTGTAAAGGCAAAGAGTGATTTAGCACTAAGTTGGCCTAGGAGTTTATAAGGAACCATGGGATGGGTGGGGTAGCATAGGTTGGCATGAAGGATATTAAAGACCATGGAGGATGGGTGGTGTTGGTACAAGTTGGCATGTATGGAATGGAAATGGGTGGAGTGTGAGGGGTTAAGGGCCTATTGTCCAACAAGACAATTGGGGAAAAGTCCAGAATACCAAGGCCCTTTAAACTACCCAACCAGTTCTTGTGGCCGCCTCCTATCTGCATCTGAGGATGGCGGGCTGACTCCATCTAGTATCCTCCCCACCCCACCAGCCGGATCAAAGATCCTGCCATCCCAGTTATTTTTCCCTGAGGCTGGTGCAGTGAGCTGGGAAATTTCCTGACCTTGGGAACGGAAATCCAGACCTATATGTATAATAATAGCCATGCTGCCACATGTCACATGATAGAGAAATCATTGGTGTTCTGGAACAATACTTCTTCTGCTTGGAGGACTTTGGAGGGGCTTATAGTGTTCGGCAGAGTGCATGCCAAGATTTGTTGGTGATCTGCTGCATGCTTCAAAACCTCACTATCATGTAAGCACAGCCCTTGCCACCAGCTTTCTGAGAACAAGAAGAGGGGGGAAGGGCTACGATACCAGCGAATGCAACTCCAAATCCTTACTCATCAATAGTCACCTTACAACTCCTCTGTCACTGACCAACACAGCATGCTCTTGACCACAATGTTAAATATAAAAGCCACCATAGAATAAATATTCCAAACCAAATTTATAAATCAAGTAATCCAAAAGTTTGCTAATTACCCTTCGATATTCCTTTCCTGTTTGTCATCTGCTATTGCATGTCCTAATGACTCCATGTAGTATCCCCAGGGGTTGCAACAGAATTGGCAGAAGGCTGTTGATTTTCAATGGGGAAGACTGTAGATGACCATGTCGGAGAATTTTGACCAGCTCTGGCCCTTGAAGGCCTGAAGATATGGCACTGACATGACATGGGTGGCAGCAGTCTGACTGGTTGGTGGTCAGGCAACAGCAAGGGCACCAATGAAGTGGATTAAAAAATTCCAGAGAAATCACAGACATGGGGCGTCATTCTCCGACCCCCCAGCGGGTCGGAGAATGGCCGTTGGCCGCCGTGAATCCCGCCCCCGCCCCCGCCGAAGTCTCCGAAGGGAGAAAAGTCGGCGGGGCGTTAATGGCGCCGCTGCCGCGGAGAATGTCACGGGTCTGCGCAAGGCAGCCGATTTTCTGCCTACCGATATTCTCCCTTCCGGATGGGCCGAAGTCCCGTCGACGTGATGACCGTTCACGTCGACGTGAATTAAACCTCCTTTTCATCGGCGTGACCCGGTGCTCCAGGCTCACGCCGACCAGCGAGGAGGTGAGTGACGGCCTAGGGGGTAGGCTCTGGGCAGGAAATGGCGTGGCCGCAGACTGATTGCGTGAGGAGAGGTGTGTCTCGGCTTGTGTGTGTGTGTGTGCGGCGGGAGGGGGGGGGGGTGGTTAGAGTAGGCTGGGCTCCGGGGGAGTGCCGGGAGGGGGTCCGTGCTGGGGTGGAGGTTGGGGGTTGGAGGGGGTCCGTGCCGGGGTGGAGGTTGGGGGGGGGTCCGTGCTGGGGTGGAGGTTGGGGAGGGGTCCGTGCTGGGGTGGAGGTTGGGGGTTGGAGGGGGTCCGTGCTGGGGTGGAGGTTGGGGGGGGTCCGTGCTGGGGTGGAGGTTGGGGGTTGGAGGGGGTCCCTGCCGGGGTGGAGGTTGGGGGGGGGGGGTCCGGGCTGGGGTGGAGGTTGGGGGTTGGAGGGGGTCCGTGCCGGGGTGGAGGTTGGGGGGGGGTCCGTGCTGGGGTGGAGGTTGGGGGTTGGAGGGGGTCCGTGCTGGGGTGGAGGTTGGGGGTTGGAGGGGGTCCGTGCTGGGGTGGAGGTTGGGGGTTGGAGGGGGTCCGTGCTGGGGTGGAGGTTGGGGGTTGGAGGGGGTCCGTGCTGGGGTGGAGGTTGGGGGTTGGAGGGGGATGTGCTGGGGTGGAGGTTGGGGGGGGGGGGTCCGTGCTGGGGTGGAGGTTGGGGGTTGGAGGGGGTCCGTGCCGGGGTGGAGGTTGGGGGGGGGTCCGTGCTGGGGTGGAGGTTGGGGGGGGTCCGTGCTGGGGTGGAGGTTGGGGGTTGGAGGGGGTCCGTGCCGGGGTGAAGGTTGGGGGGGGGGGTCCGTGCTGGGGTGGAGGTTGGGGGAGCCCGTGCTGGGGTGGAGGTTGGGGAGGGGGTCCGTGCTGGGGTGGAGGTTGGGGAGGGGGTCCGTGCCGGGGTGGAGGTTGGGGGGGGGTCCATGCTGGGGTGGAGGTTGGGGGGGGTCCGTGCTGGGGTGGAGGTTGGGGGGGGGGGGTCCGTGCTGGGGTGGAGGTTGGGGGGGGTCCGTGCTGGGGTGGAGGTTGGGGGGGGTCCGTGCTGGGGTGGAGGTTGGGGGTTGGAGGGGGTCCGTGCCGGGGTGAAGGTTGGGGGGGGGGGGGTCCGTGCTGGGGTGGAGGTTGGGGGAGCCCGTGCTGGGGTGGAGGTTGGGGAGGGGGTCCGTGCTGGGGTGGAGGTTGGGGAGGGGGTCCGTGCCGGGGTGGAGGTTGGGGGGGGGTCCATGCTGGGGTGGAGGTTGGGGGGGGTCCGTGCTGGGGTGGAGGTTGGGGGGGGGGTCCGTGCTGGGGTGGAGGTTGGGGGTTGGAGGGGGTTCGTGCTGGGGTGGAGGTTGGGGGGGGGTCCGTGCTGGGGTGGAGGTTGGGGAGGGGGTCCGTGCTGGGGTGGAGGTTGGGGGTTGGAGGGGGTCCGTGCCGAGGAGGGTAAATGAGTTGGTCCACCTGGCCGGGTGCCAGCCTCCAACAGTTGGACCCATGCGGTCCATGCCACCTGGCTGGGGGGATGAGGGGATATGGGCAATGATGACATGTCGTCGTTCCCCTCCCCCCCACCAGGCCGTCATGTTTTCAGATCATCCAGCGATGTTGGCCGCCGTGGTGGCAGCCGCTCATGTCTATGTTGCCCTGGATGAGGAGGAGGAGGAGGAGCGTGCCAGAGAGGCGGCGCAGGCTGCCGCAGAGATGCAGGCGGCAGCCGCCCAGGCTGGAGGGACACCTGACCGACAGGACGAGGAGGGGGAGGAGGACGTCGCGGCCCCACGGCAACGGAGGCACCCAAGGGCGCCCCGTGTGTACCGGCCCCGCCAGTCATACCAGGACCTCACGGACCGGGAATGCAGGAGGAGTCTCCGGATGAGCCGGGAAACCGTGGCACACATCTGCCACCTGCTGGCACACCTGTCACCGCGTGGCACTGGCGGGGGACACCCTCTCCCCGTGTCCGTCAAGGATACGGTGGCCCTGAACTTTTATGCAACGGGGTCATTCCAGGCACCAAGTGGGGACCTGTCCGGCATATCGCAGACATCGGTGCACCGGTGCATCCGGGGAGTGACAGATGCCCTTTATGCCATGGCGCACCGCTACATCCGCTTCCCCGTGGACCGGGCCAGCCAAGATGCCCGGGCCGTGGGCTTCTCTGCCGTGGCCGGGTTCCCCATGGTCCAGGGCGCGATCGATGGGATGCACGTCGCGGTGCGGCCACCTGCAGATAACAGGGCCGTGTTCACTAATAGGAAGGGGACCTATTCGATGAACGTACAGGTGGTCTGCGACCACCGCATGATGATCCTGCACGTCTGCGCCCGTCACCCAGTCAGTGTACACGACTCATTCGTGTTGTCGCGGTCATCCATCCCCGGCATGTACGAGGGACGCCATCCCCGGCTGAGGGGCTGGTTGCTGGGCGACAGGGGCTACCCATTGCGATCGTGGCTGATGATGCCTATACGGAGGCCACGCAATGAGGCGGAGAACCGCTACAATGATGCCCATGTAGCGACAAGGGGAGTGATAGAGAGGTGCTTTGGCGTGCTGAAGATGCGTTTCAGGTGCCTGGACCTCTCTGGGGGCGCCCTCCAGTATCGGTCAGATAGGGTCGGCCGCATCATTGTGGTGTGCTGCGTCCTGCACAACATAGCCCAGCAGAGGGGCGATGTGCCGCAGGCAGAGAAGGGTGGAGTGGAGGAGCAGCAGGAAGAGGCACAGTCCTCCCCAGATGAGGGGGATGGGGGCAATGGTCAGGGCAGACGGGGTAGACACAGGCGGGTGGCTGTCCACCGTTACCGGCTGGCCCAGCGGGCACGGGACAGACTGATAGACGCCCGCTTCACTGACTAGATGGGCGTGGGAATCGGGTAGTATGGCCACAGACCGCACACCATGGCAACAGCCGACCACCCACACCCCCCACCCATCCACCCACCCAGCACCCTCACCCCCCTCCCCAACCCCACCCACCCCACCCGCATGCACCCCCCCCCCCCATTGCCGATCCACCGGCGGCACAACGGGCCGGGCTCACACAGTTGCGGGTGGACGCGTGTCTAGCGCAGGCCATGGAGGATGATGACAACCCGCCCTGCGATGAGCTCCTGGCTCTACATCGTTGGACTATGTCTGACCCATGGCCACAGTACCACCATCCACCCGGACCATCCCTGCATGCGGCTGTGACACTGCAGCGCACGGTCCCGTCCTCTGCCGGGGGATGTTGATGGCGGCCCAGGGAGAAGGGGGCAGACTCACCTGGGGCTGAGGTAAGACCACCCCTCACACACACTTGCGCTCAACGTACATGACACGCCCACACACTTTGGACAGAGCACAAAGGCAGCTTCGGTAGGTGTAACATTGACTTTAATAACCGAAGGAGTTCATGCACGTACCCTAGCCCCTAAAACTCATCTGTGCCCTGCACCCGTGCCAACTTACTCAGTGTCTAATTGTTTGGCCTTACGGGCCCTTTGACTACGTCTACGTGGTTCCCCAGACGGTACAGCAGAACTGGAGGTGGACTCCTGTGATTCCTGCCCTCTGACACTGGATCCCTTTGGCGGCCGTTTCCTGGGGCGTCCTGGCCTAGATGGGCCAGGCTGCGGCCCGGGCGACTGGGATGGCGAGCTGCCAGCCTGTCCTGCCCGTTGCCCACCCGATGCACCTGGGACGGAAGGGGGGAGTCCGAGGTGTCGCGGTGTACCGGGACCTCCCCTACAGAGGGAGCCGGGACGGACCACACCACCTCCTCCTCCCTCGGGGTGCCCGATGGCCCCCAGGCCTCTACATGGGTGGGGGATGCGAACGGACTGGCCATCCGACGCCCCCCCGACATCTGGCGCTGCCAGTCCTGGAGGCCCGTGCTGGTATCGACAGGCGTCTGCAGGTTTGCAGCCATGGAGCCCAGGGTGTTGGCAAACCCTGTCTGTGACAGTGCGATGCCGGCTCGCACATGGCCACTGGCGCCGATGCCCTCAGCGATGGCCTGCTGAGACTGGGCCATGGCCTGCAGAGACTGGGCCATGGCCTGCTGAGACTGGGCTATGGCGTTGAGCGCCTCTGCCATCTGGCGCTGGCACTGGCTCATGGCCTCCTGTGAGAGGGCAGCCATTTCCTGGCCCACAGACGCCGCCTGCACGGAAGGCCCCAGGCCTCGCAAACCGTTCCCCATGTCTGACACCGACGCAACCATTGCCTCCACCGCGGACGCCACCCGTGCGGTGTCAGCCTGGGTGGCACGCATGACCGGGACCACTCCCAGCTCCTGGACGCGGGTGAACTCCTCCACCTGCGACCGCAGCCGCCGCAAGCCGCCCGTCGCCCTCTTCGCTCGTCTCCGGGTCGGTGGTTGCATCGGATCTATGTGTGGGTGTGGTAACTGCAGGAACCCGGGATCCATCTGGGCGGCAGATGTTCGCTTGGGCTGGGCTGCCCTCCGACCACCCGGCTCCTCTGCTGCTCCTACCTGCACCTGCTGTACCGGGACGGCTGTGTTGTGCGCACCAGTGAGTGTACCAGACGCCTCATCACTAAAGTGCCCAACCGTGGTGAGTGTTTCTGCGATGGTGGAGGGTGTTGGTGACAGCAGTGGCGTTGTGTCATGCTCTTCGTCCCACTCTGACTCCATGGCACTTTGGGTGGGGGTTCGTCTCCACCCATCCACTCTGAGTCACTTTCCGGTATTTCGTCTTCCCGGGTAGGGGTGTCCTGGGTAGTGCTGTCCTGGGTAGGGGTGTCCTGGGTAGTGCTGTCCCGGGTAGGGGTGTCCTGGATAGTGGTGTCCTGGGTAGTGGTGTCCTGGGTAGTGGTGTCCTGGGTAGTGATGTCCTGGGTAGTGGTGTCCTGGCTCGGATGTGACGGGGGCCTGTGGCTGCCCCCCTCATCGCTGGGTGGTCGCTCCCGCACGTGACGGGGGTGTCGTCTCCCTGTTGCTCCAAGTCTCTCCGTCTCCCGTGGTGTGCGAGGGGCATCCTGCGGGCGTCGCATGCTGGAGGGTCCGGGTCTCTCCGTCTCCCGTGGTGTGCGAGGGGCATCCTGCGGGCGTCGCATGCTGGAGGGTCCGGGTCTCTCCGTCTCCCGTGGTCTCCGAGGGGCATCCTGCGGGCGTCGCATGCTGGAGGGTCCGGGTGTCTCCGTCTCCCGTGGTCTCCGAGGGGCATCCTGCGGGCGTCGCATGCTGGAGGGTCCGGGTCTCTCCGTCTCCTGTGGTCTCCGAGGGGCATCCTGCGGGCGGTGTGCATCTGCGGGGATGGGTGCCTGGATGTTTGGTCCTGCGATACACAATGAAGCATGCATGGTTAGACATCAGGCAGTGATCAGGTGATACGGGGAAGGGGGATATAGGGGAGTGGGGATATGGGGACGGGCTGTCGGTGGCTCACTTGCTGGTGGGCCCCCGACCTCTGCATCAGCAACCTCCCGGTCCTCAGGTCCGCCAGCCAGTTCCAGGGCCCTTTCCTCGTGTACGGTCAGTGGCCTCTCATCAGCGGGCCCTCCTCCAGTCCTCACATGCTCCCTATTGTTGTGTGCGCGCTTCTCCTGTGGGGGGGGGGGGTGGTGGCAGGGGTAAAAGGCAACAGTGTTAGGCAGGTATATGAATGCACGCCATCGGTTGCGCGTGCATTGCAGAGGTTAAGGTTAGGGCTGGATTCACTTGGGGATATGGGGGATATGGGGGAGGGGGGATATGGGGGAGGGGGGATATGAGGGAGGGGGGATATGGGGGAGGGGGATATGGGGGAGGGGGGATATGGGGGAGGGGGGATATGGGGGAGGGGGGATATGGGGGAGGGGGGGATATGGGGGATATGGGGGAGGGGGGATATGGGGGATATGGGGAGGGGGGATATGGGGAGGGGGGATATGGGGGAGGGGGATATGGGGGAGGGGGGATATGGGGGAGGGGGATATGGGGGAGGGGGAGATATGGGGGAGGGGGGGATATGGGGAGGGGGGATATGGCGGAGGGGGGATATGGGGGAGGAGGGGATATGGGGGATATGGGGGAGGGGGGATATGGGGGAGGGGGGATATGGGGAGGGGGGATATGGGGGAGGGGGGATATGGGGAGGGGGATATGGGGGAGGGGGGATATGGGGATATGGGGAGGGGGGATATGGGGATATGGGGGAGGGGGGATATGGGGGATGGGGGGATATGGGGGATGGGGGGATATGGGGGAGGGGGGATATGGGGGAGGGGGGATATGGGGGAGGGGGGATATGGGGGAGGGGGGGATATGGGGGAGGCTCACCCTGCCTGCTCTGACGAGGTCGTTCACCTTCTTGTGGCACTGGGTGCCTGTCCGTGGTGTCAGGGCCACAGCGGTGATGGCCTCTGCCACTTCCCTCCACAGACGCCGGCTGTGGCGTGGGGCAACTCTGCGGCCGTGCCTGGGATACAGGGCGTCCCTCCTCTGCTCCACCGCGTCCAGGAGCGCCTCCACATCGCGTGACTCGAACCTCGGGGCTGAGCGACGGCCAGCCATCCAGTCGGGTGTTGCGGTCGGGTGTTCCGGTCGGTTGGGGGGGAGCTGCGCGGCCTTATGAGCCGTCACGCCGTGCAGCGCGTATGACGCTGCACGGCGTGAACCACTGCGCAAGCGCGGATCCCGTTACGTCGCTGCTAGCCCATTTCGGGCCGGAGACTATCGTCCCATTTTTATGACGTGACGCAAGTGGGATTTGCGCCGTTTTTTGCGCCGATCGGCGGACTTTCCGCCGATAACGGAGAATTTCGCCCATGGTCTTTGTTGTGAGAAAAAGCAAAGAAAAATGTCAAGAACAACACTAAGAACTCTTCATTGCTTTCATTAGTGGGCAGCACGGTAGCACAAGTGGATAGCACTGTGGCTTCACAGCTCCAGGGTCCCAGGTTCGATTCCCCTCTGGGTCACTGTCTGTGCGGAGTCTGCACGTTCTCCCCGTGTCTGCGTGGGTTTCCTCCGGGTGCTCCGGTTTCCTCCCACAGTCCAAAGATGTACAGGTTAGGGGGATTGAAGAAGTGCCTCCTTCTGCACTGTATGTTCTATCTACATGATCAAAACACTTGACCCAGTAAATCGTGCGGCGTTGTGGATTGTGCTACAACGATTTGGATTTCCACAAAACTCCATCACAATCCTGCAACTGCATCATGATGATATGACTGCAAGTGTCTTGAATGGGAGATCTGAAACAGACACTTTCAAAACTCAGACAGTTGTCAAGCGATAGACCCCACGCTATTTACAATCTACCTGACAATGGCTATTCACCACAGCAAAGTTAAACTGCTCTCTGGTGAGTATTCCATACTGCCAGGATGGAAAATCTTTTAACCTTAATTGCCTCCATGCCAAAATTAAATTGACCACAATCGACATACATGTTCTACAGTTGAGGCTGACTGCAGGTTCATTGCCCACTCTGCACCAGATTGGCAAATCAATCTCAATCTCTCCAATCCGTCATACAAGAAACTTGGCTAGTTGCCAAAATATATCTCATATCAACTCATATCAATCCACACTTGGCCAGCCAAACCTGCCATATATGTTGAAGGAGAGACTCTAGAATATGTTTTTTTTTTCACTCTGGAATATGTTGAGCATTTCCCACACCTTTACAGCCAGCTTAGGGGCAGCACGGTAGAGTAGTGGTTAGCACAGCTCCAGGGTCCCAGGTTCAATTCCAGGCTTGGGTCACTGTCTGTGCGGAGTCTGCACGTCCTCCCCGTGTGTGCGTGGGTTTCCTCCGAGTGCTCCGGTTTCCTCCCACAGTCCAACGATGTGCAGGTTAGGTGGATTGGCCATGCTAAATTGTCCCTTAGTGTCCAAAATTGCCCTTGGTGTTAGGTGGGGTTACTGGGTTCTGGGGATAGGGTGGAGATATGGGCTTGGGTAGGGTGCTCTTTCCAAGAGCTGGTGCAGACTCGATGGGCCGAATGGCCTCCTTCTGCACTGTAAATTCTATGAAACTCTCTCTAATGGCCACCAATGATTCAACATGGGACCAGCTGCACCAACTCAGCCTTCTACATACTACAACAGCAACTGTTTGACAACAAAAACTGTTTGATTCTGCAAGTCAACAAAAGTCATTGTGGATATACACAGCAGTTGTCATCACAAAATCCCTGTACTGCAGTGAGAATTGAACTGTGTATCAATGGCACATAAGAGTGCTGTAGATGTTCCATCTGCAATGCCTCTGCCACACAGAAGAAAAGCATCCTTCCATTGCTACTCTCTGCCTTCTATGACCTAACCAGTTCTGTATCCACCTTGCCAGCTCACCCCTGATCCCGTGTGACTTCACCTTTTGTACTAGTCTACCATGAGGGACCTTGTCAAAGTCCTTACTGAAGTCCATATAGACAACATCCACTGCCCTACCAGCATCAATCATCTTTGTGACCTCCTCGAAGAACTCTATTTTCTCTTTGGAACCACTGTCATTATAATTTGGTGTAGGTATGTAGGAGGTGGTGTAGGATGCTCTCGGAGGAATGAAAAATTGAAATGAAATGAAAATCACTTATTGTCACAAGTAGGCTTCAAATGAAGTTACTGTGAAAAGCCCCTAGTCGCCACATTCCGGCGCCTGTTCGGGGAGGCTGGTACGGGAATTGAACCGTGCTGCTGGCCTGACTTGGTCTGCTTTAAAAGGCAGCTATTTAGCCCTGTGCTAAACCAGCCCCTAAACCTTAGAGGAGCAATAGTGAAAGACAGAGACAAACAGATTATAACTTTTCAACATTCATTATTTTTTTCAGTATTATATTATTCAACAATCTCAATGGACTGAATCTTCCAGACTTAAACATTTTTTAGGCATCTTGACCCCATTTACAGCAGCGAGACTTCAGGCATGATCTTATGTTAGCCAGCCAATTAGGAATCCATTTCCAGGTGATGGTGGACAGTTCCCGAACAGGGAGGTGGATATTGATTGCATGGTCCACTGCAAGGGCAGCTGGCAGACTTCGCTGCGCCACCAGTGAGAGCACTGTTGAAGGAAAAGCAGCTGGAATGTCAGGAACACAATGGAGGTGGCTATCAATATAACAGGAACGGCAGTCACTTGCTTGGAGTGCCAGGGTACTGACACAGTGTGGTCCCTTGAAACACTGGCAAAACTGCCTTGTGCTGGGAAGATTAGTGAAATTGATCCTCAAACTACCTTAATTGGCTTCCTGCCACAGACATGTGGGTTGCTAGCATTGTACCTAACCTACTGCTGCGAAAGGTGGTGGTGGATGGGGAATTGTTGGCAAACTGGACCAATGCATTTTTTAAAAACTAGATTTGCTTCTGTGCCTCCACACCCCACCACCCACCTCCAAACTCATTTCAAAGGGCCTGGGAAAATTCCTCCCATTCACTCTGAAATACATGGGCCACATGTTTACCACTGATGCCCCAAAAGGTTTTCAGTTGATGCTTGTAAGCTATAATAAAGATGTTTGTTTAGGAGGTGTGTTTTATGTTTGGTTTGTGATTGTGAAAATATTCTATGATCTAATCAATCATTTTTAACTGAAGTAAATTATAATTTTTCCATATTGCATTTTATTTAATTTACATTTCTTCTGATATACTTGACATCATGCAGAATCACCAGCCACAGGTTTACCACAAATGTTATATTTAAACTGTCAACATTTAGCAATGCATAACTAAATTTTACATGTTTTGCTCTAAAACATGTACAATGGAGCCACCTTACACAAAGTCTCTTTGTGAATCTGATTAATCTCCAATTTACTGTAAATACACATTACAGTAAGTTAAAAAAACCATATTCAATTGATCCCAAATATTTCAGGGTGCCGTTTTAATGCCACTTGTATGTGTGGTTTCAGTTATGCGTCAATATGAAAAATACAGCATAACTCAAAGCAAATCTGTCCTTGCTTTCCAAGCAAACTAAAATGAATCTATGATTCTATAAGTGATGCAAGACTTACACTAGCTGTTTCAGGACTCTTGGTATGAAACCACATTAAGAAGCTGCTCAGCTGGTCCTTTGGACATTTGAGTAAAATACTGAGAGGATCGACTCTCTGACCAATTTTTTCCGAGAAATGAACAGCCCAGGAGGGAAGTGTACACAATGTTCCTTTGTGGTTGACCCAAGTGTGACCCGCAAAATGGTTCAGTCGTCCAATAGGCATTGTGTTCCATGCATCTCAGTCAACACAACTGCAGCCTCACTGATTCTTGGTCTGTTTGACTCAACAGTGTTCTGCTACACCCATACAACTTCCAGCAGTACGGATTTCATTTGTATCATGGAGAAGAATCAAAAGTAGGTAATAACAGTGAAATATTTGTAATTCCAAATGTTTATAATAGTGTGAAGAAAGACAAATATAATTAGTCATGTGTTATCAATACATTGTAATTTGTGATTTGTTGGCATAATTGTACAAGTAAAATATAGTGAAATGTAACTCATTATTAACACACATTGTTTCCATAATTATAAAATTATTTTGGAAAATTCATTTTTGAAAATTCGGCATCGTAGTTTTAAAATGATTCAGAGAGAAAATATTGAGGATAGTAGAGATCTGCTAAACAGAATAAATCCTTATTTGTAGTCAAAATTACATTATTATAAAAATGCACATTTCATCTGCAAATTTTTTTTAAAAACGGTGTGATACTTTTATTTTCCTTATCTATTTGAACTGCTAGATTTACAATTCTATTCTGTGACTGAGTGTGGGCCAACCTTGGCCAATGCTGCTTTGTGCATGTCTACAAGGAAGTGTGTTGTAATATCAGGTGTATTCACCCGGGCAATTTCCCTCTCATTTTCTCTCTTTCGCTGTTGGAAACCACCTGGTCTCTCCTTGTTACCTGCCCCCATAGACATCTTAGGCAGGGAACCAATCATGCACGGAATCACGACATATCAGACATATCTTGCATGCCAGCATGCCATACCACTGAGTCACCCATTCATTAAAAAAATTGACATGCTTTTGCAATGTCTCTATTTCAAAAGTGTTGAATAGCAAAAACTGCCAGCCATACTTGACTGCAAATAATTCAAAATTGTTTCTCGATGAACATTTTAAAGATAGCAATGAAAAAAGGTCATCCAAGTCATCATCCTTTTTAGTCTTTTGTAAATAATGTTCTTGTACTCATTTCCACTTCTATCACTATAATCGGACAGTTAAATTCTTATTCATGTCATTGATTACAAACAATATTCGAGTTAGCTTTGTTCAATTACTAAAGAGGTATTTTACTGAAAAATATTAAACTATATTAGTATTTTCCATGTATTCATTTTGAGCAACAGGAAAGAAACAATTCCTGAACAAGTCAGCAATAAAAACACGTTACTAAAGTTATCAGAAAAAGTGCACAACAATTTTGGTTGTGATAAGTGCAGATATTACAGAACAGACAGTGATAGGCAACTAGGTGGCAGGAACATATATTTGCAATGGTTAAATTAACAGCATATACATAAGAAACAAGCTAATGTATAGCGTACACAACAAACCAAGACAGGTGAACCAATCTATATCATCAGTGTGGAAACATCTGAGACTGCAGTTACCTTGTACTTGAAGGATAGCATTGGAACTGACAGTACCATTAGAATTTTTAGCTCGTACAACATAAATGCCAGCATCTTTATCAGACACCTTGTCAATGAAAAGAATGTGTTTGCCTTCCTTGTTTGAAATTTTAAAATGCTGATCTGTTGTCAGCTTCTGTCCATTCTTGTACCTGAAGTAAAGAGTGTATTTTAAGTCAAGTAACATCTGGCACCATTTTAATAATACCACATTTATTTTTAAGAATAGCCCAAAATTAGAAAATGTATTTTATATAAAAGAGTTTTCTGCATAAAGCAAAATATTATTAAGTATTAACCCAGTCTAAGTGACGAAGGACATGCTTTTCAAAACATTTTCAAATCTCACAAATATACAGGAGCATGGAATGTTATAGCATAGCAAACCTAAAGCACACCATCAAGTTTTTTACTCCCGTACATGATCTTTCTGGCTTCTCATGCTCTAATATTCATTTCAAGCAGCTATCTCATTTAATTTTAACCAACCTTAATGACTCTGCTAAAATTCCAAATCCTAACTACCTGCAAGCAATAAAAATGGTAACATCGCTTTCAGTTCTTTTCATAATTTTCCCAAATGTATGCCTTCTTGAAACCCCACAAAAATTATTTGTATCAAAGTTCCAAGCTTGAGAAAACTTTAGGACAATTGAATCATTCAGCTTTGAGTGGAAGTGAATGAAATTGGACCTTATAGAGCGATGCTCAATTAGACTGTAGGAAAATCCTAGAGCTCAGTCAGGTCAGGTTGGGGGATTGAGGGGAATTTGGCAGTGTAGTCGAAGGGCCGAGGGGTAGTCAAGAAAATAGTGGATTGGTTGTATATTTACACAGGAGTTAGACTAGGATTTTTCAGTCTAATATTTCCTGAGTAACAATTCAGGTAAATATGTCGGAACTGTCCAAAGTCTTCCACTCTAACTCATAGTTGGAGGCTTTTTCGGAGGGTCTTGGGGAGCAGAGTAATTGACCATCAGAAGTTCAAACTTCCTGAGCAATTTCCACTGAGTTAGCGGATTGGGACTTTTGAGGGGTCCCATGGTCCATCTTGAGGTACAGCCAGCTTCCAACGATCTAGAGACCAGAAGATCAAGGCCAATGTGTCATTTGTGGTTGGCTGGCTGTGTCGATAAGGCAGATTAAAGTTCAAAGCTTGAGCTGCAGCTATTTACAGTGTAAAATTAATGACTTAGATAAACAGACCAAGTGTATTCAAGCTTGCCAGCCAATCAAAGCTAGGTAGGAAAGTAACCTGAGAATAATCAAAGAGGTTACAAAGGAATAGAGACAGGTTAAGTAAGTGGGGAAATAGATGGGAAATGGGGGGTGTGATGTTGGAAATATTATTTACTTTGCTAGGGAGAATAGAAAAGCCAAATTCTTTTTACAAGGTTAGAAACCAGTAAAAGTTGGGATTTAGAGGGATTTTAGTGATCTTGTACACAAGTAACAGAAAGTTAACATGTAGATACCCCAAGCATTTAGGAAGGCAAATAGTGTGTTTGCCTGTACTGAAAGGTGTTTGGAATACAAGAGTAAGATATCTTGTTACATTTACATAGGGCTTTTGTGAGACCGAACCTCAGGTACTGTGCACAGATTTCATAGAATTTACAGTGCAGCAGGTGGCCATTCGGCCTATCGAGTCTGCACTGGTTCTTGGAAAGAGCACCCTACTTAAGCCCACTCCTCCACCCTACCCCCGCAACCCAGTAACCCCACCTAACCTTTTTTTGGATACTAAGGGCAATTTAGCATGGCCAATCCACCTAACCTGCACATCTTTGGGCTGTGGGAGGAAACCGGAGTACCTAGAGGAAGCTCACGCAGGCACCGGGAGAACATGCAGACTCCGCACAGACAGTAACCCAAGCCGAGAATCGAACCTGGGGCCCAGGAGCTGTGAAGCAACAGTGCTAACCACTGGTGCTACCGTGCTGCCCATTTGGTCTCTTCCGAAGGAAGGATATACTTGCCCCAGAGGGGTTGCAATGTGGCTCACTAGATTGATTCCTACGATGAGAGTGTTGTCCAATGGGAGGAAATTGAGTATATTGAGTCTATCGAAGAATGAGAGGTGATATCTTTGAAACATATAACATTTTAGAGGAGTTGACAGGGTAGGTGCTGAGAGGCTGCAGAGTCTAGGACCAGGCCATAGTTTCAGGATAAGGAGTTGACCTGGGACTGAAATGTATTAATTTAAATGAGTGTCGGTTGTTAGAATTCTCGATCCAAGAGAACTGTGCATGCTCAGACATTGGGTGTATTTGAGACTGAGATTGACAGAGCTTTGGTGACAAAGGAAGTCAAGGGATATATGGTGGTGGGATACAAAATGGAGTTGAATGAGAAGATCGCCATGATCTTATAGCACGATGAAGCAGGCTTAAGAGGCATGGCCTGCTTTTATTCCTTATGTTCTTTTATCAAAATCAGAATGATTTAACAAGGTAATTGAGATCAGCTTTTCAATATTCTAAAGTAACACAATTGTAAGGTCCTAGTTTTCATTAAAACCCTTACAGAATTATGGCCTGAATTCTCTGGCCATTCACGCCTGTGAGATTCTCTAGTCCCCTCGGCAGCGCATTCCCACTGTGGGTTTCCCTGAGTCGTGGGGTGTCTTCTTGGGAATTCCCATTGACAGCAGTTGGAGCAGTAATATCGCCACAAGCGAACGGCGCACCGCCTTCCGCTGCCAAGAAACACGTGGCTGGGAGGCCGGTGAATCCCACCCTATCATTTCTCAGGTCATATGTTCCCCAACAAAGGTAAAGATCACCTTTTGATGTTGGATTAGTATGATTTTCTTTGATCTCCCATATTGCTTGGAGCTTCCTGGAATTGTCAATTTTTGATGAGTGATAGCTGAAAACCGATAATGAAAATTAAAAGTGATAATGACTGGAATGAAGCAGCATTATTTTGTCTCCACATCTGATCTTGTTACTTCTACAAAGGCTAAATACTGTCACTAAAATTAGGTCTACTGAAGTGGTTTGTACAAATAAAAATTGCTCTACAGTTTAGACGATGATTGGTTACAAGACTTGTTCCCTTGATGTCTTGATGTGTGTCAGATATAGGCTGGAATTTTCCAGCCTCCCAACCCCATCCCCTGCAGCAGGTTTTCCTGCGATGGATACAGAAAGTCCCATCGAGAGTATTATACTATATCCGTGACCCTATTCTGGATGATTTCATTGATGTCATGGGCTTTGATGGAAACTTAGCATTTGGGGTGACACCTTTTCTCTTATTGAAACTACCAAGCTTCATTCTTTTACCTTCACCAGCAATACTGGTGGCATTGTGGTCCTACTCACCAAATCTCATTTCAACTGTTGCTTTATTACTCGAACAGCTTCTCCATTTCTAAGCATCGTACCTTGCTCTGAAACAATCTTCAATTTAAATGCACATCTCATGCTCAGCGAAGCCCCACCCAAGTTTGTCATTCATTTCCTCAATTCTTACCTGCCTCAGCACTGTGACTTTTCATCCCCGGTGATTTCAAACTCTGTATCAAGTTATCTTACTCTTTCCTGTCCTCAACTTTAATCTTTCTCTCCGTATAAACTCACTTACCCGTATTCATATGACCCCCTTGACCATGTCATCTCATGTGGACCTTGATTTCCATCGTCACAATTTCAGGCAAAGGACTATGACTCATCAACTCCATGTACTGCTCACCACTCATATCTTCCTTCCCTTTCCTGCATCCTCCCCTGGGGAAAACAGGCCTCCAAGTCGCTTCCAATGGACGAGATTCTCTGGCCTCCCCATCGCATGTCTCCTTGCGGCAGGAGGTGGCCCACATTGGCTGGTGGAAGGATCTTCTGATCCAGCCGCTGTCAATAGGATTGCCCATTGAATCCACCACACGCTGCTAGGAAACACACGGAAGGGTGCACCGTTGGTAGGACCAGAAGATCCGCCGGCTTAAACAGCCGGAAGAACCTGCCACATGACCCATTTAAACTTCCAACCATCACCTGCCCTTTGTTCACTGCAAACTTATGTAGCTTTCCACCCACTCAATCACTTCCTCACTCCCATCTTTGATGCACTTGTCAACAATAAACCCTTGGTGTTCTCTCTCACCCTGGCCTATCACCTGGTACTGCTCCTTTCTCTGCTCCCTTTAATTCAAGGGATGCAGGTTTAAAGGCAAATAGTGCACAACTGATGTAGCCTTTCATCACTAGATCACCACAAGAAGTACTATGGAGCCCTGCTCTACGCTGCCAAAGCTGCTTAGGATCATCTGGGAATGCAAAGATAACTCAGATATTCTTTTTTTGACTAGCAAACATCTCATTAAACCTGCATTCCCTCCACCAATGCACTCTCATCTCCAGTAAGAAATTTGAGGAGCTCACGTCTTCCTCATCACTCTATGTTCCACTGCCTCCACCACAGTCCTACCTTCCTCTTGCTGAAGAAGTTACCAGTCATAGTACCTGTACTTTTTGGCAGCCAATAGCATCTTAGCTGTTTAAACAAGTCAGTTATTCATCAGTTCTAATTATTCTAGATACTGAAAATTTCCAGTTCTAATGACTGATGGAAGATTTTAAACTGCAATTGCCCTGCAGTTAATTTGCACACAATTTTGGGCATAGCCATATAATTGTATATTAACGTGTGAATATCTAAAGTAGGAGGAATAGTCACTTGGCTCCTCAAGCCTGCTCCGTCATTCAATAAGATCATGGCTGATCTGATTGTAACCTCAACTCCACATTCCTGCCTAATCCTGATAACCTTTCACTCCCTTGCTTATCAAGAATCTATCTACCTCTGCCTTAAAAATATGTAAAGATTCTACTTCCATCAGCTTTTGATGAAGAAAGTTCCAAAGATTCAAAGCACTCCTAGAGAAAAAATGCCTCTTCATCACTGTCCTTTGAGCAGCACGGTAGCACAAGTGATTAGCACTGTGGCTTCACAGCGCCAGGGTCCCAGGTTCGATTCCCTGCTGTGTCACTGTCTGTGCAGAGTCTGCACGTTCTCCCTGTGTCTGCGTGGGTTTCCTCCGAGTGCTCCGGTTTCCTCCCACCGTCCAAAGACATGCAGGTTAGGTGGATTGGCCATGGTAACTTGCCCTTCGTGACCAAAAAAGGTTAGGAGGAGTTATTGGGTTACGGGTATAGGGCGGAAGTGTGGGCTTAAGTGGATCGGTGCAGACTCGATGGACCAAATGCCCTCCTTCTGCACTGTATGTTCTATGTTCGTAAATGAGTGGCACCTTATTTTTAAACAATGGCTCCTCGTACTGGATTCTTCTACAAGAGGATTCTATCAAGACATCTTCTAAACTCCAGTGGATACAAACTTAGCCTGTCCAACCTTTCTTCAATTAATTTGCCATCTCCTTATTTTCCTTATTATTCCCCCAGACTTACTTTCTATAGGACCAAATGCTCAGTTTCTAAACTCCTTTTTCTTTCTTAAATTCAATAGAAATTCTTACTATCTGTCTTTTTATTTCTAGTTAGCTTTCTTTCACACTCTAATTTTTCCTTCCTTTTAATCTTTTGGCCATTCTTTGTGTTTTTTATATTCTGTCTAATCTTCTGACCTGCCACCCACCCCTCTTTATGCAATTAGATGCTTTTTCTTTAATTTGGATACTATCTTTAATTTTTTTTAGTTGACCACAGATGATGATCCTCCCCTTGAATGTTTTATTTCTTGCTGGAATGTATCTATTCTGAAATATCCCCCTCAAATATCCGCCACTGCACCTCTGTTGACCTATCCCTTAATCTAATTTGCCAGTTCATTTTAGCTAGCTTAAAAAACAGCTAACTGATATGATTGATCAAAAATGAGGACAGAGGCACAGCTGAAACATGTTTGCAGCTGTTCAATTTACGTGCAGTCTCGCTCATTAATCAGGAAAGTGAAGCAATTATGGTCATTCATGGAATACTGATTCTTTGAAGTGCCAATGATTGTTCCCCTAGTTGTAACTTCTCGTTTTGAGCCTCCAAGATCACCAGAGTATTAAGGAACTGCAGAACTGTTGGACAAGCTTGAAAACCCCTTTGGAAATGTGGCCATGGACCATTTACAGAAGAGAAGCTTCAGGACTGTGAAATTAATCTCATGTAGTCACTGAATGTTTAGTCCAAAAGCGCAATCTTGGAATGCCCATAGTGGTGATCCCAGCGCCTGGGCTGAAAGTAGAACATCTAGTCACATTGCCAAAGCTTTTGGCACTGGGGCAGGGAGTTGGGGGTGGACATTCATGCACACCCCGCACTGGGCAATACTGTAGGGGTCACTACTCATAGGCATTTGTAAAAGGCCTCAAGGCCACAATCATAGACGAGTCTTTGATGGAAACAAATGCTGACTCGTGCAGGCTTCTTCCTGATACTGCAGCGAGGAGACCATCAGGAAGATGTGGCTTGGTGTTATCACTGTGTGCATTATTGCTTGTAAGCAGGGGAGAAGAATGTGATGGTGGTGCTTGGCTCACCAAAGGGAGAAGAACGTTCAAGACCAAGTGGCAGCAGGTCTTCCTCCAGAGGCAGATAATGATTCTCAGGGAGTCATCATTGGTCATCTGCTAGACCCAGGGTGTATAAATGTTGTGTGTGTTATCTGCAAATAAGCAAGAACCAGTGTCACAGATTCAGGATTTTGTGCCAAGGGAACCTGAAGGGCATTCAATGTCAGTGGGCATGAAAGTAACTGTTGCACTCAACTTCTACGCCAGTGGCTCCTTCCAGGGCTCCACTGTGGACCTCTACAGGATTTCCTGAGTGTCCACTCACAAATGCAGCCAGGAGGTTTAAGATGTTATTTTTTTTAAATGTCCACAATTTTATCACAATCATCAGAGAGCAAGCAAGCCAGGATGCAACAGCACTGAGCATTGCTAAAAATTTGGATTTCCTACAGGTGCAGGGTGCCACTGACTGTACTCCTGTGGTTATAAAAGCCCCCCAGCAACAGACAGTCCAGTATACCAACTGGAACGGTTACAATTCGCCCAATGTGCAGCTGGTGTGCGACCGTAACAAAACTTATGCAGGTTTGATCTAGGTACCCAGGAAGTGTCCACGACTTGTACATCCTGAGTGGCTCTCAGATCCCTGACATCTTTGAAGGATCACAGGATACAGGGTTGGCTCCTTGGGGACAAGGGCTACCCGCATAGAACATAGCTCATGATGCCTGTGCAACGGCCTCACACACCTGCTGGGAGAAGGTATAACGAGGTATAACGAGGCTCATGTTGCAACCCGGAACACACCATAAGGATCCTAAAAATGTTATTATGGTGCCTGGACAGGTCTGGCAGAGCTCCCTAGAGGGTCCCTCGAGGGTTTCAAGCCCATTGTGACTTGTGCACTACACAACCTGGCACCACAAAGGAGGGAGGAGTTGACGGATAATAAGATGGAGGAGCTACATGTCTCCCCTGTTGAGGAGTTCATCAAAAGTTTTGACAATGGCAATGAAGTTGTGAAAGCCAAGGATGTAGGTGAATAGACCAGTGCACAGGCCAGGCAAGGCAGGTATGATTGTGAGGCCTTCATTCCCAGCAGATTCCAGAAATAGGATGACGAGATACACTGAGGATCCTCCAGGACAACTCTCCTCCATCATGGGCTAGCATGACCACCGGCATTGCTATTCCTCTAATTTCACCCATGAATTCCCAGATGATAATGCATCGTTAGACAGCATCCTCATGTTGCCATGATGCTTTGAAGGATGAACAAGCCTCGAGGGCATGTGTCTGTGCTGAGGTGAGGTTCGACCTGGATGAAGGCATCCCAGCATCAGACATCAGAAAGTGCTGCTTCTTCACACATCCATTCAGCATCCCAGTTTCAACAGCACGCTTCAAGACTTAGGGGAACTTGCATAATCCTCAGTAGCCTAGTGGTTGCATGCCTTCAATCTGGCAAGCCACCTCAAGGAGATCCAAGGCAGTATTCCACAATGTGTTACAGTGATGTTGAAACTGAAACATAATACATGGGACAAAGCAGCTTGTGAAATAACGCTGCTGTGACTACACTTAGAGATGACTCAGTCACCTGTGGTACACACCCGAAATGACATTGACATCAGTAGTTTGTTAGGGATCCTGAACTGCATTTGTCCTAATCCTAATATAGGAGTGAAGCTCTTGAGCATGAAGAGGTCAGACCATCTGGTATTGAGATGCCTCCTCGTACACACAACCAATGTGCCCTCATGGCCAGCCCATAGCCCTTTTGTGTTGACATCGATGGATGCCAACAATAGCTACAGTGATTGAGTGCAGCCCCTGCAGCAGTGCAGGACTGACATCCTGGGCCCAGGTCTCTATGACAACCATGATCCTACCAGGGTGGACCTTGGTGGGTTGGCATGCTAGCGTTATTACATCAGACTGAAGGCAGATGGGCTCCTCCATTGTGTGTTGCAATCTGAGGAGTGCAGCTGAAATCCTTTTGGCAGCTGATTTAGGACCGAGTCCCGAGGTGTGTCATCAGGCTTGGACTCAACAGAATTGTGGCCTCCAACACCCCTCCGAGGGCCGGTGATCTCTGATGTCCCTGCCTCAGCCTGCTGTGCTCAACAAAATTGTGACCTCTGAGGTTATTCCGGAATTAGGCCCCACCGATGTTTGTGTCTCTGTGCTGGTGGAGGGTGTGGGTGAGCACTGTCCTCAGGTTCCTCACCCGAGGTGTTGTTGGGGCTGCACGGATGCCCTGCGGCAGCTTCTCAGAGGTGACTACCAAAAGAAAGGAGAGGCAATTAGTGCATAGCAAGTGACTCTGAAACAGGAGAATTCATTTACAGTATGGCTGTCTGTCGCATGGTGTAGTGCCAGATCCTCACTTGGGTGTGCGTGCTGACTTTATCGTCAACGCAGACACAGTCTATGTCTTCTCTGGCCAGCTCTACGGTTCTGTTCTCAAAATCTGTGAGAACATTGATCTTGGGAACTCCACCCCAGGTCTGGGACATTCTCCTTGTTATTGTGAGCCAGCTTGTCCTGCAGGAAGATAGATGGAGAGAGTGTGAAGAAGATGTATTGGAGGGCAGATAATAAGGATGCCTGGCATGCGTGGATGACAAACGGAGCCCTGTACAGGATTAGGACACGAACTGCAAAGGGGAAGTGGCCAGGTGGAGATGTTAGGGTGTGCGAGAGTGAATGCTGATGTCCTTTGAAATTATAGCGAATGAGATCCTTATGAATGTGTGATGGACTTGTGGGTGTGTGAATTGAGCATGGTGAGATTGTTGATTTTCCCTGGCAGGACAGAGGCGATATCGTCTTCCAGCACTAGGTGGCTGACCTCTTCTGCTGTGCGTTTGCACTGAATACTGATGCAACCGCCTCCCACGGTCACCTGGTGGAAGTCCTGTGTCCAGGGTGAGGATAGAGAACATTGCAGCAGGCCACGACTGTGTCCTACACCAGTGAGGCATCACTGATTTTGGGTGCAGCATTCTTTCTGCGTTTGGAAGCCATTGGCGAGATTCTCCGCCCCCCCGCCGGGTCGGAGAATCGCCGAGGGCTGGCGTGAATCCCGCCCCCGCCGGTTGCCAAATTCTCCGGCACCGGATATTCGGCGGGGGCGGGAATCGCGCTGCACTGGTTGGCGCCCCCCCCCCCCCCCCCGCCCCCCCCGCGATTCTCCGGCCCGGATGGGCCGAAGTCCGGCTGCTAGGATGCCTGTCCCGCCGGCGTGGATTAAACTACCTCTCTTACCGGCGGGACAAGGCGACGCGGGTGGGCTCCGGGGTCCTGGGGGGGGGGTGGGGGGGGCGCGGGGCGATCTGGCCCCGGGGGGGATGCTCCCACGGTGGCCTGGCCCACGATCGGGGCCCACCGATCCGCGGGCGGGCCTGTGCCGTGGGGGCACTCTTTTCCTTCCGCCTTCGCCACGGTCTCCACCATGGCGGAGGCGGAAGAGACTCCCTCCACTGCGCATGCGCGGGGTGCCGTGAGCGGCCGCTAACGCTCCCGCGCATGCGCCGCCTGGCAATGTCATTTCCGCCCGCCAGCTGGCGGGGCGGAAATCAGTCCGGCGCGGGCCTAGCCCCTCAACGTTAGGGCTCGGCCCCCCCAAGATGCGGAGGATTCCACACCTTTGAGGCGGCGCGATGACCGACTGATTTGCGCCGTTTTTGCCGCCGGTCGGTGGACATCGCGCCGATACCGGAGAATTTCGTCCCATGTCTTCACTGGAGCTGTCCCAGGCTTCAGAGTATGCGAACGGAATGCAAGGGTGACGTTTAAATATGGTGCTTGGGGTTAGAGAGTGTGGAGGATGGGCGAATCAGATGTAAAACAGCATGTCCCCCATGGATGAATAATTAATGCAGCCTGAAACACACGATACAGCATGAAAACAACCCGCCATTGCAGCTGGCAGTGAAACACTGTTTTCTACATCCGCGAATGCACTTAGTGCATTTCACAGAAAATCCCGGCCTTTGAACTACGTATTCATCTTTCTAATTTAATGTACTCTCTGCCAATCAAGAGATCATTATTACCTTAGAGGTTCTGCATTTTAATTTAGTGTCTAGCACCTCATACTATTTATGTAGAACCCCTTTCCTAGTTCTACCTATGTCCTTGGTACTAAATGGACCACAACATTGGGATCATGCCCCTCCCAGTGCAAGCTCTTCTCTAGCCCTTAGCAGTTGTCCTGAACCCTGGCACCGGACAGTCAACACAGCCATCTAGACTCTTGCTCTTAGCTGCAGAGAACAGTGTCAATCCCCCTCGCTATACTGTCCCTTATACCTTATGAGCACATTTATTTTTGCTCCCTCCACTTGGATGGTTTCCTGTACCACAGTGCCATAGTTAGTTTACTCATCCACCCTGCAGCCCCACTCTAATCCAAACAAGCTGAGAGAGCCTCAAACCTATTGGACAATTGCAAAGGCTGAGGCTCCTGCACTCCTGCCCTCTAGGTCCCCTTACCTTTTTCACTTGCAGTTACATATCCTGTCCCAGTCCCTGACCACTGATACTAACATTCTCCCTTCTTAATGTGAGTGTCTACAACTCAGCCTCCAGATCAATGATTTTGAGCTGAAGCTCCTCGAACTGCAAACACTTACTGCAGACCTGTTTGCCCTGGATCACACTGGCATTCAGGAGTCCCAACATGCTGCACCCTTGACACATCACCTGCCCTGCCATCCTAAATGTGATTTTATTCATTATGTAATTAAATTATGCAATTTATAATTAACATACTTTGTGGTTTCATTAGTTATTAGGCTGTAATAAATCAGATCCATGGTCAACAGCTCATGCTGAGGAGCTAAATATATCTTAATGTAATAGAAATGTTCTAAGACAGAAGCAATTTGACTTGTATAAATTATTGTTGCTTGTTATAGGTTACCCACCATGTCAAAGTTGGTTCTGGGAATCCTGTTACATCTATTTCCAAGGTCACAGGAGAACCTTCTACCACACTGACATTAGACAAGAGCTTGGAGAAGTTGGGTGTGTTGCTAGCCAGGTTGCACTTGGTTGTGCTTCTTGCTGTATGCCTGATTTCCTCACCGATGGTATGATAGCCTGTATCATGCACTGACTGATCTATACTGAGGGGCACTGCTAGTGGTTCAGGTGAAGTGTATAAATTATTTCTGTTAGACCTCAATTCTTTTCTAAAACATCTCCTATTACGACCATGCAGCAACTCCTGTGTTTCAGTCACACTCTCATGCATATCATAAGTCTGCAGCTGTGTCTCATGCACTTCACAGAAAGAATCGCAGGCTGATGAATTAGTTACCATTTGGGATTTTAACATATGCATGCTCGAAACAATATTGGGTGCAGGAATTGTCAGTGGGCTGTGGATAAATGAGGAAGACTCAGATCTATATTTTGTGCAGGGCTCAGTGCTGTGATTTGGACGAGATGAGGAATTACATTCTGATCCACTATAAACTTGTGATCTTGAGTGATTTACTGTATCAGCAGTGCCCACAGGTGCTAGCAGATCAGAGTTGTCAGTCATTCTGCTATAGCTTGCTTGTATCTGTGGTTGGCCACTATAAGACCCAGCAAATAGACTGTGGGAACTTAATCTGGACATTTTATCCACTTCGGTTTCGGAATGGAGTATGTTCGATTCTGGAGTCTCAGGAAGTGGAGGCAAAGAAATGTCATCAGGTGACATGCATTCATATTCTTCTACAGATAGGGTTTCATCTACAAAAGATTCATTTTGCACATCTCCATCAGTCACTGTGCTGCCTTCTGTTGAAGGATGAAACAACTCAGCAGCTTCTTGTGAATATGAATCTTCTGGAACTGAATCAGTGGCTTGGTTGCTCAGTAATCCATCCAGGTTGGCATTTAAAGGTTCCTGGAAAAACAAAAACAAATAGTATTTCTGATGTATTTAATTTGCTAAGTACACCATGCTCTCCTTATTTGAGTGTTCCTATTTCTGCTGTACCACTGGGTGGCACCTCGATAACTTCCCAAAATTGTTCTTCACCATCATGTCTGCAGTTCCTGCGGCTGAATTCTTCATTAAATAAAGGGAGAATTCACAACACTCTACTTTCATCAGAAAACTAGGCAGCAGAAGAAATAAAGTCACTTTATATCTGCTGTTAAATTTAATGATGGTAACATGTAAGAACAAAGAAAATAGGAGATTGACCAACTGGCTAATTATATTAAATTCATAATGTGCTTGGTTTCAAATGTACTTTTTAGGACACCAGTATGCCAAAAACTACATAAAATTACAAAACCTTCCATGTCCATGTGAAGCCCTTGAGATTAAATGAGCAGTGGTGGGGCATGGATACAAAATTAGGTGAGGGACAAAAAGCAGAGAGTAAGTGTGAATGTTTTTCAGACAGTGGTGCCCACCTGGGGTCAGATTAGAACTATTGTTCATTTAGATATTTATAAATGACCTGTGGTGGGTATAAAATGAATTATTTTTTGAAGTTTTCAGGTATGACAAAACTCAGAAAAGTAGTAAACAGTGAGGAGGATAGTGCCAGACTTCAGGAGGACACAGGCTAACTCTGAAATGGGCAGACACAGGCAGATTAAAATTAGCACAGACAAGTATGAAGTCATGCATTTGGAAACAAGAATGAGGCAGAGGCTATATTTAGAAATTGCCCAATGTTAAAGGCAGTGCCGGGGCAGAGGGACTTTGGGGTGAGATGGGGAGAATGTTTTAATGCAGTGAGTTATCCTCTAGAATGCAATGTCTAAATGTGTGGTGGAATAGAAAGTTTCAAAAGGAAATTGGATGGACACTCAAAGTGGAGAAAATTGTCAGAGCACGGGGAAAAGGCAGGTGAGTGAGACTTCCAAAGAGCAGACAATGCATGATGAGCTGGATGGCCTTCTGCACTACAAGGTTCGACACATGGAATTTAGTGTTTCCCTGGGAGCAGGCTGAGATACAGAGACGGCCATACAATAGAGTGGGAAAGTGCAGCGTGGATACCCTGTTGCCTTCCTGACTCTCTCCAATTAGGTCCAGGGCAGGATGGGTTGGGAACAGTTTTCTTGCCCAGAGGCCAATTGAAGCCCTAGTGGCTACATCTCGCAGCCACAGGTTTTTAACCAGGGAAGACCCGGAGCTGAGAAGAAGGGTTTGAACAACAGCGCCTCAATAGCCTTGACTGGACCCCTTCAGTGTAACTGATCAAAACCTTCTCAGCTTGTCAGTTTCACTGAAGTAGCTCTTCCCACAGTGTATTCACCTCAGTCACCCTGTTTAGTTGCAAAGACAGTATGGAAGCCTTGAGTCTTAGGAAAATAAGGAACTTTTGATTTAAAACACACTTAATTTTCATTTTAAGTACCTCACTTGCTTTCCTGCTGACTTACAGAGGTTTCCCGCTGGTCTCGGAACCCGCTCCAGGAAAAGCCGGAAGAGGGTGCAATGACATCAGGATCTCTATGTCCAAAAACGACTTTCCCAATAAGCACATACTGGAATTTTCCTTCACCTACCTGGGAAAATTCAGTTACCTCGAGACTAGACTATTCCAATGCTCACCTGGCGGCCACCCATTGTCCACACCGCTGCCCATATTCTCAGTCGCTGTTCACTAATTTTCCTTCTGCTTGCTGGTCTACATTCGCTCCTGGTGTGGTAATACCTTGATTTTAAAACTCTTAACTTTGTTTTCAAATCTCTGCATGGCCTTGCTCCACCCAATCAATGCTTTGCAATCTTTACATTTCTCCAATTCTAGCATCTTGCACATCCTCAATTTTAATTACAGCACCACTGATGGCCGTACTTTCAGTTGCCGAGGCCCTAAGCTTTTTAATTTAATCTCCATACCTCTCCACCTTTGTACCTTTTCCCCTTTAAGATCCTTTCCAAAACTTTCACCAAGTTTTTGTATCGCCTAACCAAATATCTCTTTATGTGGCTCAGAGTCAATTTTTAAATTACAACACTGCCCTGAAACACCTTGCCATGATTTACATTAAAGTTGCCTTATGAATGCAATTTGTTGGAATAACATTTACATTGTAAAAAGTCATTTATTTACATTCAATCAATCTAAAAATACACACCTTTCAATATCGCTAACTGCTCAAAATTGTCATGAATCATTCTATAGGACAACTAAATACAAAGGGGCTGCTTAGCTCAGTTGTCCAGATGGCTGGCACATGGTTCAGAAAAATGCCAGCAGTGTTTGTTGGATTCTCATTTGAGGTGAGGTAGTCTTGAGAGCCACCCCCTCATCCTGCCCCTGAGAGTGGGTACACAATGGCAAAACCACACCTGGGGGAAAAGGAATTGCCATGGAAATTGCTCAGGATGAAGAATTAGCAATGAGCCGATGACCTGCCTTCAAGCAGAACATATATGAATGAACTAAATAAACTATTCTCTTTTTGCGAATTGGAAATATGTTTCGAAATAACACATAACAAATCATTTCTGTGCGCAGAGGAATTTTTAAGCAAATTTTACTCAGTGTTCAGGTCTCATTCTGGTGATATTACCTTTTACCTTTGTTAATTTAGGAATACTTTAATGGAATACATACATGACTAGATGACAACGATTCTTTTTGGAGTTCTGTCCGACTGTCTGGGGTCCCTCTGTTTTCTGTTTCATCCATTTGATCCTCTTTGGAAGAATTTGACACTGATATTTCTGAATTATTCCCAAGGGTAGTCATGAAAAGTTCAGTATTTTCTGATCTGTTTCCTATGAGGTGAAGGACAAAAACCCTTCTTTCTGAATTAGTGGAATATGTTGATGCAAAGAGCGATTTTGGCTGGGACTGCTTCATTTCAAATGGTTGGGACAAGGTGGTGGTGTAACACTGAACATTTGTCTCTTCCCCTCTGCAGTTCTTCACATCATCAGTTATTGTTTGGACATCTTCTGTGGTTAGTCCTAGAACATGATTAGGGTCTGTGACATGTATCAAGGAGGGATTTAGGTCTTTGTTTTCTTTTGTCCCATTAGTTGCGTCCACAATCGGTTTTGATGAAGCTCTGGTCACCTTTTCTTGCTCATGGTTGTCCAGTGTTTGATATGCTGTTTGCAAGCTTGCACCATCAAGTGATGATTGGAAATCACTGGTGTCCATCTAACAGTAATTAAACAGACATAAAATTAAGACACTTTTATCTTCATTATTAATTGATATGATTCTTCAATAAAAAAAGTTATTTCACTTTTAACATTCACCATAGTATAAGAAAAACACAAAATCACTGTCGGATTGCCACTCCACTCCTACCTTACTGCATCATACCAGAGCTCCGCATTTCTGGCCAGGGTTTCAAATCCCTGCTTCTCCAGGAATGCAAAGTGCACACAAAATAGAACTGCTTCTACGCAGCGCTGGATTGTCAGGAGAAGACAAGACATGCCCCCCTTTTACGGTACTATCTGCCGTGTTAAACAGCTTTTCAGCATATTGGTACATGAGTGTATGAGCGAATGAGTAGGTGGTAAGGGCATAGGTAGGTAAGATATGTGGGTAAGGAGGTAGAGTGGCAGGTGGGTGAAATAAGTGGGTAAGGGGGTGAAGTGGCAAGTGGGTAGGGTGGCAGGTAGGCAGGGTGACAGGTGGGTAAGGTCGCATGTGGATAGTTGAAAAGGGTGGTGAGGTTGGATGAGATTGGGTAGGGGGGGGGGGGGTGTTGGGAGGTCAATTGAATAGTTACCCAGTAGTTCGACAAGGAGTTTTCTGTCTTAACATTTCCTGGGTAACTATCCAGATAATTATGTCAGAACTGTCCAAAGTCTCTGACTCTTACTCAAGAGTTGGGGCTTTTACCAGAGATTCCCAGGGAGCACTGGCATTGGCCATCAGAAGTTCATATTTCCAGGCAAATGCAATAGAGTCAACATATTGGACTTTCGAGGGGTCAACAAGTGTATCTTGGAGATCCAGAGACCAGATAACCTGGGCCAAAGAGTTTTACTAATTGATAATGTACATTTAGATACCTAGAAAGACATAAGAACATAAGAACTAGGAACAGGAGTAGGCCATCTGGCCCCTCGAGCCTGCTCCGCCATTTAATGAGATCATGGCTGATCTTTGTGGACTCAGCTCCACTCTCCGGCCCGTACACCATATCCCCGAATCCCTTTATTCTTTAGAAAGGTATCTATCTTTTTCTTAAAAACGTTTGCTTCACTGGGCAAGGAATTCCAGAGATTCACAACCCTTCAGGTGAAGACGTTCCTCCTAAACTCGGTCTTAAATCTACTTCCCCTTATTTTGAGGCTATGCCCCCTAGTTCTGCTTTCCCCGACCAGTGGAAACAACCTGCCCGCCTCTATCCTATCTATTCCCTTCGCAATTTTAATGTCTCAATAAGATCCCCCCGCATCCTTCTAAACGCCAATGAGTACAGTCCCAGTCTACTCAACCTCTCGTCATAATCTAATCCCCTCAACTCTGGGATCAACCTAGTGAATCTCCTCTGCACTCCCTCCAGTGCCAATATGTCCTTTCTCAGGTAAGGAGACCAAAACTGAACACAATACTCCAGATGCGGCCTCACCGACACCCTATACAATTGCAGCATAACCTCCCTAGTCTTGAACTCCATCCCTCTAGCAATGAAAGACAAAACTCGATTAGCCTTCTTAATCACCTGTTGCACCTGCACACCAACTTCTTGCGACTCGTGCACCAGCACACCCAGGTCTCTCTGCACAGCAGCATGTTTTAACATCTTACCGTTTAAATAATAATCCATTCTGCTGTTATTCCTCCCAAAATGGATAGCCTCACACTTGGCAACATTGAATTCCATCTGCCAGACCCTAGCCCATTCACCTAACCTATCCAAATCCTTCTGCAGACTTCCGGTATCCTCTGCACTTTTTGCTTCACCACTCATCTTAGTGTCGTCTGCAAACTTTGACACATTGCACTTGGTCCCCAACTCCAAATCATCTATGTAAATTGTGAACAACTGCGGGCCCAACACTGATCCTTGAGGGACCCCACTAGTTACAGGTTGCCAACCAGAGAAACACCCATTTATCCCCACTCTCTGCTTTCTGTTAGTTAACCAATCCTCTACCTATGCTACCACTTTACCCTCAATGCCATGCATCTTTAGTTTATGCAGCAACCGTTTGTGTGGCACCTTGTCAAAAGCTTTCTGGAAATCCAGATATACCACATCCATTGGCTCCTCGTTATCTACTGCACTGGTAACGTCCTCAAAAAATTCTACCAAATTAGTCAGACACGACCTACCCTTTGTGAACCCATGCTGCATCTGCCCAATGGGACAATTTCCCTCCAGGTGCCCCGCTATTTCCTCCTTAATGATAGATTCCAGCATTTTCCCTACAACCAAAGTTAAGCTTACCGGCCTATAATTACCCGCTTTCTGCCGACCTCCTTTTTTAAACAGTGGTGTCACGTTTGCTACTTTCCAATCCTCTGGGACCACCCCAGAGTCTAGTGAATTTTGATAAATTATCACTAGTGCGTTTACAATTTCCCTAGCCATCTCTTTTAACACTCTGGGATGCATCCCATCAGGGCCAGGAGACTTGTCTACCTTTAGCCCCATTAGCTTGCCCAATACTGCCTCCTTAGTGATTACAATCATCTCAAGGTCCTCACCTATCATATCTTTATTTCCATCAGTCATTGGCATGTTATTTGTGTCTTCCACTGTGAAGACTGACCCAAAAAACCTGTTCAGCTCCTCAGCCATTTCCCCGTGTCCTATTATTAAATCTCCCTTCTCATCTTCCAAAGGACCAATATTTACCTTAGCCACTCTTTTTTGTCTTATATATTTGTAGAAGCTTTTACTATCTGCTTTTATGTTCTGAGCCAGTTTACTTTCAGTCTACCTTACTCTTCTTTATAGCTTTTTTAGTAGCTTTCTGTTGTCCCCTAACGACTTCCCAGTCCTCTAGTCTCCCACTAATTTTTGCCATTTTGTATGTTTTTTCCTTCAATTTGATACTCTCCCTCACCTCCTTAGATATCCACGATCGATTTTTCCCCTTTCTACCGTCTTTCTTTTTTGTCGGTATGAACCTTTTCTGAACACTGTGAAAGATCGCTCGGAAGGTTCTCCACTGTTCCTCAACTGCTTCACCATGAAGTCTTTGCTCCCAGTCTACCTTAGCTAGTTCTCCTCTCATCCCATTGTAATCGCCTTTGTTTAAGCACAAAACACTAGTGTTTGATTTTACCTTGTCATCCTCCAACTGTATTTAAAATTCCACCATATTGTGGTCGCTCCTTCCAAGAGGATCCCGAACTATGAGATCATTAATCAATCCTGCCTCATTACACAGGACCAGATCTAGGACCGCTTGTTCCCTTGTAGGTTCCATTACATGCTGTTCCAGGAAATTATCCCGGACACATTCTATAAACTCCTCCTCAAGGCTGCCTTTACCAGCCTGGTTAAACCAATCGACATGTAGATTAAAATCCCCCATGATAACCACTGTATCATTTCTACATGCATCCGTTATTTCTTTGCTTATTGCCTGCCCTACCATCCTGTTACTATTTGGTGGCCTATAGACTACTCCTATCAGTGACCTTTTCGCCTTACTATTCCTGATTTCCACCCAAATTGATTCAACCTTGTCCTCCATAGCACCAATATCATCCCTTACTATTGCCCGGATGCCATCCTTAAACAACAAAGCTACACCACCGCCCTTACCGTCCATTCTATCCTTTCGTATAGTTTGATACCCTTGGATATTTAACTCCCAGTCGTGACCATCTTTTAACCATGTTTCAGTAATGGCCACTAAATCATAGTCATTCACGATGATTTGCGCCATCAACTCATTCACCTTATTCCGTATACTACGAGCATTCAGGTAGAGTACACTTATGCTGTTTTTTATGTCTTTGTTATGAATCCTAACACCTTGATCAGTAACTTTTCGCAAATTATTTTTCCTCTTACCCTTTCTCCTAATTTTCCTCGTCTTTGAACCCATATCTCTACATAATAACCTGTCATGTACCCTGCTGCCTTGATCTCCATTAACCATTATACTGTCCATAGCTTTACCCTTCCCTTCCCCCCAACTTGCTAGTTTAAAGTCCTTGTGACCAACCTATTTATCCTATTCAGGGGACAGGATTCTCCCCTAGCGAGCGCGTTTCGCCGCATGTTTCCTGGCGCCGCAGTGCCGAGAAACACATGGCTATTCAACGCGACTTGTTTTGTTTAATGGGCCTGAATGGGGAATGCGTGGCTGAGGCCATACATGTGTAGCAATACTGCCAGTGCATTGCAAAATCAGGACGACATTTTAAAATCGGCGAGGCCTCAGAAATGATCTCCAACCTCCCCCACAGCCCGAATGCACTATGGGTGGGTGGGTGGGTGGGTGGGTGGGTGGGTGGGTGGGTGGGTGGGTGGGTGGGTTCCCCCCCCCCCCCCCCCCCCCCCCCCCCCCCACCGGGCCAGGACCCCCAGCCTGATTGCACACAGAAAATGCCAGCTGGATGTGCCAGCAGGGCATCTTGGCACTGCCATGGTTCCAAGTTGGCACTGCCAAGGTGCCAAGCTAGCACTACCCTGTTCAAATGGCATGCAGCTGGGGTCCACCGGTCCCCTGGGAGACCCCCACGAGAGCCGTTCCATCTAGTCCCCATTTGTGGGGACAAGTGCTGAATGGCGCTCACCCGAGGTCTTTGGGGCGGAAGGGCTGAATCCCAAAGCTTCAGGTCCCTCGGGAATCTGCACATTAGAGTACGGTTAACTGTCTCACTCTAATATGCAAATTTGCCACATGGCGATACCACCCACAATGGCGGGATCTCCTGAGTCGTTGCGAGCCCGGTAGATACCGGGAGCGGGGTTTCCCGGCTTTCATTGGCAATGCTGTGCCGCGCGCAGTGAGCTGCTTTTCTGCCGCAGCGTGGCAGCCCATATTCTTTTGTATTGCGCCCATATTCTTTTTTCCTCAGGTTTAAAATCATTTCTCCATAGAAACTCTCCAGTGCAGAAGGAGGCCATTCAGCCCATCAAGTCCGCACCAACCCTCCGAAAGAGCACTCTACCTAGGCCCACTTACAGACCCTAACCTCGTATCCCTGTGCATTGATCATGGCCAATCCACCTAACCTGCACATCTTTGGACTGTGGGAGGAAACCGGAGCACCCGGAGCAAACACATGCAGACATGGGGAGAACATACAAATGAGGGCACAATGAGTAGCACAAGTGGATAGCACTGTGGCTTCACAGCGCCAGGGTCCCAGGTTCGATTCCCCGCTGGGTCACTGTCTGTGTGGAGTCTGCACGTTCTCCCAGTATCTGCGTGGGTTTCCTCCAGGTGCTTGGTTTCCTCCCACAGTCCAAAGACGTGCAGGTTAGGTGGATTGGCCATGCTAAATTGCCCTCAAGTGTCCAAAAAAGGTTAGGAGGGGTTATTGGGTTACGGGGATAGGTTGGAAGTGTGGGCTTAAATGTGGGTCGGTGCAGACTTGATGGGCCGAATGGCCTCCTTCTGCACTGTATGTTCTCTGTAATTGGAGCAGATAGCTGTCGCTGTCATTGCCAGCAGTGCAGCCCCAAGGATAAAGATGCAGAAATTCAATGACATCACACAAGTGGTCAAGATGAGTGAATGCAAATTCATATGCTAACCTTACAAATAACCTGACACCTGCCACATACACTGCTCCACCTGACATTTTTCATCAACCAAAACTCATATTTCACATTCTTAGTTTCAACTGACCCTCATACATTTAACATTGTTACAAACCTCATACGCATATCTCTCACACACTCACGGTTATTCAACAGTCATATCACCCAACACATTGCACCACATTCACTTGACACACTTCCCTTTCCCTTGCAGGCAAAGTGGCAAATAACTACAGGTAGCAGCAACTAACCACTGGGGCACAGGCTTAGGTGTAGGCACTCATCCAAATGGAGGAGACCAGGATTGCCATCTCTGGGGTGGCCACGACTGAGGTTGTGTCCAGCGATGAGGCGGAAACCATTGGAAATAGTTGTATATACCTATCTAACGCTCCTTCTCGCAAAAGTTCTACAATCTCTTTTGATTTACAAGTTACAGATGATATATAAGGGTAATAAGTCCACAGAGACAGAAGTCTCGTCACCAGAATTCCTTTTATTTACGAACCCTAACAGCTGAACAACCATGACCATTCAGTCTGCTGTCTACACCGGGAGTGCAGAATATTTGACACTCCCTGTTATATTCACAGGAAGGGGTTCCCTGATTGGGCCACTAATCAGGGAACTCGCATTCTAATTGGCCAATCTCAAAGGCCTGGCCTAAGTCATTACAAAAAGGATGCACCTTTTATTTTTCACGTCTTCCCTCTATGCAACCCTACCCTTGTGCTTTCCTTCTTTCAGACAGTCAAGAACTGCCACCTCGTCATGCAGTAATGTGGAAATTTGAAGTGCAAAAGGAAGAAGAGATTAATAGTGATAAAACACCATCACTTGATCTCTCACTGGCAGCCACTGGTTCATACACTGGTAATATAGATACTTTAAAAGGTAGCACTGAAATAGAATCTGATGTGGTAAGTTACTGAGCACAAGGGGCCTGCAGTCAGAGGAAAAAGACCGGTCCACACAAGTGCCCAACACCCTGAAGGCAGATTTGCACGTGGATTCTGCTGCAGAGAACTCAGAAGAGGACTTCAATGTAGTGGCATAAATAAAATGATTGATCAATGTGGGAATGAGAGTTCACTCTATCTGTGTATATCAAGTCCTGGGATGTTTGTGAGATGAGCACCCAATGAATTTGCAATGTTAATGTAAGCCTACTTGTGACACCAATAAAGATTATTATTACTAAAATAACTTTCTGTTGAAACGTAGGATGCATTGTGTCAGCGGGTCAAAAACAAGGGTACCTTCTTAGCAGCCAATAGAATGTGTGAAAATCGGTCATGCATGGGCTGAATTCGGTCACTTACTGGCATGTCCTGTCGCGAGGGCTGAAAGTGAGAGGTGACCCCATTCAATGGGTGGCAGGACCCAGGGCAGTATATTGCCTGTGGTGGTCAATTGGAATGCCACCACCAGGACCTAAATCCAATTAAGGATGGCAACCACCTCCCAAGAGTGACCAGCTCAATTGGAGGACTTGCTGCACAGCAAGCTCTGCAGCACCACCACTTGAGAGGTGGAAATTGCTGAGGTTGCAACTCCAAGGAGGGCATGCCTTAATGGCTGGGTGCCCTGTAAGAAAGATGAGTTGGATTGCGGTATGTCGGGGTCAGGTATGTATTTCTTGACGATCAGGTGGAGAGGTGAATGGTCATCGGAAATTGGTGGGGGAACCTCCTCCATGGATCATGAAGAACCTGTTGGTAAACCACCAGGTTTCACCCGGCGATCTCCCCAGGCAGTGGCAGGCCCTCCTAAAATATCCAAATTGTCCTCGGAGGCAGGAAGTGGCCTTTAACTGGCCACCTAAGTGACTCAACTGGCCACCAGATGGGTGGCCAAGTCATCAACTTTCCTGCAGTTGGCAATATGCTATGGTGGTGGAAAGATGATGGGAATCTCTCCGAATGCCTAGCTTGTTATTTGCCAGTTTGGAAAATTCAGTCCCATATGCCTGATAGTCAGTCAGGTAAGTGTCATGATATTCAAACACACACATCATGATGGACACACTAACAGGCAAATCAGAGTACACAACACCACAACCAATCACAGACAAGAACACCAACCACATAAAAAGCACGAGCACGACACCTGGAGGTCAGTAGGTCTGGGGAGAAGGAAGCATGAAAGAGCTGTTGAAACACCACAAGCAGGGAGCCCCCCACGTGCAGAGTGCAAAGACCAAGTTGTAAATAGTGAGTTTAAATAAACAAGTGTTGTACCATATGCAACTGTGTTGGCTCTTCTGTGTGTTAGAACACCCAACACCACATGGTACAGGAGTGGATCGATACCTGCCTACCAACCTGCCATTCTGGACATGGACCACACCGGCAAACCGCAGCCGATGCAAGTCACGGGGAACCTAGGCACCAACTGGAAGCTCTACAGGCAGCGATTTGACCTGTACATCCGTGCCACCGAAAAACAGAATGTCTCGGATGATTCGAAGATTGCAATGCTCCTCTTCTACGCAGGCCCCCACCCAAATGATGTCTTTAATTCACTGGTGTTCGAGGAAGGCGAAAACCAGGCCAAATATGACACGGTCATCCTCAAAATGGACCAGCACTTTCAAACTGAAGTAAACGAAACTTTCGAAAGATACATCTTTCAGCAACGCCTGCAAGGTAAGGAGGAGCTTTTTCAACCCTTTTTGACGCACCTCCGGATTCTAGCGCAGTCCTGCGGTTACGGCACCACCACAGAGTCCATGATCAGGGACCAGATTGTTTTTGGCGTTGCCTCCAGTGGCCTACGCCAGCAGCTTCTTAAAATAAAGAGCCTCACCTTAGCGTCTGCTGTGGAAGCCTGTGTCCTCCATGAAAATGCGACCTGCCGTTTTGCCCGATTTCAGGCGTCCGAGTTGGCACGGAGGGGGTCCCCAGCCGTCGAATCGGCAAGCCAGGCCGCCCACGACGTTGAACGCATCCAGGCCGTCGATTTCTTCCCGCCCCACGGCCCGGACGACAGCGGCCGCTTCCCGCGCTTTTCGCGGTCTCCCGCGCAGGTGCGCGCCAAGAATAACGGCCACAACGAGGGACGCACTGCGCAGGCGCGCCCACCGCAAGATCGCACTGCGCATGCGCAGTGGCGCAACGAACGCCGTGACGTCATGACGTGCAGCAAGTGTGGAGGTCTACACTTAAAAGGGCAATGTCCTGCAAAATACCAACAGTGCAACAGATGTGCCATGATAGGCCACTACGCAGCCCGCTGTCGTGCGGCTCAACCCATGGATCCGGCGCATCCTCGACAACCTCGCACACGAGTCAGGACCGTCCAGCCCACGCATCAAGACTTCCAGTTAAGTGATGCAGATGACCAGGATGACTTCAGAGTTGCCGTCATTGATGTCAACAAGGTCAATGCCATCAATCCAGACGATGAGTGGTGTGCCACCCTGACGGTCAACCGATCGCGCGTCGCCTTCCGTCTGGACACCGGCGCATCCGCCAACCTGATTGCTTACTCTGCAGTCCAGGCCATGAAGGTCAAACCACTCATCACACCATCCCGGCTTAAGATGGTTGACTATAACGGGAACGTTATCCCGTCCGTAGGATCTTGCCAGCTACAGGTGACTCACAAGAGGTACACGGCCACACTCCCCTTCGAAGTTGTGGGCTCATCAAAGGACTCGTTACTGGGCGCACAAGCGTGTAAGGTCCTTCACCTGGTACAGCGCATCATGTCTCTCTCTCCAGATGAGATATCCGACTTCCCGGATGCTGAGTTCCACGCGAATCTCCATTCCCTCCTCGCTCACAACCAGGAGGTTTTTGAAGGCATGGGGACATTGCCACACACGTACAAGATTCGACTCAGACCGGACGCCATCCCTGTCGTTCACGCACCTCGCAGGGTTCCTGCGCCTCTCAAAGACCGCCTCAAGGCACAACTGCAGATTCTTCAGGACCAAGGGGTCCTATCCAAGGTCACGGAGCCCACGCCATGGGTCAGCTCCATGGTCTGTGTAAAGAAGCCCTCTGGCGAGCTCCGTATATGTATAGATCCAAAAGATCTGAACAACAACATCATGCGGGAACACTATCCCATCCCAAAACGAGAAGACCTCACCAGCGAGATGGCGCGAGCCAACATATTCACTAAATTGGATGCGTCCAAAGGATTCTGGCAGATCCAACTGGACCCGGCCAGCCGAAGACTATGCACATTCAACACCCCTTTTGGCAGATTCTGCTACAACCGGATGCCATTCGGCATCATTTCGGCATCTGAAGTATTCCACCGCATTATGGAGCAGATGATGGAAGGCATCGACGGGGTACGTGTATATGTGGACGATATCATCATTTGGTCCACCACTCCGCAGGAACACATGCATCGTCTTCGACGTGTCTTCACCCGCATACGGCAAAATGGCCTGCGTCTCAACCGTGCGAAGTGTGCTTTCGGCCAGACGGAGCTGAAATTCCTCGGGGACCACATCTCAAGGTCCGGGGTCCGTCCCGATGCAGACAAGGTTAGCGCCATCACAGCCATGCCACGACCGGCTGACAAGAAGGCTGTCTTAAGATTCCTGGGCATGGTCAACTTCCTTGGGAAGTTCATTCCCAACCTGGCTTCTCATACAATAAACATGCGCCATCTCGTAAAAAAATCGACGGAATTCAACTGGCACCAGTCGCATCAGCAGGAATGGGAGGAGCTCAAGCACAAACTGGTCACGGCACCAGTGCTGGCCTTCTTTGACGCGACTCGCCCTACAAAGATCTCAACAGACGCCAGCCAATCTGGTATTGGAGCGGTACTCCTGCAAAAAGACAGCACGTCATCATGGGCCCCGGTTGCGTATGCCTCACGAGCCATGACCCCTACCGAACAGCGCTACGCGCAAATCGAAAAAGAATGCCTGGGCTTGTTAACTGGACTGGACAAGTTCCACGACTATGTGTATGGCCTGCCACGATTCACGGTCGAAACTGACCACCGCCCCCTGGTCAACATCATTAACAAAGACCTGAACGACATGACTCCTCGCCTCCAGCGCATCTTACTCAAACTCAGGAGGTACGATTTTGAACTGATCTACACTCCGGGGAAGGAACTCATAGTGGCGGACACTCTTTCCCGAGCAGTGAGCACACCACCAGATGCGGAGGGGTTCGTGCGTCAAATTGAGGCACACGTGACTCTGACAGCAGCAAATATGCCAGCTGATGATCCTTGTCTGGCCCACATACGCGCAGAGACGGCGACTGACCCTCTGCTGCAGCGAGTGATGCGCCACATGACGGAAGGGTGGCTAAAAGGGCAGTGCCCCCAGTTTTACAATGTGCGAGATGATCTCACCAATATAGACGGGGTCCTTATGAAATCGCATAGGATCGTCATTCCACACAGTGTGCGCCAGATGATTCTTCGTCAACTACACGAAGGCCACTTGGGTGTCGAAAAATGCAGACGAAGGGCCCGGGCGGCGGTATATTGGCCGGGTATTAATGAAGACATAGCCAACATGGTGCTCAACTGCACAACCTGTCAGAGGTTTCAGCCGGCGCAACCTCCGGAAACACTTCTACCACACGAGATGGTGACGTCCCCCTGGGCGAAGGTGGGTGTTGACCTATTTCACGCGCTCGGCAGAGATTACATTGTTATTATAGACTACTTCTCAAACTACCCGGAAGTCATGCCTCTCCATGATCTGACGTCGTCCGCAGTCATTGGGGCCTGCAAGGAAACGTTTGCTCGCCATGGCATTCCAAGGACTGTCATGTCAGACAATGGACCTTGTTTTGCCAGCCGTGAATGGTCGTCCTTTGCCGCAGCATATGGTTTCACTCATGTGACATCCAGCCCTCTGCATCCACAATCGAACGGGAAGGCTGAAAAGGGTGTCCACATCGCAAAGCGGCTCCTGTGCAAGGCGGCTGATGCCGGATCGGACTTTAACCTTGCCTTGCTGGCCTATCGATCGGCCCCGTTATCCACGGGCCTCTCGCCAGCGCAGCTACTAATGGGTCGCTCCCTCAGGACGACGGTACCTTCCGTCCTGGCACCGACAACAGACCATGAGGCGGTTCTTCGGGACATGCAACTGCAGCGTGATCGCCAGAAAGGTCGGTACGACACACGAGCGACGGACCTGCCCCCCCTGTCCTCCGGAGACAAAGTACGCGTCCATCAACCGTATGGTGGCTGGTCAGCACCGGCCGAAGTCCTCCGACAAGTGGCTCCCCGCTCGTTCCTGGTTCGCATGCCGGATGGTTCCGTGCGTCGCCGCAATCGGCGCGCCCTTCGCCGACTTCCACGTTCACAGCCACACAACACGCCAGACCCTCAACAGGCTTCCGAGGATGACTTTGTGGAGCTGCCGCACATCACGCCCTTTCCATCGCCACCCATGGCCATGCCTGCACAGCAGCCGGTGGTTCTTGATCCACCCTTAAGGCGGTCAACCCGAATTCGTCGCAAACCCATTAGAATGGACTTATAATACAGTTCATATGTTTAATAAGTTGGACAATTTTACATGATAACCTGTTGTTGTTTATCGTTCCAGATGTCGTCTGACTGGACAACTGTTCAAAATTTTTTTTCTTCTTCTCTCGTTCGCATTTCTGTTATGTTATGGTACAACTGGATTCATGTGACGCACTCGACATCGCCCCATGTACATAGTTCCGTCATAGACACATGCTGCACACGACACACACACACTCTTAGATGCACTCACGTCACGATCATATTTATTACCACGTAGGCACATATCTTTGTAAAAAGGGGGGATGTCATGATATTCAAACACACACATCATGATGGACACACTAACAGGCAAATCAGAGTACACAACACCACAACCAATCACAGACAAGAACACCAACCACATAAAAAGCACGAGCACGACACCTGGAGGTCAGTAGGTCTGGGGAGAAGGAAGCATGAAAGAGCTGTTGAAACACCACAAGCAGGGAGCCCCCCACGTGCAGAGTGCAAAGACCAAGTTGTAAATAGTGAGTTTAAATAAACAAGTGTTGTACCATATGCAACTGTGTTGGCTCTTCTGTGTGTTAGAACACCCAACACCACAGTAAGTATGTGAAAATCAGTCATGCAAGGGCTGAATTCAGCTTGCTTTTGGCAATAAATTGTTGAAAAGAGTTTATGTGAGTACTATCATCAAGGAGATTAAGAGGGCAATATAATAGTTGATGTAGAAGTGTGGTGTGCATTTTTCCGTCTTCATGGTGTTAATCTGATGTCATTTGTTGTACAATTATTTACAGGTCACAACATCAATCTCAAGTCACTGTCCTTTCGATCGGAGTTCACTGTTCTCTCTTAGCCTCTTTCTCCATATAAAATCCCCCTTTTTTCATGGTGGCTCCTTTAACATTGTCAACTCATTTACACTATATCCTCTTCTCGAATCATGGAAGTAAGCTTGCTTGTGTCCCTCAGCCACTTTCAGCCCCCTTCCTTCAATGTCTGCCCTGGAAGAAGCTCCTCCAATTTGCTTAAAATTATACTTTCAACTGTGTTCATTTCTCCCTCCATTTGTCATAATACTTCATCTGTTGATCTGTGCAATCACTCTTTTACCGACATGTTTGTGGTTCTTGTGCCCAAATGCACCATCCCCCACCCCCATCTTCATTTCCATAAATTCAAAACGTGCTATATTAGTGTATATGGTGCTCGGCTGCTTTAGCTATTCATTCAGATGGGCAGCATGGTAGCCTTGTGGATAGCACAATTGCTTCACAGTTCCAGGGTCCCAGGTTCGATTCTGGCTTGGGTCACTGTCTGTGCGGAGTCTGCACATCCTCCCCGTGTGTGCGTGGGTTTCCTCCGGGTGCTCCGGTTTCCTCCCACAGTCCAAAGATGTGCCGGTTAGGTGGATTGGCCATGATAAATTGCCCTTAGTGTCCAAAATTGCCCTTAGTGTTGGGTGGGGTTACTGGGTTGTGGGGATGGGGTGGCGGTGTTGACCTTGGGTAGGGTGCTCTTTCCAAGAGCTGGTGCAGACTCGATGGGCTGAATGGCCTCCTTCTGCACTGTAAATTCTATGTATGGAACGTAGCGATCAAACAATTGTGAGTGGACCACTGTATACTGCATTGTTTGTCTTTTTCTCAGTGCAGTGCTTTCTGCTTTCCCTCTTTAGGTTTCTCTACCCTCCTTCCTAACCTCTCTTATTGCTGAAGTAAAAGCAGAATATTGCAGAGGCTGGAAATCTAAAAGAAAAACAGAACATGCTGGAAAAACTCAGCAGGGGTCTGGCAGCATCCATGGAGAGAGAGAGAGCGAGTTAGCGTTCTAGTCATACAGACTCGAAACGTTAACCATGGCCATAACTTCCTCTTAAGTCCATCTTTCCAAAGTTTGTTCCAATGGCTCAGAAGGGCAGCACGGTAGCCTTGTGGATAGCACAATTGCTTCACAGCTCCAGGGTCCCAGGTTCGATTCCGGCTTGGGTCACTGTCTGTGCGGAGTCTGCACATCCTCCCCGTGTGTGCGTGGGTTTCCTCCGGGTGCTCCGGTTTCCTCCCACAGTCCAAAGATGTGCAGGTTAGGTGGATTGGCCATGATAAATTGCCCTTCGTGTCCAAAATTGCCCTTAGTGTTTGGTGGGGTTACTAGGTTATGGGGATAGGGTGGCGGTGTTGACCTTGGGTAGGGTGCTCTTTCCAAGAGCCGGTGCAGACTCGATGGGCCGAATGGCCTCCTTCTGCACTGTAAATTCTATGAATAAGCATGGAACCCTCGTTGAAAACAGTTTAGTCTGTATTTAAGAATAAGTTTGATGTTGTAAATAGAAGGCTAAAAGATTGGAAAGAATTGTACCAACCATTTGGGATGGACTGGGAGGTGCCTATTTGCAAGCGGCAGGAAAGGTAGCAGTTGTGTCACCTGCCAGTTGCCTAATTGAGCTACCATGTGGCCAATTAGGGGCACTTCCCATCTCTGCATGCAATTTGTCCAGATTGGGGAGCTGCTGCCACATGGGGAGACTAGGCAACAAAATCTGGCAGTCTCCCAACGTATTCTACGGAGTGGGGACAGGGAGGGGGAAAACACCCTCCATTTTGAATGCACTTTGGTCCAGGAGAGACCCCCTTGTGCCAATGACCTCACTCATGTAAATGGGCCACCTATACCTCACAGTGTCTTGCATGGAGCTAAAATAAATGGAATAAATACATTAGACCATAAGACCATAAGACATAGGAGCAGAATTAGGCCACTTGGCCCATCGAGTCTGCTCCGCCATTCAATCATGGCTGATATTTTTCTCATCCCCATTCTCCTGCCTTCTCCCCATAACCCCTGCTCCTCTTATTAATCAGGAACCTATCTATCTCTGCCTTAAAAGCACTCAGTGAATTGGCCTCCACAGCCTTCTGCAGCAAAGAGTTCCACAGATTCACCACCCTCTGGCTGAAAGAATTCCTCCTTATCTCTGTTTTAAAGGATCGTCCCTTTAATCCGAGATGGTGTCCTCTGGTTCTAGTTTTTCCTGCAAGTGGAAACATCCTCCCCATGTCCCCTCTATCCAGGCCTCGCAGTATCTTGTACGTTTCAATAAGATCCCCTCTCATCCTTCTAAACTCCAATGAGTACAGACCTAGAGTCCTCAAACGTTTCTCATACGACAAGTTCTTCATTCCATGGATCATTCTTGTGAACCTCCTCTGGACCCTTTCAAAGGCCAGCACATCCTTCCTTAGATATGGGGCCCAAAACTGCTCACAATACTCCAAATGGGGTCTGACCAGAGCCTTATACAGCCTCAGAAGTACATCCCTGGTCTTGTATTCTAGCCCTCTTGACATGAATGTTAACATTGCATTTGCCTTCTTAACTGCTGACTGAACCTGAACATTAACCTTAAGGGAATCGTGAACAAAGACTCCCAAGTCCCTTTGTGCTTCTGATTTCCGAAGCATTTCCCCATTTAGAAAATAGTCTATGCCTTGATTCATCCTTCCAAAGTGCATAACCTCACACTTTTCCACATTGTATTCCATCTGCCACTTCTTTGCCCACTCTCCTAGCCTGTCCAAGTCCTTCTGCAGTCCCCCTGCTTTCTCAATACTACCGTCCCTCTACAGATCTTTGTATCAGCTGCAAACGTAGCAACAGTGCCTTCAGTACCTTCTTCCAGATCATTAATGTATATTGTAAAAGTTGTGGTCCCAGCACAGACCCGAGGCACACCACTAGTCACCGGCTGCCAGCCTGAAAATGTATGACGGAATAGCAACAAAGTGCTGTTAGATAGCGGGGTCATTCCTAGCGCTTTAAGAGCCGTTAATCATTGGCATAATTTACCGGCCACGTCCCACCAGAATCTGGACGGGACATAGAATCATAGAATGTAAAGTGCAGAAGGCCATTCGGCCCATCAGTTCTGCACCGGCCATTGGAAAGAGCACCCTACCTAAGCCCACACCTCCACCCTATCCTTGTAACCCAGCAACCCCACCCAATCTTTTTGGACACTAAGGGCAATTTTTAGCATGGCCAATCCACCTAACCTGCACATTTCTGGACTGCCGAAGGAAACTGGAGCACCCAGCGGAAACCCATGCAGACACAGGGAGAACGTGCAAAATCCGCACAGTGTCCTAAGCCGGGAATCGAACCCAGGTCCCTGGCGCTGTGAAGCGACAGTGCTAACCACTGTTCTACCATGCCGCCCATGGCTGGCAGACCCCAGGGGAGGTCTCTACCGGGATTCCCAACAGTCGTTATGCCTTGCGAGATCGAACCACAGTTAAATGAGCATAAACCCCACTTAACTCTGCCAACGCTAGATTGAACCGGCTCCCAGGATCAACCTGCCGCGCCAAGGAGACCCCAGCCGGTCACCGTTTAGCACTGGTCCCCTCAAATACGGACCAGGTGGAACAGCACTTGGGGGGGCGGGTCTCTCCAGCAATCGGAGGCCCTCAAGTGGTCAGCCTCCGAGCAGGGTGGCAGTATCTGGCACCCTGGCAGTGCCACCTGGGTGCCACCTTGCACAACCAGGTTGGCAGGGGCACTGCCAGGGTGCCAAGCTAGCAGTGACAATGTGTCTGGGTGGACACATCCAGGAGGCTCTGCCCATGTGAGGTGGGGTGTGGGGGGCCCAGAGGACCCCCTTATAGGTCGCTTCGGGAGATTGAGAGATCGGTGCACCTTATATAAATGGCGTTCCGATCTCTTCCTGCACTGAGGAGCTCCACTTGTCAGAGCTCCTTAGTGCAGAAAATGCACTAAGTGCGGCCACGTGAGCGCGTTCCCGCCGGGGGCCGGAATAGCAATAAAGTGCTGTTAGATAGCGGGGTCATTCCGCTAATCCCGCCCAGAACAGACTCTTATTTTCAAAAAATTAAACTGCGTCCATTGTTTCCCACATGGTGACAAAATAAGAGATCAAAATCTGAGATAATCAAGTTCTAAATTACTTTGTTATTTTTCTGATAAATGTAAAAATATTTACCTGCTTTTGCTCCTGAACATTTCTTGTTTCATCTGATTGACTTGAATTTTTGGTTGGTTTTCCTGCAGCTTCAGCCTGTTTGACATTGACATTCAGTGTAAGCTATGTTAGTTAAAGGCACCCAACTATCATCTACAGGATGTTTCCTCTGAGTCAGTTCAGTTCTGGTACAGAGAGCATTTTTGCTACTTGGTGTTATGTCAACATTCTAATGTCAGCTAAGTATATATTTTTTGTAATAGATTGATTTACTATAAGAATTTAAATTTTTTTTGAGGATGCGCAAAAGGTATTGCGATACTGACATCATGTAGACATGATCAAAGATGAACTTGTATTAATTTTACAAAAAATGAAACATTCCCTGAAATGAAGTGGCGAGAAAATCATGGAATTTCTTGCACACTTGAGCTGGGGGTATTTTCATGTTTCCCCAAATTCCATTGAAGCAGAAATTGCATTATCTTTACAAAATTGTTATTAAACTGTGCCATATTTGTTTGATCTTTCATTTGGCACTTCACAAGAATGTAATTCTCATATAGAGATGTGAAAAATCAACCAAAACATTTTGCAAAATTGTCTTCATTTCTGCTGGACCAGGAACATGAGTAAGAATAATATAGGGCAGCACGGTGGTGCAGTGGTTAGCACAGTTGCCTCACTGCGCCGAGGTCCCAGGTTCGATCCCGGCTCTGGGTCACTGTCCATGTGGAGTTTGCACATTCTCCCCGTGTTTGCGTGGGTTTCGCCCCCACAACCCAAAAGATGTGCAGGGTAGGTGGATTGGCCACGTTAAATTGCCCCTTAACTGGAAAAAATTAATTGGGTACTCTAAATTTATATTTAAAAAAAGAATAATATACACAAAACAGATGTATAGAAGGCATTATACCTCAAAGTACAAATATGATTAACTGTAAAAAAATCCTCTGCCACAGAGCAATTGATCACAAATTTGATTCAGTGCTTGAAAGGATAATGCTCTGGTTCCCTGAATGCTGGACAGTCAAAGAAAAAAGTACAAACAAAGAAAAGTACAGCACAGAAACAGGCCCTTCGGCCCTCCAAACCTGTGCCAATCATGATGCCCTAACTAAAAAAAAACTTCTGCCCTTACTCGGTCCGTATCCCTTTATTTCCTCCCAATTCATGCACCTATTCAGATGCCTCTTAAATGTTGTTAATAATAATAATAATAACCGTTTATTGACACAAGTATGAAGTTACTGCGAATATGAAGTTACTGTGAAAAGCCCCTAGTCGCCACATTCCGGCGCCTGTTCGGGTAAGCTGACATGGGAATTGAACCCGCGCTGCTGGCCTTGTTCTGCATCACAAACTAGCTGTTTAGCCCACTGAGCTAATGTGCCTGCTTCCACCACATCCTCTGGCAGCGTGGTCCAGGCACCCACCACTCTCTGCATGAAAAACTTACCCCGCACATCTCCCTTAAACTTTTCCTCTCTCACCTTAACCTGTGCCCCCTTGTAATTGATACTTCCACCCTTGGAAAAAACCTCTGACTATCCTTCCTGTCTCTGCCTCTCATAATGTTGTCGACCTCTATCAGGTCTCCCCTCAGCCCCCATCTTTCCAGTGAAAACAATCTTAGTTTAGAACATAGAACAGTACAGCACAGAACAGGCCTTTCGGCCCTCGATGTTGTGCCGAGCTTTGTCCGAAACCAAGATCAAGCTATCCCACTCCCTGTTATTCTGGTGTGCTCCATGTGCCTATCCAATAACCGCTTGAAAGTTCCTAAAGTGTCCAACTCCACTATCACAGCAGGCAGTCCATTCCACACCCTAACCACTCTCTGAGTAAAGAACCTACCTAGGACATCCTCCTATATCTCCCACCCCAAACCTTATAGTTATGCCCCCTTGTAACAGCTACATCCACCCGAGGAAATACTCTCTGAACATCCACTCTATCTATCCCCCTCATTATCTTATAAACCTCTATTAAGTCGCCTCTCATCCTCCTCCGCTCCAAAGAGAAAAGCCCTAGCTCCCTCAACCTTTCCTCATACCGTCCAAACCAGGCAGCATCCTGGTAAATCTCCTTTCCACCCTTTCCACTGCTTCCACATCCCTCATATAGTGAGGTGACCAGAACTGCACACAATACTCCAAATGTTGTCTCACCAGGGTCCTGTACAGTTGCCTCATAACCCCACGACTCTTAACCCCCTGTGAATAAATGCTAACACACTATAGGCCTTCTTCACGGCTCTATCCACTTGAGTGGCAACCTTCAGAGATTTGTGGACATGAACCCCAAGATCGCTCTGATCCTCCACATTACTCAGAACCCTGCCGTTGACCCTGAAATCCGCATTCAAATTTGTCCTATCAAAATGAATCACCTCGCACTTATCAGGGTTAAACTCCATCTGCCATTTTTCGGCCCAGCACTGCACCCTATTAACGTCTCTTTGCAGCCTACAACAGCCCTCCACCTCATCCACTACTCCACCAATCTTGGTGTCATTAGCAACTTTACTGACCCACCCTTCAGCCCCCTCCTTCAAGTCATTTATAAAAATCACAAATAACAGAGGACCCAGCACTGATCCCTGTGGTACACTGCTGGTAACTGGTCTCCAGTCTGAACATTTTCCATCCACCACCACCCTCTGTCTTCTATGTGATAGCCAGTTACTTATCCAATTGGCCAAATTTCCCTCTATCCCACACCTCCTTACTTTCTTCATGAGCCGACCATGTGGAACCTTATCAAACGCCTTACTGAAATCCATGTATACGACATCAGGCTCTACCTTCATCTACACACTTAGTTACCTCCTCAAAGAATTCAATCAAATTTGTGAGGCAAGACTTACCCTTCACAAATCCGTGTAGACTATCCAGGTTTAAGCTGCATCTTTCCAAATGGTCATTAATCCTATCCCTCAGGACGTTTTCCATTAACTTACCAACCACCGAAGTAAGACTAACCGGCCTATAATTATCAGGGTCATTCCTATTCCCTTTCTTGAGCAACAACATTCACCACTCTCCAGTCCTCTGGCACTATCCCCGTGGACAGTGAGGACCCAAAGATCAAAGCCAAAGGCTCTGCAATTTCATCCCTTGCCTCCCAAAGAATCCTAGGATATATCCCATCTGGCCCAGGGGACTTGTCGACCCTCAGGTTTTTCAAAATTGCTAATACAACTTCCCTCAGAACATCTACCTCCTCCAGCCTACCCGCCTGTACCACACTCTCATCCTCAAAAACATAGCCCCTCTCCTTGGTGAACACTGAAGAAAAGTATTCATTCAACGCCTCTCCTATCTCGTCTCACTCCATGCACAAGTTCCCACTACTGTTCTTGACCGGCCTTAACCTTACCCTGGTCATTCTTTTATTTCTCACATAAGAGTAAAAAGCCTTGGGGTTTTCCTTGATCCGACCCGCCAAGGACTTCTCATGCCCCCTCCTAGCTCTCCTAAGCCCTTTTGTTAGCTCAATCCTTGCTACCTGGTAACCCTCAAGCGACCCAACTGAACCTTGTTTTCTCATCCTTACAAACGCTTCCTTTTTCCTCTTGACAAGACATTCAACCTCTTTTGTGGACCATTGTTCCCTCACACGGCCAATTCTTCCCTGCCTGACAGGGACTCCCCTTTCAAGGACACGCAGTATTTGTTCCTTGAACAAGCTCCACTTTTCATTTGTACCTTTCCCTGACAGTTTCTGTTCCCATCTTATGCTCCCTAATTCTTGCCTAATCGCATCATAATTACCCCTCCCCCAGTTATAAACCTTGCCCTGCCGTATGTCCCTATCCCTCTCCATTGCAATGGTGAAAGACACCGAATTGTGGTCACTATCTCCGAAGTGCTCTCGCAGAAACAAATCTAATACTTGGCCTGGTTCATTACCCAGTACCAAATCCAATGTGGCCCACCTCTTGTCGGTCTATCCACATATTGTGTCAGGAAACCCTCCTGCACACACTGTACAAAAACTGCCCCATCCGAACTGTTCGACCTATAGAGGTTCCAATCAATATTTGGAAAGTTAAAGTCACCCATGACAACTACCCCGAGACCTCCACCCCTATCCATAATCTGTTTTGCAATTTCTTCCTCCACATCTCTATTACTATTTGGGGGCCTATAGAAAACACCTAACAACGTGACTGCTCCTTTCCTATTTCTAACTTCGGCCCCTATTACCTCAGTAGGCAGATCCCCCTCGAACTGCCTTTTTGCAGCCGTTAAACTATCCTTGATTAACAATGCTACTCCTCCACCTCTTTTACCATCTTCCCCACCCTTACTGAAACATCTATACCCCAGAACTTCCAACAACCATTCCTGTCCCTGTTCTAACCATGTCTCCGTAACGGCCACAACATCGTAGTCCCAAGTACCAATCCACGCTCCAAGTTCACCTACATTATTCCAGATGCTCCTTGCATTAAAGAAGACACACTTCAACCCACCTTTATCTGCCCTCTCTCCCTGTTCCTCAACTCGCTAGCACGCGGCACCGGCAACAAATGAGAGATGACAACATGGTTTGTCCTGGCTCTCAGCTTCCACCCTAGCTCCCTAAATTCCTGTTTTAAATCAATCTCTTCTCATAGCCAACACCCTCGAGACCAGGCAACATCCTGGGGAACCTTCTTTGCACTCTGTCGAAAGCCTCCACATCCTTCTGATAATGTGGTGACCAGAACTGCACACAATACTCCAAATGCGGCCTAACCAAGGTTTTATATAGCTGCAGCATGATTTCCCAACCCCTGTACTCAATGCCCTGAATGATGAAGACAAGCATTCTTAATCACCTTGTCTATCTATGTTGCCACTTTTAGGGAACTGTGGACCTGCACGCCCAGATCCCTCTGTATCTTGATGTTCCTAAGGGTTCTGTAATTTACAGTATAATTCATACCTGGATTTGATCCTGCAAAATGCATCACATTGCATTTGTCCGGATTAAACTCCATCTGCCATTTCTGTACCCAAGTCTCCAATCTATCTATCCTCTGACAATCCTCAGTACTATCAGTAACTCCGCCAATCTTCGCAAAAGTACTGATCAGACCACCCACATTTTCCTCCAGATCATTTATACAAAGAACAGAGGTCCCAGCACTGATCCCTGTGGAACACCACTAGCTACAGATCTCCATTCTGAAAAACATCCTTCCACCGCTACTCTTTGTCTTCTATAACCAAGACAGTTCTGCATTCATCTAGCCAGCTCACCCCGAATCCCATGTGATTTTAGTTTTTGTCCCAGTCTGCCATGTGGGACCTTGTCAAACACCTCACTAAAGTCCATATAAACTACACCAACAGCCCTTCCCTTTTTGTCACCTCTTCAAAAAAATCAATCAACTTGGTGAGACATGACCTTCCTGGTACAAAACCATGCTGCCTGTCACTAACTAGTCCATTTTCCTCCAAATGTGCATACATGCTGTCCCTCAGTATCTTTTCCAAAAGCTTTCCACCACTGATGTCAGGCTCGCCGGCCTATAATTTGCTGGATTATCCCTGCTTCCTTTCTTAAAGAAAGGAATAACATTGGCTATTCTCTAGTCCTCTGGAACCTCGCCTGTGGTCAAAGAAGATGTAAATATATCTGTTAAGGCTATTTCTCCCCTTGTCTCCCACAGTAACCTGGGATAGATCCCATCCAGCCCCAGGTACTTGTCTACCTTAATGCAATTTAGGATACTCAAGACTTCCTCCTTTGATATATTGACGTTCTCAAGAACGTTCACACACCGATCCCTGACATCAACATCTGTTATGTCCTTCTCCCTGGTGAAAACCGATACAAAGACTTATTAAGGATTTCACCCACTTCCTGTGGTTCCACACATCATGTCCCTCCACTGTCCTTGAGTGGGCTACTCTTTCTCTTGTTACCCTCTTTCTCCTAATATATGCATAAAAAGCCTTGGGATTCTCCTTGACTACGTTAACCCTCTTGATTCCATGTATAAGTTCCTTCCTACTTTCACTGTACTCCTCAAGGGCTTCATCCGTTTTTAGATACCTAGACCTATTGTATGCTTCCTTTTTCCATTTGACTAAGCTTACAATTTCCCTTCTCATCCATGGTTCCTGAATCTTGCCATTTCTAGCCTTCATTTTTGCAGGGTCTTGCACTTCAATCAACTCGCCTTTAAAAGCCTCCCACACGTCATACGTGGATTTGGCCTCAAATAGCAGCTCCCAGTTCCTGTCGAATTTGGGTGTATCCTAAATTGGCCTTTGTCCAATTAAGCACCCTCACCCACTCAAGACATGATTTCCATGCTTCAGGCTAGTCTGAACTTGTTAACGAACTATCTCATTTAACATTTGAACAAAACTAGATTCCTTTTGCCTTTTAAATTCAGTTAGCCATTTTTAAAATTGGGGCAGCACATAAATCTAAGAGGTTTGTCGGTCTGTAGGATATTACAGAGATAAGGAGGGGTGATGTCATGGAGGGTTTTAAAAACAAGGTTGGAGACTTCCGGCTATGCGAAGCTAAGTCGCACGTTCGGCAGCTCCCGCCAGAAACGGACTTTGGGGCTCTTTTTAGGGCCCCCAGTGGCATTTGTTCGACGGTTCCCAGTGTGGGAAGGTGACAGTAACATTTCCCGGCACTGTGTGGATTGGACCAGGAGTGGAGTGGTGAACTTGGTACACTACGAGTCCAGTGATGGCGGCAACCCTCAAAATTTGGGGGCAGTGGAGACACCACAGGGGGGAGGCAGAGGCTTCGGTGTGGTCCCCGATCCGAGAGAACCATCGGTTTGTCCCGGGGAGAATGGATGGGGGGTTCCTGAGCTGGCACAGGGCAGGTATTAGAAGGATGGGGGACCTGTTTATAGATGGGACGTTTGCGAGCCTTGGGGCGTTGGAGGAAAAATTTGGGCTCCCCCCTGGAAATGCCTTCAGGTACATGCAGGTAAGGGCGTTTGTAAGACGGCAGGTGAGGGAATTTCCGCTGCTGCCAGCACGAAGGATCCAGGATAGGGTGCTCTCGGGGATGTGGGTTGGAGAAGGCAAGGTCTCGCCGATCTACCAGGAGATGCAGGAAGAGGAGGAGGCCTTGGTGGAGGAGCTGAAAGGTAAATGGGCGGAGGAGCTGGGGGAGGAGATAGACGAGGGTACGTGGGCGGGCGTCCTGGGTAGGGTAAATTCTTCCTCCTCTTGCGCCAGGCTTAGCCTGATACAATTTAAGGTTCTGCACAGGGCGCACATGACTGGGCAAGGCTGAGTCGGTTTTTTGGAGTAGAGGACAGGTGTGTGAGGTGTTCGGGCAGCCCAGCAAATCACGCCCACATGTTCTGGGCGTGCCCAGCGCTGGATGGGTTCTGGAGGGGCCTTGCGAGGACCATGTCTAAGGTGGTAAACACCCAGGTTAAGCCGAGTTGGGGGCTCGCACTCGCACTTGGGGGAGTGCAGGAGGTGAAAGAGGCCGGTATTCTGGCCTTTGCGTCCCTGGTAGCCCGGCGGAGGATTCTGCTACAGTGGAAGGATGCGAGGCCCCCAAACGTGGAAGCCTGGATCAGCGACATGGTAGGGTTCATTAAATTGGAGAGGGTAAAATTTGCCGGAAGAGGATCTGTGCAAGGGTTCTTCAGGCGATGGCAATCGTTCCTAGACTTTCTCGCGGAGCGTTAGGAGGCGGTCAGCAGCAGCAGCAACACGGGGGGGGGGAGTCTTTGTGTTTACTACTGTGTTTATTATCGTTTAATGGGGGGCTTGTATAGTGGGGGAATATGTGATATAGCTATAAGATGTTTATTTATGTGTTCGTTGTTTTTTCTTATTTCTGTAAGGGGGGGGGGTTGTTGAAAATATGTAAAAATTTGAATAAAAATATTTAAAAAGAAAAAAACAACATTGGAAATTGTAAAATTGATATGTTGCAGGGCAATGTAGGTCAGTGAGCTCAGGGGAGACATATGCAAAGGACTTGGTTTGAATTAGGATATGGACTGCAAATCTTTTGTATGAGCTCAATTTTATGCAAGGAGAAAGATGGGAGGCTGGTCAAGAGAGCATTACAATAGCCAAGTCCTGAAGTAACAAAGGATAAAGGTTCCAACAACAGATGAGTTGAGGCAGGGGAAGAAACTTCTGCTCATCCAGTACTAGACATTGGAGGTGTGAAGACAGTGATAGTGATGAGATAGAGCTGGCATACATGAGGAGCCTGTAGAGACAGTCATCCACTATAATCATCAGTAAAACTGAAAGTTCCTACCTGAACAATTTATGTGCTTACCACATTATGAAGTTTTGATTCAAGTTCTCTTAACCCATTGCACAGTTCCTTTATTGATTCAAGGATTTCATTGTGTTTTGTTGCCAGTTTGTTCACAAGTTTATTTGCTTCTTCAGGACCTATAAATGTGAATATAGACATGAAACCAGTGTTCACTTTCAATTTAAAGGAAGACAAATCCAACTCTATTTCCAAATATACATTGTCCCAGTTACATTTGTTCTTATTTACTACATATTGTAACTATTATATTGGTCAGGGTGCTAGTTTAATCTTTGAATTACTTATGGTGAATTACCAATATTTTGCGACATAAAATAATCTGTATATATCTCTGCATCAGTACCAGATGTTATCATGCAATTGTGTCCACATTAAAACCTACTTTCAAAATGACATCTCAGAGCTAATTAAGGCAGTTATAAAGCAACATCCTCTCACACAATTTGAAATTATTGATCTGGAAGAAATATTGTGATTAAGGTCACACTGAACAGAAAAATTGAGGTAAAAATTCATTTTCAAAGGATGATTTTGAGGTACTTAAAGCAAATTAAGTCAGAAGTTTATTGTCTTTCTGGAAGGTTGACAGATTAATATTCAAAAGAAAGCAAATGTTTCATATTCCCTGCATTTCTCTTGAAGTTTCTACTTGACAAAGACCACTGTAAAACTGCATTATCATCCTCAGCAAATTGTTGGTTGCTAAAATATGCTTTACTCCGAAACTGCTTGTTGGTTACCACAGACAATTGTACAAAAATCCAAATGTTGACGTGTATTCAAAATGTTGCACAGATCTTTGTTGAAGAAGCAATTAATACACATGTGAATATGGTAGACATTTCTACCACATTCAAAATGTTTGATCTGTATATTTTTAACAAGTTATCATGTTGGAAAATAAGGGGCGAAATTCTCCCCCAACGGCGGGATGTCCGCCGACTGGCGCCAAAGACGGCGCCAATCAGACGGGCATCGCGCCGGCCCAAAGGTGCGGAATGCTCCGCATCTTTGGCGGCCTAGCCCCAACATTGAGGGGCTAGGTAGACGCCGGAGGGATTTCCGCCCTGCCAGCTGGCGGAAATGGCGTTTGTTGCCCCGCCAGCTGGCGCGGAAATGCGGCGCATGCGCGGGAGCGTCAGCGGCCGCTGTCAGTTTCCCGCGCATGCGCAGTGGGGAGAGTCTCTTCCGCCTCCGCCATGGTGGAGGCCGTAGCGGAGGCGGAAGGGAAAGAGTGCCCCCACGGCACAGGCCCGCCCGCGGATCGGTGGGCCCCGATCGTGGGCCAGGCCACCTTGGGGGCACCCCCCGGGGTCAGATCGCCCCGTGCCCCCCCCAGGACCCCGGAGCCCGCCCACGCAGCCTGGTCCCGCCGGTAAATACCAGGTTTGATTTACGTCGGCGGGACAGGCAATTCCTGGGCGGGACTTCGGCCCATCCGGGCCGGAGAATCCAGCGGGGGGTCCCGCCAACCGGCGCGGCCCAATTCCCGCCCCCGCCCAATCTCCGGTACCGGAGATTTCGGCGGGGGCGGGATTCACGGCGGCCAACGGCCATTCTCCGACCCGGCGGGGGGTCGGAGAATGACGCCCAAGGTTCCTAATCTTACTGAAACCTTGAAACGCTTTTGTAATTACCCTGGCTCATGATCAGTAATAGTATATATATGTACACTCCATTCACAGGCGTAGTGAGAAATAAAAAGGAAACACCTGGCATTTCTGATCCTCACTGCACATTGCCTCATGATTTCCTGGAATACCCTGGAAGGACAATAGGTGAGCCTGTTCTTGGCATTGGTGCAGGCCCATCATAAGCATTGTAATGATGTTGAAGTGACTGTTCCCAGACCTCTCACATTCCACTGTACTGCAATAAGGCTCGTGACAAGTCTTTTCCCAGACAGGGGCAGCAGGAGCAAATTGGATTGGATTGGATTGGATTTGTTTATTGTCACGTGTACCGAGGTACAGTGAAAAGTATTTTTCTGCGAGCAGCTCAACAGATCATTAAATACATGGGAAGAAAAGGGAAGAAAAGAAAATACATAATAGGGCAACACAACATATACAATGTAACTACATAAGCACTGGCATCGGATGAAGCATACAGGGTGTAGTGTTAATGAGGTCAATCCATAAGAGGGTCATTTAGGAGACTGGTGACAGTGGGGAAGAAGCTGTTTTTGAGTCTGTTCGTGCATGTTCTCAGACTTCTGTATCTCCTGCCCGATGGAAGATGTTGGAAGAGTGAGTAAGACGGGTGGGAGGGATCTTTGAATATGCTGCCCGCTTTCCCCAGGCAGCAGGAGGTGTAGATGGAGTCAATGGATGGGAGGCAGGTTTGTGTGATGGACTGGGCGGTGTTCACGACTCTCTGAAGTTTCTTGCGGTCCTGGACCGAGCAGTTGCCATACCAGGCTGCAATGCAGCCCGATAGGATGCTTTCTATAGTGCATCTGTAAAAGTTGGTAAGGGTTAATGTGGACATGCCGAATTTCCTTAGTTTCCTGAGGAAGTATGGGCGCTGTTGTGCTTTCTTGGTGGTAGCGTCAACATGGGTGGACCAGGACAGATTTTTGGAGAAATCAAGCATAGAAACTAGCTGCAGCCAGTTTTTTGTTTTTTTAAATTCCTCGGCATGATTATAAGGCCAGTAGAGACCTGCAGTTGTCTTTCTGCTTCTGATGTCCATTTTGGTGTGGCATGGTATAGGATGCAGGGTACATGTGTGTGCACCGAATGGTAATCTATACTGTCACGGGTGCAGAGTATCTCAGACTCCCAGTGAGGGCTTATTGCATGGGATGAGAAGTCACGTAACAAATTCCACAGCCATATGTCCAGCACAAATGGGCTCTTCTTTCTACAAATAGAAAAACCTTTACCCAAGAAATTTGTATCTTTAAAGTGAATTGCTTATCCTTCCATGAAAGGTAAACTCTGGCATTATTGTGGTATTTGACTAAATAATACCACAGAAAGAAGTGGCAGGAATCCAACTACAGGCACAGCAAACAAAGGGGACAACTATGAGAAAGGGACAGACAATGCAGGACAGAGGCTGCTATACCTAAATGTGTACAGTATACGAAACAAGGTAAATGAGCTAGATGCGCACATTGAAGTTGGCGGATAGAATGTTGTGGGCATCACAGAGACGTGGCTGCAAGGGCATCAGGGCTGGGATCTAAATATCCAAGAATATGTGTTCTATCGAAAGTTCAGGTAGATGGGCAAAGGGGGTGGGGTTGCATTGGCATTGTTAGTAAGAAATGAACTTAAATCGATATCGGGTCGGAAGATGTAGTGGGTAGAGTTGAGAAATCACAAAGGAAAAAAGATCCTGATGGGAGTTATGTACAGGCTCCCGAGCAGTAGTTAGATGTGGTGCAGAAAATAAATCAGGAGACAGAAAAGACACACAAGACCAGCAACACTACAATAATCATGGGGGACTGAGAAAATCAGATTGGTAGCGGATCTCAAGAAAAGGAATTTCTAGAATGTCTATGAGATGTTTTTTGGAGCAGCTTGTGACAGAGCCTACTCGGGAACAAGCAATTCTGGATTTGGTGATGTGTAAGGAGGCAGACTTGATTAAGGAACTTACGGTGAAGGGACCCTTAGGGGGCAGTGACCACAAAACGATAGAATTCATCCTGCAGTTTGAGGGGAGACTCTGGAATCAGATCTAAAGGTTTTACAATTAAATAAGGTAACGACAAAGACATGAGGGAGGAGCTGGCCAGAGTTGATTGGAAGCAGAGAAGACAGTGGAGCAATGGCAATGGCAGGAGTTTTTGAGGGTTATTTGGGAGGCGCAACAGAAATTCATCCCAAGGAGGAGGAAACATGCTAAGGGGAGAATGAGGCAAGCATGGCTGACAAGGGAAGTAAAGGACAGCATAAAAGCAAAGGATAAAGCCTACAATGTGGCAAGAATTAGTGGGAAGCCAGAGGATTGGGAAGCCTGTAAAAGCGAACAGAGAACTAAAAAAGGTAATAAGGGGGGAAAATGAAATATAAGTGTAAGCTAGCTAGTAATATCAAAGAAGATTGCAAGAGTTTTGCCGATAAAGAAAAGGTAAGAGAGAGGCAAGAATGGACGTTGGACCACTGGAAAATAAGGCCGGAGTAGTAGTAATAGGGAACAAAGAAATGGCAGGGGAACTGAATCAGTCTGCACAGTGGAAGACACCAGTGACATACCAGAACTTCAAGAGAGTCACTCAGAGATGAGTGAAGTGGCCATCACTAAGGAGAAGGTGCTGGGGAAACCGAACGGTTTGAAGGTGGATAAATCACCCGGACCGTATGGACTTCACCCCAGGGTTCTGAAGGAGACAGCTGAGGAGATTGTGAAGGCATTGGTGGTGATCTTTCAGGAATCACTGGAGGCAAGGAGGGTCCCAGAGTGTTGGAAAATGGCTAATGTAACATATCTGTTTAAGGGTGGGAGGAAGGAAGAGGATGGGAAATTATAGGCTGGTTAGCCTGAATTTGGTTGTTGGTAAGATTTTAGAGTTTATTATTAAGGATGAGATTGCAGAGAACTTAGAAGTGCATGATAAAATAGGACTGAGTAAGCATGAATTCATCAAGGGGAGGTTATGCCTGACAAATCTGTTGGAATTCTTTGAGGAGGTAACAAGGAAGTTAAACAAAGGAGAACCAGTGGACATGATCCATTTGGATTTCCAGAAGGCCTTTGACAAGGTGCCATAAAGGAGGCTGGTAAATATGATAAGAGCCCATGGTGTTAGAGGCAAGGTACTGGCATGGATAGAGGATTGGTTGACTGGAAAAAGGCAGAGGGTAGGGATGAAGGGGTTCTTTTCAGGACGGCTGCCGGTGACCAGTGGTGTTCCGCAGGGGTTAGCCTTAGGACAGCAGGTATTCACGATATACATTAATGATCTGGAAGAAGGAACTGAGGGCATTGTTGCTAAGTTTCTGGATAATACAAAGATATGTAGAGGGACAGATTGTGTTGAGGAAGCAGAGAGGCTGTAGAAGGACCTGGACATGCTAGGAGAGTAGTAGATGGAATACAATAGAAAAGTGCGCAGTTATGCACTTTGGTAGGAAGAATAGAGGTAAAGACAATTTTCGAAATGGGTGAAGGCTTTGGAAATCAGAAGCTCAAAGGGATTTGAGTCCCAGCTCAGGATTCTGTTAAGGTTAATGTGCAAGTTCAGCAGTTCGGAAGGCAAACGCAATGTCAGCATTCATGTTGAGAGGGCTGGAGTACAAGAACAGCAATGTTGAGGCTGTATAAGGCTCTGGTCAGACCACATTGGAATATTGTGAGCAGTTTTGGATCCCCTATTTAAGGAAGGATGTGCTGGCCTTGGACAGGGTCCAGAGGAGGTTCACAAGAATGATTCCCGGAATGAAGGACTTGTCATATGAGGAGTGGTTGAGGATTCGGAGTCTGTACTCGATGGAGTTTAGAAGGATAAGGGGGGATCTCATTGAAACTTACAGAATACTGAGGGTCCCAGATAGCGTGATTGTGGAAAGGATGTTTCCACTAGTCAGAGAAACTAGAATCCGAGGGCACAGCCTCAGACTGAAGGGATGATCCTTTAAAACTGAGGAATTTCTTCAGCCAGAGGGTGGTGAATCTGTGGGACTCATTGCCGTAGAAGGCTGTGGAAACCAAATCACTGAGTGTCTTTAAGACAGAGATGGATAGGTTCTTGATTAATAAAAGGATCAGGGGTTATGGGGAGAATACTGGAGAATGGGGATGAGAAAAATATCAGCCATGATTGAATGGCGGAGCAGACTCAATGGGTGATTGGTTTAATGCTGCTCCTATGCCTTATGGTCCTTTCCAAAGTCATTGAAGGAGATGTTCTCTCTCAAATCCATGCTCATCTTTTCCAGATCTCCATGTTTAAAACCCTTTAATCTGAGTTCTGCCTCTACCACAATACCAAAATGTTTCTTATCCAAGTCACAAATGGCATCCAGTGTGACTGTGACAAAAGCAAATTATCCCTCCTTGCTTCTCGTCCTGTCTGCAGTCTTTGACATAGTTGACCACACCATCTTTCTGACCCATAGACTACAATAAGTAAGGATACACAACAACAACAACTCCTCCACGATACCGGGTCCCTGCAAGGCTGCGTTCTTAATCCCCAACTATACTCCCTATACACACACAACTGTGTGGCAAAAGTTGGCTCAAACTCCATCTACAAGTTTGCTGGTGACACCACCGTAGTGGGTCGGGTTTCAAAAAACGAGGAGTTAGAGTACAGGAGGGGGATAGAGAACCTAGTGTCATGGCATGACGACAACAATCTCTCCCTCAATGTCAGCAAAACTAAGGAGCTGGTCATTGACTTCAGGAAGCGAAGTATCGTACACACCCCTGTCTGCATCAATGGTGCCAAAGTGGAGATGGTGACAGCTTCAAATTCCTAGTGTGCACATCACCAACAATCTGTCCTGGTCCACTCATGTCGACGCTACGACCAAGAAAGCACAGCAGCGCCTATACTTCCTCAGGAAACTAAGGAAATTCGACAGGTCATCATTGACTCTTACCAATTTTTACAGATGCAGCATAGAAAGCATCCTGTCTGGCTGCATCACAGCCTGGTATGACAACTGCTCGACCCAAGATTGTAAGAAGCTACACATAGTCATGAACACAGCCAGTCCATCACGCCTTCCAACCATTGACTTTGCCTACACCTCCCGCAGCCTTGGGAACGGGCAGCATAATCAAAGACCCCTCCGACCTGGGTTATTCTCTCTTCCAACTTCTTCCATCGGGCAGTAGATACAAAAGTCTGAGAACGTGCACTAACAGGTTCAAAAACATCCTCTTCTCCGCTGTTATCAGACTCCTGATTGACCCTCTCATGGACTGATCTCTTCACACATCTTCTCTGCTGAGTAGTACTACACTCTGTATGCTCAGCCAATGCCTGTGTCTATGTATTTACATTGTGTATTTGTGTCAATCAGTCAATCAATCCTCTAACACCGTTCCATTATCATCCAGTTGGGTGGGACTGCACATACCTGATTCCATTCTTAACCATCTAATCATAGTTTATGGGCCAGGGTTTAGAGAACCCCAAAGTGCATCATGGAGTTCACCTGACCCACAACTTTTACTAGATTGTGGTATGTGGAGCACACGGCCCACTCTACATGTGATGTACAGCAGTATTTTTTTAAAGCAAAACAATGTTTATTCTATGAACTCAAGTTAACCTTTTTAAAACATACAGTGAACATCTTAGCAACCATTAATTCAAATACAACCCCCAAAGACTACAACACTAAGTAAACCTTTAAGCTTTCCTTTTTAACATCCATACGACTTAAAAACAAAACCTTTATCAGAAGCACATCAGGTTAAAGGCACTACTGAAAACATTTATAATTCTGAATTCACCAAATGATCAAGAGATAGTCTTTTGATGGCAGAGAGAACAGCAGTACACCTGCTTGGTCTGGCTTCAGCTCTAACACTGAAAATGAAACTAAAACACACCATGCAGCCTGCTCAAAAACGAAAATAAAAAGCTGACAGACAGCCCAGCTCCACCCACTCTCTGACATCACTGCACTAGTAAACACCCATTTCTTAAAGGTACTCTCACTACAGATATGTATATACACACCCATTTATAAACAACAATTTCTTAAAGGTACTCTCACAAGATACCTCCCCTCAAAAAAAAATACCCATCAACTTCAAGATGGTTTCATTTTTCACCTTTTCACTATCCTTTAAGAAATGCACACAGGAAATATACTTTTTCATTTCAAAAAAACACACGCAAACTGGTATAATAATATAGTTTTTTTTTCTTGTTCTTCTTCCTCCAACTGAAATCCTTCTCAATTGACAGTCTCTTTGAACAACAAGGTCTCTGCATGATCCGTCCATTTGTCTACGCCTCGGCATTTCTCTTTAAAGTCAGATACTTTAGTTCAATCTGATCACAGAGTCCCTTGCAATTCTCCAACACAGGAGCATTGGTTATCACAGCTTTCAGACTTTCAAATGCCTGTTGAAAGTCCGCTGTCCATTGAAATTTTTGACGTTTCTTCAGCAAGTCCATCAGTGGAGCAATCATGCTACAAAATGTTTGCACAAATGATCGATCAAATCCACTCATGCCAAGAAATCGCATTATTTCCCTTTGTCTTGAGGGTATCGAAACTCCTCAAGGAAAGTGATTCGGGCTTTTCCAAATTCACTTTTGGCTAGGTTTATCACCAAACCCGCCTCCTGAAGTCGATCGAATAACTCCATCAGATATTTCAAATGTTCTGTCCATGTCTGGCTGAAAATTACCAGATCGTTGATGTATACCGCACAATTGGGTAACCCTGAAACGACTGTGTTAATTAACCGTTGAAATGTGGCTGGGGCATTTTCATGCCAAATGGCATATACCATCTGGAGTCAAAAAAGCTGAAATCTCCTTCGCCCTTTCAGATAAAGGTACCTGTCAGTAATCTTTAAGTAAATCCAGTTCGGAAATAAAAGCGGATTGTCCCACTTTCTCAATGCAATCCTCCAAACGTGGGATAGGATAAGAGTTTGTTCTTTTAACCGCATTAACTTTTCTATAGTCCACACACAACCATTGGGTACTGTCCGGTTTAGGTACCATCACTATGGGTGAGCTCCATTGGCTGCAACCCATTTCAATTATGCCATTTTTAAGCATACTCTCAATCTCTTCGTTAATCTGCGCCAATTTTAAAGGGATAAGTCTGTATGGATGTTGTTTGATTGGAACAGCATTTCCCACATCTACATCATGTTTCGCCATTTTAGTACTTGCCAATTAATCTCTACAACCTTGCCCACGTGATATCAATAACTCTTTCAGGTCAGTTCGTTTTTCCTCTGGAAGGTAACTCAACAATTTATCCCAATTTTTAAGAACATCCTCGTTTTCCAATTTAATTTGAGGTATGTCAAATTCACAGTCATCTGGATTTGGTTTGTCACTTTGAGTTAGAATCATTAAAACCTCCTCCTTTTTCTCTCCTTCCCTTTCAAACTACCTTTTAAGCATATTCACATGACACACTCGGTAAGTTTTCCTTCTATCCGGTGTATTTACCACATAATTCACCTCACTTAATTTCCTTTCAATCTGATAAGATCCACAAAACATTGCTTTTAAAGGTTCACCGACCACTGGTAACAATACTAAAACTTTATCTCCACTGGCAAAACTACGAACTTTGGATTTCCTGTCCGCTACCCGTTTCATCACATTTTGTGCAACTTTTAAATGTTGTCTAGCCAATTCACCTGCTCTATTTAATTGTTCCCTAAAATTTGAAACGCAATCCAATAATGTAATTTCCGATTTCTCACTCACCAATTTTTCCTTGATCAATTTAAGTGGTCCTCTTATCTCATGACCAAAAATTAGTTCAAAAGGACTAAATTTGGTTGACCCATTAGGTGCATCCCTAATTGCAAACAGTATGAATGGAATTCCTTTATCCCAAACCTCTGGATAATCTTGACAATAAGCCCTCAACACTGTCTTTAATGTCTGATGCCACCTTTCTAACGCTCCCTGCGATTCTGGATGGTACGCAGTTGATTTAAATTGTTTTATTCCTAAGCTATCCATAACTTCTTCGAATAACCTTGAGGTAAAATTCGATCCTTGATCCAATTGTATTTCTGTGGGTAGTACATATCGAATAAAGGATTTAAGTAACTCCGCCACAATATTTTTAGCTGTAATATTATGTACTGGAATGGCCTCTGGAAACCTAGTAGACACATCCATTATAATCAAAAGATATTGATTCGCACTTTTTTTGTTTTACGAAGCGGTCCTACGCAATCAATTAGGACCCTTGTAAAAGGTTCCTCAAATGCTGCAATGGGTATTAAGGGCACTGGTTTTATCACTGCTTGAAGTTTCCCTATCACTTGACATGTGTGACATGATTGACAAAATTTAACTCCATCTTTATGTAGTCCAGGCCAATAAAAATGTTTCTGGATTTTAGCTTGAGATTTCCTTATTACCAAATGACCTCCCACTGGTACCTCATGTGCAAATCGCAACACCTCCTTTCTATACCCTACCAGCAAAACTACTTGATGAACGTCTGCCCACTTTTCATCCGCCTGCATATGTAAAGGTCTCCATTTTCTCATCAAGACATCACTTTTACGGTAATAACACTCTGGTATACACGCAGATTCCTTTTCCGTGTATGCTTTCTGATACATCTGTTTTATTTCTACATCTTTTTGTTGTAACTCCGCCAATTTTCCTGAACTAAAAATATCTGCCTCATCCTCCACCTGTTCTTGTTCTTTTTCAACCATCTGATCAAAAATCGTTTCTGATAATTGCACTTCAACGTCTTCTTCACACTTTGATTTATCCTCTTGTCTTAACCTGTGACTATGCGACCTTGTTATTACACAATCCGGAAAAATCCCAGGATATTCGTCCTTCAACAACACTTCAGTTGTCTGATTTTCCACTGGCTTATCAACCACAGTAGGCATCACTCCTACCTGCGATCCAGGTATATCATTACCCAAGATAAACTGTATTCCTGGACAAGATAGTTTCTCTATTACTCCTACTACCACTTCACCACTCTTCACTGGACTTTCCAATCTTACTTTGTATAATGTAACACTACTCCTCTCACCCTGAATTCCACATATTACCATCTTTTCTGGCAACATTCTTCCCAAACTACATAACTCCTCATCTCTTACCATTAAAGATTGAATAGCTCCTGTATCTCTCAAAATTGTGACTTCTTCATCTGCTACTCCTGATACACATGAGTAAACCTTACCCACACAAGTAAATTCTTCAGAGATCTGGCACCTTCTTATCAATCACCTCTTGATCAGCCTGTACAATCTTTTGCACCTCCTTCACTTCACTTGGCTTTCCTTTACCACTTTAACAAACTCTACTGTCTTATCCTGTTTTACCACATCAGCCTTCCCAGTGCTTTTCTTCAACTACCAACACTGTGACTTTACATGGCCTAGTATATTACAGTGAAAACATTTCAAACTTTTCATGTCTCTTCCACCCTCTTGGATTTCTTTTTTAGTCTGAGGTACACTCTCCTTATTATCTCTCATCAGATCACCTTTACCTTTACCACTTGAGTATTTCTCATGTCCCCAGTTTCTATCCCTCACAGGCTGAAACTGATGTCGGAAACCAAGCTTTGATTTATGAACTCATTCATAATCATCTGCCATTTCTGCTGCTAATCTCGCAGTTTTAACGCTCTGTTCTTCCACATGAATTCTCACTACATCAGGAATTGAATTTTTAAACTCCTCCAAAAGTATAATTTCTCTGAGAACTTCATACATTTGGTCTACTTTCAAAGCCCTTATCCACCTATCAAAATTACTCTGTTTGAGCCTTTCAAACTCCATGTTTGACCAAATTCTTGACCTAAATTTCTAACCCTTTGTCTGTAGGCTTCAGGCACTAATTCATATGCACTAAGATAGATTTTTTCACCTCCTCATACGTCCCAGGTACCTCCTCCGGTAGTGATGCAAACACTTCACTCGCCCTACCTACCAGCTTTATTTGAATCAGTAATACCCACATCTCCTGTGGCCATTTCATTTGTTTAGCTACCTTCTCAAATGAAATGAAAAAGGCTTCTACCTCCTTCTCATCAAACCTTGGCAATGCTTTGACATATTTAAATAGATCCCGACCAAGCCTTCAACTTTGACGCTCTTTCTCACTATCCTCATCACTGTCATCCAACTGAATGTTTCCCTTTACGCCTGCCAATTTTAACTGACTGTCATGTTTCATGGTCATTTTCTGAAGTTCAAACTCTCTCTCTTTATCCCCGATCTGTATCTCCCTTTCTCTTTCTTTCTGTTCTGCTAGGGCTATTCTTTCTTTTCTCCTTTCTTCTCCCTCCTTTTGTTTGTCCTCTCTCTCTCTTTCTTTTTCTCTTTCTTTTTCCTCTCACTCACTTTTGTATTCAAGCTGCTTTCACTCTTTCTCATGTTCCATTTGTTTAATTTGCAACTGAATTTTTGCTATTTCCAATGAGTCAAACTGTATCTCAGGCACCTTTAAATGTTTAGCCACTGCCACAATGACCTCATCTTTTCACATTTTGTCAGGTAATGTTAACTGCAATGTTTTTGCCAAATCTAACAGTTTGCTTTTAGTCTCTGTCCGTAAGGTCCTGCGCGTGACCGTCTCCACCCCCAAAAATGTCAGAGCCTCTGAAAGAGCCATTGTCCACAACACACTCCCTACTTAAACTAAAATACCACACCTGAAAAGCACCCACAATATGCTCACCCCTCACTGGCTTAAGTTCACTAAGCTAATCCAATAGATAGACTTTTATCCCGGACGAGCCCCCAATTTGTTATGGACCTGGGTTTAGAGAACCCCAAAATGTATCATGGAGTTCACCTGACCCACAACTTTTACTAGATTGTGGTATGGGGAGCACACGGCCCACTCTAGAAGTGTGGTACAGCAGAAATGGAAATATTTTTTAAAAAGCAAAACAATGTTTATTCTATGAACTCAAGTTAACCTTTTTAAAACATACAGTGAACATCTTAGCAACCAATAATTCAAATACAACCCCCAAAGACTACAACACTAAGTAAACCTTTAAACTTTCCTTTTCAACATCCATACGACTTTAAAAAAAAACCTTTATCAGAAGCACATCAGGTTAAAGTCACTATTGAAAACATTTATAATTCTGAATTCACCAAATGATCAAGAGATAGTCTTTTGATGGCAGAGAGAACAGCAGTACACCTGCTTGGCCTGGCTTCAGCTCAACACTGAAAACTAAACTAAACCATACCCTGCAGCCTGCTCAAAAACGAAAGTAAAAATCTGACAGACAGCCCAGCTCCACCCCCTCTCTGACATCACTGCAGTAGTAAACACCCATTTCTTAAAGGTAGTCTCATTACAGATATTTATATAAACACCCATTTATAAACACCCATTTCTTAAAGGTACTCTCACATGACAATAGCCACTAGCAATTGGCTTCTCTTTCTGCTCTCGCACTACGACTTCAGCTGTCATCCAAGGATCTTTCATTTGCTGCCTTCCATTTCTCAACTAATCCTGCTGCTTGGCAATATGATGACGAACCTCAGCATTTTTAGCCATAATTGCAGATCAATAAATTAAAGTGAATTTTCAATATCAAAAGCAATGCTGTTTTTAAGCCAGGCAGCTGGATCATGGTAATTAGTTGCAAGGATGATTCCTTTCATCGGTAGATGAAACAAAAATCCAAATGTAGACACCAAAGATCAACTTGGTTATTTATACCAGCATTGCTCTCCAAAGGCAACAGACACTTCTGGCTGGTGATTCCTGGCTGGCCCCAGATGTTCACTGTATGTTTTAAAAAGGTTAACTTGAGACTAATGCAGCCATGGCTGCATTACTGTCCTTCGCTGTGTAGCTGTTCAAAATTTGATGTGAGCCTATTGAGTTGTGCTAATACCTTTCAAAGCATGAAGTTAGAAATCTGGCTTGCTCTTGCTTCTTGGACAAAGGGCTCTGAGTCCTGCGACATTTACTTGGACCACGTCCACTGTAGCAGCACCAACAAGTGAATATGCATTGCAAAAAGGAGCCCAAGAGCACAGTTTCGCGGTCCTCCCACATTACGCCATACCCCTCCCAGACACGACCAATCTTACTTTTGGTTTTGGAAGACTCTATTTTACATGAGTGTCAAAATGGTGGTGCTGCACCTTTGTGACTGGACAAAGTTCACCTGTCCCTCCCTTACTGTCCCTGTGACTCCGATTTACCTGGGCCTCACGATGTGTAGGTAGAGATGCCACCTGTTATTCAAGAGACTCCACCACTAAACTGTTGTTGTGGTGGTGGACATTGATACGCCCAACACCTGCGAGGCGCCCATGCCTCACGTGGATCTGTAGCCACCTGTGATGGCTCGAGACATACACTGGAGGCTTCCAATAATAAACAAAGGGGTTTATTGATGAATGGCAAAGGTAGTTCGATAACAGGCTCAGAACACTATACAACTGGGCCTGCTTCCAGGGCTCTGGCAAACTCCCCATTGGCTGGGGTTCATGCGCCTCACGTGCTGGCCCTGAGCCGGTAACATAGTCTGTGGCGCCCATTCACTTAAAGGGGCCATGCTACCACATCTCTCCTCCATTAAGTCCCTTAACAGACTACCCCAAAGCATGTACAAATGTTACAGTGGTTAACAGGAAGCACTAAAGAAACAGAATGCATCAAAAAGTCAATCAGTCCGGAGACCTCCGGGTTCTCCCAGACCTCCATAACCCAGCCACAGGCTCGACACTCTGGCGAGTGGTCCACAGACGATGCCACCTCAGGCGGGCTCACTCCGACGATAGGTGAACTAGCCTCAATGGCCTCAACAGATGCAGCAGGTTGAACAGAAACACGAGTCCCTGGCTACCCATAGAATCCCTACAGTGCAGAAGGAGGCCATTTGGCCCATTAAATCTGCACTGGCCATCTGAAAAAGCACCCGACCTATCCCTGTAACCCCACCTAATCCTTGGCTGGATTGAGTTATAGAGTATTCACGGTCCCTGCTGGACTTGTTGACTCCAAATTGGGGGTCATCACCCCTCGACTCCTCAGGTGGTCAATGTGATTTTTGACGGTCTTCCCGTTAACATCGACCACATATGACACCGGCCCCAACTGGACCACAGCCTCTCCTTCTAACCAAGGTGAAGCTGCACATAATTTCGGACCAAAGCTGGACTCCCACCCGGAACCACCTGTCACCTCTCTGCACTGACCGGTGACAATTTTGGGAGGCCTGATGTGCCTCCACCCTCCCCACCAAATTTAGAAATACAATATCCAATCGGGTTCGCAACTGACGGCCAATGAGCAACTCAGCTGGTGTGACCCCCAAGAGAGTTGTACAACAACAAAAAATTAGCCAACCTCAAGAGTGTACTGCCAAAATTCCACCAGCACATCTCCTGTCTCACCAGGGGCAACAACACTCTTGACCACTGCTATTCAAAAATCAAGGGCACCTACTGTTCCTTCCCCCGACCGCACTTTGGAAAATCAGACCATAAGACGCTCCTCCTGCTTCCGTCATACAAGCAGAAACTCAAGCGGGAGAATCCAGCGAAGAAGGTTGTGCAGTGCTGGTCCGAGGAAACAGAAGAGCTCTTACGTGACTGCTTAGAATCAGTGGACTGATCCATATTTAAAAACTCAGCGACCAACTTCAATGAGTATGCCGCCACCGTCACAGACTTCATCAGAAAATGTGTGGACGAATGTGTGCCAAAGAAAGCAGTACGTGCGTTCCCCAACTGGAAACCATGGCTTAATTGGGAGATTGATTCCCTACTGAAGGACAGGTCTGAGGCGTTCAAATCAGTTGACCCTGACCTATACAAGAAATCCATGTACGACCTCCGCAAAACCATCTGGGATGCCAAGAGAGAATATCAGACCAAGCTAGAGTCACAGACTAGCATTACATACTCGCGGCGGTTGTGGCAAGGCCTAAACAACATAACAGGCCACAAAGCGAAGCCGAGCAGTACCTCCAGCAGCAGTGCACCCCTCCCTGATGAACTCAATGCATTCTATGCTCGGTTCGAGCATGAAACCAACGATCTGCCAACGACTGCACCAGCAGCCCAAAACACACCCACACCCACCCTCACAGCTTCCAAAGTCAGATCAGCTTTCCTGAAAGTGAACCCTCGGAAGGCGACGGGTCAGGACGGGATCCCGAGTCGTGCACTCAGAGCCTGCGTGGACCAGCTGGCAGATGTATTTGCGGATATATTTAACCTGTCCCTACTCCGTGCCGAGGTCCCCACCTGCTTCAAGAAGACCACCATCATACCAGTGCCAAAGAAGAACCAGGCCATGTGCCTCAATGACTACCATCTGGTGGCCCTGACATCCGTCGTAATGAAATGCTTCAAGAGGTTGGTCATGAAACGCATCAACTCAATACTCCCAGAACGCCTTTATCCACTGCAATTCGCATACCGCTGCAACCGGTCCACAGCTGACACTATCAACCTGGCCCTACACTCATCCCTAGAACATCTCAACAACAAGGACTTCTACATCAGACTCCTATTTATCCACCTTCAACAGCATAATCCCAGCCAAACTCATATCAAAACTCCAAAACCTAGGACTTGACTCCTCACTCTGCAACTGGATCCTCAAATTTCTGACCCACAAATCACAATCAGTCCTCAATACCGGGGCCCCGCAAGGCTGCGTACTAACTACACTCCCTGTACACACATGACTGCATGGCAAAATTTGGTTTCAACTCCATCTACAAGTATGCTGACGACATGACTTTGGTGGGCCGAATCTAGAATAACTATGAGTCAGAATACAAGAGGGAGATAGAGAACCTAGTGGAGTGGTGCAACAACAACAATCTATCCCTCAATGCCAGCAAAACTAAAGAACAGGTCATTGACTTCAGGAAGCAAAGTACTGTACACACTCCTGTCAGCATCAACGGGTCTGAGGTGGAGATGGTTAAGAGCCTCAAATTCCTAGGCGTGCACATTACCAAAAATCTGGTCCAACCACGTCGATTCTACCACCAAGAAAGCACAACAGTGCCTATTCTTCCTCAGGAAACTAAGGAAATTTGTCATGTCAACACTAACTCATACCAACCTTTACAGATGCACCATGGAAAGCATCCTATCTGACTGCATCACAGCCTGGTATGGCAACTGCGCGGTCCAAGACCGCAAGAAACTCCAGAGAGTCGTGAATACAGCCCAGTCCATCACACAAACCTGCCTCCCATCCATTGACTCCATCTACACCTCCCGCTGCCAGGGGAAAGCGGGCAGCATAATCAAAGACCCCTCCCACCCGACTTACTCACTCTTCCAACTTCTTCCGTCGGGCAGGAGATACAAAAGTCTGAGAACAAGCACAAACAGACTCAAAAACAGCTTCTTCCCCACTGTTACCATACTCCTAAACGACCCTCTTATGGACTGACCTGATTAATACTACACTCCTGTATGCTTCACCCAATGCCGGTGTCTATGTATTTACATTGTGTACCTTGTGTTGCCCTATATGTATTTTCTTTTTATTTTATTTTCATGTACTTAATGATCTGTTTGAGCTGCTTGCATAAAAATATTTTTCACTGTACCTCGGTACACATGACAATAAACAAATCCAAATCCAAATCCAAGTTGGCAAGCGTGTCACTGTTGTACTAGTTCTTCAGTAGCTTTTCTATGCCCGGCCACCAGACATAACTGCATGCCAACATCTTCATCTTTGTCCTGGGTGGGCGCTGTATAACTCTTGAAGGAAGGGCTCCCTGGCCTGATGTGCGACGGCCACCCGTGATCCCACAGAATCACGTCATCTTCACATGTCGACTTGTCTCGATGATTGAAATAGGACCTCAGCTGTTTATACTTCTCATAACGCCAGTCAGTCTATCATTCTGATAGATGGAGCAGGCTCAAAGGGCCAAAAGGTCTCCTCCGGCTCCTATCTTCTATGTATCTATGTATTCCTTTGACCTCTGAAAGAATAGGGTCTCTTCAGGTCTATCTGCGGATGTACCCCACTGTTTTTGTACTGAAAGACTTTGGCAAGGTGTCTTGGAGGTTTAGGGCTCGAATTATCTCTTGGGGTACCGGTGGTGGTGGAGTGCTCTTGGTAGGGGCAGGCAACTTAATACATCTGCATTAACAATTTGAGTCCCAGGCTGGTGCTGAAAAGCATAGCAGTGCCCAACTCTGTATCCCCGTGAGGCTATAGGTGACATGGGCTTATCTTTCCTTAACTAGCTCAGTAATGGCTGTGGTCAGTCACTATGTCGAACCATCGATCATATGCCTACTGGTGGAATTACTTCACACCAAATATAACCGCTAAGCCCGCCTTCTCAATCTGGGTGTAGATTTGTTCTGCTTCAGAGAGGGCCCTTGAGGCATTCCGAACCATCTCCCTTTTTATGGGATAAAACTGTCCCTGTACCGTAAGAGATTTGACCACTGCAATGCTTGCTTCACAACTTGGAAGGCTTCCTGTTGAGGCTCCCTCCATTGCTGTTGCTAGATTTAAAATAAACCTTCCATAGTAATTGACCATACCAAAGAAGGACATAAGCTCATTGATGTTTTTGGGTGCAGGGACATCTTGCGTGGCATTAATCTTTTCTTTCAATGGGTGCAACTCTGTCGCATCACATCTGAGGTCTGAAACGTACATTTTTCACTTTTTAGGTGGGCCCCTGCATCACAAAACCTCTTTAGTACTGCCTCAAGGCTGGCCATGTGCTCTTCTGGTGTAATGCCGATGATGAGCGTGTTATCAAGGTAAACCACCACCTTGGGAATTCCTTGGAAATTTTCCATCATGTGCTGGAAGATAGTGCAGGCTGAAGCAATGCCGAATGGCAATCTGGTATACTGGAAGAGGCGTTTGTGGGTGTTGATTGTAGAAAACTTCTGAGACTCCACATCCACCTCTCGTTGCAGGTAGGCATGACTGAGGTCCAATTTTGAATAGGTGAGCTTGGCGTAGAGGTCTTCAATTTGGGGAAATCGGATACCGATCAACATGGGCAACTTAATTTGTCAGCTAATATTCCCCACCATTAACCCACCATTATGAGGATTGCAACAGAATTTTATGCTAGCGGGTTTCCAGCTGTTCGGTTCCCAACAGATTCATTGTGCCAGCCCATCACCAAACCCGCCATGGTGGGATGGGAGAATTCCACCCTTTGTTGGAGGTAATTGAAATTTCAGGTCCAAGTCTTAAATGCCTGGAAATTTGATTAGAAACCTGGTGAAACAGATGGTGCAGCTGTCAGAGGACCCAAGTAGAGATCACGGCATTGCAGACAGCACACACCTACATTAGCTACGCTTCAAATGTACTTTATTGAATGTAAATCCCTTTGAGTCATTCTGAAGTCAAGAAACGTACAAAACAAATGCAATTCTTTCTTTTTTTCCTTAAGGAGACAGTGTTGCACAAGGTTTTTATGGTGATTGACCTACAAACTCTTGCAGATGAAAGAACACAAAAGAGAGAAATACTGCTTACTGCATTGTGTGAGACAGCTGCAAATACATATCAATAGGGCCAGGTATGGAGAGAGAACAATATCGCCTCTCTTACCCCCAGACCAGCGGATTAGTGGAGAAATAAGTACAATAACCTGAAGAGGTCAGGCAAGGTATCAAATTAGTAACTTTTTTTCCCTCCACTGGCACATGGACATTAACACATATTTCTGTCCATCTTCTAAAACTAATTGCTGCACACGTTAACCTTCACATTCTTATTCTTAGGCCGTCCCTTGGAGTTGAGGATTACTTGCTTCCACACTAAAAATGAGTTCTCAGATGACCTACAGTCTCTGTCACAGGTGGAGCAGATGGTGGTTGGAGGAGCGTGTGGGTCTGCCCTCCTGGTGCTCATTTGCCCATGCTGAAATTCTGAGTAGAGTGCTTTTGTCTTGTCAGACAATATGGACGATATGGCTCGCCCAGCAGAGTGTGGTCAATGCTTCGGCCTGAGCGAAAACACAGACTTTTGTGCGCCTATCCTGCAAATGGAGTTTCAGGATATTGCAGAGGCAGTGATGATACTTGGGTTTTGAAGTGCCCGCTGTAAATTGTTCATGTCTCTGAGTCACATAGGAAGCGGGTATCACTACTGCTCTGTAGACCATGAGCTTTGTACGGGGTCTGTGGTCCTGGTCTTAAAGCACTCTCTTCTTCAGGTGACTACAGGCTGCGCTGGCGCAGTGAAGGCAGTGTTTAACCTCAACATCAATGTCTACCTGTTGACAGTAGGCTCGCCAGGTATCCACGTTGTCCAAGGCCTCTTCATTGATTTTGATAACCAGGTGGCAGTGCTGTGTTGCAGGGGCAGGTTGGTAGGGAACCTTTGTCTTATAGATGTTTAATGTAGTCAAGACCACCTACGGCCCAAGCGTCTAGGGCCCCACACGACTGCTGACCAAAAATGGAGAAGTGCTCATCAAGAACAGAACGGCTGTCAGCGCCTGCTGGAAGGAGCAGTTTGACAACCTCCTTAACACCTTCAATATGGGTGTCCTCAACTCCATCCCACAGCATACTACCAGCCACTATCTCAACACAATGTCTACCCATGAGATAAGAGATAGAAAAAGCCACCCGACAGTTAAAGAACAAGCCATCTGAAGCAGATGGAATCCCTGCCAAAGTACTAAAAGATGGCAGAAAAGCACTATTGGCATGAATATATGACCTAAGTTCCCTTATCTTGAAAGAGGAGAACATACCAGGAGATTGCAGAGATGCCGTAATTGTGATCATCTTTTAAAAAGGTGGCAAGTCTGACTGCAGTAACTACAGAGGAATTTCCCTGCTCTCAGCCACAGAGAAGATCATCACAAGGGTCCTCCTTAATCGCCAGCTCCATGTGCCTGAAGAGCACCTCCCAGAGTTGCAATGCACATTCTGCCCACTAAGGGCCACAACGGACATGATCTTCGCCGCATGGCAGCTATAAGAGAAATGCAGGGAACAGCACCGACCCTTCTACATGGCCTTCTTTGATCTTACAACACTGTCAATTGTGAGGGGTTATGGGGCACCCTCCTCCATTTCGGCTGCCCCCAAACGTTTGTCACCGTCCTCTGCCTGTTGCATGATGACAAGCAGTGATCCTGACCAACAGATCCCCCACAGACTCAATTCATGTTCAGACTGGGGTCAAGTAAAGCTGTGTCATCACACCAACGCTCTTTTCAATTTTCCTTGCTCCAATCTCCATCTTACCCTCAGCAAGCTCCCCCTGGAGTGGAGTTGAACTACAAACAAAATGGGAATCTGTTCAAATTCTGCCGCCTGCAATTCAGATCCAAGATCATCCCATCATCTGTCATTGAACTACAGTATACAGCTGATGCTTACATTTGTGCACACTCATGAGGTCGTGCTGCAAGCCATCGTCAACATCTTCACCGAGGCATATGACAGCATGGGCCTTACACTGAACATCCATCAGATAAAGGTCTCTTCTACCAAACTGCTTCACATTACACTGTGGCTGAGGAGTTCATTAACTCAGGATTTGAAAATATATGTCTCAGCACTTTCCCGAACAGATATTTCTTGTTGAACCTTCAAATCCTTCCTTTCATCAACAGTTGCTACTGGGATACAGGCAGACGTATACTTTCTGCTGTCTTGTTCATAACAATTGAGAACACCAATAATAGACCCTTGACACCCCATGAAGCAGCAGTCCTGGAGATGCTGGGAACCATGTGGCTACAGGAATAAACAAAGGGTACCGCTTCAAAACCACCACATCCATACCCAGCCCCCTCCTCCTAAAAATAAACATTTCTCGCCCTTTCATTTCTCTCATCTTTGGGTTTATGTTACCCAGTAATCACCAGCATTCATAATTCTTTTCAATGGTCTTCTTAAACACCTTTCCCCTGTCTCTTCCAGCTTCACCTTCAACAACAAGTGCTAGGAGTTCATGGATATTTTGTCATTAATATTGAGACCATCTGACCAGCTGCCTTGGCCACGTCCCATGGGTCCACTTGGCCAAACCTCCTTTAATCCACCGCCACCAACCTCCCACCCCGCCCTAGGCATAAAATCAGATTTTCTTCTAGTTTCTCTATAATCTCCCTTCATGTCCCCTCTGAGCTCAACTTGTCCATGAAGTTCATCTCCTGTTCCCTGGATCCTATTTCCATGAAACTGTCGGTCACGAAGTTGTCCTCCTGACCCCCCCATTAGCTGATATTGTAAACGGTTCTCCCTCTTCAGGTGTTGTTCCTTCTTCCTTTAAATTTGCCATCATCACGCCTCTCCTCCAAACAATCACCTCTTAACCCATCGGCCTTCCAAACTACCATCTCCAACCTTTCTTTCCTCTCAAAAGTCCTTGAATATGATACAGCCTCCAGGGTCTGTGCCCATCTTTCATGGAGCTCCATGTTTGAAACTTTCCAATCAGGTTTCCACCCCTGCTGCAGTACAAAAACAGCTCTTATAAATGACATCATATGTAACTGTGACAAAGGTAAATTTTCAATTTTCCCTCCCCGCCCTTCTCAACTTGCTTGCAGCCTTTGGCATGGTTGGCCACAGCATCTGGGAAGTCAGAAGGATTATTTTTGGGATGTTGAAATCAACACAGCTCAGGTAGCTTCCTGTGCTAACATATTGAACTGCCTGACGTCTGCAGGAAAAACATCCTCCTCAAAAACACCACCGACTGACAATCATTCTCCTCAAAAACACCACCGACTGACAATCATCCTCCTCAAAAACACCGCCGACGACAATCATTCTCCTCAAAAACACCGCCGACTGACAATCATCGTCCTCAAAAACACCGCCGACTGACAATCATCCTCCTCAAAAACACCACCGACTGACAATCATTCTCCTCAAAAACACCACCGACTGACAATCATCCTCCTCAAAAACACCACCGACTGACAATCATCGTCCTCAAAAACACCACCGACTGACAATCATTCGCCTCAAAAACACCACCGACTGACAATCATCCTCCTCAAAAACACCACCGACTGACAATCATCGTCCTCAAAAACACCACCGACTGACAATCATCGTCCTCAAAAACACCACCGACTGACAATCATCCTCCTCAAAAACACCACCGACTGACAATCATCCTCCTCAAAAACACCGCCGACTGACAATCATCCTCCTCAAAAACACCACCGACTGACAATCATCCTCCTCAAAAACACCACCGACTGACAATCATCCTCCTCAAAAACACCACCGACTGACAATCATTCTCCTCAAAAACACCACCGACTGACAATCATCCTCCTCAAAAACACCGCCGACTGACAATCATCCTCCTCAAAAACACCACCGACTGACAATCCTCCTCCTCAAAAACACCGCCGACGACAATCATTCTCCTCAAAAACACCGCCGACTGACAATTAACAAAGTACTCTCATTGACTCAGGACCCCAAAATTAAAAACCCACATGCTCGTTTGAAATTTAAAGTCTTGGCTGAAACACACTCCACATCCTTGCAACAAGGTAACTGACCGTGGACAACCCTCAACCAATTAAAGATGGGCCAGGGGAGAATTGGCCATTTGGCCCACAAATGTAACGTGATGTACAGCTCAGATTGTGACTGTGGCTATCGAAGCTAGACCATCGCCCACATACTGAACTTCCACACCGAGAAATCCATTCCTGGTGGCACCACAACACTTCACACTATGTCAGCTAAAGCCCTTGAATGGATTGTTAACCTTAACACTGAAATATAAAGGCATCCCCAGCCATAGAAATAAAATAGCCCACACTCTCTTCCCCCAACACTTCTCCATTGTTGTCCAGCTTTATGGGACTGCCCTTTACTGATTCTATTATCTATCTTTTTTTTTTTAAAATTCCAATTAAGGGGCAATTTAGCATGGCCAATGCCCCTACCCTGCACACCTTTGGGTTATGGGGGTATGGTAGTATGCATTAGGGGTCATGTGGGACTGTGAAGCCGTGATGTCATTGGCTGACAGATCCCAGGTCCTGGTTGGCTGTTGACATCTAGCTCCGCCCTGAAGGCGGAGTATAAGAACCAGGAGTTCTCCCCCGCAGGCCAGTTTGCTACTGAACTGCGGGGAACAAGTCACACTTAATAAAGCCTCATCGACTTCATCTCTATTCGTCTCTCGTGAGTCTTTGTGCGCTACAATTTATTAAGCGTGCTTAAAAGAACTATGGAGCTCAGGATCATCCCGGAATGCCTGAGGATCAGCCCCAACGCAGTGAACTCAGCAGCAGTTTTCAAACACTGGCAGACTTGTATCGAGTCCTACCTCAGAACGGCCCCCGGCCGGGTCACAGAAGACCAGAAACTACAGGTCCTGCACTCGAGGGTAAGCCCGGAAATTTTCCCTCTCATCGAAGACGCAGAGGATTTCCAGACGGCGTTCGCAGCACTAAAAAGCATCTATGTTCGCCCAGTGAACCAGATTTACGCACGCGACCAACTCGCAACGAGACGGCAAAGTGCCGGAGAATCGATAGATGAATTCTACGCCGCGCTACTAATTTTGGGACGGGCCTGCAGCTGCCCGCCGGTAAACGTGATGGAACACACGGACATGTTGATGCGTGATGCTTTTGTGGCTGGTATGAACTCTTCCCAAATCCGCCAAAGACTTTTAGAAAAAGAGTCGCTAGGACTCTCAGAGGCATGGGCCCTTGCAGCCTCACTAGATGTGGCCGCGCGAAACGCCCACGCCTACGGCCCCGACCGCGCGGCAGCCCCTTGGGCTCCGTGGACCCCCGTCGCGACAAACCCCCCCCCCACTCCCCCCCCCCCCCACCCCACAGGCTTGCGCAGTTCAGACGCCAAGTCGTCCCGGGGGAGCCCGCTGCTATTTCTGCGGCCAGGCGAAACACCCCCGGCAGCGCTGCCCGGCCCGCGCAGCGATTTGTAAGAGCTGCGGGAAAAAGGGCCATTTCGCGGCTGTGTGCCGTTCCCGGGAGGTCGCCGCTGTCCCCGGCGAACAAGGATTCCTGCGCGCTTCTAACGCTCCCCAACCCCTCCAGCGCCCCATGTACGACCCACAGGCGCAACCAGTTTGGGTCCCGGCCACCGCTGTCCAGCGCCCATGTACGACCCGCAGGCGCAACCAGTTTGGATCCCGGCCACCGCTGTCCCCGGAGAACAAGGCGATCTGCGCGTTTCTGACGCTCCCCAACCCCCCCAGCGCCCCATGTGCGACCCGCAGGCGCCGCCATTTTGGGTCCCGGCCACCACGAGGGGAAGAGGGGCGCCGCCATCTTGGGACCCCCCAGACCTGTGCGACGCATGGGGACGGCCATTTGGTCCACCCCCGCCGCCATCTTGTGACCCCCCAGCCATGTGCGATGCATGGGGGCGGCCATTTTGTTCACCCCCGCCGCCATCTTGGACGGCAACAACGGACCCCAGTGTCGACGGCTCCACGGGGTTCGAGGAAGACGCTCAAGCACTACGATCACGTCTGGCCTCAATGACGCTGGACCAAGCGCGGCCCCGGACGCTCCAGACGACGACAACAATGGTGCTGATAAACGGGCACGAGACACCATGCCTGGTCGACTCCGGGAGCACGGAAAGTTTCATCCACCCCGACACGGTAAGACGCTGTTTTTTGACCATCCGTCCCAGTGCGCAAAAGATTTCCCTAGCTGCAGGATCCCACTCCGTACAGGTTAAAGGCTTCTGCATAGTGACCCTAACGGTGCAAGGGAGGGAGTTTAAAAACGACAGGCTCTACGTCCTTCCCCAACTCTGCGCGCCCACATTACTGGGATTAGATTTCCAGTGCAACCTGCAGAGCCTAACGTTTCAATTCGGCGGCCCAATACCCCCACTCACTATCTGCGGCCTCGCAACCCTCAAGGTTGAGCCCCCATCCTTGTTTGCAAACCTCACCCCGGATTGCAAACCCGTCGTCACTAGGAGCAGACGGTACAGCGCCCAGGACCGGACATTCATTCGGTCCGAAGTCCAGCGGCTACTGAAGGAAGGCATAATCCAGGCCAGCAACAGTCCCTGGAGAGCACAGGTGGTAGTAGTAAAGACAGGGGAGAAGCAAAGGATGGTCATAGACTATAGCCAGACCATCAACAGGTACACACAACTAGATGCGTACCCTCTCCCCCGCATATCCGACATGGTCAATCGGATTGCCCAATATAAGGTCTTCTCCACCGTGGACCTCAAGTCCGCCTACCATCAGCTCCCCATTCGCCCAAGTGACCGCAAGTACACAGCCTTCGAGGCAGACGGGCGATTATACCACTTCCTAAGGGTCCCATTTGGCGTCACAAACGGGGTCTCGGTCTTCCAACGAGAGATGGACCGAATGGTTGATCAACACGGGTTGCAGGCCACATTCCCGTACCTCGACAACGTAACCATCTGCGGCCACGATCAGCAGGACCACGACGCCAACCTCCAAAAATTCCTCCAGACCGCTAAAACCTTGAACCTCACATACAACGAGGACAAGTGCGTGTTTAGCACAAACCGGCTAGCCATCTTGGGATACGTAGTGCGCAATGGGATAATAGGCCCCGACCCCGAACGCATGCGCCCCCTCATGGAATTTCCCCTCCCGCACTGCTCAAAAGCCCTAAAACGCTGCCTGGGGTTCTTTTCATATTACACCCAGTGGGTCCCCCAGTACGCAGACAAGGCCCGCCCCCTAATACAGACCACGACCTTCCCTCTGTCGACAGAGGCTTGCCAGGCCTTCAGCCGCATCAAAGCGGATATCGCAAAGGCCACGATGCGCGCCATCGACGAGTCCCTCCCCTTCCAGGTCGAGAGCGACGCCTCCGATGTAGCTCTAGCGGCCACCCTTAACCAAGCGGGCAGGCCCGTGGCCTTTTTCTCCTGAACCCTCCACGCTTCAGAAATCCGCCACTCCTCAGTGGAAAAGGAAGCCCAAGCCATAGTGGAAGCTGTGCGACATTGGAGGCATTACCTGGCCGGCAGGAGATTCACTCTCCTCACGGACCAACGGTCGGTAGCCTTCATGTTCGATAATGCACAGCGGGGCAAAATTAAGAACGACAAGATCGTAAGGTGGAGGATCGAGCTCTCCACCTTCAACTATGAGATCATGTACCGTCCTGGAAAGCTGAACGAGCTGTCCGATGCCCTATCCCGCGGCACATGTGCCAACGCACAAATTAACCGCCTCCAAACCCTCCACGAGGACCTCTGCCACCCGGGGGTCACTCGGTTCTACCACTTTATAAAGTCCCGCAACCTCCCCTACTCTGTGGAGGAGGTCCGTACAGTCAAAAGGAACTGCCACATCTGCGCAGAGTGCAAACCGCACTTTTTCAGGCCGGATGGTGCGCACCTGATCAAGGCTTCCCGTCCCTTTGAACGCCTTAGTCTGGATTTCAAAGGCCCGTCCCCTCCACCGACCGCAACATATACTTCCTGAACGTGGTGGACGAGTACTCCCGTTTCCCCTTCGCCATCCCCTGCCCTGACATGACAGCGGCCACAGTCATTAAAGCCCTTAACACCATATTCACACTGTTCGGTTGCCCCGCATACGTCCACAGCGACAGGGGGTCCTCCTTTATGAGTGACGAGCTGCACCAGTTCCTGCTCAGCAACGGTATAGCCTCGAGCAGGATGACCAGCTACAACCCCCGGGGGAACGGGCAAGTAGAGAGGGAGAACGGCACGGTCTGGAAGACCGTCCTACTGGTCCTACAGTCCAGGGACCTCCCAGTTTCACGGTGGCAGGAGGTCCTCCCGGATGCTCTCCACTCCATCCGGTCGCTACTGTGTACTAGCACTAACCAAACGCCTCACGAGCGCCTCCTTGTCTTCCCCAGGAAGTCCTCCTCTGGAACGTCGCTGCCGACCTGGCTGGCGGTCCCAGGACCCATCTTGCTCCGAAAACATGTGCGGGCGCACAAGTCGGACCCGTTGGTCGAGAGGGTTTGCCTCCTCCACGCGAACCCGCAGTACGCTTACGTGGAGTACCCCGACGGCCGACAGGACACGGTCTCCCTGCGCGATCTGGCGCCCGCCGGCAACACGCACACACCACCGACACCAATCACCCCCTCCCTGCCACCGGCGCACCCCGCGAGCGCCCCCTTCCCGGGAGGATCGGTCCTCCTCCCAGGTCCGACCAGAAGTGAAGCTGAAGCAGAAACCGTAAGGCTCCCGGAGACGACAACACGGGAACCAGCACCACCACCGGGGCCGAGGCGATCGACGAGGACGACCAGACCGCCCGACCGACTCGTGGCATCGATGTAACACTACAATGTTGTGGACTTTAATGAGAACTCTTTCCTTTTCCCCCTTTTACTGTAAATAGTTCAAAACAAAAAAAAAAACCTCTGTACATGCTGTGATGACATGCAAACGTTTTCCTCCCAGGACCAACCTTGTAAACCCTTACCACCATACGAAGCACCACCCCGCCGGGTTCATTTTTAACACGGGGTGAATGTGGTAGTATGCATTAGGGGTCATGTGGGACTGTGAAGCCGTGATGTCATTGGCTGACAGATCCCAGGTCCTGGTTGGCTGTTGACCTCTAGCTCCGCCCTGAAGGCGGAGTATAAGAACCAGGAGTTCTCCCCCACAGGCCAGTCTGCTACTGAACTGCGGGGAACAAGTCACGCTTAATAAAGCCTCATCGACTTCATCTCTATTCGTCTCTCGTGAGTCTTTGTGCGCTACAGGGGGTGAGACCCATGCAGGCACAGGGAGAATGTGCAAACGCTACACAGATAGTGACCCAGCGTCGGGATTGAAAGCGGGTCCTCGGCACTGTGAGGCAGCAGTGCTAACCATTGCACCACCGCGCTGCCCAGAGATTCTTATCGATCTAACCATAGCCAAAAAAGCACTTTCAATGGTTTCTCTTCCTACCCCTGCACAGTTACCTCTGATGTCCCCCAAGGATTTATCCTTGGTCCACTCCTATTTCCCATCTACATGCTGCCCCTCAACAACGTCATCTGAAGACACAGTGTTAGCTTTCACTTGTACGCTGATACCCAGTTCTACCTCACAACCTCGACTTCTCCACTGTTGCTAAATTATCAGATTGCTTATCCCACATCTAGTACTAGATGAGCAGAAGTTTCCTCCTATTAGACATTGCGAAGTCTGAAGCCATTGTTTTCCGTTCCAGATCCAAATTCCATTCCCCAGCTATGGCATCCATCTCTTTTCCTGGCAACAGAGATGAGGCCAGTCCGCTCGCACCCCATTGATCCAGAGATGAGCTTCCAACCTCATATTCATGTCATCACCTATTTCCACCTCCACAACATCGTCCAATTTCTCCATAACATCGTCCAATATCAGCTCATCTGCTGAAATCGCATTTGTGCCTTTATTACTCCAGACTTGACTATTCCAACTCACTTTTGCTGGTCTCTCACATTCTAAATTCATTTAACACAATGTCATCCAAAATTCTGCTGCCCGTGCCTTAACTCACAGCACCCTCTTATGCTCACTGGCCCTTACACATCCCTGCTTCCAAATCCCTCCATGGCCTCACCCCTCTACAGCTCCATAATCTCCTCTAGCTCCATAACCTGTCAAGATATTTGCGCTCATCCAATTCTGGCTTCCTGTGCATCCCAAATTTTATAGTTGTTCCATCATTGGTGGCCCTGCCTTCAGTTGTCTCGGCCCCATGCTAAGGACCACCGTCCGATAACTCTCGGACTCGCTTCCTTGCTCTCTTCCCAAAGAAACTCCTTCAAACCCACTTTTTTGACCAAGCCTTTGATCATCTGACCTAATGGGTGGGATTTTCCAGCCCCCCCTGCAGTGCGTTTTCCAACAACAGAGGGGGTCCACCATTAGACTGTGGCAGATCTTCTGGTCCTGCTGATTTCTACAGGGTTTTGCATGGCCTGCACCCTCCACCGCTGGGGAAACCTGCTGCGGGGGCTGGCCATTGTCAGGACCGGAAAATCCCACCGACAGCAAGGGCGAAGCGTTCCGCCCAATATCATCTTATGTGGTTCACTGTCATACTTTGTTTTATAATGATCCTTTGAGGCACCTTATGACATTTTATTATGTTGAATAAATACTAAATAAATAAGTAATTGTTGTTGTAATTTCAAGAAGGAATTAGATATAGCTCTTGGGGCCAAAAGGGTCAAGGGTCATGGGAGGGAAGGCAGGATCAGGGTATTGAACTTGATGATCAGCCATGATCATAATGAATGGTGGAGCAGGCTCCTGCTTCTATTTTCTAAGTTTCTATGTTTGTATTCATGAACACATAAATGATTAAAAGAATTCTGAACAATAATAAACATGGAGGTGTCAGAAATAGTTGTGATGGAAATATATTCAACAACAACAGCTTGCCAATATATCATAATTCTAACATATAAAAGATAAAAATAAGAAAATATGGAATTTTTACACACAAAAAATTGCCAGATGCAATGGGCTTAAATCCTGTCCTTCCACTTCTAAAAAGTGGGTTCGGCCAGATTGAGAGGATGGAAATTTTCCTAGTTTGTTGTAATGACTTTTTTTAACATGAGCTTAGATTGTTTGGAGACTTGGGCAGAGAGATGGCAGATGGAGTTTAATCCGGACAAATGTGTGGTAATGCATTTTGGAAGGTCTAATGCAGGTAGGGAATATACAGTGAACGGTAGAACCCTCAAGAGTATCGAAAGTTAGAGAGATCTAGGAGTATAGGTTCACAGGTCACTGAAAGGGGCAACACAGATGGAGAAGGTAGTCAAGAAGGCATACGGCATGCTTGCCTTCATTGGCCGGGGCATTGAGTATAAGAATTGGCAAGTCATGTTGCAGCTGTATAGAACCTTAGTTAGGCCACACTTGGAGTATGGTGTTCAATTCTGGTCGCCACACTACCAGAAGGATGTGGAGGCTTTAGAGAGGGTGCAGAAGAGATTTACCAGAATGTTGCCTGGTATGGAGGGCATTAGCTATGAGGAGCGGTTGAATAAACTCAGTTTGTTCTCACTGGAACGACGGAGGTTGAGGGCGAACTGATAGAGGTCTACAAAATTATGAGGGGCATAGACAGAGTGGATAGTCAGAGGCTTTTCCCCAGGGTAGAGGGGTCAATTGCTAGGGGGCATAGGTTTAAGGTGCGAGGGGCAAGGTTTAGAGTAGATGTACGAGGCAAGTTTTTTTACACAGAGGGTAGTGGGTGCCTGGAACGCGCTACCGGAGGAGGTGGTGGAAGCAGTGACGATAGTGATATTTAAGGGGCATCTTGACAAATACATGAATAGGATGGGAATAGAGGGATACGGACCCAGGAAGTGTAGAAGATTATAGTTTAGTCGGGCAGCATGGTCGGCACGGGCTTGAAGGGCCCAAGGGCCTGTTCCTGTGCTGTACATTTCTTTGTTCTGGTCTCAATTCAGATAATTCTTGGTATGGGACCACAAAACATAACCTTTCTTTAATTGCCATCAATTGGCAATCTCACTCAAAGGGACCATTAGACAGCTGTTGTGCCTAGTTCGATCTTGTAAATATATACACTCGAGTAATGGGACGGTTTCTTTCTACAGATTGGATTGAGGCATGTTGTTGGGACAGTGGGAAAAGAAAAAGAGTTGAACATTGTTAGGACAGGGCAAAAGGAGATTTATTCTGACCATTCTAGATGAAGCCGGAATGCCTGCTTGGTGTCCAATAAGGTAAGCATTCATTCCCCTGCATTAACATTGATTAGCTTGCTGAACACAAAAACTTTTAAAAATACAATAATTATTCGCTCTAACCATATAGTCGCATTGCCAGTTCTGTGATTTGTTGGATTCTCTCCTCTTGCTGTGGTACGGTGGGCCACACAAACTTCTCAAACTGCTTGTAGAGAACTCCCACTGCTTCCTTTGTCTTGCACTCAGCTGAATACTTCCCAACTCTAACAACTGTACCACTTGCATCTTCACACCAAAACTGACTCTGAAATGTATAAATAGGCAAATTGATATATTTAATAGTACATGCAGATAAATGAATTTGTTTGAAAATGACGCAATACTTGTTATCATTTACTGTTTCTAGAAAATGTACTCAATCTATCAATGTTGGAGCACTAAAGGCCATCCAACATATCAAGTCCTTTCTTTCCACAGACCATGAACAATTTTCCATCAGGCATTCTCCCGCATGTCGCTACTTTGTCTCTATTACTGAAAGAGGCATAAATGCTAGATTATTTTAGATGCCACCATACACCACATCAGTGGATGGCACAGTAGCACAGAGGCTTCACAGCTCCAGGATCCCAGGTTCGATTCCCAGCTTGCGTCACTGTTGGTGCAGAGGTTGCACGTTCTCCCCGTGTCTGCGTGGGTTGCCTCTGGGTGCTCCGGTTTCCTCCACAGTCCAAAGATGTGCAGGTTAGGTGGATTGGCCATGCTAAATTGCCCTTAGTGTCTAAAACGGTTAGGTGGGGTTACTGGGTTACGGGGATAGGGTGGAGGTGTGGGCTTAGGTAGAGTGCTCATTCCAAGGGCTGGTGCATACTCGATGTGCCGAATGGCCTTCTTCTGCATTGTAAATTCCATGATTCTATGATCAATATACAGCAAGGGGCTACTATGCTGGTTTAGCTTAGTTGGCTGTCCAGATGGTTTCTGATGTAGAGCAAAGCCAACAGCGTGGGTTCAATTGCCATACTAGCTGAGGTTATTGATGAAGCCACTGCCTTCTCAACACTGCTCTTCGCCCGAGGTGTGGTGATCCTCAGGTTAAATCACCACCAGTCCACTCTCCCCCTCAAAGGGGAAAGCAGCCTATGATCATCTGGGACTATGGCGACTTTACTTAATTTACTATGCTTTAATTAGGTTTGTGATTTATGACCGGAGTACATCTGAAATTATCTTGTTGATTATAGCTCCAATTTGTCTTTCCAGATATGCTCAATGAACATTGGACAATCACGTCCAAACCCTTTCCCTCATCTACCTTGGCTATTGGGCATACACTCTGTTTTATACTATCATGTGAATTTAATTAGGCCAGATCCCTTTAATTGGTATCTATCCAACAAATTGCCATGTGTGCCATGAATATATTTCATAATGTGCAAATACAGAAATATTCCAATATTAGCTCATGCCTCCATGTGTCTCATCAATCATTTTGAGGAATAAGGTTAGCTCAGATGGTTCGAGCGTGGTGCTAATAATGCCAAGGTCATGGTTTTGATCCGGTACTGGCCAACATTGCTAACCACTCATAAATTCAACAAGGTGCCTGGCAGGTTTAGTCCCAACCACTTCGCCAACGTGTTTCTGCGTGGTTTTGACTAATGTGGAGCAGTGCAAAATCCCTTTTTTCTAGGGGCAGCATGGAGACACAGTAGTTAGCATTGTTGCCGCACAGCACCAAGGACCCGGGTTCAATTCCGGTCTTGGGTGACTTCCTCCCAGTGTCTGTATGGGCTTCCTTCAGATGCTCCGATTTCCTCCCAGAGTACAAAGATGTGCAGGTTAGGTGGAATGGTCAAGCTAAATTGCCCCTTAGTTCAAAAAAATGGTCAGGTTGGGTTATGGGGTTGCAGGGTTAGGCCGGTGTGGGCTTAGGTATCCAGTGCTCTTTCAGAGGGTTGGTATAGACACGATGTGCCGAATGGTCTCCTTCTGCACTATAGGGATTCTATGATTCTATGAAGGTTTTACGGTGTAAAAACGTACAGTGCACTAGCTTGTGCCGGAATGAAAATGACATGGAGAAAGAGTGTAACAGATTTGTTCCTAAGATAAGAGAGCCTCTTCCCAAATCAATCCAAGAGAAAACACAATGCTTAAGTTCCACTTCCTGTATTTCACATACCATTTAAAAATACAGTTTATCTCCATTCACTCGACTGGGCTCTGAAAAGTAATTTAGGATCTATGCGCTCATCAGAACATGTGCTCAGGATTTTTTTAGTTGCATCTCCTGTTTTCAGACATACATCGTTTCAGTTACTCACGTTTAATATAAAAAATATACGACATTATTTAAAACGATTTTTAAAAAAAATTCCCAATAATCTCATGAGCTGAAAACAAGTGTGGAATAAACAATGGTCTAGCAACTTAATAAAGTTGGCGATATTCAACGAAAAAACAATTTTCACTATGTTGTTACTAAAGCAAAAATTAAATTAAGTTGAAATCTATACCAGTGCAATAATTTGCATTACTCACCTCTTCCATAGCCTGCTGCAATTGTATGGTCATGTCCAAGCTTTGTTTGTATTCCTCCACTGTCTTGTCAAGTTCATTCACCTGTTTCTGTAATTCATTCAAGGATTCTTCAAGTACATTTATTTCTGCTCTGGGGACATGCTTTTCCAGCACGGTAGTGCCTTTTGTCACATACTGAATCATTTTCTTATTGAATATCTTTTAAACACAGAAAGCACAACATGAACTTAGGGATCAGAGTTAGTGCCACCAAATTATTACAGTTCAGTGGTTGAAAACTAAACAAAATAGGTGCACACAGTTACCTCAAATCTTTCAGTATATATTTCAACTTGCTGGGCTTGATTTCGGACAGCTTTCAGATTGCGGGATTTCTCATTTTTCTTCAGGTAACTAAATTTCAAGTTGTTAAACTTCTTCTTGAGTTCTTTATAGGATTCCTTTAACTAAAGATATATATTTTACAGAATTATTATTTATTCATTACATCAACTTTAAAAGTGAACTTCAAAGGGGGTTATTCTCCAGCCGTGTGTCGCCTGACGCCATTATGTCAGGAGAATTCTAGGAGAGGCCTGAAAAGGGATTTGCGCTGAACAAATGATGCTCCCGGACCCTCCCAGCAGATGTAACCTGGTTCACGACCTCACTGGGCATGAACCAGATGAGTATATTAAAATTCTCATTTTAATATGCTGGATTTAGCTTTAAGCTAAATTCTTCCAGCTCCTGCAATTCCTCCACCAACCAGCGCAACATAAAGCGCGGTGTGCATCACTACTGGTCTCCACAAATGGAGACCAGATGTGATGTCCACTCTGGGGGTGCTCAGACCTGGTACCGGCGATTGGGGGGACCTTATTCAGCTATTGGGTGGGGGTGTGGAGGGTTGGGGGTCTTTGCTGCTGGGAAGGGGGGGGGTGTCTGTAGTGTTCTTCTGAGGTCGGCCTGATCTCTGAGGATCAGCCTTGCTGGCGTCTTTGGGTTCCACTCATCTCATTTTTGGCACAAATCACTCCTGGCTCCAAAAAAAAAAAACTAAGTGCGGAAAGGTCACAATTGGAATTGCACCAGAACCCCTGCCGCGACTTGCACTGACTTTCACATCCGAAAATACTTAATCATTTTTTGGGAGAATTCCACCCAAATAGTTAGATCAAAATATTCTTGATAAAATCAGGGCGATGGTAGTAAAATACATAATAAATATCCAGTCATAAAGGAGTTGGTTTTCATTTACCTTAACAATATTACAAAAGGATTATACCTAATTGTTAAGATACAAAGACAGTGGCCGGGATTCTCCGTTACGATTGCGCCCCACTACCACTGCTAGCGAGGAGGGAGAATTTGGGCTCAGCCAAATCTCCCATTCACTGCAGTGAGACTGGAGAATCCCGCTGCCATGAACAGATGGAGAATCCTGCCCATTGCCTTTGTCATTACACCAAATAACCATTATAAAGTAATGATTATAGATATTGTATTCTTGGTTTTCTATGATAATGCAAATATTCAAACATTTCAGTTGCATTTAAAGAGGAACAGATTTTATGGCTTTCTGGCCGACAGAGTCATGAAGTGAGTTGGGAGAACTAACAGCTTGTTTTCAACCGAGGAGACAAAAGCAGAAGTTAGGTCATAGCAAAAGAAATTTGTCATAGTATATCAATGGATGCCAATGTCAGCTGTTATGGAAAGTCATACCAACCATAACAGCACTGTTATTGGAGATATTAACGACAACAGCATAAGGAAAATCTGTAGTTTATTCAAGCATAAAAGAAGGTTATGTAGTTGAAATATATTTAATAATAATAATCTTTTATTGTCACAAGTAGGCTTACATTAACACTGCAATGAAGTTACTGTGAAAAGCCCCTCATCGCCACATTCCGGCGCCTGTTCGGGTACACAGAGGGAGAATTCAGAATTCTCAGCTGGTACGGGAATTGAACCCGCACTGCTGGCCTTGTTCTGCAAAACAAACTAGTTGTCTAGCCCACTGAGCTAAACCAACTTCCATTGAGCTAAACCAGCTTTGAGGAGTGGGTTGACCAACTGCCGTGGATATTTTGATATCATCTTGGAATTTGATCTCCCATCCTGTGTCCCAGGCAAGGATTACTGGGGCAGGGGTGAGCGGGGGGGAAACATGTCATTGAGTCATGGAATCATACAATTTACAGTGCAGAAGGAGGCCATTTGGCCTAGCGAATCTGCACCGGCCCTCAGAAAGAGCACCCTACTTAAGCCCACACCTCCACCCTATCCCCGTAACCCAGTAACCCAACCTAACCTTTTTGGACACTAAGGGCAATTTAGCAAAGCCAGTCCACCTAATCTGCACAGCTTTGGACTGTGGGAGGAAACTGAGCACCCCGGAGGAAACTCACGCAGACACAGGGAGACCGGGACACAGACAGTGACCCAAGCCGGGAATCGAACCTGGGGCCCTGGAGCTGTGAAGCAACTGTGCTACCACTGTGCTACCATGCTGTCCCATGGAGGTTTACAGTATGGAAACAGGCCCTTTGGACAAACCTGTCAATGACACACAGTTTTTAGCACTAAACTATTCCCAATTGCCCGCATTTGACGCATATCCCTCTATATCCATCTTACCCATATAACTGTCTAAAGGCTTTTTAAAAGACAAAATTGTACCCGCCTCTACTATTACCTCTGGCAGCTCGTTCCAGACATTCACCACCCTCTATGTGAAAAAAATGCCCCTCTGGACCCTTTTGTATCTCTCCCCTCTCACCTTAACCTATGCCCTCTCGTTTCAGACTCCCCTACCTTTGGGAAAAGATGTTGACTGTCTATCTTATCTATGCCATTCATTATTTTATAGACCTCTATAAGGTCACTCCTAAGCCTCCTACGTTCCAGGGAAAAAAGTCCCAGTCTATCCAGCCTCTCCTTATAACTCAAACCATCAAGTCCCGGTGGCATCCTAGTAAATCTTCTCTCCACTCTTTCTAGTTCAATAATATCCTTTCTATTATAGGGTGACCAGAACTTTTTGATTTTATTTGATTTATTATTGTCACATGTATTAGTATACAGTGAAAATTATTGTTTCTTGCATGCTATACAGGCAACGCATACCGTACATAGGGAAGGAAGGAGAGACTACAGAATGTAATGTTACAGTCATAGCTAGGGTGCAGAGAAAAGATTAACTTAATACAAGGTAGGTCCATTCAAAAGTCTGATGGCAGCAGGGAAGAAGCTGTTCTTGAGTCGGTTGGTACGTGACGTCAAAGTTTTGTATCTTTTTCCTGACTGAAGAAGGTGGAAGAGAGTATGTCCGGGGTGCGTGGGGTCCTTAATTATGCTGGTTGCCTTTCCGAGACAGCGGGTATTATAGACAGAGTCAATGGATGGGAGCTTGGTTTACGTGATGGACTGGGCTACATTCACAACCTTTTGTAATTTCCTGTGGTCTTGGGCACAACAGGAACCATACCAAGCTGTGATACAACCAGATAGAACGCTTTTAATGGTGCATCTGTAAAGGTTGTTGAGAGTGGTAGCTGACATGCCAAATTTCCTTTTGATCTTCTGAGAAAGTTGGTGGGCTTTCTTAACTATAGTGTCGGCATGGGGGGCACAAGGACAGGTTGTTGGTGAACTGTACACCTAAAAACTTGAAGCTCTCGACCCTTTCTACTTCATTCCCATTGATGTAGACAGGGGCATGTTCTCCTCTACACTTCCTGAAGTCGATGACAATCTCCTTCGTTTTGTTGACATTGAGGGAGAGATTATTGTCGTCACACCAGTTCACCAGATTCTCTACCTCATTCCTGTACTCTGTCTCGTCATTGTTTGAAATCTGACCCACTAAGGTGGTGTCATGAGCAAATTTGAAAATCGAGTTGGAGGGGAATTTAGCCGCACAGTCATAGGTGTATAAGAGTATAGTCGGGGGCTAAGAACACAGCCTTGTGGGGCACTGGTATTGAGGATGAGCGTGGAGGAGGTGAACTGAACACAGTATGGCTAACTAATGTCTTGTACAACTTCAACAAGACGTCCCAACTCTTGTATTCAATTTTTTGACCAATGAAAGGAGGGGGAAGGGGATGGAATGGGGGGGGGGGGGGGGGGGGGGGGGGGGGGGAAGAGACGTGGGGGGTATGAGTCGTTGTCTGGTGGTGGGGAAGAGGAGTCCAGGCTAGCGGCAGCAGCATTCTGAGCCAGGCATAAGTGCAAGGAGCTGGGACCAACACAGGTCACGGGGATTCCAGCTACCTAGAGGCGTGGGTGGGGACAGCAGGTGTGAGGGGGAGTGAGTTCCAGGCAGGCCCAAGATTAGGGTTCTAGTAAGAGATGAGAGGATGGGTATGCCCAGGCAGGCATGAGGGGGCGTGAGATCCGGGCTTCATTGGTCACTTTGCCGGTCTCACCAGGGCCTGCCCCATCACCACTCCTCCAGTGAAGTGTCCCTTAATCTTTCCACCAAGGTCATCACCCTGTTTAGGAATTTCCAGCTATGTTTATTGATCATTCATTTAAATCTCTACTCACAGAGGGAATTGTCAGTACATTGGGAGGAGGAATTGGTTTGTGTTGTGTTTCTTTCTGGAATTAAAATGGGTGCAAAGCATACCAATTCAGCAGTAGGCCAGCCTGTGCCCAACTGTGCAGGCCTTGGTCCCGCTGTTCAATTTGTAGGGATAATTTTTTAGACAGCCCAAATGAACCGTAGCTGAAGTATCCCGCTACGGCAGCAGCCCCTGTGGAAGCCAACTCGAGGTAAATTTGTAAAGTTTTGCTCTCTGTGGAATCCAGGAGAACAGGAATGCTTCCCCTGACCCCACAGTCCTGGTGATTGCCCCACTCCTAATTTGCCTGGAATGAACACTTTCTGGAATTTATCTGCTCAGAAGGCCTGAAATTGATTTTTATTGGAGGGTGAACTGCCTGCACGAGATGGCCGGTAACCTCACCTCAAAGGTTTAGCAGAGGCCCCAATAAACAATTCCTGGACACTCTTGGTCATATTGATTGGATGCTGCTGAGTTAAACAATCCAGTCTAATGTCTATCCCAATGTGGAAAATCTATGACCTTGAAATCATGTTACGGGATTACAGGATATGAATGCTCAGCATCTTTCTATGAACTTGCTCTGTCCACTACTTTAGAAAAGATGGTAGTAACCGGTTCAAAATAAATGGCAAATTTACAACATTATACCAAGGCCTATAATATTAATATGTCACAATGTCCATCGATTTCGAATAAGTACATTGATGTTTAGTAATATTATATATTAATAGGCAAATTTATAATCCTTTCATTTCCTATTTCAGATTTGTCACCATTTGATTTATTCCCTTTGTTTTTTCCAGATAAATCCGAGAGGTTAGCGGGTAACATATTCTCAATGCCATTCTAATAGTTGTCCGAGAATGAAGTGTAGGAATCTCTGACTCTCCTTCTTCTGATCCCATGCCCCCCACTCCAACCATCTTCCCAATGAATTTGACAGCAAGAATTCAGTGCAGTGAGGGATGAACCCTCAATCTTACCACGTTGGATTACTGTTCCACTTAGTTTCAATTTCACCTTAATGCTGTACTAATGAATTTACAAATATAGCAGTCATAGAGTTGACTCATGACATTATTTCTTCATAAACAAACTATTTCTTTTACCTGGAACAAAACATTTGCAAATTTGAAAAGATTGCTAAAAAATTGCTGTTTGCAACAACACTGAGTGATAGATTTATTTTAGCTGTCATTAGAAGTCTTGTTTAAAACCAGCAAATAACTGGCAATGTTGGAGAACGATTTCTAGAAATGCTGAATTATTAGTTTGGGAATCACACCATTATACTTCAGACTCGTGACAAAGAAAAACAACTGTTTGGGTGTCCTCTCCTCTGGGTCTTTTTATAGGTCGACAGTCATTTGCTACTTTTAAACATGATGGCAGAACTCCCAATGCAGCCGCTGAGCTTGTTGATTTGCTGATATTTCACAAGGGCCCACACAGTTAAACATACAGTGTAGCTCGGTGTGCAAGCAGTTTAGTCTTTCTAGTTCAGATATAATTGTCTAACCACAAGTCTGATGATTTACAGTTGTCATTTAGTATCGCTCTGAGAGTGATAGTTGCCAAGTATAGCTTTTATGTCAAACTGTGGTATGAACAGAGCTCCTGCTATCATCTGTTGAAACTTCCAGCAATGAAAGCATTTTAACATTTCTAAATCTTCACTTTACACCAGTCCAGTTGTTATATCTCTGGACTAGCAACTCGGCTGAGGGTTTAAAATCAAGAAATAGAAATATTTTGTTGAAAATTAGCACCGTGGCAATTTCTTCAAACTGAAATGTTAATCACAAGCAAATTTTTTGAACCAAATAGAAAATATTTTAATCACCTATGTTTCCCCAATACTCAGTTTAAGTTTGAGGTTATATTTGTCACTCAAACATGCTCATTCATGCTGAGAGGGGGAAAAAATTAATGACACATTGCCTTAGTTAACATGTACAGAATTTCTAATCGATATCTGTATGTTTTGAGCTGGATGTAAAAGATTGGAAGCACCAGCCGCTGACCATTCTGAGCAGCTGTGCTGATTTTGTTTAGTCAGGTGTGGAAGGTGTTAGGTAAAACACTTGAATGGTTGGCTGTATAACAGCTACCAAGTCTTTAATAATTTGTAGTACCCTCAATAACGACACGAGAGTGTGGAATGGTAAATGAAGGCTTTAATAAGCAGAGAACTAGCCAGTTACCGAGACTTGTGCTTACTGAGTGCCGCCTACAGGGCGCCACCTTATATACAGCTCCCTGGTGGGCGGAGTCGGAGGAGGAGTTCCCCAGGGTTCCAAACCCGGACTTAAAGGGGCATCACCTACATGGTGTTAAGGGTACAGTAACCATTCATCACATTCAACCCGTTTAAAAAAAAACACAAAGCCCGTCGGGGTGAAGTGGAATCACATGTCTATTCTTTTTGGCAGCCTGCTCGTCCTCGACGACCTTCTCAGCTCGGGCGGTGGTGCGGCGGACACGGACGTCTTTGGTGAGGGTACATCCGGGAGCACAGTGGTCGGAGCTTTCGTCCTGGTCGGAGTAGGGGGTCGGGGGCTGGGGGAATAGCTGGGGCTGGGGGTAGTGGTGCCGGTGCCGGCGGAGAGTGTGGAGGGGGGGTCGCTAGGGGGAGGGCGTGGTCGGTGTCTACCACCGGAGTGGGGGTCCCAGGGGGGCATCAGTGGGGGAACCAGCGGGTGCCAGGTCCCGTAGGGAAGCCGCGAGGAGGGGGGCGTCAGTAGTGGGGGAACCAGCGGGTGCCAGATCCCGGAGGGAAACCGTGTCTTGCCTGCCATCGGGGTGCTCGACGTAGGCATATTGGGGGTTGCCATGTAGCAGTAGGACCCTCTCGACCAGGGGGTCCATTTTATGGCTCCTTGCGTGCCTCCGGAGAAGAACAGGTCCCAGAGTCGTCAGCCAAGGTGGAAGCGAGACCCCGGAGGTGGACCTCCTGGGGAAGACAAACAAGCGGTTGTGAGGGGTCTCATTCGTGGCCGTGCAGAGGAGCGACATAATGGAGTGGAGGGCATTGGGTAGGACCTCCTGCCAGCGGGTGGTTGGGAGACTTCTCGACTGTAGGGCCAGAAGGACAGCCTTCCAAACTGTCGCGTTCTCCCTCTCCACTTGCCTGTTTCCCCGCGGGTTATAACTGGTCATTCTGCTCGAGGCGATGCCCTTGCTGAGCAGATACTGACGCAGCTCATCGCTCATGAACGATGTACCCCGGTCTTTGTGGATATAAGCAGGGAAACCAAACAGAGTGAGGATGCTGTGCAGTGCCTTTATCACGGTGGCCGAGGTCATGTCGGGACAGGGAACAGCGAATGGGAAGCGGGAGAACTCGTCGATGACGGTTAGGATGTAGGTATTGCGGTTGGTGGGCGGGAGGGGACCTTTGAAGTCCAGGCATAGTCGCTCAAAGAGCCCCGAGGCCTTTACAAGGAAAGCCTTGTCTGGCCGGTAGAAGTACGGTTTGCACTCCGCGCAGATCTGGCAAGCCCTGGTCATGGCCTTGACCTCCTTGGTGGAGTAAGGTAGGTTGCGGGACTTGATAAAGTGGGCGAGCCGGGTAACCCCTGGGAGACAGAGGTCATTGTGGATAGCCCGCAGGCGACCCTCCGGCGCATTGGCACACGTGCCGCGTGACAGGGCATCTGGGGGCTCATTGAGCTCCCCAGGACGATACTTAATATTGTACGTGTAGGTGGAGAGTTCGATCCTCCACCTCAAGATTTTATCATTTTTAATTTTGCCCTGTTGTGCGTTATCAAACATGAAGGCTACCGGCCATTGGTCAGTAATGTGGGTGAACCTCCTACCGGCTAGGTAGTGCCTCTAGTGTCGCACAGCCTCCACAACGGCTTGTGCCTCCTTTTTGGCTGCGGAGTGCCGAATCTCAGAGGCGGTGAGGGTCCGGGAGAAGAATGCTACTAGCCTGCCTGCCTGGTTGAGGGTAGCAGCCAGGGCGATGTCTGACGCATCGCTCTCTACCTGGAAAGGGATGGTTTTGTCCACCGCGTGCATAGCGGCCTTGTTGATGTTGGCCTTGATGCGGCTGAAGGCCGACCGGGCCTCAGCCATCAGGGGAAATGTTGTGGTCTTTATGAGTGGGCGGGCTTTGTCCGCATATCTGGGGACACTGGGCGTAATCGGAGAAAAGCCCCAAGCACCGTTTGAGGGCCTTGAGGCTATGGGGGAGGGGAAGTTCCTTAAGGGGGCGCATGCGGTCGGGGTCAGGACCTAGGACCCCGTTTTCCATGACGTAGCCGAGGATGGCTAGTTGGGTTGTGTGGAAAACGCATTTTTCCTTGTTGTAGGTCAGGTTGAGGGCTCGGGCGGTCTGGAGGAACTTTTCAAGGTTTGTGTCATGGTCCTGCTGATCATGGCCACAGATGGTGACATTGTCCAAGTACGGGTATGTAGCCCGCAAGCCGTATTGGTCCACCATTTGGTCCATCGCCCTCTGGAAGACGGACACCCCATTGGTGACGCCGAAGAGGACCCTGAGGAAGTGGAAGAGCCGGCCGGCTGCTTCGAAAGCAGAATACAGGCGGTCTTTCAGTCGGATAGGGAGCTGGTGGTAGGCGGATTTGAGGTCGACAGTGGAGAATACACGGTATTGAGCGATCCGATTTACCATTTCTGCTATGCGGGGAAGGGGGTACGCATCAAGCTGCGTGAAGCGGTTTATGGTCTGGCTGTAGTCCACGACCATCCGTTTCTATTCCCCGGACCGTCCTACCGCCACTTGTGCTCTCCAGGGGCTGTTGCTAGCCTCGATGACCCCCTCTTCCAGTAAACGCTGGACCTCTGACTTGATAAAAGTCATATCTTGGGCACTGTACCGCCGGATCCTGGTGGCGACGGGCTTACAATCGGGGGTGAGGTTCGCGAATAGTGAGGGGGGTGCAACTTTCAGTGTTGCAAGGCTGCATACCGTGAGGGGGGCCTTGTCGTAAGTGGTCACCTTCTCGATCGTGGCGGAGATTCTATGGCTCACCCGGGCGTGGAGTAGGCACAGCTTGCGAGGCCCTAGGACGGGAGTTTCCGAGGATGCCAGGCCTCGAAGCTGCCGAGCCAGTACTTAAAAATTTATCTGGCTTCTGGTGTCCTGGCTTCCAGGTTGAGCTTTGCTGGCTTGAGACTGGTGTCCATCCTAACGTAGTTCTGCTTATTAAATTGTAGTACCCTCAATAACGACACAAGAGTGTGGAATGGTAAATGAAGGTTTTAATAAGCAGAGAACTAGCCAGTTACCGAGACATGTGCTTACTGAGTGCCGCCTACAGGGCGCCACCTTATATACGGCTCCCTGGTGGGCGGAGACGGAGGCGGAGTCCCCCAAGGTTCCAAACCCGGTCTTAAAGGGGCATCACCTACATGGTGTTAAGGGTACAGTAACCATTCATCACATATTTTAAGGGAGAAAACCTTGCATGCATCGAAAGAGCCTTTTGCCTGATAAACTATTAAACAAAATAATTGCTCAGCTGTATTTTATGATCAACCACAACTACTCATATTTATAGCATCTTTAATATCATGAAACGTCACAAGGTGATCAGAGGAGCATTATAAAACAATATATGACTGAACCACAGAAGAGATATTAAGTCAGTGTTCAATCCGAGGTAAGCAGCCACGCATAAGCCGTAGGTTAGAGCAAAAAGAGGTTTATTATTACCTACAATCAAATCATCACTCCTCCCCGGAGGCTTTCCTTCCCCAAACTGCACCCAGATTGTGGTTTTAATACTAGAGGGGCTACATCTGTTGAAGCCCTGCCCCTTTATCAGGGAGGTTCATATTCCCCAGAGGGCACAAGAAACCTAATGGTTCCTATCCCGTGACCTCCGCTGGGGTTATGTGAACACCGTGCCGTTATTGGACACCTCGGGGATTCCATGTGTACTGAAAATCTGGCTTAGTTTTTCCCATAGTGGCTCGGGCAGTTGTCGCCTGTATCCACACTGCTTCCAGCCACTGAGTGAGCGTCTACCAGAAAGAGGAACATTGCCCACTGGAAAGGGTTCACAAAGCCGCTATAAACATGGGTCCAAGACGTTTCGGGCTAATCCCAAGGGTGGAGTGGGGCTGCTGCAGGTAATCGTTATTGAGCCTGAGACTGGGGCATCACTGGGCTACCTGTTCAATGTCCGTGTCGATGCTGGGCCACCAGACGTAGCTCCGGATGAGCATCTTCATTTTAGACACTCCCATGTGTCCATTATGGAGGTCTAGTACGAGCGCTGCATGTCCATCACGGGGGTGAGCCATAAGAGCATGCTGTGTTCGATACTCAGTTCTTGCATCTCCCCCGTGTAAGCCATCAGGTCCGCAGGGAGAGCCCGGTGCTGGGCCCTATGCTGGGCCCCATACTGCACCATATGCCTGATGCGGGAGAGCTGTGTGTCAGTCTGGGTCCAGCCGCGGATCCGAGATACCGTGACTGGTAGTGAGTCCATGAAATGGAGGGCAGTTATTACCTCATTGGTCGTGGTGGGAGTAGGTGGCGTAATGGGCAGTGGTAGGCGGATCAAAGCATCCACGTGGGGTATGTGGGCCCTGGAGTGGTGTTCCAATAAGTAGTCATGCTGCCAGTAATAGCACGCAGTGCTGGACGTGGGCAAAGGCTATGAGAGAAATCGCATGGTCTTCCTTGAAGAGCCCCAGAAGGGGCTTGTGGTCCTTCAGGACAGTGAGATGGTGCCCGTAGACATACTGGTGGAATTCTTTAAGTCAAATACCACGGCCAGTACTTCTTTCTCGACTTGCACGTACCGTTTTTCCACGTTGGCCAATGTCCTAAATGCAAATGCGATAGGTCACTTAGGGCCATCTTCCATTACATGTACTAGCAGGCCCGACGCCATAAGGGGGTGTCACAGGTCAGTATTGAGTGGCCTAGAAGGGTCAAAATGAGTAAGCAGTCTCGAAGAGGGAAGCTGATGCTTTACAATGTGAAAGCTGCTTGTTGCTCGGTGCCTAGAGTTGTCCCTTCTTCAGTGGTTTATGGAGGGGAGCCAATGTTGTGGCTAATCCTGGGAGGAACTTCCCATAATAATTGACCAGCCCCAGGAAAGCCCGAAGTTCCATTGGCTCCCTGGCACCGGGACTTGACGGATGGCCTGGACCTTCTCCCCCATGGGTGCAGACCGTGGTATAACAACTTGGCTGCTTTGAAGATGCACTTCTCTTGGCACAGGTGGACACCAGCCACCACAAAGCTAAAAAATAGACCTTTCACACCTTTTGTTCTGTCTGGGGACTGCTATTAGCACTCTTTCCCCTTGGTTTCTGTGGCCATTAGCACCTGTTTTCCCTGGGTTTCTGTGGCTATGACTCATCTTTCATTCTCATCCACAGTATAAATATTTCCCACTTTCTCTGTCTGTTAGCTTTGACAGTCATTGGACTCAAAACGTTAGCTCTTTTCTCTCCCTACAGATGCTGCCAGGCCTGTTGAGATTTTCCAGCATTTACTTTTTGGCACCACAAAGCTTTGTCGCACTTCTGCCAAATTGCAGAGGTGCTCCTATTCGGACGATCTGGTTATCAATACATCATCTAAGTACACCGCCACGCATATGTTCTCCATGATCCGCTGAAATATTGCGCATGCCGGGAGACCCTGAATGGTAGCCAGTTGTACTCATGGAATCTCATCCTTATCGCCAGTGTGAGATCCGAGGTGAGCAGCCATGCATAAGCCATAGGTTAGAGCACAAAGAGGTTTATTATTACTTACAATCAAATCACCACCACTCCCTAGCGGGTCTCCTTCCCCAACCTGTACCCAATTTGTGTTTTTTATACTAGAGGGGCTACACCTGTTAAGGGGAAGCCTTGCCCCTTTACCGGGGAAGTTCATATTCCTCGCAGGGCACAGGAAACCTTATGATTCCTGTCCCATGACCTCCGCTGGGGTTATAACAATCAGATGGCTAAAAATCTGCTGAAAACTTGCTGGTACAATTTAAGAAATATCTTGAGGGAGGAAAGAGAGGTAGAGGGCCCCATTGAGGGCATTCCAGATCTTGGGGCCAAGACACTGAAGGCATAGCCACCAATAGTGCAGCAATTAAAATGGAGGATGCACAAGTGGCCAGAATTGGTGCAGTGCAGATGTCTCTGAGGGTTGTGGGGTTGGAGGATGTTACAGGGAAAGGGAGGGGCAGGACAATGGAGAGATTAGGAAACCAGGGTGGGAATTTTAAAATCATGGTGTTACTTGACCGGGAGCCAGTGTAGGTTAGCATGCACAGCGGTGGTAGGGGAATGGTACTTTCTGTGATCTAAGACACAGGTAGCAGAATTCTGGATGATCACAAGTTTACCGATGATAGAATGCGGGAGACCCGCAAGGGGCATGTTGAAATAGTAAGTCTCGAGATAATAAAGCAAGGATGAGGGTTTCAACCGCAGATGAACAGGGGTGAAGTTGGGCGATGTAACCGGTCATTTTAAGAAACAATGGTAAAAATTGGGATTATAATCACATCTGTACATAATTTGCTGTGATCTGTTTTAGTTATCGTGCAGGTAAAAACAGCGATAAATTAGAATTGTATGAAAGTCATTGCTTCGACTGTAAGAAATAAAAAAGCATGCACAACGGTCATGAGTAATGCAAATTTTACAAAGACAAGCTGAGATCAGAGTAATAATAGTCACAGTAACACTTATTCTGCAAATTTGTAAATTCAAAAGATTGTCCTCATGTCCCTCTGCCAGACCCTGCCATCCACCCACTCCACATGTCCCTTCATGCCCCTTTGCCAAACTGCCCTCTCAGGCTCCTCCTGCCACATGCCAAGCTCTGGCACTCTATATCCATTGACTCACTGTACACTTTATAGAAACAATATGCACCATAGTGCTTAGTGGGACCTATCAAACCATAGTTTTGAACAAATGTAATCCATTGATGAATTTCTCTGATGAGAAAAAGTCTGGATGCAAGCTAATAAAAGTATCACTCTTGCAGGCCCTTTGAAATTTGAAAAAGAAAAAAACCCAGAAACATTTGAAAGCACTTGTTATGGCAACAAACATTGTGAAATTGACTGCATAGATCAGAGAGGCTGAGCTGTCAATCAAACTCTGAGCAGCAACAGTTTTCATAATTCACTAGCTGCCTGGGCTCTGAATCATGTCTCATTATGCACTGCTCAGGCTCTGTGATCTCTGCAGCCTATTTCACAATGTCTGTTGACTTAACTTCAGTGGTTTTGAAGTGTTTGTGGTTTGTAGCTTTTGAAACGTCAAATGGCCTGGGTGATTTTATTAGCTTCCAGTCAGACATTTTCTCATAGGAAAAATTTGTCAGTTAATTATTTTTTTCAAATTTTTTTTTTTACAAATCCCACTATACACTATGGTAAGAGTACAGTGGATCAATCAGCATGGACGTGCCAGAGTTTGGCACAGGGGCCATGATGAGCCTGAGGGGATGGGTAGAAGGGCAGACCCTGGCATAGGAGGCTGACGGGACATATGTGGTGAATGGCAGAATGGAACTTGCCACAGATGAGACCTCTTAAAATTGAATAGCTAGGATAACACTAGAATAGTTCTACATAAGTTAGTTTATTAAGGATTGTGATTAATCATAGAAAGTATACCTAGTATTCATTATTAACCATTAAACCTGTAATTTTAGGACATAACAGTAATAAGCATTTAAACTCTTGCTACAAGCAGTAGCCACAATGCATGAGTGGACTTAAGCTAGCTAACTTTCCCAAGTTTTTGAGACAAACAGGATAGTGTGGTCAGCAAATGACACAGTCAACTCAGTAAACAGTTCTTATCAGTGCCCCCAATATCCTGTCTCAGACAATCCATGGTGTAAAGAGGAAACCAGCTTTGGCATTCTGCTCCTGGATGAACAATGAGGTTGGCAGGAACTGACTGCGACACGTAGCATGGGAATGTCTGAAAAACAACTTTAGAATGGGCACAAGATCCTGGTAAACAACAGGTGACTGGATGGGGTTAAATCATGAGCTGATCACAAATCATCATTTTGCTTAAAGTAAATTTTATTGGATAATATAAAAGTGACAGCTCCAAGGATTGGATCAAGTCCAATAGGGGTGGGCTATTGATTTTTGGAAAATCCTATAATTGGTGTGTTTTTGTCAGTGTTAGCCAGATTGACCATGGCATTTATCCAGATCTCTCTCCATGTACATGAAACCAAGCTTGGAATAATAAAGCCGCCATAACCAGGTTGATGTGTATCTGCTGAGCTGTGTATTAAGCGGAGCCATAACCACGAGGGAGAAACACCACGTAAAAACTGGCTCATTATTCAGGCCTTGAAAATGCTCCTACAGGAGGCATAAGAGAACTGAGAGGGAGGGTGGAGGGCAAAGCTTGGCATCGGGGGCATGAGGAGACATAGGGGTGTGGTGCATAGAAATGCATGGGGTGGCTTGAATGAGGCAGGGGAGGGTGAAAGGGGTGAGAGCTGGAGGGCCTTTGTGTTTCTTTTCCATTGGGATAAAGTCCCATGGCACTGAGGCAAGCTTTTTAAACAGCCCACCTCCACAATTGACTGCCCTTGTGGCTGCCTCTGCACTTCTTCCCAATTGGTGGTCTGACTCCATCTTGGACCTGACCCCCAGCAATGAAGATCCCGCCTTGGAGAACACTTTCTCTCGAGGCTGGGAGTCTGAGTTGGTGATTTTGGTGATTCTCCCTATCCTCAAGGGGGAAGTGAGTTCAAAGAGGGCATGAGTGGAGATAGATGATGAACTAGAGAAAAAAAGCGAGTTCAGGACTAAGGCAAGGGAGTATTAAAGAAGGTTTGGCCAAGTTAACTAGTACAAAATCCAGGCCCGCGTGGCATCCTCATAATTTATTTTCCCACCTACCTTCCTATCGCCAGCAAATGTGGCTACAATACACACCGTCTATTTCATCTAAATCATTAACATAGGTTGTAAATAATTGAAGCACATTTCCCTGTGACACTCAACCTAAATATGCCCCATACATCCCAACTGTGTCCAGAAAGATGCTACAGTTTTCTCAGTCCTGGAATCCTACCACTTCTTAAATAAATCCCCCCTTCCACTTGGAAGTCCAAACAACAATTACAAGAACTTACATTTATATTTCACCTTTAAGATGATGAAACTTTCCAGGATGCTCTGCACATGCATTATAAAACAAAGCATAACATCAAACCCATAAAGGTATATTAGGACAAATGACCAAAAAGCTTTGTCAAAGAGATAGTATTAAGAAGTATCATAAAGGAGGAAAGTGAGGTATAAAATCTTAGAATAATAGAATTTACAGTGCAGAAGGAGGCCATTCGGCCCATCGAGTCTGCACCGGCCCTTGGAAAGAGCATCCTGCCCAAGCCCACGCTGCCATCCTATGCCTGTAATCTAGTAACCCTACCTAACCTTTTGGACACTGAGGGGAAATTTAGCATGACCAGTCCACCTAACCTGCACATTTTTGGACTGTGGGAGGAAACCAGAGCAGCCGGAGGAAGCCCACGCAGACACGGGGAGAAAGTACAAACTCCACACAGACAGCCACCCGAGGCCGCAATTGAACCCGGGTCCCTGGAGCTGTGAGGCAGCAGTGCGAACCACTGTGCCACCATGCTGCTGGGAGCTGGAGAGCTATAAGGAGGGGATTCGAGACACTGCAGCCTAGATAACTGAAGGCACAGCCACTAATGGTGGATCAATTTTGACTGGGAATGCACAAAAAGCCATAATTAAAGGACTGCTGATATCTCGGAGGATTGTGGGATTGGAGAAGATTACAGAACTATAGATGAGCATTTTCAAATCAAGGTGTTGCTTGACTGTGACTAAACATATGTGATCCTTCCTCCTTTCAAAGCTTTAAAGACTGGCTTTACCTAACACTGGCCCCTTATACCTTGTTCTATGGTTGAATAGATGTTAATGATCCCATAGAGTATTCCAAATTCTTCTCTTCACCACGAATGGAAGAACGAATGATTGTTTATGAGATTTTATGATACATGAGATTGCATTTGCCTCCATAATAATGATGACTGGCTTTCAACTTAATTCATTGAATGCTAATACTTTCTTGTCCTATGTAATGGAGAAAGGTGCTTAATAAATAAAATAAATATTTATTTAAAAATTGAAATTAAAGTGATACGTGGTCTTTGGAGTTGAATCAATTTTTCCAACGTTTGTTGGAACATGTAGGCGTCTCCTTCCGAAACAGTTAATGTTAGCCTGAGAATTCACAGGTTATTATTATTGTAGTGGAACATTCTCCCAGATATTTAGGAATCTCTCATTTTCTTTTGGAAGAGTACTGTACTGGCCTGTCTCCCTGAGTTTTCCTGCCATGCTTTTATGGTCTGTGTTCTCACTGGTTTTACTGTGCTGTCATGCTCCCTTCAATTAACCACATGGTAGTGAATTAGTCATTTTTAAAGAAGGCTCATATTATTCACTAGTTTATTTCATTGATAGGAAATGTTCAGTTCTGATCTGAATGAAACTGTGACCAGAGCCAAGCAGTTTTGCTCTCACAGCAGTTCAGCTAAAGAGATGAACAGTCTTTAAATCAATGCAGCCTTGTCTGACGACAAGGAGGAGCTGAAACAAGCTGAGAAGCATCTTCTGCAGACATACAGCCAGAGTTTATGCAGAGGTCTGACAGGAGTCGGATCTTGACTTGAAAGCAGTATCAAGAGATTGCTCTTTCTCAAAGAATATCTGTGTAAAGCAGGTATTCCTATGTGCCATTGGTAGTTAAAGTGGATTGAGAGCTGAGATGTATTTTTTCCTGTTGTGTAAGTGGGAATAAAGGTAGCAGTTAAGAGTATTGTATTCATTGTATTAAATATTATTGTGTAAGGGGTAATTGTAGGTTATTTTCTGGTGTGATGTTCAAGATATTCTAATACTGTTAGTAATAAAGTTATTTTTATTATACCATATCTCTATTTCTTCGTGCAATCGCTCCTTTCCTCACAGTCTTACAAATTAAAATAAAACATTGGGGTTTCTGCCAGAATCCTAGCCACTGTTGGGGTCTTGTCTGGGATCCTAATACAATCCAAGGCAGTGAGATTACTATGTGGATTGGGAAACCTGGCTCTATTCCTAAATAATTACTCCTAAAGCACCATATTTAACACTGAAAAAGCCATTGACACAAATTGCACCAAAAATAGAGATTTTGACCTAGAAATTTGTCTAGAAACATTTACACGCATGGAAAATGTAACATTTGCAAAGTGTGGGCCAGAGGCAAAATAGATGGCAATTATCCCAGAGGAAGCTTCGCAATTTTGTAGGTCCTGGAAATTAAGGTGTGGAGGGGCTGGGAGGGAGGCGAGCAAGAGAGCTGTGTTCACAACCCATTAATAGGTCACATTAACACTGTGGAGCCAGGATGAACACTCATGCTTTCTCTTGTTACCATATAAATATGACTTTCAAAACACATGTTTTACTATTTTGGTGACAGCCTTCAGCTGTCCCTATAAAGACTACTGGATAAGCCTCAGTAGGAAACACACTGAACATCGCAGTTAAGGGTTTTTGTGTCACTGTATTAACTAACAATGTGTAAGGGGTAATTACAAGTTACTTTTGTGTGTGATGTTAAGATATTTTAATACTGTGTTAGTAATAAAGTTTGCTTTCATATACCAGGTCCCTATTTGAAATCACTCCTGGGGCAAGGCATCCTTTCCTCACAGTCTTACAAAATTAAAATAAAATATTGGGGTTTCTGTCCAGTATCCACGTCAATGGTGGTGTCTGGTCCCAGATCATAATACTCCCTTCTCCTGTTCTCCACTCAGAAAATGGGCAGAACAAAAAGTAATTCCTCCATCTTTATGTCAGTCCCTTTCAACACATATTGTAAACAGTACATACTGTAAACAGTCATGCCATGGCAGGCATTAGAATTTAAGTATCAGAGATAGGAAAAAGAAAGGCAGTCCAAAGTGATTGACTGCAATAAGGGAAGTTTGCAGATTGACATGGAGGTCTGGCAAACCACCAACATGCCTCATCCATTGCAATAATGTTTTAAATCAACTGATCCTTCTTTTTCCAAAAACCCCTTGATTTTTCTACAAACCTCATTCATTTCTTCTTTCATGGTACAGTAATGCAAATTTGCCTCCAGTTTTTCTCCATGTTGATCTGCTTTTGCACTCCACTGGATGCTCTGACCCTCTAGAACTTCAAGTTTCTGCTGAAGAGAGTCCACTGAAGCTTCAATGAATTTCTACCCAAAAGAAAGTCATCAGAGGTTAAACAGGCTAGCGAATTTAGTAATTTGTGTCAATGGAAAGATTTCTGCACAATCTAAATTTAACTTACGGACTGCTGTGTAATGGAGATTATATCCGTTGCTAATGTAAGAGACAATTTATACAAATGGCGCACATGTATCTCCTTTTCTTTGTGGTGACTAAGTTGTATCTTTGCTTGACTGCTGGTGTCTGACATTCTTAACAGTTCTGGATATTGCAGCTCTCCGGTCTTCATCATCTCCTCAAGCTGAAATGAAACCCATTAAATTACAACTGATAATAAAAATTACTGCAACAACAGCAACTTTTATTTATATGGGGCTTTATTTAAAAAAAAGTATTCACATTTTTCAATTTTATACACAAACAGTAAAACAGTATTACAATTTTTAAAAAACGTGGAGCCCTCATCCACCCCCCCCCCCCCCACCCCTGTACAAAACATCTCCCTGCAGAAACCCCATCACCCACTCCCCTCCCTCCTCATTCCCTAACAGCTAACAGTGACCTGCTTTTTATTCCCGCCAGCAATGCTTGACGCCACCTTTAGAAAATAGAGACAGGACTGGGAGACACTAGTAGTCAGGGACTTTTACATAGGGGACAGACTCACGACCTTGGATGATCTAATGGAAGATCTGGAGCTACTGACAGGACTGGAACTCCGGCACCTTTAAATTAACACTTTCTCCGCAAGGAGGCGGCAAGGTACCCTAGGGCCCAAGAGACAAGTTACTGGAAGAACTAATAAACATGGACTGTAAAGAGAGGGGTGGGGGGGAACTGTGTGGACATCTATGGACGGTTGCTGGAAAGGGCAAGAGCACCACTGGATGGAGCCAGGCAAAAATGAGAGGACGACCTTTGGGTGGAAGTAGGTTGGGGATTCTGGGGTGAAGCACCAACTCCATCTCCTCCTGCACTAGGCTAAGCCTCATGCAGTTTAAAGTGGTGCACAGAATGCACCTGACCAGAACCCGAATGAACAGGTTCTTCCCGTAGGTGGAGGATAAATGTGAACGGCGCCAGGGAAGCTCAGCCAACCACGTCCACATGTTCGGAGCCTGCTCCAGACTTGTCGGGTTCTGGACAGTCTTTTTCAAGGCGATGTCCAAGGTTGTGGGGGAGAGGGTGGGAATCTTTGGGGTATCAGAACAGCCAGAACTACATGTGGGGAAGAAGGCCGACGGCCTGGCTTTTGCATCCCTAATCACACGCTGGAGAATCCTGCTCGGCTGGCAATCAGCAGCACCACCCACAGCTGCAAACTGGCTGGAAGACCTATCGGAATTTCTCCACCTCGAGAAGATAAAGTACACCATCCGAGGGTCGGACAAGGGCTTCCACAAAGCATAGGGGCTATATATCAGCCTGTTCCAAGACCTGTTTGAAGCCAACAGTGACTAGGCAAAGAGGTGGTGGGGGAGGAGGGATGGCAGAAAACAAATAAGAACACACACAATGGAGAGGAGCAGAAGGGGAGGGGAGATGAAGTGAAGAGGGAACCCAAGGGAGTCACAGAGTGAAACAAGGGGAGAAAGGAAGGAGGGGTGGTGCAGGAAGCCCCCCCCCACCCCCCACCCCCCCCCCCCCGCTGGACCCTGCAAGGACAACAACTAAAACCGCAGCAGAACGTAGGGGAGCACAGTGTCTGACACCCAGGGTGAAAGGTGGTATTAGGGAAAAAACAGACAGTCAACGGGCATAAGGGAGGGAGGGGTGATGGTCAGCAGATGGAGAGAGTATATGTAAACATTTGTAAATAAGAGACATCACGACATGTAAATACCAGGTGAACTATATGTTAAGTTGTTATTCTGTAAAAACTGAAAATGCCAATAAAAATATTTTAAAAAGAAAGTACAGAATAAACAGCTGCCATCTCCAGTACAACCCCTCAATTGCCCTCCTCACGGTGCACTTAACTTTCTCGAGTCATAAGAACTTGATAAGATTCCCCTGCCACAACGAGGCACTGGGTGGAGAGGTTGACCTACACCCAGCAGCACCCACCTTCGAGCAATCAGTGAGGCGAAGGCCAGGACATCAATTCCCACCCCCGTCTGCAGCTCTGTCTGGTCCAACACCCCAAATATGGGCCCCCTAGGTACAGGGCTCAGTTCAATTTGTAGAATTACTGACATGGTGCTGAAGAAGGAGACCCCCATGAGCTTAGGGAGCGACCAGAACATGTGAACATGATTAGCCGGGCCCCTCCCATACCACTCACACTTATCCTCCACCTCCTCAAACAGCTTGCTCATCCTGAATTTGGTCAGGGGGGCCCTAAGCACTACCTTCAACCGTATCAACCCTAACCTCGCACATGATGACATTGCATTCACCCCATTCCTCCAGCTCAGACCCCAACTCCTCCTCCCACTTAGCCTTACCCCATCCACCGACACTGCCTCTTCCACCATAATCCTACCATAAATCTCCTATGTACTTCCCTCCTCCATTCCGGCCAGCGACAAAACCCTCTCCAACAACAAGGACAGAACACCACAGGGAATGTTGGGGAAACCTCTTTGGTGAAGTTGGGAACCTGCAGGTACCTAAAAACATCAGCATGTGAAAGCCCAAATTTCTCCGACAACTCCTCCAGGCTCGTAAATCGCCCCTCCAAAAACAAGTCTCTCATCCCTCCCACCTCCTTCCCCTCCACCCCCTAAACCTGCCATCCAGCCTCGCCGGCTCAAACGGTGTGGTAGTATGTATTGGGGGTCATGTGGGACTGGAAGCCCTAATGTCTTTGGCTGACAGACCCCGGGTCCTGGTTGGCCGTTGACCTCTAGCTCCGCCCTGAAGGCGGAGTATAAGAAGCCGGTGTCTTCCCCCGCAGGCCAGTTTACTATCGAGCTGCGGGGGAACAGACACGCTTAATAAATTGTAGCCCACAAAGCCTCATCGACTTCACTCTATTCGTCTCACGGAGTCTTTGTGCGCTACAAACGGATGGTTCACACAAATCAGCACCAGCTTCGATACTGCCCCCAATATAAAGTGCTGCTGAACTTGTTTCCATATGTTCAATGTGGAGACCACTATTCGCTGCAGTGTGCCAGGCCCGCTCAATCGCCGCTATTGTCCCTGCACCCCCTGCGTGTGGCCAGTGGGTGCCGCCATCTTACTCGCCTCAGACCACGTGCGGCCAGTGGGTGCCGCCATCTTGCTCCCCTCACAACACGTGCGGCCCGTGCGTGCCGCCATCTTGCTTGCCTCACAACCAATGGGCGGAGCCATCTTGCCTGCCCCAGGACACGTGCAGACCGAGGGCGCCGCCATCTTGCCTGCCTCAGGACGCGCGCGGCCCGTGGACGCCGCCATCTTGCCCGCCTCAGAACCCCTGCCTGTTGGGCAACTCATCGGGCTGCTCATCGCCTGCAACCACAGGCGACCAGCCGCGTCTCGCTTCTGTCACGATCGACCAGTCCCAACTGCACAACCTCGCGACCGCGTCGACAAAGGTGAAGGTCGACGGGCATGAGATATCCTGCCTTCTGGACTCCGGGAGCACTGAGAGCTTCATCCACCCCGATAGGGTAAGGCGCTGCTCCCTCGCGGTACACCCCATTAACCAAAGAATCTCCCTGGCCTCCGGATCCCACTCTGTGGCGATCCGGGGGTACTGCATCGCCACCCTCACCATCCAGGGCGTAGAGTTCAGCGGCTTCCGGCTCTATGTCCTCCCCAACCTCTGCGCTGCCTTGCTACTCGGCCTGGACTTCCAGTGCAACCTCCAGAGCCTAACCCTGAAATTCAGCAGGCCCCTACCACCCCTTAATGTATGCGGCCTCACGACCCTTAAGGTCGACCCGCCTTCTCTGTTTGCAAACCTCACCCCGGATTGCAAACCCGTTGCCACCAGGAACAGACGATACAGCGCCCAGGACAGGACCTTCATCAGGTCTGAGGTCCAGCGGCTGCTGCAGGAAAGTATCATCGAGGCCAGCAACAGCCCCTGGAGTGGCCAAGTGGTAGTGGTGAAAACGGGGGAGAAAAACAAGATGGTCGTTGACTACAGTCAGACCATCAATCGGTACACGCAGCTCGACGCGTACCCCCTCCCACGCATATCTGATATGGTCAATCAGCTTGCACAGTACCGGGTCTTCTCGACAGTGGACCCGAAATCTGCCTACCACCAGCTCCCCATTCGCAAGGCGGACCGCCCGTACACCGCGTTTGAAGCGGACGGCCGCCTTTACCATTTTCTTAGGATTCCTTTCAGCGTCACCAACGGGGTCTCAGTCTTCCAACGGGAGATGGGCCGAATGGTTGACCGATACAGACTGCGGGCCACTTTCCTATATCTGGATAACGTCACCATCTGCGGCCACGACCAGCAGGACCACGACGCTAATCTTTCCAAATTTCTCCACACCACCAAACTCCTCAACCTAACCTACCACAAGGAGAAGTGTGTGTTCAGCACGAACCGATTAGCCATCCTCGACTATGTGGTTCAGAACGGAGTTCTGGGGCCCGACCCCGATCGCATGCACCCCCTCATGGATCACCCCCTTCCCCACTGCCCCAAAGCCCTCAAACGATGCCTGGGGTTCTTTTCGTACTACGCCCAGTGGGTCCCAAACTATGTGGACAAGGCCCGCCCACTCATCCACTCCACCGGTTTCCCACTGATGCACGAGGCTCACCAGGCCTTCAACCGTATCAAGGCCGACATCGCCAAGGCCGCGATGCACGCGGTTGACGAGACGCTCCCCTTTTAAGTCGAGAGCGATGCATCAGACGTCGCTTTGGCCGCCACCCTTAACCAGGCAGGCAGGCCCGTGGCATTCTTTTCCTGCACCCTCCATGCCTCCGAAATTCGGCACTCCTCCGTCGAAAAGGAGGCCCAAGCCATCGTTGAAGCTGTGCGGCACTGGAAGCATTACCTGGCCGGCAGGAGATTCACTCTCCTCACTGACCAACAGTCGGTTGCCTTCATGTTTAACACACAGCGGGGTAAGATCAAAAATGATAAGATCTTGTGGTGGAGGATCGAGCTGTCCACCTTTAATTACGAGATTTTGTATCGCCCCGGTAAGCTCAACAAGCCCCCCGATGCCCTATCCCGAGGCACATGTGCTATCACCAGTCAGGGCTATCACCAGAGACTGCCAGGTCTGCGCAGAGTGTAAACCGCACGTCTACCGGCCAGACCGTGTGCGCCTGGTGAATGCCTCCCGCCCCTTTGAACGCCTCAGCGTGGACTTCAAAGGGACCCTCCCCTCCACCGACCGCAAACACGTAATTTCTCGATGTGGTCGACGAATATTCCAGATTCCCCTTCGCCATCCCATGACCCGATATGACGTATGCCACCGTCATCAAAGCCCTCAACACCATCTTCGCTCTGTTTGGTTTCCCCGCCTACGTCCACAGCGATGGAGCGGAAGAATGGGACGGTCTGGAAGGCCGTCCAGCTGGCCCCACGGTCCAGAAATCTCCCAGCCTCCCGCTGGCAGGAAGTCCTCCCCGACGCACTTCACTCCATTTGGTCGCTCCTGTGCACGGTGACTAACGAAACCCCCCATGAACGTCTCTTTGCCTTCCCCAGGAAGTCCACCTCCTGGGTTTCGCTCCCAACGTGGCTGGCAGCTCCAGGACCCGTTCTCCTCCGCAAGCACGTGCGGCTCCACAAGGCGGACCCGTTGGTTGAGAGGGTACAGCTACTACACGCAAACCCGCAGTACGCCTACGTAGCGTATCCCGACGGCTGCTAAGACACAGTCTCCCTCAGGAACCTGGCACAAGCTGGGTCCCCACACACTCCCCTCCCTCTGGACCGGCACCACCCTCTCTTCCCCCAGCGCACCCCACCAGAGCCGCCGCTCCAGGACAATCCGTCCTCCCCTTGGTCCCATCCGGGGATGAAGAGGATGTCGGCACGCTTCCGGAGTCACCGACGACCGAGCTGATGCCGGACTCGCCACCAGCACTGCGGCGCTCTCAACGACGGATCAAGGCGCCCGACCGTCCAAATCTGTAACCTTCTCTGAGATGGTTATGACAACCTGTATGTAAATAGGTTTCCACCACCCCCACTGGACTCATTTTTAACAGGGGGTGAATGTGGTAGTCACCACTGTTGTATTATATTGTATATACTGCACTGCATACGAGAGTATGGGGGTAGATCCCTGCCTGCTGGCTCCGCCCAGTAGGCGGAGTATAAATGTGTGTGCTCTCCAAACTGCAGCCATTTCGGCAGCAGCTGTAGGAGGCCACACATCTGTGTAATAAAGCCTCGATTACTCTCTACTCTCGTCTCGTCGTAATTGATCAGTGTTCAGCTGAATACATCCCCAGAGCTGAATACTTCCCCAGAGCAAGCGGCAGCGAGGATTTTGTGAGGGCCACGAAGAATCCAGCACGAGTTTTAAGGATACAAATTAATAACATTTATTTACAATAACATATATATATAACAGCAGCAGCAACTTCCCTTGCTGTACACTCCTTCCTGCTGGTTCCTAAACTGGCCAGCTTTATTTATACTAGGAGTTTACTAATGGTTTCTCCGCCCCCCTCATTGGGGAAGCTCATACTCCCACAGGATTGTGGGATTGTCATTAGTCCCCAGCCAATGGTAAGCAGGCAGGTTATAACATCCCTCCCCCCCAAAGTCCAAGGAATCCACCGAAGACCCTGGCGAAGGAGGGAATCGGACTCGTTTTGCCGCAGGCCGGACACCATTTGCACGCGGCGCAGGATCAGGCAGCGTGTAACGAGACGGAGACCGGCGCTTCCGTGATGAACGGCGCAACGGTTGTACATCCACGGCCCGTGGACCCGAGGATTCCTCCTCTGATGCATCCTGTGTCTCCATCTCGGAGTCAGAGTCTGCTGCCTCCGTCATGTCAGCGTCTCTATCTCCATTCGGTTCTGTAACGACCTGCGCAGGCTTCGAGTGAGGCACCAGTGGAAGATTGTGAGGACTACCTTTCCTTGTCTCTGGTCTCTGCGGCTGTAGAAATGAGCTCCGGGGGCGGGGAATCTTTTGAGGGGATAGTCTTCTGGACCGAACGTGGTCTACATGTTTGCGCTGGAGACGACCCTGGGCTTGCACCGGGTAAGATATAGGGCCCGTTTGGCGAAAGATTACACCAGGAACCCACTGGGCACCACCAGCAAAATTCCGAACGAACACTGGGTCACCAGGCGCAAACTGCCGAATCGGCCGATGCCGAGAAAATCCCTGTCCCTGCCGTTCTTGTGTGCGGCGTACTTTTGCGCCAATGTCCGGGAAAACCATACTAAGGCGGGTGCGAAGTCTCCGGCCCATTAGGAGTTCTGTGGGAGCTACCCCAGTCACCGCATGGGGGGTGGTCCGATACGTAAACAAAAAGCGAGCCGTCTCGTGTCCATTGATCCGGAAGGCTGCTTCGTTAGGCCTCTTTTGAATGTCTGCACTGCGCGCTCTGCCAACTCATTTGAAGCCGGGTGGTAAGGGGCAGTGCGGATATGGCGTATGCCGTTCATCTTCGTGAACCTCGCAAACTCCTCACTCGTGAATGGAGTATGGAGTGCCGTTATCCGTGACCAGCACCTCGGGAAGGCCATGCGTACTAAACGACAAACGCATCTTTTCAATTGTTGCGCAGGATGTTGTCCCCTGCATCTTATGCACCTCTAGCCATTTAGACTGGGCGTCAATTAATAGAAGGAACATGGATCCTTGAAAAGGGCCTGCGAAATCTGTATGCAAGCGTGCCCAAGGCCATTCCCAGTGATGTAGGGGCGCGGCCGGCGGAAGCTTCTGATGCTCCTGGCAAATGGAGCAGTTTTGGGGTACCTTCTCAATGTCGGTGTCAAGGCCTGGCCACCAGACATAACTCCGGGCCAACATTTTCATTTTGGTCACACCTGGATGCCCATTGTGCAAGTCTGTTAGTATCAGCTCCTGGTCTTTTTCCGGGACAATCACACGCGTCCCCCACAAGAGGATGCCGTCTTCCATGCTGAATTCTGACAGCTTGGAGGAAAATGCCCGCAACTCGCCTGGGAGCTGTCTATGCTGCCCACCATACAGGACTATGTGCCGAACCTTTGGCAGGACTGGCTCCGTCTGGGTCCACTCACGGATCTGTGATGCCGTGACAGGCAAGGTGTCCATAAAATTTAGGGTTGCAACCACCTCACCGGTCGTGGGGGTCGACATGGGGCCGGTCGATAAAGGCAATCGGCTCAGTGCGTCGGCATTTGCTATCTGCGTACCTGGTTTGTGCTCCAGAGAATACTCGTATGCAGCAAGCAACAAAGCCCAGCACTGGATCCGTGCGGAAGCAATGGGCGGTATTGGCTTAACCTCTCTGAAAAGTCCCAGCAGAGGCTTATGATCAGTCACGATAGTGAAATGGCGGCCATACACGTACTGGTGGAAGCATTTCACCGCAAAAGCCACTGCCAGGCCCTCCTTCTCGATCTGCGCGTACATTTTCTCCCCTGCAGTCAATGTGCGGGGGGCGAAAACTATCGGTCGCTTGGCCCCGTTCTCCATCTTGTGGGACAGGACGGCCCCAATACCATACGGGGATGCATCACATGTGACGAGCAAAGGCTTTCCAGGATCATAGTGGGTTAGTAACCCAGACGATGACAATTGATGCTTTACCCGCCGGAAAGCGGTTTCTTGCGGCTGACCCCAAACCCAGGTGTGATTTTTCTTTAGCAGAAGGTGCAAAGGGGCCAGCGTAGTTGCCAGATTGGGGAGGAACTTCCCGTAATAGTTTACGAGACCGAGAAAAGAATGAAGATGCAAAGTGTCAGTCGGGGCGGGGGCCTGTTGAATTGCACGCACCTTCTCTGCGATGGGGTGCAAACCTTCGCGGTCCACCCGATAACCTAGGTAGACTACTTCCTTTGCCTGAAATACGCACTTTGTGCGACGTAAACGGACTCCAGCCTCCGAAAGGCGTCTAAGGACAGCCTCCAGATTTTCCAAATGTTCCTGCTCCGACGTCCCTGTAATCAAAACGTCATCTAAGTAGACAGCAACACGTGGTAAACCTCTCAAAATGCCCTCCATAACACGTTGAAAAATTTCACAGGCAGAAGGTATTCCAAAGGGCAACCGTGTATATTCATACAGGCCCCGGTGTGTATTAATCGTTACATATGGTCGGGAGGCAGGGTCCAGCTCCAACTGCAGGTAGGCGTGGCTCATATCCAATTTTGTGAACGAGAGTCCACCTGCAAGCTTCGCGTAGAGATCCTCTATGCGAGGCATTGGATATCGGTCGAGTCAGGAAGCCGTATTCACTGTAAGTTTATAGTCGCCACACAAGCGAACTGTGGCATCTGGCTTCATTACAGATACAATTGGTGCTGCCCAGTCAGCAAAACGGACGGGCCTGGTAATACAAAACTCTCCAAACGAGTGAGCTCCCCTTCTACCTCCTCGAGCAAGGCGTAAGGCTCGGGCGCGCCCAGAAATAGCGCAGCGTGGCTCCTGGTTCGACTTGGATATGGGCTACGGCCCCTTTTATTTTCCCCAAACCAGGCTGGAATACATCTGGGTATCGTCCTAGCACCTCAGTCAACCCTTCAAAAACTGTTTGGAGGATGTGCTGCCATTGCAACCTCAAATGGCGCAACCAGTCCCGACCCAACATGTTGGGCCCATGGCCGCGCACCACGATAAGTGGGAAACGCCCCTCCTGGCGTCCATAAACAACAGGGGTCATTGTAGTTCCTGCAATGTCCAGTGGTTCCCCTGTGTAGGTGGCCAACCTGGCCTGTGAGTCGGTTAATGTAAGGGTCTGTACACCCTGCTTGATGCGGTCGAATGTACTCTGGGCGATCACGGAGACCGCTGCGCCAGTATCCAACTCCATCTCAAGAGGGTGGCCATTGACCCGTACTGTCACCTTAATGGGGGCCACACGGGGAGCTGCCACACAATGCAACTGCAGGCAGTCGTCCTCCGTCTCCACGTCCTCAGGAGTAGTCGCCGCAGGTTCATCCACATGGAAGGTACGGCCCCTGGGCTGGTCCCAGTTATGGTCCCTGGGCTGGTCCCAGTTTCGGTCGGAACGACGGCGCCTCAGGCGCCCCCAGGACCGCCATCCGCGACGGGGTCGGCGCCTACAAGTCTGACACGGACATGGCTCCTCATCCATTGGTTCTGGAGAAGGCTCCCTTCGGGGAGGAATGTTCGACGGCCACTGGCGTCGGTCCGGACGTTGCCTCGCCCAAGGTACCGCAGGATTGTGGGGGGACGTTTTCGGACAGAAGGGGTTGCGCCCCAAGGCATGCACTTCCATTCGCTGTAGCTCCTGCACTCCTTGTTCTGCGCTCTCTCGGGACAATACTATTTGAATGACCTGTTGAAAAGTCAATGTTGGCTCAGCTAACAACTTTCTCTGGGTGGCCGCATTGTTAATACCGCAAACCAAACGGTCGCGTAACATTTCTGACAAGGTCTCACCATTGTCACAGTACTCCGCAATCCTGCGTAGCCTGGATAGAAAATCGGCAAGGGATTCTCCAGGGGTCCTCTCAGCGGTATTAACCTGGTAACGCTGGACTATCGTGGACGGGGTTGGGTTAAAATGTTGCCCCACTATATTCACAAGTTCATCAAACGTTTTGGTGTCCGGCGCAGCTGGGTACATAAGGCTCCTAATCACCCCAAACGTATGCGGGCCGCAGGCGGTGAGCAATATGACCACCTGGCGCTCGTTTTCGGTGATATTGTTTGCCCGGAAATAGTAACGCATCCGTTGTGTGCACTGGTTCCAGCTTTCCAGCGCAGCATCAAAAACATCCAAACGTCCGTACAGAGGCATGGTTTAATAGAAAACAACTTCCAACCTGTAGCCAACAAAAATCCAGGGAGGTGGCTTCAGCAGTGTAGACAGCTATTCACTTTAACCTTCGTCGCCAGTTTTGTGAGGGCCACGAAGAATCCAGCACGAATTTTAAGGATACAAAGTAATAAGATTTATTTACAATAACATATATATATAACAGCAGCAGTAACTTCCCTTGCTGCACACTCCTTCCTGCTGGTTCCTAAACTGGCCAGCTTTATTTATACTAGGAGTTTACTAATGGTTTCTCCGCCCCCTTCATTGGGGAAGCTCATACTCCCACAGGATTGTGGGATTGTCATTAGTCCCCAGCCAATGGTAAGCAGGCAGGTTATAACAGAGAGCATCACTAGCGGCCTTCACCTCGACCCCTTACATGACTCCGACTCCATCCGACCCATACAGCCTCAAGATTTATCTGGCGCTTTTAATATAATAAAATGTACCAGGCACTTCACTGGTGCATTCTAAAACAAAATACAACACCGAGCCACATAAGGAGATACTAGGGTAGTTAACCAAAAATTTGGATTTTGAGGAGCATCTTAAGGGAGGAAAGAAGCAGAGAGGTGAAAAGAAGGAATACCAGAGGTTAGGTGGATAGATGGAAGCACAGTCCCCATGGACCAGCAGTAAAAATAAGTGATGCTCAAGACTAGCACAATTATCTTGATGTTTGTGTACCTGGACGAAACGACTGAGATAAAGAGCAGAGAGGCCACAGAGGGGTTTGAAAACAAGGATGAGAATTTTTTAATTGAGGCATTTATTTGCGGGCCATTGTAGGTTAGTGAGCACAGGATGAATGAATGGACTTGATGCAAATTGGGATATGGGCAGCAGAGGTTTAGATGATGTCATATGTACAAGGGTAGATTTTGAAAGGCTAGCAAGGAGGAACATTAGTATTAATACTTTGGAAACATGGAAAATCTGATGTAAAATTAAATCCTTGAATGAAGTCAAATTAAGGCCAATGTTTTAAATTCTGAAATAATGCATTTGGCACGATTTTCCCACAGCGTTGTGCCCGGCGCCAATCCTTTACGTCGGGTGCACAGTGAGATGCACTGTTGTCGGGGGGGTGAACTCGGGAGAGCTCGTGACCACCATCATCACCGTGTTGGAAGGCTCCGGATCAGCCTCCAGGCGTCCCTCCTCCTAACCGTAAGGCTTACCTCGTGACGGAGGGCAACTGGACTGAGCTCCGGTTGCCCCTGCGTCTTCTAGCTCTGTCAGTCTTGGTGACTCCCCAATGGCTTCACCATGGTGTCGATATCCTCGACGATGCCCCGTGTGAGTGGGCTATTGCTGTGCAATGCCTCGCCAATGTCCACCTGCGTCAAGGACATGTCCACCAATGACTCAAACATGCTGTCGAGGCAGTCAGTCATGGCCATCACTGACTGAGCAAAGCCTTGGACACCACGACTCATGGCGCTGACCTCGTGCTCCAGGCTTTCCACTGCAGTCGGCACACTAGCAGTGTTGGCCTAGGTGCCACACATTGCTGCCGCAATTTCCTGCACCCATAGCCTTTGGGACTCCTCCAATCAGCTATGGACCCTTGGAGTGTTGCTGACATCCCTCTTTGAATGTCATGGCCACACCCTATTAACTTTATGAGCTCCAGGATCGCCTGGTCCAGAGGCTCAGCATCCGACTGAGACTCAGCTAGGTCCTGGGATCTAGCAGACCTCCGACTGTTGCCACCCCTGGATGTATCTGCCTCCACCTGATGTGCATCTTCAACTGTACGGTGCTCATCAGATCGTGTCCCAGAACCGTGTCCTTTACTTTCGCCCACCGAGATGTGTGTTTCTGCACTGGTGGAGGGTGGGGATGGCACTATTCTGGAAAACTGACCCATTTGATCCGAAGGTTGAAAGTTGGGCCTATATGTAGAAATACTTCAATATTTTTTTTAATGCCAATAAAATCATGGCAGAAGGCAAGCAAATATTTACATTACTCACATTTTGCGGTCCACAGACATCTAACCTCATGAGAAGCCCAAGATATCTGGAGGCTCCAGACACCAGGTTTTTTGATCAATTAGTGAGAGACCACTACAATCCTTGGCCCTACATTATTATGCAATGCTCTATTCAACCATTAGGGGTCCTGGATAAACAGCACCAGCTTTTGTAACCAGAGACATTGTGAATTTGATCTGTTTCTCAGTGATATGTTGTGTGGCCGTTTGGTCTGTGGTATTAGTAACTTGAACATTCAGAAGAAGTTGCTGGCAGAAACCAGAATATCCTTAAGCAAAGTGGTTGAGTTGGTTCAAACAACTGAAAGCGTTTTTGAACTACAGGATGTGCAAAGCGAGGTAGAACGGGGGAACGGTAGTTCTCGAAGTACCTGGGGCTGGATTCTCCGCTCCACCGCGCCACATTTCTGCCTCGACCCGCCGGCGGGATTCTCCGTTATGCCGACTGGTCAATGGGGTTTCCCCATGCTGTCTGGAAACCCCTGGGCGCCAGCAGAATGGAGCATCCACCGGCAGAGAATCCCGCCCCTGGTGTGAGGGCGCAGCAGAGCCTGAGAAAAGGAAGAGTGATGGTCAGTCAAGTGTTTAGAGGCTTATTATCATTGTCGGGGAAACCATCCCCAAGACAGGTGCAAATGTAAGGAATTCATTTGTTTCAGATGAAATAGAAAAGGCCATATATGCAAGTCAAATGCAGAGTCAGACAGGTTGTGCCTTGTACCCAAAAAGAAACTTCGGCAAACCCAGTGAACAAGCTTGAGGATGACCCGGAAAAGACGTCCGAAGTCTATAAGCTTAACATAGTGATCACACAATGACCTGTCCATGAACGAGTGGAGGTCCACTGCTGTGAGAAAGCCTTGATGGTCACACAAGTACAGTCAATGCCTCGCTGCACTTGGGGAAATCCAGGCTACGGCCCTGAAGCCGCTTTTCCTCTTGGCCTGATATGTTGTGAACTTGATATACTGACCAGCCTGATGATGCATGGCAACTGTGACCTCCTTTATGTAGCAATGGACTGCTAGCTGAAAGATGCCACATTGACCTTCAGATGATCCCTGGAATGATCTGCTGAAATAGAAGTTGAGTACCAATGTCCATTACGAGAACAGGCATTCTGTGGCCACCACTTTCCAGTGGTCTCAACATCTATTCCAGTTTCAACATAACTCCACCATCATCGCCTTAAAAAGGTACAGTCTTCATAGGCACTGCTGCTTGGACATTTCAATGAAGTTAAGCCTTCTGTCGGTATACCCTTTGAGCTAAATGTGCCTTCTCCAACTTGGCTGCACTTATTGCCCATGCACCCTACTTGTTCACCTCCATTTGCTTCCTATAGCCCTGGAGCTCCCCTGGCTATTGCACTGTTGCAGAGTGCGGCTGCATGCCCACCTCTGGGCCACTCACCTTCTCAATGGACGGGTTAGAATCTGAAAACTCTAACCCCATCGCCAGCCGATGCCTCCACTGCCTTGAGGCTTCCAGTGACCCTTCCATCAATCCGGAAAGCCTGGCTTGGTTGAGGATTCACGCTGCCAACACATTCACATTCCCTCTATTTATTCTCCCAACCCTCTGGTGCTACAAGCTTGCCTCGTTCCTCTGACCTTGTTTCCTTTGAACCCCAGGTAAGATTGAAATACTTGGTAAAACGCCATGTAATTGGCTGCTTTATTATGTTAGTGCCTTCCTGCCTTCTTTCAGTCTGCCATTGATCTACCACATTGACCGCCTTTGGAAAAATGGGCCGATGGTTGGAAGAGGTTGGCTATTTTATGGTCATCATTCTGACTACCCCCACCGTCCACTCCCCCCCCCCCCCCCCCATTGTACTGATAGGGTGAAATCACAGGTATAAGCACAGACTATCAGAATTGATAAAACATCATTCAGATGGTTCAGGGTGCAACAGTTGATATTGGTTGAGGTACACAATGCTGAGTGATCGTCCAGAGCTGCATGGGAGTGCAGATTCTATTGAACCTGCTTTAAAGCTGATGATGCACAATCACTTGAATTTTTCTGCATAAGTGTGGCAGCTGGTTTCTGTCAGTCCTTGGAATGTAATACCCTGTACGCTATGCCAGCTGTCTTAAGTGACATCATGCAAGAATGGTTGTCTGGATTGCATTCCATAGATGACATTGCAAAGTTCTTCTAAAATCAGAAGGTCAAATGAGAGTGTGCCTATCAGCAGTGGCATGAGTGCAGTATCATGGTGGCAGCTAATTGGCACTTATGTCAATCGCTGATCCATAGCATCACTTAGTCCTGCAAAAAAGGAAACAGGCATTCCTTAATGTAATAAGATCAAAGCAACTCCAATATGGTTGCAAAGTGGCGTTTTGTAAATACAATTTTGTAGTCAATAGAACTTCCCAGCTCTTTCAGCAGCCACAAGTGAGTGGCATATTCTCGATCAGAAAAGGTGTGAATTTTGCAGTCATTGGTGAAGCAATGGAACTCCCTGATCTTGAAGACAGCCTTGCGAACAAACTTTATTTAATTGGGATAGAGCTGTAGCGATGTTGTCAATCTGTCCAAGCAGTTAATCATTTTCAAGGATTCGCAGACAGGAATTGGAAAGCAAAAAACAAAATCACTTTTTTAAAACTTTACATACGAAAAAAATAAATATTAGGACATAAACGTGGGGTATATGTAGAAGCGGAAATATCATGAAAATAAGCCCTGGAAAAAAATGAGAAATTTTCTTTTAAAAGTCAAGTAATTAGCTGAGGCACAAGGCGGAGAAGCCGACCTCCACCCCAACAGGACCCACCTTTGGGCGATCAGCGAGGCGAAGGCTAAGACATCTGCCTCCGCATCCGCCTCCAACCCCGGCTGATCCAACACCCCGAATATGGCTTCTAGGGGGCCTGGTTCGAGTCTCACGTGCACCGCCTTTGAGATTACCCTAAAGACCTCTCTCCAATATTGGACAGGACCAAAACATATGAACGTGATTTGCGGGCCCCACACCACAAAACAGTCGCTTTTGTCCAAATTTAGCTTATACCCCGAAAAAGACCCAAACACTCGAAGCAGTTCCAGTGTACCACCCATAGACGCACTCCGTTCTGACACATACAATAGCAAATTGCCTGCGTACAAAGATGCCCTAAGCTCCACCTTCCCCCGAACTATCCCCCTTCACACCCCCAAACTCCTCAACGTGATGGTCAAAGGCTCAATCACAAGCGCAAACAACAGGGGGAACATAGGACATCCGTGCCTGGTCCCTCGGTGCAGAGCAAAATACTCAGAATTTATACTATTCGTGCGGATGCTCACCCTCGGCTCCATGCAAAGTAATCGTTTAAAAAATATATATTTTTATTCAAATTTTTACATATTTTCAACAAACCCCCCCCTTACAGAAATAAGAAAAAACAAAGAACACATCAATAAACATCTTATAGCTATGTCACGTATTCCCCCAATATACAAGCCCCCCATTAAACGATAATAAACACAGTAGTAAACACAAAGTACCCCCCCCCGCCCCCCCCACCCCCTGGGTTGCTGCTGCTGCTGTCCACCTCCTAACGCTCCGCTAGAAAGCCTAGGGATGGTTGCCACCACCTGAAGAACCCTTGCACAGATCCTCTTAAGGCAAATTTTACCCTCTCCAATTGAATGAACCCTGCCATGTCGCTGATCCAGGCTTCCACAGTTGGGGGCCTCGCAACCTTCCACTGTGGCAGAATCCTCCACGATGCAAAGGCCAGAATACTGGCCTCTTTCGCCTCCTGCACTCCCGGCTCGTCCGATACCTCAAATAGCGCGAGCCACCAACTCGGCTTAACCGGGTGTTTACCACCTTAGACACCGTCCTCGCAATGCCCCTCCAGAACCCATCCAGCGCTGGGCACGCCCAGAACATGTGGGCGTGATTTGCTGGGCTGCCCGAACACCTCACACACCTGTCCTCTACTCCAAAAAACCGACTCAGCCTTGCCCAGTCATGTGCGCCCTGTGAGAACCTTAAATTGTATCAGGCTAAGCCTGGTGCAAGAGGAGGAAGAATTAACCCTACCCAGGGCATCCGCCCACGTACCCTCGTCTATCTCCTCCCCCAGCTCCTCCTCCCATTTACCTTTCAGCTCCTCCACCGAGGCCTCCTCCTCCTCCTGCATCTCCTGGTAGATCGCCGAGGCCCCGCCTTCTCCAACCGACACCCCCGAGAGCACCCTATCCTGGATCCTACGTGCTGGCAGCACCAGGAATTCCCTCACCTGCCGTCTTACAAATGCCCTTACCTGAATGTACCTGAAGGCATTTCCAGGGGGGAGCTCAAATGTTTCCTCCAACGCCCCAAGGCTCGCAAATGTCCCATCTATAAACAGGTCCCCCATCCTTCTAATACCTGCCCTGTGCCAGCTCAGGAACCCCCCATCCATTCTCCCCGGGATAAACCGATGGTTCTCTCGGATCGGGGACCACACCGAAGCCTCTGCCTCCCCCCTGTGGTGTCTCCACTGCCCCCAAATTTTGAGGGTCGCCGCCACCACTGGACTCGTGGTGTACCTTGTCGGCGGGAGCGGTAGCGGTGCCGTCACCAGCGCTCTCAGGCTCGTGCCCACACAGGACGCCATCTCCAGCCTCTTCCACACTGCCCTCTCCCCCTCCATTACCCACTTGCATATCATCGACACATTGGCAGCCCAGTAGTACCCACATAGATTAGGCAGCGCCAGCCCTCCTCTGTCCCTGCTCCATTCCAGAAACACCCTTCCCACCCTCGGGGTCTTTTTCGCCCATATAAACCCCATGATGCTCCTGCTGACCCTTAGGGATCAGGATGGGGAGACACTGGAATATAAAAAGGAACCTCGGGAGCACCGTTATCTTCACCGACTGTACCCTACCCGCCAGGGAGAGCGGCAGCATATCCCACCTTTTAAACTCCTCCTCCATCTGCTCCGCCAGCCTCGTCAAGTTGAGCTTGTGTAAGGCCCCCCAGCTCCTGGCGACCTGGATCCCTAGGTACCGAAAACTCCTTTCCGCCACTTCAGTGGAAGCTCGTCTATCCCCCTTCCCTGGTCCCCTGGGTGTATGACGAATAGCTCACTTCCCCATGTTGAGCTTATACCCGGAAAAGTCTCCAAACTCCCTGAGAATCCGCATCACCTCCGGCATCCCCCCCACCGGGTCCGCCACATACAGTAACAGGTCGTCGGCATACAACAAAACCTGGTGTTCCTCCCCCCCCCCCCCCCCGCACCAGCCCCCTCCAGTTCCTGGACTCCTTCAAAGCCATTGCCAAAGGCTCAATTGCCAACGCAAATAGCAGGGGGGATAGGGGGCACCCCTGACTCATCCCCCGGTACAACCGATAGTATTCCAACCTCCTCCGATTCGTGGCCACGCTCGCCACCGGGGATTCGTACAGTCACCTAACCCAACCAATGAACCCTCCCTGAACCCGAACCTCCTCAACACTTCCCACAGGTACCCCCACTCCACCCTATCGAAGGCCTTCTCCACATCCATAGCCGCCACTATCTCCGCTTCCCCCTCCACTGCAGGCATCATGATTACATTTAGGAGCCTCCGCACATTGGTATTTACCTGCCTTCCCTTCACGAAACCCGTCTGGTCCTCGTGGATCACCCCCGGGACACAGTCCTCAATTCTGGTAGCCAACACCTTCGTTAACAGTTTCAAATCCACGTTGAGGAGCGAGATTGGCCTATACGACCCACACTGTAAAGGGTCCTCGTCCCGCTTCAAGATCAGCACGATCCGCGCCCTGGACATCGTCGGGGGTAGGACCCCCCACTCCCTCGCCTCATTGAAAGTCCTCACTAGTAGTGGGCCCAGCAGGTCCATATACTTCCTGGAAAATTCCACCGGGAACCCATCTGGCCCCGGTACCTTCCCCGCCTGCATACTCCCCAGCCCCTTAGTCAGCTCCTCCAGCCCTACCGGTGCCCCAAGCCCCGCCACCAGCCCCTCCTCTACCCTCAGGAACCACAGCCGGTCCAGAAAACGACACATCCCCCCCTCCTCCGTCGGGGGCTCAGACCTATACAGCGCCTCATAGAAGTCTCTAAATACCCCATTTATTCCCACCACACTCCGCACCGTGTTCCCCCCTTTATCCCTAACCCCCCCAATCTCCCTCACTGCCTCCCGCTTCCGAAGCTGGTGTGCCAGCATCTGGCTAGCCTTCTCCCCACAGTCATACACCGCCCCTTGCACCTTCCTCCACTGCACCTCCGCCTTCTTGGTAGTCAACAGGTCGAAACTGGCCTGGAGGCTTCGTCGCTCCTTGAGTAGTCCCTCCTCGGGGACCTCTGCATACCTCCTATCTACCCTTAAAATCTCCCCCACCAACCTCTCCCTCCCTCTCCTTTCCCTCCTTGTGGACCCTAGTGGAGCTCTCCCCTAATCACCGCCTTTAGCGCCTCCCAGACGACCCCTACCTGCACCTCCCCATTATCATTCACCTCTCGGTATCTTTCAATGCACCCCCGGATCCACCCGCTCACCTCCTCATCCACCAGCAAACCCACCTCCAGGCGCCACAACGGCGCTGGTCCCTCTCCTCCCCTAGCTCGAGCTCCACCCAGTGCGGGGCATGGTCTGAGATGGCTATGGCCGAATACTCCGTGTCCTCCACCCTCGGGATCAGCGCCCTGCTCAAAACGAAGTCGTCAAACCGGGAGTAGGCTTTATGGACGTGGGAAAAGACAGAGAATTCCCTGGCCCCCGGCCTAACAAACCTCCATGGGTCCACTCCTCCCATCTGGTCCATAAACCCCCTCAACACCTAGGCCGCCGCCGGCCTCTTACCCGTCCTGGACCTAATGCTGGATCCAATACCGTATTAAAGTCCCCCCCCCCCCATTATCAAGCTCCCTGCCTCCAGGTCCGGAATCCGGCCCAACATGCGTCGCATAAATCCGACATCGTCCCAATTCGGGGCATATACATTCACCAAGACCACCTGCACCCCCTGCAGCTTCCCACTCACCATCACGTACCTACGTTCATTGTCTGCCACGATGTTCAGCGCCACAAACGACACCCGCTTCCCCACCAAAATCACCACCCCTCGATTCTTTGTGTATCCAACCTGAATGGAAAACCTGCCCTACCCACCCCTTCCTCAGCCTAACCTGGTCTGCCACCCTCAAATGCGTCTCCTGGAGCATGACCACATCTGCCTTCAGTCCCTTCAGGTGCGCAAACACACAGGCCCTCTTGACCGGCCCGTTCAGGCCTCTCACATTCCAAGCCCACCCGCCCCCCCCCCGCTGATTAGCCATCTTCCTTTCCAGGCCAGCCACATGCCCGTGCCTCACGCACTCTCTGTTTCCCCCAGCAGCAGACCCCTGCCCCGACTCTCTCTTCAGGCTCCAGCTCCCCTTTGGCCAATGCAGCAGCAACCCAGTTTCCTCACCCCCCCCCCCTCCCCCAGCTAGGTCCCCCCTAGGTGCGATGCTCCCCCCATAACACTCCCCTAAGTCAGCTGACTCCTGCTGACCCCGGCTGCTCCCGCCACTCCATCGACCCCCCCAGTGTGAGAATCTCCCCCCCCCACCTCCTGTCCATCAGCGAGCGCTCCTCTCCAGCACCACCCCTCCTCCCCGACCACGACCCTTCCCTAGCGCAGGAAAAAAGCCTGTGCTTTCCACCAAGCCTGCCCCGCCCCCTCTGGCGCAGCTCCCTTTCGTGGCCTGATCCCAGCTCCCCCACCTCGGGCCTCCCCTCCCCCGCAATGGGGCCCCCTCTTCCAACCACCGACACCCACACTCTCACCAAACCCCCACTACAAATCATTTCACCCTACCCCACCCAGCACCCAAAAAAGAAAAACTGTACCAAACAGAACAGAACATCCCCCCAAAACACAACAATCACATCAATCCCTTCTCGATATCCCCTCGCAACCGACCCTGAATCCGAGTCCAACGTTTCGGCCTGGATAAAGGTCCAAGCCTCCTCCGACGTCTCAAAGTAGTGGTGGCGGTCGTTGAAAGTGACCCACAGTCGCGCCGGCTGCAACATTCCAAATTTCACCCCCCTCCGATGCAGAACCGCCTTAGCCCGATTGTACCCGGCCCTTTTCTTGGCCACCGCTGCGCTCCAGTCCTGGTTTATCCTGACCACTGCATTCTCCCACCTGCTGCTCCACTCCTTCTTTGCCCACCTTAGGACACACTCCCTGTCCACAAAGCGGTGGAACCGCACCAGCACCGCCCGCAGCGGCTCGTTGGATTTCGGCCTCCACGCCAGGACTCGGTGGGTCCCCTCCAGCTCCAGGGGCCTCGGGAAGGCCCCCGCGCCCATCACGTGTTCAGCATCGTGACCACGTATGCTCCAACATCCGACCCCTCCACTCCTTCCGGGAGACCCAGAATCCGCAGGTTCTTCCTCCTCGACCGATTCTCCATGTCCTTGAACTTCTCTTGCTATTTCTTATGCATTGCCTCATGCGCCCCTACCTTCACCGCCAGGCCCAAGATCTCGTCCTCGTTCTCTGAGGCCAATTGCCGCACCTCCCGGATCGCCGCCCCTTGGGCCTTCTGGGTCTCGAGCAGCTTGTCTATCAAAGCCTTCATCGTCTCCAACAGCTCTGCCTTCAATTCCGTGAAGCAGCGCTGGAGAAACCCCTGCTGTTCCTGCGACCACTGCGCCCACGCTGCCTGGTCTCCACCCGCTGCCATCTTGGTTTTCCTCCCTCGCACTTTCCGCTGCTCCAAAACTACTTTTTTCACCGCTCCACTCCTGGTCCAATCTATACAGTGCTGGGGAAATGTTACTGTCACCTTCCCACACTGGGAACCGTCGATCAAATGCCGCTGGGGGCCCTAAAAAGATCCGAAAGTCCGTTTCTGGCGGGAGCTGCCGAACGTGCGACTTAGCTCCGCATAGCCGCAACCGGAAGTCCATGCAAAATAATCTTACTCACGCCACAAAACGCGGCACAATCCCAAACTGCTCCAAAACCCTCATCAAATACCCCCACTCTACCCGGTCAATCACCTTCTCGCCGTCCAACGCCACCACCACCTCAGTCTCCCTCCCCTCCGCCAGTGTCATAACTACATTCAATACCCTCCTAATGTTTGAAAAGAGCTGTCTCCCTTTTACAAACCCCGTCTGATCTTCCCTTATCAACTTCGGGAGACATTCCTCCAATCTACCCGCCAACACCTTTGCATCCACATTCAAGAGTGAGATGGGCGATACGACCAACACTCTGTCGGATCCTTATCCTTCTTTTCTTTAATACAGTTGGAGTACCCAATTATTTATTTATATTTTTCAAATAAGGGACAATTTAGCGTGGCCAATCCACCTAACCTGCACATCTTTGGGTTGTTGGGGTGAAACCCAACAGACACGGGGAGAATGTGCAAACTCCATACGGACAGTGACCCAAGGCTGGGAGTTGAACCCGGGTCCTCAGTGGCGCAGACCCAGTGCTAACCACTGCGCCACGTACCACCATTATCCTTATCCTTCTTGAGCAACAAGGAAATCAATGCCTGCCCCAAAGTCTGTGGCAACACCCCTATCCCTATCATCTTCAAGGCTTCCCATACCACAGCCCGTGAAACCTCCCCCGTACAATTAAACCCCATGTATTCCTCAATTACTTTCCCAATCTTATCACAAAACCCTTAGTCCCCCAATAACCCCACATCAAATCTCCACCCTGGCCTCTGCACTGTCCCCTTCTCCAACACCATGTCCACCCAATGCGGCGCATGATTCAATATCACAATTGCCGAATATTCCAACACCTTGACCCCGGCCAACAGCGTCTCCCCACCACAAAAACATCTTACCGTTTAAATAATAATCCATACTGCTGTTATTCCTCCCAACCTTTGGGGAGCCTGAAGAGGGAGGACCCCCAGGGACCCCATAGCGGGGTGTCCTCACTTGGGGGGGTGGGTCGTGTCCATGTGTGTGGGGAGTGACATTTCCCATGGGTGGTGGGGGGGGGGCGGGGGAGGGGGGGAACTCACAAGTTAACTTAGAGATTGGGGCACGTTTCAAAATGGCGACCCGATCTCAGAGTTCAGACCCCCAGTATTAGGGCAGGTGAGCCAAAGCTTGATCAGTGAGGTAGATCTTAAAGAGCATATTAAAGTAGAATGAGAGGTTGAGAGACAGGGAAGTGTAAGGAGGGAATTCCAGAACTTAGTTTCTTGGGCACGATTAAAAATTGGGGATGCGACTGGAGGAGCAGAGATTTAGCAGGGTTTTAGGGATGAGGGATGTTGGATAGAAAGGGAGGAGTGAGGCCAAAGAGCGATTTGAAAACAATGATGTAAATGTTAAGTTTAAGGCATCACTAAACCAAAAGTCAACGTAGGTCAGAAAGACATGAGTGATTAATCAATGGAATTTGGTGCAAATTAGGACACAGACAGCAGAGTTTTGGACGGATTCAGGTGTATGTAGGGTGGAAGATGGGAGAGTGGCTAGGATATTTTTGGACTACTCATGCCTAGAGGTAAGTTATGAATGAATGTTATCCATGTTGATATTGTTAAGCACCCAAATTATTAACGCTTTTTAATAATGTATTGCAAAATAAATTATAAAGCTGTTCTTGCCTAATCCAAGTAGCCCCTAAATGTCTGCTCAGTAAGGATCTTGCCTCACCCAAGTGCCTGTGCTCTGTTGAGTCATGGCAGTGGCCTTGGAATATCATTAGTTATGGAAATGCTGCACAATCCACATTTTTATATTCATTATTTTCCTTCAAAGTATTGCAGCACGCCTGATTACCGCAGAAAATAAACATCATGTGACCTCGGGGAAGGATGTACTCATGATATGGGTCAGGACTTTGCAATCAGTGGCGAAGCAACCACACCCAAAGAAGCTTCCCACAAGGGTCAAACGAGCTCTATGATATGGATTTCACATTCGCAACATTAATTTGAATCTGGCATCAGAGGGAATCTCAGGCCTCCGCCAATGATATCATCCAATACCATTTTACTGGAATTCTCACATACAGCAAGCCAGAGAATAAAATGCATTGATTACCCATTTTTATACATTTTACAGGGAGCAAAATAAAGATTGAGTCATTGAGTAAGAAATATCAGAAACAAACTTAAAAAAATATTTTTATCGTATTATAAAGACTCTGGGTGGGATTTCCCGCACCCACCCACAGCCTGTTTTGCGGCGGCCCACCATTGGACAGGGGCAGGATATTCTGGTCACACCCTCAGCCGCCGGGGAAATCTGTGGTGGAGGATCACCGTCGGTGAGACAGACCGGAAAATCCCATCCATTTACTATGGAAAAGCTTGGCACTACATAAATATAGAATTAGTTTTCCAGGGTCAGTGAAACTTTTCAGTGTACGTTATGAAATTAGTATGCCATTAAAACTCCAGTTACACCTTATTAAAAGGGCATCACCCTTTTTGGGGTTTCTAACAATGTTACCAGAGTGTAAGTTGGAAAGTTATCAATTTGGGGATTTCTAATTGATTGAAGTCTGTGGGGACTTCAACAATGTACCCATGGAGACGAATTGAATCAGTGACGGCAACTTAGGAATTTTTGTGTTCAATCATGTTGTGCAAGCTTCTGAAATTGCTCTTAGATTCAGAGGAGTAATGACAATGAATGCCAGCATTACAACTGCAAAATACGATCATGATATTCTGAAGATTAATAAAAGTAGGAATATCTTTGCACACAATCAGTAAAATATGATGGGGAGGCCAGTAATTGCATAATATGTTTGCTATTTTTGCTGCTGCAGGTTGTGATATTATGTAGAATGTCTAGTATATAAAGGGTTAATGTAATATTATAATTGACAACTAGATGGAGCTAGGAACAGACCTATAAAAAGGACCGACTCTCAGGCTTCTGGGAGAGAGTGTAGGAGAGAGCAGAGTACAGTTTAAGACAGAGTGCATGAGATAACTATTAGTATAATGTAGATTGCAGTTTAATAAATTATTACTTGCTATAGGAGTAAGTGATCGAGCTGAATATTAAGTCGTGTAATAAATGTTAACTTTGTTATTGAACTCAGCTTGTGTGGTCTTTGTGAATGCTACCACATCCATCCTGATATAAGAAACACAAAAAAAACACATGGTACCAGAAGTGTGTTCCTAGAAGCATGGCAGTTAGTTTAGAAAGTCAGATTAGCTTCAAAGAAGAAAAAAAGAACAATCACGCTACTGAACGGATCTTGAAGTCAGCACCACGTTACAGATCGTAAGATGGAAGGTCTACACAAGCCAGGACACTTTAAGACGACCAGTAAACTAAGTCTAAATTGGAAAAATTTCAAACAACAGATTGAAGTTTTTTTATCTGCCTCCGCGTTAGAATCAGCTTCTGATCATCGTAAAATTGCGCTTGTCCTAAATTTAGCTGGACGGCAGGCATTCAAATTATATAATTCGTTCGAGTTTGAAAACAGTGAGGATCAAAAAAATATGAGCTGGTCATTGCAAATTCGACATTCATTATAAAGCACAAGTGAAGAAACTTATGAGCGCAATGTGTTTTTAAAAAGGCTGCAGCTAGGAGAATTGATTGATTAATTTGTTAATAATCTCAGACTCAGAGCTCAGTCTTGTAATTTTTCATCCATGATGGATTCACTAATTCGTGATCAGATTGTTTTTGGTGTATATGATGAGCGGTTGCGTGAACTTTTACTTCGACGACCAATTCTGGCGTTAGATGAAGCAATTCATCTCTGCAAGGCTAGCGAATAAGCCACAAATCAATATGCAGAGTATAGGGCTCAGGAAAAGGGCGCAAATCCGGGAAATGTGGCCGATACCAATAACTCAGTGACGTAGTTTAGAAGACACTGAATGTGACCATTTTGAACATGACATAAGCAGAGTGATGACGTGTACGCGCTGTGGACATGCCCATTTTAGAAAAGATTGTCCTGCAAAAGGAAATAAATGCTCGCAATGCGGTAAACTAAATCATTTTGCCTCCCAATGTTGTTTTACATCAGCGAAACCAGTGAAAGACTCTAAAAAAATCATTCAACATATATAATTAAGTACAGAGTGTTACTTCAAATTCAGAATTATCTAAGTATACTCTGCAAGATACTTTTTTGGTGGATGCGATTACCAGGGAAAAGAAATTGGACACTGATGAAAAGAAAATACTTCAACAAACAGATCTAAACAAAGATTGGACTGTTACACTGAATGTTAGTGGTTCAGATGTTGCATTTAAGCTTGATGCAGGTGCGTATGCAAACTTCAGAACAGATGTGGATTTGAAACGAGTAAATAAGTTTCCAAAGATTCAAAAGTCCAAATGACATCTGACAGACTTCAATGGAAACACAATTGCAACAAGAGGTTCCTGCTGCCTCACAGTAAAGAACTGTAACATGTGCATACCATTAGAGTTTGAAATAGTTGATGTTTTGTTATACTCTTGTCGTAGCATAAGCTGCTTCCTTGATGTGCACTCTGACAAAGGAAGGTTCAGACTTGGAGATAGCTTTAACATGTTTATTAAACTATTAACAATTCTCCTACTTGGATTCGACGCTACTGTTAATCCTTCTATAGCTACTCCGGCTGACTAACCAGTCTGCTACAATCCACGTGGTGGGAGTGATGTTCAATCAACCCTGTGTCTGTACTCACTGAGAGACTCCACTGGAAAGAGACTGAGCATGTGTGATGTGTCCTTTTATATGGGTTGGTGTAATGCCCTCCTGTGGTAGTGTCACCTCTGTGTGTATCGTGACTGCCCATTGGCCGTGTCCTATCTTACTGACCTATTGGTTGACTGTCTGTGTGTCATGTCGCTGGTGCTCCCTCGGGTGTCTAGCTAGGTGTAGTGTATGTACATTAACCCTTTGTATACTTAGTGATGTATATCACCACATCCCCCCTTTTTTCGTGTTACATATTTTCTGTACAGTGTTAAAGAAAATTGAACAAACTAGGTAGATGAGTGATACTCTGTACAAGTTATGATAACAGTGATCATTAAACAATAAGTCCAAATCATATGCATGAGTCCAAAGGTCATCAATTATTATGGTTGAGTGGCTTTCTTGTTTGGTTGGTGAGTTGGTGATGTTGATGGCGGCATTGCATTGTAAATGCCATCAGTGTCCCTGTGCAGAAGGAACCAAAAAGTGGTCAAATCACTTAATTGTATGATTTGGACTCTTTTTTTCCTTTCGATGCTTGTGGTGGTAATTCTTGAAGGCATCTGTCTTGAAAGCCAGGTTGCCTGTTGGTAGTGCAGCAAACGTGAATTGGTAAGATGCATCGTCCTGCCATGGCATGTCATTGTACTGAGCTGAGCAGTAACAGTGTCCCTCATTTGCAGAGTTGTACCATGTCGTATCAGTCGTAGTTCCATTGGTGTTGTTTTTGTCATGCTTGTTGTCGACGTTGTTGCCTTTGGTACGCTTCTTGCTATTGTCTTTGGTGTTGTTGTTGTGTTGGTTGGTTTTGTTGCCGTGTTTGCTGCGCTCAAGGATCACACTCTGTGGATAATACGAGTCCTTCACACAGTTACTCGTGTTAGCGTGCTTTGTGGCATCTGCTGTCTCCTTGAGCGTGCCGTCACTGAGTTTGTGGCGCTCCCCGTCTGGAGTCATGTCCGGCTTACTTGAATCAGCTTTGGCTTATCGATGCTCCTCGCGTGGAGTCTGGTCTGTTTCACCTGAGTCACTTTTGGTTTGTCGATGCTCCCCGTCTGGAACTCTTTCTGGTTCACCTGAATCAGCTTTGGTTTCTTGATGCTCCCCGTCCGGAGTCATTGCAGGTTCACTTGAATCTTCTGAGGTTTCTTGATGCTCCACGTCCGGAGTCAAAACATTCAGGAATGCATTTGCTTGTGGAGAGGCTCGAGCGAATGAGGTTTGAAGTAACGTGATGTCACCGGAGTCACCAGTCGTCTCACTGTGATTGTCGAGTGCCTCTGTACATTCTAGCTGAGGTCTGTGACGTTGCACATCTGGAATGGGAAGTGGGATGCCATCGTCACTTGTCTCACATGCAGTGGGTAGAGCCTCAGTGTCTTCTTGTCGTTCACTTGAGCTGGGTAGACCGTCAGAGTCTTCTTCTGGTGGCTCAAATAATCTGGGTGGACTGTCATAGTCTGCTTGCTGTACACTTGAGCGTGGCAGACTGTCATAGTCTTTCTGTTGTTCACTTGAGTGTGGCAGACTTGGATTGTCTGCTGCTGGTTGCTCAGAGGAGGTTGCTAGACCCTCATGGTCTTGTTCATGCAAAGACTGCGCTTTGGAGTCTTGCATTGCTTCTATCGTGGAGTCTGTCCACAAGCTCGCTGTGGAGGCTTGTGTCACTCCCTCTGTAGAGTCTTGCAGCGTTCCCTGTGTGGAATCGTGCATTGGTCTCTCTGTGGAAACTGTCATCACTTCTTGTTCATGCAAGGACTGCGCTGTGGAGTCTTGCGTTGCTTCTATCGTGGAGTCTGTCCATGAGCTCGCTGTGGAGGCTTGTGTCACTGGAGTCACTTCTTGTGTGGAGACATGCAGTTGTCTCGCTGTGGAGTCTATCATCGCTGTCTGTGTGGAGGCTGGGACCCTTTGTGGTGCGTGGACCACGCTGTGTGTGGAGTCGGGGACCCTTCGGGGTGCGTGGACCACTCTCTGTGTGGCAGCAGGCAGCTCTCTGTGGGCTTGTACCGCTCTCTGCCCAATGGCGCCAGGCCGCAGCATAATCCTGCACTCACGAGTCGGGATGTCATATCTGCTGGGCTGAAGATCCTCAAATCTGAAGGACTCATCGTCGGGGTCTTCAATGTACAACACGTCTCGTTGCGGATCGGATTTGGTACTGGGGTTGCCTCCCAAGGTGAAAGCTTTGTCTGAGTCGTTGTCTTCTAGGACCATATCATCACGTTTTGTGTCGGAGCTGGCATTGGGCTCGCGATGTCCAAAGAAGAATTCAAGGTCTGAGTCTTCAAGGACTGTATCATCTCTTTGGGCTTGTTGCAGAGTTCTGCAGAGGTTACTTTCAGCTACTGGTTGAATTTCAGGCATTGTGCTGTCGTTCCAGGTTAAAGAAGGGGGTTTTACGGCTTAAAATCTTTTTTCATATTTTGGGACATTTCCCCTTTAAGTGGGCGTGGTCCGGGGACTCTGACGTCATGAAGCGTGTGACGTAGTGCGTAGGAAGCAATTGCGCATGCGCATATCACTGTTCCTTTGCTTGGAGCCTTGTTCTCAATTGCGCATGCGCGGCTTCTAGCGCATGCGCAAACGGACCTTCCCGTTCTGTGCGCTCTTCACGTAACTGCGCATGCGCAGCACCCTTTCCAAGATGGCTGCAATTCAAAACTGCCGTTCGTTGCTGAAAGCCTACCTCGCGGTGAGTTTTGGCGCCTCTTTTACCTTTTCTTCTTGCATGTTCCTCGCAGAATTCTTGAAATTTGTCCAGGACTGCCTGGAAGTCACTCTTGTTTTGCCCCTTTGAGTATTTGAAGGTCTGGAAATTTCAGCTGCTTCTGGACCCGCGATGGTAAGTAGAAGCTTCATTTTCTCTGCATCCGCCACGCCATCTAGGTCGGACGCCACCAGGTAGATCTCGAATCTGCCAGAACCAACACCAGTTTTCTCTGTGTGTATCGTGACTGCCCATTGGTCGTGTCCTATCTTACTGTCCTATTGGTTGACTGTCTGTGTGTCATGTCTCTGGTGCTCCCTCTAGTGTCTAGCTAGGTGTAGTGTATGTACATTAACCCTTTGTGTACTTACAGTGATGTATATCACCACAGTTGACTCTACCAAATCATCATTAATAGGTGTGGATGCATGCATACAATTACATTTGGTGCAAAGATTCATACTGCCAAGACATTCATAGCAGGCATGTTACCAGTTTCACAACTAAGCTTAATTCAGGAGACAGCAAAAGATGCAATCTTTCAGCATATGATAAAACATCTGATGGAAGGATGGCACAATGGCAGCTTCAACAGTTTTAGAAGTGTCATAGGTGACCTGACCGCTGTCAATGGTTCTTTGCTGAAAGTTGACTGAATTGTCATACCATCCTGCCTCTGAACACGTATCCTAGCAAGGATACATGAAGGGCATCAAGGAATAGAGAAATGCAAAAGACATGCTATGCAATCCAGTTTATTGGCCAGGCAATAATGAAGATGTTCAAGATTGTAATGGCTGCCAAACACATCAACTGTCTCAGTGCAAAGAAACATTTGCATCGAGTGAACGTATCACTAACCGATGGTTAAAGGTTGGGATGGACTTATTCTATTTTAGAGGAAATGATGACCTAATAATCATAGATTATTATTCCAATTATCCAAAAGTGATAACGCTAACAGATTTGACTGCTCAATCAGTCATAAGAGCTGTGAAGGTTGTATTCACATGACATGGCATACCCCTAAAGGTCATGACGGATAATAGTCCCTGTTTTAGTGGTTGGGAATGATTGTCATTTGCCAAATGCTACAACCTCCAACACATCACACCAAGTCCGTTATACCCACAGGTAAATGGGAAAGCCGAGAAAGATGTTGGAATAGTAAAGAAACTGTTCAAGAAGGCGCACGATGATCAAAAGAATTTTTCTATAGCACTGTTAAGCTACAGAGCTACTCCTTTGGCATCAGGTTTGTCGCCTGCCCAGATGGGAAGAAAGCTACGTACTCCGTTACCCGGCATAACTGTTTCGAATCTGGATGAACAGATGATACATGATAAAATGCGACAACGAAAAAGCAAACAAAGTTCCTACTATGACAGACATGCAAAGGAACTACCTCCGCTTAACCAAGGAGGTATCGTTAAGGTACAACATCCAAATCGTGGTTGGTCGGAAACTGCAAAGGTGATGATTGAAGTTGCACCATGCTCATATGTGGTACAAACCAAATCTGGAGTGATGTATCGCAGGAATCGATGAATTTTATTAAAAGTCAAGAAACCAATTCACTTTCCAGAACCAACTCTAACACAACTGGACTCCACGTTTTGCAATATTGAATTTCCAACAGCTTTAATGTCAAACACAGCTCATGAACAGACAAAGGACAATTCTAATGACACCCCAAGTGTATTAAGAAGGTCCAAGAGGATAAGGAAACAACCTAATCGTCTGACCTTGTAACAAATAATAACCTATTACTCTGTAATTGTGATATATTTGACATGACATTGTACATGATATGTATAAACTAATTCCCATACATGTATGTATTAAATGTTTGAAAGTGTTTCAAACATTTTTCAAAGAAAGGGGGATGTGACATTATGTGGAATGTCTAGTATATAAAGGGTTAATGTAATATCATAATTGACCACTAGATGGAGCTGGAAACAGACCTATAAAAAGTACTGTCTCTTAGGCTTCTGGGAGAGAGTGTAGGAGAGCAGAGTACAGTTTAATTCAGAGTGCATGAGACAAGTATTAGTATAGTGTGGATTGTCGTTTAATAGATTATTGTTTGCTACAGGAGTAGGTGGTCGGGCTGTATATTACGTAGCGTCATAAATGTTAGCTTTGTTATTGAACTTAACTTGTCTGGTCTTTGTGAACACTACGACAACCATCCTGAATATAAGAAACAACAAAGAACACCACACAGGTAACTCCTGAAATGTAAGTAGCTGGGTGTTCAGGAACACAGAGCCTACCGGAGCAGGACAAATAAAATTGTCTGACTCCCTGTCATGTTTCCTGTGGGAGATCTTTGCATCATAAACGTTCAGGACATTTGTAACCTTCCCTGTAATTGGCAATGCAGTACAGGAGTTTGACTGTGTGGACTACTTAGACAATTCACCTCAATCACAGCTCTGATTTGTAGTTAAATATGCACCTTTGGAAGAATCTTCCCAGATGTGCAATCTCATTGGTGTTTCCCAATATTAACTTTAAACAAGATCTTTACATGAACTGAACAAATATCTTATGTGGCTCATTCTATAGGGGGCAGAATCATTACAGAAACAGAATGAAGTGTCTATCTGCACATTTTTCCGTGCAATAGAGGTCCACAATTTTGTTCCTGTTTACAATAATCTACTTTTTGATACAGTTCTGAAGCAGAGATCTCTTCAACCTATGGAATACGTTATGTATTTAAGTAGTAAGTCCCTGCTGATGGAACATTGCGCGAACTGTAGTGACATCAGGATAATGTTTTGCATGGGCTGTACGAGAAACATCTCCTGAATAAACCTTGCTTCGAGTTTTGAAGAAACCCAAGTGTATGGCACCTCCATGCTTTTGCTCTTTACAGCGATTCAAGAATATAACAGAATATTATAATTTTTTAGCACAACTATGCGAATCAATAAGAAGAGAGACCAAATAGTGATATGTAGAAGCCAGGTTAGGAATGTGGCAATGCCAATTTAGAAGCAAAGATGTTAGGTGAAGGCCATAGAAATAGAAATCAACTTCGAAAATTATAATTACAATCAAAATTAAAGGTGGGATGAAACAACAGAACTGAAAATTTTGTATGCATGATCAAAGCCACTGCAAAATATTTACATTTAAGGACATACCTCTTGCGTGGTCTTATGAAATTTAACTGTCATAAGAAAAATCATTTCATACTCCTTTGTTTTATTCTTTACTTGCTGATGAAGATTTTGTAACTCTGTGATTTTTTCATTTCTCTCCTTTAGGAAAACTCCTTTCAGTGTCAAAAGCTCTGCTATTTTTACTCTGTATTCCACCTCAGCATTTAACTGCTACAGTAAAAAGAAAATCACCAAATCAACATTGTGGAATTAATAGCTTTTACTGCATGTTACCATGAATTAAGTCATCACATTCCAGCCCACAACTAACCATTGATGATAATTCAATGGTAAATTACGTTCAGACCAAGTTTTAACCTATGTACGCAATATACATCCAACTTACATCAAGATGCAGGCGGCAACATCAGGTCAATTTTATCACAATATTTATTCAAAATAAACTGAAAAATTAGAGACAACAATTTTATTACAAACCCAAAAATGAATGACCAATGTGCTTTTAGTACCCAGCTATTTCTGTCTGGTTTACCAAATATCTGGAATAACCTCTATAATAGACCACAAGATATTTACAGAAGAGAAAGACAATTCCAATTGAATGCTTACCTCCACCACTCTACCCAGGAATTCATTTCATGAATTGATCACACTTCGTATGATTAAAAAAATCTTCCGATGCCTGGCTTAAATTTGTTTTTGACTAAGGCAACGGTAAGAAAGTTATAGGTTCAAGCCCCTCCCCAGAGACTTGAGCACATAATCTAGGCTGACATTTCAATGCAGAATTGCACGTGTGCTGCACTGTTGGATGTGCTATCTGTCAGGTGAAATGTTAAACCATGGCCCTGTTTGTCTCGATCGGTGGCTGTAATAAATTCCTTCTTTTTTGAAGAAGAGCCGAGGGGAGTTCTCCTGGTGTCCCAATCAATATTTATTCACTTATCCCTCAACCAACATCACTCAAACAAGCTATTTGATCATTTATTTAATTGCAGTTTCGGCTGTCTTTCCTCATATTTCTGACCTCTTACACGAAGGATGAGAATTACTTTCTCAAGCACTTTCCCCATTTAATTTCCTCCATAACTCTCTTCTGGTGCTCCACTACAACCATTCTTCATATATGAATCTAGACACTGGTTAGATATCCAACTGCAGGAAGATCGCACCCAAACTTAATCTTGTCCTGATCAAATTCAGCAATTAGGAGAAGAATTCTGAATTAAATTTCCCGCACTAGCCTAAGGCACTGAAGTCAATTGTACCATATCTATCAGTTCAATTAATCTGGCATAGACCGATGAATAAATTCTACAACTTTCCTGGTTTGCATGTTAGCGTATTTTTGTTTTAGAGAGCCATCAGGTTTGTAGTATTTTGTGGTTCCTCTGTTATTAGAAAGGTTGCACTCCTTACCTGCAAATGTGGCTTTGCTTTGTTGAATTTGTCTTGCAGCTCCAGAATAGCCTCAAAATTGCATCCCAGGTCAATACTGAATGGTGGAATAAGGTCATCTTCCAGCATCTTCAAACAGTGAATTGTCTGAACAAAATAACTCTGAAGTGGCCTTTCATTTTAGATGACATTTAATTTCTCAAATCTACTGACAATTGAACAGTATTTTATCTCTACCAAATACGTTTAAAATTCTACATTGAAAAACTCAAATAATTCTGTAAGTTTCTGGACCTAAGTCAATGAGAAACTCTGAAGTAAAAAGGAAGAGACATTCAGCTGATCAAGCCTGTTCCTTCCATAGACCATAAACTAATTTACTACTTTATTGACATACAATTGGAGGACTGAGGGCCTAAAATTCCGTATTTTTAAGAGCAAAAATGGTGCTGTTCCAGTATGGGAGCCAGAACTTGAGAATGTAATGTGCTTGCGGGATTGCGTAACTCTGTCAATAGCAAGCAGCTTTCGCTGTTCAGCATTCTTGTAGTCCTGAATAGTAGTTTGCTTAGGTTGGTACCTCATTTTCTGGTATGACTGTTGCTGCTTCCAGTATGTTCTTCTACACTCTTCATGGAACTAAGGCTGATGATGGAGGAGTGAGCGGTGCAATGAGGTCACAGATTGTGCCGGTATAAAACTCTGCTGTTGACCAGTGTCTCATGAATGTTTGGTTTTGAGTTGCTGGATCTGTTCAAAATCTATTCCATTTAAACATAATGGTAATATCACACAACACACGGGAGGGTATTGTCAATTTTAAGATAGGACTTTGTTTGACAAGAACTGTGCAGTGGTCATTCTTACTGTTACTGCCATGGACAGATGCATGTACGACAGGTAGATTGGTGAGGACAAGGTCAAGTCAGTGTTTTTCCTCTTGCTGGATCCCTCACCTCCTGCTGCAGACACAGTCTAGCAATTATGTCCTTTGAGACTTTGCCAGCTGGTGCTACTGAGTTACTCTACCCGGTGATGGACATTGAAATCCCCACTCATAGTACATTCTTCACCCTTGCCACCCTCAATGCTTCACCTAAGGGGTGCTTAACATTGAAGAGTACCAAATCATCAGCTGCTGGGGCGGCTGTGAAAATTGGACGTGTGTTGTAGGTGATAATCAGCAGAAGGTTTCTTGCCATGTTTGGCCTGATGGCGTGAGACTTCATGGGGTCCAGAGGCAATGTTCAGAACTCCCAGGGCAGCTCCCTCTTGACTGTGTACCACTGTGCTGCCACCACTGGTGAGTCTATCCTGCTGGTGGGACAAGATATATCCACTAGAGGTGGTGGCAAGAATGGTGATGGCAGTGTCTGAGACATTGTCTGTAAAGAATTATTCTGCTAATCTGACTATGTTAGGTTGTTACTTGACTAGTCTAATATTGACACAAGTACCCCAATTTTTTTTAAAAAATAATCTTTATTGTCACAAGTAGGCATTCATTAACACTGCAATGAACTTACTGTGAAAAGCCCCAATCGCCACATTCCGGCGCCTGTTCGGGTACACAAAGGGAAAATTTTGAATGTCCAATTCACCTAACAGCACATCTTTCGGGACTTGTGGGAGGAAACCAGACCACTCAAAGGAAACCCATGCGGATATGGGGAGACCGTGCAGACTCCACATAGACAGTGACCCAAGCCGGGAATCGAAGCTGGGACCCTGGAGCTGTGAAGCAACAGTGCTACCCACTGTGCTACCGTGCTGCCCACAATGTTAGTATGGGGGACATTGCAGAGTTGACAGGGCTGCATGTGCCATGGCCATTTCTGGTGCTTGGGTCAATGCTAAATGGTCTGTCCAGTTTTGTTCGTTAATGACTTTTCTGTAGCAGGTTGATGTAACTGAGTGCCTGCCAGGCCATTTCAGAGGGTAGTTAAGTATCAATGATATGGCTATGGGTCTGGAGTCACATGTAGGCCACACCCAGTGAGTCTGGCAGGATTCCTTTCATAAAGGGCATTAGTGCGACAATCGACAATACATGGAAACATACATAGAAAATAGAAGCAGGAGGAGGCCATTCGGCCCTACGAGCCTGCTTCACCATTCATTATGATCATGGCTGATCATCAAGTTCAATATCCTGATCCCGCTTTCCCCCAATGGTTTCACGGTCACTATAACAGAGATTAGCTTTTAATTACGGATTTATGGAATGTCCCAGGGAATTAGCCAGTGTCTCTGGATTGCTAGTCCATTGACACAGGGGCCTTGGAGGAGCATTGTTTGATATGGGGGGAAAGGGAAAGACCTTTTAAACTTAGCTTAAATGTTCCCTCATCTGGACCATGATACACATCACCTCTGAAATACCATGAACCACTATTACTTGAAGAGCTGGCCTTATTCCATGAAAATTGCAGAGGTTCAGAGATGCCTACCCCCACAATTGAATCAGCCAGGTCAGCAGTGCAGGGTGGAGGTTCATGACCCTCGTCAGCCTGTACCTTTACCCCTCTCTGGTGAAAATTGCAGGATGCTGTAATGGGGCCGGAAATCACGGAATTGGGTCCTTGTGGAATGTCTGTGTGGAATGTCCTCGACTCTGTCCCCATTGTTTGAAAATCAGCAAAGGTTTTATAAGGTAGTGATGCTTCAGTGATCACTTGTTCAATTAATTCTTACCTTTTTAAGTTGCTCTTTGAATTTCTTCCACTGTTTTTTGACTGATTGAATTTGGTTTAACTGAAGTTGATAACCGGTCCACTGATCTGTGAGAGTCAATTTTCTTTTGTTTAGCTGGTCAATCTTATTTTCAACTACATTTACTGACTTTTTCAGGTTTTGATTTGAGCTTTCATTTCTCTGAAAAATGAAAAAACAACAGTTTCAGCAAGAAGTTATGATGTGGAGATGCTGGCATTGGACTGGGGTGGGCACAGTAAGAAGTCTTACAACATCAGGTTAAATATCAACAGCTTTGTTTGGAATCACTAGCTGTGTTTGTGGAACCCACTGCTTCACTCACCTGATGAAGGAGTTGCGCTCTGAAAGCTAGTGATTCGAAACAAACCTGTTGGACTTTAACCTGGTGTTGTAAGACTTCTTACAGCAAGAAGTTAGTTCAATCAGGAATTTCACAATAGTGTTTTCTCAATTAATGCCCCAGTTTGTACTCTCATTATCAAAAAGGACAGTACTGCATTACAAGCAAGCTACCATGCATCAGCTTTGCCACAAACTTGAGAAAAATAGAATAAGTTAGTTTACACTAATTAAAGAATGGTATCAGAATGTTAGCTATGAGCAGAAATTAAAATCATGAATCCAAGCCTTCCTGATCTCTGCTACTGCAATTGGATCAAACCAAGACCAAACCTTGTTCAATAGGATTTTCTAATGATGGATTGAAAGCTCTGAATTGGCAAAATTTATCCCCCTCACTCAGCTAGAGGACAAAACCATTGTCTGCTTTTATTCTTAAAACTGCAATTTCTTTACTGAATTAACATCCATGGCTGTGTATATTCAACATGAAATCAAAGCATATAGAGGACAAACTACTCTTCATTCCAATGCATAAGTGTATATATATGTTCCAGAACCTCAGAGGTCTTTTGAGTCAGTGCAGCCAATGTTCATCTCCAAGTTTATGGCAATTCAAATTGGGTTTGCATAGCTTGCAAATCTCCACAGCAAATAGCTCTCCTCAATCCGGTCTAAGGTCATTTGCATAACTATTCTTTTTTTTTAAAATTTAGATTACCCAATTATTTTTTCCAATTACGGGGCAATTTAGTGTGGCCAATCCACCTACTCTGCACATTTTTGGGTTGTGGGGGCGAAACACACGCAGACACGGGGAGAATGTGCAAACTCCACACTGACAGTGATCCAGAGCTGGGATCGAACCTGGGACCTCAGCGCCGTGGGGGCAGCTGTGCAAACCACTAGGCCACCGTGCTGCCCTGCATAACTATTCATAATATCAGGTACAAATGCAAATAGATCCAGAGGTGGATTTCATAACAGGAGAAGACAATACCGTGCAAGTGAAATTTAAAGGAATTGGGTTCATTATTGTCACAATGGGGTGAAAAAATTCAGAGAACCTCCAGAGAGCCAGAGACATTTCAAAAGCATCAGCAGCCTTTTTTTGAGAGTAGAGTGGTGGTGGATTGACAAGTAGGAAGCTAAAAGGCAACACAAGCCCCGGGTTCAAACAACGCATTTCCAAACAGCTGACAGAAACCTCTCACTCTCCAATTCCCCCTCTCCATTTAATAGTTGCTGCATTAGCTGCTTATGAGGACAGTTGTTCCACCACAGTACGATTTCATAGCACTAAACTTTAGGTTAAGAAGAGTTGACCGTTTCTGTTCTGAACGTGAAAGCTCTGTGCTGAACGCTAGTTGCAGAGGTCCTTCCAGAGATGGCGCAGTTTGTCATATGCCTCTCTGCCATCTGATGCCCTGAGAAGGCAAGCTTCCACATTCAGTCCCATGTGGGTTAGGGACTGCAGAAATGGTATGTGACAACTTGGTAGATGAGCCAACAAGGCCACTGTGGTTTCTTTATTGCTTTGGTATGATATATTTAATAGAGTAACATATAAATGATGGTGTGATATGAGTGGCGTCCTTTGGAAAAGTCCTCCAGAAGAATGATTAGACATGTTCATAGTGATGATACGGAGTCTGCTTTAAGAATAAGAGGCCATTGACGATCAACATCCACAAAGCTAAGTACATAGCCTTTCGCAACAGATATAGCGGTGCAGAGACAGAGTACAGGGCACCAATCGGGCAACCTGACCGACTTGACAGTCCTTCACGGATCCTTCTCTTTCTCCAAATAAGTTAGCCAGGAAGTTTTGTTTTGCCAAATTTTCTGACACTAAAGGAGACTGGGACCAAATTATAACCTGCACAAGGCTCATGCCAGCAGGAAATAATATACTAAAGACACCGTTATAATAATAATAATAATAATAATAATAATAATAATAATAATAATAATCGCTTATTGTCACAAGTAGACTTCAATGAAGTTACTGTGAAAAACACCTGGTCGCCACATTCTGGCGCCTGTTCAGGGAGGCTGGAACGGGAATTGAACCCACGCTGCTGGTCTTGTTCTGCATTACAAGCCAGCTGTCTTAGCCCACTGTGCTAAACCAGCCCCTGCTGAACCAGCCCCTAACATTGCAATCCTCAGAGCTCTTAAAGACTTCCCTACCTTGAAGGCCCTTTTCTACTAAGTTTCCAGGAGAATGCTGCAGATTCATCATCTGGTATGTCTGTGGTCCAGGGAGCAGAATGGAGCCCTTTCCCGTCCCTTTTACAATGGGCACTTACACTGTCCAATACCTCCTCCAGCACCTGTCTCTTCTCTTCCTCCAACTGTGGAAACTCCAGTCCGTCTAAAAACTGCTCCATGTCCCCCTCTTCACCCACCAGGTCCGCCCTGTACGGCTCCTTATAATAATCCCTAAATGCTTCATTTATCTTCCCCGTCTCCGATCCCATCTCCCCTGATTCCGTATCCTCAATATTTCCCTGGACGCAGCCTGCCTCTGTAGCTGAAGTGCTAACATTCGACTCGCCTTCTCTCCATGTTCGTACTGCATCTCGCTTGCCCTGCACAACTGTCCTCCCCATCGTCAACTTAGCAAATTGCCCCTGCAACATTTTTCTCCTCGCCAATCCCTCCGTGATGGGCACCCTCAAGTACTCCATATCTGCCTCAACTATCTTGTTCATTAACTGCTCATACTCCTCCCTCCTTTCAGGCTCTGCATGAGCCTTAAACGCTTTTAAAGCTTCTGAAAATGTGGCCGTCGACACCTCCCCGTTTTGGTTCAATTCTACATAATCTTTAATCACAGCCCACACTTTCTCACAAAATCCTCTATCCGCCAACAATCTCGAATTGAGCCTCCACCCAAGCCTCTGCTCCCGTCCCGATCCAAACCGAATCTCCAGCCAATGGGGCGAATGGTCCAATGGTCCCTGCATACTCTGCCCCCTCCACCTCAACCAAACCTACCGGCTCACCATAAAAAAGTGGATTCTTGAATACACCCTATAAACATGTGAGAATTCCTCCTGGATTCTTAAAGCGCCATGGGTCCACCATACCTATCTTTTCCATAAACCCTCCCAGCTACTTTGCCATTCGTATACTACCCATTGACCCGGGGCTTGATCGATCTACCCTCGGTTCTAGAACACAATTTAAATACCCTCCCATGACCAACTGGTGCGTGGCCAAGTCCGGGATCGCTGCCAGCAACCCCTTCATAAAACCTATATCATCCAAATTTGGTGCATACATATTCACCAGTATCATCGGCGTCCAATACCCCACTCACCATCACATATCTACCATGGCACCGCATACATTACTGGCAACTGCACAAAGATTGAGTGAAATGTAAGAGGTTCAAAAATAAGACAAGGAATGTAGTCAGATCAGAGAATTTTGCATTTGAGGCTGGCCAATATATATACCGCAAAGTCTACCCTGAAACAATATTTTGAGCAGAAAGCACATCTAATAGTGATTGATCATTTACTAGTACACGATGATTGAGCAGTAATCCCAAGAGCATTGAGACTCGAGATCTTACAATACCTGCATCAAGGTCATTTAGGTTTTCCCAAGTGCAGAGCTGGAGCACAGTGTTCGGTTTAATGGCCGGGTCTCTCAAAGTCATTGGAAGAAATTATATCAAGATGTATCCATGTAACTTCACAGACAGGAATCAAAAGAACAACTTATGTCATTTTCTTATCCTACAGGGTCATGGGAGTGCCTCGGAATGGAGTGATTTGAGCATAAAGGGAAATTGCTCATACTTGGAGAAGACTACTACTCAAAGTGGATTAAAGTGAATCAGTTACAGCAGTGAAAGAAATTTTCAACGTCTTATGGTATTCCTAATATTCTTGTATCAGATACCTGTCCACAATTCACGAACATAGAGGGCGCGATTTAATGGAAAAAGAAGTGTCACATGTGGGACGTGTTTAACGGGATGTTTCCTGGCACTTGCAGCACCGAGACCAACTCCACTATTAAATGGGACTCTGCTACTTTTTCGGGCCTTGGTGAGGAACGCCCCGCCGAGGCTGCATTTAGATTCATTTCCTGTACAAACAAGCTCAGCTCGCCAGTGCAGGGAAAATGGTACCTCGATTCTCGATACCCTCCCCCACCCTGCCGCGGCCTCCGGATGCCCCCCCCCCCCCCAAAACCCCAACTTGCTAATTAGGGAGTCCTTTGAGATGATTAGAGAAGCCTCTTGCGAGATTTACCGGTTTTGGTGCGGCTTTGGTCTCGATCCACTGCAGTTTGTCTATCACCGCAAACGGTCCACAGCAGATGCTATCTCCCTGGCTTTACAATCAACACTCGAACACCTCGACAACAAGGACACCTACGTAAGACTGCTGTTCATTGATTACAGCTCAGTCTTCAACACCATTATCCCGACAAGACTAATAACCAAACTCTGCAATCTTGGACTTGACCCCTCCCTGTGCAGCTGGACTCTTGACTTCCTCACCAACAGACCACAATCTGTCAGGACAGGCAACAGCACCTCTTCCACAATAGTCCTCAACACCGGGGCCACATAGGGATGTGTGCTCAGTCCTCTACTGTACTCCCTATACACACATGACTGTGTGGCAAGATTTAACTCCAACTCAATCTAGAAGTTTGCGGATGATACAACTGTGGGGGGACGTATCTCAAACAACGACGAATCAGACTGCAGGAGGGAGATAATTCCCTTGGTTGCATGGTGTACCGAAAAAACCTCTCTGTAAATGTCGGAAAGACCAAGGAACTGATCATCGACTTCAGGAAGCGTAACACGACCCCCCCGTCTGCATCAATGGCTCCGGAGTGGAGATGGTCGATAGCTTTAAGTTCCTGGGGGGTCACCATCACCAACAGTTGACCCTAGTCCACTCACGTTGATGCAACAGTCAAGAAAGCCCAACAACGTCTCTACTTCGTGCGGAAGCTAAAGTAATTTGGCATGTCTGCACCGACTCTCACAAACTCGTACAGATGTGCAATAGAGAGCATCCTATCCGGCTGCATCCCTGCCTGGTATGGCAACCGCTCGCTCCAAGATTGCAAGAAACTGCAGAGTGTGGTGAATTCAGCCCAACGCATCACACAAGCTTGCCATCCCCACATTGATTCTGTCTACACCTCCCGCTGCCTCAGGAAGGCAGACAGCATTATCAGAGACCCCTCCCACCCAGGCATTGCCTTCTTCCAGACCGTTCCATCAGGCAGAAGGTACAGAAGCCTGAAGACCCGCACATCCAGACATAGTAACAGCTTCTTCCCCACATCTACAAGACTCCTCAACGACTCCCCTTCGGACTGATCTGTTCCCTGTAAGAACACTGTTCACGGTGCCCTATGCTGCTCTTGCTCATGTATTTTCTTTGTTTGGCCCCTTGTTCTGTACTGTAACCAATCACTGTTTGTCGATGTACCATTTGTCAATGTTCTCTGTTGATTATTCTTTTGTCTACTATGTACATACTGTGGACGTTCCCTCGGCCGCAGAAAAATACTTTTCACTCTACTTCGGTACATGTACAATATGAAATGAAAATTTCATATTGTGAAAAGCCTCTAGTTGCCACATTTCGGCACCTGTTTGGGGAGGCTGGTACGGGAATTGAACCCATACTGCTGGCTTGCCTTGGCCTGCTTTAAAAGCCAGCTATTTAGCCCTGTGCTAAACCAGCCCCAATAAATCAAATCAAATCAAATCCCGACTCGGGCGCGACGAGGCCAGTAGATCGCATCCAGAGTTTCAAGAGTAGGCAGAATTATTTAGATTTGTTCACATAAGTTCACCAAGGTTTCCTCAGGCTAATGGAGAAGCAGAAAGAGGTGTCAGAACTGAAAAAGCTTTACAGAAAAAGAATGAGGATCTTCAAATAGTGCTCTTGAGTTGCAGATCCTCAACCTTGCAAAATAGATTGGCTGCATGCCATCAGATCAGCCACCATCTTAGTAAATGGCGGAGCAGGCTGGAGGGGCTGAATGGCCTACTCCTGCACCTTGTTTGTATTTTGTATGTACTTCATACTTTTGTATGAAGGTTGCAGACACAGATTCCTTTCCTTTCGCATACATTGACACCACAGGTCAAACACACCGACTTACAGAAAGTGCAAGACAAAGAAGAATCTTAACAAAACAAACAGATGAAACACTGTGATTGTTGTCACAGAGCAAGGACATTATCAGGTCTTTGACAAGGGTAATAGGTTTGGATTAGAAATCAATCGAGATTTGGAGAAATAGTGGAGAAATCACCATACTTGATACTTTACATTGTCGAAATGGAACAGCAAGAAGAAACAGAAGAGCTTAGATTGCACTGGAGCGACAGAGTGAAAATCAATGACTGGAAAGGTCACAATAATCAGAAATTAAAGACACTGGGCTGGATTTTTGGCCGCAGTCACCACAGGATCGCTACAACCGGGACGGGAACCATGTAAAGGCTCATTGACCTCAGGTGTGAATTTCCGGTTCCTAGGCGGGGCTGGAAAAGCCCACCCACTGAAGAAATGATCCCAAATCATCCACTGGTTTGAATTCTGTTCAACAGCATCCAGAGACAAACAGCAGAATGTTTTATTCCCTACATATGGGAGGAGAATGAGGTACAGTAGACTTGTGAAACATCACAACACTTATCGGTGGAGGGAAGGCAAGAAGACATGACCCACGGAAAGAGCACCCTACCTAGGCCCCCTCCCACACCCTATCCCAGTGACCCCACCTAACCTGCACATTTTTGGACACTAAGGGGTACTTTTGCATGGCCAATCCATCCTAACCCGCACACCTTTGGACTGTGGGAGGAAACCGGAGAACCCGGAGGAGATCCACACTGACAGGGGGAGAAAGTGCAAATTCCACACAGACAGTCACGCAAGGTAAGAATCGAACCTGGGTCCCTGGAACTATGAGGCAGCAGTGCTAACCACTGTGCCACCATGCCGCCCTTATGTGCTCTGAGAGTCTGGGAGAAAGCAGCATGGAAAGAAGCTAGTGTGAGGAAGTGTTCTCATGACTGTAAATATGTTACAGTAAAAGTTAAGAGTGTTTGCAACTGGCAGTCTTCAGAAGCTAGGAAAACTATTCAAAGCCAACAACACAATAATATAGCCACCTTCCAAAAAAGAGCAACCAAAAATCAAAAATTCGTGCATTTGGCTTTCCAACCCAAAAATGGTCAAGAAACCCCATCAAAAACGAAGTCTTACAACACCAGGTTAAAGTCCAACAGGTTTGTTTCGTATCACTAACGCTCCGAAAGCCAGTGATTCGAAACAAACCTGTTGGATTTTAACCTGGTAAGACTTCTTACTGTGCCCACCCCTGTCAAACGCCGGCATCTCCACATCATCAAAACGAAGGTGGTAAGATTCCACCCTCAGTTGCAACATTGCAATGTTGTTTTCTGTGTAACGCAAGTTCACCCTATATTGTTTTAAAAGTTTCCATTGTCTATTAGAATGAAGCTGAGAAGTAATAATGCATAATGCCAAACATTATCTCTGCATTCTACTTGAGAAACTTTCTGTACATGGAATGCTGCCATGCAAGACATTTAAAGAGGATTCCATAACGATCATTCCAAACAAATAAATAAACTGTAGAAAGAATTGAGCTTTGAGAAGATATCAAACATCTGATACTCTGTACTTTGGAAACCTTATTAATTATGAAACTGACCTCCTTATTCTGCCAAGTGAGCTGACACTGTTTGCAAAGTAGTGAGGTAAAACAAAGCATAGCTCTTTGCAAGTAGCCCCTAAGGAGGCTGTACCAAATAAATTAGTCAGGCCTTATTTCAAACATCAAAGGGAAAAAAAATCTATTAATAATGAGCTTGCTAGCATATTATGGATGTATAAAAAGGTACATTTAGTTGCGCTCTCAGATTTCACTCAGGCCAAATCATCATGTTTGTATATCCTCACTGAAAACATCAAACGTAAGGTAAAATTTCAATTGTTTTATTGTCCCAAATATTAAATTCACATCTATATGTCTTAAAATTGGCACAAGAGTAGAAAGGGAATTGTGGCCAAACCATGGCTTACAAGGGAAATTAGAGATAGTATTAGATTCAAAGAAGAGGCATACAAATTAGCAAGAAAAAGCAATAGACCTGAGGATTGGGAAAAGTTTAAAATTCAGCAAAGGGGGACCAAGGGATTGATTAGGAAGGGGAAAATACAATTTACAAGTAAGCTAGCGGGGAACATAAAAGCTGACTGTAAAAGTTTCTATAGGTATGTAAAGAGAAAAAGATTGATTCAAAACTAATGTAGGCCCCTTACAGTCAGAAACGAGGGAATTTATAACAGGGAACAAAGAAATGGCTGAGGAACTAAATTCATATTTGCTTCTATCTTCACAAAGGAAGAAATGAATAATGTACTGGAAGTTCTGAGAAACACAAGTTTTAGTGAGGAGCTGAAGGAAATTAGTATTAGTAAAGAAATGGTTTGGGGAAAATTAATGGGATTGAAGGCGGACAAATCTCCATGGCCTGATAATCTTCATCCCAGAATACATAAGGAAGTGGCCCTCAAAATAGTACATCCATTGGTGGTAATTTTCCAAAATTCTTTGGACTCTGGAATGGTTCCTACAGATTGGAGGGTAGCTAATATAACTCTGCTATTCAAAAAAGAAGGTAGAGAGAAAACAGGGAACAAAAGACCAGTGAGCCTTACCTCAGTAGTAGGGAAGTTGCTGGAGTCCATTATCAAGGATTTCATAGCCCAGCATTTGGAAAACAGTGGTGTAATCAGACAAAGTCAGCATGGATTTATAAAAGGAAAATCATGCTTGATAAATCTATTTGAATTCTTTTGAAAATGTAAGTAGTTGAGTTGACCAGGGAGAACCAGTGGATGTGGTTTATTTAGACTTTTGGAAGGCCTTCGACATTAAAGCACATGGGATTACGGGTAGTGTCTTGAGATGGATAGAAAGCTGGTTAGCAAACCGGAAACAAAATGTTGGAATAAATGGATCTTTTCCCGATTGGCAGGCAGTGACTTGTGGGGTCTGTGCTAGGACCCCAACTGTATTTGAACAAGGGAACTCAATGTATTGTCTCCAAATTTGCAGATGATACAAGATTGGGTGGGAGGGTGAGCTGTGAGGAGGATGCAGAGAAGCTTCCGTAGGATTTGGACAGGCTGAGTGAGTGGGCACATGCATGGCAGATGCAGTATAATGTGGATAAATATGAGGTTATTCACTTTGGTAGCAAAAATAGGGAGGCAGATTATTAATTGAATGGATGTAAATTGGGAGAGGTGGATACTCAGTGAGACCTTGGTGTCCTCGTGCATCAGTCGCTGAAAGTAAGCGCACCGGTACAGCAGGCAGTAAAGAAGGCAAGTGGTATGTTGGCCTTCATAGCGAGAGAATTGGAGTATAGGAATAGAGATGTTTCACTGCAATTGTATAGGGCATTGGTGAGACCACACCTGGAGTAGTATGTGCAGTTTTGGTGTCCTTATCTGAGGAAGGGTGTTCTTGCTCTGGAGGGAGTGCAGTGAATGTTTACCGGGCTGATTCCTGGGATGACGGGACTGTCATAGGAGGAGACACTAAATTGGTTAGGGTTATATTCATTGGAGTTTAGAAGAGTGAGAGGAGATCTCATAGAAACTTACAAGATTCTAACAGGATTAGTCAGGATAGATTCAGAAAGAATGTTCCCGATGGGGGAGAGCAGAACTAGAACAAAGAACAAAGAAAAGTACAGCACAGGAACAGGCCCTTCAGCCTTCCAAGCCTGCTGCCCTTCTAAACTAAAATCTTCTACACTTCTGGGGTCCATATCCCTCTATTCCCATCCTATTCATGTATTTGTCAGATGCCCCTTAAACGTCACTATCGTCCCTGCTTCCACCACCTCCTCCAGCAGCACGTTCCAGGCACCCACTACCCTCTGTGTAAAAAACTTGCCTCGTACATCTCTTCTAAACCTTGCCCTTCGCACCTTAAACCTATGCCCCCGAGCAATTGACCCCTCTACCCTGGGAAAAATTCTCTGACTATCCACTCTGTCTATGCCCCTCATAATTTTGTAGACCTCTATCAGGTCGCCTCTCAACCTCCTTTGTTCCAGTGAGAACAAACCGAGTTTATTCAACCTCTCCTCATCGCTAATGCCCTCCATACCAGGCAACGTCCTGGTAAATCTCTTCTGCACCCTCTCTAAAGCCTCCACATCCTTCAGGTAGTGCGGTGACCAGAATTGAACACTATACTCCTATAACTAGTGGTTATAGTTTGAGGATAAGGGGTAAACCTTTTAGGACTGAGGTGAGGAGAAATTTCATCATCCAGAGAGTGGTGAATCCATGGAATTCACTACCGCAGAAAGCAGTTGAGGCCAAAACGTTATGTAATTTCAAGAAGGAATTAGATATAGCTCTTGGGGCTAAAGGGATCAAAGGATATACGGGAAAGGTGGGATCAGGGTATTGAACTTAATGATCAGCCATGATCATAATGAATGGTCGAATGGCCTCCTCCTGCTTCTATGTATGTTTCTATGTAAAATGTTTGCATTTAGAATATAATTTCAGAAAATGTGACGCAAGTTTCTGTACTGCAACAGAAGCAAATTGAAGCTGAAGAAGTAGGGATTGTGAATCAATGCCAGAAAAGCACCACTGAGAAACTATGGGCGGTTTTGAATGGAAGTGATGGGGGTCTTGCCTGCCAGCTGGAGAGCCAACAAGGGCTCTTTATCGCCTCTTTTATGGAAGGTCTATCATGTGCTATTCAGGCATTTATCTGGACAGCAGTGGACTTTCCTTGGACCTCAGTGTTTTTGGTGGGGGCGCTGGCCAAAAGTCGAATCTGTCGAAGGCTGCCAGCCAATCAGAGGTCAACAACTATATTGAGTGGCAGCTCCAGCAGGGAGGTTGTGACTGCTGCTGATATGACACCAACCGAAGCCCAGTTCTTTCATTGGGTCCCAGGCTACAGCTGAGTAATGATGGCAGAACATTTCCAGAGTGGGGCTGGGGGAAAGGGGGGGTGGGGGGGGGGGGGGTGACAGCAAGAGTAGGGAGTGGCTTTCAATCGCCCTGGCCCCCTTACTGATGATGGCTCCCTTGACTTGGCACTAATTGTATATGGATGAGGGAGATTACACCCCCTCTGGCCTGTTGAATAGTCTGCATCTGACACCCTCCCACCTGATTAAATGCCATCCAACCACTAGAGCTGCCATGGGGGAGGGCATTAAACTCTGCTTGTGAGAGACTTTGAAAACGCAAACAATCCTGAATGACCAGTTACACATCAAACAATTACAATGAAAGAAGGCAACCTAGTTGAAGCACTCAACATTCTTTTCCTAAAAAAAATCAAAGATGTTTTTTCTGGAAGTTCTTTTGGGAGAAATTTGTCATTCAGTATCCCAAAAAATGGGTGATTACACTCGATCTAATTTTCTTATTCCTGGAAAATTAAATATTGCCCGTAACCTTCTGACTCACCAGCGTTGGATTTAAGGGGTACCCCAAAGATGCACTGGGGAATCCCTCTTGGAAGTTCTCAGGTAAGGGTTTATCAGGCAATTATCCAGAAGCATTAACTTGCCCTGGACTATTGCACTTTGCTGGGAATTATCCAACTAAGCAATTTTATTCATTAACTTTGGATGGTTCTGACAGGGTTACACTAATAATTACTCTGAAAGTGTTAGAAGAAATAAAACCACTTGTAATTTCAGCGTAACTATTTTAAACACCCAGATGGAGCCCTACATGCGACACTCCCCACACTCCGGATTATCCTATCCCCGACTAATCACCCCCCCCACCACACATTATTCCCCAAATCCCTCTCCGGCCCCCCCCCCCCCCCTCAACATCCGACCCTCCCGACAAAATACCCTTGCCCCGACTCCCCAATCTGACCTGATTCGTCCTGACACAACTGCACACCCTCCCCCCCACCATATTCAAACCACCCCACAGCTCAGCATCCAACCCCCCACCCCCGATGTCCAACTTCTCAGACATCAGACCCCCCTACCCAACACAGCAACCCCGCACCTGCCCCAACCCAAGTAGACCTGACGCCCTCCTCTCCCGACTCAACCTTCCCTCTCGACTTGACCCTCACTCCCAACCCTGTCCACTCCGGACCCGACCAGATCTTCCCCTCCTGATCCGATCAGCCAAATCTCTCTCACGCATCTGAGACACTTACCTACTCCCCAGCCTGTCAATTTTCCTGGACCCTTTAAGCCTACCTGCTTTACAGCAGCCAGTGCAATATAAAAGGGGAGGTGGCCTCCCTGAATTCTCTGGAGTTTGACTGCATGGGGCCTGCGTGGAATCTTTCACTGCAGGCTCCAAGCAGCTCCAGCCGGGAGATTTCAACAAAGTTTCCCATAGCTGGTAAGTGCGCTTAAAACTCTTAATTCCAGCAGGCCATGACTTTCTAATGCCAGTCGGATGTTATGGTCCAATAAATTTGGTCCTGTGACATTAAAATTATGCAGGTTGAAAATTCCTTATCCAAAATGGTTGGGGCCGAGCGTGTATTGGATCTTGAAATTTTACGGATTTTGGAATATACTGCGCATGTGTGGCACGTGTTGGGAACTGTGCATGTGCTGTGAGTGTTGGGAATTGTGCATGTGCAAAATGTTGGGAACTGCGCATGTGCGGAACATTGGGATCTGCACATGTGTGGTGCACGTTGGGAACTGCGCATGTGCACTACATGTTGGGAACTGTGCATGTGCAGAATATTGGGAAATGCGCATGTGCAGCATACATTGGGAACTGTGCATATGCGGAACATTGGGAAATGTGCGTGTGCGGCAGGCATTGGGAACTGCACATGTAATAATAATAATCTTTATTGTCACAAGTAGGCTTACATTAACACTGCAATGAAATTACTGCAAAAGCCCCTAGTCGCCACATTACAGTGCCTGTTCAGGGTGACAGAGGGCGAATTCAGAATGTCCAGCAGCAGGCATTGGGAACTGCGAATGTGCAGCAGGCATTGGGAACTGCGCATGTGAGGCACTAGTTAGGAACTGCTCATGTGTGACGCACGTTGGGAACTGCGCATGTGCGGCGTATGTTAGAACTGTTCATGTGTGACGCACGTTGGGAACTACGAATGTGCGATGGACGTTGGGAAGTGCGAACGTGCGATGTGCGTTGGGAACTGTGCATGTGCTTTGTGCATTGGGAATTGCGTATCGCCCGGGAGCCTTGTGAGATTTCCCACTCGTGATGTCTTGTCGGCACTCGAAAAAAAGTGCGGATTTCGGAATTTTTAGGAATTTGGTTAAGGGATTCTTAACCTGTATTAACATATCCATTGACGGGCAGCACAGTGGCACAGTGGTTAGCACTACTGTCTCACGGCACTGAGGTCGCAGATTCAATCCTGGCTCTGGGTCATTGTCCGTGTGGAGTTTGCACATTCTCCCCCAGTTTGTTTAATAAATGTTTTATTCTTTGTGTTAAAAGTTCATCATCAAATTGTTTCAGTAATTTTCCTCCACAGTTTCAAACAAAATACTAGGATCTATCAAGCCAAGTTCCCCTCTGGCATTGGACTTGTCCAGTAGTCACATCAGCTGGAATCATAATGAACGGCAAAAGCACTAGAATTTTCAACATGAATTGAAAAATTTACATTAAAATTGTTTACTTGTAGCAAAAGTCTTACCATGTTTACTGCACTTTTGAAGTTAAACCCCAGATCTTGAAGCGAAATAAAGTTCATAAGGACCAACTGCAATTTAGAATCCACAAGCTCCAACATCGACCTCACATTTTCTTCATTGTCCTTCATAGATTGAGACTGGAAACAATCCTCTAGGTTTTGCATTGTTGCTTCAACCTAATTCATGAAAAATATGATGCAGTTTAGTTTCAGAACAAGTCCATGTTGCCTAATTTAATCTTTAAATATTCTGATTAGTTTGGGAAGGAACTAAAATAGTTAATGCTGCTAAGAAATTATAAACTAAAGAAACGTTAAAAATTCTGTACATTCAGACCATCAAATCATGTTTAAACAAATTACAAAACTTTAATTTTAAAACAAATTAGTTGGAACATCAGGGCACAGAGAAGAACTCCAGGATCACAGGCACAGTGCTGGAGGCTTTCGTGCTTGTAGTGGATAGGAAGGGGGAAGCTAGGAGGGGGAAGTAGGGTAGCCAGGAGACCTCAAGGGCAACCCTGTGAAGGGAATGTGAGCTGGTGGCCAAGGAGATCAATTCCCAGCATCTCAAGCTGAGCACCTGACAACAGGGCCACAAAACGGTAATGGCCTCATGCAATGTTCCACCCATCCCTCGTGTTTCTCAATTTATCACACTCCCATCACTCACCCAGCAGCACTCCATGGCTCTCAGGACTCAAGCCTAACATTGAGATACCCTCCCTCAACCTCAAACTAATTTTACTAATGCCAGTTCCACATTTAGCTCCTGCTACTTCCACATACTTACACCTATTCACCACTGACAGGTACAGCACCCAAACACAATCACTGACGTTCTCCCCTATCTCTTGTAGGACACAGTGGCCCATAGAACAAGGAAGCAGAATAGAACTGGTGAGAGCCAAGAACACCTCAACTCTTGAGCACTATGGCGGAGATGTGTTATGGGCCAGGGTTTAGAGAACCCCAAAGTGTATCATGGAGTTCTCCTGACCCACAACTTTTAATAGATTGTAGTATGGGGAGCACACGACCCACTCTACAGGTGTGGTACAGCAGAAATGGAAAAGTATTTTTTTAAAGCAAAACAATGTTTATTCTATGAACTGAAGTTCAACTTTTTAAAACATAGAGTGAACATCTTAGCAACCATTAATTCAAATATAACCCCCAAAGAATACAACACTAAGTAATCCTTAATAACTTAGTTATTTAGTTCAATCTGATCACAGAGTCCCTTGTAATTCTCCAACACAGGAGCATTGGTTATCACAGCTTTCTGGCAGTCAAATGCCTGTTGAAACTCTGCTGTCCACTGAAATCTTCGGTGTTGCTTCAGCAAGTCCATCAGTGGAGCAACCACACTACAAAAATTTTGCACAAATGTTCGATCAAATCCACTCATGCCAAGAAATCGCATTATTTCCCTTTGTGTCGAAGGTATTGGAAACTCCCCAATAACTTTTGGTTACACATCCCGTGGGACCATTCAACCCTGTCCAATTGTATGGCCAAGGAAAGTGGCTTGGGCTTTTCCAAATTCACTTTTGGCTAGGTTTATCACCAAACCCGCCTCCTGAAGTCGATCGAATAACTCCATCAGATGTTTTAAATGTTCTTTCCATGTCTGGCTGAAAATTCCCAGATCTTTGATGTATACCGCACAATTGGGTAATCCTGAAACGATTTTGTTAATTAACTGTTGAAATGTGGCTGGGGTGTTTTTCATGCCAAATGGCATAACTTTGAATTGGTATATACCATCTGGAGTCACAAAAGCTGAAATCTCCTTTGCTCTTTCTGATAAAGGTACCTGCCAGTAACCTTTAAGTAAATCCAGTTTGGATATAAAAGCTGATTTTCCCACTTTCTAAATGCAATCCTCCAAATGTGGGCTAGGATAAGAATCCGTTCTTGTAACTGCATTAACCTTTCTATAATCCACACACAACCGTTGGGTACCATCTGGTTTAGGTACCATCACTATGGGTGAGCTCCATTGGCTGCAACACACTTCAATTATGCCATTTTTAAGCATGCTCTTAATCTCTTTGTTCACCTGTGCCAATTTTAAAGGGTTAAGTCTATATGGATGTTGTTTGATTGGAACAGCATTTCCCACATCTACATCATGTCTCGCCATTTTAGTATTTCCCAATTTATCTCTACATACTTGCCCATGTGATATCAACAATTCTTTCAGGTCAGTCCATTGTTCCTCTGGAAGGTAACTCAACAATTTATCCCAATTTTAAAGAAATTTTCCATTTCATTTTTCAATTTAATTTGTGGTATGTCAAATTCACAGTCATCTGGAATTGGTTCGTCACTTTGAGTTAGAATCATTAAATCCTCCTAATTTTTTTCTCCTTCCCTTTCAAAGTACTTTTTATGCATATTCACATGACACACTCGGTGAGTCTTCCTTCTATCTGGTGTTTTTACCACATAATTCACCTCACTTAATTTCTTTTCAAACTGATAAGGTCCACAAAACCTTGCTTTTAAAGGTTCACCTACCACTGGTAACAATACTAAAACTTTATCTCCACTGGCAAAAGTACAAACTTTAGATTTCTTGTCCGCGACCCATTTCATCATATTTTGTGCAAATTTTAAATGTTGTCAAGCCAATTCACCTGCTCTATTTAATCATTCCCTAAATTTTGACACGTAATCCAATAATGTAATTTCCGAATTCTCACTCACCAATTTTTCCTTAATCAATTTAAGTGGTCCTCTTACCTCATGACCAAAAATTAGTTCAAAAGGACTGAATTTGGTTGACTCACTAGGTGCATCCCTAATTGCAAACAGTACGAATGGAATTCCTTTATCCCAATCTCTGGATAATCGTGACAATAAGCCCTCAACATCGGCTTTAATGTCCGATGCCACCTTTCTAATGCTCCCTGCGATTCTGGATGGTACGCAGTTGATTTAAATTGTTTTATTCCAAAGCTATCCATAACTTCTTTGAATAACCTTGAGGTAAAATTTGATCTTTGATCCGATTGTATTTCTGTGGGTAGTCCATATCTAGTAAGGAATTTAAGTAACTCCTCCACAACCCTTTTTAGCTGTAATATTATGTCCTGGAATGGCCTCTGGAAACACAATAGATACATCCATTATAGTCAAAAGATATTGATTCCCACTTTTCGTCTTAGGAAGCGGTCCTGCGCAATCAATTTGGACCCTTGTAAAAGGTTCCTCAAATGCTGCAATAGGTATTAAGGGCACTGGTTTTATCACTGCTTGAGATTTCCCTGTCACTTGACATGTATGACATGATTGACAAAATTTAACTACATCTTTATGTAGTCCAGGCCAATAAAAATGTTTCTGGATTTTTAGCTTGAGTTTTCCTTATTCCCAAATGACCTCCCACTGGTACCTCATGTGCTACTCGCAACACCTCCTTTCCATACCCTACCGGCAATACTACTTGATGAACGTCTGCCCACTTTTCATCCACTTGCATATGTAAAGGTCTCCATTTTCTCATCAAGACATCACTTCTACGGTAATAACACTCTGGTATACACTCAGATTCCTCTTCCGTATATGTTTTCTGATACATCCGTTTTATTTCTATATCTTTTTGTTGTAACTCCGCCAATTTTCCTGAACTAAAAATATTTGCCTCATCTTCCACCTGTTCTTGTTCTTTTTCAACCATTTGATCAAAAATTGTTTCTGACAATTGCACTTCAACTTCACTCTTTGATTTCTCCGCTTGTCTTAACCTGTGACTTTGCGACCTGTGACTTTGCGATACTACACAATCTGGAAAAATCCCAGCATATTCGTCCTTCAACACTTCAGTTGTCTGATTTTCCACTGGCTTAAATACCACAGTAGGCATCACTCCCACCTGCGATCCAGCTATATCATTACCCAAGATAAACTGTATTCCTGGACAACATAGTTTCTCTATTACTCCTACTACCACTTCACCACTCTTCATTGGACTTTCCAATCTTACTTTATATAATGTAACACTACTCCTCTCACCCTGAATTCCACATATCACCACCTTTTCTGGCAACATTCTTCCCAAACTACATAACTCCTCACCTCTTACCATTAAAGATTGACTAGCTCCCATATCTCTTAAAATTGTGACTTATTAATTTGCTCCTCCTGATACACATGAGTAAACCTTACCCACACAAGTAAATTCTTTAAAGAGATCAGGCACCTTCTTATCAATCACCTCTTGATCAGGCTGTACACTCTTTTGCATCTCCTTCACTTCACTTGGGCTTTCCTTTACCACTTTAACAAACTCTACTATCTTATCCTGTTTTACCACATTAGCCTTTCCAGTGCTTTTCTTCAACTACCAACAATATGACTTTATATGGCCTAGTATATTACAGTGAAAACATTTCAAACTTTTATGTCTCTTCCACCCTCCTGGATTTCTTTTTTAATGTGAGGTACACTCTCCTTATTATCTTCCATCAGATCACCTTTACCTTTACCACTTGAGTATTTCTCATGTCCCCAGTTTATATCCCTTACAGGCTGAAACTGATGTCAGAAACCAAGCTTTGATTTATGAACTAATTCATAATCATCTGCCATTTCTGCTGCTAACCTCGCAGTTTTCACCCTCTGCTCTTCCACATGAATTCTGACTACATCAGGAATTGAATTTTTAAACTCCTCCAAAAGTATAATTTCTCTGAGAGCTTCATACATTTGGTCTATTTTCAAAGCCCTTATCAACCTATCAAAATTACTCTGTTTGAGCCTTTCAAACTCCATGTAAGTTTGCCCATATTCTTTTCCTAAATTTCTAACCCTTTGTCTGTAGGCTTCAGGCACTAGTTCATATGCACCTAAGATAGATGTTTTCACCTCCTCATACGTCCCAGGCACCTCCTCCGTTAGTGATGCAAACACTTCACCAGCCCTACCTACCAGCTTTGTTTGAATCAGTAATACCCACATCTCCTGTGGCCATTTCATTTGTTTAGCTACCTTCTCAAATGAAATGAAAAAGGCTTCTACCTCCTTCTCATCAAACATTGGCAATGCTTGAACATATTTAAATAGATCCCCATCGAGGCTTCGACTATGACGCTCTTTCTCACTATCCTCATCACTGTCATCCAACTGTATGTTTCCCTTTACGTCAGCCAGTTTCAACTGACTGTCATGTTTCATGGCCATTTTCTGAAGTTCAAACTCTCTCTCTTTATCTTTTTCCCTGATCTGTATCTCCCTTTCTCTTTCTTTCTGTTCTGCTAGGGTTATTCTTTATTTTCTCCTTTCTTCTCTCTCCTTTTCTTTGTCCCCTCTCTCTCTTTCTTTTTCCTCTCTTATCTCTTTCATATTTAAGCTGCTTTAATTCTTTCTCATGTTCCATTTTTTAAATTTGCAACTGAACTTTTGCCATTTCCAATGAGTCAAACAGTATCTCAGGCAACTTTAAATGCTTAGCCACTGCCATAATTACCTCATCTTTTTGCATTTTGTCAGGTAATGTTAACTGCAATGTTTTTGCCAAATCTAACAGTCTGCTTTTAGTCTCCATAAGGTACTGCGTGTGACCGTCTCCACCCCCAAAAACTTCAGAGCCTCTGAAAGAGCCATTGTCCACAACACACTCCCCACTTGAACTGGAATACCGCACCTGAAAAGAAACCACAATATGCTCACCCCTCACTGTCTTTATGTTCACTATGCCAATCCGATAGATATACTTTTATCCCCCTCGAGACCCCAATTTGTTATGGGCCAGGGTTTAGAGAACCCCAAAGTTCACCTGACCCACAACTTTCAATAGATTGTGGTATGGGGAGCACACAACCCACTCTACAGGTGTGGTACAGCAGAAATGGTACATTACACATTCTGTGGCTGACTGCAGCTCCAACACTGAAACAAAACCAAAAAAAAAGACACACCCAAGCTTTTTCTCAAAGTGAAACTAAAAGCTGACAGCCAGCCCAGCTCCACCCACACTCTGACATCACTGCAGTAATAAACACCCATTTCTTAAAGGTACACCCGCTACAGTTATTCTATAAAAAACACCCATTTCTTCAAGGTACTCTCACATGACAGATGATTCATGCACTGTGAGACTGGCTGTGACAGAGCCCACAGCATCCAGCATCACTGAGAACATTGAGGATAAAGCTATGTTACTGCCTCTTTTCCCTACTCAATTCCCAGCTCACCCTTAATCTGCTATCGGGCATGATGATGAACAAACTGAAGATGGGATTTTAATATGCATAAAGACTGGGAAAATCAGATGTGCAAAGGTAGCCTAGATCAGGGTTTTTCAAACTCAGTGTCGTGACCCATGGGTGGGTCGTGGGAGGCCGTGGAGCAATTTGTTGTGGCATTCCTGATCGCGGGAAAATGTCCTCAACGGTCGTGACCAGGTGTTGAGATTGCAGGTCGCATGCAGTGCCCGATTGGTTGCGCCATTTGAGGGGGAGGGGGGTGCTAGGCTGGGCTGTGTACTGGACGGCATGGATCCCGAACTTCCAGTGGTTGGCAAAAGTGGGTCCTGGGAAAAAAAGTTTGATGCACACTGGCCTCGATGAAGAATTCAGAGAATGTTTTCAGGGTAGTTTCTTGGAATCGTAAATTCTGGCACCCAGCAGAAAACAGGCCGTACTAGACCTAGTATTGTGCAATGAGATCGGAGTAACTAATGAACTCATAGTGAAGGCACCCTAGGTAGCAGTGATCATAATATGACTGAATTTTACATTCAGCCTGAGAGGGAGAAGAGTTGGTCTAAGACCAGTGATTTAAACTTCAATAAGGACAATTATGACGGTATGAAAGCAGAGCTAGTTGAAGTGAACTGGCATATTAGTATAAGAGATAGGTCAACATGAGATGAATGGCAGTCATTTAAGTGGACATTTCTGAATACACAGATACTTTCTAACAAGAAAGAAAACCTCCAAGGGGAGAATGGTTAAAAAATTAAAGATAGTATCAAACTTAAAGAAAAAGTATATAATTACACAAAGTTGAGTAACAGGTCAGAAGATTGAACAGAATATAAAAAACAGCAGAAAATTACAAAAGATTGATAAGGAAGCAAAAATTAGAGTACGAGAGAAAGCTAGCTGGAAATATAAAGGCATAGTAAGAGTTTCTGTAAATATTTTCAAAAGAAAGGAATTAACAAATGAAGGTTGGTCCTATAGAAAGAGAACATGTAAAATTAATGGAAAATATGGCTTTGGAATTCGCTCAACCCGGCGGGTTTGGTGGCAGATGGGCGCAGTGAATCTGGTGAGAGTCAAAACGTCGGAAACCCACTGACATAAAATTACATTGTAATTCTCCCAATGGCGTGTTAACGGCAGCTCAATTATCCCGCTGACTGGTAGCGTGAATGCCATTTACATCTCAGAGACGCTCATTAAAAACTGCCCACCAGTATCCCATCAGGATTTCCAATCTTGCTTTCCATCCACGGGAAATCACAACAGTGTCAAACACGAGAGAGAGCACAACAGCACATCCCACTTGATCTTAGAACCATCATCTCTGCTATTCAACCCACCACTAAGTCCTCTCATGCCAGCTCTGCCCTTCCAACCATAACCTGTGTCCCCTCATGCCTTTTCTTACTGGATCTTTCATGCCATTTACCCACTGTACATTTTCTACAACCAATGAACACCATGGTATAAAGTGGGATGTCTAGAAAAAAAACCTTAAAAACTGTAATCCATTGATTACTTTCTCCTATGATAAAAGGGTCTGGACTACAAGTCAATATAAGTGTCAATCATTCATGCACTTTTTAAGTTTCAAAAACCACAAACATTTGAAAATATTTACTTCTGTCAACAATCATTAGGAAATTGACCAGAGAGCCTGAGTTGTCATTCAAACAGTATTTCTTCTGGGAACCAGGTGTTCTGCTATTCTAATATATGTCTCAGCTCTCAGCCAAGCTTCATTATGTATCCTGAGGGATATGGGCAGGGTAAATAGTGAGAAACTTTCCTACTCGAGAGCATCAAGAACTAGAGGGTACAGATCCAAAATAATTAGCAAAATGCGTAAAATTGATGTGAGGAAATGTCTTTTCACCCAGAGTGTATTTGGAGTCTGGATTGAACTTCCAGAGAGGGTGGTGGAAGCACATTCAATTACGGTATTCAAAAGGAAGTGGATTGCCAACTTAAAATAAATAATGTGCAAGATTATGGGGATAAGGAGTGGGGTGGGACAAGTCGAGTGATTTTTAAAAGAGCCAGTGCAGACTCTCCTTCTGCACTTTAAGGATTCTGTAATTCTGTGATCTCTACATTTCACTATGTTTGTTTACATAGCTAAGTGTTTTCAAGTGTTTGTGGTTTTGAAAATTCAAAAGGCCTGGATGATTGACAATTTTATTGGTTGGTGGTCCAGACTCTTTTTTTCACTGGAGGAAGTTTTGTCTTTATTCTTTTATGGTTTCCGGGCATCGCTGCCAAGGCTAGCATTTGTTGTGCCCAATGGATTACATTTTTTTCAGAGAGTTTCTGTTCGACATACGCCTTTACACTATAGTGTTTATTGGTTGTAGAAAGCACACATTGAGTCAATACGCTTGGAAGTCTCAGAGACTTGCATAGTGTGCATTAGGGTATATAGAGCCTGATGGAGGCATAAGGGGACATCCGGAGTAGGGGAAGGGTAGAGCTTGGTAGAGCGGGCATAAACTTATCTTATTAAAATGTTCCCTCATGCACATTAGGGTTCATGGCTTCTCTAAGTTGTCATGAACCACAACTCTTTAAAAATCTGGTCGAATCCATGGAAATTGTGGAGAAGTCGGAGGTATCTATCTCTGCAATAAAGCTGGTCAGGTTGGGAGTGCCAGATGATGGCTTCTGAAAGGAAGCATCATTTAAAGGCACCCCCTACAATTGCACAGCCCAGAAATAGAGTTGGGAATCCCAGAATCGGTACTCTCTGCTATTCTAAGGGGCTCCCAAGTCAACCCGACTCTGTGAAAATTCAGTCCAAGTTTGTAAGTAGAGCATCAACTTAGCTTGTCCCCTTTGACTTCATGACAACACCTGATCAAAGGTTTCCAGCACAGGTAAGGGATGCCCGCATGAGTCCCCTTCCCAGCGGGTTGTGCCAAAAGTGGTATGAAGCATTATGCACCCCACTGAGAGAAGGCCACCAGCCTCTGTGGCACCATCTCCAGTTTCTCAGGAGGTCATACCTTTTCCAAATCTGTCATTAATGTACTTGGTTATATGGCATACTTTAAACTCATTAGTTAAAGGGCATCGAGTGCCAGTTGACATCACAGAATATGTCATAAAAGCGGAAAATGCTGGATAAACTCAGCAGGTCTGGCAGCATCTGTGGAAGGAGGAACAGAGTTAAGATTTCAAGTTAATATAATCCTTCGCAGCTGGGGTGGGGCCATAAAATGAGGCAACCTTTTTAAAAGTCCATCGACTTCAGTGGACTGGAAACGCACCCAATTGATTTTTGCACAATGGGCATCAGTTACATATTAACAACGAAAAATATAATAATCTGTCACTTTATTCACTCAGCATAATTCCTTTGTTCCGTAGAAAACAACAAGGCTCTGTCAAAAACAGAAGTCCATTTCAAGAAGTTCCCCAAATGTCCAAAATAAGTCATCTATCCATCAATCCATGGGCCGGGATTTTCTGCCCCTCACCCCCTGCGGCAGGAGGCTGCTCGCCATTGGCTGGCAGTGGGTACTTCCAATCCCGCCAAAGCAATAGCGTTTTCTATGGCTCGCTGGCCGCGCCACCGGGGAACCCACAGGCCAGTGGCATGCCACCTCCGCTGCCAGATAAACCGCCACAGCGGGGCCAGGAAATTCTTCAATAACATTGAAAATTGTAGAGCAAAATGTAAAATTAATGTTTTGCTGATCTCAGAACAAGAAAGCATTTGGTCATTTTAGATCATAATCAACAAATGCATTTTGAGCTCTGCACAGCATAACTAAATAAAACGTATTTCAGTAAGATATTGTTTTTTTAAAGAATCACCTCTTCAGCTTGTTTCAGAAAGGTCGTATACGATTGCAAGTGTTCAACCTGTGCATTCAGGTCCCGCCACAATGTTTTCCATTCTGCATTCAGGAGTACAAATCTTTCAGAAAATGACTTTACTTCTGGGACGTCAAACATTTCTGCCTGTTTGATGATGCCTGTAATGCGTTCTAATTCACTTTCTACCTCCTGAAAAACATATATCATTGCAGTTAAGGGTGTGCCTAATAAACAAATAGGAGCACAACAATCTTCTAAAGCCAGAAATGAAAACAGGAAATGCTGGGAACACTCAGTAGACCTGGCAGCATGTGTGGAGAGAGAAACAGAGTCAGCATTTCAGGTTGATGGCCTTTGATTAGAACTGAAGTTACAGATGTAAGAGGTTTAAAACAAGTAAAGAGGCAGGGAAAGGAGGGAGGGGAGGAAAGAACAAAATGGAAGGACTGTGTTGGGTGAAAGACAGGAGAGATTAAATGGCAAAAGGGATGCTGGTGAAAAGCAAAAAGAGAGTGGTAATGGGACAAGTAAAGAAACAAAGGCATGTTGAGAAGAGGTATAAATGATAATAGCATAATCAGCACCAACATCTTCCATTCACAAACAAAACCATAAACACAAAATAAAATGGGGACAGAGGTTATGATCTGAAATTCTTGAACTCGACATTGAGTCCAGAAGATATTCAAATGCCTAACTGAAAGAAAATATGTTGTTCCTTGAGCTTACACCGGGCTTCATTAGAACAGTGCAGGAGACCGAGATCAGAGTGGGAGTATAACAAAGAATTAAAATGACTGGAACTCAGGATCATGCTTGTGAACTGAACGGAGCTGTTAGTAATGATTCTCTGCTTTCCCATCATGCCTCTTCTGACCACATCCTTTGTTTCTTCATTTGTTCCATTAACACCTGCTTTTTATTTCATACAGTCATCCATTTCATCATTTAATCTCTCCTGTCTTTCACCCCATAACAAACCTCCCGTTTTGTTTTTTCTCCCCCCACCCTTTTCTCTGCCTCATGCTTAAAACCTGTTGGATCTCTCATTGTTTTCCTGATCTGATAAAAATTCACTGAGCTGAAATATTGGACTCAGCAGGCTGGGAGGTGGAAAGGGCACATAATGGAGCTGGAAGGTGTGAGATGGGAGAGCCTGTCACCTTACCAATTCCCCTCAATCAAGTCTAAGGTAGAAAAGGTCGAGAACAGTCATCCCAGCCGAAGGTCAATTGAGGCCCTTAAGTGACCACTTAAAGGCCACTTCAGGTCCTCATCTGTTTCCTTGGGATGCCACCCATTATTTTTGACATCAAACCCTCAAAGGACTCCCTGACTGACCCCAATGATCCTGCTCCACTCACCTGCATGTCGGGACTCCAGTAACAGTCTTCATCCTCAGGTCGCTGCAATACTGGCAGCGGCCCCTGCTCCCAATACTGGTGATCTGATGGCCTTTGTTTGGCTTGAAGCTTTTGGAGGTGGGATATTTGCCCTTCAGGAGAAAGCCTGGTGAAATGTTTCTCCTTTGTGGAGCCTGAACCCTGGCACAAGTTAGCAGTCTGCCCGATTGGGATTTAATCTTGATGGGGCTCCCGGAAATAGCGGCAGTGGAATTGCCATCGGATCTATGGCTAGTGGACGGACCCACCACCACGACCACTAAATCTTACCAGTTAACCCAGTTTCGCTCCCCACAGATGCTGTCAGATCTGCTGAATCTTTCCAACTTGTCTATTTTCATTTCAGATTTCTTCAATAAGCTCTGTCACATCTTTGTTTACTTGACTCTGCTTAACTTTCATTGACTTTCAACATTAACTCAGCTTCTCTTTCCATAGATGCTGTCTGTCCCGCCAAGTCTCCCCAGTATTTCCTATTTTTATTTTGAAATTTCAGCATCCCCAGTACTTTGCCTTTGTTTTGTGGTGGTCTTCCTTTTTCGGTATATTTCGTCACTGAATTAAACATTGCATTTATTTGCATTGTCAGACATTTGTTCCTGATTATATAATTGCTACAGGTTACTAATTCAGTCAACTAAAAATGTTTCTCCGCAATTGAAAAAATTATCCTGTGTATTGTTAAAAATGAAACTTAACTGAAGAAAACACTTCTGTTCACAATGCTGTTGTGGTTTTTGAAAATAGTTCATGGAGCAGCTTTTGTATAAATCCCTAACCGCCGCCTTTCCAATTATAAAAATATTTCAAAGATCAAATAAAGGTCAAATTTCAAAGAAGCATACTATTTTTGTCTCCTTCCCACTCAACTGCTTTGGTGACAATAGGGATAGCGGGGAACACCTATGTGACAAAATGGCCCCATTAATTTTAATTGAGGCTAAAGACTGACTGGATTAAATCTAGAACTGCCAACCCTTTTTTAAAAATCTGCTGAGTGGGCTTAGTGTACACTTTATTTGGAGCAAGTCTTGTTGGGCTCTGCAGATCCTCATTAGCCACCAGGGCTCTGAGAATAACTCTCCTCTATTCAAATGACTGCTGCATCTCCAACACTGGCCTTGCTTAGCCAGGCAAGAACATAGTGTTCAAACAGAGAAAGTAAAGTTCTCAGACTCTGCACAGTTTCCAAAATTGGAGTCCTACTGAACTGCCAAAGAAAAGTGACCTGGCCCAACAAATCTATGCTTTCCAGCCTCAGTGAAAGGAACATGAGTAGACATTACACATTTGCCAAATAGTAAATTAATACCATCTTTAAGTGGGGCTGGTATTCTTCGATGTCGTACTGTGAGCCATTTGTGATTCTAATGGATCAGTGATGTGGCCTAGAACTGATTTTGACTTCCGACCTTTGAGATTCTAGTTCAACATTACACAGCAAATATATTATTTTACATTATAACAAAAATAGAAAACAAACAGTAAATCTCACCTAGAACACACATGCAATTTTACAAAATGGAAATCTATAGATATAGATTACCTTAGACTGATCAGACATATCCAAATATTTGTTCAGAATGTCTTCAGATTCAGAGAGAGAGGAACCTGGCTCTGGCGTACTGGAAAGTCGCGATCTACACGCTTGTAGACATCCTGAGACCTTGACAAATTACACATTTATAGTCAAATCTAGTTTCTGCAAATTTGTCCTTTAAACAACCTGGAATAGTGATTTACTTTGTGAAACATGTAGTTTATTTGACAAATTTAAAGCAGCCACGTATAATAATGGGAAAAAGGTGAAATTAATCAGAAGTATCATCTAGGGTGAATTAACCCATTTGCTCTGAATGTTTTGTTCAGCTTTTTCTGTAATTTGAATGTAGTAATTTACTGAGTCAACTGTTGTCAACATTACACAAGGGCAGCACGGTGGTGCAGTGGTTAGCATTGCTGCCTCACGGCACCGAGGTCCCAGGTTCGATCCAGGCTCTGGGTCACTGTCCGTGTGGAGTTTGCACATTCTCCCCATGTTAGTGTGGGTTTTGCCCCCACAACACAAAGATGTGCAGGGTAGGTAGATTGGCCATGCTAAATTGCCCCTTTAATGGATAAAATGAATTGGGTACTCTAAAAAAAATTTTTTTTAAATTACACGCCCTTCACATTGCTCTTATTTTGCGTCTGAAGTCCATTTTCATAATGCCATCTGACTGTTCTAAGACATATAATTTGATTCACGGAATAGTTTCAAACAAATGTACCTTGGTAACCTAGATTGAAGTGTTCAGTTTACAACACTGGAAAGAAATGTTGTTTTATTTGCTGTAACCATGGTTTATCTCTGTTGACAGAATCTCTTTTTTGCCTCTGTCCAGCTATTTGGTATAATTTCTTTAACACCACTCGATGTCTACAAGAGTAGTGGCCCCACAGTGCTTTGCCTTACAGTCATGCAGTTACACATGAAACATTTTCCAGAGATGTCATTAACTCAGTTTTATTTAAGATGTTAAAATAGTTACATATGACTATCAACAGTTCGGTTTTGAAGTTACTCAGTTGTGGAACCCTCATGCATGAAACCGTATGATGCTTGGTGTCAAAATGTTTCTCCTTTGGCAAGAACTGAAAGTAGTTGTAAAGGCTAAATATACTAAGTTAGGATCCTAAGAAAAGTCAACGTCCTATTCAGCTATTAACGTAACTGCTCAGGTTTATATTATTAAGGCATAAAATCATTTAAATATCATGGAGGCTTGTTTTTGCTTGGGTTCAGCAAGGAATTTTGTAGAGCATTTCAATAGATGCTCAACTAAGTGAAGTAGAGACTGGAGAAATAAACAATAAACGATGTCCATGGAAGAAGTAGGCTTGATGAGCTAGCACGTGTTCCATTTTTACTTAAACTCTTCAAGTGATCGGATGCAGCACGACAAAGTCAAAGTTTAAAGTTATGATTCGGCTCTTCTTCAAACATTCTTTTAACCATAATGTGATAGCATTTCAGTAATATTTAGTAATTAGGTGAGTAGTTACACAATTTCTCTTCAAAAATGTGCAATATGTCAAGTGTACCAATTCCATTTTGATTTGGCTGAAGATAGGCGAATTGCAATTAATTTCTCAAGCGATCGTTTCAAATTGCATTAGCACATCAGCCAGTTCCCCAACCACTAGAAAGGTACCAAGCTAGCATCAATCTCTTATTCCACTGCTATTTGCTTTTCTGAATGTATTGACACAAAACATGGGGTGGCATGGTGGCACAGTGGTTAGCACTGCTGCCTCACAACCCCAGGTTCCCGGGTTCAATTCCTCAATTCATGTGGAGGAAGTTGATACCCGCTCCCAGTAGCCATCAAGGTCACTGCAGCCCTGAGCCTCTATGCCTCAGGAGCTTCTCAGGGCTCGAGCGGGAATTTGTGTGGCATTTGAAAAGCTACAGCCCACAAGTGCATCTGTGAGGTCACAGGTGCCTTGTTTGCCCTGCAGCCGAAGATATAAACTTTGACATGGGCCAGGCCCAACAAGATGCCCGGGCAGCAGGATTCTCTGCCATCAACAGAATACCCCAGGTCCAGCGGGTAATAGATGGCACGCATGTTGCCTTGCTATCACCGGGCCGTCAGGGTGTTCCCTACATCAACAGGAAGGGATCCACTCCCTGAACGTCCAGCTCATGTGTGACCACCACCTGAGGTTCATGTACCTGTGTGCACATTTCCCAGGGAGTGTGCCCAAAGCTACATCCTGGGGCAGTCAGACATCCTCGGCCTCTTTGAGGACCACCCCAGGCTGGCCGGTTGGCTCTTGGGGATAAGGGGTGAGGATCTGGCTAATTTTGCCAGTACGCAGGCTGGTGACCAATGAGTAGACCCAATAAAAAGAGGCCCAGACGGCCATTAGGGCTATAATTGAGTGATGCATCGGACTACTCAAAATGAGATTCCGATGCCTCGACCACTTCGGTGGTGCACTGCAGTACATCCCCCCTAGAGGGTCGCCCGCTTCGTGGTGGTTTGCTGTGCCCTCCACAACCTGGAAGAGCGGCGTGCTGGAGATGGAGGGGGAGGAACTTGCGGCCACCTCCAAGGAGGAAGACGAGGAGGCGCGGACCAGGAGGAGCTGGCGGATGAGCCCAGGAAGGACCCTCAGGACCAGCCAGTGGATGGAGGACAGGCGGTAGCGGTAGCGGTGAGGATCCAGCAAGCCCGGAGGGCTAGGGACGTGGCTTTGTCTGTCATCTTACCCACTCCCCCAGCCCTTTCCTCCCTACGGATTTCACCCTCACCACCCCCCCCACCACCACCCTCCCAGGGTTTGTGTAACATCACTTCATGGGGCTGTGCTGGCACTGTAAATGGGTCACTGTCGATGACAGGGGGGTGATAACCCACTGAGAGCTGAGCGCTGGTACTCCTCAATCTATGCCATAGTCTGACTCCTGCCTGTCTGCTATGTGCTCATTCATCACCCCTGGGGCAAGGGATTGGCGGTCAGCCCACATCTCGGGTGCAAAGTGTTTAATGCTGTACCTATGTGTCCCTAACTGCCCTTAGCCCCTGATAATGCCACCCCCACTTCTCCTCCTGGTGATGTTCCCCAGCTGATGGCTACTGTCACTTCCTCCCAGGCGACACTGGCTGCTCTGTGGTTGACCCTCCAAGCTCTTCAGGGGTATAGGGCATGCAATCTGGTTTTGACTATGTTAAACAATCTGGCCAGGTCAGCATTCTCGAATCATGGGGCTGGCCTCCTCGGCAGCATAGTTGTGAGCTGTGTGGGGTTTGCTCTGCAAGATCCATTTAAGTGCTGCTCCCCCTTGTTGGTGGGGAGCCAGTGGGCATGGTCCCATCAAATCAGCCGGTGGGACCATCATTTGTGGCATGAAGCCTATTGGGCTGTGTTAAGTAGACCAATTAATGCTTGATACACTGGTGATGGCGTCGCCGGGTCGAGCATCAGGAAGCTCGCGGCGGTTCCTGCTCGCTACCACATTTAGAAACGTATCCATTAGATCGCTCTTTGAAGATGTAACTAATACGTTAGATACAGGGGCATCATCCAAGTAGTACACTTGAAGTTATAAATGTCATTTGATAAGGTGCCACACTAAAGGTTAATTCACAAGATAAAGGCTCATGGAGTTGGGGGTAATATATTAGCATGGATGGGGGATTGATTAATAGATAGGAAACAGAGAGTACGCGTAAATTGGGCGATTTCACATTGGCAGGCTAAGGTGCTGCAAGGTTCAGTGCTATAGGGCCTCAGCTTTTAGTTACATCATCAAAACTCTGATAAATTTGCAAACATTATTTCACTTTTGTAGGGACACAGAATAAATACAGGACTAAAATATTTTCCTATCATTTCTTCGGTGTGTTGCCAAAAACTAAATTAAATATCTGGGCAAGTGAAGCTAATTTTGAGTCAATGAGGAACTAAGAACTTAACTCTGAGGACAATCGAAAGAGAAATGATGAAATATCTGTCAAAGACTCGAAGCAGAAAGTGGCTTCTACATTAATCTATATTAATTACTCAGACAGTAATGTATCTAAATCTGCTGATGATGTAAAATTCGGTTGAAATATAAGCTGTGAGGAAGAACAAAAGGACTGCGAGGAGACATAGGAGAGTGGGCGATAAGTTGACAGATGGTGAATAATGCGGGGAAGTGTGAGGTTATTCACTTTGGTAGTAAGAATAGAAAAGCAGAATATTTATAAAAGGCATGAAGCATGTAAATGTTGATGTTCAGCGAGACTTGAGTGTAAGGAACACATAATGTTAGCATGTAGGTACAGCAAGCAATTAGGAAGACAAATGGCATGTTGGCCTTTATTGCCAGAGAATTGGAATACAAGAATGAGGAAGTCTTGCTACAATGGTTTTCGTGAGACTACACCTGGAATTCTGTGCACAGGTTTGGTCTCAATATTTACAGAATAGTATACTTGCATTGGAGGTGGTACAGTGATGGTTCACTTGATTGGTCCTGGGATGAGGGAGTTGTCCGATCAATCATTTTGGGCCGAGATGAGACGACATTTCTTCACTCAGAGGGTTGTGAATCTTTGGGTTGTAAATATTCTATCACTGACTGTATTCAAGACTCTCAGGCAATTAAGGGATATGGGAAATGGTCTGAAAATTTGAATTGCGACAGAAGATCAGCAATGATCATATTGAACAGTGGATTAGGCTCAAGGGGCAGAATGTTCTAATCCTGGTCCTGCTATTTATTATGTTCTTCTGACTCTGCACATTATTGAAAAGCAGCAGAACACTACAGACCTTTTCTCAGATATTAACTATCAAGTATGTCTATTGAACAATGAACAAATGAATTAATAGATAAAAATGCTCATATATTTAGAACAGATTTATAATAGGTATGCTAACTACTTAAAATGAATCTTTCTCATCTCCTTGCTTGACTTTTATTTTAATATTTATATACCTTAATATTTATATTCTTATAATCATACCAAATGAGGAAGAACAAAAGGACTGCGAGGAGACATAAGCTAAGCAAGTGGGCGATAAGTTGGCAGACGGAAAATAATGACTATTATTTTAATATTTATATACCTTAATATTTATATTCTTATAATCAAACAAAGTGCAAGAGCTAACTGGGCTGGTTCATCTATTGTAAAGCTTGAACTCAGTTAACGATTTGAACAGTCCACCCTCAAATTCTCTAAATACCTGCCACCAAAAATCATAAATAGCTGTCAGTCATCAACATAACTGAGGAGATCATAGTTATTTGTGATTGAATATTTTTGTTTGGTTCTTGCTTCCAATTTATAACATCAAAGAAATTTAAATATGTCTTTGCAATATTGTGTCAAGTTAGGTTATCTGATCTGGAAGGCGTTTCAACTTTCAAAGCGGCCGTAGAAGGGATTCTGAACCTGAATTTTCTTGAAATGATTTTATTTAAATGGCTTTTTACGCAGTTACAATATTATTTATCTGACTAGTTAGTTTATTCAATTTAAATGACTTTTTAACCTAATTCTAATATCATTCATCTGATTTGGTATAAATTTATGACTTTTTAAAAAGATTCTGCTCAAATTAATTAAACTTAAGCTATTGCACCATTTACCTTTGGCAATGATTCTATTACATTAGGAATTACAGCAATTTAGTTTTGGCAAGTTCTGTGGGCATGGTTACTATCATAGAATTTACAGTGCAGGAGGAGGCCATTTGACCCATCGAGTCTGCACCAGCCCTTGGAAAGAGCACCCTACTAGAGCCCACGCCTCCACCCTTCCCCCGTAACCCCACCTAACGTTTTTGGACACAAGGGCAATTTAGCATGGCAAATCCACCTAACCTGCACATCTTTGGACTGTGGGAGGAAACCAGAGCACCCGGAACCCCACGCAGCCATGGGGAGAACGGACGAACTCCGCACAGACAGTGACCCAAGCCGGAAATTGAACCTGGGGCTCTGGAGCTGTGAAGCAACTGTGCTAACCACTGTGCTACCGTGCTGCCCACAATAAACAAATGGCCAATAGGAGAAGACATTAATGGCCTTGTCCGAAATTTGAACCTGGGATCTCTCGCAAGTTCCTAGACTGAACACCCAAAGCGAGAATCATACCCCTAAACAAACGAGTCCACACCACTATTCTTCTATTTGTTGACCCATGTGATTTCTGCTGCGCATCTGTGTAAGGAAAGCTGCAGAGCTATGCTGGGGCTCAAGGCATAAGAGTATTTTCCTGCCGCTCACCTGATATTCTTGCTCCCAGCAGTGTTTAGTTTGTGATCAGTGGCAACTTCCACTGCTATTCCACCAATCGTGAAATCTAGCCCTATAATTGATTTTTGGAAGTGTGTTTTTTTTTGTGAGCGCCACGAAGAATCCAGCATGTGTTTGTAGAATCAAAAAGAAATAATTGTATTTACAATTACATATATACAACAGCAGCAGTACTCCACCACTGCTCTCACCTCTAGCTCGTTCCACGCTGCTCTATTCATGCATGTGACTATGCTAATGATTTCTCCGCCCTCCTCATTGGGGGAACTCATACTCACTGAGGATTGTGGGATTTCCATTAGTCCCCAGCCAATAATAATCTGGCAGGTTATAACAGTTTTCATCAAGTTATTTTAAAACACCATACAAGCTTTTTAGTACAGAACAAATACTATTTAACTGAAGATGAAATTATCAAAATGTTATATTAAGATGGTCAAATATGATAGAAAAGTCTAAGATTTAACATGATATTGACTTCTTCATTTCTGTTTCAGAAATTTATGTACAGGATTTTTCTGCTGTTTTATTGTCACTTTTCAAGATCTTTTTTAAAGTATTTATTTTCATTGCATTTCTTTGAATGCATTTTTAAAGGCTTCTATATTAGGCATGTTAAATGACTAAAGTTCCACTTTTGTATGTTGTTAAACATGTGCCTGATTTACATGAATGATGGTTAGATTATCGAAGGCCTTTAAGGGTGTAAAGGCAGAGACTCAGTAACCATGACCTCTTCAAGTCCCGAAAGACGTGCTTGTTATGTGAATTGGACATTGTGAATTCTCCCTCAGTATACCTGAACAGGTGCCGGGATGTCAACTAGGGGATTTTCACAGTAACCTCACTGCAATGTTAATGCAACTCGTGACACTATTAAAGATGATTATTATTGAAGGAGCACAATGGCTGTGACCATGGATGGTTGCTTCTGCAATCTCCTACAGGGTCATGTACAGTCGGCTTGACCTGGTGCCAGTCAGTCGCAATTAAATTAACCACCTGGAATTTCTTTGCTTCTGGCCCCTTCAAATGGTGTTTACAGACAGTATCGCACAAATGTATGAGACAGATCATGGGTGGATTCAATTTCAGGGCAGAGAGACACATAATCTTGCTGTCTGATGAAGGCAAGTGCAAGCATCGGGGTCTATCTCTGATAGGTTTCCCACAGGAGCAGCATGCAATAAACTGCCTGCACATGGTAATCAGACACACCCCACCAGCAAGGGCTTCCACTCCATCAATGCTCAGCTCATCTGCGCCCAAAGAAAGGTATTCATGTATGTTTGCACAGAATTCGCCGTGAGCTGGCATGATACTTTCACATTGCAGCTTTCTAATCCCACAATGTCTCTGTGTGAAAGTATGGTTATTTGGGATAGATCTTTAAACATTGGTTCATGACACCTCTCAGGAACCTCATCACCAACCACAGGAGATGAATCTCACCAGCCACATCATCATATGATATGTTATTGAGCAAGCTATAGGAATACTGAAGTCTCGGATCGTGTCTTCAGGATCCTTAAGGGGGAGGGGGAGCAGCCAGAAGTTGTGGTGCACATTGGTACCAACGACGTAGGTAGGAAAAGGGGTGTGGAGGTAATAAACGAGTTTAGGGAGTTAGGCTGGAAGTTAAAAGCCAGGACAGACAGAGTTGTCATCTCTGGTTTGTTGCTGGTGCCATGTGATAGCGAGGCTAGGAATAGGGAGAGAGTGCAGCTGAACACGTGGCTGCAGGAATGGTATAGGAGGGAGGGCTTCAGGTATTTGGATAATTGGAGCGCATTCTGGGGAAGGTGGGACCTGTACAAGCAGGATGGGTTGCATCTGAATCAGAGGGGCACCAATATCCTGGGAGGGAGGTTTTCTAGTACTCTTCGGGAGGGTTTAAACTAATTTGGCAGGGGAATGGGAACCGAATTTGTAGTCCAGCAACTAAGGTAGCCGATATTCAGGACGCCAAAGCGTGTAATGAGGCAGTGGGGAAGGGAACACTGACAAAGGAGAGTACTTGCAGGCACGGAGATGGGTTGAAGTGTGTATACTTCAACGCAAGAGGCATCAGGAATAAGATGGGTGAACTTAAGGCATGGATCGGTTCTTGGGACTACGATGTGGTGGCCATCATGGCAACTTGGATAGAAGAGGGGCAGAAATAGTTGTTGGAGGTCCCTGGTTATAGATGTTTCAATAAGATTGGAGGTCCCTGGTTATAGATGTTTCAATAATATTAGGGAGGGTGGTAAAAGAGGTGGGGGGGGGGGTGGCATTGTTAATTAGAGATAGTATAACAGCTGCAGAAAGGCAGTTCGAGGAGCATCTGCCTACTGAGGTAGTATGGGTTGAAGTCAGAAATAGGAAAGGAGCAGTCACCTTGTTAGGAGTTTTCTATAGGCTCCCCAATAGTAGCAGAGATGTGGAGGAACAGATTGGGAAACCGATTTTGGAAATGTGCAGAAATCACAGGGTAGTAGTCATGGGTGACTTTAACTTCCCAAACATTGAGTGGAAACTCTTTAGATCAAATAGTTTGGATGGGGTGGTGTTTGTGCAGTGTGTCCAGGAAGCTTTTCTAACACAGTATGTAGATTGTCCGACCAGAGGAGGGGCAATATTGGATTTAGTACTTGGTAATGAACCAGGGCAAGTGATAGATTTGTTAGTGGGGGAGCATTTTGGAGATAGTGACCACAATTCTGTGACTTTCACTAGTAATGGAGAGGGATAGGTGTGTGCAACAGGGCAAGGTTTACAATTGGGGGAAGGGTAAATACGATGTTGTCAGACAAGAATTGAAGTGCATAAGTTGGGAACATAGCCTGTCAGGGTAATGTGGAACTTGTTCAAGGAACAGGTACTACGTGTCCTTGATATGCATGTCCCTGTCAGGCAGGGAAGAGATGGTCGAGTGAGGAAACCATGGTTGACAAGAGAGGTTGAATGTCTTGTTAAGAGGAAGAAGGATACTTATGTAAGGCTGAGGAAACAAGGTTCAGACAGGGCGTTGGAAGGATACAAGATAGCCAGGAGGGAACTGAAGAAAGGGATTAGGAGAGCTAAGAGAGGGCATGAACAATCTTTGGCGGGTAGGATCAAGGAATACCCCAAGGCCTTTTACACATATGTGAGAAATATGAGAATGACCTTGTTAGGAGTTTTCTATAGGCTCCCCAATAGTAGCAGAGATGTGGAGGAACAGATTGGGAAACCGATTTTGGAAAGGTGCAGAAATCACAGGGTAGTAGTCATGGGTGACTTTAACTTCCCAAACATTGAGTGGAAACTCTTTAGATCAAATAGTTTGGATGGGGTGGTGTTTGTGCAGTGTGTCCAGGAAGCTTTTCTAACACAGTATGTAGATTGTCCGACCAGAGGAGGGGCAATATTGGATTTAGTACTTGGTAATGAACCAGGGCAAGTGATAGATTTGTTAGTGGGGGAGTGTAGGTCCGATCGAGGACAGTAGCGGGAGATTGTGTATTGAGTCTGAAGAGATAGGAGAGGTCTTGAACGAGTACTTTTCTTCAGTATTTACGAATGAGAGGGGCCATATTGTTGGAGAGGACAGTGTGAAACAGGCTGGTAAGCTCGAGGAAATACTTGTTAGGAAGGAAGATGTGTTGGGCATTTTGAAAAACTTGAGGATAGACAAGTCCCACGGGCCTGACATGATATATCCAAGGATTCTATGGGAAGCAAGAGATGAAATTGCAGAGCCGTTGGCAATGATCTTTTCGTCCTCACTGTCAACAGGGGTGGTACCAGGGGATTGGAGAGTGGCGAATGTCGTGCCCCTGTTCAAAAAAGGGACTAGGGATAACCCTGGGAATTACAGGCCAGTTAGTCTTACTTCGGTGTAGGCAAAGTCATGGAAAGGGTACTGAAGGATAGGATTTCTGAGCATCTGGAAAGACACTGCTTGATTAGGGATAGTCAGCACGGATTTGTGAGGGGTAGGTCTTGCCTTACAAGTCTGATTGAATTCTTTGAGGAGGTGACCAAGCATGTGGATGAAGATAAAGCAGTGGCAGTAGTGTACATGGATTTTAGTAAGGCATTTGATAAGGTTCTCCATGGTAGGCTTCTGCAGAAAGTAAGGAGGCATGGGATAGTGGGAAATTTGGCCAGTTGGATAACGAACTGGCTAACCGATAGAAGTCAGAGAGTGGTGGTGGATGGCAAATATTCAGCCTGGATCCCAGTTACCAGTGGCGGACCGCAGGGATCAGTTCTGGGTCCTCTGCTGTTTGTGATTTTCATTAATGACTTGGATGAGGGAGTTGAAGTGTGGGTCAGTAAATTTGCAGACGATACGAAGATTGGTGGAGTTGTGGATAGTGAGGAGGGCTGTTGTCGGCTGCAAAGAGACATAGATAGGATGCAGAGCTGGGCTGAGAAGTGGCAGATGGAGTTTAACCCTGAAAAGTGTGAGGTTGTCCATTTTGGAAGGACAAATATGAATGTGGAATACAGGGTTAACGGTAGAGTTCTTGGCACTGTGGAGGAGCAGAGAGATCTTGGGGTCTATGTTCATACATCTTTGAAAGTTGCCACTCAAGTGGATAGAGCTGTGAAGAAGGCCTATGGTGTGCTAGCGTTCATTAACAGAGGGTTTGAATTTAAGAGCCGTGAGGTGATGATGCAGCTGTACAAAACTTTGGTAAGGCCACATTTGGAGTACTGTGTACAGTTCTGGTCGCCTCATTTTAGGAAGGATGTGGAACCTTTGGAAAAGGTGCAAAGGAGATTTACCAGGATGTTGCCTGGAATGGAGAGTAGGTCTTACGAGGAAAGGTTGAGGGTGCTAGGCCTTTTCTCATTAGAATGGAGAAGGATGAAGGGCGACTTGATAGAGGTTTATAAGATGATCAGGGGAATAGATAGAGGAGACAGTCAGAGACTTTTTCCCCGGGTGGAACAAACCATTACAAGGGGACATAAATTTAAGGTGAATGGTGGAAGATATAGGGGGGATGTCAGAGGTAGGTTCTTTACCCAGAGAGTAGTGGGGGCATGGAATGCACTGCCTGTGGAAGTAGTTGAGTCGGAAACATTAGGGACCTTCAAGCAGCTATTGGATAGGTACATGGATTACGGTAAAATGATGTAGTGTAGATTTATTTGTTCTTAAGGGCAGCAGGGTAGCATTGTGGATAGCACAATTGCTTCACAGCTCCAGGGTCCCAGGTTCGATTCCGGCTTGGGTCACTGTCTGTGCGGAGTCTGCACATCCTCCCCGTGTGTGCGTGGGTTTCCTCCGGGTGCTCCGGTTTCCTCCCACAGTCCAAAGAGTGCAGGTTAGGTGGATTGGCCATGATAAATTGCCCTTAGTGTCCAAAATTGCCCTTAGTGTTGGTTGGAGGTGTTGACTTTGGGTAGGGAGCCCTTTCCAAGAGCCGGTGCAGACTCGATGGGCCGAATGGCCTCCTTCTGCACTGTAAATTCAATGATAATCTATGATTAATCTAGGACAAAGGTTCGGCACAACATCGTGGGCCGAAGGCTCTGTTCTGTGCTGTATTTTTCTATGTTCTATGTTCTAATGTTCAGGTGCCTTGACAGGTCTGCGGAATCTTTATAATGCTGCAACCCATGCAACATTACATAGTGAAGGAAGTATGGGGGCTGGATGAAGAAGATACCCAAACAGCACCAGCTCCTCCACGGTAGTCCTCAATACCGGGGCTGCACAAGGCTGCATACTTGGCCCCCTGCTATACTCACGACACACACAGGACTGCATGGCAAGATTTGGCTCCAATGCCATCTTCAAGTTTGCTGATAACACGACTGTAGTGGGTCAGATTTCAAACGATGAATCAGAGTACAGGAGGGAGATAGAGAATCTAGTGGCGTGGTGGAATGACCGCAATCTCTCCCTCAACGTCAACAAAACTAAGGAGCTGGTCATTGACTTCAGGAAGTATACACCCCCTGTCTGCATCGATGGTGCCAAGGTGGAGATTGTTGACAGCTTTAAATTCCTAGATTTGCACATTACCAACAATCTGTCCTGGTCCACCGACCAATAAAACACAACAGCGCCTATACGTCCTCAGGAAACTAAGCAAATTTGGCATGTCCACATTGACTCTTACCAATTTTTACAGATGCACCATAGGAAGCATCTTATGTGGCTGCATTACAGCCTGGTATGGCAGCTGCTCAGCCCCAAGACCGTAAGAAACTACAGAGAATCGTGAACTTAGCCCAGTCCATCACGTGAAACCGCCTCCCAACCATTGACTCTGTCTACGCCTCCCGCTGCCTTGGGAAAGTGGGCAGAATAATCAAAGACCCATCCCACCTGGGTTATTATTTCTTCCAACTTCTTCCATCGGGCAGGAGATACAAAGTCTGAGAACACGCACTAACAGGTTCAAAAACAGCTTCTTCCCGGCTATTACCAGACTCCTGAATGACCCTCTTATGGACTGAGCTGATCTCTCCACACAGCTTCACTGCTGAGTAGTACTACACACCACAAGCTTCATGCAATGTCTGTGTCTATGTATTTACCTTGTGCATTTATCTATGTTTTATGTTATTTATGTTATTTATGTCCTATGTTTCTTTTCATGTATGGAACGATCGGTCTGGGCTGTACACAGAACAATACTTTTCACTGTCCCTTGGTACACGTGACAATAAATCAAATTAAAAATTAACTCCTCAATGGGTGTGGACAGCTATGATAATGGAGAAGCTGGGGATCTGAATGAACGGCCAGTGGAATATGTCGCTGTCTGCAACACAAGGGATGCTTTAATACTAGGTAGATTCAATTGGGCCAATGTTAACTGGATGATTGTCACCCAAACAACTATAGCCCTCAAACAAGCAATCCTGCAGCCTTCAATGCACTGGTCTAACATCCCCCAGCTTCTGAACACCACAAATCAAAGGATCAAAACAATAGAAGGGGACAACCACGTGTTAAGCTCCTGTGCTCTATAAAACATTTTTCTTTTTATTCCTACTACTTCTATGTGGTGCCGCTCCAGGGCTTCAGCAGAAATGATAAGAGGCTGGCATGGTGACTCTGAGTTTAAGAGTCTGTGAGGATCCTGCTCCTCCAGCAGTTCTGCAGGGACATCTGGCCTATTTGGAGTGTAGGTACCAGAACAGGTTATGAATGATGGAGTGGCAATGGTTGAGACATGCAGAGATTATTCCTTCATTCCTCCTCCCTTAGAGCAGCTCTAACTCTCTGCAGGAGAGGAGAGTGTCAAAATCATTGACAGGGGCTGTTTAGCACAGGGCTAAATCGCTGGCTTTGAAAGCAGACCAAGACAGGCCAGCAGCACGGTTCAATTCCCATAACAGCCTCCCCGAACAGGCGCCGGAATGTGGCGACTAGGGGCTTTTCACAGTAACTTCATTTGAAGCCTACTTGTGACAATAAGCGATTTTCATTTCATTTTTCATCTTGGAAGCCCTGATCTAGTCAGTCTACAACCATGTAAAACCCTGTGCAGAGATTTAGACCCAGAGAGTGCAGAGCCGTTGTCGGAGCCTACATGTATACAACAGCCCTGTCAGCACTGACTTCTGAGTGATCAGCTACAATTTCCTTGGATCTTGCCAAACACTCTAGGCTGGATAGCAACATTAGAAAAGTCCCACACTTGTTCGAGTCGGACTCCTCCATGCTCTCCTCCACCATGGACAGTGTGCCTGTCAATACCTCAAACATTGGCTGCAGTGCGCCAACATTCTAATTTTCAGTGTTGTACGCAGGAGTTCTCTATCTCTATCCTGTTAGCCAGAGTTGAGAGAGGAAGCTGTTCTCTGGTGCATTTATGTTATCAGCTGCCCCTTCCACTATTCTCTGCACCTACTCAATTTAAAAGTCCAATCTGCCTGTTTACGAGGTGCTGATTTTTGCACTTCTGTCTGCAACAATTGTTTTCTGTGATGGAGTATGCCCCGCAGACATTATCTCTTTTGAGGAATCTTTATCCTCCCTAGTTACGGGCTCTTGATCTTTGTGTGATAACTCTAAACGAGAGAAGAGACAATATTAAGTGTTCACAATCTAAGGAATATTCAGGAACCATCAGAGTTGTCAAGGTGCTTAAGTCCACAGAGGGTGAAGTTGCTTTGTGGGACTTGTAGATTGGAAAGATTAATGCTGTCATCCTTCTTCGATGAACCACACACTCACCATCTCCAATGCTGATGGAGTTTGAGATGCCATTTATCTCCCACTCCGCCATCTCTGCCAGGGAAGCTGCAGCCATATCTTGTCGTTCTTCATCTGTCCTGATCTCCCCTAGTATTCTGAACTCTCTTCTCCTGCAAGTGTGTCACATCAGACCAATGAGAGTCTCTGAATATGCACATCCAACGGAGTCCAAGCAACAGGAATGAATTTTAAATTAGAGCTATGCCATTCAGGGGTGATGCCAGAAGCACTCTTGCACAAAGGGTAGTGGTATTTGGTACCCTCCTTACCCAAAAATTTGTTTAGGCTGGGAGTCAGTGGAAAATTTAAAAACTGAGATTGATAGATTGTTCTTAGGCAATTGATTTAGGGTTCCAGAACCACGGTGCGTACATGGAGTCAATGTGGTGCAAGAGTTCATCCATGATCTATTGAATAGTGGAACAGGTCCAAGGGGCTCAATGGCTACTCATGTTCCCAAGAGGCAGTGCAAATGGTGAAGGTGAGAATCAGCCACATGCTGAAGTCACATCTTGAGAATTGTGGAAAGGTGCTATTGCAGTATGAGCAGTGACTGTGGTGGAGTTGGCAGAGGAGGTCAGATTTTGGTTATTAACGGTGGTGAAAGGAGGAATTGAGAAGTTGAAGTGTCAAAGGAATACGTGTTAAGAAGGGGGCATAACATAAGGTTGGTCTTGATGAAAGTGATGTGGGGTGAGGAGTGGTGTACAAGGAGTAGAACTGACAAGACAAGGTGAGAGGGGATGCACTGCAGGATTTGATTGAATAAAGCTGTATGCTCACCTTTCCTTGCCATGTCAGTGCATTGAGCCAATTATAACAGTGAATCCAGGATCTTTGGATCACATCCTTGCTGCTCATCTCCTCTGCCACCTCCAGTCAGGAGTCCTTGGTGATGGCAACTTGGTGTTTCTTCTTTCCAGCGGTTGGAAACTGCACCTCCTTTCTGTCTCTTACTTCACCCAGCAGAGCATCCAGAGATGCTCCTGAGAATCAGGGACTGCCTTTCCTCTTCTTCCAACCACGTCACTTCCTGCTTCCTCGGCTAAAAGTAGATACTTCAAATTTCTTCCGTCATTTGATTTTCTCACTGGTCCTTTCAATAGGTGCCAGAAAATTGTGCAACACAGGTGTGCTGTTGTTTTATTTAAATGGTGCCTGACCCTTAAAATAGGTCATGGCTCACTGTTGTTTAATGCTGTGCATCCCTTGTCTACTTCCACTCTCCCATATCTATGCTCCATTCTCATCTCTACATTCATATCAAGAGTGAATTATTTTGATGCACCCCAAAGTTAAATTTTCATCACAGCAGCGGGAAACATGAAATAGATCTGGTTTTGGGTCAGAAACACGCTTCCAGAGAGGAACTGATCAAAGTTCTTATTTTCATGGGGGTGAGGTGTCTAACTGATATGGAGACAGGTTTCACAATTAGGGCCAGTGGGAGCAGAAATGGAGGTGAATCAGATGAAATGTGGGATTCACTTAAACATCCCATAGCCGCCAAGAATGAGGCTGCTGGTTGTCCTAAGGGAGAAATCTGCTGATTGGGCCAAAGCCTTCCAATTTACAAGAGGGAAACGAGATGTCAGAGGGGTGCAGATGGACTGGCATCTGGGTAGACGGTTGTTTCATTAATCATGACCTGGATCCAAGGAGGCCATGAGGGAGAGGAGAGATATACTCTTCCCACAGGGTGGCAGGAAGAAGACATCTTGTCATATAGCAGAGGCACCTTCATGTTCAGTATCATCTCCCTCCTCCTCTCACCTCTTGCTTCTGCTTATCCCCCAAAGGACTGTTCTTTCCAGATTTTGTCTATTGTGCTAATGGTGCAAAGCTCTCTGAACGGTCATGTTATGGGCAGAAAAGCAGACCACCTCAATGACCCAGACCCTTGCAGGGGAGCATTTGAGGGCACTATCTAACAGGTCTCGGCACTGGAATCTCATCTTCAGAAGTCCAACGGCTTGCTCAAAGCATGTCATGCTGAGAAGTAGCAGTAGTAACAAGTATATCGCTTTGGATACTGTTGGGGAGGACGACTTACCAGGGGTAAGCCATGGGGTGCAGGTCTCTGGCATAGAGTCTGTTCCTGTTGCTCAGAAGGGAAGGGGGGAGAGGAGTAGAGCATTAGTCATTGGAGACTCCATAGTTAGGGGGATAGATAGGAGATTCTGTGGGAACGAGAGAGACTCGCGGTTGGTGTGTTGCCTCCCAGGTGCCAGGGTGCGCGATGTCTCGGATCGTGTTTTGGGGATCCTTAAGGGGGAGGGGGAGCAGCCCCAAGTCGTGGTCCACATAGGTACCAACGACATAGGTAGGAAAAGGGATAGGGATGTAAGGCAGGAATTCAGGGAGCTAGGATGGCAACTTAGATCTAGGACAGAGTTATTATCTCTGGATTGTTACCCCTGCCACGTGATAGCGAGGCAAGGAATAGGGAAAGAGAGGAGTTGAACACGTGGCCATAGGGATGGTGCCGGAGGGAGGGTTTCAGATTTCTGGATAATTGGGACTCATTCTGGGGTCGGCGGGACCTCAACAAATGGGATGGTCTACACCTGGACCAGAGGGGTACCAATATCCTGGGGGGGAAATTTGCTAATGCTCTTCGGGAGGGTTTAAACTAGTTCAGCAGGGGGATAGGAACCTGAATTGTAGCTCCAGTATACAGGAGGTTGAGAGTAGTGAGGTCATGGGTAAGGTTTCAAAGTTGCAGCAGTGTACCGGCAGGCAGGAAGGTGGTTTAAAGTGTGTCTTCTTCAATGCCAGGAGCATCCGGAATAAGGTGGGTGAACTTGCCGCATGGGTTGGTACCTGGGACTTCGATGTTGTGATCATTTCGGAGACATGGATAGAGCAGGGGCAAGAATGGTTGTTGCAGGTGCCAGGGTTTAGATATTTCAGTAAGCTCAGGGAAGGTGGTAAAAGAGGGGGAGGGGTAACATTGTTAGTCAAGGACAGTATTACGGTGGCAGAAAGGACGTTTGATGAGGACTCGTCTACTGAGGTAGTATGGGCTGAGGTTAGAAACAGGAAAGGAGAGGTCACCTTGTTAGGGGTTTTCTATAGGCATCCGAAAAGATCCAGAGATGTAGAGGAAAGGATTGCAAAGATAATTCTGGATAGGAGCGAAAGCAACAGGGTAGTTGTTATGGGGGACTTTAACTTTCCAAATATTGACTGGAAACGCTATAGTTCGAGTATTTTAGATGGGTCCGTTTTTGTCCAATGTGTGCAGGAGGGTTTCCTGACACAGTATGTAGATAGGCCAACGAGAGGCGAGGCCGTATTGGATTTGGTACTGGGTAATGAACCAGGACAGGTGTTAGATTTGGAGGTAGGTGAGCACTTCGGTGATAGTGACCACAATTCAATTACGTTTACTTTAGTGATGGAAAGGGAGAGGTATATACCACAGGGCAAGAGTTATATCTGGGGGAAAGGCAATTATGACGCGATGAGGCAAGACTTAGGATGCATCGGATGGAGAGGAAAACTGCAGGGGATGGGCACAATGGAAATGTGGAGCTTGTTCAAGGAACAGCTACTGCGTGTCCTTGATAAGTATGTACCTGTCAGACAGGGAGGAAGTGGTCGAGCAAGGGGACCATGGTTTACTAAGGCAGTCAAAACACTTATCAAGAGGAAGAAGGAAACTTATGTAAAGATGAGACATGAAGGTTCAGTTAGGGCGCTCGAGAGTTACAAGTTAACTAGGTAGGACCTAAAGAGAGAGCTAAGAAGAGCCAGGAGGAGACATGAGAAGTCTTTGGCAGGTAGGATCAAGGATAACCCTAAAGCGTTCTATAGATATGTCAGGAATAAAAGAATGACGAGGGTAAGAGTAGGGCCAGTCAAGGACAGTAGTGGGAAGTTGTTTCCAAATGGGAGTAGATCCTGTCTCGAAGAATTCTCTCCAGTAATTTCCCTACCACTGACATAATGCTCACCGGCCTGTAGTTCCCTGGATTATCCTTGCTACCCTTCTTAAACAAAGGAACAACATTGGCTATTCTCCAGTCCTCAGGGACATCCCCTGAAGACAGTGAGAAGCCAATGTTGTTCCTCTATTTAAGAAGGGTAGCAAGGATAATCCATGGAACTACAGGCCGGTGAGCCTTACTTCAGTGGTAGGGAAATTACTAGAGAGAATTCTTCGAGACAGGGTCTACTCCCATTTTTAAGCAAATGGACGTATTAGTGAGAGGCAGCATGGTTTTGTGAAGGTGGTTCTGGATTTGTTTGCTCTACCTTTCCCTTTTGAGGGAATATAACTTGATTGTGCCTGAACCATTTCTCATTTGAAGGTAGCCCATTGCTCAGCTACAGTTTTTTCCTCCAAATAGTCTATCCAGCCCAGCTCCAGTCTTGCCTCGTTGAAGTTGGTTCTACCCCAGTTAATGATTAGTCTCAAGTACCCATTATCCTTTTCTATCATCATCCTAAACCTTACGATACAATGATCACTGTCTCCTAAATGTTGCTTCACTGGCACTTGAGCAACCTCATTTCCAAGAATCAGATCTAGCAGTGCAGCCTTTCTTTTTGGACTGGACACAAAATGCTGTTGAAAATTTCCTGAACACAATCAAGGACCTTTTGCCCCTCTCTGCCCTTTACAGCACCATTGTCCCAATCTACATTTGGGTAATCAATGTCCCCATTACAACAACTATATAAGTTTCCATCTCTCTGTAATTTCCCTGCAGATTTGTTCTTCTACATCCTTCTCACGAGTTGGTGGTGTATAGGCGACATCAAGTAATGTAATTGCACTCTTTTCGTTCCTTAGCTCTGGCCAAATTGATTCTGTCTTTGATTCTCCAGCACTGAAATGCTCTCCTTAAACAATACTGCCACCCATCCTCGTTTCCCATCTTTTCTGAACATCTTGCACCAAGGAATATTTAACACCCAGTCCTGTCCTGCCATGAGTCAGGTCTTTGTTATCACCACAACGTCATATTTCCACATTGCAATCTGCACCTCTAACTCCCCAATCTTAATTACTATATTCTGTGCATTCACATACATGCACAGTAATCCGGATTCAGACTTTATTACTTTCTCATCTACTCTAGCTTCACCTGTTAGCTTACTATTCTCTACACTAGTGCCATCGATCCCTTCTATATTTTGTGCAATCTGTTATTGCTCTAATATTTTTTCTTTATTCCCACACCCCTGAGAGTTAGATTAAAGCCCTCCCAACAGCACTGGCAAAACACCCCCAAGGAACTAAATCTCAGCTGTGTTGAGGTGCATCCTGTCTGGCTTGTACAGATTCCATCTTCCCGAAAGCCAGTCGCAATGTCCTAGGAATCTAAAGCCCCCCTCCTGCGCCATCTCTCTAGCCACGCATTCACCTCCTTACTTTCCTATTTCTGCACTCCCTTGCATCAGGTTGAAACTTTCCCTCTTGAGCCTAATTGCCAGAACATTATCACAGTAGGTTAAGAAAAACATGTTTGAGGTACCTAAATGTTCATTTTTTATTGGTATTCTTTAATAAACATTTAAAAATTTGTAGAAACAATAAATTGATGACAGGAAAAGCAAGATCTTGATAGTAAAACACAATCTATATTTTCCTTAAAAAGAAAAAGACTTGCATTTCTATAAAATGTTATTTCTCTATAACATATCAAAGAATCAGAATAATACAGTGCAGCAGAGGCCCTTCGGCCCACCGAGTCTGTCCTGACACATGAAAAACACCTGACCTGCCTACCTAATCCCATTTGCCAGCACTTGGTCCATAGCCTTGAATGTTATGACGTGCCAAGTACTCATCCAGGTACTTTTTAAAGGATGTGAGGCAACCTGCCTCTACCACCTCCCAGACAGTGCACTCCAGACTGTCACCACCCTCTGGCTAAAAACATTTTTCCTCAAATCCCTCCCAAACCTCCTGCCCTTGACCTTGAACTTGTGTTCCCTTGAAACTGACCCTTCAACTTAGGGGAACAGCTGCTCCCTATCCACCCTATTTATGTCCCTCATATTTAAGTTAATTAACTTGTCTGAAGTGGCTTGACTATTACGTGTGGGGAAATATGGCAGTATTTTGCACACAGCAATATCCCCAAAACAGCAATATGATGATTAAGTGGCTAATCTACTTTTGGTGCTGTTGAATGATTCTAAACCAGAAATGTCACAGCTACCAACTTAGCTAAGCTGATCACTGAGTTTTACTGTAATGTTGAATGACATGGACCATTTTAGGTAATAAAATTGAAAGTGGCTAAAGACCACCAAAATAATTCTGAACCAAGTCTAGGATACTGGTAAAATTAACCTGGGAAAAAGCTAACTAGCACATGATGTCGATCCCAGTGAAGATTGAGTAAATGCAAGCATATTTAAAGAAAGTGCAAATCAATTACAGATTCATGTTCTCAATCTGTTATGCCAGTTTTTCAAAACCTTTATCCAGACCCTCCACCATTTATCAGCATAGCCCCTCCAAACAAACACACAATGCAAATTTTTGCCATTTTTTTTAGCTTCAGGATGGGCAAAAATGTTTGCCATATTTTTCGCGCAGAAACCTCTTTTGTGTTTACAATAGGTGACCGTGGTTGTAAATGTCAGTAGTTTGGTGACACACGACTATGACTATAAAACTATTTATAGTCAAAGATGAGAAGGCCAGATACCCTGTCATAATGGCAAGTAATTCTTACCCACATTGTCTTCATTATGGACTACTGATATGAAAGTCTCTAGATTACTTCCACATTGTTTCCTGTTTAATCATAAATATTTGTTCAATTGGGGGGGAAATAGACGTGACTCAAACAACCATGCTAAAATGGTCATTGCAATGGAATATGAAAAGGGAATTACCACAGAGTTTTGGGAGCCTATAGTTGCCTGGTGCTTTCTCCATGGCAATGCCTTGGCCAATCAGAATTTGCTTGCCAACCAATCAGCACCCTTTCTCCTGTAGTACAAATTGTTCTGATTGTTTGAAATTTGGCATTCTTGCATTTGTCCTGACTGCAAGACAAAACGTTTCGGCAACATGTCTCTCCTTTCAGCAATATTCAAGTTCTGTATCATCAAGCAACTGTGAGAATAGTGATAAAATACTCACAAAAAGTAAATCACTAAAGTTTGCACTGCAAGATTGGGGTTTGTTGTGCAAATTAAATGGTATTATATCTAAGTGTCAAGCTTGCACAATTTTAATCTTCCATCCCATTCAATTCCTCAATTTTACAGAGCAATCCCCAGAAGTCAAGAATAGAGGATCATTGGCTGTGAAGGTGAATTTTTATAAATTCTACAACTTTCATGTTCAATAAAGCAAAGTAAAAGTAATTACACCCAACATTAAAGTACATTATGATGAAAATAAAAATTGTTGAGAAATGCAGCAGGCCAGGCAGTATTTGTGAAGAGAAACAGGTTTAACATTTGTTCAAGATGACCTTTTATCGGAACTGAAGACAGATGGAAATGTTTTGAGTCAGTGAAAGGAATGGGGTTGGGGGGGGGGGGGGGGGAGAGACAGGCAGAACAAAAGGGAAAGTATGTGACAGGATGGAGGGCAGGAGAGGTTAAATAACAAAAATAATAATTATGCAAAAGTCAAAGTGAGTTGCAATGGGTATAGCAAAAAAACAAAAGATGTGCTCAGATGAGGTTTGAATGGTTATTTAGCAGCATGAAGGGATAAATAAAGAAACAAGACAAGACCAACTTGGCAAGATGAAGGCAATGGTTATGAACTAAAATTGTTGCATGATCTGCTACGGTGTTCCATCGAAACTCAACGCAAGTTCGAGGCACAGCACCTCATTTTTGACTCGGCATTCTCCAGTTTTCTGGTTCAACATTGAATTCAACAACTTGAGATTGTAACTTCTGCCTCCAACATTTTTTTTGGCTAGGTCAGTCTTGTTTCATTTTTTAAAAATTCCTTAATGTTGCATTCAGATGGTGACTATGTAGTCATTCACACTTCGCCTGGACACATTTTTAAAACATTCTCCCCATTATCACAACCTTTGGCTTTGATACCATGAAATTTTCTGTTTCTTCATCTTTTCTGCCCTCCACCCTCTCACAGGCCTTCCCTTCCTGGCCCAAACCTATTACACTCCTTCCTTTCTTTGGCCCTGATGACAGGTCAGCTCGACCTCCAATGTTAACTCTGTTTCTCTCCACAGATGTTGCCTGACCTGCTGAGTACTTTCAGCACTTTTTGTTTTCATTTCAGATTCCCAACACCCGCAGTATTTTGGTTCTGTATTAACATACACTGTGTCTTTTTCAAACAAACTCCTACGTGTTGTTGGTGACATTAACTGAACAACTGCAAATCACACCCATTAAAGTTTCTGATCATAGAAAGCAGTTTGGGAGAATCCATGATATGCGCTGTCCCTTCAGAAGTGGATTTGATCAACCAAATGGCCTCTGATTCTACAGTTTTAGGTTCCTGTTATAAAGTAATTTGAAGGCACAATTTGGATCAGCCTTTAAAAACCAAGACCACATGTAAAACAAATCATTTGTTTCTCCAATAACCCATGTCACTTTATTAAATGCATGAATTAACAACCACACCATTTGAACAATATGCAAAGTTCTTCAATGCAGTTTCCTATCAAAATTGTTTGAGCAAAAGGGTAGACATTATTTTGGATGAAATTTTTTTATACCTTTTCAAAATGATCATCGAAGGAAGAGATCAGTTCCTGTTTCTTTAAAGCTAGTTCCTTATGAGCATAACATTGCCTGGTCAGATAATCTACTCTCTGCTGAATGTAGCCAATCATCTCCTGAATTCCAGTGGCTCTGAAATGAAGCATATGAGATAGATATTGATTTTTCTCCAATAATAATAATCTTTATTAGTGTCACAAGTAGGCTTACATTAACACTACAATGAAGTTACTGTGAAAATCCCCCAGTCGCCACACTCCGGTGCCTGTTCGGGTACACTGAGGGAGAATTTAGAATGTCCAATTTCACCTAACAAGCACGTCTTTCGGGACTTGTGGGAGGAAACCGGAGCCCCTGGAGGAAACCCACGCAGACACAGGGAGAACGTGCAGACTCCATGCAGATAGTGACCCAAGCCAGGAATCGAACCTGAGTACCAGGCTCTGTGAAACAACAGTGCTAACCACTGCGCAAATGTGCCGTCCCCTTTTCCAATAAAGGGACTGGGAGAATGGGAAATCAATTCAGAATACAGACATAGGGCGCGATTCAACCAATCACCTTGGGCAAGTTTGGCAGAGTGTTTCTTGCCAGCTTTCTGGTGAGATCCACATCTCTATTCAACCCATTCTTTGGGGCCTTGGGGAGTTTCTCCCCGGTCAACCCCACACCAAAATTTTTTCAACACTGGCGAATTGAACTCGCCGATGAGACCAGCTCCTCAGAGATCAGGCCGCCATTTTGCAAGGACGGCCCGATCTCTAAGTGAGCTTGAGGATCTCCCACACACCCACACCCATGGGAAATGTCATCCCCGGCACACATAGCCATTACCCCACTCCCCCAAGTGAGGACACCCCTCTATGCAGTTACTGAAGGCCCCCCTTTTCAAGCCTTCCCACCCCTATTTCATGCCGCCCCCTTTCAGGACCCCCACTCTTAACCCTCCCAACCATATGGGGCCCCTTCATACCTGCTCTTCACCCACCTGATCTTGATAAGCTCCCTCATCTCCCCCTTTCATGGGCATGCCCCCCCCTCAGGCTCAGACCCTTGGCAGTACCACCCTGGCATCTGGCACCCTGGCAGTGCCAGGGTGGCAGTGCCAACGTGCCAGGTTGGAAATCCCAAGGTTACCGGGTGCCAGATCGAGAACCAGGGTGGCACCCTGCCCTGTCCCCAAACATCCATGGGCCTCCAATGGCATGGGAGACGCTCAGGTGCTGGTATGCCTGGTCCACGTTTGTTTGGACCAATACTAAAAGACACTCGGTCGAGGCCTCACTGGGGATGCCGTATTTGCCGGGCGTTGGGAGACTCCGGCACATGCATATTTAAAAAGGCCCCAAGGCTCATTTTAATATTTATCTCTGGATCTCGCCTAGCGAGGACTAGATCCAGATCGCGACGTTTTACAAGGTTCGGATTAGGACAGTATGGTGGCACAATGGTTAGCACTGCTGCCTCACAGCGCCAAGGACTCGGGTCCAATCCCGGCTTCGGGTGACTGTCTGTGAGGAGTTTGCACTTTCGCCCCGTGCCTGCGTGGGTTTCCTCCGGGTGCTCTTGTTTCCTCCCACTGTCTACAAATATGCAGTTTAGGTGGATTGACCATGAGGGTTACCGGGATTGGGCATGGGCGTGGGCCTGGGCAGGGTGCTCTTTCCAAGGGTCGTTGCAGACTCGATAGGCCGAATGGCGTCCTTTTGCACTGTAGGAATTCAATGAATCGAGCATTGCAATTCGGTGTTAGTACCTTTTATACCTTTTCCATAAAAAGCAATTCACCCTTCTGACATTGCAAATTTCAGCATTTCCCACATACCAACCAAACTGCCTATCAGAATTTTAAAAGCTTCCTGGGAATCAACTTTATTATTAATTATTATTCTTTAGAATTATTTAGAAAGAATTATACGTGCTTTGCAAGAATAATTCATTGTGTTAGGTTTCACTTTACGTCTGGTGGCAAAAATAATTAAAAGTAACAGTGGACAAAATTAGGTATTATCCTATGCCCATAACGTTTTGTGTTTTCTGCAAAATGTTTAAAATAAAATTAAAAATGGATAAAGGTTGGTCACAGATTGGTTTGCTTACAATGTAATCTTAGTACAGCCACCTGTGGATAACTCATATTTGAACATTTGAAGCCTTTCCATCTCCAATCTTCTGAAGAAGATTGAAAATATCACAATTTTTAAAATATTCCGGATAAAGGAATTTCAGGCAAAATTGAATAGGCCCGAAAAGCAGACACGAGGATCATGTTGCATAACAAGTCCATGCCCATTCCTTCAGATGCAGCCTGCTCATTTACATGATAGCTGAATGACACCCAACACTAAATACACTGTTGAGTGGCTGTATCCCTCAGCAGGGGGCCTCAAATTCAGGTGAGGCTACCACCACATAAGCTAACCTGCACTACTTGAAACCAGACTGCAACTCTTAAAGAGGAGGTACATTCTGGATGGAAGGTGCTAGAAGTGGCAAGGATAGGCAGCCTGAGCAGGAAAAACACTGACCAGTAGCAACTGGCAGAGCGCACGCTTCAAGGTCCTCTGATGCAGTACAGGAGACCTTGGTGCAGGAGGTGGGATATTTCATGTCCACAGGGGTCCAAGAAGCCCTCTAGATAAACTGTGAGAAGACACTGGGAGTAGAGAGCATCAACTTGCCCTCATATATGTAGCCCTACTGTAATCTTTCACACCCACATCTCACAACTTGAACATGCTACCAGTTATTCAACCTCGACAGTCATATCACCAAAACATGTTGTACCACATGCACTAACAACAGTTTTCTCTCTCTCGCACAACAAGGTGGTGCACAACTGGAGGCAGGAGGCAAGTGCAGAAGCCGATCCCTACCCCCATTAGGGAGATGGTGCTTACCATTCTTGGAGAAGCCATGACTGAGACCATGGCCAGCAAAGGAGTCAAAACCATTTAAGGAGATGGTGTACATGTACCTAATCCACCATCTCACTTTCTACTTCCCTCTCATCCCACAATCTCTTCTGATTTACAAGCAGTGTATACTTTTTGCTTTCGCCCCTCTGCTCACCACAATCTACCTTTGTGTCTTTTTCCTTGCAGATACCCAAGAACTGCAACCCCCTGGCCAGGCAGTAATGTAACAGCAAGAGAGGGCAGAGTAGGAGGATGGTAATGAAGAAGAAATGCCATCACTCGATCTCACACTCTCAGCCACCGATTCAGATCCTATTGCTCTATGTTATTTTAGTAGGTAGCATGCAGGCAGCATCTGCATGTGCTGAGAGCATAAGTATAGAGCATGAGTCGCCTTCAATCTGGACAGGACACAGGGGTAGGCTCCAGCTCACCAGAAGATCTATTGCAAAGGATTCAGAGATGTTCAATGCAGTAGCCTTGCAGGCCTGATAAGCAAAGAGATCATAGTATCCCTACAGTGCAGAAGAATGCCATTCGGTCCATCGAATCTACCCTTTCCCCTCAATCCCACCTAACCATATGGACACTTGGGGGAAACTTAGCATAGCCAAACCACGTAACGTGCAAATCTTTGGATTGTGGGAGGAAACCGGAGAACCTGGAGGAAATCTATGCAGACACGGGAAGATTGTGCAAACGCCACACAGACAGGCACCCGAGGTCATAAGCGAACGCAGTTCCTGACGCTGTGAGGCAGCAGTGCTAACCACTATGTCACCGTGCAACCCTCTCCTAAAAGGTCCTAGAAGAAAGGACAAAAGGCAAAAAACGAAGAAACATCGAGACATTGGAACATCAAATGCAAGCTGAGACACAGACCCAGAGATCAGACAGCAGTGAGCACAGCCCAGAAGCAGCAAACAGCGTCACAGAAACAGGGACAATTTCAGGGCTCAGCAGAAGCAAGGAATCAGCACGACAACTCGCAGTTCCTGAAGCTGTGAGGCAGCCGTGCTAACCACCATTTGTGTAGAAGACTCACAAGCGGCCCACAGCTGGGACAACTGGAGAAAAAGGTTCACAAGGTCAAGGTACAGACCTAATTCAGGATTACGCAAAAGAGAAAGATCAGGGGCGGAATTCTCCGGAAACGGCGCGATGTCCGCTGACTGGCGCCCAAAATGGCGCAAATCAGTCGGGCATCGCGCCGCCCCAAAGGTGCGGAATGCTCCGCATCTTTGGGGGCCGAGCCCCAACCTTAAGGGGCTAGGCCGGCGCCGGACGAATTTCCGCCCCGCCAGCTGGCGGAAAAGGCCTTTGGTGCCCCGCCAGCTGGCGCGGAAATGACATCTCCAGGCGGCACATGCGCGGGAGCGTCAGCGGCCGCTGACGGCATTCCCGCGCATGTGCAGTGGAGGGAGTCTCTTCCGCCTCCGCCATGATGGAGACCGTGGCGAAGGCGGAAGGGAAAGAGTGCCCCCACGGCACAGGCCCGCCCACGGATCGGTGGGCCCTGATCGCGGGCCAGGCCACCGTGGGGGCACCCCCCGGGGCCAGATCGCCCCGCGCCCCCCCCAGGACCCCGGAGCCCGCCCGCGCTGCCCTGTCCCGCCAGTAAGGTATGTGGTTTAATCTACGCCGGCGGGACAGGCATTTTAGCGGCGGGACTTCAGCCCATCCGGGCCGGAGAATCGCGGGGGGGGGGGGGCCCGCCAACCGGCGCGGCGCGATTCCCGCCCCCGCCGAATATCCGGTGGTGGAGAATTCGGCAACCGGCGGGGGCGGGATTCACGCCAGCCACCGGTGATTCTCCGACCCGGCAGGGGGTCGGAGAATCTCGCCCCATGTCAGTGCACTACTTTACTCCAGCAAGCCACTGAGTTGGATCTCAATCACTAGAAAGCCTACAGGGAGTTAAACAGGGTTGACCACCCAGGATTGACGTAGGTACCGGAAACGATAACGGCAAACTCAGCCCTGTGACTCTGCAAGACCTTCTTACCAATGTCTGGAAGCTTGTGCCAAAATTGTAAGTGCTATCCCACAGACTAGTCAAGCAACAACTTGGCACAGTGACACTCATGGAATCACACCTGACAGATAATCTCCCAGAAACCACCATCCACTATCATCAACCCTGGGTATGTCCTGTGTGATGAATGTAAGAAATTGTTATATGTTATATATTATATTTTATATTTGTGTCAGTAATGTTATTAAAAAAAAACCCTGGCAATGTGTCGACTTCTGCACTGTAAATTCTATGTTAAAGCTGCAATTAAGGTGTCGTAAAAGTGAGTAACCATCGTTTCTAACCATTTACATATAGATGGCAAATGGGATACTGTTTTGAATACTGGAAATTCCCTGGGGTATAGATAATGAGGGATTGTATTTAGTCCTAGCTAAGCAAGTAATGGAACACCTTTAGTGGGATACAGATGATGTAATGAATAGAGGAGCCATGTCTGTCTGTAATTTGCAGTTTTGCCAAATGCTGTTGGATTGAGCAGAAGGGTCTGACAACACAGAAGTGTACTGGATCTGCTCTTGTAAGAGTGTCTCTTCAAAAGTCACTTCACAAAGGGCCGCAAGTAAACCTGTTTTGTTAACTTTATTTAAATGTGGTATTTGAACTGTATTGGGATTGCTTGGTTCAAATATTTGTGGTGAAGGTGTCAGGCATCAGTTAAAGTTTTTCCATTTATTTAAGAACTGCTTAACTATGAATTTTAGAGCTATTTCTGTGATGTTAATGTGGTTAATACTTTGTTAAAAATAAAATTTGATTTAACCTAAAGGATCCCTATTTGTCAGTGGAATCACTCTTGGGATGAAGTATTCTTTCCTCACAGTTTTACAAATTGCAAATTGTTGATGTTTCTTATCTGGTATCCTAACATAAATGGAATCTGGACCGATATCCTAATACTTGTCCCACGAGAAGGACTGACCCAGCAAAGATGAGAGCACAGTGATATACAGTCAAGAGGGAGTTGCCTTGGAGTCCTTGACAAAGACTTGTGACCTCATAATGTCTCATGGCATCATGTCAAACATGAGCAAGGCAATCTCCTGTTGATTACTATATACCGCCACCTCCCCCTGACCCCTTCAAATGACGAATCAATGCTTTTCCACGTTGAACATACTTGGAGGAAGCACCTAGGGTGGCAAGGTTTCAGAATGTACTCTGGGTGCGGGACTTCAGTCCATCGCTAAGAGTTGCTTGGTGGCAACATTAGTGGCTGACCTGACCCAGGTGCCATAGCTTCTAGCCTGGATCTGCAGCTCGAGCTGGCTGTCCTAAAGGCCATAGCTTCTATCCAGGGTCTGCGGTAGGTGGTGAGGGGACCAAGAGAGAAATGCATACTAGAACTCACCCTCAACCATTGTGTTGCAAAGCGATAACAGAGGGATTGAATTTAAGAGCCGTGAGGTGATGATGCAGCTGTACAAAACTTTGGTAAACTTTTGAATGTAGGTGTGACAGTTTATGGAGCTATTCAGTAATATACATATTTTCCTAATTTTACTTTTTATTGTTTTGTATGAGGTCTATGTGCAAAAAGAACGTTTTCGCCAAAATAAACTTTCTTTGAATAACTGAAAATAAATAACTCCTATGTGTAGAAAAACAAGAGCAGAGAGCCTGGAGAGATCGTCCGCACCAGTTCAAAAAACACTGCGCTCGAAGCCAGCTCATCCATAAATTTGCCCATACCCCCAGATTGAATTCATCAGCATTGCAAATTTTCACTATTTGCACTCGTTGGCAGACTTCAAGGGGATTGTTAGAATTAAGCTTTTTCTTTCGGCACAATTGATATGTTTCAAAAACTTATAATATGGTTCAGAAAACAAAAGCAGTTTCAAGGGATTTATATTTCTATTAGTAAACATTAGAAATAAGGTATTGTTTTAGTGGATTTAATTTAATGTGTCTGTGTCTGGAAGGGTAAAACTGAAATTTAGATTCATGCTGGTCAATAGTGCTTTTACATGTGGGGGGTGGTTTCAATTCCAACTGTGATTCTATTATGCTTAGGGAGGGTTATGTCATGAAGAATAACTAATAGTAGCAGTGGTTGCTTAGCAGTTGCAGGCCCTTGTAAGGTAGGAAAGCGTTTAAGTTTTAGTTGTAGTTTTAGCTGGATATATTGCAGTTGGAGATAGGATACTGGGGAGTGCACATCTCTCAACTCTGCCAGAAGAAAGACTGCACAAGATGGGAGCTGCAAAGTGACAGGCTTACTAAAAAATTAATTACTGTCCAGAGAACCAGGGAATTGGGACAGAAAGAATGTCTTAAGATGACTGAAGCTAAGAGAATAGAGACCAAGTATTGTTCAGAAGAATTAAAGAAAAAGTAAAGAAGTGTTCTCTGTTAAAGAGACAATCGCAGTAATCTGAGTTAGAGTGGGAAAGCAGATTTCAGAGGGAAATCAAAAGTTTGAAGCTATTTTAATACCGTCTGGGACTCATGACTTAAATCAGTTTGTATGGCAGTCAAGACAACGGTGGTGGTGTAAAACATGGACTGGATTCACCATTAAAAATGAAGTGAAGCTTTGTTTAAAAGTGTAATTTGGAAAGCCTGGACTGGACTTCAGAATACAAACCACTAAGGGAAAGCATTACTCATAGATCATAGAATTTACAGTGCAGAAGGAGGCCATTTGGCCCATCGAGTCTGCACCAGCCCATGGAAAGATCACCCTACCTAATCCCACACCTCATCGCTATCCCCGTAACTCAGTAACCCCATCTAACCTTTTTGGACATGATGGGCAATTTAGCACGGCCAATCCACCTGACCTGCACTGTGAGAGGAAACCGGAGCACCCGGCGGAAACCCATGCAGTGGGGGGGGGGGGGGGGGTAGAACGTGCAGACTCCGCACAGAGAGTGACCCAAGCCGGGAATCGAACCTGGGACCCTGGAGCTGTGAAGCAATTGTGCTAACCACTGTGCTACCATGCCACCCGTTACACAGTAACTGAAAATAAATAACTCCTATGTGTAGAAAAACAAGAGCAGAGAGCCTGGAGAGATTTTCTGCACCAGTTCAAAAAACACTGCGCTCGAAGCCAGCTCATCCATAAATTTGCCCATACCCCCAGATTGAATTCATCAGCATTGCAAATTTTCACTATTTGCACTCATTGGCAGACGTCAAGGGGATTGTTAGAATTAAGCTTTTTCTTTCAGCACAATTGGTATGTTTCAAAAACTTATAATATGGTTCAGAAAACAAAAGCAGTTTCAAGGGATTTATATTTCTATTAGTAAACATTAGAAATAAGGTATTGTTTTAGTGGATTTAATTTAATGTTTCTGTGCCTGGAAGGGTAAAACTGAAATTTAGATTCATGCTGGTCAATAGTGCTTTTACATGTGGGGGGTGGTTTCAATTCCAACTGTGATTCTATTATGCTTAGGGAGGGTTATGTCATGAAGGATAACTAATAGTAGCAGTGGTTGCTTAGCAGTTGCAGGCCCTTGTAAGGTAGGAAAGCGTTTAAGTTTTAGTTGTAGTTTTAGCTGGATATATTGCAGTTGGAGATAGGATACTGGGGAGTGCACATCTCTCAACTCTGCCAGAAGAAAGACTGCACAAGATGGGAACTGCAAAGTGACAGGCTTACTAAAAAATTAATTACTGTCCAGAGAACCAGGGAATTGGGACAGAAAGAATGTCTTAAGATGACTGAAGCTAAGAGAATAGAGACCGGGAATCGAACCTGGGACCCCGGAGCTGTGAAGCAATTGTGCTAACCACGGTGCTACCATGCCGCCCATTACTGTGAGAGAAGATTTTAAAACATGTTTTTGGGAATGGAGTTTGGAAATTCTCATGTGACAATCATCTGGGGGGATTCTGAGTGGAATTCAACAAACACCAAATTGGGTTCAGATTGGACTGCGTGTATTTGACCATAGTCATCTTATGTGCAAAGGGACTTTGTATCTTAATGAGGCCATTTTATTTTAAGATTTACTTTATAATCTGTGCTAATCTTGAATTGTGTGTGCAATTGTTAAACTATGGGGGTAGTAAAGGAGTATTGTATAATTATGTAATTTCTTTCATGTTTAATAAATGTTTTTTTCATTGTTATTAAAGCTAGTTAGCGATCCTGTGACTCTGGTACTCCACATTTTACATTTAATAAAGTAAAAGCTACAGTATTTTGAGCCAGGGTTCCATTCTGGGATCCTCCCATCCAGAAACATCATTAACTGGGATCTTAACATTATGGGGCGAAATTCTCCGTTATCGGCGGAAAGTCCGCCGATCGGCGCAATAAACGGCGCAAATCCGACTTGCGTCACGTCGGAACAATGGGTCGATAGTCTCCGGCCCGAAATGGGCTAGCCGCGACGTAACGGGATCCGCGCTTGCGCAGTGGTTCACGCCGTGCAGCGTCATATGCGCTGCACGGCGTGACGGCTCAGAAGGCCGCGCTGCTCCCCCCCACCCGACCGCAACACCCGACCGCAACACCCGACTGGATGGCTGGCCGTCGCTCAGCCCCGAGGTTCGAGTCACGCGATGTGGAGGCGCTCCTGGACGCGGTGGAGCAGAGGAGGGACGCCCTGTATCCCGGGCACGGCCGCAGAGTTGCCACACGCCACAGCCGGCGTCTGTGGAGGGAAGTGGCAGAGGCCGTCACCGCTGTGGCCCTGACACCACGGACAGGCACCCAGTGCCACAAGAAGGTGAACGACCTCGTCAGAGCAGGCAGGGTGAGCCTCCCCCATATCCCCCCCTCCCCCATATCCCCCCTCTCCCACCTCCCCCATATCCCCCCTCCCCATATCCCCCCTCCCCCATATCCCCCCTCCCCCATATCCCCCATAGCCCCCCTCCCCATATCCCCCCTCCCCATATCCCCCATAGCCCCCCCTCCCCCATATCCCCCCTCCCCCATATCCCCCCTCCCCCATATCCCCCCTCCCCCATATCCCCCATATCCCCTCTCCCCCATATCCCCCCTCCTCATATCCCCCCTCCCCCATATCCCCCCCTCCCCATATCCCCCCTCCCCATATCCCCCCCTCCCACATATCCCCCCTCCCCATATCCTCCCCTCCCCATATCCCCCCTCCCCCATATCCCCCCCTCCTCCATATCCCCCCTCCCCCATATCCCCCCTCCCCCATATCCCCCCTCCCCCATATCCCCAAGTGAATCCAGCCCTAACCTTAACCTCTGCAATGCACGCGCAACCGATGGCGTGCATTCATATACCTGCCTAACACTGTTGCCTTTTACCCCTGCCCCCCCCCCCCCACAGGAGAAGCGCGCACACAACAATAGGGAGCATGTGAGGACTGGAGGAGGGCCCGCTGATGAGAGGCCACTGACCGTACACGAGGAAAGGGCCCTGGAACTGGCTGGCGGACCTGAGGACCGGGAGGTGGCTGATGCAGAGGTCGGGGGCGTACTAGCGAGTGAGCCACCGACAGCCCGTCCCCATATCCCCCCTCCCCTATATCCCCCTCCCCCGTATCACCTGATCACTGCCTGATGTCTAACCATGCATGCTTCATTGTGTATCGCAGGACCAAACGTCCAGGCACCCATCCCCGCAGATGCAGACCGCCCGCAGGATGCCCCTCGGAGACCACAGGAGACGGAGAGACCCGCACCCTCCAGCATGCGACGCCCGCAGGATGCCCCTCAGAGACCACGGGAGACGGAGAGACGGAGAGACCCGGACCCTCCAGCATGCGACGCCCGCAGGATGCCCCTCGCACACCACGGGAGACGGAGAGACCTGGAGCAACAGGGAGACGACACCCCCGTCACGTGCGGGAGCAACCACCCAGCGACGAGGGGGGCAGCCACAGGCCCTCATCACATCCGAGCCAGGACACCACTACCCAGGACACCACTACCCAGGACACCACTACCCGGGACACCCCTACCCGGGACAGCACTACCCGGGACAGCACTACCCGGGACAGCACTACCCGGGACACCACTACCCGGGACACCCCTACCCGGGACACCCCTACCCGGGACACCCCTACCCGGGACAGCACCAAGAAGACGAAATACCGGACAGTGACTCAGAGTGGATGGGTGGAGACGAACCCCCACCCCAAAGTGCCATGGACTCAGAGTGGGACGAAGAGCACGACACAACGCCACTGCTGTCACCAACACCCTCCACCATCGCAGAAACACTCACCACGGTTGGGCACTTTAGTGATGAGGCGTCTGGTACACTCACTGGTGCGCACAACACAGCCGTCCCGGTACAGCAGGTGGAGGTAGGAGCAGCAGAGGGACCGGGCGGTCGGAGGGCAGCCCAGCCCAAGCGAACATCTGCCGCCCAGATGGATCCCGGGTTCCTGGAGTTACCACACCCACACATAGATCCGATGCAACCACCGACCCGGAGACGAGCGAAGAGGGTGACGGGCGGCTTGCGGCGGCTGCGGTCGCAGGTGGAGGAGTCCACCCGCGTCCAGGAGCTGGGAGTGGTGCCGGTCATGCGTGCCACCCAGGCCGACACCGCACGGGTGGCGTCCGCGGTGGAGGCAATGGGTGCGACGGTGTCAGACATGGGGAACGGTTTGCGAGGCCTGGGGCCTTCCGTGCAGGCGGCGTCTGTGGCCCAGGAAATGGCTGCCCTCTCACAGGAGGCCATGAGCCAGTGCCAGCGCCAGATGGCAGAGGCGCTCAACGCCATAGCCCAGTCTCTGCAGGCCATGGCCCAGTCTCAGCAGGCCATGGCCCAGTCTCTGCAGGCCATCGCTGAGGGCATCGGCGCCAGTGGCCATGTGCGAGCCGGCGTCGCACTGTCACAGACAGGGTTTGCCAACCCCCTGGGCTCCATGGCTGCAAACCTGCAGACCCCTGTCGATACCAGCACGGGCCTCCAGGACTGGCAGCGCCAGATGTCGGGGGGGCGTCGGATGGCCAGTCCGTTCGCATCCCCCACCCATGTCGAGGCCTGGGGGCCATCGGGCACCCCGAGGGAGGAGGAGGTGGTGTGGTCCGTCCCGGCTCCCTCTGTAGGGGAGGTCCCGGTACACCGCGACACCTCGGACTCCCCCCCCCCCTTCCGTCCCAGGTGCATCGGGTGGGCAACGGGCAGGACAGGCTGGCAGCTCGCCATCCCAGTCACCCGGGCCGCAGCCTGGCCCATCTAGGCCAGGACGCCCCAGGAAACGGCCGCCAAAGGGATCCAGTGTCAGAGGGCAGGAATCACAGGAGTCCACCTCCAGTTCTGCTGTACCGTCTGGGGAACCACGTAGACGTAGTCAAAGGGCCCGTAAGGCCAAACAATTAGACACTGAGTAAGTTGGCACGGGTGCAGGGCACAGATGAGTTTTAGGGGCTAGGGCACGTGCATGAACTCCTTTGGTTATTAAAGTCAATGTTACACCTACCGAAGCTGCCTTTGTGCTCTGTCCAAAGTGTGCGGGGGTGTCATGTACGTTGAGCGCAAGTGTGTGTGTGTGAGGGGTGGTCTTACCTCAGCCCCAGGTGAGTCTGCCCCCTTCCCCCTGGGCCGCCATCAACATCCCCCGGGCAGAGGACGGGACCGTGCGCTGCAGTGTCACAGCCGCATGCAGGGATGGTCCGGGTGGATGGTGGTACTGTGGCCATGGGTCAGACATAGTCCAACGATGTAGAGCCAGGAGCTCATCGCAGGGCGGGTTGTCATCATCCTCCATGGCCTGCGATAAACACGCGTCCACCCGCAACTGTGTGAGTCCGGCCCGTTGTGCCGCAGGTGGATCGGCAATGGGGGGGGGGTGGTGTGCATGCGGGTGGGGTGGGTGGGGTTGGGGAGGGGGTGAGGGTGCTGGGTGGGTGGATGGGTGGGGGGTGTGGGTGGTCGGCTGTTGCCATGGTGTGCGGTCTGTGGCCATACTACCCGATTCCCACGCCCATCTAGTCAGTGAAGCGGGCGTCTATCAGTCTGTCCCGTGCCCGCTGGGCCAGCCGGTAACGGTGGACAGCCACCCACCTGTGTCTACCCCGTCTGCCCTGACCATTGCCCCCATCCCCCTCATCTGGGGAGGACTGGGCCTCTTCCTGCTGCTCCTCCACTCCGCCCTCCTCTGCCTGCGGCACATCGCCCCTCTGCTGGGCTATGTTGTGCAGGACGCAGCACACCACAATGATGCGGCCGACCCTATCTGACCGATACTGGAGGGCGCCCCCAGAGAGGTCCAGGCACCTGAAACGCATCTTCAGCACGCCAAAGCACCTCTCGATCACTCCCCTTGTCGCTACATGGGCATCATTGTAGCGGTTCTCCGCCTCACTGCGTGGCCTCCGTATAGGCGTCATCAGCCACGATCGCAATGGGTAGCCCCTGTCGCCCAGCTACCAGCCCCTCAGCCGGGGATGGCGTCCCTCGTACATGCTGGGGATGGATGACCGCGACAACACGAATGAGTCGTGTACACTGCCTGGGTGACGGGCGCAGACGTGCAGGATCATCATGCGGTGGTCGCAGACCACCTGTACGTTCATTGAATAGGTCCCCTTCCTATTAGTGAACACGGCCCTGTTATCTGCAGGTGGCCGCACCGCGACGTGCATCCCATCGATCGCGCCCTGGACCATGGGGAACCCGGCCACGGCAGAGAAGCCCACGGCCCGGGCATCTTGGCTGGCCCGGTCCATGGGGAAGCGGATGTAGCGGTGCGCCATGGCATATAGGGCATCTGTCACTGCCCGGATGCACCGGTGCACCGAAGTCTGCGATATGCCGGACAGGTCCCCACTCGGTGCCTGGAATGACCCCGTTGCATAAAAGTTCAGGGCCACCGTAACCTTTACGGACACGGGGAGAGGGTGTCCCCCGCCCGTGCCACGCGGTGACAGGTGTGCCAGCAGGTGGCAGATGTGTGCCATGGTTTCCCGGCTCATCCGGAGTCTCCTCCTGCATTCCCGGTCCGTGAGGTCCTGGTATGACTGCCGGGGCCGGTACACACGGGGCGCCCTCGGGTGCCTCCGTTGCCGTGGGGCCGCGACGTCCTCCTCCCCCTCCTCGTCCTGTTGGTCAGGTGTCCCTCCAGCCTGGGCGGCTGCCACCTGCCCCTCTGCGGCAGCCTGCGCCGCCTCTCTGGCACGCTCCTCCTCCTCCTCCTCCTCATCCAGGGCAACATAGACATGAGCGGCTGCCACCACGGCGGCCAACATCGCTGGATGATCTGAAAACATGACGGCCTGGTTGGGGGGAGGGGAACGACGACATGTCATCATTGCCCATATCCCCTCCTCCCCCCAGCCAGGTGGCATGGACCGCATGGGTCCAACTGTTGGAGGCTGGCACCTGGCCAGGTGGACCAACTCACTTGCCCTCCCATCCCCCTCCTCGGCATGGGCCCCCCCCAACCTCCACCCCGGCACGGACCACCCCCCCGCAACCTCCACCCCAGCACGGACACCCCCCCCCACCTCCACCCCGGCACGGACCCCCCCCCCCAACCTCCACCCCGGCACGGACCCCCCCCCCCCAACCTCCACCCCGGCACGGACCCCCCCCCCAACCTCCACCCCGGCACGGACCCCCCCCCCCAACCTCCACCCCGGCACGGCACGGACCCCCCCCCCAACCTCCACCCCGGCACGGACCCCCCCCCCAACCTCCACCCCAGCACGGACCCCCCCCCAACCTCCACCCCGGCACGGACCCCCCCCCCCAACCTCCACCCCGGCACGGCACGGACCCCCCCCCCAACCTCCACCCCGGCACGGACCCCCCCCAACCTCCACCCCGGCATGGACCCCCCCCCAACCTCCACCCCGGCACGGAACCCCCCCCAACCTCCACCCGGCACGGACCCCCCATCCACCTCCCCGGCACGGACCCCCTCCCGGCACTCCCCCGGAGCCCAGCCTACTCTAACACCCCCCCCCCCCCCCCCCCCCCCCCCGCCGCACACACACGAGCCGAGACACACCTCTCCTCACGCATTCAGACTGCGGCCACGCCATTGCCTGCCCAGAGCCAACTCCCCAGGCCGTCACTCACCTCCACGCTGGTCGGCGTGAACCTGGAGCACCGGGTCACGCCGATGAAAAGGAGGTTTGATTCACGTCGACGTGAACGGTCATCACGTCGACGGGACTTCGGCCCATCCGGAAGGGAGAATATCGGCAGGCCGAAAATCGGCTGCCTTGCGCAGACCCGTGACATTCTCCGCGGCAGCGGCGACATTAACTCTGGGGGGTCGGAGAATGACGCCCATGATATTCTTTAATTTGCTAAAGAACTATCTGCTATTTATCAACTAAATTTATAAATGGAGGAGAATGTGCAAACTCCACACTAACATTGACCTGGGGCCGGGATCGAACCCGGGGCCTCGGCGACATGAGACCACCATGCCCTCAAGGATTGCCGCCCTCAAGGATTGTTATTTAATGCAAATTCTTTTATTATTTACTTTCCAAGGCACTGCTCAATTGCACTGATTCATGGCAGAATTTACGATCAGTGACATGCAAATTGTTTGGATAAAAAGGCAGAGGGAAAAGAACACTTCAAACTAGCTCAATTTAAGTGGAATTTGGACCTAGATCGCCAATTGCACGCAAAGTGGGAAGTCTTGCCCTCGGTATTTCATTAATTTGAGCAATGTACAAGTTTAGTTAAGTTGCAGAAAAAATCTTCTGCAATAATTGCATGACCATAAATCTCATCTTTATGAAAATTGGAGGGTATGTGTGATGCTGTAAATAGGCAGAACTTTGTATGAAGTGTAAAAATTAGAACTAACACAAATATGAAAATCTGGTTGGCCATGGTCTTCACCCTTCCACATCTCTAAGTTCCTCCAGCCCTTCACGATCTCTGTGCTCCTCCAGATTGCTGGCAACTTGCGCATCTGCAATTATGTCACCCCAGCTATATCTTCAGTTGCCTGGAATCCCCTCCCTAGACCTTTCTGGGTCACAAGTCCTCATATCTCATATGGTTCACGGTCAATTTTTGTTTGTTAATGCACCGGTGAAGAACCTCAGGACATTTTGTTGAAGCTAATTTCACACACAGGGTAGAATTTTTTGCATTCTTTGCACAATATTTCCTACCTTTGGGGATCGATTTTAATCAACAGCTGTTGTCCCTTCTGTAGGGCCTCTGTAGTTGCAACTTCGATTGCCTGGCACAGAGAATTATGTTCTGCAGAGAGTTCTGACAAGCAGAGTGACTTTAAATTAAGATGTTTCAAATGACTTTCTATGTCTCCTAGCACATCAAATCCCTGTCAATAGAAACAAAGCAGAACATTACTCAATTACCTTGTGATCCAGATCATGACTGTGACCACATGAAACAATGACGAATAAGAAGCATCCAACTAATGGCAAAACTACTGGAATGTTACCTGGTGACTACATGTTTGTTGCAGAGTTTGCAGGTTCCTCCTAAGCAGCTACTTTACAATCTTTTGCGTTTTTTAGTAGATAAGGATGGTAAAAATTGAGGCCCATAACCCTTTAATGGTTAAAGACCATTCAAAACATGAGTAAAACTTAAGAAAATTCAGAATGGATAAAGGATATTCAACTACTCATAGAATCATAGAATTTACAGTGCAGAAGGAGGCCATTCGGCCCATCGAGTCTACACCGGCTCTTGGAAAGAGCACCCTACCCACACTTCCACCCTATCCCCATAACCCAGTAACCCCACCCAGCACCAAGGGCAATTTTGAACACTAAGGGCAATTTATCATGGCCAATCCACCTAACCTGCACATCTTTGGACTGTGGGAGGAAACCGGAGCCCCCGGAGGAAACCCACGCACACACGGAGAGGATGTGCAGACTCCACACAGACAGTGACTCAAGCCGGAATCGAACCTGGGACCCTGGAGCTGTGAAGCAATTGTGCTATCCACAATGCTACCATGCTGCCCTTCTTCTTCCATGATCCACATGTGGCTACCTCAGTGAAGGATACAGTCATTCCATCTTCCTTTTAAGTAACTGTATATGAAGTTAATCCCGACTAGGCATTCAATGTGAATTGATGGACCTACATCTGTAAGCTCCAGATGAAGAACCACAAAAGAAGGCTAACCAGAATTCACAAAAATAAAGTACTGCAGATACTGGAAATCTGAAATAAAAATGCAAAATGTTGGAAATATCCAACAAGTCTGGCAACATCTGCGGAAAGAAAAATATGGTTGGTGTTTTAGATTTAGTATTTTCCTCACGAAAGGTCATTAACTCTGTTTGTCTCTCCACAGATGCGGCCTGATCGCTGGGTATTTTCCAGACCAGAATATATTTGACCTCATGAATTTTAAAGGCGAGATTGAAATCCAAGTATGAAATTATATTGTGGTCCACTTAAGAATATCAGAGCTTTTCCTTTTAACATTGGATTTACCTCTGTACAACAGCGTTACAACAATTAGAGGGCAACTGTTTAAACAACACGGAACCTGAACAAGCTCAATGACATTGTGCCTGTGCGTGATAGTAATGATGGCCATATTCTGAATAATCTTCCTTCAGCTACTTTATTTTGTGGATTTTAGATATGTTTCCAATACTTTTTTTTTTACTGTGGGGGAGAAACAAGGAAATGGTAGGTATTCATTATTTTCACTTTTTAGATCCTTTTTGATTTCAATGAAAATGGAGCCACACAGGAAAATCTAACTCCAGCCATCTTATAGAAATATGTAGCTTTTCATACTGACTTTCTCATCTTCCACTCATACCAAATACCACCTAATACACTTCTCAATGGGACTAATCCTCGACCCTTCCCATTCCGTCTCGTGCTAATTAACACTAATACTAACTAACAATTGTCATACACTAATACTAACTAATGATGAGGCTTTATATGATGTCACCAGGCGTGGGGGAGAGGGGGAAGTGTTGGGGGGTGGCAGCAGCATGTAGACGAGTAATAGGAAGGAGCCAAGGATACATCCCTGGGGGACACCAGAGTTAAGATGAGATATATAAGAATGGATCCAGGTGAGTGCGGTCTTACCCACTTGAATGACTAAGGAGAGGCATTGGAAGAGGATGGTTTGGCCAATTGTGTCAAAGATAAGTGGTACGTCAAGAAGGATGATGAGGGAAAGTTTACCTTTGTCACTGACACATGGGATGTTATTTGTAACATTGCTAAGGGCTGCTTCAGTAGTGGGGCAGGACAGAACCTGGTTGGAGAGATCCAATCATGGAATTCTGGGAAAATAGCAGTGAATTTGGGAGGCAACGTCACATTCAAGGATCTTGGAGAGGAAAGGTATGTTGGCAATGTGACTGTAGTTTTCAAGGATGAAAGGGTCAAGGGTGCAATTTTTTGAGCAGAGGGATGATGATAGCAGATGTAAAGAGAAAGGGACACCACCTGATGCGAAAGAATTGCTAACAATATCAGCTAACATGGGGGACCAGGGAGGAAATTTGTGTGATCAGTAGTGGGTGAGTCTCGTGAACAAGGTTCACTTAGCGAAGATGACAAGGGGAGATAAGTAAGAATCTATAGAGTGATACGAGTTCAGGGCTAGAGCTGAGCATTAGAAGAACTTTGGCTCAGTGAGCTAATAGAAGGGAAGAGGTATAAATCAAATGATCTCCATCTTAGAGATTAAGAAGTTCTTGAGTTTGCTGTACATTGTTGGAGTTAAGGGTAGAGAAAACAGAGGAAAGGGTTTAAGAAAATGGGTTTTCTTTGCATTCCAAGATGATCCTGGAATAGTGAGCAGTTTCAACAGAAGAAGATAGGACTCAATAGTGTTTTCTGTGATCCAGTCAGATTTGTGGTAAATGGTGAAACCAGCTGTCCTCCTTATCCATTCAAGTCCATGTTCCTTGTGCTTAAGGGAATGGAGATGAAGGGCAGGATTTTCCGATGTACACTGTGGCCACAATTTTTCAGTAATTCCCTTAATTTTAAACAGAAGCCCCTAGTTCTAGATTTTCCCACAAAAATAAATATCCTTTCCACATCCACCCTATCAAGGCCCCTCAGGAGCTTATATGTTTCAATCAAGTTGCCTCTTGCTCTTCTAAACTCCAGTGGATATAAGCCTAGCCTATCCAACTTTGCCTTCTTTTAAGACCCTAGAATGACATCACTCAGGGATCGGAGACTTGGCAACCTGAAGTTCCAACAATTTGCTGAAGTACCACTTCCCTCGTGATTGTAGTTTTCTTGAATTTCTCCCTCTCTTTCTATCCTGATTTACAGCCATTTCTGGGGCGGTACTCGTATTCTCTATAGTGATGACCGATGTAAAATACCTGATAAATTAAATTGAAGCCCACTTCTACCTCCTTCCCGAAATCAACCAACAAGCCTTGCTAGACTCATGGTGTCAGCCTGTCCTTGCCACCCTAAACACATTTTGTCTTATCTTGACTCTATTTCCACTTCCCTTGTCCACTCCCTCCCCACCTACGTTCGCGATTCCTTTGATGCCTACGTCACATCAACAATTTCCAGTTTCCCGGCCCTAACTGCCTCTTCTTCACTATGGACATCCAATCCCTCTGCACCTCCATTACCCACCAGGAGGATCTCAGGGCTTCTCCCTCAAGCAGAGGCCCAAACAATCCCTGTCCACCACCACTCTCCTATGCCTAGCTGAACTTGTTCTTTCACTCAACAATTTCTCCTTTAAGTTGTCTCACTTTTGTAAATAAAAGGTGTGGTTATGGGTACCTGCATGGGTCCCCCGTCATGCCTGTCTTTTTGTGGGGTATGTGGAGCATTCCTTGTTTCAGTCCCACTCAAGATCCCTCCCACAACTCTCTCTCCATTACATCAATGATTATACTGGTGCTGCTTCATGCTCTCATCTGGACTTGGAAAGTGTTCTTGATGTTGCTTCCAATTTCCACCCCTCTTTCACGTTCACATGTTTTATCTCTGCAACCTCCCTTCCTTGCCCTCTGTCACAATTTCTGGTGATAGACTGACCACCAATATTCATTACATACTCACTGACTCCTACAGCCACCTCGACTGCAGCTCCTCACACCCCGCTCCCTGTAAGGACTCCATCTCATTCTCCCAGTTTCTCTGCGTCCACCACATCTGTTCCAATGATGTCACCTTTGAAAACAACACTTCGGACATGTCTTCCTTTTTCCTCAACCAAGTTTTCCCCAACAGTGGTTGGCAAGGCACCCAAACGTGTCCGACCCATCTCCTGCACCTCTGCCCTCATTCTTCCCAGAATCATGACAGGATCCCTCTTGTCCTCAATTGTCACTCCAAAAGCCTCCGCATTCAAGGATCATCCTTCGCCATTTCTGCCAACTGCAGCATGATGCCACCACTAAACACATCTTCCCCTTACTCCCTTGTCAGTGGGGACCAGTTTCTCTGTAACAACCTGGTCCACTCCCTCCATCACCCCCAAACCTTCATCCCCTTCCCACAGCATCTTCCCATGCATTTGGTGTGTAACATCTGCCCCTTTAGCTCCTTACTGTCCAAACACTACTGTTAAGTGAAGCAGTATTTCACTTACACCACCTTCAATTTAGTCTACTATATTTGCTACTCCCAATGTGGTCTCCTCTACATTGAGCAGTCTAATCGCAGATTAGGTGACCACTTTGCAGAACATATTCAATCCATCCGCAAGCATGACCACGGCCTTCCAGTCGCTTGTCATTGCAACTCAACATCTTGTTCTCATACCTACATGTTGCAGCAATGTTCCAGTGAGGCCTAACGCAAACTGGATGAACAACACCTCATCTCATGGGAGGCACGGTGGCACAGCGGTTAGCACTGTTGTCTTATAGTTCCAGGGACCCAGACTCAATTCCGGCCCCAGGTGACTGTCTGTGTGGAGTTTGCACTTTCTCCCCATGTCTGCGTGGGTTTCCTCCGGGTGCTTCAATTTCCTCTCACAGTCCAAACATGTGCAGGTTAGGTGTGCGGCCATGCTAAATTGCCCCTTAGTATCGAAAAGGTTAGGTAGGGTTACTAGGTTACAGGATAGGGTAGGGAAGTGGGCTTAAGTAGGGTGTTCTTTCCATGGGTCACTGCAGACTCGATTGGCCGAATGGCCTTCTTCTGCACTGTAGCGATTTTATGATCTTCCAACTAAGCACAATGTTACAGCCTTCTGGACTCAACATTGAATTTAACAACTTTAGACTGTGGACATTCTCTTCCATCTTGAACACCCCCCCCCCCCCCCCCCCCTCCCATTCTTGTTTTCTGTTTCCTTGTTTTGTCCCAATGCAAACAACATCACCCCCACAGGCCCATCTATCACTTCACTTGCTTTTCAGTTTTACTTTCACTGAGCACTGATCTTTTTCTTCTTTTAACACGTTCTGCTATCTTATCTTTATGCTTCTCTCAGCACTTCTTTAGTCTTTAATGCTACCATTAACATTCCATATGTCTTGTGTCAATGACATCTTTGTCAATTTCTCTTTTGCTCTAACCTATTCCTGACCTTCTAGTCTGTTCCGTCTCCTCCATAGCCCTAATCTATTACATTTTTATCCCTCTTCAATTCTGAAGAAGCCATAGACTCGAAATGTTAACTCTGATTTTCTCTGCTCAGATGCTGCCAAACCTGAGTTTATCCAGCATTTTCTGTTTATAGTTCGTAATGACTCCACACTACCAACCCCCTTGCACTGCATTTCCCATGGAGGCTCTTCCAAGAAGCCCATGCTCCAGGCTTCCCTTCCCTCTGTAAAGCACTTCCAAGACACCTGTGACCCAGCAGCAGAAGGCACCGTCAGGAACAATGCTTTTCATATCGGACAGTCTTCCCCCTGGTACTCCCCGGATTAATTCCTCATCAAGTCAACCCCGTGGATTCCCCTGAATCAATGCCCCCAATACCCCCTACAGTCAACCCCCAATCTCCGTCAGCAAACCACATCTCTCTCAAGACAACGCCAGGTATCCTCCAAGTCAATATCCAAGTACCTTCCGAGTCAACTTCCCTGGTCTCCCCCAGAGTCAACCCCCCTGCAACCCCACCCCAGTCAAAGTCAAACATTCCCGGTCTTCCCCAAGACACCCCACCCGGTACTCATTGAGTCAACCCCCCAGTACCTTCCACGTTAACAACACCCCACCCCCCCTTGATCTCCTCGAAATCAACACTTCCCCACCCCACCCCCTAGTCTCTCCCAAGTCAACCCCCCAACACCCTGAAGTCTTCCTTCTGGTCTTCCCTGGCTTGGCCCCTGGTACTTTGGAGTGAACCCACTGGTATCCTTTCAGTGTTACCCCGGTTCCCTTCCAGTGGACTGATACCTGAAAAAATATAATGTGCAAGGTTATGGGGATAAGGCAGGGAAATGAGACGAGGCAGAATGCTCTTTCAAAGAACCAGTGCAGACCCGAAGGGCCGAATGACCTCCTTCGGCACTGTAAAGATTCTGCGAAATAGAGTAGGCACATCGGTCATCACGCAAATAATCTTGCCCTTGTGCTTTGGGGAATGGCCGTAATGTCCGAGCTCCCCAACATTGGATTTGGGGGACTCCTCAAAGATTTGCTGGGGAATTCCTCTCAGAAGGTATCAGGTAAGGTTTGCACAGCAATAACCCAGAAATACAAAGCTGGGAACTATCCAAAATGCATTAAATCACAAACTTCAGGTGGTTCTGACCCGCCCACCCCCCACCCTTCCCAACCTCACCATCCTGACCTCTCACCCCTCCACCCCTTATCCTCCGACTACCCCAACCCAACGTCCCCACCCCACCTCTGTCCCTCAACCGCTTACTTCTGGCTTCCTCAACCTCCGATTCTCCTCCCCGTACCTCCCAGCTCCCAACTTTCCAACCCCATGAACCACCCCCCACCCCCCCACCCCCAATCTCCAACACCACCATCTACAGACCTCCGATCCCCTGAGCTCTGAACACCCAAATCCCCAAATCCTGTATTAGACAATTACCTTCTCCCTAGCCTGTCAATTTCTTGGGCATTTAAAAATTCCCTGCTTTGCAGCAGCTCATGAAGTAAAAAAGGGGAGTGTGGCCTCCTTGAATGAGGCAGAGTTGGACTGCGCTGGGGCCTTTTGATGCAAATCTCAATAATAATAATAATCACTTATTGTCACAAGTAGGCTTCAATGAAGTTACTGCGAAAAGCCCCTAGTCGCCACATTCCGGCACTTGTTCAGGGAGGCCGGTACGGGAATTGAACCCGCGCTGCTGACCTTGTTCTGCATTACAAGCCGGCTGTTTAGTCCATTGTGCTAAACCAGCCCATTGCTAAACCAGCCCCAAGCAGCTCCAGGGATTGGAAATGTCAGTGCAATTTTCAACGGCAGGTAAGTGTGTATTTATTTCTTCTAATTCCTGCAAGCCATTTCTTTCCGATGCTCGTCGGATGTTACAGTCCAATTATTAGGGCAAATGATTGTGCAGAAGTCCACCATCACCTATTCTGCAGTTGCACTGCTAGAGTTTCTGATCTCTGTCTTTTCCTCCAGATGTTAATAGTTCCAGTAACTTTGGTTTCCGGTTTTAATCAAGACTCCTGCATTTTCTATTGTATTAATAATAAATAATTATTGCTTAAGAAGTCTGCTGTTCCTCTTCTAATTAAAGGGTAGGTAGGATTTTCCAAATTAAACCAGCTAAAATCACAAGTGTTGTGAATATGTATTGATGGATAGTACATAAAATGATTTAATTTATGGTGCAAAAATCATGTGAAGCAAGTTTTTCAGAATGATTAATCAGAAATGTCAGGGGGGCACATTATGAATGTACTGTGTACTCAGTTATCTGGTAATATTGAATTTAATAGTTCAATTTTTGAAGAGGGTAGTTGGGTTGGGGGTCAGTCGGGTCTGTGGGGTGGGAGGTCAGACATCGGAGAAGTGGGTTGTTCCACAGGGCACGGGGAGGGGGGGCAGAGTGGAGGAAGATTTGGGTTGGGTCTGGCCCGTGGTAGGGGTGGGGGGGTCTCGTGCAAATGGGGAAATCCCAAGGTGGGGGTGGCCAGGGATAGGGAACACCATAGGGGTGGTTAGTCAGGGGTCTAGGTTGCCAGCTAGGGGTCAGGGTTGTCCTGTGGGGGAGGGGTGGTGCAAGGTGGCAGTGAGAGTCCCCTGAGGGGCCAGGTATAATGAGGGAGTCCCATGGGTGTGGTCGGTCTGGGTCTCTACAATAGTTACCCAGAAGTTATAAAATACGATGCTGGGGAGATCAGAAGTTACAGACATTCAAAAACAATATATTACCTCACCACCATTAGCTGTCAATGTAATTTGCCCGCTCTGTTAGCTGGTTTCTAGGTGTCTGTATGGTTTGCTCATAACCTTTTTTTTTAATAAGCTTAGAATACCCAATTCATTTTTTCCAATTAAGGGGCAATTTAGCGCGGCCAATCCACCTACTCTGCACATCTTTTGGTTGTGGGGGCGAGACCCACGCAAACGGGGAGAATGTTAAACTCCACAGGGAGAGTGACCCAGAGCCAGGATCGAACCTGGGACCTCGGCGCCATGAGGCAGCAGTGCGCCACCTTGCTGCCCTACTTGTTCATAACCTTATACAGTAATACAGATGAATAATTTTCTCACTCAAACTCATAAAACAGAACATAACGGTGAGAAGTCTGAACACAACACTGCAAAGCACCAAAGTGAACATGGTTTTCAATATCACCTAAGCATGTAAAGTCCTCTATTAGCAATTAATTAAAAGATCTAACTGAGTTATGAAAGCTGCTCTGTGCTCATAATATCTTCAAGCAATTTCAGTGCAAGCCAACACCACTGAGAGGTGACTAAGTATAATTGGTAATTACATCTTTAAATAGTGCAATCTATTCACTGAACACATGTTTTCTGCCTGAATTAACCAGCATGCTCAACACCCTGGAGGCAGCAACTTTTTATTTGGAATTAATGGGAATGTCAAATGGTTTGCGCTATTTGCTCAATGCAAAATATTAACTTAAATGTGGGCAGGTTACATTACAGAGAATGAATGCCTGAGTCGTGTCAGGGGGCAGTGCCATGGGAATGACCCCCTTCCCCTGGGTTGTATTCAGCTGAGCATCTCTGGCAGATTCTTCGCACTAGGTGCATGTCAAGGGGTCACGTCGGCGAGATGGACAATCTAACGAGGGGGGGCCTATCACATATAAAGGCCTGATAATTACATTTAAATATATTCAATTTGGGATCCCGATGTTGATCCGTTACATTATTGACGGAGGGTGGGGACACGCAATGGAAAATCCCGCCACCGTTAAACCCGTTTGGGAATTCCATAGGACTTTGCACTCCTGCTGCTGATCTCCACCCCTCACCCACCCCAAAAACAAGAACGCGAAATCCCTCCCTTTGGCTCTATCGTAAAATGTGCAACAACAATCAGCAGCGTACTTCACACACAACTTGGTTTCTTTAAACACCCAGTGGAGAGACTTGAGCTTTCCAAAAGGAGAAGGAGATGACTTTGGAAGAGATTTGTGGCAGTATATGAAATGGGAAATAGCATGAGAAAGTTTAATCTGAAATCCTGCTTTAAACTTTGGGAGTCGACGATAAAAGAACATGGATTGAAAATAATAAAAAGTAACTTTAGAACGTACATCAGAAAATTCTTCTCATGCAGACAACAATCGACATTTAGAATTAACTTTCAAATACAGTGAGACAGAAAAGAACCCTAGAATTGGTCAAATATGATTGTCTATACATGTTGTCTCATTCGGTGGATGAACTATAATTGGCAGAATGGTTGTTCTAATCTGTAAATATCTCTTAATCTTGCAAATTGGGCCGAGATAAGGATTCATTTTTAAATTTAAAACCATGCATTGTTCCAAGCCATAGGAACTGGAGCAGAAGGAGGCAATTCAGCCCTTCGAGCCTGTTCCGCCATTTAATCAGATCATGACTGATCTCATCCTGGTCTCAAATCCACCTTCCCACCTGTTCCACATATCCCTTTACGTCTCTCCTCATACGTCAACCCGTTCATCCCTGAAATCAATCTGGTGAACCTCCTCTGAACTGCCTCCAGTGCTACCACATCCTTCCTCAAATAAAGAAACCAAAACTGGGCACAATACTCCAGATATGGTCTCACCAACACCCTATACACTTGCAACAATACTTCTCTACTTTGATACTCCAGTCCTTTTGCAATAAACGCTAAGATTCCATTTGCCTTTTGTAGCTAATGTAGCTAGGAAGTCAGAATGCTTCAGCTTTTCTCCGCTGCTGCAAACCACAATGACACAAATTTGTTAAATAAATAACTGTAATGAAAATCCACAAGGTGGCAGTAGAGAAACAAAATCCTATTCGCTCTTGTTTTATTATGCAGATTCATAACATGGTTATGGCACAGGAGACCATTCAGCCGGTGATGTCTGTGGCAGCTCTCTGTTAAAGCAACTCACCTAGTCGCATTCCCCATCTTTTCCCAATAGCCCTGAACGTTTTTCTCTTTAGATAACTGCACAATTCTCTTTTGAAATCCTCAATTGATTATTCCTCCCCCCCAACACACCCCCACCTCCCCCTAGCCTCAGGCAGTGCATTCCTAACCACACACTGCATAGAAAATGTTTTCCCTCTTTTGCCATTTCTTCTTTCGACAATCACCTTAATTTGGTGTCCTCTGCTTTTGGATTCTTCCATAAATGGGAACAGCTTCTCCCTACCTTCTCTATCCAGTTCCCTCAATTTGTTGAACACCGCGATTAAATCACCTCTTAATATTTTCTTCTCCAGGACAGAAGCTCCAGCTTCTCCAACCTACCTATGTGACTAAAGTTCTCCATCCCTGAAATCACTCTGTGAATCGTTTTTGCGCTGTCAAATGCCATCACATCCTTCCAAAGGTCTGGTGCCCAGAACTGGAAACAATACTCCAGTTAATGCCGAACCATTGCTTTACATGGGTTTTTCATAAATGCCTTGCTTTTGTGCTCCCTGCCCTATTTCTAAAGCCGGGGAATACTGTATGCTTTATGACCGCTTTCTCAACCTGCTTTGCCGTTTACAATGACTTGCACACATATATGTCCCAGGTCCCTCTGCTCCTGTGACCACTTTAAAATTGTATCCTTTATTTTATGTTGCCTCTTCCAAAATGAATGACTTCACACTTCTCTGCATTAAATTTCATCTGCCACTTGATTGTCCAATCCACCACCGTTTCCATGTTGTGTTCAAATTTATCACTATCCTTCTCACAGTTCACAGTACTTCCAAATCCGTCCTACAGTACATTTAACCTTCTTCTGTTAATCTTGTGACATGAAGCATGTATGTATAATATACCTCCTGCTTATCCAGTTGAATGAAGGCTTATTCTCTTTTTATGACAGCTACTGCAATATATTTTTATGGAAATGCACCATTTGTTATATTTTTCATGTTTAACAATGTGCACATAATGACATTTTCTTCCACTTTTTGCACTCTGCATTAATAATGAACTATCCCAGCTCAGGTATCACAAAAGTCCAAATGTTCTTCAATTCCAGCCTTCTGCTCCGGTTGGATATTAAGATTTCCTGCACCGCAGCCATCAGCATGAATGTGTCTACCTCGGGCACCACAGTGGCATAGTGGTTAGCACTGCTGCCTCACGACGCCGAGGTCCCAGGTTCGATCTGGGCTCTGGGTCACTGTCCGTGTGGAGTTTGCACATTCTCCCCGTGTTTGCGTGGGTTTCGCCCCCCCACAACCCAAAGATGTGCAGGCTAGGTGGATTGGCCACGCTAAATTGCCCTTTAATTGGAAAAAATGAATTGGGCGCGCTAAATTCATAAAAAAAATTTAAAAAATGAATGTGTCTACCACCTTAATGCTAATTTAGAACAATAAATTGAATTTTGTGGTCTGGGCCCACATTCATTTGAAACAGGGTTTAGATTGCCCAAACTCATGTTATATATGATTTCCAGGAACCTTTGGAAGGAGCCTGGAAACTCAGCTAGTTCTGGATGTGTGGGGTGTAGTATCATTCTAAGCAGAATTTGGCATGGTAAGATAGTTGGTTGAGTGGGGCAATGGGGGTGGGGGGAGCCTTCAGTAGTTGAGCAGGAGGGGAAAGATTTCAGTGTGCCCCATCTTCCCCTCCTTCCCTCTTCCTCACCAAAACTCACCCCACCACTCTACCTCTCCTGCCCACCCCGAACATAATCTTTATTAGTGTCACAAGTAGGCTTACATTAACACTGCACTGAAGTTACTGTGAATTCAGAATGCCCAATTCACCGAACAAGCACGCCTTTCAGTCCTTATGGGAGGAAACCGGAGCGCCTGGAGGAAACCCACGCAGACACGGGGAGAACGTGCAGATTCCACACAGTGACCCGAACCTGGGTCCCTGTCACTATGCTAGCATGCCAAAAACCTTCCTATTCACATGTTTTCTGCAGCAGCAGTTAAGACTCGGACAGCGTACATTAGGCCATGCTCAGCAACATAAAAATGCAAGACTTTAAAGGGGCCTCTCAGTTGTCTCAGTTGTCACAAATCGGTTCAAGCTTCACGGCAGCCATCCCTGTCTCCGAGCTCTCAACCCCAAAATTGCATCTCACAGCTCCACTGGAGGCAACGGCCCAGTTTGGGAATCCCTGACTTAACTTTAAATTCCAACCATTATGTCATGTTAATCCTATCCAATGCAAACCTGGGACTGTTTAGCACAGTGGGCTAAACAACTGGCTAGTAATGCAGAACAAGGCCAGCAGCGCGGGTTCAATTCCTGTACCGGTCTCCCCAAACAGGCGCCGGAATGTGGCGACTAGGGGCTTTTCACAGTAACTTCATTGAAGCCTACTTGTGACAATAAGTGATTATTATTATTACCTTAGAGGTTTACATGCCTGCTCGGACAGATGTGGATTCAAAGTGAGTCTACAAAATGTCCAAAGATGAAAATCTGCAATAGAATATTTTTTCTGGGAAGAAAAATACTGAACTCAACCTCTGGCTTGATAAAGACCTAAAATCTATTCTGCATTTTATGTAGCACAGTGAGGTTGGTTGTACTTGTATAGAAATGTGGAATACTCCACACTTATTTTTACCATCCTATCCCATAATTTATGTTGAGGGCATAGTGCAATTAAAGGAGCAGATGGAGGTCCTGGCCTTGGTCGACCATATCTCTTGACCCCTTGAGGGTTCATGGATATTTATAGTATATTTGTACAGAGGTGAAAGGAGCAACCTATTGTGGACTATGAAGAAGAAAATTAAAGCTGTCACTTCATCCCTCTTTCAATCTTTAAGACAGAAAAATAGATAAAGGTCAAAGATCCTCACTGGAAACCATGGCCGGGATTGTTCCAGCCCGCTCCGGGTCGGAGAATCGGCGGGGGGGGGGGGGGGGGGGGGGGCGAGAATCCCGCCAAGCCACTCCGATGCCGGGCCGCCGATTTGATGGCGACCAGAGAATCGGCGCCCGCACGGTCGCCGCAGTGCCGGCCGGGGGCCGTTGAAAGCGGCCCCCCGCGGCGATTCTCCGCGCTCGACAGGCCGAGTGCCCGCCGAGTCCTGCCAGCGTGGTTTACATATGGTTCCACCAGGCGGGACCTCGGCGTTCTGGCTTCGGGGGCCGTCCTGGTGGGGGGGGGGGGGGGGTAGGGGGATTTGACTCCGGGGTGGCCTCCACGGTGGCCAAGCCCGCGATCAGTGTCTACCGATCGGCAGATGCGCTCATTCCGGGGGGGAGGAGGGCTATGTTCCTCCGTGCCAGGCCCCTGTAGGACTTCGCCATGTCGCACGGGGGCCAGCATGGTGACGGCAACCACGCGCATGCGCCGGCGCAGAGACGGCCGTGACGCGCATGCGCGGACCGCGCCGGCTGTGTAGGGCCGACTTTCGGCACCGGAGCAGCGCACAACCCTCCGCCACCATTTTAGCCCCCGAGAAAGAGGAGAATTACTTGGGCCTGGAGGCCCGTTGACGCCGGCGTCGCACGCGTTGGTTTTGACGCCTGCTTCAACACTTGACCGCGATATCAGTGATTCCTGGCCCAGAAGTTTCGACAAAATACGCTGCACAGAATAATGTGGATTTCAGTATATATATGAAGTATTTGCAACAAAATACCAACATAGATATGGCCCGGGAACTAACCTTATTTGCACTGTTAAAAAATTCATTGGCCTCTTGGAGCAATAATGCTCGTTCCTTCATAAGCAACCAGAACTCCTCGCACATCAACTTCAGTTTCTGATTTTGAAACACCATCTGTTCTTTATTTGTAAAGTTTTCCATAAGCAGAATCTCATCAGCCTCACCTTGTAATCTCTCAGCTGCAGAGGTGATTTCCTGCAATAAAATGTTTAAGGTTCTAGTTATTTCTTTCCAGGAGAATGACTGTGGGAACAAATTTGAGCAAACATAAAAGAGATTTTTTATATGCTCTAGGGCAAATAAAAGTGGGAATATTTAGAAACAATTGTATCATGTATCATTTATTCACTGAATGACCTTGCATCGCATCCTAAAGAAAGATTTATAAAGGATGTCTCAAAAATTCAATATTTTTCAGGTACTACTTATAACAAAGCTGTGTATAAAGTTCATCGAGGAAGATTTCAGTAAATATGTTAAGGACAGCATATAATCATAGATTCCACAGCATGGAGACAGGCCCTTTGGCCCAAACTGATCCATGCCAACTAAAAAGCCCATCTAAGCTAACCCCATTTGCCTGCATTTGGCCCATATCCCTCGAAACCTTTTCTATCCATGTATCCTTCCAAATGCCCTTTAAATATTGTCAAAGTCTCTGCCTCAACCACTTTCTCCGGCAGCTCATTCCACATATGTACCTCCCATTAATTCTTTCCCCTCTTAACTTACACCAATACCCTCTAGTTCTCAATTCTCCAACCCTGGGAAAAAGATTGGGTGCATTTCACCCTATCCATGCCTCTCATGATCTTATACACCTCTATAAGACCACCCCTCAGTCTCCTATGCTCCAAAGAAAAAAGTTCTAGCCTGCCGAATTGATCCCTATAACTCAGTCCCTGGAGTCCTGGTAACATCCTTGTAAATCTCTTCTGCAGTCTCTCCAGTTTAATAACATCTTTCCTGTAGCAAGGCAACCAAAATTGAACACAACACTCCAGGTGCGGCTGCACCAACGTCCTGTATAATTGCAACATAACTTCTATACTCAATGCCCTGGCTGATGAAGGCCAGCATACCAAAAGCCTTCTTCATTGTCCTATCTATCTGTGACTCCAACCTTTAGAGAACTGTGCACCTGAACTCCAAGGTCTCTCTGTTCCAAGATACTCCCTAAAGTCCTACCATTCACCATGATAGTCCTACGTTGATTTGACCTTCCAAAATGCAACACCTCACACTTATCTGTATTGAACTCCATTTGCATTTCTTGGCCCACTTCCCCAGCTGATCAATATCCTGATGCAATTTTTGATAACCTCCCTCACTGTCTACAATACCACCTATATTAGTGTCATCTGCAAACTTACTGATCATGCCTTGTATATTCGCATCCAAATCGTTGATATAGATAACAAACAGCAATGGGCCCAGTACTGACCCCTGAGGCATACCACTAGTCACAGGCCTCCAGTCCGACAAGCATTCTTCCACCATCAAGCCAATTGTGTATCTAATTTGCCAGTTCTCCCTGGATTCAGTGTGATCTAACCTTCCAGAGCAGCCTACCATGTAGAACTTTATCAAAGGCCTTACTGAAGTCCATATAGACCACGTCTACCACCCTGCCCTCATCAACCTTCCTGGTCACTTCATCAAAGAACTCGAACAAATTTGTAAGGCATGATCTCCCATACACAAAGCAGTGCTGACTACTCCTAATCAAACCCTGTTTTTCCAAATGCTTGCATATCTTATCCCTCAGAATCTTCTCTAGTAACTTACCCACCACAGATGTTAGGCTTACCGGTCTATAATTCCCAGGTTTTGCTTTGCAGCCCTTCTTAAATAAGGGCACAACATTTGCTACCCTCCAGTCATCTGGTACTGTCATGTGAGAGTACCTCTAAGAAATGGGTGTTTATAAAATAGCTGTAGTGGATGTACCTTTAAGAAATGGGTGTTTATCAGTGATGTCAGAGTGTGGGTGGAGCTGGGTTGTCTGCTTTTACTTTCGCTTTGGGCTGTCTGCTACAGGGTGTATTTTAGTTTTGTTTTAAATTTGGAGAAGCTGCAGTCACAGCAAGATGTGTATGAATCTCTGCAAGCTAAAGAATGTTCATTTGGTGATTTCAAAGTGGTAACTGTTCTCAGTAGAGAAGTTAAACCTAATGGGCGAGATTCTCCACTCCTGCGCCGGTTGGGAGAATCGCCTGGGCCTCCAAAATTTCCTGGGATGCCGGTCCGACGCCCTCCCGCAATTCTCCCAAGCGGCGGGAACGGCCCCGTCGAGTTCCGCGGGCCGCAGGCCGGAGAATTGCCGGAGACACCCAAAATGGCGATTCTCCGGCATCCCCGCTATTCTCAGGCCTGGATGGGCCGAGTGGCCAGGCCAAAACGGCGGGTTCCCCCCGGCGCTGTCCACACCTGGTCGCTGCCGTCGGGAACAGCGCGGGAACGTTGGGGGGGCAGCCTGCGGGAGGGGGAGGGGGGATCCTGCACCGGGGGGTACCTCAAATGTGGCATGGCCCACGATCGGTGCCCACCAATCGTCCTCTCTGAAGGAGGACCTGCTTCCTTCCGCAGCCCCGCAAGATCCGTCCGCCATCTTCTTGCGGGGCGGACTCAGAGAGGACAGCAACCACGTATGCGCGGGTGACGCCAGTTATGCGGCGCCGGCTGCGTCATCTATGCGGCGCCGCCTTTACGCGGTGACGAGGCCTGGCGCGTGTAGATGACGCGACCCCGATCCTAGCCTATTGTCGGGGCCTGAATCGATCGGGATCGGGGCCGTTTCACGCCGTCATGAACCTCGACGCCGTTCACGACGGCGTGGGCACTTCGGCACGGGAGTGGAGAATCCCGCCCAATGTCTTTCTGTAAAAAGGGTTATTTGTTGTCTTATGGATGTTGCAAGGAAAGATTAAGAGTAACTTATAGAATACTGTATTCTTTGGGGGATTTATTGGTGTTGATAGTTGTTAAGATGTTTACAGTTGGTTTACAAAGTGTTAACTGGTTTCATAAACATTGTTTTAATTTAAAAGTACTTTAACTCTCTGTTGAACTACATCTGAAAGGTAGGCCTGTGTGTTCCCCATAACCACAATCTATTAAAAGTTGTGGGTCAGGTGAACTCCATGATACACTTTGGGGTTCTCTAAACCCTGGCCCATAACAGTACCTCACCTGTGGCTAACGATGATGCAAATATTTCAGCCAGGGATCCCACAATTACTTCTTACAGCTCCCGCAATTTCTTCTCTAGAGAATCCAGAGAAGAAATTGCGGACCACATATTTTCCAGTAAATGAAAATAAATATATTTTCTCTTTGAAGAACTGCAGTTCCAGCTCTCCGTTTCAAATCTTTAAATTGTGGAGCTAGCACACAGCAATCTTAAGTGATATGCTCCTATTTTGAGATCTGCAATTTAAAGTAAGATGTAAATACACCTTTCCATGCAGATGGCCCCTCTAATATAAAAGTTGCAGAATCTCTGCCCCTAATGCTGTGCAGCTCCTCTCAGTTGTAAATATTTCCTGTCATAATTGGGGATGGAAAGTGGACCCCATAAAACAGGGCCTTGTATATTTTTTTTAATGTAATATTGTATTGTCTCAGGAGGCTAACCCAAAATTCGATCGGCTTTGGCATCAATCCCTTTGCACTACTTGTAAATAATTTGTCTACTATGTCCCTCAGGTCCGATTTCTGTTCAATAAATTTGGTTGTAACACAGGTTGTAACACAAGGCTGGAATTTCGCAGGCCCAAATGCACAATACTGCATTTATAGATATTGAACGATATCTTTCACACAGACACATTCCCCTAATTTCTTTGAATCAACCTCCAATCTATTTATTTGAACTACATTCTCAACTCTGCACATTCTTCTGTCACCTATCCATTTTTGAATAGCTCCATTAGTATCTTCATCCAAAATATTAATTGAGTTTTAAAACAACAATGGCTACTAAATATAAGGCATGATTTTTCTCATTGCATTGTGCCCGGCACCGATCCTGTTGTGTTGGGTGCATAGCGGAGGAGGCCTGAAACAGGCTTCGTGCTGGGCACCGAGCCGATCACGAGTCACCCAACATGCTACTCCCAGAAAATCATATTTAAATTAGCCATTAGGCTCATCTAAATATGTGTGGCCCCTTTGAGGCCATATTCTCCCAGCATTGACCACATCAAAGAGAGATAAGTGCATTCCAATCACTCACATGTGTGATTACATTGCACTTACTTATCTTTGATGTGGTCACTGTTTACAAACATTGGGATTTCACCACTTAGGCCACTGAACCATGAAGGGAGATGAATAAATCATTACGATCCATTTGCATTAATTTACATGCTCCCACAGGCACACTGCGTCGACCTTGATTCTGGGGAACGAAGCAACTCGTTCGGGTTAGCACCTGGCATTGATCCCGATTTTGCCCCAACGCCCAATTCTCCACCCAATCGGGAAACGCAATCCAGGCATCCTGGGATGGAGAATCCTGCTGTAAGTGTGGGTGAATACCTATCTGGATCTCACCAAAACAGCCAGAGAGAATCACCCCGCCAAACTTGCCCAAAATGACACAACCATTTTTGGAGGAATCCCACCCATAGGCTTCAATGGGGCCAACAGCAAGGGTTTACACGGAGCCATTTCTCAGCTATCAAATATTGCTGGTTCCAGTGCGAATCGGTTTTCTGGAACTTCTAACACCATTGTGACCCTCAATCCCAGTGAAGATCTCAGTGTTTGCCACTTTAAGGAGCAGAAAATCTTGGCCAGAGTCTCATGGAACTCCATTCATGCGGGCCTGGGTTGATTCCCGACGTTACGTGTGCGGTGGGAGCGTCGCACGCAGTGAGAGTTTGGCCGATGTTCAATGTAAATTTACATTGAGCCGATGTCCAATGTAAATTTGCTCCTCCACTCTCCTATGAGTTTCCAATAGTTTTCTATCCAAAGCAATAGTTGACCAAAAAATTCAAACAATGTAATCTATTCCATAGTGTTCAATGAGGCATTTTATTGAAGATGTTCTGAAAATCACATTATATGCTATTAGTGAACTCCTGTCATCCAACAATATAGCCATGTCCTCTAAAAACTCAATCACGTTAGTCAGGACAAACATAAGAATGCCAAATTTCAAGCAATCACAACTATTTATACTACACAAGAAAAGAGGGTAGAACAGTTATCAAGCTGATTCTGCTTGACCAAGGTACTGCCAAGGAGAAAGCAATGGGGAATTAAAGTCTCCTCAAGCAGACACCATGGTAATACAGATGCACCACCATTTTCTGAATCTGTATTAATTGAACTTTTGAACTTAGCGGTTGAGTTCAGTTTTAACAACACATAGGCATTTAATGCCCAAATAGATAGTGTAGCCATGGAATCCTCTTTAGGTCCAGGACTTACTATCATTTTTGTTAGTTACCAAGAGATACAAGCTTTAACAGCATGAGCCCTAATCTAATTTCTTGTGCATAAATCCAATACACAGATGATATTTTCATGATCTTTAAATCTGCAGCCACATGTATGATTTTCCTTCCACACCTTAATAGGCTCCTAATAAGCTTTCCCAAGCTTAAATTCACTTTTGAGATGAAGTAGTCTAATGTGGTCCCTTTTCTTGATGTGCTAATTGCGAAATCAGCTCATGAGTTTTCCATTACTATCTACATGAATAGGATGGGAATAGAGGGATACCGACCCCGGAAGTGTAGAAGATTTTAGTTTAGATGGGCAACATGGTCGGCGCTGGCTTGGAGGGCCGAAGGGCCTGTTCCTGTGCTGTACTTTTCTTTGTTCTTTGTACCACAAGCCGACCTTCACTGGTCACGATACCCATTGGGATTTGTATATGTGGTGAATGTAGGAATTTCAGATATATTGTATTATAAGTATTTTGTGAAGTAATGGGTAAAAGCTTGGGTTCGAGTGTGTTTGACTGCTGAAAACATATTTTGAAAGGTTCTTAGGTTGAAAGGCAACAAGGCATTCGGGAGCCAGAGTTGCAATTAACCATTGTAAAAAGCCTGGGCTCATGCAATTTTGTTTTCATCAAGGGGATTCCCTGGGGATTTAATCTTCATCATGGTGAGATGATGTCATTGCTGGGTGGAGCTAAGGCATCGGGCTTTTTGAGAAAGCATTTGCAGTTCAGTTCTGTTCTGGATGAAGCTGGGATCGCAAGTCAGGTTTTGTTCTCTACAGCTTAGTTAAAAAGAGATGAACAGTCTTTAAAGCAGTGCAGACTTGTCTGTGTACATGGGGATGCAGAAACAAGCCTGTTGAAACACCTTTTGAAGACATACAGCCAGAGCATTAGTCTTACCGGAATTAGATATTTTCTCTAAAGCACTGTCAAGAGTTCTCTTTCTCAAAGCATAACTCTGGAAAGCAAGTATTCCTCTGTGCCATTGGTATTTAAGGTGGATTGAGAGCTGAGGTGGGGGGATTTTCTTGCTGTTTAAGTGGGAATAAAGATAGCAATTAAGGGTATTGTATTCACTGTATTAAGTAGTATTGTTTCAGGGGTAATTGTAAGTTATTTTCTGGGATGATGTTAAAGATTTTAACACTGTTAGTCATGAAGTTTGTTTTAAGAAACACTATCCCTATTTCTTTCTTCAATCACTCCTGGGGTGAAGTTTCCTTTCCTCACAGTCTTACAAAATTAAAATTAAATATTGGTGCTTCTGTCCAGTTGAAGTCTGGGCTGGGATCATAATACCTGCTAAGATTGGCCTCATCATCAATTTTGTAAATAGGGCCCTAGTCATTTGCTCAACTTGCAAGCTTGACACAGAGGTAGAGGGCATCCTTCAGGATGATCCTGATCAGATCATTTTTCATTGTGTATTCTGCAAGCTTGTAAAATGCAAAGCTGTCACTTTCAGACCAGCCTAATTTAATTCAAATTTTGCTGCAAATGCTGCTCCTACGCAGTGGCTATGTAAGCAATATTTTCCACTAACAGGATGCTACTATCAAGCCAACAGGATGTTCTTCCTACCCCACAATTGAGCAGCATCATGTACAAATTTCAATGCCAGTGCAAAGACAGGTAAGTATGCTATACATTCTAATGAGAGGCTGATTGGAGCAAACAGCATAAGTACTAGCCCCATAATGTACACCACATATACAGACCCTACTCAATCTGCTTGCCTATTTATGCTTGCTAAAAATGACATACATTCATATGAAGAGACCCATCCTCTGCAAACAAAAGTAATGTGTTCAAGCTTTGTACCTTTTCTGAATTACCTGCAAGTTTGGGAAGCCTATGTTCCCGGTTACTTTCTCCAAGACAATCCCATGAATTAATTTTTTTTCTTAAATCAGAGACAACTTTCCAACCAATCAGCACTCTTTTCTCCTGGAAGGTAAATTGTTGTGGTCATTTGAAATTTGGCAATCTTGCATTTGTCCTGATAAGTGCAAGATGAAAAGCTTCAGCAACATGCCCCTCTTTTCAGCAAATATTTAAGTTCTGTACTTCCAAACGACTCTATGTTAAAAAGACAGGACATCTTTTCTCAAAAGCTATGTTGAAATTCACCAACATCTTCGACAGGATAGAACGGTCGTGCCAGTTTTTCACCACACAAGCAGAAGCCAAGAGTCAGGCTTATGTCAGAAATCAACCTTCGTAGGAAAGACTGAAGTTCAGATTTTCATGGGAGCGAGACCTTAATTGACCTTAATTTCCTGTTCGTTAGAGTCAATGGGAGTAAAAATGAATGCGGGTTTAAGCCAACCAAAGCTGCCATCACTGAGGCTGCTGGTTGAACTGAGAGAGAAAGCTTATGCTAAAGTCTGCCACTGAACCAGAGGGAACCAAGACGACTGACGGAGCTGGAGGCTTGGCACTTTTGAGGAGAGGAGGTTTTCTCTTCCTAGAGGATGGCAGGAGGATGTCACCTCACCCTGCAGCGGCGCACGTCTCTGTTAAGTGTTAACTCACTCCACCTCCAAATCCTTCCCCTCTGTTACAGCTTGGTCCTCTCCTGAAGAGGGCCTCACCATTCTTGACGTCAATGGACGCGATCTAACGGAGATGTTTCTAAGTGTGGTAGTGAGCGGGAACGGCCGCAAACCTCCCAGTGCTCAGCGCGGCGAGGCTGTCACCACTGTAAAAAGTTAATTGGTCCACGTAACGAGGCTCCACGTGCAAATGATGGTCTCGCCGGTTGATTCGCTGGGTCCAAGCTCGCCAGTCCACTGTTAAAAAGGAGAGCAGCACGAAAACAGCTCCTGTCAACCCCACTCAGATCACAGCCATACCACCGAGGAGACAAGCCCCGCAATTCAGGGATGTCGACCTGGGCAGATTATTGGATGCGATCGAGGCCAGGTGGGATTGCTCTGTTCCTCCAAGGGTCTTGGAGGGTTAGCCACAGGGCAGCCAGTGCCTTCTGGGAGGAAGTGGCAGCGGCTGTCAGCTCGGGGAGTGTGATCAGGAAGACCGGCACTCAATGCTGTAAGAAGATCAACGACTTCCATCGGGCTGCACGGGTAAGTTGGCACGGGAACCCGACCATCCCCACCCCCAACCCCAACCCCACCTCCCCGCTGAAGCACCAACCCCGAGCCTCCCAAACCCACAATGAATGATGCGTGTGGCTAATGATGGCCCCTCTGTGTCCCATAGAGGAAGTTGGCCTACAACAGATGGGAGAGGGCCAAGATGGGCAGCAGGGTGCCGTATATCAGAGTCCTCAACGCTACAGGAACGGGCCATGGAAGTCACGGGCATGGCCAAGGACAGATCTGTAACCAACATTGGCATACGGCACAGAGGTGAGGATCCACCGGCCCCCACTCAGATAACCTTCCCACTAACCACGTCAATTCTCCTGAAGGATCTCTCTCCGACGGCACCATACTGTACAAGGCTCTGGTCAGACCCCATTTAGAATATTGTGAGCAGTTTTGGGCCCCGTATCTAAGGAAGGATGTACTGGCCTTGGAAAGGGTCCAGAGGAGGTTCACAAGAATGATCCCCGGAATGGACGACTTGTCATATGAGGAGTAGTTGAAGACTCTGGGTCTGTACCCGATAAGAGTTTAGAAGGCTGAGGAGGAATCTCATTGAAACTTACAGAATACTGAGAGGCCCAGATGGAGAATGTGGAGAGGATGTTTCCACTAGTTGGAGAAACTAGAACCTGAGGCACAGCCTCAGACTGAAGGGACGATCCTTTAAAACAGAAATGAGGAGAAATTTCTTCAGCTAGAGGGTGGTGAATCTGTGGAACTCTTTGCCACAGAAGGCTGTGGAGTCAAATCACGGAGTGTCTTTTAGTCAGAGATAAATAGATTCTTGTTGAACAAGGGGATCAGGGGTTATGGGAGAAGGCAGGAGAATGGGGACGAGAAATATATCAGCCATGATCGAATGACGGAGCAGACCGGATGGCCAAATGGCCTAATTCTGCTCGCATGTCCTATGAACTTCCGGTTGTGGCAAGTGAGGGGTGGTCATGCACTAGGTAACTCCGATCAGAATCTGCATTTTTAAGGCCTTTTTGCCTGATTTTCCAGGAGAGTTTTGGAGGAAAGCATTCTGGATCAATAGTAGTGTTCCTGCGCCAACACATGCAAAAACGAAAAGGAAAAGGAAGCAAAAAAACCACAGAACCCACTGGGAGGCCTTGTGCAGTTCGCAGTAAAAATGGCAGCGTTGTCAGCGACGGCTGCCCCAATAACAGCGGACATACTCTCGGATTTGCCTGAAAAAGAGCTTGCAAAACACTTCAACAAGCAATGGAAGTTTGTGTCAGAGAGTCTACGTAAATCGATTGAGGAGGCGTTGGGCCTGGTCAAAATGAAAAGTGATAAGTGGTTAGCACTGTTGCTTCGCAGCGCCAGGGATCCGGGTTCAATTTCTGGCTTGGGTCAAGGAAGTGGGCGGTCTTAAATAAGGTTAAGGCTGTGTTGTATAAGAAAGGAGTTTGGTTGGGGTGCTGCACCCGACAAGTTTGCGGGTCAAATTCGAGTCGAAGAACTATTACATCGAGGAACTGGAGGAAGTGGACACCTTCATTAAAAAGCATGGACTTGGGGCTAGTTGAATGTGTTGTATAAGACCTTTCATGTAGGTGGGTTGGGAAGGGTGTTGGGGTATCCTGTAGAGGGTTGTTGATATTTGTTGCTAAAAGTAGTTTTTCTGTTTATGGAGTGGATGGCAAATTTTTAAGATGTGGAATGTACTATGAGGATTGTTTTATCCCTGAGGCGGGCAATGTCATTGTTTCTTTGTCCTTGGGGGGGGGGTGGAGTGGGGGAACAGCCCTGTTAGCAAGCAACAAAGCTAGCGAATGGGAGTGAGATGGGGGGAGGAGCTGCAGCCATTAAACTAGTTTGGTCAGGTTTGGTGAGCTTAGCATCTGGGTTGGGATTTGGGGAGAGAGAGTTTGGACCTTAGGTTTGGTCTCCGTTATGCTCTGAGGATGTACTGAAGGGCATTGAGCTGATGCAAACATGTAAAGCCCCAGTCCAGATGAGTTTCCTGTCGAATTTTATAAGAAGTTTGAGGGCCAATTGGTGCCATTGATAGTGATTCTTTTGCTCGGGGTTCATTGCCCAACACGCTTTCGCTGGCCTCTAACTCCCTCATCTTGAAAAAGGATAAGGACCCCACAGAATGTGGATCATATAGACCCAACTCTCTTTTGAATGTGGACTCCAAGCTACTGGCCAAGGTGCTAGCGCTGTGATTGGCGGCTTATGTCTCAAATGTAATTGCAGAAGACATGACAGTCTTTGTTAAGCGGAGGCAGTTAACGGCTAATATATGGCGTGTGCTGAATGCGGTCCTCTCCCCCTCTTCAGCCCCTGAACCAGAAGTGATTATATCTATGGATTCTGAGAAAGCATTTGACAGGGTGGAGTGGAAGTACCTTTTGAGGTGCTTGGGAGATTTGGCTTTGGGCAGAAGTAACATCTCATGGGTTTGGCTATTGTATCGAGCCCCTACGGCCTGTGTACTCACTAATATGAGGAATTTGGTGAATTTCCTAGTGAATAGGGGTTAGAACCTTTGTGCTGAGGTCTTCCTAGAAATGCAGGAGGATAAGGATGGGGTGGGTGGGGGGGTGGGGGGGATGCAGGGAGCATAGGGCATCTTTATATGCTGATAACCTGCTCTTGGATGTTACGGATTCAGTCTCCTCTATGCACAAAATAATGAAGCTACTGAGGAGCTTTGGCTCCTTTTTGGGGTATGAATTGAACTTGGAGAAGAATGAATATTTTTCAATTACAATATTTACGAGCAGATTATGTCAATGGAAGCTGTCTCGCTGGACCCGGTGAGGGAGAAGTGTGAGGGGGGCTCGGACCTATTTTGGATGAGAATGCATAGGGTGAGGCCCTTCGTAGGGTGAACTCCACTTCCTCCTGCACACGGTTCAGCCTGATTCAGCTTCAGGTGATACATAGGACTCACCAAACTAAGGCTAGGATGAGTGGTCCTTCACCGGAGTGGAGGACAAGTGTGAGCCGTGCTCCATGGGTCAGCTAACCACACCCACATGTTCTGGTCGTATACAACGATTGTAAGGTTTTGGATCTCCTTATTTAGCATCATGTCAGTGATTCTCAACACTGATCTGGAACCGTGTCCGTTGGTGACCATTATCGGGGTGTTGGACTCGCCGGGCCTGCAGACGGGGGTGAAGGCAGATGTTCTTGCCTTTGCCTTTGCCTCGTTGATAGCCCGGGGGCGAGTTCTGCTGGGATGGAGATCTTCCGGTCCGTCTAGTGTCTCTGCCTGGTCGGGTGACCTCATGGAATTTTTAGATCTGGAAAAGGCCAAGTACACTGTTCGGGGGTCAGTGGAGGGGTTCTACCTGAGGTGGCAGCTATTCATTTCCTGCTTTAAAAAGAGTGAATCACCATCAGCTGTTAAGGGGCTGGGGGAGGGAGGGTAGTTATTATATTGGGGGTGGGTTATTTTGGTCTTTCTTTGGGTGAGATTTATAGTTTGGTTGGTTGCTTTTTCTTTTTTGTTTCCTTTGCATAGAACATAGTTACTGACTCGCTGCTCAGAAACAAGAGTTCTGTACTATTTGATATTCGTTTTGGATTGGATTGGATTTGTTTATTGTCACGTGTACCGAGGTACAGTGAAAAGTATTTTTCTGCGAGCAGCTCAACAGATCATTAAGTACATGAGAAGAAAAGGGAATAAAAGAAAATACATAATAGGGCAACACATTTCTGGGCTGTTTGATGTTTATGGCACATTTGATATCAATGAAAGATTTTCAATTGAAAAAAAGTTTTAAATTCTGGTTTCTTGAGGATGCCCAATTTCCATTATCATTAGTGGCTGTGCCTTTAGCTGCCATGTGATAAGCTTTATATTCATGAACCTCTTTGTCTCCCTATTTCTCTTTCAAGATGCTGCTTAAAACTACTTGTTTGACCAATCTGTTGGCTATTTGCCTATTTTCCCTGACCTGTCTCCATGTCTAATTTTGCTTTTTAACATTCCCATGAAGTTCCTTGGGACATTACATTACATTAAAGGAGCTATACAAATATAGGTTGTCATCATGTTGTTGTCATCAATAATATTTTAAGTGTTTCTTTTTACTATTTATGGGATGTGATCATTGCTGGCAATTATTACCCATCCCTATTTACCCTGGAGGAGCTGGTCTTGAGCCAAAGTCTTGAATCACTGTAGTCCATGCGGTGCAGGTGTACTCACTGTTGGTAGGGAGTAGGTTCCAGGATTCTGATGTGGCAACAGTAAAGGAATGGCGATATATTTCCAAGTCCTTTTGGTGTTTGACTTAGAAGGGGACTTGCAGGTAGTGGCGTTCCCACACATCAACTGCCCTTGTTCTTCTGGCTGGTTGAGGTCATGGGCTTGAAAGGTGCTGTCAAAGGAACCTTGGTAAGTTTCTGCAGTGCATCTTGTACATGGTGCACATTGTTGAAACTGTGCAGTGATAGTAATGCCATTAAATGTCAATCGGATATGGTTCAACTCTCTCTTGTTGGAGATGGACATTTCCTGTCACTTTAATGGCAAAAATGTTACTTGCCATGAAACAATCCAAGCATGAATGTTATCCAGGCCTTATTTTGGGGCATGGACTGATTCAGTATCGGAGAGTTTGCTAATGGTTCTGAAAATTGTGCAATCATCAGAGAACACTTTTAATCTCATGAAGGAGGGTAGGTCACTGATAAGGCAGCCGAAGATGGTTGGGCCTGGGATAATTGCCCTGAGGAATTTCTACAGCAATGCCTTGGGACTGAGATGATTGACCTCCAACAATACAACCATCTTCCTTCGTGCAGATAGGACCCCAATCTGTTTAGAGATGCCCCCCAATACCCATTGATTTCAAATTTGTTTAGGTTCCTTGATGTCACACACAAACAAATCCTGTCTTGATGTCAAGGGCAGTCATCCTCACCTCACCTCTTGAATTCAGCTCTTGAATAAACTCTGTCTCTGAGCAGTGAGCCAGTAACTATGTTGCATGCAAATATAATTTAGGTGGTGAGACTACTGCAGCATGAAAGCGATATGGGGGTTGCCTGGGAATATTGTGCACACAATATTCTGCATAAAGATGTTTGTGTGACTGCACATTGATGAAATGGAAAACCTTGTGGTTGGTGAACACATCTGCATAATCTATTGATCTCTTAATTCCCAAATATGCACAGTTGAGAACATAGTTGCTGGAAACAAGCCAGAGCCACACATCCAAGTGCCTGATCATTTTGACCGGTGTAACTGAAGATAAAGTTAACTTAATTGCCCATTCCTGACAAACAAACCTTAAAATGTCTCCAGCTGAGCCATGGAACAATCCAGAAGCAAAGAATTTGTGGTTAGTAGTGCTTTTGACTGGTAAACCCTATGTGTTGGGTATGGCCTCCTTTGAGCTGCACCTCTCTGATTCTCCCTTCTCTCCTGTACAGCCACAGGTCTACAAGATCAGAAGGTTGTTGTTGCTGCTACTGCTGGTGGCATTGCTGGTCACTATCAGAGGTGCAATCTAAGGCAGCATAACCAAAACCCATCCCAATCTGATAGATCAGATGTCCAAAATGCGGATTAGACCTCCAAACCACAGATGGCATCGACAAAGTTTTGGTGAAACCCACAAAATATGTGAACCAACCAAATCCAATAGGCAAATAAAGTGCTGAGTATTGGCGTGTTTCTCTATGATTGCTTCAGCCCTCTCAATTACTGCTGTGTACTTGCCTTGTTTTCACTGGTGAGTTCCAGGACGCCCAGGAAACTCATGGACCCAAAGTTAATGAAAAGAGCATATCAATACAAAAGACAGATGATGGACTTTCAGCTCTGGAATTGCCCCTGCTACTGATGCATCCACTGGGCAAGAAAGAGCTTCGGCACTTGTTCTAGGAGTCTATGATTTCAATCGTATGTGATACTTCCATATTTGAACCGTTTGAGAAGCAATCTTTCACGCAAAAATGAAGTCTGACACAAGCCATGGAATGTAACAAGCATGTTTAGCAGTTCATTGTTGTCAGTTGACTGCATTAACACAGGGCAGGATTCTCCCTTTTGGGGACTAAGTTCCCCACACACGGAAAACATATGAGAATCACTCCGGACTTTTTCCTCGAAAGTCTGGGGTGATTCCCCGTTTTCCAGAGCCCGGCGTGCATCCCGCAGCTGTCTGCCGGCGGGGCCCTGCTGTACAGACTGTGCGGCAGCACATGCAAGCGGGTCCGCGCATGTGTGCGGCAGCTCACTTCAGCGCAGGCACCGGCGACATGCCGGACCCACACAGCGGGCCCGCGCGGAGGAAGGTAGGTCGCCCCCTAGATCTCAATGGTCCGCTGATCGGTGGCCCCCGATCACGGGCCTGGCCACCGCTCAGGACCCCCCCCCCTGGAGTCAGATTCCCCCTGCCCCACCAGGTCCGCCACCGTGGCTGCGGGTCCGAGCACCCTCTGGGTGGTACCAAATGTGAACCACGCCAGCGGGAACTCGGCCGGTCAACCACGGAGAATCGCCGCGGGGGCCTGTTCCAACGGCCCCCGACTGGCGCCACATCGGCCGAACACGCGCGACTGGCGGGTCCACGGATAATCATGGAAGCGCCGTTGCGCCGGATTTCCGGCGTGAACGGCTATTCGGCACCCCCACTCCGGGCGCGATTCCAGCGTGGAGGGTCGGATAATCCCACCCACAATATTTTTATTTTAAGAAGGGCAGCACGGTGGCACAGTGGTTAGCACTGCTGCCTCACATCACCAGGGACCCAGGTTCAATTCTGGTTTTCGGTGACTGTCTGGATTTTATATTTTCTCCACGTGCTTGCGTAGATTTCTTCCGGGTACTCCAGTTTCCTCCCACAGTCCAAAGATATGCAGGTTTGGTGGACTGTCTATGCTAAAAATTGCCCCTTAGTGTTCAAAGTGATAGGGTGGGGGCCTCCATAGGGTGCTCTTTCAGAGGGTCAGTGCAGATTTGATGGACTGAATGGCTTCCTTTTGCAGAGCAGGGATTCTATGGATTCTATGAATAATGCTCGAGTGAACAACAGCATGTTACATGGTAACTTGGCTTCCAGATACATTGTCATTTTGTCAGTTCTAAGCCCCACCTGTGCCCAAACCCATACACTCTTGCACATTAAAATCTATGTTTCTTGATGTATTCTGTAAATATGTATGGAAATGTTTACATGGCGTGACAAGTACTTTTTATATTGTATAATTATTTTATTTAAATATACTGTGTAAAGTAACTGTGTAGTAAGTTCTGGCAAACTTTAAAATCAATTCCATTTCATTCATCAAGCAAACGCTATGCAACAATGTTTTTGAGGGTATGCACTTACCTTGGCTTTATGCCCAAATTCTTGGTGCTCCTGTAATAGCCATTCATTTTCAGTCAGAGATGACCCTAGTTTTTCATTCTGTAAATAAGTCTCTCCATCGTGTTGGAACCACTGCATCACCTTCGTCAAATACACAGTGAAAATAATTTACCATACAGTATTGTACAGACATTTTACAGACAATTAAGGCCTTCTTTTAATTGCCAATTAAAACAATCAATTCCTGGACATAAGCATGGAAACATTTGGTGGGACTTCTGGTGGCGCAATGCAAGGGGAAGATGCTGGAAACCTAAAGTTTTACCCTTCTTTCCTAGCGCCATGGGTAAAGTTCTCTCTTATCGGAGATGCCCAGAGGAGGCGAAGCCAAAAAGGAATTCGTCATAAATTTGTCGACTGACTCCTCTCAGAGATCTGCTGGAGGTAAGACGTGGAGTCAGCGTCTTTTCAAACCACTCCACTAATGGCTGAAGCTCTCACCATAATTTTGGCAATTGAGCTCGACAAACACCAACAAAACATGTCGACAGATCTTAAAATATCAATTGAAACAAATAGCCCCTATTCCTTTAGCTCTGGAAATCACCAGTAAAACTGTCAAGGCTCATGGAGGCCGCATTGTCGGATCATAGTGACAGGATCACCCCCCTCGAGTCTGACCTTGCTTTGGTGGTCAAGGTTAACAGATCGTTAACAACTAAGCTGAATGATCTAGAGAACAGATCCAGGATCCAGAATGTGCGTATAGGGGGTTATTGGAAGGGATTGAGGGCTGCACCCCTACTGAATATTTCACAAGGTGTGCTTCCATCCCCCATTTTTAATGGAGTGAACTCCATCCTGTACAAAAGTGAAGTCAAAATCGAGATGATTTATCCAGTGGCCTTTGAGTAACGTTCTGAGAAAAAGACCACATTTTTTGATTCACCGTGAGATGCGGACTCCTTTATCCAAAAGCACAAGTTGTGCACTGTTTAATTTATTTTATGGCTCGGTGTGGAGGCACTTTGTATTTTGTTTCTTTTCATATTCGTCATTTGAGTTTACTATTGATGCCTTTAGAACAAAGAATAATACAGCACAGGGTCAGGTCCTTTGGCCCTCCAAGCTGTACCGGTCATGATACCAACCTTGGCCAAAACCCTTAGCACTTCCTTGTGCCGTATCTCTCTATACCCATCCTATCCATATGTTTCTCAAGATGCTTTTTGAACGCCATTAATGTATCTGCTTCCACAACCTCCCCTGGCAACGCGTTTCAGGCACTCACCACCCTCTGTGTAAAAACACCTCCCTCGCACATCTCCTCTAAACATTGTCCCATGGACCTTAAACCTGTACCCCCTGGTGACTGACCCCTCCACCCTGGGAAAGAGTGCCTGTCCATCCACTCTATCCATGCCCCTCAATCTTGTAGACCTCTATCACCCCTCAAGCTCCGTCATTCTAGTGAAAACAGTCCGAGTCCATTCAGCCTCTCTGCATAGCTAACACCCTCCAGATCAGGCAACATCTTGGTAAACCTCCTCTGCACCCTCTCCAATGTCTCCACATCCTACTGGTAGTGTGGCGACCAGAATTGTGCGCAATATTCCAAGTGCAGCCTTACCAAAGTTCTATACAACTGCAGCATGACTTGCCAATTTTTGTATTCAATGCCCCATCCGATGCAGGCAAGCATTCCGTATGCTTTCTTGACTGCCTTTTCCACTTGTGTTGCCACTTTCAAAGATCTGTGGACCTGCAGGCCCAGATCTCTCTGACTTTATATATTCCTAAGAGTTTGCCATTTACGGTATATTTTCCTGTTAGGTTAGACTAATCAAAATGTATTACGCACATTTGTCTGGATTAAACTCCATTCGCCATTTTTCTGCCAAAGTCTCCAACCTATCTATGCCCTGCTGTATCTTCTGACAATTCTCAACACTCTCTGCCACTTCACCAACCTTGGTGTCATCCGCGAACTTACGAATCAGATCAGCTACATTTTCCTCAAAATCATTTACGTATACTACAAATAAAAGAGGCCCCAGCACAGATCCATCTGGAACACCACTAGTCACACCTTCCATTCAGAAAACACCCTTCTACTGCTACCCTTTGCCTTCTGTGATCGAGCCAGTTCTGTATCCATCTTACCACCTCATTTCTGATCCTGTGTGACTTCACTTTTTGTACCAGTCTGCCATGAGGCACCTTGTCAAAGGCTTTACTAAAGTCCATGTAAACTATATCCACCGCCCTCCCCTTTTCAAACACCTTTGTCACCTCCTCTAAAAACCCGATCAAGTTATTGAGGCACGACCTCCTCTTCACAAAGTAATGTGTTTATCGCTACTGAGTCCATTTGTTTCCAAATGGGTATACATCCTGTCCCTGAGAATTCGCTCCAATAATTTACCTACTACCAACATGAGGCTCACCGGCCTATAGTTTCCTGGTTTATCCCTGCTACATTTCTTACCTGGTACCACATTAGCTATTCTCCAGTCCTCTGGGATCTCACCTATAGCCAATGAGGATACAAAGATGTCAATCGAGGCCCCAATACCTCCTCCTTTTCGATGTCACCATGACCCAGACTTACCCAAGAATCTTCTTCCACAAAATCCTTTTCTTTGAAGAAGACTGATGCAAAGTACTCATTTAGTACCTCACCCATTTCCTCTGGCTCAACACATAGATTTCCCCCACTGTCCTTAAGTGGTCCAATCCTTTTCCTGGCTACACTCTTGCTTTTTACATATGAATAAAATGCATATTCATTTTATTAGGATTCATCTTCATCCTACTTGCCAAGGACTTTTCATGACCCCTCCTAATCTCCCTCTTAAGTCCCTTCCTACTTCCTTTTTTTTTTATAAATGTTTTTTTTATTGGGTTTTTGAACAAAGTATATTTACCATTATGTACACAGAATAAGAAATATATATATATATGTACATATATAGAAGAGAACACCCAAACATACCAAAGAAAAAAAAGTAATAATAAAAAAGAAAATAAGAAATAAAATAGAATAACTGGTAGGGTATTGTGCACCAGCTCAACAGCAGCAACTCTGTACAACTGGCAACATTATTTACAGCACATAAGTAGGCAACTTTTTGTGGGGGGGGGGGAGGGGGGTGGAGACTGAGGAGGTAAATATACATTTGGGTGCCGGAGAAACAATTACAGTGGGCAATACTCAAATGGGTTTGGTGTTGATGTCGTCCCTTCCTACTTTCTTTATACTCCTCAGGGGTTTCGACTGTCCCCACCCTTCTATAGCGTACAAAGGTCTCCTTTTTCTTTTTGACAAGGTTCACAATATTCCTCGTTATCCGAGGCTCCCTAAACTTCCCATACTTATCCTTCGTTCTCTCAGGAACGTGACTTTTCTAAATCCTAATCAATTGTTGCTTGAAAGACTCCCACATGTCCGATGGTGATTTACCTTACAACATCCACACCTCCTCTTCTCAGGTTATGGCTGACTCCAATGGTCAATATGTCATTGTTTTTGGCTCCCTTCCAAACACCCCAGTAGTCCTGGTCAACATTTATGCCTGGATACTACTTTGCTGGCCGATAGAAAAATTTGGGAGGGCCTGTCCACCTCTATTGGTGGCTACATCAAGCTAAACAGATCTGACTCAATATTCCCCTCTACTTTGTGGGAGGCTCTTAAAGATGGCCTTCGGGGGGAAATTATTTCTTATGGAGCATACATGCGAAGGACGAGAAGGTTGCACAGCAGAGGCTGGTGGATTCCATTTTAGAGGTGGATCATCAGTACTCACTCGATCCTACTCCAGATCTATTGGCAAGCAGGAAAATAATTACAGACACAGTTTGAGCTACTGTCCACTAACATGGTTTGACATCAGTTACAGCACTCCAGGGGTATTTTTTTATGTGTTTGTCGGGGGGGGGGGGGGGGGGGGGGGTTGGAAGGCCAGTCGTCTTCTGGCTCATCAACTCAAACGTTAAGCGGCCTCCCGTGAGATTCCCCAGATACAGGCGGCAACCTCGTTTCCGCCCCTTCCCGGGTCAATGGGGCTTTTAATTCCTATTATGTGACCTATATAAATCGGAACCTCCCTTGGGCCATCTGGTGCTGTGTGACTTCTTGACAGTCTGCCCAACCCAGCTTTTGATGCAGATAAGAGCTGCGAGTTGGACTACCCATTATGCCCTGACGAGATTTTAAAACGTATTGGGTTGATGCAGGCTTGTAAGGTCCCTGGCCCGGATGGATTTCCGATCACATTTTACAAGTAGTTCTCAGAATAGCTTGTTCCTTTATTATTAGATATGTTTAATGACTCAGGGTGGCCCACAGGGGTTCACTGCATCCAACCCTCACTCAAGCCTCTATTTTGTTCATCTTTAAGAGGGACAAGGACCCGGCGAGTGCAGCTCATATTGACCCATCTCACTTTTAAATGCGGATGTTAAGTTGCTTGCTATGATTCTGGCCTTGCCTTTCCAGCATAATTTTGGAGGAGCAAACAATCTATGTAAAGGGCCAGCAACTATCAGCCAATATGCGTCGTCTTTTGATAGGGTGGAATGGGAATATTTATTTGAGATTCTCAGGAGATTTGGGTTCAGCAATAAATTTGCCTCTTGGGTTCTCCTGTTAAATAATGCCCAATAATGATTTATTCAAACACTTATACTCAGACTACTTCCCCTTGAATAGGGGCACCAGGCAGGACTGCATACCTTCTCCACTCTTATTCACCCTGCCTATAGAGCTATAGCATTGAGGGTCTCTACTCATGACGGGGTGGAACATCGGGTATCTTTCCACATAGCGTATTTAGTTTTATAAATTCAGAACCGACTCCCTCCATCGATGGCATACAGAAGACACTTTATATCTTTGGTTCATTCTCTGGCTTCAAATTAAATCCAGGCAAGAGTGAATGTTTTCCGCCTTCTGGAAGGCGAGCCCAATTGGGGACATTACCGTTCCGCCTCTTCAATACAAATTTTCATTGCTTGGGGGTCAGGGTTCCCCACAATTGGGTTTCACATTATAAATTGAATGACTTCAACCTGATCAATAATGGCCCTACAGAGGTGGATAGCCTTCCTCCATCCTTGGCGGGAAGGATTCAAACAATAAAAATGAACATATTCCCCTAGTTTTTTTTCTTTTTCTTTCAATGTCTCCCCACTTTTCTGCCAAATCCATTATTATTATGGTTAATAAATTGATATCAGCTTTTATTTGGGCGGGTAAGAATCCCAGAATCGGCAGCATTCTACTCCAGACAGGTAGACAGACAGGAAGCTTGGCTGTCCCACATTTATTGTTGTATTGCTGGGTTGCTGATATACAAAAACATTTCTTGTGGGTCAGCGATCCTGATTCTATTTGGGGCCAAATGGAGTCTCGCCCTTGCGCTACATCCACTCCCCTTGCCATAGTTACTGCACCATTGCCCTTTTCTCCTGCTAGATTCTTCTCAAACCCGGTGGTGGTCTCTTTCTCAGGATCTGGAAACAGTTGAAAAAACTTTGAACTTGTTCCCTGCCTTCACTGGCCATATCTGTAATAATCACCTTTTCTTACTTTCTGGATTGGACCCAACATTTAAATTGCGGGAAACAAAGGGAATTGAGCATTTTGGTGACCTGTTCATAGATGGGTGGTTTGCCAGTTTCAGAGAGTTAGCAGACAAATTTCAGTCACCCAAATCAAGCCTTTTTCATTATTTTCAAGTTTGTGATTTCTCTCGTAGGGTTTTTCCTTCCTTTCATCTGCCTCCACCTTCCTCATTACTGAAGAATATTTTATCCTTGGCTGAGCCTGGTAAGGAGTCTATCTCAGACAGATATGGGCTCATTCTCTTAACTGGTCCCTCCGCACTAGGTAGGTTTTGTGAGGGCCATGAAGAATCCAGCACGAGTTTTAAGGATACAAAGTAATAACATTTATTTACAATAACATATATATATATAACAGCAGCAACTTCCCTTGCTGCACACTCCTTCCTGCTGTTTCCAAACTGGCCAGCTTTATTTATACATGGAGTTTACTAATGGTTTCTCCGCCCCCCCTCATTGGGGAAGCTCATACTCCCACAGGATTGTGGGATTGCCACTGGTCCCCAGCCAATGGTAAGTAGGCAGGTTATAACAGTAGGGTAAGAGCAAAATGGGGGAGTGAGCTGGGCCCAATATTTACGAATGGGGTTTGAAGGGAGGTCCTTTACAGGGTCAACGCCACATCCTCTTGTGCCAGGTTGAGCCTGATTATGTTTAAGGTGCTGCACAGGACGCACATGACCAAGGCGAGGATGAGTGGGTTTTTCTCAAATGTGGAGGACAGATGTGATCACTGTTCACTTGCCCCAGCTGACTATATGCATATGTTTCGTCCTTCCCGAAACTCACAAGTTTCTGGGCTTTGTTTTTCATCTGCACATCGGAGATACTCTGTGGTCGCTGCTGGGGTAGAGGCCGACTTTGTCACTTTTGATCGCTGAAAGCCCGGAGGCAGATATTGCTTAGTTGGAGGTCTCTCGTCCCACCCAGTGCCTCTGGCTGTTTGAAGGACTTAATGCCCTTCTTGCACTGAGAAAATATTAAATTCACCATAAGGAATTCAGTGAAGCGGTTCTACCCGAGATCTATTCTCGTTTTTAAGGATCTAGACACCGTCAGCTGTTAGGGGTTCTAGGTAGAGTGTGTTCGTCAATTTGTTTCTCTCTTTTTGGTTGTTTGTAATTTTTGCATTCTTGTGTTTGTCTGTTATTATGTAAAACTTTAATAAACATACTTTAAAAAAAAACATTTGTGTACCAAACAAAACTACATTATGTCTTCTGCAGATGCATGGCTGGTCTTTAATGGAGAATCATTGGAATAATAATATTGGCTGGAATTCTCCGGCCGTTCGCTGGTTCTGATTCTCTGGTTCTGCCAGCAGTGCACCCCTGCCTGCGGGTTTCCCGGTGTTGTGGGCTGGCTTCAATGGGAATTCCCACTGACAGCGGCAGGAGCAGAGAATCCCACTGCCAGCGAACTGAGCACCGCCTCCTGGCATGGAAAACAAGTGACTGGGAGGTCGGGGAATTCAACCCATTAACCCTGTTCAGCTGATAACTGTTGCAAATGAAAGTTTCCAGTTACAAAATAATTATATAATAGAATGATGAGAAAAATTATATTGTACACACTAGTTATATTTCCTCTTACAATTAAATTCTAAATAACTTTACAATTTCCTTTCATGCTCAAGACTGCATGAAGGGACAATAATAGTTTATATCGATAGTTGACAGAGGTAAATTAGAATTAAATAATTGTAATTCTAAATTTATAAAATGGTTTAGATGGAGCAGATTTTGTCAGGTTTGTACAGGAAGGGTTCCTGACTCAATATATAGATAGGCCGACTAGGGGGTGATGTGTTCGGTAGGCTGGGTTGATGTGGACTGCACTTAATGCAGTGTAGCAGGAGACAGACCTCCAACACTTGATAAGATGCAACACGATTTTATTTAACATCTAAACTATTATACACGTTCAACTGTGGGTGGACACTATGCTGACTTGACTGGAGACCTGATACTAGCCTAACCAGACTTACTAGTTACCACATGGTGTTTGCATTGGCCAGCTCACTAACTCTGACTGTCTCAGAGGCTGGGTCCTGAGAGAGCAGGAAACCTGGTGCCCTCTGGCTTTATAGTGGTCGTGTCCTGTCTGGTGATTGGCTGCTCTGTTCTATGCGCTTACTGGTCATCCTGTGTGTCAATTACTGCCTATCTGCACTCCATTGTATACATAGATGTATATTATGACATCTCCCCTTTTTTTTTTGTTCTGTAATGTGTGTGTTGAGATAATAAATATTAAGGTGCATGTGCGTGTGGATGTGTACATGTGTGTGACTATATACACAATGTGCTAAAATTACCTTATGTACACAGGAAGGTGTCGCTAGTGCAGATACAGGGCAGATGAAACGGTAACAACGATATTTACAGAGGTCAAAAAGTTCAGTCTATAAGTTTAGTCTCTGCGGCTGGCGACTAATTCTGGTTGACCGCCTCAAGGGTGGATCAGGGGCAGCCTGCACTTGGATAGGCTGGACTGCCGCCAATGTGGTGGTCGCAGAGGTCGGCAGGATTGCTGGTAGATCGGTGGCCTCGTGGTAGGGCACATCCGGAGGAAGCATTGTGTGAGGTGGGACATCATGGTTAGATGACGGGCGTGAAACTCTGCGCAGCGCCCGTCTGTTGCGTCGTAGGAAGGAGCCATCAGCCATGCGGACGAGGAACAATCTTGCGGCCACTTGCTTGACCACCACAGCGGTGGCGGACCAGCCGCCGTCAGGCAACTGCACACAAACACGATCGGCTGGGACCAGCTCGGGGAGATCCGTGGCATGAGCGTCATATGCTGATTTCTGTTGGGCCCGAGACAGCTGCGTCGTCTGTATGACCGTGAGGTGGTCAAGGACTGGAACATGGATGGCTGGAACCGTGGTTCGCAGAGTGCGACTCATGAGCATCTGCGCGGGAGACAACCCAGTGGACAGCGGGGATGCTCTGTATGCCAGCAGCGCCAGGTTGAAGTCGGAGCCTGAGTCTGCAGCCTTGCATAGTAATCTCTTGACGATATGGATCCCTTTTTTGGCCTTCCCGTTTTACTGCGGGTGGTGGGGGCTGGAAGTTACATGACGAAAGTTGTATAGGCGGGCAAAATCAGACCATTCCTGGCTGTAAAAACAGGGACCGTTGTCACTCATCACCGTGAGCGGTATCCCATGCCTGGCAAACGTTTCTTTGCATACTTTAATCACCGCCTTCGACGTGATGTCGGACAGTTTCACCACTTCAGGGTAATTGGAGAAGTAGTCGACCATGAGGACATAGTCACGCCCCTTGGCGTGGAAAAGGCCGACACTGACTTTGGACCATGGGGAGGTCATTATCTCATGTTGCTGCAGAGTTTCTTTGGGTTGAGCTGGCTGAAATTTCTGACATGTGGGGCAGTTGAGGACCATGTTGGCAACGTCCTGGCTGATGCCCGGCCAATAGACTGTCTCTCGAGCTCTGCGTCGACATTTCTCGACCCCCAGGTGACCCTCATGGAGTTGGCCGAGCACCACAGCTCGCATGCTCTGCGGAATCACAATCCTATCGAGCTTCATGAGGATGCCGTCCACCACCGTCAGGTCGTCCTTGATGTTGTAAAACTGGGGACACTGTCCCTTCTGCCAGCCATTCGTGAGGTGCTGCATCACACGCTGTAGCACAGGATCCTTGGCCGTTTCCTCACGAATTTGGATGACCCTCTCATCAGTGGCCGGAAGGTTGGAGGCACACAATTGCACCTGCGCATCGATTTGGCAGACAAAGTCAGTTTGTTCACACGATGTGGTGATAGACCTGGAAAGGACATCTGCAACAATGAGTTCTTTGCCTAGCGTGTTGACAAGTTCAAAGTCATAGCGGCATAGCTTGAGAAGGATTCATTGTAACCGAGGCGTCATGTCATTCAAAACCTTCTGGATTATGTGAACTAGTGGCCCGTGGTCCGTCTCAATCGTGAATTTTGGGAGGCTATACACATAGGCGTGAAATTTGTCGAATCCCTTTATGAGGCCCAGGCATTCCTTCTCGATCTGAGCGTGTCATTGCTCAGCGGGTGTCATGGCTCTGGAGGCATACGCAACTGGGGCCCATGAGGAGGTGTCATCCCGTTAGAGGAGCACCACCCCAATACCATCCTGGCTCTAGTCAGTGGATATTTTGGTCTCTTTGGTAGGGTCGAAGAACGCCAGAACCGGGGCTGTGGTGAGTTTTGCCCTCTAAATTGAAGGTGTACCTGTGCAAGAGACCCTAGCTATTCAAGTGAGGGCAGGCATCCAGCAGAGGGCAGTTGAGTAGAGCTGCTGATTGGCTGTTGCGGGGAAATTTGCATGCGTCCGGTGCGGTCACTCTAACTTGAAGGTGTACCTGTGCAAGAGACCCTAGCTGTTCAAGTGAAGACAAGCATCCAGCAGAGGGCAGTAGAGCAGAGCTGCTGATTGGCTGTTGCAGGGAAATTTGCATACGTCCGGTGCGGTCACTCTAACTTGAAGGTGGTTTGTGGAGGAGCTGTTGTCAAGTGACACTTAAACCCGAAACACTTCTTCAGTGTTTCGTCCATACCCCCTCCTCTAACCCCAAAAAAACCAACCGCTGTAAAGATCAAGAGGAAAGCTCGAGGGCAGGTAGAAGTATAAACAAGTTGAAACGTGACATCACAGGCCTGCAGGCAAGGGATTGGCAGGTGACTGGTAAGTAGTTTTTCTTTTCTTTTCCTTCAGGTGTTATCGTGCGGGGCGCAGAGGTTGCTGAGAGAGTGCTTGCTGAGAAGGGGAGTGAATAACAGGTAAGCTCTTTCTTTCTTTTTCTTTTTTTATCTAGAGGGGATGGCAGGGAAAGTAGTGCAATGTTCCTCCTGCAGAATGTTTGAGGTGAGGGACGCCGTCAGTGTCCCTGGTAATTTCATCTGTGGGAAGTGCACCCATCTCTAGCTCCTCAGAAACTGTATTAGGGAGCTGGAGCTGGATGAACTTTGGATCATTCGGGAGGCAGAGGTGGTCATATTTAGAAGCTTCAGGCTGTAGTTACTCCGAAGAGTAAAGATAGATGGGTGACGGTGAGAGGGGCTGGGAGGAAGCAGTCAGTACAGGGATCCCCTGTGGTGATTCCGCTCAGTAACAAGTATAACGCCTGGGATACTGTTGGGGGGGATGACTTACCAGGGGTAAGCCATGGGGTACAGGTCTGTGGCACAGAGTCTGTCCCTGTTGCTCAGAAGGGCAGGGGGGGGAGAGGAGCAGAGCATTAGTCATTGGAGACTCCATAGTTAGGGGGCTAGATAGGAGATTCTGTGGGAACGAGAGAGACTCACGGTTGGTGTGTTGCCTCCCAGGTGCCAGGGTCCGTGATGTCTCGGATCGTGTTTTTGGGATTCTTAAGGGGGAGGGAGAGCAGCCTCAAGTCGTGGTCCACATAGGTACCAACAACATAGGTAGGAAAAGGGATTGGGATGGAAAGCAGGAATTCAGGGAGCTAGGGTGTAAACTTAGATCTAGGACAAACAGTTATTATCTCTGGGTTGTTACCCGTGCCACGTAATAGCGAGACAAGGAATAGGGGGAGAGCGGAGTTGAACACGTGGCGACAGGGATGGTGCAGGAGGGAGAGTTTCAGATTTCTGGATAATTGGGGCTCATTCTGGGGTCGGTGGGACCTCTACAAACAGAATGGTCTACACCTGGACCAGAGGGGTACCAATATCATGGGGGGGAAATTTGCTGATGCTCTTCGGGTGGGTTTAACCTAGTTCAGCAGGGGCTTGGGAACCTGAATTGTAGCTCCAGTATACAGGAGGTTGAGAGTAGTGAGGTCATGAGTAAGGTTTCAAAGTTGCAGGAGTGTACCGGCAGGCAGGAAGGTGGTTTAAAGTGTGTCTTCTTCAATGCCAGGAGCATCCGGAATAAGGTGGATGAACTTGCGGCATGGGTTGGTACATAGGACTTCGATGTTGTGGCCATTTTGGAGACATGGATTGAGCAGGGACAGGAATGGTTGTTGCAGGTGCAGGGGTTTAGATATTTCAGTAAGCTCAGGGAAGGTGGTAAAAGATGGGGAGGGGTGGCATTGTTAGTCAAGGACAGTATTACGGTGGCAGAAAGGACGTTTGATGAGGACTTGTCTACTGAGGTAGTATGGGCTGAGGTTAGAAACAGGAAAGGAGAGGTCACCCTGCTAGGGGTTTTCTATAGGCCTCCGAAAAGTTCCAGAGATGTAGAGGAAAGGATTGCAAAGATGCTTCTGGATAGGAGCGAAAGCAACAGGGTAGTTGTTATGGGGGACTTTAATTTTCCAAATATTGACTGGAAACGCTATAGTTCGAGTACTTTAGATGGGTCCGTTTTTGTCCAATGCGTGCAGGAGGGTTTTCTGACACAGTATGTAGATAGGCCAACGAGAGGCGAGGTCATTTTGGATTTGGTACTGGGTAATGAACCAGGACAGGTGTTAGATTTGGAGGTAGGTGAGCACTTTGGTGATAGTGACCACAATTCAATTACGTTTACTTTAGTGATGGAAAGGGATAGGTATATACCGCAGGGTAAGAGTTATATCTGGGGGAAAGGCAATTATGATGCGATGAGGCAAGACTTAGGATGCATCGGATGGAGAGGAAAACTGCAGGGGATGGCCACAATGGAAATGTGGAGCTTGTTCAAGGAACAGCTACTGCGTGTCCTTGATAAGTATGTACCTGTCAGGCAGGGAGGAAGTGGTCGAGCAAGGGAACCGTGGTTTACTAAAGCAGTCAAAACACTTGTCAAGAGGAAGAAGGAGGCTTATGTAAAGATGAGACATGAAAGTTTAGTTAGGGCGCTCGAGAGTTACAAGTTAGCTAGGAAGGACCTAAAGAGAGAGCTAAGAAGAGCCAGGAGGAGACATGAGAAGTCTTTGGCAGGTAGGATCAAGGATAACCCTAAAGCTTTCTATAGATATGTCAGGAATAAAAGAATGACTAGGGTAAGAGTAGGGCCAGTCAAGGACAGTAGCGGGAAGTTGTGCGTTGAGTCCGAGGAGATAGGAGAAGTGCTAAATAAATATTTTTCGTCAGTATTCACACAGGAAAAAGATAATATTGTCGAGGAGAATACTGAGATTCAGGCTACTAGACTATAAGGGCTTGAGGTTCATAAGGAGGAGGTGTTAGCAATTCTGGAAAGTGCGAAAATAGATAAGTCCCCTGGGTCGGATGGGATTTATCCTAGGTTTCTCTGGGAAGCTAGGGAGGAGATTGCTAAGCCTTTGGCTTTGATCTTTAAGTCATCTTTGTCTACAGGAATAGTGCCAGAAGACTGGAGGATAGCAAATGTTGTCCCCTTGTTCAAGAAGGGAAGTAGAGACAACCCCGGTAACTATAGGCCAGTGAGCCTTATTTCTGTTGTGGGAAAAATCTTGGAAAGGTTTATAAGAGATAGGATGCATAATCATCTGGAAAGGAATAATTTGATTAGAGATAGTCAACACAGTTTTGTGAAGGGTAGGTCGTGCCTCACAAACCTTATTGAGTTCTTTGAGAAGGTGACCAAACAGGTGGATGAGGGTAAAGCAGTTGATGTGGTGTATATGGATTTCAGTAAAGCATTTGATAAGGTTCCCCACGGTAGGCTACTGCAGAAGATACGGAGGCATGGGATTCAGGGTGATTTAGCAGTTTGGATCAGAAATTGGCTAGCTGGAGGAAGACAAAGGGTGGTGGTTGATGGGAAATGTTCAGACTGAAGTCCAGTTACTAGTGGTGTACCACAAGGATCTGTTTTGGGGCCACTGCTGTTTGTCATTTTTATAATTGACCTGGAGGAGGGCGTAGAAAGATGGGTGAGTAAATTTGCAGATGACACTAAAGTCAGTGGAGTTGTGGACAGTGCGGAAGGATGTTACAAGTTACAGAAGGACATAGATAAGCTGCAGCGCTGGGCTGAGAGGTGGCAAATGGAGTTTAATGCAGAAAAGTGTGAGGTGATTCATTTTGGAAGGAATAACAGGAAGACAGAGTACTGAGCTAATGGTAAGATTCTTGGCAGTGTGGATGAGCAGAGAGATCTTGGTGTCCATGTACATAGATCCCTGAAAGTTGCCACCCAGGTTGAGAGGGTTGTTAAGAAGGCGTATGGTGTGTTAGCTTTTATTGGTAGAGGGATTGAGTTTCGGAGCCATGAGGTCATGTTGCAGCTCTGGTGCGGCCGCATTTGGAGTACTGCATGCAATTCTGGTCGCCGCATTATAGGAAGGATGTGGAAGCATTGGAAAGGGTGCAGAGGAGATTTACCAGAATGTTGCCTGGTATGGAGGGAAGATCTTATGAGGAAAGGCTGAGGGACTTGAGGCTGTTTTCGTTAGAGAGAAGAAGGTTAAGAGGTGACTTAATTGAGGCATACAAGATGATCAGAGGATTGGATAGGGTGGACAGTGAGAGCCTTTTTCCTCGGATGGTGATGTCTAGAACGAGGGGACATTGCTTTAAATTGAGGGAAGATAGATATAGGACAGATGTCAGAGGTAGGTTCTTTATTCAGAGAGTAGTAAGGCCGTGGAATGCCCTGCCTGCAACAGTAGCGGACACGCCAACACTAAGGGCATTCAAATGGTAATTGGATAGACATATGGATGATAAGGGAATAGTGTAGATGGGCTTTAGAGTGGTGTCACAGGTTGGCGCAACATCGAGGGCCGAAGGGCCTGTACTGCGCTGTAATGTTCTATGTTCTCTGCTCAAGCCATTCTTTCTCATGAGCGGGAGCCATTGGAATTCCGTCGACTTTTTGGCGAGATGGCGGAGGGCAGTTGTGTGTGCCACCATGTTGGAAATGAACTTCCCAAGGAAGTTGACCATCTCTAGAAAGCAGAGGACCGCCTTCTTGTCCTCTGGGGTCTTCATGGCGTTGATCGCCAAGACCTTGTCAGCATCTGGCCGCACGCCTTGCTGCGAGATGTGGTCACCAAGGAATTTGATTTCTGATTGACCGAACGAGCACTTGGCTCTGTTGAGTCGGAGGCCATGCTCATGGATTCTGTGGAATACCTGCATGAGGCGATCGATGTGTTCTTGAGGAGTTGTGGACCAGATTATGACATCGTCAACATACACGCGCACCCCCTCGATACCCTCCATCATCTGTTCCATGATGCGGTGAAATACCTCTGAGGCAGAGATGATGCCAGAAGGCATCCGGTTGTAGCAGTGGCGACCGAACGGGGTATTGAATGTGCACAGCTTACAACTGGATGCATCCAGCTGTATTTGCTAGAACCCCTTGGAGGTGTCCAGCTTTGTAAAGAGTTTGGCATGAGCCATCTCGCTGGTCAACTCCTCTCGTTTTGATCTTGGGTAATGTTCCCTCATGATGTTGCGGTTTAAATCCTTGGGGTCGATGCAGATTCGAAGCTGCCCTGACGGCTTCTTGACGCAGACTATGGAGCTGACCCAGTCCGTGGGTTCTGTGACCTTTGATATGATGCCCTGGTCCTGGAGGTCCTGTAACTGCTGCTTGAGGCGGTCCTTGACGGGTGCCAGCACCCGACGTGGTGCGTGGATCACAGGGGTGGTGTTCAGTTTGAGCAGGATTTTGTATCAGTATGGGAGTGTGCCCATTCCGTCGAACACGCTGTGGTATTGCGTGATGATGTCATCAATTTCAGCCTGGAAGTTCTCATCAGGTGAGGCCGTCGCCTGTGAGGATGAAATGGTGTGGACTCGCTGAACCAAGTTCAGGAGTTTGCAGGCCCGAGCACCGAGCAGGGAAGCTCTGTCAGGTCCCACAATCTCAAATTGCTGTGTCGCTTTAAATGACTTATTGGAAACTCCGAGTTGGCATGAGTCACAGGCAGCTATGGCATTGCCATTGTAGTCAAGGAGCTGGCAGGCCGGTGGAAGAATGCTTGGTCTTACACGGATGGTGTCGAGATCAGATTTGGGGATGAGGTTCGCCGATCCGCCAGTGTCCAGTTTGAACCAGATGCGAGCCTTGTTGACTGTGAGGACAGCACACCACTCGTCGTCGGGATCCATGCTGAGGATCGGGAGGTGCTTCGCTGTCTTGGAGAAAGGAAGCGCATGCTTCGTAATGATGCCCACCCGGTATGGAGATTTGAGGCACGCAGCATCAGGATCTGTTGGGCTGTCGGGGTCAGAGTCTGGCATGGCCTGCCGTATTGAACGGACGCTTCTGCGCCACGGCTGGGATCACTGGATTGGGCAGTGGAGCAGATCTGCAAAGGGCTGCGTAGTGGCCAAGCTTGCCACACTGTAGACACCGTCGTGATTATGCCGGACTTTGCCGCTTTAAATGGGCGGAGCCACAATTCGGACACATCATGATGTCAACGTCAGCACGTTCCATGCGCCATCGCGCATGCGCAGTACGGTCAAACGACGTCTGCACCTGCGCAGTCTGGTCGTCGGTCCCGCCGTCCCCTCGGTCGTGGCGCGCATGCGCAGGGGCCCGGGATAAGCGCGCGGAATGGCCACTCTCGTCGATACTTAGGCCCTGCATTTGTGCGATGGCCTGCACCCGTTCCGCCTCATGGGAGGTTAGCTTTGCCGTTTCTGCCGCCCTGATGTGGGAGTACCAATTGTTAGCATGTTTGTGGAGAACGCATGTTTCGATGGCGATGGTGAGGGTGAGCTGCTTGACTTTCAGGAGCTGCTGGCGAAGAGAATTGGAGTGGACCCTGAAAACGATCTGATCCGGGATCATGGAACCAGTGGTCGAGTCATAGTTACATTACTGCGCGAGGATGCGGAGATGGGTCAGAAAGGATTGAAAAGGTTCATCCTTACCCTGAAGCCTCTGCTGGAAAACGTACCGTTCAAAGCTCTCATTCACCTCAATGTCGCAGTGGCTGTGGAACTTCAGTAGGACTGTTTCAAATTTTGTCTTGTCTTTGCCTTCAGCGAATGTAAGGGAGTTGTAAATGTGGATGGCGTGGTCCCCCGCTGTGGAGAGGAACAGTGCGATCTTCCTGGCGTCCGATGCGGCCTCGAGGTCGGTGGCTTCTAGATAGAGTTGGAACTTTTGTTTGAAGAACTTCCAATTTGCACCGAGGTTGCCGGCAATGCGGAGCTGTGGAGGAGGGCCGACGTTTTCCATGTCACTGGATGGCTGTTTGCTGGTCAACGCTGATTCACTCAAGGTAGGTCTGTCAATTTTCAGCATCACTCACTGGTACCATGATGTGTTGGGTAGGCTGGGTCGATGTGGACTGCACTTGATGCAGTGTAGCGAGAGACAGACCTCCAACACTTGATAAGATGCAACACGATTTTATTTAACATCTAAACTATTATACATGTTCAACTGTGGGTTGACACTATGCTGACTTGACTGGAGACCTGATACCAGCCTAACCAGACTTACTAGCTACCACATGGTGTTTGCACTGCCCAGCTCACTAACTCTGACTGTCTCAGAGGCTGGGTCCCGAGAGAGCGGGAAAACTGGTGCCCTCTGGCTTTCCTGTGGTCATGTCCTGTCTGATGATTGGCTGCTCTGTTACTGATCATCCTGTGTGTCAATCACTGCCTATCTGCACTCCATTGTATACATAGATGTATATTATGACAGGGGGGAGGCCATATTGGATTTGGTGCTTGGCAACGAACCCGGCCAGGTGTCAGATGTCTCGGTGGGAGAGCATTTCGGTGACAGTGGCCACAACTCCTTGGCCTTTACCATAGTCATGGAGATTGATAGGAACAGACAGTATGGGAAGGTATTTAATTGGGGGAGGGGAAATTATACTGCTATTAGACAGGAGCGGAGGAGCATAAAGTGGGAACAGTTGTTCTTGGGGAAATGCACAACAGTAATGTGGGGGTTGTTTAAGGAGCACTTGCTGCGAATGCTGGATAGTTTTGTCCCACTGAGACGAGGAAGGAATGGTAAGGTGAAGCAACCTTGGATGACAAGAGAAGTGGAGCTTCTAGTCAAGAGGAAGAAGGAAGCTTACATAAGGTTGAGGAAGCAAAGATCTGGCACGCGTCTAGAGGGTTACAAGGTAGCCAGGAAGGAACTCAAAAATGGACTTGGGAGAGCTAGAAGGGGGCATGAAAAAGCGCTGGCAGGAAGAATTAGGGAAAACCCCAAGGCATTCTATACTTATGTGAGAAATAAGAGGATGATCAGAGTAAGAGTAGGATCGACCAGGGATAGTGGAGGGAACTTATGCCTAGAGTCTGAGGTGATAAGGGAATCCCTAAATGAATATTTTGCTTCAGTATTCACTAGAGAGAGGGACCTTGTTGCTCATGAGAACAGCGTGAACCAGGTCAATAGACTCGAACAGGTTGATATTAAGAAGGAGGATGTGCTGGAAACTTTGAAAAGCATTAGGCTAGATAAGTCCCTGGGCTTGACGGGATATACCCCAGGTTACTATGGGAAGCAAGGGAGGAGATTGCTGCGCCGTTGGTGATGATCTTTGCGTCCTCACTCTCCACTGTAGTAGTACCGGATGATTGGAGGGAGGGGAATGTTGTTCCCCTGTTCAAGAAAGGAAATAGGGAAATCCCTGGGAATTACAGTCCCATTAGTCTTACGTCTGTGGTGAGCAAAATATTGGAAAGGATTCTGAGAGGTAGGGGGGTGGAATGCTCTGATCCTGAGGCTAAGTGTTGACGCCGTTGGAAACGCCATCGCGTTTCTCAATGGCATCAACATGGCCCAGGATCAGCAATTCTGGGCCCTACAGGGGGCCAGCCGGGCGCTGGAGCGGTTCACGCATCCCCAGCTGCTGATCCGGCCATGGAATGGGCATCGGGGGATGCGCAATGGGTCTGGCGCAGTCCCACCGGTGCGATTTCCGCGCATGCGTGGTATGTCCCTTGTCTGCGCCGGCACTGACCCAACATGGCTCAGGAGTACAACCGCCGGCTTGGAAGAAAGGAGGCCGGGAGACAGAAAGGTCAGCCCACCGATCGGTGGGTCCCGATCACGGGCGGGCCAGGCCACATCGGAGGCCACCCCCCCCTCCCTGGGGTTAGCCCCCCCAAAGGCCGCCCCCGGACCCTTAAACGCCAAGGTTCCGCCGGCTCAAAGCATGTTAGAACCCCGCCGGCGGGACTAGGTTTTTTTTTTTTACGGCCGCATATAGTCGTGGGGCCGGAGAATCATGGAGGGGCTGCGTAGAGCGGCCCCCGACCGGCGCCGCGCCAACCACACCAGCCCCAATGGCGCCGATTCTCCGCTCTGTGGAGAATCGCCTACCGACATCGGGGCGCGTGGCGCAATTCAAACGGCCCGACAGCAATTCTCCGACCTGGCGTGGGGTCGGAGAATCCCGCCCAGGATTTATGATTATTTAGAAAAACATAGTTTGCCTAAAGATAGTCAGCATGGCTTTGTGAGGGCAGGTCATGCCTCACAAGCCTCATTGAATTCTTTGAGGTTGTGACGAGACACATTGATGAAGGTCGGGCAGTGGATATGGTGTATATGGATTTCAGTAAGGAATTTGATAAGGTTCCCCATGGTAGGCTCATTCAGAAAGTTAGGGGGCATGGGATACAGGGAAATTTGGCTACCTGGATAGAGAATTGGCTGGCCAAAAGAAGACAGCGAGTGGTAGTGGATGGAAAGTATTCCGCCTGTAGGTCGGTGACTGTGGTGTCCCGCAAGGATCTTTTCTGGGACCTCGACTCTTTGTGGTATTTATAAATGACTTGGATGAGGAAGTGGGAAGGTGGGTTAGTAAGTTTGCCGATGACACAAAGGTTGGTGGAGTTGTAGATAGTGTTGAGGGCTGTTGCAAGTTACAACAGGACATTGACAGGATGCAGAGCTGGGCTGAGAAGTAGCAGATGGAGTTCAACTGAGATAAATGTGAAGTGATTAATTTTGGAAGGTTGAATTTGAATGCTGAATACAGGGTTAAAGGCAGGATTCTTGGAAGTGTGGAGGAACAGAGGGATCTTGGGGTCCACATACATAGATCCCTCAAAGTTGCCACCCAGATTGATAGGGTTGTTAAGAAGGCGTTTGGTGTGTTGGCTTTCATTAACAGGGGGATTGAGTTTAAGCGTCGCGAGGTTTTGCTGCAGCTTTATAAAACTCTGGTTAGACTTCATTTGGAATATTGTGCCCAGTTCTGGCTGCCTCATTATAGGAAGGATGTGGATGCTTTGGAGAGGGTGCAGAGGAGATTTACCAGGATGCTGCCTGGACTAGAGGGCATGACTTATGAAGAAAGGTTGAGGGAGCTCGGACTTTTCTCACTGGAGCGAAGAAGGCAGAGAGGTGACTTGATAGAGGTGTACAAGATGATGAGAGGCATGGATAGAGTGGATAGCCAGAGACTTTCCCCAGGACGGAAATGGCTGTCACGAGGGGTCATAATTTTAAGGTGATTGGAGGAAGGTATAGGGGAGATGTCAGAGGTAGGTTCTTTACACAGAGAGTGGTGGGTGTGTGGAATGCACTGCCAGCAGAGGTGGTGGAGTCAGAGTCATTAGGAACATTTAAACGACTCTTAGACAGGCACATGCACAGCAGTAAATTGAAGGGATGTAGGTTAGGTTGATCTTAGATTAGGATAAATGGTCGGCACAACATCGTGGGCTGAAGGGCCTATACTGTGCTCTACTGTTCTATGTTCTAGGTTATAAAAGCCTGATAGTGATTGCCTATGTTTTCTGTACTTTCTCAGCTAAAAACTAAAATAAAGATTCTCTGGTTCCCCCAGCCACGTGTTTCTCCGAACTGCTCCATCTGCTGGTATTCTCTCCTCCCACCACTGGTCAATGGATTGGATTGGATTTGTTTATTGTCACGTGTACCGAGGTACAGTGAAAAGTATTTTTCTGCGAGCAGCTCAACAGATCATTAAGTACATGAGAAGAAAAGGGAATAAAATAAAATACATATTAGGGCAACACAACATATACAATGTAACTACATAAGCACTGGCATCGGATGAAGCATACAGGGTGTAGTGTTAATGAAGTCAGTCCATAAGAGGGTCATTTAAGAGTCTGGTGACAGTGGGGAAGAGGCTGTTTTTGAGTCTGTTCGTGCGTGTTCTCAGACTTCTCTATCTCCTGCCCGATGGAAGAAGTTGGAAGAGTGAGTAAGCCGGGTGGGAGGGATCTTTGATGATACTGCGGGAGGTGTAAATGGAGTCAATGGATGGGAGGCAGGTTCGTGTGATAGACTGGGCGGTGTTCATGACAATGGGATTTCCAATGAGCCTACACTGACCCCCTGAATCATAGAAGTTACAGAGCAGGAGGCTGCCATTTGGTCCATCAAGTCTGCACCGGCCCCTACAACGAGTACCCTACTCAAGCCCACGTATCTACCCTATCCCCATAACCCAGTTACCCCCACTTAACCTTTTTTGGACATTAAGGGCAATTTAGCATGGCCAATCCACCTAACCTGCACATCTTTGGACTGTGGGAGGAAACCGGAGCACCCGGAGGAAACCCACGCAGACACGGGGAGAACGTGCAGACTCTGCACATACAGTGAGCCAAGCCAGGAATCCAACCTGGGAAACTGGAGCTGTGAAGCAACTGTGCTAACCACTAAGCTTAAGAGTACCTTACCTAGGCCCATCCCCCCATCCATCCCTGCAACCCATAACCCCACCTGAATGAAAGTTCCCTCTCACTAGTAGCAGTAAGTGGAACATAATATTTAATACTAACAGATGTTTCTAGGAAGCACCTCAGAACAAAAAAAAGTCTCTATGAAAAACAACACCTGCTCAAAAGTGGAAGCACTTCAGAGTTAATGGACAGTGAAGAATCAGAAAAACAAACAAAGCCAATCCCTCCTTTGAACATCCTGGACCTGTCAATAAAGAGGCTTGTTACAGGTGATGGACCATGAACTTGAATGTAATAGTGCAGTTAAAAGATGTTATGCTTCTCAGTATGCCCAGAGGCTTGAAAAAGTTCAAGGGGAATGAAACTGACTGTGAAAATACTTCACAGATTTCCAACACATCAGAGGGAAGATTTTCACCTTCATCTCACAGATCTTTGAACTTGACATGCTGGAAAAGACATCAAAGCGTTCCAACATATCAGTGGAAAGTCCTTTAACTACAACTTGATATGCTGATGATTTCATGTTTTTCAAGCTACAGAGGGACGAACTGCCACATGACACCCATCTCAGGAAAGAACCCTGACCTGAGCCCCTACAGCCCAAACCAAGCCCCCCCGAACTCCCACCGCCCCAGAAGGAACCCCCTTTGTATCCTGGAGGTAAGTGTAGAGACGGTACTCACTCCATTGCCCCCCCCCTCTCCCGGAGTCCACGGAACCAGGGAAGTACTGCCAAGTGGCAGGGCCTGAAGGGGGAAAGAAGGGGTAACTGATGGTGGGGGTTGCCTGAAGGGGAGCCCCTGAAGGGCGGAGCATGTGGCAAGCCTATAACGGGGTTTTGCTCACTTGGGGGTGGGGGCGGCCTTGCCCGTGATTAGGGGGTGCCTTGCAAGCAACTGAGGACGGGGGGCACTTGCCAGCGATTCGGGGCAGGGGGTCTTTTCAGAAATTCAGGGGGTGGGGGGCTTGACAGAGATTGCAGGGGTCTGCAGTGTTACTCTGAGATTGGGGCGCCCTGTAAAAATTATACCACGATCTCTGAGGAGCGGGGACCGGTCAGTGAGTTTAGGCACCCCCCCCTTCTCAAGGCCAGTGCAAAACCCACCCTCTCCAAAAAAGTTTCCAAGTGCCATTGAATAGCACCTGATAGCGCTGCCAGTGGGAAACACATCGGTTTTCCTGCTGGCTGCAGCACTTAGCTTTTCATCGGTTGAATTGAGGTCTGGATTTCAATCCAGTTCCCACTGATATTATGATAGTGGATTTTTTAAAAGTTAATTCTTAGGACTTGAATTGGCATTGCTGTCCATTCTGTGATATCTCCATGTATTATATGTAACTGAAGGCTACTCATGGTCACTGTCTTTATTTTGACAATATTATGCATTCTTCAAAAGTTACAAGTAACACACACAGAACCAATTGTTTTTGTACTAAAAAAATAACTCTGTCCTTAAGCAAGCACTTTAATATTTCACAGTCAAATTTGTAGTATGCTGCTAATAATATAGATTTGGCTCTTACTTCATCTACTTGTTGGTCCCACTGATAGATCCGCAGAATTTGCTCCAGGTCCAGCCTCTGGCGATGGGACTGGTCCTCCAATTGTCTCCTCCTGTCCTGCAGCAGCTCCAACAGACTCTCAACTTTTACACAGCTGCTTTGAGCTCCATGAATTAGCTCAGAATTTATTTTCGGTCCGGATACTTTGAACTCTTTGATTAAAGTGAGGAGTTCTTGACTTTTATTTAGAAGAGCCATTGAGTTTGTCAAAAGGACTGAAACAAAAGTAAACTTCTCAGAATCAGGTTACAATTCAACTTTCACACAAAATAGAAAATAGTTTACATAACTTCTTTAAAGAGTTCATTTTACTAGATGATTGCTTAGAGAAAATCTTGAATAAAAATTGAAAAATGCTCAGTGTGCATTCCTCTGATCACCCTTTCCTCAATTTTGAAAATCGCTTATGCCATCTCTTTCTTCCCTATTCTATCAGATAATCTGCTCATCTTTTTCTATTTTTCTCTTAATGTCACTTATAGTTCAAAAAGGGAATGAAGTAGGTTTAATTGCATTTCTACCACCATTAACCTTTGTCTCTAAGTGGTCAAAACACATATTTCTATGGTGAGGCTGGTAATCATTTGCCACGCTCCTTGTAATATCCTGACAGAGGGGTGGCCAGCAGATGGATTAACAAAGGAACATTTTGTCAAACTAAGAAACTATGATCAGAGAGCAAGATAAAATCTGCCATGTTCCAAGACGCCAAACTCAAAACTGACTGGAAACCCGTGCTCCACCCCCAGGGTTAGTGCTCCCTGGCCCCATTGGCTGATTGTGTCACGTGATCCTCCATAGCCTCGCCCCTTTAAAGGGGTACGCTACCATATCTTTCAGTCCCTGATGAGCATTCTCAAGTAACAAGGGAACTATTTACAACAGTGTCTCTCAAAACACTCTCTTACAGGCTCAGTCAGTCAAGGGACTTGTTTGAGAGCGGTGCAATTCACTGACAGGTGCTTCAGCAGTAGAGATGACTGGTGTTTGGCCCTCAAAGGGCTGACTCTCAAGAGTTGAAGGTGTATTCATACAGGTAGTTTCCTCAGTTCCCCTTGAAACAATACTGGGTTTGTCCTCGACGCAGCTGGCTGCGGCATTACTGTCATTCAAATCCATCTCACTGACAAGTCTACTAGGGCCAGATTGTCCCAATAGTTCGGAGTGCAGTTCACTTTTCCTTAAATGATCCAAGTGCTTTTTTAAACTTCTCCCTTGTACGTCCATTTTGTATGATACTGGACATGTTTTGGTCACGACCTTTCCCTGGACCGAATTGGGGCCAGCATCAAAATTCTTCGCCTAAGCGAAATCACCCACCACAAATATTCCTTCAACTTTATTTGAATCATGGTGACTTTTCAGTTAGTTTTGTTTAGCCATCACCCGCCCTGAAATTGTTTTAATATATAGTGCGTTTTTCCCACCGCGTTACACCCAGCGGCGATCTCATTGTGCCAGAAGCATCGCGGTAAAGGCCCAAATCAGGCTTCCCAGTGGGCCTAGCTCATCTGGTTCACGCCTTCACAGGGTATGATCCAGACAATCGTATATTAAGCTCATTTAAATATGAGCAGCCTGTTTGCGGCCGCATTCACCAGGCGCCTGGGTGTTACCGGCCTCACCAACAAAGCCGATTAGTACTGGTCTTCTACGCGGTCTCGGCCATTGGAGCCCCCTGGGTGGCTGTGGATGGCCAGGGCAGCATCCTGGCATGCCCCTTGGCAGCTGCGCACCTTGGCAGCAGTTTGCCAGGGTGACATGTTGATACGGCCAGGGCACCAGGTAGGCAGTGCCCAGATGCCAGGTTGGCTATGCCAAGCTGATACCCTGGCAATGCGAAGAGGCGGGGCCCGAGGGGGCCATTCCCATGAAAGGGGGTGATGGAGGGTTATGAAGAATGTGGGGGCAAAGGTGTGCCACGAAGGTTGGGAGGGGGTGTGAAGGAGGGGATCCTGAAAGGGGGGCCTTCAGTAACCCCATAACGGGGTGTGCTCACTGGGAGGGGTGGGGGGGGGGGAAAGAATGGCATTGTCCATAGCTGGGGGTTGAGGGGGACCCTCAAGCTCACTTAGGAAGAGCTGGTCTCGCTGGTGAGTTTAGCTCCTACTGCTGAAAACATTTCTAAGTCTGAGCTACCCAGGGGAAAACTCCCCAAGGCCCCCCCCAAGGCGCAACCCCCCCCCCCCCCCAGAAAAATCAATAAGTGTTGGTGAATCCAGGTCTGGATCTCATCCAAAAATCTGGCAAGGAAACACTGCACCAAACACGCCCAAAATGACATTTGGGGCATGATTCAGAGACTGCGTTGTGCCGAACGGGGATCGGGGAGTACCTAATGAATAATAGGAGAGGGAAAAATCAAGATTTGCGGCAAGCGCGAACCATTTTATGATTCAGCCGGCCTGCACCCGATGGTGAGTGTCGGATCACACCCAAAAATGGCAAGAATATCATTAACCCTCACTTGCATTCATTTCAATCTCATTAACGAGATTGAGGTCGAATGCAGCAGCTTCCCGGGAATTACCGGCTCCCCAGCGGGAAATCACACGAGCGACATTTCGTGCTCTTTTTCAAAAACGTGAAGCTGGCGCAATGACTACCGAAGGGAAGTCAGGAGGTGAGCAGCCATTTCCATGTGCCGACGTGCAGTTCAAGGGCACTGGTGTTGCTGCCCCAGTGCTCAGGCGACGGCCCCGTCAGGGGGGTTGGGCTTGGTCAGGGGGCTGAAGCATTCCAGGCTGGGGGACTGAGGACCTTTGCATTTGTGAGGCCCTCAAGCCTGATGTGTTGGGTGTTCTGGATCACATACAGGTCACCAACACTTGAAGTAGTGCAACACTATTTTATTAAAAGGTTAACTATTTAAACATACTTGAACTGTGGGTAATAACGATACTAGCTTTAACTAAAGACTTTTGTCTTGTCCTAACCAGTTGATGCACTCAGCACATGGTGAATGTCTGTGTTGCAGGCTGTGAGCTCTGTGCTCCTAGCTAGCTGCTGCTCGAATGAGCGGGAACTCTGATGCCCCCTGTCTTTATAGTGCGTGTGCTCTCACTGGTGATTGGCTGCGGTGTTGTGTATGTTGATTGGTCCCAATGTGTGTCCATCAGTGCGTGTCTGCACCATAATATATTGGTGTATATTATGACATCCCCCCTTTTATATAAAAAAATGTGCCTGCGTGACAATAAATAGTGTGTGGTGAATGTTAGTGACTACGTGTGTGCAAAATATTTAAAGGACTATGTACATAAAACTAAGCTATTTACATGGGAAGGTGCCTGGTGCAGAAAAAACAGTGTCACACAAATAACGAGATGAACACTATATATAAACCACTTGAACGATTAAACGGAAGAACAGAACAGACCAGAGAGTCCATTAGTGCACAAAGTTCACAAATTAAGTCTCTGAGGTGGGCGACGAATTCTGGTTGACCGCCTCAAGGGTGGGTCAAGAGCCACCGGCTGAGGAGCGGGCCGGACTGCGTCAGAGTGAGGAGGATGCAGAGTAACCGGAATCTCTGCATAGTCCAGGTCAGGGACAACAGGAGGGCATGGCACTGGCGGAGGATCACGTAGCGAGCGCGGAATGAGACGAAGGGCACGACGATTACGGCGCAGAATGGAACCATCCGGTAGACGAACCAGGAACGAGCGGGGAGCCACCTGCCGAAGAACCACAGCAGTTGCAGACCAGCCACCATTCGGAAGATGGATGCGGACGTTGTCATCTGGAGCCAGAGCAGGGAGATCAACTGCACGGGAGTCATGAGCCGCCTTGTGCTGTGCACGAGACAGTTGCATTCATTGAAGGACCGGAACGTGGTCAAGGTCTGGGACGTGAATGGACGGCACCGTCGTCCTCAGGGTGCGACCCATGAGAAGCTGGGCTGGCGACAGGCCGGTGGACAGTGGGGCCGAGCGATAGGCCAGCAGGGTGAGGTAGAAGTCGGATCCCGCATCAGCAGCCTTGCAGAGGAGCCGTTTGACTATGTGGACGCCCTTCTCCACTTTGCCATTGGATTGGGGGTACAGGGGACTGGATGTCACATGCACAAAGTTGTACCTCCTGGCAAAGTTGGACCATTCCTGGCTTGCGAAGCAGGGGCCATTGTCCGACATCACAGTGAGTGGGATGCCGTGATGAGCAAAGGTGTCCTTACAGGCACGGATGACTGCAGACGATGTGATGTTGTGCAAACGTACCACCTCCAGGTAGTTTGTACAATAGTCTCCAATCAGAACATAGTCCCTGCCCGGCATGTGGAACAGGTCGATGCCGACCTTGGACCAAGGGGACGTGACCAACTCATGGGGCTGTAGGGTCTCATGTGGTTCGGCCGGCTGGAACCGCTGACAGGTGGGGCAGTTGAGCACTGTGTTGGCGATGTCGTCATTGATGCCTGGCCAGTACACTGCCTCTCGGGCCCATCGGCAGCACTTCTCCACGCCAAGATGGCCCTCGTGTAGCTGTTCCAAGACAAGCAGGCGCATGCTGTGCGGGATAACAATGCGGTCCAGCTTCAGGAGGACACCATCGACTACCGCCAGATCATCTCTGATGTTGACCCCTGAGCCACCCGTCTGTTAGGTGGCGCATGACATGCTGTAGCAGGGGGTCAGCCGCAGTCTCGCGGCGAATTTGGACGAGGCGTTCATCCGTGGCCGGTAGATGGGAGGCCACGAAGGCCACATGGGCATCAACCTGGCAGACAAATCCCGCTGGGTCACACGGGGTGTTGACTGCCCTGGACAGAGCGTCGGCTATGATCAGGTCTTTGCCCGGGGTGTATGCGAGCTGGAAGTCGTATCGCCGGAGTTTGAGCAGATTGCGCTGGAGGCGAGGCGTCATGTCGTTCAAGTCGTTTTGTATTATATTGACCAGTGGGCGATGGTCGGTCTCGACGGTGAATTGGGGAAGGCCGTACACATAATCATGAAACTTGACGACACCGGTCAAAAGGCCCAGGCACTCCTTTTCTATCTGCGCGTAGCGCTGTTCCGTGGGGGTCATGGCGCGTGCAAAGGGGGCCCATGATGAGGCCTCATCGCGTTGCAGGAGCACTGCCCCAATGCCAGATTGGCTGGCATCAGTTGAAATTTTTGTCTCTTTCGCTGGATCAAAAAAGGCCAATACCGGGGCCGTGGTAAGTTTGGTTTTAAGTTCTCTCCATTCGCGCTCGTGGGCAGGAAGCCATTGGAAGTCTGTCGTCTTCCTGACCAGGTTCCTGAGAGCTGTGGTATGAGAGGCGAGGTTAGAGATGAACTTCCCTAGGAAGTTGACCATGCCCAGAAATCGGAGGACCGCCTTCTTGTCCTCTGGCTTTTTCATGGCTGTGATGGCAGCCACCTTGTCCGCATCCAGCCGCACACCCTTCTGGGAGATGTGGTCCCCTAGGAACTTGAGTTCCGTCTGGCCGAAGGAGCATTTGGCTCTGTTGTGGCGTAGGTCCTGCTCCCGTATGCGTTTGAACACGTGCTGGAGGCGACTGATATGCTCCTGCAGGGTGGTGGACCAAATGATTATGTCGTCGACATAGACGTGAACACCTTCAATGCCTTCCATCATTTGTTCCATGATCCTGTGGAACACCTTTGACGCCGATATGATCCCAAACAGCATCCTGTTGTAACAATATCTGCCAAAAGGGGTGTTAAAGGTACACAGTTTCCTGCTGGATCTGTCTAGTTGAATTTGCCAGAATCCTTTCGAGGCGTCAAGTTTGGTGAAGAGCTTGGTATGAGCTATCTTGCATGTGATCTCTTCGTGCTTGGGGATTGGGTAATGCTCCCTCATTATGTTGCGATTCAGATCCTTTGGATCAATGCAGATTCTGAGCTCACCAGAAGGCTTTTTTATGCAGACCATGGAACTGACCCAGTCGGTTGGTTCCGTAAATCTGGATCACTCCTTGGTCTTGGAGGTCCTGCAGCTGCTGCTTGAGGCGGTCCTTGAGGGGTGCTGGGACTCTGCGAGGTGCATGTACCACAGGCGTGGCGTTCTGTTTGAGTAGGATCTTGTAAGTATATGGGAGTGTGCCCAAGACTTTGAAGACGTTGTGGTGCTGGTCGATGATGGCGTTGAATTGCACCCTGAAGTCAGCATCCTGGAAGGCAGATGTGTCATAAGGAGAGAGTGAACTCTTTGAACGAGGTTTAGCAGCTTGCACGCGTGTGCGCCAAGCAGAGAGTCCTTCGAAGAGCCCACGATCTCGAAAGGAAGGATGGCTTTTCGTGACTTGTGCGTCACTTCGAGTTGGCATGAGCCGGTAGCAGGAATGATGTTGCCATTGTAGTCCAATGGAAGAATGGTTAGTTTGACACGAAGGCTTTGGAAAGCAGACCACGCCATGAGATTGGCGGAGGCACCAGTGTCCAGGCGGAATCGTATTTGGGACCGGTTGACCATCAGGGTGGCACACCACTCATCGTCTGGATCGATGCTGTATACCGACAGCGGTTGGTGTCTTTGCTTCGGGGACAGCCTGTTTTTCGTTACAACACCGACTCGAAAAGGCGCCTTTGGGTCCTTGGTGTCACTGCTGTGTGGGAGGTCGGAATCGGACTTTGTGACCGTGGGTTGAATTGCCCGAACATTCCTGCGAGGCTGGCTGAAGCATTATGAATTGGAAGGCTGAACTGCTCGATAGCGGGCAGCACAGTGGCCAAGTCTTCCACATCGTAGGCATTGTCGCTTTAAATGGGCGGAGCCACAGTTGCCGCACGTCGTGACGTCAGCACGTTCGCTGCGCCACCGCGCATGCGCGGTGCAGTCATGCGTGGTGCGCGCCTGCGCATTACGTTCCTCCACGTCGCCGTCCCCTCGTTTGGTGCGTACAAGTGCAGGAGTCCGCGAAAAGCGCGCAAAATGGCCGCCCTCATCCAGGCTGAGGCCCTGGAGGTGCTCAATCACTTCGACCCATTCCGCCTTGTGGGGACCTTGCCGCGCCGTTTCAGCCGCTTGTATATGGGAGTACCGACTGGTGGCATTTATATGCAGGACACAGGTCTCGATGGCGGTCACTAGGGTGAGTTGCTTTACTTTGAGGAGCAAAGGTGAGAGAGTTGAAAATGTGGATGGCATGGTCCCCGGCCGTGGAGAGGAGAAGATAAATCTTTCTGATGTCCGAGGCGCCCTCCGTGTCCGTGGCTTCGAGGAAGAGCTGGAAGCGCCGTTTGAAAATCTTCCAGTTGGCCCCGAGGTTGCCGGCGATGTGGAGCCCCAGAGGCGGGCTGATGTTGTCCATGTTGCACGATGACGGAATGCTGGCGGAAGGCAGATCACTTGCAGGTAGGTCTAAGAAGTGCTAGTATGCAACCACTCCTGGTATCATGATGTGTTGGGTGTTCTGGATCACATACAGGTCACCAACACTTGAAGTAATGCAACACTATTTTATTAAGAGGTTAACTATTTAAACATACTTGAACGGGGGTAAATACGATACTAGCTTTAACTAAAGACCTTTGCCTTGTCCTAACCAGTTGATGCACTCAGCATATGGTGAATGTCTGTGTTGCAGGCTGTGAGCTCTGTGCTCCTAGCTAGCTGCCACTCGAATGAGCAGGAACTCTGATGCCCCCTGTTTTTATAGTGCGTGTGCTCTCACTGGTGATTGGCTGCGGTGTTGTGTATGTTGATTGGTACCACTGTGTGTCCATCAGTGTGTGTCTGCACCATGATATATTGGTGTATATTATGACAAAGCCATCTTTAAATATCATTACACTTCCCCCTCGTCGGCCACCTTGTTCCCTCCGTCTGTGTAACATCACTCCAGGGTAATAGTCCTGTGTTGGCACCGTCAACGGGTCTCTGTACAAGGCAGGAGAGTGATGATAACTAGCTGTGAGGAAAGCTCTGGTACTCCTCAGGTTCTGTTGAAGTCTGACTCCTGCCTGTCTGCTGGCAGTGCGCTGACACTCATCCTCTGAGTGGGTCTGCAAAGAGTGCTTTGATTTTGGACCACTGTGCCTGGGGGCGGGGGGAGCAGAGGTGCAGATAGGCCCGCTGAGAATATTAACGTGACAGAGACTTCACATGTATGAGGTGTGATATGTTTCAAAATAAACATTTTACTGTAACAGATTTCCATTCCCACTCGCTCCAGATAGTGACGCCACCTCCCCCCTAGTGGCCCTCACTCTTCTTGACCTTCCGTGGTCTACTGCTACATCAGAAGTGGAGGCCGCCTGCTGCTTTCATTCCCTGCGGCCTTTGATGCCCTTGGCAGACACCCCCTGGAGGTCCTGGAGACAGGGCGCCCCAGCCGACTTACCGGTGTCACAGGCGTCGCTGTGCCACACTGTTCTGCCCACTGCCCTTGAGATGTGCCGATGCCAGGAGGGGGGAATTCGGAAGAAATGAAGACTGCTGCAGTCTCCTTGGTGGAAGGCACCGAGTTGGCTTCCAGCACCTCCTCCTCCCTGACAGTGTCCGGAGGGCCCTGGAGGACTCCATGGATGGAGGGGCAGCTGGAGTGAGCTCCAGAAGCCTCGGAGTCGTATGGCACTGCCAGTCCTGGGGGCTCCCATGGTGTTGACGCCTTCAGCGATGTTCCTCAGTGACTGGGCCATGCTCGGCAATGACTCAGTAATGTCCACCTGTATCTGGGACACGTCACTCAGCGACTGGGACATGATGTTGAGGCCCTCAGCCATGGTCATCACAGACAGAGTCATGCCTTGGACACCATCACTCAAGATGCGGATGTCATGCTCCAGGTTTTCAACTGCGGTCGCCATCCTAGCAGTGTTGGCACACATTTTCAGCACCATCCTCTGTGCCTGAAGCCTTTGTAACTCCTCCAATTGGCCTTGCAGCCACTAGAGTGTCGCTGGTACCCGCTCCTGACTCTCACGGCCATCTAACATCTGCATTAGCTCTGTGAGAACCTTATCCAGAGGCTGGCCATCCGGCTGGGACCCAGCTGAGTCCTAGGATCCAGCAGACCACCAACTGCTGTCTCCCTTGGATATTCCTACCTCCACCTGATGTGCATCAGTGACTGTTTGGTGCCTACCAGATTGTGCCCTGCAGCCTGCCCACTAATATCGCCCACCGAGGTGTATGTCTATGCTGGTGGAAGGTGCGGGTGATAACTGTGATGCATTGATGGTGGTCTCCTCTGACCTCTCCTCCAAGGTGTTTGCTTGTGTGGTGGGGATGGTGGTGGAGGGCGGGGGAGGGGGCGGTCTACTCCAGACGGCCTAGCCTCATCAGATGGTGATCCTGCAAGACAATGGACGTATGGTCAGTGAGAGGAAAAGATAATTTCTTCTCTCATGAATGAGCCAGGTCATCTGGGTGAAGGGGTAGTGGATCCTCACCTTTTTGGTACAAACTGACCATTGCTGTCAGTAACTGCTTTCCTCGGGCAACCCTGCAATTTCAAAGACGCATCCGTGATAAGGGGTGGGGACTTCAACCTCTGGGATTTCTGCTGGTGGATACCAGAAGGTTCTGAGGAACAAACACGAAGATTGAATGTGGGGAGGGTGAGAGGTGCCAGCCAGATGATTGGGGGGGTTTGGAATTGTAGGGGTGGCAGGCAACCCATGGGTGACGTTTATCTATCGCAATTTCTCTACCATTGCTGACTTAACTTTCCACTTGTAGTGAGTGCCAACGATAAGCAAGGACATGGAGCCCATAAATGGGCCAGTGAAGTGAATGTGCAGTCTTACCCAGGGGTAAGTTGACCATTCTCAAAGGGGCACGAGGGTCCCAGATTGCAAGTGTTGCTGCATTTGACAGCGGTCACACTGTTTGGCCAGATGTCCATCCTGAGCCACCACACTGCATGTGAGCATCTTCATCATCATTATCCCAGGATGGGCGCAGTGTTGCTCTTTTAACAAGAGCGTCCTAGTGGAGGTGGGAATAATCACCCTTGCTCCTCACAATATTACCCCGGACGAGATTCTCCCATTCGGCAGCAGAGTGTCCACGCCGTTGGTAACGCCGTCGCGTTTCACCATGGCGTGAACGGGCCACTGGGAGTACCGATTCTGGCCCCTACAGGGAGCCAGCACGGCGCTGGAGCGGTTCACGCCGCTCCAGCCTCCCATCCAGGCGCAACTGTGCGCCCCGGGATCCGCACATGCGCAGTTGCGCCGGCGTCAACGAGGACATGCGCAGTGGCGCCGGCGCCAACCCGAGCATGCGCGGTGGCCTCGCTCAACGCGCCGGCCCCGGCGCAACATGGCGCGGGCGTTCAGGGGCCGGCGTGTAAGAAAATAGGCCTGGGGAGCAAGAGGCCGACCCGCCGATCGGTGGGCCCCGATTGCGGGCCAGGCCCCATCGGAGGCTCCCCTCGGGGTCGGAGGATCCCTTCCCCCGCCCCCCCACAGGCCGCCCCGCGACTCTGCGTGCAGGGTTCCCGCCGGCGGCTACCAGGTGTGGATGGCGCCGGCGGGACTCTGCCTTTTTAGAGCGGCCGCTCGGCCCATCCGGGCCAGAGAATCGGCGGCCCAGCCGCGTACAGCGGCCCGCGACCGGCGCCAAGCCAAACGTGCCGGCGCCACACCAAACGCGCCGGCGCCAATTCTCCGCTCCGCGGAGAATCGCGTGCCGGCATCGGGGTGGCGTGGCGCCGTTGCGGGGCTGGGAGAATCCCACCGCCCCATCTTCGCAACTTAATTGGTCTTTTTTTATCTTAAAGGGTCGTAACTGCTATTGTTATGCCACCGGTGAAGGACCATGTGCTTGACTTGAGGTAATAAGGGGTCTTTTTTGGTCCAAAATCTAACCTGCCTCGTCAACATGGGCAAAGTATCAAAGGAGCACAAAGCAAGAAGCATCTCCTGTGCTACCAGTGGAGATGGTATACTCTGAGGTAGGGGAATAAGGTTCAAAGCATCCACATTTTGGCCTATATCGAAATGTGTACTCGTAAAGCTGCCCAAAATAGAGCCCAGGTTGGACCCCAGCTGAAGCTATGGGGAGAATGGTCTTATTCTCCCTAAATAACCTCAACAGGGGTTTGCAGTCAGTAACAACTATGAAATGCCATCCATAGACGTATTGGTAGAACTTTTAACTCCAAATATCATGACGAGTCCCTCTTTTTCAATTTGGGAACAAGCTTGTTCAGCACTGGTCAAAGTCTTTGAGGCACAGGCAATAGGCCATTCAGTACCATCTTCCATCTTATGGGTCAAAACCACCCCTATTCTGTACGGGAATGTGTCACAGGATTTGCTCTTTTGGTAAGTCAAAATGGGCCAAGTGAGTGGATGATTATAAGGATAATTTAACCTGTTCAAAGGCTTTTTTCTGATGCTTTTTCCAATATCATGGAAAGACTGGGAATAAATCTATCGTAATGGTTTACCATTTCTAAAATGGATTTCGATTACAACCTATTTCTGGGGGCCGTTGCATCTTTAATTGCTTTGGATCTTCTAATCCATAGAGTGCAGCCCTTTGCACTCTACCCCGAATCTTGGGCGGGATTCTCCGACCCCCCGCTGGGTCGGAGAATCGCTGGGGGCTGGCGTGAATCCCGCCCCCGCCGGTTGCCGAATTCTCCGGCACTGGAGATTCGGCGGGGGGCGGGAATCACGCCACGCCGGTTGGCGCCCCCCCCCCCACGATTCTCCGGCCCAGATGGGCCGAAGTCCCGCTGCTAGAATGCCTGTCCCGCCGGCGTGGATTAAACCACCTACCTTACCGGCGGTTCAATGCGGCGCGGGCGGGACTTCCGGGTGCGGCTATGCAGAGCTAGGTCGCATGTTCAGTAGCTCCCACTTGGAACGGACTTTTGGGCTCTTTTACAGGGCTCCCATGGCATTTGTTTGACATTTCCCGGTGTGGCAGGAAGACTGCAACATTCCCCTGACAGTGTCGCCCAGGAATTTTATGTCTTTTGGCTACCAGACCCGGCAGAAACAGTAAAAGATTTGGCTGTAACTGCAGGATAAACAGAGCCTCTTCCAGCATGCAGGCAGGGGAAGGGCAAGCTTAAAGCTGCAAACTGACCTGAGGGCCTTTATCAAAGTTGAATTCTAACAGCAGAGGGAACAACTGTGAAAAGATCTCACCAAGGCCACTGAAGAAGCGGGGGCGAGGCTTCCGGTGGCGGCCATGGAGGAGTAGGTCGCACATTCGGCAGCTCCCGTCTGGAACGGACACTTAGACCTTTCTCAGGAGTTTCCACAGATATTTTGGGGTAGATTGGTGAAGCGAACACTGCCAAAAGGATTCCCTCTCGAGACTTCCGGTTGCGGCTATGCGGAGCTAAGTCGCACATTCGGCGGCTCCTGCAAAAACGGACTTTTGGCCCGCAAGGGCACTTTTTCGACGTTTCCCGGTGTGGGAAGGAGTTAATAATAGCTCCCCGTCAGTATATGACATTAACTAGGAGCGGGGTGACAAAAAAGGTGGTGGTGGACCAGAAGAAGGGAGGGAAGAAGGACAAAATGGCGGCGGGCGGAGACCAGGCAGCGTGGAGGCAGTGGGCGGAGGAGCAACAGGAGGGTATCCAGCGCTGCTTCAGAGAGATTAAAACGGACCTGCTAGAGCCGATGAAGTCTTCTATTGATAAGCTGCTGGAGACACAGATGGCCCAGGGGGTGGCGATCCGAGAGGCACAACAAAAGATCTCTGACAATGAGGACGAGATCCTAGTCCTGGCGGTAAAGGTGGAGGCGCACGAGGCGCTCCACAAGAAATGGCAGGAGCGGTTCGAGGAGATGGAGAATCGGTCGAGGCAGAAGAATCTGCGGATTCTGGGCCTCCCGGAGGGGCTGGAGGGGCCGGACGTGGGGGCCTATGTGGTCACCATGTTAAACTCGCTGATGGGAGCGGGGTCCTTCCAGGGGCCCATGGAGCTGGAAGGGGCCCATAGAGTGTTGGCGAGGAGGCCCAAGGCTAACGAGCCTCCGCGGGCGGTGCTGGTGCGGTTCCATCGGTTCATCGATCGGGAGTGTGTGCTCAGGTGGGCCAAGAAGGAGAGGAGCAGCAGGGGGGGAGAACGCGGAGGTTCGGATATATCAGGACTGGAGTGCGGAGGTGGCGAAGAGGAGGGCCGGGTACAATCGAGCGAAGGCGGTGCTGCACAGGAAGGGGGTGAAGTTTGGCATGTTGCAGCCGGCGCGACTGTGGGTTACCTATAAGGACCGGCACCATTATTTTGAGTCTCCGGAGGAGGCGTGGGCCTTTGTTCAGGCCGAGAAGCTGGACACAGACTGAGGGTCGGGATGGGCGATTGGGGACTGCGGTGGATATGTTATGCCTATTTTTGGTTCGGGGGGGGGGGGGGCCTCTGCATTGTTTTGGGTTTCTTTTTCTCTGTGTTTTTCTCTTTCGGGTTGGGGAGGGTGGATGGGGTGGGTTGGGCACTGTTTTGGTTTGTGGCGGGGCCTGGTAGGTGGAGAGCGCGGGATGTTTTTCCCGCGCCGAAGACTGGGGGGTGGGTGGGACCGGGACGGGGAAGTTTCCCGCGCTTAGAACGGAGGGGGGAGAGCCTGTGAATGGGGAGCGGTAGAGGAGGGTGTGCCACACAATGGGAGGAGTCGAAGGGGAGGCGGGAGTGGCCGGGGTCAGCAGGAGTCAGCTGACTTGCGGAATTGCAATGGGGGGAGTAAACCAGCTAGGATGGGTCCTAGCCGGGTTTGGGGGGGTGGGGGGGGGGGGGGGGGGGGGGGAATCGAGTTGCTGCTGCTAAGATCAAGGAGGAGCTGGAGCGAGTGGGGTGGGTCGAGACGGGGGCATGCAGGTGTGGGGAACGGGCCGGGTGTGGGGTGCGGGCGCGTGGCAGGCCGAGGAGGGGTCATGGCTAGTCGGCGGGGGAGGGGGGCGGGTAGCCCCCTGATCCGGCTGATAACCTGGAATGTAAGGGGACTGAATGGGCCGGTTAAGCGGGCCCGCGTGTTCGCGCACCTGAAGGGGCTCAAGGCGGATGTGGTTATGCTCCAGGAGACACACCTGAAGGTGGCAGACCAGGTAAGACTGAGGAAAGGGTGGGTAGGTCAGGTGTTTCACTCGGGGCTAGATGCCAAAAATCGAGGGGTGGCGATCTTGGTGGGAAAGAAGGTGTTATTCGAGGCGTCGAGCATTGTGGCAGATAATGGCGGTAGGTACATAATGGCAAGTGGTAAGTTGCAGGGAGAGAGGGTGGTACTGGTCAATGTGTATGCTCCGAACTGGGACGATGCGGGTTTTATGCGGCGTATGTTGGGTCGGATCCCAGACTTGCAAGTGGGGGGCCTGATAATGGGGGGAGACTTTAACACGGTGTTGGATCCTGCACTGGATCGCTCCAGGTCTAGGACGGGTAGGAAGCCGGCGGCGGCTAGAGTGTTGAGGGGATTCATGGACCAAATGGGACGGGTGGACCCTTGGAGATTTGCAAGGCCGGGGGCTAGGGAATTTTCATTCTTCTCACATGTCCATAAGGCTTATTCTCGAATCGACTTTTTCATTTTGAGTAGGGCGCTGATAGCGAGAGTAGAGGATCCCGAGTATTCGGCAATAGCCATTTCGGAGAGTAGAGGAGCGAGAGTAGAGGATCCCGAGTATTCGGCAATAGCCATTTCGGACCACGCCCCGCATTGGGTGGACTTGGAAATGGGGGAGGAGAGGGACCAGCGCCCGCTGTGGCGCTTGGAGGTGGGGCTGTTGACGGACGAGGAGGTGAGCGAGCGGGTCCGAGGAAGTATAGAGAGGTACTTGGAGACCAACGACAACGGGGAGGTCTGAGTGGGGATGGTATGGGAGGCACTGAAGGCGGTGGTGAGGGGAGAGCTGATCTCCATCAGGGCCCACAAGGAGCGGAGGGAGCGGGGGGAGAGGGAGAGGCTGGTGAGGGAGATGGTGAGGGTAGACAGGAGGTATGCGGAAGAACCTGAGGAAGGATTGTTGAGGAAGAGGCGCAGCCTCCAGGCCGAATTCGACCTGGTGACCACCAGGAAGGCGGAGGTGCAGTGGAGGAAGGCCCAGGGGGCGGTCTACGAGTATGGGGAAAAGGCAAGCCGGATGCTGGCGCATCAGCTTCGGAAGCGGGATGCAACTAGGGAGATCGGGGGAGTTAAGGACAGGGGAGGGAGCATGGTGCGGGGTGGGGTTGGCATCAATGGGGTCTTCAGGGACTTCTACGAGGAATTGTACTGATCTGAGCCCCCACGGGAGGAGGGAGGAATGAGCCGTTTCCTGGACCAATTGAGGTTTCCAAAGGTGGAAGAGGGACTGGTGGCGGGACTGGGGGCCCCGATTGGGCTGGAGGAGCTGATCAAAGGGATAGGAAGCATGCAGGCGGGGAAGGCACCGGGGCCAGACGGTTTCCCGGTCGAGTTCTATAAAAAATATATGGACCTGTTGGGCCCGCTGTTAGTTAGGACCTTCAATGAGGCAAGGGAGGAGGGGGCTTTACCCCCGACGATGTCCCGGGCACTGATCTCCTTGATCCTGAAGCGGGACAAGGATCCCCTGCAATGTGGGTCTTACAGACCGATTTCCTTGCTAAATGTAGATGCCAAGGTGCTGGCGAAGGTCTTAGCCACGAGGATTGAGCATTGTGTGCCGCAGATCATCCATGAAGACCAGACGGGGTTTGTGGAGGGGAGACAGTTGAACGCGAATGTGCGGAGGCTTTTGAACGTTATCATGATGCCGGCGAGGGAGGGGGAGGCGGAGATAGTGGTGGTGATGGACGCTGAGAAAGCCTTCGATAGGGTAGAGTGGGGGTACCTGTGGGAGGTGCTGAAGAGGTTCAGGTTTGGGGAGGGGTTTGTCAGGTGGGTTAGGCTGTTGTATGAGGTCCCGATGGCGAGTGTGGCCACAAATAGGAGGAGGTCCGAGTACTTTCAGTTGCACCGAGGTACGAGACAGGGGTGTCCCCTGTCCCCCCTGCTCTTCGCACTGGCGATTGAACCCCTGGCTATGGCACTGAGAGAGTCGAGGAACTGGAGGGGGTTGGTGCGGGGTGGGGAGGAGCATAGGGTGTTGCTTTATGCGGACGACCTGCTGCTGTATGTGGCGGACCCGGTGGGAGGAATGCCAGAGGTAATGAGGATCCTTAGGGAATTCGGGGACTTTTCGGGGTACAAGCTCAATATGGGGAAGAGCGAGCTGTTCGTAGTTCAGCTAGGGGACCAGGAGAGGGGGATTGGCGAGCTCCCACTAAAAAGGGCGGAGAGGAGCTTCAGATATTTGGGGGTCCAGGTGACCAGGAGCTGGGGGTCCCTGCATAGGCTTAACTTTACAAGGCTGGTGGAGCAAATGGAGGAGGAGTTCAAGAGGTGGGACGCGTTGCCGCTGTCCCTGGCGGGTAGGGTGCAGTCAATCAAAATGACGGTGCCTCCCCGTGTTTATCCCGAAGGCTTTTTTCAGGCGGGTTAACAGGAATATAATGGGGTTTGTGTGGGCGCGAGGGACTCCGAGGGTGAGAAGGGTGTTCCTGGAGCGGAGTAGAGATTGGGGGGGGCTGGCGCTGCCCAACCTCTGTGGGTACTACTGGGCTGCCAATGCGACAATGGTGCGCAAGTGGATGATGGAGGGGGAGGGGGCTGCATGGAAGAGGCTGGAGACGGCGTCCTGTGTGGGTACGAGTCTGGGGGCGCTGGCAACGGCGCCGCTGCCGCTCCCTCCAAGGAGGTATACCACGAGCCCGGTGGTGGTGGCGGCCCTCAAAATTTGGGGGCAGTGGAGGCGACATAGGGGGGACGTTAGGGCCTCGGCGTGGACCCCATTACGGGGGAACCACCGGTTCGCCCCAGGAAGAACAGGTGGAGGGTTTTCGGGGTGGCACAGGGCAGGGATACGAAAGTTGGGGGACCTGTTTGTGGACGGGAAGTTCGCGAGCTTGGGTGAGCTGGAGGAGAAGTATGGGCTCCCCCCGGGGAACACCTTCAGGTACTTACAGGCAAGGGCGTTTGCCAGACGGCAGGTGGTGGAATTCCCACGGCTACTGCCACACACAGTACAGGACAGGGTGCTCTCGGGGAGGTGGGTGGGAGTGGGGAAGATCTCGGAAACTTACCAGGTGATGCAGGAGGAGGAGGATGCCTCGGTGGTGGAGTTGAAAGGTAAGTGGGAGGAGGAGTTGGGAGAGGAGATCGAAGAGGGGACGTGGGCAGATGCCCCAGGGAGGGTGAACTCTTCCTCTTCGTGCGCGAGGCTCAGCCTCATACAGTTTAAGGTGCTGCACAGGGCACGCATGACCGGGACAAGGATGAGCAGGTTCTTTGGGGGTGAGGACAGGTGTGTTAGGTGCTCAGGGAGCCCAGCATATCACACCCATATGTTCTGGGCATGCCCCGCGCTGGAGGAATTTTGGAAGGGCGAAGCGAGGACGGTGTCGAGGGTGGTAGGATCTAGGGTCAAACCGGGCTGGGGGCTCGCAATATTTGGGGTGGCAGAGGAGCCGGGAGTGCAGGAGGCGAAAGAGGCTGGAATTCTGGCCTTTGCGTCCCTGGTAGCCCGGCGAAGGATTCTCCTTCAGTGGAAAGATACGAGGCCCCCAAGCGTGGAATCATGGATCAGCGATATGGCAGGGTTCATTAAATTGGAGAGGGTGAAATTCGCCTTGAGAGGGTCGGTACAAGGGTTCTTTAGGTGGTGGAAACCGTTCTTAGACTTCCTGGCAGAACGATAGACATTGGTCAATGGCAGCAGCAGCTCGGGGGGTGGGGGGGGGGGGGGTTTACTTTATTTTTGTTTATGTTATTTACACTGGAAGGGTCTGAGGGGGTGTATACACCTGTTGTCTTAAGTCGGGGTATTAATGTTAATTTATTATTTAGGCACGGGGGGGGGGTTTGGGGGGTTGCTTTTTTAGATTGTGTTTTGTACTTAACCATGTTGGGTTCTTTTTTCTTTCTCATTTTGTTTTTGATATTTTATGAAAACCTTTAATAAATTTTTTTTAAAAAATCTTTTAAAGGCGGCACGGGCGGGCTCCAGGGTCCTGGGGGGGGCGCGGGGCGATCTGGCCCCGGGGGGTGCCCCCACGGTGGCCTGGCCCGCGATCGGGGCCCACTGATCTGCGGGCGGGCCTGTGCCGTGGGGGCACTCTTTTCCTTCCGCCTTCGCCACGGTCTCCACCATGGCGGAGGTGGAAGAGACTCCCTCCACAGCGCATGCGCGGGGATGCCGTGAGCGTCCGCTGACGCTCCTGCGCATGCGCCGCCCGGCAATATCATTTCTGCGCCAGCTGGCGGGGCACTTCCGCCAGCTGGCGGGGCGGAAATCAGTCTGGCGTGGGCCTAGCCCCTCAAGGTTGGGGCTCGGCCCCCCCAAGATGCGGAGGAGTCCGCACCTTTGGGGCGGCACAATGCCCGACTGATTTGCGCCGTTTATGGCGCCGGTCGGCGGACATCGCGCCGATACCGGAGAATTTCGCCCCTTGTTTGTTACTTCCTAAGCTTCAAATGTATACTTTTCTCATTTCAGTCTTACTCTGGCAGTCTTAAATCTCTTCAGACTCTCCTGTAATTAGTACATCGTCTCGATAGACAACCACCTTATGTAGGTCCTGTAGTAAACTTTCCATCATGCATTAGAATATCGAACAGGCAGATGAGACTCTGAAGAGTAACTGGGTATATCTTGGTACAAGCCTTTGTTGGTTTTTATGGCAACAAATTCCCTGTAAGTTTTGTCCAACTTTATTGTTTTTTTTAAATAAACATTTTATTAAGGTATTTTTGGTATAGAAACAACAACAAAATAGACAATATACATGAAACCATAAACATAGTGCAAAAACCATTTACCTTTCGTACAGGTCCCACCCTTATTACCCCCCTAATCTAACCTAAACTAACTTCCCCCCCAATCTGCTGACGATTAATTTTCCGCAAGGAAGTCGCTGAACGGTTGCCACCTCCGGGTGAACCCTAACAGTGACCCTCTCAAGGCGAACTTAATTTTCTCTATACAGACAAAGCTAGCCATGTCCGATAGCCAGGTCTCCGACTTCGAGGGCTTTGAGTCCCTGCATGCCAATGGTATCTGTCTCCGGGCTACCAGGGAAGCAAAGGCCAAAACATCTGCCTCTTTCTCCTCCTGGATTCCCGGATCTTCCGACACCCCAAAAATTGCCACCTCTGGCCCAGCGCCACCCTTGTTTTTAAAACCTTGTAAATGACGTCCGCAAACCATAGAATCATAGAATTTACAGTGCAGAAGGAGGCCATTCGGCCCATCGAGTCTGCACCGGCTCTTGGAAAGAGCACCCTACCCAAGGCCAACACCGCCACCCTATCCCCATAACCCAGTAACCCCAACCAACACTAAGGGCAATTTTGGACACTAAGGGCAATTTATCATGGCCAATCCACCTAACCTGCACATCTTTGGACTGTGGGAGGAAACCGGAGCACCCGGAGGAAACCCACGCACACACGGGGAGGATGTGCAGACTCCGCACAGACAGTGACCCAAGCTGGAATCGAACCTGGGACCCTGGAGCTGTGAAGCAATTGTGCTATCCACAAGGCTACCGTGCTGCCCTTGACAAAATCCTCGAAGCTTTGGACATGTCCAAAACATGTGGACATGGTTCGCTGGTCCTTCCGCGCATTTTGTGCACCTGTCTTCCACCCCAAAGAATCTGCTCATCTGGGCCACTGTCATGTGAGCCCGGTGCACAACCTTAAATTGTATCAGGCTGAGCCTGGCACATGTTGCGGACGCTTTGACTCTACTCAACGCGTCTGCCCAGAAACCACCCTCTATCTCACCTCCCAGCTCCTTCTCCTACTTATGCTTCAGCTCCTCGGTCTGCGTCTCCTCTGACCCCATAAGCTCCTTATAGATGTCCGAGACGCTCCCCTACCCTACCCACCCTCTGGAAATTACCCTATCCTGAATCCCCCTCAGCGGTAGGAGCGGGAAGGTTGCCACCTGTTTAGGAAGGAAGTCCCACATCTGCACATATCTGAATTTGTTTCCCCTCGCAAGCCCAAACTTTTCCTCCAGCGCCCTCATACTCGGAAATCTCCCCTCTATGAACACATCCCCCATCCTCTCAATCCTCGCTCTCCGCCATACCCTGAACCCCCCATCCATACTCCTCGGGGCAAACCAGTGATTATCACAAATTGGGGCCCAGACCAATGCTCCCACTGCTCCCACATGCCGCCTCCACTGGCCCCAAACTCTCAGTGCCGCCACCACCATGGGGCTGATGGAGTACCGCACTGGTGGGAGTGGCAGAGGCGCAGTTACCAACGCCCCCAGACTGGTGCCCTTACAAGAAGCCACCTCCATATGCACCCACGCCGACCCCTCCCCCACCACCCACTTCCTGATCATGGCTATGTTAGCCGCCCAGTAATAGTTGCTAAAATTTGGCAGCCCCAGCCCACCCTCTCCCTGGCTCCACTCGAGCATTACCTTCCTTACCTGCGGGGTCTTGCCCGCCCAAACAAAGCCAGTGATCACCCTGTTGTCCCACTTAAAAAAGGACCGTGGAATAAAAATGGGGAGGCATTGAAATACAAATAGGAACCTCAGGAGGACCGTCATTTTCACCGTTTGTAGCCTCCCAGCCAGTGACAATGGAAGCACGTCCCATCTCCGGAAATCGTCCTTCATTTGGTCCACTAGCCGGGCCAGATTCAATCTATGCAGCCGATCCCATTCCCGCAGCACTTGGATGCCCAGGTACCTAAAAGTACCCCCTACTGACCTAAACGGCAGCTCCCATAGTCGCCCCTCCTGTCCCCTCGCCTGAACCACAAACATCTCACTCTTATCCATGTTTAGCTTATACGCCGAAAACTGTCCAAATTTCCCTCAAATCTTCATAATTTCCTCCATCCCCTCTACTGGGTCTGAAACGTACAGAAGCAGATCATCGGCATAGAGCGAAACCCTGTAGGCACCAACTGCCTACCCTTAACAAACCCCGTCTGGTCCTCCCCAATAACATCCGGAACACAGTCCTCAATCCTGGAGGACAAGATTTTGGCCAGCAACTTGGCATCCACATTCAGCAGGGACAACTGCCTGTAGGACCCACACAGCTCTGGGTTCTTGTCCCGCTTAAGAATCAGCGAAAGTATTGCGTGTGACATCGTCGGGGGCAGCACCCCTCTTTCCCTTGCCTCATTGAACATCCTCAACAACACTGGCCCCAGTATCCTCGAGAACATTTCATAAAACTCCACTGGGTACCTGTCCGGACCCGGGGCCTTAAGCGCCTGCATGGCCTTCAAGCCTTCTACTACCTCTTCCAGCCCAATTGGGGCCCCCAGCACTCACTCCGTCCACCGTTGGGAAATTCAGCCCCTCCAAGAAGCGCCTCATCCCTTCCGGCCCCGTAGGGGGTTCCGACCAGTACAGCCTGCTGTAAAAATCTTAAACGCCTTATTCACCCCTGCCGAATCACCAGCCAGATCCCCCTCACCGTCCTTTACTTTCCCTATCTCCTTAGCTGCCTCCCTCTTCCTAAGCTGCTGTGCAAGCATTCTGCTGGCCTTCTCTCCATGTTCATAGATCGCCCCCTCGCCTTTCTCAGCTGCTCCACCGCCCTCCCTGTGGTCAGCAAGCTAATCTCGGCCTGCAGCCTCCGCCGTTCTCTCAGGAGCCCTGCCTCTGGGGTCTCCGCACACCTCCTATCGATCTGTAATATCTCCTTTACCAGTCTGTCCGTCTCTGCCCTGTCAACCTTCTCCCCATGAGCCCGGATCGAGATCGGCTCCCCCCCTTACCACCGCCGCCGAAGTTTCCCCCGTGTCATTGACCTGCAGGTAGCCCTGAATGCATTTCCTCAGCCGCTCGCACACCCCTTCATCCGCCAAGAGTCCCACATCCAACTTCCAGTGCGGGCGCTAGTTAACGTCTTTACTAACCTGCAGGTCAACCCAGTGCGGTGTATGGTCTGAGATTGTAATCACCGAATACCCCGTGTCCACTACCCCAGCCAGAAAGACTCTGCTCAAAATAAAGAAATCAATCCGGGAGTACACTTTATGCACGTGTGAGTAGAAGGAGAACTCTTTCACCCTCGGCTGCCCAAACCTCCATGGATCCACCCCTCCCATCAGCTCCATGAACCCTCTTAGTTCCTTTGCCATTGCTGGCACCCTGCCCATTTTCAAGCTTGACCGGTCCAAGCCAGGGTCTATAACTGTGTTGAAGTCCCCTCCCATGACCAACCTATGCGAGTCCAGGTCTGGTATCTTCCCCAGCATCCTCCTTATAAACTCCACATCATCCCAATATGGCGCATATGCATTCACTAATAGCACCTGCATCCCCCTCCAGTTTCCCACTGACTATAATATACCAACCTCCCACGTCCGAGAGACTATTCTACCCACTCAAACACCAGCCGCTTATTGACCAGGATCGCGACCACTCTAGTCTTTGAATCTAGTACCGAATGAAACACCTGGCTGACCCAGCCTTTCCTCAATCTAACCTGGTCCATTACCTTAAGGTGCGTCTCCTGCAACATTACCACGTCCGCCTTCAATCCCCTAAGATGCGCGAACACATGTGCCCTTTTGACCGGCCCATTTAACCCTTGCACATTCCAGGTGATCAGCCTAGTTGGGGGCTCATTTGCCCCCCCCCCACCACCTCTGCCGATCAGTCATCCCCTTTTTTTAGGCCTGCCACCAGCCCGTGATCCACGCCTCCACTGGTCCATCCCCAGGCAGCCCCCGACCTCCTCGCTGTCCTTCAGCCCAAGTCCCTCCCTCGCCAGCAGAACATTCACCCCCCCCCCCCCAGCAACAACGCCCTGTAACCCTATCCCTTTCCTAAACCAAACATATACACCCCCCCCCCCTGTGCTTCCGAGAGCTAGCTCACCCAGCTAGCTCGGTGGTCCCCATCCCCGGCGCCTGATAGTCTCCCACCTAGTGTTTCCCCCCCCCCTCACCCCCCTCTCATGCAAACAAATTCCGACATCAAACAATCCCCACAATTGCCCAATCGAAAAACACCAAGATCAAAACTAGCACACCTTTATCCCCCAACAGTGCAAATGAAAACCTAAACTCACTCAGCTCTACTGCTGGTTCCAAGCAAAACGAGAAACTTTTTGCAAAAACAGAGAAAGAAAACAGAAAATACAGAAACACGAACGTTGCAGCCAAGTTCAAATGTTCTCAGTCCTTCGCCAGCCCTTTCTTTCTTGCAAAGTCCAACGTGTCCTCAGGCGACTCAAAGTAAAAGTGCTGATCCTCATGCGTGACCCAGAGATGGGCTGGGTACAACAGTCCAAACTTCACCTTTTTCGTGAAAAGGATCGCCCTGATCTGATTGAAGCCTGTCCTGGCCACCTCTACACTCAGAGCTTGGTAAACCCGCAGGATGCTATTGTCCCATTTACAGCTCAGTGTCTGCTTGGCCCACTGCAGAATTCGCTCCTTATCCAAGAACCTGTGGAATCTCACCACCATAGCCCTCGGGGGGTCTCCCATTCGCGGCTTCCTCGCGAGTGCTCTGTGAGCCCTCTCCACCTCCAAGAGTCAGGAGAATGTCCCCAGCAGCCTGCGACGTATGCCCCAGCGACCGTTCCTTCGGACCCCTCCGGGAGCCCGACAATTCTTAAGTTCTGCCTGCGGGATCTATTCTCTATGTCCTCCATCTTCTCCAGAAGCTTCTTTTGCTGGTCCCTCAGCATCCCCACCTCCAGCTCCACCGCAGTCTGATGCTCCTCCTGCTCAGCCAGCGCCTTCTCCACCTTCTGGATTGCCCGATCCTGGGCGTCTAACCTGAGCTCCAACCGCTCAATCGACGCTTTTATCCGGTCCAAGCAGTCCCATTTCTGCATAGTAAGCATGACTTGCATCAGCTGCTCCATAGACCGCTGGGTCGACAAGCCAGAGGTCCGAACCTCCGCCCGCCATGCTGTCCCCTGTTGCAACAACAGCCCAAGTCTTCTCTGTCTTCTTATTTCTGCCCTTACGAACACTTCTAGTCCTTTTCTCCATGTACCGAAGTGGGAATTCAGTAGAGAATTGCCACCAACATCCGTTCTACAATTCAAGTCCGTTAAAAAATCGGGGGGAAAGGTCCAAAAGTCCGACCCGAGCGGGAGCCACCAAATGTGCGACCTACTCCTTCATAGCCACCACCGGAAGTCTCCAACTTTAATTGTTGGTACTCGTATCAAATTTAGTGCAAATTAAACCTCCTGCTCATTTGGTGTATAAATTATCAATTCCTGGGATTGGGTACTGGTCCAACTTGCTTACTCCATTCATAGTTAGTTTGTAGCCCTGCATATTCTAATTATTCCATCTGGCTTCACTACTAGCATGATTGGAGCCGCCCACTCCGTAAAATGTACAGGTTTGATAATTCCTAATTCTTGTCACTTTTTAAAAATATAAATATTTTTATTGAAGTTTTCATTTTATAAAACACAATAAACAAATCCATACAAACAAAATACCATTTGTAAACACCTACCGTTTTAAAAAAAACATATCATAAACCCCCCCTTACCTCCAACGCCTCTCCCCCCCCACCCCACCCCTGACCCACTGACTGCGACCAATTCCCAAAGATAGAAGACAAAGGTCACCACCTCCGGCAGGCCTCGGTCCATGACCCACCCAAGACAGCCACCAATCTAGCCCCTAAGACGAGATCAAAAGAAGCCCTTAGTCCCAGTCAGATTCCTAAACTCCCCTTGCCCGCCGCCCCCCCCCCCCCCCCCATAAACCTGAAAGAAATCTCTCCAGAGAAATTACTTCTCCTCTCCACACACCCTCCACTAACCCCCCCTTCCCCACCTCACTCCCATTACACTCTCCAGCTCGTCCCAGCTGCAAAAGAGTAACCAAAGTCCAACACACTTACAATACCTAAACTCCCTCCAGGGAGCATATATTCTCCATATTGTTACCTTGACCACTACCTGCCGACAACCCCCATAGCTCCCTCAATCCCAAACAACAGATACAAACTACAACACATCTCAAACCAACCCCTCCCAACTGTCCCCATTGAAGTCCAAATCAAATCCATTCAATCAAGTCCAAGTCCATGCTCCTTGACAAAAGCCTCCATCTTCTCCGACATATTGAAAAAACGATCTTTCAACTGAATTGTCGGGTACACCACTCCAGACCCGACGCCACTCCTAAATAATGCTGACTTTGTCTTATTAAAAGCTGCACGCTGCTTTGTCAACTCTGCTCTGACATCTTGGTATATCCTGATGATGCTTCCTTCCCACCTCGAGTACTGATTCACTTTGGCCCATTGCGGAACCCACTCCTACTCCTAAAAGCTGTGGAATCCAATAATCACCACCTCATTCGCCTGAGGTTTCCACCGGAGTACTCGGTGGGCCCGATCCAACTCTAGAGGAGACAGTCGCACCCCAGCCTCTCAAAAGCTTTGCAAACATCTGAGAAAAGTACTCAGTCAACTTTAGGCCCTCCACCCCCTCCAGCAAACCCATGAATCTGAGGTTTTGTCTCCTCGACCTTGACATTTGTTCTCCACGTCATCCGCCTTTGCCCTCAGAGTCTTGTTCCTCTCCTGCACCAGCAACATCTCAGCTTCCAACGAGGTGATTCGATCACCATACTGTGACAAGGCCGCCTCCACACCTTTCAGCACCTCTCCTTGCTCCTTCACCACCTGAGGTTTTTTCCAGCTTAAAGATTGCCATCATCATCCTGCCCTGCTCCTAAAAATGCTTCGCGTGACGGCATGGTGATGTAGTGGTTAGCACTGCTGCCTCTTGGCGCCGAGGTCCCAGGTCCAATCCCGCCCTGCGTCACTGTCCATGTGGAGTTTACACATTCTCCCTGTGTCTGCGTGGGTCGCACCCCCACAACCCAAAGATGTGCAGGGTAGGTTGATTGGCCATGTTAAATTGCCCCTTAATTGGAAGAAAAATAATTGGAAACTCTAAAATTAAAAAAAAGAGCTTCACAAACTGTTAGCAAACATATTGGTTGCCACACCCAAGGTTACCTTCCTCCTGCTGAGCTTCGCGGGTTTCCTGGCTCCATCGAAAAATTACCCCTGTATAATAATAATCTTCATTGTCACAAGTGAAATGAAAATGAAAATCGCTTCTTGTCACAAGTAGGCTTCAAATGAAGTTACTGTGAAAAGCCCCTAGTCGCCACATTCCTGCCCCTGTTCGGGGAGGCTGGTACGGGAATTGAACCGTGCTGCTGGCCTGCCTTGGTCTGCTCTAAAAGCAAGCTCTTTAGCCCTGTGCTAAACCAGTAGACATACATTAACACGAGAATGAAGGTACTGTGAAAAGCCCTTGTCGCCCATTCCAGCGCCTGTTCGGTTACACGGGGAGAATTCAGAATGTCCAAATTACCTAACAGCACGTCTCTCGGGACTTGTGTGAGGAAACCGGAGCATTCGGAAGAAACCCTCGCAGACACGGGGAGAACATGCAAACTCCGCACAGACAGTGACCCAAGCCGGGAATCGAACCTGGGACCCTGCAGCCGCGAAGCAATAGTGCTACCCACTGTGCTACCCTGCTGCCCACAATCTTCTTGCGTCCAAGCTTCTTCATAGATTGCAACATATTTTCCACAACCAATTCCTTATCCCATATGATGGGCCAGTTTTGATAACCAAATCCCCGGGAACCGAGTTAAAAAGTCCAAAAACAAAGGCAATGGCAGGAGCTACCTTATGTATGATCTTCTCCTAAATGTAGCCACTGGAAACTCCATTGTTCTTGTCACTTGAGTTCAGACTCAACTTTCTTGTTTAAGGCATAGAGGGTTGAGCTCTGAAATATTTGGGCGTGGCTTCCAGATCCACACAAATCTTTGCTTGACGGCCCTGTGTCCTTGCCTCACTTGTTTTTGAAACCACCTGATAATTATTTAAAATGTTACAAAGGCCTCCTTAATTAATTGAAAAGATCTCCAACCAATTTAATTTAATTTGGCAGAGTCAATTCCGGCCTATCAGATTTGGCCCTTTCCCTCTTACTACTACCAGGGGCAGTTCAGTTGACCGGTCCCGATAACTTAGGGCCGTTACTAAATTTCAGATTCTCAAAGCTTCACCAGTATTTGTTTTTTTAACAAAAAACAGTATTTGAACAATATATTTGTTCACCTACAGCTGTAGCGGAACCAGTGTCCATCTCCATTCCAAGCGGCTGACCATTTACTATTAGTATAATCATAATTGGGGACGTCTTGCCCACCTTAATGTTTTTTAATCTGTTTACTTCAGATCCATTTTCAGGGTTATTCTCAATGCTGTGTACTGGAGTTGAAATTTTATTTTGCTGGCCCCCTGTAGGCTCTGCCTAGCTTTCCATTTCCTCATAATGTACCCCCCTCAATTACATGTTTCCCTGAATCTACATCTTTTCTGGGTTTGATCGCGCACCCTCCCATCCCCATAGATAGCATTCTTCATAGTTCCTTGTCTGCAGGCCAAATTGAATTGCTTATATCTCTGCAGCCTCTTCTGCCTCGAGCCACTTTGCTCATTACTTTCTTAATCCTTGGTGCAAGACTGCCAGTGGCTTCTTGCCAAACTTGGTGGACCTCCCCTGCTTGCACACTCTGTAACTCCCTCTCAGCACATTCCATAGCCTGGGTACACTCTAATACATTCATTATGGTAAGCTCTGCCTCTGGAAACAATTATTTTTGAATGGCCATGTCCATAACACCACAGACCAGCCTGTCACTCAACATTCGTTTAGTGCAGACCTGAACTTGCATTGTTTAGCTATTTGTTTTAGGTGCATCATGAACACTCTGATCATCTCCCCTAGGGCTCTTGCTGTTGAATTGAACTTGTAAGGCTGCATTATTACCGAGTGCTTCAGGTGGTAATGACCCTTCACTAACTCCACCAGCTCCTCAAATGTTTTATAGTTGAGGGTATCTGGAAACATTAAATTCATAATTAGGCTGTAAGTGGGAGCCCTGCAGGCCATTAGGAGAATTACCTGCTGCTTTTCCTAACCTCCCCCACCACCCCCCCCGCCCAATTTAATTTGCCTTGAAAAAGAATGGAGACGCTCTACATATAGCACCCATTGTTCCATCTTGAGGTCAAATATTTCTAGTTTACCAAAAAGAGGCATTGTCACTCACAGACTGAAATAAGTTTGCTTTGATGGAAAAGTTTTCATATGAGGTCTGCTCTCCCGATTTTTCTAACAGCAGGAAAACACTCCAGTTGATCCTCATTCCCCCATGTAATATCCTGACAGACGGGCGACCATCCGACGGATTAACAAATTAATGATTTATTCAAGAAACTTGTGCAGAGAGTGAGATAAAAGCTCCAATGTTCCAAGACTCCAAACTCCTAACTAACAGGGAACCCGTGCTCCGCCCTCAGGGTACATGCACTCCAGCTCCATTGGCAGATTGGGTTGTAAGACCCTCCAGCCACTCACCCCCTTAAAGGGGCACGCTACTATACTCCCCAACGCTCAGAAGTAGAATGCTCCAAACTCTCCATCAGCTGTAAGAGAATTAGTACACTATGCCCCAATTTGAACGAGTGTAATCAATGCCGGGATTTGAAATGGTAGTTTGGTTCCAAGTCCAATAATCTCTTACGATGTAGCTCAGTCGGCTTAATCTCTCCTCTCTCTGGCTGTCACCTTTTACTCTATGTTCAGTACTGAAGCTGTCATGTCAGGAGCAGCGTGCCATCATAGCTAAGGCCCTGATTGATGCTTGGCTTGCTGCTGATGAAAATTAATCAATAATTGGCATATTCACATCATTAAGGTGTTAAATAGATTTCTGCAGTAAAAACAGAATGCTTGTATAGCCTTCCTAAAAACTAAAACATTGCATCATCTTTTTATTGACTCTCAGCTGCTCCAAATTTCCTTCACCTGTGAAAGCAGCTGTCAACTGCACATTTCCTCGACTTGGTAATTCAGCTACATACCACCCACATAAAAGCTGCAATTGAATTAGTGTCATGTGAATTTTAATCCTACTGCTGAACTACTGCCTACAATACCAAATTATTTTTCTTCTCAGACACATTTATTATTTTTCTTTGCATGCTCAAACCTATATAGAAGAGAAAATGACTACCCCTTGATCACACAATCAGTCAATTGGTTATGGTTCAGTGCTCGTCTGGAGCATCAATATCTTGCTCAGAAAGTGAAAAGACTGAAATTGGAAGGCTCAAGATCACACTTACTGATGTAAAATGAAATGGTAATGGCCAAGTTAGGGTGAAAGGATTGTTGAATAGAAGATTAGCAATAAACTTACGTAGTGTAGGCGTGAAGGCCCAAATTGATTCAGAAATGAAACGGAGTGAGACTTATCTCCTCTTCAAGGAGTTTCTATTTTACTCTAATGTCCGGTTAGGGTCTGAATCTTAATTCAAACTGCAATTACATATAAGTGTGATGGTGGTTTGAAATAAGTCAATTTTGTACCAATACTACAGCTATAATGTAAATCTTAATAGTTTCTGTTTCACTTAACTGCATTTAGTACACTGTCCGAACTTAATCACTAAAGGTGAGTCAGTAAGTCAGGCTAAAACATTGTGGGCATCTTCCTAGTCTCCCTCCCAGTTACAAATATTCAAGATATATTTAATTCAACTACTTGCCTTTCTTTAGATGTTGATGGTGATGAAGAAGTTGCTTTAAGGATCCCATGTCCTCAAATATCTGCGCACTGTTCAGAAAATCTTCAGCTTCATCAATTTTTATCGCAAACTAAAAAATATAGTGTTTTAACAGAATCAACTATAAAACTACCATGTCAATTGAGAGATCACAACACACTATCAAAATTTACTTTCATTTAACTGCATATTTTAATTCCAAGATTAAGTTAAATTGCTCTTTGGGTATTATAATCACTTTTCCTTTATTGATTACCAACCTCTAAAGCTTGATCGAAGAACTCAGAGGCCATTTTTAAAACTGTCTTTCGATTTTCAAGCAGTTGGTTGAGAGTTGTCCAATTGTCCCCCAGAGTTTTTCCCATCTCCTCATACAACTGGCTCTGGTTTTTATTCCCCTCTGCTGTTCTGTCAGCTTCAAGCAGCAAATCCCTAACACCACCTTCACGTGCCTATTACAGAGAACAACAATGTAAAAGTTTCCTGGATACTCAAACTAACTGTTTAAGCAAATTAAGACAGGAGTCTCTTCATCAAAGCTTATTTGATAATCTGTTTAAAATGAAAATAATTTCAACATCTTACTTTTTCCCCAGCCAGTTCTGCTAATTATTTTGAATATCTTCAGTTAACAATGTTAGCTGATGACTGGGGCAATTGATTCAGGGAGAGTACTGAACTTCACTTGTGAAAATGGCTATTAATTCGCAGGTACTCACTAATTCCTGCTGTTTCAGTACTCATTTCAACAGTCTTATAATTCAGCTGGAGTGTGGTTAAAAAGAGGAGAAAGACAGGATAAAGGGATAGAAGGGTCAGAGGATGAGGTGGATTCAGGGAACTAAGGACAGACAACAAAAGGAGAATGGGAGGAAGAATATAAACATGTACAATATAGGCACCAAATAAACAGGGGAAGAACATGGTGGAGAAATGCAAGCACCTTGAGAATTAAGTGCCTGAGTTGTTAAGAGGCCCTATTGTTGTTTGTGCGCATTGTAATGTTGCATATTGTCTCATGAAGTGGTCTAGAGACTTGCATTGTTGAACAATGACTGTTTATCAATAACACACAACGATATACTTGTATATAGAATTCAGCTCTGACTAGGTGCTGACTAGGTGGAGGCTTTAGAGAGGGTGCAGAAGAGATTTACCAGGATGTTGCCTGATAGGGCATTAGCTATGAGGAGAGGTTGAATAAACTCGGTTTGTTCTCACTGGAACAACGGAGGTTCAGGGGCGATCTGATAGAGTTCTACAAAATTATGAGGGGCATAGACAGAGTGGATAGTCAGAGACTTTTTCCTAGGGTAGAGGGGTCAATTACTAGGGGGCATAGGTTTAAGGTGCGAGGGGCAAGGTTTAGAGGAGATGTACGAGGCAAGTTTTTTTTACACAGAGGGTAGTGGGTGCCTGGAACTCGCTGCCGGAGGAGGTGGTGGAAGCAAGGCCGATAGTGACGTTTAAGGGGCATCTTGACAAATACATGAATAGGATGGGAATAGAGGGGTACGGACCCCGGAAGTGTCAAAGATTTTAGTTTAGACAGGCAGCATGGTCGCCGAAGGGCCTGTTCCTGTGCTGTACTTTTCTTTGTTCTTTGTTCATGTCAACTTTTACCTGACACACAGCTATACTCTACTACTCCCATGTGACTGTCTACATCATAATGTAGGCGGTACTGTTTCCCCAAACCCACATTAACCTTTACAGTCCTGAAAACCCGAATACTACACTTCCCCCAAGTCTTTACGCAGATGTATTTAGAAGTTATCAGAAGATTAATTTATTCCTCGTCTGGTAATTATGCCGTCGGCTACTGAATGTACAAGTGTATTCACTTGTTTAACCTGTTTTATTATTCAAGCCTGATTCTATCATAAACAGTAAAAATCTTCTTCTCCACAATAATCTATCTTGTGTCTAGCCTGGCCCTTAAATCTGTCTTAATTGGTCAGGCTTTGATGATGTTTTTCAAACTGAGGTTGCAATAATCATTTTGTTTTCATCCTGTGCTCATCAGGATTTGGAACGCTTCCATCCCGGTTATGGAGATGTTTTAATTTTCTGCAATTATCCAGAAAATCTTTTGAATTAATCATTTTGACTAGCTAGTTGCTTTCCTAATCTTGGCGAATTGAATTGAGCCCGTTTTCTGCTCTGACTTCTTTTTTTCCCATTTGCGTGTGGTCGCGCCACATATTATGTCGCTGACTCTGGATGTGGTCTGCAGCGTTCTTCAAGCCATGTTTCCTAAAACAATTGGTCTGCCAATGCTGGCTTATTATTGCACCAAATTTAAAAGCTTATTTCACACAGGTTTTTGGGAGTTTGCTCAATCTTTTGTGATCTGACTAGGTCCTTTGATTCTGTTTTTGATCAGGGCTCACAATAGACATTCAATAGACAGAGACTAGGGTCCTGAAAATTAATGAAGGAAACTACAATGGTATGAGGTGGAAGTTGGCTATGATAGATTGGGAAAATTTACTTAAGGGGATGACAGTGGTAGGCAATGGCAGACATTCAAGGAGCGCATGGGGGAAACTACAATTGTTTAATCTTGTCTGGCACAAAAGTAAAATGGGAAAGGTGGCCAAACCACGGCTTTCAAGGGAAATTAGGGATAGTATTTGATCCAAGGAAGTATACAAATTGGCCAAGAAAACAACGGATTGCAGACTCCGCCGGCAGGATGCTCCGTTTTGCCGGCAGCCCGGGGGTTTCCCGATGTTGTGGGGCAGCCCCACAATGGGAAACCCCATTGACTAGCTGGCATTGACTTCTTGGCCAATTAGTATGCTTCCTTGGATCGAATACTATCTCGAATTTCCCTTGTAAGCCGTGGATTGGCCAGCCCAACAGGTCTGAGGATTGGGAGCAGTTTAGAATTCAGCAAAGAAATAGCAAGGGATTTATTAAGAAGGGAAAAACAGAGTATGAGAGTAAGCATGCAGGGAACATAAAGGGTGGGGTTCTCTCGAATCCCCGCGATGGTCCGACGCCGGAGTAAAAAGCGGCGCAAACCACTCCGGCTTCGGGCCGACGGGAAGTTGCGGAATCCTCCGCACTTCCGGGGGTTAGGCCGTCGCTGGAGGGGGTTGGCGCCACGGCAACCAGCGGCGAAGGGCCAGCGCGAGTTAGCGCATGCGCGGAACCGCCAGCGTGGTCCGACACATGCGCAGACCGGCCAACGTATTCTAGCACATGTGCAGGGGGGTGTCTCCTCTGTGCCGGCCATGATGGAGCTCTACAGAGGATGGCACGGAAGGAAGGAGTGCCCCCACGGCCCGCCCGCAGATACGTGGCCCCGATCGCGGGCCAGGCGAGACTGGAGGGCCCCCTCCGGGGCCAGATTCCCCCGCGCACCCCCCCCCCACCCGAGGACCGCACCAGCTGGCCTACCAGCCAGGTCCCGCCGTGTGGGACCACGTCCAATCCACGCCGTTGCCATTGGCCCCCAACCGGCGCGCATGATCCCTGCTCTGCCCGATAACCGGCGCCGGATTCACGCCGCCCCCCCAGGAATTCTCCGACCCGGCGGGGGTTCGGAGAATCCTGCTTAAAAAGGTTCTATGTGTATGTGAAGAGAAACAGGGAAATGCATAATAGGGTACAAAGAAATGGCTGAGCAACTAAACACATACTTTGGTTCTGTCTTCACAAATGAGAAAAAAAATCAGATACCAGAAATGTTGGGGAGTGCAGGGTTTAGTGAAAGGGAGGAACTGAAGGAAATCAATATTAGTAGAGAAATGGTGTTGGGGAAATTGATGGGATTGAAGACTGACAAATCCCCAAGGCCTGAAAATCTACATCCTAGAGTACTTAAGGAAGTGGCACCAGAAATAGAGGACAGATTGGTGGGCATATTCCAGGATTCTATAGGCTCTGCAATAGTTCCTGATGTTAGGAGAGTAGCTAATGTATCTCCACTATTTCAAAAGGGAGGTAGAGAGAAAACAGAGAATTCTCGACCAGGAAGCCTGACATCAGTAGTGGGGAAAATTCTAGGATCCATTATCAAAGATTTTATAGCAGAGCTCTTAGAAAATAGTGGCATAATCAGGCAAAGTCAGTATGGATTTATGAAGAGGAAATCATGTTTAACAAATCTACTGGAATTCTTCAAGAATGTAACTTATAGAGTTGATGAAGGGGAGCCAGTGAATGTGGTGTATTTGGACTTTTAGAAGGCTTTTGACAAAGTCCCGCATAAGAGATTGGGGTGTAAAATTAAAGCGCATGTAATTAGGGGTAATGTATTGAGATGGATAGAAAACTGGTTGGCAGACAGGAAAAAAAGGAATTAACTGGTCTTTTTCAAATTGACAGGGAGTGACTAGTGGGGTACCACAGGGATCGATGCTAGGACCCCATCTATTCATAAATATATTAATGATTTAAATGAGGGAACAAAATATCTCCAAATTTGTAGATGACACCGAGTTGTGTGGGAGGGTGAATTGTGAGGAGGATGCAGAGGTCCCTCAGTGTGATTTGGACAAGTTGAGTGAGTGGGCAAATGAATGGCAGATACAATATAATTTGGAGAAATCGAAGTTATCCATTTTGGGAGCAAAACAAAAAGGCAGACTATTATCTGAATGGCCACAAATTCGGAGAGAGGAATATGCAAAGAGACTTACGTATCCTCACACACTAGTCACTGAAGGTAAGCATGCAGATACAGCACGCGGTAAAGAAGACAAAAGGTATGCTAGCCTTCATTGTGAGTGGATTTGAGTACAGGATCAGGGATGTCTTGCTGCAATTATACAGGGCCTTGGTGAAGCCACAACGGGAATATTCGGTGCAGTTTTGGTCTCTTTATCTGAGGAAGGGCATTCTTGCTCTCGAGGGAGTGCAGTGAAGGGTTATCAGACTGATTCCTGGGATGACAAGACAGACGTATGAATAGGGGTTGAGTCAGTTAGAATTGTATTCGCAGCAGTTCAGAAGAATGAGGAGGGATCGAATAGAAACCTATAAAATTCTAACAGGACTAAACATGATAGATGCAAGAAGGACGTTTCTCAATGGTGGGGGTATCAAGGGGTCACAGTCTGAGGATATGGGCTAGACCATTTAGGACAGGGATGAGGAGAAATCTCTTCACCCAGAGAGTGGCAGGCCTGTGGAATTTGCTACCACAGGAAGTAGTTGAAGCCAAAACATTGCTTTCAAGAAGCAGTTAGTACGGTGATACAGTGGTTAGCACTGCAGTCTCACAACTGCAGGAACCCGGGTTCGATTCCGACCCTGGGTGATTGTCTGTGTGGAGTTTGCTTTCTCCTCTTGTCTGTGTGGGTTTCCTCCGTGTGCTCCAGTTTCCTCCCACAGTCCAAAGATGTGCAGGTTAGGTGAACTGGACTTATTTTTTCAGTCTTAGGAATTTTGTGGTCCTTCATCTGCTGCTACCATGTTGTAAAGTTTTATGTTGTCTCATGACAACACTGATTTCCTGTCACAGCTGTCTCCAATACCCTCCATCATCCCAGAGATATTGACCTCGGTTGGGCACTTGAGTGAAGAGGCTCCTGGGGCACTATTTGGTGCGCACATACACATACTCTGGTACATCAGGTTGAGGGAGGAACTCCCGAGGGAGCGGATGGTCGGAGTGCAAGATGACCCCAGGGATCACAGAGCCAGGGACTACATGAGGGGATGTCAGCAAGATCCAGCAGCTGCAGGTGCAGTTTGTGGCAGCACGGTAGCATTGTGGACAGCACAATTGCTTCACAGCTCCAGGGCCCCAGCTTCGATTCCCGGCTTGGGTCACTGCCTGTGTGGAGTCTGCATGTTCTCCCCGTGTGTGCGTGGGTTTCCTCCGGGTGCTCCGGTTTCCTCCCACAGTCCAAAGATTGTCCTTAGTGTCCAAAATTGCCCTTAGTGTTGGGTGGGGTTACTGGGTAATGGGGATAGGGTGGAGGTGTGGGCTTGGGTAGGGTGCTCTTTCTAAGAGCCAGTGCAGACTCGATGGGCCGAATGGCCTCCTGCACTGTAACTTCGATGATTCTAGGCGTCCAACCGTGTGCAGGAGCTGTGTGATGGTGCTGACTATGCGTGCCACCCAGGCCAACACCGCATGGGTGGAGTCTGCGGTGGAGGTCTTGGGGATGAAGGTTTCGGCCTTGGATCAACATGTCCAAGTCCTGGGGCACTCTGTGCAGGCGGTGGCCAATGCCCAGGACAGGGTTGCTCTCTCACAGGCAGCCATGTGCCTGAACCACCTGGACATTGCAGAGCTGCCTTCAGAGCGTGGCCCAGTCACAGCGGGCCATGGCTGAGAACGTCGGCGGCATTATACAGGTGCAGGCTGACATGGCACAGACACAGAGGAAGGTGGCCCAGTCCCAGAGAGAGGTGGCATAGCCGATGGCTGATGTAGCACATGATGCAGTGTCCATGCCCCTGGCCAGGCACCCGCCCAGTTGGTGGCCCTGGAGGCAATCAGAGCGTCCCGTGCGCTTTGGCCCAGGTGCACACATTGTGCAGCCTCCCATACCTGCCCAGGCCCCATGTCCTGTTCATTCTCCCCCTCCCCAGCATCCTCCTTGTTGGATGAGGACTGGAGTGCATCCTCCTCTTCCAGCACGTCGCCCTCTGCTGCGCAATGTTGTGAAGGAAGCAGCAGGCCACCGTGATGTAGGTGACCCTCCCAGCGCTGTATAGAGGGCTCCAATGCAGCCACCATTGCTGTAGCTACTTCTTTTAGAACCCTAGGATGCAAGCCATCAGGACCAAGGGACTTATCTGCCTTTAGCCCCATTAGTTTATCTAATACTACTTCTCTGGTGATGGTGATGGTATTCGATTCCTCCCCTGTATTCTTTAGTACTAATGAGATGTTCAAGGTATCTCCCACCGTAAAGACTGATGCAAATTATCTGTTTAACCCCTTTGCTATTTCCTTGTTCCCAATAACTATCTCCCCAGATTCATTTTCTAAGGGATTTATGTTCACTTTATCTTGCGTCTCCCTTTTTATATATTTGAAGAAGCTCTTGTCAGTTTGTACCTTGCCAGTTTTCCCTCATAGTTTATTTTCTCCCTTTGTTATCTTTTTAGACCTCCTTTGCTGGATTCTGAATTTATCCCAGTTTTTGGGCTATCACTGACTTTTGTCTCCTTATATGCTTTTTCTTTCAACTTATTATGCTCCTTAACTTCCATGTTTAGACCATAAGACATAGGAGCAGAATTACACCATTCAGCCCATCGGGCCTGCTCCACCATTCAATCATCGCTGATATGTTTCTCATCCCCATTTTCCTCCCTTCTCTGCATAACCCCTGATCCCCTTATTAATCAAGAACCCAGCTATCTCTGTCTTAAAGACAATCAGTGACTTGGCCTCCGCAGCCTTCTGCAACAATGAGTTCCACAGATTCACCATCGTCTGGCTGAAGAAATTCCTCTTCATCTTTGTTTTAAAGGATCGTCCCTTCAGTCTGAGGCTGTGCCCTCGGGTTCTAGTTTTTCCTACCAGTGGAAATATCCTCTCCACGTCCATTCTATCTAGCCCTCTCAGAATTCTGTAAGTTTCAATGAGATCCCCCCTCATCCTTCTAAACTCCATCAGATACAGACCCAGAGTCTTCAACTGCCCCTCATATGACAAGTCCTTCATTCCAGGGATCATTTTTGTGAACCTCCTCTGGACCCTCTCCAAGGCCAGCACATCCTTCCTTAGATACAGGGCCCAAAACTGTTCATAATAGGAATAGTTGGTTTAGAATGTCTTAGGATCTTTCCTCCTTATTGGGATATATTTTTGCTGAGAGTCACAAATTACCTCCTTAAATGTCTGCCACTGGATGTTTATGGTCTATCCTGTTAATTTATCCGCCCAGACCACTTTAGCTAAATCTATTCTCATTTCATTGTAATTCCCTTTATTTACGTTAAACACAGTTGTTTCCAATCCAAGTTTCTCACTCTCATACTCAATATTAAATGTTATCCATGTTATAATCACTACTTCCTTGGGGATCTTTGACTCTGTCATTTATTAAACCTGCCTCATTATCCATTACCAGATCGAAGATAGCCTACTCCCTGGTTGTCTCCATGACATATTGCGCTAGAAAACTATCCCTAATGCACTCTATGAATTCACTGATTGCCGGATACAAAAATAGTACAGATACCTTTAGAAGGACTCAGTACAAAGGCAAGATTAAAAGCAGGCAGGAAAAGATGAAAGCTGTTTAGCAGATCTAACTGTTACAGCGGAGGACAAAATTGGAACAGCAATAATAGGCACATTCCTTGGGCAACCGTTAATCAGTCTCACAGGTGTGACTTGAACTGCCCAAAGCAGAGAGACAGGGTCCTCAAAATGACACGTGACAAAATGGATTTTGAGAATGAGGATTTTAAAAAATGAACCTGAACAATAAAACTGATCACATGAAGTCTTAGTCATGTGATGAATGTGTTAGTTATGCACTTCTTTAACTTTGCAGTACTCAATAATGCTTACACTTCAACCGTATGTGTGGCAGATTTGTTTAAATGTTAAACTGATTCACTAAATAATTAGTATCAATTGTGATCAATGCAGGAAATTTTATATAGTTTGCATTATTTATATATAAATATATATATGTATGTTGCAGTATAAGTTAATGTTTCCAGGCTCTCTGGCTACAGAAGATGCAATGAAGGTGTTGTAAAAGTGAGATTATCATTCATTCCAACCATGTATGTATTTGAAAAGAGAGGCTAAATGATTTTTTTTTTGATTGCTGAAGAGTCCCTGGGGAGTAGATCATTTGAGAAATTGTGTTTAGATTTATGTAAGCAGGGCTGGAGATCTGGGTGGGATAAAGATGATGTAATTAATGGAAGAAGCCAGATCAGTAGCAGGCAGTTTAGTTTTTAATTTTGCTCGGAGCTTTGAACTGAACAGCAGCTTTTGCCATAGGCTGACAGGTTAAGCTGTAGTCTGGCACAGACACAAAGATCTGCAGGCTGCTTCCTGAGAGGATCGCTCTCTCTCTAAGCAGTCTTCCCAAGAAATGTCTATCTAGAGGACAGCAAGTATTGCTGTGTTTGCTAACTGTGACTTTTGAAATGTGATGGATTTTACTCGATTGGAGATAGGGAAGGTATCATTTAGAAGCTGAAGTGTTTCCGTTTATTGTTAAGAATTGTTTAACTGTTAATTGTAAGCTATTTTTTCTGATCTTAATGTAGTTTAATCCTGTGTCAGTAATAAAGTGTATTTTAAGTATCCTTTCCTCACAGTTTTACAACTTTAAAAAAATGTTTGCGGTTCTTGTCCAGTATCCTAACGTATGTTGGGGTCTGGTCCAGAATCTGAACACAATGCAAGATTAAGGAATATAAAAGTATTACTTGATTTAGGTTTTACGATGACAACACATTGAGGTCACCGGGGAGAGGTGTAATTACATACATGGATCCTGTAGCTTGATGTAATAATAATATTTATTGCCACAAGTAGGCTTACATTAACGCTGAAATGAAGTTACTGTGAAAAGCCCGTAGTTGCCACATTCCGCCGCCTTTTCGGGTACACAGAGGGAGAATTTAGAATGTCCAAATTACCTAACAGCACGTCTTTTGGGACTTGTGGGAGGAAACCGGAGCGTCGGAGGAAACCCACGCAGACAGAGGGAGAACGTGGAGTCTCCGCACAGACAGTGACCCAAGCCGGGAATCGAATCTAGGACACTGGTGCTGTGAAGCAACAGTGCTAACCACTGTGCTACCATGCCACCGTATGTTGAATGGCGTTTAAATGGAGACAATTTAAGGTGTTGACAGACAATCTATGTCTTTTCCTCTGAAATCAACAGCTATTTGGTTTACACTGAAGATGCTAACTGCAGTATTTAGCTGGTCAGATAGATAGGGCACACATTTGCAGAATGGTTGAAGAGAGAGTTCGCTTCTTGTTGCTACACACTCAGTCTGACTCTGACCCTGGAAAAGCAGGGGGGGTTTAAAACACAAAGGGTTAGCCCGCTATTACATGATTTCCATTCTCAAACTAGTCAATTTTTAATATGGACATAAAAAGCGGGGGACCCTCACTCCAGGCCCATTGTTTACAATGGTTAAGTTAAATGGTCAGTGGTACCCTCTTCAGCTGAGGTCCATTCTCCAAGGGATTGAGTTTAATGACTTGGTCTGCACCCACCTGAATAAACAGATAATGTTATACAAGTGTTTTGTGATGATGATCCTGAGTGTCACAACACTCTCGGCTAGTGCTGGGCAATTCCACCCCCAGGAGAATAAAATTAGATTTTATTTAAAATATCTGAGGCCCTTGGCTGAGCCCAATAAGTTGCAGTCACAAGGTATGTAACTTTAATACAAGTAATCTTTGATTTTGTACAGCATTATAGTTAAACGGTCAGAAAATGTAACTGACTTTCTAATACCGCTTTCCCAACCCCCTGTCCTAACTACCCCCACTCTCTATACATACACAGACACACACACACACAAACAAAACAGAGAGGAAAGGGGAGTGGAACGATAAAGAAATATGAATACAATAAAAGGATCAAGATCTTTGATGCACTGGGATGATTTCTGTTAGTGTCTCTCCAAAGTTAACCCTTCGTTTTGATTCTTGTTCCTTCCAGGCTTGAGATGGTTTTGTCTGGCAAGGTTGTATATCTTCTCTGCGGACTCAGCATCGTTTCAAGTTCACAGCAAAGGATGTGCTGGGAACTCACTGCTTTCAGAACAATAAAGCAGTTTTTTCACTTCAGTAAGCAGGAGAGAAAGAGCGTTCTTTTCAGTTTCAAAGTCTAAACACTTCTGCCCAGTTCTCTCAGAAAGCATCACGCAGAAACCAATCACTGACCATTGTCAGGCAGAACACAGTCCCCGGGCCAACCCACTGGTTGCCAGCCAATCAATCGATTTGACTCCCTCCAAATCTTGTTAAAATCCACTCAGTGCTGAGGTGTCTGACTTCTCCTTTGAAAAACAAAACCTGGGAACACAATGTACTGACAAGCAGGCTGCTTCCACTTTGAGTCTTATGCTGAAAAGCACATTCTGATTATGGGACCACGGACCAAAGTAATAAAATAACATGAAACAAATGGGAACAAAAGAAATAAACAGGAAAGAATCATGAGGAACACAATTCAGTAAAATGAAAGGCTGGATAGTGGTAATGTGACTGAACATGACAGACCAGAGTTAAAACCTCCTACATCCCAGGAAGTCAGAATTATTGTACATTAAATGGGAAATATGCAAACATATATACCAACAGGACAGATTTTACCATCCAATTAATGCTTTGTTCTAAACTCAGTTTTTTTTTTTTTACAGATGTTGTAGGCTCCAGTCGTGACACACAATTTACTTCCTATCGTGAATCAGATCAGCACTCAAATAAATGAAAGGTTTGTTACAGGTATCGTTGGGTATAGATCCCACAATCAAGTTCCTCACAAGTGATTAGTCTTGGGTTGCTGGGAGGGTAGAATTGAGGTTTAGTGTGCCTAATTCAGGCAAACACATTGTCGTGTTGGGTGTTCTGGTTCACAAACAAGCCAACAATGCTGGAAGTGGTGTAATGCTATTTTATTAACTGTTCAACTATGCTAACATACTGTAAACGTGGGTATAAGCAATACCAGCTTAACTATGGACCCTTTCCTATCACTAGCTACGGTGAGGCACTCAGCACATGGTGAATGTCTGTGATGCAGGCTGTGAGCTCTGTGCTCTGAGCTGGCTGCTGCTAGAAAAGAGCGGGAACTCTCCTGTCCCCTGTCTTTATAGTGCTTGTGCTCTCACTGGTGATTGGCTGCGGTGTTATGTATGCTGGTTGGTCCTACTGCATGTCCATCAGTGTGTGTATGTGATTGCGCCATAATGTACTGATGTATATTATGACACACATGGTTGCTGCAATGTCCTCAATCCCTAAACCACGAGTTCCTCTTTTACCACCATACCTACCGAACACATCAGCCCCTTTCCCAGATCAACATGTCTTTTTCAAACCGGTCAACACATATATCAATTAACAGGGCCCCTGGTCAAAGTTACTTCCCAAACTTGCCAATCTTGCCAATAATATTACTTTCAAGCATAAATCTATTTCTACCATTAGTTTAATTCTATTTCAGTGTGTGAAAATGCACATTGCATCTTTCTACCATGCTTCCTCTTGGTGGCAGAATGTGATATACTTGCCTAAATATGTGATCCTCCATAGTGCTATCTGAATATCCAGATTCATGATGTGGCTCGATGCTGTGCATCTAGAAAAGCTTTATAGGACTGGGACATCCTCATATTGAGACAAACCTGACCTGCACCTTTTATTCCTTCTCCTCGTCCTCTGTCCTTTTCCATGAGTTCCAAAGCTTGCTCCTCATAGAAGAACAAAGGCAGGGCGACTGTCAAACCATATTTATTTTCAGTTGCTTCTCACTTAAAGAGGAATGCAGTACTGTACGTGCGCTGTAGTTGCCATGAGATACTATCTATCACAGATACCAGCAAGAATTACACTGAGGGTGAAGACAGATGCCTGAAAATGCACAGCATTTGAGGCTTTCAGTGAACTACATGTCAGGTTGTAAGTGAAAGCACACTTACAGGTGAAGGATAGAAGTGTAAAAGCTCTAGAAGCTTCAGGATATCAATACTAAAGTCTTCAAGTCCTTCAGAGCAGTGAGGGGAAGGTGGTTATAGATGGTTAAATTTGCCGAGTACAGTACCGTTTGGATGGGATATCTCAGTTTTACCCACCTGACGTGGTAATGTCATTAAAATTCTTGCAGCACCATTAGGGGATAGTACAGACGGTATATTCTGCTTGGTCCATTTCCTGTTATCATGCCTACACTGCTTTTACTGACCAAATACTGTTTCCCAAAAGAGCCTCCTAACTCATCCAAATTGCATTAGACACGACTTCACTGGAAGCTTCAATAATCCTGCATCTAACCATTGAGACATCTTTTGGTGCTTCCAAAAGCCAATTGCCTTTAAAAATGATGCTTGGACCCTTGTAATTTTAAATCCTGGAACTGCAGTCATTTATCCACCTTTCCTGGCCATTGGGACACTTCCAATTGCAGCTCAGCAACATTGTTGCTGAGAAAGAAAGCCGATTTTGGAAAATTACCAAGTGGGCAGAAAACCTGCCTCAGCACACTTCCATTTACAACAGCATTGGATACAAAAATATAGCCACCCGTTTCCTTCAGTGATTCTTCCTCTTCTAACCACACAGTTACCTTCAATATAACTTACATTACTTTATCACAGACACTGCCTATTTCCACCAGTTGCTGAGCGACTCACTCCCAGGATGTGGCACTGAAGCAGGCTGTGGGCCACAGAGGGGAAGGCGGGAGTGAACAAAGAACAAAGAAAATTGCAGCACAGGAACAGGCCCCTCGGCCCTCCCAGCCTGCGCCGATCCAGATCCTTTATCTAAACCTGTTGCCTATTTTCCAAGGATCTACTTCCCTCTGTTCCCCGCCCATTCATATATCTGTCTAGATACATCTTAAATTATGCCATCGTGCCCGCCTCTACCACCTCCGCTGGCAATGCGTTCCAGGTACCCACCACCCTCTGCGTAAAAAACTTTCCACGCACATCTCCCTTAAACTTTCCCCCTCTCACCTTCAAATCGTGACCCCTTGTAATTGACATCACCACTCTTGGAAAAAGCTTGTTTCTATCCATCCTGTCCATACCTATCATAATTTTGTAGACCTCAATCAGGTCCCCCCTCAACCTCCACCTTTCCAAAGAAAACAATCCTAATCTATTCAACGTCCCTCCATACCAGGCAACATCCTGGTGAACCTCCTCTGCACCCTCTCTAAAGCATCCACATCCTTCTGGTAATGTGGCGACCAGAACTGCACGCAGTATTCCAAATGTGGCCTAACCAAAGTCCTATACAACTGTAACATGACCTGCCGACTCTTGTACTCAATACCCCGTCCGATGAAGGCAAGCATGCTGTATGCCTTCTTGACCACTCTATCGACCTGCGTTGCCACCTTCAGGGTACAATGGACCTGAACTCCCAGATCTCTCTGTACATCAATTTTCCCCAGGACTCTTCCATTGACCGTATAGTCCGCTCTTGAATTGGATCTTCCAAAATGCATCACCTCGCATTTGCCTGGATTGAACTCCATCTGCCATTTCTCTGCCCAACTCTCCAATGTATCTATATTTTGCTGTATTCTCTGACAGTCCCCCTCGCTATCTGCAACTCCACTAATCTTAATATCATCTGCAAACTTGCTAATCAGACCACCTATACCTTTGTCCAGATCATTTATGTATATCACAAACAACAGTGGTCCGAGCACGGATCCCTGTAGAACACCACCAGTCACCCTTCTCCATTTTGAGACATTCCCTTCCACCACTACTCTCTGTCTCCTGTTGCCCAGCCAGTTCTTTATCCATCTAGCTAGTACACCCTGAACCCCATGCATCTTCACTTTTTCCATCAACCTACCATGGAAAACTTTATCAAACGCCTTACTGAAGTCCATGTATATGACATCTACAGCCCTTCCCTCATCAATTAACTTTGTCACTTCCTCAACGAATTCTATTAGGTTTGTAAGACATGACCTTCCCTGCACAAAAACATGCTGCCTATCACTGATAAGTCCATTTTCTTCCAAATGTGAATAGATCCTATCCCTCAGTATCTTCTCCAACAGTTTGCCTACCAGTTTGCATACATAAGATCTAGTCGACTTAAAACTGATGAAGCTTTGGAGGAATATCGGGAAAGAAGGACAAATCTCAAACGCGCACTAAAGAGGGCTCAAAAGGGTCATGAAATATCTTTGGCTAACAGGGTTAAGGAAAATCCCAAAGCCTTTTATTAGTACATAAGGAGCAAGAGGGTAAATAAAGAAAGGATTGGCCCACTCAAAGACCAAAGAGGGAATTTATGCGTGGACTCGGAGGAAATGGGTGAGATTCTTAATGAGTACTTTGCATCGGTATTCACCAAGGAGAGGGACATGACGGATGTTGAGGATAGGGATGGATGTTTAAATACTCTAGGTCAAGTCAGCATAAGGAAGGGGGAAGTTTTGGGTCTTCTAAAAGGCCTTAAGGTGGACAAGTCCCCAGGTCCGGATGGGATCTATCCCAGGTTACTGAGGGAAGCGAGGGACGAAATACCTGGGGCCTTAACAAATATCTTTGCAGCATCCTTGAGCACGGGTGAGGTCCCGGAGGACTGGAGAATTGCTAATGTTGTCCCTTTGTTTAAGAAGGGTAGCAGAGATAATCCAGGGAATTATAGACCTGTGAGCTTGATGTCAGTGGTAGGCAAACTGTTGGAGAAGATACTGAGGGATAGGATCTATTCACATTTGGAAGAAAATAGACTTATCAGTGATAAGCAGCATGGTTTTGTGCAGGGAAGGTCATGTCTTACAAACCTAATAGAATTCTTTGAGGAAGTGACAAAGTTAATTGATGAGGGAAGGGCTGTAGATGTCATATACATGGACTTCAGTAAGGCGTTTGATAAAGTTTCCCATGGCAGGTTGATGGAAAAAGTGAAGTCGTATGGGGTTCAGGGTGTACTAGCTAGATGGATAAAGGACTGGCTGGGCAACAGGAGACAGAGAGTAGTGGTGGAAGGGAGTGTCTCAAAATGGAGAAAGGTGACTGGTTGTGTTCCACAGGGATACGTTCTTGGACCACTGTTGTTTGTGATATACATAAATGATCTGGGCGAAGGTATAGGTGGTCTGATTAGCAAGTTTGCAGATGATACTAAGATTGGTGGAGTTGCAGATAGCGAGGAGGACTGTCAGAGAATACAGCAAAATATAGATAGATTGGAGAGTTAGGCAGAGAAATGGCAGATGGAGTTCAATCCAGACAAATGCAAGGTTTTGGAAGATCTAATTCAAGAGCGGACTATACGGTCAATGGAAGAGTCCTGGGGAAAATTGATGCACAGAGAGATCTGGGAGTTCAGATCCATTGTACCCTGAAGGTGGCAACGCAGGTTGATAGAGTGGTCAAGAAGGCATACAGCATGCTTGCCTTCATCGGACAGGGTATTGAGTACAAGACTCGGCAGGTCGTGTTACAGTTGTATAGGACTTTGGTTAGGCCACATTTGGAAAACTGCGTGCAGTTCTGGTCGCCACATTACCAGAAGGATGTGGATGCTTTAGAGAGGATGCGAGGAGGTTCACCAGGATATTGCCTGGTATGGAGGGTGCTAGCTATGAAGAAAGGTTGAGTAGATTAGGATTGTTTTCGTTGGAAAGACGGAGGTTGAGGGGGGGGACCTGATTGAGGTCTACAAAATTATGAGAGGTATGGACAGGGTGGATAGCAACAAGCTTTTTCCAAGAGTGGGGGTGTCAATTACAAGCGGTCATGATTTCAAGGTGAGCAGGGGAAGGTTTAAGGGAGATGTGCATGGAAAGTTTTTTACGCAGAGGGTGGTGGGTGCCTGGAACGCTTTGCCAGCGGAGGTGGTAGAGGCGGGCATGATAGAATCATTTAAGATGCATCGAGACAGATATATGAACGGGCGGGGAACAGAGGGAAGTAGATCCTTGGAAAATAGAAGACAGGTTTGGATAAAGGATCTGGATCGGCGCAGGCTGGGAGGGCCGAAGGGACTGTTCCTGTGCTGTAATTTTCTTTGTTAATTGTTCTTTGTACCACTGATGTCAAGCTCACAGGTGTATAATTCCCTGGATTATCTCTGCTACCCTTCTTAAACAAAGGGACAACATTAGCAATTCTCCAGTGCTCCGGGACCTCACCCGTGCTCAAGGATGCTGCAAAGATATCTGTTAAGGCCCCAGCTATTTCGTCCCTCGCTTCCCTCAGTAATCTGGGCTAGATCCCATCAGGACCTGGGGACCTGACCACCTTAATGCCTTTTAGAATATCCAAAACTTCCCCCTTCCTTATGCCGACTTCACCTCGAGTATTTAAACATCCATCCCTAACCTCAACATCCGTCATGTCCCTCCTCCTTGGTGAATACCGATGCAAAGTACTCATTAAAAATCTCACCCATTTCCTCTGACTCCACGCATAAATTCCCTCTTTTGTCTTTGAGTGGGCCAATCCTTTACCCTCTTGCTCCTTATATACAAATAAAAGGCTTTGGGATTTTCCTTAACCCTGTTAGCCAAAGATATTTCATGACCATACTTGGAACTATGATGCTGTTGCCATTACAGAGACCTGGTTGAGGGAAGGGCAGGATTGGCAGCTAAACGTTCCAGGATTTAGATGTTTCAGGCGGGACAGAGGGGGATGTAAAAAGGCTGGCGGAGTTGCGCTACTGGTTAGGGAGAATATCACAGCTGTGCTACGGGAGGACACCTCAGAGGGCAGTGAGGCTATATGGGTAGAGATCAGGAATAAGAAGGGTGCAGTCACAATGTTGGGGGTTTACTACAGGCCTCCCAACAGCCAGTGGGAGATAGAGGAGCAGATAGGTAGCAGATTTTGGAAAAGATTTTAAAAAGCAGGGTTGTGGTGAGGGAGACTTCAACTTCCCCAATATTGACTGGGACTCACTTAGTGCCGGGGGCTTAGACGGGGCAGAGTTTGTAAGGAGCATCCAGGAGGGCTTCGTAAAACAATATGTAGACAGTCCCAACTAGGGAAGGGGCGGTACTGGACCTGGTATTGGGGAATGAGCCCGGCCAGATGGTAGAAGTTTCAGTAGGGGAGCATTTCGGGAACAGTGACCACAATTCAGTAAGTTTTCAAGTGCTGGTGGACAAGGATAAGAGTGGTCCTAGGATAAATGTGCTAAATTGGGGGAAGGCTAATTATAACATATTAGGCGGGAACTGAAGAACCTAGATTGGGGGCCGATGTTTGAGGGCAAATCAACATCTGACATGTGGGAGGCTTTCAAGTGTCAGTTGAAAGGAATTCAGGACCGGCATGTTCCTGTGAAGAAGAAGGATAAATACGGCAATTTTTGGGAACCTTGGATAACGAGAGATATTGTAGGCCTCGTCAAAAAGAAAAAGGAGGCATTTGTCAGGGCTAAGAGGCTGGGAACAGGCGAAGCCTGTGTGGAATATAAGGAAAGTAGGAAGGAACTTAAGCAAGGAGTCAGGAAGGCCAGAAGGGGTCATGAAAAGTCATTGGCAAATAGGGTTAAGGAAAATCCCAAGGCTTTTTACGCATACATAAAAAGCAAGAGGATGGCCAGGGAAAGGGTTGGCCCACTGAAGGATAGGCAAGGGAATCTATGTGTGGAGTCCGAGGAAATGGGCGAGGTACTAAATGAATACTTTGCATCAGTATTCACCAAAGAGAAGGAATTGGTAGATGTTGAGTCTGGAGAAGGGTGTGTAGATAGCCTGCGTCACATTGAGGTCCAAAAAGACGAGGTGCTGGGCGTCTTAAAAAATATTAAGGTAAATAAGTCCCCAGGGCCTGATGGGATCGACCCCAGAATACTGAAGGAGGCTGGAGAGGAAATTGCTGAGACCTTGACAGAAATCTTTGGATCCTCACTGTCTTCAGGTGATGTCCCGGAGGACTGGAGAATAGCCAATGTTGTTCCTCTGTTTAAGAAGGGTAGCAAGGATAATCCAGGGAACTACAGGCCGGTGAGCCTTACTTCAGTGGTAGGGAAATTACTGGAGAGAATTCTTCGAGACAGGATCTACTCCCATTTGGAAGCAAATGGACATATTAGTGAGAGGCAGCATGGTTTTGTGAAGGGGAGGTCGTGTCTCACTAACTTGAATGAGTTTTTTGAGGAGGTCACTAAGATGATTGATGGAGGTAGGGCAGTGGTTGTTGTCTATTTGGACTTCAGTAAGGCCTTTGACAAGGTCCCTCATGGTAGACTAGTACAAAAGGTGAAGTCACACGGGATCAGGGGTGAGCTGGCAAGGTGGATACAGAACTGGCTAGGTCATAGAAGGCAGAGAGTAGCAATGGAAGGATGCTTTTCTAATTGGAGGGCTGTGACCAGTGGTGTTCCACAGGGATCAGTGCTGGGACCTTTGCTGTTTGTAGTATATATAAATGATTTGGAGGAAAATGTAACCGGTCTGATTAGTAAGTTTGCAGACGACACAAAGGTTGGTGGAATTGCGGATAGCGATGAGGACTGTCAGAGGATACAGCAGGATTTAGATTGTTTGGAAATTTGGGCGGAGAGATGGCAGATGGAGTTTAATCTGGACAAATGTGAGGTAATGCATTTTGGACGGTCTAATGCAGGTAGGGAATATACAGTGAATGGTAGAATCCTCAAGAGTATTGAAAGTCAGAGAGATCTAGGAGCCACAGGTCACTGAAAGGGGCAACACAGGTGGAGAAGGCCTTCATTGGCCGGGGCATTGAGTATAAGAATTGGCAAGTCATGTTGCAGCTGTATAGAACCTTAGTTAGGCCACACTTGGAGTATAGTGTTCAATTCTGGTCGCCACACTACCAGAAGGATGTGGAGGCTTTAGAGAGGGTGCAGAAGAGATTTACCAGAATGTTGCCTGGTATGGAGGGCATTAGATATGAGGAGCGGTTAAATAAACTTGGTTTGTTCTCACTGGAACGAAGGAGGTTGAGGGGCGACCTGATAGAGGTCTACAAAATTATGAGGGGCATAGACAGAGTAGATAGTCAGAGGCTTTTCCCCGGGGTAGAGGGGTCAATTACTAGGGGACATAGGTTTAAGGTGAGAGGAGCAAGGTTTAGAGTAGATGTACGAGGCAAGCTTTTTTACACAGAGGGTAGTGGGTGCCTGGAACTCGCTACCGGAGGAGGTGGTGGAAGCAGGGACGATAGTGACATTTAAGGGGCATCTTGACAAATACATGAATAGGATGGGAATAGAGGGATACGGACCCAGGAAGTGTAGAAGATTGTAGTTTAGTCGGGCAGCATGGTCGGCACGGGCTTGGAGGGCCGAAGGGCCTGTTCCTGTGCTGTACATTTCTTTGTTCTTGTTCTTTGACCCCTTTTAACCCTCTTTATTGTGCGTTTGGAGATTTGTCCTACTTTCCCGATATTCCTTCAAAGCTTCATCAGTTTTAAGTCGCCTAGATCTTATGTATGCTTCCTTTTTCATCTTAGCTAACCTCACAATTCCACCCGTCATCCATGGTTCCCTAATCTTGCCATTTCTATCCCTCATTTTCACAGGGACATGTCTGTCATGCACTCTAATCAACCTTTCCTTAAAAGACTCCCACATTTCAAATGTGGATTTACCCTTGAACAGCTGCTCCCAATCCACATTCCCTAGCCCCTGCCGAATTTTGTATCACTTGGCCTTTCCCCAATTTCACACTCTTCCTTTAGGACCACTCTCGTCTTTGTCCATGAGTATTCTAAAACTTACAGAATTGTGATCGCTATTCCCAAAGTAATCACCGACTGAAACTTCAACCACCTGGCCGGGATCACTCCCCAATACCAGGTCCAGTATGGCCCCTTCCCGAGTTGGACTATTTACATACTGGTCTAAAAACCTCTCCTGGATGCTCCTTACAAATTCTGCTCCATCAACACCTCCAACACTACATGTGTCCCATTCAATGTTGGGGAAGTTAAAATCTGCCATCACGACCACCCTATTGCTCCTAAATTTTTTTATAATCTGTCTACATATTTGTACCTCTACTTCACGCTCGCTTTTGGGAGGCCTGTAGTAAAGTCCCAACAATGTTACTGCACCCTTCCTATTTCTTAGCTCTACCCATATTGCCTCAGTGCTCAAATCCTCCATAGTGCCCTCCTTAATCACAGCTGTGATATCATCTCTGACCAGTAATGCAACTCCTCCACCCCTTTTACCTCCCTCTCTATACCACCTGAAGAATCTATACCCTGGGATATTTAGTTGCCAATCTTGCCCTTCCCTCAACCAAGTCTCAGTAATACCAATAACATCATATTCCAAAGTACTAATCCAAGCCCTAAGTTCATCTGCCTTACTTGCTACACTTCTCGCATTAAAACAAATGCACCTCAGACCACCTGTCCCCTTTGTGTTCATCATCTCTTCCCTGTCTACTCTTCCCCTTCGTCACAATGAGTTTATTATCTAGTACCTTACTGGCTTTAGTTGCTGCCTCTTTACTGACCTCTAACTTCCTAATCTGGTTCCCATCCCCCTGCCACATTAGTTTAAAACCTCCCCAACAGTGTTAGCAAAAGCACCCCCAAGGACATTGGTTCCAGTCCTGCCCAGGTGTAGACCATCCGATTTGTAATGGTCCCACCGCCCCCAGAACCGGTTCCAATGTCCCAAAAATCTGAACCCCCTCCCTCCTGCACCATCTCTCAAGCCACGTATTCTTTCTGACTATTCTTGAATTTCTACTCTGACTGTCTCGTGGCACTGGTAGCAATCCTGAGATTACTACCTTTGATGTCCTACTTTTTAACTTATCTCCTACCTCCCTAAATTCCGATTGTAGGACCTCATCCCATTTTTTACCTCTATCATCGGTGCCTATATGCACCACGACAGCTGGCTGTTCACCCTCCCCCTTCAGTATGTCCTGCAGCCGATCTGAGACATCCCTGACCCGTGCACCCAGGAGGCAACATACCATTCGTGAGTCTCGTTTTTGACCACAGAAACGTCTGTCTACTCCCCTTACGATTGAATCCCCTATGACTATAGCCCTGCCAGTCTTTTTCCCACCCTTCTGTGCAGCAGAGCCAGCCACGGTGCCATGAGCCTGGCTGCTACTGCCTTCCCCTGGTGAGTCATCTCCCCCAACAGTATCCAAAATGGAATACCTGTTTTGGAGGGAGATGACCGCAGGGGACACCTGGTAACAGGAACTTTGGGAAAAAATATTTGTTACCTTTCATTGGTGACCACTGACACACCTGACACCTGCCTGCTCATAGTTAGCCAATTTCATCAAATGGTACTGCAACAGACATTTGTCCTGATTTAGATATTCATTTGGTGTGACAAATGTTTTGGCATCGGCTTGGGCACCCATAAATAGGCCCACAAATTTAGCAGGGGGAACATGATCACTTTAAATCAGTGTCCTCAGTTCTGGACACTTCTGCCAATGGGAACGGTTTCTCTATATCTACTCTGTCAAGACTCCTCATGATTTTGTTTAGATTGGTTTGCTTTGCAGCCAGCCCACATCCAAAAAAACAGACATAATGGACATCAATTTATATCCCTGTCTCTCCCTGCAGCTCTTGAAAACGCATCTTGTGCAGTGTTAGAACTTCAGGCACTGTCATTCATTCATATCAGGACAAGCAAACAAATCTTGATTTCAAAAAATAAGCTACTGTTTACATATTTGCATCTGGGGAGTTACAGTCTTTTACAATTATTTGCTTCATCAATGACCTTCCTTCGATCACAAGATCAGAAGTGAGGATGTTCACTGATGATTGTATAATGTTCAGTACCATACACAATTCTTCAGATGCTGAAGCAGTTTGTGTACAGATAAAGATAGATCTGGGTAACATTCAGGAATGGGATGGTTAAGTGGCAAGTAACATTCATGACACACAATTGCCTGACTGTGACCTCCTCCATCTCTCATCAAGGGCCGGTTTAGATATAAGAGCTGGTTTAGCTCAGTGGGCTAGACAGCTGGTTTGTGATGCAGAACAATGCCAGCAGCAAGGGTTCAATTCCCGTACTAGCTTACCCGAACAGGTGCCGGAATGTGACGGCTAGGGGTTTTTCACAGTAACTTCATACTTGTGACAATAAAAGCTTATTATTATTAAGACAGAATTTAACCATCTCACCTTGATATTCCATGGCATTCCCATCTCCACCCACCAAGTTAAACATCCACCACCACCGATGCACAGTGGCAGCAGTGCATACTATATAAAAGATGCAATGCAGCAACTCACCAAAACTCCTTCAATAGCATCTTCAAATCCATGACCTCTACCACCTAGAAGGACAAGGTGCATGGGAACACCACCACCTGCAAGTTCCCATGGAAGTCACACCCTGTCTTGTCATGGAACTATATCACCGTTCCTTCACTGTTGCTGGATCAAAGTCCTAGAACTCCCTTCCTAATAACACAGTGTGTATATCTGCACCAGATGGACTGCAGCGATTCAAGAAGGTGGCTCACCACCACCTTCTCAATGGCAATTCGGGATGAGCCATGCTAGCATTGCCTACATCCCATGAAAAAATATTTTGATGTCCGTCTCCTTTAAGGGGCGACTGGCCATTGGCTTCACATGACCCAGAAAACCAATTGGGGACCAGGGTGGGGGTTCACCCTAGCAAGAGTGCGCTCTTGCCTCAATTGATTCCAGATGCTGACTGACAGCCACGAAGCTGTAAGACTCTGTAAGATAGTCCGTTGTAAACAAATGCTAGTTGTTTCATACCTAGCTGATGAGCCAAAGTTTACATTGGCGACAAGGATAAAGCAGAGGACCTGTGGTCCCAAGACGTTGAGAACAGAATCGGTTGAGGTCGAACACAGATTGCAAAACAGAAGCGTGCTGCAGGAAAAATGCCTCTATTCAGTCGATTAGATCCCTTTGATGCCCCCAATGAGGATTGAACACAGTATATAGAACATTTAGGTTATTATTTTATGACCAATGGAATAGAGGAGGAGGGGAATCATAGAATTCCTACAGTGGAGAAGGAAGCCAATCAGCCCATCAGGTCTGCATCGACCATCTGAAAGAGCACCCCACCGAGGCCCACGCCCCCAATATATCCCCGCAACCCACCTGGTCTTTTGGACATTTTTTGTTTATAAATCTTTTATTAAGGATTTTTATGTTTTCCAAAACAAAGACAATTGTGAACATACATTGAAATAACAGGGGGAAAAAATTATGTATACATCGGTTGTCTTTTGTGATTTACATCGATTGCGGCTTCCTGTTTTGGGTTCTCCAGTGAGTGTTTATTCCCAGCCAGGTCCACAAACTTCCTCCCCCACTCCTTTCTTCTCGATCCTCCCTCCTTTTAATCATCTGGTGTTCCCGGTTTCCTCTTCAGCTCCTATATCTTGCTCCTGTATGATTGGCGTGAGACCGTGTATTTTGTTATTTGCCGAACCTGGTTAGGCTCCATGTTCCCTCCCCTCTCTTCCCCACCACCCCTTACATTGAAATTCTTTGTTGTGTAGTAGCTTTCAGCTCCTTCTGGTTTACTGGCTGTTGGCTGCAAAAGGGTCTTAGAACAACTGAGTGAATGGCGTTTTGTCCATGAAGGGGTTCAGCCTTTGTGTTTAAGGAATACATCAGCAAAACTGGTGACCTACACAGGAAAGGCCATCAAAATCATGGATACTACCACCGTCTCAGTGAGGTGTCAGCAGCAATCTGCCCAACTCCCACTAATAGTTGTATCAGGCCGAGGAGCAAGTCTACTGGCCCGCAACTGGCTCAAAGAAATTAAATTGGACAGAAATTTTTCAAATACGAGGAAGCCTTCTAGAATTAATAAAGAAGTACAAAGATCTATTTTGTGATGAGCTAGAAAATGAAGCGCCTGCAGGCTACAGTCCACGTAGACCCAGAAGCAGTGCCAGACCTGTGCCCTATCTGTTAAGAAAGGTGAGAGACAGAATTCAAAATGTTAGAAGAACTGGGAATGATCCAGCCAGCCCAGTTTGTAGAATGGGCAGCCCCATAGCCCTGTGATAAAACCAGATAAGACTGTCCGCATCTGTGGGGACTACAAATTGACAGTGAATCAGGCTGCTAAGCAAGGCAAGTACCCCTTGCAAAGATAGAAGACAAGTACCCATTCCAAAAAAAAAAGACAAGTAACCCATTCAAAGATAGAAGACAAATACCCTAAACCAAAGATGGAAGACAAATACCTTATTCCAAAGATGAAAGACAAGTACCCCATTCCAAAGATGGAAGACAAGTAACCCATTCAAAGATAGAAGAAGGTTAAAAGGGGACTTAATTGAGGCATACAAGATGATCAGAGCATTGGATAGGGTGGACACTGAGAGCCTTTTTCCTCGGATGATGATGTCCAGCACGAGGGGACATAGCTTTAAATTGAGGGGAGATAGATATAGGACAGATGTCAGAGGTAGGTTCTTTACTCAGAAAGTAGTAAGGGCGTGGAATGCCCTGCCTGCAACAGTAGTGGACTTGCCAACATAAAGGGCATTCAAATGGTCATTGGATAGACATATGGGCGATAAGGGAATAGTGTAGATGGGCTTTAGAGTGGTTTCACAGGTCGGCGCAACATCGAGGGCCGAAGGGCCTGTACTGCACTGTAATGTTCTATGTTCTATGTTCTATAATACCCTATTCCAAAGATGGAAGACAAGTACACCATTCCAAAGATAGAAGACAAGTACCCTATTCCAAAGATGGGAGACAAGTAACCCATTCCAAAGGATAGAAGACAAGTACCCCATTCCAAAGGATAGAAGACAAGTAACCCATTGCAAAGATAGAAGACAAGTAACCCATTCCAAAGATAGGAGACAAGTACCCTTTTCCAAAGATGGAAGACAAGTACCCCATCCCAAAGGATAGAAGACAAGTAACCCATTCCAAAGATAGAAGACAAGTGTCCCATTCCAAAGATAGGAGACAAGTACCCTTTTCCAAAGATGGAAGACAAGTACCCCATCCCAAAGATAGGAGACAAGTACCCCATTCCAAAGATAGAAGACAAGTAACCCATTCCAAAGATGGAAGATTTGTTTGCAAAGCTGGCCAGTGGCCAATATTATACAAAGTCAGATCTGAGCCATGCTTATCAGCAGCTTGAGTTGGATGATGCTTCCCAAAGTTGTGTTACAATTAACAAATAAGGGTTTGTTTCAGTATACGCACCTGCCTTTCAGCAGATTCCAGAGGATGATGGAATGTTTGCTGCAAGGATTGCCACGTATAATAGTATACCTGGATGATGTATTGATAACAAAGCTGAGCACCTAGCTAACTTGGAAGATATGATAAAAAGATTTCAAGAGGCTGGAGTTCGCCTCAAAGTAGAAATGCACTTTTCAGGCCAATAAAGTGGCTTTCCTGGGTTACCGGGTAGATGCACATGGTGACCGCATGCAAGAAAATTTAAAGCAATTAAGGAGGCATGGTTCCCAGAAACACATCTCAGCTCAAGTCCTTCTGAGGAATGGGAAATTATTAAGGGGGTTTTCTGCCGAATTTGTCAACATTATTGGCCCCGATATATGTGTAACTGAAGAAGCACCTGCGTTGGGTTTGGAGGAAGTGTCAGAGAGAAACTTTTAACCACGTAAAGAAGTTATTACATTCATCTTGTTTATTGGTGCACTTCGATCTGTCCAGAAAAACTGGACCTCTCCTTATGGCGTTGGTCCAGTTTTGTCTCATATAATGGATGATGGGTCTGAAAGACCCTTAGGATATGTCTCCAGAACCTTTTTGGAGGATGAAAAAGACTATTCTCAGATTGAAAAAGAAGGGTTGACTGTCGTGTATGGAGTAAAGAAGTCCCACCGCTCTGTGCATGGAAGGCATTTTACCATTGTAACGGCCCACAAACCACTTTTGGGTCTTTTAAAGGAAGACAGGGCTATTCTGCCAATTGCATCAGCAAGAATTCAGTGTTGAGCATCAATCTTATCAGAATACACGTCTACATTCCAACACCGGCCTAGGATGCAGATAGCAAATGTGGATGCACCGAGTCGTCTGCCGTTGCCTGAAAGTGTAGCAGCACGTGCCCCCACCACTGCAGGAAATTGTGATGGCGCTCAGCTTCTTGGATACGTTGTCAGTTTTAGGACAGCAAATCAAGTATTCGACCAGCAAAGTGAGGCACAGAATATTAACAGAATGGACCAATGAGCCGGTGTCAGAAGAGATGAAGCCATATTATATTCGGAAAGACAAAATAAGTTGTTAAGACAGCATCATACTTTGGGGAGCAATCGTTGTCCTTGTAGCAGAAAGGGATTTGCTCTTGGTAGAATTTCATCATGCCCATCCAGGTGTGTCAAAATGAAGATTCTCGCCAGGAGTTACATTTGGTGGCCTGGCATTGATGCAGACATTGAGGGGTTAGTGAAGCACAGCAATCAGTGCCAGTTGCAACAAGTTGTCTGCTGTAGCCAATTTGCACTCTTGGGAATGGCCTGGTTGGCATGGGTGTGTCCCCACATTGATTATGTTGGGGCCATTTTTGGCATGATGTTTTTGTTCCCGATAGATCCCCATTCAAAGTGGATCCAGGTGTTTGAAATTAAGTTTATGTCTGCGCATGCCACAGTTAAGAAATTGCATCATTGTTTTGCATCCCATGGGAGACCTAAAGTAACCATGTTAGATAATGGAGCGGCTTTCATGAGTGTTGAATTTCAGAATCTCACCTCCATGAATGGCAAAATAAATATCCAGACTACACTATACCACCCAACATCCAATGGACTAGTTGAGCGACCAGTCCAAACGTTCACGACAGGTCTTAAAAAGCAGTCAGGTGCGACTCCGGAAACCAGAATGTCTTGATTTCTTCTAGGATACTGGACAACGTGACATTCTATGACAGGAGTGCCATCAGTGGAATTATTGATGGGTCAGCCTCTTAGGACCAGGCTAAATCGGTGTTTCTGAATTTTCCAGAGAGGTTAGAGGCCAGTCAGAGCAATCAGCAGAAAAACCACGATTCAGGCAAAGCAGTAAGGTCATTTGCAATAGATGAACCAGTGTATGTCAGAAATTTCGGAAGCGGACTAAACTGGGTCCCAGGAGTTGTTGTAGCTAAGACAGGAGGCTAGATGAAGCTAATTTTTTTGAGAAGACTGTAATTGAAGACACTTTGAAGAAAGGTGACTGAAACAAGGTATGAGATGGCAGGAAATCATTTTCCACCACTGTTTTGTGAAACAGAACCTGATGATCAATAGAAAAATGAAGGTTGATGAATGGATTGGATTGGATTTGTTTGTCACGTATACCGAGGTACAGTGAAAAGGATTTTTCTGCGAGCAGCTCAAACAGATCATTTAGTACATGAAAAGAAAATTAAATGAAAAGAAAATACATAATAGGGCAACACAAGGTACACACTGTAAATACATAGACACCAGCATCGGGTGAAGCATACAGGAGTGTAGTATTAATCAGGTCGGTCCATACGACCTATGTGCACCCCTAGAAATTTGGAGCTGTCAACCATCTCCACCTCGGTCCTGTTCATGCAGACAGGGGAGTGTACAGTACTTTGCTTCCTGAAGTAAATGACCAGTTCTTTAGTTTTGCTGGCATTGAGGGATAGGTTGTTGTTGTTGCACTAGGTTCTCTATCTCCCTCCTGTATTCTGATTCGTCGAGGAAACCAGAGCACTCAGGGAAAACCATGCAGACAAGGGGAGAACGTGCAGACTCTGCACAGACAGTGATCAAAGCCGCGAATCGTACCCGGGTCCATGGCGCTTGAAGCAACAGTGCTAACCATTGTGGTACCGTGCCGCCCAAACCAACTATAGAAGAGATTGCAATAATTCCACTTGGAAATTCCTAAATCAACGCTTGCTTTTAAATTATTGGACTGTGTTAGGATATCAAAAATAGATGGACTCGGTTTGAACACGAGTTAAATTGAGAGAGAGAGAGAGAGAGAGATAGGCTTTTGGATCAAATGTCCAAAACCATAAAACGTTTCTGGGAACTTATTTAGATGCAAAGTATTTCAGGACTTTTTGAATATAGGGCCCAAATGTCCATCCGAAAGAAGAATTGCAAACAAAAAGTGCTGGGACAGAGAATCTTTTGGGAACCACAGCAGACAGTGGGACTTGGGCAATTATGGAAGTAGGATAAACCCCAGGAATAGCTAAGAGGTGCTTCAGATTCAACTCTGTATCATTATGTGTTGAATTGCCCAAAATTGTAAAACAAGTTTTTGAGACAACACATGACATGGAAGACGAGGAGAACTATATCAACCAATCAGAAGGAATGGCATTGGTTACCAGAAGCTTCAGTCTGATAATCAGTATCCCAGTCGCAGATCAGTTCAATTGTGCAGATCTAGATAGTGGGTGTACATCCATCCATGGTATGTGGAGTGGACTAACTAAACTGTTACATGGATTCTTTAAGTGGGAAGATTGAAGTAAAGTCAAATAATATAACAGTTCTACTTGTTTCAGCTTTGGTGGTGGTAACACATTGAAATCACGAAAAAGAATAATAATCCCGTGCAAAATAGCAGGGGTAAATAATTTTACCAGTACTGATATCGTATCGGATGTAATACCTTTACTGTCAAATAAACCATCAATGTAAAAGGCTCAAATGAAGCTGGACTTGGAGCATGATAAAGCAATTGACTTTGCGGGATCTGTAGATTTGCAATTTACACAGTTGGGACTTTATTGTATACTTTTAAGGCCGATCATCTCGATTCTGGACAGAATGTTAAAGAGGTATTATTGGCAGCTGGAGATAGGGATTTAAAGGAGAAGAGGCAAATTATTATGAAACCACACCGACGATTTGCACATCCCTCTGGCTATCGGTCGAAGGTTCAATTAAATGATGCAGGGGTACTGGATGAAAGATACACGAGATTTGTCAAGGATGTTTGTGAAAAATTTGAGATATGTAAAAAGTAGAGAGTAGTATTGCAGCCAGTATCTTCTACTGGCGAGTGATTTTAATGAAATCGTAGTGATGGACCTCAAATTATGAGATAAAGAAAAAAAGATTTTTCTTCTACATTTTGTAGACCTAGCAATTAGATTTAGATTATAATTTTAGTGAAGGCAAAGAAGTAAATGTCAATTAAAAAAATGGAAAGATGGATTTGAATGGGGCTGGGAGCTAAATTCCTAACTGACTGGTAGAGTGACCCGTTTAAGAGGGCAGGCTCCACGGACTACATAACTGACTTGGGGATTATCACGGGGGAGCGGGCGAACCCCGACCATGGGGAGTTTGCGCGGGGCTCTGGGAGCAGGATCCTGGTCGGTGTGGACTCTGGAGTCTCAATGTTAACACATATAACATTGTATTCTCGCCCTCGCCTCTACCGCATCCCCGTAACCCAGTAACCCCACCTAACCTATTTTGGACAAAGGGCAATTTATCATGGCCAATCCACCTAACCTACACATCTTTGGACTGTTGGAGGAAACCGGAGCACCCAGAGAAAACCCACGCAGACACGGGGAGAACGTGCAGACTCCGCACGATGACTGAAGCCGGGAATCGAACCTGGGACCCTGGAGCTGTGAAGCAACTGTGCTAACCACTGTTCTGCCGTACTTACTGTCATAATATACTCCAGTATATCATGGTGCAGACATACACCGATGGACACACAGTGGGACCAATAAACACACACAACACCGCAGCCAATCACCAGTTAGAGCACACGCACTATAAAGACAGGGGGCATCAGAGTTCCCGCTCATTCGAGTTGCAGCTAGCTAGGAGGACAGAGCTCACAGCCTGCAACACAGACATTCACCATGTGCTGAGTGCATCGACTGGTTAGGACAAGGCAAAGGTCTTTAGTTAAAGCTAGTACCGTATTAACCCACAGACTGAGTATGTTTAAACAGTTAATGATTCAATAAAGTAGTGTTGCACTATTCCAAGTGTTGGTGACCTGTATGTGATCCAGAACGCCCAACACATCATGATACCAGGAGTTGAGGGATATTAGCACTTCTTAGACCTACCTGCTAGTGATCTGCCTTCCGCCAGCATTCGGTCATCCTGCAACATGGACAACATCAGCCCGCCGCCGCCGCTCCGCATCACCGGCAACCTCGGGGCCAACTGGAAGATTTTCAAACAGCGCTTCCAGCTCTTCCTCGAAGCCACAGACAAGGAGGGCGCTCGGATGCCAGAAAGATTGCTGTTCTCCTCTCCACGGCCGGGGACTATGCCATCCACATTTTCAATTCTCTCACCTTTGCGGATGATGAAGATAAAACAAAGTACAAGACGGTCCTCCTCAAGTTTGACACTCACTGCAGCGTAGAGGTGAATGAAAGTTTTGAGTACTACGTGTTCCAACAGCGTTTGCAGGGTAAGGATGAACCTTTCCAATCCTTTCTCACGCACCTCCGCATCCTTGCGCAGTCTTGCAGCTACGGGCCCACCTCCGACTCCATGATATGTGACCAGATCATTTTCGGTCTTCAGTCGCACCCCCTACGTCAGCAGCTCCTCAAAGTAAAGGAGCTCACCCTAGCAACCGCCATTGAGACCTGTGTCTTACATGAAAACGCCACGAGTCGGTATTCCCACATCCAAGCGGCTGAAACGGCGCGGCAAGGTCCCAACGAGGCGGAATGGGTCCAAGTGATTGAGCACCTCCAGGGCCTCAGCCTGGATGAGGGCGGCCATTTTGCGCGCTTTTCGCGGACTCCCATGCTTGTGCGCACCAAACGAGGGGACGGCGACGTTGAGGAAAGTACTGCGCAGGCACGCAACACGCACGACTGCACCGCTAATGCGCGGTGGCGCAGCGAACGTGCTGACGCTACGACGTGCGGCAACTGTGGCTCCGCCCATTTAAAACGGCAATGCCCTCCAACATCTCGACAATGCCGACAATGTGGCAGACTTGGCCACTATGCTGCCTTCAGCCAAGCAGCTCAGCCTGCCAATTCATATCGCTTCAGCCAGCCTCGCAGGAATGTCCGGGAAATTCAACCCACGGTCACCGAGTCCGATGCGGACCTCCCATACAGCAGTGACACCGAGGACCCGAAGGCGCCTTTTCGAGTTGGTGTCGTGACAAAAAACAGGCTGGCCCCGAAGCAAAGACACCAACCGCTGTCGGTATACAGCACTGATCCAGACGATGAGTGGTGTGCCACCCTGATGGTCAACCGGTCCCAAATCCGATTCCGCCTGGACACTGGTGCCTCCGCCAATCTCATTGCGCGGTCTGACTTCCAAAGCCTTCGTGTCAAACCAGCCATCGTTCCATCAGCCTGCCAGCTATTGGATTATAATGGCAATGTCATTCCTGCTAGCGGCTCGTGCCAACTTGAAGTGACGCACAGGTCACGCAAAGCCATCCTTCCTTTCGAGATCGTGGGCTCCTCGAAAGACTACCTGCTTGGCGCGCAGGCATGCAAGCTGTTGAACCTAGTTCAGAGAGTGCACTCTCTCTCTCTCTCCTGATGACAAGTCTGCCTTCCAGGACGCTGACTTCACGGCGCAACTCGACGCCATCTTCGACCAGCACCACGATATCTTCGAAGGCATGGGCACGCTCCCATATACTTACAAGATCCTACTCAAACAGAACGCCACGCCTGTGGTGCACGTACCTCGCAGGGTCCCAGCACCCCTTAAGGACCGCCTCAAGCAGCAGCTGCAGGACATACAGGACCAAGGAGTGATCTCCAGAGTTACGGAACCAACCGACTGGGTCAGTTCCATGGTATGTGTAAAAAAGCCTTCCGGCGAGCTGAGAATTTGCATTCATCCCAAGGATCTGAATCGCAATGTCATGAGGGAGCATTATCCAATTCCCAAGCGCGAAGAGATCACATGCGAGATGGCTCGCGCCAAGCTCTTCACCAAACTCAATGCCTCGAAAGGATTCTGGCAAATCCAGCTCGACAAATCCAGCAGGAAACTGTGTACATTCACTACCCCCTTTGGCAGATATTGTTACAACATGATGCCATTTGGGATCATATCTGCTTCAGAAGTGTTTCACAGGATCATGGAACAAATGATGGAAGGCATTGAAGGTGTTCGCGTCTATGTCGACGACATAATCATTTGGTCCACCACCCCGCAGGAGCATGTCAGTCGCCTCCAGCACGTGTTCAAATGCATATGTGAGCAGGGCCTACGCCTCAACAGGGCCAAATGCTCTTTTGGTCAGGCAGAACTCAAGTTCCTCGGGGACCACATCTCCCAGTTGGGTATGCGGCTGGATGCGGACAAGGTGGCTGCCATCACAGCCATGAAAACGCCAGAGGACAAGAAGGTGGTCCTCCGATTTCTGGGCATGGTCAACTTTTTAGGGAAGTTCACCCCTAACCTCGCCTCTCATACCAGGAACCTGGTCAGGAAGATGACAGACTTCCAATGGCTTCCTGCCCACGAGCGCGAATGGAGAGAACTCAAAACCAAACTCACCAAGGCCCCGGTCTTAGCTTTCTTTGATCCAGCAAAAGAGACCAAAATTTCGACCGATGCCAGCCAATCCGGCATTGGGGCAGTGCTCCTGCAACGCGATGAGGCCTCATCATGGGCCCCCGTGGCATATGCGTCACGTGCCATGACCCCCACGGAACAGCGCTATGCGCAGATAGAAAACGAGTGCCTGGGCCTCCTGACCGGTGTGGTTAAGTGTCACAATTATGTGTACGGACTTCCTCAATTCACCATCGAGACCGACCATCTCCCGCTGGTCAATATAATACAGAAAGACTTGAACGACATGACGCCTCGCCTCCAGCGCATTCTTCTCAAGCTCCAGCTGGTATACCCCAGGCAAAGGCCTTATCATTGCCGACGCTCTCTCCAGGGCATTCAACACTCCGTGACACCCAGCGGGATTCGTCTGCCAGGTTGACGCCCATGTGGCCTTTGTGGCCTCCAATCTACCTGCCACGGATGAACGCCTCGTCCAAATTTGCCGCGAGATGGTGGCTGACCCTTTGCTACAGTGTGTCATGTGCCACCTAACGACGGGTGGCTCAAGGGCCAATGTCCTCAGTTCTATAGCGTGAGAGATGATCTGGAGGTCATAGATGGTGTTCTCCTGAAACTGGACCGCATCGTCATTCTGCATAGCATGCGCCAGCTCGTCCTGGAACAGCTACACTAGGGCCATCTTGCCATGGAAAAGTGCCGCCGACGGGCCCGAGAGGCAGTGTACTGGCCCAGCATTAATGACAACATAGCCAACACAGTGCTCAACTGCCCCTCTTGTCAGCGCTTCCAGCCGGCCCAGCCATGTGAGACCCTACAGCCCCATGAGCTGGTCACGTCCCCTTGGACCAAAGTGGGCATCGACCTGTTCCACGCGCTGGGCAGGGACTATGGCCTGATTGTGGACTACTTTTCAAACTATCCGGAGGTGATACGCTGGCACGACATCACATCGCCTGCAGTCATCCGTGCATGCAAGGACACCTTTCCTCGACACTGTGATGTCGGACAATGGCCCCTGTTTCACAAGCCAGGAATGGTCCAACTTTGCCAGGTGGTGCAACATTGCACATGTGACATCCAGTCCCCTGTACACCCAATCCAACGGCAAAGTGGAGAAGGGCGTCCACATAATCAAACGGCTCCTCTGCAAGGCTGCCGAATCCGATTTCTACCTCGCCTTGCTGGCCTACCACTCTGCCCCACTGTCCACTGGCCTGTCGCCAGCCCAGCTGCTCATGGGTCGCACCCTGAGGACGACGGTGCCGTCCATTCATGTCCCAGACCTCGACCACGTTCCGGTCCTTCAACGTATGCAGCTGTCTCGTGCACAGCACAAAGCGGCTCGTGACTCCCGTGCAGCTGATCTCCCTGCTCTGGCTCCAGCTGATAACGTCCGCATCCATCTTCCGGATGGTGGTTGGTCTGCAACCGCTGTGGTTCTTCGACAGGTGGCCCCCCGCTTGTTCCTGGTTCGTCTACCGGATGGCTCCATTCTGCACCGCAATCGACGTGCCCTTCGTCTCGTTCCGCGCTCGCTACATGATCCTCCACTATTGCCACGCCCTCCTGTTGACCCTGACCTGGACTATGCAGAGATTCCAGTCACTCTGCATCCTCCTCACTCTGACGCAGTCCGGCCCGCTCCTCAGCCGACGGCTCCCGACCCCCTTGAGGCGGTCAACCAAAATTCGTCGCCCATCTCAGAGACTTAATTTGTTAACTTTGTGGACTTATGGACTTTCTGATTTGTTCTGTTCTTCCGTTTAATCGTTTACGTGGTTTGTATGTAGTGTTCATCTCGTTATTCTTGTGACATACTGTTTTTCTGCACCAGGCACCTTCCCATGTAAATAGCTTAGTTTTCATGTACATAGTCTTGTAAATATTTTGCATACACGGAGTCAGCGACATTCACCATACACGATTTATTGCCACGCAGGTACATTTTCATAAAAGGGGCGGGATGTCATAATATACACCAGTATATCATGGTGCAGACACACACGGATGGACACACAGTGGGACCAATCAACACACACACACCGCAGCCAATCACCAGTTAGAGCACACGCACTATAAAGACAGGGGGCATCAGAGTTCCCGCTCATTCGAGTTGCAGCTAGCTAGGAGAACAGAGTTCGCAGCCTGCAACACGACATTCACCATGTGCTGAGTGCATCGACTGGTTAGGACAAGGCAAAGGTCTTTAGTTAAAGCTAGTACCGTATTAACCCACAGTCTGAGTATGTTTAAACAGTTAATGATTCAATAAAATAGTGTTGCACTATTTCATGTGTTGATGATTTGTATGTGATCCAGAACACCCAACACATCACTTACTGCCCCTATCAGTGGTAAATTAGATCCATTTGACCAAGGGACTGAGTGTTCTGGTTTGTGGTTTGTACATTGAACAGCTTTACCATTTATTTTACTGCGAACGAGATCACAGGCAAGTACAAGCAGAAGGTGATACTTCTGACATGTAATTTGATTAAGAATCTCACGTTTCTGCAGGCAACCGATTTGAAGACCTTTGACCAGATGGTGAAATTGTTCAAAGAATATTTCAACCCAAGGCCCTCAATTATCCACCAGCGTTATAAGTTTAACTCTGCAGTGGGGGACCATGAAGAGCCTGCCTCAGCTTTCATAGCCAGGCTTTGCCAGCTTGCTGAGCGCTGTGAGTTCGGGACCGCTGGCTTGTGGGATCCATAAATTAATATCCAGAAGCTGCTCCTGGCTAAAACCACTATAACGTTGGAAAAGCGATTGAGATAGCTCAGGCAATGGAGTGCACCGAAAAAGGCACCACTGAGCTCCAAAGCGTGGCTGAAGGAGAGGTTAACCAAGTATAAGGCAGTGTGGCCACAATGTGCGCGGCAGGATCAACAGGCACAGCTGAGAACCAGAGTCAAAGGACTGGAAAAAGACAGGTTGTCAACCCAAGTCGCTGGGGTGAACTGCTACCGTTCCAGGGGAGAGCATCTGCAGGAGACCTGTCATGTCCAGGAGTTTGCGTGTTTCTGATGCGACCAAAGAGGGCACATTCAGGTTCATTGCCGCACTAGACGAAGCGTTTCAATGCAAAAATCAAAACAGCAGCAGCAGCGCCACTGAACATAGTGGAGAAGAACTCTGAAGAAAAGCATGCAATGTATTGGTCGAATGCAGTCCAATTGAATAAGACAGCCATGATTGAAATTGTCTTAAGGGTAAACGGTAAACCCCTAAAATGGAAGTCGACACCGGTGACCATGGGAGAGCAGACTTTCCAATATATTGATGCGGGAACTCAGCCTTTAAAATTGAGTCAAGCTTCCATTTTTGAATATCCTTGGAACCACAAACACACCTGTGGTGTACAAAGGGCGGGGGACAATTCTGCCATTAGTTGTCGTGGAAGGGCATAGACCCAGTCTGATGGGAAGTCACTGGTTACAGAAAATTAGGCTCAATTGGATGGAAATTTTCAAAATATCCAATGGTGTTCTCCAAGATGTCCGAAGAAGGTACAAAGACGTTTTTCACAAGGAACTAGGCCGGATTAAAGGCGTCAAAGCCAAAATTTATGTCAATCCGAATTCAACACCCACATTCTTCAGAGCTAGACCTGTACCATACGCATTGCATCAGAAGGTTGAAGCAGATCTGAAGAGATTTGAAGACCGGAGCACAATCAAGCTGGTTCAGTTTTCTGAGTAAGGGGCGCCAATAGTCCCTGTTCTCAAACCAGATCGTAAATTAAGAATTTGTGGGGACTATAAACTAACCATAAATCACGCTGCCCAAGTTGAAAAGTATCTGATTCCCTGGATTGAGGACCTCTACGCTAAGTTGGCAGGGGAGCTTTCCTATTCAAAATTGTACCTTAGTCATACTCTCTGCAACTAGAATTGGACAGAGTCTCAAAGGTTTGCCACCATAAATACCCACAAATGCATCTTTCAGTACACAAGGCTATCGTTTGGCACTGGTTCAGTCTGCACTATTTTCCAGCCTAGGATGGATAATATCTTGCAAGGGATTCTTACTGTGATAGTCTACTTTGATGATGTGGTGGTCACTGACATTACCCCTGAAGAACATGGGCGGGATTGTCCCTTTTGGGGACTAAGTCTCCACGCCCGCCGGAAAACGGGAGAGAATCATTCTGGACTTTTTCCTCAAAAGTCCGGGGCGATTCCCCGTTTTCCAGGGGACTAGCAGGGCCCCGGTGTGCATCCCTGCTGTCGGGACCGTGTGGCTGCGCATGCGCACGGAGGCGCAAGTAGGTCCGTGCATGCGCGCGGCGGCCCACTTCGGTGCGGACGCCACCGACATGACAGACCCACACAGCGGGCCCGCGCAGAGGACTATAGGTCATCCCCCCCCGCCCCCAGATCGCGATGGCCCGCCGATCGGTAGCCCCTGATCGCAGGCCTGGCCACCGCTGATGACCCACCCAGAGTCAGATTTTCCCCGCCCCCCCACCAGGACCGCCACGCGGCCACGGGTTCGCGCTCCCATCGGGTGTAAACCACGCCGGCGGGAGTTTGACTGGTTGACTGCGGCAAATCGCCGCGGGGGAATGTTCCAATGGCGCCTGACTGGTGTCGCGTCGACCGGGCGCGCCACTGGCGGGTCAGTGGAGAATTGCGGAAGCACCATCGCTCCGGATTTCCGGCGTGAACGGCTATTCTCCCCCTCCCCCCCCCCCCCCCCCCCCGCCCCCCGCTATGTGCGATTTTGGCATGGAGGGTCGGAGAATCCCGTCCCATATGTCTAGCCTGGAGGAAGTATTGAAGAGGTTGCAGGACACGGGGGTTCACCTAAAGCGCACAAAGTGTACTTTCCAGGGGAGAAATTCTCCCCAAACGGCGCGATGTCCGCCGACTGGCGCCCAAAACGGCGCCAATCAGACGGGCATCGCGCCGCCCCAAAGGTGCAGAATGCTCCGCATCTTTGGGGGCCGAGCCCCAACATTGAGGGGCTAGGCCGGCGCCGGAGGGATTTCCGCACCGCCAGCTGGCGGAAACGGCCTTTGTTGCCCCGGCAGCAGGCGCGGAAATGACATGTCAGGGCGGCGCATGTGCGGGAGCGTCAGCGGCCGCTGACAGTTTCCCGCGCATGCGCAGTGGGGAGAGTCTCTTCCGCCTCCGCCATGGCGGAGACAGTTGCGGAGGCGGAAGGGAAAGAGTGCCCCCACGGCACAGGCCCGCCCGCGGATCGGTGGGCCCCGATCGGGGGCCAGGCCACCGTGGGGGCACCCCCCAGGGCCAGATCGGCCCACGCCCCCCCCCCCGGGACCCCGGAGCCCGCCCACGCCGCCTTGTCCCGCCGGTAAATAGGTACTCTAATTTACGCCGGCGGGACAGGCAATTTATCGGCGGGACTTCGGCCCATCCGGGCCGGAGAATCCAGCAGGGGGGCCCGCCAACCGGCGCGGCCCGATTCCCGCCCCTGCCAAATATCCAGTACCGGAGACTTCGGCAACCGGTGGGGCGGGATTCATGGCGCCCGACGGCCATTCTCCGACCCGCTGGGGGGTTGGAGAATGACGCCCCAGGTCTCAGAACTGGCATACATAGGATTTTGCATTGATGCATAAGAACATAAGAACTAGGAGCAGGAGTAGGCCATCTGGCCCCTCGAGTCTGCTCCACCATTCAATGAGATCATGGCTGATCTTTTGTGGACTCAGCTCCACTTTCTGGCCCGAACACCATAATCCTTAATCCCTTTATCCTTCAAAAAACTATCTATCTTTATCTTAAAAACATTTAATGAAGGAGCCTCTACTGCTTCACTGGGCAAGGAATTCCATAGATTCACAACCCTTTGGGTGAAGAAGTTCCTCCTAAACTCAGTCCTAAATCTACTTCCCCTTATTTTGAGGCTATGCCGCCTAGTTCTGCTTTCACCCGCCAGTGGAAACAACCTGCCCGCATCTATCCTATCTATTCCCTTCATAAGTTTATATGTTTCTATAAGATCCCCCCCTCATCCTTCTAAATTCCAACGAGTACAGTCCCAGTCTGCTCAACCTCCCCTCGTAATCCAACCCCTTCAGCTCTGGGATTAACCTAGTGAATCTCTGCACACCCTCCAGTGCCAGTACGTCCTTTCTCAAGTAAGGAGACCAAAACTGAACACAATACTCCAGGTGTGGCCTCACTAACACCTTATACAATTGCAGCATAACCTCCCTAGTCTTAAACTCCATCCCTCTAGCAATGAAGGACAAAATTCCATTTGCCTTCTTAATCACCTGTTGCATCTGTAAACCAACTTTTTGCGACTCATGCACTAGCACACCCAGGTGTCTCTGCACAGCAGCATGTTTTAATATTTTATCATTTAAATAATAATCTCTTTTGCTGTTATTCCTACCAAAATGGAGAACCTCACATTTGTCAACATTGTATTCCATATGCCAAACCCTAGCCCATTCACTTAGCCGATCCAAATCCCTCTGCAGACTTCCAGTATCCTCTGCACTTTTTGCTGTACCACTCATCTTAGTGTCGTCTGCAAACTTGGACACATTGCCCTTGGTCCCCAACTCCAAATCATCTATGTAAATTGTGAACAATTATGGGCCCCAACACTGATCCCTGAGGGACACCACTAGCTACTGATTGCCAACCAGACAAACACCCATTAATCCCCACTCTTTGCTTTCTATTAATTAACCAATCCTCTATCCATGGTAATACTTTACCTTAATGCCATGCATCTTTATCTTATGCAGCAACCTTTTGTGTGGCACCTTGTCAAAGACTTTCTGGAAATCCAGATATACCACATCCATTGGCTCCCCGTTATCTGCCGCACTGGTAATGTCCTCAAAAAATTCCACTAAATTAGTTAGGCACGACCTGCCCTCTATGAACCCATGCTTCGTCTTCCCAATGCGACAATTTCCATCCAGATGCCTCGCTATTTATTCCTTGATGATAGATTCCAGCATCTTCCCTACTACCGAAGTTAAGCTCACTGGCCTATAATTACTCGCTTTCTGCCTACCTCCTTTTTTTAAACAGTGGTATCACGTTTGCTAATTTCCAATCCGCCGGGACCACCCCAGAGTCTAGTGAATTTTGGTAAATTATCACTAGTGCATTTGCAATTTCCTTAGCCATCTCTTTTAGCATTCTGGGATGCATTCCATCAGGGCCAGGAGACTTGTCTACCTTTAGCCCCATTAGCTTGCCCATCACTACCTCCTTAGTGATAACAATCCTCTCAATGTCCTCACCTGTCATGGCTTCATTTCCATCAGTTACTGGCATGTTATTTGTGTCTTCCACTGTGAAGACTGACCCAAAAACCTGTTCAGTTCCTCAGCCATTTCCTCATCTCCCATCATTAAATCTCCCTTCTCATCCTCTAAAGGACCAATATTTACCTTAGCCACTCTTTTTTGTTTTATATATTTGTAGAAACTTTTACTATCTGTTTTTATATTCTGAGCAAGTTTACTTTCAATCTATCTTGCTCTTCTTTACAGCTTTTTTAGTAGCTTTCTGTTGCCCCCTAAAGATTTCCCAGTCTTCTAGTCTCCCACTAATCTTTGCTACTTTGTATGCTTTTTCCTTCAATTTGATACTCTCCCTTATTTCCTTAGAAATCCACGGTCGATTTTCCCTCCTTCTACCGTCCTTCCTTTTTGTTGGTATAAACCCTGGCTGAGCACTGTGAAAAATTGTTTGTAAGGTTCTCCACTGTTCCTCAACTGTTTCACCATAAAGTCTTTGCTCCCAGTCTACCTTAGCTAGTTCTTCTCTCATCCCATTATAATCTCCTTTGTTTAAGCACAAAACACTAGTGTTTGATTTTACCTTCTCACACTCCATCAGTATTTTAAATTCCACCATATTGTGATCGCTCCTTGCGAGAGGATCCCTAACTATGAGATCCTGAATCAATCCTGTCTCATTACACAGGACCAGATATAGGACCGCTTGTTCCCTCGTAGGTTCCATTACATACTGTTCTAGGAAACTATCACGGATACATTCTATAAACTCCTCCTCAAGGCTGCCTTGGCCGACCTGGTTAAACCAATCGACACGTAGATTAAAATCCCCCATGATAACTGCTGTACCATTTCTACATGCATCAGTTATTTCTTTGTTTATTGCCTGCCCCACCATAATGTTACTATTTGGTGGCCTATAGACTACTCCTATCAGTGACTTTTTCACCTTACTATTCCTGATTTCCACCCAAATGGCTTCAACCTTATCCTCCATAGCACCGATGTCATCCCTTACTATTGCCCGGATGTCATCCTTAATTAACAGAGCTACACCACCTCCCTTACCATCCACTCTGTCCTTCCAAATAGTTTGATACTCTCGGATATTTAACTCCCAGTCGTGACCATCCTTTAACCATGTTTCAGTAATGGCCACTAAATCATAGTCATTCATGATGATTTGCGCCATCAACTCATTTACCTTATTCCGAATACTATGGGCATTCTGGTAAAGTACACTTATGTTGGATTTTTTTACCTCTGTTCTGAATCTTAACACCTCGATCAGTAACCTCTCCTAAATTATATTTCTTCTTAACCTTTCTCCTAATTTTCCTTGTCGTTGTACCCGTATCTTCATGTAACAACCTGCCGCATCGCTTACCATTAATGTTGTTACTTCCAGTTTTATTCCTTTTAGTATTCCTAGTCCTATTCACTGAGCTCCCCTCAGTCACTGTACCTTGTACTGTCGCTCTTTTTGATTTTTGACTATGGCTTCTCTGCCTTACACTTTCCCCCTGACTGCCTTTTGTTTCTGTCCCGGTTTTACTACCTTCCAACTTCCTGCATCGGTTCCCATCCCCCTGCCACATTAGTTTAAACTCTCCCCAACAGCTCTAGCAAACACCCCCCCTCGTACATCGGTTCTAGTCCTGCCCAGGTGCAGACCGTCCGGTTTGTACTGATCCCACCTTCCCCAGAACCGGTTCCAATGCCCCAGGAAATTGAATCCCTCCCTCTTGCACCATCTCTCGAGCCACGCATTCATCCTATCTATCCTGACATTCCTACTCTGACTAGCTCGTGGCACTGGTAGCAACCCTGAGATTAGTACCTTTGAACTCCTAACTCCCTGAATTCAGCTTGTAGGACCTCGTCCCGTTTTTTAACCTATATCGTTGGTGCCTATGTGCACCACAACAGCTGGCTGTTCACCCTCCCCTCCCAGAATGTCCTGCAGTCGCTCTGAGACATCCTTGACCCTTGCACCAGGGAGGCAACATACCATCCTGGAGTCTCGATTGCGTCCGCAGAACCGCCTGTCTATTCCCCTTACGATTGAGGCCCCTATGACTATAGCCCTGACATTCTTCTTCCTGCCCTTCTGCGCAGCAGAGCCAGCCACGGTACCATGAACCTGGCTGCTGCTGCCTTCCCCTGGTGAGCCATCTCCCTCAACAGTATCCAAAGCGGTATATATGTTTTGCAGGGAAATGACCGCAGGGGACACCTGCACTTCCTTCCTACTCTTGCTCTGTCTTTTCGTCACCCATTTTCTATCTCCCTCAGTAACTTTGACCTGCGGTGTGACCAACTCGCTAAACGTTCTATCCACGATGTCCTCAACATCGTGGTGCTCCAAAGTGAGTCCATCCGCAGCTCCAGAGCCGTCAAGCGGTCTAACAGGAGCTGCAACTGGACACACCTCTTGCACGTGAAGGACCCAGGGACAGTGGACGTGTCCCTGAGCTCCCACATCGCACACGAGGAGCATGACACGGGTCTGAGATCTCCTGCCATGTCTCAAACCTTCGGTTAACTTCAACAACTACAATTCCCCCCCCCCCCAAAAAAAAAACAACGAAGAAAAAATAAATAAATATACCAATGAAAAGAAAAAGAAAACAGAAAAACTACTTACCAGTCAATTACCAGGGATAAAAAGCACTTCCTCCCCACCCAGCTTCGAATTCCCACCTAGATTCAAATTCCCAAACTCACTCTGCTGTCTCACTCTGGCTGTGGCTTCTCTGGCTCACTGGGAGAACTCACTGGGAGTGAGATTACAAGTTGCTCTTTTTAAATTGGCCTGAGTTGACTCCCCTCCCCCACCTGCTTTTAGATCAAGGTAGATTTAAAGTGACTGACACTTAACTGCCAACCAGTTATGAGAGTGGGTGGGGTGGCCCTTGTTAACCTACACTGCACAATTCTAGATTAATTTAAACTCCTGAAATTTAAAAGGAGCTGACATACCGATTTGATTCAATTCCCACCTAGATTCAAATTCCCAAACTCACTTTGCTGTCTCACTCTGGCTGTGTCTTCTCTGGCTCACTGGATGAACTCACTGCGACAGAATTGCATCCCCTGGAAGAAAAGATCAAGGAATACACAAAGTCCCTGCACCCAAAAATGTCAGCATGCTCAAATCTTTCCTCGGTATGGTAAATTACTATACTATGGTAGGTTCATCTCAAATTGAGCCACAACATTACACCAGCTACCAAACAAGAAACAGTGATGGCAAAGGAGGTAGCCCCAAGAAAAAGCCTTCCAATTTGTGAAGCACGCATTACAGTCCTCGAACCCCTCTTGGTGAATTTTGACCCTGGAAAACCAATCGGGCCGACGCATCCTCTTACAGTAGATGGACAGTTTTATCCCACAAAATGGGCGACGGTTCTGAGTGCCCAATCGCCTTTGCCTTGAGGACCCTATCAGAAGCCGAACGGAACAATGCCCAGATCAAGAAAGAGGGTTTAGCAGTTACATACAGTGTGAAGAAATTCTCCAAATACGTGTATGGATGGCGGTTTGATAAAGTGACCGACCATTAGCCATTTCAGGACCTTTTAAGAGAAAACAAGCCCATACCGTCCATAACCACGGTGAGGGTGCAACATTGAGCCTTACTGCTGGCGGCCTACAATTGTGCTTTTCAGCATCAGCCTGGCATGCAAATTGCCAATGCAGATGTATTAAGTCACCCGCCCCTACAAAAGAGCATTCCATGTACCAGTACCCCAGGAGATCACACTGGCTTTGAACTTTCTATACACCCTGCCAGCATCCGTCAGACATAGCCGAAACTGGACACAAAGAGACCCCATACTCACAAAGATGAAAAGAATGAAACAGACAGGGTGGCGCTACGAGAAAGCTAGGAAACTTTGACAAAGAGTCATTCAGACTCGAAACATTATCTCCATTCTCTCTCCACAGATGCTGCTAGACATGCTGAGATTGTCTCATATTTTCTGTTTTTGTTTCAGATTCCAGCATAGGCAGTAACTTTTATCTTCTTGGCCTGGACCTTCTAAACAGCTGCAATGATAGTCATTGGATCGACATGGCACTTGTAAATATCCCTGATTCAACGCTGCTGTGCATTGCTACTGGGACCTTCCAAACCCAGCTTTCACAGAAACATGCAGCACAGTGTACCTAAGCGAACTGTAGAGCAAAGTAGCGCGAGAGGAAGACAGAGTACACCCACTTTTTGTGGCACTGGCTGCTGTATGATAAGTTTAAAGGTCCAATCTGAATGTTTGTGAATGGGTGAGTGGATGAATGGTTGAGTGAGTGGGTAGGTAGTTAGGGGGAGGTGGTTAGGTGGGTGAAGTTGGTGGGTGGGTGAGGTTGGTAGGTGGATAAGTAGGGTGGGTAAGTAGGGTGGGTAGGTTGGGTGGATAGGTGGATAAGGTGATGAAGGGGTTGACTGAAGGGGTTAAAATCATTCCAGCCACAGAATCTGCATGAAACTGCTGAAACTGCAGAAACACGAGGAACAATGGACAAAGAGGAACATTGATATACCATTGGACTCCATAATTAACTGATTGTCAGGAACTCACAGTCCTTTCCTGTTTATGTCTGTTACCTGCAGAAACACAAGGAACAGTGGACTCCCAGGCTCTGTAATTAACTGTTCCCTTCTTCTTCCTGGGCAGTCACTCAGGGTCGGGGATGACTTGCATTCCTCTCCGGGGAGGTGGGTACAGCGCTGGCTAAATAGTCCAATCCTAGATCTGCAGACTCTGCCACAGGTCTGGCAGCTGGTGTTTGATGAGGTGGGTGGGATGCTCTGGATTCTGCATTCTCTTTGCACTGTTTACGCTTGACCTATGCATGCTCAACACTGTAACGCTCAAAGTTCTAAGGAAAGCGATTCCCACGTGTCGATGGGGATGCTGCATTTATTTAGGGAGGTTTTCAGAGTATTCTTGTAGCATTTCCTCACCCCTCGCAGTGATCGCTTGCCACTGCGGAGCTCGAAGTAGAACATATGTTTCGGGAGTCTGGTATCGGGCATGCGGGCAATGTAGCCGGCCCATTGCAGCAAGTCGAGCATGACCAGTGCCTTGATACTGGGAATATTGGTCTCATGTTGGTACGCCTGGCCTGCCAGTGGATTTGCAGGATTTTGCGGAGGCAACGTTGATGCTATCTCTCCAGGCATTTGAGGTGTCTGCTGTACATTGTCCATGTTTTTGATGAATGCAGGAGAGCGGAGACCAGAGCTGCTCTGTAGACCATAAGCTTGGTGCAGGACTTGAGGTTGTGCCAAGTGGAGGCTCCCGAGGTATGGAAAATGATCCACATAGTCCAGGGGCACACCATGGATCTTGGTGATCAGGGGCAGTTTTGTGTGGCAGGAGCGGGCTGGTCGAGAACCTTCGTTTTCCAGTTGTTTTGTCTGAGGTCCGTTCTGTCATATGTCCTAGTGAATGCATCAATGATGGTTTGTTGCTCGGCCTCTGAGTGTGCACAGACACAGGCGTCGTCTGCGTACTGCAGCTCGCTGGCAGATGTTGGGGTGGTCTTGGTTCTGGGCCTGGAGGCGTTGGAGGTTAAACAGTTTCCCGCTTTGCCGGTAGGTTAGCTCCACTCCAGTGGGGAGCTTCAAAACTTCACTGATAACGGGTCAGGGATTCACGTAGTTGTAATTGAGAATCGATTGCTTCAGAATGATAGGTAAATGCAAATGACCTGTAACTGAGCTTAACAGTTACATGATCCTTGTATTCCTTTGGTCAGAGAGTCTGTGGGCCACATGATGGTGACAGGTTTCCCTGCTTATAGCTTGAATAAGGATCTTCAACGAGAACTCCGTGTGTCGTCTGGTCACTTGAGGGGAACTAGGTACATGGTAGTTGGATAGCTGTGAAGTTCCCTAACAAATTGCGACTCGGATGGGATCTGCTCAGGCCAGATGTGAGATGTGCATTATGTTCCTTGATTATACTCCCAACTGGGTGCTGTTAGAGACCAGCAGCCGATTTAAAAGAGCGAATGCAAACCGAGAGTAGACCAGATGAAGGGAGCGCAAGGGAAACGCTGTATATTGTAACTGGACAGCTGCAAAGGTTTCCTCAAGGGGACGCTCTGAGAGCGGCCAGACAAACCGCGGCCGTTCAGAGAATCTGTTAGCAATGGCGTTAATGCCAATAAGACAAGTTCCAAAAAAGCGGAACTTGAGTTCACTCCAGAATGGGGAGTTAAACGGAATGTGTTCCTTCACGTAGCCTGCAAATGCTCTAAACTGTGGCCATCTAAAATGGCCTCCCGGAAAGAATGATGGGAAATGTGGTCAGGCTGGGACACAGACAAGCTGCAGCTTGTGTATTTGCAAATGGCAGCTCAGAAGTATGCAGGAATTCATACAAGGCATTCAAGGTGATTAACGTAACAATGGGACCATCAGGTCCATCACATCATATTCCAGACTGAACGGCACCGAGCTCCTGCTCGGAGCCCTCCCAGGATTGGCCACTGAGTGCCCAGCCCAAAAGACATGGGAGACCTGAGGAATTGATTGACAGTGACCTCGAAACCGCCCACAAAAGGGGTGGGGAAAACACAACCCAGTTAAAAGGCAATGCAACCATTTTTTCTGCCTCTTTTGGAGGACCGGCTTCTGTCATCCAACTGCAGCACATCGACCAGCCAAGTTCAAGGACACACGCTCTCCACCAGAGAGACCACACCCTGCCTAGACGAACCAGACAACCTCCTGGCTCCACACGTGGGGAACCAGATAAAGGCCTTATCTAACCTGCACAGAGCTGGTCACTTGGAAGTTAAGTAAAGGTCGTTTAACTGTTGGATATAGTTTAATATGTGTAGTAGCGTGTAATTTATTAAGTATAGAAGTAATCCTAGGTTCAATAATAAACTGTGATTATACTAAATACTTGTTGTGTGGTGATTTGTCCAATACACTGAACACACTCGCACACTGTGGTTATTATTATTGAAAGAGACAGAAGTCAACAAACTACTTGGGAAAATGCAAAAACGGGGTGGATTCCATCAGACACCCTACTGACCAGTAAAAAGTGGTGGAAGGCTCAAACAAGTGATATAAATTGAGAAAGCCACTGTGCTGATCTTGACTTTATACTTACAGAAAACAAAGGTCATTCAGAAGTATGTGGGGACGGCAGCTCCCCAGCTATGATGCAGGTCACTGCAGCTGACCCAGCCCTCCCAGATTGGGATTTAGTGAAGTACGAAGGACAATGGGAGAATTGAAAGAAAAAGGGTACCATTAACCTCCATATAAAGCACCCACTGCTCCCCCACCCGTAGTATGGATGGCTACTTATCAAACGGTGGTGAAAGCAGAGCGCAACAGGACCCAGATAAGGAACATTGTAACGGTGCCTTTTACTACTGCAGAGAGACAAATGTTACAGGATTAACCCACCCCTAAGAAAAATAGTGGAAACATAGATTTTTGATAGAAAGTTGATGAGCTACAAGAAGCTCATGCCCTGGTTCAAGCAAAAGTGGATAAGGGGTCCTGGGATAGAGTAGATTGATAAAATAAAAAATTATGTTGGCCAAATACAGGCTTGTGTTGAACAATTCCGGAATCCAGCTCTGAGTCGACTTGTGAAGTCTCTCTAGGTCTCATATCAGTAATAGAAATTTAAAGATGTGAAATAAAGAGGAAATGATTGTGATTACCTAGTCAGTTAAAGTTAAAATGACCAAATTAGTTTATTATTTTCTTTTTGAGTTATTGCCTCGTAACTTAGGCAATAACTAAATTATCTGGGAAAAAACATAGAAATTAGAATAGGAGGGAAAAGTATAACATTTGAGAAGGTGAAGTTCAATATGGCGTTTAGAACTTGTTAAAATAAAGTTGGGCAAGGCTATACAGCTGCAAGATTCCAAGAATGTTTAGTTCTGTCCCTTTAGGTTTTGCAGAAAGATAACTCTTTCAGCAGACAATTAATTTGTTTTTAAATCTCCACACAGCTTTTGGATATAACCTCCTACTAATTAAGTTGCACGTTTTTGCTAGTTATGATTGCAGGTGATAATATGTTTGGGTGGGAATGTGCTTGAGATTTTGAATCAACAAATAGGTGATGCCTATAAAATCAGGGATTGGAAATTGGCTTAAATGTAACAATAAAAAGTCACAATGAAGGAGAATGGAGGATTCTCTTTTTTTATTTTAATCAAGGGATTGTGAGCTTTAATTTATTATAATAATCGCTTTTTTTTTTTTGTAGCGCTCTGTCTTTTTAAGAGGTTATAGCTGCGAGAGAAATCTGAAAATTAACAGCTTGAAATTTACAAGCTGTGAGAATCTGTATGTTTCATTCATTTTATGTGGATATTCATAGACTTTTTTAACCATTATTTTGGGCTACACTTGTTAATATTTATCTTTCTGGGGAATTAACATTATCTTCTGTTTTTAATAACAGGTATTTTGGAATGTGGCAGAATTAACTCTTGTCAATAAACAGCTGAAGATGTATTTAATTTTTACAAGAATTGGGAATTACAACATTTTAAGCTTCTGAATTGTTAGATATGTTCAAATGACTGAACCCATGTTTTGTTTTACAGGTAATTGCAAATGGAAAAAGATTTGCAGTAGCTTCAAGAATTAATTTGCAGATTTTCAATATCACAGCAATAATCATGGACTAAAGGATTGCAATGAATTTGGATTTGCTTATTGTCACGTGTACCGAGGTCCAGTGAAAAGTATTGTTCTGCGTACAGTTCAGACAGATCATTCCGTACATGAAAAGAAAATACATAGGGCAAAGACCATAACCTATTCAGGCCATTTGTTAATCCCAGACAAGTGCTCATGTCTGGGACGTCTGATTAATGAGTATCCAAACTTTGAAAACCACCAAGCCTGGATGCAAGACGTTGGAATTGCTGGATTAATTTTAATTCTTATGAACTGGTATGCTAAGAAAAGTGAAAAGAAAAAAACCGACATTTAAAGGAATTCCAATTAGCAATCATAGAATTTACAGTGCAGAAGGAGGCCATTCAGCCCATCGAGTCTGCACCAGCCCTTGGAAAGAGCAATCTCCATCCTATCCCCGTAATCCAGTAACCCCACCTAACCTTTTTGAACACTAAGGGGAATTTAGCATGGCAATCCACCTAACCTGCACATCTTTGGACAGTGGAAGGAAACCAGAGCACCCGGAGGAAACCCACGCAGACATGGAGAGAACATGCAGACTCCACAGACAGTGACCCAAGCCGGGAATCGAACTTGGGATCCTGAAGCTGTGAAGCAACTGTGCTAACCACTGTGCTACCGTGCTGCCCAATAAATAAAATACACTCAGTCTGGGTGGTTTTGATGGATATACAAACAAAGTTTCTTTTGAAGAGGAGATTAAATATTCTATGGAATATTTCCAGGGCTCGTGACTGGGCGAGGATAGTAACTAGTGGGATGCATCAAATTAGATTGGATTCAGTAATTGAGGGTAGAAGATAGAGACCGGAAATCAAAACAGCAAATGGGAATTGGGTGCAATTCAGTGGAATATTTAAATCTGACATTGATGGAAATTATAGCGAAAGCAATTCAGGAAACCGGGGAAGGCTGTTTGACGGGCCCTGATGCGCCTACATCCAGTCTGAACCAGAGCTCTGGATTTACACCTTTTGAGTTAATGATTTGCTGAGTCGTGCGATTACCGGAGTGAGTCATTTTGGAAGAAACCGATGCGGAGCCCCCAAAGGTAGGATCTGAGAATGCATGAGAGAATTAAACAAACAGCTACACATGATCAGGAAGGAAGTCAGGGACCAATAGGCATTTCAGGACCTAGAACGAGATCAGCAATTTGAAAAATGAAATGTACCCCAAGACGGCGATGGGGGAATTTAGCTGCCTCCAATCGTGTTGGCACGAGCCGTACGAGGTAGCAATGACAGTGATACGTGCGCATTTATTGACTAGCACAAAGGCGAGAAGTTGGTGGAAACATTACACTCAATTAAAGTTGTATGAAGATTCTACGAAAGTTAACAGCTGGTGGGAGCCGACGTTAATGTATTCATAGGTACCTGCTGGCCTTGGTAACACTTACACAGGTATGGGAAACATCCATGGCTCGCGTGAAAAACAGCACATGCCTGCATTCTAGACAATACTTTGTATTCCCGACTGGGGGCACCGACGAATGGTTAAAGAAACTTAACATCGGCGACTTCCAGTGACGGCGAACGGGAGACAGCCGCACACTGGAGGGCTCCCGCTCGAAAATAGGAATTTGGGAGTTTTAACGCCCGGTCCCGGAGGCAACGGAGACTGAAAAGGCTATAAGAAGGCACAGGAGGAGAAATGTCCAAGTTTGGGAGAAAAACGGCCATGAAAAAGGGGGTTAACGGAAGTCCGCCAGGGAGTGAAAACGTCAGTGGAGGAACTGTAAGGAAAGCGGAGGCTGGAGCACCAGGGGAGGTCGCATCGCTCACAGCAGAAGAAATGACCAAGGTGATGGCTGTGGAACAGTTCACAAAACACATGGAAGCGATGAAGAATGAGATGGGGGTGATATTCAAAGTGCTGGTGGAGGAGGCGATTGCTCCGGTGAGGGCGGCGGTATCGAGCACAGCGGCGGAGGTGCGGGAGCAAGGTGGGACACTGAAGGAAGTGGAAGAGGCATTATCGCAGCACAGTGATCAACTCACCTGGATGGGGAACGAGTTGCGGAGGGTGATAGAGACCAACAAGGGTCTGAGAGACAAAATGGAAGACCTGGAAAACAGATCTAGGTGACAGAATCTGAGGATTGTGGGTCTGCCCGAAGGTGTGGAAGGCCCGAGACCGACGGAGTATTTTGCCACGAAGTTGGCGAAACTATTGGGGGAGGGGGACGATCCCTCCCGAATTGAACTGGATCGGGCTCATCGGTCTTGGAGGCCTATACCAAAGGCGAGTGAGCCGCCAAGAGTAGTAACTCTGTGTTTCCGTAGGTATAGCGTGGAGGAGAAAGTCCTGTGCTGGGCAAAGCAGAAGCGGGTGGTGCAGTGGGCTGGAGCTGGTATATGCATCTACCAGGACTTTACGGTGGAGCTGGCGAGGAGGTGGGCTGCCTTCAGCCGGGTGAAGAAGGCACTGTACATCAGCAAGGTGCAGTGCGGCATCGTATATCCAGCTAAGTTGACAAATCCAAGGACTTATATTTTGGGACGGCGGCAGAAATGGAGGAGTTTGCGAAGGCAGCAGGACTTTGGCAGAATTGAGAAATGGTCCTGTACCAATGTAGCCTCATGTAACTTTATTTTTTCACTGCTTGTTGGTGTATGCACTAAATGAGTCGACGCTGTATATATTTGGACAAGGGAAGAGATGGGACTTTCATTTGCAATGATGGTTCTTTGGGGCTTGGGTGTGTATGCGGAGGTTGTGTGCTAAAGGGGATTTATTGGTTTTCCTGGGACCGGGCAAGGGGGAAGGAGACCCAGGCAGGGGCCTCCACACTGGCCGCTTTAAGCCGGCCAGTGAACGGGAGTGAGGTGGGGGGAGGGGCTGCGACCATCGGAGCCTGGTAGAACAGGTTTTGGTGAGTCTAGCCAGGGTGAAAAGTTGAGGGAAGGAACCGAGGTTGGGGGGAGGAGTTTACAAGAAGAAGTGGAGGGGAGGAGTCGGAGAGGGGGGTGGGAGGGGTGGCTGTCTACAATTCATGGGTGTCACTCACGGTACTCTTTCAGGGATTGGATGGCATTGAATATTAGGGGGGGGGTTTGGTGGGTGGACTGTATATGTCAATGGTGACCATAAGTGATTCCTAATTCCTTGTTTTTTCCTTTTCTTTCCACCTTGGGAGGGTTTTATTTGATGCTTATATTGTCAGGTGGATCGTTGTTTGGGGTGGTGGGAGGATGGGATTGTTGTTGTTGATAAGGGGATTGACATTGTATTTGTTACCTTTTACTGTTTGCTGGTGGGGTGTAAATTCTGAAGAAAATGTGAAAATGGAGAATAAAAATATTTATATTAAACAAAAGAAACTTAACATCTGGATTTCGGGCAACTAGGCATCGAACACAAACCATCATGTCTTCCTGGGATGCAAACAAGGGACCTCGAATTTCATCAGGCCTTTGGAGCAGCCAGATATACCTATTTGGCTCACCAATCTGGGCTGTGATGGGCAGAGAAGTCGCTATCTACATAAAGTGGGAGCCGAGGACTGAGATTAACACAATAGGATGGCAGTTTGAGAAAGTTATCGGTAGGAGCCATCTGGTTTTTACCACAGGACTGGGCACATGGAGATACTCTTGCCTAATTAACATTATGAATGGGCTTAACCCGACATCTTCTGACAGTGAACTTTGCAGGACAAACACAATTACCACCGTTTGTATGAGAACCTGGTCTTACTGGCCAGTCTTGCCAAAAGTTTTGCATGTATGCAATAGACAGATCTATACATGGGAGGCTGATAGCGAGGCTAAGAGCCCATGGGATCCAATGAAATTTGGCAAATTGGATCCAAAATTGGCTGAATGGCAGGAAACAGAGGGTGATGGTCGAGGTGTGTATTTCTAACTGGAAGCCCGTGTCCAGTGGAGTCTCGCAGGGATCAGTGTTGCGGCCCTTGCTGTTTGTGGTTTATGTAAATGATTTAGATATGAATGGAGAAGGGTTGATCAGTATATTCGCAGATGATACAAAAATTGGTGAGGTGTTAAATAGTGAGGAGGATAGCCTTCGATTTCAGGAGGATATAGACAGGCTGGTCAGATGGGCTGATCGGTGGCAAATGCGTTTCAATACAGAAAAGTGTGAGGTGATGCACTTGGGCAGGACAAACAAGGTAAAAGAATACATGATAAATGGCAGCACCCTGGGAAGCACCAAGGATCAGATCGACTTTGGTGTGCATGGAAATCAGTCCCTTAAGGTAGCAGAGCAGGTGGATACAATGGTTAAGAAGGCATCTGGTATATTGTCTTTATTAGCCCGCTGTTACCAGACTCTTAAACAACCCTCTTATGGACTGACCTGATTAATACTACACTGTGGACCTTGTGTTGCTCTTTTATGCATTTTTAAAAAATTTAATTTTATTTTCATGTACTAAATGATCTGTTTGAGCTGCTTGCAGAAAAATACTTTTCACTGTACCTCGGTACATGTGACATAAACAAAACAAAAAATCAAACAAACATTGAGTTCAAGAGCAGGGAGGTTTTGCTGGGACTGTATAAAATGTTGGTTAGACCACAGCTAAAGTATTGTGTGCAGTTCTGGAACCCACATAATAGGATGTGCTTGAAAGGATGCCGAGGAGATTTACCAGGATGTTGCCTTAGGAGGGGGCGGCACAGTGGTTAGTATTGGTGTGTCACAGTGCCAGGGACGCGGGTTCAAATCCGGCCTTGGGTGATTGTGAAGTTTGCATTTTCTCCCCGTGCTGTGTGGGCTACCTCCGGGTGCTCCCGTTTCCTCCCACAGTCCAAAGATATGCAGATTAGGTGGATTGGCCATGCTAAATTGCCCCTTAGTTTTCAAAGATGTGCATGTTAGGAGGGGTTGGGCATGGGAGGGGGCTGAGGTAGGTGCTCTTTCAGTGGGTCGGTGCAGACTCGTTGGGCCGAATGGTCCCCTTCTGCACTGTAGGAATTCAATGGTTCTATTCTATTCGATTCTATGGAGAATTTTAGCTATAAAGAGAGATTGGATAGACTGGGGTTGTTTTCCTTGGGGCAGAGGAGACTGAGGGGGAACATGATTGAGATGTATAAAAGTATGAAGGGCCATAAATAAAGTGGATAGGAAGAAACCTTTCCCCTTGGTCGAGGGATCAATGACCAGGGGGGCATAAAGTAAGGGGCAGGAGCTTTAGAGGGGGTGTGAGGAATAGCTTTTTCACCCAGTGGGTGGTGGGAGTCTGGAACTCGCTGCCTGAAAGCGTCGTAGAGGCAGAGACCCTCATAACATTAAGAAGTATTTAGATCTGCACTTGCAATGCCAAGCTATACACGGCCATGGGCCAAATGTGGAAAATGGGATTAGAATAGTTCATAAATTCAAAAAATATAGGAGCAGAATTTTGCCATTTGGCCCATCGCGTCTGCTCAGCCATTCGATCATGGCTGATCTCATCCTGACCTTAACTCCACCGTCCTGCCTGTTCTCCATAACCCTTCAACCAATTACCAGTTACAAATCTGTCCAACTCCTCCTTAAATTTACTCACTGTCCCAGCATCCACCGCACTCTGGGGTAGCGAATTCCACAGATTTACAACCCTTTGGGAGAAGTAGTTTCTCTTCAACTCTGTTTTAAATTTGCTACCTCTTGTCGTAAGACTATGACCTCTCATTCTGGAATGCCCCACAAGTTGCAGCAGATGCTCCACGTCTACTTTGTCCAAACCTTTTATCATCACATATGCCTCAATTTGATCTCCGCTCGTTCTTCTAAATTCAAGAGAGTATCGGCCGAAACTGTTCAATCTCACTTCATACGACAAACCCCTCATCTCCGGAATCAACCTAGCCTCTGAACTGCCTCCAATGCCACTACATCGTTTCTCAAATAAGGGGACCAATAGTTTTGTTGGTTGTTTATGACCGCGCAGATGTGATGGTCCAAAGGGCCTTTTCTGTGCTGTCGATTTCTAGGCCCTATGACTCTAGGAGATAGGTTTGATTGTATTGACATTCAATTTTATAGCCTCAGCACATGTGGCTATCACGTTCTTCCTAAATATGTGCTAAAATGCTGAACTGCCCCCTCCCTCTCTTCCCCCCCCCCCCCCCCCCCTAACCCACCCATCCCTGTCCCCAGATGGATTAATCACGATTGGGGAGGTAGTTGAGTCAAGTCAGGGTTAGTTGGGCTGAGTCGGGTAATCGGGGGCGAGTCAGGCTGAGCATAGTTGGGGGTCAAGGGGGTAGTCGGGTGGTGATGGGGATAGTAGAGTAGGGAAGATAGTCAGGTCATGGGTTTATTCGGGGGATCAGGGGGATAATTGGGTTGGGTTGAGGGTGTGGCAATGATTGGACAGCCATCTGTGGAGTTAGCCAGGTATTAAACTAGGTTTTGCTCAGTCTAACATTTCCTAGGTATCCAAGTAAGTACTGTGGATCTGTTTAAAGTCTCCCACTCTAGCTCAGAGTTGGAGTCATTCATGAAGGGTCCGTGAGAGCAGGCAAATTGCCTACCAGAATTTCCGGTATAGGACCAAGCATCAGGACTACTGCGGGGTCAGACGCACATCTTCAGTCATGTGTCGCTTCTCCGATTATCCAGAGACTGGAAGTTGTGGCCCGTTAAGTCTCTTTCTCCTGTCCCCTCCACTTATCAACAAGTGGGAGGAGCATGATAACTACTTTATCATGAAATGGAGTCATTCCGACCAGCTGCCTCTGCCACATCTCTTACTTTCCCTAGTCCACCCAGCAAACCTTGCTCCACAATATCCCCTTGCCCTTGCGCTCAACTCACTTCTTTCTCCAGTTTCTCTTTTATTTCCCCTTGTGCCCTCTGTGAGTTCACTATGAGGCATATCACCTGTTCCCTTGATCCCATGAACACTAAGCTATTGATCACCCCACTTTCCCTCCTGGTCCCTGTGTTGGTCAATATTGTTAATAGTTGTCGCTCTTTAGGGGTCATCTCCCTTTCCTTTAAATCTGTCATCACTCCTCTCCTCAAAAAAAACTATTCTTGCCCCAACTATCCTTTTAAACTACCACCCCATCTCCAAACTCTCTTTCCTCCCCAAAGTCCTTGATTGCGATGTCACCTCAAAATTATGTACTCCTCTTTCCTGAGGAATCCCTTGATCAGTGACAGTGCCGAAACAGCCCTTAGAAAAGTGATAAATGACATTCTATATGATTGTGACAAAGGAAAGAATCCCTCTTCATTCTTCTCAACCAGCCTGCAGACTTTGAAACAGTTGACTACGCCATCTTCCTTCAATACCTTTCCACTATCATACAGCTGCATAAGATTGCACTCCCAGTTTTCCTTCTCATCTAATCTTAGCCAGCATACCAATTGCAATGGCTCCTCTTTTTCTTGCTCCTGTACCATTATGCCTGGTATCCTCCAAGGGTCTATTCCTCACTCCCTCCTATTTCTCAACTATATGCTGTCGCTTAGGGACGCTTGGAGAATGCAGACTTGCTTTGTGGAACAATTGGTTTGCAAAATCCTTTTGAAGCTGCCACATTCTTGCTTCCAAATTCCTCCATGGCCTTGTTCCACCCTATCAATGGAATATTCTCCAGCCCCACAACCCTCTACAATGTATTCATGCTCACTGAATTCTGGCCTTTTGAGCATTCCTGATTTTAATTGTTCCACCATTAGTGGCCTTGTCTTCGGTTGCCAAAGCCCTAAGCTCCAGAATGAATTCCTTCTATCTCTTTGCCTCTTGGCCTCACTTTCCTTCTTTCTTCTTCTCAGACAGTCCCACGGAGTCAAGGATAACTTTCCCCCTTTAAGACATTCCTTAAAATCTACTTTTCTGATGAAGCTTCTGGTCATGTGACCTAACCTCCCCTTAAGTGGCTCGACTTATGTTTTGTTTCATAACGTTCCTGTGAAGTATCTTGATACATTTATTGTGTTAGAGTTGTTGCTGTCATTGCTGGATCAGACTTCTGGAACTGTCTCCTTACTAGTACTGTGGGTATACCTGCATGAACCAGTGGTTCAAGAAAGTGACTCACAAATACCCTCTCAAGGGCAATTTGGGATGGGTAATAAATGCTGGCTTACCACATATCATGAATTAAAAAAATAACTGTGAAATGACTGAAAGCAGCCACCATTATTCAAAGTTGAGCAAAGATATCGTCTCAATGTTTCAAAGAAAAACAGTTACTTTGCACTTGGTGGATTTGGATCCAATGTTTAGAAATCCCATATCAGTCCAGCTGCTATAGATACCGTTATCAAGGACCACATTTCCTTCATTATTCTTGTGACAAAAACAGGAATCTTCCAGGAAAATTAGGAAGATCCAAATGATTTAGGTCCCAATCTCAGTTGGGAAATCTAGCATAATCTTGAAAAAGGTTGGAGTCCATCCTGCCTCTTACATAGAAACATAGAAAATAGAAACAGGAGGAGGCCATTCAGCCCTTCGAGCCTGCCCGCCGTTCATCGTCATGGCTGATCATCAAGCTCAATGCTCTGATGCCATCTTCCACCCATATCCTTTGATCCCTTTAGCACCAAGAGCTATATCTAATTCCTTCTTTAAATCACACAATATTTTGGCCATACTTGCTCTCCCATACTTGCTGTGGTAGTCAACTCCACGCATTCATCACTCGGTGGGTGAATAAATTTCTCCTCACCTCAGTCCGAAAAGGTTTACCCCTTATCCTCAAACTATGACCCCCTAGTTCTGGACTCCCCTACCTTCGGGAATATTCTTTCTGAATCTACCGTCTAATCCTGTTAGAATTTTATACATTTCTATGGGATCCCCTCTCACTCTTCTAAACTTCAATGAATATAATCTTAATCGATTTAGTCTCTCCTCATATGACAGTCCCACCATCCCAGGAATCAGCCTGGTAAACCTTTGCTGCGCTGCTTCCATAGCAAGAACATCCTTCCTCATGTAAGGATATCAAAACTGCACATACTACTCCAGGTGTGTCCTCACCAGTGCCCTATACAATTGCAGTAAAACATCAAGATTCCTATACTCAAATCCTCTCACTCTGAAGGCCAACATACCATTTGCCTTCTTTATTGCCTGCTGTACTTGCGCGCTTACTTTAAATGACTGATACACGAGAACACCAAGGTCTCACTGAGTATCTACCTCTCTCAATTTACACCCATTCAAATAATAATTTGCCTTCCTATTTTTGCTATCGAAGCAGATAACCTCACATTTATCCATATTATACTGCATCTGCCATTCATTTACCCACTCAGTCAGTCTGTCCAAATCCTGCTGAAGCATCTCTGCATCGTCCTCACAGCTCACTCTCCCACCCAACTTTGAGAAGAATTACATTTGCAAATCATTAATATATAATGCGAACAGTTGGGGTCCTAGCACAGATGCCCGCAGTACCCCACTAGTCACTGCCTCCCACTAGTCACTGCCTGCCAATCAGAAAAATATCCATTTATTCCAACTTTTTGCTTCCTGCCTGCTAATCAGCTTTCTATTCATCTGCAAACATTACCTGTAATAAATCCCATGCGCTTTAACTTTACATATTAATCTGCTATGTGATACCTTGTCTAAAGCCTTCTGAAAGTCTAAATAAGCCACATCCACCTGTTCTCCGTGGTCAACTCTACTAGTTACATCTTCAAAGAATTCTAGTACATTTGTCAAAGCTTGTTAGGCCAGAAGGGGAGCATCCAAATGTGGACACACCCTACAAATAGTGCAAATACCTCTCTTCCCCATGATAACAAGCCATTCTCCTACCAACCTTGTAAACTTCAGTGCGATAAGTGCGGGTGGAATAAGCCCAGTAGAACTGTTGTGATTCCAACCAGTAGATTTTTCCTTTCCAAATCTGGCAATAGAACGGTCAAAGGTACAACCTACTTTCACATCAGTACAGCCCTTTCCAACAGCGTTGAATGTTTTCTCTTTTTTTTTGCCATATCTACAGGATGGTATTAATGTTCTGTGTCATCAGTTCATGGTTGCTTTAATATCTTGTACATTAAATATATAGTTAGGTCAACATTGGTGCTGTGATGCAATTGCTCCCAATTAATGCTTACCTGCCCACTCAATGCCCCTTACCTTCAGCTTAGCTAGAAGAATCTCATGTTCATTCAGTATTTTCCTGGTTTCATCAACATTACTGCCGATTTCAAGAAGATTTGGTACTGATTCAACCAACTGAAGTTCCACACACATCGCAGACTGAAATACAATAAGTGTTTGATTTATGGGAGATCATAATTACATTATCATGTTACTTATACATATAGTTAACACAAAACTGTAATTAGTACTTTCAAAACACTAAGTTTAGAACTTCAGAAAGGTTAGCTAATATCGAGGCACACAGAATTTTGCACAGGAGTGGAGCTACAAGCTGGAAAGCAAAACACAGGCCAAAGTTCAATTCTCTACATCACAACTTAATAAAACTATAGGGTATTCACTTCAGAGAGAGAGAGAACACTTGCCTTTAGTATAGCTACTACAATTCTTGAGTCCCCTGTTTGTACAGCTACAGTACTAATTGTCGTTGCTGAAGGTCGACCTCCAGAATCACTTTCATTGGACATGGTCTCTTACTTTACAATTGGTACAGCTGATTGATTAAACCTGTAGACAGAATTTTCAACCGAATCTAAAAGTTAGGCTGCAAAGTAACTGATAAAAGGCAATAAAATTGCAGTGCTCACTACTGAACATGTATTCAGGAAAAGGGCTCAGCTAACACTGTCTCAATATTCACAGCAGGGAACAGCTCGTTAAAAATAGATTGAAGCAGCATGTGTTGTATCACTGCTTTAGGAAGCTGACACACCCCTATTTTGACGGCACCAATCTGCCAGCCCTGCTCCATTATCAGCATAGAAGCACTGGATGCAATCCTCACACAACTTAAAATGACCTTGGACGATCAAATGGAAACAATCACAATCTGAAGGAAATGATTTTGTCCCACAGCAAGAGCTGTGAGCAAAAAGCTATCTAAATTAAGTTTTCAGCTTTATTTGCTAACTCATGAATCTTGACAGAGCTATTGCAAAGTTTTATTTCTGAACTTATAACGAACACCAGTGGTTCCCTACTTTTTCAGTAACATGGCACATTTCAATGAGACAAACAATTCCACAGCACACTTTTTTTCAGCTGAATTGATTGCTCATAAACATCACATTTACTTACATTTACTATTGTTACGGTCGTACTGGAGAGGTTAGCAACATCGTGCATACAACAAGCTAAATAAGAATCAAATGAATTAATGTTTCATTCACCACAGAATACATTGATTTTCGACTGCGAGCACAGAAACATTTTCAAAATCTGCCCAACTATTTCTAACTATTCATAACCCTAAATCTGTTCCACATGCAGTGCTCGGTTCATGCACCCAAATTTCACCTTTTCAGGTTATGAGTTACAGCGCCAGGGTCCCAGATTCAATTCTCGGCTTGGTCACTGTCTGTGCGGAGTCTGCACATTCTCTCTGTTTCTGCGTGGGCTTCCCGGGTGCTCCAGTTTTCTCCCACAAGTCCCGAAAGACGTGCTTGTTAGGTGAATTGGACATTCTGAATTCTCCCTCACTGTATCCGAACAGGCGCCGGAATGTGGCGACTAGGGGCTTTTCACAGTAACTTCATTGCAGTGTTAATGTAAGCCTACTTGTGACAATAATAAAGATTATTATTAGATCAAGGGATATAAAACAGATCCAGCAAAGAAAAATAGATACGGTCAATTTTGCTGCATCTGCCAACTTGCTTGGTCTTGTTTTACGATCAATAAAAAAAGTGCGGGAAAGCCATTGCTTGGTTTCTTTGGTGATTTGTAAAAACTAACACGTCATCTCAATTTCATCCTTTGGCCACCTGTTTTAGAATGTTCACGTTTTATAATCGAAAGACCATTACCTCACTTTTAAAGTATTTGATGATTAATTTTCATGAGTTTTATGAGTTGTAATTTTGGTTGGATTGAATATTGTTTAAGATGAAAAAAATGTTTGTTTTACATTGATTTTCATTCCCTTTGGACAACATAGGGCAGCACGGTAGCATAGTGGTTAGCACAATTGCTTCACAGCTCCAGGGTCCCAGGTTCGATTCCCGGCTTGGGTCACTGTCTGTGCGGAGTCTGCACATTCTCCCCGTGTCTGCGTGGGTTTCCTCCGGGTGCTCCGGTTTCCTCCCACAGTCAAAGATGTGCAGGTTAGGTGGATTGGCCATGCTAAATTGCCCTTAAGTGTCCAAAATGGCCCTTAGGTGTTGGGTGGGGTTACTGGGTTATTGGGATAGGATGGAGGTGTGGGCTTGGGTAGGGTGCTCTTTCCAAGAGCTGGTGCAGACTCGATGGGCCGAATGGCCTCCTTCTGCACTGTAAATTCTATGACTATTTCACGGCATTCTTGGACAGTTCTCAGTGTGCCGCAGCACACAGGATACAAACCACTGGAATATACTAACGTTGTTTAGAAAAGTGATTCAGTGTTGCAATTTCTATTCTGAGAAATAAAAAGGCAATATAAGAAAGTGCTGCAGAGTTACAATTTACACCTCACATAGTTACATTGACATAGGTTTTGCCCAAATGGCAACTTTATTGACAAGCAGAATATAACTTGGTAACAAAAATTACACATACAGCTTTGCAGGGGAAATGCAATATCTGGAATTATTTACCAGTAAACACTGACAGAAATAAGTTTCAATTCATAGTGCAGTCATGATTGATTTGTAATATCAGAAAAATACAATGTTAGTATGATTATAGAAAAACAAATCCTTCTGAATCAATAAAGAACTTCAAAAGCAAATGTTGTAGGTTCTTGCCAATTTTCCCAACATTTTTTTGCTAAGAATTCATAACCCGAATTCAGAAAAATGAGCTTGGGAATTTCAACCCAAGTTAACAGTGTAAAAATTAACATAAGGCCACCGCCCAAAAATGCTCACAATTCAACTGTTACTTCATTCAGTTGGCAATTTCAGTTCGATAGTGGATAAGAATGGTTACAGCAGTAAATCAGGAGCATTATTCGGAGGTTGAAAGCAAAGGAATGTTGTTGCAGTAGAGTACAGGGTCTTCAGTCACACCTTACAGATTCTATACTTGCCCCGAGACTGGTACCAAAACTTTCTATTTCCTAGAACCTAATCTGGAAATTCACCCGCACTTGGGGACAATTTTAACCATGGAAATTGGCGTAAATCAGGTGATAATGGTCACAAAATAGATTCTATACTGAGGAAGTGGTGCTGGACACGTAATGCAGAATCCAAGGGTAATGTTCAGGGGACTAAGTTTCAAATCCCGTCATGATCGGTGGCAGATTTAGAATTCAATGAAAAATCTGGAATTAGAAGTCTAATGATGGCCCATCTAGTTTACTAATGCCCTTTAGGGAAGGAAATCTGCCATTCTTATCTGGTCTGGCCTACATGTGACACAATGTGGTTGACTCTTAAATGGCTCAGCCAACCGCTCAGTTGTATCAAACTGCAACAAAGTCCACAAAAAGGAAAGAAACTGGACCGACTTCCAGGCATTCGATGTAGGCTCCGGAAACGACATTGGCAAATGTAGCCCTGTCGATCTTGCAAAGTGCTCCCGCTGCCAAAAGCTTTAAAGGGACTTCCGCGTGAACAGCTAGAATGCCCATCTGTTTCAGGTAATAGGCCATCTTACCATGCAAACCAGGGTTGAAATATTTAGTTGGACCCTCCCAAGTTTGATTTTAAATAACACATGGCTGGAGAAGATGTTACACTTATTGCACTCATGTGTCCAAGCATTTTACAGACTATGCAATGGTCCTCAGTTTTGAGCAGGAGGGATGGCTGTGAAGGCATTTGAGACAGTGCAGAATATATTTACAAAAATGGTTCCAGTGATGAGGAATGTGAATCAAAAGGAGAGATTGGAGAACATGCAGTTATTCTCCTCCGATAAGGGAAATTTGAGAGAAGATTTCATTGAAATGTAGAAAATCATGAGGGATCTAGACCGAAACTATTCGCATTAATAGAAGGATTGAAGAGGGCATCAATTTAAGGTGGTTGACAAATTGAACCATTAATGACATGACAATAAAGTTATTTTAAGCAGCATATGATTAGGATCTGAAATGTACTGCCTGAGAGAATGATAGAGGCTGATACAATTAGGGCTTTCAAAATAGAATAGGATAAGCACCTGAGCAGTGAACTATTGCTGGGATGTGGGGAAAGGGCAGCAGAGTGGGATTAGTTGAGTTGCTGGTGTAGAGAAATGGCAAATACAAGTCAGGCTGAATGGCCTCCTCGGTGCTGTACAATTCTGTAACCACTGTTGTCATTCCACAAACTTTTGTACAGCATGATCTTAACTTCTTCACAAAAATAATGTTGGCCACTGCCAACCTGGACTACACCGCTCCACGGAACCTCCCTGCATGTCAATACTTAACTGTGGGCCAGCATAGTATTCAAGCCACCTGACATTTTGCAGATCCAAAGCTTGTGAGTTGCTCCTTCAGGGGCTGCAGATTGTTAGTGGCATGGAAAAGTGACTTGGGCCTCCCAGCAGCTGGGGTAGAGGTGGGTGCAGACAGGTAAATTCTCCTCGTCAGTCATCTAAAAGGTAAAGGCCACAAAACTGGTGCGAATGTAATGGAAGTCCAAAGTCTAATAATGGCCTGCACTATGCTTCTGGCTACGTATTGTTTATACTTCACCCCATATAGGAAGCAGAAGCATCAGGAATGATGGAATTGTGATGCCAAACAGTTCCAGCTGATTTGGCCCATGTTTTCATAATTGAACTGTGCTAATCACTCACAGCTGAATATATATTTAGCTGCATGAGGGGCATCCCACTATAATTAATCTAGGGATGAACAACTATAAGTTACGAGAATAGATTGGAGAGGTTGCATCTGGTTTCATTGGAGAAAGGAAAGCTGGAAGGAAACTAGTTCGATGTATTCAAGATCCTGAAGGATATGGACTGGTTAATCGTGAGAAACTGTGCCCATTCGAGAGCATCAAGAACTGAAAGGCACAGATTCAAAATATTTGGCAATGGACTAAACATGATGTGAGGAAAGATTTTTCACCCACAGGGTGGTTGGAGTCTGGAATGAACTTCCTGAGAAGTTGGTGGAGGCAGGTTTGATTGAGATATTCAAAAGGGAATTGGATTATCAACTGAAAAGTGAGAATGTACAATGTTGCAGAGGTAAGGCAGGGGAGTGAGACTAGGTAAAATGCTCCTTTAACAAGCCAGTGTAGAGTTGATGGGCTCTTTCTGCACTGTAAAGATTCTGTAAATTCAACAGCAAGGACAGCAAATTCTGTAAAGGGCCAGGGATCTATCTTGCAGATGAGGGGTTCCTGACCAATACTCTCTTTAAAATTTACTAGTTGGGCTTTGCTCATTTATTCTCATTGCACAGTCTCTTTTAATTATTTTGATGGACCACACACATGCGTTACTGTAAGAGAACTAGGCCTGTGCTACATGACTGTGTACCCTTGCAGCTTCGCAAGAAAATTGCTCATGACTCACTTCTGCGGTAAAATGTTTGTGGATGTACTCAGACTCATTTTTGGAGTTTTATTTGATAATTTGGTGCACCCATTCAGGGGAATACAGGATTTGGGTCACCTGCATACATCAAGGCAAGGATTCTCTGATCCCAATGCGCCACACCTCTGCTGCGAGCGAGGACGGTGAATTTGACACTCAGCCAAATTTCACATTCTCTGCAGCAGGACCAGTGAATCCCGCCGGCGTGAATTGTTAGAGCACCCACCCCAAGTGTGCAAGTGGTATGTGGTTGTAATACTTCCAGGTCTGTAATAGGACCGAGGAATGGAGCAGAGGCTGCAGAGGGGGTAAGTTCGGCGAAGACAGAGGAGAAGAGGATTTCTCAGAAGATTTGGCCTATGATTTAAGAGACCATTTCTCATACCTCCACCTCACCCACGAGCAATGCCTAGGATGACTCAGATTCTACAAGGAGATGATCACAGAACTTCATCAACAGGACTTGCAGCCTCACACCAGGAAGAGAGTGTAAGACACTACTAATGGCCTGAAAGGTAATAGTCACATTAGAACTCTACACCGCCGGATTATTTCAGGTAGGAGTGGGTGACATACATGCCATTTACAGCATTCAAAGAGAAGCAGGATACATGGGCACAGAAGCATGTGCGCTCAGACTTGGCTTTCCTTGGACGAGTATGGCTTTGATTTGATTTATTATTGTCACATGTATTAGTATACAGTGAAAAGAATTGTTTCTTGCATGCTGAACGAACAATGCATACCGTACATAAGGAAGGAAGGAGAGACTGCAGAATATAATGTTACAGTTAGAGCAAGGTTAGAGAAAGGGTCAACATAATGAGGTAGGTCCATTCAAATGTCTGATGGCAGTAGGGAAGAAGCTGTTCTTGAGTCGGTTGGTACGCGACCTCAAACTTTGGTATCTTTTTCCTGACGGAAGGAGGTGGAAGAGAGTATGTCCGGGGTGAGTGGGGTCCTTATCATCATTCCCCACCTCAACACCCATATGGAACGCTCCATCACTGCATTCCCGTGTCCAAGATGCTGCAAATAAAAACCACCAATGACCATCATATAAAATCTATATCCAACATAAATCCACTATGAAAACAAAGTTGAATTATTCACGCTTATGCATCCTCTTTGTGCCGATCTTCCAGGTGCCATTGGCTAGCCTACTGCTTGTATGCAGTTCTACCCCAGTTGGTGCAGCATCACTAATGGAACATTATTGACTTTCATTAAAGGAGACTGCAAGTGGTATTCCAAGTTGTCCTCAAGCAGTTCTAGGCAGACAATGCCTGACTTCAGGCTGCACCATCTCAGCATGTGCAGCATCAGTCTCGGATGGCTGGCTGAGAGGCAACAGCAAGGACAGAGTGGCAGAGTGGCTGTGACAGAAGCATATATGTTGTCATCCTGAGAAAGGGTAGCAGATTCATGCTCCATGGTGCCCCTTCGATTCCTATGGGATGGTGCCTCACCAATCCTAGTAATCTATTGAAGTACAGATTGTTGGATTGCCACAAGATCCTGCATCCTTGCTCAGAATATTAGCTGTGGAGATGCCGGCGTTGGACTGGGGTGAGCACAGTAAGAAGTCTTACAACACCAGATTAATGTCCAACATGTTTGTTTCAAATCACTAGCTTTCGGAGCACTGCTCCTTCCTCAGGTGATGAAGATGTAGAGATACTATATCGTCTTGCATCTTTGACTTTGTCTAGATATATGTTTCTGGAGCCTACCTCTTCATTCACCCGAGGAAGGAGCAGTGCTCCGAAAGCTAGTAATTTGAAACAAACCTGTTGGACTTTAACCTGGTGTTGTAAGACTTCTTACAGAATACAAGAGCATACGAAGTGGGAAGAGGAGCAGACCAAATGGCCCCTTGAGCTTGCTCAGCCATTTAATGCAAACATCAACTCTGTAGTGATATGCATCACTGTAAATACACAAGGGGTTAATGTAAATACACTAAGTAAACACTAGAGGGAGCACTGGAGGTGTCATGACATTCAGACATAGAGCTAATGAACACATAGAATAGGATACGACCAATGGGCAGTCAAGACACCCAGAAGTAACACGACCACAAGGGGGCAACCCATATAAAAAGGACAGGGCACACTTCCTCTTCCTCTTTCCACAGGCAACACTCAGAGAGAAGGACAGGGGCAGATCAAAAGCATCACACCCACCGCATGGCTTAGAGCAGACTGGTTAGTTAGACGGAGTTACTATAACAAGGTTAGCAGGAGAGTCAAACTCAAGTAGGAGAATTGTTAACTGTTCAATAAATGTGTTAAACCTATCTCCAAGTCTGAATCTTCCTTTGTCAGCGCATACATCAAGGAAGCAGCTTATGATACATGAAGAAGCATAACACAACATGGTACCAGTAAGTGCCTGTTGAATCTATATAGTTCAACTCAACATATCCGTGACTACCAGCAACAGCACCCGGGAAAGATGATCGAGATTCTGGTTCCTCAGCAGCTCAGGTACCACGTCAATCTCAGTGCCAACTGGCGTGCATTCAAGCAGAGATTTGAGATTTACATGGTAGCATTCGACCTAGATGGCGTAGCCAATGCTGAGAAGATAAAGCTTCTACTCACCATTGCGGGTGAAAGTGCAACAGAAATCTTCAACTCCTTCAGGTACTCCAAAGGGCAGGACAAGAGAGACTTCCAGACAGTCCTGGACAAGTTTGAAAACTACTGCGAGGTAAACACAACAGAAGAAAATTGTTAAACGACCTACCTCGTATTAAGTTGATCCTTTCTCTACACCTTGCTCTAACTGCAACATTATATTCTGCAGTCTCTCCTTCCTTCCTTCCTTATGTACGGTATGCATTGTTTGTTCAGCATGCAAGAAACAATTCTTTTCACTGTGTACTAATACATGTGACAATAATAAATCAAATCAAATCAAAGCCATACTCATCCAAGGAAAGCCAAGTCTGAGCGCACATGCTTCTGTGCCCAAGTATCCTGCTTCTCTTTGAATGCTGTAAATGGCATGTATGTCACCACGAGGCCAAGGTCGGCTTGCAGCAGAGGAAAATGGCAATTTTGAGTGGCAGCCATCTTGAGAAAGGAGCTGGACATGCGCAGTTCCCCAGAAGACGCGAACCGGCAAAACAGTGCTTTGTGCATGCACGAGAAGCCGCGCATGCGCAGTTGTGAAAAGGTGCACAGTGCAGGAAAAGAGATCTGCTCATGCGCAATCCATTCCTATGCTCTACATCATAAGCGTCATGATGTCAGAGGCCACAGACCACACCCACTTAAAGAGGAAATAACCAAAAAGAGTGAAAAAAAGATTTAAGCCAGAAAACATAATTATTTCACCTGAAACGACAGCACAATGCCTGAACTTCGACCAGTCGCTGAAAGTAACCTCCGCAGAGCCCTGCAACAAGCAGTTAGCACCGCCCTAAGAGATGATTTAGTCCTTGAAGACTACGACTCAGACGTTGATTTCTTCCTTGGACACAGCGAGCACAATGACAGCTCCGACACAAAAAGTGATGATATGGTCCTTGAAGACTACGACTCGGAAGTTGATTTCATCATTGGACGTGGCGACCTCAGTACCAAATCCGAACCTCAACGAGATGATGTGTACATTACAGAATCCGACACAGACATGGATCAGTTCTTCGGATTTGACGATCCTCAGCCCAGCATAAACGACATCCCGACCCGTGAGTACAGGATTCTGCTGCGGCCTGAGGCCAAATGACTGAGAGCGGTACAAGCCCAGAGAACGGCTTGACGCCACACCAGTGGTCCACGCACCTGGAACAGTGCTCCACGCGCCACGAAGAGTCACCGACTCCACGCAGAGAGTGGCCCACGCACCACGAAGAGTCCCTGACTCCGCACAGAAAGCGATGACACTCCACAGCGAGACCACTGCACGTCTCCACACAGAAAGACTCCACAGCGAGACCATTGCATGACTCCATTGAGAGCGCACAGATCGACTCCACAGCGCGACCACTGCATGACTCCACACAGGGAACAATGCCAGACTCCACAGAGAGAGCGGTACAAGCCTCCACAGCAAGCTCGTTGACAGACTCCACGATGGAAGCAACGCAAGACTCCAGAGCGCAGTCCTTACATAAACAAGACCAGGAAGGTCTAGCAACCTTATTTGAGCAACCAGCAGCAGACGATACAAATCTGCCATGCTCAAGTGCACAGCAAGACGACTCTAACAGTCTACCACGCTCACGTGAACAAAAAGACCATGACAGTCTACCCAGATTATTTGAGCCACCAGAAGAAGACTCTGACAGTCTACCCAGCTCATCTAACCGACAAGAAGGCACTGAAGGTCTACCCACCGTATGTGCGACAAGTGACAAAGGCTTCACAATTCCCATAGAAGGGACGCGATTCTCCCCCCCCCCCCCCCCCCCACGCCGGGTGGGAGAATCGCCGGGGCGCCACGGCCCCTGCATGCGATTCTCCCCCCCCCCCACCTGAAACCAGCGCCGCGTGATTCACGCTGGGCCACTCGGGGAATTGCCGCAAACGGCGAGCGGTGATTCTCCGGCCCGGATGGGCCGAGCGGCCGCTACGACACAACAGGTTCCCGCCAGCGCCGTCCACCCCTGGTCGCTGCCGGCGGAAACTCTGTGGGAACGCTGGGGGGGGGGGGGGGGGGGCCTGTGGGGGGGGTGGGGGGTCTCCTTCACCTGGGGATGTCCTCCGATGGGGTCTGGCCCGTGATCGGGGCCCACCGATCGGCGGGCCGCCTCTTCCCCCCCCGAGCCTACCTCCTTCCGCGTGCGACCCCATAACACCGGCGCCATGTTGGTGAGGGGGCGGCGCACGTAAGAAGTTCCCCGCGCATGCGCAGGATGGCGCGGCCCAACTGTGCATGCGCAGGAATGAGCTGCCCCAACTGCGCACGCACGAGTTGGCGCGGTGCCCATTTGGCACCGCTTAAGGAGGCTGGAGTGGCGTGAACCGCTCCAGTGCTGTGCTGGCCCCCTATGGTCGTGCCCAGGCCCTATTCGCGCCGTCGTGAAACGCGACGGTGTTCACGATGGCACAGGCACTTAGTCCCGGGAGTGGAGAATCCCGCCCAAGATGTGCGACATCTCAGCGAGACTGACAGATCTCAGCTAGTATGTACAGAGGCACTTGACGGTCAAAGTGAGGTTACTAGTGACTCCAGTGGCACCACGTTAATTCAAACCTCATCCACTTGAGCCTCACCACAAGAAAATGTATTCCTGAAAGTTTTGACTCCGGACGGGGAGCACCTCAGATGATTCAAGTGACACCTCAGATGATTAGAGTGAACCTGAAATGACTCTGGATGGGGAGTGTCAAGAAACCAAAGGTGATTCAGGTGAACCAGGAAGGGCACCAGACGGGGAGCATCGACAAGCCAAAGATGATTCCAGTGAACTGGACATGACTCCAGACGGGGAGCGCCGAGGAATCAGAGACGGCACGCTCAATGAAACAGCAGATGCCACAAAGGACACTGACACAAGTAACTTTGTGAAGGACTCAAATTCTCCACTCGGTGTGGTCATTGAGTACAACAAGCACAACAACAAAACCTACAAAAACAACAAGAAGCGTACCAAAAGCACCAATGTCAACAACAAGCACGACAAAAACAACAATACTGGAACAATGACTGGTACGATATGGTACAACTCTGCAAATGCAGGACAATGTAACAGCACAGCTCCTAACACTGGCAAGAGTACAGACATACCATGGCATGACAGCAAATCTCACCGATTCAAGTTTGCTCCACTACAAACAAGCAAACCAGCTTTCAAGGCAGATGACATACTGCATCAATATTGCAATCACAAGAAACAGTCCAGGTGGGACAACACAGATGACATACTGCATCGCTACCACAAGCATAGAAAAAAAAAAGAGTCCAAATCAGACAACGAAGTGATTTGACCAATTGCACACCTCCTGATGACTTCTTGGTTCCTTAAGCACAGGGACACTGATGGAGTTCACAAGGAAATGACAAGATCAACATCGACACTTCAATAACAAAACAAGAAAGCCACTCGACCATATTAATTCATGAACTTTGGACTCATACATATTATTTGGTATTGTGTAATCATCATTGTCATCATGATTTGAACATGTCATCACTTATCTGCCTACTTTGTTCAATTTTCTTTAACACTGTACAGAAAATATGTAACACGAAAAAGGAGGGATGTGGTGATATGCATCACTGCAAATACACAAGGGGTTAATGTAAATACACTAAGTAAACACTAGAGGGAGCACTGGAGGTGTCATGACATTCAGACATAGAGCTAATGAACACATAGAATAGGATACGACCAATGGGCAGTCAAGACACCCAGAAGTAACATGACCACAAGGGGGCAACCCATATAAAAAGGACAGGGCACACTTCCTCTTCCTCTTTCCACAGGCAACACTCAGAGAGAAGGACAGGGGCAGATCAAAAGCATCACACCCACCGCATGACTTAGAGCAGACTGGTTAGTTAGACTGAGTTACTATAGCAAGATTAGCAGGAGAGTCGAACTCAAGTAGGGAATCGTTAACTGTTCAATAAATGTGTTAAACCTATCTCCAAGTCTGAACCTTCCTTTGTCAGAGCATACATCAAGGAAGCAGCTTATGCTACATGAGGAAACATAACACAACAAACTCCTCTTGCCTGCCTGCTCCCCATACCCCTTGATACCCTATGAAAGCAAAATCGGTCTACCTCAGCCTTAAATATTTTCAAATATATTCAACAGGGAGCATCTGCAACTCATTGTGCTAGATTCCAAAGATTCTTAACCCTTTGAGTGAAGAAATGTGTCCTCATCCCAGTCCTAAATAATTGACACGGGGGGCAAAATTCTCCGGAAACGGCGCGATGTCCGCCGACTGGCGCCCAAAGCGGCGCCAATCAGACGGGCATCGCGCCGCCCCAAAGGTGCGGAATGCTCCGCATCTTTGGGGGCCGAGCCCCAACATTGAGGGGCTTGGCCGACGCCGGAGGAATTTCCGCCCCGCCAGCTAGCGGAAACGGCCTTTGGTGCCCCGCCTGCTGGTGCGGAAATGACATCTCGGGGCGGCGCATGCGCGGGAAACTGTCAGCGGCCGCTGACGCAGTGGAGGGAGTCTCTTCTGCCTACGCCATGGTGGAGACCGTGGCGGAGGCGGAAGTGAAAGAATGCCCCCACGGCACAGGCCCACCCGCAGATCGGTGGGCCCCGATCGTGGGCCAGGCCACCGTGGGGGCACCCCCCGAGGCCAGATCGCCTCGCGCCCCCCCCAGGACCCCGGAGCCCACCCACGCCGCCTTGTCCCGCCGGTAAGGTAGGTGATTTAATTTACGCCGGCGGGACAGGCATTTTAGTGGCGGGACTTCGGCCTATCCGGGCCAGAGAATCGAGCGGGGGGGCCCGCCAACCGGCGCGGCGCTATTCCCGCCCCGCCGAATATCCGGTGCCGGAGACTTCGGCAACCGGCGGGGGCGGGATTCACGCCAGCCCCCGGCGATTCTCCGACCCGGCGGGGGGTCGGAGAATGTCGCCCCTTATCTTGAGGTTATACCTCCATGTTCTAGATTTGCCTGCTAGGGGAAACAATCTTGTATGTTTCAGTGAGATCACTTCTCAGTCTTCAAATATTTTTATGAAGGCATTTATCTATATACATCAAGCACAACCAAAACCAAAAAGAGGACAAACAGGAATCACACAACAAATAAATAACCAACACCCCCGCGCCCCACCCTCCCTGCTGTTACCCTCCACCCACTCTGCCTCCTTTTTTAACCCCTCACCTGCTCACACACCTCCTCATCCGCTAACCACCCTAGGTCCAGCCTTCACTGCAGGCGCTGGGCACCTCCCCCGGTCCACTTACAAGTCCACCCAATGCGGCGTGTGGTCTGAAACCACGATTGCCGAGTACCCCGAGTCGACCACCCCTGCCAATAAAGTCTTGCCCACCACAAAAAAAACAATCTTGGAGCCCACCCTATACACATGGGAGAAGTAAGAAAACCCCTTCGCCCTCAGCCTCCTAAACCTCCACAGGTCCCTCCCCACCCCCACACCCCCACCCCCTCCCCCCATGCGCTCCATGAACCCGTTCAGCTCCTTCACCAGCACTTACACTTACCCCGACCACACTTACCCCGACCTCGGGCTTGACAGGTCCAAACCTGGGTCAATGACTGTGTTAAAGTCCCCCCCCCCCCCCCCCCCCCACAACCCCCCCCCCCCACAACAATTAATCCGTGCGAGTCCAGGTCCGGGATCTTTTCCAGCACCCGCCTCATAAAGTTCACATCATCCAAATTTGGGAATAAACATTACCCAAATCCACCGACAGCCTCTCCAGCTTCCCACCCACCATCACGAACTTTCCCCCGAATCTGCTCCATATTCCCCACCTCAAACGCCACCCGTTTATTTACCAGCACCGCCATCCCCTCCTCTTCATGTCTAATCCCGAATGTAAGAGTTGCCTTGCCCATCCTTTCCTTAGCCTCATCTGATCCCCGATCTTCAAGTGTGTTCACTTCTTATTCTTCTAAACCCGAGAGAATACAGGCTTAATTTACTCAGGCTCTCATCATAGGCCAATTCTATCATCCCAAACATCAATCTAGTGAACATTCACTGCACCGCCTCCAATGTAAGTAGATTGTTCCTTAAATAGAAAGACCAGAATTACACATAAAACTGCAGGCCAGAGTTCTGTACAATTGTAGCAATATTTCCTTATTTTTGTACTCCAACCCCTTGTAATAAAGGTGAAATGAAAATGCAAAATGAAATGAAAGGTCAACATATCATTGGCTTTCCTTATGCTTGCTGTACCTTCATGTTAACTTCCTGTGTTCCTTGTACAAGTAGACCCAGGTTCCTCTGAATATCAATCTTTACAAGTTGCACACTTTTGTTTTTAAATCTGATTTTATATTCTTATGACCAAAGTGAATAGCTTCACACTTCCCCATATTATATCCCATTTTTTTTTTTTGGGGGGGGGTGGGGGGACTGACTGGATTGCTTCACAGGTAGTCAGCATGGACTCAATGGCCCAAATCGCTTTCTTCTTCATCATAAATGACTACCTGCCACCTTCTTGCCCATCCACCTAACCCGTCTATATCTCTTTGCAGCCTCTTCACCTCCTTCTCGCAGTTTACATTCCTATTTTGTATCATCTACAAATTTAGATATCTTATTCTTGGTCTCTCCATCTAAGTCATTAATATAGATTGTAAATAGCTGAGGGTCTAGCACTGATCCTTGTGACACTCCACTAGTAATAGCTTGCCAACTTGAAAATGTTGCATTTGTCCCTGTCTATTAACCAATACTATATCCATGCTAGTATATTAACCCTAACTTCATGAGCCTTTATCTTGCACTGCATCAAGTAGCCTTGGGAAATCAAAGCATTTATCTACTGTTTCCCTTTTATCTCCCTTGCCTCTAGTTCCATGTTTTGAGCGGGATTTCGCAGGCCGGTTTGCCCTGGGCTCAAATTCTTTTACGGCTGCTAAATCTCACAGGAGATCTATAATGGGATTTGTGCCAGCGAGGTCTCAGTTTGAGATCTTCTTCACCCTCCCACCGGTGACCTGATCAGGTTCATGCACAGAAAGGGCATGAATCTTATTTCCGTACATTACAATATTTTAACATATACTTACCGGGCTTGCTGCCCTAACATCCACCCAACCCTTATCGTCCCACTCAGTCGGTGTGACATCACACTGATGCGAATCACTACTGGTTTTCAAAAATGAGGTGTGGGAGTGAGTATAGACCCTGAATGGTGAGGGGCATGGCCGGGCAGTGGGAGGAGAAGGGATAGCTCTGATGACAATTCAGGCGGGACGGGGAGAGAGCCCCAGTGACTGCACAGGGAAGGGGATAATGCCCCTCGATACTTCCGTGGTAGTGGGGGGAATGCCCGGTAGCTTGTGGGGTGTTCCTCCGTGTCCGTGGGGGGCATTGGGGGAATCTATTTTAAATACAGACCCCTTAAAGATAGCACCCTGATCTCTGTGGACCTGGCCTTGCCAGCTATCAGGCCCCACCCCACCAGAGCGATGCCGTAAACCGTGTCCTCAGATTTTCTGTGCACTAAGTGCCAGAAAATCTGGTCTGAAACTCCGCTGTGTTCACATCAGTTTTCAGTCAGACTCCCTGACATTTTGCCATTTGGGGGAAAATTGGGTCCGGATAAATGGTTCCTTCTCTGGCTCGCGAACTGTAACTTGAGGTGCCGTACGGGTCAGTCCTCTGACCTCAACTGTTCACAATCTGTAGAAATGATCTGCAAGCAGGGCCAGAGTGTAACAGCAAAATTTGCGGATGATAATAAATAGGTAGGAAAGCAGGCAGTGAAGAGGAGATAAAGATTTTACAGATGGATATAGATAGGCTAGGGGATTGGGAAAACATTTAGCAGATAAAGTTGAATGTAGATAAGTACGAAGTTATCCATTTTGACCAAAAAATTAGAAAGACAAATGATCTAAATGGAAAGCAGATTCAAAATGTGTTGGCTGAGGGATCTGCTGTCTTTGTTCATGAATTGCAGAAAGTCAGTATGCAGGTACAACATATAATTAAAAAAGCAAATGGAATGCTAGCATTTATTACAAAAGGACTGGATTATAAAAGTAGAGAAGTGTTGTTGCCATTGTATAGGTTGTTGGTGAGACCACATCTGGAATACAGTGTCCAGTTTTGGTCTCCTTATTTGAGGAAGGATGTGGTGGCATTGGAGGCAGTTCAGAAGAGGTTCACCAGATTGATTCCGGGATTGAAAGGGTTGACGTATGAGGAGAGATTAAACAGTTTGGGCTTATACTCGCTGGAGTTTAGAAAGATGACAGGGGACCTGATCGAGGTATACAAGATTTAAAAGGGATTGATAAAGTAAATGTATACCAAATGTTCCCCCTTGTAGAGCAATCTAGAACGAGAGGTTACGGATATAGGTTGAGAGGCAGTAGATTTAGAACTGAGATGAGGAGGAACAAATTCTCACAGAGGATGGTGAATTTGAGGAACTCGCTATTACATAATGCGGTGGAATCTTAGTCATCAAATGGTTTCAAGGAGGGGATAAATATATTTCTGATTTTAAAAATGGATTAAAGAGATATGGGGAACAGGTGGGGAGGTGGATTTGAGACCAGAAAAAGATCAGCATGATCTGATTGAATGGCGGAGCAGGCGCGAAGGGCTGAACTGCCTACTTGTGCTCTTAATTCCTATGTCCCTACATTCTTATCATAATCAGTGCATGCAGAACACTGCAGATTTATTTTAGAACCCCATGATGCAGGCCATTTTTAAATGGGGATTTGTTGAATTTTAGTCCCTGAAGTTTCTTCAGTACTCTTTCTCTGCGAATATTAATTATCTTACGTTCCTCACTTTCATGAGCCTCTTGGCTATCTTCTATATGCAATCGCCATCTCCTACTGTGAAGACAGGCGGAAACGTTTTGTTCAATGTCTGTCATTTCCTCACTCCCCATGATAATTACTCCTGCCTCTGCCTCCTTGGACCAATGTATATTTTAGCTACTCTCTTCCATTTCATATACCTGGAAAAGCTCTTACAATTTTTTTTTATATTCCTGGCTGGTATTTATTTAAGAAATTTTCCAAATTATTTTCCAAATTCCCATACCAGCCTCCCCGAACAGGCTCCGGAATGTGGCGACTAGGGGCTTTTCATAGTAACTTCATTGAAGCCTACAATAAGTGATTTTCATTTCATTCTTTCATTAGAGACAGGAAAATGATGTGCATGGGCAAGGGCAGGGGCTGTAAAGGGTGGCTGATTCAATATCACTGAAATCAAAAGTCTTGTCACTCTCTAGTAATTTCTATTTTGACTTTTTAAATTGCTAAATCAATAGCTTTAGGTTTCCACCCAGGCTGCAGCTTTCCACCCAGGCTGCATCGCTGGACATTTATTCTAATTAAAATTGTGATGTATTGGTCAAAGCTGGTATTTTGAGTTTAAAATATTCCAAGAACCTATGGTTTGTATCTTCATTGCTGATGAAATTCAGAGATCTGGCTTCACTGTCTTCTGAACAAATATTGAGGTAACTTTGTCACAATTTCTAATAAAACATCATTAATTGACAGCTACACAAGATAACAAAAATAACTGGGGTTGTGTATGATATGCTTTATCAGAGATCTGTTCTGTTTTTGTCATCACAGCTACTACATATCTGCCAATTGTATATCATTCACACCACTTTATCTCTCAGTACTTCTGTGTACTAGAACTGCACAACCTATTTATTATTTGATGGTTAAAGTTACAATGTCCCTTTCCTCAATCGTTTAATTCTTTTGTCATTCTGTTTCAAATATTGTGCACACATGAGCAGTGACTTGATTTTATTGTGCATTAAGGTATGGTTTCATTTTAAATTCATTGAAGTGACGTAGATAGTCAGGAAAGTCATGAAAAAAGTGCTACAGCATTTAAAAAGAATAGGTCAATAGGCTGTCCCATGATGGTAACCCTTTACCAGCTTAGCGATCTCAATGAATAGTTGAAAATCTAATGATTTTCAATAGAATATTTGAACGTCAGTTAGAGATTTAACCCAAAGAATTTATAGTTAGAATATAAGTTGGTGCAAAAATATTAAATGGCTCTTTATTGTAACAACTGTTGTCAGTTCAACTGTTCCATTTACAAATAGTCAATCGGCTTGTTTTATTGCATGCAGAGAATGGGTCAAGATGAAGTGGGTTCAGAGGACAGGAGATAAGTGGACCAGTAGTGTTTAAATGATTGCCCTGTTGGAAAATTGAAAGGCAGAAGTAGAATGGAGTGAAGTGAAATGAGGTGAAAATACAATGGATTCAATATTGGAGAGGGACAGCAAATTAAAGCTCGAGGCAAGCGGGAAAACTCTGCAGGGTTGGAAGAGGCTAGAAGCAAGTGGGAAAACTGCAGGGTTGGAAGAGGCTAGAGGCAAGCGGGAAAGCTCTGCAGGGTTGGAGGAGGCTAGAGGCAAGTGGGAAAACTCTGCAGGGTTGGAAGAGGCTAGAGGCAAGCGGGGAAACTCTGCAGGGTTGGAAGAGGCTAGAGGCAAGTGAGAAAACTCTGCAGGGTTGGAAGAGGCTAGAGGCAAGCGGGAAAACTCTGCAGGGTTGGAAGAGGCTAGAGGCAAGCGGGAAAACTCTGGAGGGTTGGAAGAGGGTAGAGGCAAGCGGGAAAACTCTGCAGGGTTGGAAGCTGGAGCGGAGAGAAAAAAAGAGAAAAGGGGAAGTAAGAGAGAGTGGTTGGAATGGGGTAAATTGGTGCACAGTAAATTAGATGACCAGAGTTTTGAGGGAGGGCAGGCTGGTTGGGAAATATCAAGGGGCACTGGATGGTGCTGGCTTGAAAATCGAGATTAGGGGAAATTCAAATACTGGGATAAGCACTAACACTAATACGGTAAGGAGTGAGGCCAAGTAAGGGGAAGATTTACACAAAACTGAAATTATAAAGGCGAGGGGTAAGTAAAGGCAATATGGAAAAAATAGGAAAGAAATTTTAAAAACACAATTATGAAAGCAAAGAGAATGGCAGCATGGTGACGCAGTGGTTAGCCCTGCATCCTCATGGCACCGAGGTCCCAGGTTCGATCCCGGCTCTGGGTCACTGTCCGTGTGGAGTTTTCACATTCTCCCCGTGTTTGCGTGGGCACAACCCAACCACAACCCAAAGATGTGCAGTCTAGGTGGATTGGCCATGCTAAATTGCCCCTTAATTGGAAAAAATGAATTGGGTACTCAACATTTTTTTAAAAAAGGAAGGCAAAGAGAAACTGCAAAATCAAATTCGAAACTAAAAAAATCAAATTATAAAGAAAATAAAAATAAATGGGAAATTAATCTGTAGACACATAAATAACAAAAGAATAATCAAAAGAAAAACTTGAAAGAAAAATCCGGATCGAGAGAGAGGAACTAAAGGTTACACATATCAAACTCAAAGATTATAACAGCAAAATAGTATAAATATCAAATAATTACTTTGCCTGGTTACTTACCAGAGACAGTAAGATGATGAATATGCTATTAAAAGAAAATATTTTAAAAATATACTTAAGATCGTAAAGGGGGAAGATCATTTTTTTAAAATCAAATTAAAGGAGGATAAAACCACCAGTCTGGCTGGATTGCATCCATACATATGAAATAATTAGATAAGAAATTGTAGAGGCACTATCACAGATATTTTAAAAGTCATTATAAAATGGATTGGTCGAGAGCTCATGTGATTCGCATGTTTAAAAAAGGGGATTAAACAGTCCAGGGAACAATAGACCAACTGATCAAATCAGTGATGCAAAAGATAGTAATACAAAAGGGGTGGCGTGGGTTGCACAGTGGTTAGCACTGATGCCTCACAGCACCAGGGACTCAGGTTCAGTTCTGGCCTCAGGTGACTGTCTGTGCGGAGTTTTCACATTCTCCCCCTGTCTGCATAGGTTTCCTCCGGGTGCTCCGGTTTCTTCCCACATTCCAAAGATATGAAAGTTAGGTGGGTTGGCTGTGATAAACTGCCCCTTAGTGTCCAAAAGGTTAGATGGGTTATGGGGTTAGGGCGGGGCCGTGTACTGAGGTGGGGTGCTCTTTCTGAAAGTCAATGCAGACTCGATGGGCCAAATGGCCTCCTTCTGTACTGTAAGGATTCTATAAGGGAATTCTTTCTCAAAGACGTAACACTGAATATATAATACAGAATATTCGGCACAGATTCAAAAGCAAATGCTTGATCAACATTATTATAATCTGGAAGAAAGGGTAGGTAAGGGTAATTTAGTGGACATAACATATTTGAATTTTAAAAAGGGCCATCAAAAGGCATGATCGGAACATATGGCGTCAGGGGCTATCTGGCAACAAAAACAAAAACAGAGAGTAGGGGTTAAAGATAGTCATTCAACCGTGGCAACTCCGACAGGTCCCATACCCCAAATATGGCTCTAGCGGACCCAGCTCCAGATCCACATGAAAAACCTTGGACATGGTGTTAAATACTGTCCCCAAACACCTCCCCAACTTCGGGCAGGTCCAGAGCATATGAGCATGGCTGGCTGGCGATCTCTCACACTCCTCACACCTATCCTCCAATCTCTCAAACAAACGGCTTATCCTCGACCTTGTTTAGTGTGCCCGATACACCACTTTCTAGTTGAATCAGCCCCAGCCTTGCACATGAGGCCGAAGTGTTGACCCTTTGCAGCATTTCGCATCATAGTCCTTCCTCCAGCACCATCCCCAACTCTTCCTCACACTTAGCCTTGATCCCCTCCATCGACTCCTTCTTCTCCTCCATAATCCTACCATAAATCGCAGAGACAATCCCACTCTCCAGCACCCTCACCAACATCTTTGGTAAGGCCACATTTGGAGTACTGTGTACAGTTCTGGTCGCCTCATTTTAGGAAGGATGTGGAAGCTTTGGAAAAGGTGCAAAGGAGATTTTCCAGGATGTTGCCTGGAATGGAGAGTAGGTCTTATGAGGAAAGGTTGAGGGTGCTAGGCCTTTTCTCATTAGAACGGAGAAGGATGAGGGGCGACTTGATAGAGGTTTATAAGATGATCAGTGGAATAGATAGAGTAGACAGTCAGAGACTTTTTCCCCGGGTGGAACAAACCATTACAAGGGGACATAAATTTAAGGTGAATGGTGGAAGATATAGGGGGATGTCAGAGGTAGGTTCTTTACCCAGAGAGTAGTGGGGGCATGGAATGCACTGCCTGTGGAAGTAGTTGAGTCGGAAACATTAGGGACCTTCAAGCAGCTATTGGATATGTACATGGATTACGGTAAAATTATATCGTGTAGATTTATTTGTTCTTAAGGGCAGCATGGTACCATTGTGGATAGCACAATTGCTTCACAGCTCCAGGGTCCCAGGTTCGATTCCGGCTTGGGTCACTGTCTGTGTGGAGTCTGCACATCCTCCCAGTGTCTGCGTGGGTTTCCTCCGGGTGCTCCGGTTTCCTCCCACAGTCCAAAGAGTGCAGGTTAGGTGGATTGGCCATGATAAATTGCCCTTCGTGTCCAAAATTGCCCTTAGTGTTGGGTGGAGGTGTTGACTTTGGGTAGGGTGCTCTTTCCAAGAGCCTGTGCAGAATCAATGGGCCGAATGGCCTCCTTCTGCACTGTAAATTCAATGATAATCTATGATTAATCTAGGACAAAGGTTCGGCACAACATCGTGGGCCGAAGGGCCTGTTCTGTGCTGTATTTTTCTATGTTCTATGTTTTAGCACATCCTGCAACGAGGAGGATGGCGCTACCGGGAAACCCTGAAAAGGTCTTTCTTGCAAAATTCCACACCTGTGTACACCTAAAGCCTTCCTCACGCTGCAGCCCATACTTCACCCCCAACTATTCTAAACGTGCAAATCTCCCCTCCAGAAACAGATAAGTCATCTCTTTCACCCCTTTCTCCTCACATCTCTGGAAACTCGCAGCCACACTCCCCGGCTCAAACCCATGATTCCCCTTTAATGGCATCACCCTCAACCTTGACCTCAACTTGAAGTGCTGTCGGAATTACCCCCAAATCCTCAGCGTGGCTACCACTAGCGGATTCCCAGAATACTTCCCTGGGCCTAGCGGCAGCAGGGCCATTGCCAGCACTCGCAACCCGATCCCCCTTACAGGACTTCTCCTCTATCTGCACCCACAAAGCCTCCGACTCCTTCATCCAGTCCCGCACTGCCTCAGCATTCGCCGCCCAATAATAATGCAACAGATTTGGAAAATCCAGGCCCTTTTTGGAGCACCGCCTTCCCTATCCTTGCCACCTACCCTGCCCACACAAATGCCAAGATCAGCCTATCAATCCCTCGAAACAATGCCTTTGGTAACAAGACCGGCAGACACTGGAATGGGAACAACAACCATGGCAAAATATTCGACTTAACTGCCTGTACCTGGCCAGCCAACGACAACGGGAAACTATCCCACCTTCCCAGATCGTCCAAGTACCTAAAGTGAGCTGCCGCCACTCTAAATGGCAACCCCTCCAATCCCACCTCCCCTCACGAAGGAGACACAACAAAACACCTGCTCTTCCCCAGATTCAATTTATACCCTGAAAAGGCCCCAAATTTCCCTAGCGTCATCATTATGTCCCTCACCGAAGATCCTGGTTCCTTGATGTACAGCAGTAACTAATCTGCATTCAGAAACACCCTACTCTCCAACCACCCCACCTCACTATCCCTTCCATAAGACCAAGCCCCTCGGTGCAATCGCCAAGGGTTCAATTGTCAAACAAGAGGGGGGACATGCCTCATTTCCCGGGACAGTGGTAAGTACTCTGACTGTCTCATATTCACCTACACACGGGCTGTTGGATCCTTATATAGCAATTTTACCCTATCCACAAACTGGACCCAATTCCAGACTTCTCCAGTACCGCAAACAGATACCTCCACTCCATTCTGTCAAATGCTTTCTCCGATCAAACGCCACCACCACCTCTAACTCCCTCCTCTCTGCTGGAAAGAGCACCACATTCAGCAGTCGCTGCATGTTAGACAACAGCTGCCTGCCCTTGATGAACCCTGTCTGATCCTCCCCCACCACTTTTGAAGACACCCCTCCAGCCTCATGGCCAGTACCTTAACCAATATTTTGGCATCCACAATCAGTAGCGAAATGGGCCTATACGACCCACACTCCACTGGGTCCTTATCCTTTTTCAGAAACAATGAAATAGATACCCGCTTCATAATCTCCAGTAACACCCCTTCGCCATCATCCACGAAAATTTCCATCATCAATTGCGCCAACTTGTCCTTGAACTTTTTATAGAATTCCACTGGGAAGCCATCTGGCCCTGGCACTTTACCCAACTGCATCTTCCATATCGTTGCCTTCACTTCCTCCAGACCTAATGGCTCCTCCAACCCGGCCCTTTCCACCTCTACCCCCTCTGGCCACTGCAACCGCTAACAAAAACTCCTTCATCGCTGACTCATTCTCCAGCAGCTCCGAATTGTATACAAACAAAGAACAAAGAAATGTACAGCACAGGAACAGGCCCTTCGGCCCTCCAAGCCCGTGCCGACCATGCTGCCCGACTAAACTACAATCTTCTACACCCCTTATAAAAGTCTACAAACACTGTATTTACCTGCTCCGGAGCCACCACCACCCTTCCTGCCCATCCCTAATCCGCACAATCTCCCTCGCTGCTGCCTGCCGACGGAGCTGGCCCGCTAACAATCGACTGGCCTTCTCACCATACTCATACACAACCCTATGCACTCGCCTGAACTGCCGAACCGCTCTACTTGTAGATAGAAGTCAAACTTCGCCTATAACAGCTTCCTCCTCACCAACAGCCCCGGCTCAGGATCCCCCGGGTATCTTCCATCCACTTCCAAAATCTCCTCTTATCAGCCGCTGCTGTTCCTCCTGCACCTCCCACCTTCGCCTTAAATCCGATGACCTCCCCCCTCACTACCACCTTCAATGCCTCTCAGACCCCGCCAACGAGACTTCCCCATTTCGCTTAAACTCTACATACTCCTCCAACACCCTCCCCACCTCAATACAAAGGTTTGGGTCCGCCAACAAACCTACATCCAGCCTCCATGCCGGCCTCTGGGCTGGCCCCTTCTTCAGGACCCCATTCACCTAGTACAGCACGTGATCCAATATCACGATCACCGAATACTCTGCCTGCTTACCCTAGCCAGTAATGCCGTCCCTACCACAAAAAAGTCGATCCTCGAATACACCTTGCACACCGAGGAGAAAAACAAGTACTCCCTGTCCCGTCGGTGCAAAAACCTCCATGGGTCCACCCCTCCCATCTCCTTCATAAACCCCCCTAACACCTTCTCCCCCCTCCCCCGAAGGCTTTGACCTATCTATCCTCAGGTCCAATACCATATTCCAATCCCCCCCATTATCAGCTGGTCGGTATCCAGGTCCGGTATGGCCGCTAGCATCCTCCTCACAAACCCCGCGTCATCCCAGTTCGGGGTAGACACACAAACCAACACCACCAATCTATCATTCAGCACACCCCGTCACTATCACGTACCTGCTCCCCTGATCCACCACTGCCTTCTCCATTTGGAACCTCACCCGTTTACTCACCAGTGTAGAAACCTGGCTCAACCAGCCCTTCCTCAGCTTCATCTGCTCTTTTACCCTCAGGCAGGTCTCTTGTAACACCACCGCATCCACCTTTAAGCCCTTCAAATGCAAGAAAATCCACATTCTCTTCACTTGTCCCTCCAACCCTCGTACGTCCCACATCTCACCACTCTGACCGGGGGGGGGGGGGGGGGGGGGGGGGGGGGAGCCTCTCAAACACCCTGCCCTTCCTACCCATCATGACCATCCTTCCAGGCCCCGTCCCAGAAGCAGGGCCAAAGTGGTGGAGCTGCGTAAGGCGGTGATCGAGCAGGTGGAGCCACTATGGCCTCCTGCCTCTGCTGCTGAAATTTGCCATTGTCGCACCACAGAAACTTTGTTCCGGTTTCTGTCTCTGCCTCGTGCCACCCCTCACCCGATGAACCAGTCCCACCAGAGGAGCATTACATTCCCTGGGCACTCATGCACCCTTTGCCATCAAACACCACACAATTCAGATGGGGAAGGATCAAAAAGAATACTTAGAGCAGGAGCCGCCAAATGTGCGACCACTCAGTCCATGGCCGCCACTAGATGTCTCTGTGTCCCATAACACGTGCAAAGACATGGATGCTACTGGTGTCCTAGATGCCCACATGTGCAGGAAGTGCTGCTAGCTACAGAAACTTGAGCTCCAATTTTCAGAGGCCGAGTGGCGGCTGGAATCACTCTGATTCTTCCGTCAGGCTGAGAGTCATGTGAATAGAACTAGCTGCCCCTCAACTTAAGAGCCTGGAGGCAAAGAGGGAATGTGTGACCACCAGGCAGTCCAAGAGAACTAGGGAGGTAGAACTAGGGACCCCTGGGGTCACACTCACAAATTGATTTGCCATTTTGGAAGCTGGTGAGGGCGCTGGTTCCTCAAAGGAATGCAATCAAAACCAAGTGATGCACTATCAATTACGACGAGATGAGAGTAGAGAGTAATCGAGGCTTTATTACTCAGATGTATGGCCTCCTACAGCTGCTGCCGAAATGGCTGCAGTTCGGAGAGCACACATATTTATACTCCGCCTACTGAGCAGAGCCAGCAGGCAAGGATCTACCCCCGTACCCGTTGTATAGGGGCCTTACCGTAATACTCTCGTATGCAGTGCAGTATACACAATATGATACAATAGTGGTGACTACCACAATTCACCCCCTGTTAAAAATGAGTCCAGTTTGGGGGGGGGGGAAACTATTTGCATACTGGTTGTCATTAAAATTTCAGAGAAGGTTACAAATTTAGACGGTTGGGTGCCTTGATCCGTTGTTGAGAGCGCCGCAGTGCTGGTGGAGAGTCAGGCGTCGGCTCGGTCGTCGGTGACTCCGGGAGCGTGTCGACATCCTCTTCATCCCCGGGTAGGACCAAGGGGAGGACGGATTGTCCTGGAGTGGAGGCTGTGGTGGGGTGCGCTGGGGGAAGGGAGGGTGGTGCTGGTCCAGAGGGAGGGGAGTGTGTGGGGACCCAGCTGGTGCCAGGTCCTTGAGGGAGACTGTGTCTTGGCGGCCGTCGGGGTACGCTATGTAGGCATACTGCGGGTTTGTGTGGAATAGCTTTACCCTCTCAACCAACGGGTCCGCCTTGTGGAGCCGCACGTGCTTGCGGAGGAGAACGGGTCCTGGAGCTGCCAGCCATGTTGGGAGCGAAACCCCGGATTAGACTTCCTGGGGAAGGCAAAGAGACGTTCATGGGGGGTTTCGTTAGTCACCGTGCACAGGAGCGACCGAATGGAGTGAAGTGTGTCGGGGAGGACCTCCTGCCAGCGGGAGGCCGGGAGATTTCTGGACCGCAGGGCCAGCTGGACGGCCTTCCAGACCGTCCCATTCTCCCGCTCCACCTGCCGGTTTCCCCGGGGGTTGTAGCTGGTCGTCCTGCTCGAGACAATGCCCCTGTTGAAATGAATGGAAATGAAAATGAAAATCACTTGTCACAAAAAGGCTTCAAATGAAGTTACTGTGAAAAGACCCTCGTCTCCACATTCCGGTGCCTGTTCGGGGAGGCTGGTAGCTCATCGCTCATAAATGAGTATCCCCGGTCGCTGTGGACGTAGGCGGGGAAACCGAACAGAGCGAAGATGGCATTGAGGGCTTTGATGACGGTGGCAGACGTCATATCGGGGCATGAGATGGCGAAGGGGAATCTGGAATATTCGTCGACCTCATTGATAAAATACGTGTTGCGGTCGGAGGGGCCCTTTGAAGTCCACGCTGAGGTGTTCAAAGGTGTGGGAGGCCTTCACCAGGCGCGCACGGTCTGGCCGGTAGAAGTGCTGTTTACTTTCCGCGCAGACCTGGCTGTCTCTAGTGACAGCCCGGACTTCCTCGATGGAGTTGGGCAGATTGCGGGCCTTAATGAAGTGATAAAAGTGGGTGACCCCTGGGTGGCAGAGATCATCATGCAGGGTCCGGAGTCGGTCCACTTGCGCTGGCACATGTACCTCGGGACAGGGCATCGGGGGGGCTCGTTGAGCTTACCAGGGCGATACAAAATCTCGCTTACCAGGGCGATACAAAATCTCGTAAGTAAAGGTGGAAAGCTCGATCCTCCACTGCAGGATCTTATCATTTTTGATCTTACCCCGCTGTGTGTTGTTAAACATGAAGGCAACCGACCGTTGGTCTGTGAGGAGAGTGAATCTCCTGCCGGCCAGATAATGCCTCTAGTGCCGCACAGCTTCAACGATAGCTTGGGCCTCCTTTTTGACGGAGAAGTGCCGAATTTCAGAGGCATGGAGGGTGCGGGAAAAGAGGCCACGGGCTTGCCTGCCTGGTTGAGGGTGGTGGCCAGAGCGACGTCTGATGCATCGCTCTCGACTTGGAAGGGGTGCGTCTCGTCGACTGCGTGCATCGCGGCCTTGGCGATGTCGGCCTTGATACGGTTGAGGGCCTGGTATGCCTAGGCTGTCAGTGGGAAACCGGTGGAGTGGATGAGTGGGCGGGCCTTGTCTGCATAGTTAGGGACCCACTGGGCGTGGTACGATAAGAATTCCAGGCATCGTTTGAGGGCCTTGGGGCAGTGGGGAAGGGGGAGATCCATGAGGGGGCACATGCAATCGGGGTCGGGCCCTAGAACTCCGTTCTGAATCACATAGCCGAGGATGGCTAATCGGTTAGTGCTGACCACACACTGCACATTGTTGTAGGTTAGGTTGCGGAGTTTGGCGGTGTGGAGAAATTTGGAAAGGTTAGCGTCATGGTCCTGCTGGTCGTGGCCGCAGACGGTGACGTTATCCAGGTACGGGAAAGTGGCCCGCAGTCCGTACCGGTCAACCATTCGGTCCGTCTCCCATTGGAAGACCGAGACCCCGTTAGTGATGCCGAAGGGAACCCGAAGGAAATAGTAAAGGCGGCCGTCCGCTTCAAACGCGGTGTACAGACGGTCCGCCTTGTGAATGTGGAGCTGGTGGTAGGCAGATTTCAGGTCCACTGTCGAGAAGACCCGTGTACCGATTGATGGTCTGACTGCAGTCAACGACCATCCTGCTTTTCTCCCCCGTTTTCACCACTACCACTTGGGCTCTCCAGGGGCTGTTGCTGGCCTCGATGATACCTTCCCGCAGCAGCCGCTGGACCTCAGACTGATGAAGGTCCTGTCCTGGGCGCTGTACCGTCTGCTCCTGGTGGCGACAGGTTTACAATCCGGGGTGAAGTTTGCAAACAGAGAAGGCGGGTCGACCTTAAGGGTCGTGAGGCCACACACGATAAGGGGTGGTAGGGGCCCGCCAAATTTCAGGGTTAGGCTCGGGAGGTTGCACTGGAAGTCCAGGCCGAGTAGCAAGGCAGCGCAGAGGTTGGGGAGGACATAGAGCCGGAAGCCGCTGAACTCTACGCCCTGGACGGTGAGGGTGGCGATGCAGTACCCCCGGATCGCCACGGAGTGGGATCTGGAGGCTAGGGAGATTCTTTGGTTCATGGGGTGTACCGTGAGGGAGCAGCGCCTTACCGTATCGGGGTGGATGAAGCTCTTAGTGCTCCCGGAGTCAGGATATCTCATGCCCGTCGACCTTCACCTTTGTCGACGCGGTCGCGAGGTTGTGCGGTCGGGACTGGTCGATCGTGACGGAGGCGAGACGCGGCTGGTCGTTGGTGGTTGCAGGCGATGAGCGGCCTGCTGAGGTGCCTGACGTGCAGGGGTCCTGAGCCGGGAAACATGGCGGCGCCCATGGGCCGCACGTGTCCTGGGGCAGGCAAGATGGCTCCGCCCATTGGTTGTGAGGCAAGCAAGATGGCAGCGCCCACGGGCCGCACGTGTTGTGAGGGAGCAAGATGGCGGCGCCCACTGGCCGCACGTGGGGAGTGCAGGGACAATAGCGGCGATTAAGCGGGCCTGGCACACAGCAGCAAATTTTTCTTTCTTGCCGCAGGCCTTGCAGAGCGCGCTCCGCGCCGGGCAGCGCTGCTGGGGGTGTTTTGTCTGTCTGCAGAAGTAGCACTTAGGTCCCCCGGGGTTGGTTGTCTGCCGCGCGGTGCAGGCGTGGGGTTGGCTGGGTGCAGTTGCTGATGGGGTCCACGATGGGGTGGCCGCTGGCGGGGTTCACGATGCCCAGGAAGGGTGGGCCGTGCGGTTGGGGGTATACGCCTGTACATTGCGTGGGGCAACTGTGAGCGAGAGCGCTAGTTTCTTGGTTGCTGCGAGGTCAAGCATAGCCCCTTCTAAGAGGCGCTGGCGGATGTAGGCTGACCGTATGCTCATTATGAATGCGTCTCGTCTCTCAGTAGCAGGTTAGAATGTTCAGCGGCCGAAACGGCCTGGCAATCACAGTCTCTCACCAGGGCGAGCACGGCACGCCAGAAATCTTCCACAGACTCACTGGGAAGTTGATGCTACATGGACAGGAGGTACCTGGCGTAGATCTTGTTGGTCTGCAGAGCGTAATTTTCCTTCAGTAGCACCATGGCCTCTGTGTAGGTAGGCGCTTCCTGGATGAGGGGAAAGACATCGGAGCTCAGCCACGTGTACAGAATCTGGAGCTTTGTGCTTGTGGGATTGGGTCTGTTGCAGATCCGATGTATGCTTCAAAGCAAGCTAGCCAATGTGCGAAGTCCTTTTTGGCATTGTCTGCTTGAGGATGCAGCTGCAGGTGATCCGGCTTGATGTGGAGATCCATCTTTGTAAAATCTGTGTGCAATAAATTGATGCACTATCAATTACGACGAGACGAGAGTAGAGAGTAATCGAGGCTTTATTACACAGAGATTTGTGGCCTCCTACAGCTGCTGCCGAAATGGCTGCAGTTCGGAGAGCACACACATTTATACTCCGCCTACTGGGCGGAGCCAGCAGGCAGGGATCTACCCCCCGTACCTGTAGTACAGGGGCCTTACCGTAATACCCTCGTATGCAGTGCAGTATGTACAATATAATACAACAGTGGTGACTACCACACCAAGCGTCTGGCACCATGAGTACTCCGGCTGTACAAGAGAGGAGAATGAAGGAAGGAAGTGCAATAGTGCTGGGGAATTCATTAGTTAGGGGAACAGACAGGCTTTTCTGTGACTCTAGATGTGACTCCAGGATGTTATGTTGCCTTCTTGGTGCCAGGGTCAAGGACATCACAGAGAGGCTGCAGGACATTCTTCTGGGGGAGGGGGAGCAGCCAGAAGTGGTGGTCCACATCAGTACCAATGCCTTAGATAGGAAGGGGGATCTGATCCTGCAATCATAATTTTGTGAGCGGAGTAGGAAATTAGCAAGCAGGACCTCAAATATAGTCATCTCCAGATTACCCCAGTGCCATGTGCAAGTAAATACAGAAACAGAAGGATAAGGCTGATGAATGCATGATTGGAGAGATAGTGCAGGAGGGAGGGCTTTAGATTTCTGAGACACTGGAACTGGCTCTGGAGGAGATGGCACCTATACAGGCCAGACAGGTTATACCCGAATATAGCCGGGACTGAATTCTTTGTGGAGTGTTTTGCTAGTGTTGTTGGGAGGGCTTTAAACTAACTGGATTGGATTGGATTTGTTTATTGTCACGTGTACCGAGGTACAGTGAAAAGTATTTTTCTGCGAGCAGCTCAACAGATCATTAAGTACATGGGAAGAAAAGGGAATAAAAGAAAATACATAATAGGGCAACACAAGATATACAATGTAACTACATAAGCACTGGCATCGGATGAAGCATATAGGGTGTAGTGTTAATGAGGTCAGTCCATAAGAGGGTCATTTAGGAGACTGGTGACAGTGGGGAAGAAGCTGTTTTTGAGTCCGTTTGTGCGTGTTCTCAGACTTCTGTATCTCCTACCCGATGGAAGAAATTGGAAGAGTGAGTAAGACGGGTGGGAGGGATCTTTGATTATGCTGCCCGCTTTCCCCAGGCAGCAGGAGGTGTAGATGGAGTGAATGGATGGGAGGCAGGTGTGATGGACTGGGTGGTGTCCACGACTCTCTGAAGTTTCTTGCGGTCCTGGGCCGAGCAGTTGCCGTACCAGGCTGTGATGCAGCCAGATAGGATGATTTCTATGGTGCATCTGTAAAAGTTGGTAAGGGTTAATGTGGACATGCCGAATTTCCTTAGTTTCCTGAGGAAGTATAGGTGCTGTTGTGCTTTCTTGGTGGTAGCGTTGACGTGGGTGGACCAGGACAGATTTTTGGAGATGTGCACCCCTAGGAATTTGAAACTGCTAACCACCTCTACCTCGGCCCCGTTGATGCGGACAGGGGTGTGTACAGTACTTTTCTTCCTGAAGTCAATGACCAGCTCTTTACTTTTGCTGGCATTGAGGGAGAGATTGTTGTCGCTACACCACTCCACTAGGTTCTCTATCTACCTCCTGTATTCTGACTCATCGTTATTCGAGATCTGGCCCACTATGGTTGTATCGTCAGCAAACCTGTAGATGGAGTTGGAAACAAGTTTTGCCACGCAGTCGTGTGTGTACAGGGAGTAGAGTAGGGGGCTAAGTACGCAGCCTTGCGGGGCCCCGGTATTGAGGACTATTGTGGAGGAGGTGTTTTTTCATAGAATTTTCATAGAATTTACAGTGCAGAAGGAGGCCATTCGGCCCATCGAGTCTGCACCGGCTCTTGGAAAGAGCACCCTACCCAAGCCCACACCACCCTATCCCCATAACCCAGTAACCCCACTCAACCAACACTAAGGGCAATTTTGGACACTAAGGGCAATTTAGCATGGCCAATCCACCTAACCTGCACATCTTTGGACTGTGGGAGGAAACCGGAGCACCCGGAGGAAACCCACGCACACACGGGGAGAACGTGCAGACTCCGCACAGACAGTGACCCAGCCGGGAATCGAACCTGGGACCCTGGAGCTGTGAAGCAATTGCACTAACCGCTATGCTACCGTGCTGCCCAACAGCCCAACAACAGGTGTTGTTGTTCATTCTTACTGATTGTGGTCTGTTGGTCAGAAAATCGAGGATCCAGTTGCAGAGTGGAGAGCCAAGTCCTAGGTTTTGGAGCTTTGATATGAGCTTGGCTGGGTTTAATGGTGTTTAAGGCGGAGCTCTAGTCAATAAATAGGAGTCTGATGTAGGAGTCCTTGTTTTTGAGATGCTCTAGGGATGAGTGTAGGGCCAGGGAAATGGCGTCTGATGTGGACCAGTTGCAACGATATGCGAATTGCAGTGGATCGGCGTTCTGGGAGTATGGAGGTGATGCGCTTCATGATCAACCTCTCAAAGCACTTCATTATGACTGAAGTCAGGGCCACCGGACGGTAGATATTGAGGCACGTTGCCTGGTTCTTCTTTGGTACCGGTATGATGGTGGTCTTCTTGAAGAAGGTGGGGACCTCGGAGTGGAGTAGGGACAGGTTAAAGATGTCTGCGAATACCTCTGCCAGCTGGTCCGCGCAGGCTCTGCGTGCACGACCAGGGATCCCGTCCGGGCCCGTCGCCTTCCGAGGGTTCACTTTCAGGAAGGCCGATCTGACTTCGGAAGCTGTGATGGTAGGTATGGGTGAATTATGGGCTGCTGGGGCACTAGACAGTGGATTCTTGGTTACCTGCTCAAACCGAGCAGGGGTGTAGGGGTGTCGAACTCTGTAGGGGTGTGGAAACCAAGAGAAAATATTAGATAATAACAGGATGCACAAAATACTGGAAGGGGCAGACAGCATGAGTGTAAGGAATAGTAAGTTAATAGGTGAAGTCGGAGTAGGGGAGAAAGTTTTAAAGTCTAAATCAGAGTTACTGCACAGATATGTGAATCTTTGGATGCACCCTTGGTTCTTGAAGAAAGAGAAAACTGAGCGGTGACCTGCTAGAGGTCTTTATGAATATGAAAGTGCTTGATAGGTTAACAGCAGAGAAAAAGTGTTTCATGCACTAATAAATCCAATTAGGAATTCTAGGAAACAACTTTACCCAGATTGGTCAGAATGTGGAATTAATTCCCCCAAGGAGTAGCTGAGGTCACTGGCACAGGTATACTTGAGCAGAAAAAAAGATAAATGCATGAGGAAAGATATGTTTAAAGGGATAGATGGAGAAGGGTGGGAGGAGACTCCTGTGGAGCATAATCACCAGCAAGGACCTATTGGGCTGAAGGCATGTTTTTACACCGTAAATATTATGTAGTATAGCCCTTACTCACCCCTTCCCAATGTTTTGGTCAATAAGTTAATGTCTTTCATAATTCAGCTTCTAAGAAAATTCAAAGGGGGAAAAGCTGCCCATCTCTCAGTTTGTGTATTTCTCTCCATCTCCCACTATCTCATAACTCATAGTATTCAGAATCTTTGAGAGCAATTTTCATTTCCTTGACGTCAGTTATTGGCACGAATGGAGCAGTAAGCACATGAAAATGAAAACATCTCACTTCCACCCAAAGCCTGCTTAACTCGATTTTTGAGTGAATTTCCATACAGTTGGTTAACATTCTCGCGGCTAATTTCCAGGGGAACGTGAGAGAGGCTCATCAAAATATTTAGACTCCATGTTTAGGACCGAGACAACTTTGTTCTTCCATTCGCTAGAGTGCTGAACCAGGGGGTCCTTAAAAGGATGAAAGACATTCCCATTTAGCTTTCCGAATGATCTCTATCTGGCCTTGAGGATCATGAATATTCCCATCAGCTTCACAAGAAATCTTACCTCCAGGTATACTACTACCCGCAAAATTCTGGATTGCTTCCTTCTCCTTTAAAGACTCTCTCCTGGTTTGCTTTGTGGAGCGGCAGTCTGTTTTATCGGCCCACTAATCAGCAAACTACCTGTCAACACCTGTTGTGCTCTCACCACAAAAATAGTTTGAGTCTCTGGTGAACTTCATTTCTCTTCTCACCACCTGCTAGACAATGGTTAAAAACAAACATTGGTTCCTATAACTTACAGCTGTGAGCAATTAGCGTTGACCTTTTCTAAAAGAAAATTTCGGTGCAGGTAATTAGTTAGGCAATTAGAAGATGGCTCTGGATTTTGATCATTTAAATAACATGAAATCCCAAAAATGCTCTCTCGTTCTGCCTTTAATCCCAATCTTTTTCTCAGCTCAATACACTGTTTAAAGTTTAGTGAACACAAAATAAAAGTACAAGTACATCATCATTCAAAATGTATTTCTGTCAACACATGTTGAAACACTGAAACATGCATCTATACACACACATAACCACTTTAAAATACATGCTTGGTATAAAGCTTATTTTATTAAAGCTCTTGCAATTTGTTCATTTCATAGGATCATAGAATGTTTGCAGCACAGAGGTCATTCAGGCCTCCCTGCAAGAGCAAGTCACCTAGTCCCGTGTTCCTGCCTTTTCCCACAGCCCTGAAAATCTTTTCTCTTCAGATAATTATTCAACTCTCTTTTGAAAGTCACAATTGAATTTACTGTGCAACCCAGGTCCTAGCCACTTTATGTGTGAGCACTTTCCCTCGTGTTACTTCCGTTGCCAATCACCTCAAATCAATTTCCTCTCGTTCTTAATCTTTCCATCAATGGGCACAGTTCTCCGACTACTCTATCGAAACTCATCATAAATTTGAACATCTCTTATCAAATATCCTCTCAACGTTCTCTTCACCAAGGAGAACAGCCAAACTTCTCCAATGCAAATAACTGAAGTTCGTCCTGGGTGGAAATATTTTTGTCACTTGGAAAAATTCATAGTAATCAGGTAGAGTCAACATGGTTTAGTGAGACTGAAATCATGTTTAACCAATTTATTGGAATTTTTTGAAGTAGTAACATTATGCTGGAGATAAAGGGGAAGCTGTCAACGTACTTTACTTGGGTCTCCAGAATACATTGATAAGGTGCCACATAAAAGATTATTGTGGAAAATAAAAGTGCATGGTGTAGTGGGGTAACATATTGGTATGGATAGAGGATTGGCTAGCTAACAGGAAACCAAAAGAAGTCTTACGACACCAGGTTAAAGTCCAACAGGTTTGTTTTGAAAAAGTAGCTTTCGGAGCACTGCTCCTTCCTCAGATGAATGAAGAGGTGGGTTCTAGAAACATATATATTGACAAAGTCAAAGATGCAAGACGATACTTTGAATGCGAGTCTTTGCAGGTAATTAAGTCTACAGGTCCAGATGGAGCAACTGGAGAGAGGGATAATCACAGGTTAAATAAGTGTAAATTGTCTCAAGCCAGGACAGTTGGTAGGATTTCGCAAGCCCAGGCCAGGTGGTGGGAGGTGAATGTAATGAGAACTGAATCCAAGGTCCCAGTTGAGGCCGAACTCATGTGTGTGGAACTTGGCTATAAGTTTCTGCTCGGCGATTCTGCGTTGTCGCATATCCTGAAGGCCACCTTGGAGAACGCTTACCCGAAGATCAGAGGCTGAATGCCCTTGACTGTTGAAGTGTTCCCCGACTGGAAGGGAACATTCCTGCCTGGCAATTGTCGCGCGATGTCCGTTCATTCGTTGTTGCAGCGTCTGCATGGTCTCGCCATTGTACCACGCTTTGGGACATCCTTTCCTGCAGCGTATGAGGTAGACAATGTTGGCCGAGTCGCACGAGTATATACCGCGTACCTGGTGGGTGGTGTTCTCACGTATAATGGTGGTACCCATGTCGATGATCTGGCACGTCTTGCAGAGATTGCCATGGCAGGGTTGTGTGGTGTCATGGTCACTGTTCTGAAGGCTGGGTAGTTTGATGCAAACAATGGTTTGTTTGAGGTTGCGCGGTTGTTTGAAGGCCTCCCACACCCCCCACTACTTGCCTTCAAACAACTGCGCAACCTCAAACAAACCATTGTTTGCAGCAAACTACCCAGCCTTCAGAACAGCAACCACGACACCACAGAACCCTGCCATGGCAATCTCTGCAAGACGTGCCAGATCATCGACATGGGTACCACCATTACATGTGAGAACACCACCCGTCAGGTACGTGGTACATACTCGTGCGACTCAGCCAACGTTGTCTACCTCATACGCTGCAGGAAAAGATGTCCCGAAGCGTGGTACATTGGCGAGACCATGCAGACGCTGCGACAACAGATGAACGGACATTGCGCGACAATCGCCAGGCAGGAATGTTCCCTTCCAGTCGGGAAACATTTCAGCAGTCAAGGGCATTCAGCCTCTGAACTTCGAGTAAGTGTTCTCCAAGGCGGCCTTCAGAACATGTGACAACGCAGAATTGCCGAGCAGAAACTTATAGCCAAGTTCCGCACACATGAGTTTGGCTTCAACCGGACCTAGGATTCATGTCGCATTGCATTCACCCCCCACCACCTGGCCTGGGCTTGCAAAATCCTACCAACTGTCCTGGCGTGAGACAATTCACACCTCTTTAGCTGGTGATTATCCCTCTCTCCAGTTGCTCCGTCTGGACCTGTAAAGACTTAATTACCTGCAAAGATTTGCATTCAAAGTATCGTCTTGCATCTTTGACTTTGTCTGTACATATGTTTCTGGAGCCCACCTCTTCATTCACCTGAGGAAGGAGCAGTGCTCTGAAAACTAGTGATTTGAAACAAAACCGTTGGACTTTAACCTGGTGTTATAAGCCGGAATGTGGCGACTAGGGGCTTTTCACAGTAACTTCATACTTGTGACAATAAAAGGTTATTATTATTAAGACTTCTTACTGTGCTCACCCCAGTACAACGCCGGCGTCTGCACATCAAGGAAACAGAAAGTAACCATAATGGGATTTTTTCTGGATGGGAAGATGTGACAAGTGGTGTGCCACAGGGACCAGTGCTGGGGCCCAACTTTTTCACATTTATATAAATGACATGGATGAAGAGACTGATGGTATGGTTTCTAAATTTACTGATGACTAGATAGGAAAGTAAGTTATGAAGCAGACACAAGGAGGATACAAAGAAATGTAGATAGGTTAAATGAGTGTTCAAAGATCTGGCAAATGGAGTATAATGTGTGAAAATATGAAATTGTCCATTTTGGCAGGAAAAATGAAAAAGGGTGCGAGATTGTAAAGTGCTGGGATGCAGAGGGATTTGGGTGTCCTCGTGCATAAATTGCAAAAGGTTATTATGCAGGTATAGCAATGAATTAGGAAAGCTACTAGAAAGTTATCATTTATGGTGAGGGGAATTGAATACAAAAGTATAGACTATTCAGTTATACAGGGCATTGGTGAGACCACATGAGGGTACAGTGTACAATAATGATCTCCTTATTTAAGGAAAGATGTAAATGCTTTGGAAGCAGTTCAGAGAAGGTTTATTAGACTCATACCTGGAATGGGCATGTTGCTTAATGAAGAAAGGTTGGACAGGCTAGGCTTGTATCCATTGGGAGTTTATCAGAGTAAGTGGCGACTTTGATTTAAACATATAAGATCCCGAGGGAGCTTGACAGGGTGAATGTGAAAAGGATGTTTCCACTTATGGGAGTATTTAGATCGAGGGATCACTATTTAAAAATAAGGGGTTGCATACTTCAGACAGAGATGAGGAGTATGTTTTCCTCTCAGAGGGTCGTGAGTCTTGGGAAATCTCCTCCTCAAAAGGCAGTGGAAAGAAAGAATTTCAATATTTTTAAGGCAGAGACAGGCAGATTATTGAAAAGCAAGGGGGTGAAAGGTTATTGTGGTAGGTGGGAACATGGAGTTGAGGTCATAATCAGATCATGACCTTATTGAGTGGCAGAGCAGGTTCAATGGGCCACATGGCCCATTCCTGCTCTTTGTTTGTACGTTTCCCCCAAGGGCGGTTTCTGAACCGGGAAAGAGTCCTCGCATCTTTTCGCCACCCCTACAACGAAACTTCAGGCCATTGCTTTTATTTTGTGTCAACATTTTTGACAGGAGAAATTCTAGTTACAGAGGAAAGAAATAGTTTGTTCAAAAACATTTCATAAAGCATTTGTACAATTTATGAGACCCCTGTGCCAGACGGCATAGTTTCTGGGTCACATGCTCTCTTGATAACGTACTGAATACCTCACAGTGTGAGATACCTTTAATAGTGCAGCAACGGAGAGATCTTGAGGTGCGTACATAGACATACATGTACACACACTCAAACCTGCTGCCCTTCTTGGGGCTGAAAGATATACTTTGTATAAAACTTACATGCCATGAATTACGTTTTCAGATTGATATTTGTCTGTACAAATTTAGAGTTATTCCAGCTTGTACATCTTCATTAAATATAAATGCCCACAAAGTGCTTTTAGACAGGAAGAGCTGAGAAGAAACTAGTGGACTGCCTGATAGCCCACAAAAAATGCATATGTGATAGGGGAGGAGACTAACTGACATAGAACATAGAACAGTACAGCACAGAACAGGCCCTTCGGCCCTCGATGTTGTGCCGAGCATTGTCCGAAACCAAGATCAAGCTATCCCACTCCCTGTCATTCTGGTGTGCTCCACGTGCCTATCCAATAACCGCTTGAAAGTTCCTAAAGTGTCCGACTCCACTATCACAGCAGGCAGTCCATTCCACACCCTAACCACTCTCTGAGTAAAGAACCTACCTCGGACATCCCTCCTACATCTCCCACCCTGAACCGTATAGTTATGCCCCCTTGTAACAGCTACATCCACCCGAGGAAATAGTCTCTGAACGTCCACTCTATCTATCCCACTCATTATCTTATAAACCTCTATTAAGTCGCCTCTCATGCTCCTTCGCTCCAATGAGAAAGCCCTAGCTCCCTCAACCTTTCCTCATAAGACCTATCCTGCAAACCAGGCAGCATCCTGGTAAATCTCCTCTGCACCCTTTCAAATGCTTCCACATCCTTCCTATCGTGAGGTGACCAGAACTGCACACAATACTCCAATTGTGGTCTCATCAGGGTCATGTATAATTGCAACATAACCCCGCGGCTCTTAAACTCAAGCCCCCTGTTAATAAACGCTAACACACTATAGGCCTTCTTCACGGCTCTATCCTGAATCATGAATATGAACTCATCACATATTTGCTCATTCATAGTTCCAGGCTAACATTTCAATGAGTGTGCTGTTCTGGAGATGCCACCTTTGGTTGTAGTTTCAGACCAAGGTCCAGTGTACCTGTCTCTGTGGTTCAGGTGCATGTTAAATATCTCATGTTACTATTTTCTGAGCTCATATCTGTAATTATCCCACCATGTTGAGTTTGAATATCTGCTACACTGCTAGGAGGGAGCACCATGTGAAGCCCAAGAGCTTTCCCATATCAGAAAACTGGAGTTGCCGTCGGACTACTCTTCAGATCTGACCAGCAGTAGGGCACTGGTGCAGACATATGACAACTTATATTTGTACTGCTTTTAATATAATAAAATGTTACAGTGCGATTCATAGGTGCATTGAGCTTCACGAGTCAGATCACAAAAGGAGATAATGGTCTGGATTTTATCCTTGACGTGGCTAGAAGGAGTTGACAAAAATTCCCAGCTCTCCCAGTTCAGACCACCCACCTCAGGAGAAAGTGCCAGTCAAGAAAGGATTTTCACTGTGGGGAATGCAGGTGCAGTTTATGGTTGGCCAGCCAACCTGGAAAAGGTTTGGAGGCAGTCACAGGGGTCTGTTGGGTGCTGAAGTGGTGCTATGGGACTTTATACCAGGTATAATGAAAGAAGGCCCTCTAGCCACCACCCCCCACGCCTTTTCTGTGCATCTTCTGTCCCCACCCAGCCCATGTCAAGCTATGCCCCACACCCACCCTCTATGGTCCCTCATGCCAATCTATTGTACTTCCACGCCCATTCACCTACTAGACACTGTATAAAATGAATGAACACTATCGGATGAACAGACAAAGCTTTAAAAAAAAAGTAATTGATAGCTTTTCACTTGCTTAAGAAAACTTTAAAATAAGTATCAAACATCCTGACCCTTTAAAGTAACAGCATAAACTGCAAGCACTTGAAACTTCTTTATCTTGTGGAAATGAGTATCGTGCAATTGACAGACAAGATCAGAGAGCAGGGCTGTCAATAAAGCAATGGTTTACCTTAGGCTCGGCTGTTTCAACAATCTGTTGGATTTCTGAGCTCTCAGGCAAGCCTCATTATGCATTCTTGGCTGAGAGTCCAGACATCCATTGGAGAGTATATACCATCCAACACAAGTATATACCAACTACAAGATGCACTGCAGCAACTTACCAAGCCTCCTTCGACAGCACTTTTCAAACTCATGACCTCACCTATTTCTCTCTACAATGCTCTCATATCCCAGGGCCCATGGATCAATGATCTGTCCCAATATCCCTGGAACTGATTTCTCACAGTATTCTCATCCCTTCCTCATGAGTACTGCTGGACATGGAGATCACAACCCAATATTTTTAGATCCCAGGGCCACGGTTATAAATCTATATCCTTGGTAACAAATTACAATAATAAAACATATTTTGTTTTACCATCAAACAGAAACTTTCCGTCAGCAATGTTTGCATCACTTAAAAAGTGGGTTGGAAACAGGATGTGTAAGCAGAGGCCTCCACAAATGCTCAACCTTGCCGTCAATCCAAAAATACTAGATAAATTACTTCAGTAAATATTACTTACTGTGAGACAAGGTCCCAAAGAGTTTTTCTAGATTTAAAACATGGAAACAGTGATACAAATTCAATATCAAGTGAATACACAAAAATAATTGAGTACTTTACACAGCTTCTGGAATTTCCCACTCTAATACAAATTGTTAATGCTCCACATATCAACTGCAGCTGGATAAACAAATGTAACAGAAAAATTACTCATTTCTAAAATTATAAATGTAAACAATGAAGGAGTGGATGCGATTCTCCACAGTTGATATTAAGTGCTCCCGCCAGCGGAGAAACCGGAGTGGTTCCCACGGGTGCGAGGAGCGTCGTCGACATGGGACTCTCTTACCTTTAATATGGTAAATTATTCATAGTGGCTCGCACGCCAGCCGACCTGCATTTACTGATTTTGGGGTGCAACTTTCAACGGTGCCCCGATCCCAGCATCTAGAGAGAGGCCTCCTCTCCCCCACCACGGAAATAGTGAACCCCCCACCCTCAGGAGGACCACCCCCACCCCTAAGCAAAGAGGGGCAACCTCCTCCCACCACGGATATAACTGGTCACCCCCCACACCACACACGCATGAGGGTGACCGATGTTCCCCATCAGCCCCCCTCCTTTCAGGCTGCGTCCTTTGGCATTGCCATCAGTGCACTGCCCCCTAGCATCCTGACACTGACCCTCTTATCTGACATGATGGATCCCAAGGGGGAATCAAGGAGGTAAGCCCATGGCTCATGTGCCCCTCTGACACTGCCAGTTTGCAGAGGGAGGGTCCCCCAATGGTTCTGGAGGTTAAGTGGGTTCGGGCTGGGGGTAAGGGGATGACCTCGGGACTCTCCCCCAGGATGGAGGTCCCATGTCTGGACTGCCTCTTCTAGCCCTGAGCAACCTGAAGATCACTCTTGGCATTTCAGGCTACTCTCTGTTCAAAATCATAATTTTTGCCTGTGAACTGTGTAAACTTTGAAGTGGCCTTTCAACTGCTCTGCCTCACAACTGATGAGCAGATAAGACACTTCATTGAAGATACAAGCCAGGAAGCCTCAATTACTTTTCCTTCCCTCACATTCAGCCCCATGCTTTTAACACTGCAGCTTTTTGAAGTGTCTGAGCCTTCCTAGAAAACGCGTAACACTTAAAAAGCTATGAAATCCCAAGTTCCTTTGAAATGCTTTGCTTTCATTCAACTTTGCAGTGCAGCACCTTTAATTAGCCTTTGATTGTCAGTTTAATGGTTTAAACACAAGAAGGCAGAGGTTTGTTTATTTATCTGTCTCTTTACACTTGAATGGATCTGATGTACTTCCCATTGATCCCAACTGCAATGTTTATAAACATTCTTGTTCTGATTAACAGCTGCTGGCCATTTCCGAAATGCTAAGTGCTTTCTGCGATTAGAAAACAGGAAGTAAAAGAAGGTGCTCTGTCTTATTGCTGTCCCCACACCTAGCCGTTATAGGGAACTCTTCAAAACACAGAGACAGGCTGATTTTTAAAAAAACTGCAGTTAGAAAGAACAATTTTTCAAAAGAGGAAATAGAACTATATAAATAAAGAACAGTACACCTTTCTTTAAAATTGCCTGGACCTATCAATCAAAAGGTTTTTCACAAACCAATGGTTGTGAAATTGAATGTACACAATGCAGTTCAAAGCGTTTAGGCTTCTAAGCATGCATAGAGGTTTGAAAAAAGTTAAATGAAAAAAAATTGACTATGAAAATAAAATACTTCAAAGGTTTCCATAATATTAAAGAGAATGGTTTAATCTTCATCGAACAGATCTTTGAACTTGACAAGCTGGGAGACAGTTTAAATGTTTTGAACCTACAGATGAGGAGGTTTTCACTTTCTTGTCACAGATCTTTGATCTTGACTGGCTAAATGACAATTTAAAGAGATTGGGATCACAGACAGAAGACTTTCACCTTCCTCTCATAGATCTTTGATTTTGACATACTGAAAGACAGTTTAAAGGGTTTAAAGGCTACAGATGGGAAGACCAGCCAAATGACCCCCATCCCAGGAATGACCTATGGCCGGGGTGCCTCCAGCCCAAGCCCCCTCCAAGCCACAAATTGCCCCTGAAGGATCCCCCACCAGCACCGTGGGCAAGTGTAGGGACGGTACTCACCCCCTTGCCCACCCTGAGTGCAAGATGAAAGTTGGCACTGCCAAGTGGTGGAGCTTGAAGGTGGGCTGAGGGGGAGGCCTTGCCAGTGATTTGGGGGGGTCCTCATCAGGATTCTGAGGTCGGGGCACCATTTTCAAAGGTCTCTGAGGAGCAGGACCTGTCAACATGATTAGGCCTCGCCCCTCTCAGGTCCAGCAAAACCTCTGAGCCTCGTTGAAAAAATGTGCCATTGATTGGTCCCAATTCTCCACTGGCAGCAGCACTTAGTCTTGTGTGCAGTCTTTAAACCATGCAGGTTTCTTAATGGAATGTGTGTGTGTTGACATGGGCTGTTCATCTGGATGGCGCTCCTTGCCTAGAGAATGTCATTCCAGTGTCCCCTATTGCCTTGGTAACTATTGTCATTCCATTACAGTTGTTGGGAACACTTAGACATCTGGGGGGGGTGGTCATGGTAGTTCTGTACCCAGAACAGCTGGTGAGATCCTTTCTCACTACTGGCCGATTGTGGTGAAGAAGCAGCTTCTGTAGTTGAGCGTATAGGCCTGCAGTTGTGCCAATCTATTTAGTAGCTCTCTTCACTGTGTGTGATGGAGGTAACAGTTTCTTTCTGAATCAGCCAAGTTTCCAAGTGCACTGACTCCTGTTGAGAACATTGAAGGTTTGCACCCTGGCTGACTCCAATGCTTAGCTCTGGTAATGGTTGGCAGTCTTGTCAAGCTGAAATTTGGCTGTCATTTCACCTTAATATTTTCGCTCATGGTTGATACTAATTATGCTTTCAGAAGCTTTTTTGTTATTGGAAGAATAATTTACATGCATGTGACATTAGTCTCCAGACAGGACTACTTTCCATGCCTTCAGTTGGTGCATTTTTTCACTCTAAGGATTGCCTTGTATACGTCTGTGATAGGTTTACTCGATTTCTTTGGCGATTTACACTGCTCCCTCAGCCTTTCCATTCCACTGTGGATGGTGTTTAGATGATATGTAGTGTTGAATTTCACAATCCTTTGTGACATGGCCAAATTATTCCCTTGCGAACTGAGGGCCAGTGTCACTCATTACAATATCTGGAATGCTCTACTGAGCGAAGTGAGCTATCAGGCATTCTACTATTTCTCTCGTTACTTTTGAAGGCAGCTGGTCTAACTTTCAGTCGTCAGAACAGTAGTTTATAGTGACAAGATAATCAGATCCAGCCAAAATGAAAAGGTCTACTCCCAACTTCATCCATAAGCTGTATGGGTGGTAAGGCACTATCAATGACTGTGGTCAATGTGGTCTTTAATTACAGTGCTCATATTTGGCCAGTAAAGCACATCTCTTGCCTTTCTCAGAGTTGATTTAATTTGTTGATGGCTTGCATGGATGCACTCCAGCATCTCTCATCTCATCTTTTTCAGATGCTGACTCTATTTCCTTTGTACACAATGCCATATTGAGCTATCAATTCATCTTGGTATGTCCAATATGCTCTCATGATCATAGATGTGTCCTTGATTCTCTCTGTCCATCCTTTCATCACTACTTCTTGTAGTGCTTGTAGAATTGCATCTTGTTGGGTAGTTCACTAGATCTGAGCAAGGCATTTGTCTGTTAGATTTAATGTCTCCACTGGGTTGATGAATTCTAGATCATGTTTAGCTGCTGCTTCACGTTGAATCTGGAAATTGTCATATTTTGTTCTAGCATCCTCAACTTCCTTCATTAGCAGTGCTGCTCTTGACGGTATGCCTGCACTATAAATCTATTTTCCTTGCTTGTACATCACATCCAAATGATGCCTTCGCAAACATGTGACATTCTTTGCACTTGCTTTGGAGCAAATATAGTGATTTACAAAAAGGGGCTTGTGGTCGGCTCAACAGTTACTTTGTCTCTCCCAAGCAAGTATTGATGAAAATGCTCGCAGGTAAAAACAAGTTAGGCACCATTTCTCAATCTGAGCATAGCATTGTTCTGTTTGTGTTAGTGCCTTGGATGCAAATGCAACTGGTTGTCCTTGCTGTATCAGAGGTGTTCCCAGGCCGGTGTCTCCCTAGTGCCACACTGCAAGATAACTTTATCATTGACATCATAGTACTTCAGCACGAGCGTTGTCGTCACTAGTTGTTTCATTTTAATAAATGTGGTTTCTTGTTATGTTCCCCAATACCACAGCACATCCATGACAGTGGGCTTGTGTAATGCTTCACACTCAGCTGAAATATTAGGCACAATTTTAGCGAAATAATTCACAAATCCAACAAATCACTGCATTGCTTTCACATCTGTTTGTTCCTGCATTGCTGTTACCAATTTCACCTTGTCAGGATCTAGGTGAAGACCTTTTGTCATCAATGCATTACTTATCTACTCAATGTCCGGCATGTTCAGTTGCAACATGTTCTTGTTCGGCTTTAGATTCATCTGTCGATCTCTCTCCACAAGTTGTATTAAATTCTGATCATGTTCCGCTATGGCATCTTCCATTGTCTCTCCACATCCATAGGTGAGAAAAGCATCAACAATAGTTTCTATTGTGGGAAGTTCACTGACAGCCTCATGTTATCTGCATTGATAGTCTTCTGGAGCCATGGAAATGCCAAACGACACCTGCAATAATTTGTAGCTCCCGAAGCGAGTTCTCTGAGTGAGCCAGAGAAGAGACAGCTAGAGTGAGACACAACCAAGAGTGAGTTTGGGAATTTGAAGCTAGGTGGGAATTGAATCCAATCCAATCGGTAAGACTGTTCCTTTCAAATTTCAGGAGTTTAAATTAATATAATTTAATCTAGAATTGTGCAGTGGAGGTTAACAAGGGCTACCCCACCCACTCACATAACTGGTTGGCAGTTAAGTGTCAGTCACCTTAGTCTATTTTGATCTAAAAGCAGGTGGGGGAGGGGAGTCAACTCAGGCCAATTTTAAAAGAGAAACTTGTAACTCAGTCCCAGTGAGCCAGAGAAGACACAGCCAGAGGTGAGACTCAACTAAGAGTGAGTTTGGGAATTTGAATCTAGGTGGGAATTCGAAGCTTGGGGGGGGGGGGGGTCTTTTATCCCTGGTAAGTGACTGGTAAGTAGTTTTTCTTTTCATTGTCTAATTTATTTATTTTTTCCTTTCGTTTTTTGGAATTGCAGTTGTATAAGTTTACCTAAGGTTTAAGACATAGCAGGAGATCCCAGACCCATGTCATGCTCCTCGTGTGCGATGTGGGAGCTCAGGGACATGTCCACTGTCCCTGGCTCCTTCACGTGCAAGAGGTGTGTCCAGTTGCAGCTCCTGTTAGACCGCTTGACGGCTCTGGAGCTGCGGATGGACTCACTTTGGAGCATCCACGATGCTGAGGACATCGTGGATAGAACGTTTAGCGAGTTGGTCACATCGCAGGTGAAAGTTACTGAGGGAGATAGAAAATGGGTGACGAAAAGACAGAGCAAGAGTAGGAAGGGAGTGCAGGCATCCCCTGCGGTCATCTCCCTGCAAAACATATATACCGCTTTGGATACTGTTGAGGGAGATGGCTCACCAGGCGAAGGCAGCAGCAGCCAGGTTCATGGCTCTGCTGCACAGCTCGGCCAGAAGAAGAATGGCAGGGCTATAGTGATAATGGACTCAATCGTAAGGGGAACAGACAGGCTGTTCTGCGGACGCAATCAAGACTCCAGGATGGTATGTTGCCTCCCTGGTGCAAGGGTCAAGGATGTCTCGGAGCGGCAGCAGGACATTCTGGGGGGGGGGGGGGGGGGAGGGGGGGGAGGGTGAACAGCCAGCTGTTGTGGTGCACATAGGCACCAACGATATAGGTAAAAAAATGGGACGAGGTCCTACAAGCTGAATTCAGGGAGTTAGGAGTTAAACTAAAAAGTAGGATCTCAAAAGGTAGTAATCTCAGGATTGCTACCAGTGCCACGAGCTAGTCAGAGTAGGAATGTCAGGACAGATAGGATGAATGCGTGGCTCGAGAGATGGTGCAAGAGGGAGGGATTCAAATTCCTGGGGCATTGGAACCGGTTCTGGGGGAGGTGGGGCCAGTACAAACCGGACGGTCTGCACCTGGCCAGGACTGGAACCGATGTCCGAGGGGGAGTGTTTGCTAGAGCTGTTGGGGAGGGTTTAAACTAATGTGGCAGGGGAATGGGAACCAATGCAGGATGTTGGAAGGTAGTAAAACAGGGACAGAAACAAAAGGCAGTAAGGGGAAAAGTGTAAGGCAGAGAAGGCATAGTCAAAAATCAAAAAGGGCGACAGTGCAAGGTACAGTGACTGATGAGAGCTCAGTGAATAGGCCCAGTAGTACTAAAAGGAATAAAACGGGAAGTAACAAAATTAATGGTAAGTGTCGCGGCAAGTTGTTACATGAAGATATAGGTTCAACGACAAGGAAAATTAGGAGAAAAGCTAAGAGGAAATATAACTTGGGAGAGGTTACTGATCGAGGTGTTAAGACTGAAAATAGAGGTAAAAAAGCCAACAGAAGTGTACTTTACCTGAATGCTCGTAGTATTCGGAATAAGGTAAATGAGTTGATGGCGCAAATCATCGTGAATGACTATGATTTAGTGGCTATTACTGAAACATGGTTAAAGGATGGTCACGTCTGGGAGTTAAATATCTGAGGATATCAAACTATTCGGAAGGACAGAGTGGATGGTAAGGGGGGTAGCTCTGTTATTTAAGGATGACATCTGGGCAATAGTAAGGGATGACATCGGTGCTATGGAGGATAAGGTTGAAGCCATTTGGGTGGAAATCAGGAATAGTAAAGTTAAAAAGTCACTGATAGGAGTAGTCTATAGGCCACCAAATAGTAACATTATGGTGGGGCAGGCAATAAGCAAAGAAATAACGGATGCATATAGAAATGGTACAGCAGTTATCATGGGGGATTTTAATCTACATGTCGATTGGTTTAACCAGGTCGGTCAAGGCACCCTTGAGGAGGAGTTTATAAAATGTATCCGCGATAGTTTCCTAGAACAGTATGTCATGGAACCTATGAGGGAACAAGCGGTCCTAGATCTAGTGCTGTGTAATGAGACAGGATTGATTCAAGATCTCATAGTTAGTGATCCTCTCAGAAGGAGCGATCTCAATATGGTGGAATTTAAAATACAGATGGAGGGTGAGAAGGTAAAATAAAGCACCCGTGTTTTGTGCTTAAACAAAGGAGATTACAATGGGATGAGAGAAGAACTAGCTAAGGTAGACTGGGAGCAAAGACTTTATGGTGAAACAGTTGAGGAACAGCGGAGAACCTTCCAAGCGATTTTTCATAGTGCTCAGCAAAGGTTTATATCAACAAAAAGAAAGGACGGTAGAAAGAGGGAAAATCGACCATGGATATCTAAGGAAATAAGGGAGAGTATCAAATTGAAGAAAAAAGCATACAAAGTGGCAAAGATTAGTGGGAGACGAGAGGACTGGGAAATCTTTAGGGGGCAACAGAAAGCTACTAAAAAAGCTATAAAGAAGAGTAAGATAGATTATGAGAGCAAACTTGCTCAGAGTATAAAAACAGATAGTGAAAGCTTCTACAAATATATAATACAAAAAAGAGAGGCTAAGGTAAATATTGGTCCTTTAGAGGATGAGAAGGGAGATTTAATAATGGGAGATGAGGAAATGGCTGAGGAACTGAACAGGTTTTTTGGGTCGGTCTTCACAGTGGAAGACACAAATAACATGCCAGTGACTGATAGAAATGAGGCTATGACAGGTGAGGGCTTTGAGAGGATTGTTATCACCAAGGAGATAGTGATGGGCAAGCAAATGGTGCTAAAGGTAGACAAGTCTCCTGGCCCTGATGTAATGCATCCCAGAGTGCTAAAAGAGATGGCTAGAGAAATTGCAAATGCACTAGTGATAATTTACCAAAATTCACTAGACTCTGGGGTGGTTCCAGCAGATTGGAAATGAACAAACATGACACCACTGTTTAAAAAATGAAGGTAGGCAGAAAGCGGGTAATTATAGGCCAGTGAGCTTAACTTCGGTAATAGGGAAGATGCTGGAATCTATCATCAAGGAAGAAATAGCGAGGCAGCTGGATGGAAATTGTCCCATTGGGCAGACGCAGCATGGGTTCATAAAGGGCAGGTCGTGCCTAACTAATTTAGTGGAATTTTTGAGGACATTACCAGTGCGGTAGATAACGGGGAGCCAATGGATGTGGTATATCTGGATTTCCAGAAAGCCTTTGACAAGGTGCCACACAAAAGGTTGCTGCATAAGATAAAGATGCATGGCATTAAGGGTAAAGTATTAGCATGGATAGAGGATTGGTTAATTAATGGAAAGCAAAGAGTGGGGATTAATGGGTGTTTGTCTGGTTGGCAATCAGTAGCTAGTGGTGTCCCTCAGGGATCAGTGTTGGGCCCGCAATTGTTCACAATTTACATAGATGATTTGGAGTTGGGGACCAAGGGCGTTGTGTCCAAGTTTGCAGACGACACTAAGATGAGTGGTAAAGCAAAAAGTGCAGAGGATACTAGAAGTCTGCAGAGGGATTTGGATAGGTTAAGTGAATGGGCTAGCATCTGGCAGATGGAATACAATGTTGACAAAGGAGGTTATCCATTTTGGTAGGAATAACAGCAAAAGGGATTATTTAAATGATAAAATATTAAAACATGCTGCTGTGCAGAGACACCTGGGTGTGCTAGTACACGAGTCGCAAAACGTTGGTTTACAGGTGCAACAGGTGATTAAGAAGGCAATTTTGTACTTCATTGCTAGAGGGATGGAGTTTAAGACTAGGGAGGTTATGCTGCAATTGTATAAGGTGTTAGTGAGACCACACCTGGAGTATTGTGTTCAGTTTTGGTCTCCTTACTTGAGAAAGGACGTACTGGCACTGGAGGGTGCGCAGAGATTCACTAGGTCAATCCCAGAGCTGAAGGGGTTGGATTACGAGGAGAGGTTGAGTAGACTGGGACTGTATCGTTGGAATTTAGAAGGATGAGGGGGGATCTTATAGAAACATATAAAATTATGAAGGGAATAGATAGGATAGATGCAGGCAGGTTGTTTCCACTGGCGGGTGAAAGCAGAACTAGGGGGCATAGCCTCAAAATAAGGGGAAGTAGATTTAGGACTGAGTTTAGGAGGAACCTCTTCACCCAAAGGGTTGTGAATCTATGGAATTCCTTGCCCAGTGAAGCAGTAGAGGCTCCTTCAATAAATGTTAAGATAAAGATAGATAGTTTTTGAAGAATAAAGGGATTAAGGGTTATGGTGTTCGGGCTGGAAAGTGGAGCTGAGTCCACAAAAGATCAGCCATGATCTCATTGAATGGCGGAGCAGGCTCGAGGTGCCTGACGGCCTACTCCTGCTCCTAGTTCTTATGAATGGTGTCCAGAAAGCTTCTGTTTTTATCCAGCTTCACTTGCCAGGAACTATCCTTCGCATCTAGGGCAGTGAATACCTTTGCCTTGGAAAGTTGTGGCAAAATTCCTTTGATGGTTGGCATAGGCTAGTGAAATCTCTTCAGTGCTTTATTTAAATCCTTTGGGTCTAAGCATGCTCACAGCTTTCCTGATTGTTTCACTGCTCTCCTTCAGCTAATCCAGTCTGTAGGAGTTGTCACATTTTTGATTACCAGCCTCTTTTCCGGATCTTCTATCTTGTTTTTTGGGCTGATTCGAGGGTAACTGGAACTTCTTAGTAGATGCTGAATTGGTCTTACATTCTCATCTACTTTGAGATGATATTCTCCTGGTAGACATCCCAACCCTTTAAACGCATCTTTGTACTCCTCTATGATTTGTTCTGCCATCAGTGATTTTGTGTGATGGTGTAAATTGTTGTTGGCACATTCAGGGTTACCAGTCCAAGCTTTAGACTTGCTTCAGCTACAATGAGTGGCTGTTGCGTCCCATCTATGATCTGAAACACTAGATTTTCCTCTTTGCCATTGCATTGGGCTGTCAGACTTATTTGTCCTCTTGGTATAAGTATCGTGCCATCATGTAGCTTCAACCTTACTTTCGAGGTTTCCATTTAGGATCTACATGCTGAGCCACTTCACACAGATCTGTAAAGGCCATTACATTGCATTTCTTGTCAGCCAGATACTTTCCCTCTGCATTCATCATGGTAACAATCACAAACCATTTGTTGCCTGTAGACTTGACTGAACCAACCTGTTCTTTAACAGACCCGTCCACTGACACTGATCTAGTGGCCATCTGTCTTTGCTTGTTTTGCTTCTTTCTCGGAAAAAACCTGTGTGTGCAATGGCTCTGATTCCTGCAATTAAAACGGTTTACCCTATGCTGGGCAGTTCTTCTTTTCATTTGTATGCTCCTCTGCAGAATTTGCATCCTGCCCATTGTATGCGTTAGCTTCTCGACTACCTCTCAGCGTAATGTATCTCGTCTGCTCTGCCACACATATGATGTAGCTGACATTTCACAACTTCTGCGTTTTGACACGTGTCTAATGCTTTATTCAGCATCAGGTCCTCATCTTTAAGTGGGCTTGTGTCACTGAGAATCAGACCATTTTTTAGCTGTCTGATTTTACACGATTCTGCTGGCTGCATTACTGCTGTGACGTACCATTTCATGGTCTCGTTTTCACTCTGAACTTTAGTATTGAACACATAATTGTCATGAAAATGTCGCTTTAAGAAACATTTGGCTGCTCATGTTACTGCAGTGATGTCAGAATGTGGGTGGAGCTGAGCTCTGGCTCTGTTTTTTAGTTTCACTTTGAGAAAAGCTTGGGTGTGTCTGTGTCGTTTTGGTTTCGTTTTCAGTATTGGAGCTGAAGCCAGACGGAGCAGGTGTACTGCTGTTCTCTCTGCCATGAAAAGACTATCTCTTGATCATTTGGTGAATTCAGAATTATAAATGTTCTCAGTAGTGACTTTAACCTGATGTGCTTCTGTTAAAGGTTATGTTTTTTATAAGTCTTCTGGATGTTAAAAGGACAGCGTAAGCATTACTTAGTGTTGTATTCTTCGGGGGTTATATTTGAATTGATGGATGCTAAGATGTTCAATGTATGTTTTAAAAAGGTTAACTTGAGTTCATAGAATAAACATTGTTTTGCTTTTAAAAAATACTTTTCCATTTCTGCTGTACCACACCTGTAGAGTGGGCCGTGCACTCCCCGTACCACAATATATTAAAAGTTGTGGGTCAGGTGAACTCCATGATACACTTTGGGGTTCTCTAAACCCTGGCCCATAACATAATGTTCATATGTAACATTCACTCGGAGCTCAAAATGTGCCGTCAAGGCATTCAAAATCTTTCGACCAACTATCTTTGCTTGTCAGATTTAGGGTGGTAAACACTTTGTAGCAGCCCCTCCCCTATAATGTAGGAGTGTGGCTAATCTTATCGGTTCAGGATTATTAAGTCTATTACAAGGGCAAAACTATGAGATTGTAAATGGAAAAACCGCCGGTTTATTTTTCACATATCACCATTCATTTCAACTGGAGCTGCAGTAGAAATTTTACTGCAGTCATTTTCATTCACTCAGTTGTTTACTTGCAGCTTCTTTGCTTTTGACCTCACGTGGCTGCTTTTCCTTCGTCCTATTGCAGTAGCTTTTTGCAGGTTTGAAATTTTCTCTGCGTCTTTCTGAGCTGTGTCTTCTCTGTGACTCATATTTTACTTGCAGCCTTTTTTTCCCCTTTTTCCAAAAGTAGGTTTTTGCAAATTTGAAACTGTGTTCCTGGGTTTTCAGTGTCCTCTTTGCATCATTTCCAGGGTTCAAACATCTATGTTTTCTCCATTTTCTGACACCACGTTTCGTGTATAAGGACAGCAACCTTCTTCAGTGTCTGTCTCCGTGAGAGTCTTTACTGAACGGAATAGAAAAGGCAGCCTAAAGCGCTTGCCTCATGGCAGCATGAGATGACTATGACAAGTCAGATAGGACACTTACTAAGATTTCATTTTCAAAACTCAAACAGTACCCAAAGTCAGAAGACATTAGGGGCACGATCTAAAAAAAAAAAAAAAGTCCATTCTATGTGAGATTGGAGGTGCCGTTCCTACGCTTATAGCCCATTATCTAACGGCACACTGTTTTTTTGGGGCCTCAGCACGGAACGCTCCACCCCGGCCACACTCAAGTTGCATTCCCTGCACTGAGGAGCTCTGCTCGTCAGTGCAGGAAGAGGCTGGGATGCCGTTTTTAAATGGCCTCCCTATCACTTGACGCCCCGACTCAACCCCAGACCCCCCAACTCACCTGTCCCGAAGCCTAATCCTAAGGGCCAACCCTAGTCCCTGCCTTTCTGCCGAGAACTCATAACTACTACTGACCGTGGAGGGCTCTGGCCATGTGGCTGAAGGCTATTGCTAATACGGAATTGTGGTTAAGTGAGCACTTCACACATCCCAAGTGGATTCTGTGGGTAAGCGCGCCATGGAGCATGTGGGGTTTATTACCTAGTATCGCAATCAGACTGTGATATCTGGAAACTTCCTGAAAACTGCGTAAGGCAACGCCACAGGTGCATCAGCCAACATCCAAACATCCAGGGGATGGACCCTTGCCCCAGGGACATGTCCGCAGCCAGAGGATGGGTGAGTGTAATGGGGAGGGGCACCTGAACCCAGTACAAGTAACGTGCCCGGGGCATTGAGTATAAGAATTGGCAAGTCATGGTGCAGCTGTATAGAATCTTAGTTAGGCCACACTTGGAGTATAGTGTTCAATTCTGGTCGCCACACTACCAGAAGGATGTGGAGGCTTTAGAGAGGGTGCAGAAGAGATTTACCAGAATGTTGCCTGGTATGGAGGGCATTAGCTATGAGGAGCGGTTGAATAAACTCGGTTTGTTCTCACTGGAACGAAGGAGGTTGAGGGGAGACCTGATAGAGGTCTACAAAATTATGAGGGGCATAGACAGAGTGGATAGTCAGAGGCTTTTCCCCAGGGTAGAGGGGTCAATTACTAGGGGGCATAAGTTTAAGGTGAGAGGGGCAAGGTTTAGAGTAGATGTACGAGGCAAGTTTTTTACGCAGAGGGTAGTGGGTGCCTGGAACTCGCTACCGGAGGAGGTGGTGGAAGCAGGGACGATAGTGACATTTAAGGGGCATCTTGACAAATACATGAATAGGATGGGAATAGAGGGATACGGAACCAGGAAGTGTAGAAGATTGTAGTCTAGTCGGGCAGCATGGTCGGCACGGGCTTGGAGGGCCGAAGGGCCTGTTCCTGTGCTGTACATTTCTTTGTTCTTTGTTATGTGTGAGTGTCTGGGGTGCAAGCTGGGGGATCTGTTGTGTGGGTTCCCCCCGCTGCGGCCGGGTGTGCTTGGGCAGGGCGTGGAGTGGGGTGGGGGGGATTGAAGGGAAGCAATGGGGGGAGCTGGAGGGTCCTGAAGTGGAAGAAATCGGAGTTTGTCAGTCTCACACCTTCTCCGAATTCCTTACAGATATTAAATGGTATGGACGATATTTTGGACCCCGCGGCACTTGCCCTAGTGATGCTGCTGGCAGGCTGGACGGCCAAGCACCGCAGAAGGCAGTGGCAACAGCAGCGCTGACAGAAGCTCAAGGAGGCAGCCGATGTGCACGACCCCGCCACCCGAGGTGCCGGCCACCCATTAAGCCAGGGTGAGACCCAGAGGGGGAGGCCGGCGATGGCCCAGGGTATATAAGCGTCGCTGCTCTTTTGAGCAAATGACGGACAGCGCGTACCACAGGCAGCTGCGCCTCAATAAGCAGAATGTGCAGCACAGACTTGGCACCACGAGAAGGAGGACGACATCTGCTCCCGGTGGCCGCCAAGGTCACCGCTGCTCTGAACTTTTATGCCTCAGGATCATTCCAGGGCTCAAGCGGGGACTTTTGTAGCATGTCACAAGCTACAGGTCATGGATGCCCTGTTTGCCCAGGCAGAAAACTATGCAAACTTTGACATGAACCAAGCCCAACAAGATGCCCAGGCAGCAGGATTCTCCGCCATCACTGGGATGCCCCAGCTCCAGGGGCTGATAGATTGCACACATGTCGATTTGCACTCATCGGGCCATCACTTTGGCATTGCCAGCCTAGCTCCCCAGATAGTACGCCTTCCAGCCCGACAGTGCCATCTGGGCATCCTGGCAGTGCCATGCTGGCAATGCCAAGGTGCCTGGGTGGCACCAGCATAGATTCCAACCACTCGGTGGCCTCCGACCACCAAGATCATCCCCCCTCAAGTGCCATTCCGCCTTGTCCCGTTTTTGGGGCCCAGTGCTAAATGACGCCAGGCTGGGTCTCCTCTAGATGCCGGTTAGATCTGGCGTCAGCAGAGTTAAATGAGCTTTTGAGCTCACTTAACTCTGCAAGTCTGGGTCTCGTCCACTGTGGGCAGGTGACAGATGGCAGGGCACAGGTGGCAGGGCACAATGCAGCAACCATTAAAAAACAAAGCAGAATGATAAATGATTGTGAAATCAGTAGAGTATAAATCAGAAGAGTTATGTTAAGACGAGAGGTTGCTTTAGCCAGATCACATCTGGTGACCAGGTTTGGTTACCAAGATACAAGGGAAACATTCAAACCTTAGAAGCAGTTCAAATTAAAGTTCCAACTTCAGAACCTTGAGTTATGGGATATCAAATTAGGGAACTTGTGGAGCACATATATATGTATTTAAGGTAACTCAGCAGCATGAAAATGACATTTCTGAAGCATTACTTCAGGATAATTCAAGAATGCAGGACAAAAATGGTACTGATTCAAAATTATGGTCAGAATTTCTTTATGCAAACAGTGATCACGACTTAGAAGACTTCAAGGAGGAGAATTTGAACAACAATTTTCGACTCAATCAAGAGGCAGTTGCATGTCATGCTGGGGTAAGGGTTTCTTTCCTCTTGGATGGATGATCAAATGTGACAAAATAGCTTTCCTCATGTGTGTTCATCTTGTGGGAGAGATACAGATATGCATTACTGTGCATTTTGACAAAAGATGATTTATTAATTCTAGACATATAGTCTATATAGTCTGCTGAATAACCTGGTTACTTAATTCATTTATTCATACCTTGCTGCTAATTGTCACATGACAATGTCATATTAAATATATGTGCTGCTTTCTATTTTTAAATTTAAATGTCAAGAAGTAAAGATTTGTAGGAACCGGAGATAAAAGTCCACAAAACATAAACACTTGAGTAAACTACCTCACATTTCAAAGATCAAGAAACATATTCACCCAAGGCAACACATTTAGATAGTGACACAGTGAATGCCATATTTATTTGGCATTGGCAGTGCTTCAGACTTGGAGCAGCTGTCTGCATTCCAGGAAGGCTCCAGAGAGCATTCCAGAGAGCATTCTATGACACTTCAGTGGGAAGCAATGCAGTACTGATAATTACCATTTTCATTGTACTCTGAAATGTCAGTAGAGATTAACAATAATCAAAGATAAGTAAAGGTCATAAACCATAGTGTGATAATTTTCCAACAATGTTATTTACATCAGGTCCAACATTGCGAATGAAGAAACATATCTTCCTCCAGCGTTAAGTTAAAAAAGGAAAGTGAAGGAAAACAAAACAAATGAAACAGTTAGAATGAAGGAATGGGGTTGCATTTTATTTCCAGGGTGACAAAAAGACCATCAGGCCCATGTTATATCACATCCTTTGGCTGTTGCCATGAATGTGCACTAACAAAAGATTTTTGAAAAGAGAGCAATTACTTCACCACAGCTCCGTTTAAAAAAAAACGTTCTGACCCTTTTTGAGCAATTAGGTAGTCCCAGGGGATCGCATATCTAAACATTATTGTAACTATTGGCAGCTCCTCACAGACCTCCTGGTTCGATTGGAACAGCAGTTGGATGCACTTAGAAGCATGCAGGTGACGGAAAGGGTCAGGGATAGGAGTTACAGAAACGTGGTCACACCCAAGGTGCAGGGTGACCGCTAGAAAGGGCAGTCAGTGCAGGAATCTCCTGTGGCTGTCCCCCTCTCTAACAGGTATACTGTTTTGGATACTGTTGGGGGGGATAGCCCATCAGGGGAAAACAACAGCAGCGTGAACAGTGGCACCACAACTGGCTCTGTTGCTCAGCAGGGGAGGGCAAAGTGCAGGAGAGCGATAGTTGTATGAGACTCTATAATAAGGAGCACAGATAGGCACTTCTGTGGACGGGAAAGAAACTCCAGGATGGTATGTTGCTTCCCTGATGCCAGGGTCAAGGATGTCTCTGAACAAACACAGGACATCCTGAAGGGGGAGGATGAACAGCCAGAGGTCATAGTACACATAGGTACTAACGACATAGCGGGGAAGAGTGATGAGGTCCTGCAGAAGGAGTTCAGGGAGTTAAGTGATAAGCTAAAAAGCAGAACCTCAAGGGATGCAATCTCAGGATTACTCCCTGTGTCACATGCCAGTGAGCTTAGAAATAGGAGGATAGTGCAGCTAAATACGTGGCTAAACTGGTGGTGTAGGAGGGAGGTTTTCAGATTTCTGGACCACTGGGGTCACTTCCGGGGCAGGTGGGATCAGTACAAAAAGGACGGGTTGTATCTAAACTGGAGGGGCACCAATATCCTGGCTGGGAGGTTTGCTAGAGTCACTCAGGAGGATTTAAACTAGTATGGCAGGGGGGTGGGAACCAGAGAGTGGAAAGTATAATAACTGAAGGGGAAATAGAGAACAAAAATAAGAGAACAACATGACCCTGTCTGCACAAACGCAGTGGTTTGAAGTGTATTTAGTTCAACACCAGAAGTATAGCGGGTAAGGCAGATGAACTTAGAGCACTTATTAGTACTTGGAATTACGATGTGGCTATCACAGAAGCACGGTTAAAGGAAAGGCAGGATTGGCAGCTGAACGTTGGAGGATATAGATGCTTCCAGGGAGATAGAGGGGGATGTGAAAGGGTTGATGTGAAAGGGTTGAGGGAGTAACATTACTGGTTAAGGAGAATATTATAGCCGTACTGCATGAGGATACCTTGGAGGGCTCATACAATGAGACAATCTGGGTAGAGCTCAGGAAGGGGGCAATCACAATGTTGGGCGTTTATTACAGGTCCCCCAACTGCCAACGAGAGATAGAGGAACAGATAGGTAGAGAGATTTTGGACAGGTGCAAAAGTTCAGGATTGTTGTGGTTGGGGATGTAAATTTCCCCTATATTGACTGGGACTCACTTAGTGCTAGGTAGTTAGATGGGGCAGAGTTTGTAAGGTGTATCTAGGAAGTCTTCTTGATGCAATATATAGATAGTCCAACTAGATAAGGGGCAATACTGGAACTGTATTGGGGAATGAGCCTGGACAGGTTGTTGAGGTTTCAGTCGGGGAACATTTTGGGAGTAGTGACCATAATTCTGTAAGTTTTAGGGTACCTTTGGACAGGGATGAGGGTAACCCTCGCGTTAAGGTGCTAAACTGGAGAAAGGCAAATTACAATAACATTAGACAGGAATTGAAGAATTGTGATTGGGTGTGGCTGTTGGATAGGAAATCAACATCGGACATGTGGGAGCCTTTCAAGCACCAGTTGATTAAGATTCAGGAAAGTCACGTTCATGAGAGAACAAAGGATAAGTATGGGAAGTTTAGGGAGCCTTGGATAACGAGGGATATTGTGAACCACATCAAAAAGAAAAAGGAGACTTTTGTACGGTCTAGAAGGGTGGGGACAGTCAAAGCCCTTGAGAAGGATAAAGAAAGTAGGAAAGTACTGAAGTGGGAAATTAGGAGGGCTAGGAGGGGTCATGAAAAGTCCTTGCAAGTAGGATTAAGGTGAATCCAAAAGCTTTTTATTCATATGTAAAAAGTAAAAGGGTGGCCAGGGAAAGGATTGGACCACTTAAGGACAGTGGGGGAATCTATGTGTTGAGCCAGAGGAAATGGGTGAGGTACTAAATGAGTACTTTGGATCAGTGTTCACCAAAGAAAGGGACACTGTGGAAGATGATTCTTGGGTAGGGTGTGTGGATCATGTTAACATCGAAAAGGAGGTATTGGGTCATTTAAAAGATATTAAGGTAGATAAGTCTCCTGGGCTGGATGGGATTTACCTCAGAATACCGAGGAAAGCAAGGGAGGAAATTGCTGGGGCCTTGACTGGCATCTTTGTATCCTCATTGGCTACAGGTGAGATGCAAGAGGACTGGAGAATAGTTAATGTGGTACCGCTGTTTAAGAAAGGTAGCAGGGATAATCCTGGAAACTATAGGCTGGTGAGCCTCATGTCGGTTGAAGATAAATTATTGGAGAGAATTCTCAAGGACAGGATTTATACCCATTTGGAAACAAATGGACTCATAAGCAATAGGTAGCATGGTTTTGTGAAGGGGAGGTCGTGCCTCACTAAATTGATCAAGTTTTTTGAGGAGGTGACAAAGATGATTGATGAGGGGAGGATGGTGGATGGTGTTTTCATGGACTTCAGTAAAGCTTTTGACAAGGTGCCTCATGGCAGACTGGTACAAAAGGTGAAGTCACACAGGATCAGAGGTGAGGTGGCAAGATGAATACAGAACTGGCTCGGTCACAGAAGGCAAAGGGTAGCAGTCGAATTTGATTTGATTTATTGTCACATATATTGTCACATGTACAGTGAAAAGTATTGTTTCTTGCAAAGGGTGTTTTCCTGAATGGAAGGTTGTGACTAGTGCTGTTCCACAAGGATCTGTGCTTGGGCCTCTGTTATTTGTTGTGTATATAAACGTTTTGGAGTTTATTCCTGTGCTGTATTGTTCTTTGTTCTTATTATTCTCAAGAATAATTTATATTTGTGCTAACACCTTTTGTTTTAGAAATCCAACCAACGTCTTCCTGAAGACCGGAAGGAGTTAGTCTCTGTCCTCTGCAATTGTTCATATTCGAGGAAAAATAAAAACTTCAAATCTCACTCCCTGCTTCCTCAACTTGTATAGGTGGCTCCTCGTTCTATCTGACACAGCACCTTCTCTTTACCTTCAAAACATTGTAAGATTAACCATGGAAGATTATAATTATAGTAAAATAGGTCACGTTTAGAATTTCAAACTTCTAAAAATAAATTAACCTAGAGTCCAAGAGAGATCCAGACGTCTCACTGTAAAAAAAAGCAAGTATTGCAAAATCTTGTACAAACTCTGCAAAATAGACCCTCTATTAATCATGATATCCAAAAATTTGAAAGAAAGAAGGTAGAATCAGATGTAAAGGTATTACAGTTAAATAAAGGTAACTACAGGGGCATGAGGGAGGAACTGACGAAAATCGACAGGGAGCAGACCCTAGTGGGAAAGACAGTAGAACAGCAATGGCAGGAGTTTCTGGGAGTAATTGAGGACACAGTACAGAGGTTCATCCCAAAAAAAAGAAAGGTTATCAGAGAGGGGATTAGGCAGCCATGGCTGACAAAGGAAGTTAGGGAATGCATCAAAGCAAAAGAGAAAGCCTATAATGTGGCAAAGAGTAGTGGGAAGTCAGAAGATTGGGAAGGCTACAAAAACAAACAGAGGATAACAAAGAGAGAGATAAGGAAAGAGAGGATCAAATTTGAAGGTAGGCTAGCCAGTAACATTAGGAATGATAGTAAAAGTTTCTTTAAATACATTAAAAACAAACGGGAGGCAAAAGTTGACATTGGGCCGCTCCAAAATGACACTGGTAATTTTGTGATGGGAGACATGGAAATAGCCGAGGAACTGAATAAATACTTTGCGTCAGTCTTCACAGTAGAAGACATGAGTAATATCCCAACAATTCAGGAGAGTCAGGGGGCAGAGTTGAATATGGTAGCCATCACAAAGGAGAAAGTGCTAGAGAAACTAAGAGGTCTAAAAATTGACAAATCTCCGGGCCCAGATGGGCTACATCCTAGAGTTCTAAAGAAGATAGCTGAAGAAATAGTGGAGGCGTTGGTGATGATGTTTCAACAGTCACTGGAGTCAGGGAAAGTACCAGAGGATTGGGAAATCGCTGTTGTAACCCCACTGTTCAAGAAGGGAACAAGGAAAAAGATGGAAAATTATAGGCCAATTAGCCTGACCTCGGTTGTTGGCAAGATTCTAGAATCCATTGTTAAGGATGAGATTTCTAAATTCTTGGAAGTGCAGGGTCGGATTAGGACAAGTCAGCATGGATTTAGTAAGGGGAGGTCGTGCCTGACAAACCTATTAAGAGTTCTTTGAAGAGATAACAAATAGGTTAGACCAAGGAGAGCCAATGGATGTTATCTATCTTGACTTCCAAAAGGCCTTTGATAAGGTGCCTCACGGGAGACTGCTGAGTAAAGTAAGGGCCCATGGTATTCGAGGCAAGGTACTAACATGGATTGACGATTGGCTGTCAGGCAGAAGGTTGGATAAAAGGTTCTTTTTCGGAATGGCAACCGGTGACGAGTGGTGTCCCGCAGGGTTCAGTGTTGGGACCACAGCTGTTCTCTTTATATATTAACGATCTAGATAACGGGACTGAGGGCATTCTAGCTAAGTTTGCCGATGATACGAAGATAGGTGGAGCGGCAGGTAGTATGGAGGAGGTGGGGAGGCTTCAGAAAGATTGAGACAGTTTAGGAGAGTGGTCCAAGAAATGGCTGATGAAATTCAACGTGGGCAAGTGTGAGGTCTTGCACTTTGGAAAAAAGAATAGAGGCGTGGACTATTTTCTAAACGGTGACAAAATTCATAATGCAGAAGTGCAAAGGGACTTGGGAGTCCTAGTCCAGGATTCTCTAAAGGTAAACTTGCAGGTTGAGTCCGTAATTAAGAAAGCAAATGCAATGTTGTCATTCATCTCAAGAGGCTTGGAATATAAAAGCAGGGATGTGCTTCTGAAGCTTTATAAAGCATTAGTTAGGCCCCATTTAGAATACTGTGAGCAATTTTGGGCCCCACACCTCAGGAAGGATATACTGGCACTGGAGCGGGTCCAACGGAGATTCACACGGATGATCCCAGGAATGGTAGGCCTAACATACAATGAACGTCTGAGTATCCTGGGATTATATTCATTGGAGTTTAGGAGGTTGAGGGGAGATCTAATAGAAACTTACAAGATAATGAATGGCTTAGATAGGGTGGATGTAGGGAAGTCGTTTCCATTAGCAGGGGAGACTAGGACCCGGGGGCACAGCCTTAGAATAAAAGGGAGTCACTTTAGAACAGAGATGAGGAGAAATTTCTTCAGCCAGAGAGTGGTGTGTATGTGGAATTCATTGCCACAGAGGGCGGTGGAGGCCGGGACGTTGAGTGCCTTTAAGACAGAAGTTGATAAATTCTTGATTTCTCGAGGAATTAAGGGCTATGGAGAGAGAGCGGGTAAATGGAGTTGAAATCAGCCATGATTGAATGGTGGAGTGGACTCGATGGGCCGAATGGCCTTACTTCCACTCCTATGTCATATGGTCTTAAAATCTATCATATCCATTAAAACATATATATATGCCATTTAGGTAGCCTCAGCGAACCTAGGGAGAAAATCATGAAAAAGCCATAATCCACTTGTCCATGCATCAACATCTCTATCTATTGGCTGATATTTGCTGGAGCTTCATCATCAAATAGCACTAATTAAATTTCTTAATAAACATATTTTTTTAAAGAAATGTGATGTGAAAAAAATAGCACTAAATAGATATAAATATGATTTTTTTTAAAAAATAAGGCCAGAGCAAAGCAATAAGTCAGGCTCATTATGAATCTCATGCCCAATGGCAAATGTATTTCCAATATGGAAGCCCTTGTTCTCTAGGAACTGGAAGATGTTATGTGCAATGTAATCTGGCAAAGCAGGCACAAGACGTGAGCAGCTGTTTTACTGATGAAATATGCACTCGGAACACTGGACACCACTTTACACTTCAACTGAAAATAGCATGAAAAGACCAATGAGCCAAAGGTTTCAAACCTTGAAGCAAATTTAAGAAATAAAATTAACAGTAGCAACGTTTTCAAACAACAGTTAAATAGTACTTTAAATGATTCACAATGGAACAGATTTTACAGGGGTTGGTGAGGAGGCGTTGATGACGAATGCCAGAGTTTATATTCATTACCCCTTCTGAAATCGACTGCACCTATAAGTTGGTGGAGGTTCAAGGATCAGCACAGAAATCCTGAAGCTCCCCCGCCCCGCCTAATCACCACTGGCTTTTAACTTGCCTGCTCCATTATTGTTTGAAACCCCTCATGAAATTTGATGAATAGCAGAACCGCTAATGAACAAATAACTGAATTGTGGTGTGCTGTTAAATAATTAATTAGCAGAATTTCTTAAGAAAATTAATTTTCTTAATAATGTATTTTCAATAAATTTTAGTTTCTACCTTCACCCCATGTATGTGTCGCAATCTTTAATTTTGAGCATGTGAAAAAAACAATTAAAATCATTTTATTTTAGTGATTTTAATTTCCTGTTATGGGAGACGGCAGGAGGCAGGGATTTCTGAGGAAAATGCTTTAATGTGATCGGTTGAGGTGACGTCACACCACCTCCATATTGTAAAATCCCAGAAAAGGGCATTGCTGTCAGTTACAGTACCACTGCATAGCGATTACAGGGGAAATTCTCATCGGAGAAATTGTTTCATCTCTCAGTGAGGCTTACTTCAACGTCAGTGATGAGCACAATGCTTCGCTGCAAAATCATGCCCAAATGTCTCTCCTAACACAATAAAAAATCAAATTACTTCTAGAAGTTCTCTGAATATTTGGCAGCATGGTGGGCAGGAGGAGAGAAATCCTCTATCTACAAAGGGCCAGAAGATTCTCTGGACAGAGACTGAGAATGAGGGCACAATGAGTAGCACAAGTGGATAGCACTGTGGTTTCACAGTACCAGGGTGCCAGGTTCGATTCCCCGCTGGGTCACTGTCTGTGTGGAGTCTGCACGTTCTCCCAGTGTCTGCGTGGGTTTCCTCCGGGTGTTCCGGTTTCCTCCCACAGTCCAAAGACATGCAGGTTAGGTGGATTGGCCATGATAAATTGCCCTTAGTGACCAAAAAGGTTAGGAGGGGTTATTGGGTTACGGGGATAGGGTGGAAGTGAGTGCTTAAGTGGGTCGGTGCAGACTCGATGGGCATAATGGCCTCCTTCTGCACTGGATGTTCTATGTACTTCCACAATTTGGGTCATTCAACCTTGCAGAAAAGACTTTGGCCAGAAGTGAAGTTTGAACAGTGGGACCATTTTTGGGTCACACACCAGATTTTGTAATGGGTTGGCTTTGCCACACTCTTTCCTCGAGACATGGCATTCGTGGCCCACCTCCAAACTTCCCAACCAATTTTGACACGTATATTTTGTCAAAGTTTTTCCAATTAAAGGCATCACAGCATGGGTTACAAGGGTTCATGAGCATTTGGATTTTGCAGCAACTAAAGAAGGGAAAGGACACTTGAGAAGGTCAGGTCTCTCAATCTTACTTGGAGGTCTTGCTGGAGGATCTGAGGGGGCAGCAGTGAGGTGAGCATTCCGAAAGATGGGAAAAGGGAAAGCCTCTCTGGCCAAGCGGATGTGGATAGAAGTGTCCAAGGAAGTCAGGAGCGTCATCCCTCCAGTCTGGCGATAATACACCAAAAGGATTAATTATCTCAGGACATGCCAGGTGAGTGGTACAACACTATGTTCCACACTCTTCGCAGCATTCGCCTGCACAGTACTCACGAGGTCAACATATCGTACAGCTCTACTATTCTTCTCATGAGACACCTCACATCTTCATCTGAACAACCACCATTCATCCTCAATCTATTGACTGAGCCGCCTCACGCAATCCTCCAGTGTTCTTCCTTTTGCTCCACACAAGCCATTATGAGTACCTGAATCTGTTTTAACTCCTTCAGGAGAACACAACTGTGCAAGAGGTAGAAACCCATGGTTTGGTGGACCTCTAGTGATGGGCACCTTGCCAACCACTAGTATTCCCACTTGTTCTATTTTGAAGAAGGTTGCAGATGTCAGCAATGACCTACCATGGAAGGCACTGATCCTCAGCTTTGCCTAGAGATTTAATCATCTGCCTAGAACATAGAACATTACAGTGCAGTACAGGCCCTTCGGCCCTCAATGTTGCGCCGACCAGTGAAACCACTCTAAAGCCCATCTACACTATTCCCTTATCGTCCATATGTCTATCCAATGACCATTTGAATGCCCTTCGTGTTGGCGAGTCCACTACTGTTGCAGGCAGGGCATTCCACGCCCTTACTACTCTGAGTAAAGAACCTACCTCTGACATCTGTCTTATATCTATCTCCCCGCAACTTAAAGCTATGTCCCCTCGTGCTAGACATCACCATCCGAGGAAGAAGGCTCTCACTGTCCACCCTATCCAATCCTCTGATCATCTTGTATGCCTCAATTAAGTCACCTCTTAACCTTCTTCTAACGAAAACAGCCTCAAGTCCCTCAGCCTTTCCTCATAAGATCTTCCCTCCATACCAGGCAACATTCTGGTAAATCTCCTCTGCACCCTTTCCAATGCTTCCACATCCTCCCTATAATGCGGCGACCAGAATTGCACGTAATACTCCAAATGCGGCCGTACCAGTTTTGTACAGCTGCAACATGACAGCATGGCTCCGAAACTCAATCCCCCTACCAATAAAAGCTAACACACCGTACGCCATCTTAACAACTCTCTCAACCTGGGTGGTAACTTTCAGGGATCTATGTACATGGACACCGAGATCTCTCTGCTCATCCACGCTGCCAAGAATCTTACCAAGAATCTGTTGGAGATCATATGTTGCGGATCTTTTCACCTCCTTCAGCTGAACCTTGGGCTCTATCCAACAACCCCATGGAGTGACATGTGGCTGAAGAGAAGACTGCTGCTGGTGATGCTCCAATTTACTGAACCGCTCATCACAGGCCAACTGTCCCATCACAGGAAGAACCTATTTAGTCAATTCTGGCTGTACCAGCTCCAAACAAAGTATATCCTTCGTTAGATATGGAGAATATGGAGAGACAAATTGTACACTGTACTCCAGGTGTGGTCTCACCAAAGCCCTATAAAATTGTAGCAAGACTTCCTTGTTCTTGTACTCCAATCAATTTGCAATAAAGGCCTATATGCCATTTGTCTTTCTAATTGCTTGCTGTACCTGAATGCAATGAAATGAAAATTGCTTATTGTCACAAGTAGGCTTCAAATTAAGTTAACTGTGAAAAGCCTCTAAATGCAGTTTGTTTTCCACATACAAGTCTCTTTGAGGGTAAATATTTTGAATTTTCACTCTTTTAAAAAAAAATCTGTTATTTTATTATTCCTGCCAAAGTGAATAACCTCACACGTGCCCACATTATACTCCATCTGCTGTCTTGTTGCCTCCTCATTTAACCTCTCCATTCTCTTTGTAACCTTATTTTCCTACCTAGCTTTGTATAGCCTGCATATTTGGATTTTTTTTTGGTTCTCTGCACAAGTCATTAATATAACTTGTAAATAGCTGAAGGCCCAGCACTAATCCTTGCAGCACTCCAGCAGCTTCAGCTGCCAACTTGAAAATGCCCCATCCATCCCTACTCTCTGCTTCTTTTCCATTAACCAATTCATGCTAATAAATTATTCCCAACTCCATGAACTTCCATACTGACCTTCTGTGTGGTAACTTATTGACTGCATATTTGAAATCCAAGTATGTTGCACCAAGTGAGAGCCCTTTATCTATAAAGTATCTTGAAGTAGAAAAATGCCCAAAAGGGCTTCACAGGAGAAAAATAGACAAAAATTAACATCAAGTTAAAGTGAGTGGACAAGTGACCGAAAGTCGAGTCAAGAAAGTTAACTTTAAGGAGGAGTTATGGAGAGACAGAGGGGTTTGAGAATGGACAGTAAAAGGCAGGGATATCAATGGTAGGAAGAGAGTAGTAGGAGATGCATAAAAGTTGAGTTGAAAGAACACAAAATTCCTGGAGAGTTTTAAGGTTGGAGGGGGTAACAGAGATAAGGTACGTTAAGGTCATGGAGTGATTTCAGCACAAGAATTATAATTTTAGAACATGAGAAATAGAAGTTGTAGACCATACAACCTCTCAAACCTGCTTCACCATTTAATGAGATCATGCACAATCATCAACTTCAACTCCATTTTCCTGGCTGATTCACATATCTCTATTTTGCATAGGGTCCAAAAATCAATGTACTCAATGACTGAGCATCCACAGACATTTAGAGCATACAATTCCAAAGATTTGCAAATCTAAGTAAAGAAATTTTGCCAATCCCTTTTTCTGAGATAATGGCCCTCGTTCTAGGCTCTCGTACTTGGGGAAACAGTAACTCAGCATCTATCGTTACTCTTCTAAACAAAAGATGTTCTTTGCTTATTTTGCTAGTGAAAAGGTTGCATTGAAAAATTCAGCCAACCTCAGTTAGGAGGAGTCTACTCATACTTGTCAAAACAACGTGTTCAGCGCGACAGCTGGTATGATTTCCACTTCTGTTGTATTAATGATCTATCAGTCTCCTAGCCCTAAAACATTGCTATCAGTTACAATAAGTAACTTGTACTTACATACATTTGTCTAAAAATCAGCTAAAGACTCACTAAAACCATTAGAACGTACAATGAAAAGGAAGGAGCGAAAGAGGAACAGAGGACACAGAAAGGAAGGGTAACAGAAAGAACAGAAGAGAGGAACAAAGAGAAAGTTGAGGGATGGCAAAATGACAAAAAGCAACATACATACATAGAAACTAGAAGCAGCAGGAGGCCATTCGGCCCTTCGAACCCGCTCCATCATTTATTACGATCATGGCTGATCATCAAGCTCAATACCCTGGTCCCACATTCCTCCCATATCTCTTGATTCCTTTAGCTCCAAGAGCTATATCTAATTCCTTGAAATTACACAACGTTTTGGCCTCAACTACTTTCTGTGGTAGATTCACCACTCTCTGGCAGACAGAGAATGAAGGAGAACCATTAATAGCTGAAAGGCATAAGAAAGTGCAGAAGAAAAAAAAAAGTATGTAAATGGTTACAGAGGTATAGGGAGGGAAGATAGAAAAAGTTGAAGGGTATGGGTGAGACTTTGAACAAGTTAGTGAGGATGATGACAAAAAAATGTTGGAAAGAAAGAGATTAAAGAAACAAAAAAACAGCATATGTGGTCATTAAGAGGCTATTTCTCTGTACCTGTGGTGTTAATTTTCTGAACAGAATTAAGCATGCGTGACAATGTGTTATAGGCAAGTCTCTAAACATTTATAGTTTGAGACAAATTCACACTTGTATAACTATTAATAAAACATACAGGATCTTGGGCTATATTTAAGAGGTATTGAGTACAACTCAAGGATATTATGATAAACCTGTACAAGCATTCATTCAGGCTCAACTAGAGATTTGTCCCCGATTTTGGGCAACTACACTTTAGAAAGGATGTTAAGGTTTTTGAGAGGGTGCAGCAAAGATTCACGAGAATGGTTCCATGGAAGTAGAACTTCAGTTACCTGGATAGATTGGGGACATTAGAACTATTTGCCTTGAACAAAATTAAGAGATTTGATTGAAGAGTTCAAAATTGTGAGGGGTCTGGACAGATTAGGTAGGGAGAAGATGATTTAATTCATGGAAGGATCACGGACCAGAGGGCACAAATATAAGGTGACTGACAAGAAACAGTGTGATGTACATGCAGGTTCGAGATTTTACCGGAAAGAAGATACAGAGCTTTCCGGTGGAGCCAGCCTCCACATTGCTGGAGGAGATGCTGACGACAGGGGAACTGGAGAAAGGGGTAGTGTCAGCGATTTATGGAGCTATTTTGGAAGACGAGAAGGCACCACTGGAAGGGATCAAAGCAAAGTGGGAGGAAGAGTTGGGAGAGGATATGGAGGAGGGGTTCTGGTGTGAGGTGCTCCGGAGAGTGAATGCCTCCACCTTGTGCGCGAGGTCGGGGCTGATACAGCTGAAGGTGGTATACAGAGCACACCTCACAAGGGCGAGGATGAGCCGATTCTTTGAAGAAGTAGAAGATGTGTGTGAACTTTGGGGGGGGGGGGGTTCACTGATCACGTTCATATGTTTTGGTCCTGTCCAAAGCTAGAGGATTACTGGAAAAAGGCTTTTAGGGTAATTTCTCAAGTGGTGCACGTGAAACTGGACCCGGGCCTCCGGGAGGCCATATTCGGGGTGTCGGACCAGCCAGAGTTGGAAACGGGTGCGGAGGCAGATGTTGTAGCCTTCGCCTCGTTGATCGCCCGAAGGCGGATCCTGATGGGGTGGAGAGCAACCTCTCCACCCTGTGCCCGGGCACGGTGGGGGGACCTGTTGGAATTCTTGACTCTTGAGAAGGTTAAGTTTGAACTGAGGGTGACAATTCATGGGCATTATTCATTATGCACTTTCAAGAACTCCAAAGATGTGCAGGTTAGGTGGATTGGCCATGCTAAATTGCCCTTAGTGTCCAAAATTGCCCTTAATGTTGGGTGGGGTTACTGGATTATGGGGGCAGGGTGGAGGTATGGGCTTACCAAGAGCCAGTGCAGACTCGATGGGCCGAATGGCCTCCTTTTGCACTGTAAATTCCATATTCTATATAACTGCATAACATCGAACATTAGTTGGGGCGTGTGGGTGGGAGGGTTGGGGGGCTGTGTGTGTTAATGGCGACTATGGGTGAACCCTAATTCCTTTTTGTCATTTGTTTGTGTGAACATGCGGGGTAATGTTTGGGGTTTGGTGGGAGGATGGGATCATTGTTATTGATATGGGGATTGACATATGCAAGGAAAACTACAGACTGGTGTAAAATCTATAGAGCAGTTACAATGGGGGACTAATTATTCTGCCCCCGTCTACATCAATGGCTCCGAAGTGTAGATAGTCGATAGCTTTAAGTTCCTGGGGGTCACCATCACCAACAATATGTCCTGGTTCACTCAAGCTGATGCAATAGTCAAGAAAGCCCAACAACGTCTCTACTTCTTATGGAAGCTAAAGAAATTCAGCATGCCGGCATTGACTCTTGCAAACATCTACAGATGTGCCATAGAGAGCATCCTATCCGGCTACGTCACAGCTTGGTATGGCAATTGCTCGGCCCAAGATCACAAGAAACTGCAGGCTGTGGTGAACTCAGCCCAACGCATCACACAAGTTTGCCTCCCTCCCATTGATTCTGTCTACACCTCCTGTTGCCTCAGGAAGGCAGACAGCATTGTCAGAGACCACTCGCACCCAGACTTTGCCCTCTTTCAGACCCTTCCATCAGGCAGAAAATACAGAAGTCTGAAGACCCGCACATCCAGTCATAGGAGCAGCTTCTTCCCCACAGCTACTAGACTCCTCAACAACTCTCCCTTGGACTGATCCGTTCCCTGTAAGACACTATTCATGACGCCCTATGCTGCTCTTGCTCATGTTGCATTTGCTTTGCTTGGCCCCTTGTTCCGCACTGTTACCAATTATTTATTTGTCAATGTACTTTGTCGATTATTCTTTTTGTCTACTGTGTATGTACTGTGTACGTTCCCTTGAAAAATATTTTTCATTGTACTTTGGTACATGTGACAGTAAATCAATCCATCAATAGTAACAGTGGAAAGGACAGAGAGGCTGAACAGTTTCTGAAGTATGTTTAGAAGATTTTTTGTTTCTGATCCAACAGGCAGGAAACATCACCGGGTTTGGTTTCGAGGAATGAGGTGGGTCAAATGGATCAAGTACCAATAGTGGAACATTTTGGAGGCAGAGTTCATAGCATGATAAAGTTTAGATTATCTGCACAAAAGGAAACACAACAATAGAGTAAAAATAATTAATTGTAGTAGGGCCAATTTCAAAGGGTTGGCATTGGGTCTGGCCCCCATAAATTGGAACGAAAGGTTGACAAGTTTACAGATTGACAACTGTAAGGGAACCAAGGACTGCATTTAAAGAGGTGGTTTGGGAACAGCTAACGTTCATTTTGAGGGGGAATAGAAGGACAGTGTCAGTGCTCCCTGGGTGACAAAAAAGATAAAGGGTAAAGTAAGATGAAGAAAAAAAAGGGTTGACATGACATATAGAATTGTCATAGAATTTACAGTGTAGAAGGAGGCCATTTGGCCCATCGAGTCTGCACCGGCTCTTGGAAAGAGCACCCTACCCAAGCACACACCTCCACCCTATCCCCATAACCCAGTTACCCCACCCAACACTAAGGGCAATTTTGGACACTAAGGACAATTTAGCCTGGCCAATCCACCTAACCTGCACATCTTTGTTTGGACTGTGGGAGGAAACCGGAGCACCCGGAGGAAACCCACGCACACACGGGGAGAACGTGCAGACTCTGCACAGACAGTGACCCAAGCCGGGTATCGAACCTGGGACCTTTGAAAATGTAAATGAGAACTTCAGAGGGGAAGTGAAAAATGAAATAAGTGAGGTAAAGAGAATGAAGAGGCTGAGAGCCAACATAATTGGGAATCCAAAAGTATTCTACGGGATTAACAATAAAAGGATGGTAAATGGAGGAGTAGGGTTAATTTGGTCCAAAAGAGAGATTTAGTGATGCACAGGGTATGGCTAAGGTACTAAATGTGTACTTTGCATCTATATATACTAAGGCAGAAGATGCTTTTAAAATCATATTGAAAGTAGAAGTAGTTGAGACATTGGATGGGCTAAAAATTGGTAAAGAGGAATTAAAAAGGCAGGCTGTACTTAAAAGTTGACAAGTCACCAGAACCAGGAGGAATGCCATCGAGGATACAAAGAGAAGTTAGGGTAGAAATTGTGGAGGCGCTTGGCATAATTTTCGCATCTCTCTTAGGTACAGGGGTGGTCTTAGAGGACCGAAGAATTGCAAATGTTACAGCGATGTTCAGAAAAGGGTGTAAAGATAATCCCCGCAATGATCTATAGAATTCCTACAGTGCAGAAGGTGGCCATTCGACCCATTGAATCTGCACTGACCTTCCAAAAGGGCACCCCACCTAAGCCCACTTCCTTACCCAAAACCTGTAACCCCTTAACCCCACATCTTTGGACTCTAAGGGGCAATTTAGCATGGCCAGTTCACTGAACCTGCACATCTTTGGACTGTGAGCACCTGGAGGAAACCCTCACAGACACGGGGTGAATGTTCAAAAATTATAGGCTTGTTGGTTTAACCATAGTGGTGGGAAAACGTTTAAACGTATTAATCCAGGACAAAATTAATTTTCTTGGACAAAAGGTGGATTCATTAAATACAGCCAGCATGGATTCATTAAGGGAAAATTGCACTTTAACTAAATTGATTGAGCCTTTTGATGCGATAACAAAGAGGACTGATGAGAGTAATACAGTTGATGTGGTGTACAAGGACTTCGAAAAAGCATTTGATAAAGTGCCACATAACAGGCTTGTTAGCAATGTTAAAGCCAATGGAATAAAAGGGACACTGGCAGCATGTATATCAAGTTGGCTGAATGACAGGAACCAGAGTAGTGGTGAACAGTTGTTTTTCTGACTAGGCACAAATATGTAGCAGGGATCCCCAGCGATCGGTATGAAGAACACTGATCAATTTGTTCTATATTAATAACTTAGGCCTGGGTGCGTAGGGCACAATTTCATAATTTGAAGATGACACAAAACTTGAATGAATTGTGAACTGTGAGGATAGTGATAGACTTCAAGAGGTCATAGGCTGGTGGAAAAGGTGGACATGTGGCAAATAAAATGTAAGACAGAGAAGTGTGAAACAATATACTACAGAAGGAAACAAAAAGAGGAACAGCAATGTAAAAGAAAGCATACAATTCTAAATGGGGCATAGATGCAGAGTGACGTGGGGTTATAGGTACACATATCATGGAAGGTGGCAGGACAGGTTGAGAATACGTTTGTAAGGCATATCATAATCTGGGCTTTGTAAATAGAGGCATACAGTACAAAAGCAAGGTGGTTGAGGTGAACCTTTATAAAACACTTGTATTGCCTTGCTTGGAGTATTGTGTCCAATTATGGGCACTACACTTTAGGCAGAATGTGAAGATTTTAGAGAAGGTGCAGAAAAAGTTTACAAGAATGGTTGCAGGGATGAGGGACATGAAGGAATTGGAGAAACTGCAGTTGTTCTCCTTCAGAGAAGGTTGGGAGGAGGTTTGATAGAGATGATCAAAATTCTGAGGGATTTGGACAAATAGGGAGAAATTGTTCTCATTGGCAGAAGGGTTGAGAACCATAGAATCCCTACAGTGCAGAACGACACCATTCAGCCCATCAAGTCTGCACCAACCCTCCGAAAGAGCATCTACCCAGGTTCACTCCGCTGCCCTATCCCTGTCACCCTGCACATTGATCAGGGCAAATCCACCTAACCTGCATATCTTGGGACTGTGAGAGGAAACTGGAGCACCCGGAGGAAACCCACAGACATGGGGAGAACGTATAAACTCCACAGTCACCCAAGGCTGGAATTGTCCCTGATGCTGTGAGGCAGCAGTGCTAACCAATATGCCACTGTGCTGCCTGAAGGTTATTGATTTAAGTTGAATGGCAAAAGAACCAAAGGCAACACATGAAGGTGTTTTTTTTACCCAGTAAGTAGTTAGGATCTGAAATGCACTGTCTGCGAATTAGATGAAGACGGATTCAACTGTGGCTTTCAAAACGATATTGAATAATTATCTTAAGTGCTTAACACACTGCTACCACTGTACATCATTGGTGAAGTAAAGTGGTGGATGGAGTGCCAATCAAGCAGGCTGCTTTGTCCTGGATGATGTTGAGCTTCTTGACGGTTGGAGCTGCACTCGTATAGATTGTGGAGGCTGTTCCATCACACTCCTCCTGACTTGTGTCTTGTAGATGGTTGACAAGCTTTGGGGAGTCAAGAGGAGAGTTGGGCTGCAGATTTTCCAGCCTTTGACCTGCTCTTGTCGTTCAGTTTCTGGTCAATGGTAACCCCCAGGATGCTGATACTGGAGGATTCATCGACGATAATGCAACTTAATGTTAAGGGGAGATAGTTAGATTCTCTCTTGTTGGAGATGGTCATTGTCAGGCACTTGGGTGGTATGAATGTCACTTGCTATTTATCAGCCCAAGCCTGAATATTGTCCAGGCCTTGCTGCATATGGACATGGACTTCTTCAGTATCTGAGGAGTAATGAATGGTGAACATTGTGCAACCAGCAGCAAGTATCCCCACTTCTGGCTTTATGATGGAGGGAAGGTTATTGATGAAGAAGCTGAGGATGTCCCTGGACTGAGATGATTGCCCTCCAACAACATTTGCGCTAGGTATGACTCCAGCAGAGAAGATTCCCATTAACTTCAGTTTTTCGAAGGCTCCTTTGAGAAAGATTTAAAAAAAAGAACATATTCATATCTTTATATCACTACACAAAGACAGATCATGATCTAAGTAAATATTATCAAAATTCACCATACCTGCCTTGGGAGACACTGATGGTGTACACGAGGACACATGATATCATCCAGATCACAAGGAGGCACAATTATTACACCCCTAGATTACAGTACTACATAAATAGATTTGGAAAGTGTGAGGCAACTTCCATATAAGTAAGACATTCTCACTTCTTACGAATGTGACTGTGTCACTGAACCCAAGACAGTGTCCATGGCAGACCAAAGTTCAAAACTATTATCTATCTCTTCCCTGAATCTCCCTCAACCAATTACACATCAACTTCTTGTTTGCCATTACAAAATTTTAGCTTTATTGAACAGAAGACTTCATTTTTGCTCATTTTCTTTTCAGCCACTTATCAAAGCGAGAATTGGGAGATCAGGCTGCCTTCATGTTCATGAATACTTCTGACTGATCTTGCACACCTTCTATGCACTACATCCAACTTCTCAATCTAACTACCCAAATGAAGTCTGACCTCAAATCAGAGATCTTTTGTCCCACATAGGTTTCCTCTTCTCTGCATTTCCATGTTAAAATCAAGACTCACTGCACTTTCTCCTTTTCTGATTCATTCTTAACTCCGAAATCACTCAGTTTTTCTACCCTTCCATTACTAGACTCAAGGGTTACATCACTTAATTGTAGTCACCTCTTTTAAACTTTATCAATCATGGCTCTTATCCGGGTTTTTCAACTGAAAAAATCCTTTTCATACCAGTTCAAAGGAGACAAATGTAAGTAAGTAATACACAGTGTACATGTTGCATTTTATTTTGCAAGGATGAGAACCATGAATTTTCAATGCCAAATTGCTGCTTAAAATGTTGGGCTGTCAAAACAAATAGTCATTTATCTGTTTTTTTTTTTTAAAAAAGGTACTTATCTCAGAGTATCATTTAGGATGTAATTGTCATATGTAAAACATATTAGATATTGAAGAAAAAAAAATTACGTCAAAGGCATTTAAGTGTACATTTCATATTGGCACAAAGTAAAGCAGCAACATTTTTAAAAATCAGAAATTAAGACATAATTGTAAGGGAAACATTTTATCAACATCTACTAACAGATATATTAAAAGCCTAAAAGTACCACTGCACCTGTCTAAGAACAGTAAAAGGGACTGCTTAGTCCATGGACATTCTAAAAGATTTGGTAGCACCATTAAGCTTTTGTGCCAACCACTAAACTTAACAGTTGACAGGACTGTAAAGCTCTTGGGGTAGGAATTCAGTTCAGTGCAATGCTTTATATTCCACTCTTATGTTATTCTTAGATCGTAATGTCATTGCAGCAACATTAATTAGTCAATATGGCTTTTACAGTCAAAGCTGACAATGGCCCGTATTCAAATGCAAGCTGTGCAGAATATGCATGGAATGGAGTCTCTGTTTCCCTCATCTGTAGTATATATTTCTACCATAATTCTAGACATATAATGCACAGAAGAGATATCAGACCTATTTTCCAAAGTATAACAGTGCATGTTATACGCAAAAATTGTTCCAAGGTCCATTACTAAAATTTCACATTTTATGCACACCTGGATTGTGCACCCATTTTCAAATGTAAAATAGTGTCAACATAAGCAAAACAAATTTCTCGTATCTGAATGATATGCTGAGTAGGTGACTCCCAGTCTTGCTATTGGCCATATGCTAAAGGCTTGACCCATTAACTGTCTTTTGGGATTGGTTCTGGCGGTTGTGGCTTCTTTTGGCTAACCAATCGCATCTTTTCTCGAATATGTTCTGCTGTTGAGGCCATGTCACTTGGGCTTCCAAAGTACTGTTCAGTTCTGTTAAATAAATATTGAGAATACATTTAAATGTGGAAAAGCAGAATTATTGAAATACAATATAGCAAACACCGAAAATAAACCACAATGATGTTTAGTGAGGAATTCTGAATGATTGTTAGTAATTTTGCCCAGGATTATTTCAAACGTGTATAAATTTCCCCTTCTCCACCTTAACACAATCAATTGAAATTAATTCCTCAGTTCTTGTAAAGAATGCATCATTTATCTGGTTCCATCCTCTCCAAACTGCCTGTAAGAGAAAGTCTGTGGGGACACAGAGCGTAAACATGCATCTTATAATTTTATAAGATAAACGAGGCACAACCTATATTAAGAAGAAAATCCTTTTGACATTTAACTTAAATTTGCTGGATCATATCCAATTTAGGCGACAACAGGTAATAAAGAAGACAAATGGAATTCTGGTCTTTATAGCAAAAGGGATAGAGTATAAAAGTAGGGAAGAGTTGCTGCTCTATAAGGAATTGGTGAGACTCCACCTGGAGTACAGTGTTCTGTTTCGGTCCCCTTATTTGAGGAGGGATGTAGTTGCATTAGAGGCAGTTCAGAGGAGGTTCACGAGATTAATTCCAGAGATGAAGGGTTTGTCTTATGAAGAGAGATGGAGCAGTTTAGGCCTATACTCTCTCGAGTTTAGAAGAATGAGCGATCAGTCTCGAGAGGCTGGATTGCCTACTCCTGCTCCTAGTTCTTATATTATGTTCAGGCAGATGAATATACATTGCCACAGCAAACTTAACTTCTTTTGTACAATCTTAGCGATTCATATAGATAATGCCAAATTAATGAGAAGGTATCAGATTATAAGCATCTGGAAAATTACAGTTGGTTTTACATAGCATACTGATCACAATAGAGTGCATAACCTATAATATCGAATGAGCTCTGTGCTACAGTGAAGAATGCTAATGCTGAAATCTAGAACACTTTATTTTATGAGTCTGTTACCCAGTATCGACATCAGGTGTTCCCAAGTACAGTTATAACTGAATGATGGTGCTCTGAGAAAGCCAAAAGGCTGTGCGACATTGCTCATATGCAGCCCACTCTCACTTAGCACATCCATAAATCTTGTTGAAAATTCAGCTTCTCCCTGTCTCCTCTCCCACATTCAACTCTAATTGCCCATCAACCCTGCCCTTGATGAAGTACATTTGTTTCTGGACCCTGACTACATTGAATTTAAAATCTTCCTCTTCAAATTGTTCCATGACTTTGCACATCTTGGGCTGGATTCTTCCTGAAGTGCGTTTCCTAATGGGACGGAGAATCGTGAGTTGGGGGAAAATCGGGTTTGGTGCCGCACGTCCCCCGCTGGTGCCAGGATCGAGATTTAAGAACACGTGCCAGCGTGAGCATGTAAATGAATGTGTCTGCATCCATTTAGCAGATCCGACACCAGAGTCTCCGGCCCTCTGTGATACTCTGGTTCCCTGGGCCGGGTATCACATGGCAACAAATCACTTCTGGTATTTATAAGTGCAGCCCTGAGGTGGTGGGCCAAGGGAACCCTTTTGGGGAATTTCTCGCAAGGTCCATCTGAGGGCCACCCTCCCATTCCCACAATGCACTACCTGACCACCCCTCCTCTACCAGACCCCCACATATCCCTCCTTTAATATGGGGAACCTGCAGCCCCCCCCTCCCCCTTTAATAGGGAAAACCCCAAGGGACCCCTTTCCCTTTCATAGGGAGAACACCCAAAGATCCCCCCCGCCCCTACCCCGATCCCCTAACTGAAGGGATTTGTGGAAGCTGTCAATCTCAGCCCACTACTAGAAAGTTACGAACGGCTTGCAGCTAATGGATGTGAGGGGTCTGGACACAGGTCACAACTTTTCTTGTTCGAGGAATGGACACGTGGAAATTCCAGTAAGTGCATTTATTTTCACTGCCTCTGTCTGGTCTGCTCTATAGCTTCCAGTCAGGGGTCTATTTTCTGGGAGGTGGGAGTGGACCTTTAGTCAGGGGGTCCATTTAGTTAGGGGGTCCCGAGGGTGGGGCACCATCATACTTGGGGGAAGGGGTAGGGGACCTGGGAATCCAGGGATGGGATTGCTTTGCGGTGCTATCTGGCTGCCCGCTCAAAATGTCAGCCCAATAGAGTCTTGTATGCCTCGCCATGCGTAAATTTGCATGACCAAGGGATATGGAATTACATCTTGATTTGCGCCCTCTGGGGGATTGTAAATCAGCTGAAATTCTCCTCCAGCGGGAGAACATAGTCTCCCAAGCAGAGAATTCATTCCCTTATCTCTACAATGTGCTTTATACCCACTCTAACACTCTTTAGTGCTGTAATTCTGGCCTTTTTTCATTACTTCTGTTAACATTGGTAGCAGAGCTTTCAACTGCATTGGTTTTCTCGCTGGAATTCTCTGCCTAAGCCTCTCTTCCTCTGCAATTTTTAACAAAATTGTCCTAATCATCCGATTATTATATATAATTCATTCATTTATTACATTAACCTGTCACATCTTTCATAGAAAAAGCCGTGGAATGTTTTCTACATTAGGGACACCACCAGAATAAAAACTGTGAAAAAGCTGATCAGAAAGATAAAAATATTTTCTCAATATTATGAAGTGCATTAGTGATCATTAGATGATAATAACTGCCCAAATTGGCTGTATGGATACCATGCACAGATAAATGTCAACAATGTAAAATCTTACCCATCAGGGTAAACCACAGGCACTGTTAGTCTATCTAATAACGATTTTCCAGTGACTTCAACTTCATCAATTTTTTCTAGAAACTCCTTCCAGGCTTCAGTCTGCTCCTCCAATTGAGAATTATCCTTTAGTATCTGAAGAAAAAAAATTGTAAGTTATGAAACAAAAAGGTAGTTGTATAGCCATGTTCTGAATATAATCCTAGTCAATTCTAAAGAAGAAGAACATATACGTAGTTAGGAAGTCTGTGCCAGAATATTAGATCTGAAGTATCAAGCTGCTCACATATGTAACTTATACTTCAACGGTATAGGTTTTGCTGAAAATATAAAATGTTGTTTACAAAGCAGTGCTATATTATTTTACTGTGAATTTACTTCACTTTCACCTGCTTATTAAAATACAAGCATGAAACAAACTAGGGTCTTTAAAATTAAGCATCCCCATCGCAGCTATGCATATGGAAACAGTCATGACACAACACGATTCTTCAAAAGTAAAGTAAAACTGAGCGAAGGCAATTTTAATTGTTAACGTTGTAAAAATTGGGGAAAAGTGAACCATTCTGTGATATGAAAACTGCCTTGATATAAAGGCATAATTTTATTTAAACCATTGCAATTCATCATGAAAAATAAACATTTTGGGCAATGTTTTAACTTCAAAAATAAACCTGTTTTAGCATTCAGTATAAACCTTGGTAAGTGGCAAGTTTTGTGAACAATTAATTATAAAATAATTCTAATACACAGCTTTTTGTGGGCTTATTTAACTTGAAAGAGTGGGTGTGCCATATATGTGTAAGTGGGACTGGTCATTTTAGTTACTTGTTAGAAATGTACTTCTCTTCTCCCCAGTTTGCAGAGTGTTGACTCTTACTGAATACAAATGGGGATTGGAAATCAATGCGCAGACATCAGCTACCATGAGCCCTTTAATAGGTATATTCCATTCGCACCAATTTAATGGGGTGAACTTACTATCTTGTGCATCAGTTTCTACAAAATGGTTGAATCCAGTGAAACTGAAACTGGAACTAAGAGCATTTGACAACAATCATAGAAAATTGCTGGCAGACACTTACTCAGAAGCAAACGTTTCCAGTTCCTATTTTACTGAAGTTCCTCCTTCACATAAGAAAAACATTCATACAAAGTGTTCTTATAATGGCTGAGTAAGCAATTGTTGTACATGATATGCTATAGACTAATACATAGCCAGAAAATTCCTTTTAGATCTGAGTGGCGTTAACCTTGATGATAGCTTGGCACTACAACTGATCTCAATCCCTCAGGTCAGGAGGAAAATAAAATCACACATGCTTCCCATTCCTGATTGGCACTCAGTGGCCCTCTCTACAAAGTGAACAGATAAACTTCAGATAATGACAGAATCAGGCTTGGTTATAATGGCCATTCTACATAAAATGTTTACATATTGACCAAGCCCATAAATGAAAGAAAAGAGTCACCACCTTCAGGAGAGCAGTGATGAAGAAAAATACTTCAAACATCTAAACACTTCGAGGCTAAAAAATAAAACACAACCTTTTCAGCAGCTAAGTTGAATGTGTAGGCCAAACTCAATCTGTGAATCCTTTCTTCCGACGTCACTGTAAACTGTTTCCAGACTCTGTTCAGTCTTGGTAGTGTCTCTCCTGATGACCTTGTGGTGCATCGCAGAGATTGGCACAGCACTACTGTGGCCTGCAGCAATTGTCTTCCATAGTCATAGGTACTCTGGATACACAGCATCATTAGGTGGGATAAATAAAACAGGTCGATACTTGGATTACTTTTGCATTCTATTCATAGCATTTCATTTTGCTTAAGTTAAAATTAGAAATACTTTTAAAACTGGATTTAAGACATTTTTGGGTAATGCCACTTTATCTTTCAAATATTTTGCTTTATCTAAACAGACACATTGATCAGACAAGCAGAATACGTACAAGTCATCTGCTCACCAAGCTTCAAAGGATAATTCAAATGTGCTAAACTATGAAGCATCAATGTTCTGCTCACCAAAATTCATGAACAGTGTGCCACCATACATATATGTTTAGTCAGGATGGGAGTTTAAGCAGAAATGATAAATAGGCAGATTAGGTTAAAATTAAACCCAAAGTCTGGGTGTCATCCTTTCATCAGAATTGCACACTTTCCATTTGTGCTTTCTATATGGAGCTTTCCCAAAATTTAGCTCAGTTCACTGATTTTTCACACACCATTTAGCACTTTCTGACATAAAAAGTCAGATTCAACATGCCTATTTACCTCCTCCTGAAGCTCCTCCAAGTGAACAACACTTTCTTCCATATCTGTATTTGCTAGTCACATTTTTGTTTCAATTTTAGGATAACTGTTGGGTGACTGTTTTGATGAACTCTTCCATTTTGTTTGTAAGTATGACCTGGGTTCTCTATGATCAGCTACCTCAACTCTCACTCCCATCCCTGTTCTAATACTTCCATGATGATCCAACTAAGTTCAACATAAAATTCAAGAACTGTATCAGCCTTGGCTCAGCAGAAGTACTCTCATCTCTCAGCCCAAAGGTGTAGGAACGAGTTTCCTTCTAGGATTTCAGCTCATAATTTAGGTTGAAACCAATGATCCCCATGCTGTTCACATGTGTTGCCACGCAGCAGCCTGGAGGATAACATGAAGTTCTTCTTCCAGGTTATATGCCACATGAGGCCACCCCCAAAAAATGGCAATTGCACATGTTAAAAAACTCACCGTTCGTAACAGCAAAATTTTTACTAAGAACATTAGTTGAGACATTGGACTTCAAGTGACGGTTATGTGCTGAGCATTCGCACATCATATGTCTCTCCTCCAGGATACAACCAAATAAGCACTTTTAGTCGAATTTGCACGAAAATTCGGACTTAGTTCACCCACAATTAAGAAAAGGAAAGAATAGGAACAACATGCCAACAAATGGGACCTCGAGAGGCCGCAGAGATGGCAGGAGCGGAGGAAAAGGACACGAACAGCAGGTGGACGAGTCGGCGGACCCACAAGGCGAAGAGTCCCGTCCACGCCGGAGAGAGGGAGACAGACGACCTGAAAAACGGCCTCCCCACACTGGCCTGAAGATGGATGGAAGACGTTCCTGACAAGGAACTGATGGGCAATGAGGAAAGCAACAAAAGTGGAGATCCAGGTGACGGTCAAAGTAGACAGTGATGGAAACGTTGGTCACCATGCAGGCGGCGATCGACAGAATGGGGAAGAAGCTGGAAGCTCAGGGGAAGAAGATCCTAGGGCTGGAAAAGGCATTGACGGACCAGAGCGACAGGATTGTCACGCTGGAGGCCAAAATCAAAAGGTTTGTGACGACCAAGGGGAGCCTGAAGGGGAAGGTCAAAGACCAGGAGAATCAGTCCCGGAGCCAGAATATCCAGATTGTGGGCCTGCCAAAAGGGACAAGGGACCCGACGGACTGTGTGGCTCAGATGCTGGGCAACCTAGTCGGGAGGGACAACTTCCCCAAACCACTGGAGTTCGACAGGGCACACTGTTTGCTCTGACCAAAGCCCAAGACGGGGAACAGCCAAGGGCAATAATTGCCAAATTACACCAATACCACGATCAGGAGAGGATCCTGTGGTGGGCAAGGCAGACAAAGGCGAGCAGCTGGGAAGGACATAGAATCTGAGTCTACCAGGACATAGGGGCAGACCTGGCAAAGCTCAGGGCCGAGTTCAACCAGGAAAAACCGGCCCTATACGAAAGCAGAGTGAAATTTGCAATGCTGTTCCCAGCCAGGCTCTGGGTCATTTTCAAAAATAAGGAACATTATTTCAACACCCCGGCAGAGGCGAAAGGCCTGGACAAGGGGCAGGCAATGCAGCACTGAGGACAAAGCAGAAGAGGGACAAAGGGAAAAAGAACTATGATGGACCCATACTATGTTTACGCGGGACATTACTGCCTCACTTTGAACAGAAATGCCAGACCACAGCAAAGGGCGAGGACAGAGAAATGCAAGAGAGGGTGAAGGGGAGACAGTAATAAGGGGCAAATATCTTCCATCACCCTGGCTACGTTACAACATTTATACTCATGGTTAAACAGTGCAACAAATTAAGAAAATGTAATGTAATGAAGAATTGGTACTTCACGGAATATAATGATACTGCCCCCTACAGTAGGAAAGTGGAAACAACTTCTGCATGATGGTGTCAGGAATAATGAGGAAAGAACTCACCAGTGTTATATATAGTAGAGTTAGAATAAGTTGTTTGACAAATCAGTGCACAATTAAGAATTGTAGACAAGACAATTATACAGCATAATACATGAAATATGAACAAAACAATATTCAACTCTTTTAGTAGATTGACAAACTGAACAAAAAATTCCAAGTAGTAGCAGCAACAAGGACTTAAATAGTGCCTCTAATGTGGAAAAACATTCCATGGACACAAAGGACAACAAAACTAAGAAATTAGGAGGTGTGACCAAAAGCTTGCTCAGAGAAGTTGGATTTAAGGAGGAGAGAGAGTGGAGAGATGGTGAGGTTTAGGGGACGATCTACTGGCCACGCTGTGCTTCAAAAGCAGCGCACTGTGGCATTATGCGGCCGGTAGATGATGGGAGACCCCGCTCTGGGGTCATCTATCGTGATCTTGCAGATATCACGATGTGAAGCCCACCCATTGTGGGCAGGATCACTTTTTAGCAAATCTGCATATTAAAATAAGGCAGCTAGTCTCACTGTAATATGCAGCTCCCTGAGCTAACCAAGGCATTGGGATCTATCTCCTTCACCTTGGAGACCTCGGGCGAACCCGATTCAGTACTGGTCTCCACAAATGGGGACCAGACGGAACGGCACTCGTAGGGATCTCTCAGGGATTGGAGTCACCCAGGTGCATGCTCCCTAAGCTGGGTGGTACCTTGGCATTCTGCTGCCACCTGGGCACCATAGCACTGCCAAGGCGTGAAGCTGGCATTTTTTGCCTAGTGGTGATCGGAGAGGGAGGTGCCCTGCATGGGCATGGGGGGTGAAGAGGGGGAGGGATTTGGGGATCGCATCTGGGGCTCGTTAAATTGGGACGCCATTTAGAAATAGCACCTCGACCTCTCCCTGCACTGAGGCGTTTCAGCGAGTGGGCTCCTCAGTGCAGGAAACGGGACTAAGTGTGTCATCGGCTGCGCATTCCCCGCGAAGTCCCATATCTAATCCAAGTCACGTTAGATAGCATTGTGTTTCTCGGCACTGAGTGCTGGGAAACATGCAGCTAAACACGCTCACTATGGAACATAGTTCCTATTTGGTTAAATTAAGCCCTTAGTGAGGGAATTGCAGAATGTGAGACCCAGGCACTAAAGACATTCAGTGCATAACAAACCAGAATCAGAGAAATGCAGGAGAAGGGCATTTCTAAAAACCCAGCTCTTTAAAGAGTCATTCAGTCAACCCTTTTAATACCTCCTTTAATTTGTCCAACTTTTCCTTAAGCCTCGGTGAAGTGCGCTGGGAGATTTTTCTCTGATAACAGCACCAGTTCAATGATGTTGCATCCTCTTCACATTTGAAAATCTGCTCTTGTTGGCAGCAATAATTATTGAGTAGTTAATTATCACAAATTCTGTCATCGTCAACAGATCATTACTTGCTTCCTTTGTGAATAAGTAGCTGTAGCATTAAGAGCATTGGCATACCTGGGCAACATCAATAAATTTGCGGTGCTTTTCCAGGAGAACTTTGGCTTCCTGTGCATCATCCCCAAGTCTAATATGAGTTTTGAGAAGGGCATCTAATAGTTCACTTAGCCATTCAACTGCCTGTTATAAATGAAGCAAAAGAAAATCACTGTTATTATGTTGCATTCTTTTCCAAATTCCAGTTTGACATCCCACTAAGTTTACATGCATAAATATTCGTTATTTCCAGATTCTTACTTCAAACCAGTTCAATGATTTACCTGTGCTGCATCTTCCTCACATTTGAAAAGCTGCACCATCTGAAGCATTTTCAATCTCCGCACATCCACCATATCTTCACATCTGCAAGCCCGCAAGCACAGAAAGAAAAGGTTATAGCTGCTGATCATTTAATAAGCACATTGTCTCAGTTTGAAGTTCAATCAATAAACTCCAAACTATTTATTCTGGAAATTTAACATAAACCTGTGAAACAAATCAGTTTTTACACATTTAACCCATTAAATTAATAGGATTTCCCTATGGTTCGCACAATAAATATTGAGAGTAATTTAAATCACTTAAAACACTGACATTGTTATAGCAAATCTTAAATTAACATTTCTTACCAAAGTCAATCTGGTATCCTAAGAATATAACTAATTCAGCAATTCACCCTGTTGGGAGTTTTTTATAGGCCTCCTAATAGTTCTAGGGATGTAGAGGAAAGGATGGCGAAGATGATTCTGGATATGAGCGAAAGTAACAGGGTAGTTATTATGGGAGACTTTAACTTTCCAAATATTGACTGGAAAAGATATAGTTCGAGTACAATAGATGGGTCGTTTTTTGTACAGTGTGTGCAGGAGGGTTTCCTGAAATAATATGTTGACAGGCCAACAAGAGGCGAGGCCACGTTGGATTTGGTTTTGGGTAATGAACCAGGCCAGGTGTTGGATTTGGAGGTAGGAGAGCACTTTGGGGACAGTGACCACAATTCGGTGACGTTTACGTTAATGATGGAAAGGGATAAGTATACACCGCAGGGCAAGAGTTATAGCTGGGGGAAGGGCAATTATGATGCCATTAGACGTGACTTGGGGGGATAAGGTGGAGAAGTAGGATGCAAGTGTTGGGCACACTGGATAAGTGGGGCTTGTTCAAGGATCAGCTACTGCGTGTTCTTGATAAGTATGTACCGGTCAGACAGGGAGGAAGGCGTCGAGCGAGGGAACCGTGGTTTACCAAGGAAGTGGAATCTCTTGTTAAGAGGAAGAAGGAGGCCTATGTGAAGATGAAGTGTGAAGTTTCGGTTGGGGCGATGGATAGTTACAAGGTAGCGAGGAAGGATCTAAAGAGAGAGCTAAGACGAGCAAGGAGGGGACATGAGAAGTATTTGGCAGGAAGGATCAAGGAAAACCCAAAAGCTTTCTATAGGTATGTCAGGAATAAGCGAATGACTAGGGAAAGAGTAGGACCAGTCAAGGACAGGGATGGGAAATTGTGTGTGGAGTCTGAAGAGATAGGCGAGATACTAAATGAATATTTTTCGTCAGTATTCACTCAGGAAAAAGATAATGTTGTGGAGGAGAATGCTGAGCCCCAGGCTAATAGAATAGATGGCATTGAGGTACGTAGGGAAGAGGTGTTGGCAATTCTGGACAGGCTGAAAATAGATAAGTCCCCGGGACCTGATGGGATTTATCCTAGGATTCTCTGGGAGGCCAGGGAAGAGATTGCTGGACCTTTGGCTTTGATTTTTATGTCATCATTGGCTACAGGAATAGTGCCAGAGGACTGGAGGACAGCAAATGTGGTCCCTTTGTTCAAAAAGGGGAGCAGAGACAACCCCGGTAACTATAGACCGGTGAGCCTCACGTCTGTAGTGGGCAAAGTCTTGGAGGGGATAATAAGAGACAAGATTTATAATCATCTAGATAGGAATAATATGATCAGGGATAGTCAGCATGGCTTTGTGAAGGGTAGGTCATGCCTCACAAACCTTATTGAGTTCTTTGAGAAGGTGACTGAACAGGTAGACGAGGGTAGAGCAGTTGATGTGGTGTATATGGATTTCAGCAAAGCGTTTGATAAGGTTCCCCACGGTAGGCTATTGCAAAAAATACAGAGGCTGGGGATTGAGGGTGATTTAGAGATGTGGATCAGAAATTGGCTAGCTGAAAGAAGACAGAGGGTGGTGGTTGATGGGAAATGTTCAGAATGGAGTACAGTCACAAGTGGAGTACCACAAGGATCTGTTCTGGGGCCGTTGCTGTTTGTCATTTTTATCAATGACCTAGAGGAAGGCGCAGAAGGGTGGGTGAGTAAATTTGCAGACGATACTAAAGTCGGTGGTGTTGTTGATAGTGTGGAAGGATGTAGCAGGTTACAGAGGGATATAGATAAGCTGCAGAGCTGGGCTGAGAGGTGGAAAATGGAGTTTAATGTAGAGAAGTGTGAGGTGATTCACTTTGGAAGGAATAACAGGAATGCGGAATATTTGGCTAATGGTAAAGTTCTTGAAAGTGTGGATGAGCAGAGGGATCTAGGTGTCCATGTACATAGATCCCTGAAAGTTGCCACCCAGGTTGATAGGGTTGTGAAGAAGGCCTATGGAGTGTTGGCCTTTATTGGTAGAGGGATTGAGTTCCGGAGTCGGGAGGTCATGTTGCAGCTGTACAGAACTCTGGTACGGCCGCATTTGGAGTATTGCGTACAGTTCTGGCCACCGCATTATAGGAAGGACGTGGAGGCTTTGGAGCGGGTGCAGAGGAGATTTACCAGGATGTTGCCTGGTATGGAGGGAAAATCTTATGAGGAAAGGCTGATGGACTTGAGGTTGTTTTCGTTGGAGAGAAGAAGGTTAAGAGGAGACTTAATAGAGGCATACAAAATGATCAGGGGGTTGGATAGGGTGGACAGTGAGAGCCTTCTCCCGCGGATGGATATGGCTGGCACGAACATATGGCTGGGACATAACTTTAAACTGAGGGGTAATAGATATAGGACAGAGGTCAGAGGTAGGTTCTTTACGCAAAGAGTAGTGAGGCCGTGGAATGCCCTACCTGCTACAGTAGTGAACTCGCCAACATTGAGGGCATTTAAAAGTTTATTGGATAAACATATGGATGATAATGGCATAGTGTAGGTTAGATGGCTTTTGTTTCGGTGCAACATCGTGGGCCGAAGGGCCTGTACTGCGCTGTATTGTTCTATGTTCTAATTAATTGAGAAATTCAAGTATTTTTTAGGAAACATAACTCCATCATTATTGGGGTAAACCTCGATATTAAAAAATGATATAATCAGTAATATGTATTGACAGTTTCACCAATTGTTCAGCAAAGATCTTTGCAATATTGAAACTCTTAATCTCAGTGATTAGTTCAGCAGTGCAATATGTCCACCAACTTCCACCAAGCTCATAAGTGATATCCTCCCTCCATTTTTCTTCAGCATCTGCACTGACCAATTCCTCATCATGTACAGGAACAGCTGCAGGCCATTCAGTCCCTTGAGCCGGTTACAACAGATTTGGTCATGCCAACCCCCCTTTCTGCCTCTGCTTCTGTGGCAGGACCCTCTTCACCCTCAGTACCTTCCCCGCTTATGTAAACTCTGAAATCGCTGCATCCAGTTTCCGGAAAAAGGTCGTCGGAATGAAAATCGGGAGGGTTAGGAATACAAACAGGAACCTTGGCAGAAGGTTCATTTTTACTACCTGGACCCTCCCCACCAGTGTCAGGTATAACATATCCCATATCCCATCCCTAAACTCCTCCACCAACTTTGTCAGGTTCCATTTGTGCCCTGTTGCCCACTCCCCCGTCACTTGAACCTCCAAATATCTAAACCTGTCCCTGGCTCCTCTAAATGGCAACATTCCAAGATTGGCTCCCTGACCAGGAACATTTATCGGAAACACCTTGCTCTTCCCAACATTCAACTAATAGCCTGAGAAGGCCCTGAACCTCTCTAGTATGTCCATAATTCACCACATACTCGCCAAAGGGTCTGACACGAACAGCAACAGATCGTCTGCGTACAGCAACACGTGGTGTTCCCTACTCCCACTCACAATCCCTGCCACTCTGCTGATCCCCTAAGGGCCATCGCCAAGGGCTCTATCGCCAGCTCAAATAGCAGCGGCGACAGCAGAAACCCCTATCTCCACGTCCATAGAGATCACTACCTCTGATACCCGTCCTTCGATGGGGTCATGATCACGTTTAATAACTGCCTAATGTTACTGGAAAGCTGCCTTCCCTTTATGAAACCTGTTTGGTCCTCTGCAACCACTCAGAGAAGGCAGCCTTCCACCCTCCCTGCCTCAAACCTGGCCAACACTTTCACATCCGTGTTCAACAGTGATATGGGCCTGTATGATCCACACTCCAATGGGTCCTTCCTCTTCTTCGGGATTAGCGTGATCGACGCCTGGGTTAGTGTCTCCGGTAGCTCCCCATTCTTCAGTGTCTCGCCAAACACCCCCAGTAAATGTGGTGCCAACTCCGTTGGGAACTCCTTATAGAACTCCGCCGGGTAACTGTCTTCCCCGACTTCATCCCTTTTATACTATCCATCACGTCTCTCAGCCCTAGGGGCTCCTCCAGCCCCTGCCTCCTCTCCTCGTCCAGCCTTTGCAATTCCAGCTCATCCAAAAACTGCCCCATATCCCCTTCCTCACTGCCCAGATCGGCCCTATGTAACTTCTCGCAATACTCCCTGAACACCTCGTTAATCGTACCTGGCTCCGACACTACCTCCCCCTTCCCTGTCCGTACTTTCAGGATTTCTCAGGACGTGGCCTGCCGCCGTAGCCCACTCGACTACCTCGCCCATCAACCGTCCATACTTCTCCCTATGCTTCCCATCTCTGTGCATTATGAACGAGGTAACCTCCCCCCAAACCACTCCCTACAATGCCTCCCAAAACTTCTGTGGATATCTCCCCATTCGGATTCAACTCCATAGTCTCTGATCTCCAACCATGCCATCTCACAGAAACCCTTGTCCGCCAACAGCCCCGAATTTAACATCCATCCTGGCCTCTGCTCCTACCTCGAGCTAAATCCGACCTCCAGCCAGTGCGGCGCATGGTCAGAGATCACGATTCCCGCATATATCGCCCCCACCACCCCCAACACCTCTTGGCTCATCACAGAAAAGTCAATTCTAGAGTATACCTTGTACACATGCGAGAAGAAGTACTCCCTCTCCCACGAGTTCCTAAACCTCTACGGGTCCACCATTCCCATCCTTTGCCTAAACCCTCCCAGCTCCTTCACTACCCTCAACCTTCCCATTGACTTAAGGCTCGACCTATCCACCCTCGGTTCTGGAACGCAATTAAAATCACCACCCATAATCAACTGATGCGTGTCCAGGACCAGAATCGTTCCCAACAATCCCTTCACAAAGCCCATGTCGTCTCAATTCGGCGCATAAATATTCACTAGCACTACCGGCGTCCACTCCAACCCGCTCACTATTACATACCTCCAGAACCCGTGTCCCGCACTTCGTTGGCCCTTACAAACCCCTTCGTTTTGCTCAGCAGCGTGGCCACCCCTTGCGACTTTGAATCAAACCCAGAGTGAAATACCTGACCCACCCATCCCTTTCTCAACCTAACCTGATCCTTCACCCTGAGGTGCGTCTCCTGCAGAAAGACCACCCACTTCAAGCTTCTCAAGTGCGCGAAGACCCAAGACCTCTTCACTGGCCCGTTCAGTCCCCGTACATTCCATGTTACGAACCTTACCGGAGGCATTCGCCTTCACTCCCCTCTACTGTCCGCCATCCTCCACTTCCAATTCTACCTCCTTTGGACCAGCCCATCCAAGATGGCCCCCTTCTTTGCCCATGGCTCATTCTCCAACACTGCCATGTCACACACCCCTCCCCCCACCCTCACTTGGCCAACCTCTGTGTCCACCTCCCCCATCTCACTTCCATCCACCAGCATTATCTGCCAGCGTGGCAGCTCCTGCCCGAAGGCTCCTCCTATCTACCCCTCCCCCTACCCTTTCACTTCGTTGGTCTGTGCAAACGGCTCCCCGTGGACCCCACCCAAAGGCAGAACGAAATCCACAGGTCACCCCCTCCAAAACGAAAAGCACATAAATGACAGAGGGGGAGGAGCAGTTGCCCCTTTACCATCTTGTTGCCCCTGAGCAAACAATCACAACGGCAGAGTCACCCCACACCCTCCGGCCCCACCAATACCCGCATCTTCCGATCTCTGTTGTTCCAGCTCCTTCATCTCCCATTAGCATTCAATTCTCCCCAGAATATGGTCACAAATGAAATCATTACTCTCTTCTGGGGTTTCAAAATTGTACTCCCGGCCTTCAAAAGTCACCCGCAGTTTCACCGGGTACCGTACCCCAAACCTGATCTGCCATCGGTATAGAACAGCTTTGGCCTTGTTGAAATCGGCGTGCCTTTTCGCCAGCTCCGCTCCAAGGGATCCTGTTCCCCTGCCATTCACACTTCCACTTCTCTCTGGCCCACCGCATGATCTTCTCCTTATGCATCAACTAATGGAGCCTCATAATCATCGCCCGTGGCGGCTTCCCTCGCTCTCGTTTCTGCCTTGGGAGACCTGTGTGGCCTATCTCCGGGGCCTTGTCCAGCACCCTCTCTGCCACCAGCCCAGCCAGCATCCCTGAGACATATCTCGTCTCACTCGTGCCTTCCACACCCTCTGGCAAGCCAGCTATACGCAGATTCTGCCTTCTGGATCTGTTCTCATGCTCCTCTCCTTTGCCCTTAGTGACTTGTAAAGGAAGTCCCTTAGGAGCTCCACCTCCACCTCCAACGCCACCACCCGATTTCTGCGACCGGACATCACCTTCTCCATCTCCCGAATCTGCGACCCCTGCGCCTCCAGGCTCTTCTTGACTCTTTCCATCGATCCTTTCGGGGTGCTACCGCTCCCTCGATGGCCTTCGACTGATCTTCATGCCTCTCCTTTCGCTGCTCGCGGCTCTTTTCTAATAAATGCCAGAAACTGCTCCATCTGGGGTTTTCAATTTGCGACAACTCTTCCCCCTCCGCCATCTTCCCAATTGCAACTGCGCCACAGGTCTCCTTCCAGTTCCTTGGCTGGACTTTTAAAAAAAATATTTTATTCATGGCATTTACATATCAACAAACAAAAGTAGAAGAACCACCATACATTATAAACAACCAACACCCACTCCACCCCCCCCCCTCTCCCAATACTGCCCCCATCTCCCATTCTGTCTTCCCCTTTAACCCCCTTACTCTCTCCAATCCATCCTTCCCCTTTGCTGACCCCTCAAACCTCCTTAAGGAAATCAATAAATGGCTTCCACGTCCGAGTGAATCCATCCGCCGACCCCCTCAAGATGAACTTGACATTTTCCTGCCTCACGAATTCCGGCGGCTACAAGTCCCTCCACCCGAGAAAGATCCGTCTCCGGGCTATCAGGGAAGCAAAGACCAAAACCTCGGCCTCTCTCGGCAACTGAACTGCCGGGTCTTCCAATACCCTGAATATCGCCACCTCTGGGCTCGGGGCCACCTTCACCCCCAGCACCTCGGATATCATACCGTGAACCCTTGCCAGAACCCCTTCAGCTTCGCCCATGCCCAAAACGTGTGGACGAGATTCGAGGACCCCCGTCATGCACCATCCACATCTATCCTCTACCCCCTCAAAAAACCTACTCATCCTTGCTACCGTCATATGTGCCCTATGGACTATTTAAACTGAATGAGGCTTAACCTCACACATGACGAGGAGGCATTCATCCTTCGCAGGGTCTCAGCCCACGTCCCAGCCTTCACCTTCCCTCACAGTTCCTCACCCCACTTACACATTATATTCCCCACTAGGGCCCCCTCCCAGTCCATCAACCTCTGGTAGTACCTTCCCCTGGACAGTAGGTGTGTTCGCGCACCTGAGGAGTCTGAAGGCGGCTGAGGCCTTTTTGCAGGAGACGCACTTAAAGATGGAATCTGCACGTTCTCCCCGTGTGTGCGTGGGTTTCCTCCGAGTGCTCTGGTTTCCTCCCACAAGTTGCAAATTCAGCCAATCCACCCAACCATCTTTGGATTGTGGGAGGAAACTGGAGCACTTGGAGAAAACCAACGTAGGCACGGAGAGAACGTGCAGACTCCGCACAGACAGTGACCCATGCGGGGAATCGAACCCGAGGCCCTGGAGCTGTGAAGCTGAAACTATGCTAGCCACTGTGCTACCATGCCGTCCCTTCTTAGTATTAACTAGCCCCTGCAATTTGATGTCATTCCCAAATTTAGAAATTGTATTTTTGATTCCGACGTTCAAATCATTAATGTAACTTGAGGAAAGCAGTGGTCCCAGCACTGATCCTCATGAGAGCAGGGGTCATTCTGAATAACTAACCTTAACTTCCACTATCTGCTTTCTGTCTTGAAACTAACTCTCTACTTCCACAATTTAGGTCAGATAATTTTATCTCCAAGACTTCAACATTAACGGCTTGCATTTATATGGCACCTTTAACGTAACAAAACATCCCACGTTGCTTTGTTGGAGCATAATCAGAAAGCAATTGACAGCAAGCTACGTAAGGAAATTTTGGAACTGGTCACCAGAAGCTTGATCAAAGAGGTATATTAAAAAGAATGTTTGAAAGGAGAAGAGAGGAAGATAAGCAGCTAGGTGAGGCAAGGGAATTCCAGAGCTCAGGGCCCAAGAGATAGGCGAGATACTAAATGAATATTTTTCGTCAGTATTCACTCAGGAAAAAGATAATGTTGTGGAGGAGAATGCTGAGACCCAGGCTATTAGAATAGATGGCATTGAGGTACGTAGGGAAGAGGTGTTGGCAATTCTGGACAGGCTGAAAATAGATAAGTCCCCGGGGCCTGATGGGATTTATCCTAGGATTCTCTGGGAGGCCAGGGAAGAGATTGCTGGACCTTTGGCGTTGATTTTTATGTCATCATTGGCTACAGGAACAGTGCCAGAGGACTGGAGGATAGCAAATGTGGTCCCTTTGTTCAAAAAGGGGAGCAGAGACAACCCCGGTAACTATAGACCGGTGAGCCTCACGTCTGTAGTGGGCAAAGTCTTGGAGGGGATAATAAGAGACAAGATTTATAATCATCTAGATAGGAATAATATGATCAGGGATAGTCAGCATGGCTTTGTGAAGGGTAGGTCATGCCTCACAAACCTTATCGAGTTCTTTGAGAAGGTGACTGAACGGGTAGACGAGGGTAGAGCAGTTGATGTGGTGTATATGCATTTCAGTAAAGCGTTTGATAAGGCTCCCCACGGTAGGCTATTGCAGAAAATACGGAGGCTGAGGATTGAGGGTGATTTAGAGATGTGGATCAGAAATTGGCTAGTTGAAAGAAGACAGAGGGTGGTGGTTGATGGGAAATGTTCAGAATGGAGTTCAGTTACAAGTGGCGTACCACAAGGATCTGTTCTGGGGCCGTTGCTGTTTGTCATTTTTATCAATGACCTAGAGGAAGGCGCAGAAGGGTGGGTGAGTAAATTTGCAGACGACACTAAAGTCGGTGGTGTTGTCGACAGTGTGGAAGGATGTAACAGGTTACAGAGGGATATAGATAAGCTGCAGAGCTGGGCTGAGAGATGGCAAATGGAGTTTAATGTAGAGAAGTGTGAGGTGAATCACTTTGGAAGGAATAACAGGAATGCGGAATATTTGGCTAATGGTTAAGTTCTTGGAAGTGTGGATGAGCAGAGGGATCTAGGTGTCCATGTACATAGATCCCTGAAAGTTGCCACCCAGGTTGATAGGGTTGTGAAGAAGGCCTATGGAGTGTTAGCCTTTATTGATAGAGGGATTGAGTTCCGGAGTCAGGAGGTCATGTTGCAGCTGTACAAAACTCTGGTACGGCCGCATTTGGAGTATTGCGTACAGTTCTGGTCACCGCATTATAGGAAGGACGTGGAGGCTTTGGAGCAGTTGCAGAGGAGATTTACCAGGATGTTGCCTGGTATGGAGGGAAAATCTTATGAGGAAAGGCTGATGGACTTGAGGTTGTTTTCGTTGGAGAGAAGAAGGTTTAGAGGAGACTTAATCGAGGCATACAAAATGATCAGGGGGTTAGATAGGGTGGACAGTGAGATCCTTCTCCCGCGGATGGAAATGGCTGGCACGAGGGGACATAGCTTTAAACTGAGGGGTAATAGATATAGGACAGAGGTCAGAGGTAGGTTCTTTACGCAAAGAGTGGTGAGGCCGTGGAATGCCCTACCTGCAACAGTAGTGAACTCGCCAACATTGAGGGCAATTAAAAGTTTATTGGATAAGCATATGGATGATAATGGCATAGTGTAGGTTAGATGGCTTTTGTTTTGGTGCAACATCGTGGGCCGAAGGGCCTGTACTGCGCTGTATCGTTCCATGTTCTATTTGAAGGCCAGTATCTCCTACCACCCTAATTCCCCTACCCTTACAATCAGACACCCTGCTATGTCCACACAAAAAGAAAACTCTGCCCCAATTATTCAGTTACACTTTCAAGCAGCCAGCTGCCTGACCTTTGACCGTTTCACAATACTTTCGAACCTGTTAATCTGCTCAACTGCTCATTCACAGCCACCTTGCATATCCTTGTTGCCAATTAAACCTTCAGTTTCTCCAAACATGAGCCATTTCCCATGATATGTCGTCCATTTTCACTCTCTCAAACCTAAAGGCAAAGGCACAAGCACATTGGGCACACATCTGGATTAACCGTTCATTCCCAGATCTAGTTGAACCAATTAAGTACCATCGGACTTCATTGTTCTCTGCCAAGACAGCGCACTACTCCGCCTCATCCTGGAGAGCAAAGATAAATATGGAAAGATGATAAAATTCTGTTCAACATTACAATAAGATATAGGAGACGAATTAGGCCATTCGGCCTATTGGGTCAGCTCCATCATTCAATCACGGCTGATATGTTTCTCACCCCAGGCTCCTGCCTTCTCCCCATAATGCCTCATCTCTTCATTAATCAATAACCTATATATCTCTGTCTTAAAGACACACAGTGACTTGGCCTCCCCACAATTCTGCAGCAATGAGCTCCACATATTCACCAACCTCTGGCTGAAGAAATTCCTTCTCATCCCTGTTTTAAAGGATCGCCCCTTCAGTCTGAGGCTGTGTTCTCGGGTTCGAGTTTCTCCAACTAGTGGAACCATCCTCTCCACAATCACACTATCTAGGCCCCTCAGTATTCTGTCAGTTTCAATGAGATCCCCCCTCATTCTTCTAAATTCCATCGGGTACAGAATCAGAATCCTCAAATGCTCCTCATATGACAAGTCCTTCATTCCGAGGATCATTCTTGTGAATCCTCTCTGGACCCTCTCCAAGACCAGCATAATCTTCCTTAGATAGAAGGCCCAAAACTGTTCACAATATTCCAGAGCCTTAGACAGCCTCAACAGAATATCCCCGATCTTGTATTCTAGCCCCTCTCGACATGAATGCTAATATTGCATTTGTCTTCCTAACTGCCAAATTAACCTGCATGTTAAGAGAATCCTGAACCAGGACTCATAAGTCACTTTGTGCCTCTAATTTCCGGTGTGATTTCCACATTGTATTCCATTTGCCACTTCTTTGCCCACTCTCCTAGCCTGTCCAGGTCCTTTTGCAGCCTCCCTGCTTCCTCAATACTACCTGTCCCTTTGTATCATCTGCAAACTTAATAACAATGCCCTTGGTTCCTTCTTCCAGATCATTAATGTATAACGTGAACAGCTGTGGTCCCAACACTGACCCTGCGGAACACCACTGGTCACCAGCTGCCTTCCTAAAAAGGACCCCTTTATCCCCACTCTCTGCCTTCTGCCAGTCAGCCAATCCATTATCCATATCAGTACCTTGCCCCTAACCCAATGGGCTCATATCTTATTTAGCAGACTGTATGTCACCTTGTCAAAGGCCTTCTGGAAATCCATATAAACCACGTCTACCTTTCTCATTACCTCCACAAATAACTCTAACGGATTTGTCAGGCATGATCTCCCCTTGACAAATTTGCACTGACTCACACCTATTTTACCATGCACTTCTAAGTACTCCGCAATCTCATCCTTAATAACACTAACCGGCCTATAATTTCCTGTCTTTTGCCTCCCTCCCTTCTTAAACAGGGATGTTACATTAGCCATTTTTCAATCCTTTGGGACTCTCCCTGCCTCCAGTGATTCCTGAAAGATCACCCTAACTTTGTTTGCACTGAGTGCTGAATTTGGTGCATTTGAGTGCGATAGTGAGAGTTTGGTGACCGAGGGAGTATAAGGCTTCATTTTTATCTAAAGTTTAGTCTTTCTTTTATTTAGTTAATTAACTTAAAAGTTGCTGTTTGGTTTAGAAGAAGGTGAATTTTCAATAAGCTTTAAACCGGCTTCTACTTGTAGGCACTTGCAGCTGGAGCTTGTTAATTAGTTAATTGGATTAGGCCAGGTTTTCAGAGGCTAGATTCACAGTATAAAAGTGATCCCCTACAGTGCAGACTTTGTTTGCACTGAGTGCTGAATTTGGTGTATTTGAGTGCGATAGTGAGAGTTTGGTGACCGAGGGAGTGCTGAATTTGGTGCATTTGAGTGCGATAGTGAGAGTTTGGTGACCGAGGGAGTGCTGAATTTGGTGCATTTGAGTGCGATAGTGAGAGTTTGGTGACCGAGGGAGTGCTGAATTTGGTGCATTTGAGTGCGATAGTGAGAGTTTGGTGACCGAGGGAGTTAGGTGAGGAGGGAGTAAGGCGCTCCTTTCATTTTGTTTCCGACATTTCCGCAAAGAGTGCGAAGAGAGCCAGGAGTTTACAGAAAGTGTAGCTGACTGGGAGCAGGGTCGGAGGGCGGAGATCTAGTTAGTCCACAGGGCAGCTATATTCTGTCAGGTAAGAGGGGATGGAGGCTAGGCCAGTTACATGCTCCTCCTGTAGGATGTGGGTGGTGAGGGATACCACCGGTGTCCCCACTGACTATACCTGCGGGAAGTGCACCCAACTTCAGCTCCTCAAAGACCGTGTTAGGGAACTGGAGCTGAAGCTGGATGAACTTCGGATCATCCGGGAGGCAGAGGGGGTGATTGAGAAGAGTTACAAGGAGGTAACCACACCCAAGGTACAGGACAAGAATAGCTGGGTTACAGTCAGGGGGAAAAAAAACAAACAGGCAGAAAGTGCAGGGATCCCTCGTGGCCGTTCCCCTTCAAAACAAGTATACCGTTTTGGATGCTGTTGGGGGGGATGACCTACCGGGGGAAGGCCCTAGCGGCCAGGTCTCTGGCACTGAGTCTGGCTCTGGGTCTCAGAAGGGAAGGGGGAGAATAGAAAAGCAATAGTTGTAGGAGATTCAATGGTTAGGGGAATAGATAGGAGATTCTGTGGTCGCGAGCGAGACTCCCGGAAGGTATGTTGCCTCCCGGGTGCCAGGGCCAGGGATGTCTCGGATCGTGTCTTCAGGATCCTTAAGGGGGAGGGTGAGCAGCCAGAAGTCGTGGTGCACATTGGTACCAACGACATAGGTAGGAAAAGGGGTGTGGAGGTAATAAACAAGTTTAGGGAGTTAGGCTGGAAGTTAAAAGCCAGGACAGACAGAGTTGTCATCTCTGGTTTGTTGCCGGTGCCACGTGATAGCGAGGCTAGGAATAGGGAGAGAGTGCAGTTGAACACGTGGCTGCAGGAATGGTGTAGGAGGGAGGGCTTCAGGTATTTGGATAATTGGAGCGCATTCTGGGGAAGGTGGGACCTGTACAAGCAGGACGGGTTGCATCTGAACCAGAAGGGCACCAATATTCTGGGAGGGAGGTTTTCTAGTACTCTTCGGGAGGGTTTAAACTAATTTGGCAGGGGAATGGGAACCGGATTTGTAGTCCAGCAACTAAGGTAGCCGATATTCAGGACGCCAAAGCGTGTAATGAGGCAGTGGGGAAGGGAACACTGACAAAGGAGAGTACTTGCAGGCACGGAGAGGGGTTGAAGTGTGTATACTTCAACGCAAGAAGCATCAGGAATAAGGTGGGTGAACTTAAGACATGGATCGGTACTTGGGACTACGATGTGGTGGCCATCACGGAAACTTGGATAGAAGAGGGGCAGAAATGGTTGTTGGAGGTCCCTGGTTATAGATGTTTCAATAAGATTAGGGAGGGTGGTAAAAGAGGTGGGGGGGTGGCATTATTAATTAGAGATAGTATAACAGCTGCAGAAAGGCAGTTCGAGGAGTATCAGCCTACTGAGGTAGTATGGGTTGAAGTCAGAAATAGGAAAGGAGCAGTCACCTTGTTAGGAGTTTTCTATAGGCCCCCCAATAGTAGCAGAGATGTGGAGGAACAGATTGGGAAACAGATTTTGGAAAGGTGCAGAAGTCATAGGGTAGTAGTCATGGGCGACTTTAACTTCCCAAATATTGAGTGGAAACTCTTTAGATCAAATAGTTTGGATGGGGTGGTGTTTGTGCAGTGTGTCCAGGAAGCATTTCTAACGCAGTATGTAGATTGTCCGACCAGAGGAGGGGCAATATTGGATTTAGTACTGGGTAATGAGCCAGGGCAAGTGATAGATTTGTTAGTGGGGGAGCATTTTGGAGATAGTGACCACAATTCTGTGACTTTCACTTTAGTAATGGAGAGGGATAGGTACGTGCAACAGGGCAAGGTTTACAATTGGGGGAAGGGTAAATACGATGTTGTCAGACAAGAATTGAAGTGCATAAGTTGGGAACATAGGCTGGCAGGGAAGGACACAAGTGAAATGTGGAACTTGTTCAAGGAACAGGTGCTACGTGTCCTTGATATGTATGTCCCTGTCAGGCAGGGAAGAGATGGTCGAGTGAGGGAACCATGGTTGACGAGAGGTTGAATGTCTTGTTAAGAGGAAAAAGGTGACTTATGTAAGGCTGAGGAAACAAGGTTCAGACAGGGCATTGGAGGGATACAAGATAGCCAGGAGGGAACTGAAGAAAGGGATTAGGAGAGCTAAGAGAGGGCATGAACAATCTTTGGCGGGTAGGATCAAGGAAAACCCCAAGGCCTTTTACACATATGTGAGAAATATGAGAATGACTAGAGCGAGGGTAGGTCCGATCAAGGACAGTAGCGGGAGATTGTGTATTGAGTCTGAAGAGATAGGAGAGGTCTTGAACGAGTACTTTTCTTCTGTATTTACAAATGAGAGGGGCGATATTGTTGGAGAGGACAGTGTGAAACAGATTGGTAAGCTCGAGGAAATACTTGTTAGGAAGGAAGATGTGTTGGGCATTTTGAAAAACTTGAGGATAGACAAGTCCCCCGGGCCTGACGGGATATATCCAAGGATTCTATGGGAAGCAAGAGATGAAATTGCAGAGCCGTTGGCAATGATCTTTTCGTCCTCACTGTCAACAGGGGTGGTACCAGGGGATTGGAGAGTGGCGAATGTCGTGCCCCTGTTCAAAAAAGGGACTAGGGATAACCCTGGGAATTACAGGCCAGTTAGTCTTACTTCGGTGGGAGGCAAAGTAATGGAAAGGGGACTGAAGGATAGGATTTCCGAGCATCTGGAAAGACACTGCTTGATTAGGGATAGTCAGCACGGATTTGTGAGGGGTAGGTCTTGCCTTACAAATCTTATTGAATTCTTTGAGGAGGTGACCAAGCATGTGGATGAAGGTAAAGCAGTGGATGTAGTGTACATGGATTTTAGTAAGGCATTTGATAAAGTTCCCCATGGTAGGCTTATGCAGAAAGTAAGGAGGCATGGGATAGTGGGAAATTTGGCCAGTTGGATAACGAACTGGCTAACCGATAGAAGTCAGAGAGTGGTGGTGGATGGCAAATATTCAGCCTGGATCCCAGTTACCAGTGGCGAACCGCAGGGATCAGTTCTGGGTCCTCTGCTGTTTGCGATTTTCATTAATGACTTGGATGAGGGAGTTGAAGTGTGGGTCAGTAAATTTGCAGACGATACGAAGATTGGTGGAGTTGTGGATAGTGAGGAGGGCTGTTGTCGGCTGCAAAGAGACATAGATAGGATGCAGAGCTGGGCTGAGAAGTGGCAGATGGAGTTTAACCCTGAAAAGTGTGAGGTTGTCCATTTTGGAAGGACAAATATGAATGTGGAATACAGGGTTAACGGGAGAGTTCTTAGCAATGTGGAGGAGCAGAGAGATCTTGGGGTCTATGTTCATACATCTTTGAAAGTTGCCACTCAAGTGGATAGAGCTGTGAAGAAGGCCTATGGCGTGCTCGCGTTCACTAACAGAGGGATTGAATTTAAGAGCCGTGAGGTGATGATGCAGCTGTACAAAACTTTGGTAAGGCCACATTTGGAGTACTGTGTACAGTTCTGGTCGCCTCATTTTAGGAAGGATGTGGAAGCTTTGGAAAAGGTGCAAAGAAGATTTACCAGGATGTTGTCTGGAATGGAGAGTAGGTCTTACGAGGAAAGGTTGAGGGTGCTAGGCCTTTTCTCATTAGAACGGAGAAGGATGAGGGGCGACTTGATAGAGGTTTATAAGATGATCAGGGGAATAGATAGAGTAGACAGTCAGAGACTTTTTCCCCGGGTGGAACAAACCATTACAAGGGGACATAAATTTAAGGTGAAAGGTGGAAAATATAGGAGGGATATCAGAGGTAGGTTCTTTACCCAGAGAGTAGTGGGGGCATGGAATGCACTGCCTGTGGAAGTAGTTGAGTCGGAAACATTGGGGACCTTCAAGCAGCTATTGGATAGGTACATGGATTACGGTTAAATGATATAGTGTAGATTTATTTGTTCTCAAGGGCAGCACGGTAGCATTGTGGATAGCACAATTGCTTCACAGCTCCAGGGTCCCAGGTTCGATTCCGGCTTGGGTCACTGACTGTGCGGAGTCTGCACGTCCTCCCAGTGTCTGCGTGGGTTTCCTCCGGGTGCTCCGGTTTCCTCCCACAATCCAGAGATGTGCGGGTTAGGTGAATTGGCCAATGATAAATTGCCCTTAATGTCCAAATTGCCCTTGGTGTTGAGTTTGGGTAGGGTGCTCTTTCCAAGAGCCGGTGCAGACTCAAAGGGCCGAATGGCCTCCTTCTGCACTGTAAATTCAATGATAATCTATGATTAATCTAGGACAAAGGTTCGGCACAACATCGTGGGCCGAAGGGCCTGTTCTGTGCTGTATTTTCTATGTTTTCTATGTTCTATGTTCTAATGCCTCCACAATCTCCTAATTTAGGTGACAATTCCGAGCAAGAAATTAATATATTTTTAAAAATATAAATTTAGAGTACCCAATTCATTTTTTCCAATTAAGGGGCAATTTAGCGTGGCCAATCCACCTAGCCTGCACATCTTTTGGGTTGTGGGGGCGAAACCTAGGCAAACATGGGGAGAATGTGCAAACTCCACACGGACAGTGATCCAGAGCCGGGAGAAATTAATATTTTAAAGAGAAAAAGACTACTTGAACAATTAATCTCACTGCATGTATTTCCCTTCTGGAGAGAGATTTGGAATTTTACTTGCAGACCTTGCTGTGATTCCTCCAGTCAGTCTAGTGGCTGAACTTGTAAATGCAAATTATGTGGTTGCAAGGTAATAGTAGAGATTTGTTCTCTGGATTCAGTTAGTTTATCTCAGCCTGAACTAGCGAGAAGAAGCAGCCGGGTTTTCACCACAGTGCACACTCATAAAAGCATGCTTGCGCACTTGTTTGCTCTGAGGTGATGCCTTCAAGGCTATAAAGCATGTGATGTTCATTAAAAACGGTAATTTCTGTTAAGAACCAGTGGACTGCCAGCAGTTATTCATTGACTACTAGTCACTCAAAGGATCAAATTTAAAACATTCATCCCTTTCTTTGAATCCTTAAGGCCTCATTCCCATCCACCACTGTAGCTGGCTCCAGTCCTACAAATCACTCCGATCGCTCTGTTCCTCCAACTTCTTCCACTGGCCTTTTAAGCCACAGCCAACCTCTTCATCCTACCAATGATGTTAGCATACCACTGTCTGAAATTCTCTCTTAAAGCCCTCTCTCTCATCACCTTCCATTCCTCCTTCAAAATCCTCTTTAAAACTCACTTTTTTTGATCAGGATTCTGCTCACCTCCCTCACTCTTCAAAATATCCTTCTTAGTTTGATGTTCATTTTTAACATACACCGCAAGAAAAGCTTTTTCGAGGTTAAGGGCACTGCTGTCAACGTGATTTCTTTTGAATTTGAAACACTTTTCAGAAAACGCAAAATACATACCCAACACTCTCAAACATTCATGAGAAGTATTTCTCATGTGATCTTTACCACTACATGGTCAGATAATAATTCTACTGGTGCAGGTAATCGTTTATTTTTAGCATCAAGTACACAGCTTGGTTTTTGTAACTGTTTGGACAAAACTGATATCCCCAGTTTACATATTGCAGCTTTGTAATTTATCATATATGCAAATGCTCGATTGTACCTTTGTTTCCGAAGCTGCATATCCTCCATAAGTCCTTGAATGTGTTCTATGTTGTCCTTATTTTCAATGGAAACATCTTTTCCAAATGTCCACGGAGCCTGGGATGTCATCTGGTCTAAAAGGCCTTGACCTTTTTCCTGTAAACTCTGCAAAGCAGTATCTACAAAACGAAAGCGGATTAAGTACACTTTCCTTGCTATTATTGAAATGCAATATAAACTAAAAAGATAATTGGCAAGTCAATTGGGGCGGCACACTGGCACAGTGGTTTGCACTGCTGCATCACACAACCAGGGCCTAGGTTCAATTCCGACCTTTGGTGACTGCCTGTGTGGAGTTTGCACATTTTCCCCGTGTCTGCCTGGGTTTCCTCCGGGTGCTCCAATTTCCTCCTACAGTCTAAAGGTGTGCAGGTTAGGTGGATTGGCCATTCTAAAATTTTCCCTTCATGTCCAAAAGTTGGGTGGGGTTAGGGATAGGGCAAGGGAGTGGGCCTAGGTAGGGTGCTCTTTCAGAGGGATGGTATAGATTACACGGGCTGAATGGCCTCCTGTACTGTAGGGATTCTATGAAAAGGTATCCGCTTTGACTCAGTAGTGGAACTGTTACCTTTGAGTAAATAATAGTGTCATCTGGGCACCACCACACGAGCTGCCCATTAGATATCCAACTGCATTTTCCTTTCCATTTACTTCAATGGAGAAGAACATTAGGAAGCATGTACAGTGGGCGGCTGATCAGATATCATCTGTTTTACCCTGTTCTTAAAAGTTAAAATAATTTGCAAGGAGTTGTGTTGAAATTGGAGTGGGATACGTTAGTGGATATTGTTTTTTTATTGCAAAACACAAAGGTGATCAGAGAGTCTTGGGTATGCTGCAATTAATAAGACAAAAACTGCTGGGAGGAACTTTCCCAAAAAATGGAATAGTGTCAGGTTGTGACTGACAACCGGCGTGTTTCTCCCAGAGATATGGCCAGGTTTTCTCTCCAGATCTTCTGAGACTTTGTCAAAAAAAAAGCAAGAGAGCGTCTTTTATGCCCTCATTCTTGAGGGGGCGTGGCCCTGTTCCACAGAGATCGGACAACCGGCAAGCCCGGATCCACAGAGATCAGACAACATTTTTAAAAGGTCCCCAATCTTAAAGTTAAGAGACAGGACAACCCCCCCCCCACCTCCTCCCTCTCCCACGGGGAATGAGACCACTCCCCGCCCCCACATCCATCATTGATGGCAACCCCCCCCCCACAACAAAATTAATCATTCCTGGCAATTACACCCCTCAATTAATCATCATCAGCAATTCTACACCCCCCCATTAATCATCACCAGAAATTCCCCAGCCAGCAATAATCGTCGTTGGCAATTCTCCACCCACCCCTCCCATTAATCACAGCCAGAAATTCCCCTCAAAGCCCTCCCCACAACCATTAATTATCGCCAGCGATTTATCCCCCCCACCCATTCTCCCTCTCCCCCCCCTCCTCCCTGCCATCGTGGCCAAGTTGGCACATGCAGGGTGTCAGGGCATTGCCCTGCCATGTCCCTGACCACCTGGGGCCACAAAGGCCTCCACCCCCCTGGCTTGGTAATCTCGACTGCTACAGAGCAGCATTGATTCTCGCCGGCCCCACATCATGCTAGAGGTGGCAGCACGGTAGCATTGTGGATAGCACAATTGCTTCACAGCTCCAGGGTCCCAGGTTCGATTCCTGACTTGGGTCACTGTCTGTGCGGAGTGTGCACATCCTCCCCGTGTGTGCGTGGGCTTCCTCCGGGTGCTCCGGTTTCCTCTCACAGTCCAAAGATGTGCGGGTTAGGTGGATTGGCCACGCTAAATTGCCCATAGTGTCCAAAATTGCCCTTAGTGTTGGGTGGGGTTACTGGGTTATGGGGATAGGGTGGAGGTATGGACCTTGGGTAAGGTGCTCTTTCCAAGAGCCGGTGCAGACTCGATGGGCCGAATGGCCTCCTTCTGCACTGTAAATTCTATGTAAGCCACTTTACAATTTCAGCATATTTCCATCTATTTAAATCCATGGTATTCAGGCTCATGCCCTCACTGGGTGTGAACCTGATTACTTTGCCGGCAGGAGCGTTAGTGGGCATAACAGGATTTGCAACCATGGCGAACGTGACCAGAAAATCACCCTGTTGTGTGCAGCCCCATCTTTATATTCTAGTCACTACTCCACCCTACTGCATGGCCAATTTCTCAGGCTAGAACAGTCTGATTTCATCTGCCATCTTATTTGATCACAATTTAAGCTTCTGATTCTATATCTTCTCAATCACAGTAACTTCCACTTCCATGACATCTCAACCATATGCAGCTGTCAAAATCTTACCCATCCTGCTATAATTTCCAACTCAACTATTTCAATCTCCTCCTGGCCAGTGTCTCACTCTGCAGCACATCCAAAACTCTACTACACCTATCATATCCCGTACCTAGTCCAGCTGACTCATCACCCCTATCTGCGCTATCTTACAGTGCACCCAGGTTTCAACTTCTCAAATTAAAAGCGCACCTTTGTGTTTAAATACTTCCATGACCTGTCCTCTTCCCTATCTTTACCAGTAGTACAGACCCCTTCCCTGAATACTGTTGCTGGATCAGGCCCATGTTTCCACCTTACCATTGGCAGTCATGCCTTCAGCCATCGAGACAGCACAATCTGAAATTCCTTCCCTAACCCCCTTAGCCTCTCCAACTCCCGCTCCTCAATAAAACACAACTTTTGACCAAGCCTTTACTCACACCTTTGGATTCTCTATCTTCGGCTCAGTGTCCATGCTTCTCTTCCACATATGTTCACAAGAGGTAATGGCAGAGGGTGGGGAGGGGTGTAAGAAATTACATAACTAACAGGGGGATAGGTGGATAAAGGCCAGAAGGAGGTCATGTAATAATAATAATAATAATATTAATTGTCACAAGATGGCTTACATTAACATTGAAGTTACTGTGAAAAGCCCCTAGTTGCCACATTCCGGCACCTGTTCGGGTACACAGAGGGAAAATTCAGAATATCTAATTCACCTAACATCACGTCTTTCGGGACTAGCAGGAGGAAACCCATGTAGACACAGGGAGAAAGTGCAGACTCCACACAGACAGTGGCCCAAGCCGGGAATCGAACTTGGGACCCTGGAGTTGTGAAGCAACAATGCTAACCACTGTGCTACCGTGCTGCCCCATGTGTGTCATATCCTACTGAGACTCTCGTCACCCTTTAACTTTTCACCCCTTATATAGACTGGGCTCCAAGTCTCCTTTTCCTAATCCTCCCAGACACTTGCATCGCCATTTAAATCTTTAGATTTTAATACAAAATGTTACGAGAATTTTGGCTATTTCAGTCTTGAAATGGAAACTATTTTTAAGTTCTAATTTGTTCCAAAAAACTCTTTACTCGGCTAAATATAACATTAATGATCCTGAGTCACAGAATATTGATACCGATAAAGCTTAAAATTTAATTTTAAATAATTTGTTCCATCTATGATACTGAATGCATCCTCACATATTTGTCCAAATGATAATATAATCAAAAAACATGCTAGTAAGTTTCTTTGATCACTTGAGTAAAAACTCAGTTTTCATTAAAATACCCATGAGACAGAATGATTTTAAATGAAGAAGGATGAAATGAAGTACTAATTCCATATAATGACCTCTTCACGCATTCATAATCTTTTCAATTAATCGTAACACAATTTACTTAGCAAAAAGAATAGCTTAAGTTACTGTTACAGACAAAAGGAGTAAATGGTGGAGCATTTTTTGTACCTAATTTTCTACCAATAAAACTCAAGTAGTTAATGGTTTAAAAAAATATTGTTTTACCGATAATGATTTCCACTGCACTGAAGTATGGTATGTATGCAAAGGGCGCAACTCAATTGCCACGCTGTGCCTGAAAGTCAACTCGCCACGGCTCAGTGCGGCCGATAAAAGCCGGGAGACCCCACTCCCAGGATCTATCCGGCTCACAACGCTTCGCAAGTTATAATGCGATCTCGCAAGATGTTGTGATGTGAATCCCGCCCAATGTGTGTGGGATAACCTTTTGGCAAATCTGCGTATTAAAGTGTGAGAGCTAGTCTCACTTTAATATGCAGATTCCCAAGGTACGTGAGGCATTGTGATCTATCCCCTTCACCTTGGAGACCTCGGGCGAGCGGCGTTTGTTCTAATCTCCATAAATGGGCACAGTAAGAAGTCTTACAACACCAGGTTGAAGTCCAACTGGTTTGTTTCAAATCACTAACTTTCGGAGCACTGCTCCTTCCTCAGGAGCAGACCTGAGGAAAGAGCAGTGCTCCGAAAGCTAGTGATTTGAAACAAACCTGTTGGACTTTAACCTGGTGTTGTAAGACTTCTTATTGTGCTCACCCCTGTCCAACGCCGGCATCTCCACTCCATAAATGGGGACCAGACGGAACAACGCTCATTGGGGTCTCCCAGGGGATCCAAGGCCCCCAGATGCATGCTCTTTGGGCAGGGTGGTGCCCTGGCACTGGTTCCACCTGGGCACCCTGCGGTGCCTGCATGGCATCTTAGCAATGCTCTCAGTCCTTCATTAAACAATGCCCTCCACCTGTGTAAGTTTCACCCAGGCGGTGAACTCTGCTCCGAGCACAAACCGCTCCTGTACCTCTTTGAGGAACTCTCACTTGACTGTCGAAGGCCTTTTCTGCGTCCAGGGAAATGATCACCTCAGGTGTTCTCTCCTCGGATAGGGCTATTATCACATTCAGCAGACGCCTGATCATAGAATCATAGAATTCACAGTGCAGAAGGAGGGCATTTGGCCCATCGAGTCTGCACCGGCCTTTGGAAAGAGCACCCTACTTAAACCAACACCTCTATCTTATCCCCGTAATCCCATCTAACCTTTTTTGGACACTAAGGGCAATTTAGCATGGCCAATCCACCTGACCTGCACATCTTTGGACTGTGGGAGGAAACCGGAGCACCTGGAGGAAACCCTCGCAGATACGTGGAGAATGTGCAGAATCCGCACAGACAGTAACCCAAGCCGGGAATGGAGCCTGGGACCCTGGAGCTGTGAAGCAACAGTGCTAACCACTGTGCTACCGTGCTGCCCCGGTAATGAGACTGATGTATGATGTTAGCTGCCTACCCTTAACAAAGCCCTACTGTCCTCTGCGACTACCTCGGGTACGCAGCTCTCGTCGCCTGACCTGGATCTTGGCCAGTATTTTTGCATTTACGTTGAGCGGCGAGATGGGTCTGTCGGACCCACATTCGGTCGGATCTTTGTCTTTCTTGGGTATCAGCAAGATTCAGGGTTGTGCTAGAGTTGAAAGCAGGGTGCCACTCGTGAGATTGTGGACATCGCGTGCATTTTGAGGCCAGTGCTGGCATGAATTTCTGGAAGCACCAGTTCTAATGGTGTTTCCAGCCCCCCCGTTTTCTATCCTCCTCCCCCCCCCCCACCCCCCCACGACTGCCATGTCCAGTGCAGAGGAACTTTTTTATCCTCGAGTCCCCTTTGGAGGGTTCGGAGGTGGAGCCCAGTGCTTCTTGATCCTGTGCAATCAATCTTTGAGCCCTGAACTTTTGAGTATTCTTCCCTTTCCTTGACTTTAAAAAAAATAATTTAACTTTAATAATCTGTGTTGAGTCTGCAGGCTCTCCCTGTGTCTGCATAGGTTTCCTCCGGGTGCTCCTGTTTCCTCCCACAAGTCGTGAAAGACATGTGCTGTTAAGTGAATTGGATATTCGGAATTCTCCCTCAGTGTATGTACCCGAACAGGTGCCTGAATGTGGCGACTAGTAACTTCATTGCCGTGTTAATGTAAACGTACTTGTGACAATAAAGGTTAAAATATTATATAATTAACATACCATTAACAGAGTGCTGAGGACCATGAATACCAAGATGTTTGGTGCATTGGCAGACTTTCAGAGAGCTTGGAGCTCATTCTTACCAAGATAAAAGTGGTGACCAATCCATGACAGCACTTCTAGATCCACCCATAATGCATTGCCTGGCAGCCGGATTCTCCATTTCCACTGCAGCATAAGTGGAAGCCCTCAATGTCTCAATTGTGTACTGAAAGCGAAGACTAAAGTCATGAGGACCATGCTAGCACGCCAGCGGTTCAGCAATGTCTCTATCAGGATGAGATCGTTTGTGCTCTCACCCAACTGCCACTCCACCAGTGCCTTTGCTGTTTCTTCAGCTAACACTGCTGACACTCAATCTGTAGGCCCCGGCCTACGCCTAAAACCAAGTGTAGCATTACGACCAGAAGACAAGTTTCAAGACCAACGATCGCTACCAGACGGATGAGCCCAGCAGAAACGAAGCCACTTCTTCTACCCATCCACGCAAGATCCGAACAAAGGCCTTGTTCATTTGGCAGGAAGGATCAAGGAAAACCCAAAAGCTTTCTATAGGTATGTCAGGAATAAGCGAATGACTAGGGAAAGAGTAGGACCAGTCAAGGACAGGGATGGGAAATTGTGTGTGGAGTCTGAGGAGATAGGCGAGATACTAAATGAATATTTTTCGTCAGTATTCACTCAGGTAAAAGATAATGTTGTGGAGGAGAATGCTGAGCGCTAGGCTAATAGAATAGATGGCATTGAGGTACGTAGGGAAGAGGTGTTGGCAATTCTGGACAGGCTTAAAATAGATAAGTCGCCGGGACCTGATGGGATTTATCCGAGGATTCTCTGGGAGGCCAGGGAAGAGATTGCTGGACCTTTGGCTTTGATCTTTATGTCATCATTGGCTACAGGAATAGTGCCAGAGGACTGGAGGACAGCAAATGTGGTCCCTTTGTTCAAAAAGGGGAGCAGAGACAACCCCGGCAACTATAGACCGGTGAGCCTCACGTCTGTAGTGGGTAAAGTCTTGGAGGGGATTATAAGAGACAAGATTTATAATCATCTAGATAGGAATAATATGATCAGGGATAGTCAGCATGGCTTTGTGAAGGGTAGGTCATGCCTCACAAACCTTATTGAGTTCTTTGAGAAGGTGACTGAACAGGTAGATGAGGGTAGAGCAGTTGATGTGGTGTATATGGATTTCAGCAAAGCGTTTGATAAGGTTCCCCATGGTAGGCTATTGCAGAAAATACGGAGGCTGGGGATTGAGGGTGATTTAGAGATGTGGATCAGAAATTGGCTAGCTGAAAGAAGACAGAGGGTGGTGGTTGATGGGAAATGTTCAGAATGGAGTACAGTCACAAGTGGAGTACCACAAGGATCTGTTCTAGGGCCGTTGCTGTTTGTCATTTTTATCAATGACCTAGAGGAAGGCGCAGAAGGGTGGGTGAGTAAATTTGCAGACGATACTAAAGTCGGTGGTGTTGTCGATAGTGTGGAAGGACGTAGCAGGTTACAGAGGGATATAGATAAGCTGCAGAGCTGGGCTGAGAGGTGGCAAATGGAGTTTAATGTAGAGAAGTGTGAGGTGATTCACTTTGGAAGGAATAACAGGAATGCGGAATATTTGGCTAATGGTAAAGTTCTTGAAAGTGTGGATGAGCAGAGGGATCTAGGTGTCCATGTACATAGATCCCTGAAAGTTGCCACCCAGGTTGATAGGGTTGTGAAGAAGGCCTATGGAGTGTTGGCCTTTATTGGTAGAGGGATTGAGTTCCGGAGTCGGGAGGTCATGTTGCAGCTGTACAGAACTCTGGTACGGCCGCATTTGGAGTATTGCGTACAGTTCTGGTCACCGCATTATAGGAAGGACGTGGAGGCTTTGGAGCGGGTGCAGAGGAGATTTACCAGGATGTTGCCTGGTATGGAGGGAAAATCGTATGAGGAAAGGCTGATGGACTTGAGGTTGTTTTCGTTGGAGAGAAGAAGGTTAAGAGGAGACTTAATAGAGGCATACAAAATGATCAGGGGGTTGGATAGGGTGGGCAGTGAGAGCCTTCTCCCGCAGATGGAAATGGCTGGCACGAGGGGACATAACTTTAAACTGAGGGGTAATAGATATAGGACAGAGGTCAGAGGTAGGTTCTTTACGCAAAGAGTAGTGAGGCCGTGGAATGCCCTACCTGCTACAGTAGTGAACTCGCCAACATTGAGGGCATTTAAAAGTTTATTGGATAAACATATGGATGATAATGGCATAGTGTAGGTTAGATGGCTTTTGTTTCGGTGCAACATCGTGGGCCGAAGGGCCTGTACTGTGCTGTATTGTTCTATGTTCTATGTTCATCTGCAAAGAGCCGGTTGCCCTGAATTTAAGTGTCGGTTATTGTCGTTGTTAGGTGTAATTTAACTTGTACTGTTTTTTTATGTTGCATGTCAAAGTAATCCTTGTGTGTAAATAAACTACCTTTGAACTTGAACTGACTAACTGGTTGTGTGGTCCTTTGATCGGTATCCGGTAAAGCCTTGTGGTGGTATCATTTGATACCTGGCGACTCTGAAAAGCAATATTATCATTAATAACTGCCATATCTAGTTAATTTGGCAATATTATTGGAACTCGACCTAGAAGTGATTTTGTCCTCCGAGAGAACCCACAAAACTTTGCATTAGAAATCCAATTGAGGAAAAGTGAATGAAACCACATGTGTAAGGCCCGTATCGATCAAATCACCAAGATTCTGAAGTGTGTATTAACCTGCATGCGTACTAACAGGGATACAAGGTAAACTCGTTAGATTTTGCGTAAAACTATCAGGACTATTGTGAACCGGAAAATAGCCTGGGCCATACCCGCTGTTCGAATCACCGCCTTATTCCCCCTGTTCCAAATTGATGGCAGGAAAAGAGAACTTAGAGGTAGGAAAACAGAGAACTTAATGGTAGGAAAACAGAGATAACAGTAGCAATGGCCACAAAAGCGATGGAACGCCTAATGAACCCGCAGGAACCCGAGGTCGCAGCGACCAACAGAGCAGAGCAGTGCCCCATATGGGAAGAAGAGTTGAGGAAGTATTTGAAGGGAAAAGGATGGCCGCTTTGGTCCGAGTTTTGTTCAAATGATGAGTCAGGTCCAGGAAGCATAGGACAAACCTGCTGGGACAACCTAACCGAGGTACATAAGAAGAATGCAGCGAAAGTTCATAAGCCAATTGCAATAGTGTCCTGTTTGGCACAGTTGTGAGGACGCTCTGCAGACAGCTAGTTGAGAAAGAGGAGAAGAATGAGGGAAACTATAGTGAATGTGAAAAGATTAATGAGCAACTCCAGGAACAGTTGGCAGCTAAAGATAAAGAGGTGGCTGATGTCAAACGGGCACACCAATCTTGTTTAGTTCACCTTAGCAGCTTTCAGACCCAGTACGATAAAGCCTACCAAGATACACAGCGCGCAATTTTGGTACGGGAAGAGACAAAACAGCAGGTAGCACAGTTAACAAGACAATGTGCAGATTTAAAGGCAGCTTTACGAGCACTCCATAGCTCCACTACAGAACAAAGACAGAGCACAGTAGATCATGCAAAATGTAGACGACAAATAGAGAAGTTGCAGCCACTGCTGTCAATGCAAAACAGATTCAGAGATAGCTTTGGACAAGATTTAGATGAGGAGAATGGCCCCAATTGGCAAGAACTAAATGAAACCGCCCAGAGATATGTGGAGGATACCGAAAATCACAATAGAGGCACCCAGGCCCCAAAAAGGAAAGCACCCGCACCACCGACTGCAGACAGCACACATCCCCATGAATCCGGTCACCACACGGCGCAAGTCATCGAATCGGGATGAGCCTGATTTTGTTTACACCACCACACTAACCATCACCCAATTCAGAGATGCATGTGTCAAAATTGAAACATTCAAACCCACCGCAGACCCACATAATTTCTTTGCGAGAGTACAACAGCAAATGGTTGTGTGGTCGAGATGAACCGGAGGAAGTTAAGCTTATAGTCATGAGCCTTGACCCTTCCGTTAGCTCAGCTTTACCAGAACCCCAGAATGTAGGAGGAGGGACCCTACAGGAGATGAAAACGGCCATTTTAGATGCGATCGGGTACAACAAGGGAGACCCTGTAGAAGGTTTGAACCGTTGTAGGCAAAAGAAGGGAGAGCATCTAACTGTATTTGCAGGTCGCCTTTGGATCCATTTTAAAGCAGTATTTGGGGATTTGAACCGCGCACACTTAAATGAAGACGACACAACTAAATGGGCCAGCGCTTTAGTCTCCCACGCCACAGAAGCAGGTCAAAAGGCTTGTGTAAATTATGACCTCGCAGATGCCACACATAATGAAGTTTGGGTTTTAAAGTGACTCTCCAGAGCTTGGGAACAATCCCTACATTGGAAGGCAGATCAGGAAAAGGCAGAGGCGAATATGCACCCAGTCAGGACTAATCAGGACCCAGAATGGGTAAATGAGGGCAAACATAAAGGACAGCACCCCAGAGCAGGCACCACGAGGTTGCTATAATTGTGGACACATGGGACATTACACCCACAAATGCAGACAGAACCCCCCGGACCAGCAATCAAACTCCCCACCTAGGAACAATGTTAGGCCCATACATCACATTAACGCCCGAACAGAATGCAGTAATCAACACCAGATTGATGGTGTTCAGACTCCCCAACTTGGGTCTGCGACACACTCTGGGACAAATCAGACAAACAAGTAGTCACAGGCACAGTCTGGGGACATCCAATAGAGTTCCTTTGGGACACAGGAGGGTCCCACACCACTTTAAACCCCTCCACAATGTTTCAGGGCAACAAATGGCCCACCACAGACACCATCACCCTTAGTGGGTTTACAGGCCATGTACAGCAGGGATACATTACAGCCCCTGTAGATATTCAGATAGAAACCATAAACACCAGGCACCCCGTTGTTTTAGTCGACTTGCCCCAAACAGCCGAGCACATTCTAGGAATCGACTTTATGAGCTCCCACAACCTTTCCTTTGACCCTGTGAATAGATGTGTATGGAAAATGGCCAAAACAGCGAGAGCCCCCACCACGCTCAGAGTAGGGGACTACGAACATAGGATTTGCTCAGTAAGAGACTATTGGTTTGATCCGCAAACAATTAGTACAGACCAGACAATTGGAGAGGTCCTCAGAAAACATAAAGCAGACTTTGCCCAATCCAAACATGATTGTGGGAAGATCTCAGGCATGGTCACAATTTCAGGTGCCGATCCCAAGCCCCAGAAGCAATACGGTTTCCCACAGCAAGCCAAGGGGGAGATCTCAAAAGTCATCAATAGCTTACTAGATCAAGGAGTAATTCGGCCCGTAGCCTCAACAAACAATGCCCCAATTTGGCCCGTAAAGAAACCCGACGGTTCATGGAGATTAACCATCGACTACCGAGAGCTCAACATGGTCACCCCATTAGCAGCCTCCACCGTTGCCACGAGTCCCAAAACCATGCTCAAACAGGAAGTACACGCAAAGTACTTTACAGTGCTGGACATTAGCAATGGCTTCTGGTTCATTCCCTTAGATAAGGCCTGTCAATACAAGTTCGCGTTCACATTTCAAGGACAGCAGTATACGTGGACATGCCTCCTGCAAAGTTTCCACAACTCCCCCTCCATTTTTCACCGACAATTGGCCAACGGAATTTCCAAATTTTCCCACCCCGAATGCCTTATTCAGTATGTGGACGACTTACTCCGACAGACGGACACAAAGGAAGAGCATGTTAAGCTTCTTTCAGAATTGCTAGGTCTCTTACAATCAATTGGAGGCAAGGTTAACCTGAAAAAAGCCCAGGTCCTAAAAGAAAAAGTCCTTTATTTAGGCGCCATTATCACCCACGGGAAGAGAGAGATTGAACACAAACGAATTGAGTCAATAGTTAAATTGCCCCTGCCCCACAATGTCACTGCACTCCGGTCATTCTTAGGATTAGTTGAATATTGTAGGAACCATACAGATGGTTTTGCCACAAAAGCAGCCCCACTCTCAGAGCTCCTAAAAAAGAACCCCCCATGGGAATGGCTTCCTCAGGACATGGACGCCATCGATGAATTAAAATGCGCCCTAGGCACAACCCCCTCTTTGCAAGTTCCAGACCCACACTCTCCCTACGCCATAGAAGTAGCGACCACCAACCGAACCCTATCAGCAGTACTCCTACAGGAAAGACATGACCGATTAGGACCCGTAGCCTATGCCTCACGAATTCTGGATCCCGTAGAGCAAGGATTTTCAGCTTGCGAACGGCACTTGCTCGCAGTCTTTTGGGCAGTGGAGTATTTTGCATATATCAGAGGCCTCAACCCCGTAACGATTTAACCCAGCACATCCCGACGCAGCTATTGTTAGATGGTAGGTTAAAGGATGGTTCAGTCAGCCAGAATAGAGCAGCTCGCTGGACACTGTTGTTACAAGGAAGGGACATTACAGTTAAACATACAAAGACCCACACATTTTTAGCAGACAACCTTCAGTATGCAGACACCCCACATGAGTGCCAGATCATTGCAGCCAAACACCACACAGGACCCTTTATTCCAAAGTCACTACACACACGAGCAGGCATCAGAACACAGAATCCCCAGACCACGGATAAAGCTTTTATGTAGGCGGTTCCTCAACCATAGAAAATGGAAAGAGAATGACTGGTTGTGGAATTTATGTGGAAGACGCGCATTAGAGGAAATATCTTTAAAATTGCCCGGCCACCTAGGATCACAAGCAGCCAAATTAGCAGGTGTAGCATATGTAGTGCAGCACCCAGATTCCTTTCCGACCCCAGCAGACATACATTCGGACAGTTTATATGTCTGCAATAGTTTGACAGAATTCCTGCCCCTGTGGAATCTCGAGGATTCATATCCGCTGATGGTAAACCCCTACCCTCAGCCCCATTGTTGAAGCATATCCTTGAGACAGCAAAAGACCACACATAAGGCATTATCAAAGTGAGAAGCCATCATCGTTCCTCCCCACCCGGTAACGTAAAGGCAGACGCCTTAGCCAAGTCAGGATCACGCCACGGACACTTTTGGCAACCCCCCGAAAGTGAACCGATACACGCAGCCCAGGTTTCACAGACCAATATCGAAGATTTAGCCCAGGCCCAAAAGGCAGACGACACTCTGAAGCAAGTATTAGACAGTAACAAGGTGAGGGCTTGGCCCCTAAAGGTGCAGAGACCTCCGCACCTTTGGGGCGGTCCGACGCCGGAGTGGTTCCCGCCACTCCATTGGGAGAATCCCGCTCCTTGTCTCTCCAAAATGTAATTTCAAAAAAAAATGAAGGAGTCACACATGGTGACGATTCTAATGGGTAATTGAAGTTAAGGAGAGCAAGACAAACAAAACGAGATGTTAACCAAAGATAATAACAGATATTATGCTTGCAACCCCAGGAATATACGAAGGACGGAAGTCAGAAGACAAGATGAAGACAGGACTGATGACCTCCTTTGTGATTGTCGCTGGACTACGACAACTGCGCGTGTTATAAGCCTCTGTACCCTCCGCCACACCAGCCCCGAACATGACCACACAACATGATACCCCTAAGCATGGACTCCACACATAGAGATAAACACTGATACGCCCACTTGGTGCGAAAACATTGTTAAATGGTATTCCCTTTCCTACACAGTGATAGCGATAATCTGCAGTGTCATCCAGACACTTAAGACTCCGCAAATGGTGAAAAAGAGCCTCCCGCTCCCCAATACATACACTCCCAGCCCCCTTCTTCGGAATTCACCCAACCCAACAAACAATGTAACCACCGATAAAAATAAAGATTGTCCATCTCTGTGACGTTGATAAGTTAAGTAGAAATGTGATGCTGCCGTTGGTTTAAAACTTTTGTATTGTACGTAAGTTCCTTTTTATATTTGCCAGCAGCATGAGAGTAACTTAGATAGTGATAGTTAGATATTCCCTTGTGTGAATAAGTTAAATGTGTAATAGTTGAATGTTTTATAGTGACCCCTTAGAGATTATGAATGTATGATGTGTTAATAAAACTTAGGTAAATGCTCCAAAACCCAATAATTCACCAGTGTGATCCACCACGCTTCGCGTTCAGGATCAAGAGGACGGGATGTAGCCGTCGCAGGTGGCCACCTGCAAAGTACCATGGGAATTATGGCCAACCCAGGACTCAGACAGACTCACAGCTGGTGTGTGTATTTGCAACCCAGATAGCTAGACGCGATCGAAACCCCCGCTCGTTGTATTCTAATGGTCCATTTCCCCAGAACAAAAGAACTGTACTCAGGTAACTGATACAGATACAGACTAATCGGCGCCACTCCCTTTACTCAGGGAGCCCAAACAGCCAAGGTCAATGACCGCTAAGGATACGCCCAGCCATCAAGGCACCCGCCCCTTTATTGGCCAAAATCAAAGGCAGTGATTGAAGCCTGTTGAATTATTGAGTCCAAGTTAAGGACCGCCCCAAAGAGCGCAAAATCCCAGAGGGATAAGAAGAGACACAACCATGTGCTCGTTCTCTCTTGGCCCCGGCCTACGCCTAAAACCAAGTGTAGCATTACGACCAGAAGACAAGTTCAAGACCAACAATCGCTACCAGGCGGATGAGCCCCTCAGAAATGAAGCCACTTCTTCTACCCAGCCACGCAAGATCCGAACAAAGGCCTTGTTCATCTGCCCTGAAGTTAAGTATAAGTTATTGTAGTAGTTAGGTGTAGTTTATAGCCAGTTAAAATGGTTAACTCCCGATTTAGAATGGCTAACTCCCGATTTAAAATGGCGAACGGCAATGGCTGATGGGAAAGTCAGCCAACAGGACACAAACGAGCAGCTGCGGGTTGAGTGTGTATTTACCTCTGGAAAGGCCAGACAAGATCGATACCAACAACCATCAGCAATACAAAACACCAGCCATCTGCATATTAATGAGCAATCCCCGGGAACAATGAGCAACATTTAGAAACATAAAGCCAAACCAGACTCTTTGGCGCCAGCAGAAGCCTACACAATGGGAGGTGAACGACCACCTCAAGACAGCCCATCGATTAGGGAACCGCTCCAGCATTGGAGAAAATCGAACCAAGTGATTGGGACAAAGTCCAATCACTTGGAACCAGGTACAGGGTCCGCCCCGAAAGGCGGGAAGCCCCGGGGGACTATAAGAATCAAGCCCAAGTTCAAATCGCCCCTCTGCTTCTCTGCTTGACCGGGTCACTCAGCAACACGAACCAACCCTTGACAGTCCAGCCACCACTGATATCTAGTAAGTCTTACTTCAACGCGCTACAAGATAGGCGCTCCTAGCTAACAATCTGTACCAACTTCAAATCCCGCAGGCTCAGAACCCGAACGAAAGGCCATTCGTTTCCCTGACCTGGTGGGCCAGTTCCAAGTTAAGTATTGGCCTGTTAGTCGTAGTAGTAGCTTAGACGTAGAATTTATACATGAGTAGTGATTACTGTGCATAATAAATGTGCTTTGATTTAAATCTTACTAAGCGGTGTATTGAATTATTGATCATTACTCGGACTTGAACCACGTGGCGGTCGATCAGAAAGATACCTGGCGACTCAAGCGCAAAGGTGATAAAACAGAGCAATTAAACTAAGGCAAAAGTTAGCAACAAGTTTAACTTGTAGTGTTTTATGTTGCATGTCGAAGTAATCCTTGTGTGTAAATAAACTATCTTTGAACTTGAACTGACTAACTGGCTGTGTGGTCCTTTGATCGATATCCGGTAAAGCCTTGTGGTGGTATCATTTGATACCTGGCGACTCTGAAAAGCAATATTATCACTAATAAATGCCATATCTAGTTAACTTGGCAACAGTACTTATCTTCATTTCATACAGTGAGGAGCTCTGCTCGTTAGTGCAGAAAGAGATCAGGGCGCCATTTTCAAAAGGCACACCAATCTTGCGATCCCCCAATCTGACCCTCAGACCACCCCAAAGGCCCAACTCACCTGTCGGGGGGGGGGGGGGGGTGATTCCTTGAACCTCCCGCACTCCACCCCATAAGGGCAGGGCACCCCAAGGCCCAACCCCCATCAGAGGCAAAATGCCACCTTGGCACTGCCAGCCTAGCACCCCAGCAGTGCCCCTGCCAGCCTGGCAATGCCACCTGGGCACCCTGGCAGTGTCAGCCTGGCTTGGGAACTGCCAGGGTGCCAGGTTGGCACTGCCAAAGTGTCAAGATGGCATTTTTTGCACACGCGCGATTGAGCCAGTGGTGTCCTGAGTGGGTGTTGGGGGTTGCGGAGGGGCGGTTTCTTCGGAGATCACGGTGCCATTTAAAAATGATGTCCCAATTTCTCGCTACACTGCGGAGTTCCAGTGGGCAGAGCTCCTCAGTATACAAAACAGGGCTGTGTGTGCACTCCTCACTGAGGCCACTTATAAAACACGTGTTGCATTGTATAGTCATGTGTTTCTCGGCGCTGTGAGTGCCAGGAAACACTGGGCTAAATGCATTCACTGTGGTACCTTGTTCCCAATTAGTTGCGCCCAAAATGTTGAGTTTACCAGTATCAATCATGAATGTAGACTTAATTTTTAATGTTAACATTTATGTCGAGAGGGCTAGAATACAAGAGCAGGGATGCACTTCTGAGGCTTTATAAGGCCCTGGTCAGGCCCCGTTTGGAGTATTGCGAGCAGTTTTGGGCCCAGTATCTAAAAAAGAATGTGCTGGCCTTGGTGAGGTTCCAGAGGAGGGTCACAAGAATGATCCTTGGAATGAAGAACTTGTCATACGAGGAGCAGTTGAGGACTCTGGGTCTGCGCTCATTGGAGCTCAGAAGGATGAGGGGGTATCTTAATGGAACTTACAGGATACTGAGAGGCCTAAATTGAGTGGGGATGGAGAGGATGTTTCCACTATGAACCTGTGGAACTTTTTGCTGCAAAAGACTCTGGAGGCCAAGTCACTGAGTGTCTTCAAGGCAGAGATTGATAAGCTTTTAATTAATAAGGGGATCAGGGGTTATGGGGATGAGAAACATACTTATCTTCATTTCATACATGAGTGAATGGCGGAGCAGACCCAATGTGCCGAATGGCCTAATTCTGCTCCTATGTCTTATGGTCTTAATTATAGCCTGGTGTGAAACATCTAATATATTACCTCAGTTATGAATTTCCTCAATGTCAATTTCAACCAATAGTTGGTATTACCTTCCTACTAACTAAATAATTTCATAGGGGCAGTGGCACAGTGGTTAGTACTGCTGCCTCACGACACCGAGGACCCGGGTTTGATCCCGGCCCCGAGTCCATGTGGACTTTGCAATTCTCCGTGTCTGCCAGGGTCTCACCCCCACAACCCAAAAAGATGTGCAGGGTAGATGGATTGGCCATACTAATTTTCCCCTTAATCGGAAAAAAAAATGTATATATTTTTTTTAAACTATATACTTTCATGTAAAAATGTGCATTTCAAAAAGAAAGTTGTGTCTCATGTATATTTACATAAATGGAACATTCTTAAAGGCTGTAAAAACATCTTCAGATTTCGATATATTACCCACCTTAATTCCAATTTGCAGGCCGTATCAATCTTTATTTTGATCTGTACCATACACGTATTATATCAAATGTTGTGCACCCAAAATGAGTATAACGGAACTTTCCCATAATTCAAACCTACAATGCTTAGACCTCATACAAACCTCATACTTAGACCTATTGAAAATTCATACGATTGTAATTAATGTAAGGAAATTATAATACAAGTTTCTTCCACTTACCAACACTCTTTAGTTTCTCTTCCAGAAGTTTTAATGTTTGCTGAATAGCAGTTCCATCAGCTGGTGCTACATCAGCACAAAGCATCCCAAGTAATCCATCCAGCTGCTGGGACAACTGTGAAAAATCCATTCACAAGATTCAATTTTTCAAGTCGGTGCAAATATATGGCATAAATTGCTCACAATATTCACTAATTTGTATTAAAAAAGAAATACGTTCCACATTTTAAAAACAAATGCTAGAAATAAAACGGATTGTAAAAAGTTAAGAAAATACAAGTGAATTATCCTTTTCAATCTCATCTATATAGCACCTTTAACGGAATAAAACGTCCCAAAGTGTTTCACAGGACCACTTTAAAACAAAACACAAGCCGTATAAAGGAGATATTAGGTCAGTTGACCAAAGGCTTGGGTAGTGAGATAGCTTTTAAGGTGCTTTTTATAGAAGGAAAGAGAGATGAAGAGGTGGTAAAGAAGGAATTATAGAGTTTAGGGCTGTGGCAACTGAAGACACAGCCACCAATAGTACAGCAAATAAAATCAGGGATACTCAAGAAGCCAGAATGAAAGGAGTATAAATATCTTGGAGGAATATTGAGATGGAGGATATTACAGAGGAAGTGGAAGGGCAGCTCAGTGGCACAGTGGTTAGCACTACTGCCTCATGGCACCGAGGTCCCAGGTTCGATACCGGCCCTGGGCCACTGTCCGTGTGGAGTTTGCATATTCTCCATGTTTGCGTGGGTTTCGCCCCCACAACCCAAAGATGTGCAGGGTAGTTGGATTGACCACTCTAAATTGCCTCGTAATTGGGTACTCTAAATTTATTTTTAAAAACATAACAGAGGGGGCATGGGCGGATTTGAAAACAAAGTTGAGAATTTTTAGTTCAAGACAGTGATCGACTGTGGAGCCAAATTAAGTCAGTAAGCACAGGGGTGAAATGTAATATAATAATAATCTTTCCTGTCACAAGTAGGCATACATTAACACTGCAATGAAGTTACTGTGAAAAATGTGACTGAGACTTGGTGTGAATTAGTTGCAGGGTGGATGATCAAATTTCCAAAGTGTAGAATGTGGAAAATCTGCCAGAATTGTGTTGGTGTAATCAATTCTAGAGACAAGAAAGATATAAATGAGTGTTTGAGCAGCAGGTGGGTTGAGTCAAGGATGAAGTAGGGCAATGTTACAGAGGTGAAAAAAGGTGGTTTTGGTGATGACATGAATATGTGGTAGGAAACTCATCTCGGGGTCAATTATGATGCAAAGGTTACAAATGATATGTTTTAGTCTCAGACAATTACCAGGAAGAAGGATGTATTCGATAGCTAGGGAACAGGGTTTGGGGCAGGGACAGAAAACAATGACTTCAGTCTTCTGAATCTTTAACTGGTTTAAATTTCAGCTGCCTCACAGCACCAGGGACCCGGGTTCAATTCCGGCCTTGGGTGACTATGTGGAGTTTGCACTTTCTCCCCGTGTCTGCATGGGCTTCCTCTGGGTGCTCTGGTTTCCTCCCACAGACCAGAGGTGTGCAGGTTGGTGGTTTGGCCAATTTAAATTGTCCCTTAGTGTCTAGGGATGTGCGGGTTAAGTGTGGTTATGGGGTTGCAGGGATAGGGTGGGAGTCTCGTTAGGGTGCTCTTTTAGAGGGTTGGCGCTGACCCGATAGGCCAAATTGCCTCCATCTGCACTGTAGGGATTTAATGCTCACTCATACTAGATGTCTGATGAGCAATCTAGTTAATTCAGTAATAACAAAGGAGTCAAGAGGTGGTGGTGAGGTAGAGCTGGGTGTCCTAATGTTGTGCTTTCAGGTGATGTCGTTCAGGAGCATCGTGTTAATGAGCAATAGGAGGGGGCCAAGAATAATTCATTGCAGGGTATCAGAAGTAGCAGTGCAGAAGAAGGTACAGAAACAACTGAAAGTGATACTGCAAGGGAGAGAAGAAGAAGAAGAGAGAAACTAGGGAATTAAGTGAGCTCAAGGTTAGGGCAGGATGTGGTTTGGCCTGAAAGCTAGTTGGAGGGAAGTATGTGACAGAGGCAGCTACTAGATTGTCTCAATCTTAGTGATAAAGAAATCCATTAACTCCTGGCACTTACTGTTGGAAGTGAGGGTGGAGGAAACAGGAGAGAGAGGTTTAAGAGGACAGCTTGCAGTACTTAAAAGAAAATGGGCTTATCCTTGCACTCCAGGATGATCTGGAATAGTGTGCAGTTTTAGCCAATGATAGCAGTACCCAATTGTACTTCATGTGGTTCAGCCAGATTGCCAGTGATATCCCTTGAACAAATGGAGAGGAGGGGCCATAGAAGAGGAATGACCCAGATGAGAGTAATGGTTTTTTTGAGGATTAGGTAAACTGAAAGTGTGCTTGAAGCAAAGCAGTAGCTGCAACACAAGTGTGGTGAACAGAGGTTCAGATTCCACAGTTGGGATTTTGAAAATGCAATTCTTTTTTATAAATTTAGTGTACCCAATAAATGTTTTCCAATTAAGGGGGCAATTTAGCATGGCCAATTCACAGCCTGCATATCTTTGGGATGTGGGGGCGAAACCCATGCAAGCACGGGGAGAATGTGCAAACTCCACACGGACAGTGACCCAGAGCTGGGATCGAACCTGGGACCTTGGCGCCGTGAGGCAGCAGTGCTATTCGCTGCGCCACCGTGCTGTCCTCTTGAAAGTGCAATTGTAAGTGAATTGCAAATAGTCAAACAGACGGTTGCCCTCAGCTCCAATAATTTTATAACTAAGAAATGTGAGTGCTCAAAGAAATGTTTTTTAAAAACACCGCTGTGATACTTCCAAGTTGCTCAATTATCCTGGAGATTAATATTTAATTTCTGGAGACTCCATCACAACCCTGGAGGTTTGACAACCTTAACCAGCGCTGCGAAACCAATTGACAGTGAAATCACTAATATCACAAGAATCTAATTGCAAAACAATGCCTTGTGGTCACCTGCAATAATAAAAGTAGATGCCTCACAACTAGACAGTGACTATCTCTAACCTACCTTCCCCAAATATTGTGTGTGTTGCAGTGGCTGTTATTATGAGGGAGTAATTAGAGGAAGGAAATTGACGTGATGTATTTATTTTGCAGCTGTATTTTCTCTTTGCTCCATCTTTGACAAGTACACTTCTACTAAAAGTAAAACTCACCAACAGTATCTTTCATTTTGTTGCTTGGTAGCACCACATTCTCATTATATGGTTGCCAGTTAATAGCTTTTTGTCCAATTGTACTTATTAGACAACACAACAGTGAGTTGAATTAATCACATTTCTTGCCACGATAAATTAAAAGTAGATCATCAATCAATTACTTAAATGATATCAATTCCCAAAATGTTTAAAATAGTTTTATTAACAAGTAACTTACATCCTGAGCAATACCATGAAATTCAAGAGCTGTCTGCAACACATTCTGCCTGAACTCTAGTTGGCTGGCCTGTCGATAGCAAACATCACTTAGCTGTTGTTGCAGGGCCTTTAGTTCAAGCAAATCTTCCTCATCCCCTGCGTTCAACAGTGCTGCAATCTGCTGATTAAGCTCCACGTATACAGCAAACCACTCCTGCAGATGAATTGAGAAATAAAGTACAGTAAGAGACAAAAGAGATTCTACACTCAGAAATGCTCTTTTGCTGAATCACCGAGGCAGGATCCACCATGAAGACGTATGCAAAGTAACTGATCCGTTCGTCTGCCGTTTCTTTGTTTCCTATTATTATTTCTCCAGCCACGTTTCCCAGTGGTTCAATATCTATTTTTGCCTCTCTCTTACCTTTCATATATTGAAAAAAACTCTTCCTATCTTCTTTTATATTACTAGCTAGCTTGTACTCATATTTCATCTCCTCTCCCCTTATTGCTTTTTTAGGTGTCCTCTGCTCGCTTTTAAAGGCTTCTCAATCCTCTGGCTTCTCACTAATCCTTGCCACTTTGAATGCTTTTTCTTTTACTTTTATGCTGTCCTTGACTTCTCTCATCAATCATGGATGCCTTGTCCTCCCCTTAGCATGTTTCCTCCTTCTTGGGATGAATTTCTGCTGTTCCTCCCGAATAATCCCCAAAACCCCTGCCATTGCTGTTCCGCTGTCTTCCCTACTAGGCTCCTTTTCCAATCAACTCTGGCCAGCTAGATGTCATGAACAAGTGCCCTTGAGAGGGGACATTCCCAAGCTCTAAGGGGCAACAGGATACAAACTACCGCACCAGACCTAGCCGAGCCCAGCACATTCTGACACACAGGAATCAGTACCCCCAGGACATTAAGCACATCACAAAACCTTCCAGCCAATCCTGCACACCTCACCAACCACACACAGGGCAGTGCACTACCCTTCCACCCATTTACACAAAATAATATTACCCAGACCCAGCTGGGGAGACCCCATCACCGAAGATAAGAAGAATCGTCAAGGCATCCCCCCCCCTACACCCGTACAATAAAGGGAACCTTCCTTGACCACGAGACCAGACCATGATTTATATCAGCCCATTGCTCAGCCAGATGAAAAGAGGAAGGAAAATCTCTAAGGGAAGAATCCTCGAGTTGACCATGGAATATTAACCACAGCCCGGCACTTCACGCCACCACAAGAATATTAAGGGAAATGACAGCGCTGCCTCAACAGAGATACAAACACTGCTTCCCACATGGAAAACCCAACCAGAATGAGAAGGACACTCAAGAAACAACCATACAAGACCACTTCAAGGCGGGCACCTCTCTCCGGCATCAAACTTGTACCCACACGAGGGAAGGGTTCCAACAATGTAGAGGCATGGCAAACAGTCTCTCGCTTCAACAAATCAGTCAAGGGTTGACCAAACCGACCTCAGCATACACCGCCACTCGATTCCTCCTATTCAAATAGCAGCAAAGAAAAAAGAACCAAAGAAAAAACTCTCCAGCCTCCTGGAAACGTAAAAAGGAACCCAGCCCTCCCCGGGAGTGATAATCTGCCTGGCTATCGAAGGAGACGAGCACGGATTCTTAAATTCAAAATAACAAAAAACAAAATAAAGACCCAATACGGTTAGCTCTAACTGGGGGGCTATCCTCAATTTCAGTGAGGACTTAACTGATCCAAAACCCAACACCAATCAACCACTCATCGCCCTGCCGTGGCTGCACTCATTTTCATCATAAATGGGCTAAGGGGTGTCCAAAAGGCGCTCCCTTCCCATAACAAAAAGGATTACAGCACATAATTTTTTTTAAAAGAGGAAAATTGTGCATCGACCACATTTCATGTAATATGGCTTTTGCTAGAACAGATAACAGGCAACTCTTGTCCTCGTGCTCACACCTCGCATGCCCTTGCAGGAGAAAAGACAACAACAAGCAACCAACAACATAATCATAAGGAAGTAACGTCCGGGATAATTGAAGAACACCATCTATGTTGCTTGAAAAGGTCAAAGCCATGATCGGATCATCGAACACTCTTCAGGATCTCTCAAGGATACCAACAAATGGAATGCCTTCATTTCCACCATGCTGCCGCTGCTTGAAACCCACATAGTTCACAGCCTAAGCCTCGGCTGGGGGATAACTCAGCATGATCGGCCACCTCTAACCCCTCACAACGAGCATCAAGAGCAGGATAATATAGGGCCTGTGGTCAGGGGCCCAACCGACCCCAGGCCTCAAAGAACAGGTACACTGTGCTCCGTCGATATGCCTATCCTCCAAATCAAGATCACTAAAGTATGGCAGCCAATTTTCAAACTCAATAATGAACTCGCCTCCCACTTCTCGACAGGGTCCGGGCTCACAGACACTCCTTTTCCAGTCCCTACTTCCTGAACCCGTCAGGATAGATGACACACAATGCGGCAGAATTTAAACTAATCAAAGGTGGGCCCTTACCATGGAAAATGCTCAACTGAATACAAGGATTCGTTCCTGCACCGCCACCATTCTCCCAAGGATACCTCGCAGTTCCTCAAAGTGAGCTCCAAAGACCTGCACCGTAGAGCCGAGATTCTCATCTAAAACAACATTCTCAATGACAGCCATCATCTTGATGCACACAGCACCACCAATGCAAGCTGGGCCCCATTCCAGCCAACTCCAACTGCCATGGTCAAACGAGGAATCTCTATCATTTAACTCAGCTTCTCATCGCAAAACACCTAAATGGATCATCCTGGGCAAAACATCCCAAAGTAGGAAGGAACTTAAACGTGGAATTAGAGGGCTAATAGGGGCAATGCCTTTAGCAAAAATGGTAAAGGACAATCCCAAGGCTTTTTATTGCATATATTAGGAGCAAGAGGATAGCAAGAGAAAGAGTAGGCCTACTCAAGGACAATGGAGGGAAGTTATGTGTTGAACCACAGGAAGTGGGTGAAATCCTTAATGAGTACTGTTATGGGTCAGGGTTTAGAGAACCCCAAAGTGTATCATGGAGTTCACCTGACCCACAACTTTTAATAGATTGTGGTATGGGGAGCACACAGCCCACTCTACAGATGTGGTACAGCAGAAATTAAAAACATTTCTTAAAGCAAAACAATGTTTATTCTATGAACTCAAGTTAACCTTTTTAAAACAAACAAAACCAAAAAGACATACACACCCAAGCTTTTCTCAAAGTGAACCTAAAAAGCTGAACCAGAGCTCAGCTCCACCCACACTCTGACATCACTGCAGTAACATGAGCAGCCAACCATTTCTTAAAGCGACATTCTCATGACACCGCCCCTCAAGAAAAAGAAAAAAAATCCATCAACTTCAAGATGGTTTCATTTTTCACCATCCTTTAAGAAATGCACACAGTAAATATACTTTATCGTTGCAAAGAACAACACACGCAAACAGGTATAATAATAGTCCATTTCTTTCCCGTTCTTCTTCCTCCAACTGAAATCTTTCTCGATTGACAGTCTCTTTGAACAAGAAGGTCTCTGCACGATCTGTCCATTTCTCTATGCCTCGGCTTTTCTCTTTAAAGTCAGATACTTTAGTTCAAACGGATCACAGAGTCCCTTGCAATTCTCCAACACAGGAGCATTGGTTATCACAGCTTTCAGGCTTTCAAATGCCTGTTGAAAGTTCGCTGTCCATTGAAATTTTCGATGTTGCTTCAGCAAGTCCATCAGTGGAGCAATCACGCTACAAAACCTTTGCACAAATGATCGATCAAATCCACTCATGCCAAGATATCGCATTATTTCCCTTTGCCTTGAGGGTATCGAAACTCCTCAAGGAAAGTGATTTAGGCTTTTCCGAATTCACTTTTGGCTAGGTTTATCACCAAACCCGCCTCCTGAAGTCGATCGAATAACTCCATCAGATGTTTCAAATGTTCTGTCCATGTCTGGCTGAAAATTACCAGATCGTCGATGTATACTGCACAATCGGTTAATCCTGAAACGACTGTGTTAGTTAACCGTTGAAATGTGGCTGGGGTGTTTTTCATGCCAAATGGCATAACTTTGAATTGGTATATACCATCTGGAGTCACAAAAGCTGAAATCTCCTTTGCCATTTCGGATAAAGGTACCTGCCAGTAACCTTTAAGTAAATCCAGTTTAGAAATAACAGCCGATTGTCCCATTTTCTCAATGCAATCCTCCAAACGTGGGATAGGATAAGAGTCCGTTCTTGTAACTGCATTAACCTTTCTATAGTCCACACACAACCATTGGGTACCGTCTGGTTTAGGTACCATCACTATGGGTGAGCTCCATTGGCTGCAACCCACTTCAATTATGCCATTTTTAAGCATACTCTCAATCTCTTTGTTACCCTGTGCCAATTTTAAAGGGTTAAGTCTATATGGATGTTGTTTGATTGGAACAGCATTTCCCACATCTACATCATGTATAGCCATTTTAGTACTTCCCAATTTATCTCCACAAACTTGCCCATGTGATATCAATAACTCTTTCAGGTCAGTTCGTTTTTCCTCTGGAAGATAACTCAACAATTTATCCCAAGTTTTAAGAACATCCTCATTTTCCAATTTAATTTGAGGTATGTCAAATTCACAGTCATCTCGATTTGGTTCGTCACTTTGAGTTAAAATCATTAAAACCTCTTCCTTTTTCTCTCCTTCCCTTTCAAAGTACCTTTTAAGCATATTCACATGACACACTCGGTGATTCTTCCTTCTATCTGGTGTTTTTAATCACATAATACACCTCACTTAATTTCCTTCAATCTGATAAGGTCGACAAAACTTTGCTTTTAAAGGTTCACCTACCACTGGTAATAACACTAAAACTTTATCCCCACAGGCAAAACGACGAACTTTGGATTTCTTGTCCGCGACCCGTTTCATCACATTTTGTGCAACTTTTAAATGTTGTCTAGCCAATTCACCTGCTCTATTTAATCGTTCCCTAAAATTTGACACGTAATCCAATAATGTAATTTCCGATTTCTCACCCACCAATTTTTCCTTAATCAATTTAAGTGGTCCTCTTACCTCATGACCAAAACTTAGTTCAAAAAGACTAAATTTGGTTGACTCATTATGTGCATCCCTAATTGCAAACAGTATGAATGGAATTCCTTTCTCCCAATCCTCTGGATAATCTTGACAATAAGCCCTCAACATTGTCTTTAATGTCTGATGCCACCTTTCTAACGCTCCCTGCGATTCTGGATGGTACGCAGTTGATTTAAATTGTGTCATTTCTAAGCTATCCATGACTTCTTTGAATAACTTTGAGGTAAAATTTGATCCTTGATCCGATTGTATTTGTGTGTGTAGTCCATATCTAGTAAAGAATTTAAGTAACTCCTCCACAATCTTTTTAGCTGTAATATTACGTACTGGAATGGCCTCTGGAAACCTAGTAGACACATCCATTATCGTCAAAAGATATTGATTCCCACTTTTTGTTTTAGGAAGCGGTCCGACGCAATCAATTAGGACCCTTGTAAAAGGTTCCTCAAATGCTGGAATGGGTATTAAGGGCGCTGGTTTTATCACTGCTTGAGGTTTCCCTATCACTTGACATGTGTGACATGATTGACAAAATTTAACTCCATCTTTATGTAGTTCAGGCCAATAAAAATGTTTTTGTATTTTAGCTCGAGTTTTCCTGATCCCCAAATGACCTCCCACAGGTACCTCATGTGCAACTCACAACACTTCCTTTCTATACCCTACTGGCAATACTACTTGATGAACTTCTGCCCACTTTTCATCCACCTGCATATGCAAAGGTCTCCATTTTCTCATCAAGACATCACTTTTACAGTAATAACACTCTGGTATACACTCAGATTCCTCTTCCGTGTATGCTTTCTGATACATCCATTCTATTTTTATATCTTTCTGTTGTAACTCCGCCAATTTTCCTGAACTAAAAATATCCGCCTCATTCTCCACCTGTTCTTGTTCTTTTTCAACCATCTGATCAAAAATCATTTCTGATAATTGCACCTCAACTTCTCTCTTTGATTTCTCCCCTTGTCTTAACCTGTGACTATGCAACCTTGTTATTACACAATCCGGAAAAATCCCAGGATATTCGTCCTTCAACACTTCAGTTGTCTGATTTTCCACTGGCTTATCAACCACTGTAGGCATCACTCCCACCTGCGATCCAGCTATATCATTACCCAAGAAAAACTGTATTCCTGGACATCACTAGTTTCTCTATTACTCCTACTGCCACTTCACCACTCTTCACTGGACTTTCCAACCTTACCTTATATAATTGAACACTACTCCTCTCACCCTGAATTCCACATATTACCACCTTTTCTGGCAACATTCTTCCCAAACTACATAACTCCTCATCTCTTACCATTAAAGATTGACTAGCTCCCGTATCTCTTAAAATTGTGACTTCTTTACATGCTCCTCCTGATACACATGAGTAAACTTTACCCACACAAGTAAATTCTTTAAAGAGATCTGGCACCTTCTTATCAATCACCTCTTGATCAAGCTGTACAATCTTTTGCATCTCATTCGCTTCACTTGGGCTTTCCTTTACCACTTTAACAAAGCCCACTGTCTTATCCTGTTTTACCACATCAGCCTTCCCAGTGCTTTTCTTCAACCACCAACACTGTGGCTTTACATGGCCTAGTTTATTACAGTGAAAACATTTGAAACTTTTCATTTCTTTTCCACCCTCCTGGATTTAAAAAAAGAAATCTGAGGTACACTCTCCTTATTATCTCCCATCAGATCACCTTTACCTTTAACCACTTGAGTATTTCTCATATCCCCAGTTTCTATCCCTCACAGGCTGAAACTGATGTCTGAAAGCAAGCTTTGATTTATGAACGAATTCATAATCATCAGCCATTTCTGCTGGTAATCTCACAGTTTTAACCCTCTGTTCTTCCACGAGTTCTCACTACATCAGGAATTGAATTTTTAAACTCCTCCAAAAGTATAATTTCTCTGTGAGCTTCATACGTTTGGTCTATTTTCAAAGCCCTTATCCACCTATCAAAATTACTCTGTTTGAGCCTTTCAAACTCCACGTATGTTTGACCAAATTCTTTCCTTAAATTTCTAAACCTTTGTCTGTAAGCTTCAGGCACTAATTCATATGCACCTCAGATGGATTTTTTCACCTCCTCATACGTCCGATACCTCCTCCGGTAGTGATGCAAACACTTCACTAGCCCTACCCACCAGCTTTGTTTGAATTAGTAATACCCACATGTCCTGTGGCCATTTACCTTCTCAAATGAAATGAAAAAGGCTTCTACCTCCTTCTCGTCAAACCTTGGCAATGCTTGGACATATTTAAGTAGATCCCCATCACGCCTTTGATTATGACGCTCTTTCTCACTATCCTCATCACTGTCATCCAACTGTACGTTTCTCTTTATGTCTGCCAATTTTAACTGACTGTCATGTTTCATGGCCATTTTCTGAAGTTCAAACTCTCGCTCTTTATCTTTTTACCCCGATCTGTATCTCCCTTTCTTTTTCTTTTTGTTCTGCTGGGGCTATTCTTTATTTTCTCCTTTCTTCTCTCTCCTTTTCTTTTTCCTCTCTCTCTCTTTCTCTTTCTTTTCCCTCTTTCGTATTCAAGCTGCTTTAATTCTTTCTCATGTTCCATTTGTTTAATTTGCAACTGAATTTTTGCCATTTCCAATGAGTCAAACTGTATCTCAGGCAACTTTAAATGCACAGCCACCGCCATAATTACCTCATCTTTTCGCATTTTATCAGGTAATGTTAACTGCAATGCTTTTGCCAAATCTAACAGTCTGCTTTTAGTCTCTGTCCGTAAGGTACTGCGTGTGACCGTCTCCACCCCCAAAAACTTCTGAGCTTCTGAAAGAGCCCTTGTCCACAACACACTCCCCACTTAAACTAAAATACCACACCTGAAAAGCAACCACAATATGCTCATCCCTCACGGTCTTTAAGTTCACTAAGCCAATCCCATAGACTTTAATCCCGGACGAGCATCCAATTTTTATGGGTCAGGGTTTAGAGAACCCCAAAATGTATCATGGAGTTCACCTGACCCACAACTTTTACTAGATTGTGGTATGGGGAGCACACGGCCCACTCTACAGGTGTGGTACAGCAGAAATGAAAAGTATTTCTTAAAGCAAAACAATGTTTATTCTATGAACTCAAGTTAACCTTTTCAAAACAGTGAATATTTTAGCAACCAGTAAATCAAATAAACCCCCAAAAGAATACAACACTACGTAATCTGTAAGCTGTCCTTTTAACACCCAGAAGACTTAACAAATCTATAAAAAGCACATCAGGGTTTACATTCAATACTGAAAACATTTATAATTCTGAATTCACCAAATGATTAAGAAATAGTCCTTCATGGCAAAGGGCTCAGCATTACAGCTGCTTTTTCTGACTTTAGCTGCAACACACTGAAAAACGAAACCAAAAAGAGACACACACACAAACTTTTCTCAAAGTGAAACTAAAAAGCAGAACATGAGTTCAGCTCCACCCACACTCTGACATCACTTGTAGCCACCTAAAATGGCTGATTCCCGATTAATTTGGCCAAACCCCAATGTAAAATGGCGAACTGAAAAGGCTGATGGGAAAATCAGCCAACAGGGCACAAACGGACAACTGCAGACAGAACAGTGTATTCGGCTCAGGGGAAGTCGGCCCAGACCGATACCTGCAACCATTAGCAGCACATCAACCCAGCCATTTGCAGTTTAATCGGCTATCCCCGGGAACAATTGCAACAAATTAGCAATTGAAAGCCGATCCAAACCTCTCGGCGCCAGCAGTGGCCGAGACAAAGAAAGGTGAACGACCACCCCCCGATCAAGGAATCGCCCCATATGGATAATCCAGTAAATTATAGGCTGGTGAGCACGACATCGGTAGTGGGGTAGCTTTTGGAAAATATATATGCACATTAGGAGGAAAATGGACTAGTTAGTGATAGGCAGCATGGTTTTGCATGGTGTTGGTTATGTCCCACCAACTTGATTGGTTTTGCGAAGAAGTGACAAAGAAAATTGATGAGGGAAGGGCTGTGGATGTAGTTTATATGGATTTTAGTAAGGTGTTTGACAAGGTCCCACATGGCAGTCTGGTACAAAAATTAAAATCACATGGGATTCGAGGTGGGCTGGCTAGATGGATACAGAACTGGCTTGGTTATAGAAGACAGAGTAGTGGTGGAAGAGTGTTTTTCAGAATGGAGATCTGTAGCTAGTGGTACATAGGTAACATGGAAAATAGGAGCAGGAGGAGGCCTTTTGGCCCTTCGAACCTGCTCCACCATTCATCACGATCATGGCTGATCATGCAACTCAATAGCCTAATCCTGCTTTCTCCCCAAAACCTTTGATCCCGTTCTCCCCAAGTGTTATATCAAGAACCTCTTGAATATATTCAATGTTTTAGCATCAACTACTTCCTGTGGTAATGAATTCCACAGGTTCACCATTCTTTGGGTGAAGAAATGTCTCCTCATGTCTGTCCTAAATGGTTCACCCTGAATCCTCAAACTGTGAACCCTGGTTCTGGACACACCCATCATTGGTAACACCTTCCTTGGATCTACCCGGTCTAGTCCCGTTAAAATTTCATAAGTCTCTATGAGATTCCCACCTCATTCTTCTGAACTCTAGCAAGAGCAATCCCAACCTAGTCAATCTCTCCTCATATGACAGTCCCACCATCCCTGGATCCAGTCTGGTAAATTTTCGCTGCACTCCTCGAGAGCAAGAATATACTTCCTCAAAGAAGGAGACCAGAACTGCACACAATACTCCAGGTGTGGCCCCACCAAGACCCTGTATAATTGCAGCAACACATCCCTGCTTCTATACTCAAAACCTCTCGCAATGAAGGTCAAAATACCATTATCCTTCTTTACCGCTTGCTGCACCTGCATGCTTACCTTCAGCGACTGTGCACAAGGGCACCCAGGTCCCGCTGCACACACCCCTCTCCCAATTTACAACTATTCAGGTAGTAATCTGCCTTCCTGTTTATGCTTCCAAAGTGAATAACCCCACACTTATCCAAATTATACTGCATCTGCCATTGATTTGCCCACTCGCCCAACCTGTCCAGATTATGCTGGCGGGCCCCTGCATCCTCGTCACAATTCACCCTCCCACCTAACTTGGTATCATCTGCAAACTTTGAGATGTTACATTTTGTTTCCTCATCCAAATCATTAATATATATTGTGAATAGCTGGGGTCCCAGGACCGAACCCTGTGGTACCCCACTAGTTACTGACTGCCAATTTGAAAAGGACCCATTAATCCCGTGGTGTTCTGTAGTGATCAATGCTGGGACCTCTGTTGTTTGTAGTATATATAAATGATCTGGAGGAAAATGTGGGTGGTCTGATTTGTAAGTCTTTGGATAACACCAAGATTGGCGGGGTTGCTGATAGTGCGAGGATTGTCAGAGGATACAACAGGAGATAGATTGGAGACTTGGGCACAGAAATTGCAGATGGGAGTTTAATCCAAACAAATGTGAGGTGACGCATTTTGGAGGATCAAATCTAGGTATGAATTATAATGTAAATGGCAGAACCCTTAGGAACATTAACATACAGAGGGATCTGGGCATGCAGATCCACAGTTCCCTTAAAATGGCAACACAGGTAGCAGGGAAGGCATATGGCAAACTTGCCTTCATCAGCCGGAGCACTGAGTACAGAAGTTGGGAAATCATGTTGCAGCTTTATAAAACCTTGGTTAGGCCGCATTTGGAGTATTGCATGCGTTCTGGTCACCAAATTATCAGAAGGACGTGGAATCTTTGGATAGAGTGCAAAGAAGGCGCCCCAGGATGTTGCCTGGTCTCGAGGGGTTGGCTAGGAGAGGTTGAGTAAACTAGGATTGTTTTCACTGGAAAGACGGAGGATGAGGGGAGATCTAATAGAGGTCTACAAAATTATGAGAGCATAGACAGGATGGATAGTCAGAAGCTTTTTCCAAGGGTGAAAGTACCAATTGCAAGGGGGCGCAGTTTCGAGGTGAGAGGGAGAAAGTTTAAGGAAGATGTGCAGGTTAAGTTTTTCCACGCACAGAGTGGTGGGTGCCTGGAACGTGCTGCCAGAGGAGGTTGTGGAAGCAGGCACATGAGCAACATTTAAGAGGTTGGGAGAGAGTATGGACGAGGGGTTCAAGTACGAGGTGCTCCAGAGGGTGAACGTCTCCACCTCGTGTGCGAGGTTGGGGCTGATACAGCTGAAGGTGGTATATACAGCACATCTCACAAGGACGAGGATGAGCCGGCTCTTTGAGGGGGTAGATGTGTATGAACGTTGCCGGGGGGGGGGGGGGGGGGGGGGGGGGTGGAGGAGGTCAAATTTGAACTGAGCTCATGGGTGATATTCATTATGCACTTTTGAGAATTGGATTACATTCAACATTAGGGGGGCGGGGGGGGGGGGGGGCTGTATGTGTTAATGGTGACTATGGGTGATTCCTGATTCCTTTTTGTCATTTGTTTATGTTAACATGCGGGCTAATGTTTGGGGATTTGGTGGGAGGATGGGATCATTGTTATTGACATGGGGATTGACATTGCATTCGTTACTGATTATTGTTTATTGTTGGGTGTAAATTTGGGAGAAAATGTGAAAAAGGGGAATAAAAATATTTTTTAAAAAAACAACATTTAAGAGGCATCTTAAAAGAGGTACATGAATAAGGAGGAAATAGAGGGATACGGACCGAGTAAGGGCAGAAGATTTTTTTTTTTAAGGTAGGGTATCATGATCGGCACAGGCTTGGAGGGCCTAAGGGCCTGTTTCTGTGCTGTACTTTTCTTAGTTCAAAAATAAAGACAATTATGAGATGTGCACTAGGATAAAATAAGAATTAAAAAACAAGCAGTGGCAGAGTTTGCAAAAAGGCAGCCGTTCCCGCACTCACATCATGTAACCCTCGAGAGTTTGGAGTTTATTCTGAAGTGCTAAATAAAGGGCAACCGTTAAGCTAGTTTCTAAGGGTTTGGAAGAGTGGTTGGGTGGTACAGATATTATAGTAAACTCTCACATAGGTGGAAAAGTAATTTTGAAAATCCTTCTAGCACTTTTAGTCATATGAAGTGTAGGTCAAATTACATTTGACAAATTACAAATGACAAAGCCATTTTTATGCACGGCAATACTTTTTAGAAAGATGTGCTCTGAAATCACCCAAAGAGGCAGCAGGTGCAGAAGAAAAACAATGGAAACTGAACAAATGCGTCTATGGCCCAAATGATGCCTTCAGGGCGTTGTATTTTTTACTGCGAGCTGTTTTTTTGGTCATAGGTTACGTTCAACTACAAACAGATTCCGCAATACTTAATCGGTATTATAAAGCAAAACTTTCAGGTTTAATCTTGACTTCTAAGGGATGGGACTGCGGAATTTGCAAAAGGTGCTATTGACAAGATTGAGGAGAATTTAACATTGGAAGTCAGAATAGTGGAGCCATTAAATATATTGGGTGAGCTATTAAGCAGTAGATTTGGTATAACGTTAAATCAACTATCCTAAATGGAGTGTGTTATTCCCATTTTGGTCAATCGTGTTCGGCCATCACAGAAAAATATTACTCTCTCTAAAGAGATCGAGCACCTATAAAGCTCGACTTGTCAGTTGAATTGGTAGACCACTGAGACTTGTCGAGATACCAGTTTTTATGCACTGACATTAATTACCATGGTGAGATATCCAAAAGTTAGAATGTTTTACGGGCAAACAAAACATAAAAAAATTAAGCGTAGAGAAATGCATACTTCAAGTTCCCATCCTTAGTTGAACCAGAGAATATGAAACTAATAATTTTGAGCAACGACATACTAATTTTCCTGATAGGTATTTTAATGTAGCTGATTTCATACTACCCACATCTTCTGCTCCCCAGATCGTCGGAGTCTGGGCATAGGGCACAGCGGTGACACAGAGGTTAGCACTGCTGCCTCACAGCACCAGGGACCCGGGTCCAGTTTCAGCCTTGGTTCAATGCCTGTGTATAGTTTGTACGGTCTCCCCATGTCTGTTTGGGTTGCTTCCGGATGTTCAAGTCTCCTCCCACAGTCCAAAGGTGTGCAAGTTAGGTGGGTTGGCCACGATAGATTTAATTTGGTGTCCAGAGATGTGCAGGTTTGGTGGGATTATGGGGATCGGGTGGGAGAGTAGGCCTGGGTGGGGTGCTCTTTCAGAGGGTTGGTGCAGACCTCATGGGCCAAAATGGCCTCCTTCTGCACTATAGGGATTATACGGATATGATCCAAGATGTTCATCACGGCCCTGCAGATGTCCCAATGCGCTGACCTCCTTTCCTAGAAGGTTGGACTCAGACAGATAATTCCCCTGCTCCCCAGGACCCTCCTGCAAATGTCTCCAACTCTGAGCAAAAGTCGAAGGCTTCGGCAGTTCTGTGGAACTTACCCAATAGTTACCCAGAAGTGTTGGACAGACAAATCCTAGTCAAAGTCCTGAGCAACTAAAGAACAGATCTCCCAAGCACTCACACTGACCCGACTTCCTGTTGACTCCTCCCCTAATTACCCCCAAATGGAACTCCCAGACCTGACTACCGATCCCAGTTGACCTGCTTGTCACCACACCTGCCTGCCACCCCCCTATCTGCAATGGTACCTATCTACCCATTCACTCATTCATTCACTCACTCATTCACGAACATCCACACTGAACTTTTAAACATACCGTACAGCAGCCAGTAGTGTAAAAAGGGGGCGGGTCCTATCTTATCCCTGACACTCCAGTGCTGCAATGGAGCTCTCAGGTGGACACTGTGCTCCGCACTTCTGGAAATGCCAAGCTCAGAAGACCTGGTCAGAAATGTGGAGCAGCATCCAGGTGTGGGAAAGTTTGAGTGGAGCAGCAATCCGATGATGACTGCCACTTCACAAAGTTCTGGACCAATATCTCTTATGGGTGTAAAGGAGAATTGTTGTCCTTTAGTTTGGGAAGCTAAAAAATAAAAAGGTTGCTTTAGCTGCTTAAACACATTTGTGCAAGCAGTGGAAATGGATTTCTATTCAAAAGCATGTAAAGATTGGCTCCAGTTCTCTCCTTCATCAACTGGCTTTCTGCTCATAAACTCCTTTTTACCCACTCACAGCAACTGCTCCAGCAAATATAAAAACCTTCTGTAGGAAACCCAGGCTGGCTTTGAAGTAGTGCAAGCAGGCTTTAAGTAATGCTCGCCTTGCACAGATTTGGGCTTCCTGCTGAGGAGTGCAGCCACTCAGCAGCACTCTTAGCAATTAACCATTATAACTTAAATTAGCCGAAAACATGAAGCTTGAATGCTGCCTGCACTGTAATGAATGTACATTGTGAGACCATGGCCTGATTACTGGCCTGATCACCCCCCCCCCCCCCTCCCCCCAATTCCTCCCACTCCCCATGCACCAAAATTGTTATTATTCTGAATTCAATTACGAAGCCAAGCAACGTAGCCACTGAGCACTATGAGAAGCAACAGAACATTGTGATGCACCACGTGCACACGAACAAGAAATAAGTTATCAGAATTGAAAATCTGGTCAACATTACCAAATGCTTGACTGAAATCTTTTCCCCCCTTTTGTGAGCAAATGAAAGAACACCGTTCCAGAGCATAATTCTAAAATGAAGGTTCAAGTTCATAGCAAGGAGAGCAATGTGCTTAACATCTCTTTGGCATGGCATAAAGAAGGAAAAGGACACATATCATGAATGCGCTCATGGATTATTGTGAAACATTTTTTGTATCTAGCTGGACGGCTCACATGATTTATTTGCATCCAACTGGCTGGAAATAGCACCATGTAGGATGTTGCCAAGATAATGGCATGCACTGAAGGCAACGCCATGTTAAGAAATATGTTCAATGAATTGACAGATGCTTTTGATCGTCCTGCTGGTGATCCTGTTTTCCTTTTCAGAATTAGTGACAAAGTTAACACTGATTTGTGCAGACATTATGCTCCTGTAAACAGTTGCTTTGCTAATATCATGATATATGGTCTGTCAAACAGCAGGTCACAGCATTAAGCATAAATTCAGCCATATATATGCTAAAACATGCGTAAGAAATAAACCTTTTGAATCACGTAAAGCTATCTTGAACCATGCATTACAAAGGCATCTGACACTGAAGAACTAAAATATGTGAAATCTTTCCTGATTGCTTTGGCAACTGCTTGGTAACTGGGTAGCACAGTGGTTAGCACTGCTGCATCACAGCACCAGGGACCGTGGTTCAATTTTGGACTTGGCTGATTGTGTAGAATTTGCACGTTCTCCCATGTCTGCGTTGGTTTCCTCTGGGTATTGTGGTTTCCCCCCACAGTCCAAAGATGTGCGTGTTAGGTGAATTGGTTTCTAAATTGCCTTTTAGTGTTCAGCGATATGCAGGTTAGGTGGGGTTATGGGGATGGGGCGGGGGAGTGGGTCTGGGTAGAGCACTTTTTTGGAGGTATGGTGCAGAATCGATGGGCCAAATGGCCTCCTTCTGCACTGTAGGCATTCTATGATTAGACATACTATTAAACACACTAACATTTATATTAATATGTTATTGTATTTGGAATGATACCATTTAAAACTCTTGACAGCTGCAATTGAGGAGTAGATTGCTGAAATTCAGTGTGACACTTCGAAGATATGTCAGATCAACAGAAAAATAATAGCGCGCTGAATAATAAAACAATAAATGCAGATTGTACTATTTCATTGGATGACATTTTGCAACATACCTCAGTATTAATTCCATGGTATAAATGTACCCGAGTATGAATCATAGTCACAGAATGAATACAATCATAGAAATAACACAAGGGATTGATGAAGCCAGCACAATAAATGTTGTATGCAAGGACTTTCAAAAGGCATTTGATAAACTATCACCTCACAGACTTAATCAGAAATTAGAAGCATTGGATGTTAAACAGAAGATGGTACTTCGGCATCTAATGGGATAAAGAGGAGGAGATGCAGAGAGCAAAGAACAAAGAACAAAGAAATGTACAGCACAGGAACAGGCCCTTCGGCCCTCCAAGCCCGTGCCGACCATGCTGCCCGACTAAACTACAATCTTCTACACTTCCTGGGTCCGTATCCCTCTATTCCCATCCTATTCATGTATTTGTCAAGATGCCCCTTAAATGTCACTATCATCCCTGCTTCCACCACCTCCTCAGGTAGCGAGTTCCAGGCACCCACTACCCTCTGCGTAAAAAACTTGCCTCGTACATCTACTCTAAACTTTGCCCCTCTCACCTTAAACCTATGCCCCCTAGTAATTGACCCCTCAACCCCAGGGAAAAGCCTCTGACTATCCACCCTGTCTATGCCCCTCATAATTTTGTAGACCTCTATCAGGTCGCCCCTCAACCTCCTTCATTCCAGTGAGAACAAACCGAGTTTATTCAACCGCTCCTCATAGCTAATGCCCTCCATACCAGGCAACTTCTGCACCCTCTCTAAAGCCTCCACATCCTTCTGGTAGTGTGGCGACCAGAATTGAACACTATACTCCAAGTGTGGCCTAACTAAGGTTCTATACAGCTGCAACATGACTTGCCAATTCTTATACTCAATGCCCTGGCCAATGAAGGCAAGCATGCCATATGCCTTCTTGACTACCTTCTCCAGCTGTGTTGCCCCTTTCAGTGACCTGTGGACCTGTACTCCTAGATCTCTTTGACTTTCAATACTCTTGAGGGTTCTACCATTCACTGTATATTCCCTACCTGCATTAGACCTTCCAAAATGCATTATCTCACATTTGCCCGGATTAAACTCCATCTGCCATCTCTCCGCCCAAGTCTCCAAACAATCTAAATCCTGCTGTATCCTCTGACAGTCCTCATCGCTATCCGCAATTCCACCAACCTTTGTGTCGTCTGCAAACTTACTAATCGTTGCAGCAGTGCTCCCTGTAGTTGGGACGAGTCGGTGCAGCAGCGACCCCTGTAGCCGGGAGGAGTCAGTGCTCTCCGTGGCCGGTAGGAGTCGGATCAGCAGTGCAGTCCATGGTCGGGAGGAGTCAGTGCAGTAGTGCTGTTCGTGGTTGAGAGGAGCTGCAAGTGCTCTCCGTAGCAGGGAGGAGTCAGTGCAGCAGTGCGGTCTGTGGCCAGGCGGAGGCGGTGCAGTAGTGCTGTCCGTGGCCAGGAGTCGTCAGTGCAACAGTTATGTCCATGGCCAGGAAGAGTCAGTGTAGTAGTCCTGTTCGTGGCTGGGATGAGTCGGAGCAGCAGTGCTGTCCATATCCTGGAGGAGCCGGAGCAGCAATGCTCTCCGCGGCAAGGAGGAGTCAGTGCAGTAGTGCTCTCCTTGGCCGCGAGGAGCCATAGCATTTACAGTGCAGAAGAAGGCCATTCGGCCCATCGAGTCTGTACTGGCCCTTCGAAAGAGACACTTAAGCCTATACCTGTAACCCCACGTAACCTTTTTGGACACTAAGGGCAATTTAGCATGGCCAATACACCTAACCTGCACATCTTTGGACGTTGGGAGGAAACTGGAGCACCCGGAAGAAACCCACGCAGACATGGGAAGATGATGCAAACTTCACACAGACAGTGACCCAAGCCGGGAATTGAACCTTGTATTGTGAAGGAGCAGTGCTAGCCACTGGGCTACCGTGCTGCCCATTGTCAGTGCAGCAGTACTGTCAGTGGCTGGGAGGAATCAGTGCAGCAGGGTGGTCCATGACCAGTGGAGTCAGTGCAGCAGCACCCCCTCTGGCTGGGTGGAGTCAGTGCAGTAGATCTCTCCCTGGCCAAGAGGAGTCATTGCAGCAGCAACGCCTGAGGCTGGGAGGTGTCAGTGCATTAGTGCTGTCCGTGGGCGAAAGGAGTCGTTGCAGTAGCGCTCGCCGTAGTTGGGACGAGTCGGTGCAGCAGCGACCCATGTAATTGGGAGGAATCAGTGCTCTCCGTGGCCGGTAGGAGTCGGTGCGGCAGTGCTCTCCGTGGCCGGTAGGAGTCGGTGCATCAGCCCTCTCCATGGTCGAGATGGTAGTGATCTGATGTTTTTCTGGTTGAAGAGGAGTATGCAGTGGGGATAATAAGGGATCAGAATTAAGACTATGTTTTTTTTAATATAGAATGATTTGGATTTGGGGAGAGGGAGTAGACAAAACAGGACAACTTAGTAAATAGTGAGCAGCGTAGTTGCAGATTTCAGGATGCCATGGGCAGACTAGTAAAATGCAATTTAATGTGCAAAAGTATGAAGTGCTGCACTTCGGGATGAACAACATGGGAGGCACTTCATCTAAACTGCTATTAGTTTGAGGGGTCGCAAGAACAAAGGGACCTCAGGGTACAAATTCACAAATTATTGAAGGTGGCACGACAAGTTGATAAGATGGTTAAGAAAGGTTATGGGATACTTGACTTTGTGAATGGGTATAGTGGACACAAGGAACCTTTATTGAATCCCCACTGAGGTAAGTTTATCCTTCCTTCAGTAGAGAGACAAAAACTGTGCACAGTACTTCATATCTAGTTTCACCAAAGCCCTATACAATTGCAATAAGACTTCCTTATTCAGGTAATCCAATCCCTTTGTAATATAGGTCAACATACTATTTATCTTCCAATTTGCTTGTTGTACCAGCTTGTTAACATTCCATGTCTTATGCACCAGGCATTCAATTCCTTCTGAACACCAACATTTAATAGTTTCTCACTATTGTGCACCTCAGGCAAAATGTCATTCTTCTGTTCCAAGATTCCATTCTATGAGTAAGCCATTCATTTGAAATAAAACTCATTAATTTAAGCAGACAAACATTTGGTAAATTTTGTACTAGGTCACTTGTTATATTACTAGCCTATAAGACAATAATACATTTGTTGTCTCACAAGTCTCTCTTAATTATATTTTAATTGTATGCAGGTAGTGAGCAATAAACAGACTAAAACTGTGGTTGTTGGGTTAGGTGGTGTTTTCTTGTACGATATAACTCTAAATAAACATAAAACTGTGTCAAGATAGGCTCCAATTCTATCCTTCACTAACTGGCATTCACTAACTGGAGTGGAACAATACATTTCACAAGTATTTGGATAATTAACATCTAATCACTTACTAAAACAATTTGCAGTGATTAGACCATCATAGTTAATTGAACCATTTCCTAATTGAAGACCGTTTCAGTGAACTGCCCAGCAGACACAATGCTGAACATTGGTATGCCATTACATTTTCCAGCATTCTGCAACAATAACCAAACAGATGAAAACGGAATTTCACTATTATAACAATGAAAGCAATCTTCTTTATAATCATTCCAATTAACTGACACAATATAGTAATAATATATAATCTAATTTATGTCTTTTGTTGGGATATATTCTGGGAGGTGCTGACGTAGTGAATTTGTCACTGGATTAATAATCCAGAAACCCAGGCTAATGTTCTGGGGGACAAAGGTTCAAATCCTACCATGGCAGCTGCCAAGTATCCCATAATATTTCTAAACCACATTATCAACTTGACATGCCATCTTCTATGGTTTAAATTCAATTAATATATCTGGAATTAAAAGCTAGTCACAGTAATGGTGACCATGAAACCATCAAATATGGTCATAGAAACCCACCTGGTTCACTAATCCCGTTGAGGGAAATAAATCTGCCGTTTATCCTGAACTGGTCTGGCTATCGGTCTGCTGACTTTTAAATGCTGTCTGATATGGCCTAACAAGCCACTTTGTCGCATCAAATGGTGAAAAAAATCAAAGAGGAATGAAACTGGATGGGCGGTGGACCTCAACCTAGGCACTGGAAATGACAATAGCACACCCAGCCTGTGGATGATGCAAAGTTATTGCTAACATCTGGAGACCTGTGTTAAAATTGGGACAGCTGTCCCACAGGCTAAATCAAGCAACACATTGGCATAGTCATACTCACTGAATCATAGTTAACAATGTCCCAGGGACTGCCACCATCATCATCCCTGAAGGGGGCGGCACAGCGATTTGCAGTTGAGAAGGGGTTGCCCTGGGAATTGTCAATATTGACTCTGGAACCTATGAAGTCTCATAGCATCAAGTCAAGGAAAGCTTCTGCTGATTACCACCTATCGCCACCCCCGAAGCTAATTATTCAGGACTCTTCCATGCTGGACAACAATTGGAAGAAACACTGAGGGTGGCAAGGACATTGAAGTGCCTCACCTAGAGTACATTCTATGACCATCGCCAAGAATCGCTCTTTGGCACCATTACTGACCGAGCCTTGAAGGATATCGCTGTTGAACTGGGAACAGACAAAAGAGAAAAATCTACTTGAGTTCATCATCACCAATCTACCTGTCTCATTCATCTGTCCCATGAGAGTATTGCAAGGGGTGACCACTACACAGTTGTGCAGAAAAGCACCCATCTTCACATTGAGGATACCCTCCATTGTATTTTGCTGTACTACCACCTTACTGGCCAGTTAGTTTAACATCAGTGGTGGGAAAACTTCTAGAAACAATTATTTGGGATAGAATTAGTCGTCACATGGAAAAATGTGGATTGATTAGGAAGAGCCAGCATGGATTTCTAAAGGAGAAATTGTGTTTAACTAACTTGCTGTAGCTTTGACGAGGTAACAGAAAGGGTCGATGAAGGAAATGCTGCTGATATGGTGGACTTTCAGAAGGCATTCGATACAGTGCCACACAACAGACTCATGAGAAAAGTTATAATACATGGAATAAAAGGGATGGTAGCAACGTGGATCGAAAATTGGCTGAATAATAGAGGACAGGGCTGCAGGAAGGTTTGTCGTGGTGCTCCCAGGGGTTAGTATTGGGACCCTTGCTTTTCCTGATACATATCAATGTTCTAGATTTTGGTGTGTTGGGGACAAGTTCAAAGTTTGCGGACAATATAAAACTTGAAAGTATTGTAAACTGTGAAGAGCACAGTGTGGGACTTCAAAAGGACATAAACAAGATGGTGGAGTGGGCAGATAGGTAGCAGGTGAAGTTCAATGCGGATAAATGTGAGCTGATGCATTTTGATAGGCAAAACATGGACTGACAATATAAATTAAAGAATAAAATTCTTAAAGGGGTGCAGGAGCAGAGGGGCCTGGGTGTAAATCTGCATAGATCATTGAAGGTGGAGAGAGCAGTTAATAAAGCAGATAGTATTCTGGACTTTATGATTAGGGGCACAGAGTACAAGAGCAAGGAAGTTATGCAGTATTTTGGGCTTTATGAATTGGGGCACAAAGTACAAGAGAAAGGAAGTTATGCTGAACTTATGCAAGTAGCGAGTTAGACTTCTGCTAGAATCCAGTGGACAGTTTTGGGCGCCACACTATAGGAAGGATATGAACACACTGGAAAGTGTGCAGAAGAGGTTTACAAGAATGGTTCCAGGGATTAGAAACTTTAGTTGTGAGGATGGATCGGAGAGGTTGGGACAGATCTCCTTGGAGAGAAGGCGCCTAAGAGAAGATTTGATAGCGATATTTAAAGTCATGATGGAGCAGGACAGAGTAGATAGGGAGAAACTGTTACCATTTGTAAATTGATCAAGAACAAGAGGACAGTGATTTAATGTGATTTGCAAAAGAAGCAAACGTGATGTGAGAAGAAAAACCTTTTTCATACAAGTGGGTCGGGTCTGGAATGCACTGTCTGGATGTGTGGTTGAGGGAAGTATAATTGAGACATTCAAGAGGGTATTAAATTATTACTTTAATAGAAACAATGTTCAGGGGTGTGGGGCAAAAGTGTGATGAAAATCACACTGACCATGAAGTCAGATAAAATAAAAATCTTTCATAAAAATAAAACTTATGGCCAGGAGTTGATTCTGGTGCACAGCAGGTGTGACACAAGTAAAATCAACATGATACAACTGTCTTTCAGAATCCCGAATACCATTGCGATAGAAACATAACAAATACAATTATGAAAAAAAGAAAAGCAAATTACTGCGGATGCTGGAATCTGGAACCAAAGAGAAAATGCTGGGAAATCTCAGCAGGTCTGGCAGCATCTGTAGGGAGAGAAAAGAGCTAACGTTTCGAGTCCATACGGCCCTTTGTCAAAGAACAATTCCCTCAATGCTTTGACAAAGGGTCATCTGGACTCAAAACGTTAGCTCTTTTCTCTCCCTACAGATGCTGCCAGGTCTGCTGAGATTTTCCAGCATTTTCTCTTTGGTTTCAAATACAATTATGAATTAGACTTAAATGGTTCAACTACCCCAAACAATGAATGTAACAAAGAGAATAAATTGTACTCCAGGATCTTGAATTGATAAACATAACATTTTTTCGAACATCATTCATAAAAGCTTAAATGAGACGCCCACATGGATAACATATGATTTATTCACGGTTTTAGGTGCGAATTAAATGCATAGCTAAAGAGTGAAATTATTAAAAATGTCTTGACTGTGAGAATACAGTCATTGTTTTAGAAAATAAATCAACTATTGAACTCTAGTGTCTTGACTGTGGAAATTTAGGCATTGTTTCAGTGAATGTTTTATATCATGAATTAACTATTGTTTTTCAGTGCATTTCACAATAAGGTATAAACTAATTATTTACAGCAAGGTCTATGGCCAGTGGTGGCGTGAGAAAACTATTTTCATAGATAAGAATTCCCTTAAAAGTATGACCTCATGGTCGAGGTCTCGTTTCTGAATTTCTGCCTTCCTGAATTCTTGATCATCCTATTCATTTATTTTGAAGTGATTTCTTTATGCTTATACGTTTAATGCTTTTCTTTGTCATGTATTTGCCCCTTTTATGTATTGTTTTGATATTTTGTTTCTAAGTTTTGATTCAGTTCTTATGCAAGTGAATAATTAGCAATAAAGTTCTGGAATAGTTACTGCAGATTGGAGGGTAGCTAATGTAGCTCCATTATTTAAAAAGGGAGGTAGAGTGAAAACAGGGAATTATAGGCCAGTATTCCTGACGTCAGTAGTGGGGAAAATTCTAGAATCCATTATCAAAGATTTTATAGCCGAGCACTTCGAAAATAGCGGCAGGATCGGACAGAGTCAGCATGGATATGTGAAGCGGAAATCATGCTCAGCAAATCTACTGGAATTCTTCGAGGATGTTACTAGTAGAGTTGACAAGGGGGAGCCAATGGATGTGGTATATTTGGACTTGCAGAAGGCTTTTGCCAAAGTCCCACATAAAAAGTTATTATGCAAAATTAAAGCGCATGGGATTAGGGATAGTGTATTGAGATGGTTCGAAAACTGGTTGCAGACAGGAAACAAAGTGTAGGAATTAACGGGTCTTTTTCAAACTGGCAGGCAGTGACTAGTAGGGTACCACAAGGATTGGTGCTAGGACCCCAGCTATTCACAATATATATTAATGATTTAGGTGAAGGAACAAAGTGTAATATCTCCAAATTTGAAGATGACACTAAGTTGTGTGGGAGGGTGAGCTGTGAGGACGATGCAGAGATCCTTCAGTGTGATTTGGACACGTTGAGTGAGTGGGCAAATCATAGAATTCACAGTGCAGAAGGAGGCTATTTGGCCCATCGAGTCTGCACCGTACCTTGGAAAGAGCACCCTACTTAAGTCCATGCCTCCACCCTATCCCCATAGCCTGACCTAACCTTTTGGACACTAAGGGGAATTTAGCATGGCCAATCCACCGAATCTGCACATCTTTGGAATATGGGAGGAAACCGGAGCACCCGGAGGAAACCCACACAGACACTGGGAGAAAGTGCAAACTCCACACAGGTAGTCACCCGAGGCTGAAATTGAACCCAGGTCCCTGGAGGTGTGAGGCAGCAGTGCTAACCACTGTGCCACCGTGCAGTGAATGGCAGATGCAGTATCATTTGGAGAAACGGGAGCTTATCCACTTCGGCAGCAAAAACGAGAAGGCAGGCTATTATCTGAATGGCCATAAATCAGGAGAGGAGAATGTCCAACGAGACCTGGGTGTCCTCGTACACCATGTAAGCATGTAGGTACAGCAGGTGGTAAAGAAGGCAGATGGTATGTTGGTCTTCATAGCGAGAGGATTCGAGTATAGGAGCAGGGATGTTTGTTGCAATTATACCGGGCCTTGGTGAGGCCATAGCTGGAATATTGTCTTCTTATCCGAGGAAGGATGTTCTTGCTCTAGAGGGAGTGCTGCGAAGATTTACCAGATTGATTCCTGGGATGGCAGGACGGCAGTATGAGTTGAATCGGTTCGGATTGCATTCACTGGAGTTCAAAAGAATGATAGGGTTCTCACAAAAACTTCTAAAATTCTTGGAGGACTAGATAGGATAGATGCAGGAAGGATGTTCCTGATGGTGGATGTGTCCAGAACCAGAGGTCACAGACTGAGGATAGGGGATAGACCATTTAGGACAGAGATGAGAAGAAATATCTTCACCCAGAGTGTGGTCGGCCTGTGGAATTTGTTACCACAGGAAGTAGTTGAGGCCAAAACATTGCATGTTTTCAAGAAGCAGTTAGGTATAGCACTTAGGGCAAAGGGGATCAAAGGATATGGGGGGAAAGCGGGATTAGAGTTGGATGATCAGCCATGATCATAATGAATGGCGGAGAAGGTCGAAGGGCCAAATGGCCTCCTTCTGCTCCTATTTTCCATGTTTCTATCCCTACCCTCAATGATAGAGAAGCCCAGAAGATTAGTGTAAAAAACAACGCTGAGCATTTTCAAACATCTTCAGCCACAAGGTGATCCATCTTGATCTCCTCCTAAGGTCCCTAGCATCATAGATGCCAGTTTTTGGCCAATTCGATTCACACCATTTGATACCAAGAAACAGCTAGGGCACTGGATACTGCAACACAATGGTACCTGACAACATTGCAGCAGTTGAAATAGACGTATGCTCCAGTACTAGCCGTGATCCTCACCAAGCTGTTCCAGTACAGCTACAACACTGGTACTAATCTGCTAATGTGGAAAATTGCCCTGATATGTCCAGTTCACTAAGAGTCCTTCCTGTTTATTTCCTTTGTTCCCATTTTCTTTTCTTTTCTTATTTTTGGTCCATGGACCCATAATCGGAATGTGCCTTTTAGCAGCGGACTCAAGCTGAAGCAGCATGCTTGGCAGGACATTATGTTTCAGGTTTTGTATTTTGCAGACGAGAGATTCTCCGTAAGTTTTGATATTTAACTATTACAAATAATATAAACTCAAAGTATATAAAAATAACAAAATAGCATACAACTTTAAAAAGGGGACTAAGTTATATTTACATGCCTTGGTTCAATTATCCCTCATTGTCCCTGAAGATCTTAACCTCCTTATGCAACACGACTGATGTTCAAGTACTAGTATAATTGTTGTAAAGCACAATGTAAGTTAAAACGTTAGAAATTTCTTGGAAGCTTTGAATTGAAAAAGAGCAAGTTCCATTCAACTGCATAAAATGGTCAGTTCATGTTCTATGTAAGTTAGTGATGACCCATGAGTTTTGCTCCCAGATCTGGAGGCACTCTTACACTTTATACACTTGTGGGAAGACTTTTACAAATCTTATTCCAGAGTCTTAGCTCATTATTTTATGGAGTTAAACATTTAAATGTACCTGTTAGACTCCAAACCACCTTCTATTCTCCAACTTGTCATACACTGTAAACCAGTCCCTTAATTCAGTGTTTTTCAAACTTTTTTGCCATGGACCCATTTTTGCCACTCAGCTATCCTTCGGGACCAAAGCCGGCCGACCTTAGTGACCCACCATTTTCTCGTACCTTTAATGCGAGAGATGAGCCAGCGTGGTCCTCACGATCTCAATCCAATCAGGTTCACAGGAGGAGAGGGCTAAATGCATATTGGGTAGAGGATTCAGCCGGTTCTTTTGGGCTGTCTCCATCTTTGTGAGGACAGAAAATCTAACCTCGCACATGTAAGTCATTGTGAAGGGAAAAAGCAACAAAATGCTTGTTTTACTCAACTCTGGATACTCCTCGGAGACGCTACTCCAGAATGCTAACAGCCTCATTGACTTGTACCGTGTTCTTAATGTGCTGTCATAGCTGAGGCGCAGAATTTCAGTTTCTTCGTTTGGAGTCGGCTGCAAGTTAATAACTGATTCTGGGGTCTCAAACTCAAAGGGAATTTTCACCCACCTCTTCTCCTCTGGAAAGTAGCGACAAAAACTGTTGATCAGCGCAGCCATATGCGACTGAATGAGGCTTGCCAGTCCATTTAGTTTCCTTACTAATGCTGTTTTCTTCGATGTGTCCTAGCAGTGTGGGGAACATGTAGTAATTTTGGCTTTGCACTCGCTATTGCCAAACTTTCAATGACTTTTGGAAAGCTTTAATTTCTTCACAGTCCCGAAAGCAATCATCATCCTTCCCTTGCAATTTGAGGTTCAGTTAATTTAGAATTAAAAAGGTGTCTGCAAGGTATGACATGTGTAGCATCTAAGTTTCATCAGCAAACAAATCAGTCAGAGGGGACAATTTCTCGAGGAGGAAAGCCTGAATTTGATACCTCAGTTCGTAAACTCTGACTAGCTTGACAGCCAACATACTTGTGTGTGTAAAAATAAATGTGTGTGCTCGGCCCCCATATCGGAAGACAGAGTCTCAAAAAATCTGGTATTGAGTGTGCTGCGTCTAATGAAATTCACAACTTTCACAATTCCTTTCAACACCACTTCAAGATTGGATGGAATTCCTTTTGATGCCAGTGCGTCACGGTGAATAAAAGGATTCCAAACAACGTCCTGACCAGCATCCTCCTTATTCTTTATTATAATTCCGCTGTTTTTTCCCAGTCATGTTGGCTGCTCCATTGCTTGTGCTTCCTCTGCAACGAACCCAGTCGAGCCCGCACCTACCAACCACGTAACTATTCAATGCTTCAAAAATCACTGCGGCAATCGCTTGGGTTGGTAATGTCAGGTAGCACAGCAAATCCTCAACAAATTCATTGTGCCAAACATACCTAATGTAAACTAGCAAGGTTGCACAATCTGAAACATCTGTACTTTCATCCTATTGCATTTTCTCTTTAGCTACATGGTTAGCTACCATGCAAGAGGCTAATTGTACTTTGTCGTTCAATGTAACATTTCTGCTAAAGACTTCAGCTGACGACTTAAGTTCTCGTTGCATCCTTCGAAAAAAATCAAGGCTTGTCCTCGAATTCGCCATGCTTAGTCTTCAAATGCCTTTGAGGTTTTGAGGGTGTTAAACTTTCATTTGCCAGTACTTCCCTGCATATGACACACATGGGCTTTGCATCCTGATTGGCAATGGCACAATCAATAAAGCCATACCTTTAAAAATCCCCTTTGTACTGCTTTGTGCCTGATTTCAGCTTCTTCTTAAAGAAGGGCTGTTCACCAGAGGCCCTGGAGCTAACACCACCACTGCTTTGTCCTGCTATGGATTCTCCTGAGCCACTCTCTCCAGCAGGTTTAGCTGAGAGATCCTGGCCTGTTTGTGTCTCTGGCCCTCTCTTCCTTATTACAAAATTATCCATTTTAATGGAGGAATCGTAATCGCGCCCAGAGCACGTGACGTCAGTGTTCGGGGTGTGTGACCCGCTCTCTGCTGTCGATTCAGGCAGGAAGATTGCATCAAATTTTTAAAAAAGTATTTTCCTGGGTCAGCAAGCTGGGAGAGTCGCTGTTTCTAGCTGGGCTCCGGGCATGCACACTAATTAGCGGGCACGCATGCGCAGCACGCCCGCATTCTGAAAGTCGGTCGCGACCGTCATTTTTAAAGCTGGTTGCAACCGGCATTTTTAAAAGCCTGCAGCTGCAGCCGTTGGGTATTAATCCCAGTGATCGGGAACGCCGCGATGGATGGGTCCATGACCCTCCCGACACCTGCCCGGAGGTCACGACACCCACTTTGAAAATGACTGCCTTAACCTGTTTCCACATTTATATTTTGAAGAACAATACCAGTCTAAAGTGATGCAACATGACATGGGAAGCAAAGTCCAGCACTCGTTCAATTTCCCACTGGCTGAAAATTAAGAAGTTATTGTAATATTGCACTGCAATCAAGCTTTTTGACTTTTATGAGACATTTTATGGACCTCATTAGATGCTCAATGCATCAACATTTGTCAGTATCATAGTGTTCTGGCAGGTTGAGTGGGAATGGGCCAATGGTAACAAAAATTACAATATACAAGTTTAAAATTACTTTATAAGACACAAGATTAACATACATAATTTGTACTTTTCAGTAGAATGCCAATTAGATAATTTAACTTGTTCCAACTTTATTTAACAGCAAAATTGTATCTTGTAGAAAGGAGCACATCTTGCATATTATTTTAGTGTGATATGTTATCACAGAAATGTGTTTTAAATACGTATTACCTTCCCAAATTTATCTCACTCGCCTACAAACAGATATAATAGTTATAAATCCTCAGAAAACAAACTGGCGCTTGAACTCTTTGGCATTCTTAAACCTATTATCAGATATGTTAAATATACTTATGTTGTAAACCATGCAAAAACTCCCTTACACTGTGTTGGCTTTCTATTTCCTCATGTTTTTGTTGCAAGGCCTGTGAAGCTCGAATGGAATCCCCGATTCCCCACTGAGTCCTCAGTTGTTCTGATCCAGGTCCTTCCAGCCAATTCACAACCTAAAGTGAGAAGTTTATTTTAGTAAATGAATTGAATGGCAAATCTTCATCAGGACAATATTCTTGAAAACCCCTCAAATGTGAAATAAAACACAAAAAAACAACTGTTGTACAGCCAGATAGGACGTATATATTTTCATAGTTTAAGCATGAACTATTTTGCAATGCGTGGGTTTCCTCCGGGTGCGCCCGTTTCCTCCCACAGTCCAAAGATGTGCGGGTTAGGTGGATTGGCCATAATAAAATTGCCCTTAGTGTCCAAAGTTTCCCTTAGTGTTGGGTGGGGTTACTGGGTTATGGGGATAGGGTGGAGGTGTTGACCTTGGGTAGGGTGCTCTTTCCAAGAGCCGTGCAGACTCGATGGGCCGAATGGCCTCCTTCTGCATGGTAAATTCTATGATAATCTATGAAACCATTTATTGTTCAATTTAAAAATTAAATTGTAGTGAATGGTCTGGTGATACTGTATAATAGGGCAGCAATGCTGTGTCCTGGAGACTCAGCATGCCAGTCTTAACCCATGATTGCTCTTAAATAAGTTTGCAATTGAAGCGGGCCATTTGGTGGAAATGCAGTATGAAAGCAGCGCATTTCTGCAAAGTGGAAAAGGGAGGGAACAAAACAACATGGGAGATTCATCATGCACTGCTCCTGTTGAAAGTTTAAACACAACATGAAGCACACTGCCTGTCTCTCAGGGAAGCTATTTCAATTGTGGTTGCTATAAGACAATGGCAGCAATTGTTTACCAACCCACAAAGAAGTAACATTAATATGTGCACCAAAAAGATCAGATTTTCCAGTTATGAAATTATAACACAGTCTTGAAAAAGAAACTGTCATTGCTGTTTGTTATCTATAATTAACAATTTGGATGAGAATGTACAAGGCATGATCAGTAAGTTTGCAGATGACGTTAAAATAGGTGGTATTATAGACAGTGAGGAAGGTTATCAAAAATTGCAGCAGGATCTTGATCAGCACGTAGCACAGTGGTTAGCACAGTTGCTTCACAGCTCCGATTCCCGACTTGGGTCACTGTCTGTGCGGAGTCTGCACATTCTTCCCGTGTCTGCGTGGGTTTCCTCAGGGTGCTCTGGTTTCCTCCCACAGTCCAAAGGTGTGCAGGTTAGGTGGAATGGCCATGATAAATTGCCCTTAGTGTCCAAAAAGGTTAGGTGAGGTTACGGGGACAGGTTGGAGCTGTGGACTTAAGTGGTGCTCTTGCTCAGGGCCGGTGAAGACTCGATGGGTCGAATGGCCTCCTTCTGCACTGTAAACTCTATGATTCTATGAGCTGGGGAAGTGGGCCAAGAAATGGCAAATGGAGTTCAATACAGATAAGGGTGAGGTGTTGCATTTTAGAAAGTCAAATCAAGGTAGGACTTTCAGGATGAATGGTAGGACCTTAAGGAATATCTTGAAACAGGGGGATCTTGGAGTTCAGGTGCACGGTTCTCTCAAGGTGGAGTCACAGGTAGATAGGGCAGTGAAGAAGGCTTTTGGCATAATAATAATAATATTTATTGTCACAAGTAGGCTTACATTAACACTGCAATGAAATTACTGTGAAAAGCCCCTAGTCGCCACATTCTGCCGCCTGTTCGGGTACACAGAGGGAGAATTCAGAATGTCCAAATTACATAATAGCACGTCTTTCGGGACTGGTGGGAGGAAACTGGAGCCCCCGGAGGAAACCCATGCAGACGCGGGGAGAACGTGCAGATTCCGCACAGACAGTGATCCAAGCCGGGCGTCGAACCTGGGACCCTGACGCTATGAAGCCATAGTGCTAACCACTATGCTACCATGCTATGCTGGAATGCTGGGCTTCATTGGTCAGGGCATTGAGTATAGAAGTTGGGAAGCTATGTTGCAATTGTGCAGGATGTTGGTGAGGCCGCACCTGGAGTATTGTGTTCTGTTTTGGTCGCCATGCTACAGAAAAGATGCTATTAAACTGGAGAGAGTGCAAAAGAGATTTACAAGGATGTTGCCAGTAATCAAGGGACTGAGTTATAGGGATTTTTTTCTTTTGAGTGTGGGATGTTAGACTCAGCTTGCTGTTGAGTAAAGAGTCAAGAGTTCTGCTCCTTTTCCCAAACACCTTTATTTTTCTTTGAACACATTCAGCACCAAATTCTATCATCACATCACATGCTCCCAAGGCCACCTGTAGCCTCTTTACACATCAGTGCCAATTATTGGATCAATGAGGCATCTAATTGGAATGTTTCTTAACCCATTCCTTAACATGGGAGACTGAGGGGTGATCTTATAGAGTTGTATAAGATCATGAGAGGCATGGATAGGGTGAATGCACTCAGTCTTTTTATGAAGGGTTGGGGAATCGAGAACTAGAGGGCATAGTTTTAAGTTATGAGGGGAACCTGAGGAACAACTTTTTTTTTTTTTTTTTTTTTTTTACACAGAGGGTGGTACGTATGTGGAATGAGCTGCCGGTTGAGGAAGGGACATGGACAACATTTAAAAGACATTTGGACAGATACATGGACAGGAAAGGTTTCGAGGGATATGGGCCAAATGTAAGCAAATGGGGTTAGCTTAGATAGGCTTTTTGGTTGGCATGGACCAGTTTGGGCCGAAGGGCATGTCTCCCTGCCATAGATTCTATGATTCTATGTGACCAGAACAACCAAAATCAGAACACCTTTTCCAAATAAACAACATTCTTTGAAGATATATTTAACATTTAAAAGCATTTTATTCCTTGATGAGCAAGTATGGGATATTTTATTTATTACAAATTACTTTGGATGTACTCTTCAAGCAGTGCCATTAATTATCCTGCAGGTCAGCTCATGCAGCACGGTAGCACATTGGTTAGCACGGTTGCTTCACAGTGCCAGGCTCGATTCCCAGCTGGGTCACTGTCTGTGCTTAGTCTGCATGTTCTCCCCGTGTCTGCGTGGGTTTCCTCCGGGTGCTCCGGTTTCCTCCCACAATCCAAAGATGTGCAGGTTAGGTGGATTTGCCATGCTAAATTGCCCTTTAGTGTCCAAAGGTTTATGAAGGGTTACTGGTTTACGGGGATAGGTTGGAAGCGTGGGCTTAAGTAGGGTGTTCTTTCCAAGGGTCATGTGGACTCGAAATGTTAGCTCTTTTCTCTCCCTACAGATGCTGCCAGACCTCAGATTTCCCAGCATTTTCTCTTTGTGTTCTTTCCAAGGGCCGGTGCAGACTCGATAGGCCAAATGGCCTCTTTTTGCATTGTAAATTCTATGCGAAATTATTCTATGATGTGGGGAATGACAGCCTGTAAACGATTCAGCCCTTCCATACATGTAATTTCTCATCTGTATCAAAATAAGGAGTAATAAGATACCAACTCCCAAGATACTAACCGACCTTTGTATTGCAGCTTCACTAGGTTGGTGCCTTATTGTAAGTTATAACTAACTGTACATGTTGCATGCCTTTCCAGACTCCCCAGTGAACCAGGCTGTGCTTCCTGACTTGATAGAACTGGAGAAATCAAGAGATCCGACAGACTATGAGATGCAGGTGGTATATAATTCTGCTGCTGCCGAAGGCCCACAGCTCCGCTTCATTTCCAAGTTCATGTTTCGAGACCGGTTTTAAATTTGGTTCCTTCTGCAACCTGTGGTTTTCCACAGCAATCTGTGCTGGGCTTCTGTTGTTTGTAATATACATAAACGATTTGAAGGAAAATGTAGCTGGTCTGTTTAGTAAGTTCGCGGATGACACCAAGGTTGGTGGAGTCGCAGATAGTGTTGAGGATTGTCAGAGGACACAGCAGGATATAGATAGGTTAGAGATTTGGGCAGAGAAATGGCATATGGAGTTTAATCCATACAAATGTGAGGTAATTCATTTTGGTCGGTTAGCATAGAGGGGAAATATACCGTAAATGGCAAAACTCTTAGGAATATAGAAAGTCAAGAGAGATCGGGACATGCAGGTCCAGAGATCTTTGAAAGTGGCAACACAAGTAGACAAGGTAGTCAAGAAAGCATACGGAATGCATACCTTCATTGGATGGGGCAGATTATAAAAACTGTCAAGTCATGCTACAATTGTACAGAACCTTGGTAAGGCCGCACTTAAGACTATTGCGCACAATTCTGGTCGCCACACTACCGGAAGGATGTGGAGGCTTTGGAGAGGATGCAGAGGAGGTTTACCACGATGTTGCCTGGTCTGGAGGGTGTTAGCTATGTGGAGAGGCTGAGTAGACTCGGATTGTTTTCATTAGAACGATGGAGATTGAAGGGCGACCTGATGAGGTCTACAAGATTATGAGAGGCATGGATAGAGTGGATGGGCAGGTACTCTTTCCCAGGGTGGAGGGGTCAGTCACTAGAGGGCATAGGTTTAAAGTCCATGGGGCAAAACTGAGAGGGGCAGGTTTTTTTTACATAGATAGTTGTGAGTGCCTGGAACGCGCTGCCATGGGAGGTTGTGGAAGCAGATACATTAACGGCGTTCAAAAGGCATCTTGACAATTACGTGGATAGGACGAGCTTAGAGGGATACGGCACTAGGAAGTGCTGAGGGTTTTGGCCAGGGGTGGTATCATGAACAGTACATGCTTGGAGGGCCGAAGTGCCGGGTCCTGTGCTGTAAATTGTTCTAAATGGTGGTAGTCTGAAGAATGATATCCTCACTTTGAAAAGTAGGCTCCTGTCTTTTTATAAGCTCTCCTACTTGCTGTATTCGAGAACCAGTTGGATTGGTGGCTTTTTTAGGAACTCCTTACAAGTTATATAATTTATTTAATTCAATTTCACAGTTTGGAATGGTAGGATTTTAACTCTCAACCTCTTGGTCCAGTACCATAGTCATTGTACTAAATTAGAGATAGGGTAGTAGGAAATTAGTGTGGTCACGTCAGGGTTATTTGATTCAACATTTATTCAGAGAAATCTTGGTTTGTAAACAGATCAGCTTATGGACCTAAATGCTGCATTAATTTGAAGTGAATGTCAATGATAAGAATCTACATGTTAATCTGCATTCAACATTATTGTCCAAAAGGCAAGTAATCAAACCAAAACAAATATAACTTTCTTCCCATTATACAACCAGAATGGCTGTTTCTTCCACTTCTTCGACATAATTTTCATGACTGCTCAACTTCTTTCACCATTTAACCACCAACACTAAGCAACGCTTAAAGATCCGTTTTATATAAACTGCTAATTGTGACCTTCAACCAGTTTAAAAACTCAAAAAGGAATGCCTCAGTCCCAGTGTATGTCTTTGATAAGATAAGTCTTTGATAAATCTTTGATAAGGTGTCTCAGAAGAGAATAAATCAGGCAAATGCTTGAGGAGGAGATTTGTCACATGGGAGACAATTAAAATGTAATAAAAGCAGAAAAAGCTGGAAGTACTGAGCAGGTCAAACAGTATCTAAGGACAGAGAAACAAAGTTAAAATTTCAGGAAGATGGTCTTTTGTCAGAATCCACGGCACTAGTTTATGGTAAGGTAAATAAATGACTGTTGTTCGGATTGGAACATAGAACTGGTATCACCTTGGGGTTAGTATACAGTCAAACCTGATCAGTATAGGAGAGAAAAATTTGGACTTATTTACAGTGAACACAACCTTGAAATTTACTGATGATGTGGAGATTCCAGCGTTGGACTGGGGTGAGCACAGTAAGAAGTCTTACAACACCAGGTTAAAGTCCAACAGGTTTGTTTCGAATCACTAGCTTTCGGAGCGCTGCTCCTTCCTCAGGTGAATGAAGAGGTATTTTCCAGAAACATATATAAATAGACAAATTCAAAGATGCCAGACAATGCTTAGAATGCGAGCATTAATCACCTGCTAATGGTCGCATTCCAAGCATTGTCTGGCATCTTTGAATTTGTCTATATATATGTTTCTGGAACATACCTCTTCATTCACCTGAGGAAGGAGCAGTGCTCTGAAAGCTAGTGATTCGAAACAAACCTGTTGGAATTTAACCTGGTGTCGTAAGGCTTCTTACTGTTGAAATTTACTGACAACACAAAAGTAGGACAAACAACAAAATGGATTGTTAAAATATCTCAGGAAAACTCAAACAGGTTAATGAGATGGACAGATTGGTAGCAGATGCAATTTCATCTTACTAATTGTGAGGTATTATGTTTTGGGAGAAAATATCAAGGATTCAAGGAATGTACTCAATGAAAAGACATTGATTTGATTGAGTTTTTTGAAGGGGTAACCAAGAAAGTAGATGAGGGCAGTGCAGTCGACGTTGTCTACATGGACTTTAGCAAGGCCTTTGACAAGGTACCGAAGGTTAAATCTCACGGAATCCAGGGTGAGGTAGCCAATTGGATATAAAATTGGTTTGGCGACCAAAGCCAAAGAGTGGTTGTGGAGGGTTGTTTTTGAAACTGGAGGCCTGTGACAAGCGGTGTGCCTCAGGGATCGTCCACTGTTATTTGTTATACATGTTAATGATTTGGATGAGAATGTAGGAGGCATGGTTAGTAAGTTTGCAGATGACACCAAGATTGGTGGCATAGTGGACAGTGAAGAAGGTTATATAAGATTGCAACAGGATCTTGACCAATTGGGCCAGTGGACCGATGAATGGCAGATGGAGTTTAATTTGGATAAATGTGAGATGATGCGTTTTGGTAGATCAAATCAGGGCAGGACTAACTCGGTTAATGGTAGGGAGTTGGGGAGAGTTGTAGAACAAAGAGATCTTGGGGTACAGGTTCATAGACCCTTGAAGGTGGGGTCGCAGGTGGACAGGGTGATAAAGAAGGCATTCAGCATGCTAGGTTTTATTGGTCAGAATATTGAATACAGGAGTTGGTACATCTTGTTGAAGTTATGCAAGACATTGGTAAGACCACACATGGAATACTGTGTTCGGTTCTGGTCACCCTATTATAGGAAGGATATTGTTAAACTAGAAAGAGCGCAGAAGATATTTACGAGGATGCTCTTATAATGCTCCTTATAACTCAGCACTTGATGGTCTGAGTTATAAGGAGAGGCTGGATAAACTGGGACTTTTTCCTGGAGCATACAAGACTTAGAAGATCTTATAGTGGTCTATAAAATAATGAGGAGCACAGGTATGGTGGATAGTCAACATCTTTCCCCAAAGGTAAAGGAGTCAAGAACTAGAGGGCATAGGTTTAAGGTGAGAGGGGAGAGATACAAAAGAGACCAGAGGGGAAATTTTTTCACACAGAGGGTGATGAGCATCTGGAACGAGCTGCCAGAGGCAGTGGTAGAGGTGGGTACAATTTTTTCCTTTAAAAAAGTTAGACAGTTACATGGACAGGGTGGGTATAGGGGGATATGGGTCAAATGCGTGCAAGTGGGACTAGCTTAGTAATAGAAACTGGGTGGCATGGACAAGCTAGGCCGAAGGGCCTGTTTCCATATCTTTTATTAAGACAGTAAAAAATATATACAAGGTCAAACGGTACAAACACTAATTTTGTGTTGGATAAACAGGGTACCCTCCCCTCAGTACCAATGTACGGGGAGGGGGGGGTGGATACTCTGATTATTAAAATAGTTCACAACACATTTCTGCAAAAAACAAATGGTACAAGCACTAAACTTTGCGCTGGAGAGACCTGTAAACATCTATGAGTCTATGACATGGAAGGATGTGAACAGCCGGAGATCCACAGTTCCAAATACACAATAATTCCAAAAGTGCAACTGTGCAAATATAAAGCTATGAAAAGAAAAACAACATGTTAACCTTCATAAGTAGAAGCTTGGATCAAGAATAAAGAATTAAATAATAATACAAAATACTACTGGTGCCCAAGAGTTTTGGGCATCTCATTTCTCAATGTGGGAGTGTCAGCTGTGGCTCAGTTGATAATGTTCTTGCCTGTAAGTGAGAGCTTGTGGGTTCAAATTCCACTCCAGAGATTTGAGCACAAAAATGGAGGTTGAGGGAGTTCGGTCTTGTTTCAGATGCGACACAGAACCGGCTTCTTTCTCAGGTGAGTGTAAAAGATTCCATGGCACCATTTTGAAGAGTAGCATGGGATGTATTCCTGATGTCTTGGACAATATTCATCGCTTAATTAACATGAGAAGAACAGACCATTTCAGACTGGTCCTTTTGTTTACAAGAACATTAAAGCCATAGGCATGGTACAGCACAGATTCACTCAGATGATCTCACGGATGAAAAACCATGAATAAAAGGAAAGGTAGGAAGCACTAAAACAGAGGAGGTTAATAAGGTTTTTTAAATTATGAAGAATTTTGATGTAGTGAAAGGGAAAGACTATTTTCTCTGTTGGAGACTAACTGACAAGAGATTACCAATTAATCTCGAAAGCGATGAGAGATAAATCATTTTACATTAAGGGCTGTTAGAGAACAGTATACTCTGCCTCAAGGAATGGCTAAGAAGGAAACCACTACAGCCTTTTAAAGGAAATTGGACAAATATATTGCATGGAAATAATTAGAGAACATGAATTTAAGATCTTCACTAAAAGAATGAAGGGAGAGGTTAGGAGAAGTATTTTTGTGCAGTGCATTCTTGAAACATTGAATAGCCTACGAGATTTTCTGATGGAAACACAATCCATTCTAACTTTTAAAATGGAAATGGCTAACCATAGAAACTTTACAGTGTAAAAAGAGTCCATTCATTCCATCGTGGCTGTGCCAACCTAAAAAGAGAAAAAAGAAAGTAGCACCTGGTTCGTAACCTCACAGGTTATAGCACTTCAGATGTTGATTCAGGTACCTTTTAAATGAGTTCTGTGTTTCAGCCTCAACCGCCAAATTAGGCAGTGAATTTCAGGTGCCCACCCCCTCCAACTGAGAAGGTTTTTCCTCATGTCCCCTCTAATCCTTCTACCAATCACCCCCTGGCAATTGATACCTCAGCCAGGAGAAATCCTGTCTACCCTATCTAGACCTCTCCTAACTTTATACATCTCAATTAGGTCACCCCTTAGCCTCTGTTCGGAGGAAAACAACCTTAACCTATCCAATCTCTCCTCATAGCTGCAACTTTCAAGCCCTGGGAACATACTTGTCAATCTTTCAAGTCATTGTAAATCTTTATTAAATACATTTAAATAAGTATTTGAATTAAAAAATATAGGAATATGGGAAATGGGCAGGGAATGGAACAAAGTGACAAGCTCTTTCAGATAGTCAGCACAGTCCATTGAGCTGAATAACTTTCTTCTCTATTGCAAAATTCCATGGTTCACACCAAGTCGCATTCACCCATTAAGGTTGCACTCACTGGCTTACATTGCCTCCAGGTCTGGCAATGTCTTAATTTTGAAATTCTCATCCTTGTATTCAAATTCTTCCAAGGTCTCTCCCCTTCCCTTATCACCAGCCTTATGACCCTCCAAGATGCCTGCTGCCCTGCAATTCTGGCCTCTTGTCCAGTCTGGACCTTCACAGCACTACAACTGGCAGCCACACCTTCCATGTCACCAGCCACCATTAAAATTGGTCAGGGGCCTTTTTATATGCCTGGAAAGGTAATGATAACAGACGATTTTACCATGTGAAAACACTACAATCAAGCCCTTTACCAAGTCTACAAATGCAAATGTTTCCTTGCTGGATAGTAATCAGCAACGAGGAAAAAAATAATTATTTATACACCAAGCGTTCCACAACCAATGAAATACATTTTATTTTTAAGTCACTGTTGTAATGTATGGAAATGCTGCAGCAAGTATACACACAAAGGATCCCACAAATAACAAAGACATTAATAACTGGATAATCGACTTTTTAAATATGTTGGTTTCAGATTAAATGCTGGCCAGTGGAATTTTGTTTGGCTGTAGAGGAGAAGCTTTGGTTTAACATCCTTTCTAAAAGGCAGCATTTTCAATAAAGCATACTCTTATATTACACTGAAATGCCAATGTAAATTATGCACTCATGGCTTTAAAATGGAGCTTGAAAACAAATATTCTGACTCATAACTGTAACACCCTTGGTAATTGACCCCTCTCGAACTCAGGGAACCATAGTCCAGTTGCAATACTTCAACTGCCTAGACAGAAAGTAGCTACGCTAACACAGGTCTGCAATCTAATGGTCTGGAAGACTAAATCCCACAAGCAGTGAGTGCAGTTGTTTTAAGATGAAATCTTCGCAATTTCTAGAAATGTGCATATTATTCTGAATTATTTCTCACCTGCATAACTTTCTGTTGTATCTCTTCAAGTTGAGTACGTTTATTCCGCTGTCTGCAGACTTCTTGATATCTAGTATATTGTTCTCGTAGAGAATCCAGTAGTTTCACTACTTTGGGCTGAGCTAACAATTCGTCATCCATTGGGGACCATGACATACCTCCTTCTAACCCATTAAAGCGGCGCTGCTGCAATTCCGATAGTAGTTCATGACCTTTGGGGCAATTACATAAAATATTTCAAAATCAATTCACAATTCAATCTCTTATAGATGTGCCAATGGTGCAAGCATCTATTACTTCAAAACTGAAACATGCATCTTTGAAACAGATAGGTGTTAATAGGCATCTGTTTGATCAAAGGGACGAACTGAACCAGCATATAAATACTGCGGCTATAAAAGCAGATCATAGGCTGGGAATTCTGCGGTACTCGCTTCCCAATTCCTCAAAGCCTGTCCACCATCTAGAAAGTACAAGTCAGGAGTGTGATGGAACATGCTGAACTTTTGTGGATGAGTGGAACTCCCCCCAATGCTCAAGAAGCTCAACACCATCCAGGGCAAAGCAGCCTGCTTGATTGCCACCCCCGCACCACCTTAAACATGCATTCCCTCCAACACTGACACAGTGGCAGCAGTATGTACCACATACAAGATGCATTGCAGCAACTCACCAAAGCACCTTTGACAGCATCTTGCAAACTTGTGATTTATACCACCTAGAAGGACCTGCAAGTTCCCCTCTAAGCGATACACAATCATGACTTGGAACTATATTGTCGTTCCTTCACTGTAACTGGGTCAAAATCCTGGCACTCCTTTCCTAACCATTACTGTGGGTGCATCTACACAATGTGGATTGGCAGCGGTTCAAGAAGGCAGCTCACCATCCCCTTCTCAAGGGCAATTTGGGATGAGGGGTCAATGCTGGCTTAGCCAGCAGTGCCAACATCCCATGAAAAGAAAGTTTAAAAAAAGTATTTTCTCACGCATAGATTATGCCCTTGTAAGTACAATGATTTCTGCTTTTTGTGCATAATTCAAACACTACAAAAAATCCACTTAATGAAGTCTTGATGTTGTGAAACCTCCCACTACTGAGATAATGTACAGACTGTCCTAAGGGACCTGAAAGAAGAATAACACTTTATCGCTGAATTCCAAACTAAAAAAGCAGTTATTTGTGATCAGCATGTTATCCAGTACATGAAGTAACAGCACAATTCAAATAACATTTGTATTTGTGTTCATATTGCATTATGAAAATGCCGTTTATGCTATAGAAAGTTTCAGACATCAACAAAAAATAAGTTAGTCCATTCTCCTCCAAAAAGCGGGGTGATGGTGAAGTTTAGGTCAGAGCGCGAAAAAGATAGTGAGTCTCATCTAAAATAAAGCCCAATAAACATGCCAGCAATGTTGAGCATCTATCAACATCCTGGAGATTACCACTGATCAGAAACATAACTGGAACAACCACATAAATACTGTGGCGACCAGAGCAGGCCAGAGACTGGGAGTTCTGCATTGACCAACTCACCTCCTATCTCCACAAAGTCTGTCTAGCACCTACAAGGGACAATTTAGGAGTGTGATGGAATACTGTCCACTTGCCTGGATGAATGTGGCTCCAACAACACTCAGGAAGTTAGACACCATCCAGGACAAAGTAGCATCTTAGATCGTCCCAGGTACCAACCCATGCTGCCAGTTCCCCTACCTTATTTCGTATACTCCTGGTATTGAAGTAGACACACTTCAAACCACCTACCTGCACACTGGCCCCCTCCTGCGACGTCAAATCTGTGCTCCTGACCTCTATACTCTCATTCTCCCGTACCCTAAAACTACAATCCAGGTTCCCATGCCCCTGCTGCATTCGTTTAAACCCCCCCTAGAACCCTCAAAAGTATTGACAGTCAGAGAGATCCAGGTGTACAGGTCCACAGGTCACTGAAAGGGACAACACAGGTGGGGAAGGTAGTCAAGAAGGCATACGGCATGCTTGCCTTCATTGGCCAGGGCATTGAGTATAAAAATTGGCAAGTCATGTTGCAGCTGTATAGAACCTTAGTTAGGCCACACTTGGAGTATAGTGTTCAATTCTGATCACCACACTACCTAAAGGATGTGGAGGCTTTAGAGAGGGCGCAGAAGAGATTTACCAGGATGTTGCCTGGTATGGAGGGCATTAGCTAGGAGGAGAGGTTGAATAAACTCAGTTTGTTCTCAGTGGAATGAAGGAGGTTAAGGGGCGACCTCACAGAGGTCTACAAAATTATGAGGGGCATAGACAGAGTGGATAGTCAGAGGCTTTTCCCCAGGGTAGAGGAGTCAATTACTAGGGGGCATAGGTTTAAGGTGCGAGGGGCAAGGTTGAGAGGAGATATACAAGGCAAGTTTTTTTTTACATAGAAGGTAGTGGCTGCCTGGAACTCGCTGCCAGAGGTGGTGGTGGAAGCAGGGACGATAGTGACGTTTTCGGGACATCTTGACAAATACATGAATAGGATGGGAATAGAGGGATACGAACCCCGGAATTGTAGAAGGTTTTAGTTTAGACAGGCAGCATGGTCGGCACAGGCTTGGAGGGCCGAAGGGCCTGTTCCTGTGCTGTACTTTTCTTTGTTCTGAAGAGGTGTCGGGGCAGGTCACCCCGGAATGAATGTGCAGGCTGCTGGGAGTGGATATGAGCTGGGTGCAAGGCCTGCCTGTGTCTCAGCACTGTGCTTAAATAAAAATAATAATTCATCACAGAACATTCCTCCAGCACTCACCATCCCCACATGCCACCCATTCTCCCCACTCATCCCTCATGGCCCCTATATCCTCTGTACCAAATTAGTGCCCCTCTAAACAATCCCTACAGCATTCCATGTTTCCATGCCAATTTAGTGCCAACTCATACCCATAACCCACCATCCTTTATCCTTACCCCCTCCATACCAACTCACCTAGTATCCTTGGACAGTTCACTGACAGTTCTGATACTTCCTGGATAGCTGACACTTCCTGGAGAGTTCTGACACTTTCTTGATACCTTTGACAGGATTTCGGCTCCTTATCAGTTCCCTGACAACTTCTTGGCAGCTTGACAATGTCAATGATTTTGTGCGTAAAAAGTGCATATTAATGTTTTACCGTACCTCTCCCAAAGGGGTACCTTACCTCTCCAAAGGTGCACCCAAGCTATCCAAAGAATCCCCCAAGTTCAGACCTCCTCGTACCTGCTGTATTCAACACAATCTAAATTTCATACTCCCTGTTCTTCCAAGACCCCACTTCAGTGGGGACAGCTGGTGAATTAAATGGCCAGCTGCCTTCACGATTTGTGAATCCTGGCCCGACTCCAGTCCTGCCCCCATGCAGAAGGAAAATGGTGGGTTCAAGGGACAGGATTTCAAATTTTAAGTCATTTCCGAGATTTTCACCACGATGGAGAGCCTCTCCATTGTGGCAAACATCTAAGCCGTGATATAGGAAATGCAACAGCCAACTTGAACACATGAAGTTCCCACAAAGAGAAAGGTGATAATGATCAGATGAATCTGTTTTTATGTTGTTGATTGAGGAATAAATATTGGCCAGGACACTGGGAGTAACTCCCCTGCTCTAAACTGCGAGTAACCCCTCTCTCTTCTCCAAAATAGTGTCACGGAAACATTTATGCTCCAAGAGAGTAGGTGGGTACTCAGTTTAGCTTCTCACTTGAAAGGTGGTATTTCTAATAGTATAGCATTCCCTCAGCACTAAAATGGAGTGCCAGCCTAAACTTTTGTGCATAAGCGCCACAACTTTTTGTAGTGGCAAAAGTGCTACTCAATGAACCATAGCTTACACCTGATAAACCTTTCATGACCTTGGTCATTCTATGTCTGCTGGAAAGTTGCACAAGGAAACAACTGAGCAGAATAGATTTTCATTTCATTCTAAGTATGGAACATAATGTATCCAGTATTGGAATGGATTACATACAAGTGGTAACACTGGACAAGAGGCTTATGTTCAAACTTTATTCAATGTTAGCAGGTGCATGAAGCCTAGATAATAAAAACAGAAAACAATGGTAAAACTCAGCAGGCTTGGCTGCATCTGTGGAGAGAGAAGCAGAGTTAAATGTTTTGGTCCATATGATCCTAATTTCTTCTGTTGGTGAACAACAGCAAAACAGTATGCCTGTCGGAATCATAAATGGGGGAACTGGACCAGACATTGCCAGAACATGGAAGCGTGTATTGTGCCCATTTGTGACATTGGCCGATTCACATACTTTTGGAAGCTAAATGGACAATAAACTGTTTAATTGCCCAAAAAGTGGGGATGCACAAAAAAAATGTCACTGTATTTTATATGATAACTGTGGTCATCAATACTTGTGCATGAAAAAGGCTCTTCTTTTAAAAATTGGAACATTCCAGTATCACAAAATTATCTCAATTGTAATACATAAAAAGTGGCACTGATATTTAAGTTGGCATCCTATACATAAACAATCTAAAACAGATGCACAGATACAACTAGGATCAAATTGTGCAGAACCAGTTTATCAAGTTTATTGTGTCATTAAATTTAGTATTTTTTATGGCAGTTCATTTTTTTTTTAAAGACTTAACACTTGTTAGAAAAAATTACCTGTTTGCAAAACCGTTTCTGGATCCACGGAAGGAAGAAAACTGTATTCCACAGGCCTATTAATGTAAACAAAAAGTGAATCTTTATAGATGTCATACAAGATGCAAAACTAAATCACAGACAGTAGTTTCAGAACATAAAAATAAAAATTGGATGGCCAAACATTTCAAAAGGGTTGAGATAGCACTACATTACTGCAAAATACTTAATTTGCCCTTGGATATCTGTGCATTGTGCAACCCCATCTGGTGGCACTAATAGGTACTTATAATATCTTATGCATAATTTTAACAATTTAGATTCACATGGCATATTTAACATGATGAAATGCCCCAAGGCATTGCACAGGAGTATTATAAAACAAAGTACAACACACATAAGGAGATATTACGTCAGATGACCAAAAGCTTTGGCAAAGGGTTAGATTTTAAGAAGTGTCTTCAAGGAGAAATGTGAAGTAGAGAGCCGGAGTGGTGTAAGGAGAGAGTTTCAAAGCTTGGGGCCCAGGCAACTGAAGGCACCGCAACTAATGGTGGAGCAATTATTTCAGAAAATCCAGAAGAGGCCAGAATCAGACGATTGCGGAGACCTCAGGGGGCTGAGTTATGTTTTCTATTCGATGGGCATGATCTACCAGCCATGTTACACCCGAAAGTCAGCGCAGTGTGGCGCTGGCATTTAAAAATGCTGTCCCGATCTCAACCCGCATGGAGTTCCGGCGAGCGGAGCTCTTCCTTTCAGGAAACTGGACTAAGTGCAACCTTGGCAGGGCACCTTCTGCTGAGACCCCCAATTTACCCGAATGGCCCTTTGATAGCAAGGTGTTTCCCGGCGATCCGAGCGGCTGGAAACACCCAGTTAGTCGCTCGCTATGGGACCTCGCCTAATGTAAATCAATCATACAACAAGGATTGGTAAAACAATAATGAGTTAATTATTCAAAGATAGGATTATATACTAGCAGTTACCTGTGAGACTGTGGGTAGCACATTTGATTTCTACTGTAGATGGAGTTGGATATCATGCGGCAAATACTTTGCATGCAGACACATGCACGCAAAACAGGAGGAGCAGGCTCAATGGTTCACATGGTCAGATCCTTCGGTTTCATGTGTGTGTGTGTGTGTGTGTGTGCATGGAAACTATTCATGCCATGATACTACAGCAACATAGGAGTAGTCCATTTGACGCATTGAGCTTTCTCTTCCTTTAATACTATCATGGCTGATCTTGGGCTTCAACTTCATCTTTCCACCTGTTACCCATTTCTGTTAGTTCCCTACAAGACCAAAAATCTGTCTATTCCAGGCATACATTCTATTAAATGTATTCAATGAAAGGTATCCACAATCCTGTGTTGAGGTATAAGTGATGGACAGCAGTTTAAGATATGCCTTTTAAAGGTCGGTGTACATCATTTCACAACGTCCTTTTTTTTTGATACTAAGAGGTTTACCCTAAAAAAATCAAGCTATTTACATGTCAGCAAAAGAAAGCAACGTTGTGACTGAATAAACCATTATATAACGCAATAGATTTACAAGTCTCTGAAACAAATCGGCAGTTTGCTTATTCATCCAGATTTAGTTATGGTGATCTTGGTTTTTAGGCATGTGCAAGGCTGTGTTACATCTGTTTGTGGCTTCTCATTATGTTGAATCAAGTGGTGCATTCTTTGCTTTCTGCATTGGTGCTTCCAGTGTCCTCTGACGCCACATGCTTTGCATACAGCATTATAAGCTGGGCATTTGCAGGATGCATATATGAGCCTGCACCACCTGCATTGCTTACTAGGCTTGCCTGTACTGGCCAATGGTGAATGATTTATACAAAGTCTGTGGACTCCGTCTACCCAGTAGTATGGCTTCATGCTAGCGTACACTTTGCAGTAGAGCTTTCATGCTGTAACCTTTGGGTTGGTCCAAGAGGTCTTTTTGAAATGCTTTTATCGGGGTAGATGCTATCACAAGCTCGATTATTCTGTCGGATAGCTCTGACACCATGGAGTCGCGATCTTGCCCCTTGTCTCTGCATGTACTAATTAACTGGTCAACAGTCTTTGTCGGTTGTTGCTTGTAATGTTCTTTGATTGGGCTGATATGGAATCTTGATATTGCCGTGTGAACAAAGAACATTAGACTTGGTTTTATAAACAAAGTTATTTATTACTAACATTACACTAACGAATAACTAAAATGTCGAAGATGAATACAGTTGGAAATAAATGTCTAAATGTTATACTGAGATACTACAGAGCTATTCTAATATGCGACTGCTATCAACTCCTGACAAACACCTTCTGATGGAACACATGGTGCATCCGGGTCCCGTGCCTGTATACTCACCCCACCTGCTGGTCGGATGCTAGAACTACAACAGTAAAACATATAACTTACAATACACATGCAGATGATGATGATTTACTCATGCTATATACAGATGATAGTCTACCTATCATCACACTGCTTAAAACACAAATTCCATACGATGTATTTGGAAGTTGAGCTTCACTCCTAGCTGATCTTCAAGGCTTGACCATATTTTATCGAGATTTTAAAGATGGCGGACAGACCTGACATGATCAATTCGTAGCAATTTTATGGCTTGGACATCTGGGGCGTCATTCTCCGACCCCCCGCCGGGTCGGAGAATGGCCGTTGGCCGCCGTGAATCCCGCCCCCGCCGAAGTCTCCGAAGGGAGAAAAGTCGGCGGGGCGTTAATGGCGCCGCTGCCGCGGAGAATGTCACGGGTCTGCGCAAGGCAGCCGATTTTCGGCCTGCCGATATTCTCCTTTCCGGATGGGCCGAAGTTCCGTCGACATGATGACCGTTCACGTCGACGTGAATCAAACCTCCTTTTCATCGGCGTGACCCGGTGCTCCAGGCTCACGCCGACCAGCGAGGAGGTGAGTGACGGCCTGGGGGGTTGGCTCTGGGCAGGAAATGGCGTGGCCGCAGACTGATTGCGTGAGGAGAGGTGTGTCTCGGCTTGTGTGTGTGTGTGTGTGCGGCGGGGGGGGGGGGGTGGGGGTGGTTAGAGTAGGCTGGGCTCCGGGTGAGTGCCGGGAGGGGGTCCGTGCTGGGGTGGAGGTTGGGGGTTGGGGAGGGGGTCCGTGCCGGGGTGGAGGTTGGGGGGGGGTCCGTGCCGGGGTGGAGGTTGGGGGGGAGTCCGTGCTGGGGTGGAGGTTGGGGGGGAGTCCGTGCTGGGGTGGAGGTTGGGGGTTGGGGGGGGTCCGTGCTGGGGTGGAGGTTGGGGGTTGGGGGGGGTCCGTGCCAGGGTGGAGGTTGGGGGGGGGGTCCGTGCTGGGGTGGAGGTTGGGGGTTGGGGGGGGTCCGTGCTGGGGTGGAGGTTGGGGAGGGGGTCCGTGCCGGGGTGGAGGTTGGGGGGGGTCCGTGCCGGGGTGGAGGTTGGGGGGTCCGTGCTGGGGTGGAGGTTGGGGGGGTCCGTGCTGGGGTGGAGGTTGGGGAGGGGGTCCGTGCCGGGTTGGAGGTTGGGTCCGTGCTGGGGTGGAGGTTGGGGAGGGGGTCCGTGCCTGGGTGGGTGATGGGAGGGCAAATGAGTTGGTCCACATGGCCAGGTGCCAGCCTCCAACAGTTGGACCCATGCGGTCCATGCCACCTGGCTGGGGGGAGGAGGGGATATGGGCAATGATGACATGTCATCGTCCCCGTCCCCCCCCCCCCCCCCACCAGGCCGTCATGTTTTCAGACCATCCAGCGATGTTGGCCGCCGTGGTGGCAGCCGCTCATGTCTATGTTGCCCTGGATGAGGAGGAGGAGGAGGAGCGTGCCAGAGAGGCGGCGCAGGCTGCCGCAGAGGGGCAGGCGGCAGCCGCCCAGGCTGGAGGGACACCTGACCGACAGGACGAGGAGGGGGAGGAGGACGTCGCGGCCCCACGGCAACGGAGGCACCCGAGGGCGCCCCGTTTGTACCGGCCCCGGCAGTCATACCAGGACCTCACAGACCGGGAATGCAGGAGGAGACTCCGGATGAGCCGGGAAACCGTGGCACACATCTGCCACCTGCTGGCACACCTGTCACCGCGTGGCACTGGCGGGGGACACCCTCTCCCCGTGTCCGTCAAGGTTACGGTGGCCCTGAACTTTTATGCAACGGGGTCATTCCAGGCACCGAGTGGGGACCTGTCCGGCATATCGCAGACATCGGTGCATCCGGGCAGTGACTGATGCCCTTTATGCCATGGCGCACCGCTTCATCCGCTTCCCCGTGGACCGGGCCAGCCAAGATGCCCGGGCCGTGGGCTTCTCTGCCGTGGCCGGGTTCCCCATGGTCCAGGGCGCGATCGATGGGATGCACGTCGCCGTGCGGCCACCTGCAGAGAACAGGGCCGTGTTCACTAATAGGAAGGGGACCTATTCGATGAACGTACAGGTGGTCTGCGACCACCGCATGATGATCCTGCACGTCTGCGCCCGTCACCCAGGCAGTGTACACGACTCATTTGTGTTGTCGCGGTCATCCATCCCCGGCATGTACGAGGGACGCCATCCCCGGCTGAGGGGCTGGTTGCTGGGCGACAGGGGCTACCCATTGCGATCGTGGCTGATGACGCCTATACGGAGGCCACGCAATGAGGCGGAGAACCGCTACAATGATGCCCATGTAGCGACAAGGGGAGTGATCGAGAGGTGCTTTGGCGTGCTGAAGATGCGTTTCAGGTGCCTGGACCTCTCTGGGGGCGCCCTCCAGTATCGGTCAGATAGGGTCGGCCGCATCATTGTGGTGTGCTGCGTCCTGCACAACATAGCCCAGCAGAGGGGCGATGTGCCGCAGGCAGAGGAGGGCGGAGTGGAGGAGCAGCACGAAGAGGCCCAGTCCTCCCCAGATGAGGGGGATGGGGGCAATGGTCAGGGCAGGCGGGGTAGACACAGGCGGGTGGCTGTCCACCGTTACCGGCTGGCCCAGCGGGCACGGGACAGACTGATAGACGCCCGCTTCACTGACTAGATGGGCGTGGGAATCGGGTAGTATGGCCACAGACCGCACACCATGGCAACAGCCGACCACCCACACCCCCCACCCATCCACCCACCCAGCACCCTCACCCCCCTCCCCAACCCCACACACCCCACCCGCATGCACACCACCCCCCCCCCCAATTGCCGATCCACCGGCGGCACAACGGGCCGGGCTCACCCAGTTGCGGGTGGACGCGTGTCTATCGCAGGCCATGGAGGATGATGACAACCCGCCTCCGATGAGCTCCTGGCTCTACATCGTTGGACTATGTCTGACCCATGGCCACAGTACCACCATCCACCCGGACCATCCCTGCATGCGGCTGTGACACTGCAGCGCACGGTCCCGTCCTCTGCCCGGGGGATGTTGATGGCGTCCCAGGGGGAAGGGGGCAGACTCACCTGGGGCTGAGGTAAGACCACCCGTCACATACACACTTGCGCTCAACGTACATGACACGCCCGCACACTTTGGACAGAGCACAAAGGCAGCTTCGGTAGGTGTAACATTGACTTTAATAACCAAAGGAGTTCATGCACGTGCCCTAGCCCCTAAAACTCATCTGTGCCCTGCACCCGTGCCAACTTACTCAGTGTCTAATTGTTTGGCCTTACGGGCCCTTTGACTACATCTACGTGGTTCCCCAGACGGTACAGCAGAACTGGAGGTGGACTCCTGTGATTCCTGCCCTCTGACACTGGATCCCTTTGGTGGCCGTTTCCTGGGGCGTCCAGGCCTAGATGGGCCAGGCTGCGGCCTGGGCGACTGGGATGGCGAGCTGCCAGCCTGTCCTGCCCGTTGCCCACCCGATGCACCTGGGACGGAAAGGGGGGGGGGGGGGGGGGGGGGGGGAGTCCGAGGTGTCGCGGTGTACCGGGACCTCCCCTACAGAGGGAGCCGGGACGGACCACACCACCTCCTCCTCCCTCGGGGTGCCCGATGGCCCCCAGGCCTCTACATGGGTGGGGGATGCGAACGGACTGGCCATCCGACGCGCCCCCGACATCTGGCGCTGCCAGTCCTGGAGGCCCGTGCTGGTATCGACAGGGGTCTGCAGGTTTGCAGCCATGGAGCCCAGGGGGTTGTCAAACCCTGTCTGTGACAGTGCGACGCCGGCTCGCACATGGCCACTGTCGCCGATGCCCTCAGCGATGGCCTGCTGAGACTGGGCCATGGCCTGCAGAGACTGGGCCATGGCCTGCAGAGACTGGGCCATGGCCTGCAGAGACTGGGCCATGGCCTGCAGAGACTGGGCTATGGCCTGCCGAGACTGGGCCATGGCCTGCTGAGACTGGGCTATGGCGTTGAGCGTCTCTGCCATCTGGCGCTGGCACTGGCTCATGGCCTCCTGTGAGAGGGCAGCCATTTCCTGGGCCACAGACGCCGCCTGCACGGAAGGCCCCAGGCCTCGCAAACCGTTCCCCATGTCTGACACCGTCGCACCCATTGCCTCCACCGCGGACGCCACCCGTGCGGTGTCAGCCTGGGTGGCACGCATGACCGGGACCACTCCCAGCTCCTGGTGGACTCCTCCACCTGCGACCGCAGCCGCCGCAAGCCACCCGTCACCCTATTCGCTCGTCTCCGTGTCGGTGGTTGCATCGGATCTATGTGTGGGTGTGGTAACTGCAGGAACCCGGGATCCATCTGAGCGGCAGATGTTCGCTTGGCCTGGGCTGCCCTCCGACCGCCCGGTCCCTCTGCTGCTCCTACCTCCACCTGCTGTACCGGGACGGCTGTGTTGTGCGCACCAGTGAGTGTACCAGACGCCTCATCACTAAAGTGCCCAACCGTGGTGAGTGTTTCTGCGATGGTGGAGGGTGTTGGTGACAGCAGTGGCGTTGTGTCGTGCTCTTCGTCCCACTCTGAGTCCATGGCACTTTGGGGTGGGGGTTCGTCTCCACCCATCCACTCTGAGTCACTGTCCGGTATTTCGTCTTCCCGGGTAGGGGTGTCCTGGGTAGTGCTGTCCCGGGTAGTGCTGTCCCGGGTAGTGGTGTCCCGGGTAGTGGTGTCCCGGGTAGTGGTGTCCCGGGTAGTGGTGTCCCGGGTAGTGGTGTCCCGGGTAGTGGTGTCCCGGGTAGGGGTGTCCTGGGTAGTGGTGTCCTGGCTCGGATGTGACGGGGGCCTGTGGCTGCCCCCCTCATCGCTGGGTGGTCGCTCCCGCACGTGACGGGGGTGTCGTCTCCCTGTTGCTCCAGGTCTCTCCGTCTCCCGTGGTGTCCGAGGGGCATCCTGCGGGTGTCGCATGCTGGAGGGTCCGGGTCTCTCCGTCTCCCGTGGTCTCCGAGGGGCATCCTGCGGGCGTCGCATGCTGGAGGGTCCGGGTCTCTCCGTCTCCCGTGGTCTCCGAGGGGCATCCTGCGGGCGTCGCATGCTGGAGTGTCCGGGTCTCTCGGTCTCCCGTGGTCTCCGAGGGGCATCCTGCGGGCGTCGCATGCTGGAGGGTGCGGGTCTCTCCGTCTCCTGTGGTCTCCGAGGGGCATCCTGCGGGCGGTGTGCACCTGCGGGGATGGGTGCCTGGACGTTTGGTCCTGCGATACACAATGAAGCATGCATGGTTAGACATCAGGCAGTGATCAGGTGATACGGGGGAGGGGGATATAGGGGAGGGGGATATGGGGACGGGCTGTTGGTGGCTCACTTGCTCGTGGGCCCCCGACCTCTGCATCAGCAACCTCCCGGTCCTCAGGTCCGCCAGCCAGTTCCAGGGCCCTTTCCTCGTGTACGGTCAGTGGCCTCTCATCAGCGGGCCCTCCTCCAGTCCTCACATGCTCCCTATTGTTGTGTGCGCGCTTCTCCTGTGGGGGGGGGGGGTGGCAGGGGTAAAAGGCAACAGTGTTAGGCAGGTATATGAATGCACGCCATCGGTTGCGCGTGCATTGCAGAGGTTAAGGTTAGGGCTGGATTCACTTGGGGATATGGGGGAGGGGGGATATGGGGGAGGGGGGATATGGGGGAGGGGGGACATGGGGGAGGGGGGACATGGGGGAGGGGGGACATGGGGAGGGGGGACATGGGGGAGGGGGTATGGGGGAGGGGGTATGGGGGAGGGGGGATATGGGGGAGGGGGGGATATGGGGGAGGGGGGATATGGGGGAGGGGGGATATGGGGAGGGGGGATATGGGGGAGGGGGGATATGGGGGAGGGGGGATATGGGGGAGGGGGGATATGGGGGAGGGGGGATATGGGGGAGGGGGGGATATGGGGGAGGGGGGATATGGGGAGGGGGGATATGGGGGAGGGGGGATATGGGGGAGGGGGGACATGGGGGAGGGGGGACATGGGGAGGGGATATGGGGGAGGGGGGATATGGGGGAGGGGGGGATATGGGGGAGGGGGGATATGGGGGAGGGGGTGATATGGGGGAGGGGTGATATGGGGGAGGGGTGATATGGGGGAGGGGTGATATGGGGGAGGGGTGATATGGGGGAGGGGGGATATGGGGGAGGGGGGATATGGGGGAGGGGGGATATAGGGGAGGGGGGATATAGGGGAGGGGGGATATAGGGGAGGGGGGATATAGGGGAGGGGGGATATGGGGGAGGGGGGATATGGGGGAGGGGGGATATGGGGAGGGGGGTATGGGGGAGGGGGTATGGGGGAGGGAGGTATGGGGGAGGGGGGTTATGGGGGAGGGGGGATATGGGGAGGGGGGATATGGGGGAGGGGGAATATGGGGGAGGGGGGTATGGGGGAGGGGGGTATGGGGGAGGGGGGTATGGGGAGGGGGGTATGGGGGAGGGGGGTATGGGGGAGGGGGGATATGGGGGAGGGGGGATATGGGGGAGGGGGTATGGGGGAGGGAGGTATGGGGGAGGGGGGTTATGGGGGAGGGGGGATATGGGGAGGGGGGATATGGGGGAGGGGGAATATGGGGGAGGGGGGTATGGGGGAGGGGGGTATGGGGGAGGGGGTATGGGGGAGGGGGGTATGGGGGAGGGGGGATATGGGGGAGGGGGGATATGGGGGAGGGGGGATATGGGGGAGGGGGGATATGGGGAGGTGGGATATGGGGGAGGGGGGATATGGGGGAGGGGGGATATGGGGGAGGGGGGTATGGGGGAGGGGGGATATGGGGGAGGGGGGATATGGGGGAGGGGGGATATGGGGGAGGGGGGATATGGGGGAGGGGGGATATGGGGGAGGGGGGATATGGGGGAGGGGGGATATGGGGAGGGGGTGATATGGGGGAGGGGGTGATATGGGGGAGGGGCCATATGGGGGAGGGGTCATATGGGGGAGGGGTCATATGGGGGAGGGGTCATATGGGGGAGGGGGGATATGGGGGAGGGGGGATATGGGGGAGGGGGGATATGGGGGAGGGGGGATATGGGGGAGGGGGGATATGGGGGAGGGGGGATATGGGGGAGGGGGATATGGGGGAGGGGGGATATGGGGGAGGGGGGATATGGGGGAGGGGGGATATGGGGGAGGGGGGATATGGGGGAGGGGGGATATGGGGAGGGGGGATATGGGGAGGGGGGATATGGGGAGGGGGGATATGGGGAGGGGGGATATGGGGGAGGGGTCATATGGGGGAGGGGGCATATGGGGGAGGGGTAATATGGGGGAGGGGGGATATGGGGGAGGGGGGATATGGGGGATATGGGGGAGGGGATATGGGGGAGGGGGGATATGGGGGATATGGGGGAGGGGATATGGGGGAGGGGGGATATGGGGGAGGGGGGATATGGGGGAGGGGGGGATATGGGGGAGGGGGGTATGGGGGAGGGGGGTATGGGGGAGGGGGGATATGGGGGATATGGGGAGGGGGGATATGGGGGAGGGGGATATGGGGGAGGGGGGATATGGGGAGGGGGATATGGGAGAGGGGGGATATGGGGGAGGGGGGTATGGGGGAGGGGGGATATGGGGGAGGGGGATATGGGGGAGGGGGGATATGGGGAGGGGGGATATGGGGGCGGGGGGGATATGGGGGAGGGGATATGGGGGAGGGGATATGGGGGAGGGGGGATATGGGGGAGGGGGATATGGGGGAGGGGGATATGGGGGAGGGGGGATATGGGGAGGGGGGGATATGGGGGAGGGGGGGATATGGGGGAGGGGGGGATATGGGGGAGGGGGGATATGGGGGAGGGGGGATATGGGGGAGGGGGGATATGGGGGAGGGGGGATATGGGGGAGGGGGGATATGGGGGAGGGGGGATATGGGGGAGGGGGGATATGGGGGAGGGGGGATATGGGGGAGGGGGGATATGGGGAGGGGGGATATGGGGAGGGGGGATATGGGGGAGGGGGGATATGGGGAGGGGGGATATGGGGGAGGGGGGATATGGGGGAGGGGGGATATGGGGGAGGGGGGATTTGGGGAGGGGGATTTGGGGGAGGGGGATTTGGGGGAGGGGGGATATGGGGGAGGGGGGATATGGGGGAGGGGGGATATGGGGGATGGGGGATATGGGGGAGGGGGGATATGGGGGAGGGGGGATATGGGGGAGGGGGGATATGGGGGAGGGGGGATATGGGGGAGGGGGGATATGGGGGAGGGGGATATGGGGGAGGGGGGATATGGGGGATATGTGGGAGGGGGGATATGGGGAGGCTCACCCTGCCTGCTCTGACGAGGTTGTTCACCTTCTTGTGGCACTGGGTGCCTGTCCGTGGTGTTAGGGCCACAGCGGTGACGGCCTCTGCCACTTCCCTCCACAGACGCCGGCTGTGGCGTGGGGCAACTCTGCGGCCGTGCCCGGGATACAGGACGTCCCTCCTCTGCTCCACCGCGTCCAGGAGCGCCTCCACATCGCGTGACTCGAACCTCGGGGCTGAGCGACGGCCAGCCATCCAGTCGGGTGTTGCGGTCGGGTGTTCCGGTTGGGTGGGGGGGGGAGCTGCGCGGCCTTATGAGCCGTCACGCCGTGCAGCGCGTATGCCGCAGCACGGCGTGAACCACTGCACAAGCGCGGATCCCGTCACGTCGCTGCTAGCCCATTTCGGGCCGGAGACTATCGGCCCATTTTTATGACGTGACGCAAGTGGGATTTGCGCAGTTTTTTGCGCCGATCGGCGGACTTTCCGCCGATAACGGAGAATTTCGCCCCTGGTTCAGAAAACATTGATCTACATGCTGATTTAAAAAAATTCAGACAGAAGGTTTGCGTCTTCCAACTGAGTTTTTGAAATGTTTTGGTCATCTTGTGGCTTTTTGTAGGATTATTATGACTATTTGGAATAGAATAGCTTTCTATGCTTTTAGACAGCCACAAAGAAGGCTTCTTGAGTTACAGTGTATTCTGTGGCCACCACCTCAGCTAGTCATAGATTGTTGCTTGATTGCAATGTTGACACGATGGCGCTCAGTTTCTGCCTGTCCCAGGCTTGAAGCTCTGCCTACTAAACAGTGATTTTCTTTGCACAAATAGGAACTGCAATGAAAAAAGACTTTGTCCAAGCTTCAAGGCTATTGGGAGCTGATCTTGGAATAGATTCTTCTTTATTAGTCCAGTATGGTGTGTTTTAATCAGCTCTAACCTCCTGTGGGGAGAGCAAGCAGCAAAATGGATTCCTTGGTCTAGGGAGTCCTGCTTAAAAGTAGAACCCCTGGATTTATCCATTTAATGTCTGTTCCTGCACAAACTTCACAGCAGGCAGACTTATACTGATAAGGGTTCCCAAATTTGAGCAATTCTACTCTGACCCAGTGCCTGCAGACTGGAGTTATATCCCAGAATTAACGTAAAGTGCGTCAGATTTGCACGGGGCTGAAGGATCACTAACACACCAAGTTTGTACTTAAGTTAGTTGCTTAACTACCACACCAGTTATTCTTCTGCAAGAGAAAAGGCTATGTTGAGACCGCAGCAGATGTTATTGCTGAGCATGCCAGATCCCAGAGGGAAACCGGTCTTACTGATTATAAACTTTTTTATCTATTCTGAAAAGAGAAGGAAAAGCTACTGACCCCAAAAACATAGAACCCCAGTAACACCTTTAGGATTAAAAAAATTAAACAATTAATTAAAAAAACTTGAGCACATAAGATTAAAGTTACACTGTTAAAACAATTTTCGAGAACAACTCTCAAAAAACCCATTGGTCAAAAATACATCCATAACTATAAAATACAGTATTATCAAAATCATCCATGAACTACGTTCTTGGCATAAACTCCCTTATAGATTAACTATAAAATACAGTATTATCAAAATCATAGAATTGTTGCCACTTGAGTAAAGGTATGCCACAGAACTTCTCAAACACTTCCACTCAGATGAGGAAATTCAAAAACAAGGTTCAGAAACATACTGGTTTTGTGAAAACAAAGACTTTTCTGGCTCGAAATTGGATAATTGCCTCAAAATCAAAACGTTCACACCTTCTCAGAACACAGATCTCGACTTCAGGACATTTCCCCACACAGCGACCACAATTCAGCTAAACATCTTTCCTTGAATACCTTTTTTTGCTTTCATCACAAGTTTCATTGACCTGAAACACCTCTTTTGTTTCCCTCTTGCCTCTACATTTAACATGTCTTCCCCTGTTTACTCTAATTATTCCCTTATTTCCCCTTCATTTTATTTTTGCCATTACATTTTAATACTTGGATGATTTGTGGACATGTATCTTTAAGGCAGCTTGTATCTTTAATTCAAGCAGAAGAAAGCAGTGGCCTTTGTGTTTAATTCAAACCGAAAGATTCCAAAGGCTGTGCTGATTTAAATTGGTGGTTGTAGACTGGCCGGCATCAGTGATGACTCAGTGTGATTGATTTGGCTGTTGGCCAATGAATTTGGCCCAAAAGGCTGTGCTCTGCTTCGTAACGGGTGGTGATCGAGTCTTATTCCACTAAAATGGTTCAGAGGTCTAAGGAGCTTTCAGTTTCATTTTGGAAACATGGAGGTTAAGAGCTAAATCCTCTCTAGAACACTGTTGCTAACTCTCTCCCAAAAGATCTAGCTAAACTCTCTTCAGAGGGCGACTGAGAAGGCTGACTCTCTCACTAGAGAGTCTGGGTGCTGTTTTCTGGAGGCAGCAGAGGCCTAAATTCAAACCAGGAGCTGGAAGCAAGGTTTGATGTGAAATAAAGTGTCTCTCCAGAAAGATATAGGCCTGAATGTGAACCTCGAGCTGAAGGTCCAGTTTGATAAGCACTGGTGTTTCTCCAGAAAGCCTGCTGCCTGTGAGTACTGTATTCTATTTCTAAACTACAAGGACCCTGAATGAATGACTCTGCAAAGACCATCACCAGCTATAAACCAGTGATTTGAATCATTCGGCGTGCTGCGAGGAATGAGTGCTAATGAATCACTATTTAAAGCAAAGCCACTTTTTACCTTCAAAGAACAAAGAACAAAGAAATGTACAGCACAGGAACAGGCCCTTCGGCCCTCCAAGCCCGTGCCGACCATACTGCCCGACTAAACTACAATCTTCTACACTTCCTGGGTCCGTATCCTTCTATTCCCATCCTATTCATATATTTGTCAAGATGCCCCTTAAATGTCCCTATCGTCCCTGCCTCCACTACCTCCTCCGGTAGTGAGTTCCAGGCACCCACTACCCTCTGCGTAAAAAACTTGCCTCGTACATCTACTCTAAACTTTGCCCCTCTCACCTTAAACCTATGCCCCCTAGTAATTGACCCCTCTACCCTGGGGAAAGCCTCTGACTATCCACTCTGTCTATGCCCCTCATAATTTTGTATACCTCTATCAGGTCGCCCCTCAACCTCCTTCGTTCCAGTGAGAACAAACCGAGTTTATTCAATCGCTCCTCATAGCTTATGCCCTCCATACCAGGCAACATTCTGGTAAATCTCTTCTGCACCCTCTCTAAAGCCTCCACATCCTTCTGGTAGTGTGGCGACCAGAATTGAACACTATACTCCAAGTGTGGCCTAACTAAGGTTCTATACAGCTGCAACATGACTTGCCAATTCTTATACTCAATGCCCCGGCCAATGAAGGCAAGCATGCCGTATGCCTTCTTGACTACCTTCTCCACCTGTGTAGCCCCTTTCAGTGATCTGTGGACCTGTACTCCTAGATCTCTTTGACTTTCAATACTCTTGAGGGTTCTACCATTCACTGTATATTCCCTACCTGCATTAGCCCTTCCAAAATGCATTACCTCACATTTGTCCAGGTTAAACTCCATCTGCCATCTCTCCGCCCAAGTCTCCAGACAATCTAAATCCTGCTGTATCCTCAGACAGTCCTCATCGCTATCCGCAATTCCACCAACCTTTGTGTCGTCTGCAAACTTACTAATCAGACCAGTTACATTTTCCTCCAAATCATTTATATATACTACAAAGAGCAAAGGTCCCAGCACTGATCCCTGTGGAACACCACTGGTCACAGCCCTCCAATTAGAAAAGCATCCCTCCATTGCTACCCTCTGCCTTCTATGGCCTAGCCAGTTCTGTATCCACCTTGCCAGTTCACCCCTGTTCATCCCTATTATTTTTACCCCTTACACCCCTTCTCTGTGTTTATCTGTCTTGTGTGTGTGGGTAGATAATAGGACAGTTAAAGTGGGTAGTAGGTATCAACTTGTCGTTTGTATTTACTGCATATTTTATGATAGTTCTTGGTAGAAATAAACAGTAATTGTGTTTAAACGTACAAACCTGATGACTGTAATTATTGGGCAGCCAAGGGCCAAAGACTTTTATATTGTATTATTTAATTTTTATATATATTTGATTTTATATTATTGGTTAATTCATTTGTGTCGTGACTCCGGGGCATGTGGGGCTGGAATTGAACCCGCACTTTCCCAGGGTGAGTAACATTACCTATGAAACCTTTGTAAGTTGTAAACGTTCCTTTCACATTGAAATTCAACAGCTAAAAAGCCAAGCCCCACTTATCTTATAATGTACATTTTAAATCCAACCTATTTACTTGCACCTCAATAGCACCGTAACCCCTTATTACAAATGCATGAACCCATACCCTTTTACCTCAGTTCTGAAAAAATCCCAGCCACAAACAAAGCATAGTTGAGGCTTGCACATTTTTCAGTCAAATCATCAGAAAACACACTGCCACCATGTTACATTCTTTTATTCAATGTAAACATACCAATCACATGGCAATGATTGGTAAAACAATAATATGAGTTCCTTATTTGAAGATAAGACCTCTCTCTTTTTATGTATATTATATATGTTTATTACATACACAAGATTAACTGGGAGACTTGAGACTGGGTAGGACATCTGATCTTTACTGCTGGTGTAATGGACTGAGTTCAGAGTCACGGGACTAATCCTTCACATCTTGTGCCAAGGGGTTAATGATCGAGTTAAGATATGCTCTCTTAAAGGCATGTACACACCATATCAAAACTGGTCGTGGGGGTTGGAAGAGATTGTAGAGATAGGGAGGGACAAGTCGAGACATGAAAACAAGAATAAAGAATTTTAAAATCAAGAGTTACTTGACTGGGAGCCAATATAGGTCAGCGACCACGAAGGTGATAGGGGAAAATAACTTGCTGCAATATTTAATTGGAGGAAATTTCTGTTCCTCCAGTACAGGGTGTCGGATAAGCAGTCTGTATTTCGCATCACTGGAGCAGTCAAGAGAGGTGGTGGTGTGGAAAAGCTGGGTTTCACTGGGTGTGACTTTAAATGATATCATTGAGAGATGGCATGTAGATGAGAAATAAGAGGGGACCAAGGATAGATCCTTGGGGGATACCAACGGTAATGGTGAGGAAACAGCAAGTGATTCTCTGGCTACAATTAGAAAAATAAGAATGGAAGCACAAGAGCGCAGTCGTGAGCAGTTGGATGACAGTGGAAAGAAGTTGAGGGGGATGGTGTGGTCAGCCGTGTCGAAGGCAGCAGCCGGCGATGAGGAGGGGGGGTTACGTTTGCCTTTGAGTGGTACTTTGCAAGGACGGTGGGGTCAAGGGTTGGTTTTCAGAAAGGGGTAATGACAGCAGATTTAAAAAGAGGGAGAAGAGAAAGAATCATTACAACAGGATTATTCAAAGTGTGGGTCGTGACCCGCGGGGTCAGAAGGGTCACGGAGCCTGCGACCGGTGACAATTCTTTTTTATTTCAGAAAATATTTATAAAGGCATTTATAATTTTAACCGCCAGGTATCAAAGGGAACAAAACAAGATAAACACCCCCACCCAATAACAAACCACAGCCAACATGGCTTACACAAACAGGACCTCCTTCTCCAGCCCCCCCATTCCACTCGTCTCCCTACCGGTTACTCGACCAGTAACAATTCTAATCCATAGGGAAAAGTCGCTCCCCTATAAAAACAAGAATTTAACAAGATTCAGCACGAAGCTCAGAGGTAACACCACTAGCCCATCTGGCAGTGTTATCTATACTATGTGTCGGGGACAGGAACGGTTTCTAATTTGCTACAACTTTGTGTGGATAAGACTGGGAAACTGAGACTTCCCCACTCCATACGCAACAACCAACTCAATTTCAAAACAAAACCCTTAGAATTATTTGGGTTTTCTGAGTTGCAAAAAGAACAACTTTCACAAGCCTCACATAAAACTTCTTTATAGTTTTCAACAGAGAATGGACTTGATACTCTGCGCGTTTGTAAATCTCCAAATACCAACATCTCTGTACTGCGTCAAATATTAATGACTTGACTGTAAGTACAGTGCACACACAACCTGTCCTATGGATTTGCAAAATCCAGAACGTTCCCCCAATATAATGTCCTATCAGGCCGAGAGACACTGTACTGATATACATGCAATGTCTTTAAACGGTTAATCATTGGCGGACGTGATTGAATTTGGACTGGCAATCAATGTCTTAACAACTTGGTAAACTTCCACCTTCCACAAGATCGGAGCTACTGCTGGATGCCTTTCCTGACAGCTGTTTTATATATTCCCTGACACACCAGCAATTGTGGTTTTTGCCTTAATGTGTGTGGTACTTCGTGTTTCTGGATCATTCTTCAAGCAGTTTTTGCACTAATGATAACATAAGGCTGTGGAATGTCCTGTGGTGTGCTGTTACTGGGCTATTGTAAATTCCATGCACTTTAAGTCTCTTACAATAATCAGATTCTCGGCCATCACATTGCACAGTGCACGAAACACCTTATAAAGCTGGTACTGCTAAGACCTTTGACTGATAACAGAAAGCAGAACATACATCATGCTGTGGAATATTAATTGTTCCCGCTCCCCTTCAACACTCAGAACAAGTGTAGTCGGGCTATGATCTTCAGTATTGTTTTCATGTTGTTGTTGAAATTCTATTCCAAGCAGTTTTACGTAATCCTGTCTCCTTGCAATTAAAGCACAAGAACTTCAACTCGGTATTCTAATTGGGAATTATATCGATAGTGCAGTGAGATTACCAACACAGATGCTTGCTTCTGAAAATTCACCATGTCATCGTGAAGTTTCCCGGGTGGATTGGGGATTATTAAGTGGCAGGGGGTGTTGGTAATAATCTTTTGGAGGTAGCCAATTAAACAGTCACCTCTAAGACTTCCGGTGGCGGCCATGGAATGAGCGGTCACATATTTGGTAGCTCCTGAACAAGGTGGAGTTTTTCAGTCCTTTCCCCTTCTGAGGGGTGGAATTTTGGATGGAAAGGGGTGTAGGAGTGTCAGGAGATGGTGTAATTACTCTGGTGTGGCTGGTGGATGGATCCATGAACTAGGAGTGCGTCAAGAAGGGAGCTGTTGGAGCAGGAGAGTTTTCAAGGTGCGCCACAGGTTAAGATGGCGAAGAGCAAAGGCTTGCTCTGCCCGTCCAATGGTCAACGGAGCAGCTGGTGGACTTTTTAAATGAGAAGTTCAGCTAGTAGAGAAGGCAAGTCCTGGAGGACCAGGGCAAGGTGGTAGAGCTGCTCACACCAGGGATTTATGAGTGGAGCAGAGGCTGGAGTCCCAGGACCAGACGATCTAGAAAGTGGAGGTGGTGATGAGGGAGCACGAGGAGCAGCTCGCCTCACTGGTGGCCGAGATGGGGCTGATGAAGGAGACCCAAAAGAGGCTCAAGGAGGAGGTGGAGGATGTGGAGAACCGCTCCAGAAGGCAAAATATGGGGATGCCCGAAGACATCAAAGGTGCAGAGATTGGCACGTGTATGGTCAAAATGCTAGAGAAGCTGATGGGGGAGGGGGTAGAGCGCATAGGGCATTGGTGAGTAGGCTGCAGGCGGGCGAGCAACCAAGGGCGATGGTGGCGCGGTTGCACCGCTTCTTGGACAAAGAGAAGCTCTTCGGTGGGCGAGGCAGATGAGGAAGTGCACCTGGGAGGGGGATGAGCTGCGGGTGTACCAAGACCTGGGTGCAGAATTGGCGAAGAGGAGGGCCGGGTTTAACCGGGTCAAGGCTGCCCTCTTCAAGAAGAGGGTGGAGTTTGGAGTGCTTTCCCCAGCCCGATTCTGGGTGATTTTCTAGAATCGAGAATACTATTTTGGTACGCCAGAGGAGGAGTTTTTGAGGGACAATGGACTGGCAGGAGAAGGTTGTCACTGAACTTTTGAGGAGGTTTCTTTTGGTTGGTCTTGCAAAGCTTTTTCTCCTTTGAAATGTTTAGTTAGGTTTGGTGGCGGGTGCTTGGGGAGCATCAAGGGTGAGTGCACCTTTTTTCTGTTTCTTTGTTTCTTGAGCACAGTAAGAAGTCTTACAACACCAGGTTAAAGTCCAACAGGTTTGTTTCAAACACTAGCTTTCAGAGCATTGCTCCTTCCTCAGATTCACCTGAGGAAGGAGCAGTGCTCCGAAAGCTAGTGTTTGAAACAAACCTGTTGGACTTTAACCTGGTGTTGTAAGGCTTCTTACTGTGCTCACCCCAGTCCAACGCTGGCATCTCCACATCATGGCTTTGTTTCTTGAGGGAGTGTGGACGGCTGGGGGAGGAGAATCAGGGAGATAGGCCTTGGGCAGGGGCTGCCAGGCTAGCTGGGTGGGCTAATTAATGAGAGCACAGTGGGGGTGGTCAGGTGATTGGTACAGGGGAGGGGATGGGGTTGTTATTTTGTTTGGAGGTGGGGGGAGGAGGTACAGTCAAGGGTGTGGTTGTTGTGACGCAGTTGGAAAGTGAGTGATGATGGTGGAGATCCGAGGGTTGACCTGGAGGATCGTGTGACACGGGCCAGGGACTGGCTCAAAAAGGGATATGATTGATCGGCAGGGGAGCCCCCGAGGGGGCTGAATGGGCCGGTCAAATGGTCATGTGTGTTCGCACACCTGAGGAGTCTGAAGGCGGATATGGTTTTTCTACAAGAGATGTATTTAAAGATTGGGGACAAGGCTGAGGAAAGGACGGGTAGGGCAAGTGTTCCATTCGGGACTGGACATGAAGGCAAAGCGGGTGGCGGTTGAATAAGAGGGTGGCGTTCGAGGTGGAGAACATTGTACCAGATTCGGGGGTGGCGGGGGGAGGTTCGTGATGGTTAGTGGGAAGCTGGAAGGGATGTCAGTGGTCCTGGTAAATATCTATGCCCCAATTTGGGATGGAGTTTATGAGGCGGGTGCTGGGAAAGATTCCTGACCTGGACTCGCACGGTTGATCACGTTGGTGGTGGTGGTTGGGGGGGGGGGGGGGGGGGGGGGGGGGGGATTTTAACACAGTTATTGAGCCAAGTTTGGACCGGTCAAGCCTGAAGTCGGCAAAGGTGTTGGCGGTGGCGAAAGAGCAGTGATTCTGAGGGGGGACAGGAGGTATTCGGAAGCCCCGGAGGCAGGGTTGTTGAGGGAGAGCCAGAGGCTCCAGGTGGAGTTTGGATTGGTGTCCATGGGGAAGGCAGTAGGGTAGTTACGGAGGGCCAAGAGGGCAATTTACGAGCATGGGGAAAATGCGAGCAGCAGATTGGCCCTCCAGCTTAGGAAACAGGAGGTGGTGAGGGAGATTAGTAGAGTGAAGGACGGGACGGGAAGGGAAAGGTGGTGCTGGACCCAGTGACAGTGAATGTGTTGTTTGAAGAATTTTATGAGTCGGAGCACCAGGCAGAAAAAGTTAGGAGCAAAGGAGTCTTCAACTGGGGGCACCCTACCACTGACTCACTCATCGTAAAGGCAGACTGATGTCCTTCTGAGTTGGAGCGCTGCCTGTTGAACTTCCAGCTTCAAGTGCCCTTCCTGTCCTTAACTGGGTAGCGAGCTAGTGTCACCACAAATTGGCAAAGTTGGGGAAACTGTTTGTACCAGAATGTGGGCTTCTGGCCTATACTTAAGCTGACGGCAAGGTCATGAAGCCCAAGGGGAAAATCCAACCCACCATCTTTAACATCTATAGACTTGAAAATGTCAGAGACAAAAATCTGCATTTTGTGAAGAAACAGAATAGAAACTTTCAAATCAATTGACCATTTACAAATTCATGAGATAAAACATTGGAGGAAGCAGCAATCTTAGAGATTTGAAGCTGAGTTGGTATAATTCAATAGGACTATAGAAAATTAATAAAACATAAAATCATAATGAAACTGCAGATCATCACATACACATTTTATTCCTACCTTTCTTTCTCCTGTTGATTACCTCTCTCAGATCCATTATTAATTAGAGCTAGTTCATCCAGCAGTGATGTAGATTCCTTTGTAAATTTTTCAAAGACCTATGTTAAACAAAAATAATTCTCCTCAAATATTCAACTTTAAAATATTTCACTTTCAAGCTGCTCTTCAAGTTAAAACGACTCAACAGTAAGGATCTGGTTAATAAAGAACGACTTTCCATTCAGTACAAGAAAATTAGCAAAAATCTGAAAATTCTTTTGATTCACCAAAATCATATTAAAGAAAAATATAAACACTGCAAACTTGTCAGTAAGATTGCTTTTACATCTTAAGTGATCCATCCCTTCTGTTTTTGTTGAAAAGTGCTGTATTTCTTCGATTCCTGTAAACATAAAGGTGATCCACATTTGATATGATGTATTTTGGTTAGCCATAATGTGGAGACTTTCAGATAAAAATTAGTTTATACCTGACCATTTTTGCTTCAATCTTATTATGTCATCAATATGCGTAACCTGATTTTATTACATGGTTGTTACCGTTGGGTTCAAAGGAAATACAATTTTCCAATTTCATGGGAAACAGTTTGACTCAAGAGAACAATTGTGCAGGAGTAAGAGAGAAAAGAAAGAAAGTTTGCTTTTTCAGAAGGAGATTCAAAAGGATAATGGGTCCCTTGTAAACAATACATTGGCCTTCATGATAGCATTATGACCAATATTACTTAAATGTAAACTGTTTTCCACGCATCCATGTGCCAGTACTTCAACCTGTAAAAGTTCAACAGATTACAACAGACCAACAATGCACTTGGTGGTAAACATGAAGAACATTATTGTTGCGTATGTCCCTGCAATACTTCAAATCAAGTTATTGCTTTTGGTGGTTGACAGAATTTCTAACAGATATATCTTGTTCATTTGTTTTCACTGCATATATGGAATTGTGCAAGGGTCACCGGGAATACCACTACAAAAAATACGGGTGCTCAAATTACTTTTGGAGAATATGTGACATGAATGATTAAGGTTACACAAAGCTAAGTTACCTAAATGATCCCCCTCAACATGGGAAATTTTTAAGTTTGATCGAATCAAGGGAAATGCCAGCAACTCCAATGTTACAGTTAATCAACATTTTACACACATTTACTGTTAAGTAGCACAAGACAGCAAAAGGGCACAAACATATTTTATTTTTTCTTGGCAGATGGCCGATCTCAGTCTTTGAGGCAACCTATACATCGAACAATAAGCATGCTGAGTTAACACTCTCTGCAATAGGACAAGGTCCCTGGTGATTCTTTCACTGCAGAATCACAGGAATTCCCGATTGCATTTGGATTTAAATGAATGAGAAAAGCTACCATTGCATGCAGTACCAGAATTCCCTGAAGAAATGTCAATGAATGCAATCAATTCATTAAGCTATTAAAATGAACAAGGGGGAGTTCCAAGATAGAAATTGAGAGGAGAATGCTACATTTGAGATAGGAAAAAGGAAACCAACATTAGAAGCATCTTGGGTATTGGCATTTCTCCGGAACATAATTTGGAAGGCAAGAAATTATCCCCATGCTCTCAAAACTGAAAGTTGTAGTAGATAAAAGCTCTTACCAAAGGCACAAAGTAAACTGTGCACTACACTGCAATGGTCTCCCAACGGATACAAAGACAGGTATGAATATTTTTTTTACTATGAATCTTCATTGGCCTTGAGGGTCACTGTCCAGTTCAACATTTGCTCTCCATCTTTAATTGGCCTTGAAAGGAATGGCTTGCTCGGCCATTGCAGAGAGCAGTTGAATTAACCACATTGCTGCAGGCCAAGAGTCATATCTAGACCTGACCAGGTAAATGCAGATTTCATTCCCTAAAGTACATTTATGAACCAGAGGGGCAGATCCTAATTTTTTCTTTCATGCTACTGAGATGCACATGTGCCTTTTGATAATATAAGCAAAGCAGGAGAGGCATTCTGCAGATGTTGCTCTCTTTGGTTGTTTCTAAATATGGCAGTCAATATGGTCGCATTCCTTAATTCTAATTACCTTTGCTTTAGAGTCGCCAGGTATCTTTTGATACCGCCACAAGGTTCAAACCCGAATACTGATCAAAGAGTCGGTACACCAGTTAGTTCAAAGTCAAGACTATTTATTTACATACACAGCAATATTTACTCATGCACAAAATACTACAGACTAAACTATCACTACTGCTAAAGCCTATACTTAGCTTTGGGCGCCCACTCAGTCAGAGGAACAGTGGCCGTTGTTCGGTTCTGAGGCTGCTGGGGTCGAAGTGGTAGAGGGGAACAGCTAAGGTCGTCCGTCTGGTAGCGAGCGTTGACCTTGAACTTACTTGCTTCTGGTATAGCTTGTGGAATCGGCTCTCTGAGATGTGAACGGATATGAGAGAACAAGGAACCAATGGAGAGTTACGGTGTCCTTTCTGATGGAACCTGCACCATGTTTGTTATGTATGTTTGTTTGTTATTGTGAATGTTAAATGTTGTTGATCCACTTAAAGTTTTCATGGCCTGACGCCACCACTCTTTTAACACCCAATGGCAGTTAATGGAACAAGTTTGTCCACGGACAACCAATCATAGCTACTCTTCTGATTCAAAGGTAATCATAAGAGGCAGCCCCCACGATGACCACAAATTCTTATCGTTCTTGCCGGTCGCTCAGGCAGTGGAGAAACAGCACTGGTCCCCGCCATGCCTGAGGGGCCCCCTCTGGTCAGTTACGCTCGGGTAGAGCACATACGGCACTGGTCACCGTCCTACCCGGGGATTCCATCCATTCTTACCCGCCATGGCCCATACGCACCCCGTTTTGGCTCTTTAAGTTCAAAACTCTTTTCTTTCTTTATGGCAACCCTTAAGTTGCTTCCAGATGCTATTTACATCCTAGGATGGTAGATCACACAGGCTGCGAGACGCCTCGCACTGTGTCAGTATTTTTCTCGGATGTCTTGTCCCAAATATTTGGTTTAAAAAAAAAAAAAAATGGAGTCACCGATGGTGACCACCAATTATAATGGGTAATTGGCAATAAAGGACAGACAGACAGACAGACGAGATCTTAAACAAATAATAACAGAAATTATGCTCATGTCCATAGAACTCAGGAACCGCAGGAACCTCAGAAGAAGAAAAGACGAAAAAGGAGGAAAGATGAAGACAAACATCATGCTCTACAGTTGGATCTTAGCGGGACCCCTCCAGTTGCGCGCGGACGCTACCTCCCTGACCCCTACCACTCAGGCCATGAATGTTTCCCACCCCTGCCATACACTAAACCCAAGATAGTTACTGATACACCGACCTGGTGTGACAAGTTCATCACCTGGTATTCCCCGTCCTACATTGTGGAAGCACTGTTAGTACTGGCGATACTCTGCAGTGTCGTTCAGACCCTTAGACTCAGGAAGTGGCGGAGGAAAGCCTCTCGCACCCCGGTATACACCTTCAGATCCCCTATTTTCGGACTTCAACAAACCCCCCAATCCCTTTAAGGGAATTAAAGTACATCCGTTTCTTCGTGTGTGTTCGTTTCGTCTGAATAAAGAAATGTAAAACTCTGTGCTTGACTGCCAAGTCAGAGACCTGTGTTGCTGCTATTGTACAGTTTAAAATGTTGTAAATTATTTTGATTGATTGAGGTTAGCTTAGTTAAGGACAGTTAGAGGTTCCAGTTTTTTAAATTTTGTAATGCATGCCTGAATGACATAGCGCCCCGTAGAATTTTATAATAATGTATGTACATAAAATAATTTGGGTAAAAGTTGCAATTCATAAGACGGAGCAGTGTAGAGCCTATCAAGTGCTTATGGGTGCCCGGTTTAGGAGGAGAACGAAGAAGATGCAGTAATTTGATTCTTCACGCTTCGTGTTGAGGATCACAAGGAGGGAGTGTAGACATCTGGGATGGCCACTTCCAGAATACAAAATGAACATTTGCAAAGATTGCAGGGAAAAATGGACAATGTTAAGAAAGCAAGCAGGCACAGAGCCTGTCTGCATATTGGAGAAACAGCTCCCAGATGAGAGTGAAACTGTAGGCCCGCTAGCATATGGATGGCCCATCTCCGGGAACAAAGGAAGATACTTAAGTAATCGATCTGGCCCCAGATCTCGCGGCGCCAGTTCCCCAACCGAAAGCAGAAATAAAGCAAGGCCGACGGCAACCTCGGACACGCCCAGCCATCAGGGCACCCACCTCTTTATTGGTCAGGATCAATGCGAATGATCAAGGAATGGCCCAATTGATTGGGGCCAAGTTTAAGGCCCGCCCAAAAGCGCGCAAAGCCCCCTTCGGGTATAAGAAGAAGGCCCCAAGAGAGAATCGCTCTCTTGGAATCGGCTCTCACAGCGGAGAAACCCTTCCACCAGCTACACCAGAAGCAAGTAAGTCCAAGGTCAACGCTCGCTACCAGACGGACGACCTTAGCTGTTCCCCTCTACCACTTCGACCTCAGCAGCCTCAGAACCGAACAACGGCCATTGTTCCTCTGACTGAGTGGGTGCCCGAAGCCAAGTATAGGCTTTAACAGTAGTGATAGTTTAGTCTGTAGTATTTTGTGCATGAGTAGATATTGCTGTGTATGTAAATAAATAGTCTTGACTTTGAACTAACTAACTGGTGTACCGACTCTGATCAGTATTCGGGTTTGAACCTTGTGGTGGTATCAAAAGATACCTGGCGACTCGAAAGCAAACGGAATTAGAATTAAGGAAGGCGACCGTATTGACCACCATATTTAGAAACAACCAAAGAGAGCAACAATTCTTATCAGCAAAGTGACAAAAGAGTGAAGTATCTCTTTCTGAAAATTCCTCAACCCTCAGAAGACATGTGCTAGCATGCCAATGAGAATGTGCTACAGTTAAGTTAAATACCACTGACATCCTGTTTCATTGTTAAAACACTTAAGTTGCATGTTTTTGTATGTCAATATAAGGAATCAAAGTATCCGCTATGCCACATCAGTAAGAAGACGGTGATGTAGTGGTATTGTCCCTGGACTAGTAACCCAGTGGCCGAAGGAAGTACTCTGGTGACCTGGGTCCGAATCCCACCATGGCAGATGGTGGAATTTCAATTCAATAAAAATCCGGAACTAAACGTCCAATGCTGACCATGAAACCATTGTCGGTGGTTCACTAATGTTCTTTAGGGAAGGAAGACTGTCGTCCTTACCTGGTCTGGCCGACATTTGGCTCCAGACATTCTTAAGCGCCCTCAGGGATGGGCAGCAAATGTTGGCTCAGCCAGTGACACGCACATCCCATGAATGAATATTAATTTTTAAAACTCACTTCTCAAGCCAAGGAATTATGAACCTTCCGGACGTCTTTAGTTGTGATGTCATAAATGTATCATTGTAAGACAGGGCTAACATTTCAAAATTCCTACAACCATATTATTTAAATATAAATTATGAAATTATACATCAACATAATTACAAAATGCAATGAAGCAACGCTTCTACGAAAATCTTTACTTTACTGGGCAGGCAGTTGAAATTAGATGACTTAGACATCCTGCATGGATTATGCTGTCTTCAATTTAACCTGCTCTTCTGACATGCAACAAAGAAATCTCACTGAAATTTGTGGGATTCTTCTTTGAATATTTATCAATTACATCATCCAGTCTCAACTGTAATTTTAACTGGAGCCTTTTTGTGGCTATATCACTAAGTTAAGACAGTGGGAAAATACTCCTTCACCAAAAGAGACCATTCAAGGTAAGTTTTGTTCACATTCCTTGTGGGGCCAAAAGGAGCAGAAGTTGACTGGCAATATGCAGATGAGGCCCTGGAGAGGAGAAGGGCACTTGCCTTGTCCCACTTAATTCCACTGCAGGTTTGAATATTCACAAATTGGTATGGCTTCTCTGTGGCTTACAGGATCAAAACTCCCTTGCCTCGATACTTGAAAGCTAAATTTTCAAATAAAATGATACTTAATACTTCATAGCTAGATAGTGTAATTTATTAGGTGACAATCCAATTCCAGTTCTAAAATAAGAACAAAGGAGTAATTATGAAGGTTGTAAAACAGATCTGGATGCTGCACAGATATCAAAATCGTCTTCAATTGTTTACTCTCATCCAGTGCTGAATGATCAGAAATTGCCTCTGATTAAACATTGGGAAAACAAAGCCATCGTTTTTGATTCCTGCTCCAAGCCCTGCTCCCTAACTATTCTCCCACTCTCCTTGTCGTAAGCCCAAGATTAACTCTCTCCAACACCCAATTTGTAACCTACTCTTCCCTTGCCTAGTCACTGTTATGATTATTCAATCTACCACAGTGTTCTGGGCTCTTTGGGAAGACACCTTGGAGACATGCAGACTTTCCTCTCTCCCTTGGAAGTCATCATCAACAGCAAAATGGGACAGCAGCTTTACAGGATTTCTGATATTCAGCGTGTTGCTGCAGGGCCTACGAAAAGTGCTGACCATGGATCCTTTTCAAAGATTGATCCAAGAGAAAATACTGAAAGGCATCAAAACTTGGAACTGTTTTAAACTAGAAGAGCAAAGGGGCAGGTTTCAGCACAACTATTTACAATCTTGATACCAGTAACATCTTTATAGGGTTGCAGGAGACTCGAAGTCTTTTGATTATGGACAAAGCAACTGCTATGATTGCCCTCAAATGTAAAAATCGGGCACCTCCCTCAAATGTAAATATCGGGCACCTCCCTCTCAGTAACACAATTCGAGTTTTCCCTTTGATCCTGACTAATTATACCCCAGCTTTTACAGTCAGGTAGACATATCACATAATTCCTCCCACTTGAAATTTAAATTTACAGTCCCAAATTATAACTCTCTTTCAAATCATAAAGATGCATAATCATCAACATGGTGTGACGATTGAAGAATTTTAGAAATATTGGGACAAGCTAAGAGTTAAAAGTGTGTTTGGCTACAGCGGTCATGGTTTCAAAAAAGGATTTTGTTTTGCTTCTGGGAAATAGCAGGCAAAATTGACCAGAGGAATGTGGCTTGACTGGGGAGGTCCCTGGGGAGTTGATGTGATTTTGCAGCCTGCAGAGATGGTTTACTTTTCAGCTTTGGGAGATGAGGGGCGCAATCCCTTGGCCATGCTGCGCCCGAAAGGCAACTCACCAGGGCGCACCGAGGCCGATAAAAGCCAGGAGACCCCGCTCCCAGGTTCTAGCTGGCCCACAAGCCTCACAAAATCCAACGCGATCTCATGAGACGTTGCGATGTAAATCCCGTCCATTGTGGGCGGGATCGCTTTTTGACAAATGTCGCACTCTAATGTGCAAATTCTCACGGTAGCTGAGACTTTGGGATTCATCCCCTTCACCTCAGAGACCTTGGGCGAGTGCCGTTCAGCACTGGTCCCCACAAACGGGGACCAGAAGGAACGGCTCTCATAGGGGTCTCCTAGGGAATCGGAGGCCCCCAGCAGCATGCCCTTTGGGTAGGGTGGTGCCCCTGGCATTGCTTGTGCCACCTGGGCACCCTGGCAGTGCCACCTGGGTGCCAGCCTGGCATTTCTAGCTGGCATGGGCACTGCCCAGGTGCCAGGTTGGCACTGCAAAGGTGCCAAGCTGGCATTTTCAGCACGCGTGCAATTCTGCTGAGGATGCCCTGCATGGTGTTGGGGGGGCAGTGTGCATGAGGGGGCGGGGGAGGAGAGGAGAGGAGAGGAGAATTACCTTCTCCGATAGTGCATTCGGGCTGGGGGGAATGTTATGGATCACTTTGGGGGCCCCAGGGATCAAGACGCCAAACTCCCCAATGTACAAAACGGGGCTCTGTGTGGCCTCGGCCATGCGTTCCTCGCTGCGAGCACCGGAAAACACGCGGCTAAACGCGCTTGCTATGAGACTTTGTTCCCATTTGAATCAAGCTAGAGGTCATTGCTGGGTGGAGCCCAGGAAGGGGAGAGGCAATGAGTTTGGAGAAGCTTTGTGAGAGAGAGGAACTAAATTCAGATCTTCCTGACCCTGAGTCCACAATTCTTTCCCAGTAGGATAGTTGAAAAACAAATAGTAATATTTTAAAGCAGAAGAGTCTTGTCTGAAGACAAGGAAGAGGTTGAAACAGCCTAGTCGAAGCAGCCATTTGAAAACATTCAGCAGAGTCTCAAGGGGTTGCAACCGGAGTCACATTTGTTTTATAAAGCAAGTATTTTAAAATGGATTAAGAGCTGTATGATTCTTTTCTCGTTGTTTAATAGGAAATTGTATAGTTGTGTTAAGGGCTAATTGTAAGCTATTCTTTTCAGATGTGAAGTTAAAAGTTTAATTCATAATGAAATTTTGTTTTAGAAGTATCAATGCCATATTTTTTCATGCAATCACTCCTGGAGTGAATCATGCTTCCTGCACAGTCTAAAAATAAACAAAAATATTGGGATTTTGGTCCAGTATCCTTGCCACTTTTGGGATCTGGTCTGGAATCGTAACAATAGTAACACATAACAATTACACTTTGTGACTTCCGGTGGCGTGGGGGAGCAGGGCGGCCGCAGCAACAAGAGCTCCCGCCGGTGACCGCGATTCGCGACGATTTCGGGGAAGGAGGTGAGAAAGCAGGGCGAGAAGATGAAGGAAGTGGAGGAGGCCGTGTCACGACACAGCGACCAGGTCACCTCGATGGGGGACGAGCTGCGGAGGGTGGTGGAGGCTAACAGAGGACTCCGAGCAAAGCTGGAAGACTTGGAAAACCGCTCAAGGTGGCACAATTTGAGAATTGTGGGCTTGCCCGAAGGGACAGAGGGCCCAAGGCCAACGCAATACTTCGCTAAGAAGTTGGCAGAGCTGATAGGGGAGGGTGAGAGCCCCACCCTGTACGACCTAGACCGAGTTCATCGGTCATTAAGGCCGAAGTCCAAAGTGAATGAGCCGCCAAGGGCAGTAATTATCTGCTTCCATAAGTTTTGCATGAAGGAGAAGGTATTAAGCAGGGCGGAGCAGAAACGTGAGGTGCTGTGGGATGGTACTGTGGTTCGGATCTATCAGGACTTGACGATGGAGTTGGCAAAAACACGAGCGGCGTTTGGGCAAGTGAAGGCGGCTTTGTACAAGAAAGAAGTGCAATTTGGTATGGTATACCCAGCGAAGTTGAGAGTAACATGTAACGCCAAAGACTTTTATTTTGAGACAGCGGAGGCGGCTGAGGCGTTCATGAGTGCAGAAGACTTGGGACAGACGTGAAGAGCGGAACTGGAAGAGAGACTGTGGACTGTGTTTAAGCAGCTGGAAAATGTATAAATGTTACAACTTTCTTTTTACTGATTTGCATTGCAATTTACTTCTATTTGCATTGTTACAGAGTTCAAGTTAATGGCGTTCTGTGTTGCGACGGTTAAATGTTATGTTAGTGAATTGTAGGGGTTGGATTGTTGGGTGTGTTTTGGGGTTTCTTTCTCTGGGACTGGGTGGAAGGGGGCGAGATGTCTTGGTGGGGGAAGCCACCCGCGCTAGCTAACTAAAGTCAGCTATGAACGGGGGCGAGGTGAGAGGAGGGCTGCGGATGTTGGAGCCTGGATAGCAGGCTTCAATGGGCCTACGAGGCGAGCGAGAGGGGGGGGGGGGGGGGGAAAGGATGGATGTTGGGGGATGTTTTTTTAGGGGGGGGTTCTTGGGAGGGGGGGGGGGGAAGGGGTTTGATGTTAACAATGGACAGGGGCGGGTCAGGCTTATGGGGCAGGGCCCGTTGGTATGGTGATGGTGGATAAGAAAGGTGTGTGGGGGAGGGGGGGGGGGGGGGGGGGGGGTGGGGGTGGGAGATCCCCAGTAAAGATAGTCACGTGGAACGTGAGATGGCTAGGAGGTCCAGTCAAGGGTGCTTGCGCATCTTAAAAGTTTGAAAGCTGATGTAGCAATGCTACAGGAGACTCACTTGAGGGTGAAGGACCAGATTAGACTTAAAAAGGGCTGGGTTAGCCAAGTGTTTCACTCCGGATTTGATGGAAGGGCTCGAGGGGTAGCGGTGTTGGTCAGCAAAAGGGTACGCTTCCAGATGGAGAAGGTGGTGGCAGATCAGGGGGGTAGATATGGGATTGTGGCAGGGGCCCTGGAGGGGAGATTAGTGGCGCTGTTAAGTGTATACTGTCCCAATTGGGACGATGTGGGATTCGCGAGGAAGGTGTTTGGGGCCATTCCCGACTTGGACACGCATGAGCTGACTGTGGGGGGGACTGGAACTTGGTGCAGGAGCCAAGGTGCGAACCCTAGTAGCGAACCTCTCAAGGCGAACTTGACTTTTTCTAGGCCAAGAAAGCTCGCCACGTCCGATAGCCATACCTCAGCCCTCGGGGACTTTGAGTCCCTCCATGCTTACAGTATTCGTCGCCGGGCTACCAGTGAAGCAAAGGCCAGAACGTCGGCCTCTCTCTCTCTTCCTGGACTCCCGGGTCCTTCGAAACCCCAAAGATTGGCACCTCGGGGCTCATTACCACCCCAGTTTTCAATACCAGGGACATGACATCTGCGAATCCCTGCCAATACCTCCTGAGTTTAAGGCACGACCTGAACATGTGTACATGGTTAGCCGGCCCTCCGGCGCATCTAGCCTCCAGCCTGAAGAATCTGCTCATCCGGACCACCGTCATGTGGGCCCGGTGCATGGCCTTAAACTGGATCAGGCTGAGCCTGGCGCATGTTGCGGTCGTGTTTACTCTGCTCAGGGCTTCTGCCCAGATACCGTCCTCCATCTCCCCCCTGAACTCCTCTTCACACTTAAGCTTCAGGTCCTCGGTCTGCACATCCTCAGCTCCCATTAGTTCCTTGTAGACGTCTGAGACTCTACCCTCTCCCACCTCTCCCCTTGAAACTACCCTGTCCTGCCTCCCCTTCGGCGGGAGATGTTGGAAGGATGGCACCAGTCTGCATATAAAATCCCGCACCTGCAAGTATTTAAAGTCGTTCCCTCTCGCCAGCCCAAACTTCTCCTCCAGCGCCCTCATGCTCGGAAAGCTCCCTTCCAGGAACAAATCCCTCATCCTCACAATCCCCGCCCTCCTACACAATCGATACCCCCCATCCATGTTCCCCAGGGCAAATCGGTGGTTGCCACAGATTGGGGTCCACACTAAAGCTCTTACCTCCCCTACATGCCTCCTCCACTGGCCCCAGATCTAAAGAGCCGCCACTACGATCGGGCTGGTGGAGTACTGCGCCGGCAGAAGCGGCAGAGGGGCCGCGACCAGGGCTGCTAAGCTAGTGCCCCTGCATAAAGCAGCCTCCATCCTCTCCCAAACCGACCCCGCACCCACCATCCATTTCCTTATCATCACTATGTTGGCCGCCCAGTAATAGTTGCTGAAGTTCGGCAACGCCAGCCCCTCTTCTCCTTTGTTCCTTTCAAGCATCACCCTCTTCACCCGCGGGGACTTCCCTGCCCATACAAATCCCAGAATAATTTTATTCAGCCTCTTAAAAAAGGACCGCGGGATAAAGATGGGGAGACACTGAAAAACAAACAAGAACTGCGGGAGAATCGTCATCTTAACAGTCTGCACCCTCCCCTCCAATGACAGTGGGAGCGCATCCCACCTCCGGACCTCCTCCCTCACTCGTTCCGACAGGTTAAGCTTATGCAACTTGCCCCAGTCCCGTACCACCTGAATTCCCAAATATCGGAAACTCTCCCCCACTAGCCTGAATGGCAACCCCTTCAGCCTACTCTCCTGCCCCTCGCCTGAATTACAAACAACTCGCTCTTAGCCATGTTCAGTTTGTATCCGGAGAACCGGCCAAATTCCCTCAGGGTTGCCATAATACCGTCCATCCCCACCATTGGGTCTGATACATATAACAGCAGATCGTCTGCGTATAACGAGACTCTATGTTCCACTACCCCCCCCCGGACCAGCCCTTTCCAGCCCCTAGAAGCTCTCAGTGCAATTGCCAGCAGCTCTATGGCCAGCGCAAACAGCAGTGGGGAAAGAGGGCAGCCCTGTCTTGTCCCACGGTGCAGTCTAAAGTAGTCCGATGTCGTCCTGTTCGTCCTTACATCGCCTTGGGGCCTGATATAATAGCCTAACCCAGTCAATGAACCCCACCCCGAACCGTCCTAGTACCTATTACAGATAATCCCACTCGACCCGGTCAAAAGCCTTTTCAGCATCCATGGCTACCGCTATCTCTACCTCTCTATTCTCCCGGGGCATCATAATCATGTTGAGCAGCCTTCTTAGGTTGGCCACCAGCTGCCTCCCCTTTACAAACCCGGTTTGGTCCTCCACAATTACATCCGATACACAGTCCTCAATTCTGGTCACCAAGATCTTGGCCAGCAACTTGGCATCTACGTTGATCAAAGAGATCGGCCTGTATGACCCACAAGCCTCCGGGTCCTTACCCGTTTCAGAATAAGCGAGATGGTGGCCTGCGACATCGTCGGGGGTAAACTCCCTCTGTCTCTTGCCTCGTTAAAGACCCTGACCAGCACCGGCCCCGCTGTCCTTATAAAACTGCAGGTCTACCCAGTGCGGAGCATGGTCCGATAGGGCATTTGTCTAATATTCTTCCCCCACCATTCCGGCCAGCAGGTTTCTACTCACAAAAAAGTAGTCAATTCGGGAGTACACCTTGTGGATGTGGGAGTAGCATGAGAACTCCCTCGCCGTCGGCCGGTTAAATCTCCACGGATCTGCTCCCCCCGTTTGCTCCATGAACCCTCTCAGTTCCTTTGCCATCGCTGGCAACCTGCCCGTTCTTCAACATGACCGGTCCAGGCTCGGGTCCAGGACTGTACTAAAGTCCCTGCCCATGATCAGCTTACGCGGGTCCAAGTCGGGGATCTTCCCTGGCATCCTCCTAATAAAATCCACATTGTCCCAATTAGGGGCAAACACACTGACCAGGACTACTCTCACCCCTTCGAGCTTACTCCTCACCATAACAAACCTGTCACCCCCATCCATGACTGTGCCCTCCGCATCAAATTGTACCCTTTTATTAATCAGGAGCGCAACCCCCCCTCATCTTAGAATTAAGCCCCGAATTAAGCCCTGACTAACCTAGCCCTTCCTTCACCTAACCTGGTCTGCCACTTTCAGGTGTGTCTCCTGCAGCATGACTATGTCCGCCTTCAGAACCCGCAGATGCGCAAACACATGCGCCCTCTTCACTGGCCTGTTTAACCCTCTAACATTCCAGGTGATCAGCCTGGTTGGGGGGCACTTCGCCCCTCCCCCTTTGCCGATCAGTTATCCCCTTTCCTTGGCCAGCCCCCCCAGCTATGTGTTGCGCTTCATCTGGCTCGCCTCCTGACCTCCTCACTGTTGCCATGTCCAGTTTCCATCCCCGTCAGCAGAACAAGTCCCCCACCCCCCCCCCTCCCCCTCCCCCCCACTAGCAACACCATCCTATCACCTAACCCCTGCTCTAATCTAACTATATGCACACCCCCACCTCGGCTTCCGTTGACTAGCCCCACTCAGCTAGCTTGGGGCTCCCAGCCTCGGCGCCAGCGCGAACTTAGACCTAATTAGGGACAGCCCCCCAGCTATGTGGACATTTGGTTACAGCTACTGTAACCAAATGTCCAATAGAATCTGGACTGAAATTCCCCAAGCTCATTACGTTAGGATCCTTTACAGTCACAGATGACAATCAAGTCCACTGTTCGTGCAGGATTTCGACTCATGATTCCACTCAATTCCCAGGTAGGTATTCATTTTTTTTTCGCCATAAATTTCCAGAATAATCTTTACCAAATTGATATTCTCCATCAAAATTGTTATGATATTGATAGAAACTCTGTCATGATATTCAGGTAAACATTATAGCACATACATACTGATGGACAGATCAACGGACCAATCAACACACACAACACGACAGCCAATCACAGGCAAGAGCATACACAGTACAAAACAGGGAACACGACACTTCCCGGGCACTCGAGCAGGAGACGGCTCAGGGCACAGAGCTCATTACAAGCCACTCAGACATCCACCATGTGCTGAGTGCCACTACAAGATAGAATTAGGAATAGGTCCACAGAATCAAGGGTCATGATCGAACCTCAGTAAACAGTTTACCAGTGTAAATAGATGTTTGAAATAAAACTGCGTTGCACCATTCGCAACCGTGTTGGTTCGTCTGTGTAGCAGAGTACCCAACACTACAAACTCCATCTACAAGTTTGCTGACGATACGACCATAGTTGGCTGGATCTCGAATAATGACGGGTCAGAATACACGAGGGAGATTGAGAACCTAGTGGAGTGGTGCAGTGGCAACAATCTATCCCTCAATGCCAGCAAAACTAAAGAGCTGGTCATGAACTTCAGGAAGCAATGTACTGTACACACCCCTGTCAGCATCAACGGGGCCAAGGTGGAGATGGTTAGCAGTTTCAAATTCCTAGAGGTACACATCTCCAAAAATCTGTTGTGGTCCACCCACGTCGACGCTACCACGAAGAAAGCACAACAGCGCCTATACTTCCTCAGGAAACTAAGTAAATTCGGCATGTTCACATTATCTCTTACCAACTTTTACAGATGCACTATAGAAAGCATCCTATCGGGCTGCATCACAGCCTGGTATGGCAACTGCTCGGCCCAAGACCACAAGAAACATCAGAGAATGGCGAACACAGCCCAGTCCATCACACAAACCTGCCTTCCATCCATTGACTCCATCTACACCTCCCGCTGCCTGGGGAAAGCAGGCAGTATAATCAAAGACCTCTCCCACCCGGCCTACTCACTCTTCCAACTTCTCCCATCGGGCAGGGGATACAAAAGTCTGAGAACACGCACGAACAGACTCAGAACAGCTTCTTCCCCATTGTTACCAGACTCCGAAACGACCCTCTTATGGACTGACCTCATTAACACTACACCCCTGTATGCTTCACCCGATGCCGGTGCTTATGTTGTTACATTGTGTACCTTGTGTTGCCCTATTATGTATGTTCTTTTATTTCCTTTTCTTTTCATGTACTTAATCATCTGTTGAGCTGCTCGCAGAAAACTACTTTTCACTGTACCTTGGTACATGTGACAATAAACAAATTTAAAAATCCAATCCAAGAAACCAGTAAAGTTACTGTATATTTTGGAAATTTGATAATCCAGGTATTTACTAAAAGTATGATGCTGCAAGTTTTACTGTTGAAAACAAAACAATTTTATCGCAAAAAAAAAATCAAAGAACACGAATACTACTAACTAAACCCTCTCTTATATGGTCAGTTATGTTAAAGACATTTAAAAGTACAATGAACATAATTTATCTTCACTGTAAACTGAATTTCTCAATTCAAATTTCTGTCTACACCCTTTTGACATACAGATACTTATCAGAAATTGGAAGGTTAACCACTTGGTCTGAATGTTGTTTCAAAAATTCAACTAAAAGGTTGAGATTTCTTGAGCCTTTCACTTACTTCCAGTAAGATTGTCCCTTCAAATTTCCTCCAACCATCCCATGGTTGTAGACTCCCAATTAACATTAACATTGGTGTCGCTTGCCTCTTAAGCATAGCCACCTTGGACCAGAATTCTCCTGGTTCCAATGTGCTTTAACTCTGGAGCCTTACATCCAGCAATGTACTATCTCTCTCCTCAGCTTGACCGTCCCAGAAGTCTAACTCACTGTTAATAGAGTCACTCAGTTATCAAAGGGTTCAAACCCTTTTAGTAGTGCACATAATTTCAACGGAATTTGGCTTGAAAATGTTCCCTGCAGTCAGCTTGTTCTGAACTAAACTGCTTGAAAACCAGAACTACCCATGCAGGAATCTATTCCCCATTGCAATTAACTTCTTGTTTACCCTATTTTGACTATTATTTTATTGCCCAGACAGCTTGGTTTTGTGATCAGTTACTGGAAGCAAACTGCCTTTTACAAGAAATCATCTTCCAGAGAAACTTAGTTCTTAGAGAAACCATAACCGCAACATAAACTATAGGTTCGGCCATCAGACCTTTCATACATTAGTAGATAACTGAACTGACTTGGAAATATATTACTTCATCATCGCTGTGTCAAAATCCTGAAACTCCCACCCTAACAGCACAACGCAATTGACTTCAACGCGACTTGCCAGCACCTTCTCAACGGCTTACAGTAAACTGGTAAACTGAATTGTTCACTTTTTTTAAAAAACAGTTCACAGTTCAGTTCACTATTGTCAAAGATGTCATCCAGACTTTTTTTTTGAACTTTTTGTCTCAGACGATGGTTAAAGAATCAGATACATTTCAGGTTCTCATTTTCTCAGGGAATTTATGAGGTACAGTCTTTTAGGCAATATTTTTAAATATGCAAAATAGCCAATAGTCATTTTATATCTAATCATTTTAATATGTATTAATATACTAATATTATATGTGCTGATTTTATAATACTTGTAACTTCACAATACTAACCAATCTTTTATTCAGCCAGTCTATGTGGTCATACAAAAGCGACCCTCCAAATTCATCTGTCAATTGGGATGGTTCTATATAACGTGTAAGCTTGTTGGCAGATACCAAAATTACCTGTTGAGAATGAAAATAAATTAGCAAAGTAAATATTTACAACCGCCCATTTATCTTTATAAAGATCGAAGCAAATATATATTGTATAGTCTACATCTTATAGCAGTCAGAATTCTAATTGAAGAACTTGTGCATATCATTCAGCCCTTAGTCAAATACTCTTTCAGTCGCGAGACTCCCATGAGCATAATGTTCTCAAGCCTGTACCTGAATGATACCAAAGCACAAAATTCAATCTGAATTTGTTTTTCCTTAATCTGATTTAAGTGGACTTCATCCAAATTACACAAGAGATTTTTGCTAGGCTAATTCCATTATTAGTTTTAGCAATCTTCAACTTTGGGGCTCTTGTATCCTAAAAGGAATCAAACTATAATTCTTTGAAGAAAAATACTCCCAGCACCAGGTCATAAATATAAATTAGTTTGAATGCAGCCTTCGCAGGATTCTGAAAAACACATGCACAAAGCAAGCAATATCCTGTGTCGATCTAATTAGAAGGCACCAGGTTCTGTGGGGCTCACACAATCTTCAGTAATAAATCATAAAAATGTTCAGCTTTATTACTGCCATCTGATACTGTAGCTGAAAAAGAGATTAAAGTATTTAATACAAATCTGGTGTTAACACTTCCAGACATTGTTTCAGCTGGCCGTTTCAGCTGTTAGCTCACATCCTTTTACTTTGGATCTGCCAGCTGAGAGATACCGCAAAATCATATGCATTGTTCCAAGACTGACTTATCATTCTTAACAAGGAATTCTAACAGCAACAATGGCTCAGCAGAACAGCAACATCTGTGGAGAGGGAATCAGAAGTAATGTTTCATCAGAACTGGAAAATGTTAAAGATAAACAAATTGGAAGTAAGAAAGAAAAAAGGGACAGGATTGAAGGTATACTTTCACTGAGATTTTAACAATGGTTATCGGAGAAAAATGCTAGGGTTGTTCAAAGGCATTTTTTTATCTGCAGAGGAAATATGAACATTTTACTAGAAACAAGACAATGACAATATTCTATCTGATACCATGCGCTACCTCCTCACTCTCTCTGAAACACCCTCATCATGGTTCGGGCATCAATGCCCCCATCTATTTTCTTCTTCACTTCTGTACTTCGAAGATCCAATTCCTTCATGCCAACCATTTTTGGAGCACATAGCAAGCCACAATAATTTTTGGTACCCTTAACGGACTGTACTGTAGATTTTCTATAATATTTCCAAGTAATAGAAGCACTGCTCAAAAACCGTTTGCTTAGCACTGAATGCTTCACCACATCAGTTTTCAAACAATGGAGAAGTTTCAACAACCATTGCTGAAGGGTGACCCCTGGTGACCTATCAGCCATTTTCCTATTCTAGTTGCTGATTACAACCTTATACAACCCCTACCCCATGTCTCATCTGATGAATCAATGCTCTTCAATGTTGAATATATCACTGGAAGAAGCACTCAGGGTAGAAAGGGCACAGAATGTACTCTGGGTGGGGGACTTCAATGTCCAAAGCGGAGTGGTTCGGTAGCACCACAACCCACCAAGCCCAAAAGGACTTAGCTGCTAGACCAGGTCTGCTGGCAGGTAGTGAGGAAACCAACGAGGCTTGACCTTGTCCTCACCAATCTACCTGTTGCAGATGCACCTGCCCATGGTACTATCTGTATTAATGACTACCACACATTCCTTGTGGAGATGAAGTCTTGTCAGCACCGTGCTAAATGGATTAGATCTCGAACAGATCCATCAAATCAGAACTGGGCCGTTAGCAGCAACAGAACAGTATTCAACCACATCCTGTAACCTCATGGCCTGGCATATCCTCCATTCCCATTAACCCTTCAATGAAGAGTTCAGGAGGGAATGCCAGAAGCAGCACCTGGCATTTTCAAAAATGAGGTGGTAAGTGGTGAAGCTACCTGGACACTAAGGGACAATTTAGCATGGCCAATCCACCTAACCCGCATATCTTTGGACTGTGGGAAAAAGCAGAGCACCTGGAGGAAACCCACACAGACATCGGGAGAATGTGCAAACTCCACTCAATCACCCAAGGCCGGAATTGAACCCGGTCCCTGGTGCTATGAGGCAGCATTGTTAACCACTTTACCACTGTGCTGCTCTACTTGCATGCAAAACAGCTGAGAGAGCATACAATAGACAGAGCTAAGCGATCCTCTAATCAACATATCAGAGCTAAGATTGCAGTCCTGTCACAACCAGTCGTAAATGGTGGTGGACAATTAAACAATGAACAAGAAGAGGCAACTGTGGTGATCTTTGTGAGGTTGATCTCATGATGGAAAGCTTAGTTTTCACAAAGACCCATGAAGCTATGTTCAGCAACACAGCTAAATTTATTTACACTACTTAAATTAAAGTTCGACAGTTATCCCTATACTAAACAAATAGATATTAAATTACACTCACTAACACTTTCTCTACACTCTACTATATTCCATATTCTCTAGCTCTACTATGGACTTCACTCCAGTCTCCTCTCCTCTAATCCACTCTCTCTTCCAGAAGCCTAAGTCAGTGCCTTTTATAGTACTGTCCCTAGCTCCATCTAGTGGCTAATTGTAACATGACATTAATTCTCCACACGCTGTACATGTCTATGTCACAGCAACTCCACAAATATACCCATCCTCAATGATGGTGGAGTCCAGCATATCAGTGCCAAAAGCAAGGCCGAAGCATTTGCAATCATCTTCAGCCATAAGTGCTGGGTGGATGATCAATCTCGGCCTCCTCCTGAAGTCCCCAGCATCACAGATGCCAGTCTTCAGCCAATTCAATTAATTCCTCATGATATCAAGAAACGGCTGTGGAACTGGATATTGCAAAGGCTGTGGGCCTTAAAACATTCTGGCAATAATATTGAGGACCTGTACTTCAGAACCAGCTGCTCCTGTAGCCAAATTGTTTCAGTACAACTACACCTCTTGGCATTAACCCTGCAATGTGATTGCCAGGGACATCAGGTACGCAAAAAGGACAAAGATAACACCTCCAATTACCACCCCATTAGTCAGCTCTCAATCATCAGCAAAGTAATAGAAGGTCTGGTTGACAGTGCTATTGAGTGGCACTTACTCAGCAATAACCTCCTCACTGATGTGTAGTGAGGCTTCCGTCAGGGCAACTGAGCTCCTGACCTCATTACAACCGCAGACAAAAGAGTTGAATTCAAGAAGCAAGGTGAGAATGACTGCCCTTAACATCAAGGTAACATTGGACCAAGTGTGGCATCATGGAGGCCTAGCAAAACTGAAGTCAATGGGGATTGGAATCAGGGGAAAACTCTCCACTGGTTGCAGTTATACCTAACACAAAGGAATAGTTGTGGCTGTTGGAGGTCAATCATCTTAGTCCTGAGACAGTGTTGCAGAAGTTCCTCAGGGCAGTGTCCTTAGTGCAACCATCTACATCAATGACCATCCCTTCATTATCAGGTCAGAAGTAGGGATTTTGGCTGGTGATTGCACAATGTTTATTCCCATTTGAGATAGGTCAGGTACTAACGCATTCTGTGTCCATGCATAGCAAGACCTGAACAACATTCAGACTTGAGCTGATGAGTGGCAAGTAATGTTCATGCCATACAAGTGCCAGGCAATGACCATCTCCAATGTTACTATATCAGTTGATGTTATAACTGGACTAGAAGATCCCAGAATGGAACACTGGCTCAAAAGATCATGGGCGCGATTCTCCAACCCCCCACAGGGTCGGAGAATCGCCGGGGGCCAGCGTGAATCCCGCACCCGCCGTGTTGCAAATTCTCCGCCACCGGAGATTCGGCAGGGGCGGGAATCGCGCTGCGCCGGTCATCCCCCGGCGATTCTCCCATCCGCGATGGGCCGAAGTCCCGCCGCTGTCAACCCACGCCAGCCGGCGTGGATTGAACCACCTTTGGGACAGGCGGGCTCCGGCGTCCTGGGGGGGGGGGCGCGGGGCGATCTGGCCCCGGGGGGTGCCCCCACAGTGGCCTGGCCCACGATCGGGGCCCACAGATCCGCGTGAGGGCCTGTGCCGTGGGGGCACTCTTTTCCTTCCGCCTTCGCCATGGTCTCCACCATGGCGGAGGCGGAAGAGACCCCCTCCACTGCGCATGTGCGGGGATGCCGTGAGCGGCCGCTGATGCTCCCGCGCATGCGCCGCCCGCAAAGTCAGTTTCGTGCCAGCTGGCGGGGCGGAAATCAGTCTGGCTCGGGCCTAGCCCCTCAAGGTGAGGGCTCGGCCGCTCAAGGTGCGGAAGTGGGCGGCACGATGCCGGACTGATACGCGCCATTTTTGGCGCCGGTCTGTGGACATCGGGCCGATATCGGAGAATCCCGCCCCATGATAATGATAACTTTTATTTTTGTTTCATAAAACGTGGAAGAACCAAGTCACAGGACCACTAATTAGTTTTGACAACAGGGAAAAAAAATTAAACATGAAAGAATTGGATAATATAATACTCCTTTACTCTACTCTTAGTTTAACAATTATACACAGGTTTTAGGATTAACATGGATTAGAGACATTGGAGCAGAATGAAGCCACTCAGCCCATCGTGTCTGCTCCGCCATTCAAACATGGCTGATATTTTTCTCATCCCCATTCTCCTGCCTTCTTTCCCTAACCTCTGATCCCCTTATTAATCAAGAACCCATCTACCTGTCTTAAAGACAGTGATTTGGCCTCCACAGCCTTCTGCGGCAAAGAGTTCCACAGATTCACCTCCCTCTGGCTGAAGAAATTCCCCCTCATCTCTGTTTTAAGGGATCGTCCCTTTAGTCTGATATTGTGATCTCTGCTTCTAGTTTTTTCTACAAGTGGAAACAGCCTCTCCACGTCCACTCTATCCAGGCCCTCAGTATCCTGTAAGTTTCAATAAGTTCTCCCCTCAACCTTCTAAACTCCAACGAATACAGACCCAGAGTCCTCAACCGTTCCTCATACAACAAGTTCTTCATTCCAGGGATCATTCTTGTGAACCTTCTCTGACCCTTTCAAAGGCCAGCACATCCTTCCTTAGATACGGGGCCCAAAACTGCTCACAATACTCCAAATGGGGTCTGATCAGAGCCTTACACAGCCTCAGATTGTATTCTGCTCTTGTATTCTAGCCCTCTCGACATGAATGCAAACATTGCATTTGCCTTCCTAACTGCCGACTGAACCTGCACGTTAACCTTAAGAGACGCTTGAACAAGGATTCCCAAGGCCCTTTCCTCAGCATTTCCCCATTTAGAAAACAGTCTGTGCCGCCATTCCTCCTTCCAAAGTGCATAACCTCACACGTTTCCACATTGTATCCCATCTGCCACTTCTTTGCCCACTCTCCTAGCTTGTCCAAGTCCTTCTGCAGTCGCCCTGCTTTCCCAATACTACCTGTCCCTCTACAGATCTTTGTATTCTGTGCAAACTTAGCAACAGTGCCTTCAGTTCCTTCTTCCAGACCGTAAATGTATATTGTGAAAAGTTCTGGTCCTAGCATTGACCCCTGAGGCACATCACTAGTCACTGGCTGCCATCTGAAAAAGACCCCTTCATCCCCACTCTCTGCCTTCTGCCAGTCAGCCAATCCTCTATCCATGCCAGGATCATACGCTTAACATCATGGGTTCTCAACTTATTTAACAGTCTCTTATGTGGCACCTTGTCAAAAGCCTTTTGGAAATCTAAATAAATCACATCCACTGGTTTTCCTTTATCTAACTTCCTTGTTACCTCCTCAAAGAACTAACAGATTTGTCAGGCATGACCTCCCCTTGAAGAAGCTGTGCTGACTCAGTCCTATTTTATCATGCACTTCCAAGTACTCCACAATCTCATCTTTAATAATGGGCTCTAAATTCTTACCAATGACTGAAGTCAGACTAACCAGATATAATTTTCTGTCTTCTGCCTCCCTCCCTTCTTAAACAGCGGTGTATATCTCACTGACACACAAATCCCTTTTAAGCACACAAGATGACTGTGGTCAAGTATGCGCACTCTGCTCTGAAACCAAGTTGGTGTCTGTGGATTTCTCCTCAGAATCCCCCCAGATGAGAGCTTCCAAACTCTGCTCCCATAAACACACTTTAAAATCTTCTCTCGTAATAATGCTTTCCCTTAACGGGATGCCTTCTGAAATCCAATCCAGGTTTTACAAATGACTTTTTCTAACCCAAGCTTCCACTCCACTTTTAACAGTGAATCCAGTCCAGGATTTTACACCAACTCCTTTTAGGTTTCCTTTAGCATAACTGCTTTGACACAAACACCGAGATCCTGTCACCAATTTCCATAGTTTTTCAACTCATGTTCCACAGGCAGTAGTAGAAGCTCAAAAACCTGAAAATTATTTCAGATATCTTTCTGGCGTCTCAACCTTCTTCTCAGCTCTCTCTGCCTTTACTGAACAGTGTCTGTTCTAGTACTTTTAACCTTAGACTTCATGGAAATTTCTCTACATTTCTAGTTTCCTCAACAAGCTGCTCTGCAGATCTCTGAACTTGTTTTCTTAACGATTACTCCATGGTGTGGCTTTTCTTCCAGCGAAGCAGAGAGAGATGTTTCCTCTGTAGCCGTCAAAACCAACTGCTTCTAGCAGAGCTGTGAGAGCTGCCTTCTCTCTCATTACCTATCTTCAACTTCAATCAAATTAGCTCGACTAAAAGTTAAACGCTTCTCTACCTTACACGGCCCAGTTGCTAAGCAAGCACAGCTGGTTTATTTATTCTTCACACTGTAGCGCTCTCCAAGCACAATAGAAACACAGTTGAAACTTAACCAATCCCACACATATAAAAGTATTTGTCCAGCATGAATCTAACTATAGGTTTTACCCTTCCAGGCAAGAAACATTAAATTAAACTCACTTAAAACTATATCTTATTTCTAATGTTCATCAATACAAATAGAAATCTTTAAAACTACCTTTGTTGAGAGACTTTGGGTGATGGGGATGTGCTGAGCAAATGCACGGCATAGGCTCTCCATGTAGGAAATCGAATTTAGGCACTTTTAACTGAAAATAGCCTGCCGAAACCGAGAAAAAAAGCATCGCCTCATCACCCTCTTCAACCGACAAATGAAATATAAACCGAAATGCCGAGCAACAGCTGTACCAGAGACTGCAAGGAAACGAGAGGCATCAGGATCCTGGAGAAACCGGTGAGTGAGACGGTGGACCCATGAGATGAAGAAGCCCCGGCTGCACCAGAAAGAGAGGGGCCAACAAGTCGTGCACGAACTCCCCCTCGCCAGAGGGTGGATGGAAGAACTTCCTCACCAGAGAGCTAAAGGAGCCCAAAGAAGAGGTAAGAATTGAAATCCAGGCACCGATCAAGGTTGCGGTCACGGAAGCGCTGGCCACCATGCAGGTGGCACTCGATAAAGCAGAGGGACGACTAGAGGCTCAGGGGAGCAGAATTAAGGAGCTGGAAAAGGCCTCCTCAGACCAGAGCAATCGTTTTGTTGCCCAAAAATAGATAATGAAGTTTATGGTGGCCCAGGGGAACCTGAAGGGTTAGCTGGAAGATCAAGAGTACCAGTCAAGGCGCCAGAACCTAAGAATAGTGGGACTGCCGGAGGGAACCAAAGACAGGAACCCCACGGACTACATGGTCCAGATGCTGGGAAACCTGGTGAGAAGGGACAGCTTCCCCAACCTGCCAGAGCTAGACATGGCTGAAAGGTCTCTCCGGCAGAAACCCAGGGCCAGAATTCCGATGATGCACTGGTACCACAACCGGGAAAGAATCCTGCATTGGGCCAGGCAGACGAAAACCTGCAACTGGGAAGGACACCAGATACAAAGCTACCAGGACATTGGAGAAGACCTGGCCAAGTGCTAGGCAGAATTCAACAGAGCAAAGGCAGCTCTGTTCAAAAATGGGGTGAAGTTTGAGATGCTGTACCCAGCCAAACTATGGGTAATTTTCCAAGGCAAGGAGCACTATTTATGGCCCCTGACGACACGGACGAGTTCATCCATAAGAATGGGCTGGTAAGGCAGCAGCACAAGCAAAGATGAAGCGGTCACCCTGAAAGACTGAGAGGCTAAAAAACAATTTGAGAGGGACTGTACCGCCTCGTTTTCAAGCCGAAAACTAAGGCACAGAAAGGTGGGGGTGACGGCAGCAAGGCACAAAAAAAGGGAGGAAGAGGGGAAAGGAAAGAAAAACTCCACGATCGTAATCTCCGACCACACTCCACACTACATGGATGTGAGGGTGGAGACAGGCCATGCCCAACGCCTCCCATTGCGGTTGGATACAGCCCTCATTGTCGACAAGGTTTTTTACGAGGAAATATCACAAACCATAGACGGGTATATTATAAATAACCAGAATGGTGAGGTTTCATGCTCCACCGTCAGAGAGACACTGAGGGCTGTGATCAGGGCTGAGATTATTGCCTGTAAAGCACGTGGAGATAGGGAAGAAGGGGCGGAGAGGCAACAGTTATAAGACCATAAGACATAGGACTGTACCTCACTGTATTTCACTGTACCTCGGTACACGTGACAATAAACAAATCCAATCCAAGGAGCAGAATTAGGCCACTTTGCCCATCGAGTCTGCTCCGCCATTCAATCATGGTCAACTCCATACCAGAGATAGATCGACAATACTCCGTGGCCCCAACCGTAGAACTTCTGGGGGAGAGGAAAAAGCTACAAATGGGCTTTGATCTGCTCTCCATGGCGAAAGCAGTGCACCAACTCCGCTAGACACGAGGAACCTTCTACGAACACCAAGAAAAAGCCAGTTGCCTGCTGGTTCACCAGCTGGGGAAGCAGGCAGCCATAAAGGAATAGCACAGATTAGGGACAACAACGGCAGACTAGTAGCAGAGTCGGAAAAAGTCAACTATGCTTTTGAGGCCTTCTACTGAGGGCTGTACACCTCCGAGACCCCGAGGGGGATTTGAGGAGGAGGCAGTTCCTCGATGGACTGGACATGCCAGTCATGGGGGATGATAGGAAATGGAGGCTGGAAGCAACATTAGAACTGGGAGAAGTCATGGAGAGCATCAACTCCATGCAGGCAGGGAATGCGCCGGAACCAGGTAGATTCCCAGTGGACTTCCATGAAGTTCGCAATTGTATTGGCCCCACACCTGCAGAAGTTCACGCTCATTGGCGAGGGGCACACTGCCACCAATGCTAGCACAAGCCTCAATCTCGCTGATACCTTAGAAAGACAAAGACCGGGACTTCCGGGTGCGGCGATGACCAGCTGAGTCGCACGTTTCGGCAGCTCCCTGTGAAACGGACTTTTGGGCTCTTGATAGGAGCCCCAACGGCAATTTTAACGGCTGAAAACACCGTGCGGTAAACCAGAAGGGTGTTCCCCCTGGACACGGATGGAAAAAGGAGAGGAAAGTGGCCGGATTGCAGCGGATCCTTTGGAACAACGGCAAGGAAGGCAAGCAGAAACCAAGATGGCGTCGGAAGGTGGCAGTTTCATATGGGGCCCTGAACAACAAGAGTTTTTGAAACGCTGCGTGGAGGAGATAAAAAAGGAAATGAAGAAAGAGTTGTTGGCCCCGATATTACAGGCGATTGAAGGGCTGAAAGAGGAACAAAAGACCCAGGAGCAGGAGCTTCGGGTCGTGAAGGCGAAAGCAGCTGAGAATGAAAACGATATACAGGGCCTGGTGGTGAAGTCGGAGATACAGGAGGCACACCAGAAACGATCTGTGGAGAGGTTGGAGGCACTGGAAAATAACGCAAGGAGGAACAACTTGAGGATTCTTGGCCTTCCTGAAGGTGTGGAGGGGGCGGACGTCGGGGCATATGTGAGCACGATGCTGCACTCGTTAATGGGAGTGGAGGCCCCGACGGGTCCGTTGGAGGTGGAGGGAGCATACCGAGTTATGGTGCGAGGACCGAGAGCAGGAGAAGCTCCCAGAGCCATAGTGGTGAGATTTCTCCGTTTTAAGGATAGAGAAATGGTCCTTAGATGGGCGAAGAAAACTCGGTGTAGTAAATGGGAGAACGCGGTGATCCGCGTCTATCAAGATTGGAGTGCGGAGGTGGCGAGAAGGAGGGCGAGCTTTAATCGGGCCAAAGCGGTACTTCACAAAAAAAAGATAAAGTTTGGAATGCTGCAACCGGCAAGACTGTGGGTCACATATCAAGGGAGGCACCACTACTTTGAGACGGCGGATGAAGCGTGGACTTTTATTGTAGAAGAAAAATTGGAATGATTGGACTACGAAAATGAACGTTTGGACAAAGTGGTGGGACGAGTGGGGGGGGGGGGGGCGAAGAGGGATTGTATTGTATGATTAATCCTGCGGTATGGTAACTTTTCTTTCTCCCACAGGTGGTGATGGGGGGAGGTGGGGAGGGAGAGGAGATGGGGCGTTGGCCATGGGAGGCGGGGCCGAGGGAGAGGCGCGGGCTTGGTTCCCGCGCTATGATAATTATGGCGGGAATAGAGAAGCAGGAAGGAGGGGGCACCGCACGGGGCGAGCCGTGATCACGGGGGGAAGCCGAGGTCAGCCAGAGTTTGCTGACTTCTGGGAGCAACATGGGGGGAGTAATTACGCTAGCGGGGGGTCTAGCGGGGGGGGGGGGGGGGAGGGGGGAATTACTGGGTTGCTGCTGCTGGGGAAAGGGGGGAGTGGGTGCGGGAAAGGATGGGCGGGGGGGCACCGTCTGGGAGAAATACAGCCGCGTGGGAACTGGGCGAGAAGCTGGAAAAAGATGATGGCTAACCGGCAAGGGGGGGGGGAAGCCCCCCAACTCGGCTGATCACGTGGAACGTGAGGGGGCTTAACGGGCCGATAAAGAGGGCACGAGTACTCGCACACCTTAAGAAACTTAAAGCAGATGTGGTCATGTTACAGGAAACGCACCTGAAACTGATAGATCAGGTTAGGTTGCGCAAATGATGGGTAGGGCAGGTGTTCCATTCGGGGCTGGATGCGAAAAACAGGGGGGTGGCTATATTAGTGGGGAAGCGGGTAATGTTCGAGGCAAAGACTATAGTGGCGGATAACGGGGGCAGATACGTGATTGTGAGTGGCAAATTACAGGGAGAGATGGTGGTGTTGGTAAACGTGTATGCCCCGAATTGGGACGATGCCAATTTTATGAGGCGAATGCTAGGACGCATCCCAGACCTAGAGACCGGAAAGCTGATAATGGGGGGAGACTTTAACACGGTGTTGGAACCAAGGCTGGATAGGTCGAAGTCCAGGACTGGTAGGAGGCCGGCAGCAGCCAAGGTGCTTAAGGATTTTATGGAGCAGATGGGAGGGGTGGACCCGTGGAGATTCAGTAGACCTAGGAGTAAGGAGTTCTCGTTTTTCTCCTATGTCCATAAAGTCTATTCACGCATAGACTTTTTTGTGTTGGGTAGGGCATTGATCCCGAGGGTGAGGGGAACGGAATATACGGCTATAGCCATTTCGGATCATGCCCCACACTGGGTAGACTTGGAGATAGGGGAGGAAACAAGAGGGCGTCCACCCTGGAGAATGGATATGGGACTAATGGCGGATGAGGGGGTGTGCTTAAGGGTGAGGGGATGCATTGAAAAGTACTTGGAACTCAATGACAATGGGGAGGTTCAGGTGGGAGTGGTCTGGGAGGCGTTGAAGGCGGTGGTTAGGGGGGAGCTGATATCAATAAGGACACATAAAGGGAAGCAGGAGAGTAAGGAACGGGAGCGGTTGTTGCAAGAACTTTTGAGGGTGGACAGACAGTATGCGGAAGCACCGGAGGAGGGACTGTATAGGGAAAGGCAAAGGCTGCATGTGGAATTTGACTTGCTGACCACAGGCACTGCAGAGGCACAATGGAGGAAGGCGCAGGGTGTACAGTATGAATATGGAGAGAAGGCGAGCAGATTGCTGGCACACCAATTGAGGAAAAGGGGAGCAGCGAGGGAAATAGGGGGGGTGAGAGACGAAGATGGAGAGACGGAGCGGGGAGCGGAGAGAGTGAATGAAGTGTTCAAGACATTTTATAAAAAATTGTATGAAGCTCAACCCCCGGATGGGAGGGAGAGAATGATGGAGTTTTTGGATCGGCTGGAAATTCCCAAGGTGGAAGAGCAGGAAAGGATGGGATTGGGAGCACAGATCACGGTAGAAGAAGTGGTGAAAGGAATTAGGAACATGCAGACGGGAAAGGCCCCGGGACCGGACGGATTCCCAGTTGAATTTTACAGAAAATATTTGGACTTGCTCGCCCCGCTACTGACGAGGACCTTCAACGAGGCAAAGGAAAGGGGACAACTGCCCCCGACTATGTCAGAAGCAACGATATCGCTTCTTTTAAAGAAGGAAAAGGATCCGCTACAATGCGGGTCCTACAGACCAATCTCCCTCCTCAATGTAGATGCCAAGGTCTTGGCCAAGGTAATGGCAATGAGAATAGAGGAATGTGTCCCGGGGGTGGTTCATGAAGACCAAACTGGGTTTGTGAAGGGGAGACAGCTGAACACGAACATACGGAGGTTGTTAGGCGTAATGATGATGGCCCCACCAGAGGGTGAAACGGAGATAGTAGTGGCGATGGATGCCGAGAAAGCATTTGATAGAGTGGAGTGGGATTATCTGTGGGAGGTGTTGAGGAGATTTGGGTTCGGAGAGGGGTATGTTAGATGGGTGCAGCTGTTGTATAGGGCCCCAGTGGCGAGTGTGGTCACGAATGGACGGGGATCGGCATATTTTCGGCTCCACAGAGGGACAAGGCAGGGATGTCCTCTGTCCCCATTACTGTTTGCACTGGCGATTGAGCCCCTGGCGATAGCGCTGAGAGGTTCCAAGGGATGGAGGGGAATACTTAGGGGAGGAGAAGAACACCGGGTATCTTTATATGCGGATGATCTGCTACTATATGTGGCGGATCCAGCGGAGGGGATGCCAGAAATAATGCGGATACTTGGGGAGTTTGGGGATTTTTCAGGGTATAAATTGAACATGGGAAAGAGTGAGCTGTTTGTGGTGCATCCAGGGGAGCAGAGTAGAGAAATAGAAGACCTACCGTTGAGGAAGGTAACAAGAGACTTTCGTTACCTGGGGATCCAGATAGCTAAGAATTGGGGCACATTGCACAGGCTAAATTTGACGCGGTTGGTGGAACAGATGGAGGAAGATTTCAAGAGATGGGACATGGTAGCATTGTCAATGGCAGGGAGGGTGCAGGCAGTTAAGATGGTGGTCCTCCCGAGATTCCTTTTTGTGTTTCAGTGTCTCCCGGTGGTGATCACGAAGGCTTTTTTCAAAAGGATAGAAAAGAGTATTATGGGTTTTGTTTGGGCCGGGAAGACTCCGAGAGTGAGGAAGGGATTCTTACAGCATAGTAGGGATAGGGGGGGGCTGGCACTACCGAGCCTAAGTGAGTATTATTGGGCCGCTAATATTTCAATGGTGAGTAAGTGGATGGGAGAGGAGGAAGGAGCGGCGTGGAAGAGATTAGAGAGGGCGTCCTGTAGGGGGACCAGCCTGCAGGCTATGGTGACAGCCCCATTGCCGTTCTCACCAAGGAACTATACCACGAGTCCGGTGGTGGTAGCTACACTGAAGATTTGGGGACAGTGGAGACGACATAGGGGAAAGACCGGAGCACTGGGGGGGTCCCCGATAAGAAACAACCATAGGTTTGCCCCGGGGGGAATGGATGGGGGATATGGAATGTGGCAAAGAGCAGGTATAACGCAATTGAAAGATCTATTTGTGGATGGGAAGTTTGCGAGTCTGGGAGCGCTGACCGAGAAATATGGGTTGCCCCAAGGGAATGCATTCAGGTACATGCAATTGAGGGCTTTTGCGAGGCAGCAGGTGAGGGAATTCCCGCAGCTCCCGACACAAGAGGTGCAGGACAGAGTCATCTCAAAGAAATGGGTGGGGGACGGTAAGGTGTCGGATATATATAGGGAATTGAGAGACGAAGGGGAGACTATGATGGACGAACTAAAAGGGAAATGGGAAGAAGAGCTAGGGGAGGAGATTGAGGAGGGGATGTGGGCAGATGCCCTAAACAGGGTAAACTCGTCGTCCTCGTGCGCCAGGCTAAGCCTGATTCAGTTTAAGGTATTACACAGGGCACATATGACTGGAACACGGCTCAGTAAATTTTTTGGGGTGGAGGATAGGTGTGCGAGGTGCTCGAGAAGCCCAGCGAATCATACCCATATGTTTTGGTCATGCCCGGCACTACAGGGGTTTTGGATGGGGGTGACAAAGGTGCTTTCGAAAGTAGTAGGAGTCCGGGTCGAACCAAGCTGGGGGTTGGCTATATTTGGGGTTGCACAAGAGCCGGGAGTGCAGGAGGCGAAAGAGGCCGATGTTTTGGCCTTTGCGTCCCTAGTAGCCCGGCGCAGAATATTGCTAATGTGGAAAGAAGCCAAGCCCCCGGGGGTGGAGACCTGGATAAATGATATGGCGGGGTTCATAAAGTTAGAGCGGATTAAGTTCGTCCTAAGGGGGTCGGCTCAAGGGTTTACAAGGCGGTGGCAACCGTTCGTCGAATATCTTGCGGAAAGATAGATAGGGGAGAACAAAGAAGGCAGCAGCAGCAGCCCAGAACTTGGGGGGTGGGGGGTGGGGGGGGGGGGGGGGGGGGGGGTGGCCTGAGACAAGGCAGTTGCCAATTAGGGCTAGTTTTTATTTTTGTTATTTAATATTTATTTATTTGTTGTTGTTTTCTTTTGTTCTTGTTTAAATAAAAAAGGTCATTATTATCTGTATTGTTATAATGTTGTGTAAAGGATGCACAATGTACTGTGTTGGTTGACCAAAAATTTTCAATAAAATATTATTTAAAAAAAAAGAAAGACAAAGACCCAACAGAATGCAGATCCTACAAACCCATCTCACTGCTCAATGCTGACACGAAGATATTGGCTAAAATCCTATCCAGGCGACCGAAGAACTGTGTACCAGAGATCACAGAGGACCAGGCGGACTTTGTTATGGGCAGGCAGGTAACGTCAAATAGGCAGGTAATGTTGAATATCAGGCGCCTGCTAAAAGTGATAGTACCCCTTCCAGGGAGAGAATACCAGAGGTGATCATCTCCCTGGATGTAGAAAAGGCCTTCGACAGAGTCAGGTGGAAGTACCTCATAGAGGTACTGGAGAGGTTTGGGCTTGGAGCAGGGTTCACAGCATGGGTTAAACTTCTGTATATAGCAATTGTGCGGACTAACACCACTAGCTCTAAATACTTCCAGCTGCACAGGTACACAAGGCAGGGATTCCCACTGTCCCTGCTTCTATTTGCAATCGAACCACTAATCGCACTCAGAGTGGCAAAAAAACATGAAAGGGAACCAGACGGGGGACAGAGAGCACAGAGTCTCACTCTATGCAGATGCCCTACTCCTCTACATTGCAGACCACCAAAGCAGCTTGGAAGTGATCATGGCGGTCCTGAAAGAGTTTGGAGCCTTCTCGGGCTACAAACACAACCTGAGCAAAGGTGAAATCTTCCCAATGAACCCGCAAGGGAGAGGGGCAGAACTGGAGGGACTACAGTTCAAACAAGCCAAAATCAAGTTCTGTTACCTGGGGAACTAAATTGCCCACAACTGACTTGGAATCTGGCAAGTCTGATGGAGAAAGTAAAGAAGGACCTGCAGAGGTGGGACACACTCTCACTCTCCCTGGCGGGGTGCAGACGATCAAGACGAACATACTGCCCAAGTTCCTCTTCCTGTTCAGATCCATACCAATGTACATCCCCAAGGCCTTCTTTAACATAGTAGACAAAATGATCATGGTGTTTGTATGGCGGGGGGGAAGAATCTAAGGATCTCCAGAAGAGTCCTGCAAAGAACGAGAAGCAGGGAAGGCCTCGCCTCCCAAACCTGCAATACTACCACTGGGCATCCATGGCAGAAAAAGTGAGGGGATGGGGTAAAGTACCAGAAGCAGAATGGGTAAGAATGGTGGAGAGCTCCTGCATAGGGACGTCCCTCAGGGCCATGGCCACAGCAGCGCTCCCATCCCCACCAGCCAAACACTCAACAAGCCCAGTGGTAATAGCTACGCTCCTGACATGGAACCAGCTAAGACAACACTTAGATCTGACCAAAATGTCCACTATGGCCCCCATCTGCAGCAATCACAGGTTCACTCCAGCCAAAATGGACACCATCTTTAAAAGATGGAGACAGAACGGGAAAACACTGACAGTTAGTGACTTCTACATGGACAATAGACCGACAACATTAAAAGAACTGAAGGAGAGGCTTTAACTGACCAGAGGGAACAAGTTATGACACATGCAATTCAAAAACTTCCTTCATAAGGAAACAACGACATACCCACAGACACTGGGACACTCATTGTTAGAAGAACAGGTGACCTTTTGGGGGGGGGGGGGGGGGAGGTGGCAGCGGAAACTGCAGGGACCTGTATGGGTGACTGTAGGGAAAGGCATGCTCCCCACTGGATGAGACAAGGGAAAAATGGGAGGAAGAGCTAGGGATTGAAATAGGGTGGGGACACTGGAGCAAAGCACTGAACAGGGTAAACCCCACCTCCACATGCGCAAGGCTAAGCCTAATGCAGATACAGGTGGTACACCGAGAGCACATAACCTGAACTCAAATGAGCAGGTTCTTCTCGGAGGTGGAGGATAAATGTGAATGGTACCAGGGAGGCCCAGCCAACCATGCCCACATGTTCTGGGCATGCCCAGACTTGTCGGGTTCTGGACAGTCTTCTTCGAGGCAATGTTCAAGGCTGTGGGGGTGAGGATGGAGCCCTGCCCAGGAGTGGCGGTCTTCGAGGTATCAGACCAGCCAGAACTCTTTATGGGAGGGGGGGCCAATGCCCCAGCCTTTGCCCCCCTAATCACCTGCCGAGGAATCCTGCTCAGCTGGCGATGAGCAGCACCAAGCAAAGCTGCAGACTGGCCGGCCAACCTGTCGGAATTTCTCCAACTGGAGACATTCAAATTCGCCCTCAGGGGGTCGGAAGAAGGGGGTCGGCTCTATTTTGCTTCCAGAGGGAAGAATAAGTAGAAAGCATAAGCATGTGGGTGTTGCTTAAATATTGGGGCCTTGAAAGGTAGAGAAACTTTTACATTTTAGTTTTGGCTGAATTTGTGGGAAGTTGGAGACTTGACACTGAGAATAAACTTCTCTCAACTCTGTAAGAAAAAGCTGGACAGGACAAGGGAGTTGCAAGGATGCAAGCTTCCTAAGGAAGAGCATACAATTCAAATAACCAGGGAATTGAGACAGAAAGAACCTTTAAGACACCAGAAGTTAAGAGAACAAAGGAAGAGTGAACAAAATATTCTGAGATAAAGAGACAGTTTCAGTAACGAGATTTAAACTGGATAGTAGATTTCAGAGGTCGATGAATCGTTTGATGTCATTTTAATACAGTATAGGAACCGAGAGTTAAAGTTATTGGAAGCAATTTGCACAGCAGTCAAAACAAGGAAATCCGAAAGGGGTTTTTGTAAAATCCTGGACTGGATTCACCGTTAAAATGGAGTGGAAGTTTTTGGAAAATCTGGTATAGGTTTTGGAATGCAAACAGCTACGGGAATACATACTTGGAAGAGAATATTTTAAAGTGTGTTTTTTGGAATGGGATTTGGAAGCTTTCATGTGACAATCATCTGGTGGGATTCTGAGGAGATGCCCACAAACAGTCACTTGGTGTTCGGAGCGGAGTGCGTATTCTCCCACAATTATCTTGTGAGCTTCAAAGGTACTGTGCGTTCATGAGACTTCTGTAGATTAAGATGTATTTTGTAATCTGTGCTAATCCTAAAACCCGTGTGTAATTGTGAAATTAAGAGAGGAGTATTGTACAATATTCCAACTTTTCATGTTTAACAAAAAAAATATCCTTGTGTTAAAACCAATTAGAGGTCCTGAGACTCTGTTCCTCCATGTTTTCGATAAAAAATGTTAATGTTACAGTCCTTTGAGCCAGGGTTCCATTCTGAGATCTTCCCATCCAGTTAGAACATCAATTGGGATCATAACACAATATCGATACTGTGGCTGCTGGACTTCTGGTGCAGCGGCACGAAGTAACGGCCACATCTTGGCTAGTTCCTTCACAGGCACTTGGGCTTATCTGACCGATTGCAAGAATTATTTTTAAAAGGCGCACTTTCCCGGCAATGAAACTGACCATAAAGAGTGCGATGTCGAAACTGACATCGAACAGGGGCGGAGGGGTTAAATTGCAAAAGTCGAACCCGAGCAACGAGGCGTCAAAGATCACGGAGCAGGTGGCCATGCCTATCACCCTCGACATGACGGCAGGGGTGATAGCCAGAGAATTTTAAAATTGGCGCAGAAATGGATGAGCGCTTCAAGAAACACGGTCAGGAATTGAAGGCTTTATTTGGAGGCTGAAATGGAGATCGTCAGAGACAGGAACAAGGGCTTCATGGCGAAGCTGAATGTTTTGGAAAATAGGTCCAGGCGCATGAACCGGAGGCTGATAAGTCTACCCGAGGGAGTTGAGGGCGCAAAGCTGACCAAATACTTCACTGAGAGGTTTGCCCAATTGATGAGCGGTGATGAGGTGTTTGCTGCGCCGGAGTTTCAATAGGGCACACAGGGCCTTGAGGCAGAAAGCGCGACCAAATGAGCCACCTCGAGTGGTTTTCATTCGGTTTCATAGTTTTCTGAGAAAGGAGTGTGTCTGGAATGGGGCAAGAAAGTCCGGATAATCAACAGGGACAGCAACATGGGAAGGATTTCCCAGGACATTGGCACAGACCTGTCAAAACAACAAGTGGCCTTCAATAAGATGAAGATGGTTCTGTTTAATCCAAGAATGCAATTTTGGATTGTCTACCCAGCACAATTAAGGGTCAAAAGATTTCTATTTTTAAACTCCCGAGCAGGCGGAGGACTTTATCAAAGATCGTGGTTGAGACATGGCTTGAGGGGCGCAGGCGGACGGTTGGGATGTTAATATTTTACTGCCTTTATTATTCTTGTTGTTAAGGTGTTGAGTTGGGGTAATGGTAGAGGTGTTTGCATGGGGGTAATTTCTTCTTGTTTTAAAAAAAAAAAAATTCCTTCTTCATGCGCTTAGTAAAGTTGGGATGCCAGGGGGATGGGGGTATATTTCCTCCGTTTAAAGCCTTTGTTTATTATTGGGTGGGAAAGTTGATCGGGAGGGAGAATCGTGCTTGAGGTAGGTATGAAGGCCACGGTTAAGGAATAAGTGGGACCAAGGGTGGGTGGTCACCTCACCTGCACCAGTAAGTTAGCTAATTAACGGAAGTCAAGTGGGGAATAGGGCTGCGACTTATCGGGCTAGTTTGGTGAAGCTCGATGGGTCTAGAAGGGAAGCGAGATGGGGAGGGGGTTAGAAGGGACAATAGGCCACCTGTTGACTGGTGGAGGGGGACGGGAACTGACAGCGACCAGTTATTTTATTTCTGCTCCATCATTCAGGTGGGACGGGTTCCCATCTTAGGTGCGGCCTGGGTATCATCGGTGAAGCTATGACATTTTGTGGTGGTATTGACCGACTCCAGGCTGAGGGGGGGGGTTAAGCAACCCCCTACAAGGGTGGTCACCTGGAATGTGCATGGCCTGAGGGGCCCAGTCATGAGTGTGGGCTTTTACTCATTTGAAGAACTTGGGAGCCGATGGGACTTTCCTCCAGGACACCCACATGCGCGAGCGACATCAGACGCAGCTGGATAAACTTGCATAAGCCATGTATGTTATAGTAACGGGCTGTTAGAAGGGATATCGGTGGTGTTGATGAATGTTTATGCCCCGAATTGGGATGATACAATGTACAATGTTCATGAAACAGTTGTTGGAAAAGCTAGGGGATCAAGACACCCATCAGCTTAGTATGGAATGCTGGCTCTGGGGGATGGGGGAAGGGAGGGCGAGGAGGAGGAGGAGGGTGAGGAGGAGGAGGAGGACGAGGAGGAGGAGGGAGCAAGGAGGAGGAGCAGGGCGAGGAGGAGTAGGAAGAGGAAGGAAGAAAACAACAACCTTTGGATGGTTCGTTCGGTCACCCGGGCGAAAACGAGTTCTCATTCTTCTCCTCAGTACACATTGTTTATTCCAAGATTGACTATTTTGTCATAAACCGATTGCTATTAGCAGGGGTGAAGAAATCGGAGTACTCGGCGGTGGTCATTTCTGACCGTACCCCACATTGGATGGACCTTAAGTTGGGGTTAGGTAAGGGGCTTCGAAAGTGGTGACAGCTGGATGTGAGTCTGTTAGCGAACATTGAGATCTGTGCAAGGATCTTGGGGGTTACCCAGGATTGTATTTTGAACAATGACAATGGGGAGGTCTCTCCCTCAACACTATGGGAAATACTAAAGGCTATAATTAGAGTAGAAATTATATCTTTCAAGGCCCATGTAGAGCTGGAAAAACTAATAGACGATGAGGTAGATTGTAAGTATGCGGACACCCAATCACAAGGACTATTAGCGGGGAGAAGGAAACTTCAAACACAGTTTGATCTGATCACTACAGATAGGGTGATAAGACAGCTGTGGTGAGCTAAAGGGGCTATTTACGAATGTGGGGAAAGGGTAAGTCGGCTCCTGGCATATCAACTGAGGGAACAGGAGGCTGAGAGGGAGATTGCCCAGGTTAGGACATGGGATGGGGGACTGGTCTTGGATCTGAAGAAGGTAAGTGAGGTATTTAAGACATTTCACCAAACTTTATACAAACCGGACCCTCCATGAGATGGGAAAATATGGTGTAATTCCTGGGTGAGTTGGAGTTTCCCATGGTGGAGGAGGAGTTACTGATGCAGTCGGGGAAGGCACCAGGATGAGTTCCCAGTGGAATTTTGTAAAAACATTCATTGACCTATTAACCCCTCTATTGTTAGAGATGTATAAGCATTCCCTGGAGAAGGCGCTTTGCCACAAATGCTGACGGAGGCTTCAATTTCCCTGCTCTTGACAAAAGATAAGAACCCCTTAGACTATGGTTTTTTTCAATCAAATTTCCCTATTAAATGTGGACATGAAGCTGTTAGCTAAGGTGCTGGCAATAAGGCTGAAACCTTGTCTGCCAGAGGTGGTGGAGAAACCAGTTTCGTTAAGGGGTGGAGGTTAACAGCGAACGTGAGGCGACTGTTAAATGTGGTGCTTACTCTGCAGGAGGGTTCATAATCTCACTCGCACGGAGAAGGCATTTGACCGGGCAGAGCAGGATTATCTGTTTGCAATTTTAGAAAAAATTGGATTTGAGACGGGCTTTGTAACATGGATGCGGTTGTTATATACGGCCGCCCCATTTACCAGTGTTTGCACTAACAAAGTGACCTCTGACCCCTTTCCCCTTTACCGGGGTACCAGGCAGGTATGTCCATTGTTCCCTTTGCTGGTTTGCACTAGCAATAGAGCCACAAGCCATGGCACTGAGGTCCTCAAATACATGGGGAGGAATAGTTAGAGGTGGGGTGGAACACATGGTCTCTCTGTATGCTGACGATTTACTATTATAGTGAGGGATCTGGAGGCGTCAATAGATAACATTACTCCTTTGAAGAGTAACTCACCTCCTGACTTCCCAAAACCTGCACACCATCTACAAGGCACAAGTCAGGGGTGCGTTATTCTCCACTTGCCTGGATGAACCCAGCTCCAAAACACTCAAGAAACTCGATATCATCAAGAACAAAGCAACCTGCTTGATTGGCATCCCATCGACAACCTTAAACAATTACTTGCTCCACAATCAATGCACCGTTGCAGCAGTGTGTACCATCTACAAGATGCACAGCAGCAACTCACCACAGCTTCTTCCAAATCCGTGACCTTTACCATCTAGAAGGACAAGGGCAGCAGATGGATGGGATCACAACAACCTGCAAATTCCTCTCCAAGCCACCACACCACCCTGCCTTGGAACTATATCACCATTCCTTCACTACTGCTGGGTCAAAATCCTGGAACTTCCTTCCTAACAGCACTGACCCTGCTTAGCCATTCAATTTGATCATGGCAATTACCGAAGAATAATTTTCCCTTTACTTAAACACAGACTACATTTGATGGCTTCCAAACATGTAGCAGCTCTCCAGTATCCAATGAATTCTTTATTAGTGCGCAGTTCCATTAGTTCCACCTCACCCAGGCGGCCGTTTTTCAATGATGAGCTTAAACAATAAGTGTTGTCAGCCTAATTAATCATGAGACATGACAGCCAAGTCTAATCCTGTCTGTCCCCGAGATCGACACATGCAATTCCTGGCAGCACTCAATGAATAGCAACCGGAATCAGACATTCAACCCATTTTTCACGCTTAATAGCCCAATGAACCCAAAATCAGTTGTAATCTTCAAATTGTCTCTTGCAAATCCAGCTGATATAAGCTCACCAATGTCAAGAATCAAGGTGGCTCAATTCCATGCTGAGCAGTTCACCTGTACATTGACCCTTTCTGTACTTCCCGGATGATTTAGTTCTATTATCAACAGTAGGCAGGTGGACTGCCTGTCCCATTCATAGGTATCATTGACATACTCCACAAAGAGAGTTTGGACCTCGATATCTCATACTGCAGATTATCATAGATTATCATAGAATTTACAGTGCAGAAGGAGGCCATTCAGCCCATCGAGTCTGCACCGGCTCTTGGAAAGAGCACCCTACCCAAGGTCAACACCTCCACCCTATCCCCACAACCCAGTAACCCCACCCAACATTAAGGGCAATTTTGGACAATAAGGGCAATTTATCATGGCCAATCCACCTAACCTGCACATCTTTGGACTGTGGGAGGAAACCGGAGCACCCGGAGGAAACCCACGCACACACGGAGAGGATGTGCAGACTCCGCACAGACAGTGACCCAAGCCGGAATCGAACCTGGGACCCTGGAGCTGTGAAGCAATTGTGCTATCCACAATGCTACCGTGCTGCCCTGATTAATTAATTTAACAGCAAATGATTATCATTGCACCAAATAGATTACAGTGAGAGAACACTGCAATAATAATAGAATATTCATGGCTTCAAAGGAAATCGTTCCATGCTTAATTGTTGAGCAGATTTTTGGCTCTAATTTGCGACTTGTAAAAGTGCCAATGAGAGAGAAATAATAGTATAGAAAACCATAGAAGTTATTCAGTATTCGTTTTTTTAAAAATAAATTTAGAGTACCCAATTATTTTTTTTTTCCAATTAAGGGGCAATTTAGCATGGCCAATCCACCTAACCTGCACATCTTCGGGTTATGGGGGCAAAAGCCACGCAGACAAGGGGAGAATGTGCAAACTCCCCACGGACAGTGACCCAGGGCCGGGATTCGAACCCGGGTCCTCAGTGCCCCAGTCCCAGTGCTAACCACTGTGCCATGTGCCACCCTGTTATACAGTATTAGATAAATTAGATTAAGGCAAGTAGAAAATATTTTCCAGCATTACATTAGAATCTTCTTTGCTGGGAGATACAGTACAGAATTTCAACCCTCCTCCAAATTAGAGCAAGGTCAAGAAAAGAAGCTGACATAGGTAAAACTTTCCCAGGTTATTTGCTCAAAATCAATTTACCTCATCAGTGCAGCGACTGTTATTTTTCCTTAAGCAGTTTTTTGACTCCTTGCAGAAGGAGAACACAAACAGAAATTCACCAGGTTAATTTTCCTCGTCTTAAATAAAGACATTGTTGCATGACAAGACTAGGCGGTTTGCTAAATACTTTATTAATTTAATAAAAAGCAAAGTACTACGAATGCTGGAAATCTGAAATAAAAGCAGAAAATGCTGGAAATATTTAGCCAGTCTGCGAGCATCTGTGAGAGAGAAACAGAGTTATTAGGTTGATAACCTTTCACTAGGGAGTGTCTGTGGTTGGAGTTGCAGTTGGTGTGAGTGGTGCTAAAGTCAGTTGTCTGTTGTTTAAATGTGTTTTTAGATCTGTGTAAGTCTGCTGTCTCTGGCATGAGGATATAGGGCGAGTGCAGAGGCAGGACACATAAGTAGGGGGTGGGGTGTTGTAGCCAGTTAAAATGGCTAACTCCCGATTTAAAATGGCGAACGGCAAAGGCTGATGGGAAAGTCAGCCAACAGGACACAAACGAGCAGCTGCAGGTTGAGTGTGTATTTACCTCTGGAAAGGCCAGACAAGATCGATACCAGCAACCATCAGCATAACAAAACACCAGCCATCTGCATATTAATGAGCAATCCCCGGGAACAATGAGCAACATTTAGACACATAAAGCCAAACCAGACTCTTTGGCGCCAGCAGAAGCCTACACAATGGGAGGTGAACGACCACCTCAGGACCGCCCATCGATCAGGGAACCGCTCCAGCATTGGAGAAAATCGAACCAAGTGATTGGGACAAAGTCCAATCACTTGGAACCAGGTACAGGGTCCGCCCCGAAGGCGGGAAGCCCCTGGGGACTATAAGAATCAAGCCCAAGTTCAAATCGTTCTTCTTGACCCGGTCACTCAGCAACGCGAACCAACTCTTGACAGTGACCGGTTCAGCCGCGGCCGATATCCAGTAAGTCTTAATTCAACGCTCGCTACGAGATAGGCGCTCCTAGCTACCAATCTGTACCAACTTCGAATCCCGCAGGCTCAGAACCCGAACAAAAGGCCATTTGTTTCCCTGACCTGGTGGGCCAGTTCCAAGTTAAGTACTGGCCTGTTAGCTGTAGAAGTAGCTCCGACGTAGAATTTGTACATGAGTGGTGATTACTGCGTATAATAAATGTGCTTTGATTTAAATCTTACTAAGCGGTGTATTGGATTATTGATCATTACTCGGACTTGAACCACGTGGCGGTATCATAAAGATACCTGGCGACTCAAAAGCAAAGGTGATAAAACAGAGCAATTAAACTAAGGCAAAAATTAGCAACATTATTTGGCGACATCCTGACGGGACCCGATCTAGAAGTGGAAAACCACTCCGAGAGAACCCAGAATTTGAATTAGAGATCCAAGTGGAACAGAAAACCACAAGCGTTCAAGTAGTTCTGATCAATAGTCATAATTCGGAAGTGTGTGTATGCATGCGTAACTAACACGGCGATAAGGTAAAACTGATAGATTTTTTGTTGCGTCCAAACTGTCGGAAGTTTGTACTTCGGAAAGTAGCGAAAGCCGTACCCGTATTTACAGCACCGCCTTCGCTCCCCTGTTCCAAATTTAAAAGATGCGTTCGGATAGGAAAGATGGCAGTAATGAACCCTGAGGAATTTGTGGTCGCAGCGACCAGCAGCAGTAGAGTGGGACAATGTCCCATTTGGGAGGAAGAGATCAGGAAATATCTCAAAGGGAAAGGATGGCCCCTTTGGAATGAATTCTGTGATAACGAGGAATCAGGTCCCGGGAGTATAGGACATACTTGGTGGGAGAACCTGAGTGAGATCCACAAATAGAGCTTAGGGAAAGCTCGCAAGCCGATGGCAATCGTGTCCCACTTGACACAATTGCAACAGAAGAGGTCGTTAGGACGCTCCGAGAAGTTGAGGGCATACATCGAATGAGTAAGGTCGATGTCAGCGAGGTAGAAAAGGAGAATTTAGACTTGAGAAGGAAATTGGCAGCAAAAGATGGAGAGGTGGATGACGCCAAAAGGGCTCACCAGTCTTGTCTGGCGCACCCAAGCAGCTTCCAGTCTCAATACGAAAAGGCCTATCAGGACACAAAACGTGCAGTCCTCGAACGAGAAGAAACGGAAAAACAGGTAGAGGCATTACAAAAACAATGTAGTGACCTCAAGGCAGCATTACGAGCACTCCATGCTGCCACCACAGAACAAAGACAAAGCACATTAGACCACGCAAAGTGTCGGAAGCAGATTGCAGAGCTGCAATCACTGCTTTCTGTTCAAAAAGGTTTTCAGGAAATCTTTGGAGACAGATTAGATCAGGAAGACGGCCCTGATTGAGAAGAATTGAATGAAACAGCACAGAGATATGTTCAGGGAACATGTGTACAGGGAAAGCCACAAAAGAGAAAAGCGCCCCAACCCCCCCCCCCACAGCAGATAGTTCAAGCTCCAATGAACCCTGTAACCACCCACCGCACAGCCACATCAGACGATGCGGAATTTCTATATTCCACCCCCTTAACAGTGACCCAATTACGGGACGCGTGCGATAAGATCACACCGTTCCTCCCCACCTCAGACCCCCAACATTTCTTTGCCACAGTAAAGCATCAGGCGACCATGTACGGCCTGGATGAGCAAGAGCATGTAAAGCTCACCGTTTTAAGTTTAGACCCGTCAGTAGCAGCAGCCCTTCCCGACCCACAGAATGTAGGAGGAGGCACCCTTGCAGAAATGCATACGCGATCCTGGATGCGATCGGGTATAACCGGGGTGACCCCGTAGATGGCCTCAACAAATGTCAGCAAAAGAAATCAGAGCATCCCTCAGCGTTTGCTGGACGCCTGTGGATTCACTTTGCAGCAGTCTTTGGAGACTTAGACCATGCCCATTTGTCCCCAGACAACATGGCCAAATGGACCCGCACCCTTATCTCCCATGCCACAGAAACAGGACAAACAGCTTGTGCGAATTATGACCCCTCAGAGGAAGCCCACAATGAGAAATGGGTTTTAAAAAGATTGTCCCGCACTTGGGAGCAATCTGTTCAAAGTAAACTCTCAGTTAAAAATACTGAGGAAAAGCAGGCCGGCGCAGATATGCAGGCAGTAAAGACAACACACCACGACCCCGCATGGGTGAATGAGGGAAAGAACAGTACCCCACCCAAGTCACAGTTGTGTTACAACTGCGGACAGTTGGGACACTTCGCAAGGGAATGCAATGCCCCTAAAGAGCGACAGAGAGCCCAGCAGACGGGCACTCTGATTAAGAAAAAGACAGCCCATTCATAGCGTTAGCGCCCGGTCGGATCAGACGGACTTGACCAGAACGGACTGACGGTGTACGGGCTCCCCCAGTTGGGTCTGCGACACCCTTTGGGATAGGTCCGGACGACAGGTAGTTGCAGCAAAAATTTGGGGACAGCCCATCGAATTTCTCTGGGACACAGGAGGGACCCGCACCACAATACACTCCTCCACCCTGTTTCAAAAAGACACGTGGCCCACTACAGCCACTATCACCCTCAGCGGCTTTACAGGCCACTCACAGCAGGGCCACATCACAGCCCCTGTACCCATTCAAATCAGCACCATCACCACCAAGCACCCCGTAGTTTTAGTTGACCTGCCCCACACAGCAGAACACATTCTGGGAATTGATTTCATGAATTCCCATAATCTTTCATTTGATCCAGTCACCAGTGTGTCTGGAAGATGGCAAAATCCGCAAGAGCCCCCGCAATGCTTAACATAGGAGAGTATGCGAACAAAGTTAGCGCAGTAGGCAAATTTTGGTTCAACCTGACCACGCTTAGTACGGAGAAGCAGGTTAGGGCAGTTCTGCAAAAGAACAGGGCAGCATTCGCGACCCACAAGCACGACTGTGGACGGATGACTGGCTCCGTACAGATAACAGGACCTGACCCTAGACCCCAAAAGCAGTATGGATTTCCCCAAAAGGCAGAGGGAGAAATCTCCAAGGTAATAGAAAGCTTATTAGAGCAGGGCGTACGTAGATCAGTAGCCTCCACTAATAATGCCTCGATTTGGCCAGTGAGAAAGCCCGATGGATCATGGCGACTGACCATCGATTACCGGGAACTCAACAAAATCACCCCCGCAGCAGCCCCCACAGTAGCAACAAGTCATAGAATCATAGAAGTTTACAGCATGGAAACAGGCCCTTCGGCCCAACCAGTCCGTGCCGCCCAGTTTTTACCATTAAGCTAGTCCCAGTTGCCCGTACTTGGCCCATAACCCTCTATACCCATCTTACCCATGTAACTATCTAAATGCTTTTTAAAAGACACAATTGTACCCGCCTCTACTACTACCTCTGGCAGCACATTCCAGACACTCACTACCCTCTGAGTGAAGAAATTGCCCCTCTGGGCCCTTCTGAATCTCTCCCCTCTCACCTTAAACCTATGCCCTCTAGTTTTAGACTCCCCTACCTTTGGGAAAAGATGTTGACTATCTACCTTATCTATGCCCCTCATTATTTTATAGACCTCTATAAGATCACCCCTAAGTCCCGAGACCATGCTCAAGCAGGGATTCAATTCCCGATACTTCACGGTTTTGGACGTCAGTAATGGATTCTGGTCCATTCCATTGGCAAAGGCATGCCAGTACAAATTTGCCTTCACCTTTAAAGCACGTGGACAAGGCTTCCACAACTCCCCCTCCATTTTCCACCGACAGCTGGCAAATGGTTTAGCCAAATTCTCTCGCTCTGAATGTCTGGTACAGTATGTAGACGACCTACTACTGCAGACAGACACCAAGGCAGAGCACATTGAGCTTCTGTCCGAACTCCTGGAACTATTACACTCAATCAGTTGTAAAGTCAACCCCAAAAAGGCCCAGATTTTGAAAGATAAAGTGATATATTTGGGAACAATTATCACACATGGTAAACGCGAGATCGAGCATAAAAGGATTGGCTCGATTGCTAAATTGCCCCTTCCCCAGAACGTTTTAGCCCTCCGGTCGTTTTTAGTACTGGTTGACTACTGCCGAAACCACATTGACGGTTTCGCTAGCAAGGCAGCACCCCTCTCAGACCTCCTAAAGAAAGGAGCCCCCTGGGAATGGCTTCCGCAGCATACGGATGCTGTGGACTCTTTAAAACAGGCACTCATAGCAGCCCCCGCACTACAAGTTCCAGACCTGCTTTCCCCTTACGCCATAGAGGTAGCGACCACAGACCGCACCCTTTCAGCCGTGCTCCTCCAGGAACGGCATGACCAGTTAAGGCCCGTAGCTTACGCCTCCAGACTTTTAGATGCTGTGGAGCAGGGATTTTCAGCCTGTGAGAGGCACCTGCTCGCAGTATTTTGGGCAGTCCAGTATTTTTCGTACATTATCGGACTGAACCCCATCACAATTCTCACCGAACACACCCCCACCCAACTTTTACTGGACGGACGACTCAAGGACGGTACAGTCAGTCAAATAAGAGCAGCTAGATGGACCCTTCTCTTGCCAGGACGGGACATCACTGTGAAAAGGACAAAGACCCACACCTACTTAGCCGACAACTTACAGTACCCCGGAACCTCCCATGAATGTGAAATTATCTCTCCACACCACAACACAGGCCCCTTTATCGCTAAAACACCCCCCAGAAAGATAGATAGTTCAACCCAGAGCCCCCAGCACACGGACACGTGCGAGCCCATAAAGATCTATGTGGATGGATCTTCCACAGTCTTGGATGGGAAGCGCATAACATGTTGCGGTGTCTATGTCGAGGACGCGCAGGGACGCGCCCTCGAGGAAATATCGTTAAAACTACCCAGACACTTAGGCGCGCAGGCAGCAGAGCTCACAGCCATCGCGTATATAGTGGAACACCCAGATTCCTTCCCCAGCCCAGCAGACATATACTTGGACAGTCTCTATGTCTGCAACAGCCTCACGGAATTTCTGCCCATGTGGAAAGCAAGAGGATTTGTTTCCGCAGACGGAAAACCCCTCCCCTCAGCCCCATTGCTCCGTCACATTTTAGAGAAAGCCCAGAACAGGACTTTTGGGATCATCAAAGTTCGCAGCCACCATCGTTTCCCCCCCCCCTGAAAATGTAAAAGCCGACGCACTGGCTAAAGCAGGTTCCAGGCATGGAAATTTTTGGACACCCCCCGAAGGCGCACCAGTGAGTGCAGTTCAGGTCTCACAGACAAAGATCGAGGATCTAGTGGAGGCCCAGAAGTAGGACAGCAATCTCAGGGAGATTGTAAAAGGAACATATCCAGCACCCTATGAGAGATTTAGAAATGCACTGACCACACATGACGGTGTGGTGTTAAAAGACACCCTTTGTGGTTCCTGTACAGGACAGGAATCAATTGATTTGCTTGTTCCATGACGGTCATGGACATCAGGGAATCGATCCCGCTACAGCCCATCCCAAGCAGCTTTGTTGGTGGCCAAATTTAAAGGATGATGTAAACCATTACATAGAGAATAGTCTTATCTGTGCCCCGAATAATCCGGACAGATATGCCAAATAGGCTCAACTCAACCACACCCGACCCGTTAACGGCCCCTGGACTAACCTCCAGATTGATTTTATAGGACCATTGCCCCCTTGCAGGAATGGCTATAAGTATGTACTTGTGGTAATTGACACATTTACAAAATGGGTGGAAGCATTCTCAGCCCGCACAAACACTGCAAAAACCACAGCCAAGATTTTGACCCACCACATCTTTACAAGACGGGGACTTCGCCTGCAGCATTGAATCAGACCAAGGTTCCCACGGGACGTGTCATGTAGAATGTCCTCACGATATTTGGCATCACCCAAAAATTCCACATAGCATACCACCCACAGTCGAGTGGTATCGTGGAGTGCATGAATCAGACCCTAAAATCCACCCTCAGAAAAATGGTCCAGCAGAACACCACCACTTGGGACTCAGTTCTCCCTTTTGCGCTGATGTTTATACGTAACATAATTTCTACTTCCACAGGTTACACCCCACACACCCTCATGACCGGACGCCCCATGAAAGGCACAGAATTTTTATTAGGTTTGGACTTGACCAGCCCCGAAGTGACGGCCCTCACACACAAGAAAGCAGTAGAACAATTAGTGGAAAATGGTAAAACGGCTCAGCTAGCAGTCGCAGTAAAATTAGGCACCAGAAAGAAACAGAGCAAGGCTTGTTTCGACAAGACAGTGCATGCGACTGAGTACAGTATAGGACAGCAAGTTATGCTCTCTGTATATAACCCCAGCACATTCCTGTCACCAAAATACTCAGGTCCGTACTCCATTGCGGATAAAGTAAGCCTTTCCGTGTATAAAATAAAGTACCCCAACGGTAAGACTGCGTGGTTCCATATAAACCAGCTGAAAGCATATGGAACACAGTCGAACCACGCAATGCTTGACGCAGCACACCATGCCCCGCCTACAGCCAACGTAACCCTACCAACCCCCACCACGTCCAGCCCAGCCACGGACTTGACCCCGACTCCACCCCCAAAATATACACTCCGCCCCGGAACGCCCACAGACTGCAGCAGCAGCGACAGCGACTGTGACTCGGACGTGACAACTCATACAGACTCGTCCGCAACGACGAGAGCGAACCAACCTCACACCATGCAGCCCTTTCAGCCCTAATCCACTCCAGAGTTTGGCACCCGGGAGAAGAGGACGCCCTTGGGTCTGACACCCATACCGTGAACCCCTTTGCGACCCTGTTCGCAACCGAGAACTGAGGTGTCCAGATGATGTTTTAAAAGGAACCGCTTGGGAGAAATGTTGTCCTTTCTGATGGAACCTGCAGAATGTTTTATGTTGTTTGTAAGTTTGTTAAATGCTGTATGTCCGACAGGAGAATTTTTTCTCACTGCCCCACGCCTATTCGGCCGAAACCTCTGAGGACTTGCCTACAGAGACTCACCATTGCCAGACACTAGTTCAGCAGAAACCTCTGAGAACTTGTCTGCAGAGACTGGTTAAGGAACCAGACGCCCGTTCGTAACTGCCCTTCTGGTTCGAAGGTAGAACCACTACAGCAGCCCCACCACGATGACTACATTTTTTGCCCATTCTTGTCGGTTGCTCAGGCAGTGGAGAAATGGCTTGGGACCCGCCCTGCCTGGGAACCCCCCTCTGGTCAACTACGCTCGGGTAGGAGAGACATGGCATTGGTAGCCGTCCTACCCGGGGACTCCATCCAAATCGTACCCATCGCGGCCCATATGCACCTCATTTTGGCACTTTCAGTTCAAAAAGTTTTGTTTTGTTTAGGTAACCTTTAGGTTGCCAACCACATGCTATTTACATCCTGAAATATTTGGATGGGAAATTGCGCAGTCTGCAAGATGGCTCGCACTGGTTCATTATTGGGAAGTGTGTCTTGTCCTAAAATTCGATTTTTGAAAAAAAATGAGGGAGTCACACATGGTGACCAATTATAAAGGGAGTAATTGGCACTACAGGACAGATACACTATCGTATAAGATATTAAACAAAGATAGTTACAGACACTGCTTGTTTCCACAGAACTCCAGAAGCTCCAGGACTGGAGAAGAGAAGAAAGAAAAGGAAAGAGAAGAGCCATGAGGACTTCCTTCATATGGATCAGCATCATGTTTATGGACTTTTGGTTGCGCGTGAATGCGAACCCCATGACTTCAAGCCCCCCAGCCGTTGATGTTTCACTTCCCCACAGTACCCAGAGCGCAGTCACCAGCGACACCACATCATCTTGGTGTGCCAGGTTTATAACCTGGTACTCTCTGTCCTATGTAATAGAAACATTAGCGATACTCTGCTGCATAGTACAGACTATGCGTCTACGGAAATGGAGAAGGAGAGCCTACCGCGCGCGAACCCCGGTATATAGGATCAGATCCCCTATATTCGGATACGACCAGACCCCCGTCCCTCACGATCTATAATAAAGTGCATTCACCTGCGTTTATAGTAAATAAAGAAATGTAAAGAACTGTTCATGAGTAAATTGTACGATCCTGAGCTTGACTGCCAAGCCAGGAAGATTGATGTATAAAATGCTATGATTTTGTTTGTATGGTTGAGGAAGTTAGGATTATGAAATGTTTAAGTGTAGTGTATTAAGAATAGTTAGAGGTTCCCAGTTTATTGTTTTGTAATGCAAATCCCTGTTTGACATAGCGCCCTTAGAATTGTTAGTTAAAAAATCTTTGCGTTAGGATCACAAGGAGGGAATGTAGCCAGTTAAAATGGCTAACTCCCGATTTAAAATGGCTAACTCCAGATTTAAAATCCTAGCTACCAATCTGTACCAACTTCGAATCCCGCAGGCTCAGAACCCGAACAAAAGGCCATTTGTTTCCCTGACCTGGTGGGCCAGTTCCAAGTTAAGTATTGGCCAGTTAGCTGTAGAAGTAGCTTAGAAGTAGAAATTGTACATGAGTAGTGATTACGGTGTATAATAAATGTGCTTTGATTTAAATCTTACTAAGCGGTGTATTGGATTATTGATCATTACTCAGACTTGAACCACGTGGCGGTATCATAAAGATACCTGGCGACTCAGGAGCAAAGGTGATAAAACAGAGCAATTAAACTAAGGCAAAAGTTAGCAACAGTGTGATGAGAGTTAAGCAGCCGGGCCTAATGGGTTGGGTACTGAGACCTCAAAAGAAAATACAACATGGTGCCCAGCTGGGGGGAGTGGGGCAGCAGCGGTAGCATGCACAAACTCTGGAGTAGCTGGAGTGGCTTACGTGTTGAGGCATGACAGCAATGAGATCTTGGATGCCGCCTGAGTAAGAAGGATGCCTATTAGCTTTGCCTATCCCTGAAGCATAGAGCAATTGTGCCCTAACATTCCTGAGACTCATGCTCATCAAATTGGCCATCAAGAGCTAACCCTTAACAATGCCAGTTACCCATAGTCTCAAAGTCAAGAAATGAGAGGAGTACTCAGGGTTCAAGGGTCAACATTTGGCTACACGGAATCAAGAGCCATTGGGCTCGTTTCTGTGCCGGACCCTACGCCGGCCAGTCAGGATCCCTTTTGGCCAGAATTCTCCGAAATCCTGGGCAAAACCGGCGCAATCGGCCCGGTGTCAACGGGCCTCCAGGCCCAGTCATTCACCGCTTCCTCGGGGGCTAGAACGGCAGTGGAGTGCTGTGCGCAGCTCCGGCAGCTACATGGCCGGCGCAGGTCTGCGCATGTATGCCACAGCAGTCTCTGCACTGGCCCCCGGGCAATATAGCTGAGCCCTACAGGGGCATGGCGCGGAGGAACATAGGCCCCCCTCGGAATTAGCGCGCCCACCGATCGGTTGCTCCCGATCGCGGGCCTGGCCACTGTGGAGGCCCCCCCGGAGTCAGCTCCCCCCGCCCCCCCACCAGGACGGCCCCGCAGCCAGAACGCCAAGGTCCCGCCGGGTAGGACCATATGCAAACGACACCGGCGGGACTCGGCCCGTCGAGTGCGCGGAATTGTCGCGGCGGACACTTTCAACGGCCCCTGACCGCGGCGACCTCATTTGCGTGATTGGGGCTGATTTTCCGGTCACCGGAGAATCAGCGGCCCGGCGTCAGAGTGGCGTGGCTGGATTCTCACCCCCCCACCCCGCCGATTCTCCGACCCGGCGCGGGCTCTGAGACTCCCGGCCATTATCTCCCAACGCAGACATCACTGTCCGGCAGACCTTGGTCATTAGGGATGAGAGAGCATTTAAATCTCCTGTCAGAACCCCGGTGTTAGCGAGGGTAAGGGAGGGGAGAACCAGACATGAGACCAAAGGCGTGTCTAAGTGGACAAGCGCATTTGACAGGGCCAGTCCTTCAGTAGAGATGGGAGGGCAGCTAAGTTGTGAGTAAGTGGTCACCGCCGGATAAGGTCTGGTACTGGCTGCGTCTAGATCCGGAAGGCTAATGGGTCAAGGGAGGTAATCATGTTATTTGGCTGCGACACCAACCTGACACTCTCATCCCTCGCAGTAATCTGCTCTATATCGGTTTGGAGACAGTGGAGCTGGCCATTCCACTTATTACAGTGCTGAAGGAGCAGACTCCAGCAACATAATGTTGCAGCACCCAGGGAAAACCCTGCAGAAGGAGACCTGGGGCCGCAATGAAGGCTTAGTGGCTGGATGGTGCAACAGCCATGTAGAGTACACAATGGTGCAGAAGCAGATCTAGGGCGTACAGGACTCGTCCTCCATGAAGCTGTTGGAAAAACATGTGTTGTAGAAGACTCCGCCTTGTGGACTTGCAGCCCTGTGGCAGCAGAGACATGCTACCTGTGGCAGTAAAGATAACAGCTGCTCTCAACCGTTATGCTGCAGGCTCCTTCCAGGGCTCCACGGGTGTGGCATATTGCAGTCATGCACCCAAAAGTGCATGCGTGAGATCACAGATGCACTTTATGCTAGTGCTTTGATCTTGATACTTTCCAACTGGAATTGGCCCGGTAGGACAAGAGGGCTACGGGCTTTGGCAACATAGCTGGTCTGTCACAGGTGCAGTGGGTAATTGGCTGCAGCCATGGCAACTTCTCAGCTCTGTGGCACCAGAGAGTCCTCTTCATAAACTGGAAGGGGTGACACTCCCTCAATTTGCATCTGCGGTATCATCACCAGGTACGTTCCATGTAAGTGTGTGCCCGTTTTTCAGGGAGCGTGCATGATAGTTACATGCTCAGCCAATCACAGATCCCTGGCATTTTCGAGGGTCACCCCAGACTACAGAGATGGCACCGAGGGAACAAGGGATATCCCCTCAAGTCTTGGACGATGACACCAGTGCAGAAGCCAGAGACCACAGCAGAGGCCAGGTGCAATGATGCTCAAAGTGTCACCCGATCTGTCATCGAGCGGTGCATCAGCTTCGTAAAGATGCAGTTCTGCTGCCTAGACATGTCTGGTGGAGCTCTCCAATATAGCCCCCAGAGGGTCCCCCATATCGTCGTGGTCTGCTGTGCTCGACACAACCTGGTTCTGCAGCAGGACGAAGCCCTGCCTAATGATGACTTCAAGGAACAGCACGTGTACTCAGATGTGGAGGATGTTCAAGGAGGGAGTCAAGTAAGAGGCCGCTGAGGATCTGGACAATGGAGACCAGGCGGGGTGAGAGAGAGCATGCCTGAGTGAGGTTCAGCCATATATTCCTTTGCTCTAGAGGGGGATTAGGGATGAGGGTCTAGGGTTCAATAAATCATGCCGGAGTCCTATAACTGTGAATGAAACATTCGCACTGAGAAGGCTTTACCGTCTGGCGGACATTGAGGGCCAGTGAGGACAACCTGGTGGGGAGAAGTACCATGACACTGGGAGGAGGATTCAAAAATATGAGAAATTAAGATGGTGAAGAACAATAATATTTAATTGAGTGACATGTCCAGATTTAACAAGACTGCGCCCCCAACTACCTCTGCCTAACTTCACCCGTGTCCACGCTGAACCACTACACGTCCCTACACTTGCGAACCCTCCCACTATGTCTAGGTATATTCCCAGGATGCACATCAGAGGAGGAGGCAGCCTACTGGCTTCCATGCCCTGTTGCCGGAAATGCCCTCGATGGGCATCCTCTGGAGGGCCGGGATCTGGAATGCCCCGGCCTACTTTCGGCTAGTACAGAAGTTGTAGTGACCAGCCCCTGTGCCTGAGTTATGCCGGTCTCAGGAAGGGTGGATTCAGATTGACTGGGCCCTCCCTGCGCTCATTGGTCCCTGGCTTACCCCATGGGCCAGAGGTGCAGCTGGAGTGAGCTGCAGAAGCATCAATGTCATCTGGTGTTGCCAGTCCTGGAGTCCTACCATTGACTGAACCAAATAGGTGAAGCTGTCAGCTCTGGTCCTCAAGCACTGAGCCATGCTTTGGAGTTCTTCCATCACGGATCTGACTTCTTGCCCAAGGCTTTCCATTGAGAATGCCAATCTTGCAGTGTTGGCCATGCATTTCCCACACTGTCTCCTGCGACAGAAGGCTATGGGACTCCTTCATCCGGCCTTGCAGTCGCTGGAGTGTTGCTGCCACCCCATCCTGGTATTCCTGCTCTGCCTTTACATCTCCAGCAGCTGAGGGACAATCGTGTCCAGAAGCACGGCACCTGGCTGGGGCACAGCTGAGTTCTAGGGTCCAACATATCTCCCTGGGTCGTTCCTGCCTCCACCTGATGTGCATCAGAAGCAGTGTGGTGCTCACCAGATAGTTACTGAGAAAGATGCCTGCCAAGATCACCCACCGAGGTGTGTATCTCTGTGATGGTGAGGGTGATACCCGTGATGCTTCATCTGTGTCCTCAATGGTCGTGCCGGGGATGGGCAGTGGGACACTGCTGGTTGATGGCCCAGGCTCTTCGAGTGATGCTCCTGCAAGACAATGAAGTACATGGCCTGATCAAGAGTTTGGACCACAGATTACACATTTGAGTTTGGTCATCTGAATGAAGGTTCAGTGGCTCCTCACATTTCTCACACAGGCCCACCTCGCTCTTAGCACAGGTTCGCTCCTGCAATCTCCATGGCCTTCTCCTCGTAGGGAGTCAGGATGCTCAGCTAGGACACCCCACCACCTGTCTTCTCTTGCTTGAGGCGGTTGTGGGAACAAATGGGGATGATGTGAGCTGTCCGTCTGACAAGTCAGTGTCAATGATACCTGGCATGTGTGAGCACTGCGCATTGGCAGGGAGGGGTTCTGTTAAGTGCTGGGGAGGGTGTGAGGAATCTTGAGGGAGATCGGGTGTTGGGGCCCTGCTAGGTGACAGCATCTGGGATCGAGGGACAATTTGAGGGGTGACATAAAGGTGGATTGCAGAGAGGAGACAGGGACCCTGGCAGAATGGATTAGGTCATTCTTCTTTTTTTGGCATTGCACACTTCCCCTCTTGGCCAGGCTACTGGCACTAACCAGTGCAGCGACTGTCTCCCAGGTGGGATTTGGCACATTGCTAGATTGTTGCCTGCCAGACCAGGGGTATATTGTGGCCTGTCTCTCCCCCCACTGCATCCAGCATACAGGCGAGGGTCTGCTTAGTGAATCAAAGAGCTAGCTTCCTTGCTGCCATCCTCCTGACTTGAGTAAGAGCAAGTGTTGTGCAATCCGTTTAAATGCACCACCCCCTTCACTGAAGTGCTCAGATGACCTCCGAGGCGGGTGAATCAGACACTTTGCGTCTCAGGCGTGGGGAAAAATAAATTCTCCTAAGTGCCTGAAAATTACGATTCAGATTGCGCCACTGGTGCCGGTGGGAAACACAGATTTTCGCAACAAATTCCGCCTGATGTGTCTAAATGAAGTTCGAACGGCAGTATCATGGACAGCTGGCATCTGGAATAAAAGGAAAAGCGATAGACAGAAACCAAAACCTGCAAAGAATAAAGGAAACAAAATGGGAGCAGAGCTTAATTTAATACTTAAGTTTTCATTTATAAATTCTGGCTGGCACAGTGCCATAGAATTAATTGTAAATGTACTTTATATAGCATGCAGAGCAAGCCAATTAAAAATTAACTGTAATAAGTAACTGCTATACATGGAAATTGCCAATGTATCATTGAGATACAGTAATATCTTAAATTCAGAGATTATATTTAAAATTCCATTGCCATATAAATGTCATTCATAGTTCACAGGATCATAAAATAGTTAAGGGTGAGGGAAGCCATTCAATCTAACTTGGTTCTTTTCATCTAGAGTTGCCCTCATTGTAGCAACTATTTGATGTTAGAACTAATACATTGACAAAACTGACACCATTCGCCTTAATACACCTCTAAAACCGACAGCTACTTCTAGAACCCGCACCTGCATAGTAAGACGTGGAAATCCAGAAGATTCTGTCGGTGATTTTACTCTACTCGAGAGAGTGCACTGTTGAAGACGCCTAAAATGCAATCTATTAGGCATCATTGAACTGACAATCTCCACTCCTGCGCTTTTAATTTCACTTTAAAAAGCCTTGTTAAAGTTACATTTTGTTGAATGAGGTGTAACTAGGTTTTTGAACAGTGTACGAAGTTCAATAATTATTGCAAAACAGCCTCACTGACACTGAAAGAGTAATTTTATATTTGTCAAATATCATATTTCTCTATTATAATAAGAAATTCTATACAGTATTCAAATAACGTTCATTTTTAAAAGTTTATTTTAGCTTCTAACTTGATCCTGTGTGTCTGTCCTGATAATTTATTTTACTATGAAATTTTAAAATTAAAAATGAAGGGATTTAGTCATTTTTACTTCCTGGCTTACAATCTGAGAGAATGCTTCAATATGGCTGGCTGCTTACCCTGCTTGATCACATCACTGTTGCTGATCGCCTGAAGGTCCCCTCGACTGGTGCCAGATTTAAACTGATGCCAGGAAAAGGGAAGTTAGCTCCACAGAGATCATCAGATCTTTGTGGGCAGCTTTATTCTAGGTCAACGGTAAGTATCGCTACTTCACTGCTCACTGTAATACTAGCCCATCGTATAAGAGCACAATAAATTATTTTTGGGACTGTGTCGCCACACCGTCATAAAACCTATGGACTTGCATGCCAGAAAAACTGCAGTTAAAGGGCCACATATTCTTAGTCCTGCAGGGGGCTAACAGTGATCCAGCATAAAACTAGCAGCTTTTGCTGCAAATACGGGCTCCACACTTCCGGGTCAGAGGCCGCACATGCGCACGTCAGCGGCCTCCAGCGGCCGCACCATGGTCTATGGCGGACTCAGACCGCGGAACTGGACCCTGAACATAGTTCCCCCGATCGGCCGCATGCCCAACCCTGACCACCTGTCCAAAAAATTGCCTGGCCACGTACAAGGCCCCCTCTGCCCTCCGGTCGGGATACTAGTGTGGCAGCCGGTGGAAATAGAGTCCGCAGCCGCCACGCTAGTATCCTGACCGGCAGGACCCCGTTAGATCCACGCTGTCGGGACTTTGGCCGGTCGAGGACGGAGAATGCCGGAGCGGGCCTCCAGCAATGGCCGCAGGTAGGTGATATGCAGCGCGGCGTTTCGGGGCCCAGAAAATCGGGGAACCAGTGCCGGACCCGATTCCATGCAGGAAAATGGAGTCTCTGCCCTGGCGCCGGCCGCGATTTTTGGTGTCAGGGTGCGTAGAATCCAGCCCATTATCTTTCTTCTATATTTTATTAACTTCAAAGTATAAAAAAACTAAAATGCCCAATCCTAAGAAATAGATCAACTTTTTAAGAAAAGTTCAGTTGTACCAATTCTTCCAAATTTGAAAATAAGAATTCTCTTTACTTAACTGCCTGAAAAGTAATGTAGAAAATTGAACCTCTTGTCAGCTTCTGGCTTGTATAAAACAGCAATCTTGTAACTGTAAAGCTTGTGGAGCGTTCTTAACAGAAATATTGATATACAATAAACAATATCAATTATAAATATCCAATTATTAAAATACTACTTTTCACACCAACTATAAATAACTTTCCATCATGTTATTTTCAGAAAGGCAGCAAGAAGATGAGTTCTATGCTGAGTGTATATAAAATGAATGCAAAATATTACTGCAAGCTGTAAACCAGGTTAAACAATTGTAATAACATGTTGGAGAACACATCAGTGTTCACGTACCTCAAATCCAAGTCTATCTTTCTCCTTCCAGAAGCAGAAATGAGTCACTTTCTTGTCCCAGAACTCATCTGGTTTCACCACACACACTAAAGACACTTCAGCAGGAATCACATTCTAGGTAACAGAAGAAAATTTCTATCACTTTGACAAATGGAGGTTTAACATTTTCCCCCAGAACTTTAAAATATTGGAACTATTACATACTATTCATAATACCGGTGAAGAGAGCAAAAATAGGATTATGGCAGTTCTGTTCATAATGGTCATGCATTTTTTTCTTCCACACAGCCACTGCCAATAGTGACAGGAGAAAAAAGTACAATAACATCTAATACACACAATCTTTAGAAATATCAAAGGAGTTAATTATTCTCGAGTTGCATATGAATTTGTGAATGGAAGCCAATTGATGCATTTATTTAGCTCTAGATTGCTACCATAAATATGTAGAGCGACAATTAAAAATAGATTTTGACATGTAACAATGCTTTATCTTGTTCTTGGTTTTTAAAACCAAAAATGATAAATTCCATCAATTTCCCCAGTCATACAAGTTACTGGTGTGAAATTCCGTGCTGTTAGTTTTTGAGACCTAAAATCACCTGACTGAAGAGCAGATTTGGACAGAAATCATGTACTCTAGTTTACCCACAACAAAAAAGCACCCGAATTCTTAAATGCAATGTAATTATTTCCATTCATCCTGTAACAATCCCTGTGGGGAACCATATACCAAATTAACCAATCTAACAAATAACTTGTAAAGAAGAAATTATAAGAAAGATTTCACTTTGTGCAATTTTTACTTTTAAAGTTTGACAGAAATCCAAATTAACACAAATTAAACATGAATTAACAAGCCAAATGATGCTCGAAATAAATAAGGCAATTTTTACTTTACATAGTCGATACGGCAAAGAATTGTCTTCCACAAGTTCAAGTATTCCCCTTTAGCATATATGACACTATGTAGCTACACAGTTCCACAATATACTGTTCTCTATTCATCCAGGGTAGGTCAGGTGTCCCATCTGACAACAGCTTTTCACCTGACTTTCACAGATACGATTAGCATCAGCAAAGCACACTTCTACAAACCTTCTCTTTCTCTCGGGTCATGACAGTCCTGAGGGTGTAACTCTCCGAATTTATTTTTAATTGACCAACCAATAACACCCTAGATAATGGTTTGGCCACTTTTGTGAAAACAAACCTCTTAAGATTCTATGCTTCTTGGTAAAAACTGGGTGGCGTGGACAAGTCAGGCCCAGGGTCTGTTTTCATGCTATAACCTCTATGACTCCAATTCCCTAAACCTCTCAATCTCCTCCCGCTTCCACACCCTGTACGTTGCACTCAATCCTGCTGGGACAAATCTGTGATTGTCATAGATTGACTCCCACAAAGGCATCCCTCATTCTTAAAATTCTGTCTGAACTGATTCGAGACCCTTAACATGTCTACCACCACCAGACTTGCGGAATAATTAGCTGGCGAAAATGGAAAGAATATCATTACCAGTGCCCTCAGACTTGTCCCCCTATACGACGCCTCCTCCATCCGCTCCCACACAGAGCCCTCCACCACAACCCACTTCCACATCTTCTCGCCGTTCACCGCCCAGTAATACTTCAACAAGTTTGGCAGAGTCAGGCCTCCCCTCTGCCTATCTCTCTTCAAAAATACCCTCAGAATTCAGGACACCTTTCCCGCCCATATGAAGTCTGTGATGATCCCGTTTACCCTCCCATGAAACAACTTAGGTACAAAAATTGGGAGATTCTGAAAATCTAAAAAGAACTTTGAGAGAACCATCATCTTCACAGTCTAGACCCGCCCCACCAATGGTAACGGGAGAACACCCCGCCTCTTGAAATTCTCCCTCATCCCGTCCACCACATTAGCCAAATTCAATTCATATAGCTGAGCTCAACAATGCCCCACCTGTATCCCCAAATAACAAAAGCTCGACTTGAAACAGCCGAAATGGTGACTTCTCTAGCCCCCTCCCTTGTACCTGGAGCATTGACCGCAAACAACCAAATTTCATCAGGATCCCCAGAAAATTATTTATACTTGCAATTGAGTCCTTGATGTACCGTCCGTGTATAGGGATACTCGATGTTCCACCCCCACCCTCTATCCCTCTCCACTCCGTTGAAGCCCTTAGCGCCATCGCCAATGGCTCAATCATCAATGTAAAAAGCAATGGGGACAGTGAACGCCCCTGCCGCATTCTCTGATGCAGGCAAAAATATCCCAAACTTATAGTATTCATGCATACACTCGCTTTGGGGGCCCTGTACAACTTCTTAATCCACCCAACAAATCGCAGCCCCAAACCAAACCACCCCTATAATTCAAAAGGTACTCCCACTCACCCCGGTCAAACGCTTTCTCCATGTCAATATTATCACCTCCATTTTTAAATAATAATAACCCATCGGGGGCATCATGACCACATTCAACAACCTCCTAATATTCAACGACAACCATCGCCCTTCACAAACCCCGTTTGATCCTCGGCTATCACCCCGGCACACAATCCTCCAACACCTTTGTGTCCACATTCAAAAGTAATATCGGTCGATTCGACCACACTCCTCCTCTTTCGTTACAATGTGCAAAATCGATGACTGTGCCAGCATAGGCAGAAGCTCCCCCTTATCAAGTGAATCGTTAAACATTTCCATTAGGGGTGGGCCCAGCTCTGATGCAAATGTTTTGTAAAATTGCACTGGTAATCCATCCGGTCCCAGGGCCTTCCCAGGCTGCATCGGCCCAATCCACCTCATCACCTCCTCCAACCCGAAAGGGGCACTTGCCCATTCTCCACCATCGGGAAATCCAAGCCATCCAATAGCTGCTTCATGCCCGAGACCCCGTCCAAGGGCTCCAACAGGGACAGTCCCCAGCAAACGGCCTAAAGACACTCCGTTCACCTTCCCTGGCTTGGTGACCACTCTTCCCCAGAGTCCTTAACCTGTCCAATCTCCCTCGCTGTCACCTGCCGCCTCACTGGTGCACCAATAGGCTATTGGCCTTTTCCCCAAGCTCATAAAACTTCCTCTAACCCAGCGTAGCTGCCCAACCTCCTTCCCCGTTGACACAGGATCAAACTCTATTTGGCCTTTCTTCCGCTCCTTCAGCTACCCTTCTCCAGGGCTGTCGGGCACTGCCGCTCCATTGCTAAAATGGCCTCCACCAACCTCTGCCTCTCCAACCTATCTTCCTTATCTCTATGCGCCTTAATTGAACTGAGCTCCCCCCAGATTACCACCTTCAAAGTCTCCCACATCAATGGAGACACGTCCACGCTCTTATTAAGCTCGGTGAATATAGCCACCTCCACTCTCTCACATACCACCTTATCTGTCAATATTCCCTCGTCCATCCTCCACTGCGGCCACTGGGAGCCCCCCTTCTCCACATACAAGTCTACAAAATGTGGCATATGATCCGATACAACAATCGCTGAAAATCTGAGAAAAAATGGGCAGGATTTTCCATTTCTGAAATTAAATGTTGACCCCAATGCAGATATTTGGGACTTTCGCGACAGCAAAACTGGTGTCGCACCTGGACCGATTCTGCCACTGTTAAGGCGCCACGTGGAACACAATCAATTCTAATGAGAAATGGAGCCGGATTTGCCCGTTTCGCGATTGACACTCAGGAGGCTGACAAGTTGCAGCCGCTGTTACACACATCACTCCCCACACACATCATCCCAGCAACAGGATGGCAGCGATGAGAGCAGTCCCATGATTCATGGATGCTGAGCTGGAGACCCGCCTGGACGCAATGGAGGAGAGGAGGTTGACCCAGTATCCCGGCCCAGGAAGGAAGCTGCCAGCTGCCGCCGTTCGCCATGCCTGGGCGCATATGGGAGAGGCGCAGTGCCGTGGGCAACAACGTCCGGACCGGCTAGCAGTGCCGAAGGAAACTGCACAACCTCCTCAGGGCGGCCAGGGTGAGTTTCCAACACTCTGCCCTGGCACCAACCCCTTCTCCCACACACCCGTGACCCTACCCAGCTGGAGCAGGAGGAAACTGTACTGTCGGACTTGCGGCCCCTCTCCATCGCAGATCAAAGGGCCCTGGACGTGGTCGGCGGCCCGGAGGAAAGGGAGGTCGCCGAGGTGGAGTTCAGCCGCGGGGGACCCACGTAGTTGCTGTTCCCCGTGACGCGTGTCAAACCCCAACAACTCCACCCTCACCCCCACACCACCCTCACCACCCACTTTCTCGCAGTCTAATGCGAGGGCTGTTTAGCACAGGGCTAAATCGCTGGCTTTGAAAGCAGACCAAGGCAGGCCAGCAGCACGGTTCGATTCCCGTAACAGCCTCCCTGAACAGGCGCCGGAATGTGGCGACTAGGGGCTTTTCACAGTAACTTCATTTGAAGCCTACTTGTGACAATAAGCAATTTTCATTTAATTTCATTTAATAATCATGCGTCTTGTCTTGTGTCTTTCAGGAGCAGCTGGAGATGGGGCGGGACCATCTGTCGTCCACTGACCACAGGCAGTGCCACAGCCAGGGCCCCCCCATTAGAGGAGCAGCAACGAGAGCAGCTCGGGTGGCAGCACTCCACCCGAGACTCAGGTGGAGCTTGTGTCCGAGGATGACACTGACTTTCTATCACAGCTGTCTCCAACACCCAGAGACACTCACCTCGGTTGGGCACCTTAGGGAAAAGGCTCCTGGGACACTCTCTGGTGCGCACCACACAGCTGACCCGGTACAGAGGGTGGAAATAGGAACACCCAAAGGGGCGGGCGGGCAGAGGGCGGGCCGACCCCAGTAGTGGTACTGCCAACCCAGGGCACACACCCATAGTGCGGCACATATGTATCACAAAGGGAGTTACAGGCTGTGTGTGTGGGAGGGGTGGTGGTTGGGGGGGGGGAGCTGCGGTGACGGTGCCCCTGGCCAGTCAACCCCCACCCCCGCTCCAGGTGTACCTGGAGGTGTTCAAAGGGTCGAGTGTGCATTGGCCCTGGCGCACACATCGTACGGCCTCCTGTGCCTCCTTGGGCTCCATGCCCTTCGCATTCTCGCCCTAACCCCGCATCCTCCTCTTCTGACGAGGCCTCCTCCTTCGGCAGCATGTCGCCCCTCTGCTGCGCGATGTTGTGAAGGTCGCAGCAGTGTGTCACAATGCGAGTGACCCTCTCAGCGGCATACTGGAGAGCCCCTCCAGAACGGTTTAGTCACCTGAACCGCAGCTTCAGGATCCGAAGCACTGCTCAATCACAGTCGTGGTCGCTGTATAGGCGTTGTTGTAGCGGGTCTCCGCATCGGTCTGTGGCCTCCAGATTGGGCAATTTATCATGGCCAATCCACCTAACCTGCACATCTTTGGACTGTGGGAGGAAACCGGAGCACCCGGAGGAAACCCACGCACACACGGGAAGGATGTGCAGACTCCGCACAGACAGTGACCCAAGCCGGAATCGAACCTGGAATCCTGGAGCTGTGAAGCAATTGTGCTATGCTACCGTGCTGCCCAAATCGGGCACAGAGGTGAATGATGTGCAGTTGATGGTCACATATCAGCTGCGCATTCATCGAGTGGTAGCCCTTTCGGTTTGTGTCATCAGCAGGTGCTCTTAGGGGGACATGCATCCCGTCAACCATCCCCTGGATCCAGACATCCTATCGATGGCAGCGAACACCGCCGCCCGCAATCCTGGTGGGCTTGGTCCACATTGAAATGGATGTATTGAACCGCCTGGGCATATAGGGCCTCCGTGATGGCACGTATGTGCACCGAGGTCTGTGACATCCCAGACAGGGACAGGTCCCCATTCAGCGCGAAGATCCCTCGCGTGAAGGTTCAGGGCGACCGTCACCTTGACGCCCAACGGGAGCGGGTGTCCTTGCCCATACCCCCGTGGTGCAGGTGTGCCATCATCTGGCAGATATATCACACTGTCTCTCTGCTCAGCTGGAGTCTTCAACAACATGCCCAGTCCAGCAGGTCCTTGAAAGAAAGACACAGCCAGTTCACGCGAGGCCTCATGCGGCACCTCCCTGACATCTACCCTTCCTCTGCCTGTTGGGCGGCTGGCTCTCCATCCTGGGCGGTTGCCTCCTGTTCCTCTGCGGCACGCTCTGTTGGTACACACTCCACTGCTGCAGCTTCCTCCTCCTTTGCGAGCAGCTCCAGTGCGTACTGGAGGGCATCCCCGAGGGCTGAGGCAACCAGCAGGAAGGCCAGCATTGCTGGTTGAATTCCAATATCCACTGTCTGCAGGGGGTGAAAGGCTGACATGTCAGCATGGTGCGTAACCCCATCCCCAACCAGGTCCACTGGTGTACATGGTGCCCCGTTTGGCACTGCGGACTCTGCCCCGCACGCCCCCCCCCCATCCCCATCCCCGCACCCCTGGCCTTGTCCGACACTGTGGGGGCTTCTGGCCATAGCACCTATTCCTGATGCCATGGGTACTGTTGGCTGGCAATGCCCTTGCCAGGGGTATGCTCCACGGCCCCCACCCCACACTCCAATAGGAGCTACTGTGGACATTGGCCTGGGTGGGCTGCCGGCGGGTAACGGTCAGGTTGGGGGGGTCGCATCCATATGGCTGGTGTCATTCTGCAGAACTATGGGCCACGATGGGTGGTCAGTGGGTGTGCAGCAAGATGGCTGCCTTGCATGCCACAGTAATGGCGGTCCGTGACTGGACACCGCCCCAGTCCCGTGGGGGTCACCCCGGCCACTTTGCCTGATCCCCCGACAAACCCCCACCCCAGCCAGCCCGGCCAGTGTCCAGCCCAGCAACTCACAGTTGCGCCTCCTCTCTCTTCCTCATCAGCCACGGCGCCGCTTTCACGATTTCTTAAAGTACAAGTGAACCGCGCCATCAGGAACTCGGCCCAAGGAGGAGAATCACGGAGGCCCCGAAGAATACCGGGTCAGGTATGACATGAAAACGGTGCTTACTGGATATGCTTTCCGGAACGCATTTACGCCGCTGTTGGGGTGAGAGAGAAATGCGATTTGCCGTCAAATCGGTGCCCGCCACGATTTTGGCATTGGGACCTATTCACTGCCCAATCGCGTTTCCCGATTTCGCCGTCAGCCAACGGATAATTCCGCCCAATGTCTCCATATCTCTGTCTTAAATAGGAGACATTGGCTCTCCCCACAAGTGGAAACAACCTCTTAGCATCCACCCTGTCAAGGATCCTCAGGATCTTGGATGTTTCAATAAGATCATGTCTCATTATTCTAAACTTCAATGAAAACAGGCCCAACCTGACCATCTCCAATGGACCCAGGCCCAGCCTGACCAACATCACTGGAAACAGGTCCAGCCAGACCAACCTTTTCCTATACAATAATCCCTTCATTCCAGGAATCAGTTGAATGAACTTATTATTTAAGAGAATTATTTTGCCTTTCAGAAAGACACCCTTGGACTTACCTTTAACTGCCCATGGGAATGCAAAACTACTGGAAGATTTAGACCCTCCTGGTCCCACAAGAGCTTATCAATAATAGCACAACATAAATGCAGTGTCTTAAGAAAGCAAACTCCCCGGGCAGCACGGTGGCCTAGTGGTTAGCACAGCTGCCTCACGGCGCCGAGGTCCCAGGTTCGATCCCGGCTCTGGGTCACTGTCCGTGTGGAGTTTGCGCATTCTCCCCGTGTCTGTGTGGGTTTCGCACCCACAGCCCAAAAATGTGCAGAGTAGGTGGATTGGCCACGCTAAATTGCCCCTTCATTGGAAAAAATAATTGGGTAATCTAAATTTAAAAAAAAGAAAAACTCCCAAGCCAACCGCTCGTTCCTGACATGTTGCCCTTGTGACTAAATGTGCCTTCAGTTCTTTTATTATAGTATAAACCTATGTGAAAGATAATGGCCAGTATTACAAAGTAGTTGGTTACTCCTTCGGGATAGATATCCTACGAAATCTCTTCCCTCATTATAGCTTGCTGTCAAGGAACCTTGTATGCGGGCAGCCTGGTGTACCTCTTGAATGTGATTAGCCCTGAGTGGGAAGGTTAGACGTCTGACAAGTGTAGTTGCCCTGAGATATGGAAGCAGGCCTACTCCAACCTCTTTATTCCCCCAGAACACACTGATCTCTGGAATGTCTGGTGATTATCAGATACAAAAGGCCCAAGACAGCAGCAGTTAACCAATACATCAGGGGCTGGAAGCCAATTCACACAACATTGTCTAATTGTCCCTGTTATTGTTGCAAATGAGCACTGTACTCTCAAGTCACAGCCAGGGGTTGCTAAGTTTCCTCAAGAAAAACATCAAGCTTTGATTAGTATTCCTTGAATATCCTTCTCTTCAGGCAAGCTCCTGATTTAGGTTGCACAAATCGGCACGGTAGCACTGTGGTTAGCACTGGTGTCTCAGCTCCAGGGAACCGGGTTCAATTCCAGCCTTGGGTGACTGGCTGTGTGGAGTCTGCATTTTCTCCCCATGTCTGCGTGGGTTTCCTCCGGGTGCTCTGGTTTCCTCACACAGTCCAAAGATGTGCAAGTTAGGTGGATTGGTCATGCTAAATTGCCTATAGTGTCCAAAAGGTTAGGTCGGGTTACTGGGATACAGGGAAAGGGTGGAGGCGTGGGCATGAGTAGGGTGCTCTTTTCAAGAGCCTTCTTCTGCACTGTAAATTCTATCTATTTATCTATAACCCATTGGCAATCTGTTCCTTAGCCTCTACTGGAAGGTGACAGATCCCCAGCTACTCCTTTGTGCCTGATGAATCATTGCTTACTAACTAATCGCTCTAGTGTAAAAAGCTAGTGTGTGGAAGTGCAAATGTAAGTGTCACATGAGCCTGATGTTGGAGGTATTGGCAAAGGAGTATGGGACCTTAGTCGAGGTCTCGTAGCGGGATCTGATCCCCTATCTTCTCCTTAGTCAATGGTCATCTCATGGCGGTCACATGAACATCTCATGGCTGTCATATGAAACAAAGAGGTTCTACGTCTGCTGCTGTTCACTATTCTTTCTCTTCCGCATTGTCTGCTACTGTATGTGCATGGATATCAGTGAGGACAGAATAGGGTTCAACTGTAATGGTGGCTCTTCCCCCATCCCCGCAGTACTCACATTCAAGCCTTGAGTAGCAACCAATTGGCATCCATAGAACAGTACCTCAAGACGCAAATCCTTCAGGAGTGTAAGAAATTTGACAAAGTAAAAATCTATTTTAAAACAATGAAAATAATGCTGTCTGCTCGAAGCAGTCTTTCTGTGCTGCCCTATGAGTATACTGTCATGCAATCAAATGTCGCTGTTACTTCCAAGATTCATCTCTTCACTACAATAAATGCTTGATGTTCCCTGGAATGATTTTACTGTGCCTGGTAAACAAGATAATATATCTCCTATGATGACATATGCAGTGCATGAACACTTACGGCAGACATCAGTGGTGGTTTATTTTTGCACTGGTACGTATTTGAAATGTTCTCAATGTCATGTTGCACCCCTTTTAATTCTGAATAGCACAGCTCTTAAATTTCTCTGCTCCAAGGAAAAACCCTGATTCTCCAATTTCTGCATACAACTAGTATTTTCCTGGTAACTCTCCTTTGTATCCTCTCCAAAAGGTTTGGATATTCTGCCAGAACTGTACACAATATTATAACTGAGCCCAAGCCAGAGATTTGTAAAAGGTTTTATCATAACCTCTGTGTTTTTGTATTAATATTTTTAAACGTGCTCATGGGAGTATGGGCATCACTGGTATGGCCAACATTTATTGGCCATCCTTAATTGCCTTTGAGAAAGCCATCTTCTTGAATCAGTGCAGCTCTTCTGGTACCGTTCATCTAACCATGCTTGAGATAGTGAGCTCCAGGATTTTGACTCAGTGATGACAAAGCAGTAGGAATATATTTGCTAGTCAAGATGGAATGTGATGAGTTTTTTTAAAAATTCTTTCATGGGATATGGGCGTTGTTTACAAGGCCAGCATTTTTTTTCCCCACTCCAGAGTACTCTTCAACTAACTGGCAGACAGTAAAGAGTCCATAAGACCATCAGACAGAGGACCATAATTAGGCCATTCGACTCATCGAATCTGCTCCGCCATTCAATCATGGCTGATATGTTTCTCATCCCCATGCTCCTGCCTTCTCCCCGTAATCCCGGATCACCGTATTAATCAAGAACCTATTTATCTCAGTCTTAAAGACACCCAGTGACTTGCCTCCACAGACTTCTGCGGTAATGAGTTCCACAGATTCACCACCCTCTGGCTGAACAAATTCCTCCTCATGTTTTAAAGGATCATCCCTTCAGTCTGAGGCTGTTCCCTTGGGTTCCAGTTTCTTCTACTAGTGGAAATATCCTCTTCACGTTCACTCTATCTAGGCCTTTCAGTATTCTGTAAGTTTCAATGAGATCCCCCCTCATCTTTCTAAACTCCATCGAGTACAGACCGAGAATCCTCAACCGCTCCTCATATGACAAGTCCTTCATTCCGGGGATCATTCTTGTGAAACTCCCTTGGACCCTCTCCAAAGTCAGCATATCCTTCCTTAGAAACAGGGCCCAAAACTGTTCACAATATTCCCAATGGGGTCTGACCAGAGCCTTATACGGCCTCAGCGGTACATCCTTCCTCTTGTATTCTAGCCCTCTTGACAGAAATGCTAACGTTGCATTTGCCTTCCTAGCTGCCAACCAAACCTGCGTGTTAACCTTAAAGAGAATCCTGAACCAGGACTTCCAAGTCCATTTGTGCTTCTGGTTTCCTAAGCCTTTTTCCATTTAGAAAATAGTCTATGCCTCGTCCTAGCAAAGTGCATAACCTCACACATTTATACACTGTATTCCATCTGCCACTTCTTTGCCCACGCTCCTAGCCTGTCCTTCTGCAGCCTCTCTGCTTCCTCAATACAAACTGTCCCTCTACATATCTTTGTACCATCTGCAAACCTAGCAACAATGTCCTTAGTTCCTTCTTCTAGATCATTAATGTATATCATGAACAGCTGTGGTCCCAACACTGACCCCTGCGGAACACCACTAGTCACCAGCTGCCATCCTGAAAAAGACCCCTTTATCCCCATTCTCTGTTTTCTGCCAGGTCAGCCAATCCTTTATCCATGCCAGCACCTTGCCCCTAACACCACGGGCTCGTATCGTATTTAGCAACTTCCTGTACGGCAACCACACTGATTCTGGTCTGGAGTCACATGTAGGTCAGACCAGGTAAAGGTGGCAGATTTTCCTTTCCTAAACATCACTTATTTTCAATTAATTTATGGGAGGTGGGCGTTGCTGGTTCGGCCAGCATTTATTGCCCATCCCTAGTTCCCCGTAAGGTTGTGCTGAGCAGCCTTCTTAAACCGCTGCAGTCTCTGATGTGTACGTACACCCACTGTGCTGTTCGGGAGAGAATACCAGGATGTTGCCCCAGCGACAGTGGAGGAATGGCGGTATATTTCCAAATCAGGGTGGTGAGTGACTTGGTGCTGTGGTTCCCAGGTATCTGCTGCTCTTGGCCTTCTAGATGATAGTGGTTGTGAGTTTGGAAGGTGCTGTCTAAGGAACCTTGGTGAGTTACTGCAGTGCATCTTGTAGATGGTACACAAGGCTGTCACTGTTCGTCGGTGGGGAAGGGTTTGAACGTTTGTGGAAGGAGGAGCAATCAAGCGGGCTGCTTGCCCTGGATGGTGTCAAACATAGAACATAGAACATAGAACATTACAGCGCAGTACAGGCCCTTCGGCCCTCGATGTTGCGCCGACCTGTGAAACCACTCTAAAGCCCATCTACACTATTCCCTTATCGTCCATATGTCTATCCAATGACCATTTGAATGCCCTTAGTGTTGGCGAGTCCACTACTGTTGCAGGCAGGGCATTCCACGCCCTTACTACTCTCTGAGTAAAGAACCTACCTCTGACATCTGTCTTATATCTATCTCCCCTCAATTTAAAGCTATGTTCCCTCGTGCTAGACACCACCATCCGAGGAAAAAGGCTCTCACTGTCCACCCTATCCAATCCTCTGATCATCTTGTATGCCTCAATTAAGTCACCTATTAACCTTCTTCTCTCTAACGAAAACAGCCTCAAGTCCATCAGCCTTTCCTCATAAGATCTTCCCTCCATACCCAACATTCTGGTAAATCTCCTTGGCACCCTTTCCAATGCTTCCACATCCTTCCTATAATGCGGTGACCAGAATTGCATGCAATACTCTAAATGCGGCCGCACCAGAGTTTTGTACAGCTGCAACATGACCTCATGGCTCCGAAACTCAATCCCTCTACCAATAAAAGCTAACACACCGTACGCCTTCTTAACAACCCTCTCAACCTGAGTGGCAACTTTCAGGGATCTATGTACATGGACACCGAGATCTCTCTGCTCATCCACACTGCCAAGAATCTTACCATTAGCCCAGTACTCTGTCTTCCTGTTATTTCTTCCAAAATGAATCACCTCACACTTTTCTGCATTAAACTCCATTTGCCACCTCTCAGCCCAGCGCTGCAACTTAGAGATTCATGATCAGCCATGTGATGGAAAAAAAAATTACAGCCTCTGCCTCCAGGCTACAACATACATGTACACAGACTCCTTGAAGTGCCATTTGTTTTTTAAATTTAGAGTACCCAATCAATTTTTTCCAAGGGGCAATTTAGCCTGGCCAATCCACCAAGCCTGCACATCTTCGGGTTGTGGGGGCGAAACCCACGCGAACACGGGGAGAATTTGCAAACTCCAACTTCTTGAGTGTTGTTGGAGCTGCCTCATCCAGCCAAGTGGAGAGTAATCCATTACACTCCTGACTTGTGCCATGTAGATGGTGGACAGGCTTGGGGGGGGTAACTCCTATGATGTTGATTGTGGGGGATTTAGCAATGGTGATTCCGTCGAATGTCAAGGGGCGATGGTTAGATCCTCGCTTGTAGGAGATGGTCATTGCCCGGCACCTGCGTGGCACAAATGTAACTTGCCACTGGTCAGCCCAAGCTTGGATATTGTCCAGGTCTTGCTGCATTTGGACATGGACTGCTGCATTATTTGAGGAGTCGCGAATGATGCTGAACACGGTGTAGTCATCCACAAACATCCCCACTCCTGACCTTATGATGAAAGGGAGGTCATTGATGAAGCAGCTGAAGATGGTTGGGCCTAGGACACTACCCTGAGGAACTCCTACAGTGATGTCCTGGAGCTCAGATGATTGACCTCCAACCACCACAACCATCTTCCTTTGTGCCAGGTATGACTCCAATGAGCGGAGAGTTTTCCCTCCCCCCGATTCCCATTGACTCCACTTTAGCTAGGGCTCCTGGATGTCATTCTCGGTCAAACGCTCCTTGATATCAAGTAAATTCACTCTTACCTCACCTCTGGGATTCAGCTTTTTTGTCCATGTTTAAACCGAGGTTGTAATGAGATCAGGAACAGAGTGCCCTGGCGGAACCCAAACCGAGCGTCCGTGAGCAGGTTATTGACGAATAAGTGCCGCTTGATAGCCCTGTTGATGACACCTTCCATCATTTGCTGATGATAGAGAGTAGACTGATAGAACGGTAATTTGCGGAGTTGGATTTGTCCTGTTTCTTGTGTACAGGACACAACTGGGCTATTTTCCACATTTCAGAGTAGATGCCATTGTTGTAGCTGTCCTGGAACAGCTTGGCTAGGGGTGCGGCAAGTTCCGGAGCATAAGTCTTCAGTATTATTGCGGAATATTATCAGGACCTTTTGGACACCAAGTGCAATTTAGCATGGCCAATCCACCTAACCTGCACATCTTTGGACTGTAGGAGGGAAACCGGAACACCCGGAGGAAAGGCACGCAGACACAGGGAGAACGTGCAGACTCGGCACAGACAGTGACCCAAGTCGGGAATCAAACCTGGGACCCTGGAGCTGCGAAGCAACTGTGCCAACCACAATGCTATCGTGCTGTGAATCCATGGAATTCCCTGCCCTCCGAAGCAGTTGAATCTCCTTCATTAAATGTTTTCAAGATAAAAATAGATAGTTTTTTGAAGAATAAACGATTAAAAGGTTATGGTGTTCGGGCAGGAAAGTGGAGCTGAGTCCACATAAGATCAGCCATGATCTCATTGAATGGCGGAGCAGGCTCGAAGGGCCAGATGGCCTATTCCTGCTCCTAGTTTTCCTGTACATCAAAGGGATGAAAATGTACTCCAATCACTGAAGCGTGAGATTTCACTGCACTTCTGTGGGGTGGGGGTTCTCGGGGGTCCCCCTATTTCAGGTGTTGGGGAGGTGTCGGCAGCCAGGGAATCAGGGAATGGGGATGCTGCCATGCAGAGTTGGGGCCAATCTGCGGTGTGTAAGTGTGGGGTGTGGCGGGGTTGGCCACTTGCCGACTTAAAATGGAGATCCGCAAAGACTACAGGGAAATTCAGCTAACACAGGCAAAAACTAGCAAGTGAAAAAATCCTGTGTATTAGAACTTGCAAAAGCCCAGACAGCACTGAAACTCACAGCCATCTGCATACTAATGAGCGATCCCCGGGTATAATTGAAACATGTAAGGTGAATAAGGGCAAGCCAGACTTCTCGGCGCCAGCAGGTGCCAAGACAAAGGAAGGCCAACGGACACTTAGGGACCGCCCAGCGATCAGGGAACAACTCCAGTATTGGAGAAATCAATCCAAGTTTTCGGAACGTAGTCCAATCACTTGGAACCAGATACGGGGTGCGCCCCGAACGGCGCAAAGCCCCTGGGGACTATAAAGTAGAACTATAAAGTTCAAATCGTCCTTCTTGGCAGGGTCACTCAGCAACTCGAATCAACCCTTAAGAGTGAACTGCCTAAGCTGCCGCATCAACCAAGTAAGTCTCCAGTCAACGCACGCTACGAGATAGGCGCTCCTAGCTACCAGTCCATACCAGCTTTTGAATCCTGCAGGCTCAGAATCGAACGAAAGACCATTTGTTCCCCTGACCTGGTGGGCCAGTTCCAAGCTAAGTATAGGCCATTTAGTGATAGAGATAACCTAGCAAGTAGAGTTTTATGCATGAGTAGTGATTTACTGTGTATAATAAATGTGTTTTGATTTGAATCTTACTAATTGGTGTGTTGAGTTATTGATCAGTACTTGAACCTCATGGCAGTATCATAAAGATACCTGGCGACTCTAGAGCAAAGGTTATAGAAACAGGGCAAATTCAGTAAAGACGCAACGGGCAACGGATTAAGAGCCAATCAAAGTTAGCAACAGTGGGCACCCAGGGAATCAGGGGATGGGGATGCTGCCATGCAGAGTTGGGGCCAATCTGCGGTATGTGCGTGTGGGGGAGATGTTCGGGGCCAACCTGCGGTGCTTGTGGGGGTTTTGCAGAGCGGGGAGGGTGGCAGCCGCGGTACTCTGTTATCAGGCTGCTTGCTCAAGATGGTGGCCCGATATCGGGAAACCCTCGTATTCCACGCCATGCATAAATTTTCATGCCGTGGAACACTGAATTGCATTATGATTTATGACCGCAAGGAGTTCATAAAACTAGTGCAATTCAGTTGCGGCGGGAGAATATCATCTCCCAAACGGACAATCCAGCCCAGTTTTTCAGCATCAATTTCACCCTATGCAAGCTAGCTGTTTTGAGAACTCAGCCCACTGCAAGAAAAGCTGTGTGAACCACCAGTAAACTGTGCCTACTACAAAGTCTATTTGAAAAAACAGATGTTTCACCCCAAGTCAGAAGTAACCCTAAAAATAAAAGTGCATGGTGTGGTCACCATGACTGTATTTTGGTAATAGTTTTTAAAACTGATAGGATATTTGGGAAAGGTTAGTTCTGAAGTAAATAAAATACAGGGGAACTGGGTAAATTTAAATACATTGTATAGTTACAATTAAGTCTATTTCTAGTCAACTTTATTGTGTGTTTTATTGTTTAGTAAATTAAAAACATCACAAAAACATCTGGGAAATCCTTCTCTGGTCTTCACATCTTTCCTTACATCATACCAAATACAAAATGCAGTTGAGAGCAGGTTTTTCAAGTTTCCCTTCTGGGATTTGAAATACCCGCACGCTTAACTGAACACCAGCTGTGTTCTCAACATTGCCAGCATGCACTAAGTCATTATCTAAAGACTTGCAAATGGAATTGAACACTGTGCAAAAATCCCCACTTCTGACCTTATGATGGAGGAAGGTCATTGCTGAAACAGCTGAAGATGGTTGCAACCTATGACATTATCCTGAAGAACCGCTGCATTAATATCCTGGGGCTGAGGTGATTAGCATCCATCTTCACAGCATCTTCATTTGTGCTAGGTATGAATCCACTCGGTGGAGCGTTTTCCCCTCGGTTCCCACCAACTTCAATTTTGTTACGACTCCTTGATGCCATACTCAATAATGTGCTTTATTGACGTCAAGGATGATCACTCTTGTGAAGTTCAGGTCTTTTGTCCATATTTGGACCAAGCTGTATTGAGCAGAGTAATCCTGATGGAATCTAAATTGAGCATTGGGGAGCAGGATACTGCTGAGCAACTGCCATTTGATAGCACTTTCAATGAAACCTTCCATCACTTTGCTGATGACTTAGAGTAGGCTAATGGGACAGTAATTGGCTGGATTTGATTTGTCCTGATTTTTGTGTACAGAACATGGCTGAGCAATTTTTCGCTTTACCAGGTAGATGCTAGTATTATAGCTTTTGGCTAAGGATGCAGCTTTTTCTGGAGCACAAGTCTTTAGCTCTACATTGCAAAGTTCCTCGGCCTTTGTTGTAACCAGTATGCTCAGCTATTTCTTGATGGCACATGAAATGAATAAAATTGCATGAATGCTGGCTTTGTGATAGGGATCAGGTAGAGGCCATGATCATCATCAGCTCATCACCACTGACTGAAGACGGTTGAAAATGCTTCAGCCTTCTAATTTGCATCCATGTGTTGGGCCCTGGTATTATTAAAGGTGGGTACGTACATGGACCACCTCCTATTGCTCCTATTTACAAAGCCAAGTATCCCATACTCTTCCTTAACCAACCTCTCATGTGCTATACCACCTTGAAAGATTTTTGAAAAGGCTACCCCCGTTCCCTGTGCCTTGCACACCCCAGCATCCTCAGGATATAGTAAGCCCTCATTTAAAGTTCTAGTTGAGTTCCTGAAAACTACAACTTTAAGTGAAATTACCTTGTGAATCAGATTTTATCATTACACCCAAAGTAAAAGTTATAGTTACATTCTGTAGGACTTTTCCTGTCCGAAGAACATCATTGAAATATCACACCCTGTAAATTTGAATACTGTATATCCTAAATTCCTGTATTTGAAATAGTTTTAAAAACAGAAATAATTTCAAGATATGCTAACTTTTTCTCCTCACAGAACTCTCTCCCGCAGCCCAACTCTCACGGATCGCTTCTCCTCCCAATTCTCCCGCTCACCCCTTCCCAACTTTCCCACTAGCCCCTTATGGAGTCCTGGGGAGTGGGAGGGAGTCCCGGGGAGCGGGAGGGAGTCCCGGGGAGCGGGAGGGAGTCCCGGGGAGGGGAAGAGGCATCTCCAAAGTGGCCCCGATTGGCTCTCACATACTGACCCCACTACGAAATGATGCTGAAGCAAAAGTCCCAATACTATGTGCGCATATCGGTCCTAATATACCTGCAACACGAACACAAAAAGTTCAATGTAAAACAAGGACTAAAGTGTCATACCATTTAGATCGTACTGCCTCTCCAAGTGTTTCTCCCAAAGTACGTCACTTTACATTTAACCTGCACGTGTCCCCCATTTCACCAGACTTTGTCCATGTCCCCCTGATGACCATCATGCTTACTACTTCATTTAATGATTTGTCACATTTACTAAGGTACAGTGAAAAGTACTGTTCTGCGTATAGTCCAGACAGATCGTTCCACACATGAAAAAACACAGGACATGCATAAATACACAATGTTAAATACATAGGCACAGGCATCGGGTGAGCATAGGGAGTGAAGTACTATTCAGTAGAGAAGACATGTGAAGATATCAGTTCAGTCCGTAAGAGGGTCATTCAGGAGTCTGGTAACAGCGGGAAGAAGCTGTTCTTGAACCTGTTAGTGTGTGTTCTCAAACTTTTGTATCTGCTGCCCAATGGAAGTAGTTGGGAGAGAGAATAACCTCGGTGGGAGGTGTCTATAACTATGCTTCCCGCTTTCCCAAGGCGGCAGGTGGAGTAGACAGAGTCAATGGATGGGAGGCGGGTTCACGTGATGGACTGATCTGTGTTCACGATTCTCTGCAATTTTGTACGGTCTTGGGCCGAGCAGTTGCCATACCAGGCTGTGATACAGCTGGATAGGATGCTTTCTGTGGTGCATCTGTAAAAATTGGTGAGAGTCAATGCGGGCATGCTGAATTTCCTTAGATTCATGAGAAAGTAAAGGTCCTGTTATGCTTTCTTGGTCGTAGCGTCGACTTGGGTGAACCAGGACAGATTGTTGGTGATGTGCGCACCTAGGAATTTAAAGCGGTCAACCAACATGTGGTTAGCACTGTTGCTTCAAAGCGCCAGAGTCCCAGGTTCAATTCCCGACTTGGGTCACATTCTGTGCGGAGTCTGCACATTTTCCTAGTGTCTGCGTGGGTTTCTTCCAGGTGCTCCAGTTTCCTCCCACAAGTCCTTAAAGACAAGCTGTTAGGTGAATTGGACATTCTGAATTCTCCCTCTGTGTACCCAAACAGGTGCCGGTATGTGGCGACTGGGGCTTTTCATAGTAACTTCATTGCAGTGTTAATGTAAGCCTACTTGTGACAATAAAGATTATTATCTCCACCTCAGCCCCATTGATGCAGACAGGGGTGTGTATGATTCCTTGATTCCTGAAGTCAATAACCAGCTCTTTAGTTTTGCTGACATTGAGGGAGAGATTGTTGTTGTTACACCACGCCACCATGTTCTCTATCTCCCTCCTGTACTCTGACTCATCATTGTTCGAGATCCGACCCACTACGGTCGTGTCATCAGTAAACATGTAGATGGAGTTGGAGCCAAGTTTTGCCATCCAGCTGTGTGTGCATAGGGAGTATAGTAAGCGGCTAAGTACACAGCCTTGCGGGGCCCCGGTATTGAGCACTATCGTGGAGGAGGTGTTGTTTTTTATCCTTATTGATTGTCTTCTATGGGTCAGGAAGTCGAGGATCCAGTTGCAGAGAGAGGAGCCAAGTCCTCGGTTTTGGATTATGTTGACAAGTTTTGTATCATCTGTAAGAACGCCAAGAATCTGAGTATGCTTCTCCAGCATGCCAGTAAGTCCTTGATTAGATCTAGTAAACTATCCATCTCCTCCAGTGTTTGAATAAAAATAATAAGATGATAAGGCAAGTAATAGAACTGTACAAAACATTCTGCATGTTGAGGCATAGAAGACAAAGTTCTGACTTTAAAGCTGCTCCCAAGAGAATTGGTAATATAATGTCTGTTGTATTATTGGCTTTAACTTGTTCAAGCACTGGACTGTTCTTGAATTTAAGGATTGTGTTGGCTCGTCATTCAGCTTGTTAACTCTGTGACTGCTACATGTTCTTTTAAATAAAGTAAGAAAATCTACTCACTAAACCCTACAACCTCACTACAACCTCCTTTAGAATCTTTAACTTCAAACTTACACTCGGAGAGAACATTGATAATTGGGTTTGCTGCCAGTTGAAACCGGATCATCTACTTACGCTTTCTACAACATGCCCCGCTCAAATTACCATGTTGGCAGCATAAACATCAGCACCAAATTACATCTTGGTTCCTCCCTGTATTTCTCTTCTCTTTCGTTGCCCTCTAGTACATCACCTTGTTTCACACACTGCCCAGTGCTTTAAATCTTCAAGTCTCCCGAACATCACCTTGATTTGCTCACTGAGGTCCCACCCTCCTTTCCCCTTTGGCAACTTCAACAAGTTCAATCTTAGCTCTTCTTGTCCTCTCACTTAATCGCACTACCCTCGGTGGTCCTTTAATCTCTCCTTGCAAATAAGATCTCCAACCCACATTCAGAGTCACCCATTCAACCTTACCATCTGCCATAATCTGGAACAGCTAAGGTCACCTCTGATCAATTCTTTGTAGCTCACATCACTAACACTCCTGTCTGTGTTCATTCCTGATATAAAACTCTCCCCAAGTTATTTAAATATGAACAGTTTTAGCGGCTTTCAACCACTCCCTCACCACTTTAATGCTTGTGTTCCCAAATAAAGGTTGATTCACTCTCATCCTCGTTGATCCCCTGTATGGCACCCAGCTTTGTTCCCTCAAGTTGAAGGATTTGAGCTTATCTAGTGCACAACTGCTTAACCACCATTGTCAAATCTGACTAAACAGCATCAAGCACTAGCATGTCCTACTTCCTTCTGTCAAAAGTATTCAATATTCCGGAATCAACCTGGGGAGCGAAGAAAGCCTTCGGTTTCCATTGTCTACTATCAACTGGCCCTTTAAACCACCTCCCCTGCCCTCTTCAACAAGCAAGAGGAGTTTATTGAGCAGGAGGCAATCCATTCAGCAAACCCTGTGCTTATACCCCATTCTTTTACCCACCTAGCCACTCGCAAGGATTTAATGCTTGTTTAGCCCTAAACCTCCAGATTTCTATAGCCTTTTTTCCCCACCACATCCTATCATGCCATCTCCAAGCTCATTTTGGCCCTATGACACACATCGTGCTACTTTGATCCCATTCCCATTAAACATCTGAAGACTCAGCTTCCCTTCTGGCTTTTAAACTCACTGATATTGTAACGTATTGCTGCTTTTCAGACACTTACTGCTCCCTTTCAAAAGTGCCGTCCTCATCCCCTTCCATAAAAAGTTTACCTTGACCCAAGGCAATGCAAACAAACACTCGATCTCTAATTATGTTTCCTCTTGAAAGTATTGGCATCTTCTAAATCTATGATTATTAGTCATGGAACATAAACTTTGGATCTCTCCAATTAGAAGTCAAACCCTGCCTCGGACCTGAAACAAAATTACATGTAACATTCCCTGCAATTGTCATCACATGCATTGTCTCACCCAGTCTTCCTCAAACTCTCTCTTGCCTTTGACATGATTGACCACACCATCTTCCGCCAATATCCAGCTCAGTGGGATTGCCTTCACTTGGTACCATTCTTGCAAATACAATTGGAGCTGGAGCATCTCCATCAATCGCCACTCCACCCAACTCCACATTGTTATCTCGAGTTCCTCAAGGATTTATTCTCTTTCACATCTGACATTTGACAACAATATTTGCTAATATGAGTCAGCTTAAATATATTTACTGACAACACCCAGTTCTCCAGCTCTAACTCTCGCTCTACCCTTATACTAGTCTCTTGCAGAATCATAGAAAAATTACAGCACAGAAGGATGCCATTTGGCCCATCTTGTCCATGCCGGCCTGAGGACACCCAGGTGCCCTTTCTAATCCCACCTTCCTGAACATGGTCCATAGCCCTGTAGCCCTGCAGTTTAGAACACTGGTTCAGGATTTGAACTTAATTCCTTGTTATTGTAATGAGATAACTCAATTGATGCAAAACATCACATTTTCTTGGCTTCAGGATAGCAAAAGAATCAACACCACTCCACATCATCTCAATGTTTGACAGGGCGTAGAGTTCCATGGGCTGGAAATATGGGTGTGGATCCAGGATTCTGGCAACATCGGGAGACCTGGGCAGTAAAGCCTTGCTCCCATCTTTCCCACTTCCATGACCATTCCTCTCTACTGACGCCCCTCCAGTCTGATTTCTCTGTCCTCCTGTGCCGTGTTTGGTACCAAATGCTCACCAGGTTTGTGTGAAGCTAGAAATGGACAATATTGACACCTCCACCATTGTGACCAAGTGTGCCCATCACTTGACATTCCCCCACCTCAACATGACTGGGCCTGCCCCAGAGGCTGCTGAGAATTACTTTGATTAATATAAGCTACTCTACTGCTGGGGCACTCTTTAAACCAGCTGCAGCCTGATTACGAGACAATTTCAAGAAAGGAAATCAGTGGTGAAGTCCTAGCATTCAGAGTAAGAGTACAGGAGTTGGTTTAGCACAGTGGGCTAAACAGCTGGCTTGTAATGCAGAACAAGGCCAGCAGCGTGTGTTCAATTCCCGTACCGGCCTCCCCAAACAGGCAGCGGAATGTAGCAACTAGGGGCTTTTCACAGTAACTTCATTGAAGCTTACTTGTGACAATAAGCGATGATGATGATTATTATTATTATTATTATTATTATTATAAGTGTCTTGAGGAATTGGAAGGAGCTTGGATTAGAAGGAATGTGGGAACACAGGGAAACAGATGTAGTGGAATATCAGAGTACTGAGAATGGGTCTGGGAGGAAGTAAGAGCACAAGTAAGATGGTAATTGTGGGGAGACACAAACAGAGCATATGCAAGTACCGAGGCCTAGAAGTGAAGCTTCAGTGCAGCATTGATGAAAGTGTGATTAACACTGTTGGGACAGTGGTACCAGAGTGTGAGGTTTATATCTGGAAGCACAGCACAGGGAGATCTGGTAGGGACATTTCAGGATCTGAGGTAACAGGTACCTGGTAAGATGTCAGTGAGATATCAGGATGTGAACAGCGCAGAAAGTAAGAAATAAAGAAATAGAAAAGTTCTGAGAATGTTTGAAATTCATTTACGGGATGCTAGGCTAGCATTTATTGACGATCCCTAACTGGCCTTGAGAAGGTAGTGGGGAGCTGCCTCTTGAACCGCTGCGGTCACTGTGGTGTAGTTGTCCCAGTAGTGCTGTTAGGGAGGGATTTCCAGGATTTTGACACAGTGACAGCGATATATTTCCAAGACAGGATGGTGAGTGGCTTGGAGGGAAACTTCCAGGTAGTGGTGTTCCCATGTGTCTGCTGCCTTTTTCCTTTTCGATGGCAGCAGTCATGGGTTTGGAAGGTGCTGCCTCAGGAGCATTAGTGAGTTTCTGCAGAACATCTTATAGATGGTACACACTGCTGCTAATGTGTGTTGGTGGTGTGGGGAGTGAATGGTGTGGCAATCAAGTGGCTGCTTTGTCCTGGATGGTGTCAACCTTCTGGAATGTTGTTGCAGCTGCATTCATCCAGGCAAGTGGACAGTATTCCATCACACTCCTGACTTGTGGTGGACAGGCTTTGGTAAGTCTCAGTTACTCACGGAGGATTCCTAGCATCTAACCTGCTCTTGAAGCCACAGTATTTTCTATGGTTGCAGTAATGCAGCAATATTTTGCCAGAGGTGGAAAATTCAGATGCAGGAAAATATGAAAGAATGGAGATTGGTAACAGCGTGAACCAGAATCACAAGTGACATGTAGAGGATCAGAAGAAATAACAGGTGGCACAAGGAAGGCAAATCAATGACACTTGGGAAAGAAATAGCAAACGGCAGTAGGAGATATGGAGGGAGTAGTACAGGTGCTCAGATTAGATATGGGCAGCGAGTGAGGAGGAGGTAATACAGAGGTTATCTATGGTGGGAGAGATGTGATGGGGTGAAATTTGAGATTGTAGGGAGCACCAAAGGAGGGAATATAAAGATGGATGAAACCTAATCCTTCCCCCCTTTCCTCCAGTAAAGCTAATAATCAACATTAAGGAATACTCTGCTTTCTGTAAATAGTGCAATTTAAATAATAAATAACTTTTCATGGTAGGTTTAGCCTTGAGATTAAAATCTTACAGCATAATTTTTAATAGTACGTTAGTTTTATTCTCACTTTAATGAAATGAATTAGCCACATTTGCACTGAGCATTTCTGGATAACAGAGGAGTTGCAAGTTAATACAATAAAATTACATCCATGATACTATTGACTAATTTTACTTGTAATAAATCCAAATTGTAATTGATAGCAAGTCAGAAGTTATAATGTTGATTTTTTTGTTATCTTGAAGCCAAAAAAATGTGATGTGTCTTGTCTCAATTCAGTTATCTAATTACAATAACAAGGATTTGAGTTCAAATCCTGAACAATGTTCATCACCATATATGTGCATATAAGGTCACACTCGTTTGTAGGGAGCAACTGCTTATTTATGGGAGTGGCCTTTGTTGCTCTGCTCAAACCTGTTGAGGCCCAAGAACCATAACTATTATGCGTACGTTAGAAAAAAATATTTTCTAGCTAAATAGAATATCTGACCAAAAGACTGATGATATTTATTACTTCTACGAAACAAAGACTGGCTTAGAGGCTGACAATTGTATTGACTACCATGAGGTTAATTTTGTTAGTACTACAGTTCAGATAATTAATGAAGCTTAGCTTCTTATGTGCACAAATAGCATTTATGGTCACTACAATTCACTAATTTCCTCATTGTGAGTCACAATGGATCCTACAAATCTCAACAGATTTCTGCATCTTCATAAACACTGGAAGTGTTTGACTTGGTTCAAAATGCTACATAAAGACCAATGTTAAAAAGTCATTAGGAGGTGGAATTTTGGCAATAGGTTGTGGCTGCTAAGCAGCCAAGAACTCATGCAGCTTAAGGTTTCCCAGCACTAAGGCACAATGGCCAAATATGCAAAACTTGGCCCAATGTATCGAAAACAAAATAAATCTTTCTCTTATGTTTTTACATCTCTACTACAAAGAGGAAACATTTATATGAATTTCACATTGTAACCTAACTGGTAGCATGTTTTTAATAAGCTGAAACAAATTGACTCAAACAATCCATGGGATTGGGCGGCACAGAGATGCAGTGGTTAGCACTGCTGCCTCACGACACCGAGGACTCGGGTTCAATCCTGGCCCCGGGTCACTGTCCATGTGGAGTTTGCACATTCTCCCAGTGTCTGCGTGGGTCTCACCCCTACAACCCAAAGATGTGCAGGGTCGATGGATTGGCCACACGAAGTTGCCCCTTAATTGGAAAAAAAAGTGAATTGGGTACTTTAAATTTATATAAAAAGAAATCCATGGGATGAAAAATTGATTACATGTTCAGGCATCACAAAATTCTTCACATTCTGTCAAATATTCAGGTGTCCAGTTTCTTTGTAAAACCTTATTCTGAAGAACATTAATTTTATAAAGATATTAGTATTTGAGCAACATGGTCACATTCTTTCTGTCCCATCGTGTATATTTTAATAGAAATTAATAAACTTAGAAAAGACTAACAAAAACGATCAACTCTGGATATCTTGTGAAGTGAGTTACACGCACAAATATTAGTTGTCAGAAACTTCACCTGCAGCATCAGTACAACCGTCTTCACCACATTCCATTGAGACTTCCGTCCATCCACAATAACCGTAAAACCCCTTGCTTTACACTTATCACTGCAAGAAAAGAAAAATCACCTTGAACACAGAAGGTCAAACAGAAAAACATCACAAATATAGTTATACCTCAGACCCAGAAATAAAAACCGTAGATCACATTTTAAAATGTTTTCAGGAGCTTCAATGCATCTTTTAACTAATTGGTAAGATGAGCAACAATCACAAACATTCTCTGCCAAGGTCTATTCTGGGAATCATCCAAAAGGGTAAAATTGTCACAAGAAGAATATATAGACAAATAAAATGTCAATTCTAAGTATAAGGCCCAAGTTTTAAAATGCACAGAAGTATAAAAGTCTTTCAATGCAAAAGTACAATTGGGAATCTGGATCATAGTGCAATGACTAAATTACTAAATTTAGGGTGCTAAATTTGTCAAAACAAATCATGTTACCATCTCCTCCGAGTCACGTTCTTTGCATTTATCTTGAAATGAATTCAATTATTTCACAACAGGAAGGAATTTGTTAGGTTTTACCAAAGTCTTCAAATTCAATGAGGCCACGGATGCATGTTTTAACACAAATATTTATCAAAAGGAAACTCAACTTTCTGGTAAACTTAATGAGGAATTTTCTCTTGCCACTTTAGAATTCTATAGCATTCATCCACAGATAATAATAATATAATAATAATCGCTTATTGTCACAAGTAGGCTTCAATGAAGTTACTGTGAAAAGCCCCTATCTTGGATTTCTTCACAGCGCAGCTATGCAAAGAGATGGGGGAGAGGGGGACTGTTGACCTGCTCACCAAAGCCCTTGCAAAATTGCTGTTTATCGAAATCAGAGGGGAAGCTCTCATTAGTTGGAGTCATGCCTCAAACAAAAGAAGATGGGTGTGATTGTTGGATGCCAATCATCACAGCCCGGGGACATTGCTGCAGAGGTTCCTCAGTGAGGTGTCTTAGGCACAATAATCTTCAGTTGCTTGCCTAATGATCTTCCCTCCATCCTAAGGTTAGAAGAGGAAACAATCACTTATGATTGCAAGGTGTTGAGTTACATTCATAACTCCTTGATAGACCTTGGCAGCATTGAGAAGTGGCAAGTAACATGCATGTCACACAACGGTCAGGTAATAACCATCACCAATAAGAGATTCTAAGCTCCTCCCTTTGGCATTTATTGGCATTACCATTGGTGAATCTTCCAATATCAACATCTTTGGGGTCACCATTGACCAGAAACCCAACTAGATCATCCGCATCAATATTGTGGCTGCAAAAGCAAAGCAGAGACTGGCTACTTTGTGGTGAGTAACTCATACCGACTCCCCTAAGCCTTTCCATTATCTACACAATAGGAGAATGATGGAAGATGGTGATAATATGGCAGTTGGTCAAAAGCTCAGTCAAAGATCTAAGTATCAAGAAGCATCTTAAAGAAGAAAAGAATGGTGCAGAGGCAGAGAGATTTATGGCAGTGCTGTACAATATGAATTGAAGGCTAATCACAGGAGTTGCTGGGAAAAGACGGTTTTAGCCACATGCACTAATTTTAATTAAAAAACAAAGGGCTGGATTCTCTACAGCCCGACACCGAAATCGCGGCCGGCGCCAGGCGGAGAATCCATTTTGGCCCACGACATTGGAACCAGCGCCAGTTTCCTGATTCTCCGGGCCCCAAAAAGCGGCGTACTCAGAGTACGCTGCGCCACATATCACCTACCTGCAGCCATCGCTGAAGGCCCGTACTGTCACTCTCCACCCTCGACCTGCCGAAGTTCCAACGGTGTGGATCTAACATGATCCTGCCAGTCGGGATACTAATGTGGTGGCTATGGATTCAGTTCACGGCCGTCCTGGTCGGGGGCAGGCCGATCGGAGGGCAAGGGGGCCTTATACGCGTGGGGCAATGTTTGGGCGGGCAGTCAGGGTCGGGCGCGCGGCCGATCAGGGGGTATATTTTTAATGTCCAGCTCCACTTTCCGAGTCCGCCATGGAGCACAGCGCGGCCGCTGGAGGTTGCCGCCATGCGCATGCGCGGCCTCCGACCCGGACGTGCGGGGGCTGTATCGGCAGCAGAAGCGGCTAGTTTTACGGCGGGTCCCTGCTAACCCGCTACAGGGATGGGAATATGTGGCCCTTTCATGCCAGTTTTTACGACGGCGTGGAGACATAGTCCCAAAAACAGAGAATCCAGCCAAAAGTCTTGTACAATAAATATGCATATTTACTTTGCAAATGTGTTTTGTGATGAAATCCGTAATTTAAAAGCTTGTAATTTTTGAGACAGACGCTATTTGAAAAGGGAAGCCCCAAAATAAAGGAAATTGATAAGCACCCCCCAAAATACCGGCTAATATTTACATTTGGAACTCAGGTTAATTAATGTTCATTATTGAAAATAGGTGTTCACGGTCTATTTAAGGTTTATTAGAGTCCATATAAGAATTTGCTCCACTGTCCAAATAGAGTTTAACTTTTTAAGAAACATTTTCTTGTTAACGTTTACTCATTGTATGATTTTTCTTTGTCACAAAGGAGTCGGCTGTGCCTTACCCTTCTCACTGCAGGGGTACTTATTGGACAAAAACCTGTGCCGCAAGCTGACTTCTGACACACTGTCCCTTGTCTCTAGTTCCAGCAGTCCAGAATCCGGTGTTTTGATTGGAGCCACAAAACATTACAATTCAGTGCTTCAGCCCTGTCAAAATTGTGCAGGGAATAGCACACAACTATCCTCACTTCACTTAACGGGGAGCATTGGAGGAGCAAGCAACTGAATCTGCCTATCAGCACCTCAATGCTATTCTCAACCATCTGTTGGACACATGTACTTGGTTGTATCTCATCTCAGTAATGGCACACAAAAAGGCAAAATCAGGAATGGTAGCAAGGAACAAGCTCTATCACTGAAGATCCATTCTTATACTTGCCCACAGTACGCAAAAGCATGCATGCGATAACAAGTTGTGCACGTTCAATGCATCATTGCAGGCCCCTACATGCTGTGCATTCACAAGTAAAATATGCGGCCAGGCATCACAAACTATCTCAAATTTGTGGGAGTGGTAGCCCTTTCTGGTGCAAGGAACCACAAATCTTAAATATATAAATATTTATACATCTCTATATCGATAAATATCTCATGAAATGAAATGAAAATAAGCGATTTTCATTTCATATCATTAAATATCTATACATATATGTATGCTGTTATCACAGTAAATGTCCCAAGCAATAGGAGTTAATCTGTGATCGCTGCAGTCAGGTTTTTGAAATAAATCCTAGTTTGAAGATAAAGTTTTGAAGCCCAAAGTGCAATTAAAGCATCGTATAAAACTTGGGTTCATGAAATGTTGTTTGGATTAAGGGGATTCTCTGTGGAGTTAATTAGATTTCAGCTTGATAAGATAATGTAATTACAAGGAGGAGCTAAGGCATCAGGAATTTTGCAGAAAAGCAGTGTTAGTTTGAGAGTTAGTTGGAGATGTAAGCAGAAGTCAAGCATCACAGTTGGGGTTTCGGTCCAGTATCCTAGACACCATTGGGGTCTGATCCGGGATTGTATTACCACCTTGGTTGAGTAAGCTCCGGAATTTGCCAGCATATGGTTCTGCTCGCCAAGGCTAGTTCTCATCATCTCTTCTTGAGCATCACACAGGTGCTGACCTCAGAAGGAATTAGACCAACACCCTCTCCATCACAGGGCTAAACACAGCCACATTAGAGCTTAATTCAAGCACCATCACACTTTACAAGCACCCCCTCCACCAGCAGATACATTTCAGTGGATTCTTACATGTAGCTAGGGTAGCACTGAGTGATGAGCACAGTGCCCATGTGCAGGATAAGGTGCTAGAGGCAGAGGCAGCAGTGGGTAATCTCCACTGGAGGATCAAGAACATACAAACCCTGCTCAGTTGAGCAGAGATGCAGGGCCTCAGGAGGCTCTGCTGAAATCAGCAACAACCAAGGTGTTCCCACATGTCAGAGTGGACTCATGCAGTGTTGAGTCATGGACTGAGAATGGAGATGTCGATCCATCAGCATGTGCCCCACAGCAGCTCAAGGCTTTAAGTGCATGGGTTCCTCCATTGAATATGGTCAACCTAATGGAGAGCCATATGCAGAAGCATTTGGTGGATGTGTTAGGAATCCATATCTCCAAGAACGAGACACTTTTTTTATTGAATTATTTGGACACTCTCTTGAATTTTTTAAAAAAAGTTTAAAAGTTCACTTAGGTCTGTGAGCAAGCGACTTTTTCCATGAAATCATGCAACTTCAGCTAAACGACCAGGAAACCACCTGGGGCGACAAGTTATTTTGTTTACTGGAGTTAAATGCTGTTGGCAGGCTGTGGGCACTTGCCGATTGGTTGAAAAATACCTTGCCTGGGAGACGTTCAGGCTGAATATGTTTTTGTTGACCTCAATGTATGTCTTGTGAAGGAAGAATTCCCCTCTCTTCACCCTCCCTGTATTGCCAACAGTCCAGAGTGGATGTTCACCTTCAGCCAAAAAATTCTTGTCTTAATTAACTCATCTGTATTTGAAACCCAAGTTGTGTCAAGCTAGAGTTAACAAAGACAGTGTTACACCAAAGATCCTTTGGAAAGGACTTCCAGGCAGCCACTGTGACTCCATCTTCACATGCAGGAACACCAAATAATCAACGTCAAGACCTTTTCAAAAGTTATTCGTTTTCATAATGTGTTCCCTTTTCCAACCTCTGCAGAGGTCTTATTAGTTGTGTGTGTTGGGATTTTAACAGGGGTAAATCATTATGAATCCGCAACATAAATTGTATGTTAACCAATGTTGCATCTTTTTTAAAATAGATTTGTTTCATAATAAACCAAATATTCAGAGTTCATTGAAAGAAGCCTGGTTTAAGTCTCTATTATCCTGGGTCCAGCAGTAGTGAAGGTAAACAATTGGCCATTTGAGTTAAACATTCACTCATAGTGTGACCTGTGGAATTGTGGGCTAGAGAGAGAAACTGCACTCCTCCCATCCTGGTCATAAGATATAAAGGAACTGTGTACCGATGTTAAGACAATAAGACACGACTTTCGGTGGTGGTGATGTGCTGAGCGGACGCAAATCAGGTGGCTCTCCACCCAACCAGAACCAAAAACATCAATGTTTGGAGAGTTCTGGCTCAAAAAGCCATCCAAACTGTTCCCAAACTTATCCAGGACAAAGACAAACAGTGGTGAAGAGGATGCAGGCAAATGGTAGCTCGAATAGCTGACGAGAAGGCTGACGAGAAGGGGCACGAACAACAGGCGGATGGACCGGCGGAGCCACGAGGCAGGTAGAAGCCCCGACTATGCAAGAGCCGGGAAGATCCAATGCGAACTACGGCCACTCCCTCCCCAATTGGGAATGGATGGAAAAGCTCTTTAAAAAAGGAACTAGCCGCCATGAGGGGTGCGATAAAAATGGAATTCCAGGTAGTGATGAAGGAGGTGGTGACAGAGACGATAGCCTCCCTCCAGAGCACAATAAGACAGCCTGGGGAAGAAGGTGGAGGCACAGGAGAGAACGATCCTGGACCTTGAAAGGCATCGTCAGATCAGAGCGACAGGATCGTGGCTCTGGAGGCTGAGGTGAAGAGGTTGGTGGCGGTACAGGGGAACTTGGAAGGGGATGGTCGAGGACCAAGGGAACAGGTCTCGCCGACAAAATGTCCAAATTGTGGGTTTGCCAGAGGGCATCGAGGGCAAGGACCCGACAGACTATTTCGCCCAAATGCTGGGAAGTTTAGTCAGGAGGGACAGCTTCCCCAACCCCCAGAACTCGACAGGGCACACAGATCGCTCTGGCCGAAACCCAAAGCAGGGGAGCAGCCGAGAGCGATCATCGCTAAGCTGCACCGGTACCAGGACCGGAAAAGATCCTGAGGTGGGCCCAGCAGACAAAGTCATGCTCATGGGAAGGGCACAGGATCCGGGTCCACCAAGACATTGGGACGGATCTTGCATTAAAAGAGCTGAATTTAATAGGACAAAATTGGCGCTCTATAAAAGTGTGGTGAGGTTCGGCATGTTGTTCCCAGCCAGATTCTGGGTCACAAACCGGGGAAAGGAACATTACTTTGGCATCCCAGCGGCGGCTAACGAGCTCATAAGAGCGAATGACCTGGAGAGGGACCAAACTCGGCAGCAGTGAGGACGAGCCGAAAAAGACCACAGTGGGAAAGAAGAGTGGAGACCAGAGACTACTGTGCAGACTATGTGGTTGCGCGGGACTATACAGCCACGTTATCAGTTAAGAGTTGGATCACAGACGAAGGGAGCGGTGAGAGCGAAAGCAGGTGTGGGGGGCGGGGCGCGGTGAAGGGAATGTAGGAAGGCAGACAAAACGGAGACAGGGCTAAACCTGAAGCCTGCTTAGTGGCACAAGGGTGTACATGGTATTCTTCTGTTTGAAACTTAAGTAGTGTGAGTCACCCTGTTCAGCTGAGTGCTATATAAGAGACAGGCATCAAGCACAAACTCAGTAAGCTGTGCACATGAAGGAGACACATCCTGAGTGAGACACAGCCAGAGTGGGAATTGGAACTTGGTAATTTGGTGCAGTGAGGTAATCGGGAAAGGTAAGTGGTAAATCTAATTATAGCGTGAGGCTTTGTGAAGGTTTTGTGAAGGGGAGGTCGTGTCTCACTAACTTGATAAAGGTTTTTGAGGAGGTCACAAAGATGATTGATGCAGATAGGGCAGTGGATGTTGTCTATATGGAATTCAGTAAGGCCTTTGACAAGGTCCCTCATGGCAGACTGGTACAAAAGGTGAAGTCACACAGGATCAGAGGTGAGCTGGCAAGATGGATACAGACTGGCTAGGTCATAGAAGGAAGAGAGTAGCAATGGAAGGGTGCTTTTCTGATTGGAGGCTGTGACTAGTGGTGTTCCGCAGGGATCAGTGCTGGGACCTTTGCTGTTCATAGTACATATAAATGATTTGGAGGAAAATGTAACTGGTCTGATTAGTAAGTTTGCGGACGACACAAAGGTTGGTGGAATTGCGGATAGCGATGAGGACGGTCAGAGGATACAGCAGGATTTAGATGGTTTGGAGACTTGGGTAGAGAGATGGCAGATGGAGTTTAATCCGGACAAATGTGAGGTAATGCATTTTGGAAGGTCTAATGCAGCTAGGGAATATACAGTGAATGGTAGCACCCTCAAGAGTATTGCCAGTCAGAGAGATCTAGGTGTACAGGTCCACAGGTCACTGAAAGGGACAACACAGGAGGAAAAGGTAGTCAAGAAGGCACATGGCATGCTTGCCTTCATTGGCCGGGGCATTGAGTACGAAAATTGGTAAGTCATGTTGCAGCTTTATAGAACCTTAGTTAAACCACACTTGGAGTATAGTGTTTAATTCTGGTCGCCACACTACCAGAAGGATGCGGAGGCTTTAGAGAAGGTGCAGAAGAGATTTATCAGGATGTTGCCTGGTATGGAGGGCATTTTTTTTATGAGGAGAGGTTGAATAAACTCGGTTTGTTCTCACTGGAACAACGGGCGTTGAGGGGCAACCTGATATAGGTCTACAAAATTATGAGGGGCATAGACAGAGTGGATAGTCAGAGGCTTTTCCCCAGGGTAGAGGAGTCAATTACTAGGGGGCATAGGTTTAAGGTGCGAGGGGCAAGGTTGAGAGGAGATATACAAGGCAAGTTTTTTTTACATAGAGGTAGTGGCTGCCTGGAACTCGCTGCCAGAGGTGGTGGTGGAAGCAGGGACGATAGTGACGTTTAAGGGGCAATTTGACAAATACATGAATAGGATGGGAATAGAGGGATACGGACCCCGGAAGTGTAGAAGATTTTAGTTTAGACGGGCAGCATGGTCAGCACAGGCTTGAAGGGCCGAAGGGCCTGTTCCTGTGCTGTACTTTTCTTTGTTCTTTGATCTCAACCAGCCCAGGGAGGGGAGCCCCTGCACTAGCAGGGAGGACTGGCACAGAAAAACAGGTAGTAAGGGGGGCCGTGGCGCACCTATCGGGGGAGAGGGAGCGTCTGGCCCGGGGGGGGGGGGGGACACAAGGCAGAAAGGAGGTGGAACAGGGGGGATACTGAGAACAGACAAGGGACAAAACTGGCAGAACGGTAGGCATAGGCTTCGACGGGCATGGAACAGGCCAAGAAATCAAGATGATGCCGCAAGCAGCCACTTTGGAAGGTCCCTAAACAAAGGGAAACCCCGGAGTTCAGGGGGGCACCCACATGGCCTACACACAGTTGGCGGCCATATTGGGTGGCCCCTGGATAAAAGGAAACCCCGGAGCGCAGGGGCACGACCTCATGGTGAGAACGGTGACTTGGCCATTTTGACGGTCCCCTAACAAAGGGGAACCGCGGAGTGCAGGGGTGTGTCCAACAGGCAAGTCTGGTTGATCCCGCTGAAACCGGGGGACAAATAACCCCCACCAGGATAGTCACCTGGAATAGAACATAGAACAGTACAGGCCCTTTGGCCCACGATGTTGTGTTGCCCATTTATCCGAATCGAAGATCAACCTAACCTACACCCCTTCAATTTACTGCTGTCCATGTGCCTGTCCAAGAGTCGCTTAAAGGTCCCTAATGACTCGGACTCCACCTCTGCTGGCAGTGCATTCCACGCACCCACCACTCTCTGAGTAAAGAACCGACCTCTGACATCTCCCCTATACCTTCTTCCAATCACCTTAAAATTATGTCCCCTAGTGAAAGCCATTTCCATCCTGGGCGGCTTAACAGCCCGGTGAAAAGATCCAGAGTCTTCGTCCACTTGAGAAGCTTGAAGGCTGACAATCTACCTGCAGGAGACACCTGAAGGAGAAGGACAGACTGCTGGTAAGGAAGGGCTGGGTGGGACAGATGTACCACGCATGCTACAGGCCAAGGGCTAGGGAAGTAACCATACTGATCAGCATGAGGACGTGATTTACTGAGACCAGGACGGTTACAGACCCAGAGGGACGGTATGTCATGGTCAGCGGTGTCCTAGACAGGGCACCGGTAATTCTGGTCAATGTGTACGCTCCCAACTGGGACGACACAGAATTTCTATAAAAAATCATGGTGGGAATCCCTGACATTGACACACATCAACTGAAAATGGGGGGGGGGGGGGGGGGGAGAATGACTTTAACTGCGTGCAGGACACGCTGACCGACTGATCAAAACCCCGGAAGGGGAAAAAAGCAGGCATGGCTAAGGAACTGGGAACATTTATGGAACAGATGGGGAAGGTGGACCCATGGAGGTTCCTACACCCGGGAGAAAAGGAATTCTTTCTTTTCACCAGTACACAAAGCTTTGACTTCTTTGGGTGATGTGGTTCGCACATTTGCTTCACAGCTCTAAGGTCCCAGGTTCGATTCCCAGCTTGGGTCACTGTCTGTGATGAGTTTGCACGTTCTCCCCATTTCGGAGTGGGTTTCCCCCGGGTGCTCCAGTTTCTTCCCGCAGTCCAAAGATGTGCAGGTTAGGTGGATTGGCCATGCTAAAGTGCCCTTAGGTTAGGTGGGGTTGCTGGGTTGTGGTGATAGGGTGGAAGTGTGGGGTGCTCTTTCCAAGGGCCGGTGCAGACTCGATGGGCCGAATGGCCTCATTCTTCACTGTAAATTCTATGATTCTATGCAGTGGGGAAATCGGTGCTTCCAGGAATAGGAGGAGAGAAATACTCCGCGATCGTCATCTCCGACCACGCTCTGCACTACATGGATGTGAGGTTGGAGACGGGCCGTGCCCAGCCCCACATGGATGCTGGATACCGATTTCCTGGCCAACAAGGCCTACTGCCAGAAAACATCACGGGCCATAGGTGACAACATCAGTAACAACCTGAATGGGGAAGTCTCACCGTCCATGTTCTGGGAGGCACTAATAGCTGTGATCAGAGAGGAAATTGTAGCCTACAAGAATGTAGAGAGAGAGAGAAGAGAGGTCGGCCAGGCAAAAGCTGATCGACTCCATCTTAGAGGTCGACAGAAAGTACTCTGAGGACCTGACCATAGAGCTGCTGGTGGAGATGAAAAAGCTACAAACGGACTTTAACCTGCTATCCACCAGGAAAGCAGTGCATCAACTCCGCCTGACATGGGGGACCTTCTACGAACACGGAGAAAAGACTGGTCGCTTACTGGCTCACCAGCTGAGAAAGAAGGCAGCCACAAGGGAGATAGCTCAGGTAAGGGGCAACAGAGGCAGACTGGTGGCGGAACCAAAAGAGGTCAACCGAGCATTTGAGACCTTCTACCGAGGGCCCGCCCTAACAGCCTGATGGGGACACGGGAAACAGTTCCTCGACGGGCTGAATATGCCAGTTGTGGGTGTGGACAGGCGGGAGGAACTGGAGCCACCTATAGATCTGGGAGAAATCATGGAGACATCAGCTCCAAGCAAGCAGGGAAGGCGCCGGGACCCGATGGGTTCCCGACGGACATCTATAAAGAATTTGCACCGGCCCTGGCCCCACATCTAAGGGATATGCTCGCAGATTCGCTAGCAAGTGGCACCTTGCCTCCTACACTAGCACAGATCCGCAAAGGTCCTGGCACCCCCGCGCCCCCCGCCTGGAACCTGACAAGCCTGGTGGAGGAAGTCACAAAGGACCCGCAAAGCAGGGAATGTGCAGACGGTCAAAATGAACGTGCTGTCGCGGTTCTTCTTCCTGTTTCGATCCATACCGATCTTCATCCCCAAGGTCTTCTTCCAAAACGGAGACAGCTTAATCATGGCGTTTGTGTGCGGGGTAAGAATCCAAGGGTCCCCAAACCAACACTGCAAAGGAAAAAAATTAAGGGTGGCGTGGCACTACCAAATCTGCAGTACTACCACTGGAAAGCAAAGGCAGAAAGTGAGGGTTTGGTACACAGACCCAAATTGGAGTGGGTGCGGTTGGAGGAGACCTCCTGCAGGGGGACAACCATTTGGCCCTAGCCACGGCAGCACTCCCATCCTTCCGACAAAATACACATCCAGTCAGTGGTATTGTCACACTGAAAACGTGGAACTACTTGAGGCAACACTTCGGACTGACCATGTCCCCATGGCCCCCATCTGCGGAAAACAGCTAAAATCTGCTAGACGCCACCTTTATAAAATGGAGACAGGATGGGGGAATGCTGACAGTTAGGGACTTCTACATTGGAAACAGACTAGCGACATTGAGCAAACTGACGGAGGAATGGGAACTTAAAATAAATAACCTTTTATTGTCACAAGTAGGCTTACATTAACACTGCACTGAAGTTACTGAGAAAAGCCTCTAATCGTCACATTCCGGCGCCTGTTCAGGTACACAAGGGAGAATTCAGAATTCTCAGCTGGTACGGGAATTGAACCCACGCAGCTGGCCTTGTTTTGCATCACAAACCAGCTGTCTAGCCCACTGAGCTAAACCAGCCCCTCCTGACAGGACAAGAAATGAGGCATTTATAAATAAAACACTTCCTCCGCAAAGAAACAGTAGGATATCCCAGGCCCCAGAGATCACACTATTAGAAGATCTGATTAATATCGACAGTAAAGAAGGGGGAACTCTGTGGGAAAATATATAGACAGCTACTGGACAGGGCCCGAATGCCATCAGTTGAGACCAGACAGAAATGAGGGGACGAACTGGGGACAGAAGTGGGTTGGGGACTCTGGAGCGAAGTACTGAGCAGGGCCAATTCCACCTCCTCCTGCGCAAGGCTCAGCCTCATGCAGTTCAAAGTGGTGCACAGAGCACACCTGACCAGAACCCAAATGAGCAGGTTCTTCCCGTAGGTGGAGGACAAATATGAACGGTGCCAGAGAGATCCGGCCAACCACAACCACAAAGCTTTAACAAAGGGTCATCTGGACTCGAAACGTTAGCTCTTTTCTTTCCCTACAGATGCTGCCAGACCTGCTGAGATTTTCCCTTTGGGTTCAGGTTCCAGCATCCGCAGTAATTTGCTTTTATCCAAAGACAAAACAGACTCAGCTGACAAAAGGTTAATCGTCAATAGTGGTAACAATTTGTACAAATATAATCGCATTTTTAAAAATATAGCTAGAATGCATAAATAGAAGAATCACCTTGGAATGCTGAGCAAATAATCCAAAGTGACACTCAGCTCATCCATGTTTGTTTGGTCTGAGCATAATGGAATTGTCAGGATAAGACCACTTCTTCTGTCCTTGCCTCCTAAAAAGGAGACAATAATTTTTGTCAGCACATTGTCATTGTGAAATCAATCTAAAATCTCATCACAACATTGGACATTGGACACTCAAACCCTTGGTAAGCACAGTGTGATTTTCAATGACAAAGTCAGTGTTCTGTATTTAAATGCCACCCAGCACATTTTAACAAATGCAAAAGAAAGCTACCACCTCCCCCCAACCTCAAGTCCAAATATTGCATTAACCTTGCAACTAGTACTATTCCCATTTACCAACATTCATTCATTGTTTGTTTTTGAATTCTTCATCATTTCTTAGTGTCTGTCTTCCTTATTTATAAATATTTCCATTGTGATTGAACCTATATGGACTGTAGTAGCTCTGAATTTATCCAATTCTGTTCAATGATTACAAATTTTTCCACAAGAACAAACTGAAATATTTTCAATAGGCAATAGCACATTTGATGTAACTTGTACAGCAACAAAAACTCTTATATTTATCTAACACCTTTACATGTTATTACAACCAGGTTAGCAACGTGAACTGACTTCGCTCTGTCCCACTGATTGTAAAAACCTGATCAATCAAAAAGTAAAGCCAGCAAAAAAGAAAATCAGAGTGCCCAGATGCTTGATTGCAGCTGAAGGGTGCTTGTTTGCAGCTGAAGGATCCAATGTCCACAGTAGCTAGTAGTTCTTGGGGCTTCTCACTGGAGACAGTGGTATTAATTAGGAATTCCTTTTTCAGAACTTAGTTTCCAGCAATGGGGTGTTTCCTGGGTTTTTCAAATCTCAAACAGCATAGCTTTGAAGAGAGATGGCGTAAGGCTGTTGCTCTGTGGCAGTCTCTCTGACCATCCAAAATCCCAGTATCTTTACTTTACAGGCAAGAGCTGGATCACATGACCTTCCTGAGAGCTTCATGGACACAGCGGTCGTGTTACCCAGCAGCATAGAGTGGCTTCAACGTGAAATTCCATTGAAAAGCGGCGGGAAGACAGAATCCCGCCGCAAACGAATGACGCGCCACCAGGAAACACACGGCTGGGGAACCGGAGAATCCAGCCCACTATCACCAGAAAAACAGCTTGTGACCTTTACAAGTACAACATAGTAGCTGGTAGCTGCTGCACATCAATGCCCTTTGCTTAGCAAAAGTGTTCTTTTCAAAAAAGGTTCAATACATATGTATGCCCAGCTGATGACATTATATATTAATGTTTCATATAACACTGCTGCATAACAACGTAATGAAACCTATGTGCTTCACAGGAGCATTATAAATCAAAGTATGACACTGAGCCACATAAGGAGAAACTAAGCAGAAAACCAAAAGCTTGCGTAGGAGTATCTTAAAGGAGGAATGCGAGGAAGAGATGTGAATAAATGTAGGGAGGTTATTTCAGAGCTAGGAGCCTCACAAAATGAAGACATCGCCACCAATGGCAGAATGCACAAGAGGCCAGGTTAGAGCAGAGACCAAAAAAACAGCTTCAGTCTTCCCAATTTTTAACTGGAGAAAATATTTTCTCATCCAGTACCGGATGTTGATTAAGAAGTCAGATGGCTGGAGCAGGGAGAAATATTTAATACATGGTGTGATTTTCAAGACTTTGCCAGAATGGAGATACAGAGCTTCCAAGAAAGCCGGCTTCCACATTGCTGGAGGAGGCGCTGATGACAGGGGGACTGCAGAAGGGGGTAGTATCGGTGGTTTACGGGGCTATTTTGGAAGAGGAGTGGGCGCCGCTGGAAGGGATCAAGGCAAAGTGGGAGGAAGAGTTGGGAGAGATATATAGAGGAGGGGTTCTGGTGTGAGGTGCTCCGGAGGATGAACACCTCCACCTCGTGTGCGAGGTTGGGACTTATGCAGCTGAAGGTGGTATATAGAGCTCACCTTACAAGGGCGAGGATGAGCCGGCTTTGTGAGGGGGTAGAAGATGTGTGTGAACGTTGAGAGGGGGGGCCTCACTAACCACGTTCATGTGTTTTGGTCTGTCCAAAGCTGAAGGATTGCTGGAAGGAGGTTTTTAGTGTAATCGCTAAAGTGGTGCACGTGAAACTGGACCCGGGCCCTCGGGAGGCCATATTCGGGATGTCGGACCAGCCGGAGTTGGAAACGGGTGTGGATGCAGATGTTGTAGCCTTCGTCTCATTGATGGCCCGAAGGCAGATCCTGTTAGGGTGGAGATCAACCTTTCCATCCTGCGCCCTGTCGTGATGGGAGGACCTGCTGGAATTCTTGACTCTTGAGACAGTCAAATTTGAACTGAGGGAGGGATGGAGGGATTCTACAACTTATGGCCGTTATTCATTCTGCACTTTCGCGAATTGGATTACATCGAACATTAGGGGTGGTGGGGTGGGGGCCTTTATGTGATAATGGTGTCTATGGGTGATTCCTGATTCCTTTTTGTCATTTGTTTATGTTAACATGCGGGTTAATGTTTGGGGGTTTGGTGGGAGGATGGGATCATTGTTATTGATATGGGGATTGACATTGTATTCGTTACTGATTATTGTTTATCGTTGGGTGTAAATTTGGGAGAAAATGTGAAAAAGGAGAATAAAAATATTTTGAAAAAAAAAGAAGTCAGATAATTCAGCAGCAGTGGAGGAGTCAAGAGAGATGGTGGCATAGCATAGCTGGGTGTCGCCCACATACATATAACTAACTGTGTGCTTCTGGATGATGGGGTGGATCAGATGGCCATTGAGGGGCAGCAGGTAAATCAGAAATAGAAGCGGGCCAAGGACAAATCAATGAGAGACACCAGAGGTAACAGGAACAGAGAAGGAAGAGAGGCTACTGCAAGTAATGTTTTGGCCGTGACTAGGTAGATAAGACTGGAACCAACTGATAGTCTCACCCAGCTGGATGACAATTGAGGTGTTGGAGGGGGAAGGTGTTGTCAACTATGGTAAAGGTGCATATAGGTAAAGAAGGATGAAAATGGAAAGTTTACCTTTGCCATCATCACATACAATGTCATTTTTGACTTTGATTCAAGCTGTTTTCAAAAGTGTGGCAGAGGAACCTGAATGAAGGACTTCAAACAGAGTTCTGGGAAATCTGAGAGGCAATCATGCGTTCAATAACTTGAGACGAATAGGAGGTTGGAGATGGGACAGTAGTTTATGGGATGGTGGGGTCACGGTATTTTTTGAGTATTGGAAGGTGTTGGTAGATTTAAAGGAAAGAAAACACGTGACACAGATTTTCCATTCTTGGGTTTCCCCACCGACACTCAAGTCGGCAGAGAATCCATTCCCACTAATGCAGGAAGTCCTGTCTCAGAAATTGTGTAGTCCCAGCAGCACTACTGGGGAAGTAGCTACTACTGGGACTACAAGCAGTCCTCAGAATGAAAATGCCGGAGCCCATAGGACAATGTTAAGTCTGGGATGTAGTGATGGGGAGGGGAGGGGCGGAAGGCCCAGGAGTGGAGGTAGTGATTTTCAGGATAGGCGGGGAAAAAACAGCCAGCAAACCTTTGAGGTGCAGTGGTTGATCTCAAAAGGAGGCCAGTATTGGAGACATCGCCACACCTATGTCAACCCCGCTGGCCCCAACCCGAGATCCAAGCAAAATCAAGGCCAAGAAATGACACTTTATTGACCAATTAAGGACCTCATTTGAGGCAAGGGCAGGCTACCTGCAATTTTACGGTAGACAGCAGAAAGGCTATCCAGGCCCACCCATGCCTGCAAACCCACCAGTTCAGGGTCAACAAAATTCTGCCCAGGAGGAGAGAGAACACCACTTACATGGGGGACAAGAGGCGATGTTGGGTGATCAGCATGTTAGTGCAAATAAGATCAAGGCAACAGAAGATGGGTCTCGAGAACAAGATGAGTTCAACGCAGGGGATGAGGTGAGAAAGATCAGGTATAGGGGAGGGGACAGCATTAAAGGAGGTTTAGCCATGTGTACAAATGGAAGGGAGGAACATGTGTCATGTGAGATTACCCTTTAGGAAATGGGTGTTTAAGAAATGTACCTTTAAGAAATGGAGCTGCTCATGTTACTGGAGTGATGTCAGTGTGGGTGGAGCTGAGCTCCACTTCTGCTTTTTTAGTTTCAGTTTGAGAAAGCTTGGGTGCGTCTGTGAGCTGCACTGCCGCTGATCTTTGCCATGAAGGACTACCTCTTAATCATTTGGTGAATTCAGAAGAATTATAAATGTTTTCAGTCTTGAATGTAAACCCTAATGTGCTCCTGTTTGGAGGTTTGTTAAGTTTTTGGATGTTAAAAGAACAGCCTACAGATTACTTAGTGTTTTATTCTTTGGGGAGTGTATTTGAATTAATAGTTGCTAAGAGATTCACGGTTTGTTTTAAAAAGGTTAACTTGAGTTCATAGAATAAACATAGTTTTGTTTTAAAAACCACTGGTCCATTTTCTGCTGTATCATACCTGAAGAGTAAGCCGTGTGCTCCCCATACCACAATCTATTAAAAGTTGTGGGTCAGGTGAACTCCATGATTCACTTTGGGATTCTCTAAATCTTGGCCCATAACACATGGCAGAGGCAGGTGATTAGATTGTCTTAGTGACAAGGTTATCTAGAAACTCTTTGTATTTATTGTTGGAGGTGAGTGTGGATTCCAGGATGATCCGGTCGAGAGCGGATGTGTTTTAAGTGGTCCAGTCAGATCATGAGGTGGATGTCTAAACCAGCTGTCTGCCAAATAAAGTCTGAGACCTTCAGACATAAGTAAGCAGGATGAGGGCTGTGAACTGAAAAATTTGAACTCACACCCAAGATTAACTAATGTTTTGAAGTTTGCAGCATGACTTGATTAGTTGAAGTCCAATCCTTGGGAGTAATGGGTATACAGAAGAGAATTGAAAAATGAAATGAAATGAAAATCGCGTGTTGTCACAAGTAGGCATCAAATGAAGTTACTGTGAAAAGCCCCTAGTCGCCACATTCCGGCGCCTGTTCAGGGAGGCTGGTACGGGAATTGAACCGTGCTGCTGGCTTGCCTTGGTCTGTTTTCAAAGCCCTGTGCTAAACCAGCCCCTGAATTCAAAACGAATGATCACTAAATTGCTGATTGCACTGAAATAAGCCACAAGAATCACTGTTATGAGAAATTGGGGAGGAAATCCATTTGTGCAGCTAAAAAATGCTTTAATTTGATCTAGTCTTCAATCCTGAGAATGCTCAGTTTGATGTATGTATAATTTCACACACAAAATAAATTTTAATGGTCAAGTGGTGCATATACTCAGGAAGTAGGACAATATGGTGCCTCTCCAATCTCTCTGTTGTCTTCCTATTGCTGACATTTATTCTATCTCGTTTCATTTCTTTAATGTTTCATCCTCCTCCTTTCGGATGGAGGGTGGCACAGAAAGAAAACACAGCCAGCTCCAGCCCCCTCTTTTACCCATTTCACTTGGTGACATGATTCCTTTCAAAAGATATTGTCTGTCTACTTCGCTCACTGCTTGTCTCTCAGAAATGCTAGCAATTAGAATATTTTCTTGCCATTAACAAAACTAAAGTGAGATAATTACAGGTTTTCTGTTGGTTTCAAAATTCAACCCAAAGAATTACCATGCCGACAGACTCTCTTACATTTGTACATTTTCTGATGAATGGATTATAAAAACAGAAGCTAGAACAGGTAGATTTTTCTTGCATAAACATATTCTCTGCGTTAAAAATGCCCCCAAGGGACTTCCGTTGGCAGTGTTGTGTTGAGCGGAGGCACATCAGGTGGCTCTCCTCCCAATCGGACCCAAGATAGCCATTTTTGGCTCACAAAGCCACCCATAGCTTCGCCAAACCCAGAAGGTAGTAACAGCGAGGAAGTAGAAGGGAAGATGCCGACAAATGGTAGCTGAAAGAGCCTGCGAGAAGGCAGATGCGGTGGTAAGGAGCAGGAGCAACAAGGGGATGGACCAGCGGACCCACGAGGCAAGGCGGAGGTCCCAGCGAAGCAAGAGAGGGGGTGACCGGTGACCCGAACGGCGGAACAGGCAGCGGCACCCCCCCCACCACCACACACTGGGGGATGGATGGATGACAAAAGAAGCTGCCCGCCATGAGGGAGGCGATTAAAATGGAGTTCCAGGTGGTGGTGAAAGAGGTGGTGATGACCACCCTCCAGCACAAGATAGACGGCCTGGGAAGGAAGGTGGAAGCCCAGGAAAAGACGTTCCTGGACCTGGAAAAGGCATCAACTGACCAGAGTGACAGGATCGTGGCTCTGGAGAACAAAGTGGAAGAGGCTGGTGGTTGCCCAAGGGAACTTGAAGGGGAACGTCGAGGACCATGAAAACCGGTCCCGACAACAGAATGTCCGTATTGTGGGACTGCCAGAGGGTGTTGAGGGAAGGGACCCAATGGCCTACACCACCCAAATGCTGAACAACCTAGTCGGAAGGAACGGCTTCCCCAGCCCCCCAGAAGGTCGCTCCGAGAGCAGCCGAGAGCGATAATCGCGAAGCTACACTGGTACCAGGACTGGGAAAAGATCTTGAGGTGGGCCTGACAGACAAAGTCGTGCTCATGGGAAAGACACAGAATTAGAGAGTATCAGGACATTGGGGCAGACATTGCAAAAATGAGAGCTGAATTTAATAAGGCAAAATCGGCACTCGATAAGAACGGGGTGAAGTTCGGCATGTTGTTCCCGGCCAGATTCTGGGCAACGCACATGGGGAAAAGACAGCAGAAGCAGGCTGGTAGCAGAACAAAAAGAGGCTAACCGAGCATTCAAGCCCTTCTACCGAGGGCTGTACATCTCCAGGCCCCCCGACGTGGGGATGAAACAGTTCCTCAACAGACTTGAAATACCAGTTGTGGGGGAGGACAGACTGGGAGAGCTCGAAGCACCAATAGATCTGGGAGAAATCATGCAAGCGGAGAAGGCGCCGGGACCAGGCGGCTTCCCAGCGGACTTCTATAAAAAATTTGCACCGGCCCTGGCCCCACATCTAAGGAACATGTTCGCAGACTCGCTGACAAGGGGCACTTTGCCTTCGACAATAGCGCAGGCCACAATTTCATTGATACCCAAAAAAGTCAAAGACGCAACGGAATGTGGATCATTTCGACCCATTTCGCTGCTAAAAATGGATGCGAAAATACTCGCATAGGTCCTGGCTAAAAGGCTGGAGAACTGTGTACCAAAGGTAGTTGCTGAGGACCAAACGGGCTTTGTCAAGGGGAAGTAGCGCACTGCGAACATCAGGCGGCTGTTGAATGTAATAATGACCTACCCTGGGGAGAGAACACCAGAGGTGATCATCTCCCTGGACGCAGAAAAGGTCTTCAACAGAGTTGAATGGAAGTGCCTCCTCGAGGTATTGGAACAGTTTGGGCTAGGAGCAGGATTCACTGCCTGGGTGAGACTCCTGTACGATGCTCTCAGGGCGAGCGTTTGAACCAACACCACCAGCTCGGAATACTTCCAGCTACAAAGAGGCACAAGGCAGGGATGCCCATTGTGTCTTTTATGTTTGCCCTATTATGTATTTTCCTTTAATGTACGGAATGATCTGTTTGAGCTGCACGCAGAACAATACTTTGCACTGTACCTCGGTATACGTGACAATAAACCAATCCAATCCAATACACTATTGTTCGCATCCTTCCTCACACCAAGTCCTGCACCCTTCAGACCTGCAATCACAGAACTATCCAGGCCCCTGGATCGCTTATTTTACAACTCTAATTTTTTTTCTTAAAAAGATACTTTATTCCAAACACAAGCAATATCAAACTCTGTCTTGCTCTCATAAATATGGTAACTGGCATTTAAACTTCTGCCTGCTCCCTCCACATCCCACCACCATCACAAGATGTTGACAGTGTGGAGCTCAACATTAGTGTTGTTGAAGGTTGGAGGGCAATAAGCCTTTCCTCATTGGTAATGGTACTCGCACTTGTGTGACAAGTGACCATGTTATTTGCCACTTATTACTTGAAGCAGGGACTTCAACCAAATCTTGCTGAAAGCTGGCATAAGTTTTTCCCTTATCAAAGAGATTTTGATTGGGCGGTGGCCATGGAGATACAGCGAGCGGAGCTTTCCACTGTACAAAACAGGGCTTGGCCACACGTTCCCGTTCAGGCCCCTTATTCAATACGTGTTGCATTCAGCGCGCGTCGCTTTAAATAGCAATGTGTTTCTCGGCACTGCAAGCACTGGAAACACGCTCGCTAGGGGACTTTGTTCCCTTTTGGGAGAATCGCACCCTAATTAACTGCTTTTGCAGCACAATGCTAAATCCCTGAATGCCTGGCTCAAGAAAAATGTTTGAAGAAAAAAAAGATACCTTTCTTTAAGACAGAGACAAGACAAATATTAGCTTGCATATTCAACTTATGCATCCTCATTACCATGAATTGGCACTCGTATGTTACTAATTCTATTTATTTCTTGACCACTGTCCCGAATGTTATCAGCCGCAGCATACCCGTTATCTCAAAGTTGAGCTTCCGACCTCATATCCTTTCAATCACCAAGACGATCTGTTTCTACCTCCTGTTAACTGCATCCATCCCCAATCTTTCCTTAGCCAGTCTGCTGCTCTCACCTATTCCACAAATCTCTTGGCCAGTCTCATTGCTTCTTCCCATCATAATGTTAAGCTCATCTAATACACGGGCTACAAAGCGAAGCTGAGCAGAATCTCCGGCAGCAGTGCACCCCTCCCTGATGAACTCAACGCATTCTATGCTCAGTTCGAGGAGGAAACCATTAAACCGCTGTCGAGTGCCCCAGCAGCCCAGAACACCCATACCCACCATCATAGCTTCAGAAGTCAGATTGGCCTTCTTGAAAGTGAACCCTCGGAAGGAAACGGGCTCGTTGCTGACCATACGACCGTAGTGGGTCGGATCTCGAACAACGATGTGTCAGAATACAGGAGGGAGATAGAGGATCTAGTGGAGTGGTGCAAAGACAACAATCTCTCCCTCAACGTCAGCAAAACTAAAGAGCTGGTCATTGACTTCAGGAAGCAAAGCACTGTTCACACCCTTGTCAGCATCAACGAAGCCGAAAATGGAGATCATTGACAGCTTCAAATTCCTAGGTGTACACATCACCAGAAATCTGTCCTGGTCCACCCACGTCAATGCTACGACCAAGAAAGCACAACAGCACCTATACTTCCTCAGCAAACGAAGAAAACTAAGCATGTCTACATTGACTCTCACAGGAGCATCATAGAAAGCATCCTATCTGGCTGCATCACAGCCTGGTATGACAACTGCCCAAGACCGGAAGAAACTACAGAGAGTTGGGAACACTGCCCAGTTCATCACACAAAGCCGCCTCCCATCCATTGACTCTGTCTACACCTCCCGCTGCCTTGGGAAAGCGGGCAGCATAATCAAAGACCCCTCCCACCCGGCTTACTCACTCTTCCAACTTCTTCCATTGGGCAGGAGATACAGAAGTCTGAGAACACACACAAAACAGATTCAAAAACAGCTTCTCTCCTGCTGTTACCAGACTGATCTGATCTCTTCATACATCATCTCTACTGATCATACTCCTGTGTACTTCACCCGATGCCTGTGATTATGTATTTACATTATGTATTTTATGTTTGCCCTATTATGTATTTTCTTTTCATGTACGGAATTATCTGTTTGGGCTGCCCGCAGAACAATACTTTGCACTGTACCTCGGTACACGTGACAATAAACCAACCCAAACCAATACGCTACTGTTCGCATCTCCCTCACACCAAGCCGTGCACCCTTCAGACCTGCAATCGTAGAACTATCCAGGCCCCTGGTTCCTGAATCGATTATTTTACAACTCAAACTTTGTTTTTTGTTTTTTTAAAGATACTGGGCGCAATTCTCCGCTCCCGCGACTAAGTGCCCACGCCGTCATGAACACCGTCGAGGTTCACGACGGCGCGAAACGGCTCCGATCTCGACCGATTCAGAGCCCGAAAATGGGCTAGGATCGGGGCCGCGAGAAACTCGGGGGGCGTGTCGCTAAAGCAGCGTCGTCAGCGCGTGCCGGGCATTGGCGCCGCATAAAAGCTGCGCTGCGTCATCCGCCACCTAACTGCCGTCACTCGCGCATGCGCGGGTTGGCCGGCGCCAACACGCGCATGCGTGGTTGCCGTCCTCCCCGAGGCCGCCCCGCAAGAAGATGTCGGATGGATCTTGCGGGGCGGCGGAGGAAAGGAGGTCCTCCTTCAGAGAGGCCGGCCCGCCGATCAGTGGGCACGGATCGCGGGCCAGACTCCTTTTGAGTGCAACCCTGGTGAAAGAACCCCCCTCGCCCCCCCCACAGGCCACCCCCCCCCCCCCCCCCCCCCCCAGCGTTACCGCGCTGTTCCCGCCGGCAGCGACCAGGTGTGGATGGCGCCGGTGGGAAGCTGTCGCTTTGGGCAGGCCGCTTGGCCCATCCGGGTCGGAGAATAGCGGGTGTAGCGGAGAATCGCCATTTTGGGTGTCCCGGGCGATTCTCCGACCTGCGCCGCGCAGAACTCGACGGGGCCATTCCCACCGCTTGGGTGCGATGGCGTCGGACCGGCGTCGCAGGGAAAAATGGCGCGCTAGGCGATTCTCCAAACCGGCGCGGGAGCGGAGAATCGCGCCCACTTTATTCCAACATCAAATCTACATAATTTCAAAGCAAAGCATACAGATTGTACATTTTTCCCCTTTTAGTCCCCCCGTGACGAACAGCTCCTCAAAGATTACCATAAACAGCCTCCACACTACTGTGAAGCCCTCTACCGACCTGCTTACGGCAAATTTGATCTTCTCCAACCGGAGAAATTTATACCAGCTAAGCCGCAACGCCCTGTGGCATAACCGCCCTCCAATGCAAAAGAATCTGTCGCCGGGCAATCAGAGAGACGAAGGCCACAACATCAGCCCTCTTGTCCTCCAGCAGCTCCGGCACCCCAAAGATCTGCACCATAGGATCTGGTTTCACCCCAACCCGTAACTACTCTCGATAGGGTCCTGATCGCCGCCTCCCAGTAGCTCTCCAACCCCTCACAAACCCAGAACATGTGGGCATGATTCACCGGCCCCTACCTACATTTCTCATATTCATATGTTACCCCTGGAAAACGCCACTCATTCGAGCCCAAATCGTTTGGACCCTGTGCACCACTTTAAATGGCATCAAACTCATTCTTGCACAGCAGGAGGTTCAGTTCACTCATCGCATCACCTCACACCAGAATCCACATCCTATCTCTCTCCCCAGTGCCTCCTCCCACTTCCACTCCCCCTTTGTACCCTCTCCTGCAATTCCTCCAGCTCCGCAAACTTCCCCTCCGAGAACGGGCTGATCCACTCCAACCATTCCTCCCTCCACCGCCTATACATCCCATCAATTCGCCCTTCTCCTTGCCTTGGCTTAAATCTATGATTCTCACACAATGGCATCAGCACCGACATGTTCCCCAATTTAAAGTGCCTCCTCAATTAATTACAGATCCCCTCCTTACCTCTGCCTTTACAACAGAGTCCTCTTCACCCTCGGCACTTACCATCCAGATAAATTCTGAGATTAGCACATCCACCTTCCGGAAAAAGGCATTAGGGAGAAAAATCGGGAGGGACTGAAACACAAACAGAAACCTTGGCAGCACTTTCAACTTCACCACCTGCACGCTTCCCACCAATGTCAAATGCAGCGTATCTCACCTCTCAAGATTCCCCCTTGACCTCCTCCACCAATCCAATCAGGTTCCACCTATGCATTGTGGCCCACTCACACGTTACCTGGATCTCCACACCCTTGCCAACTTAATGGAAGAGTCCCCAGGTTCATCGCTCGGCATTCACCGGGAACACCTCGCTTTTCCCTACATTTAATTTGTAGTCCGAAAAAGCCCCAAACCTCTCCAACAAACCCTTGATTCTACCCATACTCTCCAGTGGGTCCGAAACAAACAGCAACAGGCCGTCCGCGTAAAGCGATACCCGGTGCTCCCTGTCCCCCACCCCACCGCCACAATCCCCCGCCATTCAGCCGAGGCCCGGAGTGCCATCACAAAGGGCTCAATGACCAATGCGAATAACAACTGTGGCAGCGGGTGTCCCTGCCTCGTCCCCCTATACAACCCGAAATACCCAGAGTTCATCTCATTCGTTCGCACATTTGCCATGGGGGACGCATACAGCAACCGGACCCATGCCACAAACCTCGGTCCAAACCCAAGCCTTCACAAAATCGTGAACAGATTTCACTCTACCCGGTCAAATGCCTTCTCCAGGACCATGGACACTCTCACCTCCAGCTTTCGCCCCTTGATGGAGTCATAATTATATTCGACAATCTCCAAATATTACTAGAGAGCTGCCTACCCTTCACAAAACCCGTTTAATCCTCAGAGACGACCTCTAACCCCTTGAGGCTACACGCCAACACCTTTGCATCCGTATCAGCAGTGAAATTAGACTGTAAGACCCACACTTCGATGGGTCCTTCCCCTTTTTCGGGAACAACGCAATTGCTTCTGCGCCAATGTAGCCAACAGCTCCCCCTTTTCCACCGCCTCACTAAACATGCCCAACAGGTAGCGGGGCCAGCTCCGTCGCAAGCTGCTTATAGAATTCCGCTGGGAAGCCATCCGTTCCCAGCACCTTTCCCGCCTGCATCTTGCCAATACCAGGACCTACCTCTTCTCCTCCAACTGCGGGAAATCCAGCCCATTCTGAAACCGCCCCAAATCCGCCCCCTCCCCCACCGCCTCGGCCCTGCAGAACCCCTCATAGAAAGCCTTAAAAACCTAATTTATCCTCTCTGGGTCCAACACCACACCTTGCCTCTCCGCCCTCACCTGAAGAACTTCCCTCAACATTGCCTGATGCCGCAGCTGGTGGACCAACATATAACTCGCCTTCTCCCCATACCCATACTGCAGTTCCCTCGCCCACCACAGCTGACACCCCGCCCTTGCCCTGCAACTTCTTTCTCTCTGCCAACAGATCCTTCGTGGGGCCGCCAAGCATCTCCTGTCCACCTCAATTATCCCATCCAATAACCACTGGGTGCTCCTCCCTCCTCTTCCTATCCTTATGGGACTTGAACAAAATAATTTTCTCCGATTCCATGTCACAATTTTCACCAGAGGCTTGGACCCCCCCCCCCACCCCGTGCCTTGCCTATTGTCCGCCGTCATCACCTTTAGGCTCTGCCCCCCCACCCACACTCTATACCGGGCCCGCCCAAGATGGCCCCCCACCCCGTCCACGACCAAACTCACCCTCCATAACTGCCACATCGCCTTCCACCCCACCCCATAAATACCAACTTGCAAAAAAGCATAAAACATTTGGTGATATAAAAACATGAAATATTTGGTAACAAATACCAAAAAGCCCAGAAAAAAATGCAAACATTACAAAAAACAGAACCATGGTGGTGGCGGTGGTGGGGGAAGAAAGAAGCAAACCTCCTCCCCCTTATATAGTACCTCTGGCAACATTTCTTTGTTTTAAAAATAACCCGATTTAATTTCGCTGGTGGACTCAATGCAAAACGCAGTATTCTATTCAAAAGAACTACAAACAAAGAAAATAATTTTTAAAATCTGCATACTGTAAAACATTTTTGCACAGCTTGCAGGGTTATTTGGCCTTTTGGGGAAAAAAAACGATAAATCAAGTTATATCTTACAACCTGAAATGACAGCATGTCAGGGTGACCTCAACACCCAGCATCAGAGGAATGCACATAGTAAATAATTGCTGCAGGTCCTCTTATAGCATAAACAACATCTTTCTTTCATAAAGTTTTTAATTTGTTGCTAATCTACAGAGGTTTCCAACTGAAAAAAGGTTGGCTCGGTCGGTGCTCATTGCATTTTTTCCAAGTCAATCCAAAATAGTAATAAAAAGGCAGTATTCATTTTTAGTGGTTGAAAGGTTTAAAGTTCATCAAGCAAACTAATGTGTAGACAGAATTTAATATTTTAACCCGCATAAACCTAGTTAGAGGTAAAATAGAAATAAAGGCTGGAAAGGTATTTTTTATTCGTTGTATCATCTGTTACTGTCCACTGAAGAAAGGAAATGGCGCTGAACCAATGTTAAAACAACATAACCTGATATTTAAACAGTTTAAACAGTTTAAAATGATAAAACTACAAATTTTGGAGATCAAATACAAGAGAAAAATGTTAGAAATACACAGGTCAGCCAGTATTTGCAAAATGAAAATAAAAGACAAGATGCGACATTTCAGGTATGATTTATAAAGCAACATATCCAAAATGTCACCACTTGTCTTTTTTACCCCCACTATACTTTAGAAGGTAAACTCCATTTTAACCCCACCCCCATACACGCTATTGTACTTTGCTGATTTTCAGCTTCCTGGCCTGCCCCCAACACAACCCCACCCTTACCCCCAACACAACCCCACCCTTCTCCCATGTGGCCACCTGTCCCTTGCTGTTCAGTTGCTCCCATTTGCACATTCTGTTCTTACCTACTGCCACGATTAATACTCTTCATCCATGAACGGCACAATTAACATTTCCATTTGTTATTACCACGGCAAACTTGTCAATCTTTCCTTTGCCCCAGCCTATCCCTATTCTTCTATCTGTCCCAACTCCTCTATCTCCTTTTCAACTCCATAATTCTTTACATTTCTATTTTTTCTTCAGTTCTGTCGAAGGGTCATTTAGACTTCAAACGCTAACAGTTTATCTCCACAGATGCTGCCAGGTCGCTCCAACCCAAGCCCAAAGCCGGGGAGCAGCCCAAAGCGATTATAGCAAAGCTGCACCGGTTCCAAGCCTGGAAGGGAAAAGGCTGGCAGACCAATTAGCGGAGCGGGAGTAGGACGCAGCGACCAGTATCCCCCCCGCACAGGGGGAAGAGTGGAGAAACATGCTAAAAAAAGGAGCTAAGCACCATAAAGGAGGCGCTCAGGCAGAGACTTTAGGAGAAAATCCTAAAGTGGGCCCGGCAGACAGGATTGAGCACATGGGAAGGGAAGAACATAAGGGTGTATCAGGACATTGGGGCGGATCTGGTCAAAAGAAGGGCTGAGTTCAACAGGGCAAAATCGGCACTCTACAAAAGCAAGGTGCGATTTGGGATATTATTCCCGTCCAGACTCTGGGTAACATTTAAGGGGAAAGAGCTGTATTTTAACACCACAGGGGAGGCTGATGAGTTTGTTACATCGAACAAACGGGGGGAGGAACATCCGCAACCGCAATGAAAATCACAGGGATGGAAAAGAAAGGGAAAATTGGAACAAAGAGCAGAGGACAGACCGCAAACAAGTACAATAAGATCATGAACTGTACACGTGTATTATGTTTTGCACGGGACTGTGCTGCCTCGTTTCTGGGCTTGTCTCATCTCTCAATGCGATGGAGGGGGGTGGGGGGAGCAAGGGAAATGAGGGTGAGAAAAGCGGACAGGTGTGCGAGACAAGGGCCAATAGGAGGAAGGTTAAACAGGGCCAGAGCTGGGAAAGTACTGGGAGGAGCGCCACCGTAATAGCGAGGGCCAACACGGGATGGCAGTAATGAAGGAGGGCTGTGGCGCGCCTCTCAGGGGAGAGGAGCGCCTCGCACAAGAAGTGGGGGGGGGGAAAAGAGGACACGGGGGTGGGGGGGGCAGAACAAAAGAGAAGCAAAGAGAAGGGCGAGATAGAGTAGTACAGACACAGGCCTCGGCGGGCATGGAGTACTGGAGCCCAACCTCATGGAGAGTGGCGACCCTGGCCATTTTAGATGGCCCCCTAACAAAGGGAAACCCCGAAGTGCAGTGGCGCGTCCACCGGGTAAGTATGGGTGATCTCGCAGGACCAGGGGGTTATAAACCCCCCACCAGAATTGTTACCTGGAATGCAAGGGGTCTCAACGGCCCAATGTAAAGATCCAGAGTCTTTGCCCACCTAAGAAGCCTAAAAGCAGACATAATCTGCCTACAAGAGACTCTCCTGAGGCAGAAGGACCGACTACTGGTAAGGAAGGGCTGGGTGGGACAGACGTACCACTCATGCTACGGGACGAGGGCTAAAGGGGGGGGGGGGGGGGAGTAGCAATATTAATTAACAAAAGGACGAGGTTTACGGAAACCAAGACAGTTACTGACCCAGGGGGATGGTACATCATGGTCAGTGGTGTCCTGGAAGGGGCAACGGTCATATGGTAAATGCGTGCGCTCCCAACTGGGAGGACACAGAATTCATAAAGAAGACCATGGTGGAAATCCCCATCCTTGACACACACTGACTGATTATGGGGGGTGACTTTAACTGCGTGCAGGACCCCGTGACAGACCGATCAAACCCCAGAATTGGGATAAAGACTGGCATGGCTAGGGAGCTAGGAGCTTTCACGGAACAGATGGGGGCAGGAGGGAAGGCTTCAGATATGTGGATCATCGGGATATCTTCTGGGGAAGGTGGGACCTGAACATGAAGGGCGGATTGCACCGAAACTGGAGCGGCACCAATATCCTGGGTGGGAGGTTTTCTAGAGCTCTTCAGGAGGGTTTAAACTAGTTTGGCACAGGGATGGGAACCAGAGCTATGGATCAGAGGATAGGGCAGCAGTTGAACAGGTAGAAATAGTATGCAGCGAGTCTGTGAGGAAGTATAGACAGTTGATAGGGCAAAGTTGCACTCAGTGGAATGGGTTCAAGTGTGTCTGTTTCAATGCAAGGAGTGTCAAGAATAAGGGAGATGAACTTAAGAGCATGGATCAGTACTTGGAACTACAATGTTGTGGCCATTACGGATACATGGATTTCACAGGGGCAGGAATGGTTGTTAGATGTTCCGGGGTTTAAATGTTTTCAGAATAGGGAGGGAGGTAAAAGAAGAGGGGGCGTGGCACTGTTAATTAGAGAGTGCATCACAGCTACAGAAAAGAAGGTAGTTGAGGAGGGTTTGTCTACTGAGTCAGTATGGGTGGAAGTCAGAAATAAGAAAGGAGCAGTCACTTTATTGGGAGTTTTCTATAGACCCCCCAATAACAGCAGAGAGATAGAGGAACAGATTGGGTGGCGGATCTTGGAAAGATGCAGAAATAACAGAGTTGTTGTTATGGGTAACTTCAACTTCCCTAATATTGACTGGAACCTCCTTACTGCAAATGGTTTGGATGGAGCAGATTTTGTCAGGTGTGAACAGGAAGGTTTCCTGACTCAACACCAGCCTCCCCAAACAGGCCTGGAATGTGGCTACCAGGGGCTTTTCACAGTAACTTCATTTGAAGCCTACTTGTGACAATAAGCGATTTTCATTTTTCATTTCATTTCATTTCATATGTAGATAAGCCGATGGGGGTGGGGGGGGCATATTGGACTTGAGGCTTGGTAATGAACCAGGCCACGTGCCAGATGTCTCGGTGGGGGAGCATTTTGGTGACAGTGACCACACCTCCTTGACCTTTACCATAGTTATAGAGAGGGATAGGAACGGACAGTATGGGAAGGTATTTAACTGGAGGAGGGGAAATTATACTGCTATTAGACAGGAGCTGAGGAGCATAATGTGGGAACAGTTGTTCTTGGGAAAATGCACAACAGTAATGTGGGGGTTATTTAAGGAGCACTTGCTGCGAATGCTGGATAGTTTTGTCCCATTGAGACGAGGAAGGAATGGTAAGGTGAAGGAGCCTTGGATGACAATAGAACTGGAGCTTCTAGTCAAGAGGAAGAAGGAAGCTTACGTAAGGTTGAGGAGGCAAGGATCTGACACGGCTCTAGAGGGTGACAAGGTAGCCAGGAAGGAGCTCAAAAGTGGACTGAGGAGAGCTAGAAGGGGGCATGAGAAAGCCCTGGCGGGAAGGATTAGGGAAAACCCCAAAGCGTTCTACTCTTATGTGAGAAATAAGAGGATGATCAGAGTGAGAGTAGGGCCGATCAGGGATAGTGGAGGGAACTTGTGCCTAGAGTCTGAGGAGATGGGGGAGGCCCAAAATGAATATTTTGCTTCAGTATTCACATGAGAGAGGGACCTTGTTGCTCATGGGAACAGTGTGAACCAGGTTAATAGACTCAAACAGGTTGATATTAAGAAGGAGGATGTGCTGGAAACAGATAAGTCCCCTGGGTCTGACGGGATATACCCAAGGTTACTGTGGGAAGCGAGGGAGGAGATTGCTGCGCCGTTGGCGATGATCTTTGCTTCCTCATCTCCACTGTAGTAGTACCGGATGATTGGAGGGGGGCGAATGTTGTTCCCTTGTTCAAGAAAGGGAATAAGGCAATTATTGGGAATTACAGTATCATCAGTCTCACGTCTGTCATGAGCAAAATATTGGAAAGGATTCGGAGAGATAGGATTTATGATTATTTAGAAATTCATAGTTTTATTCAATATAGTCAGCATGGCTTTGTGAGGGCAGGTCATGCCTCACAAGCCTCACTGAATTCTTTGAAGATGAGACGAGACGCATTGATGAAGGTCGAGCAGTGGATGTGATGTATATGGATTTCAGCAAGGCATTTGATAAGGTTCCCCATGATAGGCTCATTCAGAAAGTATGGGGACATGGGATACAGGGAAATTTGGCTGTCTGGATACAGAATTGGCTGGCCGAAAGAAGACAGCGAATGGTAGTGAATGGAAAGTATTCCGCCTGGAGGTCGGTGACCAGTGGCGTCCCGCAGGGATCTGTTCTGGGAACTCTGCTCTTGTGGTTTTATAAATGACTTGGATGAGGAAGTGGAAGGGTGGGTTAGTAAGTTTGCCGATAACATGAAGGTTGGAGAGTTGTAGATAGTGTTGAGGGCTGTTGCAGGTTACAACAGGACATTGACAGGATACAGAGCTGGGCTGAGAAGTGGCAGATGGAGTTCAACCTAGATAAATGTGAAGTGATTCATTTGAATTTGAATGCTGAACACAGGGTTAAAGGCAGGATTTTGGAAGTGTGGAGGAACAGAGGGATCTTGAGGTCCACGTACATAGATCCCTCAAAGTTGCCACCCAGGTTGATAGGATTGTTAAGAAGGCGTATGGTGTATTGGCTTTCATTAACAGGGGAATTGAGCTTAAGAGCCGCGAGGTTTTGCTGCCGTTTTATAAAACCCTAGTTAGACCACACTTGGAATAGTGTGTCTAGTTCTGGTCACCTCATTATAGGAAAGATGTGGATGCTTTGGAGAGGGTACAGAGGAGATTTACCAGGATGCTGCCTGGAATGGAGGGCATGTCTTAAGAAGAAAGATTGAGGGAGCTCGGGCTTTTCTCACTGGAGCGAAGGAAGAGAGGTGGCTTGATATGGGTGTACAAGGTGACGAGGCATGGATCAAGTGGATAGCCATGAATAGGGTGGAAATGGCTGTCACGAGGAGACACAGTTTTAAGGTGATTGGAGGAAGTTATACGGGAGATAGCAGAGGTAGGTTCTTTACACAGAGAGTGGTTGGTGCACTGCCAGCAGAGTGGTGGAGTCTGAGTCATTAGGGACATTTAAGCGGCTCTTGGACAGGCACATGGACAGGAGTAAATTGAAGGGGTGTAGGTTAGGTTGACCTTAGGTCAGGCTAAAAGGTCGGCACAACATCGTGGGCCAAAGGGCCTGTACTGTACTGCACTGTTCGATGGTCTATATGAGACGAAGAGTCACGAGGCGCTCACTTCTTCCAAGAGAGAACTCATGAAGCTGGTTCGCAAGTTCATTCATGATAGCAAATACAACTCCATGGATTCTACATTATTCTTCCGATTTCCCTTTCCAGAAGAAAGCATAGCCGCCTCGGAGTTCTTTGAGCTGCTCCTCAGGGGGACAGGATTTTCTTTTTCTCCCAAAGGATCAAGAGCATTTGGAACTCTCTTCCCTGGAGAACGGTGGAAGCCAGGTCATTTGAACATGTTCAAGGCTGAATTAGACAGATTTTTGATTTGCAAGGAAGCCAGTTATGGGGAGGCAGGCAGGAAAGTCACAAGCAGATCAGCAATGACCTTATTGAACGTCGGAACGATCGAGACACCCAAGGCCTACTCCTGCTCCTACTTCTTTTGAAAGGTTTCGCAAAGCTTTTATTTATCTGTATTTTGTTCTTAAAATTTGATACCATATGACTTGATCATAAAGGCATGACAGAAAATGAGATTTATGATGCCATGTCATTCCAGCCTCATTTAAATTCCACTCCCATTTTACAATGAGCACCAGCGTATAACAAAAATGGGTTGACGCTAACCCTATTTTCCACCCAAAAATCAGGCAGTAGCAGATTCAAATTTGGACAGCCAAATAAAGTGACAATAGGAAATTTCTAATCCTGAATCACGATAGACACACGTAGATTAATTTGAAAAAAATAGACCAATTTTCCTCCAATTTTCTGATCCAAGTTCAGAATTTGAACAGAAGTGACCACAATGATTTCCGGTAGCGGTTATGAAGGAGTAAGTCTCACATTTGGTGGCTCCCGCTCTGGTCGGACCTTTGGACCTTTCCCCCGTTTTTTCTACCGGACTTGAATTGTAAAACGGATGTTAGTGGCAATCGTTTACTGAATTCCCACTTCGGTGCATGGAGAGAAGGACTAGAACTGTTCGTAAGGACAGAAACAAAAAGATAGAGAAGGCTTGGGCTGTAGCTGCAGCAGAAGACAGCATGGCGGAGGTTCGGACCTCTGGCTTGTCGACCCAGCTGTCTATGGAGCAGCTGATGCAAGTCATTCAGGAAAGCTTTGCTACGCAGAAACAGGACTGCTTGAACCTGATAAAAGAGTCGATTGAGCGGTTGGAGCATAGATTGGACACCCAAGATCGGGCGATCCAGAAGGTGGAGAAGGCGCTGGCTGAGCAGGAGGAACATCAGACTGCGGTGGAGTTGGAGGTGAGGGATGCTGAGGGACCAGCAGAAGAAGCTCCTGGAGAAGGTGGAGAATAGGTCCCGCCAGCAGAACCTAAGAATCGTCGGGTTCCCGGAGAGATCCGAAGGAACGGACGATGAGGCATATATTGCAGACATGTTTGTGAAGCTGCTGGGGGATGGGGCATTTGCCCGGCCCTTGGAGGTGTATAGGGCGCGCACAGAGCACTCGCGAGGAAGCCGCGAATGGGAGACAGCACCACCCCCCCCACCCCCCAAGGGCAATGGTGGTGAGATTCTACAGTGGGCCAAGCAGACACGGAGCTGTAAATGGGACAATAGCATCCCACGGGTTTACCAGGACCTCAGTGTATAGGTGGCTAGGAGGAGAGCAGGCTTCAACCAGATCAGGTCGATCCTTTTTAAGAAAAAGGTGAAGTTTGGACTGTTGTACCCAACCCGTCTCTGTGTCATACATGAGGATCAGCACTTTTACTTCGAGTCGCCGGAGGACACGTTGGACTTTGCGAAAAAAGGGCTGGTGATGAATTGAGAACTTCTGAACTTGGCTGCAGTGTTCATGTTTTTGGTTTTTCTTTTTGTTTCTCTGTTTTTGTAAACAGTTTCTCGTTTTGCGTTTCATGGAAGATGTTTGTGATGCCGTTTGCATTGATTTGGAACCAGCGGTAGAGCGGAGTGAGTTAAGGTTTTCATTTGCACTGTTGGGGGATAGAGGTGTGCTTGTTTTGATCTTGGTGTTTTTCTGTTGGGCAATTGTTTGGGGATTGTTTGATGCTGAAATTTGTTTGTATGAGCGGGGGGTGGGGGGAACAATAGGTGGGAGACTATCTGGCGCCAGGGATGGGGACCACCAAGCTAGTTGGACAAGCTAGCTCTCGGAAGCGCAGTGGGGGGGGCGCATATGTTTGGTTTAGCAAATGGGTTGGGTTACAGGGTGTTGTTACTCATGGGGGGGGGGGGGAAGGGCGGGTGAATGTTCTGCTGACGAGGGAGGGACTTGGGCTGAGGGACAGAGAGGAGGTTAGGGACGGGGGCTGCCTGGGGATGGACCGGTGGAGGTGCGGAGCAAAGGCTGGAGGCGGGCCTAAAAAAGGGGATGGCTGATCGGCGGGGGGGGGGGGGGGGCACTGAGCCCCCAACTAGGCTGATCACCTGGAATGTTCGAGGGTTAAATGGTCCAGTCAAAAGGGCACATGTGTTCGCGCATCTTAGGGGATTGAAGACGGACGTGGTAATGTTGCAAGACACGCACCTTAGAGTAACGGACCAGATTAGACTGAGAAAAGGCTGGGTCAGTCAGGTCTTTCACTCGGGACTAGATTCAAAGACTAGAGGGTCGCGATCCTGTTCAATAAGTGGGTGGTGTTTGAGGCGCGTAGAATAGTCTCGGACACGGGAGGTTGGTACATTATGGTCAGTGGGAAGCTAGAGGGGGTGCAGGTGGTATTAGTAAATGTGTATGCGCCAAATTGGGATGATGTGGAGTTTATAAAGAGGATGCTGGGGAAGATACCGGACCTGAACTCGCACAGGTTGGTCATGTGAGGGGACTTCAACACAGTTATGGACCCTGGCTGGGACCGGTCATGCTCGAAAATGGGCAGGGTGGATCCATGGAGATTTGGGCAGCCGAGGGTGAAGGAGTTCTCCTTCTACTCACACGTGCATAAAGTGTTCTCCCGGATTGATTTCTTTATTTTGAGCAGGGCCTTGCTGGCTGGGGTGATGGACACGGGGTAGTCAGCGATTACACTCTCAGACCATGCTCCGCACTGGGTTGACCTGCAGGTTAGGAAAGACAGTAACCAGCGCCCGCACTGGAGGCTGGATGTGGGACTTTTGGCAGATGAAGGGGTGTGCGAGCGGCTGAGGAAATACATTCAGAGCTTCCTGCAGGTCAATGACACGGGGGAAATTTCAGCAGCGGTGGTGTAGGAAGCACTGAAGGCGGTGGTCAGAGGGGAGCTGATCTCGATCCGGGCCCATAGAGAGAAGGTGGACAGGGCAGAGACGGACCGTCTGGCAAAGGAGATACTACGGATTGATAGGCGGTATGCGGAGACCCCAGAGGCAGGGCTTTTAAGGGAACGTCGGAAGTTACAGGCGGAGTTTAGCTTGCTGACCACAGGGAGGGTGGCAGAGCGGCTGAGAAAGGCGAGGGGGGCGATCTATGAACATGGAGAGAAGGCCCGCAGAATGCTTGCACAGCAGCTAATAAAGAGGGAGGCAACCACGGAGATGAGATAGGGAATGTAAAGGACGGAGATGGGAACCTGGTTGGTGATTCAGTAGGGGTGAATAAGGCGTTTAGGGATTTCTACAGCAGGCTGTACAGGTCGGAACCCCCTACAGGGCCGGAGGGGATGAGGCACTTCTTGGAGGGGCTGAATTTTCCAAAGGTGGACGGGGAGCGGGTAGAAGGGCTGGGGGCCCCAATCGGGCTGGAAGAGACAGTGGAGGGCTTGAAGGCCGTGCAGGCAGGTAAGGCCCCGGATCCGGACGGGTACCCAGTGGAGCTTTATAAAGGTTCTCGGGGATATTGGGGCCGGTGTTGTTGAGGATGTTCAATGAGGCAAGGGAAAGAGGGGTGCTGCCCCCGACGATGTCACAGGCAACAATTTCGCTGATTCTTAAGCGGGACAACAACCCGGAGCTGTGTGGGTCCTACAGGCCGATCTCCCTGTTGAATGTAGATGCCAAGTTGCTGGCCAAAATCTTGTCCTCCAGGATCGGGGATTGTGTTCCGGCCATTACTGGGGAGGACCAGACGGGGTTTGTTAAGCGGAGGTAGTTGGTGACCAATGTAAGAAGGCTGTTAAATGTGATCATGATGCCCCCGGAAAGTAGTGAGGTGGAGATAGTGATCGCAATGGATGCAGAAAAGGCTTTTGATCGGGTAGAATGGGATTATCTGTGGGAGATACTGGGACTGTTCGGATTTGGGCGGGGCTTATTGACTGGGTCAGGTTACTGTATCAGACTCCTGCGGCAAGTGTACGGACGAATAGGACAACATCGGACTATTTTAGACTGCACCGGGGGACGAGACAGGGATGCCTCCCTCTCCCCACTGTTGTTTGCACTGGCTATAGAGCCATTGGCAATTGCATTGACAGCCTCGAGGGGCTGGAGAGGACTGGTCCGGGGGGGGGGGGGGGGGGGGTGAAGCACAGGGTTTCGCTCTATGCGGGTGACCCGCTTCTGTACGTTTCGGACCTAATAGAGGGGATGGAAGAAATCATGAGGATTCTAGTGCAATTTGGTCGCTTTTCGGGGTATAAGCTTAATGTGGAAAAGAGTGAGATGTTTGTGGTCCAGGCGAGGGGACAGGCGAGGCGACTGGGAGAGCTGCAGTTTAGGTTAGTAGAGGGAGGCTTTAGGTACCTAGGCATCCAAGTGACGCGGGTGTGGGACCGGCTGCATAAACTGAATCTGGCCCGGCTAGTGGACCAAATGAAGGACGATTTTCGGAGATAGGACGCGCTTCCGTTGTCTCTGGCTGGGAGGGAGCAAATGGTGAAGATGACGCTCCTCCCGAGATTCCCGTTTGTATTTCAGTGTCTCCCCATTTTTATTCCGCGGTCCTTTTTTAAGCGGGTCAACAGAGTGATCACGGGCTTCGTCTGGGTGGGCAAGACCCCGCGAGTAAGGACGGTAATGCTTGAGCGGAGTCGGGGAGAGGGCGGGCTGGCGCTGCCAAATTTTAGCAACTATTACTGGGCGGCTAATATAGCCAAGATCAGGGCAGCACGGTGGCACAGTGGTTAGCATTGCTGCCTACGGCGCTGAGGACGCGGGTTCGAATCCCGGCCCTGGGTCACTGTCCATATGGAGTTTGCACATTCCCTCCGTGCCGCGTGGGTTTCACCCCCACAACCCAAAGATGTGCAAGTTAGGTGGATTGGCCACGCTAAATTGCCCCTTAATTGGGAAAAATAACTGGGTACTCTAAAAAAAATGTTTTTAAATCATATTGCCATGATCAGGAAGTGTATGGTGGGGGAGGGGTCGGCATGGGTGCTTACGGAGACGGCTTCATGTAAGGGCACCAGTCTGGGGGCGTTGGTAACTGTGCCTCTGCTGTTCCCGCCGGCACTGTACTCCACCAGTCCAGTTGTGGTGGCGGCCCTGAGAGTTTGGGGCCAATGGAGGAGGCATGTGGGAGCATCGGTCCGAGTCCCAATCTGTGATAAGCACCGGTTTGCCCCAGGGAGTATGGACGGGGGGTTCCGGTTATGGCTGAGAGCGGGGATTGAGAGGATGGGGGATTTGTTCATAGAGGGGAGCTTTCCGAGTGCGAGGGAGTTGGAGGAAAAGTTTGGGTTGGCGAGGGGAAACAAATTCAGGTATCTGCAGGTGCGGGACTTCCTTCGTAAACAGGTGTCAACCTTCCCGCTCCTACCGGTAAGGGGGATTCAGGACAGGGTAGTTTCCAGAGGGTGGGTAGGAGAAGGGAGCGTCTCGGACATTTATAAGGAGCTCATGGGGTCGGAGGAGACGCAGACCGAGAAGCTGAAGTGCAAGTGGGAGGAGCTGGGAGGTGAGATAGAGGATGGTCTATGGGCTGACGCGTTGAGTAGAGTCAACACGAGCGCAACATGTGCCAGGTTCAGCCTGATACAATTTAAGGTTGTTCACCAGGCTCACATGACAATGGCCCGGATGAGCAGATTGTGACCATAACAAGGAACGGTTATTAAAGACACCAGTACATACGAACATTTGAATTAGTAAGCCTTTCGGCCCCTCAGGCTTGCTCGGCTATGTGATAAGATCATGGTTCATCCGATTGTGCCCTCAAATCTACTTTCCTCTCTATCCACTATAACCTTTGGCTCCCTTGCTAATCAAGAATCTCCTTAAAACTATTCACAGACACAGCCTCCACTTCTCTCTGAGGAATAGAATTTCATTGACTAACAACCCTTGGAGAGAAAAGAATTTTGCTTCATCTCAGACTTATTTTTAAAATGTATCCCCTGGTTATAGTCTCTTCCACAATTGGAAATATCCTCTCAGCATCTACCCTGCCAAGTACCCACCTCTAGTTATTATATGTTTCAATAAGATCATCTCTCATTCTTCCAAACTCCAATGAAGAACAGGACCAACATGTTCCTCATATTACACTTTCATCCCAGGAATCAATCGAATGAACCTTCCCTGAACTGCTTTGAAAGCAATTATGCCCTTTCTTAGGTAGAGAGACCAAAACTGTACACAGTACTCCAGATGTGATCTCATTAGTAGCTAAACTTCCCTATTTTAATATTCGGTTTCTCTTGCAATAAACAACTTTCCATTGACTTTCCTGATCACTTGCCACACCTTCATATTGTACTAACCTTTTGTGAGTCATGTACCCATGACAATCAGACCTTGCTGTACTGCAGAACTTTGCAAACTCACTCAATTTAAATAATATATTGCTTTTCTACCCTTCCTACCAAAGGGGACAGGTTCATATTTTCCTACATTTTACTCCATCGGTCAAAGTTTTGCCCATTTGGGTGTGATTTGCCAGAAATTCCTGCCCAGGTCAACGGACCTTTAAATGGCCAGTCAAATTTTTCATCCCACCCACGACTATTTCCATTGTGGGCGGGACCAGAAAAAGTACCCCCATATGTTCACAACTTACTCTCCCACTTATCTTTATGACATCAGCAAAGGTAGCACACATACATCTGGTCCCTTCATCCAAAACATTGATATAGATTGTAAATAGCTGAGGCCCCAGCACTGATCCCCGTGGCATGCCAATCGGTACAGCTTTGCCAGCCAAAACTGACCCATTTACAACTACTCTCTGCTTAACCAATCCCCTACACCAGGAGTTCTTATTTTGTGTCGCAACCTTTGATGTCGCAACTTATAAAATATATTTTGAAAATTAATATCTACAGTTTCTAATCTACTGTATCTACAGGTTCCCCTTCATCCACCTTTCTACTTCCTCAAAAAAAATCTAATACATTAGTCAAACATGGTTTCCCTTTCACAAAACCATATTGACTCTGCCAGTTTTTTAATGATTTTCTAAATGTCCGGGTATAAACACCTTAATAATAGATTCTAGCATGTTCCCTATGACAGATGTTAGGCTAATTGGCCTGTGGTTAACACTGCTGCCTCACAGTGCCAGGGGCCCGGGTTCGATTCCAGATTGGGTGACCGACAGTGTGGAGTTTGCACATTCTCCCAGTGTCTGCGTGGGTTTCCTCCTGGTGCTCCGGTTTCTTCCCACAGTCCAAAGATGTGCAGGTTAGGTGGATTGGCCATGATCAATGTGCAGGGTTAAGGGGATAGGGCAGGGAATTGGGCCAAGGTAGAGTGCTCTTTCAGAGGGTCAGAGCAGACTCGATGGGCCAAATGGCCTCCTCCTGCACTGTAGGGATTCTATTGGTGAGCAAACCCACACTCAGAACATGAAGCAATCTTTTTTAAAATTCGACCCATTATGTGGAATACTCGCAACATACACAATACTATACCTGAGAGAAAGGCTAGCCTTTTCTTCAGTATGGGTAACATACTTGTGGCCTCCATTGTTTCAGTGTGAGAATGGTCAGAAGTGTCTATGGTTCTGCAAGATAAACATTCACTATGTCAGCACCATCTGGAAAATGTAACCTACCAATTATTTCTTCAATATAATCCTTAAATTAGCCAACTATCTTTGACAGATTGGAGTGCAACAAACATTAGCAAAAATATCACTAATCTGTAAAAAAACAAGAACTCTTAACCTTTATAGAAAAATAGAAATGAACTACACAAGATACATCTTGGAATTTAGCCCTTTTTGTATACGTCAAGGTATGTGGAAGCTGAATATCAGATCGCTCCTGCAGGCACCTCTCTAGCTATATATTACCTTTGGGCAAATTTGCACAGTCATGAGTTATGAGGTGCCAGAATTTCCTCCTCAGCAGCTTGACAAGTAGTACAATTTGCCATAAAGTGCGACCACATTGTCTCTACCTTTCTGACCACCATAAGACCATAAGACATAGGAACGGAAGTAAGGCCATTCGGCCCATCGAGTCCACTCCACCATTCAGTCGTGGCTGATTTCAACTCCATTTACCCGCTCTCTCTCCATAGCCCTTAATTCCTCGAGAAATCAAGAATTTATCAACTTCTGTCTTAAAGACACTCAACGTCCTGGCCTCCACCGCCCTCTGTGGCAATGAATTCCACAGACCCACCACTCTCTGGCTGAAGAAATTTCTCCTCATCTCTGTTCTAAAGTGACTCCCTTTTATTCTAAGGCTGTGCCCCCGGGTCCTAGTCGCCCCTGCTAATGGAAACAACTTCCCACGTCCACCCTATATAAGCCATTCATTATCTTGTAAGTTTCTACTAGATCTCCCCTCAACCTCCTAAACGCCAATGAATATAATCCCAGGATCCTCAGACGTTCATCGTATATTAGGCCTACAATTCCTGGGATCATCCGTGTGAATCTCCGCTGGACCCGCTCCAGTGCCAGTATGTCCTTCCTGAGGTGTGGGGCCCAAAATTGCTCACAGTATTCTAAATGGGGCCTAACTAATGCTTTATAAAGCTTCAGAAGTACATCCCTGCTTTTATATTCCAAGCCTCTTGAGATAATTTATCATAGAATTTACAGTGCAGAAGGAGGCCATTTGGCCCATCGAGTCTGCAACATTGCATTTGCTTTCTTAATTACGGACTCAACCTGCAAGTTTACCTTTAGAAAATCCTGGACTAGGACTCCCAAGTCCCTTTGCACTTCAGCATTATGAATTTTGTCACCGTTTAGAAAATAGTCCATGCCTCTATTCTTTTTTCCAAAGTGCAAGACCTCGCACTTGCCCACGTTGAATTTCATCAGCCATTTCTTGGACCACTCTCCTAAACTGTCTCAATCTTTCTGCAGCCTCCCCACCTCCTCCATACTACCTGCCCCTCCACCTATCTTTGTATCATTGGCAAACTTAGCCAGAATGCCCCCAGTTCCGTCATCTAGATTGTTAATATATAAAGAGAACAGCTGTGGCCCCAACACTGAACCCTGCGGGACACCACTCGTCACCAGTTGCCATTCCGAAAAAGAACCTTTTATCCCAACTCTCTGCCTTCTGCCTGACAGCCAATCGTCAATCCATGTTAGTACCTTGCCTCGAATACCATGGGTCCTTATTTTACTCAGCAGTCTCCCATGAGGCACCTTATCAAAGGCCTTTTGGAAGTCAAGATAGATAACATCCATTGGCTCTCCTTGGTCTAACCTATTTGTTATCTCTTCAAAGAACTCTAACAGGTTTGGCAGGCACGACCTCCCCTTACTAAATCCATGCTGACTTGTCCTAATCCGACCCTGCACTTCCAAGAATTTAGAAATCTCATCCTTAACAATGGATTCTAGAATCTTGCCAACAACCGAGGTTAGGTTAATTGGCCTATAATTTTCCATCTTTTTCCTGTTCCCTTCTTGAACAGGGGGTTTACAACAGCGATTTTCCAATCCTCTGGGACTTTCCCTGACTCCAGTGACTTTTGAAAGATCAGAACTAACACCTCCACTATTTCTTCAGCTATCTCCTTTAGAACTCTAGGATGTAGCCCATCTGGGCCCGGAGATTTATCAATTTTTAGACCTCTTAGTTTCTCTAGCACTTTCTCCTTTGTGATGGCTACCATATTCAACTCTGCCCCCTGACTCTCTGGAATTGTTGGGATATTACTCATGTCTTCTACTGTGAAGACTGACGCAAAGTACTTATTTAGTTCCTCAGCTATTTCCTCGTCTCCCATCACTAGATTACCAGCGTCATTTTGGAACGGCCCAATGTCTACTTTTGCCTCCCGTTTGTTTTTAATGTATTTAAAGAAGCTTTTACTATCATTCCTAATGTTACTGGCTAGCCTACCTTCATAATTGATCCTCTCTTTCCTTATTTCTCTCTTTGTTATCCTCGGTTTGTTTTTGTAGCCTTCCCAATCTTCTGACTTCCCACTACTCTTTGGTAGCATGTCTCTTTCTTCAGCAATAATCAAGTTCTGTATTACCAAACAACTATTTAAAAATTGTTTGCAAACTTGATTGTTGACCCATTCTTGTAAAATATTTTGTACATAATCTTGAAATCTGTAGCATTTAAAGAAGTGTTACAACTTACTTGAAGGACTTCTGTTAACAAATACATGGCCCATTGATCTCTCAAAATTCATCACAACTCAATGTCCTAAAAAAGAAAACAATAGTAAAGCTTTTTCACCAATGGCAAAATGGTTAGGGGAAGAGAGTGCAAACTGAGAAAGGGGTAAAGTTATAAACAAAGTTTGAAGCAAAGGTGAGGATTCTGAAATCAATGCATCAGAGGATGAGAAGCCCGAGAACATTGGCAAGCAGAGGGATAATAGGTGATTGGGATGGGTTATAAGACAGAAGCAGTAAAATCTTTGGTGAGCTGGAAGTCGTGTATGGTAGAGCACAGGATACTGGTAAGGAGGACCTTAGAGAAGTATTGGGAGAATGACAGTTTCAGTGAGGGTGGCAGAAGAAAAATTAAAACAGTAACAGAGCCAAGAATTCTTATTGAATTTGTAGTGATAGATCAGATGTGGAGTTTAAAGATCACCTCCTGGCTAAACATGGCAGAGGATGTGCACCATTTTCACCTTAAGCAACACGATCAATTCAACATCAGTCTGCTAACAGGAACAAAGGGACATAAGGAACAGAATACATTCAGCTATTCATAGGATCAGGAGTACGCCATTCAGTCCATCATACGAGCTCCGCCATTCAATTGGGTTATGGAATTTTGTATGTTTCAATGAGATCATATCTTTCGTCCAAATTCTAGAGAATACAGTCCCAATCTCCTTGATCTCTCCTCAGAAGACAATCCTATTGTCCCAGGGGTCAATCCGGTGAACCTCCATTGCACTCCCTCTATGCCAAGTATATTTCTCCTCAGATAAGGGGACCAAAACCATACACAACACACCAGTTGAGATCTCACCAAGGCTTTGTACTACTGCAGCAAGACATTTTCAACCAAAATGAATTCACATTATATTTCATCTGCCATGTCCTAGCCCACTCAATTAGTCTTCCAAGTCCTCTTCAAGCCTCCTTACATCTTCCTTACAACTTACATTCCCACCCAGTTCAATGTCATCATTAAATTTAGAAGTATTATAATTGGTCCCCACATCCAAATCATATACATAGGTTGTGAACAGTTGAGGATCAGCACAGATCCATGTGGGAGCACCTCCCCGAGAAACAGCCCAACATCCCTAGAATGATCATTTATTTCTGCTCTGCTTTCTGTCTATTAACCAATTCTCAACGCATACCAGCATATTTCCCCCAATCCTAGGCGCTCTAATTGTATTCCCAAACCCATGTGTGACCTTATCAAAAGCCTTCTGAAAATTCAAATACACCACAACCCACTGGTTCTCCTTTATTTTATTTAAGAAATATTTTCATTGAAGACATTTTTCATATATACAAAAAGTGCAGAAGCCAAACCTCAGCAACGGGCAGCAAAACTAACAACCCCTCCTCCCCCTTTCCCCCCTCCTTCATTTTCCCCTTTTCCTCACAGCATCCCCAAACAGAACCAAACACTTATAACTCCCCTCTTCCCTGCTGACAGCTCAATTCACTTTAAAGAAGTTGATAAACGGCTTCCACCTCAGGGTGAACCCCGTCTCCATTTCACCCAAGGCAAACTTAACTTTTGCCGGGTACAAAAATTCCGCCAGGTCGCTCACCCATCATACAAGCTTGGCAGCTCTGTGTCCCGACAACTCAACAAAAACAATCTCAAGATCCGGGGGTTAAGACGGGGGGAGGGAGGCCGATGTCCTGGCCTTCTCCTCCCTGGTGGCCCGGAGACGGATTTTGCTGGGATGGAGGGACTCAAAGAACAAAGAACAAAGAACAAAGAAATGTACAGCACAGGAACAGGCCCTTCGGCCCTCCAAGCCCGTGCCGACCATACTGCCCGACTAAACTACAATCTTCTACACTTCCTGGGTCCGTATCCTTCTATTCCCATCCTATTCATATATTTGTCAAGATGCCCCTTAAATGTCCCTATCGTCCCTGCCTCCACTACCTCCTCCGGTAGTGAGTTCCAGGCACCCACTACCCTCTGCGTAAAAAACTTGCCTCGTACATCTACTCTAAACTTTGCCCCTCTCACCTTAAACCTATGCCCCCTAGTAATTGACCCCTCTACCCTGGGGAAAAGCCTCTGACTATCCACTCTGTCTATGCCCCTCATAATTTTGTATACCTCTATCAGGTCGCCCCTCAACCTCCTTCGTTCCAGTGAGAACAAACCGAGTTTATTCAATCGCTCCTCATAGCTTATGCCCTCCATACCAGGCAACATTCTGGTAAATCTCTTCTGCACCCTCTCTAAAGCCTCCACATCCTTCTGGTAGTGTGGCGACCAGAATTGAACACTATACTCCAAGTGTGGCCTAACTAAGGTTCTATACAGCTGCAACATGACTTGCCAATTCTTATACTCAATGCCCCGGCCAATGAAGGCAAGCATGCCGTATGCCTTCTTGACTACCTTCTCCACCTGTGTAGCCCCTTTCAGTGATCTGTGGACCTGTACTCCTAGATCTCTTTGACTTTCAATACTCTTGAGGGTTCTACCATTCACTGTATATTCCCTACCTGCATTAGCCCTTCCAAAATGCATTACCTCACATTTGTCCAGGTTAAACTCCATCTGCCATCTCTCCGCCCAAGTCTCCAGACAATCTAAATCCTGCTGTATCCTCAGACAGTCCTCATCGCTATCCGCAATTCCACCAACCTTTGTGTCGTCTGCAAACTTACTAATCAGACCAGTTACATTTTCCTCCAAATCATTTATATATACTACAAAGAGCAAAGGTCCCAGCACTGATCCCTGTGGAACACCACTGGTCACAGCCCTCCAATTAGAAAAGCATCCCTCCATTGCTACCCTCTGCCTTCTATGGCCTAGCCAGTTCTGTATCCACCTTGCCAGTTCACCCCTGATCCCGTGTGACTTCACCTTTTGTACTAGTCTACCATGAGGGACCTTGTCAAAGGCCTTACTGAAGTCCATATAGACAACATCTACTGCCCTACCTGCATCAATCATCTTAGTGACCTCCTCGAAAAACTCTATCAAGTTAGTGAGACACGACCTCCCCTTCACAAAACCGTGCTGCCTCTCACTAATACGTCCATTTGCTTCCAAATGGGAGTAGATCCTGTCTCGAAGAATTCTCTCCAGTAATTTCCCTACCACTGAAGTAAGGCTCACCGGCCTGTAGTTCCCGGGATTATCCCTGCCACCCTTCTTAAACAGAGGAACAACATTGGCTATTCTCCAGTCCTCCGGGACATCCCCTGAAGACAGCGAGGATCCAAAGATTTCTGTCAAGGCCTCAGCAATTTCCTCTCCAGCCTCCTTCAGTATTCTGGGGTAGATCCCATCCGGCCCTGGGGACTTATCTACCTTAATATTTTTTAAGACACCCAACACCTCGTCTTTTTGGATCACAATGTGACCCAGGCTATCTACACCCCCTTCTCCAGACTCAACATCTACCAATTCCTTCTCTTTGGTGAATACTGATGCAAAGTATTCATTTAGTACCTCGCCCATTTCCTCTGGCTCCACACATAGATTCCCTTGCCTATCCTTCAGTGGGCCAACCCTTTCCCTGGCTACCCTCTTGCTTTTTATGTAAGTGTAAAAAGCCTTGGGATTTTCCTTAACCCTATTTGCCAATGACTTTTCATGACCCCTTCTAGCCCTCCTGACTCCCTGCTTAAGTTCCTTCCTACTTTCCTTATATGCCACACAGGCTTCGTCTGTTCCCAGCCTTTTAGCCCTGACAAATGCCTCCTTTTTCTTTTTGACGAGGCCTACAATATCATTCGTCATCCAAGGTTCCCGAAAATTGCCGTATTTGTCTTTCTTCCTCACAGGAACATGCCTGTCCTGTATTCCTATCAACTGACACTTGAAAGCCTCCCACATGTCAGATGTTGATTTGCCCTCAAACATCCGCCCCCAATCTATGCTCTTCAGTTCCCGCCTAATATTGTTATAATTAGCCTTCCCCCAATTTAGCACATTCATCCTCGGACCACTCTTATCCTTGTCCACCAGTACTTTAAAACTTACTGAATTGTGGTCACTGTTACCGAAATGCTCCCCTACTGAAACATCTACCACCTGGCCGGGCTCATTCCCCAATACCAGGTCCAGTACCGCCTCTTCCCTAGTTGGACTGTTTACATATTGTTTTAAGAAGCCCTCCTGGATGCTCCTTACAAACTCTGCCCCGTCTAAGCCCCTGGCACTAAGTGAGTCCCAGTCAATATTGGGGAAGTTGAAGTCTCCCATCACCACAACCCTGTTGTTTTTACTCTTTTCCAAAATCTGTCTACCTATCTGCTCCTCTATCTCCCGCTGGCTGTTGGGAGGCCTGTAGTATACCCCCAACATTGTGACTGCACCCTTCTTATTCCTGATCTCTACCCATATAGCCTCACTGCCCTCTGAGGTGTCCTCTCGCTGTATAGCTGTGATACTCTCCTGAACAAGTAGCGCAACTCCGCCTCCCCTTTTACATCCCCCTCTATCCCGCCTGAAACATCTAAAACCTGGAACGTTTAGCTGCCAATCCTGCCCTTCCCTCAACCAGGTCTCTGTAATGGCAACAACATCATAGTTCCAAGTAGTAATCCAAGCTCTAAGTTCATCTGCCTTACCCGTAATGCTCCTTGCATTAAAACATATGCACTTCAGGCCACCAGACCCGCTGTGTTCAGCAACTTCTCCCCGTCTGCTCTGCCTCAGAGCCACACTGTCCATATTCCCTAGTTCTCCCTCAACGCTCTCACCTTCTGACCTATTGCTCCCGTGCCCACCCCCCTGCCATACTAGTTTAAACCCTCCCGTGTGACACTAGCAAATCTCGCGGCCAGGATATTTATGCCTCTCCGGTTTAGATGCAACCCGTCCATCTTATACAGGTCACACCTGCCCCGGAAGAGCTCCCAGTGGTCCAGATAACCGAAACCCTCCCTCCTACACCAGCTGTTTAGCCACGTGTTTGTCTGCTCTATCTTCCTATTTCTAGCCTCACTGGCACGTGGCACAGGGAGTAATCCCGAGATTACAACCCTCGAGGTCCTGTCTTTTAACTTTCTGCCTAGCTCCCTGAACTCCTGCTGCAGGACCTCATGCCTCTTCCTGCCTATGTCGTTAGTACCAATATGTACAACGACCTCTACCTGTTTGCCCTCCCCCTTCAGGATTCCCTCTACCCGTTCGGAGACATCCTGGACCCTGGCACCAGGGAGGCAACATACCATCCTGGAGTCTCTTTCACGTCCACAGAAGCGCCTATCTGTTCCCCTGACTATAGAGTCCCCTATAACTATTACTCTTCTGCGCTTTGACCCTCCCTTCTGAACATCAGAGCCAGCCGTGGTGCCACTGCTCTGGCTGCTACTGTTTTCCCCTGCCGGATTACCCCGTGTTTTCCAGCCTCACCGATCTCCCCATCGCTGAGCTGGACTCCGATCCAGGCCCTGGGGGGATTTTGGGAAGTTTTTCCAGTTGTATCGATCAGTCTATAATCTCTATCATTGAGGATACATCACAGACAGAGAATAAATCACACCTGGATGAGGAGAGCGAGGCAACACTGTTGACGGCCCTGACCGAGATACTGGATAGCTTTGATGATGAAAATGCCTCTCCCTTCGATTCCATTCCCGACTCTGAGATATTCGCTTTACCAAAGGGTGGAGAGGCCAGCTCTCCGGTTGAGTGCCATTCGTATGCCATGCCTCCGGATTCGGGGAAGGAACCTATTGGGCACTTGATTTCAGCTGCTGTCAGGGGCCCGAGTACCCTTGGGCGATCAGAGAAGCTGGCAACCAGAACCGAGGGGATTTCTAAACAGTGTAGTGATGGTGAAGAGGAGGAAGAGGATGTGCTCAGTCACAGTCAGAGTGTGTCAGAGTCCGGCAGTGAAATGCTGGGCTTGCATCCAGCTGAACCGCTCGACCCCGCTGGATTGGAGAGCAATATAGCGTTTGTCATTGGGCCAAATTTGCCGTGTGGTTACGATGTAGAGCATTTTTCACTCTCTGACCTGGTCAAGTATATTCAGCCTTATTGTGATGCCAGTGGTGTCTTATGCCTGGGGACAGACACAGACTCGGCAGGGAGTGTGATTGAAGTTCAGGTGATCCAGGACGACGATCTGCAGCTGCCCATGTTGCTGGGTGAGGATGGTGAATATCGGATGGAAGCGATAGGTGTGAATGGCAAGGTGCTAGTTGCTGGTGAAGAGTCCGTGATGACTCGATGGAGAGCCCCCGAAGTCAGATGTGTGGGTCAGTGATATGGCAGGGTTTCTCAGCCTGGAAAAAATCAAGGTAGCCTTGAGAGGATCAACTCAAGAGGTTCGGCCAGAGATGGCAACCGTTCATCGACTTCTTCAAAGAAAATTGAACATCAGCAGTAAGGGGGAGGCGTGGGGAGGGGGGAAAGAAAATAGGAGGCATGGCAGTGTTAGATAAGGACAGGGAACTCAGTATACGGGTAATTAGGGAATGGGGCGTGGGCAGTAGGGGACATTGTTTTTTGTTTTTTTTGCGTGTGTCGGCCCACGCGGTTCTTTAAGAAATGTTAATGTGTTAAACTGCGAAAATTACAAATGCTTCAATAAAATATTTTCTGGGAAAAAAAAACAATCGCCAGACTTTCAGGGAGGCTGCGGCCAAGTCAACGGCCTCTCTCCCCAACTGAACTCCCTGATCTTCTGACACTCTAATATCGCCACCTCCGTGCTTAGAGCCACCCTACATACAGAATTTCGGACATTACCCACAAAAGTATCCCTCCCTACCCCCACCACAACCAAACAATAAACCAACCCATCCCCCGCGCTATCCTCCTGTCGACCCCACTTCACTCCCATTCACTCACCACACAGCTAGCATAGTGGCCCCTGCTCGGGGTCTCCCTCTACCCCACTTCCGCCCTTCACCCCCCACACCCCGAAACCCAAACAGAAAAGAAAGCACACTCACCTCTCCGCTCCCATTCTCCTTAACTCCACCAATCCACCTATCCTGTGAGCCCACATTTAACACATCTCCAAAGTTCAGTGTCCTCACACTCCTCCCAGTCCATGCTCTCTCATGAACTCCCTCACTTCCTCCAGCATATCAAAATAAAACTCCTTATTCTGATCCGTGACCTATAGACGAGCAGGATACAGCACCCCAAACTTTCACCCCCTCCTTGTAGAGGGCAGCCTTGATCCAGTTGTAGCCAGCCCACCGCTTGGCCAACTCCTGGTATATTCGCAGCTCAGTCCGCTCCCAGGTGCACTTCTTCGTCTGCCTCGCCCTTTTCATGATTTTCTCCTCAACAAGAAAGCAATGCAGTCTCACCATCATCGCCCTCAGTGGTTCCCCCGCCTTCAGCCACCTCCTCAGCGCCCTGTATTCCCCATCCACCTTGCAGGGACAGTCAAAGACCCCCTCTCCCATCAGCTTCTCCAGCATACTTGCTAAATATTTAGCGGCCTGCACTCTTTTAACCCCCTCAGACATCCTCACGATCCAGCCATTCTGCCTCCTGGAATGATTCTCGAGATTCACCACCTTCTGCCTCAACCTCTTTTAGTTGTCCGCCACCAGCACTATCTCCACTTCCAGCGAGGCCAGCCGGTCCTCGTGCTCCCCCATCGACTCCTCCACCTTCTGGATTGCCAGGCCCTGCACCTCCTGCCTCTGCTCCACTCACTCAATAACTGCCTTAAGTGGCCTCCACTACCTTAGCCAGGTCCTCGAGGCCTCCTTCGTTTGCTGCTGGAACCTGGTATTCAAATGTTCGCAAGCTGCTCTGTAGACCACTGGGCGGGCAATGATGCCCCAGCACCTTCCGCCATCTTTTTCTATGTCGCACCTCAAATATTCTCGCGGTCAGTCTACTGTCTCTTCTTTGTTACATTTCTGCACCATACGCCTTAAACCAGCCCCACCCAGAGGAATATTACAATCCTTCAGTGCTCATACACCAATCAGGTGGGGAAGGACCAGAAAATTCCACCTCAAACGGTGGCCACCAAATATGCTACCACTCACTCCATGGCCGCCACCGGAAGTCCACTGGTTCTCCTTTATCAATGCTACAAACAATATCCTCAAAGAAGTACAAGTTTGTCAAACATAATTTCTACTATCCAATTTTACCATTCTTTTCTAAATGTTCAGTTATCACATCATTTCTACAGGAATAGTGCCAGAGGACTGGAGGATAGCAAATGTGGTCCCTTTGTTCAAAAAGGGGAGCAGAGACAACCCCGGCAACTATAGACCGGTGAGCCTCACGTCTGTAGTGGGTAAAGTCTTGGAGGGGATTATAAGAGACAAGATTTATAATCATCTAGATAGGAATAATATGATATGGGATAGTCAGCATGGCTTTGTGAAGGGTAGGTCATGCCTCACAAACCTTATCGAGTTCTTTGAGAAGGTGACTGAACAGGTAGATGAGGGTAGAGCAGTTGACGTGGTGTATATGGATTTCAGCAAAGCATTTGATAAGGTTCCCCACGGTAGGCTATTGCAGAAAATACGGAGGCTGGGGTTTGAGGGTGATTTAGAGATGTGGATCAGAAATTGGCTAGCTGAAAGAAGACAGAGGGTGGTGGTTGATGGGAAGTGTTCAGAATGGAGTTCAGTTACAAGTGGAGTACCACAAGGATCTGTTCTGGGGCCGCTGCTGTTTGTCATTTTTATCAATGACCTAGAGGAAGGCGCAGAAGGGTGGGTGAGTAAATTTGCAGACGATACTAAAGTCGGTGGTGTTGTCGATAGTGTGGAAGGATGTAGCAGGTTACAGAGGGATATAGATAAGCTGCAGAGCTGGGCTGAGAGGTGGCAAATGGAGTTTAATGTAGAGAAGTGTGAGGTGATTCACTTTGGAAGGAATAACAGGAATGTGGAATATTTGGCTAATGGTAAAGTTCTTGAAAGTGTGGATGAGCAGAGAGATCTAGGTGTCCATGTACATAGATCCCTGAAAGTTGCCACCCAGGTTGATAGGGTTGTGAAGAAGGCCTATGGAGTGTTGGCCTTTATTGGTAGAGGGATTGAGTTCCGGAGTCGGGAGGTCATGTTGCAGCTGTACAGAACTCTGGTACGGCCGCATTTGGAGTATTGCGTACAGTTCTGGTCACCGCATTATAGGAAGGACGTGGAGGCTTTGGAGCGGGTGCAGAGGAGATTTACCAGGATGTTGCCTGGTATGGAGGGTAAATCTTATGAGGAAAGGCTGATGGACTTGAGGTTGTTTTCGTTGGAGAGAAGAAGGTTAAGAGGAGACTTAATAGAAGCATACAAAAATGATCAGGGGGTTAGATAGGGTGGACAGTGAGAGCCTTCTCCCGCGGATGGAAATGGCTGGCACGAGGAGACATAGCTTTAAACTGAGGGGTAATAGATATAGGACAGAGGTCAGAGGTAGGTTCTTTACGCAAAGAGTAGTGAGGCCGTGGAATGCCCTACCTGCTACAGTAGTGAACTCGCCAACATTGAGGGCAGTTAAAAGTTTATTGGATAAACATATGGATGATAATGGCTTAGCGTAGGTTAGATGGCTTTTGTTTCGGTGCAACATCGTGGGCCGAAGGGCCTGTACTGCGCTGTATCGTTCTATGTTCTATGTATAACAGATTCTAACATTTTCCCCACATCAAGTTAACAGGTCTGTAATTCTCTTTTCTCCCTCGCTTCTTAAATAACAGGTTATATTTACTGCTTTCCAGTCTGCAGAATCTTTTCAGAAACTTACATCTATCACTCAACAGATTTCTGTAATCCATTTACAACTTGATAAAAACGCTATGTCTAGCAAGCAATTTTTGCCATTCACATTTCAAAGTATACTGCCCAAGAGACAGAAATTTGTGTCCTCTGAATGTAAAAAGAACAGGAAGAGAAAAATTGAATAAATGTGCCTGTTACCTCACAACTGACGTCACAAGAACACAATAAATAGGAACAGGAACTTGTAAAGCTTGACCATTCAATACAACCATGTCTGATCTTCTGCCTCAACTCAACTTTCCCACCACCCCCTCCCCATGTGCTAGATGTCCCAACAGCAAAAATCTGTGATCCTTGAATATACTTAACGATGGAGTATCCACAATGCTCTGGGATAGAACATTCTAAAGTTTCACAATACTCAAGTGAAGACATTTCTCGTCATCGTCCTAAATAATGGAACCTTTATCAAAATTGCCAATTTATCTACTCCTCTCAATCAATCTAACCTGTTTCCCCCCAAACTTGCTGCACATTGTTCTCTCAATTACATCATCAAACCTGCAGACAAGGGGTGGTCTATTCATTGTGTGGCAAACTTGCAGGGGTTTAATGCAAATTCTCTGATACTTCCTCAACCTCCCGCTGGATCACCACTGAACATTTAACCATCATTTCTAGAATAGTCACTGATCTCATGTCCTCTGATGACCTTCCCACCTCATAGTACCAACTCCGTACAGCTTGTTCTACCCCCTTTCAAAGAATCACTGAGTTGTTATCCTTACCTTTACTTTATCTCCCCTTGTCCAACCTCTACACATCTACATTTGTGACTCTTCTGATGCCCTCTATCACTTAAAAACATTTCCAATTTCCTGCTCCTAACTTTCTCTTTACCATGGACATCGAATCTCCTCCATCCCCCACCAGGATGGTCTAAGGGCTCTCCGATTCTTCCTTGATCAGAGGCCCAACCAGTTTCTACCAAACACAACCCTCCTCTGGCTGGCTGAACTTATTTTCTCATTGAATAATTTCTCCTTCAACTCATTTCACTTCCTTCAAAAAGAGTTTCTATCAGTGCCCGCATGAGTCCTAGCTATTTTTGCCTTTTTATAGAGCATGTTGATCTTTTCTTACTGCAGTCTTACTCAGGATCCCCTCCCTCAACTCCTTTTCTGATACACAGATGACGGCATCTATGGCTGGTCCTATTCTCGCCGTAAACTAGACAACTTCTTCTACTTTGCTTTCAATTTCCACCCTTGTGTCAGTTTCACGTGATCCATCTCCAACTCTTCCCTTACCAGACTTCTGTATCTCTATTTCCCTGATGCTCTGTCAACCCAAACATCCTTTACCCTTTCTGGGCATCTTTCTATGCAAATGCAGGAGATGCACCACCTGTCCTTTTACCCCCCTCTCTCTTTATCGTCTCCCATTAGTCTACTGTATTTGCTGCTCACAATGTGATCTTCTTTACACTGGGGAGATCAAAACACAGGTTAAGTGACTGCTTTGCAGAACATCTCCAGTCCACAAACATGACTCTAAGCTTCCGGTGGCCTGTTATTTCAATTCTCTACCTTGCTCTCACGCTGACATTTCTGTCCTTGGCCTACTGCACTGTTCCAGGAAAGCTCAATGTAAGCTTGAAGAACAGCACCTCATCTTCGACTAGACACCGAGGGCTCAAGGTGAGTTCAACAATTTCAGACTGTAATCTCATGGTTCCCAATTTGCTTCCATTTCTTTGCATGTTTTTGTTTTTCTCTTATTTTTTGCTTGCAGTGAGCAGCATACCTGCTCTAAGCACACCTTTTGTTTCTTTTCTTGTCCCATCAACATTCTCTTCGGCCCTGGAAGCCTAACTTTTCATCATTCAATCTCTCCTGTCTTTCACCTGATTACAGGCCTTCCTAGTGTCCTTGCCCCACCCACCCCTTGCGCAAAAGTTATCACATTTCTAACGGTGCCCAGTTCGGAGGAAAGGCACAAGCCTAAAAAGTTAACCTTCTCTCCACAGATGCTGCCACAACCTCCTGAGTATTCCCAACATTTTCTCTGTTTTCTCTCCTCAGTGTTTACCCTTCAAAATCTTACATGTTTCAATGAGGTCACTTCTCATTCTTCTAAATTCCAGAAAGTATAGACCCAATTTACTCAGTCTCCTCTCACCGTAGGAAAATCTTCTCAACCCAGGAACCAATCTAATCAACCTTTGCTAAACTACCTCCAAGACAGGTATGAAAACAAAACTGCGCAATACACCAGGTTGTCGACTCACCAACACCCTATACCAGCATTTTTCAAACTTTTTTTCCCCGGGATCCACATTTGCCAACTGGTCGACTTTCGGGACACACGCCAACAGCCCTTCGAGACCCGTGCCAGCCCATCTTCGAGGCCCACAACCGTCGACCTTCGGGACCCATGCCACATTCGTTTTCCCAGTCTATCCTGAGTCCCAGTGTTTAAGACACTAAAGTTTTCTTGCCCTAAGCAAGTGATGGAAGGAAAATTATCTAGTTTTCCTGTTCATAATCACTACGCAGTAGCCCCTGGGTGCATTGAATTTATGTCAGCATATGAGTGAGGACAGTATCAGACATGCACAGCTGTGATTGATGTCCTCCTACCTACGAAAATTAACTGTCCAGGGCCACACACCAAAGATACCAGAGGTATTCCACCTTAATGAATTATTCACCTTTTCATAATCAAAGATTCAGGTCACCAGCAGGTTATATCAATATTACTTTCCCCATATCAGTCTAGGTTTTGCAATGTTCCAATTTTCACAAAAGCAGCTCAACATCAGCTCCACACATTGAAAACATTCTGTCCAATTCAAACCACCAGCTGCATCATTTCCCATCATCGATACGTGGGAAACTTGTACACAGAGATTGGGCAGTCCCCTTACGGCATGACGCTTGTATATTGCCCATCGGAATTGCTTTTCAGAAGACTTCCCAATTATATAGAATAAAGCTCATTCAAAGCACCAAAAAGGAAACATGCTGTGAAAATGTCATTTTATTCCAATGCGTTGCAAGTGAAGCATGTTAAAAAAAACCTGCCAATGACGGAATAAGCTGCTCAAGGTCAGGCAAACCCGTGACCAGTGATCGAATGAAAAATCAAGTGGGTCTACTGACTGTCCGTTGAATTTGATATTTTGTCCCAAATTCCAGGGCAGTTGCAAGCACAAGGAAATGAAAGGTCGACCGGCGTGGGTCCCGAAGTTCGGCCTCGAAGGTCGGCCAGTTGGCAAATGTGGCTTTCAATCAAAGGTTCCTTTGTTCTTAACAGTAAAAATGCTAGCACCTAGGGGCTAACTTGGGGCAGGTGTGGGGAAGAGAATGGATTTTGAACGCAGCATTCATGTGACAGCTACAGCTGGAGCTGGGTGGTCACTGAGAGAAACATTTGGAGCTTGTCGGGTAGCCTGATGCAATGACGTGAGTGCGGGAGTGCTGGCGGCCATGACACACTGGTATCCTTCAGTGGGGTTACCTCTAAGCTTCGCATTGAGTTACTAGCTTGTAAGAAGGGAGTGGCTTCTCCCTATGAAATACAGAAATGTTACCGGCCCTGGGCTCCCCAACCCTTCATGACCCACATTTTGAAAAAGCCTGACCTATACAACTGCAGCAAGACTTCTTTATTCATGGTCTTCATTGTAAGGGGAATGTAGTACAGCATGCATCTGCCTTCCTAAATATTTGCTGTGCCTGAATGCTCGGTGTTGCTTGTATGATTAAACACAAGGTTCTCTGACCATCAACATTTAGAGCAGAGTTTCTCAAACGTTTTTCCTGGGACCCGCTTTTACCAATTGGCTGACCTTCAGGACCCACACCAGCCAACAGTCGCAACACACCATTTTCGCCTACCTTTAATGCAACAGGTAAGCTTTCATGGTTTCACGATCTCACTACAATCAGGTTCACAGGAGGAGAGGGAAATGCACAAATCAGGTGCGGAGTTCAGCCAGTTCCTTTGTGCTGTCTTCATCTGTGGGAGGATGAAAATCCAACCTCGCACATGTCGGTCACTTTGAAGGACAATAGCAACAAAATGCTTGTTTTTCTCAGTACTTGATACTCCTCAGAAATGATACCGCTGAATGTTGACAGCCTCATGGGCTTGTGGTGTTTTTAATGTGCTTTCAAAGGTGAAGCGCAGAAGTTCAGTCTCTTCATTTGGAGTCAGTTGTTGGTTAATAATTGACTCTGGGGTCTCAAACTCAAAAAGAATTTTCACCCATCTCTTCTCTTTCAAAATCTGAAACTTTTCCTCTGGAAAATAGCAACAAACACTGTTGATCAGCACAGCCAAATGCAACGGGATAAGGCTTGCCACACTGTTTCCTTCGATGTGTCATGGAAGTGTGGCGAACATGTCATAGTTTGGCTTTGTACTCGCATTTGCTAAACCTTTGGAAAGCATCTATTTGTTCCCTTGCAATTTGAGATTCAGTTAGTTTAGAATTGAAAAGGTGTCTGCAACGTAAGACAGAGTTAGCATTCAAGTTTCATCACTAAACAAATCAGCTAGAGGGGACGATTTCTCAAGGAGGAAAATGTGGGTTTCATACCTCAGTTCGTAAACTCTGACAAGCACCAGACCCTTTGACAGCCAACATACCTGTGTTGAACAATAAATCGGTGTGCTCGGCCCCCATATCGGAACACAGAGTCTCAAAAAGCCTGGTATTGAGTGCGCTGAGTTTAATGAAATTCACAACTTTTACAATTTCTTTCAATACCACTTCAAGATCGGATGGAATTCCTTTTGATGCCAATGCCTCAGTGAATAATGATTCCAAACAATGTCCTGATCAGCTGCCTCCTTAATCCCTCTTATAACTCTGCTGTTTTTCCCAGACATGTTGGCTGCCCCATCGCTTGTGATTCCTCTGCAATGAACCCAGTCAAGCCTGCACTATCCGACCACCTAACTATTCAATGCTCCAAAAATCTCTGCACCAGGCATGTTGGTTGGTAATGTCAGGCAGTACAGCAAATCCTCAACAAAATCACTGTACCAAACATACCTAAAGTAAACTAGCAAGGTTGCACAATCTGAAATGTCTGTACTTTCATCCAGTTGTATAGAGAACTCCTGTGCTGACTTTAAACGGGCTTCTAAATTATCACAAATTCAGTAAGCCACTCTGTTATCACCAAGTGAGATGCTTTTCAGTTTTTCAGCTGACCTCTCATCCAGGACCGTACAAGCCGTGTCTAATGCTGCAGGGAGAATTAATCGCACTATTAGTTTGGGGCTTCGTCTCTTTACCTACATGGTAAGCTAACATGTAAGAAGCTAATTGCATTTTGTCATGCAATGTTACATTTCTGCTAAGGACTCCAGCTGACGATTCAAGATCTTGCTGCATCCTTTGAAAGAAAAATCAAGATTTTGACCTAGAATGCGCCATGCTTAAGTCTTCAAATGCCTTTGAAGTTTAGAGGGTCTAAAACATTCATTTGCCAGTACTTGTCTGCATATAACACACATGGGCTTCACATCCCGATTTACATTGGTAAAATTAACAAAGCCATAACTCAAGAAATCACGTTTATACTGTTTTGTTCCCAATTTCAGTTTCTTCTAAGGTTGTTCACCAGAAGTCCTGGAGTTCTATATACAGCTCATACTGCCACTGCTTTGTCCTGCCGTGGACTCTCCTGATCAGCTCTCTCCAACAGATTCAATTGTGAGATGCATGCCTGTTTCCGTCTCTGGCCTCTCTTCCTTATAACAAAACGATCTATCTTCAGTTCTTCGGAGTCCTGTTGCTTGCATGCTCGCAGCTAGAAAATGGAGGAATCGTGATTTCCGTGATTTCAAGGGAAAAGCACATGATGTCAGAGTACATGATGGGCGAGTGACCTGCTCTCCGGCAGAAAGAAAGACTGCATCGTTCTCAACTTAAAAGCCGGTCGTGGCTAGCACTCTAAAAGCTGATCATGGCTGTTGGGCGCTTCTCCCACGATCAGGAACACCACGACCCGATCACCCTGCGACCCTAAAGTTTGAAAAAGCCGCGACCATCAGTTTGAAAAAAGCTCTGATTTAGAACTTTCACATCGTTTAAAAATAATTCTGCTTATCAGTTCTTTTTTTTTAATAAATATTTTATTGAAAATATTTGGTCAACCATCACAGTACATTGTGCATCCTTTACACAATATTATAACAACACAAATAACAATGACCTATTTTATAAACAGAAAATGAATAAATAATAAATAACAAAAATGAAAACTAACCCTAATTGGCAACTGCCTTATCACAAGTAACACCCTCCAAAAATATAATTTAACAGTCCAATATATAATTATCTGTAGCAACGACCTATACATATTATACAGTATATATTAACAACCCTGAGAGTCCTTCTGGTTCCTCCTCACCCCCCCCCCCCCCCCACCCCCCCCCCCCCCACCCCTCCCCTGATCCTGGGCTGCTGCGGCTGCCTTCTTTTTTCCATTCCATCTATCTTTCTGCGAGGTATTCGACGAACGGTTGCCACCGCCTGGTGAACCCTTGAGCCGACCCCCTTAGAACGAACTTAATCCGCTCTAGCTTTATAAACCCTGCCATGTCATTTATCCAGGTCTCCACCCCCGGGGGCTTGGCTTCTTTCCACATTAGCAATATCCTGCGCCGGGCTACTAGGGACGCAAAGGCCAAAACATCGGCCTCTCTCGCCTCCTGCACTCCCGGCTCTTGTGCAACCCCAAATATAGCCAACCCCCAGCTTGGTTCGATCCGGACCCCCACTACTTTTGAAAGCACCTTTGTCACCCCCATCCAAAACCCCTGTAGTGCCGGGCATGACCAAAACATATAGGTATGATTCGCTGGGCTTCTCGAGCACCTCGCACACCTATCCTCCACCCCAAAAAATTTACTGACCCGTGCTCCAGTCATATGCGCCCTGTGTAATACCTTAAACTGAATCAGGCTTAGCCTGGCACACGAGGACGACGAGTTTACCCTGCTTAGGGCATCTGCCCACAGCCCCTCCTCGATCTCCTCCCCCAGCTCTTCTTCCCATTTCCCTTTTAGTTCATCTACCATAGTCTCCCCTTCGTCCCTCATTTCCCTATATATATCTGACACCTTACCATCCCCCACCCATGTCTTTGAGATCACTCTGTCCTGCACCTCTTGTGTCGGGAGCTGCGGGAATTCCCTCACCTGTTGCCTCGCAAAAGCCCTCAGTTGCATATACCTGAATGCATTCCCTTGGGGCAACCCATATTTCTCGGTCAGCGCTCCCAGACTCGCGAACTTCCCATCCACAAACAGATCTTTCAGTTGCGTTATTCCTGCTCTTTGCCACATTCCATATCCCCCATCCATTCCCCCCGGGGCAAACCTATGGTTGTTTCTTATCGGGGACCCCCCCCCCCCCCCCAAGGCTCCAGTCTTTCCCCTATGCCGTCTCCACTGTCCCCAAATCTTCAGTGTAGCCACCACCACCGGGCTTGTGGTGTAGTTCCTCGGTGAGAACGGCAATGGGGCTGTCACCATAGCCTGTAGGCTAGTCCCCCTACAGGACGCCCTCTCTAATCTCTTCCACGCCACTCCCTCCTCCTCTCCCATCCACTTACTCACCATTGAAATATTAGCGGCCCAATAATACTCACTTAGGCTCGGTAGTGCCAGCCCCCCTCTATCCCTGCTACGCTGTAAGAATTCCTTCCTCACTCTCGGGGTCTTCCCGGCCCACACAAAACCCATGATGCTCTTTTCAATCCTTTTTAAAAAAGCCTTCGTGATCACCAGCGGGAGGCACTGAAACACAAAGAGGAATCTCGGGAGGACCACCATCTTAACCGCCTGCACCCTCCCTGCCAGTGACAGGGATACCATATTCCATCTCTTGAAATCCTCCTCCATTTGTTCCACCAACCGCGTTAAATTTAACCTATGCAATGTGCCCCAATTCTTGGCTATCTGGATCCCCAGGTAACGAAAGTCCCTTGTTACCTTCCTCAACGGTAGGTCCTCTATTTCTCTACTCTGCTCCCCTGGATGCACCACAAACAACTCACTTTTCCCCATGTTCAATTTATACCCTGAAAAATCCCCAAACTCCCCAAGTATCCGCATTATTTCTGGCATCCCCTCCGCCGGGTCTGCCACATACAGTAACAAATCGTCCGCATACAAAGATACCCGGTGTTCTTCTCCTCCTCTAAGTACTCCCCTCCACTTCTTGGAACCCCTCAACGCTATCGCCAGGGGCTCAATCGCCAGTGCAAACAATAATGGGGACAGAGGGCATCCCTGCCTTGTCCCTCTATGGAGCCGAAAATATGCAGATCCCCGTCCATTCGTGACCACGCTCGCCATCGGGGCCCTATACAACAGCTGCACCCATCTAACATACCCCTCTCCAAAACCAAATCTCCTCAACACCTCCCACAAATAATCCCACTCCACTCTATCAAATGCTTTCTCGGCATCCATCGCCACTACTATCTCCGTTTCCCCCTCTGGTGGGGCCATCATCATTACCCCTAACAGCCTCCGTATATTCGTGTTCAGCTGTCTCCCCTTCACAAACCCAGTTTGGTCCTCGTGGACCACCCCCGGGACACATTCCTCTATTCTCATTGCCATTACCTTGGCCAGGATCTTGGCATCTACATTTAAGAGGGAAATAGGTCTATAGGACCCGCATTGTAGCAGGTCCTTTTCCTTCTTTAAGAGAAGCGATATCGTTGCTTCAGACATAGTCGGGGGCAGTTGTCCCCTTTCCATTGCCTCATTAAAGGTCCTCGTCAATACCGGGGCGAGCAAGTCCACATATTTTCTATAGAATTCGACTGGGAATCCATCCGGTCCCGGGGCCTTTCCCACCTGCATGCTCCTAATTCCTTTCACCACTTCTTCTACCTCGATCTGTGCTCCCAGTCCCACCCTTTCCTGCTCTTCCACCTTGGGAAATTCCAGCCCATCATTCTCTCCCTCCCATCCGGGGGTTGAGCTTCATATAATTTTTTATAAAATGTCTTGAACACTCCATTCACTCTCTCCGCTCCCCGCTCCATCTCTCCTTCCTCATCCCTCACTCCCCCTATTTCCCTCGCTGCTCCCCTTTTCCTCAATTGGTGTGCCAGAAACCTGCTCGCCTTCTCCCCATATTCGTACTGTACACCCTGTGCCTTCCTCCATTGTGCCTCTGCAGTGCCCGTAGTCAGCAAGTCAAATTCTACATGTAGCCTTTGCCTTTCCCTGTACAGTCCCTCCTCCGGTGCTTCCGCATATTGTCTGTCCACCCTCAAAAGTTCTTGCAGCAACCGCTCCCGTTCCTTACTCTCCTGCTTCCCTTTATGTGCCCTTATTGATATCAGCTCCCCTCTAACCACCGCCTTCAGCGCCTCCCAGACCACTCCCACCTGGACCTCCCCATTATCATGGAGTTCCAAGTACTTTTCAATGCACCCCCTCACCCTTAGACACACCCCCTCATCTGCCATTAGTCCCATGTCCATTCTCCAGGGTGGGCGCCCTCCTGTTTCCTCCCCTATCTCCAAGTCTACCCAGTGTGGAGTGTGATCCGAAATGGCTATAGCCGATTACTCCGTTCCCCTCACCTTCGGGATCAACGCCCTTCCCAGCACAAAAAAGTCTATTCGCGAGTAGACTTTATGGACATAGGAGAAAAACGAGAACTCCTTACTCCTAGGTCTGCTAAATCTCCACGGGTCTACACCTCCCATCTGCTCCATAAAATCTTTAAGTACCCTGGCTGCTGCCGGCCTCCTTCCAGTCCTGGACTTCGACCTATCCAGCCCTGGTTCCAACACCGTATTAAAATCTCCCCCCATTATCAGCTTTCCCATCTCTAGGTCCGGAATGCGTCCTAGCATCCGCCTCATAAAATTGGCATCATCCCAGTTCGGGGCATATACGTTTACCAAAACCACCGTCTCCCCCTGTAGTTTGCCACTCACCATCACGTATCTGCCCCCGTTATCCGCCACTATAGTCTTTGCCTCGAACATTACCCGCTTCCCCACTAATATAGCCACCCCCCTGTTTTTCGCATCTAGCCCCGAATGGAACACCTGCCCCACCCATCCTTTGCGTAGCCTAACCTGGTCTATCAGTTTCAGGTGCGTTTCCTGTAACATAACCACATCTGCCTTAAGTTTCTTAAGGTGTGCGAGTACCCGTGCCCTCTTTATCGGCCCGTTCAGCCCTCTCACGTTCCACGTGATCAGCCAGGTTGGGGGCTTCCTACCCCCCACCCCCCCCCCCTCCCTTGTCGATTAGCCATCCCTTTTTTCCAGCTCCTCACCCGGTTCCCACGCAGCTGTATCTCCCCCAGGCGGTGCCCCCCCCGCCCATCCCCTCCCATACCAGCTCCCCCCTCTCCCCAGCAGCAGCAACCCAGTAATTCCCCCCTCCCCCCGCTAGATCCCCCGCTAGCATAATTACTCCCCCCATGTTGCTCCCAGAAGTCAGCAAACTCTGGCCGACCTCGGCTTCCCCCCCGTGACCTCGGCTCGCACCGTGCGACGCCCCCTCCTTCCTGCTTCTCTATTCCCGCCATGATTATCATAGCGCGGGAACCAAGCCCGCGCTTCTCCCTTGGCCCCGCCCCCAATGGCCAACGCCCCATCTCCTCCACCTCCCCTCCTCCCCCCATCGCCACCTGTGGAAGAGAGAAAAGTTACCACATCGCAGGATTAGTGCATAAAACTCCTCTTTCCCCCCTTTTTAACCCCCCTCTTCGCCCCCCACATTCGCCCCACCACTTTGTTCAAACGTTCTTTTTAATAACCCGCTCATTCCAGTTTTTCTTCCACAATAAAAGTCCACGCTTCATCCGCCGTCTCAAAGTAGTGGTGCCTCCCTCGATATGTGACCCACAGTCTTGCCGGTTGCAGCATTCCAAATTTTATCTTCTTTTTATGAAGCACCGCCTTGGCCCGATTAAAGCTCGCCCTCCTTCTCGCCACCTCCGCACTCCAGTCTTGATAAACGCGGATCACCGCGTTCTCCCATTTGCCGCTCCGAGTTTTCTTCGCCCATCTAAGGACCATTTCTCTATCCTTAAAACGGAGGAATCTCACCACTCTGGCTCTGGGAATTTCTCCTGCTCTCGGTCCTCGCGCCATCACTCGGTATGCTCCCTCCACCTCCAACGGACCCGCCGGGGCCTCCGCTCCCATTAACGAGTGCAGCATCGTGCTCACATATGCCCCGACGTCCGCTCCCTCCGCACCTTCAGGAAGACCAAGAATCCTCAGGTTGTTCCTCCTTGCGTTGTTCTCCAGTGCCTCCAACCATTCCACACATCCTTTCTGATGTGCCTCATGCGTCTCCGTCTTCACCACCAGGCCCTGTATGTCGTCCTCATTCTCGGCTGCCTTTGCCTTCACGACCCGAAGCTCCCGCTCCTGGGTCTTTTGTTCCTCCTTTAGCCCTTCGATCGCCTGTAGTATCGGGGCCAACAGCTCTTTCTTCATTTCCTTTTTGAGCTCTTCCACACAGCATTTCAAGAACTCTTGTTGTTCAGGGCCCCATGTTAAGCTGCCACCTTCCGACGCCATCTTGGTTTTTGCTTGCCTTCCTTGCCGCTGTTCTAAAGGATCCACTGCAATCCGGCCACTTTCTCCTCCTTTTTTCATCCGTATCCAGGGGGGATTCCCTTCTGGTTTACCGCACAGTGTTTTTAGCCGTCAAAATTGCCGTTGGGGCTCCTATCAAGAGCCCAAAAGTCCGTTTCACCGGGAGCTGCCGAAACGTGCGACTCAGCTGGTCATCGCCGCACCCGGAAGTCTGCTTTTCAGTTCTTGACAAACAAAGTGATTAGCATCACAATTTCCCACATTATATTCCATCAGCCATATCGACCACCTTGCTGCCCACTACATCTGTGTCCTATTTGAGCCTTCCTTACATTTTACATTCACATCTAGCTTTGTGTTATGATCCACAAAAAGACCAATATCTTTTAAAAAGAGATTTAAATTCCCAGAGACCGACTCAAAGGATCACACAACAAAGTTTCACATTTTAAAGACTTTTACAGTAACAAAACAAAATCAACACTATGTAAACAATAATTAGAAGGCAACTATACTGAACTACAGAAAAGACCAGACCCAAACAGTTGCTAGCATACCAGCATACAGAACCTTGTCTGTTCAAACTACTGTTTAACTTCCCAGCATTTGGAAAAAAGCTGCTCGGCTGTTCACATCCCAATCTAAACTGCTTTTTTCCAGAAACTGAAACTCAACACCTGACTGCTTCAGCCCCTGGCTCCTCTACAGCACCTGACAAAGGCTTTGTCACGGACGCTGAGCCGCGGGCAAGTCATCCAACCTGTTGCACCTGGTGCGATCTAGAGCACGCCTTAACTGGGCACAATCCAGTTCATCATTTAAAACAAACCATTAAGATTATCTAAATATGCACGCCTTATTTGATGCCACATTCTTCTGGCTCCCAGGAGTTACTAGCCGCACTGACAAGGCCATGCCCGGGCACCGATTAGCACTGATTTTCATAAGCTGAGACCAGGCAAGATGGCCACTCCCGGGAGCTCGGAGAACATTGGAGCCCCACTGAGTGGTCGGGGATAGGGCAAGACAGTGCCCCGGCACCATGGCAGTGTCAATCTGGTTGGTAATGCCCAGGTGTCAGGCTGGTAGCGTCAGGGTGCCATGTTGGCACTGTCAAGAAGCAGATCCTGAGGGAGGGCCATGCTCATGAAAGTAAGTGAGGATGAAGGAGAGTCATGAAGGGGCTCCATGACTGTTTGGGGGGGGTGGGGGGGTGGGTTGTAGGGGGAGACATGAAAATGGAGAGTTGAAATGGGAGGCCCACAGCGACCCCATTGCAGGGTATGTGGGCATGTTCACTTAGGATGGAGGGTGGATGCCCAAAACGATGGATGGGTGTGAGGCACAGTCATCCTCATGACTGGGTGGTGGGAGAGTGGGCACTCTTGATAACTTTCAGTGCTGGGAGAGGTTTCCCATCAGGGGTCCAGTGTTGGAGGTATTGCCCATGTCTGAGCAGGGTCACATTACCCGCGGGTGGGCATTGGCGGTCGCAATGTCTGCAGGTGGGGGGTGTGGAAGACCCATAACCTCACTTTGAGAACAGGTCACCCTTTCAAAATGGCACCCTGATCTCAGAGGAGCCGATCTGGCTGGCGAGTTTAGTTCCCCATTGCAGAAAAAAATTCTGGGTGTGGGATTGACCGGTGAGAAACTGCCCAAGCCCCAAGAATATGACCCAAGTGTGGATGAATATAGGTCTGGATCTCACCCAAAAAGTCATTGGGACACACTGCCAAACCTGCTCAATTTTCTGGGTGAATTGCACCCAATGTCTCCAAACATCTACTCCCCAGGGAACCTTCTTCATATAAACAAAATTCCATTAGCCATACTTCAGGTAAACAATATAGATAGTTGGAATGATGATTTTATTTATTGCAATGGTTTAACTGCACTTCTCTAGCCAAAAGGCCTGGTTGTCTTTTAAACCTGGATTTTCTTTAAATTACCACAGCAGTCATATATATACTAACCCAGGCTTTTAACCCTTGCTGCACTAAATACATATAATACAACATACATCTGAAATTCCGACATTCATCACACCAGTGGCCAGAGGTTTGTTTCCTCAGTCTTCCGTGAAATCCCAAATCAATTTCTAGTAGCATGACTCACTTCGGTGATTCCTTCCTCTGGCCATGCAAGGATGACATTTCCAGTCCTTAGATTTCTACAGATTCACCCCCTTCGACCACATAACACCTTCCCACCTGTCCGTTAGCCAACAGAGAAACAGACTTTTTCCTCTACTGACTGGAACAGCTTCAGTCGCTCTGGGACTCTCTCTCTCTCTGTACCCAGGATTTCATTTTTAATCAGGTTGCCCGAGTGTAGTCCATCCATGACAAAACCAGCTGCTCTGTCATTTGTTTTCCGGTATTACACCTGGCATGTGGTTTTCAATAGACCTGGGTCTTATCCTTTGATAACCAGGTAACACAGTTTATCATTGGGCAAAATTAATAGGTCATATATAAAAACAGAAAATGCTGGAAAAGCTCAACAGGTCTAACAGCATCTGTGGAGAGAAGCAGAATTAACATTTCATTTCTAACATGGCTCTTCATCAATACTGGAGAAGAGTTCTGATGAATTGGTAATGAAGAATCATATTGCACTTTGCTTCTCTCTCCACAGATGCTGCCAGCCTTGCTGAGTTCTTCCAGCATTTTCTGTTTTTATTTTAGATTTCCAGCATCTGCAGTATTTTGCTTTTACATTAACAGGTCACATGCTCACTTCTTCCCTTGAATTAAAAGACAGTTTAAAACATAACCACCTTATAAAACGTCATATTTGTGACATTTGTATTATCTGAAATACACTACTTTGACTTGTTCCTCTTTTACTCTTTAAAACTTTAAATAAATTTCCTGAACGCGATTTCCCGGTCCTAAAACATGTCGACTCTGCTATTCATATCACAATTTTCTGAGTGTATTGTTAATATTTCCCCAATAATAACTCCAACATTATCTTAATAACTGACATCAGACCAACAGGTCTGTAAGTTCCCCATTTCTCTCGACCTCCTTTCTTGAATATTGGCGTTACATTTTCTAACTTCCGAAATTTAGCTTGAGTAATTCTAGAATCTCCGGAATGCAGGAAAATCAGAACAAGTTCATCAACTATCTGGAGACACCTCTTTTAGAACCCGAGATGGAGGCAATCAGGTCCAGGCAATTTGTCAGTTTTTAGTCCCTTAAGTTTCTCTAATACTTCTTCTCTGCTGATATTAATTTTTCATTCTTATTAGGCTTTTGATTACCCTCTATTTCTGGTATGTATTTTGTGTCTTCTATTGTGAAGACAGACAAAATATTTGTTCAACGTCTGCCATTTTCTCATACCCCGCGATAATTTCTCTTGTCTATGTCTAAGGGACCATCTTTTTTAAAAAATATTTAATCAAAGCATTTTCACATATACAAAAAAGAACAAAATTCAGGAAACAACCAATAACCACACCCCACCAGTGAATGTCCATTTCATTCCAACCAGTGACCTCGTCCAGCATACGAAGTTGCTATGAAAGGGCAGAGGCAGTAAAGAGGCTAATGCGTGGGGCTGCTGTCATGGACATCATCCCTCACTTCCTCAGTCCCTCCAACTCAGCACTCATTAAAGTCGCAGGTTTGTTGACAGAAGCTCCCCTACAATGACACAAGAACCCCTAAGGGGACCTCCACGATGAAGATGGGAGCTACATGCATCTCAGCCACAGAGTTGAGAGCGCAAACTGTCTCCACCTTATCCTCAGAAACAGGGAAAGCTCCCAGTTGGGGCTGGTTTAGCACCGTGGGCTAAACAGCTGTCTTGTAATGCAGAACAAAGCCAGCAGCGCAGGTTCAATTCCCGTATCGGCCTCCCCGAACAGGTGCCGGAATGTGGCGACTAGGGGCTTTTCACAGTGACTTCATTGAAGCCTATTTGTGACAATAAGTGATTATTATTATTAGTTCAAGTGAACAGGAAAGTAGCAAACAGGAAACTAAGGTGCCACTTTATGGATCACTTGGTGAGGTTTTCTCAACTTGCGTGGTCATTTATTTTTCCTTTTTTATATTATTGATCACACCAATGAGCAGACGTGTGTTTTCATTGCTTGATGTCAAAACGGATGCGGTGTTAAGTGCCTTGCGCGAGTTACTGGGTTTCTTGCGGTGCCAGGGTCAGTGCTGTGGAAGACCCGTGGTTGTGGAGACCACATTTTCACTCTATATGGGTGGCAATGCGATTAGTTTGCTGGATAATCTTTCTCCATGAGTTATAGAGTCATCTGTCATAAGAATTGGGAGCCACTGAAGTGAAATGCTGCTGGGTGAGCGTCGCCCTTTTGCTAGGAGGCCTTAGATGGCCTCCGTGGTCTCCCCCCCCCCTCCCCCCATTGCCTGGGCACATCTGGAGCGCCTCCCTCATCCTCAACTTCCTTCTCATCCCCATCCTCCTGCAAGGAAGAGTGGTGTTCCAGGTCCGCCTCTCCATCCAACTCCAGATATCTTTGTATAGTGAGGTTTTGCATTGCAGAACCACTGTCCCTTAGCCTTTAAGTTTAGTGTTGGGTCTCAAAACTGCAGTATGTAATTCATTATAGACTGAGATAACATGTTGATGAAGAGGTGCATCATCAATTCCAATATCAGCTTTTTAAGATTGATAATTTGCAAGGTATGGAAAGTGAGTGACATTTTCACCAGGAATCTCAATTGAATGCATTGGATTTGTTGTGGGTTGGTAGAGGACTTTGGTCTTCCTGGTGTTCAAGGCAAGGCCATGCTGTTGTAGGTTTTGGTATATAGATCAACTATCTGTTGTAATTCATCTTCAGAGTGAGCACAAACTTGTGCATCATCAACATACTGCCATGTTATTACAGAAGCGGTTGTTGCCTTGATTTGGCCATCAACAGGTAGATGTTTAACTGTTTACTAGCAGTGCAATAAGTTAATATCACAGCTGGGGCAGGGAAGGCTGTCATTAGTCAGTTGCATTGCTGTTGCAAGAAAGATTAAGAATAGTGTTGATGAACAACGCAATGCTGTGTTTTACACCTTTTTTGGCAGGAAAAGGTCCGTGCTGGAGCCATTCCACAGTACTGTTATTTACATACTTGTGTAGGAGATTCAGAAAGGAGACAAGTCAAACTGCAGCAACTACAGGGGCTTGCAAAATCAAAATCAAATGTTTCTCTTGAGGTGGTGGTTGTGTGTGGAGGGCGGGGAAGAGAAGACGGGATCAGGGTATTGAACTTTTTTTTTTTAATTTAGAGTACCCAATTAATTTTTTCCAATTATGGGGCAATTTAGAGTGGCCAATTCACCTTCCCTGCACATCTTTTGGGTTGTGGGGGCAAAACCCACGCAAACACAGGGAGAATGTGCAAACTCCACACGGACAGTGACCCAGAGCAGAGATCGAACCTGGGACCTCAGCGCCGTGAGGCAGCAGCACTAACCACTGCGCCACCATGCTGCCCCAGGGTATTGAACTTGATGATTAGCCATGATCATAATGAATGGGGGAGCAGGCTCGAAGGGCCAAGTGGCCTCCTCCTGCCTCTACTTTCAGTGTATGTTTCTGTGTAAAACACCTACTGTTACATATAATTCCACAATTAGATAGAACTTGCTGAACATTTCTAAGTGTGTTAATAGCTACACTAGCAACCAACCTAAGATAATCAGTCAAGCTGAAAAGCAGCATATTCTCATACATAGGGACCCATTCTATATAAACAAAAACAATACATTCAGGCCTTGCTCCTTGATGGGCAGCTTTATGCGTGGCCTGGTAGCACAGTGGTGATCACTGTTGCTTCACAGCGCCAGGGTCCCAGGTTAGATTGCCTGCTTGAGTCACGGTCTGTGTGGAGTCTGCACGTTCTCCCTGTGTCTGCGTGGGTTTCTTCCGGGTGCTCCAGTTTCCTCCCACAAGTCCCGAAAGACATGCTGTTCGGTGAATTGGACATTCTGTATTCTCCCTCTGTGTACCCAAACAGGCGGCGGAATGTGGCGACTCGGGGGTTTTCACAGTAACTTCATTGCACTGTTAATGTAAGGTTACTTGTGACAATTAAGATTATAGTATTATTGAGAGAACATGGAGGTCCTACAGCTCCCTGTTTCTTTCTCCAGGGCAATGCTTCAGGCAATTAAATATAACTTGCTTCGTCAACAAATCTCACGTACAAAATTATCAAGTTATGATTAAATTATGATTAAATAAATTACAATTTATACGAGGCATAAAAGTAACTGGTAAGGCTGCATTTAGAATTTTAATATTGTTATCCTTCCTGCTGCAAAAGAGTATTTGTAAATGGGGTCACGTCCAATCTGGGCATTAAAGTCACCTAGGAGGATGACCTGGTCATCCCTGGGGATGGAAGCAAAGACACCATCATGATCAGAGTAGAATCTCTCCTCGACTTCATGGTTGGAATCTAAAGGTGGATGCAATGATAGCAGTGGCACATTGGTTAATGTTGAGGTGTAGGGGTAGGGTCATCAACCTCTTGCCAACATTGAAGGGGAGTTCAGAGAGCGCAGCGGCAATCTTGTTCCTCCACACAGACAATGCCCTAAGGTCAGAATCGAACTAGGTCCCTGATGCTGTGAAGCAGCAGTGCTAACCACTGTGCCACCCTCCCATCCTACATTTCACAATCTCAGAGACCCAGACAAAGGGATACACAACCTTTGTCAAAACCAGCGTGGAGACCATAAGACCTAGGAGTGGAAGTAAGGCCATTCGGCCCATCAATTCCACTCCACCATTCAATCATGGCTGATGACAACTCCATTTACCCGCTCTCTCTCCATAGTCCTTAATTCCTTGAGAAATCAAGAATTTATCAACTTCGGTCTTAAAGACACTCAACGTCCCGGCCTCCACCGCCCTCTGTGGCAATGAATTCCACAGACCCACCACTCTCTGGCTGAAGAAATTTCTCCTCATCTCTGTTCTAAAGTGACTCCCTTTTATTCTAAGGCTGTGCCCCCGGGTCCTAGTCTCCCCTGCTAATGGAAACAACTTCCCTACATCCACCCTATCTAAGCCATTCATTATCTTGTAAGTTTCTATTAGATCTCCCCTCAACCTCCTAAACTCCAATGAATATAATCCCAGGATCCTCAGACGTTCATCGTATGTTAGGCCTACCATTCCTGGGATCATCCATGTGAATCTCCGCTGGACCCGCTCCAGTGCCAGTATGTCCTTCCTGAGGTGTGGGGCCCAAAATTGCTCACAGTATTATAAATGGGGCCTAACTAATGCTTTATAAAGCTTCAGAAGTACATCCCTGCTTTTATATTCCAAGCCTCTTGAGATGAATGACAACATTGCATTTGCTTTCTTAATTACGGACTCAACCTGCAAGTTTACCTTTAGAGAATCCTGGACTAGGACTCCCAAGTCCCTTTGCACTTCAGCATTATGAATTTTGTCACCGTTTAGAAAATATTCCATGCCTCTATTCTTTTTTCCAAAGTGCAAGACCTCGCACTTGCCCACGTTGAATTTCATCAGCCATTTCTTGGACCACTCTCCTAAACTGTCTCAATCTTTCTGCAGCCTCCCCACCTCCTCCATACTACCTGCCCCTCCACCTATCTTTGTATCATCGGCAAACTTAGCCAGAATGCCCCCAGTCCCGTCATTTAGATCGTTAATATATAAAGAGAACAGCTGTGGCCCCAACACTGAACCCTGCGGGACACCACTCGTCACCGGTTGCCATTCCGAAAAAGAACCTTTTATCCCAACTCTCTGCCTTCTGCCTGACAGCCAATCGTCAATCCATGTTAGTACCTTGCCTCGAATACCATGGGTCCTTATTTTACTCAGCAGTCTCCCGTGAGGCACCTTATCAAAGGCCTTTTGGAAGTCAAGATAGATAACATCCATTGGCTCTCCTTGGTCTAACCTATTTGTTATCTCTTCAAAGAACTCTAACAGGTTTGGCAGGCACGACCTCCCCTTACTAAATCCATGCTGACTTGTCCTAATCCAACCCTGCACTTCCAAGAATTTAGAAATCTCATCCTTAACAATGGATTCTAGAATCTTGCCAACAACCGAGGTTCGGCTAATTGGCCTATAATTTTCCATCTTTTTTCTTGTTCCCTTCTTGAACAGGGGGGTTACAACAGCGATTTTCCAATCCTCTGGGACTTTCCCTGACTCCAGTGACTTTTGAAAGATCATAACTAACGCCTCCACTATTTCTTCAGCTATCTCCTTTAGAACTCTAGGATGTAGCCCATCTTGGCCCGGGGATTTATCCATTTTTAGACCTCTTAGTTTCTCTAGCACTTTCTCCTTTGTGGTGGCTACCATATTCAACTCTGCCCCCTGACTCTCTGGAATTGTTGGGATATTATTCATGTCTTCTACTGTGAAGACTGACACAAAGTACTTATTCAGTTCCTCAGCTATTTCCTTGTCTCCCATCACAAAATTACCAGCGTCATTTTGGAGCGGCCCAATGTCATCTTTTGCCTCCCGTTTGTTTTTAATGTATTTAAAGAAACTTTTACTATCATTCCTAATGTTACTGGCTAGCCTACCTTCAAATTTGATCCTCTCTTTCCTTATTTCTCTCTTTGTTATCCTCTGTTTGTTTTTGTAGTCTTCCCAATCTTCTGACTTCCCACTACTCTTTGCCACATTATAGGCTTTCTCTTTTGCTTTGATGCATTCCCTAACTTCCTTTGTCAGCCATGGCTGCCTAATACCCCCTCTGATAACCTTTCTTTTCTTTGGGATGAACCTCTGTACTGTGTCCTCAATTACTCCCAGAAACTCCTGCCACTGCCGTTCTACTGTCTTTCCCACTAGGCTCTGCTCCCAGTTGATTTTCGTCCGTTCCTCCCTCATGCCCCTGTAGTTACCTTTATTTAACTGTAACACCTTTACATCTGATTCTACCTTCTTTCTTTCAAATTGGAGATTGAATTCGACCATATTATGATCACTGCCTCCTAAGTGCTCCCTTACTTTAAGATCTTTAATCAAGTCTGGCTCATTACATAACACTAAGTACAGAATGGCCTGTTCCCTCGTGGGCTCCATCACAAGCTGTTCCAAAAAGCCCTCCTGTAAGCATTCAATGAATTCCCTTTCCTTGGGTCCACTGGCAGCATTATTTACCCAGTCCACCTGCATATTGGAAGTCCCCCATGATCACTGTCACCTTGCCTTTCTGACATGCACTTTCTATTTCGTGGTGCATTTTGTGCCCCTGGTCCTGACCATTGTTAGGAGGCCTGTACATAACTCCCATTATGGTTTTTTTGCCTTTGTGGTTCCTCAACTCTACCCACACAGACTGCACATCATCTGACCCTATGTCGTTTAGTGCTATTGATTTAATTTCATTCCTAATCAACAAGGCAACCCCGCCCCCTCTGCCCACCTCTCTGTCTTTTCGATAGGTTGTGAATCCCTGGATGTTTAAATGCCAGTCCTGAACTCCCTGCAACCATGTCTCTGTGATGCCTACCACATCATACCTGCCAGTCACAATCTGGGCCTCAAGCTCATCTACCTTGTTCCGTACACTGCGCGCATTTAAATATAGCCCCTTTAATTCTCTATTGACCGTCCCTTTTTGTTTTCTTAGTGTGGTGGACCTTGGTTTACTGAGCCTTTCCATACACGGTGTCATATTTTGTGGGATGGGGACAATCGTAACCACTCTTGAGTTTTGTCTGTTCGTGTTTTTTTGTATTCCTAAGCAGCTACGCTCCCCGCTGATTACTTCACCTCTTGGTTCCCTGACTTTTCCTTCCCCCCCAATCTTTAGTTTAAAGTCCTATTGACCACCCTATTTACTCTTTTCGCCAGAACACTGGTCCCAGCTCGGTTCAGGTGGAGACCATCCCAACGGTATAGGTCCCCCCTGTCCCAAAACTGATGCCAGTGTCCCATGAAAAGGAACCCCTCATTCCCACACCACTCTTTCAGCCACGTGTTAACTTCCCTTATTCTTGCCACCCTATGCTAATTTGCACGTGGCTCAGGAAGTAATCCGGAGATTATGACCCTTGAGGACCTGTTTTTTTAATTTGAATCCTAGCTCTTTATAATCTCTAAACAGGTCCTCTTTCCTAGACTTGCCTATGTTGTTAGTACCGACATGGAGCACAACAACTGGATCCTCCCCCTCCCTCTCCAGTATCCTTTCAAGCCGGTCAGAGATGTCCCGCACCCTAGCACCGGGCAGGCAACATACCATGCGGGACTCTTTATCCTGCTCACAAAGGATACTATCTATCCCCCTGATAATAGAATCCCCTACAACTACAACTTGCCTATTTACTCCCTCCCCTTGAATGGCCTGCTGAACCATGGTGCCTTGGTCAGCTGACTCATCCTTCCTGCAACCCTGTTCGCCATCCACACAGGGAGCAAGTGCCTCATATCTGTTGGACAGAGTCAAGGGCTGAGGCTCCTGAGTTCCTGACTGCTAGTTCCCTTTACCTGCCTGCCTTGCAGTCACACCCTGCTGTCCCTGGCCACTGGCAGGATTTAAACTACTTACTCTGACAGGTGTGACTGCCTCCTGAAACACAGTGTCCAGGTAAGTCTCCCCGTCCCGGATGTGCCTCAGTGTTTGAAGCTCAGACTCCAGCTCATCAACTCTGAGCCGGAGCTCTTCGAGCAGCCAACACTTACTGCAGATGTGGTCGCTGCAGCTCGCAATTGGATCTGCCAGCTCCCACATCAAGCAGCTCAAGCACATCACCTGACCAGCCATCACTAATTAATTAATTAGTTTAATTTAGAGGTGGGAGTCAAGTGACATGACCCTCTAGCTGTGTGAACCAATTATATTGCCTTGCTGTGCTGAACACTCCTTCTGTCAATTTACCATCTACAAGCAACAGCACAGAAAAAGGGCTCTACCCAGATTGAAAACCCAGGTCCCATCTACACTGTTTCAATCTAAGATTTTTGCACCATCACCTACAAGACTGATTCATCTGTGTGTGCCTATCTGCCCATGTGAAGTCAACTCCACTGGAAAAATGAATTGTACAGCATCAGTTTTCAACCCCCTGACCTCCATGAAGGAATACCTCAGTGGACTTTGATTCTAGACTTGTAAAACATTAAGTCTTTGCTCTGTATGTTTCTTTTGTCTATCCCTCTTTTACTGTGTGAGTGCAAATGAGACAAAGTTGCTCCCCTTCTCCTGTGTTCCAATGTGCAAATAAATTAATCCTTTGAGTTCATCCTACCTCGACTTTGCTCTGGGATTCATCCTATCTTGAGTTTGCTCCAAGGTTATTACTAAAAATTAGATCACAGCAATTCTGAGGGGTTGCAAAATGCACCACCACTTATAAAGGAGGAAAGCAAATCAAAATCAAAACACCTTCCTGTTAAAGGACAGGTGGCGAGAGGAGAAATCCGCCCCGTTTAAATAAACGTCCTCCTGTTCATAACACTAGCTACATAATAATAATAATAGCTTATTGTCACAAGTAGGCTTCAATTAAGCTACTGTGAAAAGCCCCTAGTCGCCACATTCCGGCACCTGTTCGGGGAGGCCAGTACGGGAATTGAACCTACGCTGCTGGCCTTGTTGTGTATTACAAGTCAGCTGTTTAGCCCACTGTGCTAAACCAGCCCCTCATGTGGCTAACTGGAAATTAAGATGTGGCCAATTGTATTTTTGATTAGTAAGAATGTATGTGAGACACGTCTTTGAGTATTCACAGTCCAAATTTGAAGCAATCACTGTGATTAACTCGAAGTACCACTCAAACCTTTGGACGGGTTTCAAAACTGCACTAAGGTGTGTTGTGTCTGGCACATTCATTCAAACATTGGTCCAAGAGAAAGACTGCATTGCAAAGTTTTGCTCCTAATGCTAGCAGATGTTTGTTCAGTACATAAGTACAAGGTATATTTAAATATATTGCATGCACAGCACTTTCTACTAAATTAATCAATGATTAAAACAGTAACACCACAGTCATGGTGAGGCGAGGCAGCAATTTACACTGGAGAACACTGATTTAATTATTAATTTTTCCACACTCAATATTAATTTTGTTTTACAATTATCCTATTCCCAGGATCAACTGCATCAGCTGAAGAGCTATTCACTTAAAGACAAAAGTTCCAAACAGCAAGATCAATATTTAACAAAAAATTGGCCAAATTCCAATACAATCAAAGACAGTTATGGTTACCAACAGTTTTTTGATTTTGTATCTATCAGTGTGAATCTAAATTCAGCTAAGGCAGCATTTTTATTGCAATCAAACTTGTCTGCTATCTCTGCCTCAATATTTGTGTAGTCTTGCTCTGCATCAGAGGATTGTTGCCATGGTGACAACTATTTGCTGGCAATGGTAAGCTGTAATCAATGACCTTGGGAATAAGGAATGTCACCTTCGGTGGCTTCGTGTATTAACTGAAATAAATTCAAACCATTTTCAAAGGTGAACAACTAATATTTAGCCTCGCACAATAACAGATGAGAACTTAGTTTTTGTACATTAGCTTTCTTATATGTTCATATCTTAAATGCAATAGATCCACATCTTATCCCTTATAGATAAAACAGAGATCTGTTGACTAAATCCATCTCATAGACAAATATAGAATGAAATAACTTAAGTTATCAAGTGTTCAACATTTCCAGAACTTTTGCAGCACTTCAAAAATAAACAGTCTTGGGTTATCTCATTACAGGTGCCAGACTACTTGGGACATGCCAACTCTTTGTTTTTTGGAACAATAATATTATGGAACTATAATGTTTATTTTTTTTTAAACTCATGTTAGGATTGGTCCCAAAAACAAACTGTATGGTTTTCAAGGATACAGTCAGGAAATCACTGAATTCAATCGACAGAATATTGGTTAAAATGTCTGAAATCCATGATTAAATGCATATTTAAAATAAAGAAATGTTTGCACTTAGAATGAGCAGAATGATGGAATTTGTAATGATCAAGAAATATCCCAGGTTTTCAACATGAATTGCAAATACCTAGTACATAATTCCTTTGTTTTAGAATATAAATCCCAGTATTATGAATTAAAGTTTTAACTGTAGATAGTGGGGGCATCTGATTGAGAAACTAGCAAACATAACTCTGATGTAAACGCAACCCCTACAAGGACCACTCAGCTCCTGACCTCATAACAGCCTTGGTCCAAACAACAGACAAGGTGAGAGTTACTACCCTTGTCATTATGGCTGCATTTGACTGAATATGGCATCAAAGAGCCCTACCAAAACTAGAGTCCATGGGAATCAGAGGGAAAACTCTCTACTGGTTGGGTTCATACCTACCACAAAGGAAGATGATTGTTGGAGGTCAATCAAATCAGCCCCAGGACATCATTGCAGGGTTTCCTCAGGGTAATGTCCTGGGCCGAACCATCTTCAGCTGCTTCATCATAAGGTCAGAAGTGGCGATGTTCGCTGATGATTGCACGATGTTGAGTGTCATTCACGATTCTTCAGATATGGAAGCAGTCCGTGCCCAGATCCAGTAATACCCGAACATCATTTGGGTAATTGGCAAATGATATTTGTGTCATGCAATTTCCAAACAATCACCATCTGCAATGAGAGGGAATACAGCCATCTCCCCCATGGCATTACTATCCTTGAATCCCCCACAATCAACATCCGGCGGGGGTTACCAGTGACCAGAAACCGATTTGGGCCAGCCATATAAATACTGTAGCTACAAGAGAAGCTCGGAGGCTGGGAACACTATGATGTGTAACTCACCGCCTGTCTCCCAAAGCTTGCCCGCCATCTACAAGGCGCAGGTCAGGAACGTGATGAATACTCTGCACTTGCCTGGATGAGTGCAGCTACAACAACACTCAAGAAGCTCCACACCAATCCATTCAATTGGTACATTCACTCCCTCCACCACTGACATACAATGACAGCAGTGTTCCATCTACAGGTGCACTGCAACAATTCATCAAGGCTCCTTCAACATTACCATCTAAACCTAAAAGCTCTACCACTGAGAAGTACAAGGGCAGCTGGGTTACTGGGTTAAAATCCTGGAACTCCCTTCCTAACAGCACAGGGACTGCAGCAGTTCAAGAAAGTGGCTCACCACCACCTCAAGGACAATTCGGGATGGGCAATAATTGCCAACCGAGACATCAAGGCCCACATCACATTAAAGAATTTTTAAAAAGCCCCACTTAAAAGGTAGTATCTGTGAAGGTTGAAGTTAACAGTAAAAAATGGAGGACTTATCATTTGGTTTGTGGTAGCGTCAGAGGGTCTCCATTTACTTCAATAAAATATTTATATTATGAGTGTGGCTTACAGAAGAAAAGAGCAGTGGGTATACAAGGGAGTTCATTGATAGGAACAGAAATTCTGAGGGAACGGTCGTAAACTCTCTTAGCAATATAAATTATTCAAATAGACTGCAGAATCGAAGGATTGTGTTGAAGGTAAAATAATTAATTTATATTTCCATGCGAGGACATCCAAAAGAATGCTAAATTGTCACAGAGATGTGCTGATGGTTCTTTTGTTTATGTTATCTGGGTGCTTGCTCAGAAAGTAGGCAGTTGCAGCTCTGCTTTGGTGTAGGCTGCATATCACTGGATTGGGAAAGCCAACAGGAGTTGACTGTTAGTCAGACCTGCACTATAAGCAAATAAAATATTAACTTTATTGTTTACCTCATGGAATACTGATGGAGCTCAAGCTCAGTTTGGATTCTGTGGTGGGAAAAGCAACTGGAAGATTTGCCTAGCTTACAGTTGGGGAGGAAATCCATTGATCCACTCAGAGCTTTGTGGCTGAAAGCAGACAGCAGAGTTAGCTTGGAAGGCTGAAAGTAGTTGTTGGGTATCTGTCAGCAACCAGAACAAAGAGCCGTGGCATCCACAATTGTGAGGTATTAAATAACAGTTGGAGGATTACTTTGCTAAAACCCTGAAGGAAGGTTTATCTCAGAGAATAGCTGGAATACTGAGGAGCATTAAAGTGAATTCCAGGGGGCTGTGGCATACATTCGAGTTGGATCTGGGAAAAGTTAAAGATTTCTGTAATGGATGGTTGGGGGTGGGGAGGGTAAGGAGTGAAGTAAAAAGTAGAACGGAGTTCGTAGCAGAAGTAATTAACACCTATTGTGTTAGTGCTTTCTTTGTTTAATTCTATTACAATAACGGTTGCTTCTGTTTGTAAAATGTTGAACCATGGGTCACGGTTCTGTCAGTTAATTACAGGGTGTTTAAATTTATCTTTAAATGTTAACAATCTCGAACAGGGTTGTTACACCTTCCAGCTTTTGTTGAACGATGCTATCACTGCAAATGTAAAGGAATTTCATATTTGATGTGTTAAAGATGGGGCTAGCTATTATGTGGGATCTTTGTCAAATTTTAGTTTAAGCAGATCAGTTTTGCTTCTTTTCTACTAAGCCTCAGACTGTTTTACAACATGCACATGCCTGTTACTGCTGAGCTCAAAAAAGTGCTACATTTTTAATTTGGGGAACTGCTGAATTTCAGGAGAGGCCGTTTACACCAGAGTGGGAAAGGACAGGAAAAACGACTTGCATTTATATAGCATAGTTCCATCTCAGGATGCCCCAAAGCATGTTACAGCCAATTAAATACTTTACAAAGGATAGCCACTGTTGTACCGTGGGAAACACACCAGTTTGCACACACCAAACCTCCACAAACAGCAATGAAATAGATCACATGTCGTAAGCGTTGGACCTCCGGTGACAGCAGAAAGGACCATTGTTTATATATCTCATCTGACAGCACAGCACTCCCTCCAAGCTGTACCGAAATGATTATGTGCTCAAATCTCATAAGTGGGACTCAAACCCACATCTTTTTGACTCAAGAGGCAAGAGTTTTATCATTGAGCTACATCTGATTCAGACTTTTGGTGTTGACAGGAGGAATGCAGACCACAACACCATGAGTAGTCCCTGCTCTTCTTCAAATAGAACCGGGGTTCTTAATGTCCTCCTGATAAAGCAGGCAAAGCCTCAATTAATACATTCGCCAAAAGATCGCCCAAAAATACAACACACTATTCCTCTGAAGAATTTGATTAAATTCTATGCAAAATTGCATATTGGCTCATGAACACACAACTTTCTGACTCAAAGATATGCATTCAACCAAATGAGCCAAGATGACAACCAAGTCTTTGTAGCTTAAGCAACACTGCAGTACTCCGAGGCACCGTCAGCAATTAACTCGCTAACTTGGATCATTGACTGAAACATAGATGGAGCAAACAATGAGTGGGGTTGGCAGGATTTTTCTACTCATTCAGTTCCAAATAAGCCGGTAAGCTATTTCACCAACATGTAGCTGAATGAACAGTGAAAAATATTGCTCTCCATGCTGGTAACCAATCTTTTAGTGGGTTGAACTCCACCACCATCCCGTTGGGCATTTGGGAACCACATAGCCTTGTATTTTGACAAACCGTGCCTTGCTTCGACCAAAAAAAGCTTTTTCTACAGAGCCACATTCCCCATCGAGAAAAGAGACCAGCAATGCAGATTGGCTTAGTCTTTCAAACGCAGTGAAGGGTTTACACATGTCAGAAGTCCAGTTGACAACAAAAAGCGCTTAAACCTCTCATCAGCCCAGTGTTATGAAATGATCTACTTCGTACTGCAGCATTTATACTCAAAATCTTCAAAAAGAGAGCAGCAATTTGGTACTTCAAGAACAGCAGATACCGTTAATTTTTTTTGTGATTCCCTCCCAAACCACAGGAAGTACTCATTCCGTCTTTTTGAAAATGGCTGGAGTGCGAACAACACTGCACTCTGCAGACTGACTTTCAGCATCGGGGCAACGCTTGCTTACCAAGTCGAGTGGGAAATGCAGATTGCAACTGTGGTTTTTAAATAAAATATAAACAAAGCCTTTCACCACCAAAAAAAATCAGCAGTGTCAGCGACTGGGAAAGAACCACGAGCTGGCAGTGGGCGCTGCCATTGAACAAAGCTCCGTCCACCCCACCTCAAGGCCTACCTTTCCCTCAATCCTCTCAAGCCTTCAGCCTAACAACAGCCGCAATCGTGATTTCTTTCACGCAAAAAATAAAAACCCACCACGCACAAGATTTCCAGCACCAGTCCATCCCGCACGACCGTTACTGGTTCTGCTTTGCGCGGCCGAGAGCAGAGAGAGTGCGGGGCCGCCCAGCTGCCCGGGGCAGACTCGCTCCTTTGTTGCCGGGGAGACTCGCTCTGCCTCCTCCCCCGCACAGCCCCACCCCAGCCACGCGGACAGGTGAACCAGCGCGAGCACCCCCGCCGCCCCGACCTGCTGCACCCGCTCACCTGAGGACAGGGGACTGCCCGCAACTCCCTGTCGCATATCCCGGCACTTCCCCTCCGACCTCCCGCTGCGGTTTTCTCTCTCTCTCTCTCTCTCTTTCCCTTCCCTCTTGAAGTGCAAGAGAAGCGCACACAGGGCAGCAAGCAACCCGCTCACTGCAGGCAATCTCAATTAACGCTGCCTGCAGCTCTCAGCGGCGTTTTTAACATATTAACGTCTGATACAAAATTAATGTTTCACGCACAACAAATAACCTGCTTGCACAACAAAGCAGAAGTTTCCACCACCTCCAATGCAGCAGCGTATGAATGAGATCAGTGAACAGATGAAAATCCACCACATAAATAAATCTCACAACCGAGGGAAAATAAATCTGAAATTCAGCAAAACTAAATCATATTTCATCAAAATGAATCCCTTTTTCTTTTCAACAAGGTTGCTAGACGCAGGTTGTCTGCTTCTTGAATATATTGCCTAATATATTTTCAAAATATGAAGAACTATCAGCGAGAATTTTTAAACTGCCTCACCAACCAAAGTTATTAACTAACCATTGGTTATTTTTACTGCCTGTAACAAGGTTAATATCTAACGGTTTACAGAGCGTGATATCAGATCTGTCTCAAAGTGCATCACTTGCCTTATTTTGGAATAACAAAATAGGGATTAGATTTTATTCAAATTTGTCAATTTCATCAGCACTGTTGAAAATGTTTGGTGTAACATTTCATAGACTTCTTCATATACAACTTTCTACCCTTTCCTCCTGAAGATATTGACTTTTGCTGAAACAGCATTCTACAAATAGCCTTCCACTATCTTGTCCAAGTTGCAGTCATTACGGCACAGACGGAAGTCATAGAGTCCATGCCACCTGTGACGATTGGGAGATGTTAGGAAAATTGGATTGTAAATGTAATGGGCAATTTAACGGTTAAAAACCTGGGGTTAGAATGTGTTTGTTTAAAGGATTTTGATTTGCTTCCAGGAAACAGCAGGTGAAATTGACAAATTTGAATAAAATCTAATCTCTATAATTTTTAAAACATTTTTAGAGTACCCAATTCATTTTTCCAATTAAGGGGCAATTTAGCGTGGCAAATCCACCTACCCTGCACATCTTTTGGGTTGTGGGGGCAAAATCCACACAAACACGGGGAGAATGTGCAAACTCCACATGGGCAGTGACCCAGTGCTGGGATCGAACCTGGGACCTCAGCTCCGTGAGGCTGCAGTGCTACCCACTGCACCACGCTGCTGCCCTATCTAACCTCTATAATGCATGGTGGATTGACTGGCGAGGTCCCTGGGGAATAAATGTGGTTTGCAGCCTGCAGAAATTGTGCGTGGGATTCTCCATTGGCTTGAGTCCAAAATTGTGGCCAGTTGTGCGCCCACCAGAATGCCATGTTCCGGTTCTCGACAGTGGCGTCAAAGCGTTCTACTCCGCACGGACAGTACACAGCCCAGTCCATCACACAAACCTGCCTCCCATCCATTGACTCCATCTACACTTCCCGCTGCCTGGGGAAAGCAGGCAGCATAATCAAAGATCCCTCCCACCCGGCTTACTCACTCTTCCAACTTATTCCACCGGGCAGGAGATACAGCAGTCTGAGAACATGCACGAACAGACTCAAAAACAGCTCCTTCCCCACTGTTACCTGACTCCTAAACGACCCTCTTATGGACTGATCTCATTAACACTACACCCCTGTATGCTCCATCCGATGCCGGTGCTTTTGTAGTTACATTGTGTACCTTGTGTTGCCCTATTATTTATTTTCTTTTATTTCCTTTTCTTTTCATGTATTTAATGATCTGTTGAGCTGCTCGCAGAAAAATACTTTTCGTTGTACCTCACGTGACAATAAACAAATCCAAATCCAAATCATTAGCGGGCCTGGCCCAGTATTCTCCAGGGCCTCCACGATACTCAGCCTCCGCCTGCAGGAATTACTAATGGCGAGGTTCACTTGTGGTTTCAAAAATCGGGAAACAGATTGCTGATGGAGAAAGAGGGTGTATGGAAAGTGTCCCACATCGCCATAGTGTGCTGACAGTTGTGCCGCTGGCCGGGGGGGCTTCTGCTAGGGCTGGAGAGAGTAGTGCGAGTCGGCCAGGAGATGGGCCGTGGGGTTGGTGTGGACAGGCATGGAACATCATTGCCACAGACTGCAAGACAGCTTTGTGGCTGTGCACGCCGCTGATTGCCCACTGTGAACTTAGTGCCACGGATCATATGAGTGCCTCCCCAAGCCACCCTCCTGGGTATCCTCTGGCCCAGCTGACCCATCAATGGGATGGGTGCGTTCCAGCGCAACCAGTGCTAACTTGTTGGCTGGGATGAGTGTGTGTGAGAAGTGGAGTTCTAATATGCGGCTACACCTTGTCAGCCTCGCGTGAGCCAATCCCAACCCCAGCAAATCCAACCCCATTTTTCATTGGAACCAGTCATGTTCTACGTGGCATTGATGCTAGCCCATTAACAGTTCATGAATTGCTCCGGGAGTGGTGCCAATTAAACTGTCGATTCTGTCCCGGAAACAGAACTTTGATTCTGAAATGGAGAATCCCGTCCCATTTGTGTTTTTAGGGGGAGATGAGGTCATTGCTAGGTGGAGCCAAGGAATGCACTGAGGGACGTTTTAAGAAGCTGTGGAGAGAGTCAGAATTTCTGAAAAAAGGCTTTTGGAAGTGAAGTATGATCTAGTAACACTTGTGTTTTTTAGACCACAAATAAAGGAAGTTTTCTTTCCCAGTAGGATAGGGGATTAAGAGGAATAATATTTTAAAAGCAGAGAATTCTTGTCTGAAGACAAGGAAGAGGCTGAAACAACTGGGTTGAAGCAGCTACTTGAAGATATTCAGCCAGAATCTGAAGGGGTTCTAACAAGAGCCAGAATCTGTTCTCTACCGCAAGTATTACTCTATGCCCTGCTAATTATAGGCTGGATTAAGTGCTGTATGTTTCTTTTCTTATTGCTTAATGGGAAATTGTATAGTTGTGTTAAGGGGTAACTGTAAGCTAGTCTTTTTTCGGGTGTGAAGTTAAAAAGTTTAATATTGGATTATAATAACGTTTTGTTTTAAAAATAACCAAGCTCTATTTCTTTGTGCAATCACTCCTGGAGCAAATTATGGGCGACACGGTAGCATAGTGGTTAGTACTGCTGCTTCACAGCGGCAGGGTCCTGGGTTGATTTCCGCGTAGGTCACTGCCTGTGTGGAGTCTGCATGTTCTCCCTGTGTCTGCATGGGTGTCCTTCGGGTGCTCCGGTTTCCTCCCAAAAGTCCCGAGAAACGTGCTGTTAGGTGAATTGGACATTCTGAATTCTCCCTCTGTGTACCCGAACAGGCGCCACCCTGTGGCGACTAGGGAATTTTCACAGTAACGTCATTGCGGTGTTAATGTAAACCTACTTGTGACAATAATAAAGATTATTAGTATCTTTCTTCACACACAGTCTTTCAAACTAACTAAAGTATTGGGATTTCGGTCCAGTATCCTTTTTTTAATGTATTTTATTCCAAACATATTCAAAAGTACAAAAACACAAATCAGTAACATTGTCAACACCCCATAGTTCATAGTTTGTGCAATTTTTCCTCCTTTTCACCCCTCCCTCCTCCCCCTCCGCGACAAACAATTCCTCAAACATTGTCATGGAAAGTCCCACAGTGTCTCAAAGCCCTCAGCTGATTCCATCAACTCAAACTTGATATTTTCCAGCTGAAGGAGGTCATGCAGGTCCCCCATCCAGGCCACCACACCGGGGGCGTTGCCGACCTCCAATCCAACAATATCCTTCACCTGGCAATTAGAGAGGCATAGGCCATGACATTGGCCCTCCTCATCTCCATTAGCTTCAGCATTTCCAATACCACAAAGATTGCCACCATTGGGTCAGGCCCGGCCTCTACCCCCACAATAGTATCCCGAATACTACCTCCCAGAATCTCTCCAACTTCTCACAGCCCCAGAGCATGATTCTTTGGTTCCCACCCACACTTCTCCCACCACCTGGAAAAACCCACTCATCCTCGCCCGAGTCATATGCACCCTGTGCACTGTGGTGATATACATCACTGTAGATACACAGGGGTTAATGTAAATACATTACAGCTAAGTAAACACTAGAGGGAGCACCGGAGATGTCATGACATGCAGACATACAGCTAATGAACACATAGAATAGGACACGACCAATGGGCAGTCAAGACACCCAGAGGTGACACTACCACAAGGGGGCATTACACAACCCATATATAAGGACAGGGCACACATGCTCTGTCTTTTTCCGCAGGCAACACTTAAAGAGTAGGACAGGGACAGATCAGAAGCATCACACCCACCACGTGGCTTAGAGCAGACTGGTTAATTAGACTGGGTTACTATAGCAAGATTAGCAGGAGAGTCTAACTCATAGAGAACTGTGCTAATGGTTCAATAAATCACATTGAACTTACTTCAATGTCTGGAGTATCTTTTGGTCAAAGCTGCATCGAGTTGCAGCCCGTGTTATCCCCGAGCCACGCCATCTCGGTACCATGTAAATCTCAAATCTCTGCTTGAATGCACGCTAGTTGGCACTGAGCTGCTGAGGAACCGGAATCTCGATCATCTTGCCTGGGTGCTGTTGCTGGTAGTCACGGATCTTGCTGAGTTGAACTATATAGATTCAACAGGCCCTACTGGTACCATGTTGTGTTATGTACTCTGGGATAACACAGGCTGCAACTCGTTGCAGCTTTGACCAAAAGATACTCCAGACGTTTAACCTTCGCAACCCACGCCGGCCGACCTACGCGACCCACCATTTTCTCTTACCCTGCCACATTTTCTTTACATGTTCGCAGCCATTTTGAAGGCCGCTTGCAGCCAGCGTTATTAACAGCCAGCTGCTGCGGCTGTTACGCGCAGATTTGCACAATCGGGAGCGCCGCAACGGACTGCTCCGCGACCCTCCCGACAGCTGCCCGCGACCCACCTGCGGGTCGCACCCCCGAGTCTGACAATGCCTGCTCCAGTTGACCCCCTAGTTACCTGAGTAGTTCGTACTCTGTAGGAGGGGAATCAGATGCAATACAAGTTTTGTCCCCATAGGGGGTCATGACATCCCTGTCTCCCCCTCCACACATCCGGAGAAATGCCCATGTCCTCAGGTGGAGGGTCCCCTCACCGCTTGGGTTGTGGACGGAGATCCAGGGATGGTAAAGCCGGCCTGAGAGGAGTGTAGAGCATCGGTGTCTGCCATTTCCCCAAAGATTGCCATAGCTGCATGGCTCAGACAGCAAATCTGTTGGTACAATTGGTGCTGGCATATTGTCACTGGGATGTCCAATATCCATACCAGAATCTGCAGCGCTGTCTACGACTTGTATGTTATATGTTTGCTGTATCCATTGTAACCAGAAGAAGTCACTGTGCCTTCTGGGCCTCTCTGTGCCAGGTGTATACTGTTTAACGTTTTTGTACCTTTTTGTACTTTTTGCAGTTTATATTTGGTTAAGATTGTGTTTGCGCTGGTCCTGGCGTAATTGAGAATGTAATGTATTTGCTGTGTTTTCTTCTTTTTCATGGTTGTGAGTTTGGGACACTGAGGGTGGGGAGAGGAGGGGAGGTGGGGAGCAGGTGAGAGAGGGGGGATGGGTGAGTAGCAAAGGGTAGATGGGGCCCTTTCTTTGGACCTCCAGGTGGGTGTTGCCGTGCCAGCAGGCAATGCTAATGAATGGAAACGGAGTGGGGGTGGGGGCTGCGGTGGTTAATGGAGGGTGGGGGGGGAGGATTAAAAGAGGGAAAATGAACAAAATGTATGGATTATGTTTCAATGGTGCTATGTGGGTTTTATTTGAGTGTGTTTGGAATGGAATATACTTTTTAAAAAGCTAAAGGGCTGCTAACTATGTTGTATAAAAGTTCCACCAGTCAGGAAACTGCCCGACACCGTGAGGCATAACTGGGCCTCATGTCAAGAGTTGTTCTTATAAATAAACATCTTCTTTTGTTTACTCGTCAGATTCCCCTCGCCTTATTAAAATGGCGACGAGGGTTAAAATGGAACTGTAGATGTGCAACTCTGCTGACTGAGCCATCCTGCTGACTGAGCCACAACTCTGTGACTTTGCTTCTCCTTTGGACCAAAGCGCAATGTTAAGTACTTCTCTATGCCTTTGTTTGGTCGATTGGATGCTTTTGACCCTGCTATTGAATCCTGGACTCAGTACGTGTAACGCCCGCGTTACTTTTACAGAGCAAACAACATTATCAAAAACGAGCGCCAGACAGTGATTTGATTGACGGCCAACAGGGAGCTCACTTTTGGAGTCATTAGGGGCCTTACGTTTCCAGCAGCACCAGATACGCTAGCATTCAACCAGCTTATCACATTGATGGGACACCACTTAAATCCGACTCCTCCCATCATAGTGCAAAGATACAGGTTCAATACAGCGGAAAGGTCATTAGGGGAGTCTGTTATGTTTAATATGGAAAAGGCCTTGAGAAAATATGTTACTATCAATATCTGAGGTATCAATACTTCCGAGGTTCCCATCTGCTTCAAGAAGACAACTATCAACCCAGTGCCAAAGAAGAACCAGGCAACGTGCCTCAATGACCACCGTCTGGTGGCCTTGACATCTATCATTTTGAAGCGCTTTGACAGATTGGTCATGAGGCACATCAACTCCATACTCCCAGAATGCTTGATCCACTGCAACTCTCAAACCGCCACAACCGGTCAATAGGAGACACTATCTCCTTACACTCATCCCTGGAGCATCTCGACAAGAAGGACTCCTACATCAGGCTCCTATTCATTGACTACAGATCTGCCTTCAACACCATAATTCCAGCTAAGCTCATATATAGTCATCAATAGCGGGGCCCTGCAAGGCTGCGTCCTTAGCCCCCTACAAAACTCGCTACACACACACACAAACGATTGAGTGGAACAATTTGGCTCCAACTCCATCTACAAGTTTGCTGATGACACAATCATAGTGGGTTGCACGGTAGCACAGAGGTTAGCACTGTTGCTCACAGCACCAGGGACTCGGGTTTAATTCCCGGCTTATATCGGGTGGCCCCTATCTGGCTGCATCACAGCCTGGTATGGCAACTGCTCGGCCCGAGACTATAAGTAACTACAGAGAGTCCTAAATACAGCCCAGTCCATCATGCAAACCTGCCTCCCAACCATTGACTCTGTTTACACCTCCCACTGCCTTGGGAAAGCGGGCAGCTAATCAAAGACCCCTCCCACCCGGGTTATTCTTTCTTGTATATCCTGCCCGATGGAAGAGGTTGGAAAAGTCTGAGAACATGCACTAACAGATTCAGAAACAGCTTCTCCCCTCCTGTTACCAGACTCCTGAATGACCCTCATATGGATTGAACTGATCTCTTCACACATCTTCTCTACTGAGTAGATTCCACTCCATATTCTTCACCTGTTGCCTGTGTCTATGTATTTACATTGTGTATTTATGTTGTCCTATTGTTTTTTATGAATGGAACGATCTGTCTGGACTGAACGCAGAACAATACTTTTCACTGTACCTCGGTATGTGTGACAATAAATAAAATCCAAATCCAAGTATTCATAAAGGGTTGTAGAGTACACCGACTGGGACCACCCGATAGCTTTTGCCTCCAGGATGTTGATGACTGAAGAGCATAACTATGCGCACGTAGAGAAAGAGGGTCTGGCAGTTGTGTTTTGAGTCAAGCGTTTTTATCAGTATGTTTATGGCCATCATTCTTTCAGAATTAATGAACACAAGCCATTGCTTGGCCTGTTTCACAAAGATAAGACAGTTCCACCAATTGCATCCCCTCAAATCCAGATGTGGGCTCTGCTTTTAGCTGTGTACCAGTATTCTTTCGAGCATCGCTGGGAAGTGCTGATAGTGAAAGCGGACCCGTTGAGTCGTCTTCCTCTGCTGATAGTTTCGATGGATGTGCCCACGGCCGACGAGATTTTCCGAAATTTCATGGACACTGCCCGTGATGGCTGCCTGTATCTGCGAATGGACACTGACTGAGCTGGTGCTGGCTAATGTGCACTGATTGGTATTGTACGGTGGACCACGACGACAACTTCCAGTAGAACTGAAGCTCTTTTCCACCAATATGCAAGAGCTGATATCGAGGACAGTATCCTCCTGAGGGGCATGAGGGTGGTTGACCCTGCAAAAGGGCAAGCTTTGGTTCTGAAGGACATTCACGCATTCTATTCGGGTGTCTCTAATATGAAAATGCTGGCCAGGAGTTATGTCTGGTGGCCGGGACTTGACGAGAACCTTGAGGTGATGGCTTAGTACTGCCCCGTTTGACAGGAACACCAAAAGCTTCCAGCAGCGGTGCCTTTGCACCCGTGGAAGTAGCCAGCACATCCCTGGGCTCGCGTTCACGTGGTTTTGCAGGCTCATTTTTAGAATCCATGTTTCTCATCTTGGTAGATGCGCACTCCAAGTGGCTGGAGGTCCACAAAATGGCATCCATCACCTCCCACCCAAACATCGAGCGGTTGCGCACCTCTTTTTCGGCCTATGGTATACCGGATGTGTTCGTTACAGACAACTGGGCCACTTTTAAAAGTGTGAAGTTTGTTGCATTCGTGAAAGCGAATGGCATTCACCATGTCAGCACCGCTCCTTATCATCAGGCGTCAAATGGACTGGCGTAATGCACTGTGCAGACGATGAAACAGGGCCTGAAGACCATAGGCTCTGCAGACCAGTGGTTAGCACTGTTGCTTCACAGCGCCAGGTTCGATTCCCAGCTTGGGTCACTGTCTGTGCAGAGTCTGCATGTTCTCTCTGTGTCTGCGTGGGTTTCCTCCGGGTGCCCCAGTTTTCTCCCACAAGTCCCGAAAGACGTGCTGTTAGGTGAATTGGACATTCTGAATTCTCCCTCCGTGTACCCGAACAGGTGCCGGAATGTGTCGACTAGGGGATTTTCATAGTAACGTCACTGCAGTGCTAATGTAAGCCTACTCGTGACAATAAAGATTATTATTATAGCTTCAATGATTTCCTGTTCTCATTTAGAACTACACCTCAAGCTGTTGACTGTGGTGGCCCAGCTGAAATGTTAATGGGTCCGAACTCGATTGAGTTTGTTGCTCCCCGACATTGGCACAAATGTGCGCCGTATGTAAGATTTACAATAGCATTGCCTGACCAGGCGTCGTCATCTTTGATGTTTCGCACCTGACGAAGCGTGTCTTCGAATCCTCACTGGCTCCAGGAGTTTGTCATTTGTCAAACCAGTCCCGTATCATACCAGGTCAGCAAATCAAGCATCACCTGGAGCACCTCTGTGCCAGGAGGTTCACTACTTTGGAGGTTCCTTGGGGGACATCGACCCCAGTCACACCGGTTACTCTGATGCTGTGCCTCCGTCTACCTTGTCTTCTTTTCCTCGTGCTACGGAGATACCTGTTGTCTTGTCTGATTCTGATATGGCGACACAAACCTCTGGGGTCTTTCACTCGGGCGTTGTAGTTCAGCTGCAATATTGTAGGCCTCATCAAAAAGAAAAAGGAGGCATTTGTCAGGGCTAAAAGGCTGGGAACAGACAAAGCCTGTGTGGAATATAAGGAAAGTAGGAAGGAACTTAAGCAAGGAGTCAGGAGGGCTAGAAGGGGTCACGAAAAGACATTGGCAAATAGGGTTAAGGAAAATCCCAAGGCTTTTTACACGTACATAAAAAGCAAGAGGGTAGCCAGGGAAAGGGTTGGCCCACTGAAGGATAGGCAAGGGAATCTATGTGTGGAGCCAGAGGAAATGGGTGAGGTACGAAATGAATACTTTGCATCAGTATTGACCAAAGAGAAGGAATTGGTGGATGTTGAGTCTGGAGAAGGGTGTGTAGATAGCCTGGGTCACATTGAGATCCAAAAAGACAAGGTGTTGGGCGTCTTAAAAAATATTAAGGTAGATAAGTCCCCAGGGCCTGATGGGGTCTACCCCAGAATACTGAAGGAGGCTGCAGAGGAAATTGCTGAGGCCTTGACAGAAATCTTTGGATCCTCACTGTCTTCAGGTGATGTCCTGGAGGACTGGAGAATAGGAAATGTTGTTCCACTATTTAAGAAGGGTAGCAAGGATAATCCAGAGAACTACAGGCCGGTGAGCCTTACTTCAGTGGTAGGGAAATTACTGGAGAGAATTCTTCGAGACAGGATCTACTCCCATTTGGAAGCAAATGGACGTATTAGTGAGAGGCAGCATGGTTTTGTGAAGGGGAGGTCGTGTCTCACTAACTTAGAGTTTTTCGAGGAGGTCACAAAGATGATTGATGCAGGTAGGGCAGTGGATGTTGTCTATATGGACTTCAGTAAGGCCTTTGACAAGGTCCCTCATGGTAGACTAGTACAAAAGGTGAAGTCACATGGGATCAAGGTGGCAAGGTGGATACAGAACTGGCTAGGTCATAGAAGGCAGAGAGTAGCAATGGAAGGATGCTTTTCTAATTGGAGGGCTGTGACCAGTGGTGTTCCACAGGGATCAGTGCTGGGACCTTTGCTGTTTGTAGTATATATAAATGATTTGGAGGAAAATGTAACTGGTCTGATTAGTAAGTTTGCAGATGACACAAAGGTTGGTGGAATTGCGGATAGCGATGAGGACTGTCAGAGGATACAGCAGGATTTAGATTGTTTGGAGATTTGGGCAGAGAGATGGCAGGTGGAGTTTAATCCGGACAAATGTGAGGTAATGCATTTTGGAAGGTCTAATGCAGGTAGGGAATATACAGTGAATGGTAGAACCCTCAAGAGTATTGAAAGTCAGAGAGATCTAGGAGTACAGGTCCACAGGTCACTGAAACGGGCAACACAGGTGGAGAAGGTAGTCAAGAAGGTATACAGCATGCTTGCCTTAATTGGCCGCGGCATAGAGTATAAGAATTGGCAAGTCATGTTGCAGCTGTATAGAACCTTAGTTAGGCCACACTTGGAGTATAGTCTTCAATTCTGGTCGCCACACTACCAGAAGGATGTGGAGGCTTTAGAGAGGGTGCAGAAGAGATTTACCAGAATGTTGCCTGGTATGGAGGGCATTAGCTATGAGGAGCGGTTGAATAAACTCGGTTTGTTCTCACTGGAACGAAGGAGGTTGAGGTGCGACCTGATAGAGGTCTACAAAATTATGAGGGGCATAGACAGAGTGGATAGTCAGAAGCTTTTCCCCAGGGTAGAGGGGTCAATTACTAGGGGGCATAGGTTTAAGGTGAGAGGGGCAAGGTTTAGAGTAGATGTACGAGGCAAGTATTTTACACAGAGGGTAGTGGGTGCCTGGAACTCGCTACCGGAGGAGGTGGTGGAAGCAGGGACGATAGTGACATTGATAAGTACATGAATAGGATGGGAATAGAGGGATACGGACCCAGGAAGTGTAGAAGATTGTAGTTTAGTCGGGCAGCATGGTCGGCACGGGCTTGGAGGGCCGAAGGGCCTGTTCCTGTGCTGTACATTTCTTTGTTCTTTGCCTTTGGTTGGCTTTCCACCCAGATGATCCAGCCGCAAGCGTCGTTCTCCAGTTAGGTATACGCTGGTGGACCTGGTCCCATACCTGGCAGCAATGTGCTAAAGCCAAAGCATCTCATCATCTGCTGCCCACTGGCACTGCCCCGGTTTCTTCTCCTCCTTCCTCGTCATCGCTGTTTTTGACTTCTTCTTCTACTCTTTGTCTTCATCGTCCTCATTGTTTCACTTGGGGGTCTTCGGACTTTGGGGAGGTTGTAATAACCTGCACAGGAGACACAGGGTGGGATTGATTGTTTTCGCTGTGTGGCTCAAGGAGCTCCCCCGCTAACTATGTGGCTGCAATAGAGAGGACAGGTGAGGTATAACCGGGCCTCATGTAAATAGTTGTTCTTATCAATAAACATCTTAGAATCGTAGCATCATAGAATTTACAGTGCAGAAGGAGGCCATTTGGCCCATCGAGTCTGCACGGCCCTTAGAAAGGGCACTCTACTTAAGCCCATGCCTCCAGCCTATCCTCATAACCCAGTAACCCCACCTAACCTTTTTGTGCACTAAGGGGCAACTTAGCATAGCCAATCCACCTAACCTGGACACCTTTGGACTGTGGGAAGAAACCGCAGCACCCAGAGGAAACGCACGCAGACATGGGGAGAAAGTGCAAACTCCACAGAGACAGTGACCCAAGTCCGGAATTGAACCTGGGATTTTATTTACTTGTTGGGCTCCCGTCACTTTTATTAAAGTGAGTATTTTTCAATATGTGAACCCAGGTGATGAAAGTCAGCAGGCTATTTTACCATGGAAGGCATCATATGCATACCCAAACTTGTCCTTATCCAATGTACACAGTGATGACGATTTGGGCTCCAGAGCCAGTCACACCTCTAGCCTGCCTATTTCAGTACATTTACAATATTGGCATCGACCCGACCAAGTGCAAAATTGTCCAGGAATATCCTGTCCACTAAGATCAGGACAAATCCAGTTGGCCATCTACCGCTGACAACTTACCCTCAATCATCAGCAAAGTATCCTATCAAATGGCACTTACTGAATCTGCTAACCAAATCTCTATTCTACAAAAGGTATCAAAACTCATGGCTTGGACTTAAATATAACCCATGAAGAGGTGATCAGGCTCCCTCTTGGTGTATTCTGATGTCCTCACTGGGTCTTGGACCCAGCCCACGGCTTTTTATGATGGTTATTCCTACAGGTTATCGCTTCAGAAGTCCCTTTGTCTCTCCTTTTTATACAAATCTTGCTCATGCTTCTAGTCACGTACTCACAGGCCAGCACTAATCAATCAATGTGATGGACCATCAATTCATACGAGTCGAGTTGTCGAAGAGAACAGTGGTTTTAATAAGCTAAGAAGTATGCCAGCCTGCTGCTGCTCCCACACTGAGAGCTTGCCACAGGAAGTAGCAGAACGGCCCCCCGGAGTTGGCGGGCAGCCGTGCGGCGCAGGCATGGAACACGCCTGGGTCGGGTGATGGCCACGCCTCCGATGTCCACGAGGATGCCGCGTGGTCAGGCATGAAGGCATCCAAACTCTGGAATGCTACCACTAACGTGGTAGATAGCTGTACCGTGTCCTTGAGGTCGAGGGCACCCCTTTCGAGCAGTCGTTGCCAGATATAACTGGACCAGACTCCGGCCACATTGGTGTCCCGGATCATGAGTTCCGTGTGTTGCACTGCCATAACTGCCTGGCAGTTACAATTCCTGGCGAGTACCCTCTGATCACGCAGGAATTCTGCCAGCGATTCTGCCAGCTGACGCAGCGTGGTAAGAAGATGTCGAGCGAACACCTCATTCACCGGCCTCACGAACTGTCCTTTCAACAGTGCAACCGCCTCTTCGTACGAGACCGCGTCTCTGATTAATAGGAACATTTTGTGGCTCACCCGAGCGTTGAGGAGACGCAGCTTGTGCGCCCAGGAGACGTTGTCAGTCAAGGAGTCGAGGTAGGCCTCGAAACAACTTTGCCAATGCTCAAAGATTGCAGTGGCTTCAGCTGCCTGCGGGTTGAGTTCAAGTCGGTCAGGCTTAAGAGCGGCGTCCATTGTGATATCTTAGTTGGGCACGATTCAGATCGCAATCTACCCACTCTTGGAAATTGTTTTGGAGGGGAATTAGTTTTGCTCCGACACTGAGAGGAGCAGGGCCTAAACACACCAGCAAGCCCGGTTCCACAGAGATCGGGGTGTCTTTTGTTGTATCTGTAAAATCTCAGATACTTCAACCAGCATTTAATCAAAAGTTTTACCCAGATATCTTTATTGACGAGGCAAGCAAAGGACAGCGCTAGTATAAATCAAATCGAGTTTAATCAGTACAATATTTTAACCCTCATATTAACCCAATAGCAATCATATAAAGATTTGTGATATTACCCGTGCTGATGAACTAGGTTGAGCCGCGGTCCAATTTCTTATGTCCTCGGGGACGCATCTCAAAGGTACGTCTCACTGGCTGCTTCCTTTCTTCCTTCTCTGGTCAGTCTTCAGAATGGTCAAGGTCACCTCCATGCAGAGTCTTCGCTGAGGTGTGTCTTGTGTGTCTACCTTTATTCCCCTCCCTTCATGCCTTTCCAGATATCTCTCTGGCTTTCGGCCAATGAGGCCTCGGGAGAGGGTCCCAGCACCAATGGATGATGATGACCGTTTGATGGGCCAGCAGGGCCCACCCCGAGGTGTCCATCTCCGGTGGTGTTGCTCGCACGTAGCCTGTAACAGTGGGAATTATGGGCGCCCGAAAGTCTGGTTCCATCCAGGCAACCCAAAACAAATCGGTGCATATCAATAGAACTGATTATCTCAAGATGTGCGATTGACAAGGCAGGTCCAGACATATCCTGGCAGTTTGTCTGTTTGCATTGTATTTGACTTTGGTCAACTCCGAATTCCCATCAGCCTCCTTGAGGTTGACTGCAGTTTAAAGTGTCCAAATCCTAATTTAACATGTCCAATTTTATTGGGCCTAAACTCCTGGCCAGTTACCATACTTTTTTAAAGAGCGCCCTGATCTCAAAGTGACAGTAAAGGCTCTCTGCACCAATGTCCCGCACATTCCTGCCGGCCACAGCTGCACCGGCCAGTGGGGGGGAGAACCCTTAGGAGCCAGGAGAACCGGCTTGAAATAGGTACAGCATATTTAAATACTTATTAAAATATGCTGGTCTGGTTCACACCTAGTGAGGGAGGGAACTAGATTTTGTCACCTGCAGCGGCCGGGATCATCACGCTCTGTTCAGTGCCTAGCAAAGGGGCGGGATTCTCCACCCCCACGCCGAAGTGGCCGCGCCGTCGTGAACGCCGTCGAGGTTCACGACGGCGCGGAACGGCCCTGATCCCGACCGATTCAGGCCCTGACAATGGGCCAGTATCGGGGCCGCGTCATCTACCCACGCCTGGCCTTGTCGCCCGCGTAAAAGCGGCGCCGCATAGATGACGCGGCCGGCGCCACATAACGGACGTCATCTGCGCATGCGCGGGTTGGCCGGCGCCAACCCGCGCATGCGTGTTTGCCGTCCTGTCCAAATCCGCCCCGCAAGAAGATGGGGGACGGATCTTGCGGGGCCGCGGAAGGAAGGAGGTCCTCCTTCAGAGAGGACGGCCCGACGATCGGTGGGCACCGATCGCGGGCCACCCCACATTCAAGGTGAAGCCCGGTGCAGGATCCCCCCTCGCCCCCCCACAGGCCGCCCCCCCAGCATTCACGCACTGCCCACGACTGTAGTGACCGGTGTGGACGGCGCTGGGGGGAACCTGCCGTTTTGGCCTGGCCACTCGGCCCATCCGGGCCTCAGAATAGCAGGGGTGCCGGAGAATCGCCATTTTGGGTATCTCCGGCGATTCTCCGGCCTGCGGCCCGCGAAACTCGACCGGCCCGATCCCGTCGCTTGGGAGAATCGCAGGAGGGCGTCGGACCGGCGTCCCCGGAAATTTCGGCGGCCCAGGCGATTCTCCCAACCGGCATGGGAGTGGAGAATCGCGCCCAGTTTAGGGGCTCTCCCGCTATTCTCCTGGCATAGCTGGATATGCACCGGTCACAACGTGGCCAGAGAATCTCCCCGTAATCTCACATTTTAATATAATGTGAATGTCAACTATTTTTTCATAATATCGACAGTACACATTTTGACATATTGATAGATCACATTTCCACGTTAAACAGCCTATAACAAAGAAATGAGAATGTGAAGTAGAATATGATGAAAATATTACATTACATTCAGATATTTAAACACTAAATAATTGAAAACTTAAACTATAAGAAATAAATGCGAGTAATAGCAGCCCACGGGCAATTTTCTAGAGCAGAAAAAGAAAAGAACAAGTAATAAAGTGCACAAAGGAAACCACTAACTGCAAAGGAGCAACTAAAGACCTTAAGACCATAAGCATCATAAAGAATGAATTGGGGGAATTCTCTGGCCTCCCCGTGGCGTTTTCCTCACGGCGGGGAATTGGCTGTCTGCAGCTGGCTGGATTCTTTGTTCCCACCACTGTCAATGGGATTTACCATTGATCCCACCACACGCCACCAGGAAACCCCAGGCGCGGGTGTACCGTCTGCAGGACCAGAGGATCCCACTGGCGTGCATAATCGGAGGATTCCGGCCAATGTCTTTAAGTCCTGTGGGTGATGCCATGACCTAATATCCCTAGATATTAATGATAACAATCAGAAGCGAGAAATACTGAATGGAATGTTCCAAAAAAATGACTAAGTGTAATTTTGGGCAGGAAAACCAATGCAAATCACGGCTGCTGTTCCGGCACGATTCCCATCACAATCTTCCCACACGCAAGTCATTTTTCTGGAACCAGGGTTCAAACACGTCAAAAAAAGTGATGTGTGGAACCCAAAAATACCTGCAACCCGCGCTTCACAGAGATCGAGTGCCCTTTAAAGAATGAGCGTGCAGGCCCCGCCCACAACAGCACAGGCATTTGGATTTCAATGCCTCACCCCCACCACCATTCTCATGGGCAACAACCCCCTCTTCCCACCCCCTCACCCTCCAAGGATTGCTGGCAATAGGGCCCCTCCTAAAGGGTCTCCCTTCAGGCCCTGCCCCTTCTCACCGGTAAAGACCCCCTACACGTTTAGCCAGTATCAAGTTCCCCCCAAATCGGCAACCAGCAGTTGCACCCCCCACCTCCTCAAAGGTATGCGACATTTTACTATGGGGTTGCCAAATTCCTCCCCGCCCCACTATGGCCTTGTCCTCTTCATGACCTTGCCTCCTTACAGGTCCCGCCCCCTGATAGTTCCAACCATTGGCCAAGAGAATCTGGCTTGCAATTGACCGAGCAACATTGAAAGGTTTTGCCGTGGTATTGCACTCTTGAGTTGGGTGGCGATATTTGAATATAACCTTATTAGACATTGTAAGCACATACCATGCAATGTGATTATTTACTATCAAGTTACATTTGCACGTGAGTATTTCAGCAACACCTGCTCAGGAGTCATGTTCTATGCACCCAATCCTTGATTGCAAATCTTCAGGCAGTAAGTTACTATGGAAACTAATAATACACTCTACCACAAAATGCCACACAGAAAATGGGAATTGCAATCCCTTTGCAAAGCCTTAGGGAGCTACATCAGGTCTATAGCCCTAGGAGTCGGTGACTGTTCAGCAGTTTCATGCATTTTTGTTTCTTCACTAGGATTAAGATTCTACTGAGGCGCCAGCTGATGGTAAAAGATTTAACTTCTGAAGTAATTTAATAATATCTGTTATTTCTTCAGACCATCTAATACCAGGCTAAACAACTTTGCATATCTAATTAGTAATTACAGCATATAAAGACAGATTTTCTTGCCTTGCTGCTAGAGCAGCACATCTGAAATTCTTGGCCGGAATTCTCCGAAATCCCGGCCAAGTGTTGACGCCGGCATCAAAACCGGCGCAAGCGACGCTGGAGTGTTGTGCGCTGCTCCGGCGCCGAAAACCGGCCCACTACGGCTGGCACCATGCGTGCCACGGCCAGGCGTGGGTTTGCGCATGCGTGCCATGGCCGTCTCCGCGGGCAAAATGGCGGAGCCCTATAGGGGCCCGGCGCAGAGGAACATCTGGAATTAGCGTGTCCGCCGATCGGTTGCCCCCGATTGCAGGCCTGGCCACCATGGAGGACCACCCCCGTAGTTGGCCCCCCCGCCCCCCCACTAGGATGACCCCTGGCAGCCAGAAAGCCAAGGTCCCGCCGGGTAGGACCATACGCAAACAACGCTGGCGGGACTTGGCGGAACTCGGCAGGCGCTCGGCACAGTCAAGCATGCAGAATCAGCGCGGGGGCCGCTTTCAACAGCCCCCAACCGGCGCCGCGGCGACCGCGACGGCGCGATTGGCACTGATTCTCCGGTCGGCGGCCCAGCACCTGAGCGGCGTGGCGGGAGTCGCGCCCCCCCGCCCGGTGATTCTCCGACCTGGCGCGGGCTTGTAGAATCCCGGCCCTTGTCTAGCTCCAGAATTACTGGGATTTCAAACCCCAGCCATTTGCACAGCTCAGAGAAAATCTGGGTGCATCCCTCTCCTTTGTTACGTGACAGGCAGTACAAAGGATGAAAGAGAAATACATAGACATAGGCCTTAGTCCAGTGGCTGTCATTTGCCCATGGTGATTGAAAACTTCAAGGGATTCTGCGGAGAGGACACAGAACACATGTTTTCTGAGCATTACTTATTAGATGACTTGGGTGAGAAGGGTTAAAATTCAGAATGCTGACTCCAGTGAAATAAAACACAAATGAACTAGATTACATTTTTTGAACCTGCATTATCTGAATCTCAAAAACATCCATACATGCCATTGCCTGTTCAATTAAAATTGAATTAGCAAATGATTTGGTGTCCTTGGGAAAGAAATGTGGGAGGAACTTACTTACCTGAGCACGTAGGACGATGGATAAGAAGATGATTAAAGTTAGCTTCAATCCATATCAATGGGACCATTGTCTTGTGCAGACTTTAGCTCAGAAGTGTAATGCTCACACTACTGCCATGGACTGTTGCATTCTTGGGTTTGGTGACTAGCATTGCCAGAGGCTCTCAGAGTGGCACGTCATTATTGGTATGTTGGTATGTTGCCTCCCAGGTGCAAGGGTATGTGATGTCTCGGATCGTCTTTTCCGGGTCCTTAGGGGGAGGGGGAGCAGCCCCAAGTCGTGGTCCACATTGGCACTAACGACATAGGTAGGAAAGGGGACAAGGATGTCAGGCAGGCTTTCAGGGAGCTAGGATGGAAGCTCAGAACTAGAACAAACAGAGTTGTTATCTCTGGGTTGTTGCCCGTGCCACGTGATAGTGAGATGAGGAATAGGGAGAGATAGCAATTAAACACGTGGCTACAGGGATGGTGCAGGTGGGAGGGATTCAGATTTCTGCATAACTGGGGCTCTTTCTGGGGAAGGTGGGACCTCTACAGACAGGATGGTCTACATCTGAACCAGAGGGGCACAAATATCCTGGGGGGGAGATTTGTTAGTGCTCTTTGGGGGGGTTTAAACTAATGCAGCAGGGGCATGGGAACCTGGATTGTAGTTTTAGGGTAAGGGAGAATGAGAGTATAGAGGTCAGGAGCACAGATTTGACGTCACAGGAGGGGGCCAGTGTTCAGGTAGGTGGTTTGAAGTGTGTCTACTTCAATGCCAGGAGTATACGAAACAAGGTAGGGGAACTGGCAGCATGGGTTGGTACCTGGGACTTCGATGTTGTGGCCATTTCGGAGACATGGATAGAGCAGGGACAGGAATGGATGTTGCAGGTTCCGGGGTTTAGGTGTTTTAGTAAGCTCAGAGAAGGAGGCAAAAGAGGGGGAGGTGTGGCGCTGCTAGTCAAGAGCAGTATTACGGTGGCGGAGAGGATGCTAGATGGGGACTCTTCTTCCGAGGTAGTATGGGCTGAAGTTAGAAACAGGAAAGGAGAGGTCACCCTGTTGGGAGTTTTTTATAGGCCTCCTAATAGTTCTAGGGATGTAGAGGAAAGGATGGCGAAGATGATTCTGGATAAGAGCGAAAGTAACAGGGTAGTTATTATGGGAGACTTTAACTTTCCAAATATTGACTGGAAAAGATATAGTTCGAGTACAATAGATGGGTCGTTTTTTGTACAGTGTGTGCAGGAGGGTTTCCTGAAACAATATGTTGACAGGCCAACAAGAGGCAAGGCCACGTTGGATTTGGTTTTGGGTAATGAACCAGGCCAGGTGTTGGATTTGGAGGTAGGAGAGCACTTTGGGGACAGTGACCACAATTCGGTGACGTTTACGTTAATGATGGAAAGGGATAAGTATACACCGCAGGGCAAGAGTTATAGCTGGGGGAAGGGAAATTATGATGCCATTAGACGTGACTTGGGGGGGATAAGGTGAAGAAGTAGGCTGCAAGTGTTGGGCACACTGGATAAGTGGGGCTTGTTCAAGGATCAGCTACTGCGTGTTCTTGATAAGTATGTACCGGTCAGGCAGGGAGGAAGGCGTCAAGCGAGGGAACCGTGGTTTACCAAGGAAGTGGAATCTCTTGTTAAGAGGAAGAAGGAGGTCTATGTGAAGATGAGGTGTGAAGTTTCAGTTGGGGCGATGGATAGTTACAAGGTAGCGAGGAACGATCTAAAGAGAGACCTAAGACGAGCAAGGAGGGGACATGAGAAGTATTTGGCAGGAAGGATCAAGGAAAACCCAAAAGCTTTCTATAGGTATGTCAGGAATAAGCGAATGACTAGGGAAAGAGTAGGACCAGTCAAGGACAGGGATGGGAAATTGTGTGTGGAGTCTGAAGAGATAGGCGAGATACTAAATGAATATTTTTCGTCAGTATTCACTCAGGAAAAAGATAATGTTGTGGAGGAGAATGCTGAGCCCCAGGCTAATAGAATAGATGGCATTGAGGTACGTAGGGAAGAGGTGTTGGCAATTCTGGACAGGCTGAAAATAGATAAGTCCCCGGGACCTGATGGGATTTATCCTAGGATTCTCTGGGAGGCCAGGGAAGAGATTGCTGGACCTTTGGCTTTGATTTTTATGTCATCATTGGCTACAGGAATAGTGCCAGAGGACTGGAGGACAGCAAATGTGGTCCCTTTGTTCAAAAAGGGGAGCAGAGACAACCCCGGCAACTATAGACCGGTGAGCCTCACGTCTGTAGTGGGTAAAGTCTTGGAGGGGATTATAAGAGACAAGATTTATAATCATCTAGATAGGAATAATATGATCAGGGCTAGTCAGCATGGCTTTGTGAAGGGTAGGTCATGCCTCACAAACCTTATTGAGTTCTTTGAGAAGGTGACTGAACAGGTAGATGAGGGTAGAGCAGTTGATGTGGTGTATATGGATTTCAGCAAAGCGTTTGATAAGGTTCCCCATGGTAGGCTATTGCAGAAAATACGGAGGCTGGGGATTGAGGGTGATTTAGAGATGTGGATCAGAAATTGGCTAGCTGAAAGAAGACAGAGGGTGGTGGTTGATGGGAAATGTTCAGAATGGAGTACAGTCACAAGTGGAGTACCACAAGGATCTTTTCTGGGGCCGTTGCTGTTTGTCATTTTTATCAATGACCTAAAGGAAGGCGCAGAAGGGTGGGTGAGTAAATTTGCAGACGATACTAAAGTCGGTGGTGTTGTCGATAGTGTGGAAGGATGTAGCAGGTTACAGAGGGATATAGATAAGCTGCAGAGCTGGGCTGAGAGGTGGCAAATGGAGTTTAATGTAGAGAAGTGTGAGGTGATTCACTTTGGAAGGAATAACAGGAATGCGGAATATTTGGCTAATGGTAAAGTTCTTGAAAGTGTGGATGAGCAGAGGGATCTAGGTGTCCATGTACATAGATCCCTGAAAGTTGCCACCCAGGTTGATAGGGTTGTGAAGAAGGCCTATGGAGTGTTGGCCTTTATTGGTAGAGGGATTGAGTTCCGGAGTCGGGAGGTCATGTTGCAGCTGTACAGAACTCTGGTACGGCCGCATTTGGAGTATTGCGTACAGTTCTGGTCACCGCATTATAGGAAGGACGTGGAGGCTTTGGAGCGGGTGCAGAGGAGATTTACCAGGATGTTGCCTGGTATGGAGGGTAAATCTTATGAGGAAAGGCTGATGGACTTGAGGTTGTTTTCGTTGGAGAGAAGAAGGTTAAGAGGAGACTTAATAGAGGCATACAAAATGATCAGGGGGTTGGATAGGGTGGACAGTGAGAGCCTTCTCCCACGGATGGAAATGGCTGGCACAAGGGGACATAACTTTAAACTGAGGGGTAATAGATATAGGACAGAGGTCAGAGGTAGGTTCTTTACGCAAAGAGTAGTGAGGCCGTGGAATGCCCTACCTGCTACAGTAGTGAACTCGCCAACATTGAGGGCATTTAAAAGTTTATTGGATAAACATATGGATGATAATGGCACAGTGTAGGTTAGATGGCTTTTGTTTCGGTGCAACATCGTGGGCCGAAGGGCCTGTACTGCGCTGTATTGTTCTATGTTCTATGTTCTATTGCACTCTGGTGTCACAAAAAGCCTGAGGCGCATTCGTGGGATGACAAAAACTGTACTGGACTCTGTGACTGCACACATGGGGAAATCTCCCGTGGGGAGTCCTTGGGCAGCTCTATAAACAGAAGAATCTATGAAGGATTCAGAAATTTCAACTGTGTTTCTTTCAGGTCTTTAAATAGTTATTTTTTGTTTTGGATAAATGACGGAAATATGGGACTGGGTTGTGGGGATAGTTTTATAAAAATTGTATAAACATGATTATTTTTTTTGTGTTTTGTAAAATTGAAAATTTTCTGAATAAATTTGTTTTTTAAAGTAATTATTTCCGACTGCTTTCGTTTCTCCTGAGCCAACTTTCTATTAGTCATGTTATTTTTATTTTTACTTTTGGTCCCATTTCCTTTATTGCACTTACTGAATTGTAGAACAGGGCTCTCTGAGATAATGGGCACAATTTAATGGAAACATTTCTAAGTGTCATTTTGGGAGCAATTGGTGAGTGTTTTTCGACGGTCGCATAGGTGAGACCTGTATTTAACGGCACTTAGTGCTGTAAATAAGCCACCATGAGTTTCGCGCTATTAATGGCTGTCTCGCTGTCTGCTTTGCCGGATTCGTACCTCAGCATCCTGCTGCTAACAAGGAGGAGTGGGTTTCAAGTGCTCCCTCGCCACTCAATCCAGTCGTCAGACAAGCATGGCTGCAGGCAGACCTGTTCCTCGCTTTGGGGATGCCAATCTCACAAAGCTTCTCGATGCTGTGAATGCAAGACGGGACATCCTGTTTCCCCGAGGGGGGGTCGGAGGACCAGCAGCAGGGTCACCTGTGAGGCAGTGACAGCAGCTGTCAGTGCGGCCAACATGACAAGGAGAACCAGCATCCAATGTCAGAGGAAGACCAATGACCTCCACCGAACTGCAAGGGTAAGTTCGACCTCTCTCCTGGCATCAGTTCTGCCTGTCAACCCGCAAATTCTCAATCCTGCCCGCTCCCCCCACAAATCTCTGGCTGACACCTCGCACCCTTCCCACATGTGATCTTTGTGCTTGTTCCTCCGCACCCCCTAGCACCCACCAGCACAACCCCTACATGTCCAGTTGCGGTGCCCTCACATGCCACCTGCCATAGACAACCCTGATCCATCAAGCACACGGTTCCCTCTCTTTGTTCCCACAGGAGAAGATAGCCCATAATAAGCAGGAAAAGGCCAAGACGGGGGGGAAGCGTACTAGAGGTTCAAGTCCTCACTCCCTTTGAGGAACAGGCCCTAGAAATTGCGGGATTGATCGAGCAGAAAGCAGTCACCAACAGTAAGGTTGGCCTGCTTGAGTAAGGTGCTTGATGGATCAGGGTTGTCTATGGCAGGTGGCATGTGAGGGCACCGCAACTGGACATGAAGGGGTTGTGCTGGTGGGTGCTAGGGGGTGCGTCGCAGAGGTGAGGATCCACTGCCCATTCACCCAGATACCTGTTTCAAGTGAGTTGTTCACGTCAGACCAAATGAACCTTCCCTCTCACTGACCACATGTCCATTGTCTCGCAGGATCTCCATCTGATAGGACCAGGCCATTCGGAGTCGTCCCCCACTTGCCACCCAAGAGAACACCTCAGTGGAGAGCTCCGAGGAGCTCACCTGCGATGCGTCATAGCTGTCACCCTCACCTTTCACCAGCGCAGTGACACACACCTTGGTAGGGGACATTAGTGGACCGACGTCTGGGGCACAATTGGGAAAACACCACACAGTTGCTGATGCACATCAGGTGGAGGTAGGAACATCCAAGGGAGTCTGCAGTCAGAGGCCTGCTGGATCCCGAAACACAGCTGAGTCCCAGCCAGATGTCGAGCCTCTGGACAAGGTTACCCCAGAACTGATTCTAGTATACATCCATGAGATTCAGCAGGGGATGTCAGTGAAATTATAGCGGGTGCATAGTCAATTGGAGGAGTCCCAAAGGCTACAGGCGCAAGAGATGATGCTGATAATGTGTTGCATCGAGGACACACAGCTAGGATGGCGACTGCAGGGAAATCCTGGAGCACAAGGTCAGAGTCTTGAGTGGTGGTGTCCAAAGCATGGCTCAATCCGTGATGACCATGGCTGAGGGCCTCATCATCATGTCCAAGTCTCTGAGGGACATGTCCCAGATGCAGGTTGACATTGCCGGGGCACTGCAGAGCGTGTTACAGTCACTGAGGACCATCGCTGAGGCAGATAACCATTTGGAGCTACCCCTCCATCCCACGAGACCCCCAGGGCACTACGAGCGCCATCAGGGAGGAGGAAGCACTGAAAGCCACCCCGGGGCCTGCCACCAAGGAGACAATGGCGATCTCTAGTTCTTCAGACTCACCCGTTCCTGACACAGGCACATCTTAAGGGCAGCGGACGGAACAGGGTGACACAGCGATACCAATGAGTCGGCCGTGGCCCTCGGGCTCCAGGGCCCCCAGAGGTAATCCGCCAAGGGCATCAAAGGCCACAGTACGCAAAAAGCAGCAGGCTGCCTCCATCTGTGATGTGCATCCTGGGGACACACCTAGATGTACCAGTAGACCATGTAAGATGAAGACGATTGAGGATCACCGATACACGTGAAGCCTCTGTCATGTTAATCTTCACAGTGGGCCTGCCTGCACCCCAAGCCCCTGTTGACCTCGGCTACCACACCCATAGCTTCCTAGGCACAGTGGTCCAAGATCAAATGCCCCCAATGCACACCCCGGTCAGAGGATGGGTGTGAGTGCGCTGTCAGCAGAAAGACAGGGGTCAGACTTTGGCATAAACTGAGGAGCACCAGAGCTGTTGTTAATCAAGGGAACTCCCTGACATCCCGGTGATGGAGGAGAATCCCGTTGCCCGGGCATCTTGGAGGCCTTGTCCAGCTCAAAGCTGATATAATCTGCTGCCCGGGAATGTAGGGCATCTATGACCTCACAGATTCACTTGTGGGCTGTAAATTGTGATATGACGCACATGTCCCTGCTCGAGCCCAGGAATGAGCCAGTTGCATAAACGTTCAGGGCTGCGGTGACCTTCACAGCCACTGGGAGCGGGTGTCCTCCTTCTCCACAGAGTTCTAAGTCCACGAGGACTTGGCAAAGGTGCCGCACTGTGTCTTTGTTGAGGTGGAGTTTCCTGCGGCACATGCTGTCTGTCATCTCCTCGGAAGACCAACAATACCTGTACACCGTGGGCTGTCGTTAGCGTACCCCTCTGGGTTTCCCCTCGGCCTGAAAGGCGGCTGGGTCTTCAGGGTGTGCAGCGGCCCCCTGCACACCTTCCTCTAGCCTGCATCGTCGCTGCTGTCTTCTCTGGCATCTGGCTGGCTGGGCTGCCACCAGCACCGCGAGGGCAGCCTCTGCAGGACCAACACCACCAGCCATTCTGGTCTCTGTAAGGAATTGGAGAAGGAGAGAGACCGACAATCAGTTAGGGCTTCCACCTCAGAACACCCAAATCCCCCAAGTCTCCCCAACTCTTACGTGTCCCGCCTTTTCTCAGAGTGCCATCCAGTGAGTCAGCTGTGCTTGAGAAGCTCACTCTGCACACTCATCCCCAGACACAGCACGAGACCCTAGACACCAGACCCCAGCCAGGAGCACCAGGGAGATTGTGCTCAGGCGCCCTCCCCTGATCCACACACTTACCCTTTGGTCGCGAGGATATCCCAGTGCTGAGGCTCAGCTCTTGAGTGTTTGATTGTTGGCTGCTGCCTCTCTGGTGCTGAAGCTTCTACAGGCAAACTGTTCAGGCTTCAAAGTGTGACTGAAATGCGGTGCAGTAACCATCATCTGAGACATGGCATCTCTACCCACAAGAATCCATTTGAGAATATTTTGTTTATTAAGCGGTCAACAGTTAGATTTGAAAGTGAACTACGTAACATTCCACCATTAAACAACAAGGAAATATCACCATTCTATATTGGTACCAATACAAAGGTAAATCAGCTTATTTTCCCCCAAAACAAACACACGGTATCATCCCTCGCAGGTTCCTCAACAGAAACAGAGGAGACGCCGGAGAATGTGTTTTCATGTCCAGAACCTTCTCATAGAAATGATCTGTCCATCAATGTGTGACTTTTCCACGTATCAGTGCCATTCTCAATTTGGAAACTGCAGCTGTGCGGGCCCTCCCACACAGCCTAATCTCACTGGAACCAAATCCTAGCATCCACATATTCCACTGGCACTCAAGGTGTAGTTGAACATCTTGCCTCCCAGCGTGTTTGACACACGGAGTCATGGCAGTTACATGCAGCACTCACCACACCAGCAACCAAAGCATCAGCAATCTGTGAAAGCATTTCTGCAATGACGTTAGAAGGTGGCCCAATTAGAACAGTGTCACGCATTAGGTCCCACAGCATCTATTTGCTTCAACCCGGATTGCCTTCTGGACTCACATCCCCCTGAGCCCGGTATTCCAGGACCCAGATAGCTTAGAAAAAATTGTCCTTATTCCCGGCTACAGAAAAGGAAGGAGACAGCAACAGTAGCCTCCAGGCTTCTGGAGCCACCAGCAGGAGCAAGCAGCTAACACAACCTGCAGCTGTGAAGTGTTCTCACAACTATCAATGCCAATTCCTTATGAGCAATAGCTTTCAGCTGTGAAGCTGGAGGCTATTCATAGTCAAAGGGAGTTAAAGTGACCTTCAGCATAGAACCAAGAACAGGGCTCTGTCCTGGAAATGTTTGTCAGGACAGATAGGCAGCAGCTGTAGTTGCCCCTCTTATGGATATTCACAATATTTAAAGATGGCTTGAAGGCCTCACCGACAAAAAGCCCCTCAACCCCCAGTACTTCCCCTCCCCCATCGGCCCAGGGGCGACCCCCGACCTGGAAGGCTTCAGACCCCCTGACCAAGCCCAATCCCCCTGAAAGTTTCTCCCTTCCCCGGTGAGCACTGTGGCAAAGCTACATGCCCGAAAACGGAAATGGCTACTCACCTCTCCAGTTCCCCTCAGCAGCCATTGTGCCAGCGTCATGTTTTTAGATAAGAATACTAAACAACCCCGGCGGGATTTCTCATTGAGGAGCCGGTTAATTTCCGGGATGCCAGAACATTCTACATTAATCTCGCTAATGCGATGGAATGGAATGTTAATTAGGGTTAATAATATGCATGACATATTTGGACATGATCCGGAACTCACCATCGGGTCAGATAGCTCAGTGCGAATCACGATTTTGGACTTTCCCACTAGTTTAAAAAAAAAATATTTATTAAAGTTTTTACCAACACAATTTTTTCCCCTTAATACAATAACCCCGCCCCCCCCCCCAACCCCCCGTAACAAAATAACACGAAAACGCACTGAGCAAGATATATACATGGCAAAATGGTATATTTACATAGCTTTATACACTGTCCCGTCAATGAACAGGTCCCCCATTCTTCTAAACCCGCCCGATGCCAGCCCTGGAACTCCCCGTCCATCTTCCCCGGGACAAACCGGTGGTTACCCCTGATCGGGGACCACACCGATGCTCCCACTGCACCCCTGTGCCATCTCCACTGGCCCCAGATCCTTAGCGTTGCCGCCACCACCGGGCTCGTGGTATATTTTGACGGCGAGAACGGCAGCGGTGCCGTCACCAACGCCCCCAAGCTCGTTCCTTTACAGAACGCCATCTCCATCCTCTTCCGTGCCGCCCCCTCTCCCTCCATAACCCACTTGCGGATCATCGCCACATTTGCTGCACAGTAGTAGCTCCCTAGGTTTGGCAGCGCCAACCCTCCTCGGTCCCTTTATACACTGGCACGTGCCAGTTTCCCCCACCCTTCATGTTATCTCCTGCTCCTCCAACCCCCAAGCAATCCCCCATTCCCCCCCAAGGTTGCTGCTGCTGCTGACCGAACTTGCTCTAACGTTCCGCGAGATAGTCCAGGAATGGTTGCCACCCCCTGTAGAACCCCTGCGCAGACCCTCTCAAGGCCACATTTGCTGCCCAGTAGTAGCTCCCTAGGTTTGGCAGCGCCAACCCTCCTCGGTCCCTGCTGCGTTCCAGGAACCCTCTCCTTACCCTCGGGGTCTTATTAGCCGACACAAACCCCATAATACTCCTACCTACTCTCTTGAAAAAGCCCTTGGTGATCACGATGGGAAGGCACTGAAACACAAACAAAAACCTCGGAAGGACCAGCATTTTGACCGACTGCACTCTACCCGCCAGCGAGAGCAGTACCATGTCCCATCCTTTGAAGTCCTCCTCCATTTGGTCCACCAACCTCGTCAGATTCAATTTATGTAGGGCCCCCCAAGTCCTGGCTATCTGGATACCCAGATACCGAAAACTCCCCACCGCCCTCCTCAGCGGTAGGTCCCCTATCCCTCTTTCTTGGTCCCCTGCCTGTAATACAAAGAGCTCACTCTTCCCTACATTGAGCTTATAGCCCGAGAACTCCCCAAACTCCCTAAGAGTCTGCATGACCTCCACCATCCCCTCCACTGGGTCCGCCACGTACAGCAACAGGTCATCTGCGTATAGCGACACCCGATGCTCTTCTCCCCCTCGGACCACCCCCCCTCCATTTATTAGACTCCCTCAGTGATATGGCCAAGGGTTCGATCGCCAATGCAAACAACAGGGTGGACAGGGGGCACCCCTGCCTCGTTCCTTGGTACAGCCGAAAGTACTCCGACCTCTGCCGGTTCGTCACTGCACTCGCCACCTGGGCTCTGTAAAGGAGCTTAACCCAGCTGATAAACCCTCCCCCGAACCCAAACCTACGCAACACCTCCCAGAGGTACTCCCACTCTACTCGGTCAAAGGCCTTTTCCGCGTCCATAGCTGCCACTATCTCCGCCTCTCCCTCCTCCGATGGCATCATTATCACGTTTAAGAGCCGCCGCACATTAGTGTTTAATTGCGAGCCCTTTACAAATCCCGTCTGGTCCTCATGAATCACCCCTGGGACACAATCCTCAATCCTCGTGGCCATCACTTTTGCCAATAACTTAGCGTCCACATTGAGGAGCGAGATCGACCTGTACCATCCACATTGCAGTGGGTCCTTGTCTCGCTTTAAGATCAAGGAAATTGTCGCCTCCGACATTGTCGGGGGCAGTGTCCCCTCCCCTCTTGCCTCGTTAAAGGTCCTCACTAGTAGCGGGGCCAACAGATCTACGTACTTTCTGTAGAACTCCACCGGGAATCCGTCCGGTCCCGGGGCCTTCCCCGCCTGCATACTCCCCAAACCCTTGCTCAGCTCCTCCAACCCGATTGGTGCCCCCAAACCAGCCACTTCTTGCTCCTCCACCCTCGGGAACCTCAGTTGGTCTAGGAATCGTCTCATCCCCCCTTCCCCCCTGGGGGCTGGGATCTGTACAGCTCTTCATAGAAGGCCTTGGATATCTTGTTTATTTTCATTACACTCCGAACTGTGGCTCCCCTTCCATCTTTGATTCCCCCTATTTCCCTCACTGCCGTCCTCTTACGGAGCTGGTGTGCCAGCATCCGACTAGCCTTTTCCCCGTACTCGTAGGTAGCCCCCTACGCCTTCCTCCACTGTGCCTCTGCCTTCCCCATGGTCAACAGGTCAAACTCCGTCTGGAGCCGTCGTCTTTCCCCAAGTAATCTTTCCTCCGGGGCCTCTGCGTATCTCCTGTCCACTCTCAAAATCTCCCCCACTAACCTCTCCCTTTCCATGCCCTCTGTCCTCTCCCTATGAGCCCTGATGGAGATTAGCTCTCCCCTGATCACCGCCTTCAACGCCTCCCATACCACCCCCACTTGCACCTCCCCATTGTCGTTGGCCTCCAAGAACCTTTCGATACACCCCCTCACCTTCCCACACAGCACCTCATCTGCCAGCAGTCCCACATCCAGCCGCCACAGCGGGCGTTGGTCCCTCTCCTCTCCCAGCCCGATTTCCACCCAGTGCGGGGCGTGGTCCGAAACGGCTATGGCCGAATACTCCGTCCCCTCCACCCTCGGGATGAGCGCCCTGCCCAGAATAAAGAAATCTATCCGGGTGTAGGCTTTGTGCACGTGGGAGAAGAAAGAAAATTCTCTGGCCTGTGGCCTTACAAACCGCCATGGGTCCACTCCCTCCATCTGATCCATAAACCCCCTAAGTACCTTGGCCGCCGCCGGCCTCTTTCCCGTCCTTGATCTGGAGCGGTCTAGTGCTGGGTCCAGCACTGTATTGAAGTCCCCTCCCATTATCAGGCCTCCTTACTCCAGGTCCGGAATGCGCCCCGACATGCGCTTCATGAATCCAGCATCATCCCAGTTCGGGGCGTATACGTTTACCAACACCACCCACGTCCCCTGCAACCTACTGCTCACCATCACATATCGCCCTCCGTTATCCACTACGATAGTCTTGGCCTCAAATGACACATGCTTTCCCACCAAAATTGGCACCCCCCTATTTTTCGCGTCCAGTCCCGAGTGAAATACCTGTCCTACCCATCCCCTTCTTAACCTGACCTGGTCCGCCACCTTCAGGTGTGTCTCTTGGAGCATAGCCACGTCTGCCTTCAGTCCCTTCAAGTGCACGAACACTCGAGCCCTCTTCACCGGCCCATTCAGGCCCCTCACATTCCACGTTATCAGCCAGATTGGAGCCCCCCCCCCGACTAGCCATCTCCTTTTCTGGGCCCTCCAGTCCCCCAGCCGGGGTACCTCTGTCCCGACCACCTCTTCTGTGTCCCATTCCCTTTCGGCCAGTGCAGCAGCAACCCTTTTTGCCCCCCCCCTTCCCCCCCTCCCCCCCTTCCCCCCTCCTCTCCCCCCTGCTGGACCCCTGTCTAGCTTTTTTGCTCCCCCCATATCACTCCCGTAAGTCAGCTGACACCTGCTGACTCCGGCTTCCCCCGCCGTCCCTTTGACCCCCCCCGTGTGGGAATCTCCCGATCAATCCTTCGTTCCCCTTCCCGCCTTTCTTCCCGCATGCGGGAGAAAACCCCCGCGCTTTCCAAAGCTTGCCCCGCCCCCTCTGGCGCAGCTCCTGTCGCGGCCTAGTCTCTCTCCCCCAGCCCATATACCATTTCCTGCGTGTGATTGACCTCCTATAGACAACAACCATCATACTTCAACCCTCAAACACCCCCCACCCTCACAAACCCTCAATTAGAGTCCAACTTTTCAGCTTGTATAAAGGTCCACGCCTCTTCAGGCGTTTCGAAGTAGTAATGTTGGTCTTTGTATGTAACCCACAGTCGCGCTGGCTGCAGCATTCCAAATTTCACTCCTTTCCGATGCAGCCCCGCTTTGGCCCGGTTGAAACCCGCTCTCCGCTTGGCAACCTCCATGGTCCAGTCCGGGTATATTCGGATCTCTGCATTGTCCCACTTGCTGCTCCGCTCCTTCTTGGCCCATTTCAGGACCCTCTCTCTGTCCGTAAACTGGTCAAATCTCACCACCATCACCCTTGGCGGCTCAGTTGCCTTGGGCTTCCTCGCCAGCACCCGGTGCGCCCCGTCCAGCTCCAGCGCCCTCGAAGGGGCCTCCACCCCGATCATCGTGCCCGTGTATGCCGCGGCATCAGCCCCCTCCACTCCTTCTGGGAGACCCAGGATTCTCAGATTATTTCTCCACGACCTATTCTCCAGGTCTTCGAGTCTTCCCGCCCACTTCTTGTGTAGCGCCTCGTGCCGCTCCACTCTCACCGCCAGGCCCAAGAGCTCGTCCTCATTCTCCCTCACTCTTTTCTGGACCTCCTGGATCTTCACCTCGTGGGCCTTCTGGGTTATCCCTAGTCCTTCGATTACCGCCAGCATAGGAGCCAGCATCTCCTTACGCAACTCCTCAAAGCAGCGCTTGATGAATTCCTGCATCTCCTCTTTGTCCCTGGCCGCCGCCATTTTGTTTTTTTCCCCTCGCTTCTCCCGCTGCTCCAATGCCGCTTTTCTGGCCGCTGCACTTCGGGTCCGGTCCATAAAAGTCGGTAGGGGACCTCTCTCTCCTCTTCCCCACGGGTTGTCTGTAAAAAAAATTCCGTTGGGGCTCCTCTAGCGAGCCTGAAAGTCCATAATCGCGGGAGCTGCCGAATCATGCGGCTTAGCTCCGCATAGCCGCAACCGGAAGTCCCTTTCCCACTAGTTGACCGGTATGCTCAGATCTGTTAAATCATGCCCATTGTATTCAGAGCAAAAGGAAGACCGACAGGAATGGGAAGCAAATGGACCTGATGGAGAGGTGGAACATAGAGTCCTACAAACACCCATATTGCCACATCCACAATTGAGACAACACTGTTTGCTGTGTAAAGTATTGTATTGGTGGAGCTCCTTTTTCAAAAGTTTGTTTTCTTCCAAAGCAGCCAAGACACATTAATCTCCTGATTTACGTGGTATTCCATGAAAGAAGGCATGCCAAGGTTCTCAGAAACCAAGGACTGGATTCTCCGATTCTGAGAATAAGTGCTGACAGTGTGCACAGTGGCGGCTGCACGCAGACCCGGCCTGTCAAATAGTGCCCCCCTTTAGCCAGGCTCGCCACCCCTGGACTACACCCCCACCAGTGCCCCCCGCCCATGCCAAAGCCACCCCTGCCCGTGGATTGGCTCTCCCCCGACTGTGGCGGTGCTGGACTCAGTCCGCAGCCGCCACGCCAAGCTCCCGACAAAACGTAGCATGAGAGACCCACGCCGTCGGGAACTCAGCCCATCGGGGTCGGAGCATCGGGGAGGACGGCCTCAGGTAACGCCCTGAAGCCGTCCATGTGGCGTGTGGCGTGCTCCTAGAATATGCTGTTTTGGAGGGGCTGAGCATCGCAAAAACGGTACCGCCCCCGATTTCGGCGCCAACGTGGATTCTCCACCCGATCGCCGAACGCGATTTCGGCCTCGGAGACTGGGAATCCCATCCCAAGTTTGCACATTTGACCTTATATCTGTTCAAAATGATGTGCTGTTTTAGTAAGGTAAATTTAAAATAACTAGTTCCACTGGTCATTGAGTCAGTAACTACAGATTACTAATTTAACATCAGCACCGCAGGAAAGAAGACAGTGGTTAGGATGATAAATTTATATGAGTGTGTTGGAGTTATTAGGAGAAGGATTATCATACTGAAAGTATTAATGGGAGAAGAATGCATTAATGAAGGAAGTCGATTGAGTTTTGAAAAGGAAAAGGAAAACTTTTAGAGTAGATTAGTGTAAGCACCAAGGCGGCATGATGGCACAGTGGTTAGCACTGCTGCATCACAGTTCCAGGGATATGAGTTCAATTCATCCAATCCTATCCAATCCAATTCCGGCCATGGGTGACTGTCTGTGTGGAGTTTGTATTTTCTCCCCTTTTCTGCGTGGGTTTCCTCCGGGTGCTCCGGTTTCCTCTCACTGTCCAAAGATGTGCAGGTTAGGTGGATTGGCCATGCTAAATTGCCCTTTAGTATCCAAAAAGATTTGGTAGGGTTACTGGATTACAGGGATAGGGTGGAGGCGTGGGCTTAAGTAAAATGCTCTTTCCAAGAGCTGGTGCAGACTCGATGGGCCGAATGGACTCCTTCTGTACTGTAAATTCTATGATTCTATGATTCACCAGGAGTAAACCTATGTTGAAATTACACAACAGTGTAGAATCGGAATCCGCTGCAACTGGACATTATGAAATATGAAAAACCTCCAAAGCCCATGGACACCAGCACTGCAAATAAATTGGCCAAACGTCAACATGAAAAACACACAGAGGTAGGCTATATTTTAAATTCAAACATTCCAACAACAACTGATACAATGGGAGGACATTTCGACAGTGACACAAGGAAGCTGCCACCAGATACCTCAACTGAGAAGCTGAAGGGTCCATTATCACAAATGGCCCTAGACAAAAGCTATCACACAAACAGCATTTACAACTGTCAAGAAGGAGAGAAAACTTTGCATGACTATCAGTTTGGGAGCCCGAGCTATCTCTCTTTAATGGAGCCCATTGTTTCAGTTATGGAAATAATATCAGTCCTGTATCAGTCTGTCTGGACCAAGGGATGTAACAGACGACAGAGATTAAAAAGGTGCTAAGCACTGATCATCTAGCAGGATGACTTTATGTTCACGATTCAGCAGGAGGTCTTCTTAAACATATGTATGATATTTTGATAAGGATAGTCATAAAAAGGCCAAGGTCAAAGGTTCTGGCACTGCAATCAAGGAGGAGGGTCAGGAAAAGCCAACCAAGCTCGCGGACCGACAATTGGAAGGACTAACCATGTGGGGAGCTGTAAGTTGTCAGCCAAATCCAAAGGGTATTGCGACTGAAATTTTAAAAGTAATTTAAGAGTAATAACCAAATCCGGGAGGGTGGGGGAATTGGGTTTGAATTGAAAAAGGTTTGGACAGAAATGTAGGGTTTTGCCTGTGGTTTTTCAGTTAGGCTTTTCATAAGTCATGGTGATATTTATGTGTTTAAGTGGAAGCCAAAGTTAAATCGTGGCAGGATTTAAATGGGACTAACCAATTAAGTGTTGTGTAGTGTCATTTACACTAGTTTTAGAATCTTTGTATTGGGCGTTAGAAGCATTTAAAATAAATATCAAGATTCTGGTTGAACCAAACTTTGTATTGTGTAGTTTTGTCCTTTACAAAATACTGAAGTCAGGAACTATCAGGAAGGAGAAACGGAAGTGCAAACCTCTTACAACAGTGACACATTTTCTTTTTGAAAACATTTTTATTCGGTTTTTAACATTTTATACAGAAAACAAAACAATACAAAACATCAAGAACAACAGAAACCTCCCTCTCCACTACACCAACCAATAACCCAATAACTCAAAGGAAACCACCCCCTCCCCAATGCTACGCCTCCCCAAACATCCCCTCCCCTTAGCAGCTGATGGTAACCAACTCTTTAAAGTATAGAATAAACTGACCCAAACTCTTGTGGACCCCCTCCATCGCCCCCTTAAAGCAAACTGAACCTTCTCCAAATACTCCATCAAGTCCACAAGCCACACTGAGGCACAAGGTGGAGAAGCTGACCTCCACCCCAACAGGAGCCGCCTATGAGCAATCAGCAAGGTGAAGACTAAAACATCTGCCCCCGCTCCTGTCTAAATCTCCGACACGTCCAATACACCAAATATGGCCCCAGGGAACTGGGCTCCAAATCCACATGCAGGATCGCTGACATAGTGTCGAAAAACGACCTCCAAAATTTCTCCAACTTTGGGAAGGACCATAACATATGTACATGATTGGCCAGATCCTCCCACACCGTTCACATGTGTCCTCCAACCCCTCAAACAACTGGCTCATCCTCGTCAGGTGCGCTCTGTGCACTACATTTAACGGGATTAACCCCAGCCTCGCACGAGGTTGAAGCATTCACCCTCCGCAATACCTCACACCACAACTCCTCCTCCAGCACCATCCCCAGCTCCTCCTCCCACTTGGTCTTAACCCCCTCCAGTGATGTCATATCCTCCTCCAAAATCTTCTCATAAATCCCCTCCAATACCATCACTGACAACACCCCCTCCACCATCGAGGAGGGTGGTGTCACCGGAAGCGGTGAAACCTTTTTTGCACCTGTATATACCTAAAAACCTCCCTCCCAGAATCCGAAACTTCTCCGTCAAATCCTCCAAATTCGCAAAGCGCCCTTCCAAAAATAAGTCCTTCATTTCCAAACCCCCCCGCCCCCCCCCCCGCACCCACTCCTCCCACCTCCAAAACCTAGCATCCAGCCTCACCAGCTAAAACACATGATTCTCCCGGACTGGCATTAACATCCACCCCACCCTCAACTTAAAATGGTGCCGAAATTGCCTCCAGATCTTCAGCGTGGACACCACCACCAGACACCACGACTATTTCCTGGGCAAACAGGAGTGATGTCGTTGCCAGCACCAGCAACCTGACCCCCTACAAGAGCTTGCCTCCTTCCTCACCTACATTGCCTCTGGATCCCTACCCCAACCCGCTCCTTCTTGCCGTTTGCAGCCCAATAGTAATGCAACAGATTTGGAAGAGCCAAACCCCCTGACTGTCGCCCTCTATGAAGCACCATCTTCCGAATCCTCATGACCTTACTTGCCCAGGCAAACAATGAAATCAACCGTCCCACCCCCATAAAAACCGCCTCCGGCAAAAAGACTGGCAAATTCTGGAATAAAAATAAAAATGCGGCAACATATTCATCTTTACCACCTGCACACGGCCTGCTAATGACATGGGGAGGCCGTCCCATCTTAATAAATCTGCCTTGACCCTACCCACCAGACTTGTAAAGTTCAACATACGGAGCCGGGTCCAATCTCGAGCCACCTGCACCCCCAAGTACCGGAAGTGGGTAGTCGTGCCAAGGAAGAGTACCTTTAAGAAATGGGTGTTTAAGAAATGTACCTTTAAGTAATGGGTATTATCAGTGATGTCAGAGTGGTCAAACATACATGGAGTTTGAAAGGCTCAATCAGAGTAATTTTGATAGGTGGATAAGGGCTTTGAAAATAGACCAAACGTATGAAGCTCTCAGAGAAATTATGCTTTTGGAGGAGCCTAAAAATTCAATTCCTGATGTAGTGAGAAATCATGTGGAAGATCTGAGGGTTAAAACTGCGAGATTAGCAGCAGAAATGTCAGATGATTATGAATTAGTTCATAAATCAAAGCTTGGTTTCCGACATTAGTTTCAGCCCGTGAGGGATAGAAACTGGGGACATGAGAAATACTCAAGTGGTAAAGGTAAAGGTGATCTGATGGGAGATAATAAGGAGAGTGTACCTCAGATTAAAAAAGAAATCCAGGAGGGTGGAAGAGACATGAAAAATTTCAAATGTTTTCACTAATAAACTAGGCCATGTAAAGTCACAGTGTTGGTGGTCGAAGAAAAGCACTGGGAAGGCTGATGTGGTAAAACAGGATAAGACAGTGGGGTTAGTTAAAGTGGTAAAGGAAAGCCCAAGTGAAGCGAAGGAGGTGCAAAAGATTGTAGAGCCTGATCAAGAGGTGATTGATAAGAAGGTGTCAGATTTCGAATTTACTTGTGTGGGTAAAGTTTACTCATGTGTATCAGGAGGAGCAGGTAAAGAAGTCACAATTTTAAGAGATACGGGAGCTAGTCAATCTTTAATGGTAAGAGATGAGGAGTTATGTAGTTTGGGAACAACGTTGCCAGAAAAGGTTGTAATTTGTGGAATTCAGGGTGAGAGGAGTAGTGTTCAATTATATAAGGTAAGGTTGGAAAGTCCAGTGAAGAGTGGTGAAGTGGTAGTAGGAGTAATAGCGAAACTAGTGATGTCCAGGAATACAGTTTATCTTGGGTAATGATATAGCTGGATCGCAGGTGGGAGTGATGCCTACTGTGGTTGGTAAGCCAGTGGAAAATCAGACAACTGAAGTGTTGAAGGACGAACATCCTGGGCTTTTTCCGGATTGTGTAGTAACAAGGTCGCAAAGTCACAGGTTAAGACAAGAGGAGAAATCAAAGAGTGAAGATGACGTTGAAGTACAATTATCAGAAACAAGTTTTGATCAGATGGTTGAAAAAGAACAAGAACAGGTGGAGAATGAGGCGGATATTTTTAGTTCAGGAAAATTGGCGGTGTTACAATAGATAGCTGTAGAAAGAAAACGGATGTATCAGAAAGCATACACGGAGAGGAATCTGAGTGTATACCAGAGTGTTAGTACCGTAAAAGTGATGTCTTGATGAGAAAATGGAGACCTTTACATATGCAGGTGGATGAAAAGTGGGCAGAAGTTCATCAAGTAGTATTGCCGGTAGGGTATAGAAAGGAGGTGTTGCAAGTTGCACATGAGGTACCAGTGTGAGGTAATTTGGGAATAAGGAAAACTCAAGCTAAAATACAAAAACATTTTTATTGGCCTGGACGACATAAAGATGTAGTTAAATTTTGTCAATCATGTCACACATGTCAAGTGATAGGGAAACCTCAAGCAGTGATAAAACCAGTGCCCTTAATACCCATTCCAGCATTTGAGGAACCTTTTACAAGGGTCCCAATTGATTGCGTAGGACCGCTTCCTAAAACGGATATGGACTACCCATAGAAATACAATCGGATCAAGGATCAAATTTTACCTCAAGGTTATTCAAAGAAGTTATGGATAGTTTAGGAATAAAACAATTTAAATCAACTGCCTACCATCCAGAATTGCAGGGAGCGTTAGAAAGGGGGCATCAGACGTTAAAGACAATGTTGAGGGCTTATTGTCACGATTATCCAGAGAATTGGGATAAAGGAATTCCATTTGTACCGTTTGCAATTAGGGATGCACCCAATGAGTCAACCAAATTAAGTCCTTTTGAATTAATTTTTGGTCATGAGGTAAGAGGACCACTTAAATTGATTAAGGAAAAATTGGTGAGTGAGAAATCAGAAATTATATTATTGGATTACGTGTCAAATTTTAGGGAACGGTAAATAGAGCAGGTGAATTGGCTAGACAACATTTAAAAGAAACTCTATCATATAATTGCTTTTGTTTTGCTTTAATGTTTTGCATTTCCTGCAGTACTATTGCATTCTCCTCCTTCTTTGCCAACTATGGAAGTGTGGTATGCAACTTTCTGTTCATGAGTAACTCTGCTGGGAATCTACCATATGACAATGGTGATGCTCTGTAACTCAATAGTGCAAAATATGGATCAGATTGGCTGTCCATTGCTTTCTTCAACAATTGCTTAACAATATGAACACCTTTTTCAGCTTTTCCATTGACTTGAGGATACAACGCACTCGGCGTGCATGATTGAAATCATCCATTACTGCAAAGTGTTGCCACTCTTTACAGCTAAAACAAGAACTGTTGTCACTCATGACGACTTGCGGAATTCCGTGTCTGGCAAAAATTGACTTGGTATGCAATATTACACTGCTTGTCATTGTGCTTGACAGTAGAGCCATTTCAGGATAGTTTGAAAAATAGTCTATGATCATTAAATAATCTTTCCCTCATCGATGAAAGAGATCCATAGCTACTTTCTGCCATAGTGCCGTAGGAAAATCAGATACTTGCATAGGTTCCCGTGTTTGCTTGGAACGATGCATCCGGCATGTGTCACAGCAACTGACCATCTTGTCAATATCCTGGTTTATACCTGGCCAGTAAACAGAATCATGAGCTCTCCGTTTACCATTTTTCAATCCCAAGATGTCCTTTGTGTATCATCTTTAGTACATCCTTGCGAAGAGATTGAGGGATGATTATAGTGTTCAAACGAAGCACTACTCCTTTAATGACACTGAGTTCGGATCTTATATTGTAGAACTCCATACATTGATGTCTGGGCCAGTGTGAGTTGATTTTCCTCATCACTTCTTGAAGAGTTTGGTCCCTTCTTGGATCTCAAGTAGTTTTCGCATCTGATACTGTTAGTAGTGTGGAAATAAGATTGACATGCAGATCTACATCTTCAGCAATTTCACTACTAATACTTTGTATTGGCGCTCTTGATAATGTATCTGCTGAGAACAAATATTTGCCTGGCGTGTAGATGAGATGGAAGTTATAGCATTGTAACTTCATCAACCTCTGAATGTGAGGAATGATCTGGTTGAGATTTGTTTTGTTGATGTTGACTAAAGGACGATGATCTGTCTCAACTGTTAAAGTTGGAAGCTCTTACACGTAGTCATGGAATTTCTCCAAGCCTACAACTAAACCTAGGCATTCTAGTTTTATTTGAGCGTACCTCTGCTCTGTTGTCATCATGGATCGTAATGCATATGCGACTGGTTTCCAATCGTCAATCTGGAGTAGAAGAACTGCTCCTAGACCATCTTTGGATGTTGACACTTTAATCTGCTTAGATGGGTCAAAAAATGAGAGAACTAGCATGGTGGTTAGTGAAGTCTTGAGCTTCGTCCACTCTGTTATATTACAGAAAATATTACTCATTTGTCTTGCCGAGTTCTATTGAATTCTGATGATAAACAGTCAAAGTCTTCCAGTTGATGCCAAATTATTTATTGAGTAATAAAATAATATACTCGTGAGTTCTTACACTTTAATACTTTGACTAGTAAAACAAATAACTAAGACTAGATTAAACTAACAATTAAGGTAATATACTACACTCTGATCTGGTCACGTCTTCACTCTAGCTGCACTGTACACACACTAACCTACAGAAAGAGTGGGAAACTCCTTATGTAGTTCTTGTTAGTGTTGCCATCTAATGATCATCTGTCTATACTGACTTCGCATTAACTAAACATGTATTAACACATGCAGAGGTCACTACACACTCTTGCCCATATTTCTCAATCCAAGTGAAATAGAACATAGAACATAGAACAATACAGCGCAGTACAGGCCCTTCGGCCCACGATGTTGCACCGAAACAAAAGCCATCCAACCTACACTATGCCATTATCATCCATATGTTTATCCAATAAACTTTTAAATGCCCTCAATGTTGGCGAGTTCACCACTGTAGCAGGTAGGGCATTCCACGGCCTCACTACTCTTTGCGTAAAGAACCTACCTCTGACCTCTGTCCTATATCTATTACCCCTCAGTTTAAAGTTATGTCCCCTCGTGCCAGCCATATCCATCCGTGGGAGAAGGCTCTCACTGTCCACCCTATCCAACCCCCTGATCATTTTGTATGCCTCTATTAAGTCTCCTCTTAACCTTCTTCTCTCCAACGAAAACAACCTCAAGTCCATCAGCCTTTCCTCATAAGATTTTCCCTCCATACCAGGCAACATCCTGGTAAATCTCCTCTGCACCCGCTCCAAAGCCTCCACGTCTTCCTATAATGCGGTGACCAGAACTGTACGCAATACTCCAAATGCGGCCGTACCAGAGTTCTGTACAGCTGCAACATGACCTCCCGACTCCGGAACTCAATCCCTCTACCAATAAAGGCCGACACTCCATAGGCCTTCTTCACAACCCTATCAACCTGGGTGGCAACTTTCAGGGATCTATGTACATGGACACCTAGATCCCTCTGCTCATCCACACTTTCAAGAACTTTACCATTAGCCGAATATTCCGCATTCCTGTTATTCCTACCAAAGTGAATCACCTCACACTTCTCTACATTAAACTCCATTTGCCACCTCTCAGCCCAGCTCTGCAGCTTATCTATATCCCTCTGTAATCTGCTACATCCTTCCACACTATCGACAACACCACCGACTTTAGTATCGTCTGCAAATTTACTCACCCACCCTTCTGCGCCTTCCTCTAGGTCATTGATAAAAATGACAAACAGCAACGGCCCCAGAACAGATCCTTGTGGTACTCCACTTGTGACTGTACTCCATTCTGAACATTTCCCATCAACCACCACCCTCTGTCTTCTTTCAGCTAGCCAATTTCTGATCCACATCTCTAAATCACCCTCAATCCCCAGCCTCCGTATTTTTTGCAATAGCCTACCGTGGGGAACCTTATCAAACGCTTTGCTGAAATCCATATACACCACATCAACTGCTCTACCCTCGTCTACCTGTTCAGTCACCTTATCAAAGAACTCAATAAGGTTTGTGAGGCATGACCTACCCTTCACAAAGCCATGCTGACTATCCCTGATCATATTATTCCTATCTAGATGATTATAAATCTTGTCTCTTATAATCCCCTCCAAGACTTTACCCACTACAGACGTGAGGCTCACCGGCCTATAGTTGCCGGGGTTGTCTCTGCTCCCCTTTTTGAACAAAGGGACCACATTTGCTGTCCTCCAGTCCTCTGGCACTATTCCTGTAGCCAATGATGACATAAAAATCAAAGCCAAAGGTCCAGCAATCTCTTCCCTGGCCTCCCATAGAATCCTAGGATAAATCCCATCAGGTCCCGGGGACTTATCTATTTTCAGCCTGTCCAGAATTGCCAACACCTCTTCCCTACGTACCTCAATGCCATCTATTCTATTAGCCTGGGGCTCAGCATTCTCCTCCACAACATTATCTTTTTCCTGAGTGAATACTGACGAAAAATATTCATTTAGTATCTCGCCTATCTCTTCAGACTCCACACACAATTTCCCATCCCTGTCCTTGACTGGTCCTACTCTTTCCCTAGTCATTCGCTTATTCCTGACATACCTATAGAAAGCTTTTGGGTTTTCCTTGATCCTTCCTGCCAAATACTTCTCATGTCCCCTCCTTGCTCGTCTTAGCTCTCTCTTTAGATCCTTCCTCGCTACCTTGTAACTATCCATCGCCCCAACCGAAACTTCACACTTCATCTTCACATAGGCCTCCTTCTTCCTCTTAACAAGAGATTCCACTTCCTTGGTAAACCACGGTTCCCTCGCTCGACGCCTTCCTCCCTGTCTGACCGGTACATACTTATCAAGAACACGCAGTAGCTGATCCTTGAACAAGCCCCACTTATCCAGTGTGCCCAACACTTGCAGCCTACTTCTCCACCTTATCCCCCCCAAGTCACGTCTAATGGCATCATAATTGCCCTTCCCCCAGCTATAACTCTTGCCCTGCGGTGTATACTTATCCCTTTCCATCATTAACGTAAACGTCACCGAATTGTGGTCACTGTCCCCAAAGTGCTCTCCTACCTCCAAATCCAACACCTGGCCTGGGTCATTACCCAAAACCAAATCCAACGTGGCCTCGCCTCTTGTTACAGACATAGAGGCTGTCCGAGTATATGTCTGCTGGGCTGGGGAAGGAATCTGGGTGTTCAACTATATATGCGATGGTCGCAAGCTCTGCTGCCTGCACGCCTAAGTGGCCTGGCAGTTTCAACGATATTTCCTCGAGGGCGCATCCCTGTGCGTCCTCGACATATATACCGCAACCTGTTATGCGCTTCCCATCCAAGACTGTGGAAGATCCATCCACATAAATCTTAATGGGCTCACATGTGTCCGTGTGCGGGGGGCCCTGAGTTGAATTACCTATCTTTCTGGGGGGGGGGGGGTTTTAGCGATAAAGGGGCCTGTGTTGTGGTGTGGAGAGATAATCTCACACTCATGGGGGGTTCCGGGGTACTGTCAATTGTCGGCTAAATAGGTGTGTGTCTTTGTCCTTTTTACAGTGATGTCCCGTCCCTGCAAGAGAAGGGTCCATCTAGCTGCTCTTATTTGACTGACGGTACCGTCCTTGAGTCGTCCGTCCAGTGAAAGTTGGGTGGGGGTGTGTTCGGTGAAAATTGTGATGGAGTTCAGTCCGGTAATATATGGAAAGTACTGGACTGCCCAGAAAACTGCGAGCAGGTGCCTCTCACAGGCTGAAAATCCCTGCTCCACAGCATCTAAAATTCTGGAAGCGTAAGCTACGGGCCTGAACTGGTCGTGCCGTTCCTGGAGGAGCACGGCTGAAAGGTTGCGGTCTGTGGTTGCTACCTCTATGGCGTAAGGGGAAAGCGGGTCTGGAACCTGTAGTGCGGGGGCTGCTATGAGTGCCTGTTTTAAAGAGTCCACAGCATCCGTATGCTGCAGAAGCCATTCCCTGGGGACTCCCTTCTTTAGGACGTCTGAGAGGGGTGCTGCCTTGCTGGCGAAACCGTCAATGTGGTTTCGGTAGTAGCCAACCAGTCCTAAAAACGACCAGAGGGCTGAAACGTTCTGGGGAAGGGGCAATTTAGCAATCGAGTCAATCCTTTTTTGCTCGATCTCGCGTTTACCGTGCGTGATAATTTTTCCCAAATATATCACTTTTTCTTCCAAAACCTGGGCCTTTTTGGGGTTGACTTTACAACCGGTTGAGTGTAATAGTTCCAGGAGTTCGGACAGAAGCTCAATGTATTCTTCCTTGGAGTCTGTCTGCAGTAGTAGGTCGTCTACATACTGGACCAGACATTCGGGGCGAGAGAATTTGGCTAAACCATTTGCCAGCTGTCGGTGGAAAATGGAGGTGGAGTTGTGGATGCTTTGTGGCAGGCATGTCCACGTGTACTGCTGCGCTTTAAAGGTGAAGGCAAATTTGTACTGGCACGCCTTTGCCAATGGAATGGACCAGAATCCATTACTGACGTCCAAAACCGTGAAGTATCGGGAATTGAGTCCCTGCTTGAGCATGGTCTCGGGACTTGTTGCTACGGTGGGGGCTGCTGCGGGGGTGACTTTGTTGAGTTCCCGATAATCGATGGTCAGTCGCCATGATCCATCGGGTTTTCTCACTGGCCAAATCGGGGCATTATTAGTGGAGGCTACTGATCTAAGTACTCCCTGCTCTAATAAGCTCTCTATTACTTTTGAGATTTTTCCCTCTGCCTCTTGAGGAAACCCGTACTGTTTTTGGGGTCTAGGGTCAGGTCCTGTTACTTGTACGGAGCCAGTCATCCGTCCACAGTCATCCTTGTGGGTCGCGAATGCTGCCCTGTTCTTTTGCAGAACTGCCCTAACCTGCTTGTCCGTACTAAGCGTGGTCGGATTGAACCAGAATTCGCCTACGGCGCTAATTTTGTTCATGTATTCTCCTATGTTGAGCGTTGCGGGAGCTCTTGCGGATTTAGCCCTCCTCCAGACACACTGGTAGACTGGATCGAATGATAAGTTGTGGGAATTCATGAAATCAATTCCCAGAATGTGTTCTGCTGTGTGGGGCAGGTCAACTAAAACCACGGGGTGCTTGGTGGTAATGTTACCAATTTGAATGGGTACAGCGGCTGTGATGTGTCCCTGCTGTGAGTGGCCTGTAAAGCCGCTGAGGGTGATGGTGGGTGTAGTGGGCCACCTGTCTGTTTGGAACATGGTGGAGGAATTTATCGTGGTGCGGGGACCCTCCTGTGTCCCAGAGAAATTCGATAGGCTGTCCCCGAATTTTTGCTGCAACTACCGGTCGTCCTGACCTATCCCAAAGGGTGTCGCAGACCCAACTGGGGGAGCCCGTACACCATCAGTCCGTTCCGGTCAAGTCCGTCTGATCCGAACGGGTGCTAACACTATGGGCGTCATTCTCCCACCCCCCGCCGGGTCGGAGAATGGCCGTTGGCCGCCGTGAATCCCGCCCCCGCCCCCGCCGAAGTCTCCGAAGGGAGAAAAGTCGGCGGGGCGTTAATGGCGCCGCTGCCGCGGAGAATGTCACGGGTCTGCGCAAGGCAGCCGATTTTCGGCCTGCCGATATTCTCCCTTCCGGATGGGCCGAAGTCCCGTCGACGTGATGACCGTTCACGTCGACGTGAATCAAACCTCCTTTTCATCGGCGTGACCCGGTGCTCCAGGCTCACGCCGACCAGCGAGGAGGTGAGTGACGGCCTGGGGGGTTGGCTCTGGGCAGGAAATGGCGTGGCCGCAGACTGATTGCCTGAGGAGAGGTGTGTCTCGGCTTGTGTGTGTGTGTGTGCGGCCGTGGGGGGGGGGGGGGGGGGGGGGGGGGGGGGAGGGGGGGGTGGTTAGAGTAGGTTGGGCTCCGGGGGAGTGCCGGGAGGGGGTCCGTGCCGGGGTGGAGGTTGGGGGGGGGGTCCGTGCCGGGGTGGAGGTTGGGGGTTGGGGGGGGGGGGTCCGTGCTGGGGTGGAGGTTGGGGAGGGGGTCCGTGCCGGGATGGAGGTTGGGGGTTGGGGGGGGGGGGGGTCCGTGCTGGGGTGGAGGTTGGGGAGGGGGTCCGTGCCGGGATGGAGGTTGGGGGTTGGGGGGGGGGTCCGTGCTGGGGTGGAGGTTGGGGAGGGGGTCCGTGCCGGGATGGAGGTTGGGGGTTGGGGGGGGTCCGTGCTGGGGTGGAGGTTGGGGAGGGGGTCCGTTCCGGGGTGGAGGTTGGGGGTTGGGGGGGGGTCCGTGCTGGGGTGGAGGTTGGGGAGGGGGTCCGTGCCGTGATGGAGGTTGGGGGTTGAGGGGGGGGGTTCCGTGCTGGGGTGGAGGTTGGGGAGGGGGTCCGTGCCGGGGTGGAGGTTGGGGAGGGGGTCCGTGCCGGGGTGGAGGTTGGGGGGGGGCGTGCCGGGGTGGAGGTTGGGGAGGGGGTCCGTGCCGGGATGGAGGTTGGGGGTTGGGGGGGGGGGTCCGTGCTGGGGTGGAGGTTGGGGAGGGGGTCCGTGCCGGGGTGGAGGTTGGGGGTTGGGGGGGGGTCCGTGCTGGGGTGGAGGTTGGGGAGGGGGTCCGTGCCGGGATGGAGGTTGGGGGTTGGGGGGGGGGTCCGTGCTGGTGTGGAGGTTGGGGAGGGGGTCCGTGCCGGGGTGGAGGTTGGGGAGGGGGTCCGTGCCGGGGTGGAGGTTGGGGGGGGGCGTGCCGGGGTGGAGGTTGGGGAGGGGGTCCGTGCCGGGGTGGAGGTTGGGGGGGGGGGTCCGTGCCGGGGTGGAGGTTGGGGGGGGGGGATCCGTGCCGGGGTGGAGGTTGGGGGTTGGGGAGGGGGTCCGTGCCGGGGTGGAGGTTGGGGAGGGGGTCCGTGCCGGGGTGGAGGTTGGGGGTTGGGGGGGGTGTCCGTGCTGGGGTGGAGGTTGGGGAGGGGGTCCGTGCCGGGGTGGAGGTTGGGGGTTGGGGGGGGGGGGTCCGTACTGGGGTGGAGGTTGGGGAGGGGGTCCGTGCCGGGATGGAGGTTGGGGGTTGGGGGGGTGTCCGTGCTGGGGGAGGAGGTTGGGGAGGGGGTCCGTGCCGGGGTGGAGGTTGGGGGTTGGTCCGTGCTGGGGTGGGTGATGGGAGGGCAAATGAGTTGGTCCACCTGGCCAGGTGACAGCCTCCAACAGTTGGACCCATGCGGTCCATGCCACCTGGCTGGGGGGAGGAGGGGATATGGGCAATGATGACATGTCGTCGTTCCCCTCCCCCCCACCAGGCCGTCATGTTTTCAGACCATCCAGCGATGTTGGCCGCCGTGGTGGCAGCCGCTCATGTCTATGTTGCCCTGGATGAGGAGGAGGAGGAGGAGGAGCGTGCCAGAGAGGCGGCGCAGGCTGCCGCAGAGGGGCAGGCGGCAGCCGCCCAGGCTGGAGGGACACCTGACCGACAGGACGAGGAGGGGGAGGAGGACGTCGCGGCCCCACGGCAACAGAGGCACCCGAGGGCGCCCCGTGTGTACCGGCCCCGGCAGTCATACCAGGACCTCACGGACCGGGAATGCAGGAGGAGACTCCGGATGAGCCGGGAAACCGTGGCACACATCTGCCACCTGCTGGCACACCTGTCACCGCGTGGCACTGGCGGGGGACACCCTCTCCCCGTGTCCGTCAAGGTTACGGTGGCCCTGAACTTTTATGCAACGGGGTCATTCCAGGCACCGAGTGGGGACCTGTCCGGCATATCGCAGACATCGGTGCATCGGTGCATCCGGGCAGTGACAGATGCCCTTTATGCCATGGCGCACCGCTACATCCGCTTCCCCGTGGACCGGGCCAGCCAAGATGCCCGGGCCGTGGGCTTCTCTGCCATTGCTGGGTTCCCCATGGTCCAGGGCGCGATCGATGGGATGCACGTCGCCGTGCGGCCACCTGCAGATAACAGGGCCGTGTTCACTAATAGGAAGGGGACCTATTCGATGAACGTACAGGTGGTCTGCGACCACCGCATGATGATCCTGCACGTCTGCGCCCGTCACCCAGGCAGTGTACACGACTCATTCGTGTTGTCGCGGTCATCCATCCCCGGCATGTACGAGGGACGCCATCCCCGGCTGAGGGGCTGGTTGCTGGGCGACAGGGGCTACCCATTGCGATCGTGGCTGATGACGCCTATACGGAGGCCACGCAATGAGGCGGAGAACCGCTACAATGATGCCCATGTAGCGACAAGGGGAGTGATCGAGAGGTGCTTTGGCGTGCTGAAGATGCGTTTCAGGTGCCTGGACCTCTCTGGGGGCGCCCTCCAGTATCGGTCAGATAGGGTCGGCCGCATCATTGTGGTGTGCTGCGTCCTGCACAACATAGCCCAGCAGAGGGGCGATGTGCCGCAGGCAGAGGAGGGCGGAGTGGAGGAGCAGCAGGAAGAGGCCCAGTCCTCCCCAGATGAGGGGGATGGGGGCAATGGTCAGGGCAGACGGGGTAGACACAGACGGGTGGCTGTCCACCGTTACCGGCTGGCCCAGCGGGCACGGGACAGACTGATAGCCACCCGCTTCACTGACTAGATGGGCGTGGGAATCGGGTAGTATGGCCACAGACCGCACACCATGACAACAGCCGACCACCCACACCCCCCACCCATCCACCCACCCAGCACCCTCACCCCCCTCCCCAACCCCACACACCCCACCCGCATGCACACCACCCCCCCACCCCCAATTGCCGATCCACCGGCGGCACAACGGGCCGGGCTCACCCAGTTGCGGGTGGACGCGTGTCTATCGCAGGCCATGGAGAATGATGACAACCTGCCTCCGATGAGCTCCTGGCTCTACATCGTTGGACTATGTCTGACCCATGGCCACAGTACCACCATCCACCCGGACCATCCCTGCATGCGGCTGTGACACTGCAGCGCACGGTCCCGTCCTCTGCCCGGGGGATGTTGATGGCGGCCCAGGGGGAAGGGGGCAGACTCACCTGGGGCTGAGGTAAGACCACCCCTCACACACACACTTGCGCTCAACGTACATGACACCCCCCGCACACTTTGGACAGAGCACAAAGGCAGCTTCGGTAGGTGTAACATTGACTTTAATAACCAAAGGAGTTCATGCACGTGCCCTAGCGCCTAAAACTCATCTGTGCCCTGCACCCGTGCCAACTTACTCAGTGTCTAATTGTTTGGCCTTACGGGCCCTTTGACTACGTCTACGTGGTTCCCCAGACGGTACAGCAGAACTGGAGGTGGACTCCTGTGATTCCTGCCCTCTGACACTGGATCCCTTTGGCGGCCGTTTCCTGGGGCGTCCTGGCCTAGATGGGCCAGGCTGCGGCCCGGGCGACTGGGATGGCGAGCTGCCAGCCTGTCCTGCCCGTTGCCCACCCGATGCACCTGGGACGGAAGGGGGGGAGTCCGAGGTGTCGCGGTGTACCGGGACCTCCCCTACAGAGGGAGCCGGGACGGACCACACCACCTCCTCCTCCCTCGGGGTGCCCGATGGCCCCCAGGCCTCTACATGGGTGGGGGATGCGAACGGACTGGCCATCCGACGCGCCCCCGACATCTGGCGCTGCCAGTCCTGGAGGCCCGTGCTGGTATCGACAGGGGTCTGCAGGTTTGCAGCCATGGAGCCCAGGGGGTTGTCGAACCCTGTCTGCGACAGTGCGACGCCAGCTCGCACATGGCCACTGGCGCCGATGCCCTCAGCGATGGTCTGCAGAGACTGGGCCATGGCCTGCAGAGACTGGGCTATGGCCTGCTGAGACTGGGCCATGGCCTGCTGAGACTGGGCTATGGCGTGCTGAGACTGGGCTATGGCGTTGAGCGCCTCTGCCATCTGGCGCTGGCACTGGCTCATGGCCTCCTGTGAGAGGGCAGCCATTTCCTGGGCCACAGACGCCGCCTGCACGGAAGGCCCCAGGCCTCGCAAACCGTTCCCCATGTCTGACACCGTCGCACCCATTGCCTCCACCGCGGACGCCACCCGTGCGGTGTCAGCCTGGGTGGCACGCATGACCGGGACCACTCCCAGCTCCTGGACGCGGGTGGACTCCTCCACCTGTGACCGCAGCCGCCGCAAGCCACCCGTCACCCTATTCGCTCGTCTCCGTGTCAGTGGTTGCATCGGATCTATGTGTGGGTGTGGTAACTGCAGGAACCCGGGATCCATCTGGGCGGCAGATGTTCGCTTGGCCTGGGCTGCCCTCCGACCGCCCGGTCCCTCTGCTGCTCCTACCTCCACCTGCTGTACCGGGACGGCTGTGTTGTGCGCACCAGTGAGTGTACCAGACGCCTCATCACTAAAGTGCCCAACCGTGGTGAGTGTTTCTGCGATGGTGGAGGGTGTTGGTGACAGCAGTGGCGTTGTGTCGTGCTCTTCGTCCCACTCTGAGTCCATGGCACTTTGGGGTGGGGGTTCGTCTCCACCCATCCACTCTGAGTCACTGTCCGGTATTTCGTCTTCCCGGGTAGGGGTGTCCTGGGTAGTGCTGTCCCGGGTAGTGCTGTCCCGGGTAGTGCTGTCCCGGGTAGGGGTGTCCTGGGTAGTGGTGTCCCGGGTAGGAGTGTCCTGGATAGTGGTGTCCTGGGTAGTGGTGTCCTGGCTCGGGTGTGACGGGGGCCTGTGGCTGCCCCCCTCATCGCTGGGTGGTCGCTCCCGCACGTGACGGGGGTGTCGTCTCCCTGTTGCTCCAGGTCTCTCCGTCTCCCGTGGTGTGCGAGGGGCATCCTGCGGGCGTCGCATGCTGGAGGGTGCGGGTCTCTCCGTCTCCCGTGGTCTCCGAGGGGCATCCTGCGGGCGTCGCATGCTGGAGGGTGCGGGTCTCTCCGTCTCCCGTGGTCTCCGAGGGGCATCCTGCGGGCGTCGCATGCTGGAGGGTGCGGGTCTCTCCGTCTCCTGTGGTCTCCGAGGGGCATCCTGCGGCGGTCTGCATCTGCGGGGATGGGTGCCTGGACGTTTGGTCCTGCGATACACAATGAAGCATGCATGGTTAGACATCAGGCAGTGATCAGGTGATACGGGAGAGGGGGATATAGGGGAGGGGGGATATGGGGACGGGCTGTTGGTGGCTCACTTGCTCGTGGGGCCCCAACCTCTGCATCAGCAACCTCCCGGTCCTCAGGTCCGCCAGCCAGTTCCAGGGCCCTTTCCTCGTGTACGGTCAGTGGCCTCTCATCAGCGGGCCCTCCTCCAGTCCTCACATGCTCCCTATTGTTGTGTGCGCGCTTCTCCTGGGGGGGGGGGGGTGGTGGCAGGGGTAAAAGGCAACAGTGTTAGGCAGGTATATGAATGCACGCCATCGGTTGCGCGTGCATTGCAGAGGTTAAGGTTAGGGCTGGATTCACTTGGGGATATGGGGGATATGGGGAGGGGGGATATGGGGGAGGGGGGATATGGGGAGGGGGGATATGGGGGAGGGGGGATATGGGGGATATGGGGGAGGGGGGATATGGGGAATATGGGGAGGGGGGATATGGGGGAGGGGGGATATGGGGGGGATATGGGGGATATGGGGGAGGGGGGATATGGGGGTTATGGGGGAGGGGGGATATGGGGGAGGGGGGAATATGGGGGATATGGGGGAGGGGGGATATGGGGGAGGGGGGAATATGGGGGATATGGGGAGGGGGGATATGGGGGATATGGGGGAGGGGGGATATGGGGGAGGGAGGAATATGGGGGATATGGGGAGGGGGGATATGGGGGATATGGGGGAGGGGGGATATGGGGGAGGGGGGATATGGGGAGGGGGGAATATGGGGGATATGGGGGAGGGGGGATATGGGGGATATGGGGGAGGGGGGATATGGGGGAGGGGGAATATGGGGGATATGGGGGAGGGGGATATGGGGGATATGGGGGAGGGGGGATATGGGGAGGGGGGATATGGGGGAGGGGGGAATATGGGGGATATGGGGGAGGGGGGAATATGGGGGATATGGTGGAGGGGGGATATGGGGGATATGGGGGAGGGGGGATATGGGGGATATGGGGAGGGGGGGATATGGGGGAGGGGGGATATGGGGAATATGGGGGAGGGGGATATGGGGGAGGGGGGATATGGGGGGGATATGGGGGATATGGGGGAGGGGGGATATGGGGGTTATGGGGGAGGGGGGATATGGGGAGGGGGGAATATGGGGGATATGGGGGAGGGGGGATATGGGGGAGGGGGGAATATGGGGGATATGGGGGAGGGGGGATATGGGGGATATGGGGGAGGGGGGATATGGGGGAGGGAGGAATATGGGGGATATGGGGAGGGGGGATATGGGGGAGGGGGGATATGGGGGAGGGGGGATATGGGCGAGGGGGGAATATGGGGGCTATGGGGGAGGGGGGATATGGGGGATATGGGGGAGGGGGGATATGGGGGAGGGGGAATATGGGGGATATGGGGGAGGGGGGATATGGGTGATATGGGGGAGGGGGGATATGGGGAGGGGGAATATGGGGGATATGGGGGAGGGGGGATATGGGGGAGGGGGAATATGGGGGATATGGGTGAGGGGGGATATGGGGGATATGGGGGATATGGGGGAGGGGGGATATGGGGGAGGGGGGAATATGGGGGATATGGGGGAGGGGGGATATGGGAGATATGGGGAGGGGGATATGGGGGAGGGGGGAATATGGGGGATATGGGGAGGGGGAATATGGGGGATATGGGGGAGGGGGGATATGGGAGATATGGGGGAGGGGGGATATGGGGGAGGGGGGGATATGGGGGATATGGGGGAGGGGGGATATGGGGGAGGGGGGGATATGGGGGAGGGGGATATGGGGGATATGGGGGAGGGGGATATGGGGGAGGGAGGAATATGGGGGATATGGGGAGGGGGGATATGGGGGAGGGGGATATGGGGGAGGGGGGAATATGGGGGCTATGGGGGAGGGGGGATATGGGGGAGGGGGGAATATGGGGGCTATGGGGGAGGGGGGATATGGGGGAGGGGGGATATGGGGGAGGGGGAATATGGGGGATATGGGGGAGGGGGGATATGGGGGAGGGGGAATATGGGGGATATGGGGGAGGGGGGATATGGGGGATATGGGGGAGGGGGGATATGGGGGAGGGGGGAATATGGGGGATATGGGGGAGGGGGGATATGGGAGATATGGGGGAGGGGGATATGGGGGAGGGGGGAATATGGGGGATATGGGGGAGGGGGGATATGGGAGATATGGGGGAGGGGGGATATGGGGGAGGGGGGATATGGGGGATATGGGGGAGGGGGGATATGGGGGAGGGGGGATATGGGGGAGGGGGATATGGGGGATATGGGGAGGGGGGATATGGGGAGGGAGGAATATGGGGGATATGGGGAGGGGGGATATGGGGGATATGGGGGAGGGGGGATATGGGGGAGGGGGGATATGGGGGAGGGGGGAATATGGGGGCTATGGGGGAGGGGGGGATATGGGGGAGGGGGATATGGGGGAGGGGGAATATGGGGGAGGGGGGATATGGGGGATATGGGGAGGGGGATATGGGGGAGGGGGGAATATGGGGGATATGGGGAGGGGGATATGGGAGATATGGGGGAGGGGGATATGGGGGAGGGGGGAATATGGGGGATATGGGGGAGGGGGGATATGGGAGATATGGGGGAGGGGGGATATGGGGGAGGGGGGATATGGGGGATATGGGGGATATGGGGGAGGGGGGATATGGGGGAGGGGGGGATATGGGGGAGGGGGGATTTGGGGGAGAGGGGATATGGGGGATATGGGGGAGGCTCACCCTGCCTGCTCTGACGAGGTCGTTCACCTTCTTGTGGCACTGGGTGCCTGTCCGTGGTGTTAGGGCCACAGCGGTGATGGCCTCAGCCACCTCCCTCCACAGACGCCGGCTGTGGCGTGGGGCAACTCTGCGGCCGTGCCCGGGATACAGGGCGTCCCTCCTCTGCTCCACCGCATCCAGGAGCGCCTCCACATCGCGTGACTCGAACCTCGGGGCTGAGCGACGGCCAGCCATCAAGTCGGGTGTTGCGGTCGGCTGTTCCGGTCGGGTGGGGGGGAGCTGCGCGGCCTTATGAGCCGTCACGCCGTGCAGCGCGTATGACGCTGCATGGCGTGAACCACTGCGCAAGCGCGGATCCCGTTACGTCGCTGCTAGCCCATTTCGGGCCGCAGACTATCGGCCCATTTTTATGACGTGACGCAAGTGGGATTTGCGCCGTTTTTTGCGCCGATCGGCGGAGTTTCCGCCGATAACGGAGAATTTCGCCCTATGAGTGGGCTCTGTCGTTTCCTTAATCAGAGTGCCCGTCTGCTGGGCTCTCTGTGACTTTTTAGGGGCATTGCACTCTTTTGCGAAGTGTCCCAACTGTCCGCAGTTGTAACACTCTTGTGACTTGGGTGGGGGGCTGTTCTTTCCCTCATTCACCCATGCGGGGTCGTGGTGTGTTGTCTTTACTGCCTGCATATCTGCGCCGGCCTGCTTTTCCTCGCTATTCTTAACGGTGGGTTTACTTTGAACAGATTGTTCCCAAATGCGGGACAATCTTTTCACTACCCACATCTCGTTATGGGCCTCCTCTGAGGGATCATAACTCGTACAGGCTTTCTGTCCTGTTTCTGTGGCATGGGAGATAAGGGTGCGGGTCCATTTGGCCATGTTGTCTGGGGACAAATGGGCACGGTCTACATCTCCAAAGACTGCTGCAAAGTGAATCCACAGGCGTCCAGCGAACGCTGTGGGGTGCTCAGATTTCTTTTGCCTACATTTGTTGAGGCCATCTACGGGGTCACCCCGGTTATACCCGATCGCATCCAAGATCGCGTATGCATTTCTGCCAGGGTGCCTCCTCCTACATTCTGTGGGTCGGGAAGGGCTGCTGCTACCAACGGGTTTAAACTTAAAACGGTGAGCTTTACATGCTCTCGCTCATCCAGGCCGTACATGGTCGCCTGATGCTTAACTGTGGCAAATAAATGTTGGGGGTCTGAGGTGGGGAGGAACGATGTGATCTTCTCGCACGCGTCCCGTAATTGGGTCACTGTTAAGGGGGTGGAATATAGATATTCCACATCGTCTGATGTGGCTGTGCGGTGGGTGGTTACAGGGTTCATTGGAGCGTGAACTATCTGCTGTGTGGGGGGTTGGGGTGCTTTTCTCTTTTGGGGCTTTCCCTGTGCACATGTTCCCTGAACATATCTCTGCGCTGTTTCGTTTAACTCTTTCCAATCAGGGCCGTCTTCCTGATCTAACTTTTCCCCAAAGGTTTCCTGGAATCCTTTTTGAACAGAAAGCAGTGATTGCAGCTCTGCAATCTGCTTCCAGCACTTTTCGTGATCTAATGTGCTTTGTCTTTGTTCTGTGGTGGCAGCATGGAGTGCTCTTAATGCTGCCTTGAGATCACTACACTGTTTCTGTAATGTCTCTACCTGTTTTTCTGTCTCCTCTCGTACCAGGACTGCACGTTGCGTGTCCTGATAGGCCTTTTCGTATTGAGACTGGAAGCTGCTTAAATGCGCCAGACAAGACTGGTGAGCCCGTTTGGCGTCATCCACCTCTCCATCTTTTGCCGCCAATTTCCTCCTCAATTCCATATTCACTCTTTCTACTTCGCTTTCATCGACTTTACTCATCCGATGTATGCCCTCAACTTCTTTGCGGAGCGTCTTAACGACCTCCTCTGTGCCTCGCAATTGTGCCAAACAGGACACGATTGCCATCGGCTTGCGAGCTTTTCCCAAGCTCTTTTTGAGGATCTCGCTCAGGTTCTCCCACCAAGTATGCCCTATACTCCCGGGACCTGATTCCTCGTTATCACAGAAATCATTCCAAAGGGGCCATCCCTTCCCTTTGAGATATTTCCTGATCTCTTCCTCCCAAATGGGACATTGTCCCACTCTACTGCTGCTGGTCGCTGTGACCGCAAATTTCTCAGGGTTCATGAGGCGCTGCATTGCCTGCATTGCCATATTGCCTATCTGAATGCCTCTTCTTTAAAATTTGGGACAGGGGGCTAAGGCGGTGTTGTAAATACGGGTACGGCTTTCGCTACTTTCCGAAATACAAACTTCCGACAGTTTTGACGCATCAAAAATCTATCAGTTTTACCTTATAGCCCTGTTAGTTACGCATGCATACACGCACTTCCGAATTATGACTATTGATCAGAACTGCTTGAACACTTGTGATTTTCTGTTTCCAATTGGATCTCAAATTCAAATTCTTGGGTTCTCCCGGAGTGGTTTTCCACTTCTAGATCGGGTCCCGTCAGGATGTCGCCAAATGTTGCTGCTAACTTTAGCCTTAGTTTAATTGCTCTGTTCTATCACCTTTGCTCTTGAGTCGCCAGGTATCTTTCTGATACCGGCACGTGGTTCAAGTCCGAGTAATGATCAATAATCCACACACCGCATAGTAAGAGTTAAATCAACGCACATTTATTATATACAGTAATCAATGCTTATGCATAAATTCTACTTCTAAGCTACTTCCTACAACTAACAGGCCAATACTTAACTTTGGAAATGGCCCACCAGGTCAGTGAAACGAATGGCCTTTCATTTGGGTTTTGAGCCTGCGGGATTCAAAGCTAGTACAGATTGATAGCTAGGAGTGCCTATCTCGTAGCGAGCGTTGATGTAAGACTTACGATTTGAGCGGCTGTTGCAGAAGGTCAGCAGAAGGGTGCAGGAGGCAGAAGGGGTTGCAGAAGGGGTAGCAGAAGGGTGGCAGAAGGGTGATTTGAACTTGGACTCTATACTTATAGTCCCCAGGGGCTTTCCACCTTTTGTTCACCTCCCTTTGTGTAGGCTCCTGTTGGCGCCGAAAAGTCTGGGTTGTCTTTGTGTGTCTAAATTGTTGCACATTGTTCCCGGGGATTGCTCATTAATATTCAGATGGCTGGTGTTTTGTTGTGCTGGTGGCTGCAGGTATCGATCTTGTCTGGCCTTCCTAGAGGCGAATACACAGTTTTACCTGCAGCTTCTTGTTTTAGTCCTGTTGGCTGATTTTCCCATCAGCCTTTTCCGTTCGCTATTTTAAATCGGGGTTAGCCATTCTAAATCGGGAGTTAGCCGTTTTAACTGGCTACAATTATGTCCTTGTTGGGTTCAATGCCATGCGATGAGAGCTTGTCACCTAGGAATGTGACTTCAGTTACTCCAAATTGGCACTTTTACTTGTTGAGCTTCAGCCCATTTCTCCTGATGCTCATTATATCTTGAAGCAACCTCGTATTGTGTTCTTCTATGGTTGAGCCCCAAACAATGATATCATCCACATACACACGTACACCTTCGATACCTTCGATTATGTGCTCCATGATGTGGTGAAAAATTTCTGATCCCAAAATTATGCCAAACATCATTCTCATAAAGCAGTATCGTCCAAATGCCATATTAAAAATGCAGTATTTTACACTTTGTTCCTCTAGCTTTAGTTGCCAGAAACCTTGAGGTGCATCAAGTTTCGTAAAAGATTGTGCACCAGCGACTTCCAGTGGCGGCTATGGTGTGAGTGGTCGCACATTTGGTGGCTTCCACTCGTTTCAGTGTTTTTGGACCTTTCCCCCGGCTAACGGGTGGATTTGTTGAGGAAAAATGATCCACTGGTGGATGGATTTGTGGACCAGGAGCAGTTTTAAAAAGAAGGAGCAGTTGGAGTGAGGAGGGGTACCTGTGACACAGAGGAAGACTGCGGCGGGTAAGGGGTCGGCCCCAACTTCGCAGTGGTCGATGGAGCAGCTGGTGGGAACTCTTGAATGAGAAGTTCACCCATCAGAGGAAGGAGACTTTGGAGGACCAGGCGAGGACAGTCGACGCGATTAAGGCGGGGTTTGACCATTTGGAAATGAGGCTGGAGGCTCAGAGCCAGGCGATCCAGAAGGTGGAGGAGACAGTGGGGGAGCATGAGGGGCAGCTCACCTCAATGGCGGCTGAGATGGGGGTGATGAGCGATACTCAGAGGCGGCTACAGGAGAAGGTGGAGGATTTGGAGAATGGGTCCCGGAGGGAGAATCTGAGGATCGTGGGTCTGCCAGAGGGCAGCGAGGGAACGGATCTGGGCTCATACGTGGCTCAGAATTTCGAGAAGTTGTTGGGAGAGGGGGCCTTTGAATGACCTTTGGAGGTGGACTGGGTGCACAGTGCGCTGATGAGGAAGCCGCAGGGTAATGAGCCGCCGAAGACGACGTTGATGTGGTTGCATCGGTTTCTGGATAAGGAGCAGATCCTGAGGTGGGCCAGGCAGACGAGGCTATGTACCTGGAGGGTAATGAGTTTTGAGCATACCAAGACCTGGGTGCGGAGCTGGCCAAGAGGAGAGCGGGGTTCAACAAGGTGAAGGCTGCCCTCTTTAAGAAGGGGGTGAAATTTGGAATACTGTACCCAGTTAGCCTCTGGGTGACCTACAATGGCCAGGAACTTTATTTTGGGATGCCGGTGGAAGCAATGGAGTTTGTGAGGGACAATGGACTAGCAGGAGAAGGAGGACATTGAACTTTGGAGGAGATGTTCTTTTTCGCTCCACATCAGATAGTGTCCCATGAGCCTCTTCACTAAATTGCCAAGTTGAGGTGTGTGTCTCTGGGATGGTGGAGAGTGTTGGTTACAGCTGTGATGGGAAGTCAGTGCCATCCCTGGACCCGAGCTCGGGGATGTCTCGGGTTGCAGCCCGATGGCTCCCTTCCGTGTTGGTGTCGTGCTGGTCTTCATCGCTGGTCAATACCTGGGGTTCTGGCTGTGGCTGGGGCCAGCAGTGGGGACACCAGACAGGGCCACCCCATCATCAGCAGCTCCTCCAAGACATAAGACAAGACGCAGGATTGCATCGTGACCCGGGATGGAGGGTAAACTCAATGTGAAAATGGGACTTTGTCTCCACAAGGACTGTGAGGTGGTCACGTCTTCCGATACTGTCATAGAACATAGAACATAGAAAATACAGCACAGAACAGGCCCTTCGGCCCACGATGTTGTGCCGAACCTTTGTCCTAGATTAATCATAGATTATCATTGAATTTACAGTGCAGAAGGAGGCCATTCGGCCCTTTGAGTCTGCACCAGCTCTTGGAAAGAGCACCCTACCCAAACTCAACACCTCCACCCAACACCAAGGGCAATTTGGACATTAAGGGCAATTTATCATTGGCCAATTCATCTAACCCGCACATCTTTGGACTGTGGGAGGAAACCGGAGCACCCGGAGGAAACCCACGCAGACACGGGGAGGACGTGCAGATGCCGCACAGACAATGACCCAAGCCGGAATCGAACCTGGGACCATGGAGCTGTGAAGCAATTGTGCTATCCACAATGCTACCGTGCTGCCCTTAAGAACAAATAAATCTACACTATATCATTTTCCCGTAATCCATGTACCTATCCAATAGCTGCTTGAAGGTCCTTAATGTTTCTGACTCAACTACTTCCACAGGCAGTGCATTCCATGCCCCCACTACTCTCTGGGTAAAGAACCTACCTCTGATATCCCTCCTATACCTTCCACCTTTCACCTTAAATTTATGTCCCCTTGTAATGGTGTGTTCCACCCGGGGAAAAAGTCTCTGACTGTCTACTCTATCTATTCCCCTGATCATCTTATAAACCTCTATCAAGTCGCCCCTCATCCTTCTCCGCTCTAATGAGAAAAGGCCTAGCACCCTCAACCTTTCCTCGTAAGACCTACTCTCCATTCCAGGCAACATCCTGGTAAATCTTCTTTGCACCTTTTCCAGAGCTTCCACATCCTTCCTAAAATGAGGCGACCAGAACTGTACACAGTACTCCAAATGTGGCCTTACCAAAGTTTTGTACAGCTGCATCATCACCTCACGGCTCTTAAATTCAATCCCTCTGTTAATGAACGCGAGCACACCATAGGCCTTCTTCACAGCTCTATCCACTTGAGTGGCAACTTTCAAAGATGTATGAACATAGACCCCAAGATCTCTCTGCTCCTCCACATTGCCAAGAACTCTACCGTTAACCCTGTATTCCGCATTCATATTTGTCCTTCCAAAATGGACAACCTCATACTTTTCAGGGTTAAACTCCATCTGCCACTTCTCAGCCCAGCTCTGCATCCTATCTATGTCTCTTTGCAGCCGACAACAGCCCTCCTTACTATCCACAACTCCACCAATCTTCGTATCGTCTGCAAATTTACTGACCCACCCTTCAACTCCCTCATCCAAGTCATTAATGAAAATCACAAACAGCAGAGGACCCAGAACTGATCCCTGCGGTACACCACTGGTAACTGGGATCCAGGCTGAATATTTGCCATCCACCACCACTCTCTGACTTCTATCGGTTAGCCAGTTTGTTATCCAACTGGCCAAATTTCCCACTATCCCATGCCTCCTTACTTTGTGCAGAAACATACCATGGGGAACTTTATCAAATGCCATACTAAAATCCATGTACACTACATCCACTGCTTTACCTTCATCCACATGCTTGGTCACCTCCTCAAAGAATTCAATAAGATTTGTAAGGCAAGACCTACCCCTCACAAATCCGTGCTGACTATCCCTAATCAAGCAGTGTCTTTCCAGATGCTCAGAAATCCTATCCTTCAGTACCCTTTCCATTACTTTGCCTACCACCGAAGTAAGACTAACTGGCCTGTAATTCCCAGGGTTATCCCTAGTTCCTTTTTTGAACAGGGGCACGACATTCGCCACTCTCCAATCCCCTGGTACCACCCCTGTTGACAGTGAGGACGAAAAGATAATTGCCAACGGCTCTGCAATTTCATCTCTTGCTTCCCATAGAATCCTTGGATATATCCCGTCAGGCCCGGGGGACTTGTCTATCCTCAAGTTTTTCAAAATGCCCAACACATCTTCCTTCCTAACAAGTATTTCCTCGAGCTTACCAATCTGTTTCACACTGTCCTCTCCAACAATATCGCCCCTCTCATTTGTAAATACAGAAGAAAAGTACTCATTCAAGACCTCTCCTATCTCTTCAGACTCAATACACAATCTCCCGCTACTGTCCTTGATCGGACCTACCCTCGCTCTAGTCATTCTCATATTTCTCACATATGTGTAAAAGGCCTTGGGGTTTTCCTTGATCCTACCCGCCAAAGATTGTTCATGCCCTCTCTTAGCTCTCCTAATCCCTTTCTTCAGTTCCCTCCTGGCTATCTTGTATCCCTCCAATGCCCTGTCTGAACCTTGTTTCCTCAGCCTTACATAAGTCACCTTTTTCCTCTTAACAAGACATTCAACCTCTCTTGTCAACCATGGTTCCCTCACTCGACCATCTCTTCCCTGCCTGACAGGGACATACATATCAAGGACACGTAGCACCTGTTCCTTGAACAAGTTCCACATTTCACTTGTGTCCTTCCCTGCCAGCCTATGTTCCCAACTTATGCACTTCAATTCTTGTCTGACAACATCGTATTTACCCTTCCCCCAATTGTAAACCTTGCCCTGTTGCACGTACCTATCCCTCTCCATTACTAGTGAAAGTCACAGAATTGTGGTCACTATCTCCAAAATGCTCCCCCACTAACAAATCTATCACTTGCCCTGGTTCATTACCCAGTACTAAATCCAATATTGCCCCTCCTCTGGTCGGACAATCTACATACTGTGTTAGAAAAGCTTCCTGGACACACTGCACAAACACCACCCCATCCAAACTATTTGATCTAAAGAGTTTCCACTCAATATTTGGGAAGTTAAAGTCGCCCATGACTACTACCCTATGACTTCTGCACCTTTCCAAAATCTGTTTCCCAATCTGTTCCTCCACCTCTCTGCTACTATTGGGGGGCCTATAGAAAACTCCTAACAAGGTGACTGCTCCTTTCCTATTTCTGACTTCAACCCATACTACCTCAATAGGGTGATACTCCTCGAACTGCCTTTCTGCAGCTGTTATACTATCTCTAATTAATAATGCCACCCCCCCACCTCTTTTACCACCCTCCCTAATCTTATTGAAACATCTATAACCAGGGACCTCCAACAACCATTTCTGCCCCTCTTCTATCCAAGTTTCCGTGATGGCCACCACATCGTAGTCCCAAGTACCGAACCATGCCTTAAGTTCACCCACCTTATTCCTGATGCTTCTTGCGTTGAAGTATACACACTTCAACCCATCTCCGTGCCTGCAAATACTCTCCTTTGTCAGTGTTCCCTTCCCCACTGCCTCATTACATGCTTTGGCGTCCTGAATATCGGCTACCTTAGTTGCTGGACTACAAATCCGGTTCCCATTCCCCTGCCAAATTAGTTTAAACCCTCCCGAAGAGTACTACCAAACCTCCCTCCCAGGATATTTGTGCCCCTCTGGTTCAGATGCAACCCGTCCTGCTTGTACAGGTCCCACCTTCCCCAGAATGCGCTCCAATTATCCAAATACCTGAAGCCCTCCCTCCTCCACCATTCCTGCAGCCACGTGTTCAACTGCACTCTCTCCCTATTCCTAGCCTCGCTATCACGTGGCACCGGCAGCAAACCAGAGATGACAACTCTGTCTGTCCTGGCTTTCAACTTCCAGCCTAACTCCCTAAACTTGTTTATTACCTCCACACCCCTTTTCCTACCTATGTCGTTGGTACCAATGTGCACCACGACTTCTGGCTGCTCACCGTCCCCCTTAAGGATCCTGAAGGCACGATCCGAGACATCCCTGGCCCTGGCACCCGGGAGGCAACATACCTTCCGGGAGTCTCGCTCGCGACCACAGAATCTCCTATCTATTCCCCTAACCATTGAATCTCCTACAACTATTGCTTTTCTATTCTCCCCCCTTCCCTTCTGAGCCCCAGAGCCAGACTCCGTGCCAGAGACCTGACCGCTAGGGCCTTCCCCCGGTAGGTCATCCCCCCCAACAGCATCCAAAACGGTATACTTGTTTTGAAGGGGAACGGCCACGAGGGATCCCTGCACTGTCTGCCTGTTTGTTTTTTTCCCCCTGACTGTAACCCAGCTATTCTTGTCCTGTACCTTGGGTGTGGTTACCTCCCTGTAACTCTTCTCAATCACCCCCTCTGCCTCCCGGATGATCCGAAGTTCATCCAGCTTCAGCTCCAGTTCCCTAACACGGTCTTTGAGGAGCTGAAGTTGGGTGCACTTCCCGCAGGTATAGTCAGTGGGGACACCGATGGTATCCCTCACCACCCACATCCTACAGGAGGAGCATGTAACTGGCCTAGCCTCCATCCCCTCTTACCTTACAGAATATAGCTGCTGTGTGGACTAACTAGATCTCCGCCCTCCGACTCTGCTCCCAGTCAGCTACACTTCCTGTAAACTCCTGGCTCTCTTCGCACTCTTTGCGGAAATGTCGGAAACAAAATGAAAGGAGCACCTTACTCCCTCCTCACCTAACTCCCTCGGTCACCAAACTCTCATTATCGCACTCAAAAAGCACCAAATTCAGCACTCCCTCGGTCACCAAACTCTCACTATCACACTCAAAAAGCACCAAATTCAGCACTCAATGCAAACCTGGACGGATGCATCTGCAGCAGACAGGTTGATGAGGTCCAGTATGTTTTTCACTCTTGTTGGTTCACTCACCACGACTGGGCAGAGCCAGCAGACAGGGATCTACCCCCGTACCTGTAGTACAGGGGCATTACCGTAATACCCCTCGTATGCAGTATATACAATACAACAGTGGTGACTACCACATTCACCCCCTGTTGAAAAAGAGTCCAGCGGGGGGGGTGGAAAACTATTTACATTCAGGTGTTTAACATTTTATGGAAAAGTTTACAAATTCAGATGATCGGGCGCCTTGATCCGTCGGTGCGAGCGCCGCAGTTCTGTTGGCGATTTTGGCATCGGCTCGGTCGCCGGTGACTCCGGGAGGGTGTCGACCTCATCTTCATCCCCGGGTGGGACCAAGGGGAGGACGGATCGTCATGGAGCAGTGGCTGTGGTGGGGTGCGCTGGGGGGAGGGAGGGTGGTGCCAGGGCAGAATGGGGGTGTGGGGACCCAGCTGGTGCCAGGTCCCTGAGGGAGACTGTGTCTTGGCGGCTGTCGGGGTATGCTACATAGGCGTACTGTGGGTTCGCGTGGAGTAGCTATACCCTCTCAACCAACGGGTCCGCCTTGTGTAGCCGCACGTGCTTGCGGAAGAAACGGGTCCCGGAGCTGCCAGCCACGTTGGGAGCGAAACCCCGGAGGTGGACTTCTTGGGGAAGGCCAAGAGACGTTCATGGGGAGTTTCATTAGTCACAGTGCAAAGGAGCTACCAAATGAAGTGAAGGGCATTGGGGAGGACCTCCTGCCAGCGGGAGGCCGGGAGATTTCTGGACCGTAGGGCCAGCTGGACGCCACTCCAGACCGTCCCATTCTCCCGCTCCACCTGCCCGTTTCCCCTGGGGTTGTAGCTGGTCGTCCTGCTCGAGGCAATGCCCCTGTTGAGCAGGTGCTGGCGCAACTCATCGCTCATAAATGAGGATCCCCGGTCGCTGTGGACGTAGGTGGGGAAACCGAACAGCGAAGATGGTGTTGAGGGCTTTGATGACGGTGGCAGGCGTCATATCGGGGCATGGGATGGCGAAGGGGAATCTGGATAGCTTGGGCCTCCTTTTCGACAGAGGAGTGCTGAATTTCAGAGGCATGTAGGGTGCAGGAAAAGAATGCCACGGGCCTGCCTGCCTGGTTGACGGTGGCGGCTAGAGCGACGTCTGATGCACCGCTCTCGACTTGGAAGGGGAGCGTCTCATCGACCGCGTGCATCGCGGCCTTGGCAATGTCGGCCTTGATACGGTTGAAGGCCTGGTGAGCCTCGACCGTCAGTGGGAAAACAATGGAGTGGATGAGTGGGCGGGCCTTGTCTGCATAGTTAGGGACCCACTGGGCGTAGTATGAGAAGAAGCCCAGGCATCGTTTGAGGCCCTTGGGGCAGTAGGGAAGGGAGAGTTCCATGAGGGGGCGCATGCGATTGGGGTCGGGCCCTAGCACTCCGTTATGGACCACATAGCCGAGGATGGCTAATCGGTTCGCGTTGAACACACACTTCTCCTTGTTGTAGGTTAGGTTGAGGAGTTTAGCGGTGTGGAGGAATTTGGAAAGGTTAGCGTCGTGGTCCTGCTGGTCGTGGTCGCAGATGGTGACATTATCCAGGTCTGGGAAGGTGGCCTGCAGTCCGTACCGGTCAACCATTCGGTCCATCTCCCGTTGGAAGACCGAGACCCCGTTAGTGACGCCAAAGGGAACCCGAAGGAAGTAGTAAAGGCGGCCGTCCGCTTCAAACGCGGTGTACGGACGGTCCGTCTTGCGAATGGGGAGCTGGTGGTAGACAGATTCCAGGTCCACTGTCGAGAAGACCCGGTACTGTGCAATCTGATTGACCATATCAGATATGCGTGGGAGGGAGTACGCATCGAGCTGCATGTACCGATTGATGGTCTGACTGTAGTCAACGACCATCCTGTTTTTCTCCCCAGTTTTCACAACTACCACTTAGGCTCTCCAGTGGCTGTTGCTGGCCTCGATAATACCTTCCCGTAGCAGCCGCTGGACCTCAGACCTGATGAAGGTCCTGTCCTCGGCGCTGTACCGTCTGCTCCTGGTGGCGACTGATTTGCAATCCGGGGTGAGGTTTGCAAACAGAGAAGGCGGGTCGACCTTAAGGGTCATGAGACCGCATACAGTAAGGGGTGATAGGGGCCCACCAAATTTCAGGGTTAGGCTCTGGAGGTTGCACTGGAAGTCCAGGCTGAGTAGCAAGGCAGCGCAGAGGTCGGGAAGGACGTAGAGCCGGAAGCCGCTGAACTCTACGCCCTGGATGGTGAGGGCGGCGGTGCAGTACCCCCAGATCACCACGGAGTGGATCGATCGTGATGGAGGCGAGACGCGGCTGGTCGGCGGCGGTTGCAGGCGATGAGCAGCCCAATGAGGTGGCCGACGAGCAGGGGTCCTGAAGCGGGGAAGATGGCGGCGCCCACGGGTCGCACGTGTTGTGAGGCGAGCAAGGTGGCGAGCAAGATGGCGGCGCCCAAGGGCCGCACGTGTTGTGAGGCGAGCAAGATGGCGGCGCCCATGGGCCGCATGAGGTCTGAGGCGAGGAAGATGGCAACGCCCACGGCTCGCACGTGGGGGTTGCAGGGACAATAGCGGCGATCGAGCGGGCCTGGCACACAGCAGCAAAATGTCCTTTCTTCCCGCAGGCCTTGCAGTGCGCGCTCCGCGCCAGGCAGCGCTGCAGGGGGTGTTTTGTCTGTCCGCAGAAGTAGCACTTGGGTCCCCGGGGTTGGTTGGCTGCCGCACGGCGCAGGTCTGGGATTGGCTGGGGGAGGTCGCTGATTGGGTCCACATTGGGGTGTTCACTGGCGGGATCCACGATGCCCAGGAGGGGCGGGCCGTGCGGTCGGGGGCATATGCCTGTACATTGCGTGAGGCGACTGTGAGCGAGATCGCTAGTTTCTTGGTCGCCGCGAGGTCGAGGGTAGCCCCTTCTAAGAGGCGATGGCGGATGTAGGCCGACCCAATGCCCATAACGAACGCGTCTCCATCAAGCAGGTCAGAATGTTCAACGGCCGAAACGGCCTGGCAATCGCAGTCTCTCACCAGGACGCGCAGAGCACGCCAGAAATCTTCCACAGACTCACCGTGTGTGATGCCGCGTGGACAGATGGTGCCTGGCGTAGATTTTGTTGGTCTGCTGAGAGTAGGTCGGCGCATTCCGGATGAGGGGAAAGATATCGGAGCTCAGCCGCGTGTAAAGGATCTGGAGCTTCTGTGCCTCTGAGGGTGGTTCTGTCGCAGATCCGATGTATGCTTCAAAGCAAGCTAGCCAATGTGCGAAGGCGTTGTCTGCTTGAGGGTGCAGCTGCAGACGATCAGGCTTGATGCGGAGATCCATCGTTGTAAAACCTCTGCGTAATAAATTGATGCACTATCAATTACGACGAGGCTTTATTACGCAGAGATGTGTAGCCTCCCGCAGCTGCTTCCGAAATGGCTGCAGCTCGGAGAGCCCACACATTTATACTCCGCCTACTGGATGGAGCCAGCAGGCAGGGATCTATCCCCGTACCTTAGTACATGGGCCTTACCGTAATACCCCTTGTATGCGGTATATACAATACAACAGTGGTGACTACCACATGTGTATTTTGTATTCTGCTGTTGTTACATGGGATTGGAATAAAGTACCTTTTTAAAAAACACAAGGAACACAAAGTTAATTTGCAATTAGGAGAGAAAATGTCATGTTGAATTTTACTGCAAAGCGATCAGAGTACAAGATCATTTGGGATTTTGGGCGTCACATATTGAGGCATTGAGTACAAAAGCAGGAAAGTTTTGCTGGGCTCTGGTCACAACACTTTATTGAGAATGTGACAGTCCTACAGAGCATACGGAGGAGATTGACCAGAACAGTTCCAGGTATGACAGCTTTTAGTTGCAAGGTAGGTTGGAGAATCTGGAAAGAAAGGAGTGTGAAGGAACAGTTATTTACGGTATATTGGATTGCGACAGGTTTAGATAAAGTGGATAAAGAAAATATGTTTTTTTCCGTGGATGTTACAAGGACTAGAGTCACAAGCTTAATGGTTTTCGGCAAGAATGTTTTCACATGGCGCGTGGTCATAACTTGGAAATGACTACCTCTAAAGGTAGCAGAGATGATCAGTGATTTCAAGAGAAATTGGTTGGCCACTTGAGGAAAATAAACTTGCAGGCTACAGAGAATGGGACTGACTAGATTTCTCTACAGAGATCCAGCATGAAGTTGATGGATCAAATGTCAGCTTTTTGTGCTGCAATGACTGACTTTTTACTGGCCCTATTTTTACTTGGCCTCCAATGTCTGTTCCCTGAAGGAGGCTTTAGTTTGCCAAAAAATTAATAAAATAACATTAGCACTTCAAGAGCAGCTACGCAGTTCTTCAATGGCCGCTGGCAACCAGTGTTCTGTCTTCTGATCCTTCGCTCCCAATGTATCATAGGCTATGCCCAGGCACACCACAAAGATATTCAAATTTAGGTTTCCCAATTTACTAGTCAAACACCAGTTGTGTGCTTAGATCACACATTATACACTACATAATAATCTTAGAGATACACATTCTCAAAATAGTGCCTAGGAACACCGGTATTAACTTTCAGCTGACCATGTGTATATATCAGCAAATAGCAATGACATTTCAAAGGGATGGAAGACAAGCAGGAAGAGCTTAAATGAATGCGGTAGAGATTAAACTCCTGTTATTGTTAATTTTCCCCCCACATAATTGGTTCCATGAGGAGTGCAGTTTTTCTTCAGTTGGTGAAAAGTTAATACAGTTTTGCCGAAACTGTACCCACCCAGTCGACATTTTTCTAAAAATATCACAATAACATCTGTTAAATCTGCTCTTGTTGTTGGTATGCCATACAAGATAAACACTGATGCTATCTTTTTACATAAGCACACCATGAAGAAGGTTGAGCCAGCTAACCTTTATAGAAATTGGCTGTGATGCCTGCCTCTATCAAGAGATTTGATGGTTATAATTTTAATGTACAATACAGCTGTCTGAGATTAAGCAAATTTTAAGTTTGCGAATGAGAACTGCGTTCCTTAGGAGGAAAATTACATTGTAATCTATAATGTGGTGAACATCTATGACACAAACATGGAATAGTTTTTGTTTTAGAACCCCCAATTAGGCAGAGCAATTCAGTTGCAACAAAGAGGTTTGATTTCAAAATTTATTTGAACTGATTTGAACTGTTTAGAAAAGTCAAGCCAAGGTTCTCACCCTTGATTAATGAGCCAATTTTGTTTTATCTCCAGCTGCTGTGAACCGATTAGCCTTTTGACACTATTCCAGTATTCCTGCAGGGGGCAACAGTAGTTGTGTTACAGTCTTCCTGAATGCAACCGCACTACATTTCAAAATCTTCAGTCTATGGTATACTGAACTCAAAATAGAAACCTATATTTCAACTAATGAAACCCATCAGAGAACAACCTACCACTTTCAGAGGAAACCAACAATTATTTTGCCTGTGGAATCTGCAGACGCCAGTCTACAATAACAGTCTTAAGGTAAAATTAGAATACAAAGACACAGATATTTCAAAGTCAAAGATCCTCGGATTTACTAAGTATCACCACAAGCTTAGTATTTGGCTTAAATTGTAAGACTCCTTTCTCCTTTTGGGTTGCAAGGCAGACTTGAGGAAGATGTAACAAAGTTATATGGGTGTGGTATGAACTGATCATAATCATTTTTCACTGAAATATAATAGGCTGTGTTAATGAGTGGGTAATGCTTCAAAGATTAAAATAGTTGTTGATGTGAATGATTATAACAGTAAATGTAAAGTAACGACTTCTAAGTGGTATTCTTTTTCACTCCTGACTTGCATATACAAAGAACAAAGAACAAAGAAATGTACAGCACAGGAACAGGCCATTCGGCCCTCCAAGCCCGTGCCGACCATGCTGCCCGACTAAACTACAATCTTCTACACTTCCTGGGTCCGTATCCCTCTATTCCCATCCTATTCATGTATTTGTCAAGATGCCCCTTAAATGTCACTATCGTCCCTGCTTCCACCACCTCCTCCGGTAGCGAGTTCCAGGCATCCACTACCCTCTGTGTAAAAAACTTGCCTCGTACATCTACTCTAAACCTTGCCCCTCTCACCTTAAACCTATACCCCCTAGTAATTGACCCCTCTACCCTGGGGAAAAGCCTCTGACTATCCACTCTGTCTATGCCCCTCATAATTTTGTATACCTCTATCAGGTCTCCCCTCAACCTCCTTCGGTTGTTAGGTTCCATTGGCCAAGAGACATATGAGCTCATTTTTACCCCCTCTGCCTCGTGGAAATGGAACAATAATGGAGTTAAAATGGCAGTCGTGGACTAACCACCCTGCCCCTGCTGGTTGCCATATTCCCTCCAGAGTCTTAATTGGCAGCCCCTGACAATTGGCAGCCATTTGATATTTGTTCCGGGAGCCATATTAATGTATTCCAATTGGGGTTCTATGGTGCTAGATAAACCCCAAATTCATTTTATGTTCCATTAAAGTCTGAACACACTTTTAAAACAGCAAGCAAGAAACAGTACTTAAAATATTTACTTAAAAGTAGGTCATTGGCATCTGTTTGCTATAGCATTGTTTGAATTCCCATAAGATTTGGAGATGAGTGCCCAATTCATTTTTCCAATTAGGGGGCAATTTAGCGTGGCCAATCCACCTAGCCGGCACATCTTTGTTGTGGGGGCAAAACCCACACAAACACGGGGAGAATGTGCAAACTACATACGGTCAGTGACCCAGAGCCGGGATCGAACCTGGAACCTCGGCGCCGTGAGGCAACAGGGCTAACCCACTGCGCCACCGTACTGCCTGGAGATTGGTTTCTTGAACATTTATTGTACATCTACACTTTCAACAAGTACAGGGTGTGGTGATATTCATTTGCATAGTAATGTACCAAGTTAGATATACAACCTCTGACCAGCAGGTGGCAACATGGATTCATCATGTGACTCCAGAAAATGAGCAGTTGGTAATGAGTGGTATCAGGGGACAGTCGCATTTGAAGTAGTTCCAGAAGAATTCACTAATCATTACCGTTTGTATTGTAGTTTCTAGAGTCCACGTGTTCATTTTTGTCAATAAACTATCTTACTAGTAAAGAACTAGATGTTCTGTGTACACCATTACAACGGCCACAACACAGAACATAACATGGTACCAGGGGTCTTGAACAACTGAAGATAACTACAGAGAGGAGGGGATGAAACAGACCGAAGAAAGAAAAAAGAAAATTCTTCCAACTAGCATCAGTGTTTATCTTGTATGGCATACCAACAACAAGAGCAGATTTAACAGATGTTCTTGTGATATTCTTAGAAAATGTCGACTGGAGGGGTACAGTTTGGGCAAAAACTGTATTAACTGTTCATCAACTGAAGAAAAACTGCAGTCCTAAAGGAACCAATTATGTGGGGGGAAAATTAACAGTAACAGGAATTTAATCTCTACTGCATTCATTTAAGCTCTTCCTGCTCGTCTTCCATCCCTTTGAAATGATGTGGAGATGCCGGCGTTGGACTGGGGTGAGCACAGTACGAAGTCTTACAACACCAGGTTAAAGTCCAACAGGTTTGTTTCGATGTCACTAGCTTTCGGAGCGCTGCTCCTTCCTCAGGTGAATGAAGAGGTATGTTCCAGAAACACATATATAGACAGATTCAAAGATGCCAAACAATGCTTGGAATGCGACCATTAGCAGGTGACACATCCGCCAACTTAACAGACTGATCAAGACCTTGGATACAGATCTTCAGAGCACCCTTTGTGCTCTCATCCCACGTACTCCCCGCATCGGAGATCTCTACTGCCTCCCGAAAATACATAAGGCCAACACACCAGGCCGCCCTATCGTTTCAGGCAATGGGACCTTGTGTGAGAACCTCTCTGGCTACATCGAGGGCATCTTGAAACCCATCATACAAGGTACGCCCAGCTTCTGTCGCGACACTACGGACTTCCTGCAGAAACTCAGCACCCATGGACCAGTTGAACCAGGAACATTCCTCGTCACAATGGACGTCTCGGCACTCTACACCAGCATCCCCCATGACGACGGCATTGCTGCAACAGCATCAGTACTCAACACCGACAACTGCCAATCTCCAGACGCAATTCTGCAACTCATCCGCTTCATTCTGGATCACAACGTCTTCACCTTCGACAACAAGTTCTTCATCCAGACGCACGGAACAGCCATGGGGACCAAATTCGCACCCCAATACGCCAACATCTTCATGCACAAGTTTGAACAGGACCTACTCACCGCACAGGACCTTCAACCGACGTTATACACCAGATACATCGATGACATTCTTTTTCCTTTGAACCCACGGCGAAGAATCACTGAAACGACTACACGATGACATCAATAAGTTCCATCCAACCATCAGACTCACCATGGACTACTCTCCAAAATCAGTTGCATTCTTGGACACACTCGTCTCCATCAAGGACGGTCACCTCAGCACTTCGCTTTACCGCAAACCCACGGATAACCTCACGATGCTCCACTTCTCCAGCTTCCACCCTAAACACATTAAAGAAGCCATCCCCTATGGACAAGCGCTCTGTATACACAGGATCTGCTCAGACGAGGAGGAGCGTAACAGACATCTACAGACGTTGAAAGATGCCCTCGTACGAACGGGATATGACACTCGACTCATCGATCGACAGTTCCAACGCGCCACAGCGAAAAACCGCACCAACCTCCTCAGAAGGCAAACATGGGACACAACCGACAGAATACCCTTTGTCGTCCAGTACTTCCCCGGAGCGGAGAAATTACGTCATCTTCTTCACAGCCTTCAACACGTCATTGATGACGATGAACATCTTGCCAAGGTCATCCCCACACCCCCACTACTTGCCTTCAAACAACCGCGCAACCTCAAACAAACCATTGTTTGCAGCAAACTACCCAGTCTTCAGAACAGTGACCACGACACCACACAACCCTGCCATGGCAATCTCTGCAAGACGTGCCAGATCATCGACATGGATACCACTATTACACGTGAGAACACCACCCACCAGGTACGCGGTACATACTCGTGCGACTCGGCCAACGTTGTCTACCTCATACGCTGCAGGAAAGGATGTCCCGAAGCGTGGTACATTGGCGAGACCATGCAGACGCTGCGACAACGAATGAACAGACATCGCGCAACAATCACCAGGCAGGAATGTTCCCTTCCAGTCAGGGAACACTTCAGCAGTCAAGGGCATTCAGCCTCTGATCTCCGGGTAAGCGTTCTCCAAGGCGGCCTTCAGGACGCGCGACAACGCAGAATCGCCGAGCAGAAACTTATAGCCAAGTTCCGCACACATGAGTGCGGCCTCAACCGGGACCTGGGATTCATGTCGCATTACATTCATCCCCCACCATCTGGCCTGCGAAATCCTACCAACTGTCCTGGCTTGACACAATTCACACCTCCTTAACCTGGGGTTACCCCATCTCTGGATCTGTAAAGATTTAATCACCTGCTAATGGTCGCATTCCTAGCATTGTTTGGCATCTTTGAATCTGTCTATATATGTGTTTCTGGAACATACCTCTTCATTCACCTGAGGAAGGAGCAGCGCTCCGAAAGCTAGTGACATCGAAACAAACCTGTTGGACTTTAACCTGGTGTTGTAAGACTTCGTACTGTGATCACTTTAAAATGTCATTGCTATTTCCTGATGCATACATATACGCAGCTGAAAGTTAATACCAGTGTTCCTAGGCACTATTTTGAGAATGTGTATCGCTAAGATTATTATGTAGTGTATAATGTGTAATCTAAGCACACAACTGGTATTTGACTAGTAAATTGGGAAACCTAAATTTAAATATTTTTGTGGTATGCTTGGGCGTAGCCACATTAGAAGTTTGTATTATAGTTTCTTTAGTTATCTTTCCACCCATTCTTTTTTGTCAATGAACTATCTTACTAGTAAAGAACTCGATTTTCTGTGTGCACCATTACAATGGGCACAACACAGAACATAACACAGGGCTCAAGATAGATATCAACTTGACACTTCGGTTTAGTTGCAAAGCCGAGCTACAGGAACAGCAATAACAGCAACATAGAAACATAGAAAATAGAAGCAAAAGGAGGCCATTCGGCCCTTCAAGCTTGCCTGCCATTCATTATGATCATGGCTTCAATAATCAATATCCTGATCCTGCCTTCCCCCCATATCCTTTGATCCCTTTAGCCCCAAGAACTATATCTAATTCCTTCTTGAAATTGCACACGTTTTCGCCTCAACTACTTCTTGTGACAGTAAATTCCACAGATTCACCACACTCTGGGTGAACAAATTTCTCCTCTCCTCAGTCCTAAAAGATTTACTCCTTATCATCAAACTATGACCCCAGTTCTGGACACCATCAGGAACATTCTTTCTGAATCTACCCTGTCTAATTCTGTTAGAATTTTGTAAGTTTCTATGGGATCCCCTCTCACTCTTCTAAGCTCCAATGAATATAATCCTAACCGACTTAGTCTCTCCTCATATGACAGTCCCGCCATCCCAGGAGTCAGCCTGGTAAACCTTGGCTGTACTCCCTCTGTAGCAAGAACATCCTTCCTCAGATAAGGACACCAAAACTGCACACAATTCCACAGGTGTGGCCTCACCAATGCCCTATACAACTGCAGTAAAGCATCCCTATTCCTATACTCAAATCCTCTCACCGTGAAGGCCATCATACCATTTGCCTTCTTTAGTGCTTGCTGTATCTGCGCACTTACTTTCAGCGACTGATACACAAGGACACCAAGGTCTCGCTGAGTATCCCTCTCAATTTACACCCATTCAACTAATAATATGCCTTCCATTTTTGCTACCGAAGTGGATAACCTCATATTTATCCACATTATACTGCATCTGCCATACATGTGCCCACTCACTCAACCTGTCCAAATCCCACTGAAGCATCTCTGCATCCTCCTCACAGATCACCCACCCACCCAATCTTGTATCATCTGCAAATTTGGAGATAATATCTTATCTCTTCCAAATCATTAATATAATATATAATGAGAACAGTTGGGGTCCTGGCACAGATCTATGCAGTATCCCACTAGTCACTGCCTCCCAATCAGTAAAAGACCCACTTACTCCAACCTCTTGCTTCCTGTCTGCTAAGCAGCTTTCTATCCATCTCAGGACAATATCTGTAATCCCATGTGCTTTAACTTTACATATTAATTTGCTATGTGAGACCGTGTCAAAGGCCTTCTGAAAGTCTAAATAAAGCACATCCACCGGTTCTCCCTGATCAATTCAACTAGTTACATCTTCAAAAAATTCTCGTAGATTTGTCAAGCATGATTTTCCTTTCAAACATCCATGCTGACTTTGTCTGATTACACCACTGCTTTCCAAATGCTGTGCTATGAAATCCTTGATAATGGACTACAACAACTTCCCTACTACCGATGTTAGGCTCTCTGGTCTATAGTTCCCTTTTTTCCCTTTACCTCCCTTTTTGAAAGCAGGGTTACATTTGCTACCCTCCAATCTATCGGAACCATTCCAGAGTCCAAAGAATTTTGGAAAATGACCACCAATGGATCTACTATTTCTAGGGCTACTTCCTTCAGTACTTTGGGATGAAGATTATCAAGCCCTGGAGATTTGTCCACCTTCAATCCCATTAATTTTCCCAAAATAATTTATTTACGAATACTAATTTTCTTCAGCTCCTCACTAAAACCTGTGTTTGTCAGAACTTCCGGTACATTATTCAAAGAACAAAGAACAAAGAAAAGTACAGCACAAGAACAGGCCCTTCGGCCCTCCAAGCCTGCGCCGACCATGCTGCATGGCGGGACTCAAATGGTGTTATGAACAGCCCCCACTGAAGCTCGACGCCCTGCTCTGACCCCCTCAACTCGAACGTAATCTTCTACACTTCCGGGGTCCGTATCCCTCTATTCTCATCCTATTCATGTATTTGTCAAGATGTCCCTTAAACGTCACTATCGTCCCTGCTTCCACCACCTCCTCCGGCAGCAAGTTCCAGGCAACCACTACCCTCTGTGTAAAAAACTTGCCTCGCACATCTCCTCTAAACCTTGCCCCTTGCACCTTAAACCTATGCCCCCTAGTAATTGACCCCTCTACCCTGGGAAAAAGTCTCTGACTATCCACTCTGCCTATGCCCCTCATAATTTTGTAGACCTCTATCAGGTCGCCCCTCAACCTTTTTAATTCCAGTGAGAACAAACCAAGTTTAGTCAACCTCTCCTCATAGCTAATGCCCTCCATACCAGGCAACATCCTGGTAAATCTCTTCTGCACCCTCTCTAAAGCCTCCACATCCTTCTGGTAGTGTGGCGACCAGAAATGAACATTATACTCCAAGTGTGGCCTAATTAAGATTATCTATACAGCTGCAACATGAATTGCCAGTTTTTATACTCACTGCCCCGGCCAATGAAGGCAAGCATGCCGTATGCCTTCTTGACTACCTTCTCCACCTGTGTTGCCCCTTTCAGTGACCTGTGGAACTGTACACCAAGATCTCTCTGACTGTCAATAATCTTGAGAGTTCTACCATTCACTGTATATTCCCTACCTGTATTAGACCTTACAAAATGCATCACCTCACATTTGTCCAAATTAAACTCCATCTGCCATCTCGCCGCCAAAGTCTCCAAACTAAATCCTGCTGTATCCTCTGACAGTCCTCATCGCTATACGCAATTCCACCAACCTTTGTGTCATCCGCACACTTAATAATCAGACCAGTTACATTTTCCTCCAAATCATTTATATATACTACGAACAGCAAAGGTCCCAGCACTGATCCCTGCGGAACACCACTAGTCACAGCCATCCAATCAGAAAAGCACCCTTTCGTTGCTACTCTCTGCCTTCTATGACCTAGCCAGTTCTGTATCCATCTTGCCAGCTCACCTCTGATCCCATGTGACTTCACCTTTTGTCCCAGTCTGCCATGAGGGTCCTTGTCAAAGGTGTTCCTGAAGTCCATATAAACAACATCCACGGCCCTACCTGCATCAATCATCTTTGTGACCTCCTCGAAAAACTCTATCAAGTTAGTGAGACATGACCGCCCCTTCACAAAACCGTGCTGCCTCTCGCTAATATGACCCTGTGCTTCCAAATGGGAGTAGATCCTGTCTCGAAGAATTCTCTCCAGTAATTTCCCTACCACTGATGTAAGGCTCACCGGCCTATAGTTCCATGGATTATCCTTGCTACCCTTCTTAAACAAAGGAACAACACTGGCTATTCTCCAGTCCTCCGAGACATCACCTGAAGACAGTGAGGATCCAAAGATTTCTGTCAAGGCATCAGCAATTTCTTCTCTAGCCTCCTTCAGTATTCTGGGGTAGATTCCATCAGGCCCTGGGAACTTATCCAACTTAATATTTTTCAAGACGCCCAACACCTCGTCTTTTTGGATCTGAATGTGACCCACACCCTTCGCCAGACTCAACATCCACTAATTCCTTCTCTTTGGTGAATACTGATGCAAAGTATTCATTTAGTACCTCGCCCATTTCCTCTGGCTCCACAAATAGATTCCCTCCCCTGTCCTTCAGTGGGCCAACCCTTTCCCTGGCTACCCTTTCGCTTTTTATGTACATATAAAAAGCCTTGGGATTTTCCTTAACCCTATTTGCCAATGACATTTCGTGACCCCTTTTAGCTCTCCTGACTCCTTGCTTAAGTTCCTTCCTACTTTCCTTATATTGCACTCAGGCTTTATCTGTTCCCAGCCTTCTAGCCCTGACAAATGCCTCCTTTTTCTTTTTGACAAGGCCTACAATATCCCTCGTTATCCAAGGATTGCATATTTATCCTTCTTCCTCACAGGAACATGCCAGTCCTGAATTCCTTTCAACTGACATTTGAAAGCCTCCCACATGTTAGATGTTGATTTACCCTCAAACAGCCGCCCCCAATCTATGTTCTTCAGTTCCCGCCTGATATTTTTATAATTAGCCTTCCCCCAATTTAGCACATTCACCCGAGGACCACTCCTATCCTTGTCCACCAGCACTTTAAAACTTACGGAATTGTGGTCACTGTTCCCGAAATGCTCCCCTACTGAAACTTCTACCACCTGGCCGGGCTCATTCCCCAATACCAGGTCCAGCACAGCCCCTTCCAGGCACCCAGATCCCTCTAAACCTCCGAGTTCTGTAATCGCTCCATTTAAATAATATACTGCTTTTCTATTCTTCCTGCCAAAGTAACAAGTCTAAGCTACTTCTACGACTAACAGGCCTATACTTAGCTTCGGACTGGCCCACCAGGTCAGGGGAACAAATGGCCTTTCGTTCGGGTTCTGAGTCTGCGGGATTCGAAGTTGGTACGGATTGGTAGCTAGGAGCGCCTATCTCGTAGCGAGCGTTGACTTAAGACTTACTGGATCTCGGCGGCAGTTGAACCGGTCACGGTCAAGGTTGGTTCGCGTTGTTGAGTGACCCGGTCAAGAAGAACGATTTGAACTTGGGGGCTTAACTTTATAATCCCCAGGGGCTTCCCGCCTTTCGGGGCGGACCCCGTACCTGGTTCCAAGTGATTGGACTTTGTTCCAATCGCTTGGTTCGATTTCTCCAATACTGGAGCGGTTCCCTGATCGATGGGCGGTCTTGAGGTGTCCGTTAACCTCTTTTGTGTTGGCTCCTGCTGGCGCCGGGGAGTCTGGCTTAGCTTTGTTTGTCCCAAATGTTGCGATTGTTCCTGGGGCTCGCTCATCAGTATGTAGATGGCTGCTACATTATTATGCAGATGGCTGCTTGTATCGATGCTGTCTGGGCTTTTGCAGAGTTTAATACACAGTAAACTTGCACCTGCTGGTTTCTGCCTGTGTTGGCTGAATTTCCCTGTAGCCTTTGCTGTTCTCCATTTTACATCGGGAGTTGGCCAACCCAGGTGGCTACACACCCTCCTTGTGATCCTAACGCGAAGCGTGAAGGATCACATAACTGCGTTGTTTTTCATTCTCTGACCCGGCGAGCACTCTTCTATGGCCTCTACACTGACCATAAATATGCAAAAAATTTTTAACTGACGATTCTGAGGGGCGCTATGTTAAACAGGGACATGCATTACAAAACAAGAAAATGGGAACCTCTAACTATCGTTGATATACTACACTCACTCAAACATTTCATCACACTAACTTCCTAAACCATACAAACAAAATCATAGCAGTTTTATACACATTTTCCTGGCTTGGCAGTCAAGCTCGGGATTGTACAATTGCTCATGAACATTTCTTTATTTACAACAAAGCATAACGAATGCTCTTTATTATAGATCGCGGGGGTCGGGGGTCTGGTCGTATCCGAAAATAGGGGATCTTATTCTATAAACCGGGGTACGAGCGCGGTAGGCTCTCCTTCTCCATTTTCTCAGACGAATAGTCTGCACGATGCAGCAGAGTATCGCCAATACCAATAGGGATTCTATCACGTAGGACAGGGAGTACCAGGTTATAAACCTGCCACACCAAGATGGTGTGGTGTCGCTTATGACTGGGCACTGGGTACTGTGAGGAAGTGAATCATTAATGGCTGGGGGAGTTGAGGTCAGGGGGTTCGCATTTGCGCGCAACCAAATGTACATTAGTGTTATGAGCCACGTGGAGGATGTCCTCATGGTTCTTCTTCTTTTCTTCTCTTCTCTGGTCCTGAAGCTTCTGGAGTTCTGTGTGATCAAGCATAGTGTCTGTTACTATCTTGGTTTAATATCTCGTATGATAGCCTGTCTGTCCTTTAGTGCCAATTACTCCCTTTATAATTGGTCACTATGTGTGTGGCTCCCTCATTTTCTTTTCCCAAAACTGAATTTCAGGACAAGACACACTTACAAATAATGAACCAGTGTGAGCCGTCTCGCAGACTGTGCGATTTACCATCCAAATGTTTGAGGATGTAAATAGCAGAGGGTTGGCAACCTAAGGGGTACCTGAAAACAAAAGAAAATTTTTTGAACAAAACTTTGCCGAAATGAGGTGCGTATGGGCCGCGACGGGTACGATTTGGATGGAGTCCCCGGGTCGGATGGTGACCAATGCCGTGTGTGCCCTACCCGAGCGTAGCTGACCAGAGGGGGGTTCCCAGGCAGGGCGGGTCCCAATGCCGTTTCTCCACTGCCTGAGCAACCGACAAGAACGGGCAAGAAATTTAGTCATCGTGGGGGGCTGCTGTAGTGGTTCTTCCCTCGAACTAGAAGGGCAGTTATGAACGGGGGTCTGTGTTTCCGTCGACAGACGGGTTCCTCTGAACTGGTGTCTGGGACCTTAACAAGTCTCTGTGGAGAAATTCTTTGAGGTTTTGGCCGAAAAGGCGTAGGGCCGTGGAAAATTTTTTTCCGGTCTGACATACAACATTTAACAAAACTTACAAACAACATAAAACATGCTGCAGGTTCCATCAGAAAGGACACCGTTTTCTCCCAAGCGGTTCCTTTTAAAACATCATCTGGACACCTCAGTTATTGGTTGCGAAAAGGGTCGCAAAGGGGTTCTCGTTTTGGGAGTCAGACTCAAGGTCGTCATCTTCTCCCGGATGCCACACTCTCGAGTGTATCAGGGCTGATAGGGCTGCATGGTGTGATTTTGGATCGCTCTCGTCGTTCTGGACGAGTCTGTACGAATGATCTCTGTGCCAATAGGTGGTGTCTAGTTCTGTGGGGACGGAGTCGGAGTCGTCATTGTAGGTCGGTGGTCGGTGGTGGGGTTTGTTTAGGAAAGTGATCGTGAAGGGATCATTCGAATCATGTTCAGATTCGCTGGGTGTCGGTCCTGTTGCATGGGGGTAGTAGGGAGGTGTGCTGTGGCTATTGTCCGAGTCACAGTCACTGTCGCTGCTGCTGCAGTCTGTGGGCGTTCCGGGGCGGAGTGTATATTTCGGGGGTGGAGTCGAGGTTGTGTCCGTGGCTCGGCTCGATGTGTTGGGGGAGGGTAGAGTTACGTTGGCTGTGGGCGGGGCGTGATCTGCTGCATTGAGCATGACGTGGTGTGCGTGGTTAGACTGTGTTCCATATGCCTTCATCTGGTTGATATGGAACCACGCAGTCTTTCCGTTGGGGAACTTTATTTTGTAGACGGAAGGGCTTACTTTGTCCGCAATGGAGTACGGACCCGAATACTTTGGTGACAGGAATGTGCTGGGGTTGTATACGGAGAGCATGACTTGCTGTCCTACACTGAACTCAGTCGCATGCACTGTCTTATCGAAACAGGCCTTGCTCTGTTTCTTTCTTGTGCCCAATTTCACTGCGGCTGCTAGCTGAGCCGTTTTAACATTCTCCACTAGTTGTTTGACTGCGTTCTTGTGTGTGAGGGCCGTCACTTCGGGGCTGGTCAAATCTAATCCTAATAAAAATTCTGTGCCTTTCATGGGGCGTCCGGTCATGAGAGTGTGTGGGGTGTAACCTGTGGATGTGGAAATTGTATTTTGCAAAAACATCAGCGCAAAAGGGAGGACTGAGTCCCAAGTGGTGTTGTTTTGCTGGACCATTTTTCTGAGGGAGGATTTTAGGGTCCGATTCATGCGCTCCACGATACCACTCGACTAGGGGTGGTATGCAATGTGGAATTTTTGGGTAATGCCAAATATCGTGAGGACGTTCTTCATGACACGTCCCGTAAAATGGGAACCTTGGTTGGATTCAATGCTGCGGGGGAGTCCCCATCTCGTAAAGATGTGGTGGGTGAGGATCTTGGCTGTGGTCTTTGCCGTGCTTGTTCTGGATGGGAATGCTTCCACCCATTTTGTAAACGTGTCTATCACCACGAGTACATATTTATAACCATTCCTGCAAGGGGGCAATGGTCCTATATAATCAATCTGGAGGTTAGTCCAGGGGCCATTAACGGGTCGGGTGTGACTGAGCTGAGCCTTTTTGGCATATCTGTCCGGGTTGTTCTGGACACAGATAAGGCAATTCTCAATATAGTGATTTACATCGTCCTTTAAACTCGGCCACCAGCAGAGTTGCCTGAGGTGGGCTGTAGTGGGATCGATTCCCTGATGTCCATAACTGTCATGGAATAAACAAATCAGTTGATTCCTGTCCTGTTCAGGAACCACATAAAGGGTGTCTTTTAACACCACACCGTCATGTGTGGTCAGAGCATTTTTAAACCTCTCATAGGGTGTTGGATAGTTTCCTTTTAAAATGTCCCTGAGATTGCTGTCCTGCTTCTGGGCCTGCACTAAATCCTCGATATTAGTCTGCGAGGCCTGAACTGCACTCACTGGTGTGTTTTCGGGGGGTGTCCAAAAATATCTGTGCCTGGAACCTGCTTTAGCCAGTGCGTCGGCTTTTACATTTCCAGGGGGGGAGGAACAATGGTGACTACGAACTTTGACTATCCCAAAAGTCCTGTTCTGTGCTCTCTTTAAAATGTGACGGAGCAATGGGGCTGAGGGAGGGGTTTTCCGTCTGCAGAAATAAATCCTCTTGCTTTCCACAGGGGTAGGAATTCCGTAAGGCTGTTGCAGACATAGAGGCTGTCCGAGTATATGTCTGCTGGGCTGGGGAAGGAATCTGGGTGTTCCACTATGTATGCGATGGCCGCAAGTTCTGCTGCCTGCGCGCCTAAGTGGCCTGGAAGTTTTATTGCTATTTCTTCTAGGGCACGTCCCTGCGCGTCCTCGACGTAAATACCGCATCCTGTTATGCGCTTCCCTTCTAATATTGTGGAAGATCCATCCACATATATCTTTATGGGTTCGCATGTGTCGGTGTTCTTGGGACGCTGGGTTGAACTACCTATCTTTCTGGGGGGCGTTTTAGCAATAAAGGGGCCTGCGTTGTGGTGTGGAGAGATAATTTCACATTCTTGGGGAGTTCCGAGTATTGTAGGTTGTCGGCTAAAAAAGTGTGGGTCTTTGTCCTTTTCACGGTGATGTCCCGTCGCTGCAAAAGAAGGGTCCATCTGGCTGCTCTTATCTGACTAACTGTACCGTCCTTGAGTCATCCGTCCAGTAAAAGTTGGGTGGGGGTGTGTTCTGTGAGGATTGTGATGGGGTTTAGTCTGGTAATGTATGAAAAATACTGTACTGCCCAGAATACTGCGAGCAGGTGCCTTTCACAGGCTGAAAATCCCTGCTCCACAGCATCTAAAACTCTGGAGGCGTAAGCCAAGGGCCTTAACTGTTCGTGCCGTTCCTGAAGGAGCACGGCCGAAAGGGTGCGGTCTGTGCTTGCTACCTCTATCGCATAGGGGGAAAGCGGGTCTGGAACTTGTAGTGCGGGGGCTGCTACGAGTGCTCTTTTCAACGCATCCACAGCATCCGTATGCTGCGGAAGCCATTCCCAGGGGGCTCCTTTCATTAGGAGGTCTGAGAGGGGTGCTGCCTTGCTGGCGAAACCGTCAATGTGGTTTCGGCAGTAGCCAACCAGTCCTAAAAACGACCGGAGGGCTGAAATGTTCTGGGGAAGGGACAATTTAGCAATCGAGTCAATTCTTTTGTGCTCAATCTCGTGTTTACCATGTGTGATAATTGTACCCAAATATATCACCTTATCTTCCAAAATCTGGGCCTTTTTGGGGTTAACTTTACATCCAATTGCTTGTAAGTGTTCCAGGAGTTCGGACAGAAGCTCAATGTGCTCTTCCTTGGTGTCTGTCTGCAGTAGTAGGTCGTCTACGTACTGGACCAGACATTCGGGGTGAGAAAATTTTGATAAACCATTTGCCAGCTGTTGGTGGAAAATGGAGGCGGAGTTGTGGAATCCTTGTGGAAGGCATGTCCACGTGTACTGTTGATTTTTAAAGGTGAAGGCAAATTTGTACTGGCACGCCTTTGCCAATGGAATGGACCAGAATCCATTACTGATGCCCAAAACCGTGAAGTATCGGGAACTGAGTCCCTGCTTGAGCATGGTCACGGGACTTGTTGCTACCGTGGGGACTGCTGCGGGGGTGACTTTGTTGAGTTCCCGATAATCGATGGTCAGTCGCCATGATCCATCGGGCTTTCTCACTGGCCAAATCGGGGCATTATTAGTGGAGGCTACTGATCTAAGTATGCCCTGCTCTAAGAAACTGTCGATTACCTTTGAGATTTCTCCCTCTGCCTCTTGGGAAAATCCATACTGTTTTTGGGGTCGAGGGTCAGGTCCTGTGATTTGTACTGAACCAGTTATCCGCCCACAGTCGTGTTTGTGGGTCGCGAATGCTGTCCTGTTCTTCTGTAAAACTGCCCTAACCTGCTTGTCCGTGCTAAGTGTAGTCGGGTTAAACCAAAATTCGCCTACTGCGCTAATTTTGTTGGCATATTCTCCTATTGTGAGCGTTGCGGGGGCTCTTGCAGATTTTGCCATTTTCCAGACACACTAGTTGACTGGATCAAATGATAGGTTGTGGGAATTCATAAAATCGATTCCCAGAATATGTTCTGCTGTGTGTGGCAGGTCAACTAAAACTACGGGGTGCTTGGTGGTGATGTTGCCGATTTGAATGGGTACAGCGGCTGTGATGTGTCCCTGCTGTGAGTGGCCTGTAAAGCCGCTGAGGGTGATAGTGGCTGTAGTGGGCCACGTGTCCTTTTGGAACATGGTGGAGGAATTTATTGTGGTCAGGACCCTCCTGTGTCCCAGAGAAACTCGATGAGCTGTCCCCGTATTTTCGCTGCAACTACCGGCCGGCCGGACCTATCCCAAAGGGTGTCGCAGACCCAACTGGGGGAGCCCGAACACCGTCAGTCCGTTCCGTTCAGGTCCGTCTGATCTGAAAGGGTGCTCACACATTGTATGGGCTCTGTCTTATTCTTACTTAGAGTGCCCGTCTGCTGGGCTCTATGTGGCTTTCGTGGGGCATTGCATTCCCTTGAAAAAGTGTCCCAACTGTCCACAGTAGTAACACTCCTGTGACTTTTGTGGGGGACTGTTCTTTCCTTCATTTACCCATGCGGGGTTCTGGTGTGTTTTAACGGCTTGTATGTCTGCTCCTGCCTGCTTTTCTTCGGGATTTTTAACTGCGTGTTTGCTTTGTACAGACTGCTCCCAGGCGCGGGACAATCTTTTTACCACCCATTTCTCGTTATGAGCCTCCTCTGAGGGATCATAATTCGTGCAAGCTATTTGTCCTGTTACTGTGGCATGGGAGATAAGGGTGCGGGTCCATTTGGCCATGTTGTCTGGGGGACAAATGGGCGCGGTCTAAGTCTCCAAAGACTGCTGCAAAGTGGACCCACAGGCGTCCAGCAAACGCTGTGGGGTGCTCGGTTTTCTTTCGTCTGCATTTATTGAGGCCATCTACGGGGTCACCCCGGTTATACCCGATCGCATCTAGGACCGCGGTATGCATTTCTGCAAGGGTGCCTCCTCCTACATTCTGTGGGTCGGGAAGGGCTGCTACGACCGAAGGGTCTAAACTCAAAACTGTGAGCTTTACATGCTCTCGCTCATCCAGGCCGTACATGGTCGCCTGCTGTTTTACTCTGGCAAAGAAGTGGTGGGGGTCTGAGGTGGGGAGGAACGTTGTGAATTTCTCGCACGTGTCCCGTAATTGGGTCACTGTTAAGGGGGTGGTGTATAGAAATTCCGTATCGTCCGATGTGGCTGTGCGGTGGATGGTTACAGGGTTCATTGGTGCCTGAACTATCTGCTCTGTGGGGGGTTGGGGCGCTTTTCTCTTCTGGGGCTTTCCCTGCGCACATGTTCCCTGAACCTATCTCTGCGCTGTCTAATTCAACTCTTCCCAATCAGGGCCGTCTTCCTCATCTAATTTTGCTCCGAAGGTTTCCTGGAATCCTTTTTGGACTGAAAGCAGCGATTGCAGCTCTGCAATCTGCTTCCGGCACTTTGCGTGGTATAATGAGCTTTGTCTTTGCTCCGTGGTGGCAGCATGGAGTGCTCTTAACACTGCCTTCAGGTCACTACACTGCCTCTGCAATGCTTCTACCTACTTCTCGGTTTCTTCTCGTACCAGGACTGCACGTTGCGTGTCCTGATAGGCCTTTTCATACTGGAACTGGAAGCTGCTTAGGTGCGCCAGACAAGACTGGTGTGCCCCCTTGGCATCATCCACCTGTCCGTCTTTTGCTGCCAACTTCCTCTTTAACTCTGCGTTCTCTCTTTCTACCTCACTAACATCGACCTTGCTCATTCGATGTATGCCTTCTATCTCTTTCCGGAGTGTCCTAACGACCTCCTCTGTGCCTCGCAATTGTGCCAAGCAGGACATGGTTGCCATCGGCTTGCGAGCTTTCCCTAAGCTCTTCTTGTGAATCTCGCTCAGGTTCTCCCACCAAGTATGTCCTATACTCCCGGGACCTGTTTCCTCGTTGTTACAGAATTCGCTCCAAAGGGGCCATCCTTTCCCTTTGAGGTACTTCCTGATTTCTCCCTCCCATACGGGACACTGTCCTACTCTACTGCTGCTGGTCGCTGCGACCGCAAATTCTTCTGGGTTCATGAGGCGCTGCATTGCCTGCATTGCCATCTTTCCTATCTGAATGCTTCTTTTAAATTTGGAACAGGGGGACTAAGGCGGTGCTGTAAATACAGGTACGGCTTTCGCTAATTTCCGAAATACAAACTCCCGACAGTTTTGTCGCAACAAAAAATCTATCAGTTTACCTTATAGCCCTGTTAGTTACGCATGCATTTAACACGCTTCTGAATTATGAGGATTGATCAGAACTGCTTGAACACTTGTGGTTTTCTGTTCCCAATTGGATCTCTAATTCAAATTTTTGGGTTCTCCCGGAGTGGTGAAGCCACTCTAGTTCGGGTCCCATCAGATGTCGCCAGTAATATGTTGCTAACCTTTGGTTGGTTCAATTGGCTTTAATTTATAACCTTTGCTCTCGAGTCGCCAGGTATCTTTATGATACCGCCACGAGGTTCAAATTCAAGTAATGATCAATAACTCAATACATCAATTAGTAAGATTCAAATCAAAGCACATTTATTATCCACAATAATCGCTACTCATGCACAAATTCTACGTCTAAGCTACTTATATGACTAACAGGCCTATACTTAGCTTCGGACTGGCCCACCAGGTCAGGGGAACAAATGGCCTTTTGTTCGGGTTCGGAGTCTGCGGGATTCGAAGTTGGTCCGGATTGGTAGCTAGGAGCGCCTATCTCGTAGCGAGCATTGACTTAAGACTTACTGGATCTCGGCGGCAGTTGAACCGGTCACGGTCAAGGTTGGTTCGTGTTGCTGAGTGACCCGGTCAAGAAAAACGATTTGAACTTGGGGGCTTAACTTTATAGTCCCCAGGGGCTTCCCGCCTTTCGGGGTGGGCCCTGTACCTGGTCCCAAGTGATTGGACTTTGTTCCAATCGCTTGGTTCGATTTCTCCAATACTGGAGCGGTTCCCTGATCGATGGGCGGTCTTGAGGTGTCCGTTAAACTCTTTTGTGTTGGCTCCTGCTGGCGCCGGGGAGTCTGGCTTAGCTTTGTTTGTCCCAAATATTGCGATTGTTCCCGGGGATCGCTCATCAGTATGTAGATGGCTGCTACATTATTACGCAGATGGCTGCTTGTATCGATGCTGTCTGGGCTTTTGCAGAGTTTAATACACAGTAAACTTGCACCTGCTGGTTTCTGCCTGTGTTGGCTGAATTTCCCTGCAGCCTTTGCTGTTTTCCATTTTACATCGGGAGTTGGCCAACCCAGGTGGCTACACCACATCTACAGATTCACTTTTATTGGTCATTTCAAAATCAACACCTTACACGTTGCTTCCTCAAAAAACTCTAAGAAATCAGTTAAACACAATTTCCCTTTCATAAACTCACCATTGCGAGACTCCAATACCTGCTTCAGGGCCCACCATCATAACACTCCACCATTTGTTGCAGGTCCCACTACCGTAAAACTTGACCATCTGCTCCAGGGCCCACTTCTGTTAAACCTCACCATCTGTGCCAGTGTCCATCATCGTGAGGATCCACCATCTGCTCCAGTGTCCATCATCGTGAGGATCCACCGTCTGCTCCAGGTTCCATCATCGTGAGGATCCACCATCTGCTCCAGGTTCCATCATCGTGAGGATCCACCATCTGCTCCAGGGTCCATCATCGTGAGGATCCACCATCTGCTCCAGGGTCCATCATCATGAGACATCACCATCTGCTCCAGGGTCCATCATCGTGAGGATCCATCACCTGCGCAGGGGTTCATCATCATAAAACTCCACCATTTGCTTCAAAGCCATCATTGTAGGATTCCACCATCTTCTCCAGGGTCCACCATTGTGAGACTCCCCCATCTGCTCCAAGGTCCATCATTGCGAAACTCCGCCATCTGCTCCAGGGCACACCAACATAACATTCCACTATCTGTTCCACAGCCCACCATCATAAGACTCCATCATCTGCTCCAGGGTCCATCATCGTGAGGATCCACCATCTGCTCCAGGCCTCCATCTAGGTAAATCCCAACATGTGCCTACCACGTTGGTGTGGATGCATTCTGGACTTGCGTGAAATACTGCTGATGGGGTGAGTGATTGGGTGGGGGGCACAATTCTGGCTCTGTATACATTTGAATCCCAATAATGAGATGAAAAATGGCTTCCTGGTGGTCTTTGGTGGGAATGGTGACCCACCATTATCCTGCCATGGTGGTTTGACCCGCAAGTTCCCGCCATCAGAAAATCAATTCTTTCGCCACTGTTATACTGTCCACCGCTGTTATTGGCAGGAGGGGACGATTCTACCCCCAGTCCCTCTCGCCTAGAGGCTCCTTTGCTATGCGGTTATTGAATAATCCTGCCTAATTACTCATTACCAGGTCCTGAATAACCTGCTCCCTGGTTGGTGCCAGATAGAATTGCTGTAATAAATTGCTCCAAAAACACACTCTGAACTCATGTTCCAGGCTACCTTTGCCTAATCGACACGTAGATTAAAGTCACCAAATCTCTCTATCGAGAGGGGGGACAGAGAAGGGAGTGCAGGAGTTGCAGGGAATGGAAGTCAATAGTGTGGGCGCACCCTCTCCCGGCATGCGGTACCCCCTAAACGGGGAACCCCGGGAATCCTATCCTGGATGGAACACCGCCGAGGTCAGGGTCGATGGTCTAGGACCGAGCCGACCAGGCAGAACCCGTCCCCTGAAACAATAGAGGGAGACCCTAGACAATGTGGGGCATGCGGTCGGAGAGGCTGCAGGGAGCAGAAGTCACAGGGCAGACAGTCAGCCCGCCCGCTCAACTAGGGGTAGGCGTCAGCACAAATCCCGCACTTTTCTCTTAGATGTGTTAGACAACTAAACTGCATTGTGGCACCCAAAGTTAGGATCACTGTTCATAAACGGCCATTCCATGGAAATAGAATTAGATACAGGAGCCGCCGCCTTGGTCATTAGCCGGCAAATATTTGGGAAGATCAAATCAGGAGTATAATGGGTGCGAATCTCCGAGCCCCGCGCCGGGCCGGAGAATCGCCGCAACCACGCCACGACGCCCCGCGCCAGCACATGATTCTCCGAAGTGCGGAGAATCAGCGCCATTTGCGCCGGTGCGTTTGACACGGCGCCGGCCGCGGGCTGCTGGAATCGGCGGGCCGCCGATTCTCCAGACCGGATGGGCCGAGCGGCCGCGCGGAAAAAGCAGAGTCCCGCCGGTGCCGTTCACCCCTGGTCGCTGCCGGCGGGAACTCTGCGCGAAGGGTCGGGGCGGCCTGTGGGGCGGGGTAAAGCGCTCCTTCACCGGGGGGGGGCCTCCGTTGCGGTCTGGCCCACGATCGGGACTCACCGATCGGCGGGCCGGCCTCTCCCCCCCAGGCCTACATTGTTGCGCGGTCGGCCCTTGAACCCCCACGCCATGTTGCGTTGGGGCCACCGCACTTGCGCGGGTTGGCGCAGCGCCCATTTGGCGCCGGGATTGGAGGCTGGAGCGGCGTGAACCGCTCCAGCACCGTGCTGGCCCCCTGTGGGGGACAGAATCGTTCGTCCCCGTCCCTGTGCCCGCGACGGCGTTCACGACGGCGCAAACACTTAGTCTCCATTTTGGAGAATCGCCCCCAATGTCTGCAGTTACCAGGATACTGAAGCAAGACTGGCCACATATATGGGAGAATCGCTGGCCATAGCAGGGACTACAATGACCCCAGTCGTCTGCGGGCAGCAGTCCACCGATTATCGTGGCTCCCACTGATTATAGTGAAAGGACATGGCCCCAGCTTACTAGGCTGTGACTGGCTGTAGCGTCTCCGCCTGGATTGGCAGCGAACTTTCCAGATGTGCTCAGGAGACCTCGACGAGAGATTGAGGAAGTACCCTGAGGTTTTCCAGGCCGGCTTGGGGAAAAGCAAAGGAGCCATGGCGAAAATTCATGTAGACCCTGGCGCACACCCTAAATATTGTCAGGCTCACCCGGTTTCCTACGCACTGCTACCAAAGGTTGAGGCAGAGCCGGACAGTTAGAAGACTTGGGGATCAGCAGGCTGGTTAAATTTACTAACTGGGCAGCACCAGTATTCCCATCCTAAAGCCAGATAAAACTGTTTGTCTTTGTGGCGATTATAAACTGACTGTGAATAGGGCCTCCAGATTGGACTGGTTCCCAATGCTGACATATATGCAAATTTGGCTGGAGGTCACTTGTTCACAAAGCTCAATATGAGCCATGCATATCTCCAGTTGGAGTTGGGCCCAGAGTCCCGACAGTACGTGGCAATACCTACAGAGGGTTGTATGATTACACTAGACTGCCTTTCGAGGGAATCATCGGCTTGCACCATTTTTCAGGGAATCATGGAAAATATACTGTGTGGTTTATCACGCTCGGTGGTTTATTTGGAAGATGTTTTGGTCACAGGTACAGCGAAGCGCGCGCGCTTGAGCAGTCTGGATGAAGTGCTCTGCCGCTTTTCAGAGACGGGCGTATGCCTCAAGAGAGAGAAGTGCGATTTTCATGCTAAAGCGGTTGCCTATCTGGGGTATCGTGTGGGTCCACACCTACTGGGGGAAAAGGTACATGCCATCAAACAAGCACCCACAACGGAAAACATAACCAAACTGCACTCGTCTCTGGGACTAGTAAACTACTACAGAAAATTGATCCCGGGCCTCATAACCATACTAGCCCCCTTACATGCCCTGCTAAGGCAAAATGAGGAGTGGAAGTGGAGAGCACCGCAGGAAGAGGTGTGGGATAAAGTGAAACAGCAGCTAACTTTATTCAGCCTGTTGACGTATCACGATCCTGCCAAACCACTCCTAGTCAAGTGTGATGCCTCGCCATATGGCATCGGTGCTGTTTTCTCACATTGGATGGACAATGGTAGGGAGCGGCCATTTGCACCGGCCGCGACTGAGTGCAATTATGCCCAAATCGAGAAAGAAGGTCTGGCGGTGGTCTTCACAGAATCACAGAATTTACAGTGCAGAAGGAGGCCATTCGGCCCATCGAATCTGCACCGTCCCTTGGAAAGAGCACCCTACCTAAGCCCGTATCCCCACCCTATCCCCACACTTCCACCCTATACCTGTAACCCCACCTTACCTTACTTGGACACTAAGGACAATTTAGAATAGCCAATCCACCTACCACTGCACATCTTTGGACTGTGGGAGAAAACCGGAGCACCCGGAGGAAACCCACGCAGACACGGTGAGAATGTGCAGACTCCACACAGACAGTGACCGAAGCCGGGAATCGAATCTGGGACCCCGGTGCTGTGAAGCCATTGTGCTAACCACTATGCTACCGTGCTGCCCATCTTCGCTGTCAAGAAGTCCCAACATTATGGGCGCGATTCTCCACTCCCATGCTGGTTGGGAGAATCGCCTGGGCCGCCAACATTTCCGGGGACGCCAGTCCGACACCCTCCCGCGATTCTCCCAAGCGGCGGGAATGGCCCGGTCGGGTTTCGCGGGCCGCAGGCCGGAGAATCGCCGGAGACACCGAAAATGGCGATTCTCCGGCACCCCCGCTAATCTGAGGCCCGGATGGGCTGAGCGGCCAGGCCAAAACGGCGGGTTCCCCCCGGCGCTGTCCACACCTGGTCGCTGCAGTCGTGAGCGGTGTATGAACACTGGGGGGGGCGGCCTGCGGGGGGGGGCGTGGGGGGGATCCTGCACCGGGGGGTACCTCAGATGTGGGGTGGCCCGTGATCGGTGCCCACTGATCGTCGGGCCGTCCTCTCTGAAGGAGGACCTCCTTCCTTCCACGGCCCCGCATGATCCGTCAAACATCTTCTTGCGGGGCGGACCTAGAGAGGACGGCAACCCACGCATGCGCGGATGACGCCCGTTATGCGGCGCCGGCCGCGTCATCTATGCGGCGCCGTTTTACGCGGGCGACAAGGCCTGGCGCGTGTAGATGACGCGGCCCCGATCCTGGCCCATTGTCAGGGCCTAAATCGATCGGGGCCGTTTCGCGCCGTCGTGAACCTCGACGGCATTCACAACGGCGCGGCCACTTCGGCGCGGGAGTGGAGAATCCCGCCCTATGTGTCTGGGCGTCGTTTTGCAGTGTTGACGGACCACAAACTGCTGTTGTGACTCTTCAAGGAGGAAAAGGCCATTCCACCCACAGCGTTGGCCCGATTCCAGAGATGGGCCCTCTTACTGACAGCGTATGAGTATATGTAGGAACATCGGGCGGCCACAGCGATTGTGGATGCATTGAGCAGACTCCCGCTGCCGATGAGACCGTTAATGCTCCCCAAAGTCGATGGAGTCATAGCCACATTGCACTTCATGGATTCGTTGCCAGTTACGGCGGTCAAATATATGAGTGAACACAAACAAAGTTTATCAAAAGTTCGCCATATGGTACTATATGGGGGCCAGCATCGGGAGCTGTCTCGCAAGTTAAAGACTTTTACCACCAAAATACCGGTGTACCCGAACAGGCACTGGAGTATGGTGACTAGGGGATTTTCACAGTAATTTCATTGCAGTGTTAATGTAAGCCTACCTGTGTGTAGGAGCATTTCCAAGACCGGAGTATTCAGTGTGGGAAGACAGCATCTTCTTGTGGGGGCTCACGTTGTGGTTCCGTACAAGGGTCAGGACTCCATGCTGAGGGACCTGCATAACGGATACCCGGGCGTATCCAAAATGAAAATGCTCGTCCGCAGCTATTTCTGGTGGCCGGGCCTGGACACAGAGATAGAGCAACTGGCCCAACAATGTAGTGTGTTTCAGGAACTGCAGGAGCTCCCGCCGCTGCATCTCTTCATCCCTGGAGTGGCTGGGATGGTGTTGGGTATGGTTTTAGGCAGATTTTGCCGGCCCTTTCTGTCGTGTTAGGTACACTGGTTGCAACTGGATGCAGCATAGAACAAAAAGATACTCCAGACCTTGAAGTTAGTTCAATCAGGTTTATTGAACTAATAGCACAGTTAGCACAGTTCTCTGTGAGTTCGACTCTCTGCTAACTTAAGTGTGGTTACTCTCTCTGACTGAACCAGACTAGCTCTTAGCCACGTGGTGGGGGTGTGAGATTGTAACAACACCCTTGATTGACTCTCCAGATGTTCATCAGTGGAAAGAGGTAGAGTGTGAGTGCCTCGTGTCATTTATAGTCAGATCCCACCACTGAGTGTCCTGCCTGCTTATTGGTCATGTCCTGTTCTCTGTGTCCATTAGCTGCTTGTCTGTATATCATTATGTGTGTGTCCGCAGATCATGACATCTTCCCTTTTTTAATGTTTGGATGACATATGTGAACGTATTTACAAGAATAGGCCAATATTAACATATATACATGCAGTGGATGTGAACATATGTACATGTGAAAACAGCTGTCTAATGCAAGAACACAGAACATAGCAAACAGAACAAATGTTCATAAGTCCAGTCTCTGTGGCTTGCGTCTGATCCTGGTCGACCGCCGGAGAGGTGGTGGTGGGGACGACAGTGCCTTGATGGGCGGGATTGAAGCCTGACTGGTGGACACGTGAGTCGAGGTATCAGGAGGTGGCAAAACAACAGGAGGAAACGGAGAAGTATGTGGTTGCGGGCAGGCAACTTTGCGCAGTACCCGTCTGTTTCGTCGCACAACAGAACCATCAGCCAGGCGCACAACATACGAGCGGGGGGGCAGCCTGTCGAACAACGACAACTGGAGCTGACCAGCCTCCATCAGGGATCTTGACCTGAACAGTGTCGGACGGGGATAACACGGGCAAATCGGTGGCATGAGCATCATAGCCCTGCTTTTGCTGGTTTCAGAGCTGCTGCACCTTCTGCAGCACCGCGAGGTGATCCAGGTTGGGCATGTGTACGGCTGGAAGTGTCGTTCGCAGGTCCCTGTTCATCAGGAGTTGAGCCGGCGACATACCAGTGGACAGTGGGGTCGCCCTGTACTCAAGCAGCGCAAGGTGAATGTCAGACACAGAATCCGCAGCCTTGCAGATGAGCTGCTTCACTATGTGCACCCCGTTCTCAACTTTTCCGTTTGACTGCGGATAGTGTGGGCTGGAAGTGACGTGTTTGAACTGATACGACTGGGCAAACAGAGACCATTCATGGCTGCTGAAGCACGGGCCATTGTCACTCATGACAGTGAGTGGGATACCATGCCTGGAGAACGTCTCCTTACAGGCCTTGATGACGGTCCGAGATGTGAGGTCTGAGAGCTTCACGACTTCAGGGTAATTGGTAAAATAATCAATGATTAACACGTAATCACGACCATTTGCATGAAAGAGGTCGATGCCAACATTGGACCACAGAGAGGTTTCGATTTCATGCTGTTGAAGTGTCTCCTTACTCTGCACTGGCTGGAAGCATTGACAGGTCGCACAGTTAAGGACCATGTTCGTGATGTCCTGGCTAATCCCGGGCCAGTGGACAGCCTACCTGGCTGTGTGTGGCCCTCATGGATTTGACGGAGCACCAAGCTCTGGAGACTGTGTGGAATTACAATCCGGTCCAGTTTGAGGAGGATGCCATCAGCCACCGTCAGGTCGTCCTTTACATTGAAAAATTGAAGGCACTGACCTTTTTGCCAGACATTGGTGAGGTGTTGCATAACACGCTGCAAGAGGGGGTCTTTGGCTGTCTCCTCACGGATACGAATCACCTTCTCATCAGATGCCGGGAGGCTGCTAGCACACTGTCGTGTTGGGTGTTCTGGTCTACAAACAGGTCAACACGGCTGGAGATGGTGTAACTCTATTTTATTAAAAACTCAACTGTAATAACATATTGTAAGCATGGGTACGTGCTTTACCAGCTTATCTGTGGACCCTGTCCTATCACTCTCAAGGTGAGGCACTCAGCACATGGTGAATGTCTGAGAGGCAGGCTGTGAGCTCTGTGTTCTGAGCTGGCTGCTGCTAGAATGAGCGGGAACTCTGGTGTCCCCTGTCTTTATAGTGCGTGTGCTCTCACTGGTGATTGGCTGCGATGTTGTGTATGCTGGTTGGTCCTACTGTATGTCCATCGGTGTGTCAGTGTGTGTGTGATTGCACCATGATATGCTGATGTATATCATGACATCCCCCCTTTTCGCAAAGAATATGTGCCTACATGAGAATAAATAAAGTGTAGTGAGTGTGTCTGATCATGTGTGTGCATTATTTATATCAATATGTACATGTGGCTATGCTATATACAGGTGCAGAGGAAAACTATGTTACACCAAGAACGAAACAAGTGCTATTAACAAATGATGAAAAACTCTTAAACAGTACGGCAGAACAAGTCAGTGAGTCCAATAGTGCAAGGTTTATAAATCAAATCTTTGTGGTGGGCGACGAATTTGGGTTGACCGCCTCAAGGGTGGTTCAGGATCGACCGGCTGAGGAATAGGCCGGGCCACGGTCGAGTGAGGAGGAGGCAGGGTATCCAGAAGCTCAACAAAGTCCATGTCAGGGACAACAGGAGGGCGTGGCACCGGTGCAGAATTTTGTAGCGAGCGTCGAACCAGACGAAGGGCACACTGATTGCGGCGGCGAATGGAGCCATCAAGCAAATGAACCAGAAACGAGCGGGGAGCCACCTGTCTAAGAACCTCAGCGGTTGCCGACCAGCCACCCTCCGGAAGATGTATGTGGACATGATCTCCAGGCACCAGGGCAGGAAGATCAGTCGCCCGAGCATCATGAGCCGCCTTGTGTTGCTCACGCTCTTGTTGCATCCGCCGAAGTACCGGAGCATGGTCGAGGTCTGGGACGTGAATGGACGGCACCGTGGTCCTGAAGGTGCGACCGATAAACAGTTGGGCCGGCGATAGGCCCGTGGACAGTGGGGCCGAGCGATAGGCCAGCAAGGCGAGCCAGAAGTCAGATCCTGCATCAGCAGCCTTGCAGAGGAGCCTTTTTACAATGTGGACACCCTTCTCTGCTTTGCCATTTGACTGAGGGTGCAGGGGACTGGATGACACGTGTGCAAAGTTGTCTGCACTAGCGAAGGAAGACCATTCCTGACCTGTTGCTCACGCTCTTGTTGCATCCGCCGAAGTACCGGAGCATGGACGAGGTCTGGGACGTGAATTGATGGCACAGTGGTCCTGAAGGTGCGACCCATAAACAGTTGGGCCGGCGATAGGCCTGTGGACAGTGGGGCCGAGCGATAGGCCAGCAAGGCGAGCCAGAAGTCAGATCCTGCATCAGCAGCCTTGCAGAGGAGCCTTTTTACAATGTGGACTCCCTTCTCTGCTTTGCCATTTGACTGAGGGTGCAGGGGACTGGACGACACGTGTCCAAAGTTGTATGCACTAGCGAAGGAAGACCATTCCTGACTCGCGAACCAGGGGCCATTGTCTGACATCACGGTGAGCGGAATGCCGTGGCGAGCAAAGGTCTCCTTACAGGCCCGGATAACAGCTGATGACGTGGTGTCGTGCAGGCGTACGACCTCAGGATAGCTGGAAAAGAAGTGGATGATGATGATGTAGTCCCTGCCGAGCGCATAGAACAGGTCCACGCCCACCTTCGACCAGGGGGACGTGACCAACTCATGGGGCCGAAGGGTCTCACGTGGTTGTGCCGGCTGGAACTGTTGACAGGTGGGGCAATTGAGCACAGTGTTGGCAATGTCCTCATTTATTCCCGGCCAGTACAGCCTCTTGGGCCCTCCGTCGGCACTTCTCAACGCCGAGATGGCCTTCGTGCAGCTGTTCTAAGACAAGCCGGTGCATGCTGTGTGGGATCACAATGCGGTCCAGCTTCAGGAGGACACCATCCATGACTGCCAAGTCGTCCCGAATGTTGTAAAACTGTGGGCTTTGTCCCTTGAGCCACCTGTCCGTCATGTGGCGTATCACACGTTGCAGAAGGGGGTCAGCTGCAGTCTCACGGTGAATGTGGGCAAAGCGTTCGTCAGTGGCCGGCAGATTGGCAGAAGTGAAGGCTACATGTGCGTCGACTTGGCCAACGAACCCCTCTGGGTCGGACGGAGTGTCGACTGCCCTGGACAGAGCATCTGGTATGATCAGGTCCTTACCCGGGGTGTATACAAGTTGGAAGTCGTACCTCCGGAGTTTGAGCAGAATGCGCTGGAGGCGAGGGGTCATGTCATTAAGGTCCTTTTGGATGATGCCAACCAGCGGGTGATGGTCGGTCTCCACAGTGAACTGGGGAAGGCCACACACATAGTCGTGGAACTTGTCAACGCCAGTCAACAGGCCTAGGCACTCCTTCTCAATTCGCGCATAGTGCTGCTCTGTGGGGGTCATGGCACGTGACGCATAGGCGACAGGGGCCCATGGTGAGGCGTCAGTTGCAGGAGGACCACCCCAATGCCGGATTGGCTGGTGTCAGTCGAGATCTTTGTCTTCCTTGCAGGATCGAAGAACGCCAGTACCGGGGCGGTGGTAAGCTTGACCTTGAGCTCCTCCCATTCACGCTGGTGGGTGTGAAGCCACTGGAATTCAGTTGTCTTCCTGACAAGGTGGCGGAGAGCTGTGGTGTGGGAAGCGAGGTTAGGGATGAATTTTCCCAGGAAGTTGACCATTCCTAGAAAGCGTAGCATCGCCTTCTTGTCTGTCGTCTTCTGCATAGCCGTGATGGCTGCCACCTTGTCGGCATCCGGCCGCACACCCAACCGGGAGATGTGGTCCCCCAAGAACTTGAGCTTGGTTTGGCCAAAGGCGCAGGCCCTGGTCCCGTATCCGTTGAAAGACGGGTTGGAGGCAACTGATCTGCTCCTGCGGTGTGGTAGACCAAATAATGATATCGTTCACATAGACGCACACGCCTTCGATGCCCTCCATCATCTGTTCCATGATGCGATGGAAACCTTCAGAGGCCGATATGATTCCAAATGGCATCCTATTGTAGCAGTATCTGCCAAATGGAGTGTTGAAGGTGCACAGCTTCCTGCTGGATTGATCCAATTGAATCTGCCAGAAGCCCTTTGAGGCATCAAGCTTGGTGAATATTTTTGCCCGAGCCATCTCGCATGTGATCTCCTCACGTTTGGGTATAGGGTAATGTTCCTTCATTATATTGCAATTTAAGTCTTTCGGGTCAATACAGATCCGGAGCTCGCCAGAAGGCTTCTTGACGCACACCATCGAGCTGACCCATGTAGTTGGCTCCGTCACCCGGGAAAGCACTCCTTGGTCCTGAAGGTCCTGCAGCTGCTGCTTGAGGCGGTCCTTGAGGGGTGCTGTGACTCTGCGAGGTGCATGAACTACCGGGGTGGCATCCTGTTTGAGCAGGATTTTTGTATGTGTAGGGCAGTGTACCCAGGCCCTCGAAAGCATCCTGGTTGTGAGAGCAGATTGAGTTTAGTTGCGCCCTGAATTCCGCATCTTGGAAGACAGACACTCTTCTGGAGAGAGAGAGTGTACTCGCTGAACGAGGTGGAGGAGTTTGCACGCCTGTGCGTCTAGCAGAGAGTCCTTTGAAGAGCCCACGATCTCGAAGGATAGGATGGCTTTACGCGAGTTGTGCGTCACTTGGAGTTGGCACGACCCCGTGGCGGGGATGATGTTGCCATTATAGTCGACCAGTTAGAACATAGAACATAGAACAATACAGCGCAGTACAGGCCCTTCGGCCCACGATGTTGCACCGAAACAAAAGCCATCTAACCTACACTATGCCATTATCATCCATATGCTTATCCAATAAACTTTTAAATGCCCTCAATGTTGGCGAGTTCACTACTGTTGCAGGTAGGGCATTCCACGGCCTCACCACTCTTTGCGGAAAGAACCTACCTCTGACCTCTGTCCTATATCTATTACCCCTCAGTTTAAAGCTATGTCCCCTCGTGCTAGCCATTTCCATCCGCGGGAGAAGGCTCTCACTGTCCAACCTATCTAACCCCCTGATCATTTTGTATGCCTCTATTAAGTCTCCTCTTAACCTTCTTCTCTCCAATGAAAACAACCTCAAGTCCATCAGCCTTTCCTCATAAGATTTTCCCTCCATACCAGGCAACATCCTGGTAAATCTCCTCTGCACCCGCGCCAAAGCCTCCACGTCCTTCCTATAATGCGGTGACCAGAACTGTACGCAATACTCCAAATGCGGCCGTACCAGAGTTTTGTACAGCTGCAACATGACCTCCTGACTCCGGAACTCAATCCCTCTACCAATAAAGGCCGACACTCCATAGGCCTTCTTCACAACCCTATCAACCTGGGTGGCAACTTTCAGGGATCTATGTACATAGACACCTAGATCCCTCTGCTCATCCACACTTCCAAGAACTTTACCATTAGCCAAATATTCCGCATTCCTGTTATTCCTTCCAAAGTGAATCACCTCACACTTCTCTACATTAAACTCCATTTGCCACCTCTCAGCCCAGCTCTGCAGCTTATCTATGTCCCTCTGTAACCTGCTACATCCTTCCACATTGTCGACAACACCACCGACTTTAGTGTCGTCTGCAAATTTACTCACCCACCCTTCTGCGCCTTCCTCTAGGTCATTGATAAAAATGACAAACAGCAACGGCCCCAGAACAGATCCTTGTGGTACGCCACTTGTAACGGAACTCCATTCTGAACATTTCCCATCAACCACCACCCTCTGTCTTCTTTTAGCTAGCCAATTTCTGATCCACATCTCTAAATCACCCTCAATCCCCAGCCTCCGTATTTTCTGCAATAGCCTACCGTGGGGAACCTTATCAAACGCTTTACTGAAATCCATATACACCACATCAACTGCTCTACCCTCGTCTACCTGTTCAGTCACCTTCTCAAAGAACTCGATAAGGTTTGTGAGGCATGACCTACCCTTCACAAAGCCATGCTGACTATCCCTGATCATATTATTCCTATCTAGATGATTATAAATCTTGTCCCTTATAATCCCCTCCAAGACTTTACCCACTACAGACGTGAGGCTCACCGGTCTATAGTTGCCGGGGTTGTCTCTGCTCCCCTTTTTGAACAAAGGGACCACATTTGCTATCCTCCAGTCCTCTGGCACTATTCCTGTAGCCAATGATGACATAAAAATCAAATCCAATGGTCCAGCAATCTCTTCCCTGGCCTCCCAGAGAATCCTAGGATAAATCCCATCAGGCCCCGGGGACTTATCTATTTTCAGCCTGTCCAGAATTGCCAACACCTCTTCCTGCTAGAATGAGCGGGAACTTTGGTGCCCCCTGTCTTTATAGTGCGTGTGCTCTCACTGGTGATTGGCTGCGATGTTGTATATGCAGGTTGGTCCTACTGTATGGCCATCAGTGTGTGTGTGATTGCACCATGATATGCTGATGTATATCATGACAGTGTTGCATTAAACGCTGCAAGAGGGGGTCTTTGGCTGTCTCCTCTCGGATACGAATCACCTTCTCATCAGATGCCGGGAGGGTGCGAACACACAGCTGCACCTGTGACTCAACCTGTGACTCAATTTGCCGGATGACATTCAGTGATTCACCAGGCACAATGATGGAGCGGGACAGTGTATCGGCAATGATGAGCTCCTTTCCAGGCATGTAGACCAGGTCAAAGTCGTACCTTCTGAGCTGGAGGAGGATGCGCTGCAACCGAGGCGTCATGTCATTAAGGTCCTTGTGGATAATGTGGACCAGGGGCCCGTGATCCGTCTAGACTGTGAATGTCGGCAGGCCGTAGACATAGTCGTGAAACTTGAGAATGCCAGTGAGAAGGCCCAGGCATTCTTTCTCGATTTGTGCATACCTTTGTGCGGTGGGCGTCATTGCCCGTGTTGTGTAGGCAACTGGTGCCCAGGATGAGGTATCATCGCATTGCAGCAGGACCGCACCGGTGCCATCCTGGCTCGCATCTGTCGAGATTTTCGTTTCCCTGTCTGGGTCGAAAAATGCCAATACGGGTGCAGTGGTGAGCTTGGCATTCAGCTCCAACCACTCTGCCTGATGGGCCGCCTTCCACTCGAAGGCAGTGGACTTCTTCATTCGGTTTCATAGGGCCGAGTTATGTGAGGCCATGTTTGGGATGAACTTGCCCAGAAAATTGACCATGCCCAGGAAGCGCAATACCGCCTTCTTGTCTTCTGGGACCTTCATGGCTGCGATGGCCTTGACCTTGTCTGTGTCGGGGCACACGCCCTGCTGAGAGATCTGGTCACCTAGGAACTTGAGTGTCGACATGCCAAAGCAACATTTGGCCCTTTTCAGCTTCAGGCCATTGGCATGGACACGGCGGAATACCTGTTGGAGACGGGAAACATGCTCCTCAGGTGTCGTGGACCATATAATTACGTCATCCACGTACACACGAACCCCTTCGATACCCTCCATCATCTGCTCCATGATGCGGTGAAATATCTCCGATGCCGAGACGATGCCGAACGGTATACAGTTATCACAGTACCTGCCAAGTGGTGTGTTGAAGGTGCAGAACCTTCTGCTGGACTCATCTAGCTGGATTTGCCAGAATCCATGTGACGCATCTAACTTTGTGAAAAACCTTGCATGTGCCATCTCACTGGCGAGTACCTCCCATTTCGGTATGGGGTAGTGTTCACGCATTATATTCTGGTTGAGATCCTTGGGATCAATGCAGATGCGCAGGTCTCCAAAGGGTTTTTTAACCACCACCATCGAGCTGACCCAGTCAGTCGGTTCGGTTACCCTGGAAATGATCCCCTGCTGCTGCAGCTCCTTGAGCTGTTCCTTCACACGCTCCTTCAGCAGAGCCAGGACCCGGCGTGGTGCATGGACCACTGGCTTGGCATCAGGTCACAGTAAGATCTTGTACCGATATGGCAACGTGCCCATCCCGTCAAACACATCTGGATACTGAGCGAGGATGTCGTCAATGCCAGCTTGAAGATCGGCGTTGGAGGATGTCGTTGAATAAACCCGCTGCACCAGGTTTAGCTTTTTGCAGGCATGCGCTGTAGGGATGCCCTGTCCGGCTTGACAATTTCAAACCTTAGCCGTGCATGGGTGCTCCGGTTGGAGACGAGTAGATGGCAGGACCCCAGTGCCATGATGGCATTACCGTTATAGTCCAGGAGCTGGCAGTGGAAGGACCTTGGGGGGCTTCTTGATGCATTTGAAGTCTGCCTGTGAGAGGAGGTTGGCAGAAGCACCTGTGTCCAGCTTGAACTGGATGGAGCAGCGGTTGACCTGCATCACCGCACGCCATTCGTCCTCCGATTCCATAGCGAGGATGGACTGAATGCGAGATGAGTTAGGTGTGGCAAGTTCACGTGTGGTAATGATGCCCACTCGGTAGGCGGACTCCAGGCACTCGTCCTCTGGATCCGTTGTACTGCCAGGATCAGAATCCTGTAATTGTTGTTGCACATTCTGGATGCGCCGTCGTCGGAATTGGGGGCGCTGGCCTCTGACTGGTGGTGCAGACCTGCACAAGGCTGCATAGTGCCCAGGCTTCCCACAGTTTAAACATCGCCTGCCTCTTGCAGGGCAGTGTCCCTTTAAGTGGGTGTTGCCGCAGTTCGGTCACGTCATGACGTCGACGTCATGACGCGATGTACGTCGTCGCACATGCGCAGTGCGGTCGGAAGACGTCTGCACCTGCGCAGTGTGGGTGTCGGCTGCTTCGTTATCCCGTTCGCATTGCGCATGCGTGGGGCTCCGGGAAAAGCGCGCGAGATGGCCACTGTCTTCAATGCTGAGGCGCTGCATCCGGGAGATGTCCTGCACACTCTCTGCCTCGTGGGAGGCAAGTTTCTCATTTTCAGACGATTTGTATTGGGAATACCGATTTTTTGCGTGCTCATGCACTGTACATGTTTCAATCACGACTGGCAGGGTCATATCCTTGATTGTTAAGAGCTGCTCTCTCAGAGGATCCGAGTGAACCCCAAACACAATTTGGTCTCTGATCATGGAGTCAGCAATAGCACCAAAGTTGCTGGACAGCGCTAGCAGGCGGGGGCTAGTTAAGAAGGCACTGAAAGTTTCATCTTTACCTTGAAGATGTTGTTTGAATATATAGCGCTCGAAGATTTCATTGGTGTCCACTTCAAAGTGACTATCGAACTTGTCCAGGATGGTCTGAAACTTTGTCTTGTCCTGGCCTTCGGTGAAGTTAAACAAGTTGAAGAGTTCGATGGCTTGATCACCCGCTGTTGAGAGGAGAAACGCGATCTTTCTTGGATCAGACGCACCCTCGAGGTCTGAAGCTTCGATGTACAGCAGAAACTTTTGCTTGAATATCCGCCAGTTGGCACTGAGATTGCTGGAGGTCCTGAGCTGGTGAGGAGCCTGAATCTTCTCCATGGTGCCAGGATCCATTTGGTGGTCGTCACGGAACAGACTGAGGTAAGCCACCTTAAATTAGTAGTCTCCTGGTATCATGTCGTGTTAGGTACACTGGTATGACACTGGCTGACACTGGATGCAGCATAGATCAAAAAGATACTCCAGACCTTGAAGTTAGTTCAAACAGGTTTATTGAACTAATAGCACAGTTCTCTGTTAGTTTGACTCTCCGCTAACTTAAGTGTGGTTACTCTGTTTGACTGAACCAGACTAGCTCTTAGCCACGTGGTGGGGATGTGAGATTGTAACAACACCCTTGACTGACTCTCTAGATGTTCATCAGTGGAAAGAGGCAGAATGTGAGTGCCTCGTGTCTTTTATAGTCAGATCCCACCCCTGAGTGTCCTGCCTGCTTATTGGTCATGTGCTGTTCTCTGTCCATTAGCTGCTTGTCTGTATATCATTATGTGTGTGGGTCCGCATATCATGACAGCAACTAGGGGCTTTTCACAGTAACTTCATTGCAGTGTTAATGTAAGCCTACTTGTGACAATAAAGATTATTCTTCTTCTGACTTATGTCTTTTACACCGGCAGCAGTGGGCTTTGAGACAATACCGCATAATGTTTGATCCTCGGGCTGAAGAACTGTGCATTAAGACCATGACTGTAACTGGAACTCAATCCTTCTGCATGCACTAATACAGGGGGACCAAGATGTCAAACCAATAGGAAAATTAGTTAGCTGCTTTCAGACTGTCAGTTATTTAATTTTCATGGGTTGTGGTTGTTTAGTTCTTTATAAATACTTGCTATTGAAACAAAGAATTCAAAAATTTGTGATGGGCCCTATTACTAAAATTAAAAACAATGTGGTTGTACAATTTTCAATCTAAATTTTTAAAAAATCCATTGTATCTGAAATGGTAGACAGTGTTAGTTTTATTTTGACATGTATTAAACACTGGCCATCTTACAAGTACTTGATGGAAGTTACTGAGGGTTGATTGATGCACCTCATAATTGTTGTAATGTCTTCTGAGTATTGAAAAATACAAACATCAACTTATTTTATTTTATGCACTGCATATCTCGTTAGCCTTTATTTTCAAGGCAATGGTATTGCAACACGTTCAGTAAAGCCTAAAATTATATTTTCTCTAAAATTATTTATTTTCTGTACATTATTGCATTGAAGTGCTACAAATTAATGCAGCAGCATTACAACTAAACATCACAATGGAAGAAGTCAGACTGCAAAATAAAAAGACCTAAATATTTCTTTAAAAAGTTCTGCAAGAGAATCATCATAAATTGTGCTATACACTGAGCTGATACTTCAAATGCATCTTTCACATTATTTAGCAGCAAAACTGGCAAAAATGCTACCAAAATGTTAAAACAAATTTAGCACAGAGCAAAAAGGAAAAACTCAAAATGTGAATTGAATCTCATGAGCCAGTACATCTGCATGTTATGAACTTACTGGGGTAAGATACTCTGGCAAAACAAGACGTGAAAGAAAAGGTTCACAGAATGTTCTGTAAATATCTGCAAGCACCTGCACTGCAACTAAACATAAATTACCATTAGAGTTTTAAATTAGACCTGAAACAATTCTATCACTACACAAGTTACACCAGTATTGTCCTCAGGTCTGTAACAGCATTTCACAATCCCTGACAGCACAACATTGTTTTAAACTACAGAATCAATTGTTTGTATGTTATTCACAATTTACCACATAATGTATTACATTATGTACCAGGAGATGTTCATTTACATCCAGAATATTTTTGTACATTTCTATTTATTAGGAAGACTCTTGATTTCAAGTCTGCAGCAAAAGGAATCAAATATTTGCTCTTGGTCTGTAGATGGATTCCATCATGGTCAGACTCAATTCAAATAAAAACAATTATATATTTTAAGGGCAAAAAACCCTATAAAAGTTCCCTTGTAAATCACAAGCTGGTGTTGTTAAGTTAACTAAAAATCTTGTAATTCCAGCACTGAGATCACAACTGTCCATGGAAGATCCTGTGATCAGGTATCAGTCTATGTGTATCACAGCAGGGACAAACACAAGGAAGAGAAAAAAAATGTTGTTTGTTTTCCTGTCTCTACTGGCCCCACGTTGTCCCATGAAAGGAAAGAATCAATAAGGTGCAAAGAGAATTGAGCCTGGGGATGTACGGATGGGTCCAGGTGCTGGCCTCAAAAGAGCAGGTGTTAATGCAGTTGTCTGGAACAGCGAGGTAGCTGGACGTGGATGGAGAGAAAGTGGAGAGGTCATCGCTGCAGCTGCAAAAGGATTTGATAAAAATCCAGTTGCCAACGGTTTTATTAAATCCTTTTGAAATGCTATCTTTGCCTGGTAACGAGAAAGACAAAAAATGCCTTAAGTTTCACAGATCATTACAATTATAACCTTTTTACATTATATGCATACTGTGAATGTGAGTTACTATTTCACATGATGCAGTCCATGGCATCATTATCATTCAATGTTTATACCATAGTAACTCAATCCCTGCCTAAAATAATACTGGTGATACTTGAAAATAAAACTATTGGCTGATTTGTTAAAATACCTTTTTAATAACTTGACTGAAAACTTGCGGACTTGGTCTTTGGTTATTGTGATGCCCATTGAAAATCATATCTTATCCATAACTTTAAACATGGGTTGCGTCCGTGGAACAGCCTTTACTGTTAAGATGGCTGCCAAGGGTATCAGGTGGTTTTTGCAATTTCAACACAGAATGTAAAGCTTATGGAATGTTCCAAATTGAAACAGAATGGTTGGGGTTTCCCCCTTGGATGAACTTGCCTGGTCTGCACTCCTTTGGGGAATTCATACCTGCCATTGTCCAAATCACGGAGTCAATGGACTCCAAGGATCTATGTCTCCAGGTTTGCAATGTAACAGAGTAAAGCTGACAGGACCAGTTATCCACAAGCCATGTATCTTTCATTCTGTATCAAAGGGTGTTGACCATATGACTGAAACTGATTATCTGATACTGAACTTGTTTTATCCCAGAGTCCTGGGGCAGGAGTCTGTCTGCAGAATATTACGGACAAGACAACAACTATGGAGAAAGGCTGTGCCAACTTTGATCTTTAGAAGGCTTCCAAAGTCTTTTAAAAACCTCCCTGCCTGATTCCAAAGATTTGAATTCACTTGTAAAGAAATTGAACCTTTGATATAACAGACATCAGTGACCTACTGAACCAGCGTTCTCTTCAAGGAACCCCACTGTCTCCAGAAATGAGACTTCAGCTATCTGAACTTACCAGAACTATAATTCTAGAGTGGGAAAAAGCTTCCTTTTTCACAGGACTTACAAGACATTTGAACTGTTAACTATTCCTTTGGTTTAATATTTGTATAAGTCCACCATCTTCCTTAATTGTATCTTTCTTGATTGTGTGGTCTGTGACTGACGTAACTTTTAGATTTTTGGGGTGAATTCATGAATAAGTAACCTCTTGTTTAAACCCACAAAAGTTTGCTGCTGGTACTTTTAAAATTGATCATATTCCGACAGGAATTTTGAAACATACATTGAAACGTACCTTCAAACATAAACCACTCTGTTTATGGACAGAAGGGAAGGGAATTGGGGATTTCAGTATATTTCTCCTCCCCTATCCATAGCATTATGAACCATACAAAATTTGAATTTTCAATTGTAATTTGTAATTTATTGTAATTTGTAATTTATTCAAATTATTAGCTGTCGGCATTACAACTTTGCATTTTAAACAACTTTTCCAATGCAACAGTGCAACCAATTGAATAGGTGGCAATTTGTTTTTGTTATAAAAAAACTTCTGCATACAACAGTGTAATCAACTGTGTGAGTGCAGTTTTTGGTTGCACTTCATAGTATGAACAATCCAGGTTCTGGCATCCAACTGGATTGAAACCCAGGAAAATCTGGGGTTTCAATTCTGCAATTAGGATAAGGACGTTGCCTTCTATAATGTAAATATACATATTTGCTGCCTTGTGCTTGTTCTCTGGGTCTTGGTATTAATAGGAACATCCAACGCAACAATGCACTCCTAGGTTCATATTTTCGCTCGAGGCAGGGAGCTTGAGTTGGGAAATTTCTTGACTCATCGGACCTGACTTGGTTTAAAGGACCTCGCTTGACCCAATTTTCACTCCAAGCAGGCAAGGGGAAGGATTGAGATGGGCCCGCCGATCTTGGAAGCAGATCCTAGGTGGTCAGGGGGCGAGAGGGTGCCAAGGCGGTCAGGTTAGAGGGCCTGCCTTGAGTCTGTCGGACATTGTCCCAGTTGCTGTAGATCCTGTTAGGATCTGTTAGGTCCTGTTAGGTCATCTAATTCTCACTCCTCACACTCCCTCACTCCTTCACCCACTCACCAGGGTTCCTCATCGACCCATGACAATTCCATATTCACTTACCCAGTATTCATCATGGGCAGACCTCAGGAACCATGTTGAGATTTTCAAAATAACTTCTAACAATATAACAAGCTCCCATCATTACACTCTTTATAGTGAAGAATATAAGAAACCTATTCAAAGCTTTTAAATCCCAAGTGTTTCATCGCTTATAAAAACAAAAAGCTTTTACTCAGACCCCACATCGAAGACAGATCGTCCTTGAATAACCTCTTTAAACTATTAATTGAATGAGGATCTCGGAACCTTCTGCTGTGTTAAATATAGTTTTAGAATCTCAGCTAAGCATTCATAATGGCATAATAGTCCCACCCGTCGGGAACTCGGTGTGGCGGCTGTGGACTCAGTCCCAACTGCTCTGGAGGGGGGCGGGGGGATCCTTCACCCGGGGGGGGAGGGCCTCACAGACGGCCAGGCTAGCGATTGGGGGCCACCGATCAGTGGGCGCGCACGATCCTGGAAGGGCCGAACCTTTTGGTGCCTGTCCGCGGTGTGGGTCCGCCATGTCGCACGGGGCGGCCGACGCAGGCCGCTGCCATGCGCATGAGCGGACCCCCGACCAGAAGTGCAGGGCCCCGTATCGGCAGCCGGAGCTGCGAGGACTACTCCGGGGCCCTGCTAGCCCCCTTCAGGTAGGAGAATCATTCTAGACTTTCTTCAGGAAATTCCAAAGTGATTCGCCCGCGTTTTGACGCTGGAGTAGGAACATAGTCACATTACTGGAAAATCCCGCCCAGGATCTTTTGGAATTCTGGTTCTGTTGATTTCAGGTTTGCCCCCTCTGTGAATCACATCCTGCTCTCTTCCCCTGCTGTAAAAATGTGATCTGTTGGAAAGGGGGGTGGGGGGTGGGTGGAGGGCAGGTCTTGCCCATCAAATTAAAGCTCCTCAAAGTCCTCCTGACGCTGCAGAAATCTAGACCCTACCTTCCATTTTCATTGTAATAGTGAGGGAGAATTGCATAATACCTCAAATTTAGAAGTTTACAGCTTTACTGATTATAGTTTCATTCACACTCTACCCAGATCACTAACAAAAGTTGAAGACCTTGTAACTTTAAGCACTGTATCAACATGGAAATAGGAATTTTATGGACTTACTGCCAAGATACTTGAGCTGCGTTGTAGTTTGTTATAAGGACTATATTTAGGTTTCAATGGTTTTCCTGCTACTCTGTCCTTGTGCCTCCTGCTGGAAATGTGCTGGAAGCGATAAAACATTAAAAATTCATTAAATTATAGGACACTGATCTATATGATGGAAAATAAGTCATTGATTTTGGAAGTAGCTTTCCTTTTTTGGATATTATTTACTATTTACCTGTTTGAGTTGGATTTCTGAGTTGACATGAACATCACAGATTTCACAATGAAAAGTCTTGTTTTGCAATCCTGAACCCTTTGTACCATTTTGAGGTTTAGCTTTTGATCCTGGTCTGGGATAAGATTTAATAGGACCGGCTCCAATCCGAGCTTCAACCATTGTTTTGTGCTTGGAACCTGGTTATAACATAACAAATTTAGAATCTCTATAGTATGTTATATTCTACAAATTATCTGTTAATGTATACTACATGGTTTTATGTTGGTGCGAGGGGTGAGCGGGTGGGTGCAGGATGAACAGTTAGAACATAGAACATTACAGCGCAGTACAGGCCCTTCGGCCCTCGATGTTGTGATGTTAGAAGGAAAGCATGGTGTATGGTGTAGGTAGGGTGCATCTTGGTTCAAGGATTGTTAGGATTGTCCACCTTATCATACAGTAGTGCAGTTATACTTTTAGGGCTATCAATTTTCCTGTATTTTATAGGAATTTACCATTTTTGTCTGTTTCTGTGCTCCCTGACTGTTGTTGTCCACTGTCATTGCCAGAGTCACCATTGCTGCCATTCATTTTCCAGAAAGGCTAAGCAATAAATGCAAATTTCAGTAGGAATATCCCAGCTGCTATAATGGAATTGAAATGTTTTGAAGACGAATAACAATACTAGAGTGTCAACGCTGAATCCTGGCGCTAGAAATTGACAATGGCAGCTGGGTAATGAGTCAATGAATGGAGCATAGAGGGTAAGCTGAGTTGAAGGGGAATAGGAAAGAGGAATGAAGCAGTTTGGAGGGGGGAGAAGCATGAATGCCTGGAGGTGAGAAGAGAATGGGATGCAAACTTCAAATACATGCATTACAATTTAGAGAGTTTTGAACTGTATAATTATTTATCAAACTTTCATGCCAGATCTGGGTATAATTATACCCAAGTACCATCTTAGCACAGCGTGCCTATTTTCATCAGACTGCATGGGTTGGATTTCACAGGGCACCATGGTCCCTGTATCACCTCCCCAGATAAAATGTAGGTGAGGAGCCCACTCACGTTCCCCGCGGCTGCCCCACATTAATGGAACGCTAGTGGCAGTGTTAATTATGTTAAAGTGAGATTTCCACCCCTATCTCAGAGGAACTCCTGCCTTAGAGAGCTGCCAGCCACTTGCACTGTAGTTCCAGCAGCACCAGAGGGAGCACTGGCAACTGCTGGGACCACAGGCAGTCCCACCACGCCAAGGAGCCCAGTTAAATCCAGGGTTTTGTTGAAGTGGGTGGGGGGGGGGGGGGGGGGGGGGGGGGTCAGGCCCAAGATGTCAGGGGTAGAGTTAAGGGGGGGGGAGGAGATGCCTCCAATGGTCCTTGGGGGTTCACAAAGAAGGTTCCCCTATCTTGCCTGACATCAGGTCCCAAAGTTAAAGCTGCTAGGTCCTCTGCATGGCATTGAGCCCCACCCACTCCACCGCTACAGGTGAACTAAAAGCAGTGATTCGATGAGGCCCTTAAGTGGCCATTAATTGGCTACTTGTGTTTCAGTAGGTCTCAGGGTAGGTGACTGTGTAACGTCTCCCTGATGCCCCCTAAAGTTTCAGACAGGTGGGGGTGGGAAGGCCACATGCTTTTTTTTTGGATAAATTTAGAGTACCCAATTATTTTTTTCCAATTAAGGGGCAATTTAGCATAGCCAATCCACCTAACCTGCACATCTTTGGGTTGAGGGGGTGAAACCCACGCAGACATGAGGAGAATGTGCAAACTCCACACGGACAGTAACCCAGGGCGGGATTCGAACCCGGGTCCTCAGCGCCGCAGTCCCACTGCTAACCACTGTGTCACATGCCGCCATAGCCACATGCTATTTTACATGCTCCCTGCCTTCAACTCCGCTGCCAGAGGTGCGTCAAATCCAGTCCTGTGTGTGGTGCTGTGAGTAAATGAATATTTAGGTTGGTATAGGTTGTTCTATGTGTGAACTGCAAGGAAATGCAACAGGGAGCAATCAATAATTACGAAAACTTTTTTTATAAACAATTATAAAATCTAATGATTTCTGAACTTGAATCATGCAAGATTCATAAATATTTTTGTGAAAGTAAATGTTTTTTGTGTGAAAAAAACAAAAGGTAGAAATTAGTTGCAGATCACATCCTAGAGGTTTATTGCTAGTCAAAAAAAGTTTAAAATATGTCATTTCAGATTTTTTCAAACTGGCTACCCACATTAATAATCTCCCTGGCACGTATTCTGACAGGTTCATTTGTACTTATTCTTCAGAACTGACAGTAATCCTATTTTTTCTCTTACTTTTTCTGGCACTGTGCCTTAATTCACAAAGCTGACTGGGAAACAGTATATTTTTCACCTATACAAATTGTCCAGGCCCACATAATTATTCTTTCCCCATAAATTCTTAAAAGGATCGCTCGAATAATTAAATTACGTAATAGGAAGGTTTAGCGGTTTTAGCTGTGAAATTAATTACCATGATAGTACCAACCTGTATTGTGTGCTTCCAGTTGTGACAATGAATTTACAGCTACTTTGCATAGTGAACAGTAGAGAAGTTTTTTTGCTTTTTCTTCCTCTGACTCAGTAGAAGTGCTTGCAGTGCCATCAACGCTTACTGCTGCCACTGATATCACAGTTTTTGTTGTATGTGCGTTCAGATTCCCAGTTTCTCCTATAACTGAAGTGGTTTTAGGCAGTTCAGTGCCTACGCTGGTATGTATCAGTACATTGTTAACAGTCACACTGTTGAACGCCAGCCTGACTGCATCTGTGAGTAAAAGAAAAGTAATTTTGCCAATTTTGAATAATAATTGTAATGGTACTGAACATTATATTTCTAGTTGCTAACAGATAGCAACTGAACATGTGACCTGACTATTTCCTGCAAGTAAATACATTTTCTATGCATGTATTTCAAGGAGAATGTAACTATATAAAAAGTATATTCTCTTGGGACCAAAAAGATGGATATGTCTATATTTGTGCTTTTAACATTTGTATCTTCAATTAATTTGAATTGCTGCATTGTTCATATGTTCGATCTCACAAACATTCCATCACCTTGAGAATCATGGGACAGGTAAAGAATTCAAGTTAAGCTATTCATTTTAAAATAATGATTTGTGGTAGCCTATTTCTATCATGAAGTAATAGAAATGTCTATTATATTTTCAAATTTAATATTAATATTGTTTTTGCCAATAAACAATGACCATTCTTTTAAAGAAATCTGCCTTTAAAAAATGCCAATTGATAACCATACTCATATGTTTTGGCTCTGCTCCAACCTCACCAGCTTCTGGGTTTCCATTTTTTAGTAGAACGTCTGAGACAATCCAGGTAGATTTAAACCCATGTCCACTGGTAGCCATATTTGGCGTTTTGGATTCACCGGCGTTTCACTCTGGGGTAGAGGCGGACATTGTCAGTTTTGCCTCACTGATAGCCCAAAGGCGAATATTACTTGGTCATAGGTCTCCCATTCTGCCCAGTGGTTCTGGGTGACTTAATGTCATTCCTACACTTAGAGAAAATCAAATTCACCATTAGGGGGTCGATGGTGAGGTTTTACCAGAGGTGGCAACCATTTATTTATCTTTTTAAGGATCTAGACACTGCCAGCTGTTAAGGGGTTTAGTTTCAGTGTTTCAGTTAATTGTGTGTTTTTGGTTTATATTTACTTGTAATTTCTTGCACTCTTGCGTTCTCATTAGTTGTTTGTTATATTGTTGTGTAAAACTTCAATAAACATAATTTTTTAAAAAATCCATTCGAACTCCAAAATAAATGAAACATAACTAAGCACAGCTTCCTGGTACAGTATTTCTGTTTTGCTGTCACATTACAGTGGTGAAAGACTGAAACTCAATGAACCCATATACAGGGACTTGTTGGTGCTTCCATGCATGCACAGTTATATGTGTTATGACTGTGTGAACGGGTCAAAGAGTAAAGGAGGGTAAAGTATTTTTATTTTCATGGCTCCTCGCCATGATCATCCTAGATCTAAACTAAGAAAACTTTGCATTTTCCAGAAAAAGGGAACTGCACACAAAGCGATCATTTGTGTAAATACAGAAGCGAAGATGAAATTCCTGTTGGATGGGACATAAAATGTCCAACAGTAAACTGGCAGCCTCTTTAACACTCTGGCCGAATTTGTTACAAGTAAAGTGGAAAATGGGCAACTGCTTAGTTGTCACCCTTTTTGTGTTACTGTCCAAAACTAATTTTGCCCCAAATATAAACTTAGAAATGTGAATAAAACTAAGGGTTCACTTCAACTAATAAAGTCACACCTTGCATAGAGAGAGCTAAATATGAAACTGGAAAAGAGAGAGATTAAAGAACTTCACAACAATGTATTACATTCCATTATAACTCCACAGACCAGTGAATAATACAAGATGGGTAAGTATTATAAATTTTAAAAGTTCAAGAACTGACACATATGGGACATCGGCAGTTGATGCCTGCCCTCTTCCTTGAATTGGGAAAATACTCGGCAGCCTGCTGTCCAGTCTTGGAGACCCACTCAACACAAAGTACCTGAATGCAGTAACTCACCTACCGGTCATGAGGGGTACTACCCCAACCAGCATAACCATAAAAATTCAGGACATTCCTCACAGTGCTCAAACTTAAACAACTTTCAGAATCTAAGGCCAAACTAACTGTTTTGGCCCCTTTAATCCGAATCCTTACCAATGCAAACTGCTTGATGTTGCAGTGCATTCCTCCGAAAGGCAATATATGGAGTCGCTCTGCACCCTATAGCTTTAAAGTCTACTCTCAGGGATCTAAATATACAATGTTCTCTTCAAACATATCTGAACACGCATTTATTTTTACAGCAGCTTAATAAAATGTCAATGAATGCATGTATGATGCCTTCATACATATATTCATGAGTATCACTCCTTTTTCTCATCAACATGTTAACCCTCGATGACATCATGTGAAAAGACAGATCAGCGTCTACACACATGCTGATTAGACTCAGCTCTTCACGACCACCTCTCTCTCTTTTATCCTTTTTCTAAGTTATCAGACTCCTTGTCTGACATCTAGTGCTGGATGAGGAGACATTTCCTGCAATAAAATATTGTGAAGACTAAAAATTGTCTTCCTTTTCTGCTATGAGCTTCATCCCCTAGTTCCTGATTCTCGTACCTCTGGCAACTGTACCTCTGGCAACAGTTTGAGGCTGAACCTGCCTGTTTGCAACCTCGGTGTTATATCTGACCACGATGTAGGCTTTTGACCAGATTGTTACACCAGCATTCAGACTATTTCCACTCCATGGGCGGGATTCTCCGACGCCCCGCCGGGTCGGATAATCGCGGGGGGCTGGCGTGAATCCAGCCCCCGCCGGCCGCCAAATTCTCCGGAACGGATAGTCGGCAGGGGCGGAAATCGCGCCGCGCCGGTCGGCGCCCCCCCCCCCTGCGTTTCTCCGGCCCGCGATGGGCCGAAGTCCCGCTGCTGTCATGCCAGTCCCGCCAGCGTGAATCAAACCACCTACCTTACCAGCGGGACTGGCGGCGTGGGCGGGGCTCCGAGGTCCCGGGTGGGGCGCAGGGTGATCTGGCCCCGGGGGGTGCCCCCACGGTGGCCTGGCCCACGATCGGGGCCCACCGATCCGCGGGCGGGCCTGTGCCGTGGGGGCATTCTTTTCCCTCCGCCTCGGCCATAGCCTTCACCATGGCCGACGCTGAAGAGACAACCCCCTGCCCATGCGCGGGGATGACGTCAGCAGCCGCTGACGCTCCCGCGCATGCGCGGACTTCCGCCGGCCGGCGAAATCCTTTCGGCCCTGGCTCGCGTGGCGCCAAAGGCCTTCCACGCCAGACGGTGGAGCGGAAACCACTCCGGCACGGGTCTAGCCCCTCACGGTGAGGGCTTAGCCCCTAAAGGTGCGGCCCGACGCTGGAGTGGTTCCCGCCACTCCATCCCGCCGGGACTCCCCACCCCGCCGGGTAGGGGAGAATCCCAGCCCATATTTTGATTCTGTTCATGCCCAGCTCAGCTGCTGCAGAAACCCTCATCTATGTCTTTGTTGCATCCAGACTTGATTATTGCAAGACGCCCCTTGGCTAGCCTGCCACATTCTACACTCTGTAAAATTGAGGTCCAAAACTCTGATGCATCTAAGTCCAAACGCACATCAACTTCCTTTCACCCAGCAGCCTTGTGCTCGTGAACCCATGTTGGCTCTGGACAAGCAAACCTAACTTTTAAAACGCTCATCCTTGTTTCACTCCACATGATATCAAGAAATGGCTGAAGGTACTTCATATGCAAAGGCTATAGGCCCTAATAACATTCCAGCAATTGTACTGAAGACTTGTGCTCCAGAACTTGTCACGGCCCTCTCCATGCTGTTTCAGTATAGCTATAACACTGGCATCTACCTGGCAATGTGGAAAATTGCCCAGGTACGTCCTGTTCATAAAAAGCAGTACAATTCCAACCTGGCCAAATCCAACCCCATCAGTCTACTCTTGATCATCAACAAAATGATGGAAAAAATTGTTATCAGTGCTATTAAGCGGCATTTACACAGCAATAACCTGCTCACTGATGTTCAGTTTGGGTTTCACCAGGGACGCTCAGTTCCTGACTTCATTCCACCCTTGGTCCAAACATGCACAAAAGTGCTGAACTCCAAAGGTGAGGTGAGAGTGACAGTCCTTGACATCAATTCAGCATTTGACTGAGTGGTATCAAGGAGCCTCGTAAAACTGAAGTCAATGGGAGTCAAGGGAAAACGCTCCACCGATTGGAGTCATGCCTGTTATAAAGGAAGATGGTTTCAGTTGTCAGAGGTCAATCATCTCAGTGTTGGAAAATTGCTGCAGGAGTTACTCAGGGTAGTGTCCTAACCTGAACCATCTTCAACTGCTTCATCAACCTTTCCTCAATCATAAGGTCTGAAATGGGGATGTTCACTGAGATTGTACAATATTCAGCAACTCCTCATATACTGAAGCAGCCCTCCATTTGCAGCAAGACCTGGACAATATTTGGGTTTGGGCTGATAAGTGAAAAGTAATATTGGGGGCAGGCAATGACCATTTCTTTTTTTTAAATTTCTTTTTATAAAAACATTTTATTAGGGTATTTATAATAATAATAACAACAACATGAACATAGTATATAAGACATTTCCATCCCTAACACGTTCCTCACACCACCAACACAGCCTGAACCCACCCCCCCTTGATTTCTGCCTCTGCTCACATTTAATTTTCCCCGAAAAAGTCGACAAACGGCTGCCACCTCTGGTCGAACCCGAACATTGACTCTCTTAGGGCGAACTTTATTTTCTCAAGACTGAGAAACCCAGCCATGTCACTAACCCAGGTCTCTGATTTCAGGGGCTTTGAGTCCCTCCACATTAACAGTATCCGTCTCCGGGCTACCAGAGAGGCAAAGGCCAAAACGTCAGCCTCTCACCCCCTGGACTCCCGGTTGTTCCGACACTCCAAAGATCGCCATCTCTGGACTCGGCACCACCCTTGTTTTAAGTACCGTGGACATGACATCAGCGAAACCTTGCCAAAACCCTCAAAACATGTGGACATGATTTGCTCGCCCTCCCACGCACCTCGCACACCTGTCCTCTATCCCAAAAAACTTGCTCTTCTGGGCTATCATCATGTGACTCTAGATCCGGGGTCTTACCGAACACCCGCCTCATAAATTCCACATCGTCCCAATTTGGTGCATATATATTCACAAGTACCATCCGCATCCCCTCAAACTTCCCACTCACCATGATGTACCTGCCCCCCCGCGTCCGACATACTTCTCCCTGCCTCGAATGCCACACGTTTGTTGATCAGGATCGCGAGCCTCCTGGTCTTAAAAGTCGAGCCCCGAATGAAATACTTGGCCGACCCACCTCTTCCTCAATCTGGTCTGGTCTATAACCTTCAGGTGTGTCTCTTGTAACATTGCCACAACCGCTTTCAGTCCCCTCAGATGCACCAAAACGCGAGCCCTCTTAACCGGCCCATTTATCCCTCTGATGTTCCAAGTGATCAGCATAGTCGGGGGGCTTCCCGTCCCCCTCACCTGCCGATCAGTCATCACCCTTCTTAGGCCGGCCTCCAGCTCGCGTCCCTCGCCTCCTCGGGCCCGTGCTTGGGCATCCGCCGTCCTCGACCTCCCTTTTGTCCCCTAGCAACAGTTCCTCCCTGTCAGCAGAGCAGCTCCCCCAACCCTTCCCCCCCTATTAGCAGAACCACAATCCCAACCCCCCATACTAAGCTTGTCACCTGCTCACCCCCCACTGCGCTTCCGTGAACTAGCTCACCTAGCTAGCCTAGTAGCTCCCGCCCATGGCGCCAGACACCATATTTCCCTATTGTTCTCCCTCCCCCCTCAGCCCGGACATACATATTCAGAGCATCACAGTCCCCAGTAAACAAACAGTAGAAAAAATCCTTCCACCCATTACCCACCAGAACAGAGTTAAATTACATTTCTGAGCAACTGCTCAAACATCTTAACAAAACGAAAACCAAAGAAAAAGGAAGGGGCGAAAAAACAACAAAGAATAATCCCTTGTTGCAGAGAGCACTGCATATCCAGAACCGCCCATAAATAACTTTAAGCCAAATCGACCCCACAATGCCCTCCCCCAAGGTTCAGTGTCCTTGGACCCCTGCCAGCTTTTTGTCCTTGATAAAGTTCATTGCTTCGTCCGGCGATTCAAAGTAAAGTTCCTGGCCCTCAAAAGTGACCCACAAACGCGCTGGATATAGCATCCTGAACTTCACCCCCTTCTTGAAGAGGGCCGAATTTGCCCTATTAAATCCTGTTCGCCTTTTGGCCAGTTCCGCGCCCAGGTCCTGGTTATTGCGCAACTCACAGTTCTCCCACTTGCAGCTCCATATCTGCTTGGCCCACTGCAAAATCTGTTCCTTGTCCAGGAATGGTTTGTTCGCTCGTGGCTTCCTCGCAAGCTCTCTATGCGCTCTGTCCACCTCCAAGGGTCGAGTAAACGTCCCCTCTCCCATCAACTTTTCCAGCATACTTGCCACATATGCCGTCGCGTGTGATCCCTCACTACCCTGCGGGAGGCCTACAATCCTCAGGTTCTGTCTCCTGGACCTGTTCTCCAAATCCTCCACCTTCTCCTGTAGTCTTTTCTGGTGGTCCTTCATCAGCCCCACCTCAGCCTCCAACGCGGTTAGATAGTCCTCATGCTCGGACACCTTTTCCTCCACTTTCTGGATCGCCCGTTCGTGGGCTTCTAGCCCCTGTTCCACCCGATCAATCGATGCCTTAATCGGGTCTAGCGTATCCTTCTTTAGCTTGGCAAAGCTCTCCCCGAAGAACTTCACCAGCTGTACCGTCGACCACTGTGCCACCGCACCAGGATCCAGCGCCCCCGCCATGCTTTCCTGTGCTGCCAGTTCTGCACACGCCTTCTTTGCTTGACTATGTCTCCTTGTAAGACAACTTCTAGTCCACTGCTCCATATAGTGGTGGGGAATTTCTCCCACTGTCTCACTCTCCACCAATTATTCCAATAAAACTCCGACAAAATCGGGAGAAAAGGCCCAAAAGCTCAGTCACAAGCCGGAGCGACCAAATGTGCGGCCTCCTACTCCATGGCTGCCACCGGAAGTCCGGCAATGACCATGTCTAACAATCTAACCATTTCCCTCTGATGATATTCAATCGCATTGCCATCACTAAAAACATCCTGGGGGTTACCATTGACCAGAAATTAAACTGGACTAGCCATATAAATACTGTGGCTATATGAGCAGATCAGAGGCTGGGGATTCAGAGCGTTTTCCATGACCGACGCCCTGCGCAATGTACAGTCCTACACCCCCAACCGCGCAGCCCACCCCTCCGACGCTTCATGGGTCCCACAGGCAGCCGCCCCAGCGGGAGCGCAACCCACCCAGTACGCCTGCGCTACGCGCCAGCCTGTGATCTCCGGGTGGCCCCGATGCTAATTTTGCGGCCAACAAAGACACCCCCGCCAACGCTGCCCGGCCTGCGCTGCCCTTTGTAAGGCCTGCGGGAAGAAGGGCCACTAGGCAGCGGTGTGCCAGGGCCACTCAATGGCAGCCCCCACCCCTCCCCGGTCACGGACAATGGGCGCCTCTATCCACCCCTCCTCCCCAGGCCATGTGCGAGAAATGGGTGCCGCCATCTTCTCCCCCGCACCAGGCCCGCTCAGTGGCAGTGGTCGTCCCCCCCCCCCCCCCCCCGGTCACGGACAGTGGGTGCCGCTATCCTCCCCAGGCCATGTGCGAGCAATCGGCACCGCCGATCTTCTCCCCTGCACAACACGTGCGTTTCATGGGAGCTGCCATCTTGCTCCACCCCCACAACGTGCGTTCCATGGGCGCCGCCATTTTGTGACCCCCAGCACCCAGGATAAGGCCTTCATTAGGTCCGAGGTCCAGCAGTTGCTTCAGGAGGGATTCATCAAGGCCAGCAACAGCCCCTGGAAAGCCCAAGTGGTAGTGGTTAAGTCTGGGGAGAAAAATCGAATGGTCGTGGACTACAGCCAGACCATCAGCAGGTACATGCAGCTCGACATGTACCCCCTCCCACACATATCTGACATGGTTAACCAGATTGCACATTATCGGGTCTACTCAATGGTGGACCTGAAATCCGCTTACCACCAGCTCCCCATCCATAAATCGGACCGGCCATACACCGCCTTCCAGGCAGACGGTCGGCTATATCACTTCCTTAGGGTCCCCTTCGGCGTCACCAATGGAGTTTTGGTCTTCCAAAGGGAGATGGACCGAATGGTCGACCGGTACGGCTTGCGGGCCACGCAAGGTCTATATCCGCATTGACTTCTTTGTAGTGGGGTCATCGGTGCTTCCAGAGATAGTAAGAGTGGAATACTCCGCGATTGTAATCTCCGACCATGCTCCACATTACATGGATGTGAGGTTGGAGATGGGGACTCGGGGATGAAACGTTTCCTCGACGGACTGGACATGCTTGTCGCTGGGGACGATAGACAGAAGGGGCTGGAAGCACCACTAGAATTGGGAGAGGTCATGGAGAGCATCAACTCCATGCAGACAGGTTCCGGCGGAATTCTACAAAAGATCTGTGATGGCACTGGTCCTGCACCTGCGGGAGATGTTTGCAGACTCGTTAGCAAGGGGTGTCCTATGTCCAACGCTAACACAAGCCACCATATCGCTGATACCCAAAAAGGATAAAGACTCAACGGTATACAGACCCATTTCGCTGCTCAATGTGGCGCAAATATACTCGCACAAATCCTGGCTAAGCGGCTGGAGAACTCCGTACCAGAGTGGTCGCAGAGGACCAGACGGGCTTTGTTAAGGGTAGACAACTAACAGGGAACATCAGGCAATTGCTGAACGTGATAATGACGACATCTGGGGAGAGAATGCCAGAGGTGATTATTTCCCTGGACACGGAGAAGGCTTTCAACAGAGTCGAAGAACCTCATTAAGGTACTAGTGCGGCTTGGGCTGGGGACGGGGTTCACATCATGGGTGAAACAACACTACCAAGGTGAGTGTATGGACCAACACCACCAGCTCTGAATACTTCCAGTTGCATGAGGCACAAGGCAGGGATGCCCACTGTCCCCGCTCTAATCTGCCCTGGCAACCAAACCACTGGCGATCGCCCTTCGAGCAGCGAGAAGCTGGAAGGGAATCCGAAGAGGAGGCAAAGAACACAGAGTCTTGCTCTACGTGGATGACCTGCTCCTCTACATTTCAGACCCGTAAAACGATCATGGAAGGGATCATGAAGCTCCTGAGAGAGTTTGGAGTCTTCTCGGGCTACAAACTCAACCTGAGCAAGAATTAAATATTCCCTGTGAACCCGAGAGAGGGAGGGTCAGAGCTGGAAGGATTACCTTTCAAACCAGCCCCCCAAAAGTTCTGCTACCCGAGGATCCAGATAGCCCATGACTGGACACAGATCCACAAGTGGAATCTGACCAGTCTGGAGGACGATGTTAAAAAGGACCTTCAGAGATGGGGTACACTCCCGCTCTCCCTGGAGGGGAGGGCACAGATGATCAAGATGAACGCACTGCCCAAGTTCCTCTTCCTGTTCAGGTCTATATCAATCTAGATCCCCAAGACCTTTTTCAACACGATAGATAAGATGATTATGGCATTTGTGTGTGGTGTGGAAGAATCCAAGGATCCCCAAAAAAAGTTCTACAAAGAAGAACATGGGGGGTCTGGCCCTCCCAAACCTACAGTACAACCTCTGGGCAGCCACAGTGGACCGAGTGAGGGGATGGGTGAGGATGGAGGAGAGCTCATGGACAGAGATGACCCTCTGGGCCCTCACCACAGCTGCACTCTCATCCCTGCCAACAAAACACTCAACATGCCCAGTGGTGGGACCCATCCTCAGATTCTGGAAGAAGATGAGACAGCACTTCGGCTTGACCGAAATGTCCACCATGGCTCCCAACTGCGACAACCATAGGTTTGCACCAGCCATGCTTGATGTCCCCTTTATGAGGTGGAGACAGGATGGGGGACACTGACTGTTAGGGACTTTTACACAGAAGACAGACTAGTGACCCAAGAGGAACTGATGGAGTGACTGCAGCCAGCTAATGGAAACAAACTCCAACTACAGCTTAAGAATTTCTCTGCAAGGAGACAACAGACTATCCACAGACCCCGAGACACACAATGTTAGAGGAACTACTGGACACATGAAATCTGGGGAGGGAATCTGGGGAGACCTGTATGGATGACTATTAGAAAGGACACACTCCCCACTGGACGAAACACAAGAAAAATGGGAGGAAGAACTAGGGACGGAAATAGGGTGGGGACTCTGGAACAAAGCACTGAACAGGGCTAACTTCACCTCTTCATGCGCCTTATGCAGCAGAAAGTGTTGCACAGAGTTCACCTGACAAGAACCAGAATGAGCAGGTTCTTCCTGGAGGTGGAGGCCAAATGTGAACAATGACAGGGAGGACCGGCCAATCATGCCCACATGTTTTGGGCATGCTGCAGAATTATCGGGTTTTGGACAGCCTCCTTCGAGGCAATGTCCAAGGTATGGGGGTAAGAGTGGAGCCATGCCCAAGAGTGGCAATCTTCGGGGTATTGGACCAACCAGAACTATACATGTAGAAGAGGGCCGACACCCTTGCCTTTGCTTCCCTAATCGCCCGCCAGAGAATCCTGCTCGACTGGCGATCAGCAGCACCACCCACAGCTGCAGACTGGCTGGCAGACCGGTTGGAAGTTTTCCACCTGTAGAAGATCAAGTTCGCTATCCGCGAGTCAGAGGAGGGCTTCCACAAAGCATGGAGGCCAGAAACCAACTTGCTCCAGGACCTGTTTGAGGCCAACACCAATAGAGCGAGGAGAGGGCAGGGAGCCTTTGAAACTCCAGGGAACAGACAGGGAAGGAAGAGGAGGGGTGGGGAGGATGGGGGAGGCCGGAGAGGGAGGCTGGAAAACATCTGAAACATATATCAGGGGCCCCAGAGCAAGGCCACGAGAAACGGTATCCCTAATGAACGCCACAAGTGATCAGGCAACACAGCAGACCCTCAACAAATTCATGGTTCCAACGTAAACTAGCAAGGCTGCACAATCCGAAACGTCTGTACTTTCATCCAGTTGTATTGACAACTCCTGTGCTGATTTTAGATGAGAAATAAGCTGGCCTTCTAAATTCTCAGCAATATTACAAATTTGGCGGTTAGTTATCACTAACTGGGATGCATTTCATTTTTTCAGCCAACCTCTCATTTAGGATCGTACAAAATATATCTATTGCTGCATTTTCTATATAGCTACACGGTAAGCTGCTATGTAAGAGGATAATTGTGCTTTGTACATTTCTGCTAAGCATTTAAGTTCTCGTTGCATCCTTTGAAAAAAATCAGGAGGTTTGTCCTCGAACCTGCCATGCTTAGTCTTCAAATGCCTTTAATGTTTTGAGGGTTTTCAACTTCCATTTGCCAGTACTTCCCTGAATATAACACGCATGGGCTTTGCATCCTGATTTGCATTGGCACACTTAATAAAGTCATACCTCAGGAAGTCATCTTTATACTGCTTTGTTCCTGATTTCAGCTTCTTCTTAATGGGTTGTTCACCAGAGGCCCTGGAACTCACACCTGCACCGCTTTGTCCTGCTGTGACCTCTCCCGTGCAGCTCTCTCCAGCAGATTCAGTTGTGTGGTCTTGGCCTGTTTGTGTCTCTGGCCTTCTCTTATTATAGAACAATCCATTTTCAATTCTTCAGTCCTGTTGCTTGCTTGTTGGCAGCTACAAAATTGAGGAACCTCTCCTCCTTTAATTTCGCGACGGACGTACATGGCACGTCAGTGTATGGGGCACGTAACCTGCTCCCTGCTTCCGCTTCTGCAGGAAGACTCCATTGTTTAAAAAAAAACCTGGTCCTGGGACAGCATGCTGACATCAAGAGGAGGCGGTCTGCCCCGCTGGGCTCCGGGCCTGCATGGGACAGCTGGCATTCTTGAAAGCTGGTCATGGCCATTGGGCTCTTCTCTCGTGATCGGGAACGCTGCGACTGATGGCTCCACGACCCGCCTGCGGGTTGCGATCCGGAGTTTAAAAATCCCTCGTATAAAGAAATGGCTGAGGCACTGTATTGAGTAAATGTTATGGGACCTGACAACATCTCAGCTGTAGTGCTGATTACTTGTGCTCCAGAACTAGCCACAACCCAAGCCAAATAGTTCTAGCACAGCTACAGAAATTACCTAAGTTTGACATATCCACAAACAGCAGGGCAACTCCAATCCTGCCAATCACCACCCCACAAGCCTCTTTGCGATCATTAGCAAAGTGATGGGTGGTATTTTCAACAACGCTGTCAAGCAACACTTACACAGATGAATGCTCATTTTGGGTTAAACTCAGCTCCTGTCCTCATTACTGTCTTGGTCTGAACACCAGAGAGGAGATCAGTGGGAAAAGTGCTGAACACCAGAGAGATCAGTGGGAAAAGGTCATTGAGGAGATCAGTTCAACAAGTTTAGCTTGCAGGATATGAATTAATGTCAAAAAGAAATTTAGTGACCTCAACAGAGTTTTAAAGATCATAATCTGACCTCTGACTTTAACTAGACCCTCCTCACACCTGCAAGCATTATATGAATATTTTTTCCCACGTGCATCCTTTAACTTTTCAGGAATCACTGCACCACCTCCTTCTCCTCCTACTCTCACCACTATGTCATCCCCACTTCACATTGTGCACCCAACATCTAAGCACATTCTCAAATCAGCCCAACAGACTGTTACAAACATATTTCCTACTTTCTTACAAGAGCCAGAGGCAAAAAATAAGATTCTTTCAAAAGACAATTAGCCACTGTGATGGAAGCTGGGAGGGATGGTCTGTTTCTGCAGAAGGATCAGGAATTGGGCCAAATGGCACCTCCTATCCATATAAAATTGTGTGATAATAACCTCTGTCGGCATCAGGAGCTTAGAATCATTATTAGCCTTAATATGTGGACAGGATCAATGCATAACTGCCCTATTTCCTATTTAGGCAAATTATGTGGTCAAGAAAGTGGGCATCTGCAATGTAGAAAATAATAAACTATCAGCAATAACAAAATAAAACAGACAATCAAGCTAAAACTGCACTGAATTTACTGGGTTAGTGACACACTTATGTTACATAATATTTAACGATATCAGAACGTACAATCACAATGGAATTTTCAAGCATTAACAATCAAATTGGCAAGGGTAGCCTCGAGGGAGATTTCATACAGACCATGAGGGATTGTTTCTTAGAGCAATATGTTATGGAGCCAACTAGGGAGTAGGCTATTTTAGATTTAGTATTATGGAATGAAGAATGGTTGATAAATAGTCTTGTCGTTGAGGATCCTCTTGGAAGGAGTGATCACAGCATGCTAGAATTTCAAATTCAAATTGAGCGAGAGAGGATAGAGTACCATACTAGAGTTTTAGCATTGGGCAGAGGCCTGAGGAAAGAGTTGGCCCAAGTAGTCTGGGCACAAATAATTGAGGGTAGGACAGTTGAGGAACAATGGCGGATGTTCAGGGATATATTAAACATCTCTCAATTAAAGTATATTCCTGAGAGGAAGAAGAATTGAAAAAGGGAGAAAAACGTTCCATGGCTAAACAAGGAAGCCAAGGAGGACATAAAGATAAAAACTAGGGCATACCGTACTGCAAAAGCTAGTGGTAAGCTGGAGGATTGGGAGAACTTTAGCATCAGCAAAAAGCTACTCAAAATAGAATCAAAAAAGCCAAGATGAATTATGAAAGGAAACTAGCAGAAAACATAAACACCGTTACCAAAAGCTTCTATAAGTACATAAAGAGGAAGAGAACAGCTAAAGTAAACGTTGACCCTTTAGAGGACAATACCAGTGAGGTAATAATGGGAACACAGAGATGGTGGAGGCACTGAATCAATATTTTGCGATATCTTCACGATAGAGGATAATAATTTTTTTCCAAGAACTGCAGTTAATGCAGAGGAAGTTCGTGCAATAACCATCACTAGGGAAAAGGTATTGAATAAACTAATGGGACTAAAGGTAGATAAGTCTCTGGGACCTGATGGCCTGCACCCTAGGCTATTAAGAGAGATGGCAGCAGAGATAGTGGATGCATTGATTATGATATTTCAAAATTCCCTGGATTCTGGAAAAGTCCCAGTGAATTGGAAGCTAATGTAACTTCCCATTCAAAAAGGGTGCAGGGTAAAAAGTAGGAAACTACAGACCGGTTAGCTTGACCTCTGTGATGGGGAAATTGCTGAATCAATCATTAAGGAGGAGATGACTGAACATTTGGAAAGACAAAGTTCAATCCACCATTATCAGCATGGTTTTATGAAGGGTAAGTCATGCTTGACAAACTTGCTTGAGTTCTTTGAAGACGTAACCAGCAAGGTGGATAACGGGGAACCTGTGGATGTGGTATATCTAGACTTCCACTAGGCGTTTGACAAGGTGCCACATAAAAGATTTATCTAGAAGGTGAGATCGCAGGGGGTTGGGAGTAGAATACTAGATTTGATTGAGGATTGGCTGACTGACAGAAAGCCGAGGGGCGGGTTAAATGGGTCCTTCTCTGGCTGGTGAGCTGTAACTAGTGGCATGCCTCAGGGTTCATTCCTCGGACCTCAACTGCTTACAATCTATATAAATGATCTGCAAGCAGGGACAATATGTAAATAGCAATATTTGCGGATGATACTAAAATAGGTGGGAAAGCAGGGAGTGAAGAGGAGGTACAGATTTTACAGATGGATATAGATAGGCTGGGAGATTGGGCCAAAATCTAACAGATGGGGTTTAATGTGGGTAAGTGTGATGTTTTCCATTTCGGCCGAAAGAATAGTCAGGCAAATTATTATTTGAATGGAAAGCAGATTCTAATTGCATCTGGGCGAGTGATCTGCGTGTCTTTGTTCATGAATCATGGAACGTCTGCATGCAGGTACAAAATGTAATAAGAAAGGCAAATGGAATGTTAGCTAATTTGAAAAGGATTGGACTATAAAAGTAGAGAAGTGTTGTTGCAATTGTATAGGGTGTTGTTGAGACCACATCTGGAATATTGTGTCCAGTTTGGTTTCTTTATTCGAGGAAGGATGTGGTGGCATTGGAAACAGTTCAGAGGAGGTTCATCAGATTGATTCCGGGGATGAAGTGGTTGACGTATGAGTAGTGATTCAGCAATTTGGGATTATACTCACTGGAGTTTAGGATGAGAAGGGATCTGATTGAGGTATATAAAATTCTAAAAGGACTTGATAAAGTAAATGTAGACCAAATATTCCCCCTTGTGGGTCAATCTAGAACACAAGGTCACAAATATAGGTATGAGGAAACACAATTTTTCTCAGAGGGTGGTGAATTTGTTGAACTCTTGCCTCATAGTGCAATGGAGTCCGAATCAGTAAATGGTTTCAAAGAACAAAGAACAATCCAGCACAGGATCAGGCCCTTCAGCCCTCCAAGCCTGTACCAGTCATCATACCACCCTTGGCCAAAACCCTCAGCACTTCCTAGTGCCATATCCCTCTATACCCATATATCCATGTATTTGTTGAGATGCCTTTTGGACGCCGTTAATGTTTCTGCTTCCACAACCTCCCCTGGCAATGCATTCCAGGCACTCACCACCCTCTGTGTAAAAGGCCTGCCTCGCACATCTTCTCTAAACTTTGCCCCATGGACCTTAAACCTATGCCCCCTTGTGACAGACCCCTCCACCCTGGGAAAGAGTGCCTGCAAATCCACTCTATCCATGCCCCTCATAATCTTGTAGACCTTTATCTAGGTACTCCGTTGTTCTAATGAAAACAGTCCGAGTCTATTCAGCCTCTCTGCATAACTAACACCCTCCAGACCAGGCAACATCCTGGTAAACCTCCTCTGTACCCTCTCCAAAGCCTCCACATCCTTCTGGTAGTGTGGCGACCAGAATTGTGCGCAATATTCCAATTTCAGCCTTACCAAGGTTCTATACAACTGTAGCATGACTTGCCAATTTTTATACTCGATGCCCCATCCAATGAAGGCTAGCACTCCATAAACTTTCTTGACTACCTTGTCTACTTGTGTTGACACTTTCAAAGATCTGTGGAGCTCTACACCCAGATGTCTCTGCCGTCAAGAGGGAGATAGGTATATTTCTTTTTAAAAAAAATAATTTAGAGTACTCAATTCATTTTTTCCAATTAAGGGGCAATTTAGCTTGGCCAATCCACCTAGCCTGCACATCTTTGGGTTGTGGGGGCGAAACCCACGCAAACACGGGGAGAATGTGCAAACTCCACACAGACAGTGACCCAGAGTCGGGATCGAACCTGGGACCTTGGCGCTGTGAGGCAGCAATGCTAACCACTGCTCCTCCGTGCTGCCCAGATAGGTATATTTCTGATAAAAAACGGGTTAAAGGGATATTGGGAACAGGTATGGAGGTTGCTTTGAGACCAGTAAGAGATCAGCCATGATCTGATTGAATCACGGAGCAGGCTCAAAGGGCTGAATTGCCTACTTCTGCTCCTAATTCCTATGTTCCTATCATGGTGATAGGAACTCAAGTAATTATTAATTATTTGTAGTATCTCTCCTTATTTAAAAAAATGTATTAAAATTTTACCATTTTAACAATTAATCATATAAAACACATAACATTTACAAAATAAAACCAACCCAAAACAACCCCAACTCCCCCCTTAGGAGAAGACAGTACAAAACACTCACTTTCTCCCAAATTTAACTTGTAGCCTGAAAAAAAACCCCGAATCTCCAAAGCAATCCCATTATATCTGCCACCGAAGCACCCGGATTGGAAATATACAACAGCAGATCATCAGCATACAGGGACACCCTGTGCTCCACCCATCACCTCTCCTTATCCCCCTCCATTTTTCCGAGCACCTCAGCCCTATGGCCAGTGCGAACAGAAGGGGGAACATAGGGCACTCCTGCCTCCTTCCCCTGTGCAAAGGGAAGTACAAACATTTAGTTTGTACGCATACTCAACCATTGGGTCCTTATACAACAGCTTCACCCACGCCACAAACGTAGGCCCAAACCTCTCCAACAGCTGCACTCGACATGATCAACTGCCTTCTCTGCATCCAATGCCACCAGCACCTCCAACTCCCTCCCTTCAGCCGGAGAAAGCACGACATTTAACATGCGACGCACATTAAACAACACCTGCCTGCCCTTCATGAACCCTGTCTGTTCTTCCCCAATCACCTTCGGGAGGCACTCCTCCAACCTGAGTACCAACACCTTTGCCAAAGTTTTGGCATTCACATTCAATAAAGATATAGGCCTGTACGACCCACATTCTACTGGATCTTTGTCCTTTTTCAGCAGCAGTGAAATGGATGCCTGTCCCATTGTCTCCAGTAGTACCTCCTTTGCTACTGCATCTTCTAACATCTCTACTAGCAGTGGCGCCAACCTACCCAGAAACGTCTTATAAAACTCCACCGGGAAACCGTCCTCCATGCCCACTGGCTCCTCCAACCCTGTCCTCTCCTCCTCTCTCACCACAAGACACTTCAATCACCCCAGAAACTCCCTCATGTCTGATTCATCCTCTGGATGTTCCGACTGATTCAGATTCTTATAAAACTCCTCAAACACTTTCTTCACCTTCTTCAGTGCCACCACCAACTCCCCTGTCCTATCCCGGACCCAGAAAAATCTCACTCGTGGCTGCTTGCTATGATAATGGCTATTTTGTGAAGAGGTTTATATCAAGCTCACCCGGAGCAAGGCAAATGACAAAGATGGTGACCACCACGCCAGCGGTTCCCTTTTATACGGGGCCTACAAGTTGACCCCTGTGTAATGACTTAGACTAGGCCTTTGAGATTGGCCAATTGGTATACGAGTTCCCTGATTAGTGGGCCAATCAAGGAACCTCTTCTTTGTATATAACAGGGAGTGTCAGATCCTCTGCACTCCCAGTGCAGATAGCAAGCTGAATGCACCTGGTCATACTGCTGTTGGTTTTGTTAATAAAAGGGATTCTGGTGAAGGGCCTCCGTGGACTTATTACACCTTGTTTTTTGGAAGGATTTTTGAGTCTTTAAAGGTCGATTTATATGTTGACATCTACAGGATTTTGTCTATTTGCAGATTTTTAAGAATGCAACTGCTGATAAATTGAATTGAAAATAGAAAAACTGTTCCAAAAATGTAAATCGTTACATAAACTTGATCAAGTTATTTTTAAATTTCTTTTTTATCCCAATACTTTAATTAAACATGTCCGATGTTTCATTCGGGGGAATTAAAAAAAATATATATATTTTTAATACCCAATTCATTTTATCCAATTAAGGAGCAATTTAGTGTGGCCAATCTACCTACCCTGCACATCTTTGGGTTGTGGGGGCGAAACCCACACAAACTTGAGGAGAATGTGCAAACTCCACACGGACAGTGGCCCAGAGCCGGAATCGAACCTGGGACCTCAGCACCGTGAGGCAGCAATGCGAACCACTGCACCATCGTGCTGCCCTGGGGGAATTTTTTAATTGTCCAAATTAGATGTGTCAAATTAAACTGATTGAAACTGGAGCTATTTAATCATAGAAAATATTATTTTTCAATTAATTAAGTTGGAACAGCAAGTCTTTATTCAAATATAAGGGGATAGAACTCTACAAGTTTATGTTTCCACAGAAACTTTGTAAAATTACCCTGAATTTATTTAAAGAACCACACTAATACCATAGAGGCTGATGAACATTCCTGACATCTTTTGTTAAGCATTAGGCTTCATCTCTGATTCTCTAATGAGCTGATATCTCCAGCAATTGTGACTGGGAAAAGAAGCTGAAAGTAAAGCTATCTTGATAGAGCCATATTGGAATGTAGCCTAAAGTATAGTTTGCTGTACCAATAGAACAAAAATAGTATACTAAATAAAGCCAAACCAGTTGATCCAATGGAACAAATTACAGTTGCAAATGATGTCATATTTATCATGTCATTTGTTCCATCATTATTAAATAATTAGTCAGCCATTATTTGTGATCAAGTGAACAGCATTAATAAAACATGTGGCAATAAAAGCAGAAAAAAGCAGTATCATGCAAACATACAACACAAATAAAAAAAGAACACAAATGAGAAGAACAAAAGTTTCTTTTAACCTGTTTTTTCAGAGCTGTTGGGAGTGATTGCAGTGGTTGTGGTGGAGGAGGTGATGGCCTTTGTGCTGTCCTTGGAAGGAGCAGTTTTCTGCTTATTTTTCGTGGCCTCCAGTGCTTTGAGCTTCTTGGCATGTTTACTGCCTTTGTAGTGCGCCTCGGCTTGGCTCTACAAAGGAGAACAAATGAACCGTGCAATCAGGCTCATTTATCATACTTCCACTAAATTTACAGGTGACAATACAGAAAGAACTTTCAATAATAGGTACCAGAAAATGCCCTATGTCAGAAAATTGTTTCTGATATTTTTAATAATTAAAATGGTAAAGGTGCCTCTATTGAAAGATATGTATTAACTCGTCTAGTTAATAACATCATTCTACTCAAACAAAAGAAACTTACAGGAAACATGCCATTAACACAATGATAAAGAGTGACTGTGTAGATCGCAGAGCTACCAGTAAAAATATACTTTGTATGAGAAACATTTGGCTGGTACATACAAAGATGTATCTTGAACACGTGGTTGTATCGTTCCAATTAACCAACTTGGATACAGCTCACTGTGTTGGCAGTGGTGAAGCAAGCCATGAAAACAGTAGACACAGATTGCACAAACAAGGGAACACAAAACGTAGTCTCTTTGGTTGTGAATAGATATCTTCTCTGAGAAAAGATGTCTGCAGCATTAAGATTACAAATGATTAGTTTAACATTACTTCTAGATGATAAAAAACAGTTAACTACACATATGCAGCCGCATTGTCAGTTGCAATAACAAATATGTACAGCATTGATCTGGTTGATCAGTGTATTGCTTTAATTTATATAAAAAACATAGTTGTTGGACAATTACATATAAAATGACAAGAAAATGCTAATCTGTTGTCCAATAGGCATTTATTGACCCAGATTATACATAATTGTGGAACACACAATATATTGATAAATAAAACATAGCAAACTTCATTGCACCCATGGGAAAGGCTTACTTAGTCATTTATCTACCAGTAAGTCTTTCTGCTGATATTTGCAACAAACTCTAAGCCTGCAATATCAGTGTAAACCTACTACAGTCAATGGCTCACTTCAATCACTCCCCATCTACAAAAATGAGACCTGTTGAAACACAAATAATTTAAAGAAAGAACTTTAAAATGGTAGAAAGTTGGCTATAAATCATTTAGTTTACAATGAAAGGGCATCTGTATATGTTGCTAAGTAGTATGTTTATCCTATTCTGGCACAAAAAAGATGAAACTCGTTATTCACTAAACCCCCCACCGCACCCCCCACCCCCACCCATTACTCCACACACTCTGACAAATTTTCTGCTTCTCCATAGAGCCTCTACATTATACACCATTCCCGACCTGAACTGGGCACATGTCCCACTGTTAGGTTTTCTTCATGACAATCTTTAACTGAAGTACACAAAAGCAGTATGGGTTGACTTGCTCCCTTGCCCTGCTACGTGCATGGCTTCCATGTGTCTCTGTCCGCAACTCAGCTCTGATTAGGAGCTACATTGAGAATCGCCAGAAATGTTCAGTGCAAGGGTCCGCTGTTCTTTTCCATTTCATCCAAGGAACCAACCCTGTTACCTCCAAGTATAGCAGTTCACTATTTCTGAAATGATCCCAGCACTATATGGTTGTTATTGGTACCGAGCCAGGAGAAAACATATTGCACAGAAATTAAAGTTTCTATTATATTTTAAGTTAGGTTCCATCATTCTGTACAGCTCCAACTATCACAGTTTAAAGGGGTTTGGGGGAAAATAGTAGCACCTGCTTTTTTATTAGAAAACAATTATTTATTGGAAAAAATGTGATTTAACTTGGTGAACTTATTAATCTGTGATTTAATGTCTTTGCTGTCTCACATTATTCACAACTTGAGACCTATTGCCAAAATGTTGTTCTGTGAAAACAGGTTTTGAAATATAATTACTGCATGAAAGCATCAGTGGCTTTTATCAATTGCAAGTGGCAAGCACCTAAAATGCATGTAAATTGTCATTACCAACATCATATAATAATAAATTGCATTTATATAGCACCTTTTAACACTGGAATGTATTCCAAGGTGTCATAAAAGAAATAAGACTACATTTTTGGGAATCATCCATCGTGAGCAGTAACAAACACAAAATGCATATTTTGCTGACACAACTACAATCGAATTATACTAAATGTGCTGGTTCAATCTCCAATTCACCTAAGTAGTTCAAATCTATGTAACAACTGTTGCATGCAAACCCATTTTCAATGCAATAAGTCACAATATAAATAAAATGATTTTTTTTTTACAGCGGAAGAGTTTATTCAGGAAACTTTAATTGCATGTGGACAATCATGAGGATCTTATGGAAATGTACCCACTGGGAGTTGTCAAAGACAGATGGTCTCAAAATGATTTGTACTAACTTGTGGGTATTTCTAAATTCTTATTCCATCATGTACGACAATCTTACAACTTCAGGACAAACTATTGAATATGAAACAACTGACTAAATGGAGCAATACATTTTTATTTAAGTTTTGGTTAACTTGTGGTTAACGTTGTTTAATAATTCTGCACATGACTAATACTCTTGAGGAAAGAATGCCAGAGGCAGAAACTGTCTTATGAGGAAAGGTTGAGCAGGTTGGGTCTATATTCATTGGGGTTTAGAGAAATGAGGAGTAATCTTTTGAAACATGTAAGATTTCAAGAGGCTTGACATGGTAGAAGCCAACGGGACATTTCCTCTCGCAGGGTAATCTAGAACTAAGGGACACTGTTTCAAAATAAGTAGTCGCCCATTCAAGATGGAAATGAGCAGCAATTTATTTTCCCAGAGAGGCGTTTGGAATTCTCATCCACAGAGATCAGAGGAGGCTGAGTTAGATTTTTAATTGACAAGGGAATCAAGGGTTATGGGGGACAGAGAGGAAAGTGATGTTAAAGCCACAAACAGATCAGCTACAATCTTATCAAATGGCAGAGCAGGTTTCATGGGCCAAATGGCCTATCCCTGCTCCTATTTCTTATGATCTTATGGGAAGTACCAGGAGATAATGTGGAAGTTAGAGGGTGACCTCCGGTTCACCTTCTCCCTGTGGCTGAACAGCTCCTTCCAGGGTTGCAAAGCAGATTCTGCCCACTAAGGGGCGAAACGGACATAATTTTCATGGTGCAACAACTACAAGAAAAATGCAGGGAACAGCACTGATCCATGTAAATGGCAGCGTCGTCCTCTGTTGCCCCCAAAGGTTTGTCACCATCCACTGCCTGCTCCACAATGACATGCAAGCCGCGATCCTGACCAATGCATCCACCACAGGTCAAATTCACTTTCGGATAGGAGTCAAGCAAGGCTGCGACATCGCACCAATCCTCTTCTCGATCTTTCTTGCTCCATCTCACCATCAGCAAGCTCCCTGCTGGGATGGAGCTAAACTGCAGCACAAATGGAACCTGTTCAACCACTGCCACCTGTCAACCAAACCCAAGGTCATTCCATCCACTGTCATTGAATTACAGTATGCAGACAATGCTTGCATCTGTGTACACCAAGAGGCTGAGCTCCAAGGCATCGTCAATATCTTTACCGAGGCGTACAAGAACACGGGCCTTACAGTAAACATCCGTAAGACAAAGGTCCCCTACCAACCTGCCTTGTCACACAACGTGAACCACTTTCCTTACCTTGGGAGTCTCCTGTCAACAAGAGCAGGCATTGACGACAAGGTTTAATATCGCCTTCAGTGTACCAGCGCTGCCTTTGATCACCTGAGGAAGAAAGTGTTTGAAGACCAGGATCTCAGAACCAGCGCCAAGCTCATGGTCTACAGAACAGTAGTGATACCCATTTGCCTATATGGATCCGAGACCTGAACGATGTACATCAGACACCTCAATATCCTGGAGAAGTACCACCAGTATTGGCTTCGTAAGATCCTGCAAATGCATTGCCACGATAGGCACACCAATGTCAGTGTTCTCGCTCAGGCCAATATCCCCAGCATCAGGACATTGACTGTGTTCAATCAGCTCCGCTGGGCAGTAATATCATTTGCATGTCTTCCACAAGACTCCCGAAACAAGCACTCTACTCGGAGCTTTGACACGACAAGCGAGCCCCAGGAGGGCAGGAGAAATACTTCATGGACACCCTCAAAGTCTCCTTGAAAAAGTGCAACATCCCCACTAACACTTGAGAATCCCTGCCCAAGACCGTCCAAAGAGTCAGAAAAGCATCTAGGAAGGAATTGAACACCTCGCATTTCATTGCTGCGAGTAAGCTAAAGCCAAGCATTGACAGTGAAAGGAGCAACCCAGGCATCCCATCCACATGTTCCTCCAAAGACCTTCTGCATCACCTATGACAGGGGCTGTAGGATGTGTATTGAACTCCGCGGTCACCTGAGAACTCCTTTTTAGTGTGGAAGCAAGTAAAGCTTAACTCTGAGGGACTGCCAAAGAAGACAACATTCAGAATGTTGAAGAAGGCTGATGAAATAAAAACAACAGAAAAATTATTCCCTTCCAAAATTCTTTGAAATGGTAACACAGGGCTGGAGGGCAACAAATATTCAAAATAAGGAAAACAGATAAACCAGTACACCAGGCAGCCTCACATTGGCAGCATTAAACTTTTCAAAATTACAATTAAGTATAACATGAGAGAACAATTTGGTATGGGTTACTCAGTGACAGGTAATATGGATTTGCAAATGGGAGGCCACTTGATTGAGACAAAAGTTTTGTGGAACAAATTATGTGACCGGATAAAGGGAATCCATTGGTATGAAGCCAGAAGCAAAAAGTGCTTGAATAGTTAAGACTGGAAATTACAAAGAAGATGGAGGGGCAATGGTACAGTGGTCAAAGCAAACAGTTTTGGTCGATCAAATGTGAAGTTTAAGCTCAGCTCAAGGTCGAACAAGGTTCTAAAGCTGCAAAACCTTCTCGGTTCAATTTGACAGATAGGCTGGCGAGGAGAATTGTGTTAGTGCGACAGGACTGCAATTTGTGCTAGAATCCAAAGACTACAGTTTCAGTCTTCCCATGGTTGAGCTTAAGCTGTAACTGAGTTGAGGAAACTGAGTTATTGTAATTGACTCTATCCTTTGTTTTACCCTCTTGAGCTTCAATGTATTTCAGCAGTACTTCTAATGTAACAGCATTCCTTTTTTTCTAAATGTATTTCACAGAATGATTCTATGCAAGAGGCCATTCAGTCCATTGTGTTGCCACCATGCTGCATAGTACTGGAATTTAAAAATGCAGTTGAACATATTTAGTCAAGTTTTCCATCCACATTTGCATTCAGTGATCTCACCGAACCATATCAGATATAACTCGGAGTTCCTTTACTTTCCTGAGCAATGTAGTCCAGCATGACATTTTTAACTAATCTAAAAACTAAAAGACTAAAAATCATTTTTAATCTAATCAAGATTTCAGAATTAAAGATACTTTGTCTGGAATTGAACTTTTGTCTGCAGGAAATGTGGCTGTCACTGCCAAAAAATATTCCACTGAAATTTATTAGAAAGCTTGTTATTGTTCTTTTCATGGCAGCTTCAAGCTTCTGTTTCCCCAAAGAAATCAAGAAATTGTTTCGGGAACGAACTTGAACAATTAAAGAAGGTTTAAGATATTTTTAATATGTCAATAACTGAGTTATATTTCTGTGGAATAGTTCTATAATTTCCTGACTAAAACCTAACAGGTTGACGATGTTATACTAATGTCGTGGTTGTTGTGGTCTGTGATATAACCATTGTAATGATGTACACAGAACATATAGTTGTTTACCTATAAAGATGATTTATCAACAAGCACGTGGTAAAGGTAACTAATGAACTATATTACAGACAATGGCTACTAAATGAATTCAGTGAATTCTCCTGCAGCTACTCTAAGTGCGACTGTCTTCTTGTACGACATACTATCAACTGGCGAGTGTTCCGAGTTACGGGATAGATCTCTAACACCACCTGCTGGTCGGAGGTCGTACCGATAACTATGTGCACTGATAGACAACTATATACATTGATGTGTACATGCATATCACCACAGTGGTGTCAGAGGCAGTTGTCTCTGGTTGCCATATGCACCTGCAGTGCCTTTAAACAGCCTTCATATTGTTTTTTTAAAATACATTTAGAGTGCCCAATTCATTTCTTTTTCCAATTAAGGGAGAATTTAGTGTGGCCATTTCACCTACCTTGCACGTCTTTTTGGGTTGTGGGGGTGAGACCCACGCAGACACAGGGAGAATGTGCAAACGCCACACGGACAGTGACCCGGGGCCCGGCTTGAACCCGGGTCCTTGGCGCCGTGAGGCAGCAGTGTTAACCACTGTGCCACCTTGCTCCCCTGCCTTCATATTGTAAGGCACGGTCAGTTCTTTCATATATTATGTTGTTCCTAGTGCATGATGTGTTGGGTGTTCCTTGGGATGGGCTATTTGGTGCCAGCAGCTCTGAGACATTTCCTTAACATTTCCTTTTTGCTTCTAGCTCTTGCAGATGGTAGGTATAGGTTGGCATGGTGGCGAAAGAAGCCCCCAACACCTGAATTCTGCTTGGGATCATGAGGAAATTGTAACCCTCAAGGCTTCTTTCCCTTCCTATCATCTCACACTTTTCCACCCACTTGCTTGTTACATGTCCACCGCCTCTTTGTCATCCTACCATCTTATCAGTCTCATTAACGTTACTCACACCCATTATTATCTTCATCTTCCACTTGAGAATAGGACAGGGACTGGTTACGCTGTGAAGTATAGTTTACCACTTGATCTCTGAAAGAACCTTCACCACCTACAAGACTTGCCAGAACTATAATGGACACTTATTACACTCCAAGCTGAATATAACTGCAACAACATAAAATATTTCCAGGGCAAAGCAGTTTGCTGCCACTAGACTCAATGGGCAGGATTCTCCGTCAGCCTATGCTGGAATCGGGAGAAACAATTGGGCACAGAATTCGGCGTCAGTCGAAAATTGAGGTTGGCGCCGGGCACCCGACGGAATGCCATGTTCCGGTGCCTTGACAGCAGTGTGAATGCTTTCTCTGTCACATGTTCAGTAAAAGCCGTTGGCACATCATTAATGGGCCCAGTCCCAGTATTCTGCGGGGCTCCCGTGATGCTCTGCCTCCGCCAGGAGGAATTACTAAAGGGAGGTTCACTTGTGGTTTTAAAAATCGGGAAAAAGGCACAGTGGCTGCCGTAGGAGGGCGGAGAGGCGCGACCATGGGCTGCCGGTCTTTTCCGCTGGCATGGCTGGTTGGGGGAGGGGCTAGGTTGCCTGCCAGTGCCAGGGGGAGAAGTGGAGAAGGACCACGGGATGGGCCATGGCATCGGGGAGACCCCCGGGACTGGAGTATACAGGCACGGACTGCCATTGCTGCGGCCTGCAAGGAAGCCACCATGCTGCGATCCCCACTGACTGCCTACTGTGGCCTGTGGTTGCGAAGAGCAACACCGGCCGTATGGGGGCACACACCCAATGCCCTCCCACCTCAACCCCTCCCTCCATCCTACCAAACTCCTTCCTCCACCCATCTCCACCGACAATCAAGAACCACCCGCCGGCGGGGCATCACGCAGTCCACCCAAGGGCAACGCCCATGGTACTCCTGCCAGCAGGGGTGGGTCCTAGGGCCAGAGGCCCCAGCACTGCCGGCCACCGACAGGACCAGCTGTGTGGTGGGCAAATTGCCAGGGGATAGGTTGGGGGTGGGGGGGGAGATTGGGGTGGAGGGAGACATGCGAGAGCAGGGGCTGCAGTGCAGGCTGAGGCCACCATGCAGCCCATTTGATCTGGCTGGGCACGGAGGTCTGTCTTTCATCCCCTGCAGACAATGGATTTTGGAATCAAACCAGGAATGGTTGCTATCATCCTAGCAGTCGCAGCCCTGGAGGGTGCACTGAGGCTGTATAAGCAGGAGCTGCTCAGGAAGGACACTGAAGCAGCAGAGCCCATCCCAGAGGAACAGGTGTCAGTCGATGAGGATGGAGAGCCGGCTGTCCAACAGGCTGAGGAGGAGGTGGGAAGGAGGTGCCACATCAGGCCTCGTGTGTACCAGCAGCGCTTGTCACTGGAGGGCCTGCCACACTGGGCATGCTGTCGAAGACTCCGGCTAAGCAGGAGGACCATTCAGCATATCAGCCGGATCATGGCGCACCTGGAACCGTGGGTGTGGGGGAGTATACCCACTCTTGGTGGCATCAAGATGACAGTAGCCCTGAAGCTCTTCGCCGAATGGGAACCTGTCTGGGATCTTGCAGACCTTGATGCACAGGTTGATCGGTGTCATCATAAAGGCCCTGTACGCCCGATCGGCAAATTAGATCAACTTCAATGTAGACCGAGCCCACTAGGAAGCCCGGGCAGTGGGGTTCGCCACCTTTGCCATGATGCCCTAGGTCTAGGGGGTGATTGACGGCATGCCTGTCCCCCTGCAAGCAGAAGGGGATGGTCTTCATGAACCAAAAGGGATTTCACTCCATGAACATGCAGCTGGTGTGTGACACGAGAAGCACGTCAGCACCCGATACCCAGGCAGTGTGCATGGTGCCTTCATCCTGGCACACTCGTCAGTTCCCGACACCTTCAAAGCATTCCCCTGGTGAGGGGTTTGCTCCTGGGTGACAGGGGTTATCTACTGCAGTTGTGGCTGGTGACGTCTATCCAGAGTCCACATACTGGCACGGAGACCCACTGCAAAGACCCACTCCACTACCAGGCCCATGATTGCCCAGTGCATTGGCGTCCTGAATATGCGGTTCAGGTGCCAGGAGCGCTCTGGCAGGGCACTCCAGTATAGTGCTAGGAGTGTCTCCCACTTTGTCGTGGCCTGCTGCACCCTCCACAACTTCGCGCAACAGAGGGGCAACATGCTGGAGGAGGGGGATAAACATCAGGTCTCGTCTGACAAAGAGGATGCACAGAGGGTCAGGATGGTGTCCGAGAAGGCACAGGAGGCCACAGAACATGTGCTCCAGGACCAGTGTGCACGGGACGCTCTAATCGCCTCCAGTATTACCGACTAGGGGACTAGAGCAGCACGACTATCCTGTCCCACACCCTCACCCCCCTGTCCCTGGTATGTGCTACCTCCTTTATGATTCCTACTTGCCTCACTATGAGGTGCGGGCCCTGGGTTGGCAGAAACAGCAGGTTTGGTCAATGGGATGGAGGGGATGGAGCATGACGACGACCTGCTCTGCGATGAGCTACGGTGTTCTTCATCGTTTGACAACATCTGACTCCTACCCACAGTAGCACAATCCACCGTCCACCTGGGTGATCCCTGCATGCGAGCTAGCCATTCCATCATATGGTCCCACCGAGTCCTTGGGATGGCGGAGGTGGGGAAGGGGTGCATTGGGGGGGGTGGTGTTGGAGTGGAGGGGGATGAGGGTGGGGCCGTGTGCCGGGGCGGTGAGCGGTGGATGACCTGGGGGCCCTGACCCGTGCCGCCCTTTAACGGCTGCCCATTCCCCCCCCCCACCGCCCACTGCGCCTCTTCTGCAGCCAGCCCAGACCATCCCTCACACTCTTCTGACAGAGCACCAAGGCTGGTTGAAGTGTTTGTGAGCAGGTGTTTATTGTGAACAGGTGAACATGTATCTACATTCTTGTGCCCTAGCCCCTAACACTATCCTGTGTGCTGCACCTGCGCCAACTTAACTCATGTCTAACTTTCTGGCCTTATGGGCCCGAACACTACGTCTAGGTGGATCCCCAGCTGGTACATCAGGGGTGGAGGTAGCCTGCTGTGATTCCCATCCTAAACTAATAATCTTTTTATTAGTGTCACAAGTAGGCTTACATTAACACTGCAATGAGGTTTCTGTGAAAATCCCCTAATCGCCGCATTTGGGTGCCTGTGCGGGTACACGGAGGGAGAATTCAGAATGTCCAATTAACCGAACAAGCGCATCTTTCAGGCCTTGTGGGAGGAAACTGGAGCACCCGGATGAAACCCTCGCAGACACAGGGAGAACGTGCAGACTCCGCACAGACAGAGACTCAAGCTGGGGATTGAACCCAGGTCCCTGGCGCTGTGAAGCTACAGTGCTTACCACTGTGCTACCATGCGACGCACATCCTGTGACCTGGGACCTCTGGAGTGACCGGGCATGGCAGTCTCTCGGGCGTCCCAGGTGATATGATGCCACCCTGTTCTGCCCGCTGGCTATCGGATGCACCAGGGACAGGGGGCGGGGGGGGGGGGAGTCCGAGGCGCTGCGGTGTCACAGCATCTATCCTGCGGGGGTCACCGGCACTGGCCCTATCACCTCTTCCACCCTTGGGCTGCCCGATGGCACCGGGCTACTCCTTGGGATTGGGGTGCGGTTGAAGTGAGCGCTGAGGGCTCTACTGCCACCTGCTGCTCCCAGTCTTGGAGGCCCGCTCTCGCCTCAAGTAGGGTTTCAACGCTCGCGGCCATGGAGCGCAGGAACTGGGCCACCACCCTCTGGGACTGTACCACATCTCTCTGTAACTGGCTCGGATCAGCCAGTGCCCAGACGATGCAGTTGACGCTCGCAACCATGACCAGTTGTGACTGGGCCAAGCTCTGGATTGCCACTGCAATGTCCAGGTGGCCCTGGTAAATAGCTGCCTGCAACTGAGCAGCCCACTCCTATGTCTCAGCCACCACCCACACAGGGTGCACCAGGTCTTGGACATCTTGACCCATGGGCGATATTTCCGCCCCCAAGGCCTCCACTGCGGACACCACCTATGCGGCATTGGCCTGGGTAGCACGCATGGTGCCTCCCTATTCTGCCCGCTGGCTATCATATGCACCAGGGACGGGGGACGGGGGGGGGACACGGGATGGGGACGGGGGACGGGGGGGGGGGGGGTGACGGGGTGGGGGTGGGTCCGAGGCGCTGCAGCGTTACAGCACATCCCCTGCAGGGTCAACGGGCTCCTCCAACTGCACCTGCAGGCACCGATGGTTGACCCCTCATGTAGTCCCCGGCTCTGTGCCCGCGTCTCCCACATCAATGGGACTGCCTTATCCAGAAACCCGAGATCTGTCGGGATGGCAGCATTCCCTGGGGTCCGGTGACTTCCGGCCATCCACCCCCTCTGGAGTTCCTTCCTCCACGTGTTGTAACGGAACATGTGTGCGGTGCGCACCAGTTAGTGCCCCAGGAGCCTCTTCACTAAAATGTCCAACCGAGGTGAGTGTCTCTCACAGAAAATGCACAATGTTAGGCAGTCGGATGCGAGCAGCACAGGGGATGGGCAGCTGGTGGCCTTTGTGAACAGGCGAGCAGACTGCGGCAGGTGGGGTTCTGGCACTCTCCGGGTGGTGGTGGGGGGGTTATGGGTGTGGGATGGGGATGGTGCCAGGGACACAGTGCTAGCTACTCACCCTGGCTGCCCTGAGGAGGTTGTGCAACCTTTTTTAGCACTGCTGTCGGGTCCTGGTGGTGGGACACACGATGCCCTTGGCCTCTGCCACCTGCGCCCAGGCCCGGTGTATGGCGGCGGGTGGCAGCCTCCATCTCACTCCGAGGAATAAGATGCCCCGCTTCTTCTCCACGGCGAGCAGCAGGGTCTCGAGTTCCGTATCTGCGAACGGTGGTGCTGCTCTTTGGGCTGCCAACTTGTTGGCGGGAATGAGTGTGTGTGGGGAGCGGAGTGCTCACACGCGGCTGCAGCTTGTCAGCCTCTCAAGTGCCAATCTCGATCCCGGCGAATCGGACACCGATTTTCATTGGGATTGCTCTCGTTCCACGTGTCGCCGATGCTAGCCCATTAACGGATCCTGAATTGCACGGGACTGGCGGCGATTCCGTGGACACCTCCCATTCAGTCCTGGCGTCAGCACTTAGTCTATGAAACGGAGAATCCAGCTCAATGTTCATCCCATCTGCTTCGTGGTTGCAAGATGCACCATTGATAGGGTAGGATACACTGCTGGAAATTGCCATGGTAAATCTCTCCTGTGTGGCCGTTAGCACCAAGAAGGTCAAAAGCAGCAATGTTACTGGAATGGGATCACCCCCAAAATATTTTGATTGGACATTCCTCCCATTTGTTCTTTGTCACTGCATTAGGAAGCTGTGTTTTTTAACCTAACACCATTGTGGAGCATCATCACAAAGACTGGCACTTCAAGTAGAAGATGCATCACAGTCTTCCTATCGCAATTGAGGATGGGCACGAAATTTGATCATACGAGCACCATCCATGTCCAAAGAACAAATTTTAAAATAACCTATCTGTTCAATTCTTGTATCTTCCCCTTCTCTGCCATTACTCACCTCACCTGCTATTCAACCAGCTAGTCAACTCTCTTCCCTAAGGCTGGCTGACTGCAGAGCATTCAGCCTGTTTCCTGTACCCCTTCCTACCGTCAGGTCTGATCCGTTTCTCTCTAAGGGGCTTTGTTTGCTGTTACATTCAACTTATTAGTGAGTTTTTAATCATTCAGATGATGATGCGGCAAAACATGGGGCGAGATTCTCCATTTCTGAGACTAAGTGTTGACGCGACGCAGAATTCGTGGACTTTCACAACAGCAAAACTGGCGCCGCACCTGAATTGATTCAGCGACTGTTAAGAGGCTAGCACCGGTGCCTCGTGGAACACAATTAATTCGAGTGAGAAATGGTTCCAGATTCACCACTTTCGCGATTGACACTTAGGAGACTGAAAATCTGCAGCCGCACATTCACACTTCACTCCCCACACACACCATCCCGGCCAACAAACATGGCAGCCAGGAGAACAGCCCCAAGGTTCACGGGTGCCGAGCTAGAGACCCTCCTGGATGTGATGGAGGAGAGGAGGATGATGCTGTACACCAGCACGAGAAGGAGGCTGCCAGCCGCTGGGCGCAGAAGCGGTTAGCGCTGTGGGCAAAGCCAACCGGACCGGCCAGCAGTGCCTACAAAACTGCACAACCTCCTCAGGACGGACAGTGTGAGTAGACAGCACTGTGCCTCCGGCTATAACCCCATCCCACACACCTGTAACTCCACCCACCACCCCACGAGGGCGGCTGAGCCCCCACCCTGCACCACATGCCAGTACCCATACTGGTCGCCATGGCCGGGTGCCCTGTCAGATGTGTGTCAACCTCCACCAATATCACCTGCAACCCCACACCACCCTCACCCACACGCCACCCTCACCCCCACATTACCCTCACCCTACACCACCCTCACCCTACACCACCCTCACCCCGAAACCACCCTCACACCCACACCACCCTCACCCTACACCACCCTCACCCCCACACCACCCTCACCCCCACACCACCCTCACCCCCACACCACCCTCACCCCCACACCACCCTCACACCCACACCCACACCACCTTCACCCCCACACCACCCTCAACCCCACACCACCCTCACCCCCACACCACCCTCACCCCCACACCACCCTCACCCCCACACCACCCTCACCCTACACCACCCTCACCCCCAAACCACCCACACCCCCACACCACCCTCACCACCCTCGCCCCCACACCACCCTCACCCCCACACCACCCTCACCCCCACACCACCCTCACCCTCACCCCCACACCACCCTCACCCCCACACCACCCTCAACCCCACACCACCCTCACCCCCACACCACCCTCACCCCCAAACCACCCACACCACCCTCACCCCCACACCACCCTCGCCCCCACACCACCCTCACCCCCACACCACCCTCGCCCCCACACCACCCTCACACCACCCTCAACCCCACACCACCCTCACCCTACATCACCCTTACCCCCACACCACCCTCACCCCAAACCACCCTCACCCCCCCATCACCCTCACCCCCACACCATCCTCACTCTACTCCACCCCCATCCTCACAACACCCCCAACCCCCCTCACCCTACACCGCACTCACCATCACCTCCACACCACCCTCAACCTACACCGCACTCACCCTCACCACCCCCACCCACACACTCATCCCCATCATCCCCCGGCCCGCGGTCTAATCATGCGTCTTGTCTTGTGGCACGTCCAGCCAGTGCCAGAGCCAGAGCCCCCTCCCCGTGAGCCGAGCAGCGATGAGACAGCTTGGACACCAGCACGAGACCCCAGAGCTCGAGCCCAAGGATGACACTGACTTTCCGTCACAGCTGTCTCCAACACCCTCCACCATCCCCGAGACACTCACCTCAGGTGGGTGAGTGTTTCTTCACCTTAGTGAAGAAGCTCCTGGGACACTCTCTGCTGCACACCACACAGCTGACCCGGTACAGCAGGTAGAGGTAGGAACACCCAAGGGGGTAGACAGACCGTCCCTTTGATCGTGGAGATGCAGTCACAGAGCCAGGGACTACATGAGGAGTTGTCGGCGAGCATCCAGCGCCTGCAGGCGCAGATGGACGAGTCCAACCGCGTGCACCGTAGGACGTGGTGCCGACAGTGCATGCCACCCAGGCCAACACCCCACGGGTTTTGGCTATGGATCAGCATGTCCAAGGCCTGGGCATTTTGTGCAGGCACTGGCAGAGGCCCAGGACAGGGTTGCCATCACACAGGCAACCATGTGCCAGAGCCACAGGGACATCGCAGCGCCACTCTTGAGCATGGCCCAGTCACAGCAGTCCATGGCTAGGAATGTCGGCGGCATTGCCCAGGCACTGGCCGACGTGGCGCAGACACAGTGGGAGATGGCCCAGTCCCAGACGGAGATGGCGCAGTCATGGCTGATGTGACACAAAACCAGAAGGTGGTGGCACAGTCTCAGCGTGATGTGGTGCAGTCCCAGACCGGAATGGTCCACTCCTGTGCTCCATTGCCACGAGCGTGCAGACCCTAGTCGAGATCAGAGCGGACCTCCAGAACTGGCAGCGCCAGGTGGCGGGGAGCCTCAGAGGTTAGGTCCACTCACACCCCATCCCATGGAGTAGCTCGGGGCCATCGGGCACCCCGAGGGAGGATGAGGTGAGGGGGCCCGTGCTGGTGACTCCTGCAGAGGAGGTGCCGGAACACCGCAGCACCTCAGACTCCCCTCCTCCTGTCCCTGGTGCATCAGGTAGGCAGTGGGCGGAACAGGGCAGCACCACACCACCTGGGACACCCGAGCAGCAGCCGGGCCCATCCAGGGCCAGTCGCCATATAAGATGTCCACCAACGGGGACCCAGGTCACAGGGCGGGAATCACAGCAGGCCGCCTCCACTCCTGCTGTACAATCTGGGGAACCAGTTAGGCTTAGCGTTAGGGCCTGTAAGGCCAGAAAGTTAGACACCAGTTACGTTGGCACGGGTGTAGGGCACAGTTTAGTTATAGGGGCTATCGGGGCTAGTGCACATATCTGTACACATTAAACACCTGTTACCACTGTTACAACCTGTCCTGATGCTCTGTACGATGGTTGTGAGGGATGGGCTGGCCAGAGGAGTGGGAGGGGAATGGACGGATGTTGCTGGTTGTCCGGGCTTCCCACACCCCCAACCCCCATCATAACTGAGCACAAACTGCGAAAAACTGAAGAAAGGTATTGCAGCAATTCACCTGATTGGATGCAGCACCACTCAAGGAAATTGAGTACACCACACATGTTCAGAGTGTACTGCCTGCATTCGGTTGACTACATCAGAGCTTTGGGTAAAACAATCAAATCTTAATTATTTACAAATCACTTATTGGAAAGGAGTAGCCTTTCAAATAATTTTTTAACACAGAGTTTGAAAGACAGAAAAAGCATATTAAATTGTTATTTCAATATTAGTCATTTGAAAATTTAGCTTAAAACTTCATTTTGGTCATTAAATGAGAAAAATGGCACTTGAACTTTTCCACAAAATATTTTGAGTGATTTGTGAGGAAAAGATAGCACCATCTGGTGGTGAAATAGGGAGTCATAAGTAACAAGTCACAAAATTAACATTTAAAATCCTGGGTGGGGTCGGAGAATCGTCAGGGGCTGGCGTGAATCCCGCCCCCGCCGTGTCCCGAAGTCTCCGCCACCAGACATTTGGTGGGGGCGGGAATCATGCCGCGCCAGTCGGCGGGGGCGGGAATTGCACCGCGCCGGTCGGCGGGCCCACCCCCGCCGATTTTACGGCCCGCGATGGGCCGAAGTCCCGCTGCTGGAATGCCTGTACCGCCAGCATGGATTAAACCACCTTTTGAACGGCGGGACAAGGCGGTGCGGGCAGGCTCTGGGGTCCTGGGGGGGGGGGCGCGGGGCGATCTGGCCCCGGGGGGTACCCCCACGGTGGCCTGGCCCGCGATCAGGCCCACCGATCCACGGGCGGACCTGTGCCGTGGGGGCACTCTTTTTCTTACGCCTTCGCCATGGTCTTCACTATGGCAGAGGCGGAAGAGACCCCCTCCCCTGCGCATGGATGACGTCAGCAGCCGCTGACGCTTCCGCGCATGCGCCGACCCTCATCGCCCGGCGTAGACCTTTTGGCCCCGGCTGGCGTGGTGCCAAAGGCCTTTCCCGCCAGCCGGTGGAGCGCAAACCACTCCGGCGCGGGCCTAGCCCCTCAAGGTGACGGCTTGGCCCCTAAAGGTGCGGAACGGGCGGCCCGACGCCGGAGTGGTTCCTGCCACTCCATCACACCGGAACCCCCCGCCCCGCCGGGTAGGGGAGAATCCCGCCCCCTGTTTCAGCATAGATTCCAGGCAGTGTAGGGTATCATTACAGGTATATGTGAGCATTTTAACACAGGAATCTGCATCGAAAATATATGCAATCACATTTTCAACTCAGTGAGATACTCATTTACATATATATATACACCCAAATTTATGTTCATATGTATGAATCACTTTTATTACATGTCAACACCATAAGATAAATTGTGCTTTGCAGCTGATATATGATATATGACTGAGTTCAGCAGTCATTTTATGCAAAGCACAGTTCCATGCACAGGAATTGATGTGAATGAACAGGCAGACAGGTCCTCAATATAATGTCTCAATCAAAAGGTGGCACCTCTAACAAGCAGGTCATCCTCCGAACCACACAGAAGTGTCAACTTGGATTATATTTTCACTTCCTGCAGTAGGATTCTTTTCTTTTATTCATTCGTCCCTAATTGCCCTTGAACTGAGTGGCTTACTAGGCACTATTTTCAGACAACATTGTTGCAGGTCTGAACTTATATGTAGGTCAGACCAGGTAAGGATGGCAGATTTCCTTCCCTAAAGTGAACCAGGTGGGTTTTTGCGACAATTGACATTAGGCTTTATTGAATTCATATTTCACCATTGCCATAATGGGATTAGAATCCAGGTCCTCCAGAGCATGACCCTCGGTCTCTGGATTAAGAACATAGAACATACAGTGCAGAAGGAGGCCATTTGGCCTATATAATCTGCACCGACCCGTTTAAGCCCTCACCTCCACCCTATCCCCGTAACCCAGTAGCCCCTTCTAACCTTTTTGGACACTAAGGGCAATTTATCCTGGCCAAGCCACCTAACCTGCACATCTTTGGACTGTGGGAGGAAACCGGAGCACCCGGAGGAAACCCACGCAGACATGGGGAGAACGTGCAGACTCCGCACTCACAGTGATCCAGCGGGGAATCGAACCTGGGGCCCTGGTGCTGTGAAGCCACAGCGCTAGCTACTTGTGCTACCGTGCTGCCCAATTACCAGTGACAATACCACTACACCACCAGATTTCCCTTATTCAAATACAAGAATGCAACCACTGGCCCAAGCATTTAGGATTTTGTTTTACTCTGTTGGGTGGCCTGAACATTACAGGGGTAGTTTTTATTTATCAAGGAAAGCATTGTTTGAAACAAAAATCACTGCAGGAGCAATGTGGTTGTTAATCCTTGGCTCTTTTCTGACATTATTACTCAAGGTACTTTATCTTGTGTACAAGCTTTCTTCCATCTCATAAATGTCTTAATTGGCTCTGATGTTGAGGTAAGATTTGATAACATGCCCTTGGATAATGAACAGAAAACCAAGATTAAGATTCCTTTAGCTTTTGGTTCACCCAAAAGGAGTCTCCTAATTTTCTAAGAAGCAACAGAAAATCAAAATATTGGGACTTGTTGTAGATTTTAACTATCAAATGAATGTGATGAATAGGAGATGAACACATAAATAATGTGTCTGCAGTAGATATTAAATTATGCCAGTTCTTCACAACAAATAAAGCTCTGTACTAAGAATTATATAATTAGCTTCATGCATGCACAGGATGAATGCCATCTAATCTTCTGACAAAGGGGAGAGGGCAGGTTAAAGGTCAAGGAACAATGGACCAGCATGAGAAGACATAATTCAGCCCCTATTTAAAGATTCAATGTTTTTGGCTAAACGTACGACAATTGGGTAAGCAGGAGTAGTAGATTCAGATGCTGCACAGGAGTTTGTCTGCAGTGTCAGCTGAAAAGCTGAGAATTGTGAAACTGAAGAACTATAGTACCACTGCCTGAGGAGATTATAATTATAGTGTGTCAAGCTTATGTAGGCAGTTACTATTACAAATATAAAGACAGGATTTAGGTGTCAGCTCCGGTTCCGTAAGTAGCACTCTTGCCATTCAAGCCCACTGCAGAGATTTGAACATATAGGGCGTGATTTAACGCTCAAAACAGAGTACGATTTTGGGCACGTATAGTGGGGTGTTTCTCAACACTGTATCCCACTATCTAACAGGAACATTGTCAGTTGCAAATTTTAGTGGTCTCAGTAAATGAATCATTATTGTTGCTCACCATTCTAATTCCTCAGGATCTTTAACCCACCTCCCAGCGGCATAGCTATTCTCCCCAACTGAACACAAATGTTCTCACTGGGCCTCCATGCCTGTCAGCTGGTTAGGCCTTCTCAATGCAAATGTTTCACTCGCAATGATAGGACTCAGGCATGATTCTGTGAACCCTACTCCCTCGCCCTTAATTTCTCCTCTCGAACAAAGGGACAAAGGAATGTCGGGTAGAACCTCCCTCAGACATGAGCAGGGGTGCCAGCGTGCTGGCAGCAGACAGACAGGAGTCAGACATGAGCAATATCTCTGAGGAGCATCACTTATCATTCCTCACTACAAGTTGGCATCACACCCTGCATTGACCAGGCAGCAGGCAATTGAGCACTCCCCAGCCCCAGCATCCTGATGATCAATATCTCGGTTACTGAGAGGTCACGACATCCTGAGAAGGGGTCACGCTTTAGTCCATTGAGCTAGTCTTCACCCATGAAGCAGGAGGCAATGAGGACATCTCTAGCCCTTCTTCCTATCTGCACCCACGTCCCCGCCAACCCTCCATACTCAAGAGTTGTCAGTGTCCTCTTCCTCAGTGTCCTCAGGTATGTCGTCCTCATATGAGGACACGCGGCATTCCTCGAAGTCATCCTCAGAAGCTCCTCACCCCTCTGCAGAGCCAAGTTATGGGGGGGCACAGCAGACCCCAACAATGCGGGAGATCCTCTAGGGACTCTATTGAAGGGCCCTACTGGGCCTGTTAAAGCAGCAGATAATAATAATAGCTTATTGTCACAAATAGGCTTCAATGAAGTTACTGTGAAACGCCCCTAGTTGCCACATTCCAGCGCCTGTTCGAGGAGGCTGGTACGGGAATTGAACCCGCGCTGCTGGCATTGTTCTGCATTGCAAGCCAGCTGTTGAGCCCACTGTGCTAAACCAGCCTCTTACAGATCTGCATCTTTAACAGGCCAACGCTCCGTTCGATGACCGATCAGGTCGCACTGTGTGCCTCACTGTACATCTGCAGTGGTGTGTGGCCCCTGCATTGATGTCATTAACCATGACCTGAGGGAATATCTCTTGTCCCTAAGGAGCCAGCCCTGTAGCATGGGGACTGCAGGAATCCGCGCCTGGCCAAGGATGAAGCTGTCATACACACTCTCTGGAAACAGGCACACACATGCATGAGCCGCATCTGATGATCGCACACCAGCTGGACATTGAAGGAGTGGAACCCCTTCAGGTTGATGAAGGTGCCATGGGGTGCAGAAAGCAACTTGGGTGCAGTCTATTGCCCCCTGCACCTGTGGCAGACCAGCTATCTGCCAAAACCCCATAGCCCTCTCATGCTGCCGGGTCTGGTCCAAGTCGCAAGGACATGGCACAGGCGCGTCCCCTCTCCTTAGTCAGGCGGAGTCTTGTCGGCAAACGGTGTCAGACATATCCAGGAAGGACAGATGAGTCCGGTAGACCCTGTGCTTTCTTTGATGCCGTCATACTCCCTGCATGACTGTTGTGGCCTCCAGCCCCTGATCTTGCCCTGCAGCCCCCATCCCGATATCACTTAGAATCCTGCGAGGAATGAGAGAGAGAGAGAGACCGAGGGGAGATGGTCAGATTCCTGAGCCATTGGCCTTCCAGACATGGAAGCAGCCAGTCACACAGCATCGCCAGCAGCGATCGCATGCTCACAGCTCAGGTGCCCTCCCATTTCCATAACAGGACTGCCCCTCGCATATTCTCTGGCCCACCTAAACATGCCTCTGGCCTTCAGTCTGGGTTTCCCTTCCTTAAGCTCGCTCCCACTGGGGGTTCAGGAGGGTAATATGTTGACTCATCCTGACTGGTTGAGGTCAATTCAGTTGTTATGTCTTCCTTTGGGGCAGGGTTCTAATGGATCCTGACTGGCAGGACTGGTTAAGGACGCAGCAGAGAAGCAACCCCCTTGCCTTTTGATCCCGTGCCACCAAACGGCCTCAAACCTGAGGCTTAATGCCATTCTTTGCCTTTGAGAATATTTTGTTTATTAAACGGTCAACAGTAACAAAGATTTGAAACTCAACTACGTGACATTCCACCTATCACACTAACCATTAAATAACAAAAAAATGTTGTCATTTCATATTGGTACCCATACAATGCTATGTCAGCTCACCTTCACAAACAAAAACTCACTGTATCAACCCTCGCAGGTTCCTCAACAGAAACTGGGGAGCGTATCTTGCAAAGGGTAATCTCTTAATGACCAATCAGTTTCACAAGCATGAGTCTTAGGAATACACATGGCATTATTGCTTTCTCCTCCAGGGAGAAGCAGAGCTAATAGACACCTGCTTAGTCAGGATGGATAATGCAGACAGCTCATTGTCGCCAACCCTCTGCACTTTAGGCTCCTGTATAGCTGATCCATAAGTTGACGTCCCCTCTCCACTTCTACCCACCCCCACCCGGGTGGACACCAAGTTGCTTTCTCTTTCTGGGTTTCATCCACCAAGCCTATCTGGCCCGGCTCCATGGCTCTCGTCTCATCCCATGTACCCACCCACCCTTGTGCCCTGCAGACGCCCTGGTGACAGACAACCTCCCGCCCCCCCCCCCCCCGACTCCCATGCCACAGACTGCATACTCACGCAGCAGTGAAAGCAGGGTTGTACATCATAGACAGTAGACTCCAATACCAACCATGGACACCCCCCCCCCCCCCCCCCCGCAAAATCTGCAATGGATGTGGAAGGAAGGGACACTTTGCTTCTGTTTGCCAGGCCCGGTCGGTCGCCGCTGTTTCCAGGCCCGGCGTTCCTGCACCCCCCACGTGCGACCCAGGGACGCCGCCATTTTCCTCCTCGCAAGCCACATGCGGCCCGTGGGCGCTGCCACCTTCTTCTCCGCAGGCCGCGTGTGGCCCGTGGCTGCCGCCATCTTTGATGCTGCCCGCTATGTGCGCCCCATGGGTGCCGCCATCTACAGTGCCATTTTGGATGGCCCCTCAGGACCCCTGCTCATCTGGCCGTTCATCGCCTGCCGCTACCTCCACCACCACTGACCAGCCCAGGACCTCCCAGCATCTGCCGCAGCTCACCTCGATCACCTTGGATCAGTCCCGCCCTGCAATCTCACGACCGCAACAACGACGGTGAAAATCTATGGTCACGAGACGACCTGCCTTTTTGATCCCGGGAGCACAGAGAGCTTCATCCACCCCATAATGGTAAGGCGCTGCTCCCTCGCAGTACACCGCGTTACCCAGAAAATCTCCCTGGCCTCCGGATTCCATTCCGTGGAAATCCGGGGGGTACTGCATCGCGACCCTCATCGTCCAGGGCGTAGAGTTTAGCAACTTCCGGCTCTACGTCCTCCCCCAACTCTGCGCTGCCCTGTTGCTCGGCCTGGACTTCCAGTGCCACATCCAAAGCTTAACCTTAAAATTCGGCGGACCCCTACCCCCCTTCACCGTATGCAGCCTCACGACCCTTAAGGTCGATCCATCTTCCTTGTTTGCGAACCTCACCCTGGATTGCAAACCCGTCGCCACCAGGAGCAGACGGTACAGTGCCCAGGACAGGACCTTCATCAGGTCGGAGGTCCAATGGCTTCTGCGGGATGGGGTCATTGAGGCCAGCAACAGCCCCTGGAGAAAGTGATAGTAGTAAAGACTGGGGAGAAGCACAGGATGGTGATTGACTACAGTCAGACCATCAATCGGTCTATGCAGCTCGACGCGTACCCCCTCCCACGCATATCTGACATGGTCAATCCGATTGTGCAGTATCGGCTCTTTTCCACAGTGGACCTGAAGTCCGCCTACCACCAGCTCCCCATCCGCCCCGAGGACCGCCAATACACTGCGTTCAAAGCAGATGGCCGCCTCTATCACTTCCTGAGGGTTCCCTTCGGCATCACTAATGGGGTCTCGGTCTTCCAACGTGAGATGGACCGAATGGTTGACCGGTACGGACTGCGGGCCACCTTCCCGTACCTAGATAACGTCACCATCTGCGGCCACGATCAGCAGGACCATGACGCTGACCTCCAAAAATTCCTCCAGGCCGCCAAACTCTTTAACCTCACCTACAATAAGGATAAATGCGTGTTCCGCACCAGCCGCTTAGCCATCCTTGGCTATGTCGTGGAAAATGGAGTTCTAGGGCCCGACCCCAACTGCATGCGACCCTCATGGAACTCCCCCTCCCCCACTGCCCCAAGCCCTGAAACGATGCCTGGGGTTTTTCTCCGACTATGCCCAGTGGGTCTCTAATTATGCAGACAAGGCCCGCCCACTCATTCAGTCCAGTCTTTCCCCTGACGGCTGAGGCCCGCCAGGCCTTCAACCGCATCAAGGCAGACATCGCATAGGCCACGATGCACGCGGTCGACGAGTCTCTCCCCGAGAGCGATGCATCGGACGTAGTTCTGGCTGCCACCCTCAACCAGGCGGGCAGGCCCGTGGCCTTCTTTTCCCCCACCCTCCATGCCTCTGAAATTTGGCACTCCTCTGTCGAAAAGGAGGCCCAAGCCATTGTGGAAGCTGTGCAACATTGGAGGTATTACCTGGCTGGCAGGAGATTCACTCTCCTCACTGACCAACGGTCGGTTGCCTTCATGTTCAATAACACACAGCGGGGCAAGATCAAAAACGACAAGATCTTGAGGTGGAGGATCGAGCTCTCCACCTATAATAAAGAGATTTTGTATCGCCTGGGGAAGCTCAACGAGCCCGCTGTCGCCCTATCCCGCGGACATGTGCCAGCGCACAAGTGGACCGACTCCGGGCTCTCCACTATGACCTCTGCCACCCGGGGGTCACCTGGTTCTTCCCTTTCTTCAAGGCCCGCAACCTACCCTACTCCATTGAGGAGGTCAGGAATGTCACCAGAGAATGTCAGGTCTGCGCGGAGTGCAAGCCGCCTTCTACCGGCCAGATAGAGCGCACCTGGTGAAGGCCTCCCGCCCCTTTGAGCGCCTCAGCATGGACTTCAAAGGGCCCCTCCCCTACACCGACCGCAACACGTACTTTCTGAACGTGGTCGATGAGTACTCCCATTTCCCTTTCGCCATCCCATGCCCCGATATGACTTCTGCCACGGTCATTAAAGCCCTCCACAGCATCTTCACACCGTTCGGTTTCCCCACCTACATCCACAGGGATCGGGGATCCTCTTTTATGAGTGATGAGCTGCGTCAGTTCCTGCTCAGCAAGGGCATCGCCTCGAGCAGGACGACCAGCTACAACCCCCGGGGAAACAGGCAGGTGGAGAGGGAGAACGGGACGGTCTGGAAGGCCGTTCTGCTTGCCCTGCGGTCTAAAAATCTCCCGGTCTCCCGCTGGCAGTAGGTCCTCCCCGACACGATCCACTCCATCTGATCGCTCCTCTGCACCGCGACTAATGAGACCCCTCATGAGCGTCTCTTTGCCTTCCCCAGGAAGTCCACCTCCGGGGTCTCGCTCCCAACATGGCTGACAGTTCCTGGAACCGTCCTCCTTCGCAAGCATGTGCGCACCCATAAGTCGGACCCTTTGGTCGAAAGGGTCCACCTCCTAAATATCCCAGGGTATAGATGCTTCAGGGGGGATAGAGAGGGCGGTAAAAGGGGTGGAGGAGTTGGATTACTGGTCAGAGATGATATCACAGCTGTGATTAAGGAGGGCACGATGGAGAATTCGAGCACTGAGGCAATATGGGTAGAGCTAAGAAATAGGAAGGGTGCAGTAACATTGTTGGGACTTTACTACAGGCCTCCCAAAAGCGAGCGTGAAGTAGAGGTACAAATATGTAGACAGATTATAGAAAAATTTAGGAGCAATAGGGTGGTCGTGATGGGAGATTTTAACTTCCCCAACATTGAATGGGACTCATGTAGTGTTGGAGGCGTAGATGAAACAGAATTTGTAAGGAGCATCCAGGAGAGTTTTTTCAGAGCAGTATGTAAATAGTCCAACTCGGGAAGGGGCCATACTGGACCTGGTATTGGGGAATGACCCCGGCCAGGTGGTTGAAGATTCAGTCGGTGATTACTTTGGGAATAGCGATCACAATTCCGTAAGTTTTAGAATACTCATGGACAAAGGCGAGAGTGGTCCTAAAGGAAGAGTGCTAAATTGTGGAAAGGCCAAGTATAACAAAATTCGGCAGGAGTTAGGGAGTGTGGATTGGGAGCAGCTGTTTAAGGGTAAATCCACATTTGAAATGTGGGAGTCTTTTAAGGAAAGGTTGATTAGAGTGCAGGACAGACATGTCCCTGTGAAAATGAGGGATAGAAATGGCAAGATTAGGGAACCATGGATGACGGGTGGAATTGTGAGACTAGCTAAGATGAAAAAGGAAGCATACATAAGATCTAGGCTTAAAACTGATGAAGCTTTGGAGGAATATCGGGAAAGTAGGACAAATCTCAAACGCGCAATAAAGAGGGCTAAAAGGGGTCATGAAATATCTTTGGCTAACAGGGTTAAGGAAACTCCCAAAGCCTTTTATTCGTATATACGGAGCAAGAGGGTAACTAGAGAAAGGATTGGCCCACTCAAAGACAAAAGAGGGAATTTATTCGTGGAGTCAGAGGAAATGGGTGAGATTCTTAATGAGTACTTTGCATCGGTATTCACCAAGGAGAGGGACATGACGGATGTTGAGACTAGGGATGGATGTTTAAATACTCTAGGTCAAGTCGGTATAAGGAAGGGGGAAGTTTTGGGTATTCTAAAAGGCAGTAAGTTGGACAAGTCCCCAGGTCCGGGTGGGATCTATCCCAGGTTACTGAGGGAAGCGAGGGATGAAATAGCTGGGGCCTTAACAGATATCTTTGCAGCATCTTTGAGCACGGGTGAGGTCCCGGAGGACTGGAGAATTGCTAATGTTGTCCCTTTGTTTAAGAAGGGTAGCAGGGATAATCCAGAGAATTATAGACCTGTGAGCTTGACGTCAGTGGTAGGCAAACTGTTGGAGAAGATACTGAGGGATAGGATCGATTCACATTTGGAAGAAAATAGACTTATCAGTGATAGGCACCATGGTTTTGTGCAGGGAAGGTTATGTCTTACAAACCTAATAGAATTCTTTGAGGAAGTGACAAAGTTAATTGATGAGGGAAGGACTGTAGATGCCATATACATGGACTTCAGTAAGGCGTTTGATAAAGTTTCCCATGGCAGGTTGTTGGAAAAAGTGAAGTTGTATGGGGTTCAGGGTGTACTAGCTAGATGGATAAAGAACTGGCTGGGCAACAGGAGACAGAGAGTAGTGGTGTAAGGGAGTGTCTCAAAATGGAGAAAGGTGACGAGTGGTGTTCCACAGGGATCCGTGCTCGGATCACTGTTGTTTGTGGATTTGGATTTGTTTATTGTCGCGTGTAGGTACAGTGAAAAGTATTTTTCTGCGAGCAGCTCAACAGATCATTAAATACATGGGCAGAAAAGGGAATAAAAGAAAATACATAATAGGGCAACACAACATATACAATGAAACTACATAAGCACTAGTATCGGATGAGGCATACAGGGTGTAGTGTTAATGAGGTCAGTCCATAAGAGGGTCATTTAGGAGTCTGGTGACAGTGGGGAAGAAGCTGTTTTTGAGTCTGTTCGTGCGTGTTCTCAGACTTCGGTATCTCCTGCCCGATGGAAGAAGTTGGAAGAGTGAGTAAGCCGGGTGGGAGGGATCTTTGATTATGCTTCCCGCTTTCCCCAGGCAGTGGGAGGTGTAGATGGAGTCAATGGATGGGAGGCAGGTTCGTGTGATGGACTGGGCGGTGTTCACGACTCTCTGAAGTTTCTTGCGGTCCTGGGCCAAGCAGTTGCCATACCAGGCTGCGATACAGCCCGATAGGATGCTTTCTATGGTGCATCTGTAAAAGTTGGTAAGGGTTAATGTGGACATGCCGAATTTCCTTAGTTTCCTGAGGAAGTATAGGCGCTGTTGTGCTTTCTTGGTGGTCGCGTCGACGTGGGTGGACCAGGACAGATTTTTGGAGATGTGCACCCCTAGGAATTTGAAACTGCTAACCATCTCCACCTCGGCCCCGTTGATGCTGACAGGGGTGTGTACAGTACTTTGCTTCCTGAAGTCAATGACCAGCTCTTTAGTTTTGCTGGCATTAAGGGAGAGATTGTTGTCGCTACACCACTCCACTAGGTTCTCGATCTCCCGCCTGTATTCTGACTCGTCGTTATTCGAGATCCGGCCCACTATGGCTGTATCGTCAGCAAACTTGTAGATGGAGTTGGGACCAAGTTTTGCCATGCAGTTGTGTGTGTACAGGGAGTAGAGTAGGGGGCTAAGTACGCAGCCTTGCAGGGCCCCGGTGTTGAGGACTATTGTGGAGGAGGTATTGTTGTTCATTCTTACTGATTGTGGTCTGTCGGTCAGAAAATCGAGGATCCAGTTGCAGAGTGGGGAGCCAAGTCCTAGGTTTTGGAGCTTTGATATGAGTTTGGCTGGGATTATGGCGTTAAAGGTGGAGCTCTAGTCAATAAACAGGAGTCTGATGTAGGAGTCCTTGTTTTCGAGATGCTCTCGGGATGAGTGTAGAGCCAGGGAAATGGCGTCTGATGTGGACCGGTTGTAGCGGTATGCGAATTGCAGTGGATCAAGGCGTTCTGGGAGTATGGAGGTGATGCGCTTCATGATCAACCTCTCGAAGCACTTCATTACGACTGAAGTCAGGGCCACTGGACGGTAGTCATTGAGGCACGTTGCCTGGTTCTTCTTTGGCACCAGTATGATGGTGGTCTTCTTGAAGCAGGTGGGGACCTCGAAGTGGAGTAGGGACAGGTTAAAGATGTCCGCGAATACCTCTGCCAGCTGGTCCGCGCAGGCTCTGAGTGCACGACTAGGGATCCCGTCCGGGCCCGTCGCCTTCCAAGGGCTCACTATCAGGAAGGCCAATGTGAAATACATAAATGATCTGGACGAAGGTATAGGTGGTCTGATTAGCAAGTTTGCAGATGGTACTAAGATTGGTGGAGTTACAGATAGCGAGGAGGACTATCAGAGAATACCGCAAAATATAGATAGATTGGAGAGTTGGGCAGAGAAATGGCAGATGGAGTTCAATCCAGGCAAATGCGAGGTGATGCATTTTGGAAGATCTAATTCAAGAGCGGACTATACGGTCAATGGAAGAATCCTGGGAAAATTGATGTACAGAGAGATCTGGGCGTTCAGGTCCATTGTACCCTGAAGGTGTCGATAGAGTGGTCAAGATGGCATACAGCATGCTTGCCTTCATTGGACGGGGTATTGAGTACAAGAGTCGGCAGGTCATGTTACAGTTGTATAGGACTTTGGTTAGGCCACATTTGGAATACTGCGTGCAGTTCTGGTCGCAACATTACCAGAAGGATGTGGATGCTTTAGAGAGGGTGCAGAGGAGGTTCACCAGGATGTTGCCTGGTATGGAGGGTGCTAGCTATGAAGAAAGGTTGAGTAGATTAGGATTGTTTTTGTTGGAAAGGCGGATGTTGAGGGTGGACCTGATTGAGGTCTACAAAATTATGAGAGGTATGGACAGGGTGGATAGCAACAAGCTTTTTCCAAGAGTGGGGGTGTCAATTACAAGCGGTCATGATTTCAAGGTGAGCGGGGGAAGGTTTAAGGGAGATGTGCGGGGAAAGTTTTTTACGCAGAGGGTGGTGGGTGCCTGGAATGCTTTGCCAGCGGAGGTGGTAGAGGCGGGCACGATAGCATCATTTAAGATGCATCTAGACAGATATATGAACGGGCGGGGAACAGAGGGAAGTAGATCCTTGGAAAATAGAAGACAGGTTTAGGTAAAGGATCTGGATCGGCGCAGGCTGGGAGGGCCAAAGGGCCTGTTCCTGTGCTGTAATTTTCTTTGTTCTTTGTTCCTACACACAAACCCGCAGTACGCCTACGTGGCACACCCCGAAGGGCGCCAGGACACAGTTTCCCTTCGGGACCTGGCACCCGCTGGATCCCCACCCACCACCCCCAACCTGACACCGCCCCTCCCTTGCGCCACTCACCCTCCCCCCCAGCGAACCTCACCGCAGCCCCCACCCCAGGAGGATATGTCCTCCCATTGGTTCCTCTCAAGGGTGATGAAGATGAGATCAACATGCTCCCGGAATTACAGGTGACCAAATCGGCGCCCACATCACCACCAGGACTGAGGCGATTGCAGAGGTGCGTCAAGGCCCCCAACAGACTGAACTTGTAATTCTTTTTTTTCCACCACTTCCGCCGGACTCTTTTTTAACAGGGGGTGAATGTGGTAGTCACCACTCGCAGTATTATATGCATTCTGGTAAGACACGTATAATAGAGGTACATGGGTAAATCCCTGTCTGATGGCTCCGCCCAGTAGGTGGCATATAAATGTGTGTGCTCGCCGGTGCTGCAGCCATTCTGGTTCCAGCTACAGGAGGCTCCACATCTTGCTCAACAAAGCCTCGATTATTCCACTACTTTCATCTTTGTTGTAATTGATAGTGCATCAATGCCCTCCCTGCTGGAGTGGAAATAGTCCATCTGCAAACCTATTGTATACTCTAATATTCAGGTAAATATGAGGTAAATATGAATTAACAAGAAAATGGTGGTCAAATACACCACACTGCACATTAAATGGCAGATGTGACTGTAGAATCCGACAGGCGAGAAACACTCATAGGCGGCGTGGTAGGGTACAAAGAAAGAGATTTATTGAGATAAACTCCCATGACCTGAGGATTCACCCTTGTCGACCTGCACCCAGGCCGGGGTTTTTATACTGTGGACCCTTCCCTGTTATGGGGGAAACCCTGCCCCCAATTACCGGGAGAGTTCATACTCGTTATGAGTTCATGGGAACCAAATGACGCACACTCCCTTGCTTCCCGGGGGTCATAACACCCCTCCTCCGCCCAGGTCCAGAGAAATATCCATGTCTCCTGGCTGATATGTGGGACCCTTTGTCCGTTTTGTCTGGTGTCGGCGTTGAAGGGGTTGGCCCAGGAGGCGTATACCTTAATGGTGAGTGGCTCTTCCGTGCCGAGGCTGGCCTGGTAGGGCTGGTGTCGGAGGAGGAGCAGTCGCAGGTATCGGCAAGGGCGTCAATGGCTGAGAATCTGCTTCTTCCTGTACCTGGATCCGAGAAAATGGCGTCGGGCATCTTGACTCCTGGCCATTGATTGTCGGGGAGGGGGGGATGCCAGTTGTGGCGGAGTTTATGGCTGGAGGATCCACGGAATCTGGGAGTTGATGGCAGGTGCTGGTAATTCTAGGAGGCGGCTGTGGATGTGGTCCCCATGGTGGTGATGAGTTGCCTTCTTGAACCACTGCAGTCCTTGAGGTGTAGGTGCACCCACTGTGCTGCTAGGGAGGGAGTTCCAGGAAGTTGCCCCAGCGACATGTCCTTTTAGATGGTAGTGGTCGTGGGTTTTGAAGGTGCTGCTTAAGGAACCTTGGTATACTGAGTTACTGCAGTGTATCTTGTAGATAGTACACACGGCTGCCACTGTTCGTCGGTGGGGAGAGTCTGAAGGTTTGTGGAAGTGGTAGAAATTAAGTGGGCTGCTTTGTCCTGGATGGTGTCGAGCTTCTTGAGTGTTGTTGGAGCTGCGCTCATCCAGGCAAGTGGAGAATATTCCATTACAATCTGACTTGTGGCTTGTAGATGTTGGACAACCTCTGGATGGTTAGGAGGGAGTTACTCACCTTGGCTTTCCTAGCCTTTGATCTGCCCTGGTAGCCACAGTATTAATGTGGTTAGTCCAGTTCAGTTTCTAATCAATAATAACCCCCAGGATGTTGATTGTGGGGGATTCAGCGATGGCAATGCCATTGGCTGTCAAGGGGCGGGGGTTGGATCCTCTTTTGTTGGAGGTGGTCATTGCCTGGCACTTGTGTGGCGCGAATGTAACTTGCCACTTGTCAGCCCAAACCTAGATATTGTCCAGTTCTTGCTACATTGGGACATGGACTGCTTCATTATCTGAGTCACAAATGGTGCTGAACATTGTGCAGTCATCTGGCAACATCCCCACTTCTGACCTTATGATGGAAGGGAGGTCATTGATGAAGCAGCTGAAGAAGGTTGGGTCCAGGACTCTACCCTGAGGAACCCTTGCAGTGATGCCCTGGAGCTGGTTTGATTATCCACCCAATACCCGTACAGAATAAGGTACTGGCGTTGTTTGGCATAGCACGATCCCCGGATTCCACGTGGCTCCATCGCCGAAATTCCGGACACATATGTCGTCCCCAGGAGTGAAACTGCGAAGCGATCTCCGATGCCCTGCATGAGCTTCGGACCGCTCTTGACCCAGCTGGACATTCTTCCCGATGTCCGGAATGACCAAGCTTAACTGTGCCCAGAGTCGTCAATCATGTGTAGCTCAGTCGGTGTCATTCCAGTGGTCCCGTAACTCAACAGAAAAAGGGCAAATTGGGTTTCCCAGGTTCTGTTGGTCAGCTTCTTCATCCCCCTCTTAAATGTTTAGACCGCCCATTCGGCCAGTCCGTTTGAGGCCAGGTGAAACGGGGCGGTCCGCATGAGGTGGATCCCGTTCGTGCCCATGAATGCCTCGAACTCCGCACTAGTGAAAGCAGCTCTGTTGTCGGAGACCAGTACCATGGGGATACCATGTATGCTGAAGGTGTAGTGCAGCCGGTCCACAGTCGCGTTTGTGGTCGTTGCCTGCATCCTGTGGACGTCGAGCCACTTTGAGTTTGCGTCTACCATGACCAGGAACATCGATCCCTGAAAAGAACCGGTGGAATCTATGTGAACGCCTGGCCATTCCCAAGGTTGCAATGGCGCTACTGGTGGTGCTTTCTGATGCTCCTGTCCCGGCCCGCATTGTTGGGCCAATTTCTCTCTATCCGTGTTGATGCCCAGCCACCAGACATAACTGCAGGTGAACATTTTCACCTTGGACAGCCCTGGGTGTCTGTTATGGAGGTGCTGTAGTAAGGTGGCTCGCATGCATTCCAGTGACCTCCCTGTTCCCCCAAAGGAGGACACCATCCTCCATGCTGAGCACCAGAACTTTGGTGTGTAAGCCTTCAAATAATCAGGTTAACCCTGTGTTGGGCTTCATACACCAGTGTGGCAGGCGCGGGACATCTGTGTGCCCATTGGGTCCAACTCTTCATCCGGGCCGCCATTATTCACAATGAGTCCATAAAGCGGAGTTTTATCGCCTTCACCCCGTCCTCTACAGGGTGCAACCCATTCTGGTCCACTCACAATTTTCCTGCCGGAGGCGTACGTCCACCTGCTCAAAACTCCGGAGGACCTCGGTCAGGTTTGCCAGATGTTCCTGTTTGGACGTCCCGGTGATGAGGACATAGTTCAAGTTGACGGCCAGCCTGGGTAACCCCCGCAGAATGTTCTACATCACACGCTAGAAAATAGTTTGTGCGGCCAAGACCCCAAGTGGCAACCGGTTATATTTGTATATACTCCTGTGGGTACTCATGGTGATGAACCAGCGGGTGTCCGGGTCCAGTATTAACTGTCAATATGCATGACTCATGTCCAGTTTTGTGAACATTTGTCCTCTGCTCAGCTTTGTATAGAGATCCTCGATGCGGGTGACCGGGTATCGGTCCAACGGGAGTCACGGTTCACTGCCATCTTACAGTTCCCGCAGAAACGCACAGAACTGTCTGCTTTTAGGACTGGCATGACCGGAGCGGCCCAATCAGGGAATTGTACAGGGCAGATGATCTCTATATGTTTGAGCCGGTCCAATTCAGCATTGACTTTTGGCCGCAATGTGTAGGGGCCGGGCAGGCACTGAAATACTGAGGCTGTGCCTGTTGATTTGTGCCACGGCCCTTTTGATTGTCCGCAGACCGTCTGTGAAGACCTCAAGGAACCTGGCTAGGACCCCCTCGGGTCTGTGCGGGATCATGTGACATATCCTCTGCCAGTGGAGTTTCAAATGGTGCAGCCATCCCGACCCAGCAAACCTGGTCCCCCACCACGGACTACACCATGGACTACCATCAATGGCAGGTTAGGGAATTGGTGCCTCTGGTTACCGGAACCTGGGCGGTACCTCAAAGGCCAACGGCTCTCCGGTGTAGGTAGTCAACCTGGCCTCGGTGGCGTGGAGAGTCAGTGTGTGGAGGCCAGTGTGGATGCCCTCAAATGTGCTGCGGCTGATCATGGGCACAGCTGCTGCCGTATCCAGCTCCATGTCGATGGGGTGCCCATTTATCAAAAGGGACACTTGAATTGGTGCTACTCGGCGTGCTGTAACACTGTGCAATTATTCGTAGGGGTCCTCCTTACTGTCAAAGACATAGTACGCCCTGTCACAAGGGGGGGGCAGAACAGTCTGGATGGGCGGCAGGCTGGTTAGTTGTCACGTAGCCCACTAGGCCTTGGACCTGGACATCTGTCTGGGTACCCCTGCTCCGCGGACTTGTCGCTGCACTCCACGGTTTCTCTGCGGCGGTGTAGCCATCTTTTGGGCGGACACCCCACTGTCGCGACTCCCGGTCCTCCAGCCGGGTTGGATCTTAGCAGCATCTTCCAGAGTGCCCCAGATTCCCTTGCAGCTCTTGGACACTCAACTCCACGCTCTCACGGAAGACGGTAATCTCAATTACCTGCTGCAAAGTCAGTTGGGTTTCAGTCAGGAACAGTGGCAGCGTCCCGGATCCTGCAAACAAAATGGTTGTGAATGGATTCGCTCAGGGTAGGCCTGAACTCACAAGTCTCAGCCAGCTTCCTTAAACTCGCCAAAAAATCGCTGTTTGATTCATCTTGGGCTTGGGTGGCCATGTGGAAGCGAAATCGGTGACTCATGAGTGGCGAATTGGGATTTAAATGCTTTTCTACCAATGCAACAGAAGCTGCAAAAGACCAGGAATCAGGCACGTCCGGGTGTGTCAAGCTTTTGATAAGCGCATACATTGGCCCGCCAACCGCCATTAATAGAGTTACGGTCTGCAATTCATCTCCAATTATGGCATTGGTCCGAAAAAAAATTATATATTTTGAGCACAATCATTGTTACTCACGTCGAAAGCCTCCAGCTTTCCTATATGAGGAATCACAGCCAGTTTAGGTAAGGCCTCTTGTGGCCTAGACAAAGTAGTCTGGATGTGGAACACATGGTGTCAGCAGCTCCACTTTAGCCTCATCGCCAGAGTAGAATCCGATGGGCAAGAAACGCTCATAGGACACATGGTAGGATACAAAGAAAGATATTTATTAACATACACTGCTGAACCCATGCCCCGGATGGTCACCCTCATCAACCTTCACCCAGGCCAGGGATTTTATACTGTGGACCCTGTTAAGGGGGAAGCCCCGCCCCCAACTACCAAGGGAATTCATACTCATTATGAGTTCATGGGAACCGGATAATGCATACCCCCTTACTTCCCAGGGATCGTAACAGTGACCAAGACAGATCCCACAGATTTCTCAGCAACCCACCAGAGTGCAGTGGCCATTGGTGTGTCACACTATCTTGTTAAAACGCTGTCTCCCTCATGAGGGACTTCTGCTTTCTCTGATTAGCAATACCCTTTCGCAGGCCACTCGCTTCATTAAGTTGGCATTGCCCTTGGATTTCTACAAACTCCAGTGTCCTGATTGCACCGAACTATGAACAGCTCCGAGGGCTTCCCTGAATGTTAACTGTCTGCAGCACAGAACCAACAACCTTCTGCTACCTTCCCAGCTCACCAGGACTTCTCCTGAGCCCTAACTACACTGAACAGCTCCCAGGACTTTTCTGAGTCCTAACTGTCTGAAACCTGCTAACCGCAGCACCTTTTCAGTCAGATAAATTGAAACCAGAGAACCTTCTTCATTCTGCTCAACCCATCTCCATGACATTGTAGCCTGTTCTAGTCTATCCTCAAACAGACCTCCAAGCCAATTATCCTTCCTTTACTATTTCTCCAGCTAGGTAAGCTCACCCGCTGTTTTACAGCTCCATCTCTTCAGTTCTGACTCTGTGGGTAGCCTTCTGAATTATCTCTTCTTTAAGGTGTTTTGGCAATCTCCAAAGCCCAGCATTGTAAGCGCCTTAATTTCACAACAAACTAAACATTACCTCTAAAATATTAACTGGAACTACAAGCTAGAAATCCATAATATCGAACAACTAAATTCCAACATTATTATCCATTCTTATGTCTTTACCTATCTGCACTTACTTATGACGAAGGGTAGTTTCACATATTAGCAGGCTAATCTTCCTGCATGAAACTTGGTGACATCATGGTCAAATGGAGCCATCTTCGAGAATGATGGCTGACAGTTCACCTTTGGGAAATGAAATGAATGAAATGAAAATCATTTATTGTCACAAGTAGGCTTCAATGAAGTTACTGTGAAAAGCCCCTAGTCGCCACATTCCGGTGCCTGTTCAGGGAGGCTGGAGTAGATTAAATAAATAATACCAAACGTAGCAATTACCCAGAAGTTATTAAATTTGCATTTTGATTAAGTTCAGAAACTGAAGTTGGACATAATCACACTTTCAGGCACGAATATGGTGCGGATTCTCCGACCCTCCATGCCGGAATCGCGCCGTACACGGGGGCGGCGAATAGCCGTTCTTGCCGGAAATCTGGCCCGACGGCACTTCTGTGATTCTCCGCGGACCTGCCAGTCCCGCGCGCGTGGTCGACGTGGTGCCGGTCGGGGGCCGTTGGAACAGGCCCCCGCGGTGATTTTCCACGGTCGACCAGCCGAACTCCCGCCGCCGTGGTTTACATGTGGTACCACCCAGCGGGAGCTGGGACCCGCGGCCGCGGTGGCGGTCCTGGTGTGGGACGGGGGGTATCTGACTCCAGGGGGGGGCCTCAGCGGTGGCCATGCCCGCGGTCGGGGGCCACCGATCGGGGGGCCATCGCGATCTGGGAGGGACCTACCTTCCTCCATGCGGGCCCGCTGTGTGGCTCCGCCATGTCGGCGGCACCCACGCCGAGGTGGGCCGTCCCGCATATGCGCGGACCTGCTTGTGGCCGCTGTGCGCATGCGCGGCCTGGCAGAGCTGCGGGATGCATGTTGGGGCTCAGCTAGTCCCCTGGAAAATGGAGAATCACCCCGGACCTTCGAGGAAAAAGTCTGGAGTGATTCTCGCCCGTTTTCCGGCAGGCATGGGGGCTTAGTCCCCAGAAGGGAGAATTCCACCCACGAGCTTTCATTGAGTGTATTCTTTTGGTTTCACTCATGTGCTGCGGGATGAAAAGTTTGGAACACAGACTGCAGTGCAGGACTGAGTGATGTGGCACTCTGGATATACCTACGCATTACAAATTAGTTCCTAACTCACTTTGGAGTGATGTAACAATGTAACATTCCTCTTTCTTTAAAAATACGCACCTGTATAGAATTGATCCAATCAGTAACATTTTTAATATCATGTATAATCTAAACAAGATTAACAATCGCATTTATACCTGAACCCAAGACTTTGAGAGCCTTTTGTAATTCGTCTTCTTTTCTCAAAGAAACATTATTTATAGAATAGCTGAGTTAAAAATGTTGTGACTTCTTCGGAGCTAAAAACAGCCCACTGCAGTTGATCTTTGGCCTGACAATACTTCTACTCAAGCCCTATATTAAGATTCTGCAGCTTATGTTTCTCTTCCAATCATTTTATGCCACCTGTCTCCTACTGGTTTTCAGCTTTCAGCTACATCCGCTCTGCTTAGCTTCTTGCATTTCATATTTCTTGTTGTAAATGCTCCAACATTTCTTGCAGTTTGTCATTAGTCTCCAGTAAATCATTTTTCCACTGTGAAATAGAGCTGGATTTTCATCTTCCAGGCAGCTGGCGGAAATCCAGAAATTTCCCAGCTTGGCCCATCTGCCTCAGAAGAAAGTGACAGTGAAGGTGCAAGTTGGACCATTACCCAGGAAAGAGTTTGGTCACAGCCACAAGGGCTGCTGGATACAAGGACTGTTTAAAATGCCCAGCTTGGTGCTCTGGGACTTTCTCTTAGCTGTAACCCTTGCCTGCCACGTACTCCCTTTGCCCCATTCATGCCAAACCATGCCCCTCCACCCACCTCAATGGCCCCTCATACCCTCCATGACAGGCTGTGACACATCCATTCCCATTCACCTTCTATGCACATTGTATAGAACCAACAAGCCCTATAGTGACAATAGGATATATTAAAAAAAGCTTTTTAAAAAAAGTCATTTGTTCATAACTTTGACCAAACTACTTTCACCACAGCCCAACAAAAGTGTCAATCATCCTGACCTGTTAAAATATTAACAGTAGAAACTGTATGCAGTTGAAACCTCTTTACCTTGTGTAAATAAATATTGTGTAATTGACAGAATAGATCTAAGAGACAAAGCTGTCAACAAAGCAATGTTTTGCCTGGAGTACAGCTGCGCTGTTTCAACAGTCTCATGGGTGTCTGGGCTCTCATCCAAGAATGTATAAGGAGACGTATGGGTGGGTGGGGTAGTGAGTGGGGCATAGTTTGGCATGGAGGGTAAGAGAAGCCATGGGTTTGATAAGAGGGCATAGTTTGGCATGAGGGGGGTGGACATTGCCCACCCCACATAAAATTGCAGACAGGTGGGCGCTTGGCGAGAGTGTGGCAGCAAGGTCACCCAAGGTATACATAAACCTCCTTAGCTGCAAGCCCATAGAATGAAATAAAATGAAATGAAAATCGCTTATTGTCACAAGTAGGCTTCAAATGAAGTTCTGTGAAAAGCCCCTAGTCGCCACATTCCGGCGCCTGTTCGGGGAGGCTGTTACGGGAATAGAACCGTGCTGCTGGCCTGCCTCGGTCTGCTTTCAAAGCCAGCGATTTAACCCTGTGCTAAACAGCCCCAGTAGAAATATTTGGAAGCAATTTGGATGGTGATACAGTAGGTCATCTGTGTTTTTTCATGTATTTTCTAAAGTAGGAAAGGCAAGGTTAATTTTAGTTGCACTTTAACTATGCCAATGCATACTACTGGCATATGAATTATAATAATGGATGTATTATGGCTTCCCGACTACAATCACTTCTTTGCTGCAATGCTTCAGGAAGCCACTAGAGACAAGTCTGCAGGCATTAATGTAAGGTTCCATTCAGGGAAGCTCTTCAATCTCTCCAGACTGTGTGCCTCTACCAAAGTCACAAAGGCAGTAATCATATAATTTTTGTATGCAGCTGACTGTGCCCTAGCTGCCTATAATAACGGCTTTAAAAGGACATAGACAGAGTGGTGGAATAGGTGTTCATGTGGTGGATGAAATTTATTGCCGAGAAGGGTGAACTGATACATTTTGGTGGGAAAGAACAAGAGAAGGCAACAAAAAATAAAGGACACAATTCTAAATAGGGCACAGGTGCAGAGAGACATGTGGGCATATGTATACAAATCATTGATGGTAGCAGGGCAGTTTGAGAAAGTAGTTAATAAGGCATCTGGGACCCAGGACTTCATGATTAGAGCATCAGGCACAATTGTACTCCCACTTCGCACCGGACTCAGTGATGCAACAAAGCCGGTAAATCGCGGGAGATTTACGACACTCCAGATACTCGCGAGATCTAATGACATCTCACAAGATGTTGCGGTTTGGATCTTGCCCTCACTGGGCGGGATCCAGAGTTGCATATTTAAGTGAGCAGTTAAGTTCACTTGAATATGTCTGCGTCGAAGTATCCCGAGGCGCTGGATTGAACGCCCACGCCTGGGAGACCTTGTTGTGGCGCTGCTTAGCACTGATTTCCACAAACATGGACCAGCCGTAATGGCACTTGGTGATATCCCCCAGGCAGTCGGACGCCCCCAGGTGGTCAGACTCTGGGCAGGGTGGTACCCTGCCACCCCCGATGTCACCCAGGCACCTTGACACTGCCGGCTAGTAGGTGCTAGGCTGGCAGAGACACTGCCAGGGTGCCAGATTGGCAGTGACAAGCTACATGGATGCCAGTTTGCCGATGCCGGGGACTGGGCTCGGGGTGCCCTGCCCTCATATGATGGAGTGAACGGGGGCCGAGAACCCTCTAATCGGTAAGTTGGAGCATTGTGGGGGTCCGGTGGCCGCGGTAAGGGGGGGGGGTCCAGAGATCGGGAAATATTTTTAAATGACGCTCCGATCTCTTCCTGCACTGTCAAGCTAGTGCAGGAAACAAAGCCAAGTGCAGCTCGGTTGGGCGTTCCTCGCCTAGGGCCAAAAAAGAACAGAGTTCCTGTTTAAAAGTACAGACATTCTCAGTGGTGCAGGTGCTGAAAACACCCCGCTAAACGCACCCTAATTGGGACTCTTTCTTTCTTGTTAAATCGCACCCAAAGACTACAAAGCAAGGAAGTTATGACTGGTTCAGTCTCTGCTGGAATATTGGTTGGGATTTTAAATTCCTGCTCAAAATCAACAGACTTTTGGCTGCTCTCCAAGTTTTCTGACCCACCCGCGCCAAATCTAGCAGATACAGGCCATTGTGTCTAATTCTGGGCACTGCACTTTAGGAAGATTCTAAATGCACTAAGGAGGATGCAGAAAATAAATGGCAAGAGTGGTTCTGGGGATGAGAGACATCTGTCACGAGATTGGCAGAGCTGGCGCTCTTCTTGGAGAGTTGAGAGGATATTTGATCAAGGTATTCTAAATTATGATGGGTCTGCACCCAGTAGATGGGGGGAAACAGTGGCATTGGCAGAAGTGCTGAGAACCAGGAGACACAGATATAAGGTGACTAAAAGAACCAGAGGCAAAATGGGAAAAAACATTTTTATGCATTGAATGGTTAGGATCGAAAGTGCATTGCCTGTTTCAAAGAACAAAGAAAAGTACAGCACAGGAACAGGCCCTTCGGCACTCCAAGCCTGTGCCGACCATGCTGCCCGTCTAAACTAAAATCTTCTACACTTCCTGGGTCCATATCCCTCTATTCCCATCCTATCCATGTATTTATCAAGATGCCCCAGAAACATCACGATCGTCCCTGCTTCCACCACATCCTCCAGTAGCGAGTTCCGGGCACCCACTACCCTCTGTGTAAAAAACTTGCCTCGTCCATCTCCTCTAAACCTTGCCCCTCGCACCTTAAACCTATGCCCCCTCTACCCTGGGGAAAAGTCTCTGACTATCCACTCTGTCTATGCCCCTCATAATTCTGTAGACCTCTATAAGGTCGCCCCTCAACCTTCGTCATTCCAATGAGAACAAACCGAGGTTATTCAACCTCTCCTCATAGCTAAACAGAAGAGTCAAACAATAGCCGGAAATAGTCAAACTCACAGAATCATACCTTACAGATAATGTTCCAGACACCACTATCTCCATTTCTGGGTATGTCATGTTTCACCAGAAAGACAAACCCAGCAGAGGTGGCAGCAGAGTGGTATACAATCAGGAGGGAGCTGCCCTGGGAGTCCTCAACATCGCCTCTGGACTCCATGAAGCTTCATGGCTTCAGGTTAAGCATAGACAAGGAAACCTGTCTCATAATTTGAGGCTGCTCCCACATTCTTTTGGGTCATGATTTAAATGAACTTCAACTCCATTTACCTCCCTCTTCACCTTCCATGATTCTCTATCCCTAACCTTACATAAATCTATTGATGTCAATCTTGAAATTACAATTCACCCAGTATCCACAGCCTTTTTGAGGAGAGAGTTCCACATTTCCATTAGCCTGGATCTTCCAAGCAGCGGCAATCATCACTGGATTGCAGCTGCACTCGAGTTTTGTCCCACCTCAATGTTGCTCCGCATTTCTTGCCGTGTCTTCAGGGCCTGGCTTTGCAAGAAATGTGGAGCACAGGGCCCCTCTGAGAACTCTGTCACAGAGTTGTGGAGAAGTTGGGATATGCCACCTTTTTTACGGCACCATCTGCTGTAGGGCAAGTTTAAATGTTGAGTGAATGTTAGTGAATGGGTGAATGTTTGTTAATGGGTGAGTAGCTTAATGAGTGAATGGGTTGGTTGGGTGAGGCAGGTGGGGAGGGTGGGTGAGGTGGCGGCTGGCTGAGGTGACAGATGAGTAGGGTGTCAGGGTTGATGGGTAATTGGATTGTCGGGGGGTAGTTAAGTCAGGCCGGAGGAGGGATGGTCAGGTGTCGATGGTAGTCAGGATGTCAGAGGAGTAGTCAGAGGATTGAAGGGGGAGTCGGGGTGATCAGTGAGAGTGAGTGGTCAGTTGATTAAACACCAGGAGTAGGACCACGTTTTTTTCTGTCTAACGTTCCTGGGTAACTATTCAAGTAAGTACATTGCAAAGATTGAATTAATTGTTTCAGCAATGGTCGGTTGACTGCCAATCACATCAATATTAAGGTATTATAACTAAATTATTTTTACATTGTAAGTAAATTTCACCAGGTGCCTAGACAATAAACCAAACTACTATATATTTAATTATCCATCTGTTATTTAGCTATTGTGGTGCTTGATATATTATGAGAATTTTTGGAAGTTGTTTTACCCATATAGTCTATTGATACATTTTTCCTCAGGTGTTCGCTTCTTTATTCTCTCTGGAATATCGCAATTTAAGGGTTATAAGGTTTTGTGTTGAACAGCGGGTGGCTGAATTACCATGTTGAATTGAAAAAAATCATCAACCAAATCCAACTGTTGTATCACATCCACAAAGAACCTTTGTTCTCCCTGCAACCACAATGTATGCTGCATTTCTTGCCGAGTCTTCAGGGCTTGGCTTTGTGAGAAATGGGAAGCACAATGGCGGAACAGGCACGAAGGGCCGAATAGCCTCCTCTGCTTCTATTTTCTATTTAGTTTCTATGTATTCAATGTTCCCGAAAACATTCAGGATTATGACACTTAATTGCCTTATGTCCCTTCTCAAATCCCATCTCACCCTCATTTTAATATCTGGGAAGCAGTGGAAGCAGGTGGTGTGACCTCAGCCTTGTTTTCCATCCCACCCTGCTTTCCTCACCACAACCTTTCCCTTCTGCATTTCTACTTTGAGATTCAAGAACTGCCACCTGGCCTGCCTCTACAGCCTTGTGAGGATGAGTGACAGCTGTTACAGACCTCTGGGGAAGAAGCACCATCACTCAGCCTGACACTCTGTAGCGCACAATGACTTACGCGAGACGAGAAGTGATGAAGTCGATCTAGGCTTTATTAAGCGAGACTTGTCCCCAGCAGCTCAGCAACAGAATAAGGCTGCGGGGAGAAGCTCGGGCTCTTATAATCCGCCTTCAGGGCGGAGCCAGAAGTCGGCAGATCCAACCAGGACCCGAGACCTGACAGCCAATAGCCTCTCGGCTTCACAGGCACCACATTACCCCTAATACATACCACCACATTCACGCCTTGTTAAAAAAAGAACCCGGTGGGGTGGTGGTTCGCATGGTGGTAAGGGTTTACAAGTCTGGCCCTGGAACAAATTTCGGACTGTTAATACAGCTTTAGCCCTATACTGGGCTATGTACAAGTTTGTGAGAACTATTTACAATACGAGCAAAAAAAAAGTTTTGTACAACAACATTCTTGCTTTTCTTGGTGTCATGCGGATTCCACGAGTCGAGCGGGCGGTCTGGTCTTTCTCGTCAATCGCCTCAGGCCCGGTGGTGGTGCAGGTGCTTGCTCGGGCGTTGTCGTCTCCGGGAGCGTTTCGATGTTTGTTCCTGTTTTACTCCTGGGCGGGCACGAGAGGAGGACTGAACCCCCCGGGAAGGGGGCAGTCGCGGGATGCGCCGGTGGCAGGAAGGGGGTGATCGGTGTCGGGGGGGTGTGCGTGTTGCTGGCGGGCGCCAGGTCCCGCAGGGAGACCGTATCCTGTTGGCCGTCGGGGTACGCCACATAAGCGTACTGCGGGCTCGTGTGGAGAAGGTGGACCCTCTCGACCAACGGGCGATTTGTGCGCCCGTACATGTTTCCGGAGCAAGATGGGTCCTGGGGCGCCAGCCAGGTCAGCAGTGACGTTCCGGAGGGGGACTTCCTGGGGAAGACAAGGAGGTGCTCATGAGGCGTTTGGTTAGTGGTGGTACACAGCAGCGACCGGATGGAGTGGAGAGCATCCGGGAGGACTTCCTGCCACCAGGAAACTGGGAGATCCCTGGACCGTAGGGCCAGTAGGACGGTCTTCCAGACCGTGCCGTTCTCACTCTCTACTTGCGCGTTCCCCCGGGGGTTGTAGCTGGTCGTCCTGCTCGAGGCTATGCCCTTGCTGAGCAGGAACTGGCGCAGCTCGTCACTCATGATGGAGGACCCCCTGTCGCTATGGATATACGCGGGGAAACCGAACAGTGTGAATATGGTGGAGAGAGCTTTAATGACTGTGGCCGCTGTCATGTCGGGGCAGGGGATGGCGAAGGGGAAACGGGAGTACTCGTCCACCACGTTCAGGAAGTACGCGTTGCGGTCGGTGGAGGGGAGGGGCCCTTTGAAATCCAAACTGAGGCATTCAAAGGGGCGGGAAGCCTTGATCAGGTGCGCTCTATCCGGCCTGAAAAAATGCGGTTTGCACTCTGCGCAGATGTGGCAGTTCCTGGTGACTGTACGGACCTCCTCCACAGAGTAGGGGAGGTTGCGGGACTTTATGAAATGGTAGAATCGAGTGACCCCCGGGTGGCAGAGGTCCTCGTGGAGGGCTTGGAGGCGGTCTATTTATGCATTGGCACATGTGCCGCGTGATAGGGCATCGGACGGCTCGTTCAGCTTTCCGGGACGGTACAAGATCTCATAGTTAAAGGTGGAGAGCTCGATCCTCCACCTTAAGATCTTGTCATTCTTAATTTTGCCCCGCTGTGCATTATCGAATATAAAGGCTACCGACCATTGGTCGGTGAGGAGAGTGAATCTCCTGCCGACCAGGTAATGCCTTCAATGTCGCACAGCTTCCACTATGGCTTGGGCTTCCTTTTCCTCTGAGGAGTGGCGGATTTCTGAGGCGTGGAGGGTCCGGGAGAAAATGGCCACGGGTCTGCCCGCTTGGTTAAGAGTGGCCGCCAGAGCTACATCGGATGCGTCGCTCTCGACCTGGAAGGGGAGGGACTCGTCGATGGCGCGCATCGTGGCCTTTGCGATATCCGCTTTGATGCGGCTGAAGGCCTGGCGAGCCTCTGTTGACAGGGGGAAGGTAGTGGACTGTATTAGCAGGTGGGCCTTGTCTGCGTACTGGGGGACCCACTGGGCGTAATATGAAAAGAAGCCCAGGCAACGTTTCAGGGCTTTGGAGCAGTGGGGGAGGGGAAATTCCATAAGGAGGCGCATGCGTTCGAGGTCGGGGCCTATTACTCCATTGCGCACTACGTATCCCAGGATGGCCAAACGGTTTGTGCTAAAAACGCATTTTTCCTCGTTATATGTGAGGTTCAGGGCGTTAGCGGTCTGGAGGAACTTTTGGAGGTTGCCGTCGTGGTCCTGCTGATCGTGGCCGCAGATGGTTACGTTGTCGAGATACGGGAACGTGGCCTGCAACCCGTGCTGGTCAACCATTCGGTCCATCTCCCGCTGGAAGACCGAGACCCCGTACGTGACGCCAAATGGGACCCTTAGGAAGTGGTATATCCGCCCGTCTGCCTCAAAGGCGGTGTACTTGCGGTCACCTGGGCAGATGGGGAGCTGGTGGTAGCCGGACTTGAGGTCCACGGTGGAGAAGACCTTATATTGGGCAATCCGATTGACCATGTCGGATATGCGGGGAAGAGGGTACGCATCTAGCTGCGTGTACCTGTTGATGGTCTGACTATAGTCTACGACCATCCTTTGCTTCTCCCCGGTCTTTACGACTACCACCTGGGCTCTCTAGGGACTATTGCTGGCCTGGATTATGCCTTCCTTCAGCAACCGCTGGACTTCAGACCGGATAAATGTCCGGTCCTGGGCGCTGTACCGTCTGCTCCTAGTGGCGACGGGTTTGCAATCCGGGGTGAGGTTTGCAAACAAGGACGGCGGTTCAACCTGGAGGGTTGCGAGGCCGCAGATAGTGAGTGGGGGTATTGGGCCGCCGAATTGAAATGTTAGGCTCTGAAGGTTGCATTGGAATTCTAATCCCAGTAATGTGGGCGCGCAGAGTTGGGGCAGGACGTAGAGCCTGTAGTTCTTAAACTCCCTTCCTTGCACCGTTAGGTTTGCGATGCAGAACCCTTTGATCTCCACTGAGTGGGATCCTGCAGCTAGGGAAATCTTTTGCGTGCTTGGATGGGTGGTCAGAAAACAGCGTCTTACCGTGTCTGGGTGAATAAAACTTTCAGTGCTCCCGGAGTCGACCAGGCATGGCGTCTCGTATCCATTGACCAGCACCGTTGTTGTCGTTGTCTGGAGCGTCCGGGGCCGCGATTGATCCAGTGTCACCGAAGCCAGTCGTGGTGGTAGTGTCGCGGCGTCTTCGTCGGACCCCGTGGAGCTGTCGATGCTGGGGTCCTTTGTTGTCAACCAAGATGGTGGCGTCCATGAATCGCACGCGGTCGGGGGTGGACAAAATGGCCGCCCCCATGGGTCGCACGTGGTCGGGGGTGGACAAAATGGCCACCTCCATGAATCGCACGTGGCTGGGGGGTCACAAGATGGCGGCGCCCATCCTCCCCTCGTGGTGCCCGGGACCCAAAATGGCGGCGCCCGCGGGTCGCACACGGGGCGCTGGGGGGGTTGGGGGGTGTTCGGGATCTGTTGTCCTCGTTCTTCTCTGGGGATTGTGGCGACCCCCCGGGACCAGCACACTGCCGCGAAATGGCCCTTTTTGCCGCAGCTTTTACAAGTAGCTGCGCGGGCCGGGCAGCGCTGCCGGAGGTGTTTCACTTGTCCGCAAAAATAGCAGCGGGCCCCCCCAGGATGGTCTGGCGCTTTATCCGCGCAAGCTTGCGGGGGGGGGGGTGCCGGGTAGTTGGTCACGACAGGGGTCCACGGAGCCCAAGGGGCTGCCGTGCGGTCGGGGCCGTAGGCGCGGGCGTTTTGGGAGGCCACATCAAGGGAGGCTGCGAGGGCCCGTGCCTCTGAGAGTCCTAGCAACTCTCTTTCTAAAAGTCTCTGACGGATTTGGGGAGAGTTCATACCTGCCACGAATGCATCACGAATTAGCAGGTCCCTGTGTTCTATCGCGTTCACCGGCGGGCAGTTGCAGCCTCGTCCCAAAATTAGCAGCGCGCCGTAGAATTCCTCGAGCGATTCTCTGGGAATTTGCCGTCTCGTCGCGAGTTGGTGGCACTCGTAGACCTGGTTTACGGGCCGAACGTAGATGCCCTTCAGCAATGCGAGCGCCGTCGGGAAATCCTCTGCGTCTTCTATAAGCGAGTAAATCTCCAGGCTTACCCTCGAATGCAGGACCTGCATTTTCTGCTTTTCTGTGATCCGGCCGGGGGCAGTTCGGAGGTAACCTTCAAAGCATGCTTGCCAGTGTTTGAATACGGCTGCCGAGTTCGCTGCATGGGGGCTGATCCGCAGGCACTCCGGGGCGATCCGGAGCTCCATAGTCTTTTAAGCTCGCTTAATAAATTGTAGCGCACAATGGCTTACGCGAGACGAGAAGCGATGAAGTCGATCTAGGCTTTATTAAGCGAGACTTGTCCCCAGCAGCTCAGCAACAGAATAAGGCTGCGGGGAGGAGCTCGGGCTCTTATACTCTGCCTTCAGGGCGGAGCCAGAAGTCGGCAGATCCAACCAGGACCCGGGACCTGACAGCCAATAGCCTCTCGGCTTCACAGGTACCACATTACCCTTAATACATACCACCACACACTCACAGCCACCAGCTCACAAATGAGCATTGCATGCAACTTAGAGAGTAGTGTAAAGTTGAGCTCTGCACATGGTGTTTCACAGGGAATAAACAGGCTGGGGAAGGACAATTTCTGTTTCCTTGCAAAAGAGCGAGATCGCAGACAAGTTCTTTTGCAAGCGACTTAGGTGAAGCCTTTAGTGGCATGGCACATACATGTCATTTTGATTTTAAGCAGGTTGGTGAAGTATGAAACCAGACACAAATACTTTTCTTGATGTGCTTATTTACAGAATGCAGTATAACCTATGTCTGCTTCCTACCTCCCCACCCAGTACCCTAGCAGTCTCAAGTGCTCTTAGTATTTCATTAAACAATGCCCTTCCGCTGTGTACCATAACGATATAATTAACATACCATTAACACACAGTGCTGAGGACCTTGAATACAATGATGTTTAGTGCATTGGCAGGCCTGCCAGACAGCCTGCTGTGCCTGTCAACTTGAGGAGACCAGTTCCAACTTGTGACGGGAATTTACACAGAGATGGGAGCCCATTCTTACCAAGATAAAAGTGGTGACCAATCCATGGCAGCACTTGTAGACCCGCCCACAATGCAATGCCGGATTCTCCATTTCCACTGCAGCATAAGTGGAAGCCCTCAATGTCTCAATTGTGTAGTGAAAGCTAAGACTAAAGTCATGAGGTCCATGCTAGCACTCCAGCGGTTCAGCAATCTATCAGGATGAGATCATTTGTGCTCTCACCCAACCGCCACTCCACCAGTGTCCTTGCTGTTTCTTCAGCTAACACTGCTGACACTCAACCTGAGGTTGTGGGCCCTCAAACCCAGAGCTGCCCACGATAGTCTGAGAACTTTATGACTACTGGCAGCAACACCTTTGCCCTAGTATGAGACTGCCGCTCCTCTTGCAAGATGTGACATAGTTTTTGTTGCGTTTCGAGCTTCTTTATGTAAACCTACCAATCGCACACAGGATTGGTAAGCTATAAGTAGATTCTATTCATTTGAAGACTAGAACTAATATATACACTCATTTCAAGGGACCTCAACAAACAGGGCCATCTAGGAATTCAACACACTCAATAACTATCACCAACAGCACTCAAATATAACATTATATACAGTAAGTAAATGTACATATACAGCTGGGTGATTGGAAAATATTTACTCCAAAGATGGATCTCCATTCATAATTTCAGTGTTTGTATAATGTGTAGGTGGCTCACTCATCCTCTTGGATCTCATGATGGTACTTCCTTCCTGAGATCCAAACTCATCACTTTGGTGCTCTTTTCTCTTCTGACTATGCCTGGTTAAGTGACGCAAACATATGTTGATGGTCCTCCTCCCGTGAGAATTGAACATCCTTCCTTAACAGCTGCCTATGTGATGTGACATTGCTCTATTAGTGAAGATGGGTTTGTGTGGCACGACAAAATTGAAGAATCCAAGGCTTCTCTGCAAATTCTCTCTATTCGCGGGATACATATTTGAGCTGGCCTGGGTCAGTACAGATCTTGGAACTCAAACAAATAGAGCCCAAACCATGTATCAGGCGTACATTCAGCTGGGGTCCAAGCATACCTGGATTGTGTCATTTATTTCAGTACGCACTAACCTTATTGAGCACGAAACCCATCATTATGCATTCCTTCATTATACTCTCTTCGTTGCGAGCCCAGACATCCATTAGTCTGTTTTAACAGCTGCGACCAAGGGAATACATTTCCATATATTGTTACTATAGGGTTCACTGGTTCTATACCACTGAGTGAATGGGTGTGGAAGTATAGAAATGCCATAGCTTGGCATGGAGTGTATGATGGACCATGGTGGTGGGTAGAGGGGCATAGCTTGGCATGAATAAGACCTTTTCAACATACATTTCAAAAGGTGATTGAACTGAGAACAGCTTTGCGGTGGGTTCAGGAGGCTGCATTTCCCACATGGCTTGCTTGATCTCTGCACCAAACTGAGAACAGCTTTGCAGTGGGTTCAGGAGGCTGCATATCCCACATGGCTTGCTTGATCTCCACACCAATACTGGTAGCCACACTTAATGCTTGCATGTGTTACGGTCCAGCCACGATGGCTTCATATTTTGTGCTGCCTTTGAGCAGTGTGTCAATATTGTGACCTCCAAAAGCTATTTTTGGAAGGATTTAATCCGCGTTGAAGCCATGACAAGCTCCATGATCAGTTCAGATAGCTCAGCTTCTGAGAATCGCAGTTTCATTCCTGTCATGGCACCGGCTGACAAACTGATCAAGGAATTCTTGTGGCTGATGGCTGTGGGCCGTCTGCTCCAATCGATGTATTCTGAAGTTCACCTTTGCACAAAGCTGATCCTCCAGCAAATTCCACAGCTGAACACTGGTGCGGTTTTCTTGGTTCATATGCTTTATGCTCGTAGTGCAGGACTGGCACCCAACGATACTTCATTAGCCCTGCAGCTTTTCTGCCCAACTCAAAACTGTATGCATAACCCAACCCTGAACTGACTCATTGCTCCCATTCACCATCAATCTGGCGATCCCACAAACCAGATACTCACTGTTCTGCAAAGTACAATCTATAGAGGAACACCTCCTGCCATGGTGCGATTTAACGAAAGAAAGAGTCCTGTTGTTGGTGGGTTTAGCGAGGTGTTTCCCGCACTTGTAGTGCCACGAACGACTCCGCTATCGAATGGGATTCTATTCTTTTTTTCAGGCCTTGGCACGGTGCACTGACCTTCCTTTCCTGCACTGAGGAGCTTTGCATGGCAATGCAGGAAGTGATCAGGGCGCCATTTTCAAATGGCGCACCAATCTCGCAATCCCCCAACGCGATCCCCGGATTCCCACCCACTGTCCCAACTCACCTGTTGGGGGGGATTCGCGAGCCCCTGCACCCCACCTCATCAGGGCAGGGCACCCCTGGGCCCAGGCTCAATCCCCAGAATGGACAAAATGCTACCTTGGCACTACTAACCTGGCACTCTGTTAGTGCCCTTGCCAGTGTCATCTGGACACCCTGGCAGTGCCAGTATGTCAGCCAGGTGGTACTGCCAGGGTTCCAGGCTGGCAGTGCCAAGTTGCCCAGGTGGCATCAGCTTTGCCAGGATGCCACCCTGCCCAGAGGCCAACCACTCAGGGACCTCCAATCACTTGAGACCCCCCCCCGCAAGTGCCGTTCCGTCTGGACTCTATCTGTGGAGACCAGCGCAAAATGGTGTCCAGCTGGGGTCTCCTCGATGGGAATATTCGATCCCGGGCACTGGTTAGATCCGATGAGTGCATATTCAAGTGTGATATGTAAATTTAGGTCCTGCCCACATCCAGATCACACGAGGCGTGGCAAGCCAGGTGAATCTCACGAGAGGCCTCTTGTGAGATATATTGGCCACATTGCATCCCGAATAAGGCGTGACGCGGCTGTTAGACCGCGCCCACAGTCTCTGTCTTGTTGCAGAAGCCTATATTCCACCAAATCTTGTCTGCGGCTCCTCCTGTGGTCTTAAATCTCACATTACTGCCAGATTATCGTATTTCTAGTTTCTTTATGCAAACTCAACCATCACACACAGGATAGGCAAAGTGTAATTTGTTCTCAGGATTTGAAGACTAGAAGTATATACACGTTATAGGGGAGCTGGAAAAAATGGTCCAGTCTCAGGATTCTACACATACAGTAACCATCACCAACACCAATACAGCCTGCTGGTCACATGTCGTTTTACATGCTTTATATATTCTTTTAAAGTGGTATCACAACAGTCCAGCGACCATCTCTTGGTTAAATTCAAGTTGTCTCAGGCATTGCGCTCTTAGGTGAGATGGAGGTATCAAAAGTGCTCTCTGAAAATCAATGATGGCTAAGCCTTATGTGAACACATCTCCTACTCCTCCCTTTTCACAGAGCTTCCTTTCTCCACAGTTTCTGTTTCATTTCTCAATCATGTTGTAGAAGCAACGAGGCACTGCAACTTCAATCCTCATACCACCTGTAGGCCTCTTGCATAAAAGTGATTAAATCCTGTGGCCTCCCTGAAATAATGTACCTATTCATCAAAAGACCTCCAAAAGCAAGCCTCTGAACTTCCAAAAGCTTTGCCACAGCAGAAATAAGCCGTAAGCACCTCATCGGCAAGTTGGCCCTTTAAATAGCAGTAGTGGGGATCCCTCAAAAGCTGCACAGATCGGGCAGCACGGTGGCGCAGTGGGTTAGCCCTGCTGCCTCATGGCACCGAGGTCCCAGATTCGATCCCGGCTCTGGGTCACTGTCCGTGTGGAGTTTGCACATTCTCCCTGTGTTTGCGTGGGTTTCGCCCCCACAACCCAAAAGATGTGCAGACTAGGTGTATTGGCACGCTAAATTGCCCCTTAATTGGAGAAAAAATAAAAAAATAAAAAATAAAGCTGCACAGATGAGTGAGTAATTAGCACAACGGTTTCTGGGACTTGTGACGTCCAAGTTTCATAAACATACATCAAACAGGTGAACAACTGTTTGATGTCACAATCTAATCACTTCTGGCACACACCGTCCTTCCTAGCCACGGGCTGTTATGCAAGTGCCCAGAAACACAACATGCACCATTTACAGACTTCAGGGCTGATGTAGTGCCACTTGCGCCAGTGCTATGGAGATACATTTTGTTACTGGAATCTGTAATAGGCCAATATTGAAAGGATTAATCAGGGTAGCAACAGATATCTGTGTCTGACTTGATCGAAAATGAATCCATTAGTTTAGTATTTATATGCTACATTTTGTACAAGTGTAAATTCTAACCTTCATTTGTCAAACATTACAATTTAATCCTCTTCTTATTTGACAGTAACTAATCAGTGCCATCGCAGTTTTGTAGTTGTGTGTAAATAAATTGTTTAAATAGTTGTTTTTTGAATGAATGAATTAACAAACAAATGGTTAGAGATGATAAAAAATACTGAAGTAGAAAAAAGAATAGGGTATGTCTTTGCATTGAAATTGCACTCCAGGTGGAATAAAGGCAGTTAAAAGTTGAGTGCTTTGTAAGAATGGATCATAACTAAAAACTTATGGTTAACAGTTCCACAGGGTTCAAGAATAACTGACTGCAGGAAGAATGTGCTGATTTGTCAGGGTAACTGGTACTTGTCAATACAAATTATATGGATAGCAAAGTGCTAATTCAGCAAAAGGGAGCCAGAGGGAAGCTGCGTCTGGAGCAGGATGCAGAGTGTTAAGAGAGTGGAAAGCTATACACAGAGGGTTTGTGCCGAGACTGGGAGTTTTGCTGAATCTGTCACAGAGGAATGATGCTGACTGGCCGCATTCCCAGATAATCACTGTGTCCTGACTGATTACAGTTGTCTCATTGCAAAATGTAGTGCAATGTCCCATGACTGTTATGTTACTGTTCCATGGAATACATGAAGTCAGTCATAAATAAAAGTTAAATTGATTTTTTAAGTAGGCATATATGTAATCCTATTAGACTCAGCAGGCCAAGTCCAAAGTATATTTAAGACATGGCGCATGATCCCCTAATTTCAAATCAATTGATCTTGCAAACAGCATAGCTCCGGTCTTCCATTTTGCAACGCAGTAATGAGAGAATTGCTTCCATTTTGCACATAACTAGTCAAACAAAAATATTACGAATAAAGACTAAGATGTCCATAATTGTGACCATAAGTATCTCAAATTAACACCAAAAAGTTTCAATAAGGTTGTTTAACCTTATAGATAAGTACTTGCAGCTCGACTTTGATTGATAATTCTGCTTTTGGACTATACCAAACATTTTGCAAGAAACAAGAAATAAGGCGCTCCTTATATAATTTACATTTCAATTATTTTTTCTATGTATAAAATTTACTTTCCAATGTTTACAATTATCTTATGAACTCATCCATGCTAGTTATTCTGGTGAATCTGGCATTACAATATCAGGTATGAAGCAATAACTAAAAGATCAATTTCCTCCAAGAGCCATCTGTTCCACCCCCACATTATTGTTCAATAAATATAACTTTAATACCTGAATTGCTTGTCATTAGAATATACAAATAAACTTGGTTCAATATTATGAAATTCAACTTAAATATGATTTCTTTACTTCTCACTTCAGTCAAGCATTATCACACACTGTACAATAATTTGTCTCCCTTCTCTTCATCCTAATGATATTTGGCAGCCTACAGGCATTTTGGCACATTATAATTTGACAGCCACATGAGAGTTGATTCCCCTCTCTGCCTATAATAACAGATGTCCAATACCGAACTTGAAAACAAGATCTAGGTTTGCCTCACATTACAAATAAGAACTAAGCATCATTTGCCTACGTTTACGTTTTGTTGCCCAACAACTGTGTGCTATACTGTAAAGTTCTATTAATAGTCAAATTCATATTTATGTTGTTCTACAAGATCATATTTCCTTTCCGTGCTTTTGCGCTGAAAGCGCGAAAGTTGAGCCAGCCATAGTTCTTTATCCATGCTGTATTGACTCATGTCAGATTTGTTTGTCGTAGCAATAAGATCACCAAAACAGTAACCTACAGTAGGACGGAAAATAACCTAAAACAAGTTCAACTTATTGGGAGTGGAATTGTTTATTACTATTATAGTATTATTTTGGGGTTGCAGCACAAAATGAGAAGTAGCGAATCAGTGGCCTATTTTACATCCCACCTAATTTTCTTTCCACTGTCAGCTGGAATGTAAAACAGCTGTCAATTCATTATCAGCCACTTTGTGCCACTGGCCAACATGAATTTCACTTCTATTTAGTCTACAAGTCAAATATGAATTAAAAATGTGTTTACAATTGCTTTGATTAATTTGAATTCCTGAAAATATGACAATCTATATTGGATAATAGCAGATCAAATCCAAGCTTCAACTTTTTAATCTATGAAGAACGTAGCTTTTACAAATAACAATAGGATCCAAATGTGTGATAGGCACATAAAAAAACTAACTTATGTTTAATACATTTGTATAGAGCTCCTTCTTACAAGGTTCAGGGAGCTGGACACTGAAGACTAAAAATAAAAAGGAGAAAAAGATCAGTGTTTGGAATGTGTTGCTATCATCAGTTTCCTCGAGCACTTGATGTGCAAATGATTGAGCTCAAAGTTTAGCTCTGGAGACTGACTCTATGGAAGAAATTGTTACGGCAAAGATCTCTTATTTCAGTCCTGCTGTTCATGTCAAAGTAGGGCATTTACAGACCAAGTTGCAAAGAGAACTCTGTCCTGAAAATCTTATTTTAAGAACACGCATGAGTGATAACATCAAATGATGCACTGAAAGCAAGTTTAATGGAAATACAAAGACGATTAAGAAAAAGATATTCCTGGGCTAAATTTGATTCAAGGATTTTACAGTCATGCATCATCAACAAGATGAAGTCACAGAATCCTGCTGAACACATGTAAAACATTATCTGAGACTAGGAGAGACAGGAATTTGATATTAACATAACTAAATTGGAACTACTGAAGAAAGCTTCACATGTGTTTTAAAATCTTAGTGTGGGAGAGAACTGCCACATCCACCAGATGTCTTTTCTGCCAAAATTAAACTAAAATGCCCACCACTTTGTCAACTTTCTCTGACAAAGGGAGAACTAGCGGCACTCAAGATTTCAGTAACATAAGTAGCTTTACTAAGCTATGTCCTTATTTATCAAATCAATCATTTGTAGAATCACTCATTTCACTCAGTGGCTTCCTTGTTCACATTCCTCTATTTGCCTGCTGTCATGTCCATTTGGCCTAGATTCACAATCTATCTGAAGTGTATGCCCCTTCTTCCTTTCTATGCCTACTGGTACATGAGTCAACCGATGGGGCGCGATTCTCCGACCCCCCACCGGGTTGGAGAATCGCCGGGGGCCGGTGTGAATTCCACCCGCGCCGTGTCGCGAATTCTCCGCCACCGGAGATTCGGCGGGGGCAGGAATCGCACCGCGCCGGTCGGCGGGAATCCCCCGGCGATTCTCCGGCCCACAATGGGCCGGCGTCCTGCCGCTGTCAACCCTCTCCCGCCGGCGTGGATTAAACCACCTATCCTACCGGCGGGAGCAGGCGGGCTCCAGGGTCCTTGGGGGGGGGCGCGGGGCGATCTGGCCCCTGGGGGTGCCCCCACGGTGGCCTGGCCCGCGATCGGGGCCCACCGATCCGCGGGCGGGCCTGTGCTGTGGGGCACTCTTTTCCTTCCGCCTTCGCCATGGTTACCACTATGGCGGTGGCGGAAGAGACCCCCTCCACTGCGCATGCGCGGGGATGCCTTGAGAGGCCGCTGACGCTCCCGCGCATGCGCCGCCCGGCAAAGTCATTACCGCGCCAGCTGGCGGGGCACCAAAGGTCTTTCCCGCCAGCCGGCGGGGTGGAAATCATTGTGGTTATATTACATCAACAGCTGAGGTAATGTACATATTTAAACAGGTATTTCAAAAGAGGTTACTTGAAATATTTGCAGCAAAAAATGTGCCTTTGTTTTTCCAGTAGCGATGATGGTGAATCTGTCAGGGTTCACCATCATCACAACTGTGAAGCTAACAGCAACATAAGGGCGGGGATTCTCCATAATCTCAGCTAAGTTTTGACGCCGATGGAAACACCGGAGTGTTTCACGCCGGCATCAATGGGCCTCTTGGCCCAGCGATTCAGTGGCCCGCAGGTGGCCAGCATGGTGCCGGAGTGCTGCACACAGCTCCGGCGCCGATACGTGGCCCTGCACTGCATGCGTGGGTCTGTACATGTGTGCGGCGGCCGTTTCTGCACTGGCGCATGTGCATGGTGGCCATTTCCACACCGCCGCATGTGTGTGGTGGGCGTTTTCGTGCCGGTGCATGCACGTGGTGCCTGTTTCCACGTCAGTGCCACGCTACATGGCGGAGCCACACAATGGGCCCACACAGAAGGAGGTAGACCCTCTCCAGATCACGCCCGCCCGCCGATCGGTAGCCCCCAACCGTGGGCTTGGCCATCGTGCTGGCCCTCCCCGGAGTCTGATCCCCCTGCCCCCCCTGCCGCGGTTCCCCCGAGAGATAATTGGCTGTACATAATTAATTTTAATTAGCTTTCAAGTGCGGAATCGGGTGTGATTTCCTGCTATTCCGACCAGCATGAAACGCGGCACTGAATCCACCCGTCACTGCACTTAGCTTCAAAAATGGAAAGGTTCAGCCCGGGTGGGATTCTCCGATGGCGAGTCAGAGTGTCCGCGCCGTCGTGAACGCCGTCGCGTTTCATGACGGCGCGAAGGGGCCGCCGGCAGTATCAACTCAGGCCCCAAAAAGGGGCCAGCAGCATGGCAGCGAGAAACGCGATCCGCGCACAGGCCCCGACAGAGAGAGCTGGCTGAGCCCCGCATGCCGCTCCCAGGTTCCGGGACAATGACCTGCAGGCATTGCTGGAAGCAGTTGAAGAGCGCAGGGTGATCCTGTGCCCAAGATGTGGCCACCGGTACCAGGCCAGCACAGTCAAGCGCAGCTGGCGTGAAGTGTGCATCGCCGTCGGCGCTGTGGGGGACACGCCCCGCTATGGAGACCAGTGTCGCAAGGAGCTCCGGGACCTGACGAGGGCAGCCAGGGTAAGTACGCCGAGAGTTCCCCCGGGCCACACCCCACCCCTCCCTCCCCCCCACCACGTGTCGCACCCGACCCACATGGGCACCACACACCCCATGCGAGCTGCCATGGCGTGGTGCCCAGTGCCCCACCCCCAGTCATAATGTTGCCAACATCTGTGCGTCTTGCTGCTGACCGCCTAACTCTGATGCTCCCCCCCCCCCACCCACTCCCCGCACCCGCAGGACAAGACAGCCCACAACCATCGTGAGCGTACGGAGGGGGATCATCTGTGCTGCACCTCCTCACCGTCCATGAGCAGAGGGCTCTGGACCTCGCTGGGGGAGCCGCCACCCGGGAGGTAGCGCCATGCCAGATCGGAAGCGCAGTACCAAGTGAGACTCCCCTGCCTGGCTACGCTCCCTCAGCCCCTCACCTCCCCCATCCACCCCCTCACCGCGTCCGCGGTGGAGGCCATGGGGGCAACGGTTTTGGCCATGGGTCAGGTTCTGCAAGGCGTGGGGCTTCATGTGCACGCGTCATCCGTGGCCCAGGACAGGGCTGCCCTCTCACAGGCAGCCATGTCCCAGGGCCAACTGGACATTGCCGTTGCGCTCCGGGGTCTGGCCCAGTCTCAGCAGGCCATGGCCCAGTCTCAGCAGGCCATGGTCCAGTCCCAGCAGGCCATCGCTGAGAGCATCAGCAGCCTTGCGCACGTGCTGGATGGCGTCGCACAAGCCCAGCGGGAGGTTGCACAGTCCCTGGCAGGGATGGCACACTCCCTGAGCTCCATCGCTGCGAACGTTCAGACCCTGGTCGATGCCACAGCGGGCCTCCAGGACTGGCAGTGCCAGGTGTCGGTGGTGCCACGGCGCTTGTCTCCGCTTACACCACCGTCTCATAGTGAGGCCTGGGGGCCACCGGGCTCCCCGAGGGAGGAGGAGGTTCTAGTGCCCATCCCAGTGACTCCAGCAAGGGAGGTCCCGGAACACTCGGACTCCCCCCAAAACAAAGAACAAAGAAATGTACAGCACAGGAACAGGCCCTTCGGCCCTCCAAGCCCGTGCCGACCATACTGCCCGACTAAACTACAATCTTCTACACTTCCTGGGTCCGTATCCTTCTATTCCCATCCTATTCATATATTTGTCAAGATGCCCCTTAAATGTCCCTATCGTCCCTGCTTCCACTACCTCCTCCGGTAGCGAGTTCCAGGCACCCACTACCCTCTGCGTAAAAAACTTGCCTCGTACATCTACTCTAAACCTTGCCCCTCTCACCTTAAACCTATGCCCCCTAGTAATTGACCCCTCTACCCTGGGGAAAAGCCTCTGACTATCCACTCTGTCTATGCCCCTCATAATTTTGTATACCTCTATCAGGTCGCCCCTCAACCTCCTTCGTTCCAGTGAGAACAAACCGAGTTTATTCAATCGCTCCTCATAGCTTATGCCCTCCATACCAGGCAACATTCTGGTAAATCTCTTCTGCACCCTCTCTAAAGCCTCCACATCCTTCTGGTAGTGTGGCGACCAGAATTGAACACTATACTTCAAGTGTGGCCTAACTAAGGTTCTATACAGCTGCAACATGACTTGCCAATTCTTAAACTCAATGCCCCGGCCAATGAAGGCAAGCATGCCGTATGCCTTCTTGACTACCTTCTCCACCTGTGTTGCCCCTTTCAATGACCTGTGGACGTGTACTCCTAGATCTCTTTGACTTTCAATACTCTTGAGGGTTCTACCATTCACTGTATATTCCCTACCTGCATTATTAGCCCTTCCAAAATGCATTACCTCACATTTGTCCGGATTAAACTCCATCTGCCATCTCTCCGCCCAAGTCTCCAGACAATCTAAATCCTGCTGTATCCTCAGACAGTCCTCATCGCTATCCGCAATTCCACCAACCTTTGTGTCGTCTGCAAACTTACTAATCAGACCAGTTACGTTTTCCTCCAAATCATTTATATATACTACAAACAGCAAGGGTCCCAACACTGATCCCTGTGGAACACCACTGGTCACAGCCCTCCAATTAGAAAAGCATCCCTCCATTGCTACCCTCTGCCTTCTATGGCCTAGCCAGTTCTGTATCCACCTTGCCAGTTCACCCCTGATCCCGTGTGACTTCACCTTTTGTACTAGTCTACCATGAGGGACCTTGTCAAAGGCCTTACTGAAGTCCATATAGACAACATCTACTGCCCTACCTGCATCAATCATCTTAGTGACCTCCTTGAAAAACTCTATCAAGTTAGTGAGACACGACCTCCCCTTCACAAAACCGTGCTGCCTCTCACTAATACGTCCATTTGCTTCCAAATGGGAGTAGATCCTGTCTCGAAGAATTCTCTCCAGTAATTTCCCTACCACTGAAGTAAGGCTCACCGGCCTGTAGTTCCCGGGATTATCCTTGCTACCCTTCTTAAACAGAGGAACAACATTGGCTATTCTCCAGTCCTCCGGGACATCCCCTGAAGACAGCGAGGATCCAAAGATTTCTGTCAAGGCCTCAGCAATTTCCTCTCCAGCCTCCTTCAGTATTCTGGGGTAGATCCCATCAGGCCCTGGGGATTTATCTACCTTAATATTTTTTAAGACACCCAACACCTCGTCTTTTTGGATCACAATGTGACCCAGGCTATCTACACCCCCTTCTCCAGACTCAACATCTACCAATTCCTTCTCTTTGGTGAATACTGATGCAAAGTATTCATTTAGTACCTCCCATTTCCTCTGGCTCCGCACATAGATTCCCTTGCCTATCCTTCAGTGGGCCAACCCTTTCCCTGGCTACCCTCTTGCTTTTTATGTACGTGTAAAAAGCCTTGGGATTTTCCTTAACCCTATTTGCCAATGACTTTTCATGACCCCTTCTAGCCCTCCTGACTCCTTGCTTAAGTTCCTTCCTACTTTCCTTATATGCCACACAGGCTTCGTCTGTTCCCAGCCTTTTAGCCCTGACAAATGCCTCCTTTTTCTTTTTGACGAGGCCTACAATATCACTCGTCATCCAAGGTTCCCGAAAATTGCCGTATTTATCTTGCTTCCTCACAGGAACATGCCTGTCCTGTATTCCTTTCAACTGACACTTGAAAGCCTCCCACCTGTCAGATGTTGATTTGCCCTCAAACATCCGCCCCCAATCTATGTTCTTCAGTTCCCGCCTAATATTGTTATAATTAGCCTTCCCCCAATTTAGCACATTCATCCTCGGACCACTCTTATCCTTGTCCACCAGTACTTTAAAACTTACTGAATTGTGGTCACTGTTACCGAAATGCTCCCCTACTGAAACATCTACCACCTGGCCGGGCTCATTCCCCAATACCAGGTCCAGTACCGCCCCTTCCCTAGTTGGACTGTTTACATATTGTTTTAAGAAGCCCTCCTGGATGCTCCTTACAAACTCCGCCCCGTCTAAGCCCCTGGCACTAAGTGAGTCCCAGTCAATATTGGGGAAGTTGAAGTCTCCCATCACCACAACCCTGTTGTTTTTACTCTTTTCCAAAATCTGTCTACCTATCTGCTCCTCTATCTCCCGCTGGCTGTTGGGAGGCCTGTAGTATACCCCCAACATTGTGACTGCACGCTTCTTATTCCTGATCTCTACCCATATAGCCTCACTGCCCTCTGAGGTGTCCTCTCGCAGTATAGCTGTGATATTCTCCCGAACAAGTAGCGCAACTCCGCCTCCCCTTTTACATCCCCCTCTATCCCGCCTGAAACATCTAAATCCTGGAACGTTTAGCTGCCAATCCTGCCCTTCCCTCAACCAGGTCTCTGTAATGGCAACAACATCATAGTTCCAAGTAGTAATCCAAGCTCTAAGTTCATCTGCCTTACCCGTAATGCTCCTTGCATTAAAACATATGCACTTCAGGCCACCAGACCCGCTGTGTTCAGTAACTTCTCCCCGTCTGCTCTGCCTCAGAGCCACACTGTCCCTATTCCCTCGTTCTCCCTCAATGCTCTCACCTTCTGACCTATTGCTCCCGTGCCCACCCCCCTGCCATACTAGTTTAAACCCTCCCGTGTGACACTAGCAAACCTAGTTCCGTCCCTGGTGCATCTGGTGGGCAGCGGGCAGAACGGGGTGGCACCACGCCATCCAGCACGCCTGCCGAGCAGCCTGGCCCATCCAAGCCGGGCCGCCCCAGGAAAGGCGCGCCCGGGGAGCCAAGTCACAGGGCAGGAGTCTCGGCAGTCCACCTCCACTCCTGCTCTACCGTCTGGGGAAACACCAAGGCGTAGTGGTAGGGCCCGTAAGGCAAAGAAGTTGGACACGTAGTAAGTTGGCACGGGTGCAGGGCACAGCCTAGTTATAGGGGCTAGGGCACTTGTATGTGAATGTCACGATTAAAGTCACTGTTACACCATACCTAGATGCCTCTGTGCTTTGTCCGGTGCCTGAGGGGTCGTGAAGGGGACCGAGTGGCGCTGGGGTGGAAGTTCGGTACAACAGTGAGACCTGGTGTCTCCCCCCAAAACTCCGTCGTCCTCGGCATACCGACGGCAGCTACCCCACATGGCCATGTGATGGAGTGTCCATGACGCATACAGGGACCACCGAGGTGGAGGGTGTAGCTGTGGCCATGAGTCAGACATTGTCTAACGATCCAGAGCTCACAGCTCCGCAGAGCGGGTTGTCATCATTCAACATCTCACTGATCACACCCGCTTACACAAGCAACTGTGTGAGCCCATCCCGCTGTGCCGCAGGTGTAAGGTGCTGTGAAAGTGTGCTGTGGGCGGTTGGGTTGTCGGGTGGTGCGGGAGGTGAGGGATGTTGGGTGGTGCGTTTGGGTGGAGCAGTGGTGCAAGTGCCTTGCTCAGCGATGCCCTCCCCCTAGTTTGTGAAACGTGCGGCGATCAACGCCTCGCGTGCTTGCTCGCCAAGCCGGTGGCGTTGTGCAGCCTCCCGGCCATATCCAGCCCCCATGTCATGTCTGTGCCCACCCCCTCCCCATCCTCCTCCTCCTCCTCATGTGCAGATGCGTCACCCTCATCGGGCTCCCCCTGTGCCTCCTCCTCCAAGACATCGCCCCTCTGCTGGGCTATGTTGTGCAGCACATGTGTTCCCCGGTTGCCTGGTCGCGCTACAGACACGCAGGCACCCTGGCCCCTGCCCGCAGTCTCCGTCCACCGCCCAGTTTACCCCGTCCCTCTTGATTGCGCCACCGTGGGTTGGCCATGCCCTCACAGGGGCTGAGTGTTGCGGCTCCCAGGTCAAGGCGTGTGGCTGCGCGGGATAGCGGCGCCTGTGGCCTTTGCCCATCAGCATGACCTCAACTTGCAAGCATGTCTTCGCCACCGTCCTGCCATGGCAGGCCGGCTGGCATGTCGCTCCCACGGAAAACGCTACCCCCTCCCCCCCCCCCCTTGCCACCCCAGAACATGGAGGCCCCCTGCCCCGACCCCTCCCCCCCCCCCGGACATGACTGCACCCTTCCCTCCCTCCTCCCCCCATCCTCCTCCCCCCTCACACTTCCTCCCCCCTCTTCCCCCCTCCTCCCTCCTCCTTCCCCCTTCTCCCCCTCCCCCCGAGCATGGCGGCATCCTTCCCCCACCCTCCTCCTTCCCCCACCCCCTCCTCCTTCCCCCCCCCCCCCCGAGCATGGCGGCATCCTTCCCCCACCCCCTCCTCCCCCACTGCCCCACGAACATGGTGGCACCCTTCCCCAAAACCCCTCCCCCTTCCCCCTCCTCCCCCCCCCCGAGCATGGCGGCACCCTTCCCCAAAACCCCTCCCCCTCCTCCCCCCGAGCATGGCGGCGTCCTTCCCCCACCCCCTCCTCCTCCCCCTCCTCTCCCCCTCCCCCGAGCATGGCGGCACCCTTCCCCAAAACCCCTCCCCCTCCTCCCCCCCGATCATTGGTGGCATCCATCCCCCACCCCCTCCTCCCCCCACTGCCCCACGAACATGGTGGCACCCTTCTCCAAAACCCCTCCCCCTTCCCCCTCCTCCCCCCCGAGCATGGCGGCACCCTTCCCCAAAACCCCTCCCCCTCCTCCCCCCCGATCATTGGCGGCATCCTTCCCCCACCCCCTCCTCCTTCCCCCCTCCTCTCCCCCTCCCCGAGCATGGCGGCACCCTTCCCCAAAACCCCTCCCCCCGCCAGCAACGGCCGTGGACGCCACAACATGCTGCCTCTGAGAACGCCGGCCGCTCACCATCTCACTCCGCACCGTCAGCCCGCACGACTGGCTGACAAATTTATTTAGCAGGGGTGAACGGCGACGGCGTGACATAATTTTTAAAAATAGCATCTACATAAACAGGCCACATATGGTGCATGCACAGCAGCTTGAGCAGGTGCAGCTCTTTGCATAAAATAGGTGGATGTAATATTCTCCCCAAATCTTGCATTGGTGAAAAAGTAGTGTACCACCAGGTTGTCCAGAACTAACATTCTGTGCATCCAAAGGGAAGTAGGAGAGCTTCAGACAGTCACACCAGCAATAATCTTATGTTACAGCTATACAAAACATTAAGTCAGATTGAGCTTTTCTTATTGAAAATAACAGTACCTTCACTTTTGACTTCCTCACCGACTAAAGCATTGTTTAGGAATTATGTCAGCACCTTTACATTTCAGAAACTTATTTTTAAAAATTATGTCAACAAATCTCTCGCAGCAGCAAAGACATATAGCTCTACGTGTTGCTATATCAATGCAAGGGTAAACAGGTTGGGTAGGTTGGTCATGCTAAATTGCCCCTTTGTGTCCAAATGTTAAATGGGTTTACTGCGTTCCAGGTATAAGGTGCGAGCCTGACCCTAGGTAGGGCAAAGGATTGATGCAAAACTCAATGGGACCAAAGGCCTCCTTCTGCACTGTAGGTATTCTATGATTTGGGTGGGATTTGAGTTTGTTGCCATTCATAGAGTCCATATCAGTAGGGCTGATTATAACTTCCATCTAATACACAGACTTTATCCATGTCTATGTGAAATAGGGTTCCAGGATGTCTGGATTCCTCATATTTTAACCTTCTGATGTTTGACCTACTTCAGCAATTTTGAATACAGTCCCATTGATCTTCATTGTTTGCAATTCAATGACTAGCACAGATAGGCCCCATATGCCATTATCCTAATGCAGCAAAAAGCTTAAGTAAGGGTGCACAGACCTCAGCTGTGACATTCTGTCTTTATGTGCTCACATTATGGGCGTCATTCTCCGACCCCCCCGCCGGGTCGGAGAATGGCCGTTGGCCGCCGTGAATCCCGCCCCCGCCCCCGCCGAAGTCTCCGGTACCGGAGATTGGGCGGGGGCGGGAATCGGGCCACGCCGGTTGGCGGGACCCCCCGCTGGATTCTCCGGCCCGGATGGGCCGAAGTCCCGCCCAGAAATTGCCTGTCCCGCCGGCGTAAATCAAACCTGGTATTTACCGGCGGGACCAGGCGGCGTGGGCGGGCTCCGGGGTCCTGGGGGGGGGCACGGGGTGATCTGACCCCGGGGGGTACCCCCACGGTGGCCTGGCCCGCGATCGGGGCCCACCGATCCGCGGGCGGGCCTGTGCCGTGGGGGCACTCTTTCCTTTCCGCCTCCGCTACGGCCTCCACCATGGCGGAGGCGGAAGAGACTCTCCCCACTGCGCATGCGCCGGGAAACTGACAGCGGCCGCTGACACTCCCGCGCATGCGCCGGGAAACTGACAGCGGCCGCTGACGCTCCAGCACATGCGCCGCATTTCCGCGCCAGCTGGCGGGGCAACAAACGCCATTTCCACCAGCTGGCGGGGCGGAAATCCCTCCGGCGTCGGCCTAGCCCCTCAATGTTGGGGCTAGGCCGCCAAAGATGCGGAGCATTCCGCACCTTTGGGCTGGCGCGATGCCCGTCTTATTGGCGCCGTCTTTGGCGCCAGTCGGCGGACATCCCGCCGTTTGGGGAGAATTTCGCCCTGGGGCAGGATTCTCCCGGCCCGGAGAATCCCCGCAACCGGGCCACGCCGCCCCGACACCGGCACATGATTTTGGGCAGAGCGGAGAATCGGCGCCATTGGTGCCGGTCGCGGGCCGCTATATGCGGCTTGTCCGCGACTCTCCGGCCCACATGGGCCAAGCGGCCGCTCTAAAAAGACAGAGTCCCGCCGGCGCCGGCCACACCTGGTCGCAGCCGGCGGGAACTCTGCGCTCAGGGTCGGGAGGGGCGGCCTGTGGGGGGGGCTCCGACCCCGGGGGGGCCTCCGATGGGGCCTGGCCCCGCGATCGGGCCTGCCTCTCGCTCCCCGGGCCTATTTTCTTCCACGCCGGCCCCTGAACTCCCGCGCCATGTTGCGTCGGGGCCACCGCACATGCGCGGGTTGGTGCCGGTGCCACTGCGAATGCGCGTATTTCGCGCCGTGATGGGACTCTGGAGCGGGCGTGAACCTGGCCCCTGTAGGGGCCAGAATCGGTACTCCCAGCAGCCCGGTCATGCCGTTGTGAAACGCGACGGCGTTTCCGATGGCGTGGACACTCTGCCGCCGATTGGGAGAATCCCGCCCAAGGTATTTGTACTGTCAAGGAACTGTGCTTCATTAATCAACAAATTAAACATTTTAGTACTCTGCTATGCCACACAGAGTTAGAACATAGATAGATAGAACATAGAACAGTACAGCACAGTACAGACCCTTCAGCCAGCGATGTTGTGCCGACTATTTATCCTAATCTAAGATCAACCTAACCTACACCCCTTCAATTTACTGCTGTGCATGTGCCTGTCTATGAGTCGCTTAAATGTTCCTAATGACTCTGACGCCACCACCTCTGCTGGCAGTGCATTCCACACACCAACCACTCTCTGTGTAAAGAACCTACCTCTGACATCTCCCCTATACCTTCCTCCAATCACCTTAAAATTATGTCCCCTCGTGACAGCCATTTCCACCCTGGGGAAAAGTCTCTGGCTATCCACTCTATCCATGCCTCTCATCACCTTGTACACCTCTATCAAGTCACCTCTCTGCCTTCTTCGCTCCAGTGAGAAAACCCCTAGCTCCCTCAACCTTTCTTCATAAGACATGCCCTCCAGTCCAGGCAGCATCCTGGTAAATCTCCTCTGTACCCTCTCCAAAGCATCCACATCCTTCCTATAATGAGGCGACCAGAACTGGACACAATATTCCAAGTGTGGTCTAACTAGAGTTTTATAAAGCTGCAGCAAAACCTCACGGCTCTTAAACTCAACCCCTCTGTTAATGAAAGCCAACACACCATATGTCTTCTTAACAACCCTATCAACCTGGATGGCAACTTTGAGGGATCTATGTACGTGGACCCCGAGATCCCTCTGTTCCTCCACACTTCCAAGAATCCTGCCTTTAACTCTGTATTCAGCATTCAAATTTGACCTTCCAATATGAATCACTTCACATTTATCAAGGTTGAACTCCATCTGCCACTTCTCAGCCCAGCTCTGCATCCTGTCAATGTCCTGCTGTAACCTGCAACAACCCTCAACACTATCTACAACTCCCCCAACCATCGTGTCATCGGCAAACTTACTAACCCACCTTTCCTCATCCAAGTCATTTATAAAAACGACAAAGAGCAGAGGTCCCAGAACAGATTCTTGCGGGACACCACTGGTCACCGACCTCCAGGCCGAATACTTTCCATCCACTACCACTCGCTGTCTTCTTTCAGCCAGCCAATTCTGTATCCAGACAGCCTGTATCCCATGCCCGCTAACTTTCTGAATGAGCCTACCATGGGGAACCCATACCATGGGGAACCTGATCAAATGCCTTACTTAAATCCATATACACCACATCCACTGCCCGACCTTCATCAATGTGTCTCGTCACATCCTCAAAGAATTCAATGAGGCTTGTGAGGCATGACCTGTCCCTCACAAAACCATGCTGACTATCTTTAATCAAACTATGTTTTTCTGAATAATCATACATCCTATCTCTCAGAATCCTTTCCAATATTTTGCTCACCACAGACGTAAGACTGATGGGTCTGTAATTCCCAATAATTGCCCTATTCCCTTTCTTGAGTAGGGGAACAAAGTTCAGCTCCCTCCAATCATCCGGTACTACTCCAGTGGAGAGTGAGGAAGCAAAGATCATCACCAATGGCGCAGCAATCTCCTCCCTCGCTTCCCGTAGTAACCTTGGATATATCCCGTCAGGACCAGGGGACTTATCTATCCTGATGCTTTTCAAAATTTCCAGCACTTCCTCCTTCTTAATAGCAACCTGGTTCACACTGTTCTCATGGGCAACAAGGTCCCTCTCTCTAGTGAATACTTAAGCAAAGTATTCATTTAGGGCCTCTCGCATCTCTTCAGACTCGGCACAAGTTCCCTCCACTATCCCTGATTGACCCTACACTCACTCTGATTATCCTCTTATTTCTCACATAAGTGTAGAACGCCTTGGGGTTTTCCCTAATCCTTCTCGCCAGGGCTTTTTCATGCTCCCTTCTATCTCTCCTCAGTCCATTTTTGAGTTCCTTCCTGGCTACCTTGTAACCCTCTCGAGCAGAGTCCGATCCTTGCTTCCTCAACCTTACGTAAGCTTCCTTCTTCCTCTTGACTAGAAGCTCCATTTCTCTTGTCATCCAAGGCTCCTTCACCTTACCATTCCTTCCTCGTTTCAGTGGGACAAAACTATTCAGCACTCGCAGCAAATGCTCCTTAAACAATCCCCAGATTACTGTTGTGCATTTCCCCAAAAATAATTGTTCCCACTTTATGCTCCTCAGCTCCTGTCTAATAGCAGTATAATTTCCCCTCCCCCAATTAAATACCTTCCCATACTGTGTGTTCCAATCCCTCTCCATGACTATGGTAAAGGTCAAGGAGTTGTGGTCACTGTCACCGAAATGCTCCCCCACCGAGACATCTGACACCTGGTCTGGTTCGTTGCCGAGCAACAAGTCCAATATGGCCTCCCCCCCTAGTCAGCCTATCTATATATTGTGTTGGGAATCCTTCCTGTACACACCTGACAAAATGTGCTCCATCCACCATTTGCACTAAGGAAGTTCCAGTCAATATTAGGGAAGTTGAAGTCACCCATGACAACAACTCTATTACTTCTGCACTTTTCCAAGATCTTCCACCCAATCTGTTCCTCGATCTCTCTGCTGCTATGGGGGTCTATAGAAAACTCCCAATAAAGTGACTGCTCCTTTCTTGTTTCTGACTTCCACCCATACTGACTCAGTAGACAAACCCTCCTCAACTACCTCCTTTTCTGCAGCTGTGGTGCACTCCCTAATTAACAGTGCCACTCCCCCTCCTCGTTTACCTCCCTTCCTATTCTTCTGAAAACATCTACACCCCGGAACATCTAACAACCATTCCTGCCCCTGTGAAATCCATGTCTCCGTAATGGCCACAACATCGTAGTTCCAAGTACTGATCCATGCTCTAAGTTCATCTCCCTTATTCTTGACACTCCTTACATTGAAACAGACACACTTTAACCCATTCCACTGAGTGCAACTTTGCCCTATCAACTGTCTATCCTTCCTCACAAACTTGCTGCATACTATTTCTGCCTGTTCAACAGCTATCCTTTCCTCTGATCCATAGTTCTGGCTCCCATCCCCCTGCCAAACTAGTTTAAACCCTCCCGAAGAGTTCTAGCAAACCTCCCACCCAGGATATTGGTGCCCCTCCAGTTTAGGTGCAATCCATCCTTCATGTACAGGTCCCACCTTCCCCAGAAGATAGCCCAATGATCCACATATCTGAAGCCTTCCCTCCTGCACCAGCCCTGTAGCCACGTGTTCAGCTGCACTCGCTCTCTATTCCTTGCCTCACTTGCATGTGGCACCAGTAGCAATCCTGAGATCACTACTCTACTTGTCCTGCTCTTTAGCTTCCAACCTAACTCCCTAAAATCACTTTTTAGATCCTCATCCCTTTTCTTAGCTATGTCGTTGGTGCCTATGTGCACCACAACTTCTGGCTGCTCCCCCTCCCCCTTAAGAATCCTGTAGACTCGATCCGAGACATCCCTGGCCCTGGCACCCGGGAGGCAACAATCGCGACCACAGAATCTATCCATTTCCCTAACCATTGAGTCTCCTATCACTATTGCTTTTCTATTCTCCCACCTTCCCTTCTGAGCCACAGAGCCAGACTCAGTGCCAGAGACCTGGCCGCTAGGGCCTTCCCCCGATAGGTCATTCCCCCCAACAGCATCCAAAACGGTATACTTGTTTTGAAGGGGAATGGCCACGAGGGATCCCTGCACTGTCTGTTCGTTCGTTTTCCTTCCCCTGACTGTAACCCAGCTACTCTTGTCCTGTACCTTGGGTGTGGCTACCTCCCTGTAACTCTTCTCTATTACCCCCTCTGCCTCCCAGATGATCCGAAGTTCATCCAGCTCCAGCTCCAGTTCCCTAACACGGTCTCTGAGGAGCTGGAGTTGGGTGCACTTCCCGCAGGTATAGTCAGCGGGAACGCCGGTGGTATCCCTCACCACCCACATCCTACAGGAGCATGCAACTGCCCTAGCCTCCATCCCCTCTTACCTTATAGAATGTAGCTGCCCTGTGGACCAACTGGAACTCCGCCCTCCGACTCTGCTCCCAGTCAGCTGCACTCTCTGTAAACTCCTGGCTCCCTTCTCGCTCTTTGAGGAAATGTAGCAAATAAAATGAAAGGAGCACCTTACTCCCTCCTCACCTAACTCACTCAGTCACCAAACTCTCACTTTCGCAATCAAATGCACCCAAATTCAGCACTAAGTGCAAACTTATAATTGTTTGTTTTGGAGATCAGTGCTACAGATTTTCCATAGTATCACTGGTACATTTTACTTTCCATCATTTTCTTCCATTACTGCTTGCCATTTTATGTGAATCTTGTATCAGAAACTTGCTTAACTGAGACCCAGTTAGCAGGTATTGTATTTAAAGTGTGCTTAATTGTGACAGGTGGAGACATGGGCTTTTGAAAATCCGCAAGTGCCACTCCAGCAGTGTAACACTGGTGGAGCAGAAGTTCTGCCTGTTGGCCAGTCCCCCCCAACACACACTTTAAACTCCTGGAGTCAGGGATATTATAATAAAGTAATGGGCACCTGTACAATTTGCAGTATAAGTGGGAGTATCTTGCAGAGTATAGGTAGAACACCTGGCAGTACTGGTTGAAAATTCTCAAATTGGTCCTTATCTCAAAATATTTGTTTATCATAAAAGAAAAAAACTGGATGCTGAAAATCTGAAATAAAAACCGAAAATGCTGGAGATACTTAGCAAGTCAGGTAGCATCTGGGGAGAGAAACACAGTTAACATTTCAGATTGAGATGACCTTTCACCAGAGCTGTTCTGACCTACTTCCTGGCTGGCTGAGTACTTCCAGCATTTGTTGGTTTCTTTATGGTAGCCAATCACTGTCTGATCATATGTCCCAATTTGAGTTTAGCCATTCATTATCTTTTTGGCCCTGCGACCACCACAAAGTGGTTCTGAAAAATTATGTACAGATGCTTCACAGCGACACTGTGGCACAGTGGTTAGCAATGTTGCCACACAGCTCCAGGGTCCCAGGTTCAATTCCGGCCTTGGTGACTGCCTGTGTGGAGTTTTCACTTTCTTCCCGTGTCTGCGTGGGTTTCCCCCGGGTGCTCTGGTTTCCTCCCACTGTCCGAAGATGGGCAGGTTAGGTGGATTGGCCATGCTAAATTGCCCCTTAGTGTCTAAACGGTTAGGTGATGTTACTGGGTTACGGGGATAGAGTGGAGGCATGGGCTTAAGTCAGGTTGTCTTTCCAAGGGCCGGTGTAGACTTGATGGATCGAATGGTCTTCTTCTGCACTGTAAATTCTATGATTCCATTTGGTGCAACTGATATTAATTCTAGTAAAAGGCGTATCCAGTCTCATCTCTTTAAGTAGCATAAGGACTGAGGTCAGCACTATAAGCATCCATCCCCAACTATAGCAAAACGACTGGCATGTGGCAAATGGGGCAGAGATGCCATCCTGCCCAACACCCATATCTGCACATTCACTCACATCACATTAGTACAAACTTCCAGGTTTCTCTTTTAAGTAAACCCATTTTTTTAATAATCAAAAAGCATTTTTGTGTGAATGTATTAAATGCCTTTGTTTTTCCTTCCTGAACCGTTTTTAGTCCATCGGCAACTATTGTCTCTCAACTGTACAAATGCAGAATAAATAGCAATTTACAGAAACCTGATACAATTGCCATAATTTTGCACCCGCATTCGCCCTGAATGCAAACGGTAGCGTGGACACAAAATATCACGAGAATCTCGCCAGCACCACGTGAACGAGATTTACAATTGTTTTCTAAAAACAGGAACTAGGCGAAGGGAACCTGCCGGGGGTACACAACTAAGTAAAGCCACCCCGGGGGAAAGGACATACCTAGACAGTACCTTGGGATTTCCCCCTGGCGCCATTCTCTGGCCCTTCCCTTTGGCACTTCTCCCTGGCACTGGCCACTGGTACTACTGCTGTGCCGAGGGGAGGCCCCTCTGGGAAGCTCACGTTAATGGTTAACCCTTGTGCCTGTGGGGGAAGGGCCCTGTGCATGGGGGGGGGGGGATGATCCCTGTGTCCGGGACGGTCTCTGTGTGCATGTGGGCGATTCCTGTATGGGGGGTTCAACGTGGCGGCACGGGCCACACCGCAGACTTATTTCTGCACAGAGTGCTGGATTAACTGGAGAGAAACGTCCAGCTGTGCAGCTTGTGAGCTGCACACTGGTATTCTCGTCTCAGCCAGCACTCAGTGCAGAGAATGAAAAATTCCACTCAGTATCTTGAAACATTGTAAAGCTGATCTTACAAAGAAAAAAAAATTAAAACCACACTGGGATGGTTAAGGACAATAGTCTATGACAGCTACTTAGTACTCCATGTTTCCCTAAAAAAACATTCTGCAGTGAATTGCACTAAATTTTTATCCAAAATATGTACTCATGTCACCAACCCATGGGACCAGCTGAACAAGGTATTGTTCAAAATATGACCTAATTGTCTTTTCTTTTACCATCCCTAGTAATGACATGCTTAGATCTGAAACAGAAGAGGATCTAACGATTGCACTGCATGACAGCCTTTGCTATAATGATACATTCCCTTGTGCCTTCATAGCAGTACCCATTAAGTCAGAAATGAATTCTGCTGCTTAGATTCAATACACTAGACAGCAATGGTCTACATTTATTTATAGACATCCCACTGGCATGCTGAGGACATATAGCATACCTTTTTTAAATGAATACTTTGTACCTTTATATTTCTTATTGTAGTTTTAAACAATTAAGGATAAGTCAAAAATTCTGGCATTATCACTGCTGCTTTCCTAAATAAAGCACAAATTATTTCATGACCATTTAGAAATACTAAAGGTATTCCAGATTTACTGTTGAGAATGCACCAGCATTGTACTTACAGCTAATTTCTCAGGGTGGCCAGAACATTCATGACAATATTAGTTGTACATTTATAATTTACTATTTGCTTAATGATAGCACTCTGAGAATACCAATTTCGAAGCAGGGCATATTCTTTAAGCTGATATTTCAACATTTTCAATTGCACAAAAATATTGCTGCAGTATCCTATTACAAAGGGATATAATTTAAGCCCAATGCATTATTAACACTCACCTTGAAGAGCTCCAATACCTGGGTAAGTTACCAAGGTACTGTAATCAATACCAAGGGAATCAATACCATAGATCAGTGTGACAGCAGCCCTCAAACTGGTATATGCTGCACTGAGCACCTTTCTACTCAACTGCTCCAAAAGTGTAAAATGTACCATGTATGCTAACCATCAGTGGAGTACTTGAGAAATTAACACAACATGCAGTATGTGTCAGATAATTTCTAGAAATGAGCTCTGCATAAACATATCAATAGAACTGTGGCTGAGGCACTTAAAAAAAAAGAACAGAAATAATTATTTAACGCTAAATGCAGACTGTACTCACCTCTGAATTAAATCGTAGCTGGCAGACATTGCATGAAATCATTTGCTTCTTTTTTGGAGGAACCGAAACTCCAAAAGTGTGGTTAATGACTGCTTTCTGCACAGGATCCATCTGGAAAAGAAATGTTTAAAACATTTATAAGCCTTGAGGATAAATGCTGGCAGAGAAAGCCATCAGAGTTGTGCTTGTAATAAGTCCAAATACTACTGTACAAGGCAAGTTAGCTCCTCAAATTCAGCAATCATATGAAAGGCAACATATGTTCAGGTTTTTTTATTTCAGATATATCATTACATAACATAGGGAGTTAAAGAAGGCAGAGATACATTTACTGCATTTGGCAGCTCACCTGTTATAGGATAAAAGGAGATGTTAAATGCATTCAAAGTAGAATTAAATATTGATCTATTTGACTGTGCAAATAAGTACTATGACAGATCAAACATTATCTACAGTAGTTGCTCACTAGTGTAGCCTGAAATGTCAAAGCTTTGTTCACAGTAGCAACTTTGGTTATACTGTATTATAAAACTGTTCATGCAGTGTCTTTGGGGCAAGGTTATTCAAGAAAAATCTGTGCAGAGAAGCGTGGAAAATCCACTCTTGCCACCACCGATGATCAACACTGTCACATGAGAATGCTTGTTTTTCTCCTTTACACTCAGAAGTTAATTATTGAACACATTCAGCAAGCTGCATGAAGAAAAGTAAAATTGAATTGCCAAATAGGAGTAGTTTAAGTACCTGTAGTGGTCCATGAGAATAATGGAAAAACAAAGGTGTGCTGCTGAACTAAAAAGCGAACACGTACTGATTCTCCAGCGCAAACTGGGTAATAATCGAATTTAAGCTTTTACACAACAGAGTGGAGGCCATGCACACAAGTCTCAATTACAACAATGAAGAGCTGTACAAGGACAATTCATACAAACACAACAGTGTATCGGGTCTCTTGAGACTGAATGAGAAACAATTGCCATGGAGCAGGCAATGTTTCTTTATAAACGATCAAGGAATGGATAAAGTCAGACTAAAATTATATTACAAGAAGGTGCAGCATTAATATTTAATTAACCTCAACTCTGTCAAAAGCCGAAATCTAATACTGCTCACAGGAGAAAAAGAAAGAGTATATATAAGGTCAACACTGAGAAAACAAATATAATTGTTAATGCAGATTGAACAGGTCAAATTAAACTATTTTTCAATGAAGAAAATATTTGGATGAATGGATCAATTGGCTAATCCTTTAGTCAGTGCTAAATACATAAGCAGAATCCTAGCTGCAAGCAGATAGTAATAAAGTACAAGCTGTCCATTAGAAGGTTTGGGCTGGCCATAAATATATGAAACCTGAAAGGTATTACGCTCACCTGATTTGGAAAGAGCTAACCCTGATGTAATATTTAGGGACGCCCCTCATTTGATTAGCAAGGAAAGGTATCTGGATTGAGCCTATAGGTGTGAGCTCACCCAGGGGTCAGAAGAAAAGGCCTATATGACAGAATTTAAAGGGATGTGACTAATTAAAAGTAAATGGCCACACATAAGAACATATATTTTTTCAGTCATTTTGAATGCTGTAGAAACTTTGAAATACATTTCCAGTCTTTCCAAAGGCTGTATAGGGCAAATAAAATCATGTGGATGGCAAAACAAACATGGACACATGCACTGTGGGTGCTCCTGCAACACAGGGACTGCAGCGGTTCAGGATGATGGCTCACCGTCACCTTCTCCAGTGGAGTTAGGGATGGACAATAAATGCTGGTCTAGCTAGTGACACCCACATCCCATGAACGAATAAATAAAAGTGTGTGACAGTGTGGGCACTGCAGCATCCAAACCCCATGCTTGAAGTCTGGTGAAATGAATGTGCTGCTGTTACATCCCAAAGCATTTCACAGCTACTGAATTACTTATTGAAATACAGTCACTCTTGTAGAAAACTTTGGTAGTCAATTTGGACACTGCATTGAGATAAATGAACAGTTAACCTGACCCTGTTGGTTGAAGGATGTACGTTGGCCAAGGCACAATCATTTATTCTCTCCTTTGAAAGAGTGCCCTATGATCTTTTGTGTCCAACCGAACATGCAAATGGGACTTCTCATTTAAAATGCAGCATTTCCAATAATGCAACACAACCACAATACTTCAGTGCACTGAAGTATTGGCCCAGATTATATCCTCATATTTATAATGGGCCTCAAACCCATAAGCTCTTGGCTCAGTGGAAAATAGATTTCTTTCAAATCATTTCAAGTCATTCTAACCGCATGATGCATGGTCACTTACTATCACATGAGATAGGCTGAGCCTGCAGACCTCCTACAAGCTAAGGGCGAATATTGGTCTTGCTCTTTGATGCACTATTAATTACGACGAGATGAGAGTAGAGAGTAATCGAGGCTTTATTAAGCAGAGATGCGTTGCCTCCTGCAGCTGCTGCCGAAATGGCTGCAGCTCGGTGAGCACACACATTTATACTCTGCCTACTGGGCGGAGCCAGCAGGCAGGGATCTACCCACGTACCTGTAGTACAGGAGCCTTACCGTATTACTTCTCATATACGTAATATATACAAACAGTGGTGACTACCACATTCACCCCCTGTTAAAAAAGAGTCCAGCTGGGGTGGTGGAAAACTATTTACATGTATGTGAGCATTTTTGAAGTGTACAGTTTTAGGAAAGTTTACAAATTTAGCCGGTCGGGGGCCTTGATCCTCCATTGTGAGCGCCGCAGTCCCAGTGGTGATGCAAGCGCCGGTTTGGTCGCTAGTGATTCCGGGAGCGCGTAGTCCTCATCTTCATCCCCGGGCGGGACCAAGGGGAGGACGGATCGTCTTGGAGCGGGGGCTGTGGTGAGGTGCGCTGGAGGGAGGATGGGTGGCGCTGGGGCAATTGGGGGGGGGGAACCATCTGGTGCCAGGTCCCTGAGGGAGACTGTGTCTTGGCGGCCGTCAGAGTATGCCACATAGGCGAACTGCGGGTTTGCATGGAGTAGCTGCACCCTCTCGACCAACGGGTCCGCCTTGTGGAGCCGCACGTGCTTGCGGAGGAGAACGGGTCCTGGAGCTGCCAGCCACATTGGGAGCGAAATCCCAGAGGTGGACTTCCTAGGGAAGGCAAGGAGGCATTTATGGGGGGTTGCATTAGTCGCAGTGCAAAGTAGCGATCGGATGGAGTGGAACACTTCGGGGAGGACCTCCTGCCAGCGGGAGACTGGGAGATATTTAGACTGTAGGGCCAGCTGAACGGCCTTCCAGTCCGTCCCGTTCTCCCTCTCTACCTGCCCATTTCCCCGGGGGTTGTAGCTGGTCGTCCTGCTCGAGGCAATGCCCTTGCTGAGCAGGAATTGACGCAGCTCATCACTCATAAAGGACGCTGTGGACGTAAGCGGGGAAACCGATCAGAGTGAGGATGCTATTGAGGGCTTTGATGACCGCGGCAGACGCCATATCGGGGCATGGGATGGCGAAGGGGAATCTGCAGTATTCATCAACCACGTTAAGGAAGTACGTGTTTCGGTCAGAGGAGGGGAGGGGCCCTTTGAAATCCATGCTGAGGCGTTCAAAGGGACGGTAGGCCTTCACCAGGTTGCGCTCGGTCTGGCCGGTAGAAGTGCAGTTTGCGCAGACCTGACAATCTTTGTGACCGCCCTGACATCCGCAATGGAGTAGGGCAGGTTGCGGGCCTTTATGAAGTGAAAGAACCGGGTGACCCCTGGGTGACAGAGACCATTGTGTAGGGCCCGGAGTCGGTCCACTTATGCGTTGGCACATGTACCTCGGGATAGGGCATCGGGCGGCTCGTTGAGCTTACCGGGGCGATACAAAATCTCGTAATTGTAGGTGGAGAGCTCGATCCTCCACCTCAAGATTTTATAATTTTTGATCTTGTCCCACTGTGTGTTATTGAACATGAAGGCAACCGACCGTTGGTCAGTGAGGAGGATGAATCTCCTGCCAGCCAGGATATGCCTCCAATGCCGCACAGCTTCTGCGATGGCTTGGGCCTCCTTTACGACGGAGGAGTGCCGCATTTCGGAGGCGTGGAGGGTGCGGGAAAAGAATGCCATGGGTCTGCCTGCCTGGTTGAGGGTGGCGGCCAGAGCGACGTCTGATGCATCGCTCTTGACTTGAAAGGGGAGGGTCTCGTCGACCGCGTGTATCGCGGCCTTGGCGATGTCGGCCTTAATACGGTTGAAGGCCTGGTGAGCCTCAGCCGTCAGGGAGAAAACTGTGGAGTGAATGAGTGGGCGGGCCTTGTCTGCACAGTTAGGGACCCACTGGGCGGTAGTATGAGAAGAACCCCAGGCATCGTTTAGGGCCTTGGGGCACTGGGGGTGGGGGAGTTCCATGAGGGGGCGCATGCGGTCGGGGTCGGGCCCTAGAACTCCATTTTGCACCACATAGCCAAGGATGGCTAAGCGGTTGGTGCGGAACACACACTTCTCCTTGTTACACGTAATGTTCAGGAGTTTGGCGGTGTGGAGAAATTTGAAAAGGTTAGCGTCGTGATCCTGCTGGTCATGGCCGCAGATGGTGACATTATCTAGGTGCGGGAAGGTGGCCCGCAGCCTGTCAACCAATCGGTCCATCTCACATTGGAAGACTGAGACCCCATTAGTGACGCCGAAGGGAACCCTAAGGCAGTGGTAAAGGCTGGCGTCTGCTTCGAACGCAATGTATTGGCGGTCCGCCTTGCGGATGGGGAGCTGGTGGTAGGCAGATTTCAGGTCCACTGTAGAGAAGACCTGATACTGTGCAATCTGATTGACCATATCAGATATGCATGGGAGGGGATATGTGTCAAGCTGTGTGTACCGATTGATGGTCTGACTGTCGTCAATGACCATCCTGTGTTTATCCCCAGTCTTTACAACTACCACTTGGGCTCTCCAGGGGCTGCTGCTGGCCTTGATTATGCCTTACCGCAGTAGCCGCTGGATCTCTGACCTGATGAAGGTCCTGTCCTGGGCACTGTACCATCTGCTCCTGGTTACGACGGGTTTGCAATCCGGGGTGAGGTTTGCAAACAGGGGAGGTGGGTCGACCTTAAGGGTCGTGAGGCCGCATACAGTAAGGGGTGGTAGGGGTTTCAGAGTTAGACTTTGGAGGTTGCACTGGAAGTCCAGGCCGAGTAGCAAGGCAGCGCAGAGGTTGGGGAGGACGTAGAGCCGGAAGTTGCTGAACTCTACGCCCTGGACGGTGAGTGTGACGGCGCAGTACCCCCGGATCTCCACGGAGGGGATCCGGAGGCCAGGGAGATTCGTTGGGTAATGGGGTGTACCACGAGGGAGCAGCGCCTTACCGTATCGGGGTGGATGAAGCTCTCCGTGCTCCCGGAGTTGAGAGGCAAGGTGTCCTGTGGCCATCAACTTTCACCGTCGTTGTCGCGGTTGCGAGATTGTGTGACTGGGACTGGTCGAGCGTGATGGAGGCGAGCTGCGGCTGGTGTTGGTGGGCCCCGGGCTGGTCAACGGCGGTTGCGGGTGATTAGGAGCCCGATGAGGTGCCCGGCGAGCAGGGGTCCTGAGGCGCCGTCCAAATTGGCGCCGAAGATGGCGGCGTTAAAGACGGCGGCGCCCACGGGCCGCACGAGGTCTGATACGAGGAAGATGGCGGCGCCCACGGGCCGCACGTGGGTTGCGGGGATGAAAATGGCATCACCCACGGGTCGCACATGGGGGGTGCAGGAACAATGGGTCTGGTTACAGCGGCGATCGACCGGGCCTGGCACGGCGCTGTGCAATGTCCCTTCTTCCCGCAGGCCTTGCAGAGTGCGCTCCACGCCGGGCAGCGATGCCGGGGGTGCTTTGTCTGCCTGCAGAAATAGCAGTTGGGCTCCCCGGGGTTGGCTGGCTGTCGCGCAGCGCAGGCTTGGGGTTGGCTGGGGGCGGTCGCTGGTGGGGTCCACGATGTCCAGGAGGAGGGCGCCCTGCGGTCGGGGGTGTACGCTTGTACATTCCGGGAGGCGACCGTTGGTGAGGTTGTGAGTTTCTGGGTCACCGCGAGGTCGAGTGTACCCCCTTCTAAGAGGCGCTGGCGGATGTACGCCGATCCAATGCCCGTAACGAAAGCGTCCCTGATTAGGGGTTTGGTATGTTCAACGGCCGAAACTGCCTGGCAATCGCAGTTCCTCGCTAGGGCGTGCAGGGCACGCCAGAAATCTTCCAATGACTCAAAGGGGAGTTGTTGCCGCGTGGACAGGAGGTGCCTGGCGTAGAGTTTGTTGATCGGCCGGGTATAGTTCTTTTTCAGAAGCGCCATGGCCTCAGTGCAATTGGGCACGTCCCGGATAAGTGGAAAAATATTGGAGCGCAACCGTGTACACAGGATCTGGAGTTTCTGTGCTTCTGAGGGTTGTTCTGTCGCTGATCCGATGTAGGCTTCAAAGCAAGCTAGCCAGTGGTCGAAGGCTGACGTGGCGTTGTCTGCTTGAGGGTGTAGCTGCAGGCGATCTGGCTCGATGCGTAGGTCCATCGCTGTAAAATCTCTGCTTAATAAATTGATGCACTATTAATTACGACGAGACGAGAGTAGAGAGTAATCGAGGCTTTATTAAGCAGCGATGTGTTGCCTCCTGCAGCTGCTGCCGAAATGGCTACAGCTCGGTGAGCACACACATTTATACTCTGCCTACTGGGCGGAGCCAGCAGGCAGGGATCTACCCCCGTACCTGTAGTATAGGAGCCTTACCGTATTACTTCTCATATACGCACTATATACAAACAGTGGTGACTCCCACACTCTTATTTCTTATTCCTTTTTTACTCACTCGTGCAAACAAACATATACATGGCCACAATACCATAATGCATAAAAGCTCGGTTTGAAGGTGTGACGTGGCATCACATTCTAACATTTGGAATAGACCTGAAAGATTAGTTTGTCATAACCAATAGTGGTGCCGAACAGACATACACCTTGCAACTCTCATCATTGTTTGAAAGCACTGGCACAAATTTGTACGTTACCGAAATATTGCAGCGAACTGGAGATGACAGTACCACAATGCGCAAGTGAAGAAAGTAAGGCAGGAGACATGATAGTATCTGATGCCCATAGGGCTACATATTTGTCAGGATCCTTTCTACTTTGGGATATGTAGCATATGGTGAATCATACATCGGGGATTCACAGAGAGGAGGCTATGCCAGAGTGAGCTGTAGACCAAGTATGTGGTTGGGAATTTGGTTCAAGTGGTAGGTTTTACTCAAAATTAAATTTAGGTTAATAGTCAGGCTCTGACGTAGAACTTCAAACCTTTAAGTTAGGTGTGGTAAACCACTGTGTTCTTATATTAAGGGTTGTACGGTAGAACCTGCCCTACAGGTTCACCTGGGCCCCTGCATGCTAGCTCCACCCAGGATCCGGGTTATAAATATGCGTGGCCTTCAGCTCGCAGCCATTTCATCAGCTGCTGTAGGAGGCCACACATCAGAAACTAATAAAGCCTCAGTTTGAATTCAACTTCGTCTCCAGCCAAATTGATCGTGCCTCAATTTATTAGTATCCGATTCAGAAGATGGACCTCCGGATTAAACCAGATCGACTGCAGCTGGATCCACACGCAAGCGACACCGGAAAGGACTTCCAGCACTGGCTAGCTTGTTTTGAAGTGTATATCAACGCGGCGCCGACCCCTGTTCTAGAGGCTCAGAAGATTCAAATCTTGTACTCCAGACTCAGCTCTAAAATCTTCCCGCTGATCCAGGATGCACCCAATTACGCTGATGCTATGACTCGACTCAAAGAAAATTATGAGCAGAAGACAAACACGCTCTTCGCCAGACACGCGCTCGCAACGCGTACTCAACTACCTGGTGAGTCAATCGAGGACTTCTGGAGTGCCCTGATCCCACTAGTTGGGGACTGTGACTGCCAGGATATTACAGCTAAGAAGCACTCAGATGTCCTTATGAGGGACGCTTTTGTAACTGGGATTGGATTGGGTCCGATGTTATCAGGCAGCGGCTCCTAGAAGACCTCGCAGAGACTAAAACACTAGCGCTTTCCATGATGGTCGCCCTGCGCAATGTACAGTCCTACGCCCCCAACCGTGTGGCCCACTCCTCCTACACTTCATGGGCCCCACGGCAGCCGCCCCAGCGGGGGCGCTACCCACCCAGTACGCCTGCGCAACGCGCCAGCCAGTGATCTCCTGGGGGCCCTGATGCTATTTTTGCGGCCCACAAAGACACCCCCGCCAATGCTGCCTGGCCCGCGCTGCCCTTCGCAAGGCCTGCGGGAAGAAGGGCCACTACGCAGCGGTGTGCCAGGCCCGCTCAGCAGCAGCGGTCGCCCCCACCCCGCCCGGTCACGGATAATGGGCGCCGCTATCCTCCCCTCCTCCCCAGGCCATGTGCGAGCAATGGACGCCGCCATCTTCTCCCCCGCACAACACGTGTGTTTCATGGGCACCGCCATCTTGCTCCACCCCCGCATGAACGTCTTTTTGCCTTCCCCAGGATGTCCACATCCCAACTTGGCTCACAGCTCCGGGAACCGTGCTTCTCCGTAAACATGTGCGGCTCCACAAGGCGGATCCGTTGGTGGAAAGGGTGCACCTGCTCCACGCAAACCAGCAGTACGCCTACGGGGCGATCCCCAACGGCCGCCAGGATACCGTCTCCCTCAGAGACCTGGCACCAGCAGGTTCCACCCCCGCACCACCTCCGTCGCCCACGTCGCCACCCCCCCTCCCCCACGGCCCCCATCACCCCCCCCCCCCCCAGGACTGTCCATCCTCCCCCTGCCCACCCCCGTTGATGAAGAGGATTTTGGCACGCTCCCGGAGTCAACTTCGACCACGACAGCACCAACATCGCCGGCTCCACTTCGTCAATCCCAGAGGACGATCAAGGCACTGACCCGCCCACCGGATGACCAGAGACATTTTTTTTACCGTTCTGTAAATATTAAAGATTGCGAATTGTATATAGTTATCCCCCCCCCCCCCGCCGGACTCAATTTTAACAGGGGGTGAATGTGCTAAACCACTGTGTTCTTATATTAAGGGTTGTACGGTAGAACCTGCACTACAGGTTCACCTGGGCCCCTTCATGCTAGCTCCGCCCAGGAGCCGGGTTATAAATATGCGTGGCCTTCAGCTCGCAGCCATTTTGTCAGTTGCTGTAGGAGGCCACACTTCAGATACTAATAAAGCCTCAGTTTGAATTCAACTTCATCTCCAGCCAAATTGATCGTGCCTCATTAGGTAAATAGCTTAGCTAACAGTGGCAGTTATCTGTCAATCAACTGAAAGTATTTACCTTCAGTAGGTGGTAATTACTGTAGGAAGAAGCTGAGCTAGCTAGTGAATTATCAGAGGCTCACTACAAGCAGACAGTTTTTCAAACAGCATGGCGTAAGAGGATGCACAGAGAGAAGACTATGCTGGAGTGAGAGGTGGACCGAGTGAATAGTTGAGAATTTGATTCATGTGGGAATGTAGGTGCAGAGAGGCAAAAAGTGCTCCTTTTCCCAACTTTTTAAGCCTTCAATATTTGTAGGAAACACAAATTACTTCCCAGAAATAGAAGGTAACTGAGAGACACGGCAAGAATTTGAAAAGCTAGCAGAAGTGAGTCTTTGGGTTCAAGTATTCCAAAGAATATCAAAATGTGATGTAACAGGAAAGAAGGTAAGAGGTTGATTGGTCGGTAAGCATTTTCTCTTTTTCCCTTATCTAAATAGGGAATTTAAGTCAGTGTAAGTATGGCTATGGCATTAATTCAAATTTAGTTAAGAAAATAATTAATTAGTTAATTATAACACGATTAGGGTGGCGCATGTGATGTGTTGCAGCTGCCAAATGTGAGATCTGGTGGACAACAGTATGAGTCATGGCAATTATGTTTGTGGCTCAAGGAACTCTAGCTCATCGTTACTAAGCTGGAGGCCACGCTTCGAACATTTTAATGCATCAGGACGGGGTTAGTCACTTGGACACTTTGTTCTAGAGGGCAGCCACAAAACTGAGGCTAGGGTCATCTCATTTGGCCTATGTTCAAGGACAGGAGGGTGTGACTATAAGTGAGGCAGATATTGGGATCAAGAAGTCGAGGAGCCTCAGTCTTTGAAAGTGTCTTCCTAGAAAGTGCTTATAAGGTGACTGCCAAGCTTTTGGAAGTCACTTCACCTGTCTTGCTCACCTCCAACTGTACTTCCTTGCTGATAGCCTTCATTCTTCCGTGGAGACATGGACAGAGAGAGCAGGAGAAAGTATTAAGGAAAGCAAGAGAGAAGTGAGAGAGAGGTTGACAGGGAGACAGGGATAAAATGTGTTGTGATGAAGGTTAATGACCTGAAACCTTAACTGTGATTCTCTCCACAGATGCTGCTTGACCTGCTGAGTATTTCCAGCATTTTGTGTTCTAATTTGACTTAGTGACCATCACTAATCTTACACTTGGCTTTTTGTTTGTTCCCAGAACTCCCATGAAAGTTTGTATTCTAAGACCTTGTTCACATGTTCCTCTCTTAAGGTCTTCCTGTCTTATGAAATAATGCTTCAATTGCCATTTGTTTAAAAATGTTGAAGAAATCCAGCTTTTGTTTTTAAATAGAAAAAATCCTTTTCACGCTGCAAAGAACAAAATTAAAAATTGCAGAAAAACACTCGATGGGTAAAAAAAAATGATGCTGTAAAACTTGAAAGAGTTTCATCGCTTTGAATTTTTACCAACTCCAGATGGGTAAGTAAAGTATTATTTGCATTTCAAATGGCATCATACCCATGTTAAATGAACAGCTTAAGTATTGAAATAAAGCTCTCCCACATTTTATGAAAGAGCATTTTAGTCAGTTCTAAAAGTGTGCATGTTATCTGAATCAGTTGAGAATCCTAAAGGGGTTTCTGCCTGATCATCTCACCCCCGTTGACATATTTCATGTATGTGGCCATGAGCCATGAAAATACACCTCATATATATTTAATAATTTCTAAAATGTATTAAAATTTGCTGTCCTGATCACTGTTTTTTTAACAGACTTAAATTAACTTTATTTTGTCTTATATTGGCATATTATCTTGCTTGTCATAGAGTATTGATTAGCTTTGTGCGATGTTCACCACTATATTGACTCTTCCTGTATGATACAGTAATGCCTGGTAACTAATTGAGTGCTGTGGCAATTCACTTCACCTTGAAGACAAGGTTAGTTCTGTCAGATTATATTCAGTTAACCCTGTCTCGAAAGTTGTAAAACCATGGTAGGCAACTACCAGATAGGGCAATTTCTAGTGGTGTGATAATTAAGTCGAAAGTGGCGTTTTCCTCAGTATTTGTGTTTACAGTGTCAGCGATTTTATTTCAGCCAGGCAAATAACAGGTTTCTCAGCAATATTATGCCATTGCACCAACTGCTTATAATACTTTACACTTTAGGTGGTAATGAACAGATTTGGATGCACCAATGCTTGCCCAGCAATGTTTTGTCAATTTGGAAATCACCCTGTGACTATCATCAGTGGAAATAAATGGCTAAATGTCCAGTTATTTGGTAACTGGCAACTGGATTATGATTCTTAAATATCTTGATTACAGCTGCCCTGGCCTATCATCTTCAGGCTGGGCCCTCAAATATATCCCTGGATACACTTTTTGAAAGCTTAGTTACTGAGTTGGGGCCAATTTAAGTCAGCAATTTAAGTTGGAGAACATTTGAATTGGGTCAGTAATTTCTCTAACATTATTCTACCACCATTATGGTGATTTATGACAAGCACTCAGGGATTTATTTTTTAAATAACTGGTTGCACCAGAGGTGGGTAAGTAAAATAAAAACAAAAACAGAATTATCATCCTCACCGCAGAAAGTTCAGGTAAATGAATAATAGATCAACTTTGTTTCATGCCAAACATTCAAAGGCATTACCGTCGCTGAATCCCCCCCAGTCAATATTCTGGGGAAGCCATGATGTGGAGAGGCCGGTGTTGGACTGGGGTGGGCACCGTAAGAAGCATTCACCTGATGAAGGAGCTGCGCTCCGAAAACTAGTGATTCCAAACAAACCTATTGGACTTTAACCTGGTGTTATAAGACTTCTTACGATCCCGGGATAAACATTGACCAGAAACTGAACTGGATTAGCCATACAATACTGTGGCTAGAAGAGAAGACCAGAGGCTAGAAATCCAGCAGTGAGTAACTCACCAAAGCCTGTCCACAATCGACAATGCATAAGTCAAGAGTGCTGTAGAATAGGCGTCACTTTCCTGGATGAGCAACAACACTCGAGAAGCTCGACACCATCCAGGACAATGCAGCCTGTTTTATTGGCATCCCTTTCACATACATTCACCCCCTCCATCCCAGCAGGGTGCACCATTGTCATGCCGGGTACAATTCAACCATCGCTTTGTGCCCAGCGCAAATCTGTGCCCGGCGTCTAAACAGCAGGAAAGGCTGAAATCAAAATCCCCGCCTAGCGCGAATCAGTTTGCCATCTTACTGGCCCACTCCCTATGGCCAGTTCTGGATCTCGCCCAAATATAGCGTGCTTATCATTGACCCCAATTTCCATTTCATTAGCGAGATTGAAGTTGAATACAAAGGCCTCCTGGGAATTAACTGGCTCTCCAGCGAGAAATCCCGCAGGCGTCTTTTAGTACTCCGTTTTAAAAACGTGAAGCTGGTGCAATGGCTGCTGAGGGGATCTGAGGAGGTAAGCAGCTATTTCCATTTCGGGGAAGCAGCTCCAGGCACTGGGGCTGTTGCCACAGTGCTTTGGGAGGGAGGGGGGGGGGGGGAGGGGGAGGGGGTGCCCCCTGGGCTTGGTTGGAGGTCTGAAGCATTCCAGGTCACCTGGGCTGGGAGTGATGGTGAAGGGTTTTTCATCAATGAAATCTTCAAGCCATCTTCAAATATTGTGGAGATCCATAACAGAGGCAACCACAGCTGCTGCCTGTTTATTGCACCAAATATTTCCAGGACAATACCTAGTTCTGAACTTCCCCCAGTCAGGAACATTCTTTCTGAATCTACCCTGTCTAATCCTGTTTGAATTTTATAAGTTTCTTTGAGATCCACTCTCACTCTTCTAAACTCCAATGAATATAATCCTAACCAACTTAGTCTCTCCTCATATGACAGTCCCGCCATCCCAGGAATCAGCCTGGTAAACCTTTGCTGCACTCCTTCCATAGCAAGAACATCCTTCCGCAGATAAAGGCACCAAAACTGCACACAATATTCCAGGCCTCACCAACGCTCTATACAATTACAGTAAAACATTCCTATTCTTGTACACAAATCCTCTCACTATGAAGGCCAACAAACCTTGCTTGACATCTTTACTGCCAGCTGTACCTGCGTACTTACTTTCGGCTACTGATGCATAAGGACACCAAGGTCTTGCTGAATATCCACCTCTCTCAATTTACACCTATTCAAATAATAGTCTGCCGCCTTATTTTTGCTGCTGAGTAGCATAAGACGAGCTAGCACACGACTTGAAAAGTGCAATAGGAGGCAGTGCTTCAGATTCCTGGGCAGTGGATCAGTTCTGGGGCAGGAAGCACCCCAGAAGAGCTGAGACCAATGCCTTTTCAGAAACAGTACTGGGGGGGGGGGGGGGGGTTTAAATTAATTAACCAGGAAGATAGGCACCAGGATGAAACAATGGAGAGGAGTGTCAAAATGTCTGGGAGGGATCAGACAACGCAGTCTAAGAAGGTTTTGGAGGTATGTGTGTGTAAATGCTTGGAGTGTAATAATTAAAGTTGGCGAGTTGGTGCTGCATAAACAAGTTGCCACATGAGACGGTGACAATAACAGAGAATTGGCTCAATGAGAGCAATGGAAACTTAATTTTCCGGGCTACAAGGAAAAGGCAGCATTGATTAGCATTGGCAAATTAGTGCAGTTTGTAACTGAATGTACACCTCGGAGTTTGATGAGTGGAAGAGTTTGGTGAGGAGGGGAAGGAGGTTTTCCTTTTGTTTTTCCTAACTTCTTCATCCAGTAGTAATTGGTTCTCACTCTACTGTAGGGAAAAAAGTTAGTTGTTGCGTATCTGGGAAGTGGCCAAGTTCTATTCTATTCCTATGGTTTAAAATAGTGCAGGAACTGGTGGTAAATTTAATAAAATATATAAAAATGGAAAATAAATAATTTAATAATACAATTAAGTAATTGATTAAAACACATTAAGGATTGGTGTGTCACGACACAGCATTTGGGAACTCCTGAATGCCAGTGTGATCAAAGGAAAATACATCTGCAGTAAGTGTATGCAGCATAAGAAGTTTCAGATCAAAGTCATTGAGCTGGAGGCACTGCAGCACATTAGGGAGGGGGAATAGTGTAGTTGGGGATTGACACTGTTCTCTGCCCCAAAGAGCAAGAGTTCAGATGGCTGTGTTGCCTGCCTGGTACTAGGGTTCGGGACATCAGCTCAGGGATGGAGAGGAACTTGCAGTGAGAGGGGGAGGCTCCAGTCATTGTGGCCTTGTAGGTTCCAAGAATGTACATAGGAGTAGGAAAGAGGTTCTGTATTGAGAGTATGAGGAGCAAGGCACTAAATAAAAAAGGCAGAACCTCTAAGGTTTTAATCACTGGATAATTACCTGAGCCATGTATAGGTTGGCATTGGGTACATAAGATTAGAAAGATGAATGAATGGTTCAGAGAATGTGTGGGAAAAGTGGATTCTGGTTTGTGGGCACTGGCAACAGTACTGGGGAAATTGGGGCTGTATCATTGGGAGGGTCCACACCTGAACTGTGCTGGGACTGCTGTTCCAGCGAGCTGCATAGCGAGGAAAGTAGAGAGGGTGTCAAAATAAATAGTGGGGGCAAGTGGGTCATCTTCGGGAAGGTGTGCTAAATCATAGAGAAGAGAAAAGGCAAGAGAGAAAGTACTTAATATGAAAATTGATAAAGACACCGTGACAGGAAGGGACAGAATACAAATCTAAGATTAAATCAGCTGATAATGCTAGAGTTACAAAAATAATAAAGGTCAAAGCTAAAAGCTCTGTACATGAATGCACGTTGCATTTGTAACAAATCAGATGAACTAATAGCGTTAATGGAAATAAACAAGTACGATCTGATAGCCATTATAGGAGGACAGAGATTAGGACCTGTGATGGGTACATGACATTTAGGAAGGACAGGCTGCTAGGAAAGGTTAGAAGGGTGGTTCTCTTAATTAAGGATCATATTAGCAGTAATGGGGGATTTGTTCCTGGAGGGGCAGTTTGCGAGTTTAGGGAAGATAGTGGAGAAATATGGGCTCGCGCAGTCGGAGGCGTTCAGGTACTTGCAAGTCTGGAAGGTTTATTCAAGTTTTTTAGTTGTGCCACCAGCGTCATTGGTGGAGAGGGTACTGTCACTGGGCAGGTTGGAAGAGGGTAAAACTTCAGATACCCATGGGAGGATGCTGGCGGAGGACAGGGCCTCATCGGAGGAGATTAAGGTGAAATAGGAGGAGGAGCTAGGGGGTGAAGTGGCAGAGGGGGTGTGGTGTGAGGTCTTCCAGAGGGTGCAAGGCCTAGGCTCATACAACTGAAAATGGTGCATCAGGCACACTTAATGAGGGTAATTATGAGTCAGGTGTTTGAGGGGGTAGAAGATAAATGTAAGCGTGTGGGAGGGGCCTAGCGAATCACATACATACATTCCAATGAGAACAAAAAATTCCAAGGGGAGCCCACATTCCTTTGTTAATTAAAAAAGTTAAAGACAGTGGGCGGGATTCTCCCCTACCCGGCGGGGCGGGGGGTCCCGGCGGGACGGAGTGGTGTGAACCACTCCGGCATCGGGCCGCCCCAAAGGTGCAGAATCCTCCGCACCTTTAGGGACTAGGCCCGCACCTTTAAGGGCTAGGACTGCCCCGGAGTGGTTAGCGCCCCACCGGCTGGCATGGAAGGCCTTTGGCACCACGCCAGCCGGGGCTGAAAGGACTCCGCCGGCAGGCGCGAGTCTGCGCATGCGCGGGAGTGTCAGCGGCTGCTGCTGACGCATCCCCGCGCATGCGCGGGGGGGGGTTCACCCACGCATCGGCCATGGTGGAGGATGATGGTCGGCGCGTAGGAAAAGAGTGCCCCCACGGCACAGGACCGCCCGCGGAATGGTGGGCCCCAATAGCAGGCCAGGCCACCGTGGGGGCACCCCCCGGGGCCAGATCACCCCGTGCCCCCCCCCCCCCAGGACCCCGGAGCCTGCCCGCGCCGCCAGGTCCCGCCAGTAAAGGACCTGGTTCAATTTACGCCGGTGGGACTGGCATAGAAGCAGCGGGACTTCGGCCCATCGTGGGCCGGAGAATTGCCGGGGGGGGACCCGCCGACCGGCGCGCCGCGATTTCCGCCCCCGCCGAATCTCCGGTGCTGGAGAATTCGGCGGCCGGCGGGGGCGGGATTCACGCCCCCTCCCCCCAGCGATTCTCTGACCCGGCGGGGGGTCGGAGAACCCCGCTCAGTATCTTAATTATTGTGCAAAGATGGGTGGAAGGTCAGAAGATTGTATAGAATATAAAAAAACCAAAGAATGAAAAATTAAAAGACTGAAAGTAAGGAAAAATTACTGTGTGGGGGGGGGAAAAGCTAGAAATATGAAAATAGATAGTAAGAGATTCCATAGATATTTAAAAAGGAAAACAGTTAATGAGTGAGCATTGATCCTACATAAAGTAAGGACATGGCAGATGAATTGGACAGATACTTTGCATCAGTCTTCACTGTAGAGGATACAAGTAAGATCCCAGAAGTCACTGTAAATCAAGAAATGGAAGGGAGCGAGGAGTGCGGGAAAACTACAATCACCAAGTAAGTGGTACTGAGTAAATAAGTTGGAGCTGCAAGCTGACAAGTCCCTAGGTCCTGATGGACTTCATCCCTGGGTCTTAAAAGAAGTGGCTAGGAAGATAGTTGATGCGTTGCTTTTAATTTTCTGAAATTCCCGAGATTTAGGAAAGGTTCCATTAGGTTGGAAAATGGCAAATATTACAGGTGCGATTTACAGGCTGCGTCCCGCCGGAATTGGTTTGGGATATGGCTGGTAGTTACAGGGAGAGGTCTCTCCTGGGATTCCCAATGGTCGTTGTGCCTTGCGAGATCTAACACGATCTTGAGAGACTTTGAGATCTGGATCTTCCCCCCCTCCGCCCCCCCCCCCCCCCCCCCCCCCCCAACCCACAATGGGCAGGACCCTGAGTCGCAGAGTTAGTGAGTTTAAAAACTCACTTAACTCTGCCTTTGCCAGATTCTACCGGCTCCCGGAATCTAACGTCCTCGCCAAGGAGACCTCAGGCGCCGATTAGTACTGGTCCCCACAAACAAGGACCAGGCACTTGAGGGAATTTCCCAGACCATCGGAGGCCCCCGGTTGTCTGGCATCTGGGCAGGGATGCATCCTTGGCACTGCTGATGCTACCTGAGCACCTTGGCACTGGCAGCCTGGAACCCTGGCAGTGCCTCCTGGGTGTCAGCCTGGCATGCCAGGGTTCCCAGGTGGCATTGCCAGGCTGGCAGGCTGGAAATGCCAAAGTACCCAGGTGACATTTTGCCTGCGCCAGGGATCGGATTCGGGAGTGCCTGCCCATGTGAGGTGCGATGCGGAAGGTTTGAGGACCCCCAACAGATGAGTTGGGGCATGGGTCGATGGGGCATGGGTCGATGGGGCACATTGGGGCATCAAGAGATTGGGGGTGGCATTTAAAAATGGTGCCCTGATCTGGTGAGCCAGAGCTCCTCAGTGCATAAAATGTGGTTGAGTGCGGCCTCGGCGGGACGTTCCCTGTTGAGACTCAGAAAAAAACAGAGTGCCATTAGATAGCAGGGTCGTTCCCATCGCTTCAAGTGCTGGGAACGACCCTGCTAATCCCACCCAGAACGGATTCTGTCTTTTTTTGGTTTGATCGCATCCAACTCTTCATTCAAAAAGGGAGGCAGACAGAAAGCAGGAATCTACAGGTCAGTTAGCTTGAAACCTGTCAAAAGGAAAATGTTAGCAGCTATTATTAAAGACGTTATAGCAGGGCATTTGGAAAAAATTATTTGACAAAGAGTCATCTGGACTTGAAACATTAGCTCTTTTCTCTCCCTACAGATGCTGCCAGACCTGCTGAGATTTTCCAGCATTTTCTCTTTGGAAAAAATTAAGGTAATCAAGCAGTGTCAACGTGGTCACGTTTAACCAATTTATTTAAATTCTTTGAAGAACTAACATGTGCTGTGGATAAAGGGGAACTGATGGATACACTGCAATTAGATTTCCAGAAGACATTTGATAAGGTGCCTAATCAAAGGTTATTGCGGAAAATAAAAGCTCATAGTGTGAGGGTAACATATTGGAATGGACAGAAGATTGATAAGATTTTACAAGAGGTGTGCCATAGGGACCAGTTATAATTTCATATAAATTACTTGAAGGAAGGGATTGAAGGGCTGGATGCCAAATCTGCTGCCGACACAAAAATACGTAGGAAAGTAACTTATGCAGAGGACATAAAGAGGCAACAAAATGATGTAGATAGGTTAAGTGGGTGGGCAATCATCTGGCAAATGGAGTATAACATGGGAAAATGCGAAACTGTCCATTTGGCAGGAAAAATAAAAAAGACGCATGTTATCTAAATGGTGTGAGATTGCAGAGCACTGAGATCCAAAGGTGTCCTAGTGCATGAATTGTAAAACGTTAGTAACAGGTAAAGCAAGTAATTAGGAAAGCTAATAGAATGTTAGTATTTATTGTGAGAAGAATTGAATACAGAAGTAAGGAGGTTACGCTTCAATTATACAGGGCATTGGTGAGACCACATCTGCAGTACCATGTACAATATTAGACTCCTTATTTAAGGAAGGCTGTAAATGTAATAGATGCAGTTCAGAGATGGTTTACTAGACTAATAACTGAAATGGGTGGATTGTCTTAAGAGGAAAGGTTTGACAGATTAGGTTTATATTCGCTAGAGTTTGGAAGAGTACGAGGTGACTTGATTGAAACAAATTTGAGTTTGTTTGAAGAAATAAAGTAAACTGAAACGATTTAAGCAAAAAAAACTGGTTCGAGGGTAATTGATGTGATGGCAAGTTGGGAAGGGGAGAGGAGGAGGGAAACAGGTTTGCATATATTGGCAAGGTGCTGAGGCCTCTGCAGTCTTCTGCCAATCTTGGACGGAATAAGTGCAAATAGGAAGTGGATGGAGCTTTAAAATGAGATGTGTCGCAGCTGAACAAAGTGGCATGTGTTGTGCATGAGGGAAGAACGTACAATCTCAGCAGGTAATTCGAAAAGGAAGAATTAAATATGACGTCCGGTGACAGAGAGCCCCTTTTTGCCCCTTTCTTTAATGCCATGGGTTGTTTTCTCTTGAAAACCCACACAATTAATGTATTAAGGATCCTGTTTGGCTGAAATGCCCAAAGAAGTTGTCGCAATCTGAGGCCTCTAAGAGTTCAACGGCAGGTAAAATGGCGGAGTCAGTCTTTGGGGCTCTGGTCACTTCATTGACAGCTGAGGTGCTTTCTAGTACCTTGGTGAAGGAGTTTGAAAAGCACCGATGAGTTGTGTCGGAGGACCTCCGGAAATCAATGGAAGAGGCTTTAGCCCCATTCGTGAGGCTCTGGCAAACCAATGAAACCACAATCAAAGGTGTGGAAGTGGCCCACTCAAGCCATGGTGATCGTAATGCCTCTCTGGAATCGGAGCTACCTTCACAAGTTGTTCAAGCCCAAGATGAATGACCTAGAGAATAGGTCAAGGAGGCAAAATATTCAAATTGTGGGGCTGCCAGAGTCGATGGAAGGCCCAATGCCCATGGAGTACTTCGCAGATATGTTTGGTGACATGGTGGGTCTTTAGGGTTTTATTCTCTTTGTTTCTCTCTTTAATTGTATATTTATGTTTGATTATTTTGGGTGGTTTTGTTTAATATGAAATTTTTTAAATAAAAATATTTTTTTGAATGTGTGCTAATGAGCTATACTGGGAGAGAGAGGATGATACGTAATGGAGGGAAAGTTGATAGCACCATAGTGCGTAAGCAATGGCAGTGAAGAACTTGAGAGATAGAATATAATTGGGAGGGGTTGGTGATCACTGTCCTGAGGATTGAAGGCCATATTTTCTAATAACACTGGTGGGAAATACAGGCTCCTTGCTGCTTACTGCTTTGTCATCCATAATGTGCACCTGAATGAAAAGAAGCAGAGAAGAAAATGACAGAAATACGAGGAGTACAGAGACAGAAACAAAAGGAATTAGAGAGGCAGAATAGAAGAGAACGACAGAAGAAAAGCAGAAAAGGAGACAAAGAAGCTGACACATGAAGACAATGGAGATAAGTAAGACAGAGATCACATTCTATACTTTATCATGTGCAGTGCCACGGGAGAACTATTAGTAAATTATTGAAAGTTATAAATGCTGAAAAGTGAGCGCACTACTGCAATAAAAAGGGGAAACATCACCCATTTAGGCAAGGACACAGCTTTATGTTTTACCTCTGAAGGTTTAAATGTGATAATTATGTCATTTATTTAGTGCAAGCGACGGACGGCATTTTCCGTTTCTGAGACTAAGTGTTGATGCCAATGCAGAATCCATGGACTTTTAAGACAGAAATATCGGCGCTGCACTTGGACCAATTCTGCTACCATTGAGGGGCTAGCACCGGTGCCGTGTGGAATACAATTGATTCCGGTGAAAAATGGTGCGGGATTCACCGGGTCCGTGATTGGCACTCTGGAGGCTGACAAGCTGCAGCCATAATACAATCCCCACACACACCATCCCATCCAACAAGGTTGGCACTGGTTGCGCTGGAGTATCCCCATACAACTGGTGAGTCGGTTGGGGCCAGAGGGCACCCGGGGGGGGGGTGTCCTGGGGAGACACCTATACGACCCGTGGCACTAAATTCAAAGTGGACTGTTAGCGGTGTGCGCAGCTGCATGGCTGCCTTGCCGGCTGTGGCAATGGTGTTCCCTGCTCGTCCACCCCGATCCCACAGCCCACCTCCTGGCCACCCCCACTACTCTCCCCAGCCCTGGCAGAGGCCCCCCTGTCAGCAAACTATAGAGATGTTGGACATCTTGCATACTCTCACCCTCAGCAGCCGCCACGCTGGTTTCATGATTTTAAAAAACACCAGTGAACCACGTCGTTGGGAACTCAGCCCATTGGAGGCGGAGAATCGCGGAGGCTCCAGAGAATACTGTATGTGCGTTCCGGAACGCATTGACGCCGCTGTTGAGGTGCTGGAGCATTGCAATTTGATGTCAAATCGGTGCCTGCCGCGATTTTGGTGTCGGCTAACGGAGAATCCCACCCAACATCTTTATGATAATAAATGCCATTGGCAAATATTTGCAGATATAGTTGAAATGTTAGGACAACAACATTAAATAGTAACAATTTCCCTCTTTTCACTTCTGGACTAAAATTAAATCAATTAAACACTATGCTGTAGTTTTTATGGTATAACTCCTCAATGAAACTCTATCCTTAGAATCATTCCAAATTAATTGGACCTAAATTATCATCTTTAACTGGGATTGAATCTTTCACCTGAATTTCAAACAGGGAACTTAAAAGTAAAAACATAAGTGATATTCTAAATGCTTTGGTATAAAACATGCAAAAGACAAACAACCACAGTTACAAAATATTCTTCCAACATAACTTTCCATTGAATGTACCAGAAAATGACACACCTATTGGCATGGATTTTGCTGACAGAGCAAAGTGACCACTGCTCATCTTGAAGAAGGTTTCCCACAAAGATCTAGTGGTCTCTCTGACATGAATTTCACCTTTTCTGACATGAATTTGATCATGGCAACTAACTTTAAAGAACCTCAGCAACAGTAATATCATCAAGCAGGCAAAGCAAGCAATCTCATTAATGAATTCTTACAGTTGGAAAACTAGGACGTAAAATGCACCTGATTTCTTTACAGAGAGCAAAATTGGGAAACGTACATTGGATTATTGTAGGTGAAATATCAGAAAGAAACTTTGAAAATAAATATTAACCTGTGAAGTTAGCATTTTGTAAATATTAAATTAGCTATTCAGGGTCAAGGATTTTTTTAAATAATCTTTATTGTCACAAGTAGGCTTACATTAACACTGCAATTAAGTTATTGTGAAAAGCCCCTATTCGCCTCGGCGCCTGTTCGGGTACACAGAGGGAGAATTCAGAATGTACAATTCACCTACCAGCACGTCTTTCAGGACTTGTGGGAGGAAATCGGAGCACCCGGAGGAAACCCACGCAAACACAGGGAAAACGTGCAGATTACAAGCCGGGAATCAAACCTGGGACCCGGGCGCTGCGAAGCAACAGTGATACTCACTGTGCTACTGTGCCGCCCATTGAAACACAGTTACACCTCATTGAAGGAGGCGTAATGTTTTTTGAGGCTTTTACAGAAAAATTAGAATGTAAAAAGTGGATTCCACATGAATTGAAAAGATTTCAATCTGGGGGAACTAGAACAGTGTGTGGAGGATCAGAGAACCTGTGACAGTAACCTCTGAATTTCTGCATGTGTACATGCCAGACGTTGCTGACAATTTCACAGTTGTAATGACAGCAAGCTTTGACACTTTCACAATCATTACAAGTGCAAAATCTAGGCCTTTATTGTTACAAAGTGAAGTGTGAATATTTCTGTCATTCTCGGCCTGGCGGTAGCACCTTTACTAAAATGAGCAGTGAATGAACTTGAGCTATGTAGAATATTGATAAAAATCTTCTCAAGACTGATATCTTTTGTTGCATAACATGTTTTAATAAAGTCCTGTATTATTTTGGCTCATGTTCTGACAACAAAAGAGCTTTGCCATGAGATTAGGAAGTTATTATGCAGATGACTTTTCTTATGAGTTATAAACTTTCTAAGTCATGCGTGGAGAAACGGTTCAGATGTGCCAGAATTCTTTGGTTTAGTGCTACTAAATATAAATCCACTGACTGCACTCTATTTAATTACTTACAGTTTTGTCAGTCATCAGGGATAATAAAAACAGGGGCGAAATTCTCCGGTATCGGCGCGACGTCCGCCGACTGGCGCCCAAAACGGCGCAAATCAGTCGGGCATCGCGCCGCCCCAAAGGTGAGGAATGCTCTGCATCTTTGGGGGCCGAGCCCCAACCTTAAGGGGCTAGGTCGGCGCCGGACGAATTTCCGCCCCGCCAGCTGGCGGAAAAGGCCTTTGGTGCCCCGCCAGCTGGCGCGGAAATGACATCTCCGGGCGGCGCATGCGCGGGAGCGTCAGCGGCCGCTGACGGCATTCCCGCGCATGCGCAGTGGAGGGAGTCTCTTCCACCTCCACCATGGTGGAGACCGTGGCGAAGGCGGAAAGAAAGAGTGCCCCCATGGCACAGGCCCGCCCGCGGATCGGTGGGCCCCGATCGCGGGCCACACCACCGTGGGGGCACCCCCCGGGGCCAGATCGCCCCGCGCCCCCCACAGGACCCCGGAGCCCGCCCGCGCCGCCTTGTCCCGCCGGTAAGGTAGGTGGTTTAATTTACGCCGGCGGGACAGGCATTTTAGCGGCGGGACTTCGGCCCATCTGGGGCGGAGAATCGTGGGGGGGGGGGGGCCCACCAACCGGCACGGCGCGATTCTCGCCCCCGCCGAATATCCGGTGGTGGAGAATTCGGCAACCGGCGGGGGCGGGATTCACGCCAGCCCCTGGCGATTCTCCGACCCGGCGGGGGGTCGGAGAATCTCGCCCCAGACCTCTGGGGCTAAATTCTTCCCCAACGGCGCGATGTCCGCCGACTGGCGCCCAAAACGGCGCCAATCAGACGGGCATCGCGCCGGCCCAAAGGTGCGGAATGCTCCGCATCTTTGGGGGCCGAGCCCCAACATTTAGGGGCTAGGCCGGCGCCGGAGGGATTTCCGCCCCGCCAGCTGGCGGAAATGGCGTTTGGTGCCCCGCCAGCTGGCGGAAATGGCGTTTGGTGCCCCGCTAGCTGGCGTGGAAATGCGGCGCATGCGCGGGAGCGTCAGTGGCCGCCGACAGTTTCCCGCGCATGCGCAGTGGGGAGAGTCTCTTCCGCCTCCGCCATGGTGGAGGCCATGGCGGGGCGGAAGGGAAAGAGTGCCCCCACGGCACAGGCCCGCCCGCGGATCGGTGGGCCCCGATCGCGGGCCAGGCCACCGTGGGGTCACCCCCCGGGGTCAGATCGCCCCGCGCCCCCCCCCAGGACCCCGGAGCCCGCCCACGCCGCCTGGTCCCGCCGGTAAATACCAGCTTTGATTTACGCCGGCGGGACAGGCAATTTCTGGGCGGGACTTCGGCCCATCCGGGCCGGAGAATCCAGGGGGGGTCCCGCCAACCGGCGCGGCCCGATTCCCGCCCCCGCCCAATCTCCGGTACCGGAGACTTCGGCGGGGGCGGGGGCGGGATTCACGGCGGCCAACGGCCATTCTCCGACCCGGCGGGGGGTCGGAGAATGACGCCCGAGGTCTCCCAATGTGGAAATACCTTACTTTAAAGCTAAACCAGCTCAGACACAACTTTTGGCAGTCATGGCAAAGTTAATTTGAAACTGTGAAAGGTGTGATTTGTAAGCACTCTCACTGGTACCACTCACTCCCTGAAGCTGACACAGGCACTACTAATTGCAGCCTACACCCGCAGATGGTAGGCATCAATAATATGGTATCTTAGTCATAAGCAGAGTTTGACATCAAAGAAAGAGTGTATTGGCAGAATGATTTACTGAAATGTTATAATATTTTAGATTTGTGTAAAAAGCCAGGGTGGGAGGGGAAATTATTGGATGCAGCACAGAGTAAACGGGGTATAGAGGAAAGGAAATAAAGGGAGGCTTAAGGTGATACCTTTGGCGATAAGTTGTGGATCAAGGTGCAAGAGAGAAACAAGACAGCTAATGGAGAATGTTTGACATGGGTAGAGAGAAAAGAAAGAGGGGTATGGGAAGGATAGACAAAAAAAAAGAGAATATATGGGAGGGACAGAGATAAAAAAAATGGGGGAAATAATATTGAAAGGAAGTAATATACAGGATAAATGAGAGGTGTAGAAGAAACTTAAATTCTCCAATGCTCTCCTCGCCAGTCTTGAATAAACATCGTCTTAGCAAGAAAACCACGAGATGTAACCAATCCTCAAAAATTTTAACCAAAAATGTACTGAGGTAACATTATAAATACATTTTTATCCCTCGTGTAAATGTACACTTCTAAAGGCACAGGTGCCATGTCCCCACATGTCAATAAGAAGCTGTTCAATAAATCAATATTGTCTTTCAATTGGTTGCTGATTCGTCATTGGATGCCAGGATCTTAATTTTTAAAAAATGCCTACCATTTTGTCAGGGTTTGCCTGATTTTACTTAAACTTGCTCCTGCCTCATCAGTGCTCTTAAAGGAACAACAAAAAAATTGACGATTGAATTTTTCTGCTATCTCTTTCAGGGAATGTCTGATCATGGCTTTATGAATTTATAATACCACAACTAAGATTCAAAAATTTAACTTGGAAAACATGGGGCAGGGTTCTCCGACCCCCCGCCGGGCCGGAGAATCGCCGGGGGGGCGGCATGAATCCCGCCCCGACGCCGGCTGCCGGATGCTCTGGCGGTGGTTTTTCGACGGGGGCGGGAATCGCTCCGCACCGGTCGGGGGCCATTGGCAGCAGCCCCCCCGGCGATTCACTGGGCCGAGTGGCCGCCAGTTTTCGGCCGGTCCCGCTGGCGTAAATTAGACCAGGTCCTTACCGGCGGGACCTGGCTCTGCGGGCGGCCTGCGGAGTCCTCGGGGGGACGCGGGGGAATCTGGCCCCGGTAGCCTGGCCCACGATCGAGGCCCACCGATCCGCGGGCGGGCCTGTGCCGTGGGGGGCACTCTTTCCCTCCGCGGCAGCCGGTGTAAAGGTCCGCCATGGCGGAGAAGATCCCCCCCTGCGCATGCGCTGGGATGACGCCAGCACACGCTGGTGCTCCCACGCATGCGGCAACTATGCCGGCCAGCGGAGGCCCTTCAGGGCCGGTTGGCATGGTGCAAAGCCCTTCGCCGCGCGCTGGCGTAGCGCCAACCCCGCAGGCGCCAGCCTAGCCCCTGAAGGTGCGGAGGATTCCGCACCTCCCAGGTGGCCCGACGCCGGAGTGGTTCACGCCACTCCTCGGTGCCGGTACGGCCTGCCCCGCTGGTTGGCGGAGAATCCTGCCCATGATTACAAATCTATGTTACACCGATATATAGTATTGCACATTGTAGTTAACATGAACATAGGAGTGGCCTTTCAACACCTCAAGCCTGTCCTTTTTTAAAAGAAAATTTTGAGTACCCAATTCATTTTGTTTTTCATGTAAGGGGCAGTTTATTTGGCCAATCCACCTACCCTGCACATCTTTAGGTTGTGGGGGTGAAACCCGCGCAAACACGGCTAGTGGGGATTGCCTTGAGCTTCCTGGCGCTCGGCGCAGTGAGGCCGGCAGCACAACTCCACTTAACGAGGCCTCACGGGCTTCTCACCGCAAATAACAACTTGCTAGCTGATTTAGCGGCACCGCGCTCGCCAGCCCACCGCTAACAAGATCAAGCAGCACTAAAACTGCACTTGCTCAGCCAACACCAGCCAGCTGGCAACAATGGCGCACAGGAGACCGGCCCCAAGATTCGGGGACGCTGACTTGGGGAGGCTCCTAGACGTGGTGGAGGTCCGGAGGGATGTCCTGTTCCCCCGAGCGTACTGGAGGGTGAGCCACAAGGTAGTCAGTGCTTGTCAGAGAGCTGTTGGATCCCAGGACCCAGCTGGGTTCCAGCCTGATGCTGAGCCTGTGGAAATGGGTTACCCGGAGCTGATAGAGATGATAGAGAGCGACGAGAATGTCCAGAGGGAGATGTCAGCGTCGCTCTAGAGATTCATAGCTACTTGGAGGAGTCCCAGAGGGACGGGTGCAGGAGATGGCGCCGGCAATGAGTGGCGACCGCAGTGGAGAGCTTGGTGCACGACGTCGGCACCATGAGTGAAGATGTCCAAGGCTTCGCGCAGTCAGTGACGGCCATAGCTGAGGGCCTCGGCAGAATGACCACCTCACTGGGGGTTGTCACCCAGTACCAGGCCGACCTTGATGAGGTTCTGCACTCAGATGGGCATGGCCGAGGTGCTGTGGAGCTTGCCCCACTCGCAGGTGGGCATTGCCGAGGTGCTGCAGGGCGTGTCCCAGTCATTGAGAAGCATCGCCAAGGGCGCTGGCATGATGGTGCAGACCATTGGAAGCCGCCAGGGTTGGCAGAGCCAGACGATGCAGGCGCAGCCAGGGCTCAAACCAGCTGCTGCTCCATCCCAAGGTTGACGGCAGGGCCCTAAGGATTGGGAGGAGGGGACGCTGAGTGCCAACCTGGACCCGTCCTATGGAGTGGCGACGGTACCCGCCAGCTCTCCCGGGTTCCACCCCTCTGTTGAGGCTGCATCTCGCAGTCAGCAGGGGGACAAGTGGCACGGCACGGCTGTGCATGTGCCGCCTGTGGTGATATACATCATTGTAAGTACACAAAGAGTTAATGTACATACACTACACCTAGCTAGACACTGGAGGGAACACCAGAGACATGACACCCAGACAACCAACCAATAGGTCAGTAAGATAGGACACGACCAATGGGCATTCACGATACACACAGAGGTGACACTACCACAGGGGGGCATTACACCAACCCATATATAAGGACACTGCACACATGACCTTCCTCTTTCCAGTGGAGACTCTCAGTGAGTACAGACACAGGGTTGATTGAAACACATCACTCCTGCCACATGGATTGTAGCAGACTGGTTAGTCAGTCTGAGTAGCTATAGCAGGATTAACAGTAGCGTTGAATCCAAGTAGGAGATTGTTAATAGTTTAATAAACGTGTTAAAGCTATCTCCAAGTCTGAACCTTCCTTTGTCACAGTGCACATCAAGGAAGCAGCTTATGCTACGACAAGAGCATAACAGAACACCGCCGACAAGTGAGCTGGGGCCCTCCAGCCCCCAAGCCCCCAGAGAATGCCCAGCAGGGGCATCAAAGGCCATGGGACGAGGTAGGCAGCTGGCAGTCAGATGCGCATCCTGGGGAAATACCTAGATGTAGTTGTAGAGCTCGGAGGGCCATGCACCTTGAGGATCACTGAGGGCACTGGGGGAGGGGGTGATAGGTAAGAGGTGGGGAGGAGGTGTTGGAGGGTTGGGGGTGGAACCACTGTGAGTGGGATTTTGTACAGCACATTAAACTCCTTTTTGCATTATGATGCCTCTGTCTCTTAGTTCTGCAATGTGGACCAATCTCCAGACCCTTTGCCCATCCTCCAGGTAACGCCCCCTCCCCGTGGTGCTCACACACCCTTCGGCCATAGATATGTCCCCAGAGCAGTTCCCATCCCCTAGGTGTTCGGATGTCGGATGTTGCATGTATGGTGTTGCCACCCGCATTGTTGAATCACAGTGTCTAGACATCAAGGTGATTGGGATGCTAAGCAATAACGCCCACATGCTACACGGCCCGCGCACCCACGGGAATCCACTTGGCATTTGTCAAGTGCTCACTTAACCACGATTGCCAATACCCTATCAGCAATAGCCTTCAGCAGCACAGCCAGAGGCCTCAGCAGTCGGTGGGGGGTCTGGGTGATCAGCAGGGCAGAGACAAGGATTGCCCCTGGAACGGTTACTCACAATTCAGGGGTGGACATGGTGGCGCCGCAAGCGATTGCCCCACCGGTTGCCCCCACAGCACCTCCTTCCTAACCCCCTATGACGACCCATCCCAGCCGAGCTCCCCCTCACCACCACCCCCTGCCAAGCACTGGGATAGCAAGTCCAGCACCCCCGGGGCTCTTTGCCTGTGATCAAAGATACCAGGTTAAAGTCCAACAGGTTTGTTTCAAACACTAGCTTTCGGAGCACTGCTCCTTCCTCAGGTGAATCTAAGCAATGCAGTGCTCCGAAAGCTAGTGTTTGAAACAAACCTGTTGGACTTTAACCTGGTGTTGTAAGACTTCTTACTGTGCTCACCCCTGTCCAATGCCGGCATCTCCACATCATGTGATCAAAGATGGCTACTTTCATCCTCGGCTCCCCACAGAAGCCCTTCCACTAGGCTAACATTTTTCAAAAGGAGTACTAATCGACGCCAACGTGAGCATTTTCTGGGGAGGCCGCTGAATGACGGGAGGCCATTGGATATGGGGCCACTCTTGTTGATTGCACAGAAATGGGGCTTAAGTGGCGATAAATTTCTCGCCATGCTACAGTGAGATCCCGATTTTGCATATGGGAGTGGGCAGGTTGCATCGCAAACTGTTTGGCGGCCTGCACGGATCTCGTTTTTGGCCTCTCCTGCTATTCATTGGCGTTGTTACGTTTGAGCGAGAGCGCAATGAAACCAGAGAATCGCACCCTATGAGTGTGTGCTTTTCTATTTTTCATTGTTGCTGTTTTGTTCTTCTTTCAGCCGTTGTCTCTCTTTTGCAACTTCAGAAACGGATATTCACACAATTCCTTCAAATGTCATTAATTATACTCCCAGGATCCTATAAAGGGCCGAGGCTTTAGCAACAGTATAAGCACAGCATGGTGATAATTAAAGCAGCATCAACAGACAATTTTAGTTTTAAATTTGTCTCCCTGAAAATGTGAATCAAAATTACCATTTCAGCTCACCAACATTCTCCAGGGTACTGTGATAAACTACTTCCAGATCAATGGCTTCCTTGCATCAAGAAACACTATGTTGACCCCCAAGAAACACTGGAATAGACAAGAAAACGGGTGGCTAGAATTCTGCTCAAGTATGCACATGATTATTACAAAAGGAAGGATGATACAAGGGGCTGGTTTAGCACGGGGCTAAATAGCTGGCTTTGAAAGCAGACCAAGGCAGGCCAGCAGCACGGTTCAATTCCCGTACCAGCCTCCCGAACAGGCGCCGGAATGTGGCGACTAGGGGAATTTCACAGTAACTTCATTTGAAGCCTACTTGTGACAATCAGCGATTTTCATTTCATTTTCATGAGGCTTCTGTTAAAGTTGAAACACTGGGATCCTTGCAATGTGACTAATTTCCCGATGGCGTGGGGTGACTACAATGGGAATCCCATTGGTAGGTGACAGGAACGGAGAATTCTGCTGCCGGCAAGGGTGTGCTGCCCAGGAAAACGCGGCTGGCAGACTGGAGAATCCCGCTCCAGGACTTTAAGGAACAACTCTCCACTTGCCTGTGCTACAATCTCTGTAGCCACCAATAAATTTAAGAAGTTAAAACTTGGAGTTAAGAGCTGAGAGGATGATACAAGATTTCAAATTTAAGACTTTTAACTGTAACAAAAGACTAAAAGCAATATTGACAAAGCACTATTTTTGTAGGAAACCAATACTTTAAACCACAAAACAGAACATTCCCTTTTTTCTTTAAGCACAACCGAAAACTCACTTCACAGATATACGTTAGAAATTCCTTTAAGAAGACATTCAATTCTTCCAGAAAAAGTCCAAGGTGATTTCTAGCTCCTAAGGGTTTACTTCTGTTCTTTTTCTGTCTCTCACTGGAAACTTCTAATCTTACAGCAGTCTTTCACAGTGAAATTTGTTCCCCAGAGATCCCCCTCATGAGCTCCTCATGAGATTTTACCTGCATTCCTGCATGGTGAACCACCTTGCCTTGCTGCCTATAGAAACAAGGAAAATAGGAGCAGGAGGAGGCCATGCTGCCCTTCGAGCCTGCTCCACCATTCATCACGATCATGGATGATCATCCAACTCATTAGCCTGATCCCACCCTTCCCCCCCCCCCCAGATCCTTTGATCCCCTTCACCCCAAGTGCTATATCTAACTGCTTCTTGCAAATACAGTGCTTTGGCCTCAAATGCTTTCTGTGGTAGCAGATTCCACAGGCCGACCACTCCCTAGGTGAGGAAATTTCTCCTTATCTCAGTCCTAAATGGTCTATCCCACATGATCAGGCTGGGACCCCTGGTTCTGGACACTCCCACCAACGGAAACATCATTCCTGCAACTACCCTGCCTAGTCCTGTTAGAATTTTGTAGGTTTCAATGAGATTCCCCCCTCATTCTTCTGAACTCCAGCGAATAAAAAATCTAACCAACTCAATCTCTCCTCATACGTCAGTCTTTCAATCCCAGGAATCAGTCTGGTAAACCTTCTCTGCTTTTCCTCTATAACAAGGACCTAGCTATTTGCAGCAAGACATCCCTGCTCCTGTACTCGAATCCTCTTGCTATGAAGGCTATGGCTGACCTCTCCTACTTAGACCTTGGAAGGCTAAACTTGTCTGTGTGTTTACAGGGGTGTATTAGACCATTCCCTTCAAAACATCCAGGTCCATGGCAACGTGAACCACTTGGGTCTTGTATCCAGGTAGAAATGTTGATCAGCTATCATTGAGGCCCCAACTCTCTTTTACCTTGGACAGTTTAAAAAAAAATTAATGTGATGTGGCCATCCTGACTAGAACAGCATTTCACTGCCCATCGCTAATTGCCCTTGAAACGTGGTGAGCCACGTTCTTGACTTATTGCAGTCAATGTGGTGTAGATACACCCATAGTGCAGTTAGGAAGGATGTTCCAGGATTTTGACCCAGCGCCAGTGAAGGAACGGTGACATAGTTCCAGATCAGGATGGTATGTGGCTTGGAGGGGAACTTGCAGCTGGTGATGTTCCCATATTTCTGCTGTCCTTGTCCTTCTAGGTGATAACATAGAATCATAGAAGTTACAGTGCAGAAGGAGGCCATTTGGCATGTTGAGGCTGCACCGGCTCTTGGACAGAGCACCTTATTTAAACCCACACACCCACCCTACCCCCGCAACCTAGTAACCCCAACTAACCTTTTGGACATTAAGGGACAATTTAGCATGGCCAAACTACCGAACCTGCACATCTTTGGACTGTGGGAGCAAACCAGAGCACCCGGAAGAAACCCACGCAGACACAGGGAGAAAGTGCAACTCCACACAGATAGTCACCCGAGGCCAGAATTGAACCCGGGACTCTGAAGCTGTGAGGCAGCAGGGCTAACCAGTGTGCCACCGTGCCCCCCCAGTAGTAGACTTAAGAATAAGCCACATCATCCCCTCTATTTTACATTCTGTTCCAAGGCATAACAGTCTTATAAACCTCATAATTGTAATAGCCTGAACGAGTGCAGTTCCAATTCAAGGAGCCCAACACTGTACAAGACAGAAGAGCCTGCTTGATTGGCATTACTTCCACCACTATAAACATTCACTTTCTCCACCCCTGGCGCATGGTGGTAGCATGGTATACCATCAATAAAAATGCATTGCAGCAAGTTGCTGAGGCTGTTTCAACAGCTCCTCTATCATCAAGACGGGCAACAGACCCATGGGAGCTCCCCTACCTGTAAGTTTCCCTCCAAGACACACACCATCATAACTTGGAACAATATCGATGTTCTTCTTCAATGGGTCAAAAACCTTAGACCTGCACCTTATCAATACTGTGGGTGCACCCGCATCATATGAACTGTAGTAGTTCAAGGCAGGGCTCACCGGAGCCTTCTCAAGGGCAATTAGACATGGGAAACAAATACTGGCCTTTGGATTCACATTCCAAAACTCTGGACATGTGCTCAATGTAGCAAATAATCATATGGCAGAAACAATTTGAACAGAAATATACCTAGAGGTGTTCACAAAAGTAGCTGAGTGTTTGCTTCACTATTTAGAGGCATATGTGCTCGGTTTTAAAATTTACAAATTATAAGTAGTGCAAATGTTATCTGCGGTCTGAGTTCTGTCTTTAAATCTTAACAAAGGCCTCAGTCTGTTATGGTGACCACGAAGAACATGGGAGATCATCAATAGATCACTCTGTGAACTTTGTGAAGTATGAACTTCCTTATTGAGTGGGCAGGAGCTCGCTCTATGGGAAACGAGCTGCGGGAGTTTACAATCCGCTGCTTCAACTCGGGCTAGTATGCAGTCGGTCCCCGGGCTTGGACTTGTGCACTAACCAGCAGCAGTGGCCTTTTCCGTTATATAAATAAAAGGGTATGGTGTTGGAAGACTGGCCTTGGTGAGATTATTACTAGTCTCTCCCTACCTGAATGCTAAAATAAGTGTATATATCCTTGCCGGCCATTTGAAACATCTGTCACCTCATACAGGATGTAACAAGCTTCATTCATTTTGTTTTCCAGCACTCCTCCAAGCCAGCAGGTCATGTGGTCGCATAAGGGAATAATTTACTGCACCAGTCCATGTGTTCAGTTTTTTCCTGATACTACACCTAGATTTAAGGTGCCACAAAAGAAAAGAAAATTAACAGCAATGACTTCCAGTTATTGTGTGCCTAATTAAATAATAGTCTCTGAACACTCATGTATGCTTTCAAGGACACAAAGTGTTCATAAATCAAACTTGAAATCTACTTCAAAGTGACTGCGCAGAGGGTAAAGTGATTTTTGTGCCAACATGAGAGCAAGTCTCCAAAAATGTATTGTGCCATATGGAGAAAGATGGCATTAGTACTGAGTGTCAACTCTCACACATGCTCAGCAATGTTTTGCTTATATCCTCCTTAACTGCAAATCCATTAGATTAATGGGGAGGGGGTATGGAGCACAGGATGAGGTATGGAGCACAGGATGAGGTAGGGGAGGAGCAAGGGGAGGAGGATGATGATAATAATGATGGGGAGCAGAAGCAGAAGACAGAGAACTTTCATTTCATGGATATGCAAATGATGATAATGTTGGAGGAGATGACAGTGAACAAGAAATTGAGGTCAAACCCACCCATGGGATTGTGGACCAACCTCAAGCCTGTATTCATTACTACAACTCTCAATATCACAGTTTTTGTCACGTTCTTTTTCACGTTTGTGCACCAACTGAGATGCTTTCACCCAGGGGAAGGAATTGTGTTCGTAAAAATGTGGCACTCATGATTCAAAGAGCACGATGGTGGCTGAGGAGTGAAGGAGGTGAAAATGTTTCGCCTTCCATGGAGAGAACTGCCAGTGGCTCCAGGGTTGTGGGATGCAAAACACATTGGTATGTGCCTGACAGGAGATATGTTCAAGGAACATCAAACCTACAGGTCTGAGCTTCCAAGGATGGCATGTGTGACTCTAGAATAACCCTCATTTGTGGTGGCAGTTTGTAAGAAGCTTTGTTGCAGTCAATAGAACACAAAGTAGTTGTAGTAAAATTTGTGTCAACCCAAGAAGTGACTGGGGAATAACTGTGTGCCTCCTCTCCAAATGTCTGGATCAGATAGTTTCCAAAAGATCCGCCATTCTGCTGATCATTACTGGCAAATATGGCTCAGTTGGTATTACTCTTGCGTCAGTCAAGATGTCCTGGACTGATTCCGTTCTAGAGACTTGGACACATAACCTAGGCTGGCACTCCAATGCAGTATTGAGTGAGTGCTGCACTGTTGGATGTGTGGTCTTCCATATGAGGTATTTTGTGCTCTCGGGTGGACATAAAAGATTCTTAGTACTATTTTGAAGAAAGGCGGGGGTGCTCCAGTATGTCCTGGGCATTACTGATCCCTTAATCCCTAAAACAGATGATCTAGCATTTATCGAATTACTATCTGTGGGACCTTACTTACTGTGCACAAGTTGTGGCAGCTTGTTACTACAATTCATACATTACAACAGTGACTGCATTTCAAAAACACTTTGATGACTATAAAGTACATTTTGATGTTCTGAGGTTATAAATGGCTATATAAAGTTTTTCTGCGTTTTTTATTCAGATACACTGCCTCATAGAATGGAAATAACTGGAATAGATGGATTTGTGACTGCAGTTTCTCAGGGCAGCTGTAATTGCCAGGCACCTACTGTCCCCATCAGAGGGAAACTCCTGTAGTATGTAGGAGGTGATATTGCACAAGGACAAACTTCAGAGATGCAGCCAGCAGCATCTCTCTCGGATCCCTGCCAGGAACAAGCTAACACCATAGGAGGGCCACCTTATTCACACTTTCCCTTTTGTAGCATAGAAGCAGCTATATATTGGGCTTCACTGGTCCTAGGAATAGCACCAGAATGGGTGTACGAAAGTACATCTAGTTACGTAAATGCCACTACAGTCCCAGAGGACCATAGGCTGCTCTGCTCTTCGAGAGAGAGCTGACTGTGGTGACTTAACCTGAGGGTCACCACACCTCCCAAGCGGGGGGTGAAGGGGGAGTTGGGGGTTGCGTAGAGAGTTGGGGGGGGGGGGTGGATGCACACTTGCGGTGGGAAGATCTTGGCAGGATGGGGTGAGGGGGGCGGGCATTCATGTCAATGCACTTGTTCTTCCCGGTGTAGGCCATTGACCTTTTTCTGGCTCTGGAGGCAGGACTTCTGTTCATACTCCCAGAGCTTACAGCTGCCGTCACCTCATCCCAGGCAGCACTGGCTGCCCTATGGCTCACCCGCCACGACCCTATGAGGAACAGAACATCTCGCCTGGCCTCAACTGCGTCTAGGAGCCTCCCCAAATCTGCATTGCCGAATTTTGGGACCGGTCTCCTGGGCGCCATTGTTGCGAGCTGCCTGGGGTTGGCTGAGGAAGAGCTGTTTAAGTGCTGCTCGGCCTTGTTAGTGGGGGGTTGGCGAGCGCGGTGCCGGTGAATTGGCTGCCGATCCTTCATTTGCGGCGAGAAACCGGCGGGGCCTTGTTAAGTGGACCAATTAGCATTGAATAGTGTTACCAGCCTCGCTGGGCTGAGCGCCGGGAAGCTCACGGCATTTCCCGCTCGTTACGACACTTAGAAATGTTTCTGGAGAATCAGGCCCAGTATATTCAAAACTTTCTTATTACTAATTTTTTGAATGGATTTGTTGCTGAACCAAAATGGATGGCTGCTACAAGTCATAAGACCAAAGGGCTGGTACTTTATTCTGGGAGCTAGCGGCAGGAGTTACAAGAAGAAATGGATTCTTCAATGAGCCTATTAAATCTCACAACTTATTTTATAGACTCCTAGTAATCAATAAAGTAGAGGAAGTACAGATGAACTGGCTTCCCCAACCGGAACTATCACAAAAGAGAGAGATTGAAAATCATTATAGTGGAAGAATGACCACATGTCTCTCTCTCTAAGGAGGAACAATATAATTCTGGCCAGAAGCACAGAAAATGATTGCGAAGCTGCAATTAACCATTAATGTGACAGGTCACTTGAGCCAAGCCTCTGGTCTTTTTGAACAGTTATAACATCACATCTTTAGCTTCATAAGCAGACTGCTGTTTTAGCATTAACTGGACAGGACTCTATCAGCTTAGCTGAGCAAACAGTCGTTTACCGCTTCTCAACTCCATGAAGCCTGCTTGGATTTTAAAAGTCGCCGATCGATGCCTGCCAAGCAGTCTAATCGCAGAAACCCTATCATCCTGCAGCATCATTCATTTCAAGAAGTTTTGCATTGTTATCTCCAACCAGAAATCCATCGGAACTGAATGCTGCCACAAAGGAAACACCCTCTGGACTTCCACTTCTCGGATTCTGGAAATCATGTGAACTAATATTAATTTCTGTGATTCTTGTACTGTATGTGTGTGCATGCTTTTTAAAATGTGAAATAAATTAACCTTCTGAGTTAATCATAATGTGAGTTTGCTGCGGATTATGAGTAAAATGGACCACGCAAACAGGAAGATTGGAAAATGACAGCACTACATACTTTAAAAATAATTCAAAACAGCTCAAGGGGAGGTGGTGAGAAGAAATTTGATTTGATTTATTGTCACATGTACCGAAGTACAGTGAAACGTATTTTTCTGCGGCCGAGGGAACATACACAGTACGTACATAGTAGACCAAAGAATAATCAACAGAGAACATTGACAAATGGTACATCGACAAGCAGTGATTGGTTACAGTGTGGAACAAGGGGCCAAAGAAAGCAAATACATGGGCAAGAGCAGCATAGGGCGTCGTGAATAGTGTACTTACAGGGAACAGATCAGTCCAAGGGGGAGTTGTTGAGGAGTCTTGTAGCTGTGGGGAAGAAGCTGTTCCTATGTCTAGATGTGCGGGTCTTCAGACTTCTGGATCTTCTGCCTGATGGAAGGGTCTGGAAGAAGGCAATGCCTTGGTGGGAGGGGTCTCTGATAATGCCGTCTGCGATCCTGAGGCAGCAGGAGGTGAATACAGAATCTATATGGGGGTGGCAAGCTTGTGTGATGCATTGGGTTGAGTTCACCACACTCTGCAGTTTCTTGCGATCTTAGACCAAACAGTTGCCATACCAAGCTGTGATGCAGCCGGATAGGATGCTGTCTATCGCACATCTGTAGATGTTTGTGAGAGTCGATGCAGACATGCCAAATTTCTTCAGCTTCCGTAGGAAGTAGAGACATTGTTGGGCTTTCTTGACTGTTGCATCAATGTGAGTGGACCAGGACAGACTGTTGGTGATGGTGACCCCCAGGGACTTAAAGCTATTGACCATCTCCACTTTGGAGCCATTGATGCAGATGGAGTGTGTGTCATGCTACGCTTCCTGAAGTCGATGATCAGTTCCTTGGTCTTTCCGACATTTAGAGAGAGATTGCTTTCGTTACACCATGCAACCAAGTGATTTATTTCCCTCCTGTAGTCTGATTCGTTGTTGTTTGAGATACGACCCACCACAGTCATATCATCCGCAAACTTATTGATAGAGTTGGAGTTAAATCTTGCCACACAGTCGTGTGCGTATAGGGAGTACAGTAGAGGACTGAGCGCACATTCTTGCGGGGCTCCGGTGTTGAGGACTATTGTGGATAAGGTGCTGTTGCCAATCCTGACAGATTGCGGTCTGTTGGTGAGGAAGTCGAGGATCCAGCTGCACAGGGAGGGGTCAAGTCCAAGATTGCGGAATTTGGTTATTAGTTTTGTCGGGATAATGGTGTTGAAGACGGAGCTGTAGTCAATGAACAGCAGTCTTACATAGGTGTCCTTGTTGTCGAGGTTTTCGAGTGTTGATTGTAGAGCCAGGGAGATAGCATCTGCTGTGGGCCCGTTGCGGTGATAGGCAAAGTGCAGTGGATCGAGACCGTCTGGGAGGCTGGCAGTGATCCGTCTCATGACTAGCCGCTCGAAGCATTTCATAACAGACGTCAGGGCCACCGGTCGGTAGTCGTTGACACTACCTTGTTCTTATTTGGTACTGATACTATCGTGGTCTTGAAAGAGGTGGGGACCACAGAACGGAGGAGTGAGGTGGTGAAGACATCTGCGAATAACTCGCCAGCTGGTCTGCGCAGGCTCTGAGTGCTCGCCCAGGGACTCCGTCGGGGCCCGTCGCTTTCCGCGGATTCACTTTCAAGAAGGCAGCTCTTGCCTCTGAGGCTGTAATAGTGTGTATGGGTGTCTCCAGGGCTGTTGGGGCGGGTGGCACTGATACATTGGCTGACTGCTCAAAGCGGGCATAGAACTTGTTCAAATCATCGGGAAGGGATGCGCCAGCCCCAGATATTCCACCTGGCCTTGCATTAAAGCCTGTGATCTTGTGTAGGCCCTGCCACAGTTGTCGTGGGTTTGTGTCATTGGCCTGGGACTCTAGTTTAATGCGGTATTGTCTTTTGGCATCCCTGATGGCTTTCCGTACGTCGTACCTGGATTTCTTATATAGGTCAGGGTCGGCAGACTTGAACGCCTCCATCCGGAACTTCAGCAGGGAATGAACCCTTTGGTTAAGCCAGGATTTCAGATTGGGGAACACCTGTATTGTCTTCTTTGGTACACAATCCTCGACACACTTACTGATGAAGTCTGTGACAGTAGTTGTGTACTCGTCCAGGTTAACTGCCGCCACCTTGAACATGGACCAGTCCACAGTCTCCAAGCAGTCGTGGAGGATGTCCTCAGATTTCTCGGACCAGCACTGCATGGTTTTCTTGACTGGTTCAGCACGCCTGAGTTGCCGTTCGTAATCCGGAAGTAGGAATACCGACTTGTGGTGGGATTTATCAAAGTGTGGTCGGGGAAAGGTGGTAGGCACCTTTGATGCTCGTGTAGCAGTGGTCCAGGGTGCTTGCACCTCTGGTGGAGCAGGAGATATGTTGGTGGAGTTTGGGTAGGACTTTCTTGAGGTTGGCCTGGTTGAAGTCTCCAGCCACGAGTCTCAGGGCTTCGGGGTGATTTGTTTCTTGGTTGTTGATGGTGGAATGTAGTTCGTCAAATGTTTTCTTCACTTCGCCTGGGGTGGGATGAAATGAAAATGAAAATCGCTTATTGTCACAAGTAGACTTCAATTAAGTTACTGTGAAAAGCCCCTAGTTGCCACATTCCGTCACCTGTTCGGGGAGGCTGGTACGGGAATTGAACCGTGCTGATGGCCTGCCTTGGTCTGCTTTCAAAGCCAGCGATTTAGCCTGCAGACTGCTGTGATGAGTACAGAGGTGAATTCACGTGGGAGGTAGAAGGGGCGACACTACACGGTTAGGTATTCTTGGTCTGGGAGCAATGGCACGCTCGGGACACCACATCCGAGCACCAGGAGGTGTTGATCAGGAAGCAAACATCCCCGCCCTTCGACTTGCCTGAGGCCGTCGTGCGGTCCATTCGGTCGATTGAAAAAGCTTTGGATACAGTTCAGTACAGTTCAAGTACAGTTTGTCTATCTCTCTCCTGTCTGTAACAGTAATTCTCAGTGGTACCATGAGACCACGGGATAGACACCCTTCTCCACAAGCCATCTGCAATTTGCTTCAGCTCATGTATTCTGCACTGCTGGAGATTCTTTCTCTCACACCTTGGCAACAACATTTATATCACACCTTTAATGTAGTAAAGCACCCCAAGGTGCTACAAATTAACAATCTCTTTATATACCATGAAACAATTATTTCACATGATATTAAATCACCACATCCCCTCCAACCCCTGGAGCATGCAACCAATCCTTATGAATGAACAACTCCTGTACTTAACACTAATGACCTCATTCCTGGTTCAAACAGTCTTAGTTTACCGCATCGAAAAAAATGCACACCAGCCTTTATTTAGACTTGGCTTTCCTCTGCTAAAAATAAACAAACAACCTGCTGCATCGCCTGTCATTTACAAGAAAAGGGAAACTGGTGACTGCACATGCTGAGCTGTAAAATCCACTTGCTAAATCCCATCCCATCAGTGCAATGACTAAAACAGATTCAGAACAAGGCACAGGAAAGGAAAAATACACCAAATGCCCCAGTGCCTGATGGCTGGGGCATTTCTCTCTCCTCAGCCCCTTTAGTGGAAGCTGCTGATTTCTGAGGCTAAGAAATAGAATATTATGATTTTGCACTGGGTTGCAGAGACATGATGAAGATCCTGGCACAGGAAGCCTGCTGAACCGCATGAGTTGAGAAAAAATATTTGTTTAGCCAAGAATGATTTCTGGGCTTAAAGAACCTCAGCTATTCAGACAGGCTCAAGGTGCTTGGGCTAATTACTTTCGACTTGGAGATGACCTGATTGAGGTTTGTAAAATAATTTAAGGGCTGTATAGGGTCTTTATTAGTAGATTGTTCCAGTCCAATCATTGAGGAAGACCATTGACATGAGTCAGGGGTAGGGATAGATTTAGACATTAGGCAATTCTTCTTTTCCCTGAGATTAGTATGCCCCTGGAGCTGGTATGGTGGGTGTTGATGCACCATATTCCTTTAAGTGGGAGCTGGATTGGTTCTCAATTGGGAAAATGATTGTATCATGGAGAGGTTGTGTGTCTCTATAGATAACACTTGATCCATGTGGTCTCCTGGACTGGTTTTGATCATCTGAGGGAAGTCAAACTTTGGTCGAGTTTCTTTTCCCCTTATTGGCACTGGCTATTTTGCCTCTTCCAGGTTATTACATTGCTGCAGGAAGGGGGAAAGGAGAAGGGGGGGAGATGGTGTTTTGTCATGAATTTCCAGGTGCCATGAGTGTGGAGACAAGCCTGATGGACCAGCTGGTCTGTTCTTGCCCATCAGTTTTATACGTGTTAAAATATAGGGCTGTGTTTTCAAACAAATCATTGAGAATGTGGTGAGAATATTCATTTAAAACTGTGTCAATAAAATGATACAATTCAAAAGCAATTGGGCAAAAATGCAATCTCCAACATATAATAGCGTTTGCGATAAGGGGCGGCACGGTGACACAATGCTTAGCACTGCTGCTGGTTCGATCCCGGTCCCAGGTCACTGTCGGTGTGGAGTTTGCACATTCTCTCGATGTTTGCGTGGTCTCACCCCCACAACCCAAAGATGTGCAGGGTAGGTGGATTGGCCACACTAAATTGCCCCTAGAATTGGAAAAGAAAGAATTGGGTTCTTTAAATTTATATTTAAAATAATAGTGTTTAGAGATAATTGCGGGAGGTTTTGGGAACTACACAAATGAAATCGGCATTTCAATTTCTAAAATGAATTAGAAGCATATCTATTACATTCTTTTCAATCTCATGTGAGGATGTCAAATTTCTATTCAATATTTATTGAACATAGAATCCCGACAGTGCAGAAGGCGGCCATGTGGCTCAGAGTCTGCACCAACCAAACCTCTGCAAAAAACATGAATCAATCTGTTTTTGGCTCACTTGAAACTTCTGAGCTAACTTAATATGTATAGTGTTTACATACCGTAAAGTACATTGCAGCAATTACGGGCAGGAGACGACTTGTTGCCACTGGAATTGAATTGTGTGTGATTCGCGTTTCCATTGCGAACGCTATTCAGAAAGCAAGTTAGGACACGCAAATGTACCAACACTCTGCCGGTGCGCATTTAGAGCAACTCCTGGCCCAACGGACGTTCTAACCGCTTGGGCTGGTGTTAGCGCTAAAGAGCCTGGCAGCTGGAGCTGTTTTTAAGTGCTCCTCTTACCACAAACTCACTGCAGCCACAAATATAGCTCACGGAAGACCTGCCCGCAAAGCCGGGAGTCCGAGGTGGATCCGCAGCTCCATGCCAGGGAGGAGAGACACGCAGGGTGGGCCGTAGACTCACGCTTGCCCTCCTGAACACTGTCGGGAGTTGATGGCAGAGGCAGTCATTGCTGCCAGCCTTACCAGGAGGAGACAGCTGGTGGTCTGAGGGGGTGTGGGTCACTGGTGAGGCCTCTGCCCTAAGAGGGGCAGCTAACCAGAGAGGGCTCCAAAGGCCATGGTGCAGGTGTCCTCTGGTTGGGGTGAGCGTTGCTAATTCACTGCTTTCTCTGCAGTGGGGCAGAGCTTCTGAGGGGTGCCAACACCTGGATGGCCCTTGACCGAGTCTGGCTGCGCCCATCCCTAACAGCTGGGGTATGCGGGTGTCCTGGGTGGGCTCCCAGATGACCAAAAGCTCTCTCAGCATTCCAAGAACACAGGCAGCACTCAGCAGAGTGAACAGCCAGGTAAGGCGCACCACACAAATTGTGTTTAAAAGGCAAATTGCAGCAATAACGGTCTGAGCCAGGCTACTTGATCTCGAGGGTGACAACTGAGTCAACAGACTTGGCACCAAGCCACTCTCCACTACTGCCCCTGGCCCGGGCAGCCTCCCTCCAACAAGCCCGACAATTTTTGAGAGTTTTTCACAGCTTTTTTATCCTCCCACTTCCCCATGCCACCCAGCCATGTCACCTGGCCCTACTTGTCAATACTTGCATTATTTCACAGCTGCGAGACTTCTGCCTAAGAGGGGTGGAGCATCGCGGAAGGGTGGAGCATGCTGTGTCTAAGCCGTTAATCATAGAATCTACGGCATGGAGACAGGCCTTTGGCCCAAAATTGTCCACGTTATGAGGAGAGGTTGAATAAACTCGGTTTGTTCTCACTGGAACGAAGGAGATTGAGGGGCGACCTGATAGAGGTCTACAAAATTATGAGGGGCATGGACTGGGTGGATAGTCTGAATCTTTTTCCCAGGGTATAGGGGTCGATCACTAGGGGGCATAGATTTAAGGTGCGAGGGGCAATGTTTAGAGGAGATGTACGAGGTAAGTTTTTTACACAGAGGGTAGTGGGTGCCTGGAACTCGCTGCCGGAGGAGGTGGTGACGTTTAAGGGGCATCTTGACAAATACATGAATAGGATGGGAATAGAAGGATACGGACCCCGGAAGTGTAGAAGATTTTAGTTTAGACGGGCAGCATGGTCGGCGCAGGCTTGGAGGGACGAAGGGTCTGTTCCTGTGCTGTACTTTTCTTTGTTCTTTGTTTGTTCTAACAAAAAAGCCCATCTAAGCTAATGCCATTTGCCTGCATTTGGCATACGGCACTGACATCGATATCACCACCAGCGAGGGACCAAGTATGACGATCCACTAACACGACTTACTCCCAACTCCCCGAGGCACAGAGTTACATGGTAGGTTTACATTGCCACCTGCTGGTCGGTGGTCGTGTACATTATTATATACATGATTGCTTATGTATATCATCACATCCCCATTCCTTTGGAAATGTAATTATTTACATTCATGACTTAATTTTTCCAAAACAATATATGCATAATAAATTTAAAACATTTCATCACCAATTCAGTCTCTCAGGTTTACGTCATAGCCTTGTCAACCGTCTGAGTGGCGGCTGAACTTGTGACCTTGTTTCATCTTTCAAAAGATCAGTTTCCTCTCTTCCTGGTCTTCGAGTAACTGACTCTTTACACTGTGTGCAAGCTTTTACCATTGCTTCAATGTCGCGGCTGATGCCCGGCCAATAGACTGTGTCCTCGGCTCTTCTCTTGCACTTCCCTCTTTTTTGAAAGATCAGGGGCTGGATTCTCCGTTGTCGGGATTCTCCATTGTGCTGGCAGCGCACTCACACCTGAGGATTTCCCGACGGTGTGGGGCTGCCCACAATGGGTAATCCCATTGGCCGGCTGGCGAGATGGAGAATCCAGCTACCGGCGGGGGCGTGTGGCACCAGAAATCTGGTGCGGCGGGACAGAGAATCCTGTCCCAGTTCTTTCTTTTTCCCTTTTATCTTAACTTTAGTGCCACCATCCTCGAATTTGGTCAGGTCCACGTTCACATCTGCCTGTGCACCTTTAACAACATTCTTGCTGCTGGTCTCGGCCAAGGAATTAGATCTGTCTGGAGCTTTTGCTGGATAGAAAGGTTTGGTTGATCCATTGCGCTTGCATTCATGAGCTGTACTGTGTGTCCATGAACTGGTGAGGCGTCTAATGTCTGCGGATGCCAGGACGCATTTGAAGTTTAAGGCAAGTTTGTGACTCCAGGAATGATCTGCAAAGCCTCATATTCCTGTATCTTGGACAGGTCAATGCTCTCCAAAATGGGGATTATTTCTTCAATATCCAGCTGGTTGTTCTCAGCTGATTTGTTTTCACTTAATTTGTCTCCTGGCGTCATAATTTCATTTCTGTTGTAGTCTCTTAGCAGTACTACTTAGTTTAACATTTGCGGTTTAAATCTCTGCTCTTTTAAATCTGACAAACTGGGGAGGTTGGCTCTCGCTCCGTTGTCGAGTTTGAAGTTGATTAAAGTGTCATTAATCATGAATGGAACTGTCCATTTGGCTACAGGAGTTTCTGCATTAACTTTACTATTGCTACAAATTGTCATTGCGTCATTGTCATTTTACATACAATGACTACATTTATCCTCGCTAGAGATCATGTCGACGAAGAACATGTCTTTGAGGCATGGTTCTTCAACTGTGTTGACGGCTTTTGTTTGTTCCTCTTTTTGATGAAAAAATCATTGCCTAGCAAAATGATTTGTTCTTCCAAGTTTGGAGAATACCCTTCCAAATGCTGGACAGTGTCATGGCAAATGTTGGTTGTCACATCACTGGCATAAAATGGAGGATCGGGTTGGCTGCTCAAGATGGCACCTGCGCTGGGACCACATTTTGTATTCGAATGCGTCACTACACTAATGTCGTTGATTCAATGTGCCAATCTGTTTTGCTGCAAGCTCGTATATATTTTGATAGCATCATCAAGCTGAAGCTCATTTCTCTTAAAGGCCTCTCGCGCACCTTGTCAATAGAAAGCCGAATATTCTTCAGGGGTCCATTGCAGGGGTTTGCTCGGAGGTGGCAGCCATTCATCGACTTCTTTAAGGAAAGTTAGTCTGTCAGGAAGGAGGGTGGGAATGGGGCTGGGATTCTGTAATACGACGGGTATGTGTATTTGACGCTGCCGTCAACGGGCCGCCTGGCTCAGTGATTCCGTCACCCACAGGGGGCCAGCACGGTGCTGGAGTGCTCCATGCAGCGCCGCTGCCGATATGCGGCCTTGCATTGCCGGACGCGGTTCCGCGCATGGGTGTAGTGGCTGGCCGCGGGTCTGCGCATGCGTGTGGCAGCTGACTGCGGGTCAGCGTCTGTGTGCGCCGGCCGCCGGCAACATGGCGGAGCCACACAGCGGGCCGGCGCGGAAGGTAGGCACCCCGGATCGCGCACGCCTGCCAATCGGTGGCCCCCAATCGTGGGCCTGGCCACCGTGGAGGCCCCCCCTGGAGTCTGATCCCCCCCCAACCCAGGACGGCCACCGGGTGGAACCATGTTAGAACCATGCCGGTGGGAACTTGGCCAGTCGACCGCGGAGAATCGCCGTGAGGGCCTCTTTCAACGGTCCCTGACTGCCGCGTCGATCGTGCACGCACGCGGCTGGAGGCGATTCTCCAGTCGCCGGAGAATCGTGTCGCGGGCCGCCTTAGCATCAACTCCGATTCTTCGAGCCGGCGCGGGCTTGGAGAATCCCGGCCGGAGTGTTTATATGGACCATGTCGGTTGGGGTCTGTGTTTGGGCAGGGAGGGGGGTTGGCCATGTTATTGTGTTTATTTTGTCTTTGTTGGATTTTTCCGTTTAAAAGTGTTAAAATTATAAATGCCTTAATAAAATATTTTCTAAAAAAAAAAGAAATCCCTAATACTATCTGATCACGGATCATTGATAACTGAAAGGTATGAAAATTACCCGACTGCGCCTTCAACCTCAAGTTGATTAGAAAACTATCAATTGATTCACCGTCTTTCTGGGTACGCATGCAAAATATGTAGCGCTTGAAGGTCTCATCTTTTTTAGGAGAGCAATACCGATCAAATTGCTTTAGAACTTCGTTGAAGTTTGTGCTATCTGCCTCGCTCTCAAAGACAAATGTGTTAAAACTTTCAATTGTTTGGGGACCTGCTACAGTGAGTAGCAATGTGATATGCCTCTTATCAGGCTGTGCCTGCAGACCAAGGGCTGCAACATAGAGTTTGAATTGCTGTTTGAACACTCGCCAATTCCCGTTTGCGTTACTGGTGACCCGAAGATGTTGAGGTGCCTTCAGACCTTCCATCCTGGGCTTCGAAGACTTACAATGCATTGAGTGCTAGTTGCCAGCAACTTTCGAGATTAGTAGAAAAAAATAGTTTTCTTATTGTACCTTCTTCTTATTCGGAGTTATCTTTAAATTTGAATTGTTCGGATATTCGCAGAATCGTCTTGCTCTTAGTCGATCTTCACTCTTGGGACCATGTCATGTTCTTCTGCTCGGCCGGAGTGAATGATGTACAGAAAAACATCTAGTTCTTGACTGGTTAAAATAATTTATTATAAAACAAATGCATGGTAAATATAACTAGAAGAAATATATTACAAAATACTAATTATTCTAGAGCTACTGCAAAACATGTCTATCCACCAACACGACTTACTCCCAACTCCCCGAGGCACAGAGTCACATGGTAGGTTTACACTGCCAATTGCTGGTCGGAGGTCGTGTACATTATTACATACATGATTGCTTATGCATATCATCACAGAGTCCTTCTTCAAACCAGCTCCACAGGCATTCGGGGAAAGCCCCTGCAAAATTAATTACAATGGACTGGATACTATGCCCAGGTGGCTGAAAGGTGTTTCTCCGACCAGGTCGATTTCTCAACTCATCAACATTCCAGAGGAGGATAAAGAAAATACTACGAAGAAGTTCTGATCTTCCCCTTGAAGTGTGGCAGCATTGACAGTAATGAATGGGAGGAATTTGCTGCCAACACACACGGCTTTGAAAAAAAACTGCTTAATTTTGTTATACACAAAATTAACAGCTAACTGTAAACTCTGTAATTTTGTTACCCAGGCTTACAGCAGTTATTTACTATCACTGCCTAATTATAATTAAGGATGCAAAGTATCAAAGGATTTTCACAGATGTATGATATATCTGATGTTGGAGCTGCACTCATCCGGGCAAGTGGACAGTATTCCATTACACTCCCAACTTGTGCCTTGTCGATGGTGAACAGGGTTTTTGTGTGTGTGTGTGGGGGGAGTCAGGAGGTGAGCTGCTCGCCATAGGATTTGTCATGATATTCAGGTAAACATCATAGTACAAACATACATACATACTGATGGACAGATCAACGGACCAATCAACACACACAACACCACAGCCAATCACAGGCAAGAGCAGACACAGTACAAAACAGGGAACACGACACTTTCTGAGCATTCCAGCAGGAGACAGCTCAGGGCACAGAGCTCATAGCAAGCCACTCAGACATCCACCATGTGCTGAGTGCCACTACAAGATAGTATTAGGAATAGGTCCACAGATTCTAGGGTTATGATCAAACCTCAGTAACCAGTTTACCACTGTAAATAAATGTTAGTAATAAAACTGAGTTGTACCATTCGCAACCGTGTTGGTTCGTCTGTGTAGCAGAGTACCCAACACATCATGATTCTTAGCTTTTTACCTGCTCTGGTAGCCACAGTATTTATATGGCTAGTCCAGTACAGTTTCTGATCAATGGTAAAACCCATGAAGTTGATTGTGGGCGATTCAGCTATGGTAATGCCATTGAATGTTAAGGGGTGGTGGTTGGATCCTCTCTTGCAGGAGATGGTCATTGCCTGGCATCAGGTTGACACCTCATTTTTCAGTATGCCTGACGTTGCTCCTGATTATCTCCTGCAATCTTCATTGAGCCAGTGTTGCTCCCCTGGCTTGGTGGTAATGGTAGTTTCGGGGATATGCTGGGCCATGAGGTTGCAGATTGTGGTTGAATACAATTCTGCTGCTGCTGATGGCCACAGTGGATCATGATGCCCAGTATTGAGTTGTTAGATCTGTTCCAAGTCTATCCCATTTAGCATGGTGGTAGTGCCACACAACGCGATGGAGGGTATCCTCAATGTGAAGACGGGACTTTGTCTCCACAAGGACTGTGCGGTGGTCACTTTTACCGATACTGTCATGGACAGATGCATCTGCAGCAGGCAGATTGGTGAGATTGAGGTCAAGTATGTTTTTCCCTCTTGTTGATTCCCTTACCACCTGTTCAGTCGCAGTCTAGCAACCATGTCCTTTAGGACCTGGCCAGTTTGGTCAATGGCGGTACTACAGAGCCACTCTTGGTGATGGACATTGAAGTCCCCCATCCAGAGTATATTCTAAGTCCTTGCCACCCTCAGTACTTCCTCCAAAAGGTGTTCAACATGGAGAAGTATTGATTCATCAGCTGATGGTGGACAGTATGAGGTAATCAGCAGGAGGTTTCCTAGCCCATGTTTAACCTGAAGCCATGAGACTTCATGGGGTCCAGAGTCAATGTTGAGGACACCCAGGACAATTCCCTCCAACTGTATATCACTGTGCCGCCACCTCTGCTGGGTATGTCTCGCCGGTGAGACAGGACATAACTAGGAATGGTGACAGTGCTGTCTGAAATATTGTCTGTAAGGTATGACTCGGTGAGTATGATTATGTCAGTTTGTTGCTTGACTGGTCTGTGATACAGCTCCCCCAACTTTGGCACAAGCCCCAAGTGTTAGTAAGGAGGATTTTGCAGAGTCAACATGGCTGGGTTTGCCATTGTTGTTTCTGGTGCCTGGATCGATGCTGGGTGGTCCATCCAGTTTCATTCCTTTTTCAAGTTTTTTTTGTATTCGCGTCTTTGTAGCAGTTGAATACAATTGAGTGACTTGTTCGGCCAGTTCAGAGGGCATTTAAGAGTTAACCACATTGCTGTGGGTCTGGAGTCACATGTAGGCCAGGCCAGGTAAGGATGGCAGATTTCCTTCACTGAAGGACATTAGTGAACCAGATGGGTTTTTACAAAAATCAACAATGGTTTCACGGTCATCATTAGACTTTTAATTCCAGATGTTTTATTGAGTTTAAATTTCACCACCTGCCATGGTGGGATTCGAACCCGGGCCCCCAGATCATTACCCTGGGTTTCTGGATTACTAATCCAGCGACAATACCACTACCCCACTGCTTCGCCATCCATTGCTAGCCCTAGTCCTTACAACAAAATATGACATGAAGCCACATATGGATATATTTATTCCTGGCAACAGCATAGCTCGGAGTAATTTAGAGGCTGCCTCTGGTCCAGGTAGGGACAGCTGGAATGTTGTAGAAGTAAGAGGAATTCAGGCTTGATAACTTGCATCTTAAAGCATGCGCCTCCAGTTACCTCATCAACGGCAGTCACAGCAGGAGTCAAAGGAACATAGGAATTATGAGCAGAAGTGGGCAATTCAGCCCTTCAAGACTGCTCCACTATTCAATCAGATCATGGCTGATCTCTTCCTGGTCTCAAATCCACCTCCCACCTGTTGTCCATATCTCTTTAACCTTTTTAAAATCGAAAATATATCTATCTCTTTTTTGAAAACATTTAATGATTCAGATTCCACCGCACTATGGGCCAGCAAGTTCCACAAATTCACCACCCTCTACGAGAAGTAGTTCCTCCTTATCTTAGCTCTATATCTACCGCCTCTTAACCTATATCTGTGACCTCACGTTCTAGATTTCCACACAAGAGGGAACATTTGGTCTACATTTATTTGATTCGCATTTAGTATTTTGTACACCTCGATCAGATCCCCTCTCATCCTTCTAAACTCCAACGAGTATAAGTCCAAACTGTTTGATCTCTCCTCATATGCCAACCCTTTCTTCCCCGGAATGAATCTGGTGAAGCTCCTCTGAACTGCCTCCAATGCCACCACATCATTCCTCAAATAAGGAGACCAATACTGGACACAATACTCCTGATGTGGTTTCACCAACACCCTATACAATTGCAACAATACATCTCTACTTTTACACTCCAGTCCTTTTGCAATAAACGATAACAATCTATTTGCCTTTTTAATTACATGCTGTACCTGCATATCGAGACTGCATGCTCCTGGCAAAATCTCATTTACACCAGAAAATCGCAAATTGGTTGATGATGAGCCTTATTAGCTATTAGCTTCTTTCCGCTGCTGGACCGGTCGAACCATCACAGGGCTGAAGCCACCTCTGGGAAAAGTGAGAGGTGGCTGGAACACATTGGGGAACCGGTACAACCTCTCCGTGAATTTCTCAGTCCACCTGCTTCCAAAAGGCCACCAAGTTGCTGGGAACTTTCACACACACCCTCCCTAAAAGTAAACTTTAACTATATACAGAAAGATGGTATTAGAAGACAGAGATAAAAAGATAGTTTACATTTTTTTTTTAAACTGCCAATGCTATATATCTCCTGGAACAAGGCTCAACCCAACATACACGCCCTGCATGTGACTGAATGTGATCATAAAGACATACAAGGGTCTTTTTCATTAACAAAGGCTTCCATTTAGGAATACTTTGGCACCTTCACTTTTTCAGGAATCCATGGGTCAAATCCTGAGTGGGCTATCTGTGCAATGTGTGGTAAAATGGACAGCGATCTGAAACTTAGGCCCAATATAAATTTTTATGCTTTGAATTAAAAATTGGACATTTTAAATTAAACAATAACCAGCTCACAGGCAGGCCTGATGGACTTTCAATCAGCCAGGGTTTAAAAAAATTAATTTACAGGATGTGGCCTTCACTGGTTAGGCCAGCATTTATCGCCCGTCCCTAATTGCCCTTCAGAAGGTGGTGGTGAGTTGCCTTCTTGAACCGCTGCAGTCCTTGAGTTGCAGCTACATCCACTGTGCTATTTGGGAAGGAGTTCCAGGATGTTGCCCCAGCGGCAGTGAAGGAACGACGATATATTTCCAAGTCAGGGTGGTGAGTGACTTGGAGAGGAGCCTCCAGGTGGTTGGGTTCCCAGGTATCTGCTGCTCATGTCCTTCTAGGTGGTAGTGAACACTGAACAGAGACAGACAGTCGGGACAAATCTGTGTCTGCCCTGTCAACAAGACATCAGGAGATAATCAGTCCCATTCAAATGGACAGATTGTTATGGATTGGCCAGATATAGATAGACTTTACGGCACCCAATTTTCCTGCCGTAAATATATATGGAGTAAGGTTACGTGCAAACAATACACCTGGAGATGGTCCTCTGCAGGTGGGTTCCTGGTGCCCTGCAGAGTTGCAATCGGCAACTCCATTGGGTGTTACGACCCCCACCCTAAGACCACATTGGCTGGAGAGGTGTGAAGAAGGGGAAAAGATCAACTTCCCAGAACCCTCCACAATGAAGAGTCAGCTCAGAGGTAACAGAGAAGATTCAACAAGAGGATGGAAGAAATCAGCAGGTGATCCCCACCTTTGTGGACAGAGGCCCTGAGATGTCCGAGACTCAAAAGACTGGACCCACAGCTCGATTGAGTCCATCGTTATAAGTAGTATTAAGAATTTTATAATTATTGTAGTTGGGATAAATTAAAGGGAGTAACTGTTTTTACTGAGTTTGATAATAAATTTGGTTGAATCGTAAACTTGTATTTTTCCTTTGTTCATCTCACAAATAAGGACACCTGGGTAAAACAATTGAAGTGTCTGAGGTTCTACAGACAACAAATGTTAGCTCGATCAGTGTTCTTCAAACTTTTTTTCCGGGGACCTATTTTTACCAACCGGCCAACCTTCGGTACCCAACTTGGCCGACCTTCGCGACCCACGCCAGCCAACCTTCGCGACCGACGCCGGCCGACCTGCATGGGTCGCGAAGGTTTGCTGCTGACAAAAATGGAGGAAATGGTTTTGGGTCCCTTTGGCCCTCGTACACACTCCTCCAATGGAACCTGGTGGATGAAGGTGAAGCCTTCCGGTGTTGGAAAGTATGGAGCCTCCATCTGTCCAAAGTTCTGCATTTCTTTCCTGTAAAACTTTATCAAATAAAACACCCACGAACTTGTAAAAAAAATAAAAATAAAATGAATAAAATAAATGAAAAAAATAAAAATTAAATGAACAAAATAAATGAATAAAACTCCCCCGAACTTGTAAAACAAAAAGCTGCGACCATTTTTAAAAAAAAAGCGGCCGCACTGCGCATGCGTGCCTGATCATCGGTGCGCATGCACATAGTTTTGCGCATGTGCACGATGATCTGGCATGCATGTGCAGTGCGGTTGCATTTTTATTACGTGTTCACGGCCATTTTGAAGGTCGCTTGCAGCCGGAGTTATTAACAGCCGGCTTCTGCGGCTGTTGCGCGCAGATTTGCACGATCGGGAGCGCCGTGACGGACGGCTCCGCGACTCTCCCGACACCTGCCCGCGACCCCCCCGCAGGTCGCGCCCCCGAGTTTGACAATGCCTGAGCTAGATTACATTCTTATTACACGCTCGAATGATGAAGACCATGGAAAGAATTTGGAAAATATTCTTCTACATTTGCAAAATTACAGTGAAGAAAGAAAAGTGTGAATTTTTTAAGTCTTCCATCTGGATCATATCTTTGATAGAGATGGTTTACATAAAGAACTAACGAAGGTGGCTGAGATCCTAGAAGCTCCACGTCCACACAACGGGCGTCATTCTCCGACCCCCCGCCGGGTTGGAGAATCGCCGGGGGCTGCCGTGAATCCCGCCCCCGCTGGTTGCCGAAGTCTCCGGTACCGGATATTCGGCGGGGGCGGGAATCGGGCCGCGCCGGTTGCCGGGCCCCCCCGCTGGATTCTCCGGCCCGTATGGGCCGAAGTCCCGCCCAGAAAATGCCTGTCCCGCCGGCGTGGATTAAACCACCTTTTGAACGGCGGGACAAGGCGGCGTGGGCGGGCTCCGGGGTCCTGGGGGGGCGCAGGGCGATCTGACCCCGGGGGGTGCCCCCACGGTGGCCTGGCCCGCGATCGGGGCCCACCGATCCGCGGGCGGGCCTGTGCCATGGGGGCACTCTTTCCCTTTTGCCTCCGCCACGGTCTCCACCATGGCGGAGGCGGAAGAGACTCCCTCCACTGCGCATGCGCGGGAAACTTTCAGCGGCCGCTGACGCTCCCGCGCATGCGCCGCCCCGACATGTCATTTCCGCGCCAGCTGGCGGGGCAACAAAGGCCGTTTCCGCCAGCTGGCGGGGCGGAAATTCCTCCGGCGTCGGCCTAGCCCCTCAATGTTGGGGCTCGGCCCCCAAAGATGCGGAGCATTCCTCACCTTTGGGGCGGGATGCCCGTCTGATTGGCACCGTTTTGGGCGCCAGTCGGCGGACATCGCGCCGTCCCGGGAGAATTTCGCCCAATGTGATGTAGCTGTTTTTAGGTCATTTTAGGGTTGCTCTATTATTATGGCAAATTAATTCCTTGAAATGAGGCTGAAACCATTACACACTTTGCTTTGTGTCAAACCAAACTTGCCACTGAACTGATGAATGTGAAAATGCTTACCAAAATGTAAAAAAAGTTTTAAAGAAGTTGGAGTTATTGGTACATTACAATCCAAAGCTGAGGTTATAAACTGCTTGTGATACATCACCCTATGGGGTTGGTGCAGTTGTCTTACACATAATGCTCTCAGGAGAGAAATGACCAATAACATTTGCCTCTGAAACATTAACTCGCAATAGTCAAGCTATGCTCAGCTATAAAAAGAAACTTTGAGCATCATTTTCAGCGTAGGAAAGTTCCACTATTATTTTTATGGTCGTCATTTTACACTTTTGACTGACTATTGGCCCTTGACTACAACCTTTGGGCCATATAAGGATATTCCTTCTCTAACAGCCAGTCAATTACAAAGATGGTCTTTGATCGTGTCGGCACACAATTATCACATCCAGTATCGTAAGCCAGTGCAGCAAATGCAGATGCTTTAGCTAGACTGCTGCTGCAAGTCAAACAAGATCAGGAAGTGGAACAAGAATCTGATTAAAATTTCATAAATATTTCGAGTACAAAGATGTGCAAGAACTGATCCAATGACGGAGAAGGTTATTGATATGATCCAAAAAGGCACCATCGATGTGCACCGAAAGAATCCAGTCCTCAAGCCCTGCATTACGAGCCGATTTGAGTTGATAGTTCAGAGTGGAGTTCTGCTGTGGAGTATTCGAGTGATAATTCCACCGTATCTACGAAACAGAATTCTTGAACAGCTACATGAAGGAGATTATGGTAAGGTTAAGATGGAGGAGTTGGCACGCAGCACCTTCCGGTGGCCAGGATTAATGCCCAAATTGAGGCGAAGGTGGGGCTATGCCAATCCTGCGCTGCATTAAGGAATATTAATTTTAAAATGCAGTCCCGATTTCTCGCTACACTGTTCTGGTGAGCGGAACTCCACACTGTACAAAACGGGGCTATGTGCGACCTCAGCCGCGTGTTTCTCGCTGAAGCCACCTATACAACGCGAGTCACAATGCAAACGTGGGAAACAAGTGGTTAAATGTGCTCGCTATTGGACTTTGTTCCCATTTAGTTGAATCGAGCCCTGTGTATTACCTGCGAATTATAACACAAGTGAAAAATGGACTTCAGCCATCATTCTAGCCAAGACAGATTTGATATGTTACACGGTTCAAACAGACGAGGCAAGAGTTTGGCATCAGCACACTTCCCAATTATTAGCTGCACAAAGTGAATGCAAAGAAGTCTTCATCAGAAATTGTCACATTGAAGTGTATGGACAGTAATACGGTGATGTGCCAGAACTGAGATCTACTACTGCAGAAATTGCTGAATCTGTAACTACAAAATCGTCAGTACCACCTGTTGCTAACTTTTGCCTTAGTTTAATTGCTCTGTTTTATCACCTTTGCTCTTGAGTCGCCAGGTATCTTTCTGATACCGCCACGTGGTTCAAGTCCGAGTAATGATCAATAATCCAATACACCGATTAGTAAGATTTAAATCAAAGCACATTTATTATACGCAGTAATCACTACTCATGTATAAATTCTACGTCTAAGCTACTTCTACAGCTAACAGGCCTATACTTAACTTGGAACTGGCCCACCAGGTCAGGGAAACAAATGGCCTTTCGTTCGGGTTCTGAGCCTGCGGGATTCGAAGGTGGTACAGATTGGTAGCTAGGAGCGCCTATCTCGTAGCGAGCGTTGAAGTAAGACTTACTGGATATCAGCGGCGGCTGGACCGGTCACTGTCAAGGGTTGGTTCGCGTTGCTGAGTGATCCAGTCAAGAAGAGAAGGACGATTTGAACTTGGGCTTGATTCTTATAGTCCCCAGGGGCTTCCCGCCTTTCGGGGCGGACCCTATACCTGGTCACAAGTGATTGGACTTGGTTCGATTTTCTCCAATGCTGGAGCGGTTCCCTGATCGATGAGCGGTCCTGAGGTGGTCGTTCACCTCCCATTGTGTAGGCTTCTGCTGGCGCGAAAGAGTCCGGTTTGGCTTTAGGTGTCTAAATGTTGCTCATTGTTCCCGGGGATTGCTCATTCATCTGCAGATGGCTGGTATTTTGTTATGCTGATGGTTGCTGGTATCGACCTTGTCTGGCCTTTCCAGAGGTAAATACACACTCAACCTGCAGCTGCTCGTTTGTGTCCTGTTGGCTGACTTTCCCATCAGCCTTTGCCGTTCACCATTTTAAATCGGGAGTTAGCCATTCTGAATCGGGAGTTAGCCATTTTAACTGGCTACACACCAGAAACAGACACTGAGTTGGCTTCTCTCTCAGTTGGACGCGACGGGTACGATTTGGATGGAGTCCCCGGGTAGGACGGCTACCAATGCCGTATCTCCCCTACCCGAGCGTAGTTGACAAGAGGGGGGTTCCCAGGCAGGGCGGGTCCCAAGCCGTTTCTCCACTGCCTGAGCAACCGACAAGAACGGGCAGAAAATGTAGTCATCGTGGTGGGGCTGCCGTAGTGGTTCTACCTTCAAACTAGAAGGGCAGTTACGAACGTCTGGTTCCTTAACCAGTCTCTGCAGACAAGCTCTCAGAGGTTTCTGCTGAACTAGTGTCTGGCAATGGTGAGTCTCTGCAGGCAAGTCCTCAGAGGTTTCGGCCGAATAGGCGTGGGGCAGTGAGGGAAAAAAATTCTCCTGTCGGACATACAACATTTAACAAACGTACACACAACATAAAACATTCTGCAGGTTCCATCAGAAAGGACAACACTTCTCCCAAGCGGTTCCTTTTACAACATCATCTGGACACCTCAGTTCTCGGTTGTGAACAGGGTCGCAAAGGGGTTCTCGGTTTGGGAGTCAGACCCAAGGTTGTCCTCTTCTCCCGGGTGCTACACTCTTGAGTGTATCAGGGCTGAAAGGGCTGCATGGTGTGAGGTGGGGTCGCTCTCGTTGTTGCGGATGAGTCTGAATGAGTTATCTCAGTGCCAGTAATTGGTGTCTAGCTGTGTGGGGACAAAATCGGGGTCGTCAGTGTGGTTCGGTGGTCGGTGGTGGGGTTGGTTCAGGAAAGTAATCATGAAGGGATCACTTGGATCGTAGTCGGAGTCGCTGGGTATGGGTCCTGTTGCATGGGGATAGTAGGGAGGCGTGCTGTGGCTATCGTCTGAGTCACATTCGCTGTCTCTGCTGCTGCAGTCTGTGGGCGTTCCGGGGCGGAGTTTATATTTCGGGGGTGGAGTCGAGGTCGAGTCCGTGGCTGGGCTGGACGTGTTGGGGGATGGTAGGGTTATGTTGGCTGTGGGCGGGTTGTGGTGTGCTGCTTCGAGCATGACGTGGTGTGCATGGTTCGACTGTGTTCCATGCCTTCAGCTGGTTTATATGAAACCACGCAGTCTTACCGTCGGGGTACTTTATTTTATAAACGGAAGGGCTTACTTTGTCCGCAATGGAATACGGACCCGAGTATTTTGGTGACAGGAATGTGCTGGGGTTATGTACAGACAGCATCACTTGCTGTCCGATACTGTACTCAGTCGCATGCACTGTCTTGTCGAAACAAGCCTTGCTCTGTTTCTTCCTTGTGCCCAATTTTACTGCGGCTGCTAGCTGAGCCGTTTTAACGTTTTCCACTAATTGTTCTACCGCTTTCTCGTGTGTGAGGGCCGTCACTTCGGGGCTGGTCAAGTCCAAACCTAACAAATATTCTGTGCCTTTCATGGGGCGTCCGGTCATGAGGGTGTGTGGGGTGTAACCTGTGGAAGTCGAAATTGTGTTACGCAAAAACATCAGCGCAAAAGGGAGGACTGAGTCCCAAGTGGTGTTGTTCTGTTGGACCATCTTTCTGAGGGTGGATTTTAGGGTCCGATTAATGCGCTCCACGATACCACTCGACTGTGGGTGGTATGCTATGTGGAATTTTTGGGTGATGCCAAATATCGTGAGGACGTTCTGCATGACACGTCCCGTAAAATGGGAGCCTTGGTCTGATTCAATGCTGCAGGTGAGTCCCCATCTTGTAAAGATGTGGGGCGGGATTCTCCGACCCCCCGCCGGGTCGGAGAATCGCCGGGGGCTGGCGTGAATCCCGCCCCCGCCGGTTGCTGAATTCTCCGGCACCGGATATTCGGCGGGGGTGGGAATCGCGCCGCGCCAGTTGGCGGGCCCCCCCCCCGGCGATTATCCGGCCCGCGATGGGCCGAAGTCCCGCTGCTGGAATGCCTGTCCCGCCGTCGTGAATCAAACCACCTCTCTTACCGGCGGGACAAGGTGGCGTGGGCGGGCTCCGGGGTCCTGGGGGGGACGTGGGGCCATCTGGCCCCGGGGGGGGGGGGGGGCCCCACGGTGGCCTGGCCCGCGACCGGGGCCCACCGATCCGCGGGTGGGCCTGTACCGTGGGGGCACTCTTTTCCTTCCGCCTTGGCCATGGTCCCCACCATGGCGGAGGGAGAAGAGACCCCCTCCACTGCGCATGCACAGGGATGCCGTGAGCGGCCGCTGACCCTCCCGCGCATGTGCCGCACGGCAAAGTCATTTCCGCGCCAGCTGGCGGGGCACCAAAGGCCCTTCCCACCAGCTGGCGGGGCGGAAATCAGTCCGGCGCGGGCCTTTCCCCTCAGGGTGAGGGCTGGGCCCCTCAAGATGCGGAGAATTCCGCACCTTTGGGGCGGCGCGATGCCGGACTGATTCACAACGTTTTTGGCGCCGGTCGGCGGACATCGCGCCGATTGCGGAGAATCCCGCCCGTGGTGGGTCAAAATATTGGCTGTGGATTTTGCCGTGTTTGTGCGGGCTGGGAATGCTTCCACCCATTTTGTAAATGTGTCAATCACCACAAGTACATATTTATAGCCATTCCTGCAAGGGGGCAATAGTCCTATAAAATCAATCTGGAGGTTAGTCCAGGGGCCATTAACGGGTCGGATGTGGCTGAGTTGAGCCTTTTTGGCATATCTGTCTGGATTATTCTGGGCACAGATAAGACAATTTTCGATGTAATGGTTTAAATCCTCCTTTAAATTCGGCCACCAACAAAGCTGCTTGAGATCGGCTGCAGTGGGATCGATTCCCTGATGTCCATGACCGTCATGGAACAAGCAAATCAATTGATTCCTCTCCTGTTCAGGAACCACATAAAGGGTGTCTTTTAACACCACACCGTCTTGTGTGGTCAGTGCATTTCTGAACCTCTCATAGGGTGCTGGATATTTTCCTTTTACAATCTCCCTGAGATTGCTGTCCTGCTTCTGGGCCTCCACTAGATCCTCGATCTTTGTCTGTGAGACCTGAACTGCACTCACTGGTGCGCTTTCGGGGGGTGTCCAAAGGTATCCATGCCTGGAACTTGCTTTTGCCAGTGCGTCGGCTTTCACATTTCCAGGGGGGGAGGAACGATGGTGACTGCGGACTTTGATTATCCCATAAGTCCTCTTCTGGGCTCTTTGTAAAATATGACGGAGCAATGAGGCTGAGGGGAGGGGTTTTCCATCTGCGGAAACAAATCCTCTTGCTTTCCACAGGGGCAGAAATTCCGTGAGGCTGTTGCAGACATAGAGGCTGTCCGAGTATAGGTCTGCTGGGCTGGGGAAGGAATCTGGGTGCTCAACTATATCTGCGATGGCCGCAAGCTCTGCTGCCTGCGCGCCTAAGTGTCCGGGTAGTTTTAACGATATTTCCTCAAGGGCGCGTCCCTGTGCGTCCTCGACATAGATACCGCAACCTGTTATGCGCTTCCCATCCAAGACTGTGGAAGATCCATCCACATAGATCTTTATGAGCTCACACGTGTCCGTGTGCTGGGGGCTCTGGGTTGAACTATCTATCTTTCTGGGGGGTGTTTTAGCGATAAAGGGGCCTGTGTTGTGGTGTGGAGAGATAATTTCACATTCATGGGGGTTCCGGGGTACTCTAAGTTGTCGGCTAAGTAGGTGTGGGTCTTTGTCCTTTTCACAGTGACGTCCCGTCCCTGCAAGAGAAGGGTCCATCTAGCTGCTCTTATTTGACTGACTGTACTGTCCTTGAGTCGTCCGTCCAGTAAAAGTTGGGTGGGGGTGTGTTCGGTGAGAATTGTGATGGGTTCAGCCCGATAATGTACGAAAAATACTGGACTGCCCAAAATACTGCGAGCAGGTGCCTCTCACAGGCTGAAAATCCCTGCTCCACAGCATTTAAAAGTCTGGAGGCGTAAGCTACGGGCCTTAACTGGTTGTGCCGTTCCTGGAGGAGCACGGCTGAAAGGGTGCGGTCTGTGGTCGCTACCTCTATGGCGTAAGGGGAACGCGGGTCTGGAACTTGTAGTGCGGGGGCTGCTATGAGTGCCTGTTTTAAAGAGTCCACAGCATCCGTATGCTGCGGAAGCCATTCCCAGGGGGCTCCTTTCTTTAGGAGGTCTGAGAGGGGTGCTGCCTTGCTGGTGAAACCATCAATGTGGTTTCGGTAGTAGCCAACCAGTCCTAAAAATGACCGGAGGGCTGAAACGTTCTGGGGAAGGGGCAATTTAGCAATCGAGTCAATCCTTTTATGCTCAATCTCGCATTTACCATGTGTGATAATTGTTCCCAAATATATCACTTTTTCTTCCAAAATCTGGGCCTTTTTGGGGTTGACTTTACAACCGATTGAGTGTAATAGTTCCAGGAGTTCGGACAGAAGTTCACTGTGCTCTGCCTTGGTGTCTGTCTGCAGTAGTAGGTCGTCTACATACTGAACGAGACATTCGGGGTGAGAGAATTTGGCTAAACCATTTGCCAGCTGTCGGTGGAAAATGGAGGGGGAGTTGTGGAATCCTTGTGGCAGGCATGTCCACGTGTACTGCTGTGCTTTAAAGGTGAAGGCAAATTTGTACTGGCACGCCTTTGCCAATGGAATGGACCAGAATCCATTATTGGCGCCCAAAACCGTAAAGAATCGGGAATTGAGTCCCTGCTTGAGCATGGTCTCGGGACTTGTTGCTACTGTGGGGGCTGCTGCGGGGGTGACTTTGTTGAGTTCCCGGTAATCGATGGTCAGTCGCCATGATCCATCGGGCTTTCTCACTGGCCAAATCGGGGCATTATTAGTGGAGACTACTGATCTAAGTACATCTAATAAGCTCTAATAAGCTTTCTATTACCTTGGAGATTTCTCCCTCTGCCTCTTGTGGAAGTCCATATTGTTTTGAAGGTCTAGGGTCAGGTCCTGTTACTTGTACGGAGCCAGTCATCCGTCCACAGTCGTGCTTGTGTGTCGCGAATGCTGCCCTGTTCTTTTGCAGAACTGCCCTAACCTGCTTGTCCGTACTAAGCGTGGTCGGGTTGAACCAAAATTCGTCTACGGCGCTAATTTTGTTCATGTACTCTCCTATGTTGAGCGTTGTGGGGGCTCTTGCGGATTTTGCCATCTTCCAGACACACTGGTTAATTGGATCGAATGAAAGGTGGTGGGAGTTCATGAAATCGATTCCCAAAATGTGTTCTGCTGTGTGGGGCAGGTCAACTAAAACCACGGGGTGCTTGGTGGTGATGTTGCCGATTTGAATGGGTACAGGGGCTGTGATGTGTCCCTGCTGTGAGTGGCCTGTAAAGCCGCTGAGGGTGATAGTGGCTGTAGTGGGCCACGTGTCTTTTTGAAACAGGGTGGAGGAATTTATGGTGGTGCGGGACCCTCCTGTGTCCAAGAGAAATTCGATGGGCTGTCCCTGAATTTTTGCTGCAACTACCGGTCGTCCGGACCTATCCCAAAGGGTGTCGCAGACCCAACTGGGGGAGCCCGTATACCGTCAGTCCGTTCCGGTCAAGCCCATCTGATCTGAACGGGCGCTAACGCTATGAATGAGCTCTGTCTTTTTCTTACTCAGAGTCTGCTGGGCTCTCTGTGGCTTTTTAGGGGCATTGCACTCTTGCGAAGTGTCCCAACTGTCCGCAGTTGTAACACTCCTGTGACTTGGGTGGGGGGCTGTTCTTTCCCTCATTCACCCATGCAGGGTCGTGGTGTGTTGTCTTTACTGCCTGCATATCTGCGCCGGCCTGATTTTCCTCAGTATTCTTAACTGAGGATTTACTTTGAACAGGTTGCTCCCAAGCGCGGGACAATCTTTTCACTACCTACTTCTCGTTATAGGCCTCCTCTGAGGGATCATAACTCGCGCTTTCTGTCTTTCTGTCCTGTTTCTGTGGCATGGGAGATAAGGGTGCGGGTCCATTTGGCCATGTTGTCTGGGGACAAATGGGCACGGTCTACGTCTCCAAAGATTGCTGCAAAGTGAATCCACAGGCGTCCAGCAAACGCTGTGGGGTGCTCGGATTTCTTTTGCCTACATTTGTTGAGGCCATCTACGGGGTCACCCCGGTTATACCCGATCGCATCCAGGATCGCGGTATGCATTTCATCAAGGGTGCCTCCTCCTACGTTCTGTGGGTCGGGGAGGGCTGCTGCTACTGACGGGTCTAAACTTAAAACGGAGAGCTTTACATGCTCTCGCTCATCCAGGCCGTACATGGTCGCCTGATGCTTAACTGTGGCAAAGAAATGGTGGGGGTCTGAGGTGGGGAGGAACGGTGTGATCCTATCGCACACGTCCCGTAATTGGGTCACTGTTAAGGGGGTGGAATATAGAAATTCCGCATCGACTGATGTGGCTGTGCAGTGGGTGGTTACAGGGTTCATTGGAGCGTGGACTATCTGCTGTGTGGGGGGTTGGGGCGCTTTTCTCTTTTGTGGCTTTCCCTGCGCACATATTCCCTGAACATATCTCTGTGCTGTTTAATTCAATTCTTCCCAATCAGGGCCGTCCTCCTGATCTAATCTTTCTCCAAAGGTTTCCTGAAAACCTTTTTGAACAGAAAGCAGTGATTGCAGCTCTGCAATCTGCTTCCGACACTTTGCGTGGTCTAATGTGCTTTGTCTTTGTTCTGTGGTGGCAGCATGGAGTGCTCTTAATGCTGCCTTGAGGTCACTACACTGTTTTTGTAATGCCTCTACCTGTTTTTCCGTTTCTTCTCGTACCAGGACTACACGTTGCGTGTCCTGATAGGCCTTTTTGTATTGAGACTGGAAGCTGCTTAAGTGCGCCAGACAAGACTGGTGAGCCCTTTTGGCGTCATCCACCTCTCCATCTTTTGCTGCCAATTTCCTTCTCAAGTCTAAATTCTCCTTTTCTACCTCGCTTACATCGACCTTACTCATCCGATGTATGCCTTCAACTTCTTTCCGGAGCGTCCTAACGACCTCCTCTGTGCCTCGCAATTGTGCCAAGCAGGACACGATTGCCATCTGCTTGCGAGCTTTCCCTAAGCTCTTTTTGTGGATCTCGCTCAGGGTCTCCCACCAAGTATGTCCTATACTCCCGGGACCTGATTCTTCGTTATCACAGAAATCACTCCAAAGGGGCCATCCTTTCCCTTTGAGATATTTCCTGATCTCTTCCACCCAATGGAACATTGTCCCACTCTACTGCTGCTGGTCGCTGCGACCGCAAATTCCTCGGGGTTCATGAGGCGCTGCATTGACTGCATTGCCATCTTTCCTATCCGAACGCTTCTTTTAAATTTGGAACAGGGGAGCTAAGGCGGTGCTGTAAATACGGGTACGGCTTTCGCTACTTTCCGAAATACAAACTTCCAATAGTTTTGACGCAACAAAAAATCTATCAGTTTTACCTTATCGCCCTGTTAGTTACGCATGCATACACAACTTCCGAATTATGAGTATTGATCAGAACTGCTTGAACACTTGTGGTTTTCTGTTTCCAATTGGATCTCTAATTCAAATTCTGGGTTCTCCCGGAGTGGTTTTCCACTTCTAGATCGGGTCCCGTCAGGATGTCGCCAAACAATGTTGCTAACTTTTGCCTTAGTTTAATTGCTCTGTTTTATCACCTTTGCTCTTGAGTCGCCAGGTATCGTTATGATACCGCCAGGTGGTTCAAGTCCGAGTAATGATCAATAATCCAATACACCGCTTAGTAAGATTTAAATCAAAGCACATTTATTATACACAGTAATCACTACTCATGTATAAATTCTACGTCTAAGCTACTTCTACAGCTAATAGGCCAATACTTAACTTGGAACTGGCCCACCAGGTCAGGGAAACAAATGGTCTTTCGTTCGGGTTCTGAGCCTGCGGGATTCGATGTTGGTACAGATTGGTAGCTAGGAGCGCATATCTCGTAGCGAGCGTTGAAGTAAGACTTACTGGATATCAGCGGCGGCTGGACCGGTCACATCAAGGGTTAGTTCGCGTTGCTGAGTGATCTGGTCAAGAAGAGAAGGACGATTTGAACTTGGGCTTGATTCTTATAGTTCCATGGGGCTTCCCGCCTTTCGGGGGGGACCCTGTACCTGGTTAAAAGTGATTGGACTTTGGCCCAATCGCTTGGTTCGATTTTCTCCAATGCTGGAGCGGTTCCCTGATCGATGGGCTGTCCTGAGGTGGTCGTTCACCTCCCATTGTGTAGGCTTCTGCTGGCGCCAAAGAGTCTGGTTTGGCTTTAGGTGTCTAAATGTTGCTCATTGTTCCCGGGGATTGCTCATTCATCTGCAGATGGCTGGTGTTTTGTTATGCTGATGGTTGCCGGTATCGATCTTGTCTGGCCTTTCCAGAGGTAAATACACACTCAACCTGCAGCTGCTCGTTTGTGTCCTGTTGGCTGACTTTCCCATCAGCCTTTGCCGTTCACCATTCTAAATCGGGAGTTAGCCATTTTAACTGGCTACACACCAGAAACAGATACTGAGTTGGCTTCTCAAGAAGTGCTACCAACAAATATACAGGAAGACACTTCCGTGATCTGAAAGAGATAAATTCCTGAAAGTCGGATATTACCTAAACAAAACAGATACCCTCCAAAGAGACTGTCTTACTGATGCATGTATTATAAATAACTTGATGCTGTAATGTAATGAATATTGTGTTGGATCTGTTGTTGAAGTGCTTAAAAGAAAAGTCGCGGGCAGCATGGTGGCGCAGTGGTTAGCACTGCTGCCTCACGGCACCGAGGTCCCAGGTTCGATCCCAGCCCTGGGTCACTGTCCGTGTGGAGTTTGCACATTCTCCCCGTGTTTGCGTGGGTTTCGCCCCCATAACCCAAAGATGTGCAGGGTAGGTGGATTGGTCACGCTAAATTGCCCCTCAATTGGAAAAAATTAATTGGGTACTCTAAATTTATTTTTTTTAAAGAAAATTCGCTGGCACTAAAGGAGTAAAAGGGAAGGGGCGTTGTATATTCAAATAACACTATTGGCTGGTGAAATGTCATGTGATACGCAGTGACGTCAGCAGAGTGTTTTGTGGGCTTTTTGGTGAGTTCACCATGCTCTTTTGGAAATACATTCATTGAAATTTTAACAAATTACATACAAAGTTTACAAAGACCAAACAATAACATATAATAACAGTAATAACCTCCCCCAACCCTCCTCCCCCCACAACAATATAAAGTTCACCATCTTACTCTGTAGAAGCAACATCTCCTAATAAACCCTGCACTATGTTTAACAAATTGAAAGCATGGCACCTCTACTTCTTTTTCTCTTTGTGGCAACAACAACTATATAACAATAAAGCATACAGTATCCTGACCTTCATTAATATGGGCATGGAGTACACGAGCAAGGAGGTTATGCTGAACTTATACAAAACATTAGTTAGACCTCAGCTGGAGTATTGTGTAAAGGTCTGGACACCACACTATAGGAAGGACGTGAACACATGGGAAAGAGTGCAGAAGAGGTTTACAAGAATGACTCCAGGAAAGAGATACTTCACTTTTGAGAACAGATTGGAGAGTTTTGTACTGTTCTCCTGAGAGAGAAGTCGGCTAAGAGGAGATTTTATTAAGCTGTTCAAAATTGTGAGGGGGCTTGACAGAGTAAAAAAGAAGCAAATCTGATGAGAGAAAAAACTTTTTCACACGATGAGTGGTCTGGAATACACTGCTGGGAAGTGTGGTGTAGGCAAGGTCCTTCAATAGGGCATGAGATGATCATTTGATTAGAAACAATGTGCAAGGCTATGAGGAAAATGCAGGAGAATGCACGAAGTCATAATGCTCATTTGGAGAATGTTGCAGACTCAGTGAATGGCCTTCTCTGTGGCATAACAATTCTGTGACTATTCTTTCAACAAGTATAAAATTTCATTATAAATCCTGACTGTTCCAAATCTTAAGGTTCATCCTCTTCCAGAATTATACTAAAATTACTGTAATCATTTTCACCCATAAGAATACTGTAAATGAATAAAAATCATAGAATTTACAGTGCAGAAGGAGGCCATTCGGCCCATCGAGTCTGCACCGGCTCTTGGAAAGAGCATCCTACCCAAGGTCAACACCTCCACCCTATCCCCATAACCCAGTAACCCCACCCAACACTAAGGGCAATTTTGGACACTAAGGGCAATTTATCATGGCCAATCCACCTAACCGGCACATCTTTGGACAGTGGGAGGAAACCGGAGCACCCGGAGGAAACCCACGCACACTCGGGGAGGATGTGCTGACTCCGCACAGACAGTGACCCAAGCCGGAATCGAACCTGGGACCCTGGAGCTGTGAAGCAAATATGCTATCCACAATGCTACCGTGCTGCCCCTAATGATAACTTCCGTCTAAATATGTTTATGCCAGAATTCTTGAACCACTTCGCCACTGCCAAGTATTTCCCCCAAATGATGATGGTCACAAATAATCCCTCAGACACTCATTAAATGTGTGTGTTCATAAACTAATAACAAAATGTGTCACCTTGATTAAATTGGTTGGACTTCCACCCAAGCCTAAAGGTTGGGCTTTTCAATTTCACTCCAGGACTTTAGCACATAATCTTGGTTGAAACTCCAATGCAGTGATGAGGGAATGCTGCATTGTTGAACTTCCCACCTTTTGTGTACACCATTAAAAGGTAATTCTTTTCTTTCTTGGTGTAAAGCTCCACCCGCCAGCGGCACACACTGGGAAATCATGTCATGTATCCCATGGATTTCTGTCCAGGTCCATGCACATCACGGCCCCCTGCAGACATGGACATCAACCCCAACCCTGAACCCCAGAGGGGCAACCTCCCCCCATCACTAAATGTCCACCTCACCACCCTTGCCCCCCCGCTCAACCACGCAGGCATGAGAGTGACCCGGTCACGTCTCCCCCCCATGCATTCTTGCCGGCATCAGACCCTCGCCAAGTGATACCCTGCTATGGGGTCAGCAAGGGCTCTTCTCCCGACACCCTCCCTACACTTTCTGGTCAACATTCTTCCCTCGACTAAGGTAATAAATACAGCTTAACTGGGCATTCTTCTCAACTGATTGTGGAATCTCTCTCTACTGTTACCATAAGACATAGGAGCAGAAGTAGGCCATTGGGCCTATTGAGTCTGCTCTGCCATTCAATGAGATCACGACTGATCTGATATAATAGTCCTCAACTCCCCATAATCCTTAATTCCTTTACTGATTGAGTTTAATTGATATCCCTCCAACATTACATAAACTTTCCTGATCAGCAATTTGTAATTCTGAATAACAGCAGTCTTTGCGTGCACATAATATTGGTAAGATAAGGCGAGTCCTAGAATTCAATTAAGCTATCTGAAAGAGAAGTTGAATACAGGAGGTGGAACCTACAACAAAGACTGATTTGAGACCCACTCAGCAGAGATGACGTCTGTCATTGAAGCAAAAAGCAAAGTCGACCTGATGTTCAACATAAACCCAACAGCTAGAACACTGTATCACGTGAAAGTAGCCAAGACAGTTGTGTAAAAATCAGGGAGATTTTAACATAATAAACATTTGACTAGCCTTTGTCAATAATTCTATAAGATTCTATAAGAGGTTCTCCCGTTATTCGTACACAATAAAGTGACTAGTAATTTTCTCCAAGAAAAGGGAGAAAAGACTACTGAGAGTGAGCATGTATCTTCTTGCGTCAAAGGAGGTTATCTGTATGTTTCTTTAATGCAATGCTATATGGCACATGTCAGCTTAAACAAAGCGAATACCATCATACAAAATGCGGGTAGGGTAAGGAACAAAAGAAGAAGTTATTGAATGCATTTTCTCAGGACTGTAGCTGTTTCCTGAAGGTGAAGAAGTTATTTTCTAAATTACCGGTTTCCTGAATTTTCAGGGCACAACTGATTCTACAAGAGGTTCTCCAGTTATTCATACACAATAAAGTGACTAGTAATTTCATGAACATGTAGTAATTGAAGTTACACCATTAAATGTATTTTGTAGCTTCATATTGTGTGCTCATGATTCACATATGCTTACTAACTACTTTGCCATAAATGTATACCACCTAAAAGATTACAAAAAGAGTTAGGTACGTTTCATAGTATTTGAGTTCCAGTTTCAAGTGCAATACTGAAAATGAGAAAGCTATTTTTGACTTAGTCTTGTGGTTCAACTTCGGCATATAAAATTTGGGCTGACTTGTCAGTTTATCAAAGTTCAATGAATTCCAACTGCAAAATGTGCATTTCTAGCTGGTAACAGAATGGTGTCATTTTGTGATCGTTATAACATGAATCAGGAAATCACCAGTTCCACATACTTCTAGCAAACTTTAATTACAGTCTTATATTAGTAAAACTCTATGATCTGTGGATAGTTAAAGAGATCATTCTCTAGTTTCTCAGTCACACACAATTAAAACTTGGGGAAAAGAGCCAGCTCGGAGGCAATAGACAGAACAGTATTGAGGGCTGTGTGTAGTTTTGCTTGTAGTAAAATGTGGGAACATATGGGTAACATGGAGATTGGGAAGTACAGTCATTATTTTTGTTTCTTTAAATTTTGTGCAACCTGTTTCTTCTGTGATATACTGCAGTGCTTTAGTTGGCAAAATACTTCTGAATCCTCAGTTTGTATTTTCCAATGCTCAAATTCTGCTTCTTCACTGAGAAACTCCCAACTTGAATCCAACTCCCTCTATTCCATTGACTTCTTTGCCGTGCTTTCCTCAATGTTGCTTTCCCCATTACCTCCCAACCCTCAACCAGCCTCTGTTGTGCGATTAATTTTCAAAGGGGTTCACCCAATTAATGAAGATTAATAGGAGGAGTAGGCCATTTGCTCTTGAAGCCTTTTCCCCTATGCAATAAGATCATGGTTGATATTCTACCTCAACTCCACTTTTCCACTTGGATTTCTGCATCTCCTTTGATTCCCTTAATATCCCAAAATCTATCAGTTTTTGGCTTGAATTTACTCCATGTCTGGGCATCCACTTCCTTTGGGGTAGAGAATTCCAAATATTCACAGCCCTCTGAAGTGAAGAAAATTCTCATCTCAGTCCTAAATGGCCAAACTCTTATCCTGGGTCTGTCATTGGCTCCAGACTCCCGGACAGGGGGAAATATCCTCCTTGCATCGAGAAGTTTATGTTTCAATGAGACCACCTCTCATTCTTCTAAATCCAGGGAATATTGGCCTCAAATCTACTCAATCTCTCCTCATAGGACAATGCACACATCCCCAAAGTAGCCAAGTGATCCTACACTGGTCTCTATTTGAGGCAAGTAAATCCAAAACTGTGCACAGTACTCCAGGTTGGGGTTCCCAATGCCCTACAGTAAGATTTTCTGACTCTTGTACTCCAATTAAGGCTAACATACCACCTGCTTGCTCGTACCTGTAAGTTAACTTTGTGCTTTATGTACAAGAACACCAGGTCCCTCTGAATACCAACATTTCCCAGTTTTTCACCATTTATAAATATTCTGCCTTTCTATTCTCCCTACCAAAATGGATATCACCCACATCTTTGGGTTGTGGGGGGTAGACCCACGCAGAGACGGGGAGAATGTGCAAACACCACACAGACAGTGAGCCGGGGCTGGGATCGAACCTGGGTCCTTGTTGCCGTAGAGGCAGCAGTGCTAACCACTGTGCCACCGTGCCGCCCTCTCCCGCCACATTTCTACCAATAGATTCTAACAATTCCCCTGCCACTGGTAGTAAGCTAACTGCCCTATTGATTCCTCTTTTCTCTTTCCTTCTTTTCTTGAAATGGCCTAGCAAGACATTCAGTCGCACCAAGCCATTATAGGAAAGTAAAATAAGAACAAAACAAAGCTGACCACCCATCATTAACTAGACACCAGAAATGACAAAGGCACACGTTGCCCAGTTAATCCTGCCAAATCCTCTTTGGGACATGTGCCAAAATAACCAGTGAAGCAACAAACTGACATAGTCATATTCGCTGAATATCCATCGGGTCCTTGTGAGTGAGAGAGTGAAGTGCACTCTAGCCGAATAGCTGTATTTTTTTCCCACAATAAATTCCTTTATCTATTCTTGGACCAAGGCGGTAATGAGTTTTGGGACAAAGCCCAAACTGACATTGGTGAGCAGGTTGTTACTTAATAGTACTGTTGATGACATTTTCCATCACTTTGCAGTTAATTGAGCATTGACTGATGGGATGATAATTGGCCAGATTGGATGTGTTCTATTTTTTGCAAATATACATCCTTTGTTGAATCCATCCAATCTTCACTGGCGGCGGGACTCTTTGGGCCCACTGGCAGAGCGCCCCCACCTGTGGATTTCCCGGCGGCGTGGGTTAGCTTCAATAGGAAACGCCATTGACAAGAGGCGGGAGTTGAGAATTCCACCACCAGCAAACGGCACATCAAAATTCTCCACCATCACTGAGGGGAAGGATGGAGGGGTTCTACAATTCACGGGCGTTATTCATTATGCACTTTCGGGAATTGGATCACATCAAACATTAGGTGCGGTGTTGGGAGGGTTGGGGGGAGGGGGACTGTATGTGTTAATGGTGACTATGGGTGATTCCTGATTCCTTTTTGTCATTTGTTTATGTTAACATGCGTGCTAATGTCTAGGGTTGGGTTGGAGGATGGGATCATTGTTATTGATATGGGGATTGACATTACATTCGTTACTGATTATTGTTTATTGTTAGGTGTAAATTTGGGAGAAAATGTGAAAAAGGAGAATAAAAAAATATTTTTTTAAAAAAAAAACATTCTCCATCGCGAGCAGCGAGGGACAGACGTGCAAGCGAGAATCCCGTCCTGCACATTTTAACTTCTTTTGGACCGCTTTTTCAATCCTTATGGAAATGTAGTTTTCTTCAGAATTATGTTTTATATCCACCACCATATATTTTGATCTAGTTTACTAATATATCTTCGACAACTCTCCCCTCATACCTGCACAATTTGACTTATTCAGGTTTAAGACTCAGGACTGAACTAAACAAAATTGTTTGTAAATTCATTGCAAAATTCTTTTGTATTCGGTTCATGCTTGCCCAGAGGCTACTTTGCTACAAGGTTATTAATTAACCCTGTCACTTCCGGTTGCGGCTATGCCTAGATAGGTCGCACGTTTGGCAGCTCCCGCCGGGAACGGACTTTTGGGCTCTTCAGAGGGGCCCCAACGGCAATTGTTCGACGGCTTCCAGTGTGGGAAGGTGACAGCAAGGTCCCCCCAACATTATATGGATTGGACCAGGAGAGGAGCGGTTAAAAAAGTGATCCTGGTGCAGCGAAAAGTGCGAGAGAGGAAAAGCAATCTAGCGGCGGGTGGAGACCGAGCAGCGTGGGCACAGTGGTCGCAGGAGAAGCAGGTGTTTCTTAAACGCTGCTTTGAGGAGCTGAGGACAGAAATGCTGGCGCCAATGAAGGCGGCGATTTGAGAAGCTTGTGGAGACCCAGAAGGCCCAAGGGGCGGCGATCCGAGAGGTGCGGCAAAAAGCCTCGGAGAACGAGGATGAGATCTTGGGCCTGGCGGTGAAGGTGGAGGCGCACGAGGCGCTGCACAAGAGGTGGGCGGAAACATTCGAGGACCTGGAGAATAGGTCGAGGAGGAAGAATCTTCGGATTCTGGGTCTCCCTGAAGGAGTGGAGGGGCCCGATGCCAGGGCATATATGCGCACGATGCTCAATTCGCTGATGGGCGCGGGAGCATTCCCGAGGCCCCTGGAGCTGGATGGCGCTCATCGGGTCTTGGCAAGGAGACCCAAAGCCAACGAGCCGCCAAGGGCTGTAGTGGTGAGGTTCCACCGCTTTATGGACAAAGAGTGTGTCCTGAGATAGGCCAAAAAGGAGCGGAGTAACAGGTGGGAGAACACGGAGATCCGAATTTACCAGGACTGGAGTGCGGAGGTGGCTAAGAAGAGGGCTGGTTTCAACCGGGCTAAGGCGGTGCTCCATCGGAAGGGGGTGAAGTTCGGGATGCTGCTGCCAGCACGATTGTGGGTCACGTTTCAAGATCGGCACCACTATTTTGGAACGCCTGATGAGGCATGGACCTTTATACAGACTGAAAAGTTGGACTCAAATTGAGGGTTTGTCGTGGGGGGATGTTTACTGTGCTTACTGCGTTTGGGGAATGTTCTTTTTGTTTGAGTGCTGGGTGGGGATGGGTGAATGGATTTGATGTGGGGGCTGCGGGAGAGTGTGGGCGTCAGTGTTGGAGAGGCAGGCCCCCATGGAGGAAGAGGGGGGGGCACACGCTGGACTGCCAAGGGGTGGGGGGATTCTCACACTGGGGGGTCGATGGAAGGGCGGGAGAGGCCGGGGTCAGCAGGAGTCTGCTGACTTACGGGAGTGTCATGGGGGGAGCAAAATGGCTAGATGAGGATCTAGCGGGGGGAGGGGAGGGGGCAGGTGGGAGGGGGGGGAACTGGGTTGCTGCTGCATTTGCCAAAGGGGAGCTGGAAGTATGAGAGGTAGTCGGGGCAGGGGTCCGCCACCTGGGGGACTGGAGGGTGCGGGAGGCGCGGGCATGTGGCTGACCTAGAATAGGAGATGGCTAGTCGGCAGGGGGGGGCGAGTACCCCCCTGATCCGGCTGACAACTTGGAATGTGAGGGGCCTGAACGGGCCGGTCAAGAGGGCCCGGGTGTTCGCGCACTTAAAGGGACTAAAGGCAGACGTGGTTATGCTCCAGGAGACACATCTGAAGGTGGCAGATCAGGTTAGGCTGAGAAAGGGATGGGTAGGGCAGGTCTTTCATTCAGGGCTGGATGCGAAGAACAAAGGGGTTGCAATACTGGTGGGGAAGCGGGTGTCGTTCGAGGCACTGAATATTGTAGTGGATAATGAGGTCGATATGTGATGGTGAGTGGTAGGTTGCAGGGGGTGCGGGTGGTACTGGTGAACGTATATGCCCCAAATTGGGATGATGCCGGATTTATGAAACGCATGCTGGGTCGGATTCCGGATCTGGAGGTAGGAAGCTTGGTAATGGGTGGGGGGGGACTTCAACACGGTGCTGGACCCAGCACTGGACCGTTCTAGGTCCAGGACGGGTAAGAGGCCGGCTGCGGCCAAGGTGCTCAGGGGGTTTATGATGGGGGGAGTGTATCCATGGAGGTTTGCCAGGCCGCTGGCCAGGGAATTTTCCTTCTTTTCCCACGTCCATAGAGCCTACTCCCGGATAGATTTTTTCATTTTGAGTAGCGCTAATCCCGAAAGTGGAGGGAACGGAATATTCGGCCATAGCCATCTCGGACCACGCCCCGCATTGGGTGGAGCTGGAGTTGGGGGAGGAGAGGGACCAGCGCCCACTGAGCCGCCTGGATGTGGGACTGTTGGCGGATGAGGGGGTGTGCGGGCAGGTGCGTGGGTGTATTGAAAGATATTTGGAGGCCAACGACAACGGGGAGGTGCAGGTAGGGGTACTCTGGGAGGCGTTGAAGGCGGTGGTCAAGGGAGAGCTAATCTCCATTAGGGCCCACAGGGAGAAGAGAGAGGGGAGGGGGAGGGAGAGGTTGGTGGGGGAGATTTTAAGGGTGGACAGGAGGCATGCAGGGGCCCCCGAGGAGGGGCTACTTAGGGAGAGACGGAACCTCCAGACGGAATTCGACTGGTTGACCACGGCGAAAGCAGAGGCACAGTGGAGGAAAGCGCAGGGGGCGACGTATGAGTATGGGGAGAAGGCGAGTCGGATGCTGGCACATCAGCTTCGTAAGACGGAGGCAGCGAGGGAGATTGGTGGAGTTAAAGATAGAGGGGGGAATACGGTGCGGAGTGCGGTGAGAATAAACAAGGTATTTAGGGACTTCTATGGGGATCTGTACAGGTCTGAGCCCCCGGCGGGGGAGGAGGGGATGCGACGATTCCTAGATCAGCTGAGGTTCCCGAGGGTGGAGGAGGGGGAGGTGGCTGGTTTGGGGGCGCCGATTGGGCTGGTTAAAGGATTGGGGAGCATGCAGGCGGGGAAGGCCCCGGGGCCGGATGGGTTCCCGGTTGAATTCTACAGGAAATACGTGGACCTGCTGGGCCCGTTGCTAGTGAGGACTTTTAATAAGGCGAGGGAGGGGGGGACCTTGCCCCCGAGAATGTCCAGGGCGCTGATTTCTTTGATCTTGAAGCGGGACAAGGATCCATTGCAATGTGGGTCGTATAGACCGATCTCGCTCCTCAATGTTGACGCTAAGTTGCTGGAGAAGGTGCTGGCTACGAGAATTGAGGACTGTGTCCCAGGGGTGATTCATGAGGACCAGACTGGATTTGTGAAGGGTAGGCAGCTAAATACAAATGTGCGGAGGCTCCTCAAAGTGATTATGATGCCCTGATTATGCGTGGGCGAATAAGACCCCTAGGGTGAAGAGGGTGTTTCTGGAGCATAGCAGGGACAGGGGGGGGGCTGGCGCTGCCGAATCTGTGTCGCTATTATTGGGCAGGTGGAAGCGGAGGTAGTGGCAGCTATGGACGCGGAGAAGGCCTTTGATCGGGTGGAGTGGGAGTATCTTTGGGAAGTGTTGCGGAGATTTGGGTTCGGGGAGGGGTTCATAAGTTGGGTCAGGCTGCTATATAGAGCCCCGGTGGCGAGTGTGGCTATGAACCGGCGGAGGTCGGAGTACTTTCGGCTGTACCGGGGACGAGACAGGGGTGTCCCTTATCCCCCTTGTTGTTTGCAATGGCAATTGAGCCGCTGGCCATGGCACTGAGGGAGTCCAGGAAATGGAGGGGATTGGTTCGGGGGGGAGAGGAACATCGGGTGTCGTTGTATGCCGATGACCTGTTGTTGTATGTTGCGGATCCTGTGGAGGGGATGGCGGAGGTCATGAGGATCCTTAGGGAGTTTGAGGACTTTTTGGGGTATAAACCCAATATAGGGAAGAGTGGGCTCTTTGTGGTGCACTCAGGGGACCAGGGAAGGGGGATAGACGAGTTACTGCTGAAGAGGGCGGAAAGGAGCTTTCGGTACCTGGGGATCCAAGTAGCTAGGAGTTGGGGGGCCCTGCACAAGCTCAATTTGACGCGGTTGGTGGAGCAGATGGAGGGGGATTTTAAAAGATGAGATATGCTGCCACTCTCACTGACGGGTAGGGTGCAGTCGGTAAAAATTACGGTCCTTCCGAGGTTTCTCTTTGTGTTCCAGTGCCTTCCCATTTTGATCCCCAAGGCCTTTTTCAAATGAGTAAGCAGGAGCATCATGGGATTTGTGTGGGCGAATAAGACCCCGAGGGTGAAGAGGGTGTTTCTGGAGCATAGCAGGGACAGGGGGGGGCTGGCGCTGCCGAATCTGTGTGGCTATTATTGGGCAGCCAATGTGGCGATGATCCGTAAGTGGGTAATGGAGGGAGAGGGGGCGGCGTGGAAGAGGTTAGAGATGGCGTTGTGTGTGGGCACGAGTCTGAGGGCGCTGGTGACGGCACTGCTGCCGTTCTCGCCGACAAGGAACACCACAAGTCCGGTGGTGGTGGCGACGTTGAAGATCTGGGGGCAGTGGAGGTGACACAGGGGCGAGGTGGGGGCCTCAGTTTGGTCCCCGATTCGGGAGAACCATTGGTTCATCCCGGAAAGGATGGATGGGGGGTTTCGGAGCTGGTATCGGGTGGGGATTAGAAGAATGGGGGACCTGTTCATCGATGGGATGTTTGCGAGCCTGGGGGCGTTGGAGGAGAGGTTTGGGCTACACCCGGGAAATGCTTTCAGGTACATGCAAGTGAGGGCGTTTGTGAGGTGGCAGGTGAGGGAATTCCCGCTGCTTCCGGCACGTGGGATTCAGGACAGGGTGATTTCGGGTGTATGGGTTGGAGAAGGCAAGGTTTCAGCGATTTATCAGGAGCTGCAGGAAGAGGAGGAGGCCTCGGTGGAGGAGTTAAAGGGCAAGTGGGAGGAGGAGCTTTGGGAGGAGATAGATGAGGGTCTGTGGGCTGATGCCCTGAGTAGGGTTAATTCTTTCTCCTCTTGCGCCAGGCTCAGCCTAATACAGTTCAAGGTTACTCACAGAGCGTCTATGACAGGGGCGAGGTTGAGTAGGTTCTTTGGAGTGGAGGACAGATGTGGGAGGTGCTCGGGGAGCCCGGCAAATCACGTCCATATGTTCTGGTCGTGCCCGGCACTGGATGGGTTTTGGAGGGGTTTTGCGAGGACTATGTCCAAGGCGGTGAATGCCCGGGTCAAGCCGAGCTGGGGATTAGCATTATTTGGGGTATCGGATGAGCCGGGAGTGCAGGAGGCGAAAGAGGCCGGCATTCTGGCCTTTGCGTCCCTGGTAGCCCGGCAGAGGATTTTACTTCTATGGAAGGATGCGAAGCCCCCGAGTGTGGAAGCTTGGATCAATGACATGGCAGGGTTCATCAAGCTGGAGAGGATAAAGTTTGCCTTGTGAGGGTCTGTGCAGTGGTTCCTCAGGCAGTGGAAACCGTTCCTAGACTATCTCGCAGAGCGTTAGGAGGAGGTCAGCAGCAGCAGCCCAGGGGCAGGGGGGGGGGGGGGGGGGGCCGGGTTCCCTTGGGGGGGTATTTGGGTCAAGGTGGTTTTTTTCCCCCTATTTGTGCTGTTTACTGTTATAAGGGGGGTTACTGTACATGGGGAAATCCAATGTATAATTTCTACTTGTGTTCTTGTTGCTTTCTTTTTGTTGGGGGGAGTGTTTTTGTTGAAAATTTGTTGAAAAACTTGAATAAATATATTTTAAAATAAAAAAATATTAATTAACCCTGTCTCATTGGGCACATGGTAGCACCGTGAGTAGCTCTGCTGCCTCACAGCGCCAGGGACCCAGGTTCACTTCCAGCCTTGTGTCACTGTCTGTGTGGAGTTTGTACGTTCTCCCCGTGTCTGCGTTGGTTTCCTCCGGGTGCTCCATTTTCTCCCACAAAGATGTGCAGGTTAGATGGATTGGCCATGCTAATTTTTCCTTCAGTGTCCAAAAGGTTTGTTGGGGTTATTGCGCTATGGGTATAAGGTAGGGGTGTGGGCTTAGGTAGGGTGCTCTTTCAGAGGTTTGATGCAGATTCGATGGGCCGAATGGCCACATTCTTCACTGTGGTGATTCTATGATTCATTGCCCAATAATAAATCTAAATTAGCATGTTCCCTTTTGTTTCCTTAGCATACTGACCTAGAAAGCCATCGTAAACGATTTCCACAGCATTGCTCCAAAATTGGTTTGTCTAATCTATATGATGATTAACGCCCTCCATGACTACTGGATTTTCACCCACCAGGTACGCGGTACATACTTGTGCGACTCAATCAACGTCATCCACTCATACGCTGCAGGAAAGGATGTCCTAAGGTGTGGTACATTGGCGAGACCATGCTGACGCTGCAACAATGGATGAACGGACATTGCGCGACAATCACCAGGCAGGAATGCTCTCTTACAGTTGGGGAACACTTTAGCAGTCAAGAGCATTCAACCTCTGATCTTCGGGTAAGCGTTCTCCAAGGCGGCCTTCAGGATGCACGACAACTCAGAATCGTTGAGCAGAAACTGACAGCCAAGTTCTGCACGCATAAGTAAGGCCTCAACTGGGACCTTGGATTTATGTCTCACTGCATTAAACCCCCCACCATCTGGTCTGGGCTTGCGAAATCCTAGCAACTGTCCTGGCTTGAGACAATTCACACCTCTTTAACCTGTGATTATCCCTCTCTCCAGTCACACCATCTGGACCTGTAAAGACTTAATTGCCTGCAAAGACTCACGTTGAAAGTATCATCTTGCATCATTGATTGTGTGCATATATGTGTTTGTGTAACCCACCTCTTCACTCACCTGATGAAGAAGCCACGCTCCGAAAGCTAGTTTGTGTAACCCACCTCTTCACTCACCTGATGAAGAAGCCACGCTCCGAAAGCTAGTGATTCCAAACAAACCTGTTGGACTTTAACCTGTTGTTGTAAGTGTTTTAAAAGTAGGGAGAAGTTTTTGAAAGAGTTTTCTTTGCTCGTTCTTTTATAAAGGTATTGCTGTTGTTATTGTTTCTGTTGAAGTAATTTTTAATTTTATTTTTTTATGGTTAAAGGTGATTATTTATAAGCGATCATAGGTTTGGTTATTTGTTTTAAATCTGTGAAACTATTTAAACCTGCACTATATTATTACATTACTTTACGTGTGGCATGCTTAAAAGTGTTTGTATGTTTTAATTTAGATTATCGTCATAAGACTTTAAAAGCGCCCCAGTTCATTTTGTTGTCACTGTTCTTGTAACATCCGATATTTTTTCGATTTGTGTTTATAGAATCATAGAATCACTGCAGTGCAGAAGAAAGCCATTTGGCACATCGTGTCTGCACCGAAGCTCCGAAAGAGAATCCTACCCCGGCCCATGGCTCCACCCTATCCCTAACCATTGGGCACTAAGGGGCAATTTTGCAAAGCCAATCCACCGCACCTGCACATCTTTGGACTGTGGGAGGCAACTGAAGCACCCGGTGAAAACAGCGGTGGCATGGTAGCAGAGTGGTTAGCACTGCTGCCTCACAGTGCCGGGACCAGTGTTCAATTCCAGCCTTGGATGACAATGTGGAGTTTGTATGTTCTGCCGTGGGTTTCTTCTGGGTGCTCTGTTTCCTCCCACAGTCCAGAGATGTGCAGGTTATGTGGATTGGCCATGTTAAATTGCCCCTTAGTGTCCAGGGATGTACAGGTTAGATTCCGGGGATAGGTGGGTGAGTGGGCCTAGGTCGGGTGCTCTTTCAAAGGGTCAGTGCAGACTTGATTGGCCGAATGACCTCCTTCTGCACTATAGGAATTCTATGGTTATATTCTATGGTTCCAGGAAACTCATGCAGATACGGGGAGAATGTGCAAACACTCAAAGTTTGAATTGGTGTTTTAAGGCAGCAGTGTTAACTAGCAGGCCGCCATGTTACCCATGTTATTATGTTTCTGCCTTGTTTACTTCAATATCTTATTCATTTATAATTATCACGTAATTAAATGTTGTGTTTTGATGTTTTAGCAAGACATTTGTAGAAGCTTGTAAAGTTTAATGTAAAAGATTTATTAACAAAAATAATTTTATAAATGCCAAACTTTGAAACTAGTTAAAGTTAAAAGTTAAGTTAAATGTTATCAGCTGATCAATGGCATTTTGTGTAATAACCTTAACTTTTACAAATTTCTTGCAATAAATAAATGTTCTCACTTAAACAGAATGGTCAATAAAATATATTTTTCCACATAAACACAACGGTTCTGTCTATTTGAAAAGAAGAGGGGGGAAGTGAAGAGGGGGAAGGGGAGAGGGGGGTGGAAAGGGGATGAGGACGGAGAGAGGGATCAGACATATCACTTGTTAATTTTACAAGCTCAAAGTCCGAAAGTAGCAGTTGCGAAGCGCAGTGTCCTGGCACACATCTCCTCTGACATCATTTCTGGATGTCCTTTGCCTGTATACTTTTAAGAGTGGGCAATTGATTCGCTTCCTCCACAGGCGGAGATATAGCCTGACTCTTCTCTCAAGATCTGTGCCTATATCGAAGCCTCAAAAGAAGTTCAAGGATTTTAAGAAGTCAAGGTATTACTGTGATGTTCCAGCGGAGGTGAAGCATGATTCCAGATTTTGAATCTGCACTCGATTCTGCAATACCTGTCAGAGTTCACATTAGCTTACAAGAGGTTTGCATATATCAGCTAAGGCATTAAACTTTGTTAAAGCATTTGAAGTAATCATTGAGGCTTGCAAGGATGAACATTACATCAGGGAGACACTTAAACAACATAGTTTAAAATACATTGTAATGTACTCTAGCTCTGAATCAGCTGAGAGGACAGGCGTGTTAACATTAGTGTCCTTGAAGGAGTCAATAGGTCCAGTATTGAGGCCATGATCATTTGAAATCAACTCTGCTGAGCCACCCACATGCTTAAGATGTCATAGCACCGAATGCCAAAGCAAATCTTCCTCACCCAGCTCAAGAAAGGATTCTGAACAAGAGGAGGACAAAGGAAGCTCTTCAAAGACACCTTGAAGGCTTACCTCAAGAAATGGAACATAGACGTCAATGCTCGTGAGACCTGTGCTCAGAAGAGAAGTACTTGGAGGAATTTCCTGAAGTGACACAATTCTTCGAAAACACCCACGGCAAGAGGAGGCTTGGAAAAGAAGGCCGAGAAAGGAATACCCATGACTTAACATCCAACAACTGACCCACCTTTTAGAAACTCCTGCCAATGAGTGATTGCAGATGTGGCTCTAGGATCGGGCTCATCAGCTATGCAAGGACCCACAGAGCCCATGACTAGTAACATGGAATATCTTCAGCGTACAATCATTCTCGGCAGCGAGTGATCACCGCATTCGATCCATTATACTTCCTTTAATGGAATAACATCCTCATGACAAACCAAAGCTAACAAAAATCTTTCTTTCACTTTCTGTGACTCAAAACTCACTTTATACAGTAAAGTACTGTTTTAATGGAATGAACAGCCTCATGACAAACCAAAGTTTAAAAAAACTATATCTTCCTTTCACTTTATTTGCATTTAAACATATTTATAAACGGTAAACACAAATAATATAAACATTAACCTACTGATGTCTCCTGCCTATGTTCGATGATTGTGGACCGAGCAATAAAAGCGCAAATAAAAGGTGTAAAAACGTACCTAAATAAAAGGTATAAATACTTACTGAACATTGGGTCAAGTCGACCAAGGCATAAAGAAGAACCAGGCAATGTGCCTCAATTACTATCATCCGGTGGCCTTGACACCGATCGCAATGAAGTGCTTTGAAAGGTTGGTCATGAGGCACATCAACTCCATACTCCAATAATTCCTAGATCCACTGCAATTCGCATACCGCTGCAACCGGTCTACAGCAGACGGCATCTCCCTGGCCCTACATTCATCCCTGGAGCATCTCGACAACAAGGACTCCTACATCAAACTCCTATTTATGGACTAGAGCTCCGCCTTCAACACCATAATCCCAGCCAAGCTTATATCAAAGCTCCAAAACCTCGAACCTAGCTCCTCACTCTGCAACTGGATCCTTGACTTCCTGACCCATAGACCACAATCAGTAAGAGTAAACAACAACTCCTCCACGATAGTCCTCAATACTGGGGCCCCACAAGGCTGCATACTTAGCCCCCTACCATACATGATTGCGCGGCAAAATTTGGCTCCAACTCCATCTACAAGTTTGCTGACGTCACGACCATAGTGGGTCGGATCTCAAACAACGATGGGTCAGAATATTGGAGGGAGAGAGAGAACCTGGTGGAGTGGTGTAACGACAACAATCTCTCCCTCAATGCCAGCAAAACTAAAGCGCTGGTCATTGACAGCAGGAAGCAAAGTATTGTACACACCTCTGTCTGCATCCATGATGCCGAGGTGGAGATGGTTGACAGCTTCAAATTCCTAGGTGTGCACATCACCAACAATCTGTCCTGGTCCACCCACGTTGACGCTACGACCAAGTAAGTACAACAGGGCATATACGTCCTCAGGAAACTAAGGAAATTCAGCATGTCCACCTTGACTCTCACCAATTTTTACAGATGCACCACAGAAAGCATCCTATCTAGCTGCATCAAAGCCTGGTATAGCAACTGCTCGGCCCAAGATTGGAAGAAACTACAGAGAGTCGTGAACACAGCCCAGTCCATCACGCAAACCCACTTCCCATCCATTGACTCTGTTTACACCTCCCGCTGCCTGGGGAAAGCGGGCTGCATAATCAAAGACCTCTCCACCCGGCTTACTCACACTTCCAACATCTTCCATCGGGCAGGAGATACAAATGTCTGAGAACACTCATTAACAGATTCAAAAAGAGCTTCTTCCCCACTGTTAATAGACTCCTAAACGGCCCTCTTATGGAGCGATGGACTTATGGACTGATCTGGGGCGTCATTCTCCGACCCCCCGCCGGGTCGGAGAATGGCCGTTGGCCGCCGTGAATCCCACCCCCGCCCCCGCCGAAGTCTCCGCTCCCGGAGATTGGGCGGGGGCGGGAATCGGGCCGCGCCGGTTGGCGGGACCCCCCGCTGGATTCTCCGGCCCGGATGGGCCGAAGTCCCGCCCAGGAATTGCCTGTCCCGCCGGCGTAAATTAAACCTGGTATTTACCGGCGGGACCAGGCGGCATGGGCGGGCTCCGGGGTCCTGGGGGGGGGGGGGGCGCGGGGCGATCTGACCCCGGGGGGTGCCCCCACGGTGGCCTGGCCCGCGATCGGGGCCCACCGATTCGCGGGCGGGCCTGTGCCGTGGGGGCACTCTTTCCCTTCCGCCTCCGCCACGGCCTCCACCATGGCGGAGGCGGAAGAGACTCTCCCCACTGCGCATGCGCGGGAAACTGACAGCGGCCGCTGACGCTCCCGCGCATGCGCTGGGAAACTGACAGCGGCCGCTGACGCTCCCGCGCATGCGCCGCATTTCCGCGCCAGCTGGCGGGGCAACAAATGCCATTTCCGCCAGCTGGCGGGGCGGAAATCCCTCCGGCGTCGGCCTAGCCCCTCAATGTTGGGGCTAGGCCGCCAAAGATGCGGAGACTTCCGCACCTTTGGGCTGGCGCGATGCCCGTCTGATTGGCGCCGGCTTTGGCGCCAGTCGGCGGGCATCCCGCCGTTGGGGGAGAATTTCGCCCCTGATCTCAACACACACCTTCTCGACTTGAGTAGTACAACATTTTATATGCTTCACCCAATGTCTGTGACTATGCACTTACCTTGTGTATTTTATGCTTGCCCTATTATGTATTTTCTTTTCATGTATGGAATGATCTGTTTGAGCTGCACGAAGAACAATACTTTTCACTGTACCTCGGTACGTGTGACAATAAACCAAACCCACCAAACCAACCGACCAAGTTAGCGCTGTCCCTTTAATTTGCATTCAGCCGTGTGAGCGCAGCGCTTCACTCAATCTGTCAAAAAAAAGCAGGCCGAGAGTTTGAAAACCGTGCACTTCCAGTGCGTATGTCCATACATCCGCACTTCCGCCCCGTGCATGTGCGATGGACCAGCAACTTAAGTCGGGGATCTGAAAGGAAGTTACTGGCCATTAAAGCTTTTGCAAAGTGAAAAAGCTGATGCAGGAGCTGAAGTTTCTGATGCCTTGAGTCAGGTTATCAGAGTAACAAACGGAACTTGATTCACAGATCAGTAATAACTGCAACAAACTTTTGGAGAGTCTTTGGAAATGGGTCACTGGTATTTAAATGCATTCCTATTTCAAAAACAAGAACATGAAAGAAAATGAGACTATTTACAATTTGTTCTTTGTGCTATAAAAAGTCAATAAACAAAAATATCTCCAGACTTATTCAATTTGCATACATACAGGATCAGGGGAAAAAAGGGTGGAATTCTCCCTCTTATGGACTGATCTGGGGCTGGATTCCCTTTTTGGGACTAAGTCCCCACGACATCATGAAAACTGTGGTCTTATACACCAGGGAAACTGGCGTCAAAAGGCCACAGATTCCCCGTTTTGCTGGGAGCTAGCAGGGAGCCGTCGTAAAGCTCTCAGCTCTAGCTGCCGATACGGCCCCCAGCACTTCCAGGTCAGAGGCCGCGCATGCGCACGGTGGCGGCCTGCAGCGGCTGCTCCATGGCGGACTCAGCCCGCAGACCTGGACCGCCAAAGTAGTGCCCCGCATTGGCCGCTCGCGCCCCCGGACCACCCACCCACATTGCCCCCAGCCCCGAATGAAGCCCCACATTGCCCGCCGAGGGGCCCTCCCCCAACTGTGGCGGCCCCTGGACTGAGTCCGCAGCCGGCACGCAAGGATCCCGTGCAATGTGAGCACATGTAAGCCACACCATCGGGAATTCAGCCGGTCGGCAACGGAGCATCGCTGGGCAGGCCTCAGGCAGTGGATACATGGCGCTACGCCCATTTTCGGGGAGGCAGAGAATATTAAAAACGGCGCCGCTCCCGATTTCAGCACTAAAACAGATTCTCGGCCCATCGCCAAACGTGGGGCGGGATTCTCCCCTAAACGGCGGGGCGGGCCGTACCGGTGCCGAGGAGTGCACCTTCAGAGGCTAGGCTGGCAGCGGCGCGGTTGGCGGGCAGCAGCCGGTGCGGAAGGGCGTGGCACCGCGCCAACCGGCGCCGAAGGGCCTCCCCCGGCCGGCGCGAGTTGCCGCATGCGCGAGAGCGCCAGCGTTTGCTGGCGTCATCCCAGCACATGCGCAGGGGGGGGGTTCTTCTCCGCGTCGGCCATGGCAGACTGTTACACCGGCCAGCACGGAGGGAAAGAGTGCCCCCACGGCACAGGCCCACCCGCGGATCGGTGGGCCCTGATCGCGGCCAGGCCACTGTGGCGGCCCCCCCCGGGGCCAGATCTCGCCCCCCCCCCCCCCAGGACTCCGCAGGCCGCCCGCAGAGCCAGGTCCCGCCAGTACGGATCTGGTGTAATCTACGCCGGCGGGACCCGCTGAAAACAGGCGGCCACTCGGCCCATCGCGGGCCGGAGAATCGCAGGGGGGGGCCGCTGCCAACGGCCCCCGAACGGCACGCGCTATTCCCGCCCCTGCTGAAAAACCAGTGCTGGAGAATCCGGCATCTGCCGTTGGGCGGCGGGATTCACGCCGCCCCCCGGTGATTCTCCGGCCCGGCGGGGGGTTGGAGAATCCCACCCGTGATTTTGGCGTCGGTGAGTGGAGAATCTAGCCCCTGATCTCTTCACACATCTCCTCTACTGAATAGTACTATACTGCAGCATGCTTCACTCAATGCCGGTGTCTATGTATGAACTTTGTGTATTTATGTTTGCCCTATGTTTTTTTTTCATGTGTGGAATGATCTGTGTGGACTGTACGCAGAACAGTACTTTTCACTGTACCTCAGTACACGTGACAATAAACAAATCCAAATTCAAATCCAAATCCAAGTGCGGTGGCGGGAAGTTCCCGCGGGGCATTTATCACTGGTCAGAATAGTCGGACCCTGCGTCAGATTCTGGGCTTGGAAGCTCATTAATTATGCACAGGCGAGTTTCCCTCCAACTCTCCTGGCGGGGTGGCAGCTGATTTATCCACGCGCCCTCAGCTGGTGGGTCCGAAGGTCCCGGCACCATATTTAAACAGAAATCCAGCACACTGATATCACTCTCTCCAGCCTATCGGTCTTCACCAAACAGGGGGGGTGATTCACTGCAATTGGCGAATTGGCTCCACGCTGGCGCCAAGAACGGCGCGAACCACTCCGGCGTCGGGCCAACCGGAAGTTGCTGAATTCTCTGCAATTCCTGGGGCTAGGCCGGCGGCGGAGGGGTTGGCGCCGCGCCAGCCGACGCCGAAGAGACTACGCGAGTTAGCGCATGCGCAGAACCGCCGGCGTGGTTTAGCGCATGGGCAGACCGGCCGGTGTATTCTGCCGCATGTGCAGGGGGTGTCTTCTCCGCGGCAGCCATGGTGGAGCCCTACAGGGGCCAGCATGGAAGGAAGGAGTGCCCCCATGGCACAGGCCTGCCTGCAGATCAGTGGGCCCCGATCGCGGGCCAGGCCACCGTGGGAGCCCCCCGTGGCCGGTTCCCCCCGAGGACTGCACCAGCCGGCCTTACCAGCCAGGTCCCACCGTGTGAGACCATGTCCAATCCACGGCGGCGGGACTGGCCAGAAACCGACGACTGCTCGGCCCATCAGGGCCCGGAGAATTGCCAGGGGGGCCGCTGCCAACCGCCCCCAACCGGCGTGGCGTGATCCCTGCCCCCGCCCGAAAACCGGCGCCGGAAATACGGCAGCCGGCGTCGGAGCTGCAGGGCGGGATTCCCGCCCCCCCCCCCCGCCACCCGGGATTCTCCAATCCGGCGGGGGGGGGGGGTCAGAGAATCCTGCCCAGGATGTCAGCAACCCAGAGGGAAAAGGATAGCAGCCTCAAGAAGACATGTGTTCCTCGATTCAACCACCCTCGATCCTGGGCTCATCCTCTGTGAGGCGCCCATGTCCTACTTGGACCTCTATCTATCACATCCGGCGTCTTTGTGTGTCCCCTTCCAGTAAACAACTGGTATCCCTTTGACTCACTGTTTGTGAGCTTTTCCTGCAGTCGTTTTGGGGTCCAGCTTCCCTTTCCTTGATCTTTCTTCTGCTTTCCATTGTTCATCTTCTTCGTCCACCTCAATGTCCCTATGCCTGCCCCTCCCCTCGGCACATGCCCATCCCTACATGAGTCCCGTAGTACAGCGCTGTCCTGATAGATACTAGTGTGTGGAACTGGGGGGAAGGAGACTCCTGTACTCCCCAACCCCAGGTGCAGTACTGAATCGAGATGGTGACAGAGGAGAGTCCATGGGTCCAAAAGCACGGTGCTGTCCATTTGGACCAGCTCAACATGGAGATGGATGGAAAGAACGGTCTGCTCTGGCAGAGTGGTGTACAGTGCATCAGGAGCAGTGCAGCAATATGGCAGAATGTTGTTGCATTTACCCCAAAGTCTCTTCTGAACTGAGGACTGCCTTGTGCACACCACTCTAGAGCAATCATGTTTTACACCAAAGTAATTTCGTGCTTGTGTGTCGCAAGATTGGACGGTCTGACGGGACACCAGCAGGCAGCTGTTTTAATGAGCATTCATGAGATGCAAATTAATGCCAATGGTGTTCACACCACCAGCGAGCAGGAAGGCTGACCCGGCATTAACCTGCCAGTGGGAGAATTGCAACATGATTTTATACCGGCAGCTTCACGGCTTTTTGACTCCCCCTCGATTCTTCGTTCCCACCTGCTGCCAAACCTGCCATGGGCGGGATTGGATTGGATTGGATTTGTTTATTGTCACGTGTACCGAGGTACAGTGAAAAGTATTTTTCTGCGAGCAGCTCAACAGATCATTAAGTACATGGGAAGAAAATAAATTAAAAATAAAATACATAATAGGGCAACACAAGGTACACAATGTAACTAGATAACACCGGCATAGGGTGAAGCATACAGGAGTGTAATACTAATTAGGTCAGTCCATAAGAGGGTCGTTTCGGAGTCTGGTAACAGCGGGGAACAAGCTGTTTCTGAGTCTGTTTGTGTGTGTTATCAGACTTTTGTATCTCCTGCCCAATGGAAGAAGTTGGAAGAGTGAGTAAGCCGGGTGGATGGTATCTTTGATTACGCTGCCCACTTTCCCAAGGCAGTGGGAGGTGTAGATGGAGTCAATGGATGTGATGCAGGTTTGTGGGATGGACTGGGCTGTATTCACGATTCTCTGAAGTTTCTTGCGGTCTTGGGCCGAGCAGTTGCCATACCAGGCTGTGATGCAGCCCGGTAGGATGCTTTCTATGGTGCATCTGTACAAGTTGTTCAGAGTTAATGTAGACATGCTGAATTTCCTTAGTTTCCTGAGGAAGTATAGGCACTATTGTGCTTTCTTGGTGGTAGCGTCGACGTGGGTGGACCAGGACAGATTTTTGGAGATGTGTACCCCTAGGAATTTGAAGCTGCTAACCATTTCCACCTCGGCCCCGTTGATGCAGACAGGGGTGTGTACAGTACTTTGCTTCCTGAAGTCAATGACCAGCTCTTTAGTTTTGCTGGCATTGAGGGAGAGATTGTTGTCGCTGCAATACTCCACTAGGTTCTCTATCTCCCTCCTGTATTCTGACTCGTCGTTATTCGAGATCCGGCCCACTATGGTCGTATCATCAGCAAACCTGTAGATGGAGGTGGAACCTAATTTTGCCAAACAGTCGTGTGTGTACAGGGAGTATAGTAGGGGGCTAAGTATGCAGCCTTGCGGGGCCCCGGTATTGAGGACTATTGTGGAGGAGGTGTTATTTATTCTTACTGATTGTGGTCTGTGGGTCAGAAAGTCGAGGATCCAGTTGCAGAGTGAGGAGCCAAGTCCTAGGTTTTGGAGCTTTGATATGAGCTTGGCTGGATTATGGTGTTGAAGGTGGAGCTGTAGTCAATAAATAGGAATCTGATGCAGGAGCCCTTGTTGTTGAGGCTCTAGGGATAAGTGCAGGGCCAGGGAGATGGTGTCTGCTGTGGACTGGTTGCGGCAGATCATAGAATCATAGAATTTACTGTGCAGAAGGAGGCCATTGGGCTCACTGAGTCTGTGCCGGCCCTTGAAAAGAGTACCCTACTTAAGCCCACACCTCCACCCTGTCCCCGTAACCCAGTAACCCCACCTAACCTTTTTGGACACTGAGAGCAATTTAGCATGGCCAATCCACCTAACCTGTACATCTTTGGACTGTGTGAGGAAACCAGAGTACCCGGAGGAAACCCACGCAGACACAGGGAGAACGTGAAGACTCCGCACAGACGGTGACCCACACCGGGAATCAAAAAGAGGACCCTGGAGCTGTGAAGCCACTGTGCTACCGTGCCATGGGAATTGAGAACTACGCCCAAAGTTTTTGAAGGACACAGGAATGCAATATATGGTTGCAGAATCATATTATACTAAAATAAATTCCTTAAAACCACTAGTGCGTTGCGTTCTTTCATGTATTGATATTATTGTCATAACTATGGTTCGAGGTCATATTCAATGTCCTATTTTCAAACTATATCGTAATTAAAATTAGTGGCATTCCTTTGCTGCCATTACAACTGCACTCACTAAAACATGGGGCGAAATTCTCCGGAAACGGCGCAATGTCCGCGGCTGGCGCCCAAAACGGCGCAAATCAGTCGGGCATCACGCCGCCCCAAAGGTGCGGAATGCTCCGCAGCTTTGGGGGCTGAGCCCCAACCTTAAGGGGCTAGGTCGGCGCCGGACGTATTTCCGCCCCGCCAGCTGGCGGAAAAGGCCTTTGGTGCCCCGCCAGCTGGCGCGGAAATGACATCTCCGGGCGGCGCATGCGCGGGAGCGTTAGCGGCCGCTGACGGCATTCCCGCACATGCGCATTGGAGGGAGTCTCTTCTGCCTCCGCCACGGTGGAGATGTGGCGGAGGCGGAAGGGAAAGAGTGCCCCCACGGCACAGGCCCGCCCGCAGATCGGTGGGCCCCGATCGCGGGCCAGGCCACCGTGGAGGCACCCCCCGGGGCCAGATCGCCCAGTATCCCCCCCAGGACCCCGGAGCCCGCCCGCGCCGCCTTGTCCTGCCGGTTAGGTAGGTGGTTTAATCTACGCCGGCAGGACAGGCATTTTAGCGGCGGGACTTCGGCCCATTAGGGCCGGAGAATCGTGGGGGGGGGCCCGCCAACTGGCACGGCGCGATTCCCGCCCCCGCCGAATATCCGGTGCCGGAGAATTCGGCAACCGGCGGGGGCGGGATTCATGCCAGCCCCCGGCGATTCTCCGACCCGGCGGGGGGGTCGGAGAATCTCGCCCCAGGTTCTTCTCATTCCGCAGCTGCACACTGGTGGCAGAATTCGGCTCTACACTGCTGATGGTGTCATGGAAGTCTGGAGTGATGAAAGTGGCAGGGATCTCACTATCAGCAACTTCTCACATGGTACATGCACAATAACTCTGCTCCAAAGGCCGGCAGTGAGAAGTCAGCAACCTTTGGCTGCCTCCTCGGATTTTCACAGCTTCTTTCAAGCCCACTTTGCTTCTCCCTTTGCATCTCTTTCTTTAGCTTGAAGCATTTTTAACTCTGCAGCATGTTTGTATGGGTACTACAGCTGGCATGCGATGCATGCGCTGGAAGCATAGAGAGTGGACAGATCATTATGTCATTCTGTGTTAAATGCTGATTTGGCTCCTGCTGTGCTATTTTAAACTTTTAAGGCCCTATTAACACCTTCTCGTAAACAGCTGAACATGTTCTGAAAAGGTGGTGCAATCAGGAGAAAATGTTGCTGGACCATTTACAAGGAGTGAAGTGGACTTTGAAGGGCTGTGAGCAGAAAGCCTGCTGACAAAATTGAGAGCTGTAATTGCAGTCCCTCAAGGGCCACAGCAGGACAAGGACACAGAGCACAGGCAGTGGAAGCTGTGTCCAAGCAGAGGAGTAGGAAGGCTCTCAATTGAAGATCGTTTCATCAAGGATCTTCAGAAAGAGGTTCTCCTATCTCCTCCTGAGCCAGGACAGTGACTAAGGTGACAAGTTTCGTCTAGGAGATGGTCACTGAACTGTGCTACCTCCTCCATTCAGACCTGCAGCCACACAGCAGGGAAAGGTGGAGATGCAGGTTTCCATGAAGATCACCATCATCATCACCCATGGTGGAAGCAGACAATATTGCCAAAATATCATGGTTTCCCATGCATCACAGTATCAGAGGTGATAGAGGCCCTGTATGCCTTGAGAGGGATGTTCATAGTCTTCTCTCTAACCAGGGAGAGGCAGAAGGCATGGGCGCATGGATTTGCTAGACTTGCAGAATCTCAATGGTGCAGGCAGCCATCAACTGCTGCCGGTGGATATGCAGATGCCATCCATTAACAGGGGCATATGCAGCAACCAAAAGGGCTACCATACCCTACCTGTGCAGTCAGTGTGAGACCATGCACAGAGCATGTTGGTGAATGCCTACTATTCTTGCAGCAGTCACAAGCTTCAATCCTGTGGCAGTACGCATTGTCACCATATTTGAGCATCACAGCACAACGAAGGTTAGTAGCATGGTGGCAAGAATTATCCCCTCTAGACATGGCTCATGACTCCCTCTTTCACCTGACTATTCATGGAATGTACAATAAGAGTCTTGCTGCTATCAGGAACATCATGGAGTCAACAATCAGAGTTCTGAAGCAACGATTCCAATGCCTGAAGCACTCCAATAATTGAGAGCGTCGTTCCAAATTTGTGAGGGTCTGTCTTCAGCCTTATTGCACCAATCTAGACTTGCCTAGCAGCATTCATGAATGTCATGACTTTATTCTCAGATTCCACTACAGCACCCAAACACTGACTATCTTTTGCCTGGGCTGCAATGGAAGCTGAGACATTGACTATCAGATGCTACATTACAGCTGGCTCCATAGCTGCTCTCACTAAGTTGGCCTTTATTTCCACGTTGGAAAGGGTGGTCTCCAGGTTCTGCATGAAGCCTGTGCCAAGTTGCAGCAGGACTCCTCTATACTCCTTGACAGTAACACCGGACTCCGTGGCGTGTTAGGCACTGCATTATGTATCTCTGAATACATGTTCATCAACGTTCTTCTGTATGTTGCGCCATCAAAGCTGTGACCTGAGTCTCCTAAAGCAAAACTCATTTGCGACCATGCCCTCTGGTATGCTGGAACACATGCTATCCTTCCCCCCTGACATTACTGAGGCCCATTTGTGCGCGGTGACTCAGCCTGTGCAGATTGCACCTATATACTGCTCTCTAAAGTAATTACATTTTCAATATATGAGCTGTGCTTCTTCATCAGACATCAGGGGCGGGATTCTCCGCAATCGGCGCGATGTCCGCCGACCAGCACCAAAAATGGTACGAATCAGTCTGGCATCGTGCCGCCCCAAAGGTGCGGAAGTCTCCGCATCTTGAGGGGCCGAGCCCTAACCTTGAGGGGCTAGGCCCGCGGCGGACTGATTTCCGCCCCACCAGCTGGCGGGAAAGGCCTTTGGTGCCGCGCCAGCTGGCGTGAAACTGACTTTGCCGGGCGGCGCATGCGTGGGAGCGCCAGCGCGGGAGCGCCCCTCCCCGTGCATTCGCAGTGGAGGGGGTCTTTTCCGCCTCCGCCATGGTGGAGACCATGGCGAAGGCGGAAGGAAAAGAGTGCCCCCACGGCACAGGCCCGCCCGCGGATCGGTGGACCCCGATCGCGGGCCAGGCCACCATGGGGGCACCCCCCGGGGCCAGATCGCCCCGCGCCCCCCCCCAGGACCCCGGAGCCTGCCCGCGCCGCCTTGTCCCGCCGGTAAGAGAGGTGGTTTCATTATTGCCGGCGGGACAGGCATTCCAGCAGCGGGACTTCGGCCCATCCGGGCCGGAGAATCGCCGGGGGTGGGGCCACCAACCGGCGCGGCGCAATTCCTGCCCCCGCCGAATATCCGGTGCCGGAGAATTCAGCAATAGGCGGGGGCGGGATTCACGCCAGCCCCCGGTGATTCTCCGACCCGCCAGGGGGGTCGGAGAATCCCGCCCCTAGTCTTGTGCACACCCTTCATGAGTAGGCTGCAATGGTTGGTCAGGCAGCTCCTGGATATCTAAAAGCAGAAATGTAGAAGGGAGGGTTGGAGCAGGTAAGGTGGGTGGGGTAGATTACAAGAGGTCCATGCTTGTACAATCTACAGTTTATACATCATGCCAGATAGCAGGATGAGCGTGAAGTGAGATTTAAGAAGATGCATTAGGCAAGAACATACCATGATCGTGGATGTTCTTGGCACAGTAGATGCAGCACAATAGCATAGTGGTTAGCACAGTTGCTTCACAGCTCCAGGGTCCCAGGTTCGATTCCCCGCTGGGTCACTGTCTGTGCGGAGTCTGCAAGTTCTCCCCGTGTCTGCGTGGGTTTCCTCCGGGTGCTCCAGTTTCCTCCCACAGTCCAAAGATGTGTGGGTTAGGTGGATTGGCCATGCAAAATTGCCCTTAGTATCCAAAAAATGTTAAGTGTGGGTTACTGGGTTACGGGGATAGGGTAGATACGTGGGCTTCAGTAGGGTGCTCTTTTTATGGGCCGGTGGAGACTCGATGGGCTGATTGACCTTCTTCTGCACTGTAGATTCTATGAATCATCTCATTTAAATGGTTCAGGAGGTGCAGGCACACCTGGCCTCCACTAGTTCTCTACTGCTGCAGAGCGCGAGCTTGTCTAAAAAGTGAGGAGGAAAATTGTTAGTGAGCTGTGAGATGTTTGGATGTGCCTGTCATAGCTGAAATAAATGTGAAAGCTGAGAGATGTGGGTACAAGGCTTGTAACATTGGTAAGTGTGTGAGGTGGAGCATCCGAATGTTAGACATGACTCTGATTGCTTCAGATTGTTGATGGGTGAATTATGGGGGTGCAGTGAATTGAGCAGCATGAGAGGTTGGTGCTGCAATGTGTAGGAGAAGTAATTTTGAAGATGTATTCACTGATTTAGAATGTGTGTAAAGTAATTGAACTTCTTGTGACACTGCATCGGGCCTTTTGGAGCCAGACTCCTTGCATGGACTTCCATGGACATCTGCTCCCATTCCCTTCAGTGTTTGTGCCTGGAGGCCTCCTCACTCCCTGCAGAAACCTGACCACTCCCCCGCCTTTGCACCTTCTGAAATAAGACCTCTAGTATAACATCAGAGAACCTGATGCTTCATTGATAGCTTCTCTCAAAGCCTTTCACAACAGTTCTTCCATGTTCCTGCATATCTGTTTTAAGAAGTGCTGGCTAACACTAAGTTGTATTAGTTGCACACATATCTGGAACCCCACTCAATGTGCAGCCAGTCTGCAGCACATTTGACATTGGGCTGCGCACCAAAATCATTGAGGTGGTCGGGCAACACAATGTTTCCATAATTCCTGCCTCGCTCCAATCACGGCCATGGGGTAATTGCACATCATACACCCCGTGCGAGCTAACGGGCTTAATCAAATTCTTTCGTTTCATCACTCTCAAGAGACAGATTGGTATTGACGGGAAAGACCTTTATTTTTGCCTTAAGGGTGTTTTGCTACATCTGAACTTGCCATAGATGCTGTTATTCATTTGCACTTAGTGATCGAAACTATATTCAGTCCTGTGCCACTTCTGCTATTTACAATATGGTTTATTTGGAGGCAAAAGTGGGAAAACAACCATATGTTCTCTCAGCAGTTACTGAAAATATTTGCCTGGTTTTCTCCTGAGTCGCCAACAACCTGTCCTTATCACAGAATAGAAATCGCACGACTTCCGGGTGCGGCGATGACCAGCTGAGTCGCACGTTTCGGCAGCTCCCGGTGAAACGGACTTTTGGGCTCTTGATAGGAGCCCCAACGGCAATTTTGACGGCTAAAAACACTGTGCGGTAAACCAGAAGGGAATCCCCCCTGGATACGGATGAAAAAAGGAGAAAGTGGCCGGATTGCAGTGGATCCTTTAGAACAGCAGCAAGGAAGGCAAGCAAAAACCAAGATGGCGTCGGAAGGTGGCAGTTTAACATGGGGCCCTGAACAACAAGAGTTCTTGAAATGCTGTGTGGAAGAGCTCAAAAAGGAAATGAAGAAAGAGCTGTTGGCCCCGATACTACAGGCGATCGAAGGGCTAAAGGAGGAACAAAAGACCCAGGAGCGGGAGCTTCGGGTCGTGAAGGCAAAGGCAGCCGAGAATGAGGACGACATACAGGGCCTGGTGGTGAAGACGGAGACGCATGAGGCACATCAGAAACGATGTGTGGAAAGGTTGGAGGAACTGGAGAACAACGCAAGGAGGAACAACCTGAGGATTCTTGGTCTTCCTGAAGGTGCGGTGGGAGCGGACGTCGGGGCATATGTGAGCACGATGCTGCACTCGTTAATGGGAGCGGAGGCCCCGGCGGGTCCGTTGGAGGTGGAGGGAGCATACCGAGTGATGGCGCGAGGACCGAGAGCAGGAGAAATTCCCAGAGCCAGAGTGGTGAGATTCCTCCGTTTTAAGGATAGAGAAATGGTCCTTAGATGGGCAAAGAAAACTTGGAGCAGTAAATGGGAGAACGCGATGATCCGCGTTTATCAAGACTGGAGTGCGGAGGTGGCGAGAAGGAGGGCGAGCTTTAATCGGGCCAAGGCGGTGCTTCATAAAAAGAAGATAAAATATGGAATGCTGCAACCGGCTAGACTGTGGGTCACATATCGAGGGAGGCACCACTACTTTGAGACGGCGGATGAAGCGTGGACTTTTATTGTGGAAGAAAAACTGGAATGAGCGGGTTATTAAAAAGAACGTTTGAACAAAGTGGTGGGGCGAATGTGGGGGGCGAAGAGGAGGGTTAAAAAGGGGGGAAAGAGGAGTTTTATGTACTAATCCTGCGATGTGGTAACTTTTCTCTCTTCCACAGGTGGTGATGGGGGGAGAAGGGGAGGTGGAGGAGATGGGGCGTTGGCCATTGGGGGCGGGGCCAAGGGAGAAGCACGGGCTTGGTTCCCGCGCTATGATAATCATGGCGGGAATAGAGAAGCAGGAAGGAGGGGGCGTCGCACGGTGCAAGCCGAGGTCACGGGGGGAAGCTGAGGTCGGCCAGAGTTTGCTGACTTCTGGGAGCAACATGGGGGGAGTAATTACGCTAGCGGGGGATCTAGCGGGGGGGGGGGGGTGGGAGGGGGGAATTACTGGGTTGCTGCTGCTGGGGAGAGGGGGGAGCTGGTATGGGAGGGGATGGGCGGGGGGGCACCGCCTGGGGGAGATACAGCTGCGTGGGAACTGGGTGAGGAGCTGTAAAAAGGGGATGGCTAATCGACAAGGGGGGGGGGGGTAGGAAGCCCCCCAACCCGGCTGATCACGTGGAACGTGAGAGGGCTGAACGGGCCGATAAAGAGGGCATGGGTACTCGCACACCTTAAGAAACTTAAGGCAGATGTGGTTATGTTACAGGAAACGCACCTGAGACTGATAGACCAGGTTAGGCTACGCAAAGGATGGGTGGGGCAGGTGTTCCATTCGGGGCTAGATGCGAAAAACAGGGGGGTGGCTATATTAGTGGGGAAGCGGGTAATGTTCGAGGCAAAGACTATAGTGGCGGATAACGGGGGCAGATACGTGATGGTGAGTGGCAAACTACAGGGGGAGACGGTGGTTTTGGTAAACGTATATGCCCCGAACTGGGATGATGCCAATTTTATGAGGCGGATGCTAGGACGCATTCCGGACCTAGAGATGGGAAAGCTGATAATGGGGGGAGATTTTAATACGGTGTTGGAACCAGGGCTGGATAGGTCGAAGTCCAGGACTGGAAGGAGGCCGGCAGCAGCCAAGGTACTTAAAGATTTTATGGAGCAGATGGGAGGTGTAGACCCGTGGAGATTTAGCAGACCTAGGAGTAAGGAGTTCTCGTTTTTCTCCTATGTCCATAAAGTCTACTCGCGAATAGACTTTTTTGTGCTGGGAAGGGCGTTGATCCCGAAGGTGAGGGGAACGGAGTATACGGCTATAGCCATTTCGGATCACGCTCCACACTGGGTAGACTTGGAGATAGGGGAGGAAACAGGAGGGCGCCCACCCTGGAGAATGGACATGGGACTAATGGCAGATGAGGGGGTGTGTCTAAGGGTGAGGGGGTGCATTGAAAAGTACTTGGAACTCAATGATAATGGGGAGGTCCAGGTGGGAGTGGTCTGGGAGGCGTTGAAGGCGGTGGTTAGAGGGGAGCTGATATCAATAAGGGCACATAAAGGGAAGCAGGAGAGTAAGGAACGGGAGCAGTTGCTGCAAGAACTTTTGAGGGTGGACAGACAATATGCGGAAGCACCGGAGGAGGGACTGTACAGGGAAAGGCAAAGGCTACATGTAGAATTTGACTTGCTGACTACGGGCACTGCAGAGGCACAATGGAGGAAGGCACAGGGTGTACAGTACGAATATGGGGAGAAGGCGAGCAGGTTGCTGGCACACCAATTGAGGAAAAGGGGAGCAGCGAGGGAAATAGGGGGAGTGAGGGATGAGGAAGGAGAGATGGAGCGGGGAGCGGAGAGAGTGAATGGAGTGTTCAAGACATTTTATAAAAAATTATAAGAAGTTCAACCCCCGGATGGGAGGGAGAGAATGATGGGCTTCTTGGATTGGCTGCAATTTCCCAAGGTGGAAGAGCAGGAAAGGGTGGGACTGGGAGCACAGATCGAGGAAGAAGAAGTGGTGAAAGGAATTAGGAGCATGCAGGCGGGAAAGGCCCCGGGACCGGATGGATTCCCAGTCGAATTCTATAGAAAATATGTGGACTTGCTCGCCCCGGTATTGACGAGGACCTTTAATGAGGCAAAGGAAAGGGGACAACTGCCCCCGACTATGTCTGAAGCAACGATATCGCTTCTCTTAAAGAAGGAAAAGGACCCGCTACAATGCGGGTCCTATAGACCTATTTCCCTCCTAAATGTAGATGCCAAGATCCTGGCCAAGGTAATGGCAATGAGAATAGAGGAATGTGTCCCGGGGGTGGTCCACGAGGACCAAACTGGGTTTGTGAAGGGGAGACAGCTGAACACGAATATACGGAGGCTGTTAGGGGTAATGATGATGGCCCCACCAGAGGGGGAAACGGAGATAGTAGTGGCGATGGATGCCGAGAAAGCATTTGATAGAGTGGAGTGGGATTATTTGTGGGAGGTGTTGAGGAGATTTGGTTTTGGAGAGGGGTATGTTAGATGGGTGCAGCTGTTGTATAGGGCCCCGATGGCGAGCGTGGTCACGAATGGACGGGGATCTGCATATTTTCGGCTCCATAGAGGGACAAGGCAGGGATGCCCTCTGTCCCCATTATTGTTTGCACTGGCGATTGAGCCCCTGGCGATAGCGTTGAGGGGTTCCAAAAAGTGGAGGGGAGTACTAAGAGGAGGAGAAGAACACCGGGTATCTTTGTATGCGGACGATTTGCTACTATACGTGGCAGACCCGGCGGAGGGGATGCCAGAAATAATGCGGATACTTGGGGAGTTTGGGGATTTTTCAGGGTATAAATTGAACATGGGGAAAAGTGAGTTGTTTGTGGTGCATCCAGGGGAGCAGAGTAGAGAAATAGAGGACCTACCGTTGAGGAAGGTCACAAGGGACTTTTGTTACCTGGGGATCCAGATAGCCAAGAATTGGGGCACATTGCATCGGTTAAATTTAACGCGGTTGGTGGAACAAATGGAGGAGGATTTCAAGAGATGGGATATGGTATCCCTGTCACTGGCAGGGAGGGTGCAGGCGGTTAAGATGGTGGTCCTCCCGAGATTCCTCTTTGTGTTTCAGTGCCTCCCGGTGGTGATCACGAAGGCTTTTTTTAAAAGGATTGATAAGAGCATCATGGGTTTTGTGTGGGCCGGGAAGACCCCGACAGTGAGGAAGGGATTCTTACAGCGTAGCAGGGATAGGGGGGGGCTGGCACTACCGAGCCTAAGTGAGTATTATTGGGCCGCTAATATTTCAATGGTGAGTAAGTGGATGGGAGAGGAGGAGGGAGCGGCGTGGAAGAGATTAGAGAGGGCGTCCTGTAGGGGGACTAGCCTACAGGCTATGGTGACAGCCCCATTGCCGTTCTCACCGAGGAACTACACCACAGGCCCGGTGGTGGTGGCTACACTGAAGATTTGGGGACAGTGGAGACGGCATAGGGGAAAGACTGGAGCCTTGGGGGGGTCCCCGATAAGAAACAACCATAGGTTTGCCCCGGGGGGAATGGATGGGGGATATGGAATGTGGCAAAGAGCAGGAATAACGCAACTGAAAGATCTGTTTGTGGATGGGAAGTTCGCGAGTCTGGGAGCGCTGACCGAGAAATATGGGTTGCCCCAAGGGAATGCATTCAGGTATATGCAACTGAGGGCTTTTGCGAGGCAACAGGTGAGGGAATTCCCGCAGCTCCCGACACAAGAGGTGCAGGACACAGTGATCTCAAAGACATGGGTGGGGGATGGTAAGGTGTCAGATATATATAGGGAAATGAGGGACGAAGGGGAGACTATGGTAGATGAACTAAAAGGGAAATGGGAAGAAGAGCTGGGGGAGGAGATCGAGGAGGGGCTGTGGGCAGATGCCCTAAGCAGGGTAAACTCGTCGTCCTCGTGTGCCAGGCTAAGCCTGATTCAGTTTAAGGTATTACACAGGGCGCATATGACTGGAGCACGGCTCAGTAATTTTTTTGGGGTGGAGGATAGGTGTGCGAGGTGCTCGAGAAGCCCAGCGAATCATACCCATATGTTTTGGTCATGCCCGGCACTACAGGGGTTTTGGATGGGGGTGACAAAGGTGCTTTCAAAAGTAGTGGGGGTCCGGGTCGAACCAAGCTGGGGGTTGGCTATATTTGGGGTTGCACAAGAGCCGGGAGTGCAGGAGGCGAGAGAGGCCGATGTTTTGGCCTTTGCGTCCCTAGTAGCCCGGCGCAGGATATTGTTAATGTGGAAAGAAGCCAAGCCCCTGGGGGTGGAGACCTGGATAAATGACATGGCAGGGTTTATAAAGCTAGAGCGGATTAAGTTCGTTCTAAGGGGGTCGGCTCAAGGGTTCACCAGGCGGTGGCAACCGTTCGTCGAATACCTCGCAGAAAGATAGATGGAATGGAAAAAAGAAGGCAGCAGCAGCAGCCCAGGATCGGAGGGGGGGGGGGGGGGGGGGGGGGGGGGGGGGGAGGAGGAACCAGAAGGACTCTCAGGGTTGTTAATATATACTGTATAATATGTATAGGTCGTTGCGACAGATAATTATATATTGGACTGTTAAATTATATTTTTGGAGAGTGTTACTTGTGATAAGGCTGTTGCCAATTAGGGTTAGTTTTCATTTTTGTTATTTATTAGTTATTCATTTTTTGTTCATAAAATAGGTCATTGTTATTTGTGTTGTTATAACATTGTGTAAAGGATGCACAATGTACTGTGTTGGTTGACCAAAAATTTTCAATAAAATATTTATTAAAAAAAAGAATAGAAATCGCACCACTCCCCCACACTGCCCCAGTTCCATGCAAGTCAAACTTCTCGTTTTCCAATACTACCAGTTTTCATACCTAAACTTGTTTCTCCTGACCACCACATACCATGTGGTTTAACACTAACCCCATACCAGTTCCCTACAAGGCTGACTGCAGTGATATCTGTGTTGCTGTTACCGTCCCAGTAATGGAACAATGCAACTCATTCATAGAGTGCAGACACTTCGAGCGTACATGAAGATGCAAACCACGTCTTCAAGGCACAACATATAAATTACAAACTTACTGTAACTCGTAAAAATTCTGTCATGATATGCAGACATTCAGATAATGATATACAGACACGTACATACAGGCAGCTAATGAACACAGAGAACAGGACATGACCAATGAGCAGGCAGGACACTCGGATGGTATCTCACTATAAAAGGCACGAGGCACTCACACTCCGCCTCTTTCCACTGATGAACATCTACAGAGTGAGTCAGGGTGTATGTACAGTATCACACCTCCAGCACGTGGCTAAGAGCTAGTCTGGTTCAGTCAGACAGAGTAACCACACTTAGGTTAGCAGAGAGTCGAACTCATAGAGAACTGTGCTAACTGTGCTACTGGTTCAATAAATCAGATTGAACTAACTTCAAGGTCTGGAGTATCTTTTGGTTGAAGTTGCATCCAGTTGCAGCCTGTGTTATCCCAGAGTACATAACACGACAAATCCGACATTTCTAAAATTTTGCTGACTACCCTAAATGAAATTCAAAAATGGGTAAGAAATCCGTTTTGGAGACTAAGGATGCGATTCTCCAGAAAGATTTAAAAGTGTTGTAGCGGGCGAAAACTGCCGCAAGCTTCCCGTCGTTCGGCCCAGGGAAGCCGGCAATGCTATACAACATTAATTGGTCTACTTAATGAGGCCCCACGGGCTTCTTACTGCAAATGAAAGCTCGCCAGCTGATTCGCTGGCACGATGCTTAGTAGCCCCCCTAACAAGGTCGAGCAACACTTATGCAGCACTTGCTCAGCCAACCCCAGACAGCTCGCAACAATGGTGCCCAGGAGACCGGCACCACGTTTTGCGATGCAGATCCGGGAAGGTTCCTAGACGCAGTGGAGTCCTGTTCCCCGAGGGTCCCGGAAGGTCAGCCATAGGGCTGCCAGCGTTGCCTTGGACGAGGTGGCGGCCGCTGTGAGCACCGGGAATATAACCAGGAGGACTAGCATCCAGTGACGGAAAATGGTCAACGCTCTACACTGGACAGCACGAGTGAGTAGACACTAATGTCTGCCCCCCGCCCCCCACCACCACCCCCACAACCTGCTCCTCCCCCCCACTCCGAGACTATTCCGCCTCCACCTGAGCATCCACATCCAAACTCTCCATGCGGCCCCCAATGCTCCCTTCAATTCCCTTCCCTTGAAGCCCCCCCAAACCCGTCGTTCACCCCCCCCCCCCCTTCTTCAACCCCGCCAATCCTTCATTCAGACCTCACGCCCCTCCCACCACTGTGAACTACACATGTGGCTAACAATGCCCTCTCTGTGTCTCCTCAGGAAAAGCTCTCCCAAAAATGGCAGGAGAAGACCCAGATTGGCAGTGGTGTGCCAGACATAAGAATCCTCACCACCTTCGAGGAGCGTGCCCTGGGCATGAATGGGGTGGCCGCGGACAGAGCAGTCACCAACACGGAGGCTGGTGGCGCCGAGGAGGTGAGGAACCACCTGGCCCAACCAAAAGACTTGTCAAACATGAATTCTTATTGCCTTACTGACTGACCCACCCCTCCCACTGACCACATTGTCCATTCTGCTGCAGGTCCTCCAGAAAACGGCGCCGGCCCACCCTGGGTGGCCCCCCTCTTCAGGTTCCCAGGAGACCAAATATATCACTCTTTTTATTATGAATGGACAGAAGATTCAACTCATGCAATCAGCTGGCTATAATAATCAAGGGCGAAATTCTCCAGTATTGGCGCGATGTCCGCCGACTGGCGCCCAAAACGGCGCAAATCAGTCGGTCATCGCGCCGCCCCAAAGGTGCGGAATGCTCCGCATCTTGGGGGGCCGAGCCCCAACCTTAAGGGGCTAGGCCCGCGCCGGACGAATTTCCGCCCCGCCAGCTGGCGGAAAAGGCCTTTGGTGCCCCGCCAGCTGGCGCAGAAATGACATCTCCGGGCGGCGCATGCGCGGGAGCGTTAGCGGCCGCTGACGGCATTCCCACGCATGCGCAGTGGAGGGAGTCTCTTCCGCCTCCGCCATGGTGGAAACCGTGGCGAAGGCGGAAGGAAAAGAGTGCCCCCACGGCACAGGCCCGCCCGCGGATCGGTGGGCCCCGATCGTGGGCCAGGCCACTATGGGGGCACCCCCCGGGGCCAGCTCGCCCCGCGCCCCCCCCCAGGCCCGTGCCGCCTTGTCCCGCCGGTTAGGTAGGTGGTTTAATCTACGCCGGCGGGACAGGCATTTTAGCAACGGGACTTCGGCCCATCCGGGCCAGAGAATCGCGGGGGGGGGGGCCCCGCCAACCGGCACGGCGCGATTCCCGCCCCCGCCGAATATCCGGTGTTGGAGAATCTCGCCCCATATGTGTATCTGACTAGATTTATCCCGTGTGACAATCTCAGTAAGGCTGGAAGGTTTTAAAAATAAATTAGGAGTCGCTATTATTGACTGAAAAGATCACACAAGATTTAAAGAGGCAAACTTTTACTGACAATAGGAAAAGAACAAGCACTATTAACAACCCTAAAGAACTTGGGCGGGAGTCTCTGATCTTGAGGCTATGTGTTGACGCCATCGTAAACGCCGTTGCGTTTCTTGAAGGCGTCAACATGGCCTCAGGAGCAGCGATTCTGACCCCTACAGGAGGCCAGCATGGCACTGGAGTGACCCACACCACTCCAGCTGCCGATCCCGGCGTCAGATGGGCACTGCGGGTCTGCGCATGCACAGTGGGGCCGGCGCCAATGCAATGTATGCGCAGTGGGATCGGCACGACTGCCGTGTATGTGCGGTGGCTCCCTTCTCTGCGCCAGCACCAACGCAACCTGGTGTAGGGCTACAGGGGCCGGCGCGGAACAAAAGAGGCCCCCAGAATGAGATGCCGGCCCGCCAATTGGTAGGCCCCGATCGCGGGCCAGGCCACAGCGGAAGCTCCCTCCGGGGTCGGACCCCCCCTCTCCCCCATCAGGCCGCCCCGGATTCATTAATGCCGAGGTCCTGCCGGGTAAGGCCAGGTGTGAACGGCGCCAACGGGACTTGGTTTTTATTGTACGGCATCCTGGGCCGAGAATCGCCGGGGGGAGGGGGGAGGAGGGTGTAGAGCGGCCCCCGACTGGTGCCGCGCCGACCATGGCTGCGCCAATGGTGCCGATTCTCCGCTCTCCGGAGAATTGGCAGACTGCCGTCGGGGCGGCGTCGCGCGATTCACGCCCATCCCAGCGATTCTCCGCCTCGGCCTGGGCTCAGAGAATCAGGGGCGTCATTCTCCGACCCCCCAGAGGGCCGGAGAATGGCCGTTGTGAATCCCGCCCCCGCCGAAGTCTCCGAAGGGAGAAATGCGGCGGGGCGTTAATGTCGCCGCTGCCGTCGGAGAATGTCACGGGTCTGCGCAAGGCAGCCGATTTTCGGCCTGCCGATATTCTCCCTTCCGGATGGGCCGAAGTCCCGTCGACGTGATGACCGTTCACGTCGACATGAATCAAACCTCCTTTTCATCGGCGTGACCCGGTGCTCCAGGTTCACGCCGACCAGCGTGGAGGTGAGTGACAGCCTGGGGGGTTGGCTCTGGGCAGGCAATGGCGTGGCCGCAGTCTGAATGCGTGAGGAGAGGTGTGTCTCGGGTTGTGTGTGTGTGTGTGCGACGGGGGGGGGGGGGGTGGTTAGAGTAGGCTGGGCTCCGGGGGAGTGCCGGGAGGGGGTCCGTGCCGGGGAGGTGGATGGGGGGTCCGTGCCGGGGTGGAGGTTGGGGGGGGGTCCGTGCCGGGGTGGAGGTTGGGGGGGGGGGGGTCCGTGCCGGGGTGGAGGTTGGGGGGGGGGGTCCGTGCCGTGCCGGGGTGGAGGTTGGGGGGGGGGGTCCGTGCCGTGCCGGGGTGGAGTTTGGGGGGGGTCCGTGCTGGGGTGGAGGTTGGGGGGGGTCCATGCCGGGGTGAGGTTGGGGGGGGGTCCGTGCTGGGGTGGAGGTTGAGGGGGGGTCCGTGCTGGGGTGGAGGTTGGGGGGGGTCCGTGCCGGGGTGGAGGTTGGGAGGGGGGTCCGTGCTGGGGTGGAGGTTGGGGGGGGGGGGTCGTGCCGGGGTGAGGTTGGGGGGGGGTCCGTGCCGGGGTGGAGGTTGGGGGGGGTCCATGCTGGGGTGGAGGTTGGGGGGGGTCCGTGCCGCGGTGGAGGTTGGGGGGGGGGGTCCGTGCTGGGGTGGAGGTTGGGGGGGGGGGTCCGTGCCGGGGTGGAGGTTGGGGGTCCGTGCCGTGCCGGGGTGGAGGTTGGGGGGGGGTCCGTGCTGGGGTGGAGGTTGGGGGGGGGGGGTCCGTGCCGGGGTGGAGGTTGGGGGGGGGGTCCGTGCTGGGGTGGAGGTTGGGGGGGGGGTTCCGTGCCGAGGAGGGGGATGGGAGGGCAAGTGAGTTGGTCCACCTGGCCAGGTGCCAGCCTCCAACAGTTGGACCCATGCGGTCCATGCCACCTGGCTGGGGGGAGGAGGGGATATGGGCAATGATGACATGTCGTCGTTCCCCTCCCCCCCACCAGGCCGTCATGTTTTCAGATCATCCAGCGATGTTGGCCGCCGTGGTGGCAGCCGCTCATGTCTATGTTGCCCTGGATGAGGAGGAGGAGGAGGAGGAGCGTGCCAGAGAGGCGGCGCAGGCTGCCGCAGAGGGGCAGGCGGCTGCCGCCCAGGCTGGAGGGACACCTGACCGACAGGACGAGGAGGGGGAGGAGGACGTCGCGGCCCCACGGCAACGGAGGCACCCGAGGGCGCCCCGTGTGTACCGGCCCCGGCAGTCATACCAGGACCTCACGGACCGGGAATGCAGGAGGAGACTCCGGATGAGCCGGGAAACCGTGGCACACATCTGCCACCTGCTGGCACACCTGTCACCGCGTGGCACTGGCGGGGGACACCCTCTCCCCGTGTCCGTCAAGGTTACGGCGGCCCTGAACTTTTATGCAACGGGGTCATTCCAGGCACCGAGTGGGGACCTGTCCGGCATATCGCAGACATTGGTGCACCGGTGCATCCGGGCAGTGACAGATGCCCTATATGCCATGGCGCACCGCTACATCCGCTTCCCCGTGGACCGGGCCAGCCAAGATGCCCGGGCCATGGGCTTCTCTGCCGTGGCCGGGTTCCCCATGGTCCAGGGCGCGATCGATGGGATGCACGTCGCCGTGCGGCCACCTGCAGATAACAGGGCCGTGTTCACTAATAGGAAGGGGACCTATTCGATGAACGTACAGGTGGTCTGCGACCACCGCATGATGATCCTGCACGTCTGCGCCCGTCACCCATGCAGTGTACACGACTCATTCGTGTTGTCGCGGTCATCCATCCCCGGCATGTACGAGGGACGCCATCCCCGGCTGAGGGGCTGGTTGCTGGGCGACAGGGGCTACCCATTGCGATCGTGGCTGATGACGCCTATACGGAGGCCACGCAATGAGGCGGAGAACCGCTACAATGATGCCCATGTAGCGACAAGGGGAGTGATAGAGAGGTGCTTTGGCGTGCTGAAGATGCGTTTCAAGTGCCTGGACCTCTCTGGGGGCGCCCTCCAGTATCGGTCAGATAGGGTCGGCCGCATCATTGTGGTGTGCTGCGTCCTGCACAACATAGCCCAGCAGAGGGGCGATGTGCCGCAGGCAGAGGAGGGCGGAGTGGAGGAGCAGCAGGAAGAGGCGCAGTCCTCCCCAGATGAGGGGGATGGGGGCAATGGTCAGGGCAGACACAGGCGGGTGGCTGGCCCAGCGGGCACGGGACAGACTGATAGACGCCCGCTTCACTGACTAGATGGGCGTGGGAATCGGGTAGTATGGCCACAGACCGCACACCATGGCAACAGCCGACCACCCACACCCCCCACCCATCCAGCACCCTCACCCCCCTCCCCAACCCCACCCACCCCACCCGCGTGCACACCACCCCCCACCCCATTGCCGATCCACCTGCGGCACAACGGGCCGGGCTCACACAGTTGCGGGTGGACGCGTGTCTATCGCAGGCCATGGAGGATGATGACAACCCGCCCTGCGATGAGCTCCTGGCTCTACATTGTTGGACTATGTCTGACCCATGGCCACAGTACCACCATCCACCCGGACCATCCCTGCATGCGGCTGTGACACTGCAGCGCACGGTCCCGTCCTCTGCCCGGGTGATGTTGATGGCGGCCCAGGGGGAAGGGGGCAGACTCACCTGGGGCTGAGGTAAGACCACCCCTCACACACACACTTGCGCTCAACGTACATGACACCCCCGAATACTTTGGACAGAGCACAAAGGCAGCTTCGGTAGGTGTAACATTGACTTTAATAACCAAAGGAGTTCATGCACGTGCCCTAGCCCCTAAAACTCATCTGTGCCCTGCACCCGTGCCAACTTACTCAGTGTCTAATTGTTTGGCCTTACGGGCCCTTTGACTATGTCTACGTGGTTCCCCAGACGGTACAGCAGAACTGGAGGTGGACTCCTGTGATTCCTGCCCTCTGACACTGGATCCCTTTGGCGGCCGTTTCCTGGGGCGTCCTGGCCTAGATGGGCCAGGCTGCGGCCCGGACGACTGGGATGGCGAGCTGCCAGCCTGTCCTGCCCGTTGCCCACCCGATGCACCTGGGACGGAAGGGGGGGGAGTCCGAGGTGTCGCGGTGTACCGGGACCTCCCCTACAGAGGGAGCCGGGACGGACCACACCACCTCCTCCTCCCTCGGGGTGCCCGATGGCCCCCAGGCCTCTACATGGGTGGGGGATGCGAACGGACTGGCCATCCGACGCCCCCCCGACATCTGGCGCTGCCAGTCCTGGAGGCCCGTGCTGGTATCGACAGGGGTCTGCAGGTTTGCAGCCATGGAGCCCAGGGGGTTGGCAAACCCTGTCTGTGACAGTGCGACGCCGGCTCGCACATGGCCACTGGCGCCGATGCCCTCAGCGATGGCCTGCAGAGACTGGGCCATGGCCTGCTGAGACTGGGCCATGGCCTGCAGAGACTGGGCCATGGCCTGCTGAGACTGGGCTATGGCGTTGAGCGCCTCTGCCATCTGGCGCTGGCTCATGGCCTCCTGTGAGAAGGCAGCCATTTCCTGGGCCACAGGCGCCGCCTGCACGGAAGGCCCCAGGCCTCGCAAACCGTTCCCCATGTCTGACACCGTCGCACCTATTGCCTCCACCGCGGACGCCACCCGTGCGGTGTCGGCATGGGTGGCACACATGGACGCGGGTGGACTCCTCCACCTGCGACCGCAGCCGCCGCATGCCGCCCGTCACCCTCTTCGCTCGTCTCCGGGTCGGTGGTTGCATCGGATCTATGTGTGGATGTGGTAACTGCAGGAACCCGGGATCCATCTGGGCGGCAGATGTTCGCTTGGGCTGGGCTGCCCTCCGACCGCCCGGTCCCTCTGCTGCTCCTACCTCCACCGCTGTACCGGGACGGCTGTGTTGTGCGCACCAGTGAGTGTACCAGACGCCTCATCACTAAAGTGCCCAACCGTGGTGAGTGTTTCTGCGATGGTGGAGGGTGTTGGTGACAGCAGTGGTGTTGTGTCATGCTCTTCGTCCCACTCTGAGTCCATGGCACTTTGGGGTGGGGGTTCGTCTCCACCCATCCACTCTGAGTCACTGTCCGGTATTTCGTCTTCCTGGGTAGTGCTGTCCCGGGTAGGGGTGTCCTGGGTAGTGGTGTCCTGGGTAGTGGTGTCCTGGGTCGTGGTGTCCTGGCTCGGATGTGACGGGGGCCTATGGCTGCCCCCCTCGTCGCTGGGTGGTCGCTCCCGCACGTGACGGGGGTGTCGTCTCCCTGTTGCTCCAGGTCTCTCCGTCTCCCGTGGTCTCCGAGGGGTATCCTGCGGGCGTCGCATGCTGGAGGGTCCGGGTCTCTCCGTCTCCCGTGGTCTCCGAGGGGCATCCTGCGGGCGTCGCATGCTGGAGGGTGTGGGTCCCTCCGTCTCCTGTGGTCTCCGAGGGGCATCCTGCGGGCGTCGCATGCTGGAGGGTGCGGGTCTCTCCGTCTCCTGTGGCCTCCGAGGGGCATCCTGCGGGCGTCGCATGCTGGAGGGTGCGGGTCTCTCCGTCTCCTGTGGTCTCCGAGGGGCATCCTGCGGGCGGTCTGCATCTGCGGGGATGGGTGCCTGGACGTTTGGTCCTGCGATACACCATGAAGCATGAATGGTTAGACATCAGGCAGTGATCAGGTGATACAGGGGAGGGGGATATAGGGGAGGGGGGATATGGGGACGGGCTGTCAGTGGCTCACTCGCTAGTACGCCCCCGACCTCTGCATCAGCAACCTCCCGGTCCTCAGGTCCGCCAGCCAGTTCCAGGGCCCTTTCCTCGTGTACGGTCAGTGGCCTCTCATCAGCGGGCCCTCCTCCAGTCCTCACATGCTCCCTATTGTTGTGTGCTCGCTTCTCCTGTGGAGGGGGGGGGGGGGGGGCAGGGGTAAAAGGCAACAGTGTTAGGCAAGTATATGAATGCACGCCATCGGTTGCGCGTGCATTGCAGAGGTTAAGGTTAGGGCTGGATTCACTTGGGGATATGGGGGAGGGGGGATATGGGGGAGGGGGGATATGGGGGAGGGGGGATATGGGGAGGGGGGATATGGGGGAGGGGGGATATGGGGGAGGGGGGATATGGGGGAGGGGGGGATACGGGGAGGGGGGATATGGGGGAGGGGGATATGGGGGATATGGGGGAGGGGGGATATGGGGGAGGGGGGATATGGGGGAGGGGGGGATATGGGGAGGGGGGATATGGGGGAGGGGGATATGGGGAGGGGGGATATGGGGGATATGGGATATGGGGGAGGGGGGATATGGGGGATATGGGGGAGGGGGGATATGGGGGAGGGGGGATATGGGGGATATGGGGAGGGGGATATGGGGGAGGGGGGGATATGGGGGAGGGGGGATATGGGGGAGGGGGGATATGGGGGAGGGGGGATATGGGGGAGGGGGGATATGGGGAGGGGGGGATAGGGGAGGCTCACCCTGCCTGCTCTGACGAGGTCATTCACCTTCTTGTGGCACTGGGTGCCTGTCCGTGGTGTCAGGGCCACAGCGGTGACGGCCTCTGCCACTTCCCTCCACAGACGCCGGCTGTGGCGTGGGGCAACTCTGCGGCCGTGCCCGGGATACAGGGCGTCCCTCCTCTGCTCCACCTCGTCCAGGAGCGCCTCCACATCGCGTGACTCGAACCTCGGGGCTGAGCGACGGCCAGCCATCCAGTCGGGTGTTGCGGTCGGGTGTTGCGGTCGGGTGGGGGGGAGCAGCGCAGGGTGCAGTATGACGCTGCACGGCGTGAACCACTGCGCAAGCGCGGATCCCGTTACGTCGCTGCTAGCCCATTTCGGGCCGGAGACTATCGACCCATTTTTCCGACGTGACGCAAGTCGGATTTGCGCCGTTTTGTGCGCCGATCGGCGGACTTTCCGCCGATAACGGAGAATTTTGCCCCACGAGTGAAATTCTCCATCCCGCCCCGCCACATTTCTGCCCCGACCCGCCGGCGGGATGCTCCGTTACACCGGCCGGTCAATGGGGTTTCCCATTGTGGGGCAGCCCCACGCCGTCGGGAAACCCCCGGGCGCCGGCAAAACGGAGACTCCCGCCGGCGGAGAATGACGCCCCAGAATTCCGAATGAAACATTCCCCATTCTACTTCTTGTTTCAAATGAGAACTCCTTTTCAGTTACTTGAGGTTATTAAATTCTCCTGAAATCAAACCAAGGTATGTCACAGCTCCCAAGAATTCACTCCAATTCTCCTTGGTTTTCCAATTATCTTGAGGTGAGGAGTTTCTTAGGGATTCTTCCACTAGCATCTGGCTATGCAAATCCTCCAGCCTTATTTCAACACCTCACAAATTTGGATTTCCTAGCCTTTACATGAACCTCACTTGCATCCTTGTATAGTCATTCCAAATCAGAAATACCCCTGGTTCCTGATGATCCAAATGCTCCTGAGCTCCTGATGACCCTCTACTCCTTATCCTTTCTACTCCAGATTGTCTCTCTGTTCTAGACACAACTGACCAATACAGCTAGCATATATCAAAACACACACAAAAAAAAATTTCCAACCCCCACAGCTGATACTCATGGCAACATGACACACATGTTCCCATAGAAATGCAAATTAATTATCTTTAACTTTAAACCTGTCTTGTGATCAGACAAGTATATGGATACTTTAAAGTCTTTCTTTGATCTGGAGAAGTTACAAAAATAATTTAAATATCTGGTTTATACCTGGACTTCAAACCCTCTCCCAAGATGCCGACAGAAAGCTCATCTCCTCAATAGATATTCAGGGAGACCAGTATACTCCCAGGTCTGAATACCTCTCACACCATCACAGTGATGTAAAAGACTTCTCCTTTGATATGCAACTCCAGATCTATCTGATAAGCTGTCCAGACCAAACTTTCCTTCATCTATCCCACATTTAAAATCACAGTTTCCTGTACCCGAATAATATCTTATAATCCAAACGTTATAATGCTAAAACATTTTGACCTTAAAATCATACATTTGTAACACACTGGGCGGGATTCTCTATCCTGTCAGCCCCATTTTTTGGCACAGCACGCCCCCGTCGGCATCGGGATTCTCCGTTCCCGCAGCAGGCCAATCGGGTTTCTCATTGTGGCCACCCCTACACCATTGGGAAATCCGCAGGCATGAGTGTGCTACTGGAGAAGCAGAGGATCCCGCCGATGGAGAATCCCGCAGACTATATTTACAAAGCATACTGTATGTATGAGGTTCTAATTTGACCTCTGCTAAATATAGCTTCCAATATAGCTTTTTAAAATTCATCAGTAGGAAAGTCTGATTTTGGGCAGTATTAGTGGAATATGTGTTCATTTTTATTTCAAATTATTTTATTCCAGGTGGTCTCATGTATGAGTCTGGAAGGAAGAGAAACTTCACACAATCTACTGGATTTGCATATTTTTTCCTGGCAGTCAAATGATGGATATTTGCACTCCCTGGTATTGCTGATTAACTACTCAATTCAGTGGTGGAAGTATGTATCTAATTCTCTGCAGTTTAGAGGTGTTGGCACATCCAATCGCTGTCAGTGTCATGACAAATAACTCCACACTATATATCAGTCAAAAGAGGTCATGTCCTCCTCTTTGCCACTGAAGCTAAAATTCAAGAATACCTGAAATTTAATCGTATTAAGAACGGTCTGATTTTAATGAATGGCATTAAGACAAAATTCTCCAGATTTTTAGCCAGAAAGCAATATACTGATACAGAATAATTCAGAGGATTGAAATATTCTTAGTTCCTGTTTTACGATTTTGACTTAATCTTTTAGAACTAGAAAATTATAAATCATGTAAGAGATTCTCAAACACAACCTTGGCTGAAAAACAGTGCATTTGACAACAGCTTAATTTACAGCACACCAGAAATCCCCTGTTACATTCTCTTTTCACGCTAGATTAATTTGCTAAAACAATTAATGTCGTTAATCACTTGGCGATATTTCAAACACCCACAGTCTGCTCCTGTTGATAACATAATTCTTTCTTGATTACAAAGACATTTATGATGCTATACCAGAAATCTAACTACCTCATACATAATCTGTACTGCCTCAGGAGCCAGGAATATAACTTTACCATTCATATGCATAGGTTTTGTTTTAGTTCTTTTCAAATTAATTTGATGTACAAGCTGGAATTAATTTGGAAATTTTGAATAAACCAAATACAATTTTCACTCTGTACGAACCACTGCACATGCTGTAAATATTCCAAAGATATTTACAATGAAACTGAATCTGTGATAGCCCAGTGTGCATTCTGCAGATAAGATTTCTCATAAACCAAAAGGTAAGTCTCCTATAACATCGTAACGTTTTTCTACCTCCATAACAGGAACAGTAACAATTGAGGAATCGAGAATCAAAAAGGCAGCAACTGAAACCAACTACAACTACAAAGACTATGTCACTGCATTGTTATTTATTAGATTTTTCTAGTAACCACTTCATCATATTCATTTCCACAAGCTCAGAAATTCTCAAAATTCGTAATCCAATGTCCAGTTTTCGAATGCAAAATCATAACAATTGAAATAATATTTAAAATATTGTCTGATATTTTTTCTAAAAGATAGAAGCATGCTAACATAATGGAAATAACAATTTTTAATTGATATTCATCACAACATTCACAGCTTTTGGTTACATAAACCTGTCAAAATAATTTTTTTTTCATTTAGTTTAGTTCAAAATCAATATTCCCTTCTCTTACTCTGCTGCTCTTTTAGCTCCTCCGAAAGCAAACCAACAGCATTTTAACAGCATGAACAGTTCACAGTTGTTCGTAGCTTGATGCTGCACAGCTTCAGCTATTTTGCTACGTGGTAGGTTAACAGAATCCAGGAAGACTATTTGCACAGATGAATACGGAATGTCAATCAGACAAAGTCCCTGACGTAATAAAATCAGCTAACAGTTTGGAAGCCTTGATTAATATTTGAGCTTAAGACTTGGGAGTCCTTTCATTCTGTGAGAAAGGCTCCATCTACTGGGTACCAATATTCGAATCAATCTTGGAGCCACAGAGAAAAAATATATTTCAGTTGCTACTCACTGTGTTAAAATTCGGGAAGAGTCCAACAGCTGAGCCAGTATCCATTGGAAAGGGCATAAATGATTTAATGTCAAGCGCCGGCTGCATCATCAGGGTAGGTGCCCGCACAAATGCAGGAAGTGTGCTAGCATGGCATGTACTTCCTGTCAATGAGGAAAAGAAAATGGATGAATTAATAAAATAAAACATTTACAGTCATGTGGAATATTTTCTGACTGATACAACGGTTACATAGAATAAACAATTACAATGAACATGTCAACATGAGAAATGAAACCAACACAATTAATTTCCAGCTGGAGCAAAGCATTTCCCCACAGCCATTCAAGTTGAAACTCAGAGGAGACATATGGTGCGTGAGTCATCCTGGCAGGTAGAATGAGTGTGTGTCTCCCTTGTCTGAACAATTCTGATGGAGCTGAGGAAACTGGGGACAGGCACCTATTAAAGCCAGATGCTATTGAAAGCAAGCTAACCTATTGGTGCATAGAACTGGAGGGCTAAGGATATTATACAAATCTTAGACACTACAGGCCATCTAATCGCTCAGTTTATTATTTCTTCATAATATTGAATGTTGAAACAAAATGTGGTTTAAATATGTTCTGAGTTACAACTGCAGCATTATGTAAACAACAAAAGCAACTAATTTATTTTACAGCCTCGGAAATTTACCCACTGGAAATTAAACACAGCAGATTTATGAGAGCAAATTAAATGCAAATTTCACTCTGCACAAAGGGATCAAGCCTTCTGTAGTCATGCAGGCACTGAATTGTGCTAATACTGACTTCTGAGGCTGAATTCTTGTTCTGGGTTGGGACAAGTGAATTTCCAGGCCCTAACCCCATATCGCATTGCTGCCTGGCGACCAATGTCATTTTTGATGAGCAGTCCAATTAAAGGCCAGTCCTCACCAACCAATTCAAGATTGCAGGGAGGCTCTTGAGGCTGGAGGGCCAATTGGAGACCCTCCAGCGATGATAGAGCTGCAGCCCTACCATTTGAGGTGGGGGTTGCCAATCTAGGAGGGTGAATGAGAAAACGCCTCAAGTTGGAGATAATCTTTGAAAGGATCTTAAAAGTTTTGAACTTTAAAAAGGCCCTCAGCAGTCAGGCCTTCAAAGTGGAGGGGCCAACCATTTCACTGGGGGAGCTGTTGACCAATGGCTATGGCAAGTGTTTGGGGTGGGCAAGAGGACCTTCCCTCGGTGGATGGAGAATTGGCACCACCCATGGTCTGCTGGCAGGAGGCCGACTCCATTGTTTGTCTATGTTTCACCTTAATAAACCCATTCATTGTCAAAATGGGGTACCTGCTGCTGCAGATGGGTCGCAGCTAGCCACCCCACACACCGTCCTCCAAACACCTGCACCAATTCTTCTGAAATTAAAATGGCCCAGAGGCAGAACCATGATACATAAACAAAGACTACCATTCGAGAGATGCAATTCGTAATTTACAATGCATAGACAGTGCCTTAAGAAGTTTAAAAAGTCCCACAAGTAAAATTCTCCAATAAAGGCTGGCGATGGGGGCTAAGACAAATATAACATTATAGAAGGCTTGAATATTCCCAATCAAATTTTGGGAAGACTTAAACCATAATCTCTTCACAGCCTTTTTGTATCATTTGCCTCAGAGATGAGCTTCCAAATTCATATGCATGCCATTACTAATACCGTCTATTTTCCATCTCTGTAATATCACTAGACTTCATGCCTGTCTCAGCTCATTTGTTGCTGAAACCCTCATTCATGCCTTTGTTACCTCCAAACTCAATTATTTCAACAGAATCCTGGCTAGCTTTCACATTCTCCTCTCTGTAAACTTGAAGCCATCGAAAAGTAAAGCTGCCCGTGTCTTAACTTGCACCAAGCCCCATTCCCCTATCGTTCATCTGCTTATTGACTGACACTGGCTGCCAGTTAAGCAATGTTTTCACTTTTAAAATTCTTATCCTGATCTTTAAATCCTTCTTTGGCCTTATCCTTCATCTCTCTAACCTCATTCAGCCACACAACATTCTGCAATCTCTGCATCTCTACTTCTGGCCTCTTTGGATTCACAATTATAATTCCTCCACTACTGGTGTTATTGCAATTGTATGGGGTGTTGGTGAGACCACTGGCGGGATTCTCCGATCCCCCGCCGGGTCAGAGAATCGCTGGGGGTGGCGGGGTGTATCCCGCCCCTGCTGGCTGCCGAATTCTCCGGCGCCGGGGTTTTGGTGGGGGCGGGAATCGCGCCGCGCCGGTCGCGGCCGCTGGCAGCGCCCCCCCCCCCCCGGCAATTCTCCGGCCCGCGATCGAGGCCCACCAACCAGGTCCTTACCAGCGGGACCTGGCTCCACGGGCAGCCTGCAGAGTCCTCGGGGGGGGGGGGGGCGCGGGGGCATCTGGCCCCGGGGGTGCCCCCACAGTGGCTTGGCCCGTGATCGGGGCCCACCAACCTGCGGGCTGGCCTGTGCCGTAGGGGCACTCTTTCCCTCCGCACCGGCCGCTGTCAACCTCCACCATGGCCGGTGCGGAGAAGAACCCCCCTGCGCATGCGCTGGGATGACGCCAGCACGCGTAGGCGCTCCCGCGCATGCGCCAACTCACGCCGGCCAGCGGAGGCCCTTCGGCATCGGTTGGCGTGGCGCCATGCCCTTCTGCGCCGGCTGTCGCGGTGCCAAACACTCCGGCACCGGCCTAGCCCTTGAAGGTATGGAGGATTCCGCACCTTTGGGGCTGCCCGACGCCGGAGTGGTTCATGCCACTCCTCAGCGCCGGAGTGGCCCGCCCCGCCGGTTGGCGGAGAATCCCACCCCACATCTGGAGTATTGTGCAAAGTTATAGGCCGGGATTCTCCAACCCCCCGCCGGGTCAGTGAATTCCCGGGAGGAGGCACGAATCCTGCCCCACCACCTCGACACCAGCTGCCGTATTCTCCGGCGCCGTTTCTCGGGTGGCGGCGGAATTCCCGCCACGCCGGTTGGGGGCCATTGACAGCGGCCGCCCCCGGCGATTCTCCGGGCCCCGATGGGCTGGGCAGCTGTCCATTTTTGGCCAATCCCACTGGCGTCAATTATTCACCTCATGCACGGCAGGACCTGACAGGTGAGTATGCGGGGGCGGTCCTCGGGGAGGCGCGGGGGGTTCTGACCTCGGGGGGGTCCCCCACAGTGGCCTGGCCCACGATCGGGGCCCACCAATCTGTGGGCGGGCTTTTTCCGTGGGGACACTTCTTTCTTCCGCACCGGGCCCCTGTCGGGCTCCACCATATTGCCCGATGGCGGGCACGGAGAAGAGAGCCCCCCGCGCATGCGCGAAAATACGGCGGCCAGTCTGCGCATGCGCGGAATCACACTGGCCATTTCGCTCATGCATGAGATCATACCGGCCGTTTCCCGCATGCGCGAACTCGCGCCGGCCCTTCACCGCCGGCTGGAGCGGCGCCAACCCCACCGGCATACACCTAGCCCCCGAAAATGCGGAGAATTCTGCACTTTCGGGAGCTGTTGATGCTGGAGTGGTTGGCGCCAGTTTTCCCGCCAGCGTGGGGACTTAGTCCCCAGAAGGGAGAATCTTGGTCTTCTTGGACAGGATTCTCCGGCCTCCCGCCGGGTCGGTGAATCGCCGGGGGGCGGCGTGAATCCTGCCCCCACTGGCTGCCGAATTCTCCGGCGCCTCGGATTTGGCGTGGCCGGGAACCGGGCCACGCCTGCCGGCGGCCGCTGGCAGCGGACCTCCAGGTGATTCTCAGGCCTGCGATGGACCAAGTGGCCGCCGGTTTTCGGCCGGACCCACCAACGTAAATTAGAGTAGATCCTTACCGGTGGGACCTAGCGGCGCGGGCGGCCTCCGGGGTCCTCTGGGGGGCGCGGGGGGATCTGGCCCCGGGAGGTGCCCCCACGGTGGCCTGGTCCGCGATCGGGGCCCATCGATCCGCGGGCGGGCCTGTGCCATGGGGGCACTCTATTCCTCCACGTCGGCTGCTGTGGTCCTCCGCGATGGGCGACGTGGAGATGATCCCCCCTGCACATGCGCTGGGATGACACTAGCACACGCTGGCGCTCCCATGCATGCACCAACTCACGCCGGCCGCGGAGACCCTTCGGCGCCGGTTGGCGTGGCGCTAACCCCCTTACCGGCCGGCCAGCGTGGCGCAAACCACTCCAGCCTAGCCCCTGAAGGTGCGGAGGATTCTGCACCTTTGGGGCGGCCAGATGGCGGAGTGGTTCACGCCACTCCTTCCCGCCGGAGTTTCCTGCCCCGCCGATTCCCGCAGAATCCCGCCCCTTATTTGAGGAAGGATGTGATGGCATTGAAGGCAATTCAGAGAAGTTTCGGCAGATTGATTCTAGGGATGAAAGGGTTGACGTATGAGGAGAGAGTGAACAGTTTGGGCTTATACTTGCTGGAGTTTTGAAGGATGAGAGGGGATCTGATCGAGGTTTATAAGATACTAAAAGGGATTGATAAAGTAAACGTAGACCAAATGTTCCCCCTTGTGGGGCAATCTAGAATGAGAGATCATGGGTAAAGGTTGCGAGGTGGTAGATTTAGAACTGAGATGACAAGGAACAACTTTTTGCAGAGGGTGGTGTATTTGTGGAACTCACTGCCCCATAGTGTGGTGGAATCGGAAGGAGATAGATATATTTCTGGTTAAAAAAACTGGTTAAAGGGATATGGGGAACAGCTGGGGCGGTGGTTTTGAGGCCAGGAAGAGATTGGCCATGATTTGATTGAATGGCGGAGCAGGCTCGAAGGACTCATTAGCCTGCTTCTGCTCCTAATCCCTATGTTCCTGTGCCTTCAGTTGCTTCATGCCCAAACTCTGAAATTCCCTCCTACACTTCTCTGCCTTGCTTTCCTCCAAGACACTCCTCATAACATAATCTTTGACCAGGTATTTGGTGACCACATATCTCCTTGGCTGGAATTTTCCAGCCGTTCTCACTGGTGGGACCTTATGGTCCTGCCGATAGCAAACGGCAGCTGTGAGTTGCCTGGCAGCACAGGAATCCCCGTTGACAGAGTCGTGGACCAGAAGATCTCGTCGCCATCCAATAGTGGGCCGCCCACTGTGAAAATCGCCGTGGGGGCGTGGAACATCCCACCCAATATGTGGCTCAGTGTCATACTTTATAAAAGCAAATTACTGCGGATGCTGGAATCTGAAACCAAAGTATGACAGTGTCACACTTTGTTCTGTAAAGCTCCTGTAAGCGCTTTGGGCATTTTGTTACCCAATCATTAAATGTAAAAGCCCTAATTGGGCTTGGTGGCCAATTAGTGGCGATGAGTGCTACGAGGAATTGGGAGCTGCCTGCGGAGCATGAGCAGCAAAAGCAGACAACAGCCATGATGGGGCTTGCCACTGCTTTGCAGAAGTGAGGATGCTGCATCTCCGAGATGGACTGTTCACAATAACACTATGACCTTTCTCTCTCTTGACCTCTTACAGAATGGTACACTGCAAATGATATGTGTATTCCATATTTGCCTGTGTAAGATGCTTAGCACTACATATATCTAAACACAACCAAGAGGGGCAGCAGCCTCACTGTGGACAAAAGTGGACAAAAGTGACCAAAAGGCCAACTAAAAGGCATTGTGCCATGATCAGAGCAATTTCCCCCTTTCCCAATATTTTCCATCATTAAAAAATCCATCAATTTCTCCCTGCATTGAGGCCCAACAGATGTGCAGTAATGTGCATCGGGTTGTTTGGGTTTGGCGATTTGCAAATGAAAAATCACCTTCTTTCCCGTTAACAAGCTCCTCAATGAGGTGTCCAGATCTAAGGAAAGATGCACTTGCCATAGAGGGAGTGTAGCAAATGTTCACAAATTTAATTCCTGGGGTGGCGGGATTGCCTCTGAGGAATGATTAAATAGGCTGGGCCTTCATTCCCTGGAATTTATAAGAATGAGAGGCGATCACATTCAAATGTAGAAAGTTCTTCCAGGGCTCGACAGGGTAGATGCAGGAAGAATGTTTCCCCCAGTTGAGGGTGTCTACCACCCCTGGAAAGAACCCGCTCATGAGTGTTCTGGTCAAGTGCGCCCTGTGCACTACCTTTAGCTGCGTTAGGCTCAGCTCTGCGCATGAGGAGGTAGAGTTTGCTTTCTGCAGTACTTCGATCCAAAGTTTTCCCTCTATCTCCATGCCTAGTTCTTCCTCCCACCTTTCCCGTGTTTCGTCCCATGAGGCTCTTACCTCCTTAGCATTCGTCTGTACATGCCGGCGCATGGTGGTGAAGTGGTTAGCACTGCTGCCTCACGGCACTGAGGACCCGGGTTCAATCCCAGCCCCGGATCTCCGTTTATGTGGAGTTTGCACATTCTCCCAGTGTCAGCGTGGGTCTCACACCCACAACCCAAAAAGATGTGCAGGGTAGGTGGATTGGTCCCGCTAAATTGCACCTTAATTTATTTCTTTTAAAATCAATTTTCACAATAAATTCCTCGTTTCAATGAAGAATTTTGTAAAGGAATTCATTTTAAATAGTTGTAATTATGTGTGTCAAAAAATCAAACTATGCAGTAATTTGAGTTGAGCATAAATAACACAAACATTTAGATCAATTAAATGTCATGCACGTTAGTCAGTCAACAGAATACATTTCCATTTGCAATGAAGCATTCTGTCAGAGATTAAGGAAGAAAAAGATCACGGTACTCAAGTCACTAAATGTTTTTGATGAGTGGACCACTGTTCGCGGCCAATGGAAAAAAAACATAGCTGAAGGTATGTATTAATAGATGTATTCTGTAAAAATCAGAAGATATCGGGCGCGATTCTCCACTCCCGCGACTAAGTGCCCACGCCGTCGTGAACGCCGTCGAGGTTCACGACAGCGCAAAACGGCCCCGTTCTCAACCGATTCAGGGCCTGAAAATGGGCTAGGATCGGGGCCGCGAGAATCTCGGGGGGGCGGGTCGCGAATGCAGCGTCGTCAGCGCGCGTCGGGCATTGGCGCCGCTTTTATGCGGCGCCACGTTATCTGCCGCGTAACTGGCATCACCCGTGCATGCGTGGTTGTCATCCTCCCCGAGGCCCCGCAAGATCCATCCGACAACTTCTTGCGGGGCGCGGAGGAAAGGAGGTCCTCCTTCAGAGAGGCCGGGCCGCCGATCGGTGGGCACCGATCGTGGGCCAGACCCCTTTTCAGTCCTATCACGGTGAAAGAACCCCCCTCGCCCCCCCCCCCCCCCCACAGGCCGCCCCCCCAGCGTTCCTGCGCTGTTTCCGCCGGCAGCGACCAGGTGTGGATGGCACCGGTGGGAAGCCGTCGTTTTGGGCAGGCCGCTCGGCCTACCCGGGCCGGAGAAAAGCGGGTGTAGCGGAGAATCGCCATTTTGGGTCTCCCGGGCGATTCTTCGGCCTGCGCGCGCAAAACTCGACGGGGCCATTCTCGCTTGGGTGGGAGGGCGTCGGACCGGCGTCGCGGGGAAAAATAGCGCACCAGGCGATTCTCCCAACTGGCGCGGGAGTGAAGAATCGCGCCCACCATATTTACACTATGCAGACCACAGTGTACTGTGCCCAGTTTTGTGTTATTCATTCATGGGATATGGCCGTCGCTGGCTAGGCCAGCATTTATTGCCCATCCCTAATTGCCCTTGAGAAGGTGGTGATGAGCTGCCTTCTTGAACCACTACAGCCCATGTGCTTCAGGTAGACCAACAGTGCTGTTAGGGAGGGAATTCCAGGAATTTGGTCCAGCGACAGTGAAGGGACAGGTCAGGCTGGTCAATGGCTTGGAGCGGAACTTTCATGTAGTTTTGTGTTCCTATCTCCTGTAAGATGGCAGTGGTCTTGAGTTTGGAAGGTGTTGTCAAAGAAGCCTTGGTTAGTTTCTGCAGTGCAAATGTTAGATGGTACACACTGCTGATACTGTACATCGGTGGTGAAGGAAGTGAATGTTTGTGGATTGGGTGTCAATGAAGCGGGCTCCTTTGTCCTAGATGGTGTTGACCTTCTTGCGTGTTGATGGGGCTGCACTCATCCAGGCAAGGGGGAGAGTATTCCATCACACTTCTGACTTGTGTCTTGTAGATGGTGGACCGGCTTTGGGGAATCAGGAGGTGAGCTCCTCATCACAGGATTTCTAGCCACTGACCTGCTTTTGTAGCCACAGTATTAATATGGCTAGTCCAGTTCAATATCTAGTCAATGGTAACCACCCAGGATGTTAATAGTGGAGGATTTAACAATGATAATGCCATTGAATGTCAAGTGGCGATGGTTAGATTCTCTTTTTAAAAATATTTTTATTAGTTTTTGCATTTATTTGTAACAACATTGTAAGGAAAGAAAAGGAAAAAAGAAAAAAGGGAAAAAATAAACAGGTATGAATACATAGGAGACATATCTACAGGTACGAGGCACATTAACATTGGACTCCTAGTAATCGGTTACCACAAGCATTCTGTTTACTATCTACATGTTGCCCATGGTATTAAAACATACCAGGGTCATGCTTGAGGCCAAGCGTATTAATTTGATGTGGCTGTACCTGTGGGTTTTTCTTTTCTTTGGCACCCTTTGGTTCCTCTGCCCTATTTCCCCTGTACTCTGGGTGGTGTGCTCCCTCCTCCTTTTCCTATGATCCCACTCTCCTTCTTCTTCTTTTGTCATTTTCAGTCCCCCCCGTCCCCCGTCCCCCACTTCCATATTGGTTGCTGGTCACGAACAGGTCCTCAAACAGGTTGGTAAACTGCTTCCATCTGTTGCGGAAGCCTTCCTCTGATCTCAAATTGCAAATTTGATCCTTTCCAATTCTGCTAAGTTGGATAGCCAGTCTGCGGTCTTGGGTGGTGCTGCTGATCTCCAGCCAAACTGGAGTCTCCGGTGGACAATCAGGGAGGCAAAGGCTAGAGCATCTGCCCCTCTCCCTCGAAACAGCTCTGGCTGTCCTGACACCTCGAAGACCGCCACCCTCACTCCCACACCCTGGACATGGCTTCAAAAAAGGCAGGCCCAGAACATGTGGGTGTGGTTGGCTAGGCCTCTCTGACACCGTTTACATTTGTCCTCCACCCCTGGAAAGAACCCGCTCATGAGTGTTCTGGTCAAGTGCGCCCTGTGCACTACCTTTAGCTGCGTTAGGCTCAGCTCTGCGCATGAGGAGGTAGAGTTTGCTTTCTGCAGTACTTCGATCCAAAGTTTTCCCCCTATCTCCATGCCTAGTTCTTCCTCCCACCTTTCCCGTGTTTCGTCCCATGAGGCTCTTACCTCCTTAGCATTCGTCCGTACATGCCGTCGCAGTTACTGTCCCCTAATTAGTCTGAGGCTAGCAGTCTTTCCAGTAGGGTGTGTTTGGGTGGCTGGGAGAACGTGGCAGTCTCCTTGCGGAGGAAGTTCCTCAGTTGCAGATATTGGAGTTTGTTCCTTTTTGCCAATTGGAGCTTTTCTGTTCCCCCAGAGTTGATACTGCACCGTCTACATACAGGCCCTATTGTCAGTATCTCTTCTGTCTTTTTGAAGGAGGTGTCTATTGTTGCCGAGATTAATTTATGTTTTTTGCAGATGGGGGGGCGTAGAGGACATTGCACCATATGTCTTATGTTCTTATAAAGACCTCATTGATCTTGTCTGACGCTGTGACTAGTTTACCGTTCCTGTCCTTCACCTGTGCTATTTTCCTCGTGGCTGCCTGCCTTCTCAGCTGGTGTGCCAGTAGGCGAATGGTCTTGTCTCCAGGTTCGTAAAAGGTCCCCTGTGTCTGGCGGAGTTGGTCCACCGCTTTCCCGCTGGATAGCAGGTCACATTCCATTTGTAGGTTTTCCCTTTCTGCCAGCAGTTCCACAGTCAAGGCCGTGGAGTACTGCCAATTCACTTCCAATATAGAGCCTGTAGAATCCGATGGGCCAGAAATCATCTTCCTTTGTGCTCGATATGATTCCAACCAGCGGAGAGATTTTCCTCGATTCCCATTGACTCCAATTTTGTTTGGGCTCCTTGATGCTACACTCATTCAAATTCCACCTTGATGTCTTCCACCCACCACACAGGACACCCACCCCAACACCCCACAGGGTTTTCTCCCAACCCTCACAGCCACAACCCCCCCCCCCCGCCCCGCCCACGAGATTCTTGCCCCTGCCACGGGATTTTCCCTCCCACCCCACCACACAGGTCAACTCGCAACTTTATCCACCAACCTCATGGCCCGGTCCGACCCGAACCCCACCTTTCTGCCCCCTTCCACGCCCGCCTCCACCAAATCCCACCCACTCACCTTATACCCTTCCTTATACACTTGCCTACTCTCTGGCCGGGCAAAGACCTTTAAATTGGCTGGACGTTTAATTTACCTGGTTTACGGCAAATAGTCTAAAAAAGTGACTGCCTCCTTACATCCAACTGAGCTACACTTGATGGTCAGTCCCATGGACACACTGTATTGCCTGGATCTCACCCAGCCTGAGTTGGAAGTTCGGGCAATGTAGGATCAAAAGGAACTTTGCTGAGAAAGTATAAGCTGTGTGGCAATTCGACTGTGATAGCTACTCTGCAGAAGATCAGGAACAGTGAAATAGCTGCAACCTAATGTAAGATTATTCCAATTTAATAGATTGGCAATGACAAGGGACATGAGTTTAAACTATGCAAGGACAGGAATATATTGGTTATTAGGTGGTTCTTCTTTTCCCAAAGGATTGTGAATCTCTGGAATACATTGCTGGCTCATTTGGTGGGTGTGAATTCACTGTATCCCTTCAAAGGGGAGTTGAAGTAATTCCTGACAGGCGCGGAGGTCACACCATGCAGCAGGTTAAGTGGCTTTAAAGATAAAAATTGGACCATGTGATTTCCTGATCTGGTTTTGACTACCTGGGGGCATTGGAGAGGAATTTTATAGAATATTTTTCTCTTATTTCACCCTGGGTTATTTTTGGATTTTTTGCCTCTCCCAGGAGATCACATAGCTGTGAGAATGGGTGTCAAGGGAGAGAAGGAATGTTTACTCATGCTGGTTTTCCTGTACATCGTTCTCAAATGTTTGTAAAGCAGGGATTCAAGGTTGAAACAAATTGAATTATCAGATAATTGGAATTAAGTGGGTTTGCAAGAAGAAATGTAAACCCAAAACCTCAGGCAGATGACTGTCCCCCAATTGCTATTAATTCTGAATTACCTAAATGGGACTTCCCCAGAATCAAATATCACTTTCTTCAGACTTAATTTTCCCCTCCTACTGAATTGGAATCTTACTAAATTTCCATTATGCTAATGGTCGTGAAGCACATATTTAATTGAAAAAGTTTAAAACTCTTGCGTTGGGCACGTAAATCATGTCCAAAATTTTGTGTTCTAAGTATTGTATGGAAATGTGTTGAAAATGTCATATGTACATATGTTATGATGGTAACGTTGTGTACCATTCTACAGATTAGTGTGAAACCAGTTCATGGAAATAATTACTACCTTTAATGAACCAAGGAAAATTATCACTAGAAAATATTATCGAAATAATGCCTTCCAGCAAGATCATGTCCTTTCATTCAGTTACCGCATTACTTAAATAAACTGCATATAATTGATATTCTTTCATAACAGCACACAAAAACAACAAGATTGTAGTGTTTAAATAATTACTGTAAATTTTAAAAAAATGAATTCTGCCAATTCATCATATCAATTGTCAATTCATCATATCAAACATGTTGTGTCTCTTGAATTCTACTGGCAGCATTTCAGATATCAAATATCTGTGACACATGGGGAGTTTAAATCTCAAATCTAATCATGAATATGTTTCTGCATTTCAATATCTCCAAGTATTAACCTGGCAAGTACTTTAAATTCTGGTTACTGACAGTTATTATTCAGCTTCAAACATGAAACTGCTGAAGACAAGAGCCATAACTTTCATATTCATTTCAACATACAGCACATTATTCTCATGAAAATACATTTTGTTTGCAAAAACATATTAAGAACTTGAGGGATGCATTTCTGAGTTCCTTTATTTCTGTTCAAAAAAGCCATTTATTGCAAGGAGTATGATCCTGGTATACTATTTCTTCGACGTTTCTTGAAAAGCTTTTGAGACAGGACTGCAGACTTTATGGATATAAAGAAAATCCCAGTATAATTTATGTTACTGACCCACATCCAGTTTTTGCAGCAGTGGAGTCAACAAAGAATCACATTTATAATTATTTTGTGTTTATAGGTGGCACATTACAAATCCTGTAAGAAATATTGCAGGCTGTCTTTGCTCCTGTTATTTTTAATGCCACCTTTCCATGCCTTACAGCCTCAGCTGCAGTCTGATAGAGATTTACTGTACCATTTTCCAAAGCAGGTTTAATACAGTAATCAGTATTTTCGCTCCACCGCTTGCCTCAATGTCCCCATATTGAGCATATAAAGGGAGGCACTGGTTCACAGGGCACATTGAATTATAAGCATAGCAAGGGTTAATGTGGGGCTGTGTTATCAATAAACAGTTAATGTTAAACCACACAAGATTCGTGAGATCTATTGAACAGACAACATGGTGGCAGCTAATGGAAAAACACAGAATCTCAGAGAAGGTGGAGCACATCATGGAATCATAGAATTTACAGTGCAGAAGGAGGTCATTCAGCCCATCGTGTCTGCACCAGCCCTTGGAAAGAGAACCCTACTTAAGCTCACGCCTCCATCCCACCCCCGTAACCCAGTCTCCCCACCTAACCTTTTGGACACTCAGGGCAATTTAGCATGGCCAATCGGTGGTGGGGGGAGGGGGGGGGGGGAACAGGGTATCTCTGTATGATGATGATCTTTTATTTGTTATTTACAGCACAGAAGGAGGCCATTTGGCCCATCGTGTCTGCACATGCTCCCAAAAAAGCAACCTAGCTTGTCCCATTCCCCAATCCTATCTCCGTAGCCCTCTAAGTTCATCACTTTCACATATATATCCAACCTCTCTTTTGAAACCTGCTGTGAAATCCAACTCCACCACTCTCCCAGTCAGTGCATTCCAAACCACAACAACTCTCTGAGTAAAGACGTTTTTATTCATCTCACTCCAAGCTCTCTTTTTGACCATCTTGAAATTGTGACCCCCCGAGTCACAGACATACCAATCAGTGGAAACAGAATATCCATTACCCTGTCAAAATTGTTCAGAATTTTGAACACATCAATAAGATCATCTCTTAATCTTCTCTGCTCCAAGTTGTATGTAAGGGAACGGGGGCAGGGAAAGCCGATATCACAGGGATATTGGAGAGGTTCTGTTTGTTTTCGGGGTATAAGTTGAATGCTGGGAAGAGTGAGCAGTTTGTGGTGGTCCCTGTGAATGTGGGTGCTGAGGTAAGGGGGCTACGCTTTCGGTGCCCTGGGGCTAGCCTTCGCTATCTGGGGGTCCAGGTGGCGCCGGGGCTGGGCGCAGCTTCGCAAGCTAAATTTTACTAGCTTGGCGAGTAGGGTGAGGACAGATTTGCAGAGATGGGGCAGCATTACATTTTGTCTGGTGGACTGGGGCAGGCGGTTAAGATGAATATCCTGCCAAGATTGGTGTTGTTGATTCAGTGCCTTCCTGCCTTTATGCCTAAAGTGTTCGTTCAGGGCTTGGAGTAACTCATAATGGGATTTATATGGGCAGGGCGACCGCCTCAGATTTGGAGGGGGAATCTTGCAGAGGGAGAAGCAGGCAGAGGAGGCTGGCACTACCAAACCTGCTGGTTTACTATTGGTCAATGAAGAGAAGGTGTTCGGCTGGTTCGGGGACCAGGATGTTGTCTGGGTACGGATGGAGTTGGGGGTCATGTAAGTTGCCGTGTCTGCAGGCGTTGGTGACAACTACTCTGCCATTCATTACAGTGAAGTATTCGTCGAACCCGGTGGTCATCTCTACGCCAAAGATATGGCAGCAGCTTCGCCAATGCCGTCCCAGCAGCCTTCACTTCTGTAACTTCGCTGCTGGGTACAGTTCTATCTGATTAAAGCTGAATCGATATGACTCCACGTGGACTCAAGCGTATTGATTGTGTATCACAGATCAAGAGTGGCGATGAAGAAGGTGGAGTCTAAGTGGAAGCAGGAACTGGGTCCCATTTTGGAGGAGGAGGTGTGGCACGAGTCTTTCCTTCGGATAAATGCTGCGTTATCCTAGGCAAGGTTAATTTCAATTCAGCTCAAGGTGGTGTTCTGGGCGCATCGCTCCAAGGCCAAAATGAGTTGTTTTTTTGAGGGGGTGGAGGGAGGATAGGTGTCTGTGGTGCTCAAGTGGGCCAGCGAACCATGCGCACATGTTCTGGTCCAACCCCAAGTTGGTGGGTGATGCACTATCAATTACTACAAAGGTACTACAAAGACGAGAGTAGTGAATAATTGAGGCTTTATTGAGCAAAGATGCGTGGCCTCCTGTAGCTGCTACCAGAATGGGAGCAGCACCGGCGAGCACACACATTTATACGCCGCCTACTGGGCGGAGCCAGCAGGCAGGGATTTACCCATGTACCTCTAGTACAGGAGTCTTACCGTACTACATCTAATATACATCTAATACAGTTAGCTACCACATTCACCCCCTGTTAAAAAAAGAGTCCGGTGGGGGTGGTGGAAAAATTTACAAGTTCTGTCTGTCAGGGGCCTTGATCCTCCGCTGTGATCGCCTCGTTCCTGGTGGTGATGCGGGCGTCGACTTGGTCACCGGTGACTCCGGGAGCATGTTGTCCTCGTCTTCATCGCCCCAGAGTGGAACCAGTGGGAGGACGGATCCTCCTGGGGCGGGGGCTGCGGTGAAGTGCGCTGGGGGGAGGGGGAGTGGCGCAGGGGCAATCGGAGGGGGGGGTGTCGGGTGGTGGGCCGTGGGTGGGGATCCAGCGGGTGCCAGGTTCCGGAGGGAGACTGCATCCTGGCGCCCGTCGCGGTGCGCCACGTAGGCGTACTGCGGGTTCGCCTGCAGTAGTTGGACTCTTTCGACCAACGGGTCCGACTGATGGGTCCGCACGTGTTTGAGAAGGAGGACGGGTCCAGGAACTGCCAGCCATGTTGGGAGTGAGACCCCAGAGGTGGACTTCCTGGGGAAGGCAAAGAGATGTTCATGGGGGGTTTCATTAGTTGCAGTGTAGAGGAGCGATCGGATGGAGTGGAGCGCATCGGGGAGGACATCCTGCCAGCGGGAGACTGGGAGATTCTTAGACCGTTGGGCCAGCAGGACGGCCTTCCAGACCAGACCGTTCTCCCTCTCCACCTGCCCGTTTCCCCGGTGGTTGTAGCCGGTCGTCCTGCTCGAGGCAATGCCCTTGCTGAGCAGGAACTGACGAATTCATCGCTCATAAAGGAAGATCCCCGATCGCTGTGGACGTAAGCGGGGATACCGAACAGGGCGAAGATGCTGTGGAGTGCTTTAATGACCATGGCAGACGTCATATCGAGGCATGGGATGGCGAAGGGAAACCGGGAGTACTCATTGACCATGTTCAGAAAGTACGTGTTTCGGTCGGTGGAGGGGAGGGGCCCTTTGAAGTCCATGCTGAGGTGTTCAAAGGGGAGGGAGGCCTTCACTAGGTGTGCTCGATCTGGCCGGTAGAAGTGCGGTTTGCACTCCGCGCAGACCTGGCAGTCTCTGGTGACAGTCCTGACCTCCTCAATGGAGTAGGGCAGATTGTGGGCCCTGATGAAGTGGAAGAACCTGGTGCCCCCCTGGTGACAGAGGCCATTGTGTATAGCCCAGAGCCGGTCCACTTGTACGCTGGCACATGTGCCTCGGCATCGGGGGGCTCGTTGAGCTTCCCGGGGCGATGCAAAATCTCATAATTATAGGTGGAGAGCTCGATCCTCCACCTCAAGATCTTATCGTTTTTGATCTTGCCTCGCTGTGTATTATTGAACATGAAGGCAGCCGACCGTTGGTCAGTGAGGAGAGTGTATCTCCTGCCGGCCAGGTAATGCCTCCAATGCTGCACATCTTCCACAATGGCCTGGGCCTTCTTTTCGACAGAGGAGTGCCGAATTTCGGAGGCATGGAGGGTGCGGGAAAAGAATGCCACGGGCCTGTCTGCCTGGTTGAGGGTGGCGGCCAGAGCTACGTACGATGCATCGCTCTCGAACTGAAAGGGGAGGGACTCGTCGACCGCATGCATCGTGGCCTTGGCGATGTCTGCCTTGATGCGGTGAAAGGCCTGGCGGGCCTCAGCCGCCAGGGGGAAAACTGTGGACTGAATGATTGGGCGGGCCTTGTCCGCATAGTTAGGGACCCACTGGGCATAATAGGAGAAGGACCCCAGGCATCGTTTCAGGGCCTTGGGGCAGTGGGGGAGTTCCATGAGGGGGCGCATGTGGTCGGGGTCGGGCCCTAGAACTCCATTTTCCACGACTTAGCCAAGGATGGCTAAGCGGTTGGTGCGGAACACGCACTTTTCCTTATTGTACGTGAGATTAAGTAGTTTGGTGGTGTGGAGAAATTTGAGAAGGTTAGTGTTGTGGTCCTGCTGATCGTGGCCACAGATGGTGGCGTTGTCTAGGTACGGGAAGGTGGCCCACAGTCCATACCGGTCAACCATTCGTTCCATCTCACGTTGGAAGACCGAGACCCCTTAAGTGACCACGAAAGGAACCCTGAGGAAGTGATAGAGGCGGCCATCTGCTTCGAACGCAGTGTATTGGCGGTCCTCCTTGCGGATGGGGAGCTGGTGGTAGGTGGACTTCAGGTCCGCTGTGGAAAAGACCCGGTACTGTGCAATCTGATTGACCATATCAGATATGCGTGGGAGGGGGTACGCATCGAGCTGCGTGTACCGGTTGATGTTCTGACTGTAGTCAATGACCATCCTGTGTTTCTCCCCAGCCTTTACTACTACCACTTGGGCTCTCCAGAGGCTGTTTCTGGCCTCAATGATGCCTTCCCGCAGAAGCGGCTGGACCTCCGACCTGATGAAGATCCTGGGCGAAATCGGCGCGATGACCGGCGCCCAAAACGGCGCAAATCAGTCGGGCATCGCGCTGCCCCAAAGGTGCGGAATGCTCCGCATCTGGGGGGCCGAGCCCCAACCTTAAGGGGCTAGGCCCGCGCCGGACGAATTTCTGCCCCGCCAGCTGGTGGGAAAGGCCTTTGGTGCCCCGCCGGCTGGCGCGGAAATGACATCTCCGGGCGGCGCATGCGCAGTGGAGGGAGTCTCTTCCGCCTCCGCCATGGTGGAGACCGTGGTGAAGGCGGAAGGGAAAGAGTGCCCCCATGGCACAGGCCCGCCCGCGGATCGGTGGGCCCCGATCGTGTGCCAGGCCACCGTGGGGGCACCCCCCGGGGCCAGATCGCCCCGCGCCCCCCCCCCCCCCCCCCCCCCCAGGACCCAGGGCCCCGGACCGCCTTGTCCCGCCGGTAAGGTAGGTGGTTTAATCTACGCCGGCGGGACAGGCATTTTAGCGGCAGGACTTCAGCCCATCCAGGCCGGCGAATCGCGGGGGGGGGGGGGGGGGGGGGTCGGGGGGTCGGAGAATCTCGCCCCCCTGTCCTGGGCATTGTACCGTCTGCTCCTGGTGGCGACGGGTTTGCAATCCGGGGTGAGATTTGCAAACACGGAAGGTAGTTCGACCTTAAGGGTCGTGAGGCCGCATACGATGAGGGGGGATAGGGGTCCGCCGAATTTTAAAGTTAAGCTTTGGAAGTGGCACTGGAAGTCCAGGCCGAGTAACAGGGCAGTGCAGAGGTGGGGGAGGACGTAGAGCCGGAAGTTGTCGTTGCGGTTGCGAGGTTGTGGGGCTGGGACTGGTCGAGGGTGATCGAGGCGAGCTGCGGCTGATGCTGGGAGGCCCCGGGCTGGTCAGCGGTGGTGGCAAGCGATGAGCAGCCAGACGAGCTTCCCGATGAGCAGGGGTCCTGAGGCGCCGTCCAAAATGGCGTCGAAGATGGCGGCGCCCACGGGCTGCACGTGGCCTGCGGAGAAGATGATGGTGGCGCCCACGGGCTGCACGTGGCCTGCGGAGAAGAAGATGGTGGCGCCTACGGGCTGCATGTGGCCTGCGGAGAAGAAGATGGTGGCACCTACGGGCTGCATGTGGCCTGCGGAGAAGAAGATGGCGGCGCCCACGGGCCGCACGTGGAGGGGTGTAGGAACGCTGGGCCTAGAAACAGCGGCGACCGACCGGGCCTGGCACACAGCAGCAAAATGTCCCTTCTTTCCGCAGCCGTTGCAGGTTGCGCTCCGCGCCGGGCAGCGTTGCTGGGGGTGTTTGTTCTGCCCGCAGAAGTAGCATTTGGGCCCCCCAGGGTTGGCTGGCTGCCGCGCGGCGCAGGCTTACAGTGGGCTGGGGTCGGTAGCTGGTGGGGCCCATGATGCCCATGAGGGTGCCTTGCGGTCGGGGGCGTATGACTGGATGTTATGGGAGGCCACTGTTAACGGGTTCGTGAGCTGCCTGGTGCCCGCAATATCAAGCGTACCCACCTCCAATAGGCGCTGGCGGATGTACGCCGACCCCATGCCCGTAACAAAAGCATCTCTGATTAAAAGTTCTGTATGCTGGACTGCCGAAATTGCCTGGCAGTCACAGTTCCTCACCAGGATGTGCAGGGCACGCCAGAAATCGTCTAGGGACTCACCGGGAGTTGCTGTCTCGTGGACAGGAGGTGCCTGGCATATAGTTTGTTGACCGGCCGAACGTAATGTCCTTTCAGGAGCTCCATTGCTTCAGTGTAAGTGGACGCATCCCGGATGAGAGGAAAAATATCAGGGCTCACCCGGGAATAAAGGACCTGGAGCTTCTGTGCGTCCGAGGGTTCTTCAGCGGATGTTCGGAGGTAGCTTTCGAAGCAGGCTAGCCAGTGGTCAAAATCGGACGTAGCGTTGGCTGCTTGAGGGCTCAGCTGTAGGCGATCAGGCTTGATGCGAAATTCCATCGTTTAAAAATCTTTGCTCAATAAATTAATGCACTATCAATTACTACAAAGACGAGAGTAGTGAATAATCGAGGCTTTATTGAGCAAAGATGTGTGGCCTCCTGCAGCTGCTACCAGAATGGGAGCAGCACCAGCGAGCACACACATTTATATGCCGCCTACTGGGCAGAGCCAGCAGGCAGGGATTTACCCATGTACCTCTAGTACAGGAGTCTTACCGTACTACATCTAATATATGTCTAATACAGTTAGTGGTGACTACCACAGTGGGTTTTCGGAGGCTTTTTTTTAACACCGTAGTGGTAACTTTTAATGTGGCTTTGGAGCACTGCCCATTAGTAGCGATATTTGGGGTGTCAGACCAGCCGGAACTGAAGACGCATGTGATGGCAGACGCTTTGCCTCATTGCTGGCTCAGCGGCAGACCTTGCTGAGTTGGAGACAGGTGTACCGGCATGGCTGGGTGACTTGAAGGAGTTTTTGCAACTCGAGAAGGTTACGTTCACGGTGAGGGGAGTGATTGATAAATTCTATTGGAGATGGCATCCGCTTATTCTGCATTTTAAGGATTTGGTCACTGTTAGCTGTTAGTGGTGGGGGACGGGAACGGGGAGTTCAATTGGGAAAAGGGGTTGTAAGGGTTGCAGGGGGTTTGGTTTTTGGTTTGTTATGCTTTGTTGAGGTTGTTGGTATATGGGTTGTTGTTTTGATTGTTATTTTGTATAAAATGTTAAAAAAACAGACTACACTCAAACTCCAAATCAACAAAGATTTCCCAAATCAACAGAACCAATGTCAAAGTAAGCACAGGTTAGCTCATACATTGGGCTATGCCAGTCATTTTCAAACCCAGGGTCGCGACCCACGGGTGGGCCGTGGATGGATGGCGGGAGAGTCATGGGGCCAGGCGTCATGGCGTTCCCGATCGCAGGGCCATGCCGGCCGTTTCGCACATGCACGTCCCCGCAGCAGTGCGCAGGCCCAGAGCCCAGTGAGGCAGATTGCTTCCTCCTGATGTCAGTGCACTGACCCAGGAGCAGATTTGTTTTTAGATCGCTGGAGTCTTCCTGCCTGGAGCGGCGGCAGAGAGCAGGTCACGCTCCCGCACACTGACGTCACATGTTCTGGGCACGTGAGGGATCCCTCCATTTTGCAGGATTCAAATTTCATGTGTGTCATATGCACAGAAACACTGGCAAATTAAAACCCTCAAAACCTCAAAGACATTTGAAGACTAAGAATGGCGATTTCAAGGACAAAACTCTATTTTTTTCAACGGATGTTGCGAGACCTAAATCATCAGCTGAAGTCACTTTTAAATTTTTAAAACATTTAGAGTACCCAATTAAGGGGCAATTTAGCGTGGTCAATTCACCTACCCTGCGCATCTTTTGGGCTGCGGGGGTGAGACACGGACACAGGAGAATGTGCAAACTCCATACGGACAGTGACTCAGGGCCAGGATCGAACCTGGGTCTTTGACCTGTGAGGCAGCATTGCGAACCACTGCGCCACTGTGCTGCTCCGAGCAGAAATGTAACATTGAATAACAAAGCAAGTGAGTTTGTGAGGACAATGCAGGCTAATCTGTCCCATTCAAGGTAAGTGAAAATGGTGGGTAGCAAAGGTCGGCCGGCGTGGGTCCTGAAGGATGGCCGTTGGGTAAAAATGGGTCCCGTGCAAAAAGGTTTGAAAAACACTGGGCGATACCCTACATCTGTACAAAGTTATGTATTATCAATGAACAGTTTATTTTAAACAATTGAAGATTCAGAACCTCTTTGAGACCTGCTGAACTTTTAACATACAACACAGACAGGCTGTTTTACAGGAATGATCTCTGATGTTAAAAACAAGGAAAACATTGAAGTAAAATTCCAAATAAATCTCCTATGAAAAGTACTGAGAGAGATTCAGTGACCACATTGCGCCCAGCGCAGATCCAGCTGTACTGCGTGAATAGCAAAGGGAGAAATCATGATTCGCACCAGGCGCGAACCATTTTGCGATTCAGCTGGCCTGCTCCCGCCAGCGAGTTCCAGATCTCGCCCCAAAATGGCAGGATTTTCATTAACCCTAATTTGCATTTATTTCAATCTCATTAACGAGATTGAAGTTGAATGCAGCGGCTTCCCAGATATTACCTGACTCCCCAGCGGGAAGTCACACAGGCGTTGTTTAGTACTCCTTTTCAAAAATCTGAAGCTGGCACAATGGCTGCTTAGGAGAAGTGAGGAGTGTCGTGTTGGGTGTTCTGGTCTACAAACAGGTCAACACGGCTGGAGATGGTGTAACTCGATTTTATTCACAACTCAATTGTAATAACATACTGTAAGCTTGGGTAAGTGCATTACCGGCTTATCTGTTGACCCTGTCCTATCACTATCTAGGTGAGGCACTCAGCACATGGTGAATGTCTGAGAGGCAGGCTGTGAGCTCTGTGCTCTGAGCTGGCTGCTGCTAGAATGAGCAGGAACTTTGGTGCCCCTGTCTTTACAGTGTGTGTGCTCTCACTGGTGATTGGCTGCGATGTTGTGTATGCTGGTTGGTCCTACTGTATGTCCATCGGTGTGTCAGTGTGTGTGTGATTGCACCATGATATGCTGATGTATATCATGACATCCCCCCTTTTAGCAAAGAATATGTGCCTACATGAGAATAAATAAAGTGTAGTGAGTGTGTCTGATCATGTGTGTGCATTATTTACATCAATATGTACATGTGGCTATGCTATATACACGGGAAGGTGCCAGGTGCAGAGGAAAACTATGTTACACCAAGAACGAAAGAAATGCTCTTAACAAATGATGAAAAATTCTTAAGCAGTACGGCAGAACAAGTCAGTGAGTCCAATAGTGCAAGGTTTATAAATCAAGTCTTTGGGGTGGGCGACAAATTTGGGTTGATCGCCTCAAGGGTGGTTCAGGATCCACCGGCTGAGGAATGGGTCAGGCCACGGTCGAGTGAGGAGGAGGCAGGGTATCCAGAAGCTCAACAAAGTCCATGTCAGAGACAACAGGAGGGCGTGGCACCGGTGCAAAATTTCGAAGCGAGCGTGGAACCAGACGAAGGGCACGCCGATTGCAGCTGTGAATAGAGCCATCAGGCAAACAAACCAAAAACGAGCGGGGAGCCACCTGTCTCAGAACTTCAGCGGTTGCCGACCAGCCACCCTCCGGAAGATGTATGTGGACATGATCTCCAGGCACCAGGGCAGGAAGATCAGTCGCCCGAGCATCATGAGCCGCCTTGTGTTGCTCACGCTCTTGTTGCATCCGCCGAAGTACCGGAGCATGGTCGAGGTCTGGGACGTGAATGGACGGCACAGTGGTCCTGAGGGTGCGATCCATAAACAGTTGGGCCAGCGATAGGCCCGTGGACAGTGGGGCCGAGCGATAGGCCAGCAAGGTGAGGCAGAAGTCAGATCCTGCATCAGCAGCCTTGCAGAGGAGCCTTTTTACAATGTGGACGCCCTTCTCTGCTTTGCCATTTGACTGAGGGTGCAGGGGACTGGACGTCACGTGTGCAAAGTTGTATGCACTAGCGAAGGAAGACCATTCCTGACTCGCGAAGCAGGGGCCAATGTCTGACATCACGGTGAGCGGAATGCCGTGGAGAGCAAAGGTCTCCTTACAGGCCCGGATAACAGCCGATGACGTGGTGTCGTGCAGGCGTATGACCTCAGGATAGCTGGAAAAGTAGTCGATGATGATGATGTAGTCCCTGCCGAGCACATAGAACAGGTCCACGCCCACCTTCGACCAGGGGGACGTGACCAACTCATGGGGTTGAAGGGTCTCACGTGGTTGTGCCGGCTGGAACTGCTGACAGGTGGGGCAATTGAGCACAGTGTTGGCAATGTCCTCATTTATTCCCGGCCAGTATACAGCCTCTCGGGCCCTCCGTCGGCACTTCTCAACGCCGAGATGGCCTTCGTGCAGCTGTTCTAAGACAAGCTGGTGCATGCTGTGTGGGATCACAATGCGGTCCAGCTTCAGGAGGACACGATCCACGACTGCCAAGTCGTCCCGAATGTTGTAAAACTGTGGGCATTGTCCCTTGAGCCACCCGTCCGTCATGTGGCGTATCACACATTGCAGAAGGGGGTCAGCCGCAGTCTCACGGCGAATGTGGGCAAGGCGTTCGTCAGTGGCCGGCAGATTGGCAGGAGTGAAGGCTAAATGTGCGTCGACTTGGCAAACGAACCCCACTGGGTCGGACGGAGTGTCGATTGCCCTGGATAGAGCGTCTGCTATGATCAGGTCCTTACCCGGGGTGTATACAAGTTGGAAGTCTACCTCCGGAGTTTGAGCAGAATGCACTGGAGGCAAGGGGTCATGTCATTAAGGTCCTTTTGGATGATGCCAACCAGCGGGCGATGGTCGGTCTCCACAGTGAATTGGGGAAGGCCATACACATAGTCGTGGAACTTGTCAACGCCAGTCAACAGGCCTAGGCACTCCTTCTCAATTTGCGTATAGCGCTGCTCTGTGGGGGTCATGGCACGTGATGCATAGGCGACAGGGGCCCATGATAAGGCCTCATCTCATTGCAGGAGGACCACCCCAATGCCGGATTGGCTGGCGTCAGTCGAGATCTTCGTCTGATCGAAGAACGGATCGAAGAACGCCAGTACCGGGGCGGTGGTAAGCTTGACCTTGAGCTCCTCCCATTCACGCTGGTGGGTGGGAAGCCACTGGAATTCAGTTGTCTTCCTGACAAGGTGCTGGAGAGCTGTGGTGTGGGAAGCGAGGTTAGGGATGAATTTTCCCAGGGAGTTGACCATTCCTAGAAAGTGTAGCATCGCCTTCTTGTCTGTCGGCTTCTGCATAGCCGTGATGGCTGCCACCTTGTCGGCATCCGGCCGCACACCCAACCGGGAGCTGTGGTCCCCCAAGAACTTGAGCTTGGTTTGGCCAAAAGAACATTTGGCTCTGTTAAGACGCAGGCCCTGGTCCCGTATCCGTTGAAAGACGCGTTGGAAGCGACTGATATGCTCCTGCGGTGTGGTAGACCAAATAATGATATCGTCCACATAGGCGCGCACGCCTTCGATGCCCTCCATCATCTGTTCCATGATGCGATGGAAAACTTCAGAGGCCGATATGATTCCAAATGGCATCCTATTGTAGCAGTATCTGCCAAATAGAGTGCTGAAGGTACACAGCTTCCTGCTGGACTGATCCAATTGAATCTGCCAGAAGCCCTTTGAGGCGTCAAGCTTGGTGAATATTTTTGCCCGAGCCATCTCGCATGTGATCTCCTCACGTTTGGGTATAGGGTAATGTTCCTTCATTATATTGCGATTTAAGTCTTTCGGGTCAATACAGATCCGGAGCTCGCCGGAAGGCTTCTTGACGCACACCATGGAGCTGACCCAAGCAGTTGGCTCCGTCACCTGGGAAAGCACTCCTTGGTCCTGAAGGTCCTGCAGCTGGTGCTTGAGGCGGTCCTTGAGGGGTGCTGTGTCTCTGCGAGGTGCATGATCTACCGGGGTGGCATCCTGTTTGAGCAGGATTTTTGTATGTGTAGGGCAGTGTACCCATGCCCTCGAAAACATCCTGGTTGTGAGAGAGGATTGAGTTTAGTTGCGCCCTGGATTCCGCATCTTGGAAGTCAGACGTGCCTTCTGGAGAGAGAGAGTGTACTCGCTGAATGAGGTGGAGGAGTTTGCACGCCTGTGCGCCTAGCAGATAGTCTTTTGAAGAGCCCACGATCTCAAAGGGTAGGATGGCTTTACGCGAGTTGTGCGTCACTTCGAGTTGGCACGACCCCGTGGTGGGGATGACGTTGCCATTATAGTCGACCAGTTGACAGATGGATGGAAGAATTGCTGGTTTGACGCTAAGGGTTTGAAATGCTGACCATGCGAGGAGGTTTGCGGAAGCACCAGTGTCCAGGTGGAATGTGATCTGGGATCGGTTGACCGTCAGGGTGGCACACCACTCGTCGTCCGGATCAATGCTGTGCACCGACAGCGGCTGGTGCGTTTGACTCAGGGACAGCTTGTTCTTGTTGATGACAGCAACGCGGAAAGGCTCCCTGTCCTCCGTGTCACTGGTCTGTATGATGTCAGGATCGCACTCGGTGAACGTGGGTAGAATTGCCCGAACATTTCTGCGAGGCTGGTTAAACTGTTGCGAGTTGGCAGGCTGATGTGCTCGACAGCAGGCAGCATAGTGGCCAAGCCTGCCACAGCGTAGGCATTGTCACGCTTTGGCCGGACATTGCCGCTTTAAATGGGCGGAGCCACAGTTGCCGCACGTCATGACGTCAGTGCGTTCGTTGCGCCACCGTGCATGCGCGGTGCGGTCTTGCATAGTGCGCGCCTGCGCATCGCGTTCCTCCGCCTCAACGTCCCCTCTTTTGGCTCGTACAAGCGCGGGAGGCCTTGGAAAGCACGCAAAACGGCCGCCCTCCTCCGGGCCGCGGGCCGTGAGGTACTCGATTGTTTGGACCCGCTCCACCTCGTGGGGCCCCTGCAGCGCCGTTTCAGCCACCTGGATGTGTGAGTACCGGCTGGTGGCGTTCTCATGCAGGATGCAGGTCTCGATGGCCGTCGCTAGGGTGAGTTGCTTGATTTTAAGGAGCTACTGGCGCAGGGTGGCCGCCATGACCCCGAAAACTATCTGGTCGCGTATCATGGAGTCAGAGGTGGGCCCATAGCCGCAGGACTGCGTGAGGTTGCGGAGGTGCGTAAAATAAGACTGGAAAGGCTCGTCCTTACCCTGCAGGTGCTGCTGGAACAGGTACCTTTCGAAGCTTTCGTTAACTTCAAAGCTGAAGTGTTCATCAAATTTTAGGAGAACCGTCTTGTATTTGGTTTTGTCCTCGCCGTCCGCGAACGCCAGGGAGTTAAAGATGTGGGTGGTGTGTTGCCCTGCCGTGGAGAGAAGAAGGGCAATCTTCCTAGTGTCCGATGCATTCTCCCTGTCTGTGGTTTCTAGGAAGAGCTGGAAGCGCTGTTTAAAAAGCTTCCAATTCACCCCGAGATTGCCAGCGATGCGTAGAGGGGGCGGCAGCTTGATGTTCTCCATGCTGCAGGATGGCGGATTGCTGATAAGTTGCAGGTAGGTATCACAGGGGCTAGTATGCGTCCACTCCTGGAACCATGTCGTGTTGGGTGTTCTGGTCTACAAACAGGTCAACACGGCTGGAGATGGTGTAACTCTATTTTATTAACAACTCAACTGTAATAACATACTGTAACTTTGGGTACGTGCATTACCAGCTTATCTGTGGACCCTGTCCTATCACTATCTAGGTGAGGCACTCAGCACAGGTGAATGTCTGAGAGGCAGGCTGTGAGCTCTGTGCTCTGAGCTGGCTGCTGCTAGAATGAGCGGGAACTCTGGTGTCCCCTGTCTTTATAGTGTGTGTGCTCTCACTGGTGATTGGCTGCGATGTTGTGTATGCTGGTTGGTCCTACAGTATGGCCATCAGTGTGTCAGTGTGTGTGTGATTGCACCATGATATGCTGATGTATATCATGACAAGGAGGTGAGGAGCCTTTTCCATTTACCAGCATGCACTTAAAGGGCACCGGAGCTGCTGCCCCAGTGCTCAGGCTGGAGGAGGTGGGGGTGAGATTGGGGCCCTTCAGGGGGGTTGGGGTTGTTCGGGGGTCGCTGCTGGCCGGTGCGGCGGGGGTGTGGTGGTGGACATGAGGGGATTTGCATCTGTGAGGCCTTTGAGCCATCTTTAAACATTGTGGAGACCCCTAAAAGGGGCATCTCTGGTCCTTCTCTCCTGAAAGTCAATTTCACCCCCTTTGACTGTAAGCAGCCTCTAGCTTCACAGCTGAAGGCTATTTCAAGTGAGGGGTTAGCCTTGTTAGTTGGGAGGGCACTTCCTGCTCCTAGACTCTCAAGCGCCTCCTCAAAGGCACAGGTGCTATGCCTCAGAGGATGATTAGTGCACTGCATGTCCAGCAATCTTTGATCCTGAACAGTGTGCCTAAACTTGGGTCAGCACGGTAGCACAAGTGGATAGCACTGTGGCTTCACAGTGTTAGGGTCCCAGGTTTGATTCCCCGTTGGGTCACTGTCTATGCGGAGTCTGCACGATCTCCCCGTGTCTGCGTGAGTTTCCTCCGGGTACTCCAGTTCCCTCCCACAGTCCAAAGACTTGCAGGTTAGGTGGATTGGCCATGATAAATTGCCCTTAGTGACCAAAGGTGAGGAAGGGTTATTGAGTTACGAGGATAGGATGGAAGTGAGGGCTTAAGTGGGTTGATAAAGACTCGATGGGCCGAATAACCTCCTTCTGCACTGTATGTTGTATATTCGAAAACTCTAGGAGCGTCAGCACTATAGAGGCAGCTGTCAACAATAAAACACTAAAGAGTTGGGCTTCACCACTGAGGATGCTCTTGCAGCTAAAGGTGTGTGGATGAGCAGAGCGTTGTTGAGCATGGCCTCCCCAATGTTCCCAGCAGAGGTCTGGAGTCTAGGGGCTCCTGATGTGGCCGGGGACAAGTGTGCAGAGCAAGATTTGCCAGCGCAACTGGCGCATTGGATGGTACTCTGAGAGAATGCAGGACAGCAAGTGTGCAGAGCAAGGTTTGCCAGTGCAACTGGCTGAGTGGATGGCAGTCTGAGAGAATGCAGGACAGCAAGTGTGCAGCAGAGTAAGGGTTGCCAGCGCAACTGGCTGATTGGATGGCAGTCTGAGAGAAGGCGGGACAGTTATGCTAAGGCCGGGAGAGGCTTGGGGGATTTGAAGGTCCCAGGATGGAAGCCCTAACTGATTATTCCTTTCAGATAAAAAATGTTTGCTGGTGTAGATGCCGCAGAGGCTGCCTTCACTGTGCGTATAGCAGTAGAGGAGGGCAGACACCGAAGACGGCTGCAACGCCAACACATGCTGGAGGCGGTACCACCGGTGCAGGGGACCGCCGCACACCCTGAAGACCCGGTCGCTCATCAGGCTGAGGAGGGGGCGAGAAGGAGAGGCCAGCAATGGCCCATGGTGTACAGGCATCTATGGTCCTTTCAGGAGTTGATGAACTGTCTATGCCACAGAAGACTCCATCACAACAGGGAGACAGGGCTGCACCTGTGCCATGTGAGGAGGAGGGGACACACACACTCCCGGTGGCCACGAAGGTCATGGCGGCCCTAAACTTCTGTGCCACCAGGTCATTCCAGGGCTTGAGCGGGGATCTGTGTGGCATCTTGCACTCAGCAGCGCACAGGTGCATTTGGGAAGTGATGGATACTCTGTATGCTCGTGCACCTGACTATATCACCTTTGACCTGGACCAAGCCCACCAAGATGCCTGGGCTGCAGGGTTTACCCCCATCGTCGGGACATCCCAGGTCTGGGGCGATCGATGACACGCATGTCGCCCTCCGAGCATCAGGGCATCAGGGAGTGCCCTATATGAACGGGAAGGGGTTTTACTCCCTGAACGTTCAGATCGTGTGCAACCACTTCCTCCAAACCTGCACATGTGTGCCCGCTACCCTGGGAGCGAGCAGTTTTAGATGTTTCTAGCATAAATCACAACAAAACTGATATTTGAATTTCGAATGTTTGCCACTGAAAAGTAACATTTATGAAATACTGTGAAAAAAACAGCCATCACTAAGGACAAGATTCTAGGGAAACTGAAAGGTTTGAAGTTGGATAAATCACCTGGACCGGATGGACTATACCCCAGGGTTCTAAAAGAGATAGCTGAGGAGATTCTGGAGGCATTGGTGGTGATCTTTTAGGAATCACTGGAGGCAGGAAGAGTCCCAGAGGACTGGAAAGTGGCTAATGTAACACCACTGTTTAAGAAAGGAGGGAGGCAGAAGACGGGAAATTATAGGCCAGTTAACCTGACTTCGGTCATTGGTAAGATTTTAGAGTCCATTATTAAAGATGAGATCGTGGAGTACTTGGCAGTGCATGATAAAATAGGACTGAGTCAGCATGGCTTCGTCAAGGGGAGGTGTCTGACAAATCTGTTACAGTTCTTTGAGGAGGTAACAAGAATGTTTGACAAAGGAGAACCAGTGGACGTGATTTATTTAGATTTCCAGAAGGCCTTTGACAAGGTGCTGCATAGGAGGCTGTTCAATAAGTTAAGAGCCCATTGTGTTAAGGGTAAGACACTGGCATGGATAGAGGATTGGCTGACTGGCAGAAGTCAGGGAGTGGGGGGATAAAGGGGTCTTTTTCAGGATGGCAGCCGGTAACTAGTCTCAGGGGTCGGTGTTGGGACCACAACTTTTCACAATATACATCAACGATCTGGAAGAAGGAACTGAGGGCATTGACATTAAGTTTGCAGATGATACAAAGGCATCAGACGCACAGTTAGTATTGAGAAAGCAGGGGGCTGCAGAAGGACTTGGACAAGCTAGGAGAGTGGACAAAGAAGTGGCAGATGGGATACAATGTGGAAAAGTGTGAGGTTATGCACTTTGGAAGGAAGAATGGAGGCATTGACTATTTTCTAAATGGGGAAATGCTTAGGAATCAGAAGCACAAAGGGACTTAGAAGTCCCAGTTCAAGATTATTTTAAGGTTAACGTGTAGTTTCAGTTTGAAGTTAGGAAGGCAAATGCAATGTTAGCATTCATGTCGAGACGGCTAGAATACAAGACCAGGGATGTACTTCTGATGCTGTATAAGGCTCTGGTCAGACCCCATTTGGAGTATCGTGAGCAGTTTTGGGCCCCCTGTCTAAGGAAGGATATACTGGCATTGGAAAGAGTCCAGAGGAGGTTCACATTAATAATCTCTGGAATGAAGAGCTTGTCGTATGAGGAGCGGTTGAGGACTCTGGGTCTGTACTCATTGGAGTTTAGATGGATGAGGGTGGATCTTATTGAAACTTAAAGGATACCGAGAGGCCTGGATAGAGTGGATGTGGAGCGGATGTTTCCACTTGTAGGAAAAACTAGAACCAGAGGCCACAGCTTCAGACTGAAGGACGACCCTTTAAAACTGGGATGAGGAGGAATTTCTTCAGCCAGAGGATGGTGAATCTGTGGAACTCTTTGTCACAGAAGGCTGTAAAGGCCAAATCACTGACTGTCTTTAAGAAAATGATAGGTTCTTGATTACTAAGGGGATCAGGGGTTATGGGGAGAAGGCAGGAGAATGGGATGAGAAACTTATCAGCCATGATTGAAAAGCAGAGCAGACTCGATGGGCCAAATGGCCGAATTCTGCTCCTATATCTTATTGTCTCATTTAGCTATTCAGAAACCTCTGGAAAGCAGTTTAAGACGTGTGTTCCTTTTTATGCTTGCAGTCAAAATGTCCCATGATGTTCAAAAGGGCAAAAGCAGTTAAACATAAGATACCGAACACAATTTACAGCTTTCCACAAAGGTTTACAAAGTAAAGCTTAGGAACATAGGGCAGGCAAGAAATAAAAATAATACCATAAAAACATCAAGGTGAAGGATGTACTTGCCTTACAAAAGGTGAGTGAATCATGTGACATTAAAAGCTCATAATGATTTATTAAACTTCAAACTGAAATAGCATTATAGACTAGAGTGAACACAATATTTTCAGTAATCAAAGCTAGAGTAATGGCATCACCAAAAATCAGCGCACTTAAGTGAATGTTAACCTGCATGAAGGCAAACTACGATTGCTTCTGCTGGTACACAAACTACAAAATTAGCCTCCATCCTTTCACCATGTCAGCTGGCACCATTTATGTGGAGACAACAAAAATAAATTGTTCTCAGAGCGATTTTCAAAATGTAATTTCAACTCGGGGTTCAAGTGGTGCGAGATTCTCCGACCCCCCCGCCGGGTCGGAGAATCGCCGGGGGCTGGCGTGAATCCCGCCCCCGCCAGTTGCTGAATTCTCCGGCACCGGATATTCGGCAGGGGCGGGAATCGTGCCACGCCGGTTGGTGGGCCCCCCCCCCCGGCGATTCTCCGGCCCGGATGGGCCAAAGTCCCGCTGCTAGAATACCTGTCCCGCCGGCGTGGATTAAACCACCTCTCTTACCGGCGGGACAAGGCGGCGCGGGCGGGCTCCGGGGTCCTGGGGGGGCGGGGGGGCGATCTGGCCCCGGGGGGGGGCCCCCACGGTGGCCTGGCCCGCGATAGGGGCCCACCGATCCACGGGCAGGCCTGTGCCGTGGGGGCACTCTTTTCCTTCCGCCTTCGCCACGGTCTCCACCATGGCGGAGGAGGAAGAGACCCCCCTCCACTGCGCATGCGCGGGGATGCCGTGAGCGGCCACTGTCCCTCCCGCGCATGCGCCGCCCGGCAAAGTCATTTCCGCGCCAGCTGGCGGGGCACCAAAGGCCTTTCCCGCCAGATGGCGGGGCACCAAAGGCCTAGCCCCTCAAGGTTAGGGCTCGGCCGCTCAAGATGCGGAGGATTCTGCACCTTTGGGGCAGCGCGATGCCGGACTGATTTGCTCCGTTTTTGGCGCCGGTCGGCGGACATCGTGCCAATTACGGAGAATTTCGCCCATGGTTCGGAACTATACAAGTCTCACTGCTCATAACATTTATTAAACATTTCAGTTTGATATGAGCTTTCAATGTCTAGTGGATAACTATTATTCAGCAATCTACACCATTTTGAGTTCTTTGGATGAACAGAATATTTGCAATATTCATTTGCCTTTCTGAGATTGGTGTTAATATTCACTAATAATAATACTAATCTTTATCTCTCTTTTTTAAAAATAAATTTAGAGTACCCAATTATTTTTTCCAATTAAGGGGCAATTTAGCGTGGCCAATCCACCTATCCTGCACATCTTTTGGGTTGTGGGGACGAAACTCACACAGACACAGGGAGAATGTGCAAACTCCACACGGACAGTGACCCAGGGCCAGGATTCGAACCCAGGTCCTCAGCGCCGTAGGCAACAATGCTAACCACTGTGCCACCGTGCTGCCCTACAATAATCTTTATTGTCACAAGTAGGCTTACATTAACACTGCAATGAAGGTACTGTGAAAAGTCCCTAGTCGCCACACTCCGGCGCCTGTTGGGTACACAGAGGGGGAATTCAGAATGTCCAAATTACATAACAGCACGTCTTCAGGGACTTGTGGGAGGAAACAGGAGCACCCGGAGGAAACACACACAGACACAGGGAGAACGTGCCGAATCCACACAGACAGTGCCCCAAGCCAGAATCGAACCTGGGACCCTGGTGCTGTGAAGCAACAGTGCTAACCACTGTGCTACCTTGCGGCCTAACAATTCAACGTCACGTGTTTGTTCTAGAATCTCATTTACACAAAATTATACCTTTGAGAAACTAGTATGATTTACAGAGGCACAATGAGGCACTGCTTTGGTTTTCCAGACAGAATGTCAAATGCCAGTCCGGGCACCGAAGGAAATGCAGCCGAGATAATCGCAGAATAGTTCAGCTGTCTGGCTTAAATTTTGAATTGTTTTTCAGTAACCTTTCTGCATACTACAGCAAATCATTTGCAGAATACAGGAGGAATTCAGTACTAGCTGATACGTTGATTGACTGTCCCAGTGATGGTTGCATAAATCCTCAAAACCACAAGCCTTTAAGTAACAGTAATGGCCTCACAACTAGATGTGCAGTCATCTGAATCGCAAGGCTTTCAGACATGTTTAACTAACTTGATTGTGCAGAATTCTGTCTGTATCGTGTGGCTACTAAAGAATTTCATTTACAAAAACAGCTGCTGCTTTCTTCTCACGGTACAGGTTCACAGCTTAATAAACAGCATTTCATAGACTAACTGTTGCTATTTCTTAGCACAATGTCTACCCCTTTTTGCCTAAATTCTTATCAGCTCATGATGCTTGTAAGGTGAGTATATTAAGGTGGAGCAAAGGCAGGTAAATAGAGTTGAGGTGTCAATCAACCATGAACTAATTGAATGACAGAACCGACTCAAGGGACAGGAGGTGCGATTCTCCAATATGGAGCCTGAGTGTTCGCGTTTCACGACGGCACGAACCGGGCCTGGGTACGACCAATTCTGGACCCACAGGGGGCCAGCATGGCGCTCGAGCAGTTCATGCCGTTTCAGCCTCCTTTTGCGGCGCCAAATGGGCACCGTGCCAACTGGGCGCCACGCCAACCTGCACATGCGCTGTTGGGCCACACCAACCTGCACATGCGTGGGGGACTTCTTTAGCGTGCCGGCCCCGACTCAACATGGGGTCGGTGTTCAGGGGCCGGCCGTGCCAGAAAGTAGGCCCGGGGGAGAGGCCGCCCCCTGACCATTCCCACCGAGTTCTCGCCGGCAGCGACCGGGGTGAACGGCGCCAGCGGGACTCTGTCGTATCGGCTCCGCCGCTCGGCCCATGCGGGCTGGAGAATCGGCGGCCCCGCTGATTCCAGCGGCCGGCGCCGCGCCAAAATCGCCAGCGCAAATGGCGCCGATTCTCCGCACTTCGGAGAATCGCGCGCCGGCGTCGGGACTTCGTGGCGCGGTTGCGGCGATTCTCCAGCCCAGTGCGGGACTCGGAGGATCGCCCCCAGGATTTTCAGGCCTGCCACCGATGTGCTGGTTTCCAAATGCCTTAAACATAGGGACGAAGATTCTTAATCATAGGTGCCATTCCTGGCATCACTCAAGACTGCCAGCCACTCGGTTCATTAAGAGATTTTTCAAGGGCTAAAATGGAAAACCTCCAGTTTTCCAACATGATGGGGAAACGTTAAAATGTCTGGAAGCTTGGGGTGTGCAGCACTCCACACAAGCCCACAGGACCATTTCTGCTGGAGCCTAAATAAACTGAGGTGACCTTCATCTCAGTGAAGATCCTCAGAGTCATGCTTCCAGTGAGCCCACTCTTGCCAGCACATCAGATTAGTACTCCTCAATGTTTTTCTTTTGCAGACAGGGCCCTTAAGATCTAGGGCCCTAGTCACCTCAACCAAGAGCGAACTTACTTAAGGAGGTATATACTTGCATAGAAACTAAATTCAGAGAAGGTACACCAGGCTGATTCCTGGGATGAGAGGCTTGTCTTCGGCAGGAAGGTTGGGCAGGTTGTGCCTGTACCCATTGAAACTTAGAAGAATGAGAAAACATGAATCATTAAAACATGAAATTCTGAGGTGGTATTACAACATAGATGCTGGGTAGATGTTTCCACTTGTGTGGGTGTCTAGATGAAATGAAAATCGCTTATTGTCACAAGTAGGCTACAAATGAAGTTACTGTGAAAAGCCCCTAGTCGCCACATTCCGGCGCCTGTTCGGGGAGGCAGGAATTGAACCCACGCTGCTGGCCTTGGTCTGTTTTACAAGCCAGGTATTTAGCCCACTGTACTAAACCAACCAAGAAAGCACAACAGCGTCTATACTTCCTCAGGAAATAAGAAAATTCGGCATGTCCACATTGACTCTTACCAATTTTTACAGATGCACCATAGAAAGCATCCTATCTGGCTGCATCACAGCTTGATGTGGCAACTGCGCGGGCCAAGACCCTAAGAAATTACAGAGAGTTGTGAACGCAGCCCAGTCCATCACACAAACCCACCTCCCATCCATTGACTCAGTCCAAACCTCCCGTTGCCTTGGGAAAGTGGGCAGCATAATCAAAACCCCTCCCACCCAGGTATATTTGCTCTTCCAACCTCAGAAGATACAAGAGTCTGAGAACACGCACTAACAGATTCAAAAATAGCTTCTTCCCCACTGTTACCAGACTCCTGAATGGCCCTGTTATGGACTGAATTTATCCCTCTACGCATCTTCTCGACAGTTGTAGCACTATACACATTATGCCTCATCCGATGTCTACGTCTACGTATTTACATTGTGTATTTATTGTATGTCCTATGTTTTTCATAAATGGAACAATGTGCCTGGACTGTATGCAAAACAATTAATGTACCTCGATACACGTGACAATAAATCTAAATTTAAGTAAAACTATGGGTGTGATTTACCGGACACATCCCATCTGAACAGGGGTGCGACAGGGCGGGTAGATGTCGGGAGAGGCGTCTTCAGGGATTTACTCGGCTCATCTTGCCTCGTGTGATCTAATGGGATCTGGATCTGATTGTGGATGGGATCAGTATTTGGCAAATCTGCAGATTAGAGTGAGCAACTATTCACACGCTAATCTGCAGCTCGCCTGATCTAACTGAGGCGTTGGGTCTAACCCCTTCGCCTTGGAGGCCTTAGTTGAGCGCTGTTCAGTACTGGTCACCACAAACGGGGTCCAGGTGAAATGGCATTTGGGGGGGGTCTTCCAGGAGATCAGAGGCCCTTGGGTGATTGGCCTCTGGGCAGGGTGGCACCCTGGCACTTCTGGTGCCACCCAGGCACCTTGACACTGCCACTGAGGTGCCAGCCTGGCACTGCCAAGATGCCCAGGTGGCTCTGCCAAGGCTGGCATTGTACCCGGGCCGGCTATCAGGCCCAGTGGTGCCCTGTCCGTGTGAGGTGGGGCCATGGACCCCTTTATAGGTGAGTTGGGGCTATGTTGGGTGTGGGGGCCAGTTCGAGGGGATCGAGAGATCAGGGTGCCATTTTGAAATGGTGTCCCGATCTCCTCCTGCACTGGGGAGTCTTCAGTGCAGGAAACGGGACTAAGTGCGGCCTCAGCGGGAAATGCCCCGCTGAGGCCCCGGATTGCAACAGATCATGCATGCGATGGATCTTCAGAATGAAGTTTTGGTCGAAGCGAGTGATGGGCGCGGTTTAATTCAGGCAGGGATGCAAATCCACCCTCACCCACCATTTTCAGGAACATGTCCAAGAAATATTCTGTGGGGGTATGGCCTTCGATCCGCTCCGGTAACCCCACAAACTGGATGTTGTGCCTCCAAAACCTGTTTTTCGTGTCATTCAGCTTGGTTCTTGAAGCTTTATTGGTTTCAACTACTGAAGTCAGATCAGTCTCCAGGCTGGTAATCTGATCATTATGATCCGCTAAAACTGCCTCCATGCTTTTAATCGTGACTCCACAGGCTTCGACGGACTTACTACTTTTTTTCCAGAACCACACGAATTGGGGGCAGAGGGTGCTTTGATTGATCTTTTAAAATCCTCCATTTTTCAGTTTTTCTTGAACCGATAAAATACCAGAGAGAGCTTCTGCCGTTAATGGAATAGACAGAGAGGAAGAAGCCAACTCCGCCATCTTACCTCACATTGAGCCCTGAAAGGCTTGAAGACCATCAATGACTTTCTGCTCAAAACGTTCTTGGCTTTGTTTCTTCTGGGCATCTCAGCAAAGAGAGAACTCTACCCCAATAGGTTTCATGAATTTCCAAGGTGTAAATGATCCGTGGTGTCAAGAAAAAGGGCAAAAAGATCAGTTCTCCAGCAGGAGCCACCTCATACACGTCTTCCCCTTACATCGCACCACCGGAAGTCTCAGTTTTCCATCAAAATTAACATCTGTGGCAGGCAATGAGAGTTCACAAAGTAGTTGTATTTCTATTTGCAGAGATTTTAATGGGACTGGATCAGTTTTTCCATCAGGCAGGAGAAGATAGAGAAGCCATGAGATGTATGGAGAGAAGCTGCACCTCTTTTATTCCAGGAGATGTTTTTTATTTATTTATTCGCGAGATGTGGACACACAGCCCCTGACAAGGCCAACATCTATTGTCCATTCCTAATTGTCCTTGAGAAGGTGATGATGTTTAACCATGGCTGATGATAAATGATGAGCTGTTCAAATTCCAGAAGGTGAACCTGAAACAACTGTCTCACGTTTGCTTTTTTTTTTTGCAATTTGAAAAGTATGAGGAAAGGTTTTGAAATTCAGAAATGATGTCCCCGACTACTTGTGATGATTTTATAGTAAAATAAATATTTATTAAGAAATGGGGTGGGGGGAAATAGAATTATACTGAAACACAACAATGGCTTTGTGCAGTACCAATACTGCAAGTCAGTTCCACACAATCTTAATTTAACTACTTTCAGAGCTAACCTTCCCTGTGTCTGTTCAGCAACTCCTTATAGATTGTAAAATCTAGAAAAGACCAATAATGTTTACCACATTTTAATAAGGACATGGGGAGTTCACACCGAGTAAAGTAAAGATCGCAGATATATTTCTAACAACGGTATATACACTACCTGGTAGATCCCTACTGTGTTACTTCACTGGTCGGTGCTTCACCGGCCAACCTTTTATACAATGGTTGATCAAGTTCCCCCTTCCCTCAGTGGGGGAACTCGTATTCCACGGCAAAGATAATCATTCCAATTCCGTATGTCCTGGCACGATATTACACACATAGTGCCTTTAATTTCTCTTGTGGTGCCCTGAGATTACCAGAAGTTGGCCTTTCAGATCTGGCTTCATTCACACTGTTTTCTGGGAGTTGACCATCTATTCCTGCTGTCTGCTGAGAGCTAAAATAACCACCCCCATTGGTTTCAGTAACTCCTTAAATTCATTCTTTCCCTTTGATCGCTCTATTGTCTCACCCAGACTCTATGGAGATGCTCTCTTCTAGAATTGATTCACTTCATTTATTTATTTAAATTTAATAGAATTTAAAAGAAAAGTACACTCATTCTATCTATACTTTACCGAGAATATCTTCTCTTTTGAACCACAACAACCCATTCAAATCTACTCCTTTCGCTAAACATTCTTACTAAATTATCTTATGTGAGCAATTTGTATGAAGTATTGCAAGGCTCATGACCATATCAAAACCACAGCTTAGATTTTCACAGTCCCTCTGTTCTTTGATTCAATTGGCACTCACACATTCCTCACAGTTTAAAATAAAAACACAAATGTTACCAACGGGCAAGTATTACAATTTCTTGGGTTTTCCTGACAATGGTGATCTGCTGTGTTGAACCCATGAAGTCAATTCGGTGAAAGTACAGTGCTGTTAGCTATGGAGTTTCAAGATTTTATTGCACTGCCAATGAAGAAACAGTGATATATTTTCCAGTCACGATGGTGTGTGATTTGGGAGAGGTTTCAGGTGACGATCTTCTTATGTGCCTGCTATCCATGTCCTTTTTTTTTGCGGTCGAGGTCACGGATTTGGGAGGATATGTGAAACATGCCCTTCACTGTCTTTGGTCAACACTGTGAGGTCAGTAAACTTTAGAGCAGTATGCAGCAGTTCATGGGGCAATGGAGGTCTCTGACATTTTGCTCTGTAGAGTCTGAACCACATTTCTTGTTCACAGTCTTCAAAGGTTCTGCACTTCTTACCTGTAATTTTTTGAGTTGGTAATCAACTGATGCATCAATAAATTTGGAGATCTAACTGCTGAACCCTTCCCTGCCAAGGATCCTACCACCTAACTTATTCTTGTCTTGTTCTGCTGCTCCTTGCCAAAACTGTTTGCGCATTTAATCAACTACATTGTTTTAAACAGTGAGGTACCAAGTCCACCATTACCACCTTGCAATGACAGTAAATTTATGAGCATTGGTTTAATTGTTATAAACCTATTCAACATAATTCTGAATGCCACTTCAGGAAATCTCGGTAGGTTAATGTGGTCACATGGTGTGATAGCATAGTCCCTTTAAGGGGTGATTCTACATGGTCCACATGACCTAGCGTGCCTGATCGTGCAAACCCCAACCAATGGGGGTAAAGCACGGAGCCCTGGGAGGAGCGACCCGGGCAGTGTGGACCTGGTGTTATGTGTCCGGGTTTACAGAACCCCAAAGTATTTCATGGAGTTCAACCGATCCACAACTTGTAATAGATTGTGGTGTGTGAAGCACACAGCGTACTTTCCAGGTGTCATACAGCAGAAATGGATAAGTGGTTTTTAAAACAAAACAATGTTTCTTCTATGAACTCAAGATAACCTTTTAAAAACAAACATTGAATACCTTAACACCCATTATTCAAAGATAACTCCAAAAGACTACAACACTAAATAATCCTTCAAACTGTTCCTTTAAACATCCAAAAGACTTCAAACCTTCAAAAATAAGAACACATCAGGTTACATTCAATATATTTGTAGTCTTTGGATTTCAGACATCAACAGACCAGCTCTGTGTTTCTTCCTGCAGCTCACAGCAAAACACACAGACACTCCCAACTGCCTTCTCAAGCTGAAACTCAAAAAAGCAGAAGTGAGCTCACCTCCCCCCCACCCTCTGACATCACTTCAGTAATATGATCAGCTCCATTTCTAAAAGGTACATTGCTTAAACATCCATTTCTTAAAGGTACTCTCACATGACACCTCCCCCCAGGAAAGAAAAACCCCAACAACCTCAAGATGGTTTCACTTTTCACCTTTGCACCATCAATTAAGAAATGCACACAGTAAAAACACTTTACCGGTTCAAAAAAAAACAACACACGCAAACAGGTATAATAATATTGTCCATTTTTTTTTCTTCGTTCTTCTTCCTCCAACCGAAATCCTTCTCGATTGACAGTCTCTTTGAACAAGAAAGTCTCTGCACGATCCATCCATTCCTCTACGCCTCGCCATTTCTCTTTAAAGTTAGATACTTCAGTTCAATCTGATCAGAGTCCCTTGCAATTCTCCAATACAGGAGCTTCGGTTACCACAGCTTTCAGGCAGTCAAATGCATGTTGAAACTCCGCTGTCCGTTGAATTTAATTTTTAAACGTTTCTTCAGCAAGTCCATCAGCAGAGCAATCACGCTACAAAACTTTTCCACAAATGTTCGATCAAATCGACTCATGCCAAGAAACCTCCTCAAGGAAAGTGACTTGGGCTTTTCCAAATTCAATTTTGGCTAGGTTTATCACCAAACCCGCCTCCTGAAGTCGATCGAATAACTCCATAAGATGTTTTAAATGTTCTTTCCATGTCTGGCTGAAAACTACCAGATCGTCGATATATATCGCACAATTGGGCAATCCTGTATTAATTAACCGTTGAAATATGACTGGGGCGTTTTTCATGCCAAATGGCATAACTTTGAATTGGTATATACCATCTGGAGTCACAAAAGCTGAAATCTCCTTTGCCCTTTCGGATAAAGGTACCTGCCAGTAACCTTTAAGTAAATCCAATTTAGAAATAAAAGCGGATTGTCCCACTTTCTCAATGCAATCCTCCAAACGTGGGATTGGATAAGAGTCCGTTCTTGAAACTGCATTCACCTTTCTATAGTCCACACACAACCGTTGGGTACCGTCTGGTTTAGGTACCATCACTATGGGTGAACTCCATTGGCTGCAACCCACTTCAATTATGCCATTTTTAAGCATACTCTCAATCTCTTTGTTAATATGTGCCAGTTTTGAAGGATTAAGTCTATTTGGATGTTGTTGACAGGAACAGCGTTTCCCATATCTACATCATGTATAGCCATTTTAGTACTTCCCAATTTATCTCTACAAACTTGCCCATGTGATATCAATAACTCTTTCATGTCAGTTTGTTTTTCCTCTGGAAGATAACTCAACAATTTATCCCAATTTTTAAGAACATCCTCATTTTCCAATTTAATTTGAGGTATGTCAAATTCACAGTCATCTGGATTTGGTTCGTCACTTTGATTCAGAATCATTAAAACATCCTTTTTCTCTCCTTCCCTTTCAAAGTACCTTTTAAGCATATTCACATGACACACTCGGTGAGTCTTCCTTCTATCTGGTGTTTTTACCACATAATTCACCTCACTTAATTTCCTTTCAATCTGATACGGTCCACAAAACCGAGCTTTTAAAGGTTCACCTACCACTGGTAACAACACTAAAACTTTATCTCCACTGGCAAAACTACGAACTTGGATTTCTTGTCCGTTACCTGTTTCATCACATTTTGTGCAACTTTCAAATGTTGTCGAGCTAATTCACCTGCTCGATTTAATCGTTCCCTAAAATTTGACACGTAATCCAATAGTGTAACTTGCAATTTCTCCCCCACCAATTTTTCTTTAATCAATTTAAGTGGTCCTCTTACCTCATGACCAAAAGTTAGTTCAAAAGGACTAAATTTGGCTGACTCATTAGGTGAATCCCTAATTGCAAACAGTACGAATGAAATTCCTTTATCCCAATCCTCTGGATAATCTTGACAATAAGCCCTCAACATTGTCTTTAATGTCTGATTCCACCTTTCTAACGCTCCCTGCGATTCTGGATGGTACGCAGTTGATTTAAATTGTTTTATTCCTAAACTATCCATAACTTCTTTGAATAACTTTGAGGTAAAATTTGTTCCTTGATCCGATTGAAGTTCTGTGGGTAGTCCATATCTAGCAAAGAATTTAAGTAACTCCTCCACAATCTTTTTAGCTGTAATATTACGTACTGGAATGGCCTCTGGAAATCTAGTAGACACATCCATTATAGTCAGAAGATATTGATTCCCACTTTTTGTTTTCGGAAGCGGTCCTACACAATCAATTAGGACTCTTGTAAAAGGTTCCTCAAATGCTGGAATGGGTATTAAGGGCACTGGTTTTATCACTGCTTGAAGTTTCCCTATCACTTGACATGTGTGACATGATTGACAAAATTTAACTACATCTTTATGTAATCCAGGTCAATAAAAATGTTTCTGGATTTTAGCTTAAGTTTTCCTTAACCCCAAATGACCTCCCACTGGTACCCCATGTGCCACTCGCAACACCTCCTTTCTATACCCTACTGGCAATACTACTTGATGAACTTCTGCCCACTTTTCATCCGCCTGCATATGTACAGGTCTCCATTTTCTCACCAAGACATCACTTTTACGGTAATAACACTCTGGTATACTCTCAGATTCCTCTTCCATATATGCTTTCTGATATATCCGTTTTATTTCTACATCTTTCTGTTGTAACTCCGCCAGTTTTCCTGAACTAAAAATATCCGCCTCATCCTCCACCTGGGTTCTTGTTCTTTTTCAACCATCTGATCAAAAATCGATTCTGACAATTGCACTTCAACTTCATCTTCACTCTTTGATTTCTCCTCTTGTCTTAACCTGTGACTTTGCGACCTTGTTACTACACAATCCGGAAAAATCCCAGGATATTCGTCCTTCATCACTTCAATTGTCTGATTTTCCACTGGCTTATCAACCACAGTAGGCATCACTCCCACCTGCGATCCAGCTGTATCATTACCCAAGATAAACTGTATTCCTGGACAAGATAGTTTCTCTATGACTCCTACTACCACTTCACCACTCTTCATTGGACTTTCCAACCTTAACTTATATAATGGAACGCTACTCCTCTCACCCTGAATTCCACATTTTACCACCTTTTCTGGCAATTTTCTTCCCAAACTACATAATTCCTCATCTCTTACCATTAAAGATTGACTAGCTCCTGTATCTCTTACATTGTTTAAACATCCATTTCTTAAAGGTACTCTCACATGACACCGGGAATTGTAGAGTAAAGACCAGGGGCGTCATTCTCCGACCCCCCGCCGGGTCGGAGAATGGCCGTTGGCCGCCGTGAATCCCGCCCCCGCCCCCGCCGAAGTCTCCGAAGGGAGAAAAGTCGGCGGGGCGTTAATGGCGCCGCTGCCGCGGAGAATGTCACGGGTCTGCGCAAGGCAGCCGATTTTCGGCCTGCCGATATTCTCCCTTCCGGATGGGCCGAAGTCCCGTCGACGTGATGACCGTTCACGTCGACGTGAATCAAACCTCCTTTTCATCGGCGTGACCCGGTGCTCCAGGCTCACGCCGACCAGCGAGGAGGTGAGTGACGGCCTGGGGGGTTGGCTCTGGGCAGGAAATGGCGTGGCCGCAGACTGATTGCCTGAGGAGAGGTGTGTCTCGGCTTGTGTGTGTGTGTGTGCGGCCGTGGGGGGGGGGGGAGGGGGGGGGGGGTGGTTAGAGTAGGTTGGGCTCCGGGGGAGTGCCGGGAGGGGGTCCGTGCCGGGGTGGAGGTTGGGGGGGGGGGTCCGTGCCGGGGTGGAGGTTGGGGGTTGGGGGGGGGGGGTCCGTGCTGGGGTGGAGGTTGGGGAGGGGGTCCGTGCCGGGATGGAGGTTGGGGGTTGGGGGGGGGGGGTCCGTGCTGGGGTGGAGGTTGGGGAGGGGGTCCGTGCCGGGATGGAGGTTGGGGGTTGGGGGGGGGTCCGTGCTGGGGTGGAGGTTGGGGAGGGGGTCCGTGCCGGGATGGAGGTTGGGGGTTGGGGGGGGTCCGTGCTGGGGTGGAGGTTGGGGAGGGGGTCCGTGCCAGGGTGGAGGTTGGGGGTTGGGGGGGGTCCGTGCTGGGGTGGAGGTTGGGGAGGGGGTCCGTGCCGGGATGGAGGTTGGGGGTTGGGGGGGGGGGTCCGTGCTGGGGTGGAGGTTGGGGAGGGGGTCCGTGCCGGGGTGGAGGTTGGGGAGGGGGTCCGTGCCGGGGTGGAGGTTGGGGGGGGGCGTGCCGGGGTGGAGGTTGGGGAGGGGGTCCGTGCCGGGGTGGAGGTTGGGGGGGGGGGGGTCCGTGCCGGGGTGGAGGTTGGGGGGGGGGGGGGGGTCCGTGCCGGGGTGGAGGTTGGGGGTTGGGGAGGGGGTCCGTGCCGGGATGGAGGTTGGGGGTTGGGGGGGGGTCCGTGCTGGGGTGGAGGTTGGGGAGGGGGTCCGTGCCGGGGTGGAGGTTGGGGGTTGGGGGGGGGTCCGTGCTGGGGTGGAGGTTGGGGAGGGGGTCCGTGCCGGGATGGAGGTTGGGGGTTGGGGGGGGGGTCCGTGCTGGGGTGGAGGTTGGGGAGGGGGTCCGTGCCGGGGTGGAGGTTGGGGAGGGGGTCCGTGCCGGGGTGGAGGTTGGGGGGGGGGGGGCGTGCCGGGGTGGAGGTTGGGGAGGGGGTCCGTGCCGGGGTGGAGGTTGGGGGGGGCGGTCCGTGCCGGGGTGGAGGTTGGGGGGGGGGGTCCGTGCCGGGGTGGAGGTTGGGGGGGGCGGTCCGTGCCGGGGTGGAGGTTGGGGAGGGGGTCCGTGCCGGGGTGGAGGTTGGGGGTTGGGGGGGGTGTCCGTGCTGGGGTGGAGGTTGGGGAGGGTGTCCGTGCCGGGGTGGAGGTTGGGGGTTGGGGGGGGGGGGTCCGTACTGGGGTGGAGGTTGGGGAGGGGGTCCGTGCCGGGATGGAGGTTGGGGGTTGGGGGGGGGTCCGTGCTGGGGGAGGAGGTTGGGGAGGGGGTCCGTGCCGGGGTGGAGGTTGGGGGTTGGTCCGTGCTGGGGTGGGTGATGGGAGGGCAAATGAGTTGGTCCACCTGGCCAGGTGCCAGCCTCCAACAGTTGGACCCATGCGGTCCATGCCACCTGGCTGGGGGGAGGAGGGGATATGGGCAATGATGACATGTCGTCGTTCCCCTCCCCCCCACCAGGCCGTCATGTTTTCAGACCATCCAGCGATGTTGGCCGCCGTGGTGGCAGCCGCTCATGTCTATGTTGCCCTGGATGAGGAGGAGGAGGAGGAGCGTGCCAGAGAGGCGGCGCAGGCTGCCGCAGAGGGGCAGGCGGCAGCCGCCCAGGCTGGAGGGACACCTGACCGACAGGAAGAGGAGGGGGAGGAGGACATCGCGGCCCCACGGCAACGGAGGCACCCGAGGGCGCCCCGTGTGTACCGGCCCCGGCAGTCATACCAGGACCTCACGGACCGGGAATGCAGGAGGAGACTCCGGATGAGCCGGGAAACCGTGGCACACATCTGCCACCTGCTGGCACACCTGTCACCGCGTGGCACTGGCGGGGGACACCCTCTCCCCGTGTCCGTCAAGGTTACGGTGGCCCTGAACTTTTATGCAACGGGGTCATTCCAGGCACCGAGTGGGGACCTGTCCGGCATATCGCAGACATCGGTGCATCGGTGCATCCGGGCAGTGACAGATGCCCTTTATGCCATGGCGCACCGCTACATCCGCTTCCCCGTGGACCGGGCCAGCCAAGATGCCCGGGCCGTGGGCTTCTCTGCCATTGCCGTGTTCCCCATGGTCCAGGGCGCGATCGATGGGATGCACGTCGCCGTGCGGCCACCTGCAGATAACAGGGCCGTGTTCACTAATAGGAAGGGGACCTATTCGATGAACGTACAGGTGGTCTGCGACCACCGCATGATGGTCCTGCACGTCTGCGCCCGTCACCCAGGCAGTGTACACGACTCATTCGTGTTGTCGCGGTCATCCATCCCCGGCATGTACGAGGGACGCCATCCCCGGCTGAGGGGCTGGTTGCTGGGCGACAGGGGCTACCCATTGCGATCGTGGCTGATGACGCCTATACGGAGGCCACGCAATGAGGCGGAGAACCGCTACAATGATGCCCATGTAGCGACAAGGGGAGTGATCGAGAGGTGCTTTGGCGTGCTGAAGATGCGTTTCAGGTGCCTGGACCTCTCTGGGGGCGCCCTCCAGTATCGGTCAGATAGGGTCGGCCGCATCATTGTGGTGTGCTGCGTCCTGCACAACATAGCCCAGCAGAGGGGCGATGTGCCGCAGGCAGAGGAGGGCGGAGTGGAGGAGCAGCAGGAAGAGGCCCAGTCCTCCCCAGATGAGGGGGATGGGGGCAATGGTCAGGGCAGACGGGGTAGACACAGACGGGTGGCTGTCCACCGTTACCGGCTGGCCCAGCGGGCACGGGACAGACTGATAGCCGCCCGCTTCACTGACTAGATGGGCGTGGGAATCGGGTAGTATGGCCACAGACCGCACACCATGACAACAGCCGACCACCCACACCCCCCACCCATCCACCCACCCAGCACCCTCACCCCCCTCCCCAACCCCACACACCCCACCCGCATGCACACCACCCCCCCACCCCCAATTGCCGATCCACCGGCGGCACAACGGGCCGGGCTCACCCAGTTGCGGGTGGACGCGTGTCTATCGCAGGCCATGGAGAATGATGACAACCCGCCTCCGATGAGCTCCTGGCTCTACATCGTTGGACTATGTCTGACCCATGGCCACAGTACCACCATCCACCCGGACCATCCCTGCATGCGGCTGTGACACTGCAGCGCACGGTCCCGTCCTCTGCCCGGGGGATGTTGATGGCGGCCCAGGGGGAAGGGGGCAGACTCACCTGGGGCTGAGGTAAGACCACCCCTCACACACACACTTGCGCTCAACGTACATGACACCCCCCGCACACTTTGGACAGAGCACAAAGGCAGCTTCGGTAGGTGTAACATTGACTTTAATAACCAAAGGAGTTCATGCACGTGCCCTAGCGCCTAAAACTCATCTGTGCCCTGCACCCGTGCCAACTTACTCAGTGTCTAATTGTTTGGCCTTACGGGCCCTTTGACTACGTCTACGTGGTTCCCCAGACGGTACAGCAGAACTGGAGGTGGACTCCTGTGATTCCTGCCCTCTGACACTGGATCCCTTTGGCGGCCGTTTCCTGGGGCGTCCTGGCCTAGATGGGCCAGGCTGCGGCCCGGGCGACTGGGATGGCGAGCTGCCAGCCTGTCCTGCCCATTGCCCACCCGATGCACCTGGGACGGAAGGGGGGGAGTCCGAGGTGTCGCGGTGTACCGGGACCTCCCCTACAGAGGGAGCCGGGACGGACCACACCACCTCCTCCTCCCTCGGGGTGCCCGATGGCCCCCAGGCCTCTACATGGGTGGGGGATGCGAACGGACTGGCCATCCGACGCGCCCCCGACATCTGGCGCTGCCAGTCCTGGAGGCCCGTGCTGGTATCGACAGGGGTCTGCAGGTTTGCAGCCATGGAGCCCAGGGGGTTGTCGAACCCTGTCTGCGACAGTGCGACGCCAGCTCGCACATGGCCACTGGCGCCGATGCCCTCAGCGATGGTCTGCAGAGACTGGGCCATGGCCTGCAGAGACTGGGCTATGGCCTGCTGAGACTGGGCCATGGCCTGCTGAGACTGGGCCATGGCCTGCTGAGACTGGGCTATGGCGTGCTGAGACTGGGCTATGGCGTTGAGCGCCTCTGCCATCTGGCGCTGGCACTGGCTCATGGCCTCCTGTGAGAGGGCAGCCATTTCCTGGGCCACAGACGCCGCCTGCACGGAAGGCCCCAGGCCTCGCAAACCGTTCCCCATGTCTGACACCGTCGCACCCATTGCCTCCACCGCGGACGCCACCCGTGCGGTGTCAGCCTGGGTGGCACGCATGACCGGGACCACTCCCAGCTCCTGGACGCGGGTGGACTCCACCTGTGACCGCAGCCGCCGCAAGCCACCCGTCACCCTATTCGCTCGTCTCCGTGTCAGTGGTTGCATCGGATCTATGTGTGGGCGTGGTAACTGCAGGAACCCGGGATCCATCTGGGCGGCAGATGTTCGCTTGCCCTCCGACCGCCCGGTCCCTCTGCTGCTCCTACCTCCACCTGCTGTACCGGGACGGCTGTGTTGTGCGCACCAGTGAGTGTACCAGACGCCTCATCACTAAAGTGCCCAACCGTGGTGAGTGTTTCTGCGATGGTGGAGGGTGTTGGTGACAGCAGTGGCGTTGTGTCGTGCTCTTCGTCCCACTCTGAGTCCATGGCACTTTGGGGTGGGGGTTCGTCTCCACCCATCCACTCTGAGTCACTGTCCGGTATTTTGTCTTCCCGGGTAGGGGTGTCCTGGGTAGTGCTGTCCCGGGTAGTGCTGTCCCGGGTAGTGCTGTCCCGGGTAGGGGTGTCCTGGGTAGTGGTGTCCCGGGTAGGGGTGTCCTGGATAGTGGTGTCCTGGGTAGTGGTGTCCTGGCTCGGGTGTGACGGGGGCCTGTGGCTGCCCCCCTCATCGCTGGGTGGTCGCTCCCGCACGTGACGGGGGTGTCGTCTCCCTGTTGCTCCAGGTCTCTCCGTCTCCCGTGGTGTGCGAGGGGCATCCTGCGGGCGTCGCATGCTGGAGGGTGCGGGTCTCTCCGTCTCCCGTGGTCTCCGAGGGGCATCCTGCGGGCGTCGCATGCTGGAGGGTGCGGGTCTCTCCGTCTCCCGTGGTCTCCGAGGGGCATCCTGCGGGTGTCGCATGCTGGAGGGTGCGGGTCTCTCCGTCTCCTGTGGTCTCCGAGGGGCATCCTGCGGCGGTCTGCATCTGCGGGATGGGTGCCTGGACGTTTGGTCCTGCGATACACAATGAAGCATGCATGGTTAGACATCAGGCAGTGATCAGGTGATACGGGAGAGGGGGATATAGGGGAGGGGGGATATGGGGACGGGCTGTTGGTGGCTCACTTGCTCGTTGGGCCCCGACCTCTGCATCAGCAACCTCCCGGTCCTCAGGTCCGCCAGCTAGTTCCAGGGCCCTTTCCTCGTGTACGGTCAGTGGCCTCTCATCAGCGGGCCCTCCTCCAGTCCTCACATGCTCCCTATTGTTGTGTGCGCGCTTCTCCTGGGGGGGGGGGGGGGGTGGTGGCAGGGGTAAAAGGCAACAGTGTTAGGCAGGTATATGAATGCACGCCATCGGTTGCGCGTGCATTGCAGAGGTTAAGGTTAGGGCTGGATTCACTTGGGGATATGGGGGATATGGGGAGGGGGGATATGGGGGAGGGGGGATATGGGGAGGGGGGATATGGGGGAGGGGGGATATGGGGATATGGGGGAGGGGGGATATGGGGAATATGGGGGAGGGGGGATATGGGGGAGGGGGGATATGGGGGGGATATGGGGGAGGGGGGATATGGGGGTTATGGGGGAGGGGGGATATGGGGGAGGGGGGAATATGGGGGATATGGGGGAGGGGGGATATGGGGGAGGGGGGAATATGGGGGATATGGGGAGGGGGGATATGGGGGATATGGGGGAGGGGGGATATGGGGGAGGGAGGAATATGGGGGATATGGGAGGGGGGATATCGGGGATATGGGGGAGGGGGGATATGGGGGAGGGGGGATATGGGGGAGGGGGGAATATGGGGGATATGGGGGAGGGGGATATGGGGGATATGGGGGAGGGGGGATATGGGGGAGGGGGAATATGGGGGATATGGGGGAGGGGGGATATGGGGGATATGGGGGAGGGGGATATGGGGAGGGGGGATATGGGGGAGGGGGGAATATGGGGGATATGGGGGAGGGGGGAATATGGGGAATATGGTGGAGGGGGGATATGGGGGATATGGGGGAGGGGGATATGGGGGAGGGGGGGATATGGGGAGGGGGGATATGGGGAATATGGGGGAGGGGATATGGGGGAGGGGGGATATGGGGGATATGGGGGAGGGGGGATATGGGGGTTATGGGGGAGGGGGGATATGGGGGAGGGGGGAATATGGGGGATATGGGGGAGGGGGGATATGGGGGAGGGGGGAATATGGGGGATATGGGGGAGGGGGGATATGGGGGATAGGGGGGATATGGGGGATATGCGGGAGGGGGGATATGGGGGAGGGAGGAATATGGGGGATATGGGGAGGGGGGATATGGGGGATATGGGGGAGGGGGGATATGGGGGAGGGGGGATATGGGGGAGGGGGGAATATGGGGGCTATGGGGGAGGGGGAATATGGGGGATATGGGGGAGGGGGGATATGGGGGAGGGGGGAATATGGGGGCTATGGGGGAGGGGGAATATGGGGGATATGGGGGAGGGGGGATATGGGGGAGGGGGAATATGGGGGATATGGGGGAGGGGGGATATGGGGGATATGGGGGAGGGGGGATATGGGGGAGGGGGGAATATGGGGGATATGGGGGAGGGGGGATATGGGAGATATGGGGGAGGGGGATATGGGGGAGGGGGGAATATGGGGGATATGGGGGAGGGGGGATATGGGAGATATGGGGGAGGGGGGATATGGGGGAGGGAGGGATATGGGGGATATGGGGGAGGGGGGATATGGGGGAGGGGGGGGAGGGGGGATATGGGGGAGGGGGGATATGGGGGAGGGGGGATATGGGGGAGGGGGGAATATGGGGGCTATGGGGGAGGGGGATATGGGGGATATGGGGAGGGGGATATGGGGGAGGGGGAATATGGGGGATATGGGGGAGGGGGGATATGGGGGATATGGGGGATATGGGGGAGGGGGGATATGGGGGAGGGGGGAATATGGGGGATATGGGGGAGGGGGGATATGGGAGATATGGGGGAGGGGATATGGGGGAGGGGGGAATATGGGGGATATGGGGGAGGGGGGATATGGGAGATATGGGGGAGGGGGGGATATGGGGGATATGGGGGATATGGGGGAGGGGGGATATGGGGGAGGGGGGGATATGGGGGAGGGGGGGATTTGGGGGAGAGGGGATATGGGGGATATGGGGAGGCTCACCCTGCCTGCTCTGACGAGGTCGTTCACCTTCTTGTGGCACTGGGTGCCTGTCCGTGGTGTTAGGGCCACAGCGGTGATGGCCTCAGCCACCTCCCTCCACAGACGCCGGCTGTGGCGTGGGGCAACTCTGCGGCCGTGCCCGGGATACAGGGCGTCCCTCCTCTGCTCCACCGCATCCAGGAGCGCCTCCACATCGCGTGACTCGAACCTCGGGGCTGAGCGACGGCCAGCCATCAAGTCGGGTGTTGCGGTCGGCTGTTCCGGTCGGGTGGGGGGGAGCTGCGCGGCCTTATGAGCCGTCACGCCGTGCAGCGCGTATGACGCTGCATGGCGTGAACCACTGCGCAAGCGCGGATCCCGTTACGTCGCTGCTAGCCCATTTCGGGCCGCAGACTATCGGCCCATTTTTATGACGTGACGCAAGTGGGATTTGCGCCGTTTTTTGCGCCGATCGGCGGAGTTTCCGCCGATAACGGAGAATTTCGCCCCTGTTTCAGATGCCTCTGAGCCTAAATATCGTTAAGATTTCCTTTGTTCTCAAGAAGCTCCTTTTGTTGAACGAGAAGCCTCCTCAGTGTTTCCTCAAGCCACAACACATGGGTTGGTATATATCCTCCCTGCTGCTAATCCAGCATTCAGAGAACAATCCAACCTTTCACATTTTAACCTAGCGGTATCAGAATCCCAGAAAGATTGGATCAGCAGGCAGAGAAGACTTCATCCTGTTAATCCAAGCTGGATTTAAACTAATTTCCAAGATAAAAAAAGGCCATCATCATCATCTTGTCTCATAGAAACATTTTATTTCACTATAATGTCATAAAGCAGTGGCAATACGTTCCTACCATACAGGGACAGTAGAATTACAAAACCTATTTCCAGTTTTATACTCTTGTAGTATTAGTCAAATAAGACTATTTGTCCTCTTTAAATTTTGAATGCTTCACCACTTCAACATTTTTTTAGTTTTGTTACTCAAGCCATATATGTTTTCTTTGTGTAGTGCACAGCAAAGACATTTCTAATTTGGCACACAGGCTTACAGCCCAAAGTCTCTCCTGCCAACGGAAATTACATTTATGGCCTAAGTGACTAAACTAATCGGATAGTCTGCCTCAGAGTAAAACAGAAGAATGGGTTGCCACAGATGGTAAATATCCTACCTGAAATATTTCTAAAACCGAAAAAAGATAAACATAAAACAAAAGTTACCCAATTGAAGCTAATTACAGAAGGAAAGAAAGCTGACAGAAGAGTGCATTAGTTAGACAGTAGGCATGATCGAATGACCACACTGTACCTGACTCGGTGATGCAACGATGCCGTTAAATCTCACAAGAGGCCTCTCTCGAGATTTGCGCCACTCGGAACACCTTGCTGGACGATATCTAGATTAACATATTTAAATGAGCCATTGGGCTCCTGAGGGGGCCTCCCAGGCCATTGGAAGCCCCAGGGTGGTCGGGGACAGAGCAGGGTGACACCCTGGCACCCAGACACCTTGGCACTGCCAGCTGGGTGGCACTGCCAGGTTGGCAGGGGCACTGGCAGGGTGTCGGTTGGCAGTGCCAATATGCCAGGGTGCCAGGTTGTCCATTCCAGGGATTGGGCCCCATGGCTGCCCTGCTCTTAAGAGGTGGGGGCTCAATTATGCCCTAAGAGGTGTATTGGGGCAGTGGGGGGTCCGGAGGCCATGATGGGATGCCCAAGGGGGGGGTGAGAGATCGGGAGGCATTTTAAAATCACATTGAGTCTGCACCGACCCTCCGAAAGAGCTCTCTACCTCGGGCTCCCCATACCTGTAACCTCGCACATTCATCATGGCTAATCCACCTGTACTGCACATCTTTGGACACCAAGGGGACAACAATTAGCATGATCAATCCACCTAACCTGCACATCTTTGGACTGTGGGAGGAAACCAGAGTCCCCGGAGGAAACCCACACAGTCACAGGGAGAACGTGCAAACTCCACACAGTCAACCAAGGCCGGAATCGAACCAGGGTCCTTGGCGTTGTGTGGCAACAGTGCTAACCACTGTGCCACCATGCTGCCCAATTTAGCAAAATTCCCTTTGTAAAGTTATTATTGAATCTGCTCACCACTGCTTCAGGCAGTGCATGCCAAATCATAAGAAAACATTACACAAATATTGTATGTCATCTCTGGTTCTCTTGACATTAAATCTGTATGCTCTGCTTACCAAGCAAATGACACTGGAAACAATTCCTCCTCAATAACATGATTAAAACCGTTCATAATTTTGAAAATCTCTCTTAAATTTCCTCTTAATCCTCTCTAGTCTAAGGAGGACAACCAAATTTACTCTCATCTCTCCATGTAGCTGAAGTCTTTCATCACTAGTTTTGTTCTAATCCATCTCCTCTGCCTCCTCTTGAAAGCTTTGTCATCCTTCATAAAATGTGGTGCCCAGAATTGACCCTAATACTCTAGCTAGAGTCTAACCAACATTTATAAAGATTTAGTATAGCTTCCTTGGGTTTGTGCTCTGTACATCAATTTATAAAGCCCTGGATCCCATATTAGTGTGCGAATTCCTCCAGGTCTCTGCTCCTTCACCCCTGTTACAATTGCTCTGTTTCAGTTATATTGCTGCTCCTAATTCTTTCTTCCAAAGGCTCAGCCTATTGCGAGCAGTAAAAGCGAGGGGCGCTGGCAGCAGCAGAGCCTATTGGGGGCAGAGCAGCAGACACCAAAGAAACAAAAGGGAAAATCTCAACAAGTGGCATAGTGTATGTTTTGGTGTTAACTAACCAGTTAAGCAGCCTTAAAGGTAAAAAATGCATCTACAAATATAGACTAAGAAATAAGGGAATGTGAGCAGCAGGCAGAGAAATTTAAAAAACAACTAAGTGATGTTAGCAAAAGGGAAGAAGCTGTTTCGTGGCCCAAATCAGCGGCAAGCCGTAGACTTCATTTCTGGTATGTTTACCGTCAACTGTAGACCCTCAAAGAGTCAGAGAGATTTAGAAGAAGAATGTCCAGGCAAATTGTAAGAAGTGTGATTTCAACTACCCTAATATTAATTGGGATCAAATCAGTATAAAAGATATAGAGGTCACAGCTTTCTGAAAATATATTCAGGATGATTTTCTTTATCCATTACACAGCACGCCCAACAAAAGAAGGGGTAGTTTGCACCTACATCGTAGGGAATGAAGTAGAAGGAGCATTAGTGGGACCACATTTTGGTGGTAGGGAGCAAATTCAAGTAGATTTAGATATAGTCTAGGAGTAAAAGTTTTAAATTGGGGAAAGGTTACTTTTACTAAACAGTGACAAGATTTTGCAAAAACACACAGAAAGCAACTGTTTGAGTGTAATTCAGTGTCAGAACAGTAGGAGGCATTGAAGGAGGAAATAGAGAGAATGTAGAACAAATATATTCCCACATAGAAAAAGTGTCGGACTGCCAAATCTAAGCCCCTTGGATGTCAAACAGTATAAAGGTTATGATGAGGCAGAAAAGAGAAACCTGTCAGGTACAGTGAGCTCAATACTGCAGAAATTCAATAGTGTAGAAAATGTAGTGCTGATAGCGTAAAGGAAATTAGAAAAGCAAAGAGAGGACATGAAGAAATAGTTACAAATAAAAACAAAGAAAACCCTAAGATGTTTTATGAATACATAAAGAGCAGAGGATAAATAAGGAAAGAGTAGGGTTGCTTAGAGACCAATAAGGTAATTTGTGTGTGGCAGCAGAAGACATGGACATGGTTCAAAACAGCTGTATTTTATGGGGTATTGTGGTCCCCACTATCCCAGCTAAGAAGTCGAGAGGAAGCCCACCCCTGCTCCAGATTGCTGCTGTGCAAACATTTAACACTGCAAAGTACTTGGATATTCACTTGAAGTGCCATAACCAACAGGCATTGAGCCAAGAGCTGAAAAGAAAGTGTGATGAGGCCAAATGGCTCTTTTCCAGCCAACATAGATACACTGGGTCAAATGGTCTCTTTCTGTACCGTAAATATCTATGATTCTTCAATGAATCAATTCACGTTTCCCTGTGTTTAATATCATCTGTCCCATTTTTACCCTTGTCACAAATCTTCACATGTCCATAGATGTCACTACCCTAATACGCTGCCAATTTGGGAAATTCTGGCCAAGTAATACCCATGAAATGCTGGAACCTGCTGAAAGCTTACCATAATAATAGCACATCTATGGCACAATTCCAGGGAATTACGGTGTGATTGACTTATGTATGCCACGGCTTACATCACACCATAACTTGTGATGATTTTTGCGCCACTCTGTCATTACCACATTGAAGGTCTTCGACCATCATTAAAATCAATGGTGATCATGAATTTGTTATTTCTGAGCCATTTTCTGTCGCTGCCACCTAGACTGAAAATAAATGGCATTGGAGACCTAGTTTATGAATTTGTATTTGTAGAGCAAAATGTTTTATTCTCAATTAGTTTTAGGTGAGCACTGCACAGGTCACAGACAAATTCTTGCCTATTGATTTAAATTATTTTGTAATTAACATTATTGGAAAACAGTCAAAGCAATCTGGAACCATCCCTTAATTAATGCAAAGCTGACCCTTTGTGTGATCTACTCCTGTCTTCTGACTCAATGAATTCCAGAAAAATCTTTATCACTATTATTTGTATGTGAACAACACTTAAAACTCTACCCTTAAAGAAATTGATTTGTTACACTACACAATGCACAAAGAGATCTGAATTTAAAAGGCTGTACTGATAACTTGTTTATGTTAATCAGCAGTTGAGGTTTTAACTCAAACAAAATTCTTTGGAAAAAACATTAATATAACAGTTTTTAAATATTGGGACTGGCCTGATGGACCATTAACCTACACTCGCCATTTTCATCAAAACTGTTGATCCACATCAGGAGTGCTAATAATGTGTTGCACTGCCCCCATTAAAGCGTCAGTCCTGTGTGGAGCTTCACCCTTTAAAGGGTTTTAAACACTTGTAGTCCTGATTACTTGATATATTTCCAACAATGCTAATTTTAATGCCTTTTGCAATTATGTGAAGCTTGACTGTGCCAGCACAATTCACTGCTTTTCCTACTGCCCATGGGAGCACTCCAGCTCTGAATGCTCATAACAGTGAAATGTTTGGGAATGCAGGACTGATTTCAAAGCTAGTCTATCTCTCTTTTCCACAAACATACATACATATCTGCAGACTTCAAAAGACTGTCAAAACCCTCAGTAAATTTCAGAAACACCAATAATCTCACAACTGAAGTAGTACGGAATGCAAATTCTTTTTAAAATTTGCATTCAGTACTTTTTCTGCATTTCATTGAGCATTCCCAAAGGCTGGCCCATTTAAAATTTAGAGTGTAAGTTCAAGAACCGGTATTGTAATATGTCTACTCAAATCAACCCAAGGCCATTCAGGAAAATGAGATGCCAGAATTCAAACGAATGATAGAACAACTTGAATAGCTTTTCCTATTACTTAATAAAACAAAAGTTTTGGGCTACATAGTTTTCATATATACTTTTTCTAAACCATGAAGGTACAGGCGACTTTAACCTTGCCCATCTCGTGTGAAATGGCAAGTGAGAGTTTAAAATAGCTGTCAAGGAGACGTTCACCATTACCTTGCTTGGAATGCGAAGAATTTCCAGCTTCCAAATTACATCTTTATGATGATACTCTTTGCCCTACTTTCTCTCAATTAGCTCTATCTGCCCATTAATGTGTTGTTCACCGGGGATAACCAGTGCATCCCTTTCATTCAACATCAGTCACCAGGAGAGCACTTGGGGATGTGAAGCAATAAGTGACTTCCTTCCAGTTGCCATGGGCATCATTGACTACACAATTGTTGCCATTAACAGTAGCCCGCAGTATCGACAAACAGAAATGACACTGAGTCCATAAATGACCTGGTAGACCTGATAATAGAAACGGGATATTGCAAGCTTATACAAAGTGTCCTGGCAATTTTAAAGATATTTTATCCTGAAAATCACAACCATCACACCAATATTCAACATACCAAGAGCAAATCAGGGCATTGCAGAATGAATGTCAAGCCCCACAAATATGGCTCACTACAGCCCTCCATCATTCTGTCATGCCTAAGCAACATACATATATAGCCAGGAAACAGATTAACAGTTTGATTATTGAAGATGCCATAGGGCTGCTCAAACAGAGGTTCAGGTATCTCAGCAGATCTGTGGGCTTTTGATGATATATCCCACAAAATATTTCCTGCATCATAGTGGGTGTTCTACATTTTGCAAACATTGACATTCAGCGATCTGCAGTTGAAAGTGATGGAGCACCAGCATCAATGCTCATTAGATGATGTATACCAGAGCGAAAGCAAGAAAGCAGCAGCAGCATTAGAGCTCCCTCAATGCCTTACAGAAAGAGTTGCAAGGAATAAGGGGCTAACTCAATGATTCTGATAACTTGTTCATTTCCCTCCTATGAAAGCTCTGCATTAATAGTATTTTTCTATCACTTGCTCCCTTAGCTCTGTAATAAAGACCATTCAGGCAACTTGTATATGAATGACAGACTGTAAATGCAAACTCAGAAACTGCTATAAAATCAAACTGCACACTAAAGTACCAAATGTAACATAGGTGATGAATTTAATTACCAATAATTGTTTTGAATTAATTTATCACCAATGGCAATGTCTATCTAAAAACATTTATAAACACTACCATTCCTAGAAGGTGCTCCCATAGTGTCCTCAGAAAACCTGGTGGAAAGCTGCTGCTACCCTGAAGATAGCTGGTGACTTCTGGGCGCTTGAGCCTGTGAGCTGCTGGTTCAATCTGACCAAGATGGAGTATTGGCATTGTAAATGGGTATCAATTAAGGAGCAATAAAAGAACAAACCGACTGCTATCCTGAGAAAGGATAACACATATTGCTCCCATAGCAACATTGTCATTCTGGGGTTCATCGTTTCCACTGATCTTTAGGAGAACAGGATGCGGGTGGCGAATGAACGCTTGAAAGTCCTCATCCATTCAGTGCAACAATCTTCCCAAAGTGGAAAGAAAGTCTACATGGCATCCATTTGAGCTTCCACTGCAAAGAGTGGTGAAACTGCCTCAGATTGTGAGGGCTTTGCTTTTTTGAAAAATATACAAAAAATATATATCTTATTCTAACACAATCAATAATAAAGTCAACAAAGTGAATACAACCAAGTTACAAACAGTTCATTATTTTCCCCTTTTTTTCCCTTAGCTAATCCCACCAATGAGCACGGCATCAACCTCACCCTGACAATCTCTGACAGTGTCTCAAAAATCGATGTCCAGAATCCCCTCAACTTTCGGCAAGACCAATGCATGATTCACAGGCCCCCTTGCGCACCTCTTGCATTTGTCCTCAACCCCAGGAAAGAACCCACTCATACAAGCCCGAGTCATTTGGGCCCTATGCACCACCTTAAACTGTATAATTCTCACCCTATGAGGGCTTTGCTGTATTATTCTGGACTCTTGAAGGTAAACTGTGAGGTGCTGATGCCATGCTAGATGACAGCACACAGGCTGGAAGCAAACGTAACTTTAGTTTCAACCGTAGTGCTTAAACTCTTGGAACAGGTTTCCCAGTACCTGGTATCACTGCAAGGAATCCCCTTTTCATGGCTGTGTCCATGAAATCCTCATCTCTGTCTTGTGTAGCACAGTTAGGAGAGGAACTTGCCCTCCGAGGAACTTTCTCCCAAAGTGTCCCTGCCACCAGTACTTGCTGCTGCTCACTTGTGATTGACCATGTCAAGGGCTGCAGCTCAATGACTAAGCCAAGCAGAGTGCCAATGTCTGTACTGGTGCTTCAGATGAATGGAGTATGAGATAGTGCAGCCACGGGAGGAATGTCATCCTTGAAGATATCTTTTTCAGCGAGTCCAAGTGATGAGAAGGACTTAGAGAAAAGAAACAAGAATAAGGTTGGGTATTAGCAGGTGTCGGTCTTGATACTGTAGTTTAAAATTGTCAGGATTATTGCGGCGGCACGGTGGCACAATGGTTAGCACTGATGCCTCAAGCTCCAGGGACCCGAGTTCAATTCCGGCCCCGGGTGACTATCTGTGTGGAGTTTGCACTTTCTCCCTGTGCCTGCGTAAGTTTCCTCCGGGTGCTCCGGTTTCCTCCCACAGTCCAAAGATATGCAGGATCGGCCATGCTAAATTTCCCCTTAGTGTCAAAACGGTTACTTGGGGTTACTGGGTTACTGGGATAGGGTGCAGGTGTGGGCTTAAGTAGGGTGCTTTTTCCAAGGGTCGGTGCAGACTCAATGGGCCGAATGGCCTCCTTCTGCACTGTAAATTCTATGATTGAATATTTCTTGAAGTAAATGAAGAGTTTTAAATAAAATGAAGACAACCTGCTCACTTAAAAACTTCATCTTCTCTAAAGCTCATGACTTTTCCTGGACTAATAATGTCCCAAGATTCCTACTCCACTTGGATGAGAGCTGTTATAGCACGTACTCCACTCTGGGTTTTACGTCTCCCCATTACATTATGTGCTTTCTTGTTTTGAAAAAAGAGAAGGGCAGAAGTAAATAGGTCTTGGAAAGTATGTGGAGATATGAAGGACATGTGCATGTTGTAATCCCGTTGAAAGTTTGGAAAAAGGGTGAAATGAGAATGACAATGTAGTGACTGGGAAGCCAAGTATGTGGGGTGCTATTCTACCACCCCCCCCCCCCCCACGCCGGGTGGGAGAATCGCCGGGGCGCCGCGCGAAATGCGCCACGCCACCCCGACCCCCGCACGCGATTCTCCCACACCCCGGAAACCAGCGGCACGCGATTCGCACCGGGCGGCTCGGAGAACCGGCGAGCGGCGATTCTCCGGCCCGGATGGGCTGAGCAGCCGCTACGACACGTCAGGTTCCCGGCGGCGGCGGCCTGGCTGCTGGTGGGGACTCTGCGCGGGGGCAGCCTGAGGGGGAGGGATGGGGGCTTCTTCACCAGGGTGGTCTCCAATGGGGTCTGGCCCGCGATTGGGGCCCACCAATCGGCGGGTCGACCTGTCTCCCCCCCCCCCGGGCCTACCTCCTTCTGTGCGCAGCCCCAGAACACCGCCGCCATGTTGGTGAGGGGCCGGCGTGCATAAGATGTTCCCCACGCATGCGCAGGATGGCACGGCCCAACTGCGCATGCGCAGGATTGGGCTGCCCGACTGCGCATGCGCGGGTTGGCGCGGCGCCCATTTGACACCGCGTAAGGACACTGGAGCGGCGTGAACCGCTCCAGCGCCGTGCTGGCCCCCTGTAATAGGTCGTGCCCGGGCACCTTTCGCGCAGTCATGAAACGCGACGGCGTTCATGACGGTGCAAACACTTGGCCTCCATATCGGAGAATCGCCCCCGTGAAATGTTGAATGGGTACTCGGTGCAGTTTCTGTTTTCGTAAGCACAATAATGCAAGAAGGGAATGCTGTGGCATGTGGTGTGAAAATAGAAAATGAAGAGGTTAAATGAATGAGAGAAAAGCATTGCAGTGAGTTCCTGTAATTGTTTTTTGAAGGATGTGACAACTTGGTCATGATTTACTGGCCAGAAAAGATCCCTACACTTCTATAGGCTTTGGAAATTTAGACAACCTGTAGGACGTATCTCAAAGCACTGTGGCAGTACCACCAGCGATAGTTTCATAAGATCTCCAAATCCAGTGGCAAAAAATGCAGACCAACATAAGCATCCTTTAGCGAGTCAATTAGCCCAGCATAGAGGCTCTAAGCACTCAAATCCAGCTCCATTGGTTGGACATCCCCTTTGTATGCCTGACATCAGACTCCCAAATCAATTCCTCTATTCAGAACTCAGTTGCGGAAGGGTACACAAGCGAGCGCAGAACAGGGCATCCAAGAAATATAGGGATGGGGGATGGGTGGCATAGCAGCACAGTGGTTAGCACTGCTGCTTTGCAGCACCAGAGTTAAAGGCTCGATTTCGACCTCGGGTGACTGTGTGAAGTTTGCATATTCTCTCTGTGTCTACGTGGGTTTCTTCTGGGTGCTCCGGTTTACTCCCACTGTCCAAAGATGTGCAGGTGAGGTGGATTGGCCATGCTAAATTGCCCCAAAGTGCCCAAAAGTTTAGGTGGGGTTACAGGGATAGGGCGGTCTTTTGCGGGGTTGGTGCAGACTCAATGGGCCGAATGACCGCCTTCTGCAATGTAGGGATTCTATGATTCTATGAGGTGAAAATGTTGAAGTGTCTTCCTTCACGTGGTATCCCCACGGCTGTGACTGAGCATCACAGCAACTCCACCCTCTGGCCAAAGGGACAGCTATTGAGATGTGTGACATCCCAGCCTCAGCCGAAGGAGATTCCAGCCCATGTGCAACTTGTGGGCACCGGTCTAGGCGTAACTGCAGGCAACAGGAGGGCCAGCGCTCCAGCACCCTGGTAGAGGTAGGTTTCAGCCCCGGCCTTTAATTTAATTGACCCAGAAACGGCAGAGGATGAGGCTGAGATGCAGTTAAACTATTTGGCAGCGACCCATGCCCCCTATTCATGTTCTGATACAGGTGAGTGGCCATACACTCCAGAGGGATTTGGATACGGGACCTGCCATTTCTGTGGTGGTGTAGAGCACCTTTGATCTTATTAAATGGGCTGTGAAAACTTTGACTTTGGCTGACATGGCAGCTCATTGGGCCATTTATACTGGGGATTGACTGAATATTGTGGGGACTATGCTTACCTCGGTCGTTTATGGGCGGCAATTGGTTCACCTTCCCCTCTTTGTCGTGAAAGGAAGCTGCACTAGCCTTCTGGGCCACGATTTGGGCCGCATATCTAAGGAAGGATGTGCTGGTCTTGGAAACGGTCCAGAGGAGGTTCACAAGAATGATCCCTGGATTGAAGAGCTTATCGTACGAGGAGTGGTTGAGGATGCTGGGTCTGTACTCGTTGGAGTTTAGAAGGATGAGGGGGGATCTTATTGAAACTTACAGAATACTGCATGGCCTGGATAGAGTGGACGAGGAGAGGATGTTTCCACTTGTAGGTAAAACTAGAACCTGAGGACACAATCTCAGAGTAAAGGGCCGATCCTTTAAAACAGAGATGAGGAGGAATTTCTTCAGCCAGAGGGTGGTGAATCTGTGGAACTCTTTGCCGCACATGGCTGTGGAGGTCAAATCACTGAGTGTCTTTAAGACAGAGATAGATAAGATCTTGATTATTAAAAGGATCAGGGGTTAGGGGGAGAAGGCAGGAGAATGGGGATGAGAAAAATATTGGCCATGACAGAATGGTGGAGCAGACCCGATGGGCCGAATGGCCCAATTCTGCTCCTATGTCTTATGGTCTTATGGCTACACCAGCTGCAGTTGGATTGGCAACACATTCTCCAAGTGGGCACTGTGGTCTGTGTGCGATACTGAGCAAGTTCCCCAAGGTTTTCCAGCCTGACTTGGGTGCAATTAAAGGGGCTGCGGCCAATATCCGGTGGACCCACATGCCCAGCCCCGATATTTTTGTGCCCCTGGTTCCCTTTAGTAGAGAAAGTCGAGGTCGAATTTCATCTTTGGAGAGTTTGGGCCTGTGTGATTCGTCGCTTGGGTGGCGCCTAGGTCATGAAGCTGAATCATTTGTCTCTGCAAGGACTCTGATTTGATGGTGAACCCGGCTTCGAGGCTAGACCGTTATCCTTTACCCCGCATCGAGGCTCTTTGTGCTACATTGGTCGGAGGCTACACATTTACAAAATTGGACATGAGTAAGGCTTATCTACAGTTGGATCTCGATAAGTCCTCACGGACGTAAGTCATTATCAATACGCACAAGGGTCTCTACAAGGATACCCAACTACCATTTAGAGTATGCGCAGTCTTCCAGCGCGTCATGGAGAACATCCTGCGTGGTTTGCTATGCATTGCAGTTCACTTAGATGGTGTGCTAATCATGGGGACCACAGGCCAAGAACATTTACAGAACCTCGAAGCATTGTTGAAGCAGTTTTCCGTATACAGATTCCGCGTGCGTCACTTCAAGTGAGCGTTTCACACAAAAGTAGTCTATTTCAGGTATTGGGTGGACTGGGGTGGCCTGCAGCCGGTTACCGAGAAAGTGAGAGCCATCAATCAGGTCCCTGCCCCGCAGGATGCCACGGAGCTTCACTCTTTTCTGTCCTGGCCCCATTTAATTTGTTCCTCAAGACGCACCAGCCTTGGGTGTGGAGCAAGGCCCAGAATGAGGTGATTAAAAAAGTGAAATGACAGTTGTCCTCTTCGGGGTTGTTGACACATTTTGGTCCTTCGAAGCAATTATTCATCACATGATGGATTGCCGTATGGGATTGGGCCAGTCCTGTCTCACTGGATGAGCACTGGCCGTGAATGTCTGATCGCCTTTGCTCATGGACACTGGCTGCGGCTGAGTGAAAGTACGTTCAAATAGAAAAGGAAGGCTTGACGGTTGTACTTGGAGTGAAGAAAGTGAAGAAACGTCTATGGTTGCCAATTCTATATGGTCAGAGATCACAAGCCGTTATTGGGATCTTCCATGAGGACAAGGCAATCCGACCGATTACTTCTGCAAGGATCCAGCGCTGGGTCTTGTTACTGGCTGCTAACGGATACTTTCAAGCACCGCCCAGGACCCAAATTGCACTTGCTGATGCATTGAGCCGTTTTCCTCTGCAAACCAAATTTGCAAACCCCCCTACAGCGGACAAAGTGGTCGCTGTCCTCAATTTTCTGGACTCTGCCCATCACAGGATCGCTTATTTGTGACTGGTCACAAACCGACCCTGTCCTTGTCAAGGTGTGACATCTGGTGGCCAGCATCGACAGCTACCAGGGGAGTTGAAGGCTTTCTTATTGAAGTTCTCGGAGCTGATCGTAGAAGGCGTTATCATCATGTGGGGCATGAGGGTTGTTGTTTCAACAAACGGCCAGGCAATCATGTTGAAGGATCTTCACAATAGGCATCCTGGAGTGTCCAAAATGAAGATGCTGCTGAGAACTTATGTCTGGTGGCAGGGTTAGACATGGATTTCGAGACCTTGGCTCAAAGGTGATCCATCTGTCAAGAGCACCAGAAGCTACCTGCGGCAGCACCCTTATACCCTTGGGAATGGCTGGAGCACCCTTGGGCTCGCGTAAATGTAAATCTTGCTGGTCCATTCTGAGTTCGATGTTTCTTGTCCTACTGGATGCCCACTCCAAGTAGCTAGAAGATCCACAAGATGGCGATGATCACCTCCTGGGCGACAATGGAGCGATTACGCATTTCTTTTTCCACTCATGGAATTCCGGAGATGATTGTAACAGATAACGGGGCCTCTTTCACAAGCGAAGAGTTCACTGCCTTAATGTAAGGCAATGGGATTTGGCATGTCCATATGACCCTCAAATGGATTGGTAGAGAGGGCTGTGCAGACGGTTAAACAGGGGCTAATGAAACAGCGCTTCACGCACAATGGACACCAGGCTGGCATGTTTCTTATTCTCATACAGGACCATGCCACACACAGTAACTGGGGTAGGCCCCACTGAGATGCTAATGGGTCGTAGACTTCTACTCAACTCAGTTTGATTCTCCCAGACATCGGTGCGAAAGTGTGCCATTACCGGAGTTGCAAGGGCGGTGCCCGGTTCGATATCAACCTCTCCGATGCGGTGCTTGTTAGTAACTTCAACAACAGTGCTCGATGGCTCTCTGGGATTGTCGCCCATCAAATGGTACCAGACTCCTATCTGGCTTGGTCCTGGGGTAACTAATGAGATGTCATTTGGATCATATTCGCTCAGGGAGGTTGGTCCCTCATAAGGTTCCTCGGATGAACCTGTCCTAGTTCCTCAGACTCCATTGCCGAAGCAGCCTGTTGTGATGTCTCCAGTCTCCATGTCCGATGTTGTATCTTCAGATTCAGAAATGGAGACGCAGCGGTCTGGGGTCCCAGATGCCGATTCAACAGTTCAGTCGCCTCCTGCTGATCGTCCATCATGGTGTTCCTACCACAGACGACGCTCCCCTGCAAGGTATACGCCGACAGATCCGCTGTATCAGATACACAACAATTTGGGGGGGGGGGCTGATGAATGTAATATCCCACACGGGACTTAAAGAGTGGGAATGATCATCTTTCCTGTGGTTCTCACAGAGTACGATCGCCCCCACTGAGGGGGGCAGGGGAGCTCCAATTGTATAAAAGGTCAGCCAGCAAGGCACCGACTACAAAGAGACCCATTAGGGATCTACCGGGTAGTGTATCTACCATTATTGTAAATAAATCAAGTGTTGTTTTCCTCAGTGTGGACTCCCGGGCCGAGATTCTCCGAGCACACGCTGGGACGCGATTCTCCGGCGACCGGAGAATCACGGCAGTTGCGCGCGTGCAGTCGACGCGGCGCCAGTCGACTGGCCGAGTTCCCGCCGAGTTCTGCGGGCGTGGTTCCAACCTGGTACCACCCGGCGGGAACTCGGACCCATGGCCGCAGTGGCTGTCCTGGTCGGGGTGGGGGGGGGGGGGGGGAGATCAGACTCCGCACAGACAGTGACCCAAGCCGGGAATCGAACCTGGGACCCTGGAGCTGTGAAGCAACTGTACTAACAACTGTGGTGCCATGCTGCCCTCTAAACACCTGGAGGCGGGGGCTCTGACTTATTCCTACCCACCAAATTCTGACAAAACCTTAAAGCAGGGAATGCAGTCTTTCTTTCGACAACTAATTCCAAATTTTAAAAGGTTTTGTGCTGCCCATCAAAAACTGTTCAGAAGATATTCAGGTTACCTGTATCCTATTTCCCACTATGAGTGGGAATCCCATCAATCATATTCTAATGATTTTTTTTCATTAGGCATTAATATTGCCTGACTCTCATGCTATTGGGAGATGGTTGCTCATTCTGTCCCCCACCTGCCTCAAATTAAATTTAATTCCAATACTTTTATCCAGAAGAGTAGCTTGAACCTGAAGTATATGAAGAGCAATAGAAACAAAAATAGAAAAAAACACAGATAGGAAGGTCAGGAAGTTTCTTGTAGAACTTCTATCCCGAAAGATAAATTGTGCTGCCAATATAAGTTGTACCGAAAAATACAGCAAGACTTCCAACTCAACATCCATCAGCTCTAGCAGAAAACTATCAGTCATTTTATAATTACCAGATATCTTTTTTTTGTACTGATATTTACTAAATGATGCACATTGGGCAGGATTCTCACAGCCCGGGGCCGGGCCAGAGAATCGCCACGACCGGTGCGAATTGTGCCACACCGCCCTGACGCCGGGACGCGATTCTCCGCAGAGCAGAGAGAATCGGCGGCATTGGCGCCAGCGTGGTCGGCGCGGCACCAGTCGGGGGCCACTATACGGGGACCCCCCGGCGATTCTCGGCCCGGGATAGGCCGAGCGGCCGTAACAAAAAACCCGAGTCCCGCCAGCACCGTTCTAACCTGGTCTTACCCGGCGGATCCTCAGCATGGAAGGGGCCGTGGGCGGCCTGTGGAGGGGATGGGGGGGTCCGACCCCGGGGGGCCTCCGCTGTGGCCTGGCCCGTGATCGGAGCCCACCGATTGGCGGGCCAGCATCTCGGGCTGGGGGCCTCCTTTCTTCCGCACCGGCCCCTGTAGCCCCACACCATGTTGCGTCAGGGCCGGCGCAGAGAAGGGAGCCACTGCGCATATGCGCATTGGCACGGTGCCATTACGCATGCGCGCATTGGCACCGGTGCCACTGCACATGCGCGGACCCTGCGCCGCCCAGTTGACGCCGGGATCGGCAGTTGGAGTGCCGTGGGTCGCTCCAGTGCTGTGCTGGCCTCCTGTAGGGGCCAGAATTGCTGATCCTGAGGCCATGTTGACACCGTCGGGAAACGCGACAGCGTTTAGGATGGCATCAACACTTATCCTCAGGATCAGAGAATCCCGCCCATTATATCTGAATTGCAGGTCAGGGATTCAATTGTGGAGGACAAATGCCATTATCTGGACTATGCCAATGCATGCACTACATTGATATCTTTTCAGTAGCATTCTTGATTTTGGCTGCTCAATGGTTAACCGCTTCTAATTTGCACTCCACTTTTATGTGCTTAAAGTGAGCGGTTTTAGCGAGAAAACGAAAGAATCAGCAGCTCCTTTTACACTCTGATAGTGTTTCTTTCCCATTGCTCTTAGTGGAAACGAAAATGAAACAGGCTGTAAAACTAGCTACCAGTTTTGCTATTGTCCATTTTGTGCAATAAAAAAGAAACTTGGGTGGTGTGAAGTACAGTCAGACGAGCACCCTCGACTGTGGCCCAGCAATCTGTTTCACATCCCAACTTCAAACGGCCTCCTCTGTCATGGTACCATTTAAAATTTAATACAATAACTATCCTACACCTAGATGAATAACACTGATAAATAAAATGTGCTTACTACAGATTATCTGATAATTCAATATTTTTCATTCTATATTCCCATTTTGCTCTTTTTACTCATATGGTTAAAGTCAAATAATTGAGCAATTCAGATATTGTAGCACAAAAATGTCAGGAATTGTCAGGAATAGACTGCAAGCATCAAACTTTGGGAAATTTGGGCAGTAAATCCTTGGCTATTAATAACTACATCAAGGCTGTCCACATTCATTTTACGTAGAATCTTTAACACAGAAAGGGCAACTTGAATATTGCTGAAAAGAGGAACATTTTGCTGAAGCTTTTTATCTTGCACTCATCAGGCCAAATGCCAGCTTTCAAGCAATCACATTTATACTACAGGGTAAAAGAACACAGATTAGTTTGCAAGTCAACTTTGACTGACCAAGGTGCGACCATGAAGAAAGCAATGGGGAACTATGGGCTCCCCAAGCTCCTGAGTAATTCAAAAAAGATGCAAGGCTTGAGCACAATCCTTTTTTTTTCAGGGAAGGACTCCCTTGTCAGGACTGTATGCCATTTCTAGCCAACCTAATGAATCATGTTATGAGCTTGACTGATCATCTTAAATGTGTTGTTAGTGTAGCTATTAGTGCACTAAGGATTACTCAGCAGGTGCTGCCAAATCGCATCTAATCATAGAATTTTTTTTTACAGTGCAGAAGGAGGCCATTCGGCCCATCGAGTCTGCACCCGCTCTTGGAAAGAGCACCCTATCCAAGGTCAACACCTCCACCCTATCCCCATAACCCAGTAACCCCACCCAACACTAAGGGCAATTTTGGACACTAAGGGCAATTTATCATGGGCAATCCAACTAACCTGCACATCTTTGGACTGTGGGAGGAAACCAGAGCACCCGGAGGAAACCCACGCACACACGGGGAGGATGTGCAGACTCCGCACAGACAGTGACCCAAGCCGGAATCGAACCTGGGACCCTGGAGCTGTGAAGCAATTGTGCTATCCACAATGCTACCGTGCTGCCCTCAATGGTTGACATTTTGTTGAGTATGGTCAACCATCATTCTCAGCATCATGAGCCAGTTTTGACCTATGATTCCCGCTCTGAAAGATAGATTTCTAGCTATTATGTATCAGAGAATACATCCCTGCTGAAGCATTACATGAGCTGTTGTGACTTCAGCAGAGAGTGTTTGCGTGGGCTTCAGTTCTCCATCTAAGTTTGTATGAGCAACATTCCTAATAAAACCTCTCATTGTGTTTGTAAGAATCCAAGAGTGTGGCACCTCCACACCTTTTCTCTTTGCTGCAACCTCAAAGATATAACACTAATGTACTGCACCACCCAGTCCTGCCATCGTAGAACTTTTTAATGTATTAATTTAACACATTGGAGTCTGGACAATAGATGAGTTTACACAGATGTGAACAAAGTAAGTGTTGATTAATACTTCTAAAGTAAATAAAAGCGGCCATATTGGCCTCTGTATCATTGAAGGTCGGGTGGGGGGGGTGGATGGCGGCCTGACTGCGGGACATGCACGACTTTCTCCGGCTGCAGAAGATTAAGTTGAGTTCAGAGGGTTTTGAGGGGCGGTGGAGGCCATTCATGGCCTTATTTGAGGAGCTGTTTGTCATTGGAGGAGGGGAGGGGGAGGGATTAAAAGAGGAAAAACAGTACAAACTGTTGACTGTGTATTCAGTTGATGTTGTGTATGTTTGGAATAAAATATCTTTTTACAAAATTGGCCTCAAATACCAGTATCAATAAACTTAGCATTTCAATGCAATGCATTAACATGTGTATTAATCTCCCAATTATCCAAGAAATTAACTTTCATAATTTCAATATTCAACAAATTGTTATTTTAGATCTAAGTATGCTTTTTTGAAAAGATAAATCTATTAATGCTCGGTAGCAAATAGAATGTGTAGGCTAAAATAAAATACACTAAAAAATAAGAGATAGAGGAAAAAGTACAGATTGTAAAATTGAAAGAAAACATAGCATTTGAATGATAAAAAAGTGAGTTAATGTCAAACACCCCTGTAGAATCCACACAGAGCGAATACGCATGGAACACGTATGGATGCAACAATACTGATTTATTCACTATACACAACACTCTCCACTCCCCGAAGGGTCTGCAGGTCAGGATTTTTACACTATGAGTGCTCCCTTCATTATATGTTCCTCAGTGGTAATGCAAATAATTCAGGTGAAAATATGAACCAGTTAGTGTGGATGAAATGTGTTCTAACTGTGGAAGTTTTCTTCGCAGCATAAATTGCATCATATTTTACACATGGTATCAATTATATCATAGGGTGTGGTGGGGGCAGCATTATCTAAAAGTGCCAGCATTTTTATGTGTTTAGTGGAAATAGCTCCCAGCACCAATTCCATTTTTGAGACAATGTTCCAGTTCAACAAGCACACCGTGCCAGGAACTCTTCATAACTATACAGTGTATTGACAAGGTAGAATTCCAATGACTGCACTGTAACCTTATCCTTGCACTCTCATAAACAAAACTGAAACATGCATGAATTGCCTTTTGCATAGGCCAATATTGCCTTTGCTGCAGATACTTTAGGATACTTATCCATTCCAGTTACAGAACTTCCAACACAAAAGAACTAAACAATCATTTTTTTCATTAGAATTGGCTCAATGTTAACGTTACAAGAAAATGTAGGGCGGAATTCTCCGGCAGCATTCGCCCGGCGACCGGAGAATCCCGCCCGAGGTCAATGGACTTCTCCGTTGTCCGCGTCTTGCCTGTGGCGTTCTTGCGGCGGGCGGAGCCAGCCTGCAGTCTCTTGTTCTCCAACATAACAACAAAGGTTATGGTACAATAAAATCACAATAAAATAATGATCGGCAGTCTCCGTTGCAAGTCCGCCTTGCCACCACTGCCAGCGAGAACGTGGGAATTGGCGCTCAGCAAATCTCCATTCACTGCAGCGGGAACGGAGAATCCCGCCAAATATTAAATTAAAAGCTGTAACAAATTGAAAGTGATCAAACCAATTTTTTTTTACCAAACTGAAACTTCTGCTGGAGTGAGACCTAATTAATGTGTCCCAGCATGTCATAGTAAGCCAAGTAAGCAGCACTGAACCTTGCCAGTAAAGCGAGCTGGTTTTTGAAAAAAAATCTAATGGCTTTCCCATGATGTTGTTCAAGCGAAATACGTTTGTGAACAGACAAGAGGTGGTGAGAGACCATAAACGATATAAATAATTGATTGTTATTTTGGATTGGTTCCTGGGGAAATTGATGTATTAAGCTAAGCAGATGGTGATGAATAGCTTTTGAATTGGTTTGAACCAATCAGTAAGTAGATAATAGCTATACTGCTTTCAATGAATTGTTGGGAAATTAAGGTTTCTGTTTGCAGAGTTTGCATATGAATGTTGGTATGACATACATACCAGAGATTTCAAAGCTCTTCACCACTCCCGCCCCGCCACCGTAAATATAAATGTTCTACTTATCTTACACGGCCTCCACTGGTTTCCTTGTCAGGCTATATGGAGTGAGAGGCTCAGGTTGACAGAGAAGTTATAATAGTAGTAGAATAATTCTGTTTTGCACATATTTGAGGCTTCCCCCTAAATCAGTGGATCAGCTTCGACGCCTGAGAAAATGATGGTGTTGAAATAGCCTCAATGACATGGGGTGCAGAGCATATTAAATGTAAGATGGATTTTAATTCTCACTTTGCCTGGTTTCCTCTTGACAGGGGTAGATTCCCCAGCAACATTGGGGTACCATCTAAATGTGACACTGGGGAACCAGGATGTTATGGGTCTCTGTTCTGAACTTTGTAAATACAAGCTGGTTAAATGTGGCCAATACTCTGCCTATTGTGAATAGCTGATGTGACGTGCTTTGATACAATCGACCAGTCATTGGCAAAGTAGTGGCACCAAAATTAATATACCACATTATTCACAATGTGGTAGACAGAACCACATGATGCTATATAACTTGTTATTGATGAGGCTTATAATATTGCCAAGTAGAGTAGAGATGCCTGAGGATCGGGAGGATTTTAGAATTCGGCTGAGGATGAATTGATAAAGAGAAAACATGAAATTCAACTAATAAGGGACATAAAATAGATTAGAAAAAGTTTACATGTTTGTAAAGAAAGAAAGGGATGAGAAAATGTAAACATTACAGACAGGGGAAATTATAATGGATTGGATCGGATTTGTTTATTGTCTGTCACCTGTACCGAGGTACAGTGAAAAGTATTTTTCTGCGTGCAGCTCAAACAGATCATTTAGTACATGAAAAGAAAATACATAATAGGGCAACACAAGGTACACAATGTAAATACATAGGCACAGACATCGGGTGAAGCATACAGGAGTGTAGTGTTAATCAGGTCAGTCCATAAGAGGGTCGTTTAGGAGTCTGGTAACGGTGGGGAAGAAGCTAGTTTTGAATCTGTTTGTGCTTGTTCTCAGACTTTTGTATCTCCGGGGAATAAGGAAATGGCAGAGACATTAAACAAATACTTTGTATCTGCCTTCATTGTAGAAGTCACAAAACGTGTTCTGACAATCCTGGAACACTGGGCAATTAATGAGAATGAGGAACTTAAAATAAAGTAGCATTACTGAAGAAACAGTTCGAAGAAAAGTTGACAAATCTCTTGGACGTGCTGGTCTACATCATTGGGTTTTTTGAAAAGTACTTGATAAGGTGCCACACAAGAGTTATTACACTAAATTAGTGTTCATGGGATTGGAGGCAATATATTAGGATAGGTTGAGGATTGGGTCATAGGCAGGAATTATAAAGTAGGAATAAACTGGTCATTTCAGGTTGGCAGGAGGCTGTAGCTAGCACGGTACTGCAAGGATTAGTTCTGGGGCCTCAACTATTTACAATTTATATCAATGACTTGGATAAAGGGGCTGAGTGATCTGTTCAGATTTTGCTCCCAATGCAAAGTTTGTTGGGAAAGTAGGATTTTCAGCCGCGTGGTTAACTCCGCTACCGGCGGCGCGAAGCAGAGAATTCAGTCCTATGTTCACCTTTATTACAAAGATGTTGGAATCTGAGAATAAAGACATTCTACAATTTGTATGGAATTGGTGAGAACACACATATGTACGGTTAGGATCTCCTTACCCAATGAGTGGAAATGCAGCAAATTATACTTGTTAAAGAGATCTTTGTATTGCAGCAACATAGCCTGGGTAAAAGTTTCACCAGAACACAGAAAACACTAAATCCCATCAACTAAATATTTTCCGTTTGTTAGCATAGTAATTTTGTCACTGAGTTAATAGGCCAAAGATATTAGCTGGGATTTACAGTAGCCCACCTGATTGGGCTAGGTGGCATAACCACAGGGGAGCTGCGCATCCCATTCACGCCGGTGGGAAAACTGATCCTATTGAACCAACAGTGGGAATGGACTGATGCAGGGGACCCACCTGCTGACTAATAAGGTACATTATTAAGGTCATTATTCCTGAACACACCCATCAGGATTTGGTGGTGGTTCAGAGATCCTTCCAAACCTTCATGGGTTTCCTGTGTCTCCTGAAGGTTGCCCAGCAAACCCTATCATGTTTTTTGGCAGCCTCCCCAGAGTATCCCTTTTTCAAAGGCACTTATTGCCTGATCAAAGGACCCAGCATCAGGAAGAGAGATTCCTGCTAAGTGCCACCTACTGCCCTTGGATCTGATCCTACACTGCCCTCCTTTGCTAGCAACACCATCCCTGTTACCCCATCCTGCCTCACTCACTTCTCTCCAGAGAAACCATGATAATCTCTGGTGAAAGCTTCACTGCATGACTAGCATAGGCACCATTACTAGTGACACTGCTGGCATCAAAAAAGCTGCCGGCCTCTGAAAGGTCAGCAGCTCTCAGGGGTGAGATTCCCCTGCCAGGGTCTTAAATTCTGTGGAAGCCCTGACGTAGGCAAGTTAGTACCTGGCAGGCACTTCATTTGGTCGGGCCTTTCCTTCGGGAGTGAGGTGGCTGTCCCACCAGTTCTCCAACTGGCGGATGGGTGGAACCTGCATGGGGAACATCTAATCCAGCCCATTGATTCAAATCTTTCTGTGGCAGTTGTGATATTTTTTTTTAAATTTAGAACACCCAATTATTTTTTCTCCAATTAAGGGGCAATTTAGCGTGGCCAATCCACCTAACCAGCACATCTTTGGGTTGTGGGGGTGAAACCCACGCAGACACGTGGAGAATGTGCAAACTCCACACGGACAGTGACCCAGTGCCAGGATACGAACCCAGGTCCTCAGCACCGCATTCCCAGTGCTAACCACTGAGCCACATGCCGCTCCTACAGTTGTGATATTTAAATAAAGTTAATTAAGTAAATATAGAATAAAAAGCTAGTCTCAGGAATGGTGGCAAGGAAACTATTAGATTGTTGTAAAAACTCAATAATGTCCTTTAGGGATGTAAACTTGTCATCCTAACTCAGTTGGGTCTATATGTGACTTCAACAATGAATTTGACTATTAACTGTTCTCTGAAAAGGCCTAGTAAGCCATTCAGATATATCAATCTGTTACAAAAGGGAAAGAAACCAAATGGACCACTCGAGATCAAGTTAGGCTTCAGGGGCAGCACGGTGGTGCAGTGGGTTAGCCCTGCTGCCTCACGGCGCCGCGGTCCCAGGTTCGATCCCAGCTCTGGATCACTGTCCGTGTGGAGTTTGCACATTCTCCCCGTGCTTGCGTGGGTTTTGCCCCCACAACCCAAAGATGTGCAGGGTAGGTTTTCAGCCTGACGTGTGAGTGAGTCGATGATAGTTCTCTGCTTTTGTAGATTGCTGGATATTTTATTGTGAGTGTGGTGAGTGTTGCCACATCGACTAGCACGTCACCGCAAGTCAAACATGCTGGATGTCGAGGCTGTTTTACTGAACCTTGAATGCCAGCAGAACATGTGGACACTGAGCTTTGGTTCCAATGAAATTAGGCCGTATGAGAAGGCCTGTAAACGGTGGCTCATGGACAGAAACAGATAAGTAAAACGGGCGCACAGCACAGATTCCAATTTGTTGAGGACCTCGGAGGGGTGATGCAGTGGTTTGGTTTTCTTTGTACAAATGAATTGTTGTCGCTTTGTGTTTGTACCGATATTCTGTAGCGGTAAGGTATTTGTTTATGTATGGCACGGTGCCTTTTCTTTCCTTGTTTAATGGTTAGTATGATTTATGGACTGTTAAGTAGTTAGTTTTCATCTCTTTGTTTAAAGGTACTGTTGACCGTTTAATAAACAAGATATTCTGAAGTGGATTCTCGTGGGTACAGGTGTCATGTCTCAGACAATGATTATTGCACTGCATTTCAATCAAATCTTAAGACCATAAGACATAGGAGCGGAAGTAAGGCCATTTGGCCCATCGAGTCCACTCCACCATTCAATCATGGCTGATTTCAACTCCATTTACCCGCTCTCTCTCTCCATAGCCCTTAATTCCTCGAGAAATCAAGAATTTATCAACTTCTGTCTTAAAGTCACCGGCTGCCCATCAGGTTGAGGACGAACCAAGAGGGGAACACCAGTGACAGCCCAAGATGTTCTGGCAACGTTTGTCTTTCGAGGAGATGACGGACAACATGTGTTGCAGGAGACTCTGCCTCAACAAAGAATGCGGCACCAGGGCTAGGTCCGCGAAGGAGGACATCCTTGGGAGGCATGGTAGCACAATGGTTAGTACGGTTGCCTCACAGCGCCATGGATCCGGGTTTGATTCCAACCTTGGGTGACTGTCTGTGGGGTTTGCACATTCTTCCCCTATCTGCGTGAGATTCCACTGGGTGCTCCGGTTTGCTCCCACAGTCCAAAGATGTGCAGATTAGGTAGATTGGCTATGTTAAATTTCCTCTAGATGGGATTATGGGGATAGGGTGGGGAATTGGATTGGGCTTAGGTAGTCTGCTCCTTCAAAGGGTCGGTGCAGACTCGATGGGGCAAATTTCGTCCTTCTGCACTGTAGTGATTCTATATTCCCAGTGGCCATGAAGGTCACCATAGCTCTGAACTTCTATGCAACCAGCTCATTGCTGGGCTCGAGCGAGGACTTGTGCGGCATTTCTCAAACGACAGCCCATGGGCGGGATTCTCCGACCCCCCGCCGGGTCGGAGAATCGGCGGGGGGGGCGACGTGAATCCCGCCCCGCCACTCCGACGCCGGCTGCCGAATTCTCCGCCACCGGTTTTCATGCGGGGGGAGGGGATCGCACCGCGCCAGTCGTGGGCCGTTGGCAGCAAGCGGCCATTGGGTCAAGCGGCTGCCCGTTTTTGGCCAGTCCCGCCGGCAAGAAATGGACATGGTCCATCCCGGCGGGACCTGGCTTGGAGGGTGGTTAACGGGGTTTTGGGGGGGGCGCAGGGACATCCGGCCCCGAGGGGGCCCCCACTGTGGCCTGGCCCGCGATCAGGGCCCACCGATCTGCGGGTGGGCCTGTACCGTGGGGGCACTCTTTCCCTCCGCGCCGGCCTCTGTAGGGCTCCGCCATGGCCGGTGCGGAGAAGAAACCCCCTGCGCATGCGCAGGAAGCATTCCGGCGGTTCTGTGCATGCGGCAGAACACACTGGCAGTCCTGCGCATGCGGCAACTTGCGCCGGCCGGAGGAGGCCCTTCGGCACCGGTTGGCGCGGTGCCAACCCCTCCAGCGCCGGCCTAGCCCCTGGATGTGCGGAGGATTCCGCAACTTCCGGGCGGCCCGATGCCGGAGTGGTTCACGCCGCTCTTGGCGCCGGTACGGGCCACCCCCCCGACTGCGGGAGAATCCCGCCTCATAGGTGCATCAATGAGGTAATGGATGCCCTGTATGCCTGGACAGCAGACTACATAAATTTTGGGCTGGACCAGGCCCACCCAGGTGTACGGGCTGCAGGATTTTCCCCCATCGCCGGAATGCCTCAGATCCAGTGGATTACTGATGGCAGGTACGTTGCCCTGTTCATGAACAGGAAGGGGTTCCACTCTCTGAATGTTCAATGACCACCGCCCCCGGACCATACACATGTGTGCATCCCTCCCAGGAATCGTTCATGACAGCTACATCCTGGGACGCTTGGACATCCCCTGCGTCTTCGAGGACCACCCCAGGATAACGGGTTGGCTCTTGGGGGATAAGGGGTACCAGCTGAGGTCCTGGTTGATGATGCCAGTGTGGATGGCAGCCTCAGTGCCATGCATTGTCGGCATCCTCTCCTGCGTCCGTTGCCATTGGGACTCCTCCAATCGGCTCTGCACTCACTGGAATGTCGCTGACATCCCCTTCTGAATCTAACGGCTGTGTCCTATCCTCTGCATCAGCTCTGGGATAACATTGTTTAGAGGTTCGGCATCTGACTGAGACTCAGTTGAGTCCTGTGATCCAGCAGACCTCCAACTGCTGTCTCCCTTGGATGTTCCTGTCTCCACCTGATGTGCATCAGCAACTGTGTGGTGCTCACAAGATGGTGCCCCAGAAGCCTGTCCACTAATGGTTTAGCACAGTGGGCTAAGACAGCTGGCTTGTAATGCAGAGCAAGACCAGCAGCGCGGGTTCAATTCCCATTCCAGCCTCCACGAACAGGCGTTGGAATGTGGCGACTAGGGGCTTTTTGCAATAACATAATTGAAGCCTACTTGTGACAATAAGCGATTATTATTATTAATGTTACCCACTGAGGCACGTGTTTCTACGCTGGTGGAAGATGGGGGTGATAGCTGTGATGCCTTGATGGTGGTCACCTCGGAGCACTCCTCCGAGGTGCTTTCTTGGGTGGCAGGGGGGGGGGGGGGGGGGGGGGGGGGGGGGAGTGACTCTGGATGGCCCAGCTCCATCAGACGGAGATCCTGCGATACAATGGACATGTGGTCAGTGAGAGGGAAGGATCATTTGGTCTGACATGAACAACTCACGTGAGACAGGTCATCTGGGTGAAGGGGCTGTGGATCCTGATCTCTGTGGCATAGACAAACCTCGCTGTCGGTGACTGCTGTCTGCTCAGTCAAACCCCGCAATTTCCAGGGCCCGTTCCTCATCGGGGGTGAGGACTCGAATCTCAGGTCCTTCTCCCCCATCCTTTGCTGCTACTATGAGCTATCTTCCCCTGCGCGGTCAAAGAGAGGGCATTGTGAGCCGCACGCTTGATGGATCAGGGGTGTCAATAGCAGGAGGCATGTGTGCGCACTGCACCTGGACATGAAGGGGTTGTGCTGGTGGGTGCCAGCGGGTTCTGAGTCGCAAGCACGAAAATCGGATTTGGGGAGGGTGCGAGGCGTTAACCAGATTTGGGGGAGGAGTGGGTATTAAGGGGTGGCGGAGGGAACTGATGCCAGGAGAGAGGTGGTAACTTACCCTTGCAGCTCGGTGGAGGTTGTTGGTCTTCTACCTACGTTGGATGGCGGTCCTCCTCATCATACTGCCCTCACTGACATGCACTGCCGCTGCTTCCCAGGCAGTATTGGTGACCCTGCTGCTGGCCCTCTGACCCCCTCAGGGGAACACGATGTCCCGTCCCGCATGCACAGGGTCAAGAAACCTGAGTAGTTTGGCATTCTCAAAACGAAGAGTATGTCTGCGCGCTGCCATAACTGTGTGTTGACGGGGAGTGAGTGGTGAGGGCGCGTTTAAAAGCAATTCCCCCGTTTTAGCAGCGAGATGCTTAGGCGTGAGGCTGGCGAATCAGACAGCAAGACAGCCAGTAATGGCGAGAAGCTCGTGGGGGCTCATTTACAGTACGATGTGCCATTAAATGCCGTCCGCGATCTCGGCCATCGAGAAACGCCAATTATGCCCAAAGTGACACTTAGAAATGTTTCCATTAAATTGCGTCAAAAGATTTCGATAAAGTAAATAAAGAGAAACTGAATGGTTAACAATCAGAGGGAAGAGATTTAAAGTGACTGGCAGTAGAACCAGAAGTGACATGAGGAAAAGCTCTTTTACGCCAAGGAGTGGTTAGAATTTTGAATGAACTACCTGATAGGATGGTGGGTATTCAATTGTCGCCTTGAAAATGGAATTCAAAATATTTGGAGAAAAAATTGTCGGGGTATGTGGAAGGAACTGGGTGTGGCCTAACTTCCTCAAAAAAAACTGGCACAGTTCAATGGGCTACATAGCCTTCCTCTGCGTTTCCCTATTCTATGAACTTTGCAAATAATATTAATATACTTTAACATAATTCCGTTCAATGGGCTGACATCAAGCTTACTATATTTTTAGAAATTTTCTCAAATGCATATAATTTTCACAACTTTATTGAACCCATTGGTAACATCCAACATGACCAACATATATTTATATAGTGCCTTAAACATATAAAACATCCCAAGGTGCTTCACAGGGGTCTTCTAAAACAAAAATTGACACATAATAATAATAATCTTTATAATAATAATAATGTTTATTATTGTCACAAGTAGGCTTACATTAACACTGCAATGAAGTTACTGTGAAAATCCCCAAGTCGCCACATTCCGCCGCCTGTTCGGGTACACTGAGGGAGAATTCAGAATGTCCAAATTACCTAGCAGCACGTCTTTCGGGACTTTTGGGAGAAAACTGGAGCACTCGGAGGAAACCCACGCAGACTCCCAAGGTCAGAATTGAACCCAGGTCACTGACGCTGTGAAGCAGCAGTGCTAACCACTATGGCACCATGCCGCCCACTTGCACATGAAACTCTCACAATAGGCATCGTTACATCACAGAAAGTGAAAGCTATCAGAAAATCAGTGAATCAGTTGATGCAAATGTCCCACAGTTTACTAAGATTGTCTGAAAGGCAAATATCATTTTCTTGCCGTAGTAATAAACTACATTTAAAAATTGCATATAATTAGTATATACCATTTCAATTTTCAAACTATTTTTGATGAATCGGAAAAAAAATCAGGAAGGCAGATTGAAATGCTTTTTTTCCCCCTGGACAGTGTTATCTCTAACCATTCCTAAGTCAGGTACAATGAGGGTTTGCTAAACCACTCTTTTAAAAAGAAATAAAGTTGCGAATCTAGTAGCAATTTATCAATAGTCTTGCACTGAGGTCTCAGGTCCTTCATGAGTTGAGCTGTGATTGTCCATGTCAAAATGACAGAGAAGACTTTCATCTTCATTCAAACACATTTACATTTGTAGTAAAGCGGCGTAAAAAGATCAGCATGTAGCTACCAAATTAAATGTGGCATGTACTAATTCAACTCTAAGCTCCAGGAAGAATTTGCTTGTATAATTAACATATTGTTACCAAACTTAACAGCTGTGAAAGTATGTTGCATTAATTCTGCATTTTAGCACACCTGCCACACCTGGATTTGGTTTCAGCCCTGATGAAGGGATGAAACAGTCTTCTCATATTAACCTGGAAGTGTAGGCAAAACTCATTAACGATAACGGGGGCAATTCTCCGAGCCCTACGCCGGGCCGGAGAATCACCGCAATCGCGCCACGACGCCGGCACGCGATTCTTCGAGGTGCGGAGAATCGGCACCATTTGCGCCGGGTGCGTTTAAACGCGGTGCCAGCCGTGGGCCGTTGGAATCGGCGGCCCCCGCCGATTTTCCGGCCCGAGTGGGCCGAAGCTGGCCGCGCAGATACGACAGAGTCCCGCTGGCACTGTTCACCCCCTGGTCGCTGCCAGCGGGAACTCTGCGCAAAGGGTCGGGGGGGGGGGGGGGGGGCGGCCTGTGGGGCGGGGAAAAGCGATCCTTCACCGCGGGGGACACCTCCACACTCTCCCTCCCCCCTCCCACCTCCACTCCCTCCCTCACCCCCCTCTCACCTCCTCACCCTCCTCACACCCCCTCACCTCCACTCCCTGCCTCACCCCCTCCCACCTCCACACCCCTTCCAACCCCCCTCCCACCTCCACACACCCCTCACCCCCCTCCCACCTCCACACTCTCCCTCCACCTCCACCCTCCACCCCACCCTCACCCCACCCACCACCCACTCCCTCCCTCACTCCCTCCACCTCCACACTCTCCCTCCCCCTCCACTCACTCCCACTCCCCACCCACCTCCACACTCTCCCTCACCCCCCCCCACCTCCACTCCCTCCCTCCCCCTCCCCACCACTACCATACCTCCACCCCCCTCCCACCCTCCCTCACTCCCTCACTCCCCCACCCCACCTCCACTCACTCCCTCCACCCTCCCACCCCCACTCCCTCCCTCCCCCCTCCACTCCCTCCCATCCCCCACCACTCCCTCCTTACCCCCCTCCCACCTCCACTCACTCCCTCCCCCCCTTCCACCTCCATTCCCTCCGCACACTCCCCCACCTACCGCTCCTCCCTCCCACCTCCTCACTCTCCCTCCCACCTCCCACACCCCTCTCTCACCTCCACCCCTCACCCCCACCCCACCCACCTCCACCACTCTCCCTCCCCCTCCCACCTCCACACTCTCCCTCCCACCTCCACACTCTCCCACCCCCCACCACTCCCTCCCCACCCCACCCACCCCACTCCCTCTCTCCCCCTCCCACCTCCACACTCTCCCTCCCCACCTCCACTCCCTCCCTCACCCCCTCACCACCACTCCCTGCCTCACCCCCTCCCACCTCCACTCCCTCCCTCCCAGCTCCACTCCCTCCTCCCACCTCCACTCCCTCCCTCCCCCTCCCACCTCCACACCCTTCCTAACCCCCCTCCAACCTCCAGACCCTTCCTAACCCCCCTCCCACCTCCACACTCTCCCTCACCCCCTCCCACCTCCACACTCTCCCTCCCCCTCCTACCTCCACTCCCTCCCTCACCCCTCCCACCTTCACTCCCTCCCTCACCCCCTCCCACCTCCACACTCTCCCTCACCCCTCCACTCCCTCCCTCACCATCCACTCCCTCCCTCACCCCCCCACCTCCACACTCTCCCTCCCCCCCCACCTCCACTCCCTCCCTCCCCCTCCCACCTCCACTACCTCCCTCCACCCCCCTCCCACCTCCACTCACTCCCTCATCCCCTCCCACCTCCACTCACTCCCTCCCCCCTCCCACCCCCACTCCCTCCCTCCCCCCTCCACTCCCTCCCTTACCCCCTCCCACCTCCACTCACTCCCTCCCTCACCCCCACCTACCTCCACTCCCTCCCTCCCCCTCCCACCTCCACACTCTCCCTCCCACCTCCCTCACCCCTCTCTCACCTCCACTCCCTCCCTCACTCCCTCCCACCTCCACACTCTCCCTCCCCCTCCCACCTCCACACTCTCCCTCCCACCTCCACACTCTCCCTCCCCCCTCCACTCCCTCCCTCACCCCCCTCCCACCTCCACTCCCTCCCTCACCCCCTCCACTCCCTCTCTCACCCCCTCGCACCTCCACACTCTCCCTCCCCCTCCCACCTCCACTCCCTCCCTCACCCCCTCCCACCTCCACTCCCTCCCTCACCCCCCTCCCACCTCCACACTCTCCCTCCCCTCCCTCCCACCCCCCCCCCCCCCCTCCCATTGGCCGCAGTGATAACAGGAAGACAGAGTACTGGGCTAATGGTAAGATTCTTGGCAGTGTGGATGAGCAGAGAGATCTCGGTGTCCATGTAGATAGATCGCTGAAAGTTGCCACCCAGGTTGAGAGGGTTGTTAAGAAGGCATACTGTGTGTTAACTTTTATTGGTAGAGGGATTGAGTTTCGGAGCCATGAGGTCATGTTGCAGCTGTACAAAACTCTGGTGCGGCCGCATTTGGAGTATTGCGTGCAATTCTGGTCGCCGCATTATAGGAAGGACGTGGAAGCATTGGAAAGGGTGCAGAGGAGATTTACCAGAATGTTGCTTGGTATGGAGGGAAGATCTTATGAGGAAAGGCTGAGGGACTTGAGGCTGTTTTCATTAGAGAGAAGGTGACTTAATTGAGGCATACAAGATGATCAGAGGATTGGATAGGGTGGACAGTGAGAGCCTTTTTCCTCGGATGGTGATGTCTAGCATGAGCGGACATAGCTTTAAATTGAGGGGAGATAGATATAGGACAGATGTAAGAGGTAGGTTCTTTATTCAGAGAGTAGTAAGTGCGTGGCATGCCCTGCCTGCAACAGTAGTGGACTCTCCAACACTAAGGGCATTCAAATGGTCATTGGATAGACATATGGACGATAAGGGAATAGTGTAGATGGGCTTTAGAGTGGTTTCACAGGTCGGCGCAACATCCAGGGCCGAAGGCCCGTACTGCGCTGTAATGTTCTATGTTCTACTTTGTTGGGTCCCTCTGACGTGGAAAAGAAACCCAATCCTGTTATATTTTAAAATGTTATCCTTATTCCGATTTCTTATTTCAAAACCGGAATTTTCTGCTGAACAAAGACAAGATGGTTGACACTCTTCCTGGAAATTATCCCTCAGCGGTCTCCAATGCAAAATAATTCTCTTTCATTTTGGGAATGTCATACCTCATTACGCCTAAGGAGCTTCTGACAGACCACTTGGGACTGTACAGACCAATCTCAAAAGGAGCCGCTGCAATGCTATTTGCATTTTGATGAGTCAACTTTGCTAGTGGAATCTGTGGGTGTGTTGAGATGTTGGCTTCACAACACAGACCCCCAACATGAACGGCACCCCTTTCAACCCATAATAGCTGAGATATTCTCAGTTCTGAAAACAAAGCCAAAATCCTGTCTCGGGGAGGGTGCGACTGGAAAATCCCACCCAGTGTTTAATACCTGACAGTGTCATAAAGTGGTTAAACAGGGAATCGTGAATCATCTTAAACTGACACGCGCTGCAGTGATTGTTTTTGTGCCCATGTTTGAAACACGTTTCATTTTAATTCTACGTCTGCCCGTGTAATGTGGTAGCTGCCTAGCTTTAAATAGAATTGCAATGTCAGGGATATTGATTTTCAGGACAGCCTGGAAGACGGTGGAGTGTAATGTGTTTGATCACTCTGTGGCAATGCAGCTGATGTAAAAATACATTTCGTCTGAAATAATGGCATCACATTTCTTGATGTGGTAAACATTGATTCTTGGTTAAATAGTGACAAGCTGAAAACATTATCATTTCCTGCTTTAAATTTGAAAACTACCTCCTCAAATGTTTATTCTTAGTTTTGTATCATCTCATTTGTTCTCAAATAATATCATAGTACATTTAAATTATCGTTTCAAATAGTTTAGGTGTTTCGGTAAGTTTGAGAGAAGCAGAATACCGATGTGTCTTTGTGATATTACCCGCAAAGCCTGGAGATTGAAACATTTATCTTATTCGAAAAGAATATTTGATAGTCGATGATAACTATCAACTATTTTGAAGCACAGATTACTAATAAACATAATGTGCGCGGTCCTTGTGAATAACATTGGTGCAGTTAAGTTTAGGAAGATGAGTTTGTCATATTTTCAGTCAATAAACAAAAACTATGAAGAATCCTGACAATATGTTAACGCAACCTTTTACTTCTAACACAGATTTGCAAGTAAAACTGTGAATTGAATTTTAGCAATCCGACCATGCAGATGATGAATATGGTTAAGCACTGAAGCTATCAATGAATTAAACCTCCCAATGTGTACACCCTGACCTTAATATGCAAGAATGCACCAAATCTTTGCACAAGTTATATTGTGCAAACAAATTTTTTGTTTGTCCATAGGATGGGGGTGTCACTGGGCGGGTGGGGGGGTGGGGGGGCAGGCAACATTTATGGCCCATCCCTGACGGCAATTAAGAATCAACACATTGCTGTGGATCTGGAGTCACATGTAGGCCAGACCAGGTAAGAATGATAGATTTCCTTCCCTAAAGGACATTAGTGAACCAAGTGGGTTTTTACGAAAATCGACAATGGGCAATGTCGTCCCCGACACACATGGGTATTCCCCCCCCCCCCCCCCAAGGTGAGAAAATCCCTCTATGGGGCTGCTGAGGGCCCCCTATTCAGGCCACCCCACTCCCCCTTTTGGGATCCCCCTGTAAGGACCCCCACCCTTCACCTCTCCCACCCAAACCTTTAGGAGGCCCTTTCATACATGTCCTTCACCTCACCAACCTTCATACTTCCCCTCAACTCCCCTTTCATGGGAATGGCTTCCCTCAGGCCCTGGCCCTTGGCAGTGCCACCCTGGCACCTGGGCACCCTGGCACTGCCATGTGAGCACTCTGGTAGTAACCCTGACAGCCTGGCAGTGCCACCCAGAGCCTTGGCAATGCCAAGGTGGCAGTGCCAAGATGCCAGCCTGGCACTGCCAAAGTGCCCTGGCACGAGAGGGAGAGCCAGGGTGCCACCCTTCCCTGGCCACCCAGGTGTCTTCAATGACCTGAGAGACCCCTGCCCTCAGGTGTCGTTACGTCTGGTCCACGTTTGTAGCTAGATCTCCCAGGCACGAGTGTTTGTTCGCAGGCTTCAAGAGAAATAGGTGCTGACATATTTAAATAAGCTTTATGGCTCATTTAAATACCTATATCTGCCTAAATATCCATATCTCCCAATCTCACAAGATCTCATTAGATCTCGCAAGTCATTCCAAGCATCGTAAATCTCGTGATTGGCCTCTCCCGCTAAATATTATCGATATTAAAATTAATTCAATATAATTCTTATTTAAATAATCTATAACACACATTTTCTTGCCATTTACTATTGCTCAACTGTAGTCAAATGACAGTCCATGACATATGACAAGAAATTTCCTGTTAAATCGCACAAGTTTCCCAATATAGCTCTGCTCGGCAGGGCACATGATTTATTGGGGAACCATTCCACCACTCCTCGAAAGAACGTTGAATATGCTATGGGGTGGGCATGTCAAATGAACGTACTAATGAGAAAACATCATTCAGCATCCTGTTGTTACAATGCAAGATGTTAGGAATGCCAGCCTTCCTGCTGGATGTCTGTGATGGAAGGTTCAATAAGGTATGACTGAGCATTGGATGATCAGTTACCCTCCCTCTGCTTGGGAATTTTTTTAAATGAAAAGATGAATTCTGGAGGTACCCTGCAATTAATAATGATGACCATGCTTCACTGTGCTGCTCAAGGCCAATTCTTCAACCTTTCCCTGCTGCAGGTTTCCTGGCATAGATGACAATCCTATCAGGGTGCTCTTCAGTATTATTCTAACAAGCCTCCCCATGTCCACCAAAAATTCACTGGGGAAAGAAGCTGTGGGGGATTAACTTTATGGGAGGTTTTCACCCAAGCAGAAAATGCCAGCAGAGGGCGGCACATGGCAAAGTGGTTAGCACTGCTGCTGACGGCGCTGAGGACCCGGGTTCGAAACCCGGCCCTGGGTCAGTGTCCGTGTGGAGTTTGCACATTCTCCACGTGTCAAGGATGTGGAGGTTAGGTGGATTGGCCACGCTAAATTATCCGTTAAATTGGGAAAAAAAGAATTGGGTGCTCTAAATTTACTAAAAAATAGAATATGCCAGCAATAAAGGCTTGCATATAACGTTTTCAACTTCGAACGATAAAGAGCCCATAAAGAGAATGGGAGAATAATTCCCTTCCTAATAGCACTACATTAAATGGACTGCAGTTGTTCAAGAAGCTGGCTCACCACTACGTCCCCAAGGCCAATTGGAATGGGCAGTAAATGCTGGCTTAGCCAGCGAGGCCCACACCCCGTGAAAGAATAAAGAAAAAATTATTATACCGAACATGGTAATTGCAAATAGCCTAGTGCCTCGCAATTTGGCTTAATCTCAACTGGGTTTTTTAATATCAAGGGTTTCCTCCGCCGTTTTAATACTGACACTCCACTGCTACCAGTGCCACAAATTATACCAAATTTGCATAATGTTCTGTAAATGCAAAGCATGTGTTCCAATTTGGCAAAAGTGGATAGTGGATAGGATTGGAGAAAAACAGCTCCATAACAAAGCACAAATAATTGAAGACAAAGGCCGCCACTTGTTTTTTAAAATAATTATAAATTTTAAAATGAATGCACTGAACATATTAAGAAAGTTTGTTTAAAAAGATGTAGCAATTTACTGGTTGCCTCATGAGCACATTGCATAGTACTTCAATATTATTAAAATATTCCCCAAACTAGTTTAAACTTGTTCAAATGCTTGTCCATGCTGTGTTTCAGTTCCTTAAACTACATATCTGAAGCATGTCAATATTTTAATACAAGCGAAGCTAAGATTACTCTCAAAATCCTCCATTCAATTTGTCTTAGTTTAAAATTTACAAAGCAATTTTCTTCTGCCAGTTATTTACATGCAATTTTTTAAATTAATAGATAGCACAAAGGGTCTGAAGTACAGCATATTGTGTGAGACGTACCTTGCATGGTAAGTATGCCCAATAGTCTATTGCTGTCCCAAAACATCAAAAGCCCAGACTTCAGCAGTCAAAAATTCCTTTTCATCGCAATGCACTACTTCCATGTAAAGATGGATGCTAGGAAACAGCAGGCAAGGGTAAGTTTAGACAAAGAGAAGGTAATTGCTGCCAAGTTCTAATTGCTGTTGCTGATGTATGAAACTTGATCTCAGGTGGGTGGGTAACCTGACTGCATCTCTGACGTCACAGTCCCAGCCAAATATAACCTAATACAACTTCCTCTCAAAATATCCCAATGAGACAATTTAAATATACATAGTTACCACTTTGAAAAGGAACTTTATTTATAAAATAGAACAGACAATGAGTCTTAAAAACGTGTAACCATTTTAAAATCGGCAATGATGACGAGCCCCTAAATCTGGATTTATTCAACTTACAACAGGTCAAGAATATCTCCTTACTTTGATGTTCAGGTGGGGAAATAATGTAAGGAAACAAATCAGCCAGAGATCTCATTACTTTGCAGGAAGTCACTTTAAACTGCCTTACATCCAGGAGAAAGGAGTACAGAAAGGGCAGATGAAGGTGTCCTTCACGTTCACGGCCAGTTGCCCTCATGTCCCATTCCTTTTCAAATTCACTCCCACACGAATATAACCATTGAAATGATCCGGAATATATTACAATATCATTTATTATTTATGGTATCTCTTGTAACAAATCTTCTAATAACTTTCATTTTTCTGTTATCGGAGGCCTGGAAGAAGAGCCTGCCCACTATGCATGTGGCTCAGAATAAGACACATCCAGTTGCATGTCTCCCATTTGCTTTCATAAGGGTCACAACAGTTTCATACATCCTGGATGAGGCAGTTAGTAAGCTTGAAGTAACTGGGGAGGTCTCAGTACACAAGTGAAGAAGCGCAATAATAAAAGTGCTGCAAAAGCTCAGTCAGACTGGCAGCATCTGTGGAGATAAATTTGTGTCTAATATTACTGGACTAATAACCCAGAGATCCAGGGTAATGCTCTGGGGATGAATCCCAACATGGAGGATTCTGGAATTAAAACTCCAATGATAACCACAAAGCCATTGTTGATTGCAGTAAAAAAACATCTGGTTCACTAATGCCCCGGCTTACATGTGACTCCAGATCCCTGTAATATGGTTGACTCTTAAATGCCCTATAAAATGACCTAGCAAGCCCTTGAAACTGCTAAAAAATTCAATTAAAAGGAATGAAACCATTGACCTAAGCGCTGGAAATGACAACAGCAAACCCAGCCCTGTCAACCCTGCAAAGTCCTCTTGGGAGAATTGTGCCACAGGCTAGTCAGGCAACTAGTCATACACATGGGGCGAAATTCTCCTACCCTCCCTGCCACATTTCTGCCCCGACCGGCCGGCGGGAGTCTCCGTAACACCGGCCGGTCAATGGGGTTTCCCATTGTGGGGCAGCCCCACGCCGTCGGGAAACCCCCGGGCGCCGGCAAAACGGAGACTCCCCGTCGGCGGAGAATGACGCCCCTGGAATCATACCTTACAGCTAATGTGTCCAGATACCAGCGGCAGGACAGACACAGCACAATGGTATACGGTCAGGAGGGAGTCCTCAACATCGACTCTGGCCTCCAAAAAGTCTCATAGTATCAGGTCAAACAAGGGCACAGGAAACCTCCTGCTGATTACCACATTCTGTATCCTACACACACCCTCATCTGGTGAATCAGAACTCCTCCAAGTCAAACAACACTTGGAGGAAGCACTGAGGGGGGGGGGGGCGGTGACTTCAATGTCCATCACCAAGAGTGGTTCGGTTGAGACCAGTAGCGACTGAGCTGGCCGAGTCCTAAAGGACATGACTGCTAGACTGGGTCTGCGGCAGGTGGTGAGAGAACCAAAAGGGAAAAATATATTTGACCTCATCCGCAACAGCTTGCCTGCCGCAGCGGCCTCTATCTATGACAGTATCAGTGGGAGTTGACCACCGCACTGTCCTTGTGGAGACAAAATTCCGTCTTCACATTGAGGATGCCCTTCATTGTGCTGTATGGGCACTACCATTGTGCTAAATGGGATAGGTTTCGAACAAATCTAGCAACTCAACACTGGCCATCCACGAGATGCTGTGCAGCAGCAGATTATTAGTCAAATGCAATCTGCAACCTCCTGGCCTGGCATATCCGCACTCTACCATTGCCATCAAGCAATCTTCAGCCAGAAATGTCGAGTGGATGATTCACCTTGGTCACCTCCTGTGATCCCCAGCATTACAGGTGTCAGTCTTCATCCAAGTTGATTAACTCTAGATGATATCAAGAAATGGCTGAATGCACTGGACACTGCAACGGCTATGGGCCTTGACAATATTTCGGCAATAGTACTTGTGCTTCAGACCTTCCGGCACCCTTCACCAAGCTGTTCCAGTACAGCTACAACACTGGCATCTACCTGCCAAAATGGAAAATTTCCCAGGTACATCCTGTGCACAAAAAGTAGGACAAATCCAACGCAACCAAATACTGCCACATCAATCTACTCTCAATCATTATAAAGTGATGGAAGGCGACATCAACAGTGCTATCAAGTGACACTTGGCTGGCAATAACCCGGTCAGTGATACTCAGTTTGGGTTCCGTCAGGATCACTCAGCTTCTGACCTCATTACAGCCTTGGTTCAAATATGGGCAAAAGAGCTGAACTCCAGAGGTGAGGCGAGAGTGACTGCCCTTGACATCAAGGCAGCATTTGACCGAGTATGGCATCAAGGAGCCCTAGAAAAACTGGAACAAACAGAAATCAGGAGGAAACTCTCCACGGGTTGGAGTTATACCTGGCACAAAAGAAGATGGATATCTGTGTTGGGCCTTTGCTGCAGGTTTGCTGAAGTTACTGCAACATACGGCCGAGTTGTGCAACCAGTTCACTGCTGACGTGAAGCTAGTGCTGGGCATTTTCCTTTATCGTGGGTAGGTGTGCCAAGACCAGTTTGCATGATGGAAGTCATGGCACTGGATTCTCCGATTTTGAGGATATGTCCGGAGGAAGTGTCTACTTTTACGATGAAAATATCGGCGTGGCCCCAGCACCGATCCTCCGACCGGTGAGGGGCTAGCAGCCACACCACGAAAAACTCTCAGACTTCCCGATATAACCGCCTGGAGAATTGCCGGGTCCGTAACTGCGCATACGCACGGCCTGCAGCGATCTCGCCGTACAACATGGCACCGGCCTCGCGCAGACACGATCTGCCAGATAGTACCCCCCGCCCTGGACACCCTCTCACCACCCTGGGCCACCCCCCACCAGTCCCCCCAGCCCTTGCCGAAGCCCCCCCCAAGCCAGCAGCATGGCTCCTCCCCGACTGTGGCGGTGCTGGACACAGTCTGCAACCACCATGCCGGGTTCACGAAAACTGAGAGCACACGTGTCCTGCGCCGTCGGGAACGTGGCCCATCGGGGGCGGAGTATCGGGGGAGGGCCTTCAGGTAACAACCTGAGGCTGTCCCAATGGCGTGCAGCATACTCCTCGGTGACGCTGTTTTGGAGGGGCGGAGCATCCAAGAACCTGCGCCGCCCCCGATTCGGTCATAAACTTGGATTCTCCGCCCGATCGCCGATTACGATATCGCCGTCGGGCAGCGAAGAATCCTGCCCATGGTCTCTGCACCTCAGGAACCTGATCATCTCCTTTGCATAATTTATTTCATTTTATATCACTTTAATTATAAGGTATATTGGAATAAAACCAAATTAGCACCCATCATTAAGTTTATTTTTCCTGGCTGCCCCATGACAGAATGTATAGGTTGCACCAAACTGATCCGCGGTGTCATGATATTCAGGTAAACATCATGGTACAAACATACATACATACTGATGGACAGATCAACGGACCAATCAACACACACACAACACCACAGCCAATCACAGGCAAGAGCATACACAGTACAAAACAGGGAACACGACACTTCCCGGGGATTCCAGCAGCAGACAGCTCAGGGCACAGAGCTCACAGCAAGCCACTCAGACATCCACCATGTGCTGAGTGCCACTCCAAGATAGTATTAGGAATAGGTCCACAGATTCTAGGGTTATGATTGAACCTCAGTAACCAGTTTACCACTGTAAATAAATGTTAGTAATAAAACTGAGTTGTACCATTCGCAACCGTGTTGGTTCGTCTGTGTAGCAGAGTACCCAACACATCACGCGGCTCCTGTGAAAGTTTCCTTGGAAAAAATGCTTGGGCGGGATTCTCCATCCAGCGACGTCGGAATCGTGAAATGCGATTGGGCGGAGGATCGTGCGTGAGCAGAAAATCAAGGCTGGTACTGGCCGCCCAATGGAAAGCCATGCTCTGCTGCCTCAACAACGGCGTGAATACGTCCTACGCTGCGCACCTGCATGGCCATGCAAATTGTACAGTAAATGCCGTTGATATATCATTAACGGGCCCGACCTGGTATTCTCCGGGCCTCCCACGAAGCTCCGCGTCTGCAGGAGGAATTACCGACGGCAAGGTTCACTTGTGGTATTTAAAATCGGGAAACAGGCGCCGTGGCTGCAGAGGGAGACACAGGAGGTAAGACATGTTCCCAGAGGCTCGTACGTAGGCTGCTGTTCCTGCCTCTGGCTGGGCTGGCTGTGGGGGGCGCCTGCCAGGGCAGAAGGGATTAGCGGGGGTGACCAGGGGATGGGCCGTGGAGTTGACGTGTCCTCACTGGGACTGAGGTGTACATCCATGGAACGCCATTGCCACAGCCTGAAAGGCAGACACCCTACCAACCGCCCACCGTTGCCCGTGATTGCACAGAGAGACGCCGGCCGTATATGTGCTCCCGTAACGTGGCGCCACACTGCCGGTGGGACATTACGTGGTCCACCGAAGGTGGGCAGCTGCCACTGGTACCCCTGCCGGCTGGGACGGATGCTGGGGCCAGAGTCCCTCGGGCACCGACGCGGCCAGGAGTATAGTGCTGTGTGGAGGGCAGAGTGCCAGGAGGAATGGCTGGGGGTGGGCATGGGGATGGGAGAAGGAGTGGGAAGGGAGGATGGGGACATGTAGGGACAAGGGCTGAAGTGCCAGCCAGGGTCACCGTGTAGCCCGTTGGACATGATGGGGCACGGGTCTACGCACCATGCTAACATGTCTGCTTTTCACCCCCCGCAGAAAATGGATTTTGGGATCCAACCAGGAATATTTGGCATCTGCCTTGTCACCGTACCCCTTGAAGATGAACTGAGGCTGTATGAGTAGGAGCTGCTTGGGGTGGGCCCTGCAGCCGTGGAGCTTGCCCCAGAGGAACAGGAGGCAGCCAGTGAGGATGGGGACCTGGACGCCCAAAAGGCCAAGGAGGAGGTGGGAAGGAGGCGCCGCATTAGACCCCCTGTGTAGCGGCAGTGCCTGTCCTTCGAGGGCCTGCCGGACCAGGCATGTCGCCGAAGAGTCCGGCTGAGCAGGTGGACTGTACGGCATATCTGCTGCATCATGACGTAGCTGAAACCACGGGAGTATGGGAGAGGACGACCTCACCCAGGGGTCGTCAAGGTGACAGTCGCCTTGAACCTTTTTGGCATGAGGTCCTTCCAGCACGACGATCCCGTCCAACTCCTAAACCACCCCCCCTTTGCAAATATCTGCACCCCCCTCCGTGATTCCTACCTGCCTCACTATGGGGTATGGGCCCTGGATGGCGGTATTTTCGGGTCTGGTCCATGCGAATGAAGGTGATGACAACCCGCTCTGTGATGAGCATTGAATCAAGTGACAACGTCTGACTCCTGTCCACGGCACCACTTTCCACCATCTGCCTGGGTGATCTGTGCATGCGAGCTGGCCATTCCATCACACGGTCGCAGTGAATCCTTAGGGTAGCGGAGGTGGAGATGAGGTCCGCGGTCCAGGGCGGATCAAGCAGGACCAGGTACCGGGCAATGTCCCCTCCCTCCATCCCTCCACCCCTGTCTGCTGCACCCCCTCTGCAGCCAGCCCAGTCCTCACACCTTTCTGAGATAGAACAGAGCCAGATTGGAGCATTTGTGAATAGGTATTTTTATTGTGCACAGGTGAACATGTTTCGCTGGTTTGTGCCCTAGCCCCTAATGCACCTGTGCTGCACCCGTGCCAACTTTCCAACCGTACGGGTCCTAACGTTACATCTAGGTGGTTCCCCAGGTAGTATGTCAGGGGTGGTGATGACCTACTGCGATTCCTGCCCTGTCACCTTGGTCCCCTTCGGCAGCCGTCCTCTTGAGCAGCATCGCCTGGCAGTTTCTCGAGTGTCCTACATGGCGTGGTGCCACCCTGTTCTGAGCGCTGCCCGTCAGATGCACCAGGGACAGGAGGCTGGGGGGGGGGGGGGTGTACAGTCTGAGGCGCTGTGTGTGCCGGCACCTCCCCTGCAGGGATCACTAGCATGGGCCCCATCACCTTCTCCTTCCTCGGGGTGTCTGATGACCCCCAAGGTACTCCTTGGGACAGAGGTGCAGCCGGAGCGAGCTCCAGGTGCTCCGCTGTAACCTGGCGATGCCTGTCCTGGAGGCCCGCTCTCATCTCGACCAGGGTCTCAATATTTGTGGCCATCGTGCACAGGGACTGGGTCACCTCCCGCTGAGACTGTGCCTCATCCCTCTGTGACTTGCACAGGTCAGCCAGCACCTGTGCAATGCCGCCCACACCCGCAGCCATGACCAGTTGTGACTGGGCCATGCTCTGGAGAGCCACATGTCCCGGTGGTCCTGTGACAGGGCCGCCCTGTCATGTGCCTTGGCCACCGCCATCTTAACTGATGGTCGTGACCCTCGCCCCCAAGGTCTCCCCATCAGACACCACCCGTTCAGTGTTGGCCTGGGTAGCATGCATGGTCGGCACCACATTCTGCCCCTGCAGGTGGTTGGACTCTTCCAACTGCACTTGCAGGTGCTGGATGGTTGTTGACACCCCCTCATGTAGTCCCTGGCTCAGTGTCCGCATCTCCAGCATCGAAACATGAGACCCGTCTGGACGGCAGCTAGTCCATGGGATGGGCCGCCCTCCGACCGTTCCCCCCCTCGGGGGTTTCTACCTTCACCTGATGTACCACTTTGCTTGTGTGGTGTGCACCAGATACTGACCCAGGAGCCTCTTCACTGTAATGCCTAACCGAGGTGAGTGTCTCTGGGATGGTGGAGGGTGTTGGAAGTTGTGACGGAAAGTCGGTGTCGTCCCCAGACTGGTGCACTGGGGTGTTGCAAGCTGGCGTTTGGGGGCTTGCATCACTGTCCGGTCCCGCCCCGTCACTCGACATGTCCTGGGATTGTGGCAGGGGGTGGGGGGCACCAGAAGGGCCCGGCTCATCACCAGGTGATCCTGCAAGTCACAAGACGTGACATATGATTGGATCGCGGGTGGGGGTGGTGGAGGGGTGGTGTGGGGGTGGTGGGGTGCAGGGGTGGGGAGGTGGAGGGGTGGTCTGGAGGTAGTGGGGTGGTGGAAGGGTGCTGTGGAGGTGGTGGGGTGCTGGGGTGGGGGTGGTGCCAACTCAACTCAACTATCCATGGCCTCACATGGTTCCCTAAAGCTGGCCTCTGCCTCGGTGACTGCCTATTCTCCAGGCCCACTGGGCAGGTCCAATACCCGCCGCTCTGCAACGGTGAGGGGCCACAGGTCCGGCAGGCCCCTCCAATCTGCTCTCTTTCTCTCTCTCTGCAGTTGTGCGCTGCCTTCTCTTGGGGAAAGGGACAGAAAGTGCACAGTGTAAGGCAGTCGGACATAGATAGCACAGGGGGTGGGCAGCTAGTGGCCTATGTGGACAGAGCATCCGGCCATGGCAGGCGGTATGGGTGTTAGTCATGTGGTGGAGGGTGGGGTGCGTGCTGCCAGACGGCAGGTAGGGTTCGGTTGCCTTCTGGGTGGGGGGGGGGAAGAGACAGGAGTATGGGAGTGTGGGACAGGGGTTCGTGCCATGGGCATGGTGCAGGTTTCTCACGCTGGCCACCCTGAGGAGGTTGTGCACCTTTTTATGGCACTGCTGGCTGGTCTTGGCGCTGGGGCCCACGGCGCTCATGACCTTTGCAACCTTTGGCCAGGCACTGCGTACGGCGGCAGGTGGCAGCCTCCTTCCCACCCCGGGGAACAGGGTGCCCCACCTCTCCTCCACGGCATCCAGCAGGGTCTCGAGCTCTGCATCGGCGAAACAGGGTGCCGCTCTTCTGGCTGCCATCTTGTTGGCTGGAATGAGTGTGTGTGGGGAGGGGAATGCTCACATGCGGCTGAAGCTTGTCAGCCTCACAAGTGCCAATCCCGACCCCGGCGAATCGGATGCCATCATGCATTGTAATTGCACTAGTTCTTCATGGCGCCGGTGCTAGCCCATTAACGGATCCTGAATTGCTCAGGGACTGGCTCCGCTTTTGGGGGCTGTAGAACACCACCGATTCAGTCCCAACATCAGCACTTGGTCTCTCAAACATAGAATCCCGGCCCTTTTTCTTTAGCCTCTTTCCCCATCGGTTATGATCCACTGAAGTCCTGTAAATGTTTTACTTGCGATTTGCTCACCATGTACCAAGTAGCAGTGGGCTATTTTTAAGAATGTTACAAAAGTTTATTTCAGTGAGTAAATATTGAAAATCCTCTTTTTGGCAAGCCTCACAGCTCAATGTACACTCCAAAGTGGATACAAATTCAAATCATTACCCCGATGTGCTCAAGAATCAAATATTATACAGGAACCTTGTACTGATTGAGAAATGTGAGTAATGACACAGCCCATTACGTACCTTTAGTGAAAATAGAATTATAGTCGGAGAATGTCGCCGGGGGCTGGCGTGAATCCCTCCCCCGCCGGTTGCCGAAGTCTCCGGCACCGGAGATTTGGCGGGGGCGGGAATCGTGCCGCGCCGTTTGGCAGGCCCACCCCCCGCTCGATTCTCCGGCCCGGATGGGCCGATGTCTCGCCGATAAATTGCCTGTCCCGCCGGCGTAAATTAGGCCACCTACCTTATCGGCGGGACAAGGCGGCGTGGGCGGGCTCCGGGGTCCTGGGGGGGGCGCGGGGCGATCTGGCCCCATGGGGGTGCCCCCACAGTGGCCTGGCCCGCGATCGGGGCCCACCGATCCGCGGGCGGGCCTGTGCCGTGGGGGCACTATTTCCCTTCCGCCTCCGCCACGGTCTCCACCAGGGCAGAGGCGGAAGAGACTCCCTCCATTGCGTATGCGCGGGGAAATGTCAGCGGCCGCTGGCACTCCCGCGCATGCGCCGCCCGGAGATGTCATTTCTGTGCCAGCTGGCGGGGCGGAAATTCCTCCGGCGTCGGCCTAGCCCCTCAATGTTGGGGCTTGGCCCCCGAAGATGCGGAGCATTCCGCACCTTTGGGGCGGCGCGATGCCCGTCTGATTGGCGCCGTTTGGGGCGCCAGTCGGCGGACATCGCGCCGTTTCCGGAGAATTTCGCCCATAATTACAATGGAGGGAGAAAACAAAATACAGTTTGCAATATAGTTTACAAAGAACAAAGAACAAAGAAATGTACAGCACAGGAACAGGCCCTTCGGCCCTCTAAGCCCGTGCCGACCATGCTGCCCGACTAAACTACAATCTTCTACACTTCCTGGGTCCGTATCCCTCTATTCCCATCCTATTCATGTATTTGTCAAGATGCCCCTTAAATGTCACTATCGTCCCTGCTTCCACCACCTCCTCCGGTAGCGAGTTCCAGGCACCCACTACCCTCTGTGTAAAAAACTTGCCTCGTACATCTATTCTAAACCTTGCCCCTCTCACCTTAAACCTATGCCCCCTAGTAATTGACCCCTCTACCCTGGGGAAAAGCCTCTGACTATCCACTCTGTCTATGCCCCTCATAATTTTGTAGACCTCTATCAGGTCTCCCCTCAACCTCCTTCGTTCCAGTGAGAACAAACCGAGTTTATTCAACCGCTCCTCATAGCTAATGCCCTCCATACCAGGTAACATTCTGGTAAATCTCTTCTGCACCCTCTCTAAAGCCTCCACATCCTTCTGGTAGTGTGGCGACCAGAATTGAACATTATACTCCAAGTGTGGCCTAACTAAGGTTCTATACAGCTGCAACATGACTTGCCAATTCTTATACTCAATGCCCCGGCCAATGAAGGCAAGCATGCCATATGCCTTCTTGACTACCTTCTCCACCTGTGTTGCCCCTTTCAATGACCTGTGGACCTGTACTCCTAGATCTCTTTGACTTTCAATACTCTTGAGGGTTCTACCATTCACTGTATATTCCCTACCTGCATTAGACCTTCCAAAATGCATTACCTCACATTTGTCCGGATTAAACTCCATCTGCCATCTCTCCGCCCAAGTCTCCAAACAATCTAAATCCTGCTGTATCCTCTGACAGTCCTCATCGCTATCCGCAATTCCACCAACCTTTGTGTCGTCTGCAAACTTACTAATCAGACCAGTTACATTTTCCTCCAAATCATTTATATATACTACAAAGAGCAAAAGTCCCAGCACTGATCCCTGTGGAACACCACTGGTCACCGCCCTCCAATTAGAAAAGCATCCTTCCATTGCTACTCTCTGCCTTCTATGACCTAGCCAGTTCTGTATCCACCTTGCCAGCTCCCCCCTGATCCCGTGTGACTTCATCTTTTGTACTAGTCTGCCATGAGGGATCTTGTCAAAGGCCTTACTGAAGTCCATATAGACAACATCCACTGCCCTACCTGCATCAATCATCTTAGTGACCTCCTCGAAAAACTCTATCAAGTTAGTGAGACACGACCTCCCCGTCACAAAACCATTCTGCCTCTCACTAATACGTCCATTTGCTTCCAAATGGGAGTTGATCCTGTCTCGAAGAATTCTCTCCAGTAATTTCCCTACCACTGAAGTAAGGCTCACCAGCTTGTAGTTCCCGGGATTACCCTTGCTACCCTTCTTAAACAGAGGAACAACATTGGCTATTCTCCAGTCCTCCGGGACATCCCCTGAAGACAGTGAGGATCCAAAGATTTCTGTCAAGGCCTCAGCAATTTCCTCTCCAGCCTCCTTCAGTATTCTGGGGTAGATCCCATCAGGCCCTGGGGACTTATCTACCTTAATATTTTTTAAGACACCCAACACCTCGTCTTTTTGGATCTCAATGTGACCCAGGCTATCTACACACCCTTCTCCAGACTCAACATCTACCAATTTCTTCTCTTTGGTGAATACTGATGCAAAGTATTCATTTAGTACCTCGCCCATTTCCTCTGGCTCCACACATAGATTCCCTTGCCTATCCTTCAGTGGGCCAACCCTTTCCCTGGCTACCCTCTTGCTTTTTATGTACGTGTAAAAAGCCTTGGGATTTTCCTTAACCCTATTTGCCAATGACTTTTCGTGACCCCTTCTAGCCCTCCTGACTCCTTGCTTAAGTTCCTTCCTACTTTCCTTATATTACTACTAAACCACCAACTTTCCATTTTGGATATTTAAAGGCATAACGTACACATATCTGCCTGTCCACGTGTCTACAGTCTTAAACTTCCAAGTGACTGAGTCCTTCCAGGCAAATGTAAGAGAAACAGCAGAGCCTCAGTGCATCATCTCAACCAGTAAATATGGCAAGGACTCTTGGAAGACTTGTGATGTGTGTGGCATGCAAGATGTTTGGATCCACAAGACATCCAGGACAGTCGGATCTGTAAGGAGTGAAAGAGGGTAGTAGTCCTTGAACAATATGTGGCTGATTTGGAGCAGCGACTCTCTTCACTGCACATATTACAAGAGGGAGAGAGCTTTCTCGAACAGTCATACCAGAGGGTGGTCACTCCACATCGTGATAGGCAGGCAAGGAGGGGTGTACCATGGGCAGCACGATAGCACAGTGGTTAGCCCTGTTGCTTCACAGCGCCAGGTTGCCAGGTTCGATTCCCGGCTTGGGTCACTGTCTGTGCGGAGTCTGCCCGTTCTCCCCGTGTCTGCGTGGATTTCCTACGGGTGCTCCGGTTTCCTCTCACAAGTCCCGAAAGACGTGCTTGTTAGGTGAATTGGACATTCTGAATTTTCCCTCCGTGTACCCGAACAGGCGTCGGAATGTGCCGACTCGGGGCTTTTCACAGTAACTTCATTGCAGTTAATGTAAGCCTACTTGTGACAATCAAGATTATTGTGATTAGGTATTGCAGGCGTGTGGGTGACCATGGGCGAAATTCTCCCGAAACGGCGCGATGTCCGCCGACTGGCGCCCAAAACAGCGCCAAGCAGACGGGCATCACGCCGCCCCAAAGGTGCGGAATGCTCCGCATCTTTGGGGGCCGAGCCCCAACATTGAGGGGCTAGGCCGGCGCCGGAGGAATTTCCGCCCCGCCAGCTGGCAGAAACGGCCTTTGTTGTCCCGCCAGCTGGCGCGGAAATGATATCTCCGGGCGGCGCATGCGCGGGAGCGTCAGCGGCCGCTGACAGTTTCCCGCGCATGCGCAGTGGAGGGAGTCTCTTCCGCCTCCACCATGGTGGAGACCGTGGTGAAGGCAGAAGGGAAAGAGTGTCCCCACGGCACAGGCCCGCCCGCGGATCGGTGGGCCCCGATCGCGGGCCAGGCCACTGTGGGGGCACCCCCGGGGCCAGATCGCCCCGCGCCCCCCCCAGGACCCCGGAGCCCGCCCACGCCGCCTTGTCCCGCCGGTAAGGTAGGTGATTTAATTTACGCCGGCGGGACAGGCAATTTATCGGCGGGACTTCGGCCCATCCGGGCCGTAGAATCGAGCGGGGGGGCCCGCCAACCGGCGCGGCGCGATTCCCGCCCCCGCCGAATGTCCGGTGCCGGAGACTTCGGCAACCGACAGGGGAGGGATTCACGCCAGCCCCCGGCGATTCTCCGACCCGGCGGGGGGTCGGAGAATGTCGCCCCATTTGTCGAAAGGTAAAGAGAGAGCAGGTACAGGTGGCACAGTAGCACAGTGGTTAGCGCTGTTGCTTCACAGCGGCAGGAACCCGAGTTTGATTCCCGGCTTGGGTCACTGTCTGCAGAGTTTGCATGTTCTCCGCGTGTCTGCGTGGGTTTCCTCCGGGTGCTCCGGTTTCCTCCCACAGTCCAAAGATGTGCAGGTTATGTGGATTGGCCATGCTAAATTGCTCTTAGTATCCAAACAGGTCAGAAGGGGTTACTGGGTTATGGGGATAGGGTAGAGGTATGGGCTTAAGTAGGGTGCTCTTTCCAAGGGACGGTGCAGACCTGAGGGGCCGAATGGCCTCCTTCTGCACTGTAAATTCTATGAATCAGGTCCAGGAAACCCAGGACTAGTTGGCAAACAGGTATGAAATTTTAGTGCCTTTGAACGACTGACTCAGGGGTAGATTATTTGAGAGAAAACCATATTACCATGGTGCCGGAGGCTACTGTGGGAAAAGAGAGGGAGGCTGGTAGGCAGATTAGAAAGGTGGCAGTAGTGGGTCACTCAATAGTTTGAGGGATTGACAGTCTAGTTTACAGTCGAGATTGTTGAGGCCTGTATGGTTATTGCCTCCCTTGTGCAAGGGTTCGGAACATAACGGATCGGCTGGACAAACTTCTGGAAAGGGAGGGTGAAGAACCAGAGGCTGTGATTCTTGTGGGAACCAACAACATAGGGAGGGACAGCTTGGAGGTCTTGCAGGACCAGTTTCAGGATTTAGGGGATAAGTTGAAACGCAGGAGATGAGAAACCGAAAGGGAGCGGTTACCTTTTTGGGTATTCATTATAGACCTCGAAATAATGGGGAGGAAGTAGAAGAGAACATTTGCAGGCAGATTGTGGAAATCTGCAGGACAAGTAGGGTTATGAAAGTTGGGGATTTCAATTACCCTGAGGTAGACTGTGAGAAAGGTAAAGTGTGGGGCACAGGAGGGGAGAAATTCCTGCAGTGTATGCAGAAGAGCTTTCTGGAACAGTACATTTCCAGTCTGACCAGGGAGGAAGCTATGCTGGTTCTAGACCTAGGCAATGAGACAGGGCAGGTGAAGAACATCAGAGTGGGGGGGGGGAAGTTGGGAAATAGCGATCATAATATAATAAGGTTCAATATTAAGTTGGAAAAGGGTAAAAACCAGTCATGGATTAAGATCCCAGACTGGTAAAGGGCACATTTTAGAGGTCTAAAAGTTGAACTGGAGCAGGTTTATTGGAAACACATTTGGGTGGTTAAAAAAGTGGATGAAAAATGGGAGACTTTCAAAGGAGAGGTGAATAGGGTGCAAACTAGGTACATTCCCATGAGAAATAATGATGGGGTATCCAAAGCTAGAGTACCCTGGATGACTATGGTTATTGAGGAGAAAATAAGGAAGAAAAGGTGAGGCACATGACATATGCCAGAATAATAATAGCAATAGAAATCAGGAAGAGTATCTCAAATGCAGGAGAGAGGCTGAGGCTGAAATAAGGAAGGCTAAGAGAACACATGAGGAAAAGGTGGCAGGCTGCGCTAAAAAATATTGTCAAATGTTCTTCAAACATATCAATAGCAAAAGTTGAGGAAGGATAGAGTGGAGCGCATAAGGGACAAGCAGGGTAAACTGCTCACTGAAGGAGAGGTTATGGCAGTTACTAAATGAGTACTTTGTTTCTGTCTTCACCAAAAGAGAAGATGGTGACAATGGCAACTGAGCAGTATAGTGATAGATAAAGAGGTGCTAAAAAGGCTGGCAGCACTCCAGGTAGAAAAATCGCCAAGTCTGGATTGGATGCATCCTAGATTGCTGAGAGAGGTAAGGGAGCAAATTCCAGAGCCATTGACAGAAAGTTTTCGGGTCTCTCTGAACACAGAAATAGTCCCGGGGGTCTGGAAGAATGCAAATGTGTCGCTGTTGTTTAAGAAAGGAGATAACCCAGGAAACTACATGTCTGTCAGCTTGACGTCAATAGTGGGAAAATTGATGGAGGCCATAATACAGAAGATAAATATACACTTGGAGAAAAATATGTTCAGACCAGACAGTCAACATGGCTTTGTCAAGGATAGGTCATATCTGCCAAATTTAATTGAGTTCTTTGAGGTGAAACAGGCAGTAGATTAGGCTAATGTTGCGGATGTTGTATATTTGGACTTTCAGAAAGCATTTGATACGGTGCCATATGACAGGTTGGTTAGCAAATTAGAATTATTTGGGATTGATGGGGCCTTGGCAGCATGGATTAGAAGTTGGCTAAGAGATAGAAAGCAGAGGGTAGGTATAGATGGACATTTCTCAGACGGAAGACGAGTTGAAAGTGGTGTTCCCCAGGGCTCAGTGTTGGGACGATTGCTTTTATGTGTTGAGGATAAAATACCATTTGCAGTTGATACTAAGCTAGGGAGAATAGTGAATTGTGAGGGTGACACTGAGCAACTTCAGGGCGACGTTGGCAAGTTGGCTAAATGGGCAGATACTTGGCAGATGAATTTCAAGGCACAGAAATGTGAGGTAATGCATTTGGGGAGAAGAAACATGGGGAGACAATATAGGCTCAATGGAGGGGAGTACCGGAGCAGAGGGACCTCGGGGTTCAAGTGCATAATTCTCTGAAGGTGGCCAGGCAAGTTGAAACAATTGTTAAGAAGGAGACTTGGGTTTATAAATAGAGGCATAGAGTATAAAAGCAAGGAAGTGATGCTACATCTCTACAAATCATTGGTCAGATCACATTTGGTGTACTGTGTTCAGTTTTGGGCACTTTATTTAAGGAAGGATGTTAAAGCTCTGGAGGGAGTGCAGAGGAGATTTACTACAACGATACCAGGAATGAGGAATTTTAGATACAAGGAAAGATTGGAGAAATTGGGCTTGTTCCCCTTGGAGCAGAGAAGATTAAGAGGTGACCTTATTGAGGTGTTCAAAATTATGAACAATTTTGACAGGGTAAAGAAGGATATTCTGTTTTCACTAATTGGTCAGTGACTAGGGGTCACAATTTCAAGATGGTTAGCAAGAGTGCTCGCAATGAGATGAGGAGAAACTTCTTTACTCAGAGAGTTGTTGGGATTCGGAATATGCTGCCTGGGAGAGTGGTGGGGACGGATTCCATAGGAGGTTTCAAAAGAGAGCTGGTAATTTAGAGGGCTACGGAGAGAGGGCTGAGGAATGGGACTAACTAGGTAGCTCTTTCGGAAGCTGCCGCAGGGATAACGTGCCGAATGGCCTCCTCTTGTTATGTAAAATTCTGTGATTCTATGTGTGTCATATTTCACAATCAGCATTCTACTGATGTAAAAATCAAGTGGCAGTACTAGCTCCTCCATTACTCTCCCTGAGACAAGTAATCAGCAGCATAATATAGCACAGCACCATTTCCATGTCAATGGTTCCCCAAAGTGCAGCATTATTACTGGCATTGATGTGACTGAAAATATCTCCAATCTCACAGGTTCCAAGAACTGAAATGGAATTTGCTCCACTAATGTATATACCATCTGGCACCACAAGCACATTATGTGCATGAAAGGCTGCAATACTGGTAGCTCTTGAGTCCTTCACTTTCTGGCTATCTATGGCTCTCATCAATATTTAAGGAGTCAAAATGGTTCCTTGATGGGAAGAGCACTGGCTTATCATCTCCTTGAGGCGTGAACATGAACTGAAAAACCATACAAAAAGGCAGATATAACTGGTACTGGCATAATCAAACATAATGGCCGGGATTCTCCAAAATCCCGGCCAAGTGTTGACGCTACCATCAAAACCGATGCGAGTGACGCCAGCGTCAACGGGCCTCCAGGCCCAGTCATTCTCCCCTTCCTCGGGGGCTAGAACGGCGCCGGAGTGGCATGCGCGCCACGACCATCTCCGCATCGCCCCCCCCGGGCAACATGGCGAAGCCGCACAGGGGCCCGGCGAGGAGGAACATAGGCCCCCCCCCGGAATGAGTGCGCCCGTCGATTGGTAGCCCCGATCGCGGGCCTGGCCACTGTAGGTGCCCCCCACCAGAACGGCCCCCGCAGCCAGAAAGCCGAGGTCCCACCGGGTGAGACCATATGTAAACCACACCGGTGGGACTCGGCGGAACCCGGCGGGCACTCGGCCCGTCGAGCGTGGAGAATCGCCACAGGTGCCACTTTACCGTCCCCGGCCGGCGGCGCGGCAACCCCGCGGGCGCGATTGCCGCCAATTCTCCGGAGACCTGAGAATCAACAGCCCGGCGTCAGAGCGGCGCGGCGGCGTGGCGTGGCGGGATCCCCCCCGCCGCCGCCGATTCTCCGACCCAGCGCAGGCTTGGAGAATCCCGACCAATATTGAAATGTTAAAAGAAAGGTTCTGTTATTTGGAAAGATCAGGGTTAATGCAGCACAGCCATATCGTGTTTCAAATATCAGTATAGTCTGGTGTCCACTCAGCTTTGCCAGTCGAGGCGTCATTGTCATGGAGATTATGGAAGCGTAGGCCCAGCATATCAAGTGCCAGAGCTACGACACCAAGATATATCCTAAAGATATTCCTGCTAAACCACAGTTTCAGGCTGGAACCCGGCATAAGCTTTCCTTAAAATCCTAGCCGTTTTTGAGGTGATAAGTGTGCAGATGGGAGTGGAATATGAACCATGGTGTGCTATGCCATCTCCCTGCTCAATATTCTGTTTCCACTTCCATTGGAGGATGGGAAATCAGATAGGAAGTGCTCGGATTGTGGAGGGAAAGAGTTTGAACAGCAGCTGGGTTAAGGTAGAGGTAAATGTTACGTGGGTGGAAGTAGACAGGTTGTGTGACGGAGAGTGTGGGGTACAAAAGCTTAATTCAGAATTAAATACAAGAATGAAAGTTAAAATGATCTTGTTCAATTTGAGACAAACTAAGAGGAGGAATACAGACCATTCCAAGCATTTGAAGAAGAAGCTGAAGAGAATGGCTCAGTGTTACAAATTTTTAAGCAATCTTTTTGAAAGTCTCAATTCAATGCCTATAAAGAATGTGCCAGAATATTTCACCCTTCCCCTGCCCCGCACCCCCAGGAATGGGTTGCCAGGCAGAACGAGCCATAAAATCGGTGGCATGGCAGGCATACCATGTGCATCGCCTACCGGCCTTCACCAAGATTTTACAAGCAGCCGGGTGGGTTTCAGGTGTCCATCTGCCCTTTGCCAACTGAGGCCCTTGGGTGGTCAATTAATAGCCACTTAAGGATCCCCTCTCACCGCCGCTGGTGTTTTACCAGTTGCAAGTTGGTGCCTACACCACGTGCAAGGCCACGAGGTAAACTTTGACAGCATGGCTGTGAGTTTGGGGATGTCCCTCCTGTTCGGGTACCCACTGAATAATGAAGGGTCCCAGCTCAACTCAGGCAGCAAGGGTTGTTGGCAACAAGGCCCCACTTGTTCCCCCTGCTCCTGATTGACGTGCCCTCCACAGGCAGTCCCCCGCCCCTCAAATCCCGACAGGACTTCAGGGGAATCTTAGTTCAACCTATTAAGGGAATCTGGAATAAAACGCTCACATTAATCACATTGAAGATGAAACTACTGAATTCTCCTAAAGCCCCAACTAGTTAAATGAAGCCCTTTTGAGAAGGAAATCTGCGATCCTCACCCACCTATATGTGACATCAGATGCACAACACTGTGGCTGACATCCGAACTGCCCTCTGGCCAAGCAAGCCATGCTGTTGTACCAAAGTTGCTCAGAATATCAATAATAATAAAACCAGATGAGCCTGAGACATCAGATTATCAGATACAGCAAAGGCACACATAACCTAATCAATCCCGTGCAATCCTTCTCATTAACATCTGAGGACATGTCCCAAAATTAGCAGAGCTGTCCCACAGATTAGTCAAGCAACAACCTGATACAGTCATATATTTTAACCAGCACCCCAGACTCCACCATCACTAACCCTGGAGGGTGTCCTGTCCCACTGCTGGAGACCTATCAGAGGTGGTGGCACAGTGCACAGTTGGAAGGGAATGGCTCTGGCAGTTCTCAACATTGACTCCAGACCCCATGAATTCTCATATCAGGTCAAACATGTGCACGAAAGTCTCCTGCAGATTACAGATGATGTATCAGTGCCCCTCCATGTTGAACACCACTGAGTGTAGCAAAGGCACATAATTTACTCTGGTTGGGGAAGTTCAATGTCAGTTTTCCACAGATTCATTCCATGACATCACAGAATGGTGGTGCACACAGGATACAGATGTTACAATCATGGTTGACGTCAGTAACTTTTTTTTTCCCCAAAGAAGAAATCTGAAATCTCAGTTATCTACTAAAAGAATGAAGCCACAAGATTCCACGGTTTAAAACAAATGATTTTTTACTATAAAAGAGTCAAACAAATCAAAAACTAAATACTATCTTAGGTACCTTCCTATCCTCTAAAACATAGGTTTTCAACACAAGTTAAACATGAATTAACAAGCAAATAGTGGTTGATTATAGACTATAACTATACATACAAGGGCAGATACAAGGGTAAATCTTACAAATTGGCTCAGACGTCCACTCAGCATATACGCCATCCATCTCAGTCACAAAGTCCTTTAAAACCCTGTCTTCCTCATGAGGAATTTCAGCTCCTCTCCCAGGTGCTAGTCTGACCCCAGCTGACAGAAATTCACTTTATGACTAATGAGCAGTGTGCACAATTTGCAAGATGTGCTGTAGCAACTCACCAAGGATCCTTTGGCAGCACCTTCTAAACCCTCATCCTGTACCACCTTGAAGGGGAAGGGAAGTACATGCATGGGAACACCACCCTCTATAAGTTCTCCTCCAAGTCATACACCATCTTGACTTGGAAATATGTCTCCATTCCATCACTGTCACTGGGTAAGAAATCCTGCAGCTCCATCCCTAACAGTTTTGCGGGTGTACCTACACTACAGGGACTGCAGCCATGCAAGAAGGCAGCTCACAACAACCTTCTCAAGGGCAAATTGTAATGGGTAATAAATGCTGGCCAGGCCAGCGACATTTACATCCTAAGCACGAATAAAATCTTAACATATAAATCGTTAAAACTCATCGACTTTATGTCCTAAATTAAAGAACGAGAGTGATCTGCTATGCTGTATTATTTCATCAGTGATGCTTTTGGATCTTTAAAAATTACAGTGCCAGTGTATTCCTGGCCACTGCATTGTTGGTGTGATGGTGGTGGGGAGAGGGGTTTAAAACTTCAAGGTTGCCTTGACTAAAATAAGAACAGGGAATTGACATTGAGAAAAAATGTTTTGCTTCAGGCAGTACCACCAGCCATGCTCCAAGAGGATCAAATTTGCTCATCCTATTTAACAACCCGTTGGTTCTACAAACAATACCATCGTCTCCAGAAAATCACTCACTTAGCAATGTTTTTATTACCTCCAGCTGAACTTCACCCACACCCTTCTTCTCACTAGCTTTCTGAATGCCACGCTAAGCAAAGTCCAAAATTCTGACAGATGCACTTTGTTCCAAACTAATCATACCTCTTACATTACCTTTTTCCTTTGGCAGCCTTAATGGGTTCCCTATCCTTCAATGCACTTAATTCAAATCTGTGCACTTGTTTATAAATCTCTCCATGTGTTTGCACTCCAGGGGCACGATTCTCCCCTACCCGGTGGGCGGGGGGTTCCGGCATAATGGAGCGGCGGAAACCACTCCGGCATTGGGCCGCCCCAAAGGTGCGGAGAACCGCACCTTTCGGGGCCAAGCCCTCATCTTTCGGGGCTAGGCCCGCGCCGGAGTGGTTTGCGCTCCGCCGGCTGGCGGGAAAGGCCTTTGGCGCCACGCCAGCCGGGGCCGAAAGGTCTTCGCCGGGCAATGCATGCACGGGAGCGTCATCAGCTGCTGACGTCATCCCCGCGCATGTGCAGGGGAGGGGGTCTCTCCCGCCTCTGCCATAGTGAAGACCATGGCGAAGGCGGAAGAAAAAGAGTGCCCCCACGGCACAGGCCCGCCCGCGGATCGGTGGGCCTCCATCGCGGGCCAGGCCACCGTGGGGGCACCCCCCAGGGCCAGATCGCTCCACGCCCCCCCCCCTCCCCCAGGACCCCGGAGCCTGCCCGCGCCGCCTTGTCCCGCTGTTCAAAAGGTGGTTTAATCTACGCTGGCGGGACAGGCATTCCAGCAGCGGGACTTCGGCCCAGCGCGGGCCGGAGAATCAGCGGGGGTGGGCCCGCCGACCGCCGCGATTCCCGCCCCCGCCGAATCTCTGGTGGCGGAGACTTCGGGACACGGTGGGGGCGGGATTCACGCCAGCCCCTGGCGATTCTCCGACCTGGCGTGGGGTTGGCGAATCCCGCCCCAGATATCTGCAACCACCTTTGGCATTACATCCCACTTACTTCAGTTTTCTGACTCTGGCATGCAAACCTCCCTTCCATTCCAACACTGATTGCAACATTTTCAGCCACTTGCAGCCAGATTATAGAATAGAATCACTGAAGTGCAGAAGTAGGCCATTCTGGCCATCGAGTCTGCACCAACCCTCCGAAAAACACCCTACCTAGGCCCATGCCCCCACCCTACCCCCACCTAACGTTTTGGATACTAAGGGACAATTTAACATGGCCAATCTACATATCCTGCACATCTTTGGACGGTGGTAGGAAAGCGGATCACCCGGAACAAACACACGCCGACATGGGGAGAACGTACAAACTCCACGCAGATAGGCCGGAATTGAACCCGGGTCCCTGGCGTTGTGAGGCAACAGTGCTAACCACTGTGCCACCGTGCTTGACCATATCTGGAAGTTTCTTCCGAAAACACCATCTTGCTACTTCTTTCACAACATTTTTTGCCTTTTCAATCATCCTTTCAATCCACTTTTCAAACTTAATCATCCATTCCTGCTTTTTATCCACTCCACTTCTAAAATGCCCTGGGACGTTTATGAACACAAATGCTTAAGACCATGTCATCAGTGAATGACTTGCAGAAAAACTCTTATTATGCTGAACAAGAGATGGTTAAGTATGAAATTTGTATTTGTCTGACACGAGGTGTAAAAAAGATTGACAAGGATGATACCAGATGTGTTATTATATCTATTAGGAAAGGATGAACAGAACAGGGATCACCTAATAGATTTCTGTAAAATCTCAAAAGGTTCTGATGGAGTAGAATCAGAGGGAATGTTTCTAGTTGTGTGGAACTGAAAAACTGGAGGCCATCAACAAAAAATAGTCACTAAGAAATGCAATAGATATTGGAGAAGAAACCTCCTTACATAATAATAATCTTTTATTGTCACAAGTATACTGTGAAAAGCCCCGAGTCGCTACATTCCGGCACCTGTTCACATAAGCTGGTACGGGAATTGAACCCACGCTGCTGGCATTGTTCTGCATTACAAACCAGCTGTCTAGCCCACTGAGCTAAGCCAGCCCTTACCCAGAGAATGGTGGGAATGCGGAACTTGCTTATATACCCAGAGTGAATGAAGCAAACAGTATAGATGTATTTAAGGGGAAGCTAGAAAAGCATATGAGGAAGAAGGGAATAGAGGGATGCACTGAGAATGGGAGGAAGGATGGGAGAAGGCTCGAGTGGAGAATAAATGCTAGCATGAACTGGTTGGGTCGGGTTAGGGTTAGGGTTTGGCCCATTTCTGTATAGCATATTAGCATGCAGGTCAGGGTGAGGTATTAACACAGTGTGACCTTTGGGTGGGAAGCAAAAACCTCCAACTCAACATCCCTAAAGCATCAATTTGTTTGCCTGGAAAAGGAGGATGTGAATGTCATTCCGGTTCTGTTAAAATGCAACTCATTTATCCTGAACAGGTCTGTCCTGTCACAGAACTGAACCCAAAGCCCCAGGAATCAGAAGCTGTTCCTCCTCCAGCAGTTCTCCAGCCACATATATCAAATGGTCTTTGGCTGGGATTTTCCTGACTTGTCCGTGGTGAGAACTGTCATGGGCGGGAATGGAAAATTGGAAGAGGTAGACAAAAACTATGGGTGGCACGGTAGCACAGTGGTTAGCACTGTTGCTTCACAGTGCCTGGGTCCCAGGTTCGATTCCCGGCTTGGGTCACTGTCTGTGTGGAATCTGCACGTTCTCCCCGTGTCTGTGTGGGTTTCCTCCCCGTATTCCGGTTTCCTCCCACAAGTCCAGAAAGACTTGCTGTTAGGTGAATTGGACATTCTGAATTCGCCCTCCATGTACCCGAACAGGCACCGGAATGTGGCGACTAAGGGCTTTGCACAGTAACTTCATTGCAGTGTTAATATAAGCCTATTTCTGACAATAAGGATTATTATTATTATAAATCCATCAGTTTTCTGGGAGACCAGAAAATCTGGCCGTGTGTAGGACTGGAAAACCTTATCTTACTTATTTTTACCCCTGAATGTAATCTAGAGATGACCATATCTGAGGTTCTGCTCTTTAACTTATTCTTGGGCTCATGAAATGTTGTAAAAGTTCAATCTTCTTCTTCCTATATTGTTGGTTCTAATATGGACCATGAATTCGAACTATTCACCTTGCCCTCGCAAAATCTGTAATGCCCACTGGTGATTTAATAGCGACTATCTTATGTAGGAGCGGTTTCCTTTCAGACTCTCCCACATGCAGCTGCCTGTATGTGTCTTCCATTCTCACAGATTTTAACTTGTTAAACTATTGAGTCCAATACTTATCCTTGTACATAGTCAAACCACCAATCTTGGTTGGTAAAACTGTCTTTTGTTTGCTGAAAAAAACCTCAAGTTCATTAATGTCTTTTTTGGTTTTGAACTGCAATTTCTTAAGTTATATTTTCCAACCACGAAGTAGGCCATGATATAAAAATAGTCCTTCTGGAAATACTAAAAGGGTGATTTCTACCAAGATTTTTTAACTTTTGGTTTTTAAAATTTGTTTTTATGAAGTATTTTTACAATCCCATATCCAGCAAACATGATTTTCCCACAATAGCTAGCGACGACTGTCAAGCAACATATTATCAAAAGTCTTTTGGGACCCAGGTTTCCTGGACAATAGGCCCTCAGTTGCTTCCTCTCTCATGGAAGATGAGACATTGTACAAATGGAGAAACAGGCAATGATAATGACCCTTTTTCCTGTAGTTTAATAAAAGCAATTTAATTTTAACTGCAGATGAGGGGCAAGATACTGTGATCCTGAGGCTAAGTGTTGACGCCGTTGGAAATGCCGTCGCATTTCTCGACGACGTCAACACGGCCTCAGGATCAGCAATTCTGGCCCCTACAGGGGGCCAGCACGGCACTGGAGCGGTTCACGCCGCTCTAGCTGCTGATCCCGGCGCAAACTGGGCGTTGCGGGATCCGCGCATGCGCAGTGGCACCGGAGCCAATGCGCACATGCGCAGTGGCTTCCTTCAACATGCTGGCCCGATGCACCATGGCGCAGGACTACAGTGGCCGGCCGGGAAGAAAGAGGCCGCCAGCCAGGGAGGCCGGCCTGGCGATCAGTGGCCCCGATCGCGGGCCAGGCCACATTGGAGGCCCCACCCGGGGTCTGACCCCCCCCCCACAGGCTGCCCCCCGACCATTCCACGCCGAGTTCCCGCCGGCTGAGAACAGGTGTGGACGGCGGCGGCGGGACTCGCTGTTTTTACGATGGCCGCTTGGCCCACCCCGGGCCGAGAATCGGCGGGCCAGCCGCGTAGATCATCCCCCGACCGGTGCTTCGCCAAACACGCGGAGAATCGCCTGCCTGCATCGGGGCGGCGTGGCGCGATTTGCGCCGGTCGCGGGGATTCTCCGGCCCGGCCCCAGGCTGAAAGAATCCCACCCGAGGTGTTTTCTCTTGGACCACCAGGAAGTTGGAGTCTATGTTGTCGAAGCAGGAGCTGTTGTAAGGGTTGTTTGGTATCTCACGGAGAACTCTGGAGGTTTGTATGTTTATTAACAACTCAAAACTACATACATTTCCAAGGTATAGCACTACAACCATGCTTGCTCCATACTTGCTCCTTCAGACTATTGCACCTAGTTTACTATTATGTGACTCTATATCATTATATGGGCTGTACTGTTCCCCCAGTCCCACATTAAGCCTTGCTATGCCAAACACCCTTAGAATCCAGGAGGAAGATGGAGAAAAGAATTGTGTAAGAAGGTAGTACCTGACATTAACTGCTGCTTACAGTACCACTGATTTGCTGTTTATGTCAAATCAGATCCTAAATCTGTCCTTTTTGACAAGTACTCTTTGGTTAGACAAACTAATAATCATGAAAACAATAATTTCCAAACTGACAAGAATCAATATGTACCTGCATTAAAAATCTTCCATTTTCCCCTCTTATGTATCTGTTTTGTTACTAAGAGAAATAACAAAGGGTGCAATTCTCCCCAAAAGTCTCTAAGTGTGGCCTCTGGCAGGAAACAAAGTGTGATACCTGTCGGATGATTCGGTGTGTTCCAGATCACAATGCACCCACATTTAGAAATATTTTTGGAGGTCGGGGTGAAATGCACCATGAATGAGGTGTGCCTGAAGACACTGGCAGATCCGGCTTCTCTCCCCTCTCTTTGTTTCTCCCTCCCCTGCCACTTCACCCTGGCAAAGACCACACTCCCCAATCACTGGTATCAGTCCACCCGCCCCCCCCCCCGATCGCCAGCATCAGACCCGCTCAAAATAGTCGGTACCAGCAACAACTCCCCCCCAGTTGAGTGACACCCTGCTGGGTCACCAAATGCCCCTTCAGGACCCACCACTTGGCAGTGCCAGGTTGGTACTGTCAGGGTACCAGAGATAGTGCCAGGGCATTTCACTGCCATGTCCAAGACCATCCGGGGGCTACAATGGCCTCTAATCCCCTGGCATGGTTTGCATTTGTGGAGATCAGCAGTGATTTGCGCCAGCTCCACGTTGAGCAGCGAGCGGGTGGGAGAATTGCAGAAGCTATAGAGTCATAGGTGTTTACAGAAGGAAACAGGCCCTTTGGCCCAGCTTGCCCATGCCGCCCAGTTTCTATCACTAAGCTAGTCCCACTTGCCCGCATTTGGCCCATATCCCTCTATACCCACCCTGCCCATGTAACTGTCTAACTGCTTTTTAAAGGAAAAAATTGTGCCCACCTCTACCACTGCCTCTGGCAGCCTGTTCCAGATGCTCACCACCCTCTGTGTGAAACATTTCCCCTCTGGTCTCTTTTGTATCTCTCCCCTCTCACCTTAAACCTATGCCTTCTATTTCTGGACTCCTCTACCTTTGGGAAAATATGTCGACTATCTACCTTATCTATGCTCCTCATTATTTTATAGACCTCTATAAGATCACCCCTAAGCCTCCTATGCTCCAGGGGAAAAAGTCCCAGTCTATCCAGCCTCTCCTTGTAACTCAGACCATCAAGTCCTGGTAGCATCCTCGTAAATCTCTTCTGCACTCTTTCTAGTTTAACAATATCCTTCCTATAATAGGGTGACCAGAACTGAACACAGTATTCCATGTGTGGTCTTACCAATGTCTTGTACAACTTCAACAAGACGTCCCAACTCCTGCGTTCAATATGCTGACCAACAAACCTAGCATGTTGAATGCCTTCTTCACCACCCTGTCCACCTGTGACTTCATGGAGCTATGAACCTGTACCCCTAGATCTCTCTAACTCTCTTGTAACTCTCCCCAACTCCCTACCATTAACTGAGGAGGTCCTACCCTGATTTGATCTACCAAAATGCATCACCTCACATTTATCCAAATTAAACTTCATCTGGCCGGGAGAATCCGGCTCAAAACAGATCCTGCGTATTTAAATGAAGATTTACATATTCTAATCTGGCTGACACCCTCACTGGGCGTGAACCAGATCACACCAGCTGGAGTGGGACAGGAGCATCGGACACTATTTGGCACCTGGCGCAAATCTGCTGGAATTCTCCAAACAGAGCGGGATTTACACCAGGTGCAACCAGGGAGAATCATTCCCAAAGTCTTGGGAAAGGGTTCTGTGGTATTTTTAAATGATAGGCTTACAGACCATGAATGTACAAACAGAGAAGAGCTTTACTGAAAGGGTGTTTACTCTACTCGCTGTTAGGATTGACTGCCCATGCAAACGGCTGATGATGTCATCAATACAGTACATGATTGGACTCTTAAAGTCACCTTGTTCCAAATAGGAACAAACAGGTTCACTTAAAATAGGAGATCTGTGTAGAATCGCAGTGAGCATAAGATCAATTAAATTGGCAGGTTTGCTGAGAGCCACTAAACCCGTTACTCTAATTGAAGACAGGACAGCTATTACAGTGCCTATTTTACTGCCACATATTTTAGAAATCCCAGACCATAAAATAGAACACCGAGTCCACTTGTAAATCACCCTAGCTATGGCATGAAATTATGGGAATGAACTTGTCATTCATGTGCAATCTTTCTGGAATTTTGTGGTAACAAACATAATTGGTGAAGGTAATGGAATGTGTCATTCTAGTTTTTCCATACTGAGGCACCATGAAGTGGTGTAGAAGTTAGTAGATATTTCCCTTTCTTTTAGACAAGAATAAATTTCTTATTTTTATATTGATGCCAAAGACTTGTAATAAATTCACGAAATGCTGTGAAATGATAAAAAGAATAACTTGGTGAGCCTCTGTTTCTCATACTAAAAGCAATGATGAAATATGGAGCTATAAAATCAAAGACCAATGCGGGGAATCTATACTCCCATCTTGCAAGGTGGCCTTGCAAAATTATGCCTATAATGTAGTTCAGGGTTCCCCCCATTACATGTACTGTTGATAGTTTTAGTGCTTTTAAATAATTTTAATAATAGCACCGCCATAAAATATATATGTCTGACACAAGCACTCCATTTACATCCCTTATCCTACCATCTGAATTCTGAATAAGATTCTAACAGAATCAACAGAGAACATGTTGTAAGCTTGTACCAACTAACAACCTACAAAGGCAATTTGCTGTCCTCTGTTTTATGGTTTGTGCAACAGCATTCACAGAGTCATCAACAATTCATTTGGTTCAGACCAACATAAAGAGTGGCTACTCAGATGGCGGGTGACAGAATATTTCTATCAATTGCATTTGATATATCATTGTCCTTGTGCTAATGCGTAGGGTCATTTCTGCCACTCTATGTACATTGAAGGTGAAATTTCCCTATCCCAGGTTTCATGATGGGCAGGAGTGGAGAATCTAGCGGCAGCCAAAAGTCAGAAATCTGCCAGCGTAAAAACAGTTTGCAACTCTCCCGATGAAATGAAAATGAAATGAAATGAAATGAAAATCGCTTCTTGTCACAAGTAGGCTTCAAATGAAGTTACTGTGAAAAGCCCCTAGTCGCCACATTCCGGCGCCTGTTCAGGGAGGCTGGTACGGGAATTGAACCGTGCTGCTGGCCTGCCTTGATCTGCTTTAAAAGCCAGCGATTTAGCCCAGTGTGCTAAACCAGGTTAATGGTGGTTTAGTAGCGTGAATAAAATTTTTATTTACTTAAAGCTTCGGAATACAGCCCGGCAAGGGTGCATGAAATGCTGACAAATAAGGGGGTAAAAGGAGTACAGCATTTTTGACTGGAAGGGGGTGCACACAAACTCTGGAATAGGAGGAGTGGAGGTTGATAGTGTAGCACATGAGGGATGAAGCACACTCAGCGGCGTGAGTAGCTGGAGTGCAAAGGGTCACAGGCAGTGGGGAATGTGAGCGGCTACACACCCTTGTCTTGAGAGGAGGACCCAGGCTGTCTTCCCCGTGAATGCCTGAGGGACCTGGCCTGACTCCTGCAGGAGATTGTGCACTTTGAGGGCGGTCATAGTGCCTCAACCCCATGTCGCCTATATCCTGATGATGCCAACCAGGGTGTGTGGCCATGGAGTGCAGTGCCAAGTGCAAATCTGGCAGGATTCAAGACCGGCATCAAGGTCTCCATGGTGGTCATCAATGGTCCCATGGTAACCTCAAGGTGCTCGTATTTGGAGCCATAATATCAGACAAAACACAGATAGTCTCCTCCATCATTCACTCTAGTCTGCTGAGTGACTGTCAAATTTCTGCCTGATATTCTGTCGTTTATCATTGTATCTCCAGTATTGAATTGGCAGCTGCTTCCAGAGGCTCATCATCTGATTCAGACTGACGGATGCTGAATCCTCTGAATGCCAGAGACCTGGGCTATCCCTGCCTCTGCGCTGGTGGAAGAGGTAGCTGAGCGCAGCGACGCTTCTTTCAGAACTTCCTGTTCGGAGCTAGTCTAGGGCTCGGACTGCTGCTTGGCTGCCTTGTGAGCTTTGAAGTGCTGGTGCCAAGAAAATAGAGACTCGAGTTAGTTGATGAGCATGAGCAACATAAGACTGCAGGTGACTCACTGTGATTGTCAGGATGTGATGTAATGACAGACCAGTGATCTGCACTAGGTTGCTGGGAGAGGCCGATCTCCCATTCCCCACAGGTGCAATCGCTCAATTCCCCAGTCAGCTCTGCTGTAGCCTCATCGTACTCAATGAGGGCAATGATGTCGGCCATCCCTCCCTGGTCTGCGATCTTTCGTGCCTGTTGTGTGCCAGCTTACCGGGTTTGAAGACGAAAGAAAGGCATGCAATGAGAAGGATGGAGCAGAGATTGGGTAAGATGCATGTCTCTAGTGTATGGTGAGTCCACCCCAGAAGTGCCAGAGGATGGAGTGTGAGCAACATGACAGATGGGGCGGTGGTCTCCATCAGAAAAAGAGTTTTACACGCTAATGGTTATGTGAAATCTGTCAAAAGGGTAGCTGTTTGAGTGCATGATGCCATGATGAGAGTTTGATAGTGGAGGGAGCTGAAGGGTGACTTACCCTGGTGGAACGGATGAGATCATTTATACTATTCCTGCACTGGATGGTATAACGATCCCAGACCAGACCCTAAAAATGGCTTGGATACTCGGCTAAAACCCCAATAATTTAGTGTATCTTAAGACTTTGCAGAAAAAATTATTTACTCCAGGAGTGATTGCATGAAAAAATAGGGCTTTGGTGTTTCTAAAACAAAACTTTATTATTAATACAATATTCAACTTTTAACTTCACACCTGAAAAGAACAGCTTATAATGACCTTTTAGCACTACTACACAACATCCCATTAAACAGCCAGAAAAGAAACATACAACTCTCAACCTATATTAAAAAATATGGAGAACATGGAGTAATAGTTGCTTTGCAGAACAGATCTGGGCCCCGGTTAGAACCCCAGCAGATTCTGGCTGAATGTCTTCAAATGGCTCCTTCAACTAGGTTTTTTCAGCCTCTTCCTTGACTCCAGGCAAGACTGCTCTGTTTTAAAATTGTATCACCCTTTTTTAAACTACTGGAAAGGAATTGTGGACTCCGAAGCAGTTCCTCTCCCTCTAAAAGCTTCTCAAAACTCATTGCCTTTCTGCTTTTCTTGGCTCCACCAGCAATGATCTCATCTCCCTAAACTGAAAAACAAAATATCTTTGCAGGCTGCAAAAGCACATTAATCGCCAGGGACCTCCCAGTTAATACATACACTCCTGGTAAATTTCACCTGCTGTTTCCAGGAAGCAAAACAAAATCCTTTTTAAAAACCATGAGCACTGCAGCCAAACACACTGGGTGGGATTCTCTGATCCCGCGGCAGAATGTTGACGCCGTCGTAAATGCCAGAGCGTTTTATGACGGCGTGAAAGGGCCGCTGTGAGTAGCGATTCAGGCCCGCAAAAGGGGCCAGCACGGGCGCCGCAAGAAGCATGGGGGGAGAGGCCCCAGACCAGTGTTGGATACGCGGGACACATCAATGACGTGGGCCCGTGTCGCTTAAGGTGCGCAAGCGGCGCTCAGTCCCAAGACCCGCAAGATGGCCACCACCCGCCGTGCCGCCCCGAGGTTCAGGGACACGATCTAGATGCACTGCTGGACACGGTAGAGGAGAGGGGGCCAGTCCTGTGACCAAGACGGGGACACCGCCACCCGTGTAGCACCGTCAGCCGTATGTGGAGGGAGGTGGGCACACCCCACATACCGGCGACCAGTGCTGGAAGAAGATGAACAACCTAACATGCGTAGCCAGGGTGAGTACACAGTGATGTGCCCCTGGTGTTGCTCTATTAAGAATGTTGGAGAACCACAAGCCTTCCCTTATATCAATCAAATGACCACACAACCAGTTAGTTAGTTCAAAAGATGGTTTATTTACATACACAAGGGTTACCTCGACATGCAAACATAATATCTACTACGAGTTAAACTACACCTATCAGCTGCAATAACCTGTACTTAACTTCAGGGTGACCAGCACTGTGCAAATGGATAAGGCCTTTATCTGGATTTCACGTGGCTGGTTCGAAGAAAGTGGCTCTGTCTCTGCTCTGTTGGTCGCTGCGACCTCAGATTACTGTGGATTCATCAATCTTTCCATTGCTTTAGTGGCCATTACTTCTCTTTTCTCTTTCTCTGCTTTTAATTTGGGGCAGGGGAATAAGACGGCGATTTGAACAGCGGGTATGGCTTAAGCTATTTTCCGGCTCACAATCCCTCGATAGTTGTACACAATTCTAACGAGTTTACCTTACTCTTCCTGTCAGGTACGCATTTAGTACACACTTCTGAAATTCGGTTATTTGGTCGATATGGGACTTGCACTTGTGGTTCTTTCTCTTTCTCGCAATTGGATTCAAAGTTTGTGGGTTCTCTTGTCGCCATCTCAGTTGGCCACCTACAAAGGACCGTGGGAATTATGGCCAACCCAGGACTCAGACACACTCAGAGCTTGTGTGTGTATTTGCAACCCGGATAGCTAGACGCGATCGAAACCCCCGCTCGTTTGCATTCTAATGGCCCATTTCCCCAGAACAAAAGGACTGTACTCAGGTAACCGATACAGATACAGACTAAACAGTGCCACTCCCTTTGCTAAGAAAGCCCAAACAGCCAAGGTCAATGACCGCTCAGGACACACCCAGCCATCAAGGCACACGCCCCTTTATTGGCCAAAATCGAAGGCAGTGATTGAAGCCTGTCGAATTATTGGGTCCAAAGCTAAAGACCGCCTCAAAAAGCGCGAAATCCCAGAGGGATAAAAAGAGACATAGCCATGTGTTCGGTCTCTCTTGGCCCTGGCCTACGCCTAAAACCAAGTGTAGCATTACGACCAGAAGACAAGTTCAAGACCAACGATCACTAGCAGACAGCTAAGCCCAGCAGAAACGAAGCCACTTCTTCTACCCAGCCACGCAAGATCCAAACAAAGGCTTTGTTCATCTGCAAAGAACCGGTTGCCCTGAAGTTAAGTATAGGTTATTGTAGTTTGTAGGTGTAGTTTAACTTGTAGTGTTTTATGTTGCATGTCGAAGTAATCCTGGTGTGTAAATAAACTATCTTTGAACTTTAACTGACTAACTGGTTTTTGGTCTTTGATCGATATCTGGTAAAGCCTTGTGGTGGTATCATTTGATACCTGGCGACTCTGAAAAGCAATATTATCATTAATAACTGCCATATCTAGTTACTTTGGCAACATTATTGTTGGCATGGTAGCACAGTGGTTAGCATTGTCGCTGCACAGCTCCAGGGTCCCAGGTTCGATTCCCGGCTTGGGTCACTGTCTGTGCGGAGTCTGCACGTTCTCCCCGTGTCTGCGTGGGTTTTCTCCGGGTGCTCCGGTTTCCTCCCACAGTCCAAAGACGTGCAGGTTAGGTGGATTGGCCATGCTAAATTGCCCTTAGTGTCCAAAGGGGTTGGGTGGGGTTGCTGAGTTACGGGTATGGAGCGGAGTTCTGGGCTTAAAATGGGGGTGCTCTTTCCAAGGGCCGGTGCAGGCTCGATGGGCTGAATGGCCTCCTTCTGCACTGTAAATTCTATGTAATTATTGGTGCTGATTGGTGGGATAGTATTCCATTCATTAAAAAGAGCATCATTATTAATTGGCAACATTACTCCGGTGCCGATTGGCAACATTATTGGCGACATCTAGAACTCGACCTCGAAGTGATTTTGTCCTCCGAGAGAACCCACAAAACTTTGCATGAGAAATCCAATTGAGGAAAAGTGAAAGAAACCACATGTGTAAGGCCCGTATCGATCAAATCACTAAGATTCGGAAGTGTGTATTAACTTGCATGTGTACTAACAGGGATACAAGGTAAACTCGTTAGATTTTGCGTAAAACTATCGGGAGTATTGTGAATCGGTAAAATACACTGGGCCATACCTGCTGTTCGAATCACCGCCTTATTCCCCCTGTCCCAAATTGACAGGAAGGAAAGAGAAGTTAGAAGCAGAGCAAAAGAGAACTTAGAGGTAGGAAAACAGAGATTAACGGTAGGAAAAACGAGATAATAGTAGCAATGGCCACAAAAGCGATGGAACGCCTAATGAACCCACAGGAACCCGAGGTCGCAGCAACCAACAGAGCAGAGCAGTGCCCCATATGGGGAGAAGAGTTGAGGAAGTATTTGAAGGGGAAAGGATGGCCCCTTTGATCCGAGTTCTGTTCAAATGAAGAGTCAGGTCCAGGAAGCATAGGACAAACCTGGTGGGACAACCTAGCCGAGGTACATAAGAAGAATGCAGTGAAAGTTCGTAAGCCGATGGCAATAGTGTCCTGTTTGGCACAGTTGCGAGGCACAGAGGAGGTCGTGAGGACGCTCCGCAGACAGTTAGTTGAGAAAGAAGAGAAGAATAAGGGAAACAATAGTGAAAGCGAAAAGATTATTGAGCAACTCCGGGATCAGTTGGCAGCTAAATATAAAGAGGTGGCTGATGTCAAACGGGCACACCAATCTTGTTTAGTTCACCTTAGCAGCTTTCAGACCCTGTACGAAAAAGCCTATCAAGATACACAGCACGCAATTTTGGTACGAGTAGAGACAGAACAGCAGGTAGCACAGTTAACAAGACAATGCGCAGATTTAAAGGCAGCTTTATGAGCGCTCCATAGCTCCACTACAGAACAAAGACAGAGCACAGTAGATCCCGCGAAATGTAGACGACAAATAGAGAAGTTGCAGTCACTGCCTTCTGTGCAAAACGGATTTAGAGATACCTTTGGACAAAATTTAAATGAGGAAGGTGCCCCCAATTGGCAAGAACTAAATGAAACCGCCCAGAGATATGTGGAGAACACAGAAAATCACAATAGAGGCCCCCAGGCCCCAAAAAGGAAAGCGCCCGCACCACCGACTGCACAGGCAGCACACATGAATCAAGTCACCACACAGCGCAAGTCATCAAATCGGGATGAGCCTGATTTTGTTTACACCACCTCACTAACCATCACCCAATTGAGATGCCTGTGCCAAAATTGAACCATTCGAACCCACCGCAGATCCACATAATTTATTTGAGAGAGTGCGACAGCAAACGGTTATGTACGGTCCAGACAAAAGGGATGAAGTTAAGCTTATAGTCATGAGCCTTGACCCTTCCGTTAGCTCAGCTTTACCAGAACCCCAGAATGTAGGAGGAGGAACCCTACAGGAGATCAAAACGGGACATTTTAGATGCGATTGGGTACAACAAGGGAGACCCAGCAGAAAGTTCGAACCGTTGTAGGCAACAGAAGGGAGAGCATCCGACTGTATTTGCAGGTCGCCTTTAGATCCATTTTAAAGCAGTATTTGGGGATTTGAACCGTGCACACTTAGATAACAACGACACAACTAAACGGGCCCACACTTTAGCCTGCCACGCCACAGAGGCAGCTCAAAAGGCTTGTGTAAATTATGACCCCGCAGATGCCACACATAATGAAGTTTGGGTTTTAAAGCGACTCTCCAGAGCTTGGGAACAATCCCTACATAGGAAGGCAGATCAGGAAAAGGCAGAGGCGAATATGCACCCAGTCAGGACTAATCAGGACCCAGCATGGGTAAATAAGGGCAGACATGAAGGACAGTACCCCAAAGCACAGGAACCGTGAGGTTGCTATAATTGTGGACACATGGGATATTACGTCCGCAAATGCAGACAAAACCCCCTGAACCAGCAACGGCACCAGCAATCGAACGCCCCACCTAGGAACAATGTTGGGCCCATACATAGCATTAGCGCACAAACAGATAATGCAGTAATCAACACCACAGATTGATGGTGTTCGGACTCCCCAACTTGGGTCTGCGATACACTCTGGGACAAATCAGGCAGACCAATAGTAACAGGCACAGTCCGGGGACATCCAGTAGAGTTCATTTGGGACACAGGAGGGTCCCGCACCACTTAAACTCCTCCACAATGTTTCAGTGTGACAAATGGCCCACCCCAGACACCATCACCCTTAGTGGATTTACAGGACATGTACAGCAGGGATCCATTACAACCCCTGTAGATATTCAGATAGGAAACATAAGCACCAGACACCCCATTGTTTTAGTCGACTTGCCCCAAACAGCCGAGCACATTCTAGGAATTGACTTTATGAGCTCCCACAACCTTTCCTTTGACCCCGTGAACAGGTGTGTATGGAAAATGGCCAAAACAGCGAGAGCCCCCGCCACGCTCACAGTGGGGGACTACGAACATAGGATTTGCTCAGTAGGAGACTATTGGTTTGATCCGCAAACAATTAGTACAGATCAGACAATTAGAGAGGTCCTCAGAAAACATAAAGCATCCTTCGCCCAACACAATCACGATTGTGGGAAGATCTCAGGCATGGCCACAATTTCAGGTCTCGACCAAGGAGTAATTTGGCCCGTAGCTTCAACAAACAATACCCCAAATTGGCCCGTAAAGAAACCCGACGGTTCATGGAGATTAACCATCGACCACCAAGAGCTCAACAAGGTCACCCCATTTGCAGCCCCCACCATTGCCACGAGTCCCGAAACCATGCTCAAACAGGGAGTACACGCAAAGTACTTTACAGTGCTGGATATTAGCAATGGCTTCTGGTCCATCCCCTTAGATAAGGCCTGTCAATACAAGTTTGCGTTCACATTTCAAGGGCAGCAGTATACGTGGACATGCCTCCCGCAAGGTTTCCACAACTCCCCCTCCATTTTTCACCAACAATTGGCCAACGGACTTTCCAAATTTTCTCGCCCCGACTGGCATATTCAGTATGTGGACAACTTACTACTACAGACGGACGCAAAAGAAGAGCATGTTAAGCTTCTTTCAGAATTGCTAGGTCTCTTACAATCAATTGGATGCAAGGTTAACCTGAAAAAAGCCCAGGTCCTAAAAGAAAAGATCCTTTATTTAGGCACCATTATCACCCACAGGAAGAGAGAGATTGAACACAAAAGAATTGAGTCATTAGTTAAATTGTCCCTGCCCCACAATGTCACTGCACTCCGGTCATTCTTAGCATTAGTTGGATATTATAGGAACCATATAGATGGTTTTGCCACAAAAGCAGCCCCACTCTCAGAGCTCCTAAAAAAGAACGCCCCATGGGAATGGCTTCCTCAGCACATGGACGCCATCAATGAATTAAAACGCGCCCTAGGCACAGCCCCCTCTTTGCAAGTTCCAGACCCACACTCTCCCTACGCCATAGAAGTAGCGACCACCGACCGAACCCTATCAGCAGTACTCCTACAGGAAAGACATGACCGATTAGGACCCGTAGCCTATGCCTCACGAATTCTGGATCCCGTAGAGCAAGGATTTTCAGCTTGCGAACGGCACTTGCTCGCAGTCTTTTGGGCAGTGGAGTATTTTGCATATATCAGAGGCCTCAACCCCGTAACGATTTAACCCAGCACATCCCGACGCAGCTATTGTTAGATGGTAGGTTAAAGGATGGTTCAGTCAGCCAGAATAGAGCAGCTCGCTGGACACTGTTGTTACAAGGAAGGGACATTACAGTTAAACGTACAAAGACCCACACATTTTTAGCAGACAACCTTCAGTATGCAGACACCCCACATGAGTGCCAGATCATTGCAGCCAAACACCACACAGGATCCTTTATTCCAAAGTCACTACACACACGAGCAGGCATCAGAACACAGAATCCCCAGACCACGGATAAAGCTTTTATGTAGGCGGTTCCTCAACCATAGAAAATGGAAAGAGAATGACTGGTTGTGGAATTTATGTGGAAGACGCGCATTAGAGGAAATATCTTTAAAATTGCCCGGCCACCTAGGATCACAAGCAGCCGAATTAGCAGGTGTAGCATATGTAGTGCAGCACCCAGATTCCTTTCCGACCCCAGCGGACATACATTCGGACAGTTTATATGTCTGCAATAGTTTGACAGAATTCCTGCCCCTGTGGAATCTCGAGGATTCATATCCGCTGATGGTAAACCCCTACCCTCAGCCCCATTGTTGAAGCATATCCTTGAGACAGCAAAAGACCACACATAAGGCATTATCAAAGTGAGAAGCCATCATCGTTCCTCCCCACCCGGTAACGTAAAGGCAGACGCTTTGCAAGTTTCAGACCCACACTCAAGCCATAGAAGTAGCGACCACCAACCTATCAGCAGTACTCCTACAGGAAAGACATGACCGATTAGGACCCGTAGCCTATGCCTCATGAATTTTGGATCCCGTAGAGCAAGGATTTTCAGCCTGCGAACGGCACTTGCTCGCAGTCTTTTGGGCAGTGCAGTATTTTGCATATATCACAGGCCTCAACCCAGTAACGATTTAACCCAGCACACCCCGACGCAGCTATAGGGGCTCGTTTAGCACAGGGCTAAATCGCTGGCTTTTAAAGCAGACCAAAGCAGGCCAGCAGCATGGTTCAATTCCCGTACCAGCCTCCCCGAACAGGCGCCGGAATGTGGCGACTAGGGGCTTTTCACAGCAACTTCATTTGAAGCCTACTTGTGACAATAAGCGATTTTCATTTCATTATCATTTCATTTCATATTGTTAGATGGTAGGTTAAAGGACGGTTCAGTCAGCCAGATTAGAGCAGCTCGCTGGACACTGTTGTTACAAGGAAGGGACAACGGACAAACGGACAAAGATCCACACAGTTTTAGCATACAACCTTCAGTATGCAGACACCCCACATGAGTGCCAGATCATTGCAGCCAAACACCACACAGGACCCTTTATTCCAAAATCACTACACCCATGTGCAGGCATCAGAACACAGAATCCCCAGACCACGGACAACGCTTTAAAGATTTATGTAGACGGTTCCTCCACCCTTGAGAATGGAAAGAGAATAACTGGTTGTGGAATTTACGTGGAAGATGCACAGGGACGCGCATTAGAGGAAATATCTTTAAAATTGCCCGGCCACCTAGGATCACAAGCAGCCGAATTAGCAGGTGTAGCATATGTAGTGCAGCACCCAGATTCATTTCCGACCCCAGCGGACATACATTCGGACAGTTTATATGTCTGCAATAGTTTGACAGAATTCCTGCCCCTGTGGGAATCTCGAGGATTCGTATCCGCTGATGGTAAACCCCTACCCTCAGCCCCATTGTTGAAGCATATCCTTAAGACAGCAAAAGACCGCACATATGGCATAATCAAAGTGAGAAGCCATCATCATTCCTCCCCACCCGGTAACGTAAAGGCAGACGCCTTAGCCAAGTCAGGATCACGCCACGGACACTTTTGGCAACCCGCCGAAAGTGAACCGATACACGCAGTCCAGGTTTCACAGACCAATATCGAAGATTTAGCCCAGGCCCAAAAGGCAGACGATACTCTTAAGCAAGTTTTAGACGGTAACTTCCCAGCCCCCTACGACAAATTCAAGGATCTCATTGATGGTACAAGACGGTATAATTTTGAAAAATGGAATTTATGTGGTCCCCACCCAGGACAGAAAACCAGATAATTTACCAGTTTCATGACACACACGGACATCAGGGATAGACAATACCATTGCCCATTTAAGACCTTTGTGCTGGTGGCACGATTTAAAAGCAGACGGCGCGCATTATGTTGAGAATTGTTTAATCTGTTCACAGAACAATCCTGAAAGGTACTCCAAGAAAGGACAATTGGGACACACCCGACCTGTTAATGGCCCATGGACAAATTTACAGCTTGACTACATTGGTCCCCTCCCCCTCCTGCAGAAATGGTTTTAAATATGTATTAGTAGGAATCAACACCTTTACAAAATGGGTAGAAGCATTTCCCTCCCAGACGAACACAGCGAAAGCCACAGCTAAGATTTTGACCCAACAGATATTTGCACGCTGGGGTCTTCCCCGCAGCATTAAGTCAGACCAAGGTTCCCACTTCACCGGCAGAGTCATACAAAATGTCCTAACGATTTTTGGAATCAGGCAAAAATTTCACATAGTGTATCACCCCCAGTCCAGCGACATTGTTGAACGAATGAATCGCACCTTGAAAGCGACCATTAGAAAAATGGTGCAACAGCATAACACCACATGGGACACAGTCCTCCCATTCGCCCTTATGTTTAGGAACACAGTATTCAGTTGCACAGGTTTCAACCCCCACACTCTCATGACCGGACGGCCCATGAAAGGAACTGATTATTTATTAGGTCTCGATTTGGCAAGCCCCACAGTCATCGCCCTCACCCATGAAAAAGCAGTCAAACAAGTCACGGAAAATATTAAAGCAGCACAGCTTGCTGCAGCTGTCCGACTAGGCGCTAGGAAAAAGCAGAGTAAAGCCTGCTTTGGTAAAACAGTCCACCCCTTAGGGTATACAGTCGGTCAGCAAGTGATGGTTTCCCTGTACAATCCCAGTTCATTCCTCTCCCCTAAATTTGCAGGACCCTACTCCATTTTGGAAAAGTGAGCCCCTCTGTGTACAAGATAACGTACCCCAATGGTAAAACTGGTTGGTTCCACATCAACCAGCTCAAAGTCTATTGAACCCAATGTAGCCACTCCCACCACATCTCCCTGGCAATAGCAGACGATTCTGCCCCCGCCCACCGACAACCTAGTCCAACCCTCCCCCAGCCATGACAGCACGTCCATGTCCACAGACCAAACCTTGTCTCCGCCCACAAGTACGACTTTCCACCTTGAGCTTGATTCAGACGATAGCGCCAGCCTCCCCGAATTGACTACGATCACTGACCACTGGTACAACCTGCCCGTATCCAGTCAGTCCAGCCCCTGGAACCACGACCAGGACATGTTTGACCCCCAATATCCCCTTCCACAGCCAGAGCCACCGCCCCTGCAAGACAACAGTAATTTGCCCTTTGCTGCCACCGCCCCTACACCTCACGACAAGCGAACCCCTCTTTGGCACCGTGACAACTCTTGTAGATTGGTTAGACATGTTGATTCGGATTCCATGACGGCCCACACGGCCACGGCACAAAAACGGCAGACACGAGTCTGGCAACCGGGAGATGGTGACGGTTCCGAGTCTGACTCCCGTTACGGTAACCCTTTTACAACGCTTTCCGATACAGAACCCTGAGGTGTCCAGATGATGAGAAAAAGGAGCCGCATAAGAATTACCGTGTCCTACTTACTGATGGAGCCTGCCTGCCTTTTAATTCCTCCTTTCTTTCTTATTGCTACATGGTTTTAATTAATGTCGGCCTGACACCCAATTTCTTGATACACTCATAGCTACTCTTCCGACACCATTTACTGACCAATGACCGTTAAAGGAACAATTGTTGGATCTCACATGTGTTACAAATTCTTTCTGCTCGTTTCGGTCACCCAGGTAGAGAGCAACGGCACTGATCCTCACCCTGCCTGAGGACCCCAAATGCATCCTGTCAGTTAAGCTCGGGTAGTGGAGCAACGGCACTGATCACCGCCCTACCCGGGAATCCAACCCATTCTTGCCGTGCAGCAGCCCATACGCACCTCATATTCCCGTCACTTACTCTGGAATGGTTCTTTACACTTTTCACTGTCTTTGGCAGGTCTTAGTTTTCCCTTCTCTGCTCTTATTGTGGTTTAAAGAATGCCCTTTGTCACAGTCTGTACACTCAACTCTTTACCTTCCGTGACTCTTTGGTCGCTTCCCAACCTGCTATTTACATGTTTGATACAGTTGGTTGCTACATATACGCTGCTATACGCGAACTACCTCTGGACCCTGGGATGAAGAAACTTTATAAAACTGGCCGCCCTAAAATTCGGCTAGTTAAGAATGAGCCTCAATCATCAATGGTTATGATTTAAGAAAGACTGGTTGAAGAAATTGTCCACCCACTCCAAGCATCGACCACAAGCTGTGAGATTCTCTGCACTTGAAAGGAAATTTATTTTTCTCGCACGTCTTGTCTCTAAAAAAGTTTATTTCAAAAAACAAAAATGAGGGAGTCACACATGGTGACGATTCTAATGGGTAATTGAAGTTAAGGAGAGAAAGACAAACAAAACAAGATGTTAACCAATGATAATAACAGATATTATGCTTGCACCCCCAGGAATATACGAAGAACGAAAAACAGAAGACAAGATGAAGAGAGGACTGATGACCTCCATTGTGATCATCGCTGGACTCCTACAACTGCGCGCATTACAAGCTTTGGTACCCTACACCACACCAGCCCCAAACATGATCACACAACATGATACCCCCAGCCCGGTCACCACACCACACACAGAGATAAACACTGATATCCCCACTTGGTGCGAAAACATTGTTAAATGGTATTCCCTTTCCTACACAGTAGAGGCCCTTCTGGTGATAGCGATAATCTGCAGTATCATCCAGACACTTAGACTCTGCAAATGGCGAAAATGATCCTCCTGCTCCCCGATATATACGCTCCCAGCCCCCTTCTTCGGAATTCACCCAACCCAACAAACAATGTAACCACCGATAAAAATAAAGATTGTACAACTCTGTAACGTTGATAAGTTAAGTAGAAATGCAATGCTGCAGTTGGTTTAAACTTTTGGATTGTACATAAGTTCCTTTTTATATTTGCCAGCAACATGAGAGTAGCTTAGATAGTGATAGTTAGATATTCCCTTGTGCGAATAAGTTAAATGTGTAATAGTTGAATGTCTTATAATGACCCCTTAGAGATTATGAATGTATGATGTGTTAATAAAACTTAGGTAAAATGCTCCAAAACATAGGACAGAATAGCGTAGAACCTGTCCTTGACCAAGGGTAACCGACACACCAAGGATGGATAAGGGGTCAACAGTGTGATCCACCACGCTTCGCGTTCAGGATCAAGAGGATGGGATGTAGCCATCTCAGAGGTCCACCTGAAAAGGACCAGGGGAATTATGGCCAACCCAGGACTCAGACACACTCAGAGCATGTGTGTGTATTTGCAACCCGGATAGCTAGACGCGATCGAAACCCCCGCTTGTTTGCATTCTAATGGCCCATTTCCCCAGAACAAAAGGACTGTACTCAGGTAACCGATAAGATGCAGACTAACCGGCGCCACTCCCTTTGCTAAGAAAGCCCAAACAGCCAAGGTCAATGGCCGCTCAGGACACGCCCAGCCATCAAAGCACGCGCCCTTTATTGGCCAAAATTGAAGGCAATGATTGAAGCCTGTCAAATTATTGGGTCCAAAGTAAAGGATCGCCCATAAAAGTGCGAAATCCCAGGGGGATAAAGAGACACAGCCATGTGTTCGGTCTCTCTTGGCCTTGGCCTACGCCTAAAACCAAGTGTAACATTACAACCAGAAGACAAGTTCAAGACCAACAATGGCTACCAGATGGATGAGCCCAGCAGAAACGAAGCCACTTCTTCTACCCAGCCACGCAAGATCCAAACAAAGGCCTTGTTCATCTGCAAAGAGCCGGTTGCCCTGAAATTAAGTATAGGTTATTGTAGTTGTTAGGTGTAGTTTAACTTGTAGTGTTTTATGTTGCATGTCGAAGTGATCCTTGTGTGTAAATAAACTATCTTTGAACTTGAACTGACTAACTAGTTTTTGGTTTTTGATCGATATCCGGTAAAGCCTTGTGGTGATATCATTTGATACCTGGCGACTCTGAAAAGCAATATTATCATTAATAGCTGCCATATCTAGTTAATTTGGCAACATTATTGGTGCCGATTGGTGGGATAGTATTCCGCTCATTAAAAAGAGCATCATTATTAATTGGCACCATTACTCCGGTGCCGATTGGCAATACACTCGGAGTGACAAAGTCGCTTCTAAACGAGTCCCATCAAAGGTCGCCAATAATGTTGCTCTATTAATAATGTTGGTGAACCACAAGCCTTCCCTTATATCAATCAAATGACCACACAACCAGTTAGTTAGTTCAAAAGATGGTTTATTTACATACACAAGAGTTATCTCGACATGCAAACACAATATCTACTACGAGTTAACCTACGCCTATCAGCTACAATAACCTATACTTAACTTCAGGGCGACCGGCACTGTGCAAATGGATAAGGCCTTTATCTGGATTTCACTTGGCTGGTTCGAAGAAAGTGGCTCTGTCTCTGGTGGGCTCATCCGTCAGGTAGCGATCGTTGGTCTTGAACTTGGCTGGCTGTTTCTGCTACGATTGGGTTGGCACAGGCCGGATCCAAAAGAGACAGAACACATGGCTGTGCTCTCTTTGATCCCTCTGGGATTTCGCGCTCTTTGGGGCGGTCCTTAACCTTGGACCCAATAATTCGACAGGGCTCTCATCACTGTCTTCGATTTCGGCCAATAAATGGGCGGGTGCCTTCGTAGTTGGGAGGATCCTTCGCGGTCATTGTCCTTGGCAGTTGTGCTTTCTGAGTAAGGGGAGTGGCGCTGATCAGTCTGTGGCTGTATCGGTTGCTTGATTGGAGTTCTATTGTCCTGGGAAAATGGGCCATTGAAATGTAAACGAGCGGCGGTTTCGATCAAGTCTGGTTACCTCAGTTTTAGATACACATAGGCTCTGCATCTGTCTGAGTACTGGGTTGGCCATAATTCCCATGGTCCTCTGCAAGTGGTCATCTTAGATGGCTACCCTGGCACCATACCCCCCTTCCACCCACACATGTGAAAGGCGCCCCCCTCCCTCCAGGTGAATGGCACAAGCCCCTACCTGACCCACGTGAACTGCACCCACCCATGTCAGCTGCTCTGGCCGGGTGCCCCGTGCTGCCATGCCAGCATATACCCAACAGCTGCGTTGTATGCGTCGGACCGCCTAACACTGATGCTTTCCCCCACCCCCCCAGTTTAAGAGCGCCCTCAACCACAGGGAGCGGGAAAGAAGCGGAGAGGGTCCACCCTTACTGCACCCCCTAACGTCCATGAGCAGAGGGCATTGGACCTCGCAGGCAGAGCCGAGGACCGGGAGGTTGCCGGTTGCCAGGTCAGAGGCACACCAGCAAGTGAGACTCCCCTGCCTGACTCCACCCCATCCCCCACTCCACCCCCTCACCCCGTTCCCCCACTCCACCCCCTCACCCCATCCCCCCACTCCACCCCATCCCCCCACTCCACCCTGTTATGGGCGAGGCGTTTTCAGAACCCCAAAATGTATCATGGAGTTCAACCAACCTCCCCCTTTAATGGACTGTTGCTTTTGAAGCACGCGGCTTGTTCCCCAGATGTGATATTACAATTATGGACACGTGGTTTTTAACATAAAACAATGTTTATTCTATGAACTCAACTAAACCTTTTAAGTAAACATTGGATCCCTTAACACCCCTTACTTCAAAGATAACCCTGAAAATATTACAACACTAAATAATCCTTCAGTTATTCCTTTCAACAACCATAAGACTTAACACCTTTAAACAGAAACACATCAGGTTAAAGGCTTTACTATTGAGTTTAAATCACCCAAATGATCCAGCGATAGTCTTTCATGGCAGAGATCACAGCAGATCCAGCTCACTGCAAAACACAGACACATACCCAAGCTCCTTTTCAAACTGAAACTTCAAAATGGCTGAACTGAGATCAGCTCCACCCACTCTCTGACATCACTGTTTTCTTAAAGGTACATTGCTTAAACATCCATTTCTTAAAGGTACTCTCACATGACAACCCCACCCCCCACTCCACCCTCTCACCCCATTCCCCCACTCCACCCCCTCACCCCATCCCCCCACTCCACCCCCTCACCCCATTGCCCCACTCCACCCCCTCACCCCAGTCCGCCTGTCTAATGATACTTGCTGCCTTGGGTCTTCCAGGACCAGCCGCCGGTCGTCCCGGCCTGTCTGGCGTAGCATGCCCATGGCCAGTGGCCTCCAAGGACGCAAGCCATGGCGGGGAAGGCAGACGGCAAGGAAGCCCTTCCGCCGACACAGAGACCCAGGACACTGATGCACAGAGGACGGACACCCAGGACACCGACAGCCAGGACACAGGCACCCAGGAAACAGATGCACACGACACCCAGGACACTGACACACAGAGGACGGACACCCAGGACACTGGCACACAGAGGACAGACATCCAGGACAGTGACAGCCAGAGGACCGACACCCAGAGGATGGACAGACCAGAAAGTGACTCACAGACGGGGGCGACATAAGGACCATCGGGCAAGGGTTGATGCAGGAGACCCCGGACTTTGGCTCGGATGAAGTCATTGACTTCTCGTCACTGCTATCTCCCACACCCCCCACCATGGCAGAGACTATCACCTCGGTTGGGCACTTTAGTGATGAGGCTTCTGGGACACACACTGGTGCGCACCACACAGCCTTGCCAGTACAGCAGGTGGAGGTAGGAGCAGCCGAGGGGCCGGACGGTCAGAGGGCAGACCGGCCCCAGCAACCAGCTGCCGCCCAGACGGTACTGGGGTCCCTGGACTTATCAGACCCATCCATAGACCTGATGCAATCAGGCACCCAGGGTCTGGACAACGGGATGACGGCCGGCTTCCAGCAGCTGCAGACATAGGTCGAGGAGGCCATCCGCATCCAGGAGCATGGAGTGGTGCATGTCATGGCTACCACCCAGGCCGACACCGTATGGGTGGCATCCACGGTAGAGGCAATGGGGGCAACGGTGTCGGTCATGGGTCAGGCTATGCAAGGCTTGGGGCTTCATGTGCATGCGTCATCCGTGGCCCAGGACATGGCTGCCCTCACACAGGCAGCCATGTGCCAGAGCCAGCTGGACATTTCCGCAGTCTGGCCGAGTCTCAGCAGGCCATCGCTGAGAGCATCGGGGGCATTGCCCAGGCGATGGCCCAGTCTCAGCAGGCCATCGCTGAGAGCATCGGCGGCATTGCCCAGGTGATGGCCCAGTCTCAGCAGGCCATCGCTGAGAGCATCGGCGGCATTGCCCAGGTGATGGCCCAGTATCAGCAGGCCATCGCTGAGAGCATCGGCGGCATTGCCCAGGTGATGGCCCAGTCTCAGCAGGCCATCGCTGAGAGCATGGACGGCATTGCCCAGGTGATGGCCCAGTCTCAGCAGGCCATCGCTGAGAGCATGGACGGCATTGCCCAGGTGATGGCCCAGTCTCAGCAGGCCATCGCTGAGAGCATCGGCGGCATTGCCCAGGTGATGGCCCAGTCTCAGCAGGCCATCGCTGAGAGCATCGGCGGCATTGCCCAGGTGATGGCCCAGTCTCAGCAGGCCATCGCTGAGAGCATGGACGGCATTGCCCAGGTGATGGCCCAGTCTCAGCAGGCCATCGCTGAGAGCATGGACGGCATTGCCCAGGTGATGGCCCAGTCTCAGCAGGCCATCGCTGAGAGCATCGGCGGCATTGCCCAGGTGATGGCCCAGTCTCAGCAGGCCATCGCTGAGAGCATCGGCGACATTGCCCAGGTGATGGCCCAGTCTCAGCAGGCCATCGCTGAGAGCATCGGCGACATTGCCCAGGTGATGGCCCAGTCTCAGCAGGCCATCGCTGAGAGCATCGGCGGCATTGCCCAGGTGATGGCCCAGTCTCAGCAGGCCATCGCTGAGAGCATGGACGGCATTGCCCAGGTGATGGCCCAGTCTCAGCAGGCCATCGCTGAGAGCATCGGCGACATTGCCCAGGTGATGGCCCAGTCTCAGCAGGCCATCGCTGAGAGCATCGGCGGCATTGCCCAGGTGATGGCCCAGTCTCAGCAGGCCATCGCTGAGAGCATGGACGGCATTGCCCAGGTGATGGCCCAGTCTCAGCAGGCCATCGCTGAGAGCATGGACGGCATTGCCCAGGTGATGGCCCAGTCTCAGCAGGCCATCGCTGAGAGCATGGACGGCATTGCCCAGGTGATGGCCCAGTCTCAGCAGGCCATCGCTGAGAGCATGGACGGCATTGCCCAGGTGATGGCCCAGTCTCAGCAGGCCATCGCTGAGAGCATCGGCGGCCTTTCCCAGGTGATGGCCCAGTCTCAGCAGGCCATCGCTGAGAGCATGGACGGCATTGCCCAGGTGATGGCCCAGTCTCAGCAGGCCATCGCTGAGAGCATGGACGGCATTGCCCAGATGATGGCCCAGTCTCAGCAGGCCATCGCTGAGAGTATCTGCGGCATTGCCCAGATGCTGGATGGGATCGCACAAGCCCAGAGGGAGGTGGCGCAGTCCCAAACAGGGATGAGCCACTCCCTGGGCTCCATCGCAGCTGACATACAGACCCTGGTCGATACCACAGTGGGCCTCCAGGACCGGCAGCGCCAGGTGTCAGTGGTGCCTCGGAGCTTGTCTCCGTTCGCTCCCCCGTCCCACAGAGAGGCCAGGGGGCGACCGGGCACCCCGAGGGAGGAGAAGGTACTGGGGTACGTTTCGGTGACTCCTGCAGGGGAGGTCCCAAAACACTGCGGCACCTCGGACTCCCCCCATTCCGTCCCTGGTGCATCTGGTGGGCAGCAGGCCGTACCAGCCTCCCCAAACAGGCACCGGAATGTAGCGACTAGGGGCTTTTCAAAGTAATTCATTTGAAGCCTACTTGTGACAATAAGCGATTTTCATTTCATTTTCATTCAACAGGGTGGCACTATGCCATCCAGGACGCCCGGGGAGCAGCCTGGTCCATCCAAGCTGGGCCGCCCCAGGAAACGAGCACCATTGGGGAGCCACGTCGCAGGGCAGGATTCTCAGCAGTCCACATCCAGTCCTGCTGCACCGTCTGGGGAGGCACAAATACGTAGCGGTAGGGCCCATAAGGCCAGGAACTTAGAAACCTAGCAAGTTGGCACGGGTGCAGGGCACAGTTTAGTTATAGGGCCTAGGGCACGTGTATATAACCGTTCTAATTAAACTCACTGTTGCACCAATGCAAGCTGCGCTATGTCCGATGCCTGCGGGGTCCTGTAGGGGACTGAGTGCCACTGTGGTCGAGGGGTGATGGAACGCTGAGCCCCGGTGGGTGTAATGTGCACCCCCCCCCTCCCCCCCCGCCTGACACAAACATCACCCCACCCCCAGCGATTCTGCAGGGCCATGTGATTGAGTGTCCAGGCCGCTTACAGGGAACACCCAAGCTGGAAGCTGGAGAAGTGGAGCATCTTGAGGTTATCCGTGGGTTTGCGGTAAAGCGACGTGCTGAGGTGACCGTCCTTGATGGAGACGAGTGTGTCCAAGAATGCAACTGATTTTGGAGAGTAGTCCATGGTGAGTCCAAGAATGCAGCTGATTTTGGAGAGTAGTCCATGGTGAGCACCTCAGCACGAGGAGGAGCGTAACAGACATCTACAGACGTTGAAAGATGCCCTCGTACGAACGGGATATGGCACTCGACTCATCGATCGACAGTTCCAACGCGCCACAGCGAAAAACCGGACCGACCTCCTCAGAAGACAAACATGGGACACAACCGACAGAATACCCTTCGTCGTCCAGTACTTCCCCGGAGCGGAGAAACTACGTCATCTTCTTCACAGCCTTCAACACGTCATTGATGACTAGGAACATCTTGCCAAGGTCATCCCCACACCCCCACTACTTGCCTTCAAACAACCGCGCAACCTCAAACGAACCATTGTTTGCAGCAAACTACCCAGTCTTCAGAACAGTGACCACGACACCACACAACCCTGTCATGGCAATCTCTGCAAGACGTGCCAGATCATTGACATGGATACCACTATTACACGTGAGAACACCACCCACCAGGTACGCGGTACATACTCGTGCGACTCGGCCAACGTTGTCTACCTCATACGCTGCAGGAAAGGATGTCCCGAAGCGTGGTACATTGGCGAGACCATGCAGACGCTGCGACAACGGATGAACGGACATCACGCGACAATCACCAGGCAGGAATGTTCCCTTCCAGTCGGGGAACACTTCAGCAGTCAAGGGCATTCAGCCTCTGATCTCCGGGTAAGCGTTCTCCAAGGCGGCCTTCAGGACCCGCGACAACGCAGAATCGCCGAGCAGAAACTTATAGCCAAGTTCCGCACACATGAGTGCGGCCTCAACCGGGACCTGGGATTCATGTCGCATTACATTCATCCCCCACCATCTGGCCTGCGAAATCCTACCAACTGTCCTGGCTTGACACAATTCACACCTCTTTAACCTGGGGTTACCCCATCTCTGGATCTGTAAAGATTTAATCACCTGCTAATGCTCGCATTCCTAGCATTGTTTGGCATCTTTGAATTTGTCTATATATGTGTTTCTGGAACAGACCTCTGCATTCACCTGAGGAAGGAGCAGCGCTCCGAAAGCTAGTGACATAGAAACAAACCTGTTGGACTTTAACCTGGTGTTGTAAGACTTCGTACTGTGCTCACCCCAGTCCAACGCCGGCATCTCCACATCATGGCCTTAGTTACAGCCCAGGATTTGCTGCAACCCAGCCTGGCCAGATGGCATATTCCTATTAGATGCAAGGTTCTAGTTTCACACCATCACCAGGTATTTATGTGAGCAGCAATTCTGTTTCCAATTCGACAAGCTTCAATGGTTCTCAGCAGGACCACCCTTCCTGCACAGCATGTGGCCAGAACCAGTATGTACAGTCTTATCCAACTTCAACATATGGCACATCCATGACCTCGAATGATACTGTTGATGGTACCTCTTCAATGTCAACACCTTATCAGCTACAAGATGCCATCCGACAGCACCATCACAAACATCGAAAAAGAAAGGGACTCCAAATCAGACAGCGAAGTAATTTGACCACTTCTTGGTTCCTGTAGCACAGGGATGTTGATGGCGTTCATAACCAAGAGAGACATTTCACCATGATAATTGATGGTTTCTGGACTCACATGAATGATTTCGACTTATTGTTTAATCATTGTTCCCATGACTTGTATATACCTTAACTTATCTACTTGTTTTTTGTTAAATTTTCTTAAAGTGTACAGAAAATATGTAACATATAAAAAAGGGGGGATGTGGTGATGTGCATCAATGTAAATACATGTAGGCTAGATAGACACTGGTGGGTGCACCAGAGACATCACACACACACACTCAACCAATAGATCAGTTAGATAGGACGCGACCAATTGACATTCACGATACACACACAGGTGACACGACCACAGGGGGGCATTACACCAACCTATATATAAAAGGACACCACACACACATGATCTGCCTCTTTCCAGTGGAGACAGTCAGTGAGTGCAGATACAGGGTTGATCCAATATCACTCCCACCACGTGGATTGCAGCAACTGGTCAGTCAGTCTGGGTAGCTATAGTAGGATTAGCAGTAGTGTTGAACCCGAGTAATAGAAGTGTAAATAGTTTAATAAACGTGTTGAAGTTATCTCCATGTCTGAACCTTCCTTTGTCAAGTGCAGCACAAGGAAGCTGCTTATGCTACACCTAGAGCATAACAAATCAGCATGGGCCTCATTGTAGCGGGTCTCCGCATCGGCCTGTGGCCCCTGTATCGGCGGCAACCAGCACCGCAGCCGGGGGGGGGGGGGGGGGGGGGGGGGGGGGGGGGGGGGGGGGGGTGGGGGGGGAGAGGGGTCCTCGAACATGGCGGGGATGAACGATTGTGCCAGGATAAATGCGTCATGCACACTGCCCGGGTATCGGGCTCACAGACGTGCATGATCGTCATCTGGTGGTCACACATCACCTGAATGTTCATGGAGTATGCCCCCTTCCTATTCATGAACACGTCCCTGTTATCCGCTGGTGACCGCATGGTGATGTGCACCCCATCGATCGCCCTCGGTAACATGGGGATCCTGGCCATGACAGCGAAGCCCGCTGCCCGGGCATCCTGGTGGGCACGGTCCACAGGGAATTGGATGTAGTGCTCCATGATGTCATATAGGGCGTCCATCACTGCACGGATGCATCGGTGTACAAATGCCTGGGAGATGCCAGACAGGTCCCCACTCGGCGCCTGGAACGACCCCGTGGCATAAAGGTTCAGGGCCACCGTCACCTTGACGGCCATTCAGGGTGATGTGTGACCACCAGATGACGATCATGCACGTCTGTGAGCCCGATACCCGGGCAGTGTGCATGACGCATTTATCCTGGCACAATCGTTCATCCCCGCCATGTTCGAGGACCCCCCCCCCCCCCCGGCTGCGGTGCTGGTTGCCGCCGATACAGGGGCCACAGACCGATGCGGAGACCCGCTACAATGAGGCCCATGCTGATTTGTTATGCTCTAGGTGTAGCATAAGCAGCTTCCTTGTGCTGCACTTGACAAAGGAAGGTTCAGACATGGGATAACTTCAACACGTTTATTAAACTATTTACACTTCTATTACTCGGGTTCAACACTACTGCTAATCCTACTATAGCTACCCAGACTGACTGACCAGTTGCTGCAATCCACGTGGTGGGAGTGATATTGGATCAACCCTGTACCTGGTGATCATGTCCTCCCCCAGTTCCACGCAGTGCCAGGTGTGCCATCAGGTAACAGATATGGGCAACGGTTTCCTGGCTCATCCGGAGTCTCCTCCTGCATGCCCTGTCCAGCAGGTCCTCGAAGGACATGCGGCACCGGTGGACATGAGGCCTCATCGGGCGCCTCCGGCGCCGTGGCACCACCACCTCCTCCTCTCCCCTCACCCCCGCCTCCTCCACATCGGTATCCTCATCCTGTGCCTTGCCCTTGTCATTGTCCTCCTCCTCCTGCAACCTGAGCGGGTGCCACCTGGCCCTCTGCAGCCCATCCCTCGGCTGCAACCGCTGCTGCTGCCGACTCTCTGCGCCAACGCTGCCACAGGACTGCATGCAGGGCAGCTGCCTTCGCCACGGCGGCCAACATCGCTGGCTGGTGGCCAAACATTATGATCTTCAGGGGGTGGGGGGTTAGACAACAGGTTTAGCAATAGCGCAAGGCCCCCTCCACAACCAGATGCCATGGGCTACATGGCCGCCCAGGTTGTCTGCATGCACCCCCACCCCTGCCCGCACCGTCTGTGCCCCGACCCCTGTTGTCCGTCCCTCCTGCAACCGCCACCTTTGGACAGCACTGCCCTCACTGGGGGCTGCCATTGGTGTGGCCCTGGACCTACCCGCCGGTGGGTGCCGTGGGGGCTCCGGCATCCATGCGCATGGCCGGGGTCTTGCGCTTAGCCAGCGCCCGGGGTCGGCACCCATCAGCCTGGCCGCCGTAATGGCGGCCGTGGCTTTGGTACCGCCCTGCCATGGCGGGCCATTCCCGGCCGGCGAGGCAGGCCACCCCAGGCCCCCCCCCCGAACCTGGAGGGCCTCCCCCCCTCGCCCCCCAGCTGTGCCCGTCACGCTAGCCGACAGTCCCCCCCCCCACTGGCACGACTGGCTGACGATTTTTAAAAGCAGTCTAGAACGGTGCCAGATGTGTTTAAGACAGTCAACAATGGTTTCATGATCATTATTGGACTTTTAATTCCAGATTTTGTATTGAATTCAAATTTCACCATCTGCTATGGTGGGATTCAAACCTGGTCCCCAGAGCATCACCTTTGGTCTCTGGATTACTGATCCAATGACAATATCACTGTACCACTCTGCCTTGCCTATCTGCTCTGTGACCCATAGCCAAGAATTCTTTTGTACTTTCTTTGGGATTTCTGCCCGATTTCTCCCGTGGGAATTAAAATGCATTGCAAGTAGATTGCAGTTCTGGGAATTTCTTTACAATTAGTTCCTTTTTGACCCCTGGAATACTAAGACGTATTAGATCCCACTTCAAATAATTTTTACTAATACATTTCAAATTCAAGTCTGAATGATTAATTTGATCTTGTGACACATGTTAGGCAATCTCCATTGACAAGTGATCATTAAATTATGTTTCAAACGTATTGTTCATAATTTAACTCCCCACAGCACTGTTAATTCAAAGGTGTGAAAGTTGATCATTTCAGACCTGCTGAATTCTGTAATACTAAATGGAAGACTGAGGTGTGGACTTTTTATGAATTGAAGGAACCGCACAAGAGATGCAGTCAGCGGAAAAATTCATGAGAAAATAATTCCAGATGTTCCACCATCCAGAGGCGATCATCACTTATCACTTACGAGCACATAAATTGAATCTCACCAAAAGGTGAAAATATAGTTGATGTGTTAAGTAAGTTGGTTCAACGTTGTCTGCAACTGGATGCAGTGAAACTAGAAACAGGCTTCTGACACAGGAGACGGTCCAACACTGTTTTATTGAACTTCCTGATTGCTGTACATAGTGTGCTGTGAGTTGACACTCTCAATCTAACTGATAACCTCCTACTGGCTTGACCAGACTAACTCTCTACCTCATGGTGTTAGTGCTCACTGGCTTGTGCACTCTTACTATCTCAGTAGCTGTGTCCTGTAGAGAGAGGGAGAGTTTTAATGCCCTGTGTGCTTTATAGTGGTGGTGTCCTGTCTGGTGATTGGTTGTTATGTGCCGTGTGTGTTCATTGGTTATCCTGTGTGTCAATCACTGCCTGTCTGCATCTCATTATACACATGAGTGGATATTATGACAATAGTCATTATATATTTGGCAATGGCAATTAACATCTTGTGGTTGATTTTAATTTGTGGCACATCTGGGGAGGGTAGGGCTACTAATAATGGGAAACAAGGAAATGGTCGAGACTTTGAACAAGATGAGAGGCGGGATTCTCCGATAATGGGGCTAAGTGTTGACGCCGTCATAAACGCCGGAGCATTTTACGACGTCGTCATCTGGCCCCTGGGAGCAGTGATCCTGCGCTGCACAGGGGGCCAGCATGGCACTGTAGCACCTCACGCAGCTCCAGCTGCTGATATGGGTGCCAGCACGGCCGGCGCGGGTCCGCGCATGCCGCTCCGGGCAATATGGCGGAGCCCAAAGGGGCAGAGGAACATAGGCCCCCCCGCAATTAGCAGCCCGCCGATCGGTTGGTCCTGATTGTGGGCCTGGCTACCTTGGAGCCGCCCCCCCCCCACCGGAGTCAGATCCCCTCTCTCCCCACCGGGACGGCTGCCGCAGCCAGAAAGCCGAGGTCCCGCCGGATAAGACCACACGCGAACAACGCTGGCGGGACTCAGCCGAATCGCCGGGAGGAGGGCCGCGTTGAGTGGCCCCCAACTGGCGTCGTGCCGACTGCGGTGGCACCATTGTCGCCGATTCCCCGGTCACCGGAGAATCGGCGGTCCGGCGTTGGAGCGGCGTCGCAGGATTCGCGCCCCTCCCCGGCGATTCTCTGACCTGGAGCGGGATCGGAGTATCCCGCCCCTGGTGTTACGCAAAAGGTTTATAGGCAATATAAGGGGATGCATATCCCCTATGTGTGCTGAGTCCGTCCCAGAAGGGCCAGAGGATGGAGTGTGAGCAAAGCTTAAAGGTATGCTTAAGGGAGAGGGAACTAAAGGCGCATGGTGTCACAATGATTATCACTGCTGCCTCACAGCAGCAGGGACTGGGTTCCATTCCGACCTTGGGTGACTGTCAGTGTGGAGTTTGCATGTTCTCCTTGTGTCTGTGTGGCTTGCCTCCAGGTGCTCTAGTTTTCTCCCATAGTCCAAAGATGTGCAGGTTAGGTGGATTAGCCATGATTAATGCACAGCGTTAAGGGAATAGGGTGAAGAAGTGGGCCTTGGTAGAGTGCTCTTTCAAAGGATCGGTGCAGACTCGATGGGCCGAATGACCTCCTTCTGTCCTGTAGGGAGTCTATGGATCCTATCTATATTAGTTACTTATTTGAAGAGACAAGAGATTAACTATCAAAATTTGCTGATGATACCAAGCTCGATGGAAAGGAAAGATGTGGGGAGGGCACAGAGAGGCTGAAAAGAAACATGGGCAGTTTGTGTGAATGGGAAACAAGATTGCAGATGAAGTATGATGAAGGGGAGTATGAAGTTATTCGCTTTGATCACACTGAAAATTGAAAAGCAGAATATTCTTTAAAAGGTGAAAAACTTGTAAATGTTGATGTTCAAAGAAACTTGGGCACCCGGAATGCAGAAAGTTAGCATGCAGGTGTAGCAAGTAAATAGGAAGGCAAAAGGCATGTTAATCTTTATTGCAGGGAGATTGGCGTACAGGCAGTCCTCAACTTAAAACATTTAAAAATTGACACCCTGATTTGTATTTGTGATGTTGGTCTTAACTTTACAATGTCACGCCAGCCCATCTTTAATATTTCTTATAAGTATGATTTGTAAATTTGATATGTTTTGAACAAACCTGGGGGTGTTGTGAAACCTCCCGCCAAAATACTGGGCCACCTGCACCCTTCCCTCACAAGGTCGTAACTCCGGCCTGCAAAATCGCTACAGAGAACGATCACTGTGGCCTGCTGGCAACACGCTGCCTGGTCGATCTAGAGCCCAGAAACTGTAAAAAAAAATCTGAGAACCGGAAAATGAGGCTACAAATTGCTTCTAAAAATCCTGCCTTGCCGCGTCGGCTGATCTCCCATTGATTACAATGGGACCTTTGACGCCTGTGGCCTGAAGCCTTTTGCTCAGCCAGGTATGGAGAACAGTCTGTCTCTCTGGTTCGCAGGCTGAGGTCTGAGTGCATTGGGTGAACGTCAAAAACCTGCAGAAAGTGATGTCATAATTTGCTGGTAAAAATGCAGCTTTGCCCCACTGATGATACTAATCCCCCATTTTTAACATTGTTCCTATGGGGAAGTTGGTTGCAACTGATAATGTTTTGATTTACGGCACAGTTACGATGAACAAATTGTTTCATAAGTCGGAGGACTGCCTGTACAAGAATAAAGAAGTCTTGCCACCAATTGTACACGGTTTTGGTGAGACCACAAGTGTACAGTTTTTGTGTCAATACTTAAGAAAGGATATACTTGCATTGGAGGCAGTACAGCGATGGTTCATTCGTCCCTGTGATGGTCCTATGATGAGAGGTTGAGTAAATTGGGCTTGTATTCTCTGGAGTTTCGAAGAATGAGAGGCAATATCATTGAAACCTACAAAATCCTGAAGGGGTTTGATAGGATAGATGTTGAAAGATTGCTTCCATTGGCCAGCGAGTCTAAAACGCAGGCGCACAGTCTCAGGCCATTTAGGACTGAGATGAAGAGAAATTATTTCACTCAAAAGGCTTTGGAATTCTTTACCTCAAAGGGTTGTGGATGCTCCATCGTTGAACACATTTAAGGCTGGGATAGACAGACTGTTGGTCTGACAGGAAATTAAGGAATTTCGCGAGTGGGCAAGAAAATGGAGTTGAAGTCTAATATCAGCCATGATTGTATTGAACAGTGTAGCAGGCTTGAAGGCCCATGTGCTCTACTCCTGCTCCTATTTCTTGTGTTCTTGATAATAGGAGTCTTGACAGAGTAGTTGTTGAGAGGATGTATTCCCGCATGGGGGCATCTAGAACTAGGGGGCGCAGTTCAAAAATCATGGGTCGGATATCCGTTGGCCGACGCCGAAATCGGCAGACCTGATCGGGCGGATAATTGGTTTTGATGCCGAAAATATGGCGGGCGCCGGTTTAATGCCAAATCACAATTCTCCATCGCCTTGACAGTGGCTTCAATGCATTCCACTCCGCATGTATAGTAGACACCCTTGCCATATCATTAGCGGGCCCAACCCCGTATTCTCCGGGGCCCTAGCGATCCTCCGCCTCCACCGGGGCAAATTCGTGATGAGGGGTTCACTTGTGCTTTTAAAAATCGTGCAACAGGCGCCGTGGCTGCTGAGGCAGAGAGGGTATGGAAAGTGTCCAACATTGGCATTGTGTTTTGACAGTCATGCCGTTGGCCGGGGGGGCTTCTGCTAAGGCCAGGGGGAGTAATGGGGGGGTGGCCAGGAGGTGGATTGTGGAGTCGGGGTGGATAGGCACGGAACACCATTGCCGCGGCCTGCAAGGCAGCCATGCAGCTGTGCATGCTGCTGACTGCCCACTGCGAACTTATGGCCACAGGTCGTATGGGTATCCCCCCCCCCAGGCCAACCCCTAAGTGCCCTCTGGCCCCAGCCAACTCAGCAGTATGGGTGTGCTCCAGCGCAACCAGTGCCAACTTGTTGGCTGGGATGTGTGTGTGTGGGAGTGAAGTGTGTATATGCGGCTGCAGCTTGTCAGCCTCCCGAGTGTCAATCACGGACCCAGCAAATCCCGCACCGTTTCTCATTGAAATCAATTATGTTCCACGTGGCGCCGGTGCTAGTCCCTCAATGGTCACTGAATCAGTCCAGGTGCGGCGGCAATTATGCTGTCGTGGAAGTTCGTGAATCCTGCCCCAACGTCAACACTTAGTCTCAGGAACAGAGAATTCCGCTGAAGGGCTCTCCCATTTAAGGCTGAGATGAGGAGAATTTCTTCTCTGACGGTATTGGTTAGTCTTTGGAATTCTCTTTCACAGGGAGCAATGTAGGCTGGATCATTGACAGTATTGAAAAATAAATTTGGTCGAATGTTTACCTACAAGGAAGTCCAGGGTTATGGGAAGGCAGGAAAGTGGAATTAAGGCAACAATCAGCTCAGCCATGATCTTATTGAGTGGCATGATCAATTGGCCAAATGACCTACCCTGCCCCTATTTCTTATGATCTGATGGTCTTACGGGACATTTTAAATACAGCTCTGGCCCAGTTGGTAACCGAGTTGCCTCTGAGTCAGAAGGCCGTGGATTCAAGTCCCACTCCAGAGACTTCAGCATAAAGACTTGGCTGTCACTGCAGTGCAATGCTGCAATGTTGGATTTGCTGTCTTTTGATAAACCAGGCCTGGTCTGCTCCCGCATATGGACATAACAGATCCCAGAACACTACTGCAAAGAACACTAGGGAGTTATCCCCAGTGTCTAGGCCACGAACAGGAACACATTGGGAACATGTTGCAGCCCCCACCATCTTAACTCACATTATTCCTAAATGAAAGGGCTCTTAAATTCTGCCTTCATCTTTAAGTTTCCTACAATGCTGCACACAATTTTTTTCTACTTTTGTTGATTTGACAATCAAGCAAACCTGACTGATAAAAGGCTGCTCCCTATCCCATTTGTTCAGAAGATCATCACATTTTTGGGGTTTGTTACTGGCCTCCATTCTTTATCCTGATTTCCTGACAACTATCAAGACAGGAATTGTTTATGAGCAGCACATATTAGTACTGTGAACACATATTGCTTTGTATTCCTCAAAAGTCACTTTTACTATTAAACTTGAATATATTCTAAGATTAGGGATTTACTAGTTCTTATTGAGATGTTGAGGAGCAAAATGTAATTTTACTGAAACTGCTCACCATTGCAATTTCTACATCTCAACTCAATGTTAATTCTGTTCACTGAGCATGTATCAATATCAGGTTATGTTGCTATAAGTATTTAGATGCGGTGTAGATGATTATACAAGAGTATAACTTACTTTCAGAAACTGATTTCATCAGAAAAAAATCTATTGTTTCAATTTTATAGTTTCCATGGAGACCCAAGAAGAGTTATAAGAGCTCTCTGGATACAGTACAGCATGAAAGATAAATTAGCCTTATGCACGGAATTCTTCTTTTCTTACAGCAAGTTGGCAAAATTCCATTTAAATAATAATTTACAAAAGACTCTTTAAGGGAGTATCTGCATTTGATTAAAGTGCAGTTGGAAGTGAAAAGAAATTGAAATCCCAGTGCAACATAGCTTTAAAATGTATTCTCCAGCAGCAACACTTATTTAAATTACTATTAAACATTGAAGCATTCTATACACAAACATTAGTCTCTAATCAATGTTTGCAAAAGAACATTTAAAATGGCTTTCTGCCTGTTTTCCATCATTGAAACAGTCTTAGACTATATCTAATAAAAATGGTCACAGAAACTATGAGACGAGGATGCTGTTTCAAAAAAACAAATCCAATTTTCTCCCTTATTTCCTGCTAGTAGTGACTTATATTTGTGTCTAGTTCCATAAGTGTAAGCAATGCTGCAGTGCCTCACCCAAGTGGACAGACTTCATGGTTTGCACTTCAGTGGTTAGTGTCATAATATCCACTCATGTATATAATGAGATGCAGACAGGCAGTGATTGACACACAGGATAACCAATGAACACACACGGCACATAACAACCAATCACCGGACAGGACACCATCATTATAAAGCACACAGGGCATTCAGACTCTCCCTCTCTCTACAGGACACAGCTACTGAGATAGTAAGGGTGCACAAGCCAGTGAGCACTATCACCATGAGGTAGAGAGTTAGTCTGGTCAAGCCAGTAGGAGGTTATCAGTTAGATTGAGAGTGTCAACTCACAGCAGACTATGTACAGCAATCAGGAAGTTCAATAAAACAGTGTTGGACCATCTCCTGTGTCAGAAGCCTGTTTCTGGTTTCACTGCATCCAGTTGCAGTCAACGTTGAACCAACTTACTTAACACATCAGTTAGCACTACTGCCTCACTGCACCAGGGACCCGGATTCAATTCCAGCCTTTGGTGACTGTCTGTGTGGAGTTTGCATGTTTTGCTCCGAGTGCTTCACTTTCCTCCCACAGTCCAAAGATGTGCAGGTTAGGTGGATTGGCCATATCTTTTTATTAAAACAGTAAAAAATATGTGCAAGGCCAAACGGTACAAACACTCATTTTGTGTTGGAGAAATGCAGTACCCTCCCCTCAGTACCAATGTATGGGGGGTGGGGGGATACTCTGATTATTAAAACAGTTCACACACGTTTCTACAAAAAACAAATGGTACAAGCACTAAACTTTGTGCTGGAGAGACCAGATACCCTCACCTCTGTACCAACAGAAGGGAAAGGAAGGGGAGGGAGTCGGGAGTGTTGGTGAAGGTTGGGGGGGGGGGAGGGGCAAATAGGGCACTGCCTGAACTATCTACAGAGGCAGAAAAACAAAAGAACCTTCAATTATGATGTGCCAGATCCTGGGAGTTCCCATTGGCCACACTAAATTGCCCTTTAATGTCCAAAGATAGGCAGATTAGGTGGGTTGGCAATAATCAATGAGCAGGGTTATGGGGATAGGGAATTTTCCCCCTGATTCCTATTGACTCTAGTTTGCAGGTCTCCTTGTTCTATAGTCGATCAAATGCTGACTTGATGACAAGGGCAGTTACTGTCACCTCACCTCTGGAGTTCAGCTCTTTTGTCCACTTTTGAACTAAGGTTGTAAGAGGTCAGGAGCTGAGTGATCCTGGCAGAATCCAAACTGCGAGTCAGTGAGCAGGTTATTGCTGAGTAAATGCTGCTTGATAGCACTGTTGATGACCTCTTCCATCATTTTACTGATGATTAAGATTTCACTGATGGGGTGGTAATTGGCTGCATTGGATTTGTTGATTTTTGTGTACAGGACACACCTGGGCAATTTTCCACATTGCCGGCTAGACACCAAAGTTGCAGCTTGGCTAGGGGTGTGGTAAGATCTGCAGCATCGGTCCTCAGGACTATTGCCGGAATAGTGTCACGGCCCATAGCCTTTGCAGTATCCAGTGCCTTCAGCCGTCTCTTGATATCATGGGGGGTGAATCAAATTGGCTGCAGACTGACATCTATGATGCTGGGGACCTCAGGAGGAGACAAAGGCGGATCATCCACTCGGCACTTCTGACTGAAGATTGTTGTGAATGCTTCCGCCTTCTCCTTTGTGGAGCCTCCTCCTCCAGTGAGTTGTTTAACTGTCCACCACCATTCATGACGAGATGTGGCAGGGCTACAGAGCTTAGATCTGATCCATTGGTTGTGGGATCACTTAGTTCTGTCAATTACTTGCTGCTCATGTTGTCTGGCGTACAAGTTGTTCTATGTTGTAGGTTCATCAGGTTGACAACTCATTTTTTGGTATACTTGGTGCTGCTCCTGACATGCTCTCCTGCACTCTTAATTGAACCAGGGTTGATCCCTGGATTGGTGGTAATGGTAGAGTGGGGGATATGTTGAGCCATGAGGTTACAGATTGTGGCTGAGTACAATTCTGCTGCTATTGATGGCCCACAGGACGTCATGGATGCCCAGTCTTGAGTTTCTAGATCTGTGATGAATTTATCCCATTTAGCATGGTGGTAGTGCCTTACAACATGATGGAGGGTATCCTCAATGTGAAGATGGGACTTTGTGTAGTGGTCACTCCTATTGATACTGTCATGGACAGATGCATCTGCGACAGGCAGGTTGGTGAGGTTGAAGTCTAGTATGTTTTTCCCTCTTGTTGGTCCCCTCATCATCTGTCGCAGACCCAGTTTAGCAGTATATACTTTAGGACTTGGTCAGTAGTGATGCTACCGAGCTACTAAGAGTCATTGAATTTCCCTACCCAGAGTATATTCTGTACCCTTACCACCCTCAGTGCTTCCTCCAAGTGTTCAACATGGAGAAGTGCTGATTCATCAGCTGAGGGTGGACAGTACATGGTAATTAACAGGAGGTTTCATTGCCCATGTTTGCCCTGAAGCCATGAGACTTCATGGAGTCCAGAGTCAATGTTGAGAACTCCCAGGGCAACTCCCTTACACTTGTATACCATTGTGTCAGTGGGACATGACACACTCAGGGATGGTAATAGTGGTTCCTGGGACATTATCTGTAAGGTATGATTCCGTGAGTATGACACCATCCGCAGCATCTCATACCACAATCCCTCCTCCAACTCCATCCCCAACTCTTCCTCCCACTTGGCTTTGACGTCCTCCAGAGACGCCCTGTCCTCCTCCAATATCCTCCCATAAATTGCTGAGACAACCTCCCCTCCTCCAGCCCCCAACCCCTTCCCCACTTCCACCGACAACACCCCCTCCAACAGCAAGGAGGGTGGTGTCACCAGGAATGTCAGGCAGGCTTTTCTTTTCTTACAAAACCCTGCACCTGCATCCACCTGAACCCCTCCTGCCCAGCCCCACCCCCGCTCCCGGGGGAACACACACTTCATCTCCAGCTCCTCCAATGTCACAAATTGACCTTCTAAAAACAGATCCTTCACTTTCGCCAGCCCTTGTTCCTCCCAACCCTGCAACCTCGCATCCATCCTCCCAAGCTCAAATCCTAGGTTCCCTCGGATCAGCATCATCTTTAACCCGCCCCCAAAGTGTCCCTCGAAACTGCCTCTACATTTTCATCGCAGCCATCAGAACTGGGCATCACGTATATGTCCCTGGGGTAAACGGGACTGGTGCCGGTCAGCATCCGAACCCCGACCCCTTACAGAAACCAGCCTCCAACTTCACCCACGATGCCTCTGGCTCCCTACTCCAACCCCGCACCTTCTCGGCATTCACGGCCCAATAATAATATAGCAAGTCCAGAAGGGCCAAACCTCCCGACTGTCGCCCTCTCGGGAGCACCATCGTTCGAATCCTTGCCACTTTACCTGCCCATATAAATGACAAAATCAACCTTTCCAACCCCAGAAAAAATAACTCCGGTAAAATGACTGGCAGGCAGTGGACCAAGAATAAGAACCGTGGCAAAATGTTCATTTTCACTACCCGGGCAGCCAACAATAGGGGGAGACTATCCCACCTCAGCAAATCCTCCTTAGTCCTGCTCACTAAACTTGTAAAGTTCAACTTGCGGAGTCAATCCCAGTCCTGTGCCACCTGCACTCCCAAATACCTAAAGTGGGCTGGGAAATGGCAACCCCCCGACCCCCCCCCCCCCCCCCCCCCCTGGCCTCCGGCCCCGGAGCAGACACTACAAAACACTCACTTCTCCCCAAATTTAGCTTTTACCCTGAAAAAGTCCCAAATCTCTTAAGAAACCCCATTATATCCTCCACCAAAGCACCCATATTGAAAATATACAGCAGAAAGTCATCCACGTACAGGGACACTCTTGTTCCACACCCTCCCCCTGCCCTCCTTATCCCCTTCCATTTTTCTGAGCACCTTAGCGCAATAGCCATGGGCTCTCTTGCCAGCACAAATTGAAGGGGTACATAGGGCACCCCTGCCTCGTTCCCCTATGCAAAGGAAAGTACCCTGAGTTCATTTTGTTTGTACGCACACTCACTCTTGGGTCCTTGTACAATAACTTCACCCACGCCACAAACCTAGGCCCAATCCTAAACCTCTCCAATACCGCAAACAGATAGCTCCGCTCCACATGGTCAAAAGCCTTTTCTGCATCCAAAGACACCACCTCTTTTCCTTCCACCGGAGAAAGCCCTACATTCAACAGGCGCCACACTTTGGACGACAACTGTCTTTGCATCACAAACATTGTCTGCTCCTCCCCAATCACCTTGGGGAGGCATCCCTCCAACCTAACTGCCAACATCTTTGCCAAATTCTTGGCACCCACTTTTAGAAATGAAATTGGCCTATACAACCCACATTCTACTGGGTCCTTATCCTTTTTTAGCAGCAAAGTGATGGATGCCTGTCCCATCATCTCCAGCAGTACCCACTTCGCCACTGCGTCCTCAAACACCTCCATCAACAGCGGCGCCAACTTATCCGAGAACTTCTTCTAAAACCCCACCGGGAAGCCATCCAGCCCTGGTGCCTTTTTCATTATCATAGAATTTACAGTGCAGAAGGAGGCCATTCAGCCCATCGAGTCTGCACCGGCTCTTGGAAAGAGCACCCCACCCAAGGTCAACACCGCCACCCTATCCCCATAACCCAGTAACCCCACCCAACACTAAGGGCAATTTTGGACACTAAGGGCAATTTATCATGGCCAATCCACCTAACCCGCACATCTTTGGACTGTGGGAGGAAACCGGAGCACCCGGAGGAAACCCACGCACACATGGGGAGGAGGATGTGCAGACTCCGCACAGACAGTTACCCAAGCCAGAATCGCACCTGGGACCCTGGAACTGTGAAGCAATTGTGCTATCCCTGTCTGCATCTTCCCTATCGCCACCTGCACTTCCTTCACCCCCACTAGCTTCTCCAGCCCTGCCCTCTCCTCCTCTCCCAGCTGGGTTTTTTACGACAATCGACACCTGGTTATCATGAGACTTATAATTCCAGATATTTATCCATTGAAAGATTTGAACCCGAGTCCCCAGTGCATTACCCTGGGTCCCTGGATCACTAGTCCAGTGATAAGTCCAGTGTTGGGTGGGGTTACTGGGTTATGGGGATAGGGTGGAGGTGTTGACCTTGGGTAGGGTGCTCTTTCTAAGAGCCGGTGCAGACTCGATGGGCCGAATGGCCTCCTTCTGCACTGTAAATTCTATGATAATCTATGACAATACCACTATGTCACTGCGTCCCCGTTAGTGTGACCGGTAATAAATGTTTGGTAAAGCCATTGCCTAGAAATATTAGCGGACAACACATTAAAGCTTTTGGGAAAATTGTGGGTTGCATTCCATGTTTCCAACTACACAATCATTTAGTGCATTATTTAAATAGAAAATAAATAAATAGGATGCAAAGTTGGCAACAGTTATTGGAAGGCGTACTGGATAAAAATATTGTTAAGGTTTTCAATGGTGAACTAGGATTGGATTATTACCTGCTTAGGTTTTCTCATACCATTATAGTTGAATAAAAATTACATGACGGAGCGAATCAGTGCAATGCTGCATTGAATGGTAAAAATAGCTTTTTGCTTTAATAGATCACAGAGATCCTGAATAAAATTCATCAATCTTCCTGAACAAAAACTTTGACTATTTACAGCACCCTTGGCATGGTTTACTGACTTTAAAACTCCTCTTTTGGTTGAAGTGTTGGTGAGGTGCACTTCTTATTGTTTCAATACAAGAAACAAATATATACTAACCATCTAAAGTTAAACTAAGAGCATCCAATGTATATTAATCAAGGTGATTCATTGATTATTATGGTATCCATGGGTGGTAATCTGCCAATGGAGCATTCAACCTGAGTGCAGGAAATAGAACAACTCTTACATGCAGAATGTTTGAGCCATTTATACTCATGAAATTCAACAAAACACAAAGATTAGAGAAAGCATTCAAGTCAACACAGGTGTGACTGCACACAATCCAGCTAGTTTGCTTACAATGACTTGAACTGTGATTCCATGCTTGCACTTCCAGGGTACCCAGGTGGCATTGCCAGGGTGCCAGGATGTCAGTGACAAGGTGCCTGACTGCCAGAGGGAGTACCATCTTGCCTTGTCCATGAATACCTGGGAGTCTCGAATGCACTGCGAGACTTTCCAAGATGTTGTTCTGCCTGGTCCATGTTTGTGTAGACCAGTTCTAAATAGCGCCCTGGTGAGAACTTGCAGGCATGGCCATATACCCCTGGAGCGCTGGGTGAATCTGGCACATCACCGCATTTAAATGAGCCAAAAGTCTCATTTAAATATGCTGATCTGGATCTCGTCCAGTTCCTTAAATCTGTCGGCCTTCTCAGGAAGACCACAGCCAGGTGCTGATTAGTACTGGTCCAAACCAACATGGACAAGGTGGAAAGGCAACTAGGGGGGTCTCCCAGGTTAGTGCATGGGTGATCAGGGACAGGGCAGGGTGGCACTCTGGTTCTCCCTCTGACACATGGGCCCTTGGCACTGCCAGGCTGGAATCTTGGCACTGCCACCCACTGCTAAGGTGCCTGGGTGGCATTGCCAGGCTGGCAGGCACACTGCCAGGGTGGCACTGCCGAGGGTCAGGGCCTGAGGGGGCCAGGGATGAGGGGAGGGGGCATGAAGGATAGTGGGGGTGAAGAGCAGGTATGAAGTTGCCTCCAGAAGGCTGGGGAGGGTGAAGGGTCAGGGTCCTGGAAGGGGAGGGCCTGAAACGGTGTGAGGGAAGGCATGAAAAGTGGGGGCCCTCAGTAACTCCATAGTGTGGTGTCTGCACTTGGGGGGGGGGGGGGGGGCTAGTGCTCATGTGTGTGTGGGGGGGGGCGGGTGACATTGCCCATGGGTGGGGGTGTGGGGGACCCTCAAGCTCACTTAGAGATGAGGGCACTCTTTCGAAATGGTGGTCCAATCCATGAGCCGGTCTGGCCAACGGATCCAGCTCCCCAATGATGGAAAAAATTCATAGTGTGGGCTAGCCCACAGAGAAACTCCCCAAGGCCCGAAAAAGTGACTGGGGCGGCTCATCCAGGCATGTTGCATCCGAAAAGCTGCGTGGTCCAGTGTAATGTGACCAGTAAATGCCGGGAGATCCCACTTCCAGGATCTACTCAGCTCACCATGCCTCATGAGATGTAACGCGATCTCACGAAATGTCGCGATGTGACTCCCACCCATTGTGGGCGGGATAACGTTCTGGCAAATATGCATATTAGAGTGAGGTAGCTAGTCTCATTTTTAGATGCTTTCCCGAGATCTACGTTCTTGAGATCTAACCAAGCCGTGGGATCTAACTCACTCACCTTGGAGACCTCGGGCGAGCACCGTGCAGTGCTGATCTCCACAAATGGGTATCAGATGGCAAAGCACTCATGGGTATTTCCCAGGACATTGGAAATCCCTAGGTGCATTCTCTCTCGACAGGGTGGCGTCCTGCCCGTGCTGGTGCCACCTGAGCACCCTGGTAGAGCCAGCTTGGCACTCCGGCAGTGCCATCTGGGTGTAGGCCTGGTACTGCCAAAGTGCCCAGGTGACACTGCCAGCTGGCAGGGTTACTGCTAAGATGCCAAGCTGGCATTTTTTGCACAGTGGCAATCAGGCCAAGGGTGCTCTGCGTGGGTGCGGGGGGAGGGGGCGAGAGGGGGGAGGGGATTTGGCGCTTGAGGGGGGTTGAGTTCCGGTGAGCGGAGCTCCTCAGTGCAGAAAACAGGGTTAAGTGCAGCCTCATTGGGGAGTTCCCGGATAAGCGTTGGATAGGGGGGTGTTTGTCAGTGCTCCGAGCGCTAAGAAACACCCGGCTAATCTCATATGTTATGGACGCTGACCCCATTTGGGTAGATCGTGCCCTATGTGTGGTTAGAAAGCGGTGGGGAACTCGCTGACAGAACCGGGGAGTAACTCCCAGCCAAACCTGCCTGAAATGACACTTAGAAACTTCTCCGATAGATTGCGCCCTTTCTCAATATGGAAGGAGGAATATAATAGTGCCCTCTTGTGGTTATTCGTCTATGCATATGTGTATAAAAGTCAAACTGGATTAAACTAATTTCACAAATGTGCCTGATTCTGCGCTGTACACAAATGCTTTAGTTCTGGGAAGACATTACAAACGCTGAGTGGCATTTCATTTGGGCTACTTGTCCAATACACGGTTTTTCCACAAGGCTGTGCTGACACTAATGAATAATTATTCAATGAGCCATGGAAACCATGGAAAATTGCAGTCAGCTCACTGCATGACGGATCGGCGTCAGGCCAGCAACGAGGCACAAGAACATAAAACTAGCTTGGGAGTGGAAAATCAACCCTATAATTGTCTGTTCATAAACAAAGTATTTTCAGTCTGCAAATAACTGTAATCTGTAATACGGATGTTCACTTTACGGATGTCATCAAGCTGAATTTAGGCAATTATTTCCAAAAATTATTCCCATGACTATGATTTAGTGGCCATTACTGAAACATGGTTAAAGGGTGGTCACGGCTGGGAGTGAAATATTCAAGGGTATCAAACTATTCGGAAGGACAGAGTGGATGTAAGGGAGGTAGTGTAGCTCTGTTATTTAAGGATGGCATCCAAGCAGTAGTGAGGGATGACATCAGTGCTATGGAGGATAAGGTTTGGGTGCAAATCAGGAATAGTAAGGCGCAAAAGTCACTGATAGGAGTAATCTATAGGCCACCAAACAGTAACATTACGGTGGGGCGGGCAATAAACAAAGAAATAACTGATGCATGTAATAAATGGTACAGCAGTTACCATGGGAGATTTTAATCTACATGTTGATTGGTTTAACCAGGTCGGTCAAGGCAGCCTTGAGGAGGAGTTTATAGTATGTATCCACGATAGTTTCCTCGAACAGTATGTAATGGAACCTACGAGGGAACAAGCGGTCCGAGAACTGGTCCTGTGTAATGAGACAGGATTGATTAATGATCTCATAGTTAGGGATCCTCTCGGAAGGAGCAATCACAATATGGTGGAATTTAAAATACAGATGGAGGGTGAGAAGGTAAAATGAAACACTAATGTTTTGTGCTTAAACAAAGGAGATTGCAATGGGATGAGAGAATAGCTGGCTAAGGTAGACTGGGAGCAAAGACTTTATGGTGAAACAGTGGAGAACCTTCCAAGTGATTTTTCACAGTGCTCAGTAAAAGTTTATACCAACAAAAAGGAAGGACGGTAGAAAGAGGGAAAATCGACCGTGGATATCTAAGGAAATAAGGAAGAATATCAAATTGAAGGAAAAAGCATACAAAGTGGCAAAGATTAGTGGGAGACTAGAGGGTTGGGAAATCTTTATGGGGCAACAGAAAGCTACTAAAAAAGCTATAAAGAAGAGTAAGATATGAAATGAAATGAAAATCGCTTATTGTCACAAGTAGGCTTCAAATGACGTTACCGTGAAAAGACCCTAGTCGCCACCTTCCGGCGCCTGTTCAGGGAGGCTGGTATGGGAATTGAACCGTGCTGCTGGCCTGCCTTGGTCTGCTTTCAAAGCCAGCGATTTGGCCCTGTGCTAAACCAGCCCCTAGATAGATTATGAGTAAACTTGCTCAGAATATAAAAACAGACAGTAAAAGTTTCTACAAATATATAAAACAAAAAAGAGTGGCTAAGGTAAATATTGGTCCTTTAGAGGATGAGAAGGGAGATTTAATAATGGGAGATGAGGAAACGGCAGAGGAACTGAACAGGTTTTTTTTGTGGGTACAGTGGAAGACACAAATAACATGCCAGTGACTGATAGAAATGAGGCTATGACAGGTGAGGACCTTGAGACGATTGTTATTACTAAGGAGGTAGTGATGGGCAAGCTAATGGGGTTAAAGGTAGACAAGTCTCCTGGCCCTGATGGAATGCATCCCAGAGTACTAAAAGAGATGGTTAGGGAAATTGCAAATGCACTAGTGATAATTTACCAAAATTCACTAGACTCTGGGGTGGTCCCGGTGGATTGGAAATTAGCAAATGTGACACTGCTGTTTTAAAAAAGGAGGTAGGCAGAAAGCGGGTAGTTAGCTTATCTTCGGTAGTAGGGAAGATGCTGGAATCTATCATCAAGGAAGAAATACGAGGCATCTGGATGGAAATTGTCCCATTGGACAGACGCAGCATGGGTTCATAAAAGCAGGTCATGCCTAACTAATTTAGTGGAATATTTTGAGGACATTACCAGTGCGGTAGACAATGGGGATCCAATGGATATGATATATCTGGATTTCCAGAAAGCTTTTGACAAGGTGCCACACAAAAGGTTGCTGCATAAGATAAAGATGCATGGCATTAAGGGGAAAGTAGTAGCATGGATAGAGGATTAGTTAATTAATAGAAAGCAAAGAGTGGGGATTAATGGGTGTTTCTCTGGTTGGCAATCAGTAGCTAGTGGTGTCCCTCAGGGATCAGTGTTGGGCCCACAACTGTTCACAATTTACATAGATGATCTGGAGTTGGGGAACAAGTGCAATGTGTCCAAGTTTGCAGACGACACTAAGTAGAGTGGTAAAGCAAAAAATGCAGAGGATACCAGAAGTCTGCAGAGGGATTTGGATAGTTGAAGTGAATGGGTTAGGGTCTGGCAGATGGAATACTATGTTGACAAATGTGAGGTTATCCATTTTGGTAGAAATAACAGCAAAAGGGATTATTATTTAAGAGATAAAATATTAAAACAGGCTGCTGTGTAGTGCATGAGTCGCAAAAAGTTGATTTACAGGTGCAACAGGTGATTAAGAAGGTGAATGGAGTTTTGTCCTTCATTGCTAAAGGGATAGAGTTTAAGACTAGGGAGGTTCTGCTGCAACTGTATAAGGTGTTAGTGAGGCCACACCTGGAGTATTGTGTTCAGTTTTGGTCTCCTTACCTGAGAAAGGACATACTGGCACTGGAGGGTGTGCAGAGGAGATTCACTAGGTTAATCCCAGAGTTGAGGGGGTTGGATTATGAGGAGAGTTTGAGTAGACTGAGACTGTACTCATTGGAATTTAGAAGGATGTGGGGCAATCTTATAGAAACATATAAAATTCTGAAGGGAATAGATAGGATAGATGCGGGCACGTTGTTTCCACTGGTGGGTGAAAGCAGAATTAGGGGTCATAGCTTCAAAATAAGGGGAAGTAGATTTAGGACTGAGTTTCAGAGGAACTTCTTCACCGAAAGGGTTGTGAATCTACTGAATTCCCTTCCCAGTGAAGCAGTTCGGGCTCCTTCATTAAATGTTTTCAGGATAAAGATAGATAGTTTCTTGAAGAATAAAGGAATAAAGGGTTATGGCGTTCGAGCGGGAAAGTGGAGCTGAGTCCACATAAGATCAGCCATGATCTCATTGAATGGTAGAGCAGGCTCAAAGGGCCAGATGGCCTACTCCTGCTCCTAATTCTTATAAGATTATTCCAATATAATTCATAGAAGGGTAAGCAAAAGAGGGTGCAATTTAACGTAAAATTTGGGGAAGTTTGGTGGGCTGTTTGTCGCCCGCTTTTTCGGTGAGATGCACATTGATATTTACCCACACTTAGGGCGCGATTTAATGGCCGTGTTACGCTTAAGCGAGAGCGCGACAAGGCCGTTAAATCGCAGGAGAGGCAAAAATTAAGAATTGCGCCGGCCACCGATCTGTTTGCGATCTAACCAGCCCGACCCTGTTGTGAAATCAGGATCCCGCTGTAGCGTGGTGAGAAACCAATAATCGCCACTTAAGCCCAATCTCCATACAATTAACGGGAGCCACCCCATCTCTAATGGCCTCCTGGGATCTATTGGTCTCCCCAGCAAGTGGTCACACGGGTGCAGATTAGTGCTTTTTAAAAATGCGAAGCTGGCAGAAATACAGGGTTGCAGAGCAGGAGGGTGGCCAAACGTGACGACGGCTGTCGGTGAGGGGGGGTGGAGATTGGTGTATTAGTGCTCGCGGGTCCACCATGTCAACCCCTGGACCGTGTGTTCCCATTCCGGAGGCAACCTCAGCACCAGCCCGCCTGCCCCACTGCCAACCCATAACTCCCACTGATCACGGAGGCCTCCAGCCAAGTGGCTGAAGGCTATTGCTAATAGAGAATTGTCAATCGTTGTTAAGTAGTAATAATAATATTCGTTATCAGTGTCACAAGTAGGCTTACATTAACAATGTGATGAAGTTACATCCCCGAGTCGCCACATTACGGCGCCTGTTCAGCTACACTGAGAGAGAATTCAGAACGTCCAATTCACCTAACAGCATGTCCTTCGAGACTTGTGGAAGGAAACCGGAGCACCCAGAGGAAACCTATCCAGACACGGGGAGAACGTGCAGACTCCACACAGACAGTGACCGAAGCTGGGAATCGAACATGGGTCCCTGGTGCTGTGAAGCAACAATGCTAATCACTGGGCACTTCATAGCTCCCAAGAGGATCCCCATGCAGAGGCATGCCTGTAGCATGTGGAAGTTATTGCCTAGCATCTCAATCAGACTGTGAGGCCTGGACAATTTGCCTGAACACTGCGGGAGGCAACACCACGGATGCAGCAGCCAACATCCGAGCACCCAGGGGCTGGGCCCCAGCACTTGGGTCATTTCGGCGACCAGAGGGTGGGCATGTGCACTGGGGAGGGCACCAGCGCTGGGTCCAGGTAAAATTACATGCAAGTGTGCTGGGGTACAGGGAGTGGGGACTGGTGAGCAGGGCCCCCCACTGCGGCAGGGGCTGCGTGGGTAGAACGTGTCGGATGGCAGGAGATGTGGGGGTTGGGGTGGGGGGGGGGGGGGGTGGTAAGCAATGGGAGAATGCGGCAAGGAGAGGGGAGCAATGGGGGAAATGGAAGATCCCGGGGTGGAAGACACTGTTGGTTTCCCAATTCCTCACAGATAGTACACGGAATGGTTGATATCTTGGACTTCATGGAGTCTGCCCTCGTGGTGTTGCTGGCAGGCCATGCGGCCAGATGCCGGAGACGACAGTGGCACAGACAGAGACTCAAGGCGGCTGCCCACGTGCAGCACCAACTCCACACACTGAGGACCCAGCCACCCATCAGGCCAAGGAGGGACCCAGAGGAGGCCCAAGGTGTACAGGCGTCGTTCAAACAGGTGAAGAACAGCGAGGTGCCACAGGAGGCTTCACCTCAACAAGGAAAAGGTGTGGGAACGGTGTGGCACCTGTGCCATAAGACCATAAGACATAGGAGCAGAATTCGGTCACTCGGCCCATCGAGTCTGCTCCGCCAATCAATCATGGCTGATACTTTCTCATCCCCATTCTCCTGCCTTCTCCCCATAATCCCTGAACCCTTTATTAATCATGAACCTATCTATCTCTGTCTTAAAGACACTCAGTGATTTGGCCTCCACAGCCTTCTGCGGCAAAGAGTTTCACAGATTCACCACCCTCTGGCTGAAGAAATTCCTCCTCATCTGTTTTAAAGGATCGTCCCTTTAGTCTGAGATGATGTCTTCTGGTTCTAGTTTTTCCTACAAGTGGAAACATCCTCTCCACGTCCACTCTATCCAGGCCTCGCAGTCCTTGCAGACTTGGCACCATGTGGAGCAAGGGGATACTCACTCCTGATGTCCATCAAGGTCACCGCAGCCCAGAACATCTGTGCCTTAGGATCATTCCAGGGCTCGAGGGGGGACTTGTGCGGCATCTCACACGCCACAGTCCACAAGTGCATCAGTGAGGTCATGGATGTCTTGTTTTCCTGGACAGCAAACTACATAAACTTTGACATGCACCAAGCCCAACAGGATGCCCGGGCAGCAGGATTTTCTGCCATCAATGGGATGCCCCAGGTCCAGGGTCTAATAGATTGCTGTTGCCTTGCTCTCAGAGGCCGTCTAGGAGTGCCTTACGTCAACAGGAAGGGGTTCCACTGCATGATTGTCCAGCTCATGTGCGACCACCACATGAAGATCATGCACGTGTGTGCACGCTTCCCATTGGTGTGCACAACAGCTACATCCTGAGGCAATCGGACACCCCAGCCTCTTCCAGGACCACCCCAGGGTGTCCGGTTTGCCCTTGGGGGAAAATCACCAGTACGGAGGCTGGTGACCGATGTGGAGACATGCAGCCATCGTCATTGAGTGGTGGATCGGACTCCTCGAGATGTGGTGCAGTGCAGTACACCCCCCAGAGGGTCGCCTGCGTTGTGGTGGTCTGCGATGTCCTCCACAACTGGGCACAGCAGCTGGGCATTGTGCTGGAGGTGGAGGAGGAGGAACATGTGGCCATCTCCAAGGAGCAGGATGAGGACAAGGAGGCGCCGGATCAGGAGGAGCTGGAGGATGAGCCCGGGAAGGACCCGCAGGACCAGCTGTCAGTGGCGAGGGTCCTGCCAGCCCGGAGGGCCAGGGAGGCCCTCATCCTCACCTGCTACACTGGCTTTGTCTGTCATTTCCCCCCTCCCCCAGCCCCCCCTCACCTCCCTGCCATTTCTCCCCCCGACCCTGAACTACCCTCACAGGGTCTGTGTAACTGCATTCCAGGTTGCTGGGACTGTGCAGGGACTGTCAGTGGGACACTGTCGAGGGCAGGGGGGTGATGATGACCCACAGAGAGCTGAGCGCTGGTGCTCCTCAATCTATGCCATAGTCTGATTCCTGCCTGTCTGCTGTATGCTTGCTCACACCTGTCACCTGCACATGGTGTGTCAGCGGGGGAGTGCTGGGGGGGGGGGGAACGGGGGAGTGCTGGGAGGGTGCAGAAGAGGCATCCAGGACCTCCATGTCCAGAGTGGTGGGGCATGGGACTGGTGCTCGGCATCATATTGATCTGGGTCAACTTCTTTTCATACTGTATGTGTTCCCAACTGCCCCAATCCCCCGATGGTGCTCCCCCACCCCCCCTAAAAATACCCTCACTCCTTTCCCCTACCCCCTAGTGCCCTCTCAGTGATCCTCAACCTGTTTAGTCTCCCATGCCCTACCGCTGCGCCTAGGTGTATCCCCAGTATACACATCAGAGATGGAGGCAGCCTGCTGCCTACCATGTCCGGCGGTCTTCGTTGCCCCCGGCAGGTATTTTCTGGGGGCTCTATGGCCGGAGGGCCCCGGTGCACTTGCCAGCTGCACATGCCCTCCTATGACACCCTGTTCTGGGTGCTGACTCACATATGCGACATTGTCGGGCGGATGGATCTTGAAGGGGGGGGGGGGGGCACTGAAGTTAGCATTATCCTTCGGGAGACTGGGTTTTGTTTTAGGTGAGTGTGTCTGTTCTGCTTTATGGTTATGTTAATGCCTTCTTGAGAGCTGTTGTTTACTTACTGGGGAATGTGATCCTGTAAATACTGTTGAGAGGGGTCCGAACAATAAGGTGATAGTCTGATCGGCGCCAGGGGCGGGGGTTATCGGGGTCAGCATGGATCGGCTGCCTCTCGGAAGCGTGATGGGGGGTGTGCTAGTGTTGAGTTGGTGTTTGATTTGGGAGATTCGGTTTCTGGTACTATGGTGGGGGGGGGGGGGGTGGGCTGCTTTGCTGACAAGGGAGAATTATTTTCAGGGAATAAATGCGAGGTCGGGGGCGACTGCTGCTTAAGGGAGTGCTCGGGGAAGTGGGGGGCACGGGATCGGGGCTGGCCTAAGAAGGGTGATGGCTAGTCGGCGGGGGGGAGCGGGGCGGGGGGGGGGGGGGGTGGCGGTAGCCCCGGGGGGTGGGGGGTAGCCCCCCCCGTCCAGGCTGATTACGTGGAACGTGAGAGGTCTGAATGGGCCGGTGAAGAGAGCACCCGTGTTCACGCATTTAAAGGGACTAAAGGCAGACGTGGCAATGCTGCAGGAGACACATCTGAAGGTCACAGACCAGATGAGATTAAGGAAGGGTTGGGTTAGTCAGGTGTTCCACTCAGGGCTGGACTTGGAGACCAGGGGGGTAGCAATTTTGATCAGTAAGCGAGTGGCATTTGAGGCTGGGAGAATTCTTTGAGTTCTTTGAGAAGGTGACCAAATAGGTGGATGAGGGTAAAACAGTTGATGTGGTGTATATGGATTTCAGTAAAGCGTTTGATAAGGTTCCCCACGATAGGCTACTGCAGAAAATACGGAGGCATGGGATTCAGGGTGATTTAGCAGTTTGGATCAGAAATTGGCTAGCTGGAAGAAGACAAAGTGTGGTGGTTGATGGGAAATGTTCAGACTGGAGTCAATATGCTAATCTGGATCTTGCCCAATAAGGGTGAGATCCAGATCACGGTGCCTTGTAAGATCCCGTTAGATCTCGCGAGATGTTCCTGCTGTGTCGCGCAAGATTTTAAGGGCCTCATCGCATCACAGAGTCAGGTGCAACAAGGCCCGGATTTTTACTGGCCACTAAATTTAACAAAACAGACCTGTGTACTGTGGGTAGAAAGAACCTGTGTTTATTGTTATTTGGAGAAATGTGTTCTTGGAAATGAGAGAAAAATATTTTTTAAAGTTTTTGTTTGTTGAAGCCTTGTTCTGACATATCTATCTCCAAAACTTGGGTTAATTGCCTCTGCTTTCCTAGCCATACTGCATACGTGCACTTCACAGAGGTCGCCATTCCACCGTATTCTCCTCAACTAGCTTCATCATCTGTTCTTTCAATCCTAACCTAGTTCTTCACTCTTAATGTCTTTGGTTTGTGGTGGGAGGACCGTGAATTTACTCTTTGGTCCAATGTAAGAGGGGGTGGAAAGTGGAGAGAGGGATTGGGGAATAGCTAAGTTTGCCCTGTCAACGAGGATTTACAGCTCAAATTGTATGAACAAGGGGAGATGGATGAGACTTCAATTACTCAAATGAATTATTGTTACTGTGAGGACAATAGGCTTTGTGTTGGGGTGACTCCAGAAATTATGGCTCAATGAGGCGTTGGAATATAGGTTTGCCCTCAGCTCCCGGGTTTACTGCTCATTGGAAGGATGGAAATGGTAGGGTGGATCTGCCGTTAATAACAATGGCATATTGCGCCAAAGTTTCCAGTCTCTGGTGGGTCAGAAAGTGAACTCACAATCATCTCCTCTCACCACTGAACAATGGCAAAAACTGGACCAGAAACACATCCCCATGCCAACCTCTCTTAGCCTGAAGAAAAAGCAGGTAAAGGGACAGAAGCTGATATTTACCCTTCATTATTAACAATACCACTGATGGACTCCCTGCTACATTTCTGTGGAAACCAGGTTCAGGAGTTCCAGGTAGAAATGCGCAGCAGCATCAAGGCCGGGGTATTTTTGAGAAAAACAACAATCTGATCATCATTGCCACTGCTCTGAAGATGCCATAATGTCACTAACATTCTTTTTTTTAAATAAATTTAGAGTACCCAATTATTATTTATTTCCAATTGAGGGTTAATTTAGCATGGCTAATCCACCTAAAGTGCACATCTTTGGGTTGTGAGGGTGAAACCCACGTGCCGCCCCTGTAATTTCGTTAACATAATAAAACATCCCAAGGCGCTTCACAGGAGTACTATAAAGCAAAATTTGACATTGAGTCCTGTAAGGAGTAACTTGAGCTGATGACTTGGCTTGATAAAAGAGGTAAGTTTTAAGAAGCTCCTTAAAGGCAGGAAGAGATGTGGAGAGGCATAGAGGTTTCGGAAGGGAATTCCAGAGCTTAGGGCTTTGGAGTATTGCTCTATGAAGTGCCTCAAGGGTGATTAGGTTAATTTCATTCTTAAATTGACTTCCATGCTCTAATTTTTCTCTGACTCCAGGAGATTGCATGAGTTGGAGTGAATATGTTAATGGTTTATAAGACTGCATTAGATCTAGATGACCCAAGTGTTTTTTTCCCCATCTCTGTTCGTGCTAAGCGTTGGAGTTCACAGATCCTCTCACAGAGAGCAAGTGCTGGAAATCATTGATATGGAGAACTTGTGCAAGGAATAAACTGGTCAAATACTCTATGTGGATTTGTTCCCAGAAGGACATACTAACATTAACATGTAGTGGAAAACAGCAGAACAGTGATAGTGACAGTGAGGATAGTTGGCTGCAAGGGCATAATTTAGGCCAAGGTCCTGTCAACAGTTGATGCAACGAAAAAGACCCAGCCATGGCTCACTCAACAAATTAAGGATATGATTAGATTAAAAGAAGGGACTTACAAGGTTGAAAAAAACAGTTGTAAGTCTGAGGATTGAGAGTGTTCTAGAAACCAGCAGTGGGTCACCAAAAATTTGATGTAGAGGGGAAAAAAATAGAATGAGTGCGAATTACCCAGGAATATAAAAAACATACTGTAAGAGCTTTTAGAAATATGTAAAAAAGAGAGTGGTTAAAATAAATGTTGACCCCTTAGGAGCAGATACAGAAGAAATTATCATGGAGATTGATATTAATTGAATAAATAATTTGGATCTGTTTTCACAGTAGAAGGCTCAAGTTTCATACCAGAAATGGACAGTAACCTATCAGCTAAAAAGAGTGAGGAAATTATTATTAGCTGAGAAAAAGCATTGGCAAAACTGGAGGGACTAAATTTCGGTCCCCGGCAACTGATGGCATACACCCTAGGTTTGCTGGTGATACCAAGTTAGTTGAAGAGATGGAAACAGATTAAGTGAATGGGCAACAAGGTGGCAGGTGGAGTATTATGTAGGGAAGTGTGAAGTTACTCATTTTGGTCATAAGAATAGAAATCCAGAATATTATTTGAAAGATGCGAAACTTGCTTGTGTTCATGTTTAAAGAGACTTGGGTGTGCTTATACAAGAAATACAGAAAGTTAGCATGTACGTGCAGTAAGCAATTAGGAAGGCAAAGGCATGTTGACCTTTATTGCAAGTGGATTGGAGTACTAGAATAGATAAGTCATGCTACAGTTGTACAGCATTTTGCTGAGTGCACATCTGGAATACTGTGTGCAGTTTTGGTCTCAATATTTAAGAAAGAAAATACTTGCATTTGAGGAAGTGCATGGAAGGTCCATGAGATTGGTCCTTGGGACAAGGAGGTTTTCCAATGATGAGAGACTAAGTAAACTGGGCTTATACTCTCTGGAGTTTAAAAGAATGAGAGGCAATTTCATTGAAAACTACAAAATTCTGAGGAGACTTAATCAGCTAGTTGCTGATATTGTTTTTGCAGGTTGGGGAGTCTAAAACATGGTGACATAATTTCAGAATAGGGGGCCAATCATTTCGGACAGAAATTAGGAGAAATTATTTCACTCAAGTGGCTGTGAACCCTTGGAATTCTCTACCCTAGAGGGTTGTGGACAATCCAGCATTGAATACATTTAAGGCTAAGATAGACAGAATTTACTCTCAGGGAATTAAGGTATATGGGGAGCAGGTGAGAAAATGGAGTTGAAGCCTAAGGTCAAATTTAAAAATATATATATATTTTTATTCGGTTTTTAACATTTTATACTTAATTCAAAACAACACAAACTAAAAGAATAACAGAAGAACGCCCCCCCCCCCAACTCTATCAACCAACCCACCTATGACTCGAAGAATAAGCCGCCCACCATTCCAACCACCCTCCCAAACCAAACCTCCCCCCGCCCCCCCCCCCCCCCATTAGCAGCTGATGGCAAGCAACTCTTTAAAGTACAGAGTAAGTAGACCCCATCTCTTGTGGAACCCCTCAATCGCTCCCTCAAGGTGAACGTCACCTTATCAAGATATAGCAACTCCATCAGGTCTCCCAGCCACACTGAGGCACAGGGTGGAGAAGCTGACCTCCACCCCAACAGGGCCCGCCTGCAAGCAATCAGAGATGCGAAGGCTAAAATATCCTCCACTGATTCATCTGCAGCTCGGCAGGTCCAACACCCCAAATATGGCACCCAGGGGACTGGACTCCTCCAAGTGCAAGATCACCGACATGGGTGCTGAAAACAAACCTCCAGAATTTCTCCAACTTTGGGCAGGACCAGAACATATGTACATGTTCTCACACCGCTCGCAAGTCTCTTCCACCCCCTCAATTAATCTCAGTTTCTCACACAAAGTCAAGGCATTCACCCTCCACAACACCTCACACACCTCCTCCAGCTCCTCCTCCCAACTCCTCCTTCCACATGGCTTTAACTCCCTCCAACGACACCGTATCCTCCTCAAGGATCCTCCCATAAATCGCCAAGATGACCCCCCCCCCCCCACACCCCACCCAACCCCATCACCGACAGCACCTCTCCAACAACGAGGAGGGAGGTGTCACTGGAAACATCGGGGAAACCTTCCTTACAAAATCCCGCACCTGCATAGACCTAAAGGCCTCTCCCCATGGAAACCCAAACTTCTCTGTCAACTCCTCCAAGCTCACAAACCGCTCTTCCAAGAATAAGTCTTTCATTTCCACCACCTTCCATTCCTCCCATCCATGAAATCTAGCATCCACTCTCGTCGGCTCAAACAAATGATTCTCTCGAATTTGTAACAGTCTCAAACCCACCCCTAATGTAAATTGCCGCAATTGCCCACCTTTAACTGTATTAACCCCAGACTCGCACACGAGATTGAGGCATTCACCCTCTACAACACCTCACACCACAACCCCTCCTCCTGCGCAGTGGCCCCCAGTTCTAGATTCTCCGATAACAAGAAACATCCTTTCCACACCCATTCTGCAAAGTCCTCTCAGAAACTTAAAGGTTTCAATTAAGTTACCTCTTACGTTTCTAAACTCCAGCAGATGCAATCCTCGCCTAGCCAGCCTTTCTTCATAAGACAGCCCACCCATTCCAGGTATTATTCTAAGAATCCTACACTGAACTTCTTTCAATGCATTTAGATCTCTCCTTAAAAATAGAGACCAATCCTGTACACAATGTTCCAGATGTGGCCTCACCAATGCCCTGTACAACTGAAGCATAACCTCCTTAACTCTTATATTCAATTCTCCTTGCTAACGATAACATTCTATTAGCTTTGCTAATTACTTGCTGCACCTGCACACCAACATTTTGTGATTCATGCACTAGGACAACCAGATTCATCTGCATTTCAGAGCTCTGCAATCTCTCACCATTTAGTTAAAATGATTTCTTTTTATTTGTCCTGCCAAAATGGATAACCTCACATTTTACAACATTAAATTCCATTTGCCAGATTTTTGCCCACTCACCTAACATATCTATATCCCTTCGATTTGCTGTAAAAATACATTTTGTCGAAGCTTTTCATCTTGCAGTCATCAGGACAAATGTCAGGGGAAACAACAACTTTATACTGGATGAAAAGAGGGTGCTGATTGGTTGATAAGTGGACTCTGATTGGCAGAGGTTTTACCATGCAGAATGCACCAGTTGATGCCGACTGACAGTTAACTACCAAGCATTGTTTGAAATTTAAACCAGGCAGCTTGACTGATTGGTCAAGGCATTGCCCTGTGAAATGAATCAGCAAATGGCCACCACTTATTTTGTATAGCTGAAACAGGCACAATGTGTGTACATGTTGTGTCTGCATCTTGTGATATTTTTGCTCTTGTCCTGGTGAGAAAAGGTTAAAAGATTAAACAAAATGCCTTCTTTCAGCAATATTCAAGTTCTAAACGACTATCTATATCCCTTTGTAGCCTCCCTATGTCACCAAGAAATCCAATGGAGAATTTAGAAGAAGCTTTACCCAAAAAGTGGTGATATTGTGGAACTCTCAACAATGGGGAATGGTTGAAGTGAATAGAAGAGATGTATTTAAGGAGAAACTAGGCAAGCATCTGAAGGAGAAGAGAATGTATGGCTATGATGGTAGATTTAGATGAGAGAAGTTGGAAGGAGGCTTGAGTGGAGCATAAACATTGGTATGGACATATTGGGCAGAATAGCCTATTCTTTTAATATATATACTTTTATTCAACATCTTCAACATTTTAACGGTACCCAACACCCATCCTCCCATCATCCCCCCACCCTTCGGCAGCAATCAGATCTCCAAAATGTAAAATGAACAACCCCAATCCGCCAAAGTTCACCTATTCCAAGGACAGAAATTCCAACAGGTCCCCCAGCCACCCCGAGGCACTATGGGGAGAAGCTGACCTCCACCCTGCGATCAATCAACGAGGCAAAGGGGTCTGCCCCCTCTCCCGTCTGGCACCTCAAATATGACCTCTAGGGACCAAGCTCCAATTCCATATGCAGAACCTCACCCCCCATAAAAAATCACCCCCAATATTTCTCCAACTTCGAGCAAGAACAAAACATGTAGATCTGGTTGGCTGGGCCTCTCCCACACCACTCACAACTATCATCTAACCCCTCAAACAGCCGGCTCATCTTTGCCTTTTAAGTGGTCTCTATACACCACGTTTAATTGAATCAGCCTTGCGCACACAATCGAGGCATTGACCCTTCGCACCACTTCACACCATAATCCTTCTTCCAGCCCCATCCACAGCTCTTCCTCCCACTTGCCTTTCATAGACTCCTTGTCCTCCTTCATAATCCTACTATAAATTGCTGAAACGACCCCACTCTCCAACTCTCACACCGACAGCACCTCCTCCAACAACGAGGAAGACAGTGCCACCGGAAACTCGGGAAAGCCTTTCTTGCGAAGTTCCGCACCTGCATATACCTAAAGCCATCCTCATGCGGCAGCCGATGCTTCACCCCCAATTCCTCCAAACTAGCAAATCTCCCCTCAAGAAACAGATCCTTCAACTCTTTTACCCCTTTCTGCTCCATCGAGCATCCCCAGCTCAAACACCTGATTCCTTCTTATCGGCCTCACCCTCGACCCTGCCCTCAACTTGACAGGCTGTTGAAATTGTCCCTAAATCTTCCGTGTGGCTGCCACTACCAGATTCCCAGAATACTTCTCTGGGAAGAGCAGCAGCAGCACTGTTGAAAGCGCCCGCAGCCCTGACCCCTTACAGGACACCACCTACATCCACGCCCACAAAGCCTCCATCTCCTTACTCCAGCCCCGCACGTTCTCCGCATTCGCCGTGCAATAAATTCGGAAGAGGCAAGCCCCTGACTGCCGTCCACCTTGGAGCATCGCCTTCCTTATCTTCGCTACCTCCCCTGTCCACACAAACAACGAGACCAGCCCATCCGCCCCTCGAAAAAACGCCATTGCCAAAAAGAACGGTAGACACTGGAACAAAAACAGAAACTGTGGCAAAATATTTATTTTGATACCCGGCTAGCCAATGACAAAGGGAGATTATCCCACTTTCCAAATCCTCTTTCACTTTCCCCACCAGGCTTGTGAAATTTAGTTTACGGAGTCGTACTCAATCCCACACTACTTGCACCCCCAAATGCCTGAAGTGAGTTCTCGCTACCCTAAGTGGCAATGCCTCCACTCCCACCCCTATATCTGATGGAGACACGACAAAGTACTCACTCTTCCCTAATTTATACCCCAAAAGCACCCCAAATTTCCCTAGCAAACCCATTATGTCTCTCACCGATGCGCCCGGATCAGAAATGTACAACAGTAATGTGGTGAATGTAAATACAGTGTTATGGGCGAGGTGTTTTCAGAACCCCAAAATGTATCATGGAGTTCAACCAACCTCTCCCTTTAATGTATTGTTGCTTTTCCTAACACACAGCTTTTTCCCTAGGTGTGGGATTACAATTATGGACACGTGGGTTTTTAAACACAAAACACTGTTTATTCCATGAACTCAACTTAACACCTTAAATAAACATTGGATCTCTTAACACCCCTTACTTCAAAGATAACTCAGAAAATATTGCAACAGTAAATAATTCCTTAAAATGTTCCTTCAAACTTCCAAGTAAATGATCCAGAGATAGTCTTTCATGGCAGAAATCCAGCTCACTGCAAAACACAGACACACACCCAGCTCTTTTCCAAACCAGAACTTCTCAAGCTGCTGTCTGAAACTGGCTTTCTCCTTTTAATCAGCTCACAGCAAACCAGAACTTCTCAAGCTGCTGTCTCAAACTGGCTTTCTCCTTTTAATCAGCGCACAGCAAAACAGCCAGGCACTTTTAAACTGCTCTCAGCAAAACCAGCCAGGCACTTTTCAAAACTGAAACTTCAAAATGGCTGAACTGAGCTGAGCTCCCCCCACTCTCTGACATCACTGTTTTCTTAAAGGTACATTGCTTACACATCCATTTTTTAAAGGCACTCTTTCATGACACCTCCCCCCAAGAAAAAAAAACCCATCAATTTCAAGATGGTTTCATTTTTCACTTTTGCACCATCCACTAAGAAATGTGGTAAAACACAGTAAATATACCTTTTCATTTTTTTAAAAAACAACACATGCAAACAGGTATAATAATATAGTCCATTTTTCTTTGTTCTTCTTCCTCCAACCAAAATCCTTCTCGATTGACAGTCTCTTTGAACAAAGTCTCTGCACGATCCATCCATTCCTCTACTCCTCAGCATTTCTCTTCAGAAACAGAGAATTTAGTTCAATCTGACCACAGAGTCCCTTGCAATTCTCCAATACAGAAGCATTGGTTACCACAGCTTTCAGGCAGTCAAATGCCTGTTGAAAGTCCGCTGTCCATTGAACTTTTTTACGTTTCTTCAGCAATTCCATCAGTGGAGTAATCACGCCACAAAACCTTTGCACAGCTGTTCAATCAAATCCACTCATGCTAAGAAATTGCATTATTTCCTTTTGTCTTGAGGATAACGGAAACTCCGCAAGGAAAGTGATACAGGCTTCTCCAAATTCACTTTCAGCTAGGTTCATCACCAAACCCGCCACCTGAAGTTGATCGAAGAACTCCATACGATGCTAAAAATGTTCTTTCCATGTCTGGAAGTTGTAAATAAAAGCAGATTGTCCCACTTTCTCCATGCAATTCTTCAAACGTGGGATAGGATAAGAGTCCGTTCTTGTAACTGCATTGACCTTTCGATAGTCCACACACAACCGTTGGGTACCATCTGGTCTAGGTACCATCACTATGGGTGAGCTCCATTGGCTGCAACCCACTTCAATTATGCCATTCTTCAGCATACTCTCAATCTCTCGGTTAACCTGTGCCAATTTTAACGGGTTAAGTCTATATGGATGTTGTTTGATCGGAACAGCATTTCCCACATCTACATCATGTATAGCCATTTTAGTATTTCCCAATTTATCTCTACAACATTGCCCATGTGATATCAAAAACTCTTTCAGCTCAGTTTGTTTTTCCTCTGGAAGGTAACTTAACAATTCATCCCAATTTTTAAGATCATCCTTATTTTCCAGATTAATCTGAGGTATGTCAAATTCACAGTCATCTGGATTTGGTTTGTCATTTTGAGTTAGAATCATTAAAACCTCCTTTTTCTCTCCTTCCCTTTCAAAGTACCTTTTAAGCATATTCACATGACACACTCGATGAGTCTTCCTTCTATCTGGTGTTTATACCACATAATTCACCTCACTTAATTTCCTTTCAATCTGATACGGTCCACAAAACATAGCTTTTAAAGGTTCACCTACCACTGGTAACAACACTAAAACCTTCTCCCCACTGGCAAAACTACGAACTTTGGATTTCTTGTCCGCTACCCGTTTCATCACATTTTGTGCAACTTTCAATTGTTGTCTAGCCAATTCACCTGCTCTATTTAACCGTTCCCTAAAATTTGACACGTAATCCAACAGTGTAATTTCCGATTTCTCACCCATCAATTTTTCCTTAATCAATTTAAGTGGTCCTCTTACCTCATGATCAAAAATTAGTTCAAAAGGACTAAATTTGGTAGACTCATTAGGTGCATCCCTAATTGCAACAATACGAATGGGATTCCTTTATCCCAATCCTCTGGATAATCTTGACAATACGCCCTCAACATTGTCTTTAATGTCTGATGCCACCTTTCTGACGCACCCTGCGATTCTGGATGGTACGCAGTTGATTTAAAATGTTTTATTCCGAAGCTATCCATAACTTCTTTGAATAACTTTGAAGTAAAATTTGTTCCTTGATCCGATTGAATTTCTGTGGGTAGTCCATATCTAATAAAGAATTTAAGTAACTCCTCCACAATCCTTTCAGCTGTAATATTATGTACTGGAATGGCCTCTGGAAACCTAGGAGACACATCCATTATAGTCAAAAGATATTTATTCCCACTTTTTGTTTTATGAAGCGGTCCTACACAATCGATTAGGACCCTTGTAAAAGGTTCCTCAAATGCTGGAATGGGTATTAAGGCCGCTGGTTTTATCACTGCTTGAGGTTTCCCTATCACTTGACATGTGTGACATGATTGAAAAAATTTAACTACATCTTTATGTAGTCCAGGCCAATAAATATGTTTCTGGATTTTTGCTTGAGTTTTCCTTATTCCCAAATGACCTCCCACTGGTACCTCATGTGCAACTCGCAACACCTCCATTCTACACCCTTCCGGCAATACTACTTGATGAACTTCTGCCCACTTTTCATCCGCCTGCATATGTACAGGTCTCCATTTTCTCAGCAAGACATCATTTTTACGGTAATAACACTCTGGTATACGCTCAGATTCCTCTTCCGTATATGCTTTCTGATATATCCGTTTTATTTCTACATCTTTCTGTTGTAACACCGCCAATTTTCCTGAACTAAAAATATCTGCCTCATCCTCCACCTGTTTTTGTTCTTTTTCAACCATCTGATCAAAAATCGTTTCTGATAATTGCACTTCAACTTCATCTTCACTCTTTGATTTCTCCTCTTGTCTTAACCTATGACTTTGCGACCTTGTAACTACACAATCCGGAAAAATCCCAGGATATTCGTCCTTCAACAATTCAGTTGACTGATTTTCCACTGGCTTATCAACCACAGTAGGCATCACTCCCACCTGCGATCAAGCTATATCATTACCCAAGATAAACTGTATTCCTGGACAAGATATTTTCTCTATTACTCCTACTACCACGTCACCACTCTTCACTGGACTTTCTAACCTTACCTTATATAATGGAACACTACTCCTCTCACCCTGAATTCCACATATCACCACCTTTTCTGGCAACATTCTTCCCAAACTACATAATTCCTCATCTCTTACCATTAAAGATTGACGAGCCCCTGTATCTCTTAAAATTGTGACTTCTTTACCTGCTCCTCCTGATACACATGAGTAAACTTTACCCACACAAGTAAATTCTTTAAATACATCTGGCACCTTCTTAACAATTACTTCTTGAACAGGCTGTACAATCGTTAGCACCTCCTTCGCTTCCCTTGGGCTTTCCTATACCACTCTAACAAACCCCACCGTCTTATCCTGTTTTACCACATCAGCCTTCCCAGTGCTTTTCTTCAACCACCAACACTGTGACTTTACATGGCCTAGTTTATTACAGTGAAAACATTTGAAACTTTTCATTTCTCTTCCACCCTCCTGAACTTATTTTTTAATCTGAGGTACACTCTCTTTATTGTCTCCCATCAGATCACCTTTACCTTTACCACTTGAGTATTTCTCATATCCCCAGTTTCTATCCCTCACCGGCTGAAACTGATGTCAGAAACCAATCTTCGATTTATGAACTAATTCATAATCATCTGCTATTTCCGCTGCTAATCTCGCAGTTTTAACCCTCTGTTCTTCCACATGAGTTCTCACTACATCAGGAATTGAATTTTTAAACTCCTCCAAAAGTATAATTTCTCTGAGAGCTTCATACGTTTGGTCTATTTTCAAAGTCCTTATCCACATATGAAAATTACTCTGTTTGAGCCTTTCAAACTCCATGTATGTTTGACCAAATTCTTTCCTTAAATTTTTAAACCTTTGTCTGTAAGCTTCAGGCACTAGCTCATATGCACTTAAGATGGATTTCTTCACATCTTCATACGTTCCAGATACCTCCTCCGGTAGTGATGCAAACACTTCACTAGCTCTACCTACCAGCTTTGTTTGAATCAGTAACACTCTCATGTCCTGTGGCCATTTCATTTGTTTAGCTACCTTCTCAAATGAAATGAAAAGGCTTCCACTTCCTTCTCGTCAAACCTTGGCAATGCTTGGACATATTTAAATAGATTCCCACCAAGCCTTTGACTATGACGCTCTTTCTCACTATCCTCATCATTATCATCCAACTGTACGTTTCCTTTTACGTCTGCCAATTTTAACTGATTGTCATATTTCGTGGCCATTTTCTGAAGTTCAAACTCCCTCTCTTTCTCTTTTTCCCTGAACTGTATCTCCCTTTCTTTTTCTTTTTGTTCTCCTAGGGCTATTCTTTCTTTTCTCCTTTCTTCTCTCTCCTTTTCTTTTTCCTCTCTCTCTCTTTCTCTTTCTTTTTCCTCTCTCTCTCTTTCTTTTTCCTCTCTCTCTCTTTCTCTTTCCTCTCTCTCTCTTTCTCTTTCCTCTCTCTCACTCTCGTATGCAAGCCGCTTTAATTCTTTCTCATGTTCCATTTGTTTCATTTGCAACTGAATTTTTGCCATTTCCAATGAGTCAAACTCTATCTCAGGCAACTTTAAATGCTTAACCACCGCCATAATTACTTCATCTTTTCGCATTTTGTCAGGTAATGTTAACTGCAATGTTCTTGCCAAATCTAAGTCTGCTTTTCGTTTTTGTCCGTAAAGTGCTATGTGTGACATTCTCCACCCCCAAAAACTTCTGAGCCTCTGAAAGAGCCATTGTTCACAACACTCTCCCCACTTAAACTAAAACACCACACCGGAAAAGCAACAATCCTTCGCTGTCTTTAAGTTCACAAAAGCCAATCCAATATATAGACTTTTATCCCCCTCGAGCCCCCAATTGTTATGGACGAGGTGTTTTCAGAACCCCAAAATGTATCATGGAGTTCAACCAACCTCTCCCTTTAATGGATTTGTTGCTTTTCCTAGCACACGGCTTTTTCCCTAGGTGTGGGATTACAATTATGGACACGTGTGTTTTTAAACACAAAACACTGTTTATTCCATGAACTCAACTTAACATCTTAATTCAGATAATTCCGCTCCACTCTGTGAAATGCTTTCTCCGCATCCAACGCCACCAACAGCTCTAACTCCCTCCCCTCTGCTGGAGAGTGTTCCACATTCAACCGCCGCCGCACATTTGACGACAGCTGCCTGCCCTTGATGAACCCCGTCTGATCCTCCCTCACAACCTTCGGCAGACACTCTTCCAGCCTCACCGCCAGCACCTTCGTCAATATCTTAGCATCCACATTCAGTAGAGAAATGGGCCTAATGACCCAAACTCCAGTGGATCCTTCTTCTTTTTCAGTAACAATGAAATAGATGCCTGCCTCATTGTCTCCGGCAGCCCTCCCTTTGCCATTGCGTCCTCAAACATTTCCACCATCAGCGGCGCCAACTTGTCCTTAAACGTCTTATAAAATTCCACTGGGAACCCATCCTACCCGGGCACCTTACCTGACTGCATCTTCCCTATCGCTGTCTTCACTTCCTCCAGCCCTAATGCTCCTCTAACCTGGCCCTCTCCTCCTCTCCCACCTCCGGCCACTCCAGGTGCTCCAGAAACTCCCTCATCCACGGACTCATCCTCTGGCGGCTCCATCCTATATAACGCCCTCTTAAAGTCCTTTAAAACCCTATTCACCTGCTCGGAGCCACCACCACCCCTCCCATTCCATCCCTAATCTGCACAATCTCCCTCGCTGCTTCCTGGCGACGGAACTGGCCCGCAAGCAATCGACTGGCCTTCTCGCCATACTCATTCACAACCCCCCCACAATCGCCTCAACTGCCGAACCACCCTACCCGTAGACAGAAGGTCAACTTTGCCTACAATTCCTTCCTCCTCATCAATAGCCCTGGCTCCGGATCCTCTGGGTAGCTCCCATCCGCCTCCAAAATCTCCTCTATCAACCACTGCTGCTCCTCCCATGCCTCTCTATCCACCTTCGCCTTAAATACGATGACTTCACCCCACCACTACTGCCTTTAATGCCTCCCAAACCACCGACGATGAGACCTCCCCATTTTGGTTGAACTCCACATACTCATCAATTACCCTCCCCATCTTAATGCACAAATTCGGGTCTGCCAACAAACCCACATCTAGCCTCCACTCCGGCACCTGACTCACCCAGCCCTTCCTCAGGCTCATCTAGTCCTTTATCCTCAGATGAGTCTCCTGTAACAGCACCACATCTCCTTTCAGGCCCTTTGGATGTGAGAAAACTTGTGCTAGAATAGTCTATTCTGAACCATACTATGTAATCCATTTGCAGAATATTATCAAAGCTGTAAATGAGGGAGCCAAATTGGTTTAAAATACCTGTACATTCCACAACAATCCAATTGATGGTTTGAAATGTATTTCCTTTGTTCAGGGATTCATCATTGGTTTTAACAACAGGAGCAATCATCATGTTCTAACAGTCCAGTCTATTTGCTCCATGAAAAAGTGCTACCACAAAGAAAATACATCATGGCTACTGCTAGAGTATGGCATTTAGTCTCTCCAGCCTGTACTACCATTCAATGAGATCATGGCTGATATCCAACACAGCTGCATGTACTTGTCATAACTTTGGTTATCTTCAATCTCAGATTTAAAATTAGAAATCGATCTCTCAATTACAGTTTGCGGAAGAGTGTTCTAAACTCCTACCACCCTTTGTGTGAAGAGGAGTTTCTGAATTTCATTCCTGAAAAGTTTAGTTTTAATTTGAGACTTTGTCCCGAGGCAGGGACTCCCCAGAGAATGGAAATGTTTCTTCTCAATCTACTCAGCCGATTCCTCTAAATATCTTGACAAACATTGATCAAATCACTCTTCTAAATCCCAGGCCGAGCAACCCTAGTTTGTTTACTCTATCCTCATGATTTAATCCTTGCAATCCATATGAATTCTGGTAAATCTATGTTACCACTTTCCAAAGCTAATATATCTTTCCGAGGGTGTGGTGCCCAGAACTGCTTGTGGTGCTACAAATCTGGTCGAAACAGTCTTTTGAATAGCAGAAGCATAATTTCTGCTCCTGTGTATTATGGTCCTGTCGATGTAAAAGCGTACATTACATTAAATGTTTTGATTATTTTCTGTACTTCCACATAGATTTTAATGACCTATATCCCTGAATCCCCAAGTCCTTTGGACTTAAGACCATAAGACATAGGAGCGGAAGTAAGGCCATTCGGCCCATCGAGTCCACTCCACCATTCAATCATGGCTGATTTCAACTCCATTTACCCTCTCTCTCTCCATAGCCCTTAATTCCTCGAGAAATCAAGAATTTATCAACTTCTGTCTTAAAGACACTCAATGTCCCAGCCTCCACCGCCCTCTGTGGCAATGAATTCCACAGACCCACCACTCTCTGGCTGAAGAAATTTCTCTGTTCTAAAGTGACTCCCTTTTATTCTAAGGCTGTGCCCCCGGGTCCTAGTCTCCCCTGCTAATGTAAACAACTTCCCGACATCCACCCTATCTAAGCCATTCATTATCTTGTAAGTTTCTATTAGATCTCCCCTCAACCTCCTAAACTCCAATTAATATAATCCCAGGATCCTCAGACGTTCATCGTATGTTAGGCCTATCATTCCTGGGATCATCCGTGTGAATCTCCGCTGGACCCGCTCCAGTGCCAGTATGTCCTTCCTGAGGTGTGGGGCCCAAAATTGCTCACAGTATTCTAAATGGGGCCTAACTAATGCTTTACAAAGCTTCAGAAGTACATCCCTGCTTTTATATTCCAAGCCTCTTGAGATGAATGACAACATTGCATTTGCTTTCTTAATTACGGACTCAACCTGCAAGTTTACCTTTAGAGAATCCTGGACTAGGACTCCCAAGTCCCTTTGCACTTCAGCATTATGAATTTTGTCACCGTTTAGAAAATAGTCCATGCCTCTATTCTTTTTTCCAAAGTGCAAGACCTCGCACTTGCCCACGTTGAATTTCATCAGCCATTTCTTGGACCACTCTCCTGAACTGTCTAAATCTTTCTGCAGCCTCCCCACCTCCTCCATACTACCTGCCCCTCCACCTATCTTTGTATCATCGGCAAACTTAGCCAGAATGCCCCCAGTCCTGTCATCTAGATCGTTAAAAGAAAAAGAGAACAGCTGTGGCCCCAACACTGAACCCTGCGGGACACCACTCGTCACCGGTTGCCATTCCAAAAAAGAACCTTTTATCCCAACTCTCTGCCTTCTGCCTGACAGCCAATCATCAACCCATGTTAGTACCTTGCCTCGAATACCATGGGTCCTTATTTTACTCAGCAGTCTCCCGTGAGGCACCTTATCAAAGGCCTTTTGGAAGTCAAGATAGTAACATCCATTGGCTCTCCTTGGTCTAACCTATTTGTTATCTCTTCAAAGAACTCTAACAGGTTTGTCAGGCACGACCTCCCCTTACTAAATCCATGCTGACTTGTCCTAATCCGACCCTGCACTTCCAAGAATTTAGAAATCTCATCCTTAACAATGGATTCTAAAATCTTGCCAACAACCGAGGTTAGGCTAATTGGCCTATAATTTTCCATCTTTTTCCTTGTTCCCTTCTTGAACAGGGGAGTAACAACAGCGATTTTCCAATCCTCTGGGACTTTCCCTGACTCCAGTGACTTTTGAAAGATCATAACTAACGCCTCCACTATTTCTTCAGCTATCTCCTTTAGAACTCTAGGATGTAGCCCATCTGGGCCCGGAGATTTATCAATTTTTAGACCTCTTAGTTTCTCTAGCACTTTCTCCTTTGTGATGGCTACCATATTCAACTCTGCCCCCAGACTCTCCGGAATTGTTGGGATATTACTCATGTCTTCTACTGTGAAGACTGACGCAAAGTACTTATTCAGTTCCTCAGCTATTTCCTTGTCTCCCATCACAAAATTACCAGCGTCATTTTGGAGCGGCCCAATGTCAACTTTTGCCTCCCGTTTGTTTTTAATGTATTTAAAGAAACTTTTACTATCATTCCTCATGTTACTGGCTAGCCTACCTTCAAATTTGATCCTCTCTTTCCTTATTTCTCTCTTTGTTATCCTCTGTTTGTTTTTGTAGTCTTCCCAATCTTCTGACTTCCCACTACTCTTTGCCACATTATAGGCTTTCTCTTTTGCTTTGATGCATTCCCTAACTTCCTTTGTCAGCCATGGCTGCCTAATCCCCCCTCTGATAACCTTTCTTTTCTTTGGAATGAACCTCTGTACTGTGTCCTCAATTACTCCCAGAAACTCCTGCCATTGCTGTTCTACTGTCTTTCCCACTAGGCTCTGCTCCCAGTCAATTTCCGTCAGTTCCTCCCTCATGCCCCTTTAGTTACCTTTATTTAACTGTAACACCTTTACATCTGATTCTACCTTCTTTCTTTCAAATTGGAGATTGAATTCGACCATATTATGATCACTGCCTCCTAAGTGTTCCCTTACTTTAAGATCTTTAATCAAGTCTGGCTCATTACATAACACTAAGTCCAGAATGGCCTGTTCCCTCGTGGGCTCTATCACAAGCTGTTCCAAAAAGCCCTCCTGTAAACATTCAATGAATTCCCTTTCCTTGGGTCCACTGGCAGCATTATTTACCCAGTCCACCGGAATATTGAAGTTCCCCATGATCACTGTGACCTTGCCTTTCTGACATGCACTTTCTATTTCGTGGTGCATTTTGTGCCCCCGGTCCTGACCACTGTTAGGAGGCCTGTACATAACTCCCATTATGTTTTTTTTGCCTTTGTGGTTCCTCAACTCTACCCACACAGACTCCACATCATCTGACCTTATGTCGTTTAGTGCTATTGATTTAATTTCATTCCTAATTAACAAGGCAACCCCGCCCCCTCTGCCCACCTCTCTGTCTTTTCGATAGGTTGTGAATCCCTGGATGTTTAAATGCCAGTCCTGAACCCCCTGCAACCACGACTCTGTGATGCCTACCACATCATACCTGCCAGTCACAATCTGGACCACAAGCTCATCTACATTGTTCCGTACACTGCGTGCATTTAAATATAGCACCTTTAATTCTCTATTGACCGTCCCTTTTTGTTTTCTTAGTGTGGTGGACCTTGGTTTACTGAGCCTTTCCATACACTGTGTCATATTTTGTGGGATGGGGACAATCGTAACCACTGTTGGGTTTTGTCTGTTCGTGTTTTTTTGTATTCCTAAGCAGCTACGCTCCCCGCTGATTACTTCACCTCTTGGTTCCCTGACTTTCCCTTCCCCCCCAATCTTTAGTTTAAAGTCCTGTTGACCACCCTATTTACTCTTTTCGCCAGAACACTGGTCCCAGCTCGGTTCAGGTGGAGACCATCCCAACGTATAGGTCCCCCCTGTCCCAAAACTGATGCCAGTGTCCCATGAAAAGGAACCCCTCATTCCCACACAACTCTTTCAGCCACGTGTTAACTTCCCTTATTCTTGCCTCCCTATGCCAATTTGCATGTGGCTCGGGCAGTAATCCGGAGATTATGACCCTTGAGGACCTGTTTTTTAATTTGAATCCTAGCTCTTTATAATCTCTAAACAGGTCCTCTTTCCTAGACTTGCCTATGTTGTTGGTACCGACATGGACCACAACAACTGGATCCTCCCCCTCCCTCTCCAGTATCCTTTCAAGCCGGTCAGAGATGTCCCGCACCCTAGCACCGGGCAGGCAACATACAATGCGGGACTCTTTATCCTGCTCACAAAGGATACTATCTATCCCCCTGATAATAGAATCCCCTACAACTACAACTTGCCTATTTACTCCCTCCCCTTGAATGGCCTGCTGAACCATGGTGCCTTGGTCAGCTGACTCATCCTTCCTGCAACCCTGTTCGCCATCCACACAGGGAGCAAGTGCCTCATACCTGTTGGACAGAGTCAAGGGCTGAGGCTCCTGAGTTCCTGACTGCTGGTTCCCTTTACCTGCCTGACTTGCAGTCACACCCTGCTGTCCCTGGCCACTGGCAGGATTTAAACTACTTACTCTGACAGGTGTGACTGCCTCCTGAAACACAGTGTCCAGGTAAGTCTCCCCCTCCCGGATGTGCCTCAGTGTTTGAAGCTCAGACTCCAGCTCATCAACTCTGAGCCGGAGCTCTTCGAGCAGCCAACACTTACTGCAGATGTGGTCGCTGCAGCTCGCAATGGGATCTGCCAGCTCCCACATCAAGCAGCTCAAGCACATCACCTGACCAGCCATCACTAATTAATTAATTAGTTTAATTTAAGTTTATGGTGGGGGCAGCTTCCACAACAACTTCCACAGCTTCTAGAGTTCATCATATTCTTCTATGTTTGTGGTTCGAGGCCATATGCACCAATGAAAGTCCTTCCTATTTGTAAACATGGAAGGGTTGTGAGCAGCCTTGATTTTTACGTATATTACAAAGTTTTGCCTTTGAGGGTATCCAGTCACCTGCTCCAAAATGCTTTTGCCTCCTTTCCATGAGGAAATAGACAAAAAGTGTTTCTGCTGACAAACACAGCTTCTGTTATCTGTTTGTTCTGTCACTGGGCCCAAATCTGACCATTACGGTATATGCCAGAAGCGGTGGCTTGAAATGATTCAGGTATGTTAAAGTTCAGGACTGTGATGACCGTCACAGCAACAGGTATGACTGCATTAGCAGTCCTCATTCATATTTCTTCACAGTGCCTGAATTCTATTTCATCCTCCAACTGCACAGCCAATGATTGGGCCCATTCCAGACAGTGCAAGTACAGCTGAAGGTGACAGCAACAGCAGCATTGTGACTGCAGCTTGATGCAAAAGGAGTCCTATGTTGCAAAAATGCAGCAGGAAACATCACTAAATCAAGGTGATGTGGAAATTGAAGTATGAAAGTCACCCAACAAGATGCTATGGATCTGTCAGGCACAGGTTTAAGGATCAAAATTTTGAGCAAACAGCATGGGTTCGTTTGTTTTTTTTGACTGCATAATACGGGTAGCACAGTAGCACAGTGGTTAGCACTGTGGCTTCACAGCTCCAGAATCCCAGGTTCGATTCCCGGTTTGGGTCACTGTGCGGAATCTGAATGTTCTCCCCATGTCTACGCGGGTTTCTTCCAGGTGCTCCGGTTTCCTCTCACAGTCCAAAGATGTTCAGGTTAGGTGGATTTGCCATGCTAAATTGCCCTTAGTGTCCAATAAAGGTTAGGTGGAGTTACTGGGTGACAGGGATAGGGATGTGTGGGCTTAAGTCGGGTGCTCTTTCCAAGGGCCTCGATGGGCCAAATGGCCTCCTTCTGCATTGTAAATTCTATGACTCTATGATACTATGGAAATCCAGCGGGTAAAAATGTGTGTAATTCATTTAAATAAGATTGACCAAAATTAGGAGTACAATGAGGCCCACACTTGTTCTCCACATGACCTCCAAAAAATTGTAAAATTTTGGTATTGCGCAATTGTGCACAGAGTGATTCCAGCCCTCAGGCCCACTTGCCAAATACCACAGTGCAGGCACAGGGGGCGCGATTCTCCGATTGCGGGACAGAGTATCCGCACCATCATGAACACTGTCGCGTTTCACGACGGCGCAAAACGGGCGCAGGTACTAGCGATTCTGGCCCCCACAGGGGGCCAGCACGGCACTGGAGCAGTTCACGACGTGCCAACCTGCGCATGGAATGCGCTGGCCCCGAGGTAACATGGCGCGGGGGTTCTGGGGCCGGACGCGCAGCAAAGTAGGCCCGGGGGGTGGGGGAAGAGGCCGACCCGCCGATTGGTGAGCTTCCATCGCGGGCCAGACCACATTGGAGGCTCCCCCTAGGGACGGAGCCCCCCTCCCTCCCCCACCCCCTCCCCCCACAGGCCGCCCCCAGACCCTTCGCACAGAGTTCCCGCCGGCAGCGACCAGATGTGGACGGCGCCGGCGGGACTCTGCTTTTTCCGCGCGGCCGCTGAGCCCATCCGGACCGGAGAATCGGCGGCCCTGCCTCGTACAGCGGCCCACGACCGGCGCAAATGGTGCCAATTCTCTGCACCTCGGAGAATCACGCGCCGGTGTCGGGGCGACGTGGCACGGTTGTGGCGATTCTCTGGCCTGGCGCAGGGCTGTGAGAATCGCGCCCAGGGACTCTAAACTGCCTTGTTTGTAGACTATCGTATAAAGTGTTAACAGAACGGATATGTAATCTATGATGTAGATGATTAGGCAGTCATGTGCTCAGCACTCTTCAGCAGATGTGCAACTGTAAGAGGAGATGTCTTCTCTGCAATAAATTCTGTACATACTGTAAACAGAGTAAATAAACTGTTTTAGGTAAATACTCTGGTCTGCCTACAGTTTTTCTTTATAGGAGTCCAGACCTAGTCCGCTCTACATCACAGACGTTTCAAATTCATGAGGAGTTTGGATTCCATAAATTATTGAAGGCATCCTTGATAATCTGCCCCACAGATCTGACAATGTAATACTCCTTGAACTTATAAGGTAACATTGAAAGTTTTCCAAATGACGTCAGTGTTCTCTTTCACAGAGCACACAGAGGCTGACAGCTATTATCATACTATATCTGTCCTGTGAATGTATTAATCTGCAGCACTGGGAGACGTCTTTTAATACATAAAAAGGAAGACAATTAATCTGGGGAGACAGTTACGGGGAACAAGGAAATGGCAGAAGAGTTACACACAGATATTTTTCATCAGTCTACACGATGGAAAATACTTCAGACATCCCACTGGTACGAAGAGTACGGGGGAGCAATTAAATACCATCACCAGTGAAGTAGTATCAGACAAACCAATGGGGCTAAGGCCATTTTAGCCCTTCTAACACGCTGTTTGAGCTCTTTTCTACTTTCCCTGTATTCTTCAAGTGCTTCATCTGTTTGTAGTTGCCTAGCCCTCATGTACGCATTTTTTCTTTTTGACTCGACTCGCATTTTCCCTGGTCATTCACAGTTCCTGAATCATGCACTCCCATCAACTGGGCCTTAAAAGGCTCCCACATGCTAATTGTGGATTTACCCTCAAACAGCCTCTCCCAAACAACAGTCTCCAAATCCTGTCTAATCTGGTTGTAGTTAGCCTTTCCCCAATTTAGCACCTTAACCCTCGGATAACATTCGTCCTTTTCCATGAGTATCTGAAAGCTTACAGAATTGTGGTCACTGTTGTCCACATGTTCCCCCACTGCATCTTTGATGACATGGCCGGGTTCATTCCCTAGTACTAGGTCCAGCATAGCCCCCTCTCCAGTCAGACTATCCACATATTATTCCGAAAAACCTTTCTGGACACACTTCACAAATTCCTCATCATCGGAAATCCTAGCCCTAAAACGAGGAAAATTAAAGGCTCCCACTACAACAACCCTATTATTTCTACATCTATCCAGAATCTGCTGACATATCTGTTCTTCAACTCCCTGTGAGCTGTTGGTAGGCCTGTAGTACACCCCCATTATAGTGACTGCCCCTTCCTGTTTCTGAGTGTCTCGTGACTTGATTCTTCCAAGGTGTCCTCCCTCTGCTGATGTGAGAAGAAATTTATTTTCTCAGAGGTTGTGAGTCTTTAGAACTCCCTGCCACAGGGAGCTGTGGAGACAGAGTCCTTGTATACTTTTAAGGCTGAGATAGATAGATTTGTGATCAGTCAGGAAATCAAGTGTTAGGGGGAAAGGGCAGGAGAGTGAACATAAGGAATAAGGAATCAGCCATGATTCTACAGAATGGCGGAACAGGCTTGAGGGCCTACTCCTGTTCCTATTTCTTATGGTTTTATTAAGTCATTTCTTAAGTCACTTCTAGATCACTAGTATTCAGAAAAAATAAAAGAAGCTACTATTAAAAGGGATTTCTGTGACTTGCAACCAACAATAAAAATTAAAATTAAAATTAAAATAATTGAGGAAGTGGGAACTCAAATCAGTAAGCCCAAGGAAATATATTTAAATTTATGTACACACCAAAATTGACATTGTGCACAAATATGCTTTATCAAAGGATTGGGTTACCCTATCATTAACTTGTGAAGAGTTTAAGTAAACTATATTTAAATACTGAGTATTCTATAGGATCCAAAAGTATACCATAGATGTCAACTGTAAAAATGTGAGTATTCTTTAAGTTCTATCCAGTTGTAATTATTTCAACTGCAATCAACTAATTTATAGGCTAATACACACAACATCCCTATTAGGGGGAAAATATAAGCTAGTTACTTTGTAATTTGCACTTTGAAATTTCTGTTTGAACTTAGGTCAATTTATGCAGAAGAGTCTGGGAGCAATCAGCAACACTTCATTTTCTTCAAATGCATAGCAGTTGAGTAAATTATTTACAAAACGACTGTTCTGGTCAGAGTTTATCAAATGCCTTTATCAAGAGTTCCTTCAAATAATTTTGTGAACCTCCAAAAATATAATGGGACATACCTGATAGCATCTGGGAGGAGATGAGAAACCCTGCACCTAATCTTACCTAATTGAAACCTTTAAAACAGCTACAAACGTTGCAGGCATATAGATAATTATCATCTGTGCTAAACCTGCCCTAAAGGAAATGAGTAAACTTCCTAGCTTGCGCAATTAGTTGATTGCCAAATAAAGTTTAGCAAGATACAACAGATACACCTGATGAAGTAAATTTATAAAGTAATGCTGAACCTGATTCAGAGGCAGTGTCTAAATCAACTGCAATAAAATAAAATCAGTGTTATTCCAGTAATGTTGCTCATTTAAACAAAAGGATAAATATTTTTGCACTCAGTACAACAAGCAGAAAATGTCCCAGAGGCTAGGATGTTAGTACTTGGCAGTAACATGAACATTTAGTGTCCATCAATCATCCTCTTGGTTTGCTAAAGCTAGCATATCATTCTGGTATTTTGTAAAATATTGCTTCATGGTGGGGCATTTTTGGAAAAAATACATTTGCGATACTTGTTGTTTATGTAATGATTTTGGCATACTGTAGAACCAACTTCACATCATTCAACACCTGATTAAGTGGATACTTATAAGTTGCCAAAAGTTAAATCAAAAGCTGTTTTCTGTTGGCACAAGTACATTCACTTCTGCTGGTTCAGTGGTTTTACCTCTAATCCACTCAATGAATTCTTCTTTTGCCAATTTAACATTTTAACCTGGCAAACCCACACTGTGCACCTACTTTCCCAACAATGTGCAAACTATTTAACACATTAACAAGTTATCATAAATTAAGCACAAGAAATCCTTTCCTTCCTGACCCATGTACGATAAATACTTTAAAACTCTTAACAAACAATTCTTCCAATAATATCTTTGTCAGTTTCTGATAAGTGAATACTCATGTTTACTGAATAATGCTTTGTGAAAACAGATTAACATGAACAGACTAATTATCAGGATGATAACAGGGTTACCAGTTAAACGTCAAAGCACTGTCCAATAGGTCTGAATAAATACTAATCTGCAATTAAGTGTTCCATATTTACGTTTGGTACATTATAAGTAATTTCATAAAATCAGATGGCACTAACAGCCATAAAGTTATTGACTGCTCCTCGATGTTGCAAAGCATACTTCATGTTTCTACTGTGATTATATTAGGTGTTTACAAACTATTCATAAAGTTATTTGCTGAATGTAATTTGAATATTTAAATTATACCACATTGTGTCTTAAAAACTTCAACTTCAAAAAACATCCGTGATTGAACAGTTTGTGAATTTACATTTCTAGGTAACTTATACTACTTCATAACTGAGTTTCCTATGGAAATTCTTAACTTTAGCCACATATCTACTACTTCTTCCTGAAATAGGGCAAAGGTCTGTCAGCCTTCAGCAATAAAAGACCAAACAATCTGCATATATAGTTCAAGTACTACTGTTGAAGATCGCAGTTAGAAACAGAAATCTATCTTCCACTTGGTTTTACTTACCCAACAGCATGTCTCACATTCAACAAGTTCAGCAAAAGCGTAAGCTATGAAAAGTAGGCTCAAAAAGCATTTAAAAAAAGTTGTGGGTTGACTCGATCAGTCTTGCAAAGTTTTCTCAAAGCACTGAACGTGAGACTTCAGAAACCTGCTTCTATTGAATTGTACCCTAAGGCAACCGAAGTGCTCACCCTCTATTGGTTTTCCTTTAAAGAAACTAACTGAAACAATAGAGTGACTGTCAGCAGCTGCAGCCACCTCAAACTGCAAACCCATGAAGCCACAGAAAACTAGGTCAGTACACTAAGGTTCCTAACTTGAAGTATTAAGATTTGAATACATGGATGGCCTACTCACATATTAATTTAAATCAGAAATAATCTCTTCTGCCATACACCTCGCGGCTAAGATTTAGAGCCTGAAAGAATCTAACCCACCATAAATCAAGTCTCAGACATCTTTTACTCTTTGTTCTACATTGTAGACAAGAAGAGGGGTGGAATATTAAACAGACATGCTAATGCATTTCACTGAACATGGAAAGTAATTACTTGAAACAAAATAAACTTAAAAACTGAGACAAAACTTGTATTTTGTTGATAATGTTCTCATATTTTCAAGACCATAAAGTGTAAGTTATGAATATTATGTTAAATGAATACTCATTTCTTGCTGCATTGTGTTTCATAATTTATGTGGCATGAATCATTAAACAGCAATTGTGAGATTCTATAGTATTTATAGACATTGGTTGAGCTGTTGTTTATGATGTTAATTGCTGTTAATTAGGTAGATTATGCAAATTGAACAAGTTTATTTTACGTATGATGAATGTAAAATAATCTATTCTCGATTTCAAATAAATGCACACCTGAAGTTATAATTCTAACTTCTAAAGAACTATTTTCTTTTGATCAAGTCCTTTGAAAATGCATGTACTATCAATATCATGTCTCCAAAATAATTATGTATATATTTTAATCCAGAACATAATTATATTTAGGGAAACGTAGAACAAAGACGACTCTCCCATTGTACAGCCTTGCTCTGTAAGGCCTTAGTACTTGAAATGCTATTACTCAATGAAGAGTTAAAATTATTGTACTCCTTGTCTGAACAAGATTGACTTAGTAGAAGTCCAGTTGCAAGATTCCCAAAAAGAATAAATGTGAACTAAATAAAAGATCTCCAACATGAACAAACAGAGCAATTAAAATGGAAGAAAGAGAGGCAAATTATATTAAAAGTAGCAAGAAAAATCATTGGCCATCCCAGATGGGGAATCTTGTTCAAACAAATTTGAAAAGATAATAAAGGTTCAAAATTGACTGAAGAGATGAAGATATCAAAATATGCTAAATATATTTTAAAAGTATTCTTTCAATATTTTAACAGTAAAATTCAGTCAGAATTCTGAACATAAAAAATGGCAGTAAAATGGACAGTAAACAATAAAAACACTCATTGAGTATTTTTTGTAGTAGTTGCAAAAATATTGTATCAATGCCAACTCAATATCCAATATGATAGTCAAATTCCTTCAAGGTTTTGAAGTTACTTTGGTGAAGGTACTTCACAAATTGAATAGCTTAAAATTAACAAATCTCATAAGTCACATGTTACATAATCATGAAGGTCTCCAAGGAGGAAATTTGTTGAGCAGGGCGCACCATAATAAAAAAATCAAAAGCACTGGTGAAGTTTGCTGGGCTGCACAAAGGAAACCGTGTGACATAACCGCAAGTAATTAGCCATAGTCCATAAAGGACTCATTAGAGCCAATTTTGGTGTGAATAGGCCGTCAAACATTAGAAACAGGTGATGCGCAATCAATTACTCTCAAGACAAGGTGATTCATAACTGAAGGCATTAATCTGCTAGAACTCTTCCCCAGCAGCTTCGATACAGAAAGTGAAGGCTGCTGGGATGGCATCGGTTCTTATACTCCGCCTCTCAGGGCGGAGCTATGTACATCAGCCAATGGTAGATTCCTGGGTCTAACCAATGGTCATCCACCTCTCAGGTACCGCAATACCTGGTATTACCACATTCACCCCCTGTTAAAAAAGAGCCCGGCGGGGTGATGGCCAGGGTTAATAGTCGCCTTTCGCATGGTATGACCAGGTATGGAGGTACCGTGATGTCGAGGGTAATAACAAAGTGTTCATAGTGCAGTAATCAGTCGATCGGGTGGCCTGGTCGTCCTTCTGGAGGGTCTGGGCTTCGGCGGTGATTCTGATGGGGGTCCCGGCAGTTGCGACTCCGGGAGCGTGATGTCATCCTCCCAGGCAGCTTCGTCACCCCTAAGCGGCGCTGTTGGGGCAAAAGGTGGATAGGGGGGGAAGGCGCCTGTAGGGGGCGTCGGTGTGTGTTAGGGCCTAGGCAAGAGCGGCGGGAGTACTGACCCTCCAGTTAGGTGCTGTGGGGAGGGTGGGGGTGGGGGCAATGGTGCGGGTATGCGTGGGGTTCCGGCCGGCGCCAGGTCCCGAAGGGAGACCGTGTCTTGGCGGCCGTCAGGGAATGCTACGTAGGCATACTGGGGGTTGGCGTGCAGCAGGTGGACCCTCTCGACCAACGGGTCCGACTTGTGCGCCCTCAGATGTTTCTGAAGCAGGATGGGTCCGGGTGTCGCTAGCGAGGTTGGGAGCGAGGTCCCGGAGGAGGACTTCCTGGGGAAAACAAGGAGACGTTCGTGAGGTGTCTGATTCGTGGTTGTACAGAGGAGTGACCGGATGGAGTGGAGGGCCACCGGGAGGACTTCCTGCCAGCGGGAGACTGGGAGATTCCTGGACCGTAGGGCCAGCAGGACGGTCTTCCAGACCGTTCCATTCTCCCTCTCTACCTGCCCGTTTCCCCGGGGATTGGAACTTGTCGTCCTGCTCGAGGCGATGCCCTTGCTGAGCAGGAATTGACGCAGTTTGTCGCTCATAAAGGAGGTCCCCTATCACTGTGGATGTATGCGGGGAAACCGAGCAGTGTAAAGATACCCTGGAGGGCCTTGATGACGGTGGTTGCGGTCATGTCTGGGCAGGGGATGGCGAATGGGAACCGGGAGTACGCGTCAATCACGTTAAGGAAGTACGTGTTGCGGTCGGTGGAGGGGAAGGGGCCTTTCAAATCCATGCTGAGGCGTTCAAAGGGCGGGAACCCTTTAGCAGGTGCGCCCTCTCTGGCCGGTAGAAGTGCGGTTTGCACTCCGCGCAGATTTGGCAGTCCCTGGTGGCTGTCCTGACCTCCTCGATGGAGTAGGGCAGGTTGTGGGTCTTGATAAAGTGGAAAAAGCGAGTGACCCCCAGGTGGCAGAGGTCCTCGTGGAGGGATCGGAGGCGGTCCACCTGTGCGGTGGCACAAGTGCCGCGGGACAGGGCATCAGCAGGCTCGTTCAGCTTCCCCGGACGGTACAAGATCTCGTAAGGTGGAGAGTTCTATCCTCCTCCGCAAGATCTTGTCGTTCTTAATCTTGCCCCGCTGTGCATTATCGAACATGGAGGCAACCGACCGTTGGTCCGTGAGGAGAGTGAATCTCCTGCCGGCCAGGTAATGCGTCCACTGTCGCACAGCTTCTACTATGGCCTGGGCCTCCTTTTCGACCAAGGAGTGGCGAATTTCGGAAGCATGGAGAGTGCGGGAGAAGAAAGCCACGGGCCTGCCCGCTTGGTTGAGGGTGGCCCCCAGAGCTACGCGGACGCATCGCTCTCATCCTGGAAGGGGAGGGACTCGTCGATGGCGCGCATCGTGGCTTTTGCAATGTCTGCTTTGATGCGGCTGAAGGCCTGGCGGGCCTCCGTCAACAGGGGGAAGGGTGTGGACTGGATCAGATGTCGAGCCTTGTCTGCGTAATTGGGGACCCACTGTGCATAATAGCTGAAGAAGCCGAGGCAGCGCTTTAGGGCCTTGGGGCAGTGAGGGAGGGGGAACTCCATGAGGGGGCGCATGAGCTCAGGGTCGGGGCCTATGACTCCACTTCGCACTACGTAGCCTAGAATGGCTAGAAGGTCGGTGCTAATCACGCATTTATCCTTGTTGTATGTCAGGTTAAGGATTTTCGCGGTCTGGAGAAATTTGCGGAGGTTGGTGTCGTGGTCCTGCTGGTCATGGCCGCAGATGGTGACGTTATCCAGATACGGCAACGTTGCGCGTAAGCCGTACCGGTCAACCATTCGGTCCATCTCTCGCTGGAAGACCGAGACCCGGTTCGTGACACCGAAGGGAACTCTTAAAAAGTGATAGAGCCGCCCAACTGCTTCGAAGGCAGTGTACTGGCGGTCACCATTACGGAGCGGTAGCTGGTGGTAGGCAGACTTAAGATCCACCGTGGAGAAAACCTTGTATTGCGCGATCCTGTTCGCCAGGTCGGCTATACGGGGGAGAGGGTACGCAGCCAGCTGCGTAAACCTGTTGATGGTCTGACTGTAGTCAATGACCATCCTATGTTTCTCCCCGGTCTTTACCACCACTACTTGAGCTCTCCAGGGACTGTTGCTCGCTTCGATGACCCCTTCCCTCAGCAGCCTCTGGACCTCCGACCTGATAAAGGTCCGGTCCTGAGCACTGTACCGTCTGCTCCTGGTGGCGACGGGTTTGCAATCCGGGGTGAGGTTCGCAAACAGGGAAGGCGGGTCGACGTTAAGGGTCGCGAGGCCGCAGACAGTAAGGGGGGGGTATAGGGCCGCCGAATTTAAAAGTCAGGCTTTGCAGATGGCACTGGAAATCCAGCCCAGGGAGGGTGGCTGTGCAGAGGTGCGGCAGGACGTACAGGCGGAAATTGTGGAATTCCCTGCCTTGGACAGTGAGGTTCGCTAGGCAGAACCCCTTTATCTCCACCGCGTGTGACCCGGAGCCCAGGGAGATCCTTTGATTTACGGGATGGGTGACAAGAGAACAGCGCCTTACCGTGTCAGGGTGAACAAAGCTTTCCGTGCTCCCAGAGTCAATCAGGCACGGTGTCTCGTGGCCGTTGATGGAGATCGTCGTTGTAGCTTTCGCAAGCGTCCGGGGCCGACTCTGGTCCAGAGTCACCGAGGCCAGCTGCAGTACTGGAGAGTTCTGGTTGGGCAGCATGTAGTCGGCTGTGCTGGGGGCCTGGGGCTCCATCCAAGATGGCGTCATCCATGGGTCGCACATGGTGTCTGGGGATGAAGAAGATGGCGGCGGCGAGGGACAAAATGGTGGCGCCCACCCGTCCAGTGTAGTGTCCGGGGGACAAAATGGCCACGCCCGCGGGTCGCACGTGGCCTTAGGATAGGGGGGTGGCGGTGAGTGCTGGGCGGTCGGGGCCTGATAGGGAGGTTGCCGATAGTCGCTGGAGACCACGGCCACTGCGTGGGCCTGGCAGACCCCCACATAGTGGCCCTTCTTGCCGCACCCTTTGCAGGTGGCGGTGCGGGCCGGGCAGCGTGGGCGGGGATGATTTGCCTGCCCGCAGAAGAAACAGCGGTGTCCGGCGGCATTAGCGGGCCGTCTCGCCGTGCAGGCTTGCGGGGTCAGGGGAAAGGTCTGAGGGGCTGCTGCTACGAGGTGCCACGCAGCCCAGGGGGCCGCCGCGCGATCGAGAGCAAAGGACAGCGCGTTTTTATAGGCAACGTCCATGGACCCCACCAGGCCCCGTGCCTCTGCAAGTCCCAGAGTGTCCATTTCTAGGCGCCTTCGGCGGATATCGGGGGAGGTCATACCTGCCACGAAAGCATTACTGATCACAAGTTCCGTATGCTCGTTCCCCAAAACTGGTGGGCAGCCACAGTTTCGGCCCAGCACCAGCAGCGCCCGGTAGAAGTCTTCCAACGTTTCCTCGGGGCTTTGCCTCCTAGTTGCCAGCAGGTGACGAGCGTAGACCTGGTTCACAGGGCGGATATAAAGTCCTTCTGGCAGCTCGATCGCGGCAGCATAATTCGCCGCCTCCTCGATAAGAGGCTAGATCCCAGGGCTGACCCGTGAGCGTAGGAGATGCATCTTTTGTCCTTCCGTGGGGGGTGTCGGCGGCTGTGTCGAGGTAGCCCTTAAAGCACGCCAGCCAATGTTTGAAAATAGCAGCAGAGTTGTCCGCATGGGGGCTGAGCTGAAGGCACTCCGGTTTGATACGGAGATCCGTCCTTTCAACTGAAGTTGTAGCAGATTAAATTGATTCGCAATCAATTACTCTCAAGACAAGGTGATTCATAACTGAAGGCTTTAATCTGCTAGAACTCTTCCCCAGCAGCTTCGATACAGAAAGTGAAGGCTGCTGGGACGGCATTGGTTCTTATACTCCGCCTCTCAGGGCGGAGCTATGTACATCAGCCAATGGTAGACTCCTGGGTTTAACCAATGGTCATCCACCTCTCAGGTACCGCAATCCCTGGTATTACCACAACAGGTAAAATTATTCCAATTTTGTTTGGTGCCATGTTGTTACCTGCACAGCAATAAATGATTCAGACCAAATTTTGAAAGGGAAGGTTTAGTTTGACAAGCCATCTTAACTTCCGAGTTCACAAATAAAGTAGATAGTGGAATTCCTCACAAAAAAATTTAGTCACGTTTAACACGATGTTTCTTGCCGCCTGCAGCGCCAAGAACGACCTCGTTACCAAATGAGACTGTTTTTATAAGCCTCGGTGAACAGATCGGGCTGCCATTTTTAAATGTCGTTCCGATCTCCCCAATCCCTTCCCCCCCCCGCCGGAACCTGCAGACACCTCCCAATGCCCCAACATGCCAGTTTGGGTCCTCGAGCTCACCCCACCTCCTAAGGACAGGGCACCTCTGGGCTCGAACCCTGGTAATGCCAACCTGGCAGCCAGGCACCGCAAGGCTCGCAATCTGGTAGTGCCACCCAAGCAATGCAGGGTGGCACTGCAGGGTGCCAAGCTAGCATTTCCAAGGTGCCTGGGTGGCAGGAGTGCCAGAGTGTCACACTGCTGAGTCCTACCACCTGGGGGGGCCTCCGATGGCTTGGGAAATCCACCCCCAGGTGCTATAATGCCTGGTCCATGTTTGTGTGGATCAGAGCTAAATGGCACCATGGTGAAATCTCCCAGGTGTGGGCGTTTGATCCCAGGCCTTGGGAGAATCCGGCGGCGACATATTTAATTGAGCCTAACTGCTCACTTAAAAATGCAAATTTGGATCACGCACAGTGGGCGCACGATCCAGGTTGCAACATCTCACAAGATCTTGTTGGATCTCGCATAACTTCCCAAGCATCTCAAATCTCACAAGTTAGGAAGATATTTACTCATAAATCCAATAAGGAATCCAGGGGAGAATGTGGAATTTGCTACCATGTAGATTAGCTGAGGTGAATAACATAGATGCAATTACAGGGAGGCTAGATGATTACACATGAGGGAAGAATGAATGGAAAGATTTGTTGATACAGTTGTTAAAGTAGGATGGGAGGAGGTTCATAAAGTTCACAAAGAGCATATTCACCAGCAAGGACCTCTTGGTGTGAACAGCAAGTTTCCATGCTGCACATTCTATGTAATCACAATGTTATATTAATAAAACCTCTGAGACCACAAATACTAAATGAGCTTGATTCAAGTGTAATCCATTCTAACCTTGTATCTTCTCCTTTTCTAGACTGTAAGAAGTTGTAAAACAGGAGGCAGATGATGGGTGTTGTCCCGCTAACTCAGCATATTAAATGGCGGACCTCACTGTAATAAATCTTAGCTGGTGTTCTGCCAAAGTGCACCGATATCATCAGGTAAGGCTGTAGACAAAAGGTTTACTTGTTCAGAATCCACTTGGACATTTGTCTTTCTAGTTCAAAAGGGTGCTGGTAAGGCGGAATGACTTAATGTGAAGGTATTGTGGCAACTGTCAGGAATGTAAGCTTTCATTTGCACTACACAAAAAAAGCTTACCATTTACAAAATATCGCTTTATGGGAGCAACCCATGTTCCCCTATGCAAAGAGAAATTTACAACTTTTATAAAATTGCATGACACTCGTATTCTCACAGAATGACAGAATACTGCAGCACAGAAGAGGCCCTTGGGCCCATTGAGCCAGTACTGATGCATGAAAAACACCTGGGGCTGGATTCTCCCAAAATGAGACTATGTCCCCACACAGTGGAGTTTTACTCCCGAAATTTCTTGAAAAAAGTCAGACGAATTCATAGCCCTGCAGGGCCCCCACACATCAGGGTCAGGGGCCGCACATGTGCACGGCAGCGGCCTCCAGCGACCGCGCCGTGCTCCATGCCGGACTCGGACTGCAGAGCCAGGCAAAAAAAATAAACCCCCCCCGATTGGCCACGCGCCCGAGCCACCACCCCCGCACATTTAATCCCCGGCCGCCTTAAGGCCACCCCTGGTCTCTGATCCACCCTCCCCAGACCGGGGCGGTCGCGGCCATGTGAGCATCTCAACCGGCAATAGGTGGTTAGTTCCACGCCGTCGGGAACTCGGGCGGTCAGGAGCGAAGGTTTGCTGAGCGGGCCTCTGGCAATGGCCCCCTGGCTGCGTGGGGTACTCCGCGGTGATGCCGATCTTCGGTGCCCGGAGAATCGCCAGACCGGTGCCGGGCCCGATTATGGCCTCAAACTGGATTCTCCGCCCCAGCCGCGATTACAGCATCAGGCTGCGGACAATCCAACACCATTTCTCGACTAATCTTGATCCCCTTCAGTTCTTCCTTCCCACTAAACCCTGCGTTTCCAACATTTCTGATATCTGATTTGTATCCTCATTTATGAAGACAGAACCAAAGTATGTGCTTCGTTGCTCAGCCATTTCTTTCTCCCCTGTTATACTGTTTCTGATCGTAAGGGACTATAGAAACTTTTACAGTCAAGCTTACTTTAATACTTTACCCAGGACGCGATTCTCCCCCAAAATCTCTAAGTTAATTTGTGGCAGGTTTCTCAGGGAGTTTCCCGCTGGCTCTGCTGGCGGGTTCCCCACCGCTACTCAATTACACCTTTTTGGGCTTTTTGAGTTTCTCACTGGTTTAGCCCACACTTTAAAAATTTTTTAGCACTGGGGAGCTGAACTCCGAGATTGGGCCGCCATTTTGAAAGGGTGTTCCGATCTCCAAGTGAGCTTGTGGGTCCCTCACACTCCCATCCAATTGGCAATGTCACTGCCCACATACATGGACACTACCCCCCCCCCCCCCCAGCCTCCTTACAGCACCCCCATCCTTCCAGGATCCTAACCTTTCATCCCTCCACCTCCCAAAGGCCCCTACTTACATGTCCTGCACTCCCCCATTCTTCAACCCCCCCATGTTATTCTCTAAGTCTGAATAAAGATTGTAGACTTCCAGTTAACACAAATACTTTATTCAGTAGGTTTGTTCTGTTTCCAGAGCTTAATTAGATATAATACAGTCAAGAGGAATGACCAGTGAAGCTAAGGTAAACTGCCTTTGCTGAGCTGTCTCTGTGTGCTGCTGCTGCCTAGCCCTGTGCTTCTGAAAGAGGCGGATCCTACCTTGGGCTCGACCCTTTATACCCGTCTCTGATGCTGCCCTCTAGTGATGCTGTGGCTGTTACATCTGTGTTGCAGTCGCTGGTGTATGTACAGATGACTACATCCCCCCATTTGATTTGATATGTTTTCTAGATTGGCCGCAATAAAACTGTACATAACAAGTGGTGAGAATAAGCAAATCTGCACACTGCAAAAATGATAACGTAACAGAGAAACAATTAACAGTGTTATGAGTCCATTGTGAGAAATGTTCATATTTGTCTTGTGGATGTGTTGAAGTGTCGTTACAAATCTATCGGTCGGGTGCCTTACGGCTTCTGCTGGAGCGTCTTAACTGTGGTAGTAGGGATGATGGTTTGATGTCATCAAGAGTACTGTCTGGTGTGTGGCGAGGAACGTCCTGTGGACAAATGGACTCGGTCAAGTCCAGTGTGGGAAATACTGGCGTTGTAGGTCAAATCTCTAATAGATCCCGGCGGTTATGGCAAAAAAGTAGTCCTGCAGACGATTTGACAATGTAGGACCGCGGTGCCTTTTGCCTGATCACCGTAGCTGACACAGACCATCCACCTTCTGGGTCCCTGATTCTGATGGTGTCACCTATTGTCAGTGGCTTGAGTGGGATCGCATGTTATTCGTAGTATAGTTTTTGTTTGGAGCATAGTACCCGCATGTCGTCGAGAACTGGTAGGTTGCCGGGGTATCGGAATTGCTTTGCCGGTAGGGTTGCCCGGATGTCTCTGCCGAAGAGCATTTGTGCTGGTGACAGTCCTGAGCTCAATGAGGTTGCTCAGTATGATAACAGAGCTAGGTTGATGTCGGAACGTGACTCGGCTGCTTTGCTGATGAATCATTTAATGATGTGGACACCTTTTCCCCCTGTTCCATTTGATTGCGGGTAGCGATTCTGTGTCGCATAGTACCCACATGTATTGATTCTGTATGTCATCGTTCGTGAAAGCTATTTTGCTTGTTTGTTCTGGAGCAGATGTGAATTCGTGAGATTCTTTATCATGCCATGGCATGTTTGTATTCTTGTCATTGTTTCGCAGTGTGCTGTGGCATTGTCCTTCACGTGCAGAGTTGTACCATGTTGTACAGGTCGTTGTTTCATTGTTGTTGTTTCTGTCGTTCCTGTCTTTGTTGTTTTCGTTGGAGTTCTTGTTGTTATCGTTCTTGTTGTTCTTTTTGTCGCGCTTGTTGACTCTGTTTTCGTTGATTTCGCTTTTATTCTTGTTCTTTTTCTTGTCGTGCTTGTTGTTTCTGGGATGCTTCTTGTTGCTTTTGTCGTTCTTGTTGCGCTGCATGTTGTTTTTGTTGTTGCTGTTGTTCTTGTTTCTGCTGTGCTCCTTGCGGTTTTTGTTGTTCTTGGTGCGCTCAATGAGTGTGCCATGTGGATGATTTGAGTCATTGTCACAGTTATTGGTGTCAGTGTCCTTTGTGGCCTCTGCTACATTGAGCGTATCTTCTTGTGTATTGTGAGAATGATCTGATGTTGCATTGATGTTGGTGACATCAGTCATTTGTGGTGGATTCGATTCCTCTTCTTTGCTTACTTGGTACTCCTCTTCTAGAGTCATTTCTGGTTCACTTGAATCATCATTTATTTCTAGGTGCTCCTCTTTTGGAGTCATTTCAGGTTCACTTGAATTATCATTGAGTTCTTGGTGCTCCTCTTTCTGAGTCATTTCAGGTTCATTTGAATCATCTGTGATCTCTTTGTGCTCCTTTTCTGGAGTCAAAATCTTTAAGATTTCTATTAATGTGGTCTCTCTGGACTTATGGGTGGCTGTCCTCTGATTATTGAGTGCTTACGAGCTGAGATACTTCAGTCTCGCTGTGATCCTGCACATCCTGTATGGGAATTGTGATTTCTTCGTCACTTGTCTCACATACAGTGGGTAGACATTCAGTGTCTTCTTCTGGTGGCTCAAATAAGCTTGACAGATCTTCGTGGTCTTATGCATCCATGGCGTTTGCTATGGAGTGTTTGCTTGCTTCCATTTTTGAGTCTGTCACCGAGCTGTCTGTGGAGGCTTGCCTCACTCTCTTTGTGGAGGCTTGCATCGCTCTCTTTGTGGAGTCCTTCATCGCTCTCTCTGTGGAGTCCTTCATCGCTCTCTCTGTGGGGTTTGTCATCGCTCTCTCTGTGGAGTCTGTCATCGCTCTCTCTGTGGAGTCTATCATCGCTCTCTCTGTGTAGTCTGTCATCACTTTCTCTGTGGAGTCTGTCATCGCTCTCTTTGTGGAGTTGTGCATTGTTCTCGCTGTAGAGTCGATCTGTGCTCTCTCAACGGAGTCGTTCTGTGCTCTCTGTGTGGCATCGTCTTCGTCTTGGGTATTGCTGTCATCCAATGTACCGATGATCTTCCATGGCATCATGGTATTGGATTCATTTACCATGAGAAGAGTCGAATTGAGCTTTTCAACCGTGTTGCTGATGCTGTGGTCAGGATCTCTGAATATCTCAGCCATGTCTGAGTAGTATTGTGTGTATTGCTCGATGGACAAATCATCGCTTTTTGTTTCGGAGTTGTGATCGTTCTCTTCATGTTCAATGAACCAATCATCTTCTTGTGTGGAGGCTGGGACCCTTCGTGGTGCGTGGACCACTCTCTGTTTCTTGGCGTCAGGCTGCAGCATAATCCTGCACTCACGAGTCGGGATGTCATAAATGCTGGGCTGAAGATTCCCCATTCCGAAGAACTCATCATCGGGGTCTTCCCAGTACAACACCTCTAGTTGCGGTTTGGATTTGGTACTGGGGTAGCCATCTCCCAAGATTAAATCTTTGTCTGAGTTGTAGTCTACAAGGACCATATCATCTTGTAGGGCAGTGCTAACTGCTTGTTCCAGGGTGTTGTGAAAGTTATTTTCAACTGCTGGTGTAAGTCCGGGCATTGTTCTGTCTTTTGAGGCAAGAAAATTGGGTTTTGCAGCTTTAAATTTCTTTTTCTTCATTTTCGTGCATTTCCCTTTTAAGTGGGCGTGGGCCTGGTCCTCTGACGTCATGACGCTCGTGACGTCATGCGTAGGACTCGATTGCCCATGCGCACTCCAAGTTTCCTGTACTGTGCCCTCTTTTCACAACTGAGCATGTGCGGCTCCTTTCTCAAGATGGCTGCCGCTCAGAACATCCGTCTTTCTCCGATTCAACCCTGTGTCCGCATCGTGGTGAGTTTTGGCGCTGTTTTTTCCGATTTTCTTTTCTAGACACTGATTCTGTGTTTGTAAAGACTGACAGGATTGATGTTGTTTTTGTTCATAAGCAAGGCATTTTTGTATAGCGATTTCTAGAGTTAGATGCTTATTTTGTGATAGTTCTTCCCTCAAATTTTTATCAGATAGTCCAGAAATTAATTGATGCATTATCACAGTGTCTCTGAAATCAGCATAATCACAGCCTTGTGGTATTAACTTGAGGTTTGTAATAAAATCAAAGATGGGCCCTCTGTTTCTCTGACAAGAGTTAAATCTTTCCAGCAACGCACCAGCCTGACTGTTACAGCGTTTAGCAAATTTTTTGAGTGAACCGTCTACTGTGGTGTTGTCTTCACCTTCTAGGTAATTAAAGCAAGTATACATTTCTCTCGCTTCATGCCCTCCTGTTGAGAGTAGTAGGGCTATTTTCATTGCGTCAGAGGCAGTGCTTAAATCATTAGCTGTGATAAATATTTGGAACAGTTGTTCAAACATTTTCCAGTTATAACTTACATTACCGGTTGTTTCCAGCTGCCATGGAGTTCCAACAAGTTGCATCGAATCAGTTAGTCGTCGAGGATCCATTTGCTGCGAAGTCTTCAACAGTCGAATATCCGGTTTAAGTTTTTCTTCTCTTGCTGGTGTCTAGCTAGCTTTCTGAAATCACTCCGGGTACCATATGTTATTCTCTAAGTCTGAATAAAGATTGTAGACTTCCAGTTAAAACAAATACTTTATTCAATGGGTTTGTTCTGTTTCCAGAGCTTAACTAGATATAATACAGTCAAGAGGTATGACCAGTGAAGCTAAGGTAAGCTGCCTATGCTGAGCTGTCTCTGTGTGCTGCTGCTCCTAGCCCTGTGCTTCTGAAAGAGGGGGATACTGCCTTGTGCTCGGCCCATTATACCCGTCTCTGATGCTGCCCTCTAGTGATGCTGTGGCTGTTACATCTGTGCTGCAGTCCCTGGTGTATGTGCAGATGTATGTACAGATGTACAGATCACTACACCCCCCCTCCACCCTCATCTCATGGGCATGGCCCTCCCTTGGCAGAGCCACCATGGCACCTGGCCACCCTTGCACTGGCACACTTGCAGCCAGGCAGTGCTGCTGCCAGCTTGGCAATGCCAGGGTGGCAGTTCCAAGGTGCCAGCTGGGCAGTGCCAAGTTGCCTGCATTCCGGGGGAGGGCCAGGGAGCCACCCTGCACGAGAGACCTCCCCCGCGTGCCATTCCACCTGGTCCACATATGTGTGGACCCGCACTGATTGGCGCCCAGTTGCAGCCTCCTTGGGGAGGCCGGAGAATCAACAGTGGCTGGTGGATCCCGGGCAGATAGGTTGTAAGTAGGTTTATGACCTACTTCTACAAAAGCAATTTGGTCTCCCACATTTTGGGCGGAGTTCTGACTCTGATGTCTCACGGGACTTCGGTGAATCCCGCGAGTCGCAGAGGTTGTCGAGGCCTCTCTCCAGGATTCTCCAGCTGCGTTGTGCTCTCGTTTGAGTGCAGTGCGGCTAGAGACTCGCGCCCCTAGACTCAGAATCAAGTACCTCGCTCTCCATTTTGATGAAAAATTCTATCATATTATGGTTGCTCATCCCCAAGGGGTCTTGCACAACTAGTTTGCCAATAATTCCATTCTCATTACACAGTATCTAGTCTAGGATAGCCTGTTCTCTAGTTTGTTCCTCAACATTTTGGTCCAGAAAACCATCCCGTATACACTCCAGGAATTCCTCCTCTATGGTATTGTGGCTAATTTGATTTGCCCTATTTATATGCAGATTAAAATCACCCATAATTATAGGCGTTAAACAGCTGCCGGAGAAGAAAACAAAAATATTTTTAAATTGTCGATCTGTGCACAGATATCTGAAAAGGTTTAAGAAGCTAAACGTTTGTGCTACACCAAAGCTGGCAATGGAGAGTTGCCAAAAATAGCAGCAACCATCGAAGGAACCAACATTTAAACAGATTTCAGAGAAAACAACATCAAAAGAAGCTTGCCATGTGCTCTGCCTGGAAAGTTCTGGAACAGTAGCAAGCAAAGGAACAAATACCCTGCAAAAATTAATGGAGAGCTAGGGGACTTCTGCAACACCCCTTATAAAACTCAGAAAGGAACTCGCTGAGCTCAGGGTTTCCTTGTTTGAAAGGGGGGGAAAAAGAAAAGAGGTAGTGCTAAAAGCTTTGTGGCACATTTGTGCTTAGGCTAGCCTTCCCAAAGTAAAATGATGGGAATTTTTGGCACCATGGGACCGGATTATGAAAACACCGAGCGCTGGAGCTCATACACTAAAAGGTTTGAATTATTTGTCCAGCGAACAAAATTTTGGCAGACATTGAAGTCCAACTTTCCTGAGTACAATGTGGGGGAGAACCTTCAATTTCCTGCGTAGTCTGGTGCAACCAGAAAAAACAGGTTTGAAAACATATGGTGAATTAGTGGAGATATTGCAAAGCCACTTCTTACCAAACCCTTGGTCATCGCCAAGAAGTTAAGGTTCCATAAGCGTAATCAGCAAGTAGGTGAACCTATCACACAATTCGTAGCCACTTTAAAGGAATTAGTTGAATACCGTGAAATTGGTGATGTCTTGAATGACACCATTAGAGTCTGACTTGTGTGTGGGTTAAGAAGTAAAGCTATCCAGAAATGGCTGTTAACAGAAAGCTTTAGAACTCACAATCTCTATGGAGCTAACAGCTAGTGCAAAAATTAAGCATGTTGGAGAAAGAAACAACAAGTTACAAACAGGAATTCTACAAAGCAAGAATCAATTACATCAAGTGAAGAATTGAATAGTGGGAAGAGTATCCACATGATACGGAAAGGGCTCGAGAAGAGACCAAAGCCACAGTCAAATGACAAAATATCATTGAACGCATTTGCCATTGCGAGCACAACAAACCGTTACTGGGTCACCCCTTTATTGCATGGACACCCAGTGAAAATGGAAGTGGGCACTGGCGCAACCATTTCATTGTACCAGAAACTGTTTTCCAAGAGAAACTATGGCATACCACCTTAAAACCCTCAAAGATAACACTATCTAGCATATACTGGAGAAACAGTGAGGGACCAGATCGCTGTAAATGTGCAGCTAAACAGACAGACTTGCCCCTGCACATCGTTAAAGGTACCGAGCAAGCCCTGGCTGGAGAAAGATCAAGGTAAACTGGGCCATGGTGAATCTCATGTCGCAAAGCAGTTCCAACCAAAAGCCTAAAGGAACAGAAAGTAGCAGCTGCATATGGATGCTTTGGTAAAAATGGAGGTCAAAAGTATGTTGAAACATGGATGACCGGAATGCATTTAAATGCTCCCTTTGCAAATTCCGTACCACAGAGGAACAAGAGATTGAGGCGCATCGCGAAATGCCTGACCATAAGGAAACTCTCGAGTTCATTGAAAGAACATTCAGTTTGGGAAAAGAACTGCTGACTTCCTTCATGCATCAAGGATCAACAAGATTAAAATCATTGCTGATCGTAAACAACGGCAACAAGAGCAAAAGGAGCCAGCACAAAAAGTCAAGAAGGATGTTTGGATGGGAGTTGCTCCAGATGACCAAATGAAAAGAGTTGGAGCTGCTCAGAGTGCAGTTTGCAACACCAATATTCCTTTCTTATTTCACTCTGTACTGCAGCATCTGAAGTCGAATGAATATGCCAACAGCAAGAAGAATTACCGTATGCTGACTGCTGAACAAGCCATCTCTAAAGGCTAAATTTGATATGTTGTGAAAGGGCGAGGACCTTTTTGGAAATCCTCAGGAGCAACAGCTTCAACTGAAGACGTTAGAGATTGCATTCCAGAAACAAGTCCTAACACAAGACGGTGAATGGGGCTAGAATGAAACCTCGAGGGGAGAGATGTAGGGTCCGATGGAGGCACAGCACAATCTGGAGATGGCACTGCAAAGGCTGTGTCATGAGATTCAGGTAAAGAAGGCCCTGGTATTCAGGCTGGAAGGGCAGCGGTTGGCAACAAAAAGAATACCAGATCAGCAGCCTGGGGCAAGGGCTTTAGAGGCAGGAAACAGAGCTTGAGTCGAGTCGGAGAACTCGAACACCCGCATAATCCCAGCTCCACCTTATGCCAGCTCAGATCTATCCTGGGTATATCAAGCTCAGCAGTGCGAATGAAGGTTCATAGCCTCTGAAAGTGAAAGCTTCGAAAACGCAGCCGAGTCAGGTTCTGCGACATGAGAATAGGGCTAAATGTCGTGTTTGTCATAAAGGTCAAGAAGTATTGGCAAGAAGCTATACCAACAGTGAGAAGTGTATATCTGCTATCGTATCAGCACAGACAGGACCGATCTCCTAAAATGTTCAAACTTGGGATGACGTTGTGTGGAGAAGACATGCAGAGCAAATTTTAGCAGCTGGAACAAGGTTGCCAGATACAGAGTCAACTGAGAGTCTGCAACAAACTATGCCACATGAAGACCTGTACATACTTGAGAACCTGACAATCCCGGAAACACTGTGGAAGATAGTACCTCAGTTGAGGACATTTAAACACTGAATCAAACTCCAAATCCTACGTCGACTCCAATTGATGCAACAACGGTTAATATCCAAAATACATCAGAGGTTACAGTCAACACGATAAAACAGCCGCCTGAGGTTTGCCAACAACGAGATGGGAATCAAAGTCCTCCGAAACATCTAACTTATTGACTGTTATGTTTGTTCATATTGCAAATTTTGAGTGTTAACGTTATACTGTGTTTCATTCCAGGAACCTCTGATGTAAAGGGGGAGGAAAGCGTTGTGTATTCTTGGTTGGAACAAGGTCATTTTAAGAGTCCGATCATGTGACATAAGGATGACATCATCGGCAGTTTGGGCAGGGTAACAATCAGTCTATTCTAGAGCCCGTTGATTAAACAGCTTTCTAATAAAGCTCATGTTTTGTTTCTACCTTCATGGTCTGCAAGCTGTGCTTTTAAAATACCACAGTAAAACAACTCATTTTTGGTTTCCGGAATTGAGAAGAGTTATGAACAACAAAGCCCTTAAATTCTTTCGGGTGGGTCGCCTGTCTAAGCTGGTCAACATGTGTTCTCATCATCACTTCACGTCATTCTCTGGCAAGAGAGAGGAATAAGGGTTATTCCCAAATGAAATTCCAGTGTTCTACATAGAATGGGAATAGTTCCAAAAACTAGATGAAATGTAGCAGAAGACCTGAAGACACATATGGAGGAAAGGGAAACAATTTAAGATTAAGCCAGACGTATAAAATGCGGATTTAACAGGAAATCTAATATTGCTGCTTTGTTCCTATGAATTCAATTCTGCCTTTATTGTTACATTATAGCAACAAAAGACACAGCAATAATTACAACTAACATAAATGAAGCTGTAATGACAGAACATTTGCCTTCAATTATATCACTATTTCATTATACCTAGCGTGGGATAGAAAACAGATAGAACGCACCTTCAGTACTAAATCCCATTTTGAGTCTCTTCCATATTTTCCTCTTTTGGGGACATGACTTGTCTGTTGTCTCCTTTCAGATGAGGGATCTCAAGGGCAATTAGGGATGGGCAATAAACACTGGCCGAGCCAGAAATGCCCACATCCCGTAAATTAACTTTAAAAATGGTATCTGAAAGCAGCTGTGAAGAGCACCAAAAACATCAAACAGAGGAGACAAAATAGATTCCAGAAACTATAAAGAATATCACGGGTGCTATTCTCTCCCCCCCACGCAGGGTGGGAAAATCGCCGGGGCGCCACGCGGATCGCACCACGCCGCTCCGACCCACGCACGCGATTCTCCCACCTCCCGGAAACCAGCGGGGCACGATTCGCACCGGGCCGCTCGGAGAACTGGCGAGCGGCCATTCTCTGGCCCGTATGGGCCGAGCGGCCGCTACAACACAACAGGTTCCCGCCGGCGCCGTCCACCCCTGGCCGCTGCCGGCAGGAACTCTGCGGGAACGCGGGGGGGGGGGGGGGGGTGGCCTGTGGGGGAGGTAGGGGGGGCTCCTTCACCGGGGGCCTCCGATGGGGTCTGGCCCGCAATCGGGGCCGGCCTCTCCACCCCCCCTCCCCCGGGTCTACCTTCTTCCGCGCGTGGCCCCAGAACACTGGCGCCACGTTGGTAAGGGGCCGGCATGCGTAAGACATTCCCCACGCATGTGCAGGATGGCACGGCCCAGCACCATGCTGGCCCCTGTGGGGGCCAGACTAGGTCGTGCCCGGGCCCTGTTTCACGACGGCGCGAACACCTGGCCTCCATATCGGAGAATCGCCCCCCACATCTTTACTTCTCTTATTAAATAAGAATTCTGACAAGCTTTTATTCTATCTGGCTCTTCAGCTGTTGTCCAAAATATTTTGTTTACAGGAATGTTGATGGAATGTTGACAGGAGACTGACAACCTGCTGAGCTGAACACAGTGAGAGGAAAGTGAATTAACATTTGTAAACGTAATCAACACCAGGGGCGAAATTCTCCGGAAACAGCGCGATGTCTGCCGACTGGCGCCCAAAACGGCGCAAATCAGTCGGGCATCGCACCGCCCCAAAGGTGCGGAATGCTCCGCATCTTTGGGGGCCGAGCCCCAACCTTAAGGGGCTAGGCCCGCGCCGGACTGATTTCCGCCCCGCCAGCTGGCGGAAAAGGCCTTTGGTGCCCTGCCAGCTGGCGCAGAAATGACATCTCCGGGTGGCGCATGCGCGGGAGCGTCAGCGGCCGCTGACGGCATTCCCGCGCATGCGCAGTGGAGAGAGTCTCTTCCGCCTTCGCCATGGTGGAGATCGTGGCGAAGACGGAAGGGAAAGAGTGCCCCCACGGCACAGGCCCGCCTGCGGATCGGTGGGCCCCGATCGTGGGCCCGGCCACCGTGGGGGCACCCCCCCGGGGCCAGATCGCTCCGCGCCCCCCCCCCCCAGGACCCCGGAGCCCGCCCGCGCCGCCTTGTCCCGCCGGTAAGGTAGGTGGTTTAATCTACGCCAGTGGGACAGGCATTTTAGCGGCGGGACTTCGGCCCATCCGGGCCGGAGAATCGCGGGGGGGGGGCCTGCCAACCGGCGCGGCGCGATTCCCGCCCCCGCCGAATATCCGGTGGTGGAAAATTCGGAAACCGGCGGGGGCAGGATTCACGCCAGCCCCCGCCGATTCTCTGACCCGGCGGGTGGTCGGAGAATCTCGCCCCAGATTCTTACAAGGATCTTTGAATTTGAATTGCGTTAATTCAGTTCCCTCATGCTACTGGGTGAATAAACTGCTTTAACCCAGTCCTCAAACTATGTCACTAGCACATTGAAACCATTTGAAGAAAAACAAGTGAAGAGGCACAAGGATTGTTATGATATGTATAATGTCAGGAATGTAAAGGATGAGCAAGATGATGTTCGTGTATCTCAACGCTGGATGGCATCACTGAGTAGTCTTATGAAAAGCAGCGTCTCTAAGCATTCTGGGAGAAGGTTAAGGAGAAGGGTAGTGTGAGGTTGAGATAGAGTGTTAGTTGTATTAGAAGGACATTATAGATTACTGTAGCATAGATTTAATACTGTTGTTTTATTAGATATTACTGAGTAAAGTGTACAAACCATTTAAAGTAGTGTAAATAAACTAGCTCTGTTTTAAATACATAGCTTGATGTTCTTTATCATCACTACAACTTTTAGTTATCTTGGAGAACAATGCAAGGAGCATCACAAGGATGTCAGGATAAATCAAAATGACTTTTAAAAGCCTGTTGAAGATAATGGTCCTCCTTTCCCTGGCCAAGTAGGCCAAACTATGTTTAGCTAATTAAGTCCAAGAGCCTCCAAAGCTTTTGTATCTAAATTATATAATCTACTGCCTCACTGATGTAGAAGAACGTAAAACATTAGCAACTGATCTACATACAATAAATATATAAATATCCTATCACAACATGAAAGATAATTTCTACAAAATCATTAGCACCATAAGGAGCAGATTTCAGCAGCCTGAAATGTCAAGGTGAAGTTACAATATTGTACTATTAAACAAGGAGGACAAATTCAACTTTAGTCCAGTAGGTTGGTTTGAAGCTGTTGATATACCTATTATCCTATTGAGAGTAACAAATCACTGAGCTGTTTTGAAGATGGCATATTATTGTGTTATTTCAAAAAGGGTTACTATACTATCTAGATTGCCATGATGTGGAGATGCCGGCGTTCGACTGGGGTGAGCACAGTAAGCAGTCTTACAACACCAGGTTAAAGTCCAACAGGTTTGTTTCAAACACTAGCTTTCGGAGCACTGCTCCTTCCTCATGTTCACCTGAGGAAGGAGCAGTGCTCCAAAAGCTAGCGTTTGAAACAAAACTGTTGGACTTTAACCTGGTGTTGTAAGACTTCTTACTGTATCTAGATTTCAGTCTACATTTCTTGGCTAAATTCTATGGCATGTTCTAAGATTACATGGTACGAGAATAACCTTCAACTGGAGACAGCACACCAGCTATGCAGCTAATTCATGCTTTGCTCTTTAATTAGATTTTGCCTTCAATTCAAACCTCAACCAAATTGTACTGGAGGTAAGTTTAGAAACCATTTATACACTCTGAACGTTTCTTGAAGAACTAACTTTTTTGAACATATTCCAAACTTGGTCAGCAAACCACAACTCCATTCAATAATTGCCACTCTATTTCATTTTCTACTGTTGAATCATCAAAATCTCAAAATGGCCCCTTCTTTGGAACCTCAAAGGTGGTTTCTTCTTCCTATCAATTATTTTAAATTAAAATGAAAACATACATTTGACATGGTCTTGTATATACGCCGTGTGCAAAATGAAGCAACTGCACTTAATTTACAAGTCTGTTTAGAGATTCCCATTTAGAAAAGCAATGGACCAGCATTTTAAATTTGATTCGTTCCAAAAGAACACTTTATTAATTTATTTTGTTGTTATGGGCGAGGCGTTTTCAGAACCCCAAACTGTATCGTGCAGTTCAACCAACCTCTCCCTTTAATGTATTTGATGCTTTTCCTAGCACACGGCTTTTTCACTAGGTGTGGGATTACAATTATGGGCACGTGGGTTTTTAAACACAAAACACTGTTTATTCCATGAACTCAACTTAACATCTTAAATAAACATTGGATTTCTTAACACCACTTATTTCAAAGATACCTCAGAAAATATTGCAACAGTAAATAATTCCTTAAAATGTTCCTTCAAACTTCCAAGAGACTTAACACCTTTAAACAAAATCACATCAGGTTAAAGGCTTCACTATTATAAGTTTAAATCACCCAAATGATCCAGAGATAGTCTTTCATGGCAGAGATCCAGCTCACTGCAAAACACAGACGCACACCCAGCTCTTTTCCTCCAAACTGCAAAACTAAACTGCAAAATGGCTGACCTGAGTTCAGCCCCACCTACACTCTGACATCACTGTTTTCTTAAAGGTACATTGCTTAAACATCCATGTCTTAAAGGTACTCTCACATGACACCTCCCCCCAAGGAAAAAAAATAAACCATCATCTTCAAGATGGTTTCATTTTTCACTTTTGCACCATCCACTAAGAAATGTACACAGTAAATATACATTTTCGTTTTTAAAAAATACACATGCAAACAGGTATAATAATATAGTCCATTTTTCTTTGTTCTTCTTCCTCCAACCAAAATCATTCTCGATGAACAGTCTCTTTGAACAAATTCTCTGCATGATCCATCCATTCCTCTACTCCTCGGCATTTCTCTTTCGAATCAGATACTTTAGTTCAATCTGACCACAGAGTCCCTTGCAATTCTCCAATACAGGAGCATTGGTGGTCACAGTTTTCAGGCAGTCAAATGCCTGATGAAAGTCCGCGGTCCAATGAATTTCTTTACGTTTCTTCAGCAATTCCATCAGTGGAGTAATCATGCCACAAAACATTTGCACAGCTGTTCGATCAAATTCATTCATGTTAAGAGATCGCATTATTTCCTTTCGTCTTGAGGGTATCGGAAACTCCTCAAGGAAAGTGATTCGGGCTTCTCCAAATTCACTTTCGGCTAGGTTCATCATCAAACCCGCCTCGTGAAGTCGATCGAAGAACTCCATACGATGTTTTAAATGTTCTTTCCATGTCCGAAAGTTGGAAATAAAAGCAGATTGTCCCAGTTTCTCATTGCTCCATGGCTGCAACCCACTTCAATTATGCCATTCTTCAGCATACTCTCAATCTCTCTGTTAACCTGTGCCAATTTTAAAGGATTAAGTCTATATGGATGTTGTTTGATAGGAACAGCATTTCCCACATCTACATCATGTATAGCCATTTTAGTACTTCCCAATTTATCTCTACAACCTTGCCCATGTGATATCAATAACTCTTTCAGCTCAGTTCGTTTTTCCTCTGGAAGGTAACTTAACAATTCATCCCAATTTTTAAGAACATCCTTATTTTCCAATTTAATCTGAGGTATGTCAAATTCACAGTCATCTGGATTTGGTTTGTCATTTTGAGTTAGAATCATTAAAACCTCCTTTTTCTCTCCTTCCCTTTCAAAGTACCTTTTAAGCATATTCACATGACACACTCGGCAAGTCTTCCTTCTATCTGGTGTTTTTACCACATAATTCACCTCACTTAATTTCCTTTCAATCTGATACGGTCCACAAAACATAGCTTTTAAAGGCTCCCCTACCACTGGTAACAACACTAAAACCTTCTCCCCACTGGCAAAACTACGAACTTTGGATTTCTTGTCCGCTACCCTTTTTAGCACATTTTGTGCAACTTTCAATTGTTGTCCAGCCAATTCACCTGATGTATTTAATCGTTCCCTAAAATTTGACACGTAATCCAACAGTGTAATTTCCGATTTCTCACCCATTAATTTTTCCTTAATCAATTTAAGTGGTCCTCTTACCTCATGACCAAAAATTAGTTCAAAAGGACTAAATTTGGTAGACTCATTAGGTGCATCCCTAATTGCAAACAATACGAATAGGATTTCTGTGGGTAGTCCATATCTAGTAAAGAATTTAAGTAACTCCTCCACAATCCTTTTAGCTGTAATATTACGTATTGGAATGGCCTCTGGAAACCTAGTAGACACATCCATTACAGTCAAAAGATATTGATTCCCACTTTTTGTTTTAGGAAGCGGTTCTACACAATCGATTAGGACCCTTGTAAAAGGTTCCTCAAATGCTGGAATGGGTATTAAGGCCGCTGGTTTTATCACTGCTTGAGGTTTCCCTATCACTTGACATGTGTGACATGATTGAAAAAATTTAACTACATCTTTATGTAGTCCAGGCCAATAAAAATGTTTCTGGATTTTAGCTTGAGTTTTCCTTATTCCCAAATGACCTCCCTCTCATACCTCATGTGCAACTCGCAACACCTCCTTTCTATACCCTACCGGCAATACTACTTGATGAACTTCTACCCACTTTTCATCCGCCTGAATATGTACAGGTCTCCATTTTCTCAGCAAGACATCATTTTTACGGTAATAACACTCTGGTATACTCTCAGATTCCTCTTCCGTATATGCTTTCTGATATATCCGTTTTATTTCCACATCTTTCTGTTGTAAGTCCGGCAATTTTCCTGAACTAAAAATATCCGCCTCAACCTCCACCTGTTCTTGTTCTTTTTCTTTTAATAATATTTTTATTAAGGTTTTTTAACAACACAATTTTTTCCCCTTACAAATAATACCCCCCCCCCCCCCCCGTAACAAAATAACGCAAATTCTCCCTGAGCAAGATATATATATGGCAGGATGGTATATTTACATAGCTTTATACACTGGCTCTCGCCCATTCGTGCCAGTTTCCCCCACCCTCCATGTTATCCCCCGCTCATCCGTCCCCTCCAGCAATCTCTCGTTCCCCCCTCCCCTCCCCCTCCCCCAGGGTTGCCGCTGCTGCTGACCGACCTTCCTCTAATGCTCCGCGAGATATTCTAGGAACGGTTGCCACCGCCTGTAGAACCATTGTGCAGACCCTCTCAAAGCGAACTTAATTCTCTCCAATTTTATGAACCCTGCCATGTCGTTTATCCAGGCCTCCAGGCTAGGGGGCTTCGCCTCCTTCCACAATAGCAAGACCCTTCGCCGGGCTACTAGGGACGCAAAGGCCAGAATTCTGGCCTCTTTCGCCTCCTGCACTCCCGGCTCATCCCCTACTCCAAATATTGCTAGCCCCCAGCTTGGCTTGACCCAGACTTTCACCACCTGAGATATTACTCCCGCCACTCCTCTCCAGAACCCCTCCAATGCCGGGCATGACCAAAACATATGGACATGGTTTGCCGGGCTCCCTGAACATCTTTCACATCTATCCTCTACTCCAAAGAACCTACTCAGCCTCACCCTCGTCAAATACGCGCTGTGAACCACATTAAATTGTATCAGACTGAGCCTGGCACACGAGGAGGAGGTATTAACCCTGCCCAGGGCATCAGCCCATAGCCCTTCCTCAATCTCCTCCCCCAGCTCCGCCTCCCATTTACCTTTCAATTCTTCTACTAGCGCTTCCCCCTCTTCTTTCATCTCTTGGTATATTTCCGACACCTTGCCCTCCCCGACCCATACCCCCGAGATCACCCTATCTTGAACTTCTTGTGCCGGGAGCATTGGAAATTCCCTCATCTGTTGCCTCACAAAAGCCCTCACCCGCATATATCTAAATGCGTTTCCCGGGGGTAACTCAAATTTCTCCTCCAGTGCCCCTAGGCTCGCAAATGTCCCGTCAATGAACAGGTCCCCCATTCTTCTAATCCCCGCCCGATGCCAGCCTTGGAACCCCACGTCCATGTTCCCCGGGACAAACCGGTGGTTACCCCTGATCGGGGACCACACCGATGCTCCCATTGCACCCCTGTGCCTTCTCCACTGGCCCCAGATCCTTAGCGTTGCCGCCACCACCGGGCTTGTGGTGTGTTTTGTCGGCGAGAGCGGCAGCGGTGCCGTTACCAACGCCCCCAGGCTCGTTCCTTTACAGGACGCCATCTCCATCCTCTTCCATGCCGCCCCCTCTCCCTCCATGACCCACTTGCGGATCATCGCCATGTTTGCTGCCCAGTAGTAACTCTCTAGGTTTGGCAAAGCCAACCCTCCTCGGTCCCTGTTGCGTTCCAAGAACCCTCTTCTAACCCTCGGTGTCTTATTTGCCCACACATAGCCCATAATACTCCTACCTACTTTCTTGAAAAAGCCCTTGGTGATCACGATGGGGAGGCACTGAAACACGAACAAAAACCTCGGAAGGACCACCATTATGACCGACTGCACCCTACCCGCCAACGAGAGCGGGAGCATGTCCCATCTTTTAAAATCCTCCTCCATTTGCTCCACCAACCTCGTCAAATTCAGTTTATGTAGGGCCCCCCAGCTTCTGGCCACCTGTATCCCCAGATACCGAAAACTCCTCTCCGCCCTCCTCAGCGGTAGGTCCCCTATCCCTCTTTCTTGGTCCCCTGCCTGTAATACAAAAAGCTCACTCTTTCCTACATTAAGCTTGTAGCCCGAGAACTCCCCAAACTCCTTCAGAGTCTGCATGACCTCCACTGCACTGGGTCCGCCACGTATAGCAGCAGGTCATCCGCGTATAGCGATACCCGATGCTCCTCTCCCCCGCAGACTATTCCCCTCCATTTCTTGGACTCCCTAAGTGATATGGCCAAGGGTTCGATCGCCAGTGCAAACAACAGGGGGTGACAGGGGGCACCCCTGCCTCGTCCCTCGGTACAGCCGAAAGTACTCCGACCTCCGCCGGTTCGTCACTACACTCGCCACCGGGGCGCTATAAAGGAGCTTAACCCATCTAATAAATCCTCCCCCGAACCCAAACCTGCGCAATACCTCCCAGAGGTACTCCCACTCTACTCGGTCCAAGGCTTTTTCCGCGTCCATAGCTGCCACTATCTCCACCTCTCCCTCCTCCGATGTCATCATTATCACGTTTAAGAGCCGCCGCACATTGGTATTTAACTGCCTGCCCTTTACAAATCCCGTCTGGTCCTCATGAATCAACCCCGGGACACAGTCCTCAATCCTCGTGGCCAGCACTTTTGCCAATAACCTAGTGTCCACATTGAGGAGCGATATCGGCCTGTACGATCCACATTGAAGTGGATCCTTGTCTCGCTTAAGAATCAAGGAGATTATCGCCTCCGACATTGTCTGGGGCAGGGTTCCCTCCTCTCTTGCCTCGTTAAAGGTCCTCACTAGCAGCGGGGCCAGCAGGTCCACATATTTTCTATAGAACTCCACCGGGAACCCGTCCGGCCCCGGGGCCTTCCCCGCCTGCATGCTCCCCAAGCACTTACTTAGCTCCTCCAACCCAATTGGTGCTCCCAAACCAACCGCATCCTGCTCCTCCACCATCGGGAACCCCAGCTGGTCCAGAAATCGCCTCATCCCCCCTTCCCCCCCTGGGGGCTGGGACCTGTACAGCTCTTCATAGAAGGCCTTGAATACCTTATTTATTTTCGTGGCACTTCGAACCGTGGCTCCCCTTCCATCTTTGATTCCCCCTATTTCCCTCGCTGCCGCCCTCTTACGGAGCTGGTGCGCCAGCATCCGACTAGCCTTTTCCCCGTACTCATAGGTCTCCCCCTGCGCCTTCCTCCATTGTACCTCCGCCTTGCCCGTGGTCAGTAGGTCAAACTCCGTCTGGAGCCGTCGCCATTCCCTGAGTACTCTTTCCTCCGGGGCCTCTGCGTATCTCCTGTCCACTTGCAAGATCTCCCCCACTAACCTCTCCCTTTCCATGCCCTCTGGCTTCTCCCTATGAGCCCTAATGGAGATCAGCTCTCCCCTGACCACTGCCTTCAACGCCTCCCATACCACCCCCACCCGCACCTCCCCGTTGTCGTTGGCCTCCAAGTACCTTTCAATGCACCCCCTCACCTTCCCACACACCACTTCATCAGCCAGCAGTCCCACGACCAACCGCCACAGCGGGCGTTGGTCCGCTCCTCTCCCAGCCCCATTTCCACCCAGTGCGGGGCATGGTCCGACACGGCTATGGCCGAATACTCCGTCCCCTCCACCCTCGGGATGAGCACCCTGCCCAGAACAAAGAAATCTATCCGGGAGTAAACCTTATGTACGTGGGAGAAAAAAGAAAATTCCCTGGCCTGCGGTCTTGCAAACCTCCATGGGTCCACTCCCCCCATCTGATCCATAAAACCCCTGAGCACCTTGGCCGCCGCCGGCCTCCTTCCCGTCCTTGATCTGGAGCGGTCCAGTGCTGGGTCCAGCACTGTATTAAAGTCCCCTCCCATTATCAGTCCTCCTACCTCCAGGTCCGGAATGCGCCCCAACATACGCTTCATAAATCCAGCATCATCCCAGTTCGGGGCGTATACATTTACCAACACCACCCACGTCCCCTGCAACCTACCACTCACCATCACATATCTCCCTCCATTATCCGCTACGATAGTCTTGGCCTCAAATGACACATGCTTTCCCACCAGAATTGCCACCCCTCTATTTTCCGCGTCTAATCCCGAGTGAAATACCTGTCCTACCCATCCCCTTCTTAACCTGACCTGGTCCGCCACCTTCAGGTGTGTCTCTTGGAGCATTGCCACGTCTGCCTTCAGTCCCTTCAAGTGCGCGAACACTCGAGCCCTCATCACCGGTCCGTTCAGGCCCCTCACGTTCCATGTTATCAGCCGGATTGGAGGGACTCTCACGCCCCCCCCCCCCCCCCCGCGCCGACTAGCCATCTCCTTTTCTGGGCCAGTCCCTTGTCCGCGTCTCCCTCCCTCTCCAGTCCCCCAGCCGGGGGACCCCCGTCCCAGCCACCTCTTCTGTGTCCCGTTCTCTTTCGGCCAGTGCAGCAGCAACCCTTTTCCCCCTCCTCTCCCCCGCCTTCCCCCCCTCCCCTCCCTCCCCTCCCCCTCGCTAGATCCCCGTCTAGCTTTTTTGCTCCCCCCATATCCCTCCCGTAAGTCAGCTGACACCTGCTGACCCCGGCTTCCCCTGCCATCCCTTTGACCCCTCCCCCCCCGGGTGGGCATCTCCCAATCAATATACATTCCTTCGTTCCCCTTCCTGCCTTTCTTGCCGCGCGCGGGAAAGAAAACCCCACGCTTTCCAAAGCCTGCCCCGCCCCCCCATGGCGCCTCCTGTTGTGACCTTGTCTCTCTCCCCCAGCCCATATAACATTTCCTGTGCGTGATTGACCCCCTATGCACAACGACCATCATACCTCAACCCTCAAACACCCCCCTCCCACACAAACCCTCAATTAGAGTCCAGCTTTTCAGTTAGTATAAAGGTCCATGCCTCTTCGGGCGTTTCAAAGTAGTGGTGTTGGCCACTATGTGTAACCCACAGTCGCGCTGGCTGCAACATTCCAAATTTCACTCCTTTCCGATGCAGCACCGCTTTGGCCCGGTTGAAACCCACTCTCCGCTTAGCGACCTCCGTGCTCTAGTCCGGGTATATTCTCATCTCTGCATTGTCCCACTTGCTGCTCCGTTCCCTTTGGCCCATTTCAGGACCCTCCCTCTGTCCGTAAACCGGTGAAATCTCACCACCATCGCCCTTGGCGGCTCATTTGCCTTGAGCTTCCTCGCAAGCACTCGGTGCACCCCATCCAGCTCCAGCAGTCCCGGGGGGGCCTCCACACCCATCAGCGTTCCGATCATTGTGCCCACATATGCCGCGGCATCGGCCCCCTCCACTTCTTCTGGGAGTCCCAGGATCCTCAAGTTGCTTCTCCTCGACCTATTCTCCAGGTCTTCGAGTCTTCCCGCCCACGTCTTGTGCAGCGCCTCGTGCCGCTCCACTTTCACCGCCAGGCCCACGAGCTCATCGTCGTTCACGTTCACTTTTTCCTGGATCTCCTGGATCTTCACCTCTTGGGCTTTCTGGGTTGCTCCAAGTCCTTCAATTATCGCCAGCAGAGGCGCCACCATCTCCTTGCGCATCTCCTCAAAGCAGCGCTTGATGAACTCCTGCATCTCTTCTTTCTGTTGGCGCCGCCATTTTGGTTTTTTTTCCCTTCTTCTCTCGCTGCTCCAGGGCCGCTTTTTTTGCCGTTTCGCTGCAGGTCCGATCCATACAGGTTGGTTGGGGACCTTTCTCCTTCCTTCCCCACGGGTTGATTTTCCAAAAAGTGCCGTTGGGGCTCGTTTAGCGGGCCCGAAAGTCCGTTTTCGCGGGAGCTGCCGAATCGCGCGGCTTAGCTCCGCATCGCCGCAACCCGGTACCTTGTTCTTTTTCAACCATCTGATCAAAAATCGTTTCTGACAATTGCACTTCAACTTCACCTTCACACTTTGATTTCTCCTCTTGTCTTAACCTATGACTTTGCGACCTTGTTACTCCACAATCCGGAAAAATCCCAGGATATTCGTCCTTCAACACTTCAGTTGTCTGATTTTCCACTAGCTTATCAACCACAGTAGGCACCACTCCCACCTGCAATCCAGCTATATCATTACCCAAGATAAACTGTATTCCTGGATAGTTTCTCGATTACTCCTACTGCCATTGCACCACTCTTCACTGGACTTTCAAACCTTACCTTATATAATGGAACGCTACTCCTCTCACCCTGAATTCCACATATCACCACCTTTTCTGGCAACAGTCTTCCCAAACTACATAATTCCTCATCTCTTACCATTAAAGATTGACTAGCCCCTGTATCTCTTAAAATTGTGACTTCTTTACCTGCTCCCCCTGATACACATGAGTAAACTTTACCCACACAAGTAAATTCTTTAAATACATCTGGCACCTTCATAACAATTACTTCTTGAACAGGCTGTACAATCGTTAGCACCTCCTTCGCTTCCCTTGGGCTTTCCTTTACCACTCTAACAAACCCCACCGTCTTATCCTGTTTTACCACATCAGTCTTCCCAGTGCTTTTCTTCAACCACCAACACTGTGACTTTACATGGCCTAGTTTATTACAGTGAAAACATTTGAAACTTTTCATTTCTTTTCCACCCTCCTGGATTTCTTTTTGAATCTGAGGTACACTCTCTTTATTGTCTCCCATCAGATCATCTTTACCTTTACCACTTCAGTATTTCTCATGTCCCCAGTTTCTATCCCTCATCGGCTGAAACTGATGTCGGAAACCAATCTTCGATTTATGAACTAATTCATAATCATCTGCTATTTCCGCTGCTAATATCGCAGTTTTAACCATCTGTTCTTCCACATGAGTTCTCACTACATCAGGAATTGAATTTTTAAACTCCTCCAAAAGTATAATTTCTCTTGAGAGCTTCATACGTTTGGTCTATTTTCAAAGCCCTTATTCACCTATCAAAATGACTCTGTTTGAGCCTTTCAAACTCCATGTACGTTTGACCAAATTCTTTCCTTAAATTTCTAAACCTTTGTCTGTAAGCTTCAGGCACTAGCTCATATGCACTTAAGATGGATTTCTTCACCTCCTCATACGTTCCAGATACCTCCTCCGGTAGTGATGCAAACACTTCACTAGCTCTACCTACCAGCTTTGTTTGAATCAGTAACACCCACATGTCCTGTGTCCATTTCATTTGTTTAGCTACCTTCTCAAATGAAATGAAAAAGGCTTCCACTTTCCTCTCGTCAAACCTTGGCAATGCTTGGACATATTTAAATAGATTCCCACCAAGCCTTCGACTATGACGCTCTTTCTCACTATCCTCATCACTATCATCCAACTGTACGTTTCCTTTTACGTCTGCCAATTTTAACTGATTGTCATGTTTCATGGCCATTTTCTGAAGTTCAAACTCCCTCTCTTTATCTTTTTCCCTGATCTGTATCTCCCTTTCTTTGTCTTTAAGTTCTGCTAGGGCTATTCTTTCTTTTCTCCTTTCTTCTCTCTCCTTTTCTTTTTCCTCTCTCTCGCTTCCTCTTTCTTTTTCCTCTCTCTCACTCTCGTATGCAAGCCACTTTAATTCTTTCTCATGTTCCATTTGTTTAATTTGCAACTGAATTTTTGCCATTTCCAATGAGTCATAATCTATCTCAGGCAACTTTAAATGTTTAACCACTGCCATAATTACCTCATCTTTTCGCATTTTATCAGGTAATGTTAACTGCAATGTTCTTGCCAAATCTTAACGGTCTGCTTTTCGTTTCTGTCCATAAAGTACTACGTGTGACATTCTCCGCCCCCAAAAACTTCTGAGCCTCTGAAAGAGCCATTGTTCACAACACTCTCCCCACTTAAACTAAAATGCCACACCGGAAAAACAATAATCCTTCACTGTCTTTAAGTTCACAAAAGCCAATCCAATAGATAGACTTTTATCCCCCTCAAGCCCCCAATTGTTATGGGCGAGGCGTTTTCAGAACCCCAAAATGTATCAGGGAGTTCAGCCAACCTCTCCCTTTAATGGATTTGTTGCTTTTCCGAGCACACGGCTTTTTTCCGAGGTGTGGGATTACAATTATGGACACGTGGGTTTTTAAACACAAAACACTGTTTATTCCATGAACTCAACTTAACATCTTAAATAAACATTGGATCTCTTAACACCCCTTACTTCAAAGATACCTCAGAAAATATTGCAACAGTAAATAATTCCTTAAAATGTTCCTTCAAACTTCCAAGAAACTTAACACCTTTAAACAAAATCACATCAGGTTAAAGGCTTCACTATTATACGTTTAAATCACCCAAATGATCCAGAGATAGTCTTTCATGGCAGAGATCCAGCTCACTGCAAAACACAGACAAACACCCAGCTCTTTTCCTCCAAACTGCAAAACTAAACTGCAAAATGGCTGACCTGAGCTCAGCCCCACCCACTCTCTGCCATCACTGTTTTCTTAAAGGTACATTGCTTAAACATCCATGTCTTAAAGGTACTCTCACATGACATTGTAAAAACATATTACGCATCAGTTCAAAATTGACATTATATAAAGTGCAATGCAGAAGTTTCTTTCAATATAGTACATGAGATCCCTCCCTACATTTGTCATTACAGGGTATATTTACAATGTACAATTACATTTTGGTGCAGACAGCCCAAGGGGTTTTACATGGTTTCCAGTCCCTTGATATACAATGGCAGGAGAGCATTAAACCTTGGCATCCCCTAGTGAGATTTTGTGGTGGCTGCCCTAAACTTAAGTGCATCCTTCTGCACGTAGTCCTGGACCTTGGAATGTGTCAGTCTGCAACACTCAATCAATGACAGCATTTTACACTGGAAGAGCAGCAAGGTTTGGGCAGACCAGAGTTTCTTTCACCGAGTTTATGTTCCTCCAGCAACTGTTGATGTTTGTCTTGATGTGTGTTCCTGAGTGCAGCCTGGAGAGCACCAAGTCCTGTGTATAGAGCTGCTCAGGACGCAACTCAACAAAAACACTGCATTTCTTTCCAGACCTGCTTTGCAATTGTGCTTTCTGGAAGGAAGTGAGTGACAGTCTCTTCCTCACTGCAGCCACCTCAAGGGAAACATGTGAAGGGGGTAAGCCTCAAAGTATACTCTAAAAATCTGATGGGAAGGACCCTTATCATTACAAGTCAAGCTGAATCTTGGTGCTTGTTTGAAAATCCTCTGCACTCTCTCCAGAGCAATGATGGCCTTACTGTAATGTGGTGACCAGAACTGTATGTAGCGATATGCATCACTGTATATACACAAGGGTGTAATGTAAATACACTACAACTAAGTAACCTCTAGAGGGAGCACCAGAGATGTCATGACATGCAGACACGCAACCAATGGATCATTAGAACAGGACACAACCAATGGGTAATCAGGACACCCAGAGGTGGCAGTACCACAAGGGGGCACTTCACAACCCATATAAAAGGACAGGGCACACTGCCTCTTCCACAGACAGACACCTAGAGAGTTGATCAGTAGCAGCATCATACCCTAGCATGTGGCTTAGAGCAAGCTGGTATAGTTAGACTGAGTTACTAGAGAGGTAGATTATCAGATTGTCGAACTCATTTAAGAACTGTGTTAATAGTTCAATGAACACGTTGAACTCATTTCATAGTCCGGAGCATCCTTTGGTAGAGACTACATCAAGGAAGCAGCTTATGTTATACGAAGTAACATAATACAACATGGTATCAACTCAGCAAGGTTAGAAACAACCAGCATCCAAACCCAGGCACGATGAACAAGATTCAGGCTCCTCATCCGCTCAGGTACAATGGCAATCTTAGTGCTAGCTGGCGTTCGTTCAAACGAAAATTCCTACTATATGTGGGAGCATCCGGCCTACATGGCGTGGCCGATGCTCGGAAGATAGCTCTGCTACTCACCATTGCGGGTGAACATGCAATAGAGATCTTCAACTCCTTCAAATACTCCGAAGGGCAGGACAGAACAAAATTCCAGACAATCCTGGACAAATTCGACAGCCACTGCGAGGTGGAGATGAAAGAAATAGGTAAGAATGGCGCGAATACTCACCACGAGACAGAGGCAGGGTTGAAGAAGAAGCAGACGTCAGTTTTGATTGGCAGCCATCTTGCGCGTATGCAGCCTGACCAGTCCGCACATGCGTACTTCCCTACAAATTGCAAACCGCAGCAAAACAGTGTTTTGCGCAGAGCGCACAGTAAAGGAACCTCGGTGCGCGCATGCGTAATTGAGTCCTACGCATGACGTCACGAGCATCATGACATCAAGAGGCCCCGGACCATGCCCACTTAAAGGGGAAATGTCCGAAAATAAAAAAGAAGAGTTTTAAAGCCACAAACACAGTTCTTCCACCTCGAAAGACAGAACAATGCCTGAACTTCTACCATCAGTTGAAAACAACCTCCGCCGCACCCTGGAACAAGCAGTTAGCACCACCCAAAGAGGAGAGCACTATAACAAATCCGAAACAAAAAGAGATGATTTGTTCATTGAAGCATACTACTCAGAAGATGAATTCATCATTGGACATAGAGAGCACAATAACAACTCCGAAACACAAAGAGATGATTTGTACATTGAAGAATACTACTCAGACATGGATGAGTTCTTCGGATTTGATGATCATTACACGGTTGCAAAGCTCAACATGACTCTACTCATGGTAGACAAATCCAATACCATGATGCCATGGCAGATCGTCGATCCATTGGATGACAGCAACCTGTCAAATACCCAAGAAGAAGACGAAGCCCACAGAGAGCAGCCTGACGACAAACCACTGGTTCACGCACCATGAAGAGTGGTCCATGCACCACGAAGAGCCCCGACTCCACACAGAAAGCGATGAAAGACTCCACAGCGAGACCAGTGCACAACTCCGTTGAGACCGCACAGATCAACTCCACAGCGAGACCACTGCACGACTCCACACAGGGAACGATGCACGACTCCACAGAGAGAGCTATACATGTCTCCACAGAGAGCTCATTGACAGACTCCACAATGGAAGCAACTCAAGACTCCATAATGCAGTCCATGCATGAACAAGACCATGAAGGTCTATCCACCTTATCTGAGCAACCAGCAGCAGATTATGCAAGTCTACCACGCTCACGTGAACAACAAAAAGACTATGACAGTCTACCCAGCTTATTTGAGCCACCAGAAGAAGACTATGAAAGTCTACCCAGCTCATTTAACCAACAAGAAGACACTGAAGGTCTACCCACTGTCTGTGAGACAAGTGATGAAGGCATCACAATTCCCATACAAGGTGTGCAACATCACGCTGAGACTGACAGATCTCAGCTCGTATGTACAGAGGAACTCAACAATCAAAGTGAAACTACTCATGAGTCCAGTGAGACCATGTAAATTAAAACCTCATCCACTCGAGCCTATCCACAAGAAAATGAAATCTTGAAGATTTTGACTCCAGCCGAGGAGCATCAAGAAACCAAAGATGATTCAAATAAATCAGAAATGACTCCAGAAGGGGAGCACCACGGAATCAAAGAAGAATCGCTCAATGAAGCAGCAGATACCATAAAGGACACTGACACAAGTAACTTTGAGAATGACTTGACTTATCCACTCAGAACGGTCATTGAGCGCAACAAGCACAACAACAAAAACTACAAGAACAACAAAAAGCATAACAAAGGCTACAACAGCAACAACAAGCACGACAAAAACAACAACAATATAACAACAACTTGTACAACATGGTACAACTCTGCACATGAAAGACAATGTGACAGTACAGCTCAAGACAATGGCAAGAGTGCAGACACACCATGGCATGACAATGAATCTCACCGATTCACGTTTGCTGCACTACAAACAAGCAAACCAGCTTTCAGGAAAGATGACATACAGAATCACTACCACAAGCATAAAAAAAAGAGTCCAAATCAGACAACGAAGTGAATCGACCATTCGAACACCTCATGTTGACTTCTTGATTACCTCAACACAAGAACACTGACGACATTCACAAAGAAATGACAACTTCAACAACAAAAGAAGAAAGCCACTCGACCGTACAAATTCATAACGTTTGGACTCATAAATATTCATTGGTATTGTATAATCATCAATATCATCACAACTTGTACATGTCATCACTTTTCTACTTGTTTTGTACAATTTTCTTCAACAAAGTACAGAAAATATGTAACACGAAAAAAGGGGGGATATAGTGATATGCATCACTGTATATACACAAGGGGTTAATGTAAATACACTACAACTAAGTAACCACTAGAGGGAGCACCAGAGATGTCACGACATGCAGACACGCAACCAATGAATCATTAGAACGGGGCACAACCAATGGATAATCAGGACACCCAGAGGTGGCAGTACCACAAGGAGGCACTGCACAACCCATATAAAATGTCAGGGCACACAGGCTCTGCCTCTTCCACAGACAGACATCTAGAGAGTAAGACAGGATTGATCAGCAGCAGTATCACAACCTAGCACGTGGCTTAGAGCAAGCTGGTATAGTTAGACTGAGTTACTAGAGAGGTAGATTAGCAAAGTGTAAAACTCATTTAAGAACTGTTAATAGTTCAATAAACATATTGAACTCATTTGCTAGTTTGGAGCATCCTTTCATAGAGACTACATGTGAGGTAATGCATTTTGGAAGGTCTAATGCAGGTAAGGAATATATAGGGAATGGTAGAACCCTCAAGAGTATTGAAAGTCAGAGAGATCTAGGTGTACAGGTCCACAGGTCACTGAAAGGGGCAACACAGGTGGAGAAGGTAGTCAAGAAGGCATACGGCATGATTGCCTTCATTGGCCGGGGCATTGAGTATAAGAATTGGCAAGTCATGTTGCAGCTGTATAGAACCTTAGTTAGGCCACACTTGGAGTATAGTGTTCAATTCTGGTCGCCACACTACCAGAAGAATGTGGAGGTTTTAGGGAGGGTGCAGAAGAGATTTACCAGAATGTTGCCTGGTATGGAGGGCATTAGCTATGAGGAGCGGTTGAATAAACTCAGTTTGTTCTCACTGGAACGACAGAGGTTGAGGGGCGACCTGATAGAGGTCTACAAAATTATGAGGGGCATAGACAGAGTGGATAGTCAGAGGCTTTTCCCCAGGGTAGAGGGGTCAATTACTAGGGGGCATAGGTTTAAGGTGAGATGGGCAAGGTTTAGAGTAGATGTACGAGACAAGTTTTTTATACAGAGGGTGGTGGGTGCCTGGAGCTCACTACCGGAGGAGGTGGTGGAAGCAGGGACGATAGTGACATTTAAGGGGCATCTTGACAAATACATGAATAGGATGGGAATAGAGGGATACGGACCCAGGAAGTGTAGAAGATTGTAGTTAGTCGGGCAGCATGGTCGGACGGGCTTGGAGGGCCGAAGGGCCTGTTCCTGTGCTGTACATTTCTTTGTTCTTTGTTCTTTGTACATCAAGGAAGCAGCTTATGTTAGTAACATAACACAACACTGTACACAAGATTCCAGCTGTAGCCTAACCAGCAGTTTATACACATCCAGTATTACATCCCTGCTTTTGTATTCAATACCTCACCCAACAAAGGAAAACATTCCATATGCTTCCTTGACCATCTTGTCCACTTGTCCTGCCACATTCAAGGACCTGTAACATGCCAAGGTCTCTCACTTCCTAAACCCCTCTCAATATCTTTCCATTTATTGTGTATTCCCTTGCTTTGTATACCCTCCCAAAATGCCTCACACTTTTACAGATTGAATTCCATTTCTCTTCCAACTCAACCAAACCATTGGTATCATTCTGGAGACAACAGCTATCCTCTTGATTATCAATGCCATGGCCAATTTACATACTCACATTAACCCTTTACATTGCAATACACAGGTACACAACTGAAATATTCAATCTAAGTATAATTCAGTCAAACATGAAATCGCATTGGAGACTCCTCCAACCAAGAGGTTTGATTCTGTTAGATAGTGTTTAAAATTGCATTAGAAATTCTGCATGGAGCCATGTCCTCACATGCCTTTACATGGACACCTTGTGTAGCAACTGGAGGAACTATTTCCTTGAATGATCTTGAATTCTCAAGGAATAACCTGTGTGTTAAATTCTTCATGGAATCACTGAATGGTACAGCACAGAAACTGGTCATTTGATCCATCTTTGGTGTATTCTTCCCACTCTCCTGATCTTTCTCCATAGCCTTGCAATTTCTTCCACTCTGAGTGTGTATCAAATTCCTTTTTGAAAATTATTGTTGAATCTGCCTTCACCGCTATCTCAGCGAATGCATTCCAGATCATCAGAACTCAGCATAAAAATACCTTTTCCTCATGCTACCAAATACCTTAAAACTGTCTCTTGGGTTACTGACCCATCTGCCACTGAAAACAGTATTTCTTCATTTACTCCAACAAAACCCTTCAGGATTTTTGACAACTCTATCAAATCTCCTCTTATTCTTCTCTGCTTCAATGAGAATGACCCCAATTCCTCCAGTCCCTCCACAAAATTGGAATCTTTCATCCTTGGTACCACTGTATAAAACCTGCTTTGCCCTTTCTTGAAGGCACTGGCATACTTCCTAACGAGTGGTGCCCAGAATTGGACACAATACTCAAACTGGGGATGAAGCAGTGCAGCAGAGCCCAAACCTTGATTTTGTGCTCTATGTCTCTATGTATAAAGTCATGGATCCAAAATGCCTTTTAATTGCCTCTTCTGCTGTTTGACTCTAAAATTACATTGATCTCTGAAAACATACTCTGGCACAATGAGATTACATTCAAGATAGCAGATTACTGAAACAAATTTCAGGCGAGATAGAGGGGGATGTAAAAGGGATGGGGGATTGCACCGCTGGTTAAGGAGAATATCACAGCTGTACTGCGAGAGGACACTTCAGAGGGCTCATACAGTGAGGCAATATTGGTAGAGCTCAGGAATAGGAAGGGTGAAGTCACAATGTTGGGGATTTACTACAGGCCTCCCAACAACCAGCGGAGATAAAGGAGCAGATATGGAGGCAGATTTTGGAAAGATGTAAAAGCAACAGGGTTGTTGTGGTGGGTGATTTTAACTTCCCCTCTATTGACTCGGACTCACTTAGTGCTGGGGGCTTGGATGGGACAAAGCTTCTAAGGAGCATCCAGGAGGGCTTCTTGAAACAATATGTAGATAGTCCAATGAGGGAAGGGGCCATACTGGACCTGGTATTGGTGAATCAGACTGGTCAGGTGGTCAAAGTTTCAGTAGGGGTGCATTTCGGGATCAGTGATCGTAATTCAGTAAGTTTTAAGGTTCTGTTAAATAAAGGTAAGAGTGGTCCTCGGGTGAAGGTACTAAATTGGGGGAAGGCTAATTATAACAACATTAATCAGGAACTGAAGAATCTAGATTGGGGATGGATAGAACATAGAACATAGAACAGTACAGCACAGTATAGGCCCTTCGGCCCACGATGTTGTGCCGACCATTTATCCTAATATCAGATCAACCTAAACTACACCCCTTCAATTTACTGCTGTCCATGTGCCTGTCCAAGAGTCGCTTAAATGTCCTTAATGACTCTGACTCCACCACCTCTGCTGGCAGTGCATTCCACGCAACCACCACTCTCTATGTAAAGAACCTACCTCTGACATCTCCCCTATACCTTCCGCCAATCACCTTAAAATTATGTCCCCTCGTGACAGCCATTTCCACCCAGGGAAAGTCTCTTGCTATCCACTCTATCCATGCCTCTCATCACCTTGTACAACTCTATCAAGTCACCCCCTCTTCCTTCTTCGCTCCAGTGAGAAAAGTCCTAGCTCCCTCAACATTTCTTCATAAGACATGCCCTCCAGTCCAGGCTGCATCCTGGTAAATCTCCTCTGCACCCTCTCCAAAGCATCCACATCCTTCCTATAATGAGGCAGCTAGAACTGGGCACAATATTCCAAGTGAGGTCTAACTAGAGTTTTATAAAGCTGCAGCAAAACCTCACGACTCTTAAACTCAATCCCCCTGTTAATGAAAGCCAACACACCATATGCCTTCTTAACAGCCCTATCAATCTGTGTGGCAACTTTGAGAGATCTATGTACGTGGACACCAAGATCCCTCTGTTCCTCCACACTTCCAAGAATCCTGCCTTTAACCCTGTATTCAGCATTCAAATTCACTTCCAAAATTAATCACTTCACATTTATTTAGGTTGAACTCCATCTGCCACTTCTCAACCCAGCTCTGCATCCTGTCAATGTCCTGTTGTAATCTGCAACAGCCCTCGACACTATCTACAACTCCACCAACCTTCGTGTCATCGGCAAACTTACTAACCCACCCTTCCACTTCCTCATCCAAGTCATTTATAAAAACCACAAAGAGCAGAGGTCCCAGAACAGATCCCTGCGGGATACCACTGGTCACGACCTCCAGGCGGAATACTTCCCATCCACTCGCTGTCTACCTTCGGCTAGCCAATTCTGTACCCAGACAGCCAAATTTCCCTGTATCCCATGCTGCCTCACTTTTAGAATGAGCCTACCATGGGGAACCTTATCAAATGACTTACTGAAATCCATATACATCACATCCACTGCCTGACCTTCATCAATGTGTCTCGTCACATCCTCAAAGAATTCAATGAGGCTTGTGAGGCATGACCTGCCCCTCACAAAGCCATGCTGACTATCTTTAATCAAACTATATTTTTCTAAATAATCATAAATCCTGGGCGGGATTTTCCGCCGGCGGGATTCTCCATTTTGCCAGTGCCCAGGGGTGCCCCACAATGGGAAACCCTATGACCGGCCGGGGTAACGGAGAATCCCGCCGGTGGGTCGAGGCAGAAAAGTGGTACGGCGGGGCGGAGAAACCCGCCCCCCATATCTCAGAATCTTTTCTCACCACAGACGTAAGACTGACTGTTGTGTAATTCCCAGGGATTTCCCTATTCCCTTTCTTGAACAGGGGAACAATATTTACCTCCCTCCAATCATCCGGTACTAGTCCAGTGGAGAGTGAGGACGTAAAGATCATCGGCAACGGCGCAGCAATCTCCTCCCTCGCTTCCTGTAATAACCTTGGGCATATCCTGTCTGGCCCATATTTGAGGGTAAATCAAGATCTGGCATGTGGGAGGCTTTCAAATGTCAGCTGATAGAAATTCAGGTCCAGCATGTTACTGTGAGGAAGAAGGATAAGTATGGCAAGTTTTGGGGCGGCATGTGGCACAGTGGTTAGCATATGGACTACGGCGTTGAGGACCCAGGTTCGAATCCCGGCCCTGGGTCACTGTCCGTGTGGAGTTTGCACATTCTCCCTATGTCTACGTGGGTTTCACCCTCACAACCCAAAGATGTGCAGGTTAAGTGGATTGGCCAAGCTAAATTGCCCTTTAATTGGAAAAAAAATAATTGGGTACTCTAAATTTATTTTTTTTAAATATGGCATGTTTCGGAAACCTTGGATAATAAAGGATATTGTGAATCTAATCCAAAAGAAAAATGAAGCATTTGTAAGCGCTAGAAGGCTGGAACAGACAAAGCCCTTGAGGAAGATAAGGAAAGCAGGAAGGAACTTAAGGAGGGAGCCAGGAGGGCTAAAAGGGGTCATGAAAAGTCATTGGCAAACAAGATTAAGGAAAATCCCAAGGCTTTTTATTTGTTTATAAAGAGCAAGAAGTTGCCAGGGAAAGAGTTTGCCCACTCAATGATAGGGGAGGGAATCTAAGCGTGGAGCCAGGAAATTTGTGAGGTATTAAATGAGTACTTTGCATCAGTATTCACCAAAGAGGACTTGGTGGATGATGAGTCTGGGGAATGGTGGGTAGATAGTCTGGGTCACACTGCGATCAAAAAGGAGGTGTTGGGCATCTTGAAAAACATTACAGTAGATAAGTCCCCAGGGCCTGATGGAATCTACCCTAGAATACTGAGTGAGGCAAGGTGGAAATTGCTGGGGCCTTGACAGAATTCTTTGTATCCTCACTGACAACAGGTGATGTCCCTGAGGATTGGAGAATAGCCAATGTGGTTCCTTTTTTCAGAAAGATAGCCAGGAAATCTCTTGTTCTGCATGGGTTTCCTCCGGATGCTCCGGTTTCCGCCCACAGTCCAAATATGTGCAGGTTAGGTGGATTGGCCATGCTAAATTGCCCTTAGTGTCCAAAAAGGTTGGGTGGGGTTACTGGGTTACGGGGATAAGGTGGAGGGTGCTCTTTCCAAGGCATATTCGATGGGTCGAATGGCCTCCTTCTGCACTGTAAATTCTATGAAATTACAGGCTGGTGAGCCTTGTATCGGTGGTAGGGAAATTATTAGTGAGGATTCTTCGAGACAGGATTTACTCCCATTTGGAAACAAGTGGACATATTAGCGAGAGGTAGCATGGTTTTGTGAAGAGGAAGTCATGTCTCACAACCGTCATCGAGTTTTTCGAGGAAGTGACGAAGATGATTGATGAAGGTAGGATGTTGTCTACATGGACTTCAGTAATGGATCTGACAAGGTCCCTGGTGGCAGATTTGTATGGAAGGTGAAGTCACACGGGATCAGAGCTGAACTGGCAAGATGGATACAGAAGTAGCTTGGTGAACAAACTCAGAGGGTAGCAGTGGAAGGGTGCTTTTCTGAATGGAGGGCTGTGACTAGTGGTGTTCCGCAGGAATTAGTCCTGAGACCATTGCTGTTTGTAATATACATATAAATGATTTGGAGGAAATGTAATAAGTTTGCGGACGACACAAAGGTTGGTGGAATTGTGGATCGGGATGAGGACTGTCAGAGGATACAGCAGGATATAGATTGGTTGGAGACTTGGGAGGAGAGATGGCAGATGGAGTTTAATCTGGTCAAATGTGAGGGAATGCATTTTGGAAGGTCTAATGCAGATGGGAAATATACAGTAAATGGCAGAACCCTTAAGAGAACTGGCAGACAGGGGGATCTGGGTGTACAGGTCCAAAGGTCATTGGAAATGGCAATGTAGGTGGAGAAGCTAGTCAAGAAGACATACGGCATGCTTACCTTCATCGGTCGGGACATTAAGTATAAAAACTGGCAAATCATGCTGCAGCTGATTAGAACCTTAGTTAGGCTACACTTGGAGTATAGTGTTCAATTTTGGTCGCCACACTACCAGAAGGGTATGGAGGCTTTGGAGAGGGTACAGAAGAGGTTTACCAGAATGTTGCCTTCTATGGAGGGCATTAGATAAGTGGAGAGGTTTGATAAACTCGATTTGTTTTCACTGGAACAACGGAGGTTGAGGGAAGACCTGATAGACACCTACAAAATTATGAGGGCATAGACAGAGTGGATAGTCAGGAGCTTTTCCAAGGGTTCAAGAGGCAATTACTAGGGGGCATAGGTTTAAGGTGCGAGGGTCAAAGTTTAGGAGATGTGCGAGGGAAATCTTTTACATAAAGGGTAGTGGGTTCCTGGAACTTGCTGCTGGAAGAGGTGGTGGAAGCAGGTACGACAGTGATGTTTAAGGGGCTTCCTAACAAATAATAATAATAATCTTTTATTGTCACAAGTATGAAGTTACTGTGAAAAGCCCAGAGTCGCCACATTCCGTCACAAAGGCGACTTAATAGAGGTTTATAAGATAGTGAGGGGGATTGATAGAGTGAACGTTCAGAGACTATTTCCTCGGGTGGATGTAGCTGTTACAAGGGGGCATAACTATAAGATTCAGGGTGGGAGATATAGGAGGGATGTCCGAGGTAGGTTCTTTACTCAGAGAGTGGTTAGGGTGTGGAATGGACTGACTGCTGTGATAGTGGAGTCGGACACTTTAGGAACTTTCAAGCGGTTATTGGATAGGCACATGGAGCACACCAGAATGACAGGGAGTGGGACAGCTTGATCTTGGTTTCGGACAATGCTCGGCACAACATTAAGGGCCGAAGGGCCTATTCTGTGCTGTACTGTTTTATGTTCTATGTTCTATTCCGGCACCTGTTCGGGTAAGCTGGTATGGGAATTGAACCCGCATTGCTGGCCTTGTTCTGCATTACAAACCAGCTTCCTAGCCCACTGAGCTAAACCAGCCCAAATAGGATGGGAATAGAGGGATGCGGACCCCGTAAGTGTAGAAGGTTTTCGGTTAGACGGCAGCTTGGGTCGGTGTAGGCTTGGAAGGCCGAAGGGCCTGTTCCTGTGCTGTACCTTTCTTTGTTCTTTGTACTCACATCAAAGGGCAAGTGAAGAAGGCACACAGTGGAGTAATATGTCAACTCAATGTTATTTTAATTACACAGCTCTTCCTTGAGGCTCTGGAACTACAAAGCTTCAACAAGAAATCTTTTTATTCAGTGCTTCCACCTCACTGAGGAGTCTTCAAGTTGATCCACACCAAAAACCTGTTCTGAAAACTCTGCTCACATTTTGACTGCTGTGACAAAATTCCACCACACCAACTAAAACAATCAACAACATTTTAAGATAATCAACAACATTCTAAATATAATAGCCCACAGTATTATAAAAAAAAGACTAATCACTCAATCTCTAAATATTTACAGATTATTTAAAATAAAATTCAAGGATCCAAATCTGGATCCACATCTTGGCCAAAAACTAATTTGTTCTTCCTTGGACTATATCTTATCTAAGTTTTGGTGAAATCTGTCCATTAATATTTGAGATATATATAGATTAAGTTAAAGGTAAAGTCACATAGTCCCAGATAACCATAGGCTGCTTTCCTCTTTGAAGGGGAGAGCTGACAGGTGGTGATTTAACCTGAGGATCATCACACCTCAGGCAAGGGGCAAGGTTGAGAAGGTGGACCTTCATGAATAACCTCAGCCGGTACAGGAATTGAGCCCACACAGTTGGCCTTGCTCTGCATCATGAATCAGCTATCTAGCCAAGTGAGCTAATAGTTTACAGGCAAACAAACTAACAAACAGGGGCAGAATCATGAATATGGGTGGAGAAAATTATGAGTCATCTAGATATTGAAAATGAAATGAAATGAAAATCGCTTATTGTCACAAGTTGGCTTCAAATGAAGCCCCTAGTCGCCACATTCCAGCACCTGTTCGGGGAGGCTGGTACGGGAATTGAACCGTGCTGCTGGCCTGCCTTGATCTGCTTCCCAAGCCAGCGATTTAGCCCTGTGCTAAACAGCCCCTATCATCCCAAACTCTGATGATGCAATCAATCAAACAATGAATGCTAAAAGTATGCAATACTTAAAGGGTGTGGGCCAGGATTCTCTGCTTGGGAGATTATGGGCGAGATTCTCTGGCATCGTTACTCTTGCTCAAGCGAAACGAGCCTGGTGAATAGCGGAAGAGACAGAAAACGAGAACCACGCCAGGCGCCAAACTGTTTGTGATGCAACCGGCCTGCTTCTGCAGGCAAAATTGGGATCTCACTGTAGCATGGTGAGAAACCAATTATCACCATCTTTTTTTTTTTTACATAATTTTTATTAAAGGTTTTCATAAAATATCAATAACAAAATGAGAAAGAAAAAAGAACCCAACAGGGTTAAGTACAAAACACAATCTAAAAAAGCAACCCCCCAAACCCCTCCCCCTGCACCTAAATAATAAATTAACACCCCGACTTAAGACAACAGGTGTATACACCCCCTCAGACCCTTCCAGTGTAAATAACATAAACAAAAATAAAGTAAACCCGCCCCCCCCCCCCACCCCCCGAGCTGATGCTGCCATTGACGAATGTCTATCGTTCTGCCAGAAAGTCTAAGAACGGTTGCCACCGCCTAAAGAACCCTTGTACCGACCCTCTCCAGGTGAATTTCACCCTCTCCAATTTAATGAACCCTGCCATATCGCTGATCCAGGATTCCACGCTTGGGGGTGTCGTATCTTTCCACTGAAGGAAAATCCTTCGCCGGGCTACCAGGGACGCAAAGGCCAGAATTCCGGCCTCTTTCGCCTCCTGCACTCCCGGCTCCTCTGCCACCCCAAATATTGCGAGCCCCCAGCCCGGTTTGACCCTGGATCCTACCACCCTCGACACCGTCCTCGCTACGCCCTTCCAAAATTCCTCCAGCGCTGGGCATGCCCAGAACATATGGGTGTGATTTGCTGGGCTCCCTGAGCACCTTACACACCTGTCCTCACCCCCAAAGAACCTGCTCATACTTGTCCCGGTCATGTGTGCCTTGTGCAGCACCTTAAACTGTATGAGGCTGAGCCTCGCGCATGAAGAGGAAGAGTTCACCCACCCTAGGGCATCTGCCCACGTCCCCTCTTCGATCTCCTCTCCCAACTCCTCCTCCCACTTACCTTTCAACTCCACCACCGAGGCCTCCTCCTCCTCCTCCTGCATCACCTGGTAAGTTCCCCACTCCCACCCACCCCCCCGAGAGCACCCTGTCCTGAACTGTGTGTGGCAGTAGCCGTGGGAATTCCACCACCTGCCGTCTGGCAAACGCCCTTACCTGTAAGTACCTGAAGGTGTTCCCCGGGGGGAGCCCGTACTTCTCCTCCAGCTCACCCAAGCTCGCGAACTTCCCGTCCACAAACAGGTCCCCCAACTTTCGTATGCCTGCCCTGTGCCACCCCGAAAACCCTCCACCTGTTCTTCCTGGGGCGAACCGGTGGTTCCCCCGTAATGGGGTCCACGCCGAGGCCCTAACTTCCCCCCTATGCCGCCTCCACTGCCCCCAAATTTTGAGGGCCGCCACCACCACCGGGCTCGTGGTATACCTCCTTGGAGGGAGTGGCAGCGGTGCCGTTGCCAGCGCCCCCAGACTCGTACCCACACAGGACGCCGACAGCCTCTTCCATGCAGCCCCCTCCCCCTCCATCACCCGCTTGCGCACCATTGTCGCATTGGCGGCCCAGTAGTACCCACAGAGGTTGGGCAGCGCCAGCCCCCCCCTATCTCTACTCCACTCCAGGAACACCCTTCTCACCCTCGGAGTCCCTCGCGCCCATACAAACCCCATTATACTCCGGTTAACCTGCCTGAAAAAAGCCTTCGGGATAAACACGGGGAGGCATTGGAACAGGAACAAAAACCTTGGGAGCACCGTCATTTTGATTGACTGCACCCTACCCGCCAGGGACAGTGGCAACGCATCCCACCTCTTGAACTCCTCCTCCATTTGCTCCACCAGCCTTGTAAAGTTAAGCCTATGCAGGGCCCCCCAGCTCCTGGCCACCTGGACCCCCAAATATCTGAAACTCCTCTCCGCCCTTTTTAGTGGGAGCTCGCCAATCCCCCTCTCCTAGTCCCCTAGCTGAACTACGAACAGCTCGCTCTTCCCCATGTTGAGCTTGTACCCCGAAAAGTCCCCGAATTCCCTAAGCATCCACATTACCTCTGGCATTCCTCCCACCGGGTCCGCCACATACAGCAGCAGGTCGTCCGCAGAAAGCGACACCCTGTGCTCCTCCCCACCCCGCACCAACCCCCTCCAGTTCCTCGACTCTCTCAGTGCCATAGCCAGGGGTTCAATCGCCAGTGCGAAGAGCAGGGGGGACAGGGGACACCCCTGTCTCGTCCCTCGGTGCAACCGAAAGTACTCGGACCTCCTCCTATTTGTGGCCACACTCGCCATTGGGACCTCGTACAACAGCCTAACCCACCTGACAAACCCCTCCCCAAACCCGAACCTCTTCAGCACCTCCCACAGGTACCCCCACTCTACCCGATCGAAGGCTTTCTCAGCGTCCATCGCCACCACTATCTCCGCCTCCCCCTCCCTCGCCGGCATCATGATAAAGTTCAAAAGCCTCCGCACATTCGCGTTCAACTGTCTCCCCTTCACAAACCCCATCTGGTCTTCATGGATGATCTGCAGCACACAATCCTCAATCCTCGTGGCTAAGACCTTCGCCAGCACTTTGGCATCTACATTTAGCAAGGAAATCGGTCTGTTAGACCCACATTGCAGGGGATCCTTGTCCCGCTTCAGGATCAAGGAGATCAGTGCCCGGGACATCGTCGGGGGCAAAGCCCCCCCCTCCCTTGCCTCATTAAAGGTCCTAACTAACAGCGGGCCCAACAGGTCCATATATTTTTTATAGAACTCGACCGGGAAACCGACCGGCCCCGGTGCCTTCCCCGCCTGCATGCTTCCTATCCCTTTGATCAGCTCCTCCAGCCCAATCGGGGCCCCCAGTCCCGCCACCAGTCCCTCTTCCACCTTTGGAAACCTCAATTGGTCCAGGAAACGGCCCATCCCTCCCTCCTCCCGTGGGGGCTCGGATCGGTACAATTCCTCGTAGAAGTCCCTGAAGACCCCATTGATGCCAACTCCACTCCACACCATGCTCCCTCCCCTGTCCTTAACTCCCCCGATCTCCCTAGCTGCGTCCCGCTTCCGAAGCTGATGCGCCAGCATCCGGCTTGCCTTTTCCCCATACTCGTAGACCGCCCCCTGGGCCTTCCTCCACTGCACCTCCGCCTTCCTGGTGGTCACCAGGTCGAATTTGGCCTGGAGGCTGCGCCTCTTCCTCAACAATCCTTCCTCAGGTTCTTCCGCATACTTCCTGTCTACCCTCACCATCTCCCCCACCAGCCTCTCCCTCTCCCCCCGCTCCCTCCGCTCCTTGTGGGCCCTGATGGAGATCAGCTCTCCCCTCACCACCGCCTTCAGTGCCTCCCATGCCATCCCCACTCGGACCTCCCCGTTGTCGTTGGTCTCCAAGTACCTCTCTATACTTCCTCGGACCCGCTCGCTCACCTCCTCGTCCGCCAACAGCCCCACCTCCAAGCGCCACAGCGGGCGCTGGTCCCTCTCCTCCCCCATCTCCAAGTCCACCCAATGCGGGGCGTGGTCCGAAATGGCTGTTGCCGAATACTCGGTATCCTCTACTCTCGCTATCAGCGCCCTACTCAAAATGAAAAAGTCGATTTGAGAATAAGCCTTATGGACTTGTGAGAAGAATGAAAATTCCCTAGCCCCCGGCCTTGCAAATCTCCAAGGGTCCACCCCTCCCATTTGGTCCATAAATCCCCTCAACACTCTAGCCGCCACCGGCTTCCTACCCGTCCTAGACCTGGAGCGATCCAGTGCAGGATCCAACACCGTGTTAAAGTCTCCCCCCATTGTCAGGCCCCCCACTTCCAAGTCTGGGATCCGACCCAACATACGCCGCATAAAACCCGCATCGTCCCAGTTCGGAGCATACACATTGACCAGTACCACCCTCTCTCCCTGCAACTTACCACTTACCATTATGTACCTACCGCCATTATCTGCCACAATGCTCGACGCCTCGAATAACACCTTCTTTCCCACCAAGATCGCCACCCCTCGATTTTTGGCATCTAGCCCCGAGTGAAACTCCTGACCTACCCACCCTTTCCTCAGTCTTACCTGGTCTGCCACCTTCAGGTGTGTCTCCTGGAGCATAACCGCATCCGCCTTGAGCCCTTTCAGGTGCGCGAACACGCGGGCCCGCTTAACCGGCCCATTCAGTCCCCATACATTCCAGGTTATCAGCCGGATTAGGGGGCTACCCGCCCCCCCTCCCCCGCCGACTAGCCATGACCCCTCCCCGGCCAGCCACGCGCCCGCACCCGGCCCGTTCCCCACAGCGGCATACCCCCGTCTTGACCCACCCCACTCGCTCCAGCTCCTCCTTGATCTTAGCAGCAGCAACTCGATTCCCGCCCCCCCCCGGGCTAGGACCCATCCTAGCTGGTTTACTCCCCCCATTGCACTTCCGCAAGTCAGCTGACTCCTGCTGACCCCAGCCACTCCCGCCTCCCCTTCGACTCCTCCCATTGTGTGGCACACCCTCCTCTCCCGCTCCCCATCCCGCCCCCCCCCCAGTCTTCGGCGCGGGAAAAAAATCCCGCGCTCTCCACCTACCAGGCCCCGCCACCAACCAAAACAGTGCCCAACCCGCCCCATCCACCCTCCCCAACCCGAAAGAGAAAAACACAGAGAAAAAGAAACCCAAAACAATGCAAAGGCCCCCCCCCCCGAACCAAAAATAGGCATAACATATCCACCGCAGTCTCCAATTGCCCATCCCGACCCTCAGTCTGTGTCCAGCTTCTCGGCCTGAACAAAGGCCCACGCCTCCTCCGGAGACTCAAAATAATGGTGCCGGTCCTTGTAGGTAACCCACAATCGCGCCGGCTGCAACATGCCAAACTTCACCCCCTTCCTGCGCAGCACCGCCTTCGCTCGATTGTACCCGGCCCTCCTCTTCGCCACCTCCGCACTCCAGTCCTGATATATCTGAACCTCCGCGTTCTCCCACCTGCTGCTCCTCTCCTTCTTGGCCCACCTGAGCACACATTCCCGATCGACGAACCGATGGAACCGCACCAGCAGCGCCCGCGGAGGCTCGTTAGCCTTGGGCCTCCTCGCCAACACTCTATGGGCCCCTTCCAGCTCCAGGGGCCCCTGGAAGGACCCCGCTCCCATCAGCGAGTTTAACATGGTGACCACATAGGCCCCATGTCCGGCACCTCCAGCCCCTCCGGGAGGCCCAGAATCCGCAGATTCTTCCGCCTCGACCGATTCTCCATCTCCTCGAACCGCTCCTGCCATTTCTTGTGGAGCGCCTCATGCGCCTCCACCTTTACCGCCAGGGCTAAGATCTCGTCCTCATTGTCAGAGATCTTTTGTTGAGCCTCTCGGATCGCCACCCCCTGGGCCGTCTGTGTCTCCAGCAGCTTATCAATAGAAGCCTTCATCGGCTCTAGCAGGTCCTTTTTAATCTCGCTGAGGCAGCGCTGGATACCCTCCTGTTGCTCCTCCGCCCACTGCCTCCACGCTGCCTGGTCTCCGCCCGCCGCCATTTTGTCCTTCTTCCCTCCCTTCTTCTGGTCCACCACCACTTTTTTGTCACCCCGCTCCTAGTTAAAGCCATATACTGACGGGGAACTATTATTAACTCCTTCCCACACCGGGAAACGTCGAAAAAGTGCCCTTGGGGGCCCTGAAAAGAGCCCAAAAGTCTCGAGAGGGAATCCTTTTGGCAGTGTTCGCTTCACCAATCTGCCCCAAAATGTCCGTGGAAACTCCTGAAAAAGGTCTAAGTGTCCATTCCAGATGGGAGCTGCCGAATGCGTGACCTACTCCTCCATGGCCGCCACCGGAAGCCTCGTCCCCGCTTCTTCAGTGGCCCTGGTGAGATCTTTTCGCAGTTGTTCCCTCTGCTGTTAGAATTCACTTTTGATAAAGGTCCTCAGGTCAGTTTGCAGCTTTAAGCTTGCCCTTCCCCCGCTTGCATGCTGGAAGGGGCCCTGTTTATCCTGTTGCAGCCAAATCTTCCACTGCTTCTGCCGGGCCTGGCAGCCAAAAGACACAACACTCCTGGGTGACACCGTCAGGGGAGTGTTGCAGTCCTCTTGCCACACCGGGAAATGTCAAACAAATGCTGTGGGGGCCCTGTAAAAGAGCCCAAAAGTCCGTTCCAAGCGGGAGCTACCGAATATGCGACCTAGCTCTGCATAGCCGCACCCGGAAGTAATTATCACCATCTAAGCCTTATTTCCATAGAATTAACGAGAGCTACCCTATATCCAATGGCCTCCTGTTATTCGGCGGCCTCCCCAGCAAGTGCTCACGCGAATAATACTCCTTCTAAAACCGTGAACTTAGCGGGAGGGTTTCTGTGGGAAGCCGAGGAGGGAAGTAACCATCTTTGCTCACAAGCAAAGAGCCTGGGTGCAGGACTTGCCACTCCAGTGCTCAGTGGGGAGGTGCGGGTATCCCACTGGGGGTGGGAATTCTCCGCAGGGGTGAGCCACCATGGGAGGTGGGGGGGGGGGGGGGGGGGCGGAGGTGCTGGGGGGGGGGAGCAACGGGGGGGCAACCATGCGCAGCACAACCATACCAACACATGGAGCGTGTGTACCCATTTCGGGGGAAACCCTTGTCCCTGCCCATATGCCCCACCAATGACCCATAACCCCCACTGACTGCCGAGGTCTTTGGCCATGCCTGAAGGCTATTGCTAACAGGAAATTGCCAATCGTGGTTAAGTGAGCACTTCACACAACCAAAGTGGATTCCTGTACATGGGTGGGCCATGTAGCACGTAAGAGTTATTGCCTTGCATCCCAACCACACCTTGTTGCCTGGACACTGTGCTTGAACACTGCGAGAGCAACATCACACATGCAGCAGCCAACCTCCAAACACTCAGGGGATGGGACACTGCTCCGGGGACATGTCCATGGCCAGAGGGTGGGTGAGTGCCTAGGGGAGGGGGAGGTGCCTGGTGCAATGGACCAAGGATTCGGAGGTCGGCCCACACTGCGTAAGAAAGTGACAGAGGCATCATACTAATTGTGCACAAAGGTGTTTATTGTGTTTTACAATTCCCCAGCCTCCCATTGGTGCTGTTCCCTCCCCAGCTTCAGTTCTCTCACCTGCTACCCATGCCCCCACCCCCTCTCCCCCGGTGCCCTCAGTGAACCTCGATGTGCTGGCCCTCCCAGCTCTATCACTATGCCTAGGTGTCTCCCCAGGATGCATATGAGAGATGGAGGCAGCCAGCTGCTTACCATGTCCTGTATCCTTCAATGCCCCTGGCGAGTGTCCACTGGGGGTTCTGCACAGCTGTGCCACCCTGTTCCGTGTGTTGGCTGTGAGACACAGACTCATCAGAGAGGTGGAACTCGGGGAGCTGGTTGCACTTTCGCCACTCCAAGGGGTGGTTCCGGGTTTCCACTCAGTGCCCCCACCTCCCACTCGGTTCCCAAAGAACCTTGGACAGAGGGACAGCTGTTTCGAGCCCTGGAGGCCTCTGCATCATCTGGCTCTGGCGGTTCCCCATGGTCTGCATCATCGTGTCAACTCCCTCAGCGATGCTCCTCAGTGACTGTGACATGCTCTGCAGCGCCTCAGCAATGTCCACCTATGACTGGGACAAGCTTCACAGCGGTTTGGCCATTCCCAGCTGAGAGCGGGACATATCCCGCAGAACCTCATCAAGGTCAGCGAGGCAGACATTCTACTTAGACCCTCAAAACGGGCGTTCCCCAATCGGAAACCCTGGCTCAACCAAAGGGTTCACTCCCTGCTGAAGTTCCGGATGGAGGTGTTTAAGTCTGACAACCCTGACCTATATAAGAAATCCAGGTACGACATATGGAAAGCCATCAGGGATGCCAAAAGACAATACCGGATCAAACTAGTGTCCCAGGCCAATGACACAAACCCACGATGTTTATGGTAGGGCTTACAAGAGATCGCAGGCTACAAAGCAAGGCCAGGCGGAATATCTGGGGCTGGAGCATCCCTTCCCGATGAACTGAACAAGTTCTATGCCCGCTTTGAGCAGTCAGCCAATACATCAGTGCCACCCGCACCAACAGCCCTGGACACACCCATACCCACTATTACAGCCTTCATGAAAGTGAATCCGCGGAAAGCGACGGGCCCCGACGGAGTCCCTGGGCGAGCACTCAGAGCCTGCGCAGACCAGCTGGCGAGTGTATTCGCAGACATCTTCAAAACCTCACTCCTCCACTCCAAGGTCCTCACGTCCTTCAAAAAGACCACCATAATACCAGTACCAAAGAAGAACAAGGTAGCCTGCCTCAAGACTACCGACCGGTGGCCCTGACGTCTGTTATCATGAAATACTTCGAGCGGCTTGTCATGAGATGGATCACTGCCAGCCTCCCAGACGGTCTCGATCCACTGCAGTTTGCTTATCACCCAACCGGTCCACAGCAGATGCTATCTCCCTGGCTCTACAATCAACACTCGAACACCTCAACAACAAGGACACCTATGTCAGACTGCAGTTCATTGACTACAGCTCCGCCTTCAACACCATTATCCCAACAAGACTTATAACCAAATTCTGCAATCATGGATTTGACCCCTCCCATTGCAACTAGATCCTTGACTTCCTCACCAACAGACCGCAATCTGTCAAGATAGGCAACAGCACCTCCCCCACAATAGTCCTCTACTATACTCCATATACACACACACGACTGTATGGCAAGATTCAACTCCAATTCAATCTATACGTTTGCGGATGATACGACTGTGATGGGTCGTATCTCAAACAACGATGAATCAGACTACAGAAGGGAGATAAATCACTTGGTTGCATGGTGTACCAAAACCAACCTCTCTCTAAATGCCAGAAAGACCAAGGAACTGATCATCGACTTCAGGAAACGTAGCACGACACACCCTCCCATCTGCATCAATGGCTCCGAAATGGAGATGGTAGATAGCTTTAAGTTCCTGGGGGTCACCATCACCAACAGTCTGTCCTGGTCCACTCACGTTGATGCAACAGTCTAGAAACCCCAACAACGTCTCTATTTCCTATGGAAGCTAAAGAAATTCGGCAAGTCTGTATCGACTCTCATAAACTTCCACAGATGTGCCATAGAGACCATCCTATCCGGCTGCATCACAGCTTGGTATGGCAACTGCTCGGCCCAAGATCGCAAGAAAATGCAGAGTGTGGTGAACTCAGCCCAATGCATCACACAATCTTGCCACCCGCACATTGATTCTGTCTACATCTCCCGCTGCCTCAGGAAGGCAGGCAGCATTTTCAGAAACCCCTCCCACCCAGGCTTTGCCTTCTTCCAGACCCTTCCATCAGGCAGAAGATACAGAAGTCTGAAGACCTGCACATCCAGACATAGGAACAGCTTCTTCCCCATAGCTACTAGACTCCTCAACGACTCTCCCTCAGACTAATCTTTTCCCTGTATGAACACTATTCACGATGCTCTGTGCTGTTCTTGCTCGTGTATTTGCTTTGTTTGGCCCCTTGTTCCGCACTGTAACCAATCACTGTTGATGTACCATTTGTCAATGTGCTCTTTTTTTGTCTACTATGTACGTACTGTGTACTTTCCTTGGCCGCAGAAAAATACTTTTCACTGTATTTCAGTACGTGACAGTAAATCAAATCAAATCTTAAGACCTTTTAGGAAATCCATCTGGACCCGAGGATTTATCAATTCGCAGCTCCAACAATTTTCTCAGTACCAGTTCTCTGGTGACTGTAATTTTCCTAAGTTCTGGACTCCCTCCATCTCCTGATTTATAAGAATGGGATGTCACTTGTATCCTCTATAGTGAAAACTGATGCAAAATAACTGTTCAATTCACCTCCCAGATCCTTATTTTCCGTTACTAATTCCCAGGCTCACTTTCTGTCGGACCAATGCTCACTTTGTTAACTCTTTTCTTTTTAAAACATCTACAGAATCCCTTACTATCTGTCTTTATATTTCAAGCTAGCTTTCTGTCATATTAGTTCACCACGGATAGTGCGTCCTCCCCTGGGAGTTATTCTTTCTCGTTGGAATATATCCATTCTGTTTATTCTGAAAAAAAACCCTGAAATGTCTGCCACTGGATCTCTATTGACCTTCCTGCCTCCTCCACGAAAATCTGGCCCATGATGTCCCAGAAGGCTGAAGAATCCATTATTCTAAATAATGCTATTTTTCTATATGATTTTTCAAGACAAGATATAAAGGACAGCATTATGCTGCTCCATCAGAACAAAAATAATTACATGGACACAGCCTGTTGGAATATCATTGCATCTCATTAATCACATTAATTGCTCTGGCCAGAAATGGATGTGAAATTCTATTCTCTCTCCTCTGTTACGTCTTTCATTTTTTATGAAAGTTCCTGAAAAACTCTTCGACATTTAATCCTGAAGGGTGCCTTACTTCTCCGAAAGGTGTCCCGGGACCCTATTCAAAGGAGTACCATACCTCTCCAAAAATCAAAAGTCAGTGGAGGCAACTGATGATTTAAGGCTGGCTAGCTGCTTCCATGATTGCGCATTCGTAAGCCCCGGCCCAACTCCAGTCCCATCCCCGCAAAGATGGGAAACGCCGGGTTCAGGGACAGGACTTGAACATTTCATCCATTTCTGGGATTTTTGCCACAATGGAGAGCCTCTGCGTCGTGTCAAAAAGCCAGGCCAAGGTTTTACTTTTTACTTTAACATGAATCGGAACCAATGCAAATTAAGCATAAATCAACTGACAAATGATACTTCAAAATAAAAAGGCAGGTTTCATTTTAAATGATTGATATAACAAAGATACTGAGATACGCCTTGCACAATTAGCAACATTCCCCACAGACATGTGGCACCATGCTAGATCATAATATCAATTTTGAGGATCTCTCACTTTCCCAGTCAATTGCTTTGGCCTTAGAATTGCGTTGACCGGCAGCTGCATTCTATCTGAGGTCAACGGAGACATTTGTCACCTGAATGGTATACTTGTGCAGAATCTCCTCAGCTGGGTTCACATCAGTCTTGATGCCACAGATCCCCCAGAGACCCCTTTAACATAACCCTTTAATCAACACATAAAATAGCCTGGCCAGCTTTTGCAAAACTTAAGCAGGAGCAGTAAATCAGTCTAATTCACGATCCTCACTAACGCATCTAACCCTGCCTCTGACTTTCTGTCCTGTTTAACTATTTAACATCGACAGCTGCTTGTAAAGATTCCTTCTCTGTTTTCTCCCCTCTGCTGAGCTCTGCCTTGTCTGCAGGCGTCCTTTGTATCTGGAGATATGGCTTCCGTATGTTAAGTTCCTTATTTCCAGATTTAAAGTTGCGAGCTCACATGAACAAGTATTTCATATTATTCAAGAAAATTACAATTGATCCCCTTATAATCGATGCAAACTCTTAAAATTCCCTTTCAATCATTATTAAAACCAAATACAGATTGCACAGACATTTTAACAAAATTACCCACTGCAACTTCATCACAATCTATAGATATTGATATCTTCTTGGTAATTGCAAACAGCTCTTGCTGCAGCGCAGCATGTTACACAGATATTGTTTAGCATGGTCTAGCATTGGTTTTGGGTTGTACATATTCCAAATGCAATTATCGCTTAGTGTCATGCGACATGGCAACATAATAAGGGCATAGTGAAAGGATTACACAATCATACAAAATTGAATTAATAATTTGACTATTTTTTCAATCGACAGCAAAATTTAGAAACATTTCTGTGTGCTTCTCTGTGATGTACTTTTTCTGAACATCTTACACTGGAGTAAAATAAATAGCCTGCACATGTTTTTTTAAAATTCTTCCATGGGGTGTGTGCATTGTTGGCTAGGGTAGCTCTTGTTGGCCATCCCTGATTGTTCTTAAGGTGATGGTGAGCCGCCTGAGAATCAGAGACTTTTAGAACAAAGAACAAAGAAAAGTACAGCACAGGAACAGGCCCTTTGGCCCTCCAAGCCTGCGCCGACCATGCTGCCCGTCTAAACTAAAATCTTCTACACTTCCGGGGTCCGTATCCCTCTATTCCCATCTGATTTGTGTATTTGTCAAGATACCCCTTAAACATCACGATCGTCCCTGCTTCCACCGCCTCCTCCGGCAGCGAGTTCTAGGCACCCACTACCCTCTGTGTAAAAACTTGCCTCGTACATCTCCTCTAAACCTTGCCCCTTAAACCTATGCCCCCGAGTAATTCACCCCGCTACCCTGGGAAAAAGTCTCTGACTATACACTCTGTCTATGACCGTCATAATTTTGTAGACCTCTATCAGGTTTCCCCTCAACCTCCGTCGTTCCAGTGAGAACAAACCGAGTTTATTCAACCTCTCATCATAGCTAATGAAATGAAATGAAATGAAAATTGCTTATTGTCACAAGTAGACTTCAAATGAAGTTACTGTGAAAAGCCCCTAGTCGCCACATTCCGGCGCCTGTTCAGGGAGGCTGTTACAGGAATTGAACCGTGCTGCTGGCCTGCCTTGGTCTGCTTTCAAAGCCAGCGATTTAGCCCTGTGCTCAACAACCCCTGCTAATGCCCTCCATACCGGGCAACATCCTGGTGAATCTTTTCTGCACCCTCTCTAAAGCCTCCACATCCTTCTGGTAATGTGGCGACCAGAATTGAACACGAAACTCCAAGTGTGGCCTAACGAAGGTTCTATACAGCTGCAACATGAGTTGCCAATTTTAATACTCAATGCCCCGGCCAATGAAGGCAAGCATGCCATATGCCTTCTTGACTACATTCTCCACCTGTGTTGCCCCTTTCAATGACCTGTGGACCTGTACACCTAGATCTCTCTGACTGTCAATACTCTTGAGGGTTCTACCATTCACTGTATATTCCCTACCTGTATTAGACCTTCCAAAATGCATTACCTCACATTGGTCCGGATTAAAATCCATCTGCCATCTTTCCGCCCAAGTCTCCAAACGATCTAAATCCTGCTGTATCCTCTGACAGTCCTCATCGCTATCCGCAATTCCACCAACCTTTGTGTTGTCCGCAAACTTACTAATCAGACCAGTTACATTTTCCTCCAAATCATTTGTATATATTACGAACAGCAAAGGTCCCAGCACTGAGCCCTGCGGAACACCACTAGTGACAGCCCTCCAATCAGAAAAGCACCCTTCCATTGCTACTCTCTAGCCAGTTCTGTATCCATCTTGCCAGCTCACCTCTGATCCCGTGTGACTTCACCTTTTGTACCAGACTGTCATGAGGGACCTTGTCAAAGGCTTTACTGAAGTCCATATACACAACATCCACTGCCCTACCTGCATCCACCAACACTTTAAAACTTACTGAATTGTGGTCACTGTTACCGAAATGCTCCCCTACTGAAACTTCTACCACCTGGCCGGGCTCATTCCCCAATACCAGGTCCAGTACAGCCCCTTCCCTAGTTGGACTATCTACATATTGTTTTAAGAAGCCCTCCTGGATGCTCCTTACAAACTCTGACCCGTCCAAGCCCCTCGCACTAAGTGAGTCCCAGTCAATATTGGGGAAGTTAAAGTCTCCCATCACCACAACTCTGGTGCTTTTACTCCTTTCCAAAATCTGTCTACCTATCTGTTCCTCTATCTCCCGCTGGCTGTTAGGAGGCCTGTTGTAAACCCCTAACATTGTGACTGCACCCTTCTTTTTCCTGATCTCTACCCATATAGCCTCGCTGCCCTTTGAGGTGTCCTCTGGCAGTACAGCTGTGATATTCTCCCTAACCAGTAGAGCAACTCCGCCACCCCTTTTACATCCCCCTCTATCCCACCTGAAACATCTAAATCCTGGAACATTTAGCTGCCAATCCTGTACTTCCCTCAACCAGGTCTCTGTAATGGCAACAACATCATAGTTCCAAGTACTAATCCAAGCTCTAAGTTTGTCTGCCTGACCAGTTTTACTTCTTGCATTAAAACATATGCACTTCAGGCCACCAGTCCTGCTGTTTTCAGCAACATTTCCCTGTCTGCTCTTCCTCAGAGCCATAGTGGCCCTATTTCCCAGTTCTCCCTCAATTTTTTCACCTTCTGACCTATTGCTCTGGTACCCACCCCCTGCCATACTAGTTTAAACCCTCCCGTGTGACACTAGCAAAGCTCACGGCCAGGATATTTAAGCCTCTCCAGTTTAGATGCAACCCGTCCTTCTTCTACAGGTCACACCTGCCCTGGAAGAGCTCCCAGTGGTCCAGATAACTGAAACCCTCCCTCCTACACCTGCTGTTTAGCCACGTGTTTAGCTGATCTATTTTCCTATTTTTAGCCTCAGTGGCACGTGGCACAGGGAGTAATCCCGAGATTACAACCCTTGAGGTCCTGTCTTTTAACTTTCTGCCTAGCTCCCTGAACTGCTGCTGCAGGACCTCATCCCCGTTCTTGCCTATGGCGTTAGTAGCAATATGTACCACAACCTCTGCCTGGTTGCCCTCCCCCTTCAGGATGACCGCTATCCATTCTGGACCCTGGCACCAGGGAGGCAACATACCATCCTGGAGTCTCTTTCACATCCACAGAAGCACCTATCTGTGCCCTTTCCCCTGATAGGTTATTCCCCCCAACAGTATCTAAAGCAGTATACCTGTTCAAGAGGGGGACAACCAGAGGGATTCCTGCACTGACTGCCTGCCCCTTCTGGTGGTCACCCATATCTCTGCCTGCACCTTGGGTGTGATCACATCTATATAACTGCTATCTATGATGCTTTCCGTCACCTGCATGCTCCTAAGTGCATCCAACTGCTGCTCCAACCGAACCATGCGGTCTGTGAGGAGCCTCAATTGGGTGCACTTTCTGCAAATGAAGCCATCCAGGACACTGGAAGCCTCCTGAACCTGCCACATCTCACAGGCAGAGCACTGCACCTCTCTAATTGACATTGCATTAACTAATTAATAAATAAAATTTTAAAATATTTTTTTTTAAAAAGTTACTGTTAACTATATGTTTCCTAGCACTAGATTTCTACTATAAATGTAAATGCTAAATACAGTACTCTTGGGTCTCTGGCTGAGATACCCCTCTAAATTATGATTAAGTAATTAATTAATTACGTTTAATTAGTTTAACAATGTTTAATTTTAAAATTTAGTGCAGATTCCCTACCAACCAATCAGGTCACAGCTTTCCTGTCACGTCACTTTTCAGTTTTTCACACACACCCCCGCCTCCCCCAGTCAGATCACTCAGAATAGCAGAATATCTATCACTTACCTGTTCCCACGCTGCTCCCTGTCTCTCTCTCTCTCCCGCTCCCGAAAATGAAGGCTGCCGGAACCTGGGGGTAAGATCTTATATCACCTACCTTCCCAGGGTGCTCCCTAGTTTTCTCCCTGCTTCCCGGAATGCATTCTGGATCTCTCCCTGCAGATGACCAGTTACAAATCCAAACAAACAAAACAGAACAAAAAGGGAAACAGCACCTCCTCCCACTCCGCGCTGAATTACCGCATTGCCCCAAATTACCAAGTTCCAATTCCCACTCTGGCTGTGTCTCACTCAGAATGTGTCTCCTTCACATGCGCAAGCTTACTGAGTGCTCGCTTGATGCCTGTCTCTTATATAGAACTCAGCTAAACCAAGGTGACTCACACTACTTAAGCTTTTAGCCCAGGGAGCACCAGCAGGACTAGCTGTAAGATGGAGGTTAGGCAGCAGTGGCGAGGCTCCCACAAGCCTGGAGGGCCAAGGAGACCCTCATCCTCACCCGCTTCACATAGGGTGTGGCTTCGTCCGTGATCCCCCCTCCCTCTCCCCTATCCCCCTATTCCCAGCGAGAGCACACCCTCCACCCCAGAAGCCTCAGATGAACTGGTATCTGAGGTCACCATTGCAGATATCAGAGCAGCCTTCTCGAAGGTCAACCAGCGGAAAGCCACTGGCCAGGTGGGGTACCCAGACGAGCACTCAGGTCTTGCGCGGATCAGCTGGCAGGGTATTCACAGACATCTCAAACCTCTCTTTACAACAATCTGAGGTCCCTATCTGCTTCAAGAAGACGACCATTATCCCTGTACCACAGAAAAGCCAAGCAGCGTGCCTTAATGGTCATCCAGTGGCTCTCACATCCATCATTATGAAGTGCTTCAAACGGTTAGTCATGGCACAAATCAACTCCAGTCTCCCGGATTGCCTTGATCCACAACAGTTCGCCTACCGCTGCAACAGGTCCACAGCAGACGCCATCTCCCTGGCAATGCACTCAACCTTGGAACACCTAGATAACAAAGACACCTATGACAGACTCCTGTTTATTGACTGCAGCTCAGCCTTCAACACCATTATTCCTACAAAACTTATCTCCAAACTCTGTGACCTGGGCCTTGGCTCCTCCCTCTGCGACTGGATCCTGAACTTCCTAACCCACAGGCCACAATCAGTAAGAATAGGCAACACCTCCTCCACGATCATCCTCAACATCGGTGCCCCACAAGGCTGTGTCCTCAGCCCCCTACTATACTGCTTGTACACCTATGACTGTGTGGCCAAATTCCCCTCCAACTCTATTTTCACATTTGCTGAGGACATCACCGTAGTGCGTCGGATCTCAAACAATGACGAGACAGAGTACAGGAATGAGGTAGAGAATCTGGTGAACTGGTGCGATGACAATAATCTCTCCCTCAAAGTCAACAAAACAAAGGAGATTGTCATTGACTTGAGGAAGTGTAGTGGTTCATCAATTCCCATTGATGTAGACATGCCCCTGTCTACATCAATGGGAATGAAGTAGAAAGGGTCAAGAGCTTCAAGTTTTTATTCCAGATCACCAACAGCCTGTCCTGGTCCCCCCATGCCGACACTATAGTTAAGAAAGCCCACCAACGACTCTACTTTCTCAGAAGGCTAAGGAAATTTGGAATGTCAGCCATGACTCTCACCAACTTTTACAGATGCACCATAGAAAGCATTCTTTCTGGTTGTATCACAGCTTGGTATGGATCCTGTTCTCCACCAGACTGCAGGAAACTACAAAAGGTCGTGAATTTAGCCCAATCCATAACACAAACCAACCTCCCATCCATAGACTCTATCTACAATTCCCGCTGCCTCGGAAAGACAACCAACATAATTAAGGACCCCACGCACCCCGGACACACTCCCTTCCACCTTCTTCCGTCAGGAAAAAGATACAAAAGTTTGAGGTCACGTACAAACCGACTCAAGAACAACTTCTTCCCTGCTGCCATCAGACTTTTGAATTGACCTACCTCGTATTAAGTTGATCTTTTTTCTACACCTTGCTGTAACTGTAACATTACATTCTGCAGTCTCTCCTTCCTTCCCTATGTACGGTATGCATTGTTTGTATAGCTTGCAAGAAACAATCATTTTCATTGTATACTAATACATGTGACAATAATAAATCAAATCAAATACATACTTTTGTGCATCTCGACCAGGTCCCCCCTCAGCCTTCTCCACTCTAAGGAGATCAACCCCAGCCTAGCCAGTCTCTCTTCATAGCTGAAACATTCCAGTCCAGGCAACATCCTGATGAATCTCCTCTGCACCCTCTCCAGTGCAATCACATCCTCCCTATAGTGTTGCAACCAGAACTGCACACAGTACTCTAGCTGTGGACTAACAAGCGTTTTATACAGCTCCATCATAACCTTCCTGCTTTTTAATTCTATGCCTCAGCTAATAAAGGCAAGTATCCCATATACCTTCTTAACTACCTTACCTACCTGCCTTCGGCCCTACGGATATGCAGCCCAAGGTCCCTCTGGTCCTCCATACGTCCGGACGTCCTACCATTCACTGTGTATTCCCTCACCTTGTTGGACCTCCCAAAATGAATTACCTCACATTTTTCAAGGTTAAAACTCACACTTTTCAAGTATCAGGGAATAGTATACCCACTGTGTCATTAGGAAGGGAGTTCCAGGAATTTGATCCAGCCACAGTGAAGGAATGACAATATAGTTCCACAACAGAATGGTGTGGAGCTTGGTGGGGTACTGGCAGGTGACATTATTCCCATGCATCTGCTGCCCTCCTCCTTCACGAGGTTGTGAGATTGGAAGGTGCTGTCAAAGGAGCCTTGATGAGTTGCTGCAGTACATCTTGTAGATAGTACACTCTGCTGTCATTGTATGTCATTGGTAGAGGGAGTGAATGTTTAAGATGGTGGATAAGGTGCCAATGAAATTATCTGTTTTGGCCTGAATGGTGTCAAGCTTTTTGAGTGTTGTTGGAGCTGCACTCATCCATGCAAATGATAAGTATTCCATCACACTCCTGACTTAATAATAATAATCATTATTGTCACAAGTTGGCTTACATTAACACTTCAATGATGTTACTGTGAAAATCCCGTAGTTGACACATTCCGGCACTTGTTCGGGTACACAGAGGGAGAATTCAGAATGTCCAAATACATAACAACATGTCTTTCGGGACTTGTGGGAGGAAACCGGAGCACCCGGAAGAAACCCACGCAGACACGGGGAGAACGTGCAGACTCCACACAGACAGTGACCCAAGTCCAAAATCAAACCTGGGACCCTGGCGCTATGAAACAACAGTGCTAACCACTGTGCTTCTGCTTGGTGGATGGTGGACAGGCATTAGGAAGTAAGCAGGTGAGTTACCTGCCACATAAGTCCCATCTCCAACTTGCTATTGTGGCCACAGTATTTATATGACTGGGTCCAGTCCAGTTTCTGGTCAATGGCAACCCCCAATAGTTCATAGAGGGAGATTCAGTGATGTAATGACTTTGAGTGTCAAGGAGAGATGGTCAGATTCTCTTTTGTTGGACATGTTCATTGTCTGGCACTTTTGTGGTGAGAATATTACTCGCCATTTGAGAGCGCAAGCCTGAATGTTGCCCAGGTCTTGCTGCATATGAACATGTACTGCTTCAGTATCTGAGGAGTTATGAATAGCACTGAACATTGTGTAATCACCAGTGAACGGCCCCACTTCTGATCTATTGATGGAGGATTGATGAAGCAATAAAATATCGTTGGGCCTTGGACAACCAGAACCATCTTCCTTTGTGCGAGATATGACTCTAGCCAGTGGAGAGGTACGCCCCTGATTTCCATTGTCTTTAGTTTTGCTAAAGCTTCTTTATGTCACACTTGGTCAAATGCAAACTTGATGTCAAGGGAAGTCACTCTCCTCTCCCCTCTGAATTTAGCTCTTTTGTCCATATTTGAACCAAGGCAGTAATGAGATCAGGAGCTAAATGGCCCAGGGCCCAGGTGAGACCTACAGCAAGTGTCATTGAACAGGTATGGCTTAGCAAGGTCTGCTTGACATCACTGCTGGTCCTTCCTTCCCACATTTGGTTGCTGATTGAGAGTAGTTTGATGGAGCAATAATTGGCTGGGTTGGATTTGTCCTGCTTTTTGTGGGCAGTGGATACCTGGGCAATTTTCCACATTGCCAGGTAGATGCCAGTGTTGTAGCTGTACTGGGCCAGCTTGAATTAGGGTGCAGCTGGTTCCGGAGTACAAGTTTTCACTACTGTCTATTGCACACTGCTTCCACTGTTTGGCATTCAACTAGTCTTGGTTGTAGCCTTACCAGGTTGACAGCTCATTTTTAGGTATGCGTGGTGCAAGATTCCGGGCACTCTTCATTGAAGAAGGGTTGATTCCATGACTTGTTGGCAATGGTAGAGTGTGGGGATATGCTGGGCCATGAGTTTACAGATTGTGTTTGAATACAATTCTGCTGCTCATGATTGGACACAATGCCACAAGGACAGCCAGTTTTGAGTTGTTTTGCGTTTCTAGATCTGATCGAAATCCATCTCATTTAGGGCAGTGGTAGTGCTGCACAACGCATGTCCCCAGTATGAAGACGGGACTCGATCTCCACATGGACTGTGCAGTGGTCACTCCTACCAATACTGTAATGGCAGATGTATCTGCAACAGGTAGATTAGTGAGGATGAGGTCAAGCAGCTTTTTCCATCTTGTTGGACCTTCTCCACCTGCCGCAAACTCAGTCTGACAGCCATTTCTATTAGGACTTGGCCAGCTTGGTCAGTAATGGTGCTACTGAGACTCTCTTGGTGATGGACATCGAGGGCCCCCACCCAGAATACATTCTGTGCCCTTGCCACTCTCAGTGCTTCGTTCAAGTGGTGTTCAACATGGAGGACTACTGATTCATCAGCTGAGGGGGAAAGGAGGTTGTAGTCGGTTGTGGTAATCAGCAAGAGGCTTCTTTGCCAATGTTTGACCTGAACCTATGAAATTTTGTGGCGTCCAGGTCAATGTTGAGGAGGGCACTTCCTCCCAAACACATACCACGGTGGACATACCCGGGATGGTACTGGTGGTGTCTGGGACACTGTTGTTAGGATATGATTTCTTGAGTATGACAACGTGAGATTATTGCCCGACTGGTCTGCAGAACAATCCTAATTTTGGCACAAGCCCCGAGATGTTAATAAGGAGGATTTTGCAGGGATGAAAAGGCTGAGTTAGATGCTGTTGTTTCTGTAATACAATGGTTTTGCAAGAATTTCTTCACAGCTCTGAAATATTGGTAATGGTGCATTACTGCTTGAGAGGAAGTGCTAATCCCAATCTTAAACATAATCAACAGTGATTAATGTCATGCAATGCCACAGAAAATAATTGCTTTCAAGTAACAAAGAAGTGAATACAAAATTCCACTGTTCCATTTTTATAACTTTAAAGTTCTTAAATAAAAAATTATCCTACCCTTCACAATGTCAGCTTGAACCTTAGAACATAGAACATAGAACATTACAGCGCAGTACAGGCCCTTCGGCCCTCGATGTTGCGCCGACCTGTGAAACCACTCTACACTATTCCCTTATCATCCATATGTCTATCCAATAACCATTTGAATGCCCTCTCTCTCCCTATTCCTCGTCTCACTAGCATGTGGCACAGGTAACAACCCAGAGAAAGTAACTCTGTTTGTCCTAGATCTAAGTTTCCACCCTAGCTCCCTGAATTCCTGCCTTACATCCCTATCCCTTTTCCTACCTTCTACCTGACATCTCTCCCTGCTGCAATTTGGAAGTTAGTTAACTAGAGTTAAATTAAGCCATAAAATATTTAGATACTTTAGTTATAACTGAGGCTCTCTGGTACAATTACCAAACAGAATATACTGGTCATGAGCACTGGGAAGGACCCTTCTGTTCTCACATGCAACGTTTGTATTGATGATAATTCCTTTCATAGATAATAACATTATGGTGAATGATTGTGTTTCTTATTACTGAAAATATAAACATACTGTCAAAGCTTTATGTCTTGCACTCATCAGGTCGGTGTCAAGATTGTCAAAATATCAATGGCAGGAACAATTTATGCCACACGAGAAAAGGATGCTGATTGGTTGGCAAGACAACTCTGATTCGTTGTGGCTTTCCCATGGCAAATGCAAAGAACAATTGAGCACAGGAACAGGCCCTTCAGCCCTCCACCGGTAAAGATACTAACCTTGGCCAAAACCCTCAGCACTTCCTTGACCATATCCCTCTATACCCATCCTATCCATGTATTTGTCAAGGTGCCTTTTGAATGCCGTAAATGTATCTGTTTCCACAACCTCCCCTGGCAACGCGTTCCAGGCACTCACCACCCTCTGTGTAAAAAATCTGCCTCACACATCTCCTATAAACTTTGCCCCACAGACCTTAAACTTATGCCTCCTGGTGACTGACCCCTCCACTCTGGGAAAGAGTGCCTGCCCACCCACTCTATCCATGCCTCTCATAATCTTGTAGACCTCTATCAGGTTACCCCTCAATCTCCGGCGTTTTAATAAAAGCAGTCCAAGTTTATTCAGCTTCTCTGCATAGCTAACACCCTCCAGATCAGGCAACTTCCTGGTAAACCTCCTCTGCACCCTCTCCAAAACCTCCACATCCTTCTGGTAGTGCGGCGACCAGAATTGTGCGCAATATTTCAAGTGTGGCCTTACCAAGGTTCTATGCAACTGCAGCATGACTTGCAAGTTTTTATACTCGATGCCCCATCCAATGAAGGCAAACATTCCGTATGCTTTCTTGACTACCTCCACTTGTGTTGCCACTTTCAAAGATCTGTGGACTTGCATGCCCAGATCTCTCTCACTTTCAATATTCCTTTTTTTTTTAATCTTTTTATTGGTATTTTCAAGAATAATAAACAATTATGTACATTGCTGGTCATGTTCATTCACCGTACAATACAGAAAGATTTGTCTTTTCCGTCCCTTGAGTTTTCCTATATACAGTCTGCCACCATCTGGCTCGGTGTGCGGTTTCCCCCCTTCCCCCCCCCCCCCCCCCATTGTGTCTCTCCTGGCTGGCCTGGGAGGGGGTATCCCTCTTCACCTCTGTGGTAGTCAGTATTAGGGGTATTACGGTATCCAGGTTGATGCTGTAAGACCATTGGTGTGGGAGGTACCTGAGACAGCAATATCATTGGTGAAGCCTGCCTGCTGGTTCCGCCCAGTAAGGCGGAATATAAGAGTCTGTGTCTCCCTAGCAGCCGCATTCTGTACCTGCGCTGCTGGGGGAAACATCTAGTCCAGTAAAGCCTTCAATTGTCATCCAATCTCGCTTCTGGAGTTATTGATCGAGCATCACCCTCCCCTTCCACTCTACCCCCCCCCCCCCACACTTTCTTCTCTTCCCCCTTTGGCTTCAGCCGTGTTTCCCCTGTGGCTGGGGGCGGGGTTTATGCCCTCCCTCCCGCATTGTCTGTTTTATGTCTCTCCAGCACTTTCTCCTCGTCCCCCCTCCCTTACCCCGGGTTGCGCATTCCTATGGTTTCCCCCTAGTCTTTCTTTTCTTTTTCCACGCTCTTTTCTTTCTAACTTTCCCGTTTCCCTATCTATTCATGGTTGCTGGCCTCGAAAAGGTTCTGGAACAGGCCGACGAACTGCCCCCAGGCATTTAGGAAGCCTTCCTCCAACCGTCAGATAGCATATTTAATCTTGAGCTGGAGAAATTCCGAAAGGTCAGCAAGCCAGTCCGCAGCTGTGGGTGGTGCTGCTGATCGCCAGAATTTCTATATTCCTAAATGTTTTGCCATTTATGGTATATTTCCCCTCTATGTACTCATCAGGAGAAAACTGCCCCAACACTTTTGTTTAATTCAAAAGAGGGGAAATGTCTGGACATGTTCCTTCTTCCTTGCAGAGGACAGGTCGCTGTGACTGAATATATGGGGCGCGATTCTCCACTCCCATGCCGGTTGGGAGAATCGCCTGGGCCGCCAAAATTTCCGGGGACGCCGGTCCGACGCCCTCCCGCGATTCTCCCAAGCGGCGGGGACGGCCCGGTCGGGTTTCGCGGGCCGCAGGCCGGAGAATCGCCGGAGACACCAAAAATGGCGATTCTCCGGCACCCCCGCTATTCTGAGGCCCGGATGGGCTGAGCGGCCAGGCCAAAACGGCGGGTTCCCCCCGGCGCCGTCCACACCTGGTCGCTGCAGTCGTGGGCGGTGCGTGAACGCTGGGGGGGGGGGGCGGCCTGTGGGGGGGGGCAAGGGGGGATCCTGCACCGGGCTTCACCTGCAACGTGGGGTGGCCTGCGATCGGTGCCCACCGATCGTCGGGCCGTCCTCTCTGAAGGAGGACCTCCTTCCTTCCGCGGCCCCGCAAGATCCGTCCCCCATCTTCTTGCGGGGCGGACTTAGAGAGGACGGCAACCACGCATGCGCGGGTTGGCACCGGCCAACCCGCGCATGCGCGGATGACGTCCGTTATGCGGCGCCAGCCGCTTCATTTATGCGCCGCCGCTTTTACGCGGGCGACAAGGCCTGGCGCATGTAGATGACGCGGCCCGATACTGGCCCATTGTCAGGGCCTGAATCGGTCGGGACCGGGGCCGTTCTGCGCCGTCGTGAACCTCGACGGCGTTCACGACGGCGCGGCCACTTTGGCGTGGGAGTGGAGAATCCCGCCCATGTAGTTTACACTAACAACCAAGTTAAGATTATCAGTTGGGCTCACATCACTGAGGCTTGCTAGAAGCTACATGTAAGACAAAGCCAGAGTAAGACTGTCAGGTTACAAAAAAATAGTTTGATGCTTTTGCCTGAAAAGATGCGATGGCAATGCGCTTTTCTTCATTGTTGTTTCTCATGATTATTGCTAAAATAACCTGATGCTCCATTGAATCCCTTTCTGATTTGATGTTTCTTTTCCTTTCGCGATTTAGATGAGAAATCTAATTCTAGGGCTGATTGAGTATGAATGAACATGTGAAAAACAAAGATGTTATAACCAGCGCTGGGCTTTGTTGACACTGGCTGGGGACAAATGGCAATCCCACAATCCTTAGGGAGTATGAGCTTCCCAATGAGGGGGGCGGAGAAATCATTAGCAGAGTCCCTGCATAAATAGAGTTGGCCAGTATGGAACCAGCTAGAGAGAGGAGTGAGCAGCAAGAGAGTGCTGCTGCTGCGTATATATATATGTAATTGTAAATGAAGTTGTTTCTTTCTATTCTACAAACTCGTGCTGGATTCTTCGTGGTCCTCACAAAACTGGTGACGAGGATGGGGTGGTATTGGGGCCGTCCTGTCCCATAAGATGGAGAACGGTGCCGAGCGGACGATCGCTTTCGCCTCCCGCACATTAACTGCAGCGGAAAAGAAGTACGTGCAGATCGAGAAGGAGGGCATAGCGGTGGTCTTTGCGGTGTGTATGGCCGCCACTTCGCTATCGTGACTGATCATAAGCCTCTGCTGGGACTTTTCCGAGATGATAAGCCAATACCACCCATTGCTTCCGCATGGATCCAGCGCTGGGCTTTGTTGCTCGCTGTCTACGAGTATTCTCTGGAACATAAACCATGGACCCAGATAGCGAATGCCGATGCACTGAGCCCAATGCCTTTGTCGACCCGCCCCATGCCGACCCCCACGACCGGTGAGGTGGTTGCAACCCTAAATTTTATGGCCACCTTGCCTATCACGGCATCACAGATCAGTGAGTGGACCCAAAAGGACCCAGTCCTGTCAAAGGTTCGGCACATAGTCCTGTATGATGGGCAACATAGACAGCTCCCAGGTGAGTTGCGGGCATTTTCCTCCAAGCTGTCAGAATTTAGCGTGGAAGACGGTATCCTCTCGTGGGGGGCGCATGTGATTGTCCCGGAAAAAGGACAGCTGATACTAAAGGACTTGCACAATGGGCATCCGGGTGTGACCAAAATGAAAATGTTGGCCCGGAGTTTTGTCTGGTGGCCAGGCATCAACACCGACATTGAGAAGGTGGCCCAAAACTGCTCCATTTTCCAGGAGCATCAGAAGCTTCCGCCGGCCGCGCCCTACATCACTGGGAATGGCCAGGGCGGCCTTGGGCGCGCTTACATGCGGATTTCGTCGGCTTTTTTCAAGGATCCATGTTCCTTCTATTAATTGATGCCCAGTCTAAATGGTTAGAGGTGCATAAGATGGTAGGCACAATGTCCTGCGCAACAATCAAGAAGATGCGTTTGTCTTTCAGTACGCATGGCCTCCCTGAGGTGCTAGTCACGGGCAACGGCACTTCGTTCAAAGTGAGGAGTTTGCGAGGTTCATGAAGATGAACGGCATACGCCATATCCGCACCGCTCCATACCACCAGGCTTCCAATGGGTTGGCGGAGCGCACAGTGCAGACATTCAAACAGGGCCTAAAGAAACAGTCTTCCGGGTCTATGAACATGAGACTGGCTCGTTTTTTGTTTTCATACAGGACCACTCTACATGCGGTGACTGGGGTAGCTCCCGCAGAACTCCTAATGGGCCGGAGACTTCACACCCGCCTGAGCATGGTTTTTCCGGACATTGGCGCAAAAGTACGCCGCATTCAAGAACGGCATGGACATGGCCTTTCTCGGCATTGGCCGATTCGGCAGTTTGTGCCCGGTGACCGAGTGTTCATTCAAAATTTTGCTGGTGGTGCCCAGTGGGTCCCTGCCGTTATCTTTTGCCGAACGGGCCCCATCTCTAACCAGGTGCAAGCCCAGGGTCATCTCCAGTGCAAGCATGTTGACCACGTTCGCTCCAGAAGACTGATCTTCCAGAGGTTCCCTGCCACCGGAAGTCACATCTACAGCCGCAGAGACCAGACACAGTGGAGAGTATTTCTCATGATCTTCCTCTGGTGCCGCACTCAAAGCCTGCGCGGGTCGTTGCAGAACCGCGTGGAGATAGGGACGCCGAGATGACGGAGGCAGTGGACACCAACTCCGAGATGGAGACACAGGACGCCTCAGAGGGGGAGTCTTCGGTCCCACAGGCCGTGGATGTACAACCGTTACGCCGTTCATCACGGAGGCGCCATTCTCCGTCTCATTACACGCCGCCCGATCCAGCACCTCGTGCAAATGGTATCCGGCCTACGGAAAAACGAGTCCAACGCCCTCCTTCGCCAGGGTCTTCGGTGGATTCCTTGGACTTTGGGGGGAGGAGGGATGTTATAACCTGCCTGCTTACCACTGGTTGGGGACTAATGGCAATCCCACAATCCTTAGGGAGTATGAGCTTCCCCAATGAGGGGGGTAGAGAAATCATTAGCAGATTCCTTGCATAAATAAAGCTGGCCAGTTTGGAACCAGCTAGAGAGAGGAGTGAGCAGCAAGAGAGTACTGCTGCTGCTGTTGTGTTTATATATATATGTAATTGTAAATGAAGTTGTTTCTTTCTATTCTACAAACTCGTGCTGGATTCTTCGTGGCCCTCACAAAAAAATCCTGTTTTCTATAATTGTTCTTCATTATTTAAGTCTTCTTTCATGTATCCTTCTCAACAACTGTTGTGCTTCCCTGTAAAGCAAATCATGTGATGCAGATATGTGGGAATAAAATGTACAAAATCTAAAGCCTGTCTGTGACATACATTAATAACATTCAGCCTATGGACCACATACGGTCCCTAAACTCTGGAAATTTAGTGGCCAAAGTCTGGGCAATTCATTCTTATTATTTGTATTTCCATTTCTTACTTTCTGTTTTGTCTTGTTTGAATTTGTTAAAACCAGACCTTTTTAGACCGATACGCCAATATTGCCTTACTGTTGATGCATCACAACTTCATGAGCTTTTAGTGTGAACAATGGATAGAGTTTCTTTTAGTTTGCATTTATTAACTTGTCTGAAATCGTCCCAGCCGGTGTTGATGAATTTCAAGCGCTGTTACTGTCATAACCTGGGGTTAAGCAGGTCATGGGACATTTATGAAACCGTAAACAAGTCATGGGACACTTTTATGAAACTGGGGTATTGATATTCCCAAAGGACTATGGGGAATATGCATGCCCCCACTGAAGAGAGGGCGCTCCTCTACATCCTGTATAAATTGGAGGGCCAAGAACTGTGAGTGGCTCCTTGTAATAGAGTAACTGCTCTCTACTCTTGTTCTGTTGCATTGAACCTTTTTCCTTTGACACAACCTGGACTCCTTTTCGGACCTTATAATAGTTACATTTGTTATGGGCCAGGTTTGAGAAAACTCCAAACTATATTATGGAGTTCACCTGACCTATAACTGGGGCAGCACGGTAGCATTGTGTATAGCACAATTGCTTCACAGCTCCAGGGTCCCAGGTTCGATTCCGGCTTGGGTCACTGTCTGTGCGGAGTCTGCACATCCTCCCCGTGTGTGCGTGGGTTTCCTCCGGGTGCTCCGGTTTCTTCCCCCAGGGCAAAGATGTGCAGGTTAGGTGGATTGGTCATGAAAAATTGCCCTTAGTGTCCAAAATTGCCCTTAGTGTTAGGTGGGATTACTGGGTTATGGGGATAGGGGGGAGGTGTTGCCCTTGGGTAGGGTGCTCTTTCCAAGAGCCGGTGCAGACTCGATGGGCCGAATGGCCTCCTTCTGCACTGTAAATTCTATGATAAAAAAAAAATTCTATGATAACTTGTTGAATTTAGCTAAAATGAGCACTGAGCCTGCCTTTCTGCTGTTATTCAACAGGCTTCTTAGGCGCTTTTAATTTAAAAAAACAAGCTTTATTCAAAGAACTTAATTGACATTTTTGTATAAACACACACAGCAAGAACTTTTATCAATTAAGAACATAAAAACCCCACACATCTACAGTAATGTATGTAGAACCCTTAATGACTTCCCCCTTAATTGTTCCAATTCAATAACAAAATCCAAGTAAAACCAGAAACTCCTTTTCAAAGGTGTGGCCCAGCACACGGCATTCTTGCTGGTATTAGACTCTTGTTATTGTTACTCTTTGTTATAACCTGCCTACTGACGATTGGCTGGGGACTAATGATTATCCCACAATCCTATGGGAGTATGAACTTCCCCAATGAGGGGGGCGGAGAAACTCCTACTATAAATAAGCTGGCCAGTCCAGGAACCAAGAGGAAAGGAGAAGGTAGCAAGGGAAGTTACTGCTACTACTATGTATATATTGTTATAGTAAATAAACTTTATTATTTTGTATCCTTAAAACTCGTGCTGGATTCTTCGGGGCCCTTACAAAACTCTTGTTCCCCTTTTCAAACAGCAGCTTTGAATTCCTTCCAGAAAGCAATTATGTCTTTTAAGTTACCAAGAAGTCGGGTACAGCTTCTAAAATGAAGAGAGAGAAAAGCACTTCTTTCAATCTGTGCAGTTCAAACCAGTCCAAACTCAAAGCGAAAGTAAAACTCGCAGAGCCACAGCCCAGCTCCACCCACATAATGACATCACTGAAGCCATGTGATAAGACAAAAACATTTCTTAAAGGCACATTCGACTCAAATACATGTTCAGCAATATTTTGCGCTGGTTTAAAAACCAAATGTCCTGGAACTCTGATTGCCCACAAAACTGGCCATGTCCCCAGATCAAATGAATCATCATGAGTTTCCATTAGTCGTGCCTGTTTGCAGTTCATTGGGAGGCACTTAAAATCCCCCTTGTTCTTTTAAGACATAAGGGGAATTTTTCGGGCACCATGGTCCCCAACCCCACGGGATGTTGGTCACGATTCCAACGACTGTCCATCAGCAATTTAACTCAGGAGGAAGTTCACTTTGGAGAGCTGCAGGCAAATCAGACAGTCAGTGGCTTTGTAATTCCAGCAGTGTCAGTTTGGAGAGATGGCCATGGCTGGGACGAAAGGTAGTTTCTCCACGCCAATGAACCCAGGTAAATCCAGGCATGAGGGCCTCATCGAGGGGATGAGGAGCATGATCTGACCTACGTGTGAACCCAGATCCACAACAATTAATTGCCCTCTGAAATGGCCAAGCAAACCTCAGATAAAGAATCTCAAAGGAATAAAACTGGATGGATCAACTGGTATCGAAAAAGCCCCAGAAATGACAGCAGCAAACACAGCCCAGCAAAGTCCTCTTTATAAACATCTGGGGACTTGTGTCAAAATTGGGTGAACTGTCTCACAGACTAATCAGGCAACAGCCTGAATCATACCTTACAGATAATGTCCCAGACTCATCATCACCATCTCTGAGTATGTTATGTCCCACCAACAGAACAGAGCCAGTAGATGTGGTGTCACAGCAGCATGCAGTCAGGTGGAAGTTGCGCTTGGAGTCCTCCATATCGATTCCGAACCCTTTGAAATCTCATGGCATCAGGTCATACATGGGTAAAAAAAACTCCTGTTCATTACTATGTATCGTGCTCACCCCCTCAGCTGATGAATCAGTATTCCTCCATGTTGAACAACACTTGAATGAAGCATGGAGGGTGGTAAGGGCGCAGAATACATCCTCGGTGGGGAATTCAATGTCCATCACCAAGAGTGGTTCGATAGAACCAATACTGACCGAGTTGGCTGAGTCCTAAAGGACATAGTTGCTAGATTAGGTTTTCAGCAGATGGTGAGAGAACTACCAAGAAGGAAAACCATACTTGGGCCTCATCCTCATCAATCTGCCTGCTGCACATGCATCTGTCCATGGCAGTATTGGTAGGAGTGACCATCACACAGTCCTTGTGGAGACAAAGTCCCGTCTTCACATTGAGGATACCCTCCATCGTGCTGTGTGGCGCTACCACCATGCCAAATGGGATAGATTTCGAACAGGTTTGCAACTCAAATCTGGGTGCTGTGGCCATCAGCAGCAGCAGAATTGCACTCAACCACAATGTGGCCCAGCATATCCCCTCTCTAACATTTCATCAAGAAAGTGGACGAACGCTGGTTCAATGAAGAGTGCAGGAGGACATGTCAGGAGCACCACCAGTCATACCTAAAAATGAGCTGTCAACCTGATGAAGCTACAACATAGGACTACTTGCATGGCAAGCAGCATAAGCAGAAAATGATAGACAGAGCTAAGCAACCCACCACCAATGGACGAGATCAAAGCTGTGCAGTCTTGCCACATCCAGCCAAGACTAGAGATGGACAATTAAACAACTCACTGGAGGAGCATGCTCCAAAGATATCTTCATTCTCAATAATGGAGGAGCCCAGTACATCACTGCAAAAAATAAGTCTGGAGCATTTCCAAGAAATTATATTTCGGGCAAGATCTAACGGCCATGCCATGCCCGTTCCAGTTGTGACGTGGCCGGTAAATCTTGCGAGAGTCTATCGCGAGATTCACTCAGCTCACTATGGCTCCTGAGATTTAACGGGATCTCGCGAGACGCCATGATCTGGATCCTGCACACAATGGGTGGGTCCTATATTTGCAAATTAAAGTGCGCAGTAAGTAACAGTTCTACTGGGGCCTCCTGTTTAGAATTCAAAGTAGTTTCTTCTATGTCCAGAAGCTTTGAATAATCTTTACTGAGAAGTGCAACCTGGTTAGCTGTTATTATTAACAAAAAAACAAAAGAAATAGGAGCAGCAAAGACAACATTGCCCATCAAACCTGCTCTGCCATTCAATATCATGGTTGATTTTGGGCTTCAACTCCACCTTCTCTCTCGCTCTCCATATCCCTCAAGTCCGAGGGACTGAAAATCTGTCTATTTCAAGCTTAAATGGTACATCCACAACCCTTTGAATTAAGCAATTTTCCTCTTCAGTCGTAAATGATTGGACCCTTAATCTGAACTAATTCCCCCTGTGTTATAGATTTCCCAGCCAAAGGAAATAATTTCTCAGTGTTTACCCTGTCAAACCCCTTCAGAATCTTTAGGGTTCATCTAATTGGAAACAAAGTCCCATAGCGAGCATGTTTAGTCATGTGTTTCCTAGCGCTCGCAGTGACCATTGTGTTGCTGATTTTCTCCTTGGTTCAATTGCTCTGTTTTATTACCTTTGCTCTCGAGTCGCCAGGTATCTTTATGATACCGCCACGAGGTTCAGGTCCGAGTAATGATCAATAATCCAATACACCGATTAGGAAGATTCAAATCAAAGCACATTTATTATACACAGTAATCGCTACTCATGCACAAATTCTACGTCTAAGCTACTTCTACAACTAACAGGCCTATACTTGACTTTGGACTGGCCCACCAGGTCAGGGGAACAAATGGCCTTTCGTTCGGGTTCTGAATCTGCGGGATTCGAAGTTGGTACGGATTGGTAGCTAGGAGCGCCTATCTCGTAGCGAGCGTTGAATTAAGACTTACGATTTTGATGATCACTGGAGTCACTGCACCGGTCACGGTCAATGTTGGTTCCTTTTGCTGGGTGACCCGGGCAGGAAGAAGAGAGCGGTGAAGAGAGCAGAGAGAGCGATTTGAACTTGGGGCTTAACTCTTATAGTCCCCAGGGGCTTCTCGCCTTTTGGGGCGGACCCTATACCTGGTCCCAAGTGATTGGACTTTGTCCCAATAGCTTGGTTCAATTTTCTCCAATACTGGAGCGGTTCCCTGATCGATGGGCGGTCTTGAGGTGCTCGTTCACCTCCTTTGTGTTGGCTCCTGCTGGCGCCGAGGAGTCTGGCTTTGCTTTGTGTGTCAGAAATGTTACTTATTGTTCCCGGGGATTGCTCATCAGTATGCAGATGGCTGCTACTTTGTTATGCTGATGGTCGCTGGTATCAATGTTGTCTGGTTTTTGCAGAGGTAAATACACAGCAAACCTGCAGCTGCTGGTTTTTGTCTTGTTTGCTGACTTGCCCATCAGCCTTTGCCATTCGCCATTTTAAATCGGGAGTTGGCCACTTTAGGTGGCTACATTGTGTAAGGGGCCTCAGCAGGGAACACGCAGCTGAGGCTGCACATAGCCTCATTTTGTACACTGAGAGTTCTGCTTGCCAGAACTCCCAGTGCAGCGCGAGATCGAGATGTCATTTTTAAATGACGTCCCGATCTCCAAGGCCCCCGAAGCGATCGCCAACCTCCCAGTCTGAACGCAGTGAGAGAGGGTCTCTAGCACCCCCTCCCCTGCAAGCACACCCCTGCACAACAAATGCCAGCTTGGCATTGCCAATCTGGCAGTGCCCATGCCAGCTGGCAACGTCACCTGGGCACCACCAGGCTGGCACCCTGACAGTACACATGCCAGCCATGCCACCTGAGCACCTTGCAGTGACAGGCTGGTACCCACATGGCACTGCCAGAGTGTCCAGGTGGCACCTCCAGCACCAGGGCACCACCCTGCCCATTGGGCATGCTGCTGGGGGCCTCCAATCCCCTGGGAGACCACCCCCCCCCCCATGCCATTCCATCTGGTCCCCATTTATGGAGACCAGTGCTGAATGGCACTGCAAGGCAAAGGGGATGAATCCCAAAGCTTCAGGTACCTCGGGAATCTGCACATTACAGTGAGACTAGCTGTCTCACTAAAATGCAGATTTGCCAAAAGTGATCGCAACATCTCGCGAGATAGCATTGGATCTAGCGAGGCGTTGCGAGCCAGCTAGATCCTGGGAGCGGGGTCTCTCAGCTTTTATTGGCCACGCTGTGCCGCGGCGAGCTGCTTTTCGGGCACAGCGTGGCCATTGGATCATGCCTTGATGTTCCAGTGAGATCAACTGTCATTTATCTAAACTCCAAATCATGTATTTTCTTCCTTTATTCATTGACGTGGGTTGCGGAAGCAACATTTGTTGTCCATCCTTAATTGCAATGGAGCTGAACATTTCAGAGGACAGTTAAGAGTCAACTACATTGCTGTGGGTCTGGAGTCACGCGTGGACCAGGCCAGGTAAGGACAGCAAATGTCCTTACCTAAAGGACATTCTTGGACCAGATGGGTTTTGCAACAATTGATGGTAGTTTCATAGTCACCATGAGTGACTGTTATATTCTGTTATATTCCAGATTTATTGAATTTAAATTCCACCAGCTGACATGGTGAGATTTGACCCTATGTCCCCAGACCATTAATAAAATTATTCTCAGGAATCGTGGATTTTAAAATGTTCATTCCTGTGATTTGTTTCCCTATTAAATTGCTTGTTTTGAATAAGAACAGAAAAGAAAGTCCCAGATGTTTCATTGCCTTCACAGTAATTCCAACCTCACCATAACATTAAGCAAGAAACAAATTCTTCAAAATGCAAGAGATCTGGTATAAAAATCATGAGTTGCTATTTTTTCAAACATAAACCACTACCACTGACAGTTGGTTTATTACTCTCATTAGTGACTTATTTAATATCAAACCGGTCATAAACTCTTTACACGAGCTATGAGCAGGATTTTGGGTTGAGACCATTTTTTTTTTAAAGATAGTTTATTCCAAACACATTCAACAAAATAACACAAGCTTAACATCCAGCCAATGTATACAGTTTGACTTTTTCCCACTTTTAATCCCCCCCCCTTCCACGACAAACAGTTCATATATAGCCATGATTGGCCTCCACCATACCTCGAAGCGCTCCTTAAGACAAATTTGATTTTCTCCAAACTGAGATATTCGTACACATCCCACAGCCATGCCACAACCCCGGTAGCGTAGTTCAGCAATCAGAGAGGTGAAGTCCATGACATCGGCCTCCTTCCCCTCCAGCAGCTCTGGCACCTCTGACACCCCAAAGACCGCCACCATAGGATCCGGCTTCACCTCTGTCATGATATTCAGGTAAACATCATGGTGCAAACATACATACATACTGATGGACAGATCAACGGACCAATCAATACACACACAACACCACAGCCAATCACAGGCAAGAGCATACACACTATAAAACGGGGAACACGACACTTCCCGCTCATTCCAGCAGGAGACAGCTCAGGGCACAGAGCTCACAGCAAGCCACTCAGACATCCACCATGCGCTGAGTGCCACTCCAAGATCGTGTTAGGGATAGGTCCACACATTCAAGGGTAATGAAGGAACCACAGTAACCAGTTTACCATTGTAAATATTGTTAGTAATAAAACTGAGTTGTACCATCCACAACCGTGTTGGTTCGTCTGTGTAGCAGAGCACCCAACATGACAACCTCAACCCCTACAATCCCCAATAGAGTCCCGAACATCATCTCCCAAAGGTTCTTTAACTCCCCAAACCCCCAGGAGCAGCAATTTTTCCAGAAGCATATTCTCCGGTACCTGACCGAACAAAGGCAACTCCTTACCCGCAAAGTCCCGCACATGCCAATACCTAAACACACTCCCCCTTGGTAACTCAAACCTCTCTCACAGCTCCTCTAGCCCGGTGAACCTCCCCTTCGAAAACATGCCCCTGACCCAGCCCAGCCCCTCCTCCCTCCACCGCCTATGCATCCCATCCAGCCCCCAAGCTTGAATCTACGATTCACACACAGTGGCGTCAGCACTGGCAAATGGCCCAATTTAAAGTGCCTCCTCAACTGGTTCCAGATTTTTATAGGCGACTCCACCACCGGACTCCCCGTATACTTCTTCGGAACGAGCGGTAATGGGTCCCTCACCAGAGCCCTCAGGCTCATACCCTTACAAGACTCCTCCTCCAACCTGACCCAATCAGCCCCCTGCCTCTCCCATCATTATCTCATCATCTCCACATTCCCTACCCAATAGTAATGCAATAAGTTCAGGAGCGCCAACCCCCCCTTCCCACCTCTGTCTTTGCAACAAAGCCCTCTTCACCCTCAGCACCTTCCCTGCCCACAAAAATGGTGAAATTAGCGCATCTACCCTCAGAAAAAGGTCTTGGAGAGAAAAATTGGGAAGGACTGAAACACAAACAAAAATCTTGGCAGCATTCTCAAACAACCCCACCTCGACTCATATCAACCTCCCCATGCCCTGCACAGTGCATAACCAACAGAGTGCATTAAAACTAAACACTGTACCCGAACATCGAGATGCCGCCCTCTAAAACAAGCAGCAATTAAACACCAGTACAAAAATAACTATCTACAAGGTATGTACCAAATATACAAAAAGTGCTAAATGTACAAAAAAAAACTACAAAAACAGGAGGGTGTGTGGGGGGGGGGGGGGGGGGGGGGTGAAACAACCCCCTCTTACAACGTCAGAAACAGACAACGTACATTTGCAGAAATAACACTCTCCCCTCAGCTCTCTCCCAGCTTATGGTTCTGTAATAAAGTCATTTGCCCCCTCCGGCATCCCAAAGTAATATTCTCGTCCCTCGAATGTTACTCAAACTCTGGCCAGGTACAGCATCCTAAACCGAATCTGGCGCTGATACAGCACTGTCTTGGCCCTGTTGAACGCCGCCCATCTCTGGCCAACTCCACTCTAAACACCTGATAGATCTGGATTTGGTTTCCTTCCCACTTGCAGTCCTGCCTGCTGTGCCCCGGCCCACCTCAGAATCTTTTCTTTGTCCAGGGACTTGTGCATATGCACAATCACCATTTGTGGCGGTTCTCCCGCTCTTGGCCTCTGCCTCAGGAACCTATAGACGCGATCTGCCTCCAGGGCCTTGTCCAGCACCTTCTCTTCCATCAACCTGGCCAGCATTGTTGCAACATAGCCTATTGCGCTCATTCCCTCCACTCCCCCTCGAGGGCCCACAATCCGCAGATTTTATCGTGTGGACCAGTTTCGCTGGTCCTCCACCTTTGCTCGTAGTGTCTTACACATGACCCCCACAGGATCGCCAACTCTGCCTCCAACGATACAATCCGATCACTTTGGTCAGCCACCACCTTCTCCACCCCCTGGATCATCACCCCCTACACCTTGAAGCTCTTCTCCACCCATTCCAAGGTCCCACAAAGTGGTGCCACCCTTAATCGCCTGAGACCAGTCGTTCTGCATTTCCTTACGCACTGCTGAAATGCGTCCTGAATGAAGCTCATCAACTGTTCCAGTTGCAGCTTTCCAGTCGACAGCGGCCCTTCCCCTCCGCCATCTTTATAATTGATGCTGTTCCATGAGTTTCCTCCAACTCTTTAGCCAGTGCTCTCTCTCACTGCCTTCTGTCAAGTTTGGTAACCCGTATACATGCCCATCCGGGGGAGAACTTATCCCCCTCCACTCTCCATACAACCTTTCCACTGAAACTCCCCAAAGTTTGGGTAAAAGGGGCCAAAACCAACACCTTCAAGCAGGAGCCGCCCTGTGTGCGACGACTCACTGCATGACCGCCAATGGATATTGAGACCCATATTTGACCCTGACATGGTGTGTTACGGACAGGAGGGCATTTAATTTAAACATTCCTGGTTTCCTCCCTCACCACCCTTACATAAACAGAAAGGTGTTTTGATTTTGATTTTCCCTTCATAAGTGATGGCATGTTTCTTCAGTTATGGTGTGAAACATTTCCTATTTAATAAGTCCACAGTGAATTCCAGATAGATAAAATGGGAGGATTACTTTATTTTGACACACACTCAAAAGCGTGAGCAGGGTAGCAACATTCATGCAATAAAAGAGGGAGTAGAGAAAGTAAGATTTACTGGGCAAAGACCAAAGAGAAAAAATGAATTATTGTTTCCATAAGACCATAAGACGTAAGAGCAGAATTAGGCCACTAGGCCCATCAAATCTGCTCTGATATAATCATGGCTGATATCTTTCTCATCCCCATTTTCCTGCCTTCTCCCCATAACCCCTGATCCCCTTATTAATCAAAAACCTATCTATCTCTGTTTTAAAGACACTCAGTGATTTGACCTCCACAGCATTCTGCGGCAAAGATTCACCACCCTCTGGCTGAAGAAATTCCTCCTCATCTCTGTTTTGAAGGATTGCCCCTTTAGTTTGAGATTGTGTCCTCTGCTTCTAGTTTTTCCTACAAGTCGAAGCATCTTCTCCACGTCCACTCTATTCAGGCCTCGCAGTATCCTGTAAGTTTCAATAAGATCCCCCCTCATCCTTCTAAACCCAAACGAATACAGACCCAGAGTCCTCAACTGTTCCTCATACTACAAGCTCTTCATTCCAGGGATCATTCTTGTGAATCTCTGCTGGACCCTTTCCAAGGCCAGCACATCCTTCCTTAGATACGGGGCCCAAAACTCCTCACAATACTCCAAATGGGGTCTGACCAGAGCCTTATATAGCCCCAGAAGTACATACTTGGTCTTGTATTCTAGCCCTCTCTACATGAATGCTAACACTGCATTTGCCTTCCTAACTGCTGACTGAACCTACATATTAACATTAAGAGAATCGTGAACAAGGACTTGCAAGTCCCTTTGGGCTTCTGATTTCCTAAGCATTTCCCCATTTAGAAAATAGTCCAATAGTCTGGGCGGGATTCTCTCAGCCCGGGGCCAAACCGGAGAATCCCCGCGACCGGCGTGAATTGAGCCATGCTGCCCCGACGCGGGCAAGCGATTCTCCGCATAGCGTGGTTGGCGCGGCGCAAGTTGGGGCGCTCTACGCGGCTGGCCCACCGATTCTCGGCCCGTGATGGGCCGAGCAGCCGTTGTAAAAACGCCAAGTCCCACCGCCGCCGTCCACACCTGCTCTCAGCCTGGGGGACTTTGGCGTGGAAGGGTCAGGGGGCGGCCTGTGGGGGGGGGGGTGGAGACATCTGGGGGGTGGCCTCCGATGTGGCTTGGCCCGTGATCGGGGCCCACCGATTGCCAGGCCGGCCTCCCTGGCAGGCGGCCTCCTTTCTTCTGCGCCAGCCCCTGTAGTCCTGTGCCATGTTGCATCAGGCCCGGCGTGTTGAAGGAAGCCACTGCGCATGTGCGCGTTGGCGCCGGTGCCACTGCGCATGCACGGATCCCGAGGCGCCCAGTTCACGCCGGGATCAGCAGCTGGAGGGGCCAGAATTGCTGATCCTGAGGCCGTGTTGACGCCGTCAAGAAACGCGACTTAGCCTCAGGATCACAGAATCCCGCCCTCTATGTCTCCATTTCTCCTTCCAAAGTGCATAACCTCACACTTTTCCACATTGTATTCTATCTGCCAATTCTTTGCCCACTCTCCTAGCCTGTACAAGTCCTTCTGCAGCCCGCCTGCTTCCTCAATACTACCTGTCCCTCTACAGAACTTTGTATCATCTGCAAACTTAGCAACAGTGCCTTCAGTTCCTTCTTCCAATCATTAATGTACATTGTGAAAAGTTGTGGTTCCAGCACAGTCCCGCGAGGCACACCACTAGTCACCACAGCCATCCTGAAAAAGACCCCTTTATCCCCACTCTCTGCCTTCTGCCAGTCAGCCAATCCTCTATCCATGCCAGGATCTTACCCTGAACACCATGGGCTCTTAATTTATTTAACAGTCTCCTGTGCGGCACCTTGTCAAAGGCCTTCTTGAAATCCAAATAAATCACGTCCCCTGGTTCTTCTTTGTCTAACATCCCGTGGAGATTACACAATGAAATGGGCATGCAGAGATAAATTACTTTTGTAACCGACGGTATAGAAATTCACAAGTTCCTGTAGAAGCAGTGTAGATAGGGACCAGGCTTTCAAACCTGACCAGAACCCTTTTTAGTGTTGTTGTTTGGTTGATGGAAGATGGTGCACTAATTTTCAGTACAGCAGGACAATATAACTGGTCCTCCCAGCTTGGGGGGGTTGGGGGTCACGTCATAAGACTCTCCACCTCTCAACTTTGGGTTTGACAAAAGGTGTATATTCCATTGTCTGGGTTCTTGGGGTTGTTAATGTTCCAACCATTAAGAATTTGAAAGAAAGGGCAGCACGCTGGTGCAGTGGTTAGTACTGCTACCTCACAGCTCTGGGTCAATGTCTCATAGAATCATAGAATCATAGAAGTTTACAGCATGGAAACAGGCCCTTCGGCCCAACCAGTCCATGCCGTCCAGTTTTTACCATTAAGCTAGTCCCAGTTGCCCGCACTTGGCCCATAACCCTCTATACCCATCTTACCCATGTAACTGTCTAAATGCTTTTTAAAAGACACAATTGTACCCGCCTCTACTACTACCTCTGGCAGCCCATTCCAGACACTCACTACCCTCTGAGTGAAGAAATTGCCCCTCTGGGCCCTTCTGAATCTCTCCCCTCTCACCTTAAACCTATGCCCTCTAGTTTTAGACTCCCCTACCTTTGGGAAAAGATGTTGACTATCTACCTTATCTATGCCCCTCATTATTTTATAGACCTCTATAAGATCACCCCTAAGCCTCCTACGCTCCAGGGAAAAAAGTCCCAGTCTATCCAGCCTCCCCTTATAACTCAAACCATCAAGTCCCGGCAACATCCTAGTAAATCTTTCCTGCACTCTTTCCAGTTTAATAATATCCTTTCTATAATAGGGTGACCAGAACTGCACACAGTATTCCAAGTGTGGCCGTACCAATGTCTTGTACAACTTCAACAAGACGTCCCAACTCCTGTATTCAATGTTCTGACCAATGAAACCAAGCATGCCGAATGCCTTCTTCACCACCCGGTCCACCTGCGACTCCACCTTCAAGGAGCTATGAACCTGTACTCCTAGATCTCTTTGTTCTATAACTCTCCCCAACGCCATACCATTAACTGAGTAGGTCCTGGCCTGTTTCGATCTGCCAAAATGCATCACCTCACATTTATCTAAATTAAACTCCATATGCCATTCGTCGGCCCACTGGCCTAATTGATCAAGATCCCGTTGCATTCCTAGATAACCTTCTTCACTGTCCACTGTGCCACCAATCTTGGTGTCATCTGCAAACTTACTAACCATGCCTCCTAAATTCTCATCCAAATCATTAATATAAATCACAAATAACAGTGGACCCAGCACCAATCCCTGAGGCACACCACTGGTCACAGGCCTCCAGTTTGAAAAACAACCCTCTACAGCCACCCTCTGCCTTCTGTCGTCCAGCCAATTTTGAATCCAATTGGCAACCTCACCCTGGATCCCGTGAGCTTTAACCTTCTGCAACAACCTACCATGCGGTACCTTGTCAAAGGCTTTGCTAAAGTCCATGTAGACAACGTCTACTGCACTGCCCTCATCTACCTTCTTGGTCACCCCCTCAAAAAACTCAATCAAATTTGTGAGACATGATTTTCCACTCACAAAGCCATGCTGACTGCCCCGAATCAGTCCTTGCCTCTCTAAATGCTTGCAGATCCTGTCTCTCAGAATACCTTCTAGCAACTTACCTACTACAGACGTTAGGCTCACCGGTCTGTAGTTCCCAGGCTTTTCCCTGCTGCCCTTCTTAAACAAGGGCACAACATTCGCCACTCTCCAATCTTCAGGCACCTCGCCTGTGGCTGCCGATGATTCAAATATCTCTGTTAGGGGACCCGCAATTTCCTCCCTAGCCTCCCACAACATCCTGGGATACATTTCATCAGGTCCCAGGGATTTATCTACCTTGATGCGCTTTAAGACTTCCAGCACCTCCTCCTCTGTGTGGAGTTTGCACATTCTCTCCGAGTTTGCGTGGGTTTCGTTCCCACAACCCAAAGGTGTGTAGGGTAGGTGTGTAGGGTAGGGTAGGCCACGCTAAATTGCCCCTTGTGGTAGTATGCATTAGGGGTCATGTGGGACTGTGAAGCCGTGATGTCATTGGCTGACAGATCCCGGGTCCTGGTTGGCTGTTGACCTCTAGCTCCGCCCTGAAGGCGGAGTATAAGAACCTGGAGTTCTCCCCCGCAGGCCAGTCAGCTACTGAACTGCGGGGAACAAGTCACGCTTAATAAAGCCTCATCGACTTCATCGCTATTCGTCTCTCGTGAGTCTTTGTGCGCTACACCCCTTAATTGGAAAAAATGAATTGGGTAAAAGAAAAATTATTTGAAAGAAAATTGTAGGGTCCTTTGCCCTAACAGACTGGGATTTGAAATTTAGGGTATGATTTTCCAACCGCACTGCACCCAGCTCTGCACAGGGCACAACGGGCGAATCGCGGGAAGCCCCAAATTGGGCTCCATGCGGATGCGGAACCTCACCGGAGTCACCCAACCCACGGTGCCGGCGTGATCTGGATTATGGAGTTCACCTGACCGATAATATTTTGTGTTGAATTTGACTTGAATGAGCACAAGAGCCTTCACTTGTGGTGTGATTCAATTGTCTTCCGAGATCCTTTCATCAAAAACATGCTTTATTCTAAGAATTTAGTTAACATTTATGTATAAACAAACAGCAAGAATTTTTATCAATTACAAACAAAAAGATACCCCATAGCTACAGTAATCTATGTATAACACTTAATGAATTCCCCCTTTTACTGTTCCAATTCAAAAACAAAATTCCATAAACCAAAAAAAACCTTTTCAAGGGCGTGGCCCAGCACTCTCCATTCTCAATTGAATAAGACTGTCTTTTCTTGACATTCTGACCACGTCTCACCAGCAGTTTTAAGCCCTTCTGGAAAGCAAACTATATTTTTTAAGTTACTAAAGCAGGTAGCTATAATCAATGTTTTCTTTTCCTGGGACAACTCTTCAAAATGAAAATAGAAAGCCAGGAACAAAACACTTCTTTCTCCCTGAGCCCACAGCCGTCAAATCTGAAAGTGAAACTAAGAAAAAGCCACAGCCACACCTCAGCTCCACCCACAAAATGACATCATTGAAGTCATGTGGTAAGCCAAAAACTTTTCTTAAAGGGACATTCCCATGACATGCTGTATTCACCTAGTGTCCGGGAGTCAACAGCCGCAACTCCGAGGCCTCAACCAGGCAAGGTGAATTTTCCAACATCAGCATTTAGCACTGGTTTCCCCAATCATAGACCAGGCGTGATGGCACCTTGGGGGGGGGTGGTCTCGCAGGCCATTCGAGCCCCCCCCGGGTAGTCGAGAACAGGGCAGGGAAGTACCATGGCATTGTCAGCCTGGCACCCTTAAATGCCACCTGGGAACCCTGACAATGCTATGGTGCCTGTTTGACACTGCCAGGGTGTCAGGATGGCAGTGCCTAGGTGCCGGGATGGCAGGTTGGCACTGTCAAGGATTGGGCCTCGGGGAGGGGGGGTTAATCTCATGAAAGGGTGGGGTGAGGGGTGGTTTGAGGGGGCCGCAAAAAGGTTGGGGAGGGTGAAGGCAGGGTCCTGAAAGCAGGGTGACCTGAAAGGGGAGGGTGCAGAGATGGGGGGCAGCTTTTCAAAATGGCACCATGATCTGTGAGGACCTGGACCTGTTGGCGAGCTCAGCTCCACAGTGCAGGAAAATGTACTAAATGTGGCCTCGATGGGAAGAAACTCCCAGAGGCCCAAAGAAACGATGTGCTGTTGAACAGAGGTGTCAATCTCGGCACTGCAGCAAACGCGCCCAAAACTGTATTCTGAAATGTTTCCGGTCAATCGCGCCCTAAGATGGCTTTTATGCAATTCCCTTTGAATTTGGGTCTCTGCAGGCCATTAGTGTCTCTTTTGAGATAACGGGCTGGATTCTCCGCACCCTGATGCCGAAATCGCGTTCAAACCCGGGGATGCTTGATGGCGTCCTTGACCTCTTGGTGTTCCTGTGTTCAGAATTCCCTCCATTCATTCATCGGGAGGTAGCCTGGCATATGTTCTGGCGGTCCATTCCGTTCTGGTGTGGCCGGGATCTCGTCACCCCACGTGTCTGCCATCACCTTAGTCTTTCTCTTCAGTCTTTTACTACCTCTGTTGTTTCTTCCGCTGCTCAGGTTGTTGTTACCTGGCATGTTTTGTTTGCTGTGGTGGTGTTCGAGGAGGTTGGGGCTTTTCTTCCCCGGGCTTAGAGGGCTATTTGGGGGTAAAAGCGCCTAATTTTGAGTTTCCAGGATGAGATCCACCTTTCGTGCATCTACTCAGCACATCCCCAACACCGGAACAACTTTGCAATTCTTAAATAGAAAATTGGATAAACAGGATGCAATCAGTATTACAGTAGCTGCAGGTTGCACGTAAGATCTTACTGTTGCTTTAATAAACTAATAAGAAGACGTTGAGGAATTCCCATAAAACAATTGTGCCCCCTTTTTTTGAGGAGCACAACCAATAAAGGATGTAACAGAGAAGGACATTTTTTAAATCAATTGTTATGTTGTCTGTTATCTCCCATCAATGTTATCGTAACCTTAAACTGAATTACATAGCAACATGGTAACACCGGGGAGGACTTTACAAAAGTTTCTGTAAAACATTTTCAAATGCAGCAAAACACGGCAGAATCTTTGCTCAACGTATGAGGATGAATATAGAGGTGGGAGGATGCTAACATTTACACTACCAGCCGAGGTGCTGGTTTGTCTTCAAAATTCTGGGCCAGGATTCTCCCTTTTGGGGACTAAGTCCCCAGGCATGCTGGAAAACGGGCGAGAATCACTCTGGACTTTTTCCTCGAAAGTCCAGGGTGATTCTTCGTTTTCCAGGGGGCTAGCAGGGCCCCGGCATACGTCCCGCAGCTGTCCAGGCCGCGCGGCCGCGCATGCGCATAGCGGCCACAAGCGGGTCCGCGCATGAGTACAGCGGGCCACTTCAGCGTGGGCACCACCGACATGGCGGAGCCACACAGCAGACCCGCGCGGAGGTAGGTAGGTCCCTGACAGATTGCGATGGCCCGCCGATCGGTGGCCCGCGATCGCAGGCCTGAACACCGCTGAGGCCCCCGGAGTCAGATTCCTCCTGCCTCCCCACCAGGACCGCGGCCACGGGTCCAAGCTCCCGCCGGGTGGCACAAGATGTAAACCACGCCGGCGGGAGTTCGGCCGATCGCCCGCGGAGAATCGCCACGGAGATTCTCCGAGCCCGGGAATCCAGCTCTGGGGCGAAATTCTCCGTTATCGGCGCAAAGTCCGCCGATCGGCGCAAAAAATGGCGCAAATCCAACTTGAGTCACGTCGGAAAAATGGTTTGAAAGTCTCTGGCCCGAAATGGGCTAGCAGCGACGCGACCTGACGGGATCCGCGCTTGCGCACGTGGTTCACGCCGTGCAGCGTCATACACGCCGCACGGCGTGACGGCTCATAAGGCTGCGCTGCTCCCCCTCACCCGACCGGAACACCTGACCGGAACACCCGACTGGATGGCTGGCCGCCGCTCAGCCCCGAGGTTCGAGTCACGGGATGTGGAGGCGCTCCTGGACGCAGTGGAGCAGAGGAGGGACACCACTCCCCAGGACACCACTACCCAGGACACCACTACCCAGGACACCACTACCCAGGACAGCACTGCCCAGGACACCCCTACCCGGGACAGCACTACCCAGGAAGACGAAATACCGGACAGTGACTCAGAGTGGATGGGTGGAGACGAACCCCCACCCCAAAGTGCCATGGACTCAGAGTGGAACGAAGAGCACGACACAACGCCACTGCTGTCACCAACACCCTCCACCATCGCAGAAACACTCACCTCGGTTGGGCACTTTAGTGATGAGGCGTCTGGAACACTCACTGGTGCGCACAACACAGCCGTCCCGGTACAGCAGGTGGAGGTAGGAGCAGCAGAGGGGCCGGGCGGTCGGAGGGCAGCCCAGCCCAAGCGAACATCTGCCGCCCAGATGGATCCCGGGTTCCTGGAGTTACCACACCCACCCATAGATTCGATGCAACCACTGACCCGGAGACGAGCGAAGAGGGTGACGGCCGGCTTGCGGCGGCTGCAGTCGCAGGTGGAGGAGTCCACCCGCGTCCAGGAGCTGGAAGTGGTGCCGGTCATGCGTGCCACCCAGGCCGACACCGCATGGGTGGCATCCGCGGTGGAGGCAATGGGTGCGACGGTGTCAGACATGGGGAACGGTTTGCGAGGCCTGGGGCTTTCCGTGCAGGCGGCGTCTGTGGCCCAGGACATGGCTGCCCTCTCACAGGAGGCCATGAGCCAGTGCCAGCGCCAGATGGCAGAGGCGCTCAACGCCATGGCCCAGTCTCAGCAGTCCATCGCCCAGTCTCTGCAGGCCATGGCCCAGTCTCAGCAGGTCATGGCCCAGTCTCTGCAGGCCATCGCTGAGGGCATCGGCGCCAGTGGCCATGAGCGAGCCGGCGTCGCACTGTCACAGACAGGGTTTGCCAACCCCCTGGGCTCCATGGCTGCAAACCTGCAGACCCCTGTCGATACCAGCACGGGCCTCCAGGACTGGCAGCGCCAGATGTCGGGGGGGCGTCGGATGGCCAGTCCGTTCGCATCCCCCACCCATGTAGAGGCCTGGGAGCCATCGGGAACCCCGAGGGAGGAGGAGGTGGTGTGGTCCGTCCCGGCTCCCCCTGTAGGGGAGGTCCCGGTACACCGCGACACCTCGGACTCCCCCCCCCTTCCGTCCCAGGTGCATCGGGTGGGCAACGGGCAGGACAGGCTGGCAGCTCGCCATCCCAGTCGCCCGGGCCGCAGCCTGGCCCATCTAGGCCAGGACGCCCCAGGAAACGGCCGCCAAAGGGATCCAGTGTCAGAGGGCAGGAATCACAGGAGTCCACCTCCAGTTCTGCTGTACCGTCTGGGGAACCACGTAGACGTAGTCAAAGAGCCCGTAAGGCCAAACAATTAGACACTGAGTAAATTGGCACGGGTGCAGGGCACAGATGAGTTTTAGGGGCTAGGGCACATGCATGAACTCGTTTGGTTATTAAAGTCAATGTTACACCTACAGAAGCTGCCTTTGTGCTCTGTCCAAAGCGTGCGGGGGTGTCATGTACGTTGAGCGCAAGTGTGTGTGTGAGGGGTGGTCTTACCTCAGCCCCATGTGAGTCTGCCCCCTTCCCCCTGGGCCGCCATCAACATCCCCCCGGGCAGAGGACGGGACCGTGCGCTGCAGTGTCACAGCCGCATGCAGGTATGGTCCTGGTGGATGGTGGTACTGTGGCCATGGGTCAGACATAGTCCAACGATGTGGAGCCAGGAGCTCACCGCAGGGCGGGTTGTCATCATCCTCCATGGCCTGCAATAGACACGCGTCCACCCGCAACTGTGTGAGCCCGGCCGTTGTGCCGCAGGTGGATCGGCAATGGGGGGGGGGGTGTGCATGCGGGTGGGGTGGGTGGGGTTGGGGAGGGGGGTGAGTGTGCTGGGTGGGTGGATGGGTGGGGGTGGTCGGCTGTTGCCATGGTGTGCGGTCTGTGGCCATACTACCCGATTCCCACGCCCATCTAGTCAGTGAAGCGGGCGGCTATCAGTCTGTCCCGTGCCTGCTGGGCCAGCCGGTAACGGTGGACAGCCACCCGCCTGTGTCTAGACCGTCTGCCCTGACCATTGCCCCCATCCCCCTCATCTGGGAGGACTGCGCCTCTTCCTGCTGCTCCTCCACTCCGCCCTCCTCTGCCTGCGGCACATCGCCCCTCTGTTGGGCTATGTTGTGCAGGACGCAGCACACCACAATGATGCAGCCGACCCTATCTGACCGATACTGGAGGGCGCCCCCAGAGAGGTCCAGGCACCTGAAACGCATCTTCAGCACGCCAAAGCACCTCTCTATCACTCCCCTTGTCGCTACATGGGCATCATTGTAGCGGTTCTCCGCCTCATTGCGTGGCCTCCGTACAGGCGTCATCAGCCACGATCGCAATGGGTAGCCCCTGTCGCCCAGCAACCAGCCCCTCAGCCGGGGATGGCGTCCCTCGTACATGCCGGGGATGATGACCGCGACAACACGTATGAGTCGTGTACACTGCCTGGATAACGGGCGCAGACGTGCAGGATCATCATGCGGTGGTCGCAGACCACCTGTATGTTCATCAAATAGGTCCCCTTCCTATTGGTGAACACGGCCCTGTTATGGGCAGGTGGCCGCACGGCGACATGCATCCCATCAATCGCGCCCTGGACCATGGGGAACCCGGCCACGGCAGAGAAGCCCACGGCCCGGGCATCTTGGCTGGCCCGGTCCACAGGGAAGCGGATGGAGCGGTGCGCCATGGCATATAGAGCATCTGTCACTGCCCGGATGCACCGATGTCTGCGATATGCCGGACAGGTCCCCACTCGGTGCCTGGAATGACCCCGTTGCATAAAGGTTCAGGGCAACCGTAACCTTGACGGACACGGGGAGAGGGTGTCCCCCGCCAGTGCCACGCGGTGACAGGTGTGCCAGCAGGTGGCAAATGTGTGCCACGGTTTCCCGCCTCATCCGGAGTCTCCTCCTGCATTCCCGGTCCGTGAGGTCCTGGTATGACTGCCGGGGCCGGTACACACGGGGCGCCCTCGGGTGCCTCCGTTGCCGTGGGGCCGCGACGTCCTCCTCCCCCTCCTCGTCCTGTCGGTCAGGTGTCCCTCCAGCCTGGGCGGCTGCCACCTGCCCCTCTGCGGCAGGCTGCGCCGCCTCTCTGGCACGCTCCTCCTCCTCATCCAGGGCAACATGGACATTAGCGGCTGCCGCCACGGCGGCCAACATCGCTGGATGATCGGAAAACATGACGGCCTGGTTGGGGGGGGGGGGGGGAAACGACGACATGTCATCATTGCCCATATCCCCTCCTTCCCCCCAGCCAGGTGGCATGGACCGCATGGGTCCAACTGTTGGAGGCTGGCACCTGGCCAGGTGGACCAACTCACTTGCACCCCCCATCCTCCTCCCCGGCACGGACCCCCCATCCCCCTCCCCGGCACTGACCCCCCCCCATCCCCCTCCCCGGCACGGACCCAACCTCCCATCCTCCTCCCCGGCACGGACCCCCCATCCCCCTCCCCGGCACGGACCCCAACCTCCTCCCCGGCACGGACCCCAACCTCCTCCCCGGCACGGACCCCCCATCCCCCTCCCCGGCATGGACCCCCCCCATCCCCATCCCCGGCACGGACTCCAACCTCCCATCCTCCTCCCCGGCACAGACCCCACATCCCCCTCCCCGGCACGGAACCCCCCCATCCTCCTCCCCGGCACGGACCCCAACCTCCTCCCCGGCACGGACTCCCCATCCCCCTCCCCGGCACGGACCCCCCATCCCCCTCCCCGGCACAGACCCCAACCTCCTCCCCGGCACGGACCCCAACCTCCTCCCCGGCACGGACCCCCCATCCCCCTCCCCGGCACGGACCCCAACCTCCTCCCTGGCACGGACCCCCACATCCCCCTCCCCGGCACGGACCCCAACCTCCCATCCTCCTCCCCGGCACAGACCCCCCATCCCCCTCCCCGGCACGGACCCCCCCATCCTCCTCCCCGGCACGGACCCCCCTCCCGGCACTCCCCCGGAGCCCAGCCCACTCTAACCACCCCCCCCGCCGCACACACACACACACAACCCGAGACACACCTCTCCCCACACATTCAGACTGCGGCCACGCCATCGCCTGCCCAGAACCAACCCCCCAGGCCGTCACTCACCTCCACGCTGGTCGGCGTGAACCTGGAGCACAGGTTCACGCCGATGAAAAGGAGGTTCGATTTACGTCGACGTGAACGGTCATCACGTCGACGGGACTTCGGCCCATCCGGAAGGGAGAATATCGGCAGGCCGGAAATCGGCTGCCTTGCGCTGACCCGTGCCATTCTCCGACGTCAGCGGCGCCATTAACGCCCCGCCGACTTTTCTCCCTTCGGAGACTTCGGCAACCGGCGGGGGCGGGATTCACGGCGGCCAACGGCCATTCTCCGACCCTCTGGGGGCCCCTGATCTCAGGCCATTTTTTCAGAGGTGAGATTGGGGTACAAAAAGCAAATGGCAGATAGATAGACAATTAAGGTTAAGTAATGTCCCGTTAAGGCCTATTGTTGAAGTTGGCTGTAGGACTCCACGTGATGAGCAATTGACCAGCTGTGTGGAGGCAGCTTCCCAGTGGCAGGGGCTAACACTCCAGGCAGGTTTGAGGCCCTACTCATCTCTCTGCTCACAGCTGTGGCCACAGCCAAATATAGCGGTTTGCCCTCCTGCGATGGTGGTATAGCTACTGTGGTCACTTGTAATTTAAAGTTTTTAAAGTTGCCGAGAGGGCTCCTCAAGATAGAGACATACTCTCTTTTAACTAATACAGCAGGCTGGAGCTCCTTCCAAGCTGGAGAGTTTATTATTGGTCCTCCAGCTTCGAGAGCTCACCCTTTAACCATTAGCCAATTTAAATAAAATCATTGCCAGGCAATTGTTTCCCCCATAGGTCTCTGGGTCGCATCCCCCAGGTAATGGAGCTGAGACCTCTCAATCTACATTTTAAAAATAAAATATATAGATATCCTCATGTCTATCTTCAGAAGTATTAAACACTGGACAAAGACTAACATTACTGAAACCTTGTCTGGATGTGACTTTCAAACAAAAGGAACTTTCTGGTGGTATCAGAGAAGTGGTTAATTTGTGGGGCCGGATTCACCGTTTTTAGGACTATGTCCCCACACCATCGTGAAAACTGTGGTCTTTTACGCAAGGAAAACTGGTGTCAAAAGGTCACAGATACACCGTCTTGCAGGGGGCTAGCAGGCAGCTGTCTTAGAGCTCGCAGCTCTAGCTACCGATATGGCCCCCCGCACATCCGGGTCAGAGGCCGGGATTGGGGGAGATACAGATCAATCCAGGGGGGCACCACACTAGCGGGTGAGCTCGCACAAGGAGGTATGAGCGAAGGGATCGCCGCAGCACACCTCCCGATGGCGAGAGGGTGCCTGGCGGCAGAGGAAGAGAAAAACCTAAAATGGGAGGGGGATGAAATGGGGGAGTAAACAAAGGGGCAAAAGCTGGGGGAGGGGGCAACTCGTAGGGATGAGGGGGGGAAAGCTGAGGAATGGGGGGAGTGGTAATAGGCTGGCTACGACAGGGCGCACATGGCGGCAAGGAAAATAAAGGCCCCAAACAAAGAGAAACCCCGGAGCGCAGGGGCACATCCATATGGCAGTCACAATGATAGTGGCCATCTTGGTTGGCCCCTGGACAATGGGAAACCTCGGAGAACAGGGGTACAGCCACATGGTGTGTACTGTGACCACAGCCATCCTGGATCACCCCCTGAAACAAAGGGAAACCCCAGAGTTCAGGGACGCATCCACAAGGTAAGTCTTGTAAGTAAGGACCAACTGCAGGTAAGAAAGAGCTGGGTGGGACAGACATGCTATTCATGCTATGAAACGAGGGCTGGGAAGTGGCCATACTGATCAATAAGAGGACCGTATTTACAGAGCTGAGGACGGTTATGGACCAAGGGGCATGGTATGTCATGGTTAGTGGTGTCCTGGAAGAGGCACCAGTGGTCCTTGCAAACGTGTATGCTCCCAACTGGGACGACACGGAACTCATGAAGAAAACCATGACGGAAATCCCCGACTTCATTGCAGTTGGGAAAGCCATGCTTCCAGTGGTAGCAGGAGCGGAGTACTCCACAATCATAATTTCTGGCCATGCTCCACACTATGTGAATGTGAAGCTGGAGACAGACTGGGCACAACGCCCCACCATGGATGCTGGGCACAGCCCACATGCCAGACACCGCCCACCTGGCCGACAAAGGCATTCTGCAAACAGATGCCATAAACGGGTATGTTACCAACAATCAGAATGGCAAGGTCTCACCCTCCACATTCTGGGAGGCACTGAAGGCAGTGATAAGGGGGGGAATTATTGTTTATGAGGTGTGTAAAGATAGGAAGGAAAGGGCGGCTAGGCAAGATCTGGTCGACTCCACACTGGAGATGAATGGGCGGTACTCCTTGGTCCAGACTGTAGAGCTACTGGCAGAGAGGAAGAAGCTACAAATGGACTTTGACCTGGCCTCCATGGGGAAAGCAGTGTACCAGCTCCGCCATACACAGGGGACCTTTTACAAAGATGGAGGCAAAATCAGCTGCCTGCTGGCCCACCAGCTGAGAAAGCAGGCAGCCACGAGGGAAATAGCCTAGGTTAGGAACGGTAGCGGTAGGCTAGTTGCCACGCCAGAAAGGGTCAACAAAGTCTTCTTGGGGAAGGGAAGACAGGGCCTGGAAGCACCATTAGAACTGGGAGAAGTCATGGGAAGTAGCAATTCCATGTAGGCAGGAAAATCAAATCAAATCAAATCAAGTCGCTGGGGCCAGATGGATTCCTGGTGAATTGCTCCAAAACATTTGCACCAGCACTGGTCCCCTATCTGTGGGAGATGTTCGCAGATTCATTGTAGGAGGCACCCTGCCACCGACGCTGGCACAAGCCTCAATATCACTGGTACCCAAAAAGGACAAAAGACCCAACTGAATGCGGATCCTATAGGTCCACCTAACTTGCTCAACGTAGATGCAAGGATCCTGGCAAAGGTCTTGGCATAGCAGCTGGAGAGGTACGTGCCAAAGGTAGTCACGGAGGACCAGACGAGTTTTGTCAAGGTCAGGCAGCTGACAGCAAACATCAGCTGCTTGCTGAGCATGATAATGACCCCATGAGGGAGAGAACACCAGAAGTGATCATCTCCCTGTATGCAAAAAAGGCCTTCGTCAGAGTCGAATGGAAGTACCTCGGAGGTAGTGAACTGTTTGGGTCCGGATCAGGGTTCACCTCCTGGGTGAAACTACTATACAGTGCTCTCATGCCGAGCGTATGCACAAACACCACCTGCTCCAAATACTTTCAGCTGCACAAAGGCACGACGCAGAGATGCTCGTTATCCCTGCTGCTATTTGCTCCAGCAATCACTGGCGATTACCCTCAGAGTGGCAATCATTATTTGTAGTTTGCAATATATTTTTCATCGTTATCTTAATCATGCATTAATTTTATAATAAAACACCTTAACTAGTCAAGAACTAGACGTTCTATTGTGCATCATTCCTAGCGGCCAAGCACCAAGGCATAACATAGTACCAGGATTGCTGTTCAAACAAGCCCAGACCAAATTCTGCTATCTGGGGAGCCAAATAGCCCATGACTGGACACACATCCACGAATGGTACCTCACGAGTCTAGTGGAGGAAGCCAAAAGGGGCATGCAGAGGTGGGGCCCACTCCCACTCTCCCTGGTAGGGAGAGTGCAGACAATCAAAATGAACGTACTGCCCAGGTTCCTCTTCCTGTTCAGGTCCCTCCCAAGCTACATCCACAAAGCCTTTTTCAATACAGTTGACAAACTCATCATGGTGTTTTAGTGTGTTGCTAGTGGGCGGTGGGGAGGGTCCTACAAATGAAAAAAAACATGGGAGGCCTGGCCCTCCCAAACCTACAGCTCCACCACTGGGTGGCCACAGCAGAAAGAGTGAGGGAATGGGTAAAGGAAACAAGAGCAGAATGAATAGAGATGGAGAATTCCTGCATAGTGACGTCCTTCCAGCGCTAGTCACAATTGTTCGCTCACCGCCCCTCCAGCCAAGCACTCGAAGCCCAGTGGTAGTAGCCATTCTGAGACGGGGTACCAAATGAGGCAACACTTCGGCCTAACCAAAATGTCTACCATGGCCCCCATCTGCAACAACCACAGGTTTACTCCCGCAATCTCCCGTACCAACCTCCCCAAACAGGCGCCGGAATGTGGCGACTAGGGGCTTTTCACAGTAACTTCATTTGAAGCCTACTTGTGACAATAAGCGATTTTAATTTCATAATGGATGCCACTTTCAAAAGGTGGAGACAGGACAGGGAGACACTGACTGTTAGGGTCATGTACAGGGACGACAGAGTAGCAACCCTGGGGGAACTCATGGAGGGGTTCCAATTGCCAAAAGAAAACAGGCTAAGACACATACAGGTCAAAAACTTCTTCCGTAAGGAATTGACAATGTACCCCCAGATACCAGGACACTCATTAGTAGAAGAAATGCTGGATGCGGGCGACCTAGGGAAGGGAAGCTGTGGGGACTTGCACGGGCACCTGTTGGAGGAGGTACACTCCCCCCTGAATGAGACAAGGGAAAAATGGAAGTGGGAACTCGACAGTGAAATAGGGGGACGACTCTGGATCGAAGCACTACACAGGGCGAACTTTACCTCCACGCGCACAGGGCTTAGCCTAAAGCAGCTAAAGGTGGTGCACCTAAACAGAAGAGACATTGAGGTTCTTTTCGGAGGTGGAAGACAAATGTGAGCGGTGCCATGGAGACCCAGCCAAATACACACTCAGTTCTGGGCCTGCCCCAGACTTGCCAGCTACTGGATGACCTTTTTTGAGGCAAAGTCCAGGGTTAGAGGAGTGAGGGTAGAGCCATGCCCAAAAGTGCCGCCCCTCCCCATGAAGAATTCTGTCTGATCTGAAACCCTGAAGACCGTCACTTTTGTGCATGACTCCCTCACTCCCCCATTCTGGACATAGCCTCAAAGAAGGTCTTCCAGTACCCGGGAAACCCATCCAGCCCCGGTGCCTTCCCTGACTGCATGGAATTAATCCATTCTATGAACTCTTCCAGTCGTAGTGGTGCTTCCAGTCCCTGTCTCATTTCCTCCCCCACCACTGGTATGTCCAACCCGTCGAGGAATTGTTTCATCTTCAAGTTTCCCTCCAGGGGCTCGGAGATGTACAGTCTCCAGTAAAAGATTGCGGAGGTTCCGTTGATCCCGTCTAGAGCCGTTAAAACCCAATCATTCCTGTCTCTTACCTGTGCTGTCTCTCTTGTGCCAGCCTGCTTCCTCAGCGGGTGTGCCAGCACATGGCTGGCCTTGTCGCTGTGCTTATAGCCCCTGTTCCAGGGCTGGATTTGTCTGTTTTTTGGGTCCTGCAGCTGACATCTCCCCCCATGATGAGTTGGTGGGGACCTAGGTCGGGAATTTCTGCCATAGCTTTTTTAAGGAATTCTGAGTTGTCCCAGTTTGGGGCCATTATATTTACAAGTACAACCCAGGCTCCTTCCAGGGTCCCGCTAAACATTACGTATCATCTCCTGGGTTCGGCACTGTGTTCGTTGCTCGAAATGCTACTGTTTTGTTGGACAGTTTGGCCATTCCCTCGCCCTTGTGTCGAAGCACACCTGATAAGTCTGTCATACCTAGCTTTTCCTTACCCTCATTCAATACTTTTCTCTTATGTGCATCTCCCTTAGAAAGACAACGTCGACCCCGAGGCTTTTTAGATGCGCGAAGAATCAGAATCTTTTCACCGATGCATTGAGTCTCCTCACTTCCAGGTGACTCTTCTGATGGAGGGTTTCTGTCCCCACCCCCTCCCTGCCTCCTGTGGGGTCAGCCATACTTACCTCGTGGACGTGTCCCTGCACGCCAGGGTTTCCCTTTGTTCATGGGCCATCTCTCTCATTCCAGTGCTCTCCACATGCGACCTGTTGTAACCAGCATTTCACCTTCCCCCCGACCTTTCCCCTTCCCTGAGCCTCTTTACCTGTCCCCCCCTTCCTTTTCCCCGTTCCCCCATTATCTCTTCCCCCCTTGTCCACCGCCACCCTTTCCTTGCTTCTTGCCCATATCCCCTCACCGGCTTGCTGTCCTACCCCCCCCCCCCCCCCAGGCACTCCCTCCCTCTCGTGAGGTACGCCATGACCATCACCACCCTCTTTTTCCCATGCACTAGTCTGCTCACTAATGTGGTGGCTCCGCCATGGAAAAACTGTTCTCTCTCATTCCAAACTATCTGATTTTCCCCCCATTTTCACATCCCGAAATATAGTTATCCCCTCCCCCCCCCTTGGATTGTGTGGGTCACATTTTCCTTGGTCTCTCTCGCTGCTTATCCCGAGCCTGTTCTTTTGAACAAACTCATTTGCTGCCTCCTTATGTTGAAATAATGTTCTTTGTCATTAAACGTGACTCAATAGGGTGGAATTCTCCATGATGGTTCATGACAGGAAAATTGGCTCGAACCCCTGACCGATTCCGGTACTGGTGAGGGGCTAGCATCGGCGTGGTGTGAACTACCCGTGGATTGCGCAGAAAACGACTGGAGAATGGCCGGGTCCCGGGCCGCGCATGCGCAGGACTGACGGCATGCACCGGTCTTGCCGAAAAACATGGCACCAGCCATGCTGGAACCAACTACGCTGGAACCCTAACCTGCCCACCCCGACCCCACAGCCCACCCCCTGGCCACCCCACCAATCCCCCGAAGCCTAGCAGAAGCCTCCCGGCCAGTGGCATGTATCCCGGACAACTGTGGCGGCACTGGACACAGTCCGCAGCCGGCACGCTGGGTTGCTGACCACTGGGACTACACGTGGCCCATGCCATCGGGAACTCAACCCATCAGGGGCAGAGCATTGCAGGCGGGCCAGCTAATGACGCGCAAACAACCTTCATGGCGTGCGTCCCGATGACACACGTTCGGAGGGGGCGAAGCATTGCAAACCTGCGTCACATCGGCGCAGGCCCCGATTCCGGCATTGGAATCTATTCTCCGCCCAATGGCCGATCCCGATTTCAGCGCGGGCTAAGGAGAATCCAGCCCATAGTCTTTCCGGGTACAACATGCCAAATCGCGCATTACTTTTAAACAGTATACTTTTGGCCCCAGTAAACCTGTCTGGCACTGGCCAGGTCAGCTGCAATGTCCTGGTATATGCGAATTGTGTGATTTTCCACTTCCATGACCGCGTGCTGCTCGCCCATTACAGAACACATTCCTTGTCTTGAAACTTGTGAAGTTTCCCAACTATTGTCCTCGGTGGTTCTCCCAACTTAAGAGTTTTGTCGGAGCGACCTGTGGGCCCGGTCCACTTCTGGGGGCTTGGCGAAGCGCTCCTCCTGTTATGGGCCAGAGATTAGAGAACCCCAAAGCGTATCATGGAGTTCACCTGACCCACAACCTTTAATAGATTGTGGTATGGGAAGCACACGGCCCACTCTACAGGTGTGGTACAGCAGAAATGGAAAAGTATTTTTTAAAGCAAAACAATGTTTATTCTATGAACTCAAGTTAACCTTTTTAAAACATATAGTGAACATCTTAGCAACCATTAATTCAAATACAACCCCCAAAGAATACAACACTAAGTAATGCTTACGCTGTCCTTTTAACATCCAGAAGACTTTTAAAAAAAACTTTAAACAGAAGCACATTAGGTTTACATTCACTACTGAGAACATTTATAATTCTGAATTCACCAAATGATCAAGAGATAGTCTTTTCATGGTAGAGAGAACAACAGTACACCTGCTCTGTCTGGCTTCAGCTCCAACACTGAAAACAAAACTAAAACACACCCTGCAGCAAACAGCCTAAAACAAAAGTAAAAAGCAGACAGACAGCCCAGCTCCACCCACACTCTGACATCACTGCAGTAATATGAGCAGCCAAACATTTCTTAAAGCGACATTCTCATGACACTCCCCAACCAGTTCCACCAGCATCTTCGAGATGAATTCCATCAGGTTCTTACCCTCTGCGCCCCCCGATAATGTGACGATCCACCTTCCCCTTTAGTGCCTTCTGGGTTATCCCCAACCTAACCACCTCAGCTTCCAGCGAGACAATCTTCTCATCCTGATTGGTGGCTGCCTTCTCCAGATCCTGCACCATTGCCTCTTGGTCCTCCAGTACCCACTGTGTCCATTGCTCCCTTTATGGGGGCCAGTGCGGTCTTTATTGCAGACTTCATTGCTGACATGAGGTCATCTTTCGCCACTTCTCTATGCTTTAATAGCTCAGCAGAGACCAACTCCATCAGCTTCTCTGTCGACGATTGGGCCGGAGTTGGCGATCATTTTGGGTCCATCATGCTTAGTTCTAGGTCACCACGTGGGCCCCCCGTTCTGAAGTTGTGGTTTTCCTTTCTTTGCTTTTGCTAGCCTTTCACCTTGGCAGCTGGCTCGCCAACATCTTAGTTGGTTGAGTGGTAGGTGGGTGTTAAGTTAGGGGCAACCTTCTGGTACTTTTGATGCCCATTTGATGGGGTAGCAAGGTCTATAAGGAAGTTTATTGGAGAGAGATACCTTTTGTGCGACTGCTCAGCTCATGGCCACCACTGGAAGTTCATTTTAAATATTTTTTTAAAAATGCTTCATTAAGCAGAAACAACATTATGGGAGAATTGGTGGGATGGAAATGCTTCCAATGTAAAGTAATTTCCGATTGATAGTATGGAGTTGCAACTCCCCCTCAGTAGCAGTCATCATGTCAGGTCTCAAGGTTGGAGAAGGCATCATCAGATGCTGTACAAAGCTGGTCTCCAGCTTAGCAGCTGTCCATGAGATTAGAAACCTCAAATTGGAAGTTTCCAACTGTTAGTAAGGTGTGAAAGTAAGGGATCTTTCCTGACAAGTATAAGATTCATTTCCAAAAAACATTAAGAGAATGCTTTTAAATGGTACTTGCTGTACTTCAATTGAAAAGAGTGGTTTTCAAAAGAGATCACAAAGGACTTTGGGTAACAGTTGAGTTATATTGAGTTTTAACTTCAACAGCTCCTAGTCGCATTATAATTTAACTTATAGAAAAATATCGTTAAGGATTATGGTTCAGAATATTTGCAGCAAAACAGTATATTGTATCGCCCTTGGCTGTGGAAAATTTTGAAATGCTAATTAAAGTTGAATATTTACTGGAAGTGTAAAATGCAAACACTATTGCTGTAGCATAGTATCTGTTGAAACCATTGGCACTCTGTGATATTAAACCTCAGCTGCTAAAGTTCAAAAATTAGAAATATATGTGCTTTCAGAAGGTAGTTCCATCTTGACTTAAAGACGAAATTATGTCTTTCAATTAATTACCAGGCTACGATTGAAGCATATGTCTGCTAAGTTTCACAAGTCATTAAAAAAATTTGTCCATTCTTAATTTTGAACTCCATTATGAATCCAACTGTTTATTGTAACAATGTAAGAAAACTATTTTGAAAACTATTACTATTTAAAACACCAAATAATATTAAAACATTGCTTGTCACATAGAAAATATATTTACCTTATTGTAACCAAGACATTACTGTACCTTACTTATTGGATGTATCGATGAATGTCGATCAAGCATATATCAAGAACATAGTCAAATTAACTTAGATGCATATTAGCAAATGTGAGACAAGCGTTCGAATGGTTCAATATTCACCTCATGTCTTTTAGTTTCCACTACAAAAATTACTTCTGACTTTATGCAGCAATCGTTGACATGAAACCAATGACACACTGAAGCGTAATTAGAGGAAGACTTGAAATATGCCAAGTTATCAAAATCAAATTAACTTTGGCTCCACAAACTATGTGGCAACTTAAGTGGTCAAATTCCCTGCAAACTGTGTGCTTTTGATTGCTGAGAAAGTGGATTGTATTTTGAATATGATCACCAGAGTCAGGAGTGACACATGTGCTGAATAGTGTCATTTCTGCTACCAACAGAGATACTGTAACATGGGAAATGCAGCCAACCACATCTTCCAGAACCAAACCTGTTAAATGCATAAAACAATTACTCCAGCAAACAAAAAGAACAATGGAAATGTCGGAATTGATAATGATGTTGCAGGTTTTATGTATTGCCGATTTGCAAGTAGAAAAAAGTTAACCAGTAATCTGACTTGACTGACAATAACATGCAGTTCCCAAGCCACTGCGAAACTCAGCTGAAGAGAATTTCAGCTGTCTGAGTACAGTCAGGAGGGCTAAATTTAGTCCACATTTTTGGAGTATATTAAAAGACCATTAGGAAGGGTTAGAAACTTCAAACCTTCTTCACAGTTGGAGAAGGCTGCTACCTAATAACAACTTTCAAGCATCCTGCAGTTCTGTACCATATAATTACAGTGCATTAAAAAAGATGCTCATTGTGTGCAACAAGAAATCAACCGTAATGCCAACGTTTGCTTGTGTGTCATGACTAGTCATTGCAATTTTTCAAAAAAATGTTTGATTCTCATGACATTTCAATAGCTGGCTTTTGTGTGTGAACTTCAATGTGTGATGCTTGCAGGTAAGTGACTGAAATCCTGTTCCGGCTCATTAAGTTGCGGAAAAGAATTAAAGGCTTTTTTCTAAAGTTGACTCTGTTTTTCACCATATGCTCAGTCTAATGACATTAACAAAAATAGATCCCAATAATTTGCTAACGTTGGTCAAATAAAATGTTAACCACAAAATCTGCTTAATGCTTACGCACAAGTGCAACCGGCTGCAAAATATGCAATCATCATCGCCTTTCCTACAAAATCCACCCTCAAACTCTCTGCCCATGCAAATTACAACCTTTTCTCTCTGAAGTCTTTGCAGGAGCATAAATTTCCTTCAATTAAATATTGGGAAGAACAAAGTCAATGGCCTGCATTTTCTGGTTGTAATCATGGTGAAACTGTCAGCATTTGCCATCATTAATGTGAAACTGATCATTCTCAGTGAAACTGCATCGCAATGTCTGGTCACACATGTGCTATTCAAAGGCAATTTGGGGTGTTGCTGTCAGGAATACCTTGCTCCTTCACAGGGCACATTCTTGCATTATTTGCAGATGTAATCAGCATAGAAATTAGGGATGTGGTATGTACTTTCATTTTCTACAGACTAAGTTCACTGTAGAAACCGTTCAAATAATTACACCTTATTTAATGAGGCGTAACTGACTTTTTAACTTTGTACAAAGTCGTAATTATTGATGAACAATCACTCTGGCTCTGAAAAGCTAATTTTAAATGTCTAGAGTTTCATTCCCTCTGTGATAAAAGTTCTACAGGTTTTTTATGATGTTTCAGTTTTGATTTTTTTTAAAAAATATTTCTTTATCCTCCTTTTTCACATTTTCTCTCAAATTGGCACCCACCAACAATAAACAATAAGCAGTAATGAATATAATGTCAATCCCCATATCAACAACAACAATCCCATCCTCCCACCAATCTCCAAACAACTGCCCACATGTTAACATAAACAAATAACAAAAAAGAATCAGGAATCACCCATAGTCACCATTAACACATACAGTCCCCCTCCCCCAACCCTCCCACCCCCTCCCCCCGCCCACTAATGTTCGACGTTATCCAATTCTTGAAAGTGCATAATGAGTAACTCCCATGAATTGTAGAACCCCTTCATCCTTCCCCTCAGTTCAAACTTAACCTTCTCAAGAGTCAAGAATTCGAACAGGCCCCCCCCCCCCCCCCCCCCACGCCACGGCACAGGGTGGAGAGGTTGCTCTCCATCCCAACAGGATCGGCCTTCGGGCGATCATCAAGGCGAAGGCTACAACATCTGCCTCCGCACCCGTTTCCAACCCCGGCTGGACCGACACCCCGAATATGGCCTCCTGAGGGCCCGGGTCCAGTTTCAAGTGCACCACTTTAGAGACTACCCTAAAAACCTCCTTCCAGTAATCCTCCAGCTTTATACAGGACCAAAACACATCAACATGATTTGTGGGAACCCCCCACGCCGGCAACGTTCACACACATCTTCTACCCCCTCAAAGGGCCAGCTCATCCTTGCCCTTGTGAGGTGTGCTCTATGTACCACCTTCAGCTGTATCAACCCCAACCTCGCGCACGAGGTGGAGGCATTCATTCTCCAGAACACCTCACACCAGAACCCCTCCTCCATACCCTCTCCCAACTCTTCCTCCCACTTTGCTTTGATCCCTCCCAGTGGTGCCTTCTCAACTACCCCCTTCTCCAGTCCCCCCGTCGTCAGCACCTCCTCCAGCAATGTGGAGGCCAGCTCCAATGGGAGATTCTGTATCTCCTTCCTGGCAAAATCCCGAACCTGGATGTATCTAAACATTTCCCCCTGCTCCAGCCCACACTTTGTCAGTTTTGATCTTAATTGCACATGTACATCCCAATCTTTCTTTTGCTCTTTACAAAATGATTAAAAAGTGAATGATAATCATGCAGTGCTTCTGGTTTCTTGGTTTGCTGTCTATGAGAATTCTTCAATTAAATTGGCACAATGTACCTGGTAGAGCGCCACTAGGATGAGTGCTTGAGCCTCAGCTAAACGACAGGCTACATCGAACAAACCTAATTGAATTTTATGAGGAAGTGAATTTAGATCAGTGGATTGAGTATAATGCATCCAGGTTTGCTGACACGGTTGAAGCTCCCGTATGCCATTCTCAAAATTGAAACCTTCTATGTAAGCTCTTTGAGATGTTCTTAGGTTGTGAAAGCTGCCAAATTAATGTACGTGTGCTCCTTCTAACCCATGAAATCTTAATTGCTTTGAAAATTGTTTCAATTTTTTACACCCACGTAAATTTGTGTGAGAAGTGCACATTTTCACCAGTTCGAGCATATAGGCCCATACACTCCATTGATTATTCAATCTTTTTATCTATAACAGAACAAATGATTTGGGGCACAGTAATCTTTTGCCAGAAGTCCAAATACATTCTCCAATTACGTAACGCACTGAACTGGAAATGCCAAACGTTAACATTTACCCTTAGTTTCCAATTTAAGAAACCTTTCAGCTCATGAAATCTTACACTTGCATTGATTTTTGTCTTTTAAAATATCATTAACATTTTTCTTCAGTGATCTGGGAAGCAGAATATTTGAGTCTTGCTGCATCCTCAAACCCTGAGTGAAAAGCTAAATTGAACAACAAGTTCTTGCAATGCAACTGTCCCACTCATTCCATGGCCGGGATTTTGTGCTCCCGTTCGGATCGGGCGGGTTTGGCGACAAGTGCGGAAAATATAGTGAGAAGGCTAAAGTCGCATTTCATGTCTACCGAAAAACAGGAACCTATTATCCCCTCCCCCTGTCAGCGGCAGGGCTTGTTTCCCACCATTCAATGTCAGGAATCTTATTGTAAAACATTTCCATATTATTATCATGCCCATATGCCAAAATCATATCCCCCATGTCAGAAAATGCACCCATGGTAGCATGATGTGAGAACCGGTAGAATGCACAACTGGTCTCAGAAGGCATGCACCTGGCGAGCAGTACTCCGAGAGGGGCTTGGAGGAGAGCGCAGTGCTCAGGGGGGGGAAGAGGGTCATGCCAGGGTAATTCCACGGGGCGCCAAGCTAATGCCAATTTTATGCCAAGGTGCCAGTTTGATGCTGGGTTGCAAACACGGGGAGAATATGCAAACTCCACACGGACAGTGACCCAGAGCCGGGATCGAACCTGGGACCTCAGCGCCGTGAGGCAGCAATGCTAACCGCTATGCCACTGTGCTGTGCCTGAAAATCTTAATAGAAAAGCTGGAAGCACTTTGGTAAAATCAAAAATTATTTTGGTGAGATTATGATAGAACATCAAAAGAACAAAATAACCCCCAAAAAATTAAGAGACTGAAAAATCATGGGAGAGAAAATGAAGGGAGTCTAGAGGGGAGGATTAACTGCAGGCACAGAAGATCTGAAAACAGGGCTTTCTGAAAACAATTTTTAGTCTTTAGTTCTGAAATAGTAAAAAAATTTAGTTCAGGTGCAGATTCTCCCCCTCAACCAACAAACCATTCCATTCTCGGCAGTAATGTGCTCTTACAAAGAGATTACACCTCAACTATCAACACTACTTCTGGGCAGCACGGTAGCATTGTGGATAGCACAATTGCTTCACAGCTCCAGGGTCCCAGGTTCGATTCCGGCTTGGGTCACTGTCTGTGCGGAGTCTGCACATCCTCCCCGTGTGTGCGTGGGTTTCCTCCGGGTGCTCCGGTTTCCTCCCACAGTCCAAAGATGTGCAGGTTTGGTGGATTGGTCATGATAAATTGCCCTTAGTGTCCAAAATTACCCTTACTGTTGGGTGTAGTTACTGGGTTATGGGGATAGAATGGAGGTGTTGACCTTGGGTAGGGTGCTCTTACCAAGAGCCGGTGCAGACTCGATGGGCCGAATGTTCCAGTGAGGCTCAACGCAAACGTGAGGAACAACATCTCGGGGGCGAATCTCCGAGCCCCGTGCCAGGCCAGAGAATCGGCGCAACCGCACCACGACGCCGGCGCGCGATTTTCCAAGGTGCGGAGAATCGGCGCCATTTGCGCCGGTGCGTTTGGCGCGCCGCCGGCTGCGGGCCGCTGGAATCGGCGGGGCAGCCTATTCCTCGGCCCGGATGGGCCGAGCGGCCACGTGGATCCGACAGCGTCCCGCCGGCGCCGTTCACCCGATCGCTGCCGGCGGGAACTCTGCGCGAATGGTCGGGGGGCAGCCTGTGGGGAGGAGGAGGGCTCCTTCACCGGGGGGGCCCTCCGATGAAGTCTGGCCCGCGATCGGGGCCCACCGATCGGCGGGCCGGTCTCTCCCCCCAGGGCCTACTTTCTGGTGCGGCCGGCCCCTGAACGCCAACGCCATGTTGAGTCGGGGCCGGCGCGCTGAAGAAGTCCCCTGCGCATGCGCAGGTTGGTGCGGCACCCACTTGGCACTGGGAAAGGAGGCTGGAGCGGCGTGAACTGCTCCAGTGCCATGCTGGCCCCCTGTGGGGGCCAGAATCGGTCATACCCAGGCCCGGTTCGCGCTGTCGTGAAACGTGATGGCGTTCATGACGGCGCGAACACTTGGGCTCCATATTGGAGAATCGCCCCCCCCCCTCATCTTCCGGTTTGGCATGCTACAGCCTTCCGGCCTGAACATCAAATTCAACAACTTCAGATGATCAGCTCTACCCCACCTCGACCCACAGTTGTTGGTTTAGCACAGGGCTAAATCGCTGGCTTTTAAAGCAGACCAAGGCAGGCCAGTAGCACGGTTCAATTCTCAGACCAGCCTCCCAAACAGGCGCCAGAATGTAGCGACTAGGGCTTTTCACAGTAACTTCATTTGAAGCCTTCTTGTGACAATAAGCGATTTTCATTTCATTTTTATTTCATTTGTTTTCATCCCATTTCATTTTAACTGTCTTTTACCATTTCTTCCTTTTTTAATATATATTTAATCCCCCCCCCCCCCCCAGTCCTATCCATCTTTCCTTCACCTTTCTCCTCTTTGCTTCCCCCTTCCCCTCCCCCACATCTACAGTTGATCCTCTGATGTTAGTTTCCCTGCTGTTTGACCTTTTACATCTTTTGTTCTCTCTGAAGACTGCCATTAGCACTCTTTCCCCTTGGTTTCTGTGGCCATGAGCACCCGGTTTTCCTGGGTTTCTGTGGCTATGACTCATCTTTCATTCTCACTCCACAGTATAAATATTTCCCACTTTCTCTGTCTGTTAGCTTTGAAAAAGAGCCATCGGACTCGAAACGTTAGCACTTTTCTCTCCCTACAGATGCTGCCAGACTTGCTGAGATTTTCCAGCATTTTCTCTTTCGTTTAATCTAATATCAGTTGTGTTAGTAAAAAGTTCCACATGAGTGTTAGCTAAAATTGAATGACATGGAATCGAAAGTAAATTATTGACCTGGTTAAGAGATTGAGTGGTAGGAGTCAAATTAGGAAGAATAAGTTGTTAAATTGGAAGGAAGTAAAAGATAGTTTCACACAAAGCTCTGTGCTGGGGCTTCAACTATTCATTCCACTAGGCTAAATAACACAATAGAGACCCCTATATCCAAGTTTCCTTTTGGATTGGATTGGATTGGATTTGTTTATTGTCACGTGTACCGAGGTACAGAGAAAAGTATTTTTCTGCGAGCAGCTCAACAGATCATTAAGTACATGAGAAGAAAAGGGAATAAAAGAAAATACATAATAGGGCAACACAACATATACAATGTAACTACATAAACACTGGCATCGGATGAAGCATACAGGGTGTAGTGTTAATGAGGTCAGTCCATAAGAGGGTCATTTAGGAGTCTGGTGACAGCGGGGAAGAAGCTGTTTTTGAGTCTGTTCGTGCGTGTTCTCAGACTGCTGTATCTCCTGTCCGATGGAAGAAGTTGGAAGAGTGAGTAAGCCGGGTGGGAGGGTTCTTTGATTATGCTGCCCGCTTTCCCCAGGCAGCGGGAGGTGTATATAGAGTCAATGGATGGGAGGCAGGTTCGTGTGATGGACTGGGCGGTGTTCACGACTCTCTGAAGTTTCTTGCGGTCCTGGGCCAAACAGTTGCCATACCAGGCTGTGATGCAGCCAGATAGGATGCTTTCTATGGTACTGCCGTACTAAGTAGCATAGACAGGAGCAAAAAATGTCAAGAGATATTATATGTTAAGTAAGTAAGCAAAACGTGGCAGCTAAACTTCACCAGAGGTAAGGGGTGAGACTTTGGCCTTTGGATAAGAACTCAGAAGTCATAGGCCCACTTTGTGTGGCAAACAGGCATCTGGCAGTGACATTCCTCGAATTAGCCAATTTGTCATGAGGGCAGGCTTGCCATTCAGTCGGAGGTCCTCCAGCTCAGAAGTTGCAGTCTGTGGTCCAGGTAAGACAGGGGATGCCTCCAATTTGAGGTGCCTTCTTTCCAACGTGTTAAACATTTAAATTTAAAAATGCTCTCTGCAGCCAGGCTTCGCCTTTCATTGTGGAAAGGCCTAGGGGCACCTTTAGAGCGACTGAACAATAGACCCCAATAGGCCTTTAACTATCCTTAATAGTCTATCTGCCGCTTGCAATGCGAGTAGCCTTGCCAACTCCGAACTTGACTCTGGGAAGACAGTCCGCGGCTGTTATGGAACCAACAGTCACGTTAGCCAAAGGTGTGAATTTTGGTGCTCATCTGCCTCCATGATCATCTTCAAATGGATCTGAAAATCCTGTCCAAAAACCCATCCAAATCTTTTTAAGAAATGGAAAACTCATTAAAAGGTAGTAGTCAGGTGCATAAAAAATTCACAAAAGCTATTAGAATGTTAGCCTTTAAACTAGAGGGTTAGAATATAAAGAGGAGGGTTATTAGTCAGTGATCATAGAATCACTACAGTGCAGAAGGAGGCCATTCAGTCCATTGAGTCTTCCCTTGCAAAGAGTACCCGAATTAAGCCCATGCCTCCCTGGAGCTATGAGGCAGCAGTGCTAACCATTGTGCCATCATGCCGCCTAAGACTACTAATTTTTGATCCTTAAGCTAGGGAAATAGTTTAATTATTCTTTGATGTCTACCTGAGTGACAAACTGATCAGTGGGGTTGAATGTGTGGCTCAGACTTCCGGGTGCGGCGATGACCAGCTGAGTCGCACGTTTCGGCAGCTCCCGGTGGAACGGACTTTTGGGCTCTTAATAAGAGCCCCAACGGCAATTTTAACGGCTAAAAGTACTGTGCGGTGAACCAGAAGGGAATCCCCCCTGGATACGGATGAAAAAGGAGAGGAAGGTGGCCAGATTGCGGTGGATCCTTTAGAGCAGCGGCAAGGAAGGCAAGCAAAAACCAAGATGGCGTCGGAAGGTGGCAGTTTAATATGGGGCCCTGAACAACACGAGTTTTTGAAACGCTGCGTGGAAGAACTCAAAAAGGAAATGAAGAAGGAGCTGTTGGCCCCGATATTACAGGCGATCGAAGGGCTAAAGGAGGAGCAAAAGACCCAGGAGCGAGAGCTTCGGGTCGTGAAGGCAAAGGCTGCCGAGAATGAGGACGACATACAGGGCCTGGTGGTGAAGACGGAGATGCACGAGGCACACCATAAACGATGTGTGGAAAGGCTGGAGGCGCTGGAGAACAACGCGAGGAGGAACAACCTAAGGATTCTTGGTCTTCCTGAAGGTGCGGAGGGAGCGGACGTCGGGGCATATGTGAGCACGATGCTGCACTCGTTAATGGGAGCGGAGGCCCCGGCGGGTCCGCTGGAGGTGGAGGGAGCATACCGAGTGATGGCGCGAGGACCGAGAGCAGGAGAAATTCCTAGAGCCATAGTGGTGAGATTCCTCCGTTTTAAGGACAAAGAGATGGTCCTTAGATGGGCAAAGAAAACTCGGAGCAGTAAGTGGGAGAACGCGGTGATCCGTGTATACCAAGACTGGAGTGCGGAGGTGGCGAGAAGAAGGGCGAGCTTTAATCGGGCCAAGGCGGTGCTTCACAAAAAGAAGATAAAATTCGGAATGCTGCAACCGGCAAGACTGTGGGTCACATATCAAGGGAGGCACCACTACTTTGAGACGGCGGATGAGGCGTGGACTTTTATCGTGGAAGAAAAATTGGAATGAGCGGGTTATTAAAAAAAAAAGAACGTTTGAAACAAAGTGGTGGGGCGAGTATGGGGGGTGGAGAGGGGGGTAAAAAGGGGGGAAAGAGGAGTTTTATGTTATTAATCCTGCGATGTGGTAACTTTTCTCTCTTCCACAGGAGGTGGTGGGGGAGGAAAGGAGGTGGAGGAGATGGGGCGTTGACCATTGGGGGCGGGGCCAAGGGGGAAGCGCGGGCTCGGTTCCCGCGCTATGATAATCATGGCGGGAATAGGGAAGCAGGAAGGAGGGGGCGTCGCACGGTGCGAGCCGAGGTCACGGGGGGAAGCCGAGGTCGGCCAGAGTTTGCTGACTTCTGGGAGCAACATGGGGGGTGTAACTACGCTAGTGGGGGATCTAGCGGGGGGGGTGGGAGGGGGGAACTATTGGGCTGCTGCTGCTGGGGATAGGGGGGAGCTGGTAAGGGGTGGGATGGGCGGGGGGGGGCACCGCCTGGGGGGGGACACAGCTGCGTGGGAACCGGGTGAGGAGCTGGAAAAAGGGGATGGCTAATCGACAAGGGGCGGGGGGGTAAAAAGCCCCCCAACCCGGCTGATCACGTGGAACGTGAGAGGGCTGAACGAGCCGATAAAGAGGGCATGGGTACTCGCACACCTTAAGAAACTTAAGGCAGACGTGGTTATGTTACAGGAAACGCATTTGAAACTGATAGACCAGGTGAGACTACGCAAAGGTTGGGTGGGGCAGGTGTTCCATTCGGGGCTAGATGCGAAAAACAGTGGGGTGGCTATATTAGTGGGGAAGCGGGTAATGTTTGAGGCAAAGACTATAGTGGCGGATAGCGGGGGCAGATACGTGATGGTGAGTGGCAAACTACAGGGGGAGACGGTGGTTTTGGTAAACGTATATGCCCTGAACTGGGATGATGCCAATTTTATGAGGCGTATGCTAGGACGCATCCCGGACCTAGAGGTGGGAAAGTTGGTAATGGGGGAGATTTCAATACGGTGTTGGAACCAGGGCTGGACAGGTCGAGGTCCAGGACTGGAAGGAGGCCGGCAGCAGCCAAGGTGCTTAAAGATTTTAAGGAGCAGATGGGAGGAGTAGACCCGTGGAGATTTAGCAGACCTAGGAGTAAGGAGTTTTCGTTTTTCTCCTATGTCCACAAAGTCTATTCGCGAATAGACTTTTTTGTTTTGGGAAGGGCGTTGATCCCGAAGGTGAGGGGAACGGAGTATACGGCTATAGCCATTTCGGATCACGCTCCACACTGGGTGGACTTGGAGATAGGGGAGGAAACAGAAGGGCGCCCACCCTGGAGAATGGACATGGGACTAATGGCAGATGAGGGGGTGTGTCTAAGGGTGAGGGGGTGCATTGAAAAGTACTTGGAACTCAATGATAATGGGGAGGTCCAGGTGGGAGTGGTCTGGAAGGCGCTGAAGGCAGTGGTTAGAGGGGAGCTGATATCAATAAGGGCACATAAAGGAAAGCAGGAGAGTAGGGAACGGGAGCGGTTGCTGCAAGAACTTCTGAGGGTGGAGCAGTAGCCCTGTAGGCGGCTCTCACTAGCAGACCAGTCGCAGGCAGGCACTGTTCTAGTTGATTAAAGCCACAGTTTATTTCTACTCCTAGTTTCATGTGAATTGATGGCCGCATCAACTCTTACCAACTTTTACTGATGCACCATAGAAAGCATCCTATCTGGCTGCATCACAGTCTGGTATATCAACTGCTCGGCCCAAGACCACAAGAAACTTCAGGGAGTCGTGAACACAGCCCAGTCCATCACACAAACCTGCCTCCCATCCATTGACTCTAGCTACACCTCCCGCTGCTGGGGAAAGCAGGCAGCATAATCAAAGACCCCTCCCACCCGGCTTACTCACTCTTCCAACTTCTTCCATCGGGCAGGAGATACAAAAATCTGATAAAACACACAGATTCAAAAGCCCACTGTTACCAGACTCCTAAACGACCCACTTATGGACTGACCTGATTAATACTACACTCTTGTATCCTTCACCCGATGCCAGTGCCTATGTATTACATTGTGGACCTTGTGTTGCCCTGTTATGTATTTTCTTTTCCTTTTCTTTTCTTTTTTTATGTACTGAATGATCTGTTTTAGCTGCTCGCAGAAAAATACTTTTCACTGTACCTCGTTACATGTGACAATAAACAAATCCATCCACCCAAGATTAATTAATGAGGAACAGGAAGAAGTGAAGAGGGGAAAGAGGGAACTGTTCCACTCAGACGGGCTCCACTTAAACTGGGCTGGAACCTGTATCTCAGCAAATTGAATAACTATGGCTGGAAATAGGACCTCTAAGCAATAGAGTGTGATGGTGTGGGATTGACCATTCAGGTGAGGAAAAATCAACAAATTTAAACAGAAAGGTCAAGGCCATAGAGCAGTGCAGCGATTTTGGTCAACAGAAACTGATTTTGAGAGGAACAGAGTTAACTTGTACAGTGCCTCGTGTGAAAGGTTAAAATCAAGGGAAAATTGTAATAAGTTAAAATAAAATGTTCTTTATCTGATTGCATAAAGCATTGGTAACAATTTAGGTGAATTAATCAATGGTACAGCTCGAGTTAAAATGGACATGATCTAATATATCTTATGGTGATGTGATTGCAAGTGACCAAGACAGGAACTAAATATACCAGGATACTGACATTTTCAAAAGCCAGACAAAATGGGAATATGGAAGGATCGATGGGAATGCAGGTCACCTTAATAAGAGGACTTAAGGACAGTAATAAGGAAGCATTTTTGCTTCGAAAATCAGGGAGTAGAATTTATATGGGTGGAATTAATAGAGAACACTAGCGAAAGTAGTTTATAGGATCTTTACCTGTAGCTATGCTGTTTGCTAAAGTATTAATCAAGAAATAGGGGAGCTAGTAAAAAAGACAAAGTATTCATTGTGGGAGATTCCAATCTTAATTTTGACTGACAAATCAAATCAGCAAAAGTAGCTTGAAGGACAAGTTTATAGAAAACATTCGAGGCAGTTCCCAAGAACAAGACAGCAGACTTCCGGTGGCGGCCATGGAGGAGTAGGTCGCACATTCGATAGCTGCCGCCTGGAACGGACTTTCGGACCTTTTTCCCCGATTTTTCTCAAGCTTTATGGGATAGATAGGTGAAATGGACAATATTAAGAAGAATTCCCTCTCCGATGTATGGCTAATTGGACTAGAAGTGGCCGTGTGAGAAGACTCAGCCCTGATAGAGTGAAGCAGTCGGAGCTGGTATCGCGGCGCAGCATGGTGGAGGGTCAGGAACAGGGAGCGGTGGCTCAGTGGTCTGAGGAGCAACAGATGAAGTTCTTTAAAGGCTGTTTCGCTGAGCTGAAAAAGGAAACGTTGACTCCGATCAAGGCAGCGGTTGATCAAATGGTATTGAATCAGGCGGCCCAAGGGAAAGCGATACAAAAGATTGAGCTGAAGTTATCCAGCCAGGAGGACTATCTAACCGTGCTGGAGCACAAGGTGGAGGTGTTAGATGATCGCTACAAGAGAATGCAGGAGAAGCTGGCAGACCTGGAGAACAAGTCCAGAAGGCAGAACTTAAGGATTGTTGGCCTCCCTGAAGGAATTGAGGGGTCGAACCTGGGAGCATATGTGGCTGGCATGCTGGAGACGCTGAAGGGGGCTGGGGTGTTCTTTTGGCCCCTGGAAGTGGATGGAGCGCACAGAGCCCTCGCAAGGAAGCCTAAGGCGAATGACCCGCCGAGGGCCATGGTTTCCACCGTTTTTCGGACAAAGAACTCGTTTTGCAGTGGGCCAAAAAAGAGCGGAGCAGCAGATGGGAGAACAGCGAGGTGCACATCTATCAGGACCTGGGAGCTGGCCAAGAAACATGCTGCGTTCAACCGGGTGAAGGCGATCCTCTTCAAGAAGGGGGTGAAATTCGGGATGCTGTATCCAGCATGGTTGTAGGTTACGCACGAAAACCGGCATTTTTACTTTGAGACACCAGACGATGTATGGACATTTATCAAAGAAAAGACGTTAGAAGCGTCTTAAAGGACACTTAAGTCTCGAAGAAGTTATGTGACGGTGGTTCGTATTTTTGTAATGTTTGCATCGGGTCAAACAAGATTGTATGTAGTTTTGGGTTAATTATTGGGCTGGGGTGGTGGTTTGAGGGTGCTTTGTTTTGCAGGGATTTGATGTGGAGGGGGGAGGAGTCCCTGAAGTTGGTGCTACTCGGTGGGAGGTTGGGTTTTGTTTCAAGTGATTGTTTCTTCATTGGTTTATGTTAATTTCCTTCTACTTGAAGTTGTTTACTTACTGGGGAATGCGATGTTGTTAAATGGTTTATTCATGTAGGGAGAGGGTTTCGAACAATAGGGAGTCAGACTCTTTTGCACCAGGGGCGGGTGTTATCAGGGTTAGCATGGTTCAGCTGACTTTTGGGAGCGAGATGGGGGGGTGAGCAAGTGCTAAGTCGGTGCTTGACCTGGGGGATAAGGTTTCGGGTGCTGCTGTGGGGGGGGGGGGGTCTGTTTTGCTGACAGGGGAGGAACTATTACTGGGGAACAAATGGGAGGCCTAGAACGGTTGCTGGGTGCTCGGGGAAGCGGGGGGTGCGGGCTCGGGGCTGGCCGAAGAAAGGTTATGACTAGTCGCCGGGGGGTGGGGGTGGGGGGGGGGGGCAGCCGGGGGGGGGCAGCCCCCCGTCCAAGCTGATTACGTGGAACGTGAGGGGTTTGAATGGGCCGGTCATAAGGGCTCGCATTTTCACGCATTTAAAGGGGCTGAAGGCAGACGTGGCAATGCTTCAGGAGACACATCTAAAGATTATAGACCAGACGAGATTGAGAAAGGGTTGGGTTGCTCAGGTGTTTCACTCTGGGCTGGACTCAAAGACGAGGGGGGTAAGCGAGTGGCATTTGAGACTGGAAGAATTGTGGCAGATAAGGGGGGGTAGATATATAATGGTGAGTGGGAAGTTGGAGGGTGTACAGGTGGTGCTTGTGAACGTATATGCTCCGAACTGGGACGATGTGGGATTTATGAGGCGGGTGGTAGGCAGGATCCCAGACATGGTGTCTCACGGCCTGATCACGGGGGGGGGACTTTAACACGGTCATTGATCCCGATCTGGACCAGTCAAAATCCAGGACTGGGAGGAGGCCTGCCGTGGCAAAGGAGTTGAGGGGTTTCATAGAGCAGATGGGGGGTGTAGACTTGTGGAGATTCGAGTGGCCGAGGGCGAAGGAGTTTTCGTCTTTTTCTCATGTCCATAAAGTTTACTCCGTATTGATTTTTTTGTTCTAAGCAGGGCGCTAATTCCGAAGGTGGCGGGGACGGAATATTCGGCGATTGCAGTCTCTGATCATGCCCCGCATTGGGTGGATTTGCGGTTGGGTGAGGAGAGGGGGCAGCGTCCGCTGTGGAGACTGGATGTGGGGTTGTTAGCGGACGAAGAGGTCTGCGGGCGGGTGAATAAGTCCATTCAGAACTACCTGGAAACAAATGACACGGGAGAGGTAGCAGCAGCGATGGTTTGGGGGGCTCTGAAGGCTGTTGTAAGAGGGGAACTAATTTCAATTCGGTCCCAGAGAGAAAAGGAGGAACGAGCGGAGAGGGAGCGATTAGTGGAGGAGATACTTTGAGTGGATAGGAGGAGGCCCCGGATGCTGTGCTCCTGAGGGAGCGCCAGAAGCTACAGGCGGAGTTTGAGTTGTTGACCACAGGGAAAGCAGTGGAACAATTGAGGAAGGTAAAGGGGGCGGTTTACGAATACGGGGAAAAGGCGAGCAGGATGCTGGCGCACCAGCTTAGGAAGAGAGAGACGGCCAGGGAGATTGGTAGAGTGAAGAATAGGGAGGGTAACATGGTCTTGGACCAAGGGGGGGTGAACAAAGTTTTTTAAGAGTTTTACAGTAAATTATATGAGTCAGAACCCCTGGCCGGAGCAGAAGGGATGAGGCAATTCCTAGATCAGTTGAGGTTTCCGAGGGTGGAGAGGCTGGGGGCCCCGACTGAGGCAGAGGAAATTGTTAAAGGACTGGAGGGCATGCAGTCGGGCAAGGCACCGGGGCCGGATGGTTACCAGACGGCACAGTGGTGCTGTGCCCACTGCTGGTGAGGACTTTTAACGAGGATAGACAGAGGGGATCCTCCCCCCAACGATGTTGCAGGCCTCGATTTCACTCATTCTTAAACGAGAAGGATCCGGAGCAATGTGGGTCATATAGGCCGATTTCGCTGTTGAACATAGAAGCCAAGCTGCTGGCTAAGATTCTGGCCACTAGGATGGAACACTGTGTCCGGGGTGATAGGGGAGGACCAAACTGGATTTGTTCAGGACAGACAGCTCAATGCTAACGTCCGGAGGCTGTTAAATGTAATTATGATGCCCTCATAAGGAGAGGAGGCGGAGGTGGTGGTAGCAATGGACGTGGAGAAGGCTTTTGATCGGGTGGAGTGGGAGTACCTGTGGGAGACGCTGGGAAGGTTTGGGTTTGGTGAGGGCTTTATTGACTGGGTGCAATTGCTCTACCAGGCGCCTGTAGCGAGCGTGTGCACGAACCGGCTGAGGTCAGGGTATTTTAAGTTACACCAAGGGATGAGGCAGGGGTGCCCCCTCTCCCCGTTGCTGTTCACTCTGGCTATAGAGCCGTTGGCCATGGCGCTGAGAGCATCAAGGAATTGGCAGGGGCTGGTTCGGGGGGGGGGGGGGGGTGGAGCATCGGGTTTTGCTTTATGCGGACGATCTGCTCTTGTACATGTCGGACCCGGTGGAGGGGTTGTGGGAGGTTATGCAGATCTTGGGGGAATTTGGCAGGTTTTCATGGTATAAATTGAACATGGGAAAAAGTGAATTGTTCGTGATCCAGGCAAGGGGGCAGGAGAGGGGACTGAAGGAGCTGCCGCTCAAGGTGGTAGAGAGGAGCTATCGCTACCTGAGAATATAGGTGGCTCGGAAATGGGAGGCATTAGACAAGCTCAACCAAACCCAGCTGGTAGAGCAAATGGAAGGGGACTTTAAAAGATGGGATATGCTCCCACTTTTGTTGGCAGGGAGGGTACAGGCTGTGAAAATGACGGTTCTCCCCAGATTTCTGTTTGTTTTCCAGTGCCTCCCCATCTTCATCGCTAAGGCCTTTTTCAAGTGGGTGAACAAGATCATTTTGGGCTTTGACTGGGCGAATAAAACCCCACGAATGAAGAAAATGTTGCTGGAACGCAGTCGGGGGAGGGTGGGTTGGCGCTGCCGAACTTCTGCAACTACTACTGGGCGGCTAATATAGCGATGGTTCGGAAGTGGGTAAGGGTAGAGGGGTCGGCATGGGAGTGGATGGAGGCGGCGTCGTGCAAAGGCACCAGTTTGGGAGCATTGGTAATGGCACCTCTGCCATTCTCGCCGGCCCATTACTCCACTAGCTCGGTGGTGGTGACGGCACTGAGGATCTGGGGGCAATGCAGGAGGTATAAGAAGGTGGAGGGTGCGTTGGTCTGGACCCCGATTTGAATTAACCACAGGTTCGCACCGGGCAGGATAGATGGCGGGTTCCGGAGCTGGCAGAGAGCAGGAATTAGAAGGGTGGGAGATCTATTCATAGACGGGAGTTTTCCCAGTCTGAAGGCGCTGGAGGATATGTTCAAGTTGCCGCCGGGGAATGGTTTCAGATATTTGCAAGTGCGGGAAAGAGGTGTTGGCTTTCCCGCTCTTGCCGCCACGGTGGATACAGGACAGAGTATTTTCTGGCGCCTGGGTGGGGGAGGGGAAGGTGTCAGATATCTATCAGGAGTCGTTGGAGGTGGAGGAAACCCCGGTGGAGGAACTGAAGGGCAAGTGGGAGGAGGAGCTAGTTGGAGAGTTGGAGGCGGGTCTGTGGGTGGACGCCCCAAGCAGGGTTAATTCCTCCTCATCATGTGCCATGCTCTGTTTAATACAGTTTAAAGTGGTACACCGGGCACACATGATGGCGGCGAGGATGAGCAAGTGTTCTGGAGTGGAAGATAGATGTGCGATGTGTGCGGGAAGCCCAGCAAACCATGTCCACAAGTTTTGGGCATACCCAAAGCTTAGCGGGTTTTGGCAGGGTTTTGCTAAAGCAATGTCCAGGGTGCTAGACACGCGGGTGGTGCCGAGTGCGGAGGTAGCGATCTTTGAAGTGTCAGGAGATCCGGGAGTTCAGTGAGTGAAAGAGGCCGACGTTTTGGCCTTTGTCTCCCTGGTAGCCCGGAGACGTATCCTTTTAATGTGGAGGGACTCAAAGCCCTCGAGTGTGGAGACTTGGGTCAGTGACATGGCTGGGTTTCTCAGGCTGGAGAAAATAAAGTTTGCCTTGAGAGGGTCAATGCTGCGGTTCTCTCGGAGGTGGCAGCCGTTCGTCGACTTTCTCGGGGAAAATTAAAATGTCGGCAAAAACAGCATTCCGAAGGGGGGGGGGGGGGGAGGCGGGTTGATGCAATATGGTTGAGGGGCAATATGGATGCAATATCGCGCAACAATCACCAGGCAGGAATGTTCCCTTCCAGTCGGGGAACACTTCAGCAGTCAAGGGCATTCAGCCTCTGATCTCCGGGTAAGCGTTTTCCAAGGCGGCCTTCAGGACCCGCGACAACGCAGAATCGCCGAGCAGAAACTTATAGCCAAGTTCCGCACACATGAGTGCGGCCTCAACCGGGACCTGGGATTCATGTCGCATTACATTCATCCCCCACCATCTGGCCTGCGAAATCCTACCAACTGTCCTGACTTGATACAATTCACACCTCTTTAACCTGGGTTTACCCCATCTCTGGATCTGTAAAGATTTAATCACCTGCTAATGGTCGCATTACTAGCATTGTTTGGCATCTTTGAATTTGTCTATATATATGTTTCTGGAACATACCTCTTCATTCACCTGAGGATGGAGCAGCGCTCCGAAAGCTAGTGACATCGAAACAAACCTGTTGGACTTTAACCTGGTGTTGTAAGACTTCGTACTGTCCTCACCCCAGTCCAACGCCGGCATCTCCACATCATGGTTGAGGGATGTATGGAAGGGGTTGGGTGGGTAATGTCTTTTTTTTAACCATGTTGATGTTTATGTTATTATTCTTGCGTTTGTTATTGTTATAAAATTTTGCAAATACTTCAATAAAAATATATTTTTTTAAAAAGAACAAGACAGCAGGGAACCATAGGAATGTAGAAAATAGGACCAAGAGTAGTTCATTCGGCCCTTCAAGCCCACTCTGCCATTCAATATGCTCATGGCTGATCATCCAACTCAGTAACCTGTTCCCATTTTCCACCTTGAGCCCAAGAGCCATATCTAACTGCTTTCTGAAAGCATGCAATGTTTTAGTCTCAACTGTTTTCTTTGGTAGAAAATTCCACAGGTTTACCACTCTCTGGGTGAAAACATTTCTCCTCATTTCAGTCCTAAAAGGTTAAACCCATCTTCTTAGACAATGACCCCTGGTTCTTGACACTCCCGCCATCAGGAACCACCTTCCTGCATCTACCCGGTCTAATCCAGTTAGAATTTTATGGGTTTCTATGAGGTCCCCCTGATTTTTCTTAACTCCAGCAAATATAGCTCTAACCGATTCAACCTTTCTTCATACGTCTGTCCTGCTATCCCAATAATCAGTTTGGTAAACCTTCTCTGCACTTCACAGCAGCAGCCAGGCAGTCAGCCAGGAGCGCAGCTTGAGGTCTGTGGGCCAGGCAAGCACCGGCATTCTGGTTTTCGGGGAGCAGCGGCCAGTGGGGTGACTCAATCAGAGCTGGTGGACAGGGCTGAGAGTGAGAGGGCTGGGCGGCAACCGGACCAGTGAGGGTGAGAGCAGAAACCAGGCCAGATAGCCAGCAGCATTAGCCAGCCAGGAGCACACGTGGTCGTTGAGGCTCAACGCCAACCGCCCGAGCGAGCGGTGTGAGCAGTCCAAGAGGTGTGAGGGCCAGGCAGGCACAGGCGTCATGGTTTTTGGGTGCAGTGAGGCAACTTGATCAGTAGTCAGGGTGTGAGAGTGAGGGGGCTAGGCAGAAACTGGACCTGCATGGGTGAGAGCAAAGGCCAGGTCAGATAGCCTGTAGCTGCAGCTAGGCAGCCAGGAGCACACCAAGAACTTAGAAACTTATATCGTCGAGGGGAGCAGGGGTGACCTGATCCCAAGGCCAAAAGAATTTGTGACACCAGGCAGTCCGTTCCTGCAGATGCTGTTTTGGCTTTGAGACTAAACTTTGTTAATATAAAGGAATGCTCATCAGACATGGCCACATCAAATTCGGAGAAACCACACGTGAAAGCTGAAGCAAAATCCTTTGCAGAGAGGTTTGAAAGTACAAAATTGCATCTTTTACTGTTTTGTGGAACCATTTACTTCAAAGAATTAATGCAGTCAACAAATTGCTGCTAAATGTTGACACAACTTTATTGAACGCTTCACAATTGTTAGCCTCAGTTAGAAGTTGTGTCATGGAAGTTTGAAATGTCTATACCTCAGTGGAAGCAGAGACACAAACATTAACAAAGAATACAGGTCCCTCTTATGATGAGAAGTATACAAGGTGCAGGAAGTTATTTTTTGATTTGAGACAATGAAATCATTTTGAAAAGATCATCGTTGAGACTGTCGATGTTATTTGAGACTTCATTGGAGTATTTGCTCCTGCACTGGACTTGTTCTGGCTCATTCTGACCTACACTGGCCTGCTGCGATGCAACCTGTTCGGCTCAATATGAATTCCTTTCCGGACCTCATAACACTCACCGACCTCCACAATTGTAGAAAGATTTTTCTTGCATTCAAATCCCATTGCATTAAATGCAAACAAGCAATTTGCCTTTTTCATTTCTTTCTGTATTTCCATACTAACTCGGTCTTCCTTGTACAAGTACACTCAAGTCTGTCTGAATACCAATATTTATACATTTCAAGATATTTTAAATATTTTTAAAATATTCTGATTTTCAATATTAAAAAAAAATTGGTTCTTACAATCAAAGTGAATACCTCACTCCATTATACATCATCTACAACCTTATTGTCTACTATGTACGTACTGTGTGCGTTCCCTCGGTCACAGAGAAATACTTTTCACTTCGGTACATGTACAGGGCAGCACGGTAGCACAGTGGTAGCACTGTCGCTTCACAGCGGTAGGGTCCCGGGTTCGATGCCCGGCTTGGGTCACTGTCTGTGCAGAGTCTGCACGTTCTCCCCTTGTCTGCATGGGTTTCCTCCGGGCGCTTCGGTTTCCTCCCACATGTCCCGAAAGATGTGCTTGTTAGGTGAATTAGACATTCTGAATTCTCCCTCAGTGTACCCGAACAAGCGTCGGAGTGTGGGGACTAGGGGATTTTCACAGTAACTCATTGCAGTATTAATGAAATGTGACACTAATAAAGATTATGATTGTTACTTTTTGTATCGCTTTATTGAATGTCAAAATCCAAGTATACCATACCTACTGGTTACCCTTTATCTGTTCCACGAGTTACGTTCTCAAGACGTTGAACTCCAAGGTCAGTTATGATTTCATTGAACAGTGGATCAGACTTGAGCGGTGATATGGCCAATTCCTGCTCCTACTTCTCATGTTTCTTTAAGTTTATTATAGCTATATGAAGCCTTTCTTACACCGTATATGGTGTATGGTGTAATGTACAGGTAAAATCGCCATAGCCCCTGATGACCATAGTCTGCTTTCCTCTTTGAGGCTGAGAGTTGACTGGTGGTGATTTAACCCGAGGATCACCAAACCTCAGGCAAGGGGCAACGTTGAGAAGGCGGAGCTTCATGGTGTACAGTGTATAGTTTTGGGCACTGCATTTTAGAAAAGATTGCAGGATTGGTATTGGAAGGAGTACAGCAGAGATTCACCTGATTGTTTCCAGAACATCAAAGATTAAGTTGTGAAAACTGGACTATATTCCTGGAAATATGGCAGGTTAGGGCTGATTTGATGGTGGGTTCCAGAACTTTTAAAACAATTGACATGGTAGCTGGAGAAAATGTTTTTCCACTGGTGGGGAAGTCGAAGACAAAGAGGCTCAACTAAAAATCAGAGCGAGGCCATTCAGGAAGGAAGTTAGAAAACACTACTTTGCACAAATGGCAATAGAAGAATGGTAATATTTCCTGCAAAAAACAGTGTATGATAGCTCATCATTTTAAATCTAAGATCAATTGATCCAGGGTTATGGAGCCAAGATTGGAGGATGGAGTAAAGAGATAGATCATTTTTGGCTCTCTGAATGGCAGAACGGGCTTGAAAGACTGAATGACCTATTCCCGTTCCCGTGTATTTCAGGCAATGGAGGATACAGATCAGTTGTGGTGCAAGTTAAGATATAAAATGCCTTTATTGGAGAAAGCTCATAAAGTTTGAATCTGCATTGCCTTCAACCGGGTGAAGAGGGCACTGTACATTAGCAAGGTGCAGTGCGGCATTGTATATCCAGCGAAGCTGAGGGTGACTTACAAGCTCAGGGACTTTTATTTTGGAACGGCGGAAGCAGCGGAGGAGTTTGCGAAGGCAGAAGGACTGTGGCAGAACTGAGAAATTGAGAAATGGCCATGTGCCGATGTGACTTCATGACTGACTGTATTTTCTTCTTTTTTTGTTTCACTGCGTGCGGGTGTATGGGCTAAAGGAGCCAATGTTGTATATATTTGGACAAGGGAAGTGATGGGACTTTCACTCGAAATGAGGGCTCTTTGGGGTGTAGGTGGATATGCGGGGTTTGTGTGCTAAAAGGAGATTTCTGGGCTTTCCAAGGGCTGGGCAAGGGGTAAAGGGACCCGGGCGGGGGCCTCCACGCTGGCCGGTTTAAGCCGGCCAGTGAACGGAAGTGAGGTGGGGGGAGGGGCTGCGCCATCGGAGCCTGGCAGAACAGGGTCTGAGTGGTCTAGCCGGGGTGGAAAGTTGGGGGGAAGGAACCGAGGTTGGGGGGAGGAGTTTTACAAGAGGCAGTGGACGGGAGGAGTTGGAGACCGGGTTGGGGTGGGGGGGGGGGGGGGGGGTACAACTCTTGGGTATCATGTACGGTACTCTTTCAGAGGTTGGATGGCGTTGAGTGTAGGGGGGGAGGGGGAGTGGACTCTATAGGTCAATGGTGACCATGGGCGGTCCCGGACTCCTTTTTCTTTTTCTCCTTTGGTTTTTGTTGCCACCGTGGGAGGGTTTGTTTTATTGGATGCATATATTGACAGGTGGGCTGTTGTTTGGGGTGGTGGGAGGATGGGATCGTTGGTATTGTTAAGGGGATTGATTTTGTATTTGTTACCGTTTACTGTTTGTGGGTGGGGTGTAAAATTTGAAGGAAAATGTGAAAATGGAGAATAAAAACATTTTTAAAAAAGTTTGAATCTGCATTATTATTTGTATTTGTACTAATCCACTTAATGAGCACAGATTTCAAATTGGCTGTTTCAGTCAAACATCTGTTAATCATTTCCTGATTGTCTTTCCACAATTGTGCCAGAATATGTTTTAAGGCCTACAGATGTGTGTCTTTAGTCCCAGACAAGCCAGAGTAGCTTTTATTCGGCCAATATAAAAGAAGGGAACACTTCATTAAGGCTAGAAAAAAGTTATTGAATAAATATGGTAAACTTGTCCTCCTGCCATTCCCGCCACCACGCAAGAAGCTTAAAATGAAATGAAGAAAACTAGTAATTAAACGAAGACAAAGAGGAGACTGTCATTCCAGAACATTGTGTGTTTAATTAAACTTTCAGGAGATGAAATGAACATAATTTCATGAATCTGGGAAACTGCCAACGTTCAAACTCCAATCTTTGGTGTGAAATTAATTAGTATGCTTAGATATAGATAAGAATGAGACAAACCAATTCATCGCTATCTTATACATCCACGTATAAAACCACGTCAGGCCATTTTCATGTTGGCATCAAGCTTATATGGCTAAAACTTAATATGTAACAGCAGTTCACATTATCCAGTACATCTAAATAGTCATGAAAAAAAAATAAACCTAGTAAAATGGTGCCAAGCATTACTGCTGGAAACCGTGGAAACAGTTACTAATGTGATAAATGTATTTTTCATCTTCAGTAATTTAAGAAAACAAAACATTTTGGAAAGACTGGTACAGTGGTTTAGAAATCTCACTTTGAATTTAATGCCATGTTTGATTTGCACAATGCAGAGAATGTCATTATTTCTTTATCCACAGAATGATATTCAAACCACACAGCCACGTGGACAGTTTATTTATAACAGACTGTTCAACTTGGTTTTCTTCTTCCACATAAACAATAGCTCTAATCCAATGCCTTTACTTTGTTCCTCTATCCTGCTAAACCCCCTTCTGAATCTGATCATCGGTCGAACCCATTGTTCAGAGCTGGCATGGTTTGCTTCAATGACAATACTTGATACCTTGATTCACCCACTCATCATGACTCCTCAAACTAGTCACATGTTCTCTCACCTTTTCTTTCTAGCTATAAGGATGCAATTGACCTTCACTACTAATGCCCTAAGTTTCTGTTTGCATTTTCCCAGCAGTAGGCTGCTCATAATCTTTTTGCAGTATCTTCATAGGAGTTGACCAGCTATCTTATACTGCTTCCACAGACTCTGCGAGCAGACCCTTTAAATCATTGCACGTGGAGGCCATAGAGAGAATTATTGAAAGAGAACTTGTTAGCTTTGTGCTAACTTTACAGTGCAGTTCAATTTAAAGTGGTTCATAGCACAGATTTGACCAGGGCACGGATGAATTCTTGGAAGTATATGATAGTTGCGAGCGGTGTTCTAGGGGTCTGGTGTATCATACACACATGCTCTGGTCTTGTTCTAAGCTTATGAGCTTTTGGGCCTCCTTCCTCAGCACCATATCAGGAATTCTCAGGGTTGAGTTGGAACCTTGCCCTTTGGTGGCTACCTTTGGGGTTTCACATTTACCGGAGCTGCAAATAGGGGCGAAGAAAGATGCTCTGGGCTTTGCCTTGCTAATAGCCCAAAGGAGTCAGTTGTTTGGATGGAAGTCTTCGGTCCCGCCCCATAGCGTGAAGTGGTTAAGTGACCTGATGGAGTTCTTACACTTAGAAAAGATTAAGTATATCCTGAGAGGGTCGACGGAAGGGTTCTATCTGAGATGAAAGCCGTTTATTTCCGACTTCAGGGTGCTGGTCACCATCATATGTTAGGGGTAGGGATTGGGGAAGTGTTTTTTGTTCTTTTTGGGTCTGGTTTTGGGGGGTGGGGAGGTTGAAATATTGTCATTGTTGTTTGAATATGGTTCTAATGGTGTTATATTTGAAAAAACCTTTCTTTACAATTCTTTTTTTAAGTCTACAATGCAGCATCCAACAATTGGAGTACATAGCACAGTCACATCTGCTTCTCTGTACCTCTTCCTATTGACTGAATAGCCATTCACTGTATGCCTTGTGATAGCTTATTCCCTGTCACACCTTAAAAATCTCCCAAAATGAAGTTAAAAGAACAGGCAAGAAGCAAGCCATCAGATAAACAATCATAATTAAGTACTTTAGTCCCATAAAGTTGCATTCATTAAACTGAAGTATTTCATGCGGTTATTTGAGAGTCTTCAGGGTTCCCTGCATGAAATAAACAAGCAGCAGTTCTTGTTGACGGAGGCATGAAGGGGATATTTATCAGATTCAACCAAATAAGTGGCAAATCCAGAACACACTGCAAGAGAGGGACAGAGTTCAAGTGCTGATGTCGTTTTTCGCATCTCTCGAAGCCTTAGGTTCCAGTCTACTGCCGATTAACATCTGATCTATGCAGGCAAGGAGATTGGCTTGAGAGGACCTTGTTGTTAGCTTTATGATCGTTAGGGCAATGGTGTGTTCTCCAGAGGTGGGGGGATTTAGTATTTTGAAAGGGGAGACCAACAGCTGGGATATGGCAGTCAGAAAAGATATAAGACTTTATTGAAGTCTTGAAGTGAAGATCCATCTAGCCAGCTCTCTCAGAAAACTGCAGAAGAAGCAGATAGATGTCAATAGAATCCAACCAGCATAGAGTTAAGTTGCTGGAATGTCATAGCAGACATTCTGTGTTATGAGAGCAGAAATAAGTCCCATTCCACAGCTTAATTACAGGATGTCCATGGAAGTGCATTGTACGGAAGTAAAGCAAGAAACGCAAGTAAATCTGGTGAATTAAAATAAACTAAAATCTTTATCAAAAAAACTTGTTTGAAACTGATTGTATGATTCAATGTCCAAATGCATATCAACATATACATTCTACTGCATTGATATACTTCCAATTTAATCTAACATATGGTCAATTGCTCCTCTTGTGGATTATGACAATGTGCTAAATGTGTTTCAGAGTCTTATTAAAGTTCATTTGATAAACTCGATACTTCATGGAGTTGTGACCTAAATAATTTTGTTGATGAATATGCATCAACAAATGTTAAAACCAACAGAAAATAGGGCCTGAATTTGCATGAAGACATAAAGACATTTTCATAAAAGGCCTTTGCCAAAATGATGTTGGAGCCCCAATTCCAGAAGTCTCACCCCCAAGTTTGGCGCCAGGTCAGGGGGTGGATTGTACTTTGCACATTTGTAGTTTACAGAGGCAACTGTACATGTAAAAGTTTTTTTCCTTGAAAACAGGAGCAACCCTTTATACTGGGATGCCTGAAACAAGTTTCATGGACTTGAGCTATTTCAGGGAAAGGTTTAAAGCTGCCGGAGTTATTTGGAGAGGTACGGTACCCCTTTAGGATTTTTAAAGTTCGACATGAATGCGCATAAAAGGTCTATTAGCTCTATGGAATTGTCAAGCTGTGAAGCCATTTAAATTCCAAGGCCCTATAACTGATGAAAAATCTAGCCTGTAGTATAAAAGAAATTGGTCCAATTTCATTGTTTGGACACATGGGTTGTCATTATAAGGTCATTATAACATCGTTGCTTTCACAACCTATCATCACAGCTGGGGGGTGGCTGTAAGTTCCAGTTCAACTGACAGCTCCAAGTGATTGTAAAGAGACAAGCTGCCTCTGGTGTGGGGCTATGAATACAAATATTTAATTTCATAAGTGTTTATTTTAGGAACTTCCGGTGGCAGCCATAGTGTAGATCATAGATCATAGAACGATACAGCGCAGTACAGGCCCTTCGGCCCACGATGTTGCACCGAAACAAAAGCCATCTAACCTACACTATGCCATTATCATCCATATGTTTATCCAATAAACTTTTAAATGCCCTCAATGTTGGCGAGTTCACGACTGTAGCAGGTAGGGCATTCCACGGCCTCACTACTCTTTGCATAAAGAGCCTACCTCTGACCTCTGTCCTATATCTATTACCCCTCAGTTTAAAGCTATGTCCCATCGTGCCAGCCATTTCCATCCGCGGGAGAAGGCTCTCACTGTCCACCCTATCTAACCCCCTGACCATTTTGTATGCCTCTATTAAGTCTCCTCTTAACCTTCTTCTCTCCAACGAAAACAACCTCAAGTCCATCAGCCTTTCTTCATAAGATTTTCCCTCCATACCAGGCAACATCCTGGTAAATCTCCTCTGCACCCGCTCCAAAGCCTCCACGTCCTTCCTATAATGCGGTGACCAGAACTGTACGCAATACTCCAAATGCGGCCGTACCTGAGTTCTGTACAACTGCAACATGACCTCCTGACTCCGGAACTCAATCCCACTACCAATAAAGGCCAACACTCCATAGGCCTTCTTCACAACCCTATCAACCTGGGTAGCAACTTTCAGGGATCTATGTACATGGACACCTAGATCCCTCTGCTCATCCACACTTCCAAGAACTTTACCATTAGCCAAATATTCAGCATTCCTGTTATTCCTTCCAATGTGAATCACCTCACACTTCTCTACATTAAACTCCATTTGCCACCTCTCAGCCCAGCTCTGCAGCTTATCTATATCCCTCTGTAACCTGCTACATCCTTCCACAGTATCGACAACACCACCGACTTTAGTATCGTCTGCAAATTTACTCACCCACCCTTCTGCGCCTTCCTCTAGGTCATTGATAAAAATGACAAACAGCAACGGCCCCAGAACAGATCCTTGTGGTACTCCACTTGTAACTGAACTCCATTCTGAACATTTCCCATCAACCACCACCCTCTGTCTTCTTTCAGCTAGCCAATTTCTGATCCACATCTCTAAATCACCCTCAATCCCCAGCCTCCGTATTTTCTGCAATAGCCTACTGTGGGGAACCTTATCAAACGCTTTGCTGAAATCCATATACACCACATCAACTGCTCTACCCTCGTCTACCTGTTCAGTCACCTTCTCAAAGAACTCGATAAGGTTTGTGAGGCATGACCTACCCTTCACAAAGCCATGCTGACTATCCCTGATCATATTATTCCTATCTAGATGATTATAAATCTTGTCTCTTATAATCCCCGCCAAGACTTTACCCACTACAGACGTGAGGCTCACCGGTCTATAGTTGCCGGGGTTGTCTCTGCTCCCCTTTTTGAACAAAGGGACCACATTTGCTATCCTCCAGTCCTCTGGCACTATTCCTGTAGCCAATGATGACATAAAAATCAAAGCCAAAGGTCCAGCAATCTCTTCCCTGGCCTCCCAGAGAATCCCAGGATAAATCCCATCAGGACCCGGGGACTTATCTATTTTCAGCCTGTCCAGAATTGCCAACACCTCTTCCCTATGTACCTCAATGCCATCTATTCTATTAGCCTGGGTCTCAGCATTCTCCTCCACAACATTATCTTTTTCCTGAGTGAATACTGATGAAAAATATTCATTTAGTATCTCGCCTATCTCTTCAGACTCCACACACAACTTCCCATCCCTGTCCTTGACTGGTCCTACTCTTTCCCTAGTCATTCGCTTATTCCTGACATACCTATAGAAAGCTTTTGGGTTTTCCTTGATCTTACCTGCCAAATACTTCTCATGTCCCCTCCTTGCTCGTCTTAGCTCTCTCTTTAGATCCTTCCTTGCTACCTTGTAACTATCCATCGCCCCAACTGAAACTTCACACCTCATCGTCACATTGGCCTCCTTCTTCCTCTTAACAAGAGATTCCACTTCTTTGGTAAACCACGGTTCCCTCGCTCGACGCCTTCCTCCCTGCCTGACCGGTATATACTTATCAAGAACACGCAGTAGCTGATCCTTGAACAAGCTCCACTTATCCAGTGTGCCCAACACTTGCAGCCTACTTCTCCTCCTTATCCCCCCCAAGTCACGTCTAATGGCATCATAATTGCCCTTCCCCCAGCTATAACTCTTGCCCTGCGGTGTATACTTATCCCTTTCCATCATTAACGTAAACGTCACCGAATTGTGGTCACTGTCCCCAAAGTGCTCTCCTACCTCCAAATCCAACACCTGGCCTGGTTCATTACCCAAAACCAAATCCAACGTGGCCTCGCCTCTTGTTGGCCTGTCAACATATTGTGTCAGGCGTGAGTGGCAGTGTGAGTGGCAGCTCCTGCTTGAACGCATTGAAAAGAGCACTTTGTACTGAAAACTGGAGAAACATCGGCGGAAAAGTGCAGATGAAGGTTGGAAAAGAAGTTTCGCCCAGGTGTAGCATGTCTGCTGGTTATCAAACCCCCCTGAAGGTGAAAGACCTGGCCAAGGAGTTGGAAGAGATCTGTGGCACAGCAGTTACTAGAAAGACAGCTCAGGGGGAAAGGTCAGTGTAAGTTGTAAAGTCCCAGATGGAACAGTTGATGGCTTTCATCAGGAAAGGGTTTTGCCAGCAGAGGAAGGAGATGCAAGAGGATCACTCGAAGGCTATCAAAGGGGCTGTGGTACCCCTGAAGGGCTCAATGGAAAAGGTTAAAAAGTGTCTGGAGGCACAGGGGTCGCCGATCTGAGAGATGGAGAGGGTGATGTCAGGCCACAGCAGTCGGGTGGTGGCATTGGAGGTGGAGGTGGGGCTCTTAGGAGACCTTTGCAAGATGCTGAGAGCAAAGGTGGAAGAACAAGAGAATAGGTCAAGAAGGCACAATCTGTGCATTGTCGGCCTGCCTGAAGGAGGCAGTTGGATGTTGGCAGGCTGGTGGCGGAGAGGATGCTGGACGAGGCCCGAGAGGTGGATAGATGGCACAGGTCTCCGAGGCAGAAGTCAAAAGCTGGGGAGATGCCACGGGCAGTGATTATAAGACTCCATATGTTTGTGGAAAAAGAGAAGATCCTGCAGTGAGCCAGGAAGAAATGGAACTGTGGATGGCAGGGGAACAAGGTTCGAATATACCAAGACATTGGAGCTGAACTGGCAAAACGGCGTGCTGGATTTAACAAGGCCAAGGCAGTGCTTCATCGACGGCAGATCAGGTTCGGGATGCTCTCCCCGGCAAAACTGTGGGTGACTTATGAAATACTACTTTTGAGACCCCAGAAGCGGCCAATGACTTTATTAATGAGCACAAACTGGGTTAGAACTGAGCCTTTGTGGGAGACGGAGGGGCCGGCACTTTGAAATAACAGGAGAAACGGGTGGGGGGGGTGTTCCTCCCAGGTGGAGGGTTTTTCTTTATTTGTTGGGTCAACAATGGGTAGCAAGGGTGAAAATATGTAAGGGGACTGCCCCCCCCTCCCCCCGCCTTGCCCGTGGTGGTGCTTTTTCTTTTTTTCGAAGGAAGCGACCTGTGGTTTGGGATGTGTCTTTCTTTGGGTTGGGGAGGGTGAAGTCCGTGGGGAGCTTTCTACACAGAACAAAGAGGTGAGGGAAGGGGGAGGGATGGGGCGGGGCAGGCAGTAGGAGTTTGGGCAGGAATTGCCAAAAGAGCTAACGTTTCGAGTCCGGGGGCGGGGGGGGGGGGGGGGGGGCGGTGGTGTAAGGGGAGACATGGAAGTGATGAATAAGGGTAGGGAATCTAACATATGTAGTTAGGGTCTAGGGTTGTGGGGAGTTGGGTATGTTATTGTGGGTTTTTTGTGTGTGTTGGATCTCTGTTGTTTTAAATATTAAAATTATAAATGCCTCAATAAAATATTTTCTAAAACGAAAACCCAGGGAGAGAAAGTAATCCTTTTTCTCGCATGTTTACAGGTATACTCCAGAATCTACTTTTTCGTGGTGAGCCATGGGATGTTGGTAGGTGTGGAGGGGGCAGAGTACGCGGGGATAGTAATTTCGGACCCCACTGGCTGGAGGTTTGGCTTAAATCAGGATGGGAGCAGAGGCCAGGGTGGAGGCTTGATTTGGGGTTGTTGGCAGACAGAGTGTTCCGTGATAAGGTGCGGTCAGTGATTCAAGGTTATGTAGAGTTGAACCAGAATGGGGAGGTGTCGGCCGGTGGTGGTCCGAGGGGAGATTATCTAATTTAAGGCACATGAGGATAGGAAAAGGAGAAGGGATTTACTGAAGGTCTGGAAAGAGTTCCCCAAGCTGCTGAAGTATACCCTACTGGAGCAGCTGCTGCTCCTAGATGTGGATGGGAAGGGCAGGATCGGAGATATAAATGGATGGCGGGGAGAACAGGGGTTGAGCAGGTGGTGAAGAATGAGTAGTGGAAGGGAGAACTGGGAGGGTAGATAAACTGGGGAATATGGAGCGCTACGTAGGGTAAACGCGACCTCCTCGTGCACAAGGATAAGCCTGATACAGTAGTACACAGGATGCATATGACTTGGGCGAGACCTGGGTCCTTCCAGCGAGTGGCAGACGAGTGCGAGAAGTGTAGCTGGGGACCAGCAAACCACGGACATATGTTCTGGGGCTGTGAGAAGCTGGAGAGATACTGGATGGGAGTGTTCGAAGGTTGGACCAGACCCTGGTGTGTCGATATTCGGGATTTCAGAGAAGCTGGAGCTGATGGAGGGGAGGAAGGCCGATATCGTGGCCTTCATTTCTCTGGTTGCCCGGTGAAGGATCTTGTTGGAATGGTGGTTGGCACACTGTCGGAGGTGGCGGCCTGGCTAGGAGACTTATTTGACTCTTTCCATTTGGAAAAAATTAAATATGAACTGAGGGGTTCAGCAGAGGGCTTCAAGACAAGGTGGGGGCTGTTCCTGGCTATGTTTGAGGAGCTGTTCATCACAAGGAGGAGGGAGATGGGGCAGGGGGTGTGGGGTGAAAAGGAGGGGAAATCTGGACAAACTGTAGAATTGTGTGATGGGGAGAATGTTCCCTGGATCGTTTATGTTTTGTACCTGTTTGAATAAGTTTGGAATAAAATACATTTTTTAAAAAATGTTTATTTTCCTTTCAGAAGTATTTGTTTTATATGCGATTAAGTACCTGAAGGGATTTACAGAAATGAGAGTACTCTGTTTAAATATCATGAAGTCTGCAATACATATTGAGAATCTTATTCAATTTCATCGCGCCATGGTTCCTGAGGTCGCTCCATGGTGTACTGGGTAATTTGGCAGGAGGATGTAAGGGCAAATGGTATTGGGGCTGTGAGAAGCTGGAGAGATACTGATGAAGTACATGAGTTGCGTGATGTTGTCAAAATGGAAAAACGTGCAAGACATGAGTGAAGGGTCATGGGTTGGCATGAAATGGAACTAAGTTGGCACAGGGCTATAAAGAGTCGTGGGATGAGTGGGGAGAATGAGGGGCATGGTTGGGGAATTGGGAATATGTGGGGCTTAGGGCTAAAGGTTTTTTTTTGTTTTACTGATTTTGGTATAATTAGGATAAATTCCCTGAGCACTGAACCAGATCATATAAACAGCCACTCGGCACCAGTCAGCGCTCATGGCCAGCCCCAAACTCCATCTAGGATCGGGGGGCCCGACTCTTGTTAGCACCCAACACCCCACACCCTGGAATGAAAATCCAAAGATTCACGGCACTTTCTCCTTTATCGGGTTTGCAGAGTTGAGGAGCTGAATTCTCCGGTCTCTGACGCCAAAATCGCGTTCGGCGATCGGCCGGAGAATCCCTGTTGCCTCCGAAATCGGGGGCGGCACCACTTTTGCAATGCTCCGCCCCCTCCAAAACACCGTCGGGGCGGCATCAGGACGTCACCTGAGGCCCTCCCCAGATGCTCCGCCCCCGATGGGCCGAGTTCCCGATGGCATGGGGCGGACTGAGTCCAGCGCCACCACAGTCGGGGGGGGGGAGCCGATCCGCAGACAGGTAGGCTTTGGCGGGGGCTGGGGCACTGGTGGGGGGTGTTCCGGGAGTGGCGAGCCTTGCCAAAGGGGGGCACTATTTGGCAGGCCAGGTCCGCGCCGGGCCGGCGCCATGTTGAACGGCCCGGCCACTGCAGGCCATCCGCATGCGCATGCGAGGCCACGGACCCGGCAATTCTCCGGCCGTATCCGCAGCTAGAGCCTGGGTCTCTACGCTGCGTGCCTGCTAGCCCCTCACCAGACAGAGCATCGGTGCAGCTTTTGCGCCATTTTCTACGGGCGTAAAATGTCACTGTTCTCATGCCGGCGTCAGCACATAGTCTCCCAAACGGAGAATCCAGACCGAGGATTTTCTGGAAAATGCAGCCCTAGGATCCCTTACGGCATGCAGTTCTACATAGAACACAGGTTAAAAATCAATAATTCCTGTCGCAAAGTACTTGATGCTTTTCCAGAGCCTTGTAAAGTGGGTGGCCAATATTTTGCATTTCTGTCAGGTTTAAGGCCTTTGACAACAGCTTGACTGCACTATTCAAAACTTAACTCCAGAACTAGCTGTTACCTGAGTCAAGCAGTGTAACCATGCCAATACCATCTGATTTAGAAATTGTTCCCTGGGATTGGAAAACTGCCACAATGACTTAATTTTCTAAGGGTGGGAGATAAACCGAGGAAATTATAGACTTATTCATCTCATGTCTTTTATGAAGAAGTTCCCAGATTAGTTATTTGGGACGTGACTGAGCATTTGGATAAATATGAATGGCTGAGAGAGAGCATGGATTTATGATGGGTGAGCAATGCCTAACTAACTTGATTGCATTTCTTGAGCTGATCACAAACGTGGCAAGTAAGGGAATGTTATTTACATAGACGTCCAGAAGGCACTCAATAAAGTACCGCACAATAAGCTGCTTAGGGTAATGGAAGCACATGGAATTGGGGACAATCTATTGATCATGTATACAATTGGTCAGGCGTTAGGAGACAGAAAGTAGGACATAAGGGGCTATGCACTCCAATTGGTAGGATATAACCACTGGTGTTTGTACCAGGGCCACAGTTTTTTATTACATTTAGATTTTGATGAAAGAATAGAGAACCATGTATCTAAGTTTGCTGATGGTGTAGCTGAGACAGATAGATTAAGTGACTGGGCAAATCGGTGGGAGATGGAATTCAACATGTGGAAATGCAAAGTTCAGACTTTGGAGCCAAAATACATACGACTTGAGTATTTAATGTATGGTGAGAAGCAATAAGTTATAGTTTGACTTAATGTTAAGGATATAATCATATTTCAACTTCCAGCATGAGTAGCAGGGCTTTTGGCCAAGAAGAGAAGAATGGGTTAGGCTGGCTTCTCAACTGGAAATAGTTCATTGCTAATGGGCAATAGCTTTCAGAAGAATTTACCAAGCGGCAATAAATAAGAAAATAGATTGATATAATTTAAAGTTTAGGTGCCACGATCACTGCTTTGGAAATGGTTGGACATTATACGAATTAAGTATATGGCTGATTTTAGCTCCAGGTTCATGGGAGGACGAGTCATCGGTCTGACAGATTTGAATTGACCTGCTACTTCCCAGTTCCCTGCAGAAAGGAGCTGACTGGCAGATAAGGTTGAAAATTGCATAGGAATAGATGATTGCTGTCAGAACACTTGAGTGGGGAACGTTCTATGGGCCCCACGCCTGGGGAGAGGAGCGGGGATAGAACTGGATCACCCTGTTAAGGTTTAAAGGAAATATTTTGCAGAATATTTTACATTCTCAACTTGAATCTGGTTGTCACTGTGCTATCACTTAATATCTGGCTTCATCTCTGCAGACTGTTACTGAACAAAGTATCTAAAACAGTGCTGTCAAATTATATTTACAAAGTTCACTCCTTCAAACTTCATTGTCGAACTTATGGTTCAGTTTCTTCCTTCAACCATCATTTGGTACCGAGTTCCTGCAGTTAAATGGCAGCTTTTTTTCACATATGTCAAATTGTTTTCGGCACTATTCATTATCAGCAAAGCTCGCTGCATATTTGAGTCATATGGTATTCATTACATTGCACAGTGCACTTTCAAAGGTTCAAATGCAAGTCTCACCCACGTGGAATTAACTTTGTACTCCACATTAGTGGACCTTTGCTGTCCACACTCCAAAGGAGGAGAGTTTTAAGGAATGGTGCTAACAAAATCTTTCGAGATTTCACCGTGGGAGCATGGTTTCTTCAACTGCTCCTCTGGTTTGTTTTTAAGGGAGGTTGAGGAAAAATTTAAATACAGCTTCAAATCATTATTTCAGATAAAATGCGAATTCTAGTAATTATGTTTAGAAGAAATATATTATTAGATGTATAATAATATGGTACAAGGAATTAATACACATTTGTTAGTAAATCAGTGAATAAACAAAAAATTAATGGAACTTTACACCAGAAAGGGAATGTAAAATGATTTATAATACTCTATGGGTGGGATTCTGCGCTTCAGAGACTGCTGAGATGTAATCGGTGGACTGCAGAATTGGTGCCGCTCCTGGAGCTATTCAACAACCGTTAATGGGCTAGCATCGGTGCCACGTGGAAGACGAGCGATTACAATAAAAAACGGTGTCGGATTCGATGGAGCCGGGCTTGACACTCGTGAGGCTGACAAGCTGCAGCCTCATATTAGCATTCTGCTCCCCACACGCTCATCCCAGCCAACAAGATGGCAGCACAGAGGGTGGCACGCTGGTTCACGGATGCAGAGCTCAAGACCTTGCTGGATGCCGTGGAGGAGAGGTGGGTTACCCTGGGCTGAGAAGGAAGCTGCCACCCGCCTCCTTACACCGGGCCTGACCACAGGTGGCAGAGGCCGTGAGCAGCATGGGCGCCACTGCCGGGACAGACAGCAGTGCCGCAAAAAATTGCACAACCTCCTCAGTGCATCCAGGCTGAGTAGGCAGCACTATGCCCCTGTCACCAACCCCACACACCTGTAACCCCCACCTCCCCCCACCACCCGGAGGGCAACCGGAGCACAGTGAGAGGATGACACTGATTTCCTGACATAGCAGTCTCCAACTCCCTCCACCATCCTAGGACACTATCTGGTGCGCACCACACACATGCAGCATTACACCACGGTGGAGGCCTTGGGGCAAAGGTACTGGCCATGGGTCAGGATGTCCAAGGCCTGGGGCACTCTGTGCAGGTGGTGGCCGAGGCATAGCACAGGGCTGCCTTGTCACAGGCAGACACAGGCAGGCAGACCAGGGTCACAGAGACATTGCAGCAGTGCTTCAGAGCATGGCCCAGTCACAGAGGGTCATGGCTAAGGGTGTTGGCAGCATTGCCTGGGCACTGGCTGACCTGAGCCGGGCACAGAGGGAGGTGGCACAGTCACTGGCTGATGTGGTACACACCCAGAGGGAGGTGTCGCACTCACTGGCTATTGTGGCACAGACCCAGAGAGTGGTGACACAGTTACTGGCTGATGTGGCACAGACCCAGAGACTTTTAATTTTAACTTACTAATTAATTGACGCAATGTCAGTTAAAGGGGTGCAGTGCTCTGACTGTGAGATGTGGCAGACCCGGGTGGCTTCCAGCATCCCGGGTGGCTTCCAGCGTCCCGGATGGCTTCATCTGCAGAAAGTGCACCCAACTGGAGCTCATCACAGACAGCATGGTTCGGTTGGAGCAGCAATTGGATGCACTTAGGAGCATGCAGGTGGTGGAAAGCGTCATAGATCGCAGTTATATAAATGTGGTCACACCCAAGGTGCAGGCAGAGAAATGGGTGACCACCAGAAAGGGCAGACAGTCACTGCAGGAATCCCCTGTGGTTGCCCCCTCTCGAACAGGTATACCCCTTTGGATACTGTCGGGGGGGATAGCCTATCAGGGGAAAACAGCAGCAGCCAGAGCAGTGGCACCACGGCCGGCTCTGATGTTCAGAAGGGAGGGAAAAGCGCAGAAGAGCAATAGTAATAGGGGACTCTATAGTCAGGGGCACAGATAGGCGTTTCTGTGGACGTCAAAGAGACTCCAGGATGGTATGTTGCCTCCCTGGTGCCAGGGTCCAGGATGTCTCCGAACGGGTAGAGGGCATCCTGAAGGGGGGGGGCAAACAGGCAGAGGTTGTTGTACATATTGGTACTAACGACATAGGCAGGAAGGGGCATGAGGTCCTGCAGCAGGAGTTCAGGGAGCTAGGCAGAAAGTTAAAAGACAGGACCTCTAGCGTTGTAATCTCGGGATTACTCCCTGTGCCACGTGCCAGTGAGGCTAGAAATAGGAAGATAGAGCAGCTAAACACGTGGCTAAACAGCTGGTGTAGGAGGGAGGGTTTCGGTTATCTGGACCACTGGGAGCTCTTCCGGGGCAGGTGTGACCGATATAAGAAGAACTGGTTGCATCTAAACTGGAGAGGCATAAATATCCTGGCCGCGAGGTTTGCTAGTGTCACACGGGAGGGTTTAAACTAGTATGGCAGGGGGGTGGGCATGGGAGCAATAGGTCAGAAGGTGAGAGCATTGAGGGAGAACTAGGGAATTGGGACAGTGTAGCTCTGAGGCAGAGCAGACAGGGAGAAGTTGCTGAACACAGCGGGTCTGGTGGCCTGAAGTGCATATGTTTTAATGCAAGACGTATTACGGGTAAGGCAGATGAACTTCGAGCTTGGATTAGTACTTGGAACTATGATGTTGTTGCCATTACAGAGACCTGGTTGATTGGCAGCTAAACGTTCCAGGATTTAGATGTTTCAGGCGGGATAGAGGGGGATGTAAAAGGGGTGGCGGAGTTGCGCTACTGGTTAGGGAGAATATCACAGCTGTACCACGGGAGGACACCTCGGAGGGCAGTGAGACTATATGGGTAGAGATCAGGAATAAGAAGGGTGCAGTCACAATGTTGGGGGTTTACTACAGGCCTCCCAACAGCCAGCGGGAGATAGAGGAGCAGATAGGTAGACAGATTTTGGAAAAGAGTAAAAACAACGGGGTTGTGGTGCTGGGAGGCTTCAACTTCCCCAATATTGACTGGGACTCACTTAGTGCCAGGGGCTTAGATGGGGCAGAGTTTGTAAGGAGCATCCAGGAGGGCTTCTTAAAACAATATGTAGACAGACCAACTAGGGAAGGGGCGGTACTGGACCTGGTATTGGGGAATGAGCCCGGCCAGGTGGTAGACGTTCCAGTGGGGGAGCATTTCGGGAACAGTGACCACAATCCAGTAAGTTTTAAAGTGCTGGTGGACAAGGATAAGAGTGGTCCTAGGATGAATGTGCTAAATTGGGGGAAGGCTAATTATAACAATATTAGGCAGGAACTGAAGAACATAGATTGGGGGCGGATGTTTGAGGGCAAATCAACATCTGACATGTGGGAGGCTTTCAGTTGAAAGGAATTCAGGACCGGCATGTTCCTGTGAGGAAGAAGGATAAATACGGCAATTTTCGGGAACCTTGGATAACAAGAGATATAGTAGGCCTCGTCAAAAAGAAAAAGGAGGCATTTGTCAGGGCTAAAAGGCTGGGAACAGACGAAGCCTGTGTGGAATATAAGGAAAGTAGGAAGGAACTTAAGCAAGGAGTCAGGAGGGCTAGAAGGGGTCACGAAAAGTCATTGGCAAATAAGGTTAAGGAAAATCCCAAGGCTTTTTACACGGACATAAAAAGCAAGAGGGTAGCCAGGGGAAGGGTTGGCCCACTGAAGGATAGGCAAGGGAATCTATGTGTGGAGCCAGAGGAAATGGGCGAGGTACTAAATGAATACTTTGCATCAGTATTCACCAAAGAGAAGGAATTGGTTGATGTTGAGTCTGGAGAAGGGTGTGTAGATAGCCTGGGTCACATTGAGGTCCAAAAAGACGAGGTGTTGGGCGTCTTAAAAAATATTAAGGTAGATAAGTCCCCAGGGTCTGATGGGATCTACCCCAGAATACTTAAGGAGGCTGGAGAGGAAATTGCTAAGGCCTTGACAGAAATCTTTGGATCCTCACTGTTTTCAGGTGATGTCCCGGAGGACTGGAGAATAGCCAATGTTGTTCCTCTGTTTAAGAAGGGTAGCAAGGATAATCGTGGGAACTACAGGCCAGTGAGCCTTACTTCAGTGGTAGGGAAATTACTGGAGAGAATTCTTCACAGGATCTACTCCCATTTGGAAGCAAACGGACGTATTAGTGTGAGGCAGCGTGATTTTGTGAAAGGGAGGTCGTGTCTCACTAACTTGATAGAGTTTTTCGAGGGGGTGACAAAGATGATTGATGCAGGTAGGGCAGTGGATGTTGTCTATATGGACTTCAGTAAGGCCTTTGACAAGGTCCCTCATGGTAGACTAGTACAAAAGGTTAAGTCACACGGGATCAGGGGTGAGCTGGCAAGGTGGATACAGAACTGGCTAGGTCATAGAAGGCAGAGAGTAGCAATGGAAGGATGCTTTTCTAATTGGAGGGCTGTGACCAGTGGTGTTCCACAGAGATCAGTGCTGGGACCTTTGCTGTTTGTAGTATATATAAATGATTTGGAGGAAAATGTAACTGGTCTGATTAGTAAGTTTGCAGACGACACAAAGGTTGGTGGAATTGCGGATAGCGATGAGGACTGTCAGAGGATACAGCAGGATTTAGATTGTTTGGAGACTTGGGCGGAGAGATGGCAGATGGAGTTTAATCCGGACAAATGTGAGGTCATGCATTTTGGAAGGTCTAATGCTGGTAGGGAATATACAGTGAATGGTAGAACCCTCAACAGGATTGAAAGTCAGAGAGATCTAGGAGTACAGGTCCACAGGTCACTGAAAGGGGCAACACAGGTGGAGAAGGTAGTCAAGAAGGCATACGGCATGCTTGCCTTCATTGGCCAGGGCATTGAGTATAAGAATTGGCAAGTTATGTTGCAGCTGTATAGAACCTTAGTTAGGCCACACTTGGAATATAGTGTACAATTCTGGTCGCCACAACTACCAGAAGGATGTGGAGGCTATAGAGAGGGTGCAGAAGAGATTTACCAGGATGTTGCCTGGTATGGAGGGTATTAGCTACGAGGAGCGGTTGAATAAACTCGGTTTGTTCTCACTGGAACGACGGAGGTTGAGGGGCGACCTGATAGAGGTCTACAAAATTATGAGGGGCATAGACAGAGTGGATAGTCAGAGGCTTTTCCCCGGGGTAGAGGGGTCAATTACTAGGGGGCATAGGTTTAAGGTGAGAGGGGCAAGGTTTAGAGTAGATGTACGAGGCAATTTTTTTTACACAGAGGGTAGTGGGTGCCTGGAACTCGCTACCGGAGGAGGTGGTGGAAGCAGGGACGATAGTGACATTTAAGGGGCATCTTGACAAATACATGAATAGGATGGGAATAGAGGGATATGGACCCAGGAAGTGTAGAAGATTGTAGTTTAGTCGGGCAGCATGGTCGGCACGGGCTTGGAGGGCCGAAGGGCCTGTTCCTGTGCTGTACATTTCTTTGTTCTTTGTTGTTCTAGTGGTGACCCAGTTACTGGGTGATGTGGCACATACCCAGAGGGAGGTGGCACACTCACTGGCTGATGTGGCACAGACCCAGAGATTGGTGACACAGTTACTGGGTGATGTGGCACAGACCCAGAGGGAGGTGGCCAACTCCCTGTTCTCCATGGCCGTGAGCATTGGGACCCTGGTCGAGACGGAAGCGGGCCTTCAGGACTGGCAGTGCCAGGTGGCGGGGGAGATTCAGGGGTGAGTTCCACCCCAAGGACTATCCCGGGGGCAACCCGGAGGACAGAGGTGGTGATAGGGCCTGTGCTGGTGACTCCGGTAGGGGTGGTGCCGGAACACCACAGTGCCTCAGACTCCCTGCCCCCCCCCCCCCCCTCCTGTGCATACCCCTGTGCCCCACCAGGTCCAGCGGGCTATATGGTGGCCCCAGGCGGCATTGCAGATCCTGGCCCCGCATATCCCCCTCCTCCCCCATTCCCTCACCCATTCCCAGCCGTTCCCCCGGCGCCCTGCACTCCACACCCCTGGCTCCATTGGTGCCCAGCACCATGGACATCTCTGGCCCTGGCACCCTTCCCTGTGCCAAGGATACCATTGGCTGGTACTACCCATGCCAGCGGTACACTCTGCAGCCCCCGTCTGGTGCCGTCCTGACTACCTGGGGCTACCATGGGCCACCTGCTGGCCCGTGGCGGGTGGTGGCCGGTATGGGGGGGAGGGGGAGTTGGTGGGGTGGGAGGTTGGTGTACAAGGGGTGGTGGGTGGAGGGAGGGGCTGGGGTGCGGGGGTGGGACGCTGCACAACCACAGGTCATGATGGGCGGTCAGTATGGTGTGCAGTAAGATGGCTGCCTTGTAGGCCCTGGCAATGGCGGTCCATGCCTGGATGCCCCTGTCCAATCAGGGTTCACCCCGACACCACGGCCCATCCCCTGGTCACCCCCCCCCCCCCCCCCCCCCCAGCCAGTGGCAGGACCAGCAGCCCACAGTCGTGCCTCTGCATGTCCTATTCCTCTCTGTCCCTCATCAGCCACAGCACCAGTTTCAGATTGTAATTCCTCCGGGAAGAAGCGGAGAATCACGGAAACCCTGGAGAATTCCAGGTCAGGCCCGCTCAAGATATATGAATGGCGTTCACTGTACGTGCGGAGTAGAATGGATTGACACCGCTGTTTAGACACCGGAGTATGGCATTCTGTCAGGCGCTTAGCATTGGCCATGATTTTGGCATCACGCATGATTCTCCGCTCAATCACCTTCCCTGATTCGGCTGACGGAGAATCTCATCCTATGTCGCTGGGGAATCAGTTTAATTCCAGCTCGGAATATGAATTCAATTTTGTCCGTCTATTTCATTCAGCGTAGATAGGTCCATATAATTAACTCTCTATTTTTTCCACATTGAGGTTTGAGGAATTGAGAAGCACTTGTAATGAAGTTGAAGTGATTTTAAAATGAAAGTATTTCATGAAGATTTTTGTTCAAATACAGTGAATATTTTCTTTTGTCATCACATGGATGTACGCATGTCAGATAAGAGCAAAACGTTAAATTTGAAGTTGCGCTGTCTCGCAAGTACTTCTTTGTTGTCACAAATATCAGACATGTGTTCCAAACATTTTACACGTATTTTAGTGACACCCAACCCCACCACCCCATAGGACTATGAAGCCGTACGTGGCCCTGTTAAAACTAACATGTGGGGTGCGATCGAACAACCTTTTTGCTCCTGACTTGGTGACGCGACGAGACCGTTAAACTGCCGAGAGGCCTCAGCGCTTTGGGGGGGGGGGGGGATGCAGATGAACAAATTTAATCTATTAAACTATTAGGCTCATTTAAATATGTCAGCACCCAATTTTCTCGAGGCCCAGGAATGAACCCCCCCACCTGGGAGGCCTTACACTGGCCCACCCATACATGGACCAGGCATAACAGCACCTGGGGGGGGGGGGGGGGGGGGGGGGCTCCTCCCAGGTCATCGGAGTCCCCCGGGTGGTCGGGCTCTGGCAGGGTGGTGCCCTGGCACTCCTGCTGCCACCTGGTCACCTTGGCACTGCCACCCAGGTGTTTCCAGAACTCCGGTCGACTACATCTGCAGCAAGTGTAACCAATGGAAGCTCCTCACAGACCATGTGGTTCGGTTGGAGCAGCAATTGGATGTACTTAGGAGCATGCAGGTGGCGGAAAGCATCATAGATAGGAGTTATAGTGATGTGGTCACACCCAAGGTGCAGGCAGAGAGATGGGTGACCACCAGAAGGGGCAGACAGTCAGTGCAGGAATCCCCTGTGGTTGTCCCCCTCTTGAACAGGTATACCGCTTAGGATACTGTTGGGGTGAATAGCCTATCAGGGGAAAACAGCATACCCCAGAGCAGTGGCACCACGGCTGGCTCCGATGTTCAGCAGGGAGGGTCAAAGCGCAGAAGAGCAGTAGGCATAGGGGAGTCTATAGTCAGGGACACAGATAGGCGCTTCTGTGGATGTGAAAGAGACTCCAGGATGGTATTTTGCCTCCCTGGTGCCAGGGTCTAGGATGTCTCCGAATGGGTAGCGGGCATCCTGAAGGGGGAGGGCAAACAGGCAGAGGTCGTTGTACATATTGGTACTAACGACATAGGCAGGAAGGGGCATGAGGTCCTGCAGCAGGAGTTCAGGGAGCTTGGCAGAATGTTAAAAGACAGGACCTCGAGGGTTGTAATCTCGGGATTACTCCCTGTGTCACGTGCCAGTGAGGCTAGAAATAGGAAGATAGAGCAGCTAAACACGTGGCTAAACAGCTGGTGTAGGAGGGACTGTTTCCGTTATCTGGACCACTGGGAGCTCTTCCGGGGCAGCTGTGACCTGTATAAGAAGGACGGGTTGCATCTAAACTGGAAAGGCAAACATATCCTGGCCGCGAGGTTTGCTAGTGTCACACGGGAAGATTTAAACTAGTATGGGAGGGGGGTGGGTACCGGAGCAATAGGTCAAAAGGTGAAAAAATTGAGGGAGAACTAAGGAATAGGGCCAGTATGGCTCTGAGGAAGAGCAGACAGGGAGATGTTGCTGAAAACAGTGGGACTGGTGGCCTGAAGTGCATACGTTTTAATGCAAGAAGTATAACAGGTAAGGCAGATGAACTTAGAGCTTGGATTAGTACTTGGAACTATGATGTTGTTGCCATTACAGAGAGCTGGTTGAGGGAAGGACAGGATTGGCAGCGAAATGTTCTTGGATTTAGATGTTTCAGACGGGATAGAAGGGGCTTTAAAATGGGTGGAGGAGTTGCGCTACTGGTTAGGGAGAATATCACAGCTGTACTGCGGGAGGACACCTCAGAGGGCAGCGAGGCTAAATGGGTAGAGATCAGGAATAAAAAGGATGCAGTCACAATGTTGGTGGTTTACTGCAGGCCACCCAACAGCCAGTGGGAGATAGAGGAGCAGATAGCAGATTTTGGAAAGGAGCAAAAGCAACAGGGTTGTTGTGATGGGAGACTTTAACTTCCCCAATATTGACTGGGACTCACTTAGTGCCAGGGGCTTGGACGGGGCAGAGTTTGTAAGGAGCATCCAGGAGGGTTTCTGAAAACAATATGTAAATAGTCCAACTAGGGAAGGGGCTATACTGGACCTGGTATTGGGGAATGAGCCCGGCCAGGTGGTAAAAGTTTCAGTAGGGGAGCATTTCGGGAACAGTGACCACAATTCAGTAAGTTTAAAAGTGCTGGTGGACAAGAATAAGAGTGGTCCTAGGGTGAATGTGCTAAATTGGGGGAAGGCTAATTATAACAATATTAGGCAGGAACTGAAGAACATAGATTGGGGGCGGATGTTTGAGGGTAAATCAGCATCTGACATGTGGGAGGCTTTCAAATGTCAGTTGAAAGGAATTCAGGACCGGCATGTTCCTGTGCGGAAGAAGGATAAATACTGCAAATTTCGGGAACCTTGGATAACGAGAGATATTGTAGGCCTCGTCAAAAAGAAAATGGAGGCATTTGTCAGGGCAAGAAGGCTGGGAACAGGCGAAGCCTGTGTAGAATTTCAGGAAAGTAGAAAGGAACTTAAGCAAGGAGTCAGGTGGGCTAAAAGGGGTCACGGAAAGTCATTGGAAAATAGGGTTAAGGAAAATTCCGAGGCTTTGTACACATACATAAAAAGAGGGTAGCCAGGGAAAGGGTGGGCCCACTGAAGGACAGGCGAGGGAATCTATGTATGGAGCTAGAGGAAATGGGCGAGGTACTAAATGAATACTTTGCATTAGTATTCACCAAAGAGAAGGAATTGGTGGATGTTGAGTCTGGAGAAGGGTGTGTACATAGCCTGGGTCACATTGAGATCCAAAAAGACGAGGTGTTGGGAGCCTTTAAAAATATTACGGTAAATAAGTCCCCAGGGCCTGATGGGATCTGCCCCAGAATACTGAAGGAAGCTAGAGAGGAAATTGCTAAGGCCTTGACAGAAATCTTTGGATCCTCACTGTCTTCAGGTGATGTCTAGGAGGACTGGAGAATAGCCAATGTTGTTCCTTTGTTTAAGAAGGGTAGCAAGGATAATCCAGGGAACTACAGGACGGTGAGCCTTACGTCAGTGGTAGAGAAATTACTGGAGAGAATTCTTTGAGACAGGATCTACTCCCATTTGGAAGCAAATGGACGTATTAGCGAGAGGCAGCACGATTTTCTGAAGGGTTGGTCGTGTCTCACTAACTTGATGGAGTTTTTCGAGGAGGTGACAAAGATGATTGATGCAGGTAGTGCAGTGGATGTTGTCTATATGGACTTCAGTAAGGCCTTTGACAAGATCCCTCATGGCAGACTAGTACAAAAGGTGAAGTCACACGGGATCAGAGGTGAGCTGGCAAGATGGATACAGAACTGGCTATGTAATAGAAGGCAGAGAGTAGCAATGGTAGGGTGATTTTCTGATTGGAGGGTTGTGACTAGTGGTGTTTCGCTGGGATCAGTGTTGGGACCTTTGCTGTTCATAGTATATATAAATGATTTGGAGGAAAATGTAACTGGTCTGATTAGTAAGTTTGCCGACGACACAAAGGTTGGTGGAATTGCGGATAGTGATGAGGACTGTCAGAGGATACAGCAGGATTTAGATCGTTTGGAGAGTTGTGCGGCGAGATGGCAAATGGAGTTTAATCTGGACAAATGTGAGGTAATGCATTTTGGAACGTCTAATGCAGGTAGGGAATATACAGTAAATGGGAGAACCCTCAATAGTATTGAGAGATCTAGGTGTACAGGTCCACAGGTCACTGAAAGGGGCAACACAGGTGGAGAAGGTAGTCAAGAAGGCATACGGCATGCTTGCCTTCATTAGCTGGGGCATTGAGTATAAAAATTGGCATGTCATGTTGCAGCTGAAGAGAACCTCAGTTAGGCCACACTTAGGAGTATAGTATTCAATTCTGGTCGCCACGCTACCAGAAATATGTGGAGGCTTTAGAGAGGGTGCAGAAGAGATTTACCAGGATGTTGCCTGGTATGGCGGGCATTAGCCAAGAGGAGAGGTTGTATAAACTCAGTTTGTTCTCACTGGAACAATGGAGGTTGAGGGGCGACCTGATAGAGGTCTACAAAATTATGAGGGGCATAGACAGAGTGGATAGTCAGAGGCTTTTTCCCAGGGTAGAGGGGTTAATTACTAGGGGGCATAGGTTTAAGGGGCAAAGTTTAGAGGAGATGTACGAGGCAAGTTTTTTACACAGAGGGTAGTGGGTGCCTGGAACTCGCTGCCGGAGGAGGTGGTGGAAGCAGGGACGATAGTGACGTTTAAGGGGCATCTTGACAAATACATGAATAGGATGGGAATAGAGGGATACGGACCCTGGAAGTGCAGAAGATTTTAGTTTAGATGGGCAGCATGGCCGGCACAGGCTTGGAGGGCCAAAGGGTCTGTTCCTGTGCTTTTCCTGTACTTTTCTTTGTTCTTTGTTCTTTGTCCAGGTTGGCAGGAGCACTGCCAGGTTGCCAGGCTAGCAGTGCCAAGGTGCCTGAGTGCCAGGTTGACCGTGCCAGGGATCGGGCCTGAGGGTGTCCTGGCTTTAAGAGGTTGGGTGAGGGGGGGCCTCTGGTATCCCATAGGAAGTAAGTTGGGGCAGTGAGGGGGTCCAGAGGCGCAGTTTGGTGTCTGAGGGGGGCAAGAGATCGAGGCAGCATTTAAAAATGCCGCCTCTATCTCTTCCTGCACTAACGAGCTAAATGCTGCCTCAGCACAGCATTCCCGACTGAGGCAAAAAAAAGCAACAGAATCCTATTGGATAGCGGGGTCCACGGGTTCTGTTTTTTGCCCATTAAATCATGCCCTAGGTTAAAGTTTCATTTAGTTTGCATTATCCCTCAGGCTGTTGTCGTGTTGGGTGCTCTGCTACATAGACGAACCAACACGGTTGCGGGTGGTACAACTCAGTTTTATTACTAACATTAACAACATCTGTAAACTGGTTACTGTGGTTCGTTCATTACCCTCTAACCTGTGGACCTAGCCCTAACACTATCTTGGAGAAGCACTCAGCACATGGTGAATGTCTGAATGGCTTGCTCTGAGCTCTGTGCCCTGAGCTGTCTCCTGCTGGAATGAGCGGGAAGTGTCGTGTTCCCCGTTTTATAGTGTGTATGCTCTTGCCTGTGATTGGCTGTGATGTTGTGTGTGTATTGATTGGTCCGTTGATCTGTCCATCAGTGTGTATGTATGTTTGCACCATGATGTTTATCTGAATATCATGACAGCTGTGAAACAATCAAAGCCAGCTTCTACTTTGCTTCAGGTCTGGTTAAATCATTTTCATTTCCATTGGATCTTCAATGGATTATGTCAGTGTCACCTTGAATGCACTATCACAGGAATGCATCATTGTTAGACAATAAATATAATTATCAGTAGTGAAAATTGACAAATTAATGATCCAGTCGGGGTTTCTCTGAAATTGGGCTGTTATCGATGTAATTTAAAGCAAGCTCTGACAATGCTCTGAATTTACATGTGTGGCATGACAGATATGGCACTCTGCTTCCATTTCCACACATGCCCTGCAGCCCAACCACACTGGCTCTCCTGGGAGCAGGGGGGCTGTGACCAGCTATTCCAAAAATAACTCTGTTCCTCTGTCTTACTTGTTGCAAGATATGTTGTAAGACTTGGTGTAATGCTTCTGACTCCTGTGAGAAAACCTGGCTGTTTCCTGCATTTCTCCTACATGCTGGCCCTCCTCAATGCTGTTTCTCTGACAACTAGAAGTAGCTGGATGCCTCCCCCTTTAAGCTGCTGCAGACCTTTAAATGCGGTGACAGCATGCAATGAGAACCCTTCAATGGATGAGCTCGCAATCAGAAATATTTTCAATAGTTGCAGCTCTTTTGTAATATCATAGCAACGTTGACTCCAAGGGTATGGTGGCATCAGTACTGTGCATGCCAGGTGGATAAAAGTTATGTACCAACCTACTTCCAGCCTGCGCTGTGGTTTCCTACAAATCTAATTACAGGCCAAAGGTTTGACCTTTCACCCTAGCATGGCTCATATAAATCTTGTATCGAGTCTTCTTGTTAAAATCGCAAGGAGCAAATTACTTTCTGAATGTCAAAGCTGATTATTCCATAAACTTCATGATTAGTGCAACCTTCGTTATTACTGCTATATGATGTATTAATAGAAGACCTTGTGGTCGAGCCAAAAACTAAACAAACACACAGTCCTATCAGGACTGGAGCTCAGGGTTGCTGAGAAGCTAAATTCTCAGCCTTAGGCTTTGAAAAAACAGTCAATACCCTACTCAGGGTTCAGTGAAGGACAATAAAAATGGAAACCTCCGCTGTAAAGGGAGATTCATGAACTAAGCTTTTTATTTTAAAGAAGAAATTGAGCAGATGGAATAATCCAGTCGTTAAGTACTGAGAGGCTGGAGATGCGAACAAATATTTAACTCAAACTCAAGAGTGCACAACTAAAGAAACTCAAGCCTAAAATGAGTAAACCTCAAGCAAATTTAGACACAATAAATTATTTCTGTCACAACATATTAGGTATTTGGAACACATTTACAGTATCAATCAATTCCCATTAAACAGCCAGTTGTATAGATGCACTTGTGCTGCGGTTACTAGTCTAGAATATTATTGTAGTCCAGCTTCTAATCAGAAACAATCATGTCTTTTTTTAAACTGATCTTCTGCTTGACTGCAGTGGAGGGGGAGGGGTGACTTAAGTGTTTAAGGGTAGGCCTGAATACATGTATATTACAGAGCTATCTCATGTAAGTGATAAATAGAAGGCTAGATTTTTCAGTGTGCCATGGTCCTCCCCCAACTAAAAAGGTCAGGGGTGAATCTGACCCTGCGGTGAAAGGTAGCCCCACAGGGAATTGCCTCCAAGAGCTACCAGAAAATTAAATGGCTGGTAGCTCTCTGGTTCCAGCAGTGCTGCTGGGAGAGGTGGCCACTGCTGGTACTACATCTAGTTCTCCACTGTAAGGAACCATAAAGCTGGAGTTATACGCAAGTGGGGAGGAGGCCTTGCCAAGAGTAAGGTTGCAGGCCTAGGCAAGGGAGGTGGGGGGGGGGGGATAACATTTAATGCAGGGGATTGTGGGTGTTTGGGGTGGTGCAGGGTGCTTCATTGGACCCAGGGAGCCTGTTAAGGAGGCATTTCCCCATTGCTGCCACCAGCCAGCACGGAAAAGCTGCCACACTGGACATTTGGTGTGGGCCTCTCCTGCTGCTCGTTGAATCCGATAGCTTAAGTCATTATTAATTGGCCACTTAAGGGCTACATTTGGCCTTCAAGCAGACCAACTCCCGACGATTCTCCGCTGCTGGTAAAATTGCAACAGTTCAAAGGCAATTTGAAGGCATGGCACCCATCGAATGTTTCAGGCCAAACTGCCACCAGAGGGGTGTAAAATCAAAACCATGAACATTTACAGAAATTTAAGGGAGTGATTTTGTAAATCAGATTTACATTCCAGTATCAGAAAGAAATGGTGCAAGTTTACTACCTCCCTGGTGCAGTGAACTCAGGCTCCCGCTGCCAGTTTTACAACGGTACAAAATATTTTCATAATTGTAAATCCTCAAATTAATTTCAAAGTAAATATCCTTAAGTCACCATGGTATTCAAGCAGGAAACAGTGAGTGTGGAATGCATAGGATCACTCTGACTGGCAGGAAAGTCCTAAGCTTAACACTGTGGGTGCTGCCCGCTTATTTAAATCATGGTCGGGATTCTCTAAAAACGCAGCTAAGTGTTGACCCCGGCGTAAACACTGGAGTATTTCACGCTGGCGTCAACGGGCCTCTTGGCCCAGCGATTCTGTAGCCCACAGGGGGCCAGCACGGCGCCGGGAGTGCTCCGCGCTGCTCCAGCTGCCGTATGCGGCCCTGCACTGCTCGCCGTGGGTCCGCACATGCGCGCAGCAGCCGCTGCGCGCCACACAACATGGCAGAGCCACACAGCGGGCTGGCACGGAAGAAGGCAGGCCCCCCCCCCCCAGACCGCACACACTCGCCGATCGGTGGCTCCCCACCAGTGCGGCCCCCGCAGCCGCGGCGCCGAGCTCCCGTCAGGTGGAACCCTACGTGAACCACGCCGGCGGGAACTCAGCCGTTTGACCGCGGAGAATCGCCAGGAGGACCTCTTTCAACGGCCCCGACCGGCACTGCGTCGACCGCACTCGACTGGCGCCGATTCTCCGGTTGCCGGAGAATCGCATCCTAGCATCGGACCCGATCGCGGGTCTGAGGCCTCATTCTCTGCGCCAAGCACCATTTCGGCGCAGAGGCTCGGAGAATCCCAGCCAACATTCTCTGAACTCTGCATACTTTAACATAATAATGAAAGGCAGAAGTCACCACTGGACAGATCTGCGCGCTTAGAGATGATTTATAGATTTTTGGAATCAAGATTTGTTCTTCAGCTTTGACAAAATGAAACTGAAAACATAATGTGATTTTTTAAAGTTCTGTATTATAGTTTTTTTGCAGAGAAACTGTAAGATGAAGGCATATAAACTGTTGTAAGACATGGCAGTAGATAATGTCACATGGACTTACAAACTAAAACTCGCAAATAACAGGCAGGAAAAGATCTATTGGTCAATCTAATTTGTCCCATACAGTGTGATGTCTCATAGGACAACAAATGTGGAGCATTGAAACAAACAGTTGCATAAAACAAAGCATTAAGAATTAGAGAACAGCACAAAACAGACAACGATTAATTCTGTATTAACAGACGACAGGAGATCCTCGGGGATGTAATACATTTTGAGAAATGATTTTAAATACGACATCAGGCAACTGGCATATTCAAGGCATGCAACAGTTTTATGTAACAATACTGATTCATCAAATACATTGAGGAATTTGCAAAATCAATACTGTACATGCCCAGAAAACAGAGTTCAGAAAAAATTTCACTTGACAAAAGCTCCATTAATTTGAAACATACAATGGCAGTTCATGCCTGGCTGATGCCCATTGGTTCATGAAATTAAATTGAAGCAAAACAGGTTAATACGACTGTGACCTTTAGTTGTACAAGGATTGTAGCAGTATTGGACTGAAGGATTTAGCTGATTAGGCCAGGCATAAGCGCCACCGGAAGTCGGATTGCATCCATATTTCACCCTGCACTGACCTCCGCGGAACTGCTGGGGTCAGCCAAATTACAATAATCTGGGCAAAGGTCAGGCATAGAGGATGCCTCTCATTGGCAGCTTGTCCAGTAACATGGCATGGAGTGGGTGAATTATGCACTGTTAAAAACTTTGGAAACTGTAACTCAACAGTTTCTGGAAAGTGAGCAGTTGGCCAGAGAGTGACCTGGTTATTGTGGGCCCATCAAGAGTTTTCAAGATTAAGTGGCCCAGAATAGAGTGCGATGCCAAGAATTGAGAAGACGTTGTCTCCAATGTGAGTGACACCTCAACCGGAATAAGTTATGTTACAAGGTCAGTCAAACTTTGAGAACCTACTATCACTTCTCTGTCATTTTTTCCAATTAAGGGGCAATTTAGCGTGGCCAATCCACCTAGCTTGCACATTTTTGGATTGTGGGGGCGAAACCCACGCAAACATGGGGAGAATGTGCAAACTCCACACAGACAGTGACCCAGAGCCAGGATCGAACCTGGGATCTCGGCGCCGTGAGGCAACAGGGCTAACCCACTGCACCACCGTGCTGCCCATATCATGATTTAAAATTTCTTTCAGCTACATTTTTGGAGATGCAGGAGTTTTTGTTCTGTACAATTCCTGTTGTCATATGCATCTGCCCCTGGGATTCAAGGATGAAGAGCAGCAACACCAGCTCGGGAGAGTGCACTGTCCTGCATCTGGTACAAGATGGTAAAGGAAGAGGTGGTGCAGGAGGATCTTTACAAGATTGTTGCTGAGGACAGAATCTCATACACCAACTTCACCGAAGAGCAAAGCATCGGATGCCTCTGCTTCAAAAGGGATGTGGTCGACAGTTGTGCCACTTGCAGCAGTACCAACTACAGAAACCGATGTACATAGGGCATGTTTGACACTTGCCTCTAATTGGAATAACACACCTCACCGGGCATAACCACAAGGCAGTGGGGTTCCACCTTAATACAGCACAACAATCACATGGAAAAATCCTGTCACTCTCAACTTTACATACATTCAGCCCAAAATTGTAGTCTTGTCTAATGCATCTGAATTTAATGCTCCATGAACACTACCGGGCTGCATTTCAACACTTCCTGCATCTTGCTTTGACAATTGGACTGTTGCATTTCTTTTGCTGCTCTTACAGCAGGAAATTTCCCACAGCATTGAGAAGTCACTGACAGAACAAAATACAGTGACATTCAGTTTTTCCATTTCAAATAGCTGTTCAGAGAATTGCTGGGAGATGTGGAAGTGAGCTAAAGACTGACACTACGAATGGCCAAAAACATTTGGTAGAGGGATAAGGAAAGAGAAAGACAAGGCAGAGGAGAAAGGAGGAAACAGAGGTGAAGGGGAAGAGGAGGAAGGTGGAGGAAAAAGTAGAAAGAGGGGGAAAAATAAACATGGACATCGGGCTGGCACGGACAAGATGGGCCGAATGGTCTCCTTCTGTGCTGCAACTTTTCTATGATCCGATGATACACTTCATGGGCATTAATGTGGTAGTAAGAGGAGCTTAATAATATGGAAGTGGGGAGAGTTGGTTCACCAGGTAGGAGAGAGATTTTTCAAACAGCTCAATCATTTAATGTTTTACAGCTCTAACATCTCATGGACCCCTTTTCCCAGTCACCCTCGTTTTCCTGCTTCTGAATTTCTGCCTCCCCAAATGCTTCCAAGGATTGGTTCACTTGCAGGACAATTGCAGGACAACATTCCCCCTTATGTCTTTAACTATTTACATTGCATTTCTGCAACTCACATTTTACAGCTACAGGGCACGTTTCTCCGAAAAATTTTCGAAGTGTTGCTGCGAGCTTCCCGGCACTCGGCCCAGCGAGGCCGGCAACGCTATTCAATGTTAATTGGTCCACATAAAGAGGCCTCACGGACATCTCGCCGCAAATGAAAGCTCGCCAGCTGATTCGTCAGAACCGTGTTCACCAGCCCCCCACTATCAAGGTCGAACATTTAAGCAGCACTTGCTCAGCCAACCCCTGTCAGCTCCCAACAATGGTGACCAGGAGACTGGCCCCAAGATTCGGGAATGCATGGGGAGGCTGCTAGACGCTATGGAGGCCAGGAGAGATGTCCTGTACCCCCGAAGGTCCATGAGGGTCAGCGCTAGGACACTCAGTGCTGCCTGGAACGAGCTGGCGGCAGTTGTGAGTGCCGTGAGTGTGACCAGGAGGACTGGCTTCCAGTGGAAGAAAAAGGTCAATGACCTACACCGGGCAACACGAGTAGACGCCAACGACACCCCCTCCCCCCAAAGACCTTTCGGCCCCATGGGAGCATCCACCACCCCCCTCCATGCTCCCCAAATCCCCGATCCTCCCACCACCACCTCTCCCCCTCCAACCGCCCCCAATCCTTCCTTCACACACTCCCTCCCGCCACTGTGAACCACGCTTGTGGCTAATGATGCCCTCTCTGTGTCTCCTCAGGAAAAGCTCTCCCACAATCGCCAGGAGAGGGCCCAGACTGGCGGTGGTGTGTCAGACATAAGGGGCGGGATTCTCCCCTACCCAGCAGGGTGGGGGGTCCCGGCGTGATGGAGTGGCGGGAACCGCTCCGGCATCGGGCCGCCCCAAAGGTGCGGAGGTCTCCGCACCTTTCGGGGCCAAGCTCTCACCTTGAGGTGCTAGGCCCGCGCCGGAGTGGTTTCCGCTCCACAGGCTGGCGTGGAAGGCCTTTGGCGCCACGCCAGACAGGGCCGAAAGGACTTTGCTGGCCTGCGTACGTCCACGCATGCGTGGGAGCGTCAGCGGCTGCTGACGTCACCCCGCACATGCGCAGGGGAGGGGGTCTCTTACGCCTCCGCCATGGTGAATACCATGGCGAAGGCGGAAGAAAAAGAGTGCCCCCACGGCACAGGCCTGCCCTCGGATCGGTGGGCCCCGATCGCAGGCCAGGCCACCGTGGGGGCACCCCCCGGGGCCAGAGCGCCCAGGACCCCGGAGCCCACTCGTGCCGCCTGCTCCCGACGGCGGGTGAGGGTTGATAGCGGTGGGTCTTCGGCCCGCCGCCGGGGGTGGGCCTGCCGACCGGCGCAGTGCGATTCCCGCCCCCGCCGAATCTCTGGTGACGGAGAATTCGGGACACGGCGGGGGCTGGATTCACGCCAGCCCCCAGCGATTCTCCGACCCGGCGGGGGGTCGGAGAATCCCGCCCAAGAATTCTCACCATCTTCGAGGAGCATGCCCAGGAGGTGTCTGAGGACAGGGCGGTCACCAACACGAAGCTGGCGGATGCCGCAGAAGTGAGGAACCACCGGGCTCCACCCAGAGGACCTGTCAAACGTGAGTCGTTATTGCCTTATTGACTGACCCATCCCACCCACTGACCACATGTCCATTCTCCCGCAGGTCCTCCAGCCGACGGCACTAGCCCAGCCCATGTGGCCCCCTCTTCAGCCTCCCAGGGGACCACCTCGGAGGAGAGCTCCGAGGATTCCAATCTAATAGCCGTGTCAGAGCTGTCATCCCCATCCTTCACCAGCGCAAAAACACACACCTTGGTGGGAAATGTTTGTGTCAGGCTTCTGGGGCACAATCTGGTGAGCACCACACAGCTGCTGATGCACATCAGGTGGAGGCAGAAACCCGAGACAGTCGTCGGAGGTCTACTGGATCCCAGGACCCAGCTGGGCCCCAGCCTGATGATGAGCCTGTAGAAGAGGTCATCCCGCAGCTGATGGAGACGTTAGGGTGTGGCCTATTCCGCACATTCAGATGGAGATGTCAGCGACACTCCAACAGATTCATAGCTGCTTGGAGGAGTCGCAGAGGCTACGGGCGCAGGAGATGTCACCGGCAATGCATGGCACCGAGGCCAACACTGCTAGGGTGGCTACCGCAGTGAAGAGCGTGGTGCACAACATCGGCACCATTAGTGAAGGTGTCCAAGGCGTTGTGCAGTCAGTGACAGACATGGATGAGGGTCTCAGCAGAATATCCGTCTCGCTGGGGGATGTGACCCAGTACCAAATTGACCTTGATCAGGTTCTGCGGAACATGTCCCGCTGTCAGATGGGAATGGCCGAGGCACTGTGCAGCTTATGCCAGCCGCAGGTGGGCATTGCTAGCTGCTGCAGAGCATGTCCGAGTCACTGAGTAGCATCAATGAGGACGTTGATACGATGGTCCAGCCAATGGGGAACCGCCAGGGCTGGCAGAGCCAGAAGATGCAGGGGCAGCCGGGGCTCGAACCAACTGCCCCTCCGTCCCAAGGTGAACCCTAAGGCCCTATACACAGTGAGCGGGAAGAGGGTTGCCAGGTGCCAACCCAGACCCGTCCCATGGAATGGCGACGGTGGCCACCAGCTCCCCAGAGTTCCACCCCTCAGATGCGGCCGCTTCTTGAAGTCGACACACTGGACAGGGCGGTAAGGGTATGCATGTGCCGCCGACTAGTGAGTGGGGCCCCCCCCGGCCCCAGAGCCTCCAGAAGACGCCCACCAGGGGCATCGATGGCCACGGGAAGTGATAGGCAGCTGACTGCCTCCACCTCAGATGTGCATCCTGGGAACACCATCTAGACACAGTGTTAGAGCTAGGAGGGCAAAGCACATAGAGGATCACTGAGGGCTCCGAGAGAGGGGGTGGGGGGGGGGCACGTCAACGGAGCTGTCGGGAACTCGGCCCATTGGGGTCGGAAAATCGCGGGGGGGGCCTGTCGATGACGCACCAACGGCATTGCAACAATATGCAGTGCGCAACGCGATTACGTCTCTTCTGTGAGGGCGGAGCATGGCTGACCGGCGTCAAACTGGCACCTTCCCTAATTTGGGCGTCGGAATGGATTCTCCGCCCCGATCACTGATTATGATATTGGCATCAGGCAACGGAGAATCCCTGCCATGATTCATGAAATTACATTTTACCAACACCATGAGTAGGATTAAATCCAATTGTACCCCATCATTAAAAGGATGAATATGCCATCAACAGCAAAGCGGCACTTTCTCGTGATAACCTACTCTGCCATGATCAGCTGTATTCAGCCAGAACCACTCAAGCTCCAGAATTCATTACAACCTAAGCATAGCAAAACGGCTGACTTCAAAAATGGGTGCCTTTGACATCAAGGCAACATTTGACCAAGTGTAGCAAACTATAAATTTGAAGTCGATGGGCATTGAAAAGAAATATTCCATGGCTGAAGTCATACTTCGCACAAAAGGATAGTGTTACGGTTATTGGACATCAATCACCTCATCCCTAGAACATCAATGTATGAGTTTTGGAGGACAGTGTCCTAGAACAAACACCTTCAGCTGATTCAGCAATGCCTTTCCCTCCATCATAAACTCAAAAGTGGGGATTTTCACTGATGATTAGTGTTCCGTTCCATTTGCAACTCCTCAGATACTGAAGTAGTTAATGCATGCAGCAAGATCTAGATACCATTCAGGCTTGGACTCATCGGTAGCCCCCTACTATACTCCCTGTGCACACACGACTGCGTGGCAAAATTTGGCTCCAACTCCATCTACAAGTTTGCTGACGACACAACCATAGTGGGCCGGATCTCGAATAACGACGAGTCCGAATACAGGAGGGAGATAGAGAACCTAGTGGAGTGGTGTAACGACAACAATCTCTCCCTCAATGCCAGCAAAACTAAAGAGCTGGTAATTGACTTCAGGAAGCAAAGTACTGTGCACACCCCTGTCAGCATCAACGGGGCCGAGGTGGAGATGATTAACAGTTTCAAATTCCTAGCGGTGCACATCTCCAAAAATCTGTCCTGGTCCATCCACGTCGACGCTACCACCAAGAAAGCACAACAGCGCCTATACTTCCTCAGGAAACTAAGCAAATTTGGCATGTCCACATTGACTCTTCCCAACTTTTACAAGTGCAGCATAGAAAGCATCCTATCTGGCTGCGTCACATCCTGATATGGCAACTGCTCGGCCCAAGACCGCAAGAAACTTCAGAGATTTGTGAACACAGCCCAGTCTATCACCCAAACTTGCCTCCCATCAATTGACTCCATCTACACCTCCCGCTGCCTGGGGAAAGCGGACAGCATAATCAAAAACCCCTCTCACCCGGCTTAATCACTCTTCCAACTTCTTCCATCGGGCAGGAGATACAAAAGTCTGAGAATACACACAAACAGGTTCAAAAACAGCTTCTTCCCCACTGTTATCAGACTCCTAAACAACCCTCTTATGGACTGATCTGATATAATACCATACACTCCTGTGTGCTTCACCCAATGCTGGTGTCTATGTATTTACATTGTGTACCTTGTGTTGCCCTATTACATATTTTCTTTTCATATACAAATGATCTGTTTGAGCATTATGTCAAAAAAACGTGATAATAAACAAATCCAAATCCAAGCAACATTCATGCCACACAAATGCTGAGTAATGGTGATCTCTGCCGACAAGGTGCGTAAGAACATAAGAACTAGGAGCAGGAGTAGGCCATCTGGCCCCTCGAGCCTGCTCTGCCATTCAATGAGATCATGGCTGATCTTTAGTGCACTGCAGCAACTCACCAAGACTTCTTCGAATGCACAACTATCTCCAAATCCAGCAACCTCTAGAATCAGAGAATCACAACAGCACAGAAGGAGGCTATTTGGCCCGTCATGTCCATGCCAGCTTTCTGCAAGAGCAATGCAGCTAGTCCCATTCCCCTGCCTTTTCCCCAGGGGCCTGCAATTTTTATTTCTTCAGGTAATTATCCATTTCCCTTTTGAAAGCCATGATTCAATCTGTCTGCAATATACCCTCAGGCAGTGCCTTGTGTTAAAAGATTGAAACCACGTAAGTCTGTAAATTGCAGTATTCACAAGCATGCTTGGGAGACACAAGCTGCTCCTACAGAATGTCTGCCTGGTTATCACACTTACACTATAAAATCCCAATAAGTAGAATTATACAGGTTACAGCTGTCCCCTTTATCTAACTGATGGCTGAAGTCTGAGCTTCTTATCACACTTTCTGCTTGTCCACCCGGTGAAGTTTGCGATCATTACTTTCCCACACTATCATGCTGATAAAGGGCTCTAACAACTGCTCTTTTAAAGTTGTTAATGCTCTTAACTACATTTGCCGACATAAAAGCGATCAATGTTTAATGTTGAATTATTTTAATTATCCCACTTTACAGTGCATTCCAGATCCCAAGTATTCATTGCATAAAGGTGTTTTTCCTTATGGATTGGATTTGTTTATTGTCACGTGTACCGAGGTACAGTGAAAAGTATTTTTCTGCGAGCAGCTCAACAGATCATTAAGTACATGAGAAGAAAAGGGAATAAAAGAAAATACATAATAGGGCAACACAACATATACAATGTAACTACATAAGCACTGGCATCGGATGAAGCATACAGGGTGTAGTGTTAATGAGGTCAGTCCATAAGAGGGTCATTTAGGAGTCTGGTGACAGTGGGGAAGAAGCTGTTTTTGAGTCTGTTCGTGCGTGTTCTCAGACTTCTGTATCTCCTGCCCGATGGAAGAAGTTGGAAGAGTGAGTAAGCCGGGTGGGAGGGGTCTTTGATTATGCTGCTCGCTTTCCCCAGGCAGCGGGAGGTGTAGATAGAGTCAATGGATGGGAGGCAGGTTTGTGTGATGGACTGGGCGGTGTTCACGACTCTCTGAAGTTTCTTGCGGCCCTGGGCCGAGCAGTTGCCATACCAGGCTGTGATGCAGCCCGATAGGATGCTTTCTATGGTGCATCTGTAAAAGTCGGTCAGGGTTAATGTGGACATGCCGAATTTCCTTAGTTTCCTGAGGAAGTATAGGCGCTGTTGTGCTTTCTTGGTGGTAGCGTCGACGTGGGTGGACTAGGGACAGATTTTTGGAGATGTGCACCCCTAGGAATTTGAAACTGCTAATCATCTCCACCTCGGCCCCGTTGATGCTGACAGGGGTGTGTACAGTACTTTGCTTCCTGAAGTCAATTACCAGCTCTTTAGTTTTGTTGGCATTGAGGGAGAGATTGTTGTCGCTACACCATTCCACTAGATAATATGTAATGTTGAGAAGGACAAGGTCATCAGGTGCAAGGGAACACCACCACGTTTCCCTCCAATTTACACACCATTCTGACGGGGAGATATATTACAGGTTCTTCATTGTCACCGGGTCAAAATCCTGGAACTTCTTCACTAACAGCAATGTGGGTGTACTGCAGGTGGCTCAACAGCACCTTCTCAGGACAATTAAGGATGGGCAATCAATGCTGGCAATGCCAGTTACAGGCAGATCCAAACAAAGAAACAAAGAACAAACAAAGAAACAAAGAAAAGTACAGCACAGGAACAGGCCCTTTGGCCCTCCAAGCCTGTGCCGAATATGCGGCCCGTCTAAACTAAAATCTTCTACACTTTGTTATGGGTCCGTGTTTACAGAACTCCAAAGTGTTTCATGGAGTTCAACTGGCCCACAACCTTTAATAGGTTGTGGTGTGGGAAGCACACGGCGTACTCTCCAGGTGTGATACAGCAGAAATGGACAAAATGGTTTTTAAAACAAAACAATGTTTATTCTATGAACTCAAGTTAACTTTTTTAAAACAAACATTGAATATCTTAACGCCCATTACTTCAAAGATAACCCCAAAAGACTACAACACTAAATAATCCTTCAAACTGTTCCTTTAAACATCCAAAAGACTTCAAACCTTCAAAAACAGACATTAGGTCACATTCAATATATTTATAGTCTTTGGATTTCAGAAATCAACAGACCAGCTCTGTGTTTCTTCCTGCAGCTCTCAGCAAAACACACAGACACTCCCAGCTGCCTTCTCAAACTGAAACTAAAAAAGCAGAAGTGAGCTCAGCTCCCCTCACCCTCTGACATCACTTCAGAAATATGATCAGCTCCATTTCTTAAAGGTACATTGCTTAAACATCCATTTCTTAAAGGTACTCGCACATGACAACTTCCTGGGTCTGTATCCCTCTATTCCCATCCTATTCATGTATTTGTCAAGATGCCCCTTAAATGTCACTATCGTCCCTGCTTCCACCACATCCTCCGGCAACGAGTTCTAGGCACTCATTACCCTCTGTGTAAAAAACTTGCCTCGTACCTCTCCTCTAAAACTTGCCCCTCGCACCTTAAACCTATGTCCCCTAGTAATTGACCCCTCAACCCTGGGAAAAGGTCTCTATATCCACTCTGTCTATGCCCCTCATAATTTTGTAGACCTCTATCAGGTCGCCCCTCAACCTCCTTCGTTCCAGTGAGAACAAACCGAGTTTCTTCAACCGCTCCTCATAGCTAATGCCCTCCATACCAGGCAACATTCTGGTAAATCTCTTCTGCACCCTCTCTAAAGCCTCCACATCCTTCTGGTAGTGTGACGACCAGAATTGAACACTATACTCCAAGTGTGGCCTAACTAAGGTTCTATACAACTGCAACATGACTTGCTAATTCTTATACTCAATGCCCCGGCCAATGAAGGCAAGCATGCCGTATGCCTTCTTCACTACCTTCTCCATCTGTGTTTCCCCTTTCAGTGACCTGTGGACCTATACACCTAGATCTCTCTGACTGTCAATACTCTTGAGGGTTCTACCATTCACTGTATAATCCAGTGAACAGATTAGAAATCTCCCTGATTACTTCCCATCTGAAAGGTGAGACAATTACTCTTGAGCAAAGTCAAAATATGAAATGTTGTCCCTCAACATCAATGTGATGCAGGGCTGCCTGCATCCCTGCCTTCGTAGCTCAAATAGATTTCAGGAATCAGACCTAAATTGGTCTAAGGAGCATCAGTTAATGTTGTAAACATATTGCAAATACTTTAGATTGGTACCCAGGATGACTAACAGCTACCACCATCAATAAAGCAACCAACACATTCCCTGTACTTTTCAATCAGGGCATTGGTGACAAATTGGTGGTTTCTGTGTTCATTTTGTGCTGAAGAACAAGATCGGGTTTCACCTCCTCTATGTCATGGATCCTAGTTGGGGGAGAAAAATAACAAAGTAGGAACAACAAATCTCCTTCCTTATACAGCCAGCAGCAACTTTTGTTGCATTTTCCCAAGAATGGATGATTGTTCATGTCCAACCTGGGAGAAGCAAAACTGACAAAAGTTTAGTTAAAAAATATAGAACTAAAAGTTGCCAATTAAGAGATTTAAAAACATCAAAATAAAAGTTCTCTATCTGTGTATGTTACACATTTCAAACTATTTGATCTGTTTGGAAAATAATTTGAAATTAAAGTTGATCTATTGCAATTGTTATCATCCTTCGCTAGCAACAGGATTTTAATTACTGAATAGACACAGTACACATCGAACATTCATTCTTACTTGGAGCAACTTGCTTATCTAAACATACATAATACATAAAAAACACAATATGAAAGCTTATGAAATCTTAACAGTCATGTTCATAGATTAATAATACTGGTGAATGACTGTCAATGCTGCAAGAAGAGCATGAATGTGGTTTGATAGAATTGACAGTTTGGTGCCATTAATCAGTAATCCATGAAAACACACAATTAAATCAACACTTTGGATACTTGAGTGAAGTGCTCCACGTTGCCACCTGGAAAGAATGGTCCTTTGATTATTCCTCTTGCTTAAATGGAACAGATAGATCAAACAAGGTAGCCACAATTCTCTTTCCACATGTTAACAATCTGCATTTTGTGTCCCACTGACATCGGAAGTGAGGACTCGCAGCACCTGGCTACCCAATAGCAGTACTGTGAAGTCTTTCCAATCTGCTACAATAGAGCTACGTTAAAGGGGACTGAAGTTTATCAGTAAGGAAATAAAACAGATGTACCCCAGAAAGACTACCAGGTAATAGGTAATACATGAAAACATAGCACCAAGTGACCAAAGTCACTGTTCCTCAAGGATTGTGAGTCAGGCACTTTATGGATTTAACACTGAGAGTATTAGGGTAGCACTCAAATGTAGTATGGAATGCACAAATACATTATCCAGCTTATCCAGTGATTATTAGTATGAATTGCAGCAATTTGAACATATGGAACAGAAGTAGGCCATTTAATCCATAAAACCTGTTCAGCTATTCAATAAGATCATGACTGAACTGTGAACTAACACCATATGCCTGTCTTTGCCACACATTTCTTGATAAATTTGTCTGCAAAAAGTCTATAAACTTCATATCTAAAACAAGTGAAGATGGCACTCAGTAGGCCTCATCTATCCACCACACTGTATTGACTCAACATTATTACAATATTGCAGCTCTTCCTTGAGGCTTTCCCTACCTTGTTGATGCTCTGTAATTACAAAGATGAAAAAAAAATTTCAGAGTTTCCTTTTCACTGAAGAGGTTTCAGGCTAATCCACATCCAACAACCTTCTCTGAAAACCCTGCTCATATTTTGGCAGCTGTTGACAAATTCAACCACAGCTCTTGAGACAATCCATAACATTGGAAAACAATCAACAACATTCTAAATTAAACAATTCAACATTCAGAAAGAAAATGGAATTTTTCAGTGTCTCCCAATGTTAGTAGGTCCTTAATAAAAAAAGTTCCATGGTCCAGATTTAAATCTTGTCAAAACTCGGTTCGCTTCGGCCATACCCTAGGCGGGATTCTCTCAGCCCGGGTCTGGGCCGGAGAATCGCCGCGACCAGCGCGAATCGCGACACGCCGCCCTGACACCAGCACGCGATTCTCTGCAGAGCGTGGTTGGCGCATCGCTCTATGCGGGCTCCCCCCCCCCCACCCCACCCCGCCGATTCGTGGTCCGGGATGGGCTGAGCGGCCGTCATAAAAAAGTTGAGTCCCAGTGCCGCCGTCCACATCTGCTCTCAGCCGGCGGGAACTCGCCGTGGAAGTGTCAGGGGGTGGCCTGGGGGGTTGGGGTCAGACATTGGGGGGGCCTCCGATGTGGCTTGGCCCGCGATCGGGGCCCACTGATTGGCGAGCCGGCCTCTCTGGCTGGGGGCTTCCTTTCTTCCGCGTCGGTTCCTGTAGCCCTGCGCCATGTTGCGTCGGGGCCGGCGCGTTGAAGGGAGCCACCGCGCATGTGTGCGTTGGCGCCGGTGCCACTGCGTATGCGCGGACCCCGCGGGGCCTAGTTGATGCCGGGATCAGCAGATGGAGGGGCGTGAACCACTCCAGTGCCATGCTGGCCCCCTGTAGGGGCCAGAATTGCTGATCCTGAGGCTGTGTTGACGCCAGTTAGGGCAGGAATGTTTGGTGATGCAACTGGAAAATATCAGCAAAAGGCCCTAGGTGCATTTCCCAGAGGCGGGAATACAGGACGTGATTGCCCCCCACCACCGTCAATAGTGCATCGTGGTTCCTGCTGTTTGAATGATGGGATCATAATAAATTTGCATCTAATTATAGAGGCCACAAACCAGAATCATTCTCCCATGTCAGCGTGATCTCATAGTGGCGATATGTACGATTGGTTTCAATAGGCATGCATCTGGTGAGCTGAACTCCAAGGGGAACTTGGAGGTGAATGCACACAACCTAATGCAACAAGGGGAACAGGCGAGGGAACCCCGGGGAAGTTGGAACAGTTGGGGGGGTGGTAGTCAAGGCAGCACAGAATGAATGTTGCACGCAAGGAAATGGGGGAGGGGGAGTAAAGACAACAACCAGATAAATAAAATGTCAAAGGTGAGCACTCTATCGCAACTGAGATCGTGTAATCTGAGCTCAATTGACAAGCTTGGAGTCAGGCTCATCAAGCAATCATGCCACTCAAGCAGCACTAATGCCCGAGAGAGCCAATGATTGCCACTCTGCATTTAACCTCTTGCATGCAGATTTCCAAATCCAATGAGTGCTATGGTTCGGCAGAACCACTGGGTGACTGGGCATGTTTGAGGTTCCCATTTGAAAGGTGGCCAGGGCTGCACTGCTAATCACTTGCTTTATATTAAAGTTCACATTGAACAGTGCCCCTCATAGTCTGAGCAAAGCACAAGCATTCACAGTGCAATTTAGGACAATGTCCACGCCTGAGATGAGAGCTCAGGATACAATTGAAAGGCCAAAGCTGTTGCCATTCGTTCATGTGGTGTGAGGTGGTTGTATAAGGAACACTGATCATCCATGTGGGGTGGTCAGGATTTGCGGTATGCATAAAGGGGCCTTAAGATGCAGCCACAGGCAATGACTTGACGAAGAGTGATCTTTCACAGACAAATGGTGACCGTTGCTTCTCTCTTTGAAACTGCAGTGAGCAGACTATCAAAAAGATAGAGCTTGGTGATCTTGCAGACTGTCAAATTACTTATAGGCAGGGGAGAACGCAGAGAAAAACGTGATACTGGCACTTGGCTCACCAAAGGCAGGAGCAGAATCCTCAAAAGCAAGGGAAGGCAAGGCCTCCTCTGCACACAGCGGATAAATGCCAGAGAGTTGTCATTCTTGCAGTGTTGGGTACTCGGAGACACAGACGAACCAACACGATTGCGATTGGTACAACGCAGTTTTATTTCTTTTAACTATTTATATAACAAACTTGGTACTCAGCACATGGTGACTGTCTGAGTGTCTGGCTTGGAGGTCCTTGCCCTGAGCCGTCTCCTGCTGGACTGCCCAGGAAGTGCCATGTTCCTTGTTTTGTACTGTGTATGCTCTTGTCTGTGATTGGCTGTCGTGTTGTGTGTGCTAATTGGTCCGTTGATCTGTCCATCACTATGTATGTGTGTATGTGCTGTGATGTTCACTTGAATATCATGACAATTCATAGGCGCCTCACTAGACCCAGGGTCCACAGTTCTTCCCACAGGCGACCAAGAACCAGTGTGGCCAAAGACTGCACATGTCCCGGGAACTAATTGGTCACATCTTCCACCTGCTGCAGGATTTGCCGCAACAGGCATTTGGAGAGCATCTCCATGACCAAGGCGCTCAATTTTTATGCTAGTGGCTCTTTCCAGGGCTCTAAAGGTGACCTCTGCAGGATCTCTTCAGCATCCGCATCCAGCGGTGCATCCAGGAGATCATGGATGCCAACTTAGTGAAGGCACACAACTTTGTACATTTCGACCGTGATCAGGTCATTCCAGGTGAATGATGATGGCATGCAATGGGGACACTCCATAGACCCTCACAGAGCTTATGTGAATGTCTGACTCCAGTCTGGCTGATGGCAGCTCACTTGCGCTCAATGAACAGGGTTATATCATGGAGAGGCACCGGGGAAACTTTAACTCCTCTTGGTTCAATGGCAACCTTCCTGAGCTGGACCCTTCAGGATCACAGTGTCACTGGAGACACAAGCTGATGAGTTGGAGGGCCAGCCGTATCTTAAGTATGCTGAGAGCACAGGGAGAATGGCTAAATTCTGTGGCACTAGCTCATGACAGTCTGGTAGCAACTATAGGTTCCCAGTGAGATGCAGGCATGACTGATATGTCCAGTGACTGTGAAGGCGGGTGTGCCAGCAGTGCATTGGGAAGGTTTCACACAGCACATGGAGGAGATTCTGGACTGAGAAACCTCCTTTATCTTGTGCAGGAACCAAGCTTTCACGTCAGACTGCCAGGAACACTGCTCATTATAACAAGGAGCCATAGACAGAATGACATTTCTAACCCTGCCGCTACATCTTGGTGCTTCCCCAACATCCACAGGGGGCGTGGAGGCAACCTGCTGACTGCTACACTCTGTTGTCTATGATGACCTTGGCAGGTGACTTGCGGAGGGTTGAGGCCAGGGGGGCACAAGCCTTCATTTGAGGTCCGGCTGTATGGCAATGCGATCCTCCTTAGCCTGTGGTGAAGGGATCGCAGGAAGAGGAAATCTGGATGGGCTGGATACTCCCAATGTCATCTGGGTGGATGGACCATGTGTGTGCACCTGCTCAGCTTCCTCCCTATGGGTGCTCGGGGGTCCCTGGCTGCCTCCTTGAGAGTGAGGGACAGTTGGAGTGAGTTCGGGAAGCACTGTCCCCCTCTAGTATTGACACTGCCAGCAATTGCCTCAGCCATGGAGTACAGCTCCTGCAGCAGTGCAGGACAGATGGCCTGGAACAAGATATTCATAGCAGCCATCATCCCAACAGTGTTGACCTCAGTCCACTGGCATGCCGGCACTACTGGTGGGTGGCATGGTAGCACAGTGGTTAGCATTGTTGCTTCACAGAGCCAGGGACCAGGGTTCAATTCCTGGCTTGGGTCACTGTCTGTGCGGACTCTGCACGTTCTGTGTGTGTGTGTGGATTTTCTTCAGGTGCTATGGTTTCTTACCACAAGTCCCCAAAGAGGTGCTTGTTAGATGAATTGGACATTCTGAATTCTCCCTCTGTGTTCCCGAACAGGCGCCTGAGTGTGGTGACTTCGGGGATTTTCACAGTAACATCATTGCAGTGTTAATGGAAGCCTACCTGTGACGCTAAGCAAGATTATTATTATCACCTCGGTCCAAAGGTGGACGGACTCCTCCATCGAGCCTTACAATCTGAGGAATGCAGCAGACATCCCTGCCAAAATTTCCCAAGCTTGTCTTTGCAGCTGCAGTAACTGAGGCATGACTGAGTCCAGAGGCTCCCCATCTGCCTCAGACTCAGCAGATTCCTGGCCACCAGCAATCTTCAGCGTGCTAGCACCCTGGGATGTCCCTCCCTCTGCCTACCATGGATCAGACAGTAGAGGATGCTCATCTGACCGTGACCGTGCAGCTACTCAAGAACTTGGTCCCACCAAGGTGTGTGTCTCTGCGCTGGTGGGGGATGTGTGTGAGTGTTGTGAGGGGTTAACAATTTTGATGTCTTAGTTTGCTCAGCAGTGCTGTTCTCGAGGCTGGAGCCCAAGGCCTTGAATGAGCGCTTTCTTCAACATTTGCAGTCTGTGTTTTGCAGGAACACCGACAGTGCTGTTAGGAAGTGAGTTGCAGGATTTTGACGCACTGACAATGGAGGAATGGTGATATAGTTCCAAATCAGGATGATGAGTGTCTTGGAAGGTAACTTCCAGGTGGTGGTGTTCCAATGCATCTGCTGCCCTTGTCCTTTTAGGTGAGAAGAGGTCATCGGTTGGGAAGGTAATGTTGAAGGAGCCTTAATGAGTGTGGAAGGGAAATTAATGAGTTGCCAACTTAGGAGAATGCTGGAAATGCTTGACTATAGTTCACCACTGCTTTTGAATGAAAATAAGTAGGTCAGGTAGCATAAATGAAATACTGCTTAATATTCTGGTCTCGGCCTTATTATGAAAACACATTGTCCTCCGAAAGATTAAAAAAATGTGTACTCAAGTTGTTTTTAGCCAAGGGCAAGAACATATAGAACAGTACAGCACAGAACAGGCCCTTCGGCCCTCAATGTTGTGCCGAGCATTGTCCGAAACCAAGATCAAGCTATCCCACTCCTTGTCATTCTGGTGTGCTCCATGTGCCTATCCAATAACCGCTTGAAAGTTCCTAAAGTGTCCGACTCCACTATAACAGCAGGCAGTCTATTCCATACCCTAATCACTCTCTGAGTAAAGAACCTACCTCGGACATCCCTCCTATATCTCCCTCCCTGAATCTTATAGTTATGCCTCCTTGTAACAGCTACGAGGAAATCCACGCGAGGAAATAGTCTCTGAACGTCCACTCTATCTATCCCCCTCATTATCTTATAAACCTCTATTAAGTCACCTCTCATCCTCCTCCGCTCCAAAGAGAAAAGCCCTAGCTCCCTCAACCTTTCCTCATGAGACCTATCCTGCAAACCAGGCAGCATCCTGGTAAATCTCCTTTGCACCCTTTCCAATGCTTCCATATCCTTCCTATAATGAGGTGACCAGAACTGCACACAACATTCCAAATATGGTCTCACCAGGGTCATGTATAGTTGTAGCATAACCCCGCGGCTCTTAAACTCAAGCCCCCTGTTAATAAACGCGAACACACTATAAGCCTTCTTCATGGCTCTATCCACTTGAGTGGCAACCTTCAGAGATCAGTGGACATGAACCCCAAGATCTCTCTGTTCCTCCACATTCCTCAGAACCCTGCCGTTGACTCTGTAATCCGCATTCAAATTTTTTCTACCAAAATTAATCACCTCGCACTTATCAGGGTTAAACTCCATCTGCCATTTTGCGGCCCAGCTCTGCATCCTATCAATGTCTCTTTGCAGCCTACAACAGCCCTCCACCTCATCCACTACTCCACCAATCTTGGTGTCATCAGCAAATTTACTGACCCACCCTTCAGCCCCCTCCTCCAAGTCATTGATAAAATTCACAAATAGCAGAGGACCCAGCACTGATCCCTGTGGTTAACATAGAATTTACAGTACAGGAGGCCATTCGGCCCATCGAGACTGCACCGGCTCTTGGAAAGAGCACCCTTCCCAAGGTCAACACTTCCACCCGATCCCCATAACCCAGTAACCCCACCCAACACTAAGGGCAATTTTGGACACGAAGGGCAATTTATCATGACCAATCCACCTAACCTGCACATCTTTGGACTGTGGGAGGAAACCGGAGCACCCGGAGGAAACCCACGCACACAAGGGGAGGATGTGCAGACTCCGCACAGACAGTGACCCAAGCCGGAATCGAACCTGGGACCCTGGAGCTGTGAAGCAATTGTGCTATCCACAATGCTGCCGTGCCGTGGTACACTGCTGGTAACATGTCTCCAGTCTGAATATTTGCCATCCACCACCACCCTATGGTTTCTATGTGATAGCCAGTTACTTATCCAATTGGCTAAATTTCCCTCTATCACATACCTCCTTACTTTCTTCATGAGCCGACCATGGGGAATCTTATCAAATGCCTTACTAAAATCCATGTATACGACATCAACTGCTCTACCTTCATCTACACACTTAGTTACCTCCTCAAAGAATTCAATCAAATTTGTGAGGCAAGACCTACCCTTCACGAATCCGTGTTGACTATCCCGGATTAAGCTGCATCTTTCCAAATGGTCTTAAATCCTATCCTTCAGGACCTTTTCCATTATCTTCCTGACCACCGAAGTAAGACTAACTGGCCAATAATTATCAGGGTCATTCCTATTCCCTTTCTTGAGCAGAGGAACAATATTCGCCACTCTCCAGTCCTCTGGCACTATCCCCGTGGACTGCGAGGACCCAAAGATCAAAGCCAAAGGCTCTGCAATCTCATCCTTTGCCTCTCAAAGAATCCTTGGGTATATCCCATCTGGCCCAGGGGACTTGTCGACCCTCAGGTTTTTCAAAATTGCTAATACATCCTTCCTCAGAACATTTACTTCCTCCAGCCTACCCGCCTGAATCACACTCTTATCCTCAAAAACATGACCCCTCTCCTTTGTGAACACTGAAGAAAAGTATTCATTCAACGCCTCTCCTATTTCTTCTGACTCCATGCACAAGTTCCCACTACTGTTCTTGACCGGCCTTAACCTTACCCTGGTCATTCTTTTATTTCTCACATAAGAGTAAAAACCCTTGGGGTTTTCCTTGATCCGACCCGTCAAGGACGTCTCATGCCCCCTCCTAGCTCTCCTAAGCCCTTTTTTCAGCTCATTCCTTGCTGCCTTGTAACCCTCAAGCGACCTGACTGAACCTTGTTTTCTCATCCTTACATACTCTTCCTTTTTCCTCTTGACAAGACATTCAACCTCTTTTGTGAACCATGGTTCCCTCGCACGGCCATTTCCTCCCTGTCTGACAGGGACTGGTTTAGCTCACTGGGCTAAATCGCTGGCTTTTAAAGCAGACCAAGGCAGGCCAGCAGCACGGTTCAATTCCCGTTCCAGCCTCCCCGACCAGGCGCCGGAATGTGGCGACTAGGGGCTTTTCACAGTAACTTCATTGAAGCCTACTCGTGACAATAAGCAATTTTCATTTCATTTTCATTTCACATGCCTATCAAGGACACGCAGTATTTGTTCCTTGAACAAGCTCCACTTTTCATTTGTGCCTTTCCCTGACAGTTTCTGTTCCCATCTTATGCTGCCTAATTCTTGCCTAATCGCATCATAATTACCCCTCCCCCAATTATAAACCTTGCCCTGCCATATGGCCCTATCCCTCTCCATTGCAATAGTGAAAGACACCGAATTGTGGTCACTACATCCAAAGTGCTCTCCCACAAACAAATCTAACACTTGGCCAGGTTCATTACCCAGTACCAAATCCAATGTGGCTCCCCCCTTGTCGGCCTATCCACATATTGTGTCAGGAAACCCTCCTGCACACACTGTACAAAAACTGCCTCAGCCGAACTGTTCGACCTATAGAGGTTCCAATCAATATTTGGAAAGTTAAAGTCACCCATGACAACTACCCTGAAACCTCCACATGTATCCATAATCTGTTTTGCAATTTCTTCCTCCACATCTCTATTACTATTTGGGGGCCTACAGAAAACTCCTAACAATGTGACCGCTCCTTTCCTATTTCTAACTTCGGCCCACATTACCTCAGTAGACAGATCCCCTTCAAACTGCCTTTCTGCAGCCGTTAAATTATCCTTGATTAACAATGCTACTCTTCCACCTCTTTTACCACCTTCCCTACTCTTACTGAAACATCTATACCCTGGAACTTCCAACAACCATTCCTGTCCCTGTTCTAACCATGTCTCCGTAATGGCCACAACATCGTAGTCCCAAGTACCAATCTATGCTCCAAGTTCACCGACCTTATTCCGGATGCTCCGTGCATTGAAGTAGACATAGTTCAACCCACCTTTCTGTGTGCCGGTACACTCCTGCGACCTTGATACCCTCCTCAGTACCTCACTACTCTCGAAACTGGCTTCTGGAAAACAGCTCCTTTTCCCAGCCCCCGACAAATTAGTTTAAACCCCCCCCCCCCTCCGAAGAGCCGTAGCAAATTTCCCTCCCAGGATATTGGCGCCCCTCTGGTTCAGGTGCAAACCGTCCTGTCTGTACAGGTCCCACCTTCCCCAGAATGTGCTCCAATTATCCACGTACCTGAAACCCTCCCTCCTACACCATCCCTGCAGCCACGTGTTTATCTGCACTCTCTCCCTGTTCCTCACCTCACGAGCACGTGGCACCGGCAACAAACCAGAGATGACAATATCGTTTGTCCTGGCTCTCAGCTTCCACTCTAGCTCCCTAAATTCCTGTTTTAAATCCCAGTCCCTTCTCTTACCTAGGTCATTGGTACCGTTGTGTACCACGACTTGTGACTGCTCCCCCTCCCCTTTCAGGATTCTGAAAACACGGTCCGAGACGTCACGGACCCTGGCACCCGGGAAGCAACATGCCATCCGTGAGTCTCTTTCACTGCCACAGAACCGTCTATCTGTCCCTCAAACTATCGAGTCCCCAATAACTATTGCTCTCCTGCTCTCCCTCCTTCGCTTCTGAGCCACAGGGATGGACTCAGTGCTGGAGATCCATTCACCGTGGCTTACCCCTGGTAGGTCGTCCCCCTCAACAGTATCCAATATGGTATACTTGTTACTGATGTACTACGTATTTCATCGTACGTACTTTCCAAGGTCTATTTAATATAAACATGCCTGTGACTTCCGGGTGCGGCGATGACCAGCTAAGTCGCACGTTTCGGCAGCTCCCGGTGGAACGGACTTTTGGGCTCTTAATAAGAGCCCCAACGGCAATTTTAACGGCTAAAAGCACTGTGCGGTAAACCAGAAGGGAATCCCCCCTGGATACAGATGGAAAAAGGAGAGGAAGGTGGCCGGATTGCGGTGGATCCTTTAGAGCAGCGGCAAGGAAGGCAAGCAAAAACCAAGATGGCGTCGGAAGGTGGCAGTTTAATATGGGGCCCTGAACAACACGGGTTTTTGAAACGCTGCGTGGAAGAGCTTAAAAAGGAGATGAAGAAGGAGCTGTTGGCCCCGATATTACAGGTGATTGAAGGGCTAAAAGATGAGCAAAAGACCCAGGAGCGGGAGCTTCGGGTCGTGAAGGCAAAGGCTGCCGAGAACGAGGACGATATACAGGGCCTGGTGGTGAAGACGGAGATGCACGAGGCACACCATAAACGATGTGTGGAAAGGCTGGAGGTGCTGGAGAATAATGTGAGGAGGAAGAATTTAAGGATTCTTGGTCTTCCTGAAGGTGCAGAAGGGGCGGATGTCGGGGCATATGTGAGCACGATGCTGCACTCGTTAATGGGAGCGGAGGCCCTGACGGGTCCGTTGGAGGTGGAGAGAGCACACCGAGTGATGGCGCGAGGACCGAGAGCAGGAGAAATTCCCAGAGCCATAGTGGTGAGATTCCTCCGTTTTAAGGACAGAGAGATGGTCCTCAGATGGGCAAAGAAAACTCGGAGCAGTAGGTGGGAGAACGCGGTGATCCGCGTTTATCAAGACTGGAGTGCGGAGGTGGCGAAAAGGAGGGCGAGCTTTAATCGGGCCAAGGCGGTGCTTCATAAAAAGAAGATTAAATTTGGAATGCTGCAGCCGGCAAGACTGTGGGTCACATATCAAGGGAAGCACCACTACTTTGAAACGGCGGATGAGGCGTGGACATTTATTGTTGAAGAGAAATTGGAATAAGCGGGTTATTAAAAAAGAACGTTTGAGACAAAGTGGTGGGGCGAATATGGGGGGCGAAGAGGGGGGGAAAAGGGGGGAGAGATGATTTTTATGTTGTTAATCCTGCGACCCGGTAACTTTTCTCTCTTCCACAGGTTGTGGGGGAGGGAGGAAGGGAGGTGGAGGAGCTGGGGGCGTTGGCCATTGGGGGCGGGGCCAAAAGGGAAGCGCGGGCTTTGTTCCCGCGCTATGATAATTATGGCGGGAATAGGGAAGCAGGAAGGAGGGGGCGTCGCACGGTGCGAGCCGAGGTCACGGGGGGAAGCCGAGGTCGGCCAGAGTTTGCTGACTTCTGGGAGCAACATGGGGGGTGTAACTACGCTAGAGGGGGATCTAGCGGGGGGGGTGGGAGGGGGGATTTACTGGGTCGCTGCTGCTGGGGAGAAGGGGGAGCTGGTATGGGGTGGGGTGGGCGGGGCGGGAGGGCACCGCCTGGGGGGGGACACAGCTGCGTGGGAACCGGGTGAGGAGCTGGATAAAAGGGGATGGCTAATCGACAAGGGGGAGCCCCCCAACCCGGCTGATCACGTGGAATGTGAGAGGGCTGAACAGGCCGATAAAGAGGGCACGGGTACTCGCACACCTTAAGAAACTTAAGGCAGATGTGGTTATGTTACAGGAGACGCATTTGAAACTGATAGACCAGGTTAGACTACGCAAAGGATGGGTGGGGCAGGTGTTTCATTCGGGGCTAGATGCGAAAAACAGGGGGGTGGCTATACTAGTGGGGAAGCGGGTAATGTTTGAGGCAAAGACCATAGTGGCGGATAGTGGGGGCAGATACGTGATGGTGAGTGGCAAATTACAGGGGGAGGCGGTGGTCTTAGTGAACGTATATGCCCCGAACTGGGATGATGCCAACTTTATGAGGCGCATGTTAGGACGTATCCCGGACCTAGAGGTGGTGAAGTTGGTAATGGGTGGAGATTTTAACACGGTGCTGGAACCAGGGCTGGACAGATCGAGGTCCAGGACTGGAAGGAGGCCGGCAGCAGCCAAGGTGCTTAAAGACTTTATGGAGCAGATGGGAGGAGTAGACCCATGGAGATTTAGTAGACCTAGGAGTGAGGAGTTTTCGTTTTTCTCCTATGTCCACAAAGTTTATTCGCGAATCGATTTTTTTGTTTTGGGAAGGGCGTTGATCCCGAAGGTGAGGGGGACGGAGTATACGGCTATAGCTATTTCGGATCACGCTCCACACTGGGTGGACTTGGAGATAGGGGAGGAAAAAGAACGGCGTCCACCCTGGAGAATGGACATGGGACTAATGGCGGATGAGGGGGTGTGCCTAAGGGTGAGGGGGTGTATTGTAAAGTACTTGGAACTCAATGATAATGGGGAGGTCCAGGTGGGAGTGGTCTGGGAGGCGCTGAAGGCAGTGGTTAGAGGGGAGCTGATATCAATCAGGGCACATAAAGGAAAGCAGGAGAGTAGGGAACGGGAGCGGTTGCTGCAAGAACTTCTGAGGGTGGACAGGCAATATGCGGAGGCACCGGAGGAGGGACTGTACAGGGAAAGGCAAAGGCTACACGTAGAATTTGATTTGCTGACAACGGGTACTGCAGAGGCACAGTGGAGGAAGGCACAGGGTGTACAGTACGAATATGGGGAGAAGGCGATCAGGTTGCTGGCCCACCAATTGAGGAAAAGGGGAGCAGCGAGGGAAATAGGGGGAGTGAGGGATGAGGAGGGAGAGATGGAGCGGGGAGCGGAGAGAGTGAATGGAGTGTTCAAGGCATTCTATGAAAGATTATATGAAGCTCAGCCCCTGGATGGGAAGGAGAGAATGATGTGTTTTCTGGACCAGCTGGAATTTCCTAAGGTGGAGGAGCAGGAGAGGGTGGGACTGGGAGCACAGATCGAAATGGAGGAAGTAGTGAAAGGAATTAGGAGCATGCAGGCGGGGAAGGCCCCGGGACCGGATGGATTCCCAGGTAAATTTTACAGGAAATATGTGGACTTGCTCGCCCCGCTACTGATGAGAACCTTTACTGAGGCGAGGGAAAGGGGACAGCTGCCCCCGACTATGTCAGAGGCAACGATATCGCTTCTCCTAAAGAAGGAAAAAGACCCGCTGCAATGTGTAGCGCACAAAGACTCCGTGAGACGAATAGAGTGAAGTCGATGAGGCTTTATTAAGCGTGTCTGTTCCCCAGCAGCCCGATAGTAAACTGGCCTGCGGGGGAAGGCACCGGCTTCTTATACTTCGCCTTCAGGGCGGAGCATGAGGTCAACGGCCAACCAGGACCCGGGATCTGTCAGCCAATGACATTAGGGCTTCCAGTCCCACATGACCCCCAATACATACTACCACATTCATCCCTTGTCAAAAATGAACCCGGCGGGGTGATGCTTCGTATGGTGGTAAGGGTTTACAGGGCTGGTCCTGGGAGGATAGAACAGTTACATGGTAGTACAGTATTGGACAGTATCGTCCTGTTACAACTATTTACAGAGGGTATAGGAAAAACAAAATGTTCATTGGACAGTCCATCTTTGTTTTACATCGACGCCACGAGTCGGTCGGGCGGTCTGGTCATCCGTGTCGATCGCCTCGGCCCCGGCGGTGGTGGTGGTGCTTGTACCAGTGTTGTCGCCTCTGGGAGCCACACGGTTTCAGCTGTCGGTGCAAAGGGGAGGGGGACTGATCCTCCTGGGAAGGGGGCGGTCGCGGGGTGCGGCGGTGGCAGGAAGGGGGCGGTTGGGTTGATGGTGTCGGGGGGGTGTGCGTGGTGCCGGCGGGCGCCAGATCCCGCAGGGAGACCGTGTCCTGTCGGCCGTCGGGGTACTCCACGTAGGCGTACTGGGGGTTTGCGTGGAGGAGGTGAACCCTTTCGACCAACGGGTCCGCCTTATGTGCCCGCACGTGCTTTCGGAGCAGGATGGGTCCTGGGGCCGCCAGCCAGGTCGGCAGCGATGTTCCAGAGGAGGACCTCCTAGGGAAGACAAGGAGACGCTCGTGAGGCGTTTGATTAGTGCTTGTACATAATAACGACCAGATGGAATGGAGAGCGTCCGGGAGGACCTCCTGCCACCGTGAAACTGGGAGATCCCTGGACCGTAGGGCCAGTAGGACGGCCTTCCAGACCGTGCCGTTCTCCCTTTCTACTTGCCCGTACCCCCGGGGGTTGTAGCTGGTCGTCCTGCTTGAAGCTATGCCCTTGCTGAGCAGGAACTGGCGCAGCTCGTCACTCATGAAAGAGGACCCCCTGTCGCTGTGGACGTATGGGGGTAACCGAACAGTGTGAATATGCTGTTCAGGACTTAAATGACTGTGGCCGCGGGCATGTCGGAGCAGGGACTGGCAAAAGGGAAGCGGGAGTATTCGTCCACTACATTAAGGAAATACGCGTTGCAGTCGGTGGAGGGGAGGGGCCCTTTGAAATCGAGACTGAGGCGTTCAAAGGGGCAGGAAGCCTTAATCAGGTGCGCTCCATCTGGCCTGAAAAAATGCGGTTTGCATTCTGCGCAGATGTGGCAGTCCCTTGTGACTGTACGGACCTCCTCTAAAGAGTATGGGAGATTGCGGGACTTGATGAAGTGGTAAAACCGAGTGACCCCCGGGTGGCAGAGGTCCTCGTGGAGGGCTTGGAGGCGGTCAATTTGTGCGTTGGCACATGTGCCGCGGGATAGGGCATCGGACGGCTCGTTCAGCTTTCCGGGCCGGTACAAGATCTCATAGTTGAAGGTGGAGAGCTCGATCCTCCACCTTAAGATCTTGTAATTTTTAATCTTGCCCCGCTGTGCATTATCGAACATGAAGGCGACCGACCGTTGGTCAGTGAGGAGAGTGAATCTCCTGCCGGCCAGGTAATGCCTCCAATGTCGCACAGCTTCCACTATGACTTGGGCTTCCTTTTCCACTGAGGAGTGGCGGATTTCTGAGGCGTGGAGGGTTCGGGAGAAGAAGGCCACGGGTCTGCCCGCTTGGTTAAGGGTAGCCGCTAGAGCTACGTCAGAGGCGTCGCTCTCGACCTGGAAGGGGAGGGACTCGTCGATGGCGCGCATCGTGGCCTTTGCGATGTCCGCTTTGATGCGGCTGAAGGCCTGGCAAGCCTCTGTCGACAGAGGGAAAGTCGTGGTCTGTATTAGGGGGCGGGCCTTGTCTGCGTACTGGGGGACCCACTGGGCGTAGTACGAAAAGAACCCCAGGCAGCGTTTCAGGGCTTTTGGGCAGTGCGGGAGGGGAAATTCCATGAGTGCGCGCATACGTTCGGGGTCGGGGCCTATTATCCCATTGCGCACTATGTAGCCCAGAATGGCTAGCCGATCGGTGCTAAAAACGCACTTGTCCTCGTTGTACGTGAGGTTCAAGGCTTTGGCGGTCTGGAGGAATTTTTGGAGGTTGGCGTCGTGGTCCTGCTGATCGTGGCCGCAGATGGTTACATTGTCGAGGTACGGGAACGTGGCCCGTAACCCATGTTGATCAACCATTCGGTCCATCTCCCGTTGGAAGACCGAGACCCCGTTTGTGACGCCAAAAGGGACCCGTAGGAAATGGTATAATCGCCCGTCTGCCTCGAAGGCTGTGTACTTGCGGTCACTTGGGCGGATGGGGAGCTGATGGTAGGCGGACTTGAGGTCCACGGTGGAGAAGACTTTATACTGGGCAATCCGATTGACCATGTCGGATATGTGGGGGAGAGGTTGTGTCTAGTTGTGTGTACCTGTTGATGGTCTGGCTATAGTCAATGACCATCCTTTGTTTCTCCCCTGTCTTCACTGCTACCACCTGCGCTCTCCAGGGACTATTGCTGGCCTGGATTATGCCCTCCTTTAGTAGCCGCTGGACTTCGGAGCGAATGAAGGTCCGGTCCTGGGCGCTGTACCGTCTGCTCCTAGTGGCGACGGGTTTGCAATCCGGGGTGAGGTTCGCCACCTTGAGGGTGGCGAGGCCGCAGATAGTGAGTGGGGGTATGGGGCCGCCGAATTTAAACGTAAGGCTCTGTAGGTTACATTGAAAATCTAAGCCCAGCAAGGTGGGGGGCACAGAGTTGGGGAAGGACGTTAAGTTTGTAGTTTTTGAATTCCCTCCCCTGTACCGTTAGGGTAACTATGCAGAATCCCTGGATCTGTACGGAGTGGGATCCTACATCTAGGCAAATCTTTTGTGCGCTGGGGTAGGTAGTTAAGGAACAGCGTCTTACCGTGTCGGGATGTATAAAACTTTCCGTGCTCCCGGAGTCGACTAGGCATGGCGTCTCGTGGCCGTTAATTAGGACCGTTGTCGTCGTCGTCTGGAGAGTCCGGGGCCGAGCCTGATCGAGCGTAACCGAAGCGAGCCGTGGTTGTAGTAGTGGGGTGGGGTCCGTTGTTGCCGTCCAAGATGGCATCGGGGATGGACAAAATGGCCCCCCCCCATACATCGCACGTGGCTGAGGGGTCACAAGATGGCGTCGGGGGTGGACAAAATGGCCGCCCCCATGCGTCGTACAGGTCGGGGGCGGTCCAAGATGGCGGCGCCCCTCCTCCGCTCGTGGTGGTCGGGACCCAAAATGGCGGCGTCTGCGGGTCGCACATGGTGTGCTGGGGGGTCTGGGGAGCGCCAGGACCGCGCGGAGTTCCTGCACTGCGAGCGCCAGGGCCGCGGGCGCTTGGACCACGCGGAGTTCCTTCACTGCGAGCGCCAGGGCCGCGGGCGCTAGGACCGCGCGGAGCTCCCTCGCCGGGGACAGCAGTGGTCGGGGCCCAGGTCGGCGGCGCCGGCGGGTCAGTCGTGGGGCCGCGAGCGCTGGGACCGTGCGGAGCTCCCTCGCCGGGGACAGCGGTGGTCGTGGTCCAGGTAGGTTGCGCCGGCGGGTCAGTCGTGGGGCCGCGAGCGCTGGGACCGCGCGGAGCTCCCTCGCCGGGGACAGCGGTGGTCGGGCTCCAGGTAGGTTGCGCCGGCGGGTCAGGCGTGGGGCACGGGACGGGGGTGAGGGTGGCGTTCGGGACGCGAAAAACCCCTTCCTCTCCGTGGAGAGTGTTGGCCGGCACCCAAATCGGGAGCGCCGGCGGCGGGTCGTACATGGACTGCGGGGAGGGGGGTTGGGGAGCGTAGGCGGCGTGCAGGGCTCCCAGTTCTCCCGGGGCCGCGGTGGTCGGGACCCAAAATGGCGGCGTCTGCGGGTCGCACATGGCGTGCTGGGGGGGTTGGGAGGCATAGACTGCCTGTAGGGCTCCCTGTGGCCCCGGGATGGCGGCGACCTCGCGGGATCGGCACACCATCGCATAGTGGCCCTTTTTCCCGCAGCTTTTGCAGATGGCTGCGCGGGCCGGACAGCGTTGTCGGGGGTGCTTCGCCTGGCCGCAGAAATAACAGCGGGCGCCCCCGATGCGACTCGGCGTTTGGACTGCGCAAGCCTGTGGGGTGTCCGGGGGGGGGGTTAGGGGGTTTGCCGCGACGGGTACGTACGGGGCCCAATGGCCTGCCGCGCGGTCGGGGCCGTAGGCGCGGGTATTACGCGCGGCTACGTCTAGGGAGGCTCCTCGGGCCCGTACCTCTGAGAGTCCTAGCGACTCTTTTTCTAGAAGTCTTTGGCGGATTTGGGAGGATTGCATACCTGCCACAAAAGCATCGCGCATTAACATGTCCGTATGTTCGTTTGCATTCACCGACGGGCAGCTGCAGGCTCGTCCCAAAATCAGCAGCGCGGCGTAGAACTCGTCCATCGATTCTCCGGGAGCTTGCCGTCTTGTCGCGAGCTGGTAGCGAGCGTAGATTTGGTTAACTGGGCGAACGTAGAGACTTCTCAGTGCTGTGAACGCCGTCTGGAAATCGTCGGTGTCTTCAATGAGGGTGAAAATCTCCGTGCTCACCCTCGAGTGCAGGACCTGCAGTTTTTGTTCGTCTGAGACTCGGCCTGTGGTCGATCTGATGTAGGCCTCGAAGCAAGTCTGCCAGTGTTTGAAGGCTGCTGCCGCATTCACTGCGTGGGGGCTGATCCTCAGGCATTCTGGAATGATCCTGAGCTCCATAGTCCTTTTTAGGCACGCTTAATAAATTGTAGCGCACAAAGACTCCGTGAGACGAATAGAGTGAAGTCGATGAGGCTTTATTAAGCGTGTCTGTTCCCCAGCAGCCCGATAGTAAACTGGCCTGCGGGGGAAGGCACCGGCTTCTTATACTTCGCCTTCAGGGCGGAGCATGAGGTCAACGGCCAGCCAGGACCCGGGATCTGTCAGCCAATGACATTAGGGCTTCCAGTCCCACATGACCCCCAATACATACTACCACACAATGCGGGTCCTATAGGCCTATTTCCCTCCTGAACATAGATGCTAAGATTCTGGCCAAGGTAATGGCAATGAGGATAGAGGATTGTGTCCCGGGGGTGGTCCATGAGGACCAAACTGGGTTTGTGAAGGGGAGACAGCTGAATACGAATATACAGAGGCTGCTAGGGGTAATGATGATGCCCCCACCAGAGGGGGAAGCGGAGATAGTGGTGGCGATGGATGCCGAGAAAGCATTTGATAGAGTGGAGTGGGATTATTTGTGGGAGGTGTTGAGGAGATTTGGCTTTGGAGATGAGTATATTAGATGGGTACAGCTGCTGTATAGGGCCCCGATGGCAAGCATGGTCACGAATGGATGGGGGTCTGCGTATTTTCGGCTCCATAGAGGGACGAGGCAGGGATGTCCTCTGTCCCCATTATTGTTTGCACTGGCGATTGAGCCCCTGGCAATAGCATTGAGGGGTTCCAGGAAGTGGAGGGGAGTACTCAGGGGAGAAGAAGAACACCGGGTATCTCTGTATGCAGACGATTTGTTGTTGTATGCGGCGGACCCGGCGGAGGGGATGCCAGAGATAATGCGGATACTTGGGGAGTTTGGAGAATTTTCAGGATATAAACTGAACATGGGGAAAAGTGAGTTGCTTGTGGTGCATCCAGGGGAGCAGAGCAGAGAAATAGAGGACTTACCGCTGAGGAAGGTAACAAGGGACTTTCGCTACTTGGGGATCCAGATAGCCAAGAATTGGGGTACATTGCATAGGTTAAATTTAACGCGGTTGGTGGAACAGATGGAGGAAGACTTCAAGAGATGGGACATGGTATCCCTGTCACTGGCAGGCAGGGTGCAGGCGGTTAAAATGGTGGTCCTCCCGAGATTCCTCTTTGTGTTTCAGTGCCTCCCGGTGGTGATCACGAAGGCTTTTTTCAAAAGGACTGAGAAGAGTATCATGAGTTTTGTGTGGGCCGGGAAGACCCCGAGAGTGAGGAAGGGATTTTTGCAGCGTAGTAGGGATAGGGGGGGCTGGCACTACCGAGCCTAAGTGAGTACTACTGGGCCGCCAATATCTCAATGGTATGTAAGTGGATGGGAGAAGAGGAGGGAGCGGCGTGGAAGAGATTGGAGAGGGCAGGGGGACTAGCCTACAAGCTATGGTGACGGCGCCGTTGCCGTTCTCACCGAAGAAATACACCACAAGCCCGGTGGTGGTGGCTACTCTGAAAATTTGGGGGCAGTGGAGACGGCATAGGGGAAAGACGGGAGCCTCGGTGTGGTCCCCGATAAGAAATAACCATAGGTTTGCTCCGGGGAGAATGGATGGGGGATTTGGAACATGGCAAAGAGCAGGAGTAACACAATTGAGAGATCTGTTTGTAGATGGGACATTTGCAAGTCTGGGAGCGCTGACCGAAAAATATGGGTTGCCCCAAGGGAATGCATTCCGGTATATGCAACTGAGGGCTTTTGCGAGGCAACAGGTGAGGGAATTCCCGCAGCTCCCGACGCAGGAGGTGCAGGACAGAGTGATCTCAAAGACATGGGTGGGGGACGGTAAGGTATCAGACATATATAGGGAAATGAGGGACGAGGGGGAGATTATGGTAGATGAGCTGAAAGGGAAATGGGAAGAAGAGCTGGGGGAGGAGATTGAGGAGGGGCTGTGGGCTGATGCCCTAAGTAGGGTAAACTCATCGTCCTCGTGTGCCAGGCTAAGCCTGATACAATTTAAGGTGTTACACAGGGCGCATATGACTGGAGCACGGCTCAGTAAATTTTTTGGAGTAGAGCATAGGTGTGCAAGATTCTCGAGAAGCCCAGCGAATCACACCCACATGTTCTGGTCATGTCCGGCACTACAGGGGTTTTGGGTGGGGGTGACAAAGGTGCTTTCGAAGATGGTGGGGGTCCAGGTCGAACCAAGCTGGGGGTTGGCTATATTCGGGGTTGCAGAAGAGCCAGGAGTGCAGGAGGCGAAAGAGGCTGATGTTTTGGCCTTTGCGTCCCTAGTAGCCCGGCGCAGGATACTGTTGATGTGGAAGGAAGCCAAGCCCCCGGGTGTGGAGACCTGGATAAATGACATGGCAGGGTTTATAAAGCTGGAACGGATTAAGTTCATCCTAAGGGGATCGGCTCAAGGGTTCACCAGGCGGTGGCAACCGTTCGTCGAATACCTCACAGAAAGATAGAGGGAATGGAAAAGAAGAAGACAGCAGCGGCAACCCGGGGGGGTGGGGGAGGAACCAGAAGGACTCTCAGGGATGTTAGTGTATAAGTATAATATGTATAGGTTGTTGTTATGGTAATTGTATACTGGACTGCTGAATTATATTTTTGGAGAGTATTTATTTGGGACAAGGCAGTTGCCATTCAGTTTTGTTTTTTAATTTTGATGTTGTTTATATATTATTTATTTCTTGTTTAAAAAACTGGCCATTGTTATTTATATTGTTATATTACTGTGTAAAAGATACACAATGTACTGTTATGGTTGGCCAAACATTATGAATAAAATATATATTTTAAAAAAAATATAAACATGCCTGTTTACTTCAAGCTGTTATTTCAGACTATAAAAATATGCTTCCTTCAATCGAATCTCAGAGTGCAGTGCCCTGGCTTTGCAGCTGGAACACTCTCTCTCCGCAAATATATTTGTGCAAATAAATTTCCTTAAATCGAACCTCGAGGAATTTGTCTTCATTATAATTTCCACGACAATGAGTTGCTGCTTTGCTTTGGTAGATGATACTGTGCGTCTTTGGTGAAGGGAGTGAATATTCAAGATGGTGGATGGGATGCCAATCAAGCGGGCTGCTTTGCCCTGGATGATGTTGAGCTTCTTCAATGTTTTGGAGCTGCACTCATCCAGGAAAGTGTGGAATATTCTATCACACTCCTGACTTGAGCCTTGTAGGTGATGGACAGGATTTGGGGAGTCAGGAGGTTTGTTACTCTCTGCAGAATTCCCAGCCTCTGTCCTGATCTTGTAGCTACAGTATTTATATGGCTGGTACAGTCCAGTTTCTGATCAATGGTAACTCCCAGAATGTTGATTAAGGGGGGATTCACCAATGGCAATGCCATTATATATCATGGGGAGGTGGTTAGATTCTCTCTTGTTGGAAATGGTCTTGCCACTTATCAGACCAAGCCTGAATATTATTCAGGTCCTGCTGTATGTGGACACAGACTGTTTCATTAGTTAAATTATATTAGCTTGTTTTTTTGGGATGAGAAAACTTTGGGTGCAATTTAAAGCGCAAAAAAGAGTCCCATTTTGGGTGCATATAGCAGGGCCTTACTCGGTGCCTGCAATGTTGAGAATGACCCTGCTATCAATCGGGATTCTGTAATTTTTTTCTGCCCTCGGTTAGGAATACCCGCCGAGGCCGCACTTACCTCACTTCCAACACCGACAAGCTGAGCTCATCGGTGCAGGAAAAGATCAGGGCGCCATTTTAAAATATTGCCCCGATCTCTCAACCCCACACGGACACCCCACTGCGGCCTCCAGACACCCACACTGCCCCAACTTACTTCTTAGGGGGTGCCAGAAGCCCCCCCTCGCCCCACCTCTTAAGGGCCAGATCCATGGAATGGTAACCTGGCACCCAGGTACTTTGGCACCTGTATATGTTAATGCATGATTAGTTAATACGCAGTCAGTACAGACAGATGATCACTAGATGACAACATTAACAGGATATATATAAGGAGTTTCCCACTCTTTCTGTAGGTTCGTGTGTGTGTGTAGTGCAGTTAGAGTAAAGACGTGACAGATCAGTGTAGTGCACAATCATAATTGTTAGTTTAATTTAATCTTAGTTAATTATATTACTAGTCAAAGTATATCAAGTGAAAGAACTCACAAGTATATTATTTTATTACTCAACAAATGATTTGTCATCAACTGGAAGACTTCAATTGTTTATGATCAAGTTAAATACAACTCGGAAAGACAAATGAGTAATATTTATATTACATTTTGGTAATATAACATGGTACCAGGTAAAAACAAGCTTTAAGAACAACTAGTAGTAAGATTAGGAAAGAAAAGAAAAAGTTCCGATACCAACTGTTCAACTGTGGAAGTCGCAGCAAACGGATCCTCGACAGCAAATCTATTCGATGGATCATGTGCAGGCTCCAAGACAGCTGAAAACTACTGGTAACTTAAATCTTAATTGGAAGTTATTTAAACAGCAATTCCAGCTCTATTTGGAAGAGTAAAAAACAATACTTGGAATTTTATCACCGAGAAAATGGTGTCGCAGGCAGCAAAGAAGCATGTTCGGGGTGGCAGCTATCGTGCGCATGCACGTTCCAACGCGCAGTTCATTCAGAAATGCAAGACTCAACAGAAGAAGTCTGCGCATGCGCGAACATCACTCATGAGTCAGAGAGACAACATCATGACGTGCTACAGATGTGGTTACGCCCACTCAAAGGGGAATTGTCCTGCTCAGGGTAAACGGTGTTTGAAGTTCTCAAAACTAAACCACTTCGCTTCTCAGTGTAAATCAACTGCAATTTGTCTCAATACTGCACCAAAAAAGCATTTTAATGTTAGATCCATCGAGAAAACAGAAAATAAAACTCCACAAAGGAATTTCTCAGAAGATGATGAAAATATTTCGCTGGAAAATTCATTTTTTGTTGGCATCATTGAAACAACAACGGATCTTCAATCAATGTCAAAGGATCTTCAATCAACATCAAAGGATCTTCAATCAACATCAAAGAATCTTCAATCAACAAGGAAGGCTCCTCATCGAATGAATTTAATTAACAACAACAATGAATGGACAATGGCAGTACATGTGAATAACAGCCCAATATTATTCAAACTTGACACTGGTGCTTCCGCCAATTTATTAAATTGCCAGGATCTCTCATCAATCCAAGGAGATTACGAGATTATACCTGCGGCATGCAAATTAAAAGATTATAATGATAATCAGATTGTGTCACATGGCTCGTGCCACTTAGCAGTTGTCAACAAAGAAGTGCAGAAAACACTTTGTTTTGAGATTGTGGTTGATCACAAATCTTCTTTATTAGATGCTCAAGCATGCAAGGAATTGCAGTTAATTCAAAGAATCTTCATGCACACAAATGAGACATCACGGTTGGAAGAAGACATTCAACAGTTACTCAGTGAATACCAAGAGGTATTTCATGGTATGGGCACATTGCCACATCAGTACAAGATTTTGCTAAAAAGGATGCGAAACCCGACATCTATCCGCCAAGAAGAGTTCCAGCACCTCTAGAAGAGATTAACAGCTGAACTACAGAGATTGCAAACTCAAGGCATAATATCCAAAGTCAAGCAACCGACTGGTTGGGTCAGTTCTTTGGTTTGTGTAAAAAAATGTTCAGAAGATATTAGAATTTGTATGGATCCCAAAGATCTAAATAAAAACATATGTAGGGAACATTATCATATTCCCAAAAGAGAAGAAATTACTTCTGAAATGTCGAATGCGCAAATTTACACAAAGTTGGACGCATCACCAAGTTTTTGGCAGATGCAGCTCTATGACTCCAGCAAGCTACTCTGTACATTCACCATGCCTTTTGGAAAGTACTGCTTTGATAGAATGCCCTTCAGGATCATCTCTGCCTCAAGAGATGTTTCACCGAGTTATGGAGCAGATGACGGAAAACATAAATGGTGTTAGAGTCTATGTGGACGACATAATTATATGGTCAACTACTGAGTAAGAGCATATTGCAAGGCTAAGGAAAGTATTTCACCAAATACATCAATATGATTTAAAATTGAACCAATTTAAATGCACATCCGCCTCGTCATTAAAACTTTTAGGGGATACCATCTCAGCTAAAAGTGTCAGACCAGATGAAGAAAAGATATCAGCCATACAGAACCAAAAGACAAGAAAGCTGTACTTAGATTTTTTGGATTTGTAAATTTCCTTGGGAAATTCATCTCCAACCTATCTTCAAGAATTGTTGCTCTACGAAACGTGATCATAAAGAAGACTGAGTTTGAGTGGACTCCACGCCAAAATGCAGAATGGCAATTAATAAAAGCTCCAAGTTTAAATTTCTTTGATCCAAACAAACACACAAAAATCTCGACAGATGCAAGTCAAGATGGAATTGGTGCAGTTTTACTTCAGCAAGACAACCAGACTAATTAAATTCCAATGGCATACGCATCTAGAGCGATGACCGCCACAGAGTGCAAGTATGCACAAATAGAAAGAGAATGTTTAGGACTAGTAACAGGCATCACTAACTTTCATGACCATGTGTATGGTCTCCCTAAGTTCATAGTTGAAACTGATCATTGACCTCTAGTAAATATCATAGAGAAAAGCTTCAATGATATGACACCAAGATTACAGAGAATGATGATGAATGATGATGAAGTTAAGGAGGTATGATTTTACTTTAATCTATTTACTTTAATCTGGCAAAGATCTCGTAATTGCAGATACACTTTCAAGATATATAAATACCGAGAATCTACCGTTTGAATCCATCAACGATGTAAAAGCTCAGCTACAGTTACGTAGAGAAACACTTCCTGCACCAGATGAAAAGCTGAAGCAGATACGTGAAGAAACACAAAAAGACGTAACCTTGCTTAGAGTTATCAATCATCTACAGCATGGGTGGCCAAAAGGACACTGTCCTCAGCATCAAAGTATTCAAGCAGAACTTACTGTGGTAGATGGCATACTATTAAGAAATGACAGGATTGTCATTCCATCAAATCGCAGGTCAGAAATGCTAAGCAAACTTCATGAAGGACATCTCGGCATCGAGAAGTGCAAACGAAGAGCTAGCAAGCTGTGCATTGGCCCGGTATAAACAAAGACATTGCAGAAATGATAATGTTATGTTCGACATGTCAAAGGCCTCAACCAGCACAATGCAAAGAAACACTACAACAACATGACATTGCTACGTCACCATGAGTGAAAGTAGGCATTGACTTGTTCCATGCAAGTGGAAAAGACTATGTTCTTGTCATTGATTATTATTCCAACTTTCCGGAAGTAATGAGACTACCTGATCTCACCTCTACAGCAGTGATCAAAGTGTGTAAGGAAATTTTTGCGAGGCATGGCATTCCGCAAGCTGTTATGTCAGCTAATGGTCTGTGCTTTGCGAGCTGGGAGTGGAAGGAATTTTCAAGAACATATAACTTCAATCACAATACTTCAAGCCCCATTTTCTTCAATCAAATCGAAGAGTGGAAAAAGGTGTATATATTGTGAAGCAATTGTTGAGCAAAGCAAGAGATTCTCAATTCGATTTTTACTTGGCTTTACTATCATACAGAGCCTCTCCGTTGAATTCAGGTTTATCTCCTGCTCAAATGTTGTACAATCGTGAAATTAGAACAACATTACCGAAAATTAATGTTGGTGATCCAGATCAACTGGATGTGCTGGAAAGAATTCAAAAGCAACGTGAAAAACAACAAAGTTACTATGACTGGCACAAAAAACCACTAAAACCTCTCACAGCAGATGACATTGTTCGAATCAGATGTCCTGATGGAGGATGATCTGATACTGCTATGGTTATTAGGTAAATATCACCACGTTCCTACATAATCAAAACTGTAGAAGGTGGATTGATTAGAAGGAACAGGCGTGGCATTTTAAGTGCGCACATTCGTCAATCTAGTTTTCTAAATTTGAATCTAAACCAATCTTTAAATCAGCATGTGAATATCAAACAACCTGTTGAAAGTGAACAGCAGAATAGTAAAGTGTCGACTTCTCCAATCAAATTGAGACGATCTACTAGACATAGAAGAAAACCGAATTGTTTGAATTTATAAACATTTGACTGATTGATTCATAACTAATGTTCAATGCATGACAGAATACTTCATTTCTAATGTACAATTTTCTTTATCCTATATATAGAAACGTATAACACAAAAAAGGGGGTTGTAGTGATCTCTGTATATGTTAATACATGATTAGTTAATGTACAGTCAGTACAGAAAGATGGTCACTAGATGGCAACACTAGCAGGACCTTACATAAGGAGTTTCCCGCTCTTTCTGTAGGTTACTGTGTGTATGTAGTGCAACTGGAGTAAAGACGTGATAGATCAGAGTGTAGTGTATTATCATAATTGTTAGTTTAATCTAATCTTAGTTAATTATATTACTAGTCAAAGTATTAAAGTGAAAGAACTTACAAGTATATTATTTTATTACTCAATATATAATTTGTCATCAACTGGAAGACTTTGACTGTTTATCATCAAGTGAAATACAACTCGGCATGACAAATGAGTAATATTTATATTACATTTCTATCATATAACACCGGGCACTGCCAAGTTGCCAGACTGGGGGTATCAACGTGCCAGGCTGGCAGTGCCACTGCCCAGGTACATGGGTGCCAGCGGGAGTGCCACCATACTACCATGCCCAGAACCCAACCACATGGGGGCCTCCAATGGCCTGGGAGAACTCCCCCCCCCCTCCCAGGTGCCATTACGCCTGGACCACATATGTGTGGGCCAGTGCTAAAAGGTGCCTTGGCGAGGTCTCCCAGGTGCAGGTGTTAGTTCCCAGGCATCAGGAGAATCGGGTGCTGGCATATTTAAATGAGTCTATGTTAATCTGGATCTCACCCAGTGAGGGCGAGATTCAGATCACAACGTACCGTGAGATCTTGTTAGATCTTGCAAGGCGTTCCGAGAGTCACAAATCTTGCGAGATGGATTTAACGGCCTCATCGCGTCACTGGCACGATGTGGCCATTTGATCACGCCCTTTACGTCTATCTCTGACTTCTCTCTATCTGGCTGGCTGATCAACTATCTCTGACTTAATATGTCTCTTTAAACTGAAAAAATAATAGTTGCGAGTCAAAAATACTTCATCATGGATGCAACATATGCTTCCAATTCTGAGTCGTCTAACATTACATCTTTCCACATAAATACTGATGATATCATTTTCTAATTGCTGAAATGAGTTCTACTTTGCAGACTGATTTGAAGCGATTGTTCAAAGCTTTCTGTAAAGATCGGAATGTACAATGTACAACAGGTGGTCCAATATGTATTGTCATTACACTGGGCTGAATAATAAATTAACAAATTTCTGTTATTATACTAATCCAGGGTTAACAGTCGGTGAATATAATCCTAACATTGTAGGATTCCATTCCTGGCACAGAGTCTTAATCCAAAAGACTCTTCAGACATATGATCACGTGCGAAGGTCAATGTGGCTGATGTATAGCCTTCCTAATTTTTGGGCTTTTGAAATCAAAGCTGGAAAAAGCTGCATCTTTATAGATCAATTAAAGGTTAATATATATCCCTGCTTTGACATGGATTTTTCAATCAGCTTCTTTCCTCTAAGAAGCCGAGCGAGATCTTTTAATGCAACAATGACAGGATTATTTGAGTTGAATCTTTCAGCACGATAGAAAAAACAGGAGTTATGTGGTGCAATTGTCCCAGAAATCAGCAATGTCTGATATCAGGTGGGAAAAGTGGCATTGGATCCGCCGACACCAACAGCGGGTTTTTCTGTCATATTGTGCGGCATTTGGTTTAAAATATTAACGGACACAAGTTTCATGTTGTATCGCTGGTGGGGCAACCTCTGATTCATCCTCCCCACTGTGACCTCAGAGGTTCATTAATCCGAGTTCCATATTTAAAGGCTGCCCTGGCACAGAGCTAATATTCTCTAAGGAACGTATGGCTGCCAAAGCTAGTAAACATGCTGCCTCCAAATTTAGTGATGCCTCCCTCGAGTGCCTACTAGATGCAGTGGAGGTTTGCCACGATGTCCTCCATTCCCACTTTGGGTGAAGACCACCAAGAAAGGACACCAATCCAGTATGGGAGACGGTGACAGCAGTGGTCAGCGCTAGTGCCCTCCAAAGGAGGTCAGCTATCCAATGCTGAAAGAGTATGAATGATTTCCATCATTCCACCAGGGTAAGTCATTCTTCTCATCACTCGCAACTCACACAGTCATAGACCCATTACACATCCACAGGAATCTCACTCAACGCCAGCTCAATGGACATCACTACTCACTCTTCCACGCACACTTTCAACTCCCCTGTCCATGGTCCCACTCGCCACCTGCACATGCCAGGCATTCTTATCATCTGGTACACATCCTGCTCACACCCGTGCCTTCTGTTTCATAATGAACAAGCTGGCAAAGGGGAGTGCTCCCAGACTGGTGGAGGATCTTCCCAAGAACAACGAGAAATGGGCAATGAATGTTGGCTTAGCCAGTGATATCCACATCCCGACAATGAATACATTTAAAAAAATGAATTTTTCAAGCATCTCAGATAAAAAAAGGCCCAGAAAATCCTGGTGCAAATCGTGGGCAAGCAACCTTTATATTTCTGGAATGACAGATCCCACTGCCAAAGCAAATTCATAATCCTACCCTGACACAAAGAGACAAGGAAGAGAGATGTTTCAAAACATGGGGCGAAATTCTCCGGTATCGCCGCGATGTCCGCCGACCGGCGCCAAAAACGGCGCAAATCAGTTGGGCATCGCGCCGCCCCAAAGGTGCGGAATCCTCCGCATCTTGGGGGGCCGAGCCCTAACGTTGAGGGGCTAGGCCCGCGCCAGACTGATTTCCGCCCCGCCAGCTGGCGCAGAAATTACATTGCCGGGCGGCGCATGCGTGGGAGCATTAGCGGCTGCTCACGGCACCCCGCGCATGCGCAGTGGAGGGAGTCTCTTCTGCCCCCGCCATGGTGGAGACCGTGGCGAAGGAAAAGAGTGCCCCCGCGGCACTCTATACCGATCGCGGACCAGGCCACCGTGGGGGCACCCCCCCGGGCCAGATCACCCCCTCGCCCCTCCCAGGACCCCGGAGCCTGCCCGCGCCGCCTTGTCCCGCCGGTAAGAGAGGTGGTTTAATCCACGCCGGCGGGTCAGGCATCCTAGCAGCAGGACTTCGGCCCATCAGGGCCGGAGAATTGTGGGGGGGGCCCGCCAACCGGCGCGATTCCCGTCCCTGCCGAATATCCGGTGCCGGAGAATTCGGCAACCGGCGGGGGCGGGATTCACGCCAGCCCCCGGCGATTTTCCGACCCGGCAGGGTGTCGGAGAATCTCGCCCATGATTTCCAGTCCCTCGGGCGCAAGGTTCTCGGCAACGTGCCGTTCACTGGCGGCAGGATTCTATACTCCCGCCATTTGTCAATGGGATTTCCCATTGAAGCCACCCCATGCCACTGGGAAACCCACGGGCAGGGGTGTGCTGCAAGTGGGACCAGAAAAATAAGCCGTCGGCGAACAGCTGGACAATTCCAGTCCCAGTTTCTAACCATGCACCGGTGTAATTGGGAACGAGAGTAGTGATAGCAAGTGCATTTTGAAAACCAGCTTCAGGAGATTAGACCATGTTATTGAACTCAACAATACTTTAGGATGACTGATGTAACTTGCATAAATTGTGCAGCTTAATATAGCTCCCAAACACAATTGAAACAATCTGAAATGACCTTCCTGTCAGCACAGGAAATTGACATTATCTGTAAAGCATGTACCCACTGGTTCGTAAGTGGCAAGTAACATCCCGCCCACAGTCCCAGGCAATAATCACCTCCAACAAGGATGTGGCCAACTATTTTATTCTGGAAAGCCAGTTGATGAAGGACGATAATGGATCCAAATCTTATGGAGTCTTGCAATTATTTACAGAGTGAAATATTACAAGCATACATTTGTAACTCAACCACACAACAATTTCAGTCAGTGTCTCTTTTTAAATTTGGCATATAATTAACATACAATTATTAACTACATCCCTTGACATTTAATAGCTGGTTTCTATCGCTGAATCTTTCACCATCAATATCTTGGGATGGTGGTAGTCACTGGATCAGAGTTGCCACTTTTGTGTTCTTTTGTTCCATTCATGGAGTTAATAGAATGATACTCAGTTAATGGTAGGGAGTTGGGGAGAGTTACAGAACAAAGGGGTACAGGTTCATAGCTCCTTGAAGGTGGAGTCGCAGGTGACAGGGTGGTGAAGAAGGAATTCAGTATGCTAGGTTTTATTGGTCAGAATATTGAATACAGGAGTTGGAACGTCTTGTTGAAGTTGTATAAGACATTAGTAAGACCGCATATGGAATACTGTGTTCAGTTCTAGTCACCCTATTATAGGAAGGATATTGTTCAACTAGAAAGAGTGCAGAAGAGATTTACGAGGATGCTATCAGGACTTGATGGTCTGAGCTATAAGGAGAGGCTGGATAGTCTGGGACCTTTTTCCCTGGAGATAGAGGTGATCTTATAGAGGTCTATAAAATAATGAGGGGCATTGATAATGTAGATAATCAACATCTTTTCCCAAAGAAAATGAAATGAAAATGAAAATCGCTTATTGTCACGAGTAGGCTTCAGTGAAGTTACTGTGAAGAGCCCCGAGTCGACACATTCCGGCACCTGTTCGGGGAGGCTGGTACGGGAATTGAACCGCGCTGCTGACCTGCCTTGGTCTGCTTTAAAAGCCAGCGATTTAGCCCAGTGAGCTAAACCAGCCCCTGGACTCCTCAAAGGTAGAGGAGTCCAGAACTAGAAGGCATAGGTTTAAGGTGAGAGGGGAGAGATACAAAAGAGACCAGAGGGGAAATTTCTTCACACAGAGGCAGCACGGTAGCATTGTGGATAGCACAATTGCTTCACAGCTCCAGGGTCCCAGGTTCGATTCCGGCTTGGGTCACTGTCTGTGCGGAGTCTGCACATCCTCCCCGTGTGTGCGTGGGTTTCCTCCGGGTGCTCCGGTTTCCTCCCACAATCCAAAGATGTGCAGGTTAGGTGGATTGGCCATGCTAAATTGCCCTTAGTGTCCAAAATTGCTCTTAGTGTTGGGTGGGGTTACTGGGTTATGGGGATGGGGTGGAGGTGTTGACCTTGGGTAAGGTGCTCTTTCCAAGAGCCGGTGCAGACTCGACGGGCCGAATGGCCTCCTTCTGCACTGTAAATTTTATGAAAAAAAAAAATTCTATGAGAGGGTGGTGAGCATCTGGATCGAGCTGCCAGAGGCAGTGGTAGAGGTGGGTACAATTTCATCCTTTAAAAAACAGACAGTTACATGGGCAGGGTGGGTATAGAGGGATATGGGCCAAATGGGGGAAAGTGGGACTAGCTTTGTGATAGAAACTGGGCGGCATGACAAGCTGGGCCAAAGGGCCTGTTTCCTTCTGTAAACATCTATGACTCTATGATTCTATGTCAATCGTAAATATGTAACTATATTAAACAGCTGGTCACTTAGCCTGTCAACCTTTTATAAATAAATATCCTCAGTTTTTAAATTGAATACACGTCCTGATGTCAGTTCGGTAGCCTGTTTGTGGAGGCATGGGAGAAGTCCAGCCGCTAAATGTGATCACTAGATAAGATTTATTCACCATCCACACTGAATTTAAATCTAGAAAAGCTTTGGGTAAAACGAAAGGGCTGGATTCTCCACTGGCAGCGACCGATAGTGGAGTTCCCGATGCAGCGGAGAATCCAGCGCCGGGGAAGAAACAGGGGCAATGCCTCCCGATGCTCCAGTACCCTGTTGAAGTTGGGATCAAGGTTCACTCCCTGCGCCAGTTGGAGGGTGCAAATGGGTCATTAAGATCCGTTTGCATACTATTAACGGGTCGGGCACAATTTTCTCTGGGCCAAGAATCACATGGGTGAGAATTGATGCTGGTCGTGACAAGCACATACCTGATGCAGTGGATCTCGTAGTGGGCCAAAGGGGAAACTCTTTAAAAGGGTTGTCCCCAAAGGAGGGTCACCCACCACCCCCCCTCCCAAAATGCAAGCCCTGCCCACCCCACAAGACACCCCATTGCCTCCCATCAGAGGCCTCCTTGATAAAAAGACTCGTCCAGAAACCCCCTAAATAAAGAGACCCCCGGAGATGCTCCAATTAAAGAGACCACCCCAGAAATCCCCTAATTAAAGAGACCCCCACCAGTGACCCACTAAATATAGAGACCCTATAAATAAAGGGACCCTCTAAATAAAGATAAACTCACACAGACCCCCTAAAGAAAGAGATCCCAGAGACCCCTGAATTAAAAAAATCCTCCCCAGAAACCCCCTAAATAAAGAGATTTCCCACAGAGACCACCTAATTAAAGAGATCCCCAGAAGAAAAACCCATGTCTGGAAGCCTTGAAGAAGAGAGACCCTGCTGGGAAGCCCCCCAGAAGAGAAACCCATGTCTGAAAGCCCCCAGAGGAATGATACCTGTCTGGAAGCATTGTTCCATTCATCTCCCTTCACGGTTTAGTGACTTTGAGATGGTCAGCTGTGAAACTACGCGTAATGCTTATGAACATCAAGCTTTGATTGACAGCTCCTGGACCACATAAAACTGAGTGAAGTGCTTTCCATTTATCTCCCTTCATGCTTGAGTGACTGTGAAGTAGTCAGCAGTGAAACTAACAGAAAGCACTTAACTCAGTTTGATGTGGTCCAGGAGCTGTCAATCAAAGCTCGATGTGCACAACCATTGTGGTTAGTTTCATAGTTGACCATTTCAAAGTCATTCACTGTAAAGTAGTCAGTAGTAAAACTAACAGAAAGCACTTAACTCTGTTTGAAGTGGTCCAGGAGCTGTCAATCAAAGCTTGATATTTATCAACATTGTGGTCAGACCACTTCAAAGTTACGTAGTCTCCCAAACAGAGAATCCAGTCCAAAGACTTGCATATTTCAGGGAATTGGGAGTTACCCATGAGAATGACATAAAATATGAAAGCTGATATGATCTCTGTACACAAACAAATTAGAAACAGCTTCCTTAATTTTCACTACAAGCCTGTTATTAACAGCATTACTATTACTTGGCTACATCTGAAGCTTTATTTGCAGCAGTGAAATTTTGATACTCTCCACAATACACTCCTTCAATTTCCAACCCCTCAGACCATAACAAGAACAACTGAGAAACAACAACATGAATATCATGAATTTGCAAGCTAAATTTCAAGACACGTATGCTGGAATTGATTTGGTTACAGCATTTTCATGTTAACTTGAGAATCAATTCACAAATTTCTAAGGGAGTATCATCTTTGGTACCTAGATCTAATAGACATTCTTGTTGTCTGTTAGCTATTGAATTTGAATAGAATCCAAAGCAATAAGTTTATTTGTCCAACTTGTCACAAAGGGATCTCAGAATATGTTCTGGCATTTCTTCAAACATTACACTAATTTCTTCGGCATATTCCCCCAGCAGAAGCACAACTGACCTCCTGATTATGAATTTCAGAAATTCTAAAACACACTGTTCTACTAATTATGTTCAGAAACTCACAACTAGCATTAATACAGGGAAAATGCCCATATTTCCCCCATGCCAACATGCAAATTTATGTAAAATACCCCACTAATCCTTACTCACAGGACAATTCCATACACACGCAAACAAAAAAGATGCTTTTTTGGAAAATGATGAATTCTGTACAATTAATTCAGTGCTCCCCTGAACAGCCTTGGTCAGTGATGCAGTTCTCTCTCTAGGGTGTAATTAAGTTTTTATCTTGAAGCGACACCTTAGCACAAGGTATTCGAGTCCAGAAAAATGTAGCAATTCTGCCAGTGAACCATAAATTGACCATTCCCTTAAAATAACTTTTAAATGAGAAACCATACACTCCAAATAAAACTAATTTCATGCTTTTAAAGCACATAGCTGCTTCAAGAAAGATAATTGCCCAGGCCTGCAGAAATGATATTTCTGGCAGTGCTAATACTGCCATCATTCTAACCAAGCTTATCGTTAATGGAAATAAAATAAATGTGCTCAGAAAAACAAATATTTACAGATTTAGTTGCATGTTTCTTATTCTAATTCTCCAGGAAAGATATAAACAGCCTCAAAAGTCTTCATGCTGCCTATTGTTTTGGTTGAACACTTTGAACTCGAGTCTTGGTCCAAATAAACCACAGATATAGGGCAAAATTCTCCCCCAACGGCGGGATGTCCGCCGACTGGCGCCAAAGCCGGCGCCAATCAGACGGACATCGCGCCGGCCCAAAGGTATGGAAGGCTCCGCATCTTTGGCGGCCTAGCCCCAACATTGAGGGGCTAGGCCGACGCCGGAGGGATTTCCGCCCCGCCAGCTGGCGGAAATGGCGTTTGTTGCCCCGCCAGCTGGCGCGGAAATGCGGCGCATGCGCGGGAGCGTCAGCGGCCGCTGTCAGTTTCCCAGCGCATGCGCGGGAGCGTCAGCGGCCGCTGTCAGTTTCCCGCGCATGCGCAGTGGGGAGAGTCTCTTCCGCCTCCGCCATGGTGGAGGCCGTAGCGGAGGCGCAAGGGAAAGAGTGCCCCCACGGCACAGGCCCGCCCGCGGATCGGTGGGCCCCGATCGCGGGCCAGGCCACCGTGGGGGCACCCCCCGGGGTCAGATCACCCCGCGCCCCCCCCCCCAGGACCCCGGAGCCCGCCCACGCCGCCTGGTCCCGCCGGTAAATACCAGGTTTGATTTACATCGGTGGGGCAGGCCCATCCGGGCCGGAGAATCCAGCGGGGGGTCCCGCCAACCGGCGCGGCCCGATTCCCGCCCCCGCCCAATCTCCGGGAGCGGAGACCTAGGCGGGGGCGGGATTCACGGCGGCCAACGGCCATTCTCCGACCCGGCGGGGGGTCGGAGAATGACGCCCATAATGTTGGAAGAAAAACAGATCAAACCAATCATACATGTGTGTGTTGTTTAACACTTAATCAGTGAGGCCAATAATATTCAAAGATAGTCATAAAATAATCAAATCAGAGATGGTAATTGAATTTTGTCTTGTGGGTGATATTTTCTATTTATCCCCATCAATTAAAGTAGATCTGGAAATTGTTGAATTATACAAGTCAATAATTGCAAGTGAAACATGAAGTACCCAATAGCTGCCGAATCATCAACATCCATGTATTTACCTTGACATTTGCTAATAACGCTTAACATACATTCATTGAGACAGGGAGCGAGCCCGAGGCAAAAACCCACAAATAAAAGCTGCGGCAGGAAACCAGAGAAGGGAGCCTGAGGGAAAACAATGAAAGAGACCGACAGAAAAGAATTGCTGCTGGGGAGTCAGCGGGAGTTAGAGAAAGAGCATTCTGAGAACAAATCAACAAAAAATAATGTAATAGGCTAGCAGGCAGGTGTTTGAGTTTTTTGGAGCATCCTGGTAAAGGAGCACATAGCTAAAAGAGCTTGAAGACAGCAGGGTGAAGGTCAGGGAGCTAGGTTAAAAACAAATTAAAGTATTTTCAGCAAAAAGGTGGGTGCTGACTGGTGAATTATTTTTTTCTTTCATCTGTCTTTAGTTTACATCTGTTAAGTTAGTCTGATAAAATAGAAACATGGCAGGAATCTTCAGTCGTGTGAAATATAAATCCTGCTCCATGCGAGAACTCCGGAACCTTTCTCTTGGACAAACATATGTTCAGTAAGTGTCGTCAGCTGGAGGAGCTCAGGATCTGGGTTTCGGAGCTACAATGCATCAATGCAGGAGAGATAATATGGAGAATGTGTGTTTCTGGATATTGTCACCCCACATCTTAAGGGTATGCTTGAGAGGGAACTATATGCAGCACAGCGGTTAGCACGGTTGCATCACAACGCCAGCGACCTGGGTTCAATTGGCTTTGGGCGACTGCCTATGTGGAGTTTACATGTTCTCACAATGTCTCAATAGGTTTCCTCCAGGTGCTCCGGTTTCCTCCCACAGTCCAAAGGTGTTCATGTTAGGTGGATTGGCCATGCTAAATTGCCCCTTAGTTTCCAAAAATGCGCGGGGCTATGGGGATAAGGCGGGGAAGTGGGCCTAGGTAGAGTGCTGTTTCGAAAGGTTGGTGCTCATGTGATGGACTGAATGGCCTCCTTCTAAATTCTATGGAATGGTTGCCCAACTTGCAGTCAAGGAGGGCCAGGAAGATGTTGCAGGAGTCCCAATTGCACCTCACTCTCTAATATTCAATTCTGATTATTGCGAACAGTGATGTTTCCTTTGCAGGATGTAGCCTGTATAAGTGGATGGTTTGCATCTCAATAGGGCCAAGACTTTGTAAAGTGCCTTTTTTTAGTGGTAGAGGGGAGCATTTAACCCAACTTGGATTGGGGAATTGGAACCAGGATGTACAATTAGGAAAAACAAGGTGCACAAAAGATTGGGAGAGACAGAGAGGAGTAGGTTGGTGGCGCCAGAGGACGAGGTAATGCAATAATATCTAAATATTGTTCACTATTCCCGACCTCAGTGAGGCCCAAAAATGCAGCCCATTGTGTCCAATTCTGGGTACCAGACTCCAGGAAAGTTGTGAAGGCAATACAGAAAAGTTTTATAACTCTATTTCTGGGATTGAGCTAATTCAGTTACATAGGAAGATTGGCAAAGTTGGGGCTGTTCTCTCTAGGAAACAAGGTGGAGCTGAAATTTAAAAGCGGTGTTCAACACCCTGAGGGATCTGGACAGAGTAGATTGGGAGAAACTGTTCTCTGTGTAAGGGTTGCCAACCAGCAGAAACACATTACAGTGAATGGCAAGAGAACTTGGGATGACCCGAGGAAAAACAATTAAGCAGTAATGGGTAACAATCTGGAATGCACTGTCCTGAGAGCAAGGTAGTGGCAGATCTATTGCATGTGCAATTGTTACAAAAAGGAATTGCATAATTATCTGAACAGAAAATAATTGCAGGATAACAGGAAAAAGACTGGGAGAGGGATTAGCTGAGCAGCTCCTCCAATGAGCCGGCACTCACTTGAGAATTGAATGGCCTACATCTGTGCTGCAACAATTCCGTGATTCTATGAATCTAAATAATCAGTAAGTTGTAAATAAAAATAAAATTGCTGTTAAAAATGACTTGGCAGCGTAAGGCCATACTAGTCTTAATCTAGGAAGCTAAGCAGACTCAGACCTGGTTAGTACTTGGATGAGAGACCGCTTGGGAATACCAGATGCAGTAGGTTAAAAAAAAAAGACTTTGCAAAAGAAACTTATTGTATCAAATGTATTTTTGAAGTTTCAGACTACTGGTATAATCATAAAAGGGTGTGGTTACATTGTGGATACCTCCAATTTACCCAAAGTATATTTGAATGTTTTGAAGCAGTTTGGATTAGTTGGTACCATGGTTCCTCTGATTTACAAGGCTGTGGATTCCAATCCCACTCTGTGAACTGATATAAGTCTGAGACGCAAGTAGGGTTAGGGAGTTATGCAGTGCCAGAGGCACACTCAGTGGGTCAGAAGTTAAAGTGAGACCCATCTGCCTGTTCCAGTGGCTCAGGTACACATCAATGATAACAAGTGTGTGTGTGTGTGTGGGGGGGGGGGGGGGGGGGGGGGGGGGATCCTCTCTCATGTAACTTAACTTCAAAACATCAGTAATTTTCACCATTGCCTGGTCAGTCATCTGGCACAAATTGTAGAACCCTCCCGATGTTACATCCCTTGAATTTCAATAGAACTAAAATTGGACCAACTCCAAAAGAAGTGAGGTACCCTCCACAAAAGACTGCCACATAAACAGTTAAATTGGAAACATGTCCCTAGATTACTACCGGATAGATACCAGGTATCATTCATGGGGTGATATTTTAGGCCTCCTTCCACCAATGGGATTTTCCTGCTGAAGTCATAGAACATGGAGCATAGAATTTACAGTGCAGAAGGAGGCCATTCAGCCCATCGTGTTTGCACCGGCCTTTGGAAAGAGCATCCCACTTATGCCCACACCTATACCCCAGAACCCAGCAACCCCACCCAACTCCTTTGGACACTAAGGGCAATTTAGCATGGCCAATCCACCTAACCTGCACGTCCTTGGACTGTGGGAGGAAACCGGAGTTCCCGGAGGAAACCCAACAGACACGGGGAGAACGTGCAGACTCCGCACAGGCAGTGATCCAAGCTGGGAATCGAACCTGGGACCCTGGAGCTGTGAACCGCATTGCTAACCTCTGTGCTACCGTGCCACCCACATGCCAATAACCTTCTGAAAAGCTTGCTGCATTTTCCAGCCCTGCTCCCACAGCAACAGGGTCATAAAATTACTCCAGTGGTCTGGGGGTCCCTATATTATAGCTATTTTATCTGCCTTAGTAAAAGCCTCTCACTAATAAAATTGAACTGTTTCTTTATTGCTTTTGACATCCACATACTTCACTAAATTGGCTTGCCCATCTCACCAGTTCTCCAGTTTGTCATTTTTGTCTACCCCACCATGTGTCAACAATTATTTCTTCAATTTAATAAATTTTGGAAAATGTAAGCAAGTTAACATCTTAATTAATTGCCTCTAAATGCCAATTTAAAACCAATTATATTAGGTCAAAGGCGGTTTAATATCAAAAAGCCAGGAAAAAGTTCTGAACTATTTTCCAAATAGCAGCAAAAAGGCACATTGGGCAGATTTTCATCTTCAGAGGGAATAAAAAACAACCAATAATTTTCATATGTATACACTGTAGCTGGCAAAGTAATTGAAAATTCAGAGAAAAATAACATGTACCAATATTTATACAGTACCTTATCACGTATTCAGAATAAATTACTTTTTTAAAGTCCAGTCGGATATTATGCAGGCAGCCATGTACAACACAGTTCTGTTAGCATTCAAGGAGTTGCTTTTATATTTATAATTATAGGAGATGCCAGAACAGAGGAAAAAAATCTGTTTTCTTCAAATAGTGCTATCACCCAAGCAGATAGATAAGATCATTGCTTTAGCATCTCACTGAAATCACTGTGGGCAGCATTTTATGATTTTTTCCCCCGAAGTTTTGTCTCGCACAAGAGCAGAGAGCATCCACCAGCTGTCTTGGCAGCTTTTCCCATCAAATTTTCAAGCACTTTGAAAAAAGAAATGGAAGGGACGGGACCCACGATGTCATGCTAGCAGGGTTGGCTCATTTAGTACCCACCCCGCCAGCAACCTCCATGCAAATGCCACGAAAGGTCAAGAACAAACCCAATTACCATACATTTAAATCTTGGCCGTTCATGGCGGGAACCCCATTGTGTCACTGGCATGGTTGGGGCCAATGTCAATAGGAACTTCCACCGGCCTGAAAGTTACTTAGGGACTCCTGTTGGATTCTCCACTTCCACCGGCTTCCCACTTACTGAAAACAATGACGGAAAATTTCCTCCTATATATCAAACAATGCTGCATTCGCCCAGCACGATAAAGAATCAGCTCTGATTATATGCTGATGCACTGGAACATTTGTGAATGCAAGGCCTTTCTTTAGAACACCCGTTCTCCTTTGCAGTCCAGCTCTTAAACTCCAGAAGCTCATGAGATAATTGAGCATTGGGAGGAAAAACCTCAAAACAATTTAAATCTCAACTTTGTAAAGAATTTTTTCTTAAGTCTTATTCTCTGCTCCATGTCCATTTTTACTCAAGTGACTGGAAATTACTGGTAGAATTTAGCAAGGTTTGATCAATCTTGAGATTTGAGTTGTTGCAAATATCTAGTTCATAATTCTTTTGTTTGAAGAAAATAGATTTTAGTTGCAGGAATTAAAGTTTAACTACAGAAGAATTGAGGCATCTGATTGAGAAACTGATAAGCAAACCTATAATCTATAATCTTTATTATTGTCACAAGTAGGCTTACATTAACACTGCAATGAAGTTCCTGTGAAAAGCCATGAGTCGCCACACTCAGGCGCCTGTTCGGGTACACTGAGGGAGAATTTAGAATGTCCAATTCACCGAACAAGCACATCTTTCGGGACTTGTGGGAGGAAACCGGAGTACCGGGAGGAAACCCATGCAGAGACGGGGAGAACGTGCAGACTCCGTACAGAAAGTGACCCAAGCGGGAATCGAACCGGGGACCCTGGTGCTGTGAAACAACAGTGCTAACCACTGTGCTACCGTGCCTGAAATAAATGCAATTCAAACAAGCTAATTACAAATAAAATGTAAGATTTTGCTAATACCACTAATTTTGAGAGTTCAATATCATTGAACTAATATTTCTGGGTATTATTTTCATCAACCTTTAAATAGTTCAGTTTGAATTTCTGCCAATGTGACAATTCAACAGTTAAAAGTAGGTTGAGAACAGGAAAGCAGATGTGCCTGTGAGAACTGTGCTTCTTGATAACGTAATTAAAGGTGACAAAATGTCTAGGAAACTTAAAGCCTTAAACAGGCAAGCCAGTTTAGGTCAACAGTTTGAACTCAACATAGCTTCTTTAACGTTATATTTGCCTTCAGCGCGGGGGCTCAGAATGGGCATCAGGGGCGAGATTCTCCGACCCCCCGCCGGGTCGGAGAATTGCCGGGGGCTGGCGTGGGGCGTCATTCTCCGCCGGCGGGAGTCTCCGTTTTGCCGGCGCCCGGGGGTTTCCCCGACGGCGTGGGGCTGCCCCACAATGGGAAACCCCATTGACCGGCCGGTGTAACGGAGCATCCCGCCGGCGGGTCGGGGCAGAAATGTGGCGCGGCGGGATAGAGAATTTCGCCCGTGAATCCCGCCCCCCGTAGGTTGCCGAATTCTCCAGCACCGGATATTCGGCGGGGGCAGGAATCGCGGCGGTTGGCGCGGGGCAGCCGACACAGGCCGCTGCCGTGCGCATGCACTGACCCCCTGACCGGAGGTGCAGGGCCACGTATCAGCAGCCGGAGCTGCAAAGAGTACTCCGCGACCCTGCTAGGCTCCTGCAAATCGCAGAATCACCCTGGACTTACTTAGAGTAAGTCCAGGGTGGTTCGTGTGCGTTTTTCGCGGGCGTGGGGACATATGGGGAATCCCACCCCATGTCTTTGGATTGGACTTAGGTTTAACCTTGATTGGTTATCCATATAATTAGCAAAAGAATAATCATATCTCATGAAGATAACTTGCTTGGAATTATTACTAAGGTCTATTCTAAAATTATCTTAGTATTTCTGGGAATAAATTATCATGTTTATATGATTTGTCTACAACAGTTTGTATCATTGATAAAAGGATGTAGAGTCCTTTATAAAATTGTAATCTGTATCGAAAGATGATGTGTCATTTTTCCTCAATGTAATGTAACCTCACGGGGCCCGGAATAAAGCGATGTACCTATATCGCAGCCAATATGATTCTAGTTACAGAGGTGGGGTGAGACCAGATGAACCTCATCCTCAGGCAATGAAAAAAATGTTAACTTGAGACTATTGCTTAATTATGAACAAAGAAATTCAGATTAGGGATAAAGGTTGAGAACTTCGAGCCTTCCTTGTCAAAGTTCCACCATTGTTTCTGTTGTGCGATTCTTCTGCCTCACAGAACTGACTATTTCTGTTAAGAAACAACAGAATGTTTCTAACTAATATTCCAACTTGAATCAATATGGCAATATGATAATAACTAGGATGTCCTCAACAAGTGTAAATTAATTATTTTATCTTCAACACAACTAGAGAGTCCAGAGTTGTGTTGTCATTTTGAGGAAAATTTTAGGATCCCTCAGCCAAAAGCTAATTGAAGGATCCCCATGAAATTTGTATCTCGAGGTATAGCATGAATGATAAGCAGAATAAAGTAATTTCCAGAGAGCTCTGGCACGCCTTTACATTGGTTCCAGGAAAAGGTAATCAACCGTCAACATTTTCAAAGATAAGGGAACTCTTAGAACTGAGTTAGTTATTCGTTAATTATTAAGTTAATAGGGCTTACCCTCTTCAATTTTGTTTGAAGCCCAATAATGTTTGTTTTTGATTAAAGAAGTGAAATATTGTGCCTTAGTTCTGTCAGTTGGGGCGGCACGGTGGCGCAGTGGTTAGCACTGCTGCCTTAGGTGCTGAGTATCCGGGTTCGGTCCCAGCCCACTGTCTATGTGGAGTTTACACATTCTCCCCATGTCTGTGTCGGTTTCACCCCCACAACCCAAAGATGTGTAGATTAGGTGGATTGGCCATGCTAAATTGCCCCATAATTGGAAAAAAAAATAATTGGGCACTCTAAAATTAAAAATTGTTGGATGGTTCCTTACAGGATCATAACAGAGTGTACAAACATATTTTGCATACAAAAATATGAAAACAGCACAATGCCAATATGTGAACTTTTGATGTAAGATCATGTCCAAAACATTAATTTTGCCGTTCCCGTTCAACAATGCTGTTTTCAGTATTTTCTAATTTGGTTCCAATATTATCACACTTTATTGTAAAACTGAATAAATATTAGCAGCAATATGCAGCAAAATTTGATTCTCCCACCCATCCCCCACTAATAAAGAAAATAAATCCCAATTGCGACACAGTTAAACATCAGGCTAGATTCTGAGGTCCTTGATAAGCAAATGGCATTAATCACAGATCACAGGTTAATTTCGATCCAACAGTCTAGAAATACTAAATCATACTAGGTAACACAAAATGAAATGATAAGTATGTAATTTGAAATAGGAAAACATCAGGGGCGAAATTCTCCGTTATCGGCGGAAAGTCCGCCGATTGGCGCAAAAAACGGCGCAAATCCGACTTGCATCACGTCGGAAAAATGGGTCGAAAGTCTCCGGCCCGAAATGGGCTAGCAGCGACGTAACGGGATCCGCGCTTACGCAGTGGTTCACGCCGTGCAGCGTCATACGCGCCGCACGGCGTGACGGCTCATAAGGCCGCGCTGCTCCCCCCCACCCGACCGGAACACCCGACCGCAACACCCGACTGGATGGCTGGCCACCGCTCAGCCCCGAGGTTCGAGTCACGGGATGTGGAGGCGCTCCTGGACGCGGTGGAGCAGAGGAGGGACGTCCTGTATCCCGGGCACGGCCCGCAGAGTTGCCCCTCGCCACAGACGGCGTCTGTGGAGAAGTGGCAGAGGACGTCACCGCTGCGACGTGGAGAAGTGGCAGAGGACGTCACCGCTGCGACCCTGACACCACGGACAGGCACCTAGTGCCACAAGAAGGTGAACGACCTCGTCAGAGCAGGCAGGGTGAGCCTCCCCCATATCCCCCCTCCCCCATTTCCCCCCTCCCCCATTTCCCCCCCTCCCCCATTTCCCCCACATCCCCCCTCCCCCATATCCCCCCTCCCCCCCTTCCCCCATATCCCCCTCACACATATCCCCCCTCCCCCATATCCCCCCATATCCCCCCTCCCATATCCCCCCTTCCCCCATATCCCCCCCTCCCCCATATCACCCCTCCCCCATATCCGCCTCCCTCATATCCCTTCTTCCCCCATTTCCCCCCTCCCCCATTTCCCCCTTCCCCATATCCCCCTCCCCATATCCCCTCCCCCATATCCCCCCTCCTCATATCCCCCCTCCCCATATCCCCCCTCCCCATATCCCCCATATCCCCCTCCCCCATATCCCCCATATCCCCAAGTGAATCCAGCCCTAACCTTAACCTCTGCAATGCATGCGCAACCGATGGCGTGCATTCATATACCTGCCTAACAGTGTTGCCTTTTACCCCTGCCACCCCCCCCCCCGCCCCACAGGATAAGCGCAACAATAGGGAGCATGTGAAGACTGGAGGAGGCCCCGCTGATGAGAGGCCACTGACCGAACACGAGGAAAGGGCCCTGGAACTGGCTGGCGGACCTGACGACCGGGAGGTTGCTGATGCAGAGATCGGGGGTGTAGTAGCAAGTGAGCCACCGACAGCCCGTCCCCATATCCCCCTTCCCCTATATCCCCTCCCCCATATCACCTGATCACTGCCTGATGTCTAACCATGCATGCTTCATTGTGTATCGCAGGACCAAACGTCCAGGCACCCATCCCCGCAGATGCAGACCGCCCGCAGGATGCCCCTCGGAGGCCACGGGAGACGGAGAGACCCGGACACTCCAGCATGCGACGCCCGCAGGATGCCCCTCGCACACCACGGGAGACTGAGAGACCCGCACCCTCCAGCATGTGACGCCCGCAGGATGCCCCTCGCACACCACGGGAGACGGAGAGACCTGGAGCAACAGGGAGACGACACCCCCGTCACGTGCGGGAGCGACCACCCAGCGACGAGGGGGGCAGCCACAGGCCCCCGTCACATCCGAGCCAGGACACCACTACCCAGGACACCACTACCCAGGACACCACTACCCGGGACACCACTACCCGGGACACCACTACCCGGGACACCACTACCCGGGACACCACTACCCGGGACACCACTACCCGGGACACCACTACCCGGGACAGCACTGCCCAGGACACCCCTACCCGGGACAGCACTACCCAGGAAGACGAAATACCGGACAGTGACTCAGAGTGGATGGGTGGAGACGAACCCCCACCCCAAAGTGCCATGGACTCAGAGTGGGACGAAGAGCACGACACAACGCCACTGCTGTCACCAACACCCTCCACCAACGCAGAAACACTCACCTCGGTTGGGCACTTTAGTGATGAGGCGTCTGGTACACTCACTGATGCGCACAACACAGCCGTCCCGGTACAGCAGGTGAAGGTAGGAGCAGCAGAGGGCCGGGCGGTCGGAGGGCAGCCCAGCCCAAGCGAACATCTGCCGCCCAGATGGATCCCGGGTTCCTGGAGTTACCACACCCACACATAGATCCGATGCAACCACCGACCCGGAGACGAGCGAAGAGGGTGACGGGCGGCTTGCGGCGGCTGCAGTCGCAGGTGGAGGAGTCCACCCACGTCCAGGAGCTGGGAGTGGTGCCGGTCATGCGTGCCACCCAAGCTGACACCGCACGGGTGGCGTCCGCGGTGGAGGCAATGGGTGCGACGGTGTCAGACATGGGGAACGGTTTGCGAGGCCTGGGGCTTTCCGTGCAGGCGGCGTGTGTGGCCCAGGAAATGGCTGCCCTCTCACAGGAGGCCATGAGCCAGTGCCAGCGCCAGATGGCAGAGGCGCTCAACGCCATAGCCCAGTCTCTGCAGGCCATGGCCCAGTCTCAGCAGGCCATGGCCCAGTCTCAGCAGGCCATGGCCCAGTCTCTGCAGGCCATCGCTGAGGGCATCGGCGCCAGTGGCCATGTGCGAGCCGGCGTCGCACTGTCACAGACAGGGTTTGCCAACCCCCTGGGCTCCATGGCTGCAAACCTGCAGACCCCTGTCGATACCAGCACGGGCCTCCAGGACTGGCAGCGCCAGATGTCGGGGGGGCGTCGGATGGCCAGTCCGTTCGCATCCCCCACCCATGTAGAGGCCTGGGGGCCATCGGGCACCCCGAGGGAGGAGGAGGTGGTGTGGTCCGTCCCGGCTCCCTCTGTAGGGGAGGTCCCGGTACACCACGACACCTAGGACTCCCCCCCCTTCCGTCCCAGGTGCATCGGTGGGCAACGGGCAGGACAGGCTGGCAGCTCGCCATCCCAGTCGCCCGGGCCGCAGCCTGGCCCATCTAGGCCAGGACGCCCCAGGAAACGGCCGCCAAAGGGATCCAGTGTCAGAGGGCAGGAATCACAGGAGTCCACCTCCAGTTCTGCTGTACCGTCTGGGGAACCACGTAGACGTAGTCAAAGGGCCCGTAAGGCCAAACAATTAGACACTGAGTAAGTTGGCACGGGTGCAGGGCACAGATGAGTTTTAGGGGCTAGGGCACGTGCATGAACTCGTTTGGTTATTAAAGTCAATGTTACACCTACAGAAGCTGCCTTTGTGCTCTGTCCAAAGCGTGCGGGGGTGTCATGTACGTTGAGCGCAAGTGTGTGTGTGTGAAGGGTGGTCTTACCTCAGCCCCAGGTGAGTCTGCCCCCTTCCCCCTGGGCCGCCATCAACATTCCCCGGGCAGATGACGGACCGTGCGCTGCAGTGTCACAGCCGCATGCAGGGATGGTGCGGGTGGATGGTGGTACTGTGGCCATGGGTCAGACATAGTCCAACGATGTAGAGCCAGGAGCTCACCGCAGGGCGGGTTGTCATCATCCTCCATGGCCTGCAATAGACACGAGTCCACCCGCAACTGTGTGAGCCCGGCCCGTTTTGCCGCAGGTGGATCGGCAATGGGGGGGGTGGTGTGCATGCGGGTGGGGTGGGTGGGGTTGGGGAGGGGGGTGAGGGTGCTGGGTGGGTGGATGGGTGGGGGGTGTGGGTGGTCAGCTGTTGCCATGGTGTGCGGTCTGTGGCCATTCTACCGATTCCCACGCCCATCTAGTCAGTGAAGCGGGCGGCTATCAGTCTGTCCCGTGCCCGCTGGGCCAGCCGGTAACGGTGGACAGCCACCCGCCTGTGTCTACCCCGTCTGCCCTGACCATTACCCCCATCCCCCTCATCTGGGGAGGACGGCGCCTCTTCCTGCTGCTCCTCCAGTCCACCCTCCTCTGCCTGCGGCACATCGCCCCTCTGCTGGGCTATGTTGTGCAGGACGCAGCATACCACAATGATGCGGCCGACCCTATCTGACCGATACTGGAGGGCGCCCCCAGAGAGGTCCAGGCACCTGAAATGCATCTTCAGCACGCCAAAGCACCTCTCTATCACTCCCCTTGTCGCTACATGGGCATCATTGTAGCGGTTCTCCGCCTCATTGCGTGGCCTCCGTATAGGCGTCATCAGCCACGATCGCAATGGGTAGCCCCTGTCGCCCAGCAACCAGCCCCTCAGCCGGGGATGGCGTCCCTCGTACATGCCGGGGATGGATGACCGCGATAACACGTATGAGTCGTGTACACTGCCTGGGTAACGGGCGCAGACGTGCAGGATCATCATGCGGTGGTCGCAGACCACCTGTATGTTCATCGAATAGGTCCCCTTCCTATTGGTGAACACGGCCCTGTTATCTGCAGGTGGCCGCCCATCGATCGCGCCCTGGACCATGGGGAACCCGGCCACGGCAGAGAAGCCCACGGCCCGGGCATCTTGGCTGGCCCGGTCCACGGGGAAGCGGATGTAGCGGTGCGCCATGGCATATAGGGCATCTGTCACTGCCGGATGCACCGATGCACCGATGTCTGCGATATGCCGGACAGGTCCCCACTCGGTGCCTGGAATGACCCCGTTGCATAAACGTTCAGGGCCACCGTAACCTTGACGGACACGGGGAGAGGGTGTCCCCCGCCAGTGCCACGCGGTGACATGTGTGCCAGCAGGTGACAGATGTGTGCCACGGTCTCCCGCCTCATCCGGAGTCTCCTCCTGCATTCCCCGGTCCGTGAGGTCCTGGTATGACTGCCGGGGCGGTACACACGGGGCGCCCTCGGGTGCCTCCGTTGCCGTGGGGCAACGTCCTCCTCCCCCTCCTCGTCCTGTCGGTCAGGTGTCCCTCCAGCCTGGGCGGCTGCCGCCTGTCCCTCTGCGGCAGCCTGCGCCGCCTCTCTGGCACGCTCCTCCTCCTCCTCATCCAGGGCAACATAGACATGAGCGGCTGCCGCCACGGCGGCCAACATCGCTGGATGATCGGAAAACATGACGGCCTGGTTGGGGGGAGGGGAACGACGACATGTCATCATTGCCCATATCCCCTCCTCCCCCCAGCCAGGTGGCATGGACCGCATGGGTCCAACTGTTGGAGGCTGGCACCTGGCCAGGTGGACCAACTCACTTGCCCCCCGCATCCTCCTCCCCGGCACGGACCCCCCCCCCCAACCTCCACCCCGGCACGGGACCACCCATCCCCAACCTCCACCCCGGCACGGACCCCCCCCCCCAACCTCCACCCTGGCACGGAACCCCCATCCCCCTCCCCGGCACGGACCCCCCCCCATCCCCCTCCCCGGCACGGACCCCCCCCATCCCCCCTCCCCGGCACGGACCCCCCCCCCATCCCCCTCCCCGGCACGGACCCCCTCCCGGCACTCCCCCGGAGCCCAGCCTATTCTAACCACCCCCCGCCGCACACACACACACACAACCCGAGACACACCTCTCCTCACGCATTCAGACTGCGGCCACGCCATCGCCTGCCCAGAGCCAACCCCCCAGGCCGTCACTCACCTCCACGCTGGTCATCACGTCGACGGGACTTCGGCCCCATCCGGAAGAGAGAATATCGGCAGGCCGAAAATCGGCTGCCTTGCGCAGACCCGTGACATTCTCCGACGGCAGCGGCGACATTAACGCCCCGCCGACTTTTCTCCCTTCGGAGACTTCGGCAACCGGCGGGGGCGGGATTCACGGCGGCAAACGGCCATTCTCCGACCCTCTGGGGGGGTCGGAGAATGACGCCCCTCATGTCATGTTTTTGAAATTGGACATAAGCAGAGTATTTTGTAAGAGGACAAAAAATAAACAAATTGAGACCCATCATTTGTCTGACAGCACATTGAGCATGAATATAAGCTTCATGTAAAAAATAATCCCTTTGTGATAATACTGTAACCTAACGTACCAAGAAAGGAAAAGAAACTGCCACAATGCATATTTCTGCCTGAGAATTTAGTGTGGAGGAGCTGTTCCTTGCCCGATTTATTTTGCAAGTACCCCACCTAATTTTAATATCTTAGACAGAAAAACTTTATCTGAAGAACTTGGCTTAACTGAGGGTTGATAAATCCAGCAATCAAGCAGCTCCTGAACAGTTTCCATTAACTTTATGCCCTTATACAGATGTCCTGCTGAAGGGGGTTCACCAAAGGATGGGAGCTGTATTTGGGGCTGAAGGCCAACTCCAATAAAAGGACATGTAAGTCAAATTGAAGAAGGCCATATGGTTATCCAAGTTCTTTGCATCAAGCTGTGAACAAAGAAGAGGTTTTCAAAAATCCAATAGCAAGTGAAGATAAGTGCATTCCTCATTGCTGTACATATTTTGTGGTGGAATAAATCCATACACTAAATTCTTCTGGGCTATACCAGTTCAAGTACTTGACAAAATCATTGCTTTCAAGTCTTCCCGTCTTCAATATGCAGTCTTCAAGTCCAACGTTGTTGCAGAGGAAGTAGCAGGGAAAAGATACTCTGGCTTCTAGCCCAATAGTCTCAATCATTAATTGATGACATCACAGCTGCTTCCTGGATGACAGCCATACATTCATAATGACATTTGCATGGCCAGATATCACCTCACATTAATGAAATGAAAGCCTCTTCTTTGAAGAGAAGTCATAGGATCGGCATGAGGATCCTTGAACCTTCTATGGGTACATCCATTACACTTTGAACTCAAGGGGAACTTCTACCCTATTTCATAAAAATCTCTTTGAAAGTGAATTTCAGAAACCCCCAAACTCCAAACTCTAAAAGAATTGGATCACCACCAGAATTGTTTCATTGTATTATCTACCTACTGCAAATTTGTGTTTAAATAATTGATTGGAAAATCTTGCAAGGGAGTAGAGTGGTGTAAATGGTTAACAGACATTTCTTTCAGCTTGGAATTGGCTGTTGTTATCTTTTGTTTACTACTTTAATTAAACATAATTATTTATTTAAAATAGAAGATCCTTGTGGACGCAGGTTACCACAATTCCTTTCAACAAATGATAGGTTTCCAATGAAAGATAAAATATACTCTTCAGCTCATGCACCAATTTGACTAACATACAAATATCTACCAACAGAATAAAAATATCCCCCTGTACATGCGCAGCGCAATTTCATTCCCCTAATTACTTTCATGAAACTTGATGGAATATTGTTAATTCAGCATGCAGTGGATTCTATGGCAGAAGGCTCAGCACCATTTCCGACTCAATGGTGTAATTAAAGTAATATAAATTGGAGGTTTGAAATAACATGATGGTCCAGTGATAGACTTATATTTCATCCTTCGTAATTGTTGTGGGAGATTAATTTCCTTCAGGTTAATGGTGAGTACGAGCCTGATCTCTACTCTTCAGTAACAGCAACATGTGTAGGTGCCGCTGACTTTAGTGTCAGTTTGGCCTCAGATTCAAAATGTGTGCCTTCTAATTAAACACAATTTAGTTCTACCTTCTAGTTGGTGATATGACATTGTGTACAAGTTGTTAGAAGTGAAATCATAATGCAATCCATGCAGCAAATTAAATGAAAGCTTAAAAAACATGAAAGTGGAAATTCAATGAATACAAAGTAAAAAACTAATTAAATGAGCATAAAAATCACTGATGCGCAAGTGAAGTCAATTGAAAAATGAAAACTAAGGAAATAATCAATGATAAACAAAATTGAATTTTTAAAACATTCATTTACGGGATGTGGGCATTGCTGGTTAGGCCAGCATTTATTGCCCATCCCTAGTTGCCCTTCAGAAGGTGAACAAAGAACAAAGAAAAGTACAGCACAGGAACAGGCCCTTCGGCCCTCCAAGCTTGCATGACCATGCTGCCCATCTAAACTAAAATCTTCTACACTTCCGGGATCCATATCCCTCTATTCCCATCCTATTCAGGTATTTGTCAAGATGCCCCTCAAACGTCACTATCGTCCTGCTTCCACCACCTCCTGTGGCAGCGAGGTGGTGGTGAGCTGCCTTCTTGAACCACTGTAGTCCATGAGATAGGTACACTTACTGTGCTATTCAGGAGGGAAATCCAGGATTTTGACCCATGACAGTGAAGAAACAGCGATATATTTACAAGCCAGGGTGGTGTGTGATTTGGAGGGGAACCTCCACGTGGCGGGGTTCCCAGGTGTCTGTTGCTCTTGTCCTTCCAGATATTAGTGATCGTGGGTTTGGAAGGTGCTGTCTAAGAAACCTTGGTGAGTTACTGCAGTTCATCTTGTAGATGGTATAAATGGTTGCCACTGTTCGTCAATGTTTGTGGAAGGGGTAGCAATCAATTAGTGGGCAGCACAGTGGTTGGCACAGTTGCTTCACAGCTCCAGGGTCCCAGGTTCGATTCCCGGCTTGGGTTTCTATCTGTACGGAGTCTGCATGTTCTCCCCATGTCTGCATGTGTTTCCTCCGGGTGCTCCGGTTTCCTCCCACAGACCAAAGATATGCAGGTTAGGTGGATTGGCCGTGCTAAATTGCCCTTAGGTTAGGTTGGGGTTACTGCTTATGGGGATAGGGTGGAGGTCTGGGCTTAAGTGGGGTGCTCTTTCCAAGAGCCAGTGCAGACTCGATGGCCGAATGGCCTCCTTCTGCACTGTACATTCTATGATTAAAAAAATCAAGCGGGCTACTTTGTTCTGGATGGTGTTGTTGGAGCTACACTCATCCAGCGAAGTGAAGAGTATTCCATTACACTCCTGACTTGTGCCTTGTAGATGGCTTTGGGGGGGGGGGGGGGGGGGGGGGGGGGGGAGAGAGGAGAGTCAGGAGGTGAGTTACTCACCGTAGGATTGCTAGCCTTTGACTGCTTTGGTAGCTACAGTATTAATGTGGCTAGACCAATCAGTTTCTAATCAATGGTAATTCCCGGGTTGTTGATTGTGGGGGATTCAGCAATGGTAATGCCATTGAATGTCAAGGGGCGGTAGTTAGATTCTCTCTTGTAGAAGATAGTCATTGCCTGGCACTTGTGTGGCACAAATCTAATTTGCCACTTGTCAGCCCCAAGTCTAGATATTGCCCAGGTCTTGCTGCATTTGGACATGGACTGCTTCATTATCTGAGGAGTCGCGATTGGTGCTGAACATTGTGCAGTCATCTGGAAACATCCCCACTTCTGACCATATGATGGAAGGAAGGTCATTGATGAAGCAGCTGTAGATGGTTGGACCCAGGACACCACCCTGAGGAACTCATGCTGTGATGTCCTAGAGCTGAGATGATTGACCTCCAACCACCACAACCATCTTCCTTTGTGTCAGGCATGACTCCAACCAGTGGAGAGTTTTGCACCAATTCTCATTGACTCCAGTTTTACTAGGGCTCCTTGATGCCATTCTCAAATGCTGCCTTGATGTCAAGGGCAATCACTCTCACCTCACCTCTGGCAATCAGCTCTTTTGTCCATGTTTGAACCACGGCTGAGAACAGGAACTGAGTCACCCTGGCAGAACCCAAACTGAGCGTCCGTGAACAGGTTATTGCTGAATAAGTGCCCGCTTGATAGCACTGTTTATGATTCCCTCCATCACTTTGCTGATGATGGAGAGTAGACTGATAGGGCGGTAATTGGCTGGGTTTGCTTTGCCCTATTTCTTGTGTACAGGACACACCTTGGCAATTTTCCACATTGCACGGTAGATGCCAGTGTTGTAGCTGTACTGGAACAGCTTGGCTAGAGGTGTGGCAAGTTCTGGAGCACAGGTCTTCAGTACTATTACCGGAATATTGTCAGGACCCATAGCCTTTGCAGTATCCAGTGCCTTCAGCCATTTCTTGATATCATGTGGAGTGAATCGTATTGGCTGAAGACAAACATTTGTGATGCTGGGGGACCTCTGGAGGAGACCGAGATGGATCATCCATTTGGCACTTCCGACTGAAGATTGTTGCAAATACTTCAGCCTTGTCTTCTGCACATATGTGCTGGGCTTCTCCTTCATTGAGCTTAGATCAGATGTGTTCATGAAATGAAATGAAATGAAAATCGCTTATTGTCACAAGTAGGCTTCAAATGAAGTTACTGTGAAAAGCCCCTAGTCGCCACATTCCGGCACCTGTTCGGGGAGGCTGGTACAGGAATTGAACCGTGCTGCTGGCCTGCCTTGGTCTGCTTTCAAAGCCAGCGATTTAGCCCTTTGCTAAACAGCCGGGAATCACTCAGTTTTGCCTACTACTTTTTATTTCAGAAAATATTTTATTGAGGCATTTATAATTGTAACTCTTTTCAACAATAACATCCAACAGAACACACAGCAAAATAACCATCATTCCCCCCAAACACAAACCCCAACCAACATGGCTTATAAAAACACACCACCAGCCCTTCGCGGCCCTCCCGCCATTGGTTTTCCTACTTTTATTCGTCACCTCCATGCCTCCCCTTTTTCCCCTCTCCTCCCATCCCCACCCCCTGCTGACAGATTAATTTTTCTCGAAGTCGATGAACGGCTGCCACCTCCGAGTGAACTTCTGTAACAAACCCCTCAAGGCGAACTTAATTTTCTACAGCCTGAGAAACACCACCATGTCGCTACTCATACCCCGACTTCAGGGGTTCTGAGTCCCTCCATCCTAGTAAAATCTGTTTCCAGGCCACCAGGGAAGCAAAGGCCAAAACGTCGGCCTCTCTCCCCCCCTGGGCTCCCGGGTCTTCCGACACTCCAAAGATCGTCACCTCTGGACTCGAGGCCACCCTCCCTTGCAGGACCTCGGACATGACATCCGCAAATCCCTGCCAAAAGACTCTTTGCCTCGGACACACACAGAACATGTGCACATGATTCGCAGGTCTTTCCCCACATCGCCCACACCAGTCCTCCACCTCCTCAAAAACCCTGCTCATCCGGGCCACAGACATATGAGCCCTGTGGACCACCTTGAATTGGATCAGGCTGAGCCTGGCACATGATGAGGATGCGTTACTTCTCCGCAGGGCCTCCTCCCATAACATAGTCTCCAGTGTCTCCCCCGACCTCTTCTTCCCACTTTCTCTTCACCTCCCCTATTGATTATTGATGCCCCCTCCCATTCCTACAGCTTCTTATAGATCTCCGAGACCTGCCCCTCCTCAGCTCCTGATCTCGACATCACCTTGTCCTGTAACCCCCTTTGCGGGAGGCGTGGAAAGCTCGAGACCTGCCTCCGTACAAAATCCCTCACTTGCAGGTACCGGAACCCTTTCCCACCTGGCAACTCAAACTCCTCCTCCGGCTCCTCTAAACACGGAAAACGCTCATCAATAAATAGATCCCCAAATCTCTCGGTCCTTGCCCGCTGCCACCTCCGAAACCCCCCCCCGTCCAGCCCCCCCCGGAATGAACCGATGGTTATCGCATATCGGTGCCCACACCGACACCCCCCTCAAAAACCCTGTGCTGCCGCCACTGTCCCCACACCCTCAGGGCTGCCACTACTACTGGACCTGTGGAGAACCGAGCCGGTGAGAACGGCAGAGATGCCGTTAACAATGCCCTCAAACCCGAGCCCTTACAGGATGCCGTCTCCACTCGTTCCCACACCGACCCCTCCCCCACTGCCCACTTCCTGAGCATCGATATATTCGCCGCCCAGAAATAATTAATAAAGTTCGGAAGGGCCAGCCCCCCCCCCCCCGCTTTCCCACTCTCCCGCTCCAACAGCACCTTCCTCATCGACCCAAATAAATCCCCAAATTACCGCATTCATCCTCCTAAAAAGCGCTTTGAGGATAAAAATTGGGAGACACTGAAAAACAGCAACCTTAGGAGGACTGTCATTTTCACAGTCTGTACCCTCCCCGCCAGAAGCAGCGGGAGGGCGTCCCACCTCTGAAGGTCCCGCTTCATCATAGAATTTACAGTGCAAAAGGAGGCCATTCAGCCCATCGAGTCTGCACCGGCTCTTGGAAAGAGCACCCTACCCAAGGTCAACACCGCCACCCTATCCCCATAACCCAGTAACTCCACCCAACACTAAGGGCAATTTTGGACACTAAGGGCAATTTATCATGGCCAATCCACCTAACCCGCACATCTTTGGACTGTGGGAGGAAACCAGAGCACCCGGAGGAAACCCACGCACACACGGGGAGGATGTGCAGACTCCGCACAGACAGTGACCCAAGCCGGAATCGAACCTGGGACCCTGGAGCTGTGAAGCAATTGTGCTATCCACAAGGCTACCGTGCTGCCCAAATCTGCTCTACTACCATACCCAGATTCAGTTTGTGCAGCTGTCCCCATTCCCGTGCCACTAAAGTACCTAAAGCTCCCTCCCACCACCTTGAATGGCATCTCCCACAATCTCCTCTCCTGCCCCCTTGCCTGGATTGCAAAAACCTCACTTTTGCCCATGTTCAATTTATACCCCAAGAACCGGCTGAATTCCCCATAATCCCTCCAATCCCCCCCAACGGGTCTGATATTTATATAAGAGCAAATCGTCCGCATAGAGCGAGACCCAATGCTCCACCCCCCCTCGTACTATCCCCTGCCAGACCTTCGAAGCTCGCAGCGCCATTGCCAAAGGCTCGATGGCCAGGGCAAACAGCAGTCAGGAGAGTGGACACCCGCAGTCGATAGGAACAGCGTGATCTTTCTGGCATCCAATGCTGCCTTGAAGACTTTCCGGAGATCCGGAGTTGCGAAGGAGGCTGGATCCTTTCCATGCCGCTGGATGGCTGCTTGCTGGTCATTGCAGATGAACTCGAGGTAGGTTCATTAGGATTAATAGCACTCCGGTACCATGATGTGTTAAGTAAGTTGGTTCAACGTTGACTGCAACTGGATGCAGTAAAACTAGAAACAGGCTTCTGACACAGGAGATGGTCCAACACTGTTTTATTGAACTTGCTGATTGCTGTGCATAGTCTGCTGTGAGTTGACACTCTCAATCTAACTGATAACCTCCTACTGGCTTGACCAGACTAACTCTCTACCTCATGGTGATAGTGCTCACTGGCTTGTGCACTCTTACTATCTCAGTAGCTGTGTCATGTGTCCTGTAGAGAGAGGGAGAGTCTTAATGCCCCGTGAGCTTTATAGTGGTGGTGTCCTGTCTGGTGATTGGTTGTTATGTGTTGTGTGTTCATTGGTCATCCTGTGTGTCAATCACTGCCTGTCTGCATCTCATTATATACATGAGTGGATATTATGACAGTTGAGTCGGTGGAGAGGGAGACGGGAAGGGGCGGGGGTGGTGGTGATGGTCACTGGGGAACATGCGGGTGCCAAATCCCGAAGGGAGACTGTGTCCTGCCGCCCGTCATGGTGTTCCACGTAGGCTTATTGGGGGTTACCATGGAGGAGAAGGACCCTTTCGATCAGGGGATCTGATTTATGACTCCTCGCATGTTTCCGGAGGAGTACGGGACCTGGGACTGTCAGCCAGGACGGGAGCGAAACCCCCGAGGTGGACTTCCTGGAGAAGACAAACATTCGTTCGTGAGGGGTCTCATTGGTGGCAGTGCACAGGAGCGACCGGATAGAGTGGAGCACATCGGTAAGGACCTCCTGCCAGCAGGAGATGGGGAGACTTCTGGACCGTAGGGCAAGAAGGACAGCCTTCCAGACCGTCGCGTTCTCCCTCTCCACCTGTCATTTTCCCCGGGGGTTGTAGCTGGTAGTCCTGCTTGAGGCGATGCCCTTGCTAAGCCGGAACTGACGCAACTCGTCACTCATGAAAGAGGAACCCTGATCGCTATGGATGTAGGTGGGGAAACCGAATAAGCTGAAGAGACTGTGCAGGGCCTTGATGACAGTGGCAGAGGGGGCTCACTGAGCGTCCACGGGCGATACAAGATATCGTCATTGTAGGTGGAGAGTTCGATCCTCCACCTCAGGATCTTGTCATTCTTGATCTTGCCCCGCTGTGTGTTATTAAACATGAAGGCAACCGACCGTTGGTCAGTGTGGAGAGTGAATCGCCTGTCAGCCAGGTAATGCCTCCAATGTCGCACAGCTTCCACAATGGCTTGGGCTTCCTTTTCGACGGAGGAGTGTCGAATTTCGGAGGCCTGGAGGGTACGGGAGAAGGAAGCCACCGGCCTGCCCGCCTGGTTGAGGGTAGAGGCCAGGGCAAAGTCAGACGCATCGCTCTCCACCTGGAACGGGATGGACTCGTCTACAGCGTGCATTGCGGCTTTGGCAATATCTGCCTTGATGCGGTTGAAGGCCAGGCGGGCCTCAGCCGTCAGGGGAAAAATGGTGGATTTAATGAGTGGGCGGGCCTTGTCTGCATAATTGGGGACCCACTGGGCATAATAGGAGAAGAACCCCAGGCATCTCTTCAGGGCCTTGGGGCAGTGGGGGAGTGGAAGCTCTAGAATGCAGTCGGGATCAGGCCCTAGGACTCTGTTTTCCACAACATAGCCAAGGATGGCTAGGCGGGTTGTGCGGAAAACGCATTTCTCCTTATTGTATGTCAGGTTAAGGAGCTTGGCAGTGTGGAGGACGTGTCGGAGGTTAGTGTCATGGTCCTGCTGGTCATGGCCGCAGATGGTGACATTATCCAGATAAGGGAACGTGGCCCGCAACCCGTACTGGTCAACCATTCGGTCCATCTCCCATTGGAAGACCGAGACCCCATTGGTGACGCTGAAGGGGACTCTGAGGAAGTGGTAGAGGCGGCCATCTGCCTCGAAGGCAGTGTATTGGCGGTCCTCCGGGCGGATAGGGAGCTGGTAGTACGCGGACTTCAAGCCAACAGTGGAGAAGACCTGATACTGCACAATCTGATTGACCATGTCAGATATGCGGGGAAGGGGGTACGCATCGAGCTGTGTGTACCGGTTGAACGTCTGACTGTAGTCGATGACCATCCGGTGCTTCTCCCCAGTCTTGACGACCACCACTTGGGCTTTCCAGCGGCTGGTACTGGCCTGTATGATCTCTTCCCGCAGGAGTCGCTGGACCTCTGACCTGATAAAGGCCTTGTCCGGGCACTGTATTGTCTGCTCCTAGTGGCGACGGGCTTACAGTCCGGGGTGAGGTTAACGAAGAGCGAGGGTACAGACAGTGAGGGGGGGGGGGCAGGGGTCCACCGAACTTCAAGGTAAGGCTTCGGAGGTGGCACTGAAAATCAAGACCCAGTATTATGGCAGCGCAGAGATGAGGGAGGACGAAGAGCTTGAAATTAGCGTACTCTACACCCTGTACTGAAAGGGCTGCGACACAGTACCCCTGGATCTCCACGGAAAGTGATCCGGAAGCCAGGGAGATTTTCTGGGTCGCGGGTAAAATTGGGAGGGAGCAGCGCCTTACCGTATCTGGGTGGATGAAGCTGTCAGTGCTCCTGGAGTCGAAGAGGCATGTGAAATGAAATGAAATGAAATGAAAATCGCTTATTGTCACAAGTAGGCTTCAAATGAAGTTACTGCAAAAAGCCCCTAGTCGCCACATTCCGGCGCCTGTTCGGGGAGGTTGTTACGGGAATCGAACCATGCTGCTGGCCTGCCTTGGTCCGCTTTCAAAGCCAGCGATTTAACCCTGTGCTAAACAGCCCCTCGTGCCCCTCATGTCGTCTCGTGCCCGTTGATCCTGGCGGCCATCATGGATTTAGTGAGGTGATGTGGTAGAGACTGGACGAGGGTGATGGAGGCGAGCTTCGGAAGTGAGTGAGCTGGTCGAGAGTAGCGGAGGCCAGCATACAACTGTGTGAGCAGGGGTTCCGGGAGGGGGCGGGGTGATTCCAAGATGGCGGCCCCCACGGGTTGCACGTGGCGGGTGGCGTCGAAGATGGCGGCCCCCACGGGTCACACGTGGTGGGTGGCATCGAAGATGGCGGCCCCCACGGGGTGGATGACGTGGTAGATGGGGGCAGTCCCGACAGGCAACACGCAGCGCTGCTGCTGCTGGGTCTGGAAACTTTAGGAACAGGTAGGGTCTGGCAGACTTTGGCGAAGTGGCCCTTCTTTCCGCACCCGTTGCAGATCGCGCTCCGTGCTGGGCAGTGTTGTCTGGGGTGCTTATCCTGGTCACAGAAGTAGCATCTCGGGCCTCCGGAGTTGGTGGATTGGGCGGCACAGGCTTGCGATGCACCCGGGTCGGGTGATGGTGGCGCCCACGACGTCCACGAGGGTGCCGTGTGGTCGGAGGTGACGTCATCCGTGTTATGGAAGGGAACTTCCAGCGAATTCGAGAGCTGCACTGTCTCTTGGAGGCCGAGTGTACCCCCTTCTAGCAGGCGCGGGCGGATGTAGTTAGATTTTATGCCAGCGACATAGGCATCCTTGATCAACAGCTCCATGGGCTGGACAGCCGATACCGCCTGACAACTACAGTTCCGGCCGAGTACCCGCAAGGCGCGCAGGAATCCGGCCTGCGAATCTCCAGGGCGTTGACGCCTAGTGGCAAGGAGATGCCTAGCGTACACCTCATTTATTGCCTTTACATACTGCCCCTTCAGCAGTGTTATCGCCTCCGCATATGAGGCAGCATTCCTGATAAGGAGGAAAACCTGCAGGCTTACCCGGGCGTTGAGGACTCGAAGCTTGTGGATGTCGGCGACGGTGTCGGCAGCAGATTCGAGGCAAGCTTCGAAGCAGCTTAGCCAGTGCTCAAATGTCGCAGTGGCATCGGCTGCTTGGGGGTCCAGTTCCAGGCGATCAGGCTTGAGTGATGCATCGATCTTAATTGTTTAGTTTATTAAATTGATGTGCCATCAATTATAAAAAAGACGAGTTGTGAACAAAACTGTGGCTTTAATAAGCCAAACGAGAACCTGCTGGCAACTGATCCCGAACTGGGGCAGGGCCAGAGGTCGGCCACATTTACACAGAGCCTGGGGGGAGGAGCCACAGGCGGAGCCAGCAGAGACAACAAACAATATATACAATACAGTAACAGTGGTTTACCACAATATATATAATACAGTAACAGTAGTTTACCACATGTGTGTAGAAAAACACAGCTGGAGATGAAAGATAACAGAATGCCTTAATTTCAAAAGGCAAACAAATGTTTTCAATCAAAGGGTAAAAAATCCAGAAAAAGAAACTGTTAAGGTCTGTTGGCCACTTTATCACGTCAATAAAAAAAAAAATCATGTACCGAGAGAAAGACCAACACAGCACACTCTCTACAGCAATATGATTTCAAGGACATTGTCAGTAAGGTGATGGCACTACTCAGAATTATAGCACTGTAGAAATGAACAGTTTGCATAACTAAGCACATTTCTGAAAAACATTTAAAGAAAAAAATATTAACTGTGCATAGAACATTCATAAGCAACGCTGAATGTTATTTATGCTTCAATATTTACTAACTTCAAATACTTCCCACCAAAACTGCTACTGGCAATGAATGGATTAAGAAAGGGAACTGAGGTTTACACACCAATTCCCCAATCACCCATTTGTTGGTTTCAATATCAAGGAAAATAAACAGCATGGTACTCACCTCTGCTGAGAAATCCACTCCACATTATGACTGCAGCTTCAAAAATACAATTGCTATGTTGTAAAGAATAAAAGCTTGTTTTGACAATTGTGCTGTTTAAATTCCTTGATTTCTGGTTAAATGATCTGTAATGTAATGCTGGAAATCAGGTGTGCCTTTTATTATACTTCCCTGGGTGCAGGTTTGAGTCAGTGGTCTATTAAAATCCTGGATACGTTTCTGCCACTGAAGGAAAATAGATATTCAGAGTCAATTTGTAAAGCAAGCAAATTATTTTCCGTTCAATAGCAATGTGCTGCTATATGCTATGGCAAAGGATATGCATGTCACATAAGAAATCCAAGTAGCAGAACATGTAGAAACAGGCAGAGAAAGTCCCCATTGGCAGTGAAGATAATCACTTGCAGTAAGATATTCAAACACCACAACGTTGCAATTACTGGTTCCTCAGCATGGCCAGATCCAAGCTACAGATAGAGATTCGTCTCTGAACATTGTGTTAATGCTAAAAATAGCATTTTCCTTTTCAATGATAAACAGCGGAGACAGAAGGAAATCAGTGTTCTATGCTTCGATAATTTAAATGGCACTCTGGAATGAAGGGATGACAAATCCAAAGCTGATGAGTTATTATTGTGAGGGGTGCAGAAAATCAGAATAATTGCCTTTTCTCAGACAGGCCGAACTGACAACTGATATCATTAGAAATGGCAGCTCAGGAAAAATACAAGTTGAAAGAAAAGTCCTGCTGACATGGGTACAAATTATGAAATTTGGTTAATTGGCAGGAATCTCCGATGTGTGGTTTTGCCCTAGATGTGAACTAACATTCACCGAAACTAATTTTAATGTGATGAGTGATGACCTTTGCCTCAATCTAGATTAAATAATGGATTCCGCTGCACACTTTTCAAAGGGAAGTTTATTTTGATTTAAACACACTTGAAACTATTTCAATGATTGGATTAAATAAACGCTCATATGCTCCGAATTACTGTTTTGTGTAGAAACCATAGTTGCACTCAAGTGAAACTTAAAGCTTTTGTGAGGGATTGTGCACCTTCATTTTGTAGTATGCTCTTAGCAAGAAGGCATCTGTTACCAGCATATACATGCTTCCTCAAATTTGTAGATCTTCATATTTACGGATACCAGTTTTATTCCTGACAATATTTAAGATCAATATTTTTTTTTTAAGCGTTTGAAAAGTTTGATGCTGACCTGATGGAGAACATAATAATTTCGGGTTACTCACAAGTCCTGCCGGATTCCCTGCAAAATAATAACCCACTTTTTAATTCAGGTGTTCTTTGAAATTATACATTTTTATTTCAGATTTCCAATATTTGCAATTTCTTTCCCCCAAAATGGCAGAAAATTTCCTTTGGAAGATTATGTATATAAAATTATAAACCTATTTATATAAAGAGCTGGTTTCTGTTCTAATGCACATTTTAAAATTCATACCTATAATGTAAAAAGCAGTAAGGTTCTTACTTTTAAAAACAGTGCAGGTGTTTTATTTTGAGGCAAATGATCAGAAATCATAAATTGTTCTGTTTGATATTTCATACCTGTCCAACATAATCAATTGCACAAACATCACAAAAATGTCTTTGTAACATTTCATAACAATAATTAACCAGTGAGCCATTAATAGCCCATATAATCACTGGATGACAATTAATAATTTATTTTCATTCCTGGTGCAAGCATGTTTTCGACTTTACGACGTTCAAGTTACAACGAATGGCACTTAAAAAGTTTATAAATTGATACCTTGTTTCAACTTTACAGCGCCAGTATCGACTTTGTCATAGCAGCAAACTGTTGGTCTTTACCAATTGTCATGTTTCTTTATGGTCCACCTTTCACAACCTCAGAAAGAGCAAATTACTTCTCAGATACAGTTTAGAAGTGTTTTTGAAAATAGGCACTATTGTATCATGGTAAATACACTACTGTAAGGCAGTTATATTGAAGCAAGATTTCAAAATCTTTCATGATTCAGTGAAAATAGGGTATTGCGCCTTGGTTCAGGGACCAACTCCCCATTTCTAAAATTGTTCCCACGGGAAAACCGGTTCGGATTTAAAATGGTTTCAGGAACCAGTTGTGTTGTAAGTCCGAGGACTGCCTGTGCTCATGTTCTCCATAAAGGGGTTAATACCACACTTCTGCTCTAACACAGTAAAAACTACACCCACCACTGTTACTCTGAAAGAATGTACTATTCTCAACCAAAAATACCATAACACTGAAACTGTATGTACCTCACTGCCAAGCAATTCTTCAAACTGATGCTACACTACAGTATAAAAGGCCTGATCCAATATTGAAACAGTGTAATAACAACATTTTCATAGATTCATAGATGTTTACAGAACAGGAGACCATTTGGCCTATCATGTCCATACCAGTCAACAAAGGTCTGACTACATCAAATCCATTTCCCAGCAGTAGACCCGTAGCCCGAAAAGTTATGAAAGCACAAGTGAAGATCCCCTCTTAGTTTTCTACCTCGTTAGGAAAATAAAAATAGTTTTGAGGGATTTATATTTGTATTAGTAAACATGAAAAATAAGTGCGTTTAATTTAATATTTCTGTGCCTGGAAGGGTAAATCCTATAGCTAGATTCAGACTGGACACAGGTGTTTGTATGTGATGGGGTTGGTTAAGCACTGATTGTGTTTCTATTGTGCTTAAAGAGGGTTATGAAGAATAAATAGAACAGGCAGGGGTTACTTAGCAACTGAAGGCCCGTGTAAGGATAAAAAAAGCTTTTTAGTTTCAGCTGAATTTATGGGCAGTTGGAGACAGGACTTTAGGGAGTGAACATTCCTCAACTCTGCCAGAAGAAGACTGGTCAGGACGGGAGGCTTTCTAAAGTACGTTGCAGTCCAGATAACCAAGGAATTGAGGCAGAAAGAATATTTGAGATGACTGGAGTTAAGGGAACAGTGACCAAGGTACTGTTCAGAAGAATATAAGAAGGATAAAAACAGTATTCAGAGTTTAAAAGACAATTGCATCAACCAGATTTAAAGTATGTCAGCAGTCTTCAAAGACAAATCAAACATTTGATGCAATTTTTGAACAGTCTGGGAATCATGAGTTAAAGCAATTGTTAGCAGTTTGCACAACTGTCAATACAGTGAAATTCTAAAGGGATTTGTGTAAAATCCCGGACTGAATTTGCTGTTAAAAGGGGAGGGAAGCTTTGTTTAAAGGTGTCATTTGGAAAACCTGATCTTAATTTTGCAATGCATTCCACTAAGCGAAAGCATTCTAATGAAAGAAGAGTTAAGTGTGTTTTTGGGAGTGAAGTTTAGAAACTTTCATGGAATCATAAAATTTACAATGCAGAAGGAGGCCATTCAGCCCATTGAGTCTTCACTGGCCCTTAGAAAGAACACCCCACGTAAGACCACACCTTCACCCTATCCCCATAACCCAGAAATCCTACGTAACCTTTTGGACACTATTTAGCACGGCCAATCCACCTAACCTGCACATCTTTGAACTGGGAGGAAACCGGAGCATCCGGAAGAAACCCACACAGACATGGGGAGAAAGTGCAAACTCCACACAGGCACTCACCCAAGGCCGGAATTGAACCCGGGACCCTGGAACTGTGAGGCAGCAATGTTAACCACTGTGCCGCCAGGTGACAATCATCTGAGGGATTCTGAGGAGATATCCACAGGCATTCACTTGGAGTTCAGAGTGGTGAATGTATTTGGCCACAATCATCTTGTGTGCTAAAATGGACTTTGTGTTAATGAGACCATTGTAGATTAAGATGCACTTTGCAATCAATATTACTCCTAAAGCCTGTGTGTGGCGACTTCAGTGGGGGTGATGTGCTGAGCGGATGCACAGCAGGTGGCTCTCCTCCCAATTGGACCCAATGCAGCAAATTGTTTTTGAGTTTTTGGCACACAAAAAGCCACCTAAAACTCCTCCAAACTTAAAAGGCACGAACAACAACGAGGGGGAAGGAAGATACCGGCAAATGTTAGTTCAAAGAGCCGACGAGACAGCAGAAAAGGAGGCAAGGGGCAGGAGCAATGGCGGACGGATCAGCTGCCCCACAAGACGAGGTGGAGACCCAGGCAAACCAGGAGATCGGCGATTCGAGCGGCGAAGCAGGAGCGGACAACGACTTTCCCCCCACCCTCACACAGGGGGACGGGTGGGAGAGCGTCTTTAAAAAGGAACTGACCGCCATGAAGGAAGCGATCAAAATGGAGTTCCAGGTGTTGGTGAAGGAGGTAGTGACGGAAGAGACAGCCACCCTTCAGCGCACGATAGACAGCCTGTGACGGAAGGTGGAGGCCCAGAGAAGACGATCCTGGACCTGGAGAAGGCATCAACGTATCAGAGTGACAGGATCGTGGCTCTGGATGCCGAGGTGAAGAGGTTGGTGGTGGCCCAGGAGAACGTAAAGGGAAAGGTCGATGACCAGGAGAACAGGTCCCGATGGCAAAATGTCCGCATTGTGGATCTGCCAGAGGGGATTGAGGGAAGGGACCCAACGGGCTATATTGCCCAAGTGCTGGGCAACTTAGTTGGGAGGGAAAACTTCCCTGGCCCCCCAGAACAGGGCGATGAACCAAGATGGTGCCGCAAGTAGCTACTCGGGAGCGCCCCTGGGCAAAGGGAGACCCCGGAGGTGCAGGGGCGTACCCACGTGGCGTACACATAGTTGCCGGCCATGTTGGGTGCCCCCTGGACAAAGGGAGACGCTGGAGCGCAGGGGCCCGAGCTCAGTGAGAGAGCGGCGACCCTGGCCATTTTGGACGCCCCACTAACAAAGGGAAACCCCGGAGTGCAGAAGCACGCCCACCAGGTAAGTATGGTTGATCCTACAGGAACGGGGCCGGGGGGAGGGTCAGAACCCCCACCCGGATAGTCACCTGGAACGAAAGGGGACTTAACGGCCCAGTGAAAAGATCCAGAGTCTTCGCCCACCTGAGAAGCCTGAAGGCTGACATAGTCTACCTACAGGAGACACACTTGAGGGAGAAGGCAGATTACTGGTAAGGAAAGAATGGGTGGGACAGATGTACCATTCATGTTATGGGACGAGGGCAAGGGCAGTAGCCATACTGATCAGCAAGAGGACAAGATTTACACAGACCAAGACGGTTAAGGACTCAAGGAGACGGTACGTCATGGTCAGTGGTGTCTGGAAGGGGCACCGGTGGTGCTGGTAAATGTGTACGCTCCCAACTGGGATGACACAGAATTATGAAAAAGACCATGTCAGAAATCCCCGACATCGACACACACCGAAGTACTTGGAAAAGAACGAACCAGGTGGCAGTGGAGAGTGAGGAGCGGTCAACACACGCAGAGATGGCGGATGGACATGGTTCGGCCCTGCTGGCTCAGTGGTCGATGGATCAGTTGGTGAGCTTCTTAAATGAGACGTTCACCCAACAGCGGAAGGAAAGTCTGGAGGACCTGTCCCGGGCGGTGGACTTGATCAAGGCGTTTGTGCATCGCATTGAGACGAGACTGGCGCCCAGGGTTAGGCGATCCAAAGGTTGGAGGAGCTGGCGAGGGAGCATGAGGAACAGTCCATCACATTGGCAGCAGAGTTGGGACTGATGCGGGACCATCAGAAGCGACTGCTGGGAGAAAGTGGAGGACCTGGAGAACCATTCTCATAGGCAGAACACTTGGATTGTGGGCTTGCCGGAGGGAATCGAAGGTACGGATGCGGGTGCAAATGTTGGAAAGATGCTGGAGAAGTTGCTTGGGGAAGGAGTGTTTGATCAGCCATTGGAGGTGGATCGGGCCCACAGGCCACTGATGTGCAAGCCCCAGGGGGGTGAGCCGCCAAGGGCAATGGTGGTTCGATTGCACCTGTTCCTGGATAAGGAATGCATCATGAGGTGGGCCAGGCAGATGAGACGATGTACCTGGGAAGGCATCGAGATTCGGGTGTACCAGGATCTGGGGGCAGACTCGCAAAGAAGAAGTCGAGCTTTAATAAGGTCAAGTCGGCCTTGAACAAGAAGGGTGTTAAGTTTGGTCTACTCTACCCAGCTCGCCTATAGGTGACCTATGGGGGCCGGGAACTGTACTTTGACTCGGCGGAGTAGGCAGCGGACTTCATGAAGGAAAATGGAATGGCAGGAGAAGGAGGCCTTGAACTCTGATTGATGAGAACTTAAGTGCATGTATTGTACTGTGAGAAACTTTGGGCTTTTGCTGTTTGGGTTTTGTTCGTTTCTTTGTCCATTTTTCTGTTCTGTTTGGGGTTAGGCTGGGTTACAGTTCTTTGTTAAGGGATGAGGGGTGGGTCTCTGCGTTCGGACCTTGGGAGGGATTGTTTGTTTGCTTTTACTTCTTGCTTTTATTTTGACTGTTTGCACGAGGAGTGGAGGGAGGGGAAGCAGTGGAGGGTAGGATGCTAGGGGTCATGGGGGGGCTGTCAGGCTAGCTGGGTGGGCTAGTTCACAGAAGCAAAGTGGGGGGTGAGCTGAAGATCAATGTGGGGGGGGAGGATAGGAGGGAGAGTGGGGGTGTTGGGGGTGGGATTTCACTGTTGATGAGGAGGGGACTTTTAAAGTGGAGAAGAAGGAGGGTCGATGACAGTGTCTGCCTGAGGGCTGGCCAGGGGAGGTGTGGGGCTTGGGCCAAAGACTGGTCTAGGAGAGGTTATGGTTGATCGGCAGGACAGGGGGGTGGGGTGCCCCATGACCAGGCTGGTCACGTGGAATGTTCGGGGGCTGAATGAGCAAGTCAAAAGGGCTTGCTCATTCAAGTGTGTTCGCGCACTTGAGGCAATTGAAGGCGGACGTGGCCATGTTGCATGGGACACATATGAAGGTGGGGGATCAGATTAGGTTAAGGAAGGGATGGGTTGGACAGGTCTTCCACTCGGGGCTAGAGTTTAAAACGAGGGGCAATCTTGGTTAATAAGTGGGTGGCATTTGAGGAGGTAATATAGAAGCGGACCCGGGGGGGGGGGGGGAGAGAGATATGTTATAGTTAGTGGGAAGGTGGAGAGAATGGCTGTGGTATTAGTAAATATATATGCTCCGAACTGGGATGACGCTGAGTTTCTTCGACGGGTTCTGGAGAAGATCTCCGGACCTATATTCATATCAATTGATTATGGGGGGAGATTTTAATACGGTCTTAGATCCAAGGTTGGATCGTTTGAGTTCTAGGTCTGGGAAGCGATACATGTGCATAAGGTGTATTCCCGGATAGACTTTTTTGTTATGGATAAGACGTTGCTGGCTGAGGTGGTAATGCTGAATATTCAGTAATAGTGGTGTCAGACCACGTCCCGCACTGGGTGGACTTGCAAGTTAGTAAAGGAAAGGCCCAGCGCCCGCAGTGGAGGAGGAGGCATGTGAGCGGGTGAGGGAGGCCTTTAGGGGATATATTAGGATTAATGACATAGGGGAGGTCTCGGCTGGGGTGCTTTGGGAGGCACTGAAGGCGGATCTCAGGGGGGAACTCATCTCAATTGGGGCCCATAAGGAGAAGGCTGAGCGGGCGGAGTTGGTAGATTGGGAGGCAAAATTCTACGGGTGGACAGGAGGTATGCGGGTGTCTAGATGACGGGCTTCTGAAGGAGCGTCAGAGACTGCAGCTGGAATTTGAGCTCCTGTCCACAGGTAAGGCGGACGGACAGCTGAGGAGGGTAAAGGGGCGGTGTATGAATATGGGGAAAAAAAACAGCAGGATGCTGGCGCATCAGCTGAGGAAACAGGAGGCGGCGAGAGAGATGGGGAAAGTGGGGGATACAGGGGGGAAGGTGATTCTGGATCTGGCGGGGGTAAATGATGTGTTTCAGGAGTTCTATAGTAAATTGTATAAATTGGAACGCCTAGCTGGGGAGGAGGGGATTGTGTTCCGGGGGTAATAGGGGAGGAACAGACAGAATTTGTTAAGGGACGACACCTGCCGTCTATTAGGCGACTCCTTAATGTAATATTGATGCCTGCGGAAGAGCAGAAAAGGCCTGTGGTCGGGTGGAGTGGAAATATCTGTGGGATGTCGTGGGAAGGTTTGGGACTGGGCAGGGATTTGTAAATTGGGTACGGTTGTTATATCAGGCACCGGTGGCGAACCGGTGGTTCGATCAGAATATTTTAGTCTGTGTTGGGGGATGAGACAGGTGTGTCCATTCTCCCCACTACTGTTTGCCCTGGCCGTAGAGCCTTTCGCAATGGCACTGCAGGGATCGAACATTTGGCAGGGTATAGTGAGAGGCAGGGTGGAGCATAGGGTCTCACTCTATGCGGATGAACTGCTCCTTTATATAACTGAACCACTGGGAGGGACTGCAGGAATTATGGAGATACTGGAGGAATTTGGCCAGTTCTCAGGTTACAAGCTGGATATGGGTAAAAGTGTGGGTTTTGTGATCCAGGCTAGGGGACAGGAGAGGAGGCTGAGGGAGATGTCGTTCAAAGTGGTGGGAGGGAGCTTTAGGTACCTGGGGATTGTGGCAAGGGACTGGGGTCAGCTCCGTAAATTAAATTTGGGCAGGGTGATTGAGCAAATGAAAGGGGACTTTCGTTGGTGGGATGTGCTCCCGCTGTCATTGGCAGGGAGGGTTCAGACTGTGAAAATGTCCTCCCGAGATTGCTGTTCGTTTTTCAGTGTCTTCCAATCTTCATCCCTAAGTCATTTTTTAGGAAGATGGACGCGGTGATCTCGGGTTTTGTTTGGGCTGGGAAAGCCCATAGGGTGAAGAAGGTCCTTCTTGACCAGGGGCACGGGGAGGGGGGGGCTTAGCCCTTCCGAACTTTATTAATTACTCCTGGGCAGCTAACATAGCGATGGTTAGGAAATGGGTAGTGGGGGAGGGGTCGGTTGGGAGCGGGTGGATGCGGCATCTTGCAAGGGCACGAGTCTGAAGGCTTTGGTCACAGCATCTCTGTGATTCTCGCCAGCTCGGTACTCCACAAGCCTAGTGGTAGTGCAGCCCTGAGAGTGTGGGGGCAATAGAGGCAGCACATGAGACTGTAGTTGGTGTGGTCACCGATCTCTGACAATCACCGGTTTGCTCCGTTTGGGGCAGGGGGGTGGGGGGGAGGGGTGCCTGGACGTGGGCTTCAGGAGGTGGCAGCGGGCAGGGATTGAGAGCTTTGGGGATCTCTTCATTGAGGAGGGTTTCCCGAGCCTTGAGGAGCTGGAGGAAGAGTTTGAGTCGCCAGGCGAAAATGGGTTCCGGTGCTTGCAGGTGCGGGATTTTGTCCAGTCAGGTCCCTCACTTCCCACTAAGGGGGCTACAGGATAAGGTGGTGTCAAAAACAGGGGTTGGGGAGGGGAGGGTCTCGGAAATATATCAGGAACTGATGAGGTGGGAAGGGGTTCCCATTGGGGACGTGAAGAGGAAGTGGAAGGAAGTGCTGGGAGGGGAGTTGGAAGTCGGGGTATGGGAGAAGGCCCTGAGGAGAGTCAATGCATCCTCGGCTTGTGCCAGGCTTAGCCTGATCCAATTCAAGGTTGCCCACAGGGCTCATATCACTGTGGCCCAGATGAGCAGGTTTTTTGAGGAGGTTGAGGACAGGTGTGGTCTGTGTGAGGGAAGTCCTACGAGGTCCTGGAAGGGAGGGTGACTCCGAGTCCAGAGGTGGCGATATTTGGAGTGTCGGAAATCCAGGAGCCCAGGGGGGGAAGAGAGGCCGACGTTTTGGCCTTTGCCTCCCTGATGGCCCGGAGACGGATTCTGCTGGGTTGGAGGGACTCGGAGCCTCCAAAGTCGGGGGTTTGGGTTAGTGGCATGGCAGGGTTTCTTAGGCTAGAGTTCCCGGGCTATCCATGTCCTCAGAGAGCTCTTTAAACTATGAACAAATAATGCAATCCTGAGTGCCAGAAGCATATCACCAGTGATTTGGGAATGCTCACAAGAAAGTCCACTCAAACCTTCCACAAATCTGAGAGAATTGACTTGCATTTGACTGGCGGAGTCGAATACTAAAAACTGAACACATTCATGAAGGATTAAGAGAAGTATTCCATTTGAGGAATAACTGGCCCCCACATAGCTTGGCAACACACAAAGGAGCATAGGGGTTCAAAACCCAGAGAAACAGCCATCATAGCAGATGACAATGTATTAACTCAATTAACTCAAAATAAATTTGGATCTGGTAATCTTTATAAGCTAGAAAGTGATAGGAGGGACATTGACAAAGCGGAGATGGGATTGAGAGAAAAGGGAAGAACAAATAGATCAATCCTCAACTCTTACAGGGGGCCATTATAGTGAACGAGCAGGGGCACACCCAGTGCGTATTCAGTGTGGAAAGCCTGGACACATCAGACGGAATTGTTAGCAATTCCAAAATACCAACAGTGGGTGCTGCAGTCAAGATAGTGTCTGTAGCTGTGAGGGTAGGGAATCTATGCTCAAATGTAGCAGGACAGGACCAGCATACCTACAAGAACTTTTTGCACAAAGGAAAAATTAGTCCTTTGATATCCCAGATACCTACCTTCAAGAAACCAGCTACTTACAGACACTACTAGTAGCAAAGGTTGCAGAGATACCACCCAAAAACAGAACAAATATGACATTAGTGGTAAATGGGTTAAAATTTACCCGCAGAATAAGTTGGCCACTGCTAAATTGATGGTTGACGTAACCAAGCTTAACCATGCAGGCGGTTGACCTATTACAGAAAAACAACTCAATGGGAAATTTGGTCTTGTGTCCAGGGGATCCAAAAGTCCACAGAGACTGGGGAAATTGAGGGGAAGCAGCAAATTTCTGCTCAGCTGCAGAGGACTGAGGAAATCCCTAAAACCCTACAGGGAGCAGTAGGGCAAGTGAGGGTTAAGGCATCTAAAGAAAAGCCAGTCGTGTTTAAGGAGGTCAGGATAGAACGCATAGAATTTAAAGAAGCCAAGATAAGGCCAGTGGAATGCAAAGGAGCCAGGATAAAAGCAGCAGAGCTTGAAGGGAATGAACCAGAGGTATGGTTAGCAGACACCTTTTTCCAAGACTTAAATAGGGACAAGAAAAATTTCCCAAATAGGCAACAATGAATGAGGGAGCTGCCTCACCTAGTTGAAATACCACACGGGAGTGCAGCGGAAGCTAGACATCCACCTGCCGGTCATTGTGTTCCTGATGACATAGGACAAATTGAGGGAAAATGTATCCCCAAGGTAATGGGGAAAAGAAAAGAGAATATGTCCTGTGATGAACAGCACTTGTGAAAACCACAAGAGGAACACGTTCATTCAGTGTGGAATGCCCACGAAAGGATCAAATTGTCAAGTTCAAATCTAACTAAGCCCACTAATTCAACTTCAGAACCCACTGAAGATAAGTTGCAGAAGGAGAACCCAGAGACCTTGTGTGGGTTCTAAAATAGTTTACTACCCATTGTCACCCTAGAAATAAGAATTAATAAGAAATAAGTACCAGAACTAGCAATAGTATATTCTTGGGTCGTAGAAGCAGCAATTAAGGGATTTAGAAATTTACTGGCAAATCATCTGTAAATTAATTTCCTCCAGGACGACAGAGGCAAATTTAATCCCCTTTATTTCAATCCATGAAAAGTGTGCTGCTTGTTATTCAAATTGATTGTTCACTCAGGGTTAAGAAACACATTGATTACAGTGAGCAAAGGGAACAGGCGTTTCAGTTCTCCCTCATCCTTGCTTGGAACGATCGCACTCTCTACATCTCCCTCCAGTATATTGTGACCACAGACCTAGCAATCCATGACCTTAATGCATTGACATCAGGCAAGATTCTCCAAAAATAGGGCTATGACCCCACGCTCGCGAGAAAACGGACGCAAATCACTCCAGACCTTTTTCTAGAATGTCCGGAGTGATTTAAGGGGGCTAGCAGCATCTACCACGGCCCTCTTCTTGCTCCGTTAAAAGATTCCAGAAAACTGGGGCAATGCCATTTTTGTGGTAAAACCGGACATTGGGCAAAAAGATGTCGTTACAGAATAGAGGGGTTACAGGGAAAAGACTACAAAGATCCACCTCATGACTCATATCACAGGGCTACGCCCCATGACAACTATCGAGACACACCCCGTGACTACTATCGGAACACACCCCATGACAACTATAGGGATCTGCCCAGGAACACGTATTACGGCGATACATACTGGGAACAACCTAGACCCCACCCATGCGCACCACCTAGACACAATTATGATGATGACAAAGACAACAATGGAAACCACAACTTGAGAGGTCAAAAAACTAGTGGACTCCACTCTCAGTGAGTCCATTCAAACAGCGTTACACGCTTTAATTAAAAACAATTCGGATGGACTGTATATATTATTGAGAGTGGGAGGACAAATAATTGATTTTCTTTTTGATACTGGATCAGAATTAACCTGTGTTCCTAACGAATATGTTAAATTCTTCCCCTTAAACAGAAAACACAATGAGGCCTACGCAGTAGGAGGTGATCCATTAACCCTTCGACGAACAGAAACTTTACTGCTTGAATTTGGCAAATATCAAATGACAGCCCCAATCTGGATTGGGCCAGTTACTCAAGCCCTTCTGCAAATGGATATCATCTCACAATTGAATTCATCCCTTAATTTTGATAATGGCAAAGTTACATGGTCCCTCAGACGCCTCAAAAAGAGTGAACTTGAGCAACACCCAATTTGGGCAAAGGACAAAAATGACTGTGGTCTTTTAAAAATGGAACCAGCATTCTTTACTAGAATAGCACCACCGTGTACTCCCCAATATCCCTTTAACACCTCCTCAATTGAGGGAATACTACCTGTAGTACAGCAATTGGAAGAAAGAGGAGTTTTAATCAAAACCCATAGTTCCTCAAACAGTCCAGTGTGGCCTGTCAAAAAGGCTAATGGCACCTGGCGCCTGACTATTGATTATAGAAAAGCCACTGAATGCATTGACAGAAAAACTCCTTTGGTAGCCGATCCTTCGACAATCTTCAATGCCTTAACACCGGAGCTTGAATAGTTTTCAGTTATAGACATGGCAAATGGCTTTTGGTCAGTACCACTGGCTGAGGAAGTGCAAACATGGTTTGCTTTCACAGTTAACCAACAACAGTACACATGGACCAGACGTCCACAAGGATTCCATAACAGTCCTACTGTTTTTCACATGACGATGACCATGAGAAAGATTTGTCTTCCCTTTTAGATCACCTTTGCTACAATGGACACAAATCAAGCCTCACCAAAGCACAAATTTCCCAGGGTGAAGTTATTTACTTAGGTTAGGTAATCTCCAAAGGTAAAAGAAAACTTACCCAGGACAGCAGCAGTAAGAGGTGCCAGACAACTGTCCAGGAGGTGAGGTCATTTTTGGGACTTTGCAATTTTAACAGAAATTGGATTGATTCCTTTACTCAGATGGCTCAACCATTAAATGGATTGGATTGGATTTGTTTATTGTCACGTGTACCGAGGTACAGTGAAAAGTATTTTTCTGCGAGCAGCTCAACAGATCATTAAGTACATGAGAAGAAAAGGGAATAAAAGAAAATACATAACAGGGCAACACAACATATACAATGTAACTACAAAAGCACTGGCATTGGGTGAAGCATACAGGGGTGTAGTGTTAATGAAGTCAGTCCATAAGAGGGTCATTTAGGAGTCTGGTAACAGTGGGGAAGAAGCTGTTTTTGAGTCTGTTCGTGCGTGTTCTCAGACTTCTGTATCTCCTGCCCGATGGAAGAAGTTGGAAGGGTGAGTAAGCCGGGTGGGAGGGATCTTTGATTATACTGCCCGCTTTCCCCAGGTAGCGGGAGGTGTATATAGAGTCAATGGATGGGAGGCAGGTTTGTGTGATGGACTGGGCGGTGTTCACGACTCTCTGAAGTTTCTTGCGGTCCTGGGCCGAGCAGTTGCCATACCAGGCTGTGATGAAGCCCGATAGGATGCTTTCTATGGTACATCTGTAAAAGTTGGTAAGAGTCAATGTGGACATGCCGAATTTCCTTAGTTTCCTGAGGAAGTATAGGCGCTGTTGTGCTTTCTTGGTGGTAGCGTCGACATGGGTGGACCAGGACAGATTTTTGGAGATGTGCACCCCTAGGAATTTGAAACTGCTAACCATCTCCACCTCGGCCCCATTGATGCTGACAGGGGTGTGTACAGTACTTTGCTTCCTGAAGTCAATTACCAGCTCTTTAGTTTTGCTGGCATGGAGGGAGAGATTGTTGTCGCTACACCACTCCACTAGGTTCTCTATCTCCCTCCTGTATTCGGACTCATCGTTATTCGAGATCCGGCCCACTATGGTCGTATCGTCAGCAAACTTGTAGATGGAGTTGAAACCAGGTTTTGCCACGCAGTTGTGTACAGGGAGTAGGGTAAGTACGCAGCCTTGCGGGGTGCCGGTATTGAGGACTATTGTGGAGGAGGTGTTGTTGTTCATTCTTACTGATTGTGGTCTGTTGGTCAGAAAATCGAGGATCCAGTTGCAGAGTGGGGGTGAAATGATCTCTGAAAAGGCAACCGGAAATCAAAAGACTCAGTTAACTTCACATTGGAACAGAAAGAGTCATTCTTGAACCTGAAACGTGCTTTGTGCACAGCACCTGCACTTGGCATCCCACACAATAGAAGATCTTTCACGATGTTTGTTTATGAGAAAGAAGGCTACATGACAGCAGTACTAGCCCAAGAACATGGTGACCAGTTTAGACCTGTAGGATACTACTCTGCCAAACTCGACAATGTTGCACTGGCATATGGCAGCTGTCTCAGTCATGGAAGCCACATGTCGAGCTGTGATGCATACAGCAGGCCTTGTCTTGGACCAGCAGCTGACTATTAAATGCCCCCCACGTAGTCCATTCTCTACTTTCCATGAACAGAGTATCAGCAGTGTTGGAAGCACCTAATCTTTACTTCAACCGATCCAGTCCAGTAAATCCGTCAACTTTGCTCCCTCTCCCTGAGGAGCAACAGGGGGTAGAAATAGAAGAACATGACTGTGTGGAAGTAACAAAAGAAATGGAAGAGCTACGCCTGATAGAAGAAGAACCACTACAGAACCCAGATTTGATTCTATTTACAGATGGTTCCTTCTTTATTGATAAAGGTGTCAGAAAAGCTGGATGGACAGTCACCAGCCTGTATGAAGTAATGGCGGAAGGAAGTTTGTCCCAAGGAACATCAGCTCAACGGGCTGAATTAAGGGCTTTAACGTAAGCATGTCGTGTGGCGAAAGATCAAACAGCCAACATCTATACGGACTCGTGGTCCAGATACGATTTTGTAGTAGCCCATGATTTTGGTCACTTATGGAAGAAAAGAGGATACCTCACCACAGCAGGAGCACCTACACGAAATGGGAAAAAAGTACAAGACCTCCTAGAAGCCATGGCTTTACCAAAATAAGTCTCTCTTCTCAAATGTGAGGCTCATACTCAAGAAGACACTATGGAAGCTAAAGGAAATGCCTTTGCAGACCAAGCAGCAAAGAAAGCTGCCTCCAAGGGGCATCCTTCAGCAGCTCCAAGGCACATCTACCAATTGGGAGTGACCAAGTTATTACAAGATCGACGTGAAATGCAACATAACTGTACACCACAAGAAAAATGGTCATGGCTAGACTCAGGTATTGAGGAATATGATGATGATATTTGGAGAGGAGTTCAGACTGATAAACCAGTGGCACCACAGTCACTGATGCCATTCCTGGCACAACAGATCCATTCATAGGGACATTTAGCCCCTCAACAGATGATGGATCGATTCAGGAGTTGGTGTGGCAAAGGATTCAAAAAACATGCACAATTGGTAGCAGACCGCTGTGTTACATGTCAAAAGAACAACTTAGGATCTGTCACAAAGATGCTTCAGCTAAGAGCTCCTGCCCCTGCAGGACCATTTCAGCATATACAGGTCGATTACATCTCCCTTCCTCTGTGCCAAAGATACACTGAGGTCCTGGTGATAGTAGATACATTTTCTAGATGAGTAGAAGCTGCTCCAGAAAGGCTACTGCCACCCAATACAGCCAAAGTCCGATGCAAAGACTATATTCCCAGATGGGGAGTACCAGCTAGTATTGATTCAGATAATGGAACCCACTTTACAGGTGCTGTATGCCAGGAGGTGTGCAGATTACTGAACATTGATCGGAATTTGCATTGTCCTTATCATCCAGAATCATCAGGACTAGTGGAATGCATGAACCGGACTTTAAAAGAAAGACTGTCCAATACAACCAAGAAGTCATGAATTGGATTCAAGCTTTGCGCCTAGTATTGTGCAGTATCAGAGCAACCCCAAACAGAACCACAGGCCTAAGCCCATTTGAGGTCATCACAGGCAGACCCATGTCCTTGCCAGGAACTATTGACTTACGAAAGGCAGACAGTCATTTAATGAGTGATGCATTACTTGGTTATTGTCAAAATCTAACAAATGCTGTTAGTTCTGCTTCTCAACAGGTTTCCGCAGCCTGGGGCGATCCTTATGAAGGAGGACTTAATATAGTTCCTGGCGAAGCGGTATATCTAAAGAAGTTGCAAAGGGACCCTCTCGGGGCCAAGTGGGAGGGCCCTGAACAAGTTCTTCTGACTACACAATCGACCGCGAAACTCCAAGGGAAGAAAAACTGGATTCACGCGTCACATGTGAAGCGCGCGCGTCAGAATAATAATCCGTAAAAATGTTTGCCACATTATTGATTTTCAGTTGCACGGTCTGCTTAGCAGGCCTTACTAAACGGTTACATGACAATTCTTTCCTTCAAATGTCTCACATTTATGCGGAAAGGTTTAATATCTCCAGGTGCTGGGTATGTACTGCAATCCCTACCCACTCAGAGAGAGGTATCCCTTTCACTCCCCTTCCTTTTAACATTTCGCAAACCACTGAATGGTATGTTTTTCAGAGCGCGGACCGCTCTTCCCATTTCCGTGCAGGAGCAGACGCATGTTGGAACTCCAAATGGCAAATTAATTTTACTGATTACTGTCCAACATTGGGAATCTGCAGGTTATTCATTGAATACTTTTAGAGGATGGTATCAACATAACTATGACACAAACAAAAACCCTCCCCAAATTCACCTCCTGCCCACTGTTACTCCGAATGGATCCATATGCCTGGTTAGTAATCACCCTGAAGGGGTTAAGTTGGGATCATTATTTTGATGTAAGTTCAGCTTACAAATGTAATTAATTTCCATCTCAGAGACTTATTTGTTCCTCCTTACTGACAGGCTTAATGAATCACACGAGTAATTCCACATTTTCAGGTCTATGGTTCTCAGAGGACATTGCCCATTTCACTCCTTATAGTGGGACTTATTTTGTCTGTAATAACAGGGCATATCCCTGGCTTCCAAGACTTTGGTCAGGATCCTGTTATTTAGCATACGTAATACCTCCCATCTGTCACCTCCATACCTTAGCAGGACCACCAGTTCAAAGACACAAGCGCGCCATCATAGCGTACGATAGTTCTGGCCTATCTTACTCCCTTTTATTGGTATGGAAAAATATCCTACGAGATAAATAAAATGATTGACATAACTGAACAAGTAGCCAATGACACCTCGACTGCACTAGTCCAAATTTCCAACGAAATGCTTGCCATCAGAACTGTCGCTTTACAGAATTGAATGGCACTTGACTATTTGTTGGCCGAAAAAGGTGGCACCTGTGACCTGATTGGTGCAGAATGTTGCACCTACATCCCAAATAATCCCAAACAAGTCAAAGACTTAGCAATTCACATGCAAAGCGAAGTTAAGAAACTGAAACACCCCTCCGATTACAATGTTTGGGGTTGGCTTTCTGGGTGGATGGGTAGCACAGGAATGCCCATTATCCATGGAATCCTTTTGGTTTGCGTTATTGGACTTATCCTTTACGTAACAATCTTGCTCATCAAATTTGCAAATGTAGGGCGACCCGTGACGCCCAAAGGATCCAATTGATTCAGTCCACACCCACTGCACCCCCAGCCGATAACTTTGAAAAGGAAAGTTTCTATTGAATTGTTATTTACTGCTTCCTTTTTTTATTGCATCATTTATCAGTTATCAATGAATTATTATTAATCTTTTATTACTGAATTATGTAATCATTTAATCAAATTTTTACTAAATCATATAATTAATATATAATCAATTTCAATTATTAATGCATTGATATTTTAATTTGATATTTGATTTGTTTCATTGAAATATACCAGAATGTTTGTAACGCTTGCAAGGCTTTCCCACTCTGTTATTGAAGGCTGTTCTCAGACAAGTAAACTATTAAAGGCAATGTGAATGGGTTTCTCTCTACGCTTACAACTGTCCGATTGCATTTCTTCCTTTCTTTCTTGATTTCTATTTTATTTTTATTCATCTCATTTATCTTTCGAGTAATCAAAAGGGGGGACTGATAGAAAGATAGTTTTAATATATAATAAGTTTAAAAGGAAGAAACGGTTCAAAATCAAAATGGCTTATTAAAGTGGTTCAGGATCAAAATGGTTCACTAAGGTCGCACAGTTCAAATAGACAGGCAGTGAAAACTGAGGAATACCATGAGAATGATCAGATTAAAACTCCAGACAGACACATTCGTTACACATTCATTAGTATGTGAATCTGGGCAAAGTTCCTAGTTCAGTGGTCATGAGAACTGATAAAGTGTGGTGGGAACGAGATGTTACAGTCACTCCATACGAAAAATTTGATGGACAGCCATTTCTATTGAATAAAATGAACTACAATTATTATGACCCAATCACAGACAGAAAGGGGACAGAACATTAGCAATAGCAATTACGTTAAAAATAGGTGCCGATTTTGAGCAAATTATTCCGGAATCATCTTACCTCCTGTCTTTAACTATCTCCTGCGCTTTGCTCTGAAAGCTGCCATTTTGTCTATTTTCAACTTCTCGTGTATTTTAATTTGAAGAAATCATCAAGAACTGTAATTTTTATTGAATTTGACTTAGTCATCTGTACTTGATTGGACAAAAAAAACTTTTAAAAACTCTGGGCGGGATTCTCCCGCAATCGAGGCGCAGGCCGTACCGGAGTCAAAGAGTGGCATGAACCACTCCGGCGTCGGGCCGCTCGGAAGGTGTAGAAACCTCTGCACTTCCAGGAGCTAGGCCGGCGCTGGAGTGGTTGGCGGCGGCGGGAGTTGGCGCATGAGCAGGAGCGCCAGCGTGTTCTGGCGCATGCGCAGAACCGCTGCCGTGATTCCTGCGCATGCGCAGGGGATTTCTTCTCTGTGTCGGCCATGGCGGAGTCTTAGACAGGCCAGCGCAGAGGGAAAGAGTACCCCCACGGCACAAGCCCGCCCGCAGATCGGTGGGCCCCGATCGCAGGCCAGGCCACCGTGGCCCCCCCCCCACGGGGCAGGATCCCCCCACGCCCCCCCCCCCCCCCCCGAGGACTCCGCAAGCCGCCCTCAAAGTCAGGTCCCGTCGGTATGTACCTTGTCTAATCCACGCCGGTGGGATTGGCCAAATACGGGATGCCGCTCGGCCCATCGGGGCCCAGAGAATCGCTGGGAGTGCCACTGCCAACGACCCCCGACCGGCGCGGCGCAATCCCTGCCCAAAAACCGGCGCCGGAGAATTCGGCAGCAGGCGTCCGAGCGGCGGGTGGGATTCACTCCGCCCCCCGGCGATTCTCCAACCCGGCTGGGGGTGGGGGGGGGGGCGGAGAATCCCGTCCTCTGTATTTGCAAGCAAACTGGCTTGATCAAGAGACATCTGAAACTGACTGAATAAAGTTCAAATTTACTTCACGCATGAAGCTCAGTTTTAAGTTCTGTCGAGTAATATATCGTGCGGCGACAAATAAGTTACATTGACCAAAGTGCAGATCTGTCAGGGTCCGACGCCCCATTCTCCGTCCCCGCCCCGCGCTCGATTGCGGCGCATAGGCTCAGAGAATCCCGGCCCATGTCTTTGATGGAAAACTGACTGAGGGGAAAGATACATTCCTGCCAGGGGATAGCTCTCACCACTTGCCTCGTCCAGATCATCACGGTGGTGGTGACTGTTATGACCAATTCCAGACATTACTGAATTTTCTTACATCCTACAAAACGTATTAAAATGTTCAAATTATAGTTCGTGAAGCGCCTTCACCTGCATGTGACCTCTGAGGACATATAATTCTTCTCCATTAACACAAGTCAAAGGTGGCAAAGTTGATTTTCTTTTATAAGCATAACTAATGCATTTTGTTCATAGATGCTGTGGAATAATTAAGCAGAATACCTGTTTTCATTTAAATAACGATACAATGTATTGGGGGAAAATTACAATCAATATGGGTTAGATAGATTGCATCCGCGAAAAAAAATTCATCACTTCTCAGGAAGTTTTGCTCAGTGCTCACAGAAAGGATTTGACAGGGTAAAAGACTTGTATTTATGAAGCACTTGTCATAATCACAGGGTGTCTCAAGGTGCTCTCCAGTCAATTAAGTACTTTTGAAGTGTCGTCACAATTTTAATGTAGGAAACACGGCAGCCATTATGCGCACATCTACTCCTGCAAACAGCAATGTGATAATGACCAGCTAATCTGGCTCCATGATGTTAACTGGAGGATATATAGTGGCCACGGCACTGACAATAACTCCTCTGCTCTTCTTTGACATCGTGATGTGGGATCTTTGACATTTACCCGTGCAGACAGCTGGCCATGCCTCGGATCAACGTTTCATCTGAATGACAGCCTCTCCAATTGTGTAGCATTCCCTCAGTTTTGATTTTGTACTCGACCCCTGAAACGGGTCTTGAAGTTGGAACCTTGTGACTCAGAGGCAAGGGAACTACCATCTGAGCCGCAGATGATTATTTGGAAAAATAATTACTCCTAATGCCGAGTTTAAAAAGAAGGTTTGTTACAACGTTTATAAAAGGAACACAGACAAATGATGGTTATTATGCCAAACAGATGTTGCTTCCAGACACCCAAGACAAAACAAGAAGTCTTGATGTCAGAAAACCACTTTCAGCCAGTATGCTGGAAAGCCTTGGATCAGTCTGTCTGTGAAGTGGGAGATAACAAAAAGGAAAGACATTAAATGTCAATATGGTGTTTGAAACAGAAAGGTCACTCAAGAAGAAAAGCCTTAGAAAAAGTGGGCTCAGAAAATTAGAATGCACAGGAATAAATCAATTTAAGTCAAGGAGGTAGTATATTCATTATTTATATGCTATTATGCAGGGTACGTTGTATTGGTTGGACAAAGCAAATGTTATCATAATTATTACTCAGATTTCACCATACTGTGGAATAAAACAGCTTGGTGCTTCGAAACAAGATTCATCTCATCTTGTTGGGCAGAATTTACCAGCTGTTCACGCCGGTGAGATATTCCGGTCACACCGACGGCGCACAGGGGGCGAGATTCTCCGACCCAGCGGGTCGGAGAATCGGCCGGGGGCTGGCGTGAATCTCGCCCCCGCCGGTTGCCAAATTCTCCGGCACCGGAGATTCGGCGGGGGCGGGAATCCCGCCGCTCCGAATGGCGCACCCCTCCCCCCCCCACCCCCGCGATTCTCCGGCCCAGATGGGCCAAAGTCCCGCTGCTAGGGGGCGTCATTCTCCGCCCCCCCAGAGGGTCGGAGAATGGCCGTTGGCCGCCGTGAATCCCGCCCCCGCCGAAGTCTCCGAAGGGAGAAAAGTCGGCGGGGCGTTAATGGCGCCGCTGCCGCAGAGAATGTCACGGGTCTGCGCAAGGCAGCCGATTTTCGGCCTGCCGATATTCTCCCTTCCGGATGGGCCGAAGTCCCGTCGACGTGATGACCGTTCACGTCGACGTGAATCAAACCTCCTTTTCATCGGCGTGACCCGGTGCTCCAGGCTCACGCCGACCAGCGTGGAGGTGAGTGACGGCCTTGGGGGTTGGCTCTGGGCAGGCAATGGCGTGGCCGCAGTCTGATTGCGTGAGGAGAGGTGTGTCTCGGGTTGTGTGTGTGCGTGCGGCGGGGGGGGGGGGTGGTTAGAGTAGGCTGGGCTCCGGGGGAGTGCCGGGAGGGGGTCCGTGCCGGGGTGGAGGTTGGGGGGGGGTCCGTGCTGGGGTGGAGGTTGGGGGGGGTCCGTGCCGTGCCGGGGTGGAGGTTGGGGGGGGGGTCCGTGCTGGGGTGGAGGTTGGGGGGGGTCCATGCCGTGCCGGGGTGGAGGTTGGGGGGGGGGGGTCCGTGCTGGGGTGGAGTTTGGGGGGGGGTCCGTGCTGGGGTGGAGGTTGGGGGTTGGGGGGGGTCCGTGCCGGGGTGGAGGTTGGGGGTTGGGGGGGGGTCCGTGCTGGGGTGGAGGTTGGGGGGGGGTCACTGCTGGGGTGGAGGTTGGGGGGGGGTCCGTGCTGGGGTGGAGGTTGGGGGGGGGTCCGTGCCGGGGTGGAGGTTGGGGGGGGGTCCGTGCCGGGGTGGAGGTTGGGGGGGGGTCCGTGCTGGGGTGGAGGTTGGGGGGGTCCGTGCCGTGCCGGGGTGGAGGTTGGGGGTTGGGGGGGGGGGTCCGTGCTGGGGTGGAGGTTGGGGGGGGGGTCCGTGCTGGGGTGGAGGTTGGGGGTTGGGGGGGGGGTCCGTGCCGGGGTGCGGGTTGGGGGGGGTCCGTGCTGGGGTGGAGGTTGGGGGGGGGGTCCGTGCTGGGGTGGAGGTTGGGTGGGGGGTCCGTGCCGTGCCGGGGTGGAGGTTGGGTGGGGGGGGTTGTGCTGGGGTGGAGGTTGGGGGGGTCCGTGCCGGGGTGGAGGTTGGGGGGGCGTCCGTGCTGGGGTGGAGGTTGGGGGGGGTCCGTGCTGGGGTGGAGGTTGGGGGGGGGGGTCCGTGCTGGGGTGGAGGTTGGGGGGGGGGTCCGTGCTGGGGTGGAGGTTGGGGGGGGTCCGTGCCGTGCCGGGGTGGAGGTTGGGGGGGGGTCCGTGCTGAGGAGGGGGATGGGAGGGCAAGTGAGTTGGTCCACCTGGCCAGGTGCCAGCCTCCAACAGTTGGACCCATGTGGTCCATGCCACCTGGCTGGGGGGAGGAGGGGATATGGGCAATGATGACATGTCGTCATTCCCCTCCCCCCCACCAGGCCGTCATGTTTTCAGATCATCCAGCGATGTTGGCCGCCGTGGTGGCAGCCGCTCATGTCTATGTTGCCCTGGATGAGGAAGAGGAGGAGGAGGAGGAGGAGGAGCGTGCCAGAGAGGCGGCGCAGGCTGCCGCAGAGGGGCAGGCGGCAGCCGCCCAGGCTGGAGGGACACCTGACCGACAGGACGAGGAGGGGGAGGAGGACGTCGCGGCCCCACGGCAACGGAGGCACCCGAGGGCGCCCCGTGTGTACTGGCCCCGGCAGTCATACCAGGACCTCACGGACTGGGAATGCAGGAGGAGACTCCGGATGAGCCGGGAAACCGTGGCACACATCTGCCACCTGCTGGCACACCTGTCACCGCGTGGCACTGGCGGGGGACACCCTCTCCCCGTGTCCGTCAAGGTTACGGTGGCCCTGAACTTTTATGCAACGGGGTCATTCCAGGCACCGAGTGGGGACCTGTCCGGCATATCGCAGACATCGGTGCATCGGTGCATCCGGGCAGTGACAGATGCCCTATATGCCATGGCGCGCCGCTACATCCGCTTCCCCGTGGACCGGGCCAGCCAAGATGCCCGGGCCGTGGGCTTCTCTGCCGTTGCCGGGTTCCCCATGGTTCAGGGCGCGATCGATGGGATGCACGTCGCCGTGCGGCCACCTGCAGATAACAGGGCCGTGTTCACTAATAGGAAGGGGACCTATTCGATGAACGTACAGGTGGTCTGCGACCACCGCATGATGATCCTGCACGTCTGCGCCCGTCACCCAGGCAGTGTACACGACTCATTCGTGTTGTCGCGGTAATCCATCCCCGGCATGTACGAGGGACGCCATCCCCGGCTGAGGGGCTGGTTGCTGGGCGACAGGGGCTACCCATTGCGATCGTGGCTGATGACGCCTATACGGAGGCCACGCAGTGAGGCGGAGAACCGCTACAATGATGCCCATGTAGCGACAAGGGGAGTGATCGAGAGGTGCTTTGGCGTGCTGAAGATGCATTTCAGGTGCCTGGACCTCTCTGGGGGCGCCCTCCAGTATCGGTCAGATAGGGTCGGCCGCATCATTGTGGTGTGCTGCGTCCTGCACAACATAGCCCAGCAGAGGGGCGATGTGCCGCAGGCAGAGGAGGGCGGAGTGCAGGAGCAGCAGGAAGAGGCCCAGTCCTCCCAGATGAGGGGGATGGGGGCAATGGTCAGGGCAGACGGGGTAGACACAGGCGGGTGGCTGTCCACCATTACCGGCTGGCCCAGCGGGCACGGGACAGACTGATAGACGCCCGCTTCACTGACTAGATGGGCGTGGGAATCGGGTAGTATGGCCACAGACCGCACACCATGGCAACAGCCGACCACCCACACTCCCCACCCATCCACCTACCCAGCACCCTCACCCCCCTCCCCAACCCCACCCACCCCACCCGCATGCACACGACCCCCCCCCCCCCCCATTGCCGATCCACCTGCGGCACAACGGGCCGGGCTCACACAGTTGCGGGTGGACGCGTGTCTATCGCAGGCCATGGAGGATGATGACAACCCGCCCTGCGATGAGCTCCTGGTCTCTACATCGCTGGACTATGTCTGACCCATGGCCACAGTACCACCATCCGCCCGGACCGTCCCTGCATGCGGCTGTGACACTGCAGCGCACGGTCCCGTCCTCTGCCCGGGGGATGTTGATGGCGGCCCAGGGGGAAGGGGCAGACTCACCTGGGGCTGAGGTAAGACCACCCCTCACACACACACTTGCGCTCAACGTACATGACACCCCCGCACACTTTGGACAGAGCACAAAGGCAGCTTCTGTAGGTGTAACATTGACTTTAATAACCAAACGAGTTCATGCACGTGCCCTAGCCCCTAAAACTCATCTGTGCCCTGCACCCGTGCCAACTTACTCAGTGTCTAATTGTTTGGCCTTACGGGCCTTTTGACTACGTCTACGTGGTTCCCCAGACGGTACAGCAGAACTGGAGGTGGACTCCTGTGATTCCTGCCCTCTGACACTGGATCCCTTTGGCGGCCGTTTCCTGGGGCGTCCTGGCCTAGATGGGCCAGGCTGCGGCCCGGGCGACTGGGATGGCGAGCTGCCAGCCTGTCCTGCCCATTGCCCACCCGATGCACCTGGGACGGAAGGGGGGGTGTCCGAGGTGTCGCGGTGTACCGGGACCTCCCCTACAGGGGGAGCCGGGACGGACCACACCACCTCCTCCTCCCTCGGGGTGCCCGTTGGCCCCCAGGCCTCTACATGGGTGGGGGATGCGAACGGACTGGCCATCCGACGCCCCCCCGACATCTGGCGCTGCCAGTCCTGGAGGCCCGTGCTGGTATCGACAGGGGTCTGCAGGTTTGCAGCCATGGAGCCCAGGGGGTTGGCAAACCCTGTCTGTGACAGTGCGACGCCGGCTCGCACATGGCCACTGGCGCCGATGCCCTCAGCGATGGCCTGCAGAGACTGGGCCATGGCCTGCTGAGATTGGGCCATGGCCTGCAGAGCCTGGGCTATGGCGTTGAGCGCCTCTGCCATCTGGCGCTGGCACTGGCTCATGGCCTCCTGTGAGAGGGCAGCCATTTCCTGGGGCACAGACGCCGCCTGCACGGAAGGCCCCAGGCCTCGCAAACCGTTCCCCATGTCTGACACCGTCGCACCCATTGCCTCCACCGCGGACGCCACCCGTGCGGTGTCAGCCTGGGTGGCACGCATGACCGGCACCACTCCCAGCTCCTGGACGCGGGTGGACTCATCCACCTGCGACCGCAGCCGCCGCAAGCCGCCCGTCACCCTCTTCGCTCGTCTCCGGGTCGGTGGTTGCATCGGATCTATGTGTGGGTGTGGTAACTGCAGGAACCCGGGATCCATCTGGGCGGCAGATGTTCGCTTGGCCTGGGCTGCCCTCCGACCGCCCGGTCCCTCTGCTGCTCCTACCTCCACCTGCTGTACCGGGACGGCTGTGTTGTGCGCACCAGTGAGTGTACCAGACGCCTCATCACTAAAGTGCCCAACCGTGGTGAGTGTTTCTGCAATGGTGGAGGGTGTTGGTGACAGCAGTGGCGTTGTGTCGTGCTCTTCATCCCACTCTGAGTCCATGGCACTTTGGGGTGGGGGTTCGTCTCCACCCATCCACTCTGAGTCACTGTCCGGTATTTCGTCTTCCTGGGTAGTGCTGTCCCGGGTAGGGGTGTCCTGGGTAGTGCTGTCCCGGGTAGGGGTGTCCTGGGTAGTGGTGTCCTGGGTAGTGGTGTCCTGGGTAGTGGTGTCCTGGCTCGGATGTGACGGCGGCCTGTGGCTGCCCCCCTCATCGCTGGGTGGTCGCTCCCGCACGTGACGGGGGTGTCGTCTCCCTGTTGCTCCAGGTCTCTCCGTCTCCCGTGGTGTGCGAGGGGCATCCTGCGGGCGTCGCATGCTGGAGGGTGCGGGTCTCTCCGTCTCCTGTGGTCTCCGAGGGGCATCCTGCGGGCGTCGCATGCTGGAGGGTGCGGGTCTCTCCGTGTCCTGTGGTCTCCGAGGGGCATCCTGCGGGCGTCGCATGCTGGAGGGTGCGGGTCTCTCCGTCTCCCGTGGTCTCCGAGGGGCATCCTGCGGGCGTCGCATGCTGGAGGGTGCGGGTCTCTCCGTCTCCTGTGGTCTCCGAGGGGCATCCTGCGGGCGGTCTGCATCTGCGGGGATGGGTGCCTGGACGTTTGGTCCTGCGATACACAATGAAGCATGCATGGTTAGACATCAGGCAGTGATCAGGTGATACGGGGGAGGGGGATATAGGGGAGGGGGTATATGGGGACAGGCTGTCGGTGGCTCACTCGCTAGTACACCCCCGACCTCTGCATCAGCAACCTCCCGGTCCTCAGGTCCGCCAGCCAGTTCCAGGGCCCTTTCCTCGTGTACGGTCAGTGGCCTCTCATCAGCGGGCCCTCCTCCAGTCCTCACATGCTCCCTATTGTTGTGTGCGCGCTTCTCCTGTGGGGGGGGGGGGGGCAGGGGTAAAAGGCAACAGTGTTAGGCAGGTATATGAATGCACGCCATCGGTTGCGCGTGCATTGCAGAGGTTAAGGTTAGGGCTGGATTCACTTGGGGATATGGCGGATATGGGGGAGGGGGGGATATGGGGGATATGGGGGAGGGGGGATATGGGGGAGGGGGGGATATGGGGGAGGGGGGATATGGGGGATATGGGGGAGGGGGGATATGGGGGAGGGGGGATATGGGGGAGGGGGCATATGGGGGAGGGGGGATATGGGGGATAGGGGATATGGGGGATATGGGGGAGGGGGATATGGGGGAGGGGGATATGGGGAGGGGGAATATGGGGGAGGGGGGATATGGGGAGGGGGGATATGGGGGATATGGGGGAGGGGGGATATGGGGGAGGGGGGGATATGGGGGAGGGGGGATATGGAGGATATGGGGGAGGGGGGATATGGGGGATATGGGGGAGGGGGGATATGGGGGAGGGGGATATGGGATGGGGGGATATGGGGGAGGGGAATATGGGGGAGGGGGGATATGGGGGAGGGGGGATATGGGGAGGGGGGATATGGGGGAGGGGGGATATGGGGGAGGGGGGATATGGGGGAGGGGGGGATATGGGGGAGGGGGGGAAATGGGGGATATGGGGGAGGGGGGATATGGGAGATATGGGGAGGGGCGGATATGGGGGAGGGGGGATATGGGGTAGGGGGGATATGGGGAGGGGGGATATGGGGAGGGGGGGATATGGGAGGCTCACCCTGCCTGCTCTGACGAGGTTGTTCACCTTCTTGTGGCACTGGGTGCCTGTTCGGGTGTCAGGGCCACAGCGGTGACGGCCTCTGCCAGTTCCCTCCACAGACGCCGGCTGTGGCGTGGGGCAACTCTGCGGCCGTGCCCGGGATACAGGGCGTCCCTCCTCTGCTCCACCACGTCCAGGAGCGCCTCCACATCGCGTGACTCGAACCTCGGGGCTGAGCGACGGCCAGCCATCCAGTCGGGTGTTGCGGTCGGGTGTTCCGGTCGGGTGGGGGGGAGCAGCGCGGCCTTATGAGCCGTCACGCCGTGCAGCGCGTATGACGCTGCACGGCGTGAACCACTGCGCAAGCGCGGATCCCGTTACGTCGCTGCTAGCCCATTTCGGGCCGGAGACTATCGACCCATTTTTCCGACGTGACGCAAGTCGGATTTGCGCCGTTTTTTGCGCCGATCGGCGGAAACGGAGAATTTCGCCCAGGATGCCTGTCCCGCCGACGTGGATTAAACCACCTCTCTTACCGGCGGGACAAGGCGGCACGGGCGGGATCCGGGGTCCTGGGGGGGGCACGGGGCGATCTGGCCCCGGGGGGGTGCCCCCACGGTGGCCTGGCCCGCGATCGGGGCCCACCGATCCATGGGCGGGCCTGTGCCGTGGGGGCACTCTTTTCCTTCCGCCTTCGCCACAGTCTCCACCATGGCAGAGGCGGAAGGGACTCGCTCCACAGCGCATGCGCGGGGATGCCGTGAGCGGCCGCCAACGCTCCCGCGCATGCGCCGCCCGGTAATGTCATTTCCACGCCAGCTGGCGGGGCACCAAAGGCCTTTTCTGCCAGCTGGCGGGGCGGAAATCAGTCCGGCTCGGGCCTAGCCCCTCAAGGTTAGGGCTCGGCCGGTCAAGATGCGGAGGATTCCGCACCTTTGGGGCGACGCGATGCCCGACTGATTTGCGCCATTTTTGGCGCCGGTTGGCGGACATTGCGCCGATACCGGAGAATTTCACCCAGGTTTCCCGGCGACGAGGGGCGCTTTGAACGGGAAATCCAGTTGACAAGGTCGGGGCCAGAAAATCTCGCTGGCGGGCAGCCTCCGCCGGCGAAAAACACGCAACGGGTTGCCCAGGAAACCCTGTCCGGTCACATGATCTGCCTTCAGACAGACTTAAATATTCAAACAAAACCCAGGAACATCAGTTCATTGTTGCTACATGGAAGGTTATGGAATCATACAAAGATAGAGGTCAGTTTAAATCAACTTCGATCAAAGTTAGATGCTCTTAGAGCTTAAGGGATCGATTGACATCTCTGAACCTCAGATGTTACCTTTTGCAGACTCAAATCTGTAACAGACGTTTTGACTAATAATTGCAGGAGGGGGGAAATATTGCAAAACACATTTGAAATAAATTATAGATTAAAAAATGTTCTTGAAATGCAAATTTTGTAGCAATAAATGTGGCTTGACGATTTATAATTACAGCACCACCTTGCGGAGTATTTACAGCAAAGGTGGACTGGATGAAAAACAATACTTCAGATTTTGATGTCATCTCTTACACTGGTAAAAATACCTTACTCCAAAAATATGAATCTAAATGGGATAAAGGAGAAATTAAATCACAAAAGGTAATGATGCAGACAGGTTTCTAGTGCCGGACATGCAGTGAATGGTCACATATTTGGCAGCTCCCGCTCGAGGTGTTTTTTTTTTGTCCTTTTCCCCGGTTGCTATGGATGTTTTGAAGGAAAAGGGTGCAGAGATGGAGGAGGAAAGTTATACTCCACTGGTGGAGTCAGTGGATGGATTTGCAGACCAGACGTGGGTCGCGAAGGAAGGAGCCACTAGAGTGAATGCATCCTCCTCGTGTGCTAGGCTTAGCCTTATTCAATTCAAAGTCGTCCATAGGGCACAGAATGATGGTGGTCAGAATGAGCAGTGATGTGTTGGGTGCTCTGGATCCGTGGAACACATACAGGCCACCAACACTTAAAATAGTACAACACTATTTTATTAAGTTAGAAACTGTTGAACATACTTTCACTGTGTGTTAACACAATGTTAGATTAAACTAAAGACCTATGCCTGTCCTAACCAGTCTATGCACTCAGCACATGGTGAAGAACTGTGCTGTACGCTGTAAGCTCTGTCCTTCTGAGAGGCTGCATCCCGAATGAGCGGGAACTCTGATATAGTGAGTGTGCTCTAACTGGTGATTGACTGCGGTGTTGTGTGTGTTGATTGGTCTTGCTGTGTGTCCATCAGTGTGTGTGGCTGCACCATGATATACTAGTGTATATTATGACAAGCAGGTTCTTTGAGGGGGTGGAGGACAAGTGTGGGCAGTGCAGGGGGGGGTCCGCGAATCATGTCCACATGTTTTGGGCGTGTCCGAAGCTGAGGGGGTTCTGGCAGGGTTTCACAAATATAATATCCCAGGTGCTGAAGGTGAAGGTGGCCCCGAGTCCAGAAGTGGCGATTTACAGTGTCGGAAGACCCGGGTGTCCAGTAGGCGAGAGAGGCCGACGTTTTGGCCTTTGCCTCGCAGATAGCCAGAGACAAATTTTGTTGGAGTGGAGCGACTGGGGGGCGCCGAAGCCGAGGGTGTGGGGGTGTGACCTGGTGGAATTCCTAAGGCTGGAAAAAATCAAGTTCGCCTTGAGGGGATCAATGGGGAGGTTTGCACGGAAATGGGGGCCTTTTATTGACTTCTTCAAAGATAGTTAAGCTGTCAGCGAGGGGGATGGGGGTTACAGGGGATAAAAAATGGGGAAGGCAGGGTGGGTGGAGGGGAAGGCAGCGTGCTCAGTCCTCTACTGTACTCCCTATACACACATGACTGTGTGGCAAGATTTAACTCCAACTCAATCTATAAGTTTGCAGATGATATGACTGTGGTGGGCCGTATCTCAAACATCGACGAATCAGACTACAGAAGGAAGATAAATCCCTTGTTGCATGGTGTACTGAAAACAACCTCTCTCTAAATGTCGGAAAGACCAAGGAACTGATCATCGACTTCAGGAAGCGTAGCACGACACACTCCCGTCTGCATCAATGCCTCCAAAGTGGAGATGGTCGATAGCTTTAAGTTCCTGGGGGTCACCATCATCAACAGTCTGTCCTGGTCCACTCAAGTTGATGCAACAGTCAAGAAAGCCCAACACCGTCTCTACTTCCTATGGAAGATAACGGAATTCGGCAAGTCTGTATCGACTCTCACAAACTTCTACAGATGTGCAACAGAGAGCATCCTATCCTGCTGCATCACAGCTTGGTATGGCAACTGCTTGGTCCAAGATTGCAAGAAACTGCAGAGTGTGGGGAACTCAGCCCAACACATCACACAAGCTTGCCACCCTCACATTGATTCTGTATACACCTCTCGCTGCCTCAGGAAGGCAGTCAGCATTATCAGAGACCCCTCCCACCCAGGCATTGCCTTCTTCCAGACCCTTCCATCAGGCAGATGGTACAGAAGTCTGAAGATTCACACATCCAGACATAGGAACAGCTTCTTCCCCACAGCGTAGCCATCTGGGATGGCCACTTGTAACCAGGAACAGGGAAGGTCGCAAAGCATAGCGGGAAAAATGGACAATGCGAGATTCAGCCAGGCTCAGAGCCTGAATGTATATTTGTGAGTGAGGAATCCAGACGGTATCGAAACCCCCAACCGATTAGCATTTGATGGCCCATCTCCGCCAGACAAAGGACTGATACTTGAACGACCGATACAATCCCAGACATTTTGACGCCACTACCTGTACTCGGGAAGCGTAAACAACAGGATCAATGACCGCTTAGGACATGCTCAACCATCAAGGCACCCGCCCCTTTATTGGTTCGAATCGAACACGGTGATCAGAAAACCAATTAGTGGGGTCCAAACTGAAGGACCACCCAAAAGAGCGCAAAAAACCCCCAAAATAAAAAGAGAGACCACCATGTGTTCAGCCTCTCTTGGGCCTGGCACTCCAGCAACGCCTACTTCCAAGTGCAGCACCACCAGAAGCAAATTGAAGTTCAACGCCCGCGACCAGACGGATGAGCCTAGCTGAGCAGCAGTTACTCCTACAGACCCGATAGATACAGAATCGAACAACGGCCACTGTTCCTCTGACCTAAGCTGGGTGCCTGAAGTTAAGTACAGGTTGTCATAGTCGATAGGTGTAGTTTAACTAGTAGTGTTTATGTTGCATGATTAATTGTGTGTGTAAATAAAGTACCTTTGACCTTGAACTAACTAACTGGTGTTTGGCTCTTTGATCGATAGCCGATTGAACCTTGTGGTGGTATCATTTGATACCTGGCGACTCTGAGCAATATAATACAGATACCTAAAGAAAGGAGGGCAACCTCACTGACTGCCATATTTACAGTAGACAAAAAAGGTAACAACAGCAACAAGACTCCTCAATGACTCCGCCTCTGTTCCCTGTAAGAACACTATTCACGACGCCCTATGCTGCTCTTGCTCATGCATCTGCTTTGTTTGGCCCCTTGTTCCGCACTGTAATCAATCACTGTTTGGTTTGTTGATGTACCATTTGTCAATGTATTCGTTGATTATTCATTTTGTCTACTATGTACGTACTGTGTAAGTTCCCTTGGCCGCAGAAAAATATTTTTCACTGTACTTCGGTACATGCAACAATAAATCAAATCCAAAATCTAAATCAAAAAAGAAATCAAAAAACCAAACAGTAGGGGTTTATTTCTGGAAGGACAGAATTAAAAAGTTGTACAAACGTAGGGCGAGATTCTCAGTTAGCGATTGGGCGGAGAATCGGTTCCGACGGCAAAAACGTAGCAGGCGCGATTTGGCGTCAAATCGCAATTCTCCATCACCTCGATAGTGGCGTCAATGTGTTCCGGAACGCACGTACAGTAGACACTATTTGCATATCATTAGCGGGCCTGACCCGGTATTCTCCGGGAGCCTCTGCAATTCTCCTCCTCCGATGGGCCGAGTTCCCGTCGGCCTGGTTGACTTGTGCATTTAAAAATCGGGAAACCGGCGTCGTAGCTGCTGAGGGAGAGAGAGGGGGTACGGAAAGTGTCCAACATCAACATAGTTTGCTGACAGTTGTGCTGCTGGCCGGGGCACTTCTACCAGAGCCGAGGGGAGTAGTGGGGGGTGGCCAGGAGGTGCACTGTGGGGTCAGGGTGGAGGGGCACGGAACACCATTGCTGCAGCCTACAAGGCAGCCATGCAGCTGCACACACTGCTAACAGACCCCTTTGGACTTAGTACCACGGGCTGCATAGTTGTCCCCCCAGGGCACTCCCCCGGGTGCCCTCTGGTCCCAGCTGACCCATCTGCTGTATGGGCGTGCTCCACACCAACCAGTGCCATGTTGTTGGCTGGGATGAGCATGTGTGGGGGTTGTAATGTGTATGTGCGGCTGCAGCTTATCAGCCTCCCGAGTGTCAATCACGACCCCGTGAATCCCGCACCGTTTTTCACTGAATTCGATTGTGTTCCATGCGGCTCCGTTGCTAGCCGTTCCACAGTTGCTGAATCGATCCAGGTGTCGCGCCAGTTTTTCTGTCATGAAAGTCCACAAATTCTGCATTGCGTCAACTCTTAGTTTCAGAAACGTAGAATCCTGCCCCTTGTATCCAAACTTCGTTAGACCACGAAGTACTTTGCAGTCACAGCATCATATTATAGAAAATATAGCGTTACAAATGCAAGGCTTCATAAGATGGTTATGTTTCAAACTATTTCCTTGACATCTATGGGAAACAGAGCAATGGAAAAGGGCGTGTGACCGCAAATTGTTCTACCTGGCAATAAGCCCAGGTGATCTGGTTGCCATGGGGATAGGGGCCCACGTCAAAACTTATTCAAGGGCGATATTTAACACCTGAACACAGAAGTGATCTAGCTAATTACAGACTTACTGAATCAAACACCCTTGACAGAGAGTGTGTGTGTACTGGAGAGAAAGAGAGGAAAACAGCTGTTGCTGTCAACAATAAAGGAAAGAACTTCCTGTTAGCCACCAGCCAGAATTCTGGTGGGAGTTTGTTCGCTGGTCAAAGGGACAGGACCTGTGGTGAGTTAAGAACACTGGAAGATTTGCCCTGACATGACAGACAGAAGGAATTTCCAGAGCAAAGCTTGCTGTGGGAAGTCCATTTGGAGCTTCTGAGAAGACGGAGGGAAACAAATTTTGTCAGACGCTGGGCATTATGACTCAGCAAAACAAGGAAAAGCAAGCCTATTGGAAGCTGAGGGTAACTTTAGACTGGCTCCTGTAAAAGCTACAATTCTCTGGAGAGTACGATGTAATGTGTAAACATGGCATGGGGTTTTTGGTCATCTCAGGAGGTTTGGGGGGGTTATCTTTTCTGAAGTTTACAGTATTAGCTGCCTGCGAAAAATATTTAGTTGATTTTACTTAGTTTGAGACACAAAAATTCTTAATGTGTGTAATTTTGTTGTGTGATCATGGAGTCTGGTCACAAGGAATTTAAATCCAGTTACCAATCTCTATGGGGACTGTAACAATGGACAAACTGGAGAGGTTTCAAAAGTGATTTACAAGGATGATACGAGAAATGTGAGGTTATACCTCTCGGAAAAGGGTGGATAGGCTGGGTCACTTTTTTCTTGCAGTGAGAAGGCTAAGGGGTGATCTTATAGAGGGCGTTAAAGCTCAGTTTGGTCTGCCAAGACGACTCAACTCCAAACCACAAAACCTTGGTGTAACATAGTCAATAAAGGCTGAATTCCAGTGGTGGAGTCAGGGTGTCTGCCCTCGACGTCTAGGCAGCACTTGATCAAATGTGGCATCAAGGAGACCTATTAAAATGGAAGTCAATGGGAATCAAGAGAACATTCTCCACTGCTGTGCTCATGCCTGCACCAAGAAAATGTTTGTGGTCATTGCAGTCCAATTATCTCAGTCCCAGGACATAGCTGTTGGAATTCCTCAGGGTAGTGTCTTCACCCAACCAGGGGCTGGTTTAGCACAGGGCTAAAGAGCTGCCTTTTAAAGCAGACCAAGGCAGGCCAGCAGCACGGTTCAATTCCCGTACCGGCCTCCCCAACATGCGCCGGAATGTGGCGACTAGGGGCTTTTCACAGTAACTTCATTTGAAGCCTACTTGTGACAGTAAGCGATTTTCATTTCATTTTTCATTTCTTCAGCTGCTTCATCAATAACCTTCCCTCCAACATAAGGTCGGAAGTGGGGATGTTCATTAATGATCATGCAGTGTTCAGTAAAATTCATGACTCTTCAGATACTGAAGCAGTCCATGCCTGCATTCTGCAGGACTGGTGCAATCTCAGGTTGTGGTAAACCGCTGTGTTCTGATATTAGAGGTTGTACGGTAGAACCTGCACTACAGGTTCACCTGTGGCCCCTGCATGCTTGCTCTGCCCAGGAGGCGGGGTATAAATATGTGTGGCCTCCAGCTCACAGCCATTTCGCCAGCTGCTGTGGGAGGCCACACATCTGATACTAATAAAGCCTCAGTTTGGATTCAACTTCGTCTCCAGTTAAATTGATCGTGCCTCAATTCATTAGTATCAGATTCAGAAGATTGACCTCCGGATTAAACCAGATCGCCTGCAGCTGGATCCACACTCAAGCGACGCCAGAAAGGACTTCCAGCATTAGCTAGCTTGTTTTGAAGCGTATAGCAACGCGGCGCTGATCCCTGTTCCAGAGGCTCAGAAGATCCAGATATTGTACTCCAGACTCAGCTCCAAAGTTTTCCCACTGATCCAGGATGCGCCCAATTATGCTGATGCCGTGACTCGACTCAAAGAAAATTATGAACAGAAGACGAACACGCTCTTTGCCAGGCACGCGCTCGCAACTCGTATTCAACTACCTGGTGAGTCAATCGAGGACTTCTGGAGGGCCCTGATCCCACTAGTTCGGGACTGTGACTGCCAGGACGTTACAGCTAAGGAGCACTCAGATCTCCTTATGCGGGACGCTTTTGTGACTGGGATTGGGTCTGATATTATCAGGCAGCAGCTTCTAGAAGGGGCCACGCTCGACCTCGCAGAGACTAAAACACTAGCACTCTCCATGACGGTCGCCCTGCGCAATGTCCAGTCCTACGCCCCCAACTGCGTGGCCCACTCCTCCTACGCTTCATGGGCCCCACACGCAGCAGCCCCAGCAGGGGCGCTACCCACCCAATACACCTGCGCTACGCGCCAGCCAGTGCACCCCGGGGGGCCCCAATGCTACTTCAGCAGCCAGCAAAAACACCCCTGCCAACGCTGCCCAGCCCGCGCAGCCCTTTGTAAGGCCTGCAGGAAGAAGGGTCACTTCGCTGCGGTGTGCCAGGCCCGCTCAGCGGCCGCAGTCGCCCCTACCCACCCCGGTCACGGACAATGGGCGCCGCCATCGTCCTTTCCTCCCCAGGCCATGTGCGACCAATGGGTGTCGCCATCTTCTCCTCCGCGCAACGCGTGCGTTTCATGGGCGCCGCCATCTTGCTCCACCCCTGCAACGTGCATTCCATGGGCGCCGCCATTTTGTAACCCCAGGATCTCCGGGCGCCACCATCTTGTCCACCCCGCAGCAAATGGACACCAACGGTGTTCCGGGACCTCAACTCAACGGCCGCCTCACTACCCGATGATCAACCACGGCTCGCCTCCATGGCACCGGACCAGTCCCGACCACATAACCTGACCAACGCATCCACCAGTGTGAAAGTCAACGGCCATGTGACCTCCTGCCTACTGGACTCCGGGAGCACCGAGAGCTTTGTACACCCAAATACGGTAAGGCGCTGCCTTAAGGTACACCCTACCAATCAAAAAATCGCCCTGGCCTCCGGATCCCATCGCGTAGCGATCGGGGGTACTGCACGGTCACGCTCACAGTCCAAGGCATAGAGTTCCGTGGCTTTCGCCTCTACGTCCTCCTCAACCTCTGCGCTGCACTTATCCTCGGCCTGGACTTCCAGCGCAACCTCCAGAGCCTGACCCTTAAATTCGACGACCCCTTACCACCCCTCACTGTGTGCGGCCTCGCGACCCTAAAAGGTCAATCCTCCTTCCCTCTTTGCCAATCTAACTCCAGATTGCAAACCCGTCTCCACCAGGAGCAGACAGTACAGCACCCAGGATAAGGCCTTCATCAGGTCTGAGGTCCAGCGGTTGCTTCGGGAGGGCATCATCGAGGCCAGCAACAGCCCCTGGAGAGCTCAAGTGGTAGTGGTTAAGTCTGGGGAGAAAAACCGAATGGTCGTGGACTACAGCCAGACCATCAACAGGTACACGTAGCTCGACGCTTACCCCCTCCCATGCATATTTGACATGGTTAACCAAATTGCACAGTACCGGGTCTTCTCAACGGTGGACCTGAAATCCGCCTACTACCAGCTCCCCATCCGTAAATCGGACCGTCCATACACCACCTTCGAGGCAGACGGCCGGCTATATCACTTCCTTAGAGTAACCTTCGGCGTCACCAACGGGGTTTCAGTCTTCCAAAGGGAGATGGATCGAATGGTCGACCGGTACGGTTTGCGGGCCACGTTTCCGTACCTAGACAATGTGACTATCTGCAGCGATGACCAGCAGGACCACGACGCCAACCTCGCTAAATTTCTCCGCACCGCCACTCTCCTCAACCTCACATATAACAAGGAGAAGTGTGTGTTCCGTACAAACCGCTTAGCCATCCTCGGCTACGTGGTCCAGAATGGAGTTCTGGGGCCCGATCCCGACCGCATGCGCCCCCTCATGGAGCTCCCACTGCCCCAAGGCCCTCAAACCTTGCCTGGGGTTCTTCTCATTTTACACACAGTGGGTCCCAAACTATGCAGACAAGGCCCGCCCACTCATACAGTCCACTCACTTCCCCCTGACGGCCGAGGCCCAACAGGCCTTCGCCCGGATCAAAGCTGATATTGCCAAAGCTGGAATGCACGCTGTAGATGAAACACTTCCATTCCAAGTAGAAAGCGATGCATCGGACGTCACCCTTGCCGCCACCCTCAACCAGGCAGGCAGGCCTGTGGCATTATTTCCCCGCACCCTCCATGCCTCTGAAATTCGGCACTCGTCCAGCGGAAAAGAGGCCCAGGCTATCGTTGAGGCTGTTCGACATTGGAGGCATTACCTGGCCGGCAGGAGATTTACTCTCCTCACTGACCAACGGTCGGTAACCTTCATGTTCAACAACACACAGCGGGGCAAGATCAAAAATGATAAAATCTTGCGGTGGAGGATTGAGCTCTCCACCTATAATTATGAGATTAAATATCGTCCCGGCAAACTCAACAAGCCCACAGACGCCCTATCCCGAGGTACATGTCCCAGCGCACAGGTAGACCGACTCCGGACCCTGCGCGACAACCTTTGTCACCCAGGGGTCACTCGGTTGTACCATTTCATTAAGGCACAAAATTTGCCCTACTCCGTCGAGGAAGTAAGGACAATCACCAGGGACGGCCAGGTCTGTGCCGAGTGCAAGCCGCACTTCTACCGGCCGGACCACGCGCGCCTGGTGAAGGCCTCCCGCCCCTTTGAGCGCCTCAGCATGGATTTCAAAGGCCCCCTCCCCTCCTCCGATCGACACACATATTTCCTCAGTGTGATCGATGAATACTCCCAGTTCCCCTTCGCCATCCCATGCCCCGACATGACGTCTGCCACCGTCATTAAAGCCCTTAATTCTATCTTCACTCTGTTCGGCTTGTCCACAGTGACAGGGGATCCTCATTCATGAGTGATGAGCTACATCAGTTCCTGCTCAGCAGGGTATCGCCTCCAGAAGAACGACGAGCTACAACCCCCGGGGAAACGGACAGTTGAAAGGGAGAATGGGACGGTATGGAGGGCCGTCCAGCTGGCCCTGCAGTCCAGGAATCTCCCGGCCTCCCGCTGGCAGGAGGTCCTCCTTGATACACTACATTCCATTCGCTCATTACTCTGCACTGCCACTGACAGTATATCACATGAACGTCTTTTTGCCTTCCCCAGGAAGTCCATATCCGGGGTATCGCTCCCAACATGGCTTATAGCTCCGGGAACCGTGCTTCTCCGTAAACATGTGCGGCTCCACAAGGCGGATCCGTTGGTGGAGAGGGTGCACCTACTCCACGCAAATCCACAGTACGCCTAAGTGGCAATCCCCGACGGCCGCCAGGATACCGTCTCCCTCAGGGACCTGGCACCAGCAGGTTCCACCCCCACACCATCACCGTCGCACCTGGCGCCACCCTCCCCTCCCCCGCCGCTCCCATTACCCCCCCTAGGACCGTCCGTCCTCCCCCTGCCCACGCCTGTCGATGAAGAGGATTTCAGCACGGTCCCGGAGTCAACTTCGACCACGACAGCGCCCACATCGCAGTCACCACTTCGCCGATCTCAAAGAACCATTAAGACACCGGACCGGCTGAACCTCTGACCAGCCCGGCGGATGCCAAGAGACATTTTTTTTTTCTGCTCTGTAAATATTAAAATTTCTAATTGTATATAGTTATCCACCACCTCCGCTGGACTCAATTTTAACAGGGTGTGAATGTGGTAAACCACTGATATTAGAGGTTGTACGGTAGAACCTGCACTACAGGTTCACCTGTGGCCCCTGCATGCTAGCTCTGCCCAGGAGGCGGGGTATAAATATGCGTGGCCTCCAGCTCGCAGCCATTTCGTCAGCTGCTGTGGGAGGCCACACATCTGATACTAATAAAGCCTCAGTTTGGATTCAACTTCGTCTCCAGTCAAATTGATCGTGCCTCACAGGTTTGGGTTGATAAGTGGCAAGTAACATTTGCAACACCCAAATGGCAGAGAGTGAACATCGCCAACAAGAGAGAACCTAACCATCTCCTTCTGACTTTGAACAGCATTACCATCACTGAATGCCCCTCCATTAACATCATGGGAATTAACATTTAGCAGAAACTTAACTGGACTGCCCATTTAAATACTGTGACTGCAAGAGCGGATCAGAGGCTGACATCCTGTCATGAGTAACACCTCTTGACTCCCCAAAACCTGCAAGGTACAAGTTAGGAATTCCATGGAATACTTTCACCTGATTGGATAAATGCAGCTCCGACAACACAAGACATTTGACACCACCAGGACAAATCACAATATGGTGGAATTTAAAATACAGATGGAGGGTGAGAAGGTAAAATCAAGCACCAGTGTTTTGTGCTTAAACAAAGGAGATTACAATGGGATGAGAGAAGAACTAGCTAAGGTAGACTGGGAGCAAAGACTTTATAGTGAAACAGTTGAGGAACAGTGGAGAACCATCCAAGTGATTTTTCACAGTGCTCAGCAAAGGTTTATACCAACAAAAAGGAAGGACGGTAAAAAGAGGGAAAATTGACCGTGGATATCTAAGGAAATAAGGAAGAGTATCAAATTGAAGGAAAAAACATACAAAGTAGCAGAGATCAGTGGGAGACTAGAGGACTGGGAAATCTTTAGGGGGCAACAGAAAGCTACTAAAAAAGCTATAAAGAAGAGTAAGATAGATTATGAGAGTAAACTTGCTCAGAATATAAAAACAGATAGTAAAAGTTTCTACAAATACATAAAACAAAAAAGAGTGGCTAAGGTAAATATTGGTCCTTTAGAGGATGAGAAGGGAGATTTAATAGTAGGAGATGAGGAAATGGCTGAGGAACTGAACAGGTTTTTTGGGTCGGTCTTCACAGTGGAAGACACAAATAACATGCCAGTGACTGATGGAAATGAGGCTATGACAGGTGAGGACCTTGAGAGGATTGTTATCACCAAGGAGGTAGTGATGGGCAAGCTAATGGGGCTGAAGGTAGACAAGTCTCCTGGACCTGATGGAATGCATCCCAGAGTGCTAAAAGAGATGGCTAGGGAAATTGCAAATGCACTAGTGATAATTTACCAAAATTCACTAGACTCTGGGGTGGTCCCGGCGGATTGGAAATTAGCAAACGTGACACCACTGTTTAAAAAAGGAGGTAGGCAGAAAGCGGGTAATTATAGGCCAGTGAGCTTAACTTCGGTAGTAGGGAAGATGCTGGAATCTATCATCAAGGAAGAAATAGCGAGGCATCTGGATGGAAATTGTCCCATTGGGTTCATAAAGGGCAGGTCGTGCCTAACTAATTTAGTGGAATTTTTTGAGGACATTAACAGTGCGGTAGATAACGGGGAGCCAATGGATGTGGTATATCTGGATTTCCAGAAAGCCTTTGACAAGGTGCCACACAAAAGGTTGTTGCATAAGCTAAAGATGCATGGCATTAAGGGGAAAGTAGTAGCATGGATAGAGGATTGGTTAATTAATAGAAAGCAAAGAGTGGGGATTAATGGGTGTTTCTCTGGTTGGCAATCAGTAGCTAGTGGTGTCCCTCAGGGATCAGTGTTGGGCCCACAACTGTTCACAATTTACATCGATGATTTGGAGTTGGGGACCAAGGGCAATGTGTCCAAGTTTGCAGACGACACTAAGATAAGTGGTAAAGCAAAAAGTGCAGAGGATACTGGAAGTCTGCAGAGGGATTTGGATAGGCTAAGTGAATGGGCTAGGGTCTGGCAGATGGAATACAATGCTGACAAATGTGAGGTTATCCATTTTGGTAGGATTAACAGCAAAAGGGATTATTATTTAAATGATAAAATATTAAAACATGCTGCTGTGCAGAGAGACCTGGGTGTGCTAGTGCATGAGTCGCAAAAAGTTGGTTTTCAGGTGCAACAGGTGATTAAGAAGCCAAATGGAATTTTGTCCTTCATTGCTAGAGGGATGGAGTTTAAGACTAGGGAGGTTCTGCTGCAATTGTATAAGGTGTTAGTGAGACCACACCTGGAGTATTGTGTTCAGTTTTGGTCTCTCCTTACTTGAGAAAGGACGTACTGGCACTGGAGGGTGTGCAGAGGAGATTCACTAGGTTAATCCCAGAGCTGAAGGGGTTGGATTACGAGGAGAGGTTGAGTAGACTGGGACTGTACTCATTGGAATTTAGAAGGATGAGGGGGGATCTTATAGAAACATATAAGATTATGAAGGGAATAGACAGGATAGATGCGGGCAGGTTGTTTCCACTGGCGGGTGAAAGCAGAACTAGGGGGCATAGCCTCAAAATAAGGGGACGTAGATTTAGGACTGAGTTTAGGAGGAACCTCTTCACCCAAAGGGTTGTGAATCTATGGAATTCCTTGCCCAGTGAAGCAGTAGAGGCTCCTTCATTAAATGTTTTTAAGATAAAGAGAGATAGTTTTTTGAAGAATAAAGGGATTAAGGGTTATGGTGTTCGGGCCGGAAAGTGGAGCTGAGTCCACAAAGGATCAGCTGTGATCTCATTGAATGGTGGAGCAGGCTCGAGGGGCCAGATGGCCTACTCCTGCTCCTAGTTCTTATGTTCTTCCCTTGGCTTCAATCTAGATCTTGCTCCTCTGGCCTTTCTTCATATCAGATTGGTCAGAGTTTTCCATTTTCATCCCTTGTGAGGTCAAAAAAGACTACCGGAGGTTGTGGCAAGGTCTAAATAACATAACGGGCTACAAAGCGAAGCCGAGCAGTATCTCCAGCAGCAGCACACCCTCCCCGATGAACTCAATGCTTTCTATGCTCGGTTCGAGCAGGAAACCAACTATCCGCTGCCGAGTGCCCCAGCAGCCCAGAACACACCCATACCCACTGTCACAGCTTCCGAAGTCAGATTGGCTTTCCTGAAAGTGAACCCTCGGAAGGCGTCGGGTCCAGACGGGATCCCTGGTCGTGCACTAAGAGCCTGCGCGGACCAGCTGGCAACTGGGGCTGGTTTAGCACAGGGCTAAAGAGCTGGCTTTTAAAGCAGACCAAGGCAGGCCAGCAGCACGGTTCAATTCCCGTACCAGCCTCCCCGAACAGGCGCCGGAATGTGGCGATTAGGGGCTTTTCACAGTAACTTCATTTGAAGCCTACTTGTGACAATAAGCGATTTTCATTTTTCATTCATTTCATGTGTTCACGGACATCTTTAACCTGTCCCTACTCTGCTCCGAGGTCCCCACCTGCTTCAAGAAGACCACCATCCCCGGTGCCAAAGAAAAACCAGGCAACGTGCCTCAATGACTACCGTCCGGTGGCCCTGACTTCAGTCGTAATGAAGTACTTCGAGAGGTTGGTCATGAAACGCATCACCTCCATACTCCCAGAACGCTTTGATCCACTGCAATTCGCATACCGCCGCAACTGGTCCACAGCAGACACCATCTCCCTGGCCCTACACTCATCCCTAGAGCATCTCGACAACAAGGACTCCTACATCAGACTCCTATTTATTGGCTACAGCTGGGCCTTCAACACCATAATCCCAGCCAAGCTCATATCAAAGCTCCAAAACCTAGGACTTGGCTCCTCACTCTGCAACTGGATCCTTGACTTTCTAATCCACTGACCACAGTCAGTAAGAATAAACAACACCTCCTCCACAATAGTCCTCAATACCGGGGTCCCGCAACGCTGCGTACTTAGCCCCCTACTATACTCCCTGTACCCACACGATTGCATGGCAAAATTTGGTTCCAACTCCAACTACAGGTTTGCTGACGATACGACCATAGTGAGCCGGATCGCGAATAACGATGAGTCAGAATACAGGAGGGAGATTGAGAACCTAGTGGAGTGGTGCAGTGACAATAATCTATCCCTCAATGGCAGCAAAACTAAAGAGCTGGTCATTGACTTCAGGAAGCAAAGTACTGTACACACCACTGTCAGCATCAACGGGGCCGAGGTGGAGATGGTTAGCAGTTTCAAATTCCTAGGGGTACACATCTCCAAAAATCTGTCCTAGTCCACCCACGTCAACGCTACCACCAAGAAAGCACAACAGCGCCTATACTTCCTCAGGAAACTAAGGCAATTTGGCATTTCCACATTAACTCTTACCAACTTTTACACAGTACAGATGCATCATAGAAAGCATTCTATCTGGCTGCATCACAGCCTGTTATGGCAACTGCTCAGCCCAAAACCGCGAGAAACTTCAGAGAGTCATGAACACAGCCCAGTACATCACACAAACCTGCCTCCCATCCATTGACTCCATTTACACCTCCCGCTGCCTGGTGAAAGCGGGCAGCATAATCAAAGATCCCTCCCACCCGGCCTACTCACTCTTCCAACTTCTTCCATTGGGCAGGAGATACAAAAGTCTGAGAACACGCATGAACAGATTCAAAAACAGCTTCTTCCCCACTGTTACCAGACTCCTAAACGACCCTCTTATGGACTGACCTCATTAACACTACACCCCTGTGTGCTTCACCCGATGCCAGTGTTATCTAGTTACATTGTGTACCTTGTGTTGCCCTATTATGTATTTTCTTTTATTTCCTTTTCTTTTCATGTACTTAATGATCTGTTGAGCTGCTCGCAGAAAAATACTTTTCACTGTACCTTGGTACACGTGACAATAAACAAATCCAATCCAAATCCTATCCCATATAGTCTCCTTGACCCATGAGGATTCATTACAAGTTCCACAATTCTTAACGCGATCCCTCCTCCATCTTGAACTTGAAGCTGAAGACCTCTTCCCTCTCTTCTGTATTTCCTACAACATGCTTCCTAATTACCTTTCTTGGTATAACTATAGGTTTTGGAATGTTCCCAGTGTGTATCATACTTCTTTAACTTCTGGGTCTCCTGGTTAAGATATTTATGTTGAATGATATTAAGCTTGGGCCACTGAAAGATACATCTCTTCAATAAATGACTACAACAGCAATTTATTCCTAATTATTGAATGAGGATACTGCAGTAATACTACGTAACATTGAACAATCCTTTTGTTTGAAAGAAAACACACCTCAGACATGAATGTTAAATTACGTGTTTAACAATCCATTGATAGGTTGCAGGTTTTGATTTTAAATGCTTACTTCAGATTAAAAATTCTGTTCTGTTGGTTAAACTTTTAATGGTAATAAAATTGAGATAAGGAACATAAAAAGCAGGAATGTGTAAAGGCATCATCAATGAAAGGAATCATCTTCTCAACACGAGTCTAAATTGGTGTTTTTAGATCAATAGCTGTTGTTGTTACATTTATATTTAAATATATCACAGCGCTGAAAGCACTGAAAAATGACCTCACCACCAAAAATGTATCCACAAAATAGAAATATTACTGAGTCTGAATACAAACCTTTGCATCATTAGCGACAACAAATCTACTTCAACGCAAAACAAAACTTTTCAGATCACCAAAATATTAAGGTACTTGCAATTGTTAATATTGCACAATCAATCCAGTAGTTACATACACCTTGGTCGCAGTCTATTGTCTCCCAATGAATGCCAATAAAAATATTGCACAAAGATCTCAGTTTGGTACACAAATCCCTCGTGGCAAAATCCAAGCACATGCAGTAAAAAAATAAAGATAAAAGACAGTCTGATCACTATGCGCAGCTGACCTAAGCACATCAACAGATCAAATGCTTTGACTGCCCCCTGCTGGATAACGTAAATGTTAATGTAACAGTCAATACAACAGTGTAATGGACTTACGGTGACGACAATGTGCTGAGCAGTCGCACGTTAGATGGCTCTCCTTCAGTGGACCCGAAAATAGCCACTTTTCAACGATAATTTGCCAAAAATACACAGCAATCCATTCCCCAACTTTAATAGGACAGAGGAAGGGAGAAAGTGAGGGAAATATAAGTAAAAATGCCCAAAGAAAGCCAAACTAGAGACAGAATGGAGACCAGGGCCAGGATTCTCCGACCCCGCGCTGGGTAAGAGAAACCCCGGGGGGACGCGAGAATCACGCCTCGCCGTCCCGACGCCGGCTTCCCGATTCTCCCCCGCCGATTCTTGGGCGTCCGCGGGACTCTCGCCACACCGGTCGGGGGCGTTGAAAGTATCCCCCCGCCGATTCTCCGGGCCCCAGATGGGCCGAGTGGCCGATGAAGTCGGCCGAGTTCCGCCAGCGTGGGTTACTCAGGTCCCACACGGCGGGACCTGGAAGGTGAGTCTGCGGGAGCTGTCCTGGAGGGGGAAGGGGGGGGGGAATATCCGGCCCGGGGGGGGGGCCACAATGGCCTGGCCCGCGATCAGGACCTACCAATCGGCGGACGGGCTGGTTCCGTGGGGGCTTTGTTCCTCCGCGCTGGGCCCCTGTAGGGCTCCGCCATATTGCCCGTGGGCCGACGTGGAGAAGGGAACCCCCGCGCATGCACGGAATCACGCTGGCCATTCCACGCATGCGCGGAAATACACCGGCCATAGCGCGCACGCGCGAACCCGCGCCAGCTGGAGCTGCGGGGACCACTCCCCTAGGAAGGGGAGCATTCCCCATTATCGGGGGCCGTTGATGCCAGAGTGCTTCGTGCCGCTTTTCATGCCGGCGTGAGGACATAGCCCCATTATTGGAGAATCCTGCCCCAGGAGTAGAAGGGGCCAGGGACGAAGAGGCCACACTCGGATGAGCCAACCAGCGCACGATGTGGCGGAGCGCATGTTTCGCCAAAACAAAAAGAGCAAGATAGACAGGAACAAATCCTTCTCACATCAGGTGGGAACTGGAAGGCACCCTTCATCGAGGCACTGAGGGAGAACCAACAGGAGATAAAGGTGGAGGTAAAAGCGGACTTTGAGGCCGCGATGAATGCAGCGGTGGCTGAGACCCTGGCCCAAATACAGCTCACGCTGAGCAGAGCGGAGAAGAGGCTGGAAGTCCAAGAGGCCACCATCAAAGACATGGAATAGGCCGCAACCGACCAGAGCGATCGGATCGTGGCACTGGAGAAAGAGGTGGCGAGCTTGGTCACGACGTGGGGCAGTCTGAAGAGCAAAGTAGAGGATCAAGAGAACCGCTCGAGAAGGCAAAACCTGTGGATTGTGGGTCTACCAGAGGGGATCGAAAGCAGTGACCCAATGGTATATGTGGCTGAGATGCTGGGCAACTTAGTGGAGAGAAAAACTTTCTCCAACCCACCAAAAATGGACAGGGCACACCGACCGCTGCACCCAAAACCCAAAGCTGGGGAACATCTGAGGGCAGTAATAGCCAAACTGCACCAGTAACAGGACCGGGAAAGAATCCTGCGCTGAGCCAGACAGGCCAAGGACTGCAGCTGGGAGGACATAGTATTAGGATATACCAGGACAGCATGGGCAGCATGGTAGCATTGTGGATAGCACAACTGCTTCACAGCTCCAGGGTCCCAGGTTCGATTCCGGCTTGGGTGACTGTCTGTGCGGAGTCTGCACAATCTTTTTGTCAAGATCAAACTAAAATCAATTCTTTAAAAAAGTGTGATTAGCCAGATAAAGGTGCCAGTTATAAATTCTAGTGCCACTTGTTTTTTTTTAAATAAATTTAGAGTACCCAATTATTTTTTTCCAATTAAGGGCAATTTAACGTGGCCTTCCCACCTACCCTGCACATCTTTTTGGGTTGTAGGGGTGAGAACCATGCAGACACGGGGAGAATGTGCTCGTTAGCATTGTGGACAGCACAATTGCTTCACAGCTCCAGGGTCGATTCCCCGCTGGGTCACTGTCTGTGCGGAGTCTGCACATCCTCCCCGTGTGTGCGTGGGTTTCCTCCGGGTGTTCCGGTTTCCTCCCACAGTCCAAAGATGTGCAGGTTAGGTGGATTGGCCATGGTAAATTGCCCTTCGTGTCCAAAATTGCCCTTAGTCTTGGGTGGGGTTACTGGGTTATGTGGATAGGGTGGACGTGTTGACCTTGGGTAGCGTGCTCTTTCCAAGAGGAGAAGGAAGGACAGGGGGCAAAGAACAATAGAGGGGAGCCAGAGGGGGGAAAGACGAGGGAACACAAACGGGAAATGACAAAGAATCCATGACGAACAAAGCAGGGCAACAGAGAGTAAGAAAGTACAGGAGGAAGAATCGACGGACGGCCGAATCGGAGGCAAACGCACAACAGCGAAAACCGACCGGGAGAAGGAAGCAACATCAGCGGTGCCACCTTGGCGACCCCCCCCCACCAAGATCTATTTTGTATTACTGGTGTTGTATGTGCTCTCTTTGTTCAAAAAAAATCAAAGACATGTATACATGTATAATGTAATCGTCTCTCCAGTGCCTCGATGCATATACACTTACCCAGTTTTTACTTTCCTACCCCTTGGTTTTTTTATTTAGGTGATTTTTCTAATTATATAGTGTTGCTATTTTTATCTTGTTTTTATTATCTTCTCTTTTTTTCTTCTTCGTGTACACCTGTAAATATTCTATGTGGAAAAACCCAATCAAAAACATTTTTAAGAAAAATACAACAGTGTAATGTGGAACTCCAAAACTATTCAACTTGCTGTCGGAGAAAGTAATATATGTCATTGTTTTCTTTTTAATAAACATTTTATTGAGGTATTTTTTTGGCATTGTAACAGCAGCAATATAAACAATGTACATAAAAATATAAACATAGTGCAAATACCACCTCCCTCCCTAACAGGTCCCACCATTAATTGACCCCCTAATCTACGCTAACCTAACCCCACCCCCGCTGACGATTAATTCTCCGCGAAGAAGTCGATGAATGGTTTCCACCTCCAGGCGAACCCTAACAGTGACCCGCTCATGGCGAACTTAATTTTCTCCAGACAGAGGAAGCAGCCATGTCCGATAGCCAGGTCTCCGACTTCGAGGCCTTTGAGTCCCTCCATGCGAGTAATATCCGCCTCCAGGTTACCAGGGAAGCAAAGGCCAGAACGTCTGCCTCTTTCTCCTCCTGGATTTCCGGATCCTGCGACACCCCGAACGTCGCCACCTCTGGACTCAATGCCACCCTTGTATTTAATACCTTGGACATGACGTCAGCAAACCCCTGTCAAAATCCTCTCAGCTATGGACATGCCCAGGACATGTGGACATGGTTCGCTGGTCCTCCCGCACATTTTGCGACCCTATCTTCCACCCCAAAGAATCTGCTCATCTGGGCCACTGTCATGTGAGCCCGGTGAACGACCTTGAATTGAATCAAGCTGAGTCTGGCACAAGTTGCGGTCTCATTGACTCTACTGAACACGTCTGCCCAAAGGCCCTCCTCTATCTCTCCCCTCAGCTTCTCCTCCCACCTTTGCTTCAGCTCCTCAGTCTGCGTCTCCTCTGAACCCATAAGTTCCTTATAAATGTCAGAAACGCTCCCCTCACCTATCCAGCCTCTGGAAACTACCCTATCCTGAATCCCCCTTACCGGCAGGAGTGGGAAGGTTGGTACCTGTCTACGCAGAAAGTCCCACACCTGCAGATATTGAAATCCCCCCCCACCCCCCCGGCCAATGCAAACTTCTCTTCCAGCGCCCTCATACTCGGAAAGCTCCCCTCTATAAACAATAGTCCCCCATCCTCTCAATCCCCGCTCTCCGCCACATTCGGAACCCCCCATCCATCCTCCCCGGGGCAAACCAGTGATTATCGCAGGTTGATGACCAGACCGATGCTCACACTGCTCCCACATGTCTCCTCCATTGCACCCAGACTCTCAAGGCCGCCACCACCACGGGGCTGGTGGAGTACTGCGCCGGCGGGAATGGCAGAGGCGCAGTTACCAGCGCCCCCAAAATTGTGCCCCCTCCATTTGCATCCGCACCCATGTCGAAACCCCCCACCCAACCCCTCCCCCCCCCCACCCACCAACCCCCACCAGCCATTTCCTGATCGTGGCTATGTTAGCCGCCCAGTAATAATTGCTAAAGTTCGGCAGGGCCAGCCCTCCCTCTCCTCGACTCAGCTCCAGCATTCCCCTCCTCACTCTCGGGGACTTACCCCCCCCATACAAAGCACGTTATAACTTTATTGACCTGCTTAAAAAAGGACAGGGAGACATCGAAATACAAACAGGAAATATCGGGAGGACCGTCATTTTCACCGTTTGAACTCTCCCAGCTAGAGACAATGGGAGCGCATCCCATCTCCGGAAATCATCTTTCATCTGATCCACCAACCGGACCAAGTTCAATTTATATAGCCGGTCCCAATCCCGTGCCACTTGGATACCTAGGTACCTGAAACTGTCCCCTATCAATCTAAACGGCAGTTCCCCCAGTCGCCTCTCCTGACCCCTCGCCTGGACCGCAAACATCTGGCTCTTCTCCAGATCAAGCTTATACCCTGAAAACTGGCTGAATTCCCCGAAAATCCCCATGATTTCTTCCATCCCCTCAATTGGATCTGCAACATACAGAAGCAGGTCGGCCGCATACAGCGAGACTCTGTGCTCCGCCACCCGCCCCCCCAGACCAGCCCCTTGAGGCCCTCAGAGCAATTGCCAGCGGCTCTATAGCCAGCGCAAACAGCAGTGGGGAGAGGGGACATCCCTGGCTCGTCCCCTGGTGCAGTCTAAAATAGTCCGAAGTCGTCCTGTTCGTCCGTACACTTGCCACAGGAGCCTGGTATAGCAACCTGACCCAGTCAATAAAGCCCCTCCCAAATCCGAACCGCCCCAGAACCTCCCATAAATAATCCCACTCAACCCGGTCAAAAGCTTTTTCCCGCATCCATCGAATACATGTCACTGTTAAATGAACTCATCAGTCACAAGTGTAAAGTGCAAGTGTTGAAAACACTGAGCTTCTCTGTCCTTTGAGCGTGTCCTTTTTTTAAAAAAAAATTTGAAAACCCTCCATTTCTCACTTTGCATCATTTAACCTCAGGTTAAGTAAATTTTCCACTTTTTCTTTTGCGTCTAAAAGTTTTTAATGTGCACAGAGTTGAGACTGGAATATGGATAGGATGCCAAGAGATTCTGCCATTGCGTATAATTTACTTGGGCCGTGATTTACCGGCCACATCCCACCGGAATCAGCATGGGACACAGTCAGTAGATCCCGCAAGAAGCCTCTTCCAGGATTCCCGAGGGCCGCTATGCCTCGTGAGATCCAATGAGATCTCACAAAATGTCGCAATCTTGCATAGTTAACTCTGCCATTGCCAGATCAAACCAGTGCCAAGGAACTACCAGCCTCGCCAAGAAGACCCCAGCCGGGGGTTGTTTAACACTGGTCCTCACAAACGGGGACCAGGCGGAATTGCAATTGGTGGGTCTCCCAGGCAATAGGAGGCCCACAGGTGGTTGGAATTTGGGCCGGGTAGCACCCTGCTACTGTTATTGCCATCTGGGCACTGTAGCACGACCAGCCTTGCACCCTTGCAGTGCCACATGGGCACACAGGCAGTGACACACAGGTGCCAGACTGGCAGTGGCCAGGTTAACATTTTGCTTGTGCCAGGAATCAGGCCTGCCGTGGTGCCCTGCCGTATGAGGTGGGGTGCGGGGAGTTCGAGATCCCTCCCAACAGGTGAGTTGGGGTGTTGGGGGGTTGGCGGGTAGTGAGATCCTGACAAGTGGAGCTCCTCAGTGCAGGAAATTGACAAGACGTTCCCCGCTGATGCCCGAAAAATACAGAGTGCAGTTAGATAGTAAGGTCATTCCCGGTGCTACAAGTACCAAAATTATCCCTCTAATCTTGCCCAGAACGGACTCTTAAATTTTCTGTTAGATCGCAACCTTAATGTTTAATCAATAGCTCAGAAACGTATGGTAAATGCCAATGTTATGAGCTTAATATGTCATCTCCTGTTGTATTTAAATTAACATAGCCCTGGTCTTACAATTAACTGATTGCAAGGAAATGCTTTCTAGCGAATACTCTGGATCCTGTCAATCTCAAAGATAGAAAATATCACACAATTGAACCATATTATGCAAGCTCCAGCAGTGTGTTCTGGATTTACAAGTAAATAAATGATACACAAAAGCAAATTAAAACAGTACACTAGTAACAAAAGAGAACTGGAATCTAGCATTAAATATGCTTTTTTTTTAAATTGCTTCTTAAATTTCTTGGAATGCAACAGTTCCTCTTGGTAAATCAGCTGGTAGACAATTTACAGTCACAAAACATATGGGGCTGGATTCTCCAATAATGGGGCCATGTCCCCACGCCAGCGTAAAAACGCTGGCGTTTCACTCTGGACTTTCCTAAGAAAGTCCTGAGTGATTCTCCCATCTGCAGGGGGCTGGCAGGGCCCCGGAGTGCTTCTCGCAGCTCTGGCTGCAGATATGGGGCCCTGCACGTCCGGCAGGGAGTCCGCGCATGCGCGCGGCGGCGGCCTGCAGTGGCCGCCCTGTGCGACATGGTGACTCGGACCGCGGAGCAGCACCAAAAATGTAGGGCCCCCTGAGATTGCGCACGCCTGCGGGTCCGTGATGCCCAATCGCTCCCCTGGCCATCCATGAGGCCCCCACGGTGAACGATCCGCCCACCCCCCACCAGGGCAGCCGCGGACTGAGTCCGCAGCCACCACCCGACGTGCCCGACGGCCGGTAGGTGGTTAGAACCATGCCGTCGGGAACTCAGCCAGTTGTGCGCGGAGAATCGCGGGGTGGGGGGGCCTCTGTCAATGGCCCCCTACCCGCGCCACGTAGTTCACATGCATGTGATTCTCGAGCGATTCTCCAAGGACCGGAGAATTGCGGGAGCGGCGCCGGTCCGAATTTCTGGTTTGATGACCATTCTCCGTCCTCCGCGCCGAACGCGATTTCGGCACGAGGCTCGGAGAATCCAGCCCCATATCTTTCAGGATACACTATTGCACAGGGAATATGTAAACTTCCAGGTTCCCTTTGAAACTTTAGTTATTCGAAACCACATTAATGAAAGATGGCCATTTTTTTCTGCTACAATTGTTTGGATTTACTTTAGGATAAGTTAAACTGTATCCTAAATGTACTATTTCAGAAATTAGACTTTTCAAATTGCAAAATTTAAATACACTTCAATTTGAAATCATTTGGAAACAGTGATTCACTTCTCTGTTTGCTCCAAGGAGAAGTGTCCATAATTTACCTTGAACTAAACATAAATGCAATTCTCAATCCTGTCTGTACAATCTTTTTGTCAAGATCAAACTAAAATCAATTCTTTAAAAAAGTGTGATTAGCCAGATAAAGGTGCCAGTTATAAATTCTAGTGCCACTTGTTTTTTTTAAAATAAATTTAGAGCACCCAATTATTTTTTTCCAATTAAGGGCAATTTAACGTGGCCTTCCCACCTACCCTGCACATCTTTTTGGGTTGTAGGGGTGAGAACCATGCAGACACGGGGAGAATGTGCTCGTTAGCATTGTGGACAGCTCAATTGCTTCACAGCTCCAGGGTCGATTCCCCGCTGGGTCACTGTCTGTGCGGAGTCTGCACATCCTCCCCGTGTGAGCGTGGGTTTCCTCCGGGTGCTCCGGTTTCCTCCCACAGTCCAAAGATGTGCAGGTTAGGTGGATTGGCCATGATAAATTGCCCTTAGTGTCCAAAATTGCCCTTAGTGTTGGGTGGGGTTACTGGGTTATGGGGATAGGGTGAGGGTGTTGACCTTGGGTAGGGTGCTCTTTCCAAGAGCCGGTGCAGACTCGACAGGCCGAATGGCCTCCTTCTGCACTGTAAATTCTATGAGAGCTACACTTGTAACGGTGCAAGATTTTGCTGCAGGTTGCAGTGAAGGAGGTAGTTTGAGACAATGAATGATGTAAAAAATTAGTTTGAAAAATGAGGTAGTGGAAAGACAAGCTGTACTTAAACCTGATAAGTCACCAGGACAGATGGGATGCATCCAAGGCTGGTGGAATGGGGGGGGGGGGGGGGGGGGGTGATGGCAGAGGCACTGGCTGCAATCTTCCTTTCTGCCAGAGGTTTGAAGAATTGCAAGAATTTGTTCAAGAATCCAGCAATTACAGGCCAGTCAGTTTAACTGGGTACTGACAAAGTGTTTCGAAAGGAAAATTCAGCAGGGACATTTTGAAGGATTTTTGATGTGGTAACTGAGAGGATTGATAAGGGTCACAGACTTGCAAAAAAGTGTTGAATAAAGTGCTACACAATACGCTTACTAGCAAGTTGACACTCATGGACCAAAAGGGGTAGTGGCTGCACAGATACTAATTTGCAATACACGAAACAGAGCAGTGGATTTTTCGGTCGAGTGGAGGAAGTGAGTTCCCCAGGAATTGTAGCAAGTGCGAATCGGTACATCTTGGTAGGCAGAACAAAGAGTGGCAAAATAAAGGGTGCAATTCTAAAGCAGTTGGAAAACAGAGATGTTGGAGTATATGTGCACAAATAGTTAAATGTGACAGGATAGACGTGAAAGCAGTTAAAATGACATATGGAATCCTGAGTTTTATCTATAGTGGTAGAGAATACAAAACAAGGAAGTTATGATGAACCTTTATAAGACACGGCTTTGGTTTCAATTGGATATTGGGCATAATTCTCCATTTGGGAAACTATGGGCTGGATGCTTCATTTAAGCAGCTAAGTGCCGGCTCGAACGGAGAATTCGTAGGAGGCTTGCGACCAGAAATATCGGCGGCAACCCCTCACCGATTCTGGGACTGGTGAGGGGCTAGCAATGGTGCCAGGTGAAACTCCCGGCTCCTGTGCTGAAAATGGCCAGAGAATGGCCGGGGCCCTGGCTGCAAATGCTGACGGACTGCAGCGGTCGGGCCGTACAATGCCGGAAGTGCGCGGATCTGACCCGCCATCCACGACCCCAGGCCACCCACTGGCCACCACCCACCAGTCCCCCCAGCCCTCGCGGAAGCCCACAGACAGTGGCACGGATCCCGGCCGAGTGTGGCGGTGCTGGACAAAGTCGTCCTATCGGGGTGGAGCATCGCAGGAGGGCCTGCCGATTATGCGCCAACGGCACGCAGTGCGATTACGCCATTTCCGAGGGGGGGGGGGAGAGGATGGTTGAGCAGACCCTGATTTGGCGTTGGAGTCGATTCTCCGCCACATCGCCGATTACGATATCGGCGTCGGGCAACGGGGAATCCAGCCCTATGTTCTCCTGCTGGAGCGGAATTGCACCTCATTTGTTTTCCGCAAATCAGGAAGCGATTCCAAATCCTTAGCTTTGCAAATTCATGTATGGAGGATTACAAGGGATTCCCGATGGAATTCCGCTATCGGAACGTCATTTTGAGTGGGCGGGACAAACAGTGAGGTCCCGTGGCTGGCCAACCCCAGGGGTATCTGTGGGGGAGGTCTGTTTATTTAGGAGTTCTCTGCAGGGATCTCTTTTTTAGGAGGTCTCCGAGGGGTCTTTTTATTTAGCGGATCTATGGTAGCGGGGAGAGTGGTGGTGGTGGTGGTGGGGGGGTGGGGGGAGTCTTGCATTGTTGGGAGGGGGGAAGGGTGGCCCTCCGTTAGTCTTTTGGGGTAATTCCCTAAGAGTTTCCCCTTTGGCCTACCACAAGGTCTACCGTTGTCAGGGCCACAATTGTCAGAACCTGTAGTAATAGTCACCCATGTGATTCCCGGCCCAAAGGTCCAGAGAATAACGGGGGCCCGGAGAATGTGGCATCCAGCCCATTAAGTGGATGCAAATGGATCTTATGTAAACTTTAGCTGTGGGTAATATCGTAGAATTTACAGTGCAGAAGGAGGCCATTCGGCCCATCGAGTCTGCACCGGCCCTTTGAAGGAGCACCCCATTTAAGTCTACACCTCCAGCCTATCTCCCTAACCCAGAAACCAAACCCAACCATTAGTTTGGAGACAAAGGGCAATTTGGCATGGCCAATCCACCTAACCTGCACATCTTTGGACTGTGGGAGGAATACAGAGCACCCGGAGGAAACCCACGCAGACATAGGGAGAACGTGCAAACTCCACACAGACAGTGACCCAAGCCAGGAATCGAACCTGGGACCCTGGAGTTGTGAAGCAACTGTGCTAACCACTGTGCTATCTTACAGCCCTAGTGCTGGTTTGGTTACAAAGTTTATTGTAACTGAACTGGGCAGCACGGTAGCATTGTGGATAGCACAATTGCTTCGCAGCTCCAGGGTCCCAGGTTCAATTCCGGCTTGGGTCACTGTCTGTGCGGAGTCTGCACATCCTCCCCGTGTGTGCGTGGGTTTCCTCCGGGTGCTCTGGTTTCCTCCCACAGTCCAAAGATGTGCAGATTAGGTGGATTGGCCACGATAAATTGCCCTTAGTGTCCAAAATTGCCCTTAGTGTTGTGTGGGCTTTACTGGGTTATGGGGATAGGGTGGAGGTGTTGACCTTGGGTAGGGTGCTCTTTCCAAGAGCCGGTGCAGACTCGATGGGCCGAATGGCCTCCTTCTGCACTGTAAAATCTATGATAAATTCTATGATCCTATGAAGAATCTTGGATTAAAATATATATTTTTAAAAAGTATACTAGCATTGCCAATAACATAGACACAATTGATACAAGATAAAAGGATAGCCAAAGAAAAAAAGAAGGATCTTCTCCACATATATCAATTCAAAGTTTCGACATGTAGTGATACAATGGTTATCATCATTATTCCTTTATTATCATTTCCCTTGTGTGATGTCGAAATAATCCTGGTTTCATAAAGGTAGGACTTCCACAATTTTCATCTTCTGCAAAAATTCTACAAGAAACTGTGTGTGTTGGGAATGTTGTGGACACACTGTTTCGATTTCAGCAAAATTCAAACTGAATAATCAATGGCAGAACAGAAACAGAAACAGCAAAAAAAATTCGCAAAGTTAATGGACCACAATAATAGAGGAAATAAAGAGAAAACAATCAACATTGAAATAAAAACAAAATGTTCAAAACAAAGAGGAAGAAATAAGGGCATAGATTAAATATCACTAAAACGTCAACAAAAACACCAATTTCCTCTCATTATTCAAAATATTTCCGGTATATCCATCCAAAATAGTACTTTGTAGTCCTAACTGGAATTGCCACAACCCCTGTAGAGCCCAATAACTTAAAGAGATTTGAATTCCAGTAACCAACTGGAAGGATCATAGGACAATATAAGTTTTAAGATTTTTCCTGTAACAAAACAACAAAAGAAACAGGACTAAACACTACTTTGTGGACAACCAGTAGTCTGAGCTACATTTCTAGCTTTTAAAACCCACAAAGGTTATGCTTCATCCCACTGTCCACAGAGTAAAATTTTTCAGAAGAACCTGTCCAACATCATCCGAGCTTCCAACAAGTTCACTTCTCCCCATTTCATCGAGCCAGAATATTGAGTGACCATCAACAGACATTTCTCTCAGTCACCAGACATGTCCCAAATCGACAACTAGGAGTAAAACCTATTCCGGAAATTATTCTGCCAATGCTACCCCTCCCCCCACCCACTCACCCCCAAGTCTTCTAACTTAGGTCCCATGCTAACCACACCAACTGGATGTCACCAGGCAGTTTTTAGAAATATTTTTATTGAAAATTTTCTTTTATAACATATCAAACATATAATCCAAGTATGCAATTGTATCTACCAAAATAACGGGTATAAATAAAATACATCCTTGAAATGAACATTCAAGAAATGTGATTAGAAAGTACACTTGTGATAGCCATAGTAACAATATGATCAGTCATTGGGGGTGGGGGTTGTTGGTCCCAGCATACAGCCCCCACAGGATGAGGCAAACCGAAGGTGGTAAAGCCTGCCCTGGAGGTTTCTTTTAGGGCCAATTTGCTGTGGTGCTGCTTGTAGGCACCCACAATCCTGGTGTAGTGCAAACATTTTGTTTTCCCTGAGTAATGGGTTCTGCCTCCCCACCCCCCACCCCACTTCCTCCAACCCCACATCCCCCACCTCTGGCTATTCTCCCCTTCCTCCCATCCCGTCTTCACCCCAGCTCCCTCTATCTCCACCCCCCCCCACTTAGCTGCTGGTCATGAACAGGTCTAGGAAGATGTTGGTGAACTGTTGCCACCTGCAGTGGAAACATTCCTCCAATCCCTTGATGGCAAATTTTATTTTTACGAGCCTCAGAAGTCCCCCAAACCCCCCCCCCCCCCCCTCCTTGCCCCTTGTACCCTGCATCCCACCTAGCTTGCTGCTCTACCAGCCCCCTCTCCCGTGTCAGGCACTCCTACCCACTTGGGAGAGCCACTGCAATCCCCCTCCTTTTTTACTCACGTACACCAGCTTTTCCGCTAATGTTTTTGAAGCCTTCTTCCCCAGTTTTCCGGGCATCTTCGAGATAAATTCCATTGGGCTCCTACCCTCTGCGCCCGCTGATAACCTGATGCGCCAAAGGCTCTGTCGTCGGGACCTGGTCTCTTGGTCATCCACCTTCGCCCTTAGCATCTTCTGGGTTGCCACCAACTTTGTGACCTCGGCTTCAAGTAATGCGATCCACTCATCCTGGTCGCTGGCCACTTTCTCCAGGTCTCGAACCAGGTTTCTTGGTCCTCCAGTCTCCGCTCCACCCTGTCCAACACTTCCTTTATAGTGGCCAGCTCGACCTCTATTGCTGGCTTCATTGCCGACAAGAGGTCTTCTTTTGCCGTCTCTCTGTGCCTCTGGAGCTCTGTGGAGATAAACTCCATCTATTTCTCAGTCGCCAACGCTGGGTCTGCCACGTTCAGGTCTGCGTCACCAAGTGGGTCCCCCTGTTCTGGGATTAGGGTCTTTCTCTCTTTTCTTTTACTGGCCTTGCAGACTGGTTGCTAACTCGCCGGCACCTCAATCAGGCGGGTTGGTTTTTTTAAAAATTCAGTTGGTTCACTTTTCCATATTTTGGTGCCCGTTTGTCGGGTTATAAAGATCCAATGAAAAGTTTCAAGGAGAGATCCATCTTTCGTGCAACTGCTCAGCTCATGGTGGCCATCGGAAGTCCACCAGGCAGTTGTACAACCTCATACCAACCATATTTCCAAGGCATTTCTGTTTTATCTTAAATTGCAAAGGCAGTTTAATGCATAAATCTTGTAAACTTTGCATTTGTAACAATTTCCCTCATTGTAAAACCTATGACATGCACACATCTTTTGCAATTAGAAAATGATCACAGCTGCAACATAAGGGATTGCAATGCTACATAAGATTTCCAAGTTTATGCTAGATGTGCTGAACTTCCACATCCTGCATCAGTTCTAAACTTTCACACAACAAGTTTGCGTTTAAAATAGTCACCTACACAAGGGGTGGGATTCCTGTGCCCCCCCCCTCCACTGTGTTTTGCAGCGGCAGTGGTGACCTGCCATTGGCTACAACGAGATCTTCCGATCCCCCCGCTGTCTACTGGGTTTCCCATTGTTCGCATCCTCAGCTACAGGGGAACCCACAGCTGGAGTCGCTGTCGGCGGGACCAGGAGATCTCGCCAGCGAGAATGGCTATAAAATCCCGCCCAAGAAGTTGAGATCAAAATCCAGCCCTCCATGAAAATATTGGAAGACAATCACTTGCTGCAGAAGGAGCTTATATCGAGCTGTTGGAGACCTTCATGACAAATACCCAGAGTTTCAGGGTCAAAAAGCGGAGACATTTTATCTCCAGCTGCAAAGAAAAACAAAACCTTCAAATTCTGAATTAAATGGAAGATACACAAAATACAATACAGATCGCTAGGTGCCTGAAATGAAAAGTTCAATATTTTGGGTGCAGACATTTCATCAGAACTCAGCAAATGGACAGGCCAGGAGTTCCAACCAGCCATTCCAACATGACCCTAACTTCCACCCACAATTTTTCAGGATCAGGCTAATTATTAGAATTTGACAAGGCAACAGGGCCTTTGATTCTGCTGTTGGTTCACCTACCAATGTCAGATAGTTTTAACAAAAATTGACAAAGAACGATTAGTACATACAATTTTTTTTTTTTGCTAATGATTGAAGTGGCTAAATGCCAGCATCTTTGACACTCTTGTTGGTTATCACATGCTGCTACTTCAGAGCAAAGTCAGCATTGGGTCAAACCTGGCTTCTGCTCTTTCAGTTACTGCTATGTTCACTATTCTTTTAGAATGCAGCCTGCAGATGGCATCACTATTCCTCAAATAAGGAAATTATCTTGCATTTCATGGAAACCATGTGCAGTTAATAGCTAAAGTAATGAATGAAGAACGACTGGAGATTACTTGCAGCTACTGAGGGAATATCAATTTTCTCTGTTTAAGGTGTAGATAGGCAACAGTCCAATCCTCAATTGTCATAATAGTGAAAACTATATTATGAACAATTTATGAACTGCATCTTGTGATTTGACATAAAGTTGTCTCAATTAAGGCCTAACATTTTAGAAGGGAAGGAAGGAAGAGGGAGAAAGTCCTTAAGAATAGATGACACGAGAAATGTCAGCACAGGAGGAGGCCATTCGGCCCATTGAGGTTGCCCCCACCCAATCTCCTTAATCCAGTAACCCCACCTAACCTTTTGGCCTAAGGAGCAATTTATAATCATTTTTATTAGTGTCAAGGGCGGCATGTGACACAGTGGTTAGCACTGGGACTACAGCGCTGAGGGTTCGAATCCCGGCTCTGGGTCATTGTCCGTGTGGAGTTTGCACATTCTCCCCGTGTCTGCGTGGGTTTCACCCCCACAACCCAAAGATGTGCAGGTTAGGTGAATTGGCCAAGCTAAATTGTCCCTTAATTGGAATAAACAATAATTGGGTAACCTAAATTTAAAGGCAAGGTTGATCGAACATGAAAGATTTCTATTAACTTTTGTTGTAAATTGAAATTTCCACCACTTCTTGATTTTTATTCAGAAAATGTAACATGCATGTTTTCCTCACTTTTCAACTGGATTCAATGTCCGTCATTAAAGCTTGAAGTTTTAGCTGAGATTCTGCTGGAACCAGTCCCAGATCTCAGCACTGTATAGATGCAAGGATCGAATAATTCAGAAGAGCATCCAATGGCTGGCCCTACCATTCACAGAAATAAAATGAGCATGGCACCAAGGAGCTATGGTGAGACAGCTCAACAGAGGCCAGAGAACAAACTCACTATGACTGGCAAAGGAAAGGGATCACAGGCGGTCAATCATTGCAGTTAAGGAGGTCCTTAGAGCAGTGTTTTTCAAACTTTTTTACCAGGATCCATTTTTAACCAACCGGCCATCCTTCGGGATCCATGCTAGCCCACCTTCGTGATCCATCATTTTCACTTACCTTTAATGTGACAAGTGAGCCTGCTTGGTCCTCACGATCTCACTTGCTTTGTCATTAAATTCTGCTAAGGACTTCAGCTGATGATTTAAGATCTCATGCATCCAAAATTCAAGAGGTTTGTCCTCGAACTTGCCATGCTTAGTCTTGAAATGTCTTTGAAGTTTTGAGGGTTTTAATCTTTCATTTGCCAGTACTTCCCTGCAGATAACACACATGAACGCTGTATTCGGATTCACAGTGGCACAGTTAATAAACCAAAACTCAGGAAATCATAAGACCATAAGACATAGGAGCGGAAGTAAGGCCATTCGGCCCATCGAGTCCACTCCGCCATTCAATCATGGCTGATTTCAACTCCATTTACCCGCTCTCTCTCCATAGCCCTTAATTCCTCGAGAAATCAAGAATTTATCAACTTCTGTCTTAAAGACACTCAACGTCCTGGCCTCCACCGCCCTCTGTGGCAATGAATTCCACAGACCCACCACTCTCTGGCTGAAGAAATTTCTCCTCATCTCTGTTCTAAAGTGACTCCCTTTTATTCTAAGGCTGTGCCCCCGGGCCCTAGTCTCCCCTGCTAATGGAAACAACTTCCCTACATCCACCCTATCTAAGCCATTCATTATCTTGTAAGTTTCTATTAGATCTCCCCTCAACCTCCTAAACTCAAATGAATATAATCCCAGGATCCTCAGACGTTCATCGTATGTTAGGCCTACCATTCCTGGGATTATCCGTGTGAATCTCCGCTGGACCCGCTCCAGTGCCAGTATGTCCTTCCTGAGGTGTGGGGCCCAAAATTGCTCACAGTATTCTAAATGGGGCCTAACTAATGCTTTATAAAGCTATAAATGCTTTATAAATAAAAATCATCTTTATACTGGTTTGTTCCCGTTTTCAGCTTCTTCTTCATGGGTTATTCACCAGAGGCCCTGGAGCTCATACCAGCACTGTTGGCAGCTACAAAACAAATAATCTCTCTCACACCCTGGGCATGTGACATCAGTATACGGGGCGCGTGACCTGCTCTCTGCCACTTCTTCTGGAGAGAAGATTCCATCTATTTTTTTTAAAAGAATCTGCTCCTGGGTCAGCACGCTGACTTCAGCAGGTGGTGGTCTGCCTCGCTGGGCTCTAGGCCTGCACATGTCTGAGGGGAGCACGTATGCACGGGATGGCCAGCACTCTTAAAGCTGGTCGCGGCCAGCATTTTAAAAAGTCGGTCGCAGCTTCTGGGCACTTGTTCCTCACGACCGGTGGCCCCGCGACAGTCCCGTCACCCGCCCGTGGGTCACGACCCTGACTTTGAAAATGACTGCCTTAGAGCAGTGTGCATGACCCAGCCAATCTTCAATTACTTCATCACAATCGTTCCTTTAATAATTGTGAATAATTAGGTGGTTCACAGCTGCTTTTATGGAGTTTAACACCATTCGCAACACATCCAATATTGAAAAAGACCATGTCAGCCTACATCCCGTGCATGCATGCTCCCCTCCGGAGCCTAGCGAGGCAGCCCACCTCCTGCAAGATTCAAATCAGGAGTATGATAATCTGTAATGATCCCATGGAAACCAATTAGTTTTAGCAAGTTATTTACATTTCCATTGGTTGACTGGAAGGATCATATAGCAAGATTTCAAGTTTTAAGACTTTGATTGTCATAATCAAATTAAAAGTAACATTGTCTAAACACTATTCAGTTGGCAGCTTATACTTTAAGGTACAGGAAAGATCCCCCATTTAAATTAAAATCACAGAAAATTTGCCTCCATGGTTATACTTTTAATCTGTCCCAGAACAGGCATTGGTCTCTTCAGTCCAAGTGTGAGCTCTCACCAGTATTTTGTGTGGTGAACAATCAAGACTGGCTGACTCTATCTGTTCCTCTCTCTCTCTGTGTCTCCCACATTCTTAAGAAAACCCCTGTAACCCAATACTACAACCGCTTGCTGTGGACTCTTCACCTCGATATCCCCATCTCCATGGCAATGTATCCAGGTACAAATGCTAATCAGCTATCCTTTATTTCCCCAACTCCATTCTATCCTGAATTAAAAAGATAGTCTAAAGTTAATTTTTTTTACAAAACATCACACCTTCGTGTGACTCGGAGACAAATAGTGCATCCACCATCAGCACAGCTGCCCTGGTCATTGTTTACACGTGTGAAATATCTCACACCATTTTCCCCGTAAGACAGCCTGGTCCCCCTTTAACAACAAAGCCAGCAAGGCTAGTTCACAGGCAGAAATCGGAACAGGTCATATGACATCTGAAGGCCTCCATTTTACGCTACATTAAAGATACAGTCCAAAACATAATCGTAAAACTTCATCTCTGTAATACAGGACATTCCTGGATATGTGCAGCTGCACTACTGAAGAAAGAAAGCACCATTCAGGACAAAGCAACCGGAATAATCAGCAACCTTGTTGGTCTCAGCATCACTAAGATCTTTTTCAACTAATTGTCACAGCATAAAACTGGGGGCGGGATTCTCTCATCCCGCGGCAGAGTGTCCACGGCATCGTAAACGCCGTGGTGTTTTACGACGGCGTGAACGGACCGCTCCCACGACTAATTCTGGCCCCTACAGGGGGACAGCATGGTGCTGGAGCGGTTCACGCCACTCCAGTTACCGATTCCGGTGCGAACTGGATGCCGCGGGTTCCGCACATGCGCAGTGGCTTCCTTCAACACGCCGGCCCCAACGCAACATGGTGCAGGACTACAGGGGCAGGCGCGTAGGAAATGAGTTCCCCAGCCAGAGAGGCTGGCCCGCCGATCGGTGGGCCCCGATCGCGAGCCATGCCACATCGGAGGCCCCCCTCGCCCCCCCACAGGCTGCCGCCCGGCCTTTCCACGCTGAGTTGCTGAGTTCCCGCCGGCTGAGAGCAAGTGTGGACGGCACCGGCGGAACTCAGCGTTTCCACGACAGCCGCTCGGCCCATCCCGGGCCGAGAATCGGCGGTCCGGCCGCATAGAGCGTCCCCCAACTGGCGACGCGCCAACCACACTGGCGCCAATGGCGCCGATTCTCCGCGTGCCGGTATCGGGGCGGCATGGCCCGGTCACGGGGATTCTCCAGCCCAGCCCAGAGCTGAGAGAACCCTGCCCTGAGTTTCAGGTTAAGTACCAGGTACTGCCAGGTTCCCTGTCCCACTGATTTGAATAGAAAGAAAAACTGGCTGATTTTTCTGAGAGTTGCCTGGCACTGTTACGCTCCAGTGCTGAACTGAAGATTACCTCCACCATTCAATCGCAACCAGCCCATGCTAGATAAAAGGATAATTCAGAAACAGTTTGTCGAAGTATCTAATTTGAGAGGTGAACTATCTGCACAGCCGCAGGCCCAAAAGCCAAGATCACAATGGAGGAAAAATATACAGATTGAATATATTTTTACTTGCGCTTATGAACTAAGAAATAACCAACTGAACAATGGGTCAAATTTGACTAAATAGTACAGAAACTGCCAATGAATAAACTAACTAACACTATGAGAATTATTTCAAGCACAATGTTGACAATTTGTATTAAACAATTCCACATACCTGCACTGGTGGTGGTAATAATGGTGTTTGGTGCTGAAGTAACTGGAATGTGACCATTGACTTGTTTCATCCTCTTCAAGTGAGACCTCCCATTATAATGAATCTCAGCTTGTGCTGCCGAGTTCAGCTGAATGTTACATACTTCACACAGTGCTCGTCCTATTTTTCTCTGCTCTATGTTCAACTGATAGTCCAGGTATTCACTACTTAGTATCTTCCCATCACTGCAAGTGTAAATGTCTGCTGAATTCATCGTGACATCTTCAGCAATATGTTCAGGACTCAGCGGTCGCTTCATACCTGCAACAATTTAAACACAAGACATTCAGATCACATCAGAATCCTAATTAATTAATTGAATGTGAAACCTAGATACTTTTTTTTAAAAAACGAATATAGTTAAATATATAAGGTGTAATATGAAACACAATAACCTGGATTTTGGGGTAATTGCCATTATATGATAAACTGGACAGCAATTTTGAGCATTTGCACATGTACAACCACAACTAAACACAGGAATCTGACACTTGCTACCAGAGATACCCTGCTGCGAAATAGGGTGCACTGTTGCAACCCTGGAGTGATGAGTTTAGCAGTGAAACAGAAGCAACAAAGTGAATGTGGGGGTGCCTACTCATCAAATCCCTAGTAAAAATGGTGCATTCAGCAGTCTCTAAAGAAATTAATGCTGGAGATATTTCTCGCACCCCCCTCCCCACTTTTCCTTCCTCTTTTATCCCTCTCTCTTCATCCTCTTTCTTAATTATATTTCCCAATTGTCATTTTGCTTTCTGTGCACCCTTTAAATTTACTTTGTAATTCCTGCCTTATACGTCCTGGCTTAGGGATTGAGTGGCTCAGTGAGGATTCTTTCCCTGCTCATGGATCAGGTCGCAAGGAGTGATGCACTGCAACAGGTGCCAAATTGGAGGAAATTTCCGTTGACAAGCCCAAGGAAACTCCACACAACCATCAGCTAGATGAACAGCAAGCACTTTTCCTTTGTCACCGACAGAAAAGTCCAAGTCAGAATAGTTTTTATATAAACTAAATGTAATACTTATGTATATAAACTAAATGTCTAATTACCATGTAAAATTGTTGCTACATGTAAAATTAAGCTGGCCATGGATTTACAATCAAATTAGGATGACAAAAAATCATCCATATAGAAAAGTCAAACATCATTTGAGATTTTACTAATCAACACTCTCCAGAATGCTTATACTTGATAAGGTACAAGAAACCATATCAATCTTTTCCTGTGACATAAAAGTTAAGAAATTAAGGAAGTCCTGCTTTTTTTTCTCTCAGCTTGGGCTGAGGTAGCTATTCTGGATTGGGCAGTAGTAATACGACTCAGACTGATAAGACAATTCAGGCATCCTGCTGCTGAATATGGTAGCCCCTATTAGAAACTGCTGATGTCAGAAGGTAATGTGAATGCAACTGGGTGAAATGGGGCTTTTGCAGTGTGGCGCACAAAGACTCCGTGAGACAAATAGAGTGAAGGCGATGAGGCTTTATTAAGCGTGTCTGTTCCCCAGTAGCCCGATAGTAAACTGGCCTGCGGGGGAAGGCACCGGCTTCTTATACTTCGCCTTCAGGGCGGAGTATGAGGTCAACGGCCAACCAGGACCCGGGATCTGTCAGCCAATGACATTAGGGCTTCCAGTCCCACATGACCCCCAATACATACTACCACATGCAGGAAGAAAGAATGAGCAGTAACAATTGGTACCAGAGGTCCCGGGGTCCTTGAACTTGTGTATCGCGCCATGCCTCAACCAGTGGAATTTTAAGTATTAATCTTTGTTGTCTTTTAGTCTACATTTTAGTCTACATTCTAAATTAGTGACTGATCTTTTTGCCAAGAAGGTTGGGCTGGATTCTCTGCACCCAGACATCAAAATCACGCCCGGCGCCGGGGCGTAGAATCCACTTCCACGCATGGAATCAGGGGCGAAATTCTCCCGAAACGGCGCGATGTCCGCTGACTGGTGCCCAAAACGGCGCCAATCAGACGGGCATCGCGCCGCCCCAAAGGTGCGGAATGCTCCGCATCTTTGGGGGCCGAGCACCAACATTGAGGGGCTAGGCCGACGCTGGAGGAACTTCCGCCCCGCCAGCTGGCGGAAACGGCCTTTGTTGCCCCGCCAGCTGGCGCGGAAATGACATCCCCGGGCGGCGCATGCACGGGAGCGTCAGCGGCCGCTGACAGTTTCCCTCGCATGCGCAGTGGAGGGAGTCTCTTCCGCCTCCGCCATGGTGGAGACCGTGGCGGAGGCGGAAGGGAAAGAGTGCCCCCACGGCACAGGCCCGCCCGCGAATCGGTGGGCCCCGGTCGCGGGCCAGGCCACCATGGGGGCACCCCCCGGGGCCAGATCGCCCCGCGCCCCCTCCAGGACCCCGGAGCCCGCCCACGCCGCCTTGTGGCATGAAAGACCACAGTTTTTACGACGGCGTGGGGACATAATCCCAAAAAACAGAGAATCCAGCCCGTTATTCCTCAACAAGAATTTGTAATTCTCAGGTTTAGTATAGAGTCCATATCCTTACACTTTTATAGCATACCAATTTGCCAGGTTTGTAGATTGTCTCAAATGCTTTGGAATACACTTCTAGATCTCTCAACATTTTCTCTTTGACTTCAGCCAGGATCAGGAATGCTTTACAAGCAGGAAAACAAGTGTGTAGAAAAATATTGGAACTAAAGACATCCGGTGGCAACCATGGAGTGAGGGGTCACACATTTGGTGGCTCCTGTTCAAGGCGGATTTTTCCAATCTTTTCCCCACCCGAAGAATGAAGTATTTGAGTGCAAGAGGTGCAGGAGTGCCTGGGGAAGGTTTTGCTGCTCTGGTGTGGCTGGTGGATGGATCCACGAACTAGGAGTGGGCAAGAAGAAAAGAGCTGCTGGAACAGGAGAGTCTTCGTGGTGCGCCACAGGATAAGATGGTGGTGGGCAAGGGAGCTGCCCTATCCGCCCAATGGTCAACGGAGCAGCTAATAGAGTTCCTAAATGGAAAGTTCTGTCAGCAGAGGAAGGAGGCCCCGGAAGACCTGGCCAAGGTGGTGGAACCAATTAAGTCAGGGATCGAGAGAGAGTGGAACAAAGGCTGGAGTCCCAGGGCTGGACGATCCAGAAAGTGGAGAAGGCGGTGGGGGAGCATAAGGAGCAGTTGGCCTCGTTGGTGGCGGAGGTGGGAATGATACGGGAGACCCAAAAGAGGCTGAAGGAGAATATGGAGGATCTGAAGAATCGCTTCAGAAGACAAAATCTGAGGATCGTGGAGAAGCCCGAAGGCATGTACGTGGCCAAAATGTTGGAGAAGCTGATGGGGATGGGGGCCTTTGGCCGGTCTCTGGAGGTCGACCGAGCGCACAGGGCGCTAATGAGGAAGCTGCAGGTGGGTGAGCCGCCAAGGGTGATTGTGCGGTTGCACTGTTTTCTGGATAAGGAGAAGATTCTCCGCTGGGCGAGGCAGACTTGGAAATGCACCTGGGAAGGGAATGAGCTGCAGCTGTACCAGGACCTGGGAGCAGAACTGGCTAAGAGGAGGGCCGGGTTTACCCGGGCCAAGGCTGCCCTCTTTAAAAAGGAGGTGAAGTTCAGAGTACTGTACCCAGCTCGCCTCTGGGTGACTTTCCAAAAGCGGGAGTATTATTCCAGCACGCCAGAAGAGGTGATGGAGTTCATGATGGGTAATGGACTAGGAAGAGAGTGAGAACATTGAACTAGGAGTTTGTGCGCGTGTTTGATTCTGAAAAGTTTTTTCTTTAAGGAGTTTTTGATGGGGGGGATGATGAGGGTTTTTTTCCCCTTTCTATCCTTCTCGCTCTGTAGAAATTGGTTCTTAATCTACTACAGGAAAACCAGTTAGGACTTCCGGGTGCGGCGATGACCAGCTAAGTCGCACGTTTCGGCAGCTCCCAGCGGAACGGACTGTTGGGCTCTCAATAAGAGCCCCAATGGCAATTTTAACGGATAAAAGCACTGTGCGGTAAACCAGAAGGGAATCCCCCTGGATACGGATGGAAAAAGGAGAGGAAAGTGGCCGGATTGCGGTGGATCCTTTAGCGCAGCGGCAAGGAAGGCAAGCAAAAACCAAGATGGCGTCGGAAGGTGGCAGTTTAATATGGGGCCCTGAACAACACGAGTTTTTGAAACGCTGCTTGGAAGAGCTTAAAAAGGAGATGAAGAAGGAGCTGTTGGCCCCGATATTACAGGCGATTGAAGGGCTAAAAGATGAGCAAAAGACCCAGGAGCGGGAGCTTCGGGTCGTGAAGGCAAAGGTTGCCGAGAACGAGGACGATATACAGGGCCTGGTGGTGAAGACGGAGATGCACGAGGCACACCATAAACGATGTGTGGAAAGGCTGGAGGTGCTGGAGAATAATGCGAGGAGGAAGAATTTCAGTATTCTTGGTCTTCCTGAAGGTGCAGAAGGGGCGGACGTCGGGGCATATGTGAGCACGATGCTACACTCGTTGATGGGATCGGAGGCCCCGACGGGTCTGCTGGAGGTGGAGGGAGCCTATCAAGTTATGGCGCGAAGACCGAGGGCTGGAGAAATTCCTTGAGCCATAGTGGTGAGATTCCTCCGTTTTAAGGACAGAGAGATGGTCTTAAGATGGGCAAAGAAAACTCAGAGCAGTAGATGGGAGAACGCGGTGATCCGCGCATATCAAGACTGGAGTGCGGAGGTGGCGAGAAGGAGGGCGAGCTTTAATCGGGCCAAGGCGGTGCCTCATAAAAAGATCAAATTTGGAATGCTGCAGCCGGCAAGACTGTGGGTCACATATCAAGGGAAGCACCACTACTTTGAAACGGCGGATGAGGCGTGGACATTTATTGTTGAAGAGAAATTGGAATGAGTGGGTTATTAAAAAAGAACGTTCGAGACAAAGTGGCGAATATGGGGGGCGAAGAGAGGGGAAAAAAGGGGGGAGAGAGGATTTTTATGTTGTTAATCCTGCGACCCGGTAACTTTTCTCTCTTCCACAGGTTGTGGGGGAGGGAGGAAGGGAGGTGGAGGAGTTGGGGGCGTTGGCCATTGGGGGCGGGGCCAAAAGGGAAGCGCGGGCTTTGTTCCCGCGCTATGATAATTATGGCGGGAATAGGGAAGCAGGAAGGAGGGGGCGTCGCACGGTGCGAGCCGAGGTCACGGGGGGAAGCCGAGGTCGGCCAGAATATGCTGACTTCTGGGAGCAACATGGGGGGTGTAACTACGCTAGTGGGGGATCTAGCGGGGGGGGGGTGGGAGGGGGGGATTTACTGGGTTGCTGCTGCTGGGGAGAAGGGGGAGCTGGTATGGGGTGGGGTGGGCGGGGCGGGGGGGCACTGCCTGGAGGGGACACAGCTGCGTGGGAACCGGGTGAGGAGCTGGGTAAAAGGGGATGGCTAATCGACAAGGGGGGGGGGGTAAAGAGCCCCCCAACCCGGCTGATCACGTGGAATGTGAGAGGGCTGAACGGGCCAATAAAGAGGGCACGGGTACTCGCACACCTAAAGAAACTTAAGGCAGATGTGGTTATGTTACAGGAGACGCATTTGAAACTGATAGACCAGGTTAGACTACGCAAAGGATGGGTGGGGCAGGTGTTTCATTCGGGGCTGGATGCGAAAAACAGGAGGGTGGCTATATTAGTGGGGAAGCGGGTAATGTTTGAGGCGAAGACCATAGTGGCGGATAGTGGGGGCAGATACGTGATGGTGAGTGGCAAATTACAGGGGGAGGCGGCGGTCTTAGTGAACGTATATGCCCCGAACTGGGATGATGTCAACTTTATGAGGCGCATGTTAGGACGTATCCCGGACCTAGAGGTGGGGAAGTTGGTAATGGGTGGAGATTTTAACACGGTGCTGGAACCAGGGCTGGACAGATCGAGGTCCAGGACTGGAAGGAGGCCGGCAGCAGCCAAGGTGCTTAAAGACTTTATGGAGCAGATGGGAGGAGTAGACCCATGGAGATTTAGTAGACCTAGGAGTAAGGAGTTTTCGTTTTTCTCCTATGTCCACAAAGTTTATTCGCGAATAGACTTTTTTGTTTTGGGAAGGGCGCTGATCCCGAAGGTGAGGGGGACGGAGTATACGGCCATAGCTATTTCGGATCACGCTCCACACAGGGTGGACTTGGAGATAGGGGAGGAAAAAGAACGGCGTCCACCCTGGAGAATGGACATGGGACTAATGTCGGATGAGGGGGTGTGTCTAAGGGTGAGGGGGTGTATTGAAAAGTACTTGGAACTCAATGATAATGGGGAGGTCCAGGTGGGAGTGGTCTGGGAGGCGCTGAAGGCAGTGGTTAGAGGGGAGCTGATATCAATCAGGGCACATAAAGGAAAGCAGGAGAGTAGGGAACGGGAGCGGTTGCTGCAAGAACTTCTGAGGGTGGACAGGCAATATGCAGAGGCACCGGAGGAGGGACTGTACAGGGAAAGGCAAAGGCTACACGTAGAATTTGATTTGCTGACTACGGGTACTGCAGAGGCACAGTGGAGGAAGGCACAGGGTGTACAATACGAATATGGGGAGAAGGCGTTCAGGTTGCTGGCACACCAATTGAGGAAAAGGGGAGCAGCGAGGGAAATAGGGGGAGTGAGGGATGAGGAAGGAGAGATGGAGCGGGGAGCGGAGAGAGTGAATGGAGTGTTCAAGACATTTTATAAAAAATTATATGAAGCTCAACCCCCGGATGGGAGGGAGAGAATGATGGGCTTTTTGGATCGGCTGGAATTTCCCAAGGTGGAAGAGCAGGAAAGGGTGGGACTGGGAGCACAGATCGAGGTAGAAGAAGTGGTGAAAGGAATTAGGAGCATGCAGGCGGGAAAGGCCCCGGGACCGGATGGATTCCCAGTCGAATTCTATAGAAAATATGTGGACTTGCTCGCCCCGGTATTGACGAGGACCTTTAATGAGGCAAAGGAAAGGGGACAACTGCCCCAGACTATGTCTGAAGCAACGATATCGCTTCTCTTAAAGAAGGAAAAGGACCCGCTACAATGCGGGTCCTATAGACCTATTTCCCTCCTAAATGTAGATGCCAAGATCCTGGCCAAGGTAATGGCAATGAGAATAGAGGAATGTGTCCCGGGGGTGGTCCACGAGGACCAAACTGGGTTTGTGAAGGGGAGACAGCTGAACACGAATATACGGAGGCTGTTAGGGGTAATGATGATGCCCCCACCAGAGGGGGAAACGGAGATAGTAGTGGCGATGGATGCCGAGAAAGCATTTGATAGAGTGGAGTGGGATTATTTGTGGGAGGTGTTGAGGAGATTTGGTTTTGGAGAGGGGTATGTTAGATGGGTGCAGCTGTTGTATAGGGCCCCGATGGCGAGCGTGGTCACGAATGGACGGGGATCTGCATATTTTCGGCTCCATAGAGGGACAAGGCAGGGATGCCCTCTGTCCCCATTATTGTTTGCACTGGCGATTGAGCCCCTGGCGATAGCGTTGAGGGGTTCCAAGAAGTGGAGGGGAGTACTTAGAGGAGGAGAAGAACACCGGGTATCTTTGTATGCGGACGATTTGTTACTATATGTGGCAGACCCGGCGGAGGGGATGCCAGAAATAATGCGGATACTTGGGGAGTTTGGGGATTTTTCAGGGTATAAATTGAACATGGGGAAAAGTGAGTTGTTTGTGGTGCATCCAGGGGAGCAGAGTAGAGAAATAGAGGACCTACCATTGAGGAAGGTAACAAGGGACTTTCGTTACCTGGGGATCCAGATAGCCAAGAATTGGGGCACATTGCATAGGTTAAATTTAACGCGGTTGGTGGAACAAATGGAGGAGGATTTCAAGAGATGGGATATGGTATCCCTGTCACTGGCAGGGAGGGTGCAGGCGGTTAAGATGGTGGTCCTCCCGAGATTCCTCTTTGTGTTTCAGTGCCTCCCGGTGGTGATCACGAAGGCTTTTTTTTTTTAAAAGGATTGAAAAGAGCATCATGGGTTTTGTGTGGGCCGGGAAGACCCCGAGAGTGAGGAAGGGATTCTTACAGCGTAGCAGGGATAGGGGGGGGCTGGCACTACCGAGCCTAAGCGAGTATTATTGGGCCGCTAATATTTCAATGGTGAGTAAGTGGATGGGAGAGGAGGAGGGAGCGGCGTGGAAGAGATTAGAGAGGGCGTCCTGTAGGGGGACTAGCCTACAGGCTATGGTGACAGCCCCATTGCCGTTCTCACCGAGGAACTACACCACAAGCCCGGTGGTGGTGGCTACACTGAAGATTTGGGGACAGTGGAGACGGCATAGGGGAAAGACTGGAGCCTTGGGGGGGTCCCCGATAAGAAATAACCATAGGTTTGCCCCGGGGGGAATGGATGGGGGATATGGAATGTGGCAAAGAGCAGGAATAACGCAACTGAAAGATCTGTTTGTGGATGGGAAGTTCGCGAGTCTGGGAGCGCTGACCGAGAAATATGGGTTGCCCCAAGGGAATGCATTCAGGTATATGCAACTGAGGGCTTTTGCGAGGCAACAGGTGAGGGAATTCCCGCAGCTCCCGACACAAGAGGTGCAGGACAGAGTGATCTCAAAGACATGGGTGGGGGATGGTAAGGTGTCAGATATATATAGGGAAATGAGGGACGAAGGGGAGACTATGGTAGATGAACTAAAAGGGAAATGGGAAGAAGAGCTGGGGGAGGAGATCGAGGAGGGGCTGTGGGGAGATGCCCTAAGCAGGGTAAACTCATCGTCCTCGTGTGCCAGGCTAAGCCTGATTCAGTTTAAGGTATTACACAGGGCGCATATGACTGGAGCACGGCTCAGTACATTTTTTGGGGTGGAGGATAGGTGTGCAAGGTGCTCGAGAAGCCCAGCGAATCATACCCATATGTTTTGGTCATGCCCGGCACTACAGGGGTTTTGGATGGGGGTGACAAAGGTGCTTTCAAAAGTAGTGGGGGTCCGGGTCGAACCAAGCTGGGGGTTGGCTATATTTGGGGTTGCACAAGAGCCGGGAGTGCAGGAGGCGAGAGAGGCCGATGTTTTGGCCTTTGCGTCCCTAGTAGCCCGGCGCAGGATATTGCTAATGTGGAAAGAAGCCAAGCCCCTGGGGGTGGAGACCTGGATAAATGACATGGCAGGGTTTATAAAGCTAGAGCGGATTAAGTTCGTTCTAAGGGGGTCGGCTCAAGGGTTCACCAGGCGGTGGCAACCGTTCGTCGAATACCTCGCAGAAAGATAGAGGGAATGGAAAAAAGAAGGCAGCAGCAGCAGCCCAGGATCGGGGGGGGGGGGGGGGGGGGGGGGGGGAGGAGGAACCAGAAGGACTCTCAGGGTTGTTAATATATACTGTATAATATGTATAGGTCGTTGCTACAGATAATTATATATTGGACTGTTAAATTATATTTTTGGAGAGTGTTACTTGTGATAAGGCAGTTGCCAATTAGGGTTAGTTTTCATTTTTGTTATTTATTATTTATTCATTTTCTGTTTATAAAATAGGTCATTGTTATTGGCGTTGTTATAATATTGTGTAAAGGATGCACAATGTACTGTGTTGGTTGACCAAAAATTTTCAATAAAATATATATATTTTTTTTTTAAATGTGAAAGCTAATTAGAGGTCCTGTGACTCTGTTCCTCCGTGTTTCATTTAAATAAAACTAAAAGTTACAGTCCTCTGAGCCAGGGTTCCATTCGGGAATCCTCATATCCAGCTATAACATCAACTGGGATCAAAACAATATTTTCACATGTCTCTGAACTCATCATTAGCAAACTGTAGGTCAGAAATTTAGCCAGTGCTCCATGCCCGGTCCCTATCTTTTTCCATGACTTGATCCATAATCAGCCTTTTAAGAGAAAAAACAAATTTGACTGCCATGTCGATAAAGTTTAAAATGAAAATTCTTCTCTGTCTTTGTTCCACATTTTTAAAGCCATATGCAGTGATGGTTGAATACATCAATTATATTCTAGATATGCTCAGATTTGCTTTCCTTGGAGTTGAATGAGCTTTATGGTCTTCAGTGATCCATGAAGGTAACTCACCACCACCTTTTTAAGGGCAACTAGGTACAGGCAATAAATACTGTCCTTTGCCAAAATACCCATTTCCAAAGAACAGTTGCAACTAAATAAAATTCAAGGGGACATACAAAGGCAATTATCAAACACGAGGGACTAAATTAAAGAACAGGTCCTCCAGGGTTATAATCTCTGGATTACTACCCGAGCCACGTGCCAATTGGCATAGGGTTGAGAAAATTAGGGAAGTTAACACATGGCTAAAGGAGTGGTGCGGGAAAGAGGGATTCCATTTCATGGGGCATTGGCATCAGTACTGGGGCAGGAGGGACCTGTACCGTTGGGACGGTCTTCACCTGAACCATTCTGGGACCAGTGTTCTAGCGAATAGGATAAATAGGTTGGTCACAAGGACTTTAAACTAGCAAGTTGGGGGGAAGGGAAGGGTAAAGCTATGGACAGTATAATGGTTAATGGAGAGCAAGGCAGCAGGTTAAGTGACAGGTTATTATGTAGAGATATGGGTTCAAAGACGAGGAAAATTAGGAGAAAGGGTAAGAGGAAAAATAATTTGCGAAAAGTTACTGATCAAGATGTTAGGATTCATAACAAAGACATAAAAAACAGCATAAGTGTACTTTACCTGAATGCTCGTAGTATACGAAATAAGGTAAATGAGTTGATGGCGCAAATCATCATGAATGACTATGATTTAGTGGCCATTACTGAAACATGGTTAAAAGATGGTCACGACTGGGAGTTAAATATCCAAGGGTATCAGACTATACAAAAGGATAGAATGGACGGCAAGGGCGGTGGTGTAGCTTTGATGTTTAAGGATGGCATCCGGGCAATAGTAAGGGATGATATTGGTGCTATGGAGGACAAGGTTGAATCAATTTGGGTGGAAATCAGGAATAGTAAGGCGAAAAGGTCACTGATAGGAGTAGTCTATAGGCCACCAAATAGTAACAGGATGGTAGGGCAGGCAATAAGCAAAAAAATAACGGATGCATGTAGAAATGGTACAGCGGTTATCATGGGAGATTTTAATCTGCATATCGATTGGTTTAACCAGGTTGGGAAAGGCAGCCTTGCGGAGGAGTTTATAGAATGTGCCCGGGATAATTTCCTGGAAGAGTATGTAATGGAACCTACAAGGGAACAAGTGGTCCTAGATCTGGTCCTGTGTAATGAGGCAGGATTGATTAATGATCTCATAGTTTGGGATCCTCTTGGAAGGAGCGACCACAATATGGTGGAATTTAAAATACAGTTGGAGGATGACAAGGTAAAATCAAACACTAGTGTTTTGTGCTTAAACAAAGGCGATTACAATAGGATGAGAGAAGAACTAGCTAAGGTAGACTGGGAGCAAAGACTTCATGGTGAAGCAGTTGAGGAACAGTGGAGAACCTTCCGAGCGATCTTTCACAGTGTTCAGAAAAGGTTCATACCGACAAAAAAGAAAGACGGTTGAAAGGGGAAAAATCGACCGTGGATATCTAAGGAGGTGAGGGAGAGTATCAAATTGAAGGAAAAAACATACAAAGTGGCAAAAATTAGTGGGAGACTAGAGGACTGGGAAGTCTTTAGGGGACAACAGAAAGCTACTAAAAAAGCTATAAAGAAGAGTAAGGTAGACTATGAAAGTAAACTGGCTCAGAACATAAAAGCAGATAGTAAAAGCTTCTACAAATATATAAGACAAAAAAGAGTGGCTAAGGTAAATATTGGTCCTTTGGAAGATGAGAAGGGAGATTTAATAATAGGAGACGGAGAAATGGCTGAGGAGCTGAACAGGTTTTTTGGGTCAGTCTTCACAGTGGAGGACACAAATAACATGCCAGTGACTGATGGAAATAAAGATATGATAGGTGAGGACCTTGAGATGATTGTAATCACTAAGGAGGCAGTATTGGGCAAGCTAATGGGGCTAAAGGTAGACAAGTCTCCTAGCCCTGATGGGATGCATTCCAGAGTGTTAAAAGAGATGGCTAGGGAAATTGTAAACGCACTAGTGATAATTTATCAAAATTCACTAGACTCTGGGGTGGTCCCAGAGGATTGGAAAGTAGCAAACGTGACACCAGTGTTTAAAAAAGGAGGTCGGCAGAAAGCGGGTAATGATAGGCCGGTCAGCTTAACTTCGGTTGTAGGGAAAATGCTGAAATCTATCATTAAGGAGGAAATAGCGGGGCACCTGGAGGGAAATTGTCCCATTGGGCAGACGCAGCATAGGTTCACAAAGGGTAGGTCGTGTCTGACTAATTTGGTAGAATTTTTTGAGGACGTTACCAGTGCAGTAGATACCAGGGAGCCAATGGATGTGGTATATCTGGATTTCCAGAAAGCTTTTGACAAGGTGCCACACAAAAGGTTGCTGCATAAACTAAAGATGCATGGCATTGAGGGTAAAGTGGTAGCATGGGTAGAGGATTGGTTAACTAACAGAAAGCAGAGAGTGGGGATAAATGGGTGTTTCTCTGGTTGGCAACCTGTAACTAGTGGGGTCCCTCAAGGATCAGTGTTGCGCCCGCAGTTGTTCACAATTTACATAGACGATTTGGAGTTGGGGACCAAGTGCAATGTGTCAAAGTTTGCAGACGACACTAAGATGAGTGGTAAAGCAAAAAGTGCAGAGGATACCGGAAGTCTGAAGAAGGATTTGGATAGGTTAGGTGAATGGGCTAGGGTCTGGCAGATGGAATTCAATGTTGCCAAGTGTGAGGCTATCCACTTTGGGAGGAGTAACAGCAGAATGGATTATTATTTAAACGGTAAGATGTTAAAACATGCTGCTGTGCAGAGGGACCTGGGTGTGCTGGTGCACGAGTCGCAAAAAGTTGGTGTGCAGGTGCAACAGGTGATTAAGAAGGCTAATCGAGTTTTGTCTTTCGTTGCTAGAGGGATGGAGTTCAAGACTAGGGAGGTTATGCTGCAATTGTATAGGGTGTTGGTGAGGCCGCATCTGGAGTATTGTGTTCAGTTTTGGTCTCCTTACCTGAGAAAGGACATATTGGCACTGGAGGGAGTGCAGAGGAGATCCACTAGGTTGATCCCAGAGTTGAGGGGATTAGATTATGACGAGAGGTTGAGTAGACTGGGACTGTACTCATTGGAGTTTAGAAGGATGCGGGGGGATCTTATTGAAACATATGAAATTATGAAGGGAATAGATAGGATAGATGTGGGCAGGTTGTTTCCACTGGTTGGGGAAAGCAGAACTAGGGGGCATAGCCTCAAAATAAGGAGAAGTAGATTTAGGACGGAGTGTAGGAGGAACGTCTTCACCCAAAGGGTTGTGAATCTCTGGAATTCCTTGCCCAGTGAAGCAGTTGAGGCTCCTTCTTTAAATGTTTTAAAGAAAAAGATAGATACCTTTCTAAAGAATAAAGGGATTCGGGGATATGGTGTATGGGCCGGAGAGTGGAGCTGAGTCCACAAAGATCAGCCATGATCTCATTAAATGGCGGAGCAGGCTCGAGGGGCCAGATGGCCTACTCCTGTTCCTAGTTCTTATGTCCTTATGTTCTAATTAACTAAGATAGGAGAGAGTGAAAGTTCTGTTGACGACGAGGGAATTACAGATGAACACAAGTGAGGGGTTAAGCAGATTGGCACCCACACAACTACGGTAATGAATGGATCGCCGAAGACTAGACAATGCACCTTGCTCCCACAGCATTGTGCAGTGTCTTTTCCAATCCAAAGACAATTGCAATGCTGTCAATGTAAACCATATTTCAACCGAAGATTGTCCTTCAAGTTCCTTCCCATCCTGTGTCCATGACATCATTACAAAAAGAACAGCTTGCACTATTTGCATGAACTGGCATTGAAGGTGGGTGGAAGGGTATGAAAGTCTGCAGTGACTCAAAACAGAACACCTTTTTGGAGCATGACTGGGTAGGTGATGGTCATTTCCTTTAGCTTTTGTCACAACATGCAGCTAAATTCATTTCTTGTCTGAGGATTTTTCTGATTTTTCAAGACTACTTTAGAAGGATGGCATCTTCTTTTAAAAATGCCTGCGAGGCGCATAGACATTCTATCTATAGGAGACCAAATCTATGAGCCTGCTTATTTGCTGAAAATGTACAAAATGCTCACTGATGTTCGTATACATTTAAAAAATCAGTCTCACTTGGGCCGGCACAGTGGTGCAGTGGTTAGCACTGCTGCCTCAAGGCGCCAAGGACGCGGGTTTAATCCTCGGCCCCGGATCACTGTCCGTGTGGGTTTTGTACATTCTCCCTGTGTCTGCGTGGGTCTCACACCCACGATCCAAAGATGTGCAGGATAGGTGGATAGGCCACGCTAAACTGCGCCTTCATAGGGAAATAAAAATCGTTTTCAGTTATAACCTGCCTGCTTACCATTGGCTGGGAACTAATGATAATCCCACAATCCTGTGGGAGTATGAGCTTCCCCAATGGGGGGGGGGGGGGGGGGGGGGGGGGGGGGGGGGGGGGAGAAATCATTAGTAGACTCCCTGTATAAATAAAGCTGGCCAGTTTGGAACCAGCAGGAAGGAGTGAGCAGCAAGCGAAGTTGCTGCTGCTGTTGTATATATACGTTATTGTAAATAAATGTTATTTCTTTGTATCCTGAAAGCTTGTGCTGGATTCTTCGTGGCCCTCACAAAACTGGCGACGAGGGTTAAAGTGAATAGCTGTCTACACTGCTGAAGCCACCTCCCTGGATTTTTGTTGGATACAGGTCAGAAGTTGTTTTCTATTACACCATGCCTCTGTACGGACGTTTGGATGTTTTTGATGCTGCGCTGGAAAGCTGGAACCAGTACGCACAACAGATGCGTTACTATTTCCGGGCAAACAATATCACCGAAAACGAGCGCCAGGTGGTCATATTGCTCACCGCCTGCGGCCCGCATACGTTTGGGGTGATTAGGAGCTGCGCCAGACACCAAAACGTTTGATGAACATGTGAATTTAGTGGGGCAACATTTTACCCCAACCCCGTCCACGATAGTCCAACGTTGCCGGTTTAATTCCGCTGAGAGGACCCCAGGAGAATCCCTTGCCGACTTTCTATCCAGGCTACATAGGATTGCGGAGTACTGTGACTATGGTGAAACCTTGTCAGAAATGTTACGCGACCGTTTTGTTTGCGGCATTAACAATGCGGCCACCCAGAGAAAGTTGTTAGCTGAGCCAACAGTGACTATACAACAGGCCATTCAAATAGTATTGTCCCGAGAGAGCGCAGAACGAGGAGTGCAGGAGCTACAGGGAATGGAGGTGCATGCCTTGGGGCGCAACCCCTTCCGTCCGAAACCCCCCCCCCACTACTGCGGTACCTTGGGTGAGGCAACGTCCGGATCGACGGCAGTGGCCGTCGGACATTCCTCCCCGAAGGGAGCCTTCTCCAGAACCAATGGATGAGGAGCCATGTCCGTGTCAGACTTGTAGGCACCGACCCCGTCGCGGACGCCGGTCCTGGGGTCACCAGAGGCGCCGTCGTTCCAACCGAAACTGGGAGCAGCCCAGGGGCCGTACCTTCCATGTGGATGAACCTGCGGCGACTATTCCTGAGGACGTGGAGACGGAGGACGACTGCCTGCAGCTGCATTGTGTGGCAGCTCCCCATGTGGCCCCCATTAAGGTGACAGTACGGGTCAATGGTCACCTGCTTGAGATGGAGTTGGACACTGGCGCAGCGGTCTCCGTGATCGCCCAGAGGACATTCGACCGCATCAAGCAGGGTATACAGACCCTTACATTAACCGCCACACAGGCCAGGTTGGCCACCTACATGGGGGGAAACATTGGACATTGCAGGAACTACGATGACCCCTGTTGTTTATGGACGCCAGGAGGGGTGTTTCCCACTTATCGTGGTGCGCGTCCATGGGCCCAGCCTGTTGGGTCGGGACTGGTTGCGCCATTTGCGGTTGCAGTGGCAGCACATCCTCCAAACAGTTTCTGGAGGGTTGACTGAGGTGCTAGGACGATACCCAGATGTATTCCAGCCCGGGTTGGGGAAAATAAAAGGGGCCGTAGCCCGTATCCAAGTTGAACCAGGAGCTACGCTGCTCTTTTTTCGGCGCTCACCCGGTGCCTTACCCCTTGCTCAAGAAGGTAGAAGGGGAGCTCACTCGTTTGGAGACTTTGGGTATTATCAGATCCGTCCGTTTCACTGACTGGGCAGCACCAATTGTACCTGTAATGAAGCCAGATGCCACAGCTCGCTTGTGCAGTGACTACAAACTTACAGTGAATACGGCTTCCCGACTTGACCGATATCCAATGCCTCGCATAGAGGATCTCTACGCGAAGCTTGCAGGCAGACTCTCGTTGACAAAATTAGATATGAGTCACGCCTCCCTAAAGTTGGAGCTGGACCCTGCCTCCCGACCATATGTAACGATTAATACACACCGAGGCTTGTATGAATATACACGGTTGCCCTTTGGAGTATCCTCTGCCTACGCTATTTTTCAACGTGTTATGGAGGGTATTTTGAGAGGTTTACCGCGTGTCGCTGTCTACTTAGATGACGTTTTGATCACAGGGACGTCGGAGCAGGAACATTTGGAAAATCTGGAGGCTGTCCTTAGACGCTTTTCGGAGGCTGGAGTCTGTTTACGTCGCACAAAGTGCGTCTTTCAGGCAAAGGAAATAGTCTACCTGGGTTATCGGGTGGACCGCGAAGGTTTGCACCCCGTCGCAGAGAAGGTGTGCGCGATTCAACAGGCCCCCGCCCCGACTGACACTTCGCATCTTCGTTCTCTTCTCGGTCTCGTAAACTATTACGGGAAGTTCCTCCCCAATCTGGCAACTATGCTGGCCCCGTTGCACCTTCTGCTAAAGAAAAATCACACCTCGGTTTGGGGTCAGCCGCAAAAAGACGCTTTCCGGCGGGTAAAACAACAATTGTCGTCGTCTGGGCTACTAACCCACTATGATCCTGGAAAGCCTTTGCTCATCACATGTGATGCATCCCCGTATGGTATTGGGGCCGTCCTGTCCCACAAGGTGGAGAACGGGGCCGAGCAGCCGATAGCTTTCGCCTCCCGCACATTGACTGCAGCGGAGAAAAAGTACGCGCAGGAGGGCCTGGCAGTGGTCTTTGCAGTGAAAGGTTTCCACCAGTACATGTATGGCCGCCACTTTACTATCGTGACTGATCATAAGCCTCTGCTGGGACTTTTCCGAGAGGATAAGCCAATACCGCCCATTGCTTCCGCACGGATCCAGCGCTGGGTTTTGTTGCTCGCTGCATACGCGTATTCTCTGGAGCACAAACCAGGAACGCAGATAGAAAATGCCGACGCACTGAGCCGATTGCCTTTATCGACCGGCCCCGTGTCGACCCCCATGACCAGTGAGGTGGTTGCAACCCTAAATTTTATGGACACCTTGCCTGTCACGGCATCACAGATCCGTGAGAGGGCCCAGATGGAGCCAGTCCTGTCAAAGGTTCGGCACAAATTCCTGTATGGTGGGCAGCATAGACAGCTCCCAGGCGAGTTACGGGCATTTTCCACCAAACTGTCAGAATTCAGCGTGGAAGACGGCACCCTCTTGTGGGGGACGCGTGTGATTGTCCCGGAAAAAGGACAGGAGCAACAGAGACTTGCACAATGGACATCCGGGTGTGACCAAAATGAAAATGTTGGCCCGGAGTTATGTCTGGTGGCCAGACCTCGACACTGACATTGAGAAGGTGGCCCAAAACGGCTCCATTTGCCAGCAGCATCAGAAGCTTTCGCCGACCGCGCCCCTATATCACTGGGAATGGCCAGGGCGGCCTTGGGCGTGCTTGCATGCGTATTTCGCCGGCCCTTTTCATGTTCCATTTATTAATCGATGCCCAGTCTAAATGGCTAGAGGTGCACAAGATGCTAGGCCCAACGTCCTGCGCAAAAATTGAGAAGATGCGTTTGTCTTTTAGTACACATGGCCTCCCCGAGGTGCTGGTCACGGATAACGGCACTCCATTCACAAGTGAGGAGTTTGCGAGGTTCATGAAGATGAATGGCATACGCCATATCCGCACTGCCCCTTACCACCCGGCTTCAAATAGGTTGGCGGAACGCGCAGTGCAGACATTCAAAAGAGGCCTAAAGAAGCAGTCTTCCGGGTCAATGGACACGAGACTGGCTCGCTTTTTGTTTTCGTATAGGACCACCCCCCATGCGGTGACTGGGGTAGCTCCCGCAGAACTCCTAATGGGCCGGAGACTTCGCACCCGCCTTAGCATGGTTTTCCCGGACATTGGCGCAAAAGTACACCGCACACAATATCAGCAGGGACATGGCTTTTCTCGGCATCGGCCGATTCGGCAGTTTGCACCCGGTGACCCAGTGTTTGTTCGGAATTTTGCTGGTGGTGCCCAGTGGGTCCCTGGCGTAATCTTTCACCAAACGGGCCCTATATCTTACCAGGTGCAAGCACAGGGTCGACTCCAGCGCAAACATGTAGACCACGTTCCGTCCAGAAGACTATCCCTTCCAAAGATTCCCCGCCCCCGGAGCTCATTTCTACAGCCACAGAGACCAGAGACAATGGAAAATAGTCCTCACAATCGTCCTCTGGTGCCTCATTCAAAGCGTGCGCAGGTCGTTACAGAACCGAGTGGAGATAGAGACGCCGAGATGACGGAGGCAGCAGATTCTGACTCCGAGATGGAGACACAGGACGCATCAGAGGGGGAATCCTCGGGCCCACGGGCCGTGGATGTACAATCGTTACGCCGTTCATCACGGAAGCGCCGGTCTCCATCTCATTACACGCCGCCTGATCCAGCGCCTCGTGCAAATGGTGTCCGGCCTGCGTCAAAACGAGTCCGACGCCCTCCTTCGCCAGGGTCATCGGTGGGTTCCTTGGACTTTGGGGGGAGGAATGCTATAACCTGCCTGCTTACCATTGGCTGGGGACTAATGACAATCCCATAATCCTGTGGGAGCATGAGCTTCCCCAATGAGGGGAGCGGAGAAATCATTAGCAGACTCCCTGTATAAATAACGCTGGCCAGTTTGGAACCAGCAGGAAGGAGTGAGCAGCAAGCAAAGTTGATGCTGCTGTTGTATATATATGTTATTGTAAATAAATGTTATTTCTTTGTATCCTTAAAACTCGTGCTGGATTCTTTGTGGCCCTCACAAAAGTTTCACTTTTTACTAATTTTCCTGATGTACTGAAAATTCAGTGTCACAAACCTCTGGACCCTCTTGGACAAGATGCATACTTACTTACTTACTTACTTACTGAGCTCACTGGAAATAAAATCAATTAAAAGAATTGCTAGTCCTCTATGTACTAACAGAGTGGCTTTTTCCTCACCCTCTGGACACCTGACCAGTGCATAAAAAATTCAATGACCACACAAGGAAAATAAGAGATCTGACACTGTTCCCTGTTCACTGGAGCATCACCTTAATTTCTTAAATGGAATGTCATCATTGTCAACATTGCACCTGGTTGAGTTACTCTGTAAATCACCCACCAGGGAGCAGTGTTTAGAACTCTCTCACTTGCATACAGCAATTTTCTACCGGCACAGTGTCCTTCTTGAGCTTCTATTTATTAGATCTATAATAAACAGTGCTGATGACTGGCTACAAGGACTGAAACATTTCTGTTTCTCTATCCTCTGATGCTGTCAGACCTGTTGGCTATTTCCAGAAATGTTGTTTTTATTTCGGATTTCCAGCATTCTCTGGATTTGCTTTTCCATTATTATTTGTGCTCCGGGTTACAATGCTTCGGCTTTGGTATTTAATTAACACATTTTCTGAGGCAAAGCACTTGACCTTACAGTGGCTGGCTAGATATATTTCTCTGGAAATAAGTGAGTCCATGTATATTCTTCAATAACAATAAAAATGAAATACATAAAGTTTTTAGAGCACTGAAGTCGGTTTTTCCTCAATCATTACCAAATCAGGTTCCCGGCAAGGACTGTATCTATTGCCTATCCTTAAATACCCTTGAAAAGGTGGTAATGAGCTACCCTCTTGATTCACTGCAGATCATGTGGTGACCTATAAAGCTCGTCAAGGCCAAGGAAAGCAAATCTGAGTATACCTAGAACCTTACTATTCAAAATCTTACTAATACCTTACTAATAAACCAAACCATTATTAACAAACCTTACTAATACTGGTAAGCTCTAATACCTTACTGGTAATAAACCTCACTTTAAAAACAGAAAGATGGGGGAGTTTATTATGCTTCCCAGAGATGTGTGTCATGTTCTGTAGACTAGCCAAAGTGAATGATGAACGACAGAACATGTAGTTTAAAATAATTTATTGTAAAGCAACTGCATGGTAAGATAACTAGGATAAATAAAATAATAAACTAACACTAAACAACTATTGTGAAACTACTGCAACTACATCCATCTCCCAGCACGACCAACTCCCAACTCCTGGATCACGACGTGATGGGTTTACAATGCCACCTAGTGGTCGGAGGTCGTGCATAACATTATGTTCAAACTTACATTATGCATATGATCAAAATGTGATATCTTGATTTTTCTTTCTGAGTGCAGCTCCGACTGTAGATGAGCAGCAGCAGTCAATCCTGCTTGTCTCCCGAATTCTCTCTTACTTTCCCTCTCAAGCTCCTTTGTACCCAGCTTGGCTCCCAAAATGTGCATCTTTTCATTTCTCTCTTGGCCATTTGGTCATTTGTGCCCCGCTTGGCTCCTGAAGTCATACTTGTACCCTTGTACCCGCCGGCCTAGTCCCTAAAGGTGCGGAGGATTCTGCAACTTCGGGGCGGCCCGACGCCGGAGTGGTTCACCCCACTCCGCACCGGAGTTGCCCGCCCCACCGGTTTCCGAAGAATCCCACCCATTATCTCCAAATTTGCAGATGATACAAAGTTGGATGGGAGGGTGAGCTGTGAGGGGGATGCAAAGATGCTTCAGCAGGATTTGGACAGGCTGAGTGAGTGGGCACATGCATTGCAGATACAGTATAATGTGGGTAAATGTGAAGTTATCCACTTCGATACCAAAAATAGCAAGGCTGATTATTCTTTGAATGGGAGTAAATTGAGAGAGTTGGATACTCAGCAAGATCTTGGTCCCCATGCTTCAGTCGCTGAAAGTAAGCGTGCAGGTGCAGCAGGCAGTAAAAAGGCAAATGTATGTTGGCCTTCATAGTGAGAGGATATGAGTTTGGCAATAGAGATGTTTTACTTCAATTGTCTTGGGCATTGGTGAGGCCACACCTGGAGTATTGTGTGCAGTTTTGGTGTCCTTATTTGAGGAAGGATGTTCTTGCTATGGAGGGAGTGCAGCGAAGGTTTACCAGGCCGATTTCTGAGATGGTGGAACGATCATATGACGGGAGACTAAATCAGTTAGGATTATATTCACTGAGTTTAGAAGAGTGGGAGGGGATCTCATAGAAACTTACAAAATTCTAACAGGATTAGACAGGGTAGATTCAGAAAGAATGTTCCCAATGTTGGGGGAGTCCAGAACTAGTGGTCATAGTTTGAGGATAAGGGGTAAACCTTTTGGGACTGAGGTGAGGAGAAATTTCTTCACCCGGAGATAGTGTGGTGAATCTGCGAAATTCAGTACCACAGAAAGTAGTTGAGGCAAAATATTGTGTAATTTCAAGACGGAATTAAATATAGCTCTTGGGGGCTAACGGGATCAAGGTGTATGGAGGGGAGGAGGGGAGGGATCAGGGTATTGAGCTTGATGATCAGCCAATGAATGGGGGGCAGGTTCGAAGGGCTGAATGGCCTCCTCCAGCTTCTATTTTCTATGTTTCTATGCTTCTGTGAATCAATCTGGTAAACCTTCTTTGCACTCCCTCGGTTGCAAGAACATCCTTCTTCAGAAAAGGAGACCAAAACTGCACACAACATTCCAAGTGTGGCCTCACCAAGGCCCTGTATAATTGCAGCAAGACATCCCTACTCTTGTACTTGACTCCTCTTGCTATGAAGACCAACGTACTATTTGCCTTCTTTACCGCCTGCTGAACCTGCATGCTTAACTTCAGCGACTGGTGTACAAGGACATCCAGGTCCCATTGCACATTCCCTCTTTCAATCTATAGCCGTTCAGATAGTAATCTACGCTCCTAATTTTGCTACCAAAGTTGATAAGCTCACATTTACCCAAATTACACTGCATCTGCCATGCATTTGCCCACTCATCTCAACTTGTCCAAACCTCAGTGCAACATCTCTGCATCCTTCTCACAGCTCACACCCTCCTACCCAGCTTTATGTCATCTGCAAATTTGGAGATTGTAGTCCCCTTAATAGCAACACGAGAGTGTGGAATGGTAAATGAAGGCTTTAATAAGCAGAGAACTAGCCAGCTACAGAGACATGTGCTTACTAAGTGCCGCCTACAGGGCGTCACCTTATATACGGCTCCCTGGTGGGCGGAGCCAGAGGCGGAGTCCCCCAGGGCTCCAAACTCGGTCTTAAAGGGGCAGCACCTACATGGTGTTAAGGGTACAGTAACCATTCATCACATTCACCCCCTGTTTAAAAAAAACGCAAAGTCCGTCGGGGGTGAAGTGGAATTACATGTCTATTCTTTTCGGCGGCATGATCATCCTAGTCGACCTTCTCAGCTCGGGCGGTGGTGCGGCGGGCACGTCGTCTTTGGTGAGGCTACATCCGGGAGCACGGTGGTCGGAGCTTTCGTCCGGGTCGCGGTAAGGGGTCGGGGGACAGAGGGAATAGCGGGGGGGAATAGCTGGGGCTGGGGGTAACGGTGCCAGCGCCGGAGGGGAATGTGGAGGGGGGGTGCTGGGGGGCACGGTCGGTGTCTACCGAAGGAGTGGGGGATCGGGGGGGGGGGGGCATCAGTGGGGGAACCAGCGGGTACGAGGTCCCGTAGGGAAACCGCGAGGGGTGGGCATCAGTGGGGGAACCAGCGGGTGCCAGATCCCGGAGGGAAATCGTGTCTTGCCTGCCGTCGGGGTGCGCGACGTAGGCGTATCGGGGGTTCGCATGTAGCAGTTGGACCCTCTCGACCAGGGGGTCTGTTTTATGGCTCCTCGTGTGCCTCCGGAGAAGAACAGGTCCCGGAGTCGTCAGCCAAGGTGGAAGCGAGACTCCAGAGGTGGACTTCCTGGGGAAGACAAACAAGTGGTTGTGAGGGGTCTCATTCGTGGCCGTGCAGAAGAGCGACCTAATGGAGTGGAGGGCATCGGGTAGGACCTCCTGCCAGCGGGTTGTTGGGAGACTTCTCGACCGTAGGGCCAGAAGGACGGCCTTCCAAACTGTCGCGTTCTCCCTCGCCACCTGCCTGTTTCCCCGCGGGTTATGGCTGGTCGTTCTGCTCGAGGTGATGCCCTTGCTGAGCAGATACTGACGCAGCTCATCGTTCATGAACAATATACCCCGGTCGCTGTGGATATAAGTGGGGAAACCAAACAGGGTGAAGATGCTGTGCAGTGCCTTTATCACGGTGGCCGAGGTCATGGCGGGACAGGGAACGGCGAATGGGAAGCGGGAGAACTCGTCGATGACAGTTCGGAAGTAGGTATTAAGGTTGGTGGACGGGAGGGGACCTTTGAAGTCCACGCTTAGTCGCTCAAAGGGCCCCGAGGCCTTTACAAGGCGAGCCTCATCTGGCCGGTAGAATTGCGATTTGCACTCCGCGCAGATCTGGCAAGCCCTGGTCATGATCTTGACCTCCTTGGTGGAGTAAGGTAGGTTGCGGGACTTGATAAAGTGGGCGAGTCGGGTAACCCCCAAGTAACAGAGGTCATTGTGGATGGCTTGCAGGACAGGGCATCTGGGGGCTCGTTGAGCTCCCCTGGATGATACTTAATATCGTACGTGTAGGTGGAGAGTTCGATCCTCCACCTCAAGATTTTATCACTTTTAATTTTGCCCCGTTGTGCATTATCAAACATGAAGGCTACCGACCGTTGGTCGGTAACGAGGGTGAACCTCCTACCGGCTAGGGAGTGCCTCCAGTGCCGCACAGCCTCCACAATGGTTTGTGCCTCCTTTTCGACTGCAGAGTGCCGAACCTCAAGAGGCGGTGAGGGTCCGGGAAAAGAATGCTACTGGCCTGTCTGGTTGAGGGTAGCAGCCAGGGCGATGTCTGACGCATCGCTCTCTACCTGGAAAGGGATTGTTTCGTCCACCGCGTGCATAGCGGCCTTGATGATGTTGGCCTTGATGCGACTGAAGGCCGACCGGACCTCAGCCATCAGGGGAAATGTCGTGGTCTTAATGAGTGGGTGGGCTTTGTCCGCATATCTGGGGACCCACTGGGCGTAATAGGAGAAAAGCCCCAAGCACCGTTTGAGGGCCTTGAGGCTACGGGGGAGGGGGAGTTCCTTAAGGGGGCGCATGCGGTCGGGGTCAGGACCTAGGACCCCGTTTCCCTCGACGTAGCCGAGGATGGCTAGTCGGGTTGTGTGGAAAGCGCATTTTTTCTCGTTGTAGGTCAGATTGAGGGCCCGGGCGGTCTGGAGGAACCTTTCAAGGTTCGCGTCATGGTCCTGCTGATCATGGCCGCAGCTGGTGACATTGTCCAAGTACGGGTATGTAGCCCGCAAGCCGTACTGGTCCACCATTTGGTCCATCGCCCTCTGGAAGATGGAGCCCCCATTTGTGACGCCGAAGGGGACCCTGAGGAAGTGAAAAAGCCGGCTGGCTGCTTCGAAAGCAGAATAGAGGTGGTCTTTCGGTCGGATAGGGAGCTGGTGGTAGGACGATTTTAGGTCGACAGTAGAGAATACACGGTATTGAGCGATCCGATTGACCATCTCTGCAATGCAGGGAAGGGGGTACGCATCGAGCTGCGTGAAGCGGTTTCTGGTCTGGCTGTCGTCCACAACCATCCATTTCTTTTCCCCGGACCGTACTACCACCACTTGTGCTCTCCAGGGGCTGTTGCTAGCCTCGATGAACCCCTCTTCCAGTAAACGCTGGACCTCTGACTTGATAAAAGTCATATCTTGGGCACTGTACCGCCGGCTCCTGGTGGCGACGGGCTTAGAGTCGGGGGTGAGGTTCGCGAATAGTGAGGGGGGTGCAGCTTTCAGTGTTGCAAGGCTGCATACTGTGAGGGGGGGGCAAGGGTCCGCCGAACTTCAGGGTCAGGCTTCGGTGGCTGCATTGGACCAAGCAGAAGGGGGGCGCAGAGGTGAGGGAGGATATAGAGCTTGAAATGAGCGTATTCGGCACCCTGTATCGCGAGATTCGCAATACAATATCCCTTGATTTGGACCGAGTGGGACCCGGAGGCGAGGGCTATGGTTTGGGAAGGGGCATAGGTGTGCAAGGAGCAGCGCCTTACCGTTTCTGGGTGGACAAAGCTCTCTGCGCTCCCGTAGTCGAAGAAGCAACTAGGAGCTTTTCACAGTAACGTCATTGCAGTGTTGATGTAAGCCTACTTGTGACACTAATAAAGATTATTATTATTTTCTCCTTAATACATACTTAGGTCCCCCTTTGCTTTTGCTGAATTCTAAACTGCTCCCAATTCTCGGGCTGTTTTTCTTCTGGCCAATTTGTAGCTAACACTATCTCTAATTTCTCTTGTGAGCCAAATTTCTTGTTTAATGCCATTACCAATATCACCACTACAGTTTGGGGCTCTATGTACAACTCGCACCAACATTTTTTACCCCTTATTGCTCGTTAGCTCTTTCCATGCAGAACCACATCATCGAAGCTAAGACTTTTCCTCACTATTGTGTTAATTTACTCTTTAACCACCAAAGCAAATCCACCACTTTTCCTTTTTGTCTGTCCTTCATAAATACTGAACACCTTTAACCTTCAGTTTCTATCCCTGGTCAGCCTGCAGCCATGTCTCTGTAATCCTGACTCTGTATATATCAATTTGCGTGATTAATTCATCCATTTTGTTGCAAATGCTCCACACATTAAGACACAAAACCTTAAAGCTTGCCTTTTTAGCGTTTCTTGTCCTATTCCCATTAGTTTTCACTGTGGCCCTGTTTGATTCTGGCCTTTGATTTCTTTGCCCATCACTTCTCTTATTTCCTTTTTTTGTCTATTTTTCTTGTCCGTCTTTTCCCCCTCCTCTGACTCCTTGCACAAGTTCCTATCCCTTTGTCTTTTTAGCATAAACCCTCTCCAACCACTAGCAAATACTGCCCCTGAGACATGAGTCCCGGTCTTGCCCAGGTGTAACTCGGTCAGTTTGTACTGGTCCCGCCTCCACCAGAACCGATCCTAACGTCCCAGGAATCTGGAACCCTCCCCTTGCACCATCTCTTCAGCCACATATTCATCTGATATGTCCTCCTATTTCAGCTCTGATGAGCATGTGACACTGGTAGTAATCCTGGGATCAGTACCTTGGAGGTCCTACTTTTCAATTTACTTCCTAACTCCCTATATTCTGACTGAGGACTTCATCTCTTTTTTTAACCTATGTTGTTTGTACCGATGTGTACCACGACCAGTGAATATTCACCCTCCCTGTCCAGAATGTCCTGTAACTGCTCCCAGACATCCTTGACCCTAGCACATGGAGGCAGCATACCATCCTGGTGTCTCGTTTGCGACCTCAGAAATGCCAATCTATTCCCCGTACAATTAAATTCCCTGTAACTATTGCATTGTCACACTTTTTACTCCTCCCCTGTGCAGCAGAGCTAACCCTGGTGCAAAGAATTTGCCTGTTGCTGCTTTCCCTGAGTGGCGATTTTTCCCAACATTATCCAAAGTGGTATATCCTTTTGCAGGGGAATGACCACAGGAGATTTTTGTACTTCCTGCCTAGTCCTCTTGCTCCACCTGGTGGTCTCCCTTCCAGCCTGTGATTTGAGCCTGCGGTGTGACCACCTAGCTATACATGCTATCCACCATACTTCTCCACCTCGCAGATATTCCACAGTTTCCTCAGCTGCCTCCCTTACACTACTATGATCCCACGGAGTTCCCCTGGAGATGGTGCACTACCATTTCTCCATCAGCTAGGATCGGAAGATGCCAGAAGAAATGGACAGTAGCATCAGGTTGGGAAAAATGACCAGGAGATTCAGGCCATCATTTTCAATGCCAGGAAGGTTGGCTGATAGTAATAAACACTTAGCACGTTGTTAAAATGTTACTTAGATTTTAAATGCCGACTAAACGTTCGAGTTCATGGTGCAAATATAGGAACTTCATGTCACTCGGTGCATTTAAATGTTGAGGCAGACAAGGCAATAGTGCTTTCACAAAGCAAATGGTAGGGCAGTGCACCCCCAAATGGAACTTCCCCATTTCCACGTTTAATCGCATATCTGCCCTCACTGAGGTTACTGCAGCATTTACACTCAAGTGACATTGAGCACTATTAGACCTGCTGATACATCTTGGGCCAATGTATTTCTGTTGCACTATTGTTCATTTTTAACATGCTGGATAAAGCTTTATTTGAGCTTTGATCACGCCTTGGTAAAGTCTCCATAACTCTGGAAGTTAAAAATTGACTCACAGGCGATAACAAAGGTGAAGTTCTGACATGATAACAATTTCAACTGACATAAGTTCAATTCATGAAAATAAATTTACATTTCAACACAGTGCAATTGATTCATCAGTTCAAACACATATTAGTTTGTTTTGTTTTGGATATGCACAAGCAAACAAAGACCTTGCTAAGAATTTTGCCTATGCTGTTCATAAATTAACCACTTGGAGGTGCAACAAAACAGAGTACAACTCACCCTCCAGGTGGACCCCTTCTTCCTTTCATTCTACACACAGCTTTCTGTAACTACAAGTATGCAATTTCCTTAATCTCCAATGCATTAGTAAATTAAAGGTCACATTTGATGCCTTCTATTCAAGTTCATAACCATGTCAAAAAATCCTGAGGCATTTTTAGATTTTATATGGTTTTACTAAAAAATCATGGTCATGGCCTTTTATAACCCATTATGTTACAACAAAACTAAAGCAATTTTATATATATATATATATATACATTTAATATGTGAATTGAAAATAATATGAGTTATTTTATTGAGTCATTTAATACTTATATTTTAATCATTTGTTAGTCCAGCTGCATTAAATAATTAAACACGATGCAATGGACAGGATAAATGACCCAATGGAACAGGCTGGGCTGTCAAGCCTCAAATTGTGAATTGTGTTTTAATTGTTCAACTTTGGAGTTTCAAACTTTGAGAACCCAAGGAAGTTTACTAGTCTGTGGCACAGCACGTGCAGATTACCCCCCGCTAGCTCCAAATTGCCATTTAACTATTCTGATAAAACAATGTTTTTTCGGTTCTGATGGGACATTGTTCTGAAATGTTAACTGTTTCCCTCTCCACAAATGCTGCCAAACCTCCCGAGTACTTTCAGCATTTTCTATTCTTATTTAGGATTTACATATGTTCACTATTTAAATATGTTCACTGCCAAATGTAAAATACAGGGATGATAATCAAGCCTGGGAAATGTTCTATCCGGATCCAGCAAAGATATCTAAACTGCCTTTCCGAAGGTTTCTGCACGGTCTGGGCTCTAAGACCTCAGGCTGTTGGATGTAAAACTGGCCTCCAGGCTGCTCTAAGACCATACGACATAGGAGCAGAATTAGGCCACTCGGCCCATCGAGTCTCCTCCACCATTCAATCATGGCTGTTATTTTTCTCATTCCCGTTCTCCTGCCTTCTCCCCATAATCACTGATTCCCTTATTAATCAAGAACCTATCTATCACTGTCTTAAAGACACTCAATGATTTGGTCTCGACAGCCTTCTGCGGCGCAGATCCACAGATTCACCACCCTCTGGCTGGAGGAATTCCTCCTCATCCCTGTTTTGATGGATCGTCCCTTTACTCTGAGATTGTGTCCTCTGGTTCTAGTTTTTCCTACAAGTGGAAACAGCCTCTCCACACCACTCTATCCAGGCCTTGCAGTATCCTGTAAGTTTTAATTGACGTTTATTTCTCAAGGCCAGTTTCCAAATTGCAAAGCCTCTCTGTTTTTCCCTTTCCTCTCTCTCCTTTTCTTTTTCCTTCATTTCGAATTCAAGCTGCTCTAATTCTATTTCATGTTCAAGCTGTTTCATCCGTAATTGAATTCGTGCCATTTCCAATGATTCTGACTGTGTCTCAAGCAATTTTAAATACTCAGCTACCGACGCAATTATTTCTCCTTTCCATACTTTGCCAGGCAATGTTAACTGTAATATTTTTGCCAAATCTAAATGCCTTGTTTTAGTCAACATTTGTAAGTTACAGCGCATGACCGTTTCCACCCCCAAAAACTTCTGAGCCCCTGAAAAAGCCATTGTCCCCAACACACTCCCTATTTAAACTTGAATACAACACCTGAACAGCAAACACAAATATGCTCACTCCTCACTGTCTTTGAGTTCACGAAGCTAACCCAATCACGAAATATGGACTTTTATCCGACGAGCCCCCAATTTGTTGTGGGCCAGGGCTTAGAAACTCCAAAGTGTATTATGAAGCTCACCTGACCTATAACTTTTATGTTGAATTTGGCTAGGACGAGCACAAGAGCCTTCACTTCAGATGTGATTCACCAGGCTTCCTGGGCGCTTTTATCAAAACAAAGTTTATCATAAGAATGTCGTTAACATATATAAAACAAGAATTTGGTATCAATTACAAACATGAATAAAACACAACAGCTATTGTAATCTATGTGTATAACTCTTAATGAATCCCCCTTAGTAGCTGTTCAAATTCAATACACAATCCAATCAACCAAAACCCCTTTCAAGGGCATGGCCCAGCACACTGTAATCTCATTTGAATAGGACTGGTCCTTTCCCTGAGTTTCTGATCCAGTTCCAACCAGCAGATTCAAAACTCCTTCTGGAAAGCAACTCTATCTTTAAAGTTACCAAGGCAGTTTGCCACACCCAATGTGCTTTCAGTTCCCTGGAACAGCTTTAAAATGAAAACAGGGAAATGCTGCTTCTCTTCTGCAGTCCAAAGCAACAAAACAAAACACTAAAAACTCCTCTCACCTGACAGCCACAGCCCAGCTCCACCCACAAATGACATCACTGAAGCCGTGCTACAAGTCTTGTGCTAAGACCAAACTTTCTTAATGGAACACTCACAGGACAATCGATAGAATCAGACGTGAGTCACTTATTAGGAGACACAAATTAACTAGACAATTTGGGGACCAGGGAAGCATGCACATGTTCATTTCTAGAGTCAAGGGCTGGATACTCCAATCGGCGATGCCAAAATCGCGATCGATCGGAGAATCACCGTTTACAACGGAATTGGGCGCAGCTCCTTTTTTCGATGCTCTGCCCCTCAAAAACTGCATACTCGGGGAGTACGCCGCACGCCATATGGACGGCCTCAGGGCATCACCTGAGGCCCTCCCCCGATGCTCCACCCCCGATTGGCCGAGTCCCCGACGGCGTGGGACAAGTATGCTCACTCCGTTCGGGGACCTCGCGTGGTGGCTGCGGACTGAGTCCTGCACCGCCACAGTCAGGGGCGAGCTGTTTCACTGGCAAGGGGGCTTCGGCAGGGGCTGGGGGGACCGATGATGGGTGGTCCAGGGGTGGTGAGGATGGTTACAGGGGGGCAGTTTTTGGCAGGCCGGGTCCGCACGCAACAGAAACCTTTGGAAAGACAGTTTAAGTATCTTTGCTGGATCTGGAAAAGACATTTCCCAGACTTGATTACCATCCCTATATTGTGTGGTAACTACAACCTGGATTTTACTTACAGACGTATTTGATTTGAATGTTGTTTGGGGAACGGGGATGTCTCAGGGAGTTCAGTGGCCTTGGATATAGTTTAGGATTGGGGGGACGGACGGTTCTTGATGGTTAGTTGTAAGCTGGAGCGGATGGAGTGGTCCTGGTAAATATTTATGCCTCAAACTGGGATGATTTGGAGCTTATGAGGTGGGTGCTGGGGGCGATTCTTGACCTGGACACGCACCCGTTGATCACGGGTCATTGAGCCGAGTTTGGACTGGTTGAGCCCGGCGGTGGCGAAGTTGAAGGGGCTTATGGAGCATATGGGAGGGGGTGGATCCGTGTCTAACAATGACCATGAAACCATTGTCGATTGTCGTAAAAACCCATCTGTTTCACCAATGTCCTTTAGCGAAGGAAGGCCGAGGGCAAAGGAATTTTCGTATTTTTCCCCATGTGCGCCAGGTGTACTCCAGGACTGACTTTTTTGTGGTGGACAAGGCATGGCTGGCGGGGTGGTGAATTCGGAGTATTCAGAGATTGTGGTTTCAGACCATGCACCGCACTGGGTGGATCTGCGGGCGGACCGGTTGGGGGGGGGGCAGCGCCGACAGTGGAGGGTGGATGTGGGGTTGTTGGCGGATGAGGTGGTGTGCGAGCAGATGAGCTCCGTCATCTGGAGATACGTAGAGCTGAAAGCCATGGGGGAGGTCACAGCCGCCACGCTGTGGGAGGCAATCAAGGTGGTGGTTTGGGGGAGCTTATTTTGATTCGGGCACATAGGGAGAAGGTGGAAAGTGAAAGATGGCAAGTTTGGCGGAAGAGATTTTTTAAAATATAAATTTAGAGTACCCAATTATTTATTGGCCAATCCACCTACCTTGCACATCTTTGGGCTGTGAGGGTGAAACCCACGTAAACATGGAGAGAATGTGCAAATTCCACACGGACAGGGATTTGAACCCGGGCCCTCAGCCCCGTAGTCCCAGTGCTAACCACTGCGCCACATGCCGCCGGTGGAAGGGATTTTGAGGGTGGACAAGAGGTACGCGGAGGCCCTGGAGGGGCTGCTGAAGGAGAGGCAGAGGCTCCAGATGGAGTTTGGATTGGTGTCCACAGGTAAGGTATTAGGGCAGTTGCGGAGGCCAGTGCGGCAATATACAAGTACGGGGAGAAGGCCAGAATGCTGGCCCACCAGCTTAGGAGACAAGAGGCAGCAAGGAAGATTGGTAGAGTGAAGATTTGGGGGCCCCTATTGGGTTGAGCGCGGTGATGGAGGGCATGGGGGCGATGCAGGCAGGGAAGGCCACGGGCCTGGATTGGTTCCCGGTGGAGTTTTATAAAAGGTTTGGGGTTCCTGGGGCCGTGGCTGGTGAGGGCATATAATGAGGTTAGGGAGAGGGAGGAAATCCCCACTACACTATCGGAGGCCTCCATCTCCCCGATACTGAACAAAGAGAAGGTTCCGGAACAGTGTGGATCGTACTGTCCCATATTGTTGCTTAATGTGGATGCTAAGTTGTTGCCGAAGTTTTAGGCTTTGCGAATTGAGGACTGAGTCCTGGGGGTGATAGGTGAGAATCAAATGGGTTTGCGAAAGGGAGAGAGTTGTTGGCAAATGTGAGGAGGTTGCTTAACGTGATTATGATGCCCCCCGGAGGGGCAGGAAATGGCGATGGACATGGAGTGGGAATATCTTAGCCGGTTTGGGTAGGGATTTGTGGGCTGGGTCCGGTTGTTGTACAAGGCGCCAGTCACAAGTGTGCGGACGAACCGAGTGAGCTCGGGATATTTTGGGTTGCATCGTGGGGCAACGCAGAGGTGCCTGCTCTCCCCATTGCTTTTTGCCTTGGAAATGAGCCATTCGTTATGGTGCTTAGAGTGTCGCGAGATTGGAAAGAGATTGTGTGTGGGGGGGTGTGGGGTGCAGTCAAATACAGGGTTTCATTGTACACAGACGACCTGTTGTTATATATTTCGGACCCATTGGGGGGCATTGGCAGCATCATGGGGATTTTGGAGGACTTTGATCGGTTCTCTGGGTACAAGTGGAACATGGAAAAGAGCGATGTGTTCCCAATTGAGACCAGAGGCCAGGAAAGGAGGTTGGGGGAGCTGCCGTTTAAGGTGCTGGGGGCATGTTTCAGGTACTTGGGCATCCAGGTGACGTGGGGTTGGGCGCAGTTACACAAGTTAAATTTGATTTGGTTAGTCGAGCAGATGAAGGGGGATTTTAAGAGGTGGGATGTACTGCCACCATCGTTGGCGGGAACAGTGCAGATAGTGAAGATGACGGTGCTGCCAAGGTTCCTGGTTATATTTCAGAACGTCCTGATCTTTGTCCCAAAATCATTCTTTAAAAAGGATTGACCTCGGGGTCTGTGCGGCGGGGAAGACCCAACAGGTCAAGAGGGCTTTTTGGAGTCGGGGCGAGGAGGTTGGGGGGGGTGCAGTTGACATTCTGAATATAATGAATTATTACTGGGTGGCTAATATCGCTGTGGTCAGGAAATGGGTAGTGGGTGAGGGGTCAGTATGGGAGGGGAATGAGCCTGAGGGCATTGTTGACAGTGCCTCTGCAGTTCTCACCGGCCAAGTACTCTGTGAGCCCAGTGGTGGAGTCGGCCTTGAGGCAATGGGGGCAGTGGAGGCAGAATTTGAGACTGGAGTGTGCCCCGGCATGGGCACCGATCTGTGAAATCATAAGTTTGCACCGGGGGGAGCTGGATGCGAGGTTCTGGTGGTGGAGGCATGCAAGGATTGAGCGATTCAGGGACTTGTTCGTAGGGGACAGCTTGGCAAAATTGGAGGACCTGGAGGAGGAATATGACCTGCCCAGGGGGAATGATTTTAAGTACTTACATGTCCGGGTTGGCACCCTTGAAGCTGTAAGACAAGGTGCTGTCGAGGGTGGGTCTAGGGGAGGGGAAGGCGCCCCCGGTCTACAAGGAGCTGATGGACTGGGAGGGATCCCCGATGGGAGACATTAAACAGAAGTGGGAGGTGAAGTGTAGGCCGGGCCATGGGAGGAGGCCCTTCGGAGGGTGAATGCGTCCTCGTCATGTGCAAGGCTCAGTCTTAGTCATTTTAACATAGTCCCAAAGGCGCATATGACGGTGGTGAGGATGAGTAGATTCTTTGAGGGATTAGATAGGCGTAGGCGGTGCGCAGGGAGACCCATAAATCATGTCCACATGTTTTGGGCATGTCCAAAACTGAAGGGGTTCACGGACAAAATGTCCGAGGCATTGTGGGTGAAGGTGGCCCCGAGTCCAGATATAGCGATATTTGGGTTGTCGGAAGACCCGGGATTCTAGGGGGCGAGAGAGGCTGATGACTTGGCCATCTTGCTCTTTTGCTCGGGTGGAGGGACTCGGAGGCTCTGAAAGCGGGGGTGTGGGCGAGTGATCTGGCGGAATTCCTGAGGTTGGAGAGGATCAAATTCGTCTCGAGGGGGTCGGTCGATGGGTTTGCTCGGAGGTGGAAGCCGTTCATTGACTTATTTAAGGAGGATTGAGGTGTCAGCGCGGGGGGGGGGGGGATAAGGGGGTTAAAATGGAGAAGGCAGGGCGGGAGGAGGGGTTGGGGGGGGGGGGGGAGTGGATTTTGGTTATTTATTATGTTGTATAATTTGACTTCTGCTCTTATTTGCTTTGTTTGTTTGTACAAATGCCTGAATATTTTTTTGAGAAGAGAATACTGATTGCTGAGTATGCCATTCTTGAACATATGAATGTGCCACAATCAACTTGATGCAAAGAGGACTTGACAAGCTGGCTGAACACACTGAATGGAATGATGCATTTGAAGTATGAGTTCTGCAAGGACACAGGGGACAATGACAGGCCCGTGCAACACTCAATTCTGTCCTTTCTCCCCAGGATAGTAAGAAAACAGAACCATTTCCATCTGTTACCCAGTGTTCTTCCAACACAACACTAATTATAAACATTATAAACATTCATATCTGATTTCAAACAAACCATATAATTTTATGAGGGAAAACATAATTCCATAAAATTCAACTAGTTGGAAAGATCTTTTTAATCTGTAACTTCTAATATTTTTGTGAAAATGTCAATATTTACAGTCACCTTCTCTGCTTACTGTGTGGTCATGGGATCATAGAATGGTGGCAGATCAGGGAAAGGTAATTCTGCCCATTGAGACCATGGGCTGGATTCTGCATTCCGCGATGCCGGGAACAGTAATCGTAATCGGGTGGAGAATCGGGCGTCCAGCTGAAATCGATGGTCGCGCTGGACGCTGAACAGACCGTTCTGCTCTGGCCTCCCACTGATGGCGGGATCAGGGTTCACACCCACGCGACACCAGAGTCTCTGGGCCCTCACGCTTCCCCAGTCCTCTGAGCCGGGAATCATGTGGGCGCGGATCACTACTGGTATTTACCCGAGTGGCCCTGACGTAGTGGACCTCGCCTTGGGCCAATGGGGTAACCCTTTAAGGGAGTTGACCCCAAAGTTCACCTGAGGCCCGCCCTCCCCCCCCACAATGCACAACCTGCCCAGCCCTCCCCAACCACATCAACGAGAGTTAAGTGCATTCCAATCACTGCCCTTCACGCTTGAGCGATTCTGATGTGCTGATATTTGCAAACATTGTGGTTCCAGCACTTTGGGAGTTACTCACCTGTGAAGGAAGAGGAAAGAAGCAAGGCTGACACCTATGTTATACAGGTTGTCTCGGGCAGAGGTCTCCCTATTCAGAGGGTCTCTGGGGAGGGGGGTGGAGGGTTGGGTCACCCCTGGACTTGGGGAAAGGGGGAGGAAACCCAGAAAGTCTGGGTATGGGGGCTGAATCATGATGCAGAGGAGGGGGGCTGCTCTCCGATGACAGGGGGCGGTTTCCAGCTGCGGGACATCACTATCGGACCGTCCACACAAAATGGTAGCCAGATAGCTGGATTCCCTCGTGAATCCCCTTATTCCTACATAAATACATAAATTTGCCTCGCGAGAGATAGGAGAACACAAGTCAGTTCCAATTCACCTCCGTCAGGAGAACATAGGGGTGGATTTTCCGTTTGGGAAACTACAGGCGGGATTCTCCATTTCAAAAACTAAGGGCTGTTTTCTCCAATTTTGCGGCTAAGTGCTGTAGCCGGCATGGGAACTGTGGCGTTTTACGACGCTAGCATCGGCGCTGGGTGAAACCCTCAGCTCCCGCACCAAAAACCGCCAGAGAATGGCCGGGTCTGTGGCCGCGCATGCGCATGGTGACGACCTGCAGCGGTCACGCCATACAACATGGCGCCAGCTGTACGTGGACCCGACCTGCCAAATACTGCACCATCGGACAACCCCTGGCCACCCCACACCAGCCCTCACGGAAGCACCCCCCCCGCCGGCCAGCAGCACGGTTCCCGGCTCACATGCTGGGTTCCCTACTGCTGAGACCACACGTCAACCGCGTTCTCGAGAACCCGGTCCATTGAGGGCGAAGCATCAGGGGAGGGCCTTCCGATGACGCGCCGCCGTTCCAATGGCGTGGTCGTGCGTTGCGATGTCGCCATTTCAGAGGGGGCGGAGAATAGAAAACTGGCATCAAACCGGCGCCGCCTCAGGTTTGGCGTTCGGAAGGGATTTTCCGCCCGATCGGCGATTACAATATCAGCATCAGGCAAAGGAGAATCCACCCTAAATGTTGAAGCCGGGACTGAATAGGCGGACCTCCACAACTAAATGGCACTGACCCGGGGCAATTCATGATCTGTTCATGGGTCAGCACTGGCACCACGTGGAACTCGATTCCAATGAAAAATTGGGTCAGGATTGTCACTCGAGGGGCTGACAAGCTGTAGCTGTATTCCCTCCCCACACACATACTCATCCCAGCACGGAGAGTGGCACCCCAGTTTATGGGCACAGAGTTTTGGACCCTGCAGAGGAAAGTTGAGCCACCCTGTTCCCCTGGCTGGGAAGGAGACTGCCACCCGCCACCATACACCGAGCTGGGCACAGGTGGCAGAGGCCATGAGTGGCGTTGGCCACGGTGCCAGGACCGGACAGAAGTGCAGGAATAAGCTGCACAACCTCCTCAGGGCAGCCATGATGAATAACCAGCACCATGCCCCTGGCGCCAACCCCTGTCCCACACACCTGTAACCACCAGCCCCGCCCCCACCTAGAGGTCGGACCACGCACATCGACCCCATCCCCATCCCTCCAACCCCCCCCCCACCACCACACCCTGTCCCCACCACTGCCACCCCAAGAATTCGATGGGACCGTGTGGTGGAATAGCTCACATGCAGGCATCATTCAGGAAGACAGTGGCTGTTAGTGCTGCCATGGGCAGTATGCAGACGTTGTCAAACGTCAACACCATATTCACCCCTGGACCATACCCGCTGTTACTGCCAAGCCAGGTTCCGTAACGGCTAGTGAGTCAGGGAGATGGGAGAGGAGGGTGGTCCTCAGTTGCGGGGGCGGGATGGGATGTTCGTGCAGTCGGCCAGGCCCCCCAGTCGGTGAACCTGGAGCCGATTAGAGTGTCCCGTGCGCGCCGGCTCTGGCGCACACTTTGTGCAGCCCTCTGTGCCTGCCCGAGCCCCATGCCCTGCCCATCCTGGCCCTCATCCGAATCCTCGTCAGACAAGGTCTGGTGTTTATCTCTGCTGCGCCATCTTGTGGAGGATGCAGCTAGTCACCACCATGTGGGAGACTCTCCTAGTGCTATACTGGAGAGTCCCTCCAGAGCAGTCCAGGCACCTGAACTGCATCTTCAGGATGCTGAAGCACCGCTCGATCACACCCCTTGTCGCAGCATGGGCATTGTTGTAGCAGAACTCTGCATCGGTCTGTGGCCTCCGAAGAGGTACCATCAGCCATGACCACAGCAGATAACCCCTGTTGCCCAGGAGCCAATCCCTCATCTGAGGGTGTGACTCAAAGGTGTCAGGGACCGTCGAGTGTGACAGAATGAAGACGCTGTGCACATTGCCTGGGTATCAGGCACAGACGTGCATGATGTGCAGGTCATAGTCACACACCAGCTGCACGTTCATGGAGTGGAACCCCTTTAGTTTGTGAAGACCAGACAATCATGCAAAGGTGCTTGTAGGGGGACATGCATGCCATCGATCACCGCCTGGACCGGTGCATCCTGGCGATGGCGGAGAACTCTGCTATCCGGGCATTCTGGTGGGCTCGGTCCACATTGAATTTGATATATTGTAGGGCGGCACAGTGGTTAGCACTGCTGCCTACAGTGCTGAGGACCTGGGTTTGATCCCGGCCCTGGGCAATGTCATTGTGGAGTTTGCACATTCTCTCTGTGTCAGCGTGGGTTTCACCCCAACAACCCAAAGGAGTGCAGGTTAGGTGGATTGGCCACACTAAATTGCCCCTTAATTGGAAAAGAAAATAATTGGGTACTTTAAATTTATAATAAAAAATAATTTGATATATTGTGCCGAGTGGGCATACAAGGTCTCCAAAACAGCATGGATGCACCTGTGCACCAAGGTCTGTGAGGACCCAGACAGGCCCCCACTCGGCACCAGAAAGGACCCCATAAACGTTCAGAGCGACTGACACCATGATTGGTGCGGGTGTCCTCCCCCATAACCCCGCAGTGCCAGGTGCGCCATGATCCAGCAGATGTACTGTCTGGTCTCCCTTCTCAGCCAGAGTCTTCCAACAGGCGCTGCCTGCACATGCGAGGCCTGATGAGGCGCCTCCCTCCCACCTCCTCCTCGGCCTGTTGGGCAGCCAGTTCTCCTTCCTCACCGGCTGACACCTGTTCCTCTGGGACAAACTCCAGTGCTGCAGGGTCCTCCCGAGCAGCTCCTGCTCGTACAACTGAAGTGCATTCCCCAGCTCTACAGTGGCTAGGATGAAGGCCATCATTCCTGGTTGGATTCTGAAGTCCATTGTCTGCAGGAGGGTGAAAGGCAGACATGTTAGCATGGTGCGTACCCCTGCGTCCCACCAGGCCCAAGGGGCTACATGGTAGCCCAGCGGTCTGCACAGAAGCCCCTGTCCTCTCATGTCCCCCTCCACCCCCATCCCCACAGCCATCACCTGCCGTTCCCACAGCACTCTGCCCTCTGCACGGCATCCCTGGCTCTGTCGGTGCCCGCACTCAGCACCCGTTCCTGCTGGCAGGGTTACTGGTAGCTGGCTCTACCCATGCCAGGAGTATGCACTGCAGCCGGCGTCTGGGGCCCTCCTGTCGGGGCTACTAAGGGCATTTCCGACTGGTGGCATCCGGTTGTGGGATGGGGGGGGGATTGGAGGGGTGGACTACGGGGCTGGTGGGGTGGGGCACCCATACAGCTGGAGTCACTCTGCGCAACTACGGGCTACGATGGACAGTCAGTGGGGTGTGCAGCAAGGTGGCTGCCTTGCAGGCCGTGACAATGGCAGTCTATGCCCGGTTGCCCCGGTCCCATGACCCATCAGAAATGGATGTTTAAGCAATACACCTTTAAGAAAACAGTGATGTCAGAGAGTGGGTGGAGCTGAGCTCAGTTCAGCCATTTTGAAGTTTGAGTTTGAAACAGAGCTTCGGTGTGTGTCTGTGTTTTGCTGAGAGCAGTTTAAAAGTGCCTGGCTGTTTTGCTGTGAGCTGCTTGAGAAGTTCTGGTTTGCGGTGCGTTGCTTGACGGGAGAAAGTCAGTTTGAAAAAGCAGCTTGGGTGTGTCTGTGTGTTTCCAGAGAGCTGCAGGAAGAAAAGCAAGGTGCTGGAGCTGAAGTCAACCAAGCTGATATATCTCTGCCATAAAACAGAAAATGGTGTGTTACTGTTTTGAAGGTTTGAAACCTTTTGGATGTTTGAAGGAACATTTTGAGGGATTATTTAGTGTTGTATTATGTTTGGGGTTATCTTTGAAGTAAGGGGTGTTAAGGGATCCAATGTTTATTTAAAAGGTTATGTTGAGTTCATAGAATAAACATTGTTTTGTGTTAAAAACCACGTGTCCATAATTGTAATATCACACCTGGGGAACAAGCCGCGGGCTTCAAAAGCAACAATCCATTAAAGGGAGAGGTTGGTTGAACTCCATGATACATTTTGGGGTTCTGAAAACACCTCGCCCATAACAAAACCACGAGTGAACTTCGCCATCGGTAATTCCTCCTGGCGGAGGCGAACATCATGGGGGCCCGGAGAATACCAGGATGGGCTCGTTAATGATATGCCAAAGGCGTCTACTGTACATGCAGAGTAGAATGCATTCACGCCACTGTCGAGGCACCAGAGCATGGCATTGCATCGGGTGCCCGGCGCTGACCAAGAGTTTTGGCTCATGCGCGATTCTCCACCCAATCACATTGTCGCGATTCCGCTGTCACTGGATGGAGAATCACGATCTCCCTGGGAGCGCAAATCGGGATGCAATTCCGGATCCCTTGCCGTGCAAATTTATGCACGCCTTGGAATACGAGTGATTCCCGCCATTGGGCTGTTATTTTGAGCAGGCAACCCGACAGCGAAGTTCAGAGGGCCCCCCCCGCCCCGCAAAGCAGCACCTCACTCCCGGCTTGCTGGGTGCCAAGTACAGGAGTGACCCGACCCTCCTCCCCACCGGGACCCCTGTAATAGGGAAATCCTGAACCCCCCAGGGGCTGCTGTAATATGGAGACCCCCCCCCCCAGGGACCCCATAATAGGGGGATGCCCCCAGGGCCCCCTATAATAGAGATCCTTCCACCCCACGCCCCCCCCCTCCCAACCCGGGACTGCTGTAGTCTCCAAAACAGAGATTCCCAGCCCATGTCAACTCTCGACACTTGGAATGAAACCAAGTTTCTAGGTGGTAGCTTAACATTATAATTTAATCATCTAACTTTTTACTTCTTCTAATCTAACTTTTCAAATTCAGTGGAAAAACAGATTACTTGCATGATATTTGGTTTTTTTCCCTTCATAACAGAAATTTAATTCTGGATATTGTGGTCAAGATATGGGCGGCATGGTAGCACAGTGGTTAGCACTGTTATTCACAGCACCTGGTCCCAGGTTCGATTCCCGCTTGGGTCACTGTCTGTGCAGGGTCTGCATGTTCTCCTGTGTTTCGTGGGTTTGCTACGGGTGCTCCGGTTTCCTCCCACAAGTCCCGAAAGGCATGCTGTTCAGTGAATTGGACATTCTGCATTCTCCCTCAGTGTACCCGAACTGGCGCCGGAATGTGGCGACTAAGGAATTTTCACAGTAACGTCATTGCAGTGTTAATGTAAGCCTATTTGTGACAATAATTTTTTTTTTTATAAATGTTTTTTATTGGATTTTTGCACAGAGTATATTTTGCCGTTAGGTACACAGGATATGATATATCTATATGTATGTAAGTAGGCATCCATTTGTGCCAGCGAGGCACTTCCGGAGGGCAATCCTCGAGTGGGTCTGGTGCCGGTGTTGCCCCTCGCTTCTCCCGGTCGGACTTCGCCGCCGTTGTCTTCTCGTGCTCACTACCGCTTCAGCCGGCCCTCAAGTCCTCCGCCTGTATTCTCCTTTATCTCTCTTCCTGTGGATGTCAGGTTGGTTAATGTTTCCCTGCCTCCCCCACCCCACCCCCATCTCCCTGGCTCTCCTCTATTGTTCCCTGTCTCTTCCCTCCTCCCCCCCCCTGTGGTTCACCTTTCCTTTCCTCCTACCCCCCCCGCCCCCCCCGGCGGTTCACCTTACCATCACTCCTCTCTCCCTCCCCCCCCCCCCCCCCCCACTCCCCTGCGGTGCGCCTTTCCTTTCCTCCTACCCCCCCTCCCCCGTGGTTTGCCTTTCCTTCCTCTTAGACTGAGTTGTCGTCCCCCCCCGCTCCCGGTCTATCTCTCCCTCTCATGCTTTGGCTGCTTTCCCCTGGTTCCTGGCTACCTGGCTATTCTTCTGCTTGTTTGTTGGTCACAAACAGGTCCCGGAACAATTGGGTGAATGGCTCCCACGTTCTGTGGAAGCCGTCGTCTGACCCTCGGATGGCGAATTTGATTTTCTCCATTTGGAGAGATTCCGAGAGGTCGGACAGCCAGTCTGCAGCTTTGGGTGGTGCTGCTGACCACCAGCCGAACAGGATTCCACATCGGGCGATCAGGGAGGCAAAGGCGAGGGCGTCTGCCCTCCTCCCCAGGAATAAATCTGGCTGGTCTGAAACCCCGGAGACCGCCACTTTCGGGCATGGGTCCACCCTCACCCCCACCACTTTGGACATTGCCTCGAAGAAGGCTGTCCAGTACTCCACAAGTCTGGGGCAAGACCAGAACATGGGAGTGTGGTTGGCCGGGCCTCCTTGGCACCGCTCACATCTGTCCTCCACCTCCGGGAAGAACCTACTCATACGGGTTCTTGTTAAGTGGGCTCTATGTACCACTTTTAGTTGCGTCAGGCTGAGCCTTGCGCAGGTGGAGGTGGAGTTGACACTAAGCAGTGCTTTGCTCCAGAGTCCCCACCGTATCTCGATCCCCAGGTCCTCCTCCCATTTCCTTCTTGTTGCGTCCAGTACGGTGTTGGCCCCTTCTAGCAATCGGTCGTACATGTCGCTACAGTTTCCTCTCTCTAATATGCTTGCTTCCAGTAACTCTTCCAGTAACGTGGGTAAGTCCTTGTCTCCTTTCGTAGGAAGTTTCTGAGCTACAGGTACCTTAGCTCGTTCCCTCTGGCCAGCTGGAATTTCTCCATTAGTTCGTCCAGTGTCGCGACCCTGCCGTCGGTGTACAGGTCCCTGACTCTCAGTGTCCCCTCGTCCTGTCCCCACCTTTTGAAGGTGGCGTCAGTCAGTGCTGGTGTGAACCTATGGTTGTTACAGATGGGAGCTTTGTCTGACATTTTGGTCAGGCCCAATTGCTTCCGTAGCTGGTTCCAGGACTGAAGGGTGGCTATCACCACCGGTTGCTGGAGTGTTTTTTGGGTGGGGATGGGAGAGCCGCCGTGGCGAAGGCCCGGAGGGAGGCCCCCTTACAGGAGGGCTCTTCCACGCGCACCCACTCGGCTTCTGGCTCCTTGATCCATCCCCTTATTCGCTCGGCCGTCGCCTCCCAGTGGTAGAATTGTAGGTTTGGGAGGGCTAGCCCTCCCTTTGATTTTGTTTTTTGTAAGACCTTCTTTGTGATCCTAGCATTCTTTCCCCCCCCCCCCCCCCCCCCTGCCCCATACGAACGGCATGATTAGTTTGTCTAGTGCTTGGAAAAAGGCTTTGGGGATGTAGATCGGGGTGGCTCTGAATAGGAAGAGGTAACTGGGCAGCACGTTCATTTTGATCGTCTGTACTCTCCCCGCGAGGGAGAGTGGGAGTGTGTTCCATCTTTGCAGGTCCTTTTTTACTTCCTCTGCCAGTCTGGTGAGGTTCCAATTGTGAATCCCTTTCCAGTCATGGGCTATTTTGATCCCCAGGTAGCAGAATTTAAGTTGGGCTTGTTTAAACGGCAGTCCCGTTAGTGCTGCCCCACCTACTTGTGGGTCTACCGGGAAGATCTCGCTTTTGCTCATGTTGAGTTTGTAGCCCGAGAAGGCGCCAAACTCTTTCAGGAGCGCGATGATTACGTCCATGCTGCTTTGTGGGTCCGAGATGTAGAGGAGCAGGTCATCTGCATGGGGTGAGGCTCTGTGCTCTCTGCCGCCCCTTCGGATCCCCCTCCAGCTTTTTGCCGCTCTGAGCGCAATTGCTAGTGGCTCAATTGCTAGGGCGAACAGCAGCGGGGACAGTGGGCATCCTTGTCTGGTGCCACTGTGCAGCTGGAAGTATCGGGAGTTGGTGTTGTTTGTCCGTACGCTCGCCATGGGAGCGTTGTATAGGAATTTTACCCAGGAGGTGAATCCTGTTTATTTGTAACAATAATAAAGATTAGATTAAGGTTCTAATTATTGTTTAAAGTAAGCTCCTGTATTTCTAGATGAGGAAAAAAAATATCAATATTTTAAAGTTATCTGGCTTAACAATTGTGGAGATCAGCCTTAATCTTTTCCAAAAATGAAATATGTTAGTTTTAATCCCACATAGAAAACAAAGTGTTGCAACTAACGTTCCTTCCTATTTTTAAAGGATGCTTTTTAAGTGTTACGATAAATGCACTAAGGCCATAACAACTTGATTGCGCATTGACCAGTGTTTGGATAGGGAAGAGCAGTCACTCCATAAAAAATTACTGATGGATACTATGTCTAAAATTTCCCTCAGCAGATAAATAATTAAGATGGAACTACAATTTCGATAAATGCCAATAGTCTAACTGGGTACATCCATCAAAAGGCAAAGGAAACATTGTGCAAAAAAGTGGAACTAAATTGCTCATGAAATGAGCTTTTATTTAATTTATCTTTTTGATTGTTTTCTTTGCTAATCAGAAGAAATCAATTTAGGCTTGAAGCTCACTTGATCGTCTAACAAGTCCACTATAATGAAATGAGGCGTTAAGTCATAAATTAGACAAATGGCGAAATTCACCAAAACATTTGTGGGTCATCATATTGCAATGTGTGCAGTAAGTAATATGGGGTGTGATTTCATGGAACAACAACAGAGTCCCGTTTTGGGCTCGTTTAACAGCGTGTTTCCTGGTGTGCAGCAGCGAGAACAACCCCACTATTAAACGGGATGCTGCTTCTTTTTCGGGCCACGGCAAGGAACGCCCCGCCAAGGCTGCACTCATTTCCTGTACTAACGAGCTCAGCACCCCGATCTCGCACCCCCCCCCCCCCCCGGCACGGCCTCCAGACCCCCACAACGCCCCAATCTACTAATTAGAGGGTTCTCGAGCCCCCCCCACCTCATAAGGGAAGGGCATCCCCGGGCCTGATCTCTGGCACAGGCAAAATGGCACCTGGGCACCATGGCAATGTCAGCCTGGCAGCACCCCTGCCAGCCAGGCAGTGCCACTTGGGCATCAGGGCATTGCCAGGGTGGCACCCAGGTGGCATCAGGAACACACCTATGACCCTGCTCCTCCACCCCACCCTGCACCACATGTTGGCACCCATGGCTGGGTTCCTCAACCACTGAGGTCACCAGCTACCCAGTCACTGGGCTGCATGCATTGGACTGTCTAACCGCTTTCTGCTTTGACCCCCCCCGATGCACGATCAATGACCACTTAAGTGAGGTTGTAGTCCAACTGAAGGCTTTAATAAGCTAGATATTTCCCCCAGCAGCTCAGGTACAGAATGAAGGCGGCTGGGGCGGCACGGGCTCTTATACCCCGCCAAGCAGGGCGGAGCTACCATACAGCTTGACCAATAGGAAGCATACAATATTTACCAATGGTATTTCAGCATTACCAGGTACCGTAATACCTCTACACAGCCTACAACACCCCCTTCCCCCAGGAGAAGGCTGCGCACAACCGCCAGGAGCGGTAGAAGATAGGAGGAGGACCGCTGGACCTGCATCCCCTCACTGTGGAGATCAGAGGGCCCTCGACATGGTCGGTAGGACGGAAGAAAGGGAGGTCGCCGAGATAAAATTCGGCCGTGGGCGAGGAAGCAAGACCCCCCTTATTTGCAGTCCCCCGTGACACGCGTTTCAACCCCCAGCCCAACACCCTCACCCCCACACCCCCACACACTCACCCCCACCCCCACTCCCGCCCGAGGTCTATTCATGTGTTTTGTCTTGTGTCTTGCAGGAGCGGCTGGTGATGGGGTGGGTCCATCAGCCGTCCCCGCCCCCAGCAAGTGCCACAGCCGTATTCTGTGCTATGGCTACAGACGGTTGGAGGGCGGGCTGACCCCAGAAGGAGATGGCACAGTCACTACCTGATGCAACACAAAGCCAGAAGGTGATGACACAGTGTCAGACGGAGGTGGTCCACTCTCTATGCTCCTTGGCCACGAGTGTGCAGACCCTAGTCAAGATCAGAGTGGGCCTCCAGGATTGGCAGTGCCAGGTGGCAGGGGAGCCTCCGGGTATAGCTCTGCTCGCACACCCATCCCATGGAGTAGCCCGGGGGCCATTGGGATCCCCGAGTGAGGAGGAGGTGATGGGGCCATGCCGGTGTTTCTGGAAGGGAAGGTGCCAGAACACCAGAGCACCTCGGACTCCCCAGCACACCCACTCCTGTCCCTAGCGCACCTGGTGGGCAACAGGCAGAACAGGGTGACACCACACCTCCTGGGACACCCGAGAAGCAGCCGGGCCCATCCAGGACTGGTCACCCCAGAAGGCACCCAGCAATGGGGACCCAGTTCACAGGCAGGAATCACAGCAGGCCCTCTCCACTCTTGCTGTACCGTCTGGGGAATCACCCAGATGTAGTGTTAGGGTCCATAAGGCCAGAAAGTTAGACACCAGTTAAATTGGCATGGGTGCAGGTCACAAATTAGTTATAGGGGCTAGGGCACAAACTTGTAAATATCTGTTCACATTAAACACCTGTTACCACTGTTACAACCTGCCTTGGTGCTCTTTCAGATGGGTGTGGGGGTGGGCTGCGCTGGCCGAGGGTGGGGGTGGAGAAGCATACGTTGTAGATAGCCCGGACTCGCAACCGCACCCCCCCCAACTGTCCCCACCACTGCCACCCCAGGGAGGGGCGGGGGGGGTGCGGTTGGCGGTGGGTAGGGTGCCCTAGTTGGTGAACCTAGAGGCGATCAGAGTGTCCCATGCGCATTGGCCCTGGCGCACACGCCTTATGGCCTCCCCTGCTTGCCTGAGCCCCATGTCCTGCCCAGGCCCCATGTCCTGCCAAACCTCACCCTCCTCCGCATCCTCCTCATCAGGCAAGGCCTGGTGTTCCTCCTCCTCCTCCAGTACGTCACTGCACTATGTTGTGGAGGACGCAGCAGGCTGCCACGGTGCAGGTGACCCTCTCAGCGTCATACTGGAGGGCACCTCGGTCACGGGCCTGGCCGCTGATGGAGTGTCGGCGTTGCAGGTCCCCGCATCGTTCGGTGGCCACTGGATTGGTGTCATCAGCAACGACCGCAATGGATAACCCCCATTACCCAAGAGCCAACCCGCCAGCCAGTGGGACATCGCGAACATGTCAAGAATCATCGAGTGTGCCAGGATGAAGGTGTCGTGCACACTGCCTGAGTATCTGATGCAAACGTGCATGATGTGCAGCTGAAGGTCACATATCAGCTGCATGTTCATCGAGTGGAAACCCTTTTGGTTGGTGTAGAGAAACCGATCATCTACAGTAGGGAGACATGCATCCCGATCAGCCCCTGGACCAGGGACAGCCCGTCGATGGCGATGAACCCCGCTGCCCGGGCATCCTGGTGAGCTTGGTCCACATTGAAATGGATGTATTGTGCCTCCTGGGCATTTAGGGCCTCCTTGATGGCATGGATACACCAGTGCACCGAGGTCTGAGATTATGGGCAGCATGGTAGCATGGTGGTGAGCACAGTTGCTTCACAGCTCCAGGGTCCCAGGTTCGATTCCAGGCTTGGGTCTCTGTCTGTGCGTAGTCTGCACGTTCTCCCCGTGTCTGCATGGGTTTCCTCCGGGTGCTCCAGTTTTCTCCCACAGTCCAAAGATGTGCAGGTTAGGTGGATTGGCGATGATAAATTGCCCTTAGTGTCCAAAAAGGTTAGGTTGGGTTACTGGGATAGGGTGGAGGTCTGGGCTTAAGTGGGGTGGGTGCTCTTGCCAAGGGCCGGTGCAGACTTGAGGGGCCCAATGGCATCCTTCTGCTCTATAAATTCTATGATCCCTGACAGGTCCCCACTCGATTCCTGGAAGGTCCCTGTCGCGCAGGATTCGAATGACAGGCGTCTTCTTGGCACCTCCTCCTCCTCAGCTTGTTGGGCGGCTGGCTCTTCATCCTGGGCAGCTGCCTCCTGTTTCTCTGCGGCATGCTCCGCTGTGGCATGCTCTGCTGCTGCAGCTTCCTCCTACTCGAGCAGCTCAGCTCGTACAGCTGCAGGGTATCCCCCAGGGCTGCAGCGATAGGAGGAAGGCCACCATTGCTGGTTGTATTCCAGTATCCATTGTCTGCAGGGGGTGAAAGGCCGACATGTTAGCGTGGTGCCCAACCAGGTCCAGCAGGCGACATGGTGGCCATGTTGGCACTCCGTACTCTTCCCCCGCATGTTTCCCCCATCTCCACACCCCGGCACCGTCGATGCCCAGCACCATGGGGGCCTCTGGCCCTGGCGCCTGGCCCTGATGCCAGGGTTTACCATCGACTGGCACTGCCCTTGCCAGGGGTACACTCCACGGATCCCAACCCGCGTCCCGTAGGAGCTACGGTGGATGTTGCTCTGGATGGGTCGCCGGCGGGTGGCGGTCAGGTTATTGGGGGGGGGTGGCATTGGGGGGGGGGGGGGGGTGGAGACCACCCATTCAGTCGGTGTCATTCTACAGAACCAGGGCCAAGGTGTGTGGTCAGTGGGACGTGCAGCAAGATAGCTTCTTTATAGGCTGTCCCTCTCCCACCCCAGCCAGTGTCCGGCCCAGCAGCCCACCTTTGCTCCTCTCTGTGTCTTACTTCCTCTCTCGTACCCTCATCATCCACCACGCCGGTTTCTCGATTTTTAAAAGTATAAATGAACCGCGCCGTCAGTATTTATATTGTGGAGAAATATACCGTAAATGGCAAAACCCTTAGGAATATAGTAGAGTACTCAATTCTTTTTTTTTCTTTCAATTAAAGGGCAATTTAACGTGGCCAATCCACCTAACCTGCACATCTTTGGGTTGTGGGGGTGAAACCTACACAGCATGGGGAGAATGTGCAAACTGCACACGGACAGTGACCCAGGGCCGGGATTCGATCCCGGGTCCTCAGCGCAGCAGTCCCAGCGCTATCCACTGCGCCACATGCCGCCCACCCTTAGGAATATAGAAAGTCAGAGAGATCTGGGCGTGCAGGTCCACAGATCTTTGTAAGTGGCAACACAAGTGGACAAGGTAGTCAAGAAAGCATACGGAATGCTTGCCTTTATTGGACGGGGCATCGAATATAAAAACTGTCAAGCCGTGCTACAGTTGTATAGAACTTGGGTAAGGCTGCACTTGGAATATTGCACACAATTCTGGTCACCAGACTACTAGAAGCATGTGGAGGCTTTGGAAAGAGTGCAGAGGAGGTTTACCAGGATGCTGTCTTGTCTAGAGGGTGTTAGATATGCGGGTGGCTGAATAGTTTCAGACTGTTTTCATTAGAACTACGGAGGTTGAGGGGTTACCTGATAGAGGGGCATGGATAGAGTGGATGGGCAGGCACTCTTCCCCAGGGTGGAGGGGTCAGTCATCAGATTTAAGGCCCGTGGGCAAAGTTTACATGAGACGTGCGAGGCAGGACTTTTACACAGAGGGTGGCGAGTGCCTGGAACGCGTTGCCAGGGGAGGTTGTGGAAGCAGATTCATTGACGGCATTCTCCAGTCATCTCGACAAATACATGGCTAGGATGGGTATAGAGGGATACGGCACAAGGAAGTGCTGAGGGTTTTGGCCAAGGGTAGTATCATGACTGGTACAGGCTTGGAGTGCTGAAGGGCCCGTTCCTGTGCTGTATAGTTCTTTGCAGTGGCTGTTGATGTGTTTTTCCAATTTGCCAAAGTCAATTGATTGCAGACTCTCTAGAGCAACTTAGTGTTAGGTGAGGAACATTGCTTAAAAATCAAATTTAAAGTAATCGGAACAATTCAAGGGGAGTATCACAGTAGAGCAATAATGTTCTTAAAAGCCTTTGAAAACCCTAAGATTGCGTTTAGTGTTTTAGCAGACTTTGCCAAGGCTGTAGGTGCATGGGACTGTGAGAAGGCAGTTAATAATCAAAAGGAAGGAAACCCAAGGTGTAGCTGAGTCGTTAGGCCGATGGCTCAGCAGCCCAGCACATTACTCCTTCCTGTTTGGCTGCTAAAGTGGAGATGGTGCGACATGGAGTGATTGAAAGAGAAATGTCCAATGCGACAATTGTCCTGATCATATTGAATCTTGATATCCTAATCAACTGTCGCTTGAAAGACTCCCACAGGTTTGATGTTGATTTACCCTCCAACAGCCGCACCCAATCCAAATTCTTGAATTCCTGTCTAATATTATCGTAATGCTTCACCCGATGCCGGTGCCTATGTATTTACATTGTGTACCTTGTGTTGCCCTATTCTGTATTTTATTTTTATTTTATTTTATTTTCATCTACTTAATGATCTGTTTGAGCTGCTCGCAGAAAAATACTTTTCACTGTAACTCGGTACATGTGACAATAAACAAATCCAATCCAATCCAATTTGCCTTTCCCCAGTTTAGCACCTTACCCAAAAGTACCCTAAAACATACAGAATTCTGGTAACTACTCCCAAAATGTTCCCCTACTGAAACCTCAACCACCTGTCCAGGCTCATTCCCCAATACCAGGTCCAGTACTGCCCCTTCCTTAGTTGGACTATCTACATAGAATTGTACTGTCGTTGAACTGGGTCCTAGTGTTGAGCTTTTTTGGAGCTACACCTTGAAGATCTTGAAATTTCAAGGTCTGTGAAGGAACAATACATGTAAGAGGGTAGAGTTGAAAACCCAGGCTGTCACTGAAGAATTTGAATATAGACAAATTCTTCAATTAAGTTGCTTTATTCCCAGTTACAGCTTACTGCCCATCTGAAAAGTATATTGCTCTTACACATTATTCCTTTTAAAAGTGAACAGCTATATTTATCAGGCATTTCAGCCCTCTGAACAAAAAAAACCCTTTATATTACACCGAATTGCATGGAGTATAAAGTTTATCTGAGCACTCCCATTCCTTTCGCAGTTAGTTCAACAGCACAATAAAATTGTCACATTTATTAATGTTACTGTCTTTATTTCATTGTTGTTTTTTTACATTATGTATGCAATTTTAAAGAAAGCAGGAGGATTAATCAACGTCCAATTTCATTCCTCAGAAACCACAACTTAACATTTAAATCCTCTCAGAATGTTATTAATCTGTTGCAGAGAACTCGTCAAAAAACCAGGATGTCCATATGTCTATTTTGAAGATTATAAAATATATTTAAGCATTATAAAATATTAATTGTGGTTTATATTCTGGTCTGATATGAAGTTTTGATATGATGCACTAGGCAAAGAATATTATTAGATTGAAATGCAGCCTGTAGCTACGTTAAGCTATTGGGTGAGCTTGCTTTATTGCTACAGCTGTTGCTGTTTGGGCTTCAGATTAAACCTCATCATTATCTTTCAAGTTGATAATCCTTCAGAGACGAATGAATAGTCAGATGTTATTGACAAAGCATGTCATTTTATACCAATCTATGTGCTATAATTTATAGCACAAATCAATTAGATCAAGATAAATGATGACAGTCATCAATCATATCACATAAGTTGTTCATATTCTATCAACTTTATCGTGTGGTTCAGACATATATGCAATTCATGCATTTTTAATCCAGAATTTTAAATTCAGAAAAAAAATACAATTTTATGTCTGATATCAAGCTGGACATTTACCTCAACAGTTACAGTCAATGGCTTCAAATTGACAACAGACCTCAAACTTGTTGCACTTAACATTATTATTTTTAAAAGCTAGAAATGTTCATATATTATTTAAATAAACTTAAATCATGTGCTTTTTTTCAGCTGAAAGTCCTCAAAGGTGTGAGTAGGCCATTTTATCACACACAGTGCACATTCAAGCTCGAACTTAGTTTAGCTAGGTCAGATTGTAGCCAATGCAATTCACAGTATTTGCATAGTATCTTTAACATAGTAAAATGATCCTCAAAGCAGTGTTGGGGACAAAATTTGATACCAAAGGAGGAGATATTAGGATATATGAACAGAAGGTTGGTCAAAAAGGTTAGTTTTAAGAATGTTCAACAAGAGGTGATATGTTGAGGGGGGGGAGGGGGGGGGGGGGGGGGGAGGAATTCCCGAGCTTAGGGTCCAGGCAGCTGAAGACATTTAGCGGTGGAGCAATGACAAATCAAGGATGCACAAGTAGCCAGAATTGAGGCGGTCTCAAAAGTTGTGGGGCTGGAAGAGATTACATAGATGGGGAGGACAAGCCATGAAGGATGTGAACACACTAATAAGAATGTTGAATCTGAGGAATTGCTAGACTGGAGCCACTGTAGATCAGTAAGCAGAAATGATGGGTCAATGGGATCTGGTTAGGATGCAGGCCACATCCAGCAATTTGGATGTGGTCAAATTTACACTGAAGGTGGAGGGTGGGAGGGTGACCACAAGAATATTGGAATAGTCAAGTCAGGAGCTAGCAAGTGCATGAAAAGGGTTTCAGCAGCAGATGAGCTGAGGCAAACCTGGAGACGGATGATTCATAGTGGTGGAAGTAGGTGGCCTTGGTGATTGAGAGGAAAATTGGGTTAGGGAGCTCAGCTCAGGATCCACGAGGATGCCATGATTGTGAATAGTCAGGTTCAGCCTCAGACAATGACCAGACAGCGGAATAGAATTGGTGGTCTGGAGAATGGAGTTCATTATAGAGACTAAAAAGTCTGCCCAATATTTAACTGGAGGATTTTGTTTTTTTGTTCATCAGTCCAGACAAGCAAGGTGACATCAGAGGCAGCGGAGGGTTAAAAATACTGAATTGGATATTTGGGTAAAGTCCAGGAGTACAGATGCCATGTCTAGTATTTTTTGGATGAAATGAAAATCGCTTATTGTCACAAGTAGGCTTCAATTACGTTACTGTGAAAAGCCCCTAGTCGCCACATTCCGGCACCTGTTCGGGGAGGCTGGTACGGGAATTGCACCATGCTGCTGGCCTGCCTTGGTCTGCTTTCAAAGCCAGCGATTTAGCCCTATGCTAAACAGCCGTTCTGAATGCTTTCTGTGGCCACAAATCATTTGGGAGTGAAATGGTGATGTAGTAATCATGAGTGAGGGAAAAACATAAATAAACTGGACAGTGGGTCGATACTGAAAGAGGCAATGCAGCCGAATAAACAATAAGACCAAAGTCAATGACGTCAGCCATGGCAAGAACTTGCAGCTTTGCCACTTATTCCAGCCTCATCCACCATCTCAGGTTGACAGTTAGTTCAAGAAACCGGTTCCACATTTGACCTCCAGCTAAGCTTCAGATTCCACATGCTATCGATCAAAGACCGTCTACTTCAATCTGCATAACACTTCTGTGCAGTGTCTCAGAATGTTCCTATGTTGTTGAGCAATAAAGAAACAAATTACTTTTGAAATACAGTCACGATTCCCTCGGCAATCTACAGCAAGGTCTGACAGTCACTTTAACAACAATGAAGATGTGGGGCGGGATTCTCCGACCCCCCCCCCACCCCCCCCAACCGGGTTGGAGAATCGCCGGGGGCTGGCGTGAATCCCGCCCCCGCCGGCTGCCGAATTCTCCGGCACCGGATATTCGGCGGGGGCGGGAATCGCGCCGGTTGGCCCCACCCCCCGGCGATTCTCCGGCCCACGATGGGCCGAAGTCCCGCCGCTGTCAACCCGCGCCAGCCGGCGTGGATTGAGCCACCTTTGGGCGACGGGACACGGCGGCGTGGGCGGGCTCCGGGGTCCTGGGGGGGGCACAGGGCGATCTGGCCCCGGGGGATGCCCCCACGGTGGCCTGGCCCGCGATCTGTGCCCACCGATCCGCGGGCGGGCCTGTGCCGTGGGGGCACACTTTTCCTTCCACCTTCGCCATGGTCTCCGCTGACACTCCCGCGCATGCGCCACCCAGCAAAGTCAGTTTCGCGCCAGCTGGGGGGGCACCAAAGGCCTTTCCCGCCAGCTGGTGGGGTGGAAATCAGTCCGGCGCGTGCCTAGCCCCTCAAGGTAAGGGCTCGGCCGCTCAAGATGCGGAGACTTCCGCACCATTGGGGCGGCGCGATGCTGGACTGATTAGCGCCGATTTTGGCGCCGGTCGTAAGACATCGCGCCGATATCGGAGAATCCCGCCCCAGATGTTAGAGTTTTGTGCAGAGTCTGTTGAAGTAAACTAAAGCTGTTTGTGAAGAAGGAGCAAAACCTTTGACTCTTTATACAACAGCAGCTCAACGTCTAACAAATGGTAACAGAGGTCGGTTGGTGTGCAAATGTGAAGGGTTGAAAGATACAACTTTTCCAGACCAAACCAAGGAGTGAGTGAGAAGAAGGAAAAAAAGATATATGGCTGAACCTAGGATAAAGATGGCCGGATATGACTACCCCCCCATTGGTTTCTGAAAGGGGATCGTACGATCAATGGAGAAGTGCAGTAGTTACGTGGGCTAAGGTAACTGCCTTGAGAAAGAGAAAAGAAGGTATGGCATTGGCTCTTTCTCTACCATATGACAGTAAAATCCGAAGCAAAGTGTTTTCGGAGCTGGAATTGGAAGAGTTAGACTCAGAAGAAGGTCTGGAGACTTTATTACATTATATGGATAAGATTTATAAGAAAGATGACTTGTTAAGTGCGTATGAAGCATGATCGTATTTTGATAGGTTCCGGAAAATGGAGGATATCTCCATGGAAGACTATATAATGGAATTTGGCAGTCTATATAAAAGGCTGCAGAAACACAATCTGGAATTTCCACAGTCTGTGTTGGCCTTTAAATTACTCGACTGTGCTAGAGTGAGCAACATGGATAGGCTCCTGGTTTTGACAGAAGTTCAGTTTGCGGATAAGGATACCTTATTCAATCAGATGACAGAAGCTTTGAAAATGTTTCTGGGGAAACATTCGATTCCGATGGCTCTGATGACCCAGATAGGTCAGCCTGCAATAAAGCAGAATATGGAAGATAGACTACTAACAGGATGGCGAAATCGTACGGCTACAAACAGGTTCCAAGACTATAGAAGGAGATCGGGACCCGGAAATTATGAAGACAGAAACCCAGTTCGAACCTACAATAGGAAGATGAACCCCAGAAAGGCACAGGGCATGATAAATCAATGTTTTCGATGTGACTCTCAATACCATTATGCTTTCAACTGTCCAACACGTTACAATAGAGTGTTTGAAGCAACACAGGACATGGAAGAGTCAGAAGAGGAAAAAGATAGTGACCAGAAAGAAGGCATTGTCCTATTAACAAGCAGTTTTACGCCGGTAATGAGGGTGTTGGTTGCAGGATCCTTCAATTGTGCTGTATTGGACAGTGGCTGCACATCTACTGTGTGTGGAATTGACTGGTTAAAATGTTACTTGGACTCCTTGAATGCTGAAAATCGTAACAAGGTTAAGGAATTTGAAAGTTCCACAAGTTTCAGGTTTGGGGATGATAATACTCTGAAGTCGCTGTAGAGTGGTGATCCCTTGCAATATTGCCGGAGTGAATCATTTCATTAGCACGGATGTTGTATCAAGTGAGATACCTTTGCTTCTGAGCAGATCATCGATGAAGAAAAGCACACATGAAACTGGATATGGAACAGGATAAGGCAACAGTTTTTGGAAAGACCGTGGACTTACAATTTACCCAGTCGGGACACTATTGTATTCCATTACTGACAAATAATATTTCAAGTACAGTTGTTAAGGATGCGTTAATGGCAGTTGAAAATGGGTCTTTAGCTGATAAAAAGTTTGTTGTATTAAAACTACAGAGGCAATTTGCACATCCGTCTCCTCTGAGGCTGAAAAATGTATTAAAGGATGCAGGGGTAAGGGATGAAGACTATACTAAACTAATAGAACAGGTTAGTGATCGCTGTGAAGTTTGTAGGAAGTACAGGAGGACACCAGCACGACCGATAGTAACCCTACCTTTGGCGAGGGATTTTAATGACATTGTGGACATGGACCTTAAGATCTGGGATAAAGCCAATAATATATTTATTTAGCATTTTGTAGATTTAGCAACGAGGTTTAGTCAATCAACGATTGTACGAAGTAAAGAAAAGAGAGTAATTCTGGATCAAATCGTGGAAAAATGGATAGGAACATAAGAACTAGGAGCAGGAGTAGGCCATCTGGCCCCTCGCGCCTGCTCCACCATTCAATGAGATCATGGCTGATCTTTTGTGGACTCAGCTCCACTTTCCGGCACGAACACCATAACCCTTAATCCCTTTATTCTTCAAAAAACTATCTATCTTTATCTTAAAAACATTTAATGAAGGAGCCTCTACTGCTTCACTGGGCAAGGAATTCCATAGATTCACAACCCTTTGGGTGAAGACGTTCCTCCTAAACTCAGTCCTAAATCAACTTCCCCTTATTTTGAGGCTATGCCCCCCAGTTCTGCTTTCACCCGCCAGTGGAAACAACCTGCCCGCATCTATCCTATATATTCCCTTCATAATCTTATATGTTTCTATAAGATCCCCCCCTCATCCTTCTAAATTCCAACGAGTACAGTCCCAGTCTACTCAACCTCTCCTCGTAATCCAACCCCTTCAGCTCTAGGATTAACCTAGTGAATCTCCTCTGCACACCCTCCAGTGCCAGTACGTCCTTTCTCAAGTAAGGAGACCAAAACTGAACACAATACTCCAGGTGTGGCCTCACTAACAACTTATACAATTGCAGCAGAACCTCCCTAGTCTTAAACTCCATCCCTCTAGCAATGAAGGACAAAATTCCATTTGCCTTCTTAATCACCTGTTGCACCTGTAAACCAATTTTTTGCGACTCATGCACTAGCACACCCAGGTCTCTCTGCACAGCAGCATGTTTTAATATTTTATCATTTAAATAATAATCCCTTTTGCTGTTAATCCTACCAAAATGGATAACCTCACATTTGTCAACATTGTAATCCATCTGCCAGACCCTAGCCCATTCACTTAGCCTATCCAAATCCCTCTGCAGACTTCCAGTATCCTCTGCACTTTTTGCTTTACCACTCATCCTGGTGTCATCTGCAAACTTGGACACATTGCCCTTGGTCCCCAACTCCAAATCATCTATGTAAATTGTGAACAGTTGTGGGCCCAACACTGATCCCTGAGGGACCCCACTAGCTACTGATTGCCAACCAGAGAAACACCCATTAATCTCCACTCTTTGCTTTCTATTAATTAACCAATCCACTATCCATGCTACTACTTTCCCCTTAATGCCATGCATCTTTATCTTATGCAGCAACCTTTTGTGTGGCACCTTGTCAAAGGCTTTCTGGAAATCCAGATATACCACATCCATTGGCTCCCCGTTATCTACCGCACTGTTAATGTCCTCAAAAAATTCCACTAAATTAGTTAGGCATGACCTGCCCTTTATGAACCCATGCTGCGTCTGCCCAATGGGGCAATTTCCATCCAGATGCCTCACTATTTCTTCCTTGATGATAGATGCCAGCATCTTCCCTACTACCGAAGTTAAGCTCACTGGCCTATAATTACCCGCTTTCTGACTACCTCCTTTTTTAAACAGTGGTGTCACGTTTGCTAATTTCCAATCCGCCGGGACCACCCCAGAATCCAGTGAAATTTGGTAAATTATCACTAGTGCATTTGCAATTTCCCTAGCCATCTCTTTTAGCACTCTGGGATGCATTCTATCAGGTCCAGGAGACTTGTCTACCTTTAGCCCCATTAGCTTGCCCATCACTACCTCCTTGGTGATAACAATCCTCTCAAGGTTCTCACCTGTCATAGCCTCATTTCCATCAGTCACTGGCATATTATTTGTGTCTTCCACTGTGAAGACCGACCCAAAAAACATGTTCAGTTCCTCAGCCATTTCCTCATCTCCCATTATTAAATCTCCCCTCTCATCCTCTAAAGGACCAATATTTACCTTAGCCACTCTTTTTTGTTTTATGTATTTGTAGAAGCGTTTACTAACTGTTTATATTCTGAGCAAGTTTACTCTCATAATCTATCTTACTCTTCTTTATAGCTTTTTTAGTAGCTTTCTGTTGCCCCCTAAAGATTTCCCAGTCCTCTAGTCTCCCACTGATCTTTGCTACTTCGTATGTTTTTTCCTTCAATTTGATACTCTCCCTTATATCCTTAGATATCCACGGTCGATTTTCCCTCTTTTTACCGTCCTTCCTTTTTGTTGGTATAAACCTTTGCTGAGCACTGTGAAAAATCACTTGGAAGGTTCTCCACTGTTCCTCAACTGTTTCACCATAAAGTCTTTGCTCCCAGTCTACCTTAGCTAGTTCTTCTCTCATCCCATTGTAATCTCCTTTGTTTAAGCACAAAACACTAGTGCTTGATTTTACCTTCTCACCCTCCATCTCTATTTTAAATTCCACCATATTGTGATCGCTCCTTCCGAGAGGATCCCTAACTATGAGATCATTAATCAATCCTGCCTCATTACACAGGACCAGATCTAGGACCGCTTGTTACCTTGTAGGTTCCATTACATACTGTTCTAGGAAACTATCGCGGATACATTCTATAAATTGCTCCTCAAGGCGGCCTTGACCGACCTGGTTAAACCAATCAACATGTAGATTAAAATCCCCCATGATAACTGCTGTACCATTTCTACATGCATTAGTTATTTCTTTGTTTATTGCCTGCCCCACCATAATGTTACTATTTGGTGGCCTATAGATTACTCCTATCAGTGACTTTTTCGTCTTACTATTCCTGATTTCCACCCAAATGGATGCAACTTTATCCTCCATAGCACCGATGTCATCCCTTACTGTTGCCCGGATGTCATCCTTAAATAACAGAGCTACACCACCTCCCTTACTATCCACTCTGTCCTTCCGAAAAGTTTGATACCCTCGGATATTTAACTCCCAGTCATGACCATCCTTTAACCATGTTTCAGTAATGGCCACTAAATCATAGTCATTCACGATGATTTGCACCATCAACTCATTTACCTTATTCCGAATACTATGAGCATTCAGGTAAAGTACACTTATGTTGGCTTTTTTTCCTCTGTTCTGAATCTTAACACCTCGATCAGTAACCTCTCCTAAGTTATATTTCCTCCTAATTTTCCTTGTCGTTGAACCCATATCTTCATGTAACAACCTGCCGCGTCGCTTACCATTAATGTTTTCACTTCCCGTTTTATTTCTTTTAGTATTCCTGGTCCTATTCACTGAGCTCCCCTCAGTCACTGTACCTTGTACTGTCGCCCTTTTTGATTTTTGACTATGGCTTCTCTGCCTTACACTTTCCCCCTTACTGCCTTTTATTTCTGTCCCTGTTTTACTACCTTCCAACTTCCTGCATCGGTTCCCATCCCCCTGGCACATTAGTTTAAACTGGAATGGGCCCACCGGCAAAATTCCTTACGGACAATGGGGGAGAATTTGCTAATGATGAAATGTGTGAAAACGTAAATATCACAATTATGGATACGGCTGCGGAAAGCCTATTTAGTAATGGTGTGTGTGAAAGAAATCATGCTGTCATCGATGACATGCTCTGGAAAATTTTGGCAGATAGACCAAACTGCAAGCTAAATTCAGCTTTAGCATGGGCGGTACATGCAAGCAATTCATTGCAGATGGTTGGGGGCTATAGTCCCTATCAATTAGTGTTTGGTAGAGATCCTAAAATTCCATCCATTTTAGATGACCAGCCTCCAGCTTGGGAAGGGACTACAATTATTTCTGTCTTTGCTGAGCATTTAAATGCATTACATAGCAGTAGTAAAGCGTTTTTGGAAGCAGAAGTCTCTGAAAGAATTCGCAGAGCTTTGAGGCATAATGTACTGCCATCAAATACCGTTTTTCAGCAAGGAGACATAGTATACTATAAGAGAGACAATTTTAATGAATGGAAAGGCCCAGGGAAACAAATTGAACAAATGTGTATATGGATTAAATGATGCGTTTGGAGTCTGGTATTTTTTGGTAAGGTCAGTTTTGTTGAAGTTAGGCAGTTGCCAGTTGAAAGCAGATATGGCAATGTTTTACTGGCACTATAAAGGAACTCTTTCTGGCATCTTTATGATGCATGTCGATGATTTTTTGTGGGGTGGGACTAGTGATTTCAAAGCTATTGTAATCTCTGGTTTGAGGAAAGAATTCAGGGTTGGAAGTCAGGCTTCCGGTGCATTTAAATATATTGGACTGGAAATCGAACAGACTAAGTTAGGGGCAACTTTACGCCAGCAATCTTATTTGGAAAGCATCAGCCTAATAGCAATTAGCTGGGGCCGGGTTTCACAAAAATGGTTTCAAAGATGGAAAAAGAGCAACTGCGAAGTTTAATTGGGCAACTGAATTGGTTAGGTAGACAGATTAGACCGGATGTGAGTTTTGATGTCTTAGAGTTGAGTACAAAATTGAATGATCCCAAAGTGGAAGACATAATAAGAGCAAATAAAGCGTTGGTCAAACTAAAAATGCAGGAGTGTGTTTTGAGGTTCCCAGTTTTTGGTGACCTTAGGCACTTGAAACTCATAGTTTATAGTGATGCGTCCTATGCTAATTTATGTGATGGGGTTTCAAGCACAAGAGGTTTTATAATTTTCCTTTTGGGGAACAATGGTAAATGTTGCCCTCTTGTGTGGGAAACAAAGAAAATAAGGAGAGTGGTCAAAAGCACTTTGGCGGCTGAGACGTTAAGCCTTGTAGAGGCGGTGGATATGACCTTTTATATATCTCAGATATTGACAGAAATTTTGGGATTAGGGGATTTGGGTAATATACCTATTGAATGTCACATTAACAATAAATCCCTGTGGGAAAATGTGCTCTCTACAAAAAGTGTCAATGAAAAAAGGTTAAGGATAGACATTGCAAGTTTGAAGCAGATGTTGAACAGAGGGGAAATAGCAAAAATTAAATGGGTTGACAGTAGCTATCAATTGTCAGACTGTTTTACAAAAGGAGGGGCTAACTCACAGAAACTTTTGGACACTGTTAATGAAGGGCGCCTGTTTCTGTGACTGTTTTTTTTTCTTCCAAAAATGAAAAAAAAGAAGGGGGGAAATTGTGTGTGTGTTTTTGAGTTTTTGTAATTTTGTTTTCACCTAATTATTTTTTTCTCCAAGGAAGGGGAGACTGTTAGGTAATGGGTTAAGAGACATTCCAATTAGTTGTCTCGTTTATGTTAAGTATCCAATAATTGACACTGATACGTAAAGGGGCTTCAGGTGGCCTTTGTGTCAGGTGATGTGATGTTAGAGTTCTGTGCAGAGTCTGTTGAAGTAAATTAAAGGTGTTTGTGGAAAAGGAGCAGAACCTTTGACTCTTTATACAACAGCAGCTAAACGTCTAACATGGAGGCACCCCCCCCCCCCCCGGAGTCAGATCACCCCGCGCCCCCCCCCCCCCCCCCTACCAGGACGGCCCCCATAACCAGAATGCCGAGGTCCTGCCGGGTGGGACCACATGTGAACCACGCCGGTGAGACTGGTGGAACTCGGCGGGCATTTGGCCCGTCGAGAGCGGAGAGTCGCTGCGGGGGCCGCTTTCAACCCTCATTGTTAATGGGGCCCTCCCTTTAAAGGAATGTAATAGATTGAATTTAGAGCTGCAAAGTTTGAAATAGAAATGGGAAAACTTGTACAAATACCTGGGCTTTCTCACCATTTGCTGCAGGCTCCAAGACCTCGAGCATCAATTTTCATTCCCATCCCTCCCATCCCCAAGGTGGTGACCCTGGTGCAAGCAGAAATCTCACCAGCAACTTACCAAAATTTATCTCATTGGGATAACACCAAGGTCATGGGTATTGAATTGGTGAAGTCTACCCTGCCAATTCTATGGCAACTTGAATGACAATAGGCTAATACACTATGAACAGATCAGAAATCCATTTTGCACCACCACTTCCCAGCAGAAGCAACTGGTAAACAAGATTGAAAGTCATGGATGTAGGGCGAAATCTCACGGCCACGCTGCGCCTTAAAAGCAGCTGGCCGATAAAAGCTGGGCGACCCCACTCTCAAGATCTACCCAGCCCGCAATGCAACAATGGGCGGAATTTACATCACATCGTCTCACGAGATGGCGTTGGATCTCGCGAGACGTTGTGATGTAAATTCCACCAATTGTGGGCGGGATCACTTTTTGGCAAATCTGCATATTAGAGCGAAACAGTTAGTCTCACTCTAATGTGCAGATTCCCGAGGTACCTGAGGCTTTGGGATTCATCCCCTTCGCCTCAGAGACCTCGGGCTAGCACCATCCAGCACTGGTCTCCACAAATGGTATAGCACTTGTGGGGATCTCCCAGCTACATGCCCATTTGGCAGGGCTGTGCCCTGGCACTGTTGGTGCCACCTGGGTGCTCACTGCCACCTGAGTGCCAGCCTGGCATTGCCAGCTGGAAGCGGCACTGCCAAGTTGGCACTGCCAAGGTGCCACACTGACATATTTTGCACGCATGCAATTGGGATGGGAGCCGCTTCGGGGGCTACTCCCCAGGGTACAAAACGGGGCTATGTGCGGCAAAGGCTGTATGTTCCCCGCTGAGGCCCCTTATACAACGTGAGCGCAGGGAACATGCAGCGAAAGGACTTTGTTCCCAATTAGTTTAATCGGGCCCATGATTTACCTTCCTCATGTTGCGGGATGTTGTAATTGTATGCCCCAACTAACAGGGATGAATCCTGGGACCTCATCGTCTTTAATTCGGAGAGCAAGGTATCCAAAAAAAAAATCAATTTCTTTCAGGCACAATATTCAATTGCTAAAAATGGACTGTAACTCTGAAGAATGATGAATTGCCGAACTCAAATGATTCACTTTCCCTCCCTTCAAATCTGTCCTTGATGCTAATTATTGATAGGCACCAGCTGACCTTCGCAAACCATATCATCCTTACCACTGCAGTCATTTGTTAAACTCCACAGGGATAAGGTGTACAGCCAATTTATTTCTGCTATGTACCCCAGTTTTTCTGGATTGCTGCCTGAAGCATCTTTCAGAATGCAAGAAAAATTTCATACATCAAGGTTTGTGAATTTTAGAAACTGGGCCAAGCTTCAAATTTTCAACACTCCAATTTCTTCCAAATATAAAATTGTAAAGGGAACTTTTGTTAAAACATTTTAAGATACATTCTCAATGATCTTTAAACATGAATGCGCAACCTTCAATTATGACTGAGAAAATGTTTTGAATTATTATTTTGGTTGCAAAACATAGCTACATGTACCCACAATCCTTATTGTAAAAAATTTAAATCAAATGCTCACTGAAACAGTAACTTGCATTTATATAGCACCTTTAATGTAACTGTATTTCATGGTCCAGTTAATGGAACAGTTCTGTCCCGTATCATAATTCTGCAATGAAAACACCATTCAGCATCTTCAGGTATGAACCCATTCTAGAATCTAACCTCATCAAGTCATACATCATTTTAATGCACAGCAGGAAAGCAATAAATCATTGTAGGACAGAACAACCAATTAAAGGGTGAGCTAAGCATCTGATTTTTCGTCATCACTTAAGTTAGAAAAGCACCGTAGCTCGGAGTTAAAATATTATTTTTTATTTACATTGATTACTGTTTAGATGCAATGCTATAACATGAAGCATAATTCTTTCTTAAGTTATGCTTCAGAATCTCAAGTTAAAACTCAGTAATAGTCAGTCATTATTGCGTTTTAACAGACTAGCACTATATTTGTTTGTATTTTTGTTCTGCAATTCAGCTTGCAAATTTCATTTGGATTTTCTTGGACGTCGGGATAGCTTCCAACAAAATTTACTAATTTTCTGCATTATTACTAATGCAACTTACGTTGCCAGAAATACGTAAATGCTGAATTGCTGCTTTGAATTGGTTGACAAATATAAGGAACCCACACAAACTGCAATTGAAGAGAAACTGCAATGAAAGTCAAAGTTTACAGTCCTCGCACGTTTGTATATTTTTAAGCTGAGCACAGCAGAAGAATGCAGTTTAAAATTTTCCGCTGCGGAATCCAGGAGTTCTTAATTAATTCAACTTTTTACAGGATAGTTTAATTTAGCTTATAAAAGCCAATTATCCAAAGCCGGAACCCTATTGGAAAGATAAAGCACGGTATTAAAACATTAAGCAGCAACAGGACAAGATCCAATGTACCTTTGGATATAAAAATAGACGGCAGTATTCTTTGTTCCTGTGCTGACGCGGGGCAATCGATTCCAACAGTGCGGGATTCGCCAGATTCGTGATTGACACTCAGGGGCTGACAAGCTGCAGCCGCATATACATACTTCACTCCCCACACACACCATCCCAGATAACAAGATGGCAGCAATTCGCACGGCCCACGTTTTACAGACACCGAACTCAAGACCCCCCTGGATGCAGCGGAGGAGAGGCAGGCCACCCTGTACCCAGACCCGGGAAGGAGGCTACCAGCCGCTGCCGTTCACCATGTTCATGCCTGTGGGTGGCAGAGGCATTAGCGCCACGAGCAACACCATCCAGAACGGCCAGCAATGCAGGAAAGAAAACTGCACCACCTCCTCAGGGTGAGTAGGCAGCACTGTCAATCCCTGTCCCACACATCCATAACTCGCCCCCACTCACCAGGAGGGTGGCTGAGCCCCCAACCTGCACCACATGCCGGCACCCATATTGGCTGCCATGGCCTGATGTCCTGGCCACTGAAGCGCCGCAAGCGTTGGACTGCCTAACACTGCATTTTCTGTTTTCCTTCCCCCCCACCACCCTGCCAGGAGAAAGCTGCCTATAACCACTAGGATCAGGAGAAAATTGGCAGTGGACTGCTGCCCTGTGGCCCCTGCGGGCCCTGGACGAGGTTGGTGGATCTGTGGAAAGGGAAGTCGACGGGGTGGAGATCGGCCGCGGGCAAGGAACTGAGACCCCGCTTAGTTGTGGTTCCCCGTGCCACTTGTATCAAGCCTGTAGCCATCTAAGATGGCCACCTGCAAAGGACCATGGGAATTATGGCCAACCCAGGACTCAGACAGCTACAGAGTCTATCTGTATCTGAAACACACTTCCGGGTGCGGCTATGCAGAGCTAGGTCGCATATTCGGTAGCTCCCGCTTGGAACGGACTTTTGGGCTCTTTTACAGGGCCCCCACGGCATTTGTTTGACATTTCCCGGTGTGGGAAGAAGACTGCAGCATTCCCCTGACTGTGTCCCCCAGGAAGGGTATGTCTTTTGGTTACCAGACCCGTCAAAAACAGTAAAAGATTTGGCTTGAGCTGCAGGAATAGACAAAGGCCTCTTCCAGCATGCAGGCGGGGGAAGGGCAAGCTTAAAGCTGTAATCTGACTTGAAGGCCTCTATCAAAGGTGAATTCTAGCAGCAGAGGGAACAACTGTGAAAAGATCTCACCAAGGCCATTGAAGAAGCGGGGACGAGGCTTCCGGTGGCGGCCATGGAGGAGGAGGTCGCGCATTCGGCAGCTCCCGTCTGGAACCGACTCTCAGACCTTTTTCAGGAGTTTCCATAGACTTTTTGGAGCAGACTGGTGAAGCGAACACTGCCAAAAGGATTCCTGCTTGAGACTTCTGGTTGCGGCTATGCGGAGCCAAGTCGCACATTCGGCGGCTCCCGCAAAAACTGACTTTTGGGCTCTTTTCAGGGCCCGCAAGGGCACTTTTTCGACGTTTCCCAGTGTGGGAAGGAGTTAATAATAGCTCCCCGTCAGTATATGGCTTTAACTAGGAGCGGGGCGACAAAAAAGGTGGTGGTGGACCAGAAGAAGGGAGGGAAGGAGGACAAAATGGCGGCGGGCGGAGACCAGGCAGTGTGGAGGCAGTGGGCGGAGGACCAACAGGAGGGTATCCAGCGCTGCCTCAGAGAGATTAAAACGGACCTGCTGGAGCCGATGAAGGCTTCTATTGATAAGCTGCTGGAGACACAGACGGCCCGGGGGTGGCTATCCGAGAGGCTCGACAAAAGATCTCTGACAATGAGGACGAGATCTTAGGCCTGGCGGTAAAGGTGGAGGCACATGAGGCGCTCCACAAGAAATGGCAGGAGTGGTTCGAGGAGATGGAGAATCGGTCAAGGTGGAAGAATCTGCGGATTCTGGGCCTCCTGGAGGGGCTGGAGGGGCCGGACGTGGGGGCCTATGTGGTCACCATGTTGAACTCGCTGATGGGAGCGGGGTCCTTCCAGGGGCCCCTGGAGCTGGAAGAGACCCATAGAGTGTTGGCGAGGAGGCCCAAGGCTAACGAGCCTCCGCGGGCGCTGCTGGTGCGGTTCCATCGGTTCGTCGATCAGGAGTGTGTGCTCAGGTGGGCCAAGAAGGAGAGGAGCAGCAGGTGGGAGAACGCGGAGGTTCGGATATATCAGGACTGGAGTGCGGAGGTGGCGAAGAGGAGGGCCGGGTACAATCGAGCGAAGGCGGTGCTGCACAGGAAGGGGGTGAAGTTTGGCATGTTGCAGCCGGTGCGACTGTGGGTTACCTACAAGGACCGGCACCATTATTTTGAGTCTCCGGAGGAGGCGTGGGCCTTTGTTCAGGCCGAGAAGCTGGACACAGACTGAGGGTCGGGATGGGCGATTGGGGACTGCGGTGGATATGTTATGCCTATTTTTGGTTCGGGGGGGGGCCTTTGCATTGTTTTGGGTTTCTTTTTCTCTGTGTTTTTCTCTTTCGGGTTGGGGAGGGTGGATGGGCGACTGTTTTGGTTGGTGGTGGGGCATGGTAGGTGAAGAGCGCGGGCTTTTTTCCCGCGCCAAAGACTGGGGGGGGGGGGGGGCCGGGGCGGGGAAGCGAGGATTGTTTCTTAGCTTAGAACGGAGGGGGGAGGGGGAGAGCCTGTGGATGGGGAGCGGGAGAGGAGGGTGTGCCACACAATGGGAGGAGTCGAAGGGGAGGCGGGAGTGGCCGGGGTCAGCAGGAGTCAGCTGACTTGCAGAAGTGCAAGGGGGGGTGGGAGAATCGAGTTGCTGCTGCTAAGGTCAAGGAGGAGCTGGAGCAAGTGGTGGGGGTCGAGACGGGGGTATGCCGCTGTGGGGAACGGGCCGGTTGTGGGGTGCGGGAGCGTGGCTGGCCGAGGAGGGGTCATGGCTAGTCGGCGGGGGAGGGGGGCGGGTAGCCCCTTGAACCGGCTGATAACCTGGAATGTAAGGGGACTGAATGTGCCGGTTAAGCGGGCTCGTGTGTTCGCGCACCTGAAGGGGCTCAAGGCGGATGTGGTTATGCTCCAGGAGACACACCTGAAGGTGGCAGACCAGGTGAGACTGAGGAAAGGGTGGGTAGGTCAGGTGTTTCACTCGGGGCTAGATGCCAAAAATCGAGGGGTGGCGATCTTGGTGGGAAAGAAGGTGTCATTCAAGGCGTCGAGCATTGTGGCAGATAATGGCGGTAGGTACATAATGGTAAGTTGTAAGTTGCAGGGAGAGAGGGTGGTACTGGTCAATGTGTATGCTCCGAACTGGGACGATGCGGGTTTTACGCGGCGTATGTTGGGTCGGATCCCAGACTTGGAAGTGGGGGGCCTGATAATGGGGGGAGACTTTAACACGGTGTTGGATCCGGCACTGGATCGCTCCAGATCTAGGACGGGTAGGAAGCCGGCGGCGGCTAGAGTGTTGAGGGGATTTATGGACCAAATGGGAGGGGTGGACCCTTGGAGATTTGCAAGGCCGGGGGCTAGGGAATTTTCATTCTTCTCACATGTCCATAAGGCTTATTCTCGAATCGACTTTTTCATTTTGAGTAGGGCGCTGATAGCGAGAGTAGAGGATACCGAGTATTCGGCAATAGCCATTTCGGATCACGCCCCGCATTGGGTGGACTTGGAGATGGGGGAAGAGAGGGACCAGCGCCCGCTGTGGCGCTTGGAGGTGGGGCTGTTGGCGGACGGGGAGGTGAGCAAGCGGGTACGAGGAAGTATGGAGAGGTACTTGGAGACCAACGACAACGGGGAGGTCCGAGTGGGGATGGTATGGGAGGCACTGAAGGCGGTGGTGAGGGGAGAGCTGATCTCCATTAGGGCCCACAAGGAGCGGAGGGAGCGGGGGGAGAGGGAGAGGCTGGTGGGGGAGATGGTGAGGGTAGACAGGAGGTATGCGGAAGAACCTGAGGCAGGATTGTTGAGGAAGAGGCGCAGCCTCCAGGCCGAATTCGACCTGGTGACCACCAGGAAGGCGGAGGTGCAGTGGAGGAAGGCCCAGGGGGCGGTCTACGAGTATGGGGAAAAGGCAAGCCGGATGCTGGCGCATCAGCTTCGGAAGCGGGACGCAGCTAGGGAGATCGGGGGAGTTAAGGACACGGGAGGGAGCGTGGTGCGGAGTGGGGTTTGCATCGATGGGGTCTTCAGGGACTTCTACGAGGAATTATACCGATCCGAGTCCCCACGGGAGGAGGGAGGGATGGGCCGTTTCCTGGACCAATTGAGGTTTCCAAAGGTGGAAGAGGGACTGGTGGCGGGTCTGGGGGCCCCGATTGGGCTGGAGGAGCTGATCAAAGGGATAGAAAGCATGCAGGCAGGGAAGGCACCGGGGCCAGACGGTTTCCCGGTCGAGTTCTATAAAAAATATATGGACCTGTTGGGCCCGCTGTTAGTTAGGACCTTTATTGAGGCAACGATGTCCCGGGCACTGATCCCCTTGATCCTGAAGCGGGACAAGGATCCCCTGCAATGTGGGTCTTACAGACCGATTTCCTTGCTAAATGTAGATGCCAAGGTGCTGGCGAAGGTCTTAGCCACGAGGATTGAGGATTGTGTGCCGCAGATCATCCATGAAGACCAGACGGGGTTTGTGAAGGGGAGACAGTTGAACGCGAATGTGCGGAGGCTTTTGAACGTTATCATGATGCCGGCGAGGGAGGGGGAGGCGGAGATAGTGGTGGCAATGGATGCTGAGAAAGCCTTCGATAGGGTAGAGTGGGGGTACCTGTGGGAGGTGCTGAAGAGGTTCGGGTTTGGGGATGGGTTTGTCAGATGGGTTAGGCTGTTGTATGAAGTGCCGATGGCGAGTGTGGCCACAAATAGGAGGAGGTCCGAGTACTTTCGGTTGCACCGAGGGACGAGACAGGGGTGTCCCCTGTCCCCCCTGTTCTTCGCACTGGCGATTGAACCCCTCGGTATGGCACTGAGAGAATCGAGGAACTGGAGGGGGTTGGTGTGGGGTGGGGAGGAGCATAGGGTGTCGCTCTATGCAGACAACCTGCTGCTGTATGTGGCGGACCCGGTGGGAGGAATGCCAGAGGTAATGAGGATCCTTCGGGAATTCGGGGACTTTTCGGGGTACAAGCTCAATATGGGGAAGAGCGAGCTGTTCGTAGTTCAGCTAGGGGACCAGGAGAGGGGGATTGGCGAGCTCCCACTAAAAAGGGCGGAGAGGAGCTTCAGATATTTGGGGGTCCAGGTGGCCAGGTGGAATTTACGTGGAAGACGTGCAGGGACGCCCACTAGAAGAGATCTCTTTAAAATTGTCTGGCCACCTAGGTTCACAAGCAGCAGAACTCGCAGCCATAGCCTATGTAATTCAGCACCCCACTCTTTTCCAACCCCCGCAGGTATACATTCGGACAGCCTGTATGTGTGCAACAGCTTAACAGAATTCCTGCCCCTCCGGGAATCTCGAGGTTTTGTTTCAGCCGATGGAAAACCTCTACCCTCTGCCCTGTTGTTGAAGCACATTCTCAGGACAGTCTCAGATCGCACATATGGTATCATTAAAGTAAGAAGCCATCATCGCTCCTCCCCAGCCGGTAATGTAAAGGCAGACGCTTTAGCCAAAGCAGGATCACGCCATGGTCACTTCTGGCAGCCACCCGAAAGCGAACCGATACACTCAGTCCAGGTTTCCCAGACCAAAATTGAGGATCTATCCCAAGCCCAAAAAGCAGTCAACACCCTCAAAAAGGTTTTAGACGGCAACTTCCCAGCCCCCTATGATAAATGGAAGGACTGACTGTGCAGGACGGCATAGCTTTAAAAAATGGAATTTATGTGGTCCCACCCAGACAGAAACCAGCTCATTCACCAATTTCATGACGGACATGGACACCAGGGGATAGACAATACCATTTCCCATTAAGGCCTTTGTGTTGGTGGCCCAATTTACAAAGCGATGTAACCCATTATGTCGAGAATGGCCTTATCTGTGCTCAGAACAATCCTGAACGTTACTCAAAGAAAGGACAATTACGTCACTCCCGACTTGTGAATGGCCGTTGGACAAACTTGCAAATCGATTACATTGGCCCCCTTCCCCCTTGCAGAAACGGTTTCAAGTACGTGCTGGTTGTAATCGATACCTTTACTAAATGGGTAGAAGCATTTCCCTCACGAACAAACACAGCAAAGGCCACCGCTAAGATTTTAACCCAACAGATATTCACACGCAGTCAGGCCAAGGTTCCCACTTCACCGGCAGAGTCATGCAAAATGTTTTCACAATTTTTGGGATCAGGCAGAAATTCCATATAGCACATCACCCCCAATCCAGCGGCATTGTCGAGAGAATGAATCAAACTTTAAAAGCGACCATGAGGAAGATGGTGCAACAGAATTATACCTCGTGGGACACAGTCCTCCCATTTGCTCACATGTTTATTCAGAACACCATTTCCAGTTCCACAGGTTTCACCCCCCACACTCTCATGACCGGACGGCCCATGAAGGGTATTGAGTATTTATTAGGCCTCGATTTGGCAAGCCCTATGGTAACCGCCTCACCCACGAAAAAGCAGTCCAACAGGTTCCAGATAACATTAAAGCGGCACAACTCGCTGCAGCTGTCCGATTAGGCGCTAGAAGGAAGCAGAGTAAAGCCTGCTTTGACAAAACCGTCCACCCCGTAGAGTACATAGTCGGTCAGCAAGTAATGGTTTCACTTTACAACCCTAGTTCTTTCCTCTCCCCCAAATTTGCAGGACCCTACTCCATTTCAGACAAAGTGAGCCCCTCCGTATACAAGATAACGTACCCCAATGATAAGCTGGTTGGTTCCACATCAACCAACTCAGAGTCTACGGATCACAATGTAGCCACTCCCACCACATCTCTCTGGCAATAGGAGATGATCACGCCCCGCCCATCAACAACCTAGTCCAACCCCTACCCCAACCCTCCCCCAGCCATTTATCCCCTGTCTACGCCCACAGACCCGAACTTGTCTCCAACCACAGGTATGAACTTTCACCTTGAACTGGACTATGATGGCAGCGAGAGCCTCCCGGATTTGATTACTATCTCTGAACACTGGCGCGATCTCTCTGCCCCCAGTCACCCCAGCCCCCGGAACCATGACTTAGATATCTTTGACCCCCTATATGCCCTCCTCCAGCCACCGCCACAGCCACCGCCTGACCACAGTAACTTGTCCTCCACTCCCACCGCCCCTAGGCCTCACAACAAACAAGCCCCTCTTTGGCACCGCGACAACTCTTGCAGACTAGTAAGGCACGACGATTCGGACCATCCGACGGCCCACGCGGCCAAGACACAGAAACGGCAGACACGATTCTGGCAACCGGGAGATGGTGATGATTCAGAGTTGACTCTCGTTTCGGTAATCCTTTTACAACACTGTTTGGTACAGAACCCTGAGGTGTCCAGATGATGAGAAAGAGACACCGCCTAAGTATTAAGGTGTCCAAAGTTCTGATGGAGCCTGCCCGCCTTTTTCCTTCTTTTTTCTACTACATGGTTTTAATTCATGTCGCCCGACACAAAATTACTCTTCTGATTCGAGGGTACGATACCCAATGTCAGTTAAAGGCACACATTTGTTGGGAAACAGCTCACTGTTCTCCCAGTCTTTATGACAAGTTTCCACATGACTAAAAACTCTTACCATCCACCCAGGTCACCCAGGTAAGGAGTAACGGCACTAATCCCCGCCCTACCTGAGGACCCCAAATGCATCCGGTCAGTTAAGCTCGAGTAGTGGAGTAACGGCACTAACCCCGCCCTACCCTGGGATTCCACCCATTCTTCTCCCGCAGCAGCCCACACGCACCTCATGTTCCCGTCACTTCATATGCTCCGGAATGGTTCTCTACACTCTGCATTGCCTTTGGCAGGCCTTAGTTTCACCTTCTCTACTCACCCTTTGGTGTGGTATAAAGAATGCATTTTGCCACGTTCCGTACGCTCACCCCTTCTTTCCTTTACCTCCCGTGACCCCCTGGTGGCTCCCCACATGCTATTTACACATATGACATGATTGGTTGCTATACACGATGCTGCAAGCGAACTACCTCTGAACCCTGGGACCAAACTCTATAAAACTGGCTGCCCTGAAATTCAGCTGGTTAAGATAAGCCTCAACACCACTGGTTGCAAGTAAAGAAAAGACTGGTTAGAGAAATTGTCCGCCCACTCCCCGCATCGACCACAAGTGCGAGAGTCTCTGTACTTTAAAAAAGGTTTTGCATTTCTTGTCACTCCAAAATGGTATTTCGAAAAAAAAAAATGAGGAAGTCACACATGGTGACAATCATAACGGGTAATTGGAGTAAGGAAAGAAAGACTAATAAAATGAGATATTAACCGAAGATAATAACAGATACTATGCTTGCACCCCCAGGATTACACGGTAAACAGAAAACACAGGCTGAAGCAAGGACTGCTGACATGCGTTTGGATCATCGCTGGACTTCTGCAACGGTGCGCGCAACGAACTTTCGTAACGAACACTACACCAGCCCCGATCATTACCACACAACAGGCCACCACCAGCCCGGACACTACACCACACGTAAAGACAGACATTGAAACCCCCACCTGGTGCAAAAACATTGCCAAATGGAACCCCCTTTCTTATATAGTAGAGGCCCTTCTAGTAATTGCAATAATCTGCAGTGTCATTCAGACACTCCGACTTCTTAAATGGCGAGCAAAAGCCTCCCTCTCCCGACATATACAGTCCGAGCCCCCTTCTTTGGAATTCAACAAAATTGAACTCATGTAACAATCACTGCTAAAGATAAATCATGTACCTCTTTAATTTTATAAGGATTAAGTAGAAATGGGATGCTGCTGTTTTAAATTTTGTACGGTATATAAGTTCTTTGATATTCACCAGCAGCATGAGAGTAGCTTAGATAGCGTTAGCTAGAGGTCAACTGTGCGGATAAATTAAATGTTTTATGGAGACCTGATTATAGTAACCGTTAGAGATGAATTAATTTATGGATGTATTAATGACATATTAGGTAAATGTCCCAAACCATAAGATAGAGTGGAGTAGAACCTTGCCTTGACCAAGGGTGACCGGGCCACCAAGGATAAACAGGGATCAATAGTGTGATACACCATGTTTCGAGTTCAGGATCAAGAGGACGGAATGTAGTCATCTAAGATGGCCACCTGCAAAGGACCATGGGAATTATGACCAACCCAGGACTCAGATAGATAGAGTACTTGTGTATCTGAAACACAGGTAACCAGACCTGATCGAAACCCCCGCTCATTTGCATTTTAATGGCCCATTTCCCAGGACAATAGAACTCCAATCAAGCAACCGGTACAGCCACAGACTGATCGGCACCACTCCCCTTACTCAGAAAGCACAACTACCAAGGTCAATGACCGCTATGGATTTGCCCAGCCACCAACGGAGCCGCCCCTTTATTGGCCGAAATCGAAGACAGTGATCGGGGCCCTGTCGAACTATTGGGTCCAAGGTTAAGGACCGCCCCAAAGAGCGCAAAATCCCATAGGGATAAAAGAGGACACAGCCATGTGCTCTGTCTCTTTTGGATCCGGCCTGTGCCAACCCAATTGTAGCAGGAACAGCCAGCCAAGTTCAAGACCAACGATCACAACCTGACGGATGAGCCCAGCAGAGACAGAGCCACCTTCTTCGAACCAGCCAAGTGAAATCGAGATAAAGGCCTTATCCATTTGCACAGTGCCGGTCACCCTGAAGTTAAGTATAGGTTATTGTAGCTGATAGGTGTAGTTTAACTCGTAGTAGATATTGTGTTTGCATGTTGAGATAATTCTTGTGCATGTAAATAAACCATCTTTTGAACTAACTAACTGGTTGTGTGGTCATTTGATCAATATAAGGAAAGGCTTATGGTTCACTAAGATAAATAGAAATACCCACAGTATTGGCGAAGCTGTTGGGACCGAAACAGAGCAACAAGCCCGCCCCCACCACACCATCACTCCCGCCACCACCCTCACCCCTACCCCTGACACCTCCCCCCGGCCCATCGTGTAATCATGCATCTTGTGTTGTGTCTTGCAGGAGCTGCTGATGATGAGGTGGGTCCGTCTGCTATCCCCCAGCTATAGCCAATGCCACAACCAGAACCACACCCTCCCATGGACCGAGCAGTGATGACGATGCCCACACGGAGTTAACTCATATGCCTGAAACCCAGGACACTCCGGCCTTTGATTCCGATGTTGACACTGATTTCCCATCACAGCTGTCTGCAACACCCTCTACCATCTCAGACACCTCGGCTGGGCACTTTTGTGAAGAGGCTCCTGGGACACTATCTGTTGTGCACCACACACACGCCGTCCGGTACAGCAGATTGAGGTAGGAACATCCGAGGGGGCGGACAGTCGGAAGGTGGGCTGACCCCAGGGACTAGCTGCCATCCCGATGGGTTTCTGGATTCTGGAACGGACAGTCCAATCGATCATGAAGATGCAGATGCAGAGCCAGGGACTACAACGAAGGATTGTCGGTGTGCATCCAGCACCTGCAGGCGCAGGTGGAGGAGTCCAACCACGTGCCAGAGCAAGAGGCGGTGCTGGCCATGTGTGCCATCCAGGCAAACACCGCATGGGTGACGTCCACAGTGGAGTCCTTGAGAGGGTTTCAGGTATGGATCAGCATGTCCAAGGCCTGGGGCATTCTGTGCAGCCGGTGGCCAAGACGAGGACAGCGCTGCCCTCTCACAGGTGACCATGTGCCAGAGCCACCTGGACAGTGCAGCGGTGCTCCTGAGTGTGGCCCAGTCACATCAATGCACGACTGAGGGCATCGGCGGCATTGCCCGGCCACTGGAAGCCATGGCATAGGTACAGATGGAGGTGGCCCAGTCACTGGGTGACGTGGTGCAGATCCAAAGGGGACCTAGGTCACAGGGAGGGAATCACAGCAGGCTACCTCCACTCCTGATGTACCGTCTGGGGGTCTATCTAGACTTAGCGTTAGGTCACCTACGGCCAGAAAATTAGGCCCCGGTTAAGTTGGCAAGAGTGCAGGGCACAGTTTAGTGATAGGGGCCAAGGCATGCATCTGTATCTATGTTTTCACATTAAACACCTGTGCACAATGTTATAACCTGTCTTGGTGCTCTGTCTGAAGTGTGTGAAGGGTGGGATGGGCTGGGCGCAGAGGTGCGCAGGTTGGGGGGGTGGTGAATGGGCAGGCTTTGGGAGTGAGCTTGGCTCAGGGATTGCAGTTCAGCAAGCCAGTGCTCACCACTCCGGTGTGTCCCCCCTCGCCCCCCATCACCCCACCATAGATAACCTCCATTGCAGGGTTGCGCGTCATAGAGGCCGGGAATCGTTGAGTATGCCAGGATAAAGGCATTGTGCACACTGGTTGAGTATCGGGCACAGATGTGCGTGATGTGCAGCAGATGGTCACACATGAGCTGCATGTTCAGCATGTGCAACCCCTTTCGGTTTGTGAAGAGCAGCCGGTCATCTGCAGGTGCTCATAGGGCGGCAATAATCCCACAGTTCACCCTCTGGCAAGGGGCATCTCGGTGATGGTGGCGAACCCCGCTGCCCGGGCATCCTGGTGGGCTGAGTCCACATTGAAGTGGATGTATTGTGCCGACTCGGCACATATGGCCTCCGAACGGCACAGATGCGCCTGTGCACCAAGCTCTGAGAAGTCTCGGACATGTCCCTACTTGGCGTCTGGAAGGGCCCCGTTGCGTTAAAGTTCAGGGCAGCTGTCACTCTGCTGGCCAACAGGAGAAGATATTCTCCCCCATTCTCCCCCCGCCGCCAGATGTACCATCATCTGACAGATATCTATGTCGCAATGTCTCCCTACTCAGCTGGTGTCTTCGACGGAATGTGTGGTCCGGCAGGTTCGCAAATGACAGGCCGGAACACACGAGGCTTCATGCGGCGCCTCCTTTACACCTCCTCCTCGCCCTGTTGGCTGGCCAGCTCTCCATCCTCAGTGGTTGCCTCCTGTTTCTCTGGAGAAGCTCCGTTTCTGCAGCTTCCTCCTCCTCCTCGAGCAGCTTCAACTCGTACAGCCATAGGGCATCCCCCAGGGCTGCAGCGACTAGCAGGAGGACCACCATTGCTGGTTGTGTTCTAATATCCATTGTCTGCAGGGGGGTGAAAGACTGACATATTAGCATGATGTGTATCCCCATGCCCAACCAGGTTCAACGGGCTACATGTTGGCCCCAGGTTGGCACTGCGGACCCTGCTCCCGCATCTCCCCCCTCCCCCATCCCCAGTCCCGTCAGCGCCTGGCACCTTGCGGGCCTCTGGCCCTGGCGCCCATCCCTGCTGCCAGGGGTACTGTCGGCTTGTGCTGCCCTTGCCAATGATACGGTCCGCGTCCCCTTCTGGCACGCCCCTGTAAGGGCTAATGTGGGTGTTGCCCTTGGGAGGGTGGTTTGGCGCAGGGTGTGGTGGGGTGGAGGGTGGGTGCTGGGGTACCGTGGGCATCCAAATAGTCGGTGTCACACTGCAGATCCCTAGGCCAAGGTGGGTGGTCCGTGGGGTGCACAGCAAGATGGCTGCCTTTCAAGCACGGCAATGGTGGTCTGTGGATGGGCACCACCCCAGTCCCAGAGGAGGTCACCCCGGCCCCTCCCCTGCTCACTGCCTCCACCCCCCCAGCCCTGCCACGTTCAGCCCGACAGCCCACAGTCACGCCTCTCCGTGTCCTACCTCATCGCTCTCCCTCATCAGCCACGGCGCCTGTTTCTCGATTTTGAAAAGCACATGGGGCATGGGAACCTGGATTGTAGTTTTAGGGTAAGGGAGAATGAGAGTATAGAGGTCAGGAGCTCAGATTTGACGTCGCAGGAGGGGGCCAGTGTTCAGGTAGGTGGTTTGAAGTGTGTCTACTTCAATGCCAGGAGTATACGAAATAAGGTAGGGGAACTGGCAGCATGGGTTGGTACCTGGGACTTCGATGTTGTGGCCATTTCGGAGACATGGATAGAGCAGGGACAGAAATGGATGTTGCACGTTCCGGGGTTTAGGTGTTTTAGTAAGCTCAGCGAAGGAGGCAAAAGAGGGGGAGGTGTGGCGCTGCTAGTCAAGAGCAGTATTACGGTGGCGGAGAGGATGCTAGATGGAGACTCATCTTCCGAGGTAGTATGGGCTGAGGTTAGAAACATGAAAGGAGAGGTCACACTGTTGGGAGTCTTCTATAGGCCTCCAAATAGTTCTAGGGATGTAGAGGAAAGGATGGCGAGGATGATCCTGGATAAGAGCGAAAGTAACAGGGTAGTTATTATGGGAGACTTTAACTTTCCAAATATTGACTGGAAAAGATATAGTTCGAGTACATTAGATGGATCGTTTTTTGTACAGTGTGTGCAGGAGGGTTTCCTGACACAGTTTGTTGACAGGCCAAAAAGAGGCGAGGCCACATTGGATTTGGTTTTGGGTAATGAACCAGGCCAGGTGTTGGATTTGGAGGTAGGTGAGCACTTTGGGGACAGTGACCACAATTCGGTGACATTTACGTTAAGGATGGAAAGGGATAAGTATACACCGCAGGGCAAGAGTTATAGCTGGGGGAAGGGAAATTATGATGCCATTAGGCGTGACTTGGGGGGGGATAAGGTGGAGAAGTAGGCTGCAAGTGTTGGACACACTGGATAAGTGGAGCTTGTTCAAGGATCAGCTACTGCGTGTTCTTGATAAGTATGTACCGGTCAGGCAGGGAGGAAGGTGCCGAGCGAGGGAACCGTGGTTTACCAAAGAAGTGGAATCTCTTGTTAAGAGGAAGAAGGAGGCCTATGTGAAGATGAGATGTGAAGTTTCAGTTGGGGCGATGGATAGTTACAAGGTAGCGAGGAAGGATCTAAAGAGAGAGCTAAGACGAGCAAGGAGGGGACATGAGAAGTATTTGGCAGGAAGGATTAAGGAAAACCCAAAAGCTTTCTATAGGTATGTCAGGAATAAGCGAATGACTAGGGAAAGAGTAGGACCAGTCAAGGACAGGGATGGGAAGTTGTGTGTAGAGTCTGAAGAGATAGGCGAGATACTAAATGAATATTTTTCGTCAGTATTCACTCAGGAAAAAGATAATGTTGTGGAGGAGAACGCTGAGCTCCAGGTAAATAGATTAGATGGCATTGAGGTACGTAGGGAAGAGGTGTTGGCAATTCTGGACAGGCTGAAAATAGATAAGTCCCCGGGACCTGATGGGATTTATCCTAGGATTCTCTGGGAGGCCAGGGAAGAGATTGCTGGACCATTGGCTTTGATTTTTATGTCATGATTGGCTACAGGAATAGTGCCAGAGGACTGGAGGATAGCAAATGTGGTCCCTTTGTTCAAAAAGGGGAGCAGAGACAACCCCGGCAACTATAGACCGGTGAGCCTCACGTCTGTAGTGGGTAAAGTCTTGGAGGGGATTATAAGAGACAAGATTTATAATCATCTAGATAGGAATAATATGATCAGGGATAGTCAGCATGGCTTTGTGAAGGGTAGGTCATGCCTCACAAACCTTATTGAGTTCTTTGAGAAGGTGACTGAACAGGTAGACGAGGGTAGAGCAGTTGATGTGGTGTATATGGATTTCAGCAAAGCGTTTGATAAGGTTCCCCACGGTAGGCTATTGCAGAAAATACGGAGGCTGGGGATTGAGGGTGATTTAGAGATGTGGATCAGAAATTGGCTAGCTGAAAGAAGACAAGAGGGTGGTGGTTGACGGGAAATGTTCAGAATGGAGTTCAGTCACAAGTGGAGTACCACAAGGATCTGTTCTGGGGCCGTTGCTGTTCGTCATTTTTATCAATGACCTAGAGGAAGGCGCAGAAGGGTGGGTGAGTAAATTTGCAGACGATACTAAAGTCGGTGGTATTGTCGATAGTGTGGAAGGATGTAGCAGGTTACAGAGGGATATAGATAAGCTGCAGAGCTGGGCTGAGAGGTGGCAAATGGAGGTTAATGTAGAGAAGTGTGAGGTGATTCACTTTGGAAGGAATAACAGGAATGTGGAATATTTGGCTAATGGTAAAGTTCTTGAAAGTGTGGATGAGCAGAGGGATCTAGGTGTCCATGTACATAGATCCCTGAAAGTTGCCAACCAGGTTGATAGGGTTGTGAAGAAGGCCTATGGAGTGCTGGCCTTTATTGGTAGAGGGATTGAGTTCCGGAGTCAGGAGGTCATGTTGCAGAACTCTGGTACGGCCGCATTTGGAGTATTGCGTACAGTTCTGGTCACCGCATTATAGGAAGGACGTGGAGGCTTTGGAGCGGGTGCAGAGGAGATTTACCAGGATGTTGCCTGGTATGGAGGGTAAATCTTATGAGGAAAGGCTGATGGACTTGAGGTTGTTTTCGTTGGAGAGAAGAAGGTTAAGAGGAGACTTAATAGAGGCATACAAAATGATCAGGGGGTTGGATAGGGTGGACAGTGAGAGCCTTCTCCCGCGGATGGAAATGGCTGGCACGAGGGGACATAGCTTTAAACTGAGGGGTAATAAATATAGGGCAGAGGTCAGAGGTAGGTTCTTTACGCAAAGAGTAGTGAGGCCGTGGAATGCCCTACCTGCTACAGTAGTGAACTCGCCAACATTGAGGGCATTTAAAAGTTTATTGGATAAACATATGAATGATAATGGTATAGTGTAGGTTAGATGGCTTTTGTTTCGGTGCAACATCGTGGGCCGAAGGGCCTGCACTGCGCTGTATTGTTCTATGTTCTATGTTCTATATGAACCTCGCCATCAGGAATTCCCCCCAGTGCAGACAGAGAATCGTGAAGGCCCCAGAGAATACCAGGTCAGGCCCGATAATGATATGCCAATGGCGATTTCTGTACGCGGAGTAGAACGCATTGATGCCGCTGTCGAGGCACCGGAGAATTGTGATTTGGCGTGAAACTGGTGCCTGCCACGATTTTCGCGTCATAACTGATTCTCCACCCAATTGGGTTTCCCGTTTCCGGCCTCGGCCGATGGAGAATCCCGCCCAGGATGTTTGAATCATTTTGGAAATTGTATCATAGACTACCTGTAGATTTACAGCACTATGAAATAAATAATTAAAACTCATACCTAAAACATTTTGCACATGTCCTAGAGCAATCATATCTGACCTGGTTTTGCTGCTTCACTTATCCGGAAAGCCAACCATCAGTATCTTGTCAAGTGACACACAATGACATAGCCAGTCATATTATTGCAGCCAAATCTCCTGCTTATACCTGAAATAAAGCAAGCTATGACAGTATGGCAATTTACATTGAAAAGCAAAGGACAACTTCCATGAGTCTTGAACTGGCGGTCCTCTTTGAGCTCACGGCAATGTCTAGTACTCTATGTTTAGCAGACTAATTCATCATTCAGACTCCTGATATCTATCTTAGATTACATTTTTAGTGAGAGGGTGCCACTCAATAAAGTTATGAAGGTAAGCTTAACTATTCTACAATGGAATCTTTGCAAGCAGTAATATGCAGAGCAGGAAAATGTAATGGAACCTTACTAAATCCAATGTCAGTGGAGGTCACACTCTCAAATCTTGAAAGTTCTTAAACTGTCAGCACATCAGTTACATCCTCTTGTTTAAAATAACATTAAAACATGCATAGCCATGTACGCAAAGATGTTACAGTAACAGTCATTTACAAGTCAAATTAAATGAACATTTATTGCTTCATAAATTCTCACGTTTGTCTTTCTCGCATCTAATCAAGACAAACCAGATGCACGGGTACAGTCCTATCAGTGACTGTGAATAGCTGATCTGAATTACTGTTTCTCATGCCCAAGACATACAGCAAGGCTGGGTTTTTTTTTAATTGACTATGGTGGACATCAAATTGAGCCCAAAGCAGTTTATGGGACAGGTATTTGAACAACTATCAAATGCTGACTTAAATATTGTCCGATTGAGATGGTCACATGTTAAGGTCATATCAAACCTGGCATCTTCTGGACACAATACTCCAGCAAACATCTTTACCTCCAGTCCACTGAGAGACTATAAATCTGCTACATAGTAAACCCTAAATCAATGCTGCCTGCTGTATTTTCTTTATGAATGACTTATATTCCTCAAATTAAAAGTGCTCCAAAACACAATTTTACTGACATGGAAAACTTTTCAGAAAAAGGCCGAGTGATATATGACATAACCAGTGATTTAGCCAGCACAACTTAAAATAGTTAAGCATCTGACATGTACAATCATACACGGTGGCACTTCAGTTATAGTGCTGGTGATTTGGAATGAAATTAGAACTGAATTGTAAATGAGCCAGATGTAATTGGAACAAATTACTCCAGTTCCTCTCTGATGAACTACTCATGTCAGCATCACTATAATTAGAACTGCATGCAAAATGTAATGGAATATAACACATTCATCGATAAGTCAATGTGTAGTTTTCAGTACTGTACACGTGACGAGATCGGATGAGAAACTTCACCATCTACTAGTTGTAAATGTTCAACACAAAAGGGATGGGATGGGTGTAGGCCCTAATTTGATGTAATTTGAAAACAATGCCCTAGAAAGCCTTAATATGATTGCCATGAGAAAATGAAACATTTACTGTTGCAAAATAATTAATATTGTAGGGATGAAGCACAAACAACTTGGTTCTGAATCAGAAACAGAAAGTGCCAGAACACACTGGTCAGATGGTAAGGATAGCGAGAACAGCAAGTAATGATATGGATGTACAGAACTTTGTCAAGACTGGAAGTCAATGCCGATGAGCAGGAACAGAACAAGAGGTTTTTTCGGAATCTGGCGAACTAGGCATGTGAGTGATGTCAATATTAAATAAAAACATGACATATGTTGTATTCCTCAATATACCCGCGATTTAATGCCCAAAAAACAAAGTCCCGTTTTGGGCAGATATAACGGAGTGTTTCTCAGGAACCTGTCGTGCCGAGCATGACCCCACTATCAAATGAGACTGGTTTCTTCATGACCTCAGTCAGGGACTGCTCGTCAGTGCAGGAAGAGATCAGGGCACCAATTCTAATCACTGCCCCGATCTCTCACCTCTCCTTGGGCCCCCACTGCAGCATCCGGACCACCCCTCATGCCCCAACTTCATGCCCAAACCTCTTAGGGGTTTGTCGAATCCCCCCTTAAAGGTAGGGCATCCCCGGACCCAATCCTTGGCATGGGCAACCTGGCACCTGAGCACCTTAGCACTGCCAGCCTGGAACCCTGGGAGTGCACCTACCAGCCTGGAAGTGCCACCCGGGCACCCTGGCAGTGCCAGAATCGAACCCAGGTCCCTGGTGCTGTGAGGCAGCATTGATATCCACTGTGCCACCGAGCCACCCAATAAGTGGAACATCCTCCTAAATGTCCCACATCTCGAACGCATTCAGCTTACCGAAAGTCTCTTTGTTTTTCATATCTCAGAGGCATTACATAAATTACAAAGTGTACCACCTTTTTATATTCTTTCACGGGAATGCGTTGCTGGCAATGCCAGTATTTGTTGCTCCCCCCTGAATGCTGTAGCCACCTGGGTTGCCCACTTCATGACGTAAAATGCAGAACCGCAAAGGCTGAAGGGAAATTCAGCCAACACAGGCAAAGACTAGCAAATACAGAAATCATGTATATTGGAACCTGCAGAACAACCAAACAGCACTGAAACCAGCAGCCATCTGCATAGTAATGTAGGAGCCATCTACATAGTAATGTGCGATTCCCAGGCACAATGGCAACAGTTAAGGTAAACAAAGCCAAGCCAGACTCCTCGGCGCCAGCAGGAGCCAAGACAAAGGAAGGCCAACGGACACTTAGGGACTGCCCAACGATCAGGGAACTGCTCCAGCATTGGAGAACTCGATCCAAGTGATCGGAAAGTAGTCCAATTATTTGGAACCAGGTACGGGGTCCGCCCCGAAGGACAGGAAGCCCCTGGGGACTATAAAGTAAAGCCCCCAAGTTCAAATCGTCCTTCTTTGGCCGGGTCACTCAGCAACTTGAATCAACCCGTGAGAGTGACCTGTCTCAGCTGCCGCCAACCAAGTAAGTCTTAAGTCAACGCTCGCTACGAGATAGGCGCTCCTAGCTACCAGTCCATACCAGCTTTTGAATCCTGCAGACTCAATACCTGAACAAAAGGCCATTTGTTCCCCTGACCTGGTGGGCCAGTCCGAAGCTAAGTATAGGCCTTTTAGTGATAGGAATAGCCTAGAAAGTAGAGTTTATGCATGAGTAGTGATTTACTGTGTATAATAAATGTGTTTTGATTTGAATCTTACTAATTGGTGTGTTGAGTTATTGATCATTACTTGAACTTGAACCTCGTGGCAGTATCGTAAAGATACCTGGCGACTCTAGAGCAAAGGTTAAACAAACAGAGCAAATTACGAATTAAGAGCCAACCAAAAGTTAGCAACATATTACTGGCGACATCCTGATGGGACCCGACTTAGAAGTGGCTTAACCACTCCGGGAGAACCCAAAATTTGAACTAGAAATCCAATTGGGAACAGAAAAACCACAAGTGTTCAAGCAGTTCTGATCAATCTTCATAATTCGGAAGTGTGTTAATGCATGCGTAACTAACAGGGCTATAAGGTAAACTGATAGATTTTTGTTGCGACAAAACTGTCGGGAGTTCCGGAAAATAGCGAAAGCCGTACCCGTAATTTCAGCACCGCCTTAATACCCCTTGTTCCAAATTTTAAGAGAAGTATTTAGAGAGGAAAGATGGCAATGCAGGCAATGCAACGCCTCATGAACCCCGAAGAATTCGTGGTCACAGCGACCAGCAGCACAGTAGGACAGTGTCCCGTTTGGGAAGAGGAAATCGGAAAGTACCTCAAAGGGAAAGGATGGCCCCTTTGGAGCGAATTCTGTGAAAATGAGGAAACAGGTCCCGGGAGTATAGGACATACTTGGTGGGAGAACCTGAGCGAAATCCATAAGAAAAGCTTGGGAAAAGCTCGCAAGCCGATGGCAGTCGTGTCCTGTTTGGCACAACTGCAAGGCACAGAGGAAGTCGTTCGGACACTCCGTAAAGAGATAGAGGAGACACATCGAATGAGTAAAGTTGATGTGGGCGAGATAGAGAAAGAGAACCTAGAACTAAGAAGGAAGTTAGCAGCAAAGGACGTAGGGGTGGATAATGCCAAGCGGGCACAACAGTCTTGTCTGGCGCACCTAAGCAGCTTCCAGACACAGTACGAAAAGACCTATCAGGACACGCAATGTGCAGTCCTGGTAAGAGAGGAAACAGAGAAACAGGTAGAGGCATTGCAAAGGCAGTGTAGCAACCTGAAAGCAGCATTAAGAGCACTCCATACTACCAGCACGGAGCACAGACAAAGCTCACTAGATCACGCAAAGTGTTTGAAGCACATTGCAGAACTGCAATCTTTACTTTCAGTTCAGAATGGATTCCAGAGCACCATTGGATCCCAGTTAGAGACAGAAGACGGCCCGGATTGGGAAGAAGTAAATGAGACCGCGCATAGATATGTTCAGGGAACATGTGCGCAAGGAAAGCCCCAGAAGAGAAAAGCGCCCCAACCCCCCCACAGAGCAGATAGTTCAGGCACCAATGAACCCAGTAACCACCCACCGCAAAGTCACATCGGACGGAGATACAGAATTTCTTTATACGACCCCCTTTACCGTGACCCAATTACGGGATGCGTGTGAGAAAATCACACCGTTCCTCCCCACCTCAGACCCCCACCACTTCTTTGCCAGACTAAAGCAGCAGCCAACCATGTATGGCCTGGATGAGCGTGAGCACGTGAAGCTCTCATTTTTGAGTTTAGACCCTTCGGTCGTAGCAGCCCTTCCCGGCCCACAGAATGTAGGAGGAGGCACCCTTGCAGAAATGCACGCAGCGATCCTAGAAGCGATCGGCTACATCAGAGGTGACCCCGTAGAAGGCCTGAATAAGTGCAGGCAGAAAAAGACAGAACACCCCACAGCGCTTGCTGGACGCCTGTGGATTCATTTCACAGCAGTTTTCGTCAATTTAGACCATGCCCATTTGTCCCAAGACGGTATGGCCAAATGGACACGCACCCTTATCTCCCATGCCACAGAGGCAGGACAAAAAGCCTGTACGAATTATGACCCCTCAGAGGAAGCCCACAATGAGAAATAGGTCTTAAAAAGACTGTCCCGCACCTGGGTGCAGTCTGTACAAAACAAACCCGCAGTTAGGAAACACGAGGAACAGCAGGCAGAAGCAGACATCCAAGCGGTGAAAACGAACCAGAACCCCGCATGGGTGATCGAAGGCAGGAACAGCCCCCCACAAAAGCCACAGGAGTGTTACAACTGTGGATAGTTAGGACACTTTGCACGAGAATGCAATGTCCCACGAAAGCCACAGAGAGCTCAGCAGACGGGCACTCTAAGTAAGAATAAGGCAGAGCCCATACATAGTGTGAGCACCCGTTCAGACCAGACGGACCTGAACGGAACGGACTGACGGTGTTCGGGCTCCCCCAGTTGGATCTGCGAATCCCTTTGGGATAGGTCCAGCCGACCAGTAGTTGCAGCAAAGATACAGGGGCAGCCCATCGAATTTCTCTGGGACACAGGAGGGTCCCGCACCACAATTATTTCCTGCACCATATTCCAGAAAGGAATGTGGCCCACTACAGCCACCATCACCCTCAGCGGCTTTACAGGCCACTCACAACAGGGACACATCACAGCCCCTGTACCCATTCAAATCTGCAACATCACCACCAAGCACCCCATAATCTTAGTCAACCTGCCCCACACAGCAAAACACATTTTGGGCATCGATTTTATGAATTCCCACAACCTGTCTTTTGATCTAGTCAACCAATGTGTCTGGAAAATGGCAAAATCCGCAAGAGCCCCTGCAACGCTCACAATAGGTGAATACGCCAACAAGATTAGCGCAGTCGGCGAATTTTGGTTTGACCCGACCACAATTAGCACAGACAAGCAGGTTAGGGCAGTTCTGCAGAAGCACAGGACAACATTCGCGACCCACAAACACGACTGTGGCCGGACGACTGGTTCCGTTCAAATCACAGGACCTGACCCTAGACACCAAAAGCAATACGGATTTCCCCACGAGGCAGAGGGAGAATTCGCAAAAGTTATCAACTGCTTATTAGAGCAGGGCGTACTCAGATCAGTAGCCTCCACTAATAATGCCCCGATTTGGCCAGTGAGAAAGCCCGATGGATCATGGCAACTGACCATCGATTACCGGGAACTCAACAAAGTCACCCCCGCAGCAGCCCTCACGGTAGCCACAAGTCCTAAGACCATGTTCAAACAGGGACTCAACTCACAATACTTTACGGTTTTGGACGTCAGTAATGGATTCTGGTCTATTCCATTGGCAAAAGCGTGCCAATACAAATTTGCCTTCACTTTTAAAAATCAGCAGTACACGTGGACATGCCTTCCACAAGGATTCCACAACTCCCCCTCCATTTTCCACCAACAGCTGGCAAATGGTTTGTCAAAATTTTCTCTCCCCGAATGTCTGGTCCAGAATGTGGACGACCTATTACTGCAGAAAGACACCAAGGCAGAGCACATCGAGCTTCTGGCCGAACTCCTGGAACTCCTACAGAAAATTGGTTGCAAAGTAAACCCCAAAAAGGCCCAGATTTTGGAAAACAAAGTGATAGATTTGAGTACGATCGACGTGAACGCGAGATCGAGCAGAAAAGAATTGACTCGATTGCCAAATTGCCCCTTCCCCAGAATGTTTCAGCCCTCCGGTCGTTTTTAGGACTGGTTGGCTACTGCCGAAACCACATTGACGGTTTCGCCAGCAAGGCAGCACCCCTCTCGGAACTCCTAAAGAAAGGAGCCCCTTGGGAATGGCTTCCGTAGCATACAGATGCTGTGGATGCTTTGAAAAGCGCCCTCATTGCAGCCCCTGCACTACAAGTTCCAGATCCACTCTCCCCCTATGCTATAGAGATAGCTAGCACAGACCCGCACCCTTTCGGCCGTGCTCCTCCAGGAACGGCACGAACAATTAAGACCCGTGGCTTACGCCTCCAGGCTTTTAGACCCTGTGGAGCAGGGATTTTCGGCCTGTGAAGCTCGCAGTTTTCTGCGCAGTTCAGTATTTTTCTTATACAACCGGACTAAACCCCATCACAATCCTCACAGAACACACCCCCGCCCAACTTTTATTTGACGGATGACTCAAGGACGGGTACAGTCAGTCAGATTAGAGCAGCCAGATGGACCCTCCTTTTGCAGGGACGGGACATCACTGTTAAAAGGACCAAGACCCACACTTTCATAGCCGATAAACTTCAGTACCCAGGCACCCCCCATGAATGTGAAATCATCTCACCGCACCACAACACAGGCCCCTTTATTGCAAAAACACCCCCCAGAAAGATAGGTACTTCACCCCAGAGCCCCCCGCACACAGACACATGTGCACCTTTAAGGATTTATGTGGATGGTTCTTCCAGTATTAGACGGGAAGCGCATTACAGGATGCGCCATTTATGTCGAGGACGCGCAGGGACGCGCCCTAGAAGAAATATCACTAAAGCTACCAGGCCACTTAGGCGCGCAGGTGGAAGAACTAGCAGCTGTGGCGTACATTGTGGACCACCCAGATTCCTTCCCCAGCCCGGCAGACATATACTCGGACAGCCTCTATGTCTGCAATAGCCTTACAGAACTCCTACCCCTGTGGAAAGCAAGAGGATTTGTTTCCGCAGACGGAAAACCCCTCCCTTCAGCCCCATTGCTCCGCCACATTTTAGAAAAAGCACAGAACAGGACATTCGGAATCGTTAAAGTTCGAAGTCACCACCGTTCCTCCCCCCCTGGAAATGTAAAAGCCGACGGACTGGCAAAAGCAGGTTCCAGGCACGGATATTTTTGGACACCCCCCGAAAGCGCCCCAGTGAAGGCAGTTCAGGTCTCACAGACTAATATCGAGGATTTAGTGCAGGCCCAGAAGCAGGATAGCAATCTCAGGGAGATTTGGAAAGGAAAATTTACAGCACCCTATGATAGATTTAAAAATGCACTGACCAGACATGATGGTGTGGTGCTAAAAGACACCCTTTATGTGGTTCCAGAACAGGACAGGAATCAACTTATTTGTTTCTTCCATGACAGTCATGGACATCAGGGAATTGATCCCACTACAGCCCACCTCAGGCAGCTCTGTTGGTGGCCAAGCTTAAAAGAAGACGTAACGCACTACGTTGAGAATTGCCTTATCTGTGCCCAGAACAATCCGGACAGATATGCAAAGAAAGCTCAACTTAGCCACACCCGCCCCGTTAACGGCCCCTGGACTAACCTCTCGATCGATTTTATAGGACCATTGCCCCCTTGCAGGAATTGTTACGTATTAGTTGTCATAGACACTTTTACGAAATGGGTAGAGGCATTCTCATCCAGAACGAACACGGCAAAGACCACCGCAAAGATCTTAACCCACCACATCTTTACGAGATGGGGACTCCCCCGCAGCATTGAATCCGACCAAGGTTCCCATTTTACGGGACATGTCATGAAGAACGTCCTCACGATATTTGGCATTACCCAAAAATTCCACATCGCATACCACCCCCAGTCAAGTGGTATCGTGGAGCGCATGAATCGGACCCTAAAATCAACCCTCAGAAAAATGGTCCAACAGAACAACACCACTTGGGATTCAGTCCTCCCTTTTGCGTTGATGTTTTTGAGAAATACTGTCTCAACATCCACAGGTTACACCCCACACACTCTCATGACCGGACGCCCCATGAAAGGCACAGATTTTTTATTAGGATTGGACTTAACCAGCCCTGAAGTGACGGCCCTCACACACGAGAACGCAGTAAAGCAGTTAGTGGAAAATGTGAAAACGGCTCAGCTAGCAGCCGCAGTGAAATTGGGCACAAGAAAGAAACAGAGCAAGGCCTGTTTCGACAAGACAGTGCATGCGACTGAGTTTGAGGTAGGACAGCAGATCATTCTCTCAATTTACAACCCCAGCACATTCCTGTCACCAAATTATTTGGGTCCGTACTCCATTGCGGACAAAGTAAGCCCCTCCATCTATAAAATTAAGTACCCCAACGGAAATACTGCGTGGTTCCATATTAACCAGCTTAAGGCATATGGCCCACAGTCCAACCACGCACACCACGTCATGCTCGACGCAGCAGACCATGCCCCGCCCACAGCCAACGTATCCCTACCCTCCCCCAACACACCCACCACATCCACGGACTCGCCCTCGACTCCACCCCCGACCTCTAGACTCCACCCCGCAATGCCCACAGACAGCAGCAGCAGCGACAGCGACTGTGACACAGGCAATAGCCACAGCACGCCTCCCCACTATCCCCAGGCAACAGGACCCACACCCAGCGAATCTGACCACGATTCGAGTGATCCCTTCCTCATCACATTTCTCAATAAACCCCACCAAAGACCACCACCCTACGATTACGATCCCGACTCTGTCCCCATAGAACTAGACACCACCTTTTGGCACCGCGACAACTCATTCAGGCTCGTCCGGAACGACGAGATGGACCCCAAATCGCACCATGCAGCCCTATCAGCCCTGATACATTCCAGAGTATGGCATCCGGGAGAAGTTGACGACTTTGAGTCTGATTCCCAAAACGAGAACCCCTTTGCGACCCTGTTCGCAACCAATAACTGAGGTGTCCAGATGATGTTTTCAAAAGGAACCGCTTGGGAGAAAACGGTGTCTTTTCTGATGGAACCTGCATGTTGTTTAATGTTGTTTGTTACTGCTAGTGTTAAATGTTGTTTGTAAGAGCGGAAATTTTTTCCACAGCCCCACGCCTTATTTGTCTGCCGAAACCTTTGAGAACTTGCCAGCACGCTCATCGGCAGAAACCGAGAGTTTGCCAGACTTCATAACTGCTCTTCTGGTTCGAAGGTGGAACCAATACGGCAACCCCCCACGGTGACTACATTTTTGCCCGTTCTTGTTGGTTGCTCAGGCAGTGGAGAAACGGCATTGGTCTCCGCCCTACCTGAGGACCCCTCCTCTGGTCAGCTACGTTCGGGTAGAGCACACACGGCATTGGTCGTCGTCCTACCCGGGGATTCCATCCAATCTTACCCGTCGCGGCCCATACGCACCTCATTTCGGCACTCTTAGTTCAAAAAGTTTTCTTTTCTTTCCAGGCGACCCTTAGGTTGCCATCCCTATGCTATTTACATCCTCAAACATTTGGATGGTAAATCGCACAGCCTGCGAGACGGCTCGCACTGTTTCAGTATTTTTAAGTGTGTCTTGTCCGGAATATTCGGTTTTAAAAATATTTTTTTAAATGGGGGAGTCACACATAGTGACAAATTGTAAAGGGAGAATTGGCACAAAAGGACAGACATACTAACAGACGAGATATTAACCAAGATAGTAACAGACACTATGCTTGATCCCACAGAACCCCAGAAGCTCCAGGAAAAGAGACGAAACGGAAAGGAAGAGAAGAGAAAGAAGAAGACAACAATGAAGACGGCATACATGTTTTTCGTCATAATGTGTACCCGGTTGCGCGCGAACGCGAACCCCCTGACCACAACCCCCCCAGCCGTTAATGATTCACTTCCCCATAGCACACAGAACCCCGAGATAGTTTCCGATACACCATCATGGTGTGATAAGCTCATAACGTGGTACTCCCTTTCCTACGTAGTCGAATCCCTTTTAATGTTGGCGATACTCTGCAGCATCGTGCAGACTATCCGCATGAGGAAATGGAGAAGGAGAGCCGACCGCGCTCGCACCCCGGTATACAGAATAAGATCCCCTATGTTCAGTTATCCCCAGGACCTCAAATCCCTCGATCTATAATAAAGGACATTCGTTTGCGTTCTTCTGTAAATAAAGAAATGGAAATATTGCACACCCCTGTGCTTGACTGCCAAGCCAGGAAAAATGTAAATCCTGCGATTATTTTGTATTGTTTAGGAAGTTAGTATGATTGAATGTTTGAGTGAGTGTACTTTATGGAGGACAGTTAGAGGTACCGTTGTTTTATTTTGTAATGCATGTCCCTGTTTTGAGATAGCGCCACTTAGAATGTTAGTTAAAATTTTTCTTGCATAGTTATGGTCAGTGTAGAGGCCATAGAAGAGTGCTCGCTGGGTCAGGGAATGAAGACAACGCAGTTATGTAATCCTTCACGCTTCGCGTTAGGATCACAAGGAGGGTGTGTAGCCACCTGGGTTGGCCACTTCACGACTTAAAATGGAGAACCGCAAAGGCTGAAGGGAAATTCAGCCAACACAGGCAAAGACTAGCAAATACTGAAATCATGTATATTGGAACCTGCAAAACAACCAGACAGCACTGAAACCAGCAGCCATCTGCATAGTAATGTAGCAGCCATCTACATAGTAATGTGCGATTCCCAGGCACAATGGCAACAGTTAAGGTAAACAAAGCCAAGCCAGACTCCTCGGCGCCAGCAGGAGCCAAGACAAAGGAAGGCCAATGGACACTTAGGGACTGCCCAACGATCAGGGAACTGCTCCAGCATTGGAGAAATCGATCCAAGTGATCGGAAAGTAGTCCAATCACTTAGAACCAGGTACGGGGTCCGCCCCGAAGGGCGGGAAGTCCCTGGGGACTATAAAGTAAAGCCCCCAAGTTCAAATCGTCCTTCTTTGGCAGGGTCACTCAGCAACTTGAATCAACCCGTGAGAGTGACCTGTCTCAGCTGCCGCCAACCAAGTAAGTCTCAAGTCAACGCTCGCTACGAGATAGGCGCTCCTAGCTACCAGTCCATACCAGCTTTTGAATCCTGCAGACTCAATACCTGAACAAAAGGCCATTTGTTCCCCTGACCTGGTGGGCCAGTCCGAAGCTAAGTATAGGCCTTTTAGTCATAGGAATAGCCTAGAAAGTAGGGTTTATGCATGAGTAGTGATTTACTGTGTATAATAAATGTGTTTTGATTTGAATCTTACTAATTGGTGTGTTGAGTTATTGATCATTACTTGAACTTGAACCTCGTGGCGGTATCGTAAAGATACCTGGCGACTCGAGAGCAAAGGTTAAACAAACAGAGCAAATTACGAATTAAGAGCCAACCAAAATTTAGCAACACTGCCCTTGAAATGAACGGCTTGTTCAGCCATTTCAGAGGGCATTTAAGAGTCAACCACATTGCTGTGGATCTGCATCCAAACTAAGTAAGGATGTCAGGTTTCATTGCCTAAAGGGCATTAGTGAACCAGTTGGGTTTTTATGACAACTGACAATGGTTTCATAATATTAAACTTTTAATTCCAGATTTTTATTGAATTCAAATCTCACCATCTGCCGTGGTCACAAGAGTCAATCACATCATTCTTTTCCTAAGATTCGTCTTCAGATCGATTGCAACTATTTAATTAATACCCTCATTTCAAAGGTTTATAGCACAAAAGGGTTAATGCTTGCTGTGATACTTGCCATGCTGCCATACTATAATTTCTTAACCTCTTGATGACATCTTGGCATCGGTCGACAGGGACCGGCCCCACCATTCCCCCCCCCACAAATAAAACACCCACCCTCCCATATCCCTCCATCCCTCCTGCCATAGCTCCCAATTCTCCCCACCCCCCAAAGATAAACAAAGCATGCAGCTCACAATGTGGCATCTCCTCAGGGGATGTTGGCCCACAACAGACGGGGAGAGGGCCCAGATGGGTGGCGGGGTGCCGGACAACAGAACCTTCACCTCCTACGAGGATCTTTTAAATGCTGCCCGGATCTCGCGACTCCCTTTGGGATCCCCACCGCTGCATCTGGACCTCCCCCTACCACCAAGTTGGAGGTCGCGGAGGTGGCGAGGACAGACTGGTTACTGACATAGAGGTTGGCGTACGGCGCTGAGGTGAAAATCCACTTGCCGCCACACAAATGACCTGTGACACGCGAGTTGTTAACGCCAGACAGAATGACCTTTCCTTCCCCCTGACCATGTGCCCATTATCCCTCAAGATCTCAACCTAACCATGCCGGCACATCCGCTGTGGTTCCCCAACCCCACCTCCCATGAGAACACCTCAGAGGGGAGCTCTGGGAGGACAACTGTATACGCGGCACAGCTGTCATCCCCACCCTTCACCTGTGGAGAGACACACCTTGGTGGATGAAAGTAGTGCTCAGGTTACTGGGGCACATTCTGGTGAGCACCACACAGTTGCTGAAGCACATCAGGTGGAGCCAGGAACACACAGGCAAGACAACAGTCGGGGATATGCTGGATCATAGGACCCAACTGGGTCCCAATCAGATGCTGAATCTCTGGACCAGGTTTACCCGGAGCTGATGCAGTGAAAGAGTGCGGCCGTGATTATCAAAGGGGGATGTAAGCGACATTCCAGAAGGTCAATAGCCGATTGGAGGAGTCCCAGAGGTTACGGGCGCAGGAGATCAAGCTGGCAATGCGTGGCACCGAAGCCAACATTGCTCGGGTGGTGACCACAGTGGAGAGCTTGATGCACAACTTCAGCAGCATGAGTGGTGGTAAACAAAGCATGGCTCAGTTGGTGATGGACATGGCTGATCGCCTCAACACTACGTCCAACTCGCTGGGGTGATGTGTCCCAGTCCCAGGTGGACATCTCGAAGGCTCTGCAGAGCATGTCCCATTTACAGGTGGGCATTGCCAGGGCACTCCAGAATATGTCCCAGTCACTGAGGAGCATTGCCGAAGGCGTCGACACCATGCTGCAGACATCAGCGAGTCGCCAGGGCTGGCCAGATGACACAAGGGCAGCAGCCCCTCGGTCCCGAAGTGACCCTCAGGGCCCCATGGGCACTGACCAGGAGAGATTGTCGAATGCCAACAAGGAGCCACCCTACGGCATGGCGACGGTGGCTATCAGCTCCCCCGGGTTCCACCTGGAACATGGTGGTGCAGTGAGGCATGTGCCACAAGTAAGTGGGCCGTGCCCCTCCGGCCCCCAGAGGAAGCCCTTCAGGGGCATCAAAGGTCACAGGACGCAGTAAGCAGCAGGCTACCTCCATCTGTGACGTGCATCCTGGGGACACACTTAGACGCAGCAGTAGAGGGCAGGTCAAGGATCACTGAAAGGGCACTATGGGGGACGGGGAGGGGGGGGAGGGACAAGAGGGGTAGCATCATCAGGGGCTAAGGGCAATTGGGGACACATATCAGCATTGAAAACATTGCACCAGAGGTATATGATGCCTCTGACACTTTCTTCCACAACACGGGAAGACCACCAATCCCCTGCTCCAGCTCCCTTGGCATGGTGGTCCTGAATTTCCCCATCCCCCCATTCCCTCCCCCACCCCACCCAGGCACAGGTTATGGGTGTGAGCGAGCACTCAGCAGATAGGCAGGAGTCAGACTATGACATCGATTGAGGAGCACCAGCGCTCAGCTCAGAACGGGTTATTATCACCCCCTACCATCGACGGTGACCCGTTGACAGCGCTGACACAGTCCCATCACTCTGGAGTGATGTTACACAGACCCTGGGCAGATGGAAACGGGTGGTGAGCAGAGGGGGAGGGAAGGGTGGGGGGGTGAGATGACAGACGAAGCCATGTTCTATGTGAACCGGGCAAGGATGAGGCCCTTCCTGGCCTTCCGGGCTTGCCGGACCCTCGCCACTTCCATCTGTCCTCCATCCGGTCCTGCAGGGCTCTTCCTCCCGCTCCGGTACCTCCTTGTCCTCCTCCTCGCAGATGGCCACATGATCCTCCCTGCAGCACGTCGCCTCGCTGTTGCCCAGGTTGTGGAGGACACAGCAGACCACCATAAAGCCGGTGACCATCGGGAGGGGGGGGGTTGCACTGCAGAGTACCACTAGAGTGGTTGAGGCATCGGAACCACATTTTGACGAGTCCGATGCAGGGCTCAGTGACAGCCCGGGTGGCTGCATTGGCCTTATTGTATCAGTTCTCTGCTTTCAGGTCTCTGCATCGGTCACTCGCCTCCCTAATGGATTCATTAGCTAGGGGTCCTCAGTAGGTACCCCTTATCCCCTAAGAAAGCCAACCGGCCATCATGGGGTGGTCCTCGAAGAGGCTGGGGATGTCCGACTGTCCCTGGATGTAGCTGTGGTGCACACTCCCCGGGAAGCGTGCACACATGTGCATGGTCTTCGTCTGGTGGTCGCACACAAGTTGGAGGTTCAGGGATTGAAGCCCATTCCTGTTTATATAGGGCACTCCCTGATGGCCCGGTGCATGCAGGGCGACATGCATGCCATCCATTATCCCCTGGACCTGGGGCATGCCATCAATGGTATAGAATCCTGCTGCCCGGGTATCCTGTTGTGCCTGGTCCATGCCAATGTTAATATAGTTTCCTGCCTGTGCAAACAGGGCATCTGTGACCTCACGGCTGTAGCTTGTGAGATGCCACGCCTCCCCGCTTGAGCCCTGGAGTGATCCTGAGGTGTTGAGCTTCAGGGCTGCAGTCACCTGGACGCCCACCGGGAGCAGTTATCCTCTTCCTCCACGTGGGGCCAAGTCCACAAGGCACACGTCTCCTTGACGAGGCAGAGCCTCCAGCGGCACACAAGATGCCTGAATACTGGGGCCCATCATCGGCATCCCCCCGGGTCCCTCAAGGTGTAGGGTGGGACGCTGCATATGAGCTGATGCCTCGAGTCTCTGTCGACGCTGCCGGCTTCACCGCAATTACAGTCTCCACGTGTTCCAAGATATCATCTATCTCGTGTAATATCTGTAAGGAATTGGAGAGGGTGAGAGACTGGCGACCAGTGGTTCTTCCACCCCGGGACCCTCCATTCCCGCATTGCTCCCCACCAAAATGCACCCATACGTAACATTCCTCCGAGATCAGGCCACCATTTTGAGAGAGTGCCACCATCTCGAAGTGAGCTTGCGGATGCCCCCACCAGCGGCAATGTAATCCCCGCACATATGGACATTACATCCCCTCCACCCCCCAACTCCCTCAAGTGAGGGTCCCCTCCCTTTTCGGGCCACCCACGCCTCCCCTTTCAGGATCCCCATCTTTTATTAGGCCCCTTCATATCTGCCCTTCACTCCTGACCCTTCATGCCCCCCATCTCCCCTTTTATGGGCATGTCCCCCCTCAGGCCCAGACTCATGGCAGTACCACCTTGGCACCACCACCCAGGCACTCTGGCAGTGCCATGTTGGATGTGCCAATGTGCCAGGCTGGCAGTGCCAGGTGCCAGAGAGAGAGCCAGGGTGCCACCCTGCCTTGTCCCCCACCACCCATTGGTCTCCAAAGGCCTGGAAGCCCCTCCTCCCCAGGTGCCCTCCACATTTGTGTGAAACAGTGCTAAATGGCACCTGGTGCAGGCCTCTCTGGAGAGACGGTTAGTTTCTGGGCCCCAGGACAATACAGCACAAGCATATTTAAATGAGCGTAGAGTTTACTTAAATCTGCTAATCTGGATCTCGCCGAGTGCAAGTGAGATCCAGATCGTGACATCTCGCGATCCCAATAATGGGATGCAGAGGAAGGCCGGACCTCCAGATTCTCCATGAGGTTGCTGGGAAAGACATTCGGAACAACGTGATGTGCTGATGTTAGGACTCATCTGAACAGTGCCTAGGGCTGCCTACAGAGTTCAGGAAGGAGCCACTCACAATCCTGGATCCTGGAACACCTTGGCAGTGAGTCGGGGGAGCACCTACAGTTGGACCTTCCAGATTCCGTGTCCTGGGGGGGAGGGGGGTCCATCTTTCAGCCTCAGAATGTTCCTGGAGATCTACCTTCATTTTCAGGTAGTTCGCCTTCTTTCGTCAATAGTGGGTCAGTGACGTTGGGTGCAATTTCTTCTTTTTTTAAAATTATTTTTATTCAAATTTTTATCAAAACATCATTTTTTGCATAACCATTAACAACATTTAACATAACAAAATAAATGTTAACCATATATACAGAAAAAGGAACTATGTAACAATTCCCCCTCCCCCCCACACCGGGTTGCTTCTGCTGACCTTTACTGCTTACCTCGAAAGTCGAGGAACGGCTGCCACCTCCGAGAGAAACCCGTCATGGACCCTTTCAAGGCAAACTTTATTTTCTCAAGACTGAGAAACCCAGCCATGTCACAAATCCAGGTCTCCACACTCGGGGGCTTCGAGTCCTCCACATTAAAAGGATCCGTCTCCGGGCTACCAGGGAGGCAAAGGCCAATACGTCGGCCTCTTTCGCTTCCTGCACTCCCGGATCGTCTGACACACCAAAGATCGCTGTCTCTGGACTCGGCACCACCCGCGTGTCCAAGATCTTGGACATTGCTTTCGCAAATCCCTGCCAGAATCCCTTCAGAGGCGGCCATGCACAGAACATATGGACTTGATCTGCGGGGCTTCCCGCACACCTCGCACATTTATCCTCAACCCCCAAGAGCTTGCTCATCCTGGTTGCCGTCATGTGTGCCCGGTGGACCACCTTAAACTGGATCAAGCTAAGCCTGGCACATGATGAAGAGGAATTGACCCTGTTTAGGGCATTCACCCACAGGCCCGCATCCAGCTCCCCACATAGGTCCTCCTCCCATTTGCCCTTCAGCTCTCCACTGGGGCTTCCTCCGCCTCCTGAAGTTCCCAGTAGATGTCCGATACCTTCCCCTCCCCTACCCAGGTGCCGGAGACCACCCGATCCTGTATCCCGGGTGGGGGTAGCAACGGAAATGTCACCACCTGTTTTTTGAGGAAGGCGCGTACCTGAACGCATCTGAAAGCGTTTCCAGGAGGCAAACTGAATTTCTCCTCAAGCGCTTTCAGGCTGGGAAAGGTCCTGTCCACGAACAGGTCCCCCATCCTTTTAATGCCTGCCCTATGCCAGCTTTGGAACCCTCCGTCAATCTTGCCCGGGACAAATCTGTGATTGTTACGTATCGGGGTCCAGACTGAGGCTCCCTCCGCCCCCCTGTGTCTTCTCCACTGACCCCAGATCTTTAATGCCGCCACCACCACCGGACTGAGGAGTTGCGGGCCGGCGAGAACGGCAGAGGTGCCGTTACAAGTGCCCCTAGGCTGGTACCTTTGCATGAGGACGCCTCTAGCCGCGCCCACATCGACCCCTCCCCCAGTACCCATTTCCTAATCATGGCTATATTAGCCGCCCAATAGTAGCTGCAAAAGTTCGGCAGCGCCAACCCTCCCCCTCCCCCGACAGTACGCTAGGTACAGTCTCTTTACTCGCAGGGTCTAATTTGCCCATACGAATCATGAGATGATCTTGTTCACCCGCTTAAAGAAGGACTTAGGGATGAAGATGGGAAGGCACTGGAAGACGAACAGGAATCTGGGGAGGACCGTCATCTTAACGGTCTGCACCCTCCCCGCTAGAGATAGCGGGAGCAAGTCCCACCCTTTGAAGTCCCCCTCCATCTGCTCTACCAGCCAAGATAAATTAAGGTGGTGGAGGGCATCCCACTTTCGAGGCTCTGTATGCCTAGGTATCGAAAGCCCTTCTCGACCATCCTAAGCGGAAGCTCTCCCAGTCTCTTTTCCTGCCCCTTAGCTTGGATCACGAACATCTTGCTTTTCTTCTCGTTTAACTTGTACCCCGAGAAATTGCCAAAGTCGCTCAAAATCTGCATGACCTCCCCCATCCCCTCTAGTGGGTCCGAGATGTACAGGAGCAGATCATCCGCATAAAGTATGACCCAATGCTTCTCCCCCCCCCCCCCCCCGAACCAACCCCTGCCAGTTCTTTGAAGTCTGTAGCGTTATGGCCAACGGCTCTATGGCAAGGGCAAATAATAACAGGGAGAAGGGGCACCCCTGCCTCGTCTCCCGGTGGAGCCTAAAGTATTCCGAACTCATCCTGTTCGTGCACACACTTGCCACGGGGGCCTGGTAGAGTAGCTGCACCCAACATATGAACCCCTCACCGAATCCAAACCTTCTTAGCGCTTCCCACAGGTACTCCCATTCCACCCGGTCAAAGGCTTTCTCTGCGTCCATGGCCGCCACTACTTCTGCTTCCCCTCCCTCTGAGGGCATCATGATGATGTTTAGGAGCCTCCGTACATTGGAGTTCAGTTGCCTGTCCTTGACGAAACCTGTCTGATCCTCCCCTATCACCCCAGGGACACAGTCCTCACTTCTAGCAGCCAAGATCTTGGCCAGCAGTTTGGCGTCTACGTTCAGGAGCGATATCGGTCTATAAGACCCACACTGTAGCGGACCTTTCTCTCGTTTGAGGATGAGTGAAATCAAAGCCTGTGACATTGTTGGGGGAGGGTCCCTCTCTCTTTGGCCTCATTAAAGGTCCTTAGCAGGAGTGGGCTCAGCAGCTCCGGAAATCTCTTGTAGAATTCTACAGGATAGTTGTCCGGCCCCGGGGCCTTGCCCGACTGCATGTTCCCTGGACCCTTTCCAATCTCTTCCAGCTCTATCGGGGCCCCCAGTCCCTCCACCAGATCCTCTTCCACCTTTGGAAACCTCAGTTGGTCCATAAATTGCTTCATCCCTTCCCCTCCCGGCTGGGGCTCTGACTCATACAATTTACCGTAAAACGCTCTAAAGACGTTCACTCCCTCTGGGTCCATGACCATGTTGCCCTCCTTATCCCGTGTGGTAGTCACCACTAGTGGCATATTATGTGTATTACGGCACTGCCCGTATATTAGAGGTACAACGGTAAATCCCTGCCTGCTGGCTCCGCCCAGTAGGCGGTGTATAAATGTGTGTGCTCGCCGGTGCTGCAGCCATTCTGGTTCCAGCTACAGGAGGCACAACATCTTGCTCAATAAAGCCTCGATTGTTCCACTATTCTCGTCTTGTGGGAATTGACGGTGCATCAATTTATTGAGCAAGAGTTTTTAAACGATGGATCTCCGCATCAAGCCTGATTGCCTGCAGCTGAGCCCTCAAGCAGCCAACGCTACGTTCGCCTTTGACCACTGGCTAGCCTGCTTCGAAAGCTACCTCAGAACAGCCGCTGAAGAACCCTCGGACTCGCAGAAGCTCCAAGTCCTCTATTCACGGGTGAGCCCTGTCATTTTTCCCCTCATCCGGGATGCGCCCACCTACTCCGAAACGATGGAGCTCCTGAAGGGAATTACGTTCGACCAGTGAATCAAGTATACGCCAGGCACCTCCTGGCCACGAGACAGCAACTCCCCGGGGGGTCTCTGGACGATTTCTGGCGTGTCCTGCACATCCTAGGTAGGAACTGTGACTGCCAGGCAGTTTCGGCAGTCCAGCACACCAAACTTTTAATTAGAGGCGCTTACGTCACGGGCATGAAGTCTGCGTACGCCTACCAGTGGCTACTGGAAGGGGGTACGCTCGGTCTTGCGGGAACTAGGCAGCTCGCTAATTCGTTAGAAGTGGCCTCCCGTAATGTACAGTCCTACACCCCCGACTGCGCGCACCCTCGTGGGCCCCACCAGCTGCCGACTCCAGCTCACCGCAAGCCTGCGCCCGCGGCAGCCAGCCAACTCTCGGGGGCCCCCCAAGTGTTATTTTTGCGGGCAAAACAAACACCCCAGGCATCGCTGCCCGGCGCGGAGCGCGACCTGCAACGGGTGTGGGAAGAAAGGACACTTCGCTACTCTTTCCAGGCCCGGCGTTCCTACACCCCCCACATGTGAGCCAGGGGTGCTGCCATTTTCCCCTTCACAAGCCACATGCGGCCTGTGGGCGGCACCATCTTCCTCACCCCAAACCACGTGCAGCCCATGGGCGCCGCCATCTTTGATGCCACCCACCATGTGCGCCCTGTGGGCACCGCTATCTTCGGCGCCATTTTGGACGGCGCCTCAGGACCCCTGCTGGTCTGGCCATTCGCCGCTTGCCGCTACCTCCGCCACCGCTGACCATCCCGGGACCTCCCAGCATCTGCCGCAGCTCGCCTCTATCACTCTGGATTAGTTCCAGCCCCGCAACTTCTCGACCGCGACGACGACGGTGAAGATCGATGGGCACGAGATGACCTGCCTCTTTTACTCTGGGAGCACCTAGAGCTTCATCCACCCCACTGCGGTAAGGCGCTGCTCCCTCTCGGTACACCCAGTCACCCAGAAAATCTCCCTGGCCTCCGGGTCCCATTCCGTGGAAATCCGGGGGGTACTGCATCGGACTCTCACCGTCCAAGGCGTAGAGTTCAGCAACTTCCGGCTCTATGTCCTCCCCCACCTCTGCGCAGCCCTGTTACTCGGCCTGGATTTTCAATGCCATCTCCAAAGCCTAACTTAAAAATTCGGCGGACACCTACCCCCCCTCCCCGTCTGCGGCCTCACGACCCTTAAGGTCGATCCACCTTCCCTGTTTGCGAACCTCACCCCGGATTGCAAGCCTGTAACCACTAGGAGCAGATGGTACAGTGCCCAGGACAGGACCTTCATCAGGTCGGATGTCCAACGGCTTCTGCGGGAGGGGATCATTGAGGCCAGCAACAGCCTCTGGAGAGCTCAAGTAGTGGTAGTGAAGACTGGGGAGAAGCACAGGATGGTCATTGACTGCAGTCAGACTATCAATCGGTACAGGCAGCTCGACGCGTACCCTCTCCCACGCATATCTGACATGGTCAATCAGATGCGCAGTATCAAGTCTTTTCCACAGTGGACTTGAAGTCCGCCTGCCACCAGCTCCCCATCCGCACGGAGGACCGCCAATACACTGCGTTCAAAGCAAATGGCCGCCTCTATCACTTCCTTAGGGTTCCCTTCAGCGTCACTAATGAGGTCTCGGTCTTCCAGCGAGAGATGGACCGAATGGTTGACCGGTACGGACTGTGGGCCATCTTCCCGTACCTAGATAACGTCACCATCTGCGGCCACAATCAGCAGGACCACGACACAAACCTCCAAACTCCTTAATCTCACATACAATAAGGAGAAATGCGTGTTCCGCACCAACAGCTAAGTAATACTTGGCTATGTCATGGAAAATGGAGTCCTAGGGCCCGACCACGACCGCATGCGCCCCCTCCTGGAACTCCCTCTCCCCCACTGCCCCAAGGACCTGAAACGATGCCTGGGGTTTTTCTCCTATTACACCCAGTGCATCCCTAATTATGCGGCCAAGGCCCACCCACTCATTCAGTCCACAGTTTTCTCCATGGCAGCTGAGGCCCGCCAGGCCTTCAACCGCATCAAGGCAGACATCGCCAAGGCCACAATGCACACACTCGATGAGTCCCTCCCCTTTCAGGTGGAGAGCGATGCATCGGACGAAGCCATGGCTGCCACCCTCAACCTGCCACCCTCCATGCCGCCGAAATTTGGCACTCTTCTGTCAAAAAGAAGGCCCAGGCCATTGTGGAAGCTGTGCGACATTGGAGGCATTACCTGGCCGGCAGGAGATTCACTCTCCTCACTGACCAACGGTCGGTTGCCTTTATGTTTAATAATACACAGCGGGGCAAGATCAAAAATCTTGAGGTGGAGGATCGAGCTCTCCACCAATAATTATGAGATTTTGTAACGCCCGGGTAAGCTCAACGAGCCCCCTGATGCCCTATCCCGCGGTACATGTGCCAGCGCACAAGTGGACCGACTCCAGGCTCTCCACTATGACCTCTGCCACCCGGGGGTCACCTGGTTCTTCCATCTTATCAAGGCCCGCAACCTGCCCTACTCCATTGAGAAGGTCAGGACCATCACCAGTGACTGCCAAGTCTGCGCAGAGTGCAAGCTGCACTTCTACCGGCCAGATCGAGCGCATCTAGTGAAGGCCTCCCGCCCCTTTGAACACCTCAGCATGGATTTCAAAGGGCCCATCCCCTCCACCGACCGCAACACGTACTTTCTGAACGTGATTGATGAGTACTCCCGGTTCCCTTTCGCCATCCCATGCCCCGACATGAGTTCTGCCACGGTAATCAAAGCCCTGCATAGCATCTTCACTCTGTTCGGTTTCCCCACCTACATCCACAGCGATCGTGGATCGTCTTCCATGAGCGATGAGCTGCGTCAATTCCTGCTCAGCAAGCGCATCGCCTCGAGCAGGACGCCCAGCTACAACCCCTAGGCAACAGGCAGGTGGAGAGGGAGAATGGGACGGTCTGGAGGGCCGTCCTGCTGGCCCTATGGTCTAAAAATTTCCCGGTCACCCGCTGGCAGGAGGTCCTCCCCGACGCGCTCCACTCCATTCAATCGCTCCTCTGCACCACGACTAATGAGACCCCTCACGAACGTGTGTTTGCCTTCCCCAGGAATTCCACCTCCAGGGTCTCGCTCCCAACATGGCTGACAGTTCCTGGACCCGTCCTCCTCCGTAAGCATGTGCGGACCCATAAGTCGGACCCCTTGGTCGAAAAGGTCCACCTCTTACATGCTAACCCGCAGTACTCCTACGTGGCACACCCCGATGGGCGCCAGGACACAGTCTTCCTCCGGGACCTGGCACCCGCTGGATCCCCACCCACGATCCCCGACCTGACACCCCCCCCCCCCGGTTGCCTCATTCACCCCTGCGCCACTCATCCTCCCTCCAGCGAACCTCACCGCAGCCCCCACCCCAGCAGGATCCGTCCTCCCACTGGTTCCACTCAGCGGTGACGAAGACGAGGACAACACGTTCCCGGAGTCGCAGGTGACCAAGTCGGTGCCCACATCGCCACCAGGACTGAGGTGATCGCAGAGGAGGGTCAAGGCCCCCGACAGACTTAACTTGTAATGTTTTCCACCACCTCCGCCGGACTCTTTTTTTTTAAACAGGGGTTGAGTGTGGTAGTCACCACTAGTGGCATATTATATATATTACGGCACTGCCCATATATTAGAGGTATAAGGATAAATCCCTGCCTGCTGGCTCTGCCCATCAGGCGGCGTATAAATGTGTGTGCTCTCCGATGCTGCAGCCATTCTGGTTCCAGCTACAGGAGGCACAACATCTTGCTCACTAAAGCCTTGATTGTTCTACCATTCTCGTCTTGTGGTAATTGACAGTGCATCATCCCGCACTTCCCCAATTTTCCTGGCCGCCTCCCTCTTGCGAAGTTGGGGCGCCAGCATTCTACTTGCTTTCTCCCCGTATTCGTAGACATCCCCTTTGGCCTTCCTCAGCTGTGCTACCACCTTCCCAGTGGTCAGCAGGTCGAATTCTGGCTGCAGCCTCTGGTGCTCTTTCAGTAGCCCCGTCTCGGGGGTCTCCACGTAACTCCTGGCTACTCTGAGTATCTCCCTGACTAGCCTTTCTCCTTCCGCTCTTTCTTTCTTCTCTCTATGAGAGAAGATAGAGATGAACTCCCCTCTGATAACTGCCTTCAGGGCCTCCCACACGGTGGACGCCGCTACCTCCCCCGTATCATTAGTTTCCAAGTAATTTTTGATGTTCCTCCTTATCCGCCCACAAACCTCGTCATCTGCCAGCAGCCCCACATCTAGCCTCCATGGTGGGGGCTGACCTCTCTCCTCCACAAGACGCAAATCCACCCAGTGCGGAGCATGGTCGGAGACTGCAATGGTCGAGTATTCTGTCCCCTCCACCCTAGGGATTAAGGCCCTGCTCATCACAAAGAAATCTATATGGGAATAAACTTTGTAGACGTGGGAAAAAAAAAGAGAACTCCTTCGCCCTCGGCCAGGCGAATCACCATGGGTCTACGCCCCACCTGTTCCATGAATCCCCTGTCACTTCCCCGACCTGGGGTTTGACCGGTCCAATATAGGGTCTATGACTGTGTTAAAGTCACCCCCCATAATCAGATTGTGTGAATCTAAGTCCGGAATTTTACCCAGCATGCGTCTCATGAATTCCACATCATCCCAGTTCGGGGCGTAAACGTTCACTAGCACCACCCGAGTCCCCTGCAGCTTCCCGCTAACCATTATGTATCTGTCCCCATTGTCAGCCACAATATCCCTTGCCTCAAAAGCCACCCGTTTGCTGACCAGGATTGCTACTCCTCTGGTCTTTGTATCCAGCCCCGAATGAAACACCTGGCCCACCCATCCTTTTCTCAATCTTGTTTGGTCCCCAAGTTTTAGGTGCGTCTTCTGTAGCATGGCTACGTCTGCCTTTAACCCCTTTAGGTGCGAGAACACGCCAGCCATCTGCATATTAATCAGCAATCCCCGGGAACAATTGATACAAAATAGACACACAAAGTCAACCCAGACCTTTCGGCGCCAGCAGGAGCTGACACAAAGAGAGGCAAACGACCACCCCTCGATCAAGGAATCGCTCCAGCATTGGAGAATATCGAACCAAGTGATTGGGACCAAGTCCAATCACTTGGAACCAGGTACAAGGCCCGCCCCGAGAGGCGGGAAGCCCCTGGGGACTATAAGAATAGGGGCCAAGTTCAAATCGACCCTTCTTTTCCTCTCCGCACTCTTCGAGACCCTTCTGCAAGCGAACCTAAGTTTTACTCCAACGATCGCTACCAGATAGGCACTCCTGACTATCGACTTGTTCCAGCTTTTGAATCCCGCAGGCTCAGAACCCATTCGAAAGGCCATTCATTTCCCTGACCTGGTGGGCCAGTTCCAAAGTTAAGTATTGGCCTGTTAGTTGTAGGAAGTAGCTCAGAAGTAGAATTAATGTATAAGTATTAATTGCTGTATATAATAAATGAGCGTTGATTTAACTCTTACTAAGCGGTGTGTTGGATTATTGATCATTACTCGGACTTGAACCACGTGGCGGTATCAGAAGGATACCTGGCGACTCAAGAGCAAAGGTGACAGAATAAGAGCAATTAAACTAAGGCTAAAACGAGCAACATCTTTTTTGGCCAGCCACGAACCCCCGTCCCCCGCTTACTCAAGCCCTCCCATTGGAGGCCACCCCCCCCCCCCCACTCTCACTCTGTTCCCCCATGTTGGCTCCTTTTCCATCAGCAAAGCAGCATCCCATCCCACCCCCCCCCCACCCCCCAACAGCCCCATGATCTCAAACCCTCAAGTCAAGCACTCGCTTGACACTGGCTGTCTCCCCATTACGCTTCAGTGAGTCAGCTGACCCATTCTGACCCCGGCCGCTCCCGCCTCTATCTCCGATTATTCAGATACCTCATTTTTCGGGCCCCTCCCTCCCTATGAAAACTCCCCCCAACTCCCCCCCCCCACCAATGAAACAACAACAAACCCCGGGCACAAACCTGGCCCCCCCCAAAAAATGTCCCCAGCCGCCAGAAGAGCAGCCCTACGTGTAGGGCCCCTCTCCTCCCTCTGCGGCCGAACTCTACAAAAGCCGAAAACATGGCCAAAGAAACCGGGAACAAACAAAAATAAGAGGGAACAACGTAATGTCGCTCCCTCCGGCTATCCGGCAATTAACATCCCCACCAGAGTAATTTCCCAGTGTGGCTGTCCTTTAGGTCGAGTCCAACTTTTCTTGCTTGATAAAAGTCCACCCCTCATCCGGTGTGTCAAAGTAATGGTGGCAATCCTGATACGTGACCCAAAGCCTCGCCGGATGCAACAGCCCGAACTTCATCCCTTTGCTGTGGAGGGCTGTCTTAGCACAGTTGAATCCAGCGCACCTCTTGACCAGTTCTGCTCCCAGGTCCTGGTAAATGCGGATTACGCTCTTTTCCCACCTGCTGCTCCGCTCCTTTTTAGCCCATCGCAGGACTCGTTTATTATCTGAGAAGCAGTGGAACCGTACCACCATAGCCCTCGGTGGTTCATTAGTTTTGGGCTTCCTTGCGAGGACTCTGTGCGCCCCACCCAGTTCCAGAGGCCGAGGAAATGTTCCCGTCCCCATCAGGGTCCCCAGCAACGTGGTCACGAATGCACTCGCGTCCGACCCCTCCCCACCCTCAGGTTGGCCCAGAATGCGCTGGTTTTGCCTCCTGGACCTGTTTTCAAGGTCTTCCAGCCTCTCCTGCCACCTCTTATGCAGGGCGTCATGTGCCTCCACCCTGACGGCCAGGCCCAGTATCTCATCTTCATTATCCTAGACCTTTTTCTCAATCTCCTCGATCGCCTTCTCCTGCATTTTCTGGGTCTCAACCATTTTTTCCATTGAGGCCTTCACTGGGGCCAGCATCTCAGTTTTCAGGTCAGCAAAGCAGCTTCTGAGGAACTCCTGCTGTTCCCGCGTCCACTGGGCCCACGCTGCCTGATCCGAGCCGGCCGCCATTTACTGTTCCCGTGCCCGTTCCTGCCGCTTCTCAGTGGTCGTTTGTTTGGCCGTCCTGCTCATGGTCCCCTCCATAAGTTAATGTGGGGAACTTTCTCGCACCGTTTGCCTGCTGATTTATGTCAAAAAGGGGCCGCCAAAGCTCCTTGAAAGGGCCCGTTAGTCCGTTAGCGGAGGGAGCTGCCGGTAACGCACCTACCCGCGCATGGCTGCCACCAGAACTCTGGGTATAATTTCAATATGGCACGGTGGCCTATCCTCTATGCAGGCCTGCCCTGCCACGGAATTCAGCGTAAAACACCCGGGTGCATAATTAATGAGGTCAGAGCCTGAAGATTTGATGTGTCTTCCCGCCGGCTGCCACAGTGAGAAACACTCCTCATTCTCGCCCCCTCTACAGGACTTGGGGCTGGATTCTCCACCTCACCACGCCACATTTCTGGTTCAGCACGCCAGTGGGATGCTCCGTTACGCCGGCTCGTCAATGGGGTTTCCCATTGTGGGGCATCCCCACGCCGTCGGGAAACCCCCGGGCTGCCAGCAAAACAAAGCATCCCGCCGGCGGAGAATCCAACCTTTGGTCTCAAAAGGGGAGAATTCCATCCAATGCAGCAGGCCGAGGACAGAGAAATCAGTGTGAGAGCAAGGTGGAGAATTAAATTGACAGCCATCGGTGTCATAATATACACCAGTATATCATGGTGCAGACACACACACTGATGGACACACAGCAAGATCAATCAACACACACATCGCAGCCAATCACCAGTTGGAGCACACTCACTATAAAGACAGACGGCATCAGAGTTCCCGCTCATTCGGGATGCAGCCTCTCAGAAGGACAGAGCTTACAGCCTACAGCACAGATCTTCACCATGTGCTGAGTGCATAGACTGGTTAGGACAGGCATAGGCCTTTAGTTTAATCTAACATCGTGTTAACCCACAGTGAAAGTATGTTCAACAGTTTCTAGCTTAATAAAATAGTGTTGTATTATTTTAAGTGTTGGCGGCCTGTATGTATTCCACGGATCCAGAGCACCCAACACATCATGGTACCAGTAGTTGAGGGATGTTAGAATTACTTAGATCTACCTGCAAGTGATCTGCCTTCCACCAGCATACAGCCAGCCTGCAAAATGGGCAGCGTCCGCCCGCCGCCGCCGCTCCGCATCACCGGTAACCTAGGGGCCAATAGAAGATATTCAAACAACGCTTCCAGCTCTACCTTGAAGCCATAGACCGGGAAGCTGTCTCAGACACCAAGATGATCGCTCTCTTCCTATCCACGGCCGGGGAACATGCCATCCACATTTTCAATTCTCTCACCTTTGCTGATGGTGAAGATAAATCAAAATTCAAGACGGGCCTCCTTAAGTTTGACAGTCACTGCGACGTCGAGGTGAATGAAAGTTTCGAGCACTATGTATTCCAACAGCATTTGCAGGGTAAGGATGAACCTTTCCAGTCCTTTCTCACCCACCTCCGCATTCTTGCGCAGTCCTGTAATTACGGGCCCACCTCCGACTCCATGATACGCGACCAGATCGTTTTCAGTGTTCAGTCGGACCCCCTACGTCAGCACCTCCTCAAGGTAAAGCAGCTCACCCTAGCGATTGCCATCGAGACCTGCGTGCTACATGAACACGCCACTAGTCGGTATTCCCACATCCAAGAGGCTGAAACGGCGCGGCAAGGTCCCTACGAGGCAGAACGGGTCCAAGCAATCGAGCAACTCCAGGGCCTCAGCCGGGATGAGGGGGGCCATTTTGCGTGCTTTTCGCGGACTCCCGCGCTTGTGCACACCAAACGAGGGGACGGCCACGTCGATGAACGCACTGCGCAGGCGCGCACCACGTACGACCGCACCGCGCATGCACGGTGGTGCAGCGAACGTACTGACGCTACAATGGGCGGCAACTGTGGCTCCGCCCACTTAAAGTGTTGGTGGCCTGTATGTGTTCCACGGATCCAGAGCACCCAACACATCAATCGGAATCTCGGGCCCTACATGTGGACTAAACAGAGGCACATCTTTTGTTTCCTTTCTTGCTCCACCACCATTTCCTTTGGCAAAGTAAGGCCAACTCTTCTGTCACCCAACCTCTCAAATCTTCCACCCTATCTCAAACCTTTCCTCTGTCCTTGAACCTTCCACCCATGGTCAAAACGTATTGAGTCTCTAACTTTCCCAGGTCTGGTGAAAGATCAGTGGCCTGAAATATTAACTGTTTCCCTCTCCACAAATGCTGCCAGACCTGCTGAGTATTTTCAGCATTTTGCGTTTTATTTCAGATTTCTAGCACCAGCAGTCTTCTGCTTGATGATCAATTTGATGATTGATTTTAATAAAGGAAAATGCTTTCATGAAAATGGAGGGATGGGGGAGCAAGAACTGAGCATTGTGCGATAACACACAAAGCAATTTTCTTCAAAATGACTGAAGACTTGTTTTGTGCTTTGTGGGCATGTCACTTAAACGTTTGGACATTATGTCCAGCTTTTAGTCATGGTAAAGACCAATTTGTTCAAGTAAAGGTTAAATATGAAACACTGTCCAGCTGAACATGTCTGAAGGTCATAATTATCTGGGAAATGGAAATGCTTTTTTTCCCTCTATTTTACATCTGGAGGTTCAAGAATAATTATTATAAAAACACTTTTTCCACCCTCACAAAAAATAAGTGGCCAGATGAACTTGTCGGGGGCAGTACTTTCCTCCTATTCTTTTTCATATTCTCAATCAGATATATCTAATTTTTCAGACTTTGACGCATACAAGTCTACTTATAAAATTATGAATATTAAACAACTTGGGCTGTAGGAAATGAGCATTTCTCAGGACCTAATGATTTCCCTCAAATTAAAAAAAGGGAATTTAGCAGAACAGGCTTTTTTCTCTGGATCATCCTGCACTCCATCATGTTCACTTTGGTCTCCACTCTTCCAATCCAACCAGTGACTTATATAGCTACCCCACTTTAGCTTCTTGTCAGAGATAACCATAATTCCAAACACTGGGAAAGATGGCACTGAGAATGCTGGGTCAGGTTCAACTCATTGAACGCTTTTCACTGTAATTATACAATCATGCAGTGATACTGAATAGGATTAATCTAGAGTACCATCAGGGTTCTGAGTGTGGTGCACGAGACATTTTGTTGACTGTTGCTCACGCGCAGACTGTTGCCACATTCCACTGATTTCCATCCGCGTAGTTTTTTTGTCCCTACTGGTCTGACTGAAGTGATACACTCATAAAGCATGTGCACATGAAATGAGTGTGGGCTGACTGCACACACAACATCGACTGCAAGAGCCGTGTGCTCCCTCTGCATCCCATCAAGCATGAATATATATTTTAGGCAGCACGGTGGTGCTGTGGTTAGCACTGCTGCCTCACGCCACCGAGGTCCCAGGTTCTATCCTGGCTCTGGGTCACTGTCCGTGTGGGGATTCGCCCCCACAATCCAAAGATGTGCAGGGTAGGTGGATTGGCCACGCTAAAATTGCCCCTTAATTGGAAAAAATGATTTGGGTACTCTTAAGTTTCTTAAAAATATATATATATTTTGTTTTTACCACTTGAAGTTGATGACAGTTCTATTCATTTATGAATGATTAAGCATTTTCTACAATTTACGAAATATTCGGCGTGTTACTTTATTCCAGATACCAACATTTTAAGATGGTTATTTATAAAAGTGCCGGATTGAATTAATCAGCAAAAAATGTATTCAAGATTCATGCTATTTTCTAAACAGCAAGTTATAGTAACTTTGCATTGACAGTCAGCAACACTAAATGAATGTGGTATATTTTGTGCACTTATTGAAGCACCAGTGATTATTATCTTTAGTCACAACCTAGAGTTTCCACAAAGCTGTACCACAAGTAGGAGGAGGAAAAACTGGTGGCACGTCGGTTGTACTGAGAGCAGAAGTTTGTACTATTTGGAAATTCACAGTGTAATTTCAGATGTGTATCTTTGGCCTTTGTTCCGAAATTATATTGAGATTATTGTGCTTCAACGAAAAGGTTTGGAGCTCGTCTGTCGTCTAAGTTCACAGCTCAGTTAAAAAAAAAATCAACTAGAAGTGAAGTGGAACTAGGTGGTTTTCTTTTAGATCCTCACATATTCCTTAGACCCTGCTAGGAGTTATGTACAGGCCCCTGGCAGTAGTCAGGATGTGGGCCAGAAGATAAATCAGGAGATAGAAAAGGCATGTAAAAAAGGCAGTATTACAATAATCATGGGGGACTTCAATATGCAGCTAGACTGGGAAAACCAGGTTTGTAGTGGATCCCAAGAAAAGGAATTTGTGGAATATCTAAGAGATGGATTTTTGGAGCAGCTTGTGAAAAAGCCTACTCGGAACAGGCAATTCTGGATTTGGTGATGTGTAATGAGGCAGACTTGATTAGGGAACCTAAGGTGAAGGAACCCTCAGTGAGCAGTGACCACAATATGATAGAATTTACCCCGCAGTTTGAGAGGGACAAGCTGCACTCAGATGTCACGGTTTTACAATTTAATAACGGTAACTGCAAAGAGATAAGGGGGGAGCTGGCCCGAGTTGATCGTAAAGGGAGTCTAGCAGCAAAGATAGTGGAACAGCAATGGCAGAAGTTTTTGGGGGCTATTCGGGAGGCACAACAGAAATTCAGCCCAAAGAGGAGGAAACATGCTAAGGGGAGGATGAGGCATCCATAGCTGATGAGGGAAATCAAGGACAGCATAAAAGCAAAAGAAAAAGCATTCAAAGTGGTGAGCGTTAGTGGGAAGCCCGAGGATTGGGAAGCCTTTAAAAGTGAGCAGAGGACAACTAGAAAAACAATAAGGGGGAGAAGATGGAATATGAGTGCAAGTTAGCTAGTAATATAAAAGAAGATAGGAGGAGCTTTTTTCAATATATAAAAGGTAAGAGAGAGACAAAAATAGACATTGGACCACTGGAAAATGAGACGGGAGAAGTAATAACAGGAAACAAAGAAATGGCAGAGGAAGTGAATAGTTTCTTTGCATTAGTCTTCATGGTAGAGGACACCTGTGGGATGTCAGAGCTCCAGGAGAATCAGGGGGCACAAGTGAGTGTAGTGGCCATCACTAAGGACAAGGTTCTGGTGAAACTGAAAGGTCTAAAGGTGGATAAATCACCTGGACCGGATGGACTACACCCCAGGGTCTAAAAGAAATAGCTGAGGAGATTGTCGCGGCATTGGTGGTGATCTTTCAGGAATCACTGGAGGCAGGAAGAGTCCCAGAGGACTGGAAAGTGGCTAATGTAACACCACTGTTTAAGAAAGGAGGGAGGCAGAAGACGGGAAATTATAGGCCAGTTAGCCTGACTTCGGTCACTGGTAAGATTTTAGAGTCCATTATTAAAGATGAGATCGTGGAGGACTTGGAAGTGCATGATAAAATAGGACTGAGTCAGCATGGCTTCGTCAAGGGAGGTCAGTACTGACAAATCTGTTAAGTTCTTTGACGAGGTACAAAGAAGTTAGACAAAGGCGAACCAGTGGACGTGATTTATTTAGAATTCCAGAATGCCTTTGACAAGGTGCCGCAGAGGAGACTGTTAAATAAGTTAAGAGCCCATTGTGTTAAGGGTAAGATCTTGGCATGGATAGAGTATTGGCTGACTGGCAGAAGGCAGAGAGTGGGGATAAAGGGGTCTTTTTGAGAATGGCAGCCAGTGATTAGTGGTGTGCCTCAGGGGTCGGTGTTGAGACCACAACTTTTCACAATATACATGAATGATCTGGAAGAAGGAACTGAGGGCACTATTGCTAAGTTGGCAGATGATACAAAGACATATAGAGGGACAGGTAGTATTGATGAATCAGGGAGCTGCCGAAGGACTTGGACAGGCTAGGAGAGTGGGCAAAGAAGAGGCAGATGGAATAAAATGTGGAAAAGTGCGAGGTTATGCACTTTGGAAGGACGAATGGAGGCATAGACTATTTTCTAAATGGGGAAATGCTTAGGAACGTAGACGCACAAAGGGACTTGGGAGTCCTTGTTCAAGATTCTCTTAAATTTAATGTGCAATTTTAAGTCGGCAGTTATGGAGGAAAATGCAATGCTAGCATTCATGTCGAGGAGGCTAGAATACAAGAGCAGTGATGTACATCTGTGACTGTATAAGACTCTGGTCAGACCTCATTTGGAGTATTGTGAGCAGTTTTGGGCAGCATATCTAAGGAAGGATGTGTTGGCCTTGGAAAGGGACTCGAGGAGGTTCACAAGAATGACCCCTGGAATGAAGAGCTTGTCATATGAGGAACGGTTGAGGATTCTGGGTATGTACTCGTTGGAGTTTAGAAGGATAAGGGGGGATCTTATTGAAACTTACAGAATACTGAGAAGCCTGGATAGAGTGGACGTGGAGAGGATGTTTCCACTTGTAGGAAAAACTAGAACCAGAGGACAATCTCAGACTAAAGGGATGATCCATTAAAACAGAAATGAGGAGGAATTCTTTCAGCCAGAGGATGGTGAATCTGTGGAGCGTTTTGCCGCAGAAGGCTGTGGAGGTCAAATCACTGAGTGTCTTTAAGACAGAGATAGATAGGTTCTTGATTAATAGGGGGGTATGGGATTATGGAGCGCGGCCATTTCTGCTCCTATATCTTATGGTCTTATTGCTGCCTTCAGCAAGAATTAAACAACTTTCTGTAAAACAATTATTTTAAGTATGAGCTATTCAATTCTAAATTAGAGGTAAATTAGCTGATTAGAGGCATGTATGTGAAGAGCCCATTTTTGATTTGAAGATAAAGAAGTTTTTTAAAATGGTGAGCAAAAGGTAACCCATAATTAAGTTGCCCCAGTAATATACTACTGATTTGCTGAGAGGAGGAGAATTGTGAGTTCGATCCCATATCTGTGCTGAGGTAACTAATCTCAGCAAGGGTGGCAATGGATTTTATTGCAACCAGTGCAGCATTTCATGCCAGAGATGCAGAAAAAACAGACAGATTTTCTCACCCTGATCTTAATCAGCAACCTTTAAATGACATGCAGGGCAAGGCCAGAATATGATAGAACGATATTGAATAAATCTTGCTACCTTCAGTAAAGAAGGGAAGCGGAAAGGAAGTCCGGACATGGGGGAAAAAGTAAATTGCTTAGAAATCTGAAGCGCACAACACAAATAACCTGATTATATCAGCGGCAAATCAAAGATTTTTACCATACAGAAATTAGTCACCACCGAATCCCATGCTTCTACCCTACCTAATCCCCATCTTTTAAAATTGCTGATCACAGTATTAAACCAGTGCTCGTGCAAGAGGAGCAATTTCGGTCATTAGTTGCCATGTGTGATCTGCTCTGTGAAAGTATCTTAAACTCCCACACATCTTCTTGGCAACATGGCCCATATCACCTGCTTGATTCCCATGTACCAAATTTTGAGATGAGTATAACCAGGATATACATCTCTGATATGAAAACATTGAGGCCAACTCCCAATGCAAGTTTCAATGTGCATTCATTAGCCACAAAATGACAGGGGCGGGGGGCGGGAGGGGGGGGGGGTCTTGCATACTGTGATCTACAGTCGTTCTTTTATCTTAAATATATTTTATCTCCCGAGGGCCCGAGTTCTATCGTGGCCTCGGGTCACTGTCCGTGTGGAATTTGCACATTCTCCCAGTGTGTATTTCAGTTTATTAACATTATCAAAATACAAGAGACAGTACATGGGTCTCACCCCCACAACCCAAAGATATGCAGGGTAAGGTGGATTGGCCATGCTAAAATGCCCCTTAGTTGGAAGAAAAAAGAATTGGTTTGCACTGAGTGCTGAATTTGGTGCTTTTTGAGTGCTATAGTAAGAGTTTGGTGACCGAGGGAGTATAAGGCTTCATTTTTATCTAAAGTTTAGTCTTTCTTTTATTTAGTTAATTAACTTAAAAGTTGCTGTTTGGTTTAGCAGAAGGTGAATTTTTAATCAGCTTTAAACAGGCTTCTACTTGTAGGCACTTGCAGCTGGAGCTTGTTAATTAGTTAATTGGATTAGGCCAGTTTTCAGAGGCTAGATTCACAGTATAAAAGTGATCCCCTACAGTGCAGACTTTGTTTGCACTGAGTGCTGAATTTGGTGCATTTGAGTGCTATAGTGAGAGTTTGGTGACTGAGGGAGTGCTGAATTTGGTGCATTTGAGTGCTATAGTGAGAGTTTGGTGACTGAGGGAGTGCTGAATTTGGTGCATTTGAGTGCTATAGTGAGAGTTTGGTGACTGAGGGAGTGCTGAATTTGGTGCATTTGAGTGCTATAGTGAGAGTTTGGTAACTGAGGGAGTGCTGAATTTGGTGCATTTGAGTGCTATAGTGAGAGTTTGCTGACTGAGGGAGTGCTGAATTTGGTGCATTTGAGTGCTATAGTGAGAGTTTGGTGACTGAGGGAGTTAGGTGAGGAGGGAGTAAAGTGCTCCTTTCATTTTGTTTCCGACATTTACGCAAAGAGTGAGAAGAGAGCCAGGAGTTTACAGAAAGTGTAGCTGACTGGGAGCAGAGTCGGAGGGCGGAGATCTAGTTAGTCCACACGGCAGCTATATTCTGTAAGGTAAGAGGGGATGGAGGCTAGGCCAGTTGCATGCTCCTCCTGTAGGATGTGGGTGGTGAGGGATACCACTGGTGTCCCCGCTGACTATACCTGCGGGAAGTGCACCCAACTTCAGCTCCTCAAAGACCGTGTTAGGGAACTGGAGCTGAAGCTGGATGAACTTCGGATCATCCGGGAGGCAGAGGGGGTGATTGAGAAGAGTTACAGGGAGGTAACCACACCCAAGGTACAGGACAAGAATAGCTGGGTTACAGTCAGAGGGAAAAAAACAAACAGGCAGACAGTGCAGGGATCCCTCGTGGCCGTTCCCTTTCAAAACAAGTATACCGTTTTGGATGCTGTTGGGGGGGGGGGTGACCTACCGGGGGAAGGCCCTAGCGGCCAGGTCTCTGGCACTGAGTCTGGCTCTGGGGCTCAGAAGGGAAGGGGGGGAGAATAGAAAAGCAATAGTTGTAGGAGATTCAATGGTTAGGGGAATAGATAGGAGATTCTGTGGTCGCGAGCGAGACTCCCGGAAGGTATGTTGCCTCCCGGGTGCCAGGGCCAGGGATGTCTCGGATCGTGTCTTCAGGATCCTTAAGGGGAGGGGGAGCAGCCAGAAGTCGTGGTGCACATTGGTACCAACGACATAGGTAGGAAAAGGGGTGTGGAGGTAATAAACAAGTTTAGGGAGTTAGGCTGGAAGTTAAAAGCCAGGACAGACAGAGTTGTCATCTCTGGTTTGTTGCCGGTGCCACGTGATAGCGAGGCTAGGAATAGGGAGAGAGTGCAGTTGAACACGTGGCTGCAGGAATGGTGTAGGAGGGAGGGCTTCAGGTATTTGGATAATTGGAGCGCATTCTGGGGAAGGTGGGACCTGTACAAGCAGGACGGGTTGCATCTGAACCAGAGGGGCACCAATATCCTGGGAGGGAGGTTTTCTAGTACTCTTCGGGAGGGTTTAAACTAATTTGGCTGGGGAATGGGAACCGGATTTGTAGTCCAGCAACTAAGGTAGCCGATATTCAGAACGCCAAAGCGTGTAATGAGGCAGTGGGGAAGGGAACACTGACAAAGGAGAGTACTTGCAGGCACGGAGATGGGTTGAAGTGTGTATACTTCAATGCAAGAAGCATCAGGAATAAGGTGGGTGAACTTAAGGCATGGATCGGTACTTGGGACTACGATGTGGTGGCCATCACGGAAACTTGGATAGAAGAGGGGCAGAAATGGTTGTTGGAGGTCCCTGGTTATAGATGTTTCAATAAGATTAAGGAGGGTGGTAAAAGAGGTGGGGGGGTGGCATTATTAATTAGAGATAGTATAACAGCTGCAGAAAGGCAGTTCGAGGAGTATCACCCTATTGAGGTAGTATGGATTGAAGTCAGAAATAGGAAAGGAGCAGTCACCTTGTTAGGAGTTTTCTATAGGCCCCCCAATAGTAGCAGAGATGTGGAGGAACAGATTGGGAAACAGATTTTGGAAAGGTGCAGAAGTCATAGGGTAGTAGTCATGGGCGACTTTAACTTCCCAAATATTGAGTGGAAACTCTTTAGATCAAATAGTTTGGATGGGGTGGTGTTTGTGCAGTGTGTCCAGGAAGCTTTTCTAACACAGTATGTAGATTGTCCGACCAGAGGAGGGGCAATATTGGATTTAGTACTTGGTAATGAACCAGGGCAAGTGATAGATTTGTTAGTGGGGGAGCATTTTGGAGATAGTGACCACAATTCTGTGACTTTCACTTTAGTAATGGAGAGGGATAGGTACTTGCAACAGGGCAAGGTTTACAATTTGGGGAAGGGTAAATACGATGTTGTCAGACAAGAATTGAAGTGCATAAGTTGGGAACATAGGCTGTCAGGGAAGGACACAAGTGAAATGTGGAACTTGTTCAAGGAACAGGTGCTACGTGTCCTTGATATGTATGTCCCTGTCAGGCAGGGAAGAGATGGTCGAGTGAGGGAACCATGGTTGACAAGAGAGGTTGAATGTCTTGTTAAGAGGAAAAAGGTGACTTATGTAAGGCTGAGGAAACAAGGTCCAGACAGGGCATTGGAGGGATACAAGATAGCCAGGAGGGAACTGAAGAAAGGGATTAGGAGAGCTAAGAGAGGGCATGAACAATCTTTGGCGGGTAGGATCAAGGAAAAACCCAAGGCCTTTTACACATATGTGAGAAATATGAGAATGACTAGAGCGAGGGTAGGTCCGATCAAGGACAGTAGCGGGAGATTGTGTATTGAGTCTGAAGAGATAGGAGAGGTCTTGAACGAGTACTTTTCTTCTGTATTTACAAATGAGAGGGGCGATATTGTTGGAGAGGACAGTGTGAAACAGATTGGTAAGCTCGAGGAAATACTTGTTAGGAAGGAAGATGTGTTGGGCATTTTGAAAAACTTGAGGATAGACAAATCCCCCGGGCCTGACGGGATATATCCAAGGATTCTATGGGAAGCAAGAGATGAAATTGCAGAGCCGTTGGCAATGATCTTTTCGTCCTCACTGTCAACAGGGGTGGTACCAGGGGATTGGAGAGTGGCGAATGTCGTGCCCCTGTTCAAAAAAGGGACTAGGGATAACCCTGGGAATTACAGGCCAGTTAGTCTTACGTCGGTGGTAGGCAAAGTAATGGAAAGGGTACTGAAGGATAGGATTTCTGAGCATCTGGAAAGACACTGTTTGATTAGGGATAGTCAGCACGGATTTGTGAGGGGTAGGTCTTGCCTTACAAGTCTTATTGAATTCTTTGAGGAGGTGACCAAGCATGTGGATGAAGGTAAAGCAGTGGATGTAGTGTACATGGATTTTAGTAAGGCATTTGATAAGGTTCCCCATGGTAGGCTTATGCAGAAAGAAAGGAGGCATGGGATAGTGGGAAATTTGGCCAGTTGGATAACGAACTGGCTAACCGATAGAAGTCAGAGAGTGGTGGTGGATGGCAAATATTCAGCCTGGATCCCAGTTACCAGTGGCGTACCGCAGGGATCAGTTCTGGGTCCTCTGCTGTTTGTGATTTTCATTAATGACTTGGATGAGGGAATTGAAGGGTGGGTCAGTAAATTTGCAGATGATACGAAGATTGGTGGAGTTGTGGATAGTAAGGAGGGCTGTTGTCGGCTGCAAAGAGACATAGATAGGATGCAGAGCTGGGCTGAGAAGTGGCAGATGGAGTTTAACCCTGAAAAGTGTGAGGTTGTCCATTTTGGAAGGACAAATATGAATGCGGAATACAGGGTTAACGGTAGAGTTCTTGGCAATGTGGAGGAGCAGAGAGATCTTGGGGTCTATGTTCATACATCTTTGAAAGTTGCCACTCAAGTGGATAGAGCTGTGAAGAAGGCCTATGGTGTGCTCGCGTTCATTGACAGAGGGATTGAGTTTAAGAGCCGTGAGGTATGATGCAGCTGTACAAAACTTTGGTAAGGCCACATTTGGGGTACTGTGTACAGTTCTGGTCGCCTCATTTTAGGAAGGATGTGGAAGCTTTGGAAAAGGTACAAAGAAGATTTACCAGGATGTTGCCTGGAATGGAGAGTAGGTCTTACGAGGAAAGGTTGAGGGTGCTAGGCCTTTTCTCATTAGAACGGAGAAGGATGAGGGGCGACTTGATAGAGGTTTATAAGATGATCAGGGGAATAGATAGACAGTCAGAGACTTTTTCCCCGGGTGGAACAAACCATTACAAGGGGACATAAATTTAAGGTGAAAGGTGGAAGATATAGGAGGGATATCAGAGGTAGGTTCTTTACCCAGAGAGTAGTGGGGGCATGGAGTGCACTGCCTGTGGAAGTAGTTGAGTCAGAAACATTAGGGACCTTCAAGCAGCTGTTGGATAGGTACATGGATTACAGTAAAATGATATAGTGTAGATTTATTTGTTCTTAAGGGCAGCACGGTAGCATTGTGGATAGCACAATTGCTTCACAGCTCCAGGGTCCCAGGTTCGATTCCGGCTTGGGTCACTGTCTGTGTGGAGTCTGCACGTCCTCCCAGTGTCTGCGTGGGTTTCCTCCGGGTGCTCCGGTTTCCTCCCACAGTCCAAAGATGTGCAGGTTAGGTGGATTGGCCAATGATAAATTGCCCTTAATATCCAAAATTGCCCTTGGTGTTGGGTGGAGGTGTTGAGTTTGGGTAGGGTGCTCTTTCCAAGAGCCGGTGCAGACTCAAAGGGCCGAATGGCCTCCTTCTGCACTGTAAATTCAATGATAATCTATGATTAATCTAGGACAATGGTTCGGCACAACGTCGTGGGCTGAAGGGCCTGTTCTGTGCTGTATTTTCTATGTTCTATGATACTCCAAATTTAAAAAATATATATTTTTTATCTATTTAGTTATCACAACCAATGGAAAATGGTCCATCACCAATCACCTTATAATGATCATTTACAATCTTTAAGCACTGTTTCAGACTCCCCTTAACCTTGCTCACGCCATTGAAAAAAGTCCCAACTTAAACACTCTTCATAAACACAGATCCTCATAATGGACAACATTCTGAAAAATTTACTATTTCTTTTAGTCCTGGTAATTTTCCTCCTCCAATGAGTTGCCAAAACTGTACACAACGTTGTAACTGCAGCTCAAGGTCTTGCACAGGTATAAAATTAGATCACTCCTTTTGCACTCTGTGTCTTCAGGTGTGATACTAAGAATTTAATTTGCCCTTTTTACAGCAGCTTCTGCTTTCGTGACCATTTTAGCTGATTGATACACATACATGCAAATATTTCTACTCACCATTTAATGAAACATTTCAGGTGAATTCCTTTCCCATTGTCATGATCTCAGTTGAAACAAGTAACTTTTTAAAAAAATCTCAAAATCAGTTATTGACTGCAAGAATTAAGAACCAACGTAAATGAAACATGAATCAACAGAATCAACCGGCAAACTGTGGTTGATTTATTACACGTTAAATGGCACACACAACAGAGACAAATCTGATAAATTGGCTCCACTCAGCTATATGTCATCAATCTCAGTGACAAAGCACTTTAAAACTCTGACTTCCTCACAAAGAATTTCAGCTCCTCTTCTCGCATATCACCTGGTCCCCAGCCGACAGCAAGACATAACCAACCCGAGTTCCATGGACTCAGTCTGCAACAAAAATGGCACATGTCCGCAGAACCTCGACTATGCTTACAACAGTTGGGATGAGCCCTCATCCGCCATTCCTGCCCACTGAAAATGGGAGTGGAAAATCAACAACCCCCCGGAATATTTGCCTTTTCATAGCTTCCGGACGTAGCCTCCAACTTCTTCACCCTGCCTGTACTTCATCACTAATATCAGCATCTGAAATCTGATGGCTTTGTCCTTCTATATGGTTTCAACCAGTTTCGCTCCCCCCCAGAGGTTTTGGTATCCAATCTGTTTCAGTCATAGTTTCCTCAGAAACTGCAATGGTCAGTTTCCTATTGCAGCTTCGCTTTTCAATTAGGACTGGTCTCAAAAAACACATAGGAATTCTCCATTCTTGAGACTAAGGGCACGATTCTTCGGAAAACTTTCTAAGTGTGGGAGCGGGCGGGAATTGCCACAAGCTTCGCGGCGCTCAGCCCAGCGAAGCCGACAACACAAATCAACGTTAATTTGTCCACTTAAACTGGCCTCACTGGCTTCTCGCCACAAATGAAGGCTCGTCAGGACTGCGATCACCAGCCCCCACGCTAACAAGATCAAGCAGCACTTAAGTAGCACTTGCTCAGCCAACTCCAGCCAGCTCGCAACAAAATGCTGAGGAGACCAGCCCCAAGATTCAGGGACGCTGACTTGGGGAGGCTCCTAGACACAATGGAGGCCAGGAGAGATGTCCTGTTCCCCCGAGGGTCCCAGAGGGTGAGCCGCAGGGCAGCCAGTGCTGCCTGGGACAAGGTGGCGGCAGCTATGAGCTCGGAGAATGTGACCAGAAGAATTGGCCTCCAGTGCCGAAAAAATGTCAGCGACCTACACCAGGCAGCACGAGTGTGTAGACGCCAAGCACCGCAGCCCCCCCTCCCCCAAGAGAGTATCCACTCCCCAACTCCCCATGCAACTCCACCCTTCCCCCTTCAACACCCTCCCAACGCTCCCGCCATAACCCTTCCCAGCACTGTGAACCACGCGTGGGGTTAACAATGCCACTTTGTGTCTTCTCACGTAAATCTCTCCCTCCCATAATTGTCGGGAGAGGGCCCAGACTGGTGGAGAGCTGCCGAACTTAAGAATCCTCACCTCCTTCAAGGAGCGGGCCCCGGAAGTGACTGGGGTGGCCAAGGACAGATCGGTCACCCACATGGAGGATGGCGGACACCGCAGAGGTGAGGACCACCAGGCTCCACCTGGGGGACCTGTCAGACGTGAGTTGTTATTGCATTACTGACTGACCCATCCCTCCCAATAAACACATGTCCATTCACCCGCAGGACCTCCAGCCGATGGCGCAGGCCCATCCCGGGTTGCCCCCTCTCCAGCTCCCAGGAGGCCACCTCAGAGGAGAGCTCGGAGGATGCCACCGTTATAGTCGCGGCACAGCTGTCATCCCCACGCTCCGCCAGCGCAGATACATGCACCTCAGTGGGAAATGTTAGTGGACAGCCTTCGGGGGCACCATCTGGTGAGCACCACACAGCTGCTGATATACATCAGGTGCAGGCAGGAACCTCCAGGCGAGACAGCAGTCGGAACAGCTGGTGCTGAGCTTGTGGAACTGCACGGTTAGCGCTGCTGCCTCACAGCTCCAGGGACCAGAGTTCAATTTCAGCCTTGGGTCAGTGTGTGGAATTTGCACTTTCTCCCCGTGTGTGCGTGGGTTTCCTCTGGGTGCTACGGTTTCCTCCCACAGTCCAAAGATGTGCAGGTTAGGTGGATTGGCCATGCTAAATTGCCCCTTAGTGCCCAAAATGTTAGGTGGGGTTACTGGGTTGAGGGGGCAGGGTGGAGGTGTGGGTTTAAATAGGGTTATCTTTCCAAGGACCGTTGCACACTCGATAAGCCGAATGGCCTCCTTCTGCACTGTAAATTCTATGATTCTAACAGAGTTACCCAGAGCTGATGGAGACGATAGAGAACAGCCAGGACAGAGGGGCATGTTAGCATCATTCCAGCAGATTTATAGCCGCTTGGAGGAGTCCCAGAAGCTAGCGTGAAGGAGATGTCACCGGCAATGCAGAGGCCAACACTGCTTGGGTGGCGACCGCAGTGGAAGGCCTGGTGCATGGCGTCGGCACCATTGGTGAAGGTGTCCAAGGCGTTGCACAGTCGGTGACAGCCATGGCTGAGGGTCTCGGCAGACTGCCCGACTCGCTGGGGGATGTGACCCAGTACCAGGTTAGCCTTGATGAGGTTCGGCGGGACATGTCCTGCTCTCAAATGGGAATGACCGAGGTGCTGCGGAGCTTGACCCAGTCACAGGTGGGCATTGCTGAGGCGCTGCAGAGCATGTCCCAGTCACTGAGGAGCATCACTGAGGGCGTCGACACAATGGTGTAGATATAGGGGAACTGCCAGGGCTAGCAGAGCCAATGATGCAGGGACAGCCAGGGCTCGAACCAGCTGCCCCTCCATCCCAAGATGAACCCCAGGGTGCTATGGGCACCGTGTGGATAGAGGGGACGCTGGTTGCCAACCCAGACTCGTCCCATGGAGTGGTGATGGTGGCCATCAGCTCCCTCGAGTTCTACCCCGATGAGGCTGCTTCTCGTAGTCAGCACACGGGACAGGGCGGCACAGCTGTGCATGTGCCGCCGACATGTGAGCCAGGGCTCTCCGGCCTCAGAGCCCCCAGAGGACACCCACCAGGGGCATCGAAGGCAGCAGCATGAGGTAAGCAACTGGCTGCCTCCATCTCCGATGTGCATCCTGGGGAGACACCTAGACATAGCGGTAGAGCTAGGAGGGCCAAGCACATTGAGTATCACTGACGGCACCGGGGAGGGGCACCATCGGGAGAGTGGGGACTGGTATTACACAATAATCACCTTTGCGCTCAGCCACTATGATACCTCTGTGTGTGGTGTTGCCTCCAGCAGTGTTCAGGCACAGTGTCCAGGCATTAAGGTGTGATTGGGATGCTAGGCAATGACTCCCACATGCTACATGGCCCGCCCACCGACAGGAATCCAGTTGGGATGTGTGAACTGCTCACTTAACACAATTGCCAATTCCCTATTAGCGATAACCTTCAGTCGCACGGCCAGAGGCCTTGGCAGTCTGTGAGCGTTATGGATGGGCAGTGGGGCAAACGGGCAGGGACAAGGTTGCCCAGGAATGGGCACACAAGATCCAGGGGTTGACATGGTGGTGCCCCCCCTCCCCACCCTCCCATGGCGGCCCACCCCTGTGGAGGTCCCCCACCCTATAGTGCCCCACCCCACCGCAGTGCACAGGTGTAGCAATCCCAGGGCCCACAGGCTCTTTGCCTGTGAGCAAGCGTGGCTACCCACCTCCTCAGCTCCCCACTGAAGCTCTCACCAGGTTTATGTTTTTCAAAAGGTGTACTAAGCAGCGCGAGCATGAGCGCTTGCTGGTGAGGTCGCTGAATGACAGGAGGCCGTTGGATGTGGGGTGGCTCTTGTTAATTGAATGGAAATTGTGCTTAAGTGATGATAATTGGTTTCGTGCCACGCTATGCGAGATCCTGATTTCGCCCACAGGAATGGTCTGGTTGCACCCCAAACTGTTTGGCACCTTGCGTGGTTCTTGTTTTTGGCCTCCTGCTATTCACCGGCCTCGTTTTGCTTGAGCAAGAGGGTAACAAGGCCGGAGAATCGCACCCTAATTGTTGATGTCGGAGCAGGATTAGTGGAGTTCCACAACAGGAAAACTGGTGCTGTACCTGGACTGATTGAATGACTGTTAACCGGAGCTACGTAGAACACGGTCAATTCCAATGAGAAGCGGTGCCAGATTCGCCGGATCTGGGTTTGACACTCAGGAGGCTGAGAAGTTGCAGCCACATATACACACCTCACTTCCCACACACAACATCCAAGCACACAAGATGGCAGTGAGGAGAGCGGCACCCTGTTTTACGGACACCGAGCTCGAGACCCGACTTGACGCCTTGGAGGAGGAGGGGGGGGGGGGGGGTGGAGAATGCAACCTGGTGCGCTGGACTGGAAGGAAGCTGCCAGTCACCACCGTTCACCATGCCTGGGTGCAAGTGGCAGAGGCTGTAAACGTCATCAACACCATCTGGACCATCTGTAACAAACTGTACGACCTCCTCAGGGCAGCCAGGGTAAGTAGGCAGCACTGTGTCCCTGACACCAACCCAGGATGGGGCAGAGCATGGGGCTTGGCACACAACTGGGCCGCCAAGCACGGGACACTCTAATCACTACCAGGTTGGTAGTCCCACAGAGTAGCCTGGGGACCATTGGGCACCCTGAAGGAGGAGGAGGTGATGAGGCCCATACCGGTGACTCCTGCTGGGGAGATGCCGGAATACCGCAGCATCCCTGACTTCCTTTCCCCCTCCCTCCCTGTCCGTGTCCCTGGTACATCTGGTGGTCACCATGCCACCTGGGACACCTGAGCAGCAGCCGGGCCCATCCAAGATCCAAGTCGCAGGCCATGATTAATAGCAGGCCACCTCCAATCTTGATGTACCATCTGGGGAACCGTCTAGATGTAGCGTTAGGGCCCATAGGGGTGGGGAGGTGGGTGAGTGGTGTGGGAGCACTCATATGGCCAGTGGCACTCTGCACTACCAGGGCCCAAGGTGGGTGGTCAGTGGGGTATGCAGCAAGATGGCTGCCTTACAGGCTGCAGCAATGGCGGGCCAAGCCCGGACACCACCCTGTGGTGATATGCACAAAGGCATATCTGTGTATAACTGTATGTAATTACACCAATGTATATATTTGTATATAACAGTACCAGTGTATACAGCTACTAATCAATTCATGTAGTGACAGTCATGACCTCCTGCCAGTAGGTGGAACCAGACACTCATAGAGACATATATATATATATATATATATATATATATATATACACACCAGGGATGGATGAGACAAATACTTGGCAGCAGGACGGACAATAGGACAGTCACATCTCACCTTAGCTCCACAGTAACCTAGACCTAATAGTGTGTACATAGAATTGCATGGTTACCTTTATGCGTGTCAAGAATAATTATTTATTACCACCACACCCTCATGTTCCAAGCGTGCCTTCATGATCAGGGGAACCAAAGAACACAACACATCCCAGCCCACAGCCCATCATCTGGTCGCCCCTCCCCTACACCAAACACGGCCAGTGTCCAGCCCAGCAGGCCCATGATCGCGCCTCTGCATGTCCCACCTCCTCTCAGCCACGGCGCCTGTTTCTCAATTTTTAAAAGCACAAGTGAACTCATCATCGGGAGAATGACATGTGGCGCAGTGATTAGCACTGGGACTGTGGCGGTGAGGACCTGGGTTCGAATCACAGCCATGCGTCACTGTCCGTGTGGAGTTTGCACATTCTCCCCATGTCTGCGTGAGTTTCACCCCCGCAACCCAAAGATGTGCTGGTTAGGTGGAATAGCCACACTAAATTGCCCTTAATTGGAAGAGAGAAATAATTGGCTACTCTAATTTTTTTTATTTTTTTTTTTTTAAACTCGTCATCGGGAATTCCCCCCAGTGAGGGTGGAGAATCACGGAGGCTCTGGAGAATACCGGGTCAGGTCCACTAATGATATGCAAACGGCATTTACTGGACATGCGGAATGGAACGCATTGATACCGCTGTCGAGGCACCAGGGAGTTACTATTTGGCGTGAACGCGGCGCCCGACACGTTTTCAGCGTCAAAACCGATTCTCTGCCGCATCCGACTGATAATCCCGCCCCTAAGCTTTGAAACCATGGATTCAATCATGTTATTCTTACTTCTAAATGAATCATTTTATTCCTGCATAGAACTGCATCTGCCCACCTGTGGTAAACCACATTATTGCATTACATGTACTGTATTGTATTGTGCATGCCTGGGCTTGTCCAGGCTGGCTCCGCCTGTGGCTCCTCCCCTCGGGCTTCTGTATAAAATGGCAAGTCTCCGCCTCCGGACCCAGTTTGGGTTCAGAGGCAGGAGGCTTGCTGTTTAGTGTATTAAAGCCTCAGTCACATTCATCACTCGTCGTGTGTTATTGATGGTGTAGCACCATCCTACCAGCCTACCTTCCCTTGCAATTTTCACAATCCTGATCAGCGTTTGTCCGAACTACCCCACATCTACCAACCCCAACTCAAATTGTTGTAATTAAATTAAAAGAATTACTCCCTTAATTACCAAATTTACAGAATTTTATGTGTACAGTAAATAGGAATAGTGCAACACAGGTCCCCATGGAAAATCACTTTCCACACCTAGTCTAATATCACAACTACGGTCTAAGAAGCTTTGCTTTTAACCCAGTCTTCCAATCATTTCCAACAGCATTCCATACCTTAATGATGCAGATGCATTATTTCACTGCACTCCTGGCTGTCTCCCAAATTCTATCCTCCATTAACTGGAGATCTGATAAATATTTGTTGCCCATGTCTTAACTCGGTCCTATTCCCCTTAGGCTCGCTGGCTCCCAGTTAAGCAAATGTCTTGATATAATGTGAAAATGCTGGAAAGGTAAAAGGGTCATCACGTGCACCCCATACCAGTGAGCTCCAGCCCCTCCCCTCAACCCGGCACACGCTCTGCTCCCAGCACAGCCCATCCGTCTCACCCTTCTGACAGAGGACCGAAGCAGTTCAGGGTGTTGGTGAATAGCTGTTTATTGTGCTCTTTACTGGTATTGTGCCTTAGCCCTCATCACTAACTATCTGCTTCACTCATGCCAACTTAACTGGTGTCTCTACCTTTCTGGCCTTACAGACCCTAACGCTCTGTCTAGGTAGTTCCCCAGATGGTACATCAGGAATGGAGGCGCCCTGCTGCGCCTCATGCCTCGTCACCTGGGTGCCATTTGGCGGCCATCCTCTGGAGGGATCAGGCCCGGCTATCCTCCGGGTGTCAGAGGAGCCGTGGTGCCACCCTGTTCTACCTGCTGCCCACCGGATGCACCTCGGACAGATTGGGGGGAGGGTCAAAGGGTGTTTAGGTGTTCCAGCTCCTCCCCTGCAGGAGTCACCGGCACAGGCCCCGTAACCTCCTCTTCCCTCGGTGTGCCCGATGGCATCTGGGCTACTCCTCGAGACGGGGGTGCGGCTAGAGCAAGCTCCGGGGGCTCCACCATCACCTACAGCTGCCAGTCCTGGAGACCCGTTCTCGTATCGACCAGGGTCTCCATGGTCGCAGGCATGGAGCCCAGGGACTGTACAGGTCCCTCTGCAACTGTGCCACCTCATTCAGGGACCGCACCAGGTCCCTCTGTGCTGGGTTCAGATCGTCAGCACCAGACCAATACCATCGATGCCTGCAACGATGGCCCGTTGTGAGCCAAGCTCTGGAGTGTCATAGCATTGTTCAGGTGGCCTTGGTGCATGTCTGCCTGAGACTTGGCTGCCCTGTCCTGTGCCTCGGCCACCACCTGCACAGAGTACCCCAAGCTGTTGGCCTGGATGGCACGCAAGATTTGCACAGCACAGCTTCCTGCCCCTGCAAGTTGGACTCCTCCAGGCGCTGGATGGTTGCTGACAACATCTCCAACATTGATGGGACCGCCATTTCCATAAGCCCGAGAAACGTCTGGAAGTAAACTGGTCCCTGGGGTCAGGCCGCGCTCCATCAGTCTGCCCCCTGAAGGTTTCCTACCTCTACCTGATCCTGCAAGGCAAAATACAAGACGCATGATTAGGTCGTAGGTGGGTGTGTGTCTGTAAAGTAAGGACAGTGCAATCCATCTGGGGCTCATTTGCTTCCCCGATGCCAACCTCAGCATCGGCGACTGCACGCTCACCGGGCCCACCAATCAGATCCAACGCCCTCTGCTTTGCGACGGCGAGGGTCCGCAGATCCGGCAGGCCTCTGCCGGTCTTCTTTCCCTCCCTACAGTTGTGGGCTGCCTTCGCCGCATCCTCACCCAATGCTGCCTACCGGTCCGCCTGGCGGGGGCCACATTGTTGGGGTGGGGGGGGGGGTTGTGAGACAGGGGTGGTGCCAGGGGTACAACGGCGGTGACTCACCCGGGCCACCCCGAGGAGGTGGTGCAGCTTTTTCCTGCACTGCTGTCCAGTCTGGTGGTGGGGCCCATGGCACTCTTTGCCACCGCCAGCTGCGCCCAGGCCCGGTTTACATCTGCGGGTGGCAGCCTCTTTCCCATCCGGGGAACAGGATGCGCCCCCTTCTCCTCGCCATCCAACAACGTCTCCAGCTCTATGAATCCCGGGTCCGCACTTTGGGATGGCATCATCTTGGCTGGAATGTGTGTGTATGGGGAGTGGGGTGCTTATATGTGGCTGCAGCATATTCCACTCTCCACCCAGCGAATCAGACGCCGGCGATAGTTGGAATTGCACAAATTCCATGTGGCACCGGTGCTATCCCATTAACGTGTCCTGGATCGCTCCGGGATCTGCACCACTTTCATCAATGTAGAACTATCACGATTCAGTTCCGGCGTCAGCACTTAGTCTCTCAAACAGAGAATTCAGGCCTCTATTGTGTGGTAGATGAGGAAACATAATGCGATCTTAGCAGGAATGTTACTGTGACTGAAGCAATCAAATCACAGTATGAGGATGACCTTAGATATAACAAGACGTTGTCCTTTGAGGGGATTAATAAGGGACAATAATTTCTGAATCTACAATTTAGTCACAGGGAATGGAAAATGACATTCAAATTAAACCACTTGCCTGTAAAATGTATGTGTTCTTCTTATTTATTATGGAGAAATTAAATGTAATTTAACCTGAATTACTAGTACTAAGTGTTACTTTTATTTATTCATTTACGAGATGTGTGTCGCTGGCTAGGCCAGCAATTATTGCCCATCCCTAATTGCCCTTGAAATTCAACTGTGCTGGCATTCCAGCAAACTTGAATCCAGGACCTTGCAATTCAGAGGATGGTGTAGTCCCAACGGAGCCAGGGCTCACCTACAACACAACTTTAAAATTATTAAATGTGTAGGTATTTCTTGCAGCAAAACAATTCCACAGAAGGGACTTCCCGCGGCGGCTATGAAGGAGTAAGTCGCACATTTGGAGGCTCCCGCTCGGGTCTGACTTTTGGACCTTTTTCCCCCTGATTTTCTGCCGGACTTGAATTGAAAAATTGATGACAGAGGCAATTGTGTACTGAATTCCCACATCGGTGCATAGAGAGGGAGACTAGAAGTGCTCGCAAAGACAGAAACAGAAAGACAGAGAGGGCTTGGGCTGAAGCTGCAGGGGGAGAAAGCATGGCGGAAGACCGGACCTCTGGCTTGTCGACCCAGCGGTTAATGGAGCAGCTGATGCAAGTTATTCAGGAAGTTAACTCTTCATGAATTAGTTATAATTTATTTTCCCTTTCCACTGTCCCTTTCCACTGTGGAGGGGATTGTCAGGTAGATATTTGCAACTCCTGAAGGTAATTGCAAATTTTAGTTGGGAACCCTTTGGGGACGATTCTCCAAAATGGAGACTAAGTGTTCGCGCCGTCGTGAACGCCGTCGCGTTTCACGACGGCACGAACAGGGCCGGGCGTGACCTGTTCTGGCCCCCACATGGGGCCAGCACGGCGCTGGAGCGGTTCACGCTGCTCCAGCGTCCTTACGTGGCGCCAGATGGGCGCCGCGCCAACCCGCGCATGCGGGCCACGGCATCCTGCGCAAGCACAGGAAACTTCTTACGCGCGACGGCCCCTCACCAACAGGGCGTCAGTGCTCTGGTGCCATCCGCGGAAGGAGGTAGGCCCGGGGGGGGGGGGGGGGGGGGGCGGCCCGCCGATCGGTGGGCCCTGATCACGGGCCAGACCCCATCGGAGGCCCCCCCTCCCCCGGTGAAGGAGCCCCCCTCCCCCCACAGCGATCCCGCAGAGTTCCCGCCGGCAGCGACCAGGGGTGGACGCCGCCAGCGGGAACCTGTCGTGTCGTAACGGTCGCTCAGTCCATCGGGGCTGGAGATCGCCGCTCGCCGTTTGCGGCAGTTCTCCGAGCGGCCCGGTGGGTGGGAGAATCACGTGCAGGGGTCCGGGCGGCTTGGAGCGATTCGCACGGCCCGGCGTTGGGGGGGGGGGGGGGGGGGGGGGGGGGGAAATCGCACCCTTTGCCTTTCTCAGATGGTGGGAATGATGATTTAATAAATCTTCTTGGGAACAATATACACAAATATTTTTATAGGGTAGTAAAATGCTGCTACGAAATAAAAAGCTCACAGGTTGATTTATTCAATCAGTCTCATATCTAATTCCAGCCGCAGATAGGGAGATTTAGTAAAGTCAAAGGGATGAATGATTTTCGTAACTTTTAGACTAATGCACTGTTTAATTCTGTGTTATCACCATCAGTGTTGAACAAATACGCAGGTGAGCACGAATTTAAACTCTAGGTCAAAAGCCGGATCCGGTTCTTTTGTTTTCACAGTGTTCGCAAGGTAAAGTGATGACAAAGCAACATTAAGACTCCATTTCTTTCTGCTAGTTATATGATTTCCTTCATATTAAATAAATTGCTTTTCTTCAAGCAGTTATGTCTACCCAGAACCCTTCATTCATAACTTAACACCTTGAGATTAGACAAAACACCTTGAGATTAGACAATTCCAATGTTCCCCTCATCTCCATTTTCCATGACTTCAGATTATCCAAAACCTTGCTGCCTACATCCTACTGCATAAGTACTCATCTATCAATCCTGTTCTTGCTGAACTACACTGGTTTATGTTGCCCCAAACACATCAAATTTATAATTCTTAGCTTTGTGCTTACTTCCCCCATGGCTTTTCCGACCTCTACCTAACCTCCTGTTGGCTTATGTATCTCGCACCACTAACTCACTCCCCATTCCTCCAACTCTTTGTGCATCTCCCTTCCATTTCTCTCCAATATTGGATATGTGCCTTTAGCCATTTGGAATTACCACCCAAATCCCTCTGATTCACTTTCCTATTGGGATACCCTCTGTGGCCGAATGGCCACCTAAGTGGTGTGCTGCAAGGTATACTGGGAAAATTAGCCAAGTGCAAGAACAAGCAGACTGCAGTCTAAATAAATATTGACGAGCAGGCTGCAGCCTGGACATTGCAATACACAGGAAAAAGGCCAAAAAGGCTAGAGTCACTCGGGAGGGTTTAAATTAATATGGCAGGAGGGTGGGAACCAAGCGCTAGCTCAGAAGGTGGAATAACTGAAGGGCAAATAGAGAACAAAAATAAGAGAACAATATCACCCTGTCTAATCAAACGCAGTGGTTTGAAATGTATTTGTTTCAATGCCAGAAATATAGCGGGTAAGGCAGAAGAACTTAGAGCAAAGAACAAAGAAAAGTACAGCACTGGAACAGGCCCTTCGGCCCTCCAAGCCCATGCCGTCTAACTAAAATCTTCTACACTTCCTGGGTCCGTATCCCTCTATTCCCATCCTATTCATGTATTTGTCAAGATGCCGCTTAAATGTCACTATCGTCCTGCTTCCACCACCTCCTCCGGCAGCGAGTTCCAGGCACCCACTACCCTCTGTGTAAACAATTTGCCTCGTACATCTACTCTAAACCTTGCCCCTAGCACCTTAAACCTATGCCCCCTAGTAATTGACCCCTCTACCCTGGGGAAAAGCCTCTGACTATCCACTCTGTCTATGCCCCTCATAATTTTGTAGACCTCTATCAGGTCGCCCCTCAACCTCCTTCGTTCCAGTGAGAACAAACCGAGTTTATTCAACCGCTCCTCATAGCTAATACCCTCCATACCAGGCAACATCCTGGTAAATCTCTTCTGCACCCTCTCTATAGCCTCCACATCCTTCTGGTAGTTGTGGCGACCAGAATTGAACACTATATTCCAAGTGTGGCCTAACTAAGGTTCTATACAGCTGCAACATGACTTGCCAATTCTTATACTCAATGCCCCGGCCAATGAAGGCAAGCATGCCGTATGCCTTCTTGACTACCTTCTCCACCTGTGTTGCCCCTTTCAGTGACCTGTGGACCTGTACACCTAGATCTCTCTGACTTTCAATACTCTTGAGGGTTCTACCATTCACTGTATATTCCCTACCTGCATTAGACTTCCAAAATGCATTACCACACATTTGTCCGGATTAATTAGTACTTGGAATTATGATGGTGTGGCTATCACAGAAACATAGTTAAAGGAAAGGCAGGATTGGCAGCTGAACGTTGGAGGATATATATGCTTCAGGAGAGATAGAGGAGGATGTAAAAGTGGTGGGGAGTAGCATTACTGGTTAAGGAGAATATTATAGCCGTACTGCGGGAGGACACCTTGGAGGGCTCATACAATGAGGCAATCTGGATGAGCTCAGGAACAAGAAGGGGGCAATCACAATGTTGGGCATTTATTACAGGACCCCCAACTGCCAGAGAAAGATAGAGGAGCAGATAGGTAGGGAGATTTTGGATAGGTGCAAAAGTAACAGGGTTGTTGTGGTAGAGGATTTTAATTTCCCCTATATTGACTGGGACTCACTAAGTGCTAGAGAAAATTAGGAGGGCTAGGAGGGGTCGTGAAAAGTCCTTGGCAAGTAGGATTGTGAATCCCAAAGCTTTTTATTCATACGGAAAAAGCAAAAGGCTGGCCAGGGAAAGGATTGGACCACTTAATGACAGTGGGAGGGAATCTATGTGTTGAGACAGAGGAAATGAGCGAGGTACTAAACAAATACTTTGCATCAGTGTTCACCAAACAAAGGGACTTTGTGGAAGATGATTCTTGGGTAGGGATTGTAGACAATCTGGATCATGCTAACATCGAAAAGGAGGAGGTATTGGGTCTTTTAAGATATTAAGGTAGATAAGTCTCCTGGGCCAGATGGGATTTACCCCAGAATACTGAGGGAAGCAGGGAGGAAATTGCTGGGGCCTTGACTGACACCTTTTGTATCCTCATTGGTGACAGGCGAAATCCCAGAGGACTGGGGAATAGCTAATGTGGTACCGCTGTTTAAGAAAGGTAGCAGGGATAATCCTGGAAACTATAGGCCGGTGAGCCTCACTTCAGTAGTAGGTAAATTATTGGGAGAGAATTCTCAGGGACAGTATATATACCCATTTGTAAACAAATGGACTCATAAGCGATAGACAGCATAGCTTTGTGAAGGGGAGGTCGTGCCTCACTAACTTGATCGAGTTTTTTGAGATGACAAAGATGATAGATGAGGGGAGGGCGGTGGATGTTGTTTACATGGGCTTCAATAAAGCCTTTGACAAGGTGCCTCATGGCAGACTGGTACAAAAGGTGAAGTCACACGGGATCAGAGATGGTAAGATGAATACAGAACTGGCTCGGTCACAGAAGGCAAAGGGTAGCAGTAGAAGGATGTTTTTCTGAATGGAAGCCATTATGTGGAGATGCCGGCGTTGAGCTGAGTTGGGCACAGTAAGAAGTCTTACAACACCAGGTTAAAGTCCAACAGGTTTGTTGCAAATCACTAGCTTTTGGAGCGCAGCTCCTTCCTCAGGATTCACCAGAGGAAGGACCTGCCCTCCAAAAGCTAGTGGTTTGAAACAAACCTGTTGGACTTTAACTTGGTGTTGTAAGACTTCTTTCTGAATGGAAGGTTGTGACTAGTGGTGTTTCACAGGGATCTATGCTTGGGCCTCTGTTGTTTGTAGTGTACATAAACGATTTGGTGGAAAATGTAGCCGGTCTGATTAGTAAGTTTGTGAATGACACCAAGGTTTCTGGAATAGCAGATAGTGTTGAGGATTGTCAGAAGATACAGCAGGACATAGGTAGGTTGGAGACTTAGGCGGAGAAATGGCAAATGGAGTTAAATCCGGACAAGTGTGAGGTAATGCATTTTGGTAGGTCTAACACAGAGGGGAAATATACCGTAAATGGTAAAACTCTTAGGAATATAGAAAGTCAGAGAGATCTGGGCGTGCAGGTCCACAGACCTTTGAAAGTGGCAACATAAATGGACAAGGTAGTCAAGAAAGCATACGCAATGCTTGCCTTCATTGGACGGGGCATCAAGTATGAAAAAGTCATCCTACATAAAAGCGGGGTCCTTCCAGGGGCCCCTGGAGCTGGAAGGGGCCCATAGAGTGCTGGCGAGGAGGCCCAAGGCTAATGAGCCGCCGCGGGCGGTGCTGGTGCGGTTTCATCGGTTCTTTGATCGGGAGTGCATGCTCAGGTGGGCCAAGAAAGAGAGGAACAGCAGGTGGGAGAACGCGGAGGTTCGAATATATCAGGACTGGTGCGCGGAGGTGGCGAAGAAGAGGGCCGGGTACAACCGGGCGAAGGCGGTGCTGCACAGTAAGGGGGTGAAGTTTGGCATGCTGCAGCCGGCGTGACTGTGGGTCACCTACAAGGACCAGCACCATTATTTTGAGTCCCCAGAGGAGGCGTGGGCGTTTGTTCAGGCCGAGAAGCTGGACACAAACTGAGGGTCGGGATGGGGGGTTCGGGCGTGGGGATGGTCGGGGATTGTTGTTGTTGTGTTACATTTTGAGGGGGGGTTCTTTGTTCTCGTTTAGTTTTGGTTCGGTGTGGGTGTTGGACACTGTTTTGGTTGGGTCTGTCGGGTGGGCTCTTGGAGGGGGGCAAGTAAATGGAGTAGGGGGTGGTCCGAGTCAGGGGTGAGGGGACTGGGCCTGTAAAAGGAGCTGCGCCAGAAGAGGCGGGGACGGGCAGGTGGAAAGCGCAGGCTTTTTCCCACGCTGAAGGCTGGAGGGGGCGGGGCCGGGGCAGGTGTAAAGCGTGGGCTTTTTCCCCCGCTTGGTATGGAAGGGGGTGGCGGAGAGCATGCTGGTGGGGAATGAAGGGGGAGGGGAGGTCCCACAATGGGAAGAGTCGAAGGAGAGGCAGGAGTGGCCGGGGTCAGCAGGAGTCAGCTGACTTACGGGAGTGCAATGGGGGGGGGGGGGGGGAGCAAAGCAGCTAGGAGGGGTCCTAGCTTTGGGGAGGGGGTGGGGGGGGTGTGGGGGGAGAGAACCGGGTTGCTGCTGGTTTGGTCAAGGGGGAGCTGGAGCGAGTAGAGCGGGTTAGGACTGGTGTCTGCCGCTGTGGGGAACGGGCCAGGCGTGGGGTGCGGGCGCGTGGCTGGCCGAGGAGGGGTCATGGCTAGTCGGCGGGCGAGGGGGGTGGGTAGCCCCCTGATCCGGCTGATAACCTGGAACATAAGGGGACTGAACGGGCCAGTTAAGCGGGCCCGGGTGTTCGCGCACTTGAAGGGGCTCAAGGAGGATGTGGTCATGCTCCAGGTTATCACACCTGAAGGTGGCAGACCAGGTAAGATTGAGGAAGGGGTGGGTAGGTCAGGTGTTTCATTTGGGGCTGGATGCCAAAAATTGGGGGGGGGTGGCGATCTTGGTGGGAAAGAGGGTGTCGTTCGAGGCGTCGAGCATTGTGACAGACAATGGCGGCAGGTACGTAAGGGTAAGTGGTAAGCTGCAAGGGGAGAGGGTGGTGCTGGTCAACGTGTACGCCCCGAACTTGGACGATGCGGGTTTTATGCGGCACATGTTGGGTCGCATCACGGACTTGGAAGTGGGGGACCTGATAATGAGGGGGGGACTTTAACACAGTGTTGGAACCGGCACTGGACCGTTCCAGGTCTAGGAAGGGTAGGAGGCCGGCGGCGGCTAAAGTGCTGAGTGGGTTTATGGACCAGATGGGAGGGGTGGGCCCTTGGAGATTTGCAAGGCCGGGGGCTAGGGAACATTCATTCTACTCGCATGTTCATAAGGCCTATTCCCAGATCGACTTTTTTGTTATGAGCAGAGCGCTGATAGCTAGAGTAGAGGATACCAAGTACTCGGCGATAGCCATTTCGGATCAGGCCCCGCATTGGGTAGACCTAGGGCTGGGGGAGGAGAGGGACCAGCGCCCATTGTGGCGCTTGGAGGTGGGGCTGTTGGCGGACGAGGAGGTGAGCGAGCGGGTCCAAGGAAGCATAGAGAGATACCTGGAGGCTAACGATAATGGGGAGGTCAGAGTGGGGACGGTCTGGGAGGCGCTGAAGGCGGTGGTTCGGGGAGAGCTGATCTCTATTAGGGCCCACAAGGAGAGGAGTGAGCAGAGGGAGAGGGAGAGGTTGGTGGGGGAGATGGTGAGGGTAGACAGGAGGTACGCGGAGGTGCCGGAGGAGGAACTGTTGAGGAAGAGGCGTAGCCTCCAGGCCGAATTCGACCTGTTGACCACTAGGCAGGTGGAGGCGCAGTGGTGGAAGGCCCAGGGGGCGGTTTATGAATATGGGGAAAAGGCAAGCCGGATGCTGGTGCAACAGCTTCGGAAGCAGGACGCAGCTAGGGAGATCGGGGGAGTTAAGGATAGGGGAGGGAGTGTGGTGCGGAGTGGGGTTGGCATCAATGGGGTCTTCAGGGACTTTTATGAGGAACTGTATCGGTCCAAGCCCCCACTGGAGGGAGGGAGGGATGGGCCGCTTTCTGGACCAATTGAGGTTCACGAAGGTGGAGGAGGGACTGGTGGCGGGATTAGGGGCCCCGATTGGGCTGGAGGAGCTGGCCAAAGGGATAGGGAGCATGCAGGTTGGGAAGGCACCGGGGCCGGACGGTTTCCCGGTCGAATTCTACAAAAAATATGTGGACCTGTTGGGCCCGTTGCTGGTTAGGACCTTCAATGAGGCAAGGGAGGGGGGGGGGGGGGGTGCTTTGCCCCCGACGATGTCCCAGGCACTGATCTCCTTGATCCTGAAGCGGGACAAGGATCCCCTGCAGTGTGGGTCTTACAGGCCGATTTCATTGTTAAATGTAGATGCCAAGGTGCTGGTGAAGGTCTTAGCCACGAGGATTGAGGATTGTGTGCCGCAGGTCATCCACGAAGACCAGAAGGGGTTCGTGAAGGGGAGGCATTGAACGCGAATGTGCGGAGGCTCCTGAACGTTATTGTGATGCCGGCGAGGGAGGGGGAGGCGGAGATAGTGGCGGCGATGGACGCTGAAAAGGCCTTTTGATAGGGTAAAGTGTGGGTATTTGTGGGAGGTGCTGAAGAGGTTTGGGTTTGGGGAGGGGTTAGTCAGGTGCGTTAGGCTGTTGTACGAGGTCCCAATGGCGAGTGTGGCCACGAACAAGAGGAGGTCTGAGTACTTTTGGTTGCATCGAGGGATGAGGCAGGGGTGTCCCCTGTCCCCCCTGCTCTTCGCACTGGCGATTGAACCCCTGGCTATGGAACTGAGGGAGTCGAGGAACTGGAGGGGGTTGATGCGGGGTGGGGAGGAGCATTGGGTGTCGCACTATGCGGACGACTTGCTGCTATATGTGGCGGACCCGGTGGGGGGAATGCCGGAGGTAATGAGGATCCTCAGGGAGTTCGGGGATTTCTCAGGGTACAAGCTCACCATGGGGAAGAGCGAGATGTTCACGGTTCACCCAGGGGACCAGGAGAGGGGGGTTGGCGAGCTCCCACTAAAAAGGGCGGAGAGGAGCTTCGGGTATTTGGGGGCCCAGGTGGCCAGGAGCCTTGCATAGGCTTAATTTCACGAGGCTGGTGGAGCAAATGCAGGAGGAGTTTAAGAGGTGGGACGCGTTGCCGCTGTCCCTGGAGGGTAGGGTGCGAGTCAAGATGACGGTGCACCCAGGGTTTTTGTCCCTGTTCCAGTGCCTCCCCATTCTTATCCCGAAGGCCTTCTTTAGGCGGGTCAACAGGAGCATAACGGGGTTTGTGTGGGCGCGAGGGACTCCGAGGGTGAGAATGGAATTCCTGGAGCGGAGTAGGGATGGGGGGGGGGGGGCTGGCGCTGCCCAACCTCTGTGGGTACTAGTGGGCCGCCAATGCAGCGATGGTGCGCAAGTGGGTGATGGCGGGGGAGGGGGCTGCATGGAAGAGGCTGGAGACGGCGTCTTGTGAGGGTACGGGGAAGTAGGGGGCTCGGTGTGGACCCCGATACGGGAGAACCACCGGTTTGTCCTAGGGAGAATAGATGGAGGGTTTTCGGGGTGGCATAGGGCAGGGATAAGAAGGTTGGGGGACCTGTTTGTGGATGGGAAATTCGCGAGCCTGGGTGAGCTGGAGGAGAAGTACGGGCTCCCCCCGGGAACACCTTTAGGTATCTACAGGTAAGGGCGTTTGCCAGGCGGCAAGTGGTGGAATTCCCGCTGTTGCTGCCACGGTGCAGGACAGGGTGCTCTCGGGGGTGTGGGTTGGAGAGGGAAAGATCTCGGCAACATACCAGGTGATGCAGGAGGAGGAGGAGCTGAAAGGTAAGTGGGAGGAGGAGATGGGGGAGGCAATCGAGGAGGGGACGTGGGCAGATGCCCTAGGGAGGGTGAACTCTTCCTCTTCGTGCGCGAGGCTCAGCCTCATACAGTTTAAGGTGCTGCATAGGGCACACATGACCAGGACAAGGATGAGCTGGTTTTTTGGGGGTGAGGACAGGTGTGTTAGGTGCTCAGGGAGCCCAGCAAACCACACCCATATGTTCTGGGCATGCCCAGCGCTGGAGGAATTTTGGAAGGGCGTAGCGAGGACGGTGTCGAGGGTGGTAGGATCCAGGGTCAAACCGGGCTGGGGGCTCGCAATATTTGGGGTTGCAGGGGAGCCGGGAGTGCAGGAGGCGAAAGAGGCAGGTATTCTGGCATTTGCGACCCTGGTAGCCCGGCGAAGGATTCTTCTTCAGTGGAAGGATGCACGGCCCCCAAGCGTGGAATCCTGGATCAACGATATGGCGGGGTTTATTAAATTGGAGAGGGTGAAATTTGCCTTAAGGGGATCGGTGCAAGGGTTTTTCAGGCGGTGGCAACCATTCTTGGACTTCCTGGCAGTACGGTAGACAATAGTCGTCAGCAGCAGCAACCTGGGTGGGTGGGGGGGGTCTATTTTTTGTTTTGTTTGTCTACACTGGGGGATCTGAGGGGGTGGATATATTTGCTATGTGTTAATTCGGGGTGTTCATTTATTATTTATGTATAGGGGAAGGGGGACACGGGGTTGTTTTGTTTTGTACTTAATTCTATTGGGTTCCTTTTACATTTTATTGTTGATATTTTGTGAAAACTTTAATAAATTTTTTTTTAAAAGAAGATTATGCTGATGTTGAATCTTGATGTGGTAGTGTTAACAAAGAACATTAGACTTTGTTTTACAACAAAACTATTTATTACTAACACTATTCTAAAGGATTACAGTAATGTCTAAGATTAATACAGTTGGAAATAATGGTCTAACACTAACTTCCATTAAGATACTCCAGAGCTACTCTAATATGTGACTACTATCAACTCCTTACTAACACCTTCTGTCGGAACACATTGGGCGTTCGGGTCACGTGCCTGCATACTCGCACCACCTACTGGTTGGATGCTAGAACTACAACAGTAAAACATATAATTTATAGTACACATACAGATGATAATGATCTACTCATATTATTATTTTTTTTTTTCATGTATTTTATTACAAACAAGTATCAAAACAGGTTACAGCGAACAAACACCTGGGAAACTTGCTTCCCAACAATCAACTATACAGACTTTTCCTCTTTTTCACCCTCTCCTCCCCTGCGATTAACAGCCCCTCAAACACGGTCACAAACATCCCTCACCTTTCCTCAAACCCCCTTGAAGAGCCCCTTAACTCATACTTTATCTTCTCTAATCGCAGGAAGTCATACAGGTCACCCAACCAAGTCGCTACCCCTGGTGGCGATGCTGACCGCCATTCCAGCAAAATTTGCCGTCGTGCAATCACAGAGGCGAAGGCCAAGACATCAACCTTCCTCCTCTCCATGAGCTCCGGCTTCTCTGAGACCCCAAATATCTCCACCAAAGATCCACCTCATCCTCCACTATCCTTGCCAAGACTGAGAACACACCCGCCCAGAATCTTCCCAATTTTTCACAACCCCAAAACATGTGCGTGTGATTCGCTGGCCCCGCCCACACCTCTCACACTCCTCTGCTACCGCCTGAAAGAACCCACTCATTCTCGCCCGAGTTATATGCACCCTGTGCACCACCTTAAACTGTATCAGGCGCATCCTTGCACATGAGGAGGTCCTGTTTATCCTTCGCAGTGCCTCACGCCATGCTCCCCAATTGATTTCCCCTCCCAACTCCGCTTCCCATTTCTCCTTGATCTTCACCACCCACTCGCCTCCCTGCTCCCTCAGCCACTTGTATATATCCCCAATTCTTCCTTCCCCTTCCACTTCCGGGAGCAGGAGTCACTCCAGCAGGGTGTATCCCGGCAACCTAGGGAACCCCCTCCAGACCTTTCGCTCAAAGTCCCTAACCTGCAGATACCTGAACTCACTCCCCCTCGGCAACTTAACCTCCCCCTTAGCTCCTCCAGACTGGCGAACCCTTTCTCCAAATACAGATCTCTCACCTTGACTAGCCCCACTTCCCTCCACCTCCTGTATACACTATCCATCCCCCCCGGCTCAAACTCATGATTCTCACACAGCGGCTTTAGTACAGACATCCCTTCCACCCTAAAATGCTCCTGAACTGATTCCATATCTTCACTGTGGACTGCGCCACAGAGCTCCTTGAATACCTACTCAGAGCCATTGGCAACGCTGCCATCACCATAGCCCTCAAACTAAACCCCTTACAAGATTCCTCCTCCATCCTAACCCACTCTACCCCTTCTCCTTCCCACCACCGCCATACCTTGTCCACACCAGCTTCATTAAGTTCCATTTCTGGAGCCCCGTCCATTCTGTCGCTACCTGAATCCCCAAATACCTAAACCTATCCCTCGCTACCGTAAATGGCATGCCCCCTAAATTAGTCCGCTGTGCCAGCTCATTCACTGGGAGTACCTCGCTTATCCCTCCATTCAGCTTGTACCCTGAGAACCCTCCAAACATCCCCAGCAGGCCCATAATCCTTCTCATACTCTCCAACGGATCCGAAACATTCAGCAAGGGGTCATCGGCATAGAGCGACAGCCGATGCTCCCTCTGTCCCCTCATAATCCCCCGCCACTTTGCCGACAACCTGAGAGCCATCGCAATGGCTCTATCGCCAGCGCAAACAGCAGCGGTGACAGCCGGCACCCCTGCCTCGTACCCCTGTCTAAGTCAAAGCTTTGTGATCTCATATCATTCGTCCTCACCCTCGCCCGTGGTGCCACATACAGCAACCGCACGCATGCCACAAATCTCGGCCCAAACCCAAACCTTCTGTAAACCGCGAATAAGTACTGCCACTCCACCTGCCTTCTCCGTGTCCATGGACACCATCAACTCCGGTACCAGAGCCCCTGATGGATTCACCACCACATTAAACAGCTGTCTTATATTACTCGCGAGCTGCCTGCCCTTCACAAAGCATGTTTGATCTTCTGCCACCACCCCGGGGACACACTCCTCCATCCTCCCCGCCAACAACTTAGCCAATACTTTCACATCCGTGTTCAATAGTGATATGGGCCTATATGATCTACATTCGACCGGGTCCTTCCCCTTTTTCGGAATTAGTGTGATTACTGCCTGCATCATTGTCTCTGGCAACTCCCCCTTCTCCAGTACTTCATTAAATGGCCCCAACAGATGTGATGCCAGGTCCATCCCAAAGTCCTTATAGAATTCCACCGGGTGCCCATCCGGCCCAGAGGCCTTCCCTGACTTCATACCCCTGATACTATCCAGCACCTCCCTCAGCCCCATGGGCTCCTCCAGCGCCTGCCTCTTTGCTTCCTCCTCCTGGGGAACATATTATATACAGATGATAGTCTACCTATCACAAATATCTTTTCTGTCAGGCAATAGCACATCTGGTTTTCAGATACATTTTTTTGCTGAATTCTATTGGAACCTTTGGTTCAATAACTTTTGTTGAACAAAACTAATGCCCTAATTTGTAAATCAAGCATGCCCCCTATGATCACATATTAAACTGCTTTAATTCGGTTCATCAAAAATGTAAACGTTTTGGGCTTATAGAACTTTAGGAGGGGGATTTTGCACCCCCCCATATTTGCTCCGAGCACAAATAGAAATGCGGGTTGTCATGAGAATGTCGCTGTAAGAAATGGTTAGCTGCTCATGTTACTGCAGTGATGTCAGAGTGTGGGTGGAGCTGAGCTCTGGTTCTGCTTTTTATTTCACTTTGAGGAAAAGTTTGGGTGTGTCTGGGTTTTCCAGTGTGTTCCAGCTGAAGTCAGCCAAAGCAGCTGTATTGTTGAGCTCTCTGCCATGAAGGACTATCTCTTGATCATTTGGTGAATTCAGAAGAATTATGAATGTTTTCAGTTGTGAATGTAAACTCTTATGTGCTTATGTTTGATGGTTTGTTAAGTCTTCTGGGTGTTAAAAGGACAGCATACAGATTACTTAGTGTTGTATTCTTTGGGGTTGTATTTGAATTAATGGTTGCCAAGATGTTCACTGTTTGTTTTAGAAAGGTTAACTTGAGTTCATAGAATAAACATTGTTTTGCGTTAAGAAATACTTTTCCATTTCTGCTGTACCACACCTGTAGAGTGGGCCGTGTGCTCCCCATACCACAATCTATTAAAAGTTGTGGGTCAGGTGAACTCCATGATACACTTTGGGATTCTCTAAACCCTGACCCATAACAGGGTACAAAACCCCGCGAGAGCTCGCAAGATCTAATTCTCCGATTTCCAGGAAGATTGGGGATCGCATTTCAATACATTTAAATATCATTAGCAGGCTTCTCCGCTGGATCATCCCCCCACATTAGGAATTTCCCCCTCGCCAATGTGATATCGGCGAGGTTTACAACTGTTTTCTTTTCAAACAGGTAACAGGTGAGGGTGGGGCTCTGGAGAGCTCTATTGGGGGACTTCCACTTACCTTTGCAGGTTATCGAACGAGTTATCTCCCCAATTGGCAGGAGCATTACGTTTTCCATGTGATTTTTAGGTTGTTGCACAAGCAGGCAGGCAAACTGTACTTGCATTTCTCAATCAAGGGCAGGATAAAATGGGACTGGAGCAAAGCCAGGCTGAGGAGCTAGGAGTTTTCATTTCAGAATAGATCAAGCCAGCCAGGCTAAACGGGCCAGAGGCTTTGCTGTAGTTACAGGGTTTCCCCGCATCCAGGGTGCCATCAATTGCACCCATGTGGCCATCAAGGTGCCAGCTGGGCTCCTTTGTGAACAGGAAGGGGTTTTCACTTCATGAACGTTCAGATCGTCTGTGACCACAAGACCCAGATTCTTCAGGTCTGTGCAAGGCACCCTACCAGTTCCCATGATGCCTACATAATCCGCCACTTGCAAGTTCCAAGACTCATCATTCGCCAGCTCGTCTCAATAGTTGGTTTATTGGTGACAAGATATCTCAGTTGAAAAGGTGGCTGATGGCACTTGTCAGTCGCCGAAGGACAGAGAGACAAGAGATACAATTGCTGCCATGTATCCACCAGTGAGAGCCATAGGCCTGTTCAAGATAAGGTTCCGATGTCTGGACAAACCCGGGGCGCCCTGCAGTATCCACCCTAGCGAGAGGCGCTCATGGTCATTGTATGCTGCACTCTTCACAAATTCACTCTCTCCGGGGGGTGAACCTCTGGAACAGGATGACACTGATGCTGCTGCACCTGCCTCAGGTGAGGACACCAAAGTTGATTTGGATGCAGGCCCCAGGCACCCAGAAGGAGAGGACAAGGAGGCAGAAATCAGGAACCTTAAGGGAGGCAGGGTCACCCGGGAGGACCTAGTCCAGCATTTTTTGGAGAGTCTGGCGTGCCCTGCCATCCCACAGAGTCCATGTGCACCACACCACTCCCAAACACCTCACACTTAACAACTCCATAAACCCATTGCCTTAGCAATAAAGTTTGATACCCCGGATGTCTCTCCACAGCCAATTATGAGGCTGACGCCAATCGGGCACAGAGGACCTTCATAACTTGTGAGAAACAAGTAATTTATGGGAGAACAGCAACATAAAACAAAGCGCGAAAATCCAGTTGGATCATCAACAGTGACAGGAAAAGAAAAGAAAACCACCCTGTGCATACCTTGGCCCTGCTCACTGTGCCTTCAGTTTATGTTTGCGGGTACTACAATTAGATGCCTCACTGTCAGTGGTATGAGAGGCAGTTTGCTGACTTTGGTGCTTTGTTGGTGCAGATTACATTGGTGGTCGTCCTCTGATTGGTAGAGCCTGAGCAGGCACCGCCTGAGTGGGTGCACTCATTGACAAGGCCAGGCACTCCTCAGTCGCCGCAAACTCGAAGGATGGCGCAGTGACTGGCAAAGAGGTGGAGGAGCTGCTGCCCTCATCCGGGGTGCTGTGAGAGGACACCCCAGAGACGCCTGCCAACTCATCTGCCATTGTGAGGCGAGTCCTCACCTCCCTGCTCGTCAATGAAGGATGGGCACCCATTGGTGAGACTGGCTGCCGTATCCTCCTCCCACGCTGGCTGTGACCTCCTCGGGTCAGTGCCTGTGTGAGGGCAGGTCTAACCTCAACCTGGAGCTGCCTCGCCAGGACAGTCGCCAGTCTCTCAATGGATGAGGTTGTGCAGTCAGAGCTAAAGGTCAACCCAGCGCTCATGCTCCACACGGACTCCTTCATGACAGAGACCATGGCAGGGATCTCCACCAAATCTATGAACTATCTCCCCGCGCATCCACTTGACATGCAGCATTTGCTGCCTAATTGGAGATTCCAGAGGCTAATCAACTTCCTCGGCTCAGCATGCTCCTCGTCTCTAGCGGCATTCCCTGGCTGCACCATTTGCTCCAGCAAGCGTGACCGAACAGGCACCGGAATGTGGCAACTAGAGGCTTTTCACAGTAACTTCATTTGAAGCCTACTTGTGACAATAAGCAATTTTCATTTCATTTTCGATATGTCCTGTGCATATGCTATGCATTAACTTATCCAACGTGTTAGTGCCCACCAACATGTCAGTATCTGTGCTGTTGCTCGGTGCTGAGAGAGGGTGTGCTCGGGGTGCATCTTGCAAGGTTTCCTGCTGGGGTGTCAAACCAGGGTCATTGGTCTCCTGGATGACTCATCTGTGGGATTAAAACAAACGGACTGCAATTTGATTCATAACAATGTCAATTTTCTTTTTTTGTAAAATATATTTATTAAAGTTTTTAACACAATTTTTCTCCCTTACAAACTATAACCCCGCCCCCCCCCCCCCCCCCCCCCGCCCCGTAACAAAAAAAAAGAAATGAGAAATCACGCGGAGCAAGATATATACATGGCAAAATAGTATATTTACATAGCTTTGTACACTGGCTCTCTCCCGTACATGCCAGTTTCCCCGACTCTTCATGTTATCTCTTGCTCATCCACCCCCCCAGGTAGCTCCCCCCCCGCCCCCCCAGGTTGCTGCTGCTGCTGACCGACCTTCCTCTAACGCTCCGCGAGATAGTCTAGAAACGGTTGCCACCGCCTGTAGAACCCCTGTGCAGACCCTCTCAAGGCAAACTTAATCCTCTCCAACTTTATGAACCCAGCCATATTGTTTATCCAGGCCTCCACGCTGGGGGGCTTCGCCTCCTTCCACATTAGCAAGATCCTTCGCCGGGCTACGAGGGACGCAAAGGCCAGGATACCGGCCTCTTTCGCCTCCTGCACTCCCGGTTCGTCCACTACTCCGAATATTGCTAGCCCCCAGCTTGGCTTGACCCGGACTTTCACCACCTGAGATATTGCTCCCGCCACTCCTCTCCAGAACCCCTCCAGTGCCGGGCATGACCAAAACATATGGACATGGTTCGCCGGGCTCCCTGAGCACCTTCCACACCTGTCCTCTACCCCAAAGAACCTGCTCAACCTCGCCCCCGTCAACTGAGCTCTGTGAACCACCTTAAATTGTATCAGGCTGAGCCTGGCACACGAGGAGGAGGAATTAACCCTACCCAGGGCATCAGCCCACAGACCTTCCTCGATCTCCTCCTCCAGTTCCTCCTCCCATTTACCCTTCAACTCTTCTACCAGTGCTTCCCCCTCTTCTTTCATCTCCTGGTGTATTGCCGACACCTTGCCCTCCCCGACCCATGCGCCCGAGATCACCCTGTCTTGAATTTCTTGTGCCGGGAGCAACGGGAATTCCCTCACCTGTCGCCTCACAAAAGCCCTCACCTGCATATATCGAAAGGCATTTCCCGGGGGTAACTCAAACTTCTCCTCCAGTGCCCCTATGCTCTCAAACGTTCCGTCAATGAACAGGTCCCCCATTCTTCTGATCCCCGCCCGATGCCAGCTCTGGAACCCCCCGTCCATCTTCCCCAGGGCAAACCGATGGTTACCCCTGATCGGGGACCACACCGATGCTCCCATTGCACCGCTGTGCCGTCTCCACTGGCCCCAGATCCTTAGCGTTGCCGCCACCACCGGGCTCGTGGTATACTTTGTCGGCGAGAGCGGCAGCGGTGCCGTCACCAACGCCCCCAGACTCCTTCCTTTGCAGGACGCCATCTCCATCCACTTCCATGCCGCCCCCTCTCCCTCCATAACCCACTTGCGGATCATCGCCACATTTGCTGCCCAGTAGTAGCTCCCCAGGTTCGGCAGCGCCAGCCCTCCTCGGTCCCGACTGCGTTCCAGGAACCCTCTCCTTACCCTCGGGGTCTTATTCGCCCACACAAACCCCATAATACTCCTGCCTACTCTCTTAAAAAAGGCCTTAGTGATCACGATGGGAAGGCACTGAAACACAAACAAAAACCTCGGAAGGACCACCATTTTGACCGATTGCACTCTACCCGCCAGCGAGAGCGGTAGCATGTCCCACCTTTTAAAATCCTCCTCCATTTGCTCCACCAACCTCGTCAGATTCAGTTTATGTAGGGAACCCCCAACTCCTGGCTATCTGGATCCCCAGATACCGAAAGCTCCACTCCGCCCTCCTCAGCGGTAGGTCCCCTATCCCTCTTTCTTGGTCCCCCGTCTGTAATACAAAGAGCTCACGCTTCCGACTTCCGGGTGCGGCGATGACCAGCTGAGTCGCACGTTTCGGCAGCTCCCTGTGAAACGGACTGTTGGGCTCTTGATAGGAGCCCCAACGGCAATTTTGACGGCTAAAAACACTGTGCGGTAAACCAGAAGGGAATCCCCCCTGGATACGGATGGAAAAAGGAGGAGAGAGTGGCCAGATTGCAGTGGATCCTTTAGAACAGCGGCAAGAAAGGCAAGCAAAAACCAAGATGGCGTCGGAAGGTGGCAGTTTAACATGGGGCCCTGAACAACAAGAGTTCTTGAAATGCTGTGTGGAAGAGATCAAAAAGGAAATGAAGAAAGAGCTGTTGGCCCCGATACTACAGGCGTTCGAAGGGCTAAAGGAGGAACAAAAGACCCAGGAGCGGGAGCTTCGGGTCGTGAAGGCAAAGGCAGCCGAGAATGAGGACGACATACAGGGCCTGGTGGTGAAGACGGAGACGCAGGAGGCACATCAGAAACGATGCGTGGAAAGGTTGGAGGCACTGGAAAACAACGCAAGGAGGAACAACCTGAGGATTCTTGGTCTTCCTGAAGGTGTGGAGGGAGCGGACGTCGGGGCATATGTGAGCACGATGCTGCACTCGTTAATGGGAGCAGAGGCCCCGGCGGGTCCGTTGGAGGTGGAGGGAGCATACCGAGTGATGGCGCGAGGACCGAGAGCAGGAGAAATTCCCAGAGCCATAGTGGTGAGATTCCTCCGTTTTAAGGATAGAGAAATGGTCCTTAGATGGGCAAAGAAAACTCGGAACAGTAAATGGGAGAACGCGGTGATCCGCGTTTATCAAGACTGGAGTGCGGAGGTGGCGAGAAGGAGGGCGAGCTTTAATCGGGCCAAGGCGGTGCTTCATAAAAAGAAGATAAAATTTGGAATGCTGCAACCGGCAAGACTGTGGGTCACATATCGAGGGAGGCACCACTACTTTGAGACGGCGGATGAAGCGTGGACTTTTATTGTGGAAGAAAAACTGGAATGAGCGGGTTATTAAAAAGAACGTTCGAACAAAGTGGTGGGGCGAATGTGGGGGGCAAAGAGGGGTTTTATGTACTAATCCTGCGATGTGGTAACTTTTCTCTCTCCCACAGGTGGTGATGGGGGGAGGAGGGGAGGTGGAGGAGATGGGGCGTTGGCCATTGGGGGCGGGGCCAAGGGAGAAGCGCGGGCTTGGTTCCCGCGCTATGATAATCATGGCGGGAATAGAGAAGCAGGAAGGAGGGGGCGTCGCACGGTGCGAGCCGAGGTCACGGGGGGAAGCCGAGGTCAGCCAGAGTTTGCTGACTTCTGGGAGCAACACGGGGGGAGTAATTACGCTAGCGGGGGATCTAGCGGGGTGGGTGGGAGGGGGGAATTACTGGGTTGCTGCTGCTGGGGAGAGGGGGGAGCTGGTATGGGAGAGGATGGGCGGGGGGGCACCGCCTGGGGGAGATACAGCTGCGTGGGAACTGGGTGAGGAGCTGGAAAAAGGTGATGGCTAATCGACAAGGGGGGGGGGGGTGTAGGAAGCCCCCCAACTCGGCTGATCACGTGGAATGTGAGAGGGCTGAACGGGCCGATAAAGAGGGCACGGGTACTCGCACACCTTAAGAAACTTAAGGCAGATGTGGTTATGTTACAGCAAACGCACCTGAAACTGATAGACCAGGTTAGGCTACGCAAAGGATGGGTGGGGCAGGTGTTCCATTCGGGGCTAGATGCGAAAAACAGGGGGGTGGCTATATTAGTGGCGAAGCGGGTAATGTTCGAGGCAAAGACTATAGTGGCGGATAACGGGGGCAGATACGTGATGGTGAGTGGCAAACTACAGGGGGAGACGGTGGTTTTGGTAAACGTATATGCCCCGAACTGGGATGATGCCAATTTTATGAGGCGGATGCTAGGACGCATTCCGGACCTAGAGATGGGAAAGCTGATAATGGGGGGAGATTTTAATACGGTGTTGGAACCAGGTCTGGATAGGTCGAAGTCCAGGACTGTAAGGAGGCCGGCAGCAGCCAAGGTGCTTAAAGATTTTATGGAGCAGATGGGAGGTGTAGACCCGTGGAGATTTAGCAGACCTAGGAGTCAGGAGTTCTCGTTTTTCTCCTATGTCCATAAAGTCTACTCGCGAATAGACTTTTTTGTGCTGGGTAGGGCATTGATCCCGAAGGTGAGGGGAACGGAGTATACGGCTATAGCCATTTCGGATCACGCTCCACACTGGGTGGACTTGAAGATAGGGGAGGAAACAGGAGGGCGCCCACCCTGGAGAATGGACATGGGACTAATGGCAGATGAGGGGATGTGTCTAAGGGTGAGGGGGTGCATTGAAAAGTACTTGGAACTCAATGATAATGGGGAGGTCCAGGTGGGCGTGGTCTGGGAGGCGTTGAAGGCGGTGGTTAGAGGGGAGCTGATATCAATAAGGGCACATAAAGGGAAGCAGGAGAGTAAGGAACGGGAGCGGTTGCTGCAAGAACTTTTGAGGGTGGACAGACAATATGCGGAAGCACCGGAGGAGGGACTGTACAGGGAAAGGCAAAGGCTACATGTAGAATTTGACTTGCTGACTACAGGCACTGCAGAGGCACAATGGAGGAAGGCACAGGGTGTACAGTACGAATATTGGGAGAAGGTGAGCAGGTTGCTGGCACACCAACTGAGGAAAAGGGGAGCAGCGAGGGAAATAGAGGGAGTGAGGGATGAGGAAGGAGAGATGGAGCGGGGGGCGGAGAGAGTGAATGGAGTGTTCAAGACATTTTATAAAAAATTATATGAAGCTCAACCCCCGGATGGGAGGGAGAGAATGATGGGCTTCTTGGATCGGCTGGAATTTCCCAAGGTGGAAGAGCAGGAAAGGGTGGGACTGGGAGCACAGATCGAGGTAGAAGAAGTGGTGAAAGGAATTAGGAGCATGCAGGCGGGAAAGGCCCCGGGACCGGATGGATTCCCAGTCGAATTCTATAGAAAATATGTGGACTTGCTCGCCCCGGTACTGACGAGGACCTTTAATGAGGCAAAGGAAAGGGGACAACTGCCCCCGACTATGTCTGAAGCAACGATATCGCTTCTCTTAAAGAAGGAAAAGGACCCGCTACAATGCGGGTCCTATAGACTTATTTCCCTCCTAAATGTAGATGCCAAGGTCCTGGCCAAGGTAATGGCAATGAGAATAGAGGAATGTGTCCCGGGGGTGGTCCACGAGGACCAAACTGGGTTTGTGAAGGGGAGACAGCTGAACACGAATATACGGAGGTTGTTAGGGGTAATGATGATGGCCCCACCAGAGGGAGAAACGGAGATAGTAGTGGCGATGGATGCCGAGAAAGCATTTGATAGAGTGGAGTGGGATTATTTGTGGGAGGTGTTGAGGAGATTTGGTTTTGGAGAGGGGTATGTTAGATGGGCGCAGCTGTTGTATAGGGCCCCAGTGGCGAGCGTGGTCACGAATGGACGGGGATCTGCATATTTTCGGCTCCATAGAGGGACAAGGCAGGGATGCCCTCTGTCCCCATTATTGTTTGCACTGGCGATTGAGCCCCTGGCGATAGCGTTGAGGGGTTCCAAGAAGTGGAGGGGAGTACTTAGGGGAGGAGAAGAGCACCGGGTATCTTTGTATGCGGACGATTTGCTACTATACGTGGCGGACCCGGCGGAGGGGATGCCAGAAATAATGCGGATACTTGGGGAGTTTGGGGATTTTTCAGGGTATAAATTGAACATGGGGAAAAGTGAGTTGTTTGTGGTGCATCCAGGGGAGCAGAGTAGAGAAATAGAGGACCTACCGCTGAGGAAGGTAACAAGGGACTTTCGTTACCTGGGGATCCAGATAGCTAAGAATTGGGGCACATTGCATAGGTTAAATTTAACGCGGTTGGTGGAACAGATGGAGGAGGATTTCAAGAGATGGGATATGGTATCCCTGTCAATGGCAGGGAGGGTGCAGGCGGTTAAGATGATGGTCCTCCCGAGATTCCTCTTTGTGTTTCAGTGCCTCCCGGTGGTGATCACGAAGGCTTTTTTTAAAAGGATTGAAAAGAGCATCATGGGTTTTGTGTGGGCCGGGAAGACCCCGAGAGTGAGGAAGGGATTCTTACAGCGTAGCAGGGATAGGGGGGGGCTGGCACTACCGAGCCTAAGTGAGTATTATTGGGCCGCTAATATTTCAATGGTGAGTAAGTGGATGGGAGAGGAGGAGGGAGCGGCGTGGAAGAGATTAGAGAGGGCGTCCTGTAGGGGGACTAGCCTACAGGCTATGGTGACAGCCCCATTGCCGTTCTCACCGAGGAACTACACCACAAGCCCGGTGGTGGTGGCTACACTGAAGATATGGGGACAGTGGAGACGGCATAGGGGAAAGACTGGAGCCTTGGGGGGGGTCCCCGATAAGAAACAACCATAGGTTTGCCCCGGGGGGAATGGATGGGGGATATGGAATGTGGCAAAGAGCAGGAATAACGCAACTGAAAGATCTGTTTGTGGATGGGAAGTTCGCGAGTCTGGGAGCGCTGACCGAGAAATATGGGTTGCCCCAAGGGAATGCATTCAGGTATATGCAACTGAGGGCTTTTGCGAGGCAACAGGTGAGGGAATTCCCGCAGCTCCCGACACAAGAGGTGCAGGACAGAGTGATCTCAAAGACATGGGTGGGGGATGGTAAGGTGTCAGATATATATAGGGAAATGAGGGACGAAGGGGAGACTATGGTAGATGAACTAAAAGGGAAATGGGAAGAAGAGCTGGGGGAGGAGATCGAGGAGGGGCTGTGGGCAGATGCCCTAAGCAGGGTAAACTCGTCGTCCTCGTGTGCCAGGCTAAGCCTGATTCAGTTTAAGGTATTACACAGGGCACATATGACTGGAGCACGGATCAGTAAATTTTTTGGGGTGGAGGATAGGTGTGCGAGGTGCTCGAGAAGCCCAGCGAATCATACCCATATGTTTTGGTCATGCCCGGCACTACAGAGGTTTTGGATGGGGGTGACAAAGGTGCTTTCAAAAGTAGTAGGAGTCCGGGTCGAACCAAGCTGGGGGTTGGCTATATTTGGGGTTGCACAAGAGCCGGGAGTGCAGGAGGCGAGAGAGGCCGATGTTTTGGCCTTTGCGTCCCTAGTAGCCCGGCGCAGGATATTGCTAATGTGGAAAGAAGCCAAGCCCCCGGGGGTGGAGACCTGGATAAATGACATGGCGGGGTTTATAAAGCTAGAGCGGATTAAGTTCGTCCTAAGGGGGTCGGCTCAAGGGTTCACCAGGCGGTGGCAACCGTTCGTCGAATACCTCGCAGAAAGATAGACGGAATGGGAAAAAGAAGGCAGCAGCAGCAGCCCAGGATCGGTGGGGGGGGGGCAGGAACCAGAAGGACTCTCAGGGTTGTTAATATATACTGTATAGTATGTATAGGTCGTTGCTACAGATAATTATATATTGGACTGTTAAATTATATTTTTGGAGAGTGTTACTTGTGACAAGGCAGTTGCCAATTAGGGCTAGTTTTCATTTTTGTTATTTATTATTTATTCATTTTTTGTTTATAAAATAGGTCATTGTTATTTGTGTTGTTATAATATTGTGTAAAGGATGCACAATGTACTGTGTTGGTTGACCAAAAATTTTCAATAAAATATTTAATTAAAAAAAAAAGAGCTCACGCTTCCCTACATTGAGCTTATAGCCCGAAAACTCCCCAAACTCCCTTAGAGTCTGCATAACCTCCACCATCCCCTCCATTGGATCCGCCACGTACAGGAACAGGTCATCCGCATATAGCGACACCCGATGCTCTTCTCCCCCTCAGACCACCCCCCTCCATTTATTAGACTCCCTCAATGACATGGCCAATGGTTCGATCGCCAATGCAAACAGGGGGGACAGAGGGCACCCCTGCCTCGTCCCTCGGTACAGCCGAAAGTACTCCGACCTCCGCCGGTTCGTCACTACACCCGCCACCGGGGCTCTGTAAAGGAGCTTAACCCAACTGATAAACCCTCCCCCGAACCCAAACCTACGCAGCACCTCCCAGAGGTACTCCCACTCTACTCGATCAAAGGCCTTCTCCGCATCCATAGCTGCCACTATCTCCGCTTCTCCCTCCACCGATGGCATCATTATCACGTTTAAGAGCCGCCGCACATTAGTGTTTCATTGCCTGCCCTTTACAAATCCCGTCTGGTCCTCGTGAATCACCCCCGGGACACAGTCCTCGATCCTCGTGGCCAGCACTTTTGCCAGCAACTTTGCATCCACATTAAGGAGCGAGATCGGCCTTTACGATCCACATTGCAGTGGGTCCTTGTCCCGCTTTAGGATCAAAGAAATTGTCGCTTCCGACATTGTCGGAGGTAGGGTCCTCTCCTCTCTTGCCTCGTTAAAGGTCCTCACTAATAGCGGGGCCAACAGGTCTACGTACTTCCTGTAGAACTCCACCGGGAACCCGTCCGGTCCCGGTGCCTTCCCCGCCTGCATGCTCCCCAAACCCTTGCTCAGCTCCTCCAACCCAATTGGTGCCCCCAGACCAGCCACTACACTGTCAATTTTCAACACATGTTGCCCACTATGATTAGTCTTAATTGCATTGAAGTGTCTCAGTGACCAATGCATCATTGAAGTGATTCTCAGGGATGGGACGCCCATTCATCATTTTCACCCTCATCCTATCACGATTGAGCCCACTGGGCTCTTGCTTTCCTCCGAGATGTTAGCCTCTCCGTGACCTGACAACCTCCCTCCATGCTTGCACTTGAGCTCCAGGGCTCCCAGCTCATGGCTGATGAGGATCACCAAGTTAGTTACCAGCACCAGTGGCTGCTCTCTCCCAGTTGCTGTGGCTACGTTTCTCCTGCAACAAAGTGCAGGGCTCGATTGAGTACTTAACCCTCCACATCCAGCCCCATATGATGCTGTGCATACCTCACCCCTCGCCACCTCAAATCATCCCAGAGAGGCTAAAAGTGTTAGCACTCATTTGGACACCCTTTGATGGACCCTGGGCTTCAGATTGTTCTCTCCAGCCTCGAGTGCGCGGGCAGACGTGTGCTCTGAGACTCCCTGAATCCCACATGCTTGATTGCAACTATGGATGGGCAACCTTCCTCAATCCCCCACACTGGACAATGTCGACTAAGAACTCACCTGTGCCAAGCACAGAAGGTCAATGAACCTTTTCTGGCACTGGATCCAGGTGCACCAGACCAGCTCATGCCCAATGATCTCCACTGCAACCTCTTTCTTCAGCGGCCTCCGGAGGCTACCTTTATACTTCGCAGTGGACTACCATTGGACACTGCCCCTTTTGTGCACTCGGCCCCACTCATCCAATGCGGGCTCGATGCATCCTGGCTGCTACATAAGTGACCAATCAGTGTTAATATCATGATTTCTAATCAATCACAGGTGGGACCAGTAGGCACAGCCACTTCCGGTTCCGCCCACCAAGCGGCATGTCACACCTGAAATTCTGCCCCTGATGTCTGTGCTGAAATCTTTCCATCCTTTTTGTTGCATAGTGTATATTAGTTAATGGGCACGATTCTCCAGAAAGATTTCGAAGTGCGGTAGCGAACGGGAATTGCCGCAAGCTTCCCGGCGCTTGGCCCAGCGAGGCCGGCAATACCATTTAACATTAATTGGTCCGCTTAATGAGGCCCTACAAGCTTTTCGCCGCAAATGAAGGCTTGCCAGCCGGTTCGCCGGCACCGCTGTTGCCAGCCTCCCCCTAACATAGTCGAACAGCACTTAAGCAGCACTTGATCAGCCAACCCCAGCCAGCTCGCAACAATGGCCCCCAGGAGACCGGCCCCAAGATTCAGGGATGCCGATATGGGGAGGCGCCTAGGCGCAGTGGAGGCCAGGAGGTCCTGTTCCCCTGAGGGTCCGGAGGGTCAGCCACTGGGCAGTCAGTGCTGCCTGGGACAAGATGGTTGCGAGCTCCGCGAGTGTTACCAGGAGGACTGGCCTCCAGTGCTGGAAAAAGGTCAATGACCTATACCAGGCAGCACGAGTGAGTCGACATCAATGCCAGCCCCCGCACCCCTCGAGACCTTTCCGCCCCCACGTGAGCATCCACCTCCCCAACTCTCCATGCGACCCCCAACCCTCCCTCCACCCCCCCTTCACCCCCTCCCTTCAACCTCCCCCAACCCTTCCTTCACACACTCCCCCTCCCACCACTGTGACCCATGCGTGTGGCTAATGCTGCCCCCTCTCTGTCTCCTCAGGAAAAGCTCTCCCACAATCGCCGAGAGAGGGCCCAGACTGGCGGTGGGGCGCCAGACTTAAGAATCCTCACCTTCTTCAAGGAACAGGCCCTGGAGGTGACTAGGGTGGCCAAGGACAGGGCAGTCACCCACGCGGAGGCTGGCGGATGCCGCAGAGGTAAGGAACCACCCGGCTCCACTGGGAGATCCTGTCAAACACGAGTTATTGTCTTACTGACTGACCCATTCCTCCCACTGGCCACATGTCCATTCTCCTGCATGCCCTCCAGTCAAAGGCTTCGGCCCATTCCGGGTGGCATCCTCTCCAGCCTCCCACGAGACCACCTCAGAGGAAGACACGATTGAGGTGTCACAGCTGTCATCCCCACCCTCCACCCAGTGCAGGTACACGCACCTCGGTGGGACATGTTAGTGGTCAGGCTTCTGGGGCACAATCTGGTGCGCATCACACAGCTGCTGATGTACATCAAGCGGAGGCAGAAACCCCCAGGTGAGACAGCAGTCAGAGGTCTGTTGGATTCCAGAACCCAGCTGAGTGTCAGCCTGATGCTGAGCCTATGGAAGAGGTATTCCCGGAATGACGGAGACGATAGGGAGCAGCTGGGACATTCAGAGGGAGATGTCAGCGACACTTTAGCAGATCCATGGCCGATTGGAGGAGTCCCAGAGGCTACGGGCGCAGGAGATGTCGCTGACAATGCGTGGCACCAAGGCCAACACTGCCATGGTGCCGGCCGCAGTGGAGAGCCTGATGCATGACGTTGGCACCATGAGTGAAGGTGTCGAAGGCATTGTGCAGTCAGTGAAGGCCATGGCTGAGGGTCTCAGCAGAATGTCCGCCTCACTGGGGGTGTCACCTGGTACCAGGCTGACCTTGATGAAATTCTGTGGGACATATCCAGCTCTCAGATGGGAATGGCCGAGGCGCTGAAGAGCTTGTCCCAGTGGCAGGTGGGCATTGCTGAGGCGCTGCAGAGGATGCCATAGTCACTGAGGAGCATCACGGAGCGCCTCAACACTCTGGTGCAGACCATGGGGACCCGTCAGGGCTGGAAGAGCCAGATAATGCAGGGGCAGCCGGGGGTTGAACCAGCTGCCCTTCGGTCCCAAGGTGAACCCTAAGGCCCCATGGGCACTGACCAGGAGGAAAGGGCACTGGGTGCCATTGCGGACCTGTACCATGGAATGGCGATGGTGGCCACCAGCTCGCCCGAGTTTCACACCTCTGATGAGGCCACATCTCATAGTCAGCACCCAGAACATGGGAGAGTAGTAGAGGCTGGTTGCCTCACATCCTTTAAAAAGTATCTGGATGAGTCCTTGGCACATCTTAACATTCAAGGCAATGGGCCAAATTCCGGCAAATGGGATTAGGATTGGCAGATAAGGTGTCTTTCAGGCGACAGTGCAGACTCTATGGGCCAAGGGCCATTACTGCACTGTATTTTTCTTTGATTCTGTGTGATACTGTGAACAGGGTGGCCCGGCTGTGCATGTGCCGCCGACAAGGTGTCGGTGCCTCCGACTCCAGAGCCCCCAGAGGATGCCCATCAGGGGCATCGAAGGCCACGGGACATAGTAAGCTGTCTCCATAATGTGCATGCTAGGGACACACCAAGACGTAGCGGCAGAGCTAGGAAGGCAAAGCACATCGAGGATCACTGAGGGCACCGGGGCAGCGGGGGGAATGAGGATGGGGATGAGGGGGTGGCTCCAGCAGTAGAATAGGGAATTGTGTTACACAATAAATAAACACCCTTGTGCACAACCAGCATGACGCCTCTGTCACTTTCTTCTGCAATATAGGCTGACCTCCGAACCCTTGGCCCATCTCTCCAGGCATCCCCTCCTCCCCAGACACACCACATGCAGGTAATGGATGTGAGAGAGCACTCAGCAGACAGGCAAAGGACAGACTATGGCATAGATTGAGGAGCTCAGCTCTCTACTGGTCATCGTAACCCCCGTGCCGAGGGTCCCCCACTCCCCGCCAAGCACTCGAGTGGCAAGCCCAGTGCCCCCAGGCTCTTTGCCTGTGAGCAAAGATGACTAGTCACCTCCTCAGCTCCACACAGAAGCCAGGTTCACGTTTTTAAAAGGAGTACTGATCGGCACCAGTGCGACCACCTGCTGCTGAATGACAGGAGGCCATTGGACATGGGGTAGCTCCCGTTAATTGTATGGAAATAGGGCTTAAGTGGTGATAATTGGTTTCTCACCATGCTCCGGCGAGATCACGATTCCCCTACAGGAGCGGGCCTGTCGCACCCCAAAGTGTTTGACGCCTGGCTCGTTTCTCATTTTGGCCTCTCCCACTATTCACCGGCCTCATTTCACTAGTGCGAGAGTGCAACGAGGCCGGGGAATTGCACCCGTTGTTTCTTGTTTCATAAATATTTATCATTTTGTTAAAAAGTCAGCTGCAGACTCCTGTGAATCTTTTCAGTAAATCCCCGCCACAAAACATTTTTTTAAATTTTGATTCATCAAGCCAGGATCCATTCTGAGATCAGGTTTGCCCAATAATATCAGCTGGGATCATAACATGATGTTAATTTTCACTTATAGTTTTCTTCAGAGCCTTTCTATTTGACGAGTTCAATTATGTGAATTCACACACTTTCCTTCTCTGATTTACGACTACAAACAGACCATTAAAGCCAACTGACCAAGTAATGGAAGAAAAGAATTGCCAAGTATCAATTTAAACTTCTGAACTTGTTGACCATGTCTTAATATAACTTGGATGTCGGGAAAAACTTGGAACAATGCATCGACCTGTTATAACCTGCACGGGACGCATCCAGTTCACCCAACAGGCAGTATTATCAAATAATAAAGTGGGGGAATCTATCAATCATATATTTTTTTTAAAACACAGGTAATCCAAACGAGTGAAGAACTCTATGCAAAGCAAGGAATTTTACAGTCCAATGAGAATTAAAACACAAGGATTGCGCAATTTGCCTTCACGATTTACGATTAGGTAAAAGGAAGAAAGTAAAAAACAGCTGGTTACAGCGAGTCATTGAGCAGTGAAGTCCATCAGAGAAAAGCATCAAGTGCAGCTGTGGCCCCCCCCTAACATCTACCCAAGTTAACTCACCTAATGGATTCTGGTGTCCAGGCTCAAACTGAAAAATAAAATTTGGGGAAAATATTAAAAAGCTAACAATGCCTGTATTGAACGATAAGTCACCAGCTTCAAGAGAAACATTTGTTACAAGTTCAAATTAACACACAATACATTAAAAATTCTAATCACGAGTAGGTACTTTTTAAAAATTGTCCCAAGTTATAAAACCAGTGACTTTTTAAAACAAATAACTAAATTAAACACTTTTGAGAAGGAACTCAACCACAGGAGTGAATCATAGAATCATAGAATTAGCAGTGCAGAAGGAGGCCACATAGCCCATTGAGTCTGCATCAGTCCTTGGAAAGAGCACCCTACCTAAGCCCACGCCTCCACCCTATCCCCATAACCCAGCAACCCCACCTAACCTTTTTGGACACTAAGAGGAATTTAGCATGGCCATTCCACCTACCCTGCACTTCATTGGACTGTGGGAGGAAACTGGAGCGCCCGGAGGAATCCCACGCAGACACGGGGAGAACATGCAAACTCCGCACAGATAGTGACCCAAGCAGCGAATCAAACCTGGGATTCTGGAGCTGTGAAGCAACTGTACTAACCACTGTGCTACCGTGCCGCCTACAGTGTGCATGCATTGAAAGGGAAGCTGGACCGGCATTTTAAGGAGAAGGGGAATAGAAGATTGCTATGGCAGATTTCAATGCGAAAAGATATGAAAAGGTTCAAGCAAAACACAAATGCTAGCATGGAGTGTTTGGCCTGAATGGCCTATTTCTGTGCTGTATTTCCAATCAGATACAGATATCCTGCGAGATTTGGTGCTGAACAAATTAGTAAAATAAAACCATCACTCCTTAACTCCCAAGTAATTCCTGCACCGCAACAGTTCAAATGAACATAGTACACGTCATTTTAGTCATGTGAAAGATTTATTCAATTTCTTCGTCAGACACATGATAATCACAATTTCAAGACATTAGACTTGATAATAACCTACCAGAACTGTACCTAGCAGGGAAGCTCATTATCACCTGCTAGGCTCAAGCCTCTCACTGTTATAAATAGAACAAAAATGCATGAAATTCTTATCTATTTTAATAACAGCCATCATTACATTCCAAGAATATCAGTTAAGCAGCACCTCAAATTGAGTGGTTCACCTCCCAAGTCTTTGCTTTCAGTGATACTTATTAACAAGTATCAATGGATTGCTCATCAGATATTTTGATCACAAACATTTTGATTCCAAACACAATAACTTATAAAAAGCACTGAGCTTCAACACAAGTAGATGGTCTCACTTTCAATCCTGTGATGTTGAAAAAACAAAACTAAAATTATATTTATCAGCTGAATGATGACATTGCTTACATCAGACAGACCAGGCCTCCTGGTAATTCACTTCCTTGGATTCAACTGTCGAAATGTGACAATCTTTCAGCAAATATATCACCACATATCAATTTCACAGATCTCCATTAACATTGTACCAGGCACAGTTCACTTAGGATTTCATATTGCAGACCGGGATATTCAGAGAATCGATTGTACAACATCATATACAATTATATGCAACTCGTACTAGCAACAGACTGGCTCCTCAAATTAGCGTGTGAATTTGATGAAGTAATTGTGGATAAAAGCAGAAGTTATTAATTATTTCAAAAAATGAACAGGTGCAGTTAAAGTATTATACTTTCAAAGGTCGAGTGGGTTGTGTCGTTTTTACTTTAGAAATCCCAAAAATTGTGACTGCAATGCTCTCCGTATTTATTGTGAAAAATACTTTTGCGCCTCTATTCTCAAGTGCAAATTTTAAAACATTACTAAGTTACACAGTAGCTTAATGTGTAAATGCGTCATATAGTAGGACAAGAGCCATATGGACAAAATTTAAGATTGGATTCTGTTTCTCCAGTAATCTGTTCACAGCCAGGGCAAGTTATAACTGGTCCCAGCCACCAGGGGGAGTAGGGAGGAAGGTAAATCATGGATTCTGTCTCTGGTCACTATTGATGGCCTGTACCTGCACCCATGCAAGATCACAGCTATGGACAGGTATGGGCTCGAAAACCCAATAGATTATCTACGTTCGCTCTCACTTGGGCAACAATCGGACCTTTGATGGGTTCATGTCGCACTCCAGAGATACCAGTTCAAAAAGGTGAATTCTCCCATTTTGAGGCTGAGGGCATCACGGCAGCACAGTGGTTAGCACTGTTGCTTTACAGCACCAGGCTCCCAGGTTTGATTCCCGGCTTGGGTCACTGTCTGTCTGGAGTCTGTACGTTCTCCCAGTGTCTGCGTGGGTTTCCTCACGACGCTCCGGTTTCCTCCCACAAGTCCCGAAAGACGTGCTGTTAGATAATTTGGACATTCTGAATTCTCCCTTTGTGTACCCGAACAGGCGCCAGAATGCGGCCACTAAGTGGTTATCAAAGTAACTTTATTGCGCCGCTAATGTAAGTCTACTTGTGACAATAACGATTATTATTATTATTATTATATGTGAGGTGTGTCAGCGTGGCCAGAGTACCAGGGCTCAGACCACCAAAGGACGTCCGCATGGTCATCACAGGCATCAGGACGTAGCAGTCAGCAGGCTACCTCCACCCCTGCTGTGGGTGTCAGTGCTGCAGCAAGGCAGGATGGTGAGATTACAAATGTTATAAAGGTTTGACGTCACCACAGGCTCATGGGTGCTCTATCACTGAATAAATTGCATGTTTTGTAAATCATTCTGGCTGTGTGAATGTGACGGTCAGATTAAAGGGTTTTGCTTTGGATCTTTGCAATTCTCTTAATCCATGGTTCAGGCTTCCTGACAGCATCCCTTTTGAAGATTAACATTCACCTTTTGTCATCCTCAGTGCCACTTAGTACTGTACCAGTGTGTGCCGTCAGGGCAATTCAATAAATCATTACTCAGGGTGTATGATGGGCGAGTTCTCAATCACTAGTCCTCAAGGGATAGCAATGGCTAAGGAGAGCTCTGATCGCCTCCAGGTTCACCATCTTGGAGGTGCATGGGGGTGTCCAGTGGCGCAGACACTGCATCCCGTCGCACCCTACTCCCCCTCCCACTTGCAACCCCTCCATGGGCGGCACAGTAGCACAGTGGATAGCACTGTTGCTTCACAGCACCAGGGTCCCAGGTTCGATTTCCGCTTGGGTCACTGGCTGTGCGGAGTCTGCACGTTCTCTCTGTGTCTGCATGGGTTTCCATCGGGTGCTCTGGTTTCCTCCCACAAGTCCCGAAAGACGTGCTAGTCAGGAGAATTGGACATTCTAAATTCTCCCTCAGTGTACCCGAACAGGCGCCGGAGTGAGGCGACGAGGACATTTTCACAGTAACTTCATTGCAGTGTTAATGTAAGCCTACTTGTGACAGTAAGAAAGATTATTATTATGATACATACCTGCCACATTATGGGGTGTAGGCTGTAGCCACCTGGGTTGGCCAACTCCCGACGTAAAATGGAGAACAGCAAAGGCTGCAGGGAAATTCAGCCAACACAGGCAGAAACCAGCAGGTGCAAGTTTACTGTGTATTAAACTCTGCAAAAGCCCAGACAGCATCGATACAAGCAGCCATCTGCATAATAATGTAGCAGCCATCTACATACTGATGAGCGATCCCCGGGAACAATCAAAACATTTGGGATAACCAAAACCAAGCCAAACTCCTCGGCGCCAGCAGGAGCCAACACAAAAGAGGTTAACGGACACCTCTAGACCGCCCATCGATCAGGGAACCGCTCCAGTATTTGAGAAATCGAACCAAGCGATTGGAGCGAAGTCCAATCACTTGGAACCAGATACAGGGTCCGCCCCGAAAGGCGGGAAGCCCCTGGGGACTATAAAGTTAAGCGCCCAAGTTCAAATCGTTCTTCTTGACCGGGTCACTCAGCAACGCGAACCAACCCTTGACAGTGACCGGTTGAGCTGCCGCCAAGATCCAGTAAGTCTTAAGTCAACGCTCGCTACGAGATAGGCACTCCTAGCAGTCCGTACCAACTTTGAATCCCGCAGACTCAGAACCCGAACGAAAGGTCATTTGTTCCCCTGACCTGTTGGGCCAGTCCGAAGCTAAGTATAGGCCTGTTAGTTGTAGAAGTAGCTTAGAAGTAGAATTTATGCATGAGTAGAGATTACTGTGTATAATAAATGTGCTTTGATTGGAATCTTACTAATTGGTGTATTGAGTTATTGATCCTCACTTGAACTTGAACCTCGTGGCGGTATCATAAAGATACCTGGTGGCTCGAGAGCAAAGGTTATAAAACAGAGCCAATTGAACCAACCAAAAGATAGCAACAGGGCCCTGTGTTGGCAGTAACAGTGGGACTGGTCCATGGGATGGAGGATGATTTCCTGCTGTGCAATGAGCTCTGGTACTCTGCTTCATTTGACAACATCTGATTCCTGCCCACGGCAGCACTTTTCACTGTTCACCTGTCAATTCCTGCACGCAAGCTGGCCATTCCATCACACAGTCCTACAGAATCCCCTGGGGTGGCGGGTGGTGCATATTCCCATCCTCCCCCTCCCACCTGCGCCCCTCTGCAGCCAACCCAGACAAGCCCACACCTCACACCCTTCTGACAGAGTACCGAGACAAGTAGTAACATTGTGCACAGCTGTTTAATGTAAAAACATATATACAGATTTGTGTCCTAGCCCCATCACTAAACTGTGTGCTGCAACCATGTCAACTTAACTAGTGTCTAATTGTCTGACCTTACGGGTCCTAACGTTACGTTTAGATGGATCTCTAGATGGTACATCTGGAGTGGAGGTGGCCTTCTATGATTCCTACCCTGCGACCTGGGTCCCCTTTGGTCGGCGTCCTGTGAGGCGAATATGGCCCAGCTGCTGCTCGGGTGTCCCAGGTGGCATGTTGCTGGGGGGGGGGGGGGGAATCTCCTGAAGCTCCCCCACTAGCTGGCGCTGCCTGTCCTGGAGTCCCACTCTTGTCTCAGCCAGGGTCTGCATGCACGCAGCCATGGACCACAGGAAGTGGACCACCTTCAACTGGGAATGCACCACATCACGGTGCGTCTATGCTACTACCTTCTTGGTCTGTGCCACATCAGCCAGTGACTGCTGGGGAACAGAAAATGCACAGTGTTAGACAGTCCGACGCATGCCTGGGGATGGGAACCTATGCAAGGAGTCATAGAAGGAGGGAGCAATGATAAAAACGAAAGGTAGGTAGGGGAAAAAGAAAAGTGATAGGCAGAGAAAGCAAGGTCAAAATTCAAACAGGGCTGTAGAGAAAAATATTGGGAGCAAGACAAAAAACGTTAAAAAGATAAGCTTAAAGGCTTTGTGCCTAAATGCGCAGAGCATTTGCAATAAAGTGCATGAACTAATCGCACAGATAGATGTAAACCGGTACAATATAATTGGGATTACGGAGACATGGCTGCAGGGTGGCCAGGCATGGCAACTGAATGTCCCAAGGTATTCAGTATTGAGGAAGGACAGGCAAAAAGGAAAATGTGGTGGCGTGGCACTGCTGGTTAAAGAGGAAATTAACAATAGTGTGAAAGGATATTAGCTCTGACAATGTGGAGTCTGTATGGGTAGAGTTGAGTAATACCAAGGGGCAAAAATCACTAGTGGGCGTCATATATTGACACCCAAACTGCAGTGGTGATGTTGGGATTGACATTAAACAGAAAATTAGAGATGCATGTGGTAAGTGAATATCTGTGATCATGGGTGATTTTAATCTGCACATAGATTGGGCAAACAGTAGCATAGAGGTGGAATTCCTAGAGTGTGTACGGGATGGTTTTCTTGACCAATATGTGGAGGAACCAGCTAGAGCAGGCCATTTTAAGACTGGGTACTGTGTAATGAGAAGGGAATCATTACCAACCTAGCTGTGCGAGACCCTTTGGGGATGAGCGACCATAACACAATAGAATGTTTTATCAAGATGGAGAGTGAAATAGTTGATTCAGAGACTTGGGTGCTGAATCTTAATAAAAGGAATCTATGAAGATATGAGGTGTGAGTTGGCCTTGATAGATTGTGAAGAGTTACTTAAAGGGATGCCAGTGGATAGGCAATGGCAAACATTCAATGAACGCATGGAGGAACTGCAACAACTGTTTATTCCTGTCTCACACAAAAACAAAATGGGCAAGAGAGCCAATCCATGGCTCACAAAGGAAATTAGAGACAGTGTCTGATCCAAGGAAGAAGCATACAGATTGGCCAAGAAATAATAGGTCTGAGGATTGGGAGCAGTATAGAATTCAGCAAAAAAGGACCAATAGATTGATTAAGAAGGAGGAAATACAGTATGCAAGTAATCTTGCAGGGAACACAAAGACTGACTGTAAAAATTTCTATAAGTACATGAAGAGAAAGAGATTGATGAAGACGAATGTAGGTCCCCTACAGACAGAAACGGGGGAATGTGTAACAGGGGACAAAAAAATTGCTGAGCAACTGAATACACACTTGGTTCTGTCTTCACAAAAGAGGACACAAATCAGATATCAGAATTATTGGAGAATGCAAGTTTTAGTGAGAGGGAAGAATTGAGGGAGATACTGAGAAATGGTGCTGGGGAAATTGATGGGACTATAGGCTGATTAATCCCTAGGGTCTGATAATCTACATCCCAGAGTACTTAAGGAAGTGGCTCTGGAAATAGTTGATGCATAGTGGTCATCTTCCAGGATTCTATAGACTCTGGAGCAGTTTCTGCAGATTGGAGGATAATTAATGTCAATCCAATATTCAAAAAGGGAAGTAGAGAGAAAACAGGGAATTATTGACCAGTAAACCTAACATCAGTAGTGGGGAACATTCTTGAATCCATTACCAAGGACTTTATAGCAGAGCATTTAGGAAACAATGGCAGGATCACAGTCAGCATGGATTTATGAAAGGGAAATCATGCTTGACAAATCTATTGGAATTCTTTGAAGATGTAACTAATAGAGTTGACAAGAGGGAACCAGTCGATGTGGTATATTTGGACTTTCAGAAAGTGCGTGACAAGGTCCCGCATAAGAGATTATCCCGCAAGATTAAAGAGCACGGGATTGGGGGAAGTGTATTGAGATGGATAGAAAACTGGTTGGCAGAAAGGAAACAAAGAGTAGGAATTAACGGGTCCTTTTCAAATTGGCAGGCAGTAACTAGTGGGGTGCCACAGGGGTCAGTGCTGGGACCCCAGTTATTCACAATATATATTAATGATTTGGACGAGGGAACAAAATGTAACATCACAAAATTTGCAGATGATACCAAGTTGTGTGGGAGGGTGAACTGTGACGAGGATGCAGAGATCCTTCAGCATGATCGGGACAGTTTGGGTGAGTGGGCAAATCAATGGCAGAGGTGAGACTGGGCTGTGTTGGGGTGCAAAGTGAGACTGGGGGAGGTTGGGGTGTGAGGTGAGACTGGGGGGGTTGGGGTGCGATGTGAGACGGCAGTATAATTTGGATAAATGTGAGGTGATTCACTTTGGAAGCAAAAACTGGTTGTAAATTGGGAGAGGGGAGTATGCAACGGGGCCTGGATGTCCTTGTGCACCAGTCGCTGAAGGTAAACATGCAGGTGCAGCAGACGGTAAGGAAGGCAAATGGAATGCTGGCTTTCATTGCGAGAGGTTTTGAGTACAGGAGCAGGGATGTGTTGTGCAATTATACACCGAGAATATTGTGTGCAGTTTCGGTCTCCTTTTCTGAGGAAGGATGTTCTTGCTCTCGAGGGTGTGCTGCGAAGGATTACCAGGCTGATTCTGGGGATAGCGGGACTGACGTACGAGGAGAGATTGACTAAAGTAGGATTGTTTTTGCTGTAGTTCAGACGAATGAGGGAGGAACTCAGACTTATAAAATTCCAGCAGGACGAGATACGGGGGATGCAGGGAGGGTGTTCCCAATATGCGTGTGTCCAGAACCAGGGGTCACAGTCTGAAGATTCGGGGTAGACCATTTAGGATAGAGATGAGGAGACATTTCTTCACCCAAAGAGTGGTGAGCCTGTGGAATTCATTACCACAGAAAGTAATTGAGGCTAAGACATTGAATATATTCAAGGGGCGGCTAGATATGGCACTTGAGGTGAATGGGATCAAGGGTTATGGGGAGAAAGCAGGATTAGGCTCTGGGGTTGGCCGATCAACCGTGATCGTGACGAATGGTGGAGCAGACTCGAAGGAGCGGATTGCCTCCTCCAGGTCCTATCTTCTATATAGCCCAGGGAGTGGGTGGCTTCAGTGGCCATTGCCGCAGGAATGGGTGGCGGGATGCGGTGCAGGGTAGGAGTTTGACTGCCCTCATGGGGGTGGGGGGTTTACGGATGCGTGGGATGGGGGTTGGTACCATGGGCACTGTGCTGCCTACTCACCCTGGCAGCCCTGAGGGGGTTGTGCAGTTTTTTCCGGCACTGCGGGCCGGTCCGGACTTTGTTGCTGGTGGCACTGACCTCCTCTGCCACCTGCACCCAGGCACGGCGAACAGCGGCAGCTGGCAGCCTCCTTCCCAGGCCGGGATACAGAGTTGCCTGCCTCTCCTCCACAGTCCGGGAGGGTCTCAAGCTCGCCGTCCATAAATAGCGGGGCCACGCATCTTGCTATCTTGTTGGCTGGGATGGTGTGTGTGGGGAGTGAAGTGTGTATATGGGGCTACAGCTGGTCAGCCTCCTGAGTGTCAATTGTGAACCTGCCGAATCCCACATCGTTTCTCATTGGAATCGATTGTGTTCCATGTGGCGTCGGTGCTAGCTCCTGAACAGTCTCTGAATCCGTCCAGGTGCAGCACCAGCCTTGCTGTCGTGGAAGTGCACGAATCTTGCCCCAGTGTCAACACAGGTCTCAGGAACAGAGAATTCCACCAGCTATTTCCAAAGGGGACAAGTACAACAGTCATCTTCACAAAGCACTGCAGTCCTGACCTGTTCAATATTTGTGTGAACCATCCCTAATGTGCTACACTAATAGGACTTCGCCCACAATCTGCTGTCTATGTGCATTCACTTTCAGTAACACGTGCCAGCTCTTAGACCCCCTTGTTTTTCTGCATATTTGTCGGGGTCAAGTTTGCGTCCCCTCAGTCTTCCCGGCCTTCCATTGTACATCCTTTTCATCCACCTCCTTGACCCCATTGCTTGCCATCGTGAGCCCTTGCCCTTCCATGAATTCCTTGCACAACCCTCTTTCACATTGTCCCCTAGTGTCTGCCATTCCCCATTCCCTTCCTTGCACAATCATCCTTTCACATTGCCCTCTCCAGTGCTTGCCCTTTCCCCCAGCCCCCTCAAACAGCTCTCATTCCACATTGCCCTCCTTGCCTTCTTCCACATTCCAAATACCCCAGTGTCACCTCATCCCCCAACCACCCAGTCTCACCTTGCAACCCAACACCCCCGTACCCCAACCCCCCCAGTCTCACATTGCACCCCAACCCCCCATCTCACCTCACACCCCAACCCCTCCAGTCTCACCTCACACCCCAACCCCCCAGTCTCACCTCACACTCCAACCCCTCCAGTCTCACCTCACACCCCAGCCCCCCAGTCTCACCTCACACTCCAACCTCCCCGAGTTTCACCTCACACACCAACCCCCGCAGTCTCACTTTGACCCCCAACCCCCCCCCCCCCCCCCCCCCCGTCTCACCTTGCTCCCCAACCTCCCCGTCTCACCTCGCTCCCCAACCCCCCCCCCCCCCCCCCCAGTCTCACCTCACATCCAAACCACACAGTCTCATCTCGCACCCCAACCTCCCAGTCTCACCTCGCACAGTGCTGAAGACCAACTCGGCATGTAGATGAGTGACAGGAGCCTGTTTGCTCTGGAATAGTGGTCTATAGCACTTCAGAAGCAGAGTAGCAGTACAGCAGGTAGGCTTTATTGCAATCATCTCAAAGTTTCTTGCGAGTCTAGGGTCACCTTGTGCATGGCACTCTTTAGTTTCAGACTGCATGCTGGCGTGACGCAGGTTTGGAGGCCTGATAAGAATCTGGCGGGGGTAGCTGTTTAAATGAGCATTCATGAGATGCAAAGGAAAATTGTGGGGTTGAGGGGTAGGTCATCACAGGGTAATTAGCATTCTGACCACTGCCCATCTTTAATACTTGCAACATGCAAGACAGGGCACTAAAAGTAAATGTTCCGTTGCTCCCATATTCCAAACACACTGTTTCAAATATAGGGGCACGGAAGCTATGATTTAATGGTGCATGGAGAAACATTCTAAATAAAATAAGACTGTCATGATATTCAAACACACACATCATGATGGACACACTAACAGGCAAATCAGAGTACACAACACCACAACCAATCACAGACAAGAACACCAACCACATAAAAAGCACGAGCACGACACCTGGAGGTCAGTAGGTCTGGGGAGAAGGAAACAAGAAAGAGCTGTTGAAACACCACAAGCAGGGAGCCCCCCACGTGCAGAGTGCAAAGACCAAGTTGTAAATAGTGAGTTTAAATAAAGAAGCGTTGTACCATATGCAACTGTGTTGGCTCTTCTGTGTGTCAGAACACCCAACACCACATGGTACAGGAGTGGATCGATACCTGCCTACCAACCTGCCATTCTGGACATGGACCACACCGGCAAACCGCAGCCGATGCAAGTCACGGGGAACCTAGGCACCAACTGGAAGCTCTACAGGCAGCGATTTGACCTGTACATCCGTGCCACCGAAAAACAGAATGTCTCGGATGATTCGAAGATTGCAATGCTCCTCTTCTACGCAGGCCCCCACCCAAACGATGTCTTTAATTCACTGGTGTTCGAGGAAGGCGAAAACCAGGCCAAATATGACACGGTCATCCTCAAAATGGACCAGCACTTTCAAACTGAAGTAAACGAAACTTTCGAAAGATACATCTTTCAGCAACGCCTGCAAGGTAAGGAGCTTTTTCAACCCTTTTTGACGCACCTCCGGATTCTAGCGCAGTCCTGCGGTTACGGCACCACCACAGAGTCCATGATCAGGGACCAGATTGTTTTTGGCGTTGCCTCTAGTGGCCTACGCCAGCAGCTTCTTAAAATAAAGAGCCTCACCTTAGCGTCTGCTGTGGAAGCCTGTGTCCTCCATGAAAATGCTGCCTGCCGTTTTGCCCGATTTCGGGCGTCCGAGTTGGCACGGAGGGGGTCCCCAGCCGTCGAATCGGCAAGCCAGGCCGCCCACGACGTTGAACGCATCCAGGCCGTCGATTTCTTCCCGCCCCACGGCCCGGACGACAGCGGCCGCTTCCCGCGCTTTTCGCGGTCTCCCGCGCAGGTGCGCGCCAAGAATAACTGCCACAACGAGGGACGCACTGCGCAGGCGCGCCCACCGCAAGATCGCACTGCGCATGCGCAGTGGCGCAACGAACGTCGTGACGTCATGACGTGCAGCAAGTGTGGAGGTCTACACTTAAAAGGGCAATGTCCTGCAAAATACCGACAGTGCAACAGATGTGCCATGATAGGCCACTACGCAGCCCGCTGTCGTGCGGCTCAACCCATGGATCCGGCGCATCCTCGACAACCTCGCACACGAGTCAGGACCGTCCAGCCCACGCATCACGACTTCCAGTTAAGTGATGCAGATGACCAGGATGACTTCCGAGTTGCCGTCATTGATGTCAACAAGGTCAATGCCATCAATCCAGACGATGAGTGGTGTGCCACCCTGACGGTCAACCGATCGCGCGTCGCCTTCCGTCTGGACACCGGCGCATCCGCCAACCTGATTGCTTACTCTGCAGTCCAGGCCATGAAGGTCAAACCACCCATCACACCATCCCGGCTTAAGATGGTTGACTATAACGGGAACGTTATCCCGTCCGTAGGATCTTGCCAGCTACAGGTGACTCACAAGAGGTACACGGCCACACTCCCCTTCGAAGTTGTGGGCTCATCAAAGGACTCGTTACTGGGCGCACAAGCGTGTAAGGTCCTTCACCTGGTACAGCGCATCATGTCTCTCTCTCCAGATGAGATATCCGACTTCCCGGATGCTGAGTTCCACGCGAATCTCCATTCCCTCCTTGCTCACAACCAGGAGGTTTTTGAAGGCATGGGGACATTGCCACACACGTACAAGATTCGACTCAGACCGGACGCCATCCCTGTCGTTCACGCACCTCGCAGGGTTCCTGCGCCTCTCAAAGACCGCCTCAAGGCACAACTGCAGATTCTTCAGGACCAAGGGGTCCTATCCAAGGTCACGGAGCCCACGCCATGGGTCAGCTCCATGGTCTGTGTAAAGAAGCCCTCTGGCGAGCTCCGTATATGTATAGATCCAAAAGATCTGAACAACAACATCATGCGGGAACACTATCCCATCCCGAAACGAGAAGACCTCACCAGCGAGATGGCGCGAGCCAACATATTCACTAAATTGGATGCGTCCAAAGGATTCTGGCAGATCAAACTGGACCCGGCCAGCCGAAGACTATGCACATTCAACACCCCTTTTGGCAGATTCTGCTACAACCGGATGCCATTCGGCATCATTTCGGCATCTGAAGTATTCCACCGCATTATGGAGCAGATGATGGAAGGCATCGAAGGGGTACGTGTATATGTGGACGATATCATCATTTGGTCCACCACTCCGCAGGAACACATGCATCGTCTTCGACGTGTCTTCACCCGCATACGGCAAAATGGCCTGCGTCTCAACCGTGCGAAGTGTGCTTTCGGCCAGACGGAGCTGAAATTCCTCGGGGACCACATCTCAAGGTCCGGGGTCCGTCCCGATGCAGACAAGGTTAGCGCCATCACAGCCATGCCACGACCGGCTGACAAGAAGGCTGTCTTAAGATTCCTGGGCATGGTCAACTTCCTTGGGAAGTTCATTCCCAACCTGGCTTCTCATACAACAAACATGCGCCATCTCGTAAAAAAATCGACGGAATTCAACTGGCACCAGTCGCATCAGCGGGAATGGGAGGAGCTCAAGCACAAACTGGTCACGGCACCAGTGCTGGCCTTCTTTGACACGACTCGCCCTACAAAGATCTCAACAGACGCCAGCCAATCTGGTATTGGAGCGGTACTCCTGCAAAAAGACAGCACGTCATCATGGGCCCCGGTTGCGTATGCCTCACGAGCCATGACCCCTACCGAACAGCGCTACGCGCAAATCGAAAAAGAATGCCTGGGCTTGTTAACTGGACTGGACAAGTTCCACGACTATGTGTATGGCCTGCCACGATTCACGGTCGAAACTGACCACCGCCCCCTGGTCAACATCATTAACAAAGACCTGAACGACATGACTCCTCGCCTCCAGCGCATCTTACTCAAACTCAGGAGGTACGATTTTGAACTGATCTACACTCCGGGGAAGGAACTCATAGTGGCGGACACTCTTTCCCGAGCAGTGAGCACACCACCAGATGCGGAGGGGTTCGTGCGTCAAATTGAGGCACACGTGACTCTGACAGCAGCAAATATGCCAGCTGATGATCCTTGTCTGGCCCACATACGCGCAGAGACGGCGACTGACCCTCTGCTGCAGCGAGTGATGCGCCACATGACGGAAGGGTGGCTAAAAGGGCAGTGCCCCCAGTTTTATAATGTGCGAGATGATCTCACCAATATAGACGGGGTCCTTATGAAATCGCATAGGATCGTCATTCCACACAGTGTGCGCCAGATGATTCTTCGTCAACTACACGAAGGCCACTTGGGCGTCGAAAAATGCAGACGAAGGGCCCGGGAGGCGGTATATTGGCCGGGTATTAATGAAGACATAGCCAACATGGTGCTCAACTGCACAACCTGTCAGAGGTTTCAGCCAGCGCAACCTCCGGAAACACTTCTACCACACGAGATGGTGACGTCCCCCTGGGCGAAGGTGGGTGTTGACCTATTTCACGCGCTCGGCAGAGATTACATTGTTATTATAGACTACTTCTCAAACTACCCGGAAGTCATGCCTCTCCATGATCTGACGTCGTCCGCAGTCATTGGGGCCTGCAAGGAAACGTTTGCTCGCCACGGCATTCCAAGGACTGTCATGTCAGACAATGGACCTTGTTTTGCCAGCCGTGAATGGTCGTCCTTTGCCGCAGCATATGGTTTCACTCATGTGACATCCAGCCCTCTGCATCCACAATCGAACGGGAAGGCTGAAAAGGGTGTCCACATCGCAAAGCGGCTCCTGTGCAAGGCGGCTGATGACGGATCGGACTTTAACCTTGCCTTGCTGGCCTATCGATCGGCCCCGTTATCCACGGGCCTCTCGCCAGCGCAGCTACTAATGGGTCGCTCCCTCAGGACGACGGTACCTTCCGTCCTGGCACCGACAACAGACCATGAGGCGGTTCTTCGGAACATGCAACTGCAGCGTGATCGCCAGAAAGGTCGGTACGACACACGAGCGACGGACCTGCCCCCCCTGTCCTCCGGAGACAAAGTACGCGTCCATCAACCGTATGGTGGCTGGTCAGCACCGGCCGAAGTCCTCCGACAAGTGGCTCCCCGCTCGTTCCTGGTTCGCATGCCGGATGGTTCCGTGCGTCGCCGCAATCGGCGCGCCCTTCGCCGACTTCCACGCTCACAGCCACACAACACGCCAGATCCTCAACAGGCTTCCGAGGATGACTTTGTGGAGCTGCCGCACATCACGCCCTTTCCATCGCCACCCATGGCCATGCCTGCACAGCAGCCGGTGGTTCTTGATCCACCCTTAAGGCGGTCAACCCGAATTCGTCGCAAACCCATTAGAATGGACTTATAATACAGTTCATATGTTTAATAAGTTGGACAATTTTACATGATAACCTGTTGTTGTTTATCGTTCCAGATGTCGTCTGACTGGACAACTGTTCAAATTTTTTTTTCTTCTTCTCTCGTTCGCATTTCTGTTATGTTATGGTACAACTGGATTCATGTGACGCACTCGACATCGCCCCATGTACATAGTTCCGTCATAGACACATGCTGCACACGACACACACACACTCTTAGATGCACTCACGTCACGATCATATTTATTACCACGTAGGCACATATCTTTGTAAAAAGGGGGGATGTCATGATATTCAAACACACACATCATGATGGACACACTAACAGGCAAATCAGAGTACACAACACCACAACCAATCACAGACAAGAACACCAACCACATAAAAAGCACGAGCACGACACCTGGAGGTCAGTAGGTCTGGGGAGAAGGAAACAAGAAAGAGCTGTTGAAACACCACAAGCAGGGAGCCCCCCACGTGCAGAGTGCAAAGACCAAGTTGTAAATAGTGAGTTTAAATAAAGAAGCGTTGTACCATATGCAACTGTGTTGGCTCTTCTGTGTGTCAGAACACCCAACACCACAAAGACTGGAAGAATACATTGAAAATAGCAACATCCTTGATGATGGGCTGAAGCACTGCGTGAGTAAGAAAAAAACTACCTCACCAAAATGCCAATCAGTTAACATAATTCAAAAATACAGATCACTAATATACATTCAAGCTGTTCTCTTTATATATTAACGATCTAGATGACGGGACTGGGGGCATTCTGGCTAAGTTTGCCGATGATACAAAGATAGGTGGAGGGGCAGGTCGTATGGAGGAGGTGGGGAGGCTGCAGAAAGGTTTAGACAGTTTAGGAGAGTGGTCCATGAAATGGCTGATGAAATTCAACATGGGCAAGTGCGAGGTCTTGCACTTTGGAAAAAATAGAGGCATGGACTATTTTCTAAACGGTGACAAAATTCATAATGCTGAAGTGCAAAGCGACTTGGGAATCCTAGTGCATGATTCTCTAAAGGTAAACTTGCAGGTTGAGTCCGTAATTAAGAAAGCAAATGCAATGTTGTCATTCATCTCAAGAGGCTTGGAATATAAAAGCAGGGATGTACTTCTGAAGCTTTATAAAGCATTAGTTAGGCCCCATTTAGAATACTGTGAGCAATTTTGGGCCCCACACCTCAGGAAGGACATACTGGCACTGGAGCGGGTCCAGCGGAGATTCACACGGATAATCCCAGGAATGGTAGGCCTAACATACGATGAACGTCTGAGGATCCTGGGATTATATTCTTTGGAGTTTAGGAGGTTGAGGGGAGATCTAATAGAAACGTACAAGATAATGAATGGCTTAGATAGGGAAGTTGTTTCCATTAGCAGGGGAGACTAGGACCCGGGGGCACAGCCTTAGAATAAAAGGGAGTCACTTTAGAACAGAGATGAGGAGAAATTTCTTCAGCCAAAGAGTGGTGGGTCTGTGGAATTCATTGCCACAGAGGGCGGTGGAGGCCGGGACGTCGAGTGTCTTTAAGACAGAAGTTGATAAATTCTTGATTTCTCGAGGAATTAAGGGCTATGGAGAGAGAGCGGGTAAATGGAGTTGAAATCAGCCATGATTGAATGGTGGAGTGGACTCAATGGGCCGAATGGTCTTACTTCCGCTCCTATGTCTTATGGTCTTATTCTATGAACTCATTTTCCATTATATTTCAGAGTTTACATGAGGTCGAGTAGAATGACAGCAACATTTACAATTGAAATTCCTGCCATGAGTTGATCAGTGTAGAATGCTAAATACAGTGAAGTTATGCAGCTTAGAGTAAAGTCAACAGACGCGAGACATCTTGGTGATGATCACGCTAGTGAGATAATTGTGCGTCAGCCATTACATCGCATATACCCTATAAATCTCTCACAAATGTGGTACAATTTCAAACACGGCTGATGTTACTCTGGGGAAGTTTCCAGACAGTTAAGGATATACACTTCGTGTTCACAGGTCAGTCAATTTAGCCAAGCCCTCTAGCATGCAACTTCCACAGAAAAGTAAAACAACATCGAAACGGGTCAATTAGTTCAACTAAGACCAACCCTGTATATTTCTCTTCATAAATTTGACATTGATATCGTCATAGCTAAAAACTGGACAAAAATCTTTTAAAATGGTTAAATCTATGTTGGTTTGTGATCCCTGAACAAAAGGAGCTACCTGGCAGTTTCGGAGAAACCTACACCCCACTATCTCTAAAGAGACACCAACAACGCGTTGTGGGCTGCTCAGACCAAATTCAAAGAGAATCATACAAAGGCCATCTGCATTTCCTCACCCAGATGAACCAACCTGAGTCAATTCAACTGTTAGGACAAAGAAAACCACAACATTCATTTCAGGTCTGAATGGTTGGAACATTTAACCACCTCAGAAACCTAAACAGGGGATATACATCCTTTGTTAAAGGCACTGTGGAGGGGTGGGAATCATGTGATGTGCACCACCAGCTTGTGGAATCAGCTATAGTGCCTCACTGTATTGCAAACCCATTTTACTATCTACAAGCAGCCTGACAGAAAAGGGGCTCTGCCCAGATTGAATACCTGACTCCATCTACTCAGTTTCTGCTGGAACCTCTCTGTACTATCGTTTTCAAGACTGATTCATCCGTGTGCCTCTCGTGTGAAAGGCGAATTATAGGCACCTGTTTTCAACCCGCTGATCCCTGTGAAGGAATACTTAATTGAACTTTGATTCTGGGACTCTGGAACCCACAACAATTATTTTCTCGGTGGTATTTTCTCTGGAAATATTTATTTTCCCTATCCCCCTTTGGGATGGGTGGTGAGAGGAGAAATCAGGGCTGTTTAAATTAACCCCCCCTTTCTCTCCGTAACACAGCATTTATGCTCCACTCAGATTTCTACTCTCTTCTTTTTATCTTAACACTGGCTAGCCTATGTTCCTTTTTCTTTCCGTCTTGTTTACGTATCCATCTTCACCTTCAAATGAATATTTGGTTAGCTTTCTGGTAGCAAGTTCCACATTCCTACCATTTTTTGGTAAAGAACTGGTCTCATAAATTCTCTATTAGAGTTATGAGTAATAATTTTATGTTGTTGGCCTCTCGCTTAGGTTCCCACGAATGGAAAATGTTCCCCCATATCTACCCTAACAAACTCTTCTGTAATTTAAAATAATTCTGTCAGGTCATCCCTCAAGCCTTCATTTTCCACAGCAGTGAGTCCAGGCCTGGCCTTTCAGCCTTTTTTTAAATGATTTTTATTGGGTCTTTTATACATGATATATTGACAGGTGTACAAAAAGAGAAACCAAAAAGAGATAAAAACAAAAACACTACATAAATAAAAAACCAAGGGGTGGGAAAGTAAAAACTGGGGAAGTGCATATACATGGAAGCAACGGAGAAACAATTACATTATAAATGTCTTTGGCGGGGTTGGGGGGAGATGCTTTCTCCCCCACCCCCTGCAGCTTTTCAGTTTAAAAAAAAAGTAAGTAAATACAGCACAAACAAAACAAAACTGGGTGGGTGGTTGCTTGCTTCTCCCGGCCAGTTTTTGCTGCTGTGTATTTGCCTCCGCCCCGGCTGTCTATCGTTCCTCCTCCTTTACTTTCTTACTCTCGGTTGCCCTGCTGTGTTCTTTGTGGTCGTTGTCATTTCCCGTGCTCTCCTTCCAGTTTGTGTTCCCTCCCCTCTGGCTCCCCTCTATTATTCTTTACCCCTGTCCTTCCTTCTTCCCTGCCCACCCTCTCCCCTGCCCAGCTTTCTCCCCACTCCCCCTCTCTCTGCAGCTCTCCTTTCTTTTCTGTTGTGTTTGGCTGCCTCCCTCCCGTCCTTCCCTTCTCTTTTCTCATGCCTTGGCTGCTTTCCCTGGCTCTTGGCTACTTGATTATTTATTTGTTTGTTCGTTGGCCACAAACAGGTCCCAGAACAGTTGGGTGCATGGCTCCCATGTTATAAGAAAAGCCATCTTCCGACCCCCGAATGGCGAATTTGATTTTCTCCATCTGGAGAAATTCCAAAATATCGGACAGCCAGTCTGCAGCTTTAGGTGGTGCTGCTGACCACCAGCTGAGCAGGATTATACGGCGGGCGATAAGGGATACAAAAGGCATGGTGTACGCCCTCTTCCCCATGAACAGGTCTGGCTGGTCGGATACCCCGAAGACCGACACTTTCGGGCACAACTCCACCCTCATCCCCACCACCTTAGACATTGCCTCGAAGAAGGCTGTCCAGTACCCAGCAAGTCTGGGGTAAGACCAGAACATGTGGGCGTGATTGGCCAGGCCTCCTTAGCACCGTTCACATCTGTCCTCCACCTCTGGGAAGAACCTACTCATTCGGGTTCTTGTTAAGTGGGCTCTATGTACCATCTTTAGTTGCGTTAGGTTGAGTCTTGCGAGTTGACCCTATGTAGTGCTTTGTTCCAGAGTCCCCACCCTATTTTGAGCACCAGGTCTTCCTCCTATTCCTTCGTCGTCATGTCCAGTATAGTTTTGGCCCTCTCTACCAGTCGTTCGTACATATCGCTACAGTTTGTTCTACCTAGAATGTCCAGTAATTCCTCTAGTAGTGTCTGTCGCGGTGGTCGTGGGTATATCCTAGTCTCCTTCTGTAGGAAGTTTTTAAGCTGCAGGTATCAGAATTTGTTGCCCTTAACGAATGGCCCCCTTCTGCACTGTAAATTCTATGAATTCTATGAATTAACCAGCTGGAAAGGCTCGGTCAGTTCGTCCAGTGTTGTGACCATGCAGTCAGTGTATAGGTCCCTGACTGTCAGTGTCCCCCCCGTCCTGTCTCCACCTTGTAAAGGTAGCATCAGTGAGCGCTGGCACGAACCTATGGTTGTTCAGATGGGGGCTTTGACAGACATTTCGGTCAGGCTGAATTGCTGCTGTAATTGGTTCCAGGTTTGGAGGGCGGCGACCACCAACGGGCTGCTCAGGTGTTTTTTGCATGGCGAGGGCCCGGAGCGAGGTCCCCCTGCAGGCGGTCTCCTCAGCGCGCACCCACTCGGCTTCTGGCTCCTTAATCCATCCCATTACCCGTTCTGCTGTCGCCGCCCAGTGGTAGTATTGTAGGTTTGGGAGGGCTAGTCCTCCCCTGGACTTTGTTTTCTGTAGGACTTTCTTTGGGATCCTAGCATTCTCCCTCTCTCATACAAACACCATGATTAATTTGTCCAGTGAGTTGAAAAAGGCCTTGGGGGATATAGATCGGGATGGCTCTAAGTAGGAATAGGTACCTGGGCAGCATGTTCATTTTGATCGTCTGCACTCTTCCCATGAGGGATAGTGCAAATGTGTTCCATCTCTGCAGGTCCTCTTTAACTTCCTCTGTCAGACTGGTCAGGTTCCACTTGTGAATCTTCGCCCAGTTGTGAACGATTTGGATCTCCAGGTAGCGGAATTTGTGCCAGGCCTGTTTAAACGGCAGTCCCCTCAGCGCTGCCCCTCCCCCTGGAGGGTTCACCGGGAAGATCGAGAAGGCACCAAACTCCTTCAGAAGCACGATGATTCCTTCCATGCTGCTTTGGGGGACCGAGATGTAGAGGAGCAGGTCATCCGCATAGAGTGAGACTCTGTGCTCTCTGCCTCCCCCTCCAGTTTTCTGCTGTTCTGAGAGCGATCGCTAGTGGTTCGATCGTTAGGGCGAACAGCAATGGAGGCAGCGGGCATTATTGCCTGGTGCCCCTGTGCAGCTGGAAGTACAGGGAGCTGGTGTTGTTTGCCCGAACGCTCGCCATGGGAGCATTGTACAGAAGCTTCACCCAGGAGGTGAACCCTGATCCGAGCCCGAACCGCTCCAGTACCTCTATGAGGTCCCACCACTCGACTCTGTCGAAGGCCTTTTCTGCGTCCAGGGAGGCGATCACCTCTGGCATTCTCTCCCTGGAAGGGGTCATTATCACGTTCAGCAGGCGCCTGATGTTCGATATTAGCTGTCTACCATCTGGTCTTCTACGACCACCTCTGGAATGTAGTTCTCCAGCCTTTTGGCTAGGATTTTGGCCAGTATTTTGGCGTCTACGTTTAGTAGTGAGATGGGTCTGCATGACCCACATTCCCTTGGGTCGTTGCCCTTCTTAGGTATTAGCGAGATTGAGGACTGTGCTAGTGTAGGTGGCAGTGTGTCCCTTGCCAGCGAGTCTGTGAACATCTCCCAGCTAGTGCTTTTGCAAATTTTTTGTAGAAGTCCGCTGGGAACCCGTCTGTTCTCTCAGGTGTGTCTCTTGGAGGAAGCTTATGTCGGCTTTCATGTTTCTCAGGTGGGTGAAGACTCTGGTTCTTTTCACTGGGCCGTTGAGTCCCCTTACGTTCCAGGTAACTATCCTGGAGGGGGGTTTCTGTCCCCCCCGCTCCTGTGGAATTAACCATACTTACACCTGGTGGACGCGCCCCTGCACTCCGGGGTTTCTCTTTTTTAGGGGACCACCCAAGATGGCCACTGTCACTGCTCTCCCCATGCGGTCGGGTCCCTGCACTCCAGGGTTTCCCTTTGTCCAGGAGCACCCAACATGGTGTGCGACCGCCACGCGGGTAGGCCCCTGCACTCCGGGGTCTCCCTTCATCCAGAGACTGTACTGTGTGGTTACTTGCAGTGCTTCTTTACTCCGGGCCCCTGGTTGCGGCCCTTTGTAGTCAGCTGCTCTCGCTCTGGTCCTATTTTTATCCCCCTCCCTATATCCCCCCCATCCCCCAATTCCCCCTCTTCCCCCCCCCCCCATCCTTGTTGTGTGTTCCACGCCACCCCCCCTCCCCAACCCCCCCCCCCCACCCCCGGTACGGTCCCACCTGTTGGGGACGCACCGCGGCCTTGCTCTGTTGCATACCTCCAGTGCTAGCTTTCCCACTAGTGCGGTGACCCCCCTCCCGGGGTGTGACTGTCTGGCTTCTCCCTCGCCCACTCTCTGTAGTTCCTGCCCGATCTTTCATCTTACCCTGCACTCCTCTCGCTTGCCACGTTGCTTTCCCTTCTCCGCTGCGCTCGTTCTTTTGTACGAGGTCACGATCTCCCGCGCGAAGCGGTCCCTCAGGTGGTGGCTTGCCGCTTGTCGTTCAGGGTGTGTTTGGTTTGGGGGGGGGGGGGGGTTAGAGAGGTGTTTCCTCTCCCCCACCTCCTCGGCTCGTCGCCATGCTGCTGTTCCTTGCCAGGAGCCCCTTATCATTTTCCCTGCTGTCGCTGTTCCAGTCTGCTTTCCATGACAAACTTGTCTGCCTCGGCAGGGGCTGTAAAGACGTGTTCTTTGTCTTGGTATGTGACCCAGAGCTTCGCTAGCTATGTTTATGAGTATGCCTCTACTGGGCTTGACAGTATCATAAAGTTTAGAATACACAAGGAGCAACTTCCGAAAAGCAAGGAACATACCAAAGAGTACACCGTTCTTGAACAGGCTGCTTTTGCCCTGTTGAACTCAGCCTGTTTCATGGCCATGTCAGCCCCAATGTCCTGGTATATCCTAATTCAATGTCCTTCCCAGCTACAGTTCTTGGACTGCCTGGTCCAGCGCAGGATCCTTTCTCGGTCCTGGTACCGGTGCAGTTTAACTATTACTGCCCTCGGTTGTTCCCCAGCTTTGGGTTTTGGGCGCACCGACCGGTGTGCCGTGTCTATTTCTGGTGGGTTGTGGAAAATTTCTGTCCCCACCAGGTTGCCCAGCACCTCGGCCACATAGACCGTGGAATGCCTGCCTTCGATCCCCTCCGGTAGGCCCACAATCCGCAGGTTTTGGCTTCTTGTGTGGTTCTCCTGATATTCTACTTTACCCTTCAGGCTGCCCTGCGTCGCGACCAACCTCGCCACCTCTTTCTCCAGCGCCACATTCCGATCGCTCTGGTCAGTTGCTGCATTCTCCATGTCCTTGATGGGCGCCTCTTGGGCTTCCAGTCTCCTCTCCGCTCAGGGTGAGCTGTATTTGGGCCAGAGTTATGGCCACCACGGCCTCAATGTTCGCTTTTACCTCCGCCTTTATCTCCTGTTGGTGCTCCCTCAGTGCCTTGGTGAAAGATGCCTTCCAGCTCCCCCCCGGTGCGGGAGGGGTTTGTTCCTGTTTGCCTTGCTCCCTTTACTCCGGCTAACTTGCGCTCCACCGCCCGGTGTGCTGGTTGGCTCGTCTGAGTGTGGTCGTTCCTGGCCCCTTCCACTCCTGGTCTCCATTCTGCCTCTGGTTTGGCTTTTTCCGGGCATTTTTCCTTATATTCCCCCTCTCTTTCTTCCTTCCTCTGACTTACTAAGGTTGGGGAATGAGTTGCTGTGTCTTTTTGGTGAGTTATCGTTGAAAAGTGGCTATTTTTCGGGTCCATGGGAGGAGAGCCTCCTCACGTGCGGCTGCTCAGCACATTGTCGTCACGGGAAGTCAGGCCTATTCAGCCTTACCTGGTAAGTGCATCCTCTCAGTTTCCGACCATCCTTGTGAATCTTTTTTACATCTTCTCCAGTGTTTCTGTACCCTTTTTATTATAAACTGCACACAACAATACAAGTGTGGTCTAGTGAAGATTCATTACAGGTTTAGCACAGCCTTTCTACTTTTGAAAGAAGCCACCCTATAGGAATGAACTCCAGGGCTTGGTTTGCTTTTTGGATGACCTTCAACTCTGCATTTCTAGATTTAGTGATATGTATATCCAAATCTTTGATTTCTTGGTTCCTTGCCCAATTCTAAACGTTTTCTACCCCATTAGACAGGGAAGAAGGAGAATTTCACAGTGGTCGAATAGAAAATTCCCAAATCTAGATTCTGGAAACTAAATTAAGCAGTAAAGAAAAGGCAGCAAACAGCAAGGAGATAAATGACCCATTTTCTTTTAAATGACGTTACTTGACAGATTTGTTTGGACACCAGGAGAAGTTCCTTTCTTCTCTGAATTGTGCCAAGAGTTCTTTTATCCTTGAACAGCGGATGGAGCTTTATCTGAAAGAGGACACAGGTCCCTCCATGCTGAAGAAATCCAAGTGAATCAAAAGATTTAACGCTGGGAAAGCAGAGAGAGAAAGCAGATAAAATTCCTACAGTGCAAAATTCCGAGTGCAGTGCATTCGGCCAATTGAGTCTGAACCAACCTCTGAAGGAGTACATTACCCAGGCCCACTCCCAGATCTTATCCTCATAACACCACCTAACTGGCACACTAAGGGGCAATTGTATCTGGCCAATCCACCTCAGCTGCACATCTTTGGACTGTGGAAGGAAATCGGAGAACCCAGAGGAAACCCACGCAGACACGGGGAGAACTCCGGAATTGAACCCGGATCCCTGGCGCTATGAGGCAGCAGTGCTAACCACTGTGCCACCATCCAGCCCCAAGTTTACACGTGGTAGAATCTGTTATTTCAACATTTCCATTGCATTTTAATATTTTTAAGTCTTGCAAAGTAACTTATTTATCGTCAAATAAAAGTAAAATACTGCGGATGCTGGAAATCTGAAATAAAAATAGAAAATTCTGGAAATACTCAAGTTTGGCAGCATCCGAGGGAGAAACAGAATTAATGTTTCGAGTCTGTATGACTCCTCTTCAGAACTAAAGAGATGGAGAAATTTGATGTTTTTTATTGTTTAAGAGGGTATGGAGCAAAATACAAGGTCAGTGATGGGTGAAAGCTAATAGAAAGATTACACAAAGATGTTTATGGCACAAAACAAGGCAAGTGTTAAAGGCGACCGAGGATTTTGATAGTGGCATAAAGGAATCTGTTACTGGGAGAACAAAGATCAGTACTCAGTGAAAGCAAAACTAAGAAGATTGACAGATGGCCCAGTGGGGGAGGAGGCATTGCATTGAGACAAGAAAAAATTGGATTCAAAGAAAAGATCATGGCGGAGGAGAAAATTTACAGTCTAAATTTGTTGAACTCAATGTTGGTCCAGAAGACAGTAATGAGCCTCATCGGAAGATAAGGTGTTGTTCCCCAGCTTGCATTGGGCTTCACTGGAGCATTGCAGCAGGCCAAGGACGGACATGTGGGCAATAAGAGCAAGATGGTGAGTTGAAATGGCAAGCGACAGGAAGGTTGGGGTCATGCTTGAGGACCGAGCAAAGGTGTTCTGCAAAGTGGTCACCAGTCTGTATTTAGTCTCCCCAATGTTGAGGAGGCCATATTAGGAGAAGTAAATACAGTAGACAAAATTGAAGGAGGTGTAAATTAAATTCTGCTTCACCTGAAATGAGTGTTTGGGGCTCTTGGACTGTGAGGGGGAGGAGGCAAAAGGCTAATGTTGCACCTTCTGCGATTGCATGGACCAGAAGAGCAGAATTAGACTGTGCGGCCCATCGAGTCTGCTCCACCATTCAATCATAGCTGATATTTATCTCATCCCCATTCTCCTGCATTCTCCCCATAACCCTTGATCCCCTTATTAATCAAGAACCAGGGGCAGCACGGTGGCACAGTGGTTAGGACTGCTGCCTCACGGTAGCACAAGTGGCAAGCACTGTGGCTTCACAGCGCCAGGGTCCCAGATTCGATTCCCCACTGGGTCACTGTCTGTGCGGAATCTGCATGTTCTCCCTGTGTTTGCGTGGGTTTCCTTCGGGTGCTTCGGTTACCTCCCACAGTCCAAAGATGGCAAGGTGGTGGATTGGCCATGATAAATTGCCCTTAGTGACCAAAAAGGTTAGGAGGGGTTATTGGGTTACGGGGATAGGGTGGAAGTGAGGGTTCAAGTGGGTCGGTTCAGACTCGATGGGCCGAATGGCCTATGTTCTATGTTCTCACGGCATCGAGGACCAAACTTCGGTCCTGGCCCTGGGTCACTGGCCTTGTGGAGTTTGCATATTCTCTCAGTGTCTGCGTGGGTCTCACCTCCACAACCCAAAAAGATGAGCAAGATAGGTGAATTGGTTACGCTAAATTGCCCCTTAATTGGAAAAAAAAGAGAATTGGTACTCTAAATTTATTTATTTTTTAAATTAATCAAGAACCTATCTGTCCTAAAGACATCAGTAATTTGACCTCCACAGCCTTCTGCGGCAATGAGTTCCATAAATTTATCACCCGCTGGCTGAAGAAATTCCTCCTCATCTCTGTTTTAAAGGGTCGTCCCTTTAGTCTGAGGCTGTGCCCTCTGTTTCTACATTTTCCCTACTCATGGAAACATCCTCTCCACATCCATTCTATCCAGGTCTCGCAATATCCTGCAAGTTTCAATAAGATTCCCTCCTCATCCTTCTAAACTCCAATGACTACAGACCCAGAGTCTTCAACCGTTTCTCATATGACAAGCTCATATGGGAAGGGGATGAGAGGTTTAGAGCGATGGAGGAGTGGATCAAGGTGTCACAAAGGGTCTGGTACCTACAGAATGCTGATCGGTGGGGGGGCCAGGGAAGCGGAGAGGAAAATGCATTTCATGATGGCATCAAGCTGGAGTTTCCGCAAATAGCAGAGGCTGGTGGGGCGAAAAGTGAGGATTATTAGGACTCTATCATGGACTGGGAGGGAGGAGAACGGAAGGGGGGAGGTCAATGGAGTAGGAGATGGGTTGGACACGGTTGAGTGCCCTATCAACCACAGTGTGCTTTATAGTATGTGTCAACTACTGTGGGGTTTTATAGTGTTTGTAATTGGAATTCTCCTGATCAGTCAACAGAACAGAAGAGGACAGTGGTTGTAACAGGTTGTGCAGAAATACATGCCTTTCATATACTCTTTTAAAAAAAATCATGGCCAGTAGCTCCTGCATTCCACGTGTAAAATCAATCTGGATAGGCTTAAGTGTTCAAGCAAAACTAGGTATGACAACATACCGGAACACACCTGCGCCAGAAAACTCTGGTCACAGTCCAAGTTCAAAGTTATTCTCCAACTTCAGTATAATTTGCACCGTGGTCTTGATAAAACCAAACCCACAGTTTAAAGTAACAACTTGGAATTGTCATATATGTTATAATATTTTCAAGTAAAGGAAAGAAATTCTACATGTCTGTTACTTCTTTTAATGTGCTTCCTTGGGTAATTTAAAATTCTTAAGCATTATAAAATCTAAACATATTAAAAAAATTAGGTCTGCCTGTTGAAAAGTTTGAAAATTCAATGGATGTTACGAAACAAAAGCTAAAAAGGACTCATCCAAAATTTCTACTTTTTAAATGTATTACACATGTCTGAAATATTCACCTATTAAAAATAAACCTACCAATCTGTAAAAGAAAACAGCTTAGTTTTGAGATGGAATGCCCCAAGAGCACATACTAAAAACCTTGTCAATAGCTTTGTGTGTGCTCTGAACACACTGGACTACTGAAGACAGGCAGAGACTTTGTACACAAAGTTTATAACACAGTTCCCTAAAGAAAATGGCTTTCACATCTCAGTCCACTGTGAAGTTACTTAAATTTCACTGAAGTACTCCACATTTTTACAAGGAAATGGCAATGTTGGCTCAGGTGGCAACTTTTGCAATTTTATTTCTCAACCGGACCAGTGACAACACTTTGGAGGGGTGGGGGGGGGTGGGGGGGGGGGGGGGAGAGAGAGAAATGCTCTGAATTGTTAGAAACAACCTCAGCGATGTGGTGTGGGTAGGCATCAGCAGCCAAACTAATACTTTGTTCCCAATAACAATTATTTCTGGACTTGTGAAAATTGTTAATGGCTGAAAAGGTCAGTTAGTTGCTGCCCTATTATACATGTACCATGAGTAGATTTAAACAGGGAATATTTGCATTTAATTTGCTTTGTAATTAGTCATAGAAACACATTTATTTTAAAAGACTTTAGGCATCAATTGATTAGGTGAAAAAAGACAAGACAGGATCAATGTAATTTTGAACAAGTGGAAAATTGGGGCAGAACTGCTTTTTAGTTTTAAAAACACCAACATATTTAATTCATCACTAAAATAATTATAATTAAGATGACAACAAAATAAGAGCCTAAGAGATAGGAGGAATAGACCATATGGCTCCTCAAGCACCATTTAGTAAGATCATAGCTGATCATCAACCTTATCTCCACTTTGCTGCCCAGTCCCCAAACCCCATGATTCTCCTACAGTCCAAAAATCTCACGAGGCAGAACAGGTGAAAGGATATATTGACAGGCTCAGATGAAATCGGGTGGGAAGTTTGTGTGCAGCATGGGTCAGTTGGGCCAAATGGCCAATTTAAATCCCACCACAGCAGTTCAGGAATATAATTTAATAAATCTGGATTGAATAGTGTTAGTTAAGGTGACCAGCAACCTAAGGGACTGTCATTAAAAGCTTATCTGGGTTCAGTCACACCCTTTGAGAAGGAAATCTGCTTGTTTTACCTGGTCCAGTCTCTGTACTGTACATTGTATACAATTTCTTTTCCACACCAATAAAGCAGTTATAATTTAATATTAATAAAGTGTCTCAAAAGAAGCCAACTCAGCTGACAAAGTTTGCTGCAGCAGCCAAACATGCCACCGAAGCATGCATTGAACACATACTCCTGTTAAGTGAAATATATAAACAAATAAAATTGGTAATGTTTCCATACTTGTGATGAATACTCATGGGATACTTTTTTAAAATATATATTATTAAATTTATCATTATTTTATACATATACTTAAGGCAAGAAAAAACAAAAAGCAACCCACCCCCACCAACCCATAAACCAGAAACTAACCCCCCCTGCAACTGACGGAGCTCAGTTCCTTAAAATGGAAATAAACGTGCACCATCTCTTATGAAACCCTCCCACATCCCATCTCAAAGTGCACTTTTTCTCCAAACACAGAGGGCGTAAGGGTGGAACAAAGTCCCCAAGTGAGCGCGTTTAGCCACGTGTTTCCTAGCACTCGTAGCGCCGAAAAGCACATGGCTATTCAACGCAACTCGCTTTGAATAAGGGGCCTAAACGGAGAACTTGCAGCCAAGGCCGCACGTAGCCCCGTTTTTTACATTGTGGAGCTCCGCTCGCCGGAACTCTCTGTTGTAGCGAGAGATTGGAATCCCATTTTTAAATACCCCTGCCAGCTGCCAATGACACCTGGGTACTGGCAGTACCAGGCTGGCACTGCCAGGGCATCAGGCTAGCACCAGCAGTGCCAGAGTACCGCCCTGCCAAAGGGCATGCAGCTGGTGGCCTTGGAGACCCCCATAAGTGCCGTTCCATCTGGGCCCCGTTTGTAGGGACCAGTACCAAATGCCGCTCGCCTGGAGTCCCCCAGGTGAAGGGAATTCATTCAAAAGCCTCTGGTACTTTCAGAGCCTGCACATTAGAGTAAGGCTTACTGCCTCGGTCCAATATGCAGTTTTGCTAATATGTGATGCCGCCCATTGTGGGCGGAATTCCCCTTGCAACGTCTCGCGAGATTGCATTGAATCCTGGGAGCGGGGTCTCCCGGCTTTCACCAGCCAACGTGCGCCGCGGTGAACTGCTTTTCCACCTCCAAGCCAGCAGTGAGGCAAAGGCTAAAACATCTGCCTCCATCCCCGACAGGTCCTGCACCCCAAACATGGGCCCCAGTGGACTAGGCTCCAAGTCCATTTGCAAGATTGTTGACATGGTGCTGAAGAAGCAGACCCAATCCTCAATTCAGGCACGACCAAAACATATGTATGTGGTTGGCCGGCCCCCTCCCACACCGCTCAGAAACATCCTCCACCCCCTCAAGCAACCGACTCATCCTTGACCTTGTGCACCACCTTCAATTGTATCAGTCCCAGCCTCGCAAAAGAGGTCGACACATTCACCCTCTGCAACACCTCGCACCACAGCCTCTTCTCCAGCAGCCCCTCACAATTCCTACTTGGCCTTCACCCCCTCCAAAGGCACCTCATCCTCCTCCATAATCCTCCCATAAAAAGCCAACAGCACCCTCTCCAGCAAAGAGGGAGGAGGCATCACCGGAAACATCATTAAAGTCTTCCTGACAAAATCCCACACCTGCATATACCTAAAAGCCTCGGTCCATGGGATCCCAAACTTCTCCCTCAACTCTTTCCAAACTTGCGAATCGTCCCCCCAGTAATGGATCCTTCAATGTAACCACACCCTTCTCCTCCCAGCCCCAAAACCTCACATCCAATCTAGCCAGTTCAAACAAGTGATTCTCTTGAGCCGGCATCAATTTCTACGCCATTCCCAATTTAAAATGTTGCCGAAATTGCCTCTATATCTTCAGCGTCGTCACCACCACTGGGCTACTCAAGGACTTCCCTGGCACGAACGGAGCAGCGCCGTAGTCAACCCCCACAGCTCCGACCCCCTACATGAGCCTGCCTCCATCCTCACCCACACTGCTTCTGGCTGCCTAGCCCAACCCTGCACTTTCTCAGCATTCGCCGCCCAGTAGTAATACACAAGATTCGGTAAGGCCAAGCCCCCAACTGTCGCCCTCTCTGAAGCATCGTTTTAATGATTCCTGGCAACCTTCCAGGCTAAAATAAATGACGAGATCAGCCACTCCACTTCCACGAAAAATGCCTTTGGCAGGAAGACCGGGAGACACTGGAATAAAAATAGAAACTGTCAAAATATTCATTTTCACCGATTGCACTCGGCCCACAAGCGACTGGAGAGACTATCCCACCTCTGCTAGTCCGCCTTCACCATACCCACCAGGCTTGAAGTTTAACTTACGTAGCCAGGCCCAATCCCGAGCCACCTAGACCCCCAGATACCTCAAATGGGTGGCTGCCACCTGAAGCAGCAAACTCCCCCCCAAGGTAAGTCCCCTTTCCTGGTAGGAAACCAAACAACATTTACACTTCTCCAAACGTAGTTTGTAACCCGAAAAAGGCCCAAACCACATTAGCAGCCCTATTATGTCCCCCACAGTAGGTAGGGCAAGAAGGACTCCCTGTGCTCCACCATAACCCCCACCACCCCGCCACATCCTCGGCCCCAGCTCACTATACCCCTCCACCTGGGCAGCATGGTAGCACAGTGGTTTGCACTGTTGCTTCACAACGTCAAGGACCAGGGTTTGATTCCCGGCTTGGGTCACTGTCTGTGCAGAGTCTGCACGTTCTCCCCATGTGTGTGGGTTTCCTCCGGATGCTCCGGTTTCCTCCTGCTGTTAGGTGAATTGGACATTCTAAATTCTCCCTCAGTGTACCTGAACAGGCTCCAGAGTGTGGCGACTAGGGGATTTTCACAGTAACTTCATTGCACTGTTAACGTAAGCCTATTTGTGACACTAATAAAGATTATTATATCCGAGCCCCTCAGCGTAATGGCCAAGGGCTCTATCGCCAATGCAAACAAGGGGACATGGGACACTCCTGACTCATTCACCTCTGTAGCTGGAAGTATCCCGGACTTACCTCGTTCGTATGAACGCTTGCCTTTGGATCCAGGTACAACAACATGACCCATGCCACAAACCTAAGCCCTATCCTAAGCCGCTCCAGCACCACAAACAAATAGCTCTATTCGACCCTGTCAAATGCCTTTTCCACACCAAACGCCGCAATGCCCTCCTTCGCCTCCCCTTCTGCCAGCGACAGAACCACTTTTAACAGGCGCCGCATATTCGGTGCAAACCACTTCCCCTTTGCAAACCCCAACTGGTCCTCACCACCACCTGCGGGAAGCACTCCTCCAGCCTAAGTGCCAATACCTTGGCACATATCTTCATGCCCACATTTAACAGGGATATCGGCCGATATGACCAGATAGCACAATGGGTAGCACTGTTGTTTCACGGCTCCAAGGTCCCAGGTTCGATTCCCGGCTTGGGTCACTGCCTGTACAGAGTCTGCACGTTCTCCCCGTGTCTGCGTCAGTTTCCTCTGGGTGCTCCGGTTTCCTCCCACAAGTCCCGAAAGACATGCTGTTAGGTGAATTGGACATTCTGAATTCTCCCTCTGTGTACCCGAACAGGCGCCGGAATGTGGCGAATAGGGGCTTTTCACAGTAACTTCATTGCAGTGTTAATGTAATCTTACTTGTGACAGTAAAGATTATTATTATTATTACACTCCACTAGGTCCTTATCTTTCTTTACCAAAAGTGAAATAGACATCCGTCCCATTGTCTCTGGAAGCACCACATCCTCGACTATCCCCACCAGCAGCAGTGCCAACCTGTCGACAAACTTCTTATAAAATTCCACCGGGAACCCATCCGGCCCCAGTGTCTTCCCAGTCTACATTTTCCCAATCGCCATCCGCACCTCCTACTGGCTCCTCCAATCTGGCCCTGCCCTCCTCCCCTAGTGTGGGATACTCCAAACCCTCTAAAAATTGTTGCATATCCCTCTCATACCACGGGGACTCCGACCTATACAATTTCTAATAGAAGTCCTCAAATACCCTATTCACCTACTCCGGCGCAGACACCAACCAACACCCCACCCCTCCCGCCATGTTGAACCTGAACAATCTCCAAGGAGGCCGCCTGCCATTTAAGCTGGCCCACCAATGACTGGCCTTCTTCCCATACTCGTACACCGTTCCCTTTGCCTGCCTAATCTGACGTACCGCTTTCCCCTTGGAAAAAAGTTCAAACTTTGTCTGCAACTCCTTCCTGCTAACCAACAAGTTAGACGTGGGATCCTCTGCGTACTTCCTGTCTACTTCAGAAATCTCATCCACCAATCGCTGGCATTCCACCCTAGTCTCCCTGTCAACCTATTCCTTATACGAGATAACCTCACCCCGCACCGCCGCTTTCAACATCGCCCATACTACCAATGGCGATACCTCCCCGTTGTATTAAATCTATCAGTCGCCTATGACCTCCGCCATCCTCCCATAGAAACCCAAATCCGCCAGCAACCCCATGTCCATCCGCCATGCCAGCCTCTCTCCAAAACCACATCCACCAAGTGCAGTGCATTATCTCAAATAACAATAGCCAAATATTCAGCTTTCCTCATTCCTGACAGCAACGACTTGCCCATAACAAAGAAATCAATCCACGAATATGAAATGAAGTGAAAATTGTTTATTGTCACAAGTAGGCTTCAAATGAAGTTACTGTGAAAAGTCCCTAGTCACCACATTCCGGCGCCTGTTCGGGGAGGCTGGTACGGGAATTGAACCATGCTGCTGGCCTGCCTTGGTCTGCTTTCAAAGCCAGCGACTTAGCCCTGCGCTAAACCAGCCCCTGTATACTTTATACACTGGAACAAGAAAAGAATACTCCTTGCCCACCAGGTGCAGCAACTGCCACAGGTCTGCTCCCCCCATCTCCTTCATGAATGCCTCAAACACTTTACATTTCCCCCCCCCGCCCCCCCGGCCAAGCGTGACTTTGACCGATCCAATCTCAGGTTCAACACCGTATTAAGGTCCCCACACAAAACCAACTGATGTGTGTCCAAACCAGGAATGGCAGCCAACATTCTCTTCACTAACCCCACATCATCCCAGTTTGGGGCATACAGGCTAACCAACACCATTGACCTCCCCTCCAAAGTGCCCTTAACTGTAACATATCTGCCCCCGTGATCAGCTCCGTCTGCAACCTAACCCTCTTACTCATCCGTTCACTAGCCAGCTCTTGCTTGCGAGCAAGGCGGCCCCCGCCAAAGCTCCCTCCCCCCCCATTTATCGAACACAAAGAAACCTCAGACACAACCGCACCCACCTCACCCACTACTTTGAACACCAAAACCCCTCCGCCCTCCAACTCAACCACCTTCCCTTACAGTAATACGCAGGTACAGAGCAAACACTGCCAAACATGTTTAAAGCAATCAAAAGAGAAACACAGGGGGAAAACACCAGACCCCAACATTCCCAACCCAACTATAACTTCAGACAACTTAATCCAAACTCAGTTCAGTCCCAGTCTTTCAGCCTTCATGAACGCCTCGGTCTCCTCCGCCTTATCAAAAAATATGTAACCCTCAGCCTCGCCGGGTAGACCACCCCAAACCATACATACTCTTGTAGAACCTTGTTAAAGGCCCTGCGCCTTCTTGTCAGCTCCGTCGTGGCATCCTGGTTTATACAAAACCCACTGCATCCCGCCTCACCTTCCGGTTCTGCTTAGCCCATCCAAAGACCTCCTTTGCCCGATTGCTGCTAAAGCAGACTATCACCACCCTTGGTGGCTCATTAGTCCTTAGTTTCAGCCGAAGCGACCAATGGGCCATATCCAGCTCGAAGAGGTGGCATCTTCATCCTCCCCCAACTGCTTCGCGAACATTGCAAAGTACTCCGTCAGTTTCTGGCCCTCCAGCCCCTCTGGCAGGCCCACAATCTGATGATTCTGTCATCGCGACCTATTCTCCAGGTTATCCACCCATCGTTATCCTCCACTTTCAACAGCTCCACTGCCAGCGAAACGAGCTGGTTGTTATGCCAAGATAGTGTTTCCTCCAGCCCCTCCCCTCCCCCCCCCCCCCCCAGCACCTCACCATGCTCCCGCACCATCTCCATCATCTTTCCAAGAGCCTCCTTTATTGGGGTGATTGCATCCTCCACCACCCGCTTAAGAGTTCCCATCATCTCCTTCCCATGCCGTTCAAAGTGTTTGACAAATTGACGCTCAAACTCACCATCACCTTTGCCAATGTATTCCCAGTGATGGGTGCAGCTGGTTGAGTTTTGCTTGTTCCCCTACTCCCATTATTTCTCGTTGAAATTTTGGCAATTTCTGCTACCCACAACCTTATTGGGAACAGATTTTCATCTAAGTTCCCTCAAGAAACCGGGTGAAAAGGGCTAAATATTAACACAGCGGGAGCCATACAACGTACAACCTTCACCTGCATGTCACCACCGGAAGTCTTCCTGGGATATGTCATACTCTGTGGTTCTTCGTTTTTTTTTCTCAATCATATAAAAATTGTTTTATGTCAAAAATGGAGCCTTCAATCCTCTCTTGGCAGTGCAGTACATCAAGTGCTACTCCAAGGAGTGTTATGGCAGATTGTCACAGTAAAGACTGAGAAAATCGAAGAGTTTTTAAAATTGTAGTTATGCTACTCTATGTGTGATTGACTTTGCAGAAATAATATTTAGCAACCAAATATGCAGCTCGACACAATATAAAGAAATAATTTTGGACAAAAACAAATACTTCAAAAGAGATCCAAAAGATGCATGATGATTTAAGGAATAATGTATCAAAGGTAAATGGGTACAGTAGTATAGTGACTATAATACCGGACTGCAGAGACCAGAGAGGTGAGCTTAAATCCCCCCACAGCAGTTCAGGAATATAATTTAATAAATCTGGAATGAATAGTATTTGTTCGTAATGGTGACCATTAAACTAAGGGATTGTCATTAAAAGCCTATCTGCTAATACCCTTTGGGAAATAAACCTACTCACTTTACCGGGTCTGGCCTATTTGTAACTGCAGACCAATGGCAATGTGCTACTGTCATCTAAATGTTGTCTAAGATAACCCAGCAAGATATGTAGTCTTGGAAATCAAAACTGCTACAACAAAAATAAAACTACCCAGCACAAACCAACAGATGACACCTTTGAACATTTCTTGTGTGACTACACATCTGTGGGGCTGGATTCTCCAATTCTGGGGTTATGTCCCCACTCCAGCATGGGAACGTGGCGTTTTATGCCAGGAAAACTGATGCAAAATGGCCACCGATGCCCCGGTTTGCTGGGGGCTAGCAAGGAGGCAGCGTAGAGCACCCAGCTCTAGCTGCCGATACAGCTTGGGGAATTGCCGGGTCCGTGGCCGCACATGCGCACGGCGGTGGTCTACGGCGGCCGTGCCGTGCTTCATGGCGGACGCAGCCCACGGACCCGACCCGCAAAATAGTCCCGCCTTCGGCTGGCTTGCGCGCTCCGGATCAGCCCTCCCCCAACTGGGGCGGCGCTGGACTGAGTCCGCAGCTGCCACGCTGAATTCCCAACGGATGAGACCACATGCGTCCCGCGCCATCGGGAACTCGGCTGGTCGGGGGCAGACCATTGGGGGGCGGGCCTTAGGCGATGGCCTGAGGCTGTCGATATGTGGCACGGCGTACTCCTAGAGGATGCCACTTTGGAGGGGGTGCAGCATTGCGAAAGCGGCGCCGCCCCCAATTTTGTCACAAATTTGGATTCTCCGGCCGTTCGCCGAATGCGATTTCAGCGTCAGCGACCAGAGAATCCAGCCCCTGGTATCTGAAAGAGGACAGATTGTGAACAGCCCGTGTGGTGCCTGCATGATTGCTGTCTGTCATTGGTTTCGGTCACCAAGCCAATTTTGTATCCAATTGGCTACCTCACCCTGGATTCCATGAGATTTAACCTTTTGCAACAGGGGATGCAGCATGCTATAATCCGAGCTGCACTATCCCACAACCAATATATCAGATTAAAGCTCTTATCGACCTGCCACAGTCAATCATAAATAGTGGTGTACAATTAAGCAACTAACTGGAAGAGGAGGCTTCATGTACAGTCCAACCTCAATGATGGCAGAGCTCAATACAACCACATAAGATAAGCTGAAACACTGTAACCATCTTCAGCCAGGAGTGCTAAATGGATGATATTTCTTGGCCTCGTCCGGAGGTCCTCAACTTCACCAATGCCAGCCTTCAGCCAAACCGATTCACTACATGAGATTTTAAAAATTACTGAGCACACCGGATAACGCAATAGCTATGGATCCTGACACCATCCCCCTGTACTGCTGAAAACTGGCACTCCAGAACTAGTTTTGCCTTTAGCCAAGTTATTGCAATACAGCTACAAGACTGACATCTACCCAACAACAGGAGAAAATTGACGAATATGCCCACTCGCATAAAGCAGGATAAACCCACCAATTAACTCTCAAACATTAGGGAAATTATGAAAGGGGTGTTCACAATGCTATTAAGTAACACATTCCCCAATAAACAGCTTGGCAATGCTCAGTCTGGATTCTGCCAAGACCACTCAGTTCCAGACCTCACTCGAGCCTTGGTCCAAGCATGGAGGAAAGTGCTGAATTGGGATGAGGGGTGTGTGTGTGCACGTGTAGGTACGAGCACAAAGAAAGATGGTTGTGGTTGTTGGAAGTCAATCATCTCAGCCCTAAGAAGGAATCCCTCAGGGCAGCATTTTCAGCCCAATCATTTTCCACAACTTCATCAGTGGCATTCCCTTCATAAAAAGGTCAGAAGTGGGGATGTTCTCTGATAATTGCAGAATTTTCAGTTCCGTTCGCAACTCTTCAGATACTGAAACAGTGCGTGCATGCATACTACTGTCAGGACAACCTTTAGGCTTGGACTGATAAGTGGCAAGTAACATCAGTGTCACAAAATTGCCAAGCAATGACCATCTCCAACACAAGAGGGTCTAACCACTACCCCTTGACATTCAATGGCATAAATACTGTCAAATCTCTAATCATAAATATCCACCATGGACTCAAAACTTCACCAACCAGATAAATGTGGCCAAAACAGGACAGCAAAAGGCATTCTGCAGTAACTCACCCCTTGACTCCCAAAGCCTCTCCACCATGTATGATACAAATGCATAAACGAGTGGAGCTCCAACAACACTCAAGGTGGTCAATGCCCATCCAGGGCAAATTGGCCTGCTTAATTGGCATCCCATCCACCATCTCAAACATCGAGTCCCCCCACCACCAATGCAGAGTATAGAAGCCCTGCAGTGCAGAAGGAGGCCATTCAGCCCATCAAGTCTACACCGACCCTCTGAAAGAGCACCCTACCTAGGTCCACTCCTCCCACCCTAACCCGTAATCCCACCTAACTTTGGACACTAGGGGACAATTGATCCTGGCCAATCCACCCAATCTGCACTTCATTGTCTGTGGGAGGAAACCAGAGCACCCGTAGGAAACCCATGCAGACTCGGGGAGAACCTACAAACTCCACACAGACAGTCACCCGAGGTCAGAATCAAACCCAAGTCCCTGGCTCTGTGAGGCAGCAGTGCTAACTACTGTACCATCCCTGTAAATGTAATCCATTTACAAGATGCACTGTACCAATTCAGCAAGGTTTCCTCGATAGTTTAGAAGGAAGACAGCAGGCACAAGGGAATTCCACCATTTCCAAACTTCCTTCCAAGCCACACATCATCTGGACTTGGAAATATATCACTGGACCAAGAGCTCTAAATTCCCTAAATAACAGAACTGTGAGTGTACTGAAACCACGTGGACTGCAGGGGTTCAAGGAGGAAATTCACCATCACGTTCTTAGGTGATGGACAATAAATTAGGGATTGACAGTAAATGCTGGCTTGACCTACAACATTCACGTCGCATGAATAAATAACAAAGTTCCACTCCATAGCCACTCATCTTTCTTTAATCACACATAGTCCATTCCCCACAGTGCAACGATTTAGCTATTCATTTTCTTCATATCCTTCAATCTGGGTAATTCATTTTTTAATTACACAAAAGAGACTACTCCTTCATGTCGGCTACATCTAAACCGTTTTTTTAAGGAAAACCTTCTGTGGCTGTACTCCAAGACATTCTTTGTGCATCAATTTTCTGGATCTCCATGTTATTTCCTCCCACTTCAGGTGGTATTTCCACATTTGTCATTACTAAAGCCACACCTCTGAGAAGTGTGGTTTCATTTTATGTCAAACATATTTTTCCCTTCAGGAATCCAAGAAGTACTGTCAAGTGCGAGTATTGTACTTGTAGCAAGGGAGGATCTTCCAATACCTTCCATCAAAACTGGACAGGATCATCAGAAAATGTTGTTGTCCAAGTAGCAATAATTCATATCATCTTTGCCCATCAACCTCTCTCTGCACTCTATATCTTAACTCAAAGTACAGCAGTTATCATTGCACTTCTGAATCCTTCCTTCTAGGCTGCAGGTATATCATTCTGCACACCCTTCGTTTTGTTGGCATAGTCACATGTTGAGATCAAGACTCACCAGTCATACTCTCATTTTAACACATTATTTTTCAGGCCATCATAAACATAGCTCTTCACCAGATTTTTCCCCTCCAACCGCTCTACAATCTGCAAGTTTAAATGCCAGGTTTGAATCCCCAGTTCACTGAGCCTTCTGTTTTACTCTCTACATGTTGTGGTGTCCTGCACAGATACCGTGACCTTTAATTTTAGTGTCTCAATATCAAGGTATTTGCAGTTGCTCTCCCTGAAAATCCACCCCTGATCTCGGCCACGCCATTCAAAAATTCCATCCAGGTGGTGAGACACTGGTGGAAAATAAAATGTGACACGCTGAGGAACAGATCTAAGCCAAGTTGCTCAAATCTATAGCCAATGAGCTGATTTTAAACCAGAGGTCTGAGAAAGTCCGCCTGCTTTCCTGATCTTTAATCAACGACATAGGACGTCAGATGAACTCATCAGAACTGGAGAAAACAAAGGGAGGATAAAAGATGTCGAACTCACCAGTTCACGACATGTAAAACTCCTTATTATGAAATGATTTCCTCTCCATGCCGCGGTGCTATATTTAGACCCGATTATTCCTCTCAGAACCAAAGAGGATTAAAAATATAATATGGCTTAAGTGATTGACAGCCAACTCCCAGATTCACAGGGAGCGATGAAAGCAATTGTTTCATCGCTTAATGCATCTTTGGGCCAATAATCAGCAAAAATGTTTCACGCGATTTCTGTTCTTGAGATTGGCAGAGGGATTCGGCCAGAGAGATTGTAACGGAGTTCAGAGCGTACCTTCCAATACTGAAGACAATGGATAGCAATCCTTTTTTAAAAAAAACATTGCGCGACATGATTACAAGAACCAGAATATGAATTCCAAGTCACCTCGATTCTTATATAATTTAACACTGTAACAAAATTGCATCATCCAACAATGTCGCTGCTGTCTTTCGAACTTAAATCGGGCGTTGGGCGAAATAACGGCCCCCCCTCTTGTTACTGAGCCAACCTCGAAGCATTTATTACGGTGCTGTACACCCAGCTGCTGAAACATTTGTTCAGAGCCCGCACTAATAGGCTGGATTTAAACAAATTCTCACTGACCAAAATTGTAAATATTCTCACTTTTCACTTCAAATGTTATCCACTTCGATATATGGTTTAAATCAATCCTGTTCTTCCACTATATTCTACACATTTAAAAAATAATAATAATCGCAGTACAATACGGGTCACCCATTTCATTCGTGAACGGTGGAAGTTGAAGCATTTGCGATGCATTTAAAGTTTCTTTCACGATGAGATTTAAAGCTGTCCAAATGCAGAATAGGATCACGCTGATTAAATGTACTGTTCAGTTCCCATCACGCTGGCACTCCACGTGTCCCTTTCGGGTTCAGCTTTTAAACACGAAGGTAGCAAGTGTCCTTCAAATTCACAACAATTTTAAACCATTTTAAAATTCACATCTTTGGGAAAAATAACGCCTTTTAAAATAAAAAAATAATACACCAACAAGAAATTACTCACAAACTGGAAAATAAACATCCAACCTGCGGCGGAAAGATCAGCTCCAAATAAAACAATTGTCACCTCACTCACACAGGATAAAAAACACCCCTCGTCCTCTGCAAATACCTCGTGCCCGCGGTTCGCCGCCCCTTCAACGTAAAACATGGAGAACAATCGGACTCGCTCTCTCTCTCGCTGCTCCCGTTACCTGGTGCTGCAGCTGGCCAGAGGCTCCACGACCCGCGATCCGGACTCCGGGTTCTTGCGATTTCTTCAGGTTCTCAGGAGCCAACACATCCCGGCAGGAAGGCAGGCGCGCCTGCGCACAGCGCGCCCAGGATGACCGGCTTCACCTGCAAAGCTGGTGTCCCACTTCTCTCAAACACACACAGAGGAAAACGTTACCAGAGAGATAACGAATGAATCGCACGTACCCACGCACGATGCCCAAGAAACCCAGACACATGGATTATAAATACAGTTGATCTATCACTGTAATTACACCAACGCTACGAGAGATAATAAGGAATCACAATGGCACAGGAACTGGGCGTTCAGCCCATTCTCAAGTCGGCACACACGTGTTTCTGTTCACCAGCTACGAACAGATGAAAACTAACGTTTCGGTTTGATTTCCTGTGAACCTTCCGTATGTGCACTGCTACATTCAATTACCTCCAGCAACCGCATAATTAAGTCTCTCTGCTCCTCTTTCAGATAGGACCATTTTTATTTTTAGGTACTCCCAAACTGACTTTGTGCACTAAATTGTGACTCGCTTCTCTGCCCACCCAGCACAGAATCTGTGCTGCTGCAGCATTTGGCACTCTTCGCAATCCGTCACCCAGGGCTCACTCTGACACCCACGCGTTCAGCTAAACCCCACACCACACCCATTTCCACCTCAACCAGTCTTTGTGGATTCTAGCAATGTGTAAACTGGACGTTGCATTTGACAGTGCAACAGAACTAACTACACGTGAAACAATGGAAACGCGCAAGGGCGCCATGGACAGGGACACTATAAATGCTCGTGTTTCTTTCTTTGACATGTCCGCTTTTGCTACAGTTCATCGTTTTACTTGTCTCGCTTGCTGCATGTATTTCGTGCGCAGTCTGATAAACTTAATTACCCTTAGTTACTTCTGCATCATTCGAGGAACCGGTTTACACTTGGGTGTGCAATACTTCACCACTGTTCCTCTACACGTGCTACTGTTTGGGTACTTGTATGTTTTATTTGATTCAGTCGTAAGTCTTTGGGAACCTCTTCAAGATTGGCGTCACCTGATTTATTCGGTTTAGAGATCCCAACATCCATCTTATAGGCGTACCTCCATCAGTCAACACCGCCCTCCTCCTCCCGCCTGTCAACTTATCCACTATCCATCAATTTCTCCTTTATAATCAAAGAGACAGTGCTTGGCACAGCCCAAATGGCGACAATGGCCTGCTGAACCGTCTTGTTCATATTGAATGCAGCGTATTTAACTGAGACCATGGGGGTCGGACCTTCCCGTTACTCTGACACAGAGCATAGGTTACAAACTAAGCCGCGAGGATGTGACTGATTAACAGCCAGTTCCTTCATAACAGCTCTTCAAAATGTTGGAGGATATTAATTTTCCAATTCTGGGCATTCAAGTCAGGCCTATTAACTGAGCGATAAAAGCAATGTGATAAATGGAGGGTCTAACTGAAGCTCCAGTATTGGTGCACACTGCTCACGAGTTCTTTATTCATGGGTGTCGTTTTCCCTTGAACTGAAAGTGCAAAAGTACACATTTCGCTCGCGGAAAACAGAGAAAGAAATATTACTTCATAACAAAAGTGCTCAGATTGTAAACTCAACTAAAAGATAAAAGTTTGTCCCCATTCCGTAATATGGAGCTTTAAAAAAAATCTACTTAAATGAATAAGTCAGAAAGAAAATCTGGACTTTGAAGTCAGTCCCAGATTTTGTCAAGTTAAAGCTTGCAGCGATCGAATCTAATCGCCGTTCAGCGCAGGAATCAGACTATCTTCACCAATTTGGATGACATGTTGAGAAAGACGTTCAGCGGCAGCCCGGAGTTTCATGTTAGCGAACTTTCGCCGTTTATCGTATGAGGCAACAATTTGTGATTTTTGACAGGAACATGTATCACTGTTAACGGGTCTACGCAGTATTTCAGCTTCTGCCTCCACTCGCCGCGGTTCGCCAATTTTTGAATGAAACTTCCAGCGCGAACTGATAATTGCACAGCCAAAGGCAAATGCAAGTTAATAAAAAAAAACTGAGGTCCAATTCTGACAAACCTTTTGTGAGCCATTTGCTTTCACACAGTGCCGCAAGGATAATCAGAAATAGGTCAAACCTCAAAAGATAGAATGGGATTTTTAAAATTAACTTAATAACAGAAATGGATTTGTTATTCTCCCGATGGGCACACATTCCACCCACGGGAGCGACCGGTCGGATATTTTGAGACCAGGTTTATTATTTGCCCTGCAAATTTTCCAAAATTGCAGTGGAAAATGCTGCAAGTAACATTCACAAACATGGCGATGCAAAATAACCCCTAATCATTGCAAATCAGTTCGATATTCCACACGAGCCTTTCGCACCAAAGTATTTTTCTCAAGGCTTTATTTTTTCAGAAACTTTTTAATGTGAGCTTGTAAATGTTGAGAACTATAATCACACGTATATTGTCACAAGTATCAAGTGTTTCACCATTAGCGGGTGTAAAGTTATATGTCTGGAGAAAATACTTTTCTAGATTGTTTATTGCCGCATGGCGTTTAGCTGAACAGTTTACACATCCTGAGAAATCGTTTTTTTTTAAATCAAGGCTTATTTAGGACAGCATACCTTAACCGACTAGATAGTGCGCTGACCTTACAATTGTGACCATACTTCGAAAGTATTTAGTAGGTTTTGAAGGGCTTTTACACCTTTTGTGGATGTGGAGGGCTCCATTAAAATACAATTTAATAATAATAATCGTTATTGTCACAAGTAGGCTTAAACTAACATTGCAATGATGTTACTGTGAAAAGCCCCTAGTCGCCACATCCAGCGCCTGTTCGGGTACTCGGGGATAATTCAGAATGTCCAAATTACCTAATAAGCACGTCTTTGGGACTTGTGGGAGGAAACCAGAGCACCCGAAGGTAACCCACACAGACACAGGGAGAACATGCAGACTCCGCACAGACAGTGACCCAAGCCGGGAATCGAATCTGGGACCCTGGAGCTGTGAAGCAACAGTGCTAACCACTGTGCTTCCATGCCGCCCAAGTGCTTTCATTCATTTGGTGGACTGGATAAATTGGAAATGATTCCTGGTGACAATCTGTTAAATTAAACTACCACAAATCTTCACTGCTGAGTTCCAAACTCGGGATTATAACTCAACCATGGAAGAAGATTCCTTTCGTTTTAATATGGAACAGCAGTGATTTTTAAGAATTAATTTTTACAGGATGTGGACATCGCTGGCTGGGCCAGCATTTGTTGCCCATCCCGAATTTCCCTTGAGAAGATGGTGGTGAACTGCCTTCTTCAATCGTTGCAGCCCTTGAGGTGTAGGTACACCCATTGTTATTTTAGGTAGGGAGTTCTAGGATTTTGACCCATCAACGGTGAAGGAAAGATATTTCTAAGTCATGATGATGAGTGACTTTGAGGGGAGCTACCAGGTGTTGGTGTTCCCATGTATCTGCTGCCCTTGTCCTTCTAGATAGTAGTGGTTGTGGTTTTGAAAGGTGATGCCCAAGGATCCTTGGTGAGTTCCTGCAGTATTTCTTGTAGATAGTACACACGGCTCGTACTGTGCATCGGTGGTGGAGGAAGTGAACGTTTGTGGCAGGGGTGCCAATCCAATGGGTTGCTTTGCGCTGGATGGTGTCGAGCTTCTTGAGTGTTGCTGGAGCTGCACAAATGGACACTTGCAAAGAATGCAGGGAAAATTGGACAATGCTAAGAAACAAGCAGGTGCAAGGTCTGTCTGTTGATTAGAACCTTAAACGCCCAGACAGGGCTTCGCGCTCTTTTGGCCGGGCCTTGAACTTGGCCTCAACTAATTGGGTCTTTCCCAATCATCTGTATCGATTTTCCTCCAATAGAGGGGTGGTTCCCTGACCGCTGGGCGTGTCCTGGTGACTGTCAGTCAGCTTTGTCTTAGCTTCTTCTGGTGCCGGGGAGTCTGTCCTAACATTGTGTATCTAAATGTTTCCCTTTTGTCCCCGGAGATGGCTCATTAGTATGTAGATTGTTTGGTAGTTTCTGTCCTGTCTGAGCGTTTAAGGTTCTAATCAGCAGACAGAGCTTGCACCTGCTTGTTTCTTAGCATTGTCCAATTTTCCCTGCATTCTTTGCAAGTGTCCATTTTGTAATCGGGAAGTGGCCATCCCAGATGGCTACAGCACTCATCCAGGCAAGTGGGGAGTATTCCATCATACTCTTGACTTGTGCCATGTAGGTGGTGGACAGGCTTTGGGGAGTCAGGGAGTGAGTTACTCGCCGCAGGATTCCTAGCCTCTGACCTGGTCTTGTAGCCACAGTATTTATATGGCTAGTCCAGTTTAGTTTGTGGTAACCTCCAGGATGTTGATAGTGGGGGATTCATTGAAGGTAATGCCACTGAATGTCAAGGGACGATGGTTTGAATCTCTCATATTGGAGATAGCAACATAGAAAATAGAAGCAAGCGGAGGCCATTCGGCCTTTTGAGCCCACTCCTCCATTCATCATGGCTGATCATCAGGTTCAATACCCTGATCCCACCTTCCCCAATATCCCTTTAGCCCTAAGAGCTATATCGGCACAGCACAGTGGTTAGCACTGCTGCCTCACAGCTCCAGGATCCCGGGTTCAATTCCAGCCTCGGGTGACTGTCTGTGTGGAGTTTGCACTTTCTCCCCGTGACTGAGTGGGTTTCCCCCGGGTGCTCCAGTTTCCTCCCACAGTCCAAAGATGTGCAGGTTAGGTAGATTGGCCATGCTAAATTGCCCCTTAGTGTCCAAAAGATTAGGTGGGGTTACTGGGTTACGGGGACAGGGTAGAGGTGTGAGCTCAAGTGGGGTGTTCTTTCCAAGGGCCGGTGCAGACTCGATGGGCCGAATGGCCACCATATGCACTGTAAATTCTATGATCCTAATTTCTTCTTGATATTACACAACGTTTTGGCCTCAACTACTTTCTGTGGTAGTGATTTCCACAGATTCGCAATTCTCTGGGTGACAAAATTTCTCCTCACCTCAGTCCGAAAAGGTTTACCCCTTATCCTCAAACTAAGACCGCTGGTTCTGGACTCCCCCACCATCAGGAACATTCTTTCTGAATCTACCCCGTCTAATCCTTTTAGGATTTTGTAAGTTTCGATGACATCCACTCTCATTGCTCTAAACACCAATGAATAAAATCCTAACTGATTTAGTCTCTCCTCATGACAGTCCCGCCAGGGCAGCATGGTGGCGCAGTGGATTCGCCCTGCAGCCTCATGGCGCCGAGGTCCCAGGTTCGATCCCGGCTCTGGGTCACTGTCCGTGTGGAGTTTGCACATTCTCCCTGTGTTTGCGTGGGTCTTGCCCCCACAACCCAAAGATGTGCAGTCTAGGTGGATTGGCCACGCTAAATTGCCTCTTAATTTAAAAAAATGAATTGGGTACTCTAAATTAATTTTAAAAAAGAAAAATGACAGTCCCGTCATCCCAGGAATTAGCCTGGTAAACCTTCACTCCACCCCCTCCAAAGCAAGAACATCCTTCCTCAGATGGGTAATAAGGAAATGGTAGAGACATTAAACATGTATATTTTACATCTACCTTCACAGTAGAAGACATAAGGGGTCCCATGAGAGTGAAAAAATGCAAGTAATTAATACTAAAGAAGAAATACGAGTGCCACTAAACGCCGACAAACCATCTGGACCCAACAACTTACACCCATGGTTTTTAAAAGAGATGGCTGCAGAGGTAGTAGCTGCATTGGTTTTCATCCTCCAAAATTGCCTTGACTCGAGAACAGTCTCTGTGGATTGTAAGGCAACAAATATCGGCGGTTATTCAACAAAGAAGAGGGAAAGAAAAAAGTGAACTACAGGCAGGTCATCCTGGCATTATTGGTACAGAAATGTTACATTTTATTAGGGTTGTGCTAACAGGGCACTTGGAAAACCATAATGTGATTAGGTAGTGTCCACATTGTTTTGCGAAAGGGAACTCTTGATTTTGTTTTAGATGTAAATAGCAGGGCAGATAAGGGGGAACCATTGGATGCAATATATTTTGATCTTCAGAGGGTATTTAAAAGATGCCATAAAAGAGGTTGGAACACAAGATTAAGGCTCATGGGATTGGGGTAATATATTAGCTTGGACTAAGTGTTGGTGAATGGACAGAAAACAAAGTCAAAATAAACAAGTCAATTTTAGGTTGTCGCAGGTGTAACTCATGGAATGTTGCTTGGGCCTCAGCTACTTACAAGTATATCAGTGATGTGGATGAAAAGACAGAGTATCACCAAAGTTTGTGGACAATACAAAGCTAAATAAATAGCCGTGAGTACAATGCAAAGAGGTTGCAAAGAATTATGGACAATTTAAGTGATTAGACAAGAAGATCGAAGATGGAGTATAATGTGGGGATGTGTGAAATTATTCACTTTGATCGGAAGAATGGAAAAGTAAATTATGATAAAGAAAATTAAGAGACTAAGAAATGTTATGCTTTGGTTGCAATTGCACATTAAACACAGCAAGTGAACATGCAGGTACAGCAAACAATTAGGAAGGCAAATAGTACATTCGCCTTTAAGAGAAGAGGTTGGAGTTTAAGACTAAGGAAGTTTTGCTGCAATTATATCAGAATTTGGTGAGTCTGCAATGGAACACAGTGTACAGTTCAATGTACAATCAAAAATCTGTCGAACATATTAATTAATTAGGCCACTCAATCCATCTAGCCTGCTCTGCGATTCAGTAAGACATGGTAATAATAATTAATAATTAGTTGTTAATTGTGACAATAAATGCTGGCCTTGTTAGCAACGCTTGAATCCCCATGAAAGACTAGGGGCAAAAAGAATAATTATCAGCGATCCAGCCTCTGGGAGAGCGAACTCTAAAGATGAATAACCCTCAGAGAAGAAAATCCTCCTCACCTCCATCTTAAATGGGAGACCCATTAATAGATAATACATAATAGATCCCATTCACTATTTTGCAGAACAGCAGGCAAGTTATCCCAGTGTCCTGGCCAATACTTACCCCTCAATTAACGTCACAAAGACTGATCATTTTGCCATTAGCACAATCTATTTCCACTAGTTGGTGTGTCAGTGACTAGGGGTCACAATTTCAAGATGGTCAGCAAGAGAGCTAGGAGCAAGATGAGGAGAAACTTCTTTACTCAGAGAGCTGTTGGGATTTGCAATGCATTGCCTGGGAGAGGGGGATTCAACAGGAGGTTTCAAAAGAGAGCAAAATATATATTTGAAAATTATTAACTTAGAGGGCTATGGAGATAGGGCTGGGGAATGGGACTAGCTGGTAGCTCTGTTAGAAGCTGGTGCAGACATGGTGGGCTGAATGGCCTCCTTCTGTGCTGTAAATAACAAATATAAATGCAAGTATTTTTCTTCTCTCCCCTCTCAGCTGCAATACCTTGGTTCCCATTCAAAAGGCGACTTAGATTAAACCTTTCCCACAGTACTTAGAATGATCCAAGATATATGAAGCAGTCGACACAGAATATTTACACAATATAGGCGTAATGTAAGTATCAGATATTGGAACTAAATATAATGTCAAACATATTGTTGGGAGGGTATGGCTGGCCTAGGCACCCTTTGAAAAAGCCATGCACTTGAATGTATTAATCTATTGCAGAAAATTCTAACATTGCCATCAATACAGTATCTCCCTTACTTATTGCTTGTCTATTACAAGTATGCAATACAAAACAAAAGTTTATGCCCAACTATTTGAGAGCCTGAAGAATTTTAAGTCGAGTCTAAATGCAATTTAACAGGTATATGGAACTTGTCCTTTCTCCTTCCTTCTATACTCTGCAATGTTGCTCAGTTTACTCAGAACCCTCGAAAATAAAAAGCAAAATGCTGCAAATTCTGGACGTCTGAAATTAAAACAGCAAATGTGAGAAACTCTCAGCTGGCTCGGCAACAGCTGTGAAGAGGAACATTGGGCTAACTACTCAAGTAGCTGACATTAACTGGGAAATGTTAACAGATGAACAGCTTGGAAGCAGGAGCAGGAAATAGATGGGAGAGGAAAGATAAAAAAAATAAGCTGTGATTAGGTGGAGGACAAGATTAAATTAGTTCTCAGACAAGTTGTTGGTCATCCAGCACAGGGAATTATTTTTCCAGCATAATGGTCTGAAAAAAGCATGTCAGTTTAGGCCCAAGAACTGAAAAACAAAAAGGAAATAAGATCAATTCTCTGTTCATTTCATGAATAACATGGATTGAGCTGTCTTTTCATATACATGTTGAGGAATAAGCGTCATCCATTAAATAGCTGTTTAAATATTATTTCACATGTGTGTATCCTGCTTCCAATGATATGAAACATAAAACTTGATCAATCTTTACAAATAAGTTTGCATTTGCAGACAAATCATACTGCAATGATATACAAACATGGAGCTGGATTTTCCGATTGCCGATGCCGAAATCACATTCGGCGATGGGAGAATCCGTTTTGATGCCATAATCAGGGGGCGGCGTTTTTTTCGGATGCTTTGTCCCCTCAAAAATGGCGTCATCGCTGAGTACACCGCACGCCATTGGGACAGCCTCACCTGAGGCCCTCCCCTGATGCTCCACTCCCTATGGGCCAACATCCCGATGGCATGGGGCGCGTGTGCTCACAGTTTTTGGAGACCTCGCGTGGCGGCTGCGGACTGTGTCCAGCGCCATCACAGTCGGGGGGGGGGGGGGCGTTCCACTGGCCAGGGGGAGCTTCAGCGGGGGCTGGGGGACTGGTGGGGGGTGGTCTGGGGATGGTGAGGGGGGTTACAGGGGAGCACTATCTGGCAGGCCTAGTCCACGCGCGGCCGGCGCCAAGTTGTACGCCGTGACCACTGCAGGTCGCCGCCGTGTGCATGCGCGGCTATAGACCCAGCAATTCTCCCCGATGCTTAGGGATGGGGTAGCTCTGGTGTCTGTTATGGGGGAGAAGTTTAAACTTACCTTTGAGATCGGGGCTCCCATTAAAAAAGGCACCCCGATCTCAGAATCCTGGCTTTGCAGGCGTGTTTAGGCCCACCCCTATCATGCTGGCTGTGTGATCCTCACCAAAGGTCTGAGACTGCACAAACTGCCATTAAATGAGGTGTGAAAATGCATCTCTGAAGCAGGTGAGTTTCACACAGCTTTCACTGCCCAATCCAGCACTGTGAGCAATTTTGGGAAAATTCCGGCCAGTGGGTAACACCCCTCGGATTTCTATTATTGTAATTCTCTTGATAGTCACAACAAACATTGCTGTCAAGCATAAAGCCTGGGGGCAAAACATTTAAATTGCAATAGAATTTAAGTTTCCTCAATCAACCATGTTCCTCTCTGAGGTGGCTCAATACAATTTCAATATCCTCGATTTTTCTTTAACCTTTCATGAGACGTGGGCGTCGCTGCCTAGACCAGCAGCTTATTGCCCATACCTAACTGCCATTAAAAAGGTGGTGCTGAGCCACGTTTTTGAACTGCTGCAGTCCAGATGGTTCAGGTACACACAGTGCTTTTAGAGAGGGAGTTCAGGATTGTAACTCAGCACAGTAAAGGAACGGCAATATATTTCCAAGTTTGATGGGCTGTGGTTTGGAGGGGAACTTGCAGAGTGTGTTCCCATGCATCTGCAGCACCTGTCCTTCTAGGTGGTATAGGTTGCGTGTTTGGAAGGTGCTGCCTAATGGGCCTTCAAATGTGATGCATCTTGTAGAAGGTACACACTACTCTCACTGTGCATTGGTGGTAGAGGGAGTTTGTGGATGGGGTGCCACTCAAACCAGTTGCTTTGTCCTGGATGGTGTGGAGCTTCTTGAGTGTTTTGAATTTTGCACCCATCCAGGCAAGTGGAGAGTATTCCATCACACTCCTGATTTTACCATGCAGATGATGGACAGGCTTTGGGGAGGCAGGAGGCAAGTTATTCACCCAAGAAATCCCAGCCTCTGTCCTGCTCTTGTTACCACAGTATTTATAATCATAGATTTTACAGTGCAGAAGGAGGCCTTTCGGCCCATTGAGTCTGCACCGGCTCTTGGAAAGAGCACCCGACTCAAGGTCAACACCTCCACCCTATCCCCATAACCCAGTAACCCCACCCAACACTAAGGGCAATGTTGGACACTAAGGGCAATTTATCATGGCCAATCCACCTAACCTGCACATTTTTGGACTGTGGGAGGAAACCGGAGCACCCGGAGGAAACCCACGCACACACGGGGAGGATGTGCAGACTCCGCACAGACAGTGACCCAAGCCGGAATCGAACCTGGGACCCTGGAGCTGTGAAGCAATTGTGCTATCCACAATGCTACTGTGCTGCCCCTTGCTGGTCCAGTTCGGTTTCTGGTCAATGGTAACCCCCAGGTTTTTGATAGTGGGAGATTCAACAATGGTAATGCCATTGAATGTCATGGGGAGATGGTTGGATTTCTCTTGCTGGAGATGGTCATTGTGTGGCACGAATGTTACTTGCCACTTACCACTTGCCACTAAAGCCTGAATATTGTCCAGGTCTTGCTGCATATTGCCACAGGCTGCTTCATGATCTGGGGAGTCACAAATGGTGCTGGACGTTGGTCAATCATCAGTGAACAACCCTGTCATGATATGCAGACGCACATATAATGATATACAGACAAGCAGCTAATGGACACAGAGAACAGGACATGACCAATAAGCAGGCAGGACACTCAGGGGTGGGATCTGAATATAAAAGATACGAGGCACTCACACTCTGCCTCTTTCCACTGATGAACATCTAGACAGTCAGTTAAGGGTGTTGTTACAATCTCACACCTCCACCACGTGGCTAAGAGCTAGTCTGGTTCAGTCAGACAGAGTAACCACACTTAAGTTAGCAGAGAGTCGAACTCACAGAGAACTGTGCTAACTGTGCTATTAGTTCAATAAACCTGATTTAACTAACTTCAAGGTCTGGAGTATCTTTCTGATCTAAGCTGCATCCAGTTGCAGCCAGTGTTAGACCAGTGTACCTAACATGACAAACCCCACTTCCAGCATGGAGGGGTTGGAGGCAAGGTCATCAATGAAGCAGCTGAAGATTGTTGGACCGGGGACACTACCCTGAGGAACTCCTGCAGTGTTGTCCTAGGACTGAGATGATTATTAAAATGCTTCATGTCAAGGGCAGTCACTCTCACCTCCCCTCTTGAGTTCAGCATTTTTGTCCATGTTTGCACCAAGGCAGTAATGAAGTCAGGAGCTAAATGGCCTGGGCAGAATCCAAACTGAGTGCCAGTGAGAAGGTTATTACGAAGCAAGTGCTGCTTGACATCACTGTCAATGACCCATTCCACCAGAATGTTGTGGATTGAGAGTAGACTGGTGGGCAATAATTAGCCGGTTTGGATTTGTCTTGCTATTTGTGGACAGGACATACCCAGGCAATTTTCCACATTGCCGGGTAGATGCCAGTGTTGCAGCTGTACTGGAACAGCTTGGCTAAGGGCACAGCTAGTTCTGGAGAACAAGTCTCCAGTACGATTGTTGGGATGTTGTCAGGGCCCACAGCCTTTGCAGTATCCAGTGCCTTCAGCCATTTCTTGATATCATGTGGAGTGAGTTGAATTAGCTGAAGATTGGCATCTATACTGCTGAGGACTTCCGGAAGAGGCAGAGATGGTTCATCCACTTGGCACATCTGGCTGAAGCTTGTTGCAAATGCTGCAGCCTTGTCTTTTGCACAGATGTGCTGGGCTCCCCCATCATTCAGAGTGGGGATATATGTGGAGCCTCATTCTCCAGTTAGTTATTTAATTGTCCATCTGTTGCTAACTTTTGGTTGGTTCAATTGGCTCTGTTTTATAACCTTTGCTCTAGAGTTGCCAGGTATCTTTATGATACCGCCACGAGGTTCAAGTTCAAGTAATGGTCAATAACTCAATACACCAATTAGTAAGATTCAAATCAAAGCACATTTATTATACACAGTAAATCGCTACTCATGCATAAACTTTACTTTCTAAGCTATTTCTATCACTAACAGGCCTATACTTAGCTTCGGACTGACCCACCAGGTCAGGGGAACAAATGGCCTTTCGTTCGATTCTGAGTCTACGGGATTCAAAAGCTGGTATGGACTGGTAGCTAGGAGCGCCTATTTCATAGCGAGCGTTGACTTGAGACTTACTTCTTTGGAGGCTGCCAGACAGGTCACTGTCAAGGGTTGCTTTGCGTTGCTGAGTGACTCTGTCAAGAAGGACGATTTGAACTTGGGGGCTTTACTTTATAGTCCCCAGGGGCTTCCCGCCTTTCGGGGCGGACCCCGTACCTGGTTCCAAGTGATTGGACTTTGTTCCAATCGCTTGGTTCGATTTCTCCAATACTGGATCGTTGGGCGGTCTTTAAGTGTCCGTTCACCTTTTTTGTGTTGGCTCCTGCTGGCACCGAGGAGTGTGGCTTGGCCTTGTTTACCTCAAATGTTTTGATTGTTCCCGGGGAATCGCTCATTACTATGTAGATGGCTGCTACATTATTATGCAGATGGCTGCTTGTATCGATGCTGTCTGGGTTTTTGCAGAGTCTAATACACAGTAACTTGCACCTGCTAGTTTTTGCCTGTGTTGACTGAATTTCCCTTCAGCCTTTGCTGTTCTCCATTTTAAGTCGGGAAGTGGCCAACTCAGGTGGCTACACACCACCATTCACGGCTAGATATGGCGGTACTGCAGAGCTTGGATCTGATCTGTTGGTTGTGGGATCACTTCACTCTGTCTGTTACATGCTGCTTTCTCATGTTTAGGTATGCCTGGTGCTGCCCCACATCGTTCATTGATTCAGGGGTAATCCACCAATTTGATAGTAATGGCAGAATGGGAAATACACCAGGCCATGAGGTTACAGATTGTGGTTAAATATAATTCTGCAGCTGCTGATGGCCCACAGCGCCTCATGATGCCCAGTGTTAACTTGCTAGATCTGTTCAAAATCTATCCCATTTAGCATGATGGTAGTGCCACACCACACAATGGAGGGTATCCTCACTGAGAAGATAGTACTTTGCCTTCAGAAGGAATATGCGGTGGTCACTCCTACCAATACTGTCATGGACAGATGCATTTGTGACAGTTACATTGATGAGGATGAGATCAAGTCGGTTTTGTTGATTTCCTCACCATCTGCTGCAAACCCAGTCCAGCAGCTATGTTCTTTAGATCACGGTCAGCACAGTCAGTGGTAGTGTTACAGAGCATTGAACATTGAAGATCCAAAGTACATTCAGTACCTTGCCACCCTCAGTGCTTCCTCCAAGTGGTCAATGTTGAGCAGTACTGATTCAGCTATGGGAAGTTAGTAGAGGGTAATCATTAGATTTGCATAGGACATAGGAGCAGAAGTAAGCCATTCAGTCGATTGAGTCTGTCCATTTTTGACCTGATGCCATCAGACTTCATGGGGTCCAGAGTCAATGTTAAGAACTCCCAGGGAAACTCGCTCCCAACTGTTTGGCACTTTGCCATCACCTCTGTTGGGTCTGTCCTGTCAGTGGAACAAAACATGCCACCAGAGCTGGTAGCACAGATGTGGGACAATGATGGTGGGGTCTGGGACATTGACTGCAATGACACTCAGTTTGGGTTCCCATGAATATGACAGTGTTGAGTTGCTGCTTTACTAGTCTGTGGCACTTCTCTCCAATTTTGGTGCAAGCCCCCAGATGTTAGCGAGGTGAACATTTCAGGATCGACAGGTTTGGATTTGCCAGTGACGTTTCTTATGCCTAGACCGATGCCAGGTGATCCGTCCAGTTTCATTCCTTTTTGTAGACTTTGTCATGGTTTTTCATACCACTGAATGAACATTTCAGAGGGCATTTAAGTGTCAGGCACATTAATGTGGGTCGGGAATCACATGCAGGCCAGGCCAGGTAAAAGCGGCAGATTTCCTTCCCTAAACGACATTAGCGAACCAAATGGGTTTCCTGTTCACTGGTACTGATACTTGCGAAATTCAACCAGCTGACTTGGTGGGGTTCAAATCTGTGCCGCCAGATCATCAGCCTGGGCCGCTAGCTTACTAATCCGCTGGCATTACCACACCACCACCACCTCCCCAATAGTCATGAAATACATTCAACATCAGGCATACAGCCAGAGGGGTTCTACAGATTTTCCAGCCCAAACAACAATGTAATTGCAGTCTGGAGCAGTTTCAGTGTGCTTCGAACCTTGGCAAGCTGTGCAAAATCACTTCAATGAAGCACGTTAACTTCACACTGGCTTCATATTTGGAACTAAAATGGGCCATACTTCAACTTGTTTAAAAAAAATTCCAGATGGTTGCTTTTTGAAGTGAGTGAAGTGTTGCGAGAATCGGTAGTTCTTCCACTAACATTAAAAATATCACTGGTGCTGTAACACGGGTGACTGAAGCTTCACATATATTTCAATATGTAGGCGTGGAGTTGCACTTCACTTGCTTGGGAGCTGCTGAGCCGGGCAAAACTTGCACAATTCTAAATTAAAGCAGCATTTGTAGTACAAACTAGTCATAACAGTGATCCGTAGATCAGAACAAGGGGTCTAATCTGGCTTTGGGTGCAATAATATTTTTTTAAATTCCAATTAAGGGGCAATTTAGCCAATCCACCTAACCTGCACATCTTTGGGTTATGGGGGTGAGACCCACGCAGACAAGGGGAGAATGTGCAAACTCTGCATGGACAGTGACCTGGGGCTGAGATCGGACCCGGGTCCTCGGTGCCGTGAGGCAGCAGTGCTAACCGCTGTGCCACCGTGCTGCCAGTGGGTGCAATCATTAGGATAATTCCACTGATTTTATCACAGATCGAAACAGGTTAAGTTATTCAGAGTGGTACCTCTGCATGTTATACTGCTGCATATCAAAGCACATGTGTGTGCTCATGTGTGGTGGGAATAAGGATAGGGAAAGATAAAAAGAGAAGAGATCAGTGATACTCATATAGAATGGCTCCTGGATTACCTCACTGGAGCTAAGAAGATGGGAGATAATTGGGCTGAAATGCTATTTATACTGATCAGCAAACAGAAATAAAGCAAAAATTGGGGATGCGCAGAGATCTTGGAGTGTCCCAGGACTGGAAGGGGTTACAAAGCTAGGGAGGGACAGATCATGGAGGTACTCTTTTTAAAAGTTAATTAAGGGGATGTGGGCATCATTGGCTGGGCCAGCATTTGTTGTCCATCCCTAAAAGTCCTCCATTTCAATGGGCATTTAAGAGTCAACCACATTGCTGTGGGTCTGGAATCACATGTAGGCCAGGCAGGGTAAGGATGGCATATTTCCGTCGCTGAAGGATATTAGTGAACCTGATGGTTTTTACGACAATGGTTTAATTCCAGATTTTTATTGAATTCAAATTTCACAGTCTGACATGGTTTGATTTGAACCCGGGTCCCCAGAGGATTAGCCCAGGGTCACTGGATTACTAGTCCAGTGACAATATCACAATGCCACCACCTCCCTGAATTTGATAACAAGAATAAGAATTATAAAATTGAGGCGCCACCTGACAGAGAATCAACGTTGGTCAGTAAGCACAGGAATAATGGATGAATGAAACTTTGTGCGAATTAGGATATAGCAGAGTTTTGAATGGGCTCGATCCCATGTAGAGTGGAAGGTGGAAGGACTGTCGGGAGTATATTTAAATAATCAGGTCTAGTGGTGACAAAGGCATGGATGAGTGTTTCAGCTGCAGCAATATTGAAGGGGGGCAGAAGTCGCTGTTACTGAGGTGGTAGCACGTGCTCTTGCTGATGCCAAGAGTGTGTGGCCAGAAGTACATCTGAGGATCAAATAAATACCAAGGTTGTGAACAGTCTGGCTCCTCTCGTGTTGGATGTTAGACCAGCAGTGTGACAAATAACAGGTGGCGACGAGCTGACAAAGTGGTGGGTGTGTCACTGTGTCAGAAGAATCTGATGTGTATTTGGATAATGTCACAAAGGGATTGGGTGTAGACTAGAAATAGGAGGACCACTTCCGGGTGCGGCGATGACCAGCTAAGTCGCACGTTTCGGCAGCTCCCGGTGGAACGTACTTTTGGGCTCTTAATAAGGGCCCCAACAGCAATTTTAACGGCTAGAAGCACTGTGTGGTAAACCAGAAGGGAATCCCCCTGGAAACGGATGGAAAAAGGAGAGGGAAGTGGCCAGATTGCAGTGGATCCTTTGGAGCAGCGGCAAGGAAGGCAAGCAAGAACCAAGATGGCGACGGAAGGTGGCAGTTTAACATGGGGCCCTGAACAACAAGAGTTTTTGAAATGTTGCGTGGAAGAACTGAAAAAGGAAATGAAGAAGGAGCTGTTGGCCCCGATATTACAGGCGATCAAAGGGCTAAAGGATGAGCAAAAGACCCAGGAGCGGGAGCTTCGGGTCGTGAAGGCAAAGGCTGCCGAGAACGAGGACGATATACAGGGCCTGGTGGTGAAGACGGAGATGCACGAGGCACACCATAAACGATGTGTGGAAAGACTGGAGGTGCTGGAGAATAATGCGAGGAGGAATAATTTAAGGATTCTTGGTCTTCCTGAAGGTGCAGAAGGAGCAGACGTCGGGGCATATGTGAGCACGATGCTGCACTCGTTAATGGGAGCGGAGGCCCCGGCGGGTCCGCTGGAGGTGGAGGGAGCATACCGAGTGATGGCGCGAGGACCGAGAGCAGGAGAAATTCCTAGAGCCATAGTGGTGAGATTCCTCCGTTTTAAGGACAGAGAGATGGTCCTTAGATGGGCAAAGAAAACTCGGAGCAGTAAGTGGGAGAACGCGGTGATCCGCGTATATCAAGACTGGAGTGCGGAGGTGGCGAGAAGGAGGGCGAGCTTTAATCGGGCCAAGGCGGTGCTTCACAAAAAGAAGATAAAATTTGGAATGCTGCAACCGGCAAGACTGTGGGTCACATATCAAGGGAGGCACCACTACTTTGAGACGGCGGATGAGGCGTGGACGTTTATTGTGGAAGAAAAACTGGAATAAGCAGGTTATTAAAAAAGAACGTTTGAAACAAAGTGGTGGGGCGAGTATGGGGGGCGAAGAGGGGGGACAAAGGGGGGGAAAGATGAGTTTTATGTTATTAATCCTGCGATGCGGTAACTTTTCTCTCTTCCACAGGTGGTGGTGGAGGGAGGAAGGGAGGTGGAGGAGATGGGGCGTTGGCCATGGGGGGCGGGGCCAAAAGGGAAGCGCGGGCTTTGTTCCCGTGCTATGATAATCATGGCGGGAATAGGGAAGCAGGAAGGAGGGGGCGTCGCACGGTGTGAGCCGAGGTCACGGGGGGAAGCCGAGGTCGGCCAGAGTTTGCTGACTTCTGGGAGCAACATGGGGGGTGTAACTACGCTAGAGGGGGATCTAGCGGGGGGGTGGGAGGGAGGAGTTACTGGGTTGCTGCTGCTGGGGAGAGGGGGGAGCCGGAATGGGGTGGGGTGGGCGGGGGGGGGCACCGCCTGGGGGGACACAGCTGCGTGGGAACCGGGTGAGGAGCTGGAAAAAGGGGATGGCTAATCGACAAGGGGGGGGGGGTAAAAAGCCCCCCAACCCGGTTGATCACGTGGAATGTGAGAGGGCTGAACGGGCCGATAAAGAGGGCACGAGTACTCGCACACCTTAAGAAACTTAAGGCAGACGTGGTTATGTTACAAGAGACGCACTTGAAACTTATAGACCAGGTTAGACTACGCAAAGGATGGGTGGGGCAGGTGTTTCATTCGGGGCTAGATGCGAAAAACAGGGGGGTGGCTATACTAGTGGGGAAGCGGGTTATGTTTGAGGCAAAGGCCATAGTGGCGGATAGCGGGGGCAGATACGTGATGGTGAGTGGCAAATTACAGGGGGAGGCGGTGGTCTTGGTAAACGTATATGCCCCGAAGTGGGATGATGCCAATTTTATGAGGCGCATGCTAGGACGCATCCCGGACCTAGAGGTGGGAAAGTTGGTAATGGGGGGAGATTTTAATACGGTGCTGGAGCCAGGGCTGGACAGGTCGAGATCCAGGACTGGAAGGAGGCCGGCTGCAGCCAAGGTGCTTAAAGATTTTATGGAGCAGATGGGAGGAGTAGACCCGTGGAGATTTAGTAGACCTAGGAGTAAGGAGTTTTTGTTTTTCTCCTATGTCCACAAAGTTTATTCGCGAATAGACTTTTTTGTCTTGGGAAGGGCGTTGATCCCGAAGGTGAGGGGGACGGAGTATACGGCTATAGCCATTTCGGATCACGCTCCACATTGGGTAGACTTGGAGATTGGGGAGGAAACAGAAGGGCGTTACCCTGGAGAATGGACATGGGACTAATGGCAGATGAAGGGGTGTGTTTAAGGGTGAGGGGGTGCATTGAAAAGTACTTGGAACTCAATGATACCGGGGAGGTCCAGGTGGGAGTGGTCTGGGAGGCGCTGAAGGCAGTGGTTAGAGGGGATATGATATCAATATGGGCACATAAAGGAAAGCAGGAGAGTAGGGAACGGGAGCGGTTGCTGCAAGAACTTCTGAGGGTGGACAGGCAATATGCGGAGGCACCGGAGAAGGGACTGTACAGGGAAAGGCAAAGGTTACACGTAGAATTTGACTTGCTGACAACGGGTACTGCAGAAGCACAGTGGAGGAAGGCACAGGGTGTACAGTATGAGTATGGGGAGAAGGCGAGCAGGTTGCTGGCCCATCAATTGAGGAAAAGGGGAGCAGCGAGGGAAATAGGGGGAGTGAGGGATGAGGAAGGAGAGATAGAGCGGGGAGTGGAGAGAGTGAATGGAGTGTTCAAGGCATTCTATAAAAGACTATACGAAGCTCAGCCCCCGGATGGGAAGGAGAGAATGATGTGCTTCCTGGACCGGCTGGAATTTCCTGAGGTGGAGGAGCAGGAGAGGGTGGGACTGGGAGCACAGATCGAGATAGAGGAAGTAGTGAAAGGAATTAGGAGTATGCAGGCGGGGAAGGCTCCGGGACCGGATGGATTTCCAGTCGAATTTTATAGGAAATATGTGGACTTGCTTGGTCCGATACTGATGAGAACCTTTAATGAGGCGAAGGAAAGGGGACAGCTGCCCCCGACTATGTTAGAGGCAACGATATCGCTTCTCCTAAAGAAGGAAAAAGACCCGCTGCAATGCGGGTCCTATAGACCTATTTCCCTCCTAAATGTAGACGCTAAAATTCTGGCCAAGGTAATGGCAATGAGGATAGAGGATTGTGTCCCGGGGGTAGTCCATGAGGACCAAACTGGGTTTGTGAAGGGGAGACAGCTGAATACGAATATACGGAGGCTGCTAGGGGTAATGATGATGCCCCCACCAGAGGGGGAAGCGGAGATAGTGGTGGCGATGGATGCCGAGAAAGCATTTGATAGAGTGGAGTGGGATTATTTGTGGGAGGTGTTGAGCGATTTGGCTTTGGAGATGAGTATATTGATGGGTACAGCTGCTGTATAGGGCCCCGATGGCGAGCGTGGTCACAAATGGACGGGGGTCTGCGTATTTTCGGCTCCATAGAGGGACGAGGCAGGGATATCCTCTGTCCCCATTATTGTTTGCACTGGCGATTGAGCCCCTGGCAATAGCATTGAGGGGTTCCAGGAAGTGGAGGGGAGTACTCAGGGGAGGGGAGGAACACCGGGTATCTCTTTACGCGGACGATTTATTGGTGTATGTGGCGGACCCGGCGGAGGGGATGCCAGAGATAATGCGGATACTTGGGGAGTTTGGAGAATTTTCAGGATATAAGCTGAACATGGGGAAAAGTGAGCTGTTTGTGGTGCATTCAGGGGAGCAGAGCAGAGAAATAGAAGACTTACCGCTGAGGAAGGTAACAAGGGACTTTCGCTCTTTGGGGATCCAGATAGCCAAGAATTGGGGTACATTGAATAGGTTAAACTTAACGCGGTTGGTGGAACAGATGGAGGAGGACTTCAAGAGATGGGACATGGTATCCCTGTCACTGGCAGGGAGGGTACAAGCGGTTAAAATGGTGGTCCTCCCGAGATTCCTCTTTGTGTTTCAGTGCCTCCCTGTGGTGATCACGAAGGCTTTTTTCAAAAGGATTGAGAAGAGTATCATGAGTTTTGTGTGGGCCGGGAAGACCCCGAGAGTGAGGAAGGGATTTTTGCAGCGTAGTAGGGATAGGGGGGGGCTGGCGCTACCGAACCTGAGTGAGTACTACTGGGCCGCCAACATCTCAATGGTATGTAAGTGGCTAGGAGAAGAGGAGGGAGTGGCGTGGAAGAGATTGGAGAAGGCGTCCTGTCGGGGGACTTGCCTACAAGCTATGGTGACGGCGCCGTTGCCGTTCTCACCGAAGAAATACACCACAAGCCCGGTGGTGGTGGCTACTCTGAAAATTTGGGGGCAATGGAGACGGCATAGGGGAAAGACGGGAGCCTCGGTGTGGTCCCCGATAAGAAATAATCATAGGTTTGCTCCGGGGAGAATGGATGGGGGATTTGGAACATGGCAAAGAGCAGGAGTAACACAATTGAGAGATCTGTTTGTAGATGGGACGTTTGCAAGTCTGTGAGCGCTGACCGAAAAATATGGGTTGCCCCAAGGGAATGCATTCCGGTATATGCAACTGAGGGCTTTTACGAGGCAACAGGTGAGGGAATTCCCGCAGCTCCCGACGCAGGAGGTGCAGGACAGAGTGATCTCAAAGACATGGGTGGGGGACGGTAAGGTGTCAGACATATATAGGGAGATGAGAGACGAGGGGGAGATTATGGTAGACGAGCTGAAAGGGAAATGGGAAGAAGAGCTGGGGGAGGAGATTGAGGAGGGGCTGTGGGCTGATGCCCTAAGTAGGGTAAACTCATCGTCCTCGGGTGCCAGGCTAAGCCTGATACAATTTAAGGTGTTACACAGGGCGCATATGACTGGAACACGGCTTAGCAAATTTTTTGGAGTAGAGGATAGGTGTGCGAGATGCTCGAAAAGCCCAGCGAATCACACCCACATGTTCTGGTCATGTCCGGCAGTACAGGGGTTTTGGGTGGGGGTGACAAAGGTGCTTTCGAAGGTAGTGGGGGTCCAGGTCGAACCAAGCTGCGGGTTGGCTATATTTGGGGTTGCAGAAGAGCCGGGAGTGCAGGAGGCGAGAGAGGCCGATGTTTTGGCCTTTGCGTCCCTAGTAGCCCGGCGCAGGATACTGTTGATGTGGAAGGAAGCCAAGCCCCCGGGTGTGGAGACCTGGATAAATGACATGGCAGGGTTTATAAAGCTGGAACGGATTAAGTTCGTCCTAAGGGGATCGGCTCAAGGGTTCACCAGGCGGTGGCAACCGTTCGTCGAATACCTCACAGAAAGATAGAGGGAATGGAAAAGAAGAAGACAGCAGCAGCAGCCCATGGGGGGGGGGGGGGGGCGGGCGGGGGAGGAACCAGAGGGATTCTCAGGGATGTTAATATATAAGTATAATATGTATAGGTTGTTGTTATAGATAATTGTATACTGGACTGTTAAAACATATTTTGGAGAATATTTATCTGGGACAAGGCAGTTGCCATTTAGTTTTATTTTTGTTTTTGTTTATATATTATTTATTTCTTGTTTATAAAACTGGCCATTGTTATTTATATTGTTATATTACTGTGTAAAGGATACACAATGTACTGTGATGGTTGGCCAAAAATTTTCAATAAAAATATTTAAAAAAAAAAAAGAAATAGGAGGACCACTTCGGTTGCGGTGATGCCTTGCTAGCCTCACGTTTCGGCGGCTCCAGCTCCGACGGACCTTCGGGCTCTTTTAAGAGCCCCAACGGGGAATTTTTTGGCGACGCAACCCGGTGTGGGGTGTGTGAGAAGGGAGTCGTCCCCCCCCAACGAAGGAGGAAAAAACCGGCGGCGGCGGCGGCTGCAGCGCGAGGAATTGTCGACCAAAGGGTCAGAAAGGGAGAAGCACAAGATGACGGCGGAGAAAGCGCAGGCGACATGGGGGCCTGAGCAGGATGAATTTTTGAGATGGTGCGTGGAGCTGCTGAAGAGGGATGTGCTGACCCCGATGCTACAGGCAATTGAGGGGCTCAAGGAGACACAAAAGACCCAGGAGACAGAGCTCCACATGGTGGAGCAGAAGGTGACAGATAATGAGGATGAGATCCTGGGCCTGGCGGTTAAGACACAGACGCACGAGGCACTTCATAAAAAGTGTACTGAAAGGATCGAGGCCCTCGAAAACGGAGCGCGAAGGAAGAACCTTCGGATACTGGGTCTCCCTGAGGGTGTGGAAGGAGTGGACTGTGGAGCTTATGCAAGTATGATGCTGAGCTCACTGATGGGTGCTGAGGCCCCTACGGGCCCCTTGGAGATGGAGTGGGCACATCGGATCCCGGCGAGAAGACCAAAAGCGGGCGAACCACCCAGGGCGATAATCGTGCGATTTCACCGCCTTAAGGATAGAGAAGAGGTCCTGAGATGGGCTAAAAAGGTGCGGAGTAGCAGATGGGAGAATGCAGTGGTACGGGTGTACCAGGATTGGAGTGCGGAGGTGGCGAGAAGGAGGGCGAGCTTTAACCGAGCCAAAGAGGTGTTGCATAAAAGGAAGGTGAAGTTCGGGATGCTGCAGCCGGCAAGACTATGGGTCACGTATCAGGAGAGACACCATTATTTCGAGACGGCGGAGGAAGCATGGACCTTTATCAAAGAGGAGAAATTGGATCGGAACTGAGGGACTGATGCTGCAGGAAATGTTATTGTTAATGTTATGGTTGAAGTTAATTGAGAAGTAAATTGGGAAGGGGGGAGACATTGGGAAATGTGGGCGCCGGTGAGGGGGGAAAGACGGGACATAGTTGGAGAATGGGGAAGGAGAGGGGGAGGGGAAAGGGAGCTGCGCCATAAGAGGCGGGTCAGGTAAAGGGATGTTCCCGCGCCAGAAAGAATAAGGCGGGAAGACAGGCGCAAGGCGGATGGGAGTTCCCCACACGGGGGGGGGTCGAGGAGTGAGCAGGAGTAGCCGGAGTCAGTTGAAGTCAGCTGAGGAAGTAATATGGGGGGAGCAATCACGCTAGAAAGAGATCGAGCGGGGGGGGGGGACAATTGGGTTGCTGCTGCGGAAATCCAAAAGGAAATGGCTAAAGAGTGGGTGGACGGGGATGGTGTGCGACGCTGGGGGAGCGAGTGGGAGCGCGGAGGCGGGATATGGGACTGGCCTAGAGAAGGTAATGGCTAGTCGACACGGGAGGGGGGCAGGTAGCCCCCTAGTGAGGCTGATCACGTGGAACGTGAGAGGCCTGAACGGACCGATAAAAAGGGCCCGAGTGCTCGCGCATTTGAAAGGACTAAGGGCAGACGTGGTTATGCTCCAAGAGACGCACCTAAAGGTGGCGGACCAAGTTAGGTTAAGGAAAGGATGGGTGGGACAGGTGTTCCACTCAGGACTAGACGCAAAGAACAGAGGGGTGGCCATTTTGGTGGGGAAACGGGTAGCATTTGAAGCAAAGAACATCGTAGCAGATAGCGGAGGTAGATATGTAATGGTGAGTGGCAGGCTGGAGGGAATGGAGGTCGTGTTGGTTAATGTGTATGCCCCAAACTGGGACGATGCAGGATTTATGGGACGGATGCTGGGGCGTATACCGGACCTGGAGGTAGGAAACTTGATTTTAGGAGGGGACTTTAATACTGTGCTGGACCCGGGGCTAGATAGATCCAGCTCAAGGACCGGAAGAAGGCCGGCAGCGGCCAAGGTACTTAAGGGGTTTATGGACCAAATGGGGGGAGTGGATCCATGGCGATTTCTTAGACCTAGGGCTAGGGAGTTCTCCTTCTTCTCCCATGTCCATAAAGTGTACTCCCGGATAGATTTTTTTGTTTTGGGAAGGTCGTTGATCTCTAGGGTGGAAGAAGCTGAGTACTCAGCCATAGCGGTTTCGGACCATGCCCCACATTGGGTGGACCTGGAATTAGGAGAGGAAAGGGAGCAGAGAGCACTCTGGCGATTAGATGTGGGATTGATGGCGGATGAGGGAGTGTGTGCAAGAGTGCGGGGATGTATTGAGAGATACCTGGAGGTCAATGACGACGGCGAGGTCCCTGTGGGAGTGGTATGGGAAGCACTAAAAGCGGTGGTCAGAGGAGAGCTGATCTCCATTGGGGCCCACAAAAGGAAAACAGAGGCCAAGGAAAGGGAAAGATTACTGGGGGAGATTTTAAGGGTGGATAGGGAATTTGCAGACACCCTGGAGGAGGGACTGTACAGGGAGAGGAGACGACTCCAGACGGAGTTTGACCTTCTGACCATCAGAAAGGCGGAGGTACTGTGGAGGAAGGCACAGGGGAGGAGGTATGAATATGGGGAAAAGGCTAGTCGCCTGTTGGCTCATCAATTGCGAAAGAGGACAGCAGCGAGGGAGATAGGAGGAATTAGAGACGAAAAGGGAGACACGGTGCGAAGAGCAGGAAAGATAAATGAGGTGTTCAAGACCTTCTATGAGGGACTGTATAGGTCTCAACCCCCAGAGGGAGAGGAGGGGATGCGGCGGTTCGTGGACCAATTGAGGTTCCCGAAAGTGGAGGAGCAGGAGGTGGTAGGCCTGGGGGCACCGATTGGGGTGGGCGAGGTTATTAAGGGACTGGGAAGCATGCAAGCAGGGAAGGCTCCGGGACCAGACGGGTTCCCGGTGGAATATTACAGAAAATATGTGGACTTGTTGGCCCCGTTGATGGTGAGGACGTTCAATGAGGCCAGGGAAGGAGGGACTTTACCCCCGACGATGTCGGAGGCGACGATATCGCTAATTGTGAAGAGGGATCAAGATCCGTTGCAGTGCGGGTCCTATAGACCTATTTCATCATTGAACGTGGACGCCAAATTGTTGGCAAAGGTACTGGCATCGAGGAGAGAGGACTGTGTCCCGGGGGTGGTGCACGAAGACCAGACAGGGTTCGTAAAAGGGAGACAACTGAATGTTAACGTGCGACGACTATTAGGGGTGATAATGATGCCCCCAGTGGAGGGGGAGGCAGAGATAGTCGCGGCAATGGATGCAGAGAAGGCATTTGATAGGGTGGAGTGGGAGTATTTATGGGAAGTGTTAAGGAGGTTTGGGTTCGGGAACGGGTTTATTAGCTGGGTTAAACTTCTTTATGGGGCTCCAACGACAAGTGTAGTTACGGGTCGACAAAGATCGGAGTATTTCCGACTATATTGGGGAACAAGACAGGGATGCCCGCTGTCTCCATTGTTGTTCGCGTTGGCAATTGAACCTCTGGCCATGGCGTTGAGAGACTCCAGGAAATGGAGAGGGGTGATTAGAGGGGGAGAAGAACACCGAGTCTCGTTATACGCAGATGACCTATTGTTATACGTGTCGGACCCAGCGGGGGGGATGATAGAGGTTATGCGAATGTTGAGGGAGTTCGGGGATTTCTCGGGGTATAGGCTAAACGTGGGGAAGAGTGAATTATTTGTGATATATCCAGGGGACCAGAGTAGAGAGATAGAAGGCTTGCCTCTAAGGAAAGTGGAAAGAAACGTCCGATACCTGGGGATTCAGATCGCTAGGAGCTGGGGAACCTTGCACAGACTTAATCTGACACGGCTGGTAGAACAAATGGAGGAGGACTTCAAGAGGTGGGACATGCAGCCTCTGTCGCTGGCGGGCAGGGTGCAAGCAATTAAGATGATGGTCCTCCCGAGGTTCTTATTTGTATTTCAATGTCTCCCTATACTAATCACTAAGACCTTTTTTAATAAAATAGACAGGAGCATCACGAGCTTCGTGTGGGCAGGGAAAGTTCCGAGAGTAAGGAGGGGGTTCCTTCAGCGTAGTAGGGACAGAGGGGGATTGGCACTACCGAACTTGGGCGATTACTATTGGGCCGCCAATGTGGCAATGATACGTAAATGGATGATGGAGGGTGAGGGAGCGGCGTGGAAAAGACTGGAGAGAAAGTCCTGTAAAGGGACGAGTTTAGAGGCGCTGGTGACGGCGCCGCTACCGTTCTCACCTGAAAAGTTTACCATGAACCCGGTGGTGGCGGCAACATTGAATATCTGGGGACAGTGGAGGCGACAGAGAGGGGTGCGGGGAGCCCTGGTGGGGTCCCCAATCAGGAACAACCATAGGTTCGCCCCAGGAAGAATGGATGGAGGATTTCAGAGCTGGCACCAGTTGGGAATTAGGAGGATGGGAGATTTATTTATAGATGGGACTTTTGCGAGCTTGGGAGCATTGGAGGAAAAGTATAAGTTGCCCCGGGGAAACTTCTTGAGATATATGCAGGTGAGGGCGTTTACTAGACAACAGGTGAGGGAATTTCGTTGCTCCCGACACAGGGGATTCAGGACAGAGTGCTTTCAGGGGTGTGGGTCGGAGAGGGCAAGGTGTCAGAGATATACCAAGAGATGAGGGAAGAGGGGGAGGAGTCAGTGGGCGAACTAAAAGGAAAGTGGGAAGAAGAACTAGGGGAGGAGATAGAGGAGGGTATGTGGGCTGATGCCCTAAGCAGGGTAAATTCCTCTTCCTCATGCGCCAGGCTTAGCCTGATTCAATTTAAGGTGCTACATAGAGCACACATAACGGGAGCAAGATTGAGCAGGTTCTTTGGAGTGGAGGACAGATGTGGGAGGTGTGGCGGGAGCCCGGCAAACCACGCACATATGTTTTGGGCGTGCCCGGCACTGGAAGGGTATTGGAAGGGAGTGACGGGAGTGATTTCGAAGGTGGTGAAGGCCCGGGTCAAACCAGGCTGGGGGTTAGCTCTATTTGGAGTTGCAGATGAGCCGGGAGTGCAGGAGGCGAAAGAGGCCGACGTTGTGGCCTTTGCGTCCCTAGTAGCCCGGCGCAGGATCCTACTCATGTGGAAGGAGGCGAAACCCCCCGGACTGGAGGCCTGGGTAAATGATATGGCGGGGTTCATTAAATTGGAGCAGATAAAGCTTGCCCTGAGAGGATCGGCTCAAGGGTTCACCAGGCGGTGGCAGCCATTTCTCGACTACCTCGGGGAACGTTAGAGGGAAGACAGATGACCAGCAGCAGCAACCCAGGGGGCGGGGGGGGGGGGGGGGGGGGGGCGGGAGGGGGGCGGGTGTTTAGTTTAGTTTATGTCAAAAGATAATGGGGTTTAGTTATTTGTGTATTGTTAAACATTTCTTTACTGTTACGTTTGCTTTGTAAGAGGGAACAAATTGTTGTTTGGAAAAAATTTTCAATAAAATATATTTAAAAAAAAAAAGAAATAGGAGGACAACAAAGATAGATCCTGAGAGAACTCCCGAAGTAGTGGTGCAGGATTAGGAAGAAAAGCTATTGCAGGTGATTCTCTGGCTATGATTTTGGAGGTAAGAATGGGATTGCCTGAGTGCAGTTCCACCCAGGAGGACTATAGAGAATTATTAGAGAAGGAAGACATGGTCAGTGTTAAAGGCTGCTGTCATGAGAATGTCGCTTTAAGAAATGTTTGGCTGCTCATTTTACTGCAGTGATGTCAGAGTGTGGGTGGAGCTGAGCTCTGGTTCTGCTTTTTAGTTTCACTTTGAGAAAAGCTTGGGTGTGTCTGTGTTTTAGTTTTGTTTTCAGTGTTGGAGCTGAAGTCAGACATGTTCTCTCTGTCATGAAAAGACTATCTCTTGATCATTTGGTGAATTCAGAATTATAAATGTTTTCAGTAGTGACTTTAACCTGATGTGCTTCTGTTAAAGGTTATGTGTTTTGTAAGTCTTCTGGATGTTAAAAGGACAGCATAAGCATTACTTAGTGGTGTATTCTTTGGGGGTTGTATTTGAATTAATGGTTGCTAAGATGTTCACTGTATGTTTTAAAAAGGTTAATTTGAGTTCATAGAATAAACATTGTTTTGCTTTAAAAAATACTTTTCTGCTGTACTACACCTGTAGAGTGGGCTATGTGCTCCCCATACCACAATCTATTAAAAGTTGTGGGTCAGGTGAACTCCATGATACACTTTGGGGTTCTCTAAACCCTGGCCCATAACACGGCAGACAAGTCAAGGAAGGTGAGGAGCGATGGTTTAGCACAGTCACAGAGAGTGTCACTTGCAATTTCCAGGCTAGGGATAGGATGGAAAGTGGCAGATGTAATCGAACAGACAGTCTCAATCTTTGTGACAAAGAAGTCAGTGACTTCCTCAAACATGTTGGAGGCTAGGATAGAGGAAGCAGGGCAGGATGATTGTGGAATAGTGAACAGTTCTGGCAGAGGACAAGACCAGATAATGCTCTATGTGGTCCAGCCAGATGTGGTCATGAATGGCTAAACCTGCCACAAAACATTCAAGTCTGAATCCCTTGGGATACTTCAGGGAATGGTGTTGAGAGCTGTATCCATAGAATACTTACAGTTCAGAAGGAGGCCATTTGGCCCGGTGAGTCTGCACTGGCCCTCCGAAAGAGCACTCTACCTAGGTCCACTCCCCTGTCCGACCCCGATAAACCCGTAACCCCTTCTAACCTGCACATCTTTGGACACTAAGGGAAAATTTAGCATGGCCAATCCTTCTAACCTGCACATCTTTGGACCGTGGGAGGAAACCGGAGCACTTGGAGCAAACCCATGCAACACTAGGGGTGAATAAGTAGAGGCAATATTCATTTTATTGGGAAAAGGGCATCACAGGTGGAGAGATTACAATGTGACTAAGCAGCTTGGTAGCTACAAAAATATCTAGTGACTTGAGGGCCAAAGGTGAGACAACTGGAGATTTCAAAATACAATTCCAAGTGACTTGGGGGAGTTTCTTCCAGGAATGTACAGATGGAATTAGGGTTGATGGGGTAGGGGGGGGGGGCATGGTTTGGGAGGAGGATGTGGGCAGACAATGATACGAAGAAGTGCTCAGAGATGTGTGATTGAGACAATGGGATTAGCAAATCCATGTGAGATAGCAAGGTCAAGAGGTTGGCTGTTAATATGGATGGGAGTTTAAATCAAGACAAAGGTCCAGGAGAATACAAGGGGACTGAATTCAGAGGAAGGAAAGTGTGGTGAGTTGAGGTGAAGGTCAAAATGACCACAAATGAGAAGTTAAAGTAAAAGCAAATTACTGCGGATGCTGGAATCTGAAACTAAAGCAGATAATACTGGACAATGTTAGTAGGTCTGACAACATCTGTGGAGAGAGAAGGGAGCTAATGTTTTGAATCTGATGACTCTTTGTCAAAGCTAGAGAGAACTGGAAATGGGGTCAGATTTATACTGTAGTGTGGGGGTGGAGCAGTGGGGCTGGATAGGGGACCAGCGATAGATGCCGATTGACAAAGATGGTGAGGACAGAAGACAAAAGGAATGTAAATGGGGGTGATTAAGGCTAAGAAGGGTGCTGACAGTGGCACATAGTGTAATGAGAATATCGCTTTAAGAAATGGTTAGCTGCTCATGTTACTGCAGTGATGTCAGAGTGTGGATGGAGCTGAGCTCTGGTTCTGCTTTTTAGTTTCACTTTGAGGAACAGTTTGGGTGTGTCTGGGTTTTCCAGTGTGTTCCAGCTGAAGTCAGCCAAAGCAGCTGTATTGTTGAGCTCTCTGCCATGAAGGACTATCTCTTGATCATTTGGTGAATTCAGAAGAATTATAAATGTTTTCACTAGTGACTGTAAACTCTGATGTGCTTATGTTTAAAGGTTTGTTAAGTCTTTTGGGTGTAAAAGGACAGCATACAGGTTACTTAGTGTTGCATTCTTTGGGGGGTATTTTTGATTTACTGTTGCTAAGATGTTCACTGTTTGTTTTAGAAAGGTTAACTTGAGTTCATAGAATAAACACTGTTTTGCTTTAAAAAATAACTTTCCATTTCTGTTGTACCACACCTGTAGAGTGAGCCGTGTGCTCCCCATACCACAATCTATTAAAAGTTGTGGGTCAGGTGAACTCCATGATACACTTTGGGATTCTCTAAACCCTGGCCCATGACAATAGAAAAACTGGAATGTGAACGGCAGAACAAAGGTGAGCAGTGTGTCAAAGGGCAACTAGGAACAGTTGGAGTGGGGGGAGGGGGAACAATGGTGAGGGAAATACAGGTCAATGGAAGAAATGAAAATGAAAATAAACTGACAGAAATAAAAATGGGGTGAAGATGGTAGAGAGAGTTCACAGTCTGAAGTTGTAGAACTCAATGTTAAGTCGAGAAAGCTGTCATGTGCCTCTTCGGAAGACGAGGTGCTGTTCCTCCAGTTTGCGCTGGGCTTCACTGGAGCTTTGCAGCAGGCCAAGGACCGACATGTGGACGTGAGATGGCAAACAACAGGAAGGTCTGGGTCCTGCTTGCGAATGGGCCGGAGGTCTTCTGCCAATTGGTCACCCTGCGTTTAGACTCTCCAATATAGAGTAGACCACACTGGGAGCAGCAAATGCAATAGAGCAGATTGAAGGAAGTGCACGTGAAGTGCTGCCTCACTTGAAACGAGTGTTGCTTGGTGGAGAGGTTGACAAAGCAAAGCATTGAAGATACCCGTGTGAATACCTTGTGTGGCACTTTGGTGAGTGGTTAAAAAACAAGAATTTTATATGAGAGGTTTGAGGGGTGGAGCAAGATGATATCTCTGAAAGACTATTACATCAGGATAAATCTGTATTTAATGTGTTTCTTCTGTAATCACCTTTGTACTGCATACCTCCACCATGCTGTGTTAACTCAAGGTTATTGCAATTTCCAGGCTAGGGATAGGGTGGAAAGTGGCAGAGGTAATCGTACAGACAGTCTCAATCTTTGTGATAAAGAAGTCAGTGACCTCCTCAAACATTTTGGAGGCTAGGATAGAGGAGGCAGGGCAGGATGATTGTGGAATAGTGAACAGAGGACAACAAGACCAGCATTTCCTTAAGAATTTCCCCTGCCTGGCTGATGCTCTAACTCTAAAGCTGAAAAATAAATACGTTTCTACAGAGCTTCCATTTCACTGCGGAGGCTTCAGGCCCAATCAACATCCAACAACCTGCTCTGAAAAATGTGCTCACATTCTGACAGCTGCGACAAATTCCACCACAGCAACTGAGGCAATGAATGGCATTCTAAAACAGACATTCCAAATAAACCACCCATAACATTTGGAAAAAAAGTCAATTTACTCCATCTCTCAATGTTCACAGATCCTTCAAGAAATTTCACAACCCAGATTCTGATCCACTTCTTCACCAAATATTTTTATTTTTTATTTAAAAAAAATAAATTTAGAGTACCCAACTCATTTTTCTAATTAAGGGGCAATTTAGCGTGGCCAATCCACTTACCCTGCACATCTTTTGGGTTGTGGGGGCAAAACCCACACAAACATGGGGAGAATGTGCAAACTCCACACGGACAGTGATCCAGAGCCGGGATTGAACCTGGGACCTCGGCGCCGTGAGGCAGCAGTGCTACCCACTGCACCGCCGTGCTGCCCTATCTTCACCAAAAATTAATCAGTTCTTCCTTGCACCTTATCTGTGCACCATATTTTGCTGAAACCTGCTCATTGTTTTTTTTCCGATATATCGCTTACAGACTAACGGAGTTGAAAACATTATCTTGTCCTACCTTCAGTGGCAGAGGTAATGACTATTAATAATGGATGAGAGGCATTGTTCTAGCCACACATGTATCTTGACTCATTGTACCACAACATTTTAAATTCCTCCTCTCACCAGCTATCCATGAATAGAAAGGTGTTTTGATTTGCTCCCCTCTTTATAAGCGGTGCCATATTTCCCAACCCCACAGCTTTGATACAATCCAATTTTCTATTAATAACTACACAAAAAACCCGAGATAGGATTAACTTAAAGGGTTAATTTATTTGTACACATTCAAAACATGAAAGAGGGTTTGTTGCCTTTGCATTCAGATTGTAAAGAGAGGGCTAGAGAAAAGAAAAATTGACAGTAAAGAGACCACAGAGAAAATAAATATTGTTTCACGTGTGTTCCAGAGTTCAGAAGCAAAGTTCAATTTGGTATTCCTTCACAGAAGTCAATGGGTTGAAAACTGATGGAATAATTCACTTTTCCAGTGGTGTTGACTTCACATGAGATAGGTATGCAGAGATGGATCAGTCTTGTAAATGATGGTACAGACTTCTAGCTGAAGCAGGGTAGACAGGATGATCAGAAGATGGCCGCCGGAGCGAGGCGACTCTCTGTGAGCTCTCCCCAACAGATCCACTTTTTACTTAACTTACAATCGTTCTAATCTTTTAAAATTTAATTCTAAGACTAACATTATTAATAACCTCTCTCTTTTATCCTTTCTTGCAGGCTTGAACATCCTCCGAGGCCCGTGGAGTCCTTTTGACCTGACTGACCTGACCTTCACGACGTGGAAACGGATCGGGCCCAAATCGTAAGTGAAGCCCCGACTTCGGTTTAGAGCCGACCCGGACCTCGGAGCTCCCAACCCGGCCTAACAACCGACGCCAGCTCCCGGATCACCCGGCCCAGTCCCCGGAGCTCCCGACCCAACCCCCAATGACGAGACCTGGCCCAACTCGAGCCCGAGAGGCCCGCCCAGTGATCCGACCCGGAGAGGCCCGCCCAGCAACCCGACCTACCTGAAGATGGAAGAAAGAAAAATCCACATGGAAGCCCGACCGGGCCTACTTCAAGACCCGACCCCAGGAGCGCCCAAGGAAGGAACAGACCACGGGATCCAGCCCAATTTGCCTCAGGAAACCCCTGCCCATGACCCACGACCCCCGAAATGGCAGAGACCCCGCGCGAGGACTTGAACGTGCGGCAAGGCATTCCCGTGCCCGCAGAACGCCGGGACCCGTCCGGATCGCAAACATGCCCTCCCAGTAACCCCTCTACCTCAACCAGTGCCTGGGACCCTGCCAGATGCGACCCCGGAAACGTAACTAGCGCCCTGGTCCCCGCCAATGCCCTGGACCCCGCCAGACGCAACCAGCTACCTTCCACAAGTTCAGACTCCTCCTATCGGATCCCGGGACCATCCAGCCGCAGACTGAGGAAGTGAGGGAAACGCGGCGGTCTGCAGGTTAGACTGAAGCAACGCAGTTTCAAGACCCCTCTCCCCAGCATACTCCTGGCAAACGTCCAAGCGATCGAAAACAAGCTGGATGAACTTAACGCTAGGCTTACCTCTCAGAGGGAAGTAAGAGACTGCTGTGTGCTCTGTTTCACAGAGACATGGCTCACCCCTGCCTCACCGGACTGTGCCATACAACCTGAAGGCTTCTCAGTTCACCGGGCACACCGCACCGCGTCATCTGGCAAAGCGAAGGGTGGAGGGATTTGCCTCCTCATCAACTCCTCCTGGTGCTTGGATGTGGCGAACCTGGCGGCCTACTGCTCCCCGGACCTGGAATACCTGACCGTGAGGTGCCGCCCATACTATCTTCCACGTGAGTTCACTTCAGCCATTCTCACAGCGGTCGACATCTCACCCCAGGCAGTAGTGAGGAAGGCGCTGGACGAACTGTACACAGTTAAAAGCAACTACAAAACAGAACACCCAGTGGCCTTGTTCATCGTGGCCGGAGACGTCAACAAGGCCAACCTCAAGAGTGTACTGCCAAAATTCCACCAGCACATCTCCTGTCCCACCAGGGGCGAGAACACTTTTGACCACTGCTACTCAAAAATCTAGGGCGCCAATCGCTCCTTCCCCCGACCGAACTTTGGGAAATCAGACCATAAGACGGTGCTCATTCTCCTGGTATACAAGCAGAAACTAAAGCGGGAGAATCCAGCTAAGAAGGTTGTGCAGTGTTGGTCCGAAGAAACAGAAGAGCTCTTATGTGACTGCTTAGAGACAGTGGACTGGTCCATATTTAAGAGCTCAGCGACCAACTTAAATGAGTATGCCACCACCGTCACAGACTTCATCAGCAAATGTGTGGACGACTGCGTGCCAAAGAAAGCCGCACGTATGTTCCCCAACCGGAAACTATGGTTCAATCGTGAGATTGACTCCCTACTGAAGGACAGGTCTGAGGCGTTCAAGTCAGGAGACCCTGACCTATACCAGAAATCCAGGTACGACCTCCGCAGAGCCATCCGAGATGCCAAGAGAGAATATCAAACCAAGCTAGAGTCACAGACAAACTCTCGGCGGTTGTGGCAAGGACTAAACAACTTAACGGGCTACAAAGTGAAACCGAGCAGTATCTCCGGCAGCAGCGCACCCCTCCCCGATGAACTCAATGCTTTCTATGCTCGGTTCGAGCAGGTAACCAACAATCCGCTGTCGAGTGCCCCGGCAGCCCATAACTCACCCATACCCACCATCACAGCTTCCGAAGTCAGTTCGGCCTTCCTGAAAGTGAACCCTCGGAAGGCGACGGGCCCAGACGGGATCCCTGGTCGTGCACTCAGAGTCTGCGTGGACCAGCTGGCAGAGGTGTTTGCGGACATCTTTAACCTGTCCCTACTCCACTCCGAGGTCCCCACCTGCTTCCAGAAGACCACCATCATACCGGTGCCAAAGTAGAACCTGGCAACATGCCTCAATGACTACCGTCCGTGGCCCTGACTTCAGTCGTAATGAAGTGCTTCGAGAGGTTGGTCATGAAGCGCATCAGCTCCATACTCCCAGAATGCCTTTATTGACTACAGCTCTACCTTCAACACCATAATCCCAAGCTCATATCTAAGCTCCTAAACCTAGGACTTGGCTCCCCACTCTGCAACTTGATCCTCGACTTTCTGACCCACAGACCACAATCAGTAAGAATGAACAACACCTCCTCCACAATAGTCCTCAATACCGGGGCCCCGCAAGGCTGCATACTTAGCCCCCTACTCTACTCCCTGTACACACACGACTGCGTGGCAAAATTTGGTTCCAACTCCATCTACAAGTTTGCTGACGATACGACCATAGTGGGCCGGATCGCGAATAACGACGAGTCAGAATACAGGAGGGAGATAGAGAACCTAGTGGAGTGGTGCAGCGACAACAATCTCTCCCTCAACGCCAGCAAAACTAAAGAGCTGGTCATTGACTTCAGGAAGCAAAGTATTGTACACACCCCTGTCAGCATCAATGGGGCCGAGGTGGAGATGATTAGCAGTTTCAAATTCCTAGCGGTGCACATCTCCAAAAATCTGTCCTTGTCCACCCACGTCGACGTTACCACCAAGAAAGCACAACAGCGCCTATACTTCCTCAGGAAACTAAGGAAATTCGGCATGTCCACATTAACTCTTACCAACTTTTACAGACGCACCATAGAAAGCATCCTATCTGGCTGCATCACAGCCTGGTATGGCAACTGCTTGCCAGGACCACAAGAAACTTCAGAGAGTCGTGAACACAGCCCCGTCCATCACACGAACCTGCCTCCCATCCATTGACTCCATCTACACCTACCGCTGCCTGGGGAAAGCGGGCAGCATAATCAAAGACCCCTCCCACCTGGCTTACTCACTCTTCCAACTTAATCCATTGGGCAAGAGATACAGAAGTCTGAGAACACGCACTAACAGACTCAAAAACAGCTTCTTCCCCGCTGTTACCAGACTCCTAAATGACCCTCTTATGGACTGACCTCATTAATACTACACCCCTGTATGCTTCCTCCGATGCCGGTGCTTATGTAGTTACATTGTATACCTCATGTTGCCCTATTATGTATTTTCTTGTATTCCCTTTTCTTCCCATGTACTTAATGATCTGTTGAGCAGCTCACAGAAAAATACTATTCACTGTACCTCGGTACACATGACAATAAACAAATCCAATCCAATCTAATGAGGTCTCCAACCTGGGCCAGAGTTCCTTCAATGTGGCCTGCTGGTCAGATGTGAAACAGCAGTCTGAGCTTTTCAGTTCAGCAAAATAATAATATTACTTGTTCCACAAGCCAGAGGCCCAGGTCACATGTCTGACAATGGATATGTATCAATTGGCTTGATTCCAAAGAACCTTAGCCATTAAGAATCAAACAGAAGGCTGCAGGGCCTTTGTCTTAGAAGACAGTCCATCTCGTTTTGGCCAGCTGGGGTAAAATGCAGATGGTTTTTGTGTAGCTCTCTTTGAAGTTGGGCTCTGCAGTCCACAGGAGATCATTAGTGGCGCCTCAGAGATAAAAAGGTGTGAGTTTTTCCTGAAAACTGCCAAGTAGCTTCTTTTGTTATGGGGTCACAGGCAGACACAGTTTCAACCACATTAAAGGACTTTGTTCAGTTTTTAAAATTTTACAATAGCAATGAGCGTATCTACATATTTAAAAAAAACATGATGTCTTGGTTCCTCACAAATGGTTTACTGGCGAGACAGTTGGGATTTTGAAAGTGCAGTTCCTAGTGAACTGGGAGAGAGTGCGTTTCCGGTGTTGTACAGGAGAAGAAGGATGTCGGAAGGTGGAAGCAGTATTTGGGTGGTGAGCCATACAAGGAAGTGACCAGAGATGGTCTAACCTGTGGCTGATACTGTGGGAATAGTGAGGCTTATGAGATGCAAGGCCAAGAGGATGGCTGTGATTATTAATTATGGAATTTAGGAGAGGGGAGAGATAAAGGGAGAAACAAGAGGGCAATGAACTCAGAGGAGAGAAAACAGGATGAATTAAGGTGGAGGTTGAAATCACCAAGGCCGAGAAATTGCTCATTGCATGGGCTGAGGGAGGAAAACAGTGAAGATATCTTGGTGAGAAAGTTGACCTGATACATAGATTTTTTTTATTTAAAAAAAAAAAAATTTTTTTTATTAAGATTTTTTAACAACACAATTTTCCCCCTTACAAACAGTAACCCCCCCCCCAGTAACAAAATAACGCAAAATCTCCCTGAGCAAGATATATACATGGCAAGATGGTATATTTACATAGCTTTATACACTGGCTCTTGGCCGCACGTACATTTTCCCCCCACCCTCCATGCTATCTCCCGCTCGTCCATCCCCTCAAACAATCTCTTGTTCCCCCATCCCCAGGGTTGCTGCTGCTGCTGATCGACCTTCTTCAACGCTCCGCGAGATATTCTAGGAACGGTTGCCACTACCTGATACATAGATGGGTGACAGTGACAGCGATATACTCAAAGGAGGAAACAAAATGCCAGAAAAATAAGGGGACAGATCAAGGTCCGATTTTGGTTACATGAGCAAAACCATCATTGTGCTGTAGTCGAAGACATAGCCAGGTGAGAAGGTTTCATTATGGGAGAAAATGGAATCACTCCTCACACAGGCTCCCATTTTGGATATAATGATGAGGAAATTGTAAGGTCTTTCTGGCTGGATGAGCATCTTGAGCAAATGTTTACAAAATAAATGTTGCAGGTGGGATATTTCATGGGACTTTCCCTATTTTCAAACATAATGTTGATTTGTGCAATTTAGGCTGTGGGCTATGAACGAGGTTGAATAAAGTGAAAATGAATGCAATGTACCACATCTTTTGTTATGAACAATGTATAATTTTGAGATGAATTTATAAGTATGCATATTAAGGAAGGTAAAGATGGTTTCATTTTCATTTCAGGTTTTAAAAACCTTGGTGCCTGGAAGTGTAGATAGACTGGTGACTGAAAGGTTTCAGGTATTTTGGGTTTAGAAACATAGAAAATAGGTGCAGGAGTAGGCCATTCGGCCCTTTGAGCCTGCACCACTATTCAATATGATCATGGCTGATCATGCAAATTCAGTATCCCACTCCTGCTTTCTCTCCATACCCCTTGATCCCTTTAGCCGCAAGAGCCACATACAGCTCCCTCTTGAATATATCCAACGAACAGGCCCCAACAGCTTTCTGTGGTAGAGAATTACACATGTTCACAACTCTCAGAGAAGAAGTTCTTCCTCATCTCAGTCCTGAATGGTTTACCCCTTATACTTAGGCTGTGACCCCTAGTTCTGAACGTCCCCAACATCGGGAACATTCTTCCCGCATCTAGCCTGTCCAGTCCCATCAGGATTTTATATGTTGCTATATTCTTAAAATAAATTTAGAGTATCCAATTATTTTTTTCCAATTGAGGGATTAAGGGGAAATTTAACATGGCCAATCCACCTACCCTACACATCTTTTGGGTTGTGGGGATGAGACCCATGCAGATCCGGGGAGAATGTGCAAACTCCACACGGACCGTGACCTGGGGTCAGGATGGAACCCAGGTCCTCAGCGCCGTGAGGCAGCAGTGCTAACCACTGTTTTATATGTTTCTATGAGTTCCCCTCTCATTCTTCTAAACTCCAGTGAGTGCAAGCCCAGTGGATCCAGTCTTTCTTCATATGTCAGTCGTGACATCCCGGGAATTAGTCTGGAAACCCTCAATAGCAAAAATGTCCTTCCTCAAACTAGGAGAACAAAACTGCACACAATACTCAAGCTGTGGCCTCACCAATTCCGTGTATAACTGCAGCAAGACATTCCTACTCCTATGCACAAACCCTCGCGCTATAAAAGCCAGCATGCCATTAGCTTTCCTCACTGCCTGCTGGATTTGCATGTGAACCTTCAGCGACTGTTCCACCATGACACCCTGGTCTCGTTGCATTTCCTTTTTCCTAAACTGCCACCATTCAGATAATCTGCCTTCCTGTTTTTGCCACCAAAGTGGATAACTTCACATTTACCCACATTATATTTAATTTGCAAAGCATTTGCCCACTCAGCCAGCCTGTCCAAATCACCCTGCAGTCTCTTTGTATCCTCCTCACAGCACACACTGTCACCCAGCTTAGTGCTGTCTGCAAATCTGGAGATATTGCGTGCAATACCTTCATCCAAATCATTAACATAGATTGTGAAGAGCTGGGGTCCCAGCACTGAACCTTGTGGTACCCCACTTATCACTGCCTGACACTCTGAAAAGGATCCATTTATTCCCACTCTCTGCTTCCTGTCTGCCAACCAGTTCTCTATAAGAACTTAAGAACTAGGAGCAGGAGTAGGCCATGTGGCCCCTCGTGTCTGCTCCGCCATTCAATGAGATCATGGCTGATCTTTTGTGTACTCAGCTCCACTTTCCGGCCCGAACACCATAACCCTTAATCCCTTTATTCTTAAAAAACTATCTATCTTCATCTTAAAAACATTTAATGAAGGAGCCTCTACTGCTTCACTGGGCAAGGAATTCCATAAATTCACAACCCTTTGGGTGAAGAAGTTCCTCCTAAACTCAGTCCTAAATCTACTTCCCCTTATTTTGAGGCTATGCCCCCTAGTTCTGCTTTCACCCGCCAGTGGAAACAATTTGCCGGCATCTATCCTATCTATTCCCTTCAGAATTTTATATGTTTCTATAAGATCCCCCCTCATCCTTCTAAATTCCAATGAGTACAGTCCCAGTCTACTCAACCTCTCCTCGTAATCCAACCCCTTCAGGTCTGGGATTAACCTAGTGAATCTCCTCTGCACAACCTCCAGCGCCAGTACGTCCTTTCTCAGGTAAGGAGACCAAAACTGAACACAATACTCCAGGTGTGGCCTCACTAACATCTTATACGATTGCAGCATAACCTCCCTAGTCTTAAACTCCATCCCTCTAACAATGAAGGACAACATTCCATTTGCCTTCTTAATCACCTGTTGCACCTGTAAACCAACTTTTTGCGACTCATGCACTAGCACACCCAGGTCTCTCTGCATAGCAGCATGTTTTAATATTTTATCATTTAAATAATAATCCCTTTTGCTGTTATTCCTACCAAAATGGATAACCTCACATTTGTCAACATTGTATTCCATCTGCCAGACCCTAGCCCATTCACTTAGCCTATCCAAATCCCTCTGCAGACTTCTGGTATCCTCCGCACTTTTTGCTTTACCACTCATCTTCGTGTCGTCTGCAAACCTGGACACATTGCCCTTGGTCCCCAACTCCAAATCATCTATGTAAATTATGAACAATTGTGGGTCCAACACTGATCCCGGAGGGACACCACTAGCTACTGATTGCCAACCAGAGAAACATCTATTAATCTCCACTCTTTGCTTTCTATTAATTAACCAATCGTCTATCCATTTTACTACTTTACCCTTAATGCCATGCATCTTTATCTTATGCAGCAACTTTTTGTGTGGCACCTTGTCAAAGGCTTTCTGGAAATCCAGATATACCACATCCATTGGCTCCCCATTATCTACCGCATTGGTAATGTCCTCAAAAAATTCCACTAAATTAGTTAGGCACGACCTGCCCTTTATGAACCTATGCTGCGTCTGCCCAATGGGACAATTTCCATTCAGATGCCTCGCAATTTCTTCCTTGATAATAGATTCCAGCATCTTCCCTACTACCGAAGTTAAGCTCACTGGCCTATAATTACCCGCTTTCTGCCTACCTCCTTTTTTAAACAGTGGTGTCACGTTTGCTAATTTCCAATCTGCCGGGATCACCCCAGAGTCTAGTGAATTTTGGTAAATTATCACTAGTGCATTTGCAATTTTCCTCGCCATCTCTTTTAGCACTCTGGGATGCATTCCATCAGGGCCAAGAGACTTGTCTACCTTTAGCCCCATTAGCTTGCCCATCACTACCTCCTTAGTGATAACAATCCTCTCAAGGTCCTCACCTGTCATAGCCTCATTTCTATCAGTCACTGGCATGTTATTTGTGTCTTCCACTGTGAAGACCGACCCAAAAAACCTGTTCAGTTCCTCAGCCATTTCCTCATCTCCCATTATTAAATCTCCCTTCTCATCCTCTAAAGGCCAATATTTACCTTAGCCACTCTTTTTTGTTTTATATATTTGTAGAAACTTTTACTATCTGTTTTTATATTCTGAGCACGTTTGCTCTGATAATCTATCTTACTCTTTATAGCTTTTTTAGTAGCTTTCTGTTGCCCCCTAAAGATTTCCCAGTCCTCTAGTCTCCCACTGATCTTTGCCACTTTGTATACTTTTTCCTTCAATTTGATACTCTCCCTTATTTCCTTAGATATCCATGGTCGATTTTCCCTCTTTTTACCGTCCTTCCTTTTTGTTGGTATAAACCTTTGCTGAGCACTGTGAAAAATCGCTTGGAAGGTTCTCCACTGTTCCTCAACTGTTTCACCAGAAAGTCTTTGCTCCCAGTCTACCTTAGCCAGTTATTCTCTCATCCCATTGTAATCTCCTTTGTTTAAGCACAAAACACAGGTGCTTGATTTTACCTTCTCACCCTCCATCTCTATTTTAAATTCCACCATATTGTGATCGCTCCTTCCAAGAGGATCCCTAACTATGAAATCATTAATCAATCCTGTCTCATGACACAGGATCAGATCTAGGACCGCTTGCTCCCTCGTAGATTCCATTACATACTGTTCTAGGAAACTATCGTGGATACATTCTATAAACTCCTCCTCAAGGCTGCCTTGACCGACCTGATTAAACCAATCGACATGTAGGTTAAAATCCCCCATGATAACTGCTGTACCATTTCTACATGCATCAGTTATTTCTTTGTTTATTGCCTGCCACACCATAATATTACTATTTGGTGGCCTATAGACTACTCCTATCAGTGACTTTTTCGCCTTACTATTCCTGATTTCCACCCAAATGGATTCAACCTTATCCTCCATAGCACCGATGTCATCCCTTACTATTGCCCGCTTGTCATCCTTAAATAACAGATTAACACCACCTCCCTTACCATCCACTTTGTCCTTCCGAATAGTTTGATACCCTCGGATATTTAACACCCAATCGTGACCATCCTTTAACCATGTTTCAGTAATGGCCACTAAATCATAGGCATTCACGATGATTTGCGCCATCAACTCATTTACTTTATTCCGAATACTACGAGCATTCAGGTAAAGTACACTTATGCTGGCTTTTATATCTCTGTTTTGAATCTTAACACCTCGATCAGTAACCTCTCCTAAGTTATATTTCCTCTTAACTTTTCTCCTAATTTTTCTTGTCGTTGAACCCATATCTTCATGTAACACCCTGCCGCGTCGCTTCCATTTATGTTTTTACTTCAAGTTTTATTCCTTTTAGTATTACTATCCACACCAATACATTATTCCCAAGACCATGAGCTTTCATTTTGCTCACTAATTTCTTGTTGTGTTCTGTGATCTTGTCTTGCAATGATTCTACAGAACAGCTGGTGACTTAGCCAGAACTATGACTTATTAATGTTCACGTGGTAAGGTAACGATCAGATACAGATCAAGTTATCAGAGAGTTACATTAGACTCTCCTGGAACTACCCTTATGTGAGACTGTCCTCATGTGCACCTTACAACCTTCTGCTGGTAGCCGGATGTCACCTGACTGATGTCTGATGCCGCCTGCTGGGTGGAGGTCACAATGCTGAGTACATAGCCACCTGTTGGTGGAAGGTCACACTGCTGAGTACATGTAATATTTTCTGCAGGCATATCACCACACTTGTGTGGGACTTTGTCAAAAGCCTTTTGAAAGTCCAGATACACAACATCCATTGTCCACTCTACTGGTCACATCCTCAAAAAATTCGAGAAGATTTGTCAAGCATGATATCCCTTCAGTGAATCCATGCTGACTTGGACCGATCCTGCCTTGACTTTCCACAGTGCGGGTTTAATTCCTGTACCGGCCTCCCCGAACAGGTGCCGGAATGTGGCAACTAGGGGCTTTTCACAATAACTTCATTGAAGCCTACTTGTGACAATAAGCGATTATCATTATCAATATCATTAGCAAATGCTCAGTTATTTCATCCTTAATAATTGACTCCAGCATTTCCCCCACCACTGATGTCAGGCTAACTGGTCGATAATTCCCCGTTTTCTCTCTCCCTCCTTTTTTAAAAAGTGGGGTTACATTAGCTACCCTCCAATCCATTGGAATTCTTCCAGGGTCTATAGAAAGCTGGAAAATGATCACCAATGCATCCACTATTTCTAGGGCCACTTCCTTTAGTACTTTGGGATGCAGAGTATCAGGCTCTGGGTACTTATTGGGTCTTAATCCCATCAATTTGCCCAATACAATTTCCCGACTAATAAGGATTTTCTTCAGTTCCTCCTTCATGATAGACCCTCTGTCCCCTAATATTTCCGGAAGGTTTTTGTGTCCTCCTTAGTGAAGTCAGATCCAAAGTAATTGTTCAACTGGTCTGCCATTTCTTTGTTGTCCGTTATATGAATTCTAACTGTAAGGGACCTACAATTGTATTCACCAGTCTCTTTCTCTTCACATGTCTACAGAAAATTTTACAGTCAGTTTTATGTTTTCTGCAAGCTTACTCTCATATTATATCTTCCCTTTCCAAATTAATCACTTTGTCCTCCCTGCTCTATTTTACATTTCTCCCAGTCCTCAGGCTTGCTGCTTTTTCTGGCCAATCTATATGCCTCCTCTTTGGCTTTAACACTATCCCTGATTTCCCTTGTTAGCCACGGTTGAGCCACCTTCCCTGTCTTACTCTTGTGTGAGACAGAGATGTACAATTGTTGAAGTTCATCCATGTGTTCTTTAAATATCTGCCATTGCGTACCTACCGTCAACCCCTTAAATATCCTAAACTCATCCTAGCCAATGCATGTCTCATACCATCAAAGTTAGATTTCTTTAAGTTCAAGACTCTAGTCTCAGAATTAACTGTGTCACTCTCCACCTTAATGAAGAATTTTACCATATTATGGTCACTCTTCCCGAAAAGCACCACAATGTTGCTGATTAAGCCTCTCTCATTGCACAATACCCAGTCTAGGATGGCCTGCTCTCTGGTTGGTTCCGCAACATATTGGTTGAGAAAACCATCCCTTATACATTTCAGGAAATCCTGCTCCATTGCATTGCTGCCAGTTTGATTAGCCCAATCAATATTCAGATTGAAGTCACCCTTAATAACTGCTGTATCCTTACTGCACACATCTCTAATTTCCTGTTTCATGCCTTCCTCAACCTCACAACTATTGTTTGATGGTCTGTGCACAACTCCCACTAATGTTTTTTGCCCTTTAGTGTTCCGCAGCTCCACCCATACAGATTCCACACTGTCCAGGCTAATGTCCTTCCTTACTATTGTGTTAATCTCCTCTTTAACCTTTCCTTTCCTTCTATCTTTCCTGAATATTGAATATTCCTGGATGTTGAGTTCCTATCCTTGGTCACCCTGGAGGCAGGTCTCCGTGATCCCAATTACATCATCTCCATTAATGATTGTTTGTATATATACACTTTAATGAAATCTTATAATCACTGAAATGAAAGAGATGGATAAAAAGGAGTTGAAAGTTCAGTGGCTCTGGAAATAAAACACAAAGTAGAAATGCTTTACTCCAGTGGCACAGACACACAGAAGGTAGGAGTTCAGAGTGTGTGTGCCAGAGAGAGAAGACAGGGATCTGAAACCTTCTGGGAAGAAAAACTGCAATGCTAGTGGGATAGTAGTTAGCTGAATAGTCAGTTATGGGACTAAGTAAAGTTTCATGGAGTTGCTACGGGAAGACTGAGTTTAGGGAGCACTTTTGTTCACTCTCTGCACATGTGTTTTTTGGGTGTCTTGAGGAGAGATCAGAGTTGGGCAAGAAGCATCAGGGAATGTTCAGGAATTCACCTGAAGAAAACTGTTTGCAACTGTGCCAGTCCCCATGTGAAAAGTCTCTGTGTCAAGCCAGTGGTAACTCTTCACGGTTTGTGTTGATTACAATATTGCTGCGATGTGGAGCAGTGGGAATTTAAATCTTCATCTTGTGTTTGTACTCCGATCTTTCCCATCTTTTGCCTGGTGTAATATAGTTCACTTTTTCTTGTTTCATTAAATATGTTGTGCTGTGTTAAAATCTCATCAGCAGACTCCTGTGAATTTGTTCAGTAACAGTTTCTGAGAAAGGGTTAGGATTTATTACGCCAGGTTTCACTCTGGGATCAGATTGTCCAGTATCAACAGCAGCTGGGATAATAACACTGTATGCAGAAGAACAATAAATAAAAAAATCAGACATACTATTTTGTTATAAGTCTACTTCCATTAAAATAGTATTGGAATGGATACTATTCCAATAGCGCTTTGAGTTAAAGCATTTGGGAGTTATCTCTTTTCACAGTGTCTACACATGCAAATTCCCACACGCTACAGATGAATACAGGCTTGTCTAATATTTTTGCATAGGGGACACATTTCATTTTTTCTTCTCACTCAACCGGCCAATGATCAAATTTCAGCAAAAGGTTTGGCGTATCTAAACATGAACTTAAAAATGCAACGTCAAAGCAAAATATTGCGAATTGAAAAAAAAGAGCAATTAATAAAAATGATCAGTAATGAAGTGCCAAACAGCAGAGTTAACCAATAAAACTGTTAATGCCTTTTTGTTTAAGAAACAGAACTGGAGAGAGACAAGTCCCGAAGTCCGTTTTAAAAAATGTATTTACGGGACGTGGGCATCGCTGGTTATGGCATTTATTGCCCATCCCTAGTTGCCCTTCAGAAGGTGGTGGTGAGTTGCCTTCTTGAACCGCTGCAGTCCTTGAGGTGTAGGTACACCCACTGTGCTGCTAGGGAGGGAGTTCCAGGATTTTATCCCAGCGACAGTGAATGTGATATATTTCCAAGTCGGGGTGGTGAGTGACTTGGAGGGGAACCTCCAGGTGCTGGGGTTCCCAGGTATCTGCTGCTCTTGTCCTTCTAGATGGTAGTGGTCATGGGTTTGGAAGGTGCTGTCTAAGGAACCTTGGTGAGTTACTGCAGTGCACCTTGTAGACAGTACACACGGCTGCCACTGTTCGTCAGTGGTGGAGGGTTTGAATGTTTGTGGAAGGGGAGCAATCAAGCCGGCTGCTTTGTTCTGATCACTAGGGAAGGAGGAGGGTGGATGGAGAGAACCAAGGTCAAGCTAAGGAGTGGAATTAACAAACACTGACCTTGCATTTGCTTCTGGTGGCACACACACGGTGCGGGCCTCAGAGAAATTCATATGAAAGTAGGGGCAAGAATCCAGTTGCCTTTCAGCCTGGGCTTTCCTCCTTTCCTGGTCCGCTTTGTAGATTTTTGGGACTGGAGGAGGGCGGCAGGGTGTGTGCATGTCTGGCTCACTCCAAGTCTCCGGGTTCTCGCTCACATACCCCTAGACTCACTGCTCACCCGGGCCTGGGAGGTTTGGACATGTTGCCACTGAGGAGGTATTTGAGACACTGAAGAAATGAGCTTCCTCACTCCACTCTGCCTGGGACTCAAGCAAGCGGGAAGCCACGTGAGCGCTGTTGTTGCTACTCTACTGCTCCTCGTGCCCTCCCTGGCCCGCTCAACCATCCCAAGTCCTGTGCTCCTTTCAGGGGCTAATGCCTCCACAGGAGGGTGAGAAAGCGAGAGAGTATGGACAAAGGCTGAGAGAGCGCGCACTCTGAAAACAAAAGAGACGTCATTCATCTTCACAATGCTTGCTGCTCCTCAAATCAGGCTGTGTTTCTCTCCTGAATTTGCTATGATAGGCTCCTCAATGAGCCTGTCAGCAGAAAACAGAGGAGAGATACAGCCTGAGATTGGAGGAGCAGATTCTTACAGAGTGTTGCAATGAACTTACCCATAGTTTGACTAGTGAGTTCACTGGCCGGAGAGTGTGTTGGTGGGTTGGATGTGCCCCTGGGATGGTGGTTGGACAAGCCTGGTTTAGCAGAAAAAAAATCACTCGCAAGCTACAGTCGATTCGCATTATAAATCTGGAGGGCGGATCCAAAATTAATCTCAATTTACTTCACACAAGTCAGATTCAGTTTCAAACCTGAACTGACAGACTGCCAAGCCATGGGTTGCAGATAAATGTGCATCCTGGATTCTGACTCCAAATACGCCAACCTGTTGTATCAGGGCCAAACAACCAAAATGCGTCAGAGTATGCCAGAAATAGTACTTGGACCTAATGCAGAGCAGAAAGATGTTCATTTAAAATGGCAGCTGAAAAATTCCTGCCTTGAAATTTCTTGTTTATAATTTTCCTTGGGTATTTGTTCCAGGAAATATTGATAATCACTTCAATCCAAATCTCCATTTAATTCACGCCAGTTCATTCTGTAAATTAAATGGTTATCAGAGGATGATGAATCCACGAGATACAATGACAGGGAGTTTTTTTGTCTTATAAAACAAAAGCAATGTGAAAGTTTCATTATCTGCTAAGTATTCTAAATGAAAAATCTACCTCATCCCTCAACCCATAAAAATCAGTACTCAGAAAGTCAGTGTAATATGAGCATAAACACAACAACATTATTTTAATTGAGACAATATACTTGCCTCTTCCATATTTAATCTAATATTCGGAACTGAGAGATGCAGTAGCAATTACAGTAGTTAAAGGGGTAGGGTATCACACTTGGATTTAACTGAAGTGCAAAGAATTTGCATAAATCAGTACAATTGGATTTTACTCAAATCACAATGTAGACTACAAGCAAGCTACAAGAACCTTGACTGTTTTTTCTTTTATTTCCAGTGTTGACCATGCTGAAACTGTTGCGGTGACAGTACAACGCATTAGTATTGCTTGCAAAATGACATCTTTTAATTTCACAACACAATCAGTGTCCAACATAGATGGATAATATATATTGACGGCATAGACTGCCTGGTTAAATGGGCAGAACAGTGACAAATGAAATTTAATCCTGAAAAATGTGACGTAATGCATTTTGGGAGGACTAACAAGGCAAGGGAATGTACAATAAATGGTAGGACCCTAGAAAGTACAGAGGATCCTTGGTTGTGCATGTCCATAGATCCCTGAAGGCAGCAGGACAGGTAAATAAGGTGGTTAAGAAGGCATATGGGATACTTGCCTTTATCAGTCGAGGCATAGAACATAAGAGCAGGGACGCTATGATGGAGCTGTATAAAATGCTGGTTAGGCCACAGCTGGAGTTCTGTGTGCAGTTCTGGTCGCCGCACTATAGGAAAGAAGTGATTGCACGAGAGAGGCTGCAGAGGAACTTCACCAGGATGTTGCCTGGGCCGGATTGTTTTCCTTGGAGCAGAGAAGGCTAAGGGGAGACCTGGTTGAGGTGTATAAGATTATGAGGGGCATAGATAGGGTGGATAGGAAGGAACTTTTCCCCTTAGCAGAGAGTCAATAACTAAGGGCATAGATTTAAAGTAAGGGGCAGGACGTTTACTGGGGATGTGAGGAAACTCATTTTCACCCAGAAGGTGGTTGGAATCTGGAACTCACTGCCTAAAAGTGTTGTTGAGGAGTGGACCCTCACAGCATTTAAGTAGTATTTAGATGAGCACTTGAAATACCGTAGTATACAAGGCGATGGGCCAAGTGCTGGAAAATAGGATTAGATAGGTGCTTGCTAGCCAACACGGACACGATGGGCTGATGGCCTCTTTTTCTGCTGTAAAACTCTATGGGCGCGATCCACCGTCCGCGTTGCATGGTGCGGCCGGTGAATGTAGGGAGAGCCCTTTCGCTAGTTTCCCAGAAGTCTGTCTTCATGCCTCACGGGATTCACTCAAGTCCCGTGAGGCATGGGAGTCAGAAACATGCCCACAAGGAGCGTGACCAAATGGTGCACGCCAAAGCAGTTTTTGCTTTGAACCTACCTATGATCCACCAGCTCCTCAGAGAGGCCACAGCGCTGGTCCAGACAAACATGGACCAGGTGGAACGGCACCCAAGGGGCCATCAGCGACGCCTTGGTGGTCAGGGTAAGTGCAGGGTGGCCCCCCCTCGACTTCCCCCTGGAATGTGGGCACTTTGGCACTGCCACCATGACAGTGCCAAGGTGGCAGGGGCACTTACCCAGGTGCCAATGCAAGGGTGCCCTGGCCCGAGAGGGGCTATGCCCATGAAAAGAGGGTGGAACAGGGGTTTGAAGGGTGGGGGTGTGCAAGTCAGGTAAGGAGAGGCCTCTTGGAGGTTAGGGGGTTATGGGTGGGGGTCCTAGAAGGGGAGGGACCTGTAGAGAGGGGAACTCCAGAGACCCTGTGGCAGGGTGTCCTCACTTGGGGTGTGTGGGATAATGTCCGTGTGTGGTGGGGAGGGGGGGGGGGGGGGGGGGGGGCGGGGGGAAAGAGACCCACAAGCTCACATAGCGATCGGGGCACCCTTTCAAAATGGCGGCCCGCTCACAGAGTTCAGCTTCCCAGTGCTTAAAAAAATTCCAAGTGTTGACTAAACCGGTGAAAAACTCCCCAGTGCCCAAAAAAGTGACCAAGTGTCATTAATAGCGGTGGGGAATGCACCGGCAGAAAACCGCCACAAATGAACTGAGAATTATTTTGGAAGAATTGTGCCCTATGACCCGAACATGATGGATGAGATGCATAGTCAATGTTCTGCACCTGAGCAGAATGTACAATGGAAGGTGCATTTAAATTATAGAAACGGTTAGCATAATTACACAGCTGGTTTAGGGGTTTAGCTCAGTTGGCTGGACAGCTGGTTTGTGATGCAGAGCAAGGCTAACACCACGGGTTGAATGCCAATGCTGGCTGAGGTTATTTATGAAGGCTCAGCTTTCTCAAGTTTACCCCTCACCTGAGGTGTGGTGATCCTCAGGTTAAATCACCAACAGTCAATTATTCTCTTCAAAGGGGAGAGCAGCCTATGGTCATCTGGGACTATGGCAACTTAAGAAACTGCCATCAGTGAACTACTGTTGTTCGGTGGGATAAAAAGGGGTGTGTGGCGGGAGGATAAAGCGGGGTAATGGTAATGGTGGAGAGAATGGATTAAGGTAACCAGGGGTGTGGAGGGAGGATAGAGCGGGGTAATGGTAATGGTGGAGAGAATGGATTAAGGTAACCAGGAATTAATGCCATAGAAGGTGGAATAAATGAAGTGTTTCTGTCACCACTAATTATTAATTTAAAATTAAGCCATCTCAGCTGTCGTCATTCAATAGATCTAGTTTGATTAGAAGTACAGCATAACATGAATGTGATCTGATACAATAATAAGCATGAGGTTCAAAAACACAAAGTTAACGCTGAAAATCAAACATATTCACCAACACCAGTGATTGGCTGATCATGGCATTCAAATGTAGAGATGCTAGAAGGGTTGCTCTTTTGTACTGCACATTAATTTGATTTGATTTATTGGCATATGTACCGAAGTACAGTGAAAAGTATTTTTCTGCAGCTGAGGGTACTTACACAGTACATGGTCGACAAAAAGAATAAACAACAGAGTACATTGACAAATGGTACATCGACAAACAGTGATTGGTTACAGTGCTGAACAAGGGGTCAACAAAGCAAATACATGAGCAAGAGCAGCATAGGGCGTCATCAATACTGTTCTTACAGGGAACAGATCAGTCTGATAGATAGTCGTTGAGGAGTATTGTAACTGTGGGGAAGAATCTGTTCCTATGTCTGGATATGCGGGTCTTCAGACTTCTGTACCTTCTGCCTGATGGGAGGGTCTGGAAGAAGGCAATGCCTGGGTGTGAGGGGTCTCTGATAATGCTGTCTGCCTTCCTGAGGCAGCGGGAGGTGTATACAGAATCAATGTAGGGATGGCAAGCTTGTGTGATGTGTTGGGCTGAGTTCACCACAGTCTGCAGTTTCTTGCGATCTTGGACCGACCGACTTAAATAGAAAATTAGAACATTACAGCGCAGTACAGGCCCTTCGGCCCTCGATGTTGCGCTGACCTGTGAAACCACTCTAAAGCCCATCTATACTATTCCCTTATCGTCCATATGTCTATCCAATGACCATTTGAATGCCCTTAGTGATGGCGAGTCCACTACTGTTGCAGGCAGGGCATTCCATGCCCTTACTACTCTCCGAGTAAAGAACCTACCTCGGACATCTGTCCTATATCTATCTCCCCTCAATTTAAAGCTATGTCCCCTCGTGCTAGACATCACCATCCGAGGAAAAAGGCTCTCACTGTCCCCCATATCCAATCCTCTGATCATCTTGTATGCCTCAATTTCTTCTCTTTAACGAAAACAGCCTCACGATACTCAGCCTTTCCTCATAGGATCGTCCCTCCATACCAGGCAACATTCTGGTAAATCTCCTCTGCACCCTTTCCAATGCTTCCACATCCTTCCTATAATGTGGCGACCAGAATTGCACGCAATACTCCAAATGCGGCCGCACCAGAGTTTTGTACAGCTGCAACATGACCTCATGGCTCCGAAACTCAATCCCTCTACCAATAAAAACTAACACACCGTACGCCTTAACAACCCTCTCAACCTAGGTGGCAACTTTGAGGGATCTATGTACATGGACACCGAGATCTCTCTGCTCATCCACACTGCCAAGAATCTTACCATTAGCCCAGTATTCTGTCTTCCTGTTACAAAATGAATCACCTCACACTTTTCTGCATTAAACTCCATTTGCCACCTCTCAGCCCAGTGCTGCAGCTTATCTATGTCCCTCTGTAACATCCTTCCGCACTGTCCACAACTCCACCGACTTTAGTGTCATCTGCAAATTTACTCACCCATCCTTCTACGCCCTCCTCCAGGTCATTTATAAAAATGACAAACAGCAGTGGCCCCAAAACAGATCCTTGTGGTACACCACTAGTAACTGGACTCCAGTCTGAACATTTCCCATCAACCACCACCCTTTGTCTTCTTCCAGCTAGCCAATTTCTGATCCAAACTGCTAAATCACCCTGAATCCCATGCCTCCGTATTTTCTGCAGTAGCCTACCGTGGGGAACCTTATCAAACGCTTTACTGAAATCCATATATACCACCAACTGCTTTACCCTCATCCACCTGTTTGGTCACCTTCTCAAAGAACTCAATAAGGTTTGTGAGGCACGACCTACCCTTCACAAAACCGTGTTGACTATCTCTAATCAAATTATTCCTTTTTCAGATGATTATACATCCTATCTCTTATAAACCTTTCCAAGATTTTGCCCACAACAGAAGTAAGGCTCACTGGTCTATAGTTACCGGGGTTGTCTCTCCTCCCCTTCTTGAACAAGGGGACAACATTTGCTATCCTCCAGTCTTCTGGCACTATTCCTGTAGACAAAGATGACTTAAAGATCAAAACCAAAAGCTCAGCAATCTCCTCCCTAGCTTCCCAGAGAATCCTAGGATAAATCCCATCCGACCCAGGGGACTTATCTATTGTCACACTTTCCAGAATTGCTAACACCTCCTCCGTATGAATCTCAAGCCCTTCTAGTCTAGCAGCCTGAATCTCAGTACTCTCCTTGACAACATTGTCTTTTTCCTGTGTGAATACTGATGAAAAATATTCATGTAGCACTTCTCCTATCGCCTCGGACTCCAAGCTCAACTTCCCACGACTGTCCTTGACTGGCCCTACTCTTACCCTAGTCATTCGTTTATTCCTGACATATCTATAGAAAGCTTTAGGGTTATCCTTGATCCTACCTGCCAAAGACTTCTCATGTCCCCTCCTAGCTCTTCTTTGCTCTCTCTTTAGGTCCTTTCTAGCTAGTTTGTAACTCTCGAGCGCCCTAACTGAACCTTCATGTCTCATCTTTACATAAGCCTCCTTTTCTTCCTCTTGACAAGTGTTTCAACTGCTTTAGTAAACCACGGTTCCCTTCCTCGACCACTTGCTCCCTGCCTGACAGGTACATACGTATCAAGGACACGCAGTAGCTGTTCCTTGAACAAGCTCCCACATTTCCATTGTGCCCATCCCCTGCAGTTTTCCTCTCCACCTTGCGACTTTGTAATATATTGCAAAACCAATTCATTTACAGATTATTGATGTTCTTAGCACATGACATGCTGGGGCGAGAAAGGGGACAAGGGACAGGTTATCTGGAACCAGCAGCTCTTTGTGGATTGGAATGAGAAAAGTTTCTGCAGCAAAGTCAAGTGTCAGGAGCATTATTTCAAGATGCAGTTCTGGATGTTATACTTCAGGAAATGGTGGTTTTGAAACATTCCATGCTGTAAACAGCAACTCAATGGAGGTGGCTGAAATCATTAATGACATTACAACTTCCCACAGAAAGTGACAGGAGGTGCTCACTAAGTTTACATGGTATACTCAGAATTTCAATGTCACCTTGGTGTAGGATCACAAGATAGAATGACTAGCACTCGCTCCTTTTACTTCCCAAATGCAAAATCATGCCTGTGTTTTTGCTGTCTAATCTGTATTGCTACCATGTCAATATGTTTACCCAAGTGTGGCAAGGTACAAACAATAAATAGTCAGCATAAGCTACTTGCATACCACATGTTCAGAAATCACATGTCAGTGAGTTTGGCAGCACCATTGTGACACGCATTTTTCATCTTTCTCATTCAGACATTTCTTTTCTAATACTTGCAGAAGGTGGACACAGAACAGTCACTAGCAATTACAGAGGGAACAGCAAGCATAACACTGGACTGCTGAAGGGGCAAAAGGCTGCAGATTGGGAGCTTGGAGGCAGTTCAGAGACTGGGAAGGGAAGGGGAAGACAGACCTTCATACAATGTCAGGCTTATCTCCCACCTCATTGCCCTGGGGTTTGCAGTCAGGGATGAAGCTACAGCAGCTGCTGGTGATCTTGAAGAAAGCTGCCTGCAAAAATCTAGCCGTGTCCATCATATGGATTTTCCCTTTTCCAACAGCAGTTTAAATCTGATGCTTCGAAAAACAGTAGCAGCAATGTCAGCAAGTAGGATAAACAGCCAATCACATTGCAGTATTGTAACAGGCCGCAAACCAGGAAATTAAAAGCACTGAATCCCCTTACTTTTGATTTAAATGGTCAGATAGCTGAATAAAGTATTTAAGTTTGGATTCAGAAGCTAAAATAAAAAAGCTAAGCCCAAAATTAAATGTGAAAATCAAATTGGAGATTTTAACATTTCACAAATATAAAATTAGCTTTTCAGGACCAAAGACGGTGCTTAACAATAATTATGGAGTTAGCACTCCATTAAAAACAAATCATTCAGCAAGGTGCAATGTTTCCCAAGTTTAAAAAAAAAAAGTGGGACTAATATGAAATGAAAATCGCTTATTGTCACAAGTAGGCTTCAATGAAGTTACTGTGAAAAGCCCGTAGTCACCACATTCCAGCGCCTGTTCGGGGAGGCTGGTACGGGAATTGAACCGTGCTGCTGGCCTGCTTTAAAAGCCAGCGATTTAGCCCAGTGTGCTAAACCAGCCCCTAAATCACTTGTCACAAGTAGGCTTCAAATGAAGTTACTGTGAAAAGCCCCTAGTCGCCACATTCCGGCGCCTGTTCGGGGAGGCTGGTACGGGAATCGAACCATGCTGCTGGCCTGCCTTCAAAGCCAGCGATTTAGCCCTGTGCTAAACAGCCCCTGTTGAAGCTCTCACCAGTTCATAGACCGGGGTGTTCTCCCCCATGTTCCAGCTAACATTTATCAATCAACATCACAAAAGCAGATGATCTGGTCATTATTATATGGCTGTCCATGAGGCTTCTCTGTTCGCAAATTGGCTACCATGCATCCTACATTTTTTGACACTTTAAAAGATACTTTATTTGCTATAAAGGAATTAAGCATCTCATGTTATGAAAGGCACAATATACATGCAAGCCTTTGTGTTATGTTGTTTGTGCATCCAGTGGTGAAGGGGATTTTGGAAAATGGCAGATATTTTGGCGGGTGAAGTTGCAGATCAACCAGCTACCTTGTTTAAAAGGTACCAATGTTACTTCCAGTTTACAGCTCCAGTAGCCAGCACATTAATATCTCTGGTACTTATAGTAGCTATGAGCTAACACAAGGGGATACTATAACTTCCATCAAGAGGCCAATGGTATCCTGCAGCCATCCAACACACTCCAACAATGCAGGACCATTTCAAAGAGGGGAAAACACTGGCAAAGCATATACACCACCAACTGCAACATTAAATTCATTGATATCAGCAAGTGTCTTCAGTTCTTCTGGTATAACACTCGTTAAGGGTGTTGTGAAGAAATTATGTTGCTTCATGTATTTGGCAGAGACCCATGCTCAAACAAAATGTTTTATTTGGGAGAATTTTAGGAATATGTACATGACTGATATGTACTAGAGGCTTCAGGTATTTAAATGAATCTTAGGTTACAGCCTGTTTTACAATTCATTTAAGCCTTCAATCTGCTGGTCAGGGTTGTCTTCTATTTGTTGCAATCTCCTGCCTGAACCTTTGCAAGATAAAGTGGTGCAACACACGTGACAATTTTGGACAGCTTGGAGTTGAACAATCCAGGAACCTGACCGTAGCTTCAGGGTGCTGTTGACCTGTTCCACCATACATGCGTGTTCCTAGGACTCTTCAGTTCTCAAGGGAGTAAATGGTGGTAAATTCCTTTCATTCTGGATGCAGTTGTCTTATTTTGAAAATAATGGTGGTACTTCAATATGGCATAAAATGGATGAATTATAACTGCAAGCATTCATGTTTTGAACCTGATGACCACAAACTCAGAATAACATGCATTCTTGGAATGAAAGCCTTTATACCAATGAAAGGGATGAATAATATTCGCGCACAAGTCAATCATAGACCCCCTAATGTGCAGGCCATTTGGCTCATTGGGTCTGCAGCAACCCTCTGAAAGAGCACCCTACCTGTGCCCAATCCCCAAGGGGCAATTTAATATGGCCAATTCACCTAACCTGCACATTTTTGGACTGTGGGGGGGTGGGGAAACGGGAGCACCCAGAGGAAACCCACGCAGATATGGGGAGAAAGCGCAAACTCCATACAGACTGTCACCCAAGACTGGAATGGAACAACTGGAATGGAACCCAGGTCCCCGGCATTGAGGCAGCAGCGCTATCCACTGTGCTACTGTGCCACCCAATATGGCCACTTTCATACAATTATTCCCTACCCTACATTTTATAGAATCCTGCCAGGTAATAAAATTGTAGTGTCCTCATGTATTTTCAATGCTGTAAAATGAGTGGCCCAGGCAAAGAAGGTATTTGGAATTTGATGATGCAACAGTGCACTGCAGATTTCAAGATGTCATAGAAATCTACATTTGATACTTGGATGAACCCAGTTATATAAATGATCAATGCAGTTACTTTGATCGCTATGAACAGAGCAATCCATGTCCTGGAAATAGTTCTGGGGCGACTTCTTAGGGCGATTTATTTGGGGTCAGCTTTCTTTGGACTTGTCCAAACTATCTGGCCCTGCAAACAGTGTGGTACCAGCATAAATGCTATTCCAAAGTCATCACCTGCAGTGCAAATTCATCTGTTTTGCATGCCGCATTCAGTTCCCCTTGCAGACAGCTATAACAATAATAACTTCTAAATAGACAATTAAACATATTTGGTGAATTATCAAAAATAGTAAAGTTAGGTGGAGCTTTAAGATGTCAGCAAATTGCCTTTTGCAAAGCAATTAAACAGCAAGCTAGGACTGAAACATCCAATCAAATGAACCCAATTTCAGAGAAAGCACCCAACATATTTAAAGGCCCATCCCTTCTCAGCATGCTTTTCGAAGTACAGTCTGGATTGTTACGCTATATTATGATGTTTTAACATACCATCGTTGGGGTTTTAATGAGGCCTGCATTTAACATGCGTACAGATTCTTTCCATTGCCGCTGCCTCTCCACTGCATTGCAGTGTGCAAAAGGATCCAGCACTCAATAATGCAGAACAGTAACTGCATGAGACAGCTCTATATCATTAGGCCTAGGTTTGTTTCCAAAATCTTGACACATGCCAAATCCATCTTTTGCATTTAGGGGTGGAATGGTGGTTAGCACTGCCGTCTCACAGCTCCAGGGTCTTGGGTTCAATTCCGGCCTCAGGTGGCCGTGTGGAGTCTGCGTGGGTTTCCTCCGGGTGCTCTGGTTTCCTTTCACAGCCCAAAGATGTGCAGGTTAGGTGGATTAGCCATGCTAAATTGCCCCTTAGTGTCCAAAAGGTTAGGTGGGGTGACTGGGTTACAGGGATAGGGTGAAGGTGTGGGCTTAAGTAGGGCACTCTTTCTAAGGGCCAGTGCAGACTTGATGGACCGAATGGCCCACTTCTGCATTGTAAATTCCATGATTTAGATACAAGCATTTCGAGAAATTAAAACACATCAATAAATGAGAGCCAGCCACACATGCAGAGTAAAGCAAATATCCGAGAGAACATACCAGTCATTTCAGCCTTTGATTATTGATGCCATCTTTACCTTGGTCAGGCATATTATCTCAATCATCTGACAAGAAATTACTTTTGACCAAGTAAATAACTTTCATTTTATCATTAAATGCAAAATACCAGGGAAAGGCTCACAATGTTAATGTCTAATTTGTTTATGTAAAGGAGCTGTACACTTTTATGTATGCTTATTCTAGTGTCCCAGTGAAACATATAGTACTGTAGGAATTAAATCGGCCAGTCAGCATCACAACACATTCAAATCTTCAAACATAAAATGCCTGCTATAGCATTTGTGCGCTTAATGATCTTTTCTTTAATAGTTTACTACTCAATATTCTTAAGTGTCATTTTTGTAACAATCACTTGGATGTTCTGCATTTCATACTCAATTAAACAGTTTATATCTATAACGTTGAACTAAGTTATGATTAGTTCCAAAGGGCCCAAAAATGCCAAGCCAACCCGGAAACATCTTTACTTTTACATAGATTTTTGGGTGATAATGTCCCTATTTTCTTCTTGATTCCTGACACTTGCCTGTCCCCTACCAGACTATTCACTTCCTGGAGGTACTGAGGTGATGGCATATTCTTGCATTGCTGCTAATGTTATTTATCAACAGCTTTCAGGAAGCACAGAAAGCAGATTAGTTTAAACATTCATCCAAGGCTTGCTCCATTTGGTAATTCCTGTGCACAATGTGACTAAGATCAGGAACTCAAAGTTAGAAAAAGCAGTGAATCAAACCACATTGTGGTATTGTAACAACAAAAAATAAATCAAACAGAAACCATAAAGCAACCTTTAAGAGGTACCATGCAATAATTAAAACATATTCTGCATTACATAAAAATAGTTTATCTATACAATGTCTTAGACATTCAGTAGAACTAAAGGGGGAAGTAGAACTGACTGCATACTTTGCAGGGAGCCTGTGTGGGCTCATGGCCTCCTTCTGTGCTGTAAATGACTCTAGGATTTGACATTTTGCATACTTTGATTAAGATAATTTATGCTGTTTCTGCAAAATAGATCTTGCCAATGTAAAAAGGCTAAGGACATCAATTCTTAAAAAGTCTTCAGTTTAAAAAGGATAGTCAGGCACAAATTAAAGCATACAGCTCCTTTAATTAAAAAAATACTACAAATTAACATGATCGAGTCAGCAACATTCTTAGCATTCACTATACAATTCTAAATGCTTAGATACATACATTAATACACACTAAGTAGATCATCAGTTTCTATTATATCCATTCTTACAATTCTTACAAGCAGTGACTGCAACCATAATCCCTACTTATCAATCACACCAATATAAATTTAATACATCCATGCTAGAGTTACCTGAGCAAACTGACTGAATCTAGATCATCCTTTCAAGATTTAAACTAACCATTTCCAATTAAAGTATTCTTAGGGAACAAAACATGAAACCCAAAATATTTGTTTCCTAAAACCACTGCAGAACCTACCAACATAAAACATAATCACACAAATATATAAATACTGAATTTATGCATGTACACTTTCACGGAGGGACAAATAAATCCCACAGTAATAACCAAAATCTCAATCCATCAAGTTTACAGGATGGGTTGCTCAAAAAAACTAGATAATGCTGCCCGTACTTCCCAACATAAATTAAGTTGGTTGCTTTTGCCTTGTACATTAACATATGTGCTTGCTCAGGCACCAGTTAATTAAAGTATTATTTAAAGCAAATAATACTTGTTTGACACAGTTTAGGACATGGTGGGCATGTTCAGACAGCCTGCACTCACCAAATTTAACATGTTTGAACAAATTGGGTTTCACTCTTTCTTTGGGCGGAAATGGGAATCTATAGCAATTTCTGGGCACAACAGAGGCCCTCATTGTTTTTTCAGGCACCTGTCTGGAATCAGCGCTGCAACAATAAAAGTATATCCTAGCCACTTTTGGGCCTTTGTGCAAAATACATGGAAACCTGCAATGCAAGCTCAGATGAGTTTTGCCAGTTCACAACAACAGTCCTTAAATGGTCTGAGAGGTCAGCGAAGAAATAGTTGGGAAGTAATATTTTTCCACATTCCCTTTTGTAGAGCAGGCTTGTTCCTTTTAGCTCCACAGCACGACTGTCAGCTTCTGCGACTCCTGCATGTCACTCCTCCATGTATTGGTGCTTGCAATTTAAATGTTACCCATTCACCAACACAATTTTTCACTATTTACCCACTGTAAGGATCCAAAGTTTCACTCAACCTCTCTCGTTGTCTTTCTCTTGGTCCTATTGTTACTTTTCTCTTGATGCTATTCTCATTTTTGTTGCGACTGTATTAAACTCTGCAGGGAATGCCGAACCATATATCCCGTCCATCCCATTCCTCTCTATACACCACCCAACAGGTTTGTTTTCTTGCCTGCTTGAGCTATATCACTCTTTCTGCCAAACCCCATTTCCCACTGAACAACCTCCCAGTCGTTCTTCACCACATCACGCTTTCTCCCACAATACCCTCAACTTCCATTGCTTTCACTCTTTTCCCCATCCAACATCTCTTTTCCTGGAGTTTCAATTTCCCGACCCCAATTCTCACAACACCCTCTTCTAGTCCAGCCTTGCACGTCTCCCCACTGGCTCCATCCACCTCTGACTGCAAGACAGGGGCAGGGCACTGCTGTAGTGCAAAGTTTAGAAGGCATTTTTCTCAGTCTGAGTCATGGTACCAGGGAGCTGTAGAAAACCTAAGCAAATTACACTGCAGACTATATTAAACTGTTCCATGTACGTAATGATACATTCAATGGAAGTAATTTTGCAATGTGGTGAAACAACTGTTTAGATTTCACTGCAGTTCTACTCGGCCATATCTGAAACATCACAGGGAACAACATCTTGAGGGTCATTTGAATTTAGTCCCTGGTCATAAGATGTTCCTCAGGTCTGAGATGGTACAAACAGACCATCACAAACAAATATTGGTTTGAATAAGTTATCCAAATATGTTAACAGTTATGCAAATAATTCTCTGAGCTGGCATTACCTCCAGAACTCCAGTGCACATCTAACTTGTGAGGTTGGGGGTTGTGCCTTCAGTGATGCCAGTGTCACTTTATTTATATATAACTAATTTTAAACACTGCCAGGTTGCATCAGGTGGTGAGAGCATCAAAACAATAACCGTCTTGATTTTATCCTCACCCAATATACATCACAGCCACATTTGTCGATGACAGTACAGGCTTAAGTGGGGACTGCACTTAAGTGGGTACTGTCCTTTGTGAAGATAAAAGTTTTCACATTGAGGACAGTGTCTAAAATAATGTCACACTGGACAAGGCGAAGACAGATTTAGCATTTCAAAACTGGCCATCTAAAAAACACAGAGCAGAGATGTACAATCTGTTCCATTATGGCCTGGCACATTGTTCATTTCTCCATCAAAGAGATTCGTCCAGATTCAATGGAATGTGTAGAAGGCATGTCAAGCATTCGACATAACTAAAATGGGGCACCAATGTTATGAAGCTCCAAAACTGGGCTCCCTGCATGTTAAACACCAAAGTAGCACGCTGTCAGGGCAAGTGAACAATGAAAGTACCATAGCAAGTTCAGTAATCATGCTGCAAACTTTTGGGAATGGTGGAGGACAAGCATGTAGCTAACAGGAGGGTGCTCCTAAAGCATATCTACCTTGAAAAACAAGTGAAAACAAGGCTCAAATGTTTGCAATTGCTGCCACTTCCTCCAGAAGCCCCCTTATAGATGCCAAATTATAGATGCCAATTCATGTTCACTCCACGTCACTTTAAGAAGTAGCCAAGTATACAGAACTTAGTAAGATTGTGGAACGAGAAGATCTCAGCTACAATGCGAATGATTCATGCACCAGAAGTATCTAGCAACCAAGCCAAGCTACTTCAGAGCAACTGTTACACTAGCATTTACCAACAATGTGACAAAATATCCAAGTATTTTCCAAAGAAAAAGCAGGATGATTTTAACCTGGCAATTATTGCCTCAGGTGTCCATTGAATTGTAGATCAAGTGATGGAGGGTGTCATTGATCTTGACATCAGGTGGCATCTACTTAGCGATGCTCAGTTCAGGTTCCAGCACCACCTCTGAAACCCAGGCTTCATCACAGCCTTCTTCCAAATGCATGCATAACAGAGAAACACCAAAGGGAATAAAACAAGATCAGCTGCTCTCAGCATCAAAATCAACATGTGCATGACATGCAGCAGTCCGAGTAAAACCAAGATCAATGGGAAAACATTTTAGACAGTAACCGCAATCACAGTTCAGAACATTGCGCTTGAGTTCCTAAGGGCAGTAGTTTTAACCGAGTATCTCCAGTTGCTTCATCAATGATCTGATATTAGGTTAAGGAGGGCTGTTTGCGGATGATTACATAATATTCAGCTCCATTCTAAACTCTTACGGCAATGACAAATCCATGCCAGCTTACGATAGGCTCTGGACAATATTCAGACGTGGGTTACAACATATGCAGCATCTTTAATGGATTGAAATGTTCAAAGGCCCTTCACTGGGACATTAAGAAACAAAATTCTGATATAAGCCACATATGAAGATACTTGGTAGGGTCAAAGAAGCAGGTTTTAAGGTGTCAGTAATGAGTGGAGCGAGAGGAAGAGGGGTTTATGGAAAAAATTCAAAACGTAAGGCCTTGGTAACTGAAGGCATCATTGATGGAGTAATTAACATCAGGCAAGTTCAAGTAGCCGTAATTGAAGAAGTACAAGTATTATGGACAGTTGTAAGGCTGGAGAGGCAATGTAGGTCACTGAGCAGAAGGGGGTTATAGGTAGGTGGGATATAATGCGAGTTAGGTCATAGGCCACATCGTTTTGCACAAGCTCACGTTGAGAGGGTAGACTGAGAGGTCGGGCAGCAATACTCCGACCAAGCTGTACACGCATGTGTGGCACACAGTAACCTGGAAGGTGCCACATAGGCCTCGATCCATGAGAAGTAATGTGTGTGAGCGACAGTTACTGCACAAGATGGTTTAAAGGTACTATGCACGGAAATAAATAATTTTGCATAACAGAATTTTAATGGAAGAGTTGCTGGCCAGCAGTACATTAAAACAGTCAAGTGCAGAGGTAACAAAGATATGGATGAGTGTTTCAGCTGCAGATGAGCTATGGCAGAGCCACAGAGCACACCTATTTAAGATGAATGATAGAAGAATCAAAGATGATAAGAAGGAAATTTCTGACGTGAAATTGGCGATCTTAATCATAGTGCAAATATATTGTCAGGAGCTCACTGATGTGAACATTTAGGCTCAACCTCATACAATTAGCAGCAAGAGGGATGCAGTCAGTGGCAGGGACCGAGGATAATGACATTGGTCTTCTCAATATTCAGTTTGACGAAAGCTTTGCTCACCTAACTTGGGATGTTGGCATGCAGTCCGACAGACCAGATATAGAGGAGGGGTTGAGAGAGGTGATGGTGTCAGAGTGCAAATCAAGAGGTGTTCTTGGATGATGTGGCTGAGGGCCAGCATGTACATGAGAAACATGAAGAGGTTAAGGATAGTTCCTTGGTGAACTCTAGAGGTAACTATGTCTGAGCAAGAAGAGAAGGTATTGTTGGTGATTTCACAGAATCTCAGAATTTACAGTGCAGGAGGAGGCCATTAGACCCATCGAGTCTGCACCGGTTCTTGGAAAGAGCACCCTACTTAAGACCACTCCTCCACCCTATCCCTGTAACCCAGTAACCCCAGCTAACCTTTTTGGGCACTAAGGGCAAATTATCATAGCCAATTCACCTAACCTGCACATCTTTGGACTGTGGGAGGAAACCAGAGCAGCCGGAGGAAACCCATGCACACATGGGAAGAACGTGCGGACTCCGCACAGAGAGTGACCCAAGCGGGAATTGAAATGGAGACCCTGGAGTTGTGAAGCAACTGTGCTAACCACTGTGCTGCCATGTTGCCCATCTTTTTTTTTCTATCCACCTCAATACATTTCCCCCAATCCCATGCGATTTAATTTTGCACAATAATCTCTTATGCGGGACTTTGTCAAACGCCTTATGAAAGTCCAAATATACCACATTGACTGGCTCCCCCTGGTTAACTGTACTGGTTACTTCTTCAAAGAATTCCAACAGATTTGACAAGCATGATTTCCCCTTCATAAATCCATGCTGACTCTGACTGATCCTGCCACTGCTTTCTCAATGTTCTGCCATAAAATCCTTGATAATGGATTCAAGAACTTTCCCCACTACCGATGTTAGGCTGACTGGTCTATAATTCCCTGCTTTCTCTCTACCTCACTTTTTGAATATTGGAGTGACGTTCCAGAGTCTATAGAATCCTGGATGGAGGTCAAAGAGTGTTTTATTGAGGAGTGTCAACGGCACATTTGCGGGGGGGGGGTCAGCGGAAGCCAGTACCCGAGGAAGTAGAACTATTAGCAATAACAGCGAACAAGGTAAGCAGGATGGTCAGCTGTTTAGTTTGAATAGGGCTGAGGGAGAAGATGAGAGTTCACGGTAAGAGAAGGGGTCACTATAAGGGAAGAGAAGAAAGTGGCGGAGGGAGGGAAATCGGGTAGCCTCAGTTTAATGACAAAGAGGTCCATGAGTTGCATGCACTTATTGTAGAGGTGAAGGGGAGAGGGAAAGTTGCTTGATGATATGTTGCAGTGGAAGATAAACAGCCAGTGTTCTTTGTATTCCTGGAATTGTGAGCATGAAAGCAGAACCTGAAAGTGCTTTCTACAGCCCAGCCAATCGGAGAGTAACTGACACTGAAATATAAAAGTACCACATATGCTTAGTTTTGACCATTCCCAACAAATGAAAAGAGTATTATCTTGCCCTGACCTGTAAAGGTAAATCATTACCAAATTTTTCACTGTTAACATCTTGAAAAATCACCACTGACCAGAAGCTCCACTTGACCAGCCATTTTAAGCATGTCAGGATCGAAACTGATATTCTGCAACCAGTGCCACATTTCCGGACCTCCTTAATGGCTCTCGACCATCAGCAAAGCTCGTCAGGAGTGTGTTCAGTTTACTTGCCACCCAACTGGGTACAACACAGGTTTAGAAGCTCAATGCCATCCTGGATAAAGCAGTCCACTTGGATCAGCATCCCAGCCACAAAGCACAATCTCCACTTCTGCCTGCTTCAGCTGCAGTATTTACAATCTAAAGAAACTTGCCAAACTTACTTCAAAAGTGTGTCAGTCTTTATTTGAAAATGGAGAACTGCAGCGGCAAGATTATAACAGCACGACTCCTACATTCTTGAGCCACACATCATTCTGACTTCAACATGCACTGACTTTCCTTCATCAATGTTGGATCAATATTCTGGAATTCCCTAATACCATTGAGTGCACCATCACTGCAAAGAGAATTCCCATGATCAATTTTATGGATACTTGGCATGAGCAATAAATGTGGCCTTGCCATCACCATCCACATTCAGAGAATTTACTTTTAAAAAATGAACAAACATTCCAGCAGATCAGTTTTGCAGTAGGTACAAGTAAATTATATTTTTGAGATTTCAAGCACACATACTTAACGATAACTATTTAAAAAATACTTAGTTGGTTGGCCATAAACCCATTTAATATTACAACAACCGGATTTTATACAACCGTTCACAATTGCTAATCTAAAGATTCAGTCTAAAGTAGTTCAACGACATACTGAGTTTGTGTCAATTGTACACACCTTTACCTCAAAGCAACCAACGTATGTTATGGCTTAAAGTCTTGGCCACGAATGATATATCAACACCAAGAGATAGCCTTTCAGTGTTTGGTTGAAAAAAAAAAAAAAATCACAGATAAATGGGAACAATTTGCTTTCCACAGTGCTGTTCTGAACATATCGCAATTTTAAATTTTCACAAGTAAAATTAAACTCTACAATGAAATTATAGAATGAGTAGGATTACATTTTAAAGTTACAGTTTTGAAGTATTATCAGTGCCTTTAGCTTAAGCTGTAGTGCAGTGTTAATGTATTAACCCGACTTTTACTGACCAAACTAACCTGTCCACATTATTACACCAGTCAATGCTAATTGCCTACACTTTAGAAAAGGCACTTCAAAGTATTAATTTGAAATTCTATTACACATTTAGACCGAGCATAGCTAATTTTAATAGATATAATATTTCTTTCTATATATCTCAAATTAAAGTGATGCATTCTTCCTATTATATTTAATTAACTTTATTACAATACTTTTTTTAAAATAAAAAAACAATGCAACTACTTGCCAAAGTTAAGCATCTATTTGTTGGACAATGATGTTTAACCTGACTCACTAATGGTAAAGTAAAACAGGCCATCCTGAAACCAAAATGTGGGACAAACTCAACTGTATAGGTATTTGATAAAATCCTTCAAAGAAGTGACATATCTGCACGATTTTTATTTGAATTGACAAACAAAACATTTACATGAAACAAGAGAATGTCAAATCCTCTATAAATGCATTATCAAAGATATCACTGTCCACAAAATAAATCTGCACATCTTTCAGACTTGTCCAAAAGGAAACATTGTTTGAAGGTATTTCCTCAGAATTTGTTTGAAATGCAGATTTTTATTAATTACAAAAGATGACAACTGGAAATAGCAGTTTGTAAGGTTCTAGTGGAAACTACGTACAGATCAGCAGTTCTTCGCAAGACGTGGTTCCTTCTCCTTTAGCTGTGGCGTTGGTACTGCCCCAAGAGCTTTGGCAATACTGTTTTTCCAATAACAGCACTATAAATGCTATTTAGTGTCTTCTTGGGGAACTTTCTCTCCACCTGTCTTCATCCTTCCTGTAATCCTTACAACGCTCGGAATATCTGCTCTCCTGACGGTCATGCTTTCCAGATCGCTTATCCACACCATTTTTTGGGCGGTCCTCCTCACTGTTTCTTGAGGACATTTCTTTGCGGTTTCTCTCTTTAGATTTCGATTTTTCTCTTCTTCGACTGTAGTGATCATTGCCATCTTTGCTCCTAGAGCTGTTTCTATCATTTTCAGAGTGAGAATGGTTTCTTGTGTCATCTTTTCTGCATTCAACACGTTTATCTGTGAAGTCCCGATTTCTGTCTCGATCCCTGTCCCGATCACGTTTCCGATCACGCTCATGTATCTCTTCTCTATCATACCTAGCTGATTCATCTCTTCTCTCTCTGGATTCTCTGCAAGTTCTGCCACTATTTCTATCCAATTTGCTTTCCTGCTCCTCACTGCTGCCATACCTGCCTTCTTGCTCTTTTCTAGATCGTTCCCTCTCACTTGGTCGTTTTCTACTGTCCACATTTTCTTGTTCTTTCTTTTTGTTCTGTACCTTCTTGCGATTTGAATTTATATCATCTGTGAAGAAAGAAAAACGAGTCAATCACTATCAATGTGTTGGTTATAAATATTTTGTTTGGCTATCTTTTCACAAATGGAGATATACTTATTTAGGCTCAAAGATATGGAGGCTTGTATATAGGGTTTATTTCATATGGGCTAAATCGCTGGCTTTGAAAGCAGACCAAGGCAGGCCAGCAGCACAGTTCAATTCCCGTACCAGCCTCCCCGAACAGGCGCCGGAATGTGGCGAAAAGGGGCTTTTCACAGTAACTTCATTTGAAGCCTACTTGTGACAATAAGACAATGTGACATTCAGAGTTGCACAAATCACAAAAGTTTAATTATATTAATTGTACATCCAGGACGTGTTAGGAGTTGTCTTCAGTATCCAAATGTCTGTCTGTGATTTTTGATTTCAACTTAAAATAATACAGGTTGATTTAGGTTAAGCACAACTTCAATTAGATTGGAAAAAATAGATAAATAATTAGGACAACACAATTCAACATGCACGAGCATCATTTGCATTTCATCACCCCATAACTGGAGAAATAACAAAACCAGTACTAGGGCAGCAAGATGGAACAATGGTTAGCACTGTTGTCTCACAGCACCAAAGATCGGATTCAATTCTGGCCTCAGACTGCGCGGAATTTGCACTTTCTCAGTGTCTGCATTTTATGGGTTTAGTCCGGGTGCTCTGGTTTCCTCCCACAGTGCAAAGATGAACAGGTTAGGTGGATTGGTCATGCTAAATTGCTCCTTCGTGTCCAAAGGTTAATTGGAGTTTCAGGGTTACGGTGATCAGGTGGCAGAGTTGGCCTGGGCAGGGTGCTCTTTCATGGTGTTGGTGCAGACATGATGGTCCGAATGGCCTCCTTCTGCACTGTATGTATTCTATGATTCTATCATTATAATGACCATTAAAGGACAGCACGATGGTGCGTGCAGTGGTTAGTACAGCTACCTCACGGCGCCGAGGTCCCAGGTTTGATCTCGGCTCTGGGTCCTGTCCCGTGTGGTGTTTGCACATTCTCTCCGTGTTTGCGTGGGTTTCGCCCCCACAACCCAAAAGATGTGCAGGGTAGGTGGATTGGCCACACTAAATGGCCTCTTAATTGGAAAAAATGAATTGGGTACTCTAAATTTATTAAAACAAAAATAATGACCATTAAAACTGTAAATCTAGATTTTAAAATACCAGCCAAGGAAAAGTGACAAAAGTATTGTTCCCTTGAACATGACTCAAAAAAAAAATGCTATACCAGAAAGTGCCTTTCAGATTAAACACTTAAGTTCTACATAATTTAAAAGCTGCGACAAAATGCAGATTAGATGCACCAATAACTTGCATCTTAATTAGGGGCAGCACGGCAGCATTGTGGTTAGCACAATTGCTTCACAGCTTCAGGGTCCCAGGTTCGATTCCGGCTTGGGTCACTGTCTGTGAGGAGTCTGCACGTTCTCTCCGTGTGTGCGTGGGTTTCCTCCGGGTGCTCCGGTTTCCTCCCACAGTCCAAAGATGTACATGTTAGGTGGATTGACCATGACAAATTGCCCTCAGTGTCCAAAATTGCCCTTAGTGTCGGGTGGGGTTACTGGGTTATGGGGACAGGTTCGAGGTGTTGACCTTGGGTAGGGTGCTCTTTCCAAGAATCGGTGCAGACTCGATGGGCCGAATGGCCTCCTTCTGCACTGCAAATTCTATGATAATCTATGATAATTTGCATGTTAATTAAGTGCACTTGGGGAAGCAGAAGAAATAAAGTCATCTTCTACAAAATGGTATTCTCCCAATGGTTTAAATTTATTAAGATAGTGGATATGGACACAGTTTTGACAGATTGCTTGCAGCTATTCAGAACAATTAGATAATCGCTGTGTGCACATGTACAAATCTACATTACTTCCTTCATATCCTCAGTGCCGATTTAATCCCAAAGTTTATCAGTATTTGATGAGTTTTCAATCTGTTTTCTTCTATTTCAATCACATCAGAATAATGTGCTTCTTGGGGTGCATTTAAATATTTGCTGCATTCTACCACCTTTCAGTTAAATTTGTACTATTACCTGTCCATACATATAAAAAATATCAGTCACATAACCAATAGTAAATTCAGCTGTCTTTAATAGTAAGTTATTATACTCTCCAATATTTGTTTAAGTATTTCAGTTGAAAATTGGGAACATCAAGGATATATTTGAAAATCAATATGATTGAGCGCACAAAAAAAATAATAGTGCATCAGTACATCCATGCTCAGCTTGACAAATTACAAAAATCAGCTGGCTGTTAAGAATCCATCTGTTCTGGTGTCATGTGATCGTACCTTTAAGAAATGAGTGTTTATAAATGGGTGTGTATATAAATATCTGTAGTGAGACTACCTTTAAGAAATGGGTGTTTACTACTGCAGTGCTGTCAGAGTGGGTGGAGCTGGGCTGTCTGTCAGCTTTTTACTTTCGTTTTGAGCAGGCTGCAGGGTGTGCTTTAGTTTTTTTTTCCAGTGTTGGAGCTGAAGCCAGACCAAGCCGGTGTACTGCTGTTCTCTCTGCCATCAAAAGACTGTCTCTTGATGATTTGGTGAATTCAGAATTATAAATGTTTTCAGTAGTGACTTTAACCTGATGTGCTTCTGATAAAGGTTTTGTTTTTAAATCGAATGGATGTTAAAAAGGAAAGCTTAAAGTTTTACTTAGTGTTGTAGTCTTTGGGGTTGTATTTGAATTAATGGTTGCTAAGATGTTCACTGTATGTTTTAAAAAGGTTAACTTGAGTTCATAGAATAAACATGGTTTTGCTTATAAAAATACTTTTCCATTTCTGCTGTACCACACCTGTTGAGTGGACCGTGTGCTCCCCATACCACAAACTAGTAAACGTTGTGGGTCAGGTGAACTCCATGATACACTTTGGGGTTCTCTAAACCCTGGCCCATAACAAATTGGGGGCACGAGGGGATAAAAGTCTATCTATTGGATTGGCTTTGTGAACTTAAAGTCAGTGAGGGGTGAGCATATTGTGGTTGCTTTTCAGGTGTGGTATTTTAGTTTAAGTGGGGAGTGTGTTGTGGACAATGGCTCTTTCAGAGGCTCTGAAGTTTTTGGGGATGGAGACGGTCACACGCAGTACCTTACTGACAGAGACTAAAAGCAGACTGTTAGATTTGGCAAAAACATTGCAGTTAACATTACCTGACAAAATGCGAAAAGATGAGGTAATTATGGCGGTAGCTAAGCATTTAACGTTACCTGAGATACAGTTTGACTCATTGGAAATAGCAAAAATTCAGTTGCAAATTAAACAAATGGAACATGAGAAAGAATTAAAGCAGCTTGAATATGAAAGAGACAGAGAGGAAAAAGAGAAAGAGAGAGAGAGAGGAAAAAGAAAGAGAAAGAGAGAGAGAGGAAAAAGAGAGAGAAGAAAGGAAAACAGAAAGAATAGCCCTAGCAGAACAAAAAGAAAGAGAAAGAGAGATACAGATCGGGGAAAAAGATAGAGAGAGAGAGTTTGAACTTCAGAAAATGGCCATGAAACATGACAGTCAGTTAAAATGGTCAGGCATAAAGGGAAATGCACAGTTGGATGATAGTGATGAGAATAGTGAGAAAGAGTGTCATAGTTAAAGGCTTGGTGGGGATCTATTTAAATATGTCCAAGCATTGCCAAGTTTGATGAGAAGGAAGTAGAAGTCTTTTTCATTTCATTTGAGAAGGTAGCTAAACAAATTAAATGGCCACAAGACATGTGGGTATTACTGATTCAAACAAAGCTGGTAGGTAGGACTCGTGAAGTGTTTGCATCACTACTGGAGGAGGTATCTGGGACATATGAGGAGGTGAAAAAATCCATCTCAGCTGCATATGAACTAGTGCCTGAAGCCTGCAGACAAAGGTTTATAAAATTAAGGAAAGAAATTGGTCAAACATACATGGAGTTTGAAAGGATCAAACAGAGTCATTTTGATAGGTGGATAAGGGCTTTGAAAATAGACCAAACCTTTGAAGCTCTCAGAGAAATTATACTTTTGGAGGAGTTTAAAAATTCAATTCCTGATGTAGTGAGAACTCATGTGGAAGAACAGAGGGTTAAAACTGCGAGATTAGCAGCAGAAATGGCAGATAATTATGAATTAGTTCATAAAACAAAGATTGGTTTCTGACATCAGTTTCAGCCTGTGAAGGATAGAAACTGGGGGCATGAGAAATACTCAAGTGGTAAAAGTAAAGGTGATTTGATGGGAGGTAATAAGGAGAGTGTACCTCAGATTAAAAAAGAAATCCAGGAGGGTGGAAAAGAAATGAAAAGTTTCAAATGTTTTCACTGTAATAAACTAGGTCATGTAAAGTCGCAGAGTTGGTGGGTGAAGAAAAGCACTGGGAAGGCCGATGTGGTAAAACAGGATAAGACCGTAGGGTTTGTTAAAGCGGGAAAGGAAAGCCCAAGTGAAGGGAAGGAGGTGCAAAAGATTGTACAGCCTGATCAAGAGGTGATTGATAAGAAGGCACCAGATCTCTTTAAAGAATTTACTTGTGTGGGTAAATTTTACTCATATGTATCAGGAGGAGCAGGTAAAGAAGTCACAATTTTAAGAGATACGGGAGCTAGTCAATCTTTAATGGTAAGAGATGAGGAGTTATGTAGTTTGGGAAGAATGCTGCCAGAAAAGGTGGTAACATGTGGAATTCGAGGCGAGAGGAGTAGTGTTCAATTATATAAGGTAAGGTTGGAAAGTCCAGTGAAGAGTGGTGATGTGGTAGTAGGAGTAATAGAGAAACTATCTTGTCCAGGAATAGTTTATCTTGGGTAATGATATAGCTGGATCGCAGGTGGGAGTGATGCCTACTGTGGTTGATAAGCCAGTGGAAACTCAGACAACTGAAGTGTTGAAGGACGAATATCCTGGGATTTTTCCAGATTGTGTAGTAACAAGGTCGCAAAGTCACAGGTTAAGACAAGAGGATAAATCAAAGAGTGAAGATGAAGTTGGAGTGCAATTATCAAAAACGATTTTTGATCAGATGGTTGAAAAAGAACAAGAACAGGTGGAGGATGAGGCGGATACTTTTAGTTCAGGAAAATTGGCGGAGTTACAACAGAAAGATGTAGAAATAAAACAGATGTATCAGAAAGCATACACGGAAGAGGAATGAGAGTGGATATCAGAATGTTATTACCGTAAATTTAATGTCTTGATGAGAAAATGGAGACCTTTACATATGCAGGCGGATGAAAAATGGGCAGAAGTTCATCAAGTAGTATTGCTGGTAGGGTATAGAAAGGAGGTGTTGCAAGTTGCACATGAGGTACCAGTGGGAGGTCATTTGGGAATAAGGAAAACTCAAGCTAAAATGCAGAAACATTTTTATTGGCCTGGGCTACATAAAGATGTAGTTAAATTTTGTCAATCATGTCACACATGTCAAGTGATAGAGAAGCCTCAAGCAGTAATAAAACCAGCACCCTTAATACCCATTCCAGTATTTGAGGAACCTTTTACAAGGGTCCTAATTGATTGCGTAGGACCGCTTCCTAAAATGAAAAGTGGGAATCAATATCTTTTGACTATAATGGATGTGTCTACTAGGTTTCCAGAGGCCATTCCAGTACGCAATATTACAGCTCAAAAGATTGTGGAGGAGTTACTTAAATTCTTTACTAGATATGGACTACCCACAGAAATACAATCGGATCAAGGATCAAATTTTACCTCAAGGTTATTCAAAGAAGTTATGGATAGTTTAGGAATAAAACAATTCAAATGAACTGCGTACCATCCAGAATCGCAGGGAGCGTTAGAAAGGTGGCATCAGACATTAAAGACAATGTTGAGGGCTTATTGTCAAGATTATCCAGAGGGTTGGGAGAAAGGAAATCCATTCGTACTGTTTGCAATTAGGGATACACCTAATGAGTCAACCAAATTCAGTCCTTTTGAACTAATTTTTGGTCATGAGGTAAGAGGTCCACTTAAATTAAGGAAAAGTTGGTGAGTGAGATATCAGAAATTACATTATTGGATTACGTGTCAAATTCCTGGGTACGATTAAATAGAGCAGGTGAATTGGGTAGACAACATTTGAAAGTTGCACAAAATGTGATGAAACGGTTAGCGGACAAGAAATCCAAAGTTCGTAGTTTTGCCAGTGGAGATAAAGTTTCAGTATTGTTACTAGTGGTCGATGAACCTTTAAAAGCAAGGTTTTGTGGACCTCATCAGATTGAAAGGAAATTAAGTGAGGTGAATTATGCGGTAAAAACACCAGATAGAAGAAAGACTCACCGAGTATGTCATGTGAATATGCCTAAAAGGTACTTTGAAAGGGAAGGAGAGAAAAAGGAGGTTTTAATGATTCTCACTCAAAGTGATGAACCAAATCCAAACTGTGAATTTGACAGACCTCAAATTAAATTGGAAAACGAGGATGTTGTTAAAAATTGGGATAAATGGTTGAGTTACCTTCCACAGGAAAAACGAACTGTCCTGAAAGAGTTGCTGATATCACATGGGCAAGTTTGTGGAGATAAATTGGGAAGTACTAAAATGGCTATACATGATGTAGATGTGGGAAATGCTGTTCCAACCAAACAACATCCATACAGACTTAACCCCTTAAAATTGGCACAGGTTAACAAAGAGATTGAGAGTATGCTTAAAAATGGCATAATTGAAGTGGGTTGCAGCTAATGGAGCTCACAGATAGTGATGGTACCTAAACCAGACGGTACCCAACTGTTATGCGTGGACTATAGAAAGGTTAATGCAGTTACAAGAACAGACTCTTGTCCGATCCCATGTGAAATGAAAATCGCTTATTGTCACAAGCAGACTTCAAATGAAGTTACTGTGAAAAGCCCTCGTCGCCACATTCCGGCGCCTGTTCGAGGAGGCTGTTACGGGAGTCGAACAGTGCTGCTGGCCTGCCTTGGTCTGCTTTCAAAGCCAGCGATTTAGCTCTGTGCTAAACAGCCCCTGTTTGGAGGATTGCATTGAGAAAGTGGGACAATCAGCTTTTATTTGCAAACTGGACTTACTTAAAGGTTACTGACAGGTACCTTTATCCAAAAGGCCGAAGATTTCAGCTTTTATGACTCCAGATGGTATATACCAATTCAAAGTTATGCCATTTGGTATGAAAAACGCCCCAGCCACATTTCAACGGTTAACTAACAACATTGTTTCAGGATTACCCAATTGTGCGGTATACATCGACAATCTGATAATTTTCAGGCAGACATGGACAGAACATTTGAAACATCTGATGGAGTTATTCGATCGACTTCAGGAGGCGGGTTTGGTGATAAACTGAGCCAAAAGTGAATTTGGAAAATCCCAAGTCACTTTCCTTGAGAAGTTTCCAATACCCTCAAGAGGAAGGGAAATAATGCGATTTCTTGGCATGAGGGGATTTGATGGAACATTTGTGGAAAAGTTTTGTAGCGTTGATTGCTCCACTGATGGACTTGCTGAAGAAACATCGAAAATTTCAATGGACAGCGAACTTTCAACAGGCATTTGACTGCCTGAAAGCTGTGATAACCAATGCTCCTGTGTTGGGAGAATTGCAAGGGACTCTGTGATCAGATTGAACTAAAGTATCTGACTTTAAAGGGAAATGCCGAGGCGTAGAGAAATGGACGGATCGTGCAGAGACCTTCTTGTTCAGAGACTGTCAATTGAAAAGGATTTCAGTTGGAGGAAGAAAAACGAAAAAAAGAAAATGGACTATATTATTATACCTGTTTGCGTGTGTTGTTTGTTGAAAAGAAAAAGTATATTTACTGTGTGCATTTCTTAAAGGATAGTGAAAAGGTGAAAGATGAAACCATCTTGAAGTTGATGGGGTTTTTTTTCTTGGGGAGGTGTCATGTAAGAGTACCTTTAAGAAATGGGTGTGTATATAAATATCTGTAGTGAGAGTACCTTTAAGAAATGGGGGGTGTTTACTACTGCAGTGATGTCAGAGAGTGGGTGGAGCTGGGCTGTCTGACAGTTTTTTACTTGCATTTTTGAGCAGGCTGCAGGGTGTGTTTTAGTCTCTTTTTCAGTGTTGGAGCTGAAGCTAGACCAAGCAGGTGTACTGCTGTTCTCTCTGTCATCAAAAGACTATCTCTTGATCATTTGGTGAATTCAGAATTATAAATGTTTTCAGTAGTGACTTTAACCTGATGTGCTTCTGATAAAGGTTTTGTTTTTAAGTCATATGGATGTCAAAAAGGAAAGCTTAAAGGTTTACTTAGTGTTGTAGTCTTTGGGGGTTGTATTTGAATTAATGTTTGCTAAGATGTTCACTATGTTTTAAAAAGGTTAACTTGAGTTCATAGAATAAACATTGTTTTGCTTTAAAAAATACTTTTCCATTTCTGCTGTACCACATCTGTTGAGTGGACCGTGTGCTCCCCATACCACAAACTAGTAAAAGTTGTGGGTCAGGTGAACTCCATGATACACTTTGGGGTTCTCTAAACCCTGGCCCATAACACTGGTCATATCAATCGCTCCACAGACCTGCAGCTGTCCATATAGCAGCCATCTGTCCCTCAGATTTCTCCTACTTTGCTCTTCAGTTTTTAATGGCTTAGTTAAGTTCAAGCTATTTGTCCATCACAAAGTCTTGAGATGGCTGAAAACACTCAACTTATGTTGACATTAGTTCACTTTACTTTCATTTATGTGCATTTGAAAAAAGTTAGATAGCTGGAACTTTTGTCTGATTATGTCTTGAATGTTATTCTACACCAGATGAGAATGCTTATATTTGCAAACATTGCCACACACATGCATTATAACAATTTCTCTGGCACTTATGAAAACCTGTCAATGATTTAAAGTTTTAATGTTTTGCCTAAACTGAAAAAATTCAAAACTATTTGATACAAGTGTCAAAGTTATCCACCCTGTTCAACAACTGTTCTCAGCATTATAGGCATGACAGGGAAAAGTTGTTAATTCAAGGCTAAAAGCAGTACCAACTTGTATCCTTGTCATTTGTACACTGACATTCTGATTCCATGGGAGACTTCCGGTGCTTAACCTACTGCACAAAATGCCCATTATCCAATCAATGAAAATACAATCAGCGATGATGTCAACAAATAAAAAAGTAGAAGACCAAAGTCATTCATAGATTTAAGCGTTAACACACTGGAATAGTAAAACACAACAAAAGAAAACACTACGTCAAGTTCACTGATCTCAGCCAGAAAGCTGGCGTAGGCAGTAAATTGCTCTTTGTTTCTCTAGAGCAAGGAAAATTAAGATAGCATGTTTCATAAATTAATGGTGGTCATTTTAGAAACTTAACAGAACATAACAGCTATCCATGGAACTGTGCCTCAGCAAACAGTAACACCTTCAGCTAAATGGACAAGGGAAAGGGAAAACATTACTAGAGAAAATTGAAATATTTTAGTATCTAATCTCATGTAATCTGAAAGTGCACACTGTAATTTAGAAAAGTTTTGAACATGGAGGGCAATGCAAAAATGTTACGAGACAGAAACATGTTGCACAGCCATTTTCTCATGATTGTTCAGTTAGTACAAATGTTAACCTTACTGCACTTTAACACATCAGTCTTTCGAAAATACTTCCCATAAGATTTTAGCTCTAACTTTCCTCAGGCCTGGATGTCAATTGAATTTGGTCATTTCCAAAGTACGCTACACCGCAATTTAAGAATTAGTTGGAAAATCATGATTTCCACAGAAACCGAGTCATCCAAATTAGTTACTTACAATATTAGTAAAGTATTGAGTAAATTTAGGGATGAGACAAACAGATTTTTAATTAGTAATTAGAGCGAAGAGGATCAAAGGATATGGAGGGGGAAGCCCGGATTAGGCTATTGATTGGATGATCATAATGAATGGTGGAGCAGGCTCGAGGGGACAAATGGTCTTCCGCTGCTCCTATTTTCTATGTAATGGGTTGAAGGTTTATAGGGAATTCAGTCCGAGAAGGGTTATAGTGGAGTTGAGGCTGAGATGAAATCAACCATGAACGGTAGAGCAGGCGAGAGGGGCTGAATTGCCTACTCCTGCTCCTAGATCTTATGTTCTCAATATTTGATCATGAAAAAAATATGAATTTTTCCTGTATAAAATACTGTGAGTTTCCCATTATTGTTGCACTTGCCCAGAAACATGCGAGTGAGGCGAGAAAGAGAAAAGCTCTGTCACTAGGTAAGGTAAAAATCAGGAATTTGACACTGTTCGTGTGCAGCTTCTAGTGATAAATTCAATAGCAAATTAGTGGGAGTGCTAGAGAAAAGTAAAGCGTATGTGGGGCAGAATCCTTCCAATAAAGTGCATGTGGGGTATTAGGTCAAAAATGACAGTAAAAGTACATACTCGAGCCACTGCTGCTGCTGGAGGATGAGGAGCCACTGCCACTAGATGATCCAGAACTGCTATCACTGTCACTACTGCTGCTACTGCTACTTTCTGATCCTGAATCAGTGGATGAATCTGAATCCGAATCAGAGGAGGAAGAGGATGACGAAGAAGAATCTGATGATTCAACATCCTGCCGCTGAGTCATTATTATTTTTGGTGCATTTTTCAAGTGTTCCCGCAATTCATCTCTAAATTGGATAAATTGGAAAAATACAATCAATATTACTGAAACTAAATTCAAAATAAATTAAGTACTGTGAAGAAAGAGATTGGAACTATACATACGTTAGCCCTCCAAGACCAATAGATGTAAAGAAATTGATAGCAAATCGTGTGTTGCGTGGATTATCCCTGGGAAAGAGACCTTCAAAGAAAGGTTGCAATGTCCTGCAAAAAAACATAAACAAAACTTTAATGCAACATAACCTCAAATTATGTCAATGGTTTTGCTGAAGTCTCACTGCAGATTTTCAAATTACATGTTTAATTTCAAAAGTAGTCAAAAATAACTTGTGATAAATATTCATGCACCAAACGATCAAACAATCAAATTTCATTAATTTCTTACTTGTTTTTTGCCTGGTTAATTAATTAAGCTAATTATATAAATGGAGATGGGCAAGTGCTTAATTTGAAGTTTTACATAAATACAGCTTTGGATGTAATTTTGTTTCAACACAATCCTACATTTGAGTGGAAGATTCCCATCTGACATTTCATATGCAAAATCTTTTGGGGAGGAGTCGTCGCAGAGCAGCTCAACCTTAAGCAGCAAGATAAGCAAGTTCAAATTAGCCTGGGCAATGTTGTGAAGTTCTGTGACCCGATAATACCATGATGCTGACATTCCAAACTTCAGTAGACTCCCAGGCTTGGATGACTCCAGGGCAGCTGCTATTTTAGGACACACATGGTTACTTCTCAGTGCCATCTCTGGAGTGGTTTAGCAGCAAAGAGACCAGACTCAAGGTATTCTGTACAAGCATTTGTAAGAGGCTACATTTTTATCTATTCCCATAGTTTTGCGAACCAAAATGAATACTTGAGCCATTATCATAGATTTTTCTGCTCTTTCAAGACTGCAAGAAAATACACAGCAATGTAGACTGTAGACGTCACCGCTCCCCATGGCCCCAGGGAAATATTCATGGAGTCTGGTGGTAGCGGCGACGCTGACGATCTGGAGGCAGTTGCGCCAGCACTTTAGGTTGTGGGTGGGGTCAAGGGAAATGCCAATGCGAAGGAATCACAGATTCGAGCCAGGAAGGTGGGATGGGAATTTTCGGAGATGGGAAGAGAGGGGAGCTAGGGTATTAAAGGATTTGTTTTTGGGAGGCCGGTTTGCGAAGTTGGAGGAGAAATATGGGTTGGGGGCAGGGAGAGATGTTTAGGTATATACAGGTCTGAAATTTTGTTGGAAGGGAAATTGACGACGGGGGTAATGGAGAAGCGGGTGGTGTCGGCGATTTATGGGATGATTCTTGGGAAGATAAGGTATCGCTTGAGAGGATTAAGGCAAAGTGGGAGGCAGAGTTGGGGGAGGATATTGAGGAGGGGATCATGGTGTGAGGTACTCCGGGTGAGTGCGTCAACTTTGTGTGCGAGGTTGGGGCTGATACAGTTGAAGGTGGTGTATAGGGCGCACCTCACAAGGGCGAGGATGAGACGACTTTTTGAGGGTGTGGAGGATGTTTGTGAACGGTGTGGGGGGGGCCCCCACTAATCACGTTCATATGTTTTGGTCCTGCCCAAAACTGGAGGGGTAGGAAGGAGGTCTTTAAGGTAATCTCAAAGCTAGTGCACGCAAGACTCGAACCGGGTCCCCAAGAAGCCATATTCGGGACGTCAGACCGGCCGGGGTTGGAATCGGGTGCGGACGCAGATGTCTTGGCCTTCGCCTCGCTGATTGCCCGAAGGTAGATTCTGTTGGGGTGGAGGTCGGCTTCTCCACCCTGTGCCTCGGTGTGGCCGGGGGGGGGGGGGAGTGATTTGCTGGAGTTCTTAATGCTTGAGAAAGTAAAGTTTGAGTTGAGGGGGAGGATGGAAGGGTTCTACAACTCATGGACCTGGTTCATCATGCATTTTCATGAATTGGATGACATCAAACATGGGGGGAGGCTGGGAGGGGGGGGTTTGGAATGTATGAGCTATTGATTCTTTTCTATTGGTGTTTTGTATTCAAAATGTTGGGAGCTGTTTGAGGGTGGGTGGAATTAGTGGATTGTTGGCTGGGGGAGTGCCATTGTATTTGTTGTTATTATTGATTACCTGTTCTAAATTTTTATGAAAATGTGAAAAAGGAGAATAAAAATATTTATAAAAAAAGCAATTGCAAAGGTGATATGTAAATTCAGTTCAGTCAATTCCAACCTAACTCCTGGTGGAGGGGACCAGAGTTTAATGGTTCATTCAGACAATTCACTTAATAGAACAGTTCAGTTTAACTGCTGCACCAGTAATCATAAACCCAGCAAAATAGCATCAACACGAAAAATACTAATGATCCCGATTTTGACATCTAAGATCTGCCGAGACAAACTAAAGTTTGCAACCAACTGAAACAAGCATGGCAATTAAACTTTTGAAGCATTAGTGCTTTATTTTGAATAGTAAACTGTTGCTTCAATAAGGAAGATTCAATTACTGTTCTTCAAAGGTTAAGAGTTGTTTCACAATGGGCCGCTTCTGAAAGCAACAAGCACATTGTCATCAAATACACAGCAATTGTTACAATTTGATGTTTCAACTGAAAATAGTTTAAAACAAATGAGTGTTCGAGCACCGAGTCAGTTGATTGTTGGGGTCATTTCACCACGACGTACCACGCTCTTATCGGGAGCCCCAATGGAAATTTTTTACGGCCAAACCCAATGTGAGGTGACAAAGGAAGAAGTCCCCCCCGGGTGTGGATGGAAAGGAGTGACAGCAGTGTCCAGATTGCGGAGGATCCTCTGGAGCAGCGGCAGGGAAGAGAAGGGAGAAGCAACATGGCGGCTGAGGGAGCCCAGATGGTATGGGGCCCGGAACAGCAGGAGTTCCTCCGACGATGTGTGGAGGAGCTCAAGAAAGAGGTGCTGGCGCCGATGTTACTGGCAATCGAGGGATTGAAGGAAACACAAAAGGTCCAGGCGATGGAACTCCGTGGAGTGAAGGCAAAGGCAGCCGAGAACGAAGACGAGATACAGGGCCTGGTGGTAAAAACGGAGACGCACGAGGCACTACATAAGAGGTGTATAGAAAGGCTGGAAGCCCTGGAGAACAGCTCGAGGAGGAAGAATCTAAGGATTTTAGGTCTCCCTGAAGGGACAGAGGGGGCTGATGCTGGGGCGTATGGGAGTACGATGCTCCATACTCTAATGGGAGCTGAGGCCCCAACGGGCCTCCTGGAAGTGGAGGGAGCGTACCGGGTCCTCGTGAGAAGACCAAAGGCAGGGGAAACACCACGAGCAACAGTGGTGAGGTTCCACCGCTACAGGGACAGGGAGATGGTCCTGAGTTGGGCTAAGAGGACACGGAGCAGCAAGTGGGAGAACGCGGTGATACGCGTATATCAAGATTGGAGTGCGGAGGTGGCGAGAAGGAGGGCGAGCTTCAATCGGGCCAAGGCGGTGCTCCATAGGAAGAAAGTCAAATTTGGGACGCTGCAGCCGGCAAGATTGTGGGTCACACACCAGGGCAAACGCCACTACTTCGAGACGGCGGAGGAGGCATGGACATTCATTCAGGAAGAGAAATTGGACTAGACTTGAGAAATTGATGTCTGGAGAGAGGTAGCGAGGTGGTGGCACAGAAATGCAAAGTGGGGAGAGGGGAGGGCTAATACGCAAGAATGTTGGACGGGGAATTTGTTCTCCCCCTCCTGAGGGGACACACACAATGGAATGTGGGCGCCGGTGGAAAAGGACAGGGAAGGGGAATGAGGGAACTGCGCAATTAGGGGCGGGGCCGAGAGGGAAGCGCGGGTTTTTTCCCGCGCTATGGAAATTGAGGCGGGAAAAAGGGCGCAGGAAGGAAGGGGGCCTCACACGCGAGGGAGGTCAAAGGATAAACGGGGGAAGCCAAGGTCAGCCAGAGTTAGCTGACTCCCGGAAGCAATATGGGGGGAGCAATCAAGCTAGAGGGGAATCTAGCCGGGGGGGGGGGGGAGGAGAGAGAAGAGATCAACTGGGTTGCCGCTGCTGAGGGTAAGGGGGCGCTGATACGAGACGGTCGGGACGGGAGGGCGCCGTCTGGGGGACAGACGGGTGCGTGGGACCTGGGTGAGGAGCTGGCTTAAAAAAGGGGATGGCTAGTCGACGAGGAGGGGGGGGGTAAATGGCCCCCCCCAACCCGGCTGATTACGTGGAATGTGAGAGGTTTAAATGGGCCGATTAAGAGAGCAAGGGTGTTTGCGCACTTAAAGAGACTGAAGGCGGACGTGGTTATGCTCCAGGAGACGCACCTGAAATTGGCGGATCAGGTTAGACGGAGGAAAGGATGGGTGGGACAGGTATTCCACTCAGGGTTAGATGCGAAAAACAGAGGGGTGGCAATACTGGTGGGGAAACGGGTACTGTTCGAGGCTAAGACCATAGTGGTGGATAGTGGGGGCAGGTACGTGATGGTGAGTGGCAGATTGCAAGGTGAGGCGGTGGTGCTGGTGAACGTATATGCCCCGAACTGGGATGACGCGGGATTCATGAAGCGAATGCTGGGACATATCCCGGACCTGGAGGCGGGAAGCTTGGTAATGGGGGGGGGGGGGATTTTAACACAGTGCTGGACCGGTCGAGATCCAGGACCGGGAGAAGGCCGGCAGCGGCCAAGGTGCTTAAGGGATTTATGGAGCAGATGGGAGGGGTAGATCCGTGGAGATTTACTAGTTCGATGGGGAAAGAGTTTTCCTTCTTCTCCCACGTCCATAAAGTATACTCCCGGATAGACTTTTTTGTCTTGGGAAGGGCGCTGATCCCGAAAGTGGCAGGAACGGAGTACTCGGCTATAGCCGTTTCAGATCACGCCTCACATTGGGTGGATCTGAATCTAGGCGAGGAAAAGGAGCAGCGCCCACTTTGGAGATTAGACATGGGACTACTGGCGGACGAGGGGGTATGCGGAAAGGTGAGGGGATGCATCAAAAGATACCTGGAGGTCAATGATGGTGGGGAGGTCCAGGTGGGGGTAGTATGGGAAGCGCTGAAGGCGGTGGTTAGAGGTGAGCTGATTTCCATTAGAGCCCACAAGGGGAAACAAGAGGGTAAAGAAAGAGAGAGATTGGTTGGGGAAATTCTGAGGGTGGATAGGCAGTATGCGGAGGCCCCGGATGAAGGGCTATACAGGGAAAGACGAAGACTACAGACGGAGTTTGACCTACTGACCACGGGAAAGGCGGAGACGCAGTGGAGGAAGGCACAGGGAATACAATATGAATATGGGGAAAAGGCGAGCCGGCTGCTGGCCCAACAAATTCGAGAGAGGGGGGCGGCGAGAGAGATCGGAGGAGTTAGGGACGAAATGGGAAAGATGGAGCAGAGAGCAGGGAAAGTGAACGAGGTGTTCAAGACATTTTATGAGAGGCTGTATAACTCCCAACCCCCGGAGGGGAAAGAGGGAATGATACACTTTTTGGACCAGCTGGAGTTCCCGAGGGTGGAGGAGCAGGAGGTGGCAGGTCTTGGGGCGCAGATTAAGGTGGAGGAGGTGATCAAAGGAATTGGGAATATGCAAGCAGGGAAGGCCCCGGGACCAGATGGGTTCCCGGTGGAATTTTACAGGAAGTATATGGTGGCGATGGATGCAGAGAAGGCATTCGATAGAGTGGAGTGGGACTATTTGTGGGAGATGCTGGAGAGATTTGGGTTCAGGGAGGGGTTCATTAGATGGGTTAGACTCCTGTACGGGGCCCCGGTGGCAAGCGTTGTTACAAATAGGCAAAGATCGGGGTACTTCCGATTACATAGGGGTACAAGACAGGGGTGCCCCCTGTCCCCGTTACTGTTCGCGTTGGCAATTGAGCCATTGGCCAGAGCGCTGAGGGACTCTAAGAAGTGGAGGGGGGTGCTTAGAGGGGGAGAGGAACATCGAGTGTCACTATATGCAGACGATTTACTGCTATATGTGGCGGATCCACTAGAGGGGATGCCAGAGGTAATGCAGATACTCAGGGAGTTTGGAGAGTTCTCGGGATATAAATTAAATATGGGAAAGAGCGAACATTTTGTGATGCACCCCGGGGAACAGGGCAGGGGGATAGATGCTTTGCCGCTGAGGAGAGTGACAGGGAATTTTCGATACCTGGGGATTCAGGTGGCCAGGAACTGGGGAACCCTACACAAACTTAACCTGACGCGACTGGTAGAGCAGATGGAGGAGGACCTTAAGAGGTGGGATATGGTGCCCCTGTCATTGGCGGGCAGAGTACAGGCGGTCAAGATGGTGGTCCTCCCGAGGTTTCTTTTCGTGTTTCAGTGCCTCCCCATCCTGATTACTAGGGCCTTTAAAAAAAAAAAAATAGATAGGAGCATTACGAGCTTTGTATGGGCGGGAAAGACCCAGAGGGTAAAGAGGTGGGTACCTGCAGCGCAGTAGGGACAGAGGGGGATTGGCACTGCCGAGTCTGAGTGACGACTATTGGGCCGCCAATGTGTCGATGGTCGGTACGTGGATGAGGGAAGAGGAAGGTGCGGCGTGGAAAAGGCTGGAGATGGCGTCCTGTAAGGGAACAAGCCTGAAAGCGCTGGCGACGGCGCCGCTACCGTTCTCCCCGAAAAGGTACACCACAAACCCAGTGGTGGTGGCGACCTTGAAGATCTGGGGTCAGTGGAGACGACACAGGGGAGTGACGGGTGCCTCGGTGTGGTCCCCGATAAGGAATAACCACAGGGTCGTCCCGGGGAGGATATATGGGGGATTTCAATGTTGGCAGCGGGCAGGAATTAGGAAGCTGAAGGACCTGTTTGTGGATGGGACGCTTGCGAGTTTGGGAGCATTGGAAGAAAAATATAACTTGCCACCAGGGAATGCTTTCCGATACATGCAAGTGAGGGCATTTACGAGGCAACAGGTGAGGGAATTTCCGCAACTCCCGACGCAAGGGATCCAGGATAGAGTGATTTCGGGGGCATGGGCTGGAGAAGGTAAAGTGTCGGAAATATACAGGGAGATGAGAGACGAGGGGGAGACAATGGTAGAGGAGCTGAAGGGAAAATGGGAAGAGGAGCTGGGGGAAGAGATTGAGGAGGGGCTGTGGGCAGATGCCCCAAGCAGGGTACATTCCTCGTCCTCATGTGCCAGGCTTAGCCTGATTCAATTTAAGGTTCTACACAGGGCGCATATGACGGGAGCAAGATTGAGCAGGTTTTTTGGGGTGGAGGATAGGTGTGGGAGGTGCTCGGGAAGCTCGGCGAACCACACCCACTTGTTCTGGTCGTGTCCGGCACTGCATGAGTTCTGGGAGGGTGTGGCAAGAGTGGTCTCAAAGGTGGTGGGGGTCCGGGTCAAACCAAGCTGGGGGTTAGCTATATTTGGGGTTGCAGAAGAACCGTGAGTGCAGGAGGCGAAAGAGGCCGACGTTCTGGCCTTTGCGTCCCTAGTAGCCCGGCGTAGGATTCTACTTATGTGGAAAGAAGCGAAGCCCCCGGGCTTGGAGGCCTGGATAAACAACATGGCAGGGTTCATAAGACTGGAGCGAATAAACTATGCGTTAAGAGGATTGGCTCAGGGGTTCACCAGGCGGTGGCAACTGTTCCTTGACTATCTCGCAGAACGATAATGGAAAAACAGAAAGGACAGCAGCAGCAACCCAGGGGGGAGGGGGGCGGAGGAGAGGGGGGGGGGGGGTATTATCCTGTGTTTTTGTTTTTTGCCAGTTGTTGATATTTGCTTTTTGTTTATCTCTTTTTTCATTTGTTGTTAGTTTAATATATTATTTAAATAACGTTTAATGCATATTCCTTTATTAAGTTGTAAAAACGGAAAATCTCTGTTTGAAAAATGTCAATAAAATATATATTTTTAAAAAACTCACAAAAATAAACTTTCATGCAAAACAGTTTAACACTTACATGTCCTGTAGCCTTTGATTTAGTTTGGGAAGCCCCATATATTCACAAAGCTCTTGAAAAAGGATCTTCACAAATATTCTGCTGGAAGATGTTGTTGTTTCTTCACTTAAATGGACACAATCAAGAACCTACAGAAAGGCAGGGAAACTGGACTGAAACTTATGCCTAAACGTAATGCGTACATCAACCAATTAAAACAAAATTCTGAGTGTCTCCCCCAGTAATAATATCATGAATTTTCACAGGTGTAAAATATTTTAAAATGATACTTGTCAGCAGCTGAGTTAACGTGAAAATTGAGGAGCAAGAAAAGGCCATTCTTCCCATCAAGCTCGCCTTCCCCAGACAGGGATAATGCCATTAATACACCAATGGATTTCCAATGTGTATGGCAAGTTCAGAATATACAAACAAATGTTGAATTTACATCAAGTCTTAAGGTTACAGTTAGAATACGGTGTACAGATTTGAACTCCACACTGTAGAAAGGATGCTGAGACAATCAAGAGAGTATACTTTCGATTGACTAGGCCTGTGCTTGGCATGAAAAAAATAGAAATACGAAGGATGTTCAGTATTGAGGTAATTGAGATAGGTAGTTTGAACAGAGAAAATGTGCTTTATAATTATTTTGTTATGGGATAGAGAATACAGAAACCTAGAGTTCCCAGTTATTGAGGGTGTATAGAATGCAGGGGCATGGATTTAAATTAAATACAAAAAAATCAGAGAGCAGGACAAATTTAATTCAGATCAGTGATTCAAGCAGAGACAATATCAATGTTTAAGAATAAGTTCGATAGTTGTCCAAAAATTGGGAGCTAAGGATTACTGAGAGACATCAAGTGCTTGGCCCAGTATTGTGTTGTAACATCTACATATTTCACAATTCACTCTTGCTGAGACTCAACAGCATTTCATTCCTAATGGAAAAGCATTTTTTTGAATTTTGGACAGATTCCAAATTTAAAAAAAAAAATCAGAATCCCAGTTGTAATGAAGAATATTGCTCAGAGATTTCAGTGTATTCAAAGGGACACGTAGGACATAAGCAATATAGTAATTGATGAAGCATTGCTGCGTATAATGCTCAGCTGACATTTTAATTTATACTCTGTTTATTAAATGCTCAACAACTAACATTTATATAGCACCTTTAATTTAACACAACATCACAAGGTGCTTCACAATGTCCTTGTTTACCTTGTTGTTTGCTGGGTTATTTGGATGTGGTATTAATAGGAGATGGTGGGTAGTTCTCGGACAGTGGCTGTAAACTTTTCTTTGTTCTGTCTTGATGGGGGATTTGGTGGCCATTTTGGATTTGAGAGAGGGAGGGAGGAGGGGGAGGGAGGGAGGGAGAGGGAGAGAGAGAGGTCTCAGGTTCCAGGGGTGGTGGGGGCGGGATATGCGGCAATAATGATTTAGGACCATTCTCTGTATTTCGTGGATTTGGTGGTGAGGTTAGGCCCTGTTCAGCCCCCCATCCCCCTTGGAGGTTAGAAAGGACGCTGTTGGCGGGTAAGGGATTCTGAGAGTGTTTCCTCCGCCATTGGGGAGTACATTGATTTTAATAAGAATGAGGCGATTTCGCCTTCCTGTGGGAGGCTTTGAAGGTGGTCATTAGTGGGGAGATAATCTCTTATAGGGCACATATAGAGAAGACTGAAAGGGTGGCGAGGCAGAGGTTGGTGGATGCCATCCTTGAGGTGGATCACCAATGCTCACTTGCCCCAACGCTGGTGTTATTGGCAAGTGGAAAGAAACCGTAGTTGGAATTTTGGCTGCTTTCGACGGGCAGGGTGGCATGCCAACTGCAACGCTGGAGGGGTATTTTCTATGAACATGGGGAGAAGGCCGGTCATTTGTTAGTGCACCAGCTGAGGCGGCAGGTGGCCTCTCAGGAAATAGTTTTGGAAAAGGACTCGAGTGGCAGGTTGGCCTTCTCCCCAGGCAAGGTCAATGAGGCTTTCAAGGCTTTCTATCGTCTAAGTCAGAACCCCCTGAGGATGGGTTGTGTATACTGGGGTTTTTGGATGGTTTGCCTATCCCAGTTGTAGGATGAGAGAGATGGGAGGAATTGGAGTCCCCACTGACCTTGGATGAGGTCATGAAATGCATGGGCATGATGCAGTCAAGTAAAGCGTCGGGACTGCATCATTGAGAAACACATATCACATGCTAACCCAACCAAGCATTCCCCCCCCCCCCCCCCGGGCAATATTAATTTTAGTTCTACAAGTTCAAATGTTGTGATATATGTGCACGTTTTTCGGTCTTGTTCAACCCAATGTATTCATTGGGTTAGAATATTTACAATTTTAGACAACATAATAAATAATCAAGCTCCTAAAACAGAAATAAATGCTGAGTTGCCATTGGTTTACTATTACTCACACTCCATGGAATTGAGTCTGTGTACAAGAGATGTGCAAACATCTTTGCCACATTGCGTAGTTTGTTTGTTTCTAAGCGATGTATAGTTTCATATTGTTCCTTGAAGATTCCTTCAAAAGACTCCATGTAGTCCTTCTTCAACATACAAAAGCGCTGCAAATATATTGAAATGCAAAGAGCAACATGAAATATGCAATCTGCAATTCAACAAAACCAATACCGTATCTCAAAGTTTAGACTGAAGGATATGTATTTAAAATCATTAATGTCCAAGTCTGAAAAGTTGAAAGACTTTTCAAAACACCTTTCAATCGGCGTCAACACTGTTAAGAGAATAATTGCAATTAGAAATCCTGAATTAATCCTTTACGACTTTAGCTGTATCCCCCATTCAGCTTCAATCATTAGACAATCAGTTCAAACTACAAGCGACAATAAAGAGGGTTATAATGAATGTCTTACCCCAGCCAAGAGACCAAAAAATTTCTCGTATGTTCTTTGTTGTGCACAACAATCCAGAATCATATTGCATAATTCTTTCTGTGATGTGAGACAAAATTAGGTTTAACTCTTGTTTTTGAACAAATGGAATTAATCTGATGATCGTCATGCAAAGCAAATGGAGAAAGAGGCAAGGAAATGGTCAAACACTGTACAAGAATGGCTATCCATGGGCAGAGTGATGAGACACATGCTTAATTTATCACTGTGGAGTTTAATTTCAGTCACATTTATGCGGCGTCAAGTGGTAGGTCAGGTGAGTTACAATGCAGATGAATTCCACAAACACTGAAAATATTTTCTTTGCATTTTATGTTTAAGTTATGCAAATTAGTTATGATTTCACTGCCATTTTACTCGCCGTTGTTGTTTAATTGTCAAATCGGTTAAAAATGTGGTCGATATCCAGTGTATTCCATTTTCAAATCTCTTCACAAACTAACATGCTGGTTTACTTCATAAAAATAGTTAGTATCTGCTTTGCTGAAAGTCTTATTAATTTGCCCAAAATATTAACCGATATATTCTCTTTCAGATGCTGATGAGAGTTCTCATCCATTTTCACCACTGCTGGTTGTGTCAGCTTTCCAGCATTCATAGTTGAATAGTCAACATTCACTCAAGATTCACATAGGAAGCAGCTGTATCTAATTTATACAGTGCTTCATCACCTCTTTCAAAAACATCTACAAATTAAACGGCAGCTCAGTACACTGAAAAATAGTAAACGTTATGTAGTCAAGAAAGGCAATCAATTTACATAGCAAAATCAATGCCAATGTGGGATGGATTAGAAGATAATAGTCTTATTTGTTGTTTACTATTTGCACTCGGTGCTCAACACCATTAAGTGTCAGGTCAAAATTAGTCCTTTGATGGCCTTGTGCATAAAAGTATTATTTCACCGGGTTTAAGGCACAGAATCTGGAAAATCCAAATCTTAACTCCAACGTGTAGCTGCGAGAGCTGTTATCAGTTTAGGAACACAATTAGATCCCACTGGCCTTCACTTTCCCAGCCTGGACTTTTTGTGGCTCAGGAAGGGTGGTGAATTAGTCGAAGCTCCCAAGAAATTTCACTCTACAGGTCATCTTATCTGCAAAGTGGATGTTATGAGGACAGGACCAGCCTTGCACGTGATTCTCACCATGATGAAATCAACATGACCATCACTAAATAGTCATCCAATGTTTACTTTTCAGAGTCACGCTGATATTTTGACTCGGGCCACATTACGGATGGCTCCCTGTGGCTATAGTACTTTTTAATCAATTAGATGTGGGCATCGGTGACTGGGCAGACATTTATTTCCCAACCTGAATTACCCTTGAACTGGGTTAGGCCATTTCACTGGGCAATTTAACAGTCAATCACATTGCTGTGGATCACACGTTGGCCAGAAGAGTAAGGATGACAGATTTTCTTCTCTAAAGGACATTAGTGAACAGATGGGTTTTTAACAACAATTGACAATGGTTTCATGGTCATTATCAGAGCACTACCTTGAGTCTCTGGATTATTAGACCAGTTACAATACCACTGCACCACCACATGTGCATCTCAATGTCAATTTGTCTCTCCTCTAACCAGTCCTTATAGAAGTTAATTAGAATGTTTCTAATCATCAAGACAGAGGTTTTGCTACATACTTCAAACTCAACTCTTATTTTGAAAAAGGACTCAAATTATAAATTGCAAAGACGCTCATTTTCTTTCTTAAGTCTTAGTAAGATTATATTTAAGTTGCCTGGGAAAAAGTTGAGACTTGAGAAAGCTGGAATAGTGATCAAGAAGTAGGTTACAGTAGGGGCTAGAAGAAGGACATGAAGCTTTCAGCTGTGCCACAGGAAGCTAAACCAAATGCCAAATCGAAACAGGTAGGCCAGGAAGTCATTGGGGTCAAGGGGTGGCATTAACATTTAAAAGGGGCTATAGAATGCCACAAAAACCTTTGAGACACTTGTTTTGCAAGTTCAAATTTACACTTTTTAAAAAAGCTATAGCTGATGTTTTCAAACTTCAGTGGTTTTCACGTATGGAGAGTACAGGTTCATTGCTGGTTACATGGGTTTTAGGCTCCACAGAACAATTACTGTCATGACAGGAAATTATTATAAGTGCCTGCTGACAGTTCTAACATTTAAAATGCCATAGAAATGTTTGCATAGGTTATATTGTAAATAACAAAAATATTATTCAAAAATAAAGACATCAGTGGTCAGGGTTTGTGGATTTGAAGTGTGTGCCATATGCCAGACTTTACATATAAAGAACTAGATTTAAGTAGAATCCTCTTAATTAAAAAAGCTCCGGGACAGGACATTTGGTTCCCAATCTCAAGTCTGTTATCTTCGACAATAGCTTTGATTAAGTTCTAGTTTATGTTGAATGATGTCAGATAAAATATTTACTTATTTCAAACATGACAAAATAGATTACATAGTACATAAATAAAACCAAATATCATAAAGCACTTCCATGATCGGAAAGTAGCAAGTATAAACTCATAAATCCCTACCCCTTTTCACAAATACAATTCACATGCTTAATAATTTTCAAATAGCAAGTTGCATACTGTTCTCATTGTTGTGTTCCCATTATCCTAATAATGTAACAAACAATACCTTATTCCTCAGCTTTACATAAACTAATTAGGTCCTTGAACATTTTGTAAACCTATAATTATCTGTACATCTTTTCAAGACTTCACCCAAAGCCTTCCAAACATTCATCCCACAAACTGAAACATACATAGAAATACAGGCTTTATCGTTTATAAAGTTGTTTTGCTTTCTTAAGTCATAATCATCCCATAAAATAAACATTTTTCGGCAATAATTCATTTTTTGCTTTATACTGGTGTTTTGTTTTATACTGCGGCTGGTTTAGCATAGTGTGCTAAAAAAGCTGGCTTGCAATGCAGAACAATGCCAGCAGCACGGTTCAATTCCCGTACCGGCCTCCCCGAACAGGCGCCAGAATGTGGCGACTTGGGGCTTTTCACAGTAACTTCATTGAAGCCTACTTGTGACAATAAGCGATTATTATTATACATATTGAACATGGTATTATCCAGTCTCAACTTATATTTTCTAGTTCAACAATACTATATATGTTCCAGATTAAAAGTTCAGTTTTGTACCAGAAACTTTGCGAAAAGCAGCAAATTCTGTTTAGTTATAAAATGTTGCAGTAAGTGTACAATTAACTGTGAATTCATTCTAAGTGACCAGGACACTATGAACTCCATTGAGGTCTGGTTATCAGTTGAAGAAGTCAGTTAATAGGTGTTGCTGGTACCTCATTCCCAGTGCAAAAATGATTGATTTGTGGAGAATGTTTCTTCTCTTGATACAGCTCACAGAAAACTACATTTACTGAGCTCTAAATGCCTTTTCTCTATTTGGGGATAACAATTTTTTTCCCATGTGATCTTAATTAGTGTTACAAATACTTCTATACAGGAATAAAAATGCACAAACCAGATACACTTTCTTTTTTTCTATTTAGTATTAGCTAACCAGAAATTTCTTCAAATGGATTTCACAACATTTGAAAAATATAGTTTGAACATACTTTCTGATGAAGAATTTTTGTATTGTTTTAAAAACTTTTACAACTAGATGTTTTATTTTGTGGTCTACAACATTTGTAGTTACCTAAATTTACTACAAGTTTGAAAGCTTTACTGTAGTTCAATTATACTTTTATGAAACATGCACTGTACAAAGTTAGGTTTCAATACTTTTCTCCCTCAAAGTTGTCTTTTATACTGTAAGAAATCTTACAACAGAATTCTATTTGAGGTTACTGAGCCATCTAAGATACTGACTCTCAAGAGCAAATTTTCAAACTGGAGATCTGTGACCAGCAGTATGCCTCAGTGCTGGGTCCACTGTTCTTTGTTATTTATATTAATGATTTGGATGAGAATTTAGGAGACATGGTTAGTAAGTTTGCAGATGACACCAAGATTGGTAGCATAGTGGACCGTGAAGAACGTTATCTAAGATTGCAATGAGATCTTGTTCAATTGGGCCAGTAGGTGATGAATGGCAGATGGAGTTTAATTCAGATAAATGTGATTTGGTAGGTCGAATCGGGGCAGGACCCACTCAGTTAATGGTAGGGTGTTGGGGGAGAGTTGTAGAACAGAGAGATTGAGAAGTACAGGTTCATAGCTCCTTGAAAGTAGAATCACGGATGGACAGCGTGGCGAAGAAAGCATTTGCTTTGAATACAGGAGTTGGGACATCCTGTTGAAGTTGTACAAGACATTAATAAGGCCACACTTGGAATACTGTGAAAAGTTATGGTCACCCTATTATAGAAAGGATATTATTAAACAAGAAAGAGTGCAGAAAAGATTTACTGGGATGCTACCGGAACTCCTCCTTTTTCACATTTTCATCCACCAACAATCAACGGTAACAAATACAATGTCAATCCTCCCTTCCACCAACCCCCAAACAACCCTCAACATTTTAAATACAAACATCAAAGGATGCAGGAATCCACCATCCACCCAACATAGTCACCAACAACATACACAGTCCAACACCACCAACCCCCCACCCGCGCCCTCTAATGTTCGATGTCATCCAATTCTTGAAAGTGCATGATAAACAAAACCCATGAATTGTAGAACATGTCCATCCTTCCCCTCAACTCAAACTTGACCTTCGAGTGTTAAAAACTCCAACAGATCCCCCCGCCACTCCAGGGCACAGGGTGGAGAAACTGACTTCCAGCCCAACAGAATCCAGCTTCGGGCGACCAGCAAGACGAAGGCTAAAACATCTGCTTCCGCGCCCGCTTTCCAACCCCGGCCGATCCGATACCCTGAATATGGCTTCCAGAGGACCCCGGCTCAAGCCTCACATGTACGACCTTTGAAATTACCCTGAACAGCTCCCTCCAATACCACCTCGAGCTTCGGACAGGACCAAAAACACATGAACGTGGTTTGCGCGCGCCCCCCCCCCCCCCCCCCCCCCCCCGGTGCAACGTTCACAAACATCCTCTACCCCTTCAAAGAGTCCGCTCATCCTCTGCCTTTGTGTGGTGCGCCCGAAACACCACCTCCAGCTGTCAGCCCCAACCTCGTGCACAAAGGTGAGGCATTCACCCTCCGGGGCACCTCACACCACAACCCCTCCTCCATGCTCTCTCCCAACTCTTCCTCCCACTTTGCCTTAATCCCCTCCAGCGGTGCCTTCTCTTCTCCCAGAATTGCCCCATAAATCGCTGACACCACCCCCTTCTTTATTCCCCATCGTCAGCACCTTCTCCAACAGTGTGGATGCCGGCGCCACCGGAAAGCTCTTCACCTCCTTCTCAGCGAAATCTCGGACCTGCATATACCGGAACACTTCCCCCTGCCCCAACCCATATTCCGCCTCCAGCTCCTTCAATACCACAAACCGGCCCCCTAGAAACAAATCCTTTAATGTCCTGACTCCCTCCTCCTCCCATCTCCGAAAACTCCTATCCCACTTCCCTGGCTCAAATCTGTGATTCCCCCAGATTCGGCATTTCCCTTGACCCTCGCCCCAGCCTAAAGTGCTGGCACAAGTACCTCCAGATTTTCAACGTCACTACGTACTACGGACTCCCCGAGTATTTCCCGGGGCCATCGGGAGTGGCACTGTTGCCATGCCCTCAGCCCCGACGCCCTGCACAGACTTTCCTCCATTCGAACCCACTGGGGAGTCCCACCCCCTCTAACACAACCCCTCACCTTCTCCACGTTCGCTGCCCAGTAATAATATCGTAAATTAGAAAGACGCAACCCCCCTGACTGCCGTCCTCTCTGCAACAGCACCTTCCTAATCCTAGCTACCTTTCCTCCCCCCTCCATGTAAACGAGGTAATCATCTTTTCGACCATGCTAAATTGCCCCTTAATTGGAAAAAATGAATTGGATACTCTAAATTTGTAAAAAAAAATAAAAATAATTTAAAGTACCTCATTTTTTTTTCTCCAATTAAGGGGCGATTGAATATGGCCAATCCACCTACCCTGCACATCTTTGGGTTGCGGGGGTGAGACCCACACAAACACGGGGAGAATGTACAAACTCGACAGTGATCCGGGGACTGGATCGAACCGGTCTTCTGTGAGCTCTGTGAGGCAGCAGTCCTAACCACTGCGCCACAGTGCGCCCTCAGTGCAAAAGATAAGACTGAATTGCAACCATCTTCTGTCCAAAGTGCTGAGCGGATGATCCATCAAGCCTCTCCCAAGGTCTACAACATCACAAATGCCAGTCTTCAGCAAATTCCATTAATTCCACAATGGATACTACAAAGGCATCAGTGTGGTAGTACTACTGGAGACTCGTGCTCCTGACTAGCAAGTTGTTCCAGTAAACCACTGGCATCCACCCAACAATATGGAAAATTGTCCAGGTATCTGCCACACAAACTAAACACAGGACAAATCTATCCAGTTGATTCCAGTTCTATCGATCTACTCTCGATCATCAGCAAAGTCATGGAAAGTGTTGTTGATGGGACGTCAAGTGGCATTTACACTGCAATGACCTGCATGGTCGAATTTAGCATGGTCGAAAAGATGATCACTGCTGGTTGATTTGCTTGGGTTCCACCAGGATGACTTAGCTCCTCTCCTCATCAGAGCCCTTGGCACAAACATGTATAAATCAGAGGGGAGCGTAATAGTGACTGTCCTTGACATCAGTGCAGCCTGAGACCAAGTGTGGCATCATCAAGGAATCAGTGGGAATTAGGAGGAAAAGACTCCACTGGTTGAACTCATACCTAGCACAAAGGAAGATGGTTTTGGTTGTTAGAAGTCAATCATCTCACCATTCAGTGTTCTGCCCCAGCACATTACTGCAGGAGTCCCTAGGGTGGTGTTTGGATCCAAATGTCTTCAGCAACTTTGTTCACGACCTTCTCTTAATCACAAGATCAGAATTGGGGATGTACACTAATCATTGCCACAATATTCAGCACCATTCACATCTCCTCAGATACTGAAGCAGCCCATGCCCATATATAGCATGAACAGAACATTCGGGCTTGGGTTGATAAGTGGCAGTGACATTTGCATCACAGAAGTGTCAAATAATGACCATCGCCAACAAGAGAGAATCTAATCTATCTACTTTTTACATTGAATGGCCTTACCATCTCACTGTCAACACCCTGGGAGTTACCATTGACAAGAAAATAAACTGGGTCAGCCATTTAAACACAGTGGCTTCAAGAGAAGGTCAATCTGTCTTTAAAAAAGTCCAGATGAGTGCGGTTCCAACAACACTCAGAGCTCAACACTATAAAGGAAAAAAAAAAGCCTGCTTGATTGGCACCCCATTCATCAGCTTAAACGTTCACCCCCCTCCACCAATGACACACAGTGGCAACAGTGTGCACTATCTACAAGATGCACTGCAAGGTTGCTTCAAAGAACCTTCCATACCTATAATTTCGACCAGAGATGCATGGGAACATCGCCACCTGCAAGTTGCCCTCCAAGCCACACTCACCATCCTGATTTGGAACTCTATAATTGTTACTCTACTCTTCCTCAGTCAAAATCCTGGAACTCCCTTCCCAGTAGCACTTATACCAAATGGATTGCAGCCATTCACAAAGGCAACTCATCATGATCTTCTCAAAGGAGTTAGGGATGAGCAACAAATGCTGGCCTTCCCAGCGAAGCTGACATTCCACGGAAGAATAAAAAATTGCAAACAATTTTGAAACTCAGCTATATAATGTGCAGAACAGGTCAAAAGCTAGCAATCCTATGGCAAGTAACTCACCTTCAGACCCCCGCAAAGCCTGCCCACCATCTACAAGGCACAAGTCAGGAGTGTAATTGAATACTCTCCATTTTCCTGGATGAGTGCAGCTCCAACAACAGTCAAGAAGCTCAACACCATCCAGGACAAAGCAGCCCGCTTGGTTGCTCCTCCTTCTACAAACATTCAGACCCTCCACCACTGACGAACAGTGGCAGCCGTGTGTACCATCTACAAGATGCACTGCAGCAACTCACCAAGATTCCTTAGGCAACATCTTCCAAACCCACGATCACTACCATTTAGAAGGACGGACAAGAGCAGCAGATACCTGGGAACCCCACCACCTGGAGGGTCCCCTCCAAGTCACTCGCTATCCTGATTTGGGAAATATATCGCCGTTCGTTCACTGTCGTTGGGGCAACACCCTGTAACTCCCTCCCTAACAGAACATGGGCATACCTACACCTCAAGGACTGCAGCGGTTCAAGAAGGCAACTCACCACCTGACAGGCAATTAGGGATGGGCAATAAATGCTGGCCTAACCAGCGATGCCCACATCGCGGAAATGAATAAAAAATAAAATTTTAAACCGTCTTCGGAGATCCTAATACCATTAGGGTCTTACTGCTTTTTACACAGTTACCTCTCAACTAACGAGTAAGGAAAAGACACAAAAAGTACCCACCATTATTTCCCATTATAATTATTTGCCTTCCAGGTTCTTCAAGCGTGTTTGCAGGATAATGAGTATTTCAAATGTTAATCTATTCTCAGACAACCAATCAGTGCAAGAAAGATTCAATTTATGTTATTCCTACTGAATTTGGCTTCAATACCAGTATCTAGGCATTCACCTAACATTAACACATTGAATTATTTGATTTGAATACTTTCCCATTTCTGGTATGAGCCATTGATGGACGAACTCCATCGTGATGGACAAACCCCATTGTAATGGATAATGGAGTTTCCACTGTATACATGTTTCAAAACGATAGTAATCTTCAGAGCTACATGAACAAAGCACTTACAGTTGTGAGAAATAATACAGGATTGCTGTTTACTGTATAAAGCTGTTCAGTTAGCATTTTCACTGCCCAGATGGTTAAGCGTAGCATGCTCATCAAGAACAGCTGGTTGAACAATAGGGGCCTTTTGCAAAGAAAGCTTGGTCTATTCTGACAAATTTAGGCAGCTCAATGCCTCACTGAATAAATATCATGCAGCACACACAAAAAGTTGGTTTGTCATCACAAATTCCCAAATAAGTCTTTAATGCCAAATGGATGTTAGAAACTGGCAGATTTTCAAGAACTCCCGAAATTGGTTTTACATGCACAACAATAACCAGTATACAGGAATGAAGACAAACACCATACAAATGATTTATTGTTCTTTTAAAAGTATTTTGAGTCTGCGTTGCATCACACGGGTAGAATTGGTGTTAGCAGACTACGCGCTAAGGGAGGTGTACAAGGAATCATACGGTATTGAAGTCTTTTTTTTAAAAATCCAATTGAGGGGCAATTTAGTGTGGCCAATCTACCTTCCCTACACATCTTTGGATTGTGGGAGTGAGACCCACGCAAACACAAGAGAATGTGAAAACTCCACACGGACAGTGACCCGGGGCTGGGATCGAACCCGGGTCCTCGGCGCTGTGAGGCAGCAGTGCTAACCACTTAGCCACCGTGCCGCCCCTTGAACAGGTCTTGTCCAATAGGATTTCAATGCTTGCCATTCTTCTGGCAATCAGATCACCATATTTGCTGTACAATTCAAATATACATGATATTCGTAGAATAACTGTGCAATCTCTTGAAAATAGGCTAGGATACTGAACAGAAACTCCAATATTTTATTGTAATTTTGCAAGACGGTGTGGAAAAGACACCTCGCTCCAGGAGTGGTTGCATGAAGAAATAGCAATATGGTATATTAAAACAAACTTTATTATTAACACAGTATTAAAATGTCTAACATCACACCAGAAAACAACTTATAATTACCCCTCTCTCGGCACAGCAAGCGCATATTCTGTTCGGCAAGTGCTCAGTACTACAAATGTTGGATGACACTTCCCTCAGCACTATGAACACAATTCCAGTTTCTGGAGATTTATTTTCCCCATTAAAATCAGGTACAAACAGGTATGCAATTTAGAGCCAAAAAGCAGATAATAGTGAATTGTGAGGGTGACGCTGAGCTACTTCAGAGCTACATGACAAGTTGGCCAAACGGGCAGACACCTGGCAGATGAACTTCAATGCAGCAAAATGTGAACACCTCATTTTGGTAGAAGAAACATGGGGAGACAGTATAGGCTCAATGGTACAACTTTTAGATGGGTACAGGAGCAGAGGGACCTTCAAGTGCGTAATTCTCTGAAGGCGGTCAGGCAAGTTGAAACAGTTGTTAAGAAGGCTGATAGAATCCTTGGGTTTATAAATAGAGGCATAGAGTATAAAAGCAAGGAACTAATGCTACACCTCTACAAATCATTGGTCAGACCACATTTGGAGTAGTGTGTTCAGTTCTGGGCACCTTATTTAAGGAAGGATGTTCAAGCCCTGGAGAGAGTGGAGAAGAGATTTACTAGAATGGATACCAGGAATGAGGAATTTTAGCTACAAGGAAAGATTGGAGAAATTGGGCTTGGAGACTAGATCAAGAGGTAACCTTATTGACGTGTTCAAAATTATGAACAATTTTGACAGAGTAAAGAAGGACATTCTGGTTCCACTATATGGTATGCCTGTGACTAGGGGTCACAATATCAAGATGGTCAGCAAGAGAACTAGGAGTGAGATGAGGAGAAACCTCTTTACTCAGAGAGTTGTTGAGGTTTGGAATGTGCTGCCTGGGAGAGAGATGGAGGTGGATTCCATAGGTTTCAAAAGAGAGGTGGATATATATTTGAAAGTGATGAATTTAGAGGGCTACGGAGACAGGGCTGGGGAATGGGATTAGCTGGGTAGCTCTTTTGGGAGCTGGTGCAGAAATGATGGGTCGAATGGCCTCCTTCTGTGCTGTAATTAACAAACAGAAACTAACAAAATGTAACTGCAGTATTTCAGGTTTAATTGAGAAACCACAGCAAATAAATGAATAAAATTATTCACTGAAGGCTTAAGTGGAAAAATTGGAAGGCAGAACAGTGGCATGCACCATAGTTCCCTGTACTCATTCAGAACAAAGGAGAAAGCAGAATTGTCTTACAATTTAGTTTGGCTGTGTTTCTGTTCATCTTTTATTGGATTTAACCCAACTTTGAGTTTATTTTCAGAGGTCAATTATCAGTTCAAGTCCTCAATGTTGTTTGACTTGGAGCGGTGCTGCAGATTCCATAGGCATTCAGTCACAAAACTGCTTACTTCAACATCCTACCAGATGTCTATTCTCCTCCCTGTGAAACCTGACATATGCCCGTTGTCCTCTACAGACTGGAGTATCCAAAAATGCTCCTCGCAAGTTTGTCATCTTTTATCCTCCAATAATTGAAGTTCGAACAAATTTCTGTATGTGCTGCACTCAGTTAGGCTTGAACGTTCCAGCTTGATCGTTCCAGCAGTTCAGAGTTATTTTAAAAGAAAGATTTGCATTAAAAAGTGCTTTTCATGACCAAATGCTTTGCAACCAATGTATCATCACTTCGGAAGAAGCAGCCATTTGTGCACAAGTTCCCACAATGTTATAATGACCAGACAATCTGTTTTTAGGGATTTTATTTGAAGAATAAATATTGGTCAGGACACCCAGGATAACACCCCTTGCTCTTCTTCAAAGTAGTGCCATGGGAGCGTTCACATCCATCGAGGAGGCAGGCGGGGCTTCAGTTTAACATCTCATCCAAATAATGGCACCTCTGACAGTGCAGCACTCCCTCAGTACTGCTCTGGAGTGTCAGCTCTCAGGGCTGTGTCTCCCTCAACATTTCAACTTTACAAGTCGTGTCCTCATCTGTATTTCCCTCCATCCTTCATTTGATCATATCGACAATAATAGATGAGGACAGGAGTGAGAGACTGTAAGGGAGGCAGGTATGGGGATCTAAAAGGTCACAATGGAAAAGCCTCAGCCACTGCAATTGACCAACAATTTCAAAGCTCTTGCAGCTTGAGTGGACAAGAGCAACGACTGCAGGGAGGATGTGCAAACTGACCATGGCACCATGATGCGGGAGGCTATTCAGGTGGGGGGAGCAAAACCAAATGAATTATAGAAGGGAACAATCTAGTTTGGGATACAGGCACTCATCTTTGCAGCCAAGAGCACGAGTCCTTAGACTGTGTTATCTGTCCAGTAGCAGGGTGAAGGGCAAATCCTCAGGGCTGGAAGCGCAAGGGGAAGGCTGAGCAGGTTGGGCCTTTACTCACTGAAGTTCAGAAGAATGAGATGTAATCTTATTGAAATGTAAGAATCTGGATGGTGGTGGTGTTTTTTTTTTTGGGGGGGGGGGTTGGTTGCTTGACATTTTGGATCCAGGGGGAAACTAGGTCTCAGAGGCACAGTTTTGAAAATATGTGATCTCCCATGTAAAGCTGAGATGAGGAGGAATTTCTTCACAAAGGGTTTAGACTTTACCGACGAACAGCAGTGGAGGCTGGCTATTGAATTATCTCAGGGCTGAATTAAACAGATATTTGACTGACAAGGGAGTCAAAGATAATAGGGATAGGCAGGAAAAGTGCACCAACGATGACAATCAGGTCAGCCGTGATTCTATGGAATGCTAGACCAGGCTCAAGGGGCTGAATAGCCGACTCCTGTTCCCATTTCTTATGATTTTAAGGTTATAAACAAAGAGCTGAATGTGGGACTTAGCACAACTCCTCCTTCAAAGAGCCAGCACAGGTGCAATGGACCAAATGGCCTCTTTCTGTGCGACATTTCTTTGAAATTGTGAGCACTTTTTTAATCTTCTCAATCTTGGGCTGCAATGAGGACAGTTTTCATGCTTCTTCTTTGCCTTCCCTTCGCACAACACAAATAAATACCCAGTTCTCCTACAATGGTTGCACTGGTAAAGAAATAACAACCTATCTGTCATGCAGAGTTTGGTAAGTGTGTACAGAAACATTATATTTCACCCTCCCAAGTTAAAATATATGTTATACTTTGCAGCATCAGATGAAAACATGCATATCATATTTTGCAGCACGAGATGGAATAAATATTCTGTACAGGCAGAGGCTGTTCCACAATACATTCCCTTCAGCCAAACTAAATAATGCATAGCTCAACTTCCGTAGCAAAAATGATAAATGGCAATACCATTTTGTCAAGATTATAATGCCTCCAAAAGTGGAGTTTGGTAAGTGGAAGTGAGGTAATGTGAATCCAAAAGTATATTTTGAAAATACATTTAATGCAAATCAAATACATGTCCTTTGTTCCACGTCTTTTGAAAAGAAGCATGCAGGGAATACAAATTAAAGGTAAAGTTAAAGGTAAAGTCGCCATAGTCCCAGATGACCATAGGCTGCTTTCCCCTTTGAGGGGGGGGGGGGGGGGGGGGTGGGGGGGGTGGGGGGGCACCAGGGCAGAATTTAAAAATAAGGATGCTGGACTGGAGCCAACATGGATCAATGAGCGGAGGAGTATGAGTGAACAGAGTTCACTAGGGGTTTGGATATAGGCAAAAAAGGTTTGCATAATTTCAAGTTTAGAGAGGAGCCAGGTGGGAGACCAAGGCGGAAAAGCATTGCAATAGCCACATCTACAAATAACCAAAATGTGTACGAGGATTTTAATTTTCAAGAAGTGAATACAGGAAGGAAGGCAGGTGATGTCACCAGATGGACATGGATGTTCTTGGTGATGGAGGAACAAATAGAACACCAAAGTTGCAATAGTCTGATTCTGCCTCAGACATTGGCGGGGAGCTGGATGGAGTCGGTGACGAGGGTGCAGAGATTGAAGTGGGACCAGGAGTCAAGTCGTTTGGTCTTCCAAATTTTATTCGGGGTGGGGATGAAATTTCCATTTTTTTTTTTTAAAATAAACATGTTATTGAGGTATTTTTGGTACAGTAACAACAACAAAATAAACAATATACATGAAACCATAAACATAGTGCAAAAGCCATTTACCTTTTGTACAGGTCCTACCCTTATTGACCCCCTACTCTAATCTAACCTACCCCCCCCGTGTGCTGACGATTAAATTTCCGCAAAGAAGTCGACGAACGGTTGCCACCTCCGGGTGAACCCTAACAGTGACCCTCTCAAGGTGAACTTGATTTTCTCCAACCAGAGAAAGCTAGCCATGTCCGATAGCCAGGTCTCCGACTTCAGGGGCTTTGAGTTCCTCCAAGCTAATAGTATCCGTCTCCGGGCTACCAGGGAAGCAAAGGCCAGAACTTCTGCCTCTTTCTCCTCCTGGATTCCCGGGTCTTGTGACACCCCGAAAATCGCCACCTCTGGCCTCAGCGCCACCCTTGTTTTTAACACCGTGGACATGACGTCCCCAAACCACTGCCAAAATCCCCTAAGCTTCGGACATGTCCAAAACATTTGGACATGGTTCGCCGGTCCTCCTACACATTTTGCACACCTGTCCTCCACCCCAAAGAATCTGCTCATCCAAGCCACTGTCATGTGAGCCTGGTGAACAACCTTAAATTGTATCAGGCTGAGCCTGGCACATGTTGCGGACGCGTTGACTCTACTCAACGCGTCTGCCCATAGACCATCCTCTATCTCACCTCCCAGCTCCTCGGTCTGCGTCTCCTCCGACCCCATAAGCTCCTTATAAATGTCCGAGGCGCTCACTTCTCCGACCCACCCTTTGGAAACTACCCTGTCCTGAATCCCCCTTTGCGGTAAGAGAGGGAAGGTCGACACCTGTTTACGAAGGAAGTCCTGCACCTGCAGATACCTGAATTCAATTCCCCTTGCCAACCCAAACTTTTCCTCCAACGCCCTCATACTCGGAAAGCTCCCCTCTATGAACATATCCCCCACCCTCTCAATCCCCGCTCTCCGCCATAACCGGAACCCCCCCGTCCATACTCCCCGGGGCAAACCGGTGATTATCACAGATTGGGGCCCAGATCGATGCTCCCACTGCTCCCACATGCCTCCTCCATTGGCCCCAAACTCTCACGGCCGCCACCACCACTGGACTGGTGGAGTACTGTGCTGGAGGGAACAGCAGAGGCGCAGTTACCAATGCCCCCAGACTGGTGCCCTTACATGAAGCCGCCTCCATACGCACCCATGCCGACCCCTCCCCCACCATCCACTTCCTGATCATGGCTATATTAGCCGCCCAGTAATAGTTGCTAAGATTTGGCAGCGCCAGCCCGCCCTCTCCCCGACTCCGCTCAAGCATTACCGTCCTTACTCGCGGGGTCTTGCCCGCACAGACGAAGCCCGTGATCACTCTGTTGACCCGCTTAAAAAAAGACTGCGGAATAAAGATGGGGAGACACTGAAATACAAATAGGAATCTTGGGAGGACCGTCGTCTTCACCGTTTGCACCCTCCCAGCCAGAGACAACGGAAACACGTCCCATCTCCGAAAATCGTCCTTCATTTGGTCCACAAGCCGGGCCAGATTCAATTTATGCAGGCGGTCCCATTCCCGCGCCACTTGGATGTCTAGGGACCTAAAGCTTCCCTCTGCTAACCTAAACGGCAGCTCTCCCAGTCGCCTCTCCTGGACCACAAAAATCTCACTCTTTCCCATAATAAGCTTATACCCTGAAAACCGGCCAAATTCCCCATGAATCATGATTTCTTCCATTCCCTCTATTGGGTCCGAAACGTACAGAAGCAAGTCATCCACATAGAGCAAAACCCTGTTCTCCATCCCACCAACCCCCCCCCCCCCCCCGGTTCTCAGAGCAATTGCCAACGGCTCTACAGCCAGCGCAAACAACAGTGGAGAGAGGGGGCATCACTGTCTCGTCCCCCGGTGCAGTCTAGAATAGTCCGATGTCCTATTCATCCGTACACTAGCCACAGGAGCCTGATACAGTAACCTGACCCAGTCAATAAAGCCCCGCCTGAATCCGAACCGTCCCAGTATTTCCCTTGGATAATCCCATTCTACCTGATCAAAAGCCTTTTCTGTATCCATTGCGATCACTACCTCCACCTCCCTATCTTCCGGGGGCATCATGATTACATTTAACAGCCTTCTTACGTTGGCCACCAACTGCCTGCCCTTAACAAACCCCGCCTGGTCCTCCCCAATAACGTCCGGAACACAATCCTCGATCCTGGAGTAAAGATTTTGGCCAGCAACTTGGCATCGACATTCAACAGGGAGATCGGCCTGTAGGACTCACACAGCTCCGGGTTCTTGTCCCGCTTAAGAATCAGCGAAATCGTTGCCTGTGACATCGTCTGGGGCAGAACCCCTCTTTCCCTTGCCTCATTGAACATCCTCAACAACAGGCCCCAATATCCCCGAGAACTTTTTATAAAACTCCTATGGGTACCCACCCGGCCCCGGGGCTTTACCCGCCTGCATGGCCTTCAGACCCTCCACTATCACTATCTGGGTCCCCAGCACTTCTACCCGCTCCCCGTCCACCTTTGGGAAACTAAGCCCCTTCAAGAAGTGCCTCAACCCCTCCGGCCCCGTAGGGGGTTCCAGCCTGTACAGCCTGCTGTAGAAATCCCTAAACGCCCTATTCACCCCGACTGAATCACCAACCAGGTTCCCATCTCCGTCCTTTACTTTCCCTAGCTGCCTCCCTCTTCCTAAGCTGTTGTGCAAGCATTCTGCTGGCCTTCTCTCCATGTTCATAGATCACCCCCCTCCCCTTTCTCAGTTGCTCCACCGCCCTCCCTGTGGTCAGCAAGCTAAACTCCACTTGTAACCTCCGCAGTTCCCTTAAAAGCCCTGCCTCTGGGGTCTCCGCATAACTCCTATTAATCTGTTGTATCTCCTTCACCAGTCGATCCGTCTCTGCCCTGTCCACCTTCTCCCTATGGACCCGGATCGAGATCAGCTCCCCCTTGACCACCACCTTCAGTGCTTCCCACACCACCGCTGCTGAAATTTCCCGTGTCATTGACCTGCAGGTAGCTCTGAATACATTTCCTCAGCCGCTCACACACCCCTTCATCCGCCAAAAGTCCCACATCCAACCTCCAGTGCGGGCGCTGGTTACGGTCTTTACGAACCTACAGGTCAAGCCAGTGCTAAGCATGGTCTAAGATTGTAATCGCCGAGTACCCCGTGTCCACCACCCCAGCCAGCAAGGCCCTGCTCAAAATAAAGAAATCAATCCGGGAGAACACTTTATGCACGTGTGAGTAGAAGGAGAACTCCTTCACCCTTGGCTTCCCAAATCGCCATGGATCCACCCCCCTCCTTCACCCTTGGCTTCCCAAATCGCCATGGATCCCCCCCCCCCCCCCCCACCACCCCCCCCACCACCCCCACCAGCTCCATGAACCCTCTTAGTTCCTTTGCCATTTCTGGCACCCTGCGCGTTTTCGAGCTTGACCGGTCCAAGCCAGGGTCCATCATAACTGTGTTGAAGTCCCCTCCCATGACCAACCTGTGCTAGTCCACGTCCGGTATCTTCCCCAGCATCCTCTTTATAAACTCCACATGATCCCAATTTGGCGCATACACATTTACTAATACCACCTGCATCCCCTCTAGCTTCCCACTGACCATAATGTACCGACCACCCACGTCCGAGACTATTCTACCCGCCTCACAACACCACCCGCTTATCGATCAGGATCGCGACCCCTCTAGTCTTTGAATCTAATCCCGAGTGAAAGACCTGACTGACAAAGCCTTTCCGCAGTCTAACCTGGTCCGTTAGTCTAAGGTGCGCCTCCTGCAATATTACCACGTCCACCTTCAATCCCCTAAGATGCATGAACACGTGTGCCCTTTTGACCGGCTCATTTAACCCTCGAACATTCCAGGTGATCAGCCTAGTTGGAGGGCACATTGCCCTGCCCCTCCCTCCTCTCCACCCACCCCCCTCGCCGATCAGCCAGCCCCTTTTTTGGGCCCGCCTCCAGCCCGTGCTCCGCGCCTCCACTGGTCCATCCCCAGGCAGCCCCCGCCCCCAACCTCCTCTCTGTCCCTCAGCCCAAGTCCCTCCCTCATCAGCAGAACATTCACCACCCCCCCCCACCCCTACTAACAACACCCTGTAACCCAACCCCTTTACTAAACCAAACATATGCACCCCCCCCCCCCCACTGCTCTTCCGTGAGCTAGCCGGCCCAGCTAGCTTGGTACCCCCCATCCCTGGCGCCGGATGACAATAGTCTCCCACCTATTATTCCCCCCCTCCCCCCTCATACAAACAAACTCCAACATCAAACAATCCCCACACAATTGCCCAACAGAAAAACATCAAGATCAAAACAAGTACCACTCCACCCCCCCCCAACAGTGCAAATGAAAACCTTAACTCACTCAGCTCTACCGCTGGTTCCAAATCAATGCAAACGGCATCACAAACATCTTCCATGAAACGCAAAATGAGAAACTTTTTACAAAAACAGAGAAACAAAAACAAAAAACAAAAACATGAACGTTACAGCCCAGTTCAAAAGTTCTCAATCCCTCACCAGCCCTTTCTTTTTCGGAAAGTCCAACGTGTCCTCAGGGAACTCGAAGTAGAAGTGCTGATCCACATGCGTGACCCAGAGACGGGCTGGGTAGAACAGTCCAAACTTCACCTTTTTCTTGAAAAGGATCGACCTGATCTGGTTGAAGCCTGCTCGCCTCCTGGCCACCTTTACACCCAGGTCCTGGTAAACCCGCAGGATGCTATTGTCCCATTTACAGCTACGTGTCTGCTTGGCCCACTGTAGAATGCGCACCTTATCCAAGAACCTGTGGAATCTCACCACCGTTGCCCTCAGGGGGTCTCCCATTCGCAGCTTTCTCGCGAGTGCTGTGTGAGCCCTATCCACCACCAAGGGCCGGGAGAATGCCCCATCCCCCAGCAGCTTCACAAACATGTCTGCGATGTATGCCCCAGCGTCCGTTCCTTTGGACCCCTCTGGGAGCCCGACGATTCTTAGGTTCTGCCGACGGGACCTATTCTCTAGGTCCTCCACCTTCTCCAGGAGCTTCTTCTGCTGGTCCCTCAGCAACCCCACCTCCACCGCCGTCTGATGTTCCTCCTGCTCAGCAGCGCCTTCTCCACCTTCTGGATCGCCCGATCCTGGGCGTCCAATCTATGCTCCAACTGCTCAATCGACTCTTTTATCGGGTCCAAACAGTCCCGTTTCTGCATAGCAAAGCCTTCCTGAATGACTTGCATCAGCCTGCTGGGTTGACAAGCCAGAGGTCCGAACCTCCGCCATGCTGTCTTCTGTTGCAGCTACAGCCCAAACCGTCTCTATCTTTTTGTTTCTGCCTTTACGAACACTTCTAGCCCTTCTCTCCATGCACCGAAGTGGGAATTCAGTAAACAATTGCCACTAACATCCGTTTTGCAATTCAAGTCCGGTAGAAAAACGGGGGAAAGGTCCAAAAGTCCGACCAGAGGGGGAGCCACCAAATGTGCGACTTACTCCTTCATAGCCGCCACCGGAAGTCCCTCGAAATTTCCGTTATTGATACAAGCACATTTCTCAAAAATATTTTCCGAGATGTGTGGTAATCAACAACTTTCCTATCACACAATTAATACAATGAAGCATATGGTAACTTGATAATATCACCAGCAAAGTTTAAAGAGCTGGGTATAACTGAAAATGAATCCATAATTTTGATATTACAGCAGGGATATCATGGTTATGAAAAAAGTGATGGAGCCAAAGGTCATTCATCTGATGCCTGGCATCGAAACTAGATGGCGCGACCACAGCAACTGAAGTTTGCTTGTACTCAAGAGGATTTTATTAAGAGGTTAATGATTAAGTGTATTGTGAAGTTGAACTCTGAAAATAAGCTTAATATGGCATGTTGTGTGTGGAATAAAGCGCAGAAGGGAATAATGAATGGAATAGAGGAATGCCCATTTAGGCAAGCAGAAATCACGAGAAATATTTAAGAGAATGAGACAAAGAATTTGCTGTGAAAAATTAGAGATACAGAAAATTGTGTGTGTAATCTACTTTTGAACTCTGGTGTTGGCCACATGTGCTATAAGGTTCTTGCCTGGTCCTGCATATGTCTAGGTTCTGATTAGAGATATAAATTGTAGAGTTCATTTATTAATTGTAAAACACAAGTTTTTCCTCGTATGAAACAAATGGAAATGGTGCAGAAGGAAAATATTCCATTCTTGGTTACCTTCTACCTCAAAAGAGACCACTTGCACAATATCGAATATAGAATGGTAGTTAGAAGAAAAACGATAATTAAACATTGTGAAAAAGTGTCTAATTTGCAGTGGACTCAATACACGACATTCAAAAATACAAATACGGCTAAGGAAGATCATTCACTATCTCTCAGCTAATTCTTTTTAAAAATAAATTTAGAGTACACAATTCATTTTTTTCAATTAAGGGGCAATTTAGCATCGCCAATCCACCTAGCCTGCACATCTTTGGGTTGTGGGGGCGAAACCCACGCAAACACGGGGAGAATGTACAAACTCCACACGGACAGTGATCTCTCAGCTAATTCAGCAGAAAAATGCTACTGGCTCCTGAAAGGGCATCCAGTTGTTCAAATGGTTTCAAGTCTATTCAGATTTCTGACCAACAAATTTAACAAAATTTGATTCCAAGTTGCTGATGCATTTTAGAAATATATGGGTCTCAACACGAAATCTCGAGACACACGGTTTCACACCCTTAACATGCTTCATCATGATACAACCCCTGAAACAAATGTTGACTGGTTTCTACCCTTCAGCCAACCTCTTGTCCATTCCAAAACGTAACCCAACTTCAACATCTGTTGCTGTATCTTAACTTAAGTCTTCCCTGTCATAAGGCTACATATATCTTGTCGTTGTCTTGATACTTGCTAGGGTTAATAGCATTACAGGACTCAAACAACATGTTCCTTATGGGTGCCAGCAACAATTAACTATCTTATTTTCAGTTGTACCAACCTTCTGCAGACAACCTGAGCACATGTAAATCAATACTTACAGTCTGACTTTCAGGAAATTCCATCTTCAATAATTTGTGAGCACATTCTTCAAAGTCCAAACTGCAAAAATATAAGTAGCACTTAAGTCTCATTAAGCAAAGCCTCAAAATGTAATTTGTACACATTCTGTTTGAATTGCCATCATACCAAATATTAAACTAATCATCAGGTAAAGAAATACAATCAAAATGAGAAATCTTATATGTAAAAATTAACATTTTGAATGAACTTTATTTTTGCGAGCACAATTTTTCCACAGCTCCCTCCTTGCTCAATAAAGTTTCTGTTCACAACCTATTTTTCCTTCCACCATTCAATTCGGTTTTCTCAGTGTGACCACAGAAATTCAAAGTATTTGTATGTATTTAGCATACTACATGAAATGCACAGTGCAGTTACTGCACTGCGCTAAACTCAGAGGACTAAATCTATCGGCCTTCAATTCACGGTGTTGCCAAAGCTTTTGGAGTAATCAATTCTGCGCGAGTTGAACCATGCTTGAACACCCTTGGTGTACAAGATGTGAGAAATGTTATCAATATTCTTACTTGTTACTGGCTCAAAAGACAGGAACCACATTCTCCTGAAACAACCTCAAGGTCTGTGATTTTGTTACATTGAACCACTCTCCCAAAGTATTTCAATCCACTCTAATCTAACTCAAGTAGGAAATTTATCCTGCTGCTACTTTAATGGATTGTAAATCAAGCGAAAATCCAAGCATGGCCCACTTAACCCGTTGCTTCATTTATAATAACAACTTTGGTGAAGCATTTTGAGGGTTTTCATGATCATGTCCCATTTAAATGTGAAAACAACTTAGTTCAAACTAAATTATTCTGGAGTGTTGGGGTTAATTATTGGGCGGCTCTGGAAGCAGTACGCTAGATCTAGTTCTGGAGTGCACAGCATAACCTTCCGCCATAACAGGCAAGCCTCAACTTTACAACATTAGAGTTATGTCAAACAGCACGAATGACGCTTATACATTGGCACCCTGTTTCAAATCTGCGACGTTGGTTCTGACTTTATGACTCCAAGCTAGCCCATCTTTAATATTTTTATCATAACATATACACTACTGCTTACATTCTTAAATGCAGCCTTGGCTGAATCAGAGTTAAATAATACAGCATCCAGTAGTACAGTATTGGGTCGCTGACCCCAAACGTGCCTGGGAAAGTTGTGAAACCTCCCGCCAAAACACCGGGCCCCCTGCATTCTTCTCACCAGGCCGTAACTACAGGTCGAAAGATCAGCTCAACCCGCGGCCACCAGCTGCTTACGGGGCTTGGCCGTCTATGGAGAATGGTCACTGCAGCCCGCCGGCAGCACACTACCTGCTGAGCTACAGCCCAGAAAGCAGAGAATGGTTTTCGCTGAACAATTTTGGCACGCCGCACCCATGGTTGCTAGCCAGGCTTGAGCCAAAACCAAGTCGGGCGCACCGCGGCAAGACTTCCGGCAGAGGTTTCAATGAATCGGGGTGAATATCTAAAATCTGCGGAAAACAAGGTCGTAAATTGCGGGGTAAAATCATGCCTTGCCTCCCTGACGCCTTTTCTCCTGATGGAACCAATCCTCCATCCTTAAAACTGTTCGTACGAGGGGCAGCCTGGTGGCGGTGGTTAGCGCTGCTGCCTCACGACACCGAGGACCCGGGTTCGATCCTGGTCCCGGGTCACTGTCCAAACTCCACCCATACATTTCCCCCGTGTCTGCCTGGGTCTCACCCCCACAACCAAAGATGTGCAGATTAGGTGGATTGGACACTCTAAATTGCCGATTAATTGGAAAAAAAGAATTGGGTACTCTAAATTTATATTATAAAAAATAACATTGTCCTTGTGAGGAAATCGGTCCCAACTTATGACGTTTTGACTTACGATGCCATTTCCAGGAACTAATTTTGTCGCAAATTTGAGGACTGCCTGTAGTGCTGTATCATTGGTGATGATGCAAAGGAATCTGCTCATCACACTGCAGGCTTTCTTTTAAAAAATATTCTCGAAATAAGCACACAGCTTAAGGCTTTGTTTATTTCCCATCCCTCCTACATACCGTATATTGAGAGTTAATTATGGAAGGGGGAAAGGAAGTGTGTACTACATGCATAATTATCTAAATCACAGAAAAACACCATTCAGCTGGTGTTTATGCCTCACAAACCTCATTGATATATCCTATTACTTCAGTCCTCATTTGCTTCCCCTGCTTCCCCTCAGTATATCTTTGCTTTCTCAACTAATCTTTCTGGTAGATCATTGCACATTCTTACCACTCTTTGAATAAAGAAATTTCCCCTGAATTCTCAACTGGATTATCAGTCACCATTTTATATTTAACACCAATAGTTTTTGTACTCCTGCCATTTGGGTCATATTCTGTGCAACTACCCAACAAACCCATGAATAACCTTATAAGATTGCTCCATCATTCACTATTGAGACTTCTCCACTCGACTCCACTTTCTTGGCCTTGCCCCACATTCTGACTGCTTGTGCCCCCAAACATCTCTTTTGTACACTCTCAGATTCAGCACCCACAGCATCCTGAATGGCCTGCCCCGTTGTCCTGAGATTCCTATTTCTCAACTCACGAGTGTTATGATCCCAGTTGATGTTATAACTGGACGGGAAGGTTCCAGAATGGAACCCTGGCTCAAAAGACCGTAACTTTTACTTTTTCCGTGAAAAACGTGTGTGAACAGAGTCACAGGACTACTTGTTAGCTTTAACAAGAAGTTTAAAAATTTGAAAACATTGGGTTATGATACAATACTCCTTACTCCTCCCTTTGTTGATCCTAAAACTTGTGTTTAATTGTTAAACTCAGATTAATCCATGGTTTTTCAAAGAGCGGATCGCGGGCGGATGTTGGGAGTCTCGCTGTTCCTGCAGTGGTCCCAATAGCGAGAGAAGCACCCAACAGCCGCTAATGGCTTCTACATCATGAATGACAAGTCACTGCCACCTTATAAATGGAAATAAATGAGGTTGTGTGGAGTCTTCCAGACAGAAGTGGCAGCAGAGAGCAGGTCACCCTGTCCTGCACGCATACTTAATCTCAAGCGCCCTCAAGGTACATGTTATTGGTGCCAAATCACGAGCGGAGTTGCTTCCATTTTCCAGCTGTTGGCAAGCAAGCAAGTGAACTGTAAAGATGAATGGTTTTCTTAAAAGTAACAGATGGCCGGAAACTAAAGTAGACAGTGTACCTATTGGGCTGGACCTCTCAACAGAATCTGCTGAAGCGAACTGCTCAGTAAAGTCCACAGCAAGACAGAGCAGCGCTAGTGTTAGCTCTGTACAGTGCTCCAGGACCTCTGGTTAACAGCCTACAAAGAAGAAACTTAACTTGGGAGAAAATGAGCAAAAAGATCATTTCTTGAGGTACGGTTTTGTCAATTGAGTCAGTGCAAATAAGCATGCAACACCCATGTGTGTTATTTGCAGGGAAATACTGGCAAATGAGGGGAAAAGTTTCAGATTTTCAAAGAGAAATGGTGGGTGAAAAAGTCCTTTTGAGGTTGAAATCACAGAGCCAAGTTATTAATTTAGAGCGGACTCCAAATTAACGACTGCATTGCTGTAGCTGAACTGCAATAACACATTAGAAACCTATGAGGCTCTCAACATTCTGGAGTAGCATCTCCTAGCGAGTATCCAATGCTGAGTAAAACATGCATTTTGTTGCTATTGCCCTTCACGACGACTTCCATGCGAGAGGTTGGATTTTCTATTTTCATAAAGAAGAGGGCATACAGGATCTGGTTGAAGTCTGCACATTGCCCTCTCCTCCTTTGAACCCGATTCAAGCGAGATCGCGAGGACCAAACAGAATCCTTTTTCACATTAAAGGTAAACGAATATGATGTGGGCCGCGAAGGGAAGCCAGTTGGCAAAAGTGGGTCCCGGGGAGAAAAGGTTTGAAAAACACTGTCTTAACCCTATAATAACTTCATTCACACAAAGCCCCCTTTAAGCACACAAGATGACCGTGGGCAAATACACTCTCCACTCGGAACACTCTCTACTCGGAATTCCCACGTGAACATTTCCTCAGAATTCCCCCAGATATTGGTCACATGAGAATTTCCAAGCTCCATTCCCAAAAACACGCTTTAAAATCATCTCTCATAATAATGCCTTTACTTAGTGGTTTACATTCCGAAATCCAATCCAGGTTTTACAAATTAACACTTTTTACAAAGCTTCTGCTCCATTTTTAACAGCAAATCTAGTTCAGGAATTTACCATTAGGATGTTTTGTCTTGATTGCTGTGCAAACTGTTCACAATTGCTTTAACTCTTAATTCCCAGACTGTATTAAACTGCCATGAAACGTTTCAACAACTTCCGAAGTATTCCGTCCCACTTTAAATGTAGTTACTGTGATTGTCTCTTTAACTCAGAACACACTTCCTTAAATTCTTCTGAACGATACCTTGGTCTCTGATCTTTTAACTCCAGTCGTCTTAAACACATTTTATGTCCCAATTCCCTGGTTATCTGTACTGTAACTTGTTATTTAGGAAGCCCGCCTCTTTGCAGCTCCTATTCTGTCCTGTCTTTCTTCTGACAGAGTTGAGACATGTTCACTCCCTGAGATCCTGTATCCAACTACTCTCAAATTACCTAAACTAAAACTTACAAGCCTTTTTTTTATTATAAGGGCTCCAACTGCTAAGCAACAGTCACATGCTAATGCCTTTTATTTATTTTTCATACCGCAGCGCTCTCCAAACACAACAGAAATCCAGTTGGAACTTAACTGACACCCACACATTAATGTCCAGTATGAATCTAACCACAGGTTTTACGCTCCCAGTCACAAAGATGAAATTAAACCCATTTAAAACTATACCTGATTTCTAATGTTTACAAATATAAATCCTTTGTTTTCCTAACACAAGGCAGGAAACAGCCTCTCGATATTTAAATTCAAAGCCGCTTTACTAATCCAGTACCAAAAGTACTACATAACCATAATAACGCCTCTTGATTACTCATCCAGTACCAAAAGGACTGCATGACCATAGTAAATGGGTTTCCAGCATTTGCTATAAGATTTTAAGTATCCAGATAAGCATGGGCATAAGTTCACATGTAACCTTAAGGGCCGGTTTAGCTCAGTGGGCTAGACAGCTCATTTGTAATGTAGAACAAGGCCAGCAGTGCGGGTTCAATCCCATACCAGCTTACCCGAACAGATGCTGAGAATGTGGGAACGAGGGACTCTTCACAGTAACTTCGTAAGTGACAATAAAAGATTATTATTAAACTGCTTCTAATTTATTGCAGCTTGGGATCATGTGTGCAAATTGACATGTGGACATTTGCTCCAAGCAGAAGCCAGGTTTTCACTTTTGACTGTGTAAAGATCTATGTCTAGATATCAGGAGTAGACGGTTATATTATCCTTGATAAAATTACATTATGTAGGTTGACATTAAGAATAAGCATTTGCCAAGTAATACAGATCTTCCAATTCCCACAGAACCATAATTTAGCAAAAGTCAAAGAATCAAAGACTGATGAGAAGGAATAGGCTCAAAGAGTGCACACAATGGCCCCAAATTAAATCTTGGTTATATTCTTGATTTGGTGGAAAGCCCTGGTTATAAACAGAGGGAGCTATAATGAAAAAATCCAAAGTTCAAGCTTGAAGAACTGTGGTGGGATAAAATTAATGAATTGACAATGTGCACTAGCATAAGTTGTCCAAGAATCAGTGCCCTGCTCTTGGACAGAGAATGGTTCGGAGTTGTTTGAATTGGAGGTGATTGTTGACTGGAACTGGAGAGCTAATTGTAGTGGAATTGTAAAGCACAGAAACAAGCCAGCCATTCAGCCCAGCACGTTTGCATTGGTGTTTCCTTCCACAAGCCTGATCTCATTGCACATTCTAAGAATATAAAATAGAAAATGTGGATATTCCTCGATTTCTATGATTACTGAGGATTTGGGCCTCATTATCATTTCACTGAACAGTGCAAACAACCACTAATTACCACATCATAACTCATAATCTAGAAGCTGGTCTAAATATCATATACTTTAACCCTTCCAACTCCAGCGAATAAAGTGAAGAGTCTTAATATCTCACGTTTCTCAACTAATCCCTTATTCCTGCAAACAACCTAGTGATTCCTCTTCATTACTTTGAAATACTCCCTCTATGCATGTTCTTCAGGTTAATTAAGGTCTTCGACAAGTTCAACACTCCTGTACATTACTGCTTTTTTTGCTCGTACTCTCGCATGCAAGGTCTTTCCTACCTTTAATGACTTGTCTAACTTTACATCAAGACCCCTCAGCAGATTATACTCCATTAGAACTGCAGTACTGGAAATTATTTTCAAGTTTTGCTTCCAAAATGTGTTACTTCAGTTTTCTGTACTGAACTGGGTCGATAGCTTCAGTTCAAAACCTTGTATTTGCACAGGTGCATTGGGCTGAAGAGCTTTGGATTGGATTGGATTTGTTTATTGTCACGTGCACGGAGGTACAGTGAAAAATATTTTTCTGCAAGCAGCTCAGCAGATCATTAAGTACATGAAAAGAAAAGGAAATAAAAGAAAATACATAATAAGGTACACAATGTAACAACATAAGCACCGGCATCGGGTGAAGCATACAGAGGTGTAGTGTTAATGAGGCCAGTCCATAAGAGGGTCGTTTAGGAGTCTGGTAACAGCAGGGAAGAAGCTGTTTTTGAATCAGTTTATGGGTGTTCGCTGACTTATGTATCTCCTGCCCGATGGAAGAAGTTGGAAGAGTAAGCCGGGTGGGAGGGGTCTTGATTATTCTTTCCGCTTTCTCCAGGCAGCGGGAGGTGTAGATGGAGTCAATGGATGGGAGGCAGGTTCGTGTGATAGACTGGGCTATGTTCACGACTCTCTGAAGTTTCTTGTGGTCCTGCCAAGCAGTTGCCATACCAGGCTGTGATACAGCCCGATAGGATGCTTTCTATGGTGCATCTGTAAAAGTTGGTAAGAGGTCATGTGGACAAGCCGAATTTCCTTAGTTTCCTGAGGAAGTATAGGCGCTATTGTGCTTTCTTGGTGGTCGTGTCGACATGGGTGGACCAGGACAGGTTTTTGGAGATGTGCAGCCCTAGGAATTTGAAACCGCAAATCATCTCCACCTCGGCCCCGTTGATGCTGACAGGGGTGTGTACAATACTTTGCTTCCTGAAGTCAATGACCAGCTCTTTAGTTTTGCTGGCGAAGGGAGAGATTGTTGTCACCGCACCACTCCACTAGGTTCTCTATCTCTCTCCTGTATTCTGACTCATCGTTATTCGAGATCCGGCCCACTATGGTCGTATCGTCAGCAAACTTGTCGATGGAGTTGGAATAAAATTATGCCACGCAGTCGTGTGCGTACAGGGAGTAGAGTAGGGGGCTAAGTACGCAGCCTTGCGGGGCCCCGGTATTGAGGACTATTGTGGAGGAGGTGTAGTTGTTTATTCTTACTGATTGTGGGTCTGTTGGTCAGAAAGTCGAGTATCCAGTTGCAGAGTGAGGAACCAAGTGCTAGGTTTTGGAGCTTTGATATGAGCTTGGCTGGGATTATGGTGTTGAAGGCGGAGCTATAGTCAATAAATAGGAGTCTGATGTAAGAGCCCTTGATGTCGAGATGCTCTAGGGATGAGTGTAGGGCTGGGGAAATGGCGTCTGAAGTGGGCCGACTGCGGCGGTATGCAAAATGCATTGGATCAAGGTGTTCTGGGAATGACCAACCTCTCGAAGCATTTCATTGCGACTGAAGTCAGGGCCACTGGACGGTAGTCATTGAGGCACGTTGCCTGGTTCTTACCGGTATGATGGCGGTCTTCTTGAAGCAGGTGGGGACCTCGGAGCGGAGTAGGGACAGGTTAAAGATGTCCGCGAACACCTCTGCGAGCTGGTCCGCGCAGGCTCCGAGTGCACGACCAGGGATCCCGTCCGGGCCCGCCGCCTTCCGAGGGTTCACTTTCAGGAAGGCCGATCTGACTTCGGAAGCTGTGATGGTGGGTATGGGTGAGTTATGGGCTACTGGGGCACTCAACAGCGGATTGTTGGTTTTCTGCTCGAATCGAGCTTAGAATGCATTGAGTTCATCGGGGAGGGGTGCGCTGCTGTCGGAGATACTGCTCGGCTTTGCTTTGTAGCCCGTTATGTTGTTTAGTCCTTGCCACATCCGCCGAGAGTCTGTCTGTGACTCTAGCTTGGTTTGATATTGTCCCTTGGCATCTTGGATGGCTTTGCGGAGGTTGTACCTGGATTTCTTGTGTAGGTCAGGGTCGTCTGACTTGATCTTCAGTAGGGAGCTTTTACACTGTGCTGTTATTGCTGTCATTCTGAGTGAAATGTCAAAAATGATGGCATTGGGGGGGGGGGGGGGGGGTGGTGGACTCCTCCATCATCAATGGGTCAGAATCCTGCAATTCCCCAACACAACTCAAGTAGAACCATAACCAAAGGATAGTTGAGATTTAAGGAGAAGGCTTACCTTCATAGTCCAGGCAACTAAAAACATGGGGCTTTCCCAGCATTGCCCAACCAAAAAACCAAACATACATTTTCAAATAAATTTATAGCACACTAAACGTTCTTCAACTCAGCTATGTTCTTTAGTTCTGGAGAATGCCAAACAGATAATAAAAAGAAAAATACAACTTTGGATAGGTACTCTGGAGCTTGGCTTCATTTGCTTGGGGTTTGCGATTTGGCTGAACAAAGTTTTCAGAACATTTCCTCAAAAGGATAAATTAGATTGGGTTGAGTCTGCCACAGAGTGAAATATATGTCACTGGTGAGAGCAAACTTTGCAGAGTGAATTCTCTTTCCATACTCCATGTTCTTCATACGACAACTATCTGAATAAGTTATTTAAAAAGTAACGATGCCATGGAAAACTTCAGATTATACAACAAACTGGGATAGTGTGATGATACATAATGAGATGATTGAATAATACATTTTGTTTTTTGACAATATTGTGATGTCAGTATTTCAACAATATCCACGTAATGGATTTCAATAAAGGAACAAATTCGACACTCTGCAACAACAAAAACGATATCCAGCGACTAGTCAGTGCCAGTCAACAGCCAAATATCTCTTGTCTTTACTGTACGGACAAGGAAAGGGGGAAGGGGGAAGGAAAACATAGCTAATTATTGGTAAATGCCACAGTTCATGAAGAAATTGTCTGGAGAATGAATAATAATAATCTTTATTAGTGTCACAAGTAGGCTTACATTAACATTGCAATGAAGTTACTGTGAAAATCCCCTAGTCACACGTAGAATGTTACAATTAATAGAGCTTCACAACTTCATCCTTCGATTTTAGCACTCAAGTGAGAAATTCGGGATGTGAATAGCAAGTTGATTCTGAGAGACTGCATTTCATTTTCTATCAGGTTTACTAGAATTCAAGATAAAGTGGAAAGTTAAACTGTAAGTAGTTCCACAAGCACTGCTGTAGGACCCATAAATCCAAGTAGCAATTGCAATCAATTAAAATATATGGTTTTAGGTGAAAGAAAATGGTGCCTTGGAGACCTGAGCATCAACGCTCAAGGGCAAATCTGATCAACTGAAATTCTTTCATTCAAGCTCATTTAGCTCACCAAACTAAACAAGTTGTTATTGGCATGCCTCACAGCAACTTGAATGTTTCCTCTTCAGTTCCAGAACAGAAATTGATTGTTTCTCCAACGTGGTTCCAATCACAAGCATTAATAACTTCAGTACTCAACAGAATTCCCCAAAGCGTGACAATTTTCTCTACTCATGATACCTTATTGTGCAGGTTACCCATTCATTCATGTTTTTTGTGATTCAAATAATCTACTGTCATGGTAAATTTAACTAGTTGGAGGCTTTCCCCTCATTTCCCTATCTCACGTCATATTATTTATTTCAACAATTTCTGCTTCAAAAATACAAAATATCATGCACAACTTAACTCTTAACTAGCATATGTCTAAATTTTCGTGGCGCTCCATCGCAGCCTTACACCCCATGGGCTTCAAAATGAGTAGTTTAATTGTAACCAGCACTCTGAACATTTAGAACCTTAGTCTCAGGAGGGCTACATTGGCCATCTTCATGTTTTTATCTTGTGTTAATAATGAGAGGACAGTTTGACCTTTTAACAAAATAAATATTTTCCCCAGCTGGTTAAAGTAATCTGTAAGTGTGGAAGGGAAATGAACATAAACCAACTTCGAAGCATGCTGGAAAATGCTTGACTATAGTTCAACACTGCTTTTGGACTAAAATAAGTAGGTCAGGTAACATAAATGAAATACTGCTGAATATTCTGGTCTTGGCCTTATTATGAAAACACATTGTCCTCCAAAAGATAAACAAATGTGTACTCGAGTTGTTTTTTTGCCAAGGGCAAAAACATACGTACTACGTATTTCATCTTACGTATTTTCCAAGGTCTATTTAATATAAACATGCCTTTTTACTTCGTGCTGTTATTTCAGATTATAAAAACATGCTGTCTTCAAACGAATCTCAGAGTGCTGAGCACTGGCTTTTGCAGCTGGAACACTCTCCGCAAATATATTTGTGTAAATAAATTTCCTTAAATCGAACCTCGAGGAATTTGTCTTTATTATGATTTCCACGACAGCAAGCATTCAGACATGTGTCAAAACGTTTGCTTTGCCATACTGCACCGAGTGCAACAGTATAACTTACCCGACTGCATCAGGCTGAATTTTCAAATGGCATTTGAAGCACTACATAATTATCAACAAATACTTTAAAAACATTTAAAATAAAATTTAGAGTACCCAATTATTTTTTTTTTTTCCAATTAAGGGACAATTTAGCGTGGCCAATCCACCTACCCTGCACATCTTTGGGTTATGGGGGTGAAACCCACGCAGACACGGGGAGAATGTGCAAACTCCACACGGACAGTGACCAAGGATTCGAATCCGGGTCCTCAGCGCTAACCACTGTGCCACATGCCGCCCCAATTATCAACAATTATAATAATGAAACAAAGAGGGCACTTTGCAAGGAAGCTTATGTTTGCCGCCTCTCTTTGGGCACAACCCTAGATTTTAATTGTCTGCGATTACTATTACAAACGTAATCTCGTTCAATTCTGGAAAGTAGAGTAACATAAGTTATGATCTCCTACAAACTGCAGTTACATATTATTTTCATCCACAAATAATGACTCTTAATTTGTATTAAATTAAAGGCACTCACTTAATTAATTGTAAACATAGAATCTTAGAGCACAGGAACAAGCCATTTGGCCTGAGCCAATTCTTTGAAAGAGCTCCCCAATTTGTTCCAAAATTCAAGCCCTTTCTGTATAATGTTGGAAATTAGTTTTCTTCAAGGACATGTCCAATTGTCTTTTGAAGATCTGACAGAATCTGATTCTCCCATTCTTTCCGGGTAATGTGCTCCAGTTCTTAAATTTAAAATAATTAGTAAAATAACTGTTTATGACCTCTTATCTACCTGCTTTTGACAAAGCAGTTTTCCCCTTCTTTCCCCAGGAAAAGCCCTCAAATTTGAATACCTCTATTTAGGTCTCCCCTCAGCCACCTCTGCTTTAAAAACAATGACACTATACTCCACTCTTTCTGAAAAACATATGTTCACCACTACTCCAGTCTCCTTGGCCACTTAAATACCAAAGTTAGCCACCATTACTTTAATACCACGTGTTTCCGCTTTCTGAATAAGCCTGTTATGGAGTACCTTTTATCAAAAAATCCTTTCTGTTTAAAAACCTGCTCCAAAACACTTTCTTTATCCTTCTCCACAAAGTTTTGATCGAATTTGTGAAGAACCATCAATCCTGTTTCAACTGTATGCATAAAGATTAATTTCATAGGCCAAGAATAAATCTGTATAACCATGCATTTCTACAAATTCCAGTATGAACCATTTAGCAAATATTTTAATCAGATTTGGAGGAAAAACAAGTGATGGGAGCCCTGCAAAATAATTTGCAAAAATGCAGCAGTAAGCATTGTGTCAGAATCCAGGGGTAGACATGTAAACCCTAGTTAAATTAAATATTGCTTAAGCTTTGTAAATTTGTCACATTCTAAATGAGAAAGACAGCAAACCTCTGAGTTATGAAACAGTAAAAAAAAACGGAGAAACAAAGGCCCTTAAGGAACTCACCCACTTCAAGCTGTTTCTCAAACAGGGTCAAAACGAACATATTTCAGCGATAGCATACCCCCAACCCAAAGAAAACAAGCATACCCCAACCCAAAGAAGACAAGAAGGGTATTTTCTTTCATGAATGTACATGGTAGAAGTACAGTATTGACCATTATCCCAACAATAGCCTTTTAAGATTAGACTTTCTGGAAAAACATTTGTGCATACTTATTAACTTCAAATGTGATTTTCTTTGTTTCAGAGTAAACTTGGAACCAAATCTTGCAATGTACTTAATTCCAATTGTCATTCCTACTTCAAATCTTCTTCAATTCATTCTATACTCTGCAATGGCTCCACAAGGTCAACATGCTTTTTTAAACCTGTGCTTACGCAGGAAGTCAAGGGACTGTACCCAAAGACAACTGTAGTGTAGTAAACTGCTCATTCATTATTAAAACACACATTTGCAATTCCACCTGAAGAAATGGGAAGGATATTTCTGAACAGCAGACAAGGCAATATCTATGAATGCAATTTATATGGACTTTTATGCAAACTCACTGCAAAGGATGTTCAATGGACTTGGGGCACAGAACAAGTAGTAGCTTTCAGTCGCATCAAACAAATACTCGCGGCAACTTCAGTTCTTAGGTCGCACTGCAGTGTGATGCCAGTGAAAAAACAGGACTTGAAGCAACCATCATGAATCAAAGACAATTAGATCCTTTTGCATCTGCAGTGTTAATGCAAACTGAATAATGCTACACATAGGCCAGCAGTGTGTCTGGCTATTGTTTTTACTTGTGAGCATTTTACTCAGTACCTACTTGGGAGAGACTACATGTACAAAGGATCTTTCTCAAACTACTTCTGTCTGCATCCAAAGCATCTGGCAAGGATGCAAGAGATATAATTTTCAGATGTAATAACAGGAGGAGCTCCGGGCAACCATCAGCGGATAACAGCAACAGACAGTTTATTTAGAGGCAAAACTATTTACAGAAAGTATAAAGGGACATTACAATACCAGCCAGCGATTCCAATTCTTCTCCTAGACTGGATCTGCTCTCAAGGTTTTAAAGGTCCCCAGCTTGCTGGAATCGTAAGCGCTTTGCCCTAATAGGCTGGGCGTCACGTGGCCTCCAAGGTTTGCCGAGGCCTCGGCCGGAGAGGTCACATGACCCCCGATGTTCGCCGCAACAGAAGTGAAGTACAAGCAGGAGTAGAGGATGTACATTGCCAACATGTTGTAAAGAGCTGCGCTCAAGTTGCTGATGCTAGCAGTGTGAAATCTTTCAGATTCAATCAGAAGCAATAGCATGTCATGTTCTGGAAGTCATCAACCCAGCAGACATTGAATCTGACAGCTCAGTGTCGTGCTCAGAGCAAGCAAACTAAGCATTAGCCAACTCTCCAAATGCTGCACGATATATGATTAGAGAATGGCCAGAAACCATCAAGGACACACCAATTGAGAGTATTGGACATACAGGGTTGAAATGATTGCCCCAGAAGGCATCTTGTACAAAGGAACTGGAGTTATCATCCCTAAGGAGATGAGGAAAGAGATGCTTAAGCACATCTATTCAAGCCATCAAGGAATGGAATCTAGTCTGAGGAAGGAAAGTAAAGTGCTCTACTGGCCAAACATGAGCAATGAGATCAAGGACCATATCAACTAGTGCAGTGCTTGGAATCAACATCAAGCTAAGCAAGCTAAAGAGCTGCTCATGACATCTCAAACTGATCATGGATGAAGTTTAGAGTAGATCTCTTCACTCTCTTTGCAACTGACTATCTTGGCACTGTTGACTACGACAAGTTTGACAGGTTAATGTCAATGATCACAAGTGAGTTCAGAAAATGCCTGAAAGCACAAAACAATGGTCCTCAGTTCACAACTGAAGAATTCAGGTGCTTTGTAAATGCTTGGGAAATTCAGCACAATTCCTCACCACTATCCCCTGTCAAATGGAAAAGTGGAGGCAAATTGCCAAAGGGATCATCAAAAATTAGAATACATCCAGCAGAGATGTATTCACAGCAATCTGCAAGTGGCTATACATACCTGAGGGCATGGAAAGTAGTTCAGTTGAGCGACTGATGTCACACCGCACCCAAGCTATTCTTCCAATAGCAGAAAACCTACTGAAGCTAAATGGTAACAGTCATGAATGACCGAATCAAAGTGAAATGACAGTCAAATTCCTCTTTGATAAAGCTGCCAAATCATTGCCAGAGCTGAGAATTGGAGAGCCAGTCAGAGTGGCAACATTCAACGCTCTCAACAAAACTCAGCTATCTTGACAACTTGGGATGCATGTCGTGAAATTGTCACTTCGATCAAACACGGTGAAAATGAACCAAATATATAATCGCAACCGCAGGCATATACATGCAACTGGAGATGCTGCTCCTTCACAGCAGGCAGCTGATGAGGAACCTTACAAGGAAATGAACTATCAGTCCCAAAGGTCAACCATCCCCCAACAAAGGCAATAGACCAGCACCAACAATTGCCACAGCTGCAACAATTCACCATGGCAGCAAAATTCCCCAGAGAGGAATGGCACGAAGCTAACATCTGCAGGATCATGTTGGAATGCCTCCAAGTCAGAATCTCCCCTCAAAATAAGAATCACTCCAGGAATGAACATTCGCTAGACAAACATAGAAGCCAATAACAACCTGCATGCAAACCATTAAAAGACCTGGATGCTTTAAGGATTATGTGCAAAAAATAGGTCAGGCTTGAATGACAGGTTTTCCGTACATGCATGATGATTTTCATTGTAGACCACATATGTAACTGACTTGCAACTGTAAATAATCGTGTATGCAGGCTTTTTTATATATGAAAGAGGGGATGCTTGGATATGTACCACATGCACTCAATAGTCATAGAATTTACAGTGTAGAAGAAGGCCATTCAGCCCATCGGGTCACCAGCCCTTGGAAAGAGCACCCGACTTAAGCCCATGCTTCCACCCTATCCCTGCAACCCAGTAACCCCTCCTAACCTTTTGGACACTAAAAGGGCAATTTAGCATGGCCAATCCACCTAATCTGCACATCTTTGGACTGTGGGAGGAAACCGAACCTCCCGGAGGAAACCCACGCAGACATGGAGAGAAGGTGCAAACTCCATACAGTCACCCGAGGCCGGAATTGAATCCGGGTCCCTGGAGCTGTGAGGCAGCAGTGCTAACTACTGTGCCACTGTGCCGCCATGTAACCTCGACCTTCTACACAAAGCTTCCTCCATCGGCCACCAAACCGATCCTCCTACCACAACCCATTTCTGAACCTTCTCAACATTTGCCGCCCAATAAGATGCATCAAATTCACCAACACCAACCCCCCTGACATCCTGTCTCCCTGCAAAAAGGCACTGCGGATCCGAGGCATCTTACCTGCCTATACAAAGACCAAAATTATCCTATTTAGGCTCCCCCAAAAATGATTTAGGCAGAAAAATTAGGGGATTCTGGAAAATTGAGAGATTCTGGAAAATAAGTAAAAACTTCGGAAGGATAGCTATCGTCATGGTTTGAACCCGCCCTGCCAGCGATAACGGGAGAACATCCCACCTCTTTAAATCCTCCTTCATCCCCTCTACCAAGTTGTGTAAAAGAGCCCAGCTATGTGCCATCCGCTTCCAAAGACTGAAAACCCGACTTGACCAGCCAAAACAGCAACTTCTCCAGGCCCCTACCGTGACCCTGTGAACTCACCAGAAACACCTCACTCTTTCCCATATTTAGTTTGTACCCAAAAAGAGAGCCAAATTTACAGAGCAACTCCATAATCCTGTTCCTACTGGAGGTCGGGTCTGTTACATATAACAAGGCGGCCACATATAGGGACACTTGGTGTTTCACACTCTATTCCCCTCCACTTTGTCGATGCCCTCAGCACAATTGCCAATGCAAAATGTAACGAGGAGCGGACATTCTGCCTTGTACCCCTGTGCAGATGAAAATACTTCCCGCCCAACCCATCTTTAATCTTTAATGGCAGATATTGTAAAACTATAGAACTATACATTTAGAGAACAAAGAAAATAGAAAACAACAGCAAAAAAACACAAACAAGTACTTATAACCCTGTGCACAATGCCATAACTCAAACATGCAGGTGAACCCACCCAGAATCCTCAAATGGCCCCTAGTCCATCCATAATCCTTTATAAAGGTACTCACCTCCACTGGCATGTCAAAATGATGTTCTCTTCTCTAATGCGTGACCCATAAGCGAGCCAGGTACATGATGCTAAATCACATCTTGCTCCTGAAATGTGCAGCCTTGGCCTTGTAAAACCCGGCCCTTCTTTTTTCCAGCTCTGTTTCCAAGTCCTGGTAGATTCAGTAAGAAGCCTTACAACACCAGGTTTATGTCCAACAGGTTTGTTTTGAATCACTAGCTTTCGGAGCGCAGCTCCTTCATCACGATTCACCTGATGAATCAGCTGCGTTCCGAAAGCTAGTGATTCAAAACAATCCTGTTGGACTTAAACCTGGTGTTGTAAGACTTCTTACTGTGCCCACCTCAGTCTAACGCCGGCATCTCCACATCCTGGTAGATTCAGAGAGCGTGGCCTTCTCAGTTACATTTGCCCAGGTATCTTTACTATAATAGTCTTGGCGGCTCCCCAGCTCTCTGCTTCTTTCTCAGCGACCAATGAGCCCGGTCCATTTCAGGGTGGCGGTCAAAGACTACCCAACCAACTGCTCGAACATCTTGGCCACATACTCCGCGGTTCTTGCACCCTCAATGCCTTCAGGCAATCCTACGATCCTCAAGTTCTAGAGCGGTTCTCCAGGTCATCAGTCTTGGCCTTCAACTTAATTTGCCCCTCCAACATCATCAGTATCTCTGCCTCCAAAGAAGCAATCCGATCTTCGTGGTCAGCAACTGTCTCCTCCACCTTCTGGATCGATGCATGAGAGAAAGGTGTTCTGGCCAACATTTGTACCTCAACCACATCTTGTGGCTACACTTCGAAATAATTCTTTGATTATGAAACAGCACAATTTATTCCTTTCTTTCAGCACCACACTATTCCACAAGCTTATGGAGACCATGGTTGTGCTACATTGTACTCAAATTCATTCATGCCAAGCAGAAACAACTAAGCACTTCCATGAATATAAATAGCGAAAAGCACTTTACTGCAGGAAAAAAAGAGCAAACTGCCATCGGGCTGTTTTAGTACGGTAGCGCAGTGGTTAGCACAGTTGCTTCACAGCTCCATGGTCCCAGGTTCGATTCATGGCATGGGTCATTGTCTGTGCGGAGTCTGCACGTTCTCCCCGTGTCTGCGTGGGTTTCCTCCGGGTGCTCCGGTTTCCTCCCACAATCCAAAGATGTGCAGGTTAGGTGGATTGGCCATGTCAAATTACCCTTAGTGTCCATAAAAGGTTGGGTGGGGTTACTGGGATGGGGTGAGGGTGTGGGCTTGGGTAGGGTGCTTTTTCCAGGAGTCGGTGCAGACATGATGGGCCGAATGGCTTCCTTCTGCACTGTAACTGCTATGATTCACATCGTAGCAGTCGCCTGTGTGGAAGCATCGCAGAAACTTTGGGACAGGTCACCAATGACCAACCAATGATGATACATGATGTGAGGAAATAAAACCACGAAGAGCAACATCACAACCGGGTTTTCTCAACTGATTCAGTAGTTTCAAAGTCCTTACTCACTTCAGTTGGGAAAGACAATTAAATTATTCTATCTTTTCGATGAGAGATGGGTAACACGCAAGCCATGTCAAACCAAGAGTTCAGCAATACAGAAACATCTGTTTATCTATGCCATAAAGGTGCATAGTGAGATGTGCAGCATATGTGCTCAAAGTCATGCAGAAGTTAATTTTATTTCACAAGAATGGTTACAAGAAGCTTTGGCATTGATATAGCTGGGATTATCGAAAACAAACATGGTTTACTTACTGAAAAGATAAAATTAGCGCATACAATCGCATTCTAGTAATTATCTCAACAACTATACTTATACCCAGTTCATTCACATATATAATCCTGTGAGATGTGCTACGGGAGTCTTTTGAAGACGCCCGTTATATCTCCAACCGCTTTCTCCCTGTCATCTAGCATATTCCGACAAAGAAATAATAAGATAATTTCTCTTTGCCGTATCACTTTAGTTTTTAAACTCCATCATTATTTAATCAAATTATTTCTAAAGTGCCAAAACAGAAATCTTGTAGAACTTCAATGCAGAATATATCATCTTCCTTATGACATTTTTTGTCCCATTACGATGTGTGTATTCTCTTTACCCAGACTTTTTAGCTCTAATTATTTAAGCTGCGAAGTTCAGGGTTCGGTACCTAATTTGTGAAATAATAACATTAGCAAAAACAACAGCAAATACTGTGATCATATATCATAGACAAAGAAGTGACGAACAGAGTTAAGCAGAACGGTGAGTAAACTTATCACCCACGCACTGGCAGTCAACCTCACATGGCAATTATTTCTCGACTAGGTGAATGTCCTTCTTGTCAAAAGCAAAACCAACTCATCATGAGAACATGAGGAATTCGCCATTTTCTCCAGACGCTGCGAACTAAACTCACCAGCTCAGCCCACAACATTCTAAATTACTCATTTTTAATGTATTTCACTGTACATATCCTAAATCTCAAAAAATTGTGTAATAGTATGCAACAGTATTGCAGGAAAAAAGATACATTTGAGATTAAGATTTATTTGAAATAAATTTACTTTCCATGATTTGATTCCACCAAACAAGTGTTCTAAAGGTAGTATTTCAGAAGCGTTGAAACATTTGCTTACCTTGATTGGATAGCAAGATAAATGGTACGACGAAATGAAACCAGATTTACTTCAGTCTTGTCATGTATAGTTAGCTTCTTTTCCCCTAAAATAAAATAAATAATGTCAACTAAAATAAAATCCATAAGACGAACATCACCATGCTAAGCTAATGGTGCATTATTTTGCCATTCTTTGGACTGGACCAGACCAACATGATCAACATTTTAGCTTTGGTGTAACTTAGAAGATATCTCATTATACTATTGGAAGCTGGTGTGAAGTGATGTTGTCGAAACTCCACAAATGCACTGCACACCTATCGAATGAAAAGAATTGACGAATTGGCTCTTCTTGACAAAGGCAGTTACAATTATGTGGTTTATAAGATGATGCTTTGGGACTGTATCTTTAAATGTAGGGTAACTGAAGGCGGTCATGTGACCTGTTGTGCAGGCTGATAGTGAACCTGGGTGGCTTGAATGTTGGAAATCAAAGGAACGGAAGGTGGTGCAATGATTTTATGCTTGGAGACAATACCAGCAGCATCCGAGTCTAATACTTGACTCCCCAAAGGTCCCAGAGATGAGCTGTTGGGATTGAATTGTAAACAGTCGTGCAGCCAACTATCCACTTATTACTAAGATGAAAGGGAGTTGGGATCAAATGTAGCTAATTAACATTTCAACCTGGGTGCAAGGTTAATGATTTCACAATGCTCTGGCAAAGGGGGAGGAAGCTATTTTTGAGATCACGCTACATGCTTTCTTTATAATTAGTGAATATCATGGATAGACAGAGTCTTGTGTGGTCAGCAGAGAGAAAAGGCTGTTTTGTCTTGGTGAGCAACCACAGCTAGATGTGGGAGGGAGACAGTCTCTTAATGAAGAGGCACATCCTATTGAAATCGAAATGTTCCGGGGGATATGTCTTGGCATGGCCAGGTGAATGAAGAATCATCAGAACATGTTTTACTGCTGGTGGTGGATTTATGGAGCTCACCGAAAACTGAGGAAATGCCTTGAGACAGTCACTCGAGGTTACTACTCGGTGAAAAAAGGATTATGGGAACCCTTTGGGTGATGGGAGAAACCTTGAACTGTTTGCTGGCAAACTGTAATTTCATGGATGTATTGTAAGCATAAAAGGGGAATCTGGACACGGTATAATAAGTTGTCTATAAAAAGGAAAGTGTTCAGACGGTCATTTTTTTTTCAGTAATTTGTTACAATATACGTTTTACAGCATAAAATCTTAACATGTCATTCGTTCAGCTATTAACTGGAAGGTTCCACGTTCCTTTTTAAACATTATTGGTCTCTACAGAGATCATGACAAAAGGCAAGATGTATTTGCAATCAATAAGCGAGTCTAATCTGTATTCTGGGATGCAACTGAAGAAACAAACATGACACACCATCCCTGGTAGCATGTAAAGCTCTATCCATTGAATAGCTAATTCATGAGGTTAGTAGGCTTTATCCTTGATGTGGAGATGCCGGCGTTGGACTGGGGTGAGCACAGTACGAAGTCTTACAACACCAGGTTAAAGTCCAACAGGTTTGTTTCGATGTCACTAGCTTTCGGAGCGCTGCTCCTTCCTCAGGTGAATGATACCTCTTCATTCACCCGAGGAAGGAGCAGCGCTCCGAAAGCTAGTGACATCGAAACAAACCTGTTGGACTTTAACCTGGTGTTGCAAGACTTCGTACTGGGCTTTATCCTTAGAAGAGATTTTCTCTTCCTCTCTGTCTCACTTCCGATATAAATTCATCTAGTTTAACATTTTGTCCCTTATGATCCCAGACCAGACCACCAATTGCAAGGACACTGGATTAAAACCCAAATACTTCAGTTAATTTTCTAAGACTGCGCAGAAAGAATACTTTGCTCCAGGAGTGATTGCAACTGGATCCTCGACTTTCTGACCCGTGAATCACAATTAGTACGAATAAACAACACCTCCCCCACGATAGTCCTCAATACCGGGGCCCTGTAAGGCTGCGTACTTAGCCTCCTACTATACGCCCTGTACACACACACGACTGCGTGGCAAAATTTGGTTCCAACTCCATCTACAAGTTTGCTGACAAGATGACCATAGTGGGACGGATCTCGAATAACGACAAGTCAGAATACAGGAGGGAGATAGAGAACCTAGTGGACTGGTGTAACAACAACAATCTCTCCCTCAATGCCAACAAAATTAAAGAGCTAGTCATTGACTTCAGGATACAAAGTACTGTACACACCCCTGTCTGCATCAACAGGGCAGAGTTGGAGATGGTTGACAGCTTCAAATTCCTAGACGTGCACATCACCAAAAATCTGTTCTGTTCTACCCACGTCGACGTGACCACCAAGAAAGCACAACAGCGCCTATACTTCCTCAGAAAACTAAGGAAATTCGGCATCCTCACACTGACTCTTACCAACTTTTACAAGTGCACCATAGAAAGCATGCTATTTGGCTGCATCTCAGCCTGGTATGGCAACTGCTCGGCCCAAGTCCGCAAGAAACTTCAGAGAGTCGCGAACACTGCGCAGTCCATCACACAAACCCGCCTCCCATTCATTGACTCCATCTACACCTCCCGCTGCCTTGGGAATGCGGGCAGCATAATCAAAGACCCCTCCCACCAGGCTTATTCACTCTTCCAACTTCTTCCATCGGGCAGGAGATAAAAAAGTCTGAGAACATGCACAAACAGATTCAAAAACAGCTTCATCCCCGCCTAGACTCCAAAACGACCCTCGCATATTTCTATAGATATGTGAAGAGAAAGAGATTGGTAAAGAGAAATGTAGGCCCCCTTCAGACATAAATACAGGAATGCATAATAAGGGACAAAGAAATGGCTGAGCAATTGAATACATACTTGGGTTCTGTATTCACAAAAGAGGACACAAATCAGATACCAGAAATGTTGGAGAAAAAAGTTTAGTGAAAGGGAAGAACTGAGGGCGATCAACATTTGTAGAGAAATGGTGCCGGGAACATTGATGGGATGAAGGCGGATAAATCCCCAGGGCCTCAGAATCTGCATCCCAGAGTGCTTAAGGAGGTGGCTCGGGAAATAGTGGATGCATTGGCGGTCATCTTCCGGAATTCCATAGACTCTGGAACTGTCCCTGCAGATTGAAGAGTAGCTCATATCACTCCAATGTTCAAATAGGGAGGTAGAGAGAAAACAGGGCATTATAGACCAGTAAGCCTAACATCGGAAGTGGGGAAAATTCTTGAATCCATTATCAAGGACTTTATAGTGGAACATTTAGAAAGCAGTGGCAGGATCAGTTAGAGCCAGCATGGATTAATAAAGGGTAAATCATGCTTGACAAATCTGTTGGAATTCTTTGAAGATGTAACTGGTACAGTTGACAAGGGGGAGCCAGCCGATGCGGTATATTTGGACTTTCAGAAGGCATTTGACAAAGTCCCGCATAAGAGATTAAAGTGCATGGGATTGGGGGGAGAAATCGGTGCTGGGACCCCAACTATTTACAATATATATTAATGATTTGGATGAGGGAACAAAATGTAACATCACAGTTTACAGATGATACCAAGTTGGGTGGGAGGGTGAACTGTGACGAGGATGCAGGGATCCTACAGCATGATCTTGGGCGAGTGGGCAAATCAATGGCAGATGCAGTATAATTTGGACAAGTGCGAGGTTATTCACTTTGGAAGCAAAAGCAGGAAGGCAGATTACTACCTCATGGTTGTAAATTGGGAGAGGGGAGTGTGCAGTGGGACCTGGGTGTCCTTGTGCACCAGTCGCTGAAGGTAAGCATGCAAGTGCAGCAGGCGGTAAAGAAGGCTAATGGTATGTTGGCCTTCATTGAGGTTTCAAGTATAGAAGCAGGGATGTGTTGATGCAATTTATACAGGGCCTTGGTGAGGCCACACCTGGAGTATTGTGTACAGTTTTGGTCACCTTCTCTGAGGAAGGATGTCCTTGCTCTCGAGGGAGTGCAGCGAAGGTTTAGCAGACTGATACCAGGGATGGCAGGACTGTCATATGAGGAGAGATTTACTAGGTTGGGATTGTTCTCGCTGGAGTTCAGAAGAATGAGGGGGGGGGGGGGATCTCATAGAGACTTATAAAATTCTAATGGGACTAGACAGGGTAGATGTTACCAATGATGGATGTGTCCAGAGCCAGGGGTCACAGTTTGAGGATTCAGGGTAAATCATTTCAGACAGAGATGAGGAGATATTTCTTCACCCAAAGAGTGGTGAGCCTGTGGAATTCATTACCACAGGAAGTAGTTGATGCTAAAACATTGAATATATTCAAGAGGCGGCTAGATATAGCACTTGGGGAGAATGGGGTCAAAGGCTATGGGGAGAAAGCAGGATTAGGCTATTGAGTTGGATGATCAGCCATAATCATGATGAATGGCGGAGCAGGCTCGAAGGGCCACAAGGCCTCCTCTTGTTCCTACTTCTATGTATCTATGAACTGATTAATACTACACTCGTGTATGTTTCAACCGATGCCGGTGTCTAGGTATTTACATTGTGTACCTTGTGTTGCCCCATTATGTATTTTCTTTTCATGTACTAAATGATCTGTTTGAGCTGCTCGCAGAAAAATACTTTTCACTGTACCTCAGTACACGTAACAATAAACAAATCCACCAAGGAAAGAGGAATTTGGTATTTTAAAACAAAACTTTATTATTAACACCCTTTAACATCACACCGGAAAATAGCTTACAATTACCCCTTAAACAATACTACTCAATACAGTAATGCCCTTAATTACTATCTCTATTCCAAATTAAACAAGAAAAAAAAACATACGGCTCTCAATCCATTCTACATCCCAATGGCCCAGAGTTATAATTGCTTTCCAAAATAGATTTGGCTCCTGTTAGAAACCCTGCAGACTCTGGCTGGATGTCTTCCAAAAGCTGTTTCAACTCGTTTTTTTCAGTCTCCCTCTTGTTCTGTGTCAGGCTTCCATGGCTTTAAACGCTACTAGTCTTTTTTTACTATCCTCCTGCGAGAGCCTTTCTTGTGGTCGAAAGGGTAGCCAGATCAGAACTCAACTAAAAAATACTTTCTCAAAATGTCTGAATGCTTTAGCGCCATTTAGCAATGACAACATCTCCCCAAGCTGAAAGCGAATCAACTCCCCAGGTACTCCCCCTAGTCAAACAACAGTGCATTAAGCCCAAGCTTTATGCTCTGGTCAATTTCACCTCTGCCTCCTATAAGCTTTCTGGTGTTGCAAAACAAGATTATTTTTAAAAGGATGATTACTTCAGTCAAACACACACTAATCTCAACTTTTAACCCTTAAATTCCCAAATGTTTATGATCCAATATATCTAAAATCTTGCATTCATCACACCCTGCAGAGAGGTAGCAAAAGACTTCAGCTCCAAATTTTCAATATCACTTTGCAGTTGGCAATTGGTCATACAAGCTTCCAAACAATCTGACTACTGCCCTCTTTAGCATGGACTCCTGGCAGCCACTAACCATGAAGCTCGAATAAATTAAGCCATTCTAGGGTTGTGTGCAAAAGATAGCTTGGATGTTTCAATTAATCCGGTTGTTCTATGATCACGTGTTATGCGAGAAACATAATTTCAACCCCCACTTTACTGAATCTAAAATAGATTCCCAGAAACCTGCCTTCTCCATAAATTTAAATGAATTAAAATGTTTTGCCAGCTAAAAGACCAAAAATCTCAATGTGTTATAACAAAAGTTACTTGGATAAAGAAAATGAAACTGAGACTAAAAAGGGCATACTAAGCATGGCTATCAATTTTAGAAAAAGAATCAAAAACTAGTGGAACTAGAAAATAAGATTAGAAGAGTTAAGACGAGTTGTTAGCTAACAGAAGATAAACATGATTTCATAAGCACAAAAGGTAAAAGAACTGTTATATAATAAACTGGGCAATGTTGCAATCTGGGTAAAATTTCCATTTTAAACAGGTTTGACAATAGGTTAGAATATTATATATTAAGTTACTGAATTTCCAGTTCTTAAAAAAAGGGTCCCAGGAATTGATCAAAAGAAAAAAGTAGTAAGTTTGTGAAATATCAACATGAAGCATTGCCTATAATTAACTGGAACAATTTGTGGCTCATCCAAGGTGCAATGTGAGATGAGCAGTTTGACAAAATTGGATGAAGGGTCAAAGGAAGGGTTTGAGAGGTCAAGCTGAGTGTTACCAGTAAATGAGAGGAAATTGACCCTGTTCCTTGAGATATCATCACTAAAAGGAAGCAAATGGAGAAAGTAGATGCCAAGGACACATGTCGACAAAATCTTAAATCCTGCTGTCACTATCGATGAGAAGGGCATGGGCAGCAACCACCAGTTCCAGGTGGCACAGCATTCAAATTAAGACATATTGTTTCCTAAATTACAACAGTGGCTCCACATCCAAAGCATTTATTTGGCTGCAAAGCATTTTGGGACATACTAAAAGTCACTATATAGGTGCAAGCATTTATTTTCCTCTTTTTCTTCATCTGTGCTGGGTTAATATCTTGGAATTCCCAATCTAAATTCAAACGAATTTGGGAATGCCATTTGCAAACATCGGAAGCAATTCAAAGGAAAGGCCGAAAATTATTTCCCAAAGCTACTAGATATGGGCAATAAGATGGAGCCTTCCCAGTGACACCAACGTTTTGAAAAACAACTTAAAAGACATGACAAAATAATCTTTGTCTGACAAGAACAATATTTTAAGATGGTTCCTTAAAATCTGAATTCATAAGTACTGCATAACTATTAATAAAGATCCTTGCGATATCTTTAGATCCCAAAACTCAACCCATGAAATCATGCTTAACCTATTTTTCAAAGTTATCACTTTACTGTAATAGCAATATAATATTTGTGCAATATGTTAAGATACTGGAGATAAAAGAAGATTCAAGAATTCAGTAAAAGATTAAAACTGAAATTGTGATGGAATGAAGTAAAGAAACTGGATAAAAGGGGAACTGATGAGTGTAGCTATCTGAAGGGGTGCTTTTGAGATACAAATTAGAGTAGCAGTTGCAAAATAAGTCTTTACTCAAGTGACGAGGGGAAAACAACGATATATAGAAATAGGTGTTCGAACCACAGAAGATTGAGTTCAAAGTGGAGAGAGAAGAATATAATTTGCACCCTTATGCTAAAAACCTGGTCCGAGGTGTTATTAAAATAACATAATATCAAAGGGAAAGAACAGCATAACCATAGGATAGCTGAGTGCATCCAGAGGGATGCAGCCATCATAGCCACACCCAGCTGGAGAAAGTAGGCTCTCCCAAGTTGCTGTTCAAAAAAACTCTTGTGAGCAGAACTGCTACACTGAACTGAAGGCCGTCTTCCCAAACCTGGAGAATAACTTGTGGGTGGTAACTATATGCTGCATTTAGCTCACAATGTTATATGATATTCAATGTTGTTTGGAAAGAGGGGCATTTCTCAGATTTCAGGAAACATAGATAGTTGGGAACAAGGGTCAACTTTATGAGAAATGGTGCGTGTGTATAGCTATTATTGTAGTTAAATGTACTATTGTAGTGTTTCTTTTTGCGTACTTTCTTTAAAGTTAATAAATATTCTTTACTGCTTGGTTCCAGGCTGGACTGATCCTCACTGGCTTGCAAATCTTTTCTCACGTTATACCAAATTAAAAATACATACCACTAAGAACTGGTGTTCCAAGTTACCCTTCTGGGTTTTGGGATACCCTCACATTTATCAGCAGGGTTCTTAATAAATGAAGTTCAAAATCTGCAATGTTGAAATTAAGCAAGAATGAAAAATCACTTACCTTCTTCCTCATCACCATCCTCATCATTGTCATCATCACTATCACCAGCATCATCACCACCATCTTCTTCATCGCCAGACCCAGAGTCACTGCTACCTTCATCAAGGATTTCTGTGTTGAAGACATTTATAATAACCATTAAGTTTGTGATGACCAGCAATGCTACTTTATAACAAGTTTGAATCATTATTCCAGTAGTGCTTATTAAGTTTAAACAATGTATCATTCAAGAAACTGATGATCAATATGTAAGGAACAAGTATATGGCATATAGAAAGTAAGAGTAAATCTTGATCTGGTATCTGGTGAGAATTCAAGAAATGGCTGGATAAAAATGAACTAAAGCTTTTATACTTGCACTCCTCACACATAGTCTTATTAAAAGCCAATAAGGAATAGCTTCTACTGTATAGTTAAATTTCAGTCTTTCATGAAATCATGGCAAATCTCACCTCTTTTTAGATCTTTGTACTTCTGTTCATTGTCAAGGAAGTCAGAATCCATCTTGAAGACATCTATATTAGATAAGAGTTTATCATCATGAAAATTCATCTAATATGTTTTCAAACAATACAAAAAGTAAAGTTATTGCAATGATGCTTAAGAAATGTCAAATGGTTAAATAATGAACCAGATCATCAGGTCACCTGAGGCTGTGGCGCTTGCCACAATTAAAACTGTGGCAGTCACCTTTTGCGCTGGAGCTTAAGAGACATTGTTACAGGATGCAGCCATCTACAAAGACAGTGGGCAGGATTCTACGGTCTTCCGGCTGCACATTTCTTAGTGCCATTTGCTGAAGGCAGGATTTTCTGCTCCCGCCGCTTTAAATGGGAATTCTCGCTGAAGCCACCCAATGCCGCCGGGAAACCTGTGTGCGGGGATGCGCTACTGGACAGGCCAGAGAATTCCGCCGCCACCGAACAGGTGGAGAAATCAGTCGTGGCGAGGGGCTGTGGCAAGCTACAAAAATGCAGAGGCCACACCCACTTTGATGTCAGCAGAACAAGGAATGCCCCCTTAAGTTCAGCAGGATTGTAGTGTTATGGTGAAATTGTTGAAGTTCCGAAGCACTCAAAAAAAGCTTTAATCTTTCAAAATCTTTTAACTGATGAGTTTGTATAACCTTCAGTTACTATAAGGCTATATGGAAAAGTCTTGACATGAAATCATAAAGTACATCAAATGAAATAAATGGTAAGGGCATTAGGTCTGAGTGCATTGATTTTTATTTACCCAACAGATTAGATGTGGACACAGCTGGAGGGGTGGGAGTGGTGGGTGGAGGTTATTAACAGCTAGAGTACTCTGGAGTAAATTTCTGGGCAGAGTATCTTGTCCAAATCTACAATGTGGGGCCAGTGTTAGAAGCATCCATGGACGCTCGGTCTGTTGGATGTTTGACATTCTTAGTCTGCAGGTTGGGACTTCCTCCAGGTCCTGATGTACAACAGCCGTGTACATCTGAATAGTCATCACAAATTCCATCAGAAGATTTGGGTCCATGTGTGCTTTTGGCAGTTTTGAAGGAATCAATATGTATTAGTTTGCAATATACTCTAGTGTAATCACTACACTGTTCCAAGAAGTTATTCTGTATACTACACGGAATCTCCACTGTGTAAAACTGAACAGGAGAAAATCAAAAGCAAAGGATCTGCACACTTGCATAAAAAATCTTATAAGTACACAATATAGTTTATTTTCAGCTGTTGATAGATTATGGATCTCTTTATTCAAATACATACTGAGCACATCTTCAGGATTATATTCATCTTCCAAAGGAAGCATGTGAGTAAATTGATCCTCTTCCTCAACAAGATCAAGGCCTTCAGGTATGATTGGGTGATCCTTAAATCCATCTTTTCGAATTGCAAACATTACTTCAATCATGTACTGGACACGCTTATCAATCTGAGATTCATGAAGGATATTACGAAGACGTTCAAATATTGCTGCAACAAAAATCACAAGTTGAGTAAGAAGCAAAATTGGAGTTAATTATGTTGAACTGCTGGAGTTCAGCTATACAGTTACCATTAATGCCTCTAGGAGAAACATCCGTCAGCTTCATTCCACACTCCTTCAGAAAAGCAATTGACACTTCAACACTGTCATCTGTGGGCCGCTCCAGCAGTAATGTAAGCATTTCCAAAGAAAGCACTTCATGGGCCTAATTCAGAAGCAAAAAACAAGAATTTGTTTGGTGCATAACTTTTAAATCTAGCATTGTCCTATTTCAAATCCTAAGGGGATGCACAAGTTTTTTTAATACTCTTGATATATTGCTGAAGTTATTTTGTGAAGGTTTTTGGTGTGAAACTTTATTCAGTGACATTGGCCAAAGAGATTTTGTGATGTGGGCTCTGAACTGGTGGTCATGTAAGGAGATGATAGATTCATGTTTGGGGGGGGGGGGGGGGGGGGGGGGGGGGTTGAGAAGTTACTTTCAATCGAAGCAAAGCCTTGTTATGCAGGCCATCATGTTCCTGTTATGGCTGGAAGGAGAAGAGTATGTAGCTTCTCTAGCTCCACTATTCCACAGGTCACACCACAAGTGTAAATGTTTAGTTCACTCACTAAAATGGCTAATTGTTTACTCACACTATTGTTTGGCCCAGGATAAAAGAGATTTTAACCACACTTCTTTCAATATTATTATAAAACAAAATGGCTTTTTAAAAACAAGTTGCAAACATATAATCTGTAATCTGGAAATGTAACTCCATACCCCTTTAAATCCCAGCACATACACACCAAGGACAAAACAAATAGGGTCTCTGCAGAAGTTGGTGTTTAAGGGAATAGCACCTTCTGGCCAATAGGAAAACCTCATGAGAAAGAAGTCAGAAGAGTTTTGATGAAAAAAATGAAATGAAATGAAAATCGCTTATTGTCACAAGTAGGGTTCAAATGCAGTTACTGTGAAAAGCCCCCAGTCGCCACATTCCGGCACCTGTCCAGGGAGGCTGGCACGGGAATTGAACCCACGCTGCTGGTCTGCCTGGGTCTGCTTTAAAAGCCAGCTATTTAGCCCTGTGCTATCTGGTATCCTTGCAGGTGAAGACAGAACTCTGGTCACAGTAGTTGTCTTGAAGTTCTTTCTGAAGGAGCTTTAGTGAGAAGGAGAACTGAACTGGATCTATATCCTTGGATCTCTCTCTTGGCTCTGCTTCTCAGGTTTCCAAATACGGAGGAGCTATAGGGAGATGGGAATCTCCAGCTGGACACTGGAATTCAGGACATGCAGAGAGAGAACGAGTTGCACAAACTTCCCCTTTCATTTTAGTCTCAAATCCGAGTCCAAATCACAAGTTCAAAACTGAAACTCCCGCCAGTCAGGTGGTTTCCAGTAAAATTATCAGGGCCTCTGCCTCATCAGGGGCAGCACGGTAGCACAGTGGTTAGCACTGTTGCTTCTCAGCTCCAGGGTCCCAGGTTCGATTCCCGGCTTGGGTCACTGTCGGTGCGGGTCTGCACATTCTCCGCGTGGCTGCGTAGGTTTCCTCTGGGTGCTCCGGTTTCCTCCCAGTCCAAAGATGGGCAGGTTAGGTGGATTGGCCATAATAAAATTGCCCTCAATGTTCAAAAAGGTTATGTGGGGTTACGGGGATAGGGTGGAGGTGTGGGCTTAAGTGGGGTGCTCTTTTCAAGGGCCGGTGCAGACTCAATGGGCTGAATGACCTTCTTCTGCACTGTAAATTCTATGATTCTATCCCTCTGATCAGCAGTTTTTCTCCTCAAGCAATTAAACCTCAAGTAAACAAATACCTCTCATTTCCCAGGGTGCCTTACTCTATCATTTAGCTGAAATCATTTGACTTCTTGGAAAAGTCAACTTGTTCAGTCCATTGTGAACTTATAACTTTTTTCTTTAAAAAAAGTCAGTTCCTAAAGAAGTGTCCAAGTAATTCAAAGTCCATTCACTTAAAAAAAAACATATTTCTTGGAAATATGAATTCCAAACATTCCATTCAGTTTAAGTAATCTTCTCCCTTCCTCTCCCTACCAAGGTAGTTTCTGGATTCCAGGAGATAGTGGTGAGATTGCAGAGAGAACAGCAACTTACACTAAACATGGAGGCCTCTCGGGTTTGGACTTTAGATAGCCTCTCTACGGAGTGATGCAAGCAGCAAAATCTCTGCTTTAAGAGACCGATAGATAGCTTCACGGTGGTTATTTGCGGCTCCCGAATGCTTGCTGAAGAATCCCTGACCTTGCGTGGTGAGATGGGGGTCATATGCCAAGTCATTTGTGGAGGGGGCTGCCCTTGTCACAGAGCAGCTATCTTGCTGTGTGTCTTAGGAGATCCCAAAACAGAGGGAATTGAAGAATGTTGGGAGGATAAAAGCTTTGATACTGTTGTCAGGATGGTGGGTGTTCAAGATTATTTTCTCACGTGGTTGCGCACCAATGGCAGACTCAGACTGAATGTTGCACTTTGTGTTATCACTCATTGACGTGACAAAACCACCTGCAAGCAATTGATGGTGCCCTGCATCATCAGGAAGGCCACTATCCTGACACACCTACATACCCTTTTATCCTATCCAGGCCTCCGCTCCTCAAGGTCACCAGGAAGAACTCACTCTCCTCCTGAAACACTCACAGCTCCTGGCTACTTCGGAATTAGATACTTTACTCACTTTGACAGCCCTTGGCTGGAAGGAACCACTTGTCAAGAAAAAAGTGCATCAGTGTTCTTCACAGTCACTGGGAGGGTCGTCTTTATCCATGGTTGAGGTGCCTGGTCTTTGTTAAACAGGTGATACGTATCTACCACTACCTCCATAAAGAAGGCGTCCTGGGCTACTGTTTTTGAAACATTGCTTGGTAGACGTAGTGCACCCAGAAGAGCTCATTAGGAAAGGGCCTTCCATTGATAGCTCCTCCCCTCTGCCTCCTCCTTTGCCTGCCCCTGCTCATTTTACAAAGTCCTCATATCATATTTTCTGTAGCCAGCAGAAACTTCAAACGTCTCCAGTAAATCACAATGGTGCTTCTAACAACTTTTCCCTCACACAAGCAAGGCAAAAACCAGAGCTTGATAAGTGGCCCTTTAAATAGTTCCAGAACCGTGCCTATCTTGCTTCCAAAAGCTTGATGTTTTACAATAAGGAAGATGCACTCTCTGCACAACCACAGGTCAATTTTAGTACTTGTGTGCCACACCTGTCTGTGATGTCATGATCCCACCCTTTCAACATGTTCACGCACATTCAGGTGACACACCCATGTGCACCACTCCCCAGAAGTACTTTCATTGAGGAGGTATGGGGGGGGGGGGGGGGGGGGGGGGGGAGCCAGGGAGGGGAGAGCCAGGGAAGGGGGGGGAGCCAGGGAGGGGGGGAGCCAGGGAGGGGGGGGGGGAACGGGACGTTAACTAACTTGACATCCACAGGAACAGAGAAAAAGGAGAATACAGGCGGAGGACGGGAGGGCCAGCTGAAGCGGTAGTGTGCACGAGAAGACAACGGCGGCGAAATCCGTCCAGGAGAAGCAAGGGACAACACCGGCACCAGACCCATTCGAGGATTGCCCTCTGGAATTGTCTCTCCGGCACAAACAGATGCCTACTTATATAGATATATCATATCCGGTGTACATAACGGCAAATATACTTTGTTCAAAAATCCAATAAAAAACATTTAAAAAAATATATTTTTTTTAAAATAAAAAAATTGAAGAGGTATGTCCACATTAAAATGACATGAATGGCCAAAATGGGATGCAAAAAAAAAAAAAGCACTTTGTTTATGGGTTAAAAAACAAGTAGCAAAAGTATTGCTTATTTACAGCAAATATATGCCCATCAAGATACACAAAGAAAACTGATCACGTCTTTGCAATCTGCATTTGTATAGCAATTTTGACATAGCCAAATGTGAAAATTAAACATGAAGCGGTGTCGGAAGAACAATGAGTAGCCACATGTTTGATCTGGAGATCTACTGAGAAGTTACTGAAAGTGCAGTAAACACAGCATGAAGAGGCTTGACAATGCAGACAGCTCGGCTGCCACCAGTGGAGCAGAAGAATACAGTAAAAAGTAGGGAAGTTGAGGTGGAACTGGAAACGGTGAAAGTGGTCAAGTGCAACAAGGCAACGAACAATTTGTAAATTAAGCCATCAAGTCAGGATCCTAATGAAAATTTGAGGGGACATTGAAATGGGAGGATGAATCATTTTGTTATTCGAAGGATGAAGGCAGAATTCTCATCATCATTTATTGTCCCTGCCCAATTGCATTTGCAAATGTGAGGGTGAGCTACTTTTTGAACTGCTGCAGTCCAAGTGATGTGAAAATACTTACAACTGTGCTGCTTGGTTGAGAATTCCAGGATTGTGACCGAGCTTCAATGTAGGAATGATGATTTAGGTTCCAAGTCAGGAAGGTGTAACTTGGGAAAGGGACTCATGCACCTCGTGTACTTGTCCTACTAGGTGATAAAGGTCACAGGTTTGGGAGATGTCGCCAAAGTAGCTTCAATGGGTTTCTGCGGAGCATCTGGTAAATAGTTCATACTGCAGCCATGATGCACCAATGGTGAAAGAAATGAATATGGTGGTGGGGCGGCAATCCAACAGGCTGCTTTATCCTGTATGGTGTTGAGCTTCTCAAATGTTGCTGAACTTGCACTCACTCAGGCAGTTTAGGTAGGAAGGAGGCTGAAAGGCCAGTGAGATGCATATTGGAAAGCGTGGAGGCAGGGTAGCTATGGGTGAGGATTTAAGTACCAGATAAGGTAATGTAAACATCTGGAAGTGGAAACATAAAGGAGTTGAGCATACAAAGGTATGGACAAGGGTTCGATTTGGACGTCTGAAGTTGGGATCAAAATTTAACAATATATTTAATGGTCAATTGAAGTGTTTGCATTTCTAGCTTCTGATTCATCAACAAATTCTCAGCAAGTGTAGATTTGGAAAATATTCTCCATTTAAAAAAATGTATAATTTTTGCTGGCTTTAAAAATTATTTCATGGGATGTGGGCATCAGTAACAAGGTCAGCATATGTTGCCCATCCCAAGTTGTCCTTGAACTGAATAGTGTTTTAGGCCATTTCAGAGGGCATTTAAGAGTGAATCACATTGCTATGGTTCTGAAGTCCAGGCCAGGCCAGACCAGACCAGGTTAAGGATGGCAGATTTCCGAAGAACTACTTACACTTCTAGATTAATCAAGAATCTATGAAACCTCATAAAAATATTCAGTTGCATTTCCATTAATCAGTGAGAAACTGAGCCCCACCTTCCAAACCAAAATGCTTCTAGATAATTGCAAGTATAGACAAACAGGTCTAGTTTGCAAGCTGCCATCTGAACTGCAAATGGAACTGAACAGACAATTATCTTTGTGTACACACTGGCAGAAACAGGAATTTATAGCTGTACTTACAACATTCTGATTAACGAGATGTCCCACAAACTTGCAGGCTGAAAGGCACAGTTGCTGGGTGGGGGGGGGGAAAAGAAATTTTTTTTTGGTGAACCATTTAGGAACAATACTATTTGTACTAGATTTATTATATTTTGTTACAGCAAAAAAAATTATTTTTATTTGAAACCAGAAGCAAGATTTGCTCACCTTATCATTTCTGCGATAACCTTTACGAAAATTAAGGATCAATCTCTTGAGAATTAGCTCCCCAATTTGAGGGAACTTGGAATTTATAATTGCCACAAGAGCAGAGTAAACATGCGTAAATATGGGAGAAGCAGTCTGTGCTTGTATAACAAATCTAGAAACCAATCCCCTGTATGGAAAAAAACACACACATATGCATTGAGAAGGAATACAGAATTATTTTGACAGATTTACTTGTTGAACATAAAAGAGGAAATATTTGGAACATGAAGCCAATTCACAACTTTCCCAACTTCTAATACTATTTAATTCAGGCCTTCTGTAAATAATTTTTCCATGTCTTCATTGAGTTCTTTAATCCTTTTCAGTAAATCAGTTGATGCTTGTACTAAAACAGAAAATACTCAGGTCAGATCAGCATGTGATCTGATGGAAGGTGATCAACATGAACATTTAATGTTTCTCTCTCCACAGGTGGTCTGACCGGCCCAGTGCTTCCTGTAATGTCTGATTTTATTTCAGATTTTCAGCATCTGCTTTTGTGGTAATACATTTCTTAGCATTTGTAGCCATCACAATCAATGCCAAATGCACAAAAGTAAATTGCTTATTTACTGCAATTAAAACATGTTTCCTTAAAAAATGAGCACCCATTACTTGAATTTTTAGGTTCAAGGCAAACTTTGTACTAACTCCAAATAACATTACTCTTGTTTTCTAATACCCACAAAACCTCAAACCTATCCTCCATAACTGAGCAAAACAAACAAAAATGAAATGCACACATACATACCTTCCTCGAACAATATTTTCTTGGAGAAGTTCATGAATAATATTAGCTATGTTTGAGACATTCACTTTGTTGATGAGACCATTAATTGACTTCTTAAGAGCTTCCCAGCTCATTCGCTGGTATGCCAAACTATTAGAAAAAAAGAAACAAGCATGGCATTATTTGAGGATGGTATCTCAGAGCACTTTATAAAAAAAGCTGGACACGGGACTTCTGGTGGCGGCCAAGAAGTGAGTGGTCGCACGTAAGGCTGCTCCTGCCCGAGGACTGGTTTTTGGCCCTTTTTGCGGGGGTGGTACAGGTGGAAAAGTGGTGTAATAGAAGAATTAAGATTTCTCCCTCCAATGAGATGTTGATGAGTTACCAGACGAGGAGTGTGTCCTATATGGGACATTCACCGGACTCAGAGGACACGCGTGGCTCAGGAGGGGAAAAGATGGCGGAGGGATCTGCGACGTTGTTGCCCGCTCAGTGGTCGACAGACAAGTCGGTGGAGTTCCTTTCGGCCAAATTTAAAAAACAAAATGCGAGAGTGGCATAACCAATTCAGGCAGCCTTGGAGAGGGTGGCACAACGGCTGGAGTCGCAGAATGCGCCGATTCAGAAGGTGGAGAAGACGGTCGTTGACCATGAGGATCAAATTGTCTCTTTTGAGGCAGAGATGATGATGATAGGACAGCATGGTGGCACAGTGGTTAGCACTGCTGCCTCACGGAGCCGAGGTCCTGGTTAGATCCCGGCTTTGGGTCACTGTCCGTGTAGACACAACCCAAAGATGTGCAGGGTAGGTGGATTGGCCACGCTAAATTGCCCCTTAATTGGAAAAAAATATTGGGTACTCTAAATTTAAACAAAAAGAGATGTTGATGATGTCGGAGGGGCAAAATAAGTTGAAGGCCAAGACCGATGACCTGGAAAGTTGCTCCAGATGACAGAATTTGAAGATTGTAGGGCTACAAGAGGGAGCGAGAACTATGGAATACGTGGCAAAGATGTTCGAGCAGTTGGTGGTCTTTGACCGCCCTCCTGAATTGGACTGGGCTCTTCGGTCGTTCAGGAAAAAGCCTAGGGACGTAGAGCCGCCAAGGGCGATCATAGTATGGTTCCATAGATACCTGGACAAGGAAAAGATTCTGAGGTGGGCAAAGGAAACGCAGGAGTACAGCTGGGATGGCCAGACTGTCCGCTGTCCGAATCTACCAGGACTTGGGAGCGGAGCTGGCAACAAAGTCAAGACTGCTCTTTTTAGGAGTAAGGTACTATTTGGTATGATGTACCCGGCTCACCTGTGGGCCATGTATGGGGGTAGAGAACATTACTTCGATACGCTGGAGAAGCGAACATGAACTGGGGACATTTGAAGATTCTGGGTGGGTTCACCTGCATGGCTGATTTTTGTCAGTGTGTTTAGGGTTGTTCTTGCTTGTTTTTTCTTTTGTAGTTGTTTTTTACTCTAGTGTGTGAGAGAAATTTTGTAATATCTGCCACCCTGCATGTGGGGTACAGGCTCTGGGTTTATTAAAGCAATTGTTGGGAATGTTGGGAAGCGTGGGGGGGGGAGAAGATGTGGGGATGGTTTGACTTGGGGTACACGATTAAAAGTGATTTGGGCAGGGGAGTAGTGTGTGGGACTTTTTGCAAACATAACTTGTGTTTTGCTTCAGGTGGGGATCACCCTGCAGGCAGAAATGCTGGTTAACAGAAGCGAGTAGGGCGGCACAGATCTTAGCACTGCTGCCTCACAGCGCCAGGGACGTCCTTGAGTCACATTCTGTGTGGAGTTTGTACGTTTACCTCGTGTAAGTGTGGGTTTGCTTCGGGTGCTCTGGCTTCCTCCCATGGTCCAAAGACATGCGGGTTAGGGGGATTGGCCATGATAAATTGCCCCTTAGTATCATGGGATATGCAGGTTAGGTCCTGGGCAGGGTAAACGGGGGAGTGGGGCATGGGTAGTCTGCTCTTTTAAGGGTCGGTGCCAGACTCAATGCTCCGAAAGGCCTCCTGCACTGTACGGATTCTATGAAAGCCATGGCTGGTTATTTTTCGGTCAACCCAACACAGTACATTGTGCATCCTTTACACAATATTATAACAACACAAATAACAATGACCTATTTTATAAACAAAAAAATAAATGAATAAATAATAAATAACAAAAATGAAAACTAGCCCTAATTGGCAACTGCCTTGTCACAAGTAACACTCTCCAAAAATATAATTTAACAGTCCAATATATAATTATCTGTAGCAACGACCTATACATACTATACAGTATATATTAACAACCCTGAGAGTCCTTCTGGTTCCCCCCCCCTCCCACCCCCCCTCCACCCCCCCCCTCCACCCTCCCCCTCCCCCCCTCCACCCTCCCCCCCCTCCCTCCCCCTTCCCCCCCTCCCCCCCCCCTCCCCCCTCCACCCCCCCCTCCACCCTCCCCCCTCCCCCCTCCACCCTCCCTCCCCCTCCCCCACCCCCCCCCCTCCCCCCCCCCCCCCCACTCCCCCCCCCCCCCCCACTCCTCCTCCCCCCCCCCCCCCCACTCCTCCTCCCCCCCCCCCCCCCCACCCCCCCCCCTCCCCCCCCCCCCCCCCCCCCCCCCCTCCCCCCCCCCCCCCACCCCCCCCCCTCCCCCCCCCCCCCCACCCCCCCCCTCCCCCCCCCCCACCCCCCCCTCCCACCCCCCCCCCTCCCCCCCCCCCTCCCCCCCTCCCCCCCCCCCCCACACCCCCCCCCTCCCCCCCCCCACCCCCCCCCCTCCCCCTCCCCCTCCCCCCTCCCCCCTCCCCCCCCCCCCCCCCTCCCCCCCCTACCCCACCCTCCCCCCCCCCCCACACCCCCCACCCCCCACTCTCGGGGTCTTCCCGGCCCACACAAAACCCATGATGCTCTTTTCAATCCCTTTTAAAAAAAGCCTTCGTGATCACCACCGGGAGGCACTGAAACACAAAGAGGAATCTCGGGAGGACCACCATCTTAACCGCCTGCACCCTCCCTGCCATTGACAGGGATACCATATCCCATCTCTTGAAATCCTCCTCCATCTGTTCCACCAACCGCGTTAAATTTAACCTGTGCAATGTGCCCCAATTCTTAGCTATCTGGATCCCCAGGTAACTAAAGTCCCTTGTTACCTTCCTCAGCGGTAGGTCCTCTTATTTCTCTACTCTGCTCCCTGGATGCACCACAAACAACTCACTTTTCCCCATGTTCAATTTATACCCTGAAAAATCCCCAAACTCCCCAAGTATCCGCATTATTTCTGGCATCCCCTCCGCCGGGTCCGCCACGTATAGTAGCAAATCGTCCGCATACAAAGATACCCGGTGCTCTTCTCCTCCCCTAAGTACTCCCCTCCACTTCTTGGAACCCCTCAAATGCTATCGCCAGGGGCTCAATCGCCAGTGCAAACAATAATGGGGACAGAGGGCATCCCTGCCTTGACCCTCTATGGAGCCGAAAATATGCAGAACCCCGTCCATTCGTGACCACGCTCGCCACTGGGGCCCTATACAACAGCTGCACCCATCTAACATACCCCTCTCCAAAACCAAATCTCCTCAACACCTCCACAAATAATCCCACTCCACTCTATCAAATGCTTTCTCGGCATCCATCGCCACTACTATCTCCGTTTCTCCCTCTGGTGGGGCCATCATCATTACCCCTAACAACCTCCGTATATTCGTGTTTAGCTGTTCTCCCCTTCACAAACCCAGTTTGGTCCTCGTGGACCACCCCCGGGACACATTCCTCTATTCTCATTGCCATTACCTTGGCCAGGACCTTGGCATCTACATTTAGGAGGGAAATAGGTCTATAGGACCCGCATTGTAGCGGGTCCTTTTCCTTCTTTAAGAGAAGCGATATCGTTGCTTCAGACATAGTCGGGGGCAGTTGTCCCCTTTCCTTTGCCTCATTAAAGGTCCTCGTCAGTACCGGGGCGAGCAAGTCCACATATTTTCTATAGAATTCGACTGGGAATCCATCCGGTCCCGGGGCCTTTCCCGCCTGCATGCTCCTAATTCCTTTCACCACTTCTTCTACCTCGATCTGTGCTCCCAGTCCCACCCTTTCCTGCTCTTCCACCTTGGGAAATTCCAGCCGATCCAAGAAGCCCATCATTCTCTCCCTCCCATCCGGGGGTTGAGCTTCATATAATTTTTTATAAAATGTCTTGAACACTCCATTCACTCTCTCCGCTCCCCGCTCCATCTCTCCTTCCTCATCCCTCACTCCCCCTATTTCCCTCGCTGCTCCCCTTTTCCTCAATTGGTGTGCCAGCAACCTGCTCGCCTTCTACCCATATTCGTACTGTACACCCTGTGCCTTCCTTCATTGTGCCTCTGCAGTGCCTGTAGTCAGCAAGTCAAATTCTACATGTAGCCTTTGCCTTTCCCTGTACAGTCCCTCCTCCGGTGCTTCCGCATATTGTCTGTCCACCCTCAAAGGTTCTTGCAGCAACCGCTCCCGTTCCTTACTCTCCTGCTTCCCTTTATGTGCCCTTATTGATATCAGCTCCCCTCTAACCACCGCCTTCAACGCCTCCCAGACCACTCCCACCTGGACCTCCCCATTATCATTGAGTTCCAAGTACTTTTCAATGCACCCTTAGACACACCCCCTCATCTGCCATTAGTCCCATGTCCATTCTCCAGGGTGGGCGCCCTCCTGTTTCCTCCCCTATCTCCAAGTCCACCCAGTGTGGAGCGTGATCCGAAATGGCTATAGCCGTATACTCCGTTCCCCTCACCTTCGGGATCAATGCCCTACCCAGCACAAAAAAGTCTATTCGCGAGTAGACTTTGTGGACATAGGAGAAAAACGAGAACTCCTTACTCCTAGGTCTGCTAAATCTCCACGGGTCTACACCTCCCATCTGCTCCATAAAATCTTTAAGCACCTTGGCTGCTGCCGGCATCCTTCCAGTCCTGGACTTCGACCTATCCAGCCCTGGTTCCAACACCGTATTAAAATCTCCCCCCATTATCAGCTTTCCCATCTCTAGGTCCGGAATGCGTCCTAGCATCCGCCTCATAAAATTGGCATCATCCCAGTTCGGGGCATATACGTTTACCAAAACCACCGTCTCCCCCTGTAGTTTGCCACTCACCATCACGTATCTGCCCCCGTTATCCGCCACTATAGTCTTTGCCTCGAACATTACCCGCTTCCCCACTAATATAGCCACCCCCCTGTTTTTCGCATCTAGCCCCGAATGGAACACCTGCCCCACCCATCCTTTGCGTAGCCTAACCTGGTCTATCAGTTTCAGGTGCGTTTCCTGTAACATAACCACATCTGCCTTAAGTTTCCTAAGGTGTGCGAGTACCCGTGCCCTCTTTATCGGCCCGTTCAGTCCTCTCACGTTCCACGTGATCAGCCGAGTTGGGGGGCTTCCTACCCCCCCCCCTTGTCGATTAGCCATCACCTTTTTCCAGCTCCTCACCCAGTTCCCACGCAGCTGTATCTCCCCCAGGCGGTGCCCCCCCGCCCATCCTCTCCCATACCAGCTCCCCCCTCTCCCCAGCAGCAGCAACCCAGTAATTCCCCCCTCCCACCGCCCCCGCTAGATCCCCCGCTAGCGTAATTACTCCCCCCATGTTGCTCCCAGAAGTCAGCAAACTCTGGCTGACCTCGGCTTCCCCCCGTGACCTCGGCTCGCACCGTGCGACGCCCCCTCCTTCCTGCTTCTCTATTCCCGCCATGATTATCATAGCGCGGGAACCAAGCCCGCGCTTCTCCCTTGGCCCCGCCCCCAATGGCCAACGCCCCATCTCCTCCACCTCCCCTCCTCCCCCCATCACCACCTGTGGGAGAGAGAAAAGTTACCACATCGCAGGATTAGTACATAAAACCCCTCTTTGCCCCCCACATTCGCCCCACCACCTTGTTCGAACGTTCTTTTTAATAACCCGCTCATTCCAGTTTTTCTTCCACAATAAAAGTCCACGCTTCATCCGCCGTCTCAAAGTAGTGGTGCCTCCCTCGATATGTGACCCACAGTCTTGCCGGTTGCAGCATTCCAAATTTTATCTTCTTTTTATGAAGCACCGCCTTGGCCCGATTAAAGCTCGCCCTCCTTCTCGCCACCTCCGCACTCCAGTCTTGATAAACGCGGATCACCGCGTTCTCCCATTTACTGCTCCGAGTTTTCTTCGCCCATCTAAGGACCATTTCTCTATCCTTAAAACGGAGGAATCTCACCACTATGGCTCTGGGAATTTCTCCTGCTCTCGGTCCTCGCGCCATCACTCGGTATGCTCCCTCCACCTCCAACGGACCCGCCGGGGCCTCCGCTCCCATTAACGAGTGCAGCATCGTGCTCACATATGCCCCGACGTCCGCTCCCTCCACACCTTCAGGAAGACCAAGAATCCTCAGGTTGTTCCTCCTTGCGTTGTTTTCCAGTGCCTCCAACCTTTCCACACATCGTTTCTGATGTGCCTCCTGCGTCTCCGTCTTCACCACCAGGCCCTGTATATCGTCCTCATTCTCGGCTGCCTTTGCCTTCACGACCCGAAGCTCCCGCTCCTGGGTCTTTTGTTCCTCCTTTAGCCCTTCGATCGCCTGTAGTATCGGGGCCAACAGCTCTTTCTTCATTTCCTATTTGATCTCTTCCACACAGCATTTCAAGAACTCTTGTTGTTCAGAGCCCCATGTTAAACTGCCACCTTCCGACGCCATCTTGGTTTTTGCTTGCCTTCCTTGCCGCTGTTCTAAAGGATCCACTGCAATCTGGCCACTCTCTCCTCCTTTTTCCATCCGTATCCAGGGGGGATTCCCTTCTGGTTTACCGCACAGTGTTTTTAGCCGTCAAAATTGCCGTTGGGGCTCCTATCAAGAGCCCAAAAGTCCGTTTCACAGGGAGCTGCCGAAACGTGCGACTCAGCTGGTCATCGCCGCACCCGGAAGTCCGCAGACGTAATTTCTTTGCAGGAGACTCAACTGAGGATTAAGGACCAAACGAGGTTGAGGAAAGGGTGGGTGGGACAAGTGTTCCATTCGGGACTCTGCACGAAGACAAGGGGAGCCACGGTACTTATTAATAAGAGGGTGACCTTTTTGGTGAGCAATATCGCGGGGGATCCAGGGGGTTCGGGCACCTGAAAGAGATTTCCTTTTTCTCACATGTACACTGAGTTTATTCCGGTGTTGACTTTTTAAATTATCGGTAAGGCACTGCTTCCCGGGGTGGTAGGCTCGGAATTCTCAGCGATTGAAGATATCAGACCATGTGCCGCACTATGTGGATCTGTGCACCCGCCAACTGCCATGGCGGTTAGATGTCACACTGTTGGTGGATAAGGGAGTATGTCGGGTGCTCCAGTTTCCTTCCACCAGCCCCAAAAGATGTGCTTGTTAGGTGACTTAGACATTGTGAATTCTCCCTCACTCTATGCGTACAGGCATCTAGTGTGGCGACTGGGGGATTTTTGCAGTAACTTCATTGCAGTGTAAATGTAAGCCTACTTGTGACACAAATAAAAATGTGAGAGGATTGGTGCAGCTATCGGCATGTATGAGGAATTCAATAAGAACAAGGAAGTTTCTCCTTGCATTTTGGGAGGCGTTGAAGGCGGTAATTGGGAGTGGGGGGGGGGGTCCAATTTCAATCAAGGCTCATAGGGCTGATTTAGCTCAATGGGCTAGACAGCTGGTTTGTAATACAGAACAAGGCCAGCTGCGTGGGTTCAATTCACGTACCAGCTAAGAATTCTGAATTCTCCCTCTGTGTACCCGGACAAGTGCCGGAATAAGGTGACTAGGGGCTTTCACAGTAACTCCATTGCAGTGTTAACCTAAGCCTACTTGTGACAATAAAGGATCTTTATCTTTAGGGAGAAGGTGGGGAGGATGGAGAGACCGAGGTTGGTGAAGCATTCTGGCAGTGGATCGGCAATATTTGGCCTCCCCAGAGGAGTTGTTCTTGGAGAGGAAGAAGCTCCAGATGGAGTTAGAATTGATTTTGACAGGAACACGGTTGGCCAGTTGCATCAGGTACAAGGGGCATTTTATGAGCATGGGGAGAAGGCCAGTAGGGGGGGAAAATTACCTGGACGCTTTGTTTCAGGAGGCAGTCACACCCGGTAGAATAAGTACTGTTAATTCGGTCAGTGGTCAGGGACAGAGTGGTGGGACTGTAAGGGAGGCAGGTAGGGGGATCCTGAGTTTAGGAGTTGAGGAGCCTCAGCCCTTGACCTTGTCCAACAGGTATGAGGTACTTGCTCCCTGTGTGGATGAGGAAGAGGGCTTTAGGGAGGATGCGTTGACTGACCACTGCACCGTGGTACAGGAAGCCATTCAAGAGGGGGGAGCAAAAAGACAAGTGGTAGTTGTAGGGGATTCTATAATTAGGGGGATTGATGGCATCCTTTGTAAGCCAGATTGTGAGTCCCGCATGGCATGTTGCCTGCTCGGTGCCAGGGTGAGGGACATCTCTGATCGGCTTGAAAGGATTTTGGAGAGGGAGGGGGAGGATCCAGTTGTGGTCCACGTTGGGACTAACAACACAGGTAAGACTAGGAAAGAGGACCTGTTTGGGGATTATCAAACACTAGGGCTTAAAATTAAAGAACAGGTCCTCCAGGGTTATAATCTCTGGATTACTACCCGAGCCACGTGCCAATTGGCAAAGGGTTGAGAAAATTAGAGAAGTTAACACATGGCTAAAGGAGTGGTGCGGGAAAGAGGGATTCCATTTCATGGGGCATTGGCATCAGTACTGGGGCAGGAGGGACCTGTACCATTGGGACGGTCTTCACCTGAATCATTCTGGGACCAGTGTTCTAGCGAATAGGATAAATAGGTTGGTCACAAGGACTTTAAACTAGCAAGTTGGGGGGAAGGGAAGGGTAAAGCTATGGACAGTATAATGGTTAATGGAGAGCAAGGCAGCAGGTTACGTGACAGGTTATTATGTAGAGATATGGGTTCAAAGACAAGGAAAATTAGGAGAAAGGGTAAGAGGAAAAATAATTTGCGAAAAGTTACTGATCAAGGTGTTAGGATTCATAACAAAGACATAAAAAACAGCATAAGTGTACTTTACCTGAATGCTCGTAGTATACGGAATAAGGTGAATGAGTTGATGGCACAAATCATCGTGAATGACTATGATTTAGTGGCCATTACTGAAACATGGTTAAAAGATGGTCACGACTGGGAGTTAAATATCCAAGGGGATCAGACTATATGAAAGGATATAATGGACGGTAAGGGCGGTGGTGTAGCTTTGTTGTTTAAGGATGGCATCCGGGCAATAGTAAGGGATGATATTGGTGCTATGGAGGACAAGGTTGAATCAATTTGGGCGGAAATCAGGAATAGTAAGGCGAAAAGGTCACTGATAGGAGTAGTCTATAGGCCACCAAATAGTAACAGGATGGTAGGGCAGGCAATAAGCAAAGAAATAACGGATGCATGTAGAAATGGTACAGCGGTTATCATGGGAGATTTTAATCTGCATGTTGATTGGTTTAACCAGGTTGGTAAAGGCAGCCTTGAGGAGGAGTTTATAGAATGTGTCCGGGATAATTTCCTGGAACAGTATGTAATGGAACCTACAAGGGAACAAGCGGTCCTAGATCTGGTCCTGTGTAATGAGGCAGGATTGATTAATGATCTCATAGTTCGGGATCCTCTTGGAAGGAGCAACCTCAATATTGTGGAATTTAAAATACAGTTGGAGGATGACAAGGTAAAATCAAACACTAGTGTTTTGTGCTTAAACAAAGGCGATTACAATGGGATGAGAGAAGAACTAGCTAAGGTAGACTGGGAGCAAAGACTTCATGGTGAAGCAGTTGAGGAACAGTGGAGAACCTTCCGAGCGATCTTTCACAGTGTTCAGGAAAGGTTCATACCGGCAAAAAAGAAAGACGGTAGAAAGGGGAAAAATCGACCGTGGATATCTAAGGAGGTGAGGGAGAGTATCAAATTGAAGGAAAAAACATACAAAGTGGCAAAATTAGTGGGAGACTAGAGGACTGGGAAGTCTTTAGGGGACAACAGAAAGCTACTAAAAAAGCTATAAAGAAGAGTAAGGTAGACTATGAAAGTAAATATTGGTCCTTTGGAAGATGAGAAGGGAGATTTAATAATAGGAGACAGGGAAATGGCTGAGGAGCTGAACAGGTTTTTTTGGGTCAGTCTTCACAGTGGAAGACACAAATAACATGCCAGTGACTGATGGAAATAAAGATATAATAGGTGTGGACCTTGAGATGATTGTAATCACTAAGGAGGCAGTATTGGGCAAGCTAATGGGGCTAAAGGTAGACAAGTCTCCTGGCCCTGATGGGATGCATCCCAGAGTGTTAAAAGAGATGGCTAGGGAAATTGTAAACGCACTACTGATAATTTAACAAAATTCACTAGACTCTGGGGTGGTCCCAGAGGATTGGAAAGTAGCAAACGTGACACCACTGTTTAAAAAAGGAGGTCGGCAGAAAGCGGGTAATTATAGGCCGGTAAGCTTAACTTCGGTTGTAGGGAAAATGCTGGAATCTATCATTAAGGAGGAAATAGCGGGGCACCTGGAGGGAAATTGTCCCATTGGGGAGACGCAGCATGGGTTCATAAAGGGTAGGTCAACTTCCGGTGACGGCGGGCGGGAGGCAGCCGCGCGTTGGAGGGCTCCCGTTCGGGAACGGCATTGACAGGGAGTAACGCCCGGTCCTAGGGCCAAATTCGGGAGACAGCGCACAGAGAAGAAGGATGTCAAAAAACACCAAAAAAAAACAGCCAGGAAAAAAGCGGCTGAAAGTCCGCTGGGGAGTGGAAAGGTCACCGCGTGGTCAACAAAGAAAATGGAGGCTGGAGCACCAGGGGAGGCCGCAGTGCTTACGGCTGAAGAAATAACTACGGTGATGGCTGCGGAATTCGAAAAGCAGTTGGTGCAGATTGCGAAATGCATGGTGACGGTGAGGAAGGAGATGAGGGAGGTTTTGAGTGCTCTGGTGGAGGAGGAGGTTTCCCCGGTGATGACGGCGGTGGCGAGCGCAGTGGCGGAGGTGCGAGAGCAAGGGGAGGCGCTGAAGGAAGTGGAGGAGACGTTATTGCAGCACGGTGATCAACTTGCCTCGATGGGGAAGGAGATGCGGAAGGTGATGGACACGAACAAGGATCTGCGAGGAAAAATGGAAGATCTGGAAAACAGATCCATGCGACAGAATTTGAGGATCGTGGGGCTGCCCGAAGGAGTTGAAGGACTGAAGCCGACTGAGTATTTTGCAGTGATGCTGGCAAAACTATTGGGGGAGGGGGAGGATCCCTCCCGATATGAACTTGATCGGGCTCATCGGTCGTGGAGGCCTGTACCAAAGGCGAGTGAGCCGCCAAGGGCAGTGACTCTGTGCTTCCGTAGGTACAGTGTGAAGGAGAAGGTCATGAGCTGGGCCAAGCAGAAGCGGGTGGTGCAGTGGGCTGGAGCTGGTATACGTGTATACCAGGACTTTACGGTGGAGCTGGCGAGGAGGCGGGCTGCCTTCAACCGGGTGAAGAGGGCACTGTACATTAGCAAGGTGCGGTGTGGCATTGTATACCCAGCGAAGCTGAGGGTGACTTACAAGCTCAGGGACTTTTATTTTGGAACGGCGGAAGCAGCGGAGGAGTTTGCGAAGGCAGAAGGACTGTGGCAGAACTGACAAACTGAGGAATGGCCATGTGCCGATGTAACCTCATGACTGTATTTTCTTCTTTTTTGTATCACTGCGCGCGGGTGTAGAGGCTAAAGGAGCCAATGTTGTATATATTTGGACAAGGGAAGGGATGGGACTGTCACTCGAAATGAGGGCTCTTTGGGGTGTAGGTGGATATGCGGGGTTTGTGTGCTAAAAGGGGATCTTTGGGCTTTCCTAGGGCCGGGCAAGGGGGAAAGGGACCCGGGCGGGGGCCTCCACGCTGGCCGGTTTAAGCCGGCCAGTGAACGGGAGTAAGGTGGGGGAGGGGCTGCGGCCATCGGAGCCTGGCAGAACAGGGTCCGAGTGGTCTAGCCGGGGTGGAAAGTTGGGGGGAGGGAACAGAAGTTGAGAGGAGTTTTACAAGAGGCAGTGGACGGGAGGAGCTGGAGGCTTTGGGGGGGGCGGGGGGGGGTACAACTCTGGGGTATCATGTACGGTACTCTCTCAGAGGCTGGATGGCATTGGTTGGGGGTGGTGGGTGGGGAGCGGTGTAGATTAAGGGTGACTACGGGTAATCCCTAATTCCTTTTTGTCATTTGTTTATGTAAACATGCGGGTTGAGATTTGGGGGTTGGTGGGCGGATGGGATCGTTGTTATTATGGGGATTGACATATCTTGCTGATTATTGTTTATTGTTGATGGGTGTAAATGTGGGAGAAAATGTGAAAAAGGAGGAGAATTTAAAAAAAAATGTTTTAATAAAAAAAAATAAAGGGTAGGTCGTCGTGTCTGACTAATGTGGTAGAATTTTTTGAGGACGTTACCAGTGCAGTAGATAACGGGGAGCCAATGGATGTGGTATATCTGGATTTCCAGAACGCTTTTGACAAGGTGCTAAACAAAAGGTTGCTGCATAAACTAAAGATGCATGGCATTGAGGGTAAAGTGGTAGCATGGGTAGAGGTTTGGTTAACTAACAGAAAGCAGAGAGTGGGGATAAATGGGTGTTTCTCTGGTTGGCAACCTGTAACTAGTGGGGTCCCTCAAGGATTAGTGTTGGGCCCGCAGTTGTTCACAATTTACATAGATGATTTGGAGTTGGGGACCAAGTGCAATGTGGCAAAGTTTGCAAACGACACTAAGATGAGTGGTAAAGCAAAAAGTGCAGATGATACCGGAAGTCTGCAGAAGGATTTGGATAGGTTAGGTGAATGGGCTAGGGTCTGGCAGATGGAATTCAATGTTGCCAAGTGTGAGGCTATCCATTTTGGGAGGAATAACAGCAGAATGGATTATTTAAACGGCAAGATGTTAAAACATGCTGCTGTGCAGAGGGACCTGGGTGTGCTAGTGCACGAGTCGCAAAAAGTCAGTGTGCAGGTGCAACAGGTGATTTAGAAGGCTAATCGAGTTTTGCCTTTCATTGCTAGAGGGATGGAGTTCAAGACTAGGGAGGTTATGCTGCAATTGTATAAGGTGTTGGTAAGGCCACATCTGGAGTATTGTGTTCAGTTTTGGTCTCCTTACCTGAGAAAGGACATATTGGCACTGGAGGGAGTGCAGAGGAGATTCACTAGGTTGTTCCCAGAGTTGAGGGGATTAGATTATGACGAGAGGTTGAGTAGACTGGGACTGTACTCATTGGAGTTTAGAAGGATGCGGGGGAATCTTATTGAAACATATAAAATTATGAAGGGAATAGATAGGAGAGATGCGGGCAGGTTGTTTCCACTGGTCGGGGAAAGCAGAACTAGGGGGCATAGCCTCAAAATAAGGGGAAGTAGATTTAGGACCGAGTTTAGGAGGAACTTCTTCACCCAAAGGGTTGTGAATCTCTGGAATTCCTTGCCCAGTGAAGCAGTTGAGGCTCCTTCTTTCAACGTTTTTAAGAAAAAGATAGATACCTTTCTAAAGTATAAAGGGATTCGGGGATATGGTGTACGGGCCGGAGAGTGGAGCTGAGTCCACAAAGATCAGCCATGATCTCATTGAATGGCGGAGCAGGCTCGAGGGGCCAGATGGCCTACTCCTGTTCCTAGTTCTTATGTTCTTATGTTGTCACACGAGCTGAGATGGCAGGTGCCTTAGAGATAGATTGGGCAAATAATGGACCTGGGGGCAGCGTGGTCTCTGACCCAGAATGGTGAATGGGGCGATTGAGGCCTTTTACCAGAGGCTGTACAGGTCTGAGGCCCCAGAGAGGGACTCGTACGTGAAATAGTTCCTGGATGGTTTAGGTTTCCCATGGTGGAGGAGGGGTTGAGGTGCATTGGTTCCATGCAGTCTGGGAAGGCTGCTGGCCTGGACGGATTCCTAGCGGATTTATAAAAAATTTGCGACGGAGTTGGCCCCTCATCTAATTGAAATGTTCAATGACTTGTTAGCCCAGGGGGAGCTACCTCCCAGAAACTTGAAGAACAAGGATCCAGAGGAATAACACTATTAACTGCTAATGCGAAGTTACTGGCTAAGATGCTGGCAATGCACTTGGGAGGATTGTTCACCGGGGTGATAGCGGAGGATCAGAAGGAGTTTGTGAAAGGCTGACAACTGTCGGCCAATGAGGTTATTGAATGTTGTGATGCTGCCCCATTTGGAGGTAACAATTTCCATGGACGCGGAGAGAGTGTACGACCGGGTTTAATCGGAGTACCTTTGAGAGTAGAAAATCACGTCTCACGAATTTGATTGAGTTTTTTGAAGGGGTAACCAAGAAGGTAGATGAGGGCAGTGCAGTCGAAGTTGTCAACATGGACTTTAGCAAGGCCTTTGTCAAGGTACCGCATGGTAGGTTGTTGCATAAGGTTAAATCTCATGGGATCCAAGGTGAGGTAGTCAATTGGATACAAACTTGGCTTGACTACAGAAGACAAAGAGTGGTTGTAGAGGGTTGTTTTTCAAACTGGAGGTTTGTGCCTCAGGGATTAGTGCTGGTCCACTGTTAATTATATTAATGATTTGGATGAGAATTTAGGAGGCATGGGTAGTAAGTTTACAGATGACACCAAGATTGGTGGTATAGTAGACAGTGAAGGAGGTTATCTAGGATTGCAATGGGATCTTGATCAATTGGGCCAGTAGGTCGATGAATGGCAGATGGAGTTTAATTTGGATAAACGTGAGGTGATGCATTTTGGTAGATTGAATCGGGGCAGACCTACTCAGTTAACGGTAGAGATTTTGGGCGAGTTATAGAACAAAGAGATCTAGGAGTACAGTTTCATAGCTCCTTGAAAGTGGAGTCAGAGGTGGACAAGTTGGTATAGAAGATATTCGGCATGCTTGGGACGTCTTGCTGAAGTTGTACAAGATATTAATAAGGCCACACTTGGAATACTGTGTACAGCTCTGGTCACCCTATTATAGAAATTATATTATTAAACTAGAAAGGATGCAGAAAAGATTTACTAGGTTGCTACTGGGACTTGATGGCTCAAGTTATAAGGAGAGGCTGGATAGACTGAGACCTTTTTTTCCCCTGGAGCATAGGAGGATTAGGGGTGATCTTATAGAGGTCTATAAAATAATGAGGGGCATAGATAACGTAGATAGTCAACATTTTGTCTCAAAGGTACGAGAGTCTAAAACTAGAGGGCATAGGTTTAAGGCAAGAGTGGAGAGATACAAAAGGGTCCAGAGGGGAAATTTGTTCACACAGAGGGTGGTGAGTGTCTGGAACGAGTTGCCAGAGACAGTAGTAGAGGCGGGTACAATATTGTCTTTCAAAAAGCATTTGGACAGTTATATGGGAAAGCTGGGAAGAGAGGGATATGGGCCAAATGTGGGCAATTTGGACTAGCTTAGTGGTAAAAGCTGGGCTGCATGGACAAGTTGCACTGAAGGGCCTATTTTCATGCTGTAAACTTCTATGACTAGATGTCGGGGCAGCTTGGATTTGGACCCGGGTTCATTGCCTGGATTAGGCTGTTGGAAAGGGCTCCCACGGCTAGTGTTCGCACTAACACAATAGGTTTCGTTTGCATAGGGGTACCAGGTAGGATATCCACTTTCTTGGTTACCCTTTGTGTTGGTAATTGACCTGCTGGTGACTGGGCGAAGATCATTGACAGAGTGGAGGGGTATAGAGAGGGTGGTATGGAGCACAGACTGTCCTTATATGCAAACGACTTGTTATACATGACAGACCCGATTTCCAGTAGGAGTGGGGTCATGGAGGTGTTGAGTAAGTTTGGCTCATTTTCGAGGTTCAGATTTAACGTGGGCAAGAGTGAGGTGTTCCTGGTGAGCCCCCAGGGACAAGGAAGGGGCTTGGAGAAGTTGCAGCTGCGGCTGGTTGGGTTGAGTTTCAGGTGTCTTAGAATACGGGTGGGCTTGTAACTGGGCTTTGCTGCACAAAGGTTGAATTTGGCCAACCTGGCAGAAGGGGTGAAGACTGATTAAAGAGGTGAGATGTTCTCCCATTATCGTTGGCAGGGCGGATTACGAACTGTGAAAATATCGATCCTTCTGAAGTTCTTATTTATTTCCCAGACACTCCCGATTTTCCAACCTAAATCCTTTTTTGGGAAGGTTAATAGGATGATTTTGTCCTGCATGTGGGCATGCAAGCTGCCTCTGATCCGGAGAGCCATTTTGCATCGGAACAGGCAATCAAGGGGGTTGGCGTTGCCGAATTTGATGGAACTATTATTGGATGGCAAATATTGAGACGGTTTGGAAATGGGTCGTGGAGGGAGGGTCGTTTGGGGGCATATAGATGAAGCTTCCTGTATAGGGTAGAGTCTGTGGGCACAGGTAATGGCTCCACTTCCATTCTCACCGACAAGTACTCTACAATTCCGGTAGTTGTAGCCTTGTTAAGAGTTTGGAACCACTTTAGACAACATTTTAAGCTGGAGGGAATTTCGCTGTGGGCACCGATATGTAGAAACGATAGATTTATTCCAGCGGGGTTGGATTCGACATACAGGGTTTGGGAATGGGAGGGGATAGAAACGTTTAGGGATTTATTTGTGGAAGGTAGATTTGCAGGACAGAAAGAACTGGTAGAAAAGTTTCAGCTTCTGAGCGGAAATGGGTTTCAGTACTTACAGGTTAGGAACATTGTGAGGAAGGAGCTGGCCACGTTTCCGTGGTTGCCACCCCCTTTGTTGCTGGAAAAGATGAAGATGAGATAGGGATGGGCAAGATCTCCGATATCTATGGGCAGTTGATGAAGAGGGAGAGGTCTGCGTTGAAGGTGATAAGTGTTGAGCAAGGATGTAAATAGGAAAAACTCTACCTTCTCGTATGCGAGATTGAGCCTGATTCAATTTATGGTAGTGCATGAACGCTTTTTTCCAGAATTGGAGGATAGATGTGAGCGGTGTTTAAGGGGACCAGTGAACCACATGCACATGTTCTGGTCCTGCCCAAAATTGGCAGGATTTTGGGAGTCCTTTTCTGGACAATGTCAGAGCTTTTTAGGGTGAAGGTGGCACCGAGCTCATGCGTAGCAATATTTGGGAATGCAGGAAGGGAGAGAGACTGATGTGTTGGCCTTTGCCACCCTGATAGCATGGAAGAGGATTTTTGCTAGGGTGGGGGACTGTAGCCACCTGGGTTGGCCACTTCCCGACTTAAAATGGAGATCCGCAAAGACTACAGGGAAATTCAGCCAACACAGGCAAAAACTAGCAAGTGCAAAAATCCTGTGTATTAGAACTTGCAAAAGCCCAGACAGCACTGAAACTCACAGCCATCTGCATACTAATGAGCGATCCCCAGGAACAATCGAAACATTTAAGGTGAATAAGGCCAAGCCAGCAGGAGCCAAGACAAAGGAAGGCCAACGGACACCGAGGGACCGCCCACCGATCAGGGAACGACTCCAGTATTGGAGAAATCGATCCAAGTTTTCGGAACGTAGTCCAATCACGTGGAACCAGATACGGCGTCCATCCCGAAGGGGGGTGAAGCCCCTGGGGACTATAAAGTAGAGTCCCCCCAAGCTCAAATCGTTCTTCTTGGCAGGGTCACTCAACAACTCGAATCAACCCTTGAGAGTGAACTGCCCAAGCTGCCGCATCAACCAAGTAAGTCTCCAGTCAACGCACGCTACGAGATAGGCGCTCCTAGCTACCAATCCATACCAGCTTTTGAATCCTGCAGACTCAGATCGAACGAAAGGCCATTTGTTCCCCTGACCTGGTGGGCCAGTTCCGAAGCTAAGTATAGGCCTTTTAGTGATAGCGAATAGTCTAGAAAGTAGAGTTTATGCACGAGTAGTGATTGACTGTGTATAATAAATGTGTTTTGATTTGAATCTTACTAATTGGTGTGTTGAGTTATTGATCAGTACTTGAACTTGAACCTCGTGGCGGTATCATAAAGATACCTGGCGACTCTAGAGCAAAGGTTATAGAAATAGAGCAAATTCAGTAAAGACCCAACGGGCAACGAATTAAGAGCCAACCAAAGTTAGCAACAGGACTCCAGAGCCGCCAAGGGCGACAGCATGGGTGGGTAACCTGTTGGAATTTCTGCATAAGAAGATTAAGTTTGCCATCGGGGGTGGGAGAAGGGGCTCTACTCAAAGTGGAGGCTGGTCTTCATCTTCTTCAAGAGCTGGTAATTATCAGCGGAGGGAGTGTTTCTTTTGTAAATATAAAATGGGGCATACAGGACGGGAGTATTATGAGTATTGTACAAGGTTTAATGAGTGTCGTGTTTTGAAAGGAAAAGAGCTGGTAACTTCCAGAAGACAAAGACGAAGTGACATCTGCCAATGGCGAAGTAAGAAATAACCAACGTCTAAGGTTCTTACACCTTCAGGTGAATCTGGGATTATGTGCTCATGAAAGCTCACTTCCACTTTTCAGACAGTGTTATGGAAGGGTAAAAATTAGCAAAAAGAAGGGATTAAGGATGAAGCCAAGGAGGAAACAAGAATACTTTATGGGAAAGGCAGCTGCAGGGAAGATGCTCATTTGGTAGCAATAAATGGACGGAAAAAATCAAAACAAAAACAGAAACTACTGGACAATTACAGCTGGTCATAAATTAGTTTTATCGTAATGAGCTGCAGTGTAGATTAGGTGTAAATGTATTGGTCCGAAGTATCAAAATATCGAAGGATAAGTGAACACAGTGCATCATGGGTCCCAGTTGGATAGGATGCTGTTTATTGCTTTTATCAAGGCAGTTTCCGTGCTGTGGGTTAGGTGTGAGCCATGGAGTGTTTTAATACAGTAATTCTGGGAGAGATAGGACTTGAATTACACAGCAAAAACACATTTCAAGATTAAAAAGATAGTGATTCAGTAATGGCTGGTAAGAGCAATGGGGACTTTGGCTTTATGGGCTGCAAAAAGGTGGAGACAGTGCTGTGTAAAGAAATACTGATGAAGTCAGCAAGCATACGGCTGAATGCAAGTTCAGTGAATATCAAGGAGCTGCGTTCCAGGAGTGTGCTACATTTGATGAGGACTGCAGGGAAGGAGTTGGAGAAAACATTGCAGCACGTAGGGAATGAGGACTTAACAGAAGGGCACTAGTGTAACCAAAGGTAGTTGGAGGTCAATACGCAGGATTGTGAAATTGTTCCACTCTCTTCCTCTGAAAATAATGTACAGCAGGTAGCAGTACATTTAACAGAAAGGAATTGAGGATAACCATTCAGTGCAAATCCTGGGGTTGGTTTAGCACAGTGGGCTAAACAGCTGGCTTGTAATGCAGAACAAGGCAGCAGCGCGGGTTCAATTCCCGTACCGGCCTCCCCGAACAGGTGCCAGGATGTGGCGACTAGGGGCTTTTCACAGTAACTTTACAGACAATAAGCGATTATTATTATTAAGTCCTTTTGGTGGTTGAGATTTAAAGCCTCGAGTTATGACATTGTCAAGGATTTAAGGTTGACACAGGCAAGGAAGCTAGCAACTGCCGGAAAGAATGGATTCAGGTAAAAATTGATGTCACCCAGAAAGATTTATTGGAAAATACTATAATTGGAGAATAAGATCTAAGATTTTGATGAGGAAGGCAACTTCCTCATTGGGCAGCATGGTAGCACATTGGTTAGCATTGTTCATTCACAGCGCTAGGGTCCCAGGTTCAATTCTCGGCTTGGGGCACTATCGGTGCAGAGTCTGCACGTTCTCGGTGTGTCTGCGTGGCTTTCCTCCGGTTTCTTCCCACAAGTCCCGAAAGACGTGCTGTTAGGTGAATTGGACACTCTGAATTCTCCCTCTATGTACCCGAACAGGTGCCGTAATGTGGCGACTCGGGGCTTTCCAGAGTAACTTCATTGCAGTGTTAATGTAAGCCTACTTGTGACAATAAAGATTATTAATAATTAATCTGAGTTGTTCAGTATTGAGGGCTGAAATGAAAGGAAAACAAGCTGAAAGCATGATGGGATAGGTAGGATATGAGATCTCCCTTTGGGAAAAAGCTGTGGTGGAACATAAATATAAATTTGGAGACGGAAACTTCATAACAATAACACTGGTTTCTATTTGGCCCAATATTAATACAATACTCTGAAATGGGGAGATATTATTTGTAGGTCAATGGACATTTTTTAATGTGGTGCAGAGGCAGAGAGAGAGACAGTAGGTTCACTACTGATTAATCAGTTATTTCCCCAACTGTTGGCTAGGAAAAGATAATTGAGGGCAAGGGTCATACACCAGCACCAAGCGTGTTTCAATGCAATACTTCAAGTTACAAGAGGAAGTAAAATCTTATTATTTAGAATTAATGACAAAAATCCAAAATAATCCATATTTATAAAACAGATTTACTTTTGTTCCCAAATGAAGTTATATGCCAATTATATTTAAACGCCATCAGGTTATTCAAGGCTTGAAGCATCCATATTCTGAAACAAGACTGCTCAAAATTATTGCAACCAGGGTTTAAAATCAATCCTGAATATCTAATAAACAGGAGGAAACCTCTTGAACCTGTTCCAAACCAGTATCCAATGAGAATGAGACAAGAGCACAAAGCCATCTCCATATTTCACACAAATTACTACTTTCGCAATTTCGGAGAGTGTGGAAGGAATAGAAATGGCACACAGCAAGGGGCAGAAGATTGCTGAAGTATGCTATCAACATAGGTAGATGAGGTCAGCACTAACTGTGTCAACAAATGCAGTGGCCAAATGGAAACACAACTCCAGTGCAGTCATGCTTATTAGATATTCAGGATTGATTTTAAACCCTGTAAGTTCTGTAAGAACTTTATATCTAAAAATTTTAGCAAATTGAAAACACAGATCTTAACTTCATTTTCCACTTGCCTGCTTTTGTCAGCAATTTGATCTTGCATCATTCTTAGTCGGGCGGGAGGAATGTATGCGCCACCTGTCCGTGTTAATATAGGATCCAACTCTGCCTTTTTCTTTTTCATTGGTGGTTCAGAAGAGCTCTGAATGGCAGTTTCTTCTTCATTTCTTGTTATAGGTGATGGCGATTTTGGTCTTTTTCTGTGATCTGATTCACAATCGGTGTTCATTTTTTTCCCTTTGCCTCTATCTCTAAAATAAGAAGCAATTATTCTAGTGAAAGTCCTTAAAAGATTTATAATAGATTTATATGAAAAATCTTAATTCCCATCACATTTGTATGAACTTTTCCAATATACATTATGACAAAGCTTATTATGAAAGCTATGAAAATATCTGTTGCACCTGCCATGGAATCTCATCACAAAGGAAGCCATTCGGGCCATCATGCCTGCTCTTCTCTTTCAATTAGTTTCACTCCTCTACACAGCACTGCAATTTATTCCCTCACAAATATATACCCAATTGCCTTTTAAAGTACTTTGGGATCTGCTTCAACCATTCTTCAGGAAGTGCATTTCAGGTCACACTAACATATTACATGAAAGAAATGTTCACCTTGCCTCTGGCTCTTTTGATCTGTGCTGCGAATTCGGAACTGGTGGATAATACCAACAAAGATTTAATTCAGAAGAGCCTTTACCAAGCAGTGAAAATATGGCCAATACAGCTGGAAAAATGTATTGTGGTGATCACATCTGCTGCAAAATCCATTAGTCCCTTGTTGCTAGGCCAAGACATTGAAGGGGAGATAGATTTGCAGAAAAGCCAGCTATACTTGAACGTTGGATAAACCTACAGTTTTGCAATTGTTTTGGAGTAACAGACAGCACTGTGTAAAAATTATTCTGAGGGCACTGACATTTCTGGACTCTCTCCATCTAAATTGTGTGGATTGCCACTGACTGTAGGAGCCTCACTATATGGTGTGCCTTGGTCCCCAACCCTGTAAAACCTGCACACCAAGGACCCATCCACAAACAGTCCTGGAGGTTTATCTATGCAGATGACATCTGCTGTGGCATAGAGGCTCAGACTTTCAGAATTGGAAGACACATTAAAGAACCACACTGCAAAACTAGCCACCTAATGCAAGACATGGTGCAAGACAACCAAGCATCGGTAAAACTTTCTCCAGTACATTCCGCCTTCACGATACCTGAATAAAAATGACCAGAAACTGGAGCACAATCCCCAACCTGTTAATCCAGGCATCACCCTGACAGAACTCATACAGCACGGTATCAAGAGTGCAATAAAAATTAAAACACGCAACAACCTCCTCACTAAACTGGCCAGTACCTCATGGGTCAAAGGCCAAGACCCTAAGGGCCTTTTTGTCATTACGTACTCAACTGCAGATTACTGTGCCCCAGTATGGTACCAATCATCCAACACCAAACTTATCAACGTGCAACTCAATGCGCATCAGCTCTGACAAACTCAACTTCCTGGGCTCCCAGCCCTGAGCAAACTGTCCCCTCTATCCACATCAGGAGGGAAATTACAACAAGTTAAGCTACTTGAGAAAGTCTTCACAAACTCAAGCCTATCCTTACTGAATGTCCTCCTCAACCAACGAGCAGCACGCTATCTCTCATGCCATTCTATTGATAAACTTACCACATCGAGGAGTAACAGCTGAAGTGCTATGGCAGGAGAAAACATCCACCAGAGAACTCTCATCACAGACCCTACTGTTTGATCACCCGGCTTGGATCTCCCACGACAACAGTGAGCCCTGTTAAACCATTTCTAGACTGGCCAAAGCCTCTGTGCAGCCAAGCAACATCCAGGTTGCAGCTGAGGCACAATGCAAATGATGACTCACCTAGTCAAGAGCTGGCCGTTTACTACACTTGAAGGCAGGCTTGAAGACCTGGATCTAGCCTCCGAGGATGCTATTGCTTGGCTCTATGGCTATGTACACACTATATAAAATAACTAAATACTATATAGGCTGGCTGCCCATTGTTACTTCTAGCTTTATGTTCGAATGATTATCTCAACTATTGACATCGTTCGTCGGCTGTGCGTTTCAAAACTGAAAAAAATACCTCGGGTGCAAATTTCTATCATTATATCTGCCATTACTGGATGGTCCTCTGTCACACGCATTCCTGTCAGGATAATCCCTTGGCGATCTTGACCGCGACTTGTTCAGACCTTTACGTCTAGAGGGGAAAAATACGAAAAGGTTACATTTTCAAAAGCCACTTTTTCTAATGGTCTGTGGAAGAGCAACCTAGACTTGAACAAGTGATCCAAGTCACTTGAAGTGACCACCAATACCTCAAGTGACCACCAATACCTCAAAAAGTCTCATCCCCAGTCTCTTAACACCAATCCCTAAAGCTTTACCCTTTTTCAAAACCTTGCAGTCTTGGACTGAAAAAGTTGTTCATTTATTTTAGGGTAGTGGTGAGACAGAAATGTTAACATTGCACATTTTACTGACACTTTTACTGACCTATTTTAGCTCTTGCTGCAATTTTCAGGGTCCTCATCTCTTCTGGGATTTAATGTTGTTTGAATGAATTGAATGAATAGAATTAAAGATAACAGTCATCCTATTTGACTGGCATCAGTGGTTGGGAAATTATTGGAAAGATTCTGTGGGACAGAATTAATTTCCACTTGGAGAGGCAAGGATTAATCAAGGATAGTCAGCATGGTTTTATTAGGAATCGTTCCCTTTAGTTGAGGGGCCAATAACGAGGGTGTATAGATATAAGTAAGCGGCAGGAGATTTCGAGGGGATTTGAGGAACCAGAGGGTGGTGGAATCTGGAACTCTCACAACATTTAAGTATTTAGATAAGCATTTGAAATGCCAGAGCATGAAAGGTAACAAGCCAAGCGGGATTAGAATAGCTTAACTTGATTGCCGGCGCAGGAACGATGGGACAAAGGGTCTCTTTTTGTGCTGTAAAACTTTGACTCTACGTCTAGAGGGGAAAAATACGAAAAAATACTTAAAGACTTTAAGCAGTCTTTAAACACAACATTTGATCTGCTGCCATGATAACATTTTACTACTTATGCAAAACAGCCCAACTCAATCCTTCGAGTGTTGAAAACTTCATCCATGCTGCTGTCAACTGAAAACTCGACTATTCAAATGCTTCCTGCTTGCCTTTCTTTCGATGCATTCACCCAAGCTCCAAATTACGCCAAATGTCTGTCAATAACCTGTTCCACTATCTCATCTTCAATGACAAACACTGGCTCGCAGACCCCAAACATTGCAAATTTAAACTGCTCATCCTATTTTTCAAATCATTCCACAGCCTTGCCCCATTCGATCTCCTTCAGGTTGATGTCACAGCCAATCGCATCCTTCCGTTTTACGGTCCACATCATTGGCGCAAATCTTTTCATTCAGAACACCGCTGAAATCAGCTTCAAGATTTTGAAACTCCCTTTCCCAAGTTGCACTGTCTCTAACAATTCGTTCTCTTCCTTTAAAAACACTCTGAATACCAACATTGTGTACCTTGTGTTGCCCTATTATGTATTTTCTTTTCATGTACTTAATGATGTGTTTGAGCTGCTCGCAGAAAAATACTTTTCACTGTAGCGCGGTACACGTGACAATAAACAAATCCAATTCAACTTTTTATTATTCCTTCTCATTTTTTGCTTTAAGACTTTTTTTTCTTCTTTTTTTATAAATTTAGAGTACCTAATTCATTTTTTCCAACTAAGGGGCAATTTAGTGTGGCCAATCCACCTACCCTGCACATCTTTGGGTTGTGGGGGCGAAACCCATGCAAACACGGGGAGAATGTGCAAACTCCACACGGAGTGACCCAGGGCCGGGAACGAACTTGGGACATCGGCGCCGTGAAGCAGCAGTACTAACCACTGCACCACCATGCTGCACAATTTTGCTTTCCGCTTACTAGTGTTTCCAATTACTATTTGTGAAGTGCCTCCTATTGGTGGCTTTTGACTTCAAAAAGATGCAAAATAAAAGAAAGTTGCTGTTGAAAGAATGACTTAGCTCATTTTTGTTTTCTGCAACTATGCTTTTTCAGATGTCTATTGATTCTTCCAATTGCACATTGATGTTTCTATGTTTTATATAGACGTCTGTGAATTTCTTCCTGTTTTTCCTTGCAGGATTTGCATGGGTATTTCCCCCCTCCTTTTTAAGCTTCTGATTACTTTGTGGTCACATTTGTATGACCAGCGCTTGATTTGATCCGGCATCGCCAGAATTATGTGATCAAGCGTACTCCACTCAAGTATTGAACACCCTGCAAATCAATTTCCTTCAACTCTCTGATCACTTCCCTGGAGTTAGTCCACCTGGCTCCCAAACCGGTCTTTCAGGGATTATGTACACTATTTTCACACTGTGGTGATACAAAATACAAGCATGATTTAATGTTTATGAAATGCTGCATTTTAACGAGTTGTCAATAAAATATTTTATTGAACCAAGAACAACAAAGAAAAGTACTGCACAGGAACAGGCCCTTCGACCCTCCAAGCCTGCGCCGACCATGCTGCCCGTCTAAACTAAAATCTTCTACACTTCCGGGGTCCATATCCCTCTATTGCCATCCTATTCATGTATTTGTCAAGATGCCCCTTAAACGTCACTATCGTTCCTGCTTCCACCACCTCATCCGGCAGCGAGTTCCAGGCACCCACCTACCCTCTGTGTAAACAAACTTGCCTTGTACATCTCCTTTAAACCTTGCCCCTCGGACCTTAAACCCATGCCCCCTAGTAATTGACCCCTCTACCCTGGGAAAAAGTCTCTGACGATCCACTTTGTCTGTGCCCCTCAAAATTTTGTAGACCTCTATCAGGTCTCCCCTCACCCTCCTTCATTCCAGTGAGAATAAACCAAGTTTATTCAACTTCTCCTCGTAGTTAATGCCTTTCATACCAGGCAACATCCTGGTAAATTTCTTCTGCACCCTCTCTAAAGCCTCCACAGCCTTCTGGTAGTGTGGCGACCAGAATTGAACACTATACTCCAAATGTGGACTAACTAAGGTTCTATACAGCTGCAACATGACTTGCCAATTCTTATACTCAATGCCCCGGCCAATGAAGGCAAGCATGCCGTATGCCTTCTTGACTACCTTCTCCTCCTGTGTTGCCCCTTTCAGTGACCTGTGGACCTGTATACCTAGATCTCTCTGACTTTCAATACGCTTGAGGGTTCTACCATTCACTGTATATTCCCTACCTGCATTAGACCTTCCAAAATGCATTACCTCACATTTGTCCGGATTAAACTCCATCTGCCATCTCTCCGCCCAAGTCTCCAAACAATCTAAATCCTGCTGTATCCTCTGACAGTCCTCATCGCTATCCCCAATTCCACCAACCTTTGTGTCATCCGCAAACTTACTAATCAGACCAGTTACATTTTCCTCCAAATCATTTATATATACGACAAACAGCAAAGGTCCCAGCACTGATCCCTGCAGGACACCACTAGTCACAGCCCTCCAATCAGAAAAGCACCCTTTCATTGCTACTCTCTGCCTTCTGACCTAGCCAGTTCTGTATCCACCTTGCCAGCTCACCCCTGATCCCGTGCGACTTCACCTTTTGTACTAGTCTACCATGAGGGACCTTGTCAAAGGCCTTACTGAAGTCCATATAGACAACATCCACTGCCCTACCTGCATCAATCATCTTTGTGAACTCTTCGAAAAACTCGATCAAGTTAGTGAGACACGACCTCCCCTTCACAAAACCATGCTGCCTCTCACTAATACGTCCATTTGCTTCCAAATGGGAGTAGATCCTGTCTCGAAGAATTCTCTCCAGTAATTTCCCTACCACTGACGTAAGGCTCACCGGCCTGCAGTTCCCTGGATTATCCTTGCTACCCTTCTTAAATAGAGGAACAACATTGGCTATGCTCCAGTCCTCTGCGACATCACCTGAAGACAGTGAGGATCCAAAGATTTCTGTCAAGGCCTCAGCAATTTCCTCTCTAGCCTCCTTCAGTATTCTGGGGTAGATCCCATCAGGCCCTGGATACTTATCTACCTTAATATTTTTTAAGACACCCAACACCTCGTCTTTTTGGATCTCAATGTGACCCAGGCTATCTACACACCCTTCTCCAGACTCAACATCTACCAATTCCTTCTCTTTGATGAATACTGATGCAAAGTATTCATTTAGTACCTCGCCCATTTCCTGTGGCTCCACACACAGATTCCCTCCCCTGTCCTTCAGTGGGCCAACCCTTTCCCTGGCTACCCTCTTGCTTTTTATGTACGTGTAAAAAGCCTTGGGATTTTCCTTAACCTGATTTGCCAATGACTTTTCGTGACCCCTTTTAACCCTCCTGACTCCTTGCTTAAGTTCCTTCCTACTTTCCTTATATTTCACACATGCTTCGTCTGCTCCCAGCCTTCTAGCCCTCATAAAGGCCTCCTTTTTCTTTTTGACAAGGCCTACAATATCTCTCGTTATCCAAGGTTCCCGAAATTTGCCATATTTATCCTTCTTCCTCACAGGAATATGCCGGTTCCTGAATTCCTTTCAACTGACATTTGAAACAGTTGTATGCTTTATGTATGTCAAAAATACAAATAATTTCCTCTGCATAGTTTGTGACTAAATGCACAGCTTTTTATTTTATTCATTTTGGAGTATTATCTTTTAACCACATTATTGCCAACAAGAGACATGTTGCGAAAACGTTTTGTTGACTTACCAACCAATCAGCACCTTTTCCTCCTGTGATATAAATGGTTGTGAAGGTCTGAAAATTGGCATTTTTACATTTGTCCTCATGAATGCAACACAAAAAGATTCAGAAACATTTCTCTCTTTTCAAGTTCTGTATGACCAAACAACTATTTGCTTTATCCATATTAGTTCATCATTTTATTTCAAGATATTCGAGTTTGAAAATTGGAACAGATTGCCATTTGAGAGTCCCAATTCCTGGCATGCTGCAACAACATGTGGTCCCCTCTGATCCTGTTGATACTGCATGTTCCACTTTAACCAGGTTCATACAGGACAAGAATTAGATGTGGCCACATAAACAATTTATAACACAATACTACCAATACAAATATTGCTTAAGTGTCATTTTACAAGAATCGAAGGATGTAAGGCAATGGAAAGATACATTAGAGGTAAAATCAAATTTTACCTGTACTCCGGTGAAGAGCTTCTTCGACTTGGACTGCGGCTGTCTCGCCTCTCCTGACTTAAGTTGAGCTGAGAAAAAAAATTAATTGATAACAAAAATCTAACAGAGACAGAAATTTAACTATCTTATCCTGCATCCTCTCGCAAAGCTTATTATCAGTAAGTCTCAATTTCCTGCTACTCCCAAAAATTAGCAATTGTTTTGATTCGCCAAAAACGAATTCCACTTTTCTAGTTTCTCACCATATCCTTGGGAGAGGCAGGTGGATGGCTGAGAGAAAGTGTGCGCACACATGTGGGAGAATCGACAGAGGGACAGGCACATCAGAGGGCAGGGTGCAAGAGGTGAGATGGAGAAATAACAATTATAATTTCCATTCATTAGGGTGTAAGTGCCGCGAGCAGGGAAGCAGAAGTACAATCCAATGGAAAAGTATCTGTGGTCACTATTAAACATATTGTTGAGGCCATCTACAGCAACAGTGGGATCCTCACCTGTACACCTCAAGGAACTGCTGCTTGTGCCGATTCCAGGTTGCTTTCCCACACAGCAATATAACTGAATTTAAGAAGTCAGCACTGAGATGATCATAGAACATAGAACAGTACAGCACAGACCAGGCCCTTCGGCCCTCGATGTTGTGCCGAGCATTGTCCGAAACCAAGATCAAGCTATCCCACTCCCTGTCATTCTGGTGTGCTCCATGTGCCTATCCAATAACCGCTTGAAAGTTCCTAAAGTGTCCGACTCCACTATCACAGCAGGCAGTCCATTCCACACCCTAACCACTCTCTGAGTAAAGAACCTACCTCGGACATCCCTCCTACATCTCCCACCCTGAACCGTATAGTTATGCCCCCTTGTAACAGCTACATCCACCCGAGGAAATAGTCTCTGAACATCCACTCTATCTATCCCACTCATTATCTTATAAACCTCTATTAAGTCGACTCTTATGCTCCTCTGCTCCAAAGAGAAAAGCCCTAGCTCCCTCAACCTTTCCTCATAAGACCTATCCTGCAAACCAGGCAGCATCCTGGTAAATCTCCTCTGCACCCTTTCAAATGCTTCCACATCCTTCCTATCGTGAGGTGATCAGAACTGCACACAATACTCCAATTGTGGTCTCATCAGGGTCATGTATAATTGCAACATAACCCTGCGGCTCTTAAACTCAAGCCCCGTTAATAAACGCTAACACACTATAGGCCTTCTTCACGGCTCGATCCTGAATCATGAATATGAACTCATCACATATTTGCTCATTCATAGTTCCAGGCTAACATTTCAATGAGTGTGCTGTTCTGGAGATGCCACCTTTGGTTGTAGTTTCAGACCAAGGTCCAGTGTACCTGTCTCTGTGGTTCAGGTGCATGTTAAATATCTCATGTTACTATTTTCTGAGCTCATATCTGTAATTATCCCACCATGTTGAGTTTGAATATCTGTTACACTGCTAGGAGGAAGCACCATGTGAAGCCCAAGAGCTTTCCCATATCAGAAAACTGGAGTTGCCGTCGGACTACTCTTCAGATCTGACCAGCAGTAGGGCACTGGTGCAGACATATGACAACTTATATTTGTACTGCTTTTAATATAATAAAATGTTACAGTGCGATTCATAGGTGCATTGAACTTCACGAGTCAGATCACAAAAAGAGATAATGGTCTGGATTTTATCCTTGACGTGGCTAGAAGGAGTTGACAAAAATTCCCAGCTCTCCCAGTTCAGACCACCCACCTCAGGAGAAAGTGCCAGTCAAGAAAGGATTTTCATTGTGGGGAATGCAGGTGCAGTTTATGGTTGGCCAGCCAACCTGGAAAAGGTTTGGAGGCAGTCACAGGGGTCTGTTGGGTGCTGAAGTGGTGCTATGGGACTTTATACCAGGTATAATGAAAGAAGGCCCTCTAGCCACCACCCCCCACGCCTTTTCTGTGCATCTTCTGTCCCCACCCAGCCCATGTCAAGCTATGCCCCACACCCACCCTCTATGGTCCCTCATGCCAATCTATTGTACTTCCACGCCCATTCACCTACTAGACACTGTATAAAACGAATGAACACTATCGGATGAACAAACAAAGCTTTAAAAAAAAAGTAATTGATAGCTTTTCACTTGCTTAAGAAAACTTTAAAATAAGTATCAAACATCCTGACCCTTTAAAGTAACAGCATAAACTGCAAGCACTTGAAACTTCTTTATCTTGTGGAAATGAGTATCGTGCAATTGACAGACGAGATCAGAGAGCAGGGCTGTCAATAAAGCAATGGTTTACCTTAGGCTCGGCTGTTTCAACAATCTGTTGGATTTCTGAGCTCTCAGGCAAGCCTCATTATGCATTCTTGGCTGAGAGTCCAGACATCCATTGGAGAGTATATACCATCCAACACAAGTATATACCAACTACAAGATGCACTGCAGCAACTCACCAAGCCTCCTTCGACAGCACTTTTCAAACTCATGACCTCACCCATCAAAAAACATGGGAACACCACAACCTGCAAGTTCCCTTTCAAGGTGGACACCACCCTGACTTGGAACTAAATTGCCATTTCCTTCACAGCTGCTTATACCTGCAATTCCCTTCCTAACAGCACTCTTGTGTGCACCAACACCAGGTGAACTGCAGCAGTTCACCGACATCGCTCAAGGAATGGGCAACAAAATGTTGGTCTTGTCAGCAATGCTCCCATTTCCCCCCCAAAAATTAAAAATACAAAGTCTTTGTCCGGAGGAGTTCAGTAACAGATCAGCTGAGACAGAAGCAAGGTTGGGTGATGTTTTAGAGATGGAAACGGGCGATTTTAGTGATGGTGAGAATATGTGATCGGAAACTCATCTCAGCTTCAAATATAGCAAGATTGCAAACAGACTGCATCAGTCTCAGGCTGTTGCCAGGGAGAGGGATGGATCCGGTAGGTGGAGAACAGAGTTTGAAGCGGGAAACGAAAACAATGACTTCAGTCTTCCTCATATTTAACTGGAGGAAATTTCTGCTCATCCAGTACTTGATGTGTAATAAACAGGCTGATAATTTGGCAACAGTGGAGAAGTCAAGAGAGGAGGTGGTGAGCTAAAACTGGTTGTCGTACGAGTACATGTGAGAACAAACACTGCTTTCAGATGATGTCGCTGAAGGGAAATTTGTAAACGAGAAATATGATTCATCCTTGGGGAACACCAAGAGTGGGGAGTGCAAAGAGAAGCCTTTAGAACTGATACTCTGGCCATGATTAGAGCGATAAGAACAAAACAAGGTGAGAACAGTCCCACGCAGCTGGAGGACAGTGGAGGCACTTGGAGGAGGATCGTGTGATCAACTGATGCAGAAGACTATAGAGAGGTCCAGGACAATGAAGAGGGGCAGCTTACAACAATCAAGTCAGACAGGATGTCATTTATGACTTTGACAAGTGTCGTTTTGGTACTGTGACAGGGCAGAAATCTGATGGAGGGATTCAAACCTTAGGTTCTGTGAAGGATCCATGTTCAAGGACTTAGGAGAGCAATGGGAGGTTGGAGATGGGGTGGTAATTTGCAAGTATGGTGGTGCTCAAGGGGTCATGACAGTTGATGAGGCACAACACTTGAACAGTGATTAACAATGTTGCCTCACATGGGACCAGATCATTCAACAGTTCCATCTTTATTGTAATTGGTGTCTGGTTTGGAGATTCCGGGGTTACAGAGTTCAAATTCAAGTCCAATAATAGGGATAAAGAAACCTTATTCAAACACACACAGATAATACAATTGTTGTTACCCAAGTTCTCAGGCACTTGTAGCTTCACAAAGTGTTCAGATTGACTATTTACTAATCTTACCTGAATCTGTACTATGCTGCTTTTCATTTTTTGGACAGCTGTACCACTACTGGCCGCACTCTCTTCGCTATCTGAACTCCCTGAAATCGCCCCATCTTCTACATTCACAAGTTTCTCCAAATTGCTGGTGTCTTCTCTGCTCGGAATGGGCTCACCGTCGTCCTTCAGAGTGCTCTCAGCCATTTCTGTGCCTGACCAAAATTTCAAAAATATTTATTATTTTGCACCATATTTTTAATCAATCTGAACTAGAAGCTAAATAAAGCTATATACACAATGCTAAAATAAGAATGGTTGAAAACAATTAGTTCCTGTAACCATAATTAGCTGCAGAACTTGCTACAAGCTTTAACTACATATTTATCAAACAATTTCAAATCACACTATTAATCCATTTGCAGAGCTTTCTGAAATAGTGTGTCACATTACAAGTAGAGAGTTCATTCCAAAAGGTAATTAGTACTTATTCCCATTAAATTATTTTCATTAAAAAAAAACTTGCTCTGCCAAATTGCAGTTCGTACAGTTTTGTTCTGACCATTCCAAGGACACTAAATCAGTCATGATATTCTGTACAAAAAAAGATGAGATTTGCACATTGGAGCAATACAGAACTTGCCACATCCATAAATGAAGGAAATATATACAGTGGTGGGATAAAGGTACTATGCAGGGGTAAAGGCATCTGAAAAATGACACGGCAAATTAATAGTGCTGGTTTTAAATGTTTGAACATGGAGGCATTTTTAAGTGAGGTTGGAACATGATTGATAGTCTCCACAACCATTTTGTGGAAGCACTGATCCATGATTCAATCTCAGCTTCACTGGTATCAAAATTCAATAAATGAAGCGTCCGAAAGCCATAAGCTCCGGAATTTGGTTTGTTTATCTGTTGACTGTCTACATCCTCACCAAACAACTAAACTGACTTAGAGCAAAAAGGAAATATGACCGCATGCCTCTGAGAGAGAAATATTTGACCCCGCTTACGAACGAATGAACCAAGATTTGGAATTCAATTTTAGAAATGGTTACAAACCTTTCTTTTCTATTTCAAGTTCCATTGCTACACAATTGAACAGGTGCAATGGAATTTTTTGGAACCTCTATCAACTCGGAAACTAGTAAAGATAAAGTGCCGAGGAATATTTTACCACGTTAGAGGCACTAATATTAACGTGTATTCTTGTTGTAAATAACTGAGCATCCAGTCGAAAATTCAGAAGTTTACATGCCAGAGCCACTGAACACTTCAATTTAGTATTCATAACTCGACTGAATGGTCAGTTCCAAAATCAGTTCTGAGATTACGGCCTGGAGTCAGCAGTGATGCAAGGTGGGTTGTTGCTGACCTTGAAGAGCATTGGTGCGTTTTTTTAATCTTCCCAGTGGCAGGTTAAATCTGGAGTCAAGTCAAAGAGGTGACTTGGTGTGCAGCAGCAGCGATGTCGGGAAGCAGGTGAGCAGCTAATCACATTCAAGTATTTTCAGAGAACAAAGCAGCAAGTTAAAAGCACTTTAATATACTTTGCTTTGATTGAAATTTTCAGAGAACGAAAAGTGTAATAATTGAATTAAAGATCATGGGAAAACTGGACATTCCACAATTATGAAATTGGCATTTCAGAGCAAGTGAAGGTGGTTAACAGAAATTATGACGTTCGGATACAGTTGAAAAACCTAGCCATACATCCTTCAACTAGATGTGATTTTCTCAAGGGTTTTTGCATTGAGATTAACAGCATTAGCATGGAAGATCTAGGTCAATGTAACTTGTGCATTGGCTGCAGTTTAGGGTATTTCTGGGAAAGTTTTAATAATAATCTTTATTGTCACAAGCAGGCTTACAGTAACACTGCGATGAAGTTACTGTGAAAAGCCCCCAGTCGCCACATTCCGGCACCTGTTCAGGTACACAGAGGGGTAATTCAGAATGTCCAGATTACTTAACAGCACGTCTTTCAGGACTTGTGGGAGGAAACCGGAGCACCCGGAGAAAACCCACGCAAACATAGGGAGAACGTGCAGACTCCACACAGACAGTGAACCAAGCTGGGAATCAAAGCTGGGACCCTGGCACTGTAAAAAAGTGCAGAATCACCGACAACAACTACTGGATTTCTGCATTATTCTGCCTATGTGCAGACTCAAAAAATTGCTGTTAGTTTCTGCAGAATGATGACGGCAAATACTTGCAAAGTCCAAGCCATTATTCTTGAAATACCAAAACATCCAACTGCCGAGAAGATTTTAACTCGAGGACTTCCGGTGGCGGCCATGGAGTGAGTGGTCGCACATCGAGAGTCTGCACGTTCTCCCAGTGTCTGCGTGGGTTTCTTCGGGGTGCTCTGGTTTCCGCCCACAGTCCAAAGGTGTGCAGGTTAGATGGATTGGCCATGCTAAATTGCCCTTAGTGTCCAAAAACGGTTGGGTGGGGTTACAGGGATAGGATGGAGGTGTGGAGATTGGGTGCTCTTTCCAAGCAACGGTGCAGACTCGATGGGCCGAATGGCCTTCTTCTGCACTGTAAATTCTAAGATTCTTAAGGTTGAATTCTAAGGTTGAATTATTTGGTCCCTTTTGCCTGTTTTCCAGGCCGTTGGCAGGTGGAAGTGAGAATATTAAAGATTAAGGTATCCTCCTTCAGTGGGTAATGTCAAAGAATTACCAATCAACGAGTGCGACAAATATGGTGCAATACTCAGACCAGGAGGACTCATGTGGCACAGCAGGAGACAAGATGGCAGGGAGACAACTGTCAACAAGATGTGCAGTTGACCCCACAATGATCAACCGAGCACTTGGTGGCATTCCTGGGGGTTGAGTTCAAGCAGCAAAAGAAGGCAGCCTCAAAGGATCTGGCCAAGTGGCAGAGCCTATTTGGGCTGCCCTGGAGAGAGTTGAGCAGAAGCTGATGCCGCAGAATGTGTCGATCCAGAAGGTGGAGGCAGCCGTGGTTAACTATGAAAATTGTTTCGCCTCGTTGGAGGCCGAAATGCTGATGATGACGAAGGGTCAGAAGAAATTGAAGGAGAAAGTCGATGACCTGGAGAATTGTTCAAAGTGGCAGAATCTGAGGATTGTGGGGCTGCCTGAAGAGATCGAGGGAACGCAGGCCACAAAGTATGTGGGCAAGATTGTGTATATGGAGTTTTGTACCTTTTTTGCCTCACCGTGTATGTGTGTAGCCCTCCGACCAGACAAGTCTCCTGGTACATTAGGGGACTGAATGGGCTGATCGCTGTTTTCACCCACTTAAGAGTTTAAAGCCAGATGTGTTGTTCACGTAAGAGACGCATTTCAGGGTGGCGGATCAGACTAGATGGAGGAAAGCGTGGGTGGGGCAGGTGCTCCACTTAGGGTTAGATATGAAGACGAGGGGGGTTGCAGTGGTGATTAGTAAAAAGGTGGCTTTTTCAGTTAGCGGCATAGTGGGATCCAGGGGATTATCATAGAATTTACAGTGCAGAAGGAGGCCATTCGGCTCATCGAGTCTGCACCAGCTCTTGGAAAGAGCACCCTACCCAAGGTCAACACCTCCACCCTATCCACATAACCCAGTAACCCCAGCCAACACTAAGGGCAATTTTGGACACTGAGGGCTATTTAGCTTGGCCAATCCACCTAACCTGCACATCTTTGGACTGTGGGAGGAAACCGAAGCACCCGGAGGAAACCCACGCACACACGGAGAGGATGTGCAGACTCCGCACAGACAGTGACCCAAGCCGGAATCGAACCTGGGACCCTCAATTGTGCTTGGTGGTGCTTGATGAATAGGTGCTTGATGGTGACTGGAATGTCTGTGGTGTTGGTGAACGACCATGCCCCCAATTGAGATGATGTAGATTTTATGAAAAAGGTGCTGACGAAGGTTCCAGACTTGGACGTGCACAGATTGATTATGGGGGGATTTCAATACGGTTCTTGATCAGAGGATGGATCGGTCATGCCGAAAGTCCTCGAGGGTGCCAGCGATGACCAAAGAACTGTTGGGGTTTATGGGACGGATAGAGTGTGTGGATCCGTGTGGTTTGATATGCCGAGAGCGAAGGAATTTTCATCTTTCTCTCATGTTCATTGGATTGATTATTTTGTCATGGACAAGACGTTGTTGGCAGGGGTGGTTGGAACAGAGTAGTCTACGATTGTGGTGTCGGACCATAACGCATTTTGTGGACCTGTGTATGGAGAAGAGAGGTTGTCAACGGCTGGATGTGGAGTTGTTGCCGATAAAGGGACTTGTGAGAAGATACAGGCATCCATTTTGCTTCTTTTGCAGAGGCTAAGGATTCAGAGAAGTGCAGCTCGTATTGCCCGATACTGTTGCTAAATGTGAACTCGAAAATGTTGGCTAAAATGCTGACGGCGTGCATGGAGTGTTATGTGCTGGGGATGACAGGTAAGGATCAAACAGGGTTTCTGAAGGGACGGCAGTTGTCAGCCAACACTGGGAGGCTGTTAAATGTGATTGTGATGTCCTCGGAGGGTCAGGAAACAGAGGTGATAGTGTTGATGAACACAGAGTAGGCATGTGACCGGGTTGAGTGTGAATATTTGTTTGAAATGCTCGGAAGATTTGGATTCAGGCAGAGATTTGTGGATTAGATTAGTGGTCACATGGACGTTAGTTTGGGGTATTTTCATTTGTGTCGGGGAATGAGTCAGGAGTGTATGCAGTCTCCGCTGCGTTTTCCTTTGGCAATAGCGCTTAGGGTTTCACAGGGTGGTGGGGGAGGGGGGGGGGGGGGGGGTATAGTGCGGGCGGGGGCAGCTGGAGCATCGAGTATCCTAGTATGCGGATGATCTGTTGTACGTTACAGACCAGGTGGAGAGAACGGAGATCATGGGGATATTGTCGGAACTTGGGTCGTTCTCAGGGTATAAGCTCAATGTAGGAAAGAGTGAGGTGTTCCCGGTGATTGTGGAGGTGCAGTGGAGGGGCTTAGAGAAGTTGCCATTTCGGCTGGTCAAGTCGCGTTTTTGATATTTGGGTAAATGGGTGGCGTACAGTTGAGCCCAACTGCATAAGTTGAATTTAGCTAATTTGGTGGAGGCGATGAAGGAGGACTTTAAGCGGTGTACACCCTATCCCTTTTGCTGGCTGGTCTTGTCTCCATTTCTGCTTATTTTACAGAATCTCCCGATTTTTGTGCCCACGTATTTTTTTTGGAAGGGTGAATAGGATAATTTGAGTTTATGGGGTTAGGTTTATATGGGCAGGTTCGGGGCGGATCTTTTGGAGGGACAGACGGATAGGATGATTTTCTTTGCTGAGCTTGTTCCATTATTACTGGGTGGCGAATGTTGAGAAGGTCAGGAGGTGGGCGGTGGAGGAGAGGTCGGTGTTGGGACGGACGGAGGAGGGCTCATGTAGGGGGACGGTTGGAGGGCACGGTTACTGGCGCATCTTCCATTCGCGCTAGCAAAGTATTCCACGAGCCAAGTGGTGCTTTCAGCGCCCAGGATGTGGAATCGGCGCAGGCAACATTTCAAGATGGGAGGGCAGGTGACTGCGGGTGCCAATCAGTGGCAATCACAGATTTGCCTCAGCATGGTTGGACTCTAAAGTTTAGGGTCTGGGAGCAGTTAAGGAGTGCTTTAGGGACCTGTTCGTGGGGGGTAGGTTTGCGAAGTTGGAGGAGGAGTTCCATTTGCCGAGAGGTAACGGGTTCGCTTTGGCATGAACAAAGTTCTGTCTGGGACAAGATAGGGTAGGGTAGGATCTTGGACACATACGGGGAACTAATGGAAAGGGAAAGGTTATCGGTGGAGAATATAAAGCAAAAGTGGGAGAATGAGTTGGGGGTGTTTGAGGCAGGGTTATGGAGAGAGACCCTGCGTAGGGTAAATTCAACTTCCTTGTGTGAGAGGCTATACCTCATTCAGTTTAAAGTGATGCACACAGTGCACATGAGAGTGGTGCGGATGAATCTGATTTTTCCTGGGCGGCACGGTGGTGCAGTGGCTAGCAATGCTGGCTCATGGTGCCAAAGACCCGTGTTCGATCCCGATCCCTGTCCTTATGGAGTTTTTGCCTTCTCCCCATGACTGCATGGGTCTGACCCCCATAACCTAAAAGATGCGCACCTTAGGTGGATTGGCCATGCTAAATTAACCCTTAATTGGAAAGAAAGAATTGGGTACTCTAAATTTATTTTTAAAAATGAGTCAGTTTTTTCTAGCATTTGAAGATAGATGCGGATGGTGCTTAAAGGGCACGGCCAACCACACCCATTTGTTCTGAGCGTGCCTGAAGTTGGAGGAGTTCTGGAAGTCGGTTGCGGGGACTATGCGGAGGTTCTGGGAGTGAGGGTGATTCCAAGCAAGGGGTGGGTTGCATGTCCCTTGTGATCCTGCATCATGAGGAGGATAGATTTAATTACATAAACAACCTTTTTTTGTTTGGTTGCTTATCAAAATAAAGATGATTCCTTTTCAGACAAATTGGAAATATATGTGAGGTTACACCAAGGAGTAATCCTGAAAACTACACACAAATTTACATATTTAAAGTTGTATAAGATTCTCTTGTTTTGAGCCTGTTTTAACTTAGGATAAAATGGGTGGAATGACTATTTAAGGGACAGTGTAAAGTATACCTGTGACCTGTAGGTTTTTCAGTTGTGTTAGAATAGGGAAAAGTTATGTTCTGTAAAATACAAGTTGCATACCACAATGGTTGTGTTTTGTCAATACTGCTCTTAGTCTGTTACAGTAAAAAGTCTTAAAATATAAAATCTTGTCACGTTATCCTTTCAGCTATCAACTGGAAGTTGGAATTTTTAAAAAATGACCCGTCTCTATGGGGATCAAAATAAGTTATTTGGGAAAAAGTCTTAGTATATCTTGAATCAAGATTCCAACCTAGATGAGCAATGATTATGTGGTTGTGATTTTGAGGGCCATAATTACCTCAAGTTATGTTTGAACCTTGATAAACACCAAAAGTAAAGTTTTGGCCTTCGGCTTTCTAGAAGTTTGAACAGAAGTTAAAAAATCACAAGGCTGCAAATAGGAGAATTAAATTATATTCAAGTACACTTCAAAAGGCTTAGCAGTTGGGACTGTTTAAATAAATGTAGTTGAATAGATGTGTATATATTAAGATGTGTATATAATAGGTCTATGTTTGAACAAAACTGAAAGCAAAGCTAAATAGAAGAATGAGCATCTACCCTGGAGTACAAGGTGGAATTGATATGTTTTAGCACTTTATTATTTCAAATGTCTTCATTGCTTATTTGTTTAAATGAGAACAGCACAATTGCTGCGAGTGAGAATATTAAAAAGCTGAAAAAGGTTTACAATATGCAATTGGCCGAGTTAATGACATGTTATATTAAGTTGAAGCAAAAGACCGATATACTGCATTTGTAAACCGATTTACTTTGGCCCAGATCTTCCAGACAGCAGTGATACTGGGGTGATCACCGGTTACTTCGCAGATCACTGCACCACACATCAACGGCATTCCAGTCAGAACTTCCTGTTTCAGCTGCAGCAGTGATGCTTCAGCACAGCCATCCATGGAGAAAAGTGGCAAAAGAGGAGCATCACAGAAGACATGCCTCCTTTTTAATGGCATCAGCTACCATGTTTAAAGATCTCAAAGGTTTTGAGTGGGTGGATGAGTGAGTGAATGGAAGTGAGCAGGTAAGTTGGTGAGTGATTGAATAGGCAGGTGAGCAGTCAAGTTAGGATGGCAATCAGGCTTAGGGGTGGATAGTAGGGTCAGGGGATGATTGGGGAGGAGTAAGAAAAAAAATTGGGTTGTGGGGGTGGTGGTAGTTGAGCTATGCTGTGAATCAGTGATTGCACCAGAGATTAAATAGTTTAATAATTCCTGGATAAGCCAGAGAGGTTGTGTGTATCTGCCCATTTCTCCAACACTAAAATCAACAGAAGCAGCATTGGCCGAGGTTCTCAGTCAGCACATATCAGCCCACTGGAAGTTTAAACACCCTGAAAAATTACAATGCATGTGCATAAGTCAGGACTTCCAATGGGCCCGAAAGAACAACGAAGGACGCTTCAAGATTCACCAATTTTGGCATTAAGGTGTGGTCCATATACTTCTGTTTTTGAGGTTCTAAAACCAAGATCTGATTGTGATTAAGTGGACAATTGACTTCATTTTGACAACATACTATTTGTCCACATTTCATTTTCACCATGTATTCTGTTGTACATATTTACCAGTTGTACAAGAAAATTTACCCTCCATTCCTAGAGAATTATGGGAATGAAAAATTTAACGGGCTGAACAGTGTTATTTGGTTCCCTCTGATGCTCTATCTTTGGATGTTTCAATTTAGAGAACCACTGCAAAATAACACAAATTTCAAAACACAAACCCATTGTACCCCATGATTAATTTTAAATTCTACAACTAAGTTTTGCATGTTGAAGTACTCATCCAATCAAAAAGTCACTGTACCTGACAAGTCCCTTGTTCTTTTACTCTCTTTTTCCTCCTGATCCAGCTCTTGTAATGAAGCGGTGGGAGAATATCCTGATCCCTTCTTCAAACTAAACACAGGACTGCTGGATTTCAATGTTATTTTGGGTGGAGGTTCCTGAGGACTGTCAGATTCAGACCCAGAGCCAACTATCCTCTCAGAGGAAGATGATCTTTGCCTCTTTTTCTTAAGATTAGTTTGCTCCTTTCCATCTGCTCCATCCAAAATGGGACTCGGCTGTCTTTGACTGGATATATGTGGGCTCTGGATATTTGAATTTTCTACCTCAGAGCTTTCTATAGCTTGCAGGTTCTTGTCATCTGTGGGATCAGATGATAAAGTACTGTCTGGTTCCTTATTTTCTGGACTTACTTTTTGACAGCTCCTTTCATCGGTTCTTTCAGTATCTGACAGAGACTTTCGACTTTTTTGAGAACTGGGTGTAACCCTAACTGGAGAAGCTGCCGACGTGTCTGAATCAGTTTTATAATCAGCCTTCTTTTCACTTGAAGATACTCCATCTGGGCTATGCATTTCTTTAGCAGATATCAAATTTCTATATATTGTATCACATGAAGTTGGGTATTGGGGTTGCTCTTCTAAAGGACTATGACTTCGAGAAGGGATCTTCCCTGTACTGTCTGGAAGACAAAGCAACCTTTTTTCATTTGATGACTCCAAGTCTTGAAAGCGGTTCTCTTCCTTCCCATCTGGACTTCCTCTCGTACTGTTTGTATTTGTGTGCAGTGGCAAAGTCTCTGAATTAGATCCTTCCTTTGCATGTTTGTGCAGAGATGTAGGCTGTTCTAAGTCAGAGCTTGGTTTATCGTTATTCTCTTCTTCACTGGATGTTGATGAAGATGATGTGGATGATGACGACGATGAGGAAGAGGTAGTAGAGGAGGATGACGAAGATGATGATGATGATGAGGATGATGATGATGTGCTCGATGATCTTTGTCTCGAACTTTTTGAAGAGTTTCTACTCTTATCTTTTTTGCTATCCCCCAAATCAAGGTCTTCACATTTTGATTCATCATTATTCACATTTGCAGATAAATCTTTCCCAGAACTTGTGGCAGAGCAGGACAGAGTTTGTTTACTTGTGGAATGAATACTTCCAGGCCAATTTTCTTTCCCTTGATCAGGAATTGTTTTTTGGTTGTCTTTTTCCTGCACTGTTATACTTTTTTCTAGATTATCTGGTAGAACTACTCTGTTGTTTTGAAAATCAGGGATTTCATTTTGGGATGATCTGGGACTTTCAGACTCTGATTTTTGCGGTTCTCTGTCACTTGAACAGGGTGAACCACCCATTTTTTGTTGCTGTGCTTGAGGAGTACATTCACGTTCATCAGCTCTACTTCTTGAAGAGGGACTTGGAGATTTTTGCTTTGTACTTTCAGGGCTATTATTTCTGGAGCATTCTCCAACTGAGCTCACTGCAGTCTGTGGTTGTTTTCTATAACTTGGTGATCGAGTGCTTGGCTCATTGCTGTCTGGACTTTCAGAAGTATTCCCTTTCCCTTGTGTAACAATACATTCTTCTTCCCTTCTCCCCAAATCAGACTCAACTAATTTACTGTATTTTTGGGAATCCTGTCTTACATTTGAACAATGCGAGTCAGGGCTCTTTGAACTTTTAAACTCTTCCAAAGGAGGGCTACGAGATGAGCTACCAGATCTTGGATTCCTGCCATCTCTGCTTTTCTCCCTTGATTCAAGTTGAGAATGACATTGCCTTGACCTCAAAGGACTATAGTTTCTAGTTTGTGCTCGACGTGAACTTTCTTCTAGCTGTAAAGAACTCCTGTTACTTGCTGGACGAGTGTCCTTCAACACTCTCTTGTCCCGACTCTCTGGACTTCTTTTGTGACTATCAGATTTTTCTGATCTACTAAACTTTGAAGTTGTACCTTCCTTCCTTGATGACCGATGAGGACTTCTGGAACTGGACCTGTATTCCCTCCTCTGATGTCTTGGAGAAGGACTACTAGATTTTCTTCTGTGTCTTCTATTCCTATCATCCCCAATTTTGCTCCTTGAATCTGGACTGTATCTTCGCCGTATCTCCTGAGGACTACGGCTTCTTGAAGGTTCTTTCCAAGAACTCTCCGGAGAGCGCCGTCTTTTGTCACTCTCTGGCCTCCTATCCTTTGACCAACCCAATTGTTTGATATTTGAGCTTCTCTCTTCCCTGATGGTAGGCTTTTCATCCTTTCTTTCACGCTCCGATATTCTCATTCGATGGTCCCCATGCGAGAAAATTTTGTCTCTTCTCTCAAAGTGCCTTTCCTCTTTTCTCCTGCTGGTATTCCTTGGTGATCTGCCTCTTTTATCCTGAGGACTTGAAGAGGAACTCCTGCTACTACTATCACTGCTACTACTACTGCTGCTGCTGCTGCTTCCACTTGAACTGCTTGAACTGCTGCTCGAAGAGCTGTTGCTGCTACCAGTGCTGCTACTGGATGAGCTGGAATCACTGTCGCTGCTGCTGTCCCTGGAGAGAGAGAGAGAGAGAGAGAGAAGAGATTTCCGTAAGATACCTTAGAATTCAGATCATGACAGGTTTTCACAAATAACTTCCCTTGCACATTTTTTTCTTCCAATCAATTTTTTCTTTTGGAAACCATGCATTAGCATCACTTTCTGGTTATGTGCATCATGATCGGATGAACAATAAAGCTCTATTTCTGCTCTAATAATGCACCACAATCCAAATCTTAGCAGTGCACTCTTTGCAGTGCAAATATTCAATTTGTGAATCCATTGTACTTTAAAACATTTGAGAAATTCAGCAAGATTCTATATGAAGGCACGTTTTTTTGCTCCCAACCTATATTTATCGATTCTATGATTGAGATTGCCTGGATAATAACAACTTATTCAGACACTTTTGTGCCAAGTGCAGCATATCCAAAACAGCGTGGTTAAAATCCAAATTATTTTTATCTATAATCCTCAAGTCAAGAGGGAAAACAATTTCATCATAACAACAAGGGTACATTGAAATCCAAGTCTCAGTGCAATTACACTGATCTGTTATCCAGCGATCTCCAAATCTGAACTTAACATTATATTTACACTGTGACTAGGTGGATAAATACAACAGAAGCAAATTCAAAGTAGTAACTTCTTTTAGCTCAGCATTTGCTTTTGGTATACAGACAAAATTAACATGCAAAATCTATTTCTTAAGTGTTGAACACTGTTAGACAGGCTCTAACCACATTAGCACAGGAATTTGCATATATAAATGAATTACAGACTATAATTTGACATACTCCAATGGGTTTAGAGAACTTGATGCAAGATCATAATGTATTATTTAATACCCATAAGCCCTACAGTGAATATCTGTTTTCTCTTGAACGGAGATTTAAAAGCTTCCTTCTGCTGGATGTATGACAGAAACAGAACAGGATTGAACAATTGCACAATTTAAACTGCTCAGGAGTCATATAAAAGAGTCAAAAAAACAAAGACTTGTGCAGAAAAATGCACGTATCAAACATCATGAAGATCAAAGCAACAGTTTTTCAGTGCATCTTTCCTCAGAGCAGAAAAAAAAATTGTTCATTAACAATGAATGCTGTGCAAACTTGGCTCAGTGGCAGCATTCTTCCCTCCAAGCCAGAAGGCTGTGTGTTCAAACACTGAAAACTTGAGCACAGAATCTAGGCTGACAATTTACTGCAGTACTAAAGAATGCTTCATTGGTACAGCGGCACCATCCTTCAGATGAGACAATAAACAGAGGCATCTACATATTCCAAAGATGTGCAGGTTAGTGCGGTTATGGGGGTAGGATGGGGGAGTGGGCTTGGTATGGTGCTCTTTCAGAGGGTCGGTGCAGACCCGATGGGCCAAATGGTCTCCTTCTGCAGTAGGGATTCTACGGATTCAGCTGGATACAAAAGATCCCACAGCACTCTTCAAGGATATAAACAGTTTCCCTCCTGTCCTGGCTAAGGTCAATTCAGTCAGCAAATACCACCAAAACAGATTTGAACATTTATTCCATCTCTGCTCCCCGCATTTAGCAATGCACAACCTGGCTGCTATATCTACCTACAAAACCCTAGTAATGATACTTCAAAAGTAATTCATTGGCTGGGATGCATTTCAGTATTCAATATATTGAGAATATTAAAAACACTATATAAATGAAAGTTAATTTAATCTCGTCTAAAAATGGACACATCACCTTCAATTTTTAAACTCAGAAGCAAGCTTACTCAGATGCTCCAATATGAACGGAACCCATCGCCACATAGAGCTTCATGCAAAAACACCAAAATTCATCGGAACATAGAATTTAGGAGATTTAAACCATTTGACCCTTTGAGCCTGTTCCACCATTCGTAAGATCCGTTTGTGGTCTCAACTCCATTTTCCGGTATGCCTCCCCTAACCCTCAACTCCCCTGTCCATCAAAAGTCTAATAACATTCAGGAGGAGACCGCTTATTCTTAAATTGTGTCCCTTGTTATCGTCTCCCTCAAGTGGAAACATCCTCTTGCTATCTACCCTATCAAGTCCCCTCAGGATCATATACGTTTCAATAAGATCACATCTCATTCTTCCAAACTCCAATGGGTATAGGCATAATCTGTTTAACCTTTCTTCACAATATGAGCTCTTCATCCCAGGAATGAGAAGAGTGAACCACCTCTGAACTGCTTCCCACACAATTGTAGCTTTTTTTCCCAAATAGGGAGAACACTATACCCAGTATTCCAGATGTCCAAAAAGGTTAAATTGGGTTACGGGGATAGGGTGGAGGTGTGGGCTTGAGTGAGGTGCTCTTTCCAAGGGCCGGTGCAGACTCGATGGGCCGAATGGACTTCTTCTGCACTGTAAATTCTATGTGGTCTTACTAATCTTCTGGACACCTGCAGTAAAACATCTTTACTTTAATATTCAATTTCTCTTGCAATAAATGTCAACAACACAGTGCTGAATTTGGTGCATTTGAGTGCGATAGTGAGAGTTTGGTGACCGAGGGAGTACAAGGCTTCATTTTTATCTAAAGTTTAGTCTTTCTTTTATTTAGTTAATTAACTTAAAAGTTGCTGTTTGGTTTAGAAGGTGAATTTTCAATCAGCTTTAAACAGGCTTCTACTTGTAGGCACTTGCAGCTGGAGCTTGTTAATTAGTTAATTGGATTAGGCCAGTTTTTCAGAGGCTAGATTCACAGTTTGCACTGAGTGCTGAATTTGGTGCATTTGAGTGCGATAGTGAGAGTTTGGTGACCGTGGGAGTTAGGTGAGGAGGGAGTAAGGTGCTCCTTTCATTTTGTTTCTGACATTTCCGCAAAGAGTGCGAAGAGAGCCAGGAGTTTACAGAAAGTGTAGCTGACTGGGAGCAGGGACGGAGGGCGGAGATCTAGTTAGTCCACACGGCAGCTATATTCTGTAAGGTAAGAGGGGATGGAGGCTAGGCCAGTTACATGCTCCTCCTGTAGGATGTGGGCGGTGAGGGATACCACCGGTGTCCCCACTGACTATACCTGCGGGAAGTGCACCCAACTTCAGCTCCTCAAAGACCGTGTTAGGGAACTGGAGCTGAAGCTGGATGAACTTCGGATCATCCGGGAGGCAGAGGGGGTGATTGAGAAGAGTTACAAGGAGGTAACCGCACCCAAGGTACAGGACAAGAATAGCTGGGTTACAGCCAGGGGGAAAAAAAACAAACAGGCAGACAGTGCAGGGATCCCTCGTGGCCGTTCCCCTTCAAAACAAGTATACCGTTTTGGATGCTGTTGGGGGGGGGGGGGATGACCTCCCGGGGGAAGGCCCTAGCGGCCAGGTCTCTGGCACTGAGTCTGGCTCTGGGGCTCAGAAGGGAAGGGGGGGGAGAATAGAAAAGCAATAGTTGTAGGAGATTCAATGGTTAGGGGAATAGATAGGAGATTCTGTGGTCGCGAGCGAGACTCCCGGAAGGTATGTTGCCTCCCGGGTGCCAGGGCCAGGGATGTCTCAGATCGTGTCTTCAGGATCCTTAAGGGGGAGGGGGAGCAGCCAGAAGTCGTGGTGCACATTGGCACCAACAACATAGGTAGGAAAAGGGGTGTGGAGGTAATAAACAAGTTTAGGGAGTTAGGCTGGAAGTTAAAAGCCAGGACAGACAGAGTTGTCATCTCTGGTTTGTTGCCGGTGCCACGTGATAGCGAGGCTAGGAATAGGGAGAGAGTGCAGTTGAACACGTGGCTGCAGGAATGGTGTAGGAGGGAGGGCTTCAGGTATTTGGATAATTGGAGCGCATTCTGGGGAAGGTGGGACCTGTACAAGCAGGACGGGTTGCATCTGAACCAGACGGGCACCAATATCCTGGGAGGGAGGTTTTCTAGTACTCTTCAGGAGGGTTTAAACTAATTTGGCAGGGGAATGGGAACCGGATTTGTAGTCCAGCAACTAAGGTAGCCGATATTCAGGACGCCAAAGCGTGTAATGAGGCAGTAGGGAAGGGAACACTGACAAAGGAGAGTACTTGCAGGCATGGAGCTGGGTTGAAGTGTGTATACTTCAATGCAAGAAGCATCAGGAATAAGGTGGGTGAACTTAAGGCATGGATCGGTACTTGGGACTACGATGTGGTGGCCATCACGGAAACTTGGACAGAAGAGGGGCAGAAATGGTTGTTGGAGGTCCCTGGTTATAGATGTTTCAATAAGATTAGGGAGGGTGGTAAAAGAGGTGGGGGGGGTGGCATTATTAATTAGAGATAGTTTCACAGCTGCAGAAAGGCAGTTCGAGGAGTATCACCCTATTGAGGTAGTATGGGTTGAAGTCAGAAATAGGAAAGGAGCAGTCACCTTGTTAGGAGTTTTCTATAGGCCCCCCAATAGTAGCAGAGATGTGGAGGAACAGATTGGGAAACAGATTTTGGAAAGGTACAGAAGTCATAGGGTAGTAGTCATGGGCAACTTTAACTTCCCAAATATTGAGTGGAAACTCTTTAGATCAAATAGTTTGGATGGGGTGGTGTTTGTGCAGTGTGTCCAGGAAGCTTTTCTAACACAGTACAGTATGTAGATTGTCCGACCACAGGAGGGGCAATATTGGATTTAGTACTGGGTAATGAACCAGGGCAAGTGATAGATTTGTTAGTGGGGGAGCATTTTGGAGATAGTGACCACAATTCTGTGACTTTCACTTTAGTAATGGAGAGGGATAGGTGCGTGCAACAGGGCAAGGTTTACAATTGGGGGAAGGGTAAATACGATGTTGTCAGACAAGAATTGAAGTGCATAAGTTGGGAACATAGGCTGGCAGGGAAGGACACAAATGAAATGTGGAACTTGTTCAAGGAACAGGTGCTACGTGTCCTTGATATGTATGTCCCTGTCAGGCAGGGAAGAGATGGTCGAGTGAGGAAACCATGGTTGACAAGAGAGGTTGAATGTCTTGTTAAGAGGAAAAAGGTGACTTATGTAAGGCTGAGGAACCAAGGTTCAGACAGGGCATTGGAGGGATACAAGATAGCCAGGAGGCAACTGAAGAAAGGGATTAGGAGAGCTAAGAGAAGGCATGAACAATCTTTGGCGGGTAGGATCAAGGAAAACCCCAAGGCCTTTTACACATATGTGAGAAATATGAGAATGACTAGAGCGAGGGTAGGTCCGATCAAGGACAGTAGCGGGAGATTGTGTATTGAGTCTGAAGAGATAGGAGAGGTCTTGAACGAGTACTTTTCTTCTGTATTTACAAATGAGAGGGGCGATATTGTTGGAGAGGACAGTGTGAAACAGATTGGTAAGCTCGAGGAAATACTTGTTAGGAAGGAAGATGTGTTGGGCATTTTGAAAAACTTGAGGATAGACAAGTCCCCCGGGCCTGACGGGATATATCCAAGGATTCTATGGGAAGCAAGAGATGAAATTGCAGAGCCGTTGGCAATGATCTTTTCGTCCTCACTGTCAACAGGGGTGGTACCAGGGGATTGGAGAGTGGCGAATGTCGTGCCCCTGTTCAAAAAAGGGACTAGGGATAACCCTGGGAATTACAGGCCAGTTAGTCTTACTTCGGTGGTAGGCAAAGTAATGGAAAGGGTACTGAAGGATAGGATTTCTGAGCATCTGGAAAGACACTGCTTGACTAGGGATAGTCAGCACGGATGTGTGAGGGGTAGGTCTTGCCTTACAAGTCTTATTGAATTCTTTGAGGAGGTGACCAAGCATGTGGATGAAGGTAAAGCAGTGGATGTAGTGTACATGGATTTTAGTAAGGCATTTGATAAAGTTCCCCATGGTAGGCTTCTGCACAAAGTAAGGAGGCATGGGATAGTGGGAAATTTGGCCAGTTGGATAACGAACTGGCTAACCGATAGAAGTCAGAGAGTGGTGGTGGATGGCAAATATTCAGCCTGGATCCCAGTTACCAGTGGCGTACCGCAGGGATCAGTTCTGGGTCCTCTGCTGTTTGTGATTTTCATTAATGACTTGGATGAGGGAGTTGAAGGGTGGGTCAGTAAATTTGCAGACGATACGAAGATTGGTGGAGTTGTGGATAGTAAGGAGGGCTGTTGTCGGCTGCAAAGAGACATAGATAGGATGCAGAGCTGGGCTGAGAAGTGGCAGATGGAGTTTAACCCTGAAAAGTGTGAGGTTGTCCATTTTGGAAGGACAGATATGAATGCGGAATACAGGGTTAACGGTAGAGTTCTTGGCAATGTGGAGGAGCAGAGAGATCTTGGGGTCTATGTTCATACATCTTTGAAAGTTGCCACTCAAGTGGATAGAGCTGCGAAGAAGGCCTATGGTGTGCTCGCGTTCATTAACAGAGGGATTGAATTTAAGAGCCGTGAGGTGATGATGCAGCTGTACAAAACTTTGGTAAGGCCACATTTGGAGTACTGTGTACAGTTTTGGTCGCCTCATTTTAGGAAGGATGTGGAAGCTTTGGAAAAGGTGCAAAGAAGATTTACCAGGATGTTGCCTGCAATGGAGAGTAGGTCTTACGAGGAAAGGTTGAGGGTGCTAGACCTTTTCTCATTAGAACGGAGAAGGATGAGGGGCGACTTGATAGAGGTTTATAAGATGATCAGGGGAATAGAGAGAGTAGACAGTCAGAGACTTTTCCCCCGGGTGGAACAAACCATTACAAGGGGACATGAATTTAAGGTGAAAGGTGGAAGATATAGGAGGGATATCAGAGGTAGGTTCTTTACCCAGAGAGTAGTGGGGGCATGGAATGCACTGCCTGTGGAAGTAGTTGAGTCGGAAACATTAGGGACCTTCAAGCAGCTATTGGATAGGTACATGGATTACGGGAAAATGATATAGTGTAGATTTATTTGTTCTCAAGGGCAGCACGGTAGCATTGTGGATAGCACAATTGCTTCACAGCTCCAGGGTCCCAGGTTCGATTCCGGCTTGGGTCACTGTCTGTGTGGAGTCTGCACGTCCTCCCCGTGTCTGCGTGGGTTTCCTCCGGGTCCTCCGGTTTCCTCCCACAGTCCAAAGATGTGCGGGTTAGGTGAATTGGCCAATGATAAATTGCCCTTAATGTCCAAATTGCCCTTGGTGTTGGGTAGAGGTGTTGAGTTTGGATAGGGTGATCTTTCCAAGAGCCGGTGCAGACTCAAAGGGCCGAATGGCCTCCTTCTGCACTGTAAATTCAATGATAATCTATGATAAATCTAGGACAAAGGTTCGGCACAACATCGTGGGCCGAAGGGCCTGTTCTGTGCTGTATTTTCTATGTTCTATGTATTCTAATTACCTTCCTAATCACTTGCTGTGCCTGCATACTAACATTTTTATGATTTGTGTACCAAATCACCCAGATCTGTCTGCACTACTGAGTTCTGCAATCTCTCTCAATTTAAATTTTCTATTCTTCCTGCCAAACTGGACAAGCTGTTTCCCACATTATACACGACTTGCCAATTTTTGCCCTCTCATCTAACCTGTCCACCTTCATTTGCAGACTCTGTACCTGCTCTTGACAACGTAACTCTCCTACGTACTACATCAGCAAATTTAGCAACCATATCTTCATTCCCTTCATCAAATCATTCATGTAAATTATAAATAGTTGAGGTCCCAGCACTGATGCCTGTTGCACTCCATTTAGTTACAGCCCTCCAACACAAAAAAAGAGCCATTTCTTTACTCTCTGCTTCCTGTTAGCTAACCAATCCTTTATCCGTGATAATATGCTACCCTACACCATGAGATCTTATCTTGTCTTATCAAATGATTAACCCCCGTCTCACAGAACAAAAAAGAACAAAGAAATGTACAGCACAGGAACAGGCCCTTCGTCCCTCCAAGCCCGTGCCGACCATGCTGCCCGACTAAACTACAATCTTCTACACTTCCTGGGTCCGTATCCCTCTATTCATGTATTTGTCAAGATGCCCCTTATTGCTCGTAACCAGGTCTAGAATACCCTGTTACCTGGTTGGCCCGAGAACGCACTGCTGTAAGAAATTTTCCACATACATTCTTCCAGGCTACCGTTGCCAATCTGATTTGTCTAATCCACATTTAGATTCAAGTCACCCATGATATTTTTGGTACCTTTCTTACATGCCCCATTTATTTCTTCCTGTATACTCTGTGACAGTTTTAAGTACTGTTAGGAGGCCTATTAACTACACCGACATGTGACCTCTTACCTTTCCTATGTCTCATCGCTACCAAAGCTGTATTACAGGATCTGCATCCTGCTCTTTCAAGCCAAAGTCCTCTCTCACTACTGTACTAATAATATCTTTCATTAACAGAGCTACCCCACCAGCTTCTCTTAACTTTTTATCTTTTCCAAATGTCAAAAATCCCACAACATTCAGGTCCCAATCTTGATCATCCTGCATCCATGTCCCCGTGAGGACTATCAGTTAACACATATTTATTCCTATCTGCGCTAATAATTCATCCATTTTGTTCTGAATACCATGCACAAACAGATACAGAGCCTTTAACTATCTTTTTACCCTTCTTACAAATTTTGGCCTTATCTGCTGCTGCACTTTTAAATTTGTGTGCTCTGTCCCACCCTGCCTCACTTTGGTTATCTTTACCCAACTCGCTACCCTACTCTATTATCTCACTGTTATCCTTGGATTGACTCCTCTCAGATGATTCCTCTCCCCACTCTTTAGTTGAAGCCTTCTCTACCACCCGGGTTATACGACTCGTCAGAACATTGGTCCCAGCTTGTTTCAGGCGATGCCCATTCCTATGATCCAGCTCCCACTTTCCCGTGCTCCATGAATTGAAACCCGATTATCTCATGTTTTTGAGCCATGCATTCATCTCTCGCATCTTAATTACCCTACGCAAATTTGTTTGTAGCTCAGGTAATAATCCAGAGATTATCTTTGGGGTTCTACCAAATAACTAGTTAACTTCCCCCCTCCCTGATGCATCGCAATGCCTGCAGTTCGCTCACCAGCTCAATGGTTCTGAGTTGAAGGTCAAGCCTCTGACATTTATTAGAGATGTTTGCGCCCTGGATCACACGGTTGTCCAGAATCCATATTCTGCAGTCACAACACATCACCTACCATCCTATCTTTATTATGTGCTAATTAACTAACATTTTATTATTCAGCCAGGAGAACTGAATTTATTTGAAATCTGCTAACTATACATTCTGTTTGAAGTATGGACAGAAGGATCACGGAATGGCACAATTTACTCAAAAACAGAGTGGTCATATATTCACAACAATCGCATTGTTAATTCCTTACTTCAGTTTTTAACATGAAAAGCATGGGGTTTTCAGTAGCATTGGGACAAATTCTAGAAGCAAGATTATACCACCGAAAATAATTTGCAGTTTATATCCAAAGTGGTAAAACAGCACCACCATCAGGCTCGAAGAAAGCATAGTAATACAGGCTGACAAATGAACTTTTAATTTTCAACATTGGAGACTGCTAGGACCAGCTCTCAGCACGAGAGCCTACTGGGAGTGATGAAACATTGAAGGAGTGCAACCCGATCACGGCATCAATGTGGAAAGGACGACACAGCAAGGAACAGGGAAAAATTGAAATGTGGTTGTTCGAGGGGATTCTATAGTTAGGGAGGCAGAAATGGATTTCTGTAACCATCATTGTAAATCCTGCATGGTGTTGCTTCCTTGGTGCCAGAATAAAGGACACCACAGAAAGGATTCAGAATATTCTGCACGGGGAATGGAGTGAGCCAAAACCTCTTGTACACATTGGTACCAAAGACAGAGGTGACAGGTATTGATGCTGTACAGTCAGATTTCAGAAGCCAAGGACAAATAGTAGGACTCATAGATATTCACCTCTGGATTACTCCTACCAGTAGGCTAGTGAGTTGAAATATCAAGCTACGAAGCATCAATGCATGACTTGTGGCGTGGAGCAGGAGGAAGAGCATTAGATTCTTGGGGTATAGGGTGCTTTGCTGGGGGGGGAGGCACCTATTCAAAAAGGACAGTTGGGCTCGGACCAATGTCCTCAAGGAAAGGTTCTCAACTGTGATTAGAGAGAATTTAAACTAAATTGGCCGGGAAATGGGCATCAGCATAAGGAAGCAGAAGAGGAATAAGGTACATAAAGATGCAAGAGCATAGGATAGTTCTAGAGAAGGAAGTAATCCCCTATTAGATAGGAACAGACTAAGGAGGACTATGAGGAATATAAGGAGTATGTAAATGCACAAAGTCTGGTGAATAAGGTCGGTAAACTACAAGCATAAATTGCCAAATTGGAAATATAATCTAGAAAAATGGTGAGGTCTGGGCGCTTAATATTCAGAGATGCAAAGTATCAAGAAAAGATAAGTAAGCAAAAAAGGGAATTGCGATGATAGTACGGATTAGGGAAGACATTGCAGTGTTGAGATGTCCTCAGTACAATCCATTAGTTTTGAATTGATAAGCGAAAAAAGCTACAATCATGCTCCAAACCGTGGGAGAGTTGGAGGCGCAAATCTGCAGGGAAACCAAAGAGATCTGCTACTACAGAGTAGCGATAGTGGGGCTTTTAATTCCCCAATATCAATTGGGATAATGTTACAAAGAGGGAAAGAATTTCTGAAGTTCAGAAGAACTTCCTTGACCATTATGTTCCAGTCCAAATTGTAAGGAGGCATTGGTGAAACTGGTGGTGGGAAATGAGGTGAGCCAAGTAATGAAGCCACATTTCAACTGACTTATTTCATAAATGACTCAAAGGGCCCTTTGGTCCATCAAGTTCATATTGGTTCTCTGTGCAGCAATCCAATCAGCCCCAATCCCCTGCTCGGTTCCTGTATTCCTGCAAGTTTATTTCCTTCAGGTGTCCATCCAGTTTCTTTTAAATTTCATTAATTGTCCCTGCTTCCACAACCCAAGTTCGAGGTCATTACCTCTCATTCCATAAAAAATAATTTCCTCACATCCATCCCTGCAACTCTTGTCCAAAATCTCAATTCTGTGAACACTAGTCTTGTCCCATCAGCTAATTGGTGCAAGTATAGGCCAGCATATGCAACTAGCTAAATGTTGGGAAAACCGGTAGGTCATGTGGCCGAGCTGGGAAAGTGAGGGCACTTGACTATGTTTCTGGTACTGTTTGCCTGTCTTACAGGCTCAATACCCCAGGATAGCAACTCTACTTGTCAGACATTGCACTGCAATATGGATCAGAAAGACGAGAGGAGCTGGGATGTGTGCACTTGGATAATGGAAAACAGAGAAAATTGTCAAAATTTGCCCAAGATGTGAAACTTGGGAGATTCCGCCACAGCAAGGAAGATACCAGTCGCCTGCAATAGATCTCATAGATAGGCTTGCAGAATACATACATAGATCATACAGTGCAGAAGGAGGCCATTCTGCCCATCGAGTCTGCACCGACCCACTTAAGCCCTATCCCCATAACCCCTCCCAACCTTTTTGGACACCAAGGGCAATTTAGCATGGCCAATCCACCTAACCTGCACATCTTTGGAATGTGGGTGGAAACCGGAGCACCCGGAGGAAACCCACGCAGACACAGGGAGAATGTGCAGACTCCGCAGACAGCGACTCAGCAGGGAATTGAACCTGGGACCCTGGCACTGTGAAGCTACAGTGCTAGCCACGTGTGCTACCGTGCTGCATAATAAGCAGATAACTGTCAGGTGTAACTTGACAGTTGAGAAATGTGATGCGACGCATTTTATAAAAAGGGAGAAAGTGAAGCAAAACTTACTTAATGGCATTGTTCTAAAGAGTAGGCAGTTACAGGCAGACCTTAGTGTTCATGTGCACAGATTATTTAAGTGCAGGACATAGCTCCCGAGTACGTTAATAACATAGAAACTTAAGAACTACGAGGAGTGGCCACCTGGCCCCGCGAGCTTGTTCCGCCATTCAATAAGATCACGGTTGATCATTTTGTAACTCAGCTCCACTTACCCACCTGCTCACCATAACCCTCATTTCCTTTACTGTTCAAAAATCTATCTATCTTTGCCTTAAAAACATTCAATGAGGGAGCCTCAACTGCTTCAGTGGGCAGGGAATTCCACAGATTCACAACCCTTTGGGTAAAGATGTTCCTCCTCAACTCAGTCCTAAATCTACTCTGCCTTATTTTGAGGCTATGCCCCCTAGTTCTTGTTTCATTGCCAGTGGAAACAACCTCCCTGCTTATCTATTCTATTATCTTATCTATTCCCTTCATAATTTTATATGTTTCTGTAAGATCCCCCCTCATTCTTCTAAATTCCAATGAGTACAGCGCCAATCTATTCAGTGTCTCCTCATGAGCCAATCCTCTCAACTCTGGAATCAACATAATGAATTTCCTCTGCATTCTCTCCAGGGCCAGTACATAATTTCTCAAGTAAGGAGACCAAAATATGCACAGTACACCAGCACCCTACACAGATAGAACATTTCTGGGCAGCACGGCAGCATTGTGGTTAGCACAATTGCTTCACAGCTCCAGGGTCCCAGGTTTGATTCCGGCTTGGGCCACTGTCTGTGCGGAGTCTGCACATCCTCCCCGTGTGTGCGTTTGTTTCCTCCGGGTGCTCCGGTTTCCTCCCACAGTCCAAAGATGTGCAGGTTAGGTGGATTGGCCATGGTAAATTGCCCTTAGTGTCCAAAATTGCCCTTAGTGTTGGGTGGGGTTACTGGGTTATGGGGATAGGGTGGAGGTGTTGACCTTGGGTAGGGTGCTCTTTCCAGGAGCCGGCGCAGACTCGATGGGCCGAATAGCCTCCTTCTGCACTGTAAATTCTATGATAATTCTATGAATAACCTCGTTTTTAAACTTCATCCCTCTAGCAGTAAAGAACAAAATTCCATTTGCCTTCTTAATTACCTGCTGCACCTGTAAATCAACTTTTTGCAATTCATGCACAAAGGACACCCAGGTCCCTCTGCACATCAGAATGCTGCAATTTTGTACCATTTACATTTTTATTTATAAAGAGTACCCAATTATTTTTTTCCAATTAAACGGCAATTTAGTGTGGCCAATCCACCTACCTGCACATCTTTGGGTTGTGGGGGTGAAATCCACGCAGACATGGGGAGAATGCGCAGACTGTGACCCGGGGCTGCGATCGAACCCAGGTCCTCAGCGCCATAGGCAGCAGTGCTAGCCACTGTGTCACCGCGCCTCTGAATGTTTTGCAATTTAAATAAATTTACTAACATCGAACTCCAGGCAATGTCAATGTCGCAGAGCCGTCCGTCGCGGGACTCCCGATCTCGCAAATCTGCACGCAGCAGCCGGCTGTTAAAAACACAGCACGGTAGCCTTGTGGATAGCACAATTGCTTCACAGCTCCAGGGTCCCAGGTTCGATTCTGGCTTGAGTCACTGTCTGTGCGGAGTCTGCACATCCTCCCCGTGTGTGCGTGGGTTTCCTCCGGGTGCTCTGGTTTCCTCCCACAGTCCAAAGATGTGCGGGTTAGGTGGATTGGCCATGATAAATTGCCCTTAGTGTCCAAAATTGCCCGTGGGGTTACTGGGTTATGGGGATAGGGTGGCGGTGTTGACCTTGGGTAGGGTGCTCTTTCCAAGAACCGGTGCAGACTCGATGGGCTGAATGGCCTCCTTCTGCTCTGTAAATTCTATGACAGGCTGCAAGCGGCCTTCAAAATGGCCATGAACATGTAAAAAAAAATGTGGCCCCACTGCGCATGTGTGCCAGATCATCGGCACACATCATCAAGCGCAGTGCAGCCGCTTTTTTTTTTTTAAAAACAGCCACAGCTTTTTGTTTTACAAGTTCGGGGGGGGGGGGGCTTTATTCATTTTTTTTCATTTATTTCGTACTCCATTTGCCAGACCCTTGCCCATTCACTTAAACTATCTATATCCTTCTGCAGACTTTGTGTCCTCTACACTTTGTTCTCCCACTCATCTTACTATCATCTGCGAATTTTGACACATTGCACTTGGTCCCCAACGGTTCCAACTCCAAACCATCTGTGTAAAGTGCAAACAATTACGGTCCCAACATTGATCCCGGAGGTACACCACTAGCCACCGATCACCAACCAGAAACACACCCTTTGAATAATAATCTTAATTAGTGTCATAAGTGCATGGTAGCACAGTGCATCGCACTGTTGCTTCACAGCGCCAGGATCCCAGGTTCAATTCCCGGCTTGAGTTACTGTCTGTGCGGAGTCTGCACGGGTTTCCTCCGGGTGCTCTGGTTTCTTCCCACAAGTCCCGAAAGACGTGCTTTTAGGCAATTTGGACATTCTGAATTCTCCCTCAGTGTACCTGAACAGGCACCGGAACTAGGGACTTTTCACGGTAACTTCATTGCAGTGTTAATGTAGGCCTACTTGTGACAATAAAGATGATTTATTATTTTTATACTTACATTAATGAAGTTACTGTAAAAATCCTCAAGTCGCCACACTGCAGTGCCTGTTCGGGTCCACTGAGCGAGAATTCAGAATGTCCAATTCACCTAACAAGCACGTCTTTTGGGACTGGTGGAAGGAAACCGGAGCACCCAGAGGAAACCCACGCAGACACAGGGAGAACATGCAGACTCCGCACAGACAGTGACCCGAGCCGGGAATCGAACCCGGTTCCTGGCGCTGTGTAGCAACAGTGCGAACCACTGTGCTACCATGCCGCCCCTCTCTTAGCTTTCTCAAAGTTAACCAATCCTCTCTCCATGTTAATACATTACCTGTAACGCTGTGCACCTTTATCTAATGCAGCAACTTTTGTGCGGCACCTTGTCGAATGCCTTCTGGAAATCCAGATATACCACATCCACCGCGCTCTTAACGTCCTCAAAGAATTCCACTAAATTAGTTAAACATGACCTGCCTTTCATGAACCCACGCTGCGTCTGCCAATAGAACAATTTCTATCCAGATGTCTCGCTATTTCTTCCGTGATAAGAAGATTAATTCCCCACTACAGAGTTAAGCTAACCGGTCTAAACGTTACCAGCCTTTTGTCTATCTCCTTTTTTAAACAGTGGTATCACATCTGCTGGAACTGCCCCAGAGTCCAGCGAATTTTGGTAAATTACCACAAGCACATTTGCTATCTCCTTTAGTACCCTGGGATGCATTCCATCAAGGCCAGGAGACTGGTCTACCTTTAGCCCCATTAGCTTGCCGAACACTACCTCCTGAATGATAATGATCGTTTCTAGGTCGTCACCTGCCATAGCTTCCTTGCCATCAATTATTGGTATGTTATTTGTGTCTTCTATTGTGAAGAGTGACGCAAAATTTCTGTTCAATGCCTTGGCCATTTTCTCAATTCCCATTATTAAATCCCCCTTCTCATCCTCTAAATGATCAATGTTGACCTTAGCCACTCTTTTTCGTTTTATATATTTGTAGAAACTTTTGCTACCTGTTTTTACATTCTGAGTAGTCTACTCTCATGATCTACCTTACTTTTCTTTATAGCTTTGTGACTTTCTGTTGACCTTTAAATATTTCCTAATCTTGTTTTCCACTAGTTTTTGCCACTTTGTATGCATTTTCTTTCAATTTGATACCCTCCTTTGTTTCCTTCGATATCCATGGCTGATTATCCCTATCCCTACAGTCCTTCCTTTTCACCTGTGTGTATTTTTGCTCAGCATTGTGAAAAATCACTTAAAGTCCTCCACTGTTCCTCAATTGTCCCACCATAAGTCTTGGCTCCCAGTCCACTTTAGCCAACTCCTCCCGCATCCCATCGTAGTCTCCTTTGTTTAAGGACAAGACACTGGAATTGGATTTTACCTTCTCACACTCCATCTGTATTTTAAATTCAACCATACTGTGATCGCTCCTTGCGAGAATTTCCCTAACTATGAGATCATTAATTATTCCTTCAAATTACACAGGACCAGATCTAGGATAACTTTCTCCCTCGTAGGTTCCACTACATATTGTTCGAGGAAATTATCATGGATACGTTCTATGAACCCCTCCTCAAGGCTGCCTTAACCAACCTGGTTTGACCAATCGACATGTAGATTAAAATCCCCCATGATAATTGCCGTACCGTTTTTACATGCATCAGTTATTTCTTTATTTATTGCCCGCCCCATTATTATTTGGTGGCCTATAGACTATGCCTATCAGTGACCTTTTCTCCTCGCTATTTCTCATTTCCACACAAATAGATTCAACCTTTTTCTCTATAGAACCTATATCATCTCTCACTACCGCCCTGATGACATCCTTAAATATCAGAGCTACACCACCTCCCTTACCTTCCTGTCTGTCCTTCCGAATAGTCTGATCCCCTGGGTATTTAAATCCCAGTCGCTACCAGCCTGCAACCATGTCTCTGTAATGGCCTCTAAATCACACTCATTCGCGATGATTTGTGCCATCAACTCATTTACCTTGTTTCGAATGCTATGAGCATTCAGGTAAAGTGCCCTTATGTAGTTAGCAAAGCATTGGGATATTGGACTTCATAAATAGAAGCACTGAGAACAATAGAAGGGATGTTATGCCAAACCACTGTAAATTTCTGGTCAGGCCACAATTAGAGTACTAGAGTATTGCATCCAGTATTACGACCCTTTTGGAAGGATGTGAGGGTGCAGAGGAAATTTATTAGAATGATTCCAGGAATGACTGAAATAAAATAAGAGGTCATATTGAGAAGCTGAGATTGTTCTCTTAGAGCAAAGGAGATTTAGGGGAGATTTGTCAGAGGAGTACAAGATTATGACAAATTTAAATAAGATTGATGAAGAAAAGCTGGGGCAGCACGGTAGCATTGTGGATAGCACAATTGCTTCACAGCTCCAGGGTCCCAGGTTCGATTCCGGCTTGGGTCACTGTCTGTGCGGAGTCTGCACATCCTCCCAGTGTGTGCGTGGGTTTCCTCCGGGTGCTCCGGTTTCCTCCCACAGTCCAAAGATGTGCAGGTTAGGTGGATTGGCCATGATAAATTGCCCTTAGTGTTGGGTGGGGTTACTGGGTTATGGGGATAGGGTGGAGGTGTTGACCTTGGGTAGCGTGCTCTTTCCAAGAGCCGGTGCAGACTCGATGGGCCGAATGGCCTCCTCCTGCACTGTAAATTCTATGATAATCTATGATTAGGAAAAGGACTAGAGCTCACAGATTTAAGATTTTGGTGAGTGTTGCAAGGGGGATGTGAGGAAGAGTATTTTTATGCAATGAATAGTAATGACCTCAAAAAAGAAATTGGATCGACGCTTGAAGGAAATAAACTTGCAGGGATACGGACACAGAGCATGGGAATGGAACTGGCTGGATTAGTCATAGGGTTTTACAGCACAGCAAGAGGCCCTTCGGCCCATCATGTCTGCATCAGCCATCCACATCCTCTCTACTCTATTCCCATTTTCCAGCACTTGGTCAGTAGCCTTGCATGCTATGGTGTTTCAAGTTTTCCTCCAAATGCTTCATAAATGTTATGAAGGTTCCCACCTCCACCATCCCTTCAGGAAGTGAGTTCCAGATTCTCTTCGCTCTTATGGTGAACAGGTCTTTCCTCAAATCCTCTCTAAATATCCTGCCCCTTACCTTAAATCTCTGCCCACTAGTTATTGACCCAGCTACTTAGGAGAAAAGTGTCTTCCTATCTACCTTATCTATGTCCCTCATAGTTTTGTACACCTCAGGTCCACCCTTAGCCTTCTCTACTCTTAAGAAAAGCAACCTCAGCCAAACCAGTCTCTTCATAGCTGAAATGCCCCAGCCCAGGCAACATCCTGGTGAAACTCTTCTGTACTCTTTCTATTGCTGTACATAGAACCAATATGGGCTTGATAGGCCATCATCCCTCAATGAAATAGGGTCAGTCAAAATCTAGCTTCATTACCGCTAAAAACAAAGGCAAACTAGTTATCTGCAACCTGTTTACCCTTTATAGTATAGAATTATAGTTATGAACCTAATAAAAACATTTAGCATAAATCCATAGGACTGAAACTGCAACTTGAGACTGAGAAAGAGCAGCGGCAGTACAAGACCACTTGATGAATATTTACATAATTTAATTACAGAACAACTGCAGTCAGGGAAAATCCCCAATTGTACTTCTGCATTTTACCACAAAACCTTGCCAACCTTGGGAAGACGATACCTGAATAAGATTTAAACCAAATTATTGTACCAAGTGGTGCACCTCATTAAAAGAGAAATCAATCATTCTAACTGCATTTTGAAGATTTGAATATTCTGTAACTAAGCATGGAAAAACAATCAAGTTCCAGTTTTCTAATTTTATCACTTGTTCTAAATTCACCATCTTTCAGTTTCTTAGTGAAGAAGGACAGAAACGAGCTGAAATTTGCAGAAAGGGGATTTCCAAGCTAAGTTTAGTGAAGATAGGAACTCAATGTATAATAAAGCATTTTAAAGCACCTTCAATGTCTCAAGATATTCCAAAGCAGTCAATGACGTTCCAAGGAAGTCAGTGACGCACTTTAAGCATAGCCACTGTTGTTATGTACAGAAATGTGGCAAACAGCCATGAAGTCAATTAATAATAAATCTGTTTTAATGATGTTAGTAGGATAAATGTTGGTCATGACACCTTGAAAACTACCGTGGCTCTTCAAATAGTGCCATGGGATCTTTTGAATCAAGTGGAGGACTCAGTTTAATATCTCATCCAAAAGAAAACACCTTCAACAATGCAGCATCTCCAGAGCACTACACAACTGTGGCATCCTAGATTACATGCTCAAATCTTTGGAGTGTGATTTGAACCCATGAAACCCATTGATTAAACTTTTTTTTTTAAATTGGTCTGCATACAAGTCATCTCACAGCCAACTGTAAAGGCCCGAATTCAAACAAATTTGGGCAATCTTAATTTGATTCCAAATTGATGAGAGTTCAGATCATAAAGCTGATTGTAGTATTCCTTAGAAGTAACAAAGATACTGAAAGGGTGGCAGGCACTGGTACGATGCAGGTGCTTCAATTGTAAGGTGAAAGCCTTCAGGCACATCCTGAGCACTTGTCAAGAAGTTACTATTGAATTTTGGGTGGGCGAATGAGGTTTTGCTCTAGTTGTCTCCTCACATTTTAGTCGATATCTACAAAATTAAACGTAATTGCTGATTCATGTAGAAGATCTTCAGTCCATATCGGCCACCATTTCACCAGGTGCACTTCTGACATTACAAATCCGATTTATTGACTGGAACCAGTTTAGTTCATTCTTGAGGTATATTCGGATATATTTTACCACTGTGACAGTAACCTGCACCAAAGCTACCAATTATTTTCTGAAAGGTTTCTCCTGCATTTCCTTTAACTCTTGATTCTATATACAAGAATCGGAAAGATTTAGAGGGATATTGGGCCAAATGCAGGCAAATGGAGAGAGCTTAGATAGGCTTTTTGGTTGGCATGGACCAGTTTGGGCCAAAGGGCCTGTCTATGTGCCGTAGATTCTATGATTTTTTTTTTGTCCCCAAAACAGAATTTTTGCATCATGCTTCTCCAGCTTTTGCATTCCAACTCCTCAAAGACTCGTCAAACAATATCCTATCTTGCACAATGTCCCACATACCAATCAGTCCTGCATTTGACAACTTTCATTACTCCCTACTGCACAATTGTAAAATCTGCTTCCTCAGCTTTCACCCGTGGCCTCATTGCAGTGTACCTCAGCAATTTTCGCCAGCATTGCGTCCCAGCTTGTACCTCCTCTGATTATGGTCTAATGCTCACTCTGCCACTACAAGTGGACAACTAAACCAAAACTTAGCACATAAATTCTGTGTGCTTTCAGAACATTGGGTGTAACTTTAGCTCACTTTCACCTCAAGTCAGTCCCAGGCAGAGTCTTTGATGCACAATCCAAACTGACACTTTAACACAACTGAGAGAGGCTGGAATTGGTGAAAGTCTTTTAAATAAAAGGACTAAAAAAAAATAAGAGTACTGGTCACTTTATCTCAAAGCCGATCGTGTAACATTCTGGAGCACAAATTGGCTTCTGAATTTTCGGATATTATATCAGAACCTACACTTCAAAGCAACTTCACACAGTGAAGCACTTTGGGACTTCTAGAGATGAAAGATGCTATCTAAAGTTTGCATGCTTCATGCACCTAAGCAGCTGGCAAAGTCAAACAACTTTGGGCACTCTTATTAAAAGTCATTCGAATTCCAACCGGTGTTGAGCTTCCACCAAGTACAAAATCATGTAATTTAGACGGCAAGTTTTAATCATCATCATACAGAGGTGATGAAAAATATCCTTATGCGAGGGGTTTGAGGATGCTGCGCTACAGTGAGTAGCTGAGGCAGAGAGTGGAAACATGGTGTATTTTTGAGGAAATCAGCACTCAACAGTTAACTGATCTACAGCTTTGGTGATCACGATAAGCAAGATGCCTAGCAAAGTTTGCCCCTAGAGAGCCATGCCCAAATAGAAGTTTAACTACGTTGAAGACTTCCACACTCCACATCGGTGCAGTAATATGTAATTCATTTGCTACACAACACAAGACTAAGCATTATTTCCTCTACATCACAAGTAAGAGGGTGGAAGAGCAAACAAGAGATTGGTGCTCAATCTTTGTTAAGAGAGATACAGGTGAGGACCACCAGTTTTGAACTTTGTATTACACAAGGGCTTTTTAAACTCGATAGTGAACACAAAGTACTCTTTGTAATAAAAATAGCTTATTGTCACAAGTAGGCTTCAATGAAGTTACTGTGAAAAGTTCCTAGTCGCCACATTCCGGCGCCTGTTCGGGGAGGCCAGTACAGAAATTGAACCAGCGCTGCTGGCATTGTTCTGCATTACACGCCAGCTGTTTAGCCCACTGTGCTAAACCTACTTGAATTAATCCTTTTGAGACTGAACGGAAATAAATCTTAAGTTTTGGCAGTATTCAAGATAATACCATTCTTAAAACCAACTTTATATAGCATCTGCATCTTGTGCGCTATTCACCTCCCCATGCCTATTACACAATTATCATACTTCTAATTTGAGCAGTGCATCTGAAATTTCAAAATTAAAAAACACCAAGACATGAGTTAATGAGGGTTAAGATTTAAAATCTTACATTAGGTCCTAAATTGCATAGCAAGAGACTGGTAACTAAATTGCCATGCTTTTAGTATCTGGGAACTATTTAACATCGGAGACTAAAACATTGCCTTTTCATTTCTGTTTGAATCCAGGCGAAATAGATAGGATGAAAAAAAAACTTTCATTACAGCCAGTTCTCAGACTGAATATTACATACCAATTTTCAACTAGCCTGGTTCATCCTGACAAGATATTTGTGATAGATATCTAATCAGGATAGAATAAAGCAAAATGTCCTGCAAAATTTATTACTGAAACATTTGCGTGACATAACATTGCACATGGGGTATACTATCTGAAAATAATTTGTGCAGCAATACAGAAATCAATATTACAGGTTTACAACAGATCAAAAGCTTCTGTGAAACAATCCACAACTTTACTGGTCACTCAAACAAGTCAACATTGATTTATCTAATCTAATATTTACATCCATTGTCATTTTATGTCTTTGAAAGGTGTTGAACTTGAAAGTGTGGCTTCAGCAGTGACACATCACCGAGTTCAAAATTGCCTCAGAGTGACAGTCCTGAATAAAGTTTCAAAGAGCAACAGTCGGTGGATACGGTAGAGGAATGAGTTATTCCATCTACAAAGTGATGAAGCAGGATTCTCCCAACACCTGCATCTACAAGGCCATGAGCATCATGGACTTCTTTAGGAACAATATTTCAACATATTGCAGATAAAGCTTCCCACATGTGCAATAATGATAATAACCTTCAATAGTGTCACAAGTAGGTCTACATTAACACTGCAATGAAGTTACTGTGAACATGCCCTAGTCACCACATTCCAGCGCCTGTTCGGGTACAGAGGGAGAATTCAAAACGTCCAATTCACCTAACAAGCACGTCTTTCGGGAATTGTGAGGGGAAACCGGAGCACCCGGAGGCAACCCTCAGACAGGTCTTGGGTTCAACTTGGGAGTGCTCAGCTGGAGTTTGAATTATTGGCTAGTATTGGCAAGCTTCGGCTCATCCCAACTGCCAACCACCAGAGCATGGCTAGTCAAGCCGCTTTTCCTAATTGCACTATGGAAGCGAGTATACTAGAAGCTGCTGTTTTAAATCTCATATCACCATTATTAACTAATGCTGTTTGTGTACATAATTTTAAACCCATGAAGTTTTGGATTGCATAAGTAACACTTTGTTCTGCATTAGTTGCTTGTGCAATAAATCTGCCATTTATTTATTACCATTTGTTTATTTACTTTTCTTCTCACAGTCAGTCTCCTCAAAATAAGGCATAAATTCAATTGGATAATTTCCCCCCAAAAACGAACTTCAATTATGTTAATGAGCAACTTGTTAGCCGTGTGACAAATTCAATCTGTAATGAAATTTCATATGCACACAACAGGGCAGCAATACACCATTTCAAACCAGAAACAAGAACTATCAACCAAGACCACGGAGCGGCACGGTGGCACAGTGGTTGGCACTTCTGTCTCACAGCACCAGGGACCCGGGTTCAATTCCAGCCTTGGGTTACTGTGAAGAGTTTTTAAGTTCTCCCTTTGTCTGTGTGGGTTTCCTCTGGGTTCTCCGGCTTCCTCCCACAGTCCAAAGATGGGCAGGTTAGGTGGGGATGGGGGGATAGGGTGGTGGAGTGGGCATTTGTGTTATACATTCATGGGATGTTTGCATTGCTGGTTGTCCATCCCTGAGGCCATTTAAAAGTCAACCACATTGCTGTGGGTCTGGAGTCACATATAGGCCAGACCAGGTAAGGATGGCAGATTTCCTTCCCTAAATGACATAAGTGAACCAGGTGGGGTTTTACAACAATCGACAATGATTTCATGATTGTCATTAGACTTTTAATTCCAGTTTTTAAAATTGAATTCAAATTCCACCATCTGTCGTGGTGGGATTCGAACCCGGGTGCTCTTTCAGAGGGTCAGCACAGACTCGATAGGCTGTACTGCAGTCAGTGTAAATTGGGACTGGAGGGATTCTATGGTTGTAACAATAAAAAATAAGCACAAAAACAATGGGGATGGGACAAATTTGTGCAATGCAGTAGTGAGGCCAAGTACTGTGTACAGATTTCGGCACCCCATTATAAAAGGACAATGGCATAGGGGATGCAAAGTGCAAACTTGTTCGGACAACACAAGAGAATCAAGATTCTGGGACCGTTTTTACTCAATTGGGGGAGCTTCACAGTTTTTTAAAATCATATATTTTTTTGCCAACTTGAATAGGAAATGATTTCCTCTGATTAAGAAGCCAGTATTGATGGGTGAATTTAAAATTGTCACAGAAAATTAAGAAATATTTCCTTGAAGAGAGAACTGTTAAAGCATGGAATGGTCTGTGCATATACTGATGAGAGGCTAGTATCCCTTTAAAAGTGAACAACAGAGTAATCAGTTGAAGCAAAAAAAGACACAGGAATGCGAGAACAGGACAGTGGGAATACTTTAGGATTGTGCCGATCACAAGTCAGTAGTAATACTATACAGTGGACTGAATAGTCTCTTTTTGAGCCCTTAATTTCTAGGACACACTTTTCCCAGTCCTTTGCTCTATAGTTTGTCAAACATTTATCAGCTCTCTTAGTTCTTTAAAAAAAAAACATACAAAACTTCAAGGACATTTTATCAATCATTCATAAATAGATGTTTTGTACCTGATATTCGGTGTATTCTTTTTGGGCTTGCCAAGTTGATTTTAACTCTACAAGTTAAAAGTAAGTTATTTAAAATATAAGAAGCGAGAGGAGGAGATCCAAGTTTACAAACCACACATTGGGAACACAGACATAAAATTGCAAAACTCTTAAGATAGATGATCAACTGTTCACCATGGGAAATGTTTCATTTACTCAGGCTGCAGAAAGACAACCCACACTTCTGAAGTCATCCTTCTTTCATTGCGGTCTTGCTTACTGGCATGAGAACTTTACATCACTGGTACATCTATAATCAATTTAGAAGGCAAAGAAAGCATAAACTAACTGCAACTTCAATGCCGAGTCAATACAGTGAGCTGCACAAGATCAAATGAACAAGAACCTAGCGCAAAAAACAACAAATAAATCTGCAAGCTAATACAGAAATTACAGATATGTTATTTTGTCATCTGGTAACTGTACCAAGTTGGTTTTGCATGCTGCGATTTTGTTGCAACACCAAAACCTCAAATCCAAACAGATTTACTTTTGATTTTGTATTGGTACATCAAAATTATTTATTTAGAAATTTGTTAACATATCATGAAAGCCCTTAAAGCATGCTTATAAATGGCAAGGAATTAACACTGGTTGCATTCTGCAAAGCAATCTGCCATTCAACTCTGAACAACCCGAAATCACGGAGTAAAATTTGTTCCCTATTAGGGGAGGAAGGTATAAAGTAAATTAAAAGATTTAATAAGGAAACCAACTTATTTACATTTAAACAATCACCTGACAATTTAAAACAAACTATTCAGCTTAACAAAGACATTCAGTACTCGGTGCTGAACAATTTTAACATTTTCTTTCTAAAATGAAATCTACAATGCTGTTCGTTGCAACCTCTATCTATTTTTCATTTCAATTTTAATTATATTATCACACCAATTTGAATACTGCCATTTGATCCATCCATAAGATATTAAAACACCGTGTGGTCTTTTCTGCCATTTCACCATGATGTAGACAGGATTACAGCCAGAGGAGCAAAGAACCACAAAATCCTGCAGACATTTGAAAGTCAATTCTACAGAAGTTCATTCTGGACTGGGGTCGATATTCTTTTTCACCCGAAGAGCCTTTAAAGAATTTTGCCTAAAATAAAAACTATTGGAAGCCACAAGCTGAAAATTCAGCATTTCAAAACCAAATTCTTGTTGAGTTACCCAATGTCTCTGCTCCTCATGGCGCAGAGGAGCTGGGTTCGATCCTGGCCCTGGTTCACTGCCAGTGTGGAGTTTGCACATTCTCCCTGTGACTGCGTGGGTCTCACCCCCACAACCCAAGATGCAGCACAAATTTGCCATGCTAAATTGCCCCTTAATTGGGAAAAAAAAAATTGGATACCCTAAATTTGTTTTTGTTTTTTTTAAATCAATTAATACACCTAACTCGGAATTATTACATTTTTTTAAACTTTTCTTTGAGATTATTTTGTTAGCAAAGTCATCTTTGAAACAAACCCTAATTTAAGATGTTTGGAATTAAGGCAATTTTTTAAGCTAATGATTCTTCTTATACAAAAATAGCTTCTCATAGCACATTCAGAATAATGTATCTCAACGATGTTGGAAACAATAATGATCGCAATCATAAAACTAAAAGCATTATCTATAACAATGGTGCAGCTATGCCACTCCAACTGGTTTATTTACAGCATGGTGATGTTGTTCATTACAATAATCATATGAAACTGTGAAGTGCAGCATGGTGGCTTCTGTTAGCCCCTCAATGAAAAACATAGCTTTGACTTTTCTTCACTTATAGCATTGCAATTAACATGCACAAACTAAAAACACAACATTTTCACGTCATCCAAGAAGACAATGTTTCTGTAGTGCCTTTCACAAATATTTATTCGTCAGGGCGTCCCAAAGCTCTTTCCAGGCAATGAGGTTTTTAGGAAGTGCAGTCAATTGTGCGGAAAATCTGGCAGTCAATTTGCACATAGTTAAGAGCCCAAAAACGTGTGAAAATTCTCTAGCTTACTGGAACAAACACAATGAGGGACAACACCAATTGGGGGGAAAATTGCAGTTTTTCAGAATCATATTTAGTGCCACAATAATTTGGTACACTTTTTTCCCTCCTTTTCTTGGTAAGGTATTGACTGCTTGTTAGCATATAGCTGTCAAGCCTTCGCACATATTCACAGGCGAAATCTCGGCACTGAGAACCAGTAGACTATTCGGTTGCAGAGGTCTGTGAAGATCAAGGCCAATTTTTAATCTGCAATTCCAGCAGTTGTTGGATATTGATTAAAAGTGGCAAAATCATTCAAGCTTTTTAGGGTAGCAGGATAGATAAAAAACAACCAGTAGATGTAGTGTATCTGGATTTCCAAATGGCATTTGATAAGGTCCCATCACAAAAGGTTAATAGGCAAGATAAGGGCTCATGGAGTTGGGGCTAATACATTAGCATGGATTGAAGATTGGTTAATGGTCAGGAAATGAATAGGAATAAATGGGGCATATTCAAGTTGGCAAGCTGTCACTAGTGGAGTGCTGCAAGGATCAGTGCTCCGGCCGCAACTATTGACAGTCTGTATCAATGACTGAGATGAAGAGACAAGTTTGCTGACGATACAAAGTTCGGTGGAAATGTAAGCTGTGAAGAGGACACAAGAGGCTGCAAAGAGCTAGAGGCAGGTTAATTACATGGGCAACAAGATGGCAGATGGAATGGAATGTGGGGAAAGGTGAGGTCATTCACTTTGGTTGCAAGAATAGACAAGCAGAATGTTAAAAGACATGAAACTTGTTAATTTTCATGTTGAGAGACTTGGGTGTTCTCAAATCATGCAGGTACAGCAAGCAATTAGGAAAGCAGATTACATTTTAGCCTAACATTTTTATGTTAGATTACATGGCAAGGGGATTGGAGTACAAGAAAAATTAAATCTTTCTACAGTAGTACAGGGCTTTGTTGACACCACATCTGAAGTAACTTGTGGTGTTTTGGTCTCCATATTTAAGGCAGGATATACTTACACTAGAGTCACTTGAAACGTACAAGATTCTGAAAGGTATGGAGGTTGTTTCCCCTGACCGAGGGAGCTAAAACAGGAGGGGCACAGTTTCTCAGGATAAGGGAACAATCATTCAGGACTGAAGAAATTTGCTTCGCTCAAAGGGTCGTGATTCTTTGGAATTCTCTCGCCCAGAGGTTTGTGGATACTCCACTGTTGACTACTTTTACTGAGATACACACAATTTTTGGTTTCTCAGGAGTTGAGAGACATGGGGAATGAGATAACATTGAAGAATTTCCACGACTGTCTTGAATGGCAGAGCAAGTTCAACAGCCTGTCTGGCCTTCTCTTGCTCCTATCTTTTGCGAGGAGCCTGTCTGATTTCCCTCTCCGAACAAAAGCTGGAGAAATCAATCACAGTTGTCACTTCAATTGAGATCAGTTAACCCAGAATACATCGGAAACCCAATGGAACCTTGTGTGAAGGGTTTAAGCAGCCACTAATTTGGTTATTAAATTCATTATTAATTTAAATAGACTGATATAAAAACAAGAATATTTATCACTGATTAGGCCTCGTTCAGCATTTTCAACATCACTAATTATGAATACATTTCAAAATCCAGATTTCTAGTTCAACACACCACCAAATTCACTTAAATATTGGCTACAAATGTGGATTTTTAACATGAAGTGAAATGAGATCGAAAGTTTGCTCTGCCCTGTACTGTATAAACAATTTCAGCCCAAAAAAATACAGGAAAAGATGCCTGCAAAGCTTTAATAATGAATTTGCAAAGTCACTGATCAAACGAAAACAAATTTTTGGATTAGCCACGAAAAGGAAAACCCAAAACAACTGCCCAGCCTGCAAGAAATTAAATGTCTCAGGGTAGATATATTACACGTTTGAAATGTAGTTTTTAAAATTGTGATCATTCTAACTCGAAGCAAAGCGATGTCAAAGCATGTTTTTACAAAAACAAAGTTTACAGAAGAGATTTTTAAAAACTGTTTATTCCCCAAAGTTAAGAGGAGCTGCTTCCAGTTGGAGTTCGATACCTCGACCCAAGTTGGAAACCAGCAGGCTTTTCAAACATCTCTGTGGGCAGATAGCAAAAGCTGCCACTCGGGGCCTCGGCCTGAGACAGGCCGCTGAACCTGGGCAGTGCAGGGAGGCCACAGACATAGACAGAGAGAGACAGATACACCACAGCCTTATGTGGGCCCCGACCTCATCCTACAGCGCGTCCGCGTTGGCTACCGGCCCATCGCACCGGCTGCCCGGCTACCTGATCACCAGCCGCTCCAGGCATTGCGGCCTGCACTCCGGACGCGAGTGAAACCCGGCGGAAGACGCGGTAACTTACCGTCTGGGCATCTTGGAGCGCAAGGCGGCCGCCCCGTCCCTCGTGCTAGGCAGGGCCTCGCGCGCTGGTCCGCTTCCTAACGAATAAACTTCACCGGCCCACAGCCCTAACTTTCACTTTGCCATATGGTGTTGTGCTGTCCCACTGCAAGGAGACGTAGAGAGGCCGCGCCACACACACACCAGGGCAGCGCTGACAGGGACAGCCAGCGCCCCGTCAGGCCGGAGGGCTGAAGCGCAGAAACCTCCCCCAAACACGCACTTGATGCGCGGTCAATTGGACCAGGAAGCAAACTGCAATGAAGCAATATTAATTCACGTTGCAAAACTGCCCTGACTGAATACATTTGCAGCAAGGTCCGACCCAAACAGGAAATAGCCAACCCCAGAGACAAATAAGTGTAATTTGAGGTGGTAAAATCTTCTTTCCTTCTCTGGGCCATTTTATCTGGGAGTTGTCAGAAATAAATCCTGTCTTTGTTCTGTTGTATATGTCTTTCTCAATAAATTCATATATTCTGCAGCTCACTTTGGATGTTAACAACGCAGCTGACGGTGAATGTCGAGTTGTCCCCAGAAGAGAAACTTTGATTGAAACAACTGCCCTCATGTATTTTAGTACAGAACCATGGAGTTACTCGCACAAAAAGAGGCCCTTCGGCCCAGGGAGCCTGTGCCACCATTAAGCACCAATCTATTCTGATCCATTTTCCAGCACTGGGTAAGTAGCCTTGTGTGCTATGGTGTTTCAAGTGCACATCTAAATGCTTATTCATTTGTTTTTCAAGCAGTGAGTTTCAGATTCCCATCACTCTCTGGGTGTAAAGGCTTTTCCTTAAACCCCCTCTAAATCTTCTGCCCCTTAAATCTATGCCCCTGTTTATTGACCCCCTCTACTAAGGGGAAAAGATTCTTCCTCTCCACCCTATCTACATCCCTCATAATTTTGTACACCTCACCCAGGTCCCCCCTCAGCCTTCTCTGCTCTAAGGAAAACAACCCCAGCTGAACCAACCTCTCTTCATTGCTAAAATGCTCCAGCCCAGGCAACATCCTGGTGAATATCCTCTACACCCTCTCCAGTGCAATTCCATCCTTCCTATAGTGTGGTGATAGAACTGTGCACAGTACTCTAGCTGTGGCCTGATGAGTGTTATATACAGCTCCATGATAACCTCCCCGCTCTTATATTCTATGCCTCTGCTAATGAAGGGAACTAACCAATATGCCTTTGTAACCATTTATCTACCTATCCTGCCGCCTTCAGGGATCTAAATGTGCACCCAAGGATTCCCTGGTCCTCTGTACTTCTTCGTGTCCTATCATTCCTCATTGTGTATTCCCTTTGTCCTTCCAATTTGCGAGGAAACGTTTGAAATCTCGAGAATGATGTCCCAGATATTTTGTGATTATTTCAAATAAAATGAATATTTATTAAGAAATAAGATAACAGTAGAGTAAACTAGAATTACACTTATCTGAGACAATGGCCATACACAGGATCACTAATTTAAACAGTTCCAAACAATGATGTTACAGAAATGATTGATATCAGGTTAGCTAAATGCAATTTGCCTTTAACAAATGCTAGCTTTCCTTCATTAATCCACATTTGTCCAAGAGACTATTAATTTTGTTTGGGATTAATGATCTTAAAATCTTTCTCACCACAGAGATTGAATTGACAGGCCTGGGTGTCCCCTTACACCTTTTTTAACAAGGGTGTAACATTTGCAGTTCTCTGTTCCTCCGACACCTCTCCTGTATCTAAAGAGGATTGGAAGATTATGGCCAATGCCTCCACAATTTCCACTTTAATTCCCTCAATATCTTCAGATACACCCCATCTGGTCCTGGTGACTTATCAACTTCAAGTACAGCTGGCATTTCTAAAATCTCCTTTTTTGCCCATCCAGTATCTCAGGCACTGACTATGGGGGCATCTTTTTCCTTATTAAAGGCAGATGTAAAGTATTCATTTAGTACGTCAGCCAACCCATTGTCTTGATGCATTGATCCTTTTTTGGTCCTTAATTGGTTTGAGTCATTGTCTTAATACCCTTTCACTATTTATATGACTAAAGAAGACTTTTGGATTCCATTTTATGTTAGCTGACAGTCTCTTCTTATACTTTCTTTGTTCCTCTCTTATTCCCTTTTTCATTTCCATCCGAACTTCTAATATTCAATCTTTGTCTCTCTGGAATTATCAACCTGAGATCTGTCATAGGTAATTTTTTCTGCTTCATTTTTTTCTGCTTCATTTTCAATACTGAAAATAGGTGCAGGGGTAGGCCATTCTGCCCTCCAACCCTGCTCCGCCATGCAACATGATCATGACTGATCCTTTATTCCAATGCCATACTCCAGCCCTTTCCCCATTACCCTTGACACCCTTAGAGTCTAGAAACCTATCTATTTTCCTCTTAAATATATTCAATGATTTGGCCTCTCATGGCAAAGAATTCCATATCTTCACCACCATCTGAGCAAAGAGGTTTATCCTCATCTCAGTACTAAATAGCACACGCAGTATTCTGAGACTTTGTCCCCTTGTTCTATACTCCCCAGCCAGAGGAAACAACATCCCTGCATCCAGTCTGCCTAGTCCTGTCAGAATTTTATAAGTTTCAATTAGATTCCCTCTCATTCTTTTATATCATCATGAATAAAGGCTCGTTTGACCCAATCTCTGTTGCAACTATTTACAGAGGGTATAGGAAGAAAAGCAAAATGTTCTTGTGAACAGTCCATATTTGTTTTACATCGACGCCACGAGTCGGTCGGGCGGTCTGGTCGTCCGTGTCGATCGCCTCGGCCCCGGCGGTGGTGGTGGTGCTTGTACTAGTGTTGTCGCCTCCAGGAGCCGTACGGTTTCAGCTCGGGTTTGATTCTTGGTTGGTGCTGAGGGGAGGGGAACCGATCCTCCTGGGAAGGGGGCGGTCGCGGGGTGCGGCGGTGGCAGGAAGGGGGGGGGTTGGGTTGATGGTGTCGGGGGGGTGTGCGTGTTGCCGGCGGGTGCCAGATCCCGCAGGGAGACCGTGTCCTGTCGGCCGTCGGGGTACTCCACGTAGGCGTACTGGGGGTTCGCGTGGAGGAGGTGAACCCTTTCGACCAACGGGTCCGCCTTATGTGCCCGCACATGCTTTCGGAGCAGGGTGGGTCCTGGGGCCGCCAGCCAGGTCGGCAGCGACGTTCCAGAGGAGGACCTCCTAGGGAAGACAAGGAGACGCTCATGAGGCGTTTGATTAGTGCTCGTACATAATAACGACCGGATGGAATGGAGAGCGTCCGGGAGGACCTCCTGCCACCTTGAAACTGGGAGGTCCCTGGACCGTAGGGCCAGTAGGACGGCCTTCCAGACCGTGCCGTTCTCCCTTTCTACTTGCCCGTTCCCCCGGGGGTTGTAGCTTGGTCGTCCTGCTTGAGGCTATGCCCTTGCTGAGCAGGAACTGGCGCAGCTCGTCACTCATGAAAGAGGACCCCCTATCGCTGTGGACGTATGCGGGGTAACTGAACAGTGTGAAGATGCTGTTCAGGGCTTTAATGACTGTGGCCGCGGTCATGTCAGAGCAGGGAATGGCAAAAGGGAAGCGGGAGTATTCGTCCACTACATTAAAAAAATATGCATTGCGGTCGGTGGAGGGGAGGGGCCCTTTGAAATCGAGACTGAGGCGTTCAAAGGGGCGGGAAGCCTTAATCAGGTCCGCTCCATCTGGCCTGAAAAAATGCGGCTTGCATTCCGCACAGATGTGGCAGTCCCTTGTGATTGTACGGACCTCCTCTAAAGAGTATGGGAGATTGCGGGACTTGATGAAGTGGTAAAACCGAGTGACCCCCGGGTGGCAGAGGTCCTCGTGGAGGGTTTGGAGGCGGTTAATTTGTGCGTTGGCACATGTGCCGCGGGATAGGGCATTGGACGGCTCGTTCATCTTTCCGGGACGATACAAAATCTCATAGTTGAAGGTGGAGAGCTCGATCCTCCACCTTAAGATTTTGTCGTTTTTGATTTTGCTCCGCTGTGCACATGAAGGCTACCGACCGTTGGTGAGGAGAGTGAATCTCCTGCCGGCCAGGTAATGCCTCCAATGTCGCACAGCTTCCACTATGGCTTGGGATTCCTTTTCTACTGAAGAGTGGCGGATTTATGAGGCGTGGAGGGTCCGGGAGAAAAAGGCCACGGGTCTGCCCGCTTGGTTAAGGGTGGCCGCTAGAGCTACGTCGGAGGCGTCGCTCTCGACCTGGAAGGGGAGGGACTCGTCGATGGCGCGCATCGTGGCCTTTGCGATATCCGCTCTGATGCGGCTGAAGGCCTGGCAAGCTTCTGTCGACAGAGGGAAGGTCGTGGTCTGTATTAGGGGGCGGGCCTTGTCTGCGTACTGGGGGACCCACTGGGCGTAGTACGAAAAGAACCCCAAGCAGCGTTTCAGGGCTTTTGGGCAGTGTGGGAGGGGAAATTCCATGAGTGCGCGCATACGTTCGGGGTCGGGGCCTATTATCCCATTGCGCACTACGTAGCCCAGAATGGCTAGCCGGTCGGTGCTAAAAACGCACTTGTCCTCGTTGTAAGTGAGGTTCAAGGCTTTGGCGGTCTGGAGGAATTTTTGGAGGTTGGCGTCGTGGTCCTGCTGATCGTGGCCGCAGATGGTTACATTGTTGAGATACGGGAACGTGGCCCGCAACCCATGTTGATCAACCATTCGGTCCATCTCCCGTTGGAAGACCGAGACCCCGTTTGTGACGCCAAAAGGGACCCGTAGGAAATGGTATAATCGCCCGTCTGCCTCGAAGGCTGTGTACTTACGGTCACTTGAGCGGATGGGGAGCTGATGGTAGGCGGACTTGAGGTCCACAGTGGAGAAGACTTTATATTGGGCAATCCGATTGACCATGTCGGATATGCGGGGGAGAGGGTACGCATCTAGTTGTGTGTACCTGTTGATGGTCTGGCTATAGTCAATGACCATCCTTTGTTTCTGCCCTGTCTTCACTACTACCACCTGCGCTCTCCAGGGACTATTACTGGCCTGGATTATGCCCTCCTTTAGTAGCCGCTGGACTTCGGACCGAATGAAAGTCCGGTCCTGTGCGCTGTACCGTCTGCTCCTAGTGGCGACGGGTTTGCAATCCGGGGTGAGGTTCGCAAACAAGGACGGGGGTTGCACCTTGAGGGTTGCGAGGCCGCAGATAGTGAGTGGGGGTATGGGGCCGCCGAATTTGAACGTAAGGCTCTGTAGATTGCATTGGAAATCTAATCCCAGCAAGGTGGGGGCACAGAGTTGGGGAAGGACGTTTAGTTTGTAGTTTTTGAACTCCCTCCCCTGCACCGTTAGGGTAACTATGCAGAATCCCCGGATCTGTACGGAGTGGCTCCTGCAGCTAGGCAAATCTTTTGTGCGCTGGGATAGGTGGTCAAGGAACAGCGTCTTACCGTGTCGGGGTGTATAAAGCTTTCCGTGCTCCCGGAGTCGACTAGGCATGGCGTCTCGTGGCCATTTATTAGTACCGTTGTCGTCGTCGCCTGGAGTGTCCGGGGCCGGGCTTGATCGAGCGTAATTGAAGCGAGCCGTGGTTGTAGTAGTGGAGTGGGGTCCGTTGTTGCCGTCCAAGATGGCGGCGGGGATGAACAAAATGGCTGCCCCCATACATCGCACGTGGCTGGGGGTCACAAGATGGCGGCGGGGGTGGACAAAATGGCCGCCCCATGCGTCGTACAGGTCTGGGGCGGTCCAAGATGGCGGCGCCCCTCCTCCCCTCGTGGTGGCCGGGACCCAAAATGGCGGCGTCTGCGGGTCGCACATCGGCGCCCCTCCTCCCCTCGTGGTGGCCGGGACCCAAAATGGCGGCGTCTGCGGGTCGCACATGGTGTGCTGGGGGGGCTGAGGAGCGCTAGGACCACGCGGAGCTCCCTCACCGCGAGCGCTAGGACCGCGAGCGCTAGGACCGCGCGGAGCTCCCTCACCGGGGACAGCGGTGGTCGGGGCCCAAGTCGGCGGGTCAGGCGTGGGGCGCGGGGTGGGGGTTAGGGTGGCGTTAGGGACGCGGAAAACTCCCTCCTCTCCGTGGAGAGTGTTGGCCGGGACCCAAAGCGGTAGCGCCGGCGGCGGGTCATGCATGGGCTGCGGGGAGGGGGGTTGGGGAGCGTAGGCGGCGTGCAGGGCTCCCAGTTCTCCCGGGACCGCGGGTCGTACATGGCGGTCTGGGGGGGGTTGGGGCGCGTAAACTGCTTGCAGGGCTCCCTGTGCTCCCGAGACGGCGGCGACCTTGCGGGACCGGCACACAACCGCATAATGGTTCGACTCGGCGTTTGGCCCTTTTTCCCGCAGCTTTTGCAGATAGCTGCGCGGGCCGGGCAGCGTTGTCGGGGGTGTTTCGCCTGGCCGCAGAAATAACAGCGGGTGCCCCCGATTCGACTCGGCAAGCCTGTGGGGTGTCCGGGGGGGGTAGGGGGTTTGCCGCGACGGGTACGTACGGGGCCCAATGGGTTGCCGTGCGGTCGGGGCCGTAGGCGCGGGTATTACGCGCGGCCACGTCTAGGGAGGCTGCTAAGGCCCGTGCCTCTGAGAGTCCTAGCGACTCTTTTTCTAAAAGTCTTTGGCGGATTTGGGAGGATTGCATACCTGCCACAAAAGCATCGCGCATTATCATGTCCGTGTGTTCGTTTGCGTTCACCGACGGGCAGCTGCAGGCTCGTCCCAAAATCAGCAGCGCGGCGTAGAACTCGTCCATCGATTCTCCGGGAGCTTGCTGACTCGTCGCGAGCTGGTAGCGAGCGTAGATTTGGTTAACTGGGCGAACGTAGAGACTTCTCAGTGCTGCGAACGCCGTCTGGAAATCGTCCGAGTCTTCGATGAGGGAGAAAATCTCCGTGCTCACCCTCGAGTGCAGGACCTGCAGTTTTTGGTCTTCTGAGACTCGGCCGGTGGTCGTTCTGAGGTAGGCCTCGAAGCGAGTCTGCCAGTGCTTGAAGGCTGCTGCCGCGTTCACTGCGTGGGGGCTGATCCTCAGGCATTCCGGAATGATCCTGAGCTCCATAGTCCTTTTTAGGCACGCTTAATAAATTGTAGCGCACAAAGACTCCATGAGACGAATAGAGTGAAGTCGATGAGGCTTTATTAAGCGTGTCTGTTCCCCCGCAGCTCGATAGTAAACTGGCCTGCGGGGGAAGACTCCGGCTTCTTATACTCCGCCTTCAGGGCGGAGCTTGAGGTCAACGGCCAACCAGGACCCAGGATCTGTCAGCCAATGACATTAGGGCTTTCAGTCCCACATGACCCCCAATACATACTACCACAGAGGGGAACCTCCAAGTGGTGGAGTTCCCAGGTGTCTGCTGCTCTTGTCCTTCTAGATGGTAATGGTTTTGGGTTTGGAAGGTGCTGCCGAATGAACCTTGGCAAGTTCCTGCAGTGTATCTTGTCGGTGGTACACATGGCTACCACTGTTCATCGGAGGTGGAGGGATTGAATGTTTGTGGAAGGAGTAGCAATCAAGCGGGTTGCTTTGTCCTGGATGGTGTTGAGCTTCTTGGGTGTTGTTGGAGCTTCACTCGTCCAGGAAAAAGGAGAGTATTCCATTACAGTCCTGACTTGTAGATGGTGGACAAGCTTTGGGGGGGGCAGGAGGTGAGTTACTCACCATAGGATTCCTAGTCTTTGACCTGCTCTGGTAACCACAGTATGAATATGGCTAGTCCAGTTCCGTTTCTGATCAATGGTAACCCACAGGATGTTGATTGTGGGGGATTCAGCGATGGTAATGCCATTGAATGTCAAGGGTCAATGGTTAGATCCTCTCTTGTAGGAAATGGTAATTGCCTGGCACTTGTGTGTCACAAATGTAACTTGCCACTTATCAGCCCAAGCCTGGAGATTGTCCAGCTCTTGCTACATTTGGGCATGGACTGCTTCTTTATCTGAGGAGTCATGAATGGTGCTGAACATTGTGCAGTCATTTGCAAACATTCCCACTTCTGACCTTATGATGGAAGGGAGACCATTGATGAAGCAGCTAAAGATGGTTTGGCCTAGGACACTACCCTGAGGAGCTCCTGCAGTGATGTCCTAGAGCTGAGATGATTGACTTCAAACCACCACAACCATCGTCCTTTGTTCCAAGTATGACTCCAACCAGCAGAGAGTTTCCCCCCTGATTTCCATTGACTCCAGTTTTGCTAGGACTTCTTGTTGTCATACTTGGCCAAATGCTGCCTTGATGTCAAGGGCAGTCACTCAGTCACTCTCACCTCACCTTTGGCATTCTTCTCTTTTGTCCATGTTTGAACCAAGGCTGTAATGAGATCAGGAGCTGAGTGACCCTGGGCGGAACCCAAACTGCAAGTCCATGAGCAGGTTATTGCTGAGTAAGTGCCACTTGATAACACTGACATCACTTTGCAGGTGATGGAGAGTAGACTGATAAGATGGTAATTGGCTGGGTTGGGTTTGTCCTGTTTCTTGTGTGGGACACATCTTGGCAACTTTCCACATGGCAGGGTAGATGCCAGTGTTGTAGCTGTGCTGGAACAGCTTGGCTAGGTGTGCGGCAAGTTCTGGAGCAAAAGTCTTCAGTACTATTGCCAAAATATTGTCAGGGCCAATAGCCTTTGCAATATCCTGTGCCTTTAGCCGTTTCTTGATATCACATGAAGTGAATCATATTGATGAAGACTGACATCAGTGATGTGTGGACCTCCGGAGGAGACCAAGATCGATCATCCACTCGGCAGTTCTGGCTGAAGATTGTTGCGAATGTTTCAGCCTTGCCTTTTGCACAGATGTGCTGGGCTCCTCCATCATTCTGGATGCGATATTTGCGGATCCTCCTCCAGTGAATGTTTCATTGTCCACAACCATTCATGGCTAGATGTGGCAGGACTGCAGAGCTTAGATAGATGCGTTCGTTGTGGGATCGCTTAGCTCTGTCTATTACTTGCTGCTTATGCTGTTTGACACACAAGTAATCCCGTGTCGTAACTTCACCACGTTGACACCTCATTTTTCGGTATGCCTGTGTTGTTCCTGGCATGCTTCCTGCACTCCTCATGCTCGTGTATAATAAAAATAAAAAGCAGGAACAAACCAAGCCAACATTTAAACAAAATAAATGAGGAATGTCCATGGTGTACAACAGGATTGAGAAAAGTGAAGTGACACACTGTCAAAGGAGGAGCTATCACTACATGTGTTAGCCATAGCTGGTACCACACACAGATATAGATCACTCAACTGCTGGAAGGTCAGGCAGTAAGGATGGAAGTTAATACTGGGGCAGCAGTCTCACTGGTGCCATGACTATCTACAATGAGAAACTCAGCACATTTCCTTAAGGCCATCATAGCTGGTGCTGAAAATGTACACAGAAGAAGTGGTTCCCCTGAAGGACCGCAGAGTGACTATGTAACTGAATGGACACACGGCAGATTTACCTCCACAGGTAGTGAAGGGAAACTACCCAGCATTGATGGGTTGTGCATGGCTGGAGAAGATTTGACTGAACTGGGCTGAAGTCTACATGATAGCCAATGGAGAATCAGGCCTCACAGAAATGTTTAAACAGCACACTGTTGTTTTCAACGGAGGATTAAGGAGCATGAAGGACAATACAGTCAAACTAAAAATAGAAGATAGAAGCCAAACAAATTGCTTGAATGCACAGCCTGTACCATATGCTATTACGCCAAAGGTGCAGGCTGACTTGGAGCGGCTTGTGAAGACTGCAGTTTTGGAACTTGTCAGCATTAGCGAATATCTATTGCTCCAGTCATCAAAAAAGGTGCTCCTTGAGGATTTGTGGCAACTTTAAGGTCACCATATGTCCAGTGTTAGTGGTGAACAGTACCCATTACCTCACATTTGTGGGAGGTCAACATTTCAGCAAAATGGACCTGAGCCAGGACGACTTGCAGATGAATGCAGACAAGAAGTCACAGGAAAATCTGACAATTGTGACACACCAGGGCTTCTTCCAGTATCGAAGATTGCCATTTGGTAAGACATCTGCTTCTGCATTGTTTCAAATCGCAGTGGATCGGACCCTGAGCAGACTGAGTGGAGTCCAGTGTTATCTAGGTGGCATTCTAGCCACTGGAAGAGATGATGAGGAGCACCTTCAAAACTTGGATGCCACTCTCCAGAGATTGCAAAGGTATGGGCTGAGAATCCATAAGGACAAGTGAGTCCTTCCAATCCTCAGTTGAATACCTGAGACATATGATTAACACCACCAGCCTTCACAAATCTCCTTCTAAGGTTAAGACCAAGACAGAAGTGCCTGCGCCTCAGAATATAAGCCAGTTACACTCCTTCCTGGGATTGTTGAACTATTATGGAAGATTTGTCCCAAACTTGAAAACAATTCTGAAATCATTATATAATCTCTTGTGCCAGAACAAGTCGTGGAAGTGGTCAGAACAATGTAATAGCACCTTCATGCAAGCCAAAGAAGCATTTCTGAAGCTCTCACGCACTTTGATCCTACTTTACCCTTACAGTTAGCTTGTGTTGCATCTCCTTATTGTGCAGGAGTGGTGGTCTCCCATGTTATGCCATCAGGTGAAGAAAAATCTATATTGCTTTTGCTTCTCGAACCTTAAACAAAGCTGAGAACAATTATTCCCAGACTGAATGGGCAGCATTGGGGATCATATTCGGCATTAAGAAATTCCACCAATTCCTGTGTGGGAAAGATGTTACATTTCTGATGGACCATCCTCCACTCACTACCAATTTTGGACCACACACAGGAATTCTGACATTTGCTGCAAGTAGGATGCAAAGATGGTCATTGCTCCTGTCTGCACATACACCATTAAACAGCGCTAGTTTAGTTTACATGGTAATGCAGATAGACTTTCAATATTGCCATTACCTGTCAGATCTCTGACTGCTTGAAAGAGAATAAAGTAGACAACTCTCCAGTCACATTTATGCGTGTGAGAAACACTCTTGGAAAGACCCTAAGCCCTCACAAGTGATGGACATGGATTTACAAGGAAAGACTTCAGGATTAACACCTAGCCTGAAACCCTACTACTGCAGGAGAATGTAGCTGTCAGTTCAGTCAGGACGTCTTCTATGGGGGCTCAGAGTGATTATTCCTCCACCATTGAGGGAACGGGTGTTAGAGAAGTTACATGAAGGCCACTGTGGAGTAGTATGCGTGAAGTAATTAGCAATAAATTATTTCTTCTGGCCTGAACTTGATGCTGAGATTGAAGAAAAAGCTAGAAAGAACATGTTCTTCCTGTGCAAAGGTAAGAAACCTGTCACTCTTAACAACCCTGCATCCATTGGAGTGGCCTGAAGCAGCTTGGCAACGTGTGCATGTGGATTTTGCAAGACCTTTCGAAGGACACATTTTTAGTAGCTGTTGATGCTCACACCCAATGACCAGAGGTCGCTGTAATGACATCTACATCATCTGAGAAGACCATTGAGAAGCTGGGAGAAGTGTTTAGTCACCATGGATTTCCAGAGCATCTGGTGAGTGACAACTGACCTCAATTTGTCTCAGGAATTTGAGAATTTCCCACAAGAAAACAGCATTCAACACATTACAGCCGTGCCACATCACCCTACCACCAATGGATTAGCAGAATGCTTCATCCAAACAATGATACATGCTTTGAAACAAACAAAGAACAAGGTTTGCTTATCCAAAGCCTCAACAAATTCTTGCTGGTCTATCGGAACAACACACATGCCACGGCCAAGATCTCCTGATTGCTCATGATGAAAAGGCAGCTGCGTTCTGCACTTGATCTTTGAAAACCTCCAAAAACTAAGGAGATTGTATGGCAAGAACAACAAAACTAGCACAAGTGGAATGGCGTGAAAGCAAGGAAAATCACAGAATTTTCCACCAGGGACAAGGAGTCCTGGCTTAGAATTACTCATTAGGAGAGGAATGGGTTCCTGCCACAGTCATAGAACATAGAAATATACAGCACAGAACAGGCCCTTCAGCCCAGGATGTTGTGCCGAACCTTTGTCCTAGATTAATCATAGATTATCATAGAATTTACAGTGCAGAAGGAGGCCACCCGGCCCATCGAGTCTGCACCGGCTCCTGGAAAGAGCACCCTACCCAAGGTCAACACCTCCACCCTATCCTCACAACCCAGCAACCCCACCCAACACTAAGGGCAATTTTGGACACCTAAGGGCAATTTATCACGGCCAATCCACCTAACCTGCACATCTTTGGACTGTGGGTGGAAACCGGAGCACCCAGAAGAAACCCACGCACACACGGGGAGGACGTGCAGACTCCACACAGACAGTGACCGAAGCCGGAATCGAACTTGGGACCCTGGAGCTGTGAAGCAATTGTGCTATCCACAATGCTACCGTGCTGCCCTTAAGAAATTAATCTACACTATATCATTCTACCGTAATCCATGTACCTATCCAATAGCTGCTTGAAGGTCCCTAATGTTTCCGACTCAACTACTTCCACAGGCAGTGCATTCCTTGCCCCCACTACTCTCTGGGTAAAGAACCTACCTCTGATATCCCTCCTATATCTCCCACCTTTCACCTTAAATTTATGTCCCCTTGTAATGGTTTGTTCCACCCGGGGAAAAAGTCTCTGACTGTCTCCTCTATCCATTCCCCTGATCATCTTATAAACCGCTATCAAGTCGCCCCTCATCCTTCTCCGTTCCAATGAGAAAAGGCCCAGCACCCTCAACCTTTCCTCGTAAGACCTACTCTCCATTCCAGGCAATATCCTGGTAAATCTCCTTTGCACCCTTTCCAAAGCTTCCACATCCTTCCTAAAATGAGGCGGCCAGAACTGGAGGGGCTGGTTTAGCTCACTGGGCTAAATCGCTGGCTTTTAAAGCAGACCAAGGCAGGCCAGCAGCACGGTTCAATTCCCGTACCAGCCTCCCCGAACAGGCACCGGAATGTGGCGACTAGGGGCTTTTCACAGTAACTTCATTGAACCTACTTGTGACAATAAGCGATTTTCATTTCATTTTCATTTCATTTCAGAACTGTACACAGTACTCCAAATGTGGCCTTACCAAAGTCCTGTACAGCTGCATCATCACCTCACGGCTCTTAAATTCAATCCCTCTGTTAATGAACGCTAGCACACCATAGGCCTTCTTCACAGCTCTATCCACTTGAGTGGCAACTTTCAAAGATGTATGAACATAGACCCCAAGATCTCTCTGCTCCTCCACATTGCCAAGAACTCTACCGTTAACCCTGTATTCCGCATTCATGTTTGTCCTTCCAAAATGGACAACCTCACACTTTTCAGTGTTAAACTCCATCTGCCACTTCTCAGCCCAACTCTGCATCCTATCTATGTCTCTTTGCAGCCGACAACAGCTCTCCTCACTCTCCACAACTCCACCAATCTTCGTATCGTCTGCAAATTTACTGACCCACCCTTCAACTCCCTCATCCAAGTCATTAATGAAAATCCCAAACAGCAGAAGACCCAGAACTGATCCCTGCGGTACGCCACTGGTAACTGGGCTCCAGGCTGAATATACCACCACTCTCTGACTTCTATCGGTTAGCCAGTTCGTTATCCAACTGGCCAAATTTCCCACTATCCCATGCCTCCTTACTTTCTGCATAAACCTACCATGGGGAACCTTATCAAATGCTAAGTCCTTGCACAAACTGCACCTCTTACACTGTCCAGACCTCAGATGAAATTATCTGGAGGAAACATGCAGACCAGTTACTGGCTGGAAAAACAGATCTGTTAAATTTTGAGCCTGTTGAGAATTCAGTTTCAGCCTTACCAAGTCAGGACTTTCCTGAGACCCATACATCACCAGACACTATTGAGGAAGTCAACACCTCACTCTCTATTTAGGTGCAGAGACAATCTCCGAGTTCCCATGTCAACACCATTTAAACCAACCACTGCTGACATAAGGCCATAAGACGTAGGAGCAGAATTAAACCATTCGGCCCATCGGGTCTACTGTCATTCAGTCATGTCTGATATGTTTCTCATCCCCATTCTCCTGCCTTCTCCCCATTACACTTGATCCCCATATTAATCAAGAACCTATCTACCTCTATCTAAAAGACAATCAGTGATTTGGCCTCCACAGTACTCTGCGGCAATGAGTTCCACAGATTCACCACCCTCTGGCTGATGAAATTCCTCCTCATCTCAGTTTTAAAGAATTGTCCCATCAACCTGAGGCTGTGGCCTCGTGTTCTAGTTTTGGAAACATCCTCTCCGCTTCCACTCTATCTAGGCCTCTCATTACCCTGTAAGTTTCAATGAGATCCCCCCTCATCCTTCTAAACTCTAACGAGTACAGACCCTGAGTCCTCAACCGCTCCTCATATGACAAGCTCTTTATTCCAGGGATCATCCTTGTGAACCTCCTCTGAACCCTTTACGAGGCCAGAACACCCTTCCTTCGATTAGGGGCCCAAAACTGCTCACAATACTCCAAATGGGGTCTGACCAGAGTCTTATACAGCTTCGGAAGTACATCCTTGCTCTTGTAGTCTAGCCCTCTTGACATGAATGCTGACATTGAATTTGCCTTCCTAATTGCCGACTGAACTTGCACGTTAACCTTAAGAGAAGCTTGAACAAGGACTCACAAGTCCTTTTGTGCTTCTGATTTCCTAAGCCTTTTCCCATTTAGAAAATAGTCTGTGCCTCCTACCAAAGAGCATAACCTCACACTTTTCCACATTGTATTCCACCTACCACTTCTTAGCCCACTCTCCCAGCCTGTCCAAACCCTTCTGCACCACCCCCCCCACTTCCTCAATACTACCCGTCCCTCTTCATATTTTGTATCATCTGCAAACTTAGCAACCTCAGGAGGCATCACCCAAATGGCAGGTGAACTGGCCTCACCAGCCTCGACAGGCACAGCTGGTTGTACAGATTTGGGAGTCCCTGGCTCTCCTTAGCTGGACAGAAGTCACAGGAGTTTTGACGACCCTAGCTGGAGTTGTCAATCACCACCCCCCAACTCCTCAAGTGGTCAACCTGTTTTCTGATGGTTTTCCTGTTGATATCGATCACATAAGACACCAGCCCTGACCAAACCACAACCCTTCCTTCTAACCAAGGTGAACCTGAAGCGAAATTATGGACCAAAACCGGTCTTTCATTCTGGTTAGTTTCACAGCAGGCTACTTGAGATCCATTCAAGCATGAAGGGAAATGAGTTTAAACAATCCAGACAGCTGGATGCGTGCAATCTGAAAATCACAGAGAGAGGCTTTAAACCCAGATGATGTGGTTTTCCCTTTTTAGGAATTTACAGGTGTTTCTTTCTCTGCCTGAGTCAGCAGGTTAAGTGGCACAGGTGAGTTTTAAAGCAGTGATTTTTTTTTTTCACTGTCTATGTCTGGACTGTTCTCTAGCTTCCAGCCAGGAGTCTCTGTAATGGGAGGCTTCCTGGCAGAGGTCTCTGTAATGTACAGCTTCCAAGCATGGGTCTCTGTAATGGAGGCTTTCAGGCAGTGGTCTCTGTAATGGGAGGGGGGGGGGGTGTGTTCTGGTGGGGGTCTCTCTTTTTGGGGGGTTTCTGGCTGGAGTCACTCTTGTGAGGCGTTTCTAGGGGGATCGCTCTTATTGGGAACCTCTGGTGGGGTGGCGATGTAGGGGTCTGGTTGTGATGGGGTGGACAGGATTTGCATTGTGGAGGATGGAGGCCCTCCGATGGACTTTGGAGACAGCTCCCTAAAAGAGTTACCACCTTGGCCCACCGCGCCAATACCTGCACCAATTCTCACCCAATCAAATCCCATTTTTATGGACAATGTTGGACTCTCTGCTGCATCGAGAACTTTGCTACCAGTGACAGTAAATCCAGCCCCAAGTCTTTCCACTTCAACTCCCTGGTCCCCATTGCCTGGGGTCCCGCTCCAAGGACCCCATGCAAGCTTCCCATTGACCGAGGTTTGCGTGCTCCCTGCGATTGGCTCCAAGCCAGTCACGTGGTCCATGGAGTCCGCCCCCTTAAAGGGGCCATGCTACCACACTCTCATACTCTGTTTTTCTTCTCTTAATCTTTTTGTCCTCCTTTGCTGAATACTGAACATCTCTCAATCCTCAGGCTTGCTACGTTTCTAGCAACTTTATATGACTCCTCTTTGGGTCAAATACTATCCAGAATTTCTTTGCCATGGTTGAGCTACTTTTCTGGTTCTGTTCTGCACCAGAAAAGATTGTGTAACTGTTGCAATGCAAACATTTGTTCTGTAAATATTAACCATTGCCTATCAACTGCCATGCCTTTTAATTGAGTTGCACAATCTATGTTAGCCAACTCACACCTCTTACCTTTGTAGTTTCTTTATTTAGATTTAGGACCCCAGTTTCAGATTAGACTTCTTCACTTTCCATCCTAATAAAGAATTCTATATGTCATGGTCACTGTACATTAAAGGACCCTGCACAGCAAAATTATTAATTAACTCTTCTCATTGTATAATACCAAATCTAGGATAGCATGTTCCCTCATTGGTTCCTCAGTATACTGGTCTAAAAAAAATCTTCTACACACTCCAAGAATTCATCTGTCACACTATTATTGCTAATTTGATTTGCCCAATTTTTATGTAGATTAAAGTTGCCCATGATCACTGTAGCACCCTTGTTACATGCATCTTTAATTGCTTGTTTAATACCACCTTGTACCGTACTGCTACAGTTTGGAGGCTGAAAGACAACTACCACCAATGTTTTCCACCCCTTTTTGCCTCATGGCTCCTTACAGGCTGATTCTACATCTAGATCTTTGGAACCATTATCCTCTTACACTATTGCAATGATTTCATCCTTAACTAACAACACTACCTCACCTCCTTTCCCTTTTTGTCTGTCCTTCATAAATGTAGATTACCATTGGATATTCAGTTCCCAGTCTTGGTCATCTTGCAGCCATGTAGTCGCAATCATATCATACCCGCACATACTGATTTGCACTGTGAATACCAATTTGTGCTGTTATTCAGAATTTCTTTTGTTATCCAGGAAGCTCGAACTTTTGTTGCCCTATCTTTCCCCTTCATAGGATTGTAACTTGCTTGTGTCTGAACCATATTCTCTTTAAAGATAGTCAATTGTTCTTTTACAGTTTGGTGTGTCTTACATTGCAACCAAATATGAATTTGCTGATCCATGCCTTTTTACCTTTATACTTGTCCATTGGGGTTGGTTACCTTAGTTCATGAGACTGCTAGTGTCTGAATCAGATTAACGCCATCAACACAGGGAATCCAGCCTATTCTGGCTATTGCAGATCTGGGGCCTATCTCCTCAACCTACCTGTAATTTCAATAACTAATCACCAAGGACTTGTCTTTGGACAGAGAAATCAAGAAGGAGGAGTGTTGACTATGGCAATACTCTGCTGGATGGTCACCCGTATTCCATCCTCCATAAACTTATGTTCAAACAAACCTCTGCTGCCACATCCTAACAAGCACTAAGTCCCAATGCATCATTCCTATACTCGCTGACCTACATTGGCTGCCAATTTATAAATTTCTCAATTTTAAAATTCTAATTCTTGTTTTCTTGTTTTCAAATTCATGCAAGGACTCCACCCCCTCAGCCTTTCTAATCTACTCCAGCCTTACAATCCTCTGAGATCCCTGTTCTCCTCCACATATCTAGCTTTTTATGCATCCCCTAGGCTGGATTCCCCCAAAATGGGACTATGTCCCCACGCCGGTGTATAAACGCTGGCGTTTCACTTTGGAGTTTCCTATAAAAAAGATCAGCAAATTCATTGACCTGCAGGGGGCTAGCAGGGACCCAGAGTGATTCACGCAGCTTTAGCTGCAGATACAGGCCCCGCACTTCCGGTTTTGAGTCCGTGCATGCGCACAGCGGCAGCAGCCTCCAGCGGTCGCACCGAGCACCATGGCGGACTCGCACCGCGGAAGCAGATGAAGAATGTAGGCACCCCCCGATGGGCCATGCGCCCGAAGATCCGACCACCCGATCTGTACCCCGGCCGCCCATAAGGTGTCGCCCCCCCCCCCCTCCTCCCGGTGTCCGACGTCACAAAGGTTGGTTAGCAGACAGGAAGCAAAATGTTGGAATAAATGGGTCCTATTCTGATTGGCAGGCAGTGACTAGTGGGGTACTGCAGTTGTGCTAGGACCCCAACTGTTCACATTATATATTAATGATTTGGATGAGGGAACCAAATGTATTATCTCCAAATTTGCAGGATACACAAAGTTGGGTGGGAGGGTGAGCTGTGAGGAGGATGCAGAGATGCTTCAGCAGGATTTGGACAGGCTGAGTGAGTGGGCATAGGCATGGCAGATGGAGTATAATGTGGATAAATGTGAGGTTATCCACTTCAGTAGCAAAAATAGGAGGGCAAATTATTATTTGAATGGGTGTAAATTGAGAGACGTGGATACTGAGCGAGATCTTGGTGTCCTCGTGCATCAGTCGCTGAAAGTGAACGCGCAGGTACAGCAGGCAACAAAGAAGGCAAATGGTCTTTTAGCCTTCTTAGTGAGACGATTTGAGTATAGGAATAGAGATGTTTTACAGCAAGTGTATAGGGCATTGATGAGGCCACACATGGAGTACTGTGTGCAGTTTTGATGTCCTTATTTGAGGAAGGATATTCTTGCTATGGAGGGTAGTGCAGGTTTTCCAGGCTGATTCCTGGGATGGCAGGACTGTCATCTGGGGAGAGACTAAGTCGGCTAGGGTTATATTCATTGGATTTAGACGAATAATAGGGGATCTCATAGAAACTTGCAAAATTCAAACAGGATTAGATAGGGTAGATTCGGAATGAATGTTCCCGATGATGGGGGAGTCCAGAACTAGGGTCCATAGTTTGAGGATAAGGGGTAAACCTTTTAGGACTAAGGTAAGGAGAAATTTCTTCACCCAGAGAGTGGTGAATCTGTGGAATTCGGGACCACAGAAAGTAGTTGAGGCCAAAACGTTGTGTAATTTCAAGAAGGAATTAGATATAGCTCTTGGCGCTAAAGGGATCAAGGGATATGGGGGGAAAGGTGGGATCAGGGTATTGAACTTGATGATCAGCCATGATCGAGCAGGCTCGAAGGGCCGAATCGCTTCCTCCTGCTTCTATTTTCTATGTTTCTATGTTATCCCTCAAGTTCCGAGAATTCCCCGCGTGTTGCTTGCATAAGCAATAGTTTCCTCTTCTCTGTTTTCAAAGTGTTATTGAGCTGTGTCCAGAAGAAACATGGCCCAGAAGACATGGTCACACCATGCCAACAACGATTTCAATTTTCCAACTTTTATCACCATTCTCATTATTCTGAAATCCTTTATTTGGAAATAGCCTAAATTCAATCGGCAGAGGGCAATCAGGACATGGGGGTAATATCTGGACATTGGTGGTGGGGGCAGGGCGGAGATATTGGACATTAGGATTAGGGAGTTGGACATGGCAGGGTCATGGTGGGGAGGTGTTTGGATATAGGGAGATGGAGTTGGACATCAGGGGGGTGGGGTTCAGACATTGGGGAAAGTTGGACATGGGGTGGAGTCAGGCTGTGGCAGAGTCAGGCCCAGTCCGGTTGGAAGGGGCAGGGTCAGGGGAATATTGTTGGGATTGGGGTTAGTTGGCAGGGGTATGGGGAGAATGTGGTAGTCACCACCTTCGTATATATATCGCATATGAGGTGTATTACGGTAAGGCTCCTGTACTACAGGTACGGGGGGTAAATCCCTGCCTGCTGGCTCCACCCAGTAGGTGGAGTATAAATGTGTGGGCTCTCCGAGCTGCAGCCATTTCGGCAGCAGCTGCGGGAGGCTACACATCTCAATAAAGCCTCGATTACACTCTACTCTCGTCTCGTCGTAATTGATAGTGCATCAGGGTATTCCCCTGGAGGGTCGGGGTGTGGGGCGGCAGGTCTCGTTCTGGGTTTTTATATTAGTTCTGCTGCAATTAGAAGTGCTTTTTTGCATTCTAGTGGTCTAAGCCGCTTTGTCAGATGGTTCCCAGCCCATTGCAATTGTCCAAGGGAAGTTAACCCTTCTGGACAATTGCTGGATAGACGCTTATCTGGGAACGTGCGACAGGGATTTTCCAGTGTATTTTTGGAGCACTCCCCAAATCTGACACTGGGCTGAATAGCCTCCTTCAATGCTGTAACCTTTCTATGGTTCCAATAGCGATACATTTAAAGAACTTAATAAATAAATATGGAAAAAAGACACTCACAGACACATCAGACGGTTCCAACACATCAGAGGGAAGACTTTTACTTATAACTTGACATGTTGTAAGACAGTTCAATAATTTTCAAAGCTACAGAGGCAAGACCTGCCCACAATCTCGATCCCAAGAAAGATTCCCGACCTGAGCCTCTCCAGACCAGCCCGAGCGCCCCTTACCCCGACCCCCACATTTCCTGAAGGAGCCACTTTGGCATCCTGGAGGTAAGTGTAGAGCATGTAATCACAACCTTGCGGGGTGATTTGCCAGCAGTTTGGGACGCGCGGGCGGTTGCCAGCATTTGGCGGTGGTGGGGCGGGGGAGGTGCTGTCGTGTTATTCTGAGATCTGTGAGGAGCAGGGACAGTCAGTGGGCTTAGACCCCACCACTCTCAAGGCCAGAGATAGAACAAGAACAAAGAAAAGTACAGCACAGGAACAGGCTCTTCGGCCCTTCAAGCCCGTGCCGACCATGCTGCCCGACTAAACTACAATCTTCTACACTTCCTGGGTCCGTATCCCTCTATTCCCATCCTATTCATGTATTAATGAGATAAACCTGCACCTCTCCAAAAAAGTTTAATGGTGCCGTTGAATCCCACCTCAGCAGTGCTGCCAGCGGGATACATGCCGGTTTTCCTGGTAGCGGTAGCATTTAGAATTGATTCTGGAAATCGTGACCTATGGGCGCGATTTAACGGGACAGAAATAGAGTTCCATTTTGGGGGCTTTTAGCAGGGTGTTTATCAGTGCTGCAGCATTGAGTAAGACACCTCTATTTGCATGGTAGCACAATGGGGAGCACTGTTGCTTCACAACGCCGAGATCCCAAGTTTGATTCCCATTTTGGGTCACTGTCTGTGTGGAGTGTGGATGTTCTCCCTGTGTCTTCGTGCGTTTCCTCCAGGTGCTCCGGTTTCCTCCCACAAGTCCTGAAAGCCATGTTGTTAGGTAATTTGGACGTTCTGAATTCTCCCTCTGTGTACCTGAGTAGGCACCGGAATGTGGCGACTAGGGGCTTTTCACAGTAACTTCATTGCAATGTTAATGTAAGCCTACTTGTGACAATAAAGATTATTATTATTTCAGAGCACTTTCCCGTTTTTTGGCCTTGGCGAGGAACACTCTGCTGATGCCGCACTTACATTATCCAATTCAGGAAGCATATTTCCAGATTGGAGCGCCATTTTTAAATGCCACCCCGATCTTTTCACCCTCCCCTTAGCCATCTCATCATGGCCTCCGGAGCCCCCCCCCCCAACGCACCCAGCATTCCTCTTACGGGGTCCTTGAGCCCCTGCTCACTCCACCTCTCTGGAGCAAGGCACCCTCGGGCACAATCGCTGGCATGGGCAATCTGGCACCCTGGCAGTGCCACCTGAGCACTCTGGCAGCACCACCCTAGCACGATGCCAGGCTGGCAGTGGCGCGGTGCCTGGGTGTCAGCAGGAGCATGAGAACCCAGCCACCCAGGGGTTTCTACTAGCCTGATAGACCCACCGGGGTGCCGTTATTCTGGTCCACATTTGTGGAAAACAGGGTTAAATGGCACCTAGTGAGATCTCCCAGGCAAGGCCATTAGTTCCCAGGCCCCTGGAGAATACGGTGCAGACATATTTAAATGAGCCAAATGGCTCTCTTCAATATGTTCACCAGATTGTGACATCTCGCATGATTCAACAGCCTCATCGCATCATCAAGTTGTGCGCGATGAGGCCATTAAATCACGCCTTATATTCTATTCTGAAGAGAGAAGAAAACACGTGAGATGTCAGGAGTGACATGTTTTAGCAAACTAGATACATCATAGGGGTTTTGGCAACTCCAGTTAGATGAGGGGAGCACAAAGTTGTTCACCTCTAATACTCCATTCGGGCGAAACTGTTTTCTCAGAATTCCATTTGGTATTATTTCAGCTTCCGAAATTTCCATTGGGCAATGGAACATGTCGTAGAAGGCATTCCAGGCGTCAGAGTATATGTTGACGATATCATTGTAGGGGTCTCAACAAGGGAAGAGCACAACAAAAGGCTTGTCAAAGTGCTGAGAAGCATCAAAAAGTATGGATTGAAACTGAATAAAGTCAAATGTCAGTTTGGTGTCAAAAAAAATCACATTCTTAGGAGACAAACTTTCTGCTAAAGGTATACAACCTGACCAAGAACAAATCAAGGCGATTTTAAACATGCCTCATCCTAAAGAGAAAAATGGAGTCCTTGGGATGCTTGGCATGATAAATTTTGTCGGAAAGTTTATTCCTCATGTTTCAGTAAAAACAACGTGCCTGAGAGAATCAATAAAGAAGGACACCGTTTTCCAGTGGACAGACAGACATGAACACGAATGGCAAACATGAATAGAAGCATTGATTACAGCACCTGTGTTAATGTTTTTTGATCCTACAAAGAAGACAAAGGTATCGACAGATGCATCAAAACATGGGTTGGCAGCAGTATTATTGCAACAAGGAAATGACTAGAATTGGCTTCCAATTGTCTATACTTCAAGGTCAATGACTGACATGGAGCGACAATATGCTCAAATAGAAAAAGAATGCTTGGCTTAATTAATGGATTAAAGAAATTCAATGACTACGTGTATGGCCTACTAACATTTTTAGTGGAAACTGACCATAAGCCATTTCTGGCAATAGTGAAAGAGTCTAAATGAGATGTCACCCAGGATACAACACATTACAATGAAGTCACAAAGATATGATTTTGATCTAATATACACGCCAGGTAAACATCTCGTTGTGGCGGACGCACTATCTCGTGCTACGGACATGAAGGAAGACTAACATTTGGATGGGGATATACAACACAAGTGAATTTTTTGACGGAATCCTTTCCTGTCTCAGATGAGAAGTCAAAACTAATAAGATATGAAACTATTAAAGATGAAATCTTACAGAAAATAATAATATATCTCCCAGGGTAACACCCGACTGTATACCACTGCGTCACCACCTCTGCTGGGTCTGTCCTGCCGGTGAGAAAGGACATACCCAGAAATGGTGATAGTGGTGTCAGGTATGATTCTGTGAGTATCACTGTCATCCTGTTGCTTAACTCGTCTGTGGGATAGCTCTCCCAACTTTGACACAAGCCCCCACATGTTAGTAAGGAGGACTTTGCAGGGTCAGCAGGGCTGGGTTTGCTTTTGTCGTTTCAGGTGCCTGGTTTTATGTTGGATAGTCCGTCCGGTTTCATTCCTTTTTTGTGTTTTCGTAGCGGTTGAATACAACTGAATGGCTTGCTAGGCCATTTCAGAGGGCATTTTAAAGTCAACCACATTGCTGTGGGTCTGGGATTCACATCCAGACCAGTATTGCTGGCAGATTGCTTCTCTAAAGGACATTAGTGAACCAGTTGGGATTTTATGACAATCGACAATGGTTTCATGATCATCATTAGACTTTTAATTCCAGATATTTTATTCCGTGGTTGGATTCGAACCCGGGTCTCCAGTTCATAATCTTGGGTCTCTGGATTACTAGTCTAGCGACCATACCACTATGCCACTGCCTCTCCTAAACGAAATGATGTACTTTTAAGATCAAAGTAAACTACCTTTTACTTTGCACTTTACCGAAAGTTTGTAAATCAATCTCTAAATGTCATTTTCATTCAAATAAAGGGCAGAAGTTTGGGTTTTGCAAGTTGATTGATGTGGGAAACCGTCTATAATGCATAATTACCGGCGATTTTCAGTGTCATGAGAGTCTCAGGATCTGCTCTCCTAACATGTGCGAGCAGAGGCTTCGGCTTTCCGTGTAAGTCATTGCTGACACCTGCAGCCTCCTGGAACAAGACCTCTTTCCTAGTGCACTGAGTTGGCATGCATTGCCAATGGCTGTCAGGGTGGCTATTACCCGAGCACCACCACCTCACCACTATCCCAGGTTCTCTGCCTCTCCAAACCGTTCTGTCCACTCTCCTCCTGTAAGGAGCAAAAGCACAAAAGTTGTAAGTCTGAAAATGGGTTGCATGGAGAAGAGGCATGGACTGCATTAGTTGGGAATGATTATGAGGCATGAATATGAGATGGTACAAAGGTGAGGATGAGTGAATGTTCGCTGTTCAGATGAGGATATGACGAGTTGCTTCGAGTGAAAGCAGAAAACTGAGCTGCAATATGCGTTGGTCTGAGGAGTATTATGCAGGAGAATGTTGTGAAAGTCAGAGGGCGCAAATCTACAGAAACATTTCTAAGTATGGTAGCGAGCGGATTGCTGCGAGCTTCCTGCCGCTCGGCACAACGAGGCCGGCAATGCAAATCAACGCTAATTGGACCACTTAACGAAGCCTCACGGGTTTCTCGTCACAAATGAAGGCTCGCCAGCTGATTCGCCAGGACCACGCTCACCACCACACAAACCCCCCCCCCCCCCCTCAACAAGGTTGAGCAGCATTTAGGCTTCACTTGCTCAGCCAACCCCAGCAAGCTCACAATAATGGCGACGAGGAGACTGGCCCCAAGATCGGAGATGCTGAGATCGTTGATGCACGATCAAGGACCACTAAAGCGAGGCTGTAGTCCAACTGAAGGCTTTAATAAGCTAGATGTTTCCCCCAGCAGCTCAGGTACAGAATGAAGGCTGCTGGGACGGCACGGGCTCTTATACCCCACCCAGCAGGGCGGAGTTACCATACATCCTAACCAATAGAAAGCATACAGTTTCCACCAATGGTGTTCCAGCCTGTCAGGTACCGTAATACCTCTAATACCACATTCACCCTCTGTTTAAAAAAAAGTCCGGCGGGGGTGGTGGCCTGATACTACAAACAGTGGTTGAATTAGTTATGGAGGTACCGTAATACCTCTGTACAGCATTTTGTAACTATTTACAATTCTGATAGTTATTTACAATTGGTGATTTAAATTTACTGTTTACAGTTTAAAATGAAGCAATCAGTCGATCGGGGGCCCTGGTCGTCCTCTGTAATCGTAGGAGCTTCGGTGGTGACTCCGCTGGAGGCTTGGGTGTCTGTGACTCCGGGAGCGTGGCCTCGATCTCCATGGCAGCTTCGGCACCCCTAGACGGCACTGGTGGGGAAAACGGTTGGCCTGGGAAGGGAGCGTCTGCGGGGTGCGTCGGTGGGTGGGGGGGGGCCTAGACGGGGCCGGCGGGAGGACCGATCCTCCTGTAAGGTGCACTGGTGGGAGGGTTGTGCATGGCGCTCTGGCGAGCGGCAGGTCTCGTAGGGAGACCGTATCTTGTCGGCCGTCGGGGTACGCCTCGTAGGCGTACTGGGAGTTAGCACTGAGCAGATGGACCCTCTCGACTAACGGGTCCGACTTCTGCGCCAGCCCGTGTGTTCGGAGCAGGATGGGCCCGGGTGCTGCCAGCCAGGTCGGGAGCAAGGTCCCCGAGGAGGACTTCCTGGGGAAGACAAGGAGACGTTCGTGAGGTGTCTGGCTGGTGGTGGTACACAGCAGTGACCGGATGGAGTGGAGGGTATCCAGGAGAACTTCCTGCCAGCGGGCGACTGGGAGGTTCCTGTACCGTAGGGCCTATAGGACGGTCTTCCAGACCGTTCCATTCTCCCTCTCTACCTGGCCGTTACCCCGGGGGTTGTAACTAGTCGTCCTGCTCGAGGCGATGCCCTTGCTGAGCAGGAATTGACGCAGTTCGTCGCTCATAAAGGGGGACCCCCTATCACTATGTAAGTAAGCGGGGAATCCGAACAGTGCAAAGATGCTATGGAGGGCCTTGGTGACAGTGGTTGCGGTCATGTCGGGGCAGGGGATGGCGAATGGGGACCGGGAGTAACTCATCAATCACGTTCAGGAACTACGTGTTGTGATCAGTGGAGCGGAGGGGACCTTTGAAGTCCATGCTGAGGCGTTCAAAGGGACGGGAAGCCTTTATCAGGTGCACTTTCTCTGGCCGGTAGAAGTGCGGTTTGCACTCCGCGCAGATTTGGCAGTCCCTGGTGGCTGTCTTGACCTCCTCGATGGAGTAGGGCAGGTTGCGGGTCTTGACAAAATGGAAAAAGCGAGTGACCCCCAGGTGGCAGAGGTCCTCGTGGAGGGCTCGGAGGCGGTCCACTTGTGCGGTGGCACATGTGCCGTTGGACAGGGCGTCAGGAGGCTCATTTAGCTTCCCGGTACGGTTAAAGATCTCGTAGTTGTAGGTGGAGAGCTCGATCCTCCACCGCAAGATCTTGTCATTTTTTATGTTGCCCCGCTGCGCATTATCAAACATGAAAGCAACCGACCGTTGGTCAGTGAGGAGAGTGAATCTCCTGCCAGCCAGGTAATACCTCCAATGTCGCACAGCTTCTACTATGGCCTGGGCCTCCTTTTCGACTGAGGAGTGCCGGATTTCGGAAGCATGGAGGGTACGTGAGAAGAAGGCCACTGGTCTGCCCGCTTGGTTGAGGGTGGCCGCCAGAGCTACGTCAGACGCATCGCTCAGACCTGGAAGGGGAGGGACTCGTTGATGGTGACGAATTCCAAATTTCTTTACTCGTCAGTCTGGCCTCAACAAAAGTCGAGATGGATTTGCAGGTACAGCATGAGTTATTTTATTTGACTTGCAAGTCTTTCTCAATTCACAGCAAGTACAAAGCACATCTTGCTTCGTACACCTCTGGAATCAAGTGAGTCTGTAGGATAAAGAGATCTCTACTAATAACACAAATGACATCAAGTTTCACATACACGATTCCCATAGGTCATCCTATACCCCTCCTGACCTGGCCATACACTCTAATTGGCTCACTTCCAATCCCTTCCTCTGGCCCCTATTACCCAGCAGCCTTTTCCCCTCCGTAGCTGGACACACCTCTTACTTGCTTTGCCATGCGGTCTGAAATCCTTTGTCTGTGAACTCACCAGGATGAGACTGGCCTATCTCTACATTACAGTAACTAATATCTCTAAAGTAACTATTTTATATCACATTCGTCATTCCCTCCTTTTATCATTCCATGATAACCGAACTATCCAATCCATAGCTACGGTCCCTCATCTAAAAGGATCCGTCTCTGCATTTCCAATTCCTGGCGTAGCCCCCCCCCCCCCCCCCCCCCCTATCTGCTGCACCCTCATGGATTTTGACAGCCAAGATTTTAGGGGCGTTGATCTGTTCCAGTGCACCCCGCATTCTACCCATCACACATTTAAGGATGGCTAGGCCCACAAAGATGCAGCCGATAGCCACCACTAAATACATGGCCATATTTATCAACCGGTCCTTCTAACCTCCAAATCCCCAGTTACCCCAAGAGCCAGGATCCTGCATTCCGTCCAGGTGATCCCGTATGTGATCCATAAATTTAGTGATGTTAGCGGTTAAGTCTTGAACTCCCATGATACACATGCCCTGTACTATGGCGCATACCCCACCCTCACGGGCCAGAAGATAGTCAAGAGCATACCGGTTCTGCATTGCAAACAACCGCAGCTGAGACAATTCCTTGGTTATTGCCCCGAGGGCTCCCAAGGTTTCATTTCCCAAGATGGTAAGGCCACAAATAAAATAATTCCTATTGCTGACAGCCAAGGAACCCCCCACACCTCCCAGTGTCAAGACGCTCAGAATCCCCCACCCGGCTGAGTGGCCCCGGTTGGGTGCGAGAACCTGAGGTTTTTTCCAGTTCTCGCAAAATTCAGCTGAGACTGCCCGGCGTGCTAACTGATTATGCAGCATCCACGCCGAGGGGCAGGGGACTGTGGTAGGGACTAGAGTCCCAATAGCAATTTGGCGGGGAAATGGGGGTGACAAAACATTGGTCGCTGTGCCATTAAATAAAAAGTAGTATCCTTGTTCCGTGTGCAGGCTAGCATCACAATCAGTATATCGGTTGCGTAAGGATCCCCCAGTAGCCCAGTTTGTCCAGCTTCGAAACGCCCATTCGGGCCGCCTAGCAATGCGGAAAGCCCTAGTCCCAACAGTGATATGAGAGACATTCGCCCAGCCACAAAGGAGCTGGAGGCCGGCGTTCAATGGAACGCAAGTGGTGTTGTAACAAACGCATTGGACAGACGCCTGGGTGATATGACACCTCCTGTCCGTACAGGTGGGGAACAGACATGTTATATTCGTTTCCACCTCTACCAGCAAACAACTGTATCCTTCACTGCTGAAACAATTCTCGTACGACCGGGAATCCCTATTGGGAGTGAAATGGCTAGGTATATACGCCCTCTACCGTTGCAGCCTATCATACTGTGAGTGGGAATTATCCCGAGGAAGGGGAAGGCAAATAGCCGGTGGTGCTGAACCCGGATCGTAAGGAAGAGTGACTTGCTCGGGCGGTGGCTCGGAACGCTGACAATGAACCACCGTTTGGGGAGTTCCCCAAAGCGGTGAAACAGAAAATAACCTAGACACCGCTGCAGGGTTCGGGTAGCAGCCAACCCGTCTGTGGCCATACAAGTGGTGGTAAATCTGGTAGAAGAGATTCATACTACCCGGGTTTTCCTCAGTTTGGCCTTTAACTAAATTAAGTGTATCTCCTGATAACCTACGTTCTAGCTGTACTTCCCTTTTCGCACGCCCCGTCCTCTCTCTAGTCCCCCTCTCTCTCTCACAGCCTCTTCCTACGCACTCCTGATGGCCTGATGTTACCTTTATCGCACCAATCTTAACACATCCAAAATCAAATTTACATGTACTCCAAAAACAAGGCAATGTCCATATAATGTTCCCTTCCCATCGCCGGGACCGGTGGAATTGCTTCATGAGTCCTGCATTCTCCTTAACTTTGACGACCTTCCATGAGTCAATACCATGTCCTCGCATATGGGGGCAGCGAAGAACATCACCTTTGCATAAATGAAATGTCCTTGTAGATTGGTTGGGGTTACAAATGTAGATAATATTCCCCTTTTCCATGTCCGTCGCCAATAATACTCCAAGCGAGGTGAGGCCGTAGATCACACAGGCGGTGCGTAGCCACCCCATCATATTCCACACCTGTAAAATGGCACTGGAGAAGGGAGGCAGGTTAGTAACCGACCTTTTACAGTAGTGGAGATGGACCCAATTTACAGTGATGGAGGTGGACCCAAGCACTTCGCCCCTCCACTTTAACTGCTGTGGGGGTGGTAAGGAGAACTTGGAAGGGCCCGTCCCATCGCGGCTCCGACCCCTTCCTAGTCCAATTTTTGACCATGACATAACTGCCGGGCTGGACTGAAAGTGAGCTAGGTACTGGGGGCGATGGCTGGTGAGCCGCGCGGACCTGGCCATGGAGCCCCTTGAGCACCTGCGTGAGGGCTAGAACATAGGTGGTCATCTCTTCAGTCATATGGTGAAACTGAACCAGTCTGGAAGCATGCAGGCCCCAGGGAGTTCTAAGAGGCCTGCCATAAAGAATCTCGGCAGGAGAGAGCCGGGCCGGTCCCGCAGGTGTAACCCGCAGCTGGAAGAGGGCAACGGGGAGCAACTTAAGCCATGTCAGTCCCGTGTCTGCTCTTAATTTAGCCAATTTAGTTTTGAGGGTCTGATTGTGTCTCTCAACCAACCTGGCCGCCTGCCGTCTGTAAGCACAGTGTAACTGCTGGCGTATGCCCAACTGGGAGCAAAACTCCTTGTTAATTTGTCCAATAAAATGAGGCTCATTATCAGAACTTAACTGAGCTGGTATACCGTATCGGGGAATGATTTCCCGCATCAAAACTTTAACCACAGTAGCAGCTTTATTATCGATAGTCGGATACGCCTCGACCCATCTGCTGAACACATCCACAATGACCAAAACATATTTATAACATTGACACCTTTCCAACTCAATGTAATCCATTTGGAGCGTCTCAAAGGGACCACTGGGCAATGGGGTTTGCCCCATCCCACAAGGGATATATTTTCCGGTGTTATATTGCTGACAAATCAAACACCGATTACTGATACTCTGGGCCAACCCCTGCATTTTAGGGTGCCACCAAGTGTCCAGCAACAAATCACTAGTCCCCCGAGCCCCACAATGAGTTGCAAAGTGTACACATTCGATGACCCATAAAGCCAGTACATCAGACATACATGTCTGATGTGCTGGCGTGGTCCATAAAGAGGAAACAGAATCATATGTACAACCTAACCGTTTCCACATTTGTTTATCATTCTCAGGAGCGTCCTCCTGTAACCTTATGACGTCTTGGATGGTTGGCATTGACTTGTCAGAAGCAGACATATTTATAGTAGATCGTTTAGTCTGACTTAACATTTTAGGCACCATCACTTGCTGAATTTGCGCGGCTGTCCGCGCTGCACAATCTGCTCGTTCATTACCAACGTCAACTGGGGTCTTACCGTTTGTGTGGGCAGCGCATTTAATAACGGAAATCTGCGCGGGCATAAGAAGGGCCTGCAGTAGGTCATTAACTAAACCCTGGTGGGATATTTCCGTGCCTGCCGAGGTAAGGAATCCCCTATTCTTCCAGAGTTGTCCGAAGTCATGAACTACCCTGAAAGCGTATCGGGAGTCAGTGTAAATATTTACCCGACGATCTACCCCAAGTATACATGCACGGGTGAGGGCAAAAAGTTTGGCTTGTTGGGCTGAATAAAGGGTCTGGAAAGCTGCCGCTTCTAGAATCAGACCATCCTGTTGTACGATTGCATAACCGGACAATCTCCGGCCAGTGGGGCTTACTAATGCACTGCCATCAACATACATAATCATGTCAGGTTGTTCTAACGGAATATCACTCAGATGGTCCCTTATTGTGGTAGTTTCCTGAATCAAGGCTAAACAGTTGTGACCAGGTGCGTCCTCATGGACAGGGGGACCGCTAAGAAAACAGGCTGGATTGATAGTGGTACAGTATTTAAATGTCAGACGTGGATTGTTCAAAAGGTATATCTCATACCTATTCTGACGAGCTGCGGTAAGATGTTGAGTTTGAAGTTGCCCCAATAGTGCGATTACCGAGTGGAAGCTATATACCGTAATATCCTGTTGGAGAGTGATATTGGCAGCAGCTTGCAAACTATTGTATATCGCTGCCAAGATCTGGGTGCAAACAGGGTGGACCAACGCCACTGGGTCGAGTTTGGAAGAGTAATATGCTACGGGCCGGTGCTTGTCCCCATGTTGCTGGGTGAGTACCGCTGTTGAACATCCTTCCAGAATAGTACAGTATATCTGGAACGGTCGGTCGTACAAGGGCCCCTCGAGGGCCGGTGCTTGTAACAAGGCCTGCTTCAGGCAACGGAAGGCCTCGAGTGCCTCGGTGGTGAGAGTAAAGTTCCCCCATTCACTAGTGTAAGGCGTCAGCAGCTTTGTATAGACAGCGATGTTTGGTATCCACTGCCGACAATAATTCACCATACCCAGCCAATGACGGACCTCCTTGGCTATTGTTGGGGCGGGGAATTGGCATATTGGTTCAATCCTACTGGGTTTGAGACTTCTTTCTGTGGCTGTGAGTAAAACTCCTAAGAACTTAACCAAGACCTTTGATTGTGAGACAACATAACCCAACGAGGATAGGTGGTTTAATAATTGGATCACATCATCCCTATTACTGGGCTCGTCAGGACTTGCTACCAATATGTCATCTACATACTGCACTAGAGTGGAACCATGCTCCAATGTCAAGGCCTGGAGTTGGGTCTGCAGACATCTGGAGAAGAGTGTAGGTGAGTTGACAAACCCCTGTGGCAGTCGGGTCCAGGTATACTGCTGTCCATTGTAAGTGAGGGCAAACAAATATTGGCTTTCAGTTGCAAGTGGGAGGACAAAGAAGGCGTGCTGAAGGTCAATTATGGCGAAGACCCGGGCTTGAGCTGGAATTTGAGCCAGTATGTGGGCAGGGTTAGGGACGAGAGCATGTAACGGCTGTACGATGGCATTGATTGAACGTAAATCCTGCACCAATCGGTACTGGTCTGGTTTGGCTGGTTTAGGCACAGCAAGTATGGGGGTGTTACATTCTGATTGGCAACGACCAAAATACCCTGTTGCAACAGCTCTTGAATTAATTTGTCTATAGACGGAGCAGCTTGGGATTTCAGGGGGTATTGCCGAATGGAAGGCAGCTTTACATGATCCTTAATCGTTACCTTAATAGGTGTAACATTTGCCTTTCCCACTTGTGATGGGTATTCCGCCCAGACCTGTGGATTGACATATTCCAAAACATCATGTCCCCAGTGATGCTGCAGTCGAGTGTTAATCGTTTCAGGGACCTCAAATTATTTTATGTCAGTGCCGTCCGGCATGACTTGAAGTGCGTACTCTGTTGGATCTGAATGAGTGATGTTGATCTATCTGCAGAGAAATAATAGGTTCCCTGTCCGATTGGAGAGTCCTTATGACTAAATTAGCTAGTCAATCCTGTGTTGGGAAAGGGTTTGCCTGGGAGAAGTCAGTGTATTTCGTCTGTCCTCCACGTGGTGGGTACCCCCTCCTTTGGGTCGGATAATCTCCTTCTGCTGCCTGTCTTTTAAAGGGGCATTCCTGTTGCCAGTGATCTGCACGGCAGCAATTAAAACATGCATTGCTCCCTCTATATCTGCCCCGTCCTCTTCTCCCAGTAGACCAATGGCCCCTCAGAGGGGCGGCGGTTGTAAAGTTGTTGGTGCATACGGTGGGCCATAAAAAGGAGCTGAGGGTCTCTTTGGGTGGGTTTGATATCCTCCCCCTCGCTGATCCATCCACCCAAAGTCACAATATTGGGGCTCCAGCTGGTAAACTACCATTTCTGCCGCTTGTTGGGGTCGCAGATCATCCTTTTTCATTACATACTCAGTCTTAACCTTTGTAACTGAGCCTCCTTCCTGGCCTCCACCCTCCTTCCAATAAAATCTGACTGCCCTTGCCATCTGGGAAGGGTCGTTCTCTGTCCAATTCATGTTATTACATTTCACAGCAGTAGCCACGGAAGGTGGTAGGCAATGCATTAACATAGCACAATATTGAGGGGAAGTCTGACCATTTTGATATGGCAAGTCGCCTGACTGCCCACGGTAGATTTCATTAAAACGTTCCAGAAATTCCTCTGGCTCTTCAATCTTCTTAGGTTTTAGGTCTAAGATAGCAGGAATATTTATGGGCTTTTGAAATATGCTATTCAATGCATTCAGGATTTGTGTCCGTCTATCGTCGTCTAACGCATGGGCTTGCTGAAGTGCGGCGTGGCTAGCATAATTCAAGTGATTAAGATAATTGCGGTACTCTGCTGGGGTTAAAACCTGCTGGACTAGGGCCCAGAGGTCCCTAGAATCAGCGTGATAAATTGAGACGGTAGTTCTCAGGGAATCCACGAAAGCAGCAGGAGATTTTTTTCTATCTGGGATTGTAGCCATAATAGCCATCATCTCACTGGGTGTCCATGGGAAGTAAACGTCTATCGTGGGCTGGGCCCCGGCAGTCACCGCGTCAGGGTTTGGTATCTTCCTAATCGGCAACTGTCTCCGAGTCTCACCAGGGGGCACTCTAACTATTTCCTCTGGTTCTTCCAAGACTTCAACGTCCCTCCCTGTCACTAGAGGGAGTTCTTTCTCTTCAGAATCATCCCTGGCATCTCCCTTTGTTCTCAAAATTTGCGGTTTCCCCTTGGTCTGAAGGGATTTAGGTGGTATGCTTAATTGTTTCTGGTTAGGATCAAGCCCTTCTCTCGCTGTCCGAGATTGGGTCCTAGAGCTAACTGGGCTTGTGGAACTGAGCTCCTCTTCCCCTACTGAACGTGAAGATGGTAAATCGGGACCCACGCTATCAACCAAAAGGGCTGGAGTTACTGGCATGATTGGAATCTGGGGAGCAGTGACTGGATATAAATTATTATACTCTGGTGGTTCTGGAATTAGTGCAGACAATGCTACAGGTGCAGTCGGAACTTTTGCTGACATTTTCAAATCATCGAATTGATCATTTTCTGTCAATTCAAGGCCAGCCATTGAACTACGTAGCCCATCTTTTGTTTGACCCGAGCCTTTCCTGTCTTTACTTGCGCATTTTTTGAATGCACATTCCTTTTTCAAGACCTGTAATGTTTTTTGGTTACCCTGTTCACTAATTGGAATTCCCATTTTAAGGACATTGTCCTGCCAACTTGATAACATGATCTTATCTCTTTCCTCTTGACAATATTGTCTCCATAATCCAATTAATTCTTTTGCTTTCACACTTTGACTCTTTTTCCAGATGTGTCCCTGATTTTCTTAATAATCTCTAGGTCTTTGGTGCCCCCTAGTGGCCATTCATCACCCATTTTACTCCTTAACGTTGCTGACATTTTCCTGAAATCTTTTGCTTTATCCGGATACATATCGCATAATATTTGCAATGGCATGCCTAGATCATTTGTGCTATCCAAGGAATTCCCCATAATCACAACTAGTCCTCAGAACTGCGTTTTTTGCCACTACAGTCCAAGGGTACAATTTTAGCTTAATCAACTATAGATTTAAAACACTCACACATGGAATTGAATCATCTTCAGATTTAAAAACACTCATTGAACTGAACATTCATCTGCTGAAGTCCCATCAGTCTTAAAAACCCCTACTTAACTGAACCTTCATCTGCTGAAGTCACATCAGTCTTAAAAACACTTACTTAACTGAACCTTCATCTGCTGAAGTCACATCAGTCTTAAAAACACTTATACATGGAATTGAATCATCGTTTTAGATGTTACATCAACCCAAAACCTAACCCAAGCCGAATCAACAACATGAAATCCCGTCAATGAAATTTCTAATCCCCAGACTGACCTTTGATTTCGTCGAGACGATCGTTCCGTACCAACCGCGAGTGACCAGACTAATCAGACGATAAGAAGAGGGGAAAAAACAATGCGCGGTCATTTTCCAGCTGTACATTGTGGGCCCTTTTTTCCCATCTTCCTGTTCATAATCAGTCTAATTCTGATTTCGCAGTTGGTCAGAACCGTCTTGAGAAATCCCGGGTTTCCGGCACCAAATGACAAATTCCAAATTTCTTTACCCGTCAGTCTGGCCTCAATAAAAGTCGAGATAGATTTGCAGGTACAGCATTAGTTATTTTATTTGACTTGCAAGTCTTTCTCAATTCACAGCAAGTACAAAGCACATCTTGCTTCGTACACCTCTGGAATCAAGTGAGTCTGTAGGACAAAGAGATCTCTACTAATAACACAAATAGCATCACGTTTCACATACACGATTCCCATAGGTCATCCCATACCCCTCCTGACCTAGCCATACACTCTAATTGGCTCACTTCCAATCCCTCTGGCCCCTATTACCCAGCATCCTTTTCCCCTCCGTAGCTGGACACACCTCTTCCTTGCTTTGCCATGTGGTCTGAAATCCTTTGTCTGTGAACTCACCAGGATGAGACTGGCCTATCTCTACATTACAGTAACTAATATCTCTAAAGTACCTATTTTATATCACATTCGTCAATGGCATGCATCGTGGCCTTTGCAATGTCTGCTTTGATGCGGCTGAAGGTCTAGCGGGCATACATCGACAGGGGAAAAGTTGTAGATTGGATCAGGGGACGTGCCTTGTCCGCATAGTTGGGGACCCACTGGGCGTAGTAACTGAAAAACCCTTGGCAGCGCTTCAGGGCCTTGGAGCAGTGAGGGAGGGGAACTCCATAAGGGAGCGCATGTGTTCAGGGTCAGGGCCTATAACTCCATTTTGCACGACGTAGCCGAGGATGGCTAGGCGGTCGGTGCTAAACACGCAGTTATCCTTGTTGTATGTAAGGTTAAGGATTTTTGCGGTCTGGAGGAATTTTCGTAGGTTGGTGTCGTGGTCCTGCTGGTTGTGGCCGCAGATGGTGACATTATCGAGATACGGGAATGTTGCCCGTAAACCGTACCGGTCAACCATTTGTACCATCTCGCGCTGGAAGACCGAGACCACGTTGGTGACACCGAAGGGAACCCTTAAGAAGTGGTAGAGCTGCCCATCTGCCTCGAAAGCAGTGTATTTGCGGTCACTAGTGCGAATGGGGAGCTGGTGGTAGGCGGACTTGAGAAGACCGTGGAGAAGACCTTATAATGCACGATCCTGTTTACAAGGTCGGATATGCGGGGAGCGGATACGCGTCCAGCTGCGTAAACCTGTTGATGGTCTGATTGTAGTCAATGACCATCCTATGCTTCTCCCCGGTCTTTACCACCACTACTTGAGCTCTCCAGGGGCTGTTACTGGCTTCAATGACTCCTTCCCTCAGTAGCCTTTGGACCTCCGACTTAATGAAGATCCGGTCCTGGGCACTGTACCGTCTGCTCCTGGTGGCGACGGGTTTGCAGTCCGGGGTGAGGTTTGCAAACAGGGAATGCGGGTCGACCTTAAAGGTCGCGAGGCCGCAGACAGTAAGGGTGGGTATAGGGCCGCCGAATTTGAAGGTTAGACTTTGGAGGTTACACTGGAAGTCTAAACCCAGGAGTGTAGCCTCGCAGAGGTGGGGAAGGACGTAGAGGCGGAAATATTTGAACTCCCTTTCCTGGACTGTGAGGTTTGCTACACAAAACCCCTTCATCTCCACTGAGTGTGACCCGGAGGCCACGGAGATTTTTTGGTTAACGGGGTGGATGAGGAGAGAACAGCGCCTTACTGTGTCGGGGTGTATGAAGCTCTCCGTGCTCCCAGAGTCGATTAGGCAGGACGCCTCGTGCCCGTTGATGGATACGGTTGTAGCAGTTGAGAGTGTTCGAGGCCGGGACTGATCCAGAGTCACCGAGGCTAACCGCAGCAGTTGAGAGTTCACTTCGGGCAGGGCGTGGTCAGACGAGCTGGGGTCCTGGGGATTCATCCAAGATGGCGGCTCCCATTGGTCGCACATGGCTGGGGGTGCACAAAATGGCGGCACCCATTCCTCCAACGTGGAGTCCGCGGAACAAGATGGCGGTACCTGGGGTCCGCACATGGCCCTGGAATAGGAAGATGGCGGTGACCGCTGGCCGCATGGGGACTGTGGAGAAGTTTGTGGTTGCTTCCGCATTCGCCGCTGGAGACCGCGGCAATCGCACGGGCCTGACATACCCCCACAAAATGGCCCTTTTTGCCGCATCCCTTGCAGGTGGATGCGCGGGCCGGGCAGCGCTGGCTGGGGTGCTTGGCCTGCCCGCAAAAGTAGCAGCGGGGCCCCCCGGGGTTGCCAGGCCACCTGGCAGCGCAGGCCTGTGGGGGTATGGGGGAAGTCTCGGGGTCGGCCACGGAGGGGTTCCACGACGCCCAGGGGGCTGCCGCGCGGTCGGGAACATAAGCGCGGGCGTTCCTGGAGGCCACGTCCATGGAGCCTGCAAGGGCCCGTGCCTCCCTGAGACCCAGAGTGTCTTTTTCTAACAGTTGCTGGCGGATTTGTGAGGATAGTATACCTGCCACAAAAGCGTCCCGGACTGAGAATTCAGTGTGCGCTCGCCGAAACATACGGGCAGCTGCAGTTTCTCCCCAACACCAGGAGTGCACAGTAGAATTCTTCCAGCAATTCCCCAGGGGTTTGTTGCCTTGTTGCAAGCAGGTGCTGGGCATAGACCTGATTTACCAGGCGAATATAGTGTCCTTTTCGTAGCTCTATTGCTGCATCAAAGTCTTCCACTTTCTCGATGAGGGTGTAAATCTCCGGGCTCACCCTTGAGTGCAGGACTTGCAGTTTTTGCTCTCCCGTGGGTGTGTTTTCGGCCGTCCCGAGATACCCTTTAAAGCAATCTAGCCAGTGCTTGAAGATTGCCACTGACTTCGCCGCGTGGGGGCTGAGTTGCAGACACTCCGGCTTGATTCGGAGCTGCATCCTTTCTTCTTAAAAAAACTAGTTTATTAAATTGATGCACGATCAATGACCACTAAAGCCAGGTTGTAGTCCAACTGAAAGCTTTAATAAGCAAGATGTTTCCCCCAGCAGCTCAGGTACAGAATTAAAGCTGCTGGGACGGCACGGGCTCTTATACCCCGCCCAACTGGGCGGATCTACCATACAGCTTGACCAATAGGAAGCATACAATTTCTACCAATGGTGCTCCGGCTTGTCAGGTACCGTAATACCTCTAATACCACAATTGGGAGGCTGCTAGATGCCGTGGAGGCCAGGATAGTAATAATAATAATAGTCTTTATTGTCACAAGTAGGCTTACATTAGCACTACAATGAAGTTACTGTGAAAAGCCCCTAGTCGCCACATTCCGGCGCCTGTTCGGGTACACAGAGGAAGAATTCAGAATGCCCAATTCATTAACAGCACGCCTTTCGGGACGTGTGGGAGGAAACCGGAGTATCTGGAGGAAACCCACACAGATACAGGGAGAACGTGCAGACTCCGCACAGACAGTGGCACAAGCTGGGAATCAAACCTGGGACCCTTGCGCTGTGAAGCAGCAGTGCTAACCACTGTACTCTTGAGCCACCCATGCACATGGATGAGCACATGGAGGTATTTGAAAACAAGCATGAGGTTTTTTATATTGAGATATTGCTGGAATAAGAATCAGTGTATGTCTACAAGCACATAGTGATGGGTGCTTGGGGTTTGGGGTGAGCACTTTGGGTCTTGGCTTTACTGCCCAGGTAACCAATTGACTGCAGTCAGATACTGTGATATAAACTGTCCAAAATTACTTCTGGATCAGAAATAGCAACCCAAAAAGAATGCAAAAACTTTACAGTAGCATTTTAAAAAATTTATATTGCGTAGAAATATATTTTTCAATTAACATCTATTTGTAAATACAGTTATTCTTTTCTTGTTCTTATTAACTGCAGGAGCTAATTGGCTTGATTTAATCTCTTTGAAGTGTCTGACTGGCTTGAATTTGTTCCAACTGCACAGTCAAGCTCATTAAACACCCTTGAACAAGTTGACAGGAATTTAAATAACCAACGGCAAAGTTTAAATGTAACTAAACAAATCACACAATATATAGTTTTGTTTGAATTATGTGGAGTGGCACCACTCATGAGCTACTCACATAGTTGGGAACATATTTAGAAACCATGATTATGAGGCCCAAAAAACGGAGTGTCATTCTCGGAGCTGCAGGCACTGAGAAACACACCACTAAAAACGTCCAATATGCGACTCTGTTTTTGTCCCGTTAAATCGCGCCCATTGTATTATTATGAAGCAAAATGTGTGAAGACGCTTCATAAGAGCATGATCAAGCAACATTTGACACCATGGGTGCAGTCCAACGGGTGCGCTACGTGTGAAAAGCAACTCACCCTGGTGCAGCGTGGCCGATAAAAGCTGAGAGACTCCGCTCCTGGGATCTACCCGGCCTGCAATGCATTGGATCCCGCGAGACATTGCAATGTAAGTCCTACCCATTGTGGGCGGGATCACATTTTGGCAAATCTGCATATTAGAACAAGACAGCTAGTCTTGGTCTATCATTGCGATCCAGCTAATTCGTCTAGTGACTGCTTCTGTCATGAAAGTACCTTAAAGGGTATATGGTGAGCAATGCTCCTTGTCAGTTAAGATGTTGGATTTTTTTCTTATCCCTCTTAACACTTTGGATCCGTCTGAAATCACTGTAGGACTTTTTACATGTGGTTACTGGAGAAGTTGTTGTTAAACGACACTGTGCTGCAAAGTGGTTCAACTTGCAACAATTGGAACATTGTTTGCCTATTGCCGGACACTTTTTTAAAATGTGGGCGTGGCTACAGCACTTCATCACGTTCGTGACGTCACTCTCAAAATGGCCACCGGCCGATGTACGCAGTATTCTTTGCTGCGACACATCATTAATGGCGTCAGCCATGTTTCCCGATTTCACGCTCTTTTCTGTTGCCACAAACTCTGCATGTTCAGAGGATGCCTGTTCACTGGCCTTGCACATATTGATCACATCTTCAAGCGATTAAACTGGTCGTCCTAGCATTTTCTCGCGCAAACGTTCGGCATTAATCCCGAACACAACTTGATCACGCAGCATTGAATTGGATGCTGAGGAGAAGTTACAAGTTTTAAAGCTGTTATGAAAGAATCTTGTCCGATGCTAAAATCGCAGCAGGCGCTGATTTGATGCCAAATCGCAATTCTCCGTCACCTTGACAGCGGCGTCAATGCGGTCCATAACGTACGTACAGCAAACATTGTTTGCATATCAATAGTGGGCCTGGCCGGGTATTGTCCGGGGCCTCTGTGATGCTCCGCCTCCAATGGGCCGAGTTCCCGACAGCGCGGTTCACTTGTGTTTTTAAAAATCATGAAACCGGCATCGTGGAGAGAGAAGGGATAAGGCAAGTGGCCAACATCGCCATAGTTTGCTGGCAGTTCTGCCGCTGGCCGGGGGGCTTCTGCCAAGACCGGAGAGTAGTGGGAGATAGGATGTGGGGTCAGGGTGGATGGGAACGGAACAACATTGCTGCAGCCGGCAAGGCAGCCATGCAGCTGCACATGCCGCTAACAGCCCACTGTAAACTTAGAGCCACGGATCGTATAGATGTCCCCCCAGGCCAACCTCCCTCGATGTCCTCTGGCCCCAGCTGACCCAACAGCTGTATGGGTGTGCTCCAGCACAACCAGTGCCATCTTGTTGGCTAGGATGAGCGTGTATGGGGATTGTAATGTGTATGTGCGGCTGCAGCTTGTCAGCCTCCTAAGTGTCAATCACGGACTCGGCGAATCCCTCACCGTTTTTCATTGGCATCGATTGTGTCCCATGTGGCGGCGGTGCTAGCCCCTCCACAGTTGCTGAATCGATCCAGGGTCGCCCTAATTTTGCTGTTGTGAAAGTCCATGAATTCTACATCAGTGTCAACACTTAGCCTCAGAAACTGAGAATCCCGCCCAAGGAGTTTGAAGGTAAACGCATGTTTCTTCGGGAGATACACTGGGGTTCAGACGAGGCTGAGGAAGGGGTGGAGGGGCAGGTGTTCCACTCGGGGTTGGACATGAAGATTAGGGGGGTGGCAGGAGGATGGCCTTTGAGGCCAGCAGTATCGTAGCTGACCCTGCGGGCAGGTACGTGATGATTAGCGGGGAGTTGGAGGGGATGCCTGTGGTGCTTGTGAATGTTTATGCCCCAAACTGGGATGATGTGGATTTTTTTGAGGCGGGTTATAGGGAAGATTCTGCACTTGGACATGCATCGGCTGATTATGGGGGGAGATTTCAATACGGTTCTGAATCCTACGCTGGACTGGTCATATTCTATGTTCAAGAGGAGTGGAGGATAGGTGTGGGCGGTGTGCGGGTTGAGGGGGGGGGAGCTGCAGAATCATGTGCATATTGTTGCTGATTCCTCTTTACTATGCTCTTTACTCTGGCTCTGTTCCAATTAGGGCAATCCGTGAATTTACCTTCTTTCTATATTGTCTATGTCCGAATGCTTAGAGTCGCCAGGTATCGAATGATACCACCACAAGTTTCAACCAGCTATCGATCAAAGAGCCAAACACCAGTTAGTTAGTTCAAGGTCAAGGGTACTTTATTTACATACAATCAATCATGCAACATACACTACTAGTTAACTACACCTATTACTAAGACAACCTGTACTTAACTTCGGGCACCCGGCTTAGGTCAGGAAACAGTGGCCGCTGTTCAATTCTGGATCTCTCGGGTTCGAAGTGGTAACTGCTGCTCAGCTGGCCTCATCCGTCTGGTAGTGGGCGTTGAACTCGAACTTGCTTCTGGTATTGCGGCGTTTGGCGATGACCGTGACCGGGGTACCAAGGCCAAAAGCGAGCGAACATATGACAAACTCTTCCTTTATACTTGGGGCTTTAGTGCTCTTTTGGGCAGTCCTTCAATTTGGGCCTTACTAATTGGGTCATCCCTGATCACTCAGTTCAATTCCTTAGCCAATAAGTGGGCGAGGATCTGGATGACTGGGCGTGTCTCAAGCAGTCATTGACCCCATTGTTTGTGTTTCCCTTGGACAGGGAGTGGCGCCCAAATGTCTGGGACTGTCCCGGTAGCTGGAGTACCAGTCCTTTGTGTTGGGGGAGATGGGCCATCACCTGCTAATTGGCCTGATTAACAGGCTAATGGGACGGGGTTTCGATACCGCCTGGACTTTGCTGACAAATATGCATTTCAGGCTCAGGACCTGCCTGACTCTTGGCTTGTCCATTTTACCCATCAGTCTTGGCGAGTTGCTCTGTGCTTAGTTTTAAGTACAGTACGAAGTCTTACAACACCAGGTTAAAGTCCAACAGGCTTGTTTCGATGTCGCTAGCTTTCGGAGCGCAGCTCCTTCCTCAGGTGAATTTCCATCACCTGAGGAAGGAGCTGCGTTCCTAAAGCTAGTGACATCGAAACAAACCTGTTGGACTTTAACCTGGTGTTGTAAGACTTCGTACTGTGCTCACCCCAGTCCAACGCCGGCATCTCCACATCATAGTTTTAAGTAGCCATCCCAGATGGCAACACTCCGTCCTCTTGATCCACAACGCGAAGCGTGAAGGATCACAATACTGGGCCTCCTTTGTTCTCTTGGCATGCCGGGTACCCTTAACCAAGGACAGGTTCTACTCTACTTTGTCCTATGGGTCCAAAAACATTTACCTAATTTCCCTAAACAACACATGTCTAAGAATCTCTAGGGGGCCACTTAACATTCAGTAAAAGGGGAACCTCTAACTAGACTACACTCATGTTGCTATTTACAGTCCAAAAACTTATGTTACAATACAAAAAAATATTCGATAGCAGCATCGCATTTCTTCCTATCACTGACACTTACACAGTACGAAGTCTTACAACACCAGGTTAAAGTCCAACAGGTTTGTTTCGATGTCACTAGCTTTCGGAGCGCTGCTCCTTCCTCAGGTGAATGAAGAGGTCTGTTCCAGAAACACATATATAGACAAATTCAAAGATGCCAAACAATGCTTGGAATGCGAGCATTAGCAGGTGATTAAATCTTTACAGATCCAGAGATGGGGTAACCCCAGGTTAAAGAGGTGTGAATTGTACCAAGCCAGGACAGTTGGTAGGATTTCGCAGGCCAGATGGTGGGGGATGAATGTAATGAGACATGAATCCCAGGTCCCGGTTGAGGCCGCACTCATGAGTGCGGAACTTGGCTATAAGTTTCTGCTCGGCGATTCTGCGTTGTCGCGGGTCCTGAAGGCCGCCTTGGAGAACGCTTACCCGGAGATCAGAGGCTGAATGCCCTTGACTGCTGAAGTGTTCCCCGACTGGAAGGGAACATTCCTGCCTGGTGATTGTTGCGCGATGTCCGTTCATTCGTTGTCGCAGCGTCTGCATGGTCTCGCCAATGTACCATGCTTCGGGACATCCTTTCCTGCAGCGTATGAGGACAGGTTCTACTCTACTTTGTCCTATGGGTCCAAAAACATTTACCTAATTTCCCTAAACAACACATGTCTAAGACACATGTCTAACATGTCTAACACATGTTCCTCATACGCTGCAGGAAAGGATGTCCCGAAGCATGGTACATTGGCGAGACCATGCAGACGCTGCGACAACGAATGAACGGACATCACGCAACAATCACCAGGCAGGAATGTTCCCTTCCAGTCGGGGAACACTTCAGCAGTCAAGGGCATTCAGCCTCTGATCTCCGGGTAAGCGTTCTCCAAGGCGGCCTTCAGGACCCGCGACAACGCAGAATCGCCGAGCAGAAACTTATAGCCAAGTTCCGCACACATGAGTGCGGCCTCAACCGGGACCTGGGATTCATGTCTCATTACATTCATCCCCCACCATCTGGCCTGCGAAATCCTACCAACTGTCCTGGCTTGGTACAATTCACACCTCTTTAACCTGGGGTTACCCCATCTCTGGATCTGTAAAGATTTAATCACCTGCTAATGCGCGCATTCCAAGCATTGTTTGGCATCTTTGAATTTGTCTATATATGTGTTTCTGGAACAGACCTCTTCATTCACCTGAGGAAGGAGCAGCGCTCCGAAAGCTAGTGACATCAAAACAAACCTGTTGGACTTTAACCTGGTGTTGTAAGACTTCGTACTGTGCTCACCCCAGTCCAACGCCGGCATCTCCACATCATGACACTTACAAACACGGAAAAATAAACTTTATTAACAAAAACAACAACCGCGAATTTATTAAAGAAAAGGTTCAGAAAGAGTGTGGGGTCTGCTGGAGTACGAGGAAAGGGGCTCTGAATGTATATACTTGGGGGCGGGAGGCTCTCCGTCTCCATTTCCGCAATCTAATTGTCTGAATGACACTGTACAATATGGTTATTGCTAGGAAGGCTTCCATTGTAAGGACAGTGAATACCACTTGATGAGGTTCTCACGCCATGTGGGGGTATCGGTGGCTGGGTGTGTGTGCGGCGTAGTGTCCGGGCTGGGGGTGTTGTGTTGGGTGGTTGTGTTCGGGGCCTGTGTGGTGAGGGGGGTAGAACTGGGTAACGCGCGCAACTGGACTGTTCCAGCGCGATCATGATGCCAATTATCAGGGTCGTCTTCATCTTCTTTTGGTTTTCCTTCACCGTCGAGTGTCTTTGTATCTCTCTAAGGGAACAAGCATAGTGTCTGTTATCATCGTGTTGTTGAACATCTCGTATTTCCGTCTGTGTCTCCTTAACGTCAATTCTCCCATTATAACCGTCACCCAATGTGACTCCCTCATTTCTTTTTTTTAAACAACCATTTGCGGAGACAAGACATCCCAAAAGAAGTTCTGTGTCACAGCGCGAGCACTCTCGCAGCCTGTGGTCGATGAGCTGAGTAGGCGGACAATTTCTCCGTCCTCTGCAAACTTGTTTTTTTCTAACCAAGTGTTTCTTTCATGTAAATAATATGTGGGGGAACAGCAACCAAAGGGTTGCCGGGAAGGGCAAAAGTAGTGGCAAAGAGCATTCTTTAAACCACAGGGGTTGGAAAAAAACAGAAAAAGAGTTTTGAAACCAAGTAGTCGAATGGGGTGGTGCGTATGATCCGCGGCAGGGCAAGAATGGGGGAATCCCCGGGTAGGGCGGTGATCAGTGCCGTTGCTCCACTGCCTGAGGGATTTTCCAAGAGCGGAACAAATTTGTAACTATATGGGCTCGAACAAACTTGTTTCTTTAACTGCCATGTGGCGTCAGAAGAGTAGTTATGACTGTATCAAGAACGTTGGTTTGAGACCGAAAGAAGAAACTGTATCAAGAAATTCAGTGAGATCGACACAAGTAGTCGAACAAATAAACAAACATTCAACATTTAAAAAAACAAATTAAAGAAGAAAAAGCGGGCAGACTCCATCAGGGTACAGGACACCGTAAATCTCCATCGGTTCCTGACTCTCATCATCTGGACACCTCGAAATTCCATTTCAAAAAGATTTGCAAATGGGTTACCATGGTGGGAGTCAGACTCGTAGCCGTCACCATCTCCCAGGTGCCAAACTCTTCCATAGAGTTTGCGTGCTGACGCGGCATGTGCTGATGTGGGGTCCATTTCGTCATTTCTCGTCAAGCGACAGGAATTGTCACGGTGCCGGTGCTTCATGGTCCGTAGGGAGGTGATCAGGGGGGTGTCGCTATCATCGGGTGACGGGTCAGGTTCCGGAGCGGGCAGATAAATTGTTTCAAAGGGGCAGAGTGTATCGTCGTCGGGGTCTCTGGGCCTCTAGTGACTGGGGCCTGATTTGTGGGATCTCTGTTCGGGTCTTTCAGGGGTGTTAGTGGTGCTGTCGCTGTCGCTAGCAGCCGAATCAAGTGTCAAGGTGAAATTTGATTCTGGGGGCGTGGTCAAGATCGTGTCTGTGGATGTGCTGCTGCAGCTGTTGGGGGGGGGGAACTCGGGTTGTCAGTGGGCGGGTCCTCATTGTCTGCCATCGCCAATGAGAGGTGGTGCGAGTGGCTGCACTGCGTTCCATAAACCTTAAGCTGATTTACATGGAACCATCCTGATTTTCCGTTTGGAAACGTAATTTTATAAACCGAGGGGCTTACTTTGTCTGAGATTGAATAGGGTCCTGCAAATTTAAGGGAAAGGAACGAACTAGAGTTGTACAAGGTGATCATTACCTGCTATACGACTGTATACTCTGTCGGGTGTACTGTTTTGTCAAAGCAGGCCTTACTCTGCTTTCGTTTAGCGCCTAATTGAACAGCTGCAGCGAGCTGTGCTGCTTTAATATTCTCTACCATGTTCTGGACTGCTTTCTCATGAGTCAGGGCGGTGACTGTGGGGCTGGCCAAATCAAGTCCGAATAAGTATTCGGTACCCTTCATGGATCGTCCGGTCATGAGAGTATGGGGATATATCCTGCAGAGTTCGACACTGTGTTCCTAATAAACATCAGTGTGAATGGGAGCACTGTGTCCCATGTTGTGTTGTGCTGCTGCACCATTTTCCTAAGTGTGGCCTTTAGCGTCCGATTCATGCATTCCACTATGCCGCTGGACTGCGGGTGATCGGCAATGTGGAACTTTTGTTGAATTCCAAATATTGTCAGAAAATTTTTCATGACTCTGCCCGTAAAGTGGGAACCTTGGTCCCCATCTTGTAAAAATCTGTTCTGTTAAGACCTTTGCGGTGGCCTTGGCTGTGTTTGTTCTCAATGGGAGTGCTTCGACCCATTTCGTAAATGTGTCTATCACCACTAAGACATACTTGTAACCATTTCTGTAGGGGGGGAGAAGGCCAATAAAATCTAATTGGAGGTTTGTCCACGGGCCATTTACAGGGCGGGGGTGTCGGAGCTGGGCTTTTTGCGCATACCGGTCGGGGTTGTTTTGAGCACAAATTAAACAATAATGGGACACGTCGGTTTTCAAATCAGGCCACCAGCAGAGGGGTCTGAGGTGGGCAAGGGTGGATTCAATCCCTTGGTGTCCATGTCCGTCATGGAACTTGCAAATGATCTCATTCCTGTCCTGGGTGGGGACTACAATAAATTCCATCCTTTAAAACGATTCCCTCATGGACCGTCAAAGAATTCCTAAATTTTTCATAGGTAGATGGGAAGTTTCCTTTTAAAATTTCCCTCAAAGTCTCGTCTTCCTTTTGTGCCTGGGCTAAGGCTTGGATGGTGGTCTGTGTGACCTGAACTGCGTGTACTGGGGCACTCTCTGGGGGTTGCCAAAAGTGGCCATGTCGTGTGCCTGCCTTCGCTTGGGCGTCTGCTTTCACGTTACCGGGTGGGGAGGAACGTTGGTGGTTTCTTACTTTGACAATGCCATAATCTCTGCCTTTAGCTGTTTGAAGGATATGTTTTAGTAGTGGGGCTGAGGGTAGAGGTTTCCCGTCCGCGGAAATAAATCCTTTTGATTCGCACAGGGGTAGGAATTCTGTAAGGCTGTTGCAGACGTACAAACTGTCCGAATATATGTCTGCAGGGGTCAGGAATGAATCGGGGTGCTGGACAATGTAAGCAATGGCTGCAAACTCGGCTGCCTGCGAACCTAAGTATCCAGGCAACTTTAAAGCTATCTCTTCTAAAGCATGTCCCTGCGCATCCTCTACATATATACCACAGCCTGTTATCCTTTTTCCCTCGAGGACTGTGGCGGATCCATCTACGTAAATTCTTAGGGCCTTGTCTGTGGGCTGGGGTCCGATACCTGTCTTTCTTGGTACCGACTTGGGAACAAAGGGGCCTGTGCTGTGCTTGGGGGCTATGATCTCGCACTCATGTGGAGTTTCTGCATAGTGCAAATTATCGGCCAGAAACGTGTGTGTTTTTGTCCGTTTCACTGTAATGTCACGTCCCTGTAGGAGTAGGGTCCATCGCGCTGCTCAAATTTGGCTTACTGTGCCGTCCTTCAATCTGCCATCCAATAAAAGCTGTGTCGGGGTGTGCTCGGTCAAAATGGTTACTGGGTTGAGTCCGGTTATGTACGAGAAGTACTGTACTGTCCAGAAAACTGCCAACAGGTGCCACTCGCAGGCTGAAAATCCTTGCTCGACTGGATCTAAGATGCGTGAGGCGTAGGCTACGGGTCCTAGACGATTGTGCCTTTCCTGCAGGAGTACGGCCAAAAGGGTTTGGTCGGTGGTCGCTACCTCTATCGCGTACGGGGAGTGTGGATCTGGGGCTTGTAAAGCGGGGGCTGTGCTTAGGGCACGTTTCAACGCATCCACGGCATCTGTGTGCTGTGGATGCCATTTCCATGGTGCCTGTTTCTTTAGTAACTCGGAGAGTGGGGCTGCTTTTGTGGCGAATCCGTCGATATGGTTCCGACAATAGCCAACCAGTCCTAAAAATGACCGGAGGGCTGTAACGTTCTGGGGCGAGGGCAAATTTACGATGGATTCAATCCGTTTGAGTTCCTGTAGGATTTGGGTTTTCTTGGGATTAATTTTGCATCCAATCGTTGTAAAGAGTTCTAATAATTCAGAAAGAAGCGAGATGTGCTCTTCCTTGGTGTCAGTCTGTAGGAACAAGTCGTCCACATATTGAACAAGGCATTCAGGGCGGGAAAATTTAGATAATCCGTTTGCCAATTGTCAATGAAAAATGGAGGGGGAGTTATTGAAGCCTTGTGGAATGCATGTCCACGTGTACTACTGTTCCTGAAAAGTGAACGCAAATTTATACTGGCATGCTTTGTCCAATGGTATGGGCCAAAAGCCATTACTGATATCTAATATGGAAAAAAAATTTGACTGGAGTCCCTGTCTCAACCTGGTCTCGGGACTCGTGGCAATGGTGGGGGCTGCTAGGGGTGTTACTTTGTTCAATTCTCGGTAGTCGATGGTCAGTCGCCATGATCCATCGGGTTTTCTTACTGGCCAAATCGGGGCATTATTCGTCGATGCGACGGGTCGAAACACTGCTTGATTCAATAAGCTTTGAATTACCTTGGCTATCTCTCCCTCGGCTTGCTGGGAGAAGCCGTACTGTTTCTGGGGCTTGGGATCGGGACCTGTAATGTTAACTACTCCTGGGATTTTGCCGCAGTCGTGCTTGTGTTGGGCAAACGCTGTTTTATGACTTTTCAAGACTTCTCTAACCGCTTTGTCATAGAATCATAGAATTTACAGTGCAGAGGAGGCCATTCGGCCTATCGAGTCTGCACCGGCTCTTGGAAAGAGCACCCCATCCAAGCCCACACCTCCACGCTATCCCCATTACCCAGTAGCCCCACCCAACACTAAGAGCAATTTTGGACACTAAGGACAATTTAGCAAGGCCAATCCACCTACCGCGCACATCTTTGGACTGTGGGAGGAAACCGGAGCACCCGGAGGAAACCCACGCACACAGGGAGAACGTGCAGACTTCGCACAGACAGTGACCCAAGCCGGGAATCGAACCTGGGACCCTGGAGCTGTGAAGCAATTGTGCTAACCACAATGCTACCGTGCTGCCCATAATGATAATAACCTTTTATTGTAACAAGTATTAAGTTACTGTGAAAAGCCCCTAGTCGCCACATTTCGGCACCTGTTCGGGTAAGCTGGTACGGGGATTGAACCCGTGTTGCTGGCCTTGTTCTGCATCACAAACCAGCTGTCTAGCCCGCTGAGCTAAATGTTGCTAAATTTGACTGTGGTAATGGTTTGTGGATCAAACCAGTACTCCTACTGAGTTGATTCTATGGGCATAATCTCCTACTGTGTGCGTGGCGGGGGCTCATGCTGCTCTAGCCATTTTCCATATGCATCGCTTGACTGGGTCGAATGAAAGGTTGTGTGTACTCATGAAATCGATGCCCAGGATGTGTTCTGCTGCCTCGGGCAAATCTACTAAAACAACCGAGTATTTTGTCTTGATATTACCGAGCTGTACGGCAACAGGGGCTGTGATGTGTCCCTGCTGGAGGTGACCTGTAAAGCCACTAAGGGTAATGGTGTCCGTAGTGGGCCAAGTCTCTTTCTGGAACATGATGGAGGAGTTTAACGTGGTTCAGGACCCTCCTGTGTCCCAAAGGAACTCTACGGGGTGTCCCCGGACTGTGCCTGCAACGACCGATCTTCTGGACTTATCCCAAAGGGTATCGCAGACCCAAGTTGGGGAGCCCGAACACCGTCAATCGGTGCCATTCATGGCCGAATTATCTGGTCGGGCGCTAATGCTGTGAATGGGTCGGGTATTGTTTCTGTGGGGGGGGGGGGGGGGGGGGGGGGGTTTGGGTGCTGATTCCTTTGCTGCTTTGGGGGGGCTTGACATTCTCGGGCATAATGTCCTTTCTGACCGCAAGTATAGCATTCCTGTGTCGTGGGGTGTGGCGTTGTACCTCTGCCTTCATTTACCCATGCGGGGTCTTGGTGTGCCCTTACTGGATTCATGGTGGCATCTACTCTGTCAGGTTCCGTCTTTTTCTGTGCTGACTGTTCCCAAGCTCTGGCCAATCATTTCAGAACCCACACGTCATTGCGCGCTGGGTCTGAGGGGTCATAATTGGCGCAAGCCTTCTGTCCTGCCTCTGTGGCGTGGGACACTAACGTACGGGTCCATTTGGCCGTATTGTCTGCTGATAAATGAACGCAGGCTAACTCACTGAATACCGCAGTAAAATGGATCCAAAGGCGTCCAGCAAACGCTGTTGGGTGCTTTCCCTTTTTCTGCCTGCAACGGTTGAGTCCGTCTACTGGATCTCCTCTGTTATAGCCTATGGCATCTAAAATGGCCATTTTCATTTCTTGGAGGCTACCTCCTCCTACATATTGTGGGTCGGGAAAGGCTGAACTAACTGAGGGGTCCAAGCATATAACTATGAGCTTGACCTGCTCCGGCTCGTCTAAACCATACATCAGGGTCTGTTGTTATACTAACTCGAAAAAGTGATGTGGGTCCGATGTGGAGTGGAACGTATCTATCTTTTCTCGGGCGTCTCGTAACTGGGTGATCGATAATGTGGTGGTGTACACAAAATCGGGTTGGTCTTCCGTGGTCACCCTGCGCTGCATGGTAATGGGGTTCATTGGGTTGGGTGCTGCATGTGCAGTCGGTGGTGTGGGTGCTTTTCTTTTCGGGGCCTGGGGGGCTCTATTTTGATTCTCGGTCTCACTTACGTACCGTTGGGCCATTTCACTGAGTTCCTGCGAATCGGGGCCGTCTTCCTGGTCTAGCTATGGGCCAAAGGTGTCTCTAAACCCATTTTGAACTGATAGCAGGGATTGCAACCTTTCAATTTGCTGCCTGCATTTGGCATGGTCCACCGAACTCTGCCTCTGTTCTGTGGTGGAACTGTGGAGTGCTCGGAGGGCTGCTTTTAAATCATCGCATTGTTTCTTTAGGATCTGTACCTGATTCTCTGTCTCTTCTTTTACCATTACAGCACGTTGTGTGTCCTGGTAGGCCTTATCATATTGGATTTGGAAGCTGCTAAGGTGGGCGAGACAGGATTGATGTGCCCTCTTGACATCATCCATTTCCTTGTCCTTCGCTGCTAACTGCTCCCGGAGCTGTACATTTAATTTCTCGCACTCACTTAAATCTCCCTCTCTACGTTTCTCCTTCTCCTCTAGCTGCTTGCGGAGCATCCTCACGACCCCCCTCTGTGCCTCGCAATTGTGCCAGACAGGACACGATTGCCATCGGCTTACGAACCTTAGCTAAACTCTTCTTATGGATCTCGGTCAGGCTGTACCACCAAGTCTGTCCTATGCTGCCAGGACCTGTCTCTTCATTCGAGCAAAATTCCGACCATTCCTTTCCCCTTTAGGTATTTCCTAATCTCGTCCTCCCAAACGGGACACTGCGACCTCGGGCTCTTGTGGATGCATAAGGCGTTCCATTGCCTTCATGGCCATCCCTACAAATACTTCTTTCTACCGGGAATTTGGGACAAAGGGGAATAAAGTGGTGGTGCAAACACGGGTACGGCTCAAGCTATTTTCCGGTTTACGCAACTCCCGAACGTTTCACGGAACAAAATCTATCGAGTTTACCTTATATCCCTTTGTTAGTACGCATGCAAATTACACACTTCTGAATTCTGGAGGTTTGATCGATACTGGTTTCGCTTGCGTTTCTTTTACTTTATCAATTTGGATTCTAATTCAAATGCTTTTGTGGGTTCTCTCGAAGTGACACTGTCACTTCTGGGTCGAGTCCTGTCAGATATCGGCAATGACTGTTGTGCAATTTCTCTTTACTATGCTCTTTGCTCTGGCTCTGTTCCAATTAGGGCAATCAGTGAATTTGCCTTCTTTCTATATTGTCTATGTCCGAATGCTTAGAGTCGCCAGGTATCGAATGATACCACCACAAGTTTCAACCAGCTATCGATCAAAGAACCAAACACCAGTTAGTTAGTTCAAGGTCAAGGGTACTTTATTTACATACCATTAATCATGTAACATAAACACTACTAGGTAACTACTCCTATTACTAAGACAACCTGTACTTAACTTCAAGCACCCGGTTTAGGTCAAGAAACAGTGGCCGCTGTTCAATTCTGGATCTCGTGGGTTCGAAGGGGTAACTGCTGCTCAGCTGGGCTCATCCATCTGGTAGTGGGCGTTGAACACATACCAGCAGAACACATCTGGCTTGCTGCGATTGGCGATGACCGTGACCGGGGTACCAAGGCCAAAAGCGAGCGAGCATATGGCAAACTCTTCCTTTATACTTGGGGCTTTCGTGCTCTTTTGGGCGGTCCTTCGATTTGGGCCTTACTAATTGGGTGATCTCTGATCACTCCGTTTGATTCCTTAGCCAATAGGTGGGCGGGGATCTGGATGACTGGGCATGTCTCAAGCGGTCATTGACCCCGTTATTTGTGTTTCCCTTGGACAGGGAGTGGCGCCAAAATGTCTGGGACTGTCCCGGTAGCTAGAGTACCAGTCCTTTGTGTTGGGGGAGATGGGCCATCACCTGCTAATCGGCCTGATTAACATGCTAATGGGATGGGGTTTCGATACCGTCTGGACTTTGCTGACAAATATGCATTTCAGGCTCAGAACCTGCCTTGTCCATTTTACCCATCAGTCTTTGCGAGTTGCTCTGTGCTTAGTTGGAAGTGGCCATCCCAGATGGCTACAATATGTTTTGGGCATATACAAGGTTAAGGGGGTTTTGGAGGGGGGGGGGGAGCTATGTGTGTTTTGTTTTGTTTGGGGGTATAAGGGGGATAAAAGCAGGAAGTGGGCTTAGGGTGACAGGAGTTGAAGGTTGGAGCGTGGGGTGCGGGGGATGGGGAAGATGGGCTGTTAGTTTTGCTACCTTTTGCTGAGGTTTGGCTTTTGTTTTTTGTCTCTGTGAAAAATGCCTTCAATAAAAATATTTCTGAAAAAAAGATAGATAGATTTCTAAACACTAAGATGTCAAGGAGTGTGGGGCGAGAGTGGGAGTATGGTGTTGATAACGGATCCACCATGATTATATTGAATGGCAGAACAGGTTTGAAGGGCCAAATGGCCTTCTCCAGTTCTTGGTGTCTCTGTTTCTATGTTTAACTGGCACACAGTGAAAGATACTTGCTATGATTTAGAATGTGGTCTAAAAGATTTGGGTGAACTTAAATTTATGGGAGGTGGCATGTGTGAGGTTTGCCAGGGGTCTGTTAGAATAGTCATGTTGAGTGGTAAGAAAGGCATGATGAAAGTTTCAGCAACATATGAGCCAATATTACAGAGGGGGGAACAAACAATCATTATGATGACACAGATTTATGGTTAATAATTCATCATTTGTGACAGGCAACCAGGACAATGGTTTCACTCTTTTACTTAATTGGAGAAAAATACGGCTCATCAGGACTGGATTTTGGACAAGCAGTCTGACAATTTACAAACAACGTCAGGGTCAAGAAAGGTAATGGTGAGAGCTGTGTGCTATCCGTGTATATGTGGAACCTGATATTATGCTTTGAGATGATGCTGCAGAGGAGCAACATGTTATAAGAAATAGAATGGAACCAAGGATGGATGTTTGGGGACACAGGTAACAGTGTGGGAGGGGAAGAGAAGACACTTCAGGTGATCCTGTGGCTACCTCTAAATAAATATAACTGGACCCAGGTGAGTACAGTTGCACCAAGCTGGATGAAGGAGAAGAGGCATTGGAGAAGGATGGTGTGGCGAACCCTACTGTAAACACTGCAGGCAGTTTGAAAAAGATGAGGAGGGATAGTCTAACATGACCACAGTCACATAGGATACAATTTGTGACTTTGATGAGGAATAACATCAAACTGAGTCTGACAAAAATGTATTGTTTTTGTCACAATAGCTTTTATTTAGGTTTGTGAGGTGCATGACAAAACTAGACATTGAAACTCCACAGGGTTTCTCCTGGCCTTCCACCATATCTCTGGTGAGTAACCGGCAGAAAAAACAAGCAGAGAAATTATCACATTAATCAGAGGTTTTTTTTCTGTTCAAGCGAGAAAGTGTGGCGATGTGACTGTCAGGTGAGGACAAGAACAGGTGTGGCCCTCAGGTCAAAGTGTGTCTCGACACGAGCTGCCCCAAGCATATATTTGAAGAATGGGCTGTCTGGTTAAGGTACCCAGGGTACTGCCAGTGTCTTTTGACCCTTTCGTTCAACATGAATTGGGGCCTCCAGGAGACAAAGAGAATGATTAGGGCAAGAGAAATGTCATTCTAAAGGTGGCTTCAAATTGGCCTCTTGGTGAAGTAAAAGTAGATAATAATACAACTGAAAATGATCATCTGCACCATCTCTTGGGGGTTTTGCCAAACTTCTTGAAGGGGGGGGTTCAGCGATGATACCTCTGAAAACTGAATAGTTAGCATGCCACGAGAGTAGTTTTACATAACTTACTTTATTAAGGATTGAGATGAATTATAGGACTGAGTAATCATTATTAACCATTAAACATGCATTTTTACGACATAGCAGTAATAAGTAATCAAATGGGATTTAGGATAGTTAACTTGTCCGGAAGGACATCACTTCTGATATCTTGTCTTTGTGAAACAATGCAGGAAGCTGGTTTTGCTGTCCTGCTTCTCACAGACTCAGCTCCGCTCTAACTCTTACTCGCGGAGTTTTACCCGCCCACAGAAAACCAGAGATTACCCTATTCACCCGCTTAAAAAAGGCCCTTGGTATAAAAATAGGGAGGCACTGAAAATAGGGAGGCGGTTCATCCACACACTCGCCACTGGTGCCTGGTACAGCAACTGAACCCAGTCAATAAAGCCCTGCCCAAACCCAAACCGTCCCAGGACTTCCCACAAATAATTCCATTCCACCCGGTCGAAGGCCTTTTCCGCGTTCATAGCGATCACTACCTCTGCCTCCCTCCCCTCGGAGGGCATCATGATTACATTTAGGAGCCTTCTAATGTTGGCCATTAGCTGCCTGCCTTTAACAAACCCCATCAGGTCTTCCCTATCACCCCCTGAACACAGCCCTCTATCCTTGAGGCCAAATGTTTGGCCAACAATTTGGCATCGACATTCAGTAGGGAGATTGGTCTGTATGGCCCACATTGCTCTGGGTCCTTCTCCCGCTTCAGGATCAATAAAATCGAAGCCTGTGACATTGTTGGGGGAAGGACACCCCACTCCCTTGCCTCATTAAATGCCCTCACCAGCAGCGGACCCAGCATCCCAGGAAACGTTTGTAAAATTCCACAGGCTAGCCATCCGGTCCCAGGGCTTTGCCCGACTGCATGGCCTCCAATCCCTCTACTACTTCTACAATCACGATCGGTGTTCGCCACCCCTCCACTGATCCTTCCTCCACCTTCGGAAACCCCAACCCTTCCAAAAAATGCCTCATCCCCTCCACCCCAGCTGGTGTTCCGACTCATGCAGCCGACTATAAAACTCTTGAACACCCCATTCACCCCTACTGGGTCCAAAACCATGTTCCCCCCTCTGTCCTTCACTCTTCCTATCTCCCTTGCCGCCTCCCTCTTCCTTAGCTGGTGTGCTAACATCCTACTGGCCTTCTCCCCATACTCATAAATCGCCCCCTTCACCTTCCTCAACTGCCCCACTGCCTTCCTTGTGGATAGCAGAGCAAACTCCATCTGCAGCTTCTGCCGCTCCTTCAACCAGTCCTGCCTCAGAGTATCTTCTGTCCATCTGGAGTATTTCCCTAAACAGCCTATCCACCTCTCCCCCCTCCACCTTCTCCCTATGAGCCCGTATCAAAATTAGCTCACCCTGACCACTGCCTTCAACGCTCCCCATACTATCACTGCCAAAACTTCCCCCGTATCATTTATCTTCAAATAGTTCTGGATGGCTTCCCTCACCCGCCTGTACACCTCCTCAGCTGCTAACAGTCCTACATCCAATCTCCATTGCGGGTGCTGGCCCTCCTCCTTACTCCCCCGTAAATCCATCCAGTGTGGGGCATGACCCGACACAACTGTCGCCGAGTACTCGGCATCCACCACCTCCGCCAAAAAAAACCCTGTTCAAAATGAAAAAAATCAATCCGGGAGTACACTATGTGTACGTGGGAAAAAAAGAAAACTCCTTCGCTCTTGGCCGTCCAAAACTCCACGTGCCCATCCCCCCCCCCCCCCCATCTGTTCCATGAACCCCTTTAGCTCCTTCCCCGCGGCTAGCACCCTCCCTGTCCTTGAACTCAACTGATCCAACCTCGCAGCAATGACCGTATTGAAGTTCCCCCTGCCATGATCAGCTTATGCGAGTCCAGGGCTGGAATATTCTCTAACATCCGCCTCATAAACTCCGCGTCATCCCAATTTGGTGTGTAAATATTCACTAGCACCACTGGCATCCCCTACAGCTTCCACACTCATCATAATATACCTACCCCTTGAGTCCACCACTAGATTCCCTACCTCAAATGAAACCCGCTTATTAATCAAGATCGCTACCTCCCTAATTTTAGAGTCTAGCCCCAAATCAAATACCTGCCCGACCCACCCCTTCCTCAGCCTAGTCTGATCCACTACCCTCAGATGTGTCTCTTGTAACATTGCCACGTCCGCCTTCAATGTCCTCAAATGCACGAATATGCAAGCTCTCTTGACCGGCCCATTCAGCCCTCTCACGTTCCAAGTGATCAGCTTGGTCAGGGCTCCCCGCCCCCAACCCAACGCCCCCAACCCCCGCCAATCAACAATCAAACTTCTTAGGCCAGCCTCCAGCTCACGTCCCGCGCCTCCTCAGGCCCGCCCTCGGGTGCCCACCGTCCTCGACATCCCATTTGTCTTCCAGCGCCAGTCCTTACCCTGAGCAACTGCTCAAAGATTGGTACAAAAACACTACATACACAGCCCATAAAGAAAAGAAATTTAGCTGCAGAGGTACAGAATTACTCGTCCCCAAGTTCAACGTCCTCCATCACCTGCCAGGCCCTTGTCCTTAACAAAGTTCATCGCCCCATCCGGCGATCCGAAATAGAGTCTTGACCCTCGTAAGTGACCCACAAACGAGCTGGGTACAACATGCCGAACTTCACCCCCTTCTTGAAGAGGGCGGATTTAACTTTATTAAAGCTCACCCTTCTTTGGTCAGCTCCGCACCCAAGTCCTGGTAAATACGCAGCTCATATTCTCCCGTTTGCAGCTCCTCATCTGCTTGGCCCACCTCAAGGTCTGTTCCTTATCCACGAACCGTGCATTCGTACCACCATCGCCCTCGGCAGCTCATTCATCCGTAGCTTCCTCACAAGCGCGCTGTACGCCCTGTCCACCTCCAAGGGTCAAGCAAACGCACCTTCGCCCAGCAGCTTCTCTAACATTCGCGCCATGTATGCCCCTGCGTCCGATCCCTCGATGCCCTCCGGGAGGCCAATGATCCTCAAATTCTGTCTGCGTCACCTGTTCTCCAGATCCTCCACCTCCTGCAGCCTTTTCTGGTAATCCCTCATCAGATCTATGTCCACGGCCATCGCGGTTAGCTGGTCCTCATGCTCAGCCACCTTCTCTTCCACCTTCTGGATTGCCAGTCCCTGGGCTTCCAATCTTTGCTCCACCCGATCAATCCCCGTCTTTAATTGGGTTCAGGTACTCCTGTCTTTGCTTGGCGCAGCTCTCCTGAAAGAATTACACCAGCTGCTCCGTTGACCACTGGGCCGGCAATCCCAGCTTCTGAGCCTCCGCCATGTTTTCCTGTGCTGAAGACTCCACTCTATTCTTTGCCCAACAATCTCTTCTATGCAGACCATTTCTGGTCCATGACTCCATAAACCGGTGGGGTATTCCTCCTCTCTGCCTCACCAGTCTCCAATTTTTCTGATCAAATCCCCCATAAGTCGGGGGAAAAGGTCCCAAAAGTCCACCAGGAGTGGGATCGTCCAAATAAGCGACCTCTCACTCCATGGCCGCCACCGGATGTCCTTCTGCAGTTATGACAGGAAACTCTTGAGAACCCTGAAAAAAAATTAGGGCTTCTGTTTTATTAAGAATAGAAAGACATTAGATTATAATTGTCCCATCGAAGAGTAGAAAAGATATAAAGAATTAGCCTCTGCATTGTTGGAGGGTTGGAGGAAATGTATATTGAGATCATGAATTCTGAAGAAAACTGTTGAATATAGGATGCAATCAAAACATGAGTGGTGGGAGTTTGAAGATGACTGCTGATGGCTGGTGATTCAAAGAAGGGATGGAACAGGGGAGAACAAAACCCCAGAGAACTACTGGATTAATGGAAAATTATTTCAGTGAAACTGGATTGTTTTAAGCTTGGTTCACGGCAGGAGACCATGGCCAGAACTTGACATTAAATTTATCAATTATATTCCTTTAATACATTTCAAGAAACAAGTAAAAATTCCCAATCTACCTTTTCATTAAAATGTTATAAGTGATCAGACAACAGCTTGACTATATAAATATCTTTATCCTGAATCTAAAAGAAAGCTTATTATGAACATTGGAACTCGTGCAAGAAACCATCAGGTCAGAATTAGCAAATAGTATAGCATACTTCTATACCAATTTCTAGGCTAAAATTCATATCAAATGAAAAGAAAAAAAAACGCTTAACCCATCAAACAACCTTGCGAACAGTATGGCCATAAATGATTCCATCTGTCCACATTTTGCAATATATAAGCATGGTATCTTTGTTAAAAGATTTTTTTCAATGACCTACTTTAACGTCCAATCAGATCTTTCTTTCACAAAGCAGAGGTCAAATAACTGAATTAACTTAATCCCATCAATTACTGCAATTACTGTCTGATCAAATTAGTCGGACTGTGAGCATGGATGTAGAGTTTTTAATTCCAGGATCAGTGCTTCTGTCTTCCTTATTCCACAGCTCAAGCATGAGGGAATCTGGTCCTTTTATATACTTTTCTTTTCGAAAAGCCTGTAGTTCTTCAGCATTCCCCTCATGTTCAGCCTGCAGAAGGTTCACACTCTTGATGTTGCTTGATGACACGCTGTTTGTTTCTTTAGTCAAGACAAGGAATTACCTTCAATGCATCAGTCCTGCACTCTTGCTGTTTACTCAATTATATTTTGAGAATCAAAAAAGAAATTCAAAGTACAAGCCATGTGCACGAATGATAAAATGGGTACCATGTACAGGGAATGTATTTGTGTTTGCTGAAACAGTGAGAATAAAGAGTCTTGTATTTGAAGGCTTGTTTGAAAATAGACATAGTGTGGAATCTTCTGTTCTGGAGATTAGGTTTGGTGGCGGATGGGAAAATTGGAATGATTACTGCTGTGTGCCGTAACGGCTGAACACACACAACCTTCTGTTATTCAGCTCATTAATTATCTATCCGGGAGCAGCTTGGCGAGTTGTGTGGCCAGATGGACAGGAAGTCATCCGCCTTGTCATTCATTGCCTCATGGGGTCAAAGGCCACGGCACCATGTTTAAATTGCACCTGGAAGGACATTTACTTACTGTAGGCCAGGAGCTCCAGATTCTGCATCAATCAGAATGTCAACAAGGAGAAAGCAATCTTCAGCCCATGATTCAGTGACATCTCTCTGGAGACTCTCCTCTAGAAGGTCCATAAGACAGGAGGTTCTGTTTCCTCAGGATGGGAGCAGGAGTTCCTCCCAAATGGCCATGGTGGCTTGGGAGGAGTTCGCTGGGCTGGTTGCGCCTATGGGAAAAGAATGAATGATCTGCGCAATAAATGAAATATCTGTTCACTGCAAACTCACACTCTGATAAGGACACCAGGCAGTCCAAGGGTTAGGGTGTGCAGGAATGTCACAAATGATAAGCAGATGGGACATCAGCACTGAATGTGTACCAACCACTTTAAGCTCTCCATCTCATATTAGTGCCTGGACAAATGGATTCTTAATCACTTATTAGGGAGGAATCGGCAGCGACATTAGGCATGCATGTTTTGAACTGCTCATTCATCCACTGGCCTCACAGTCAATCCTACTGTCTTTCTGCAGGACTAGCTATCTCATAACAAGAGAGAACATGTGTTATATTTTTAAATCACCACAAAGAGAAAAAGTATGGAGGTGCCACTACTTGGGTTTTCTAAAAAACACAATCCAAGTTTTCTCCTAGAGATCTTACTTCATTCAAGTCTAAGATGGAAGACATAAACAAAAGCCCAAACATACACACTGCTGACGTCGCTACAGATCACGTGATGTTGGGCAGCACAGTGGGTAGCACTGTTGCTTCACAGCTCCAGGGTCCCAGGTTCGATTCCCGGCTTGGGTCCCTGTCTATCTGGAGTCTGCACGTTCTCCCCGTGTCTGCATGGTTTCCTCCGTGTGCTCTGGTTTCCTCCCACAAGTCCCAAAAGATGTGCAGTTAGGTAATGTGGACATTCTGAATTCTCCCTCTGTGTACCCGCACAGGCGCCGGAATATGGCGGTTAGGGGCTTTTCACAGTAATTTCATTGCAGTGTTAATGTAAGCCTACTTGTGGCAATAAAGATTATTATTATTGTGTTCCACCAGAAGGGGTGTGCTACTTAAATACATAACAGCCCTCCCCTTTACTGCCTTAGTCCCAAATGACAACTATTCTAATGTTTGAACAACAGACCCAATTAACATTAGATACATTACTTTGCATCGTTATTTCCCATATATATAATTAGTAAGTCTCACAAGTGGTTGCCTATTTCTTTTGGGTTGTACTCTATGTTCTAGAATTTGGCTACGCGAGACCTTTGACGTGTCTTCTTTTTCTTCTGTTGGTAATATTTCCTATAAAGTTACTTCAGTGTCCGTTTCCATTGGTGTTAAGATTCTTCAGAAACAGAATCTGAATTTGTATTTGTGTTTGGACTCTGTCCAGAAGAATCACTGATTAGATTTTCTGATGGAAATATTTCCTGGGAATTTTCAGTGATTTCACTTTGTGAAGCTCGTAGTTGGTCAGTATGATGTCGTCAAATTTTTCATCATCCGTCTGTACGGTGTATAATATTGGACCTGTTTTTGTTAGGATAACCAAAGGTATCCATTTCTCATTTGTAGTGTAGCTTCTTTCTAGTACTCGTTCTCCAGGAGTAAATAAACTCTTTTTAGAGTTTTGTTCCCTCTCAGAAATCTGTGCTTGACGTTGTCGTTTGACAATCTCTGAATTATCAGGTGGTATCAAAAGGTCAAAATTTGTTCTTAGCTTCCTTTTGAAAAGCAGCATTGCTGATTGTGGTGATTCAGGATGGTTGGTGTAGTGTTAAACGTTTTTCTGTGATAATATTTGCATGTGCTCCTGTATCAATTTTAAATGGTATATCTTTGTCATTAATTTCTAAGGATACAGTCCACTCCTTAATTATCTTGGAGAGTTCTTGTACTGGTCTGTCATTGCGATCCAGCACTTTAATCCAAATGACTGCTTCGATCATGAACGTATCCTGGAACATGTACGGTGAGCAATCCTCTCTATCAGTCAAGATAATGGATTTCTTATCTTCACTCTTTACACTTTGGATCCTTCTGAAGTCATTGTAGGACTTTTAAAATTTGGTTACTGGAGAGGCTGCTGAGAAACGACACTGTGCTGCAAAGTGGTTCAACTTGCAACAATTGGGACATTGTTTGCCTTTTGCCAGACAATTTGTTTTCCTGTGGGTGTGTCCACAGCATGTGCACATCATCACGCTCGTGACGTCACTCTCAAAATGGCCATCGGCCGTTGAACGGAGTTTATTTTGCTGGAACACAGCATTAATGGCGTCAGCCACATTTCCCAATTTCGCACTCTTTTCTTTTGCCACGAATTCTGCATATTCAGATGATGCCTGTTCACTGGCTTTGCACAAATTAATTGCGTCTTCTAGCGGTAAAATCAGTCGTCTTAGCATTTTTCACCCAAACATTTGTTATTTATCCCAAAAACAACTTGATCATGCAGCATTGAATTGGATGCTGAGGAAATGTTACAGGACTGCGCTCTTAACTTTAAAGCTGTTATGAAAGAATCTACCAACTCCCCTCTTAACTGCAGCCTTTTACTGAACCTGTAGCGCCCGTAGGTCTCATTCACCTGCTTCTTGCAGTGTGTATCGAACTTTTGTAGCACCATGTTATATTTTGTTTTGACCTCATCAGCAGTAAATTCAAGGCAGAAAGGAAAACTTCAAACTGCTGTTTAAAGAAAGTCCAATTTTGACATAGTTTATCATTTGTCCTGAACTTGTCAGGCTTCTTCAGACCCTCCATCTTCCAATTTGCCTTCGATGAAGATTTTCAAAGTTTTGTAGCATCTTGATTGTTTCTTCAGTCTTCTTATATTAATCATTACTAATTTAACTGTTTCTTACTGTTAGAAATAAACCCCTGGTACCATGTGGTGTTCTTTGTGTTGCTTAATTCAGGATGGTTGGCCTCGTGTTCACAAAGACCACAAAATAGCTTGAACTTAAACAAAACTATAAATTTATTAACACTACAAATTTGGATTCGACAATACTTGTAAATAACACAGAGTTGATTGTTAACATATAAACTACATTCATGTACAACTAATCTTAATACTGTTATAAACTATGATCTTCTCTTACTCACACTATCTATACTTCTGTCTGTCTCTAACTCACCCCTGGATTACTCTCTTCCCCCCCCCCCCCCCCCCACCCCTCCCAAGGCTCAGCATCAATGCCTTATATGCTTGTATCTGTAGCTCCATCCAGTGGCTACTCTAGACATTTCATTAACCCTTGCAGTTTTTACAATTATGATAATACCACACTGATGAAATCTGCTGTTGCATGTGCAGTGTTTTGGTATGATATCAAGAAGTTATTTACTCGTCTTGACAATTAGGTAATCTGGACATTCTGAATTCTCCCTCCGTGTACCCGAACAGGCGCCAGAGTGTGCCGACTAGGGCCTTTTCACAGTTACTTCATTGCAGTGTTAATGTAAGCCTACTTGTCATAATAAAGATTATTATTATTACCTTGGTCCTTTGATGCCTTGATTGAGTGTTTAAGTGACTGTATGAATCGCTCAATCGATCCATTTGTGGAAGGATGGTACAGAGGCGACTTGATGTGCTGTACACCATTACCTTTTAAGTAACCTTAAAACTCCTTAGAAGTGCACTATGTACCATTGTCACTTACGAGCTGCTCGGGCCTACCAAATCTTGCAAATGTTTAATCTGACTTCCCACTAGTTTGTTCTGTCATTGTGGATTTCATAATCACAACTTCGGGTCATTTATAATGTGCATCTAAAATTACTGAGAACAATTTCTCCTTGAAGGTGGAGTCGCAGGTGGACAGGGTGGTGAAGAAGGCATTCGGCATGCTTGGTTTCATTGGTCAGAACATTGAATACAGGAGTTGGGACGTCTTGTTGAAGTTGTACAAGACATTGGTACGGCCACACTTGGAATACTGTGTGCAGTTCTGGTCACCCTATTATAGAAAGGATATTATTAAACTGGAAAGAGTGCAGAAAAGATTTACTAGGATGTTGCCGGGACTTGATGGTTTGAGTTATAAGGAGAGGCTGGATAGACTGGGACTTTTTTCCCTGGAGCGTAGGAGGCTTAGGGGTGATCTTATAGAGGTCTATAAAATAATGAGGGGCATAGATAAGGTAGATAGTCAACATCTTTTCCCAAAGGTAGGGGAGTCTAAAACTAGAGGGCATAGGTTTAAGGTGAGAGGGGAGAGATTCAGAAGGGCCCAGAGGGGCAATTTCTTCACTCAGAGGGTAGTGAGTGTCTGGAATGTGCTGCCAGAGGTAGTAGTAGAGGTGGGTACAATTGTGTCTTTTAAAAAGCATTTAGATAGTTACATGGGTAAGATGGGTATAGAGGGTTATGGGCCAAGTGCAGGCAACTGGGACTAGCTTAATGGTAAAAACTGGGCGGCATGGACTGGTTGGGCCGAAGGGCCTGTTTCCATGCTGTAAACTTCTATGATTCTATGTGTTCTTCAATTGGACCAGCATAGTCCATGTGTATTGCAAAGTAAAAATGAGAAAATATGTCATTTGAAACATGGAAAGTCTGGCAAAACCTGACTTGAGGGTGCATGAGAAAATGTAGGGAAAAATCCCATGGAGGGTTAATAGCAGCTGCAAAAGAAGGTTTTGAAATGCAGATAGCCTTTATCAAACAGGCGTTAAGAAAACAACTTGTGACTGCTCAAGCTGTAAAACTGGTGCCTGTCTTTCAAGTCAAAGCAGATTGAGCTTTTAGTTATGTGGAAAGAAACAATATTTTGCACCTTCTTTGAAGTTAATTATTTTAGTAAGCAGCTAAAAAAGAATTGGCAGGATCTTCAGTTGAATTGGGTGACAAATGATTAGGTGTGAAATCCTGCTGACACCAGTTGAATATGGGAAGCCGGAGACGACATGTCCACGAGAGCACAGGTTAACCCCAAATTGGGGCCAGAGTTGTGACAAGCTAAGGGCACTATTTGGTAATAAAGCAACTTTAGAAGTGACAGGAACCAGATGTAACACCCCTCTAGGATCAAAGCACTTTTGAACATCACAAGGGAAAAAATGTAATCAGAGTTTGATGGGCTAAAGTCATGCTCAACATGAATACATAGTCATGTTAGAAATAATTCAGATTAAAGGTACCTTGAACAATCAAGAGTAAAATAAAGTTACTTTACAATAATGTCATATAAACTTAATAACTGCTAGAAGGAGAATATAAACCCTAAATCGGGGACAACCAACAGAGCAGGCTCTCATAGCTGCCCTCGGTCATGGGAAGGATAGAACACAGAAACCGCGCAGAACAGCGAATCCATCTGAGGAAGACCAAAAGTTAAAGAAGAAAGATTGTCAAGGTAGACCTGAAGGTCTTTTCAACCAACAAGGAGAATCCAGAAGCAAGATATTTTTACTTTTCTGTAAAGACAGTGATTTTATCTTTTCAAAGAAAAAATCTAATAATAAAATAATTTAAAGTTTTAACCTGAAACAGTGGTTATTACAAAGTCTACTTTACTTACTTAGCAATGCGGACCCAGGATCGATGCTACTAAGTGGTACGTAGATGAAATCTCCTATGACAATATGGGTTATACTGGGGGATAACCTGAAAATATAGATTGACTCGAATAGAACCCACTTAAGTCTGCATAGGAGTCAGGGAGTGAGAATGCCTGTTCACCATTTAGAATGTCTTATTGACCCTTTTTGGTATAGGGGGAATTCTAAGAATAGTGGTGAGTTTTTTACTTCAGTATGCTCTGCTATGGCTGTTTCGGCCATTCCCGCGGATTTAAGAGTTGCAGCGGTGGAGTATTTCTTAGTTTTGCACAGGATTGACATTATCCCACTTTCTCTCTGATTTGTGCATCTAATCCTGACCACCAAAAATAGCTATGTACCAGTTCTTTCATCTTGATCACACTAGGATGTCCCTCAAGTACTTGGTCAAGGATTTCTTTACACAAGCACAGAGGAACAATCAGCCAGATTACCCAGAATAAAACTCCACTCTGGACTGCAAACTAAAGTCCTCTTGTGATGGAGGGCTTGAGGTCTGGATTTTTATGATGTACGCCTATCATAATTTCTTTTAGGACCATTTCCATGACCTTATAATCTTTATTCGTGTCACATGTAGGCTTACATTAACACTGCAATGAAGTTACTGTGAAAATCCCCTAGTCGCCAGTTTCCGGCGTCTGTTCGAGTATACTGAGGGAGAATTAAGAATGTCCAATTCACCTAACAAGCACATCTTTTGTGACTTATGGGAGGAACCCGGAGGAAACCCATGGAGACACAGGGAGAACATGCAGAATCCGCACAGACAGTGTCCCAAGCCAGGAATCGAACCCTGGTCCCTGGAGCTGTGAAGCAACAGTGCTAACCACTGTGCTACCGTACCGCCAATCACTGCATTGGTTCTTGTGTGGCTCCTCACTAGAGATGAAGTCACAGGTACATTATCAATGTGTGAGAAATATAGGGTGTTGACAAAATTGTCTTCAGGTTCTTGCTTGATTTGTAACTGCAGTCTTGACGAAACATCAGCTTTTGCATGTTGCTCTGATTTACGATATTGAATATCATAGGTGTGTGCCGATAGTATCAAAGAACATCTCTGTAAGCTACTAGCGGATAAAGAAGGAATACCTTTTATACGACCCGAAGATTGTCATCAAGGGTCAGTGATCTGTCAAGAGTGTAAAATGATGTTCATAAAAGTAGTGATGAAACCGTCTTACTCCGAATATAATACACAATGCCTCTTTTTCCAGTTGAGCATAATTCATTTCTACGTGAGTAAGAGTTTGTGAAGCAAATGCTATCCATCGTTCCTCTCCTGAGAGCACAATGTGTGAGACAACTGCGCCAACTCATAGGCTCAAGAAAGCAGGTTCTAACTTCAGCTTGGGATTGTAGTGAACCAACAGCTCTGACTTCTCCAAGGCTTCTTTTACCTCCCGTATATGCACTTATTCATTCTTTTGTCCAATGCCAAGCTTGTGTGGCACATAACAAGTGTATAATGGTTTTGATAACATTGCTCACCACAATCATTTATTAATGGAAGAAACTACCTCAGTTGCATCACGTTTTGAGGACGTGGTGCTTCTAAGATTTCTATCACCTTTTTCAGTTTCTTATGCAAGCCATCTTTATCAACGATGTGACTCAAGTAGCTTATGGATGTTTTGAAAAGGTCACACTTTCCCTTTTTACTTGGAGATTATGGTTTTGCAGATGTTCCAGTGCAGCTTCTTGGTTCTTCAAGTGCTCTTGTTTACTTGAACCAGTGATGAGGATGTCATCTAGATAACATTGCACACCATTTAGCCCTCTCAGAATTTTATCCATGGACCACTGAAATAGAGCAGGAGCAGGGGCGGGATTCTCCGACCCTCCCACCGGGTCGGAGAATCGCCGGGGGGTGGCTTGAATCCCGGCCCCGCCGGTTGCCAAATTCTCCGGCACCGGATATTCGGCGGGGGTGGGAATCGCACCGCGCTGGTCGGCGAGCCCCCCCTCCCCCCGGCGATTCTCCGGCCCGCGATGGGCCGAAGTCCCGCTGCTGGAATGCCTGTCCCGCCGGTGAGAATCAAACCACCTCTCTTACCGGCGGGACCAGGTGGCGCGGGCGGGCTCTGGAGTCCTGGGGGGGGGTGCGGGGCGATCTGGCCCCAGGGGGGCCCCCACGGTGGCCTGGCCCGCGATCGGGGCCCGCTGATCCACGGGTGGGCCTGTGCCATGGGGGCACTCTTTTCCCTCCACCTCGGCCACAGCCTTCACCATGGCCGAAGTGGAAGAGACATCCCCCCCCTGCGCATGCGCGGGGATGACGTCCTTTCGGCTCCGGCTGGCATGGCGCCAAAGGCCTTTCCCACCGGCCGGCGGCGTGCCAACCACTCCGGCGTGGGGCTAGCCCCTCAAGGTGAGGGCTTGGCCCCTAAAGGTGCGGAGAAATCCACACCTTTGGGTTGGCCCGCACCGGAGTGGTTCCCGCCACTCCATCCTGCTTGAACCCCCCCGCCCCACTGGGTAGGGGAGAATCCCGGCCCAGATATTGTTCCAAATAGAAGTCTCCTGGAGTGGAAAAAAACCTTTGTGCGTCACGATAGCGAGTATCGGTTGTGATTTTGCAGTCCCATTCATTTGTAAATACACCTGTGATAGATATATTTTACTGAATTTCTAACCTCCAGAAAGTTCAACAAATAATTCTTTTAACAGTGGCAGTGGATAGTGATCTGCGCACAATACTTGCTTTATTGTTGTCTTAAAATCTCCACGTATCCTCACTGAGCCGCCTAGGTTTAGTGCAAGAATTATTGGGGTACCCAATCACTTGGAGTAACTGGTGAGTCCTGTTTGGACTAGTCTTTCTGATTCTTCTTCGACTTTCGGCCTAATGGCTTATGGTACAGTTCTGGTCTTGAGACATTTTGACGTAATTTTTGGCATAATTTTGAGTTGGATTTCAACTCCTGTCATTGAGCCCAGTGAGTTTTCAAATGCCTTTTTATACTTTTACAGAAGTTGGTGTTGGTCTTTTTTTCCATCAACCAGCTGATTCACCATTCTCCAGTTGAGTTTGATTTTTCCCAACCATGCTCTACCGAATAAAGCAGGGAGGTCCTCCCGGACATCGTGGAGAGGCTACTGTTTGTCCATTTACTTTCACTTTTACTGTAATGTATCCATTCAGTGGTACAACCTCATCTGTGTATGTCTGTAGGAAAACAATTGATGGTTACAAAGACAGATGCCTTAACTTCTGGTTATAGATTGCCTCCGCTATCAATGATACAGCTGCTCCTGTATCCATTTCTATTTTCACTTGGTTACCATCAAGTTTTGGAAATACAAGAAACGTTGTGGATGCCCCTTCCCAACAAACACCTAGTTTCAGGTCTTGAAGTTATTTGGGTACAATGTCTCCTAAGGGGTCTTGAACTTTGTCTACCATCTTGGAGACTTGACTAGTAGGCTTAGATGTTTTCTTTTTCTTGCACATCTTAGGTGTTGGTACAATTTACTGTATCCAGCATGCTTTGGAAATCTTTTTGCCACAGTTCCTGCACTGTTTTTTCTATTCCAGAATTTCCCCGCTAAGTGTTCGACTTATGCACATCAATGACATGATTGTACTCTTGCAAACTTGTTTTTGGTGATCTCCATCTTGTGGATAGTTGCTCCAGCTCCGACCTGTGAAGCCTCTTTTGCTGCTAGCTCCATTGACTTGGCAATTTTTACTCCTGATTTAAGAGTTAAGGCGCTTTCCATAATCAGCTTTCTCTGAACAGCTTCGTTGCAGAGTCCACACCAGCCTATCGTGAAGGGTGTTATCTAATGTTGCACCAAACCTGCAGTATTTTGCTAATCTTCTTAAGGTCCGCAGAAATTGTAAGATGCTTTCACCTTCTTTATAACTGCAGTGGTGGGATCAAAACCATTCTGTGATTAAAAATGGTCTTGGTGAGAAATGCCCTTCTTGAATCTTCATCAATTTATTGTAAGTTTTAGCTCCTGACTTTTCTGGATGGGTTAAGTTTTACAGTAGCACAAAAGTTTTCTACTCTACTGAACTGAGAAATGTTGCAACCTTTGGGACCTCGATATTTCATCAGCTGTGAAGAGCTATTTCTCTTCATACGAGTTCCAAGTCTCACAGTCTTCTGCGAATGCATCTATCTATGGTGCCAAATTTGCCCGCCATTTCGGATACAGGCTCCCAGGGTCTTTACTTTCCTCAGCCTTCCTCCCTTCCATATGTATGAAGCAAGAGGTCTCCTATTGCACAATAATTTTTATTCTGCCTGGACTATCGTTTGTTTCATTCGAGTAGTAGCTTGCACAGAATTGGACAGATTTTGAATCCCTGTTCCCGCATCCCATTCCATTTCGCCATGTGCGGTCCCTGCAGCTCAGAATCTATCAATTTGTAAAGGTAAGCAAGTTTTAAAAAAAACCTTTGTTCTGCCTTACTCACAGTTGTACTTCGTTTTTTAAAAAAAAACTTTCTGCATTGGTGGCTTTTCCCTTCATTGGCGTTTAAATCCGGTCCCAAGAATCATCTCACTCATTCTCTTTGCCTGTTTCCCCTTTTGTTGCTGACAGTTTTAGTACCTCAATCCTCGTCGCAAGTTTTCCCTTTTGTTATATTTTTAAGTTGCCACAACGAAAAAAAGTATGGAGGTACCACACACTTGGGTTTTCTTAAAAACACGATGCAAGATTTATTCTGGAGATGTTGCTTCATTCAAGTCTGAGATGGAAGAGTGTGCAAACACTCTACTGACTACAGATCACATGTTGTTCAACCAGCAGAGATGCACTCCTTAAATACATAACACCATTCAAAGACGGGACATGGCATCCCATAAACCCATCCCCTCACTAGCCTTGAGGAGCAGGTGGCTGGGCTGTTAGAAGAGTGACCATGCCTGCATGGAAAGCAAGATTGGCCTTCCCCAACAACTCAGTGAGGATGCATCCAGTCTCCATCTACAATATGCTGCAAAGACTGAGAGTGATCTTTAATGTATTGGCCTGCTTAGTCAATCATGAACTCTCTCTTTTCTCTATTCCAGGTATCAGCGTGAAAATAGATGGATGTCATCCTCCAGATGCCACAGCCCCAGCCCCAGGCTGTCATGATATTCATGTGAACATCACAGCACATACACACACACATAATGATGGACAGATCAACGGACCAATCAACACACACAACACGACAGCCAATCACGGACAAGAGCATACACAGTACAAAGCAGGGAACACAACACTTCCTGGGCACTCGAGCAGGAGAGAACTCAGGGCACAGACCTCATTGCCAGCCACTCAGAGGTTCACCATGTGCTGAATACCAGAGTTTATTATGTTTATAGTTCAATTAAATAAAACTGCGTTGTACCATATGCAACCGTGTTGGTTCGTCTGTGTGTCAGAGTACCCAACACTTCATGGTATCAGAAGTGAATTGACACCTACCCACAAATCTGCCATCCTGCGCCATGGACACCGTCAACACACCGCAGCCGCTGCAAGTCGCTGGAAACCTCAGCGTTAATTGGAAGCTGTTCAAGCAGCGCTTCCAGCTCTTTCTGGAAGCCAACGAAAGAGGGAGCGCCTTGGACACCAGAAAGATCGCCATCCTCCTCACCACCGCAGGGCAGCGCGCCATCCATATCTACAACTCCCTGGTGTTTGCGGAAGGCGAGGAGAAATCCAAATATGAGACGATCCTTCTCAATCTCAACCAACACTTCAAAGAGGTCAACGAAAGCTTCGAGAGATATGGCTTCCAGCAGTGCCTGCAAGGTAAGGATGAGCTCTTTCAGTCATTCCTCACCCATCTCCGCATCCTCGCGCAGTCCTGTGGTTACGACACCACCTCAGACTCCATGATTCGGGACCAGATCGTTTTTGGGGTCGCCTCGGGCACCTTACGCCAGCAGCTTTTAAAAATAAAAGGCCTCACCTTAGCCTCCGCAATCGAAGCCTGTGTCCTGCACGAAAACGCGACTAGCCGCTATGCACAATTTCAGGCGACCGAAACGGCGCGGCGGGGGTCCTACGCGACCGGATCGGCGAGCCAGGCGCCCCACGAGGCCGTACGGGTCCAGGCGATCGAGTTCCTCCCGGCCCGCGGCCCGGACGACGTCAGCCATTTCGCGCGATTTTCGGGGTCTCCCACGCTTGTTCGTGCCAAAACCTACGGCAACACTGAGGGACGTGATGCGCAGGTGCACCCAACGCAAGATCGAACTGTGCATGTGCAGTGGCGCAACGAACGTCATGACGTCACGACGTGCGGCAACTGTGGAGCTGCACATTTAAAAGGGCAATGTCCTGCAAGAACCCGACAATGCCTACGCTGTGGCAAGGTGGGCCACCACACTGCTTACTGTCGAGCAGCTCAACCTGTCAATCTTCCACAATTCCAACAACCTCGCAGGGAAACTTGCCCAGACGACATCCAGACCAGCGACACAGATGACCGAGACGCCTTCCGGGTTGAGGTCATTGATGGGAACTGAGTTAGCACGATCAATCCGGGTGATGAATGGTGTGCCACCCTGATGGTCAACCGATCGCCGATAACTTTCCGCCTGGACACTGGCGCCTCGGCCAACCTCATAGCATGGTCAGCCTTCTACGCCATGAAGGTCAGACCACCAATTCGCCCGTCCCGGTGCAGGATGGTCGACTAAAATGGGAACGTTATCCCGGCTATGGAATCCTGCCAGCTCCAGGTGACACACAAAACACACACGGCCACACTCTCATTCGAGATAGTCGGCTCATCGAAGGACTCCCTGCTAGGCGCACAGGCATGCAAGGCTCTCCACGTTGTGCAACGAGTCCACTCTCTCTCTCCAGACGGAACGTCTGACTTCCCGGATGTAGAGTTTAACGCACAGCTCCAATCGCTCCTCGCCCACAACCAGGAGGCATTCGAGGGCATGGGAACACTGCCATACACCTATAGAATTCGGCTCAAACCAGACGCCACCCCGGTCATTCACGCACCTCGCAGGGTCCCTGCGCCACTCAAAGACCGCCTCAAGCAGCAGCTGCAGGATCTCCAGGACCAAGGGGTCCTATCCAGGGTCACGGAGCCCACGCCGTGGGTCAGCTCCATGGTGTGTGTCAAGAAGCCCTCCGGCGAGCTCCGGATCTGTATTGACCCAAAAGACCTCAATAACAATATTATGAGGGAACATTACCCCATACCCAAACGGGAAGAGACCACGAGTGAAATGGCCCAGGCAAAAATATTTACCAAACTGGATGCCTCTAAAGGCTTTTGGCAGATCCAACTAGATCCGTCCAGCCGAAAGCTGTGCACTTTCAATACCCCTTTCGGCAGGTTCTGCTACAACCGAATGCCATTTGGCATCACCTCGGCATCCGAGGTCTTTCATAGGATCATGGAGCAGATGATGGAAGGCATCGAAGGGGTGCGCGTCTACGAGGACGACGTCATCATCTGGTCCACCACACCACAGGAGCACATCTATCATCTCCAACGTGTCTTTGCACGCATACGTGAAAACGGCCTGCGCCTCAACCGAGCCAAGTGTTCTTTCGGCCAAACCGAGCTGAAGTTCCTGGGGGACCACATTTCACGGTCAGGGGTCCGTCCGGATGCAGACAAGGTGAGCGCCATCACAGCCATGCCACAGCCGGCAGACAAGAAAGCAGTACTATGCTTCCTAGGCATGGTCAACTTCCTGGGGAAGTTCATTCCCAACCTTGCCTCCCACACGACAGCTCTGCGCCACCTCGTCAAAATGTCCACGGAGTTCCAGTGGCAGCACACACACCAGCAGGAATGGGAGGAGCTCAAACTCAAGCTCACCACTGCACCGGTACTGGCGTTTTTCGACACGTCTCTTGCTACTAAAATCTTGACTGATGCCAGCCAGTCCGGCATTGGGGCAGTGCTCCTTCAGCGGGATGACACTGCGTCATGGGCCCCGGTCGCCTATGCCTCGCGGGCCATGACCCCCACAGAGCAGCGCTACGCGCAGATCGAAAAGGAGTGCCTGGGCTTGCTAACCGGTTTAGACAAGTTCCATGATTATGTGTATGGTCTTCCCGGTTCACTGTTGAAACTGACCACCGCCCCCTGGTCAGCATCATAAACAGGGAGCTGAACGAGATGACCCCTCGCCTCCAGCGCATCCTACTTAAACTCAGGAGGTATGACTTCCAACTGGTCTACACCCCAGGGAAGGACCTTATTATTGCGGATGCCCTATCGAGAGCAGTGAGCATGCCGCCAGATTCGGAGGGGTTCGTATGTCAGGTCGAGGCGCAGGTTACCTTCACATCGGCAAATCTGCCAGCTGACGACTCCAATCTGGCCCGCATTCGCAGAGAGACTGCGGCCGACCCCCTTCTACAACGTGTGATGCGCCACATGACGGGAGGGTGGGTCAAAGGGCAGTGCCCGCAGTTCTACAATGTCTGAGACAACTTGGCCATCATTGATGGTGCCCTTCTGAAGCTGGACCGGATTGTGATTCTGCACAGCATGCACAAGCTGGTTCTCGACCAACTACACGAAGGTCACCTGGGGGTCGAGAAGTGCAGAAGGAGGGCCCGAGAGGCGGTATACTGGCCGGGCATCAGTGACGATATTGCCAATGTGGTGCTCAACTGCACAACCTGCCAAAGGTTTCAACCGGCGCAACCTCCTGAAACGCTTCGGCCCCATGAGCTGGTGACGTCCCCATGGGCGAAGGTGGGTGTGGACCTCTTTCACGCGCTCGGCAGGGACTATGTCATCGTCGTTGACTACTTCTCCAACTACCCAGAGGTCATACGCCTCCACAATTTGACGTCGTCCGCTGTCATAAGGGCCTGCAAAGATACCTTCGCTCGCCACGGCATTCCGATGACGGTCATGTCGGACAATGGGCCCTGTTTCGCCAGCCAGGAATGGTCATCGTTTGCTTCCTCATATGGCTTCACACACGTGACGTCTAGCCCTCTGCACCCCCAGTCCAACGGAAAGGCGGAGAAGGGCGTTCAACATTGTCAAGCGGCTCCTCTGTAAGGCTGCTGCTGCCGGATAGGATTTCTGCCTCACCCTGCTGGCCTATCGCTCGGCCCCACTAGCCACTGGTCTCTCACCAGCCCAGCTGCTGATGGGTCGCGCCCTCAGGACTACTGAACCTTCCTTCCTGTCGCCCACGATCGACCATGCTCCGGTACTGCACAGGATGCAACTGCAGCGCGGTCGCCAGAAGAGGTCATATGATACACGGGCAACTTATCTTCCCTCCCTGGCCCCTGGAGACGAAGTCCGCATCCATCTACCAGAAGGTGGCTGGTCAGCACCTGCCGAAGTTCTCCAACGCGTGGCTCCCCGCTCGTTCCTGGCTCTTTGCCTGCTTCCACGCTCGCTACGAGACCTTACAACGACACCATGCCCTCCTGTTGATCCTGATTTCGACTTCGTGGAACTGCCTGCTACCATGCCCCTTCCGTCGTCGCCCGTTGCCAGGCCCGTTCCTCAGCCGGTGGTTCCAGACCCACCCTTGAAGCGGTCAACCTGAATTCATCGCCCACCTACTAGACTGGACTTATGAGACTGTTTATACATTGAACTCATGCAACCACTTTGTTAATATGTTTATGTTCTTATCGTTACAGGAATTTGCTTTATCGTTCAACGTTTCCCCGTTCTTTGTTCATGGTACAACCTCGTTGTTATCTCATACCCGACATCGCCCCTTGTATATGGTTAAACCCCATGTACATGCTGTAAATATTGCATACACACACATTTAGCTACACTCAGTACACATCTCGATTTATAACCACGTAGGCACATAATCCTGTAAAAAAAGGGGGGATGTCATGATATTCATGTGAACATCACAGCACATACATACACACATAATGATGGACAGATCAACGGACCAATCAACACACACAACACGACAGCCAATCACGGACAAGAGCATACACAGTACAAAGCAGGGAACACAACACTTCCTGGGCACTCGAGCTGGAGAGAACTCAGGGCACAGACCCCATTGCCAGCCACTCAGGGGTTCACCATGTGCTGAATACCAGAGTTTACTATGTTTATAGTTCAATGAAATAAAACTGCGTTGTACCATACGCAACCGTGTTGGTTTGTCTGTGTATCAGAGTACCCAACACTTCACAGGCCACCTTTCAGGAGGCAGCCTTAGTATTCGCAGAGGAAGTACCATCACTCCGTTCATCTGCACCCTCCACCAGGACAGATACATGCACTTCAGTGGGTCCTAGTTTGAGAGCAGGTTCGGGTTCACAAACTGGTGATCACCTCACAGATATCCATCGACAGCTTGCGGAGTCAGTGAAAGCTTCTCTGACATTGGGAGGTCTGCAGGGGACCAGGCACCTGTTGCGTCCATCAGATTACAAGCCTCTGGACTTGGCCCAAACTGACCTCTCACAATGCAGAGACAAGCAGGGGAACATCAGGCAGGTTTGTCAGAACCACCTGCAGACTGGGCCAAAGGCTGGAGGAGTCTGTTCATGTTTTATCTGTTGTTGTGCTTCCGGCCTGCAATCAAATTCCCCAAGAGAAGGGTGGTCGCCACCTTGGAGAACCAAGTCCAGCATTTTCGGCTGTTTTTGTGCTCAGACCTGCACATGAGGTGCTTTTCAACTGTGGCTAGGCAAGATGGGCTGAGGCATCTCGATCTCCCTCCAGGTGCCGCTTATCCTGAATGATTCAGGGAGAGGTCATTGGGCACTCAGAGGAGAAGGAGAGCCAGCCAGACACCCCAGGGGCGTCCTGCGGGTCAGGCTGGGCAGGGGACCCTTGGAAGGCTGGACTCTCCACGCCTTGGGCCACCAGAGGGCGCCCACCAAAGTCACCTCAGAAAACGCGGCACAGCAGTCAGCAGGCTGCTTCCACCTCAACTGCGGATGTCGGGGCTGCACGTAGACATAGCAGTAGCGTTAGAAAAATTAAAAAGGATTGAATATACACTGGTGGCATGGGTATTCAGTCATTGTACATCATTTTCACTTCTGTAAATACAAATTGCATATATCTATCTCCAGGTTTCATGGTTTCCACTTGTATTCAATTTACATCAACATATCACATTTATTTAAGGGTCCAGAATGTTTCCACCTCACCCCCAGGCCAACAATGTAGTCCCCTCAGGAACTTCAATTGCTTAACCTCTCACACATTTTCACCCAAGTCAGTGGTCTATAAATCTACATGAGCAAAATCAGGCAGTACACATCATTTGTGACAGTGCTGCCTGGTCAATACTTCTGTCAGTCAGTTATCACAGGTTACCAAGCTTTGGCCTAGGGAGAAGTGCTAATCAAGGTTATTGATTTTACTGCTGCTGTTGCACTGATGTCAGTTGTTTGTGAATGGCATGAGTAGTCGTGTCCACTTAAATTAGAATCGTCTGCCCAATGTGCCATTTAGAATGACTTTTCATGTGTGCGTTTTTGAGTAATATAATGTAAACCCTTGATGCCCATAGGTTTCCCATGCCTGTCTGGAGGAAGATGCAGTGCCCATGTTTAACGCTGAATGTCCATCCTTGGTGATTTGTCATTCTCTGTGCCTCAATGCTGAACTGGACAATGGGCACCTTAGCCTTGACTGTGCGAGGAATTGGAGTGTAGGATTTAAGAGGAGCACGTGGAGCTGTTTCCTGAGCTGAAATTATTTTTATTTGGACCAGCACATCTCCTTCGCAAGGATATCAGTAGTCCAGGGGTTTTCTACTTGAAGAGGAAATCATTGCATGACCGTACTCTCAGCGACTTCGGAGTGGAGACAGGATTGTTCGTGTACAATCTTGAGCACTGTGATGCTCTCAGGGTGATGAAAAGCCAACTCTCCACAGAAACACCTCATTGACTTTCTCAGGGGCAGAGACCAATCCACCCTCCCTAGCTCCTTCACCTGCACAATTGCTTTGGCAGCCTCCTGCCACCTTAACTGATGAGCGAACAGGCGGCTAACCTTCTATCGATACTCATACATTGTTCTCTTTAAGCGCTGTAGCTGACGCACTGCTGGGCCCATAGACAGAAGGTTGAACTGCATTTGCGCCAAGAACTCTGGCATTGGGTCACTTGCATATTCTCTGAACATATAGACCCTGGGCTGGATTCTCCGCAGCCCCACGCCGAAATCGGGTTCAGCGCAGGGGTGGAGAACCAATGTTCCCGACCGAAATGGGGCGCGGCGCCGCTCCGGCTATTCTCCGGCCCCACTCATCCGCGAAATACGCCACCCGGCTGGGGGTCCATTGCCAGCGATACTCTGATCCCGACCGGCCGAGTTCCTGACGGCGTGGAACGAATGTGGTATGGGTGGTCGGGACTCTTGCACGGCAGCTGTGGACTCAGTTCGCAGCCGTCCTAGTGGGGGGCTGGCGGGATCAAGCACCGGGGAGGGCCTTATGGGCTGCCGGGGCAGCGATTGGGCCGGTCCGATGCAGCGGCATGTGGCCTATTGGGGGGGGGGGGCCTTGTTTCTTGGTCTTGATCCGTGGTCCAGGTCCGCCGTGGCGCTCGGCGCAGCCGCTGGAGGCCACCGCCGTGGGCATGCCCGGACTCGGAACCTGAAGTGTGGGGGCCCGTATCCGCAGCCAAAGCTGCCTGAAGCTCCCTGGGTCCCTGCTAGCCCTCTGCAGGTAGGTGAATAGGTGTTTATTTTTTGCAGGAAACTGGGGAGTGAAATGCCAGCGTTTTTATGCCGGCGTGGGGACATAGCCCCATTATTGGAGAATCCAACCCCCTAAATCGAGAATCCAACCCCCTAAATCTCATTCACCACCTCCTGAAACTCCCGCCTGTTCTCCCTATGCATAAATGACTTGTAGGAGATGATCTCTCCCCTAATCACTGCCTTTAACGCCTCCCAAACTGTAGATGAAGAGACCATCCCATTCTTATTCCATTCAACATAGTTTCTTATGACTCTTGAAATCTTTGCACAAAACCCACGTTCCAACAACAGGTCCAGCCCACGCGCTGCGCTGGCTCCCCTCCAACTTCAGGCCCACCATTTGTGACGCGAGAATGGAGATAACTATCCCCGAACATTCCCTGCTCTTTGCCTCAGGTAACAAGGTTCTATCCATAACAAAAAAAACGATCCGCAAATATATCTCATGCACCGGCAAGAAAAATGCGAACTCCTTGCCCCCGGATCGCCACGGATCTACTCCCCCATCTCTTCCATGATTGGTGCTAACACCTTCGATATCCCCAAAGTGACCAGCGACTTAGGCCTCGAGTGATCCAACTTTGGATCCAAAATGGGGGACCTTCTATGAACTGGGGGACAAGGCTGGCCACCTTCAGGTTCACCAGCTGAGAAAGTAGGCAACCGCAAGGGAAATAGCGCAGATAAAGAACAACAGAGGCAGACTGGTAGCAGAACCAAAAGAGGTCAATCAGGCATTTGAGACCTTCTACCAAGGACTGTACACCTCCGAGACCCCCGACCAGGGCGTGGGGATGAAACAGTTCCTTGACGGACTGGAACTACCAGTTGTGGGGGAAGACAGCGGAGGAGTGTGGGTGGGGGGGAGGGTTGCTGGAAGCACCAGTAGATCTGGGTGAAATCATGGAGGGCATCATCTCCATGCAGGCGGGGAAGGAACCAGGACCCGACGGGTTCCCGGCGGACTTCTATAAAACATTTGCACCAGCCCTGTCCCCACACCTAAGGCACGTGTTCGCAGATTCGCTGGCAATGGACACTTTGCCTCGCACGTTAGTGCAGGCCACAATCTCACTGATACCCCAAAAGGATATAAAGACCCCACGAAATGCGAATCATACAGACCAATGTAGATGCGAAAATATTCGCAAAGATATTGGCCAAAAGGCTGGAGGGCTGCGAACCGGAGGTCATCACAAAGGACCACACGGGCTTTGTCAAGGATAAGCAACTCACTGCGAACATCAGGCGGCTGCTGAATGTAATAATGACCGCAGTCCCCTACTGGGAGAGAACACCAGAAGTGATCATCTCCCTGGATGCAGAAAAGACCTTCGAAAGAGTCAAAAGGAAGTACCTCTTCGAGGTACTGGAACGGTTTGGGCTAGGAGCGGGATTAACTGCCTGGGTGAGACTGGTGTACTGCACTCCCAAGGCGAGCGTTCGAACTAACACCACCGACTCTGAATACTTACAGCTATGATATGCCATCAATGAACACACGACGAGTGGTGAACGTAACTGAGGCTTTAATAAACTAAACAGAAAGCCTCCTGGCCTCCGATCCCGAACTGGGGCAGCGGCAGGGCCTAGCCACCTTTATACCGAGCCTGGGAGAGGCGGAGCCAGCAGGCAGTAGTTTACTACATTACATATAACACAGTGGCAGGTTACCACAGATTATATATTACAGTGGTTCGGAGCCAGCAAGGACAAGCCCAGGCATGTAACAGTACAACAGAACAATATAATACAGTGGTTTACCACATTCACCCCCTGTTAAAAAAAGAGTCCAGCGGGGGTGAAGTGGACTTAAAGATCAAGTCTGTCGGGGGCCTTAACCTTCCGCAGTGATCGCCTCAGTCCCGGCTGTGGTATGGGCACCAATGTTGAGACCTGCGCGTCCGGGAGCGTGTCGTCCTCTTCTTCACCCAGTGGTTGAGTCGGTGGAGAGGGGGGGCGGTGTGTGGGCGGGGGTGGTGGTGATGGCCACTGGTGGGCCTGCGGGTGCCAGACCTTGAGGTAGCTGGGTAGTGGTGGAGGGAGATGGTGTAGGATCGGGGGGTGGTGGTAATGGTCGCTGGGGAACCTGCAGGTGCCAAATCCCGGAGGAAGACTGTCCTGTCACCTGACATGATGTGCCACGTAGGCACATTGTGGATTGGCATGGAGGAGCATGACCTTCTCGACGAGGGGGTCTGCTTTATGGCTCCTCGCATGCTTCTGGAGGAGGACGGGCCCTGGGACTGTCAGCCAGGACGGGAGCAAGATCCCGGAGGTGGACTTCCTGGGGAAGGCAAACATACGCTCGTGAGGGGTCTTGTTGGTGGCAGTGTACAGGAGCGGCCAATGGAGTGGAGCACATCGGAGAGGACCTACTTCCAGCGGGAGACTGGGAGACTTCTAGACCGTAGGGCCAGGAGGACGGCCTTCCAGACCGTCGCGTTCTCCCTCTCCACCTGTCCGTTGCCCCGGGGGTTGTAGTTGGTTGTCCTGCTGGAGGTGATGCACTTGCTGAGCAGGAACTGACGCAACTCGTCGCTCATGAAGGAGGAACCCCGATCGCTATGGATGTAGGTGGGGAACCCGAACAAGGTGAAAAGACTGTGCAGGGCCTTGGAGACGGAGGCAGAGGTCATGTCAGGGCATGGGATGGCAAAGGGGACAGTGCCCGGGACAGGGCTTTTATCAGGTCGGAGGTCCAACGACTCCTACGAGAGGGGATCATTGAGTATTCGTCAACAATGTTGAGGAAGTACACGTTACGGTCAGTGGAGGGGAGGGGCCCTTTGAAATTGATGCTGAGGCGCTCAAAGGAGCGAGAGGCCTTTACCAGGTGTGCTCTGTCCGGCCGATAGAAGTGTGGTTTGCACTCCGCGCAGACCTGGCAGTCCCTGGTCACGGTCCTGACCTCCTTGATGGAGTAAGGCAGGTTGTGAGCCTTGATAAAGTGAAAAAAAACGGGTGACAGAGGTCATTGTGGAGGGCCCGGAGTCGGTCTACTTGTGTGCTGGCACATGTACCACGGGATACGGCATCCGGGGGCTCATTGAGCTTCCCAGGTCAATACAAGATATCGTAGTTGTAGGTGGAGAGCTCGATCCTCCACCTCAGAATCTTGTCGTTCTTCATTTTGCCCCACTGTGTATTGTTAAACATGAAGGCAACCGACCGTTGGTCAGTGAGGAGAGTGAATTGCCTGCCGGCCAGGTCGCACAGCTTCTACAATGGCTTGGGCTTCCTTTTCGACGGAGGAGTGTCGAATTTCGGAGGCATGGAGGGTACGGGAGCAGAAAGCCACGGGCCTGCCCGCCTGGCTGAGAGTAGCGGCCAGGGCAAAGTCAGACGCATCGCTCTCCACCTGGAACGGAATGGACTCGTCCACAGCATGCATTGCGGCTTTGGCAATATCTGTTTTGATGCGGTTGAAGGCCAGGCGGGCCTCAGCTGTCAGGGGAAAAATGGTGGATTTAATAAGTGGACGTGCCTTGTCCGCATAATTGGGGACCCACTGGACATAGTAAGAGAAGAACCCCAGGCATCTCTTCAGGGCCTTGGGGCAGTGGGGGAGGGGGAGTTCCAGTAGGGGGCGCATGCGTTTGGGGTCGGACCCCAGGACTCCATTTTCCACAACGTAGCCAAGGATGGCTAGGCGGATTGTGCGGAAAACGCATTTTTCCTTATTGTAAGTGAGGTTCAGGAGTTTAGCGGTGTGGAGGAAGTGCCGGAGGTTTTGGTAATGGTCCTGCTGGTCATGGCCACAGATGGTGACATTATCTAAGTACGGGAGCGTGGCCCGCAACCCGTACTGGTCAACCATTCACTCCATTTCTCGTTGGAAGACCGAGACCCCATTGGTGATGCCGAATGGAACCCTGAGGAAGTGGTAGAGGCGGCCATCTGCCTTGAAGGCAGTGTATTGGCGGTCCTCCGTGCGGATAGGGAGCTGGTGGTACGCGGACTTCAAGTCAACTGTGGAGAAGACTCGGTACTGCGCAATCTGATTGGCCATGTCAGATATGCGGGGGAGGGGGTACGCATCGAGCTGCGTGTACTGGTTGATGGTCTGACTGTAGTCGATGACCATCCGGTGTTTCTCCCCAGTCTTGACGACCACCACTCGGGCTCTCCAGGGGCTGGTACTAGCCTCAATGATCCCCTCTCGTAGGAGTCGCTGGACCTCGGATCTGATAAAGGCCCTGTCCCAGGCACTGTATCGTCTGCTCCTAGTAGCGACGGGCTTACAGTCCAGGGTGAGGTTAGCGAAGAGCGAGGGTGGGGCGACCTTAAGGGTCACGAGGCTACAGACGGTGAGGCGGGGCAGGGGTCCACCGAACTTTAAAGTAAGGCTTTGGAGGTGGCACTGGAAGTTGAGCCCCAGTAATCGGGCAGCACAGAGATGGGGAAGGACGTAGAGTTTAAAGTTAGTGTACTCTACGCCTTGTACGGTAAGGGTCACGACACAGTACCCCCGGATTGCTACTGAATGTGATCCGGAAGCCAGGGAGATTTTCTGGGTCGAGGGTAAAATTGGGAGGGAGCAGCGCCTTACCGTATCTGGGTGTATGAAGCTGTCTGTGCTCCCGTAGTCGAAAAGGCAGGCCGTCTCATGCCTGTTGATCCGGACGGTCATCGTAGATTTTGTGAGGTGATAAGGCCGAGACTGGTCGAGCGTGATGGAGGCGAGCTACCGAAGGTGATGGGTAGGCCAGTCGGAGGTAGCAGCGGCCAGCGTATGACCGGGTGAGCAGGGCTCCCGGGAGGCTGCGGAGTGGTCCCAAGATGGCAGCCCCCATGGGTCACGCGTGGCGGGTGGCATCGGAGATGGCGTCAAAGATGGCGGCCCCCATGGATCGCACGTGGCGGGCGAAATCCAAGATGGCGGCGAAGATGGCAGCGCCCACGGGTCACACATGGAGGGTGGCGCGGCAGCTGGGGGCGGCCCCAACAGACAACAGGCAACGCTGCTGGGCCTAGGAGTTTTCGGGAGAGATTGGGCCTGGCAGGCTGTCGCAAAGTGGCCCTTCCTCCCACACCCGTTGCAAGTCGCGTTCCGTGCAGGGCAGCGTTGTCTGGGGTGCTTACTCTGGCCGCAAAAGTAGCACTTCGGGCTTCCGGCGTTGGCGGGCTGCTGCGCGGCACAGGCTTGTGCCGCACTTGAGTCGGGTGATGGTGGCGCCCACGAGGTCCACGAGGGTGCCGTGTGGTCGGACGTGTAGCCTCCATGTTCTGGAAGGCCACCTCCAGTGAGTTTGAGAGCTGCACTGTCTCTGGGAGGCTGAGTGTACCCCCTTCTAGCAATCGCTGGTGGATGTAGTTTGATTTCATGGCTGCGACATAAGCGTCCCTGATCAACAGCTCTGTGTGTTGGATAGCCGATACTGCCTGGCAGTCACAGTCCTGGCAGAGTACCCGCAGGTACTCTGAGGGTGAGGGTGTAGCCATGCCCAAATATGGCAATCTGGGGTTTTAGAGCAGACAGAGCTACACATGGGGAATGGGGCCGACGCCCTGGCTTTCGCTTCCCTAATCGCACGCCAGAGAATCCTGCTCGGCTGGCGATTAGCAGCACCACCCCACGGCTGCAGACTGGCCAGCAGACTATCGGAATTTCTTCATCTGGAGAAGATTAAGTATGCCATCTGAGTGTTGGAGGAAAGCTTCCTAAAGGCATGGAGGCAGTTTGTCGGCCTGTTCCAGGACCTGTTCGAGGCCAGCAACAACGAATAAGAAGCGGAAACTGGAAAGTTAGAAGGAAAAGGGAGAGGAAAAAGAAAAATAAAGACGGGGGGAACCACAGGAACTCACAACCGGGGGGGGGAGAGGGGGGAAAGTGGAGAAAAGGTTGGAGGGACACAAAAGGGACAACGTGGGAGGGAGGGGGCAACCCCACCCCCCCACCCCCAATCACAGGGGAAACACAGCAGTGTGGTGCCATTCATTGAATATTTCCTTGTCAAATTGCTCCTTCCAAAGTGTAACATCTCACATATTACAGGAGTAAATTCTATCTGCCACTTTTCTGCCCATTTGACCATTCCGTCTATATCTTCCTGTCATCCAAGATTCTCAGCCTCACTGTTAACCACCCAGCCTATCTTTGTGTTATCCACAAACTTACTGATCCTACTCCCTACATAGTCATCTGAGTCATTTATATAAATGCTGAATAATAGGGACCCAGCACAGATCCCTGTGGCACACCACTGGACACGGGCTTCCAGTCACTAAAGCAGCCATTTGATTTGATTTGATTTTTGATTTTGATTTTGATTTGATTTGATTTATTGTCACATGTACCGAAGTACAGTGAAAAGTATTTTTCTGCGGCCGAGGGAACGTACACAGTACGTACATAGTAGACAAAAAGAATAATCAACAGAGAACATTGACAAATGGTACATCGACAAACAGTGATTGGTTACAGTGCGGAACAAGGGGCCAAACAAAGCAAATACATGGGCAAGAGCAGCATAGGGCGTCGTGAATAGTGTCTTACAGGGAACAGATCAGTCTGAGGGAGAGTCGTTGAGGAGTCTTGTAGCTGTGGGGAAGAAGCTGTTCCTATGTCTGGATGTGCGGGTCTTCAGACTTCTGTACCTTCTGCCTGATGGAAGGGTCTGGAAGAAGGCAATGCCTGGGTGGGAGGGGTCTCTGATAATGCTGTCTGCCTTCCTGAGGTAGCGGGAGGTGTATACAGAATCAATGTGCGGATGGCAAGCTTGTGTGAAATGTTGGGCTGAGTTCACCACACTCTGCAGTTTCTTGCGATCTTGGACCGAGCAGTTACCATACCAGGCAGTGATGCAGCCGGATAGGATGCTCTCTATTGTTCATCTGTAGAAGTTTGTGAGAGTCGATGCAGACATGCCGAATTTCTTTAGCTTCCGTAGGAAGTAGAGACGTTGTTGGGCTTTCTTGACTGTTGCATCAACGTGAGTGGACCAGGACAGACTGTTGGTGATGGTGACCCCCAGGAACTTAAAGCTATTGACCATCTCCACTTCGGAGCCATTGATGCAGACGGGGGGGGGGGGTGTCATGTTACGCTTCCTGAAGTTGATGACCGGTTCCTTGGTCTTTCCAACATTTAGAGAGAGGTTTATTTTCTGTACACCATGCAACCAAGTGATTTATCTCCCTCCTGTAGTCTGATTCGTCGTTGTTTGAGATACGGCCCACCACAGTCGTATCATCCACAAACTTATAGATTGAGTTGGAGTTAAATCTTGCCACACAGTCATGTGGTACAGGGAGTACAGTAGAGGACTGAGCACACATCCTTGCAGGGCCCTGGTGTTGAGGACTATTGTGGGGGAGGTGCTGTTGCCTATACTGACAGATTGCGGTCTGTTAGTGAGGAAGTCGAGGATCCAGCTGCACAGGGAGGGGTCAAGTCCAAGATTGCAGAGTTTGATTATTAGTCTTGTTGGGATAATGGTGTTGAAGGCGGAGCTGTAGTCGATGAACAGCAGTCTTACGTAGGTGTCCTCGTTATCGAGGTGTTCGAGTGTTGATTGTAGAGCCAGGGAGATAGCATCTGCTGTGAACCGGTTGCGGTGATAGGCAAACTGAAGTGGATCGAGACAGTCTGGGAGGCTGACAGTGATCCGTCTCATGACTAGCCGCTTGAAGCATTTCACAATAACAGACGTCAGGCCACTGGTCGGTAGCCGTTGAGGCAGGCTACCTTGTTCTTCTTTGGTACTGGTATTATGGTGGTCTTCTTGAAGGAGGTGGGGACCTCAGAGCGGAAGAGTAAGGTGGTGAAGATATCTGCGAATATCTCGCCAGCTGATCTGCGCAGGCTCTGAGTGCTCGCCCAGGGACTCCATCAGGGCCCGTCTCTTTCTGTGGATTCACTTTCAAGAAGGCAGCTCTTATCTCTGAGGTTGTAATAGTGGGTATGGGTGTGTCCAGGGCTGTCATCACCATCTATCATCACCCTTCATCTCCTACAGCTCAGCCAGCTTTGAATCCACCTTATCAAGTTACCCTGTATCCCATATGCATTTGCCTTCTTTATAAGTCTCCCATGTAGAACCTTGTCAAAGGCTTTGCTGAAATCCATGTAAAATACATCAACTGCACTACCCTCATCTACACACTTATCCACATGGTCAAAAAATTCAATCAAATTTGTTAGGCACCAGCCGAAGCTTCTTCACCGACTCCACTCCCATTTGCTAGCCACCCCTCTATCTCTGGCAAAGTGGCTCCCCTCCTAAATCCCCTTAAACAAGAACCAATATATCCCTTATCCCCCCAGCTATGCCCAAATCCCAGTAAGAGCAACAAAACCTCTCTCAAAGGAGAAAAAAAGGAACACACCATTCTCTTCACTTCGAAAAAAACGCCCCAACAGAGCAAAAGTGAAGATGTAGAACACACATCAGCATGAATACCTCATACAAATACCCTCCTCCCTCCTTCAAACACGGAGTCCAAAACAGCCCTCTTCACAATGGTCCCAATTTTTTCTCTCTGATGAAGGCTTCTTATTCCTATATCTGAAAGAAGTGACTATTTTAATGCAATGTAACCCACAATCACGCTGGATACACCACTCCAAACCCTATGCCCTTTTTATATAATACGGCCTTCGCGCTATTGAAGGCCGCACACTTTGTCACCAAATCTGTCCAATATCTTGATAGATTCAGACCATGTGCCCGTCCCAATCGATGTTCAGATCCTTTTTGCGCACTCCAAGATCTTTTCCTTCCTTTGATAACTATGGAAGCGGATTATCACCACCCTCGTTTGGTCTCAGTTTTTGCCTGTGTGGTAAACCATTGTTGCACCTCTATTAGGTGATGTATGGTAGGACCTGTACTACAAGTACATTGGTAGTCCCTGCCTGCTGGCTCCGTCCAGTAGGCGGAGTATAAATATGTGTGTCCTCCATGCTGCAGCAATTTCACCAGCTGCTGTGGAAGGCCACACATCTTAGAGCAATAAAGCCTCAGTTGCATCCAACTCAAGTCTTTGTGCAATTGATCGTGCATAAATTTATTGATCTGCGATTTTCAAAAGGTGGACCTCCGTATCAAGCCGGATCGCCTGCAGCTGGATCCGCAATCAAACGATGCCAAAAAGGACTTTCAGCACTGGCTAGCTTGTTTCGAGGCGTACATCAACTCGGCGCCCAGCCCTGTCTCGGAGGCTCAGAAAATACAGGTCCAGTACTCAAGGTTGAGCTCCAACATCTTTCCGCTGATCCAGAACGCGCCAAACTACGCCGAAGCCATGACGCTTCTCAAAGAAAATTATGCTCAGGAGACGAACACGCTCTTCGGCAGGCATGTACGCGCCACTTGCTCTCAACTCCCTGGTGAGTCCATAGAAGATTTCTGGCAGGCCCTAATCCCACTCGTCCGGGACTGTGACTATCAGGCCGTTACGGCCACGGAACATTCAAACCTCCTTATGAGGGACGCGTTCGTTACAGGGATTGGGTCAGACCTCATACGCCAGCGACTGTTAGAAGGGGCCACGCTCGATCTAGCAGAGACAAAAAAGCTAGCGCTCTCCAGGACGGTCGCATCACGCAACATTCAGGCCTACACCCCCAGCCGCGCAGCCCACCCCTCCTACGCATCGTGGACCCCACAGACGGCCGCCCCAGTGGGAGCCTTACCCAGCCAATACGCCTGCGCCACGCGCATGCCAGCGAACCCCGGGAGTCCCCGATGTTACTTTTGCGGCCAGAAGAAACACCCTCGCCAACGCTGCCCGGCTCGCGCTGCCCTTTGTAAGGCTTGCGGTAAGAAGGGCCACTTCGTTGCGGTGTGCCAGGCCCTGCAGTTGCCGCTATTGCCCCCACCCCTCTCGTTTATGGGCAATGGGCGCCGCCATCTTCACCTCCCCGGACCACGCGCGGCCAGTGGGCACGGCCATCTTATCCCCCTCAGACCACGCGCGGCCAGTGGGCGCCGCCATCTTCTTCCCCCTCAGACCAAGTGCGGCCAGTGGGCACCGCCATCTCCCCCTCCATGCAACTTGTGTGGCCCATGGGTGCCGCCATCTTGTTCAACCCCTGCCACGTGCGGCCCATGGCGCCGCCATTTTGTTCTCCTCAAGATCTTCAGGCGCCGCCATCTTGTCTTCCCCACGGACCTGTGCCCCCCGGACTCCCCATCATCCGACACCAGCGACAACCGACCACGGCTCGCCTCAGTGACCATCGACATGTCTCGTCCGCACAACCTGGCCACCGCATCGACCACCGTCAAAATCAACGGACATGTGACCTCTTGCCTGCTGGACTCCGGGAGCACCGAAAACTTCATCCACCCGGATACGGTAAGGCGTTGCTCCCTCGCGGTACACCCCACCAACCAAAGAATCTCCCTGGCCTCCGGATCCCGTTCTGTGGCGATCCGGGGGTACTATATGGGAATATAGCGTAGAATTCAGCGGCTTGCGCCTCTATGTCCTCCCTAACCTCTGCGCTGCCCTCCTACTCGGCCTGGACTTCCAGTGCAACCTCCAGAGCCTAACCCTGAAATTCGGCAGGCCAGTACCACCCCTTACTGTGTGCGGCATCGCGACCCTAAAGGTTGATCTGCCTTCCCTCTTCGCAAATCTAACCCCGGATTGCAAACCCGTCACCATCAGGAGCAGACGGTACAGCACCCAGGACAGGACCTTCATCAGGTCCGAGGTCCAACAGCTGCTTCGGCAAGGCATCATCGAGGCAGCAGCAGCCTCTGGAGAGCCCAAGTGGTAGTAGTTAAAACTGGGGAGAAACACAGAATGGTCGTGGACTACAGCCAGACCATCAATCGGTATACGCAACTCGACACGTAGCCCCTTCCACGCATATCTGATATGATCAATCAAATTGCACAGTACCGGGTCTTCTCAACGGTAGACCTCAAATCCGCCTACCACCAGCTCCCCATTCGTAAATTGGACCGTCCATACACTGCCTTCGAGGCAGACGGTCGCCTCTATCACTTCATCAGGGTTCCTATCGGTGTCACCAACGGGGTCTCGGTCTTCCAAAGGGAGATGGACCGAATGGTCGACCGGTACGGTTTGCGGGCCACCTTTCCGTACCTAGACAACGTCACCATCTGCGGCCATGACCAGCAGGACCACGATGCCAACCAATTTCTCCACACCACCATTCTCCTAAACCTCACCTACAACAAGGCGAAGTGTATGTTTAGCACAACCCGCTTAGCCATCCTCAGCTATGTGGTCCAGAATGGAGTTCTGGGGCCCGATCCCGAGCGCATGCGCCCCCTCATGGAGCTCCCCCTCGCCCACTGCCCCAAGGCCCTCAAACGCTGCCTGGGGTTCTTTTATTACTACGCCCAGTGGGTCCCAAACTATGCGGACAAGGCCCGCCCACTCATACAGTCCACCCATTTTCCTCTGCCGGCCGAGGCACAACAGGCCTTCGCCCGTATCAGAGCCTATATCGCCAAGGCCAGGATGCATGCAGGAGACGAGACACTGCCCTTTCAAGTAGAGAGCGACGCATCAGATGTCGCCCTAGCCGCCACCCTCAATCAAGCAGGCAGACCCGTGGCATTCTTTTCCCGCACCCTTCATGCCTTAGAAATTCGGCACTCATCCGTCGAAAAAGAGGCCCAAGCTATCGTTGAAGCTGTGCGGCATTGGAGGCATTACCTGGCTGGCAGGAGATTCACTCTCCTCACTGACCAACGGTCGGTAGCCTTCATGTTCAATAACACACAGCGGGGCAAGATCAAGAATGATAAGATCTTGAGGTGGAGGATCGTGCTCTCCACCTACAATTACGAGATTTTGTATCACCCCGGCAAGCTCAACGAGCCCTTAGATGCCCTATCCCGAGGCACATGTGCCAGCGCACAAGTAGACTGACTCCGGGCCCTGCACGACAGGCTTTGTCACCCTGGAGCCACACGGTTGTACTCCGTCGAGGAAGTACGGACAATCACCAGGGACTGCCAGGTCTGTGCGGAGTGCAAGCCGCACTTCTACCAGCCGGACCGTGCGCGCCTGGTGAAGGCCTCCCACCCCTTTGAGCGCCTCAGCGTGAATTTCAAAGGGCCCCTCCCCTCCACCGACCGTAACACGTATTTTCTCAGTGTGGTCGATAAGTACTCCAGATTCCCCTTCGCCATCCCATGCCTCGACATGACATCTGCCACCGTCATCAAAGCCCTCAACACAATCTTCGCTCTGTTCGGTTTCCCCGCCTACATCCACGGTGACAGGGGATCCTCATTCATGAGTGATGAGCTACGTCAGTTCCTGCTCAGCAGGGGTATCACCTCCAGGAGGACGACAAGCTATAACCCCCGGGGAAACGGACAGGTAGAGAGGGAGAACGGGACGGTATGGAGGGCAGTCCAACTGGCCCTACGGTCCAGGAACCTCCCGGCCTCCCGCTGGCAGGAGGTCCTCCCTGATGCACTCCACTCCATTCGGTCACTACTGTGCACCGCCACTAACAACACACCCCATGAACGTCTTTTTGCCTTCCCCAGGAAGTCCACATCCGGGGTGTCGCCCCCGACTTGGCTCGCAGCTCCAGGACCCGTCCTGCTCCGTAGGCACGTCCGACTCCACAAGGCAGACCCGTTGGTGGAGAGGGTGCAATTACTCCATGCAAACCCCCAGTATGCCTACGTGGCATACCCCGATGGCCGCCAAGATACTGTCTCCCTCAGGGACCTGGCACCAGCAGGTTCCACACACACACTCCTCTCCGGCCCGGCGCCACCCTCCCCTCTCCCGGCGCTCTCAGCATTAACCCCACCAGGACCATCCGTCCTCCCCCTGCCCACGCCCGAGTATGAAGTGGATTTCGGCACGCTCCCAGAGTCACCGAACATCAGACCAGCATCGTCATAGCCGCCACCGCTACGTCGCTCCCAGCGGCACATCAAGGCCCTGGACCGGTTAAACCTCTAACTGGTCCACTGGACTTCAAAAGACATTTTTTTCTCTCAAATATTGTAAATGTAAAACCCATTTGTTGTATATAGTTCCCCCCCCCCCCCCCCCCCCCCCCCCCCCCCCCCCCGCTGGACTCAATTTTAACAGGGGGTGAATGTGGTAAACCACTGTTGCACCTCTATTAGGTGATGTATGGTCGGACCTGTACTACAGGTATGTTGGTAGTCCCTGCCTGCTGGCTCCACCCAGTAGGCGGAGTATAAATGTGTGTGTTCTCCATGCTGCAGCCATTTCACCAGCTGCTGTGGCAGGCCACACATCTTAGAGCAATAAAGCCTCGCTTGTATCCAACTCTAGTCTTTGTGCAATTGATCGTGCATCAGCTTGAACGCTCAATGTTCTCCATTCAACTCCAGTGGGGGGAGGGGAGAAAAAACACTTCATCCCCTCCCCCCAGCTGAGGAAACATTTTGGATAAATACCATGTGAGCTTTGAGCCCTCCACTCCCTCCGGCAGCCCCACCAACCTGAGGTTCAACTTCTGTGACCTATTCTCGAGATTTCCACCTTGAGCCTCAGGCATTTGTTGCTATCCGCCACCATCGCTATCTCAGGCTCCAATGAGGGAAGCCATTCTGCGTGTTGTGACAGGGCCTCCTCCACCCCTTTCAACGCCTCGCCTTGTGCCTTTATCACGTTCGAAGTTCGCGGCAACTGCTCACGAATCGCGCCCAAAGCCTCCTCAACCATGGCTTCAAAAGATTCTTTAATCTCCTGGCCCTGCCACTCGAACTGCCTGCCCATTTATTTGACCAACATCTCCAGTTCCTGCACCATTACCATGTCCAACATGACTAGCGTGATGAGTGCGGTGGCCATCTTCCCTCCCTCGCCTTTTGATGGGCTACCCTCCTGAGCCTTCTTAAAATTGGGCTTTTTTGTCAATAATTTCAACATGTCACCATCAGGAACAGATTCACCTACTCACCACACTGGACTTGGGCATGAAAGCCCCCTAAAAAACGGATAAAGGGATCAAATAAAAAGACCTTGCCTGAAGCCATTTTTTTTGTGCGCCTTGTCTTTCCATGACGTCACCGGGAGTCCGAGTCGTTTCTTAGAGTTCTAAATGTCCGTTTACTCGATGCACAGAAATAATTTTTGTCAAATGAAAGTTGCTGATGATGGCACCAAGATCTACAAACGTAAGGCAAAAACGTTCTATGTGATCATCTCTTTGAGGCAGATGATCAACACTGCAGTATCCTCATAATCACTGCTCGCTATCAAACATCTCCCGTCCCACCTTATGTTATCATTGAACAATTAAGCATTGGTAAAGAGCAACATCCTGAAGGTGCAAGTTTGTGGTCACTGTTTGGCTTTTTGATCTGAACTCAGTCTCCAAATTCTCATTGTAGTTCTCCTGCTTGTGTTCACTGGACTCTGATGAAAAGTCACAAGGACCTCAGAATGTTAACTCAGTTTTCTCCCCGTGCAGATGCTGCCAGACTCGCTGAGTTTTTTCAGCATTCTCTATTTTTGTTACACTTTGGCTTTACCTTGTGGCTTTGCGATTTCTTCTGTTATCACTCAATATTCTTATTGGATAGTGGTGACAGCTTCAGAACGGTGAGCATTATTTGTAAGTTACAACCAGTCATAAACTTGACTGTTGTCTTTCTGGTCAGAGAGTATGGGATAGATCAATGTTTACGAAGTAGGATTGATCAAATGTTTTCCCCAATGACATGCGAGCACTCGGACTGTTCTTGATCGCAGTTTGATACCACCTTTTGATTGCTGGTTATATCACAGTGTCAGCTGGTGGTGAATTCAGTAGTGTGCTAGGAACTCTGTAAACTGACTGCAAATAAAATGCCTTCCATTGTCTGTAGCAATAGTCTCTGGCAAACCCCATTTTGTAAACCACTTGTGTAGAATGTTAATGACTGAAGTGGTGGATATGAAATTTGTTGGAGCGATTTCCGGCCAATTGCTATGTCGATCATGAATAACAAGCAAAAAACATTTGCTACGAGCAGCCTGCACTTCTCCAGAAATATCTACTTGGAATCGTTGCCATGGTTTTGTTGGCTGTGGAGTTGGTTGTCGAGGTGCGGGACACCATTTAACAGACTTTTTAACTGAGTGTACATATACTTCTTTGTCTGAGTGCCTATGTGGTGATCTATTGCAGGCCATCAGATCTCTTCATCGGATCGTTGTCTCATCTTCACAAGACCAGGATGTCTTTGTGAGCAAGGTGTAATACATGTTGGTGTAGTGCTCTTGGGATAACTGCTTAAGTTCTGCGTGCATGACATTTGTCATCAAACAATGCAAGTTCACTCTGTCGGGTTCCTTTCTTCCTCTATTTCACAAGCCGACTAGATGTTTAGGTGCTGGTTTACTTTCTGCAAAATATTCTTTCTCACTGCTTCTGCCTTCAACTCCTCTCATGTAACAAGATTGTCGATCGCATGTTGAACGTGAAACAACTGTGATCACACAGTCTTCAATGTCACAAGTCATTTCACTATTGCTGATGCTGTATGTGATAGTAGTATGGCTAATGAAATCAGCTACTCTGTTGCAGGAACCTGCAAGATACTGGGATACAGTTCTCTACACTCGGGGGCTTCGAGTCCCTCCACATTAACAAGATCCGTCTCCGGGCTACCAGGGAGGCAAAGGCCAAGACGTCGGCCTCTTTCGGCCCCTGAACTCCCGGTTCTTCCGACACTCCAAAGATCGCTACCTCCGGACTCGGCACCACCCGTGTTTTTAGCACCGTGGACATTGCCTGAGCAAAACCCTGCCAAAACCCTCTAAGCTTCGGTCATGCCCAAAACTGTGGACATCATTTGCTGGGCTTCCTGTGCACCTCACACACCTATCCTCAACCCCGAAAAACTTACTCATCCTAGCCGCTGTCATGTGTGCCCACTGGACTACCTTAAATTGTATAAGGCTAAGCTGGCACATGGTGAGGAGGTATTAACCCTGCCTACGGAATCCGCCCATAGGCCCGCCTGGGCCGAAGGGCCTGTACTGCGCTGTAATGTTCTATGTTCTATCTCTCCTCCTAGCTCGTCCTCCCACTTGCCCTTAAGCTCCTCCACCAGGGTTTCCTCCGCCCCCGAAAGCTCCTGGTAAATATCCGATACCTTCCCCTCTCCCACCCAGGTACTGGAGACCACTCTATCCTGTACCCCCGTGGCGGCAGCAGCGGAAAGGCCGGCACCTGTTTTCTCAGGAAGTCTTGCACCTGCAAATACCTAAACCCATTCCCTGCTGGCAATTTAAATTTATCCTCCAAAGCTTTCAAGCTGGGAAAGTTCCCATCTATGAATAGATCCCCCATCCTCCTAATTCCTGCCCTCTGCCAACTCCAGAACCCGCCTCTAGCCTACCTGGTACAAACCTGTGGTTATTATAAATCGGGGTCCAAATCGATGCTCCATCCACTTTCTTATATCTCCTCCATTGCACACAGATCCTCAGAGCCGCCACTACCACTGGACCTGTGGAGTATCGGGCCGGCGAGAAAGGCAGAGGTGCCGTTACCAGTGCCTCCAAACTTGTGTTGTTACATGGCGCCGCCTCCATCCGACCCATGCCGACCCCCCTTGTCTGACACGATTCTCCCTGCCTCGAATGCCACTTGTTTGCTGATCAAGGTCGCTACCCCCCCCCTGGTCTTTGAGTCCAGTCCTGAGTGGAACACTTGGCTGACGCACCCCTTCCTCAATCTCGCCTGGTCTGTAACCTTTAGGTGTGTCTCTTGTAGCATTGCCACGTCCACCTTCATCCCCCTCAACACGTGAGCCCTCTTGACCGGCCCATTCAGTCCTCTAACGTTCCATGTGATCAGCCTAGATGGCGGGCTTCCAACACCCCCCTGCTGACTAGCCATCACCCTTTTCAGGCCAGCCTCGAGCTCGCGCCCTCCACTTCCTCAAGTCCCCACTCGGGCAGTCGCCGTTCCTGCCCTCCCATTTGTCCCCCAGTAACAGTTCCTCCCCTGTCACCAACGAGCCCCCCCTCCCTCCCCCCTAGCAGCAACACTAGAAACCCAATCCCCCAAGTCAAGATCCAGTTTAACACCTGCCCACCCCCCCGTGCTTCCGAGACTCAGCTGACCCATGCTGACTCAATAGCTCCCGCCCCGGCACCAAGCAGTCTGTCTCCCTATTGTTCTCTCCCCTCTCCCCCCACATGAAAAAACATTTTAAAAGCATCACATTCCCCAGTAAACAAACATCAGAAAAAACAGTGAAGAAACAGTCGCTTTAGAAAAATAGTCACCCAAAAAGCAGAACCAAATTCAAAGCCCACCCCCCCCCCCACCTAACCAGCTCCCTGCAAGAAAAAGCAATCTTTAACCATCCACACAGCCCATTATTTCACATAGCGCAACTTAAATTTATACAATCCAGCACAACAAAACGCCGCCACAGTACTTCTCCAAGACTTCAATGTCTTTTAATTCGTCTCCAGCTTCATTTCTTTAATAAAGGTCCATACTTCGTCTGGCGTTTCAAAGTAGAAGTCCCGTTCCTCATGTGTGACCCACAGACGGGCTGGGTACAGCACCCCGAACTTCAAAGACCCCTTCTTAAAGAGGGTCGTTTTTGCCCGATTGAACCCAGCTCGCCTCTTGGCCAAATCCGCTCCCAGGTCCTGATAGATGCGCAACTCACAGTTCTCCCACTTGCTGCTCCGTTCTTTCTTGGCCCACCGCAAAACGTGTCCCTTGTCCATGAAACGGCGAAAACGTACCACCATGGCCCTCGGTGGCTCGTTCACTCGGGGCTTCCTCGCGAGGGCTCTGAGCACTCTGTCCAATCCAGGGGCTGAGGGAATGCCCCAGCCCCCATCAACGTCTCCAACACGTCCGTCCATAGGCCCTCGCATCCGATCCCCCACTGCCTTCAGGGAGGCCAACAATTCTGAGATTCTGCCTCCTGGACCTATTCTCCAGGTCCTCCAGCTTAACCTCCATTCTTTTCTGGTGGTCGTTCATCATCCCCACCTTGTTTTCCAGCACGGTTATATACACCTCGTGCTCGGACAACGTTTGTTCCACCTCCTGGATCATTCTCCTGTGGGTTTCCTGATTCTGAACCACTTGATCAATCGAAGCCTTAATCGGGTCCAGTGTGTCCTTCTTCAGCTTGGCGAAGCAATCCTTGAAAAAATTCACCAGCTGATCCATCAACCACTGTGCCATCTCCCTTGCTCTCCGCCATGCTTTCCCGCATTGCCGGCTCTGCTCGTGCCTTCCTTATAGGACTTTGTCTTCTCACACGGCCACTTCTAGTCCAATTCTCCATACACCGGAGGGGAATTTCTCCTTACTGTCTCACTCTTCACCGATTTATCACGTAAAATACGGAAACAAACTGGGGAAAAAGGTCCTAAAGTCCGTTACAGGCGGGAGCTATCAAATGTGCAACCTACTCCTCCATGGCCACCACCGGAAGTCCTCAATCACATAGTTGTTAAATAATAATTTATTTAACTTCGATTGTCTGTAGTTTATCATTTACTTTGGCCAGTCGATAGAACATGACATGGTACCAAGAGTGATGATTTACTGAAAGAAATAAGAACAAATCCGAACCAGGGAAGATAACGTTCAAAGAAGCAAAGAAGACAACGCATCTTTACTACTAACCTTGCTAACATTTCGAAGTCTGGGATGGAAGGCATCAAGGCACCTCAACAGCGTCAGATTACCGGTAATGTAGACAAAAATTGGAGGGTGTTTAAACTGTATGTTGCAGCCCTTGGTCTACAGGCACAGCCTGATGAGAGGTGTATTGCATTGCTGCTCACTGTAGCAGGTCCCCAAGCAATTGAGATCTTCAACACATTTGTTTTTGAAAACGAGGCTGACAGCAAAAGCTTCGATGAAGTGCTTAAACAATTCGATCGTCACTGCTCCCCTAAAAAAAAAGAAACCTTTGACTGCTATATATTCCGTACACACACCCAGAACGCGCGAGAGGCATTTGATAGCTTCCTTACTGACTTGTGATTGAAGGCGCAGTTGCACAACTTCAGCACACTCCAGGCGCCGATGATATGAGGTCAAATAGTTTTCGGAATCTCTAATGGTAAAGTGCACGAGCGGCTTCTGCGGGAAACCGGCTTACAACTTGAAAATGCGATTCAAAAAGTCATGCTAGTGAGCTGGCTGTGAAGCAGCTCAACACATTGAACCTGAGGCATTTTGCCGCAAAGGCAGAAGAGGCGGTAGAAGCCATTAGTGTGGTGATGCAGCCAATTAAGAAACATGCTCCCAGTGTGGGCAGCCATTTTGAGCAGCCAACCCGATCCTCCATTTTATGTTCGCAATGTGGCAAACGGCATTTGCTACGGCAATGCCCTGCGTATGGGAATATATGTGCTATCTGCAATGGCAGAAATCATTTTGCAACCCAGTGTTATGCGAGGAAAAGGCCTGAACAGACAAAGAGTATCAGCGCTATTGATGAAGTGTGCCTCGAGGACACACTCACTCTTTGTGTTCATGATCTCCAACGAAGACAGGGAGACTCAAGTTACACCAAATAACGATGTTTTTGTACCAATCTGCTGCAATAGTGGATTGAGGGTAGAGAACCATGAGGATAAATGGACAATGCCATTAACGATAAATGGTATAGTGATAACTGTCAAGTTCGACACTGGTGCGCAGCTCAACCCAATCAACCTCTCTGATGTAAAAAAGCTATGGGTTGCACCAAAAATAGTCACCCAATCAGTATTGCTAGGAGATTGTAATGGGAACAAAATCTTGTTGTTAGGAGCTTGTGAGCTTGAGGCTGAGGTAAAGAATAAAACACACAAGTTAAAATTCTCTGTGGTGGCAGCGAACTGCAAGTCTTTAATTAGAGTTGAGGCGTGTGAGGAGCTGCAGCTAGTCCGACGAGTCTACAGTGCAGACAGTGCTCCAACAGGCCCTCATCCTTCAGGAGACTCCATACTGAATGATTTCCCTGAAATATTCCAAGGTTTTGGAACGTTGCTGTACACCTACAAGATTCAGTTGAAAAAAGATGGGACAAGTTCCACAAGGGACAAACGAAAGGCAGAGCTCGAGAGAATAACTGCTTTTGGGGTCATCAAGCGTATTGAGATCCCCACAGACTGGGTTAATTCCATGGTCTGTGTAAAGAAGCGCAATGGCAGCCTAAGGATCGGAATCTCAATATCAAAAGGGTACACTATCCTATACCAAAGCAGGAAGAGATAATGTGTGAAATGGCAGGAGCAACCTGCTTCAGCAAACTGGACTCATTACAAGGCTTCTGGCAACTAAAACTTGATAAAGAAAGAACTTTCAACACACCCTTTGGGAGGTGTCGTTTTTTAAAGAATGACATTTGGCATCATCTCGGTCTCGGAGATACTTCATCGTGCCATGGAGCATATAGTTGAGGGAATTCCGGGGGTCTGAGTGTATGTGGATGACATTATCATTTGGGAGTCGACAAAGAAAGAGCTTAATAAATGACTCCTGAGGGTTCTAAAAATTACCAAGAAAAACGGTCTCAAGTTGAACATGGCGAAGTGTCAAGTCAGGGTGCATAGCATCACCTTCTTGGGAGACACACTGTCCACACAAGGTGTTCAGCCTGATCAGGACATGATAAGGGCAATTCTGCAGATGCCGTGCCCTACGGATAAAAAATACATTTTAAGAATGCTGGACATGATCAATTTTGTGGGAATGTTAATTGCTAACTTGGCAGCCAAAATGGCACACTTGCAGGAGGCCATAAAGAAAGATGTGCCATTCCAGTGGTCCAGCAGCCATGAACAAGAGTGGCAGCACTGCAGCTTTCGCTCACCACGGCACCAGTCTTGACGTTTTTTGACCCAGCAAAAACACAAAAATCTCAATGGATGTACCACAAGATGGTTTGGGGGCAGTCCTACTCCAGCAGGATCTGGAAGGAGACTGGCTTCCAGTGGTGTACGCATCCACGGTGATGTCCAACACTGGGAGAAGATACGCAAAAATCTAAAAGGAATGCCTAGGTCTCATTATTGGGCTAACAAAGTTTCATGATTACCAAAGAGAAAATGCTGGAAAATCTCAGCAGGTCTGACAGCATCTGTAGGGAGAGAAAAGAGCTAATGTTTCAAGTCCAGATGCCTCTTTGTCAAAGTTCCATGATTACGTGTATCGTCTTCCAACTTTCATTGTGGAGACTGACCACAGGTCGCTGGTCACCATCATCAAAAAGAATCTTAGCGAGATGTCGCCGCAAATCCAAAGAATGATTATGAAGTTGCAGTGTTACGACTTTGATTTGGTGGATACGGCGGGTAAGCATCTTCTTGAGGCTGACATGCTTTCCAGAGCTACCGGCAATGAGGAACCACTCAAGCTGGATGAGGACGTACAGCTCCACGTAAACATGGCGACAGAGTCTCTGCCAGTCTCTGACAATAAGTCAAAAACAATTAAAGAGGAAACCGCCAAGGACACTGAGGCACGGTCAATTTGGCTGGCGATGAAGTTGAATTCAAACTGAGGCTTTATTAGTATCTGAAGTGTGGCCTCCTACAACAGCTGACGAAATGGCTGCTAGCTGAAGGCCACGCATATTTATAACCCGGCTCCTGGGCGGAGCTAGCATGCAGGGGCCCAGGTGAACCTGTAGTGCAGGTTCTATCGTACAACCCTTAATATAGGAACACAGTGGTTTACCACATTCACCCCCTATTAAAATTGAGTCCGGCGGGGGTGGTGGATAACTATATACAATTCGCAATCTTTAATATTTACAGAACAGTGAAAAGAAAATGTCTCTGGTCATCCGGTGGGCCGGTCAGAGGTTCAGCCGGTCCGGCGCCTTGATCGTCCTCTGGGATCGACGAAGTGGAGCCGGCGATGTTGGTGCTGTCATGGTCAAAGTTGTCTCTGGGAGCTTGCTGAAATCCTCTTCATCAACGGGGGTGGGCAGGGGGAGGACGGACGGTCCTAGGGGGGGGTGATGGGGACGGTGGGGGAGGGGAGCGTGGCGCCGGGGGTGGTGTGGGGCGGAACCTGCTGGTGCCAGGTCCCTGAGGGAGACGGTATCCTGGCGGCCGTCTGGGAATGCCACGTAGGCGTGCTGTAGGTTTGCGTGGAGCAGGTGCACCCTTTCCACCAATGGGTCCGCCTTGTGGAGCCGCACATGTTTACAGAGAAGCATGGTTCCCGGAGCTGTGAGCCAAGTTGGGAGTGATACCCCGGATGTTGACTTCCTGGGGAAGGCAAAAAGGCATTCATGTGGTGTACTGTTAGTAGCAGTGCAAAGTAATGAGCGAATGGAATGTAGTGCATCAGGGAGGACCTCTTGCCAGCGGGAGGCCGGGAGATTTCTGGACAGTCGGGCCAGCTGGACGGCCCTCCATACCATACCATTCTCCCTTTCTACCTGTCCGTTTCCCCGGGGTTGTAGCTCGTCGTTCAGCTGGAGGCGATACCCCTGCTGAGCAGGAACTGGCGTAGCTCATCACTCATGAATGAGGATCCCCTGTCACTGTGGATGTAGGTGGGGAAGCCGAACAGAGTGAAGATAGAATTGAGGGCTTTAATGACGGTGGCAAACGTCATGTCGGGGCATGGGATGGCGAAGGGAAAACGGGAGTATTCATCGATCACACTGAGGAAATACGTGTGTCGGTCGGAGGAGGGGAGGGGGCCTTTGAAATCCACGCTGAGGCGTTCAAAGAGGCGGGAGGTCTTCATCAGGTGCGTGCGGTCCGGCCGGTAGAAGTGCGGTTTGCACTCCGCACAGACCTGGCAGTCCTTGGTGATCGTCCTTACTTCCTCGACGGAGTAGGGCAAATTTTGTGACAAAGGCTGTCATGCAGGGTCCGGAGTCGGTCTACCTGTGCGCTGGCACATGTACCTCGGGATAGGGCGTCTGTGGGCTTGTTGAGTTTGCCAGGACGATATTTAATCTCATAATTATAGGTGGAGAGCTCAATCCTCCACCGTAAGATTTTATCATTTTTGATCTTGCCCCACTGTGTGTTGTTGAACATGAAGGTTACCGACCGTTGGTCAGTGAGGAGAGTAAATCTCCTGCTGGCCAGGTAATGCCTCCAATGTCGCACAGCCTCAACGATAGCCTGGGCCTCCTTTTCGACGGATGAGTGCCGAATTTCAGAGGCATGGAGTGTGCAGGAAAAGAATGCCACGGGCCTGCCTGCCTGGTTGAGGGTGGTGGCATGGGCGACGTCCGATGCGTCACTTTCTACTTGGAAAGAAAGTGTTTCATCTACAGCGTGCATTCCAGCTTTGGCAATATCAGCTCTGATCTGGGCGAAGGCCTGTTGGGCCTCTGCCATCAGGGGAAAATGAGTGGACTGTATGAGTGGGCGGGCCTTGTCTGCATAATTTGGGACCCACTGAGCGTAATACGAGAAGAACCCCAGGCAGCGTTTGAGGGCCTTGGGGCAGTGGGGGAGGGGAAGCTCCATGAGGGGGCGCATGCGGTCGGGATCGGGCCCCAGAACTCCATTCTGGACCACGTAGCCGAGGATGGCTAAGCGGTTTGTACGGAACACACACTTCTCCTTGTTATACGTGAGGTTGAGGAGAGTGGCGGTGCGGAGAAATTTAGCGAGGTTGGCGTCGTGGTCCTGCTGATCATGGCCGCAGATGGTCACGTTCTCTAGGTACGGAAACGTGGCCCGCAAGCCATACTGGTCGACCATTCGGTCCATCTCCCTTTGGAAGACCGAGACCCCATTGGTGACGCCGAAGGGGACCCTAAGGATGTGATATAGCCGGCAGTCTGCCTCGAAGGCGGTGTATGGCCGGTCCGATTTACGGATGGGGAGCTGGTGGTAAGCGGATTTGAGATCCACCGTTGAGAAGACCCGGTACTGTGCAATCTGGTTAACCATGTCAGATATGCGTGGGAGGGGGTACGGGTCGAGCTGCGTGTACCTGTTGATGGTCTGGCTGTAGTCCACAACCATTCGATTTTTCTCCCCAGACTTAACCACTACCACTTGAGCTGTCCAGGGGCTGTTGTTGGCTTCGATGACTCCCTCCTGAAGCAACCGCTGGACCTCGGACCTGATGAAGGCCTTATCCTGGGTGCTGTACCATCTGCTCCTGGTGGCGACAGGTTTGCAATCTGGAGTTAGATTGGCAAAGGGGGAAGGAGGATCGACCTTTAGGGTCGCGAGGCCGCACACAGTGATGGGTGGTAAGGGTCCGCCGAATTTAAGGGTCAGGCTCTGGAGGTTGTACTGAAAATCCAGGCCAAGGATAAGTGCAGCGCAGAGGTTAGGGAGAACGTAGAGGCGAAAACCGTGGAACTCTATGTCTTGGACTGTGAGCGTGACCGTGCAGTACCCCCGGATCGCTACGCGATGGGATCCGGAGGCCAGGGAGATACTTTGATTGGTAGGGTGTACCTTAAGGGAGCAGCGCCTTACCTTATTTGGATGTACAAAGCTCTCCGTGCTCCCGGAATCCAGTAGGCAGGAGGTCACATGGCCGTTGACTTTCATGCTGATGGATGCGTTGGTCAGAGTGTGTGGTCTGGACTGGTTGATTACCATGGATGCGAGTCGTGGTTGATTGTCGGATAGTGAGGCGGCCGCTGCGTCCTGAGTCCTGAAACGCCGTTGGTCTCCGTGTGCTGCGGGGTGGATAAAATGGCGGCGTCCGGAGGTCCTGGGGGTCACAAAATGTCGGCGCCCATGGAACGCACGTTGCGGAGGTGGAGCAAGATGGCGGCGTCCATGAAACGCACGTGTTGTGCGGGGGAGAAGATGGCGGCGCCCATTGCTCGCACATGGCCTGGGGAGGAGGGGAGGATAGCGCCGCCCATTGTCCGTGACCGGGGGGGGGGGGGGCGACCGTTGCTGCTGAGCGGTCCTGGCACACCGCAGCATAGTGGCCCTTCTTCCCGCAGGTCTTACAAAGGGCAGCGCGGGCCGGGCAGCGTTGGCGGGAGTGTCTTTGTTGGTCGCAAAAATAGCATCGGGGCCCCCCGGAGATCACTGGCTGGCGCGTAGCGCAGGCGTACTGGGTGGGTAGCGCCCCCGCTGAGGCGGCTGCCTGTGGGGCCCATGAAGCGTAGGAGGAGTGGGCCGCGCGGTTGGGGGCGTAGGACTGTACATTGCGCAGGGCGACCGTCATGGAAAGCGCTAGTGTTTTAGTCTCTGCGAGGTCTTCTAGGAGCCGCTGCCTGATAACATCGGACCCAATCCCAGTTACAAAAGCGTCCCTCATAAGGAGATCTGAGTGCTCCTTAGCTGTAACGTCCTGGCAGTCACAGTCCCGAACTAATGGGATCAGTGCCTTCCAGAAGTCCTCGATTGACTCACCAGGTAGTTGAGTACGCGTTGCGAGCGCGTGTCTGGCGAAGAGCGTGTTCGCCTTCTGCTCATAACTCTCTTTGAGTCGAGTCATAGCGTCAGTGTAATTGGGCGCATCCTGGATCAGCGGGAAGATTTTACAGTTGAGTCTGGAGTACAAGATTTGAATCTTCTGAGCCTCGGTGCCACGTTGACATACTCTTCAAAACAAGCTAGCCAGTGCTGGAAGTCCTTTCTGGCGCCACTTGCGTGTGGATCCAGCTGCAGTCGATCTGGTTTAATCCGGAGGCCCATCTTCTGAATCAGATACTAATAAATTGAGGCACGATCAATTTGACTGGAGACAAAGTTGAATTCAAACTGAGGCTTTATTAGTATCTGAAATGTGGCCTCCTACAGCAGCTGACAAAATGGCTGCTAGCTGAAGGCCACGCATATTTATAACCCGGCTCCTGGGCGGAACTAGCATGCAGGGGCCAGGTGAACCTGTAGTGCAGGTTCTACCGTACAACCCTTAATATAGGAACACAGTGGTTTACCACAGACACTACCCTACAGAAAGTCAGAAAATATACCCAGGAAGGATGGGCCAAAGGATCCTGTTCAGGCTTCTACAATATTCCAGCAGAATTAAGTGATGTTAACGGATTTCTGTTGCAGAATCAGCAAATTGTAATTCCATAAGCACTACGGTCAATGATCCCCATTCAGTTGAATGAAGGGCACTTGGGGATGGAAATATGCAAGAGAAGAGTCTGGGAGGCAGTCTATTGGCCTGGCATCAATTGTGATATTGAGTTAATGGTGGAGAATTGTGAAACATGCCAGGGATTTCTCGCAGGCAGACCAAGGAACTCATGAAGATGGGCGACACAGTCACAATTCCCTGGCAGAATGTCGGTATCGATCTGTTCCATTTAAATGGTAAGGAGTACCTTCTAGTCATAGACTATTTATCAAACTAACCAGAGGTAGTGCAATTGTCAAATTCAACAGCAAGAAATGTTATTAAGAAGGACAAAGAAATTTTTGCGTGACACAGCATCCGAATGTCGTCATGAGTGATAATGGTCCGTGTTTCGACTGCTATGAGTGGGAAGAATTTGCCCGGCAGTGTGACTTTCAACATATTACCTCCAGTCCGCATTACCCCACTCAAATGGCAAGGCTGAAAAAGGAGTGCACATCGTCAAACAGCCCCTTAAGAAAGCTCTGGACAGTTGTGATGATACCTATCTTGCGCTCCTCAGCTATCGTTCGACACCGCTGGTCAATGACCTCTCGCCTGCTCAAATGCTAATGAACAGGCAACTGCAAACCACTTTATCTCATTTCCCTCATCAGCCCATGGACCACTCATTGGCTAGACAAGTGACCTCTCAGAAAAGGAGGCAGAAGGGGTTCTATCATAGGTCTGCCAAAAGACTTCAATCTCTGCAGCCAGAGGGTACAGTGAGATTAGAAGATCCTAAAGTACACGGTGGTCTCAACAGGCAAAAGTACTGCATCAAGCAGGTCCCAACTCGTATCTTGTTCTTACTGCAGAAGGTGTTATATTGAGAAGGAATAGATGAGCTTTACTCAAAGGCAGCCATTTGTGATGCAGCCATCAGAGGGACCATGCAACTGTCCTAAACTATCTGAAGAACTCATGGAACAAACACAACAACAGGATGACACATCAATACACGAGGAACATCAAACTCAACCTACAACCAATACAGAAAATGAAGAACCGTTGCAAGTTCAGCAAGCAGACTCTGATAAAGTCGACAAGAATCAAGTGCAAGCCAGAAAGACTGAACTTATGACAGACTGTAAAAAGAATCCTGAACATGTAAATAGTTATGCATGTCATGATATAATGTAAAGGAACACTCCAATGTATGCAAATAATTTCATTCTCTGAAGGAAAGGGGATGTGATGATATGCATAATGTTATGCATGACCTCCGACCACTAGATAACAGTGTTAACCCTCCACATGACTCTGGTTCTGGGGGTTGGGAGTCGGTCGTGCTAGGAGACAGACGTATTTTGCAGTAGCTTTTCAATAGTTAATTAGCGTTGGCAGTTCATTGTTTTATTTATATTAGTTATCTTAATCACAGTTGTTAAATAATAAATTATAAATAGTCTATGACTATCATTTAAGTTATATGTTCAGTAGTTTATCATTTACTTCAGTCAGTCTACAGAACATGAAATGAAATGAAAATTGCTTATTGTCACAAGTAGGCTTCAAATGAAGTTACTATGAAAAGCCGCTAGTCGCCATATTTTAGCACCTGTTCCAGGACAGTGGGGGGCTTCCAGCAGCCACAGTGTGGGTTAGATGTGGGTTGTTAGTTGACAAGGGGATTTGCGAGAAGATCGGGGTGGCTATTTGAGATATGTGGAGCACAATAGGATGGGCGACATCTCCACATGCGTGGTGTGGGAGGCATTGAAGGTGGTGATAAGAAGGGAGTTTATTTCGATCTAGGCACATAGGGAAACTGTGGAGCAGTTAGATAGGCAGAGATTAGTGGAGGCCATATTGGCAGTGAATCCGAGGTGCTCGATGGGACCTGAAGAGGCATTTTTCAAAGAAAAGAAGAAGCTCCAAATGGAGTTTGAGTTTATGTCAATGGGCAAGGCAGTGGGGCAACTGTACTGGTTTAGTGGGGCGATGTATGAACAGCTGGATGCTTGCACATCAGTTGAGGAGACAGCTGGAGGCAAGGGAGATTGGGCTGATGAGGGATTGGGGGGCAGGGTGGTTACTGAGTCCAGGGGCGTAAATGGAGTATTTGGGGCCTTTTACCAGAAATTACATACTTCAGAGCCTCCGGTGGGGGATGAGGGCTTGAGGCAGTTTCTGGATGGACTGGAGTTCCCGATGGTTGCAGAAGTTGGACGCACCGATTGGGCTGGGGGAAGTAATGGGCCTAGTGGCTCAATGCAGCCAGGGAAGGACCCGGAGGGGTTCCCAGCAGAGTTTTATAAAATGTTTGCTTCAGAATTGGGGTCCTTATTATTCGAGATGTACAATGAATTGGTCAGTAAGGGAGAGCGAGTGCCCGTGATGAATGTGATATAAAATAGTTACTTTAGAGATATTAGTTAATGTAATGTAGAGGTAGGCCAGTTTAATTCTGGTTAGTTCACAGACAAAGGATTTCAGACCGCATGGAAAAGCAGGAAGAGGTGTGTCCACCAAAGCAGGAGAAAAGGATGCTGAGTAATAGGGGCCAGAGGAAGGGATTGGAAGTGAGCTAATCAGAATAGGTCAAACAGGTCAGGAGGAATATAGGATGACCTATGGGCGTCGAGTATGTGAAACTTGATGCCATTTGAATGTATCAGTACAGATTCCTTTGTCTTATATCCTCACTTGATTCCAGAAGTCTATGGAGCAGGATGTGCTTCATGCTCCTAGGAATTGAGGAAGCTTGCAAGCTAAATAAAATAACTAATGCTGTACCTGCAAATCCATCTCGACTTTTATTGAGGCCAGACTGACGGGTAAAGAAACTTGGGATTCAACATTTGGTGCCGAAAACCCGGGATTTCTCAAGACGGTTCTGACCAACTGTGAAATCAGAATTAGACTGATTATGAACAGGAGGATGGGGAAAGAGGGTCCACAATGCAGAACTGGAAAATGACCACGCATTGATTTTTCCCCTCTTCTTATCGTCTGATTAGTCTGGTCACTCGCGGTTGGTACGGAAAGATCGTCTCGACAAAATCAAAGGTCAGTCTGGGGATTAGCAATTTAATTGATGGGATTTCATATTGTTGATTCGGCTTGGGTTAGGTTATGGAGTTGATGCGACATTTGAAATTGAAAATGGTTCAACTCCATGTGTGAGTTCTGATTCGGCTTGGGTTAGGTTATGGAGTTGATGCGACATTTGAAATTGAAAATGGTTCAACTCCATGTGTGAGTTCTGATTCGGCTTGGGTTAGGTTATGGAGTTGATGCGACATTTGAAATTGAAGATGGTTCAACTCTATGTGTGAGTGTTTTAAATATATAGTTGATTAAGCTAAAAATTGTACCCTTGGACTGTGGTGGCGAAGGGCGCAGTTCTGAGGACTAGTTGAGATTGTGGGGAATGCTGCATATTGGTTGAAGCAGAAGTCTCTCAAAGGGTTAACAGCAGCAGCCAAAGTTAAAGACAGACAGTGCTTCTCACTCAGGCCTTGAGATAACAGCAGCAGCCTGTAGTGTAATTGGATACCTTTCCTTTGAGTCAGTGAACTCCAGCAAAGTTACGTTTTGAATTAATTAAAGGAAACCAGTGGGTTTCTCCACCTCTTTGATAAAAGTTATTATTTTTGAAAGCAATTGATTGAAATTGCCAGAATCTTAAGTTTTACTTACTTGAAATAATGTTTATCTCATTTTATCTGGAGATTAATAGAAACTTAAAGAAGATCACGGACACCATTTTTAAAAGTTTAAATCTGGAGATGATAGTTGACTGTGCCAACATTTTTGTGAATGTAAGAAAAACTTGTTAAAAGAAAAATTGTTAAGATAAAGAATTAATTAAGTTGTAAATGTCATACAAGTTTGTGTTAAGCAAATCGTAAATTTAGTTCTGAGTTGAGATCAGAGCTAAGCTTGCAAGTTGCAGTAATTCAATTTGAATTTTCAAACAGTTTTAAGTTTAAAAAAAAACACTGTTAGAACCTTTTCAATCGCTTTGCCAAGAAAAAAAAATGCGCAAGTAGAGACAGGAAAGGCACGGGTCAAACAAAAGATGAGCTACGTAGTTCAATGGCTGGCCTTGAATTGACAGAAAATGATAAATTCAATAATTTAGAAAATGTTCACTAAAGGTTCCGACTGCACCTGTAGCATTGTCTGCACTAATTCCAGAACCACCAGAGTATAATAATTGATATCCAGTCACTGCTCCCAGATTCCAATTATGCCAGTAACTCAAGCCCTTTTGGGTGATAGTATGGGTCCTGATTTACCATCTTCACGATCAGTAGAGAGGAGGAGCTCTGTTCCGCAAGCCCAGTTAGCTCTAGGACCAGATCTCGGACAGCGAGAGAAGGGCTTGATCCTCACCAGAAACAATTAAGTATACCACCTAAGTCCCTCCAAACTAAGGAGAAACCGCAAGGTTTGTCGAACAAAGGAAGCTGCAACAGATGATTTTGAAGAGAAAGAACTCCCTCTAGTGACAGGGAGAGACATTGAAGAGCCAGAGGAATTTCTGGAACATTTTAATGAAATCTACCGTGGGCAGTCAGGCGACTTGCTATATCAAAATGGTCAGAATTCCCCTCAATATTGTGCTATGTTAATGCATTGCCTACCACCATCTGTGGCTACTGCTGTGAAATGTAATAACATGAATTGGACAGAGAACGACCCTTCCCAGATGGCAAGGGCAGTCAGATTTTATTGGAAGGAGGGTGTAGGCCAGGAAGGAGGCTTAGTTACAAAGGTTAAGACTGAGTATGTAATGAAAAAGGATGATCTGCGACCCCAACAAGCGGCAGAAATGGTAGTTTACCAGCAGGAGCCCCAATATTGTGACTTTGGGTGGGTGGATCAGCGAGGGGGAGGATACCAAACCCACCCAAAGGGACCCTTAGCTCCTTTTTATGGCCCACCGAATGCATCAACAGCTTTACAACCGCAGCCCCCTCTGAGAGGCCATTGGTCTACTGGGAGAAGAGGACGAGGCAGATATAGAGGGAGCAATGCATGTTTTAATTGCGGCCGTGCAGATCACTGGCAACAGGAATGCCCCTTTAAAAGACAGGCAGTAGAAGGAGATTATCCAACCCAAAGGAGGGGGTACCCACCAAGGGGAGGACAGACGAGATACACTGACTTCTCCCAGGAAAACCTTTTCCCAACACAGGATTGACTAGCTAATTTAGTCATAAGGACTCTCCAATTGGACAGGGAACCTATTATCTCTCTGCAGATAGGAGATCAACATCACCCATTTGTAATCGACACTGGAGCAGCCATGTCTTCTGTGCAATCAGAACTTCGACTACCACTATCCGACCACACGCAGCAATTGTCGGGATTCCAAGGACAGGTGTGTGAGTATCCTATTTCTGAACCTGTGACAGTCACTTACGAGAATAAGTCTGCAGATCATCAGTTTGTAGTGACTACTGGCTTGGACTGTAACTTGTTGGCCCGAGATTTACTGTGTATCTTCCAGCTACAGCTAGAGTGCGGAGATGAGGGGGTAACGGTTAAATCATGGAGGATGAGACAACAGTGCTAAATTTCTATCACCCCCCAGTGGTGGACGTTAAACATTGAACAGTCACTGCATCACGTTACCCTGGCCTATGACAGAACTGGACGAAACAGGGAGTTGGAGGACAAATACCGGCCATTAATTGGGACCGAATGGCCAGTCAAGGTTACAGCCACAGTCACGGGAAAAGAAGGTACAGCCGATTTTGTTACAATATCACCACATTTATGGCCACGGTCAGCTTCGGTAAGCCCTCATATTACACGTCAGGTCCACGACCAGTACCATGCCAGGGATATGGGGCGAATGGTAAGGAGGGCAGTGGATCATTCGGATCCAACAGAAGTACGCACTTCAAGTCATGCCGGATGGCACTACCATAAAATATTTTGAGGTCCCTGAAACAATTAACACTCGACTGCAGCATCACCGGGAACATGATGTGTTGGAATATGTCAATCCACAGGTCTGGGCGGAATACCCATCACAAGTGGGAAAGACAAATGTTACACCTATAAAGGTAATGATTAAGGATCATGTAAAGCTACCTTCCATTCGGCAATACCCCCTGAGATCCCAAGCTGCTCCGTCTATAGACAAATTAATTCAAGAGCTGTTGCAACAGGGTATTTTGGTCCCTTGCCAATCAGAATGTAACACCCCCATACTTGCTGTGCCTAAACCAGCCAAACCAGACCAGTACCGATTAGTACAGGATTTACGTTCAATCAATGGCATCGCATAGCCGTTATATGCTCTCACCCTCCAACAGGATATTACGGTGTATAGCTCCCACTCGCTCATCGCACTACTGAGGCAACTGCAGACTCAGCATCTTACTGCAGCTCGTCAGAATAGGTATGAGATATACCTTTTGAACAATCCACGTCTGACATTTAACCACTGTACCACTATCAATCCAGCCTGTTTTCTTAGTGGTCCCCCTGTCCATGAAGACGCACCTGGCCACGACTGTTTAGCCTTGATTCAGGAAACTACCACAATAAGGGGCGATTTGAGTGACATTTCGTCAGAACAACCTGACATGATTATGTGTGGTCAAATATCCCACCGGGGTTTAGTTAATGACTTACTGCAGGCCCTTCTTATGCCCGCGCAGATTTCCGTTATTAAATGCGCTGCCCACACAAATGGTAAGACCCCAGCTGACGTTGGTAATGAACGAGCAGATTGTGCAGCGCGGACAGCCGCGCAAATTCAGCAAGTGATGGTGCCTAAAATGTTAGGTCAGACTAAACGTTCTGCAATAAATATGTCTGCTTCTGACAAGTCAATGCCAACCATCCAAGACGTCATAAGGTTACAGGAGGACGCTCCTGAGAGTGATAAACAAATGTGGAAACGGTTAGGTTGTACATATGATTCTGTTTCCTCTTTATGGACCACGCCAGCACATCAGACTTGTATGTCTGATGTACTGGCTTTATGGGTCATTGAATGTGTACACTTTGCAACTCATTGTGGGGCTCGAGGGACTAGTGATTTGTTGCTGGACACTTGGTGGCACCCTAAAATGCAGGGGTTGGCCCAGAGCATCAGTAATCGGTGTTTGATTTGTCAGCAATATAACACCGGAAAAGGTATCCCTTGTGGGATGGGGCAAACCCCGTTGCCCAGTGGTCCCTTTGAGACGCTCCAAATGGATTACATTGAGTTGGAAAGGTGTCAATGTTATAAATATGTTTTGGTCATTGTGGATGTGTTCAGCAGATGGGTCGAGGCGTATCCGACTATCGATAATAAAGCTGCTACTGTGGTTAAAGTCTTGATGCGGGAAATCATTCCCCGGTACGGTATACCAGCTCTGTTAAGTTCTGATAATGGGCCTCATTTTATTGGACAGATTAACAAGGAGTTTTGCTCCCAGTTGGGCATACGCCAGCAGTTACACTGTGCTTATAGACCGCAGGCGGCCGGGTTGGTTGAGAGACACAATCAGACCCTCAAAACTAAATTGGCTAAATTAAGAGCAGACACGGGACTGACATGGCTTAAGTTGCTCCCCGTTGCCCTCTTCCAGCTGCGGGTTACACCTGCGGGACCGGCCCGGCTCTCTCCTGCCGAGATTCTTTATGGCAGGCCTCTTAGAACTCCCTGGAGCCTGCAGGTTCCCAGACTGGTTCAGTTTCACCATATGACTGAAGAGATGACCACCTATGTTCTAGCCCTCACGCAGGTGCTCAAGGGGCTCCATGGCCAGGTCCGCGCGGCTCACCAGCCATCGCCCCCAGTACCTAACTCACTTTCAGTCCAGCCCGGCAGCTATGTCATGGTCAAAATTTGGACTAGGAAGGGGTCGGAGCCGCGATGGGACGGGCCCTTCCAAGTTCTCCTTACCACCCCCACAGCAGTTAAAGTGGAGGGGCGAAGTGCTTGGGTCCACCTTCATCACTGTAAATTGAGTCCATCTCCACTACTGTAAAAGGTCGGATACTAACCTGCCTCCCTTCTCCAGTGCTATTTTACAGGTGTGGAGCATGATGGAGTGGCTACGCACCGTCTGTGTGATATTTGGCCTCACTTCGCTTGGAGTGTTATTGGCGACGGATATGGAAAAGGGGAATATTAACTACATTTGTAACCGCAACCAATCTACAAGGATATTTCACTTATGCAAAGGTGATGTTCTTCGCTGCCCCCATATACGAGGACATGGTATCGACTCATGGAAGGTCGTCAAAGTTAAGGAGAATGCAGGAGTCATGAAGCAATTGCACCGGTCCCAGCGATGGGAAGGGAACATTATATGGACATTGCCTTGTTTTTGGAATACATGTAAATTTGATTTTGGATGTGTTAAGATTGGTGCAATAAAGGTAACATCAGGCCGTCAGGAGAGCGTAGGAAGAGGCTGTGAGAAAGAGAGGGGGACTAGAGAGAGGACGGGGCGTGTGAGAAGGGAAGTACAGCTAGAACGTAGGTTACCGGGAGATACACTTAAGTTAGTTAAAGGCCAAACTGAGGAAAACCTGGGTAGTATGAATCTCTTTTACCAGATTTGCCACCGCTTGTATGGCCAGGGACGGGTTGTCTGCTACCCGAACCCCGCAGCGGTGTCTAGGTTATTTTCTGTTTCACCGCTTTGGGGCACTCCCCAAACGGTGGTTCATTGTCAGCATTCCGAGCCACTGCCCGAGCAAGTCACTCTTCCTTACGATCCGGGTTCAGCACCACCGGCTTTTTGCCTTCCCCTTCCTCGGGATAATTCCCATTCACAGTATGATAGGCTGCAATGGTGGAGGGCGTACATACCTAGCCACTTCACTCCCAATAGGGATTCCCGGTCGTACGAGAATTGTTTCCGCAGTGAAGGATACGGCTGTTTGCTGGTAGAGGTGGAAACGAATATAACATGTCTGTTCCCCACCTGTACGGACAGGAGGTGCCATATCACCCAGGCGTCTGGCCAATGCGTTTGTTACTACACCACTTGCGTTCCATTGAACGCCGGCCACCAGCTCCTTTGTGGCTGGGCGAATGTCTCTCATATCACTGTTGGGACGAGGGCTTTCCGCATTGCTAGGCTGCACGAATGGGCATTTCGAAGCTGGATAAACTGGGCTACTGGGGGGTCCTTACGCAACCAATATACTGATTGTGATGCTAGCCTGCACACGGAGCAAGGATACTACTTTTTATTTAATGGCACAGCGACCAACGTTTTGTCACCCCCATTTCCCCGCCAAATTGCTATAGGGACTCTACTCCCTACCACAGTCCCTTGCCCTTCGGCGTGGAAGCTGCATAATCAGTTAGCACGCCGGGCAGTCTCTGCTGAATTTTGCGAGAACTGGAAAAAACCTCAGGTTCTTGCACCCAACCGGGCCACTCAGCCGGGTGGGGGATTCTGAGCGTCTTGACACTGGGAGGTGTGGGGGGGTTCCTTGGCTGTCAGCAATAGGAATTATTTTATTTGTGGCCTTTCCATCTTGGGAAATGAAACCTTGGGAGCCCTCGGGGCAATAACCAAGGAATTGTCTCAGCTACGGTTGTTTGCAATGCAGAACCGGTATGCTCTTGACTATCTTCTGGCCTGTGAGGGTGGGGTATGCGCCATAGTGCAGGGCAAGTGTATCATGGGAGTTCAGGACTTGACCGCTAACATCACTAAATTTATGGATCACATACGGGATCACCTGGACAGAATGCAGGATCCTGGCTCTTGGGGTAACTGGGGATTTGGAGGCTGGAAGGACTGGTTGATAAATATGGCCATGTATTTAGTGGTGGCTATCGGCTGCATCTTTGTGTGCCTAGCTATGCTTAAATGTGTGATGGGTAGAATGCGGGGTGCACTGGAACAGATCAACGCCCCTAAAAACTTAACTGTTAAAATCCATGAGGGTGCAGCAGGTGAGGGGGGGCTAAGCCAGGAATTGGAAATGCAGCGACAGATCTTTTTAGATGAGGAACCGTAGCTATGGTTTGGATAGTTTGGTTATCATGGAATGATAAAAGGAGGGAATGACGAATGTGATATAAAATAGTTACTTTAGAGATATTAGTTAATGTAATGTAGAGGTAGGCCAGTTTAATTCTGGTTAGTTCACAGACAAAGGATTTCAGACCGCATGGAAAAGCAGGAAGAGGTGTGTCCACCAAAGCAGGAGAAAAGGATGCTGAGTAATAGGGGCCAGAGGAAGGGATTGGAAGTGAGCCAATCAGAATAGATCAAACAGGTCAGGAGGAATATAGGATGACCTATGGGCGTCGAGTATGTGAAACTTGATGCCATTTGAATGTATCAGTACAGATTCCTTTGTCTTATATCCTCACTTGATTCCAGAAGTCTATGGAGCAGGATGTGCTTCATGCTTCTAGGAATTGAGGAAGCTTGCAAGCTAAATAAAATAACTAATGCTGTACCTGCAAATCCATCTCGACTTTTATTGAGGCCAGACTGACGGGTAAAGAATCTTGGGATTCAACACCCGTACTAATAATGTTAGCTCGGAAAACGTTGGGTGGTACCGCATTATGAGGCAGGGGTGTCCTCTCTCCCCATCGCTCTTCGCTTTAGCGATTGAGCCATTGGCAATGTCACTTAGAGCCTTGGGGAGCGGAGGGATATGATGAGGTGGAGTGGAGCATCGAGTCTCCCTGTGTGCAGATGATCTGCTGCTGTATATTTCAAACCTGGTGGAGAACTGAGACAGGATTATGGAGATACCTGACAAGTTTAGTTTGTTTTCAGGCTATAAGCTTTACATGCTTGGAGAAACTGCCGTTCCGGTTGGTAGGGGTGAAATTTCTATACCTGGGAATACAAGTGGCACCTGATTGGGCCCAGCCCTGTTGAATCTGGCAAATTTGGTGGATGGGATAAAGAAAAATTTTAATAGGTGGGACATTTTGCCGTTATTGTTAGCTAGAAGGGTCCAAACGGTAAAGTTGTCAGTGTTGCCGAAGTTTCTGTTGGTCTTCCAGAACCTCCCAATCTTTGTGCCCAAGTCTTTTTTCAGTAGGGTCAATAAAATGATTTCAGAGTTCATATCAGCGGGCAAGGTACCTCGGACCAGGAGGGCATTCCTGGAGAGGCATAGATGGAGCGGAGGGTTATCGTTGCTGAACCTGTGAATTATTACTGGGCAGCGAACATTGTGAAAGTCAGGAGGTGCGGGAGAGGTTGGTGTGGGGACAGAATGAGGAGGCCTCATGCAGAGGGTCAGGTTTCAGGGCATTGTTGCTGGCATCTGTTCCGTTCCCGCTGGCTATGTACTCCACGAGCCCTGTAGTGGTATCAGTGTTGAGGGTATGGAACCAATGACAACAGCATTTCAAGATGGAAGACATGTTGCTGTGGCTGCCGATTTTTGACAATCATAGGTTTATCCCGGCCAGGTTAGACTCTACGTTTAGGGTATGGGAGCGGGCATGGATAGAATGCTTCAGGTTCATAGCGGGGAGGTGTGCAGACATAGAGGAGTTGGAGGTGAACAAGCAACTGCAAAATGGGAATGGGTTCCAATAGCTGCAAATTAGACACTTTGTTAGGAAGGGACTGGCCTCATTCCCAAAACTGCCAACTCTGGCACTACAAGACAAGATTCTGTTGTGTGGCCATCTAAAATGGCCGCCCGCAAAGGATAATGGGAATTATGGTCATGTTGGGACACAGACGGTACACACGGACGACAGACAAACTACAGAATAATTCCATGAAGAATGCTCATCTTACGCCAGATGATCGGAGCCACCGGACTCAACTTACAGGATAATCTAAATATACAAAATAATATAAAACCGTTACCGTTACACACAGGGTACCTATGGTTTGCACCACCTAGCGCAGGGGAATGTGAGGACGGTATTTTATGGATAAACCCCGACATAAGCATCCTATTCGGGTGTAACAATCAAAGGGCAATATACAAAAGGCCCAACGGGACCACATCTGCATGCTACATCAGCATAACCGGAAAAGGGGATTGGTGGGAACTTATTAATGAAGGGTGTCCCGAAATTGGATGGTTAAAGAGAAGCCCAGGGAAAGGATTGGGAATCGGACAAAATTGCCCCTGGACACTAACTAACTTGGTCCTGCACAGGATCAGAATAGGACGTAAGCCAGCCCCAAACACCACCACCCGATGAACCAAGACCACCACCAGTCAGGATACCACCCAACAACTGTTAGAAAACGACAACAAACCCCCCACCTGGTGGGAAGACATTGCAAATTGGAACCCCCTCTCCTACATAGTTGAGGCCCTCCTCCTGACTGTGGTAATATATATTGTCGTCCTCACATGCCAGCTCCGCAAATGGAAGGCAAAACCTCCCACCAACAGATATACACGGTCTGAGCTCCCCTATTTGGAATCCAATAAGAAGGTACCCTGAGAATGTATACCTCATGAATGAATGTGTGAACGAATATAAACAACCGCTACTGAAATAAACCATTTGTGTCTTTTTATTACTGTTAAGATAGGTAGACTGAAATAGGATGCTGCTGGTTTAAAATTTTTGTGTTGTAAATAAGTTCTTTAAATGCATGAGCAAGCAGCATGAGAGTAGGTTAGCTTAGAAACGAACTGTCTGTAAATGAATTTAATTTAAAAATGAAATTTGTAGGTATTACTGATTTAACTTTGATGAATGTATGTAATAATGACTGAGGTAAAACTGTGCAATGCATTTAGGATAGAGTAGACTAGGACCTGAATTGACCGAAAGGTGACTGGGGAAAGCAGGGCAGGTATTGGCTCGAGTCTGTGATCCACCACGCTTCGCGTTCAGGATGAAGAGGGTGGATAAGTGGCGATCTAAAATGGCCGCCCGCAAAGGATAATGGGAATTATGGTCAGGTTTGGACACAGACGGTACACAGCCTCTGTGTATTGTGCAGAGGGAAACCAGACCTGTACAGGAACTCACACCTGCTAAAGGTCAATCACTGATTTTCCCAGGACAATGGGACACAGATTGAAACATAGCAGCAATAGCAGACTCGGGGCGCCTATTTACCTTATGTGGGAGTGCATACGTGCCTTGGACAATAGCAGCTAGGACCCGCCCAGCCATCGAGGTACCCGCCCCTAATTGGCCAGCATCGATTAGGGTGATCAAAATCCGATTGATCCATTGGATCCCGAGTTGGGACCGCCCAAAAGAGTGCAAAAGATTGGGGGATAAGAAGAACTGCGTAACCAGTATGTAGCACCGTCAATATGACGCGAGCACTGTCAATATGACGCGAGGCAGGTTGAAGTAATGTCAATTGAAGGCTTTATTAAGCAGAACTTTATCCCCAGCAGCGTGGTTACAGAATGCAACTGCTGAGGGAAATGGAGGGAAAAACTGGGTTCTTATACCGGCATTTCTGGGTGGAGTCCAGTAGGTGGCAGATCCTATCAGGACCTGGCATCCCTCCACCAATAGCCTGTCGACACGTGGTGTACCGTATTACCCCTAATACCTACCACCACACAGTATTCAACCTCTTTTGTGACCGGCCTCTGCCTCACCAATCGCAGCATATCGACCAGCCAAGTTCAAGGACCTACGATCGCTACCTGAACGACGAGCCGCAGCCGAGACAAACCTAACGACCTCCAGCCACCACAAGTGATGATCCAGATAAAGGCCTTATCTAACCTGCACAGAGCTGGTCACTTGTGAGTTAAGTAAAGGTCATTTCAGTTGTTAGGTATAGTTTAATAAGTAGCCGCGTGTAGATTATTACGCATAGAACCAAGCCGGTGTTTAATAATAAGCAATAATTGAACTAATATACTGGTTGTGTGGTCATTTGTCCAACACAAGGAACGTACTCGCGTCCTGTTGTTCTGATAAAAGAGCAACAGTCGGAGTGCGAGATAGGAGAGGGCAAGATCTCAGACATATATGGGGAGCTGATGGAGAGAGAGGGATCCCCAGTGGAGGAAGTCAAACAGAAATGGAAAGAGGAGTTGGTGGGGGGCCTTTGAAGCCGGGATCTGGAGAGAGACTCTGTGAAGGGTTAACTCAACCTTGTCATGTGTGAGACATAGGGCACACATGATGCTGTCATTTATGAGTCGACTCTTTCCTAGGGTACAAGATAGGAGTGGGTGGTGTTCAGGGGGGGCGGGGGCAGTGAACCATGTCCACATGTTCTGGACATGTCTAAAATTGGAGGAGTTCTGGAAAGCTTTTGCAAACACAACGTGGGGTAAAGGTGGCTCCGAGCCCATGGGTGGCGATATCTGGGGTTTTGGAGGACTCGGCCGTGCAAGTGGGGGGGGAGGCTCCTGTGTTAGCCTTTTCCTCCCTGATAGCCTGGAGGGGGATACTGTTAGGGTGGAGGGACCCGGAGATGCCCAAAGTGACGGTGTAGCTGAGAAGCTTGGCTGGGTTTCTGCACCTGTTAAAGATTAAGGGCGGGATTCTCCGTTGTCTGACATCGATATTGTAATCGCCGATTGGGCGGAGAATCCCTTTTTATGACTGAATCGGGGGCGGTGCCTGTTTTTGGATGTTCCGCCCGACCAGAATGGCGTCATCGGAGAGTACACTACACGCCATTGGGTTGGCCTCAGGATGTCACCTGAAGGCCCTCCCCCGATGTTCCGCCCCCGATGGGCCGAGTTCACGGTGGCACAGAACACGTGTGTTCCCAGTTTTCATCAACCTCGTGTGGCAGTTGCAGACTGTGTCCAGCATTGCACGGGGGGGAGCCGTGCTGCTGGCTGGAGGGGCTTTGGAGAGGGCTGGCGGGACTGGTGGGGGATGGTTGGGGGTGGCGAGGGTCATTTCCAGGGGCAAGTCGGGTCCGCGTGCGGCCGGCGCCATATTGCATGGCGCGGCCGCTGCAGGTCATCACCGTGCGCATGCGCAGCCACAGATACAGTTACTGTCCACCTGTTTTTGGTGCGAGAGCCGGGAGTTTTACCTGATGCCGCGTCGAGCCCCTCACCAGTTCCGGAATCGGTGAGGGTTCGGCGCTGATTTTGCCGTCGGAGAACGCCACAGTTCTCACACTGGCGTCGGCACTTAACCGCAAAATCGGAGAATCCAGCCCAAAGTATGTGATCAGAGGCGTAGATAAGGGGTTCTTCTCGAGGTGGAGGTTGTTCATCGACTTCTTCAAGGAGTGCTGAGATATCAGCGGGGAATGGGTACAGGAGGGTTTCTTCTTTTTGGGGTTTGTTACTATAATTAAAAAGGGGAGCTGTGGAAGTGAGTGAGGACAGAGAGGTGGGTAGTTAGGATGAGGGTACTGTTTGATGATTATTGATGCTCTTGCTTTCTCTTTTTTTTCTGTTTACACTTGAAAATGCCTATAATAAAAATATTATTGTGAAAAAAATGGGGTGCGATTCAGTGACCTTGTTATGATTGGTGTGGATCCGGCTGCACTGGGTGAGTAGCAGGAGAGGAAAAAAAATCGAGATTCGCACTGGGTACGAACCATTTTGCAATTCATCCAGCCCACTCCCGACGGCAAGTTCCGGATCTCGCCCCAAAATGGCAAGAATATCGTGAACCATAATTTGCATTAATTTCAATCTCATTAACGAGACTGAAGTCGAATGCAGCAGCTTCCCGGGAATTGCCCGACTCCCCAGCGGGAAGTCATGTGGGTGTCGATTAGTATTCCTTTTCAAAAACATGAAACTGGCGCATTGGTTACCGAGGGGAAGTGAGGAGGTGAGTAGCCATTTCCATTTACCAGCATACAGCTGAAGGGCACTGGAGCTAGAAAGATGGGAAGTTGTGAGCCGGGTGTTTGATGGGTTAGGGGTCTGTAGCAGTTGGCATGTGTGGGGACTGCACCTAGACATGAAGGAGTTGTGCTGGTGCTGCCAAGGGGTTCTGAGGAACAAGCTTGAAGATCGGATGTTGGAAGGATGCGAGGTGTCAGCCACTCGATCGGGGGGTGGGGGGAGAAGGAGGGGTTTGGGAATTTGGCAGCTGTCACTGCCTTCCAGGTAGCATTGCTGATCCTGCTGCTGGTTCTCCGACCACCTCATGGGAACAAGGTGCCCTGCCTCTCATCGACATCGTTGAATATCCAATACATTTTCCCTCTCTTTATTTCTGATGCAGAATCAAATGGACTCGAAATGTTAACTCTGTTTTCTCTCCCTACAGATGTTGCCAGACCTGCTCAGTTTTTCCAGCATCCTCTTCTTATTTCAGATTCCAACATATGCAACATTTTGCCTATTAACACCTCTGCTGGCTAGATTTTCCTCCCTGAGGCAGCTACACTTTACCAATGGGAATGCATGATCACCCATGGGCTACAGTCAGTACTTCTCCTATCCCACAGTGGCACCCTCCAAAAAAAAACAATTTCTTGTGCCCTCAAACTTTCTTAGCAGCCATATCTGTGGACATGTCCTCCAGATTGGATGGTGGCTAATGTAACCCCACTATTTAAAAAGGGAAGTAGAGAGGAAGCAGAGAATTATAGACCAGTCAGCTTGACATTGGTAGTGTGGAAAATGCTCAAGTCCATCACAAAAGATTTAATAGAAAAGCACTTGGAAAAAGTGACAGGTTAGACAGTCAACATGGATTTAAGAAAGGGAAACCATGCTTGACAAATCTACTGAAATTCTTCAAAGATATAACTCGTAGAGTTGATGAAGTGGAACCCTTGCATGTGGGTTAGTTGGGCTTTTAGAAGGCTATTGACAGGGTCCTGCATAAGAGATTAGTGTGTGAAATTAAACCATAAGGGATTGGGGATAGTGTATTTAGATTAATAGAAAACTGGTTGGCAGACAGGAAACAATGAATAGGATAAATGGGACATTTTCCTAATGGCAGACAGTGACTAGTGGGGTACGGCAGGGATTGGTACAGGGATCCCAGTTATACACAATATATATAAAATATTTAGATGAGGAAACTAAATGTAATATCTCCAAATTTGCAGATGACACAAAGCTGGGTGGGAGGGTGAGCAGTGAGGAGGCTGCAGAGGTGCTTCAGCAGGATTTGGACAGGTTAAGTGAGTCGGCATATGCACGGCAGATGCAGTATAATATGGATATATGTGAGGTTATCCACTTCTTAACAGGGAGGCCGATTATTATCTGAATGGCTATAGATTGAGAGAGGGGAATGTTCAACTAGACCTGGGTGTCCTTGTACACTCGTCACGTATGGTAAGCACGCAGGTACAGCAGGCAGTAAATAAGGCAAATAGCATGTTGGCCTTCACATTGAGAGGATTCACGTACAGGAGTAGGGATGTCTTGCTGCAATTATGCAGGGTCTTGGTGAGCCCACACATGGAATATTGTGTGCAGCTTTGGTCTCCTTATCTTGCTGTAGAGGGAGGGCAGGGAAGGTTTACCAGACTGATTCCTGGGATGGCGGGACTGATGTATGAGGTCGGATTGACTCAATTAGCATTATCGGGCAGCACGGTAGCACAGTGGTTAGCACAGTTGCTTCACAGCTGCAGGATCCTAGGTTCGATTCCTGGCTTGGGTCACTGTCTATGCGGAGCCTGCACGTTCTCGCCGTGTCTGCGTGGGTTTCCTCCGGGTGCTCTGGTTTCCTCCCACAGTCCAAAGATGTGCAGGTTAGGTGGATTGGCCATGATAAATTGCCCTTAGTGTCCAAAAAGATTAGGTTGGGTTACTGGGTTACAGGGATAGGGTGGAGGCGTGAGCTGACGTAGGATGCTCTTTCCAAGAGCCGGTGCAGTCTCGATGGGCTGAATGGCCTCCTTCTGCATTGTAAATTCTATGATTCTATGACTCACTGGAGTTACGAAGAATGAGGAGGGATCTCATTGAAACCTATAACATTTTAATAGGACTAGACAGGATGAATGCAGGGAGAATGTTCCCGATGATGGGGGAGTCCAGAACCAAGGGTCACAGCCTAAAGATACTACTTAGGACTGGGACGAGGAGAAAATTCTTCACAAAGAGAGTAGTGAACCTGTGGAATTCGCTACAGCAGAAACCAGTTGAGGCCAAAACATGTATGTTTTCAAGAAGGAATTAGATATAGTTCTTGGGGTTAAAGGGATAAAAGGATGTGGGGGTGGGGGGCAGATGATGAAACTCTGGATCACCCCGAGCGTATATGGTCCACAGGCTGTCAACAGTGTGAACGTCTGGTTCTTGTTCTCCGTGATATTTTTGGTCTGAAAGAAATAATGTATTCGTTCAGCGTGTTGGTTCAAGTTTTCAACACCAGCGCCAAATACATCTAACAGAGGCATGGCAAATCAAAGAAACTCAAACCTGGGGCTAGTTAATCAGGGAGATGGCTCACTGAGTAGGTCTCAGCATCAAAGCAAACCAATTTGTTCCTTGTCGCCAGTTTAACAGGCACACGGGGAGTCCACACCAAGTAAACATTTGGTGGGGTGAGGCCAGAGGTCAGGCCTCAGAGTTGGGGTGAGGAATCGGAGGTCAGGGATGGGGGGTCAGAGGTCAAGGGCAGAGGAGTTTGTAGGTCGGTGGTGGTGGTTGGAGTTGGAGGTCTGGGATCGGAGATTGACAGTGTGGAGGGGTCAGACATTGGGAGTGAGGGGGATTAAGGTGGGGGTTGGAGGAATCAGAGGTCCAGGAGGTGGAAGGATTTGGTGATCAGGGGATCTTAGGGGGGGTGTCGGAGTTCAGGGGGTGGATGGGTTTGGAGCTCGAGGGATATGGGGGTTGGAGGTCAGGGGTGGGAAGCTTAGAAATCAGAGTGGTGGATAGGTTGGGGGAGAAGGGAATCAAGGTCAGAGGTGGGGGGGGGGGAAACAGAGGTCGGGGTGAACATTTCACATATTGGGGGTCGGACTCTGGGGGGGGTGAAATTGGGGAGTGTTCAGACACTGGGAGATGGGGTGTTGGAAGGGACATGATATCAGGGTATTGGAGGGTGGGGGGGGTGATCCAACGTCATGGGATGTCATGGTGTTCGAGGGGATGGGAGGTGGGGCGATCCGGGGTAGCAGTCAGGTTGGGTTGGTGCTGTGTGTTTGGGTTATGTGGAGGTTCTGACTGAGTGAGAGGGGTTTGGTGGGATTCGCGGTGGGGGGTTGCAGATTGGAGGCTGGGGATGTTGAGGGGGGCTCCGATATTGGTGTTGGAGGGCATCGGATGTTGTTGGGCGGGTCGGATATCAGGTCAGGTCAGGGGGGCGTGTTGGGTGGTCGGAGGGTGGGGCCTCCAAGCAGGTAGTGGTTGGGATGAGTAAAGGGGTGGGGAGTTCGATGCAAGTGGGGGGTCATGAAATGGGATAATTCCCATGGATGGGGAATATTGTGGGGTGTGATTAATCAGGGGTGGGGTGGGGTGGCTCCTGGGGTGTTGGCAGTGTGGGATTGTCCTGTGTGGGATTCATTTGGGGTATTCATAATAGTTAGCAGAAGTTAGAAGAGGTTTTATTTTTTTCTAACTTTCTGAGAACAATTAGATCAACCCTGGTGGAATGATCCAAAGTTAATGATTAAAGTCATCTTGTCGGATGGTTCGCAGCACAGCGCAATTGTCCAGGGGAACTTAATTCCTCTGCACAGTTGGACAATTGCACGTAAACCCTTACATGGAACCTTCCGAGAGGAATTCTTTGGGGTATCCCAAACCCGACACTGGGGAGCCAGGAAGTTACGGGCCAATGATCATTTCTAAAAGGTGATTCAGTGTTAAGCAAGCAGCCTCATCAGCTACTGAAGGGAATTGACAGGAAATTGACCACCCACAGGGTGATCATATATATATATACATATATTGGGCAGGATATAACTAAATGGGAACAAATTCCCATAGCCAGCGCGTATAGCTGCGTGTTTCCCAGTGCTCGCAGTGCCAGAAACACAACTCTATAAAATGGCACCCGGGCTAGATTGGAGGCCTCAGTGGGGATCGTGCGGCCAAGGCCGCACATTGCTCCGTTTTGTGCACTGAGGAACTCCGTTTGCTGGAACACCTCAGTGTAGCAAGAGATCAGGATGCCATTTTTAAATGGTGTCCCAATCACTTGGGCCCCTGAAACGATACGTGAACCCTGAACCCCCCCCCCCCCCAAGCCCAATGCACTTTGGGAGGGTCCCTGCACTATGGGAGGGTCCCTGCCCCAACCCCCCCCCCCCCCCCCCGCACCTGCTCCCCCCAAACACCCGCTCAGGGCACCACCGGCCTGGCCGCCACCACACAAAAAATGTCAGCTTGGCACCTTGGCAGTGCCAACCAGGCACCTAGCAGTGCCCCTGCCAGCTGGCAGTGCCACTTGGGCACCTTGATAGTGCCAGGGTACCACCCTGCCCAAAGGGAATGCACCTGGGGGACTCAGATCCCCTGGGAGACCCCCATGAGTGCCGTTCCATCTGGTCTCCATTTATGAAGACCAGTACTGAACGGCGCTCACCTGAGGTCATCGATGTGAAGGGGATAGATCCCACGCCTCGGGTACCTCAGGAAATTGCACATTAAAGTGTTGTCTCACTCTAATATGCAAATTTGCTTAAAAGCACATAATGGGCGGGATTTACATTGCAACGTCTCATGAGATGGTGTTCGATCTCATAAGGCTTTGTGAGCCAGGTAGATCCCAGGAGTGGGGTCTCCCGGCTTCTATCACCCATGCTGCGCTGCAGCGAGCTGTTTTTCGGGTGCAGTGTGGCCATTCTATTGCGCCCATTATTTGTAACACATTTGTAATAGGTATATTGGAGTGAATGAATTGCATTGTCAACTTGCATTCCTACCAAATCAATGAATGCAAAATGCTGTTTAATTTGAATTTTGTGTGTTGTCTCATTCCTTCACGTAATTCTCGTGTCTCAACCATATATTAACTTATCAGAGGTAGAAGGTTATGACTTTTGCTTGAGGCGTTTCATTATGTTGCCGGCACTATATAAATGTAAGTAGTTGTTGTTTTGGTGGTTTGTGGCTCCCTCCTGTGGCGATTCGGTTGGGAATATTTAGGGTATGCCTGCATGGTTCAGATTGCTATTTGGTGTCACAATCTTCCCATAGAGTACCAGCCAGGTGTCAGTTGGGAACACTCTAGCCTCTGAGTCACAAGGTTGCAGGTACAAGTCCCATTCAGGGCTGGAACAGGGCAGAAATCAAGGCTGACACTCCAGTGCTGCACTGTCAAAAGTGCTGTGCTGTCTTTCAGATGGGACATTAAACCGAGGGCCCTGTCTATCTGCTCAGGTGGATATGAAAGATCACATGGCATGGCACTATTTCAAGGACGAGTGAGGGAATTATCCCCAGTGTCCTGGTCAAGTTATCTCTCAACCAACATCACAATAAAGCAGATTATCGAGGCATTACCACTGCCGTTTGTGGGAGCTTGCTGTGTTGCAAATGAATTGCCATATTTCCTGCATTATAGCATTGACTGTAATGGAAACTATTTCACAGAAGTACTTCATTGACTGTAAAATGCTTCGAGATGTTTGGTCATCGTAAAAAGTGCTGTACAAATACAAGTCTTTTTTTCTTTTCAAGGCTGAAGTTTTCACAGCACACAGGTATGTCTGCACTAGAGTCCTCACCAGCATGGTGTGCTGGACAAACCACACTGGAAGTGGCTGGAAGCTCTGTGCCCACAATTTTCAGCAACTTAGGCACCTGTAGCCCTGTCTCCACTGGCATGATGGAGCAGAATATTTCAGCCAATACAATTTCCCCATGTAATATTATCACAATATTTAATTGCACAATTTGGTCACTGGGTGGCTCTGAGAACTATTTCTGAACGGTTTCCTTATTCTTTGCCACACAAGTTTATTTTTTGCTTTCATGCAAGCTCATTGATAAATGATTCTTTAGGCTTTTACAGTTCATCTTTACAATTTTTATTTCTTTTTAAATTTCCTCTCATTTTTCAGCTTTGACATTGCCTATTTTTCTTCTCATGCAGCCTCGCCACTGATTCCGGTTTATTCCTGTTTAAAACAAAGTCTTGTTTGTGGGACTGCTTCCCAAGTCCTGTTTAAACAACCTGTAAAAAATGTCAAATCCTCGCCATTCAAAATTCCATCAGCCTTCTATCTCACGAAAGCTTTTATATTGCTGTGTTGTCAGCATCTTTATGAACTCCATTAGCTGGTTGCACCTAGAGCCCTGTAAGATTGTGTTCCGCTCGCTGGAACGTCACAGTAAATGGTGTCCCGAACTCCGAGGTCCCCGACGTGACCCCCTATGCCCACAACAGCTCCCCCCCCCCCCACCCCACCACCCCCCCCAACACCCACACAGGGCACCCCCAGCCCGATCATCAGTGCACAAAAAATGTCAGCTTGGCATCTTGGCAGTGCCAACAGGACTCCCTGGCAGTGCCCTTGCCAAAACCACCTGGGCACCTTGGCAGTGTCAGGCTGGCACCCAGGTGGCATTACCAGGGTGTCAGGCTGGTAGGGTCAGGGAGCCCAGGTGGCACCTGCAGTGCCAGTGTACTCCCCTGCCCAAAAGGCATGCACCTGGGGGCCTCCTATCCCCTGGGAGACCCCCACTAGTGGCATCCCGCCTGGTCCCCTTTTGTGGAGACCTGTACTGAAAGCACTCACCCAAGGTCGCTGAGGCGAAAGAGATTGATCAGGTAGCTCAGGAATCTGCACATTAAAATGAGACTGGCCGTCTCGCTCTAATATGCAGATTTGCTAAAAAGTGATCCTGTCTGCAATGGCGGGATTCACATCGCAACATATCGCAAGATCATGTGCGAGCTCGCGAGGCATTGTGAGCCAGGTAGATTCGGGAGTGGGGCCTCCCAGCTTCTATCAGTAATGCTGCGCCCTGTCGAGCTGCTTTCCGGGTGCAGTGTAGCCATTTGATCTCGCCCAATGTGTGCTTCACTGAAATCCTTTTTCTACTGCCGACTTCCAGATCAACTGTATCTGCAATGTTATTTTGGTTCCACGAATATGTGGAATCTGGTATGTATGAATGTGGCACAAAGCACTGAGCAAAGCAACTTATTATCGCAGGTTTTTTAAAAAAATGATGAAACAAATTCTTCTTGCATCTTCAATTTTATACATTCCTCTCCAGTCTTGTGTGACTTTCCCCTTCTTCCACTTGATGACTCCTCCTGTCTGGATCCCATTCTCTCCTTTCGTGCTTCTGACTACCTCTCCTGTTTCACCTCACTCTCCAACTCAAACCTCTCTTATCCCAGGTTCCTTATTCCTTGCCCTCTGACTCCACTTGGCCTGAAGACTGCACTTGGACTTAAATCCCTTTATGCAATGACACAGGAGATTGTCCATTGTTTAATCAAAATTCATGTATACTTGTGAATGCCCTATTCAGAAGCTTCACATCCTGTTGTCACACTTTTTGGTTACAAGTTTGACATCAGTATCTCGTGAAAAATACTGATGTAATCAGTTAGAATGAGAATAGCCTCTTGGAAACAGAATCTGACTAAATTATGCTGATAAGCAGTGACCAGTATCCTTCCATACACAATAAGAAATGACACCAAAAATTGGAAATTGGAAGCAAAATTTATGAATTCGTCCAGCTATGGACGAGGGCAGGAAGTTGCACCAATACAGTAATCAATGTGCCAGAAAAAGGGTTGGGTCGAGAGGTGGGGGGGTGGTGCTGTCTCAGTAGGACTAGAATAGGGAATGTTCCAGATATCCCACAAAAAGACATGCAGAACTCAGGCCCATGCAGGTACCCATAGCCATAGCCTCTATTTGGAGGAAGTGAGACAAGCTAAAGGCAAAATCTTTCAATGAGAGAGCAAATTCAGCCAGGATGAAGCTGGTGGGGGATGGGAACTGTTCGGACCTCTGTTCAAGGGAGAAGTGGAGAGCCCTCAGACCGTACTGATGGGAGATGGATGGGCAAAGTGATTGGATGTCTAAAGTGAAGAGGAGGCAGGTAGATTACAATGCCCCACCAGGCGCAGTCACTCCTGTCATTTTTGTTCAATTTATTGATAATCGCGTTTTACTAAAAAGGAGTATAAATAGGGGATAGCTGGGACACTGGGTGTGTAGGAGGAGAGCTTTAAGGCTGAACAAGTCAATAACTTTGACTATGTCAGAAGTCCAAGATGGTGGATGGAACAACTTGGAAAATAATACATTGTTTAACGCAGTGAATAAAATTTCAGCTTCTGAATTAATTGTATTTCCACTTCTATATGGTCAACCTCCTGCATGGTCAACTTCAAATCAGAAATTTGATTTTTTTTCAGCTGGGCAAACTTATTGTGCCATCCTTCACATTTTAACATGTCATGAACCACATGGGGTGGCACGGTAGCACAGTAGTTAGCACTGTTGCTTCGCAGCACCAGGGTCCCAGGTTCGATTCCCACTTGGGTAACTGTCTGTGCGGAGTCTGTACGTTCTCCTCCTGCCTGTGTGGGTTTCCTCCGGGTGTTCTGGTTTTCTCCGACAAGTCCCGAAAGACGTGCTGTTAGGTGATTTGGACATTCTGAATTCTCCCTCAGTGTACCCGAACAGGTGCCGGAATGTGGCAACTAGGGGATTTTCATAGTAACTTCATTGCAGTGTTAATGTAAGCCTACTTGTGATAATAATAAAAATTACTGTTATTATTAATATCGAATTGGGAAACTGGAGAACTTTTATTTTTGATTTGGAATATTCCAACAATGAGCATTTGGTTTTTGATTCTGGAGAAGAAAACAATTTCAAAAATTTGCAGCTAGATCAAGTAACAGGGCCAGGTACTGCACATTTTAACCCAAAGTTAAAATATACAGGACACCGTGATTTAATTGCATTGTCTTCAATCTGATTACATTATACCTGAGCTCATTATCGAACTGAAATTTTATCTCTCCATGTTCTTTAAAATTTGCATATATTAACTTATTTTCTTTTCTGAAATTAGATCCAAGGTATATTTTATTCATATCTGGAAGGAACAATTCATGACTGAAAGAAATGGTTGTGAAAATTATTTGAAAGGAAGAGGCAGAGGTGGAAATGAGAGAGGTTTAGGGAAGGGATTCCAAAGAATTGGCTCTTGGTTTCTGAAGGCACAGTAGTCAATGGAAGGATGAAAGAAAGGGAGGTGCACAAGAAGCCAGAGTACAGGAGCATTTAGGGGGTGTTACATCTGATAGGTTTCCATCCACCAGTTTGATAAAACACTGGCAAAATTTTGATTCTGATCAAATTATTAATTCTCGTTTGCCACAGGAGGCACTGAACAGCTTTAAGTCAAGCAAATGGACGGGACGGAACAAGGGGAGGCAGAAGGGAGAGGGAGAAGGAGATGGAGAGTTAAGTTGAAGGCAACAGCGAAGTGTTATTAAATTTGCACTTCTGTAAAACTGTGACCAGTTATTATGAAATTCACAGAACAGTATATGAAGAGGTTCATGACAATGCAGGCTATTTAGTGTTCAAGGGCTGTTAGTCTATGTTAAAAGCCTTTATTAAGCTACGTGTACAGTGAATATCAGATTTCTACATTGCATAGTGCCTGTGACCCTCTTTGAGATTGAAAAAAATAACAAACTGAACCAACTAACTCAGAATAAGAGGTAGGCAATTTAGGACTGAGATGGGGAGGAATTTTCTTCAGTCAGGGGGTGGTGAACCTTTGGAATTCCCTCCCGCAGAGAGCTGTGGAGGCTCAGTCATTCAGTTGACAGAGTTCTAGATCCCAATATCATCAATCAAGGAATATGCAGGAAGATGGAATTGAAGTAGAAGGTTAACCATGGTCCAGTTTAATAGCAGAGCAGGCTCGAGGGGCTGAATGGCCTATTCGTTCTCCCACGTTCCTGTAAATTCCCACAGGGTACGTACGAGGTGGGAATGCTTGTCTTCTCCGTGCTCCTTACGGAGTATGAGCTCCCCCGCTAGGGGCGGGGTATCTCAATTACCCAGAGCATATAAAGTTGCTCAGTAAGGCATCAACCAGAAAGGAACCCAATAGGGTTCTACCGGGAAGTATATATATATTGTTTGTAAATAAAACTTTGTTCTTGTTTTTACTCAGTGTGAAGGGGCTGGTTTAGCACAGGGCTAAAGAGCTGTCTTTTAAAGCAGACCAAGGCAGGCCAGCAGCACGATTCAATTCCCGTACCAGCCTCCCCGAACAGGCGCCGGAATGTGGCAACTAGCGGCTTTTCACAGTAACTTCACTTGAAGCCTACTTGTGACAATAAACGATTTTCATTTCATTTCAACTCCCCGTGTCCTTATTAAACTGGTGACGAGCAGTAACCTGGTTTGCTGTCGACGCTGCAACTCAGCTGAGCCACTGCCCCTATTTTCTGGACCCAGGTTTGGATTTATTTGGTTTACCATGCCTCTGTTAGATGCTTTTGACACCGGTGTTGAAGACTGGAACTAATACACTGAACGAATGCATTATTTCTTTTGGGCCAACAATATCACGGAGAATGAGCGCCAGACGGTAATATAGTTGACGGCCTGTGGACCGCATAAGTTTGGGGTGATCTGGTGTCTCATGTACCCGGGGACACCGGTTACGCAAACTTCGACCAGCTCGTGACACTTGTGGCACAGCACTTTAACCAAACTCCGTCAATAATCGTTCAAATATATCGGTTTAATAAAGCGAGATGTCCACCAGTGAGTCTGTCACCGAGTTTGTATCTTGGCTAAGAAAGGTAGCCAGGTTTTGTGAGTGTGGAACTCTTTTGTCCGATATGCTCCGCGATGGTTTGGTCTGCACTATCAATGATATGGAAATCAGAAAAAGTTTTTGGGTGAAGTCTCCCTAACTTTTCAGCAGGCATTGCAGATTCCTCCTATCCAAAGAAAGTGTGGAACACTGCTTCCAAAAGATACAAGGGATGGAGTTGAACGCTTTGAGGTGTCATCCCTCACGTGGAATTCCAGCGGTCCAGACCGAATGCCGTTGTGACTCTGGCTTCTGGCCGAAGAGCTGGCCACCGAGACTGCAACGTCTACAGACTTGGCAGAAGGCAATTCTGGCCAGTGTGCTACATGTGGATGCCGGGTCTAGGTGTACTCACAGCAGGAAGGTCAGCACTCCAGGTGCCCTGGTCAAGGTAGGCGTCATTCCTGGAGCTGGGCCCTGCATCTGGATGACCCAGAAAAGGCCCAGGATGTGGCATTCAACAGGTTGAAGCAGGGATTGTCTTCTTCAGGGGTGTTGACACATTTTGACTCCTCAAAACCATTGTACGTCACATGCAATGCTTCGTGTTGTGGCATTGGGCAGTTTTGTCCCATCGAATGGACGGCGGCCATGACCACCCGATCGCTTTTGTCTCCCGGGCACCGGTTGTGGCTGAAGGAAAATTGCCCCGATTGAAAAAGGTCTGGCATCGTATTCAATGTAAAGCACTTCCATCAATAAATTTATGAGCACCATTTTTTTATCATCACTGATCACAAGCCATTGCTCAGCCTCTTCTGTGAAGACAACGCGATCCTGCCAATAGTGTCTGCAAGGATTTAGCGCTGGCTCTGCACAAAGAACAACGAACAAAGAAAATAACAGCACAGGAACAGGCCCTTCGGCACTCCAAATGTACACCGACAATGTTGACTGTCTGAACTAAAACCCCCTACCATTCCGGGGACCATATCCCTCTATTCCCAGCCTATTCATGTGTTTGTCAAGACACCCCTTAAAAGTCACTCTCGTATCTGCTTCCACTACCTCCCCTGGTAGCGAGTTCCAAGTTCCCACCACCCTCTGTGTAAAAAAACATGCTTCGTTTTGAATCTTGCCCCTCTTACCTTAAACCTATGCCCCTAGTAATTGACTCTTCCATCCTGGGAAAAAGCTTCTGACTATCCAGTCTGTCCATACCTCTCATAATCTTGTAGACTTCTATCAGGTTGCCCCTCAACCTCCGTCATTTCAGTGAGAACATACCAAGTTTCTCTAACCTCTCCTCATAGCTAATCCCCTCCATACCAGGCAACATCCTGGTAAATATTTTTTGTGCCCTCTCGAAAGCCTCCACTACCTTCTGGTAGTATGGTGACCAGAATTGAACACTATATTCCAATTGTGGCCGAACTAAAGTTCTATACAGCTGCAACATGACTTGCCAATTTTTAAACTCAATGCCCGGCCAATGAAGGCAAGCATGCCGTATGCCTTCTTGACTATCTTCTCCGCCTGCATTGTCACTTTCAGTGACCTGTGTATATGTACAACCAGATCTCTGCCTACCAATACTCTTAAGGATTCTGGCATCTGCTGTATATTTTCCATCTGTATTAGACCTTCCAAAATGCATGACCTCACATTTGTCTGGATTAAACTCCATCTGCCATCTTTCCGCTCAAGTCTCCACCCGATCTATATCCTGCTGTATCCTCTGATGGTCCTCATCGCTGTCCGCAATTCCAACAACCTTTGGGTCATCTGCAAACTTACTAATCAAACCAGTTACAATTTCCTCCAAATTATTTATATATATTACAAACAGCAAAGGTCCCAGCATTGATCCCTGAGGAACGCCACTAGTCACAGCCCTCCATTCAGAAACGCACCCTTCCATTGCAACCTTCTGTCTTCTATGACCGAACCACTTCTGTATCCATCTTGCCAGCTTACTTCTGACACCGTGTGACTTGACCTTCTGTAAAAGTCTGCCATGAGGGATCTTGTCAAAGGCCTTACTGAAGTCCATCCACTGCCCTACCCTCATCAATCATCTTCGTCACTTCCTCGAAAACCTGTTTCAAGTTAGTGGGACACGACCCCGCCTTCTCAAAACCATGTTGCCCCTCGTTAATACGTCCATTTATTTCCAAATGGGAGTAAATCCTATCTCGAAGAATCCTCTCCAATAATTTCCCTACCACTGACGTAAGGCTCACTGGCCTGTAATTACCTGGATTATTCTTGCTATCCTTCTTAAACAAAGGAACAACATTGGCTATTCTCAGATCCTCTGGGACATACCCTGTAGCCAGTCAGGATACAAAGATTTCTGTCCAGACTCCAGCAATTTCCTCCCTTGCCTCCCTCAGTATTCTGGGATATACCCCATCAGACCCTGAGGACTTATCTACCTTAATGTTTTTCAAGACACCAAACTCCTTTTTGATCTCAACATGACCCAAACAATCTACACACCCTTCCCCAGACTCATCATAATAATAATAATCTTTAACCGGAACACCCGGAGGAAACCCACGCAGTCACAGGGAGAACTTGCAGACTCTGCACAGACAGTGACCCAAGTTTGGAATCGAACCTGCGACCGTGGCGCTGTGAAGCCATAGTGCTCACCGCTATGCTGCTGTGCTGCCCCATCAATCTTCAACCAAGTCCTTCTCTTTGGTGAATGCTGATGCTCATTTAGTACCTTGCCCATTTCCTCTGGCTCCATGCATAGATTCCCTCCTCTGTCCTTCAGTGGGCCAACCCTTTCCCTTTATATACGTTTAAAAAGCCTTGGGATTTTCCTTAATCCTGTTTGCTAATGACTTTCCATGACCCCTTTTAGCCCTCCTGACTCCTTGCTTAAGTTCCTTTCTACTTTCCTTATGCTTCTCATGGGCTTTGTCTGTTCCCAGCCTTCTGGCCCTTACAAATGCTTCCTTTTTCTTCTTGTCTAGGCTCACACTGTCCCTCATTATCCAAGGTTCCTGAAACTTGCCATACTTATCCTTCCTCCTGTCAGGAACATGCCTGTGTAGAATTACTGCCAACTGTCATTTGAAAGGCTCCACGATGCGAGATGTTGATTTACCCTCAAACATCCGTCCTAAATCTACATTCTTCAGATCCTGCCTAATGTTTTTATAATTATCCTTCTCCCAATTTAACACCTTCACCTGAGGACTACACTTATCTTTATCCAACAGTACCTTAATACTTGCTGAATTATGGTCACTGTTCCCGAAATGCTCCCCTACTGAAGCTTAGGCCACCTGGCCGGGCTCATTCCCCAATGATTGGGCAATTTACACATTGTTTCAAGATGCTCCTGGATGCTCCTTACAAACTCTGCCCCATCCAAGCCCCTAGCACTAAGTGAGTTCCAGTCAATACAGGGGAAGTTAAAATCACCCACCAGAACAACACTGTTGCTTTTACACCTTTCCAAAATCTGCCTACATATCTGCTCCTCTATATCCCACTGGCAGCCTGTAATAAACCCCCAAAATTGTGACTGCACCCTTCCTATTATTGAGCGCTACCCATATTGCCTCGCTGCATGAGCCCTCTGAGGTGTCCTCCCGCAGTACAGCTGTGATATTCTCCTTAACCAGTAGTGCAACTCCCCCACCCCTTTTCCATCCCCCTCTATTCCACCTGAAACAACTAAATCCTGGAACGCTTAGCTGCCAATCCTGTCACTCCCTTAACCAAGTCTCTGTAATGGCAACAATATCATAGATCCAATATCATAGTGAATGCGCCATTTCGCTCTGGGACTGGGCCACCTCCCTCTGTCTGTGCCACATTGGCCAGCCCCTGGGCTATGCCACCAACGTTCCCAGCCATGGCCTGCTGTGACTGGGCCAGGCTAATAATAATAATCTTTATTGTCACAAGTAGGCTTACATTAACACTGTAATGAAGTTGCTGTGAAAACCCCCTGGCCGCCACATCCTGGTGCCTGTTCGGGTACACATCGGGGCTGGGTTAGCACAGGGCTAAATCGCTGGCTTTGAAAGCAGACCAAGGCAGGTCAGCAGCACAGTTCAGTTCCCATACCAGCCTCCCCGAACAGGGGCCGGAATGTGGCGACTAGGGACTTTTCACAGTAACTTCATTTGAAGCCTACTTGTGACAATAAGCGATTTTCATTTGATTTCATTTTCACAGAGGGAGAATTCAGAATGTCCAATTCACATAACAGCACGTCTTTTGGGACTTTTGGGAGGAAACTTGAGCACCCGGAGGAAACTCACGCAGACACAGGGAGAACGTGCAGACTCTGCACAGATAGCGACCCAAACCGGGAATCGAACCCGGAACCCTGGTGTCACGAAGCAATAGTGCTAACCACTGTGCCACAGGTTCTCTAAAAGGACATGAATGAACCAGCTTAATCATTGCAAGATTTTTATTTTGCTATTCCATTCTCACTTGACAACCAGGTGCACTTGTCAGCGAGGATCACTGCACAGCACTCAGAAGCAGGAAATCTGGGAGGTTGTCCAACCCTCCAATCTGGGTATTGAAGTTAACTGTTGGGCCGAGCTGCTGCTCCATCTGAAGTCAGCTAAACCATCAAACATACCAATTGGGTAGTGGGCAGCATGGTGGTGCAGTGGTTAGCACTGCTGCCTCACAGCACCATTGTCCCAGGTTCGATCCCAGCCCTGGGTCACTGTCCATGTGGAGTTTGCACATTCTCCCTGTGTTTGCGTGGGTTTCGCCCCCACAACCCAAAGATGTGCAGGGTAGGTGGATTGGCCACACTAAATTGCCCCTTAATTGGAAAAACTGAATTGGGTACTCTAAATTTATTTTAAAAACATATCAATGGGGTTTATTCACTCACAAAAATGTTGGCAGGAACTCTCATCTCCTCATTACACAACATTTTAAAACCAGATTCTAGGAACATGCCCTAAAATGGACAATGAATGGTTGCAAATTAAACGAGCAATTCGAATGAACACATTCCTCTTTATGACCTACACCTATTTGGTTTTGAACACTCAAGCGCCGCTGCAATTTCGAGGTGGCTCTAGCACGTGGTTGCCTGTGAGGCAGAAACCCTGTCCTGGGCCACGGCCAGCACCTGCACAGAATTCCCCAGGCCTTGGACATGCTGATCCATAGCCAAAACCCTCATCCCCAATGCCTGCACCGCGGACGCCACCAGTGCGGTGTTGGTCTGGGTGACATGCATGGTCGGCACCACCTCCTGCTCCTGCACGCATTGGACTCCTCCAACTGCACCTGCAGGTACTGGACCCTCCCCTCATGTAGTCCCTGGCTCTGTGACTGCACCACTACGATCAATGGGACTGTCCGTTCCAGAAGACCGAAACCCGTCTGGACAGCGTTAGACATTCTGACGCATGCAGCTCTGGGGTTGGGTAGCTAGTGGCCTCAGTGGCCAGGGCACCCGGCCATGGCGGCTAGTATGGCTGCCAGCATGTGATGCAGGGTGGGAGTTTAGCTGCTGATGGGGGAGGGGGGATCGTGTTGCCCTCCGGGTGGGAAAGGGGGGGATCGGGTTACGGGTGTGTGGGATGGGGTTAGTGCTAGAGGCAGAGTATTGCCTTCTCACCCTGGCCTGCCCTGACAAGGTTGTGCAGTTTTTTACGGCACTGCAAGCCAGTCCGGATGGTGTTGCTGGTGGCGCTCACCGCCTTTGCCACCTGCACATAGGCACGGCGAATGGTGGCACCTGGCAGTCTCTTTCCTGGGCCGAGTTATGGGTCTGCCCGCCTCTCCTCTACGGTGTCCAGCAGGGTCTCGAGCTCAGCGCCCATAAAACGCGGTGCCGCTCTCCTCGCTGCCATCTTGTTGGCTGGGTTGGTGAGTGTGGAGAGTGAAGTGTGTATCTGCGGCTGCAGCACCATTTCTCATTGGAATCGATTGTATTCCACGTGGCGCCAGTGCTAGCCCCTCAACAGTCTCTGAATCGGTCCAGGTGCAGCGCCAAGTTTGCTGTCGTGGAAGTCCACGAATCCTGCCCTGGCGTCAGCACTTTAGTGTTAGGAACGAAGAATCCTGCCGCATGTGTTTCATTTTGCTCTCCTTTACAGGTGCCCACACTCCAGACCACAGGCCTCATTCAATGGAGATTGAAGGCTCCACCTCTGGGGCTGGTAAGACGATGACCTAGCACATGCTCAAACATCTCCTTCGGCACAGTAGCTCAGTGGTTAGCACAGTTGCTTCACAGCGCCAAGGTCCCAGATTTGATTCCCGGCTTGGGTCACTGTCTGTGTGGAGTCTGCATGTTCTCCCCGTGTCTGTGTGGGTTTGCTCCGGGTGCTCCTGTTCCCTTCCACAAGTCCCGAAAGACATGCTTGCTGGGTGAATTGGACATTCTGAATGATCCCGCTGTGTACCCAAACAGGCGCCAGAGTGTGGCGACAGTAACTTCACTTCAGTGTTAATAGAAGCCTACTTGTGATAACAATAAAGATTATTATTATTATTATAATATTATAATTGTCCATTGAAGGACGCTCAAAACACTTACTTTGCAAAATGCCCTGGAGCAAACTTTTCCAAAGGCCGAACATTGCTGTGGGCCATGCCGAGTACCACACGTTTGGCACAAGGTGGCGACTCCTGTTGGACGCATAAAATGGCCGCCTGCACAGTGACAGAAAACCACTCCCTTTGCTATTCTAGGTGATAAGAGAATGCAAGTTCAGAGGTAGTTCCTGCTGGGGAGGTTGGCAGAGGTTGGTAGACATTCCGAATAGGCAAACCTGTCCCAGAAATGGAACAATGGTTATGTAAGTCCCTGAATCTTGGGTGAACCATGTGAATATGAGATCGGACCTGGTATCCCTGGCCCATCACTTCATAGCCCTGGCACACATTAGAGGCCCCTGCACATTCATCATGTCCTCACCTAATACAATGACTCACTCTATGAGACATTCAAATATCCCAACCTTAGACTGGACCTGTCCCATGACAGAATCAAACTCCCCCTGGGACTGTGAACTTTCCCTCTGCCAGCCAACACCATGAGTTTGACCCACAGGATCCACATGAGGGCAGTTCCAACCCTGCCTTTAGGCCTCTCACTTTCTTTATCTTTATTGACTGCCCCACCTCCCTGGTGACAACCAAGATGTCTGGATCTGCTCACTTCACGCTTTCATGCCCCGATCCCACCTGCTACCCTCCCTCAAAGCCTTCTTCCTGTCATCCATGTCTACATCCATATCCATGACGCTGCACGTGTCTACATGGGTTTCCTCCGGGTGTTGCGGTTTCCTCCCACAGTCCAAAGATGTGCAGGCTAGGTGGATTGACCATACTAAATTGCCCTGAGTGTCCCAAAAAGGTTAGGTATGGGGATAGGGTGGAGGTGTGGGCTTAGGTAGGATGCCCTTTCCAAGGGCGGGTGCAGACTTGATGGGTTGAATGGCCTCCTTCTGAACTTGAATTTCTATGACAGCTCATCTCAGACACAATGGCATCAAGCCAACTTTAAACAAACCAGATGCCATGAGTTTCCCATGCACTGCTGACTTAATCTTGAAGGTAGGACTTAATTTCACAAAGTTTTAAGATAACGAGTACTCATGGGATACAGATGTATCATAAATAGGAACTTGTCATTGCCATCCTGCCAATAAAACTTTTCAACCTGAACCTGTCGTCATAATTTCTAGATTTTGGCTCCTGCATAATAAACTCAAATTGCCTGCAACATATCCTGCTCCAGGATTCATCATTAAATTCCACCCTTGGAATGATATGCATGACTACTGCTCTGAAATGTTTTTTTTGTCTTTCTTATGTATCAGAAAGATTTCAATTTACTGGAATCAGTTGTTCTTTCCTACAGGAATCCAGAGTCAACTGGTATCCTCAGCTGTGCACTTGCTGCTGTTTGATGTTCCATGATCTTGAATTCAATCTATTTGTGTTTAACAGTAAACTAATTACTCAGAAACCCCACATGAAGCAAATGATGATAGCTCAGAATAGCATTTTCGGGTTTATGAAGAAAACTGCTGGGAATATTTAATTTGTCTTGTTTTACCAAAACCTATTTAAATTCTCTTTATTACAATTGGTAATGCTTCAAAGAAAGGACAATACGACAAGCACTTAATACCATTCCACTTTAGATTTTTGTTTCAAAATGCAACAAACCTGGGACTTGTCATTAGGTTTGGCATGTTTCCTCCAAAAAATCAATAAACAATTTAACAGATGGAGCTGTGTTTTGTTTTAACACAGCGTGATGCATTGCACTGCATTACCAGCAAGGGGAAATATTGGGCCAGATTTTGCTGGTGAGACGAAAGGCACTCAAAGATATTTATGTGGTATCGGAGACTCAGGCAAGGAAGGATGAGAGGTTAAATGGCAACATTCAAAAGCTGCTGTCTGGGTTGTACAACTCTACTTTTATCTTCACAAAAACAGCGTGGGCGATCTAACGGTCGCGACGCGCCTGGCGCAAATCCACGCAAACCGGTTAGATCATGGGAGATGCCGAAAGCGGGAACCACACTGAGCGCTGATTGGTTTCTGATCTAACCGACCTGCTCCCATTGGTGAGTTCCAGATCCCGCGGCATAGCGAGAAACCAATAATATCCAATTAAGGCCATCTCCATCCCATTAATGGGAAGGAGTCTATCTAACGGCATCTCGTGATCTAACCGGCTCCCCAGCGAGCGGTCACACGGGTGCACACGTATTTAAAAACATGAAGCTAGCGCAATGGCTGCTGTGGGAAGCAGAGGAGGTGAGTAGCCATCTTTGGATTCGGGCAAATCCGGTCAGGAGGTTGGGCCACCATCGGTGGGGAGGGTCACCCTTCCACCACCCGTGGGTCCAATGTGCCAACCTGTAGATCATGTATACCCATAACGGGGGCAGCTCCAGCTGCTGAATGTGGTAGTACCAGGTAGTGCGGTACCTAAGAGGCTGATGACCATTGGTTAGACCCAGGAGTCTACCATTGGCTGTTCTACGTAGCTCCGCCCTGACAGGCGGAGTATAAGAAACGGTGCCGTCCCAGCAGCTTTCACTTTCTGTACCGAAGCTGCTGGGGAACAAGTTCTAGTAGATTGAAGCCTTCAGTTATGAAGTCACTTCGCCTTGAGTGTAATTGATTGCGCATCAATTTAATCTACTAGACTTAAGCTGGAAGGATGAATCAAACCAGAGTGCCTTCAACTCAGCCCCCACGCGGAGAACTCAGCTGCAATTTTTAAACACTGGCTGACGGGCTTTAAAGGCTACCTCGAGACGGCCGGAGGCTCCTCCACAGAAGGACAGAAAATGCATCTCCTGCGCTCAAGGGTCAGCCCTGGTATCTAACCCCTTATCGAGGAGGCGGAGAACTATGATGCCGCGATCGAACTGCTAGAAGGTCATTATATCCGCCCTGTAAATCAGGTCTACGCTCGTCACCTGCTTGTGACTAGACGGCAAAGCCCCGGGGAATCGTTGGAAGATTTCTACCGGGCGCTACTGGTGCTGGGCCGAAACTGTGGCTGCCCGCAAGTTTCGGGGAGCGAGCACACGGAACTTTTAATCAGGGATGCTTTCGTAGCAGGTATGAGCTCCCCAGATATCTGCCGAAGACTCCTAGAAAGGGACACTCTGGGACTTAGAGAGGCACGGGCCCTGGCAGGGTCTATGGACGTTGCCTACAGAAACATGAAGTCCTATGCGCCTGATCGAACGGCGGCCCCCTGGGCTGCGTGGCACCCCGCAGCGGCAGTCCCGCAGACCTTATAGACATAGAACATACAGTGCAGAAGGAGGCCATTTGGCCCATCGAGTCTGCACCGACCCACTTAAGCCCTCGCTTCCACCCTATCCCCGTAACCCAGTAACCCCTCCTAACCTTTTTTGGTCACTAAGGGCAATTTAACATGGCCAATCCACCTAACCCGCACGTTTTTTGGACTGTGGGAGGAAACCGGAGAACCCGGGGGAAACCCACGCAGACAGGAGGAGAACGTGCAGACTCCGCACAGTCAGTGACCCAGCAGGGAATCGAACCTGGGACCCTGGCGCTGTGAAGCCACAGTGCTAATCACTTATGCTACCGTGGTGCCTTCCCCTGACCCCGCAGGCCTGCGCTACGAGACGGCCTGCTAACGCCGCCGGGCCCCGCTGTTTCTTCTGCGGGCAGGCGAATCATCCCCGCCCGCGCTGCCCGGCCCGCACCGCCACCTGCAAAGGGTGTGGCAAGAAGGGCCACTTTGTGGGGGTCTGCCAGGCCCGCGCCGTGGCCGCGGTCTCCAGCGACTATGGACCGCCGCGGCACCCCCCCTTCAGGCCCCGACCGGCCAGCGCTCACCGCCACCCCCCTATCCTAGGGCCACGTGTGACCCACGGGCGCGGCCATCTTGCCCCCCGGACACCACGCTGGACGGGTGGGCGTCGCCATTTTGTCCATCGCCGTCGCCATCTTGTTCATGCCCGGACACCATGGGTGACGCCATCTTGGATGGGGCCCCAGGCGCCCAGCACGGCCGACTACACGCTGCCCGATCAGAACTCGCAATTGCTTCATCTGGCCTCGGTGACACTGGACCAAAGTCGACCCCGGGCACTCGCAACAGCTACAACGACGGTCTTCATCAACGGCCACGAGACGTCTTGCCTGATTGACTATGGGAGCACGGAAAGCTTTGTTCACCCCGACACGGTAAGGCCCTGTTCATTTGTAACCCACCCTGTAAATCAAAGGATCTCCCTGGCCTCCGGGTCACACTCGGTGGAGATAAAGGGGTTCTGCCTAGCGAACCTCACTGTCCAAGGCAGGAAATTCGACAATTTCCGCCTGTATGTCCTGCCGCACCTCTGCGCGGCTACCCTCCTGGGGCTGGATGTCCAACGCCATTTGCAAAGCCTGACCTTTAAATTCGGCAGCCCTATACCTCCCCTTACTGTCTGCGGCCTCGCGACCCTTAAGGTCGACCCGCCTTCCCTGTTTGCGAACCTCACCTCAGATTGTAAACCCATCGCCACCAGGAGCAGGCGGTACAGTGCCCAGGACCGGACCTTCATCAGGTCAGAGGTCCAAAGGCTGCTGGGGGAAGGGGTCATCAAAGCGAGCAACAGTCCCTGGAGAGCTCAAGTAGTGGTGGTAAAGACCGGGGAGAAGCATAGGATGGTCATTGACTACAGTCAGACCATCAACAGGTTTACGCAGCTGGACGCGTACCCTCTCCCCCGTATAGCCGACCTGGTAAACAGGATCGCGCAATACAAGGTCTTCTCCACGGTGGATCTCAAGTCCGCCTACCACCAGCTACCCCTCCGTAATAGTGACTGCAAGTACACTGCCTTCGAAGCAGATGGGCGACTCTATCAATTTTTAAGAGTTCCCTTTGATGTCACTAATGGGGTCTACCAGTATCATTACAGGCGCCGCATAACTGGCCTCACCCGCATGCGTGGTTGCTGTCCTCTCTGAGTCCGCCCCGCATGAAGATGGCAGACGGATTTTGCGGGGCCGCGGAAGGAAGGAGGTCCTCCTTCAGAGAGGACGGCCCGACGATTGGTGGGCACCGATTGCGGGCCATGCCACATTTGAGGTACCCACCAGTGCAGGATCCCCTCCCCACCCCCCGCAGGCTGCCCCCCCCCCCCCGCGTTCCCGCGCTGTTCCCGATGGCAGCGACCAGGTGTGGACGGTGCCGGGGGAACCCACCGTTTTGGCCTGGCCGCTCGGCCCATCCGGGCCTGAGAATAGTGGGGGTGCCGGAGAATCGCCATTTTGGGTGTCTCCGGCGATTCTCCGGCCTGCGGCCTGCATAACTCGACGGGGCTGTTCCCGCCGCTTGGGAGAATCGCGGGAGGGCGTCGGACCGGCATCCCGGGAAATTTTGGCGGCCCAGGCGAGTCTCCCAACCGGCGCGGGAGTAGAGAATCTCGCCCCAGATATATTGACAAAATCAAAGATGCAAGACATACTTTGAATGCTAGTCTTTGCAGGTAATTAAGTCTTTGCAGGTCCAGATGGAGCAACTGGAGAGAGGGATAATCAAAGGTTAAAGAGGTGTGAATTGTCTCAAGCCAGGACATTTGGTAGAATTTTGCAAGCCCAGGCCAGATGTGGGGGGTGAATGTAATGTGACATGAATCAAAGGTCCCGGTTGAGGCCTTACTCTCGTGTGCGGAACTTGGCTATAAGTTTCGCTCGGTGATTCTGCGTTGTCGCGCGTCCTGAAGGCCGTCATATATATGTTTCTGGAAACCACCTCTTTCACCTGAGGAAGGAGCTGTGCTCTGAAAGCTAGTGATTGAAAACAAACCTGTTGGACTTTAACCTGGTGTTGTAAGACTTCTTACTGTGTTCACCCCAGTCCAATGCCGTCATCTCCACATCATTTTCTTTTGTGACAAGGGGTTCTCTATCAGTTCAATGAGTGTCCCTCTAAATGAACACGCCATAATTCAACATAACTATAACATCAGGAACACAGGAAACATTATCATCAGGTTACATTTAATCCCATAACTCTCAATTCATTCCTATGTATCTGAAAGGGTTAAAAATCATACAGGACCTAACAGGATCACATGGGCTGCTGCTGCTGGCTGGTAAATTCTTAAAGGCAGAAACTAGTGACGAGAAACAGTTGCTACAGCACAGACTGTCTATAGATAAGTATTCAATGACCCTCAAACTTTATTTTATTCATAACAGCATGACTCCTGGGGTCTGAAAATTGAGGATACTTGGTGAATTGGTAACTCACACACCATCCTGACTTGGAAATATATCGCTGTTCTTTCACAGTCACTGGGTCAAAATCCTGGGACTCGCTCCCTAATAGCACAGTGGGTGTATGTACACCTCAGGATTTCAGCGGTTCAAGAAGGCAGTTCACCACCACCTTATGAAGGATAATTAAGGATAGGCAATCAATGCTGGCCTAACCAGCGACACCCACATCCCAAAAATGACTAAAAGAAACTCTATTGAGAGCTTCTAACTGATGTTCCCCTGGCTCTAGAGCTTGTTATGTGGCGAAGATTTAGCAGAATTCTCTTCCCCTGATGTCCGCTGAGTGCAGGTGATCTAAGCTTTCTCTGCCTCCTCCTGCTGCGACTATGTGGCCATGCGGTGACCACCAGAGTGTGAGGCCCAACTTAAACTAGATCCAATGCCTACCAAGGTGTTTGTCCCTGGGCTGATGGAGGGTGCAAATGATGGCTCTATCAATGAGAATTCATTGTCGTCATCATTTTCCTGCACAACTGCAAGTTGGAGATGCTGTTGGACTCGGGTTCAGGGTTTGGCCTCAATCCCATCCTGCTGGCACCTGCAGTGGAAAGAAGAGAGAATGAATGAGTGGATGGACTGCCTCCTACGCTGCTTCAGGCATCACCCTCTAGTTTCTATGTGCAGAGATTAAGGACTAGATGGCTGGGGCAAGATGGCCTCCCCATCGCCACACAAAGATTCACAGTCCTCCTGTGCCAGCTTGGCAGATCGCTCTTCATACTCTGAGAAAGGGTGGAGATTGGACATGCACTCTCTCGCTTTCTCTCTCTCACTCTCTCCTGTGCCTGTTGTGCACTCACTTGTCCTGTGTAAGGAAAAAAGATGGTTAGTGAGTGCTTGTGATGCAGGTGATGTTTGGATGCTGCCAGTGCTGGTTGTCTCCTGTCTTCCATGTCCTGCTGCCATGTCCTGCTCTGAAGTCCAACGTTCAATGAATGAATTGCAGTCCAGCTGCCTTTTAAACATGGTTCCAGGCGGGTTACTCAACTTACTGCCCGCTCTGCTGCGCAGCTCATCGGCAAAGCCCCGCAGCATAATTTATGGGGCCCGCATTGTGGGATTAGTGCGCCTTTTCTGCTAGTCTCTGTGGCAGAAAAGGCACACACTTCTGTCCCTTACTAGGGCACTATGACCGAGAGTGAATGATTCTGCCCATTGGCATAGAAGGAGGCTATTTGGTTCATCGAGTTCATGCCAGCAATCCAGTCTATCCCAATCCACCCCTCATACCCACGCAAGTTTATTTCCTTCAAGCGCCCATCCAATTTCCTTTTGAAATCATTTTCCTCTCTACTTCCAACACTCTCATTGGCAGTGAATTCCAGATCATTATCACTCACTGTGTAAAAAGTTCTTCCACACATTCCCCCTGTACCTCTTGCCCAACATCTTAAATATGTTTCTCCTGGCCCTTGTACCATCAGCTTCTCCGTGAGAAAATACACTCCATCTTAAATGTCTTGCTTTTCATTCATCATTCTGTGGCGTCCATCGAATAGTTCATTCCTTTACAAAATAATGTTCCCAATTTCTACTCTCATCCTTCTGACCTTTATGGCCATATCTTCTAGGCTTTGCTTTCGTCTGTTGCACGTCAGAATTCAAATTGACACAATTGCTATCTTAAACTTGTAACTATTTTCTCATATTTAATTTTAGAATCTCTTATTGCCTACATGATTGATTGATCCCAGCATTGACAATCACAACAGGATGGTACCCCTCTCCCACTCTGCATGGATCATTCACGATGTTTTATAATCGAATGTTTCCATTACCTCCACGTAACTTTCCAACCAAATATTTATTTATGGAGCCACTGCAATTATTATTCATCACCTTTTCCATCTCTTCAGTTGGAACCTTTTTTATTGTCAACCCCCCAACTATTTAATAATTCTCCACTTCCATTTTCCACAATGTGAACAGTTCCTCCTTCTGCACTTTTGCTTTGTGTCTATTTAACATTGTAAGTTCATAAACAGAACCTCTAAATGGAGTTATCTTCCTGTAATTAATTTATTTTCCCTCTCTTAGCCCTTAAAAGTGCTCCTAAGTACACCAAATCAAAATCACATACAAATGCTCCTGTAATAAGATGCAAATTAGGTTAATACATGTATGCAGAATACACATGGGACAATGAAAATGACATCAACCCCGCAATGCATAAATGACCTTGCTCCACTGATCTGACATTCTCCTTCAGATGATACAGTCATTTTTTAATACTCTTTCATGAGCATATATTTACAATTGTCTTACTTTTTCAGTGAAACACTACAGTTCTATTATTTTTAAAATATGACCTGCATTTCTTAATTAACGAGTCTAATCACAATAATCTCAAAGGGAAGAGAATAAACATCCATTTCCTGCTGTTCTTCCAAGCTCATTTTGATAAATCCAACTTTCAGTAATGACCCATGAGTTCATCTGTGACTAACTGGCATAGAAGTATTTATTTACTTTAATTTTACCATCAGGAATCTTTATTTGTTTTGTCACAGCAATTATAATTTCCATTCTACAGTTTTGTCTAAATTTTCATTTCTGCCACAGATAAACTTAAGACATTCATTTTTCCTATTTAAAGAGCATTTGGTGTATTCTGTGTATGTGAAGACTATACAAATTTGGGAGGAGGTACACGTCGACACACAAACCACAAGTGTTAACAACTTCACCAAAAATTAACACTGAATGCTTTGTCTTTTTTTAATATCAATAGCAATATCACATGCTCCTAAGGGTTATTTTTATAGTGTTTAGAGATCAATTGAGGAAACGTGAATCCATAATTAATGTCAATTTTTTGTAATGATGGATGAAGTTTATATCTACAATAATAATTATAGAATTTATGAAAACACAAAGTAAAATTGACCATTGGACGGATGTAGAAATAATTTATGCGTATGGGTCCCTGGAGATAATGATTGAGCATGTGAAAATGCACGAACAAAGAATTATATAAACAACAACATGAATTTATTCAGTGCCTCTAAGTAAGAAAGTGTCCCACGACACTTCAGTTATGGCAATTGGGGACGGCCTCTCAGCCTGGGAGAGTGTTTATGAAATCAAACCGAAAGTTAAACTGAAAAGATACCTTTGAGAAGTAGATGGAATGGGAGGTGAAGGGGTAATCAGTTTTTAAAAGAAAGATCCAGAGAATACAACCAAAGTGAGTGAAGGTCCACCACCAAAGGGACAAAGAAATGAATGGTGGATACGAAATGGAGGAGCAGTATCCAGGAGACGACGCAGATAGAGAGAGAGACAGTGGAGCAACACACTGAAGGGACAGATGAAGGGATTACTGATGAAGATAAGGTTAGATAAAATAAATTAAGGTAGGTCTAGTCGAGGTCAGCAAGGATAGAATAAAAGATGAATGAGACTTAGCATAGGACCGGACATGGCCAGTAGAGCTTTAGGCAAGTTTGAATTTATGGAGGGAGGACAATGGGTGCCAGCCGTAAGATCAGTGTAGTCATCATTTGAGAGCTACAAAGGCATATATAAGAGAAATCTGCGGTACAAAGTGGGGTAAAGCTGGTCAACATTGAATATAATGAAGTCTTAGGAACATAAAAACAAGGGTAGGCCATTCAGCCCCTCAAGCCTGTCCCGCTGTTCAATGGGATCATGGCCGATCTGCAGCCTAACTCCATATACCTGCCTTTGCCCCATATCCTTTAATAACTTTGCAAAACAAAAATCTACCACTGATTAAAAATTAACAACTGTTTCAACTGCAGTTTGTGGGAGAGAGTTCCAAACCTCTACCACCGTTTGAGTGAAGAAGTGCTTCCTAATACCTATCCTGATTGGTCTGGCACAAATGTTTAGACTAGGTCCCCTAGTTTTAGAATCTCCTGCCAGTGGAAATAGCTTATCTTTATCTACCCTGCCTTTTCCTGTTACTATCATGAAGACATTGGAGCTGGATTTGGGGGTGGGGCGGGGGGGTGGGCGGAGAAGGAGCAGGAGGTGTGGGGACATATAAAATAGGTTGGATTGCTAGCCCACCACTTTCCCAACCACCCCTGAGCAGATCTTCTTAATACACTAGGTGGCGAAATCCGCAGCCCACCTCTCTATTTAAATGAAAATTAAAGGTCAATTTGCCTTGTTAGCAAGCCTATTGACCTGAATAAAACACTGCTCATGCCAAATACAGTTAGCATGTGCAGGTGGGCAGGCTATTTTTTATGCCCTTCATGAAAAAAAGGCAAGAAGAGGGTGCCTCATTTGGAGGGTGCCCTTTGTGCATCAGAGGCACCTCCACGAGATGTCACCCCCCTTTTCTTCTGCCTCTCCCCCTCCCTGAAGCCTTCCCTAAAGCCCTGGGACTTACCTTTCCGGTGCAGCTATGATCTCCTCCTTGCTCCTTGCTGTCCTGGCATCACTCAATCCTGAGCTCTGGCTCTGCCAGCTAATTAGATTGGCTGGAAGCTCCTAAGGGCATGAATTGCTCCCGAGTTAATCAATTTTTCCTGTCCACGGTGTGTAAAGGCCCCCCCTCCACCACCCCACTATGAAATGCAGCTGTTGGTAACCCAGGGGTTGTGGCGTTTAAAGCACATCCCAAAGTGAAATATTATGCAAGACAATGTACAATCTTACTCAACGTGGAATATTCTCCTGGGAGGGGAGCTTATATTGCCCAAAGAAAATGACTTTAATCTTCTTGCTGTTGAGCTGAAAAAATCTGTGTTTTTTCTAGGATTTGCAGTTTTATATACAATTAGACAATACAGAGCCAGTCACAATCTCAAAGGAAGCAATGAAGAGGTGTTGGTGCCATTACTGTGCACACATGTTAAAGTTAATCACATGTCATGATATCTGCTAAGGCAAGTGCAAAGACCTAGAAGAGAAGAAGGCAGGAAACTGGATCATTGGAGATCTCCAGAGGTTATTGTGTAAGGGATGCAAGAACGGCCATTCTTTCAAATGCGCTGACTACATTCAGATAGGGAAGACTAGTAGTACTAGGCAAGGCCAATCCCTCAAAAGAGGGACAACCAAGGAACTGCTGGCAGAGGATGGCATGAGCAACCATGTTGCAGATTGGTCCAGGAGAGTAAGGTTGAAACAAGCACCACAGTAGGATGTCCTGACATCCTAAAGCACTTTATAACAGACAAATTATTTTTTGAAGTACAGTCACTGTGGTTTCATGAGAAAACATTACTGCTAAATTTCACAAAAACATGTCCTGCAAACAGCAATGTTTGATGTCGATTGCTGAAAGACTTTTGGCCAGGAATTGAGAGATCTTCCATCTTCAAATAATGACTGGGTTGTTTTGTAACAGGCTAATGAAGTCTATGTTTAATGGATGAAAGATAGTACTTCCAGCACTGCAGTATTGCCTCAGTACTTCACTGAAACATCAGCCTAGGCTGTCTGCTAAAGTCCATCATGGGGCCTAAACCCACCAGCATCCACCTCAAAGGCAAAACTGAGTCACACTAACAACAGAGGTCACTTTTGGAAAGATTTGGATTTATAAAATTTCAGTATTTCAGCATCCCAGAAATAATAAAAATTCCAATCTGCAACAAATTAAAATGTTGCCCAGCAACTTGGACCTTCATTGTTTCATCATGTAAATGTTATTGATGATTTGAAGTGCTTTCTATTTATGACCTTTAACAAGCTGTGCTGCCATGAAATTATTAATGAGTCTTGTGTTCTATCTTTTGGGCAATTGTCATAATAATTTTTTTATTCATTTACTGGATGTGGGCATCACTGGCCCTTCAGAAGGTGGTGGTAAACTGGCTTCTTGAACCGCTGCAGACCCTGAGGTGTCGGTATACCCACAGTGCTATTTGGGAGGGAATTCTGGGATTTTGACCCAGTGACAGTGAAGGAACGCCGATATATTTTCAGGTCAGGATGGTGAGTGACTTGGAGGGGATCCTCCGTGAGGTGGGGTTCCCAGGTATCTGCTGTACTTGTTCTTCTAGATGTTAGTTGTTGTGGGTTTGGAAAGTGTTGCCAAATGAACCTTGGTGAGCTCCTGTGGTGCATCTTGTAGATCAGGGTTTCTCAAAGTCGGTCGCGACACATGAGTGGATCGCAGGTGAGTATTGGAGTGATCGGTCCCCTGTTCCCGCAGTGGTCTGTTGCTTCTGTCCAATTCAGATATTTTTGACCAGTTCACTTACTCAAAGGTTTTACATAGGTGCCTTTTAATAGTGAGGGGAACAAAGGACAAACACAAATACAAGTTTAACAATCTTTATTAAGCCGTAAATTACCCAAAATATATAATATTAGAAACACCCAAGATTCAGTGATACTACCTGCAACGATGGCCTGATTGAACTGTGGGTCTGATTCTTGACTCCCTCTGGTCCGTCATTGCGAAGGTGAGTCTTGCACACTGTTTCTTCCTTCCTTCCTTCTCCAGTCAATTGTCTTGATTGCCTCTGGGCATGGAGTCTTCACTGCTGATGTGCCTTGGGTGCCTGTTTTATCCCCCTCTCTTTGTGCCCTTTTGCCCTTTTGTCTGGTTTTCTGCCAATGATGCCTCAGGAGGGGGTATCAGCACCCAATGGTCCGGTTGATGACTGTTTGACAGGACACCTGAGCCCACCCCAGGTGTCCCATCTCTGGTGGTGTGGGTTGCACCCATATAAGGTTACAGTCGAAACTCTGGGTGACGGAAAGTCTGGCCCGATCTGGGCTACTGACAATCGACCTGTACACATCAACAGGGTGCGATGATCCCCTGATGGGTGATTGATGGGCAGGTCCAGACGTGTTCTGGCAGCTTTTCTGTTGGTTGTGTATTCGACTTTGGCCAAGTCTGAATTCCAACAGCCTGCCTGAGGTTTTACTGCAGTATGATTTTAAAATGCTCAATTCTTTAATGTAGGATATCCAATTTAATTGGCCTTAAAGCTAGGCTCTGGTAGGTCATGACATCCCGATCGCGGGAGAAGTGCTGAACAGTTGTGACCACCTTTTACATGGGGAATTGCGGCCGTGACTGCCTTTTAAATGGAGATATAGATTAGGCTGCGTGGAGTCTTCTAACCAAAGGCAGCAGCAGAGAGCAGGTCACATTCCCTACATGTAGAATTGATGTGAAATGTCATCCAGGGACGTGCTTTTGGTGGCAAAGCAGGAAGCAGAGTTGCTTCAATTGTGCAGCTGCTGGCAAGCAAGGCAAGTGAACTGTGAAGATCAATGACTTTTTTAAAAGAAAGAGATGGCCATAGACACAAATCGGCAGTTTACCTATTGGAGAGGATCTCACAACAGAATCTGCTGGAGAGAGCTGCGCAGGAGAGTCCAGGGCAGGACAGAGCAGTGCTAGTGTTAAGAACTCCAAGGCTTCTGGTTAACAGCCCTGAAAAAATACACTTAACTCAGAACAAAGAAGTATAAAGATGATTTCTTGAGGTATGCTTTTGTCAATTGTGCTAATGCAAGTAAGGATGCAAAGCCCATGTGTGTTATATGCATGGAAGTACTGGCAAATGAGAGAAGTTTCAGAATTTGAAAGAGATGTGGTGTGTGAAAAATATCTGTTCAGAAACGATTTTTGGGGGGCTGGATTTTCCGAGAATAGATGAGGAGTTGGTGGAGAGTCTGGGTGCCCGAATCAGGCTCGGAGGTAATATCGGGTTGGGGGCGATGCAATCGGGCAAAGCCCCGGGACCGGATGGATACCCGGTGGAATTTTATAGGACCTTTTCCAGGTTGCTGGGCTGCTTTTGGTAAAGGCTTTTAATGAGTCAAAGGAGCTGGGAGTGCTCCCCCCAACGTTAGCGCAGGCATCGATTTCCCTTATCTTGAAATGAGATAAAGATCCGGAAAACTGTGGGCCGTATAGGCCAAACTCCCTGCTAGATGTGGATGGAAAATTGTTGGCAAAAATCTTGGCCACATGGATAGAGGACTGTGTTCAGGGGTAATGGGGGAGGACCGGACGGAGTTTGTTACGGGACGACACATGGCGACCAGCATCAGGCGGCTCCTTAATGTAATAATGATGCCTATGGAGGGGTGCAAGGTCGAGGTGGTGGTGGCCATGGATGCAGAAAAGGCCTTCGATCGGGTGGAGTGGAAATATTTGTGGGAGGTCCTGGGAAAGTTTGGGTTTGGGCAGGGATTTGTGGATTGGGTCCGGTTGCTTTGTTAGGCATCAGTGGCAAATATAAGGACGAATTGGGTGTGGTCAGAATATTTTAGCCTGTGTCGGGGGTCGAGACAGGGATGTCCACTCTCCCCACTACCGTTTGCCCTGGTCATAGAGCCTTTGGCAATGGCACTGCGAACATCAAACATTTGTCGGGGGGGGGGGGGGGGGGGGGGGGGGTAGAGTGAGGGGGGGGGGGTCGAAACACAGGGTCTCGCTCTATGCGGATGATTTGCTCCTTTATATAACAGATCCATTGGAGGGATTGCAAGGATTATGGGGATACTTGAAGAATTTGGCCGGTTCTCAGGTTATAATTTGGATTTTGTTTACTGTCACGTGTACCAAGATATTTTTCTGCGAGCAGCTCAACAGATCATTAAGTACCCGGCATTGGGTGAAGCATACAGGGGTGTCGTGTTAATCTGGTCAGTCCATAAGGGGGTCATTTAGGAGTCTGGTAACAATGGAGAAGAAGCTGTTTTGGAATCTGTTCGTGCGTGTTCTCAGACTTTTGTATCTCCTGCCCGATGGAAGAAGTTGGAAGAGCAAGTAAGGCAAACATGTGGACATGCCGAATTTCCTTTGTTTCCTGAGGAAGTATAGGCGCTGTTGTGCTTTCTTGGTGGAGCGTTGACGTGGGTGGACAGGGACAGATTTTTGGAGATGTGCACCCCTAGGAATTTGAAACTGCTAACCATCTCCACCTCGGCCAAGTTGATGCTGACAGGGGTGTGTACAGTACTTTGCTTCCTGAAGTCAATGACCAGCTCTTTAATTTTGCTGGCACTGAGGGATAGATTGTTGTCGCTGCACCACTCCACTAGGTTCTCTATCTCCCTCCTGTATTCTGACTCGTCGTTATTCGAGATCCGCCACACTATGGTTGTATCGTTAACAAACTTGTCGATGGAGTTGGAACCAAATTTTGCCACGCAGTCGTGTGTGTACAGAGAGTATAGTAGGGGGCTAAAGATGCAGCCTTGCGGGGCCCCGGTATTGAGGACTATTGTGGAGGAGGTGTTGTTGTTTATTCTTACTGATTGTGGTCTGTGGGTCAGAAAGTCTTGAATCCAGTTGCAGAGTGGGGAGCCAAGTCCTAGGTTTTGGAGCTTTGATATGAGTTTGACTGGGATTATGGTGTTGAAGGCAGAACTCTGGTCAATAAATAGTGTCTAATGTAGGAGACTTTGTTGTCAAGATGCTCTAGGGATGAGTGTAGAGCCAGGGAGATGGCATCTGCTGTGGACCGGTTTCGGCGGTATGCGAATTGCAGTGGATCAAGGCGTTCTGGGAGTATGAAGTTGATGCGCTTCATGACCAACCTCTCAAAGCATTTCATTACGACTGATGTCAGGGCCACCAGACGGTGGTCATTGAGGCACGTTGCCTGGTTCTTCTTTGACACTGATATGATGGTGGTCTTCTTGAAGCTGATGGGGACCTCGGAGCGGAGTAGGGACAGGTTAAAGATGTCAGCGAACACCTCTGCCAGTTGGTCTACGCAGGCTCTGAGTGCACGACCAGGGATCCCGTCCTGACCAGTTACCTTCTGAGGGTTCACTTTCAGGAAAGCCGATCTGACTTCAGAAGCTGTGATGGTGGGTATGGGTGTGTTTTGGACTGCTGGGGCACTCGACAGGGGAATGATGGTTTCCTGCTCGAACCGAGCACAGAATGCATTGAGTTCATCGGGGAGGCGTGCGCTGCTGCTGGAGATACTGCTCGGCTTCGCTTTGTAGCCGTTATGTTGTTTAGGCCTTGTCACAACCGCCGACAGTCTGTAACTCTAGCTTGGTCCGATATTCTCTCTTGGCATCTCAGATGACTTTGAGGAGGTTGTACCTGGATTTCTTGTATAGGTCAGGGTCGCCTGACTGGACAGCCTCAGACCTGTCCTTCAGTAGGGAGTCAGTAGGGAGTCAATCTCTTGAATGAGCCATGGTTTCTGGTTGGGGAACGTACGTATTGCTTTCTTTGGCACGCAGTCGTCCACACATTTACTGATGAAGTCTGTGACAGCGGTGGCATACTCATTTAAGTTGGTCGCTGAGTTCTTAAATATGGACCAGTCCACTGTCTCTAAACAGTCACATAGGAGCTCTTCTGTTTCTTCGGACCAGCACTGCACAACCTTCTTAGCTGGATTCTCCCGCTTGAGTTTCTGCTTGAATATGGGCAAGAGCGAGGTTTTTGCGATCCAGGCAAGGGGGCAGGAGAGGAGAGTAAGGGAGATGCCGTTCAAGGTGGTGGGAGGGAGTCTTGGGTCCTTGGGTATTCAAGTGGCACGGGACTGGGGTCAGCTGCACAAATTAGATTTGGGCAGATTAATAGAGCAGATGCAAGGGGACTTCCGCTGTCATTGGCGGGAGGTGTAGCATCTCCCTGGAGTAGCCCATGCTGAGTAAAACTTGCATTTTGTTGCTATTGCACTTCACGGCGACCTACATGTAGAGGTGTGGTTTTCTGTTTTCATAAAGATGAAGATGAACAAAGGAACTGGCTGAAGTCTGCACCTGATATGCACATTGCCCTCTGCCTCTTTGAATCTGATTCAAGTGAGGTTGTGAGAATAAAGTCCCCTTTTGCATTAAAAGGTGAGCGAACATGGCGTGTATCGCGAAGGTGGTTCATCATGTTTCGCGAAGGGTTGACCGGCGTGTGTCTGGAAGGTCAGCCAGCGTGATTTCCGAAGGTTTGGCCGGTTGTGAAAAGTAAGTCCCGGGAAAAAAAGTTTGAAAATGGTTGTAGATGGTACACATGGCTGCCATTGTTTGTTGGTGGTGGGGAGATTGAATGTTTGTGGAAGGGATAGCAATCAAGCGGGCTGCTTTGTCCTGGCTGGTTTCGAGCTGCTTGAGTATTTTTGGAGCGGTACTCATCCTGGCAAAGTAATATCTTTACCGTTAACAGTTAAAATAATTCCTATATGAAAGGAAAAACTTTAACTTACTCCCTACACCTGCAACTATATATATATTCCAGTTGAGCAAACCAATATGGTTCAAGGACCGTTTATAAATAAAGTTAACAATCAATTTTACTCGCTTTTTTTGAAAACCCGAAAAGGTGCCGAACTCTTGGAGAAAATGTTTCAGGAGAAAGCTCAAGTCACTTCTGTTCAATTTATAATCCTTTGGCAAACTGAAACTACAGACGGACCTGGCTCCTCCAGTTAGTTATGTCATCTGTACCCTAGGCATACTACTGTGTCCTCCCACAAGATGTCCCATGATCTGTTTAGCCAAGACCAAAACACAATCCCGTATAAATTATCTACACCTCAAGGAATCCCCCAAACCCAAAACTATATTCCATTAGGCCGCTATCTGTAAACGAGTAAACAATTAAAATGATTTCCTTTTTCTCCAGCCCCTTAATTACAGCTTTAGCAGACATACAGCTGTATGTGCAAGAAATAAAAAATATAATAATTTCTTACATTCGTTACAATCTCATAACAGAGAGTCCTGGGGTTAACAGTAGCCTATTCAGTCAGTAAGCACTGGTTCACACAAAGGATAGAGGAAATCTAGAACTCTCTGCTCCAAAATGCTGCTGAAGCTGAATCAACTGAAATTTTGAAACAGAAATTGATAGCTCTTTCTTAAACAAAAGTATTTTTGGTAATGGAACTAGGGAGGGTAGATTAAGTTAAGATACAGATCACCCATCATTTAATTCGGAGGTTCCCAAATTATACTTCTTGCATACTCACTTCCAGAGTTTGTGCTGCTTGATGAGAATACTTGTTTCATACTTTAACGCCTTTAATGACCAAGCATTGCACAAAACATACAAATAGTAATATACATATACACCTTAAACAATTAATTAATAGTACTACTTAATAATAATAATAATAATAATCTTTATTGTCACAAGTAGGCTTGTTAACAGTGCAATGAAGTTACTGTGAAAACCCCTAGTTGGCACACTCCGGCACTTGTTCGGGTACACTGAGGGAGAATTCAGAATATCCAATTCACCTAACAAGCACATCTTTCGGGACTTGTGGGAGGAAATCGGAGCACTCGGAGGAAACCCACGCAAACACGGGGAGAACGTGCAGACTCCGCACAGACAGTGACCCAAGCCGGGAATCGAACCTGGGACTCTGCCGCAGTGAAGCAATAGTGCTGACCACTGTGCTACCATGCCGCTTGCGATTAGTGTGATAGATGAAGTTGTTGTTTGAGCATGGGTACAAATAAACATATTTTAGTGTCTTGCTTCTTATCACTGATACTTTGTGTGATCTTCTTAAACTACTTAATTTTGGTCATTTGCCCAATTGCCACTGTAATGCTCTGATGATATGTACAGCTGGAAAAAAATTGACGTGGTTCTGGGCTCAGTTAGATTGAATGGACATTGAACCACATTACAGTGTACAGTTATTTCTTGTGAGTCTCAACATGTCATCGTCTTTGTGTACCTGGGTTCTCATTGTTACATGTTAAAAGTAAATTAATTATTTTATATAACAAATTCCCACAGAGTTTTGAAGCTCCATTTGAGTAACCTTTTATAAAAATGCAAATTAATAAAACACAATTCTGATAATATATCCACCTTCCCCCTGAGATGACTTGTGTACCCAAGGGGTTCCAAACCAGAGTTTGGAAACCCTTGATATAATTGATTGGTAGGAGTGTAAATTGGGGGTTGTCGGCGGGTGAGAGTGTAGTCGGTCGGTCAGGGAGGTGGGGAATTAATCAGGAGAGTTGGGTGGGTAGCCGGGTGATTGGAAGGGTGGGGGGGGATGCATTCGTTGGTTGGGGTGGGGCGGTGTTAGTTGAGTTCCCAGTCCTGGTTGTGAAGAAGACACTAAAACTAGGATGCTTTGGTGGAGATTGTTTTTTGCTTGTCATAGAGTTTACTTTTTCACTCTAACCCCAGACACCCAGTGCTGGCTGACTCTTCTTTATATATTCTGAGTATAATTAACTAATCAATACCTAACACTTGTTCACTTTATTCCAATTAACTATTCGGTATTTAACATCCATCAACCTGAACCTACGACATATTAACAGGGGTATTCAGGGGTGGGGAGTTAGTTGAGTGGTCAGAGGGGTTGGGCTGTGGAGAGGATATCGGGGAGCTGGGGGGGGGGGGGGGGTAGATGGAGATTCCAAAGAAAGTTGGGGAGTGGACAGTACCATCGTTATCCAGGAGTTAGAGGTGGTTTTAACCCTTCTAACATTTCTTGGGTAATTATTCTGCTAAGAGAGTCGGAACTATCCAAAGTCTCCAATTTAAATCAGGGAATGGGATGGTTCCCAGTGCAGTGTAATTGCCCATTGGAAGTTTAAACTTGCCAGGCAATTCCTATGTAGTCCTTACATGGGGACTTCAGGGAGTTTCCAACGCCTCTTCAGGAGTGCCTCCAAGGTACGACACCCGGTATGCATAAAATGGAAGGTGCGTCTTCTGATTTACAATGTGAATTAAGAAGTCATTGGGCAAAATTATATGGTCCCGTCATGCTGTGGACAGAGCTGTAAAATGCAAAGAGCTGTTCTAAACTGCCCACAAGCAGGAGGGGCCATAAAATTCCACCCAGAAATTCTTCTTTTTTGTTGACCAATGAAAATGTGAATACTTAATGCCATTGGTATTCTGGCAGTTCAGAATTTCATTTTAAGCAGTACAATGGACAGCAGTCTATCAAGTTACAAAAGTTTTCATATAAATCTGTTGGAAGAGTGTTGGAAGTCCTTAACCTGTCCCACTACTTAAACCATTAGGCCATATGGTGGCATTTAATGGAATACATATGCTGTACTGGGGAAATGTCCAAAGATGTTAATCTACAATAATGTCAAAGGATAATCTGCTAATAAATCACACCATTCAGATTTCTGGGTAGATTTCAGAATAGCCGGAATAAAAGAAAAATGAGCATTCGGGCTGACAGTCCAAAGGGTGACAATAGTTGCAATATTGGTGCAATGAGAATAAGATAAGTCTGGTAGTTCATCACTTCCGGTTGCGGCTATGAAGGAGTAAGTGGCACATTTGGTGGCTCCCGCTCGGGTCGGACTTTTGGACCTCTTTCCCCGATTCTTTTACCGGACTTGATTTGAAAAATCGATGACAGAGGCAATTGGGTACTGGATTCCCACATCGGTGCATGGAGAGGAAGACTAGAAGTGCTCACAAAGTCAGAAACAGGCGGACAGAGAAGGCTTGGGCTGAAGCTGCAGGGGGAGAAAGCATGGCTGATGACCGGACCTCTGGCTTGTCGACCCAGCGGTCAATGGAGCAGCTGATGCAAGTTATCCAGGAGGGCTTCGCCAAGCAGAAGCGGGACTGCTTGGACCCATTTAAAGAGTCAATTGCGCGGCTGGAGCTTAGATTGGATGCCCAAGATCGGGGGATCCAGAAAGTAGAGAAGGCGCTGGCTGACCAGGAGGAACATTAAACCACGGTGCAGTTGGAGGTGGGGATGCTGAGAGACCAGCAGAAAAGGCTCCTGGAGAAGGTGGAGGACCTGGAGAATAGGTCCCGCCGGCAGAACTTGAGAATCATTGGGCTCCTGGAGGGGTCCGAAGGAGCAGATGCTGGGGCATACATTGTGGACATATTCGAGAAGCTGCTGGGGGATGGGGCATTCTCACGATGCTTGGAGGTGTACAGGGCTCACAGAGCACTTGTGAGGAAGCTGCGAATGGGAAACCCCCCGAGGGCAATGGTGGTGAGATTCCACAGGTGTTTGGATATGGAGCGTATTTTACAGTGGGCCAAGCAGACATGGAGCTGTAAATAGGAGAACAGTATCCTGCGGATCTATCAGGATCTGAGTGCGGAGGTGGCCAGGAGAAGAGCGGGGTTTAACCAGATCAGGTCGACACTTTTTAAGAAAATGGTGAAGTCCACACTGCTGTATCCGGCCCGAGCAACATTTTTATTTTGAGTTACCTGAGGAAGTGCTGGACTTCGCGAAAAAGAAAGGACTGGTGGCGGACTAAGAACTTTTGAACTTTGCTGCAACGTTCATGCTTAAAAAAGTTTCTTATTTTTTTGGTTTGTGGATGCTATTTGTAATACTTCTGTATTGAATTTGGGCCAGTTGCAGAGCTGAGTGAGTTAAAGTTTACATTTGCACTTTTGGGGGATGGAGGTGTGTTTGTTCAGATGCTGGATCTCTTGCTTGATCTTTTCTTTGTTACGCGGGTTTTTTTTTCTGTCGGGCAATTGTGTTGGGATTGTTTGTCATTTGAATATGTGTGTATGAGCGGGGAGGAAGGTGGGGAGGGAACAATAGGTGGGAGAATGTCTGGTGCCAGGGGTGGGGGCCACTAAGCTGGTTGGGCGGTCTAGCTCACGGAAGCGTAGTGGGGGGTGAGCAGATATTAGGCTTATCAAAGGGGTCGATTTACATTCTGCTGTTACTAGGGGGGAAAATGTTCTGCGGACGAGGGAGGGACTGTTGCTGAGGGACAGAGAGGAGGTCGGGAGCGGAGGCTGCCTGTGGGCTGCTGGTGGAGGCGCATGGCGCGGGCTGGAGACTCGCCCAAGAAAGGTGATGGCTGATTGGCGAAGGGGGGGGGGGGTGGTGTTGAGCCCCCTAACTAGGCTGATCACCTGGAATGTATGAGGGCTAAATGGGCCGGTCAAGAGGGCACGCGTGTTCGCGCATTTGAGAGGACTGAAGGCGGACGTGGTAATGCTGCAGGAGATGCTCCTTAGAGTAGCTGGCCAGATTAGATTAAGGAAAGGTTGGGTCGGACAGATTTTTCTCTCAGGACTGGACTCGAAGACTAGAGAGGTCGCAATTCTGATCAACAAGTGGGTGGTGTTTGAGGCGGGAAGAATAGTTTCGGATGTTGGAGGCCAGTACATATGGTCAGTGGGAAATTGGAGGAGGTGCAGGTGGTACTAATAAATGTGTCTGCGCCAAATTGGGACAATGTGGAGTTTGTAAAGAGGATGCTGGGGAAGATACTGAACCTGGATTCGCATAAATTGGTCATGGGAGGGGACTTCAACACAGTTATTGACCCTGGCCTAGACCGGTCAAGCATGAAAACGGACAGGATGCCAGCAATGGCAAAGGAACTAAAAGGGTTCATGGAGCAGGTGGGGGGTGGGGGGTTGGATCCATGGAGATTTGGGCAGCCGAGGATAAAGAAGTTCTCCTTCTACTCACACATGCAAAGTGTACTCCCGGATTGATTTCTTTATTCTGAGCAGGGCCTTACTGACAGGGGTGGTGGACACGGGGTACTCGGCGATCACAATTTCAGACCATGCCCCGCACTGGGTTGACCTACAGGTTAGTAAAGACAGTAACCAGCGCCCACAATGGAGGTTAGACGTGGGTCTTTTAGCTGACGAAGAGGTATGCGGGCAGCTGAGGAAATGTATTCAGAACCACCTGGTAGTCAACGGGGGAAATTTCGGTAGCGGTGGTCCGGGAAGCACTGAAGGAGGTGGTTAGATGGGAGCTGATCTCGATACGGGCCCACAGGGAGAGGTTAGACAAGGCAGAGACGGACCGACTGGTAAAGGAGATACTTCAGGTCGACAGGAGGTATGCGGAGACCCCAGAGGCAGGACTTTTAAGGGAATGGCGGAGGCTACAGGTGGAGTTTGGCTTGTTAACCAGAGGGAGGGCGGTGGAGCAGCTGAGAAAGGTGAGGGGGCGATTTATGAGCATGGAGGGAAGGCCAGCAGAATGCTTGCACAGCAGCTTAGAAAGTGGGAGGCAGCCAGGGAGATAGGGAAAGTAAAGGATGGAGATGGGAACCTGGTTGGAGACTCAGCAGGAATGAACAAGGCGTTTAAAGAGTTTTATAGTAGGCTGTATGGGTTGAAATCCCCAACGGGGCCTGAGGGGATGAGGCACTTCCTAGGGGAGCTGAATTTCCCGAAGGTGGACGGAGAGCTGGTAGAAGGGCTGGGGTCCCCGATCAGGATGGAAGAGGGTCTGAAGGCCATGCAGTCGGGTAAAGCCCCGGGGCCGGACGGGTACCCAGTGGAGTTCTGTAAAAAGATCTCTGGGATATTGGGGCCGTTGTTGGTGAGGGTGTTCAATGACGCAAGGGAGCGTGGGGTGCTTTCCCCGACAATGTCACAGGCCACGGTTTCGCTGATCCTGAAGCGGGACAAGAACCCGGAGCTGTGTGGGTCCTACAGGCCGATATCCCTATTGAATGTGGACGCCAAATTGCTGGCCAAAATTTTGTCCTCTAGGATTGTGGATTGTGTTCTGGACGTTATTGTGGAGGACCAGATGGGGTTTGTCAAGGGAAGGCAGTTCGTGGCCAATGTAAGAAGGCTACTAAACGTGATCACGATGCCCCCGGAAGGTAGGGAGGTGGAGGTAGTGGTCGCAATGGACGCAGAGAAGGCCTTTGATCGAGTAGTATGGGAATATCTGTGGGAGGTACTGGGACGGTTCGGATTTGGGTGGGGCTTTATTGACTGGGTCAGGTTGCTGTATCAGGTTCCTGTGGCACGGACGAATAGGACAACATCGGACGATTTTAGGCTGCAACGGGGGACGAGACAGGGGTGCCCCCTCTCCCCACTGTTGTTCGCATTAGCCATAGAGCTGTTGGCAATTGCAGCGAGAGCCTCAAGGGGCCGGAGGGGGCTGGTCCGGGGTGGGGGGGGGGGGGGGGGGGGGTGCGGTGAAGCACAGAGCATCGTTTATGCAGACGACCTGCTCCTGTATGTATCAGACACAGCAGGTGGAATCGAAGAAATCAGGAGGATTCTGGGGGAATGTGGTCGGTTTTCGGGGTATAAACTAAATATGGGAAAAAGTGAGATGTTTGCGGTCCAGGCGAGGGGACAGGAGAGGCGATTGGGGGAGCTGCCGTTTAGAGTGGTAGGGGGAAGCTTTAGGTATCTAGGCATCCAAATGGCGCGGGAATGGGAACGGTTGTACAAACTTAATCTGGCCCGGCTAGTAGACCAAATGACGGACGATTTTCGGAGGTGGGACGTGCTCCCACTGTCACTAACCAGGAAGTGCAGACGGTGAAGATGATGATCCGCCCGAGATTCCTGTTTGTGTTCCAGTGTCTCCCCATCTTTGTTCCGCAGTCCTTTTAAAAACGGGTCAACAAAGTGATCACTGGCTTTGTATGGGCGGTCAAGAACCCGCAAGTAAAGAGGGGGATGCTTGAGCGGAGCCAGGGAGAGGATGGGCTGGCGCTGCCAAACTTTAGTAACTACTATTGGGAGGTGAATATAGCCAGGATCAAGAAGTGGGTGGTGGGGGAGGGTCGGCATGGGAGCGTATGGAGGTGGCTTCATGTAAGGGCACCAGCATGGGGGCATTGATAACGGCGCCTCTGCCGTTCCCGCCGGCACGGTACTCCACCAGCCCATGGTGGTGGTGGCCCTGAGTCTGGGGGCAGTGGAGTAGGCATGTGGGAGCAGCGGGAGCATCGGTTTGGTCTCCAATTTGTAATAATCACCGGTTTGCCCCGGGAAGGATGGACGGGGGGTTTTGGAGATGGCAGAGAGAAGGGATTGAGAGGATGGGGATATGTTTATCGAGGGGAGCTTTCCTGGCTTGAGGGAGCTGGAGGAGAAATTTGGATTGGTGAGGGGAAACAAACTCAGGTACCTGCAGGTGCGGGACTTCCTACGCAGGCAAGTTTCACCCTTCCCACTTCTACCATCAAGGGAGATACGGGACAGGGTAGTTTCCAGAGGGGGTGGTGGGAGAAGGGAGGGTCTCTGACATTTACAAGGAACTTATGGGGTCAGAGGAGTCGCAGACTGGGGAGCTGAAGCGCAAGTGGGAAGAGGAGTTGGGAGAAGAGATAGAGCATGGTCTATGGGCGGACGCGTTGAGTAGAGTCAATGCGTCCACAACATATGCCAGGCTCAGCCTGATACAATTAAAGGTGGTTCATCGGGATCATATGACAGTGTCCCGGATGAACAGATTCTTTGGGGTGGAAGACAGGTGTGCAAAGTGTGCGGGAGGGCCAGCGAACCATGTCCACATGTTCTAGATATGTCCAAAGCTTAGGGGATTTTGGCAGGGGTTTGCAGATGTCATGGCTACGGTGTTAAAAACAAGGGTGGCACCGAATCCAGAGGTGGTGCTTTTCGGGGTGTCGGAAGATCCGGGAATCCAGGAAGAGAAAGAGGCAGACGTTCTGGCCTTTGCTTCCCTGGTAGCGCTGAGACGGATATTATTAGCTTGGAGGGACTCAAAGCCCCCGAAGTCGGAGACCTGGCTATCAGACATGGCTAGCTTTCTCTGTTTGGAGAAAATCAAGTTCGCCTTGACAGGGTCAATGTTAGGGTTCGCCCGGAGGTGGCAACCGTTTGTCGACTTCTTTGTGAAAATTAATCATCAGCAGAAGGGGGGTGTGGGAGTTAGTTTAGCTAAGAGTAGGGGGTTAATAAAGGTGGGACCTGTAAGGGAGGAAGGCGGCTTTTGCACTATGTTAATAGATTCATGTATATTGTTTATTTTGTTGTCGCTGTAAAACCAAAAAATGTTTATTTTTAAAAAAGTCTGGGAGTGCATACTTAGCACACTATTTTGGTTCTAATTGCTATTTGAACTTGCTTGGAAGTGCGAAACGCAGTCCTGCATATTTTGCACTCAAGTACTACGATGACAGAATTTTCATGGCGTAGAATACCCACTCATAACCACTTCCACTAAAGGTGTAGACTGCTTTGGCTGGCACACAGCAGCACATTGGCTCAGGGACCAAGTTCCCAGACGCTGCACTCGAGGTCCTGGTGGAGAAGGTGCAGAGCGGGAAGGATGTCTCCTGTACCTGCATTGGGGAAGGGTGCAATCTCCACCTTCCAGTTCTTCTCTCCTGCAGCAATTGGTGCTGCCTTGCCTGGTCTTCTATGCTCCTTCCAGATCAAAGCAAACCTCTGGCATAATGTCCATGGCCAAGCTCTCCTTTCTTCTGGTGAATCCTATAAGGTAGCGTAGACAGCACTTACTCTTTTTAGATGAAGTCCTCAAGAGATTTTCTCTGAGTAAATATGGCAATGTGACAAATTGTCTCAGAAAATCTTCCAGTGTGTTTCAACGGTCCTCTTCACAGTTCAAGCAATGATGAGCATGAAATGAAGAATGTTCCTTAAAGTGATGAATATTCATTAAGTGGCACTTGAAATCAACACAGATGCCATGTTAACTCCAAAACAGCTGGCTACTGTTATGAATGGGCATTATTTGAAGTTCTAGCCACCAAAATGTTTGCAGTCTCCTTACTGAGCAATGGCAGGCATTTTAAGTAGTATTCATTCATTCATTAACCTTCCAGGCAAACTTTTCTTGTGCTCACTTGAACTCCTTTACCAAAGTGGTGCCTTGCACTAAACAGGAACTAAGCTGTTGTTTCAACTTCAGACCCTATCTTGATTTAGCCTTTACAATTTTAGCATCTAAAGTAGTTTGTGTAAATCATTCACATTGTATTATTTTATCAAGGAAATCTATTTATGTATACATGTGTGCAAAAGGTAACTGGATGCTTTTCTAGGACAAAAAGTAATAAAAGTTGTTTCATGTTGCTTGGATGTGGTGGCAATGTGAGTGACCTGTTACATTACTAAGGTGCTGCATTATATCGAAATGGCATTCTGCCAAACGCAATATTGTGTGTGAATTTCAATGCCGGTGCGGTGCCAGGAATGTAGGCCACAAATTCCATGACTGGCTGATCAAATCAAATAGAATGTTCCTCTAGCTATTTGTAGTAGAAAGAGTACAGACTGTACTCAACAAGCCCATGCTTGCAAACCTCAAAACAAAATGTTGACTGTTAGATGTGATTCTGTGATTGGGTCGCACTTGCTGAACAATCCTGAGTGCGCTAATAGCTACGCTAACAACCAATTTAAGATAATCAGTTGAGCTTGGTAAAATGGCTCATTTACATTTGCCAGAAGCGACATCCATCCATCTGCAGGATCCCATTCTCTGCAAACAAAGAGAATATGTTCAAACTTTGTGCATTTTTTGAGTTATTTGAAGGTATGGGGAACCCATTCGGTTGCCATTGCTTTCTCTATGGGAACTCCTCAGCCAACCAGGGTTGACTTGCCAATGAGTCAACACCCCATTCCTCCTGTGGAATGAACTGTTGTGATCATCTAAAATTTGATATTCTTGCATTTGTCCTGATGAGTGCAAGATGAAAAGCTTCAGCAACGTGTCTCTCTTTTCAGCAACACTCAAATACAAAGATATGGAACGAAAATTTAAAAAAATAAGATCTGAAATCAAAGAACCTGGGGCGAAATTCTCCGGTATCGGCGCGATGTCCGCCGATCGGTGCCAAAAACGGTGCAAATCAGTCGGGCATTGCGCCGCCCCAAAGGTGCGGAATCCTCCACATCTTGGGGGGCCCAGCCCCAACCTTGAGGGGCTAGGCCCACGCTGGACTGATTTCTGCCCCGCCAGCTGGCGGAAAGGGCCTTTGGTGCCCCGCCAGCTGGCGCGGAACTGACATCGCCGGGCGGCGCATGCGCGGGAGCGTTAGCGGCCGCTCACGGCATTCCCGCGCATGCGCAGTGGAGGGAGTCTCTTCCGCCTTCGCCATGGTGGAGACCGTGGTGAAGGCGGAAGGAAAAGAGTGCCCCCACGGCACAGGCCCGCCCGCGGATCGGTGGGCCCCAATCGCGGGCCAGGTCACCGTGGGGGCAATCCCCCGGGGCCAGATCGCCCCGCGCCTCCCCTAGGACCCCGGAGCCCGCCCGCGCCGCCTTGTCCCGCCGGTAAGGTAGGTGGTTTAATCCACGACGGCGGGACAGGCATCCTAGCAGCAGGACTTCGGCCCATCCAGGCCGGAGAATCGCGGGGGGGGACCCGCCAACCGGCGTGGCGCGATTCCCGCCCCCGCCGAATCTCCGGTGCCGGAGAATTCGGCAACCGGCGGGGGCGGGATTCACGCCAGCCCCTGGCGATTCTCCGACCCGGCCGTTGATCGGAGAATCTCGCCCCAGATTTCTCAAGTCAAAAAGCTGCCTCATTTGCTCAAACGTTCCTGTAATTTTACACTAAGGAAACAAAAAGCTAAATTTCACTCGGACAGCTTCTTCACACTTCAAAAAAATGGTCACTTAGCAAAGCAAAAAAAGGCAAACTAAAAACAAACTAATAGGAAATGGGTGAACTTAGTTCACAGAAGCAAAACACATGATGTAGGGGTTTAAAGGAGCAAAACCAAATGTTTCTCTGCAAGTCTTGAAAGAAGTTCTTATGCTTATCTTTTTCTGCTTCTTGGGATTTCCTAACAGTCTATTGCAGATTCCTGTTTTATTCCAGTCAGAATCATAGAATCCCTACAGTGCAGAAGGGGGCCAATCGGCCCATCACATCTGCACCAACCTTTCAAATGAGCACTCTATCGATGTCCACTCGCCTGTCCACCCCGTCCTATCCCCATAACCTAACCTGCACAGCCCTGGACACTAAGGGGCAATTTATCTTGGCCAATTCACTTACCCGCACATCTTTGGACTGTGGGAGGAAACTGGAGCACCCGGAGGAAACCCACGAAGACACAGGGAGAACGTACAAACTCCATACAGCCAGTGACTCCAGGCTTGAATTGAACGCGGGTCCCTGGTGCTGTGAGGCAGCAATGCTAACCACTGTGCCACCGTGCCAAGTTAGAATGGTTAAACCAGAAAAAGGTAACTAGTTAATCTGGTGCAATTTAAAATTATTTTCCTTGTTTTTGAGCAGGTCAAAGTCAGTTCAATGAAAATGGGATTCGCCTACATCTGTTACTCTGTATATTTATTTGCTTTCTGTCAACTAAAGCTGCTGAATGATTCATATCTGTCTCATCTTAATAAGATGTTTCAGTCTGACTTCAGAAATATTGGGCAAAGACATACGAGGCCACACCAAAAGCATGACATCGAGTTTGGGATTTTATAGAGTCTTATTGTTCGCACCATGCGTCACTGTGTGACTAGATATTGGACAATGTGGGCACACAAAGAATACTAGATACTTGCACCACTTACATGAGTGACCATTGTCACTGTAATAGAGAGAATATCTAAGGTAGATTCAAACTAGTAACATATTTTATTTCTCAATAGCTTGAAGCTAAGATAGAGCGCAATTCTCTTAAAATATTTTGAAGTGTGATTTATGGCAGGAAATGAGGTGCGCTTCTCCGCTGGGTAGTTCGGCATCATCCAAACCACAATCCATCCAGACTAAGAAATTTATTTGGAGGTTGGGGTGAACTGCAACTTGAATTAAGTGTGCAGGATCTGAAAACACCGGCAGGTCAGAGATCGGGCGCAATTTTTAAAGTCGCAATGCAGTTGTAGAATCACCCCATAATTTACTGCTTTGCGATGAATGAGCCGAGATTCTCTTGGAAAATCAGAACATTAAAGTTAGAGTGGATTACTCTGCCGTAGTAGTTAAACAAATTGATGCTTTTCCTCCAAATGTCAATGCTTTCTCAATTCTGTGCTTGAAGTATCTTGTGACTCCATCTTTACACTGCAGTTGGTGATGGACTGAGCAGCTGTTACTTGCTTCAGCAGCTCTGAGATATTACTGAGTCACAAGATAGATCAGGGGCATATTGAACTGACAAGTTGAACTGTTATTACTAATTGAAATATTGCTGCTAACCTTGCAATGATGCAGAAATAATAGATCCGTCACACTCAGTGAAATAGATTTGTATTATTTTTACTTTTTGTAAGTCAGCCCCAAAATAAGTCTGATGTGATTACAACAGCAGTTGACTATAAGATGATATAGTTTTCCTCTGAGAAATGCTCAAGATGAATCACTTTACAAGAAAATCATTTTAAGATAATCAGTCAATTTTAGCAATGACTGCTCCTGGAATGGTGCAGATTCGGATTTCGCTGCCAGTTCAGCAAGGGCTGCAATCATTTGCACTGACTGAAATGAGAAATAACAAAGTACATATATCCTTGGTCATTGAGGACAAAAAGCGCCAATGGAATTATTAGATATTGGTGACATTATATGATAAATCAGGCCGTGTAAAGTATTTGTTTCAGTGCTGTAATCTTGAACTTACTTGTATTGGAACAAGGATAGAGGGGAAAATCAATGCAGCAGTGCTTTGTCAGAAAATTGGTTATGTTTAATGTGAGTAACATTGAAAGATGAAATGGAACTATGGCCAGAATTTTACACCCCGCCCCCCCAACCCACCTCCCAACCACATGCAGGTAATGAGGTGGGTGGGGGCAGGGGAGCGGGGCGTGTGAAATTGCATGGGCAGAATACCCTCCGCGATTCACCTGACCTGAACTGAAAGTGATTTGGGGGGGGGGGGGGGTGCGCTGGTGGATGCGTGGAACACAGAAATTGATAAATCTATATCTCGGACAGGAAGTGGGAGGACACCTCCATCATAAGCCCCTTCTGACTGGTGTGCCCTACCCTCAAAGCCTGGAGACCTCTGGACCTCCTTTCACCTATCCTCTGGGAACCCAACCGCCCAAGCATCTCCTTCCCCTCCCTTCCCAGGACCCTCACTTTTTGACAAGCCTTCGCTGCAGCTCCCTGCACATCATTCCAAGGAAGTGGATGCAGTGTACCTGGACGAACTGTACAGCTGCCACCAATCTGATTGGCTGGCTGCTCTCCAAAACAGAGCTTCTTGCCCAAGTGACAATAGAAGTCCTGCCTTCTGCCAATCAACACTCATTAGAGTGTGAAATGGCAGCAGAACGGTTGAAGTTGGCAGAGATGTTAGTGAGCCTAAAAGTCCAGGTCTATCTCTGCAATTGAGGAAGAAACAGTTGAATAGTTGGTGTAAATTCACCAATATGGAACTATGAGAATGGAGCCATAATCAATGTGAGTGCAAATTGGGGATTGGGTTACAAAAATAAAGGACAAATTCATTAACTTGTTCTTTGTTGGAAACATGGGAGCAGTGAATATACCCTGGTAAGATTTGGGTTTGTTTAATGATTATTGTTAATAACATTTTTTAAATGGTTGGCTTCATTCAGTTCCTTAAAGGTTCAGTTGGGAAATTCAATGGTGAGGTTAAGGCACCAGCTCCTTGTCTATTGAGGCGCTAAGGGATTGAGGGTGTTGAGTGCCTAATGCATAGTGTACAGTAACCCTACCCATAATGAAAATGAAGTTACTTACATGGCTGGAGCCTGTGCACAGGTTGCGGTTGGAGATGTAAATTAATTAACATAGGAAAAAGTGTGCAGTTTTCTGACTTTCAAACTCCATTTGAAACCGGAAAACTCCTTGAACTACTCAATGACTTTGTATGTAAGCCCATTGTCCTGTATGATACTGATGAGAGTGTGAGAAAAAATTTTAAAACTCATAAAAAGGCAGGGAGAGAGGATCACGTGATGTGAGTGCAGGAGCGGCTGCGTTTCTGTGAGCTTTGGTTTTGCTCATCTTTCAATCTTTGTTTTTATCCTTGTGTACATCTCTTTTCTGTCTTTTTTCGTCCACATGGTTTTTATAACGTACCGAGATTTGTTGGCCAATGTTTCAACACTTTTGAGTCGAGATGATATGCTTTAAGCCTCATATTGTGGAGGGAGTTGAGATGAGGCCTTGTCTTTGATTGCACTGCTGCCTTTGAGAGGTTTCCCGCCCTGATGATACAGTGTACACCTACGGATGCTGGCTGTTAGCGATCAAGGTGACTGACTGATAATCTTGGCTTTGCGGTGCAGGATATTAAGGCCCAATTTCAAGAGTTGCGAGGCATCTTTATGGAGGTGGTGGTGATGCACGAGGAGGTTCTTGTTACAGAGATAGCACTTTCTCTGGTGGAAGCCTGCCTCAACAAGGCTGAGCTCCTGTTGGCCTGTCGTTCATCCTGAGGAACTCTGGCGATGACGAAGGGAAACCAATGAGGACATTGGTCATGCCTGGTGTCTCCGGTGAGGTGGTCGAGATGATCCCAGCCAAATTTGAGAACTAGCTGCCATGTTTCAGGAAACTTGATCTGGAGACCAGGCAGCTCAAATTCAATGGAGCACATTTAATCCAGTCTCCAAAGCCTGGGGTTAAGTTGACCTTCCAACCTCTGGTTCTGAGTGGTCTTTTTCCTGTTGTTGGTTAAGAGGGATTAGGGTTGCCTGAGCCAGCTTGGCAGTCCCCTTCTGCTGGATCCTGGGTAGTTGACCACCTGGGTTCGGTTGAGTTGGCATGTTGGAAGTAATGAGGTTCATGTTCTGATCATTGGAATCCTTGTACGATCCTGTTTGGTTGTGCCTGGTCCTCTCTTTATCTTTATTTTTGTCATTTTACCATCTTGAAGGTATAGGATGGTTGGCTGTTCCGGGTTGGATCTGGGGAAGGGGTTAAATTGCGCTGTAAGAGTTAGTCAATTCTGCCTTAGCACTGGAGTCTCGTGGTAGTGTTTTCCTTTTCTGTCATTCTGTTTTGTAGATATGGGAGAGATGTAGATCTATAATGTTGCTGTATCCTGTTTGGGGACTGACAGGTCATTTATCTGTGAAAGGAACATATTGGGGTTTTTGTTTCTGATTCATCCGGTCTTATTTGTTCCCAATTATATAATGACTATTGATTTGTGCTGTATCTTCTACCTCGTGCTATCTTTCTGCTTTTGTTTGTTTGATGTTAATACTTAGAAAAAATTGAACATCCCACGGGCAGCGCGGTAGCACAATGGTTAACTCTGTTGCTTCACAGAGCCAGGGACCCGGGTTCGATTCCCAGCTTGGGTCACTGTCTATGCGGAGTCTGCACATTCTCCTCGTGTGTGCGTGGGTTTCCTCCGGGCTCTCCGGTTTCCTCCCACAAGTCCCAAAAGACGAGCTTGTTGTGTGAATTGGACATTCTGAATTCTCCTTCAGTGTACCCAAAAAGGTGCCGAAGTGTGGCAACTAGGGGATTTTCACAGTAACTCAATTGCAGTGTTAATGTAAGCCTACTTGTGATACTAATAATGATTATTATTCTAAAAAGATATTGAAACAAAAAGGCAGGGGTTATGATGCACAATTACCCGCCCTGATCAAAGTGAAGCAGGAAGCACACAGACGTTCTGCTCATTTTCATGATTGCGGTGTGCAGCCCAGCAATAAACATGCTGCTGATGGCTGCACACTCAGCAGGCATCACAGATTTGTGTGAGGCTACGACCAATTAAAGTGAGCTTGGATTGCTTAAAGCCATCCTGCACCTCTTAAAGGCAAAGTGCATACTGGCTGCAACATCTCATTTAACTGACTGGAAAAAACATTCAGGGTAGGAATAAATCAGAATAATGGATGTGCAGGTCAGCCAATGGAATCTGGGGTCCTCTGCTGCAGCACTGGAGGCCTTAGTACAGGTGGTAGAAAGGAGGAGTGAGGCCATGTTTCCACACTGGGCCAAGAGACATTCCAGACATAAATTGTGATAGCAATGGGAGCAACTACTGCTATAGGCCTTACACAAACATCTTGCAGCTTCCACATACTGCCATTTAGCTATGACAGGTATAGCATCCAGCCGAATTGCAATGTATTGACATTTTTCACTCTCTTGCAAAATAAGGTGACCAGGAGTCAGAGCAAGGAATGAGGGTACTGGCATTACTGCATGTCCTAATTTGCTGAGACAGAACAGTGACATAGACATAGACATAGACCATACAGTGCAGAAGGAGGCCATTCGGCCCATCGAGTCTGCCCCGACCCACTTAAGCCCTCACTTCCATCCTATCCCCGTAACCCAATAACCCCTCCTAACCTTTTTGGTCACTAAGGGCAATTTACCATGGCCAATCCACCTCACTTGCACGTCTTTGGACTGTGGGAGGAAACCGGAGCACCCGGAGGAAACCCATGCAGACACGGGGAGAACGTGAAGACTCCGCACAGACAGTGACCCAGCGGGGAATCGAACCTGGGATCCTGGTGCTGTGAAGCCACTAGCCATTTGTGCTACCGTGCTGCCCATAGTGGTTGGATTACTGGTGTTACTCAAGTAATCCAGCATGATAGTATGTTCCTACCTTCGCAAATCCCACTTCACCCTCATCCCAATCTAGAATGATGTCTGAGCGACAAATGGTGTAACCATGCACCATTACTGCTTTTTCCACACACCACTTCTTCCCTCACTGTAACCCTGCCTTGTGGTCGAGTGAGGGAACCGTGGTTTACTAAAGCAGTCAAAACACTTGTCAAGAGGAAGAAGGAGACTTATGTAAAGATGAGACATGAAGGTTCAGTTAGGGCGCTCGAGAGTTACAAGTTAGCTAGGAAGGACCTAAAGAGAGAGCTAAGAAGAGCCAGGAGGGGACATGAGAAGTCTTTGGCAGGTAGGATGAAGGATAACCCTAAAGCTTTCTATAGATATGTCAGGAATAAAAGAATGACTAGGGTAAGAGTAGGGCCAGTCAAGGACAGTAGTGGGAAGTTGTGCTTGGAGTCCGAGGACATAGGAGAGGTGCTAAATGAATATTTTTCGTCAGCATTCACACAGGAAAAAGATAATGTTGTCGAGGAGAATACTGAGATTCAGGCTACTAGACTAGAAGGGCTTGAGGTTCATAAGGAGGAGGTGTTTGCAATTCTGGAAAGTGTGAAAATAGATAAGTCCCCTGGGCCGGATGGGATTTATCCTAGGATTCTCTGAGAAGCTAGAGGAGATTGCTGAGCCTTTGGCCTTGATCTTTAAGTCATCTTTGTCTACAGGAATAGTGCCAGAAGACTGGAGGATAGCAAATGTTGTCCCCTTGTTCAAGAAGGGGAGTAGAGATAACCCCGGTAACTATAGACCAGTGAGCCTTACTTCTGTTGTGGGAAAAGTCTTGGAAAGGTTAATAAGAGATAGGATGTATAATCATCTGGAAAGGAATAATTTGATTAGAGATAGTCAACACGGTTTTGTGAAGGGTAGGTCGTGCCTCACAAACCTTATAGAGTTCTTTGAGAAGGTGACCAAACAGGTGGATGAGGGTCAAGCAGTTGATGTGGTGTACATGGATTTCAGTAAAGCGTTTGATAAGGTTCCCCATGGTAGGCTACTGCAGAAAATACGGAGGCATTCAGGGTGATTTAGCAGTTTGGATCAGAAATTGGCTAGCTGGAAGAAGACAAAGGGTGGTGGTTGATGGGAAACATTCAGACTGGAGTCCAGTTACTAGTGGTGTACCACAAAGATCTGTTTTGGGGCCACTGCTGCTTGTCATTATTATAAATGACCTGGAGGAGGGCGTAGAAGGATGGGTGAGTAAATTTGCAGATGACACTAAAGTCGGTGGAGTTGTGGACAGTGCGGAAGGATGTTACAAGTTACAGAGGGACATAGATAAGCTGCAGCGCTGGGCTGAGAGGTGGCAAATGGAGTTTAATGCAGAAAAGTGTGAGGTGATTCATTTTGGAAGGAATAACAGGAAGACAGAGTACTGGGCTAATGGTAAGATTCTTGGCAGTGTGGATGAGCAGAGAGATCTCGGTGTCCATGTACATAGATCCCTGAAAGTTGTTGTTAAGAAGGCGTACGGTGTGTTAGCTTTTATTGGTAGAGGGATTGAGTTTAGGAGCCATGAGGTCATGTTGCAGCTATACAACACTCTGGTGCGGCCGCATTTGGAGTATTGCGTGGAATTCTGGTCACCGCATTATAGGAAGGATGTGGAAGCTTTGGAAAGGGTGCAGAGGAGATTTACCAGAATGTTGCCTGGTATGGAGGAAAGATCTTATGAGGAAAGGCTGAGGGACTTGAGGCTGTTTTCGTTAGAGAGAAGAAGATTAAGAGGTGACTTAATTGAGGCATACAAGATGATCAGAGGATTGGATAGGGTGGACAGTGAGAGCCTTTTTCCTCAGATGGTGATGTCTAGCACGAGGGGATATACCTTTAAATTGAGGGGAGATAGATATAAGACAGATGTCAGAGGTAGGTTCTTTACTCAGAGAGTAGTAAGGGCGTGGAATGCCCTGCCTGCAACAGTAGTGGACTCGCCAACATTAAGGACATTCAAATGGTCATTGGATAGACATATGGACGATAAGGGAATAGTGTAGATGGGCTTTAGAGTGGTTTCACAGGTCGGTGCAACATCGAGGGCCGAAGGGCCTGTACTGCGCTGTAATGTTCTATGTTCTATGTTCTTGTGCATTTATGATTTCAGACCAATAAGAATTGTTGCTTGAGCAGCTAGTGATGCCTAAGGCTGAGGCCCAGTGGAAGAGCAGATGTCAGAGAAACCAACACCAACACTTGATCCGACACTTGCAGCCACAAATTCAGATATTGGCAACCCACGTACCTCACAGGTTGGTATAGAGTTGTTATCTGTGCATGAGAGCCACTGAGCAGGAGTTGGGTGCTAGTTCGCCGAACGTTGAGGTTACACGTTCTGCTGTAGAGGACTCAGATGAGGACTGCTCTTTCCAAGGGCCGGTGCAGACTCGATGGGCCGAATGGCCTCCTTCTGCACTGTAAATTCTGTTATTAAAACAAAACCTGCACACAGAAATGCTTGGTGCACTGCCAAACCTGACAGAGAACCACCTGCCACTGTCAAGGAGCATGGGGGAGTCTGTTTGCAATATGGCACAGGACTTTTTGCAGAGCTTGGAACCCATCTGTTCCGGAATGAAGGTCATGGCCAACTCCATGAGAACATTTGTAAACCCAACCATAGTACAGGGTGGAATTTTCCCATTTTTTGGCAAAGTTTCATCCCGGCCAGGAAAGGCAGAGTGTAGCCAGCCAGCAGCGTTGGCGGGTTTCCCCCATTGTATTTTTAGGTACTTCAAAAAGAATGTTTGCGTGTTTCACACTACCTCCTTGGTGGGCAGACTTTGCTTCACCTGCTCAGCTATCAGCTGAGTGCCTCAATAGTGTGTGGTGTGTTGTGGTGCCACCCTCCTCGGCCAGCATACTGAATGCTTGGAGGAGAGGTGGCACATCTTATATCCGCAGATGGGGAGGAGACCCTCAGGCAAGATCACCGAGCCTGGATAGGAGGTGGTGGCAGCGCTGGTAAGTGCCAGCTCACAGCTGAGGGGGATGGGCATTCAGTGCCGCAAAAGGATGACTGATCTCCTCCATGAATGAATGAAAATCGCTTATTGTCACAAGTAGGCTTCAAATGAAGTTACTGTGAAAAGCCCCTGGTCGCCACATTCCGGCGCCTGTTCGGGGAGGCTGTTACGGGAATCGAACCGTGCTGCTGGCCTGCCTTGGTCTGCTTTCAAAGCCAGCGATTTAGCCCTGTGCTAAACAGCCCCTGCATTCAGCCAGGGTAAGTCGCTCTTCCATTCAGCCATTCACATCCATTCAGCCAGGGTAAGTCACTCTTCTCATCTGTCACCACTCACCCACCCATCACTCGTCCACAGGGAGCTCACTCGTTGCCACCTCAAGGGACACTACACCTCGTTCTCCCATATACTTCCTAATCTCCCCTGTGGCGCATCTCCTCATCACCTCCCGGCTCTTATCCACCAACCTCACCTACCAGGCCTCCTTATCATCTGCACTGGCACACGGCCTGCTTACACGCCCCAATCTGTTCTTTTACTGGCTCACAATAAATGGAAGGGATCCCGGATGAGCGGAGGGATGCCCAAAACCAAAATCCTCTTGCGGTTCGAGGAAAGAACCTTCCAGCTGGCCGGGGTGGAAGAGGACCACTCCTGCGCCAATGGTGAGGTGAGTGCCAAAAACCAAGTGAGGACCCGAAATTCCATCATCCATCACACCACTCTAACGTGAATCTTGTCTCTTCTATCCTATGCCCCTGACAAGCACTAATAACATCTCCCTTCTCTTGCAAACACATGAGGGGAGCAGCTCAGTGCCTCCACCAGCTACTGGAGTCCACCCCAGACATGATCACCGATGAACTTTCTGAAGTGGAGATTGAAGAGAAGACACAGCTTTCACGCACACACTCACACACTCCGCCAGCACAGAGACACACAGCTTGGTGGGACTTGTATTAGAGAGGCCTCGGGATCAAAAATTGATGAGCACTTCAATCTCTCTGATACATAGCTGGTGGACACAAGGATATCCCAGGAAGCCAGCATTCGGAGGATTATTGGAAGCCAGGACGTGCACTCCATGGTGCAGGATGTGCACTCCATGGTGCAGGATGTGAACTCCATGGTGCAGGATGTGAACTCCATGGTGCAGGATGTGCACTCCATGGTGCAAGATGTGCACTCCATGGTGCAAGAGGTGAACTCCATGGTGCAGGATGTGAACTCCATGGTGCAGGATGTGCACTCCATGGTGCAGGATGTGCACTCCATGGCGCAGGACGTGAACTCCATGGTGCAGGACGTGAACTCCATGGCGCAGCATGTGAACTCCATGGTGCAGGATGTGCATTCCATGGTGCAGGACGTGCACTCCATGGTGCAGGATGTGAACTCCGTGGTGCAGGATGTGCACTCCATGGTGCAGGACGTGCACTCCATGGTGCAGGATGTGAACTCCATGGTGCAGGATGTGCATTCCATGGTGCAGGATGTGAACTCCATGGTTCAGCATGTGAACTCCATGGTGCAGGATGTGAACTCCATGGTGCAGGATGTGCACTCCATGGTGCAAGATGTGCACTCCATGGTGCAGGATGTGAACGCCATGGTGCAGGACGTGCACTCCATGGCACAGGACGTGCACTCCATGGCGCAGGACGTGCACTCCATGGTGCAAGATGTGAACTCCATGGTGCAGGATGTGCATTCCATGGTGCAAGAGGTGAACTCCATGGTGCAGGATGTGCATTCCATGGTGCAGGACGTGCACTCCATGGTGCAGGAAGTGAACTCCATGGTGCAGGACGTGAACTCCATGGCGCAGGATGTGAACTCCATGGTGCAGGATGTGAACTCCATGGTGCAGGATGTGAACTCCATGGTGCAGGATGTGCACTCCATGGTGCAAGATGTGCACTCCATGGTGCAAGATGTGAACTCCATGGTGCAGGATGTGCATTCCATGGTGCAGGACGTGCACGCCATGGTGCAGGATGTGAACGCCATGGTGCAGGACGTGCACTCCATGGTGCAGGACGTGCACTCCATGGTGCAGGATGTGAACTCCATGGCGCAGGACGTGAACTCCATGGCGCAGGATGTGAACTCCATGGTGCAGGACGTGAACTCCATGGCGCAAGACGTGCACTACATGGTGCAGGACATGAACTCCATGGCGCAGGACATGAACTCCATGGTGCAGGATGTGAACTCCATGGCGCAGGATGTGAACTCCATGGTGCAAGATGTGAACTCCATGGTGCAGGACGTGCACTCCATGGCGCAAGATGTGAACTCCATGGTGCAGGATGTGAACTCCATGGTGCAGGATGTGAACTCCATGGTGCAGGATGTGAACTCCATGGTGCAAGATGTGCACTCCATGGTGCAGGACGTGAACTCCATGGTGCAGGACGTGCACTCCATGGTGCAGTACGTGCACTCCATGGTGCAGGACGTGAACTCCATGGTGCAGGACGTGCACTCCATGGTGCAGGACGTGCACTCCATGGTGCAGTACGTGCACTCCATGGTGCAGGATGTGAACTCCATGGTGCAGGATGTGAACTCCATGGTACAGGACGTGCACTCCATGGTGCAGGAGGTGACCTCCATGGTGTAGGACGTGAACTCCATGGCGCAGGATGTGAATTCCATGGTGCAGGACGTGCATTCCATGGTGCAGGACGTGCACTCCATGGTGCAGGATGTGAACTCCATGGCGCAGGATGTGAACTCCATGGTGCAGGATGTGAACTCCATGGTGCAAGATGTGAACTCCATGGTGTAGGACGGGCACTCTATGGTGCAGGATGTGCACTCCATGGCGCAAGATGTGCACTCCATGGTGCAAGATGTGAACTCCATGGTGCAGGACTGGCACTCCATGGTGCCGGATGTGAACTCCATGGCACAAGATGTGCACTCCATGGTGCAGGATGTGAACTCCATGGTGCAGGATGTGAACGCCATGGTGCAGGACGTGCACTCCATGGTGCAGGACGTGAACTCCATGGTGCAGGACGTGAACACCATGGTTCAGCATGTGAACTCCATGGTGCAGGATGTGAACTCCATGGTGCAGGATGGGCACTCCATGGTGCAAGATGTGCACTCCATGGTGCAAGATGTGAACTCCATGGTGCAGGGTGTGCACTCCATGGCGCAAGATGGGCACTCAATGGTGCAGGATGTGCACGCCATGGTGCAGGACGTGCACTCCATGGTGCAGGACGTGAACTCCATGGTGCAGGACGTGCACTCCATGGTGCAAGATGTGAACTCCATGGTGCAGGATGTGCATTCCATGGTGCAGGACGTGCACTCCATGGTGCAGGATGTGAACGCCATGGTGCAGGACGTACACTCCATGGTGCAGGACGTGAACTCCATGGTGCAGGACGTGCACTCCATGGTGCAAGATGTGAACTCCATGGTGCAGGGCGTGCACTCCATGGTGCAGGAAGTGAACTCCATGGTGCAGGACGTGAACTCCATGGTGCAGGATGTGAACTCCATGGTGCAGGAGGTGAACTCCATGGTGCAAGATGTGCACTCCATGGTGCAAGATGTGAACTCCATAGTGCAGGATGTGCACTCCATGGCGCAAGATGGGCACTCCGTGGTGCAGGACGTGCACTCCATGGAGCAGGACGTGAACTCCATGGTGCAAGATGTGAACTCCATGATGCAGGATGTGAATTCCATGGTGCAGGACGTGCACTCCATGGTGCAGGATGTGAACTCCATGGCGCAGGACGTGAGCTCCATGGCGCAGGACATGCACTCCATGGTGCAAGATGTGAACTCCATGGTGCAGGATATGCATTCCATGGTGCAGGACGTGCACTCCATGGTGCAGGATGTGAATTCCATGGTGCAAGATGTGCACTCCATGGTGCAGGACGTGCACTCCATGGCGCAAGATGTGCACTCCTTGGCGCAGGATGTGAACTCCATGGCGCAGGATGTGAACTCCATGGTGCAGGATGTGAACTCCATGGTGCAGGATGTGAACTCCATGGTGCAGGATGTGAACTCCATGGCGCAAGATGTGCACTCCATGGTGCAGGATGTGAACTCCATGGTGCAAGATGTGCACTCCATGGCGCAGGATGTGAACTCCATGGTGCAGGATGTAAACTCCATGGTGCAGGATGTGAACTCCATGGTGCAGGATGTGAACTCCATGGTGCAGGATGTGAACTCCATGGTGCAAGATGTGCACTCCATGGTGCAGGACGTGAACTCCATGGTGCAGGACGTGCACTCCATGGTGCAGTACGTGCACTCCATGGTGCAGGACGTGAACTCCATGGTGCAGGACGTGCACTCCATGGTGCAGGACGTGCACTCCATGGTGCAGTACGTGCACTCCATGGTGCAGGATGTGAACTCCATGGTGCAGGATGTGAACTCCATGGTACAGGACGTGCACTCCATGGTGCAGGAGGTGACCTCCATGGTGTAGGACGTGAACTCCATGGCGCAGGATGTGAATTCCATGGTGCAGGACGTGCATTCCATGGTGCAGGACGTGCACTCCATGGTGCAGGATGTGAACTCCATGGCGCAGGATGTGAACTCCATGGTGCAGGATGTGAACTCTATGGTGCAAGATGTGAACTCCATGGTGTAGGACGGGCACTCTATGGTGCAGGATGTGCACTCCATGGCGCAAGATGTGCACTCCATGGTGCAAGATGTGAACTCCATGGTGCAGGACTGGCACTCCATGGTGCCGGATGTGAACTCCATGGCACAAGATGTGCACTCCATGGTGCAGGATGTGAACTCCATGGTGCAGGATGTGAACGCCATGGTGCAGGACGTGCACTCCATGGTGCAGGACGTGAACTCCATGGTGCAGGACGTGAACACCATGGTTCAGCATGTGAACTCCATGGTGCAGGATGTGAACTCCATGGTGCAGGATGGGCACTCCATGGTGCAAGATGTGCACTCCATGGTGCAAGATGTGAACTCCATGGTGCAGGGTGTGCACTCCATGGCGCAAGATGGGCACTCAATGGTGCAGGATGTGCACGCCATGGTGCAGGACGTGCACTCCATGGTGCAGGACGTGAACTCCATGGTGCAGGACGTGCACTCCATGGTGCAAGATGTGAACTCCATGGTGCAGGATGTGCATTCCATGGTGCAGGACGTGCACTCCATGGTGCAGGATGTGAACGCCATGGTGCAGGACGTACACTCCATGGTGCAGGACGTGAACTCCATGGTGCAGGACGTGCACTCCATGGTGCAAGATGTGAACTCCATGGTGCAGGGCGTGCACTCCATGGTGCAGGAAGTGAACTCCATGGTGCAGGACGTGAACTCCATGGTGCAGGATGTGAACTCCATGGTGCAGGAGGTGAACTCCATGGTGCAAGATGTGCACTCCATGGTGCAAGATGTGAACTCCATGGTGCAGGATGTGCACTCCATGGCGCAAGATGGGCACTCCGTGGTGCAGGACGTGCACTCCATGGAGCAGGACGTGAACTCCATGGTGCAAGATGTGAACTCCATGATGCAGGATGTGAATTCCATGGTGCAGGACGTGCACTCCATGGTGCAGGATGTGAACTCCATGGCGCAGGACGTGAGCTCCATGGCGCAGGACATGCACTCCATGGTGCAAGATGTGAACTCCATGGTGCAGGATATGCATTCCATGGTGCAGGACGTGCACTCCATGGTGCAGGATGTGAATTCCATGGTGCAAGATGTGCACTCCATGGTGCAGGACGTGCACTCCATGGCGCAGGATGTGAACTCCATGGTGCAGGATGTGAACTCCATGGTGCAGGATGTGAACTCCATGGTGCAGGATGTGAACTCCATGGCGCAAGATGTGCACTCCATGGTGCAGGATGTGAACTCCATGGTGCAAGATGTGCACTCCATGGCGCAGGATGTGAACTCCATGGTGCAGGATGTAAACTCCATGGTGCAGGATGTGAACTCCATGGTGCAGGATGTGAACTCCATGGCGCAAGATGTGCACTCCATGGTGCAAGATGTGAACTCCATGGCGCAAGATTTGCACTCCATGGTGCAAGATGTGAACTCCATGGTGCAAGATGTGAACTCCATGGCGCAGGATGTGAACTCCATGGTGCAGGATGTGAACTCCATGGCGCAAGATGTGAACTCCATGGTGCAGGGTGTGAACTCCATGGTGCAGGATGTGCATTCCATGGTGCAGGACGTGCACTCCATGGTGCAGGATGTGAACTCCATGGTGCAGGGCGTGCATTCCATGGTGCAGGATGTGAACTCCATGGCGCAGGACGTGAACTCCATGGCGCAGGATGTGAACTCCATGGCGCGAGACGTGCACTCCATGGTGCAGGATGTGAACTCCATGGTGCAAGATGTGAACTCCATGGTGTAGGACGGGCACTCTATGGTGCAGGATGTGCACTCCATGGCGCAAGATGTGCACTCCATGGTGCAAGATGTGAACTCCATGGTGCAGGATGTGAACTCCATGGTGCAAGATGTGAACTCCATGGTGTAGGACGGGCACTCTATGGTGCAGGATGTGCACTCCATGGCGCAAGATGTGCACTCCATGGTGCAGGACGTGAACTCCATGGTGCAGGATGTGCACTCCATGGTGCAGGACGTGAACTCCATGGCGCACGATGTGCACTCCATGGTGCAGGACGTGAACTCCATGGTGCAGGATGTGCACTCCATGGTGCAGGACGTGAACTCCATGGCGCACGATGTGCACTCCATGGTGCAAGATGTGAACTCCATGGTGCAGGATGTGAACTTCATGGTGCAAGATGTGCACTCCATGGTGTAGGACGGGCACTCCAAGGCGCAGGACGGGCACGCCATGGTGCAGAATGTGAACTCCAAGGCGCAGGACGGGCACGCCATGGTGCAGGACGGGCACTCCATGGTGCAGAATGTGAACTCCAAGGCGCAGGACGGGCACGCCATGGTGCAGGACGGGCACTCCATGGTGCAGAATGTGAACTCCAAGGCGCAGGACGGGCACGCCATGGTGCAGGACGGGCACTCCATGGTGCAGGATGTGAACTCCATGGTGCAGGGCGTGCATTCCATGGTGCAGGATGTGAACTCCATGGCGCAGGACGTGAACTCCATGGCACAGGATGTGAACTCCATGGTGCAGGATGTGCATTCCATGGTGCAGGGCGTGCATTCCATGGTGCAGGATGTGAACTCCATGGCGCAGGACGTGAACTCCATGGCACAGGATGTGAACTCCATGGTGCAGGATGTGCATTCCATGGTGCAGGATGTGAACTCCATGGTGCAGGGCGTGCATTCCATGGTGCAGGATGTGAACTCCATGGCGCAGGACGTGAACTCCATGGCACAGGATGAGAACTCCATGGCGCAAGACGTGCACTCCATGGTGCAGGACATGAACTCCATGGCGCAGGACGTGAACTCCATGGTGCAGGACGTGAACTCCATGGTGCAGGTTGTGCACTCCATGGTGCAGGATGTGAACTCCATGGCGCAGGATGTGAACTCCATGGTGCAGGATGTGAACTCCATGGCGCAGGATGTGAACTCCATGGTGCAAGATGTGAACTCTATGGTGCAGGATGTGCACTCCATGGCGCAAGATGTGCACTCCATGGTGCACGATGTGAACTCCATGGTGCAGGACTGGCACTCCATGGTGCCGGACGTGAACTCCATGGCGCAGGATGTGAACTCCATGGTGCAGGGTGTGAACTCCATGGTGCAGGTTGTGCACTCCATGGTGCAGGACGTGAACTCCATGGCGTAGGATGTGAACTCCATGGTGCAGGGTGTGAACTCCATGGTGCAGGATGTGCATTCCATGGTGCAGGACGTGCACTCCATGGTGCAGGATGTGAACTCCATGGTGCAGGGCGTGCATTCCATGGTGCAGGATGTGAACTCCATGGCGCAGGACGTGAACTCCATGGCGCAGGATGTGAACTCCATGGTGCAAGATGTGAACTCCATGGTGTAGGACGGGCACTCTATGGTGCAGGATGTGCACTCCATGGCGCAAGATGTGCACTCCATGGTGCAAGATGTGATCTCCATGGTGCAGGACTGGCACTCCATGGTGCAGGATGTGAACTCCATGGTGTAGGATGTGAACTCCATGGTGCAGGGTGTGAACTCCATGGTGCAGGATGTGCACTCCATGGCGCAAGATGTGCACTCCATGGTGCAAGATGTGATCTCCATGGTGCAGGACTGGCACTCCATGGTGCAGGATGTGAACTCCATGGTGTAGGATGTGAACTCCATGGCGCAAGATGTGCACTCCATGGTGCAAGATGTGAACTCCATGGTGCAAGATGTGAACTCCATTGTGCAAGATGTGAACTCCATGGCGCAGGATGTGAACTCCATGGTGCAGGATGTGAACTCCATGGCGCAAGATGTGAACTCCATGGTGCAAGATGTGAACTCCATGGTGTAGGACGGGCACTCTATGGTGCAGGATGTGCACTCCATGGCGCAAGATGTGCACTCCATGGTGCAAGATGTGCACTCCATGGTGCAAGATGTGAACTCCATGGTGCAGGACTGGCACTCCATGGTGCAGGATGTGAACTCCATGGTGCAGAACGGGCACTCCATGGAGCAAGACTGGCACTCCATGGTGCAGGATGTGCACTCCATGGTGCAGGATGTGAACTCCATGGTGCAGGATGTGAACTCCATTGTGCAGGATGTGAACTCCATGGTGCAGGATGTGAACTCCATGGTGCAGGACGTGCATGCCATGGTGTGTGACGTGCACTCCATGGTGTGTGATGTGCACTCCTTGGTGCAGGATGTGAACTCCATGGCGCAGGATGTGAACTCCATGGTGTGTGACGTGCACTCCATGGTGCAGGGCATGAACTCCATGGTGCAGGACGTGCACTCCTTGGTGCAGGATGTGAACTCCATGGTGCATGGCGTGCACTCCATGGTGTGTGACGTGCACTCCATGGTGCAGGGCATGAACTCCATGGTGCAGGACGTGCACTCCAATGTATGTAATGTGCACTCCATGGTGCAGGGCATGAACTCCATATTGCCAGCACTGCAGGATGGTGGGGCTTCTCAACTTCACTGCAGCTGCTCCTTTATCCGAAGGAGGAAGCCAGGAGCCATTGTGCACCCATAAGATGGCGGGGAGCTGGTGCCTAGCCTGGAGCCTTCCACCCAGGAGTGTCCAGCTCATCCGAATTGCCTCTTCCTGTGACTGAAACAGCTACAATCCCACTGGCTAAGGATGATGACACCACTATACCACAGCACCCTGAAAGCAGGTCAGGGCCCTCCAGCCTATGGCCATCCAGAGGACACCTGCCATGGTCATCACAGATAACAGGGTGTGGCAGACAGCAGGCTGCCTCCACCTCTGCTGTATATCCCGGGGATACGCAAGACGTGGTGGCAGATTTGAAAGGTTAAGCAAGTATATCTTGCACAGCATCGGCATGGGTGTTAGGCACTTGCTGACAGCGACCACCTATGTAAGTCATCAAGCACCTCTGTCAATTAATTAAATCTCATTTTCTGAAACCTCTTTGTGGCCCCCTGCTGTAGTAAGTTTTTTCATGCATGCTCCTGAAACAACTGCATCCATCTTACACTGAAAGACTGGACTATCACATCCACAGCCTCTTCCAGCTGCTCTTTGCAAGGCTGCCAGTTCACAGTGATTCAGTTATGTTACTGTTTCCTTGGTAACAATGATCAAGGCTACCACTCAACTCAGTTGTTGTGAATGTGTGATCTCAGCACATAGAAGCCACATCGACCCTTCTGCAAAGTGTGCATGTGCCTCTGGTGGCAGTGAACCTCAGGAACTCTCCTAAATAAAGAGGAGCCAAGATAAGGAGAGATGAAACTGTGCGTGCAATATCGCCCTGATATTATCCTGGTTACTGAGAATTTGTGAACTGTCTTTGACAAAACACAATTTTCTTTTCCCGTCAGTCTGGCCTCAATAAAAGTCGAGATGGATTTGCAGGTACAGCATTAGTTATTTTATTTGACTTGCAAGCCTGATTCATTTCACAGAGGCACAGGACACAGAACTAGTCTCCTAGACCCTTGGAAAACGAATGAAGAAGGAGACAAAGGGATTTCTGCAAATACATTCAAATGGCATCAGGTTTCACATACACGATTCCCATAGGTCATCCTATACCCCTCCTGACCTGGCCATACATCCTAATTGGCTCACTTCCAGTCCCTTCCTCTGGCCCCCTATGACCCAGCATCCTTTTCTCCTCCTTTGCTGGACACTCCTCCCCCTTGCTTTGCCATGCGTTCTGAAATCCTTTGTCTGTGAACTCACCAGAATAAGACTGGCCTATCTCTACATTACAGTAACTAATATCTCTAAAACAGTTATTTTATATCACATTCGTCATCTTCAGCCAGACAGGAGTAAGATATTTGCAGTGGCTCTTTGAGGTTCCCACTTCAAGTCATCATCACCCTCCTACAACGTTGGGACTAGGGGCAACTGCTCCCTTCCCATGTCAGGGAGAGTGTGCACTGCCAGTAATCAGACAGGCAGGCACACCAGCTTGAATGGATGTTATCATTGCCGCTAATCCTCATCATCCATGATGTGGGAGGCTCTGACAGTGTTCTGAGCTCTCCTGCCCCTTCTAGCCATCGCCACTGCCTGTTGGCCTTCCTCTACTCCCTCCAGGGCCTCTTCTTCATTATCCACCTTGACATCCTCTACATCAGAGGAGATGTGTCAGTCCTCCTCGGGCAGATCCTCACCGTATTGAAGTGCCAGATTGTGGAGGGGACAGCACACAACCACGGTGCATGACCTCCTCTGGGGACTATATTGCAGGACTCCACCAGTCCAATCTACGTACGAGAACGACAGCTTCAACATTTCGATGGTCTGCTCCACCAAAGCATGGGTAGCAGCATGAGCCTCGTTATATTGGGCCTCTGCTGAACACTTTGGCCTCCACATAGGCATCATCAGCCTTGTACCCGAGGAGCCAACCCTGTAGCTATTGTGCTCTCTCAAAGACATCAGATATCTGAAAGCAGCGAAGAATGAAACTGTTGTGAATGCTCCCCAGGAACCTAGCACACACCTGGTGGATGCACTTTGTGTGGCTGCAGATGAGCTGAACATTGAGGGAGTGGAAGCCCTTAAGGTTGTTAAACAGCAATTCCTGATGCCATGCGGATTGGAAGCATGTGGGTGCAGTCAATGACTCCCTGAACTTGTGGAAATCCTGCTATGTGGGCGAATCCCATGGCTTTTGTGTCCTGGCTAACCTGGTCTTGGTGGAAATGGATGGAGTTGTGAGCCCTTACGAAGAGTGTATCCTTCAATCCCTTGGTGCACTTATGAGCAGAGGCCTGCAAGATGTTGTAAAGATCACCAGTGAGCCCTGAAAGGAGTCAGTCACATAAAAGCTGAGGGTAGCTGTGATCTTCAGAGCCACAGGCAGTGGATGTCCTCCAAGTCCATGCGGCGTCAACTACTGAAGGTCACACAGATGAGCTACCACGTCCTTGGACAGGCAGTCTTCTCCACTGATGTATTCTCTCTTTGTGATGTGCTAGAGGAATGATTGCCAGTCCCACAGGCTCTACTTCCCTCTCGTGCTATTCACTGCAAGGGGAGAAACCTCTTTGTTCAAAGAAATGTGACCATTGAGCAAAATTTAATCAGAGGAGGCAAAAACCGAGTGAACCCATGGACCCATTTATAAATGACCTATACAGGCTCACAGAGAAATGTGAATATGGAATCCTCGGTGTGCAGTGCATAGCCAGCAGCAAAGCCAACAGCCTGCACCAGCTACCTTTCCTATGAGGCCATGGGAGCAAATAAGAATGGATTTATCTGAGTTTGAAGGCAACATTTTTACAATGATGAGTAGACTGTGTAACACCAAGGTGGCGGCAGTCATTACATCACTGAGGAGAACTTTGCAACACATGGCATCCCAGACATTTGATGTCCTCAGTTTGCTGCTGTTTCATATCTTTATGCAGGATTATGGTTGCATGCATGTGACTAGTATACCTGGATGTATATCCTCAGTCGAACGGTGAAGCAGAAAGAGGAGTTTGAACAATCAAGGAATTGATGAAAAAGAAAATAGATATTAACTTCACCTTTAACGTACAGATCCTCACCGTGAAAAATCAGGTTCTTGACTTTGGAACTACTGATGGGAAGATGGTGATGGAGAGTCCAAGGTGATCTAGGGATGCCTTCATTCCCAGTGACATTGATTCCTCCCTGGGTCTACAGGAACCCAGCCAACATGGCAAAGCCAAAAGCCCTCTCATTCTGACCTACTTCATCAATTGAGAAGTGCACTTCGATGCTTGCTCTCATCATTTACCTGTGAAGTGGACTTGTGGGTAACAGGTTGGGAGATTAACATCTGCAAATTCCTGGAAGAAGCCAGAAGCAGGGGTTATAGTTACTTTGGTAGTCACTGGCAATGCATGTCCGCCTGTGCCATCAACCACCTTATGGGAAACTTTGTTTCACTGTTCATCTGTACTGTCCTGGAAACTTATCCTCTGCCTGTAAACCCTGTCTTGTAGATACAGCCTCTGGCAAGCTGCGGCTCTGTGTTCATCGCATCCATCCTGTGGAATAGTAGGTGTTGGAAGGGATAGCTACTGCCGCTTTTGCTGCTCATCCAGAAACCAACGCCTTTTTTCTGTTTTAAAATATTAAATCTGAGAAAAATGCAAAAGTAAAGGATACAGCCCGAGTTGGATTTTCCATTCAACTATGCCTAAAAACAGCTGATTCATGCAGTAGGTTTGTCGTGTTGGGTGTTCCGATACACAAACAAACCAACACGGTTGTAGATGGTACAACTCTGTTTTATTATTCTGTACAGTAACAAATGTTAAGTTCTGGCTGTGGTTCGTACTTCACCTGTTAACCTGTGGACCCAGCCCTAGCACTATCTTAGAGAGACACTCTGCACATGGTCTATGTCTGAGTGGCACGCTGTGAGCTCTGTGCTCTGAGCTATCCCCTGGTGGAATGAACGGGAACTGTGGTGTTCCCTGTTTTATAGTGCGTGTGCTCTCACTGGTGATTGGCTGTGATGTTGCGTGTGTGTTGATTGGTCCGTCTACCTGTCCATCAGTGTGTGTGTGATTGCACCATGATATGTTAATATGGCTATCATGACAAGGTTACCATCTATTATTGGAATTTTAAAGGCCCTACATGGCTGCCACGAAATGTGTGCGCATTTCCAGCCAGAAGTGTGCCACCTGCCAGATTGAATAAGGATTAACATGAGGTGCCTTTTCTATGCCAAAAGCAGGTGTTGGGTCTTTTCTGTATGAAAGTAAGGGACCAATACCCAATAAGATCCCCTCTCCACATGGGCGACACGGTGGCACAGTGGTTAGCACTGTTACCTCACAGTGCCAGGGATCCAGGTTGAATTCCTGCGTGGTTTCCTCCCACAGTCCAAAGATGTGCAGATTAGGTGGATTGGCCACACTAAATTTCCCCTTAATGTCCCAAAGTTAAGTGCAGTTACGGGGTTACAGGGATCGGGTGGGGGAGTGGGCCTAGGCGGGGTGCTCTTTCAGAGGGTCGATGCAGATTTAATGGACCGAATGGCCTCCTTCTGCATTGTAGGGATTCTATAATCAGTTTGCTCAGAGCCAGCCAATGCCATTGTGGGATTTATTCAAGGAAAACAGCTCATCTGCAAAATAGGCAAATAACTTACCGTGCCCAAACTGACCCAACATTAAAGGATCTGATTTCTGTCATTTCAAGGCTTCGGTAGTGATAATATTGCATGTACTCAGCCTGGAGATAATATTGCATGTACTCAGCCTGTAGATAATATTGCATGTACTCAGCCTGGAGATAATATTGCATGTACTCAGCCTGTAGATAATATTGCATGTACTCAGCCTGGAGATAATATTGCATGTACTCAGCAGTGTCATCTCCCACCAGCAGGTGGCCATGTATGCCGCAGTGTGACCGCCCACCAGCAGGTTGGGTCAGATATAAGTCAGGGCACATCCGGCTATCTTCAGAAGGTTGTAAGACCTACATGAGGACAGGTGTTCATAGGGGTAGTTCCAGAGGCGTCTAAAGAAACTCTATGATAACTAGCTCTGTATCTGATCGTTACCTTACCACGTGTACATTAATAAAAATCCTGGTTTGGACACGTCACCAGCACTTCTGTAGATTCCTTGCTATACAACGAACACTGAATACAACAGCTTCCAACCAATCCATCACTGCAACTCGTTTGCTCCCCAACACCAGTGATTCCTGACTTTGGCCTCTAATTCCTGGTCTTCAGCCCCACATCATTGGCCTATACCAACTACTATAATTCCTGATGCTGAAATGCTGAACAGCGGTAGGGGGAAGACATGCATGGGGCAGCTCCCGCTACAGAACTAGGTTCTCAGGGTTTTTTTTCTTGTTTTTGCTTGTTTTGTCCGGGGGTGGGGGGGGGGGGGGGGTTATTCCTCTTAATCCTTGTGGGGTTTTTATTTTTGTACACTTTTTTTAAAAAACGGAGAGGAGAAAAAAAAAGAAAGGACCCACACAGCGCTCACCCGGAGGTATGAGCAGGGGAAAAAGAGAAGAGGCATCAAGGGACCGGACCGGTAAGACGTGGCCCGTGGGAGGAAAGGAGGGAAAGGTGTGCGAAAGGAGCCGGAGACTTGGAAGCGGTCGGGGAGATTTGCGTCCCCCCCGAACGGAGCTAGCGCCTCGGAGCACAGGCCTGCGAGCCTGCCAGACCAAGCCCCCCCCCCCAGCACAGCAGAACGTGGGCTGCCGAGGAGTAGCGGCACCAAAGTGGGAACCGAGCCAGCAGAAGAAGGCGGCGAGACTGGGCACAACGCAGGGGAGCCTGAAGGGCAGAGTGGACGACCAGGAAAACTGCTCAAGAAGACAAAATGTCAGGATAGTGGGCCTACCAGAGGGGATCGAGGGTAGAAACCCCACGGCCTACGTGGCTGAGATGCTGGGCAACTTAGTGGGGAGGGAAACTTTCCCCAACCCACCAGAAATGGACAGAGCACATCGGTCGCTGCGCCCGAAGCCCAGGACAGGGGACCACCCAAGGGCAGTTATAGCAAAACTGCACCAGTATCACGACAGGGAAACAATCCTACGTTGGGCCAGGCAAAACAGAACCTGAAAATGGGAAGGACACCTCATTAGAGTCTACGAGGACATTGGGGCGGACCTAGCCGGGAGACGGACCAAATTCAATAGAGCGAAAGCAGCTCTTCACAAGAACAATGTGCGCTTTGGTATGCTGTACCCAGCGAAACTCTGGGTCACATACCAAGAAAGAGAGTATTTCTTCACAGCCCCCGCCGAAGCAAACAAGTTTGTCGAGGAACACAGGCTAGAAAGCCAACAGCGAGGGTAGAAATACGGGGCCCCTGGCAAGGGGCAACAACACGCCGCCGGAGGGGGGGGTGGGGTGAGGCAATGCCAGCCCCCCCCCACCCCCCCCCTGCCCCCACCCCCACCATGGTGAGTGCACCCTGAACAAAAAGCGAACCACTACCCGAGGGACCGTGACAGGTTGGAGACCAGGCCCCAGCACGAGGGAACGAGAGTAGCGGAGAAGGGAGAGCAAGCGAGGGGAGCGCAGGGTAGGATAGGGAAAGAGCGGGCAGAAAAACGCAGAGGCTGGGCAAAGGAGAAGCGAGACAGTAACTCCCGAGAGGGGGGCCACCGTACTAGCAAGAAAGCTAGCACCGGGGACATGCAACAAAGCAGGGCCGCAGCGCGCCCCCAACAGGGGGGAAGGAGGCAGGCAGAAGAGGGAGGGGGGGGGGACCACTCAACAGAGGCGGGAGAGCAAACGAGGATTGGAACAGGGGAAAGAGAGACAAAGGAGGGATATATGGGAGAGGGGGAGAAAAGTGGAGGAAAAGGAGGGACCGGGGTGGCGGGGAGGGGGGGGGGGGGGCACAGGAAGGGAGACGCCAGAGGGGGGGCACACAGGGATGGGGGACAGACAAGGCTCAAAAAGGAACAGCATTAGGGCTACAAAGTGCCAAAACTAAGGGTTCGGAACAGGGAATCACTGCAAGCATCCACCCAGTATGGTCTCTGGGCGAAGTGAGACCCCAGAGTGCCGGGGTCTACCCGCGTGGCGGTCGCACAGCGGGCAGCCATGTCAGGTGCCCCCTGGATGAAGGGAAACCCCAGAGCGCAGGGGCCCAACCGCATGGACGGCCCCTAACAAAGGGAAACCCCGGAGGGCAGGGGCGTGTCCACCAGGTAAGTATGGTTAATCCCACAGGAGCGAGCTGACAGAAGCCCCCCACCAGGATAGTCACCTGGAACGTAAGGGGACTCAACGGCCCAGTGAAAAGATCCAGAGTCCTCAACTACCTAAGAAACATGAAGGCATACATAATCCTCCTCCAAGAGATGCACCTGAGAGAGCAGGACCGACTGCAGGTAAGAAAGGGCTGGGTGGGCGAGGGCGAGGGAGATGACAATACTGATCAGCAAATGGACGATGTTTAGGGCGACAAAGATGGTTACGGACCCAGAGGGACGGTATATCATGGTCAGCAGGACCCTGGATGGGGCACCGGTAGCACTAGTTAACGTGTACGCACCCAACTGGGACGACACGAGCTTCATCAAGAAGACCATGGCAGAAATCCCTGACAAAGCGACGCATAGACTAATCATGGGGGGGGGGGACTTCAACTGTGTACAGGACCCAACAACTGACAGATCAAACCCCAAGACGGGGAAAACCTCAAGCATGGCAAGGGAACTCAGTCACTTTATGGAGCAGATGGGAGCGGTGGACCCCTGGAGGTTTGCCCATCCGGGGGAGAAAGAGTTTTTCTTCTTCTCCCCAGTACACAACGTATACACCAGAATTGACTTCTTTGTGGTGGGGAAAACAGTGCTTCCGGGGATAGACAAAGTGGGATACTCCGCAATACAGACCACGCTCCACACTACATGGACGTGAGGCTGGAGATGGGCAGGGCCCAACGCCCCACATGGAGGTTGGACGTCGCCCTACTAGCGGACAAGGCCTTCAACAGAAAGATATCGCGGGCCATAGCAGAGTACATGGAGAACAACCAGAACGGAGAGGTCTCACCCTCCACGTGCTGGGAAGCGCTAAAGGTCGTACTATGAGGGGAAATCATCGCTTTCAAAGCGCAAAGAGATAGGGAGGAAAGGGCGGCTAGGCAGCAGCTGGTCGACTCCATACTGGAGGTAGACCGTAAATACTCTGAGGCCCCGACCATAAAGCTCCTGGCGGAAAGGAAAGAGTTACAAAGGAACTTTGATCTGCTCTCCACCAGGAAAGCAGTGCATCAACTCTGCCAGGCACGTGGGACCCTATACGAACACGGAGACAAAGCCAGCCGCCTGTTGGCACACCAGCTGAGAAAGCAGGCAGCCACCAGAGAAATTGCACAAATCAGGGATACCAGAGGCACATTCGAAACAGAACCAGAAAAGATCAACAAAGCCTTCAAGGCCTTCGACCAAGGGCTGTACACCTCAGAGCCCCCAATGGGGGAGGCTGGGATGAAACGGTTCCTTGATGGACTGGACATACCAGTCGTGGGGGAGGGCCTGGAAGCACCACTAGCAGTGGGAGAGATCATGGACATCATTAGCTCCATGCAGGCGGGGAAGGCGCCGGGATCAGACGGGTTCCCGGCAGACTTCTACAAAAAATTTGCGACAGCACTGGCCCCGCACCTGCGGGAGATGTTCACAGACTCGCTGGCAAAGGGCACGCTGCCACCCACGCTAGCACAGGCCTCAATCTCACTGATACCTAAGAAAGATAAAGAGCCAACGGAATGTGGGTCATACAGACCCATCTCACTACTGAACGCAGATGCCGAAATATTGGCCAAGATTCTAGCCAAAAGGCTTGAAGACTGCGTGCCAGAGGTGGTCGCAGAGGACCAGACGGGCTTTGTCAAATGTACACAGCTTACTTTGAGCATCAGGTGCCTGCTGAACGTGATAATGACCCCCTCCGGGGAGAGAACACCAGAGGTGATCGTCTCCCTAGACGCAGAAAAGGCCTTCGACAGAGTCGAATGGAAATACCTCATAGAGGTACTGGAGCGGTTCGGGCTTGGAACAGGGGTAAAGTTCCTATACAACGCTCCCATGGCAAGCGTACGGACCAACAACACCAACTCCCGATACTTCCAGCTGCACAGGGGCACCAGACAAGGATGCCCACTGTCCCCGCTGCTGTTCGCTCTAGCGATTGACCCATTAGCAATTGCGCTCAGAGCAGCAAAAAGCTGGAGGGGGATCCGAAGGGGCAGCAGAGAGCAGAGTCTCACTCTATGCAGATGACCTGCTCCTCTACATTTCGGACCCACAAAACAGCATGGACGGAATCATCGAGCGCATTCTCGGGCTACAACTCAGCATGAGCAAAACCGAGATCTTCCGGGTACACCCACAAGTAGGTGGGGCAGCCCTAATGGGATTGCCGTTTAAACAAGCCCGACTCAAATTCCGCTACCTGGGGATCCAACTAGCCCATGACTGGAAAGGGATCCACAAATGGAACCTCACCAGTCTGACAGAGGAAGTAAAAAAGGACCTGAAAGATGGGACACACTCCCACTCTCCCTCGCGGGGAGAGTCCAGACGATCAAAATGAACGTGCTGCCCAGATACCTTTTCCTATTCAGATCCATCCCGATCTGCATCCCCAAGGCCTTTTTCAAAGCATTAGACAAACTAATCATGGCGTTCGTATGGGGGGGGGGGGGGGGGGGGGGGGAGAGAGAATGCTAGGATCCCAAAGAAGGTCTTACAATAAACAAAATCCAGGTGGGGGCTAGCCCTACAATTCTATCACTGGGCGGCGACGGCCGAGCGAATAAGGGGATGGATCAAGGAACCAGAAGCCGAATGGATGCGCATGGAGGAGGCCTCCTGCAGGGGGACCTCCCTTCGGGCCATCGCCACGGCAGCACTCCCATTCCCACCCAAAACACACTCCAGCAGCCCGGTGGTAATAGCCACCCTCCAGTCCTGGAACCAACTACGGCAGCAATTTGGCCTGAACAAAATGTAGGACAAAGCTCCCATCTGCAACAACCATAGGTTCACGCCAGCGCTGACTGACGCCACCGTCAAAATGTGGGGACAGAACAGAGGGACACTGACAGTCAGGGACCTGTACACGGACGGCAGGATCGCAACACTGGACGAACTGACAGAGACATTCCAGCTAGCCAGAGGGAACGAGCTAAGGTACCTGCAACTCAAAAACTTCCTACGAAAGGAGACAAGTACATACCAACAACCACCACGACAGACATTACTGGAAGAGTTACTGAACGCATGTATACTAGAGAAAGGAAACTGTAGTGACATGTATGACCGACTGGTAGAAGGGGCCGACACCGTACTGGACGCAACAAGAATGAAGTGGGAGGAGGACCTGGGGATTAAAATAGGGTGGGGACTCTGGAGCGAAGCACTGCATACGGTCAACTCCACCTCCACGTGCGCAAGGCTCAGCCTGATGCAACTAAAGATGGTACATAGAGCCCACTTAACAAGAACCCGTATGAGTAGGTTCTTCCCAGAGGTGGAGGATAGATGTGAGCGGTGCCAAGGAGGCCCGGCCAACCACGCTCACATGTTCTGGTCTTGCCCCAGACTTGTGGAGTACTGGACAGCCTTCTTCGAGGCAATGTTCAAGGCGGTGGGGGTGAGGGTGGACCCATGCCCGAAAGTGGCGGTCTTCGGGGTTTCACACCAGCCAGACCTATTCCTGGGGAGGAGGGCGGACGCCTTGCCTTTGCCTCCCTGACCGCCCGATGTAGAATCCTGTTCGGCTGGTGGTCAGCAGCACCACCCAAAGCCTCAGACTGGCTGTCCGACCTCTCGGAATCTCTCCAAATGGAGAAAATCAAATTCGCCATCCGAGGGTCAGACGACGGCTTCCACAGAACGTGGGAGCCATTCACCCAATTGTTCCGGGACCTGTTTGTGGCCAACAAACAAGCAGAAGAATAGCCAGGTAGCCAGGAACCAGGGGAAAGCAGCCAAAGCATGAGAGGGAGAGATAGACCGGGAGTGGGGGAGGGGGGGGAGACAGCTAAATCTAAGAGGCAGGAAAGGCAAACCGGGGGGGGGGGGGGGGGGGGGGGGGGGGGGGGGGGGGGGGGGCGGCGGAGGTGGGTGGGAGGGGGAAAAGAGGGAAGAGACAGGGAACAATAGAGGAGAGCCAGGGAGGTGGGGGGTGGGAAGCAGGGAAACGTGAAAAAACTTGGCATCCACAGGAACAGAGAAAAAGGAGAATACAGGCGGAGGATGGGAGGGCCGGCTGAAGCGGTAGTGTGCACGAGAAGACAACGGCGGCGAAATCCGTCCAGGAGAAGCAAGGGACAACACCGGCACCAGACCCATTCGAGGATTGCCCTCTGGAATTGTTTCTCCGGCACCCAAATGTATATCTACAGCCCCCCCCCCCCAGTCTCCGACCCCCCCAGTCTCCACCCGCCCCCCCCCCCCCAGTTTCCGCTCCCCCCCCACCCCCCCCCCCACAAACAGATGCCTACTTATGTGTGTAAATAATTTTGCCAAGTGTACAGAGTTGCTGCTGTTGAGCGGGTGCATAATACCCTTCCAGTTACTTTATTTGATTTTGTATTTCTCTCGTGTTGTTACTTTTTTTTTTCTCTTCTTTTTTTTCCCCCTTTGTGATTTGTGTGTGTGTGCCCGTCTCGTCCTCTATATATATCATATCCTGTGTACAGAACGGCAAATATACTTTGTTCAGAAACCCAATAAAAAACATTTATAATAAAAGAATAATTCCTGATGCTGATCCCTGTCTTTGCTGACACCTATTCCCATGATCTCGGGCTTGGTTTTGCCTCGCCCCTCGATGCCTAATTCTGTATTGCCTAACCCACTCTCCACCCTGATCCAACCTCCAGCTCTAATTACCAGAGGGCTGCTGGAATGCCAGGTCTAATCTTATTTTTCATCACACTTTGTAAGCCGGTTGTTGTGCCATGCAAGCTCTGTGGCAATGAGATCCAAGGTCTCTTACCTGTGAAGCTTTGGATCTCAGCATTCTGGTGTGAGGAATGCGCCCTGCACCTCCCACTGGTATAATAATGAGCACACATAAATGTCTGAGCCCAAGTATAAATCAGGGGGGGAATTAAGCGATGCCCAGCACGAATCGGGGTGAATCGCATGCAGGCCCAAAATTGGGCTCCATAACGGGCCAATTGCGAGTCACCCGACTCGCTCCACCCAGTGGGATCTGAATCTCACCCTCGTTGGTGAGATCTAGATCTGAAGATTTAAAATGAGCCATATAAATACCCGACGCAGGATTCACCTGGTCCCTGGGAGTCAATGGCCTCACCTGCAGGACTTTGCCAGGGCACCGTTTAGTACTGGTCCACACAGACATGGGGTGTAATGGCGCCTGGGGGTCTCCCAGGCAATTGGAGACCCGTGGGAGCCACAGGGCATGGTGGCACCCTAGCAGTGCTGCCTGGGTGTGGTGAATGTATTATATCAATATAAGGAGCCCTAGACCTGGATCAGACGGTAAAATTAGCCTCCTCTCTGGAAGTAGCGTTCCAGAGCCTTAACGCGTTCCCGTCTGACCACACGAACCCCTCGTGGACTCCCGACCAAAGACTACCCCAGGCCTGTGCCGCGCAGCTGCCCGCCCGCCATGGGGGCAACCCTGCTATTTCTGCGGCCAGTCCCAACACCCCCGGCAGCACTGCCCGACACGTAACGCGAACTGCAGCAGCTGCGGGAGAAAAGGACATTTTGCCAAGTTTGCCTGGCCAGGTCCAAGAACTGTAACCGCAGGCCCGACCCTCAGACTCACAGGCCCCGCAGACCCCGCAGAGTGGCAGCGTGCTACCGACTCCGCCCCCTGTAGGCACGTCATCAGCCACTTGCTATCCGTGGGGGGCAGCCATCTTCCAGCCCACACAGCACGTGCGACTCACGGGGGCCGCCATCTTGGCCATCCTCCCCCACGCGGCTGGCCACTTGCGATCCATGGTGGCCGCCATCTTGGACGCCATTTTCCTCACCGCCCGGCACGCTCGACCAACGGGGGCTGCCATCTTGGCCGCCATCTGCAACGCTGCTCGACACGTGCGACCAACAAGGGCAGCTATCATGGAACCGCCCCAGCGCCTCCGACCACGCCGGCTACCCGCAACTCTGGACCAGTCGCGACCCAAGCACCTCCGGAGTTCCATGATGACCGTCCGGGTGCACGGGCACGAAACGCCTTGCCTCTTCGACTCTGGGAGCACAGAGAGCTTCATTCATCTGGACATGGTAAGACGCTGCTCACTCCCAATTTTCCCGGCGCACCAAACCATCTCCCTCGCCTCTGGGTTGCACTCGGTGCAAATCCAAGGGTGCACTAACACAACCCTAGCAATACAGGGCTCCGAGTGCGCCAATTTTAAATTATACGTACTCCCAAACCTCTGCGCTCCTCTCCTATTGGGACTAGATTTCCAATGCAACCTCAGGAGCCTAACCCTGAAATTCGGCTAACCCCGACCCCCACTCACCATATGTAGCCTCGCGACCCTAAAGGTCGACTCTCCCTCACTCTTCGCAAACCTCACCGCCGACTGCAAACCAGTCACCACCAGAAGCAGGCGGTATAACATCCAGGACAGGACTTTTATCAGGTCCGAGGTCCAGCGACTCTTGCGGGAGGGAGTCATCGAGGCCAGCAATAGTCCCTGGAGAGCTCAGGTGGTGGTCGTCAAGACCGGGGAAAAGAACCGGATGGTTGTAGATTACAGCCAAACCATAAACCGGTACATGCAACTCGATGCGTACCCCCTTCCCCGGATTGCAGACATGGTAAATCAGATCGCACACTACCGGGTGTTCTCCACAGTGGATCTGAAGTCTGCGTACCACCAGCTCCCAATCCGCCCGGACGACCGCCACTACACGGCTTTCGAGGCAGACGGCCGCCTTTTCCACTTCCTCCGGGTCCCCTTTGGTGTCACGAACGGGGTCTCGGTGTTCCAAAGGACAATGGACCGAATGGTGGACCAGTACGGGCTGCGGGCCACATTTCCGTACTTGGACAATGTCACCATCTGCGGCCATGATCAGCAGGACCACGATGCCAACCTCCACAGATTTCTCCAAACCACCCAAACCCTTAACCTCATGTACAACAAGGAGAAATGCGTTTTCCGCACAACCAGAGTAGCCATCCTCGGCTACGTCGTGGAAAACAGGGTTCTAGGACCCGATCCCGACCGTATGCGCCCCCTCCTGCAACTCCCCCTTCCCCACTGCCCCAAGGCCCTGAAGAGGTGCCTCGGGTTCTTCTCATATTATGCCCAATGGGTCCACAACTATGCGGACAAAGCCCGCCCACTAATCAAGGCCACCATCTTCCCACTGGCAACTGAGGCCCGCCTTCAGTTGCATCAAGGTGGACATCGCCAAAGCCGCGATGCACGCGGTGGACGAGTCCATCCCCTTTCAGGTGGAGAGCGACGCATCAGAGGTCACTCTCGCCGCTACCCTCAATCAAGCAGGCAGACCGGTAACGTTTTTTCATGCAACCTCACCACCTCCGAAATTCGGCACTCCTCAGTCGAAAAGGAGGTCCAAGCCATCGTGGATGCTGTACGGCATTGGAGGCACTACCTTGCTGGTAGGAGGTTTACCCTCATCACCGACCAACGATCGGTAGCCTTCATGTTCGATAATACGCTGCGGGGCAAAATCAAGAATGATAAGATCTTGAGGTGGAGGATCGAACTCTCCACTATAATTACGATATAGTATATCGTCCTGGGAAGCTCAACGAGCCCCCAGATGCCCTGTCACGCGGCACATGCGCCAGCGCACAAGATGACCGACTACAGGCTATCCACGATGACCTCTGCTACCCGGGGATCACCCGGCTTATCCACTACATCAAGGCCCGTGACCTGCCCTACTCCACCGTGGAGGTCAAAGCTATGACCAGGGACTGCCAAATCTGTGCGGAGTGTAAACCGCACTTCTATCGACCAGATAAGGCCCACCTGTTGAAGGCATCCCGGCCCTTTGAGCGCCTCAGAATCGATTTCAAAAGGCCCCTCCCCTCCAATAACCGCAATACATATTTCCTCAACCTTATTGATGAGTTCTGCCGCTTCCCCTTTGCAATCCCTTGCCCTGACATGACCACGTCCACCGTCATTAAAGCCCTACATAGTGTCTTCACCCTGTTTGGTTTCCCCAATTATGTCCACAGTGACCGGGGCTCGTCGTTCATGAGCGACGAACTGCATCAGTACCTGCTCAGTAAGGGCATCGCCTCGAGCAGGACTACCAGTTATAACCCCATGGGAAACGGGCAGGTGGAGAGGGAGAACGCGACGGTCTGGAAGACCATCCTACTGACCCTACGGTCTAGGAATCTCCCAGTTTCCTACTGGCAGGAGGTCCTCCCCAATGTGCTCCACTCTATTAGGTCCCTACTTTGCACGGCCACAAACGAGACCCCTCATTACCACCTATTTGTTTTCCCCAGGAGATCCACCTCAGGGGCCTTGCTTCCATCCTGGCTGAAGACACCGGGGCACGTCCTGCTCAGAAAACACGTCAGGAGCCATATGTCCGACCCCTGGTAGAGAGGGTCCAGCTCCTACACTCCAACCCCCAGTACGCATCTATTGAACACCCCGATGGCCGACAGGATACGGTTTCCCTCCAGGTCCTGGCGCCCGCCGGTTCCACCACCACCACCACCGCCGCCACTCCACCCTATCCCGCCCAACCTACCATGACCAGCGCCCCCGCCCCTGTATGGCTCCCGCGCTCCCTCCCGCCCCCCTTACCCACTTCACCGATCCACAGGAATGAAGCTCCAGAAGAGATGCTCCCAGTGTTCACGTCTGTACCCGCACCGGCGCCCTCACTACTGATGCCAGCACGTAGGGGTTCGGGACCCAGGCCAACAACAATGCCAGAACTTCGGCGATCACAGCGCACAATCCGTGCGCCGGACTGGTTGAACTTATGAACCCGTCACCCCCGCCGGACTTCATTTTTTTAACAGGGGGTGAATGTGCTGAATGTATTATATCAATAATCCACCATTGTATCTGTGCTATGCTGTTGCCCTTGTATTTGCATCTGTGCTATGCTGTTGCCCTTGTGGGCTCCACCTATGGGCCATTGAAGGGAACATGTTGGGGCCTATATGGGCACCGCCCATGGCTCCACCCCTTGAAGGGAGGTATAAAGAGCAGTTGACCTGCAGGCGGTTCTCAGTGTTAGATCAGTTGCAGGCAGGCACTGTTCTAGTTGATTAAAGCCACAGTTTATTTCTACTCATGTCTCGAGTGAATTGATGGTCACATCACTGGGCAACCTGGCAGTTGCAGTGTGCCCGGGTGCCAGGTTGGAACTGCCAGGGGTCATAGCCAGTGGAGCCTTGCCAGGTATAGGGGGATGAGGGAGAGTCACACAAACGGGGATAGGGGCCTGAAAGGAGAGGGAGAAAAAGATGGCAGATGGTCAAAATGGCATCCCGATCTGCGAGTTCAAGCTCATCAGCAGGAAATCCCTCTTTGAGAATCTCCCCAAAGCCAAAAAGTGCCGTTGAATAGCGGGGTGTTTCTCGGTGCTGCATTTGCCAAAAAACACCCTGCTAAAAGTGCCATTCAGCAGACTTTAACTTGAGTCCACTGAATTGTGCTCAGAGCTGCAGAGATTTGAAGAGCAGTTAAAGTGCCTTAAGTGTGAGAAGAGTTGAGAGAAAAGATACAGAACCATGTGTATTTAAGGCCAAAAAGGAGAAATAGTAACACTTTGCTAGTAGGCAGGTTGAGAATCGCATAGCGGGTAGAGATCATGGGTGGGATTCTCAGTCCCACTAGCCCCGTTTTCCAGCGCGGCGCGCCTCCGCCGGCAATGGGATTCTCCGTTCCCTCAGCCAGCCAATGTGGTTTCCCATTGTGGTTACCTCCACACATCGAGAAACCCGCGTGTGCGCTGCCGGCAAAGCGGAGGATCCTGCCGACGGAGAATCCTGCTGCATAACTTGGCTGGGGTAATTTTATTGCAGCAAATTTGATTCCAAATTGTACAGGGGGTAATTATACTACCTCTATTCAGGTTTCTGAATTATTAGGAACCATAATTAGTAGGGTTAAGGTTTGAGGGTTGAACAATTTAAGTCATTTCTGATGAAAGGTCACAGAGCTGAAGCGTTAACTGTTTCTCTCTCCTCAGTTGCTGCCAGACCTGCTGAGTGTTTCCAGAATTTTCTGCTTTTATTTCAGATTTCCAGCATCCTCAGTATTTTGCTTCAATTCACAGTGACTTCTTTTCCAGGTCTGACAATATTGAACAATTTATATTCCTCTCTCCAAGGAAATTTGTGTCCGTCATTTCTCTTGCTTTCTAGTTCCCTTCTTGTGTTTCAGGTCTATACCAAAAGGGCTTTCACAAACACATCTCCTTTCCCAGCAACTGTCTCGGGTTCAACTTATTCCATGTGAATCTTTATTAAATTTCCCTCCCTTGGTGCTTTGGATCCACCCATGATTGCAGATTTCCCCCTGACATTCAGAATTTCATGAACTGCTGTTCTTGCAAAATCCCAATGTCAACTCTCAATGCAATGCATCGCCACCCAAACACCCTTGACCTCTCGATATTTAACAGCGCCAACTCACTCGAGCTCAAAGCTGTGCTGGTCCGTAGTTTCATCTCATCCTTCACCTCATCTAGTTCTGATGAGAGATCACGAGCTGGATTCTCCGATTGTGAGGCTATGCCCTCATGTCGGCATGGGAACGGTGGTGTTTTACGCCCAAAGATTCGGTGCAAAACGGCCACTGATCCTCCGTTTGGCTGGACCTAGCAGCCGAGCAGCGTAGAGCGCCTGGCTCCAGCAGCCGAGCAGCGTACAGCACCTGGCTCTAGCTGCCGATACGGCCAGGAGAATTGCCGGGTCTGTGGCCGCGTGTGCGCACGGAAGCGGCCTATAGCAGCTGCATCGTGCAACGTGGCGCCAGCCACGCAGACCCGGCCTGCGAAATAGTGCCCCCCCTTTGGCAGGCTCGCGAGCCCCTGCCCACCCCCAACAGTGCCCCCAGCTGCTGCCAAAGTACCCCCCAGCCCGCGGATCAGCCCTCCCTCAACTGTGGCGATGCTCGACTGAGTCTGCAGCTGCCACGCCGAGTTTTTAGCTACGAGGAGCAGTTGAATAAACTCGGTTTGTTCTCACTGGAACGACGGAGGTTGAGGGGCGACCTGATAGAGGTCTACAAAATTATGAGGGGCATAGACAGAGTGGATAGCCAGAGGCTTTTTCCCAGGGTAGAGGGGTCAATGACTAGGGGGCATAGGTTTAAGGCGCGAGGGGCAAGGTTTAGAGGAGATGTACAAGGCAAGCTTTTTACACAGAGGGTAGTGGGTGTCTGTAACTCGCTGCCGGAGGAGGTGGTGGAAGCAGGGATGATAGTAACGTTTAAGGGGCACCTTGACAAATACATGAATAGGATGGGAATGGAGGGATACGGACCCCGGAAGTGTAGAAGATTTTTGTTTAGACGGGCAGCATGGTCGGCGCAGGCTTGAAGGGCCGAAGGGTCTGTTCCTGTGCTGTACTTTTCTTTTGTTCTTTGTTCTTTGTTGCCGATGGGTGAGACCATGAGAGACCCACGCTGTCGGGAACTCGGCTGGTGAGGGGCGGAACATCAGGGGTGAGCCTCTGGCAAGGTCCTGAGGCTGTCATTATGGCGTGTGGTGCATTCTTTGAAGGGCGGAGCATCGCGAAAGTGGCGTCGCCCAAGATTTGGTCGGAATCGGGTATTCTCCGGCCAATCGCCGAACGCGATTTTGGTGTCAGCGACCACAGAATCCCACCCCACAGATCTGAAATGTGAAGTGGAACTTTCCGCTCCAGAGAACATTCTGCTCCAGAGAACTTTCCACTCCAGAGATGAACTGCGGTAGCAGGTGCAGTTCCCGCTGGCCGGCATGGCAGATTTCCATGCCAGATAATCCATCTATGAACACATAATCATACAGTAGGCTTTATCTCACGGCAAGGTGTGCTGGGATTCATCCGCCCAGTCATTACCAGATTGGCTCATAGTTCCGGCACCACATTTAAATGGCATTCATGACATATTCACTCTCTGTAACCCAGAACCTGTTGTGGTGAATGAAGGCTGTGCACCAAACTTCAGCGACAAGGTGGTGGGGGCACTCCTCCAGGCAGGCGAGGTCTAGTGGGAAATCCTTTTTCCCTGTGATGGGAGCCAGTGGTCCACCAACCTTACCACCAGGCCTTGGGAGAAAGTCATCAATGCAGTCAGCGCCTGTGCTCTCCAGAAGGGGACTGCTAGCCAGTGCAGGAAGAAGATGAATGATCTCATCCACTCCTTCAGGATAAGTAAACCTGCTCCTCACTCTCAACTCGCATTCTCATAAGGTCATCAGGCACAGCGCAGGGTTACAGTCCAAAGGGACCCCGCATGCATTAGGGCACAGGTGAAAGAGATTCATGGGAGCTATTCATCTTCATCGTTTTCAAAACTTGTGGCTATTAGGATCTATGCTACATCTGGCCAGTGTTATGGCCTCCTTCTCTGGAGCCTCAACATCCTTGCCCTTATTGAGCTAATCCCACTTGACATCCTCATCCCCCTTTGAAGTGCCAGGTTGCGTAGAGCACAATTAGCCATCATGATACAGGACATCCTCTGGGGAGAGTGCCGACCGACTGGTCCAGACATCGGAAACGTATCTTCAGTATGTCAATAGCCCGCTAAATGTGTTACAGAGTGAGCTGCATTGTACCTCTCCTCTGCAGCACTTTGTGGCCACCGAACAGGTAATAATAATAATCTTTATTATTGTCACAAGTAGGCTTACATTAACACTGCAGTGAAGTTACTGTGAAAATACCCTAGTCGCCACACTGTTCGGGTACACTGAGCGGGAATTCAGAATGTCCAAATTACCTAACAAGCCCATCTTTCGGGAGTTGTGGGAGGAAATTGGTGCTCCCAGAGGAAACCCATGCAGATTCGGGGAGAAGGTGCAGATTCCGCACAGACAGTGTCCCAAGACGGAAATCTAACCTGGGACCCTAGCACTGTGAAGCAACAGTGCTACCCACTGTGCTACCGTGCCGCCCAGGTATCATTAGCCACGTCTTTTGGGTGCAGTCTTTGTCACTGCAGAGCCAATCCTGAATGCTCTGATAATCCTCACAGATCTGTAGCATCTGCGAGTGGCTCAAGGTATATGAGTCATGTGTTATGGGCCAGGGTTTAGAGAACCCCAAAGTGTATCATGGAGTTCACCTGACCCACAACTTTTACTAGATTGTGGTATGGGGAGCACACGGCCCACTCTACAGGTGTGGTACAGCAGAAATGGAAAAGTATTTTTCAAAGCAAAACAATGTTTATTCTATGAACTCAAGTTAACCTTTTTAAAACATACAGTGAACATCTTAGCAACCATTAATTCAAATACAACCCCCAAAGACTACAACACTAAGTAAACCTTTAAGCTTTCCTTTTTAACATCCATACGACTTAAAAACAAAACCTTTATCAGAAGCACATCAGGTTAAAGTCACTACTGAAAACATTTATAATTCTGAATTCACCAAATGATCAAGAGATAGTCTTTTGATGGCAGAGAGAACAGCAGTACCCCTGCTCTGCTTGGTCTGGCTTCAGCTCCAACACTGAAAACAAAACTAAAACACACCCTGCAGCCTGCTCAAAAACGAAAGTAAAAGGCTGACAGACAGCCCAGCTCCACCCACTCTCTGACATCACTGCAGTAATAAACACCCATTTCTTAAAGGTACTCTCACTATAGATATTTATATACACACCCATTTATAAATACCCATTTCTTAAAGGTACTCTCACATGACACCTCCCCCCAAGAAAAAAAATAAACCATCACCTTCAAGATGGTTTCATTTTACACCTTTTCACCATCCTTCAAGAAATACACACAGTAAATATACTTTTTCGCTTCAAAAAACAACACACGCAAACAGGTATAATAATAAAGTCCATTTTTTTGTTTTTCCTCCAACTGGAATCCTTCTCGATTGACAGTCTCTTTGAACAAAAAGGTCTCTGCACGATCCATCCATTTCTCTACGCCTCGGCATTTCTCTTTAAAGTCAGATACTTTAGTTCAATCTGATCACAGAGTCCCTTGCAATTCTCCAATACAGGAGCGTTGATTATCACAGATTTCAGGCAGTCAAACGCCTGTTGAAAGTCCGCTGTCCATTGAAATTTTTGAGGTTTCTTCAGCAAGTCCATCAGAGGAGCAATCACGCTACAAAACTTTTGCACAAATGTTCGATCAAATCCACTCATGCCAAGAAATCGGGTTATTTCCCTTTGTCTCGAGGGTATTGAAAACTCCTCAAGGAAAGTGATTTGGGCTTTTCCAAAGTCACTTTTGGCTAGGTTTATCACCAAACCCGCCACCTGAAGTCAATCAAATAACTCCATCAGATGTTTCAAATGTTCTGTCCATGTCTGGATGAAAATTACCAGATCGACGACGTATACCGCACAATTGGGTAATCCTGAAACAACTTTGTTAGTTAACCGTTGAAATGTGGCTGGTGTGTTTTTCATGACTTTGAATTGGTATATACCATCTGGAGTCACAAAAGCTGAAATCTCCTTCGCCCTTTCGGTTGAAGGTACCTGCCAGTAACCTTGAAGTAAATCCAGTTTGGAAATGAAAGCTGATTGTCCCACTTTCTCAATGCAATCCTCCAAACGTGGGATAGGATAAGAGTCCGTTCTTGTAACTGTATTAACCTTTCTATAGTCCTGATAATACCTAACCCACACAACCATTGGGTATCACCTGGTTTAGGTACCATCACTATGGGTGAGCTCCATCGCCTGCAACCCACTTCAATTATGCCATTTTTAAGCATACTCTCAATCTCTTTGTTAACCTGTGCCAATTTTAAAGGGTTAAGTCTGTATGGATATTGTTTGATTGGAACAGCATTTCCCGCATCTACATCATGTTTAGCCATTTTAGTACTTCCCCATTTATCTCCACAAACTTGCCCACGTGATATCAATAACTCTTTCAGGTCAGTCCGTTTTTCCTGTGGAAGGTAACTCAACAATTTATCCCAATTTTTAAAGAACATCCTCGTTTTCCAATTTAATTTGAGATATGTCAAATTCACAGTCATCTGGATTTGGTTCTTCACTTTGAGTTAGAATCATTAAAACCTCCTCCTTTTTCGCTCCTTCCCTTTCAAAGTACCTTTTAAGCATATTCACATGACACATTCGGTGAGTTTTCCTTCTATCTGGTGTTTTTACCACATAATTCACCTCACTTAATTTCCTTTCAATCTGATTAGGTCCACAAAACATTGCTTTTAAAGGTTCACCTACCACTGGTAACAACACTAAAACTTTATCTCCACTGGCAAAACTAAGAACTTTGGGTTTCTTGTCCGCTACCTGTTTCATCACATTTTGTGCAACTTTTAAATGTTGTCTAGCCAATTCACCTGCTCTATTTAATCATTCCCTGAAATTTGACACGTAATCCAATAATGTAATTTCCGATTTCTCACTCACCAATTTTTCCTTAATCAATTTAAGTGGTCCTCTTACCTCATGACCAAAAATTAGTTCGAAAGGACTAAATTTGGTTGACTCATTAAGTGCACCCCTAATTGCAAACAGTACGAATGGAATTCCTTCATCCCAATCCTCTCGATAATCATGACAATAAGCTACCTTATGCTACCTTTCTAATGCTCCCTGCGATTCTGGATGGTACGCAGTTGATTTAAATTGTTTTATGCCGAAGCTATCCTTAACCTAACCTTGAGGTAAAATTTGATCCTTGATCCGATTGTATTTCTGTGGGTAGTCCATATCTAGTCAAGAATTTAAGTAACTCATCCACAATCTTTTTAGCTGTAATATTACGTACTGGAATGGCCTCTGGAAACCTAGTAGACACATCCATTATAGTCAAAAGATCTTGATTCCCACTTTTTGTTTTAGGAAGCGGTCCTACACAATCAATTAGGACCCTTGTAAAAGGTTCCTCAAATGCTGGAATGGGTATTAAGGGCGCAGGTTTTATCACTGCTTGAGGTTTCCCTATTACTTGGCATGTGTGACATGATTGACAAAATTTAACTACATCTTTATATAGTCCAGGCCAATAAAAATGTTTCTGGTTTTTGGCTTGAGTTTTCCTTATTCCCAAATGACCTCCCACTGGTACCTCATGTGCAAATCGCAACACCTCCTTTCTATACCCTACCGGCAATACTACTTGATGAACTTCTGCCCACTTCTCATCCGCCTGCATATGTAAAGGTCTCCATTTTCTCATCGAGACATCACTTTTACAGTAAAAACACGCTGGTATACACTCAGATTCCTCTTCCGTGTATGCTTTCTGATTCATCCATTTTATTTCTATATCTTTTTGTTGTAACTCCGCCAATTTTCCTGAACTAAAAATATCCGCCTCATCCTCCACCTGTTTGTGTTCTTTTTCAACCATCTGATCAAAAATCGTTTCTGACAATTGCACTTCAACGTCTTCTTCACACTTTGATTTCTCCTCTTGTCTTAACCTGTGACTTTGCGACCTGTTACTACACAATCCGGAAAAATCCCAGGATATTCATCCATCAACACTTCAGTTCTCTGTTTTGCACTGGCTTATCAACCACAGTAGGCATCACTCCCACCTGCGATCCAGGTATATCATTACCCAAGATAAACTGTATTCCTGGACCAGATAGTTTCTCTATTACTCCTACTACGACTTCACCACTCTTCACTGGACTTTCCAACCTTTCCTTACATAATTGAACTCTACTCCTCTCACCCTGAATTCCACATATTACCACCTTTTCTGGCAACATTCTTCCCAAACTACATAACTCCTCATCTCTTACCATTAAAGATTGACTAGCTCCAGTATCTCTTAAAATTGTGACTTCTTTACCTGCTCCTCCTGATACACATGAGTAAACTTTACCCACATAAGTAAATTTTTTGAAGACATAAGGCACCTTCTTATCAATCACCTCTTGATCAGGCTGTATAATCTTTTACATCTCCTTCGCTTCACTTGGGCTTTCCTTTACCACTTTCACAAACCCCAATGTCTTATCCTGTTTTACCACATCAGCCTTCCCAGTGCTTTTCTTCAACCACCAACACTGTGACTTTACATGGCCTAGTTTATTACAGTGAAAACATTTGAAACTTTTCATTTCTTTTCCATCCTCCTGGATTTCTTTTTTAATCTGAGGTACACTCCCCTTATTATCTCCCATCAGATCACCTTTACCGTTACCACTTGAGTATTTCTCATGTCCCCAGTTTCTATCCCTCACAGGCTGAAACTGATGTCGGAAACCAAGCTTTGATTTATGAACTAATTCATAATTAACTGCCATTTCTGCTGCTAATCTCGCAGTTTTAACCATCTGCTCTTCCACATGAGTTCTCACTACATCAGGAATTGAATTTTTAAACTCCTTCAAAAGTATAATTTCTCTGAGAGCTTCATACGTTTGGTCTATTTTCAAAGCCCTTATCCACCTATCAAAATTGCTCCGTTTGATCCTTTCAAACTCCATGTATGTTTGACCAAATTCTTTCCTTAAATTTCTAAACCTTTGTCTGTAGGCGTCAGGCACTAGTTCATATGCACCTAAGATGGATTTTTTTCACCTCCTCATACGTCCCAGATACCTCCTCCGGTAGTGATGCAAACACTTCACTAGCCCTACCTACCAGTTTTGTTTGAATCAGTAATATCCACATGTCCTGTGGCCATTGCATTTGTTTAGCTACCTTCTCAAATGAAATGAAAAAGGCTTCCACTTCCTTCTCGTCAAACCTTGGCAATGCTTGGACATATTTAAATAGATCCCCACCAAGCCATCGACTATGACGCTCTTTCTCACTATCCTCATCACTATCATCCAACTGTACGTTTCCCTTTACGCCTGTAAATTTTAACTGACTGTCATGTTTGAGAGGGCATTTTCTGAAGTTCAAACTCTCTCTCTTTATCTTTTTCCCTGATCTGAAATCTCCCTTTCTCTTTCTTTTTGTTCAGCTAGGGCTATTCTCTCTCTTTTTGCTCTCTCTCTCTTTCTCTTTCTCTTTCTTTTTCCTCTCTCTCTCTTTCTCTTTCTGTTTCCTCTCTCTCTTTTTCATATTCAAGCTGCTTTAATTCTTTCCAATGTTCAATTTGTTTAATTTGCAACTGAATTTTTGCTATTTCCAATGGATCAAACTGTATCTCAGGCAACTTTAAATGCTTAGCCACCACCATAATGACTTCATCTTTTCGCATTTTGTCAGGTAATGTTAACTGCAATGTTTTTGCCAAATCTAACAGTCTGCTTTTAGTCTCTGTCCGTAAGGTACTGCGTGTGACCATCTCCACCCCCAAAAACTTCAGAGCCTCTGAAAGAGCCATTGTCCACAACACACTCCTTACTTAAACTGAAATACCACACCTGAAAAGCAACCACAATATGCTCACCCCTCACTGTCTTTAAGTTCACTAAGCCAATCCAATAGATAGACTTTTATCCCCCTTGAGCCCCCAATTTGTTTTGGGCCAGGGTTTAGAGAACCCCAAAGTGTATCATGGAGTTCACTTGACCCACTACTTTTACTAGATTGTGGTATGGGGAGCACACGGCCCACTCTACAGGTGTGGTACAGCAGAAATGGAAAAGTATTTTTTAAAGCAAAACAATGTTTATTCTATGAACTCAAGTTAACCTTTTTAAAACATACAGTGAACATCTTAGCAACCATTAATTCAAATACAACCCCAAAGACTACAACACTAAGTAATCCTTAATAACTTCCCAAACAACATCCAGAAGACAGAAGAAACACCTTTCAACAGAAGCACATTAAGTTTACATTCAAGTTTAAGTTTTCCTTTTTAACATCCATATGACTTAAAAACAAAACCTTTATCAGAAGCACATCAGGTTAAAGTCACTATTTAAAACATTTATAATTCTGAATTCACCAAATGATCAAGAGATAGTCTTTTGATGGCAGAAAGAACAGCAGTACCCCTGCTTGGTCTGGCTTCAGCTCCAACACTGAAAACAAAACTAAAACACACCCTGCAGCCTGCTAAAAAACAAAAGTAAAAAGCTGACAGACAGCCCAGCTCCACCCACTCTCTGACATCACTGCAGTAGTAAATACGCATTTCTTAAAGATACTCTCACTACAGGTATTTATTTACACTCCCATTTATAGACACCCATTTCTTAAAGGTACTCTCACATGACACATGGGAGCTTCTAAGCTATTTCACACACACCTGTGTAATCTGCCTCTTGTGGTTACAAATCACCTGCACATTGAGAGATCATAGAAACCCTATAATGCAGAAGGAGGCCATTCGGCCCATCAAGTCTGTACTGACCCCTCTGAAAGAGCACCCTAACAAGCCCACTCCCTCACCCTATGCCTACAAACTCATAACGTCAGCTAACGGGCAATTTAGCATGACCAATTCATCTAACCCGCACATCTTTGGACTGTGGAAGGAAACCGGAGCACCCAGAGGAGGGGTAGCACAGTGGCTAGCACTGTGGCTTTACAGCGCCAGGGTCCCAGGTTCGATTTCTCACTGGGTCCCACGCAGAGACAGAGAGAACCTAAAAACTCCACACAGACAGTTATCCAAAGCGAGAATTGAACCCAGGTCCCTGACGCTATGAGGCAGCAGTGCTAACCACTGTGCCACCATGTCGCTCCTAAAGTCTTTTCTATTGATGAATCATTGTGGTTGCTGACAGGGAGTTACTAAATCCACATATGTGCAGTCGATGGAACCCTGTGGGAAGCTGGAGGTCACTACAAACCCCATTGCTCTGGCAGCCTAGTTGGCTTCATTCAGAGAAATCTAAGTGTGCTTTGCTGAATAGGGCATTGGTAACCTCTCGGATGCATTTAAGAGTGGATGATTGTGATATTCTTCCGAGGTCCCCAATGGAGGCCTGGTACGAGCCACTCCCAAAAATATTTGAGTATGGCAGTCGCCATTAGGGCCACTGGCAATGGGTGACCTCCCAATACCTGCGGCGTCAGATCCTCCTAAAAAATGTGGTAGATATGAGCCACCACATCCCTTGACAAACAAAGGTGTAAATAGCACTGTCTCTCGTTCACCTGCAAGTATGAGAAGCATCTTCAGTACAGCCTGGGTTGTGTCAAATGCCTCAGTGGAATTGGTCTCTTCACCTTGCTTCTGGGTCTTCACGTGGCCCCGCTGGCCCACATTCCTCAGGTCAAGGCTATTCCCTGCACCTTACGTGACGGCAACGGGCCCTTTTTCTGCTCCTTAGCTACATGAGAGCCAAGAAAACGGCAGTGTTGCCTGCTGCCTCCATTCTGTTCGCCTCCTTGTGTCTGTAGGAAAATTGAACAGAGACATGATTGAACATAACCCTGCAATGATCACCTTCATCACCAAACTATAGCATCAGTGTGAAGCTCTTGGACTGCCCTCATTCCAGGCATTCCAACCCTAGATCCTCTCTTGCAGCTGACATCTGACATGTACCCCCCTGTCCCCCTCCCACCCCATCACTCCCCAAACACCTCAGACATGACAGCTCTTTCACAAAAGTAGGACTGGAAAATTCCATCCAGTAACTCTGTTTCTCGCTCCACAGATGCTTTCCAAACCTGCTGAGCTTTTCCAACATTTTCGGTTTCTACTTTAGATTTTCATATCAGCAGTATGTTGCTTTAGTATTTGGTATTTAGTCTTTGTGTTAAGCATTCACAGCCTCATCTTGTGTTTAATTTGATGCTTTTATGACCAATGGAAATGATGACCAATGGAGATGCAAACCATGACATCCTTAATACCAATGGTCTGAACTGTCAGGTTGGCGAGCACTCAGTTGAGTATTGATTGGCAGCTGGCGGGATTTCCCACCTCATTTGGACAGAAATTCTGCCTTGGAGAGCTGGTGGCCAATCGGATTGGTGAACAGTTCTCCAGCTCCTCCAGGCATGGCACTCCAGTGGCTGTAAGAGGTACTGCAGTTCATACCCGAGTCTAAGTCCCAGGACCACATTTCAGGTAAATACCAGGGGTAAGAGGGCAGGGGGTGCCCTGGGAAGTAGCGAGGGAGACGATCTTGGTGTCAGAGGGTAGGAAGGGGAGTGAGGGCTAGAGCTCCCAGGCCTCTGTGGAGAGCATGCCCCCAGTTTGAAGAGGCCTTCGAATTGAGGTGCACCGACCCTCCAGCCCAAGATTGAGGGTGAAAACATTTTCAGTTCCCCACCCTCAGTCATTAGGAGCCTTCCAGCTTAAAGATTGGGGCTGGGCGAGAAAAGGCGCTAAAAGCCTTCCTGTCCTAGGCCCCAGCTGCCCCACTGCAAAATTTTGCTTGGGCTGGGGTGGGCGGAATCCTGGAGGGAGTCCATTCATGCTATTTTATGCTCCTCTCCTCTCCACTTCACCACCCCAGCAAAATCGGCCACAGTGGTGAACTTAACCAAATCAGCTATAGTGAGAAAATGCAAAAAAATACCAATTACTCAATGTTTAAAATGAATGAAAATCATGGTTTAGTTCCACAGCCGACCTTCATTTCAGTTTCACTGTGGAGTGCCAGGCACAGCATGATACAAGTTGAAGCAGTTTGTCAAACCCAGGAAAGGCACATATTTTGTATGCTGTCGATGGTAAGCCAGAATCAAGTTCATCCATTCAGACATACCATGCTGAGCATATCATGTCAACAATATGTATTCTCAGCAGTGGCTGAATTCGACTCCATTTTACTAAATGTGGCTTAACATGTAACACGTAGATACCCTTCTGAAAATTTGACTATCCCTTTGTGCAGTGCATATTGAAAATGGGTTTATTAAACTCTTTTACAATTGGTTGCACAAGACTTAAATCTAGCATTGACTTCTGTTCATTACATCTGTTCATGGCAAGAAGAAACTCACTCCATTTGTTCACCACATGTGGTGAAAGTGATCCCAAAAATAAGGTGCCCTCTCTGATCAGACGCGGTACATACTCGTGCGACTCGGCCAACGTTGTCTACCTCATACGCTGCAGGAAAGGATGTCCCGAAGCATGGTACATTGGGTCTCCAAGCGTGAGACCATGCAGACGCTGCGACAACGAATGAACGGACATCGCGCAACAATCACCAGGCAGGAATGTTCCCTTCCAGTCGGGGAACACTTCAGCAGTCAAGGGCATTCAGCCTCTGATCTCCGGGTAAGCGTTCTCCAAGGCGGCCTTCAGGACCCGCGACAACGCAGAATCGCCGAGCAGAAACTTATAGCCAAGTTCCGCACACATGAGTGCGGCCTCAACCGGGACCTGGGATTCATGTCGCATTACATTCATCCCCCACCATCTGGCCTGCAAAATCCTACCAACTGTCCTGGCTTGATACAATTCACACCTCTTTAACCTGGGGTTACCCCATCTCTGGATCTGTAAAGATTTAATCACCTGCTAATGCTCGCATTCCTAGCATTGTTTGGCATCTTTGAATTTGTCTATATATGTGTTTCTGGAACAGACCTCTGCATTCACCTGAGGAAGGAGCAGCGCTCCGAAAGCTAGTGACATCGAAACAAACCTGTTGGACTTTAACCTGGTGTTGTAAGACTTCGAGGCATACAAAATGATCAGGGGGTTGGATAGGGTGGACAGTGAGAGCCTTCTCCCGCGGATGGATATGGCTGGCACGAGGGGACATAACTTTAAACTGAGGGGTAATAGATATAGGACAGAGGTCAGAGGTAGGTTCTTTACGCAAAGAGTAGTGAGGCCGTGGAATGCCCTACCTGCTACAGTAGTGAACTCGCCAACATTGAGGGCATTTAAAAGTTTATTGGATAAACATATGGATGATAATGGCATAGTGTAGGTTAGATGGCTTTTGTTTCGGTGCAACATCGTGGGCCGAAGGGCCTGTACTGCGCTGTATTGTTCTATGTTCTATGTTCTATGTACTGTGCTCACCCCAGGGATTCACGCCAGCCCCCGGCGATTCCGGGTCGGAGAATCTCCCCCATGATTTCCAAAAGCCAGTCCACCTTGTACAAGACATAAGTTGGGAGTGTGATGGAATACTCTCTACTTGCCTGGATGAGTGTACCTCCAACAACATTCAGAAGCTCAACAACATCCAGCATAAAAAAGCTCATTTGATTGGCACCCCATCCACCACCTTAAAACATTCACTCCCTCTACTATCAGTGCACAGTTACAGCAAGTACAAGATGCACTGCAGCAACTCGCTAAGACTCCTCATAGTCACCTTCCAAACCTGTGACATCGATCACCTAAAAGAACAATGGCAGCAGATGCATGGGAGCATCACCTGCAAGCTCCCTCGAAGTCATACACCATCCAGACTCAGAAATATATCACCACTCTTTCAATGTACAAAGTCAAAATCCTGGAGCTTCCTCTCTAACAGCATTGTGGGTTTACCTACACCAGAACATAGAATCACAGAATTTACAGTGCAGAAGGGTCTATTCGGCCCATCGAATTTGCACCGGCCTTTGGAAAGAGCACCCTACCCAAGCCCACACGTCCACCCTATCCCCGTATCTCAGTAACCCCACCCCACCCCACCTTTTTTTTGGACACTAAGGGCAACTTAGCATGGCCAATCCACCTAACCTGCACATCTTTGGACTGTGGGAAGAAACCGGAGCACCCAGAGGAAACTCACGCAGACACGGGGAGAACGTGCAGACTCCGCACAGACAGTGACCCAAACCAGGAATTGAACCTGGGACCCTGGAGCTGAGAAGCAACTGTGCTAACCACTGTGCTACTGTGCTGCCCATGGATGGACTGCAGCAATTCAAGAAGGCAGCTCACCACAACTTTGCCAGTGAATGAATGTAAAAACGAGTTTGGAGAGGATTGTCACAGGCTCTTCACAGCTGTCCTTATCACCAATGTCATAGAGTCAGAGAGGTTTACAGCATGGAAACAGGCCCTTCAGCCCAACTTGTCCATCCTGCCCAGTTCTTACCACTAAGCTGGTCCCAATTGCCCGCATTTGTCCCATATCCCTCTATATCCACCTTACCCATTTAACTGTCTAAATGCTTTTTAAAAGACAAAATTGTACCCGCTTCTACACTGCCTCTGGCAGCTCGTTCCAGACACTCACCACCCTCTGTGTGAAAAGATTGCCCACCTGGACCCTTCTGTATCTCTCCCCTCTCACCTTAAATCTATGCCCTCGAGTTTTGGAATCCCCTACCTTTGGGAAAAGATGTTGACTATCTACCTTACCTATTCCCTTCATTATTTTACAGACCTCTGTAAAATCACCTCTAAGCCTCCTACGCTCCAGGGAAAAAAGTTCAAGTCTATCCAGCCTCTCCTTAGAACTCAAACCATCAAGTCCAGGTAGCATCCTAGTAAATCTTTTCTGCACCCTTTCTGGTTTAATATCCTTTCTATATTAGGGTGACCAGAACTGTACACAATATTCAAAGTGTGGCCTCACTAATGTCGTGTACACTTCAGCAAGATGTCCCAACTCCTGTATTCAATATTCTGACCAATAAAACCTAGCATGCCAAATGCCTTCTTCATCACCCTGTCCACCTGTGACTCCACTTTCAAGGAGCTATGAACCTGTACCCCTAGATCTCTTTGTTCTATAACTGTCCCCAACTCCCTACCATTAACTGAGTAATTCCTGCCCTGATTCGATCTACCAAAATGCGTCACCTCACATCTATCTAAATTAAACTCCATCTGCCATTTATCGGACCACTGGCCCAATTGGTCAAGATTCCAAATGTCACCCCCAGTTCACTTCTCAGATTGAAGTCATCAGATGCAAATCCAATTGTCGCAGTGGAAGCACTAATGTATGAGTAGCTGCACTAACACATGGCTGTAGGTTCTGTGGTGGTGCACCCTCAGAAGGAATGAGGTCCTATCAGGAGTTGTCCTCATGAATGTACTGTGACACTTAGGTGAAAGCAAAAGGGATTTGACTTAAACTTGCAAAGATATAGGCCAGGATTTTGTACTCGTTCGCAGTGAATGTGAATGGTGTCGGGTGCGTAACATATCACGAGAGGCCCAAAACACAATTTACAATGGCAGGATTTTCGGGGGTGATTGTCCCCGACCCCCATCAATGATGTAACAGGCATCCAGATGTTAAATATCAGGAAGTCCATTACAATAAATTTACATCTGATTATCCGGCCTCCATACCTGATACATAATCCCCGTTACATATTCCATTAACGTCAGCATGCCCTTATACCAATGTGAATCACGACAGGTCTCCTAAGGCATGCAACTGCCAGAGGATCCCAGGTGAGTGCATCACTCAGGGATGAGTGGTTCATGCCAAGGGGCAGTGGCCAGAGAGTGTCAGGAGGCAGTGGCAGGGGGCGGTTTTGGGGGAGTGGGGTGATGGGGCCTTGTTTTGGGGAGGAGTGTACTGGGGAAATGTTTAAGAAGGGGAGGCAAGATCTATTTTTTATTTTTTGTATCGTCCCAAATCCCAAGTTGTTGGTGGGGCGGGCTCTGATTTCCAACATTATGGAACCCACCCTTCCCTTTTTTCAGCATCAGGTGAACAATATGGCCGGTGACTTCTCCACTGTTTTGCCCACCGCTGTACCACTCTGCTCAAACATGGGAAAGTTCCACCCGTAAACGTGACTATCATCCTACTCAGTTTTCTCCCAGTTCAGTCATTGGTGAAATAATGTCAGCATGTGTGTGTCAGAAATATCAGTAATTCTGTCACCAGCTATCTCCAGGCTCCCTGTCTTTCCATCTCCAGCTGAGAGGGATGCATTTGGGCCTCGTCTAAATCAATGAGGTGGCCTATTTGTGACAGCCCGCCTCCAACTCTTACCCTCTTGCACCTTCTACAAGGGATTAAATAATGATCTACAAGGGTGTGAAGGTCGGATATGAGACACATGCATTACATTGCAGGAGGACTGAAGCAGGTTGCAATGGTGGATGAATAAATGGAGAGGTGACGAATACTTAAAAGTGAAGGTTCAGCTACCTTCATCCATGCACTTGGTGAGAGCAGCATGTCTCTTCATCCCGTTGCAGGTGAAAAGTATGCTCTTCATCCTCCTGAAAGCTGCCAGCAGTAATTGATGATCACCTTGCTGTGTGCAGGTGCTTGCTGCCTGTCAATTGCCTGTCGCATTTCAGACATTAAGTAAAAGACTTGTATTTATATAGTGCTTTTCATGACCACAGCACAGCTCAAAGCACTTTACAGCCAATGAAGCACTTCTGAAGTGAAGGCAACCTACACTTTAGCCTACTGAAAAGAACACTGTCCTTTTATGCTTTGCACACATTGCACCCTTCATGGAATTACAGTCCTTAGAGCAAACAGTCCACAGTTGCCCCCAGCTTCTAATGGGTTCTCATTTCACCAAGTAGGAAGTTTGAGTGACTCTCCAGGACCTTGCCTTAGTTTTTGAAAAGTGTTCTACATCCACAACCAGCAGCAAAGCCTGTCCCTATGATTCTTTCCTTCTGGCCATGCCAGAACAAATCTCCAAGAATCCATTGATGGCTGGACAATCCTTCTCTTTGACGAGAGACTTTCTCCCTTCCAAATCAAGTTGTTGTAGTTCAAAAATCCAAGCTGTCTCTTCTTTCTGCCAATCATGCAATATTGCTTTCTGTCTGCGATTTTGTAAGGAAGCCTGTAACCTGATAATAAAATAGCTTCCTCTGCATTCTTTCCCATGGCACGGTCAAACATATTAGATTTGCCTCCTGGCAGGAATGCTGATTATATTGACTCTAATTACTACTGTTCTTAGAAGTGACAGCATTTTAGAAATAAAAGGTAACTAAGCATTTTTAAAGAGACTAGAAACCTGTTGACCGTGGTGAATCATTTACAAAATGATCATATTGTGATTTATGCCTCATGATGAAAAACCGTGTCTGGAAATCTGTGGGTTAAAAGCTGGTTTGGGCTTTGCTTTGGAGGGGAAAAGGAAGGTCAACTGCTTGGGTAAACCTCAGCTCCTGAAGCTGCAGACCAAATTCCAACGAGAGAGTGAATGGACGTTGCTCCAAAATCACTCTACATTCTGAAAATGACTGACTGGAAGTTTTCCTCGGGTCCACCTGAGAGGCAGTGTAAGAGTCATTGATTGCTTTTCTGCTCAGTACTATGAATCAATCACATAACCAGGGCACCACCTCAAGGTCTCCATTAACTATTCTGTTCGACTGAACCAAGGACTTTTAACCTTTTGGCAGAATTCCTCTACTTTATTTTTATTCTCTTTTTTGTGTGTGTCTCTGACAGAGTGAGGTATTTAGAAAGAGTAATTATCATACTTTCATATTTCATACTGTATTTATAAAGCTTTGCCTTTTGACTTGACAAGTCTGGTTTTATAATAAAATAATCATTTTGATGTTTATTGAAGAAACATGGGCATTGAGTGGTCATTTTGACATGAATAGGTAAAGCACATATTTGGCCATATAGTTGGCGAGAGAAATAACCTGTGGAGTAGCTGAACTAGACACAGACAGTACACTCCTCTGTTCTCAGTCATAACAGTTACACCATCGCACCAGTAATACAACCTAAATCTTCCTTTGATCTCAAAAAATCAAATTGCCAGGGATAAGTTAGGCATGCTTCAGGCCACATGACCACTTTCATTTTTACCTTAAATCCACCGTTCCAAAAAAGACCATAGGACATAGGAGCAGAATTTGGCCATTCGGCTCGTCGAGCCTGTTCCGCCATTCAATCATTGTTGATAACCCTATGGCAGCCCTGTAGCCCTACATTATGAAAAAGCAGGAGCTGAGCATAAAAGCTGGCATCCTCCTATGGGGAGCTCATGTGGTCTTCACACAGGCAGGCCTGGAATTGATCCTGCAAGACCTGCATAGTGGACACCCAGGGGCTTCAAAATGAAGATGTTGGCGAGGAGCTATGTCCGGTGGCCAGTGATCGATGGCATCATCAAGTGAGTAGTGAAAAGATGCCCGGCTGTCAAAGGACCCAGAAACTCCCTCCTTTGGCCTCTCTTTACCCCTGGCAATGGCCAGCGAGTCCCGGGTGAGGCTGCATACTGACTTCACTGCATCTTTCATAGCATCCATGTCTTGATACTTGTGGCCACCTGTTCTAAGTGCCGACATGTACACCAGATGACTTCCACCAGCTGGAGACACTTTTGAAAAATTAGGGGTCTCATTTCGTACCCAAGGGATACCAGAGGTGCTGGTTACAGATAACAGGACCCCGTTCACGAGCGAGGAGTTCTTCTCCATTTCCAATGGGATAAGACACATCCAAACTGCCCTGTACCATCAGTTCTCAAATGATTAGGCAGAGCGGGCAGTGCAGACATTCAAGCGGGGTGTGCGGAAGTAGACCGCGGGCTACAATCTTGTAAAACTCATAATTGCAACACCTCCACAGCCACAAGGTCGCATTTACTACTAACACCAAGGGCATTTGATCTTTTTCTTTTAAATATTTTTATTAGCCTTTTGTCATTTTATACAAAAATACAGACAACACAGTCACCGTAAACGAAAAAGAACAATAAACTAATCTACGCAATATCCCTCTCTCAAAAAGAACACGGCCACCTCTCCACCCCCTTCTACAGCTAACAGAGACCAATTCCTTGAAATCTAGTATAAACGGTTGCCATCTCTGGTAGAACCCTTCAATTGACCCCTTCGCCATATTTGACCTTCTCCAGGTGCAAAAGCTCCTTTAATTCCCCCAGCTGAACCAAGGCATGAGGTGATATTGGCAACCTCCAACTCAACAGAACTTACTTTCAATCAACCAATGAGGAAAAGGCAAGAACATCTGTCCGCACATCTGCAGCTCCGGCAAGTCCAAAACCCCAAATATAGCCCCGAAGGGACAGGGTTAAATGTTCAGGATCGCCGAAAGGTGCTGAAAAAGGAGAACCAAAAACCCACAGGCTTGGGACAGGACCAGAACATGTGTGTGTGATTAACAGATCCCCTGAACAGCGCTCACACCTATCCTCAACCCCTACAAAGAAACGACTCATTCGGGCTTTGGTGAGGTGCACCCTGAACACTACATTGAGCTGGATCAGGCTCAGCCGCATACATGAGGACATGGTGACAGGGTAGTTGATCTTTGATGAGGTGAATAGCCACTGTCAAGTATATTGTAAATTGTAAATTGTATAAGGACTATCACAAAGCCTTGCTCAATACCAAGACCGAGTTAGGGAACCCAAGACCGAGTTAGGGAACTGGAGCTGGAGTTGGAAGAACTTCGGATCATTCGGGAGGCAGAAGGGGTCATAGATAGCAGCTTCAGGGAATTAGTTACACCAAAGATTGGCGATAGGTGGGTAACTGTAAGAGGGACTGGGAAAAAGCAGTCAGTGCAGGGATCCCCTGCGGTCGTTCCCCTGAGAAACAAGTATACCGCTTTGGATACTTGTGGGGGGGACGACTTACCAGGGGTAAGCCATGGGGTACGGGCCTCTGGCACGGAGTCTGTCCCTGTTGCTCAGAAGAGAAGGGGGAGAGGAGCAGAGCATTAGTAATTGGGGACTCTATAGTCAGGGGCACAGAGAGGAGATTTTGTGGGAGCGTGAGAGACTCACGTTTGGTATGTGGCCTCCCAGGTGCAAGGGTACGTGATGTCTCGGATCGTGTTTTCCGGGTCCTTAGGGGGAGGGGGAGCAGCCCCAAGTCGTGGTCCACATTGGCACTAACGACATAGGTAGGAAAGGGGACAAGGATGTCAGACAGGCTTTCAGGGAGCTAGGATGGAAGCTCAGAACTAGAACAAACAGAGTTGTTATCTCTGGGTTGTTGCCCGTGCCACGTGATAGTGAGATGAGGAATAGGGAGAGAGAGCATTTAAACACGTGGCTACAGGGATGGTGCAGGCGGGAGGGATTCAGATTTCTGGATAACTGGGGCTCTTTCTGGGGAAGGTGGGACCTCTACAGACAGGATGGTCTACATCTGAACCTGAGGGGCACAAATATCCTGGGGGGGAGATTTGTTAGTGCTCTTTGGGGGGGTTTAAACTAATGCAGCAGGGGCATGGGAACCTGGATTGTAGTTTTAGGGTAAGGGAGAATGAGAGTACAGAGGTCAGGAGCACAGATTTGACGTCGCAGGAGGGGGCCAGTGTTCAGGTAGGTGGTTTGAAGTGTGTCTACTTCAATGCCAGGAGTATACGAAACAAGGTAGGGGAACTGGCAGCATGGGTTGTTACCTGGGACTTCGATGTTGTGGCCATTTCGGAGACATGGATAGAGCAGGGACAGGAATGGATGTTGCAGGTTCCGGGGTTTAGGTGTTTTAGTAAGCTCAGAGAAGGAGGCAAAAGAGGGGGAGGTGTGGCGCTGCTAGTCAAGAGCAGTATTACGGTGGCGGAGAGGATGCTAGATGGGGACTCTTCTTCCGAGGTAGTATGGGCTGAAGTTAGAAACAGGAAAGGAGCGGTCACCCTGTTGGGAGTTTTTTATAGGCCTCCTAATAGTTCTAGGGATGTAGAGGAAAGGATGGCGAAGATGATTCTGGATAAGAGCGAAAGTAACAGGGTAGTTATTATGGGAGACTTTAACTTTCCAAATATTGACTGGAAAAGATATAGTTCGAGTACAATAGATGGGTCGTTTTTTGTACAGTGTGTGCAGGAGGGTTTCCTGAAACAATATGTTGACAGGCCAACAAGAGGCGAGGCCACGTTGGATTTGGTTTTGGGTAATGAACCAGGCTAGGTGTTGGATTTGGAGGTCGGAGAGCACTTTGGGGACAGTGACCACAATTCGGTGACGTTTACGTTAATGATGGAAAGGGATAAGTATACACCGCAGGGCAAGAGTTATAGCTGGGGGAAGGGCAATTATGATGCCATTAGACGTGACTTGGGGGGGATAAGGTGGAGAAGTAGGCTGCAAGTGTTGGGCACACTGGATAAGTGGGGCTTGTTCAAGGATCAGCTACTGCGTGTTCTTGATAAGTATGTACCGGTCAGGCAGGGAGGAAGACGTCGAGCGAGGGAACCGTGGTTTACCAAGGAAGTGGAATCTCTTGTTAAGAGGAAGAAGGAGGCCTATGTGAAGATGAGGTGTGAAGTTTCGGTTGGGGCGATGGAGAGTTACAAGGTAGCGAGGAAGGATCTAAAGAGAGAGCTAAGACGAGCAAGGAGGGGACATGAGAAGTATTTGGCAGGAAGGATCAAGGAAAACCCAAAAGCTTTCTATAGGTATGTCAGGAATAAGCGAATGACTAGGGAAAGAGTAGGACCAGTCAAGGACAGGGATGGGAAATTGTGTGTGGAGTCTGAAGAGATAGGCGAGATACTAAATGAATATTTTTCGTCAGTATTCACTCAGGAAAAAGATAATGTTGTGGAGGAGAATGCTGAGCCCCAGGCTAATAGAATAGATGGCATTGAGGTACGTAGGGAAGAGGTGTTGGCAATTCTGGACAGGCTGAAAATAGATAAGTCCCCGGGACCTGATGGGATTTATCCTAGGATTCTCTGGGAGGCCAGGGAAGAGATTGCTGGACCTTTGGCTTTGATTTTTATGCCATCATTGGCTACAGGAATAGTGCCAGAGGACTGGAGGACAGCAAATGTGGTCTCTTTGTTCAAAAAGGGGAGCAGAGACAACCCCGGCAACTATAGACTGGTGAGCCTCACGTCTGTAGTGGGTAAAGTCTTGGAGGGGATTATAAGAGACAAGATTTATAATCATCTAGATAGGAATAATATGATCAGGGATAGTCAGCATGGCTTTGTGAAGGGTAGGTCATGCCTCAAAAACCTTATTGAGTTCTTTGAGAAGGTGACTGAACAGGTAGATGAGGGTAGAGCAGTTGATGTGGTGTCTATGGATTTCAGCAAAGCGTTTGATAAGGTTCCCCACGGTAGGCTATTGCAGAAAATACGGAGGCTGGGGATTGAGGGTGATTTAGAGATGTGGATCAGAAATTGGCTAGCTGAAAGAAGACAGAGGGTGGTGGTTGATGGGAAATGTTCAGAATGGAGTACAGTCACAAGTGGAGTACCACAAGGATCTGTTCTGGGGCCGTTGCTGTTTGTCATTTTTATCAATGACCTAGGGGAAGGCGCAGAAGGGTGGGTGAGTAAATTTGCAGACGATACTAAAGTCGGTGGTGTTGTCGATAGTGTGGAAGGATGTAGCAGGTTACAGAGGGATATAGATAAGCTGCAGAGCTGGGCTGAGAGGTGGCAAATGGAGTTTAATGTAGAGAAGTGTGAGGTGATTCACTTTGGAAGGAATAACAGGAATGCGGAATATTTGGCTAATGGTAAAGTTCTTGAAAGTGTGGATGAGCAGAGGGATCTAGGTGTCCATGTACATAGATCCCTGAAAGTTGCCACCCAGGTTGATAGGGTTGTGAAGAAGGCCTATGGAGTGTTGGCCTTTATTGGTAGAGGGATTGAGTTCCGGAGTCGGGAGGTCATGTTGCAGCTGTACAGAACTCTGGTACGGCCTCATTTGGAGTATTGCGTACAGTTCTGGTCACCGCATTATAGGAAGGACGTGGAGGCTTTGGAGCGGGTGTAGAGGAGATTTACCAGGATGTTGCCTGGTATGGAGGGAAAATCTTATGAGGAAAGGCTGATGGACTTGAGGTTGTTTTCGTTGGAGAGAAGAAGGTTAAGAGGAGACTTAATAGAGGCATACAAAATGATCAGGGGGTTGGATAGGGTGGACAGTGAGAGCCTTCTCCCATGGATGGAAATGGCTGGCACGAGGGGACATAACTTTAAACTGATGGGTAATAGATATAGGACAGAGGTCAGAGGTAGGTTCTTTACGCAAAGAGTAGTGAGGCCGTGGAATGCCCTACCTGCTACAGTAGTGAACTCGCCAACATTGAGGGCATTTAAAAGTTTATTGGATAAACATATGGATGATAATGGCATAGTGTAGGTTAGATGGCTTTTGTTTCGGTGCAACATCGTGGGCCGAAGGGCCTGTACTGCGCTGTATTGTTCTATGTTCTATGTTCTATGTTCTAATACCGGTCCAGATTTTGAAAGCATCTGTTACAGATCTCCAACTCAAGACAGTTGCAGTCATATCATTATGAAGCAATTGCAAGATTGTGGTGGAGTCTCTTGCACTGCCAAATCTTTGGAGCACAATCCATCAAGCCCCATGAATTATTGAGTGTTCCTTTTCTTCAGTCTGTAGGATGAGGGAATGGAATCTTCATGAGGGAAGAAGCCTAGCAGCTTTGAAGACTGCGGCTGGAATACCATTGGGGCCGCAGGCTTTGTAGATTTTCGTACCATTGTTTGATTGTTGCAAATAACAAACTATGTTGTAATGACCCAGATTTCTTTTTGTACTGTTGATTGAGAGATAAATATTGATCAGAACATTGGGAATTTTGATTCTCCTGACCTACTTTAAATAAGGTCATGGGTTCATTTGCATTATTCTGAGCAGACAGTTGAAGTATTTGTTTAATGTCTCATCTGAAAAAGATGGCACCTCTGACAATGCAACTCTCCCTCAGTATTGCACAGCAGTTTTAGCTTTGACTTTTGTACTAAAGCCCTGGAATGGGACTTGAAACCAGAAACTTGTGACTTTGAGGTCTTATAATTATGAGATTTACAAGATTGTCATTGCCGTCACTGAGACGTGGTTCAGAGAGGGGCTTTTAATGACAAGGTCACCGTTACTGAGACTAGCTTTCAATCCAAATTTTATTAATTCCACCAGCTGCCATGGTGGGATTTGGACCCATATCCCTAGGCCATGAGCTTGGGCCTCTGAATTATTAGTTCAGCGACATTACTACTGTGCCACCATCTCTCCCCCATTAGCAGGAATTGTGACACTTGGTTAATCTCCGTAAGCATGCATGTTGATCATAGTACCAGTGATCAGAAATCGTGGGGATTCATTTGAATTTTGTCCGAAAACGTAAAGTCAGTAAAATGGCCAAAGCTGACCCCGTCCCAAACCCTGGGACTCCGAACCCCATCAGGCCAGGGAGGAACCCAGAGGGGGTATACCACGATGGCCCAGGGTGTATAGGTGTTGTTGGTCATTTGAACAGATGATAGACAGTGCGTGTTGCAGGAGGCTCCACCTCAACAAGGCGATGGTGCGGCATCTGTGCCATGTCCTTGTGGACTTGGCGTCACATGGAGGAGGAGGACACCCGCTCCTGGTGCCCATCAAGGTCACCACAGCCCTGAACTTTCATGCCTTGGGATATTCCAGGGCTTGAGCAGGATCTGTGTGATATCTCACAGGCCACAGCCCACAGTTGCATCCGACAGGTACCGATGTCCTATTTGCCTGGGCGGAAAACTACATCAGCTTTGACATGGGCCAAGGCCAGCAAGATGCCCAGCAAGATGCCCAGGTTTCTCCGCCATCACCGGGATGCCCCAGGTCCAGGGGGCAACAGATGGCACTTATGTTGCCCTGCGCTAAACAGGCCATCTGGGAGTGCCCTACGTTAACAGAAAGGGGTTCCACTCTCTCAACATCCAGTTCATGTGCGACCACCACATGAAGATCATGGACATGTGTGCACGCTTCCCGGGCAGCGTCCATGACAGCTACATCTGGGGCAGTCGGTCATCCCTGCCTTCTTTGAGGACCGCCCCAGGATGGGAGGCTGGCTCTTGGGGGATAAGGGGTACCCGCTGAGGTCCTGGCTAATGATGCCAGTACGGAAGCCGGAGACCGAAGCGGACACCCGGTACAGCACGGCCCATGTGGCCACCCGGGCTGTGATTGAGCGGTGCATCAAACTCTTCAAGATGCGGTTCCGATGCCTCGATCGCTCTGGTGGTGCACTGCAGTACATCCCCCCAGAGGTTCACCCGCTTTTTGGTGGTCTGCTGTGTCTTCCACAACCTTGCACAGCAGCAGGACGACAAGCTGGATGTTGGTGATGGGGAACATGTGGCCACCTCATGGAAAAGGAGGAGGAGGGAGTGGAGGAGAACGGAGATGATGGGGAGGCACGGGACCAGCAGAGGCTGGAGGAGGAGCTCAGGGAGGGACTGGAGGACCAGGCAGAGGCTGCAGGACAGGCTTCAGTGGCGAGGGCCTGGCAAGCCAGGAGGGCAAGGAAGGCCCTCATACTCGCCCGATTCACTTGTGGCGTAGCCTGGTCCATCATTGCAACCTAAACAGCCCCCCACCACTATCTGCCTCCCTACCAGAGTATGTGTTACATCACTCCAGGGTGCTCGAACATTATCGGCACCATCAGCATGTCACTGTCGAGGGCAGCGAGGTGATGATAACCTGCAGAGAGCTAAGTGCCAGTGCTCCTCAATCTATGCCATAGTCTGACCCCTGCCTGTCTGATGAGTTCTTGCTCCCACCCATCACCTGCATGCGGTGTGCCTGGAGAGGGGGGGGGGATGCCTGGAGAGATGAGCAAAGGGTTCAGAGGTCGGCTCGCATTGCAGAAGAAGTGACCGAGGCATCATACTGGTTGTGCACAAGGGTATTTATTGTATTTTGCAATTCCTCACTCTCCCCCACCGCCCCTCACCTCCTACCTAACCCATCCCCACCCCTCCCCCAGTGCCCTCCGTGGTCCTCGTTGTGCTTTGCCTTCCTTGCTCTACTGCCAGTTGTGTCCTCAGGATGCACATCAGAGGTGGAGGCAGCCAGCTGCTTATCTCGTCCCATGGCCTTAAATGCTCCTGGTGGGTGTCCTCTGGGAGCTCTGGGGCTGGAGGACCGCGGCGCACTTCTCGCGGCACATGCACAGCCGTGCCGCCCTGTTCCGAGTGTTGACTGTGAGACACCTCATCAAAGGGATGGAATTCGGGGGAGCTGGAGGCCACTGTCGCCACTCCATGGGACGGGTTCAGGTTGGCACCCAGCGTCCCCTCCTCTCGGTCAGTGCCCACAGGGCCCTGGATTCACCTTGGGACGGAGGGACGGCTGATTCGAACCCCTGCTGCCCCTGCATCATCTGGTTCTGCCAGCCCTGAAGGTTCATCATGGTCTGCACCATCGTGTCGACACACTCAATGATCTTCCTCAGTAACTCGAACATGCTCTGCAGCGCCTCAGCCATTGGCATCTGAGAGAGGGACATGTCCCACAGGATCACATCGAGGTTAGCCTGGTACTGGGTAACATCCCCCAGTGAGGCGGATATTCTGCCAAGACCCTCAGCCATGATCTTCACCGACTGCGCAACGCCTTGGACACCTTCACGAATGGTGCCGACATTGTTCACCAGGCTCACCGCTGCGGTCGCCACCCTAGCAGTATTGGCCTCAGTGCCACACATTGCCACCGCCATCTCCTGTGCTCACAGCCTCTGGGACTCCTCCAATCAGCTATGGAGCTGCTGGAGTGTCACTGACATCTCCCTCTGAATGTCCTGACCGCTCATTACTGTCTCCATCAGCTCCGGGAATATCTCTTCCAGAGGCTCAGCATGAGGCTGGGTCCCAACTGGGTCCTGGGATCCAGCAGACCTCCGACGGCTGTCTCGCCCGGGGGTTCCTGCCTACATCTGATATACATCAGCAGCTGTGTGGTGCTCACCAGATTGTGCCCCAGAAGCCTGACCACTAACATTTCCCACCGAGGTGCGTGCACCTGTGCTGGTGGAGGGTGAGGATGACAGCTATGATGCCTCGATCGTGTCTTTCTCGGAGCTCCCCTCTGAGGTGGTCTCATAGGAGACTAGAAAGGATGCCTCCTGGGATGGGCCGTCGCCGTCGGCTGGAAGAACTGCGGGAGAATGGGCATGTGGTCAGTTGGAGGGATGGGTTAATCAGCAAGGCAATAGCAACTCACATTTGACGGGTCCTCCGAGTGGAGCTCGGTGGTTCCTCACCTCTGCGGTGCCTGCCAGCCTACGCATTGGTGACCGCCCTGTCCTCATTTGCAGCGTTGAATATTCGGGAAGCTTGCGGCCGTTCCTGCGCGCATCCACACTTAGAAATCTTTCCGGAGAATCGCACCCCGTATCTGAACCGGCACCCAATAGTTAAACAATAAAAACCATCTCAACACTTTTAATTCCGCCTTGTTTGCATTCAAATCGCATGACTTAATTACTAGCGATTGGGACTTTGGGAGAGACACTGATGAACTATCAGCAATGGTGAGATTTACAATCCTTATGATTCATGTGGGATAATTGACAAACACTATTGTCACTGAGCAGGCCAGATGAGAGCTGATATCATAAGAAAATGTCTTGTCATTTTAAATCAGTGTTTTGAGACAACTCCAATTGCTGCGGTGACGATTTCTCACTCATCTTCTTTTGCTTCACAACACTAATTAAATTGTGTTGCTAAACACAATCGATCCCCTGAGGTATTCCCAATCGTTGCCATTAAACATGCAAGTGGCCATCACATCGATCATATCTGCACTTGTCCCAATATATTCACTTATGGATTTTCGTGTCTATTTGGAACGTTTGGGCCCTTTCAAAATATTTGAACAACCCTAAAAATTGATTTATTTGACTGTGGTTAATTCTGAATTGGTAATTCAGAGCAATTGATTTTGTGGTTTCAAATGTGAACAGTTGTATTTCCCCGACTCCCAGTAAAGAATCCTGCCTGTTCTCATTATCCCACTTGTGACACTAATAAAGATTATTATTATTATTTTCATCTTTATGTCTTGTACCAGGATTCCCAAACCCTTCTCTGATCATGTGGAATAAAAGCTTCAAATGGAAAATCTGCAATTATTTTACTTCAAGTCATGAGTTAAAAAAGAAACCCAAAATGTTTGTAAATTCCAAAGTACTTCTGCCTGACCCGACTGTTGGTACAGAAAGGGGGATAACAAAGATTCTTGCTGCTACAACATCCATTGCATTATCATCTAGCAAATGAATACTTGGTGGCAGCTTTGCACACCACAAATTTTAATATGGTGGTTAAGATAGATTATGGCACAGAGGGTTTAGTGCCATTTAATTAGGATATCTCAAGATGTTAAATCATGCTTGCCAAGTTCAATAGCATTGCACGAAGAAAATAACCACTCAAATTGAAAAGCTACTTTAATGTTATAATTTAAAAACATATTGCCATTCAGTTTTTAGACTTTGATTTCTTGTTAAAAAACTTAATTTAAAACATTTGCATTGAACTTCTCTGTGTGTTAGTAAAAGCAGTGGCATCTGTCAATAAATATTGTGTTAATTTATCCCAACTCTTCCCCCTCCTCCGCCCAATGCTACATTTTGGAACAGAAATAAAACACATAAGCTCAATTGAGTTTATCACATGAGACACTTAAAAAAAAGCCAATTCAGGACAGTTTACATCTTCATTTATCAGAGTATTGTATGCAATCGGCATTACACAGCTGCCTTTCAATAGCCCACTGACTGTAACTAAAAGACGATTCAAACCTCAGAGAGGGACGATGGATGCACATGTACATTGTCACAATGAAATGAAAATCGCTTATTGTCACAAGCAGGCTTCAAATGAAGTTACTGTGAAAAGCCCCTAGTCGCCACATTCCGGCGCCTGTTCGGGGAGGCTGGTACGGGAATTGAACCGTGCTGCTGGCCCGCCTTGGTCTGCTTTCAAAGCCAGCGATTTAGCCCTGTGCTAAACCAGCCCCAAAGACCACACTAGGGGGCCCAGCCAACACCGCAACTCACTTCAAAAGGGTATTGAGACAGCGATCAAGATTAAAATGTTACTATCATGTCTAAAAGGAAAATACAGTTGGAGTACGGGACACAATCCTTTCCTTTCAGCACGAATAACCTCGTCTGCTGAAAAGTGGAAAATTGCTTCTTGGCTTATCAATAGAAATCCGGCCAGCTTTCAGTTCCAATTTTGTTTTCCAAGCCGGCAGTTTTTAGCCTCCCCTAGTGACCACCCAGTTTGCCTAAGTGGACTCGTCGGCCCTGCTCATCAGCAAGATCTGAGCAAGCAGCCGTGTGCTCAGTGTGGACAGTTACCAACATCGAGGGACAGAAAATACACATGACTCAAGCCAGAAGTCATGAGTAAAAAAGGGATGGGGGTGGTGTGCCCAATTGTGATCGAAGGCCGCATTATTTCTGTTCGAAGAGATGTACCAGCATTCGTGCTATCTCCTGGCCCCACAATAATTTCCCTGAGGAAAGTTTCAGGTAATTGTTGGGGCAGTCTCCAGCAGTCCCTTGAAATAGAATTACAAACCACTGGCTTAAGACCCTGATTTGCATACGTAAGAAGCCTTGTTTCTGTTTCAGGTGAATGTGCTGTGCACCCATTTACAGAGCACTTTGAAAATTGTCATGGCAGTGTGGAAGCAAGTGGGAACTGCCGAAAGCTTCCCGACGTTCAGCCCGGCAATACAGGACAACATTAATTGGCCCACTTAACAAGGCCCCATGGACTTCACACCGCAAATGAAGGCTCGCCAGCTGATTCTCCAGGACCACGCTCGCTAGTCCCCCGCTAACAAGATCGAGCAGCATTTAAATAGCACTTGCACAGCCAACCTCACTCAGCTCCATGGCGCCGAGACGGCTGGCCCTAAGGTTTGGAGACGCAGACCTGGGGGGACTCCTAGATGTGGTGGAGGGCAGGAGGGATGTCCTGTTCCCCCGAGGGTCCCAGAGAGTGAGCCACAGCGCAGTCACTGCTGCCTGGGATGAAGTGGCAGCGGCCCATAAGCTCGGGCAGCGTGACCAGGGGTACTGGCCTCCAGTGCCCCAAGAAGGTGAACGACCTACACTGGGCAGCATGGGTGAGTTGATACCACCAACCCCCCCCCCCCCCGGAACTTTCCCACCCCCCAATGCAACTAGCCCCCGACCCCCCCCAGCCCTCCATTTTCCCCCGCACCCACCCTTCACACCATTCTCCCTCCACCCCAACCCTCCCATCACTCCAATACTCCCATCACACACTACACTCCCTCCACAGCACTGTGAACCACGCATGTGGCTAATGATGCCCTTTCCGTGTCTCCACAGGAGAAACTCTCCCACAATTGCCGGGATAGGGTTTAGACAGGCGGAGGAGCGCTGATCATTAAATCCTCATCACCTTCAAGGAACGAGCCCTGGAGATGACCAGGGAGGCCGAGAACAGAGCGGTCACCAATGCGGAGGTCGGCGCATGCCACAGAGGTGAGGATCCACCAGCCTTCACCCAGATGGACTGTCACATATGGGTTGTTATTGGCATACAGACTGAGCCATCCATCCCATTTACCACATTTCGATTCTCCCGCAAGTCCGCCAGCCAATGGCGCCAGCCCATCCGGGGTGACACCCTCTCTTACCTTCCATGAGAGGACCGCAGATACGAGCTCCGAGGAGGCCCCAATCAATGCGTCATCCCGACCCTCCACTAGCGCAGATACACGCACCTCGGTGGGAAACGATAGTGGTCAGACTTCTGAGGCACAATCTGTGAGCACCACACAGCTGCTGTTGTACATCTGGTGGAGGCAGGAACCCCCAGGCGAGACAGCAGTCGGAGGTCTGCTGGATCCCAGGACCCAGCTGGGTCCCAGCCTATTGCTGAGCCTCCGGACTAGGCTAAGCCGGTGCTGATGGAGACATTAGGGAACGGCTGGGACATTCAGAGGGAGATGTCAACGATACCCCAGCAGGCCCATAGCCGATTGGAGGAGTCGCAGAGGATACATGCGTGGGAGTTGTCGCCGGCAATGCATGACATCAAGACCAACACTGCTAGGGTGGCAATCGAAGTAGCGAGCCTGGTGCACGATGTTGGCGGTATGAATGAACATGTCCAAGGCATGGTGCAGTCGGTGACGGCCATGGCTGCGGGCACCGGCAGAATGTCCGACTCGCTAGGGGATGTGACCCTGTACCAGGTTGACCTCGATGAATTGCTGCCCTACATGTCCCACTCTCAGATGAGAATGGCCGAGGCGCTGAAGAGCTTGTCCCAGTCTCAGGTGGGCATTGCCGAGTCACTGCAGAGCGTGGCCCAGTCACTCAGGGGCATCGCTGAGGGCATCGACACGATGGAGAAGACAATGGGGAGCCACCAGAGCTGGCAGAACCAGGTCCCCAACCTGAGGTGAACCCTCAGGGCCCTATGGGCACCAACCGGAAGAAGGGGCCGCTGGGTAGTGACGCAGATCCAACCCATGAAGTGGGGATGGTGGCCACCAGCTCCTCCGAGTTCCACCCCTCTGATGAGGCCGCGTCTCGCAGCCAGCACCTGGAACAGGGTGTACCTGTGCCATCGACAAATGCACCATGGCCCTCCGGCCCCAGAGCTCCAAGAGGACGCCCGCCAGGGGCATCGAAGGCCACAGGGCAAGGTAATCAGCTGGCTGCCTCTACCCCTGATGTGCATGCTGGGGCCACACCTAGATGTAGCTGTAGAGTAAGGAAGGCAAAGCACAGCGAGATACATTGAGGGCGCTGGGGGTGAGGGTAGGTGAGAGGTAAGGAGTAGAGTGTGCGTTGGGTGTGGAGGGGCCGTGATGTTGGGGGATAGTGGGGCGGCACCATCAGGATAGTGGGGCACTGGTGTTCACTTGTACGAGGAACATTAAAATACCCTCAACACCTCCAGTATGACGCCCCTGGCTCTTTCTTCCATGATGCGGGCTGACCACCAATCCCATGTCCCATCCCCCCCGACAGGCCCCGCTCCCTCACCCCACCCAACATGCACACCCAGCTGCGGACATGTGCCCGGGGCTGAGGCCCATCTCCTGTGATGTGTGGTGCTGCCTCCTGCTGTGTTCAAGCACAGTGTCCATGCATCAAGGTGTGATTGGGATGTTAGGCAATGAGCGGTCAGTGGGAGATATGGGTGTTAGGGCTTGCCCATGGCATAAGAATGTATGGTACAGGGGTTGGCATGATGGACCCGCGGACATCAGTCCCCCCACCACACCGCACCACAGGGCCCCCCCCCAGCCCCGATTCCCCCAACCCCCCCATGGCGGCCCACCCCCAACCTGGGCTGTGCCCTCCCGGTTGTCCCCCTCCACCTCCCCAGGGCACAGCGGCACCATGCTCATTGCCTGTGAGCGAAAGTGGCTGCTCACCTCCTCCGCTCCCCACAGAAACCATCCACCAGGTTCACATTTTTCAAAAGGAGTACTAATCGGCACCAGTGTGACCACTTACTGGGCACAGTAAGAAGCTTTACAACACCAGGTTAAAGTCCAACAGGATTGTTTCGATGTCACTAGCTTTCGGAGCTCTGCTCCTTCCTCAGGTGAATGAAGAACCTCTTCATTCGCCTGAGGAAGGAGCAGCGCTCTGAAAGCTAGTGACATCGAAACAAACCTGTTGGACTTTAACCTGGTGTTGTAAAACATCTTACTGTGCTCACCCCAGTCCAACGCCGGCATCTCCACATCTTGACTTACTGGGCAGACCACTGAATCGCGGGAAGCCTTTGGATATGGGATGGCTCCCATTAATTGTATGAAAATAGGGCTTAAGTGCCGATAATTGGTTTTTCGCCACACTGCGGCTAGATCCTGATTTTGCCTACAAGAGCTGGCCGGTTGCACCGTAAACGGTTTGGTGCCTGCCGCTGTTCTCGTTTTCCGCCTCTCCCATTATTCATCAGCCTCGCGAGAGCGAGAGCACATTGAGGCTGGAGAATCACGCCCATAGTCTCCCAACCTCCTCTTGACAACTGCACTCAGCCTCCTACCCTGTCACTTTGACTTTCCTCTGCCAGGCACCTCTTTTCCCAATGGGAGGATAGAAGTTGGATCCTATAAACCCAGCACTTAGCATGGTAATATTTGACATATGTTTAATATAAATAACCTGGGAATAATTTCATGGCATGGATGTTCAGGAATGCTGCTGGGTATGAGTAAAAGTTCTAAATCAAATTCAACAAAAAAACATGTAAATGTAGCTTGTAATTCTCAGATTTCCTCCTGTTTTAAAATCGATAATGTGCTTTGTTTTTCAATTCCTCTGTGCACAAGATCTGCTCATCTTCTGGCATTGTTGACATGCTTTCACATTGTCTAACACAATCAGATTTCAATTACATTCCAGCTGCATCCATCTGGTGGTAATATATATTTCATCACAGCGAGTTAGCTGCAGCTGGAGGCTGATCGAAAGCAATGGTACTTTTCAATCTTCCAGGGCAAGACATTTCTCTTCATGACAGTGGTCATAAACCCAGTGAATTGTAAACTGTGTGTAAATATTTGGAAGAGTGGTTAAAAAGTTAAAATTAAAGGTGGCTTATCTGAACCAATGAACAAAATTCTTGCATGGAGTGCCTATCGGAGGAGGCAGTGCCAAAGTTTGCCAGAAATAATCTTTGAGCTGTCCATTACGTGCTGGAAATGTTTTGAATATCTCAGAAGTCCAGACGATGCCATTTACTTGTAATATGTTCCACTTCTAAGGAACAATGCCAGGCCAGTAACGGATACTACCTGACCTGCTGTGTTTTATGTTTCATATTTTATTTTTTGTATCGCTTTATTTTTACTTTGTGATGTGCTGAATGTGTATGAATAATCTGAATCAGGTATTCCAAAGTTTCTGTTAAATCTTTCAGATTTGTTTTAATCGTCAGTTTGTAGTCAGATGCTGCCTATATTGCATCTGGGGATACATATGGAATGTCTCTCCCCTTATTTCCCTTTACGTAAATTTCATCATGGATAGTTTTTGTTTCCCTTTATTCTTACATCCGATGTGGGCATCACTAGCAGGGCCAACATTTGTTGCCATTGTTAAGAGGAGAGCTAATGTTAAATACTAGGGTAGTCCAAACCCTGGGAGGAAACTTTGCAATCCCTGCTCTTAACTGTATTTTTGCAATTTGTATAATTCTATGTGAGGAAAGATGTGGAGACCAGTGAAAAATGTCCCAGACTCTTTTGTAATGATTTTAAACAAAATACAAGTTTACTACATGGTAAAACACACAACAAGAAAGTCAATTAAAATACAGTTAACTACAATAACCAGAACTTTAAATTTACCAAGTTCCAAACCCTCTATTTTCCTAACTTCAGAGCTAAACCTCCCCAAACAACATCCCATAGGTTTTAACTAGAAGCAAAATGCAAGAATAGTTACCAAACTAGGCACCTAATAATAATCTTTATCAGTGTCACAAGTAGGCTTACATTACACTGCAATGAAGTTACTGTAAAAAAACCCTAGTCGCTACACTACGGCGCCTGTTTGGATACAATGAGGGCGAATTCAGAATGTCCAATTCACCTAACAAGCACATCTTTGGGACTTGTGGGAGGACACCGGAGCACCCGGAGGAAACCCACGCAGACACGGGGAGAATGTGCAGACACCGCACAGACGGTGATCCAACCCAGGAATCAAACCCTGGTCCTTGATTCTGTGAAACAACAGTACTTACCACTGTGTGATCGTGCCACCCTAGACCTGTTGGGGTTGCTTCCAATTTGGAATAGGGACAACTAGGTTTCTCAAAACATTCTTTCTCCAGACAGAACTTGTTGGGACTGAACACAGGTTCCCGCTCCTTGCAGGCACAGGAATAGTTTGCCTCTGATATCCTGTCTTTCTTGCTGATCTTCCCTTGTCTGAGTTAACCTTGTCAGACGTCACCCATAATTACCTTTATTACATGAGCTCACCTTTTAGAATGTAAATGTGAAATCCATCCCAACTTCCACTGTTACTAATGTTAGGGGTGAAAATATTCACATGGAGGCCTGAGTATAAGTAACAAAAAGCAGTTTATTATGTCAGAATTCTGGGAGGGAAGGTCTCAGACTCCGCAGCCTGTGACAGCACCTTCTCTCACTTGAGCTAAAGCTCACACGGGTTGATATACAGATTCAAGGGGTGGAATTAGTTGTTTTCTCATTTACATACAATCAATCAACTATATTCGCGTCACACTTATTACATGCAGGCAATCAATTTTTCCTGGCATCCCACTTATCACATATATAGTTAAAGTGGGTGTTGTCTTACCCGCCCCTAATTTCATACAGAAGTCATTCAAAACTAACATAATGATGTGTCATGTCTACAGCCGTAGACCTTGAGCTTATCAAGGATACATTGCATGTCTTGTTCTGTGAAGCTGTTATCAACGGCTGTTGGGACACTCTCTATACATACCCATGCTTGGGTCTCATGAGACAGTTTACAGGGAATGTGGCTTGTTCAGCCATTTTGTGTCTTTTCTGATATTAACAGCATTGTGTATACACTATCTATTTCTACAAATTGCCTCTTCTAAACAGACGTCAAAGCCAATGAGTACCTTTTGTTTCATCAGAACTATTCAAACGTAATATAGGAGCACAAATGCAGTTACAGGGCCACCTATAATTTATATCATAGTCCAGTATCACAAAATGCCCTCCAACACTTCCCTCTTTTGGTCATGGAAGATGTTTACAGAACTCCAACTGACCATAATGAAATGATATGAGGGCTGCAGGGTGTGTTTAACACGGCCTTTGGGGCATGTACCTCCCAGATGTTCTGTACTTACACCGTGCATGTGATTCAATGATCACCCCTCAAACGAACTCATATATGTCACATTTAATGTCTTGATATCAATCATTCCTGCCTCCCAGACTAGCTCTGCTGTCTGTCATTAAATGATGTTATTCATAGCTGTTTTCAAGTAAGCTCATCCAACAGTCCCAAACCTGCTGCCACTAACTGTCACTCTGAAGTAGATCCTCTGTGTGTTTATTTTTCAAAGCGTGGATTTTTTTTTCCTGTTAACTGGTGGTAAAGCTTAACTGATTGACTGATCTTGAGTCTTCGTTCCCTCAGAGTTTCTGCAAGATGTGGGACCATCTCTGGCTATTTATACTCCGAACTCAAATGATCCTTGCTAGGTCTATAGTGGTGGGCCTAAGGGGTACAAAAGTTATAGCGATAGGAGGTTACGGTATTTTCCTTTTCTTCCGTAAACTTAAAATGCATGAGGGCAGGTGTGATCTCTAAGACACAACCATGAGTTCTGATTAACCCACATTCATCCAACTCTCCCTGTCCCACCGGGTGGGGACAACATGAGGGAGATCCCATATATTATCCCTGCGTATAGCAGAGGTCTCGATGAGATAGTACCTGAGGGAGGTGTTAGCCCGTACAATTCCAATGTCCTCCAGTTGGTTGTGAGGGTTTGGATCTGAGTCCAGTGTGATGATAGGGATCATCAGGACCATCTGTACCCCCGTCATCTCGTCCATTCTACAGTCGGGGATCGCTGAGTATACTCTGGTTACTCCCTTCAGGGTATGGTTGTCCAACGTCCTTTGTCATTTGGCTAGCTTAGCCAGTTGCGGGCTGTCTATTCAATCAGGCACCTCCCCCCTTTAGATCAGATCAAGGTTGTGTCTTAGCTGCCCCTGTCAGAGCCTTCCTGCTGTCTCCCCTTCTTGGTCGATGAGTTTATTAATTAATGTTGAATGTCTTAGTGTCTGTACCTAACACTGTTGTCCTATTCAATTGTATATCCAGGCCCTCTTCCCCAAGCTGGCTAGACCTTTCTCTGCTTTCCCTAATATTCTCTTCCTTATCCCTATAAGTTGTTTGATCTTCACATTCAACCTTCGTATGTCTAGTGACTTTACCATAGAAGTTTCTGTGTTAAGTCAAGTCACTGCATCATTGATTATGCCTCTTCTAACCCTGTGTGGGTTGTCATGCCCTAAAAATCTAGCTCGTGCCATTGGCAGCCTGCTTCAGAACAACCTAACTTAAAACACTGTACATATTTATTTCATATTATAAACAATATCGGAACGCGCGAGAAGTACAGACACATGTTGTATATGCATCCGATGTCTTTCCCCGAATGTAGCTGCAGCCAAGCAGTAAATAAGCTATATCATTGTTGTAGTCTCTGGCTGCTGGGATGCACATCCCGTCAATAAAATTATATAAAGCACTATAGTTCATATAGCTACGTTCATCCTGTGTCCGTTGTGAAATCAGTGATGTTCCTGCGCTCTTATATGCTTGTAGTTGTTCTGAGATCTCAAGAGTCATCACGAGTCCCCACAGCTGCTGCTGTCATGCCAGCCTTTCTTGATTGTTTAACCTAAAAATTTAAAGGGAAAGTGGAAAAGTGACCTGGTCGTCACCAGGTGTTAGATGTTGGCCGTATGAAACTTTTCCTGTATGGGCCGAACACGTGTGTTATGCAGGGATTAGATCCAGTTGATATTGTGGAATTTATACTATTCTTCTTTATAGACCGATCAAGCACTCCATCTGCTTGTTGAAAATCTTTCTGCTGATTTTTATTCACAGTACCAACCCTTTTATATCTATTTTCCTAATTCTGTTGCTTTTGAACCCAACCTTGACGTGCATTTGCCTGGTTAATTAGCCAGTTTACAATAACTCAACTGTCTCAAATTCCTGAAGCTACTGCAAATATCGTGGCACTTGTAGTTACTTGTAAGGTTCTGCGCTTTTTGTTCTATGTTCTAACACCAAAGATCCATTCTGCATGGGACAGAGTGGGTTAACTAATCTGAATATATCTGAAAATTCAAAACTTAAGATTTGTAAGTTCCAATTAAAAGTACATCTTCAGCTGTTTTGTCTTGTTATTACTTTATCAGAATTACAAAGCCAGAACTCAGAGTGTGGACAGGCAAACACAGCACGGGAATGTTGGATTGCTGCCAAGTTCCTGTTACTAAGTGTCTGAGAACGATGTGTTTTTGGAATATAGATTTGCTTTCAATCAGAGTTGTGTGTTTTTCCTTTTTTTTTAAAAATAGCTTCACACATTGTCTGAAGTTTTAATTTCCAAGCTAATTTTAAACATTTATTTTAAAATATCAAACACAATAAGTTATTGAATATATGACTGAACCAATTTTGCGCTGTATCGTGGTTCCCTACCAGACGTCATGTTGTCACCACCCTACTTTTGTTTAAACAAGAAACATGATCATGGACATATTTTATTTACCCATTTTCCTTTACACTTAATGCTGCAATCTCAGAATTAAAACATCTGTGTTGTGAGGCAGGTTAGTTTAACCCTACTGATGATTACAAAGTATTTGTGTCAGGGAAGTTTTAACCCTGAACTAATGTAACACCGGCTTGGTCATATGTCATATGTATTGTAACTGTCATATGTATTTCAACTATCCTAACTTCCAGTGAACACCATAAAACTAATATTTTCTTATTCTTACGTGATTTTGTACCCTGGTTAAAATTCCTCGTGTATCAAAATTACCCTGGAAATGTCAATGATAGCCTTTGAAAAGAAAAAATTGTTAACTACACTCAAACTATGATCTTTAAATCACAATGTCAGAGGACACACCAAAATAAGTTAGGTAAAAATCCTTCTAAAATTCCAGATTATAAACCCAAGGTTACTTTCTCAGAAGATAAATCTTAGCAGAGAGATATTAACATTCACAGACCAAACACACACACATTCTCACAGGTCGCAAATATCAGAGTAAAGAGACAGCAATTTCACAATCGCTTAATTAAAATACTGAACAAAATCTTCCATTCTCCTTCGAAAACTTTATCTGTGTTATTCCATTTAAGTCAATTTCCACTGATTAATTTTATAGGCATTAGCTATTCTTAGAGACGTATATTTCTTTGTGCAGATGACCTGCTTACTGAAATGGTTACATTTTTGAATGGAATCGAAAGAGGTGAAGAACTTGGCATGATGCCATTTGCGTCTTTACGTGATTTCAAACATTATGTATTCTTTCCTTTAATGTTACACAAATTTCTTTCTTCTTCTTTAAACTGAATTCAATTTTCAATGTTTGCTATTTAACCAGTGTTTGAAAGAGATATTACTGGGTGTTTATTTTTTTTAAAATTTTGCTTCAAATGAATTGAATTACTGCCGAGTTTATCTGGACGGCTTGAAACGATCTGATGTTGTTTTAGACAAGAATCCATTGTTAAGTTTCTAACCGTAATCTTGTATTGACTTTACTCCCCATTTTTCGTTTTGGGAGGGGGATTTGTCATCCTCAGATAGTTCTGAACAAAAAGCTGATTGAGCGTTTCAGCCCCTTTCTGATCTTTTGGACTTTACTTTATTTGATTTTTTTCTTTCCTGTCCTTTGGACATGTCTAAACTTTTAGTTAATTTAAAATGTCCATTTCCAGGGAGCCTATTTCTTTCCCCTCTCCTTGAGACATTCCAGGACAGTCATTAGCCGTAATTGTTGGCAGTTTTCTGTGATGTCTTTGCCAGTTTGCACAAACTGTACTGCCGCTATCTTTACTCGTTTTATTGCTTTGCTTAAAATGATTTGTTGTGAGTGAGAGCTCAATTCCTTTGAACTAGGCTGTTTTTCAAACGGTGTGAAGGCTTAATTTCTGTCATTTGTTCTTCTAACTGGTGAACTAAGATGACTCCTGCTTTATTTGTCTTATCTCACTTCTGTGTATCTCACCATTTTCTCTGTTCCACAGGGGGCTGCGTCGGGATCCCACTCATCTTTGATCATTGTTTTTTTTTGTACCAGAATATTTTGCTCTTACCCAAACGCCAGACACATGGGTCCCCAGGGGACCTCAGAAAAGTGGCCTCATGCCTCACTTTTCCATGATGTGTTAACCGTGTCATCTCTATCACCTGCGTATCCGGTGTGACTAGGCGACTGTGCTCAGAGGCTTTACCTATCGTCCACTCCCCTAGGGTGGTGGTCCTGGCTTGGTACTGTGTCACGATAAATTTTGCAACCCGTTATTCACTCAACAGTCTGTGCGTCTCGGATTCCCAACTAACTCTGGACGTCACTTGAGAGCTCAATTGCGCCCTTAATTCAGGCTCAGCATAGGTCCTCGAGCAGCCAATTAGTACTAAAGAAAATGGTATAGCGGACCAACAAAACAAAACCAAAAAAAGAAATTTTAAACTGAGTCTTTTACTCACTTGGCCTTGATACCAGATTCGTTGGATGTTACCTCACCGTCCGTCTGCCTCGCCGAGTGACTCTAATTTCTGGCGGTCAAAGGTTTGACTACTCGCCTTGTCCACCGGCTCGAGCAGCGTCCGGCTCAGCAACATCCCGCCAGAATACGCCAAATGTTAGGGGTGAAAATATTCACACGAATATTTACAAATAAGTTTAAAAAAGCAGTTTATTATGTCAGAATTCTGGGAGGGAAGGTCTCAGACTCTGCAGCCTGTGACAGCACCTTCTCTTACTTGAGCTAAAGCTCACACAGGTTAATATACAGATTCAAGGGGTGGAATAATGCGATTTCTTGGTATGAGTGGATTTTACCCATACCAAGTGTGGTCGCTCCACTGACAGACTTGCTCAAGAAGCGTAGTAAATTCCAGTGGTCAGCGGAGTGTCAACAGGCATTTGACGGCCTGAAGGCTGTGTTACCACTGCTCCTGTGTTAGTCATCCCAAATTATACCAAACCATTCAAAGTGGCTGTTGATGCGAGTGATGACGACGAAGGGCTAGAGTGGCCTGTTGGTTATTTTTCAAAGAAATTGAATTCTCACCAGAAAACATATTTGACGATTGAGAAGGAGACTTTGAGTTCTTTGATCATATTACTGAAGTGATGTCAGAGGTTGGGGGGAGCTGAGCTCACTTCTGCTTTTGGTTTCAGTTTTGCTGAGAGCAGCTGAAAGGTGCCTGGTTGGTTTTGCTGAGAACAGCTTAAAAGTGCCTGGCTGTTTTGCTGTGAGCTACTTAAAAGGAGAAAACCAGTTTGAGACAGCAGCTTGAGAAGTTCTGGTTTACTGTGAGCTGCTTGAAGGGAGAAAGCCAGTTTGAAAAAGCAGCTTGTGTGTGTCTGTGTGTTTCCAGAGAGCGGCAGGAAGAAAAGCAAGGTGCGGAGCTGAAGTCAACCGAGCTGATATATCTCTGCCATCCAACAGAAAATATATATATTCTGTGACCTGGTGTGTTACTGTTTTGAAGGTTTGATGCCTTTTGGATGTTTGAAGGAACATTTTGAGGGATTATTTAGTGTTGTATTATTTTGGGGTTTATCTTTGAAGTAAGGGGTGTTAAGGGATCCAATGTTTATTTAACAGGCTAAGTTGAGTTCATGGAATAAACATTGTTTTGTGTTAAAAACCACGTGTCCATAATTGTGATATCACACCTGGGGAACAAGCCGGGTGCTTCAAAAGCAACAATCCATTAAAGGGAGAGGTTGGTTGAACTCCATGATACATTTTGGGGTTCTGAAAACGCCTCGCCCATAACATTATTAATTAGATTTGAATTCCATCAGCCACCATGGTGGGATTTCAACTCACATGCCCAGAGGATTAGCCTGAGGCTCTAAATTACTAGGATACGGACGTTTCCACTACAGCAACATCTCCATTTTGGTTGTTGATGCTGTGGAAAGTGTTTTGTGGGCCCAGATACATCTATTGAGAATCTGAAATAGCAGCTGGTTTCAAGTATTTGCAGTTCTTGATGGCTGATTCAGCTGAATACACTTAATTTTAGTTAATTCTTTTCAGAATTGCAAGCTTTGTGATTTCATAGAATTTATAGTGCAGAAGGAGGCCATTTGGTCCATTGAGTCTGCACCAGTTCTTTGAAAGAGCATCCCTAGCCAAGCCCACACCTCCATCCTATCCACATAATCCAGTAACCCCAGCCAACACTAAGGGCAATTTTGGACACTAAGGGCAATTTAGCATGGCCAATCCACCTAACCTGCACATCTTTGGACTGTGGGAGGAAACCGGAGCACCCGGAGGAAACCCACGCACACACGGGGAGAACGTGTAGACTCCACAAGACAGTGACCCAAGCCGGGAATCGAACCTGGAACCCTGGAGCTGTGAAGCAATTGTGTTAACCACTATGCTACCGTGCTGATTTACTTTCCATTAAACTGTTGACTTTGTTTTAGACACAGAGTTTGTCTACCATGAAGTATAATACGCGACTGTAAATTTTTAAATGATGGTGATGATGATTGGGCACATCGTAAGTGAAGTTTCTTCCTCCACTTTTCTGCCTCACCTTTAAAAGTACTTTCCCAAAGATGATGCACTTGTATCTCAACAAGGTGACCATTATTGATATATGAATCTTGTTAGATCCCAGCAAGCTGTACAATTACAAAAGGAACTACAGCTGAGTTTGATCCTGTTCTCACTCGGTAACTCACCTTGAATCCATACAAGTACACTTCCCAGCAAGATATGCTTTTGTTAGACAGGACTCGGTACCATGATTGAGACTTATTTGCTTGTTCTAATCCAAGGTGTTAGGTGAATTGTAGATTATTTTATCAGTGTCCAAATTGAGATAAGTAATGCAGCACAGTACAGAAATCATCTTAGCCACTGGGTCATACGTAATTTGAATTAATTCGAAAAATAAACATTATCACAGATGAAAGATGACATTGTTACAAAGGACAATTTTTGCTTTGCAATTGTTTTGATAGCATTGAAAAGCTTAAGAAATTGCAAGACCATTAGAAACTGTTATGAAAACAGAAAATGCAGAAAATACTTAGCAAGTCTGGCAAAATCTGTGGAGAGAGAAACAGAGTTAAGGGGCAAAGTTCTCCAACCCCCCGCCAGGTCGGAGAATCGCCGGGGGCTGGCGTGAATCCCGCCCCCGCCGGTTGCCGAAGTCTCTGGCACCGGATATTTGGCGGGGGCGGGAATCGCGCCGCGCCGGTTGGCGGGCCCCCCCGCTCGATTCTCCAGCCAGGATGGGCCGAAGTCCCGCCGCTAAAATGTCTGTCCCGCCGGTGTAAATTAAACCACCTACCTTACCGGCGGGACAAGGCGGCGCGGGCGGGCTCTGGGGTCCTGGGGGGGCGCGGGGCTATCTGGCCCCGGGGGGTGCCCCCACGGTGGCCTGGCCCGCGATCGGGGCCCACCGATCCGCGGGCGGGCCTGTGCCGTGGGGGCACTCTTTCCCTTCCGCCTCCGCCACGGTCTCCACCATGGCGGAGGCGGAAGAGACTCCCTCCACTGCGCATGCGTGGGAAACTGTCAGTGGCCGCTGACGCTCCCGCGCATGCGCCGCCCGGAGATGTCATTTCCGCGCCAGCTGGAGGGGCACTAAAGGCCTTTTCTGCCAGCTGGCGTGGCGGAAATTCCTCCGGCGCCGACCTAGCCCCTCAATGTTGGGGCTCGGCCCCCGAAGATGCGAAGCATTCCGCACCTTTGGGGCGGCGGGATGCCTGTCTGATTTGCGCCGTTTTGGGCACCAGTCGGCGGACATCGCGCCGTTTCCGGAGAATTTCTCCCCTGATTTCAGGTTAATCTTTTATCAGAGCAGGTTAGAAATGTAGTAGGTTTTTAGGAGGTGGAATGGGGGATGGTAGGAGAAAAAAAAGGGAAGGTCAGTGTAAGGGTCCTTCCTGATGATTCCCTTTTTTCCCCTCTCTTTATTTTTTACCATTATCATTTTGAAATTTAAACCTATGTTCCATCACCCCTATAATTTAGAAAAGGTTAGGAAATGGAAGAGTGAAAGGAAGGCAGGTAGCCAAGGTAAGGAATGAATTGTTGAAAATGCTCAGAGATTCCCTCCTCAGACCAGGAAGGAAGGGACTGAGGATGAAAGTGAGAAGCAAAAGCCTAGTTGTTACCATTGTAATGAGGTGGGACATGTTCATTCAGCATGTTGGAAATTGCAAGGAAGGCCCACGGGACATGTTGGAATTCATCAGGAGGATTCTGAAAAGGGAACAAAAGTGGAGAATACTAAAGGGCAGATTGTAGCTCTAACTAGACTTAAGAATCCTGAGGTAAACACTGCTGTGGGAGCAGGTGTGATGAATGAGGTAGATGAGAGATATGCAGGATTTTTGTCTAAGTGAAGATCATCCCATTTGCATCAACTGATGTAGTCAAAGTCATAACTATTTTAAGGGACACAGGTGCTGTGCAAACTCTCTTACTGGAGAGGAATTTGGTTTCCCCTCCAGAGAGTTCAGTGAAGGCCAAGGTATTAGTGAAGAGGATAGGTGGAGATGACATCCCAGTTCCATTGTATAAAGTACAATTGGAGTGTGATTTAGTGTCAGGTCCAGTAGTTGTCAGAGTGGTTAAGAAATTCTTAGTGGATGCAGTAGACTTACTTTTGGGGAATGATTTGGTAGGAGTGAAGTTTGTAGCTTCACCCATAATTACAGAGCGTCTGAGGGAAGTACTACGGATAGCACATGAGATACCAATGGCAGGACAGGTGAGAATTTGGAAAACTCATTAATGACTCAAAGAAAGAAATGTTGAAAGACAGTAATCAAAAATAGAACAATGGTAGTGAATTTGATCCTGCTTTTACTTATGAAATTAACTCTATGAGAATGATTCCTCACAAAGATTTGTCAAAGATAAAATTTAGTAGCGAGTCAGACTTTGAGAACACCAAGACTGAAGGTGATCCTAAGAAAGAGAAGTCCGAGTCTAATAATAACAGTGATGAAGATTCAATCGAGAGTTCTGAGTCCGATTTGGGTTCTGATTATGAAGAAATGATGAATAACTGCTACCGAATAGACCTGTCACGAACTGATCTTGAACAAATGGCAAGTAATTCTTCCAGAGCTAGGAAAGAAGACATCACACCGGAAGAAGAAAGTGAATTTGTTACCACTAAAAGTAATTTGTTACCACCTCTGGCAGTAAACCCATTGCCATTCACTTCTGGTGCAAATATTTCCCAGAGCACGTCTGTTTTAAAGAAAAATATACATAATAGCATGGCATCAGCGAATCAGGATGAGGACAGCAATGACTGTGAAATGACACCAAGCAAACAGCTGGTTAACCCACATTTGTTTAAATGCCCACAGTGTCTCTTCAAGGTAAAGGAAGCAAATACCAAAGGAGATGAAATACTTAGTGATCAATTCATTTTGAAATTGAAGAGGAAAGGGGATGAAGAACCATACACTAATTCTGCAACCACATCTGTTGATAAAAAACAGAGGTCTGGGTTCACCACCGGCGGGATGCTCCATTTTGCCAGCAGCCTGGGGGTTTCCCAATGGCGTTGGGCTGTCCCACAATGGGAAACTCCATTGACCAGCTGGCATAACGGAGCATCCTGCCGGCGTGCTGAAACAGAAATGTAGCGCAGCGGGGCGGAGAATCAGCCCAGGAAGTTCATGGAACCAACAATGTGTTATCCTCTGGTTCTAAAAGTAAAAAGGCACAGTTGAAATCTGGAAAGCACAAATTGTTTAAGTCCGTATTACTGAATTGAGATAAGAGCTGTGATTATGAAGACTCGAGAGGAGGTAAAAGCTGTGAAACAAAGAATGGTGCATATAAAGCCAACCAACTTTGCAAGGATTGAACACTCAGCTTTACTTGTCACTGAAAGTAACCATGTGAAGGAAAAGAGCGAATGTAAAGCTGGCGGGTTTGAGAGTTGAAGAGTGTTTATTGATTTAAAATGAGCCAGGTATTTCCCTCAGCATTGACAATACTGCTTGCAGTTGGCTGCAGAAGGTTCTCGAAGTTTGGATAAACATTCATTGGACAATCAGAAAAAACTGGCATTGCCCAAGAGACAAAACTACAGAAGAAACTCAATCAGGGGGTCCTCCCTAATTTGAACAGTCAGAAACCTGACAAAGAGAAACACTTTTGTCTTTGATTTTAAAGAAGAGAGAGAAAACAAGGCACTGTTTGAAAATATTAGAGGGAGTACTCAAACCAAAGATGCAAATCTATCAGAAGAAGAACACAGAGAAGATCTAATGAAGATACTAGAAAAATATGGACAGAGTTGTAGAAAATATCAGGGTGCACTCCATTAACGAGTCATGATGTAGGCATAGGAAACTCTGAACCAATAAAGTCACATCCGTCTCGACTAAAACCAGGGAAACTGGCTCAGATAGAGACTGAAATACAATGCATGTTGGAAATGTTGCAGAAACAAGCGAAAACGCTGTGGTCCGCGGAACACCAAGTCGAGCTTGGCCGATTGAAGGTGGGTAAACTGGTGCTGGCCACCCCAGATTTTTCAGACCATTTAAAATGGCCACAGATGCCAGTGACATGGGCCTTGAATCATCAGAAAGGACCCTTACACACCTCTCTCCCTAAAAGGAATAGATCATAGAATTTACAGTGCAGAAGGTGGCCACCCGGCCCATCGAGTCTGCACCGGCTCCTGGAAAGAGCACCCTGCCCAAGGTCAACACCTCCACCCTATCCCCACAACCCAGCAACCCCACCCAACACTAAGGGCAATTTTGAACACTAGCCCTACTACTAGCCCTTCAGTACTTTGAAGTATATATCCGGCATGACAATAAACAAAGCTTAGTTTATATGGACCATAATCCGCTTGCGTTTATAGACAAGGTAAATCCCGGAACACAAGATTATTCCGTTGGAGTTTATTATTACAACAGTTCAATGTTAAAATTGTACACATTCCCGGAAAGGATAATGTGATTGCAGCTGCTTTGTCGTGGGTTTAAGAACTGACTAGTTACCAAGATAGACATTGGAAAGGGAACATATATAGTGGGGATAAATGGATGGATATGTGTTGATGATTTATGTCTTGCAAAACTCATAATGAAAGGTCCGTGCCCTGATGTTACATTAGGGCAGCACGGTAGCATTGAGGATAGCACAATTGCTTCACAGCTCCAGGGTCCCAGGTTCGATTCCGGCTTGGGTCACTGTCTGTGCGGAGTCTGCACGTCCTCCCCGTGTGTGCGTGGGTTTCCTCCGGGTGCTCCGGTTTCCTCCCACAGTCCAAAGATGTGTAGGTTAGGTGGATTGGCTGTGATAAATTGCCCTGTGTGTCCAAAATTGCCCTTAGTGTTGGGTGCGGTTGCTGGGTTGTGGGGATAGGGTGGAGGTGTTGACCTTGGGTAGGGTGCTCTTTCCAGGAGCCGGTGCAGACTCGATGGGCCGGGTGGCCACCTTCTGCACTGTAAATTCTATGATCTATTCCTTTTAGGGAGAGAGGTGTGTAAGGGTCCTTTCTGATGATTCAATTATTTCCCTTTTCTTTATTTTTGCAGTTATCATTTTTATCCATGGATGTTTAATGGGCATGTATCTTTAAGGCAAGCAGCAGAGAGAATGAAGAATTCAAAAAGTTGCAACATCGCATATGGTGCTAGTTTTTGAGCAACAGAACTCAGACTTTGTGGCACCCAAGAGATGGAGTGGGACTTGATTCAATTGGTAGGCTGGTGGATATATATATATATATAGAGAGAGAGAGAGAGAGAGGGGGTGCTGGCAAGTTAAAGTGGGGATTAGGAATTAGATAATGGTTAATCATTTGTATTTGCTGCATATTTCATTATAGTTCTTGTTATCAATAAAAGGTAATTGCGTTTACACTTACAAACCTGGTGACTGTAATTATTGGGCAACCAAGGGCCAAAGACTCCAGTATTTTTCTAAGAAGTTTTGGTTAAATCAATTGTGTTTCAACTCCAGGTCAAGGGGAGCTGGAATTGATTGCAGGGGGTCGTGACAGCAGTGATAGGGCAGAAGATGTGTGATATTAAATTACAAAATAATTGGTGGGTAGAAACAAAGGATAATAATGGGACAAGTAGAGAAACAAACAATGGATCCAGACAAGGTGTGAATGGTAGAATAATCTGCAGCATTCGTTCAAAAGCAGAAATGATGTTACAACTGAAACATGCAAAGAAAAGGAGACAAAATGGAGCAGAAATTATTGTCTGAAATCATTTAACACAATCTTGAATCCAAACGGCTGTAAAATGCCAAATTGAAAGATGAGGTAATGTTTCTTGAGATTGCTTTCAGCTTCCTGGAACTCTGCAGTAGGCTGAGGGCAGAATATCAGTGTGAGAGCAAAGTGGAGAATTAAAATTGCAAGACACCGGAAGCTCAAGGTTTTGCTTGCGGATCTGCAAAGCGGTCACTCAATCTGCATTTGGGCTCCCCAATGTAGAGGAGACTGCTTTGTGAGCAGTGAATACTGTACACTAAATTGAAAGATGTACACATAAATCGCTGCTTCCCATGGAAGGAATGTTTGGGGCTTTGGACAGTGAGGAGAGAGGAGGTAAAACAGCAAGTGCTATATTTCTTGCATTTGCACAGAAAGGTGCCTTTGGAAGGGGACGTGATGCTGGGATTGATAGACAGTAAGAAGTTTTACTGGTTAAAGTCCAACAGGTTTGTTTTAAATCACTAGCTTTCGGAGTACTGCTGCTTCCTCAGGTGAATGTCAGTGTCGATATGCACGATCTTCTTGGAGATCCTCTCCACTTAGAGCCGGCAGTTTGCGGTGTCGATGGTAGCCATGATGTTGGACTGGGGTGAGCACAGTAAGAGGTCTTTCAACCAAGATTCACCTGAGGAAGGAGCACTGCTCCGAAAGCTAGTGATTCGAAACAAACCTGTTGGACTTTAACCTGGTGTTGTAAGACTTCCTACTGTGCTCACAAGTCCAACGCCGGCATCTCCACATCATGGGATTGATAGAGGAATGGAAAGAACGCTCCCTTTGGAATGCTAAAAGAGAAGCAGGAGTGAAAGGTGGGTTTGACGGAGACATCATGCCGGAGATGGCGGAGGCCTTTAGAAATTGTTGGTTGCTTGTAATTCCACCCTCCCCTCTCATCTCCATGTGTTGGGCAGAGGTTTTAATTTTTCTGGGGCAAACTAATTTTGGTGTTGGTTCGGAATTTATCCTTGGTTATTTTCCTGCCCTCAGGCACAAGGTAATGAGCAGTCTGGTTCCAAATGCATCCTGCACATGGGAACATAATTTGTCTCATCTGACAGTTTCTGGGAATTCTGCACAGTAAAATATCAGTGTGGTGGAATTATGACTTGGATGAGACATTTAAATTGAAGTTGGTAGAAAGATGAACTTATATTCATATAACACCTTGTTCCATCCCTGAGGAATATCACAAAGCACTTAGCACAAATTACTTCTGAATTGCAGCCAATGTTGTTCTGCAGACAAACATGCCAGCTAATTTGCACACAGTAAAATCCTGTGAAGGTGAATAAGGTGAATGATTGTGTATTCTGCTTTGGAGATGCTGGAGAATACAATGTTTGCTGAGATTGGAATCTAACACATAAACTTGACAATTAAGTAATACTAAAATTTTAAAAGCCAGAAATATTTCAAATAAATAATAGGAGAAAATAACATCTGGAACTTATCTGCAAAGGTCCTATTCCCTTTCAAGTTCAGTCCCAACTTCCTCTTCTGAGCCAAAAGGGACATAAGCTGTTAAATCGTATGATTCTTTTTAAACCAGAGGCCTATGTAAGAAATCAGTTGTGGTGTTGCAGGCCAACCCAGTGGGAAACTGTGGCAGAACAAAGAACAAGAGAACAAAGGAAATTACAGCACAGGAACAGGCCCTTCAGCCCTCCCAGCCTGCGCCGATCCAGGTCCTTCATCTATTTTCTATTTTCCAAGGATCTACTTCCCTCTGTTCCCCGCCCGTTCATATATCTGTCTAGATGCATCCTAAATGATGCTATCGTGCCCGCCTCTACCACCTCCGCTGGCAAAGCGTTCCAGGCATGCACCACCCTCTGCGTAAAAAACTTTCCACGCACATCTCCCTTAAACTTTCCCCCTCTCACCTTGAAATCGTGACCCTTTTAATTGACACCCCCACGCTTGGAAAAAGCTTGTTGCTATCCACCCTGTCCATACCTCTCATAATTTTGTAGACCTCAATCAGGTCCCCCCTCAACCTCCATCTTTCCAACGAAAACTGCCATAATGTACATCAGTACATTATGGTGCAATCACATACACACACTGATGTACATGCAGTGGGACCAACCAGCATACATAACACCGCAGCCAATCACCAGTGAGAGCACAAGCACTATAAAGACAGGGGACAGGAGAGTTCCCGCTCTTTCTAGCAGCAGCCAGCTCAGAGCACAGAGCTCACAGCCTGCATCACAGACATTCACCATGTGCTGAGTGCCTCACCATAGCAAGTGATAGGAAAGGGTCCACAGTTAAGCTGGTATTGCTTATACCCACGTTTACAGTATGTTAGCACAGTTGAACAGTTAATAAAATAGAGTTACACCACTTCCAGCATTGTTGGCTTGTTTGTGAACCAGAACACCCAACATGACAAAAACAATCCTAATCTACTCAACAGGTTATAAGAGGTCCAAAAAGGTAAGTGTCCTTACTTTTTATGACTTTCTTTATGTGATCAGGAGGAGCAGGAATGCTGCATAAGGAAAGTTAGAAGCCTTCCCAACCCTTGGTCTCTCTTGAATGTGGGTTTCCTTAAGCCCCTTACCATCACTTATCCGTGCGCTGGGGGCTATTTTTCTGGTGGGAACTGGTATGCACGAGAGGGGATGTGATGCTTCAGCTGTACATTGCTTAGGCCAAGCCCCATTTCGACTACTACATTCAGTTTTAAGCACCATACCACAGGCAAGATATATTGGCTTTGGAAGGGATACAACACACGGGGTTAGATTCTCCATTGCCCAATGCCGGAAAGTGGAGATTGGAGCATCCCCCGAAAAACGGGTTTGGTGCCTGATGCTCCAATCCCCCACCAGCAGCCTCAGCGCACTAATCTTCCCGTGCCAGTGGGAGGATGCAAATCACCGTGCTGGCTGACGAGGCATCCGGAGGATGTAGGGATCGGTGTGCGGGATCTCAGGCTGGCGAAACGGACATAGCCATGGCTGCTGCGGGGGGAAGGGGAGGCCTTCCAGGGTTGGGGGGGGGGGGTGTCGGAAAAGAGGGGGGGAGACTGTGCGGTAGCCGAGAACCACCCGCCATGACAGGGCGGTCCCAGTGCCATGGACGCCATTACGGCGGTCATGTTGATGGGCACCCACCCCGGGCACTGGCTCAGCGCAGGCCTCTCGGCTGTTTGGACCCCACCCAGCCGGCAGCACCGATGTCACTATGTTTATCGTCAAAAAATTGGCGGCGTGCCAACCCTACTTGGAGACATGCCAACCCTACGTCATCAATATGAGCCGGAAGTGACGTATCGTGGGACCCGGATGTGATGTAATGTGGGAATTGTACATTGGACCGGATATGATGTCTCGCCAACACCGGATATGACGCTTAGTCACGCCTTCCTCAATAATTGACAGGGTGGTGGTGGTGAGAGATAGGTCCTGGTCTTCCCTAAGTCCAAAAATGAAATTTTTAGTATTTAAAGCCTTTTATTGTTTCATTTTGGCAGTATGACATTTTTAATGACATTACAATTACAATTGAACTAGCTGGATTCTTTTTTCATCTGAGGATACAGTTTAGGTTCTCCTGAAGTACTCGCTTCGCAAGTAGGTGTTGGAGCTTGTCCGCTTGATCCAGCAGCTTGAACTTCCATTGATGTGTCCATGTGAGTTATTTCACATTTATCCACCAATTTACCCTTCACTATGGCCACCGTTCTAGACATTCCCTCTGTATGAGGGAATAAGGTCTTTACTTTGGTCAAATCTTCGACGTCTGGTTTTGTGCTTCCTTCTGTGATATTCCATTGTGATTTTGGATACTTCATCTGATATTTAATTGACAATTCTACTCTTATCCATCCTTCTACTGATTTTTGAATTATTAGGTCTGGACTCCAACCTGGGTCAGATTTAATCAAGATTTGTGGTGCGTTAGGAACTAATGCACAATTATATCTTAGACCGTTTGGAAAGTCAACATGATCAGGTGTTCTCAGAAGTATTGGATCTGTGCTTTCCCAATGTGGTGTCAAATGTATTTCACCCGCTAACGTAGATAGCACTTTTTTCTTTTTTTGGTGAACTAGGTCTCTACCTTCCACACTTCTAGTTATTTGTTTTGGATCAAAGTCATCTTTCAATGTAGATACTTGATTTGTTTTTAGCATCTTTTTAATTTTCCAAGGTCTCTCAACGTCTAATGAATAGTTTGTAACAGGATTGGTACCAAATTGAATAGCATTAAATCTTGCTTTTTCGTTACTTTGCCATGGACCGTTTATGGCAATGTAATAATTTGTAACTTCTCCCACTTTTAACAGTCTTACGTTTTCCTTGACTGGATCTTGAGTCAATTCCTCGTTCCAGTAACCAAATGGTACAGGTTCAAATATCATTGTTGGATTAACTGGAAAAACACTTTGATTCAAACCGGAACAGTATGGCAGTTTACCAGTGTCAAATAAAATGGATACTGTATTTGGACTTGGGTACCAACAACCCTTTTCAGTATCTGGCTCTCTTGTCTCGAATTCACCTATAATGTATTTTATAGCATATGCTTGAAATCTGCTACTCTGCTGGAGTAGAAATTCCTGTGCTCCTGGCATCATTAAGTCTCCCCATGTATTAATATCGATGTCATTCCAGTCTGTCACAGTGTACATGTAATCGGTGGCTGCATGTTTGAATTGTTTTCTGTAAACATCTCTTGTTTGAAAGACAACTCTTCTTGATTGAAAACAATGCAATATGTTTCCATTAATCCTCCATCCACTACTTCGTGGAGCTGATCCTCTCAGCACAGGCGGGTTTCCTAGTGGGCAATTTACAGACTCTGGTTCTTCATTGTCAGAATTCATCTTTCTTTTCTTCGACACCGTTTGTGACATTATGCAATTTCTAAAATGCATATGATGAATACGTTTAAGTTTTTCTTTGGACTTTAAATGTTCAATATTCTCTTTACTATCACGGATGAAGTGCACATCTTTAATGTCTTCTGAAGTCAACAGAGGTGATTTTACCAATACCGATGAGGAGGAGGGGTGGGAGGAGGAGGTGATGCCACGGAGGCACCTGATGAGGCCTTGTGTGTACCGGTGCTGCATGTCCTTCCAGGACTCCCGGACCGGGCATGCAGGAAGAGACTCTGGATATGCCGGGAAACCGTCACACATATCTGCCACATGATGGCACACCTGGCACCGTGTGGGATTGAGGGAGGGTCACCCTCTCCTGGTGGCCGTCAAGGTGACGGTCGCCCTCAACCTCGATGCAACAGGATTGTTCCAGTCGCCGAATGGGGACCTATCCAGCAACTCCCAGGCATCGGTGCACCGGTGCATCCATGCAGGGACTGACGCCCTGTATGACCTTGCAGACCGCTACATTCAGTTCCCTGCCGGTGCCAGGATACCCATGGTACAGGGGGTAATTGATGGGGTGCACGTCGCCCTGAGGCCACCAGCGGGTAACAAGGCCGTGTTCATGAACAGGAAGGGGTCCTACTCCATGAACGTTCAGGTGGTCTATGACCACCAGATGAAGATCCTGCACGTCTGTGCCAGGTACACGGGCAGTGTACATGACTCGTCTATCCAGGCGCTATCGTTCATCCCCGGCATGTTCAAGGGACCCCCCCATCCCCCCCGCTCCCCCCACCCCCGCCACCCTGGCTGCGGGGCTGGTTGCTGGACGACAGGGGTTACCCGTTGCGGTCGTGGCTGATGACGCCTATGCGGAAGCCACAGACCGACGCGGAGCACCGCTACAATGAGGCCCATTGTGCGACCAGGGGTGTGGTCAATGATGTGTTGGGTGTTCTGGATCACAAACAGGTCACCCTGGAAGTGGTGCAACTCTATTTTATTATAAGGTTAACTATATTAACATACTTGAACTGTGGGTAAATGCAATACCAGCTTTAACTGTTGACCCTTGCCTAGTCCTAACCAGGTGATGCACTCAGCACATGGTGAATGTCTGTGTTGCAGGCTGTGAGCTCTGTGCTCCAAGCTGGCTGCTACTAGAATGAGCGGGAACTCTCCTGTCCCCTGTCTTTATAGTGCGTGTGCTCTCACTGGTGATTGGCTGCGGTGTTGTGTATGCTGATTGGTCCCACTGCATGTCCATCAGTGTGTGTGTGTGTGTGTCTGCACCATAATATACTGGTGTATATTATGACATCCCCCCTTTTATATAAAGAATATGTGCCTGCGTGACAATAAATGTTGTGTAGTGAATGTACCTGACTATGCGTGTGTGTGTTATTTACATGACTATGTACGTGAGGCTAATCTATTTACACGGGAAGGTGCCTGGTGCCGAGAAATAGGGTGTCACACCAACAACGAAATGAACATTATATACAAACTACTGGAACGATGAAACAGGATAACAGAACAGATCAAAGAGTCCAACATCGTAAAACTCATAAGTCAAGTCTCTGAGGTGGGCGACGAATTCTGGTTGACCGCCTCAAGGGTGGGTCAGGAGCCATCGGCTGAGGAACGGGCTGGGCCACAGCAGAGTGAGGAGGATGCGGAGTATTCGGAATCTCCAGATAGTCCAGGTTGGGGACAACAGGAGGGCGTGGCACCGGTGGAGGATCACGTAGCAAGCGTGGAACGAGATGAAGGGCACGCCGATTGCGGCGGCGAATGGAACCATCTGGCAGCTGAACCAGGAACGAGCGGGGAGACACCTGCCGAAGAACCACAGCAGTTGCAGACCAGCCACCCTCCGGAAGATGGATGCAGGCGTTGTCATCCGGCGCCAGAGCAGGGAGACCAGTCGCCCGAGCGTCATGCGCCGGATGTGCTCGAGACTGTTGCATCCGCTGAAGAACCGGAACGTGGTCGAGGTCCTGAGGGTGCGACCCATGAGCAGCTGGGCTGGCGACAGTCCCATGGAGTGTGGGGCCAAACGATAGGCCAGCAAGGCGAGGTAGAAGTCGGATCCTGCATCGGCAGCCTTGCAGGGGAGCCGTTTGACGATGTGGACGCCCTTTTCCGCTTTGCCATTGGATTGGGGGTGCAGGGGACTGGATGTCACATGCACAAAGTTGGACCTGCTGGCAAAGTTGGACCATTCCTGGCTCGCGAAGCAGGGGCCATTGTCCGACATCACAGTGAATGGGATGCCGTGACAAGCAAAGGTCTCCTTGCAGGCACGGATGACCGCCGATGATGTGATGTCGTGCAGACGTACGACCTCCGGGTAGTTCGAAAAAAAGTCTACAATCAGAACATAGTCCCTGCCGAGCGCATGGAACAGGTCAACGCCTACCTTAGACCAAGGGGACGTGACCAACTCATGGGGCTGTAGGGTCTCACGTGGTTGGGCCGGCTGGAACCGCTGACAGGTGGGGCAGTTGAGCACTGTGTTGGCGATGTCCTCATTGATGCCGGGCCAGTACACAACCTCTCGGGCCCTCGGTCGGCACTTCTCCAGGCCAAGATGGCCCTTGTATAGCTGTTCCAAAACGAGCTGGCGCATGCTGTGCGGGATCACGATGCGGTCCAGCTTCAGGAGGACACCATCGACTACTGCCAGATCGACTCTGACATTGTAGAACTGCGGGCATTGGCCCTTGAGCCACCCCTCCGCCATATGGCGCATGACACGCTGTAGTTGGGGATCAGCCGCAGTCTCGCGGCGAATGTGGGTAAGGCGTTCATCTGTGGCCGGCAGATTGGAGGCCGTGAAGGCCACATGGGCGTCAACCTGACAGACGGACCCCTCTGGGTCACACGGGGTGTTGACTGCCCTGGACAGAGCATCGGCTATGATCAGGTCCTTGTCCGGGGTGTATAGGAGCTGGAAATCGTACCGCCGGAGTTTAAGCAGAATGCGCTGGAGGCGAGGGGGTCATATCATTCAGGTCTTTTTGTATAATGTTGACCAGGGGGCGATGGTCGGTCTCGACAGTGAATTGGGGGAGGCCGTACACGTAATCATGAAATTTGTCGATCCCAGTCAACAGGCCCAGGCACTCCTTTTCGATCTGCGCGTAGCACTGTTCCATGGGGATCATGGCACGTGACGCATATGCAACGGGGGCCCATGATGAGGCCTCATCGCGTTGCAGGAGCACTGCCCCAATGCCGGATTGGCTGGCATCCGTTGAAATATTTGTTTTCTTCGTGGGATCAAAAATTGCGAATACTGGGGCCGTGGTAAGCTTGGTCTTAAGCTCCTCCCATTCGCGCTCGTGGGCGGGAAGCCATTGGAAGTCTGTCTCTTCCTGACCAGGTTCCGGAGGGCTGTGGTATGGGAGGCGAGGTTGGGGATGGACTTCCCCAGGAAGTTGACCATGCCCAAAATTCGGAGAACCGCCTTCTTCTCCGCTGGCTTCTGCATGGCCGTGATGGCTGCCACCTTGTCCGCATCCGGCCTCACACCCAACCGGGAGATGTGATCCCCTAGGAACTTGAGTTCCGTCTGGCCGAAGGAACATTTGGCTCTGTTGATGCGAAGGCCTTGGTCCCGTATTCGTTTGAAAATGCGCTGGAAGCAACTGATATGCTCCTGCGGGGTGGTGGATCAAATGATGATGTCGTCAACATAGACGCGCACACCCTCAATGCCCTCCATCATTTGCTCCGTGATCCGGTGGAATACTTCTGATGGCCGATATACTCCCAAACGGCGTCCTGTTGTAGCAGTATCTGCCAAACAGGGTATTAAAGGTACACAGCTTTCTGCTGGACCTGTCGAGTTGAATTTGCCAGAATCCTTTCGAGGCATCAAGTTTGGTGAAGATGTTGGCCCGAGCCATCTCGCACGTGATCTCCTCGCGCTTGGGGATAGGGTAATGCTCCCTCATTATGTTGCGATTCAGATCCTTTGGGTCAATGCAGATCTGAAACTCGCTGGAGGGCTTCTTTACGCACACCATGGAACTGACCCAGTCGGTTGGTTCCGTCACTCTGGAGAGCACTCCTTGGTCCTGGAGGTCCTGCAGCTGCTGTTTGAGGCGGTCCTTGAGGGGTGCTGGAACTTTGTGAGATGCATGAACCACAGGCGTGGTGTCCTGTTTGAGCAGGATTTTGTAAGTGCATGGAAGCTTGCCCATGCCTTCGAAAACGTCACGGTGCTGGTCGATGATGGCATTGAGTTACGCCCTGAAGTCCGCCTCCTGGAAGGCAGACGTGTCCTCTGGAGAGCGAGAGTGTACTCGTTGAACGAGGTTTAGGAGTTTGCACACCTGTGCGCCTAGCATAGAGTCCTTCGAGGAGCCCATGATCTCGAAGGAAAGGATGGCTTTTCGCGAGTTGTGCGTCACTTCGAGTTGGCATGAACCGGTAGCAGGAATGTCGTTGCCATTGTAGTCCATTAGTTGGCAGGTCGACGGAAGAATGGTTGGTTTAACCCCAAGGGTCTGAAAGGCTGACCACTCTAGGAGATTAGCGGAAGCACCAGTGTCCAGGCGGAATCGTATCTGGGATGGGTTGACCGTCAGGGTGGCACACCACTCGTCGTCTGGATCAATGCTGTGCACCGACAGCGGCTGGTGGGTTTGATTCGGGGACAGCCTGTTCTTTGTTATAACAGCGACTCGAAAAGGCTCCCACGGGTCCTTGGTGTCACTGGTCTGCGGGAAGTCGGAATCGGACTCGGTTTGGGGGTAGGTAACTGCTTGTTGCAGGGTTCTTTGGAGGTTTATTTCATTTCCTGGTTCAATTTGAGGCATTGTGCTGTCATTCCGGGTGAAAGAAGGTTGTTTTACAGCTTTAAAAGATTTTTTCTTTGATATGGGACGTTTCCCCTTTAAATGGGCGTGGTCCGGGGCCTCTGACGCCATGACGCGCATGACGTAGCACGTGTGAGACGTTTGCACATGCGCAAATGGCGGTTCCTTTACTGATGGCCGTTTCCGTGATTGCGCATGCGCGGCGTCGCGCAACTGCACAAGCGCAGTCCCTTTAGAAAGATGGCAGCTGACCAAAATCGTTCTCTGCTCCGGGATTTCGGCTTCGAGGTGAGTACTGGCGCTTCTTTTACCTTTCCTTGCTGGTTGGAGTGTGCTTTCCTCACAGTATTTGCCAAATTTGTCCAGGACTGCCTGGAAGTCGCTCCTGTTTTGCCCCTTGGAGAACTTGAATTTTTAAAAGATTTTTTCTGCTCTGGCACCGGCGATGGTGAGGAGAAGCTCTGTTTTTTCAGGATCGGCCAGGTCTTCTAGTTCGGCTGCCAGCAGGAAGATTTCAAACTTTGCCGGAATGCCCGCCAGTTTTCGCGGCGATCACCGTGGCACTGGAGCTGCTGCGGAACCCGGAACTTGAACACCTTGCCTGAGTATCGTTGCTGGTTGTCACTGTACGCTGAGGTGCCGGCGATGCGGAACGGCGGCGGCGGGTTGATGTTCTCCATACTTCAGGATGCCGGAATGCTGATTAGTTGCAGGTGGGTCTCAGAAGTGCTAGTAAGCAACCAATCCTGGTATCATGATGTGTTGGGTGTTCTGGATCACAAACAGGTCACCAACACTGGAAGTGGTGCAACTCTATTTTATTGTAAGGTTAACTATATTAACATACTTGAACTGTGGGTAAATGCAATACCAGCTTTAACTGTTGACCCTTACCTAGGCCTAACCAGGTGATGCACTCAGCACATGGTGAATGTCTGTGTTGCAGGCTGTGAGCTCTGTGCTCCGAGCTGGCTGCTACTAGAATGAACGGGAACTCTCCTGTCCCCTGTCTTTATAGTGCGTGTGATCTCACTGGTGATTGGCTGCAGTGTTGTGTATGCTGATTGGTCCCACTGCATGTCCATCAGTGTGTGTCTGCACCATAATATACTGGTGTATATTATGACAGTCAAGAGGTGCTTTGGGGGGCTGAAGATGTGCTGCAGGTGCCTGGACCGCTCTGGAGGGGCCCTCCAGTATCAGTCAAAGAGGGTCGGCCGCATCGTTGTGGTCTGCTGCGTCCTCCACAATAGCAGATGGGCAATGTGCTGGAGGAGGAGGAGGAGGGGAGGGGGAGGATCACGAGAAAGGGCACGCCTCTCCAGATGAGGAGGAGGAGGAGGGGGGCAACGTACGGGACATGGGTGCTGGACATGGACGGGAGGGTGCACTGCACCACTGGCACGGCCAGCGAGCACAGGGCGGTTTAATTGCCGCACGTTTCACCAACTAGTGGGGGAGGGGGGATTTGCTGAGCAGGGGCACGGACACCACAGTAGGGCACCACCTCACCACCCACCACCCTCACCTCCCACAACACCAATGAGACTCCCCCACCACCGACCAACCTTAGCTCCCACACCACCCCTCCATTACACATCCACCTGCGGCACAACGGGCTGGGCTCACACACGGTTACTGGTGAAATCAGGTCTAGTCCATGCCATGGGGATGATGACAGCCCCTCTGCGATGAGCTCTGAGCTCCACATCGTTAGACAATGTCTGACTCATGGCCACAGTAACACCCTCCACCTGGGCGGTCCCGGGGGTTGGGGGGGTCCCGTGGCGCACGTCACACCCACCGGGGCTCAACGTTCCATCACCCCTTACCTACAGTGGCACTTAGTTCCCGCCCCACCCCCGCACACATCGAACTGAGCAAAGAGGCAGCTTTCATCGGGGGTACATTATGTTTAATTATAAACGTTATATACATGTGCCCTAGCCCTGTAACTAAGCTGTGCCCTGCACCCGTGCCAACTTACTAGGTGTCTAACTTTCTGGCCTTACGGGCCCTATCACTACGTCTCGGTGGTTCCCCAGATGGTACAGCAGAAGTGGAGGTGCGTCTGTCCTCTGCTGAGACTCCTGCCCTGCGACTAGGGTCCCGGATGCCGCTCGTTTCCTGGCGGGGCCCAGCCTGGATGGGCCAGGCTGCTCCTCGGGCATCCCGACTGGTGTGGTGCCATGCTGTTGTGCCCGCTGCCCACGAGATGCACCAGGGATGGTAGGGGGAAGTCCGAGGTGCTGCGGTGTACCGGGACCTCCCCTGCAGGAGTCACCAGCATGAGCACCAGCCCCTCCTCCTCCCTCGGGGTGCCGGTGGTCCCGGGCCTCTCTTTGGGACGGGGGTGTGAGCGGAGCCATCCCCCGAGGCACCCCCAGCACCTGGCGCCGCTAGTCCTGGAGGCCCGCTCTGGTATCGACCAGGGTCTGTACGTTAGCGACCATGGAGCTCGGGGATTGGGCCATCCCTGTCTGGGACTGCGCTATCTCCCTCTGGGTCTGTGCGACGCCGGCCAGCACATGGGCAATGCCACCAATGTTCTTAGCGATGGCCTGCTGTGACTGGGCCACAATGAGGAGTGCCACTGCGATCTGCAGCTGGCTCTGACTCATGGCTGCCTGTGAGTGGGCAGCTCTGTCCTGGGCCACGGACGCTGCCTGCACAGTAAGCTCCAGGCCTTGCATAACCTGACCCATGTCCGACACCGTCGCCCCCATTACCTCCACCGCAGACGCCACCGATGCGGTTTCAGCCTGGGTGGCAAGCATGACTGGCACCACTCCCTGCTCCTGCACGCGGATGCACTCCTCCACCTGCGTCTGCAGGTACTGGAAGCCGCCGTCACCCCCTTTGATCGTCCCTGGGTCTATCGGTGGGTTTGGTAAGTCCAGGAACCCGGGACCCGTCTGGGCGGCAGCTTGTTGCTGGGGCTGGGCTGCCCTCCGACCGTCCGGCCCCTCGGCTGCTCTTACCTCACCTACTGTACCGGAGCGGCTGTGTGGTGCTCACCAGTAGGTGTCGCAGAAGCCTCATCACGAAAGAGACCAACCGAGGTGATATCTCTGCGCTGGTGGAGGGTGTAGGAGATTGCAGTGACGGAAAGCCTATGCCCTCATCAGGGACAAAGTACAGGGTTTCCTGTGTCGTTTCATGGTGTCACCGTCCCCTGTGTTCCTGTCCACTGTGTGTCCGTCATCTGCGTGTCCGTCTTCTGTGTGTCCGTCCCCTGTGTGTCTGTCCTCTGTGTGTCCGTCCCCTGTGTGTCCGTCCTCTGCGTGTCCGTCCTCTGTGTGTCCGTCCTCTGTGTGTCCGTGCTCTGTGTGTCCGTCTTCTGCGTGTCCGTCTTCTATGTGTCCGTCCCCTGTGTGTCTGTCCTCTGTGTGTCCGTCCCCTGTGTGTCCGTCCTCTGCGTGTCCGTCCTCTGTGTGTCCGTCCTCTGTGTGTCCGTCCTCTGTGTGTCCGTGCTCTGTGTGTCCGTCTTCTGTGTGTCCGCTCTCTGTGTGTCCGTCCTCTGTGTGTCCGTCCACTGTGTGTCCATCCTCTGCGTGTCCCTCCTCTGTGTGTCCGTCCTCTGTGTGTCTGTTCTCTGGGTGTTCCCCCTCTGTGTGTCCATCCTCTGTGTGTCCGTGCTCTGTGTGTCCGTCCACTGTGTGTCCGTCCTCTGTGTGTCCGTGCTCTGTGTGTCCGTCTTCTGCGTGTCCGTCTTCTGTGTGTCCGTCCCCTGTGTGTCCGTCCTCTGTGTGTCCGTCCCCTGTGTGTCCGTCCTCTGCGTGTCCGTCCTCTGTGTGTCCGTCCTCTGTGTGTCCGTCCTCTGTGTGTCCGTGCTCTGTGTGTCCGTCCTCTGTGTGTCCGTCCTCTGTGTGTCCATCCTCTGTGTGTCCCTCCTCTGTGTGTCCGTCCTCTGTGTGTCTGTTCTCTGGGTGTTCCCCCTCTGTGTGTCCGTCCTCTGTGTGTCAGTCCTCTGTGTGTCCATCCTCTGCGTGTCCCTCCTCTGTGTGTCCGTCCTCTGTGTGTCTGTTCTCTGGGTGTTCCCCCTCTGTGTGTCCATCCTCTGTGTGTCCATCCGCTGTGTGTCCGTGCTCTGTGTGTCCGTCCACTGTGTGTCCGTCCTCTGTGTGTCCGTCCACTGTGTGTCCGTCCACTGTGTGTCCGTCCTCTGTGTGTCCGTCCTCTGTGTGTCCGTCCTCTGTGTGTCTGTCCTCTGTGTGTCCGTCCACTGTGTGTCTGTTCTCTGGGTGTTCCCCCTCTGTGTGTCCGTCCTCTTTGTGTCCGTCCTCTGCGTGTCCGTCTTCTGTGTGTCCGTCAATCCTCTGTGTGTCCGCTCTCTGTGTGTCCATCCCCTGTGTGTCCATCCTCTGTGTGTCCGTCCTATGTGTGTCCTTCCTCTGTGTGTCCGTCCTCTGTGTGTCCGTCCTCTGTGTGTCCGTCCTCTGTGTGTCCGTCCTCTGTGTGTCCGTCCTCTGTGTGTCCTTCCTCTGTGTGTCCGTCCTCTGTGTGTCCGTCCTCTGCGTGTCCGTCAATCCTCTGTGTGTCCGCTCTCTGTGTGTCCATCCCCTGTGTGTCCTTCCTCTGTGTGTCCGTCCTATGTGTGTCCTTCCTCTGTGTGTCCGTCCTCTGTGTGTCCTTCCTCTGTGTGTCCGTCCTCTGTGTGTCCGTCCTCTGTGTGTCCGTCCTCTGTGTGTCCTTCCTCTGTGTGTCCATCCCCTGTGTGTCCGTCCTCTGTGTGTCTGTCCTATGTGTGTCCTTCCTCTGTGTGTCCGTCCTCTGTGTGTCCGTACTCTGGGTCTCCGTCCTCTGTGTGTCCATCCTCTGTGTGTCCGTCCCCTGTGTTTCCATCCTCTGTGTGTCCATCCTCTGTGTGTCCGCCCTTGTCCTGTATTTCCGTGTCCTGGCTTGTGTCGGGCGCAGGGCTGCTGGGACGGCTGCCCTCCCCATCGGTGCTTGCATCCCAGGGGGCAGCCGACCCTGGCCCTGGCAGGGGGCATGGGGCGCCGGATGGGCCGGGACCATCACCGGCTGGTCCTGCAAGCCACTGGCTGGTCAGACACGAGACAGCATGTTTGGTTAGCAGGTGAACGGGGTGAGGGGACGGGGTGAGGGGGTGGGGTGAGGGGGTGGGGTGAGGGGGTGGAGTGAGGGGGTGGGGTGAGGGGGTGGTGTGAGGCCGTGGGGTGAGGGTATGCTGCCAGGCAGGGGGGTCTCACTTGTGGCGTGCCTCCGATCTCGGTATCAGCAACTCCCAGTCCTTGGGTCCGCCAGCAAGGTCCAGTGCCCTCTGCTCGTGCACGTTGAGGGATTGCAATTCAGGTGCACCCCCTCCGGTTTTTCCCCTGCTCCCTGCGTTCTTCTCCGGGGGTGGACGGGGGGGACACACAAACAACAACAGTGTTAGGCGGTCCGACGCATGCAGCCCAGCGGTCGGATCTATGATGGCATAGGTGCACAGGGCACCCGGCCAATGTGGCTGGAATGGGTGGTGCAGCCATGTGGGTCGGGGTGGGAGTTGTACCATCTCCCTGATGGGGGGTGGGGGGGGGGCGGTGTCACATGCGTGGGGGGTTGGTGGCAGGGGCACAGTGCTGGGTTCTCACCCTTGGTGCTCTGAGTGGGTCGTGCAGTTACTTTCGGGACTGCCCGCCTGTCCTGTCAACCGGCCCGACGGCGCTGATGGCCTCACCCACCTCCCTCCACAGGCGCCAAACGGTGGCGCCTGGGGTCCTGTGGCGGGTCCGGGGTACAGAGCTCCCTTCCTTTGCTCCATGGCATCCAGGAACGTTTCCATCCCGGAACCTTGGCGCTGCAAAGCGGCCGGTCATCTTCCCTGCGACGGCTGTGTGTGGGGGATGCGATTTCGTAAGGCACCGCGTCAATGACGCAACCCGCGTATCGGTCGCCGATCGCAGGTTGTTCCTCCGGGCGCTTCTCGTGGCGCCCGTGCTGGCCCCTTGTATTTACAACCGGTATTTATGACGGCGTCAACACTTAGCCCCATTATCGGAGAATCCCGCCCAGGTTTATCCTGAATTTCATGCTGATGACGTGTCTTTGGAGTTGGCAGTAACACTGCAACTGCTGTAGCTGCAGTGAATGGTGACAGAACATATGGCAGGTCTTTCCAGAGATTATGGATGGACATGGACGTATTCATCCAGGTCATGCGTGCCATCACGTCTTTGGTGTGTGTACTTGACTTCCTCTGCCAAGAGATTGATGACACTCACAGACCGCCAGTTCCAGAAAGCAAGCCAGTGGATGGCGGAGATGCAAGCAGACATGCATGTCGTTGCCTTGGCCATGAGCTCAGTGCAGCAGTGGCAAGGTGAGAGTACGTATCGAGCATTCTCCTTTAGTTCTTCTCCTTCTCAGGTAGAAATATGCCTTGCAAAGGTAGAGTAGTGGATGATTTCTACTTCAGGGAGCTCCCGAGTGGCCCTCTGCAAGTTGCACCATCACCTGTGCAGGGATCCCACATCATGTTGGGGCCCTCCAGGTCTCAGGCATCAAGAGGACAGCTGCCAAGATTATCAGAGCAACAGGGTAGTATGATCAATAGCCCACTTCCCACCGCAGCTGTGAGCTGGAGAAGCACCTTGTAGCAGCACTGGGAAGAGAGTTAAGAAGCTGCACTTGGGGTTCACAAGTGATCAGAATATTCAGGTGTTAATTCTTGTTGGTTTTCCACAATAAATCTTTCACTCACGCTTGTTGCTCTGAATTCTCATTCTTACTGCCATGTGACATTCCATCTACACTCTTGCTTCCTCAATGGGCTTGAAATGATAGCCTAAGCCATTTCTGTTCATTGCCTCAGCCTTGCAACTGTGCACTGTGCATCTGGACATGAGTCAATGAGGGGTAAAATGAAGGGGGTGACAGCAGGTCTGATTTAATGTAAAGCTTTACTGGAATCTTTCCAAAAGGCTAAAAGCTTCAGGAAACTCTTATGTTTTACAGTGTCTGAGACCTCCAAGTATCCAACCCCAGGACTCTGGAAGAGCTATGGCCAAAGTGTGTAGGGGCTGCCTTTCCTTCCCAGCAACTATGCACATACCTGAGAGATACCCATTAGGTGGTCGCAAACCAGTTAGACATTGATGGAAAGGAGGTATTTTATGTTGCTTAAGTCCGCTGGCTGTCCATGGGAGCTGTGTGCAGCTGATTTACATGGGGGAATCCAGCAATGGCTCCAAAGCCGATGGCCCTCTGACTTTGGGGATCGGTGTAGTGGCCGACATAGTCACAGGCCCGTTTCAATGAGGCACTGGTCACCTATTTGAGGCCGTCTGGGAGATCCCATACACGTCCCCAGTTGATTCCTGGAAAGAGCACGAGACATGAAACTTCAGAACCACGACGATTGTTACAACCAATGGCATTGGGTGGCCACCAACTCTGATGGATCTTAACTCGTCCTCCAACATGGCACAGAGATCAGTGATGGTTTTCCTGAAGAGCTGCAGTCTTTTCTCATACTGTCGCCTGGACATGCGGACAACATTCAGCCCAGCCAATAGACGTTCTCCTCAGGATAGTCTCCTCTGCACGCAGGTGCAAGGCTGACCCTGTTGCTGGTTGTGAGATTGGTGATGTGCCCCCACTAATGCCTGGACCACCCTCTCGTTGAGCTGCCCCTCCTCCTCAATGGAGGTCATGAAAACTGGGTGAACGAGGTCCAAGGCAGGCGGCCTCTGATTTCTATGCCTTCTTCCAGATGGCACTTCCTCCCCACCTACAAATGTGTCCCTAAAACCTCTCCTCGGAGAACGTGCCACCTCCCTTCTCTGACCCTGGCAACACTCTCCCACAGTCCAGACTATTTCCCCTGACTTTTGCTGACCTCTGTTAGTTCCCGGTGTGCACCGCTCAACCTGTCGTTTCATGCTGACTCTCCCAACACGTCATGAAATAGTCTGCACTTAACCCCTGCTTTCTTGCCACCTCATTTCACCAGGTGGGATTCTGAAGCTCCTTGGTCCCAGTATGCCATGAATAAAATTAGAAACACACACAAAGAATCAAGTTAATTGGCCTTTTAAATACCTTATTTGGTCACCTGCTGCCTCAATGACTGACCTGTCCTCCAATGGTTCCAGCCATTGGTAAAATCCAGAAGCGATGCAAAATGTCAGACTTCTAGGCAAACGCAGACCATTAACATTTTACGTCCTCGACTTCCGGTAGCGGCCATGTTCGAATAGGTTGCGCACATGGCAGCTCCCGCCAGGATCGGAGTTTCGGGCCTTTAAACGGAGCGGCAACGGCACTTTGGCGGTGATTCCCGGCGTGGCAAAGGACGCTGGAGAGGTCCCCCCACTGCTGTATGGAGGAAACCAGGAGCGGGGCCGTTAAAAGAGCGATTGCGGGGAAGCGAGCGAGCGGACCAAGCAGTGTGGGCCCAGTGGTCGAGAGAGCAGCAAGACTTTCTGACAAGCTGTTTCACAGAGCTGAAGACGGAGATGCTAGCCCCTATGAAGGCCTCCATGGAAAAGATGGTGGAGACTCAGAAGGTGCAGGAGAAGGCGATTAAAGAGGTGGAGAGGAAGGTATCTGAGAACGAGGATACGATCCTGGGCCTGGCGATCAGGGTGGAGGCGCACAAGGCCCTACACAAGAGATGGCAGGAGAGACTGGATGACCTCGAATATAGGTCTAGGAGCCACAACCTGTGGATTCTGGGCCTCCCTGAAGGTGCGGGGGGGCGGACGCGAGCACGTATGTGACTACAATGCCGGGGACGTTGATGGGCACGGGGGCCTTCCGGCGGCCCTTGGAACTGGACGGGGCGCATAGAGTCCCCGCGAGGAAGCCTAGGGCGAACGAACCACCGAGGGCGATGGTGATAAGGTTCTTTACAGGAGCAGCCCTTTGGATTTCGGCGGCAGCGGTGCGCAGGGGCCTTCTGGGAGGTGAGTAGTGAATTTAAAAACCCTTACCTGGTCCCGTGTCTGTTCTTCTTTTCTGTTTTATTTGTTTTTATATAAGGTGGGGACCGGAAGTTCGACCCGCGGACCTCTGGGAAGTCCCCCCCCCCACCAACCAATAAATTCTGGTGGAGAGGAAACCCGAGACACTACACGTGTAGTGTCTCCCACCCGCCCTCCTCCTCTAACCTAATAATAAGACCCATTGGTGTGAGGTAAGTGCCGTATTATATTATTATTATATTATTAGCATTGTGCAGGTCAAGGTTCGGAGGTGGAGGAGCAGTCTCTGTCAGCGAGAGAACCTGAGAACATCTAAGACACTCAGAAGGTAAGAAGGTAAGTAAGTGATTTTTACTTATTTTTACTTTTATACCTTTTTTCAAATTGTGTGTGTCGGGGGGAAACTGAAGTGACATCACAGAAAAGCTGTGGCCAGAGTGGCTGGTATTTGGTAACTAATTAAACATAATAACTTAATTATAATTTAGAGGGATATCTAAGCCAGAGATCGGAGAGTACTATAGTTAGCTATCGCATTTCTATTAGAAATCTAGTGCTAGGAAACAGATAGTTGACAGTAACTTTGAAATTTTTAAAAACATATTTTAAAAAAAGACGAATTTTAATTTTAATTTTAATTAATTGACGCAATGTCAGTTAGAGGGGTGTTGTGCTCTGACTGTGAGATGTGGCAGGTCCGGGAGGCTTCCAGCGTCCCGGATGGCTTCATCTGCAGAAAGTGCACCCAACTGGAGCTCCTCACAGACCGCATGGTTCGGTTGGAGCAGCAATTGGATGCACTTAGGAGCATGCAGGTGGCGGAAAGCGTCATAGATCGCAGTTATGTAAATGTGGTCACACCCAAGGTGCAGGCAGAGAAATGGGTGACCACCAGAAAGGGCAGGCAGTCAGTGCAGGAATCCCCTGTGGTTGTCCCCCTCTCGAACAGATATACCCCTTTGGATACTGTCGGGGGGGATAGCCTATCAGGAGAAAACAGCAGCAGCCAGAGCAGTGGCACCACGGCTGGCTCTGATGTTCAGAAGGGAGCGTCAAAGTGCAGAAGAGTAATAGTAATAGGGGACTCTATAGTCAGGGGCACAGATAGGCGCTTCTGTGGACGTGAAAGAGACTCCAGGATGGTATGTTGCCTCCCTGGTGCCAGGGTCCAGGATGTCTCCGAACGGGTAGAGGGCATCCTGAAGGGGGAGGGCAAACAGGCAGAGGTCATTGTACATATTGGTACTAACGACATAGGCAGGAAGGGGCATGAGGTCCTGCAGCAGGAGTTCAGGGAGCTAGGCAGAAAGTTAAAAGACAGGACCTCGAGGGTTGTAATCTCGGGATTACTCCTTGTGCCACGTGCCAGTGAGGCGAGAAATAGGAAGATAGAGCAGCTAAACATGTGGCTAAACAGCTGGTGTAGGAGGGAGGGTTTCCATTATCTGGACCACTGGGAGCTCTTCCGGGGCAGGTGTGACCTGTATAAGAAGGACGGGTTGCATCTAAACCGGAGAGGCATAAATATCCTGGCCGCGAGGTTTGCTAGTGTCACACGGGAGGGTTTAAACTAGTATGGCAGGGGGGTGGGCATGGGAGCAATAGGTCAGAAGGTGAGAGCATTGAGGGAGAACTAGGGAATAGGGACAGTGTGGCTATGAGGCAGAGCAGACAGGGAGAAGTTGCTGAACACAGCGGGTCTGGTGGCCTGAAGTGCATCTGTTTTAATGCAAGGAGCATTACGGGTAAGGCAGATGAACTTAGTTCCAAGTACTAATCCAAGCTCTATGATGTTGTTGCCATTACAGAGACCTGGTTGAGGGAAGGGCAGGATTGGCAGCTAAACATTCCAGGATTTAGATGTTTCAGGCGGGATAGAGGGGGATGTAAAAGGGGAGGTGGAGTTGTGCTACTTGTTCGGGAGAATATCACAGCTGTACTGCGAGAGGACACCTCAGAGGGCAGTGAGGCTATATGGGTAGAGATCAGGAATAAGAAGGGTGCAGTCACAATGTTGGGGGTTTACTACAGGCCTCCCAACAGCCAGCGGGAGATTGAGGAGCAGATAGCTTGCCTTCATTGGCCGGGGCATTGAGTATAAGAATTGGCAAGTCATGTTGCAGCTGTATAGAACCTTAGTTAGGCCACACTTGGAGTATAGTGTTCAATTCTGGTCGCCACACTACCAGAAGGATGTGGAGGCTTTAGAGAGGGTGCAGAAGAGATTTACCAGAATGTTGCCTGGTATGGAGGGCATAAGCTATGAGGCGCAATTGAATAAACTCGGTTTGTTCTCACTGGAACGAAGGAGGTTGAGGGGCGACCTGATAGAGGTATACAAAATTATGAGGGGCATAGACAGAGTGGATAGTCAGAGGCTTTTCCCCAGGGTAGAGGGGTCAATTACTAGGGGGCATAGGTTTAAGGTGAGAGGGGCAAGGTTTAGAGTAGATGTACGAGGCAAGTTTTTTACGCAGAGGGTAGTGGGTGCCTGGAACTCGCCATCGAAGGAGGTAGTGGAAGCAGGGACGATAGGGACATTTAAGGGGCATCTTGACAAATATATGAATAGGAAGGGAATAGAAGGATACGGACCCAGGAAGTGTAGAAGATTGTAGTTTAGTCGGGCAGTATGGTCGGCACGGGCTTGGAGGGCCGAAGGGCCTGTTCCTGTGCTGTACATTTCTTTATTCTTTGTTCTTTGTTTGTATAGGTAGACAGATTTTGGAAAAGAGTAAAAACAACAGGGTTGTGGCGATGGGAGACTTCAACTTCCCCAATATTGACTGGGACTCACTTAGTGCCAGGGGCTTAGACGGGGCGGAGTTTGTAAGGAGCATCCAGGAGGGCTTCTTAAAACAATATGTAGACAGTCCAACTAGGGAAGGGGCGGTACTGGACCTGGTATTGGGGAATGAGCCCGGCCAGGTGGTAGATGTTTCAGTAGGGGAGCATTTCGGTAACAGTGACCACAATTCAGTAAGTTTTAAAGTACTGGTGGACAAGGATAAGAGTGGTCCGAGGATGAATGTGCTAAATTGGGGGAAGGCTAATTATAACAATATTAGGCGGGAACTGAAGAACATAGATTGGGGGCGGATGTTTGAGGGCAAATCAACATCTGACATGTGGGAGGCTTTCAAGTGGCAGTTGAAAGGAATACAGGACCGGCATGTTCCTGTGAGGAAGAAAGATAAATACGGCAATTTTCGGGAACCTTGGATGACGAGTGATATTGTAGGCCTCGTCAAAAAGAAAAAGGAGGCATTTGTCAGGGCTAAAAGGTTGGGAACAGACGAAGCCTGCGTGGAATATAAGGAAAGTAGGAAGGAACTTAAGCAAGGAGTCAGGAGGGCTAGAAGGGGTCACGAAAAGTCATTGGCAAATAGGGTTAAGGAAAATCCCAAGGCTTTTTACACGTACATAAAAAGCAAGAGGGTAGCCAGGGAAAGGGTTGGCCCACTGAAGGATAGGCAAGGGAATCTATGTGTGGAGCCAGAGGAAATGGGCGAGGTACTAAATGAGTACTTTGCATCAGTATTCACCAAAGAGAAGGAATTGGTAGATGTTGAGTCTGGAGAAGGGGGTGTAGATAGCCTGGGTCACATTGTGATCCAAAAAGACGAGGTGTTGGGTGTCTTAAAAAATATTAAGGTAGATAAGTCCCCAGGGCCTGATGGGATCTACCCCAGAATACTGAAGGAGGCTGGAGAGGAAATTGCTGAGGACTTGACAGAAATCTTTGGATCCTCGCTGTCTTCAGGGGATGTCCCGGAGGACAGGAGAATAGCCAATGTTGTTCCTCTGTTTAAGAAGGGTAGCAAGGATAATCCCGGGAACTACAGGCCGGTGAGCCTTACTTCAGTGGTAGGGAAATTACTGGAGAGAATTCTTCGAGACAGGATCTACTCCCATTTGGAAGCAAATGGACGTATTAGTGAGAGGCAGCACGGTTTTGTGAAGGGGAGGTCGTGTCTCACTAACTTGATAGAGATTTTCGAGGAGGTCACTAAGATGATTGATGCAGGTAGGGCAGTAGATGTTGTCTATATGGACTTCAGTAAGGCCTTTGACAAGGTCCCTCATGCTAGACTATTACAAAAGGTGAAGTCACACGGGATCAGGGGTGAGCTGGCAAGGTGGATACAGAACTGGCTAGGCCATAGAAGGCAGAGAGTAGCAATGGAGGGATGCTTTTCTAATTGGAGGGCTGTGAACAGTGGTGTTCCACAGGGATCAGTGCTGGGACCTTTGCTCTTTGTAGCATATATAAATGATTTGGAGGAAAATGTAACTGGTCTGATTAGTAAGACACAAAGGTTGGTGGAATTGCGGATAGCGATGAGGACTGTCGGAGGATACAGCAGGATTTAGATTGTCTGGAGACTTGGGCGGAGAGATGGCAGATGGAGTTTGATCCGGACAAATGTGAGGTAATGCATTTTGGAAGGTCTAATGCAGGTAGGGAATATACAGTGAATGGTAGAACCCTCAAGAGTATTGAAAGTCAAAGAGATCTAGGAGTACAGGTCCACAGGTCATTGAAAGGGGCAACACAGGTGGAGAAGGTAGTCAAGAAGGCGTACGGCATGCTTGCCTTCATTGGCCGGGGCATTGAGTATAAGAATTGGCAAGTCATGTTGCAGCTGTATAGAACCTTAGTGAGGCCACACTTGGAGTATAGTGTTCAATTCTGGTCGCCACACTACCAGAAGTATGTGGAGGCGTTAGAGAGGGTGCAGAAGAGATTTACCAGAATGTTGCCTGGTATGGAGGGCATTAGCTATGAGGAGCGGTTGAATAAACTCGGTTTGTTCTCACTGGAACGAAGGAGGTTGAGGGGAGACCTGATAGAGGTATACAAAATTATGAGGGGCATAGACAGAGTGGATAGTAAGAGGCTTTTCCCCAGGGTAGAGGGGTCAATTACTAGGGGGCATAGGTTTAAGGTGAGAGGGGCAAGGTTTAGAGTAGATGTACGAGGCAAGTTTTTTACGCAGAGGGTAGTGGGTGCCTGGAACTCGCTACCGGAGGAGGTAGTGGAAGCAGGGACGATAGGGACATTTAAGGGGCATCTTGACAAATATATGAATAGGATGGGAATAGAAGGATACGGACCCAGGAAGTGTAGAAGATTGTAGTTTAGTCGGGCAGCATGGTCGGCACGGGCTTGGAGGGCCGAAGGGCCTGTTCCTGTGCTATACATTTCTTTGTTCTTTGTACCGCTTCTCAGTGTCTTGCGTTGGGCAAAGAAGGAGCGGAGCAGTAAGTGGGAGAACGGCGAGATTCGCATATACCAGGACTTGGGAGCTGAGCTGGTGAGGAACATGTGCGGGATTCAACCAGGCTAAGGCGGTCCTCCACAGCAAAGGGGTGAAGTTCGGGCTCCTGCATCTGGCGAAGCTTTGGGTAACGTACCAGGACAGGCACCATTACTTTGATACGCCGGACGAGGAGTGGACATTTATTAAGCATGAACTAAGGGGCAGCTGCACGTGGGTGAAACGCTCTAGCGGGGATGTGTAACCGGGTGTTGGCCTGATGTAAGATTGGTAGTAGAATTTAAGTTATTTGCTTTTCTTTTTCTAAGTTTTTTCAGGGGGCGGGGTAACGCCCGGGTTGTGTTGTTCGTTGCGCGGGAAGGATCTGGATGGCTCTTGCCCTCTTACCCTGTGGGCGAGGGGGGGGGGGGGGGCCTGACGGAGGAGACAGTAGTAAGTTTAGAGAGAGAGGCGGGAGCGGCCAGGGTCAGCATGGGTCAGCTGACTTACGGAAGCGTAATTGGGGGGAAATCAGTGCTAAGCGGGTGCTTGGTATGGGGGGTTGGGATTGGGGGTGGGGATTGGGTGCTGCTTTGTTGACTGAAGGGGAGCCAACTGTTGGGGACGGATGGAGAGTCAGGTTGGTGGGCCTTCGGCGGGAGGGCTGGAGCGAGCGGGGGGCGCGGGCACGTGATTGGCTGAAAAAGGGAGATGGCTAGTCAGCAGGGAGAGTGGGGGGAATCAACCAGTGGGGGGAATGGCCAGTCAAGAGGGCCAGTGTGTTCTCGCATTTAACGGGATTGAAGGCGGACATGGGCGTGCTACAGGAGACGCACTTAAAACTCGCTGACCCAACGAAGTTAAGGAGGGGATGGGTGGGCCAGGTGTTCCATTCGGGGCTAGACTCAAAGATCAGAGGGGTGGCAATTCTGGTTAGTAAACGGGTGGCATTCGAGGCAGGGAGTATTGTGGCGGACAAGGGGGGCAGGTACATTATGGTGAGTGGCAGGCTGCAGGGGGCCCGGGTGGTGTTCGTGAACGTTTATGCCCCGAACTGGGATGATGCGGAATTCATGAGGTGCATGTTGGGTAAAATCCCGGACTTGGAGTCAAGTAACTTGATCATGGGGGGGGGACTTTAACACTGTCCTGGATCCAGCACTGGACCAGTCTAAGTCCAGGTCGGGAAACGGACCGGCGGCAGCCAGGGCCCTGTGGGAGTTCATGGATCAGGTGGGGGGCGTGGACCCATGGAGATTCGCGAGGCCAAGGGCGAAGGAGTTCTCCTTTTTCTCCCACGTACACAAAGTCTACTCATGGATTGACTTTTTTGAGTTGAGCAGGGCGTTAATCCCAAGGGTGGAGGGGGTCGGGTATTCGGCCATTGTGGTCTCGGACCATGCCCCGCACTGGGTGGACCTGCGTCTGGGGGCGGAGGGGGGCAGCGGCCTCTCTGGAGACTGGATGTGGGGCTGCTGGCGGATGAAGAGGTGTGTGGGCGGATAAGGAGGCGCATTCAAAACTATGTGATAACAAATGACACAGGGGAGGTAACAGCAACAACGGTTTGGGAGGCTATGAAGGCGGTTATTAGAGGGGTGTTAATTTCTATTAGGTCCCACAGAGAGAAGAGGGAGAGGCTGGTGGGAGAGATACTTAGAGTAGACAGGAAGTACGAGGTGGGGCTGCTAAAGGAGTGCCGGAGATTGCAGGCGGAGTTCGATTTGCTGACCACTGAGAAGGCGGAGGCACAGTTGAGGAAAGTGAAAGGGGCAATCTACGAGTTTGGGGAGAAAGCAAGTAGGATGCTGGCGCACCAACTTCGCAGGAGAGAGGCGGCCAGGGAGATCGGGGGAGTGAGGGATAAGGAAGGTAATATGGTGTTGGGCCCAGAGAAGATCAATGAAGTCTTCAACGAGTTTTATTGTAAACTGTACGAGTCAGAACCCCCGAGGGGAGAGGAAGGGATGAAACAATTTATGGATCAATTGAGGTTCCCAAGGGGGGATGAAGATCTGGTGGAGGGAGGAGGGGCCACGATTGAGTTGGAGGAGATAGTTCAGGGCCTAGCAAGTATGCAGTCGGGCAAGGTCCCAGGTCCGGATGGCTTCCCTGTAGAACTTTATAAGAAATTCCTGGAGATACTGAGCCCACTCCTGCTAAGAACCTTTAACGAGGCAAAGGAGAGAGGAACCCTCCCCCCAACGATGTCGCAGGCGTTGATCTCGCTCATTTTGAAGAGGGAGAAGGATCCGCTTCAATGTGGGTCCTACAGGCCGATATCGCTCCTGAATGTGGATGCCAAACTCCTGGCAAAAATGTTGGCTACCAGAATAGAGGACTGCGTCCCGGGAGTGATTGAGGAGGACCAGACGGGTTTCGTCAAGGGCAGGCAATTGAACACAAATGTGAGGAGGCTCCTGAATATTATTATGATGCCCTCAGAAGGAGGGGGCGCAGAAGTAGTGGCTGCAATGGATGCAGAGAAAGCCTTTGATAGGGTGGAATGGGAGTACGTGTGGGAAGTGTTAGGTAGGTTTGGATTCGGTGAGGGATTCATAGGGTGGGTCAGCTACAGTATCAGGCCCTAGCAAGTGTATCCACGAACCGGCTGAGGTCGGATGATTTTAGATTGCACCAAGGGACAAGGCAGGGGTGCCCCCTATCCCCGCTACTATTTGCCCTGGCAATTGAACAGTTGGCCATAGCGCTGAGGACTTCAAGGAACTGGAGGGGGCTGGTCCGGGGGGAGGGGGGGGGGGAGGTGGGGGGGGCACCGGGTTTCCCTCTACGCAGACAACCTGCTATTGTATATTTCGGCCCCGCTAGAGGGGATGGGGAGATCATGCGGATCCTAAGAGACTTTGGGAGCTTCTCGGGATACAAGTTGAACGTGGGGAAAAGTGAGCGGTTTGTAATCCACGATTGGGGTCAGGAGGAGAGATGGGGAGAGCTTCCGCTCAAGATGGCGGAGAGGAGCTTTCGTTACCTGGATATACAGATGGCTAGGAACTGGGATGCCCTACACAGGCTCAATTTATCTCGGCTTGTAGAGCAGATGGAGGGAGACTTTAAAAGGTGGAACATGCTCCCGCTTTCCCCGGCGGGAAGGGTGCAGACTGTGAAGATGACGGTACTCCCCAGATTCCTGTTCGTCTTTCAGTGCCTTCCCATCTTCATCCCCAAATCCTTCTTCAAGTGGGTGAATAGGATTATCATGGGATTTGTGTGGGCAAACAAGACCCCGCGAGTTAAAAGATTGTTTTTGGAGCGTAGCCGCGGGAGGTGGGGGTGGTGGGTTGGCACTGCCGAACTTCTGTATCTACTATTGGGCGGCTAATGTGGCCATGATTAGGAAGTGGGTAATGGAGGAGGGTTCGGCGTGGGGGCGGCTAGAGGCGGCATCATGCAAAGGCACCAGCCTAGGGGCACTAGTAACGGCACCGCTACCGTTCTCGCCAGCACGATACACCACAAGCTCGGTGGTGACGGCGGCACTGAGGGTCTGGGGTCAGTGGAGAAGGTACAGGAAGGGGGAGGGGGCCTCAGTTTGGACCCCGATATGGAACAACCATAGATTTTCTCCGGGCAAGATAGATGGGGGGTTTCAAGGCTGGCATAGGGCAGGCATTAGAAGGATGGGAGACCTGTGTATAGATGGGACTTTCCCTAGCTTGAAGGCGCTGGAGGAGAAGTTCAGCCTGCCCCCGGGAAATGCCTTCAGATACCTCCAAGTCCGCGACTTTGTCAAAAAGCAGGTGGGGACATTTCCGTTGCTACCCCCTCGAAGGATACAGGACAGGGTTGTGTCTGGCATCTGGGTAGGAGAGGGAAAGGTGTCGGACATCTACCAAGAGCTGCAGGAGGCGGAGGAAGCCTCAGTGGAGGAATTGAAGGGCAAGTGGGAGGAGGAGCTAGGTGAGGAGCTAGATGAGGGCCTGTGGCTGATGCCCTGGGCAGGGTGAATTCTTCCGCATCATGTGCCAGGCTCAGTTTAATTCAGTTTAAGGTGGTACACCGGGCTCACATGACGACGGCGAGAATGAGCAAGTTCTTTGGGGTGGAGGACAGGTGCGCGAGGTGTTCAGGGAGTCCGCCGAACCATATCCATATGTTCTGGGCATGCCCGGCGCTCAAAGAATTCTGGCAGGGCTTTGCGAGGGCTATGTCCAGGATTTTGGTCACGCGGGTGAAGCCAAGTCCAACAATAGCGATCTTTGGGGTGTCAGAGGATCCGGGAGTGCAGGAAGCGAAAGAGGCCGAAGTGTTGGCCTTTGCCTCCCTGGTAGCCCGGAGACGGATCTTGTTGATGTGGAGGGACTCGAAACCCCCGAGTGTGGAGACCTGGGTTAGTGACATGGCTGGGTTCCTCAGCCTGGAGCGAATAAAGTTCGCCTTGAGAGGGTCCTTGCTGGGGTTCTCCCGGCGGTGGCAACCTTTCCTTGACTTTCTAGGGGAGCGGTAAAATGTCAGCAGCAGCAATCGGGGAGCGGGGGGGGGGGGGGGGGGGGTGCTCAGGTGGGGGAGCTGTCTATTTAATGTATTTTTTACCTAGTTTTGTTAAATATTTTTCTGTTATTAGTTATGTAAAAATTCTGCTTGAAAAAAGCTTTAATAAAACGAATTTTTAAAAATACATTTTACGTTCTCGTAACATTCCAGTGATACAATCAGCAGTAATTTTTTTTAATGTCATAAACAAATTAAATTAGGCCAGAATTTTCCAGCCAGGTTGGTTTTCCAGCGGCGGAGGTGGCTCACCTTTGACCGCCAACCTCAATGGCCGTTTGCTTTGTTCGCCGGCCAATGGCAACCCGGCCTCCGTTTTGTCACAAATGTGGAGATCATTCGGTGATGCTAAAAGGGTAATTTGCGGGTGCGGCACGGTGGTGCAGTGGTTAGCACTGCTACCTCACGACGCTGAGGACCCGGGTTCGATCCCGGGCCCGTGTCACTGTCCCTGTGGAGTTTGCACATTCTTCCCATGTCTTGGCCCCACAATCCAAAGATATATAGGGTAGGTGGATTGGCCACACTAAATTACCCCTTAATTGGAAAAGTAAAAAAAAGGTCATTTGTGTCTCTGCCCTATTCGCAAATTCGCCAAAGATGGGAGCAAGGAAGACAAATAAATAAATTAGAAGGGCAAAATTAAAATATGGGGAGGCATAGTTGTATTGTCACTGGACTAGTAAACTAGAAACCCAGGGGAATGCTCTGGGGACCTGGGTTCGAATCCCGCCACTGCAGATGGTGCAATTTGAATTCAATAAAAGTCAGGAATTTAAAAAATGTCTAACGATGACCATGAAACCATTGCCGATTGTCATAAAAACCCATCTGGTTCACTAATGCCCTTTAGGGAAGGAAATCTGCTTATCATTACCTGGTCTGACCTACATGTGACTCCAGACCCACAGCAATGTGGTTGACTCATAACTGCCCCTCAAGGGCAATTAGGGACAGGCAATAAATGCTGGGCCAGCCAGTGACGCCCATGTCCCATGAACAAATATTTTTTTTTTAAATCTCAGCTTTACGCTGTGTGTATTAACTAAATAAGTAAAATTTCTTATCAGATTGTATTCAGGGGCAAGCATGTGTTTGGGGCATGTCAGGCATTAGGGTCAGCACCTGAGCTGACAAATATTATCAGGTGCATGTCAGGTAGAGCACACTTTAGAATAATCAGTTCTAATGATTCACCAAAAATGCATCAGTTAATATTGCTGAAAGCTCTTGATGGTCTCTGTTGTGTGGAGATTTCCAGTTGCAGATTACAGATAGTTCAATATGATGTACTGCATATGGGTATACTCTACTGAGACTCAAGCAGACTACAGTTATGTTCCAACCAACAGGTGTGAAACCACCAACTGGATGTTGATTACGGTCAAAATGCACTCTTCTCATACTTACTGATTTTACATCAATGCGAAGGGGCAACTGCTTCAGATCAACATTAAAGCTGGAGTATAACTTCCCAAAACAATCAGCCGTCAAGTTTTGTCTACCTCCCAATGAAAAAAATCACCTGATTTTGACTCAAGGCCCAGTCACAACAGTGCATCAGAGATCAACAATTCACCACAAATTGATAATTGTAGGTATAACATGTTGCAGTTATAACACGCTACCCCATTAAATAATTTAAGATAATGTTCCTTCACTTACTGCCAACATATTTTATCTGTTACTTAATGTAGACTTGAAGCAAACTCCAAGACAATTTGACTAGCAACTACCTTTAGTGAAATACATAGACAAGCAGCTACTTATCTATGCTAATTTTACATTGATTTGTAATGCTAACCAGAATTTGCATTGTAAATTGCCTCATGGCTTCCTCTGAGAATATTTGTTTCCTCTTAAACTTCTTCTGACTATCCAGCTGCTCTTAATAATAGGTTCTGTTAACACTGTAAACCACTACACCGAGTCTGCACATTATTGTTGTATTGGAGGCTTGCAAAACTGGCATCCTGGCAAATGTAGTGATGCATGGTGATATGACATGATCAGGAGAGACACACACAATACGAATATGGAAATAAATGCATGTGTAAAGGTTCTCTGGGAATAGGGGGCTATATTCAGCAGATGTCTTTCACCATATGTCTCAGTGAATTGGCAAGTATTCACCTTTCAATACAAGACATCCTTGTCTACGCATTTATTTCTTACACAGAAATTTTCCTTCTATGTTTTAGTTGTACAGTTCTTTTTTTGCACATGCAGTGAAGCTGTAGGTCACAACTTCATCATCCATTCTCTGAATGAACAACCAAGATGTGTAGCACAACATTTAAGATAATGATTAAATCTAAAACAGAGATGGACAACTGGAAAAAGAGAAAGGAAAAGAACAACAAACACGCTTTCTCCAACAGTCCCCTACATATCAGAAGACAGATCAAAGTACCTGACATGAATAAAGGAAAAATTATGAGGCCCTTCTGTTGTTGAATCTTTCAACCTACCTACATATTCAATTAAACGTGAGGGATGATATGAAAATGTGATGAGCCGCAATAATTATGTTCTATTTTGCTAGTCTCAGGAATATACTTTTGAATTAGTAATCACCATATAAACAAATTAATCTGAGCTCAGATGAAAGATTTCATTAAAAAACATTCACACTCGACTCTTACAAACTAACTAAACTTGACAACGGGGAGGAAAAAAACAGAAACTGAAATTTCTGCAACATGAGCAGAAATTTGCCACAAAATACTTGCGTCTGCATTAGGAAAGAAGCCAGCCCAGATGGCTTTACCTGGAGGGCAGGTACCACTTAGGGTTTACGGAACAAATGTCTGTGCTTGAGGACAGAGAGAAGGATAAAAACAAGGATGCAAGAGAGAGAGAGAGAGGTGGAGAGAGAGGGCGAGAAAGAGAGCGCAAGCTAATAAAATAGGGAGATATGTTGAAATAACTCGAAACAGGAAGTCGGAAAGAATTTATGGACACTAAATAAAAGAAGAAAAGGTCAAACTGGCGATAGTTAAAGCAGAGGACCAAATTTCTATTGAAAAGAAAGTTTGGGGAATGTTTTGAAAACTAAGGCGATTGTAAGCTGGACGGAGTTCCAGAAAGAAGGGACGATGATACGTGGTGGTGTGCAAGAAGCAAGGGGAGTGGAGGAGCTTGAGAGGTGGAGAGAATGTATGAGGATAGAAAGCTGTAGACTTAGGAATATCAGAATTGAGCCTCAGAAGGATTTGGAAACATGTTTTCTTCTTTTAAAAAAAATTTAGATTACCCAATTATTTTTTTCTCCAAGTAAGGGGCAATTTAGCTCAGCCAATCCACCTCACCTGCACATCTTTGGGTTGTGGGGGTGAAACCCACACAGACATGGGAGAATGTGCCACATCCAGGATTTGAAAATATGAATAATAAATTTGAAATCAACTGATTGGGGCACAAGATACCAGTGTAGTTCAGAGAGAATGGGGGTGAGGGATTGTGCTGGTTAGGATTAGGACTGCAATGTTTAAATGAATTGGAAGTTCAGAACGATTAAGGCAAGTAGCCAGCTGATTGAAAATTAGTGAAATTAAATGAAATGAAAATCACTTATTGTCACAAGTAGGCTTCAAATGAAGTTACTGTGAAAAGCCCCTAGTCGCCACATTCCGGCACCCGTTCGGGGAGGCTGTTACGGGAATCGAACCATGCTGCTGGCCTGCCTTGGTCTGCTTTCAAAGCCATCGATTTAGCCCTGTGCTAAACAGCCCCATTCAGGATTGTGGCTATGAAAAATGTTCTGGAGTTCTGGAACTGGTTGGCATGATACAATGGTAATGGTGAACAATATTGTTGAAGTGGGTAGAAATAATCTTAGGTGCAAATATGAGGGAGGAAGCAAAGATCAAGTCAGGTTCTGCACCTCTGACAGCCTGAGAGGGTAGCTGGGAGAGTGATGGTGTAAAAGTCAAAGGCAGGTAGGTGCTGCCAAAAATCAAAAAGGATTTGTGCCAATTTAACCTAATTAACCAGATAGACACATTCTCCATAATCAGAAAGAAATTCATGAACTTTATCCCACAATAAAGTGATGGGTCCTTCAAGGTCACAAATGTCTGCAAGCCCTCCAAATGTCAGCTGAGACAGGCATGTTCTTCCTGTCCTATCACACCCGGTTGTCTATATTTGAACTTCAACAGCCATCACACAGACTGAGGCTACACTGAGGTTTATGCTGATGGCACAAAACTTGCAAAATGGGCAGCATAGAATGACCTCAATTTTACCCCCTGACCCCAAACAGCCAGGAACTTGCCACTCCACAGGATAGAGGCGCGACTACTCACCTGACCATTGTTGGGTCAGCTCAACAAATGGCAACCCACTGCCAACATCAAGCTAAGTCTCGCATAGCTTCACACAGCCAGCACAGACCAACTCTGATCCACACCAACCTTCAACTACCAATCTTCACCAGCTCAAAGAAGAACCGGTGGAACCTATGCAGTCAACTGGGAGAAATACTGCTAAGCACTGGAACAGAGTGCAGCAACAACACCACCTTGCTGTGTCCACATGGAGCAGGCATCCAGTTGCTTCTGCAAAGCCATCTACAAAGCTGCCACAAAATCCATCCCATCAGGATATTGCCCAGTGTACTCCCCCTGCCTCGAAGAGGAATGTGCTTCTCTCCTCCAACGCGACGAGGAAACTGGTGACCCAGATGTAGCTGATCACTTGATGGTGTCCTTGGACTCTGCCTGCCAAACTAGGTGGGAAGGGACCACCAGAAATGTGAATTTCTCCCATTCCAGGCAGAAATGCTGGAGGCTCCTCCACCATCTTGGAGCAACCCAGCAACCACTGACACCAAGCCAGCCATCTGGAAATGCCAACAAAGTAGCGACCCATCTTTTCCATACAGAAAAGCCACCCCTGGGAAAGAAGTGAAAAAACAAATAAAGATTGAGTTGGGAGCCTCTCGAAGGCATTACAATTTCAAATCATGCCCTTCGCTGCAGTGGAGTTGGACAATGTGCTACAACAAAATCAAGCCAGGCATCACTGTCAGTTATGTCAACATTCTTCCTGAGGCTCAATTCCAGATTATCTGTGAAGGAAGGCTGCCTAAACCCTGCTGCATATCCTCCCAAAACCAGCCACAAGAACCAAACTTACCTTCAAGCTATCGACCAATATTCTCTGCTCTCTGGGTGCTGCAAGATCTTAAGAGTGTCTCATCTGACAGCAGATTAAACCAGAGACGGAGAAAATCTTGAAAGCTGAACAAGCTGGCTTTCAGCAAGGGTGAAGCACATGCAACCAGGACTTTGCCCTTGCCACCTTCATTGAAAAGGGCTTTGAAAATAACTTCAAAACTATGCTGTCTTTCTCGATCGCACTGTAGCATACGACACATTCTGGCACATTGATCTCCTTGCCAAAATCTCAAGAGTCCTCTATCCATTGGTTACTAATGCCATCGAACTATGACTCCGAGATAGTCGGTTCAGGGTGCTTATGGATGATGAGACAAGCACCTGGAGGAAACAGCCCAACAAACTTCCTCAGGGACCTGTTCCATCTCTATATCAACGAGCTGTCTCCAACCTGGTCTCAGAAGTTTATCTATGCTGATGATATTTGCTGTTCCTCGCAGGCTTGGATATTTTGTAAACTAGAGACAAACCTGGGAGGGTTTAAACTAGTATGGCAGGGGGGTGGGCACGGGAGCAATAGGTCAGAAGGTGAGAGCATTGAGGGAGAACTAGGGAATAGGGACAGTGGGGCTCTGAGGCAGAGCAGACAGGGAGAAGTTGCTGAACACAGCGGGTCTGGTGGCCTGAAGTGCATATGTTTTAATGCAAGAAGTATTACGGGTAAGGCAGATGAACTTAGAGCTTGGATTAGTACTTGGAACTATGATGTTGTTGCCATTACAGAGACCTGGTTGAGGGAAGGGCAGGATTGGCAGCTAAACGTTCCAGGATTTAGATGTTTCAGGCGGGATAGAGGGGGATGTAAAAGGGGAGGTGGAGTACTGGTTCGGGAGAATATCACAGCTGTACTGCGGGAGGACACCTCAGAGGGCAGTGAGGCTATATGGGTAGAGATCAGGAATAAGAAGGGTGCAGTCACAATGTTGGGGGTTTACTACAGGCCTCCCAACAGCCAGCGGGAGATAGAGGAGCAGATAGGTAGACAGATTTTGGAAAAGAGTAAAAACAACAGGGTTGTGGTGATGGGAGACTTCAACTTCCCCAATATTGACTGGGACTCACTTAGTGCCAGGGGCTTAGACGGGGCGGAGTTTGTAAGGAGCATCCAGGAGGGCTTCTTAAAACAATATGTAGACAGTCCAACTAGGGAAGGGGCGGTACTGGACCTGGTATTGGGGAATGAGCCCGGCCAGGTGGTAGATGTTTCAGTAGGGGAGCATTTCGGTAACAGTGACCACAATTCAGTAAGTTTTAAAGTACTGGTGGACAAGGATAAGAGTGGTCCTAGGATGAATGTGCTAAATTGGGGGAAGGCTAATTATAACAATATTAGGCGGGAACTGAAGAACATAGATTGGGGGCGGATGTTTGAGGGCAAATCAACATCTGACATGTGGGAGGCTTTCAAGTGGCAGTTGAAAGGAATTCAGGACCGGCATGTTCCTGTGAGGAAGAAGGATAAATACGGCAATTTTCAGGAACCTTGGATAACGAGAGATATTGTAGGCCTCGTCAAAAAGAAAAAGGAGGCATTTGTCAGGGCTAAAAGGCTGGGAACAGACAAAGCCTGCGTGGAATATGAGGAAAGTAGGAAGGAACTTAAGCAAGGAGTCAGGTGGGCTAGAAGGGGTCACGAAAAGTCATTGGCAAATAGGGTTAAGGAAAATCCCAAGGCTTTTTACACGTACATAAAAAGCAAGAGGGTAGCCAGGGAAAGGGTTGGCCCACTGAAGGATAGGCAAGGGAATCTATGTGTGGAGCCAGAGGAAATGGGCGAGGTACTAAATGAATACTTTGCATCAGTATTCACCAAAGAGAAGAAATTGGTAGATGTTGAGTCTGGAGAAGGGTGTGTAGATAGCCTGGGTCACATTGAGATCCAAAAAGACGAGGTGTTGGGTGTCTTAAAAAATATTAAGGTAGATAAGTCCCCAGGGCATGATGGGATCTACCCCAGAATACTGAAGGAGGCTGGAGAGGAAATTGCTGAGGCCTTGACAGAAATCTTTGGATCCTTACTGTCTTCAGAGGATGTCCGGGAGGACTGGAGAATAGCCAATGTTGTTCCTCTGTTTAAGAAGGGTAGCAAGGATAACCCCGGGAACTACAGGCCGGTGAGCCTTACTTCAGTGGTAGGGAAATTACTGGAGAGAATTCTTCGAGACAGGATCTACTCCCATTTGGAAGCAAATGGACGTATTAGTGAGAGGCAGCATGGTTTTGTGAAGGGGAGGTCGTGTCTCACTAACTTGATAGAGTTTTTCGAGGAGGTCACTAAGATGATTGATGCAGGTAGGACAGTGGATGTTGTCTATATGGACTTCAGTAAGGCCTTTGACAAGGTCCCTCATGGTAGACTAGTACAAAAGGTGAAGTCACATGGGATCAGGGGGGAGCTGGCAAGGTGGATACAGAACTGGCTAGGTCATAGAAGGCAGAGAGTAGCAATGGAAGGATGCTTTTCTAATTGGAGGGCTGTGACCAGTGGTGTTCCACAGGGATCAGTGCTGGGACCTTTGCTCTTTGTAGTATATATAAATGATTTGGAGGAAAATGTAACTGGTCTGATTAGTAAGTTTGCAGACGACACAAAGGTTGGTGGAATTGCGGATAGCGATGAGGACTGTCAGAGGATACAGCAGGATTTAGATTGTTTGGAGACTTGGGCGGAGAGATGGCAGATGGAGTTTAATCCGGACAAATGTGAGGTAATGCATTTTGGAAGGTCTAATGCAGGTAGGGAATATACAGTGAATGGTAGAACCCTCAAGAGTATTGAAAGTCAAAGAGATCTAGGAGTACAGGTCCACAGGTCATTGAAAGGGGCAACACAGGTGGAGAAGGTAGTCAAGAAGGCGTACGGCATGCTTGCCTTCATTGGCCGGGGCATTGAGTATAAGAATTGGCAAGTCATGTTGCAGCTGTATAGAACCTTAGTGAGGCCACACTTGGAGTATAGTGTTCAATTCTGGTCGCCACACTACCAGAAGGATGTGGAGGCTTTAGAGAGGGTGCAGAAGAGATTTACCAGAATGTTGCCTGGTATGGAGGGCATTAGCTATGAGGAGCGGTTGAATAAACTCGGTTTGTTCTCACTGGAACGAAGGAGGTTGAGGGGAGAGCTGATAGAGGTCTACAAAATTATGATGGGCATAGACAGAGTGGATAGTCAGAGGCTTTTCCCCAGGGTAGAGGGGTCAATTACTAGGGGGCATAGGTTTAAGGTGAGAGGGGCAAGGTTTAGGGTAGATGTACGAGGCAAGTTTTTTACGCAGAGGGTAGTGGGTGCCTGGAACTCGCTATCGGAGGAGGTGGTGGAAGCAGGGACTATAGTGACATTTAAGGGGCATCTTGACAAATACATGAATAGGATGGGAATAGAGGGATACGGACCCAGGAAGTGTAGAAGATTGTAGTTTAGTCAGGCAGCATGGTCGGCACGGGCTTGGAGGGCCGAAGGGCCTGTTCCTGTGCTGTACATTTCTTTGTTCTTTGTTCTACTAAACAAAGCTGACCAACTACTGTCCGACATGGTGCCTTTATCAGCAGCAACAAAACGGTCTCAAGTATATTCCACCTCCACAATGCCAGTGCCAAGAGGGAACTCAACATCTCCTTGAATGGCAAGAGATTGAATCACAAACAACATCCGTTTATCTGGGTGTTACCCTTGTCCGAATACTAACATATAAAACATCTGAACAAGACAACAGCAAAGATCAAGACACAAAACAATCTCCTCTGCAAACTTGCTGGCTCTTCCTGGGGTGCAGATTCTCAAACCTTAAGGAACTGAGTTGTTGCCATCAACTACCTGACTACAGAATACTGTACAGCAGTGTGGTACAGTTCATCCCAAACTAGTCTTGTAGATGCCCAGTTCAACACAACAATGTGTGTCAACTTGGGTACCCTCTGATCAACTGAACTCCCCCAGCTCCCAGTCCTGAGCAACATCCCATCCCCTTATTCAAGGAGAGAAATTACAACAAAAAAAGCTCCTGGAGAAGGTTTACATCAACCCAAGCCTGCCACGACACAAGGACCTCAGCAACCTTCCTGCTATTCACCTTCCATTACACTAGCCTGTATGGCTTAGATCATCGTGCCAAGGAATAACAGCAGAGGCCCTGTCGCAGCAGGAATGGAACCAACATATCACTATTAAAATCACATCTTCATCACAGATCCCACTTCAACCTGCCACGTCAACATTGAGAAATCCCCAACAGTTTCAGTGGCGGCCTAGGCCTTTGTGCAGCAAATTGGCACAAGTCGGACCTTGCAAGGAACCCTTACTGCTGCTGTGGTGCACCCCAATCAATGACTTACGCATTGAAGACTGCCCCTGTCAAAGTTCAGTGGAGGGCTCGGAGAGCTCCATTTGGCCAGAAGCTATTGCCTGGCTTGGTGATTACTGCACACATTTTTTTTTAAAAACAATGTAACTGTCGTGTTGGGTGTTCCGATACACAAACGAACCAACACGGTTGTAGATGGTACAACTCTGTTTTATTATTCTGTACAATAATAACTATTAGCTTCAGGCTGTGGTTCGTACTTCACCAGCTAACCTGTGGACCCAGCCCTAGCACATGGTGTATGTCTGAGTGGCACGCTGTGAGCTCTGTGCTCTGAGCTATCTCCTGGTAGAATGAGTGGGAACTGTGGTGTTCCCTGTTTTATAGTGCGTGTGCTCTCACTGGTGATTGGCTGCGATGTTGTGTGTGTGTTGGTTGGTCCATCTACCTGTCCATCAGTGTGTGTGTGTGTGATTGCACCATGAAATGTTAATATGGATATCATGACAGTAACTACTGTGACTTTGCCCTTGGAACCTTAACCGCTGCATAACAGGAAGGGCTAAATAGTTAATTTGGGGAAAACTGACTCACACACTGTATGGTAGCTCCTATTTCTGGTTAAACCTTCTCCATGAGCTTTCAGTTAAACTGCTGCAAATTTGGAATCAGCCTGGTATCAAGCAATGGAGAGGGGGTTGGTAATACAATAGATAAATGGAGCTGTGCTTCAGATTTTGATAGTGATTTGTAATTAAAACATTCGAACAGATGTCCCAGAGCTCCAGGAAACTTGGCAGTTGAATGATCCAGTAGGTAAGGATTTTCAAGCATTGATCGTGAGCCAGGAGCAACAGTTGTATTTCCTCTTTGTCCCTGAACAAGCCTTGATTTCTCTTCCATGATCAACTTATTGCCACCAGGACCTACGGTGGCATTATGGAGGGGAAAGACGTGCATGAGGCGCCTTCCACAAGTGTACTGCCCTTTTCTTTTAGTTTCAGGAGGTATTTTCTTTTGAAAACCCACATATCTAAAGGGATAAAAATCCTATCTAGGTGAAATGCCCAGAAAAGTCGGGGAGGGAAAAAAGGCAGAAAGTAGAAGTTCATCGGCAGAGGCTTCTTAGGGCTTGTTCGGCGGTTGAGATGGTAGAGGCAGCCTCTGGGGCGCCGACCACTCCACCAACGGCTAGGGTGCTTACAAGCACCGTGGCAACAGAATTTGACTGGCGGGTTATGTTGGAGACCTCCAAAATTTAATGGAAGAGGCCTTAGCTCCCATCCGAAAGACTTTGGAGAAGACCAACAATACCGTGAAGGCCCATGGACCCACGAAAAAAGGCATGGAAGAGGCCCTTTCGCGGCATAGTGAGCAGACTGCCTCAATGGAAGCAGAGATATCTCTGATGGCTGAAGCGAATAAATCACTGAAGACAAAGGTGAATGATTTGGTGAATCGTTCCAGGAGAATCTGAAATAAAAACTGGAAAGGCTTGATAAACTCAGCATATTTGGCAGCATCTGTGGAGAGAGAAACAGAGTTAAGGCATTGTGTTTGTATGACTCTTCTTCAGAGCTGAAGATTGGTAAAAATGGGATGGATTGTAGAGTTGGGGAGGCGGGTGGATGCGGTGATGCAAAATAGCAGGTCAGGGATAGGTCAGAGCTAAGAAGGGATTAGCCATGATGTCATGGGCACAAGACAAAAGGAGTGTTAATGGCAGCATTAAGGACTAAAAAAGATGCCGATAGTGGCATAAAGGTGATGCACAATCAATTACTCTCGAGACAAGGTGATTCATAACTAATAGGCTTTAATCAGCTAGAACTGTACCCAGCAGCTTCGATACAGAAAGTGAAGGCTGCTGGGATGGCATTGGTTCTTATACCCGCCTCTCAGGGCGGAGCTACGTACGTTAGCCAATGGTAGACTCCTAGGTCTAACCAATGGTCATCCACCTCTCAGGTACTGCAATACCTGGTATTACAACATTCACCCCCTGTTAAAAAGAACCCAGCGGGGTGATGGCCAGCGTTACTGTCGCCTTTTGCATGGTAGGACCAGGTATGGAGGTACCGTGATGTCGAGGGTAACAGAAAAAGTGTTTATGGTGCAGCAATCAGACGATCGGGTGGCCTGGTCGTCCTTCTGGAGCGTCTGGGCTTCGGCGATGATCCTGGTGGGGGCCCCGGCGGTTGCGGCTCCGGGAATGTGGTGTCTTCTTCCCAGGCAGCTTCGTCACCCCTAGGCGGCGTTGTTGGGGCATAAAGTGGGCAGGGGGGAGGGGTGCCAGTAGGGGGCATTTGTGCCTGTTCGGCACTGGGTAGGGGCGGCGGCAGTACTGACACTCCGGTCAGGTGCTGCGGGGAGGGTGGGGGTGGGGGCAATGGGCTCCGGCGGGCGCCAGGTCCTGAAGGGAGACCGTGTCTTGGCAGCTGTCGGGGAATGCTACATAGGCGTACTGGGGTTTGGTATGCAGCAGGTGGACCCTCTCGACCAACGGGTCCAACTTGTGCGTCCTCACATGTTTCCGCAGCAGGACGGGTCCAGGTGTCGCTAGCCAGGTTGGGAGCGAGGTCCCGGAGGAGGACTTCCTGGGGAAAACAAGGAGACGTTCATGAGGTGCCTGGTTTGTGGTAGTACAGGGCAGTGACCGGATGGAGAGAAGGGCCACTGGGAGGACTTCTTGCTATCGGGAGACTGGGAGATTCCTGGACCGAAGGGCCAGCGGGACAGTCTTCCAGACCGTTCCGTTCTCCCTTTCTACCTGCCCGTTTCCCCGGGGGTTGTAACTGGTCGTCCTGCTGGAGGCGATGCCTTTGCTGAGCAGGAATTGACACAGTTCGTCGCTCATAAAGGAGGACCCCCTATCACTGTGAATGTATGTGGGGAAACCGAACAGTTAAAAGTACCCTGGATGGCCTTCATGACGGTGGTCGTGGTCATGTCCGGGCAGGGGATGGCGAATGGGAACCGGGAGTATTCGTCGATCACGTTCAGGAAGTACGTGTTGCGGTCGGTGGAGGGGAGGGGGCCTTTGAAATCCATGCTGAGGCGTTCAAAGGGACGGGAAGCCTTTATCAGGTGCACTCTCTCTGGCCGGTAGAAGTGCGGTTTGCACTCTGCGCAGATTCGGCAGTCCCTGGTGACTGTCCTGACCTCCTCGATGGAGTAGGGCAGGTTGCGGGTCTTAATGAAATGAAAGAAACGAGTGACCCCCGGGTGGCAGAGGTCCTCGTGGAGGGCTCGGAGGCAGTCCACTTGGACGGTGGCACAAGTGCCGCGGGACAGGGCATCAGGAGGCTCGTTCAGCTTCCCGGGACGGTACAAGATCTCGTAATTGTAGGTGGAGAGTTCTATCCTCCACCTTAAGATCTTGTCGTTCTTAATCTTGCACCGCTGCGCATTATCGAACATGAAGGCCACCGACCATTGGTCCGTGAGGAGAGTGAATCTCCTGCCGGCCAGGTAATGCCTCCAGTGTCGCACAGCTTCTACTATGGCCTGGGCCTCTTTTCGACCGAGGAGTGGCGAATTTCAGAAGCATGGAAAGTGCGGGAGAAGAAAGCCACGGGCCTGCCCGCTTGGTTGAGGGTGGCCGCCAGAGCTACGTCGGACGCATCGCTCTCGACCTGGAAGGGGAGGGACTCGTCGATGGCACGCATCGTGACTTTTGCGATGTTCGTTTTGATGCGGCAGAAGGCCTGGCGGTCCCCCGTTGACAGGGGGAAGGTTGTGGACTGGATCAGGGGTCGAGCCTAGTTGGCGTAATTAGGGACCCATTGTGCATAATAGCTAAAGAAGCCGAGGCAACGCTTTAGGGCCTTGGGGTAGTGAGGGAGGGGGAACTCCATGAGGGGGCGCATGCGTTCAGGGTCGGGGCCTGTGACTCCACTTCGCACTACGTAGCCTAGGATGGCTAGACGGTCGGTGCTAAACACGCATTTATCCTTATTGTAGGTCAGATTAAGGATATTCGCGGTCTGGAGGAATTTTCGGAGGTTGGTGTCGTGGTCCTGCTGGTCACGGCCGCAGATGGTGACATTTTCAAGATACGGGAACGTTGCGCGTAAGCCGTACCGGTCAACCATTCGGTCCATCTCACATTGGAAGACCGAGAGCCCGTTCGTGACACCGAAGGGAACCCTAAAAAGAGAGCCGCCCATCTGCTTTGAAGGCAGTGTACTGGTGGTCACCATTACGGAAGGGTAGCTGGTGGTAGGCAGACTTGAGATCCACCGTGGAGAAAACCTTGTATTGCGCAATCCTGTTTACAAGGTCGGCTATATGGGGGAGAGGGTACGCATCCAGTTGCGTAAACCTGTTGATGGTCTGGCTATAGTCGATGACCATCCTATGTTTCTCCCCGGTCTTTACCACCACTACTTGAGCCCTCCAGGGGCTGTTGCTTGCTTCAATTACCCCTTCCTTCAGCAGCCTTTGGACCTCGGACCTGATGAAGGTCCGGTCCTGGGCACTGTACCTGAGCTCCTGGTGGCGACGGGTTTGCAATCCGGGGTAAGGTTCGCAAACAGGGAAGGCGGGTCGACCTTAAGGGTCGCGAGGCCGCGGACAGTAAGGGGGGGGTATAGGGCCGTCAAATTTAAAGGTCAGGCTTTGCAGGTGGCACTGGAATTCCATCCCAAGAAGGGTGGCTGCGCAGAGGTGTGGCAGAACGTACAGGCGGAAATTGCAGAATTCCCTGCCTTGGACAGTGAGGTTCGCGAGGCAGAACTCCTTTATCTCCACTGCGTGTGACCCGGAGGCCAGGGAGATCCGTTGGTTTACGGGATGGGCGACAAGAGAACAGCGCCTTACCGTGTCGGGGTGGACAAAGCTTTCCATGCTCCCGGAGTCGATCAGGCATGACGTCACATGGCTGTTGATGGCGATCGTTGTAGTGGCTTTCGCTAGCGTCCGGGGCCGACCCTGGTCCAGGGTAACGGAGGCCAGCTGCAGCAAGGGGGAGTTCTGGTCGGGCAGTGTGTTGTCCGCTGTGCTGGGGGCTTGAGGCCCCATCCAAGATGGCGTCAGCCATGGGTCGCACATCGAGTCCGGGGATGCCGAAGATGGCGGCGGCGAGGAACAAAATGGCGGCGCCCACCCATCCAGCGTGGTGGCCGTGGGGCAAAATGTCCACGGCCGTGGGTCGCACGTTGTCTGGAGATAGAAGGGCGGCGGTGGGCCTTGGACGGCCGGGACCTGAAAGAAAGGCTGCCGATAGTCGCTGGAGAGTCGCTGGCAGACCACGACATAGTGGCCTTTCTTGCCGCACCCTTTGCAGGTGGCGGTGCGAGCCGGGCAACGCGCGCGGGGATGATTCGTCTGGCCGCAGAAGAAGCAGCGTTGGCCGGCGGTGATAGCGAGCTGTCTTGCCGCACAGGCCTGCGGGGTTGGCGGGAAAGTCTGGGGGGGCTGCCGCGACGGGGTGCCACGCAGCCCAGGGGGGCGCCGTGCGTCCGGGAGCAAAAGCCAGTGCGTTTTTGTATGCAACGTCCATGGACCCTGCCAGGGCCCATGCCTCAGTGAGGCCCAGTGTGTCCATTTCAAGGAGCCTTCAGCGGATGTCGGGGGAAGTCATACCTGCCACGAAAGCATCCCGAATTAAAAGTTCCGTGTGCTCGTTCCCCGTAATTGCTGGGCAGCCACAGTTTCGGCCCAGCACTAGTAGTGCCCGATAGAAGTCTTCCAGTGTTTCTTCTGGGCTCTGTCTTCTAGTTGCCAGCAGGTGACGGGCGTACACCTGGTTCAGAGGACGGATGTAATGTCCTTCCAGCAGCTCCATAGCTGCAGCATAGTTCGCCGCCTCTTCGATCAGAGGGTAGATCGCAGGGCTGACCCGCGAGCGTACAAGGTGCATTTTTTGCCTTTCCGTGGGGGTGTCGGTGGCCATGTCGAGGTAGCCCTTAAAACACGCCAGCCAATGCTTGAAAATAGCAGCTGAGTTGTCTGCGTGGGGACTGAGCTGAAGGCACTCCGGCTTGATGCGGAGATCCATCCTTTCAGAAGTAATAGCTGATTAAATTGATGCACAATCAATTACTCTCGAGACAAGGTGATTCATAACTAATAGGCTTTAATCAGCTAGAACTGTACCCAGCAGCTTCGATACAGAAAGTGAAGGCTGCTGGGACGGCATTGGTTCTTATACCCCGCCTCTCAGGGCAGAGCTATGTACGTTAGCCAATGGTAAACTTCTAGGTCTAGCCAATGGTCATCCACCTCTCAGGTACTGCAATACCTGGTATTACCACAAAAGGTAAGATAGCAGAATGTGTTAATAGGAGAACAAAGGTCAGTGCTCAGTGAAAACAAAACTAGAGAACAAGTGACAGATGGCCCTTTTGGGGTGGGAGGGTGGGTTAGTGTTGGAACAAACAAAGAAAACAAAAAGCAAAAAAGGTTCATGATGAGGGGAAAGTTTACAGTTGTAAGGGTCCCTCCTGTTTATTCCCTTATTTACCCTTTATTTATTTTTGCATTTTTGTTTTAGAAATTTAGAGTACCCAATTCATTTTTTCCAAATAAGGGGCAATTTAGCGTGGCCAATCCATCTACCCTGCACATCTTTGGGTTGTGGGGGCGAAACCCACGCAAGGGGAGAATGTGCAAACTCCACATGGGCAGAGACCCAGAGCCGGGATCGAACATGGAACCTCGGCGCTGTGAGGCAGCAGTGCTATTGCCGTTACATTTTTGATCCATGGATAATTTATGCACATGTGTCTTTCAGGAAAGTGGCCTGTGCGTTTAATTCAAGCAGAAGCCTGTGCTGGCTTGAACTGGAGTTGTGTACCAACCAGCACCAATGACAGAGATTGGCTGGGACTCAGTTTGATTGATGTGATTGGTGGCCAATGAATTGGCCGAAAAGAATTGCACTCTGCCTGGTAACATGTGGTGACTGAATATTATTCCATTGGAATGTTCTCAGAACCACGAGGTTCAATTTTCGTTCCACATTTGGTTCTGCAGTCTGGATGGAGGATTTCAACTAATTCTCTCCCAAAAGACCCAGCTAAACTAAAATAAGACTACTGTGAGGGCTGATTATCTCTCCACTAATTCTGGGTGCTATTCTCTCAAGACTGCAAAGGCTTGAAGTAAAGCCACAGGCTGGAAGTAGTGTTTGATGTGAGACAAAGTGTCTCAAGAAAGAAATAAGCTTGAATGTGAACCTTCGAGTTGAAGGCCCAGTTTGATAAGAACTAAAGTGACTCTCCAGAAGGCCTGCTGCCTGTTAGTGCCACACTGAATGAATGACTCTGCCAAGAAAACCATCATCAGCTACAAACCAGAGGCTGATCAACCTGCGTGCTGTGAGGAAAGCCTGTACTGAACCAGCACTGGAGACAAAGACTCTTGGGCGGGATTCTCCAATAATGGGGCAATGTCCCCATGCCCACGCGAAAACACGCGCGAATCACCAGGGCGGCCGCGGACTGTGTTCCGGGTGGAACCAAGAGAGAAACACGCCGGCGGGAACTCAGCCAGTTGACTTTGGAGAATCGCCACGGGGGCCTTTTTCAATGTCAACCACGCCCACCCGATTCACGGTGATTCTCCGGCCGCGCGGCGAGCGCGATTCCGGCGCAGAGGCTCGGAGAATCCCGCCCGTTATCTTTTGAGCATAATCCTTATTACTTTTACCCTTTCCATCCCTCTGTGTTTGCCTAGTCTGTATGGGAAGAGGGCACTTAAAGAGTGAGTCAGGTATTAGCTTGACTTTAGCAGCTGAATTTGTTGCATATTTCATATTTGTTCTATTTATAAATATTTAGGAATTGTGTTTAAACTGACAAGCTTGGTGACTGTGACTGGTGGGCAGCCTGGTAGCATAGTGGCTAGCACAATTGCTTCACAGCTCCAGGGCCCCAGGTTCGATTCCCAGCTCGGGTCACTGTCTGTGCGGAGTCTGCACGTTCTCCCCGTGTGTGCATGGGTTTCCTCCGGGTGTTCCGGTTTCCTCCCACAGTCCAAAGATGTGCAGGTTAGGTGGATTGGGCATGCTAAATTGCCCTTAGTGTCCAAAATTGCCCATAGTGTTGGGTGGGGTTACTGGGTTATGGGGATAGGGTGGGGGTGTGGGCTTGGGTAGGGTGCTCTTTCCAAGAGCCGGTGCAGACTCGATGGGCCGAATGGCCTCCTTATGCACTGTAAATTCTATGAAATACAGATCTATGACTGTAATTATTGGAGAGCCAAGGGCCAAAGCTTTCAGGTATTTTTATAAAAATTATTGGTTAATTCACTTGTGTTGTAACTCCGGTATCTGTGGGGCTGGAATTGACTATTCACTAGCCCAGGATGTCGTAACACAGTCTAAAATTGTTGAACTCAGTGTGGAGTCCAGATGGCTGTAACATGCCTAATCGGGAGATAAGGGCCAGGATTCTCCGAAATCCCGGCCAAGTGTTGACGCCGGCGTCAAAACTGGTGCGAGTGACGCCGGCGTCAACGGGCCTCCAGGCCCGGTAATTCTACTCTTCTTCAGGGGCTCAAAAGGCGGCGAAGTGCTGTGCGCTACTCCGGCGCCGAAAGCCGGTCCTACACGGCCAACGTGGGTCCACGCAAGCGCGCCCCCACCGGCGGGGGTCCGCGCATGCGCGACACGGCTGGCAAGGGTCCGCACATGCGCGCCATGGCCGGCGCATGCGCGTGGTTGCCGTCTCCGTGCTGGTCCCTTATAGGGGCCCGGCGCGGAGGAACATAGGCCCCCCCGCGGAATGGAATGAGGGCGCCCGCCGATCGGTAGCTCCCGATCGCGGGCCTGGCCACCGTGGAGGACCCCCCCGGAGTCGATCCCCCGCCCCCACACAAGGAAGGCAGCTAGAAGGCCGAGGTCCCACCGGGTCGGACCATATGTAAATCACGCTGGTGGAACTCGGCGGGCACTTGGCCTGTCGAGCACGGAGAATCGCCGCGAGGGCCGCTTTCAAAGGCCCTTGACCGGCGCCATGGCGGCCGCCGAGCGCTATTGGCGGCGACTCTCTGGTCGCCGGAGAATCGGCGACCCGGTGTCGGAGTGGCGTGGCGGGATTCTTGCGCCCCCCTGGCGATTCTCCAACCCAACGCAGGCTCGGAGAACCTTGGCCAAGGTGTGGCTCCTCCAGTTTGTGTTGGGCTTCACTGGAGCATTGCAGCAGGTTAAGGGCAACCATGTGGGCATGAGAGCAAGATGGTGAGTTGAAATAGCAAGTAGCAGGAAAGTTGGATCATCCTTGTGGACTAAGCAAAGTGTTCTGTAAAACAGCCACACATGCTGCTTTAGTTTCCCCAACGCAGATGTCTACTATATTCACTGCTCCCAGTGCAATTGACGAATGTGATATAAAATAGTTACTTTAGAGATATTAGCTACTGTAATGTAGAGATAGGCCAGTCTCATTCTGGTGAGTTCACAGACAAAGGATTTCAGACTGCATGGCAAAGCAAGGAGGAGGTGTGTCCACCATAGGAGGAGAAAAGGATGCTGGGTAATAGGGGCCAGAGGAAGGGATTGGAAGTGAGCCAATCAGAATGTCTGACTAGGTCAGTAGGGGTATAGGATGACCTATGGGAATCGTGTATGTGAAACTTGATACCATTTGAATTGATTTGCAGAGATCCCTTTGTCTCTTTGTTCATTCGCTTTCCGGGGTGTAGGAGACTGGATGTGTCTCATGCCTCTGTGAAATGAATCAAGCTTGCAAGCTAAACAAAATAACTAATGCTGTACCTGCAAATCCATCTCGACTTTTATTGAGGCCAGACTGACGGGTAAAGAAATTTGGGATTTGACACAATCGCCTGTCAAACATTTTCTGTTTTCATTCCAACTATTAGTCTGATAAACCTTCTCTGAAATGTTTCAAAGCATTTACATATTCCCTTACTCCAGATGTGATCTCACTAATACCCTGTACAACTGAAGCATAAACTCCCTACTTTTGTTTTGCTTTCCTAATTACTTGCTGTATTTGCATACCACCTTTTGATTCATGCACTAGGTCATCCAAATTCCTCTGCACCTTATAGCTCTGTAATCTCTCACCATTTTGATAATATGCTTTTTAAAGTCTCAGTCATCTGCAAAGTTCTGGAATGTGTAGTCAACAGTGCTATCAAGTGGCACTTACCCATCAATAACTTGATGTCCAGTTTGGGTCCTGCCAGGAACATTCAGTTCTAAAACTCAGTACAGCCTTGATACCAACATGAACAAAAATGCTAAATTTCAGAGATGAGGTAAAATTGACTGTCCTTGGCATCAAAGCACCATTTGAAGGAGTGTAGCATCGAGGAGCCCCAGCAACTTTGAAATCAGTGAGAAACTGGTTCGAGTTATACCTGCACATAGGGAGATTGTTGTAGTTGTTAGAGGCCACTCATCTCAGTCTCAGGACATAATAGCAGGATTTCCTCAGGATAGTGTCCTTGGCCCAACTATCATCAGCTGCGTCATCATTGACCTTCCCTCCATCATAAGGTCATGATGGACCTTTTGGTTTGCTGGTGATTGTATGGTGTTCAGTTCCTTTTGCGACTCCTCAGATAATGAAGCAGTCAATGCCTCCACCCAGCAAGACCTGGACTACATTCCAGCTTGGGCTGATAAGAGGTCAGTAATACTCAAGCCACACAAATGTCAGGCAATGATCATCTGCAACAAGAGAGAATATAACTAGAACATAAAGTAAAGACGGAGGCCATTCGGCTCATCGAGTCTGCACTGACCCACTTAAGCCCTCACCCTATCCCCCTAACCCCTCCTAACCTTTTTGGACACAAAGGGCAATTTAGCATGGCCAATCCAACTAACCTGCACGTCTTTGGACTGTGGGAGGAAACCAGAGCACCTGGACGAAACCCACACAGACACGGGGAGAACGTGCAGACTCCGACAGACAGTGACCCAGCGGGGAATCGAACCTGGGACCCTGACGCTATGAAGCCACAATGCTAACCACTATGCTACCATGCTGCCCTGGCTACTTCCTCATGGCATTCAAAGATTATTATTATAGAGAAAGGCAGGGGCGGCATGTGGCGCAGTGGATAGCACTGGGACTGCGGCGCTGAGGACCTGGGTTAGAATCCTAGCCCTGGGTCACTGTCCGTGTGGTGTTTGCACATTCTCCCTGTGTCTGCGTGGGTTTCATCCCCACAACCCAAAGTTGTGCTGGTTAGGTGGATTGGCCACACTAAATTGCCCCTTAATTGAAAAAAAAATTATAATTGGGCACTCTAAATTTTTAAAAAATATTATATAGAAAGGCATTATGATCACCGAATCAGCAGCACCCTGGGGGTTACCATCGTCAAAGAACATAACTGGAACAGCCATTTAAACACTGATTACAAGAGCAGTTCAGAGGTGTAAGGTAAATCTCTGCCCAGTTCTTTTACAACTCCTTTCTCTCTAGGATTATGAAATTGACTATGATTCAAGATAGTTTTTAAATTTAAATTGCTTGAATTTTAGTATTCAGATATAGGATGAGTAGCTTACAATACTGTGCTCAAAGTTCCCATTACTTACAATCATAATCACCTCTAGCTGATATAGTCAGTTGATCAAGCCACTGCTTCTGTTTTCTCTGTCTTCTCCTTCCATATGATCACAAGGACTAGCATCAATTCTTCACATGCTCCAGGTTTTATATTTTTTTTTTAAAATCGGGCATGCTGAAATGTTGCAAGTGAGCCACGCTCGTTGATGAAATACACATCATCCGTCTGCTTTGAAACTATGCCCTCTTCCTCCTCCAATGATATTAAGACCAGAAGACATAGGAGAAGAATTAGGCCACTCGGCCCATTGAGTCTGCTCCGCCATTCAATCATGGCTGATATTTTTCTCATCCCCATTCTCCTGCCTTCTCCCCATAATCCCTGATCCCCTTATTAATCAAGAACCTATCTATCTCAGTCTTAAAGACCCTCAGTGATTTGGCCTCCACAGCCTTGTGCGGCAAAGAGTTTCACAGATTCACCACCCTCTGGCTGAAGAAATTCCTCCTCATCTCTGTTTTAAAGGATCGTCCCTTTAGTCTGAGATTGTGTCCTCTGGTTCTATATTTTCCTACGAGTGGAAACATCCTCTCCACATCCACTCTATCCAGGCCTCGTAGTATCCTGTATCTTTCAATAAGATCCCCCCTCATCTTTCTGAACTCCAACGAGTACAGACCCAGAGTCCTCAACCATTCCTCATACGACAAGCTCTTCATTCCAGGGATCATTCATGTGAACCTCCTCTGGACCTTTTCCAAGGCCAGCGCATCCATCCTTAGATATGGGGCCCAAAACTGCTCACGGTACTCCAAATGGGGTCTGACCAGAGCCTTATACAGCCTCAGAACTAAATCCCTGATCTTGTATTCTAGCCCTCTTGGCATGAATGCTAACATTGCATTCCTAACTGCCAACTCAATTACCGTTCTCAATCCTTTTGTGGTTATTCTTATCAGAATTGGTGACTGGCAGTCTCGACCATGTATTACAACACAAGCATAACAACTTTGTTTATCAGCAGTTTCATCCTGCGGACAAACACGTTGTACTAATCATGAGGTTCAGTAACTTCTCTCTACAGAATATACGCACTGCTGATCACCACTGAATGTCATTGTCTCTGCATTAGGCCTCCTAGAAAGCCTGCTGGATCTTTTTGGTCAAATCATGCCCAGTTTTGATTGGTCAGGGAGCACTAGCAAGTCTTGGCCAACTGAATTTGATTATGACTGCATCTGTACAGTTGCGGAGTGTTCTGCAATGAGAAACTCACCTGCTGATCCCACAAAGCTTTCTCCACCATTTACAAGGCACAATTCAGGAGTGTGCTGAAATAAGCACCACTCGTGTGGGGCAGTATGCAACTCTGACAACAGTCAAGAAGCTCAACATCATCCAAAATAAAACAGTATGCTTGACTGACACCCCAAAGAGTGGCTTAAACATGCACTCTGCTCAATACTGGCACACCATAACTATCAGAGGTAGATATTGACAATTTCACTTCCTCCACATACTGGGTTAACAACTAGAAGGAAGCCAACAATGTGGCACGGTGACACAGTGGTGAGCACTGCTGCCTCACAGCGGCAGAGACCCAGGTTCGATTTCAGCTTTGGGTGACTGTCTGTGTGGAGTTTGCATGTTCTCCTGCATGGGTTTCCTCTGGTGCTCTGGCTGCCTCCCACAATCCAGAGATGTGCAGGTTAGGTAGATTGGCCATAATAAATTGCCCTTTAGTGGCCAGGGATATGCAGGTTAGGTTACAGGGTGCGTGGGGGAGTGGAACTAGGTGGAGTGCTCTTTCAGAGGGTTGGTGCAGACTTGATGAGCCGAATGGAGGGAGTCCAATATTGGAAAGCAGAAGACGTAAACCCAACAGTGTCATTTTTGCACAACACTGTGAGACTGAATAAAAATTCAGTTGATAGAAACTGGAATATGTGCTCAGTTAATTTGCAAAATATAATGAAGAATTTCTATTTATATAATACCTTATCAAATCTTCAGGACATCTTGAGGCACCAATATTGCCTTTCATTGACTTTGAAATACCGTCACTGTTCTGTTGATAATCATGGCAGCCAATCTGCACAAACTAATCATGCAAACTAGAAATGAATAAATAACCAGATATTCAGCTTTGCACTCTTGAAAACATTGGCTTCCCACTGGGATAAAATTCACACGTGCCAGTTCCTTTCTATTACCTCGGCCAAAGGTCCAATATTCATTTGGAACCCAGGATAAGCTGTTGCTAAATCTTTCGAGTAAACTCAACATAGAATACAGCGCAGTACAGGCTCTTCGGCCCGCGATGTTGCGCCGACCTGTGAAACCACTCTACAGCTCATCTACACTATTCCCTTATTGTCCATATGTCTATCCAAAGACGATTTGAATGTCCTTAGTGTTGGCGAGTCCACTACTGTTGCAGGCAAGGCATTCCACGCACTTACTACTCTCTGAGTAAAGAACCTACCTCTGACATCTGTCTTATATCTATCTCCCCTCAGTTTAAAGCTATGTCCCCACGTGCTAGACATCACCATCCGAGGAAAAAGGCTCTCACTGTCCACCCTATCCAATCCTCTGATCATCTTGTATGCCTCAATTAAGTCACCTCTTAACCTTCTTCTCTCGAACAAAAACAGCCTCAAGTCCCTCAGCCTTTCCTCATAAGATCTTCCCTCCATACCAAAATCCATTCTGGTAAATCTCCTCTGCACCCTTTCCAATGCTTCCACATCCTTCCTATAATGCGGCGACCAGAATTGCACGCAATACTCCAAATGCCGCCACACAGAGTTTTGTACAGCTGCAACATGACCTCATGGCTCCGAAACTCAATCCCCCTACCAATGAAAGCTAAGTAAGATGTCTTACAACACCAGGTTAAAGTCCAACAGGTTTGTTTCGATATCACTAGCTTTCGGAGCGCTGCGCCTTCCTCAGGTGAATGAAGAGGGATGTTCCAGAAACATATATATAGACAGATTCAAAGATGCCAGACAATGCTTGGAATGCGAGCATTAGCAGGTGATTAAATCTTTACAGATCCAGAGATGGGGTAACCCCAGGTTAAAGAGGTGTGAATTGTGTCAAGCCAGGACAGTTGGTAGGATTTCGCAGGCCAGATGGTGGGAGATGAATGTAATGCGACATGAATCCCAGGTCCCGGTTGAGGCCGCACTCATGCGTGCGGAACTTGGTTATAAGCTTCTGCTCGGTGATTCTACCAACTGTCTGTGTATATATATATGTTTCTGGAACATACCTCTTCATTCACTTTAGGAAGGAGCAGCGCTCTGAAAGCTCGTGACATCGAAACAAATCTGTTGGACTTTAACCTGGTGTTGTAAGACTTCTTACTGTGCTCACCCCAGTCCAACGCCGGCATCGCCACATAATAAAAGCTAACACACCGTACGCCTTCTTAACAACCCACTCAACCTAAGTGGTAACTTTCAGGGATCTGTGTACATGGACACCGAGATTTCTCTGCTCATCTACACTGCCAAGAATCTTACCATTAGCCCAGTACTCTGTCTTACTGTTATTCCTTCCAAAATTAATCACCTCACACTTTTCTGCATTAAACTCCATTTGCCACCTCTCAGCCCAGCTCTGCAGCTTATCTATGTCCCTCTGTAACTTGTAACATCCTTCCGCACCGTCTACTACGCCACCGACTTGAGTGTCATCAGCAAATTTACTCACCCATCCTTCTACGCCCTCCTCCAGGTCATTTACAAAAATGACAAACAGCAGTGGCCCCAAAGCAGATCCTTGTGGTACACCACTAGTAACTGGACTCCAGTCTGAACACTTCCCATCAACCACCACCCTTGGTCTTCTTCCAGCTAGCCAATTTCTGATCCAAACTGCTAAATCTCCCTGAATCCCATGCTTCTGTATTTTCTGCAGTAGCCTACCGTGGGGAACCTTATCAAACGCTTTACTGAAATCCATATACACCACATCAACTGCTTTACCCTCATCCACCTGCATGGTCACCTTCTCAAAGAACTCAATAAGGTTTGTGAGGCACGACCTACCCTTCACAAAACCGTGTTGACTATGTCTAATCAAATTATTCTTTTCCAGATGATTATACACCCTATCTCTTATAAACCTTTCCAAGATTTTGCCCACAACAGAAGTAAGACTCACTGGTCTATCGTTACCGGGGTTGTCTCTACTCCCCTTCTTTAACAAGGGGACAATATTTGCTATCCTCCAGTCTTCTGGCACAATTCCTGTAGACAAAGATGACTTAAAGATCAAAGCCAAAGGCACAGCAATCTCATCCCTAGCTTCCCAGAGAATCCTAGGATAAATCCCATCCGGCCCAGGGGACTTATCTATTTTCACCCTTTCCAGAATTGTTAACACCTCCTCCTTATGAACCTCAAGCCCTTCTAGTCTAGTAGACTGAATCTCACTATTCTCCTCGACAAATTGTCTTTTCCCTGTGTGAATACTGGCGAAAAATATTCATTGAGCACCTCTCCTATCTCCTCGGACTCCAAGCACAACTTCCCACTACTGTCCTTGACTGGCCCTACTCTTACCCTAGTCATTCTTTTATTCCTGACATATCTATAGAAAGCTTTAGGGTTATCCTTGATCCTACCTGCCAAAGACTTCTCATGTCCCCTCTTGGCTCTTCTTAGCTCTCTCTTTAGGTCCTTCCTAGCTAACTTGTAACTCTTGAGCACCCTAACTGAACCTTCATGTCTCATCTATACATAAGCCTCCTTCTTCCTCTTGACAAGTGTTTCGACTGCTTTAGTAAACCACGGTTCCCTGGCTCGACCACTTCCTCCCTGCCTGACAGATATATACTTATCAAGGACACGCAGTAGCTGTTCCTTGAACAAGCTCCACATTTCCATTGTGCCCATCCCCTGCAATTTTCCTCTCCATCCGATGCATCCTAAGTCTTGCCTCATCGCACCATAATTGCCTTTCCCCCAGATATAACTCTTGCCCTGCGGTATATACCTATCCCTTTCCATCACTAAAGTAAACGTAATCAAATATTGGTCACTATCACCAAAGTGCTCACCGACCTCCAAATCTAACACCTGTCCTGGTTCATCACCCAGTACCAAATCCAATACGGCCTCGCCTCTCGTAGCCTATCTACATACTGTGTCAGGAAACCCTCCTGCACACATTGGACAAAAACGGACCCATCTAAAGTACTCAAACTATAGTGTTTCCAGTCAATATTTGGAAAGTTAAAGTCCCCCATAACAACTACCCTGTTGCTTTCGCTCCTATCCAGAATCATCTTTGCAATCCTTTCCTCTACATCTCTGGAACTTTCCGGAGGCCTATAGAAAACTCCTAACAGGAAGACCTCTCCTTTCCTGTTTCTAACCTCAGCCCATACTACCTCAATCGACGAGTCCTCATCAAACGTCCTTTCTGCCACCATAACGCTGTCCTTGACTAACAATGCCACCCCTCCCCCTCTTTTACCACCTTCCCTGAGCTGACTGAAATATCTAAACCCCGGCACCTGCAACAACCATTCCTGTCCCTGCTCTATCCATATCTCCGAAATGGCCACAACATCGAAGTCCCAGGTACCAACCCATGCCGCAAGTTCACCCACCTTATTCTAGATGCTCCTGGCATTGAAGAAGACACACTTTAAACCATCTTCTTGCCTGCCGGTACACTCCTGCAACTTTAAAACCTTGCTCATGACCTCACTACTCTCAACCTCCTGTATACTGGAGCTACAATCCAGGTTCCCAAGCCCCTGCTGAACTAGTTTAAACCCTCCCGAAGAGCATTAGCAAATTTCCCCCCCAGGCTATTGGTACCCCTCTGGTCCAGGTGTAGACCATCCAGTTTGTAGAGGTCCCACCGACTCCAGAATGAGCCCCAATTATCCAGAAATCTGAAACTCTCCCTCCTGCACCATCCCTGTAGCCACGTGTTCAACTGCTCTCTCTCCCTATTCCTCGTCTTGCTAGCACGTGGCACGGGTAACAACCCAGAGATAATAACTCTGTTTGTCCTAGATCTAAGTTTCCACCCTAGCTCCCTGAATTCCTGCCTTACGTCCCTATCCCCTTTCCTACCTATGTCGTTGGTACCTATGTGGACCGCGACTTGGGGCTATTCCCCCTCCCCCTTAAGGATCCCGAAAACACGATCCGAGACATCGTGGACCCTGGCACCTGGGAGGCAACACACCAACCACGAATCTCTCTCGTTCCCACAGAATCTCCTATCTATCCCCCTAACTATGGAGTCTCCAATGACTAATGCTCTACTCCTCTCCCCCTTCCGTTCTGACCAACAGGGACAAACTCTGTGCCAGAGACCTGTACCCCATGGCTTACCCCTGGTAAGTTCCCCCCCCCCCCCCCCCCCAACAGTATCCAAAGCGGTATACTTGTTACTAAGGGGAACGACCACAGGGGATCCCTGTACTGACTGCTTCCTCCCAGCCCCTCTCACCGTCACCCATTTATCTTTATCCTTCGGAGTAATTACATCCCTGCAGCTTCTATCTATGACCACCTCTGCCTCCCGAATGATCCGAAGTTCATCCAACTGCAGCTCCAGTTCCCTAACAAAGTTTCTGAGGAGCTGGAGATGGGTGCACTTCCCACAGATGAAATCAGCAGGGACACAGGCGGCGTCCCTCACCTCAAACATTCTGCAGGAGGAACCTTGTCCTGCCTGTGGTGTTGGGTGCTCTGGTGCACAGATGAGCCAACACAGTTGTATGTGGTACAACTCTATTTTATTTTAACTCTTATAATACAGTTCGTTCTGGATACTCTGCACGTGCTGTCTCCCTGAGTGTGTTTGGTGGCAGATGTGTCCTGGTCCTGCTCTGCAGCTAATACTGACCACCGGGGGTCGTGTCTGTGCTTTTATATCTTTCTGTCATTGGTTGTGGTGTTGTGTGTTCTGATTTGTCTGTTGGTGTGTCTATCATGATGTGTATGTTTGAATATCATGACACTGCCTTCCCTGCCATCTTCTCTATATAAAACAAGAAAAAGAAATGATGTGGAGATGCCGGCGTTGGACTGGGGTGAGCACAGTACGAAGTCTTACAACACCAGGTTAAAGTCCAACAGGTTTGTTTCGATGTCACTAGCTTTCGGAGCGCTGCTCCTTCCTCAGGTGAATGCAGAGGTCTGTTCCAGAAACACATATATAGACAAATTCAAAGATGCCAAACAATGCTAGGAATGCGAGCATTAGCAGGTGATTAAATCTTTACAGATCCAGAGATGGGGTAACCCCAGGTTAAAGAGGTGTAAATTGTATCAAGCCAGGACAGTTGGTAGGATTTTGCAGGCCAGATGGTGGGGGATGAATGTAATGCGACATGAATCCCAGGTCCCGGTTGAGGCCGCACTCATGTGTGCGGAACTTGGCTATAAGTTTCTGCTCGGCGATTCTGCGTTGTCGTGGGTCCTGAAGGCCGCCTTGGAGAACGCTTACCCGGAGATCAGAGGCTGAATGCCCTTGACTGCTGAAGTGTTCCCCGACTGGAAGGGAACATTCCTGCCTGGTGATTGTTGCGCGATGTCCGTTCATTCGTTGTCGCAGCATCTGCATGGTCTCGCCAATGTACCACGCTTCGGGACATCCTTTCCTGCAGCGTATGAGGTAGACAACGTTGGCCGAGTCGCACGAGTATGTACCGCGTACCTGGTGGGTGGTGTTCTCACGTGTAATAGTGGTATCCATGTCAATGATCTGGCACGTCTTGCAGAGATTGCCATGACAGGGTTGTGTGGTGTCGTGGTCCCTGTTCTGAAGACTGGGTAGTTTGCTGCAAACAATGGTTCGTTTGAGGTTGCGCAGTTGTTTGAAGGCAACTAGTGGGGGTGTGGGGATGACCTTGGCAAGATGTTCATCGTCATCAATGACGTGTTGAAGGCTGTGAAGAAGATGACGTAGTTTCTCCGCTCCGGGGAAGTACTGGACGACGAAGGGTATTCTGTTGGTTGTGTCCCATGTTTGTCTTCTGAGGAGGTCGGTCCGGTTTTTCGCTGTGGCGCATTGGAACTGTCGATCGATGAGTCGAGTGCCATATCCCGTTCGTACGAGGGCATCTTTCAACGTCTGTAGATGTCTGTTACGCTCCTCCTCATCTGAGCAGATCCTGTGTATACGGAGCGCTTGTCCATAGGGGATGGCTTCTTTAATGTGTTTAGGGTGGAAGCTGGAGAAGTGGAGCATCATGAGGTTATCCGTGGGTTTGCGGTAAAGCGACGTGCTGAGGTGACCGTCCTTGATGGAGACGAGTGTGTCCAAGAATGCAACTGATTTTGGAGAGTAGTCCATGGTGAGTCTGATGGTTGGATGGAACTTATTAATGTCATCGTGTAGTCGTTTCAGTGATTCTTCGCCGTGGGTCCAAAGGAAAAAAATGTCATCGATGTATCTGGTGTATAACGTCGGTTGAAGGTCCTGTGCGGTGAGCAGGTCCTGTTCAAACTTGTGCATGAAGATGTTGGCGTATTGGGGTGCGAATTTGGTCCCCATTGCTGTTCCGTGCGTCTGGATGAAGAACTTGTTGTCGAAGGTGAAGACGTTGTGATCCAGAATGAAGCGGATGAGTTGCAGAATTGCGTCTGGAGATTGGCAGTTGTCGGTGTTGAGTACTGAGGCTGTTGCAGCAATGCCGTCGTCATGGGGGATGCTGGTGTAGAGTGCCGAGACGTCCATTGTGACGAGGAATGTTCCTGGTTCAACTGGTCCATGGGTGCGGAGTTTCTGTAGGAGGTCCGTCGTGTCGCGACAGAAGCTGGGTGTACCTTGTACGATGAGTTTCAGGATGCCCTCGATGTAGCCAGAGAGGTTCTCACACAGGGTCCCATTGCCTGAAACGATAGGGCGGCCTGGTGTGTTGGCCTTATGTATTTTCGGGAGGCAGTAGAGATCTCCAATGCGGAGAGTACGTGGGATGAGAGCACGTAGGGTGCTCTGAAGATCTGGATCCAAGGTCTTGATCAGTCTGTTAAGTTGGCGGATGTGTTCCTTGGTCGGATCTGCGGGTAACTGTCTGTAGTGTTCTTGGTTGTTCAGTTGTCGGTATACTTCTTTGCAGTAGTCCGTTCTGTTCAGTACGACAGTGGCCCCCCCTTTGTCTGCTGGTTTGATGACGATGCTGCGGTTGGTCTTGAGAGCGCGGATGGCATTGCGTTGTGCTTGGGTGACGTTCGGGGCTGTCTTGTGAATGCGACTGATGAATCTGGCATTGACACGACTTCTGACGGCTTGAGCATACATGTCGAGTCTAAGGCAGCGGCCTTCCGGAGGGGTCCAATTCGACTCTTTCCTCATCGGTTGCCACACCGCAGATCTCTCGGTCTGCTGTTCGCACCCCAATACGCCAACATCTTCATGCACAAGTTTGAACAGGACCTACTCACCGCACAGGACCTTCAACCGACGTTATACACCAGATACATCGATGACATTTTTTTCCTTTGGACCCACGGCGAAGAATCACTGAAACGACTACACGATAACATTAATAAGTTCCATCCAACCATCAGACTCACCATGGACTACTCTCCAAAATCAGTTGCATTCTTGGACACACTCGTCTCCATCAAGGACGGTCACCTCAGCACGTCGCTTTACCGCAAACCCACGGATAACCTCATGATGCTCCACTTCTCCAGCTTCCACCCTAAAAACACATTAAAGAAGCCATCCCCTATGGACAAGCGCTCCGTATACACAGGATCTGCTCAGATGAGGAGGAGCGTAACAGACATCTACAGACGTTGAAAGATGCCCTCGTACGAACGGGATATGGCACTCGACTCATCGATCGACAGTTCCAACGCGCCACAGCGAAAAACCGGACCGACCTCCTCAGAAGACAAACATGGGACACAACCAACAGAATACCCTTCGTCGTCCAGTACTTCCCTGGAGCGGAGAAACTACGTCATCTTCTTCACAGCCTTCAACACGTCATTGATGACGATGAACATCTTGCCAAGGTCATCCCCACACCCCCACTAGTTGCCTTCAAACAACCGCGCAACCTCAAACGAACCATTGTTTGCAGCAAACTACCCAGTCTTCAGAACAGGGACCACGACACCACACAACCCTGTCCTGGCAATCTCTGCAAGACGTGCCAGATCATTGACATGGATACCACTATTACACGTGAGAACACCACCCACCAGGTACGCGGTACATACTCGTGCGACTTGGCCAACGTTGTCTACCTCATACGCTGCAGGAAAGGATGTCCCGAAGCGTGGTACATTGGCGAGACCATGCAGACGCTGCGACAATGAATGAACGGACATCGCGCAACAATCACCAGGCAGGAATGTTCCCTTCCAGTCGGGGAACACTTCAGCAGTCAAGGGCATTCAGCCTCTGATCTCCGGGTAAGCGTTCGCCAAGGCGGCCTTCAGGACCCGCAACAACGCAGAATCGCCGAGCAGAAACTTATAGCCAGGTTCCGCACACATGAGTGCGGCCTCAACCGAGACCTGGGATTCATGTCGCATTACATTCATCCCCCACCATCTGGCCTGCAAAATCCTACCAACTGTCCTGGCTTGATACAATTTACACCTCTTTAACCTGGGGTTACCCCATCTCTGGATCTGTAAAGATTTAATCACCTGCTAATGCTCGCATTCCTAGCATTGTTTGGCATCTTTGAATTTGTCTATATAGGTGTTTCTGGAACAGACCTCTGCATTCACCTGAGGAAGGAGCAGCGCTCCGAAAGCTAGTGACATCGAAAGAAAAAGAAAGGAAGAGCTTATCTGATATTCACTCAACCCCTTAGATTAGAGGAGGTGGAAGGGTGGGTGACACTACAAGTGTAGTGTCTCAGGTTTAGCAACCGCCCAACTTATATACAGGTACTAACAAATCTTCCCAGAAATCCCCACGGCTGACCTCCTGCAGCTGTAAAGATAGGTTTTTAAAGTTAACCTTACCTTCCCGACAGGCCCCTGGACACTGCTCCCGCCGAAAATCTGAAGTCTGCTTCTCCTGCAAGGTAAGATTTTTAAGTTTTTAAAGGAAAAGAATAAAGTTGAGGTGTCTAGAAGAGATGAGGGGGAGAAGAATGTGAGTTAGATAAGTATGGAGAGAGAAACTGGAGCATCGGAGGAGCCCAGTACAGACTCTAGGCAGCCAGGTGGAATGAAAGGGCCTCCTCCAAGTAATTAATGTTGGGAAATTCTGTAATTCTGACGAATGACAGGCCTGTAGTTTCCAGCATGTTCTGGTTTCATTTCATTGACCAAAGACCTCTACACATGTTTGGCTGGAGAGTTGCTCTGCAGGGTGTCTTGCTGAACGTTACTGCTGCACTTTTAGCCTCTTATTTGATTCATTTTTTGCTGCAGAAAGTACAAACTCAATCTGAGATGATAACCAATCAGAAATCTCATTGCTATTTAATCCAATCAGAAATCAACACAAAATGACATTACAACTACAACTTTATATTTGGGGCCAGATTTTGCAGCATTACTTCTCTGATAATGGCAGCAACATGGTGATGTCCACACATAAGTAGTTAAATACAGACGCATTCTGTAGCCACGCATTCAACTCCTCTCTTTCCCTATTCCTCGTCTCGCTATCACATGGCACGGGTAACAACCCAGAGATAATAACTCTGTTTGTCCTAGATCTAAGTTTCCACCCTAGCTCCCTGAGTTCCTGCCTTACATCCCTATCCCTTTTCCTACCCATGGCATTGGTAACTATGTGGACCACGACTTTGGGCTGCTCCCCCTCCCCCTTAAGGATCCCGAAAACACAATGCAAGACATCACGCACCCTGGCACCTGGGAGGCAACACACCAACCGCGAGTCTCACTCGTTCCCACAGAATCTCCTATCTATCCCCCTAACTATGGCGTCTCCAATGACTAATGCTCTACTCCTCTCCCCCCCTTCCCTTCTGAGCAACAGGGACAGACTCTGTGCTAGAGACCTGCACCCCATGGCTTACCCCTGGTAAGTCCCGTCCCCCCCAACAGTATCCAAAGTGGTATACTTGTTACTAAGGGGAACGACCACAGGGGATCCCTGTACTGACTGCTTCCTCCCAGACCCTCTCACCATCACCCATCGGAGTAACTACATCCCTGAAGCTTCTATCTATGACCACCTCAATGATCCGAAGTTCATCCAGCTCCAGTTCCCTAACGCGGTTTCTGAGGAGCTGGAGATGGGTACACTTCCCACAGATGAAATCAGCAGGGACACTGTCGGCATCCCTCACCTCAAACATTCTGCTGGTGGAACAGTGCACTGCCTTCCCTGCCATCCCCTCTAGATAAAAAAAAGAAAAAGAGCTTACCTGTTATTCACTCCCCTTCTCAGCAAGCACTCACTCAGCAACCTCTGCGCCCTGCACGATAACACCAGAGGGAAAATAAAAGAAAAACTACTTACCGGTCTCCAGCCAATCCCTTACCTGCAGGCTGTGGCATCTACTGCCCTCTGCTGGATGCTTGTCTTCACTTGAACAGCTAGGGTCTCTAGCTCAGGTACACCATCAAGTTAGGGTGACCACAACGGAGGTATGCAAATTTCCCTTGCAACAACCAATCAGCATCTCCACTCTACTGCCCTCTGCTGGATGTTTGTCTTCACTTGAACAGCTTGGGTCTCTAGCTCAGGTACACCTTCAAGTTAGGGTGACCACAACGGAGGTATGCAAATTTCCCATGCAACAGCCAATCAGCAGTTCCGCTCTACTGCTCTCTGCTGGAGGGCTATGCTGGTGTCTTTATCCGACACTCAAGTACATGCATTCCCAGCAGCATTCTTTGATGGCAAGTGAGAACTCTTGTTGATTTCCATCCCACTTCCCAAGCACAATGAGCCTACCATTGGTAAAATAATTTTATTCAGCAGAGATCAAACATAAACCTTCCTGATAGTATGACTCAGCTGCTCCCTGGTTAAAAATGTCTCAGAAAGTCTGTGGACATTTATGTAATAACACAAACTTGCATTTATATTGGGCCTTTAATGCCATAACATGGATTTCAGCAAAGCGTTTGATAAGGTTCCCCACGGTAGGCTATTGCAAAAAATACGGAGGCTGGGGATTGAGGGTGATTTAGAGATGTGGATCAGAAATTGGCTAGCTGAAAGAAGACAGAGGGTGGTGGTTGATGGGAAATGTTCAGAATGGAGTACAGTCACAAGTGGAGTACCACAAGGATCTGTTCTGGGGCCGTTGCTGTTTGTCATTTTTATCAATGACCTAGAGGAAGGCGCAGAAGGGTGGGTGAGTAAATTTGCAGACGATACTAAAGTCGGTGGTGTTGTCGATAGTGTGGAAGGATGTAGCAGATTACAGAGGGATATAGATAAGCTGCAGAGCTGGGCCGAGAGGTGGCAAATGGAGTTTAATGTAGAGAAGTGTGAGGTGATTCACTTTGGAAGGAATAACAGGAATGCGGAATATTTGGCTAATGGTAAAGTTCTTGAAAGTGTGGATGAGCAGAGGGATCTAGGTGTCCATGTACATAGATCCCTGAAAGTTGCCACCCAGGTTGATAGGGTTGTGAAGAAGGCCTATGGAGTGTTGGCCTTTATTGGTAGAGGGATTGAGTTCCGGAGTCGGGAGGTCATGTTGCAGCTGTACAGAACTCTGGTACGGCCGCATTTGGAGTATTGCGTACAGTTCTGGTCACCGCATTATAGGAAGGACGTGGAGGCTTTGGAGCGGGTGCAGAGGAGATTTACCAGGATGTTGCCTGGTATGGAGGGAAAATCTTATGAGGAAAGGCTGATGGACTTGAGGTTGTTTTCGTTGGAGAGAAGAAGGTTAAGAGGAGACTTAATAGAGACATACAAAATGATCAGGGGGTTGGATAGGGTGGACAGTGAGAGCCTTCTCCCGCGGATGGATATGGCTGGCACGAGGGGACATAACTTTAAACTGAGGGGTAATAGATATAGGACAGAGGTCAGAGGTAGGTTCTTTACGCAAAGAGTAGTGAGGCCGTGGAATGCCCTACCTGCTACAGTGGTGAACTCGACAACATTGAGGGCATTTAAAAGTTTATTGGATAAACATATGGATGATAATGGCATAGTGTAGGTTGGATGGCTTTTGTTTTGGTGCAACATCGTGGGCCGAAGGGCCTGTACTGCGCTGTATTGTTCTATGTTCTATGTTCTATGTCTCACTGCACTATACAGGAGTCCTACAAAACACTGAATCACATTAGGAAATATTAGGATCGATGACCAAAAGTTTGGTCAAAGAGGTACATTTTAAAAAACCTTTAATGGAGGAGAGAGAGCTGGAGAGGCTGTGGAAGGTAATTCCAGACCTTAGGGCCTTGGCAAAGCTGTCAAGGGTGAAGCAATTAAAATTGGGGCTGTTCAATCATATGGCGAGTGCAAGAGAGGAGGTCAGCCTAGAGAGCACTGGAATAGTCAAGTCTCGATGTTACAAAGGCATGAATGAAGCTTTCAGCAACTGAGGAGCTGAGGCAGAGTTGCAGATGTGTTGTATATTCAAATTTCTGTAACCAAGCCATTCTGTTTGTAATGACTTAGGCCAGGCTTTTGAGATTGGCCAATTAGAATATGAGTTACCTGATTAATGGCCCAATCAGGGAACCCCTTTCTCTCTTTATAACAGGGAGTGTCCGATCCTCTGCACTCCCAGCAAGCTGAATGCACCTGGTTGTTTGGCTGGTGGTTTTGTAAATAAAAGGAGTTCTGGTGAAGGGATTTCTCTCTCCGTGGACTTATTACACAGTTTTTAAACATTTATGCCTGGAACTTTCACTGGGGTTCTGCTATGAAGGATAGGAGGAGCCCCTGGACAAGCAGCACCAACTGCTAAAAATGCACAGTTGTGCTATTTTTCCTGGATTTTCATTAAAATTATTTTTGGAAAATCTCCCCTCTGCTCCAGAGATTGTGCAGAATTATTCAACCAAATTATAACTTAAGGACCCGTTTTCCAATTGAAGCTTGGATCAGAAAAAGTGCAGTCGGATCTTTCAAGATTTCCCAAAATAAATTTCCAGCAGGCTTTATGCAGGAAAGGCAGGTTTAGAAAATAAGCCTTTACAAAGTCAAATTTGTGGTTATGGCATTTAAAATATTTTAAGAATTATAACTTGCAGGCAGTAAGACCGCTGAGGGGCTACCACAAGACATCTGATCTGAACTGCCAGGCCTCATTTCAATGATACATGTGAGCTGCCCACCCAAAACAAGCATCCAGAGGCAGAGGCACAGATGCCACTGGCCAGCACACAGTACAAGCTGCTGTGAGCACCGATATAGGGAAGGTGAGGTGGTTAAGGTGGGGCTCAGGACGGGTTCCCAACCATTCAGCACCTCTATGGGAAAGCCAAGTGCTCTGCTCATCCTTTTGGTCCTCTGGTCTGTAAATCATTAACATCGGTGTAGAGTCTGAGCAAAGTAGGACTCCCAGTCTGCATATATTTGTACATGTACAATCAACAATGCGTTGGCTTATATTTTGCATTGAGAATAATAATGAGACTAACATCACTCACCGTGATTCAGGAGTAAATTAGACAGCAACTTCTGGGCCAGGATTCTCCGAGCCTGCGCCTGGTCAGAGAATCGGCGTTGACGCCGAAAATTCCCGGCATGCCGCTCCGAGGCTGGGACGCGATTTTCCGGTGACCAGAGTATTAGTGTCAGTCGCGCGCGCTGTCGACGCGGCGCCGGTCGGGGACCGTTGAAAGAGGCCCCTGCGGCGATTCTCCGCGGTCGACTGGCCGAGTTCCGCCGGCGTAGTTCACATATGGTACCACCCGGCGGGAGCTCAGACCCGCAGCCGAGGTGGCCGTCCTGGTGGGGGGCAGTGGGATCAGACACTGGGGGGGGGGCCTCCACAATTGGGGCTACCGATCGGCGGGCGCGTGCGATCTTGAGGAGGGGTCCTACCTTCTACCGCGTGGCCCCGTTGTGTCGCTACGCCATATTGTGCGGTGCGGAAACGGCCACCACGAGCATGCGCCAGCACGGAAACGGCCACCACGCACATGTGCCGGCGCGGAAATGGTCGGCGCGCGCATGCCGGCAGTGCACGGTCACATATCGGCGCCGAGCTGCGTGGAGCACTCAGGCGCTGTGCTGGCCTACTGTGGGTCACTGAATTGTTGGGCCAAGGGGCCCGTTGACACCAGTGTGAAACACTCCGGTGTTTACGCCTGCGTCAACACAGAGTCGGGATTTTGGAGAATCCCGGCCCTGGAGTCTACACATGTTGTTAAAAGTAAAATGTAGGGGAGGTATGGTGGCGCAGTGGTTAGCACTGCTGCCTTACAGCGCAGAGGATCCAGGTTTGATCCCACTCCGGGTCACTGTCCGTGTGGAGTTTGCACATTCTCCCTGTGTTTGTGTGGGTCTCACCCCCACAACCCAAAAGATGTGCAGGCTAGGTGGATTGGCCATGATAAATTGACCCTTAATTTGGAAAAAAATAATTGGGTACTCTAAATTTATGAAGAAAAAGCAGAATATGAAAGTTGCTCTCTGCGTGACGGCAATTTTAATGAATAAAAAAGTACAGTTTTCCACCTTTCAGATTATAGCCAACCCCAATGGTCGATATGTTATTGTTTGTGGTTCCCCATTGAGCAACCCGATAGTCGTGGTCAACGTTTATGATCCCAACTGGGACGATACAAATTTTATTAACCCCCATTAGCCTCCTTCTCCAACCTCGACTCACATCTGTTTATGTTAGGTGGTGACCTGGACTGTGTTTTGGACCCTATATTGGACATTCAAAACCTAAATCTCTCGTTCCATCTGGGATGGCTAGGGCTTTGTCTTCTTTTATGACTCAGCAGGGGGGTGCAGGCGGGAGGTGGAGTGGATCCATGGCACATTTTGCACCCGAATGATAGAGCATTGTCTTTTGTTTCACATGTCCACCACGCATATTCCTGTATTGATTTTTAAATTTTGGATCGGGTTCTCCTCCCTCGGTGGTGGTGGCTGAGTACTGAGCAATTGTTATCTCCAACCATGCCCCACACTTTATTGATTTGTTGTTAGAATCTGGCCCCAGCCAACGTCCACCGTGGAGATGAGACACTACATTGTTGGTTGATAAAACATTTTGTGAGCGTGTGTACACCTCCATAAACGACTATATAAAATCAAACAGTTCCCATTCAATCTCACCTTCTTGGCTGTGGGAGGCTCTTAAGGCTGTCTTTAGTGGGGAATGATGTGGAGATGCCGACGTTGGACTGGGGTGAGCACAATACGAAGTCTTACAACACCAGGTTAAAGTCCAACAGGTTTGTTTCGATGTCACTAGCTTTCGGAGCGCTGCTCCTTCCTCAGGTGAATGAAGAGGTATGTTCCAGAAACATATATATAGACAAATTCAAAGATGCCAAACAATGCTAGGAATGCGACCATTAGCAGGTGATTAAATCTTTACAGACCCAGAGATGGGGTAACCCCAGCTTAAAGAGGTGTGAATTGTATCAAGCCAGGACAGTTGGTAGGATTTCGCAGGCCAGATGGTGGGGGATGAATGTAATGCGACATGAATCCCAGGTCCCGGTTGAGGCCGCACTCATGTGTGCGGAACTTGGCTATAAGTTTCTGCTCGGCGATTCGGCGTTGTCGCGCGTCCTGAAGGCCGCCTTGGAGAATGCTTACCCGGAGATCAGAGGCTGAATGCCCTTGACTGCTGAAGTGTTCCCCGACTGGAAGGGAACATTCCTGCCTGGTGATTGTTATGCGATGTCCGTTCATTCGTTGTCGCTGCATCTGCATGGTCTCGCCAATGTACCACGCTTCGGGACATCCTTTCCTGCAGCGTATGAGGTAGACAACGTTGGCCGAGTCGCACGAGTATGTACCGCGTACCTGGTGGGTGGTGTTCTCACGTGTAATGGTGGTATCCATGTCGATGATCTGGCACGTCTTGCAGAGATTGCCATGGCAGGGTTGTGTGGTGTCGTGGTCACTGTTCTGAAGACTGGATAGTTTGCTGCAAACAATGGTTTGTTTGAGGTTGCACGGTTGTTTGAAGGCAAGTAGTGGGGGTGTGGGGATGACCTTGGCAAGATGTTCATCTTCATCGATGACGTGTTCACAGCCTTCAACAGTGGGGAAGGCAGTCCTCAGGAGGAAATTATCTCTCCCAGAGCATATATGTTGTAGACAATAAATTTGGGACAGCAGAGGCTGATGGATTCCATTCTAGAGGTGGACCACCAGTACTTGCTTGATCCTACTCCAGAGCTATTGGCAAATAGGAAGAAATTACAGAGACAGTTTTTAAAAAAAATAATTTTTATTCAAAGATTTTCACAGATTATCACAACAGAAAAATAGAACCCACCCCCTTTACACAAATAATAAAACAACAAGAAAAACAGTGCATAAATAAACAAATAAACGTTAAACAGTAAACCCCCCCCCCCCCCCGCCACCCACACCCCGCCACCCACACCCCGTTTGCTGCTGCTGACCATCTCCTAACGCTCCGCCAGGAAGCCTAGGAACGGTTGCCACCGCCTGAAGAACCCTTGCACAGATCCCCTTAAGGCAAATTTCACCTTCTCCAATTTAATAAACCCTGCCATGTCGTTAATCCAGGATTCCACGCTTGGGGGCCTCGCATCCTTCCACTGAAGCAGAATCCTTCGCCGGGCTACCAGGGACGCAAAGGCCAGAATACCGACCTCTTTCGCCTCCTGCACTCCCGGCTCGTCCGACACCCCAAATATTGTGAGCCCCCAGCTAGGCCTAACCCTGGAATTCACTACCCTTGACACCGTACTCGCTACGCCCCTCCAGAACTCCTCCAACGCTGGACATGCCCAGAACATGTGGGTGTGGTTTGCTGGGCTCCCCGAACACCTCGCACATCTGTCCTCGCACCCAAAAAATCGGCTTAGCTTTGCCCCGGTCATGTGCGCCCTGTGCAGCACCTCAAATTGTATGAGGCTGAGCCTCGCGCAAGAGGAGGAAGAGTTTACCCTTCCCAGGGCATCCACCCACATACCCTCGTCGATCTCCTCCCCCAGCTCCTCCTCCCACTTACCTTTTTACTCCTCCGCCGAGGCCTCCTCCTCCTCCTGCATCACCTGATAAGTTGCCGAGATCCTACCCTCTCCAACCCACCCCCCCGAAAGCACCCTGTCCTGGACCCTGCGCGCCGCCAGCGGTGGAAACTCCAACACCTGTTGCCTAACGAACGCCCTTACCTGCATATATCTGAAAGCATTTCTAGGGGGGAGCCCGAATTTCTCCTCCAGCTCCCCAATGCTCGCAAACTTCCCATCTATGAACAGGTCCCCCATCCTCCTAATACCTGCCCTGTGCCAATTCAGGAACCCCCCATCCATTTTCCCCGGGACAAACCGTATCGGGGACCACACCGAAGCCCCCACCTCTCCCCTGTGGCGTCTCCATTGCCCCCAGATTTTGAGGGTCGCCGCGACCACCGGGCTCGTGGTGTACCTCGTCGGGGGAAGCGGCAGCGGTGCCGTCACCAGCGCCCCCAGGCTCGTGCCCACACAGGACGCCATCTCCAGCCTCTTCCACGCAACCCCCCCCCCCTCCATTATTCACTTACGTATCATCGCCACGTTGGCAGCCCAATGGTACCCACATAGGTTTGGCAACGCTAACCCCCCCTGTCCCTGCTCCGCTCCAAGAACACCCTTCTCATCCTCGGGGTCTTCTTCGCCCATACGAACCCCATAATACTCCTGGTAACTCGCTTAAAGAAGGCCTTAGGGATCAGGATGGGGAGGCACTGAAACAAAAACAAAAACCTCGGAAGCACCGCATTTTAACCGACTGCACCCTACCCGCCAGGGAGAGCGGCAACATATCCCACCTTTTGAACTCCTCCATTTGCTCCACCAGCCTCGTTAAGTTGAGCTTATGCAGGGCCCCCCAGCTCCTAGCCACCTGAACCCCCAGGTACCTAAAACTTCTTTCTGCCCTTTTTAGCGGAAGGTCACCAATCCCCCTTTCCTGGTCTCCCGGGGGCACCACGAACAGCTCGCTCTTCCCCATGTTGAGCTTATACCCGGAGAAATCCCCAAACTCCCTAAGGATCCGCATCACCTCCGGCATTCCCCCACCGGGTCCGCCACATACAAAAGCAGATCGTCCGCATACAACGATACCCAGTGTTCCTCCCCCGACCCCGCACCAATCCCCTCCAGTTCCTAGACTCCCTCAAAGCCATGGCCAGGGGCTCAATCGCCAGCGCAAAGAGCAGGGGGGATAGAGGACACCACTGCCTCGTCTCTCGGCATAGCCGGAAATATTCCGACCTCCTCCTGTTCATGGCCACACTCGCCACCGGGGCCTCGTACAGCAACCTCACCCAGCTGACGAACCCCTGCCCGAACCCAAACCTCCTCAACACCTCCCACAGGTACCCCCACTCCACCCTATCAAAGGCCTTCTCCGCATCCATAGCCGCCACTATCTCTGCCTCCCCCTCCGCCGCCGGCATCATAATTACATTCAGGGGCCTACGTACGTTGGTATTCAACTGCCTCCCTTTCACAAAACCCGTTTGATCCTCGTGCATGACCCCTGGAACACAGTCCTCAATCCTCATGGCCAATACCTTTGCTAGCAGTTTCGCATCCACATTAAGCAGTGAAATCGGCCTATACGATCCGCACTGTACAGGGTCCTTGTCCCGCTTCAGAATTAGAGAAATCAGCGCCCTAGACATCGTCGGGGGCAGGACCCCCCCACCCTCCCTTGCCTCATTGAAAGTACTTACCAGCAGCGGGCCCAACAGGTCCACGTACTTGCTATAGAATTCCACCGGGAACCCATCTGGCCCCGGTGCCTTCCCCGCCTGTATACTCCCCAGTCCCTTGACCAGTTCCTCCAACACAACCGGCGCCCCCAGCCCTGCCACCTGTCCCTCCTCTACCCTCGGGAACCTCAGCCGGTCCAGAAAGCGACCCATCCCCCTTCCTCCGATGGGCACTCAGACCGATACAGTCCCTTGTAAAAGTCCTGGGAGACCCCATTAATTCCCACCGCACTTCGCACTGTGCTCCCCATTCCATCCCTTACTCCCCCGATCTCCCTCGCTGCCTCCCGCTTCCGAAGCTGGTGTGCCAGCATGCGGCTAGCCTTCTCTCCATGCTCGTACACCACCCCTTGCGCCTTCCTCCACTGCACCTCCGCCTTCCTGGTGGTCACCAAGTCAAACTTGGCCTAGAGGCTTCGTCGCTCCTTGAGTAGTCCCTCTTCGGGGACCTCTGCAAACCTCCTATCTACCCTTAAAATCTCCCCCACTACTAGCCTCTCCCTCTCTCTCCTCTCCTTCCTCTTTCTAAGGGCCCTAATGGAGATCAACTCACCCCTGATCACCACCTTCAGCGCCTCCCAGACCACCCCTACCTGCACCCCCCCATTATCATTGGCCTCCAGGTATCTTTCTATACACCCCCGGACCCCACCTCCAAGTGCCACAGCGGGCGCTGGTCCCTCTCCTCCCCCAGCTCGAGGTCCACCCAATGCGGGGCATGGTCAGAGATGGCTATCGCCAAATTCTCCGTGTCCTCCACCCTCGGAATCAGCGCCCTGCTCATTACAAAAAAGTCAATCCGAGAGTAAGCCTTATGAACATGGGAGAAGAATGAGAATTCCCTGGCCACCGGCATTGCAAACCTTCACGGATCCACTCCTCCCATCTGGTCCATAAACCCCCTCAGCACCTTGGCCGTCGCCGGCCTCCTGCCCGTCCTAGACCTAGAGCGATCCAATGCCGGATCCAGCACCAAGTTGAAGTCCCCCCCCCCCCCCATAATCAAGCCCTCTGTCTCCAAGCCCGGGATCCGACCCAACATGCGCCGCATGAACCCCGCATCGTCCCAGTTCGGGGCATATACATTTACCAAGACCACCCTCACCCCCTGCAGCTTACCACTCACCATCACATACCTACCTCCATTGTCTACCACGATGCCCAACGCCTCATATGACACCTGCTTCCCCCCCAAAATCGGCACCCCCCGATTTTTTGCATCCAACCCCGAATGGAACACCTGCCCTACCCACCCCTTTCTTAGCCTTACCTGAACTGCCACCTGCAGATGCGTTTCCACATTTTCCTTCAGCCCCTTCAGGTGCGCGAACACATGGGCTGGTTTGACTGGCCCGTTCAGGCCTCTTACATTCCAGGTTATCAGCCGGATCAGGGGGATGCCCGCCCCGCGCCCCCCACCTTTCCAGGCCCGTCCGTGCCCCCCGCACTTCCCGTTCCCCCCAGAGGCAGACCCCCGCCCCGACCTCCTGTACAGACTCCAGCTCCCCCTTGGCCATTCCAGCAGCCCCCCCCCCCCCCCCCCCCCCCCCCCCCTCCCCCGGCCCCTCTTCTTAGCCACCTCCACGCTCCAGTCCTGATAAATCCAGACCTCTGCGTTCTCCCACCTGCTGCTACGCTCTTTCTTGGCCCACCTTAAGACACATTCTCTGTCCACGAAATGGTGGAACCGCACCAGCACCGCCCGCGGCGGCTCGCTGGGCTTGGGCCTCCTCACCAGCACTCGATGGGCCCCCTCCAGCTCCAGGGGCCCGTAGAAGACCCCCGCGCCCATCAGCGTGTGCAACATGGTGACCACGTAGGTTCCGACATCCGATCCTTCCAGTCCCTCCGGGAGACCCAGAATCCGCAGATTCTTTCTTCTCGACCGGTTCTCCATGTCCTCGAACTTCGCCTGCCATTTCTTATGGAGCGCCTCGTGCGCCACTGCCTTCACCGCCAGGCCCAAGATCTCGTCCTCATTCTCCGAGACCTTTTGCCGGACCTCCCGGATCGCCGCCCCTTGGGCCATCTGAGTCTCAAGCAGCTTGTCAATTGATGCCTTCATCGGCTCCAGCAGCTCTGCCTTCAGCTCCGTGAAGCAGCGCTGGAGAAACCCCTGCTGCTCCTGTGACCACTGCGCCCACGCTGCCTGCTCTCCACCCGCCTCCATCTGGGTCTTCCTCCCTCGCACCTTTCTCTGCTCCAATTCCACTTTTTTCACCGTTCCACTCCTGGTCCAATCCATACAGTGCCGGGGGAATATTTCTGTCCCCTTCCCACACTGGGAATCGTCGAAAGAGCCCAAAACTCAGTTTCTAGCGGGAGCTGCAGAATGTGCGACTTAGCTCCGCAAAGCCGCAACCGGAGGTCCTACAGAGACAGTTTGAGCTACTGTCTACTAGCTGGGCGGTACATCAGCTACAACGTTCCAGGGGCACTTTTTATGGGTACGGGGAGAAGGCCAATCGTCTCCTGGCTCACCAACTTAAAAGTCAAGCGGCCTCCTGTCAGATCCCTCAGATACTCAATCCGGGCGGCAATCTGGGTTCCACTCCATGCCAGGTCAATGCAGCTTTTTAATCTTTTTATCACGATCTTTATTGGTCAGAGCCTCCTGCAGAAAAATCGGCCATGTCTGAGTTTCTGGACAGTCTACCCATCCCAACTGTCAAGGTGGCTAGTACCAGTCAGCTGGACTCCCCGTTGTGCCCAACCAGATTTTAGATGTATTGGGCTGATGCAGTCTGGTAAGGCTCCTGGTCCGGATGGCTTTCCAATTGAATTTTACAAGAAGTTCTCGGAGCAGCTTGTACCTATATTATTGCATATGGATTGCCTCTCCTGGGGTCACTGCCTCCGACCCTCACTCAAGCTTCTATTTCCTTGCTCCTGAAGAGGGACAAGGACCCAACAGAGTATGATTCATACTGTCCTGTCTCACTTTTGAATGCAGATATCAAGCTGCTTGCTAAGGTTCAGGTTCAGCCTTGCCTCCGTGGTATAATTTCGGAGGATCAAACAGGCTTTGTGAAGGGAAAACAATTGTCGGGCAGTATACATTGCCTGCTAAATGTTACCCTTTCCCCCTCTCCAGTACCCGTAACTAAGGTGATAGTGGACATGATTATCCGGAAAGATGTCTAAGTGTTGTAGCGGCGGGAATTGCCACGGGCTTCCCACTGCCCCTCCATCCCAAGATGAACCCCAGGGCCCTATGGGCATCAGACGGGAGGAGGGGGCGCTGGGTGGCAACCCGGACCCGTCCCATGGAGTGGGGATGGTGGCCACCTTCTCCCCTGCGTTCTACCCCTCTGATGAGGCCACATCTCAAAATCAGCGCACGGGACAGGGCGGCATGACTGTGCATGTGCCGCCGACAAGTGCACCAGGGCCCTCTGGCCCCAGAGCGCCCAGAGGATGCCCGCCAGGGGCATCGAAGGCGACAGGACATGATAAGCAACTGGCTGTCTCCACCTCAGATGTGCATCCTGGGGACACACCTAGACATAGCGATAGAGCAAGGAAGGTCAAGCACGTTGAGGATCACTGGGCACCAGGGGAAGGAGGAGGGTGGGGGGGGGGTGCGTTGGGGGGGGGGGGGGGGGGGGGGGAGGTGTGATGGGGTGTGGGGAGAGTGGGGTGGCACCATCGGGAAAGTGGGGAATTGTTGGTCACCTGTGACACATTAAAAACCCTTGACCACAAGTAGTATGACGCCTCTGTTGCTTTCTTCTGCAATGCAGCCCGACCTCCGAATCTTTGGCATGATCCTTGAATCCATCTCTCCAGACATCCCCCTCCCCGCCCCCTCCTCACCGGGCACATCACGAGCAGGTGATGGGTGTGAACAAGCACTCAGCGGACAGGCAGGGGTCAGACTATGGCATAGATTGAGGAGCACTGGGGTTCAGCTCTCTGCGGGTTATCATCACCCCCTGCCCTCGACAGCGACCCACTAATGGTGCCAACACAGTCCCAACACCCTGGAGTGATGGGAGCTCTGGAAGGGTGGAAAATGGGGTTGGTGGGTGGGTAAGGTATCGATCACAGACCATACCACATGCTATGTGAATCAGGCGGGTATGAGGGCCTCCCTCGCCATTGCTGCCTGTCCTGCAGCCTCTGCTGGTCCTCCAGTTCATCCCCGGGCTCATCCTCCAGCCCCTGCTGGTCCAGAACCTCCTCATCTTATTCGTCATCCTCCTCACAGAGGTGGGCACATTTACCTCATCCCCAACCACCAGCACATCGCCCCGCTGCTGTACAAGGTTGTGGAGGGCACAGAAGACCACCACAAAGTGGGCGACCCTCTGGGCAGTGTACTGCAGGAATACCACCAGAGCGGTCGAGGCATTGGAACCGTATTTTGAACAGACTGATGCACCGCTTAATGACAGCTTGGGTGGCTACATGGGCCTCGTTGTATCGCGTCTCCTCTTCGGATTCCAACCTCTGAACTAGCATCATTAACCAGGTCCTCAGCAGGTTCCCCTTATTCCCCATGAGTTAGCCAGCCATCCTGGGGTGGTCCACGAATAAGCCGGGGATGTCTGACTGCTCCACGATATAGCTGACGTGTACACTCCCTGTGAAGCGTGCAAACACATGCATGGTCTGAAGGTGGAGGTCGCACACAAGCTGGATGTTCAGGGAGTGGACCCCCCTCCTGTTTACGTAGGGCACTCCCAGATGGTCTGGTGAGCGCAAGGTCACACTTATGCAGTCTATCAGCCCCTGGACCTGGGGCATCCCGGCGCTGGCTCTCCTGGCATTCACTGGCCGCACCGCACTCAATGAGTTGACACCGGGACTGAATTGCGTGAGGTCCGTGTTCCCATTAGGAGCACTATTTCTGGACAATTCAGGACATGCTAATTGGCCAACACTCTGCCCACGAATCCAGAGCAATTCTCCTTACCACTGGTGTCGGTTTAGCTGTGGCCCAAATTGGCGCTGGAGAACTTGACAAGCTGGAGCAGGCACACACTCATTCCAGCCAAGAAGATGACTTCCCAAAGAGTGGCAAATCGTGCTGCCCAGGCATCCTGGTGTGCCTGGTACAGACTGAAGTTTATATAGTCCGCTGCCAAGGCACAAAGGGTATTCATCACAATACGGGTGCACCTGCGTGTGGATATCTGAGAGATCCCAGACACGTCCCCGCTCGGTCCCTGGAAAGACAAAGAGGCATAAAAGTTCAAGGAGACTGTCACCCTGATGGCCACTGGGAGTGGGTATTTTCCTCCAAACCCTCGCAGTGCCATTTGCGCCATCATTTGGCACAGGTGGCGCACGGTCTCTGGTGGCACAGGCGATCTGTCATCCCTTCGAAGGACAGGTGCTGGTGGTACACATGTGTCCTCATGTGGCGCTTCCTTCACACCACCTCCTTGACCTATTGGACAGCCAGCTCTGGAGGCCCACCAGTTGGCCTCTGTTCTTCTGGGGTAGGCTCCTCTTGTGCAGGGTCCTCTCCAAGCAGGCCCTGTGCCTCCAGCCTCAGTGCATCCGCAACAGCAGCTGCGGCTAGGTAGATAGCGAGCATTCCTGGCTGTGTTGCGAAATTCATTCTCTGCAGGGGGGAAAACAGAAGACATGTTAGCAAGATGCTCATCCAGATCCAATAGGCTAGGTGGTGACTCCGAGTTGCACTTCAGCTCTACCCCACATGTTCCCCCACAAACCCGCCTCCACCCCTCGACTGTTCCCCCTGATATGTTGCCTTCCAGCCTGAACCCCTGTCCCCAGCAGTGAGTGGCACCGGGGAGCCTCTATCCTCACTACCTGACCCTGTCAACAGGGGTACCGGTGTCTGCCACAACCCCGGTCAGCGATAAGCTCTGTGGCCCTATCCTGCATCCCCAGTGGAGTCTACTGCGGGTGTCCTTATTGGATGGGTGGTGCACTAGCCCACCAGCAGGCTGGCATCTGGTTGTGTGGTGGAGAGGGTCATGGTATGCCAACCATGTCTTCCATTCTTAGAAGCTTGTGTGTCGACAGGACGTTACAGATGGGGTGAGGCAGGGATGTGTGCATCTGCTAGGAGTGTAGCTGCAATGTGATGTGGGTCCTAGGTGTGATACACAGGATGTGACAACTTGACTGGAAGCAGGATGGGTGGAAGCAGGGGTGCAGTGGGCAGGCAGGGCTTGGAGACAGCTGCTGAACCTGTATTTGATCGTGTCACTGGTGAGACCTCAGCCCTGAGAGGAATAGTGTACCACGGGGTTGCCAAAGGTCACGTGGATGAGTGCTTTGTTTAGGGTGAACTCTGCTTTTCTCCTGCTTCAGGACTGTGTTTCTGATGAGTGCACTGAGGAGTGGCAGCACCTGGTGCCAGAGAGCCAGGCTGGCAGTGCCAAGGTGCCAGGTTGCCCGTGGCAAGGATTGGACCCGGGGGTTTCCCTGCCTTTATGTGGTGGAGTGAGAGGGTGCTCAAGGACCTCCTAATATGTAAGTTGAGGTGTTGGGAGGGGGTGGGCAGAGGCTGCTGTAGGGAATCAGAGGAGGGTTGAGAGATTGGGGCAGCATTTAAAAATGAGTGGCGAGTGTAGTTCTTTTTTGCTGCTGCAGCTTGTCAGTGGTGGCCGAAGTTCAGGACAGGGCTGACCTCTCACAGGACATTGCAGCGGTGTTCCAGAGCGTGGCCCAGTCACAGCAGGCCATGGCTGAGGGCATCAGCGGCATTGCTCGGGCATGGGCCTAAGTGGCATAGACCCAGAGGGAGGTGGCACAACCACTACCTGATGTGGCACAGATCCAGAAGGTGGTACATAGTCGCAGCGCCATGTGGCACAGTCCCAGGTGGTCCACTCCCTGTGCTCCATAACCGTGAGCATCGAGATCCTGGTCGGGGCGGGCATGGGCTCCAGGACTGGCAGAACCAGGTGGCAATGAGGCCTCAGGGGTTAGCTCTGCTCGCACCCATTGACCAGCCCGGGGGCCTTCGGACACCCTGAGGGAGGAAGAGGCAATGGGGCCTATGCTGGTGACTCCCGCAGGGGAGGTGCCGGAACAGCACAGCACCTCAAACTCCCCCGCCTCTTGTCCCTGGCGCATCATGTGGGCAGCAGGCAGAACAAGGCAGCACCTTGGGTCGCAAGTCCATGGCTCGCGTTCGTGCTGCTCTCCTCATCGCTGCTCGGCACCCGGTGCTCTGGCTATGGCACTGGCTGGGGACATCACCAGCAGGTCCTTCTAGACACAAGACAAGATGCAGGATTAGACAGCGAGCTGGGGGGAGTGGGGGTGGTGGGGGTGAGGGTGGGGATAACGGTGAGGGTGCGGTTGGTGTGAGGGTGAAGGTGGGGATGAGGGTGAGGGTGTGGGTGGGCGTGAGGTTGGGGGTGAGGGTGGTGTGGGGGGTGAAGTTGGGGATGAGGGTGGTGTTGGGTGGGAAGCTTGACACACGTGTCATGGAGAACCGCAACTCGGCGGGGTCTCACTTGCTCGCCCCCAGCCAATCTCCACCCCAGTTAGCTCCCTTTCCTTTGTTCCCTTTGCTTAGAGACAGTGGACTGGTCCACATTTAAGAACTCAGCGACCAACTTAAATGAGTATGCCACCACCGTCACAGACTTCATCAGCAAATGTGTGGACGACTGCGTGCCAAAGAAAGCAGTACGTGCATTCCCCAACCGGAAACCATGGCTCAATCGCGAGATTGACTCCCTACTGAAGGACAGATCTGAGGCGTTCAAGTCAGACGACCCTGACCTATACAAGAAATCCAGGTACGACCTCCGCAAAGCCATCAGAGATGCCAAGAGAGAATATCAAACCAAGCTAGAGTCACAGACAGACTCTCGGCGGTTTTGGCAAGGACTAAACAACATAACGGGCTACAAAGCGAAGCCGAACAGTATCTCTGGCAGCAGCGCACCCCTCCCAGATGAACTCAATGCATTCTATGCTCGGTTCGAGCAGGTAACCAACAATCCGCTGTCGAGTGCCCCAGCAGCCCATAATTCACCCATACCCACCATCACAGCTTCCAAAGTCAGATTGGCCTTCCTGAAAGTGAACCCTCGGAAGCCGACGGGCCCGGACAGGATCCCTGGTCGTGCACTCAGAGCCTGCGCGGACCAGCTGGCAGAGGTATTCGCAGACATCTTTAACCTGTCCCCGCTCCACTCCGAGGTCCCCACCTGCTTCAAGAAGACCACCATCATACCGGTACCAAAGAAGAACCAGGCAACGTGCCTCAATGACTACCGACCAATGGCCCTGACTTCAGTCGTAATGAAGTGCTTCGAGAGGTTGATCATGAAGCGCATCACCTCCATACTCCCAGAACGCCTTGATCCACTGCAATTCGCCTACCGCTGCAACCGGTCCACATCAGACACCATTTCCCTGGCTCTACACTCATCCCTAGAGCATCTCGAAAACAAGGACTCCTACATTAGACTCCTATGTATTGACGACAGCTCCGCCTTCAACACCATAATCCCAGCCAAGCTCATATCGAAGCTCCAAAACCTAGGACTTGGCTCCCCACTCTGCAAATGGATCCTCGATTTTCTGACCAACAGACCACAATCAGTAAGAATGAACAACAACTCCTCCTCCACAATAGTCCTCAACACCGATGCCCTGCAAGGCTGTGTACTTAGCCCCCTACTCTACTCCCTGTACACACACGACTGTGTGGCAAAACTTGGTTCCAACTTCATCTACAAGTTTGCTGACGATACGACCATAGTGGGCCGGATCTCGAATAACGACGAGTCCCAATACAGGAGGGAGATAGAGAATCTAGTGGAGTGGTGTAGCGACAACAATCTCTCCCTCAATGCCAGCAAAACTAAAGAACTGGTAATTGACTTCAGGAAGCAAAGTACTGTACACACCCCTGTCAGCATCAATGAGGCCGAGGTGGAGATGGTTAGCAGTTTCAAATTCTTAGGGGTGCACATCTCCAAAAATCTGTCCTGGTCCACCCACGTCGCGCTACCACCAAGAAAGCACAACAGCGCCTATACTTCCTCAGGAAACTAAGGATATTCGGCATGTCCACATTAACCCTTACCAACTTTTACAGATGCACCATAGAAAGCATCCTATCGGGCTGCATCACAGCCTGGTATGGCAACTGCTCGGCCCAGGACCGCAAGAAACTTCAGAGAGTCTCGAACACCGCCCAGTCCATCACACGAACCTGCCTCCCATCCATTGACTCCATCTACACCTCCCGCTGCCTGGGGAAAGTGGGCAACATAATCAAAGATCCCTCCCACCCGGCTTACTCACTCTTCCATCGGGCAGGAGATACAGAAGTCTGAGAACACGCACGAACAGACTCAAAAACAGCTTCTTCACCACTGTCACCAGACGCCTAAATGACCCTCTTATGGACTGAACACTACACCCTGTATGCTTCATCCGATGCCAGTGCTTATGTAGTTACATTGTATATGGTGTGTTGCCCCACTATGTATTTTCTTTTATTCCCTTTTCTTCTCATGTACTTAATGATCTCTTGAGATGCTCGCAGAAAAATACTTTTCACTGTACCTCGGTACACGTGACAATAAACAGATCCAATCCAATCCAATCAATTCCTCTGGGCCGCTGACCACCTGCTGGGCCCTCTGCTCAGCCAGGGTGATGAGCCGCAGGTCCAGTGGTCCCACTCCAGTTTTCTCTCACTCTCAGTGGTTATGAGTGGCCTTCTCCTGGGGTGGGGGGGCGAAACAGAAAACAACAGCGTTAGACGGTCCGGTGTATGCAGCCCACGGGGTGGGTAGCTGGTGGCCTCAGTGGCCAGGGCACCCGGCCATGGTCGCCGCATGGGCGCCGGCATGTGATGCAGGGTGGATTTTCTGCTATCCTCTGGGTGCGGGGAGGGTCGGGTTATGGGTGGGTGGGCTGGGGGTTGGTGCCAAGGGCACAGTGCCGACTCACCCTGGCCACCCTGAGGAGGCCATGCAGTTTTTTACGGCACTGCTGGCCAGTGCGGATGGTGGTGCTCACGGCGCTCACAGCCTCCGCCACCTCTGTCCAGGCACAGCAAATGGTGGTAGGTGACAGCCTCCTTCCCGGGCCGGGGTACAGGATCATCCGCCTCTCCTCCACCATGTCCAGGAAGGTCTCCAGCTCCATGTCCCTAAATCATGGAGCTGTTCTCCTTGTTGCCATCTTGTTGGCCGGGATGGTGTATGTGGGGAGTGATGTGTGTATATGCGGCTGCACCTTGTCAGCCTCCTGAGTGTCAATCGCGAATCCAGCACCATTTCTCATTGGAATCGATTGTGTTCGACGTGCCGCCGGTGTTAGCCCTTCAACAGTCGCTGAATCGGTCCAGGTGCGGCACCAGTTTTGCTGTCGGGAAATTCCATGAATCCTGCGCTGGCGTCAACATTTAGTGCGGGATTCTCCAATTGCGGACGCTTTTATGCCGTAATTGGGGCGGCGCTGTTTTTCGGATGCTCCGTCCCCTGAAAACGGCGTAATCGCTGAGTATGCCGCACTCCGTTGGGACTGCCTCAGAACGTCACCTGAGGCCTTCCATCGATGTACCGCCCCCGGTGGGCTGACTTCCCGAAGGCATCGGTCATGCGTCCTCTCAGTTTTCGGGACTTTGCGTGGCAGCTGCAGACTGTGTCCAGCTCCACCACAGTCGGGGTGGTGTCGTTCCGCTGGCCGGGGAGGGGGGCTTTGGTGGGGGTTGGGGGGACTGGTTGGGGGGGTGGGGGGGGGGGGGTGGTCCCGGTGTAGGGAGGGGGGATTACAGGGGGGCACTATCTGGCAGGCTAGGTCAGCGCGTGGCCGGCGCCATGTTTTACGGCGCGGCTGCTACACGCCACTGCCGTGCGTATGAGCGGCCACCCATTTGACAATTCTCCATCCGTATCTATAGGTAAAGCGGGGGCTTTACTTGGCACAGCTGCTAGCCCCCCACCAGGCGGAGAATCAGTGCCGGGTGCCGCCGACTTTTCCATTGTAAAATTAGACACTTCCTTCGGACATAGCCTCAAAATTGGAGAATCCAGCCCTTAGTCTCAGAAACTGAGAGTTCTGCGAAGGTTTGGAACAACTTTAAACCAAATTTCAAAATTAACTTGAGGTGTTAGGAACATCCTGCTGAACAAAACCAATTCCATGTCAAAACAATAAATTGATCGCTAAAAAAAAGTAATGAAAATCTTCATTAGAGTGGGAGAGGGACAGAATCTGTTTGTCTGGCTCACTCCCAATCTATTGATGCTTGCTCACTCACCCATACCCACTGTGTGAGAGGGTGCAACTATCTGTTGCCATGTGGGGATAAGGGTGAGTGGGAATACTGAAACTGCGAGTGAGCCAGACACACACTCTCACAATCATTTACTCAGCCTTTCCCTCAGTCTCACACTCACTCACTCTCACTTCCTCTATCCCTCACTCTCTCATACATTCACTCACTCTCTCCCACCCACTCACTCTTAATCTCTCTCTCGCACACGTACCCTCTCACTCTGTTTCACATTCACTGAGTCAAATTCTCTCTCTCTCCCACACTCACGCACTCTCTGGGCTGGTTTCTTCGTCCCGCCGCAACAGATTTCTGTTTCATCCCGCCGGCGGGATGCTCCGTTTCACCGGCTGGTCAATGGGGTTTCCCATTGTGGGGCAGTCCCATGCTGTCAGGAAACTCCCGGGCTGCCGGCAAAACAGAGCATCCCGCCGGCGGAGAATCCAGCCCCTGTCTCCCACTCACGCAAAGTTTTATTTGCAAGTGATATGTATATATCCATGCGCCGGCAGATTTCTTTCAAGGCACTTCACGAGGGAATGTGAGTGAATGTGATTGAGGTGTTTCACTCATTACCCCTGGACTTGAACTTGGGATGAGATTAGTCCCGATTGACAGACGACAATCCCAGAGAGTCAGCGAGCACCATCGTTGAAGTTATGAATGAACGCCACGTTGTCAGGTGCGGCGAAGAGATTGATGACAAACCGGGAAAAAAGCCCTTGGAAATTTTTGTTACAATGCACCTTTGCGCCGAAGTCCAGTAAAATCAAACTCAGTTGTGTATGAAGTCTATGACCCATTAACATCTCAGCGAGGGCTACCCCAGTTACTGCATGTGGCATGGTCCAGTAGGAGAATAAAATTCTTGCCAATCTTGTGTCCATCGATCCAGATGTCTGTTTCTTGAGCCCCCAGTTAACCGTTTGCACGGCCCTCTGCCAAACTATTGATGCTGGATGGTATGGGGCTGTGCGTATTTTGCGAATCAATTGCTCGTCACAAAAGCGGCAAACTCTTCACTCATGAAAGAGGCTCTGTTGTATCCGAGATTTCTTGGGTGGAAAAGGAAATGTGCAATCTTCAGATGGTCACTCAGGAGGTGATCAACGCCATCTTGTGGACCTCCAGCCACTTTGACTGGGCATCCACCAGGATGTGAAACATGGAACCCAAAAAGGGACCAGCAAAATCGGCATGCACCCAAGGGTGCGGGGGTGCCGCCGCAGGGAGCTTCTGCTGCTCTTGACAGATGGAGCATTGCTGTGCCAATTCGATATCCGTGTCCAAATCAGACGTAGCTTCTCACCAGCATCTTCATTTTTGACACTCCGGGATGCCCATTGTGTAAGTCCTTCAACACTGCAGCCTGTCCCTCCACCGAGACAACAACAGAATGCTGTCTTCCACTGTCAACTCCGACAATTTTGAGGAGAAAGCCTTCAACTCCCCTGGTAGCTGCCGATGTTGCCCACCATATAGCACCAGATGATGCACCTTGGCAAGTACAGTGTTGGTTTGCTTCCAGGCACAACATATGTGGCAGTGACGGGCAAGGAGTCCATGAAATTCAGGACAGCAATCATTTCATCCGCCGTAGGAAGGTTCTGGAATTTGGTCTGCAACACATCAACATGTGCAAACTGCGTCCCTGGCGGTGCTCGAAAGAGTATTTTTAGGCAGCCAATACAGTGCCCGGCGCTGAATTCTTGCAAAACGTTATTTGTGAGATTGCCTTGTTTTCATGGAAGAGGCCTAGCAATGGCTTGTGATCAGTGATGGTAAACAAATGGCAGCCATAGACATATTGGTGAAATCATTTTACACTGAATACGACCAGCAAACCTTCTTTGTCGATCTGGGCATATTTTCTTTCAGTCACAGCCAGCATCAGGGAGGCAAAACGAATGGACAGTCACGGCAGTCATCCATTCTATGCGACAAAACTTGCCCAATGCCGTACGGCGAAGCATCGCACGATACGTACAACGGTTTTGAGGAGTCAAAATGTGTCAACACCCCTGAAGATAAAAAACTCTGCTTCACCTTGGTAAATGCCATACCAAGGGCCTTGCTCCAAGTCCAAGGCTACACTATTTCAAAAGCAAGTGAGAGGGTGAGGATGGTAGCCAAATTCAGAATAAAGCATAAGAGCATTAGAACATAAGACCTAAAAGCAGCAGTGGATCATTCGGCCCCTCGAGCCTGCTCTACCATTCAATAACATAATGGCTGGACTTTTTGTGGACTCAGCAACACTTACCCGCCCGCTCCCTTAATTCCTTTACTGTTCAAAAAACTACGATTTTTACCTTAAAAACATTCAATAAGGTAGCCTCAACTGCTTCACTGGGCAGGGAATTCCACAGATTCACGACCCTTTGGTGAAGAAATTCCACCTCAACTCTGTCCGAAATCTGCTTCCCCTTATTTTGAGGGTCTGTCCTATAGTTCTAGTTTCACCCGCCAATGGAAACAACCTCCCTGCTTCAATTTTAACTATTCTCTTCATAATTTTATATGTTTCTATCAGATCCCCCCTCATTCTTCAAAATCCCAATGAGTATCGTCTCAGTCTACTCAGTCTCTCCTCATAAGCCAATCCTCTCAACGCCTGAATCAGCCTAGTGAATCTCCTCTGTACCCTCTCCAGTGCCAGTAAATCCTTTCTCAAGTAAGGAGACAAAATCTGTACACAGTACTCCAGGTGTGGCCTCACCAGCACCTTATACAGCTGCAACATAACCCCCCTGTTTTTAAAATCCATCCCTCTCGCAATGAAGGACAAAATTCCATTTGATTTCCTAATTACCTGCTGCGCCTGCAAAACATCTTTTTACGATTCATGCACAAGGACACCCTGGTCCCTCTGCATCGCAGCATGCTGCAATTTTTTACCATTTAAATAAGAGTCCATTTTTATGTTATTCCTACCAAAATGGTTAACCTCATATTTACCAACATTGTACTCCATCTGCCAGACCATTGCCCACTCACTTAAATTATCTATATCCCTCTGCAGGCTTTCAGTATCCTCTGCACACTTCACTCTATCACTCATCTTAGTGTTATCTGCAAATTTGACACATTATACTTGGTCCCCAACTCCAAATCATCTATGTAAATTATAAATAACTGTGGACCCAAAACTGATCCCTAAGGCACATCCATTAGCCACTGATCGCCAACCAGAAAAACATCCATTTATCTTTACTCTTTGCTTTCTCAAAGTTAACCAATCCTCGCTCCATGTTAATACATTACCTGTAACGCCGTGCACCTTTATCTTATGCAGAAGCCTTTTGTGTAGCATCTTGTGGATGCCAGATACACCACATCCACCCGTTCTCCGTTGTCCACCACACTCATAATGTCCTCAAAGAATTCCAATAAATTAGTTAAACATGACTTGCCTTTCATGAACCCATGCTGCGCCTGCCTAATGGGACAATTTCTATCCAGATGTCTCGCTATTTCTTCCGGTAGCACAGTGGTTAGCACTGTTGCTTCACAGCTCCAGGATCCCAGGTTCGATTCCTGGCATGTGTCACTGCCTTTGTGGAGTCTGCATGTTCTCCCTGTGTCTGCATGGGTTTCCTCCGGGTTCTCCGGTTTCCTCCCACAAGTCCCGAAAGACATGCTGTTAGGTCATTTGGACATTCTGAATTCTCCCTCCGTGTACCGAACAGGCCCCGGAATGTGGCGACTAGGGGCTTTTCACAGTAACTTTATTGCAGTGTTAATGTAAGCCTACTTGTGACAGTAAAGATTATTATTATCATTGATGATAGATTCAAGCATTTTACCCACTACAGTTGTTAAGCTAACCGGCCTATAGAATCATAGAATTTTACAATGCAAAAGGTTAATTGTCTTTTGTCTATCTCCTTTTTTAAACAGTGGCGTCACATTTGCTGTTTTCCAATATGCCAGAACCACCCCAGAGTCCAGCGAATTTTGGTAAATTACCACGAGCGCATTTACTATTTCCCCCACCATCTCATTTAGTACCCTGGAATGCATTCCATCTGGGCCAGGGAACTTGTCTACTTTCAACCCCATTAGCTGGCCCAACACTACCTTCTTAGTGATTGAAGGGAACCAGCTATTTCTGATAGGTAAAAGGATCATTGATTTAGTCGTTTTGATGTAAATACTAAAGCCCATTTCAAAATTCATTTTAAAATGAATTCCATCATAAGACTGCAAACACAGTCTAACTTCAGATTACAAAGTGCAATAATGAAAGCATAGATTTGAAACATCTACAGTCTAATGAGAAGCAAATGAAACAATTCAATGAAGGTCACAATAAGTTAACATGAATAAAATAAATCTACCATTGTTTAAAATGTGAATAAATATAGCAGCCAGCAGAAACCTGTAGAAACCAGATCTGATTAAAAGTGTAAGTCACATTCCAATACACAGCAAACATCCAAAGATGCAACATATTCAGAACTATGTTGCACATTGATGATTGACAACTAACCATCCAATCAAATGCATTTGAGACTCATCCAAGCCAATCAGCACATTACTGGGGGAGGGACAGATGGAGTCAGACTGATAACAGTTTCTTTAAAGATAGAGGTCCAGACAGCCATTTTCCATTCCGGGATCACTCTATACTATTTACCTAACTACTCGCTATCCTTATTTCATATTTTCATATTTCTATTCTAACTCTTAAGTCTGCGCAAGCTGTTTTGCTTTGAGCAAGAAACCATTACTGTATTTTGAAAGTTCAATTTGTTTGTAAACCACTAAGTTAATTATATCCCTTAAAGTCTTCTGTGGCAGGGGCTTTACTGAGAACATTTGATTTGTAACCACAAGAAGGTCTCAAACTCTCAATTATAATCAATAGACATAATAAAATATTTCATTTCGCACCCGAGACGTGTAGCTTAAATTTTTACTGAGTTAAAAGTGTATACGAGCCTACACTTTAACAGCATGGTAGATTTCAACAGTGATAATGATCGTTTCTAGGTCCTAAACTGTCATAGCCTCTTTGCCATCAATTATAAGCGTATTGTTTGTGTCTTCCACTGTGAAGACCGACGCAAAATACCTGTTCAATGCTTCGGCCATTTCCTCATTTCACATTATTAAATCCCCCTTCTCATCCTCTAAAGGACCACTGTTTACCTCAGCCACTCTGTTTCGTGTTATATATTTGCAGAAACTTATGCCAGCTGTTTTTATAATCTGAGCTAATTTACCCTCATAATTCTCTTACTTTTCTTTATAGCTTTTTTCGTGGCTTTCTGTTGACCTTTAAAGATTTCCCAATCCTCTAGTTTCCCACTAATCTTTGCCACTTCGTATGCATTTTCTTTCAATTTGATACCCTCCTTTATTTCCATAGGTACATACTTTTGCTGAGCACTGTGAAAAATCACTTTAAAAGTCCTCCACTGTTCCTCAATTGTCCCACCGCAAAGACTCTGCTCCCAGTCTACCTTAGCCAATTCCTCCTTCATCCCATTGTAGTCTCCTTTGTTTAAGCACAAGACACTGGTAGGTGTCTTGCTCCCTCAGAGGTTCCATTACATACTATACGAGAAAACTGTCGCGGATACATTCTATGAACTCCTCCTCAAGGCTGTCTTGACCGACCTGGTTTGACCAATTAACATGTAGATTAAAATCCCCAATGATAACTACCATACTATTTTTACATGCATCAGTCATTTCTTTGTTTATTGCCTGCCCGACCGTGGTGTTATTATTTGGTGGCCCATAGACAACGCCTATCAGCGACTTTTTCTCCTTACTATTTCAAATTTCCACCCAAATGGATTCAATCTTTCATCTCCATAGAAGCGAAGTCATCTCTCACTACTGCCCTGATGTCATCCTTACATATCAGAGCTACACCTTACCTTCCTGTCTGTCCTTCCAAATCTGATACCCCTGGATATTTAACTCTCAGTCGTGACCACCCTGCAACCATGGGCGACATTCTCCGACCCCCCCGCCGGGTTGGAGAATCGGCGGGGGCTGCCGTGAATCCCGCCCCCGCCGGTGGCCGAAGTCTCTGGCACCGGAGATTCGGCGGGGGCGGGAATCGCGCCCCGCCGGTTGGCGGGCCCCCCCCACTCGATTCTCCGGCCCGGATTGTCCGAAGACCCGCCGCTAAATTGCCTGTCCCGCCGGCGTAAACTGAACCACCCATTACAAGGGGACATAAATTTAAGGTGAAAGGTGGAAGATATAGGAGGGATATCAGAGGTAGGTTCTTTACCCAGAGAGTAGTGGGGGCATGGAATGCACTGCCTGTAGTTGAGTCGGAAACATTAGGGACCTTCAAGCAGCTATTGGATAGGTACATGGATTACGGTAAAATGATATAGTGTAGATTTATTTGTTCTCAAGGGCAGCACGGTAGCATTGTGGATAGCACAATTGCTTCACAGCTCCAGGGTCCCAGGTTCGATTCCGGCTTGGGTCACTGTCTGTGCGGAGTCTGCACGTCCTCCCCGTGTCTGCGTGGGTTTCCTCCGGGTGCTCCGGTTTCCTCCCACAGTCCAAAGATGTGCGGGTTAGGTGAATTGGCCAATGATAAATTGCCCTTAATATCCAAATTGCCCTTGGTGTTGGGTGGAGGTGTTGAGTTTGGGTAGGGTGCTCTTTCCAAGAGCCGGTGCAGACTCAAAGGGCCGAATGGCCTCCTTCTGCACTGTAAATTCAATGATATTCTATGATTAATCTAGGACAAAGGTTCGGCACAACATCGTGGGCCGAAGGGCCTGTTCTGTGCTGTATTTTCTACGTTCTACGTTCTACCTTACCGGCGGGACAAGGCGGCGTGGGCGGGCCCCGGGGTCCTGGGGGGGGGGGGCACGGGGCGAACTGGCCCCGGGGGGTGCCCCCACGGTGGCCTGGCCCCCGATCGGGGCCCACCGATCCGCGGGCGGGCCTGTGCCGTGGGGGCACTCTTTCCCTTCCGCCTCCGCCACGGTCTCCACCGTGGCGGAGGCGGAAGAGACTCCCTCCACTGCGCATGCGTGGGAAACTGTCAGCGGCCGCTGACGCTCCCGCGCATGCGCCGCCCGGAAATGTCATTTCCGCGCCAGCTGGCGGGGCACCAAAGGCCTTGTCCGCCAGCTGGCAGGGTGGAAATTCCTCCGGCGTCGGCCTAGCCCCTCAATGTTGGGGCTCGGCCCCCAAAGATGCAGAGCATTCCGCACCTTTGGGGCAGCGCGATGCCCGTCTGATTGGCGCCGTTTTGGGCGCCAGTCGGCAGACATCGCGCCGTTTCCAGAGAATTTCGCCCCATGTCTTTGTAATGGCCAGTAAATCATACTCATTTGCCTTGTTTTGAATGCTGCGAGCATTGAAATAAAGTGCCCTTATGCTAGTTTTTTTACCTCCTTTTTACATCCGAACACCTCCATGAATAACATTTCCTGAGTTCTTCTCAACATTGTAAAATGCCCATAATAATTCACTAACCCAAGAAAGGAGTGAAGTTTCATGGCATCTCGCGGAGCGGGGCCCTTTTTGATTGCCTGTACTTTCTAGGCGACCGGGTATAGGCCATCTCGGTCCACCCAATATTCTAAACACACCACTTCTTTCGCATGAAACACGCACATCGTGCGGCACAGGCGGACCCCATATTCGGAAAAACGCTTCAACACAACCTCAAGATTTTGCAAATGTTCTTGTTCCATGGCCTCTGTGACGAACACTTCATCGAAGTAAACCACAACGTGCGGCAATCCACGCAGGATGTTCTCCATGACGCGCTGGAAGACTGCGCTGCCGAGGATACTTCGAACAGAAGCTTGATGTACATGTAGAGCCTCTTGTGCGTATTAACCATGATGTACTTCCATGAGGATTCTTCGAGCTCCAGCTGTAGATAAACATTGCTTGTGTCCAATTTCACGAATAGACAGCAACCAGCTAATGTTGCATATAAATCCTCGATGCAAGGTAAAGGGTAACTATCCAATCTTGGAGCTCTGTTTGTTGTCAATTTATAGTCTCGCAGAGGTGGACTGTCTTATTCAGCTTCTTGATGGGGACCACCAGCGCTGCTCAATCAGTGAAGCGCACAGGCCGACTAATGTCCAGACTTTTCAAACGCCGAAGTTCAGTCTCAACCTTCTCCACTCTAGCATGGTGAGCTGGGCAGTCATGAAAATATCGTGGCTGGACTTTCAGGTCCTTTCTCGGCCCCTTGAATGGTATTCAACCAGGCTGGAAAACCTCCGAGAATTTCCTCAGTACTGTACACAAACCACCAGGCCTCACTTTGTGAATATGCTGCCAATCCAACTGCAGTTGGTGTAGCCAATCGCAGCCCATCAGGCTAAGGCTGTTTCTATGCACAATAATGAGGGGAAGGCGCACTGACTGACACCCATAAACCATTGGGGTGAGGGTGGACCCCACAATATTCAGTCATTCCCCTGTATAAGAGACCAAATGGGCCGCCGTGTCAGACAAAGACAAAGCATGCACACCGTGTTTGAAAATATATAAAGTGCTCTGTGTCACGACAGAAAAGGCCGCTCCCGTATCTAACTCCATTTGGAGCATATGACCATTCACTTGTGTCGGAACGTGAATAAGGGCCACAGGGCGCACAGCCAAACAGTCCAGCTGCAACTCAGTCTCATCCTCATCCTCAGCCTCTTCTGAGTCGTCCAGATGCAAGGCCCGGCTCCGGAGTGGATGCCTACCTCGACCGGGTCGCCTGGAGCGCGGGCCCTCCTGCTGCTGATGGGTATGCCTAGACCATCGTCCACGAGTAGCACACGGGCCAGAATCACTTTCAGCCGATCCTAGGGACGTCGCACATCCCAGTGGCTGGCCCTTCACCCAGATGCCAGAGTCCCAGTGGCGTTCGATCCAGGCTGTGGGGATACCATATGAGGGGTGACCCTCATAAACATTCACCTCCATCCCTTGTAAATCTTGGCTGCTGCGTTCTTCCTTGCGATAAGGCGATCTGCAGCATCTGCTGAAAATTTAGGGAGACTTCACCCAAAAGCTTTTTCTGAGTTTCCATATTATTGACCCCACAGATCAAGCAGTTGCGCAGCATATTGGACAAACAGTTCCATACTCACAAATCACAAAACTCGGCTATCTTCCGTAGCCATGATACAAACGCAGTTTCAGACTCACCAGTGGACCTCTTCACTGTATTGAACAGATATCTTTGGATGATTGTCAATGGATTTGGGTTAAAATGTTGTGCCACAAGTGTCACGAGCTGGTCGAATGTTTGCATAGGGTCTTTTCACAGTAACTTCATACTTGTGACAATAAAAGATTATTATAATTATAATATCCGGTGTCCATGGGTACATGAGACTCTGGATCACCCCGAACATATGTGGTCCACAGGCCATCAACAGTATGAACGTCTGGCGCTCGTTCGCATGATATTTTTGACCCGGAAGAAATAATGCATTTGTTCAGCGTATTGGTTCTTCAATACCGACATCAAATGCATCTAACCATCTCACAGAGGCATGGTGAATCAAAGAAATCCAAACCTGGGTTCAGAAAATCAGGGAGGTGGCACAGCTGAGTAGGTCACAGCATCGACAGCAAACCAGTTTACTCCTCATCGCCAGTTGAATAAGGACATGGGGAGACCACACTGAGTAAAAATAAGAACAACGTTTTATTTACAAATGATATATATACTTCCCGGTAGAATCGGGTTCCTGCTTGGCCGGTGCCTTACTTGCCAACCTAATGTACACTGGGCAATTGGACATCCCGCTCCTAGTTCATACTCTGCAAGGAGCATGGGGAAGACAAACATTCCTACCCCATGGGTCCTGTGCAGGTTATTACACACTCACTCGCTCTCTCCCACATTCTCTCACACACTCACTCACTCACTCATTCACTCACTCACTCACTCACTCACTCCCACTCTATCTCTCCTACATTCACTCTCGCTCCTTCACTCGCTCACACTCACTCTCTCCCACACTCACCCACTCACTCTCTCTCCCACACTCACTCCCTCACCCACACTCACACTCTTCCTGACTCACCAACATTTTCTCTCTCATACTTATGCACTCACTCATTCACTCTCTCATACACTCATACACACTTTCTCTCCAATACTCACTCACTCCAACTCTGTCTCTCCCACAATCACTCACACTCTCTCTCCCTTGTTTGCTCTCTAACTCTCACTCACACTCTGATGCACTAAGCGTCAAGAACCACAAAGACATGTGAGATTTTAACTAAGGCTTTAATACACTACATAGGAAGCTTAACTGACACAGACGACCCCAGACAAAATGGGTCCTGGTCACAGAAGTTGGTCTTATACTGAACTCTCGGGGGAGTGGCTAAGGCGGAGCTCTCCGTGGCCAGGTCAGGTTACATACAGGTGACCGAACCTCTACAGAGCTGCAGTACAATACACAGTACCATACACAGGAGTACAGGGCCACGTTACACACAACTATTATACAACTATGTACAATGCTAGGGAAGTACAGTGGTGTATTACCACACACTCTCTCCCACATTCACTCACTCTCACTGTCCCACACTCATTCACTCCTCACTCCTACTCTCCCACTCTCACTCACTGGTTCACACTCTCACCATCTCCCACACTCACTCTCATTCTCCCATGCTCATTTACTTCTCACTCCCTCTCTCCCACTCTTATTCACTCACTCACACTCTCTCACTCATTCACTCTCACTCTCTCCCACTCTCATACGCACTCATTCACAGAACCATAGAATCCCTACAGTGCAGAAGGAGGCTGTGGTGTTGGGCGTTCTGACACACAGATGAGCCAACACAGTTGTATTTGGTACAACGCTGTTTTATTCAAACTTACTATATACAGTTCGTTCTGGATACTCTGCACGTGGTGTCTCCCTGTGTGTGTATTGTAACAGGTCTGTCCTTGTCCTGGTCTCCAGCTAATACTGGCCACCAGGTGTCGTGTTTGTCCTTTTATACTGTCCCTGTCCTTGTCTGTGATCGGTTGTGGTGTTGTGTGTTCTGATTTGTCTGTTGGTGTGTCTATCATGATGTGTGTGTTTGAATATCATGACAGAGGCCATTCGGCTCATCGAGTCTGCACCAACCTTCTGAAAGAGCACTCTACCTAGGCCCACTCGCCTGCTCTATCCCCTGCGACCCTGTAACCCCATCCCTGGACAGCAAGGGCAATTTATCATGGCCAATCCACCTAATCTGCACATCGTTGGACTGTGGGAGGAAACCGGAGCACCTGGAGGAAACCCACGCAGACCCGGGGAGAATGTACAAACTCCACACAGGCAGTCACCCAAGGCGGGAATTAAACCCGGGGCCCTGCTGCTGTGAGGGGGCAGTGCTAACCACTGCGCCACTGTGTAGCCCAAAACTGGTACCTCAGCACTGAGGCTGTGCCCAATTTCAGATCTTGCCAGTTTTCAGGTTGGGCAGTTTGGGCGATGGGTGGTTCAGCTTGGGTAGGGTCAAGGGTGCCTTGGAGTGCAGGAGCAGATCAGTGCACAAGCAGTGAAGGAGATAACTGTCAGACACCACACCACCCCATTGTAGCACTGAGCCAAATTGTCCGGGTAAGTGTTTGTTTTATGTTACTCAATTAAAATTTATGCATGGCACATTCTAAAAATGTTCAGTTTTTAAACAACTCCGGATTTTGGTCAGTGGAGTTGCGACACTGTACTGCACAAACATTTTCTTTTTAAGTTGCAAGATAATAAACTTGGCAATAAGTCATTACAAATGTGCATCAGAAATATTCCAAGTGCATGGTCTCCTTCTTCACATCACAGTTGTTTAGCCCAAGGGTCTATCATGCAATTTTCATATTCATATGTCTAAATATGCAGTAATCCATATTCTGAGCACCACTGTGCAAGTCATTTACTTTTTCTGTCACTGAGCCAATAACGTGCAACAGCTACATATTCCAAATCTGGTCTATTTTTAAACAAAGGGACACATCTGGATTTGGGCTATATAAATGATGTTACAAACAGAGTGTAATTACACTGTGGAAAAATATTGGTGTTTTATAAACTAGTTTTCTTCATAACATTGAGGATATATAGTTGAACATGTTGATGGAGATTTAACAGCTTTAATGATCAATGTGCCTGTAATATTGTTGTGTTTTTATGGCAGTGACGTTTTAAGACACATTTGACATGATTTTTAATTGACATGATAATTATGTATATATAATGTCCTGACTTTTGTAATCAGCAGCAAAGTGACAAGACTCGCTGTTGACCTTGAAGTGAGCTGCCATTGGGCAAAACGGTAGCACAGTGGTTAGCACTGTTGCTTCACAGCGCCAGGGTCCCAGGTTCGTTCACAGCTTGGGTCACTGTCTGTGCGGAGTCTGCACGTTCTCCCTGTGTCTGCGTGGGTTTCCTCCGGGTGCTCCGGTTTCTTCCCACAAGTCCCGAAAGAGATGCTGTTAGGTAATTTGGACATTCTGAATTCTCCCTCAGTGTACCTATGCAGGCGTTGGAATGTGGCGACTAGGGGTTTTCACAGTAACTCCAATGCAGTGTTACTGTAAGCCTACTTGTGACAATAAAGATCATTATTATTTATTATTACAAGAAGCTAGTAATTCTGTTGTGTACATTTCTCCTTTCCCGACATCAACTTGAATCTGGCGACAAGTCAAGGGGATCACCAGACATCCAGCATTGTGAATAAGTTGGATAGGCACAGTGACATATTCTCACAGACCTTTTTATTAGAATGTTATAGAGGGTGAAGAAAGTGATTGGGTTGAAGGGTATTAGTCGATATGTCACAAATAATTTCTTTAAAAAAGGACATTGGCTGGAATTTTCTTGCCGTTCTTGCCGGTGGGATCAGGCACGGCGGATTCCTACTGCGGGTTTCCCAGCAGTGGCGGGTGTATAGAACAGAAAACCCAGTTGATAGCCCGATGCCAGCCAATGGCGGGCAGCCCCCACCACTACTAAGCACGTCATGGCAGGGACAGAAAATCCTGCCCATTATTTTTATATTTTGATTTTTTTTTAAGTCAGATTGGGAGAAATTTCACATTCCACAAACATAAAATTACTCTTTCTGGGGCAGTTGTGCTGTTCAGCAGAAATCATGAAGTTAACATGTTACTAAAAATTCAGTTACATCTCAATCAACAAGGTGTAACATTTTGAATGCCTTTTGACAACAACATTTTCTATGGGGGCAAGTTCCTGATTTCTCTTTGATTGCAACCTGGGGATACTTCAACAATGTACCCTATGGAGAAGTATAGCATCACTGACTGCCTGAATGTCTGTATTTAACTACTTATGTGTAGACATCACCATGTTGCTGCCATTATCAGAGAAGTAATGCTGCAAAATCTGGCCCCAAATATAAAGTTGTAGTTGTAATGTCATTTTGTGTTGATTTCTGATTGGACTAAATAGTGATGAGATTTCTGATTGGTTATCATCTCAGATTGAGTTTGTACTTTCAGCAGCAAAAAATGAATCAAATAAGAGGCTAAAAGTGCAGCAGTAACATTCAGCAAGACACCCTGCAGAGCAACTCTCCAGCCAAACATGTGTAGAGGTCTTTGGTCAATGAAATGAAACCAGAACATGCTGGAAACTACAGGCCTGCCATTCGTCAGAATTACAGAATTTCCCAACATTAATTACTTGGAGGAGGCCCTTTCATTCCACCTGGCTGCCTAGAGTCTGTACTGGGCTCCTCCGATGCTCCAGTTTCTCTCTCCATGCTTATCTAATTCACATTCTTCTCCCCCTCATCTCTTCTAGACCCCTCAACTTTATTCTTTTCCTTTAAAAACTTTAAAAACTTACCTTGCAGGAGAAGCAGCCTTCAGATTTTCGGCGGGAGCATTGTCCAGGGGCCTGTCGGGAAGATAAGGTTAACTTTAAAAACTTATCTTTACAGCTGCAGGAAGTCAGCCGTGGGGATTTCTGGGAAGATTTGTCAGTACCTGTATATAAGTTGGGCGGTTGCTAAACCCGACACACTACACTTGTAGTGTCATCCACCCTTCCACCTCCTCTAATCTAAGGGGTTGAGTGAATATCAGGTAAGCTCTACCTTTCTTTTTCTTGTTTTACCTAGAGGGGATGGCAGGAACGGCAGTACAATGTTCCTCCTGCAGAATGTTTGAGGTGAGGGACGCTGCCTGTGTCCCTGCTGATTTCATCTGTGGGAAGTGCACCCATCTCCAGCTCCTCAGAAACCGTGTTAGGGAACTGGAGCTGGAACTGGATGAACTTTGGATCATTCGGGAGGCAGAGGTGATCATAGATAGAAGCTTCAGGGATGTAGTAACTCCGAAGAATAAAGATAAATGGGTGACGGTGAGAGGGGCTGGGAGGAAGCAGTCAGTACAGGGATCCCCTATGGTCGTTCTCCTTAGTAACAAGTATACCACTTTGGATACTGTTGGGGGGGGGGACTTACCAGGGGTAAGCCATTGGGTACAGGTCTCTGGCACAGAGTCTGTCCCTGCTGCTCAGAAGGGAAGGGGGGAGAGGAGTAGAGCATGAGTCATTGGAGACTCCATAGTTAGGGGGATAGATAGGAGATTCTGTGGGAACGAGAGAGACTCGCGGTTGGTGTGTTGCTTCCCAGGTGCCAGGGTCCGCGATGTCTCGGATTGTGTTTTGGGGATCCTTAAGGGGGAGGGGGAATAGCCCCAAGTCGCGGTCCACATAGGTACCAACGACATAGGTAGGAAAGGGTTTAAGGATGTAAGGCAGGAATTCAGGGAGCTAGGGTGGCAACTTAGATCTAGGACAAACAGAGTTATTACCTCTGGGTTGTTACCCGTGCCACGTGCTAGCGAGATGAGGAATAGGGAGAGAGAGGAGTTGAATGCGTGGCTACAGGGATGGTGCAGGAGGGAGAGTTTCAGATTTCTGGATAATTGGGGCTCACTCTGGGGTTGGTGGGACCTCTACAAACGGGATGGTCTACACCTGGAACCAGAGGGGTACCAATATCCTGGGGGGGGCGGGGGGGGGGGGGGTGGAATTGCTAATGCTCTTCGGGAGAGTTTAAACTAGTTCAGCAGGGGATTGGGAACCTGAATTGTAGCTCCAGTATACAGGAGGTTGAGAGTAGTGAGGTCATGAGTAAGGTTTCAAAGTTGCAGGAGTGTACCGGCAGGAAGGAAGGTGGTTTAAAATGTGTCTAGTTTAGATGGGTCTGTTTTTGTCCAATGTGTGCAGGAGGGTTTCCTGACACAGTATGTAGATAGGCCAACGAGAGGCAAAGCCATATTGGATTTTGTACTGGGTAATGAACCAGGACAGGTGTTAGATTTGGAGGTCGGTGAGCACTTTGGTGATAGTGACCACAATTTGATTACATTTACTTTAGCGATGGAAAGGGATAGGTATATACCGCAGGGCAAGAGTTATATCTGGGGGAAAGGCAATTATGATGTGATGAGGCAAGACTTAGGATGCATCGGATGGAGAGGAAAACTGCAGGGGATGGGCACAATGGAAATGTGGAGCTTGTTCAAGGAACAGCTACTGCATGTCCTTGATAAATATGTACCTGTCAGGCAGGGAGGAAGTGGTCGAGCGAGGGAACCGTGGTTTACTAAAGCAGTTGAAATACTTGTCAAGAGGAAGAAGGAGGCTTATGTAAAGATGAGACGTGAAGGTTCAGTTAGGGTGCTCGAGAGTTACAAGTTAGCTAGGAAGGACCTAAAGAGAGAGCTAAGAAGAGCCAGGAGGGGACATGAGAAGTCTTTGGCAGGTAGGATCATGGATAACCCTAAAGATTTCTATAGATATGTCAGGAATAAAAGAATGACTAGGGTAAGAATAAGGCCAGTCAAGGACAGTAGTGGGAAGTTGTGCGTGGAGTCCGAGGAGATAGGAGAGATGCTATATGATTATTGTCCGTCAGTATTCACACAGGAAAAAGACAATGTTGTCAAGGAGAATACTGAGATACAGGCTACTAGACTAGAAGGGCTTGAGGTTCATAAGGAGGAAGTGTTAGCAATTCTGGAAAGTGTGAAAATAGATAAGTCCCCTGGGCCGGATGGGATTTATCCTAGGATTCTCTGGGAAGCTAGGGAGGAGATTGCTGAGCCTTTGGCTTTGATCTTTAAGTCATCTTTGTCTACAGGAATAGTGCCAGATGACTGGAGGATAGCAAATGTTGTCCCCTTGTTCAAGAAGGGGAGTAGAGACAACTCCGGTAACTATAGACCAGTGAGCCTTACTTCTGTTGTGGGCAAAGTCTTGGAAAGGTTTATAAGAGATAGGATGTATAATCATCTGGAAAGGAATAATTTGATTAGAGATAGTCAACACGGTTTTGTGAAGGGTAAGTCGTGCCTCACAAACCTTATTGAGTTCTTTGCGAAGGTGGCCAAGCAGGTGGATGAGGGTAAGGCAGTTGATGTGTTGTATTTGGATTTCAGTAAAGCGTTTGATAAGGTTTGGATTTCAGTAAAGCGTTTGATAAGGCTATTGCAGAAAATACGGAGGCATGCGATTCAGGGTCATTTAGCAGTTTGAACATAGAACATAGAACATAGAACAATACAGCGCAGTACAGGCCCTTCGGCCCACGATGTTGCACCGAAACAAAAGCCATCTAACCTACACTATGCCATTATCATCCATATGTTTATCCAATAAACTTTTAAATGCCCTCAATGTTGGCGAGTTCACTACTGTAGCAGGTAGGGCATTCCACGGCCTCACTACTCTTTGCGTAAAGAACCTACCTCTGACCTCTGTCCTATATCTATTACCCCTCAGTTTAAAGTTATGTCCCCTCGTGCCAGCCATATCCATCCGCGGGAGAAGGCTCTCACTGTCCACCCTATCCAACCCCCTGATCATTTTGTATGCCTCTATTAAGTCTCCTCTTAACCTTCTTCTCTCCAACGAAAACAACCTCAAGTCCGTCAGCCTTTCCTCATAAGATTTTCCCTCCATACCAGGCAACATCCTGGTAAATCTCCTCTGCACCCGCTCCAAAGCCTCCACGTCCTTCCTATAATGCGGTGACCAGAACTGTACGCAATACTCCAAATGCGGCCGGACCAGAGTTCTGTACAGCTGCAACATGACCTCCCGACTCCGGAACTCAATCCCTCTACCAATAAAGGCCAACACTCCATAGGCCTTCTTCACAACCCTATCAACCTGGGTGGCAACTTTCAGGGATCTATGTACATGGACACCTAGATCCCTCTGCTCAGCCACACTTTCAAGAACTTTACCATTAGCCAAATATTCCGCATTCCTGTTATTCCTTCCAAAGTGAATCACCTCACACTTCTCTACATTAAACTCCATTTGCCACCTCTCAGCCCAGCTCTGCAGCTTATCTATATCCCTCTGTAACCTGCTACATCCTTCCACACTATCGACAACACCACCGACTTTAGTATCATCTGCAAATTTACTCACCCACCCTTCTGTGCCTTCCTCTAGGTCATTGATAAAAATGACAAACAGCAACGGCCCCAGAACAGATCCTTGTGGTACTCCACTTGTGACTGTACTCCATTCTGAACATTTCCCATCAACCACCACCCTCTGTCTTCTTTCAGCTAGCCAATTTCTGATCCACATCTCTAAATCACCCTCAATCCCCAGCCTCCGTATTTTTTGCAATAGCCTACCATGGGGAACCTTATCAAACGCTTTGCTGAAATCCATATACACCACATCAACTGCTCTACCCTCGTCTACCTGTTCAGTCACCTTCTCAAAGAACTCAATAAGGTTTGTGAGGCATGACCTACCCTTCACAAAGCCATGCTGACTATCCCTGATCATATCATTCCTATCTAGATGATTATAAATCTTGTCCCTTATAATCCCCTCCAAGACTTTACCCACTACAGACGTGAGGCTCACCGGTCTATAGTTGCCGGGGTTGTCTCTGCTCCCCTTTTTGAACAAAGGGACCACATTTGCTGTCCTCCAGTCCTCTGGCACTATTCCTGTAGCCAATGATGACATAAAAATCAAAGCCAAAGGTCCAGCAATCTCTTCCCTGGCCTCCCATAGAATCCTAGGATAAATCCCATCAGGTCCCGGGGACTTATCTATTTTCAGCCTGTCCAGAATTGCCAACACCTCTTCCCTACGTACCTCAATGCCATCTATTCTATTAGCCTGGGGCTCAGCATTCTCCTCCACAACATTATCTTTTTCCTGAGTGAATACTGACGAAAAATATTCATTTAGTATCTCGCCTATCTCTTCAGACTCCACACACAATTTCCCATCCCTGTCCTTGACTGGTCCTACTCTTTCCCTAGTCATTCGCTTATTCCTGACATACCTATAGAAAGCTTTTGGGTTTTCCTTGATCCTTCCTGCCAAATACTTCTCATGTCCCCTCCTTGCTCGTCTTAGCTCTCTCTTTAGATCCTTCCTCGCTACCTTGTAACTATCCATCGCCCCAACCGAAACTTCACACTTCATCTTCACATAGGCCTCCTTCTTCCTCTTAACAAGAGATTCCACTTCCCTGGTAAACCACGGTTCCCTCGCTCGACGCCTTCCTCCCTGTCTGACCGGTACATACTTATCAAGAACACGCAGTAGCTGATCCTTGAACAAGCCCCACTTATCCAGTGTGCCCAACACTTGCAGCCTACTTCTCCACCTTATCCCCCCCAAGTCACGTCTAATGGCATCATAATTGCCCTTCCCCCATCTATAACTCTTGCCCTGCGGTGTATACTTATCCCTTTCCATCCTTAACGTAAACGTCACCGAATTGTGGTCACTGTCCCCAAGGTGCTCTCCTACCTCCAAATCCAACACCTGGCCTGGTTCATTACCCAAAACCAAATCCAACGTGGCCTCGCCTCTTGTTGGCCTGTCAACATATTGTTTCAGGAAACCCTCCTGCACACACTGTACAAAAAACGACCCATCTATTGTACTCGAACTATATCTTTTCCAGTCAATATTTGGAAAGTTAAAGTCTCCCATAATAACTACCCTGTTACTTTCGCTCATATCCAGAATCATCTTCGCCATCCTTTCCTCTACATCCCTAGAACTATTAGGAGGCCTATAAAAAACTCCCAACAGGGTGACCTCTCCTTTCCTGTTTCTAACTTCAGCCAATACTACCTCGGAAGAAGAGTCCCCATCTAGCATCCTCTCCGCCACCGTAATACTGCTCTTGACTAGCAGCGCCACACCTCCCCCTCTTTTGCCTCCTTCTCTGAGCTTACTAAAACACCTAAACCCCGGAACCTGCAACATCCATTCCTGTCCCTGCTCTATCCATGTCTCCGAAATGGCCACAACATCGAAGTCCCAGGTACCAATCCACGCTGCCAGTTCCCCTACCTTGTTTCGTATACTCCTGGCATTGAAGTAGACACACTTCAAACCACCTACCTGAATGCTGGCCCCCTCCTGCGAAGTCAAATCTGTGCTCCTGACCTCTATACTCTCATTCTCCCTTACCCTAAAACTACAATCCAGGTTCCCATGCCCCTGCTGCATTAGTTTAAACCCCCCTGGATCATACATTGGCTAGCTGGAAGAAGACAAAGGGTGGTGGTTGATGGGAAATGTTCAGCCTGGAGTCCAGTTACTAGTGGTGTACCACAAGGATCTGCTTTGGGGCCACTGCTGTTTGCCATGTTTATAAATGACCTGGAGGAGGGCGTAGAAGGATGGGTGAGTAAATTTACAGATGACACTAAAGTCGGTGGAGTTGTGGACAGTGCGGAAGGATGTTACAAGTTACAGAGGGACATAGATAAGCTGCAGAGCTGGGCTGAGAGGTAGCAAATGGAGATTAATGCAGAAAAGTGTGAGGTGATTCATTTTGGAAGGAACAACAGGAAGACAGAGTACTGGGCTAATGGTAAGCTCTTGGTAGTGTGGATGAGCAGAGAGATCTCGGTGTCCATGTACATAGATCCCTGAAAGTTGCCCCCCAGGATGAGAGGGTTGTTAAGAAGGCGTACGGTGTGTTAGCGTTTATTGGTAGAGGGATTGAGTTTCGGAGCCATGAGGTCATGTTGCAGCTGTACAAAACTCTGGTGCGGCCGCATTTGGAGTATTGCGTGCAATTCTGGTCGCCGCATTATAGGAAGGATGTGGAAGCATTGGAAAGAGTGAAGAGGAGATTTACCAGAATGTTGCTTGGTATGGAGGGAAGATCTTATGAGGGAAGGGCAGCACGGTAGCATGGTGGTTAGCACAATTGCTTCACAGCTCCAGGGTCCCAGGTTCGATTCTCAGGCTTGGTTCACTGTCTGTGCGGAGTCTGCACGTTCTCCCCGTGTCTGCGTGGGTTTCCTCCGGGTGCTCCGGTTTCTTCCCACAGTCCAAAGATGTGCAGGTTAGGTGGATTGGCCACTCTAAATTGCCCTTAGTATTCACAATTGTCCTTAGTGTTGGGTGGGGTTACTGGGCTATGGGGATAGGGTGGTGATGTGGGCTTGGGTAGGGTGCTCTTTCCAAGAGCCGGTGCAGACTCGATGGGCCGAATGGCCTCCTTCTGCATTGTAAATTCTATGAAACGGCTGAGGGACTTGAGGCTGTTTTCGTTCGAAGAAGGTTAAGAGGTGACTTAATTGAGGCATACAAGATGATCAGAGGATTAGATAGGGTGGACAGTGAGAGCCTTTTTCTTCAGATGGTGATGTCTAGCACGAGGGGACATAGCTTTAAATTGAGGGGAGATATATATAGGACAGATGTCAGAGGTAGGTTCTTTACTCAGAGAGCAGTAAGGGCGTGGAATGCCCTGCCTGCAACAGTAGTGGACTCCCAACACTAAGGGCATTCAAGTGGTCATTGGATAGACATAAGGAAATAGTGTAGACGGGCTTTAGAGTGGTTTCACAGGTCGTCGCAACATCGAGGGCCGAAGGGCCTGTACTGCGCTGTAATGTTCTATGTTCTATGTTTTCTTGCCACATCACCTCTTCTTCCCTCTCTCTTCTGCTCCTCGTCACCCTGCTTATGCTCTTCAACATTTTTTCCACTCTCCCCTGCCACTCGCAACTCCAGCATTAACTTCTCTCCTTCCGCACACCATTGCTTCCTGTGTTCCCAAGGATTAAATTCCTAGGATGCAGGGTTTGTCCGATGAAGAGAATTGAGTAGAATGAGCCTATATTCTCTGGAGTTTGGAAGAATGGAAGATGATCTTATTGAGACAAATACATTCTCAGTGCGCTTGATGGAGTAAATGCTGAGTGTGGAATGAGGGGTCATAGACTCAGGATGAAGTGAGTGATTTTAGTGAATCATTTAATAGTGAAATGATTGGAACTTCCTCTTTTACTTAAGATCTTACTTAAAACCTACCTCCGTGATCAAAGTTTTGGTCACCTCTGTTAATATCTATCTCTTTATTTGGCTTGGCATCCATTTTGATCAGATTATACCTCTACAAAGCTCCTTTCTCTGTTAACTGTACAACATAAATTCAAGTTGGTATTATTATATCATGTATTTTGGGAATCTGTTTAAAAATGAAAAATTATTGTTTTTAAGTTTTAAACACACATTGAGATTATTTTCACGTAGATTAATGTGGCAAATGGGAAAGTTTAAGGGAGATGTGCGGGGTAAGTTTTTCATGCAGAGAGTGGTGGGTGCCTGGAAGGCGCTGCCAGAGGTGCAAGCAGCCACATTAGCAACATTTAAGAGGCATCTGAATGGGTACATGAATAGGGAGGAAATAGAGGGATACGGACCAAGTAATCTCCATGATCTTGCCCCAATCGTCACACTGGACCAATTTTCCTCCACAATCTTGCCCCTGCCATCCCCACTGTTATACCGTCAATTCACTGTGAGACCGTGAGAACGAGCAAACATTAGGCTTTAATATCCATGAACTCGCCTGCCAGAGTCGGCTGTACAAATGAGTGCCACCTACAGGTGGCCGGACTATATATGGCCCCGTTGAAGGCGGAGCCAGAGGCGGAGCCCACCTGGGTTCCAGTACAGCACCTGGAAGTAGTCCGTATCATCACTTCCAGGTCATGGGTCACATCATTATACAGACAGTACAGACAGCTCATGCATTAGGTGAAATACATTCACCACATTCACCCTCTGTTAAAAAAATCAAGTCCAGCGGGGGTGATGTGGGGTCATTAGAGATTCAGTCTGTCTGGAGGCCGGATCGTTCTTTTAGACCTCCTCAGCTCTGACGATGCGGGTCGTTGCCGATGTTGACTCCGGGGCGTCGTATCTGGAGCTTGAGCCTCAGTCCGGCGTGTCAGAAACAGTTGGGGGGTGGGGGTAGGCAAGGGGGTGGTGGGTGGCGGAAGTGCCGGCGCGGGCCAAGACAGGAGACCCGGGGGGGGCGTAAGGGGCGCAGGGGGTGGCTGTAGACAGCGGGGAGTGGGGCGCGTTGGCAGGGGAACCAGCTGTCGCCAGATCTCGTAGGGAGACCGTATTGTGCCGTCCGTCCTGGTGCGCAATGTAGGCGTACTGGGGGTTGGCGTGCAGCAGCTGGACCCTCTCGACCAGAGAGTCGGTCTTATGGCTCCTCATGTGCCTCTGGAGAAGGACAGGTCCCGGAGTTGTCAGCCAAGGTGGAAGCGAGACCCTGGAGATGGACTTCCTAGGGAAGAGAAACAAGCGGTCGTGAGGGGTCTCATTCGTGGCTGTGCAGAGGAGTGATCTAATGGAGTGGAGGGCATCGGGGAGGACCTCCTGCCAGCGGGGGATCGGGAGACTTCTAGACCGGAGGGCCAGAAGGACATTGCGTTCTCCCTCTCCACCTGCCCGTTCCCTGCGGGTTCTATCTCATAGTCCTGCCCGAGACGATGCCTTTGCTGAGCAGGTACTGACGCAGCTGATCGCTCATGAACGATGTGCCCCGGTCGCTGTGGACGGAAGCAGGGAAACCGAACAGTGTGAAGATGCTGTGCAGTGCCTTTATCACAGTGGCCGAGGTCATGTCGGGGCAGGGGACTGCGAAGGGAAAGCGGGAGTACTCGTCGACGACGGTTAGAAAGTATATATTATGGTTGGTGGAGGGGAGGGGCCCTTTTAAGTCCATACTTAGGTGCCCAAAGGGCCGGGAGGCCTTTACCAGGCTGGCCTTGTCTGTAAATATAAATTCATTGCTGTACATAGTTCTTCACCACTCCCGCCGGACTCAATTTTAACAGGGGGTGAATGTGGTAAACCACTGTTACACCTGTATTAGGTGATGTAAGGTAGGGCCGTACTACAGGTTCGCCAGTAGTCCCTGCCTGCTGGCTCTGCCCAGCTGGCGGAGTTGTAATATGCGTGTCCGCCATTCAGCTGCCATTTCGCCAGCTGCTGTGGGAGGCCACACATCTTAGAGCAATAAAGCCTCAGTTGTATCCAACTCTAGTCTTTGGTCAATTGATCGTGCCTCACCTATGTTTCCTAACATGGCAGCAGGCCCCTTATGGCAAAATGTCAGCAGAGATTGGCAGAGCCCCTTAATTGGCACAATTGGGCTTCGAGCGGGCAGATTGTCTGCCACCTTTCCTCCCTCTGGCAAAATGACATGGTGATGAGAAGACAAAAGGCCTGCCCCCCCAGCGTTCCCACCTCCCAGCCTCCCCCCGGGTAAAATTCAGCCCATTCTGAGTATATTTTAAGTGGAATGACACCTCTGCTGCAACAACAAAGAGAAAAATCTAATCAATGTGTTCATCTTTCACTCACTAATATTTTACAGCATATTTCCACAGGCTTCAGAGACAACGGGCACAATTCACCCAAAAACTGACTAAGGGTTATTTTTCTCCGGCCTCGTTGCACTCCCGCTCAAGCATAACGAGGCTGGTGATTAGCGGGAGAGGCCAAAAGCAAAATCTGCGCCAGGCGTCAAACAGTTTGCGATGCAACCAGTCCACTCCCATAAGCAAAATCGGTACCTGGCCGTAGCGTGGCGAGTAACTAATTATCACCACTTAAGCCCTATTTCCATACAATTAACGAGAGCCACCCCATATCCGAAGGCCTCTGTCATTCAGCGGCCTCCCCAGCAAGTGCTCACGCTGGCGCCGATTAGTACTCCTTTTGAAAAATGTGAACATGGTGGAAGGCCTCTGTGGGGAGCCGAGGAGATGAGTAGCCATTTTTGCTCACAGGCAAAGAGACCGGGGGGTGCTAGGCTAGCCAACCCTGTGCTCGGCAGGGCTCGGGGACCCTCCAAGGGGTGGGCCACCAAGGGAGGGGTGGGGGGTGCGCTGGGTGGGGGGGCAACTGGGGGCAGCTGCTCGCGGCACCACCATGTCATCCCTGGATTGTGTGTACCCGTTCCGGCGGCAACCCCTGTCCCTGCCTGTCTGCACCAACGACCACCCAATACCCCCACCGACTGCTGAGGCCTCTGAGCAGCTGGAGGTTATTGCTAATAGGGAATTGGCAATCGTGGTTAAGAACAAAGAACAAAGAAAATTGCAGCACAGGAACAGGCCCTTCGGCCCTCCCAGCCTGCGCTGATCCAGATTCTTTGTCTAAACCTGTCGCCTATTTTCCAAGGATCTACTTCCCTCTGTTCCCCGCCCGTTCATATATCTGACTAGATGCATCTTAAATGATGCTATCGTGCCCGCCTCTACCACCTCCGCTGGCAAAGCATTCCAGGCACCCACCACCCTCTGCGTAAAAAAACTTTCCATGCACATCTCCCTTAAACTTTCCCCCTCTCACCTTGAAATCGTGACCCCTTGTAATTGACACCCCCACTCTTGGAAAAAGCTTGTTGCTATCCACCCTGTCCATACCTCTTATAATTTTGTAGACCTCAATCAGGTCCCCCTCAACCTCCGTCTTTCCAACGAAAACAATCCTAATCTACTCAACCTTTCTTCATAGCTAGCACCCTCCATACCAGGCAACATCCTGGTGAACCTCCTCTGCACTCTCTCTAAAGCATCCACATCCTTTTGGTAATGTGGCAACCAGAACTGCACGCAGTATTCCAAATGTAGCCTAACCAAAGTCCTATGCAACTGTAACATGACCTGCTGACTCTTGTACTCAATACCATGTCTGTAGAAGGCAAGCATGCTGTATGCCTTCTTTTTTTAAAAAATAATTTTTATTAAAGGTTTTCATAAAATATCAATAACAAGATGAGAAAGAAAAAATAACCCAACAGGGGTAAGTACAAAACACAATCTAAAAAAAACAACCCCCCAAACCCCTGCTCCCCCCCCCATACCTAAATAATAAATTAACATTAACACCCTGACTTAAGACAACACCCACTCAGACCCTTCCAGTGTAAATAACATAAACAAAAATAAAGTAAACCCCCCACCCCCCGAGCTGCTGCTGCTATTGACCAATGTCTAGCGTTCTGCCAGAAAGTCTAAGAACGGTTGCCACCGCCTAAAGAACCCTTGTACCGACCCTCTCAAGGCGAATTTCACCCTCTCCAATTTAATGAGCCCTGCCATATCGCTGATCCAGGATTCCACACTTGGGGGCCTCGTATCTTTCCACTGAAGGAGAATCCTCCGCCGGGCTACCAGGGACGCAAAGGCCAGAATTCCAGCCTCTTTCGCCTCCTGCACTCCCGGCTCCTCTGCCACCCCAAATATTGCGAGCCCCCAGCCCGGTTTGACCCTGGATCCTACCACCCTCGACACCGTCCTCGCTACGCCCTTCCAAAATTCCTCCAGCGCTGGGCATGCCCAGAAGGTATGGGTGTGATTTGCTGGGCTCCCTGAGCACCTAACACACCTGTCCTCACCCCCAAAGAACCTGCTCATCCTTGTCCCGGTCATGTGTGCCCTGTGCCGCACCTTAAACTGTATGAGGCTGAGCCTCGCGCATGAAGAGGAAGAGTTCACCCTCCCTAGGGCATCTGCCCACGTCCCCACTTCGATCTCCTCTCCCAACTCCTCCTCCCACTTACCTTTCAACTCCACCACCGAGGCCTCCTCCTCCTCCTGCATCACCTGGTAAGTTTCCGAGATCTTCCCCAATCCCCCCCGCCCCCCCCCCCCCCGAGAGCACCCTGTCCTGTACTGTGTGTGGCAGTAGCCGTGGGAATTCCACCACCTGCCGTCTGGCAAACGCCCTTACCTGTAAGTACCTGAAGGTGTTCCCCGGGGGGAGCCCGTACTTCTCCTCCAGCTCACCCAAGCTCGCGAACTTCCCGTCCACAAACAGGTCCCCTAACTTTCGTATGCCTGCCCTGTAACACCCCGAAAACCCTCCACCTGTTCTTCCGTAATGGGGTCCACGCCGAGGCCCGAACTTCCCCCCTATGCCGCCTCCACTGCCCCCAAATTTTGAGGGCCGCCACCACCACCGGGCTCGTGGTATACCTCCTTGGAGGGAGCAGCAGGGGCGCCGTTGCCAGCGCCCCCAGACTCGTACCCACACAGGACGCCGTCTCCAGCCTCTTCCATGCAGCCCCCTCCCCCTCCATCACCCACTTGCGCACCATTGTCGCATTGGCGGCCCAGTAGTACCCACAGAGGTTGGGCAGCGCCAGCCCCCCCCTATCTCTACTCCGCTCGAGGAACACCCTTCTCACCGTCGGAGTCCCTCGCGCCCACACAAACCCCATTATATTCCTGTTAACCCGCCTGAAAAAAGCCTTCGGGATAAACACGGGGAGGCACTGGAACAGGAACAAAAACCTTGGGAGCACCGTCATTTTGATTGACTGCACCCTACCCGCCAGGGACAGCGGCAACGTGTCCCACCTCTTGAACTCCTCCATTTGCTCCACCAGCCTTGTAATGTTAAGCCTATGCAGGGCCCCCCAGCTCCTGGCCACCTGGACCCCTAAATATCTGAAACTCCTCTCCGCCCTTTTTAGTGGGAGCTCGCCAATCCCCCTCCCCTGGTCCCCTAGCTGAACTACGAACAGCTCACTCTTCCCCATATTGAGCTTGTACCCCGAAAAGTCCCCGAATTCCCTAAGCATCCTCATTACCTCTGGCATTCCTCCCACCGGGTCCGCCACATACAGCAGCAGGTCGTCCGCATAAAGCGACACCCTGTGCTCCTCCCCACCCCGCACCAACCCCCTCCAGTTCCTCGACTCTCTCAGTGCCATAGCCAGGGGTTCAATCGCCAGTGCGAAGAGCAGGGGGGACAGGGGACACACCTGTCTCGTCCCTCGGTGCAACCAAAAGTACTCGGACCTCCTCCTATTTGTGGCCACACTCGCCATCGGGACCTCGTACAACAGCCTAACCCACCTGACAAACCCCTCCCCAAACCCGAAGCTCTTCAGCACCTCCCACAGGTACCCCCACTCTACCCTATCGAAGGCTTTCTCAGCGTCCATCGCCACCACTATCTCCGCCTCCCCCTCCCGCGCCGGCATCATGATAACGTTCAAAAGCCTCCGCACATTCGCGTTCAACTGTCTCCCCTTCACAAATCCCGTCTGGTCTTCATGGATGATCTGCGGCACACAATCCTCAATCCTCGTGGCTAAGACCTTCGCCAGCACCTTGGCATCTACATTTAGCAAGGAAATCGGTCTGTAAGACCCACATTGCAGGGGATCCTTGTCCCGCTTCAGGATCAAGGAGATCAGTGCCCGGGACATCGTCGGGGGTAAAGCCCCCCCCTCCCTTGCCTCATTAAAGGTCCTAACTAACAGCGGGCCCAACAGGTCCATATATTTTTTATAGAACTCGACCGGGAAACCGTCCGGCCCCGGTGCCTTCCCCGCCTGCATGCTTCCTATCCCTTTGATCAGCTCCTCCAGCCCAATCGGGGCCCCCAGTCCCGCCACCAGTCCCTCTTCCACCTTTGGAAACCTCAATTGGTCCAGGAAACGGCCCATCCCTCCCTCCTCCCGTGGGGGCTCGGATCGGTACAATTCCTCGTAAAAGTCCCTGGAGACCCCATTGATGCCAACCCCACTCCGCACCACGCTCCCTCCCCTGTCCTTAACTCCCGCGATCTCCCTAGCTGCATCCCGCTTCCGAAGCTGATGCGCCAGCATCCGGCTTGCCTTTCCCCATACTCGTAGACCGCCCCCTGGGCCTTCCTCCACTGCACCTCCACCTTCCTGGTGGTCACCAGGTCGAATTCGGCCTGGAGGCTGCGCCTCTTCCTCAACAATCCTTCCTCAGGTTCTTCCGCATACCTCCTGTCTACCCTCACCATCTCCCCCACCAGCCTCTCCCTCTCCCCCCCGCTCCCTCCGCTCCTTGTGGGCCCTGATGGAGATCAGCTCTCCCCTCACCACCGCCTTCAGTGCCTCCCATACCATCCCCACTCGAACCTCCCCGTTGTCGTTGGTCTCCAAGTACCTCTCTATACTTCCTCGGACCCGCTCGCTCACCTCCTCGTCCGCCAACAGCCCCACCTCCAAGCGCCACAGCGGGCGCTGGTCCCTCTCCTCCCCCATCTCCAAGTCCACCCAATGCGGGGCGTGGTCCGAAATGGCTATTGCTGAATACTCGGTATCCTCTACTCTCGCTATCAGCGCCCGACTCAAAATGAAAAAGTCGATTCGAGAATAAGCCTTATGGACATGTGAGAAGAATGAAAATTCCCTAGCCCCCGGCCTTGCAAATCTCCAAGGGTCCACCCCTCCCATCTGGTCCATAAATCCCCTCAACACTCTAGCCGCCGCCGGCTTCCTACCCGTCCTAGACCTGGAGCGATCCAGTGCAGGATCCAACACCGTGTTAAAGTCTCCCCCCCATTATCAGGCCCCCCACTTCCAAGTCTGGGATCCGACCCAACATACGCCGCATAAAACCCGCATCGTCCCAGTTCGGAGCATATACATTGACCAGTACCACCCTCTCTCCCTGCAACTTACCACTTACCATTATGTACCTACCGCCATTATCTGCCACAATGCTCGACGCCTCGAATAACACCTTCTTTCCCACCAAGATCGCCACCCTTCGATTTTTGGCATCTAGCCCCGAGTGAAACACCTGACCTACCCACCCTTTCCTCAGTCTTACCTGGTCTGCCACCTTCAGGTGTGTCTCCTGGAGCATAACCACATCCGCCTTGAGCCCCTTCAGGTGCGCGAACACGCGGGCCCGCTTAACCGGCCCATTCAGTTCCCTTACATTCCAGGTTATCAGCCGGATTAGGGGGCTACCCGCCCCCCTCCCCCGCCGACTAGCCATGACCCCTCCTCGGCCAGCCACGCGCCCGCACCCCACACCCGGCCCGTTCCCCACAGCGGCATACCCCCGTCTTGACCCACCGCACTCGCTCCAGCTCCTCCTTGATCTTAGCAGCAGCAACTCGATTCCCCCCCCACCCACCCCCCCCACCCCCCACCCGCCCCCGGCTAGGACCCATCCTGGCTGGTTTACTCCCCCCATTGCACTTCCGCAAGTCAGCTGACCCCGGCCACTCCTGCCTCCCCTTCGACTCCTCCCATTGTGTGGCACACCCTCCTCTCCCGCTCCCGATTCACAGGCTCTCCCCCTCCGTTCTAAGCGCGGGAAACAATCCTCGCTTTCCCGCCCCGGTCCCGTCCCCCCCAGTCTTCGGCGCAGGAAAAAAATCCCGCGCTCTCCACCTACCAGGCCCCGCCACCAACCAAAACAGTGCCCAACCCGCCCCATCCACCCTCCCCAACCCGAAAGAGAAAAACACAGAGAAAAAGAAACCCAAAACAATGCAAAGGCCCCCCCCCCGCCGAACCAAAAATGGGCATAACATATCCACCGCAGTCCCCAATCGCCCATCCCGACCCTCAGACTGTGTCCAGCTTCTCGGCCTGAACAAAGGCCCACGCCTCCTCCGGAGACTCAAAATAATGGTGCCGGTCCTTGTAGGTAACCCACAATCGCGCCGGCTGCAACATGCCAAACCTCACCCCCTTCCTGTGCAGCACCGCCTTCGCTCGATTGTACCCGGCCCTCCTCTTCGCCACCTCCGCACTCCAGTCCTGATATATCCGAACCTCCGCGTTCTCCCACCTGCTGCTCCTCTCCTTCTTGGCCCACCTGAGCACACACTCCCGATCGACGAACCGATGGAACCGCACCAGCACCGCCCGCGGAGGCTCGTTAGCCTTGGGCCTCCTCGCCAACACTCTATGGGCCCCTTCCAGCTCCAGGGGCCCCTGGAAGGACCCCGCTCCCATCAGCGAGTTTATCATGGTGACCACATAGGCCCCCACGTCCGGCCCCTCCAGCCCCTCCGGGAGGCCCAGAATCCGCAGATTCTTCCGCCTCGACCGATTCTCCATCTCCTCGAACCGCTCCTGCCATTTCTTGTGGAGCGCCTCGTGCGCCTCCACCCTTACCGCCAGGACTAAGATCTCGTCCTCAATGACAGAGATCTTCTGTTGAGCCTCTCGGATCGCCACCCCCTGGGCCGTCTGTGTCTCCAGCAGCTTATCAATAGAAGCCTTCATCGGCTCTAGCAGGTCCTTTTTAATCTCTCTGAGGCAGCGCTGGATACCCTCCTGTTGCTCCTCCGCCCACTGCCTCCACGCTGCCTGGTCTCCGCCCACCACCATTTTGTCCTTCTTCCCTCCCTTCTTCTGGTCCACCACCACCTTTTTTGTCACCCCGCTCCTAGTTAAAGCCATATACTGACGGGGAACTATTATTAACTCCTTCCCACACCGGCAAACGTCGAAAAAGTGCCCTTGGGGGCCCTGTAAAGAGCCCAAAAGTCTCGAGAGGGAATCCTTTTGGCAGTGTTCGCTTCACCAATCTGCCCCAAAATGTCCGTGGAAACTCCTGAAAAAGGTCTAAGTGTCCGTTCCAAACGGGAGCTGCCGAATGCGTGACCTACTCCTCCATGGCCGCCACCGGAAGCCTCGTCCCCGCTTCTTCAGTGGCCCTGGTGAGATCTTTTCACAGTTGTTCCCTCTGCTGTTAGAATTCACTTTTGATAAAGGTCCTCAGGACTGTTTGCAGCTTTAAGCTTGCCCTTCCCCTGCTTGCATGCTGCAAACTGCTGCAAATGCTGTTTATCCTGTTGCAGCCAAATCTTCCACTGCTTCTGCCGGGCCTGGCAGATCAAAAGACACAACATTCCTGGGTGACACCGTCAGGGGAGTATTGCAGTCCTCTTGCCACACCGGGAAATGTCAAACAAATGCCGTGGGGGCCCTGCAAAAGAGCCCAAAAGTCCGTTCCAAGCGGGAGCTACCGAATATGGAACCTAGCTCTGCATAGCCACACCCGGAAGTCCCTGTATGCCTTCTTGACCACTCTATCGACCTGAGTTGCCACATTCAGGGTACACTGGACCTGAACTCCCAGACCTCTCTGTACATCAATTTTCCCCAGGACTCTTCCATTGACCGTATAGTCCGCTCTTGAATTGGATCTTCCAAAATGCATCACCTCGCATTTGCCAGGATTGAACTCTATCTGCCATTTCTCTGCCCAACTCTCCAATCTATCTATATCTTGCTGTATTCTCTGACAGTCCTCCTCGATATCTGCAACTCCACCAATCTTAGTATCATCTGCAAACTTGCTAATCAGACCATCTATACCTTCGTCCAGATCATTTATGTATATCACAAACAACAGTGGTCCGAGCACGGATCCCTGTGGAACACCACTAGTCACCTTTCTCCATTTTGAGACACCCCCTTCCACCACTACTCTCTGTCTCCTGTTGCCCAGCCAATTCTTTATCCACCTAGCTAGTATACGCTGAACCCCATGCAACTTCACTTTTTCCATCAACCTGCCATGGGAAACTTTATCAAACGCCTTACTGAAGTCCATGTATATAACATCTACAGCCCTTCCCTCATCAATTAACTTTGTCACTTCCTCAAAGAATTCTATTAGGTTTGTAAGACATGACCTTCCCTGCACAAAACCATGCTGCCTATCACTGATAAGTCTATTTTCTTCCAAATGTGAATAGATCCTATCCCTCAGTATCTTCTCCAACAGTTTGCCTACCACTGACGTCAAGCTCACAGGTCTATAATTCCCTGGATTATCCCTGCTACCCTTCTTAAACAAAGGGACAACATGAGCAATTCTCCAGTCCTCCGGGACCTCATCCGTGCTCAACAATGCTGCAAAGATATCTGTTGAGGCACCAGCTATTTTGTCACTCGCTTCCCTCAGTAACCTGGGATAGATTCCATCCGGACCTGGGGACTTGTCCACCTTAATGCCTTTTAGAATACCCAAAACTTCCCCCTTCCTTATGCCGACTTGACCTAGAGTATTTAAACATCCATCCCTAACCTCAACATCCATCATGTCCCTCTCCTTGGTGAATGCCGATGCAAAGTATTCATTAAGAATCTCACCCATTTCCTCTGACTCCACGCATAAATTCCCTCTTCTGTCTTTGAGTGGGCCAATCCTTTCTCTAGTTACCCTCTTGCTCCTTATATACGAATAAAAGGCTTTGGGATTTTCCTTAACCCTGTTAGCTAAAGATATTTCATGACCCCTTTTAGCCCTCTTTATTGCGCGTTTGAGATTTGTCCTACTTTCCCGATATTCCTCCAAAGCTTCATCAGTTTTAAGTCGCCTACATCTTATGTATGCTTCCTTTTTCATTTTAGCTAGTCTCACAATTCCACCCGTCATCCATGGCTCCCTAATCTTGCCATTTCTAGCCCTCATTTTCACAGGGACATGTCTGTCCTGCACTCTAATCAACCTTTCCTTCAAAGACTCCCACATTTCAAATGTGGATTTACCCTTAAACAGCTGCTCCCAATCCACATTCCCTTGCTCCTGCCGAATTTTGTTATACTTGGCCTTTCCCCAATTTAGCACTATTGCTTTAGGACCACTCTCGTCTTTGTCCATGAGTATTCTAAAACTTACGCAATTGTGACCGCTGTTCCCAAAGTAATCACCGACTGAAACTTCAACCACCTGGCCTGGATCATTCCCCAATACCAGGTCCAGTATGGCCCCTTCCCGAGTTGGACTATTTACATACTGCTCTAAAAAACTCTCCTGGATGCTCCTTACAAATTCTGCTCCATCTACGCCTCCAACACTACATGAGTCCCATTCAATGTTGGGGAAGTTAAAATCTCCCATCACGACCACCCTATTGCTCCTACATTTTCCTATAATCTGTCTACATATTTGTACCTCTACTTCACGCTCACATTTGGGAGGCCTGTAGTAAAGTCCCAACAATGTTACTGCACCCTTCCTATTTCCTAGCTCTACCCAGTAGAGCTTCAAGTAAGCACTTCACACAAACCAAGTAGATTCCCGTGTGCTGGCAGACCATGTAGCATGTGGGAGTCATTGTCTAGCATCCCCAATCACACCCTGATGACTGGACTTGACACTATGGGACGCAACACCACACATGCAACATCCGAACACCCAACGCATGGTACACAGCTCCGAAGTCCCACTCCCCTCTCCAACCCCTACCACCGCCCCCCCCCCCCCACTTCCGCACCTCTTTCCATGGTATCCTCAACGTGCTTGGCCCTCCTAGCTCGACCACTACATCTTGGTGTTTCCCAGTATACACATTTGACGTAGAGGCTGCCAGCTGCTTAGCTCGTCCTGTGGCCTTCGATGCCCCTCGCGGGCATTCTCTGGGGGCTCTGGGGCCCCAGTTCACTTGTCGGTGACACATGCACAGCTGTGCCGCCTGTCCCGTGTGCTGCTGCGAGACATTGCCTCATCAGAGGGATGAAACTCAGGGGAGCAGATGGCCACCACTCCCGGCCCATGGGACTGGTCCGATTTAGCACCCGGTGCCCCCTCCTCCCGATCGGTACCGATAGGGCCCTGAGGTTCACCTTGGGATGAACAGGAAACTGGTTCGAGCCCCGGCTGCCCCTGCATCATCTGGTTCTGCCAGCCCTGGCGGCTCCCCATGGTCTGCACCGTAGTGCCGACACCATCAGTGATGCTCCTCAGTGACTGGGGAATTCCCTGCAGTGCCTCAGCCATGCCCGCCTGTGACTAGGGCAAGCGCCACAGCACCTCAGCAATTCCCATCTGTGAGCAGGACATGTCCTGCAGAACCTCATCAAGGTCAGCCTGGTACTGGATGACATCCCCCAGTGAGTCGGATATACTTTCGCAACCCTCGGCCATGGCCGTCACCTACTGTGCGATGCCTTTGACGTCTTCACTAATGGTGCCGACGTCATGCCTCAGGCTTTCCACTGCAGTCGCCAACCTAGCAGTGTTGGCCTCAGTGCCACACATTGAGCCCGTAGCCTCTGGGACTCGTCCAAGTGGCTATGGATCTGCTGGGGTGATGCTGCCATCTCCCATGAACGTCCAGGTTGGTCCCTATCATTTCCATCAGCTCCGGGTACCTCTGTACCACAGGCTCAACATCAGGCTGGGACCCAGCTGTGTCCTGGGATCCAGCAGCCCTCTGACTGCTGTCTCGCCTGGGGATTCCTGCCTCCACCTGATGTACATCAGCAGCTGTGTGATGCTCACCAGACTGTGCCCCCAAAGCCTGTCCACTAACATGTCCCACCGAGGTGCATGTATCTGCGCTGGTGGAGGTTGGGGATGACAGCTGTGCTACGGTTGCATCCTCAAAGCTCCCCTCTGAGATGTTTTCCTCGGAGTCAGGAGAGGGTGCCGCCCAGGATGGGCTGCGCTGTCAGCTGGAGGACGTGCGGGAGAATGGACATGTGGTCAGTGGGAGGGGTGGGTCAGTCTGTAAGGCAATCACTACTCATGTTTGACAGCTGCTCAGGGTGGAGCCCGGTCGTCCCTCACCTCTGCGGCATCCGCAGCCTCCGTGTTGCTGACCTATCTGTCCTCGGCCACACTTGCCACCTCCAGTGCACGCTCCTGGACGGATTCTTAAGTCCAGCACCCCTCCGCCAGTCTGGGCCCTCTCCCAATGATTATGGAAGAGCTTTTCCTGAGGAGACACAGAGAGGGCATCATTAGCCACACGCGTGGTTCACAGTGGTGCAAGAGAGATTTGGGGTTTAAGGGGAAGGTGGGTGGAGGGAGGCTTGGGAGTGGCATGGTGAGTTGAGTGTTGGATGTTCCCTTGGGGAGGGGGTGGGGGCCGTTGGTGTCTACTCACTCGTGCCGCCAGGCGTAGGTCATTTACCTTTTTTGGGCACTGAAGACCAGAGTTCCTGGTCACACTCCCGAAGCTCATAGCTGCCCCCACCTCTTCACAGGCAACACTGGCTGCCCTATGACTCACCCTCCAGGACCTTAAGGTGAACAGGACATCAGCTGGCGAGCCTTCATTTGCAGCGAGGGGCCCATGAGGGCTCGCTAAGTGGACCAATTCATGTTGAATTGCGTTGCCGGCCTCGCTGCAATTAATGCTCGCTTAAACATTTTTTCAGAGAATAACACCCTACGTTTCATTACATTTTGAAAAGCCATTGATTTGGTATGTGCACTTTTGTTCCTTTGTGGTGAACAAAATAAAGGTTTTACTAATGCAGACAACACTTAAATCTGTTCAACATATTGGGACCATACAATTCACTGGAAAGGAAGTTAAGTAGCAGAACTACCCAGATGCTCGAGAAGTTTACTCTCAAAATCAAAATTCTGCATGCAAAATGGAAACTCTGGTAACTGAGCCTATATTCTCTAGCGTTTAGGAGAATGAGAGATGAAACATACAATGGGCTAAAAAAATGGCGCAAAAGCCTCCATCTGGTGGGGGCTAGTAGGCACGCAGTGAAAAGCCCTACGTATGGATACGGCCGGAGAATTGCCGGGTCGGCGGCCTGTAGCAGATGCGCTCTACAACATGCCGCCAGCCACTCGCGGTCTTGGCCTACCAAAAACTGCCCCCCTGTAATCAGCCTCACCACCAGTGCCTCCAACCACTGCCAAAACCCTCCTTGCCCGCGGAACGGCTCCTCCCCCCCCCCCCCCCGACTGTGGCGGCGCTGGGCTCAGTCCGCAGCCGCCATGCCGGGTTCACGAAAATAAAAAGGGCAAGTGTTCCACCCCGTCAGGAACTCGGCCCATCGGGGGCGGAACATCGGGGGAGGGCCTCAGGTGACGTCCTGAGGCCGATCCGATGGCGTGCAGCGTACTCAAAAGGGGTGGGGCATGACAAAAGCGGCGCCCCCCGATTTCGGCGTAAAAGGGGATTCTCCAGCCGATCACCAAACACGAATTTGGAGTCAGTGACTGGGGAATCCCAGCCAACATTTTTAAAGGGTTTGACAGAGTAGATCTAGAAAGGTCTAGAACCAGGTGACATAGTATCAGAAGAAGAGGCAGGTCATTTAGGACTGAGATGAGGAGGAATTTCTCCACTCACAGGGCGCAATTCACCGGCTGCGTTGCACACTCGCTCAAGTATGGTGTGGTCGGTGAATGCCAGGAGTGGCTTGTTGGAGATCTTCACGTCTTGTGGGATCCACCCAAATCCTCCGAGGCATCCGAGTCAGAAACACACCCACAAGGAGTGGAACCAAATGTCGTTTGCTGAAGTCGGTTTTAAACCGACTTCGACGAGCTCACCCGGGACCTCCTGGGATCCACCGGCCTCCCCAGCTAGAATGCAGCCGGGCACCATTCAGCACTGGTTCACTCACACCTGTATCAAACGGAATGGCACCCAAGGGGTCACCCGGCCCATCGGAGACCCTGGGTGGTCAGGGTCAGTGCAGGGTGCCAACCTGGCCCTGCCCCCTAGAACATGCATACTTTGGCACTGCCCAGCTGGCACCTTGGCAAGGCCACCCTGGCACTGCGAAGGTGCCTGGGTGGCACTTCCAAGTTGGCAAAAGCACACCCCGGGTGCGAGAGTGGCAGCGCAAGGGTGCCCAGGTGCCAGAGTGGCACTGCTAAGAGTCAGGGCCGAGGAGGCCATGCCCATGAAATGAGGGTGGAGGAAGGGTTTAAAAGGTAGGGATGTGCATGGCAGGTAAGTCGGGTCATTTGGGAGTTTGTGGGAGTGACGGGTGGGGTCATGGAAGGGGAGTGGCCTGTAGGTGCGCGTGGGGTGGGCCTGAAGATGGGGGGCCCTAGGGAGCACATAGCGGGGTGTCCTCACTTGGGGTGTATGGGGTAATGCCCATGTGTGTGGGGGGTGCCGTTGCCCTGGCTGTAAAAATAGGGACCGTTGTCACTCATCACCGTTAGCGGTATCCCATGCCTGAGTCCCACAAGCTCACTTAGAGATCAGGACAACCTTTCAAAATGGCGGCCCAACCTCTGAGTTCAGCTCCCCAGTGCTGAAAAAAATTCTAAGGGCAGGATTCTCCGGCCGCATCCCACCTGGCAACCAAGATTCCTGCCCGAGGACAATAGACATTTTCCATTGTCCGCATCTCGTCAGTGGCATTCTTGCAGCAGGCGGTGATGTGTTGGGTAGGCTGGTCGAGGTGAACTGCACTTGATGCAGTGTAGCAAGAGACAGACCTCCAACACTTGATAAAATGCAACATGATTTCATTCAACATCCAAACTATTATACATGTTCAACTGTGGGTCGACACTATGCTGACTTGACTGGAGACCTGACACTAGCCTGACCAGACTAACTTAGCTACCACATGGTGTAGGCACTGGCTAGCTCACGAGCTCTGACTGTCTCAGAGGCTGGGTCCCGAGAGAGCGGGAAAACTGGTGCCCTCTGGCTTTATAGTGGTCGTGTCCTGTCTGGTGATTGGCTGCTCTGTTCTGTGTGCTTACTGGTCATCCTGTGTGTCAATCACTGCCTGTCTGCACTCCATTGTATACATAGATGTATATTATGACAGGCGGGGGAGAAGAATTCTGCCCTACGTGTGGGCTAAACTGGTGAGAAACTCCCTAGTGCCCCAGTGTCACTGAATAGCGGTGGGGAACTCGCCGGCCGAGCAGACGGGAAACTCCCTGAAAAACCCGCCAGAAATGAACTCAGAAAGTTTTTGGGAGAATCGCGCCCAGAGAATTTTGAAAGTCAGGAATTCTCTACCCCAAAGAGCTGTGGATGCTCAGTCTGGAGGACATTCAAGACAAAGATTGACAGATTTCTAGTTAGTAAAGACATCAAGGGATATAGAGACGGTGCAGGAAAATGATGTTGATGTAACAGACCGGCCACGATCGGGTTGAATGGTGGAGCAGGCTCGAGAAGCAAATTGAACTCCTTCTGCCCTTATTTCCTATGTTCTTATGAAACTGACTCCAAAGCCCTCACAACATAAATTCAAATTGGGACGTTTTCTTTGACAGTTTAATCTATGAGAAAAAGATTAATAGCAGTGTTTTCTCCTGACACAAACCTTCACTTCTAGCTAAAGCAAAATCCAGGGGATGTTACAAATCTGAAACAAATACAGAAAATGTTAGAAGCATTCAGAAAGTCAGGTAACCTTCACTATTGGCTGCTTGGTAAAATTGTTAAGTTACCAGGGGTCTTTTATAGTTATTTTAGTTCAACAGCTTCAAAAGCAATTGTAGAATAAGGGTCTTGCATAGTTAGGGTTAAATAGGAGAGTACAATATCACCTACACAGTGATGTCAGAGAACACATGACCCGCACCTTGGAGTCAGTTGCGTGTTGGACAGAGCCGTGTGTATCAGCAAGCATGGAGACAGTTCCTAGCTTGAACCCTTTACGGTATATATGTAGTTCTTGAAATTAATTAACGCATACAGTTAACCTATTTAAGGCTACGAAGACTTCTTTGAAACCTACCAAACCGTAGCCAATGCCCCACAACAGCATTGAAACATTACAAAGAGGTACAACATGAAATCATACTTCAAAGTGCATTTCAGACACGTAGAGAGGGATTCTCCGCTTGCCGACGGCGAAATGGCGAAATGGAATTGGGCGGGAAATAGCTTCTGACGGCATAAAATCGGGGTAGGCACCGATTTGACGCCAAACAGGAATGCTCTGGCACCCCGAAAATGGCATAAATGCGTCGCTCGTCGCGCGGGGCTATAGTTTAGTAGGCATATCATTAGCGGACCTGATACCCTATTCTCTGTGGCCTCCGAGATTCACAGCCTCCAATGGGCCGAGTTCCCAACGGCGTGGTTCACTTGTTGCCTCAAAAATCTTGAATCTGGCCATGCTGGCTGGGGTAGGGGGGGACCCTGCTAGGGCCAGGGGAGGAGAGTGGGGGGATAGGCCGAGCAGCGGGGGTCCGTTCCCCCCCCCCCCACAGGACTGGGGCAGTGCCCAGGCACCGACCGCTATTATGGCGGCCATCTAATTGTGCACCCACTGACCACCCACCTCGGCCCCTGGTTCTACACAGTGACACCGGCCATATGGGTGCGCCCACCCCCGCACCCCACCCCTGCCACAGTGTGCCCCCCTGCCCCCAAAGACTCCACCCAATCGCCGCCACCAACCGGGGGAACCACCCAGGGCCACACTCACGTTAGCCCCTAGTGTGGGCAGTGCAGCCAACGGTACCCCTGGCAGCAGGGATGGGGGCCAGGACCGGGGGCACCTATGGTGCTGGATACTGACGGAGCAGGGGTGCGGGGGTGGGGGAGGGACATGCGTAGGCAGAGCCCGCAGTGCTAACCAGGGCCATCGTGTAGCCCATGGAACTGGCTGGGCACAGGAGTATGCACCATGCCAACATGCTGGCCTTTCACCTCCTGCAGACAATGGCGTTTGTCGCTCAACCAGCAATGCTGGCCATCATGGTGATGGTCGCAGCTCTGCAAGATGCCCTGCGACCGCATGAGCGGGGAACGCTCAGAGAGGAGGAGGAAGCTGTAGCAGCGGAGCGCGCAGCAGCAGAGCGGCCAGCAGTGGAACGGCCAGCAAAGGACCGGGCTGCAGAGGAACGGGCTCCAGAGGAACGGGCAGCAGAGGGGCAGGTAGCGACTGCACAGGCTGGAGGGCCGGCAGCCCAACAGGCTGAGGAGGAGGAGGTGCCAAGGATTGACCGTATGAGGCCTCGTGTGTACTGCTGCCGCCTGTCATTCAAGGATGTGCCGGACTGGGCATGCAGTCGGGGACTGGCTGAGCAGAGAGGCAGTACAACATATCTGCCAGATGATGGCACACCTGACACCTCGGGGGTATGGGGGAGGACACCCGCTCCTGGTGACCGTCAAGGTTCCCCTGAATGTCTACGTGACGGGGTCCTTCCAGTCGCCAGGTGGGGCCCTGTCCGGGGTCTCACAGACCTCGGCGCACAGGTGAATCCGCGCCATCACAGAGGCCCTATATGCCCAGGCGGAGCAATACATCCATTTCCATGTGGACCGAGCTCACCAGGATGCCCGGGCAGTGGGGTTTACTGCCATCGCCGGGATGCCCCGGGTCCAGGGGATGATAGACGGGATGCATGTGATCCTACGGGCACCTGCGGATAACAGGTCGCTCTACACTAACCGAAGGAGGTTCCATTCAATGAACATCCAGCTGGTCTGTGACCATCAGCTGCGCATCGTGCACCTGTGCGCCCGATACCCAGGCAATGTGCGACCCTGATATGTTCGAGGGGCACCCTACCCCCCACTGGCTGAGGGGTTGGCTCCTGGGCGACAGGGGTTACCCGCTGTGGCCATGACACCTATCCGGAGGCCACAGACCGACTCGGCGACCCGCTACAACGACGCCCATACAGCGTCCAGGAATGTGATAGAGCGGTGCTTCGGCATCCTGACGATGCGGTTCAGGTGCCTGGAGGGGCCCTCCAGTACGAGGCTGAGAAGGTCGCCCGCATCGTGGTGGCCTGCTGCATCCTTCACAACATTGCACAGCAGAGAGGTGATGTTCTGGAGGAGGAGGATGAGGAGGAAGGGCAGGCCTCATCCGCGACGAGGTGTGGGGGAGGGGGACAATGAGCAGGACATGGGGCCCGGGCAGGCAGAGGAGGCCGCACAACGTCGTCGCCAGGGCCAGTGCGCACGGAACGCTCTGATCGCGTCCAGGTTCTCCAACTAGGAGGGAGGGGGTGGGGGGAGTGCTGGCCAGGAACATGGACACCACATCCCAGACCCACACCCCCTCACCTCCCATATTGCCAAATTGCCAAACTGCCCGCTTGCACACACCTACAGACCTGCAGCGCTATGAGCTGGGGGCACTGGGTTAGCTGTGGCAGCGGGTCTGGTCCATGGGATGGAGGATGATGACAACCCGCTCTGTGATGAGCTCTGGTGCTCCACAACGTATGACAATGTCTGACTCATGCCCACTGTAGCACCTTCCATCTGGGTGATCCCTGCATATGAGCTGGCCAGTCAATTACACGTTCCTGCCGAATCCCTGGACTGGGGTTGCTGGGGACAGTCGAGGTATGGGGGAAGGGGGGAACATGGTCCTGCATTGGTGTGTGTGTGTGTGTGTCCCCCGCCAGCCCAGACCAGCCCACCCCCATACCCATCAGACAGAGCATCAGGGCGGAGATATATGCACAGTCTGTGCTCTAGACCCTATAACTAAACTGTGTCCTGCACCCGTGCCAACCTAGCTGGTGTCTAACTTTCTGGCCTTACGGGCCCTAACACTACACCTAGGTGATTCCCCAGACGGTAAGGCATGCTACAGTTGTATAGAACCTTGGTAAGACTGCACTTGGAATATTGCGCACAATTCTGGTCGCCACACTACCAGAAGGGTGTGGAGGCTTTGGAGAGGGTGCAGAGGAGGTTCACCAGGATGTTGCCTGGTCTGGAGGGTGTTAGCTATGTGGAGAGGCTGACTAGACTCGGACTGTTTTTGTTTGAAAGATGGAGGTTGAGGGGTTACCTACAAGATTATGGGGGCATGGATAGAGTTGATGGGCAGGCACTCTTCCGAGGTTGGAGGGGTCAGTCACTAGGGGGCATAGATTTCAGATCTGTGGGGCAAAGTTTAGAGGAGATGTGCGAGGCAGGCTTTTATGCAGAGTGTGGTGAGTGCCTGGAACGCGTTGCCAGCGAGGTTGTGGAAGCAGATACATTAATGGTGTTCAAAGGTTTTCTTCACAAACACATGGATAGGATGGGTAAAGAGGGTTACGGCACAAGGAAGTGCTGAGGGTTTTGGCAAAGGTTGGTATCATGACCGGTACAGGCTTGGAGGGCCGAAGGGCCTGTTCCTGTGTTGCATTGTTCATAGTTCGTCTTTGGTACAGCAGGAGTGAAGGCAGAGTGCTGTGACCCCTGCCCTGCAATAAGGGTCACCGTTGGCGCGCGTCTCCTGGAGCGACCCGACCTGGATGGGCCCCTCCGACCTGAGTTCCAGGGTGTCCTGAGTCTTGGGCGGAGGGTTAGTGTTCGGACTGCTCTCCCCGTCAGTGCTCGGCCATCTGGGGGTCCCTAGCTCAGGCACAGGCTGGGGGCTCTGGATGGACCCACCCCATCTCCGGCAGGTCCTGTAGGACACAAAACGACATGTATGGTTAGACAGTGGGCAGGGGGGGTGTGGGGGGGTGAGGGTTCAGGTGAGGGTTAGTGGTTGCGGGGGTGAGGGGGCTGTGGATTGAGGGGGTTGTGGAGGGGGGGGGATGTCCACAAACGTTTCACAGGGATCCGCAACTAGGCAAGGTCTCACTTCCTCGCCCGCCACCGAACTCCACCTCAGTGACCTCCCTTTCCTCCAGGCCACTGACCACGTCCAGTGCCCTGTGCTCGGGCATGGTGAGGGTCCGCAGTTCTGCTGGTCCCCCTCCGGTCTTCTCTCGCTCCCTGCGGTGTGTGCGGCCTTCTCTTAGGGAGGGTGGGGGGGGACATAAAATGACCCCGTTAGACGGTCTGACGCATGCAGCCCAGGGGATGAGTAGATGGTGGCTCCAGTGGCCAGGCACCCGGCCATGCGGCTGGCATGGGTGCTAGCCTATGGGGCAGGGTGGGGGCTCGGCCGTCCCCCGGGGGTAGGGGCCGGTTACGGGTGTGTGGGGGCGGGGGGGGGGGGGGGGGGGGGGTTGGGTTAGTGCCAGGGGCACGGAGCAGCCGACTCAATCTGGCAGCCCTGAGGTCGTGAGGTTTCTTTCGGCACTGCATGCTAGTCCAGGCGACGTTGCCCACGGCGCTGACCACGTCTACCACCTGCGCCCAGGCATGGCGAACGCCTGCGTCTGGCGGCCTTCCTCCCTGGCCGGAGTACAGGGTCATCCTTCTCTCCTCCACGGCATCCATGAGGGTGTCCAGCTCAGCGTTCCTGGTACTGCTCTCATTCCAGCCATCTTGTTGGCTGGTATGGTGTGTGTGGGGGGAAGGAGCGTTTAAGCGCGGCAGCGGCATGTGAGCCTCAGGTGCGCCAATCACGGACTTGGCGAATCCAGCACCGTTTTCCATGGAATTGATTGCGTTCTACATGCCGAAGATGCTAGCCCGTTCAAAGTAGCTGAATCGGTGCAGCTGTTGGGCTGTTTTTTCTGTCGTAAAACATCACGGTTCCCACACCGGCGTTGTCACTTAGCCGCAAAATCGGAGAATCCAGCCCGTAATATTAAACTTCTCAGTTTATACACAGCATGGCATGTATTCATTGCCATCTATTACTTTTATCTTCTGTAGTTTCAGGAGTAGGTTAACACTTTTGATACATCAAACAATACAGATAAAGCTTTACATTTTACTTTTGTGATAATCCAACACTGCACAGGATGTATTTAGTTTAATACAATGTTATACCTTTGTTGTAAAAGTTAAGTTCTAATAAAATTTGAGAGCAATTTAAATGAAGGTACTCTGAGGAACCAAATACACTTTCAGTCTGTCGGTATAATATGTATGGATGCAACAAACTCTTGATACTTTGATGTTTGATGTATCACAGCTGCTTTCCTGGGCACTTGCAAGTAGACATTGATCAAAAAAAATTCAAAGTAAAACAAGAATGAAAACTGAGGCCAAGAAAATGGCAGGAAAATGATGGTAGATCTGAAGATGAATGCAAGAAACTACAGAGGCCAAGAGGGACCTGGAAAGTTTTCCAGTAATATAAGATTTAGAGAATTGTTAGAAAAGAAAATAACATTTTGAAGTATGTAAACAGGGCTGAAATTAAGGAAAAGCATAAAATAGTTAACCTAACCATGGATTACATTCCCTAAGTATTCATTAGAGACTTCATGAATGGGGTGCTCCAGCGTTTTCCAGTTGATAACCTGGGTTCAAACATTATTGGCTCAAAAAGGTTTCTAAATGTAATAATAATCTGTATTATTGTCACAATTAGGCTTACATTAACATTGCAATGAGGTTACTGTGAAAATCCCCCAGTCACCACACTCCGGCGCCTGTTCGGGTACACTGAGGGGGAATTCAGAATGTCCAAATTACCTAACAATCCCGTCTTTCAGGACTTGTGGGAGGAAACCGGAGCACCCGGAGGAAACCCTCGCAGACACGGGGAGAACATGCAGACTCCACACAGACAGTGACCCATGCTGGGAATAGAAGTCGAGTCCCTGGCGCTGTGAAGCAACAGTGCTAACCACTGTGTCACCATGCCGCCCATGGACTCTGGCAGGAAACACGTGGATTCCCGCTGGGTGGGACAGGCAATCCACCCACTCAGACATTTGTTTGGAGGTTGGGGTGATTTCATAGAATCACAGAATCCCGACAGTGCAGAAGGAGGCCATACGGCCCATTGAGTCTGCACCAATCCTTCGAAAGACCACCCCACCAGGGCCGATCTCCCACCCTATCCCTGAAACCCCACCTAATCTTTGGACACTAAGGGCAATTTAACATGGCCAATTCACCTAACCTGCACATCTTTGGACTGTGGGAGGAAACCGGAGCACCCGGAGGAAACCCACGCAGACACGAGGAGAACGTACAAACTCCACACAGACAGTCACCTGGCATCGGAATTGAACCCGGATCCCTTGCATTGTGAGGCAGCAGTGCTAACCACTGTGCCACCGTTTATTTGTGCCAAGAATAAAAGATGTGTGGGACCTAAAGACACTGGCTAACCTGACTCCTCAGAGATCGGGGCACCTTGTTTAAAGAGCTCCCTGATCTTAAGACAACCCCACTGAACAGCAGCTCCCCCTCCCCCCCCCCATAAACGCCGGCAAAAACCTCTCCCCCTCATTAGGCCCTGCCTCCAAATGAGTGGCACCCCACCATGGGGTCACCAAAAGCCCCCTCACTTCAGGGCCCCCTTCAGGCCTCCCTTCAGGCCGCCCTCCCATCAGTCCCCCTCTTCAGGCCCCGCCCTTTGGCAGTGCCAACCTGGCACTGCACCCTAGCAGTAGCAGGTGGCAATGTCACGTTGGCACTGTCTGGATGCCGGGGAGTAGTGCCAGAGCACTTTCCAGCCATGCCCCTGACCATCCAGAGACTTTAATGGCCTCTGAGCTCACTGCTTTGGTCATCATGTGTGGTCTCCATTTTTGGAGAACAGTAGTGATTACTGTCGGCCTCACATAGTGCCGGCAGGTAGGAGAATTGAAGGTGATAATGAAGATTTAAGTATGCAAATCTAGTTCACGCCCTCACTGGGTTTGAGCCAGATTATGTCACTGGTAAGATCAAGGAGAAACGGGAAGCGGAGTTGGAAATGGAGATCAATTGGGGAGTGTGGAGTGAGGCACTGTAAAGGGTAAACGGGACCACCTCTTGTGCAAGGATGAGCCTGATACAGTTTAAGGTGGTGCACAGGATGCATATGACTCGGGCGAGAATGAGTGGGTTCTTTCAGGGGGTAGCAGATGAGTGTGAGAGATGTGGGTGGGGGCCAGCGAATCACGCGCACATGTTTCGGAGTTGCGAAAAATTGGGAAGATTCTGGGCGGGAGTGTTCGCGTTCTTAGCCAGGATAGTGGAGGAGGAGGTGGACCCGGACCCTTTGGTAGCGATATTTGGGGTTTCAGAGAAGCCGCAGCTCATGGAGAGGAGGAAGGCCTTCGCCTCTCTGATTGCATGGCGACGAATTTTGCTGGAGTGGCGGTTGGCATCGCCACCGGAGGTAGCAGCATGGTTGGGTGACCTGTATGACTTCCTGCGGTTAGAGAAGATAAAGTATGAGTTAAGGGGCTCAGCAGGGGAGTTTGAGAAAAGGTGGGGGATGTTTGTGACCGTGTTTGAGGAGCTGTTCGTCGCGGGGGCGTGGGGAGGGGGGTGGGGGGTGGGTGGTTGATGGGTGTTATAATATGCACCTATGCACATCATGAGGTAAAAGCAGGCAGTGACAGACACCCAGGTGAGCCAATCAATGTACAGAACAGAACACGACCAATCACAAGACAGGGCACCAGAGAGGGACTTACACCTATAAAACACATGAGGCATCAGCACTCTGCCTCTTTCCACTGGTGATAGCTATAGTGATAGTCAGGGTGTACAAATCATTCAACACCTCCAACACGTGGATCAGAGCTAGCCTGGTCTAGATAGTTAGCCTTAGTTTGCTTAGGGTAGTAGAGAGTCAACCCGCAGTCAGCTGTGTGTTTTGTTGCTCGAGTTCAATAAATCTTTTATTGAACCAAAGCCTTCGTTTAGTGTCTACTTGATCAGTTAATTGCATCGTGTGCAATCCATGTTGCCCCAGGGTGAACAACACGACATGATACCAGAAGTGGCTACTGCCTCGAAGTAATTTACCTTTGAAAATTCTCTGAAGACCAGCAACTGCCTTCCTATGGCATGGAAAAGATCTAGGCACCGCCGCAGCTCTGCATCTCCGGGAACATTGGCGCCAACTGGCGGACCTTCAAGCAAAAATTCAGCCCACACCTTGAGGCCTCGGGCCTTGAAAGTGCCTCCGTTGCGCGAAAAATCAAAGAACAAAGAACAAAGAAAAGTACAGCACAGGAACAGGCCCTTAGGCCCTCCAAGCCCGTGCTGACCATGCTGCCCATCTAGACTAAAATCTTCTACACTTCCTGGGTCCGTATCCTTCTATTCCCATCCTATTCATGCATTTGTCAAGATGCCCCTTAAATGTCACTATCGTCCCTGCTTCCACCACCTCCTCCGGCAGCGAGTTCCAGGCACCCACTACCCTGCTGCTGTCTACTGCAGGGGACCAGGCCATCCAAATCTTCAATTCGTCACTTTCTCCGACGGTGAGGACAAGGCAAAGTTCCAGACTGTCCTTGCAAAATTCGACAATCACTGCGAAGTCGAGACAAACGAAAGCTTCGAGCATTACGTATTCCAGCAGCGCCTTCAGGGTAAGGACGAGCCTTTTCAGTCTTTTCTTCCTCAGCTTCGCATTCTAGCGCAGTCCTGCAACTACGGAGACACCGCTGACTCCCTCATCAGGGATCAGATTGTGTTTGGCGTCCACTCCGACGCCCTGTGGGAGCAGCTCCTAAAAATAAAAAATATGACCTTGCCAGTGGCCATCGAGACGTGCAAAGTCCACGAACTGGCAAAAAGTCGCTATTCCCACCTGAAGTCGGCAGAGCTGGACCAACTCGCCTCCCACGAGGCTGAAAGTGTACAGGCCATCGGCTGAATGCGGGGCCTGAGCATCGGTGAAGGCGGCCATTTCTCACGCTTTTCCAGGGCTCCCACGCATGCGCACCATGGTCAGGAAAATGAAGTGGTCGAAGACTACACTGCGCAGGTGCGAGCGGCGGCTGACCGCACTGCGCAGGCGCAACAACGCGCCGAACGTCACGACGTCGACGTAATGACGTGCCCCAACTGCGGCACCGCACATTTAAAGCGGCAATGCCCCGCGAGAGTCAGGCAATGTCTCAACTGCAAGAAGCTTGGCCATTATGCTGCTCTGTGCAGATCTGCACCTCCGACAGGGGGCCAGCGGTACCAGGTCCAACAAAAACGAGTTCGAAGTGTGCAGCAAGGGCTGCTGGACTTGGGACCGGATCCCATCACTGATCCACAGGACAACTGCCCGGAATCCACGTATCAAGTGGGCATCATCACCATGCATAGCCATGTCTCCTCACTTTCACAAACATACACGCCCATCCTTAAAGTGGATTGTGCGGACGAGTGGCGTGCCACAGTACAGGTCAACAATTGTAGCATCCGGTTCAAGCTCGACACCGATGCTTCGGCCAACCTAATATCCAAAACAGATCTGGCTCACATCCGGAGGCAGCCTACCATTCTTCCACCGGCTTGCCAGTTGCTCGACTACAATGGGAATGCCATCACGGCGCTAGGGTCCTGTCACCTGCAAGTGCCCAACAGGGCCGTCAAGGCCACTTTGCGGTTTGAGCCCGGCAAGGCTTTTCTGCTGGGTGCCCGAGCATGCAAGCTCCTCCAGCTAGTTCAGCGTGTATGTGCCATGTCCTCAGCCGACAACACTCTGCAAGCCGACATTGAGGAGCTCCTACTGCAGTACCCAGATGTGTTCACAGGGATGGGCACGCTGCCCTACCGCTATAAAATTCTGCTCAGGCCTGATGCCACGCCTGTCATCCATGCGCCCTGCCGGGTGCCGGCGCCCCTCAAAGACCGCCTGAAGGCGCAACTGCAGGATCTCCAGGATCAAGGGATAATATCAAAGGTGACGGAACCAACTGACTGGGTCAGCTCGATGGTCTGCGTCAAGATGCCCTCGGGAGAACTGCGCATTTGCATCGATCCCAAGGATCTGAACCGCAACATTATGAGGGAACACTATCCGATCCCGAAGCGGGAGGAGCTGACGTGTGAAATGGCGCATGCCAAATATTTTACAAAGCTGGACGCATCGAAGGGCTTCTGGCAGATACAGTTGGACGAGTCCAGCCGGAAGCTATGCACATTTAACACTCCCTTCGGGAGATATTGCTACAACCAAATGCCATTTGGCATTGTGTCGACCTCCGAAATCTTTCATCGAATAATGGAGCAAATGCTCGAGGGCATTGACGGTGTACGGGTCTATGTTGACGATGTCATCATCTGGTCCACTATCCCGGAGGGGCATGTTGCCCATCTGCAGCAGGTCCTCAGGCACATACATGCCAACGGCCTGAAGCTCAACAAAACTAAATGCTCCTTTGGCAGGTTGTCAATTAAATTTCTGGGCGATCAGATCTCACAACAGGGCGTGCAGCCGGACTCAGACAAAGTCCAGGCAATTAACACGATAAAGACTCCAGAGGACAAGAAGGCAGTCCTCCGCTTCTTGGGGATGGTGAACTTTCTGGGGAAGCTCATTCCCAATCTCGCGTCACACGCCACGGCCCTCAGACACCTTGTGAAAAAGTCCACCAGTTTCCAGTGGCTGCCCGCACATCAAGAAAAGTGGCTTGAGTTGAAAGCAAAGCTAACCACCTTCTTTGACCCAGCAAGGGAGACCAAGATCTCCACAGACGCCAGCCAGGACGGCATTGGGACGGTGCTCCTGCAGAAGGACAACACCTCGTCCTGGGCCCCAGTGGCCTACGTGTCCAGGGCCATGACGCCCACTGAGCAACGCTATGCTCAAATTGAGAAAGAATGCCTGGGCCTGCTCACTGGCATCGTGAAATTCCACAATTATGTGTATTGTCTCCCGACCTTTACCGTGGAGACGGACCACAGACCCCTGATGCACATTATACAAGGACTTAAATGACATGACACCCAGGCTCCAGCTCATTCTCCTTCAGCTCCACAGTTATGATTTTGAACTGGTTTACACACCAGGGAAGGAGCTAATCCTCGCGGATGCCCTTTCCCGTGCCATCACCTCACCATGTGAGCAGGTAGACTTCATGCATGACATCGAGGCGCAGGTGAAATTGTGTGCCAGCGCCCTCCCGTCATCCGACGACCGACTCGGCATCATTCGGGAGGAGACCACCAAGGACCCTCTGCTGCAGCGGGTCATACATCACCTCACAAATGGCTGGCAGAAAGGGCAATGCTCCCAATACTATAATGTAAAGGATGGCCTAACTGTTGTCAAGGGGATCCTTCTGAAATTGGATCGCATCGTCATCCCTCGCAGCCTCCAGAGCTTGGTGCTCATGCAGATACACGAGGGACACCTTGGCATTGAGAAGTGTAGGCGCAGGGCCCGGCAAGCTGTCTATTGGCCCGGCATCAATGAGGACATCTCAAATATGGTCCTCAACTGCGTGACATGCCAGCGATTCCTGCCTGCTCAGCCCAAAGAGACGCTCCACCAGCATGAGCTTGTGACCTCTCCGTGGTCTAAAGTTGGTGTGGACCTCTTTCACGTCAACGGGCGTGACTACATCCTGATAATTGATTACTTCTCCAGTTACCCCGAGGTAGTGAAACTATCGGACTTAACATCCCGGACCGTAATACGGGCCTGCAAAAGGCATTCGCCAGGCATAGAATTCTGCTCATGGTCATGAGCGACAACGGTCCCTGTTTCTTCAGTCAAGAATGGTCCAACTTTGCAAAGCAATACCACTTCCAGCACATCACCTCGAGTCCGCATTACCCACAATCTAATGGGAAGGTCGAAAAAGGGGTCCACATCGTGAAGCAAATGCTCTGTAAGGCTGCGGACTCAACTCCGGACTTTAATCTCGCTCTTCTGGCATACAGGGCAACCCCTTTGTCCAATGGGTTATCTCCGGCTCAGCTCCTAATGAATCGTAACCTGCGGACGACTGTCCTGGCCATTCATGTACCTGATCTGGATCACCTTCCAGCAGATCAGAACCAGGAAAAAGATCACATATGATGCTCACGGTACGGATCTGCCGCTCCTCTCTCCGAAGAACACTGTTCGCATTCAGTTGCCTGGTGGCGGCTGGTCAGCTCCTGCTGTTGTGGTTCGACAGGCTGCTCCCAGGTCGTTTGTGGTTCGCATGGTGGATGGATCGATTGTAATGCGCAACAGAAGGGCGCTACGCAAACTTGCATGCCCACCACCGGATCTCACTTTCCCAGATGTCACTTTGCCCGACCTGGACACCTCGCTCCATGAGGCCACCAGCCTGGCTGCATGCCAACCGGTCAAGACACCATCATCTCCGCCTCCACCTCTCTGGCGGTCCACGAGAATCCGTCGACAGCCTCAACGATTGGACTTATAAATAATTCCCTCTATATATGATGTTATGTTTCTGCACGCTGGACACCTTACATGTACATATCCATCCACTCACCGATTTTATATATAGTTACTCTTGTTAATATGTTTTTTCTCCTCTAAGCAGCCTACAATATTTTTTTTAAAAAGGGGGGATGTCATAATATGCACCCATGCACATCATGAGGTAAAAGCAGGCAGTGATAGACACCCAGGTGAGCCAATCAATGTACAGAACAGAACACGACCAATCACAAGACAGGACACCAGAGAGGGCTTACACCTATAAAACACACGAGGCATCAGCACTCTGCCTCTTTCCACTGGTGATAGCGATAGTGATAGTCAGGATGTACAAATCATTCAACACCTTCTACACGTGGATCAGAGCTAGCCTGGTCCAGATAGTTAGCTTTAGTTTACTTAGGGTAGTAGAGAGTCAATCCACAGGCAGCTGTGTGTTTTGTTGCTCGAGTTCAATAAATCTTTTATTGAACCAATGCCTTCGTTTGGTGTATACTTGATCCGTTAATTGCACCGTGTGCAGTTCATGTTACCCCAGGGTGAACAACACGACAATGGGGAAGGGGGGGGTGAAAAATGAGAAAAATCTGTACAAACTGTATAGCTGATTGTTGGGAGTATGTTTCCCGGGGTGTTTATTTGCTGTAACCTACTTTGATACAAGTTTGTAATAAAATGTGATTTTAAGAAAAAATTATGTCACTGTCCATGGGGTGGGGAGAACTCAGTTTGAGATTCTCCCCGGCACAAATCATGTGATAGCCCTCTTGCGAAAGTCTCCGAACAGAGCTTGAATTGCGAGAATCATCCCTGATGTATAAAAAAAATAATATAAAACTCAAAAAATAATACCAGAGTTAAATATTATAACAACATTGACTGTCCTTTCTCACACTGAGTAATGACTACTTCTCAAGATTTTTCTGGGTAGGATCTATTCACAAGACACGATTTCTGGAGAGATATGCAAGGGCTAAGATATTGGGCGGAATTCGCCTTTGGTCTACGCCGAAACGTGTGATCGAGCGGAAAATAGCTTCTGACGCAAAAATCGTGGCAGGCTCCACTTTGATGCCAAATCGCGATGCTCCATCACCTCGAAAACGGAGTCAATGCGATGCAAGGCGCGCGTACTTTAAACACCATTTACTTATCATTAGTCGCCGCACACGCAATTCTCCACCTCCGATGGGCCGAGTTTCCAACGGCGCAGTCCTCGTGTGCTCTCAAAAATTGTGAACCTGGCGAGGTGGCTGCTGAGAGAGAGAGAAGGCGTACGGACAGTGTCCAACACCGCCATACTTTGCTGACAGTCATGCCGCTGGCCAGGGGGCTTCAGCCAGGGCCGGGGAGAGTAGTGGGGGTGGCCAGGAGATGGGCTATGGGGCCGGGACAGGCGGGTACGCAACATGATTACAGCAGCCGGCAAGGCAGCCATGCGCTGCGCATGCCACTGACAGCCTGTTTCAAACCTGGTGCCCTGGGTCATAAGGGTGACCCCCCTCCCCGGGGCATCCCCCTAGGTGCCCTCTGGCCCCAGCTGACCCATCAGCTGTATGGGCGCTCCAGCACATCCTGTCCCATCTTTTTGGCTTGGATAATTGTGTGTGTGGGGTGTGTAATGTTTATGTGCGGCTGCCCTGCGAGTGTCGATCAAGGACCCAGCGAATCCCGCACCATTTATTATGGGAACCGATAGTGTTCCAAGCGGCCCTGGTGCTAACCCCTCACCAGTAGCAGAATCGGGCAGGTGCCCGCCGATTTTCCTGTGCGTAGAAGTCCACGTATTCTCCATTGACGTCAACACTTAGTCACAGAAACGGAGAATCCAGCCCATAAGGTTTGTTCCCCAATAGCAGATTTGCAACGAAGACTAATTTCTACTTGTTTGTGTGACACTACTGTAATGCGGTTTTCTGTCTGGGGGAATTGGCACCAGGCAATACCAACCCATTTTTCTGCACCATCCATCCTGAATCTACCAAGTGTAATAAATGAAAAGGAAATGTGAATATAAAATGGTTTTTATCTCAGGTTCATTATGTTTAAAAACTTACACAAAGCAATTAATATGATGTAAACAGACTGCTGTGAAGGAGATCCTGATATTAACTAGTAATGGTGGCTTAGTGGATACTATTCAATATAAAACTATAATTTTGAATTGTATGACTGATGGGAATCTGTAAAATTAAATTAAGTTAATTATAGTTAAAAGATATACCATAGTATTCATCTCCAGCTCAAACATACATTATTAATAGCCTGAGCGTTTATGTGTATTATCTCCTGCCCTCCATAAAATGTCCAGAGGACAGAGCCTTTTGAGAGACAGCTGACTTGGTGATTTAACCGTAGGGGTCACCACACCTCTGGTGAGGGGCAAGGTATGGGAATTGAATCGGCGCTGTTGGTGTCGCTCCGCATCCCGTCCCCGCTATCCAGCCAACTGAGCTCACCAGCTGCCATGCTGCTGTATTTCCATCCTCATTGTGCTGAAATGAAGACAATCATACTAGGCAGAATTCTCCATTCTGGAACCGAAGTGTGATGGTGGCATGAAAGTTGGCATGATTCCTGCTGGATGGCGGGGTAGATTTTTGAACCCGATTTTCCGCATTCCAGCTCATTAATTATGCACCAGCGAGGCATTAGTCGAATCTGATGGCGGGGCGAGCAGGGATTCATCTGCACTGCTGTTATCTCAAGGGGTTGAAGACTTGGCACCATATTTAAATGGCACCCGCACAGATATTTACTTACTGCAGACCAGGTGTGCTGCTTCATTTTGGTTCTCAAGTGCCGGTTTCAGTGAGAAAACCAGAGAGAATCCTGCCAGTGTCATCTGCGAGAAAAATTGGTGTATCTTCAGCCACTTTGAAAATAATTTTTATATTCACATGTTTATGTTACGCTCATGGTGGCCTGCCTCTGATTCGTTCTCCCCAGCATCACTTGATCTCAGCGCTCCTTTCGAATGCCTCCGCAGCAGTTGTTCCAAGTCCAATCGGGGGGATGGCAGCCAGGAAGACAGCACCACATTTCACTGCAGGAGCCCTCACCAAGATACTTGATGGGGTGGAGCAGAGGCAGAGACAGATGGCCAGCCAACAAGTCAGCAACCCATGTGGGAGACGGTGGCAAGGGCAGTGAGTGTCAGCTCACTGTATATGAGCACAGGGACCCAGTGCAGCAAGAAGATGAATGGCTTTCTTCATGCAGCCAGGATAAGTCACCCTGCTCATGTGTCCACTCGCACCCATTAACACACCCATCACACTTCCATGGTGATCTCATTCCAAGCCACCTCACGGGGTTCCAGTACTTGTCCTGCCATTCGAGGGGATGTAAAATGGATGGCGGAGTTGCGCTACTGGTTAGGGAGGATATCACAGCTGTACTACGGGAGGACACCTTAGAGGGCAGCGAGGCTATATGGGGAGAGATCAGGAATACGAAGGGTGCAGTCACAATGTTGGGGGTTTACTACAGGCCTCCCAACAGCCAGCAGGAGATAGAGGAGTAGATAGGTAGACAGATTTTGGAAAGGAGTAAAAGCAACAGGGTTGTTGTGATGGGGGACTTCAACTTCCCCAATATTGACTGGGACTCAGTTAGTGCTAGGGGATTGGACGGGGCAGAGTTTGTAAGGAGCATCCAGGAGGGCTTCTTAAAACAATATGTAGATAGTCCAACTAGGGAAGGGGCTGTACTGGACCTGGTATTGAGGAATGAGCCCTGCCAGATCGTAGAAGTTTCAGTAGGGGAGCATTTCGGGAATAGTGACCACAATTCAGTAAGTTTTAAAGTGCTGGTGCACAAGGATAAGAGTGGCCCTAGGGTGAATGTGCTAAATTGGGGGAAGGCTAATTATAACAATATTAGGCGGGAACTGAAGAACCTAGATTGGGGGCGGATGTTTGCGGGTAAATCAACACCTGACATGTGGTAGGCTTTCAAATGTCAGTTGAAAGGAATTCAGGACTAGCATGTTCCTGTGCGGAAGAAGGATAAATATGGCAAATTTTGGGGACCTTGGATAATGAGAGATATTGTAGGCCTCGTCAAAAATAAAAAGGAGGCATCTGTCAGGGCTAGAAGGCTGGGAACAGACGAAGCCTATGTGGAATATAAGTAAACTAGGAAGGAACTTAAGCTTTGCGCAAGTCAAGGAGACACAGCCGGAGTGAGACACATCCAGAGTGGGAATTTGGAACTTGGTAATTTGGTGCAGTGAGGTAATTCGGTGCAGAGTGGGAGAAGGTGCCTTTTCCCTACTGTTTTGTTCTCTCTGTTTCTTCTGGCCTGTAACTTTTAATCTGCAGGGAGAGAACCAGAGAGCATCTGAGACTCTCGGAAGGTAAGTAAGTGATTTTTATTCATTTTTACTTTTATTACCTTTTTAAATTGTGTGTGGGGGGGGGGGGAGGGAGGAAACTGAAGTGACATCACAGAAAAGCTGTGACCTGATTGGCTGTTTGGGAATCTACACTAAATTAAAAACATTAAGCATTGTTAAACTAATTAAACATAATTACTTATTACTTAATTATAATTTAGAGGGGTATCTAAGCCAGAGATCGGAGAGTACTGTATTTAGCGTTCACATTTATAGTAGAAATCTAGTGCTAGGAAACAGATAGTTAACAGTAACTTTTTAAAAAACTTCTAAATTTAATTTACTAATTAATTGACGCAATGTAAATTAGAGGGGTGCAGTGCTCTGAATGTGAGTTGTGGCAGGTCCGGGAGGCTTCCAGCGTCCCGGATGGCTTCATTTGCAGAAAGTGCACCCAACTGGAGCTCCTCACAGACCGCATGGTTTGGTTGGAGCAGCAGTTGGATGCACTTAGGAGCATGCAGGTGGCGGAAAGCGTCATAGATAGCAGTTATATAAATGTGGTCACACCCAAGGTGCAGGCAGAGAAATGGGTAACCACCAGAAAGGGCAGGCAGTCAGTGCAGGAATCCCCTGTGGTTGTCCCACTCTTGAACAGGCATATCCCTTTGGATACTGTCGGGGGGGGATAGCTTATCAGGGGAAAACAGCAGCAGCCAGAGCAGTGGCACCACGGCTGGCTCTGATGTTCAGAAGGGAGGTTCAAAGCGCAGAAGAGCAATAGTCATAGGGGACTCTATAGTCAGGGGCACAGATAGGCGCTTCTGTGGACGTGAAAGAGACTCCAGGATGGTATGTTGCCTCCCTGGTGCCAGGGTCCAGGATGTCTCTGAACGGGTAGTGGGCATCCTGAAGGGGGAGGGCAAACAGGCAGAGGTCGTTGTACATATTGGTACTAACGGCATAGGCAGGAAGGGGCATGAGGTCCTGCAGCAGGAGTTCAGGGAGCTAGGCAGAAAGTTAAAAGACAGGACCTCGAGGGTTGTAGTCTCGGGATTACTCCCTGTGCCACGTGCCAGTGAGGCTAGAAATAGGAAGATAGAGCAGCTAAACATGTGGCTAAACAGCTGGTGTAGGAGGGAGGGTTCCCATTATCTGGACTACTGGGAGCTCTTCCGGGGCAGGTGTGACCTGTATAAGAAGGACGGGTTGCATCTCAACTGGGAGGCATAAATATCCTGGCCATGAAGTTTGCTAGTGTCACACGGGAGGGTTTAAACTAGTATGGCAGGGGGGTGGGCACCGGAGCAATAGGTCAGAAGGTGAGAGCATTGAGGGAGAACTAGGGAATAGGGCAAGTATGGCTCTGAGGCAGAGCAGACAGGGAGAAGCTGCTGAACACAGCAGGTCTGGTGGCCTGAAGTGCATATGTTTTAATGCAAAAAGTATTACGGGTAAGGCAGATGAACTTAGAGCTTGGAATTGGTACTTGAAACTATGATGTTGTTGCCATTACAGAGACCTGGTTGAAGGAAGGACAGGATTGGCAGCTAAACGTTCCAGGATTTAGATGTTTTAGGCGGGATAGAGGGGGATGTAAAAGGGGTGGCGGAGTTGCGCTACTGGTTAGGGAGAATATCACAGCTGTACTACGGGAGGACACCTCAGAGGGCAGTGACGCTGTATGGGTAGAGATCAGGAATAAGAAGGGTGCAGTCACAATGTTGGGGGTGTACTACAGACCTCCCAACAGCCAGCGGGAGATAGAGGAGCAGATAGGTAGACAAATGTTAGAAAAAAGTAAAAACAACAGGGTGGTTGTGATGGGAGACTTCAACTTCCCCAATATTGACTGGGTCTCACTTAGTGCCAGGGGCATAGACGGGTCAGAATTTGTAAGGAGCATCCAGGAGGGCTTCTTAAAACAATATGTAGGCAGTCCAACTAGGGAAGGGGCTGTACTGGACCTGGTATTGGGGAATGAGCCCAGCCAGGTGGTAGAAGTTTCAGTAGGGGAGCATTTCGGGAACAGTGACCACAATTCAGTAAGTTTTAAAGTGTTGGTGGACAAGGATAAGAGTGGTCCTAGGGTGAATGTGCTAAATTGGGGGAAGGCTAATTCTGACAATATTAGGCGGGAACTGAAGAACCTAGATTGGGGGCGGATGTTTGAGGGTAAATCAACATCTGACATGTGGGAGGCGTTCAAGTGTCAGTTGAAAGGAATTCAGGACTAGCATGTTCCTGTGAGGAAGAAGGATAAATATGGCAAATTTCGGGAACCTTGGATAACGAGAGATATTGTAGGCCTCATCAAAAAGAAAAAGGAGGCATTTGTCAGGGCTAGAAGGCTGGGAACAGACAAAGCCTGTGTGGAATATAAGGAAAGTAGGAAGGAACTTAAGCAAGGAGTCAGGAGGCTAGAAGGGGGTCACGAAAAGTCATTGGCAAATTGGGTTAAGGAAAATCCCAAGGCTTTAAACGAGCCTCCTGACGCCCTGTCCCGCGGCACATGTGCCACCGCACAAGTGGACCGCCTCCGAGCCCTCCACGAGGACCTCTGCCACCCGGGGGTCACTCGCTTTTCCCATTTTGTCAAGACCCGCAACCTGCCCTACTCCATCGAGGAGGTCAGGACAGCCACCAGGGACTGCCAAATCTGCGCGGAGTGCAAACCGCACTTCTACCGACCAGAGAAAGCGCACCTGATAAAGGCTTCCCGTCCCTTTGAACGCCTCAGCATGGACTTCAAAGGCCCCCTCCCCTCCACCGACCACAACACGTACTTCCTGAACGTGATTGACGAGTACTCCCGGTTCCCATTCGCCATCCCCTGCCCCGACATGACCGCAACCACCATCATCAAGGAACTCCATAGCATCTTTGCACTGTTCGGGTTCCCCGCTTACATACACAGTGATAGGGGGTCCTCCTTTCTGAGCGACGAATAACGTCAATTCCTGCTCAGCAAGGGCATCGCCTCGAGCAGGACGACCAGTTACAACCCCCGGGGTAACGGACAGGTAGAGAGGGAGAACGGAACGGTCTGGAAGACCGTCCTACTGGCCCTACGGTCCAGGAACCTCCCAGTCTCCCGCTGGCAAGAAGTCCTCCCGGGTGCCCTCCACTCCATCCGGTCACTGCTTTATATGACCACCAATCAGACACCTCACGAACGTCTCCTTGTCTTCCCTCGGAAGTCCTCCTCTGGGACCTCGCTCCCGACCTGGCTGGCAGCACCCGGACCCATCCTGCTCCGAAAACACGTGTGGGCGCACAAGTCGGACCCATTGGTCGAGAGGTTCCATCTGCTCCATGCTAACCCCCAGTACGCCTACGTGGTGTACCCCGACGGCCGACAAGTTACGGTCTCCCTATGGGACCTAGCGCCCGCCGGAACCCCACGCACATCCAAGCCACCAGTCCCACCCTTCATCTCCACCGCAGCACCTTACAGGAGGATCGGTCCTTCCACCGGCCCCGTCAAGGCCCCCCCACCCACCGACGCCCCCGCAGACGCTCCCTTACCAGGTCAACCATTTTCCCCACCAGCGCCGTCTAGGGGTGCCGAAGCTGCCATGGAGATCGAAGCCACGCTCCCGGAGTCACAGACGCCCGAGCCTCCACCGGAGTCACCACCGAAGCTCCGCCGATCACAGAGGACGACCAGGGCCCCCGATCGACTGATCGCTTCATTTTAATTGTAAACTGTAAATATAAACCATCAAATGTACATAGCCATCAGAATTGTAAATAGTTACTAAACACTGTACGGAGGTATTATGGTACCTCCAAAACTAATTATACCACATTGCCATGTTTTGTAGTTTCAGGCCACCACCCCCACCGGACTCTTTTTTAACAGGGGGTGAATGTGGTATTATAGGTATTACGGTACCTGATAGGCTAAAGCACCATTGGTGGAAACTGTATGCTTTCTATTGGTTAGAATGTATGATAACCGTGACCTGCTAGGCGGGGTATAAGAACCCGTGCCGCCCCAGCAGCCTTCATTCTGTACCTGAGTTGCTGGGGGAAACATCTAGCTTATTAAAGCCTTCAGTTGGACTACAACCTCGCTTTAGTGGTCATTGATCGTGCATCAGTGACACATTATAAACTACAAGCAATATGATGCCTGTCACTTTCTTCGGCAATGAGACCTGACCTCTGAATCTCTTGGCCCATCTCTCCAGGCATCTCTCCCTCCCCGTTGCACTCACCCGCCCTCCGGCTGTGGACATGTCCCCGGAGCTGTGTCCTATCCTCTGGGTGTTTGGATGTTGGCTACTGCGCATGTGGTGCTGCCTCCCGCAGTGTGCAGGCACAATGTCCAGGCATCACAGTCTGATTTGGATGCTAGGCAATCTCCCACAAGCTACATGGCACGCCCACCCACAGGAATCTATTTGGGTTGTGAGAAGTGCTCACCTAACCACGATTGCCAATTCCCTATTAGCAATAGCCTTCAGCCTCATGGCCAGAGGCCTCAGCAGTCAGTGGGAGTTCTGGGTGGTCGGTGGGGCAGATGGGCAGGGGCTAGTGTTGCACCTGGAACGGGTACACGCAATCCAGGGGTTGGCATGCTGGTGCCACGTGCGGTTGCACCCCACCCCCTCCACCCCCATCCCAGCACTCCCCCCCACCCTATGGAGGGTGCCCTCCCTCCTCCAAGCCGATGGTCACTCATCCCCAGCCAAGCACTGGGGCGGCAAGCCCAACACCCCCAAGCTCATTGCCTGTGAGCAAAGATGGCTACTCACCTCCTCACAGAAGCCCTTCCGCCAGGTTCACGTTTTTCAAAAGGAGTGCTAATCGGCGCCAGAATGACCACTTGCTGGGGAGGCCGCTGAATCACATGAGGCTGTTGGATATGGAGTTGTTCTAGTTAATTGTATGGAAATAGGGCTTAAGTGGTGATAATTAGTTTCTCGCCACACTACAGCGGGTTCCCGATTTCGCCTATGGGGGTGGGCTGGTTGCATTGCAAACTATTTGGCGCCTGGCGTGGTTCCCGCTTTTGGCCTCTCAACGTTATTCACTGGCCTTGTTTCGCTCGAACGAGAGCGCAACGAGGATAAAGAATCGCACCTGTAATCTTGGTAATGGGTGACCTCACACCGGTGCGAATTGAATAATCAAAGAGGGGGAAAGTAACAGCGGGGCGGCTAGCTAATAATTTGATAAGATATTAAAATTAGGTTCCTGACCTTCCTGGGTTGGAATCTCATTACGTCACGTGTGAGGGGTGTGGAAAATTGGAAAACAAGATCTTGCCGGCGCCCCGCAACCTCTCCGTGTGCGAGGATGAGTTTGATACAGTTTAAGGTGGCGCATAAGGAGGGTGCATATGACTTGGTTGAGGATGAGTGGGGTCTTCCAGAGGGTGGCAGATAAGTGTGAGACGTGTGGGCGAGGACAGCGAACCACGCACATATGATCTGGGGTTGTGAGAAGTTGGCGAGATACTGGGTGGGGGTATTCGGGATGCCTGCAAGGATTGTGGAGGTAGAGGCCAGGCCGGACCCTATGGGGGGGGGGGGGATTTTTGGGTCATCGGACAGGTCGGAGCTGATGGAGAGGAGGAAGGCCGATATGGTGGCCTTCACCTCTTTAGTTGTGCAGCAAAGGATTTTACAAGAAAGGAGGTCGGCAACGGCGTCCGGAATAGCGGCCTGGCTAGGGGACCTGTACGACCTCCTAAATAAAAATAAATAATAATCTTTATTGTCACAAGTAGGCTTACATTAACACTGCAATGAAGTTACTGTGAAAATCCTCTAGTCGCCACACTCCAGCGCCTGTTCGGGTACACTGAGGGAGAATTCAGAATGTCCAATTCACCTAACAGCACGCCTTTCGGGACTTGTCGGAGAAAACCAGAACACCCGGAGGAAACCCACAAACACGGGGAGAACGTGCAGACTCCGCACAGACAGTGACCCAAGCCGGGAATCGAACCTGGGACCCAGGCGCTGTGAAGCAACAGAAGCAACACTGTGCTACCGTGCCGCCCAGTTGGAAAAGATTTAAGTTTGAATTGAGGGGATTGAGGGGGGTTTTGAGACATGGTGGGGACTGTTCATGATTATGTATGAGGAATTGTTCATTGCGGGGAGGGGGGGGGGTCGGGGGGAGGTAGGAGGTAGAGGAGGGGTTGGAAAGTGAGGAAATCTTGTACAAACTGTAAATCGTGAGATGTGGAAAATGTTCTCCAACTTATTTATGGTTTTGTACTTTTGAATATGTTTGGAATAAAAAACATTAATAAAAAATCAAAAGCTCCCACTGTCGGCCTCGCTCCACCTGTGGTAAGAGATCTTGGGTATGGGTACACATGGACTTGGCCGAGCAGTTTATGGAGTCAATGTTTTTAATCTTGGTCGAAACCCGTTCTAAATGGATGGATAGATATTGGATGTCTTCCACGACTCCCAGTGGCACCATCGAGAAACTCTGGCAGTCATTTTATACCCATAGGATACTGGAGGTCCCTGTGTCCGACAACAAGACCCCCTTCACCAGCGGAAAATTCCAAGCATTCACGAAGACCAACATGATGAAACATCCAAATGTTGCCATACCTCCCATCTTCAGTCCACCGGCTTGCTCAACACCAAATTGGCTTGGTTCCTCTTCGATTATAAGACCATGCCACATTCTATGACTGGGCGGCACACACTGAATTGCTGATGGGCTGACGCCTCTGGACCTTCAGTCTATTGTTTCCCAACCTCGGTGGGAAAGTGGAGTCGTAGTGAAACACGGGAGTTTTAGTGAAAAAGACCAGGGAGAGGACCGTAAAAAAGTGCATAAACCATCACAGGATCAGAGAACCCTCTCCTATGGAAATTACTCCAGGCAGGGTGACACCCTCAAGGTCCTTGGAACCTATCTCCAGGCAGAGGACTCAACCCATGTTAAACCCAAGAATCACCCACAAGAGGACGAAAACTCAGGCTCAGAAATGGAAACTGAGGTGACTGACCCACAGCCAGAAGTCAATGCCGAGAAAGAGCCCCCATCAGTGGCCTTTCGACCCTCGGCTTGGGAACGACGATCCTCCATCCACTTCACACTCCCAGACTCAGCTCTGCTGACGGTGGACTCAAGGCTGTGCGCAAAGAGGTAAAGGAGGCCTCATTGCCATGGGAGGGAGAGGATCAGGATCTGCGGTGGAGGATGTGATAACCCTCATGAGGACAGTACGAAGTCTTACAACACCAGGTTAAAGTCCAACAGGTTTGTTTCGATGTCACTAGCTTTCGGAGCGCTGCTCCTTCCTCAGGTGAATGAAGAGGTCTGCTCCAGAAACACATATACAGACAAATTCAAAGATGCCAAACAATGCTAGGAATGCGACCATTAGCAGGTGATTAAATCCTTACAGATCCAGAGATGGGGTAACCCCAGGTTAAAGAGGTGTGAATTGTATCAAGCCAGGACAGTTGGTAGGATTTCACAGGCCAGATGGTGGGGGATGAATGTAATGCGACATGAATCCCAGGTCCCGGTTGAGGCCGCACTCATGTGTGCGGAACTTGGCTACAAGTTTCTGCTCGGCGATTCTGCGTTGTCGCGGGTCCTGAAGGCCGCCTTGGAGAACGCTTACCCGGAGATCAGAGGCTGAATGCCCTTGACTGCTGAAGTGTCCCGCGACAACGCAGAATCGCCGAGCAGAAACTTATAGCCAAGTTCCGCACACATGAGTGCGGCCTCAACCGGGACCTGGGATTCATGTCGCATTCCTAGCATTGTTTGGCATCTTTGAATTTGTCTATATATGTGTTTCTGGAGCAGACCTCATTCACCTGAGGAAGGAGCAGCGCTCCGAAAGCTAGTGACATCGAAACAAACCTGTTGGATTTTAACCTGGTGTTGTAAGACTTCGTACTGTGCTCACCTCAGTCCAACGCCGGCATCTCCACCTCATGAGGACCACAGGGAATCACTCATCGATCTCCCTGTGGGGCTCATGGCGTACGTGTTCCTATAGTAACCACTGGAGGCCCACCCAGCTGGGATTAGTTACTGAGCCCTTTAAATATTGTGCCAGACCCGGACCAGGTGTTCTGTTAGTTTTGGGCTGGGACACTTGTGTTGTCCACCATGGGTGCAGCTTTTCTTTTGAGTTTAGAATAAATCTGCTCCAACCTTCATCTTTGCGTCTCCTGGATTACTACAACTTCCTAGAAGGACAAGGTCAGCAGGCACATGGAAACACCACCATCTGCAATTTCTTCTCCAAGGCATACACCATCCTGACTTGGAACTGTATCACCATTCCTTCACTGTCGCTTCTCAACCATCTGGCACTGGATAGAGGATTGGCTAACTAATACAAAACAGAAGTTGAGATAAGAGGTGCATTTTTGGAATGACAACCTGTAACTGGTGGAGTGCCATAATTAATTACAATATATATTACTGACTTGGATGAGGGAAGTAAATGTACTATTGCCAAGTTTGCAGGTGACACAAATATAGGTGTGAAGTCAAGTGGTGAGGATGACACAAATAATCTACAGAGGGATAGACAGGTTAAGTGAGTGGGCAAAAACTTTCCGATTAAATATAATGCAGGAAAATGTGAAGTTATGCACTCTGAGGGTAGCACGGTGGCACAGTGGTTAGCAGGTTCAATCCCGGCTCTGGGTCACTGTCCGTGTGGAGTTTGCACATTCTTCATGTTTGCGTGGGTTTTGCCCCCACAACCCAAAAGATGTGCAGGGTAGGTGGATTGGCCATGCTAAATTGCCCCTTAATTGGAAAAATTTAATTGGGTACACTAAATTTATTTTTAAAAAGTTATGCACTTTGGTAGGAAGAATAAAGGAGCTGAGTATTATTTAAATGGAGAAAGACTGCAGAAAGCTGCAGCACTAAGGGATTTGGACGTCCTCATGCATAAATCACAGAGATCTAGCAAGCAAGTTCAGCAGGTAATAGGGAAGAATACTGGCCTTTATTTCAAAGGGAATGGAGTATATAAGTAAGGAAACATTGCTAAAACTATACAAGGCACTAATTAGACCAACTCAGGATTACTGCAAACAGTTTTAGCCACCTTATCGAAGGAAAGATATACTGACTTTGAAGGCAGTCCAGAGAAGATTCATTAGGTTGACCCCAGAATGGAGGAATTTTCTTCTGCGAGTAGATTGGCCTGTATTCATTGGAGGTTAGAAGAATGAGAGGCAACCTTATTCAGTTACATGTCTCACAGAGGACTTGGCGGGCTAGATGCTGAGAGGTTGTTTCCCCTTGTGGGAGAGTCTCGGACCAGAGGGCATAATCTAGATGTCTATGCTAGTCTTGTAAGAGTAAAGGGTCGCTCTTTCAAGACAGAGATGAGGAAAAATGTATTCTCTCAGAAGTTGGTGAATCTGTGGAATTTTTTTTCAGACGGCTGTATAGGTTGTGTCGCTAAGTATGTACAATGCCGAGATAGACATATTTCTAATCAGTAAGGGAATCAAGGGTTAAGGAGAAAAGGCAGGAATGTGGAGTTGAGGACCATCACATCAAATCAGTCGTGATCTCATTGAATGGTGGAGCAGACTCGATGGCCGAATGACCAACCTCTACTCCTATGTCGTATGGCGTTGTCCTTTAAACAGCACTGCGTGTGAACCTACAGCATAGGAACTGCAGTTCAAGTAAACAGCTCAACACCACCTTCTCAAGATCAGTTAAGAATGGGCAGTAAATGGTAGCCTTGCCAGCAATGCCCAAATCCTGGAACTGAATATAAGAGCATTTCTGTGTGGGCAAAACTTGAACTGAAAAATCAGGCTTAACGATCTGTTGAAATGTTCAAATGTTGGAAGTTAACAAAATTAACAGTGAATTTGAGATGAAACTAACATAACAGACACATAACAAGACTAACATAGACATCTAGAGGAATAATGAGATATGATTTTCCCAGTAACAAGAATACCAGGGGTCTAGAGACATTGAGGTGTGAATGGCCATTTCAAAAACATTGGGTGGGTCGTCCGGAGGTGACCATGGAGTGAGCACTCGGACATTTGGCAGCTCCCGCTCATGGTGATCCTTTTGGGGCGTTTATGCCGGATTGTTGCAGGAATTTTGTAGAGGAAAGGTGTAGAAGCAAGAACAGGACAAATTGATCCCTAGTTTATGGAGCTGTGGTCCAGAAGTAATCGGAAAAGAACTAATCAGGTGGTGGTGGTGAGTGAGGAGTGGACAACGCGTGTGGGGATGGCGGACGGATAGGGTCGGACCCCGTCAGCTCAGTGGCCAATAGACCAGTTGGTGAGCTTCTTAAATGAGAGGTTCACCCAACAGCGGAAGGAAAGTCTGGAGGACCTGGCCCGGGCGGTGGACTCGATCAAGGCGGCGGTTGACCCCGTGAAGACGGGATTTACAGCCCAGGGACAGGCGATCCAGAGGTTGGAGGAGCAGGCGGGGGAACAGGAGGAACAGTCCACCTCAATGGCAGCAGAGATTGGGATGCTGCGTGACCAGCAGAAGAGACTGCTGGAGAAAGTGGAGGACCTGGAAAGTCGTTCTCAGAGACAGAACATTCGGACCGTAGTTCTGCAGAAGGGAATCGAAGGATCGGATGCTGGTGCATATGTGGGGAAGATGTTGGAGAAACTGCTTGGAGAAGGCACGTTTGATCGACCGTTGGAGGTGGATCGGGCACGTAGGGCACTGATGTGCAAGCCAAGGGGGGTGAGCTGCCGAGGTGCGATGGTGGTACGATTACATCGGTTCCTGGACAAGGAACACATTATGAGGTGGGCCAGGCAGATGAGGCGATATACTTGGGAAGATGTCGAGATCAGGGTGTGCCAGGACCTGGGAACAGAGCTTGCGAAGAGGAGGGCGAGCTTTAATAAGGTCAAGTCAGCCCTGTACAAGAAGGGCACAAAGTTTGGTCAACTGTACTTTGGCTCGGTGGAGAAGGCAGCGGAATTTATGAAGGAGAATAGACTGGCAGGAGAATGAGGATCTTAAACTTTGACTGAGGAGATCTGAACTATGTTCTGGAAATATTTTGGGTTTGCGTTGTTCAGATTTATTTTGGGGGTTTTGCTTGTTTCTTTATATTTTCTCAGTCCTGTTTAGGGTTAGGCTGATATTTGGTTCTTTGTTAAAGGAGGAGAGGTGGTCTTTCGGTTCGGACATTGGGAGGGATGGTTTGTTTGTTTTTACTTCTTGCCTTTGTTTCGATTGTTTCTAATGTTTGCACTAAGAGCGGGCAAGAGGGGAGCCAGTGGGGGTAAGATGCTAGGTGCCATGGGCAGGGGCTGCCAGGCTAGCTGGGCGGGCAAGTTGACAGAAGCAAAGTGGGGGGTGAGCTGAAGACCGATGTGCGGGTGGAAGAGGGAGGGTTAGTGGGGGGGGGGGGAGTAGACAGCTCATGGGGAGGGGACTTTCAAGATGGAGGAGGAGGAGGGTTGATGACGGTAGTTGCCCGAGGGTGGGCCAGGGGAGGTGCGGGACATGGACCGAAGACTGGCCCAGGAGAGGTTATGGTTGATTGTCAGGGGAGGGCTGGGTCCCGTGGAACGTTCGGGGACTGAATAGGCCAGTCAAAGGGGCCTGTGTGTTCGCACACTTGAAGGCAACTGAAGGCAGATGTGGCCATGTTGCAGGAGACACATTTTTAAAAAATATATTTTTATTGGCTTTTCTCTTACTTATAAACAGTTGTGTGTATACATTACATTTTTCTTGCCCGCGCTAATTTATTTTATTGTACAGAGAGGTTTATTTTGCCCTTCATTTAACTAACTCTATGTACATTTCGTTGCCCTCTGGATCGGTCTATAATTTCCACCCCTTTCCCTGTTGTCCCTCCTCCTCCCTTCCTCTCCCCCCCCCCCCCCCCCCCCCCCCCCCCCCCCCGCCGGTTTTGCTTCAGCACCCTTCCTCTTCTCTTGTGGTTTCTCCTCCTGCCTTCCGGCTCGCCCCCCTCCCCCCCCCCCCCCCCCCCCCCCGCCCCCCGGGGTTGCGCAGTCCTTTGGTTCCTCATGTATCTTCTTTTTTTTTGTTCTCAGCTTACTCCTTGTTGCTGGCCTCGAACAGACCGACGAACTGTCTCCACATATCCAGGAAGCCTTCCTCTGACCCTCGGATGGCGTACTTAATCTTCTCCAGGTGGAGAAATTCCGAGAGGTCAGCGAGCCAGTCTGTAGCTTTGGGTGGTGCTGCCGAATGCCGGCCGAGCAGGATTCTCCGGCGTGCGATTAGGGAAGCGGAAGCAAGGGTGTTGGCCCCCTTACCCATGTGTAACTCTGGCTTGGCCGATACCCTGAAGATTGCCACTATTAGGCATGGCATCACCCTCACCCCCACAACCCTGGACATTGCCTCGGAGAAGGCTGTCCAGAACCCAGCAAGTTTGGGGCAAGCCCAAACCATGTGGGTGTGGTTGGCTGGCCCCTCTGGCACGTTCACATTTGTCCTCCACCTCCGGAAGAACCTGCTCATTCGGGTTCTGGTCAGGTGCGCTTTGTGCACCACTTTGAGCTGCATGAGGCCTTGCGCCGGAGGAGGTGGAGTTCGTCCTGCTCAGTGCTTCGCTTCAGAAGCCCTACCCTACTTCTGTCCCCAGTTGGCCCTCCCATTTTTGTCTGGTCTCGGTGGTGGCATTCGAGCTCTGTCCAGTAGCTGTCCGTATATTTTCCCACATTTCCCCCCCTTCTCGCTGCTTGTGCCTATCAGGTTCTCTAGTCGTGTGTTTTCTGGGCCCCGGGGTGCCTACTGTCTCCTTGTGGAGGAAGTGTTTTATTTGGAGGTGTCTCAATTCCTGTCATTTTGCGAGTTTCCATTTCCTCGTCAGTTCATCCAGTGTCGCCAGTCTGCACTCTATGTAGAAGTCCCCAACCGTCAGTGCACCCCCGTCCCGCCTCCATCTTTTGAAGGTGGTATCTAGCATGGCTGGGGGAATCTGTGATTGCTGCAGATGGGGGCCATTTTAGTTATCCCAAAGTGCTGTCTCAACAGGATTCACATTCTCAGCATGGCCTCTACCACTGGGCTCGTTTTGTATCTTGCTAAGGAGGATGGGAATGCTGCTGTAGCCAGGGCATGGAGGGTCGTTCTTTTACAGGATGCCTCCTTCATCTGTACCCAATCTATGTCGGGTTCTTGTACCCATGCCCTCATGCTTTCTGCCGTTGCTGCTCAGTGGTAGGATTGTAGGTTTGGTAAGGCCAAGCCCCCATTGATTTTTCTTCTTTGCAGTGTCGGTTTGAGAATTCTCGGGTTCTTCCCCCCCCCTCCCCCCAAACAAATGGCATTATTAGACTGTCTACGTTTTGGATAAAAGCCTTGGGGATGAAGATCGGAATGGATCTGAACAGGAAGAGGAACCTTGGCAGTACGTTCATCTTGATCGTCTGCACTCTCCCCGCCAGGGAGAGTGGGAGTGAGCCCCACCGTTGAAGGTCTTTTCTTACTTCCTCCACCAGGCTGGTCAGTCCACTTGTGGATCTGTGTCCAGTCTCTGGCTATCTGGATCCCCAGGTAACGGAATCTGTTCTGGGCCGTTTTGAACGGGAGCCCTTCCAGCTCTGTCCCTCCCCCTTTTGGGTTCACTGGGTTCGCTTTTGCCCAGGTTAAGTTTGTCGCCCAAGAAGGTTCCAAACTCTTTCAGTATTTGCAGTATTGCCTTCAATCCCTCCTGTGGCTTCGAGACATAGACGAACAGGCCATCTGCATAGAGTGAAACTCTGTGCTCTCTGTCTCCTCTCCGGATTCCCTTCCAGCTTTTTGCCTCCCGCAGGGCTATCGCCAGGGGTTTGATCGCTAGTGCAAACAAGAGTGGGGACAGGGGGCAGCCCTGTCTTGTTCCTCTCTGTAGCTGGAAGTATTCAGAGCTGTGTGTTTTTTGGGTATCAGTGAGGTTGTGGCCTGTGATGCACTATCAATTATGACGAGACGAGAGTAGTATGTAATCGAGGCTTTATTACACCGAGATGTGTGGCCTCTTACAGCAGCTTACGAAATGGCTGCTGTTCGGAGAGCACACACATTTATACTCCGCCTACTAGGTGGAGCCAGCAGGCAGGGATCTACCCCTGTACCTGTAGTACGAGGCCTTACCGTAATACCCATATATACAATATAATATAACAGTGTTGACTATCACATTCACCCCGTTAAAAATGAGTCCAGCGGGGGTGGTGGAAAACTATATACACACAGATTGGTTTTTAAATTACAGAGTAGGTTATAAATTTAGACGATCGGGCGCCTTGATCTGTTGTTGAGAGCGCCGCAGTGCTGGTGGCGACTCAGGCGTCGGCTTGGTCTTCGGTGTCTCCAGGAGCATGTCAAAATCCTCTTCAACCCTGGGTGGGGAGGATGGGGAGGAGCAAGGGGAGGATGGATTGTCCTGGAGCGGGGGCTGCGGTGGGGCGCGCCGGGGAGGGGAGGGTGGCGCCGGGGCAGGGTGTGTGTGTGTGGGGACCCAGCTGATGCCAGATCCCTGAGGGAGACTGTGTCTTGGCAGCCGTCGGGGTACGCTACGTAGGTGTACTGTGGATTCGCATGGAGTAGCTGTACCCTCTCAACCAACGGGTCGGCCTTGTTGGGACGTACGTGCATGCGGAGGAGAATGGGTCCTGGAGCTGCCAGCCATGTTGGGAGCGAAACCCCCCGGAGGTGGACTTCCTGGGGAAGGCAAAGAGACGTTCATGGGGGGTTTTGTTGGTCGCGCTGCACAAGAGCGACCGAATGGAGTGAAGTGCGTCGGGGAGGACATCCTGCCAGCGGGAGGCTGGGAGATTTCTGGACCGTAGGGCCAGCTGGACGGCCCTCCAGACCGTTCCATTCTCCCGCTCCACCTGCCCGTTTCCCCTGGGGTTGTAGCTGGTCGTCCTGCTCGAGGCAATGCCCCTGTTGAGCAGGTACTGGCGCAGCTCCTCGCTTATAAATGAGGATACCCGGTCGCTGTGGACGTAGGCGGGGAAACCGAACAGAGCGAAGATGGTGTTGAGGGCTTTGATGACGATGGCAGACGTCATATCGGGGCATAGAACGGCGACGGGGAATCGGGAATACTCGTCGACCACATTAAGAAAGTACGTGTTGCGGTCGGTGGAGGGGAGGGTCCTTTGAAGTCCACGCTGAGGCATTCAAAAGGGCGGGAGGCCTTCACCAGGCATGCACGGTCTGGCCAGTAGAAGTGCGGTTTACACTCCGCGCAGACCTGGCAGTCTCTGGTGATGGACCTGACTTCCTCGATGGAGTAGGGCAGATTGCAGGCCTTAATGAAGTGGTAAATGCGGGTGAATCCCGGGTGACAGAGATCATCGTGCAGGGTCTGGAGTCGGTCCACTTGTGCGTTGGCACATGTACCTCGGGGCAGGGCATCGGGGGGCTCATTGAGCTTACCGGAGCGATACAAAATCTCGTAATTGTAGGTGGAGAGCTCGATCCTCCACCTCAAGATTTTATCATTTTTGATCTTACCCCACTGTGTTGTTAAACATGAAGGCAACCGACCGTTGGTCAGTGAGGAGAGTGAATCTCCTGCCGGCCAGGTAATGCCTCCAATGTCGCACAGCTTCAACGATCGCTTGGGCCTCCTTTTCGACGGAGGAGTGCCGAGTTTCAGAGGCATGGAGGATGCAGGAAAAGAATGCCACGGGCCTGCCTGCCTGGTTGAGGGTGGCGGCCAGAGCGACGTCTGATGCATCGCTCTCGACTTGGAAGAGGAACGTCTCATCGACCGCGTGCATCGCGGCCTTGGTGATGTCGGACTTGATACGGTTGAAGGCCTGGTGAGCCTTGGCTGTCAGTGGGAAAGCGGTGGATTGAATGAGTGGGCGGGCCTTGTCCGCATAGTTTGGGACCCACTGGGCGTAATACGAAAAGAACCCCAGGCATCGTTTGAGGGCCTTGGGGTAGTGGGGGAGGGGGAGTTCCATGAGGGGGCGCATACGATCGGGGTCGGGCCCTAGAACTCCATTCTGAACCACATAGCCGAGGATGGCTAATCGGTTCGTGCTGAACACACACTTCTCCTTGTTGTAAGTTAGGTTGAGGAGTGTGGCGGTGTGGAGAAATTTGGAAAGATTAGCGTTGTGGTCCTGCAGGTTATGGCCGCAGATGGTGACGTTGTCCTGGTATGGGAAAGTGGCCCGCAGCCTGTACCGGTCCATCTCCCGTTGGAAGACCGAGACCCCGTCGGTGATGCCGAAGGGAACCGGAAGGAAATGGTAAAGGCGGCCGTCTGCTTCAAATGCAGTGTATTGGCGGTCCGCCTTACGGATGGGGAGCAGGTTGTAGGCAGATTTCAGGTCCACTGTCGAGAAGACCCGGTACTGTGCAGTCTGATTGACCATATCAGATATGCATGGGAGGGGGTACGCGTCGAGCTGCGTGTACCGATTGATGGTCTGACTGTAGTCAACGGCCATCCTGTTTTTCTCCCCGGTTTGCACCACTACCACTTGGGCTCCCAGGGGCTGTTGCTGGCCTCGATGATACCTTCCCGCAGCAGCCGCTGGACCTCTGACCTGATGACGGACTGGTCCTGGGCGCTGTACCGTCTGCTCCTGGTGGTGACGGGTTTGCAATCCGGGGTGAGGTTTGCAAACAGGGAAGGCGGGTCGAACTTAAGGGTCGCGAGGCTGCAAACAGTAAGGGGTGGTAGGGGCCTGCCAAATTTCAGGGTTAGGCTCTGGAGGTTGCACTGGAAGTCCAGGCCGAGTAGCAAGGCAGCGCAGAGGTTGGGGAGGACGTAGAGCCGGAAGCCGCTGAACTCTACGTCCTGGACGGTGAGGGTGGCGATGCAGTATCCCCGGATCACCACGGAGTGGGAACCGGAGGCCAGGGGGATTGTTTGGTTAGCGGGGTGTACCGCGAGGGAGCAGTGCCTTAACGTAGCGGGGTGGATGAAGCTCTCAGTGCTCCCAGAGTCCAGAAGGCAGGATATCTCGTGCCTGTTGACCTTCACCTTTGTCGAAGCGGTTGCAAGGTTGTGCGGTCGAGACTGGTCGATCGTGACCGAGGCGAGATGCGGCTGGTCGTCGGCAGTTGCAGGCGATGGGTGGCCCGATGGGCAGAGGTCCCGAGGTAGGTAAGATGGCGGCACCCACGGGCCGCACGTGTCCTGGGGCAGGCAAGATGGCGGCGCCCTCGGGACGCACGTGTCCTGGGGCAGGCAAGAGGGCGGGGCCCATTGGTTCTGAGGCAAGCAAGATGGCGGCACCCACGGGCCGCACGTGTTGTGAATGGAGCAAGATGGTAGCGCCCACGGGCCGCACGTGGACTGAGGAGAGGAAGATGGTGGCGCCCACTGGCCACACGTGGTGGGTGCCGGGACAATAGCGGCGATTGAGCGGGCCTGGCACACTGCAGCGAAATGTCCCTTTTTGCCACAGGCCTTGCAGAGTGCGCTCCACGCCAGACAGCGCTGCCGGGGGTGTTTTTTCTGTCCGCAGAAGTAGCACTTGGGTCCCCCGGGATTGATTGGCTGCTGCGCGGCACAGGCATGGGGTTGGCTGAGGGTGGTCGGTGATGGGGTACACGATGGGGTGGCCGCTGGCAGGGTACACGATGCACAGGGGGGGTGGGCCGTGCGGTCGGGGGCATAAGCCTGTACATTGCGTGAGGCGACCATGAGCGAGAGCGCTAGTTTCTTGATCGCCACGAGGTCAAGCGTGGCCCCTTCCAAGAGGCTCTGGCGGATGTAGTCAGACCCTATGCCCGTAACAAACGCGTCTCTCATTAGCAGGTTCGAATGTTCAGTGGCAAAAACGGCTTGGCAGTCACAGTCCCTTACCAGGGCGAGCAGGGCATGCCAGAAATCTTCCACAGACTCACCGGGTTGTTGATGCCGCGTGGACAGGTGCCTGGCATAGATCTTGTTGGTCTGCTGAGCGTAATTCTCCTTCAGTAGTGCCATGGCCTCTGTGTAGGTAGGCGCGTCCTGGACGAGGGGAAAAACGTTGGAACTCAGCCACGTGTACAGAATCTGGAGCTACTGTGCTTCTGAGATTGGGTCTGGCGCAGACCCGATGTATGCTTCAAAGCAAGCTAGCCAATGTTGGAAGCTCTTTTTTGCGTTGTCTGCTTGAGGTTGCAGCTGCAGGCGATCCGGCTTGATGCGGAGATCCATCTCTGAAAAATCTCTGTGTAATAAATTGATGCACTATCAATTACGACGAGACGAGAGTAGAATGTAATTGAGGCTTTATTACACAGAGATGTGTGGCCTCCTACAGCAGCTTACGAAATGGCTGCTGTTCGGAGAGCACACACATTTATACTCCGCCTACTGGGCGGAGCCAGCAGGCAGGGATCTACCCCCGTACCTGTAGTACAGGGGCCTTACCATAATACCCATATATACAATATAATACAACAGTGGTGACGACCTCAGCCTGCGCTAGCATGGGGGGCAGGATGCCCCTTGCCAGTGAGTCTGCGAACATGTCCCGTAGGTGTGGGGCCAGGACCTGTGCAAATGCTATGTAGAAGTCTGCCGGGAACCCGTCGGGTCCCAGTGCCTTCCCCGCCGGCATGGAGCTGATGCTCTCCATGATTTCTCCCAGGTCTGTGGTGCTTCCAGCTCCCCCGTCTGTCTTCCCCCACAACTGGTAGTTCCAGCCTGTCTCAGAACTGTTTCATTCCCGCGTCCCCGTTGGGGGGCTCAGAGGTTTACAGTCCCCGGTAGAAGGTCTCAAATGCCCAGTTGACCTCCTTTGGTTCTGTTAACAATCTGCCTCTGCTATCCTTAACCTGCGCAATTTCCCTCGTGGCTGCCTGCTTTCACAGCTGGTCAGCCAATAGGTGGCCAGCCTTGTCTCCGTGTTCGTAGAAGGTCCCCCATGTCTGGCGGAGTTGGTACACTGCTTTCCTAGTGGATAGCCGGTTAAAGTCCATTTGCAGCTTTCCCCTCTCCACCAGCAGCTCTACGGTGGGGGCCTAGGAGTATTTTCTATCAACTTACAGAATGGAGTCCACTAGCTGTTGCCTGGCCACCCTCTCTTCCCTATCTCTGCTTGCCTTGCAGGCTATGATCTCTCCTCTAATCACTGCCTTCAGTGCCTCCCAAAACGTGGAGGGTGAGGCCTCCCATTTTGGTTGTTACTAACGTACCCCGCGATATTTTTTGGCAGTAGGCCTTGTCGGCCAGGAGGTCTGTATCCAGCCTCCACATGGGGCGCTGGGCCCGGCCTGTCTCCAACCTTAAATCCATATAATGTGGAGCGTGGTCGGAGATAACGATTGCGGAGTATTCCGTCCCCGTGATCCCTGGAAGCACCGATTTCCCCACTGCAAAAAAGTTGATACGGGTGTATACCTTGTGCACCTGCGAAAAGAACGAGAACTCCTTTTCTCCGGGTGCAGGAACCTCCATGGGTCCACCGTCCTCATCTGTTCCATGAAGGCTCCTAGCTCCCAAGCCATGCCAGACTTTTTCTCCGTTCTGGGGTTTGATCAGTCAGTCAGTGGGTCCAGCACGCAGTTAAAATCGCCCCCATTATCAGTTGGTGTGTGTCAAGTTGAGGATTTCCGCCATGGTCTTCTTTCTGAATTCTGTGTCATCCCAGTTGGGAGCGTACACTTTTGCCAGTACGACCGGTGCCCCCTCCAGGACACCGCTGAACCATGACGTACCATCAACCTGCGTCCGTAACTGTCTTGGTTTCCGTAAACCTCGTCCTCTTGCTGATTAATATTGCTACCCCCCTAGCCCTCGTCCCGCAGCATAAAGTACTTCTGTCCCACCCAGCCTATTCTTACCAGCAGCTGGTCCTTCTCCCTCAGGTGTGTCTCTCATAGGTAGATTATGTCTGCTTTTAGGCTTCTTAGGTGGGCAAAGACTCTGGAATTCACTGGGTTGTTGAGTCCCCTTACATCCCAGGTAACAATCCTGGTGGGGGGGGGTTTCTGACACCCTGGTCCTGCGGGATCATCCATATTTATCTGGTGGACGTGCCCCTGCACTCTGGGGTTTCCCTTTGTTAGGAGGCTGTCCAAAATGGCCAGGGTCACTGTTCTCCCCATGAGGTCGGGCCCCAGTGCTCTGGGGTTTCCCTTTGTCCAGGGGGCTCCCAACAAGACCGCCAGCTATGTGCACGCCATATGGGTCTCCGGGGTCTCCCTTCGCCCTGATGCCCCCCCGAATGGCTGCTTGTGGCGCCATCTTGGTTCCTCACCCTACTCCGAGGCCTGTGTCTGTACTGCTTCTCTATCTCACCCTTCTTTGCTTCTCCTTTGTTCTGCGTTCTCCCCCCCGACTCCTCTCCCCCCCTAGCCCCCGGCCCTCTGTCCCCCCCCCCCCCCGTGTTCTCCCCCCTTCTGTCCCCCCCACCCCTTCTTGTGCCAGGTGCTCCCTCTCCCCTGAGAGGTGCACCGCGGCCCTCCTGTGCTGGCCTCCTCGCTAGTACGGTGGCCCTCCGCCCAGTATTCGCCCAGGTCTGGCCTTGTTTAACCTTCCTCCTACTAGCCCTCGTCTCGCCCGCTTGTCCGCTTTTCTTGCCCTCATTTCACTTGCTCCACTCTCCCCCATTGCATTGAGAGAGGAGACAAGCCCGGAAACGAGGCAACACTATCCGGCGCAAAACATTAAACACATGCACAGTTCATGATCTTATTGTCCTTGTTTGCGGTCTGTCCTCCGCTTTGTTCCGATTTTCCCTTTCTTTTCCATCCCCGTGGCTTTCATAGCGGTTGCGGCTGCTCCTCCCCCAGTTTGTTTGATCTAACAAACTCATCAGCCGCCGTTGGGGTGTTAAAGTACAGCTCTTTCCCCTTAAATGTTACCCAGAGTTTGGAATAACATCCCAAATTTCACCTTGCTTTTGTAGAGTGCTGATTTCGCCTTGTTGAACTCAGCTCTTCTTTTGGCCAGGTCCGCCCCAATGTCCTGTTACACCCTTATGTTCTTCCCTTCTCATGTGCTCGATCTCATTTGCCGGGCCCACTTTAGGATTTTATCCCGGTTCTGGAACGGATGCAGCCTTGCGATAATCGCTCTGGGCTACTCCCTGGTTTTGGGCTTGGGTCAGAGCGACCTGTGCGCCTTGTCGATTTCTTTGGGTTTGGAAATTCCTCCCTTCCCAATAGCTTGCCCAGCATTTGGGCGATGTAGCCTGTTGGGTTTCTGCTCTCTTATCCCCTCTGGCAGACCCACTATTCTAATATTCTGCCATCTGGACCTATTTTCCTTGTCCTCCGCTTTCCCTCTTAAGCTCCCCTGGGACGTTACCAACCTTTTCACCTCAGCTTCCAAAGCTACTACCCTGTGGTCCAAGGCAGCCCTCTCCAACTCCAGGATCGTTTTCTCCTGCGCCTCCACTTTCCTTCCCAGGCCTACGATGGTCTGCTGCATTTTGTGCGTTGTCTCCGCCGGCACCTCCTTCATCATTGTGTGAAGCTCCATTCTGAGCGCCTCCTTTATGGTGCTTAGCTCCTTTTTTAGCATGTTTCCCCACTCTTCCCCCTGTGCAGGGGGGGAGGGGGGGGATGCTGGTCGCTGCATTCTGCTCCCGCTCCGCTGTTTGGTCCATCAGCCTTTTTCCTTCCAGGCTCACCCGAATTTCCGTCTCTTCTCGTGGGGCCGCCTGCCTGCGCATCCGCCGCTCCTGCGCTTTTCCCTCGCTACTGCTTGCGTCTCGCCGTCCCTTTACTTTGGTAATTTTCTTTCCTCCAGCCACCTGTCTCTCTCTCTCTCTCTTCACGCTGCTGTTGCTTAGCCTGAGGTTGCTCTCCCTTCCCTCGCTCTGTGGTGTTGGACGTTCTGACACACAGATGAGCCAACACAGTTGTATATGGTACAACGCTATTTTATTTAAAATTTCTATGTACAGTTTTGTCTTGATACTCTGCACGTGGGGATTCCCTGTTTGTGATGTTAAAACAGGTCGTGTCCGTGTCCTTGTCCCCAGACCTACTGTCCACCAGGTGTCGTGTTCGTGCTTTTATATGGTTCCTGTCTTTGAGTGTGATTGGTTGTGGTGTTGTGTGTTCTGATTTGTCTGTTGGTGTGTCCATCATGATGTGTGTGTTTGAATATCATGACATCCCCCCTTTTTACAAAGATATGTGCCTACGTGGTAATAAATATAATCGTGTCGTGAGTGCATCTAAGAGTGTGTGTGTGTTGTGTACAGCATGTGCATATGACGTAACTATTTACATGGGGCGATGTCGGGTGCGTCACATCAACAAGGTTGTACCATAACAGAACATGAATGCGAGCGAGAAAAAAAAAACTTGAACAGTGGTCCAGTCAGACGATATCTGGAACGATAAACAACAACAGGTTATAATACAGAAGTGTGTAACTTTTTGAACATATGAACGGTGTTATAAGTCCAGTCTAATGGGCTTGCGACGGGTTCGGGTTGACCGCCTCAAGGGTGGGTCAAGAACCACCGGCTGATGTGCAAGCGTGGCCATGGGTGGCGATGGAGAGGGCGTGATCTGCGGCAGCTCCACGAAGTCATCCTCGGAAGACTGTTGAGGATCTGGCGTGTGTGTACTGTGTGGCTGCGAGCGTGGAAGTCGGTGAAGGGCGCGCCGATTGCGGCGACGCACTGAACCATCCGGCATGCGAATCAGGAACGAGCGGGGAGCCACACGTCGGAGGACTTCGGCCGGTGCTGACCAGCCACCATACGGTTGATGGACGCGTACTTTGTCTCCGGAGGACAGGGGAAGCAGGTCCGTCGCTCGTGTGTCGTACTGACTTTTCTGGCGATCACGCTGCATTTGCATGTTACGAAGAACCGTCTCATGGTCCTGAGGGAGTGACCCATTAGGAGCTGCGCTGGCGAGAGACCCGTGGAAAGCGGGGCCGATCGATAGGCCAGCAAGGCGAGGTTAAAGTCCGATCCGGCAGCAGCCGCCTTGCACAGGAGCCGCTTGGCAATGTGGACGCCCTTCTCTGCCTTCCCATTCGACTGTGGATGTAGAGGGCTGGATGTCACATGAGTGAAACCATATGCTGCGGCAAAGGACGACCATTCACGGCTGGCGAAACAGGGTCCATTGTCTGACATGACAGTCCTTGGAATGCCATGGCGAGCAAATGTTTCCTTGCAGGCCCCAATGACTGCGGACGACGTCAGATCATGTAGAGGCATGACTTCCGGGTAGTTTGAGAAGTAATCTATAATAATGATGTAATCTCTGCCGAGCGCGTGAAATAGGTCAACACCCACCTTCGCCCAGGGGGACGTCACCAACTCGTGTGGTAGAAGCGTCTCCGGAGGTTGCGCCGGCTGAAATCTCTGACAGGTTGTGCAATTGAGCACCATGTTGGCTATGTCTTCATTAATACCCGGCCAATATACCGCCTCTTGGGCCCTTCGTCTGCATTTTTCGACGCCCAAGTGGCCTTCGTGTAGTTGATTAAGAATCATCTGGCGCATGCTGTGCGGAATAACAATCCTGTCTAATTTCATAAGGACCCCGTCTATGTTGGTAAGGTCATCTCGCACATTATAAAACTGGGGGCACTGCCCTTTGAGCCACCCTTCCACCATGTGGCGCATCACTCGCTGTAGAAGGGGGTCAGTCGCCGTCTCTGCGCGTATGTGGGCCAGACAACAAAGAACAAAGAACAAAGAAATGTACAGCACAGGAACAGGCCCTTCGGCCCTCCAAGCCCGTGCCGACCATACTGCCCGACTAAACTACAATCTTCTACACTTCCTGGGTCCGTATCCTTCTATTCCCATCCTATTCATATATTTGTCAAGATGCCCCTTAAATGTCCCTATCGTCCCTGCTTCCACTACCTCCTCCGGTAGGTAGTGGAAGCAGGGTCATCAGCTGGCAAATTTGCTGCTGTCAGAGTCACGTGTGCCTCAATTTGACGCACGAACCCCTCCGCATCTGGTGGTGTGCTCACTGCTCGGGAGAGCGTGTCCGCCACGATGAGATCCTTCCCCGGAGTGTAGATCAGTTCGAAATCATACCTCCTGAGTTTAAGTAAGATGCGCTGGAGGCGAGGGGTCATGTCGTTCAGGTCTTTGTTAATGATGTTGACCAGGGGGCGGTGGTCAGTTTCAACCGTAAATCGTGGAAGACCATACACATAGTCGTGGAACTTGTCCAGTCCAGTTAACACGCCCAGGCATTCTTTTTCTATTTGCGCGTAGCGCTGTTCGGTAGGGGTCATGGCTCGTGAGGCATATGCAACCGGGGCCCATGATGACGTGCTGTCTTTTTGCAGGAGTACTGCTCCAATACCAGATTGGCTGGCATCCGTTGAGATCTTTGTAGGGCGAGCCGTGTCAAAGAACGGCAACACTGGTGCCGTGACAGTTTGTGCTTGAGCTCCTCCCATTCCAGCTGATGCGATTGTTGCCAGTGGAATTCTGTTGATTTTTTTACGAGATGGCGCATACTCGTTGTATGAGAAGCCAGGTTGGGAATGAACTTCCCAAGGAAGTTGACCATGCCCAAGAATCTTAGGACAGCCTTCTTGTCAGCCGACAGTGGCATGGCTGTGATGGCGCTAACTTTGTCTGCATCGGGACGGACCCCTGATCGTGAGATGTGGTCCCCGAGGAATTTCAGCTCAGTCTGGCCGAAGGCACATTTTGAGACGCAGGCCATTTTGTCGTATGCGGGTGAAGATGCGTCGTAGACGATGCATGTGTTCCTGCGGAGTGGTGGACCAAATGATGATATCGTCCACATATACACGTACCCCTTCGATGCCTTCCATCATCTGCTCCATAATGCGGTGGAAAACTTCAGATGCTGAAATGATGCCGAATGGCATCCGGTTGTAGCAGAATCTGCCAAAAGGGGTGTTGAACGTGCATAGCCTTCGGCTGGCCGGGTCCAATTGGATCTGCCAAAATCCTTTGGACGCATCCAATATGGTAAATATTTTGGCTTGCGCCATCTCGCTGGTGAGTTCCTCTCGTTTCGGGATGGGATAGTGTTCCCGCATGATGTTGTTATTCAGATCTTTAGGATCTATACATATGCGGAGCTCGCCAGAGGGCTTCTTTACACAGACCATGGAGCTGACCCTTGGCGTGGGCTCCGTGACCGTGGATAGGACTCCTTGGTCCTGAAGAGCCTGCAGCTGCAATTTGAGGCGGTCTTTGAGTGGCGCAGGAACCCTGCGAGGTGCGTGAACGACAGGGATGGCGTCCGGTTTGAGTCGAATCTTGTACGTGTATGGCAATGTCCCCATGCCTTCAAAAACCTCCTGGTTGTGAGCAAGGAGGGAATGGAGATTTGCGTGGAACTCAGCATCCGGGAAGTCGGATATCTCATCTGGAGAGAGAGACATAATGCGCTGTACCAGGTGAAGGACCTTACACGCCTGTGCGCCCAGTAACGAGTCTTTTGATGAGCCGACAACTTCGAAGGGGAGTGTGGCCGTGTGCGTCTTGTGAGTTATCTGTAGCTGGCAAGATCCTATGGACGGGATGACGTCCCCGTTATAATCAACCATCTTGAGCCGGGATGGCGTGATGGGTGGTTTGACCTTCATGGCCTGGAATTCAGAATATGCAATCAGGTTGGCGGATGCGCCGGTGTCCAGACGGAAGGTGACGCGCGATCGGTTGACCGTCAGGGTGGCACACCACTCATCGGCTGGATTGATGGCATTGACCTTGTTGACATCGATGACGGAAACGCGGAAGGCATCCTGGTCATCTGCATCACTTAACTGGAAGTCTTGATGCGTGGGCTGGACGGTCCTGACTTGTCTGCGAGATTGTCGGGGATGTGCAGGATCCATGGGTTGAGCCGCACGACAGTGGGCAGCATAGTGGCCCATCTTGCCACACCTGAGGCACTGTTGGTTTTTAGCAGGACATTGCCCTTTTAAGTGTACAGCTCCACAATTGCCGCACGTCATGACGTCACGGCGTTCGTTGCGCCACTGTGCATGCGCAGTGCGATCTTGCGGTGGGCGCGCCTGCGCAGTGCGTCCCTCGATGTGGCCGTTATTTTTGGCGTGCACCAGCGCGGGAGACCGCGAAAAGCGCGGGAAGCGGCCGCTCTCGTCGGGGCCGCGGGTCGGGAAGTAATCGACGGCCTGGATGCGTTCGGCGTCGTGGGCGGCCTGGCTTGCCGATTCGACGGCAGGGGACGCCTGAAATCGGGCAAAACGGCTGGTTGCATTCTCGTGGAGGACACAGGCTTCCACAGCAGACGCTAAGGTGAGGCCTTTTATTTTAAGAAGCTGCTGGCGTAGGCCACTGGAGGCAACGCCAAAAACAATCTGGTCCCTGATCATGGACTCTGTGGTGCTGCCGTAACCGCAGGACTGCGCTAGAATTTGGAGGTGCGTCAAAAAGGGTTGAAAAAGCTCCTCCTTACCTTACAGGCGTTGCTGAAAGAGGTATCTTTCAAAGCTTTCATTCACTTCAACATTAAAGTGCTGGTCCAGTTTGAGGATGACCGTGTCATACTTGGATTGGTTTTCCCCTTCTTCGAACACCAGTGAGTTGAAGACGTCGAGGGCGTGCTGCCCTGCGTAGAAGAGGAGCAGTGCAATCTTCGTTTCATCCGAGGCACTCTGTTTCTCGTTGGCTCGGATGTACAGGTCAAATCGCTGCCTGAAGAGCTTCCAATTGGTACCAAGGTTCTCCGCGACTTGCAACGGCTGCGGTTTGTCGGTGCGGTCCATGTCCAGAATGGCAGGTTAGTTGGCAGGTATTGATCCACTCCTGTACCATGTGGTGTTGGGCGTTCTGACACACAGATGAGCCAACACAGTTGTATATGGTACAACGCTATTTTATTTAAACTTTCTATGTACAGTTTTGTCTTGATACTCTGCACGTGGGGATTCCCTGTTTGTGATGCTAAAACAGGTTGTGTCCGTGTCCTTGTCCCCAGACCTACTGTCCACCAGGTGTCGTCTTCGTGCTTTTATATGGTTCCTGTCTTTGTGTGTGATTGGTTGTGGTGTTGTGTGTTCTGATTTGTCTGTTGGTGTGTCCATCATGATGTGTGTGTTTGAATATCATGACACGCTCCTCTGCTCTCGTGCTCTTGCCAGCTCTGGTCTGCTCCGGTTTCAGGTTTTATTTTATTTGTCTGTCCGGTTTTGTTTGTTTTTTAAATAAATTTTGAGTACCCAATTAATTTTTTCCAATTAAGGGGCAATTTAGCGTGTTCAATGCACCTACCTTGCACACCTTTGGGTTGTGGGGGTGAAACCTACGCAAACACGGGGAGAATGTGCAAACTCCACACGGACTGTGACTCAGAGCCGGGATCGAACCAGGGACCACAGCGCCGTGAGACTGCAGTGCTACCACTGCGCCACTGTGGTGCCGTGGTTTTGTTTATGTTTTATGGTTAGTTAGTTCCCTTCCTTTTGTTTCCCCTTCTTTTTCCCCTTCTCTCTCTCTCACCGGGTCAGGAGGGTCGAGAGAGAGGCTTCTAATCGGGCCAGGAGTCCTCCTTTGTGTCACTGCTCGCCTTGTGGTCGCCACCAGAGGGGGGAGGGGGGCAGGAGACAGATCTGAAGGTGGGAGAATGAAATGAAATGAAAATTGCTTATTGTCACAAGTAGGCTTCAAATTAAGTTACTGTGAAAAGTCCAGATTCCGGCACCTGTTCGGGGAGGCTGGAAGAGGTTAGGTTAAGGAAGGGATGGGTTGAAAAGGTGTTTCATTCGGGATTAGACTTTAAAATGAGGTTGGTGGCAATCCTGGTCAATAAGTGGGTGGCATTCGAGGTGGAGAATATAGAGGCGGACCCGGGGAGTAGATATATTATGGTTAGTGGCAAACTGGAGGGAATGGCCGTGGTATTGGTAAATATATATGCCCCAAACTGGGAGACGTTGAGTTTGTTAGACGGGTGCTGGGGAAGATCCCGGACCTGGACTCACATCGATTGATTATGGGGGGAGATTTTAACACCGTCCTGGATCCAAGGCTGGATCAGTCGAGTGCCAGGTTGGGAAGGTATCAGCTATGGCAAAGGAGCTGCGGGGGTTTATGGAGCGCATTGGGGGGGGTTGATCAGTGGAGATTTGGGAGGACAAGGAGTAAGGAGTTTTCATTCTACTCCCATGTGCACAAAGTGTATTCCCGGATAGACTTCTTTGTGTTGGACAAAACGCTGCTGGCTGAGGTGGTAGACGCTGAATATTCAACAACTGTGGTGTCAGACCACGCCCCACACTGTGTAGACCTGCAAGTTAACAAAAGGCCCAGCACCTGCAGTGGAGTTTAAATGTTGGGCTGTTAGTGGAGGAGGAAGTGTGCGAGCGGGTGAGGGAGGCTATTTGGGGATATATAAAGATCAATGACACAGGTGAGGTTTCGGCTGGGGTTGTGTGGGAGGCAGTGAAGGCGGGTATTAGGGGGGAACTCATCTCAATTGGGGCCCATAAGGAGAAAGCTGAGCGGGTGGAGTTAGACAGGCTGATAGGCTAAATTTTACAGGTGGACAGGAGGTATGCAGAGTCTCTGGATGATGGGCTTTTGAAGGAGCGTCAGAGACTGCAGCTGGAATTTGGGCTCCTGTCCACAGGTAAGGCGGAGGGCCAGCTGAGGAGGGTAAAGGGGGCGGTCTATGAATATGGAGAAAAAGGCAGCAGGATGCTGGCGCGTCAGCTGGGGAAACAGGCAAGAGAGATTGGGAAAGTAAGAGATACAGGGGGGGAAGGTGGTTTTGGATCTGGCGGGGGTGAATGGTTTGTTCCGGGAATTTTACAGTGGATTGTATAAATCGGAACCCCCCACCCGGGAAGGAGGGTATGAAGCGATTTCTGGAGGGGCTGGAGTTTCCGAGGATAGATGAGGAGTTGGTGGAGGTTTTGGGAGCCCCAATTGGGCTTGGGGAGGTTATAGACGGGTTGGGGGCGATGCAATCGGGTAAAGCCCCGGGACCTGACGGATACCCGGTTGAGTTTAATAAAAAGTTTTCCAGGCTGCTGGGGCCGCTCCTGGGTAAAGGCTTTTAATGAGTCCAAGGAATTGGGAGTGCTCTCCCCAACGTTATCGCAGGCATCGATTTCCCTTATTTTGAAGTGGGATAAGGATCCGGAGGATTGTGTTTAGGGGGTAATAGGGGAGGACCAGACAGGATTTGTGAAGGGACGACACCTGACGTCCAACATTAAACGGCTCCTAAATGTAATAATGATGCCTGCGGAGGGGCGCGAGGTCGAGGTGGTGGTAGCCATGGATGCAGAAAATGCTTTTGATCGGGTGGGGTGGAAGTACATGTGGGATGTCTTGGGAAGGTTTGGGTTCGGGCAGGGATTTGTGGATTGGGTCCGGTGACTATATTGGCACCGGTGGTGAATGTAAGGACCAACCGGATTCGATCAGTGTATTTTAGTCTCTGCAGGGGGGCAAGGCAGGGGTGTCCACTCTCCCCACTACTGTTTGGCCTGGCCATAGAGCGTTTGGCAATGGTGCTGAGGGCATTGAACATTTGGTGGGGGATAGTGAGATGGGGGGTGGAACAAAGGGGCCGAGACGCCCGTGATGCCGGTCCGACATTGGGACGCGATTCTCCGGCGACTGGAGAATCGCCGCCAGCCACGCGCGCATGGTCAGGGGCTGATGAAAGAGACCCCCGCGGCGATTCTCTGCGGTCAACCGGCTGAGTTCCCACCGGCATGGATCTAACATGGTTCCACCTGGCAGGAGCTCGGACCCGCAGCCGCGGTGGCCATCCTGGTGGGGGGGAGGGGGGGGGATCAGATTTCGGATAGGGGGCCTCCACGACGGCCAGGCCTGCGATCGGGGGCCACCAAGCGTGTTTTCCTGGGCAGAGTGCCCTCGCTGGCAACGGGATTCTCCGTTCCCGCCACCTGCCAATGGGATTTTCCATTGTGGCCTCCCCGCACCACCAGGAAACCGGTGGGCATGGGTGCGCTGCTGGCACAACGGAGAATCCAGTTTACCAAAGGTCATTGGGGTTATAGAATCCCTGCAGTGCAGGCGGCCATTTGGCCAATCGAATCTGCATCGGCCCCTGCTCCAATAGAGCAGCCTACCTAGGCCCAATCCCCCACTCCTGTCCCTGTAATCCCACCTCACCTTTGTGCAATATTAGCATGACCAATTCACCTAACCTGCACATCTTTGGACTGTGGGAGGAAACTGGAGCACCCAGAGGAAACCCACGCAGACACGAGGAGAACATGTAAACTCCACACAATCACTCGAGGTCAGAATCGAACCCAGGTCATTGGCACTATGAGGCAGCATTGCTAAAAGTGATAATTTTTAAAGGCAAGGAATTTTAGAGAGGTGGACAGCAGAATTAACAGAGGGGAATATCAAAGAGACTGAACAGTATAACTGCTGGCACCCTAATTGGGGAAGTAGGCTAGTTCCCTATTCAACAGTCAGCAGGCCAGTTCTATCTGTAATCCGAGCCATGGAGGCCTGTTTCATTTAACATTTAGAGCCATGACAGGTTGTAGATATTCTCTGCCAAAAGAGGCAGTTTCCTGCCTTCGCTAAATCTGGAAGAGATGTGTACCCAGACTTGGTCACCTAATCAGTATTGTGTGGTAACTTCAACTGAATTTGACCCTTTGGATGTTGCTTGGGAAAAGGGGTGTCACAATGAGTTCAGGGAACGTGGGTATATTTTGGGAACAAGGGGTAAAAATAAAATGGTGTGTTTAGTTAGTCCTATACATTTAATACATATATTTTTATGGCAGAAATATTTCATTATTACAAAATAAATTGACACAAACCAACAAATACATAAAGGAACAATATATTAATACCACAATGAGAAATTATCAATCCCACTAAATCCAACCCTAAACAAATAACTAACAGAAACTAATAAACCCCCTAACAGCTGACGGCGACTAACTCTCTGGAAAAGGAAATAAATGGCTGCCATCTCGAACAGAACCCTTCTACCGACTTCTAATGGTGTATTTGACTTTCTCCAGGTATAGGAACTCCACTAAATCACCCAACTAGACCGAGGCACTGGGCGGAGTAGGAGATCTCCATCTCAACAGAACTCACCTCGGGGCTATCAACGAGGCAAAGGCGAGGACATCCGCCTTCACCCGTCTGCAATACTGGCGAGTCCAAAACCCTGAAAATGGTCATCAGCAGATTAGGCTCCAGCTCTATACCAAGAATCCCAGATATTGTGTTAAAGAAAGAAACCCAGAAGCTTACAAGTTTAGGACATGACAGTACATACTCGTGCGACTCGTGCAACGTTGTCTACCTCATACGCTGCAGGAAAGGATGTCCCGAAGCGTGGTACATTGGCAAGACCATGCAGGCGCTGAAACAAAGGATGAACAGACATCGTGAGACAATCTCCAGGCAGGAATGTTCCCTTCCAGTCGGGGAACACTTCAGCAGCCGAGGGCATTCAGCCTCTGATCTTCGGGTAAGCATTCTCCAAGGCGGCATTCAAGACGCGCGACAATGCAGAGTCGCCGAGCAGAAACTTATAGCCAAGTTCCGCACATATGAGTACGGCCTCAACCAGGACCTTGGATTCATGTCGCATTACATTCACCCCCCACCATCTGGCCTGGGCTTGCGAAATCCTACCGACTGTCCTGGCTTGAGACAATTCATACCTCTTTAACCTGGGGTTACCCCCTCTCTGGCTCTGGAAAGACTTAATTACCTGCAAATGCTCGCATTCAAAGTATTGTCTTGCATCTTTCACTTTGTCTATATAAATGTTCCCTGGAACCTACCTCTCCATTCACCTGAGGATGAGCAGTGTTCCGAAAGCTAGTGATTTGAAACAAACCTGTTGGACTTTAACCTGGTGTTGTAAGACTTCTTACTGGATTAAGCTGAGCCTGGGACAGGAGGAGGTGGAAATGAACCTGTGAAGAGCCTCACACCACACCCTCCCCCCATCAAACACCGGATCCAGCTCACCCTCCCATTTCCTCATCTCATCTAATGCAGCCTGATCCACTGACAGGATCTGGCCATAAATGTCTAAAATCTTTCCCTCACCCACCTTGGCCAGAGCTAAGATCCTATTCTAGAAGGAGGGCGAAGGTGTCAAGAGAAATTAAGCGATCTCCTTATGCAAGAAAGTACGCACATGAAAACACCTGAATAAATTAGACTCGAGAGTTGGAATTTGTCCAACAATTCTTCAAAGCTGACAACTTGCCCTCCACAAATAGGTCCCCAAACCTCTCCAGCCCCTCCTTCCCCCATGACGTAAACTTCTAGTCTAAACCAGCTGGCGCAAAGAGTTGATTTCCACAAATAGGGGCTGACAACATGGAGCCCAACTTAAAATGTTGGCTAAAGTGCTTCAAAATTCTCAAAGTGGACACCAGTACCGGCATCGTGGTAGGTTTTGCAGGGAAAAAAACGAAGTGAGTCAGTTACGAATGCCCCGTAATAAAATAACGAATTAGGTAAGGCTAAGCCACCCGACTGTCTGAAAAATGAAAATGAAATGAAAACTCTAGCAAAGAAAAATGGGGAGAAGAAGAAATAAAACCTTGGAAGGTCATTCATTTTAATCCTGCCTGCCAAGGACGGTGGGTGGGTGGGGCGGGGGGGGGGGGGGGGGGGGGGGGTTATCCCACTTCTGCAATAGCATAATCTATTTTATGAAGCGAGGCTCAATCATGGGTCACCCGGATTCGCAGATAATCAAAGCTAGATCTGTCAAGGTGAAAAGGCAGCACCCCCAGCTCCCCTCCCAGTGGGATTCATCGTAAAGTATTTACTCTTATCCAAAGAGGAGCCAAAACATCTCAGTAGCTTCATTCTCTCATCCATGGTGGAGACTGGATCCGTAATATAAATAAGCAGATCATCTGCATACAAGGACACCCGAAACTCCCTCCCTCCCCGCTTTATCCCCCTCCACCCAGTTGAAGATCTTAATGCAGTGGCCAGTGGTTAAATTAACAAAGCAAACAGAAGCGGAGACAATGGACAACCATGCCTCATACCCATATTTAACTGAATGTAGCCCAATGTTCAAGTCATTCATACAAACACTAGAAGAGAGAGCCCTGTACAACAACCAAATCCAAGATATGAACATTGGACTGAAACCAAAACTCCCAAGAATCTCAAATAGATACCCCCACTCGATCCTATCAAATGCTTTTTCAGCGTCCATTGAAAAAATCACCTTCGACTCGAATGCCGGAGAGGGGGAAAGGACAATATTTAATCATTGACATATATTGTCGACAGCTGACAGCTGCCAACCCTTGACAAAACCCGTCTATTCTTCCAAAATCACCCCTGAAAGGCAGGGCTCCAGCCACATTGCCAACACGTTAGCCAGGAAGTTATCATCAGCGTTCAACAAAGAGATAGGCTGATATGACCCACACTTTGTGGGATCCTTATCCTTCTTCAAAATCAGGGAAATCGAGGGTCTGTGGCAATGTAGCTGGCAATACCAGGCTAAAGAATCATTAAACATTCCATTATCAGTAGGATCAACTGCCCCACAATTTCTAATAGAACTCGATGGGAAGTCCATCCGGGCCCGGAGCTTAGTTATTCATATGCTTAAGTATCATAGTGAATATTAGTCTTGTTGTTTTTTTCTCTTTTCTTTTACTTTAATAAATATTCTTTAATAATTGTTTACACAATGATTGGACTGGTTCCTCAATAGGTTGCACATGGTTCCTCACATTATTCCAAATAAAAATACCATCACTAAGAACCAGTGTTTCAAGTTATCCTTCGGGGTTTTGAGACACTCACGCAGGTAATATCAGCGGGGTTCTTAACAGAAGTTATTGTATTTCAGTTGGAAGTATTGTCGGAACTTGGGAAATCATCTACAAGCAATCATTATGCTCATTGGGATCATACGTTTTTGTTCATTTGGCATGGGAAATGCATAGGTTCAAATTTCTCAGAATCAATTATTTTGTCTTTTAATTGGTCAAAAGCTTGAGTCAGCATCATCTTTTTCAAAAACCCAAATTCATGATCAGACAATTTGCTCCTTGACAGCTAGTTACTTTGTTACAGTATGCACTTTGTGAAGACAAGAGTAACTGATATTTTTGTTCTGAAAAGGACCTTGATTGACCCTGTTTCAGGTTTCAGGGAGACTTCCCAGTTTAAGAATTACCCACCAGTGCACGTAACTGTTTGCAGCACAGGTATTTGCTGGCCAATAGCCTAGTAATCTTTCTAAACAGCACTTGTGGGTGTACATACACCATAGGCCCTGGCAGAGCAGAGGGGTAGGTTACACAACAATTAGCAAGTTGCTTATGTCTGTGGCAGTTGTCCCAGCAGAAAATTTTAATGGGGGTATTTTTCATGTGGTATCTGACTAATTTCTTTGGGTGGTCTCCACACATTCCCCAATGAGGCCTGTACGCCTTGGTCCAGTTACCATATCAATTACTCAACCTCACACAGGTCAAGAAAATTTCACATCTGCGAACTCTCTCACCCCAGCCGAACCTTCTTTGACAGAAAGGGCCTTGTTTGGATGGTTTGGAGGTTCTGAATTGAACAAATCTGTCAAAAACCTGTGAGTGAAGGTCAGCATTTTCAGATCTCAGCCTAATTCTAGCATTCATATTGGTCCTATGCTAGGAGTGTGCCTAAAAGGGTACAGAAATTCAGAACCATTGTACTCCTGACATGTCAAAATTGTGTGCTTCCTATCATTAAATAATTATAAATAATCAAAATAGTTGTTTTGGATTGTAACTAGTATGTTACTGGGGTACAAGAAGTGTCAAGGAATGTAGCACCTCTCGCAGGTGGGAGTTTGGAGTGGTTCATCCTGTATTGGTCTTTATATCTCATCTTTGGCTCCAAGTAGTTGTTAGCATGCGACAGTAGTCACATCGTGGCAAACCGCTTTGACATGTGGGCCAAATCCAGTGAGGGTAGCCATCGCGGCTCCTACCCTCAACGACTTAGGGATTTGTCTACCTTTGCATATGAGGACTGATTCTAGTGGACTGGGCAGACAATCTAAGGTCCAAATGATCTTGAAGGCAGGTCAGCAACGTGTTGTGGAATGCATATAGTTCAACAGGACACAGAAGGTGTCCTGGTCACCCACATCTGGATCTATCTCCTCCTATCCAGACTTGTCTTGCAAGTGGAGATTAAAAAGTGATCAAGAACTGCATCCCGACACCTAGTATGGGCTGGTTAATGTTCATATATGAACTACACTGGCAATTCTCTAACATTTGATCCATTGATACACAAAGTATCTGAATGCTTGGCACATCTATTTTAACTTAAAAGTAGAGTATGAGACTGACGAAGCGCAACTAACTCTCCCTCATTATAATCCAATTAATGCGTGTCATGATCAGGGGAAGCCCTATCTCCAGCCAAAGTTTGCAGGTCATGACCAGAACCTGTCTGCAGTGGACCGGCAGCACTCTCTCAAACTGTCAATATTGATGATGCGACACATGCAAAAATTGCAAAGCAGGTGTTGCCTTCTGCAGACTTCAAACATCAGTCTGAGAATGATGGGGAGTGAGAATGACTATCAAACTGAAGGTCTGTAGAGCAGCAGTCCTGCCCACTCTGATCTCTGCACATGACATTTGGACTGTGTACTAGTGTCATGCCAAAGAGCTCAATCACTTTCATTTTAGCTGCCTTCAGACGCTTGTGCAGATCAGATCAGATGGCAGGACAAAATAGCAGAAACTGAGGGCCCCACCTGTGCTGGCTTGACAAGCATCCACATTATATTGAGACAGTCACAACTGGGTGGGCTAATCATGCAGCTAGATGGCCTGACATTTACTTAGCAAAACAAATCTTCGATGGAGATCTTGATCTGGGGTGCAGTCTCGTGGCAGCATGAGGAAGCACTGCAAAGTATTCTGAAGGCTTCACTTGGGAATTTTGAAATTGACTGGGTTTTGGGAGAAGGTCACCCAGGACCACTGCACCTGGTGTAATTAAATAAAAAGCAGAAGCAAACACATATAAAGAGCAGAGTGAAAACACAAGGAGAGGAAATTCCAAGCCAGCAGCTCATCAAAAACACATTGTGGAGGATTCTCTGTTTCTGAGACTAAGTGTTGACGCCAACGCAGAATTCGTGGACTCTCACGACAGAAAAACTGGTGCCACCCCTGGACCGATTCTGCTACTATTGAGGGGCTAGCACCAGTGTTACGTGGACCACAATCAATTCCAATGAAAAACGGTGCGGGATTTGCCTGGTGCGTGATTGGCACTCGGGAGGCTGACAAGCTGCAGCTGCACATACACATTACAATCCCCTACACACACTTATCCCAGCCAACAAGATGGCATTGGTTGTGCTGGTGTGCACCATACAGCTGATGGGTCAGCTGATGGGAGGTAACTTATACGACCCGTGGCACTAAGTTCAAAGTGGGCTGTCAGCGGTGTGCGCAGCTGCATGGCTGCCTTGCCGGCTGTGGCAATGGTGTTCCGTTCCCATCCACCCTGACCCCACAGCCCACCAGTTGGCCACACCTCACTACATCCCCAGGCCAGCAGAACAACTGTCAGCATACTATGGCGATGTTGGACACTTTCCGTACCCCCTCTCTCTCCCTCAGCAGCCGCCACGCAGGTTTCACGATTTTTAAAAGCACAAGTGAACCGTGACGTCGGGAACTTGTCCCATCGGAGGCGGAGAATCGTGGAGGCCCCCGAGAATACCAGTTGGGCCCGTGAATGATATGCAAACAGTATCTACTGTACATGCGTTCCGGAACACATTGACGCCACTGTCGATGTGCTGGAGCATTGCAATTTGGCATCAAATCGGCATCTGCCGTGATTTTACCATCGGAACCGATTCTTCGTCCAATCGCCTTTCCCGATTTCGGCGTCAGCCAATGGAGAATCCTGTCCATGATCTGTCCTATTTGCAGCAAAAAGTCTGGACACAGATCAGTCTTAGCAGTCACTTATATATCCACAGGAACACTGCCAAGCTTGTCATCTTCACCTTGAAGAACAAAGAAGAAAAGATTATTACTATTTTTTGTAGTATACACCTCCATGAAAACAAATTACATATAGCCAACAAGGAGTGCTTCTGGAAACTGCTGTTGGACTATTGAGTGAGAAGACAGTCTATAGGTAGACCAAAATCCAATACTGTATTTATAATAGCTCTGCTTTCTGAGTAAAAATAAGGGATCCCTCTGACTTTTGAGGTTGAATTTCTTGCGAATGCTGCCTCTAGACTCATCAGTTCATTAGGTGAATATTAGACCTACAAATTTAATACTGAAATCTCAGAAAACCCATATTGCTGCTTCTAAAATTGAGGTTGCCATTGGTTGCAGCACTATAAGTTAATGTAGAGTTATGCAATTTCAGGCAGACAGGCCTTTTTTCGTCCCCCTAAAATATTTCGGGAGACTTGGGACAAAGTTTGGAAAAAAATTGCAAGACTATTGGGAAAGGTCAATGAATGAGACTAGTTGACTTGATCTTTCAAAAAGTTGGCACAAATAAGATAGGACAAACAGCCTCCTTCTATGCTGTATCAATCTACGAATCTATCCAAGTGAGCAATGAAGAATAATGAAGAACGATACATTTATTGACAATGAAATTAAGCCGGTTCACAAAGGGCTCAATACAATTGCAGCCAAAGAAATTGTTTAAAATGCTGGAGCTTTTAAAGAAGTGTCAACTGAAAGATTTAGAAGCCTCCAATCCCAATTGAAAAATCTTTTTCTGCAATAAAATAACTAATTGTACTTAAGAATAATCTTCCTGAAGGTTCAATTAACTTAAACTGGGAACAGTATAAATTAAATTGCCAGCTACAATACAGACATCTACCTAGCAATGTGGAAACCTTTCCACGTGTACCCTGTCCACAAAATGCTGGCCACATTTAATCCAGCCAGTTACCACCCCAGCAGCCTCATCGATCATCAGCAAAGTGATGAAAGTGTCATTGACAGTGTTATCAAGCGATAGTTACATGGTAATAACCTGCTCATTGATGCCCAGTTTGGGTTCTGCCAGAGCTCCTCAGCTCTTAACATCATTACAACCTTGGTCCAAACCTGGGCAAAATAACTGAATTCAAGAGATTAGATGAGAGTGACCGCCCTTGACATCAATGCATAATTTGACAGTGTGGCATCAAAGTGCCCTGGCGAAATTGAAGTCAATGAGAATCCGGGGGAAACCACCCATTGGTTGGAGTCATATCTAGCACAAAGAAAGATAGTTGTGGCTGTTGGATGCCTATCAGCCCAATCCCAAGACTTGGCTACAGGAATTCCTCGTGGTGGTCTTCTAGGTCCAATGACCTTCAGCTGCTTCATCAATGGTCTTCCCCTCTCTCCCCATCATAAGGTCAGAAGTGGGAATGTTTGCAAAAGATAATGTGTAGCACCATTTGCAGATTCTCAGATGCCAAAGAGAAAATGCTAGAAAATCTCAGCAAGTCTGGCAGCATCTGTAGGGAGAGAAAAGAGCTAACGTTTCGAGTCCAGATGACCCTTTGTCAAAGATGCCATGTCTGTGTGCAGTAAGGCCTGGGCTACATTCAGGTTGGGCTGCGAAGTGCAAGTAACATTCACGCCACATAATTGACAGACCATTTCCAACAAGAGAGAATATAATCATCTCCCCATGATTTCATTGGTATTACCTTTGTTAATCTCCCACTATCAATATCCTTAGGGCTTCCAGTGACCAGAAACTGAACTAGACAAGCCATATAAATACTGTCGCCACAGGAACAGGTCAGTGACTAACTCACCTCCTGACTCTCCAAAGCCTGCCCACCATTTGCAAGGCATAAGTCAGGAGTGTGATGAATATTCTCCACTTGCCTAGCACCCCCTTCCATCAATTTAAAAATTACTCCCTCTACCCCCCAGTGCACAGTGGAAGCAGCGTGTACTATATACAAGGTGCATTGCAGCAACTCACAAAGGCTCCTTTGTTAGCACCTTGCAAACCCATGACCTCTGCATCGAGAAGGACAAGGCAGCAGATGTAGGGGAACACCATCACCTGCAAGTTCTCCTCCAAACCACACAGCATCTTGTCTTTGAATTACATTGCTGGTTCTTCACTGTCACTGTATCAAAATCTTGGAACTCCTTTTCAAACAGCACAGATAGACTGCAATACAAGCAAATTATTGTGGATGTTGGAATCTGAAACAAAAACAGAAAAGATTAGACAATCTCAGCAGGTCTGACAGAATCTGTGGAGAGAGAAGGGTGCTAATGTTTTGTGTTCAAGAAACAGCTCACAACCACCTTCTCAAGGACAATTAGCATTGAGCAACAAATGTTGACCATGTCAGTGATACGCACATCCTATGAAAGCAGCTTTAAAAAATAATGATACAATTTGATTAAAGTGTACTATCCTTGCACACAAATTGTATACATACAAGTCCAAAAATGTTAAATTACTGAAATAATCAGTCAGTATATAGTGCAAAAGGCAGTAAAGCAGGAAATATGCGATGTGGAGAATGCTTCAGTATTAAAGAATATTTAGTCATTTGAATAGAAATATACCTAACCCAACCAAAGCAATAATATACATAACCTATAAAATGTCCACAAGATTTTTCTGAGGAAAATGCTACTTATTTAAAAATTCAGATGAGACATGTGGCATCTTAATTTTTTTTTCTTGACAAACAAGATGATTTCGACTGATTTAACAACAATTTTGTAACATTATTATTTTTCTGGATGTTAACCCACAAATGACCAAATTTAATGAATTCAATTTTACAATTTGCTGTGGTGTGATTATGAACTCACAATATCTTGTTTACTATCCTGGACTACTACAATGATACTTCCTTAGCCTGGCATTCAAGATTTGAGGTTCAATGATTAATTTTAAACAGCATGTTGAACTAAAGCAATAAATACTTCTGAGCAGAGTTTAGCAATGACTCAGATGAAATCACGAAGGTGAAGAAATCTTCATTCAAAGTAGAGATGATTGAATTTAAAACGTGGGATGAATAAGAAATTGGCTGAAGGGTAGGAAGTAGTGGGAACTTATTGGGAAGTAAAGAGTAGAAGAAAGCCTGGAAAGAATATCATAGGTTCACTGTTAAGCACCACTGTTTCTAATTCTGGTTTTAATTGTGTCAGTCAAATCGTGAAGCAATCTACTTGTCTTCATCTGTGTTATTTTGATAGAAAAAGTAAATTGGCGCGAATTAATGGCCTTATCACGCCAGACTTGGTGACACGACGAGGCCATTGAGTCTCTTGAGATTTGCAATACTCAAAACACCTCACGCGATTCAACGAAATCTCATGAGACGGTGTGATCTGATAGGCTCATTTAAATATGTCTGCGCTGTTTTCTCCTGGGGCCCATTCCATTACTTCCCAATTGTAAAATTGAATTCACTAAATTTGGCGTCCGCCATGGTACCGTTTAGCACTGGTTTCTGGAAACGGAAACCAGGCGTAACGGCACCTGGGGGGGAGGGACGGTCTCCCATGCCATTAGTGAGACATCTGGGTGGTCAGGCTCTGGGCAAGGTGGTACCCTCGCACTCCCGCTGACACCCGGGCACTGCCAGCCTGGCATCTCAGCAGTGCCATCTGACACTTCCAGACTGGCAAGGCACTGCTGGGGTGCCAGGCTGGGAGTGCCATGATGCCCGGTTTTGCGTGCTAGGGATTGGGCCTGGGGCGCCTTGCCCTTAAGAGGTCGGGTGCAGGGCGGGGTTCCATAAGAGGGAGGTTGGATGCAGTGGGGGGGGGGGGGGGGGGGATGTTCGGAGGGTGTTTATCGTGTGGGATGATTGAGGGGGGTCGAAAGATCAGGGCGGTATTTCAAAATGGCGACTTGATCCTCGAATACTCTTCTGCACTGATGAGCTGAGCTGGAAATGATGTAAGTGTGACCTTGGAGGGGCGGGCGTTTCTTGCCGATGCCACAAGAATGGCATAGTGCCGTTAAATAGCGGTGTCGTTCTTGGCGCTGCTGGCACAAAGAAACACCCCATTTTACGTGGTCGAAATGGGACATTGTCTTTGTTAAATACAACGCTAAAACAGAGATTCTAATTTCTAACAGATATGATTCAGAGGGAGAAAGGAAGAAAAATAGTTAAGAGAAAGGGAGCCTGTCGGTTGCTTTCCTTATCTTTATTTTATTTCTTCAAAAAGAAACAAGATGAACAATCGAAATAGAATAGGCCATTTAGCCCTTTGAGCCTGTTTCACCCTTCAATGAGATCATGATCGATCCCTGACCTCGAGTCATTAAGTCAAAAGCCATTTTGGCAAAGAAGGAGGCCATTCAGCCAAACCAGTCAGTGCTGGCACCCTGGAGGACAATCCAGTTGGTCCCATTCCCCAACCAGCAAGTTATTTTGCCCATGTGCCGAAACAATTTCCTTTCAAAATCTTTGATCATCTCTGCATCCACCCTCTTGAAGGCAGCTATTTCCGGGTCATTACCACTCACTGCATAAAAAAGTTATTTCTCACATCTCCACTGTTTCTCTTGCCCAAAATCTTAAATCTATGCCATTTTGTCCTTGTATCATCAACCAATGGGAACAACCTTTCTTTGTCCACCTTACCTTAACCTGTCTTAATCTTGTTCACCTCAGTTCTCCCCTTGATTTCCTTTGCTCCAAGGAGAACAATGTCAGCTTTTCCAAACTAGCCTTGCAGCTAAATTTCCCTCATCTCTGGAATCATTCCATCTCTGGAATCATTCTGGTAAATCTCCTCTGCACCCTGTCAAAGACCTTCACATTATTCCTAAAGTGTGGTGCCCAGAACAGGATGCAACACTCCAGTTGTGGTCTAACCACAGCTTTACTAGCATTCAGCATAACTTCTCTGATTTCTCGAAATATGAAGTCCAAGATCCCATACGTTTTTCTAACCACACTCTCAATATGTCCTGCCACGTTCAAAGATCTTTGCACATGAATCCCCAGGTTCTTCTGCCCCTGCACCCTCTTTGGAACAGTGCATGAGCCTTCTGTCAAAATCCATCACCTCACCATTCTCTGTATTAAGTTCCAGTTGCCACTTGTCTGCCCATTCTGATAACCTATTTAGGACCTGTTGCAGATGATTGATATCTTGATTGTTGTCTTTGCCACGCCTCCAAGTTTGCTTTCATCAGCAAATTTTGAAATTATACTCTATTTCAATATTCAGATCATTTATATGGAACAGAAAAAGCAGTGTGCCTAGCACTGACCCTTGGGGAACGCACTGTCTACCATTCTCCGGTCTGATAAACAGCCATTTACCATGACACATTGTTTTTTGTCTTTAAACCAAACTTTAATCCAAGCAGGCACTGACGCTCCTGTTCCATGAGCCTCAAGTTTCTTAACCAGCCGATTATGCCAGGCATTGTCAAACTCGGTGGGTCACGGGCGGGTGTTGGGAGGGCCGTGGAGCCATCCGTCGCGGCGCTCCCGATCGCGCAAATCCGCGCGCAACAGCCGCAGCAGCTGGCTTCTAATAATGCCGGCTGCGAGAGACCTTCAAAATGGCCAGGAACAGATGAAAAAAATTCAGCCGCACTGCGCATTGTTTTTATATGGTCGCATCCTTTTTTTTTAAGTTTAGGGGGCCTACGGGACCATTGGGGCCAAAGGGACCCAAAACCATTCCCTCCATTTTTGTCAGCAACAAACAAGGTAAGAGAAAATGGTGGGTCACGCAGGTCGGCCGGCGTGGGTTGCAAAGGTCGGTCGGTGTGGGTTGCGAAGGTCAACCGGGTTGGGTCCCGAAGGTTGGCCGGTTGGTAAAAATGGGTCCCCGAAAAAAAAGTTTGAAAAACACTGGATTATGCAGTACCTTGTCAAACACTTTCTTAAAATCCATGTGGACAACAAATCCTGTGTTCCCTTCATCAACCTTTACTTTATGAGAAATTCAATTAGATAAGTCAGGCACAACCTGCCTTTACAAATTCATGCTGGCTTTCCTGAATTGACTCAAACATCTTCAAGTGTCTGTTAATATTTTCCCTTGTGATTATTGCTACTAAAATGTTACCCACCGCTAATGTTAAACTGATCCTCCTGGTTCTTACATCTAATTTCTTGAACAAAGGTGCCACTTTCCAATCCTCCGGCCTCCCCTGTATCTGGAGAAGATTGAATGATTGTGACAAGTTCCTCTGCCATACCACCCCATCCCTCACCAATTTGTGGTGCAAGCCATCCAGACCAAGTGATTTATCAACTGTACACACTCCATTTAAATTTCACCCCATCCAGTACCTCCCCATTTCCACTTCTACTGATATCTTGTCGGCATTCTCTTTCTTCATAAACACTGAGAACAGGTTCTCATTAAGCTCAGCAGAGGAAGCTCAGTAAGAGAAACACTATCAAACAGATACGGTCGTCAAGACAGAAATTATATTTTTTGACATAATGTGTGCAGCACCGCAGTAGATTAACTAATTACATGTTAAATTTGATATCTGGATTGAACATTTTATTAAATAGTCCTTCTAAGTAGTGCAGTACCGACAGGTGATAATGATTTTCCCCCCCATGTTAAAGGTGCACCAATAACAATAATTTGCAATTATATTGTGCCAAATGTCCTTAGGTTCTCCATAAATTATGACAAGGAACCAGATGATGAGATTTTAAAACAGGTTATCAAGCGCTTGGTAAAAGAAATAGGCTTTAAGGAGCATCTTAAAAGAGGAGAGAGACCTATATAGGTGAATTGTTTCAGGAAGGGAATTAGGTGGCTGAAGACATGGCGTCCAATGGCCAGAATTATGTTAACACTAATAATTATATATTGTGGAAACATGAGTCTAAAGCTATTCTATTACTTCAAGCAGGTTATTCTTGAGACAGCTCAGCAGTAACCAACTCTCCCAGTTCCTTCCACCTCCAAATATCATAGATGTGCCCATTTATACTCCTTTGAGTTAAACTAACAAAAAGGGGGTAGACTGATAAAAATATTAAAATTAAAGGGGCAGCCCCTTAAAGGAAAACTGCAACAAAAACACTAAATTGCAAAGGAAACTTATAAAAGGTGAATTTAAAATGTGACCAGGGGGTCAATGAAGCATCCGAGCATCAACAGTGCTCACCAATCATGGAAGCCTATCATCTATTTTAACAATACAATTGGCTTTACAATATAATTGCTATACAATACAAGTGCGGATACATTGACAAATTGGAGGGTACAGAGATCTTGCATGGGTTGTAGTGTTCGACGAGATTACAGAAAAGGTGAGGTGATGAAGGAAATTGAAACCAAGGATGAAAATTTTCAAATTGCGGTGTTATCAGACTAGGAGTCCATGTAGGCCAGAATGCACTGGGGTGCAGGGTAAACACAGATTATGAGCAGCAGAGTTTTGATGAGTTCAAGGTTATCGAGGGTGGAAGATAGGAGGCCAGCGAGGAGAGCACTGAAATAATAAAACTGTAGAAATAAAGGCATGGTTGAGGGTTTCAGCAGCAGGTAAGTTGGGGATTATGCAAGTATGGGACTGGAAGTTCATCTTGGGGTCAAATAGCATGCCAAGTTGGTTCAGCCTCAGACAGTGATCAGGGACAGGGAGAGTCAGTGGCTAGGAAACAGAGTTTGTGGCAGGGACCAACAATAACATTTGTCCTCCCAATATTTAGTCAGAGAAATTTGCTGTTCATTCATTATTGGATGTTGGACAAGTTAGTTGGGCAATTATGACAAATCAGAAGAGGTAGATGTGGTGTTGGGTGCTCTGATGCACAGATGAGCCAACACAGTTGTATGTGGTACAACTCTATTTTATTTTAACTCTTATAATACAGTTCGTTCTGGATACTCTGCACGTGCTGTCTCCCTGAGTGTGTTTGGTAGCAGATGTGTCCTGGTCCTCCTCTGCAGCTAATACTGACCACCGGGGGTCGTGTCTGTGCTTTTATATCTTTCTGTCATTGGTTGTGGTGTTGTGTGTTCTGATTTGTCTGTTGGTGTGTCTATCATGATGTGTGTGTTTGAATATCATGACATCCCCCCTTTTTACAAAGATATGTGCCTACGTGGTTATAAATATAATTGTGTCGTGAGTGCATCTAAGAGTGTGTGTGTGTGTTGTGTACAGCGTGTGTATATGACGTAACTATTTACATGGGGCGATGTCGGGTGCGTCACACTAACAAGGTTGTACCATAACAAAACTTGGATGCGAGAGAAAAAAAAAACTTGAACATTGGTCCGGTCAGACGATATCTGGAACAATAAACAACAACAGGTTATAATACAGAAGTGTTTGACTTTTTGAACGTATGAACAGCGTTATAAGTCCAGTCTAATGGGTGACCGCCTCAAGAATGGGCTGGTCCTCAAGCCGGTTCAGCTGTGGAGATTTGTGGTCACACTGGTTCACCTTGGACTGTTGGAGGTGATGCTGTTGCCGAAGTCTCTACTTTACCATTTGTTGTACTTCGTGCAGTGCTTAGTTTTTTCATTCGTGCAAATATAACATTCAACATCTTTGTTAGTGGTGCCTTGGCTGTGGTTTGGTTCTGGTGGCGATGGAAGGGGCATGATCCGTGGCATCTCCACAAAGTCATCCTTGGGAACCAGTGGAGGATCCGGCGTGTGCGTACGGTTCAGTTGCGAGCGTGGAAGGCGGCGCAAAGCTCGCTGATTGCGCCTACGCACCAATCCATCCGCTCTGCATGCCAGGAACAAGGTGGAGTCTTTTTTCTTTTTATGTTTGTGGTGGACGGCATCTTGTAGCCGATGGGTCGTTGCCATCGAAGTAGCACCATCACTAATATCATGCAAGGCGATGACTGTGCCAGATGTGGAAGTTGGCCGAGACCGTGCACGCTGGTTCCGGCCACCTGCTGTGCCGGAAGGGCGACTCCGCAGAGAAACGTCGAAGCATGTCGCCTTGGAGAGAGAATTGTTGCTCGCATCAACGTCTGGCGATGGCGCGAATTGGTGTGTCCATCTTGGACCGCCGGTGCTGGTTGCCACTGCCGACCCAGTGGGACTGCCACGCGATCCATTCCCTGTCGCCGTGGCATCCGCCGTCACCCTGAGCGTGCCATCACCGAGGCCGCGACACCGCCCGTCCGGAGCAAGGTCTGGCGTGCGCGAATCAGAGTCGGCGCTTGGCTGCTCCCCATCTGGAGTCCGGTCTGCCTTCCGTCGATGCCCCCCGTCCGGAGTCCCAATAGGTTCACTGGAGGCAGCCGAGATTCCCTGAAGCTGCACTTCTGGAGTCGGAACATGCAGGAATGCACCAACCAGTGGAGAGGCTCGAGCCATCGAGGGTGGAAGCGGTGCACCGCCACCGCAGTCGTCAGTGGTCCCACCGTGATCGTCGAGTGCCTCGGTACGCACTAGGCGAGGTCTGTCACCTTGCACCTTTTGCATGGGAAGTGGGATGCTGTCGTCACTCGTCTCACATCCCGTGGATAGATCCTCATTAGCAGCTTGCTGTTCACTAGGGTTGGATAAATTGTCAGAGTTTTCATCTGGTGGTGCACACCATGTCGGTGGACTGTCATTGTCTTGCCGTTGTCCTTCATTTGGGCTTTTCTTCTTTGGAATTTTAAATCTTCCCCCAGACATTGCAGAACCTTGTTTATTACCCCCAAATTCTCCCATATGTATGGTCTCGAATATAGGATCCAATGTTTCTATCGACATTGTACTATTTTCCAAAGAACATTCCGTTTCACTTTTCTTCTCAGGTACCTCATATGTATCTTTGTCTAATGTACATGCCTTCATGGTCTCTGGGTCTGATTTTCCTGGGACTGGCATGGTCACAGTCTCTCTTTTACTGTTCTCAATTGCCCACATTATACTCCCCATACATAACTGCTTAATCACTGGGGTTAGTGTGGTACAATGGATAATCGGGTCGACCTTATCTGCATCTTCACCATTAGTGGAAAGCACACTTGGTTCACTTGAAACTGCTGTGGGTTTTAAATTCGTTATCTGGCTACTCGATGTCAGTGTCCTCAGGATTCTTGCTCCAATGTTCTGCTCATTTATCAGTGGAGTGTGTATAGGTTCAATGCAATTAATGTTCCCCTCCAGGTTTGAAGAGTCATTACTGACTAACTGCTGGTCTCCGAAGTTGGGATTTTGCGGCGTTGTGTTGAAGGGAGACATTTGTCCCTGCTGTAGATATGATTCAGGTTGTGTTATTTCCATTACCTGAGGATCAATGTCTTGTCCATTTTTTCGATCCGTACTAAAACACTGGCAATTCTCAGTCTGCTCCTTGCAAGTTAAACATTCAATAAATTTCTTTAGCAAATCCTCAGCATCCTTCTGTGGCCGTGCAGCATTATTAATCTCTGTTCGGCTATAATGATCCTGAAGGTCAGCGCATAAACCTTTTTTCTTCGGGCTTGGACGAGGCGATTCCTTTGGCTTGTCTTCAGTTGGGCTTGAACAGTCATCAGCGCTGTGCCCTTCATTGTAGCATGAGAGACCTTCATGGTCATGCTGCTGTGTAGTGGAGCATGGTAGGCTGTTATAGCCTTCTTGCTGTTCACGTGAGCATGGCAGACTTGCATCATCTGCCGCTGGTTGGTCAGGAGAGGTTGCTAGACCCTCATGGTCTTGTTCCTGCAAGGACTGCACATTGGAGTCTTGCGTTGCATCTATCGTGGAGGCTGTCCACGAGCTCTCTGTGGAGGCTTGTGACACTGGAGTCACTTCTTGTTCGTGCAAGGACTGCGCTCTGGAGTCTTGCGTTGCTTCTATCGTGGAGGCTGTCCACGAGCTCTCTGTGGAGGCTTGTGACACTGGAGTCACTTCTTGTTCGTGCAAGGACTGCGCTCTGGAGTCTTGCATTTCTGCAATTGTGGAGTCTGTCCACGAGCTTGCTGTGGAGGCTTGTGACACTGGAGTCACTTCTGGTTCATGCGAGGACTGCGCTCTGGAGTCTTGCATGTCTTCTTTCATAGAGTCGGGAACGTTGAGCGGGACGTGGACCACGCTCTGTGTGGCAGCAGGGCGCTCTCCGTGTGCTTGCACCGCTCCCTGTCTGCTAATGTCAGGCTGCAGCATCATCTGGTACTGATAAGTTGGAACGTCATATCTGCTGGATTGAAGATCCTCAAATCCGAAAAATGAATCCGCATCTGCGTCGGATTCAATGTGGGGGCCGCCAATGTGCAACACGAAAGGTTCGTCCGAGTCATAGTCGTATAGGACCACGGAGCTATCATTGGGCTCGCGAGGTCCGGAAACACTGTAAAGATCGTCATCGAAGTATTCGAGGTCGGAATCATCGGCTTGTGCGTAGGTAACTGCTTGTCGGAGGGTTCTTCGGAGGTCAAATTCATCTCCTGGGTCAATTTGCGGCACTGCGCTGTCATTCCAGGTGAGGGAAGGTTGTTTTACAGCTTTAACAGATTTTTGTTTTTTTGATTTGGGACGTTTCCCTTTTAAATTGGATTTGGGACGTTTCCCCTTTAAATTGGTGCAGTCTGGGGCCTCTGACATCCTGACGCTCGGTATGTAGCATGTAGGAAGCGACTGCGCATGCTCAAATCGCTGTTCCTTTACCGATGGCCATTTTCTTGACTGCGCATGCGCAGCATCTCGCGCATGCGCAAACGAAACTTCCGGTTCTGCGCACTGCTCGCGCAACTGTGCTAGCGTGATACCTTTAGCAAGATGGCCGCCGACCTCGACCCAGCCCTCTCTCAGGCCCGGGATTTCGGCCTCTGGGAATTCGGGCTCCGGGATCCCAGCCACGAGGTGAGTACTGCAGCTTTTCTTACCTTTACTTGCCGATTGGATTGCGTTTTCTTCACAGTACTTGGAGAATTTGTCCAGGACTGCCTGGTAATCGTACCTTTGCTGCCTCCTGAAGAACCTGAACCTTGTGAATATTTCTCTTGCCCTTGCACCGGCGATGGTGAGGAGAAATTCAATTTTTTCGCTATCATCCAGGTCTTGGAGTTCAGCTGCCACCAGGAACAATTCGAACCATTGCCGGAATCGCCGCCAGTTTTCGCGGAGATCGCCGTAGCACTGGAGCGGCTGCGGAACCGGGAGCTCTATCATTTTGCCTGGGCACTGCTGGTTGTCTGTGTACACGGAGGTATGCCGGCAGGTATCGATCCACTCCTGTACCATGTGGTGTTGGGTGCTCTGGTGCACAGATGAGCCAACACAGTTGTATGTGGTACAACTCTATTTTATTTTAACTCTTATAATAGTTCGTTCTGGATACTCTGCACGTGCTGTCTCCCTGAGTGTGTTTGGTAGCAGATGTGTCCTGGTCCTCCTCTGCAGCTAATACTGACCACCGGGGGTCGTGTCTGTGCTTTTATATCTTTCTGTCATTGGTTGTGGTGTTGTGTGTTCTGATTTGTCTGTTGGTGTGTCTATCATGATGTGTGTGTTTGAATATCATGACAGTAGATGGATTGAGAAAGAGGTTGTGATGAAATAGAGCTGGATGTTGTCAGCATTTGTGTGGAATCTTATGTGATTTTGGAAGATGTCTTCAAAAGGCAGCATTAAAATGAGAAAGAGAGGCCATGAATAGATCTTCGTATGAATCTGGATGTAATGGTGTGGGGGATTGTGTGACACACATTCCATAAATCCTTCTACTTTGTTCGAATTTTTGGTCACTTGTCATATCTTCTATTGTGGCTCAGTGTCTGTTATATTCTTAAATTGCTGCAGACAGAAAAAGTATGGCGGTGCCAGACACTTGGATGTCTTCAGACATGATACAAGATTTATTCAGGAGATGATGCTCGTACAAGTCTAAGAGGAGAACCAATGCCCGTGCAAAACACTCTGGATCGTCACTACGTATCCATTCCCAGCAGTAATGTACTCCTTAAATACACGAGTGTCAAATTTTGTCAATGCTATTGCATCTCGCAATAAGCTATTTTTTTATGAGAGCATTTCATCCTTTGTATCCATAACCCACACAGAAACTATATAAAAAAGAGAACACTAAGGAAGACGCCTAACGTTTATGCACTAATCCCAAATCCAAGAAAGCTTGTGCAAACCTGGTAGTGAGAGAAGGGTAGAAGAGCTGGGGAATTAGAAGAACAGGGTTGTTCAGGGTTCACAATGACCACTTCCTCTTTGATCTCATCTTACTCTCCAAATTTCTCACTGATACCAAATTATATACTGAAGAGTTTTACCAAGTAACTTATGTTGGAAGCTATATGTGAAGGTTGATCATCATTTCACAAACCGTAGCATCTCTTACTTTAGACTGCAAAACAAAATGGAGGCAGTTACCACCCAATACTTACTCTCTTGCTCCTAAGTATCAGCTCCGAAACATCCTTCCTAACATGATTGCAAATCTTTCTGATTAGAGCATTAATTAATGGCCACAAAGTAAATAATCCTCTTGGAAAGAATGATTATAACATGATTATGTAGCCATCTGGGATGGCCACTTACAACCAGGAACAGAGAAGCTCGCAAAGCATAGCGGGTAAAATAGACAATGCGAGATTCAGGCAGGCTCAGAGCCTGAAATCTATATTTGCGAGGTAGGAATCCAGACGGTATCGAAACCCCGACCGATTAGCATTTGATGGACCCATTAGCATTTGATGGCCCATCTCCACCAGACAAAGGACTGGTACTTGAGCGATTGGTACAGTCCCAGACATTTTGGCGCCACTCCCTGTATTAGGGAAGCGTAAACAACAGGGTCAGTGGCCGCTTGGGACACGTCCAGCCATCGAGGCACCCGCCCATTTATTGGTTCGAATCGAACATGGTGATCAGGGATCAACCTATTAGTGGGGTCCAAACTGAAGGACTGCCCAAAAGAGCGTGAAAACTCCCAAGCATAAGAAGAGAGTTCACCATGTGTTTGTCCTCTTTTGGACCTGGCGCCCCGGCAACAACCATCTCCAATCGCAGCACCACCAGAAGCAAGTCCAAGTTCAACGCCCGCTACCAGTCGGATGAGCCTAGCTGAGTAGCAGTTACTTCTACAGACCCGATAGATCCAGAATCGAACAACGGCCACTGTTCCTCTGACCTATGCTGGATGCCTGAAGTTAAGTACATGTTGTCTTAGTCGATAGGTGTAGTTTAACTAGTAGTGTTTATGTTGCACGATTAATTGTGTGTGTAAATAAAGTACCCTTGACCTTGAACTAACTAACTGGTGTTTGGCTCTTTGATCGATAGCCGGTTGAACCTTGTGGTGGTTTCATTTGATACCTGGCGACTCTGAGCAATATAATATAGATATCCAAAGGAAGGAGGGCAACCTCACTGACCGCCATATTTACAGCAGATCCAAAAAGGCAACAGTTATTGGTGACATCTGACTGGACTCGACCCAGAAGTGACTGTGTCACTCCGAGAGAACCCACAAAAGCGTTTGAATTAGAAATCCAAATTGGCAAAATAAAAGAAACCACAAGCGAAACCAGTATCGATCAAACCTCCAGAATTCGGAAGTGTGTAATTTGCATGCGTACTAACAAAGGGATATAAGGTAACCTCGATAGATTTTGTTGCGTGAAACTTTCGGGAGTTGCGTAAACCGGACAATAGCTTGAGCTGTACCTGTGTTTGCACCACCACTTTATTCCCCCTTGTTCCAAATTCCCGATGGAGACAGAAATAATTGTAGGGATGGCCATGAAGGCAATGGAACGCCTTATGCATCCACAAGAGCCCGCGGTCGCAGCGACCAACAGAGCAGAATAGTGTCCCATATGGGAGGAAGAGATTTGGAGATATCTAAAGGGGAAAGGATGGCCCCTATGGTCGGAATTTTGCGCGAATGAGGACACAGGTCCTGGCAGCATAGGGCAGACTCGGTGGGACAGCCTGACCGAGATCCACAAAAAGAGTTTGAGTAAGGCTCGTAAGCCGATGGCAATCGTATCCTGCTTGGCACAATTGTGAGGCACAGAGGAGGTCGTGAGCTCCGTAGGCAGCTTGAGGAGAAGGAGAGAAGTAGAGAGGGAAACATTAGTGAAAGCGAGAGGTTAAATGTGCAACTCCGGGAGCGGCTCGCGGCGAAGGACAAGGAGATGGATGATGTCAAGAGGGCACACCAATCTTGTCTCGCCCACCTCAGCAGCTTCCAGATTCAATACGATAAGGCCTACCAGGACACGCAACGTGCGGTACTGGTAAGAGAAGAAACAGAGAACCAGGTAGAACAGTTGAGCAAACAATGCGAGGATTTGAAGGCAGCCTTCCGAGCACGCCACAGTTCCATCACGGAACAGAGGCAGAGTTCGGTGGATCATGCCAAGTGCAGGCAGCAAATTACAAGATTGCAATCACTGCTATCCGTCCAGAATGGGTTCAGAGATACCTTTGGGCCACAGTTAGATCAGGAGGATGGCCCCGATTGGCAGAAACTCAGTGAAACGGCCCAACGGTATGTGAACGAGACAGAAAATCAGAATAGAGCTCCCCAGACCCCGAAAAGAAAAGCACCCACACCACCGACTGCACAGGCAGCACCCAACCCAATGAACCCCATCACCACGCAGCGTAGAGTAACAACAGAAGACCAACCCGATTTTGTGTACACCACCCCACTAACCATCACCCAGTTAAGAGATGCCCGCGATAAAATTGAGACTTTCCACCCCACATCAGACCCACACCACGTTTTTGAACTAGTTAAGCAACAGACCCTCATGTTCGGTTTAGACGAGCAGGAAGAGGTAAAGCTCATAGTGATGTGCCTCGACCTGTCAGTTAGTTCAGCCCTTCCCGACCCACAAAATGTAGGAGGAGGTAGCCTCCAATACATGAAAACAGCCATTTTAGACGCCACTGGCTACAATAGAAGAGATCCGGTAGAAGGACTCAACCGGTGCAGACAGAAAAAGGGAGAGCATCCAACAGCGTTTGCTGGACGCCTCTGGATCCACTTTACCACGGTATTCGGTGAGTTAGCCCACGCCCGTTAATCAGCAGACGATACGGCCAAATGGACACGTACTCTAGTATCCCATGCCGCAGAGGCAGGACAGAAGGCATGTGCCAATTACGACCCCTCAGACCCGGCACACAATGAAGTGTGGGTACTGAAGTGCTTATCGAGAACTTGGGAACAGTCCCTGCAGAGAAAGACAGAGCAGGAAAGAATAGACGCCACAATGACTCCAGTAAGGGCACACCAAGACCCCGCATGGGTAAATGAAGGCAGAAGTAACGCGCAGCACCCTAAAGCACAGGAATGTTACAATTGTGGACAGAAGGGACATTATGCCCGAGAATGCAATGCCTCCCCGAAACAGCAACGGAATCAGCCCACAAACGCCCCCCCTAGGAACAATGCCAGACCCATCCACAGCATTAGTGCCCGAGCAGATAATTTGGCGAGAAACGACACGGATTAACGGTGTTCGGGCTCCCCAACTTGGGTCTGCGATGCCTTTTGGGATAAGTCCGGAAAACCGGTAGTTGCAGGCACAGTCCAGGGACACCCAGTAGAGTTCCTTTGGGACACAGGAGGATCCCGAACCACGCCAAACTCCTCCGCGATGTACCAATGAGATATATGGCCCACTACGGACACCATTACCCTTAGTGGCTTTACAGGTCACCTCCAGCAGGGACACATCACAGCCCCTGTGGATGTACAGATCGGTAACATTAAAACAAAACACTCGGTCATTTTGGTAGATTTACCCCAGACAGCAGAACACATCTTGGGCATAGATTTTATGAGTGCACACAACCTTTTGTTCGACCCCGTTAATAGATGTGCGTGGAAAATGGCCAGAGCAGCATGCGCCCCCGCCACGCTCACAGTAGGATTAGCTCAGTAGGAGAGTACTGGTTTGAGCCACAAACCATTACCACAGATAAAACGGTTAGAGAAGTCTTGAAAAGACATAAAGCATCGTTTGCCCAGCACAAGCACGACTGCGGCAAAATCCCAGGAGTGGTTAACATTACAGGTCCCGATCCTAAGCCCCAGAAACAATACGGCTTATCCCAGCAAGCTGAAGTGAGATAGCCAAAGTAATCCAGAGTTTATTGAACCAAGGAGTGATTCGATCCGTAGCATCAACGAACAATGTCCCGATTTGACCCGTACGGAAACCAGATGGTTCATGGCGACTGACCATGAATTATAGGGAATTAAACAAAGTGACTCCATTAGCAGCCTCCACCATTGCCACGAGTCCTGAGACCATGTTAAAACAGGGACTGCAGTCAAACTTTTTCACGGTGTTAGACATTAGCAATGACTTTTGGTCCATAGCACTGGACAAAGCATGTCAGTACAAGTTTGCGTTCACTTTCCAGGGACAGCAGTACACGTGGACGTGCCTTCCACAACTCCCCCTCCATTTTCCACAGACAATTGGCGAACGGCTTATCAAAATTTTCCCATCCTGAATGCCTTGTTCAGTATGTGGACAACTTGCTCCTACAGACTGACACCAAGGAAGAGCACATTTTGCTTCTTTCGGAATTATTAGGACTTCTAACAAAGGTTAAGCAAAATTAACCCCAAGAAAGCCCAAATTCTCCAGGAAAAAGTCACTTATTTAGGTATGGTCATCACGCATGGTAAGCGTGAAATCGAACATAAATGCATAGACTCGATTGTAAAATTGCACTTGCCCCAAAACGTTACAGCACTCCGGTCATTTTTAGGATTGGTCAGTTATTGTAGGAACCACATAGACGGTTTCGCCACAAAAACAGCTCCACTTTCCGAGCTCCTTAAGAAACAGGCCCCATGGAAATGGCTCCCACAGCACACGGATGCCTAGACACATTGAAATGCGCCCTAAGCACAGCCCCCGCTTTGCAAGCCCCAGGCCCACACTCCCCATACGCAATAGAGGTAGCGACCACCGACCAAACCCTTTTGGCCGTACTCCTGCAGGAAAGGCACGATCGTTTAGGACCCGTAGCCCATGCCTCACGAGTTTTAGATCCAGTAGAGCAGGGATTTTCAGCCTGCGACAGGCACCTGCTAGCGGTTTTCTGGGCGGTACAGTACTTCCCGTACACAACCGGACTCAACCCCGTAACCATTTTGACTGAGCACACCCCGACACAGCTTTTATTAGACTGCAGACCAAAAGACGACACAGTAAGCCAAATTCGAGCAGCGCGCTGGACCCTACTCCTACAAGGACGCGACAGTACCGTAAAACGGACAAAAACGCTTACGTTTCTGGCCGACAATTTACACTATGCAGGAAGCATTCAAGACTTAGCCCACTACCAGAAGGATGTGGAGGCTTTAGAGAGGGTGCAGAAGAGATTTACCAGAATGTTGCCTGGTATGGAGGGCATAAGCTATGAGGAGCGATTGAATAAACTCGGTTTGTTCTCACTGGAACGAAGGAGGTTGAGGGGCGACCTGATAGAGGTATACAAAATTATGAGGGGCATAGACAGAATGGATAGTCAGAGGCTTTTCCCCAGGGTAGAGGGGTCAATTACTAGGGGGCATAGGTTTAAGGTGAGAGGGGCAAGGTTTAGAGTAGATGTACGAGGCAAGTTTTTTACGCAGAGGGTAGTGGGTGCCTGGAACTCACTACCGGAGGAGGTAGTGGAAGCAGGGACGATAGGGACATTTAAGGGGCAACTTGACAAATATATGAATAGGATGGGAATAGAAGGATACGGACCCAGGAAGTGTAGAAGATTGTAGTTTAGTCGGGCAGTATGGTCGGCACGGGCTTGGAGGGCCGAAGGGCCTGTTCCTGTGCTGTACATTTCTTTGTTCTTTGTAACCCCACGAGTGCGGGATCATAGCACCCAAGCACAGCACAGGTCCCTTTGTTCCTAAGTCGGTACCGAAAAAGACAGGCATCCGACTACAGACGACCCAGCCAACAGACAAAGCTTTGAAAATTTATGTAGATGGCTCCTCCACAGTCCTTGATGGAAAAAGAATCACAGGATGTGGGATTTATGTAGAGGATGCGCAGGGACACGTGTTAGAAGAGATCGTATCAAAGTTGCCAAGACTCTTAGGCTAGCAGGCAGCTGAGTTAGCGGCCATCGCTTACATTGTCGAGCATCCCGTTTCGTTCCCGACCCCAGCAGACATATATTCAGACAGTCTGTATGTCTGCAACAGCCTGACAGAATTCCTACCTCTGTGGGAATCTGGAGGATTTATTTCCGCCGACGGGAAACCTCTACCCTCAGCGCCATTACTCAAACACATCCTCCAGACAGCTAAAGACAGAAAATACGGAATAGTTAAAGTTAGAAGTCACCATTGTTCCTCCCCACCCGGTAACGTGAAAGCAGACGCCCTAGCGAAGGCAGGCTCATGACACAGCCACTTTTGGCAACCCCCCCGAGAGTGCCCAGTACACGCGGTTCAGGTCTCACAGACCAACATTCAAGACTTAGCCCAAGCACAGAAGGAAGACGAGACATTAAAGGAAATTTTAAAAGGAAACTTCCCAGCTCCCTATGAAAAGTTTTAAAATTCTTTAATGATCTATGAGGGAATCGTTTCAAAAGAGGGTACTTTTGCAGTCCCCACCAGGATAGGAACGAGATAATTTGCAAATTCCATGACGGACATGGACACCAAGGGATAGAATCCACCCTTGCCCATCTAAGACCTCTCTGCTGGTGGCCTGATTTAAAAACCGACGTATCTCATTACATTAAGAATTGCTTGATTTACGCACAGAACAACCCGGACACTCGAAGAAAGCCCAGCTAAGACACACCCGCCCTGTAAACGGCCCGTGGACAAACTTGCAGTTAGACTATATTGGTCCCCTCCCCCCTGCAGAAATGGATACAAATATGTGTTGGTTATCATCGACACATTCACGAAATGGGTAGAAGCTTTCCCTTCATGAACAAATACGGCCAAAGCCACGGCAAAAAGTCTAACTGAGCAAATTTTCACCAGATGGGGACTCCCCCGTAGTATTGAGTCGGACGAAGGTTTGCACTTCACGGCAGGGTCATGAAAAATGTCATGCCGATTTTTGGCATAAAACAGAAGTTTCACATTGCCTATCACCCGCAGTCCAGCGGCATTGTGGAACGCATGAATCGGACACTAAAGGCCACACTTAGAAAAATGGTGCAGCAGCAAGATACGACATGGGACACAGTGCTCCCATTCGCACTGATGTTTATTAGAAACACGGTGTCGAGTTCAACAGGTTACACCCCCCATACCCTCATGACCGGACGACCCATGAAGGGTACCGAGTATTTATTTGGACTTGATTTGGCCAGCCCCACAGTCACCGCCCTGACCCATGAGAAAGCGGTCCAAAACATGTTAGAGAATATTAAAGCAGCACAGCTCGCTGCAGCTGTTTGACTAGGTGCTAAACAAAAGCAGAGTAGTGCCTTCTTTGATAAGACAGTACACCCAACAGAGTATACAGTCGGACAGCAAGTCATGATCTCCTTGTACAATCCCAGCTCATTCCTCTCCCCTAAATTTGCAGGACCCTATTCAATCTCTGACAAAGTAAGCCCCTCAGTTTATAAAATCACATATCCTAATGGAAAGTCAGGATGGTTCCATACAAAACCAGCTTAAGGTTTATGGAACGCAGTGCAGCCGCTCGCACCACCTCTCATTGGCAATGGCAGACAGCGGAGACCCGCCCACTGACCACCCAATCCCGCCCTCCCCCAGCAGCAACAGCACATCCACAGACATGACCTTGACCCCGCCCCCAGCATCAGATTTCACCCTAACGCTTGATTCGGCTGCTAGCGACAGCGATAGCAACAGCAACAGCACAACTGACGCCCCTGAGAGACCCGAACACTGGAAACACAGACCAGGCCCCAGCCATCACAGCCCCAGAGACACCGACCACGATATGTTCAGCCCCTTAGAGACAATTTATTTGCTGTTACCGGAACCGGACCCACCACCCGATGATAGCGACACCCCCATTGCCCCTACTGCCCTACGGAACACAAAACATTGGCACCACGATAATTCCTGTCGTCTGACACGGAATGACGAGATGGACCCCACATTGGCACACGCCGCATTGGCACTAAAACTCCAGGCACGAGTTTGGCACCCGGGAGATGGTGATGACTGAGTCTGACTCCCACCATGCTAACCCCTTTTGAGACCCTTTTTGGAATGGAACCTTGAGGTGTCCAGATGATGGGAGAAAGGAACCGATTGAGATTTACGGTGTCCTATTCTCTGATGGAACCTGCCCGCTCTTCTTATTTACTTTTAATGTTGTACGTTCTCTCTTGTACGATTTTGTGTGTCGGCTTCACGAATAATTTCTTGATACAGTCATGACTACTCTTCTGTTGCCACATGGCAGTTAAAGAAACAAGTTTGTTGGAGCCCATATATCCTCAATTCTTACCGCTCTTGGGAGGTCACTCAGCCAGTGGAGTAACGGCACTGATCCCCGCCCTGCCTGAGGACCTCCTATACATTTGGTCAGCCAAGCTCGGGTAGTGGAGCAACGGCACTGATCACCGCCCTACCCAGGGATTCCACCCATTCTAGCCCTGTCGCAGATCAAACGCACCCCATTCAGAGAATTATTTTTGAAACTCTTTTGCTGTTCTTTTCTCATCTGTGGTTAAAGAATGCACTTTTGCCACAATTTTTACCCTTTCCAATGACCCTTCGGTTGCTATCCCCCACCTGCTATTTACATGTTCAAATCACTTGGTTAAAAGGAGTTTGCAGAGGATGGAGAAATTGTCCGCCCACTCAACCCATCAAACACAGGCTGCGTGAGCGCTCACACAGAATTTTTTTTCCGGATGTCTTGTCTCCAAAATGGTTGTTTAAAAAGAAAAATGAGGAGTCACATATGAAAATGAAATGAAATGAAAATCGCTTATTGTCACAAGTAGGCTTCAAATGAAGTTACTGTGAAAAGTCCCTAGTCGCCACATTCCGCGCCTGTTCGGGGAGGCTGTTACGGGAATCGAACCGTGCTGCTGGCCTACCTTGGTCTGCTTTCAAAGCCAGCGATTTAGCCCTGTGCTAAACAGGTGACGATTCTAAATGGGAAATTGACGTTAAGGAGAAACAGACAGACAGACGAGATATTAAACAAGATAACATATTATGCTTGTGCCACCAGGAAGATACGGAGATACTTGAAGACGGAGAAAAGCACGGATAAGATGAAGACGAACCTGATGATCTGCATCATGATCGTCGCTGGAACAATACAGTTGCGCGCATTACCCACCCCTACACCACTCACCACACAGGCCCTGAACACGACTACCCAACACAATACCCCCAGCCCGGATACTACACCACACATAGACACAGCCACTGATACCCCCCACATGGTGTGAGAATCTCATAAAATGGTACTCCCTGTCATACAGAGTAGAAGCCCTACTGGTTATAGCTATATTGTGCAGTGTCAACCAGACAATCAGACTTCGGAAATGGAGAAGGAGAGCCTCCCGCCCCCCAGTATACACACTCAGAGCCCCTTTCCTCGGACTCCAGCAAACCCCACACTCTTTCTGAACCCTTCGTCCCTAATAAATTCCGCGGTTGTTGTTGTTGTTTTAATAAAGTTACTTTCTTTGTACATAGGCATTAAGTGATAAGTAGGAAGGTGATGCTGCTATTGGTTATTTGTATTGCAAGATATGTTATTTGATTATTAAGATAGCAGCATGAGTGTAGTCTAGTTAGAGACAGTTAGAGGTTCCTCCTTTTTGTGTAAGGAGGCCGAAATGTAGGTTTGAATGTTAAATGCCCCTTAGGAATTTTTAGTATATGTGTTGTATTAGGGAAATTTAGGCAAATATTTCGACCCATAGGACAGAGTAGGGTAGAACCTATCCTTGATTGAGGGTACCCGGGCATGTCAGAGAACAGGAGAAGATCCAGTCATGTGATCCTTCACGCTTCGCGTTGAGGATCAAGAGGACGGAGTGTAGCCATCTGGGATGGCCACTTACAACCAGGAATAGAGAAGCTCACAAAGCATAGCGGGTAAAATGGACAGAGCCTGAAATGTATATTTGCGAGTGAGGAATCCAGACGGTATCGAAACCCCGACCGATTAGCATTTGATGGACCCATTAGTATTTGATGGCCCATCCCCGCCAGACAAAGGACTGGCACTTGAGCGACCGGTACAGTTCCAGACATTTTGGCGCCACTTCCTGTACTAGGGAAGCTTAAACAACAGGGTTAGTGATCACTTGGGACACGCCCAGCCATCGAGGCACCCACCCATTTATTGGTTCGAATCGAACATGGTGATCAGGGATCAACCTATTAGTGGGGTCCAAACTGAAGGACCGCCCAAAAGAGCGCATAAGAGAGTCCACCATGTGTTCGCCCTCTTTTGGACCTGGCGCCCCGGCAACGACCATCTCCAATCGCAGCACCACCAGAAGCAAGTCCAAGTTCAACGCCCGCTACCAGACGGATGAGCCTAGCTGAGCAGCAGTTACTTCTACAGACCCGATAGATCCAGAAGCGAACAACGGCCACTGTTCCTCTGACCTATGCCGGGTGCCTGAAGTTAAGTACAGGTTGTCTTAGTCGATAGGTGTAGTTTAACTAGTAGTGTTTATGTTGCATGATTAATTGTATGTGTAAATAAAGTACCCTTGACCTTGAACTAACTAATTGGTGTTTGGCTCTTTAAAAAAAATATATACTTATTGAAGTTTTTCAACACAATTTTTCTCCCTTACAAACAATAACCCCCCCCCCCCCCCACCAACCGTAACAAAAAAAAACGAGAAATCGCGCAGAGCAAGATATATACATGGCAAAATGATATATTTACACAGCTTTGTACACTGGCCCTCACCCGTACGTGCCAGTTTCCCCAACCCTTCATGTTATCTCTTGCTCATCCACCCTCCCAGGCAGTCCCCCCTCTCCCCCCCCCCTCCCAGGACATCCCCCCCCCCACCCCCGCCCCAAGGCCCCCCCACCCCCCCCAAAGGTTGCTGCTGCTGCTGACCGACCTTCCTCTAACGCTCCGCGAGATAGTCTAGGAACGGTTGCCACCGCCTGTAAAACCCCTGCGCAGACCCTCTCAAGGCGAACTTAATCCTCTCCAACTTTATGAACCCAGCCATATCATTTATCCAGGCCTCCAGGCTGGGGGCTTCGCCTCCTTCCACATTAGCAAGATCCTTCGCCGGGCTACTAGGGACGCAAAGGCCAGAATGCCGGCCTCTTTCGCCTCCTGCACTCCCGGTTCGTCCACTACTCCAAATATTGCTAGCCCCAAGCTTGGCTTGACCCGGACTTTCACCACCTGAGATATTGCTCCCGCCACTCCTCTCCAGAACCCCTCCAGTGCCGGGCATGACCAAAACATATGGACATGGTTCGCCGGGCTCCCTGAGCATCTTCCACATCTGACCTCTACCCCAAAGAACTTACTCAACCTCGCCCCCGTCAAATGCGCTCTGTGGACCACCTTAAATTGTATCAGGCTGAGCCTGGCACACGAGGAGGAGGAATTAACCCTACCTAGGGCATCAGCCCACAGACCTTCCTCAATCTCCTCCCCCAGCTCCTCCTCCCATTTACCCTTCAACTCTTCTACCAGCGCTTCCCCCTCTTCTTTCAACTCCTGGTGTATTTCCGACACCTTGTCCTCCCCGACCCATACACCCGAGATCACCCTATCTTGAACTTCTTGTGCCGGGAGCAACGGGAATTCCCTCACCTGTCGCCTCACAAAAGCCCTCACCTGCATATATCTAAAGGCATTTCCCGGGGGTAACTCGAACTTCTCCTCCAGTGCCCCTAGGCTCGCAAACGTCCCGTCGATGAACAGGACCCCCATTCTTCCAATCCCCGCCCGATGCCAGCTCTGGAACCCCCCGTCCATCTTCCCCGGGACAAACCGGTGGTTACCCCTGATCGGGGACCACACCGATGCTCCCATTGCACCCCGGTGCCGTCTCCACTGGCCCCAGATCCTTAGCGTTGCGGCCACCACCGGGCTCGTGGTATAGTTTGTCGGCGAGAGCAGCAGCGGTGCCGTCACCAACGCCCCCAGGCTCGTTCTTTTAAAGGACGCCATCTCCATCCTCTTCCATGCCGCCCCCTCTCCCTCCATAACCCACTTGCGGATCATCGCCACATTTGCTGCCCAGTAGTAGCTCCCCGGGTTTGGCAGCGCCAACCCTCCTCGGTCCCTACTGCGTTCCAGGAACCCTCTCCTTACTCTCAGGGTCTTATTCGCCCACACAAACCCCATAATACTCCTGCCTACTCTCTTAAAAAAGGCCTTAGTGATCACGATGGGAAGGCACTGAAACACAAACAGAAACCTCGGAAGGACCACCATTTTGACCGACTGCACTCTACCCGCCAGCGAGAGCGGTAACATGTCCCACCTTTTGAAATCCTCCTCCATTTGCTCCACCAACCTCGTCAGATTCAGTTTATGTAGGGTCCCCCAACTCTTGGCTATCTGGATCCTCAGATACCGAAAGCTCCCCTCCGCCCTCCTCAGCGGTAGGTCCCCTATCCCTCTTTCTTGGTCCCCCGCCTGTAATACAAAGAGCTCACTCTTCCCTACATTGAGCTTATAGCCCGAAAACTCCCCAAACTCCCTTAGAGTCTGCATGACCTCCACCATCCCCTCCATTGGATCCGCCACGTACAGCAACAGGTCATCCGCACATAGACACCCGATGCTCTTCTCCCCCTCGGACCACCCCCTTACATTTATTAGACTCCTTCAATGACATGGCCAATGGTTCGATCGCCAAAGCGAACAACAGGGGGGACAGGGGGCACCCCTGCCTCGTCCCTCGGTACAGTCGAAAGTACTCCGACCTCCGCCGGTTCGTCACTACACTTGCCATCGGGGCTCTGTAAAGGAGCTTAACCCAATTGATAAACCCTACCTCGAACCCAAACCTGCGCAGCACCTCCCAGAGGTACTCCCACTCTACTCGGTCAAAGGCCTTCTCCGCGTCCATAGCTGCCACTATCTCCGCCTCTCCCTCCTCCGACGGCATCATTATCACGTTTAAGAGCCGCTGCACATTGGTGTTTAGTTGCCTGCCCTTTACAAATCCCGTCTGGTCCTCGTGGATTACCCCCGGGACACAGTCCTCGATCCTCGTGGCCAGCACTTTTGCCAGCAACTTTGCATCCACATTGAGGAGCGAGATCGGCCTGTACGATCCACATTGCAATGGGTCCTTGTCCCGCTTTAGGATCAAAGAAATTGTCGCTTCCGACATTGTCGGGGGCAGGGTCCCCTCCTCTCTTGCCTCATTAAAGGTCCTCACCAGTAGCGGGGCCAACAGGTCTGCGTACTTCCTGTAGAACTCCACCGGGAATCCGTCCGGTCCCGGGGCCTTCCCCGCCTGCATGTTCCCCAAACCCTTGCTCAGCTCCTCCAACCCAATTGGTGACCCAAGCCAGCCACCTCTTGCTCCTCCACCCTCGGGAATCTCAGCTGATCTAGGAATCGTCTCATCCCCTCTTCCCCCGCTGAGGGCTGGGATCTGTACAGCTCTTCATAAAAGGCCTTGAATACCTCGTTTATTTTCGTCGCACTCCGAACCGTCGCTCCCCTTCCATCTTTGACTCCCCCTATTTCCCTCGCTGCCATCCTCTTACGGAGCTGGTGTGCCAGCATCCGACTAGCCTTTTCCCCATACTCGTAGCTCGCCCCCTGCGCTTTCCTCCACTGTGCCGCCGCCTTCCCTGTGGTCAACAGGTCAAACTCCGTCTGGAGCCGTCGTCTTTCCCCAAGTAATCTTTCCTCCGGGGCCTCTGCGTATCTCCTGTCCACTCTCAAAATCTCCCCCACTAACCTCTCCCTTTCCATACCCTCGGTCTTCTCCCTCAGTAACCTCTCCCTTTCCATACCCTCGGTCTTCTCCCTATGAGCCCTAATGGAAATTAGCTCTCCCCTGATCACCGCCTTCAACGCCTCCCATACCAACCCCACCCGCACCTCCCCGTTGTCGTTGGCCTCCAAGTACCTTTCGATACACCCCCTCACCTTCCCACACACCACCTCGTCCGCCAGCAGTCCCACATCCAGCCGCCACAACGGGCGTTGGTCCCTCTCCTCTCCCAGCTCCAGTTCCAGCCAGTGTGGGGCATGGTCCGAAACGGCTATAGCCGAATACTCCGTCCCCTCCACCCTCGGGATGAGCGCCCTACCCAGAACAAAGAAGTCTATCCGGGAGTTGGCTTTGTGTACATGGGAGAAGAGAGAAAATTCCCTGGCCTGCGGCCTTGCAAACAGCCATGGGTCCACTCCCCCCATCTGATCCATAAACCCCCTAAGTACCTTGGCCGCCGCCGGCCTCTTTCCAGTCCTTGATTTGGAGTGGTCTAGTGCTGGATCCAACACTGTATTGAAGTCCCCTCCCATTATCAGGCCTCCTATCTCCAGGTCCGGAATGCGCCCCAACATGCGCTTCATGAATCCTGCATCATCCCAGTTCAGGGCGTATAGGTTTACCAACACCCCCCACATCCCTTGCAGCCTACCGCTCACCATTACATATCGCCCTCCATTGTCCGTTACAATAGTCTTGGCCTCAAATGACACCCGCTTTCCCACCAATATTGCCACCCCTCTATTCTTCGCGTCCAGTCCCGAGTGGAATACCTGTCCTACCCATCCCTTTCTTCGCCTGACCTGGTCCGCCACCTTCAGGTGTGTCTCTTGGAGCATGGCCACGTCCGCCTTCAGTCCCTTTAAGTGCGCGAACACTCGAGCCCTCTTCACCGGCCCATTCAGGCCCCTCACATTCCACGTTATCAGCCGGATTGGAGGGGCTCTCACCCCCCCCACGCCCCGCCGACTAGCCATCTCCTTTTCTGGGCCAGTCCCGTGTCCACGCCTCCCTCACCCTCCAGTCCCCCAGAGGGGGGATCCCCGTCGCGACCACCTCTTCTGTGTCCCATTCTCTTTCGGCCAGTGCAGCAGCAACCCTTTCCCCCCCCCCTCCACCCCTCCCCTCCCCCCGCTAGACCCCTGTCTAGCTTTATTGCTCCCCCCATGTCACTCCCGTAAGTCAACTGACGCCTGCTGACCCCGGCTTCCCCCACTGTCCCATTGACGTCCTCGCGTGGGAGTCTTCCAATCCATATGCATTCCTTCGTTCCCCTTCCCGCCTTTCTTCCCGTGCGCGGGAAAACACCCCGTGCTTTCCAAAGCCCACTCCGCCCCCTCTGGCGCAGCTCCTGTCGCGGCCTTGTCTCTCTCCCCCAGCCCATGTAACATTTCCTGCGCGTGATTGACCCCCTATATAGCACAACCATCACACATCAAACCTCAAACATCCCCCCTACCCTCACAAACCCTCAGTTAGAGTCCAACTTTTCAGCTTGTACAAAGGTCCACGCCTCTTCAGGCGTTTCAAAGTAATAGTGTTGGCCCTTGTATGTGACCCACAGTCGCGCTGGCTGCAGCATTCCAAATTTCACTTCTTCCCGGTACAACGCCGCTTTGGCCCGGTTGAAACCCGCTCTCCGCTTTGCAACCTCCGTGCTCCAGTCCGGGTATATTCGGATCTCTGCATTGTCCCACTTACTGCTCCGCTCCTTCTTGGCCCATCTCAGGACCCACTCTCTGTCCGTGAACCGGTGGAACCTCACCACCATCGCCCTTGGCGGCTCATTTGCCTGGGGCTTCTTCGCCAGCACCCGATGTGCCCCGTCCAACTCCAGCGGCCTCGAAGGGGCCTTCGTGCCCATCATCGCCTCGAGCATCGTGCTCGCATATGCCCCGGCATCAGCCCCCTCCACTCCCTCAGGGAGACCCAGGATTCGCAGATTCTTTCTCCTCGACCTGTTCTCCAGGTCTTCGAGTCTTCCCGCCCACCTCTTGTGCAGCGCCTCGTTCTGCTCCACTCTCACCGCCAGGCCCATGAGCTCGTCCTCGTTCTGACTGACTCTTTTCTGTACCTCCTGGATCTTAGCTTCGTGGACCTTCTGGGTGATCCCGAGTCCTTCAATTGCCGAAAGCATAGGCGCCAACATCTCCTTGCGCATCTCCTCGCGCTGCTCCTCGAAGCAGCGCTTGATGAACTCCTGCAGCTCCCCTTTGTCCCTGGGTGCGCCATTTTGTTTTCTTTCCCTCGCTTCTCCCGTTGCTCCAGTGCCGCTCCTTTGGCTGTTTCGCTTCTGGTCCGTTTAAAAAGTCTATGGAACGGCACTGCAGGGGTTCTGGGTGGGGGTGGCGAATGTGCTTTCGAAGGTGGTGGGGGTTCGGGTCGAGCCAAGGTGGGGGTTGGCTATATTTGGGGTTGCAGAAGAGCCGGGAGTGCAGGAGGCGAGAGAGGCTGATGTTCTGGCCTTTGCGTCCCTAGTAGCCCGGCGAAGGATATTGCTTATGTGGAAGGAAGCCAAACCCCCGGGCGTGGAGACCTGGATAAACGACATGGCAGGGTTTATAAAACTAGAACGGATAAAGTTCGCACTAAGAGGTTCGGCTCAAGGGTTCACCAGGCGGTGGCAACCGTTCATTGACTACCTCGCAGAACGATAAAGGAAATGGGAAGGTAACAGCAGCAACCCAGGGGGGAGGGGGGGGGGGGAGGGGGAGGGGGGTCCTCAGGGGTGTTTTTGTACAGATATTTGTACTTGGCTATGTATATTGGACTGTTTGATTTTATTATCTGGGAGAGATATTATTTTTGTAATGGCAGTTGCCATTTACTTTATATATTATTTATTTATTTTTAAAAAACGGTCACTGTTATTTATATTGTTTTATTGTTGTAAAAAGCGAAAAACCTTTGTATTGTTTTGTTTGGCCGAAAAATTTGAATAAAATATATATTTATGGAAACTCCTGAAAAAGGTCTGAGAGTCAGTTCCAGACGGGAGCTGCCGAATGCGCGACCTACTCCTCCATGGCCGCCACCGGAAGCCTCGTCCCTGCTTCTTCAATGGCCTTGGTAGATCTTTTCACAGTTGTTCCCTCTGCTGCTAGAATTCACCTTTGATAGAGTCAAGTCAGATTGCAGCTTTAAGCTTGCCCTTCCCCCGCCTGCATGCTGGAAGAGACTTTTGTCTAAACCTGCAGATCAAGCCAAATCTTTTACTGCTTCTGCCGGGTCTGGTAGCCAAAAGACATAACATTCCTGGGGGACACTGTCAGGGGAATGGTGCAGTCTTCTTGCCACACCAAGAAATGTCAAACAAATGCCGTGGGGGCCCTGTAAAAGAGCCCAAAAGTCCGTTCCAAGCGGGAGCTACCGAATATGCGACCTAGCTCTGCATAGCCGCACCCGGAAGTCAGTGTTTGGCTCTTTGATCGATAGCCGGTTGAACCTTGTGGTGGTGTCATTTGATACCTGGCGACTCTGAGCAATAGAATATTGATACCAAAGGAAGGAGGGCAACCTCTCTGACCGCCATATTTACAGCAGATCCAAAAAGGCAACAATTATAACATTCAGTTTCAGTGAGTCTGGAACTAGAGTCTTAAACTTAAGAAAAGGCAATTTCAAAGGTATTTTAGCAAACAAGGCTACGGACGAAGTACTGAAAATCGGTGAAAATAGATAGGTGTTTGATGACCAGCTTAGACATGATGGGCTGAAGGGCCTTTTACTGTGCTGTAAAACTGAGGGCTGTAAGACAATGGTCTCGGGCAAGCAACTTGCAAGAAAAGTTAAGTTTACCAATCACACTGTACCTTATGTGAGGTAGACTCACACTGCAGCTGCTAGTGAGAACATTTGAGAATCCACCTTAGTTTGGAGTTTCCATGTAGCTGGTTAGAAACTTCAATGGAAGTGGTGTAATTGCACTTCCAGCGACATTACAACAGAGCTACAAGGAAATTTCCAGCCTTAGTAAGAATTTCAACTTTCAAGGTGCAACCTGTAATTGGTAAATAAAGGTTGATAAAGATGTAAATTATTTACTTCAAAAAAAATCTGTACGAGACTTCTGGGATGGGTTTCCCATTGTGGCCACCCGCGGACCGGAGGATCCTGCCGACGGAGTGTGAATAAAGTAATTTACCAAGTCAATGGCTCAGTGAGCCGTGGTAGACTGTTCGCCTCAACAAGTGATCTTTGCACATTTTGTGAGCAATGCTGTCAGTCAAATAACTGCAAATTTAAAACAATTAATTAAATGGCAAATAGTGATTGGGCATAGAATTGACTTTGGCACCTGATCAGTAAAAACAAAAGATTCAGGGAGATGTTTGAGGTTTAGATCTGCCCCAGAAGTGCCAAGTGGTTGGTCCATCTCATTTCCTCCGGAGGTCCCCAACAACAGATATCAGGCTTCAGGTAATTCGATTCACTTCATGTGACATAAAGAAATGGCTGAAGGCACTGGATACTGCAAAGGCTATGGGCCCTGAAAATATTCCGGAAATAGTCCTGAAGACTTGTGCTCATAACTTGCCATACACCTCGCCAAGCTGTTCCAGTACAGCAGCAGTTACCATACCAGGCTGTGATGTAGCCAGATAGGATGTTTTCTATGGTGCATCTGTAAAAATTGGTAAGAGTCAATGTCGACTTGCCGAATTACCGTAGTTTCCTGAGGAAGCATTGCCTGTTGTGCTTTCTGGTCGTAGTGTCGACGTGGGTGAACCAGGACAGATTGTTGGTGGTGTGCACACCTAGGAATTTGAAGCTGTCAACCATTTCCACCTCAGCACCATTGGTGCAGATGGGGTGTGTACGATACTTCGCTTCCTGAAGTCAATGACCAGCTCCTTAGTTTTGCTGATGTTGAGGGAGAGATTGTTGTCTCCGGCACCAGTGAGTTTTTTAATTGTCCACTATCATTCACGACTGGATGTGGCAGAACAGCAGAGCTTGGATCTAATCCATAAGTTGTGGGATCGCTTAGCTCTATCACTTTCTGCTTCTGTTGTCTGGTGTGCAAGTGGTCCTGTGTTGTAGTTTCACCAGGTTGATACCTCCTATTTTGTTGTGCCTGGTGTTGGTCCTGGCATGCCCTCCTGCACTCTTCATTGAACTAGGGTTGATCCCCTCGCTTGGTGGTAACAGTAGAGTGGGGGATAGGCCAGCCGTGGGGTTACAGATTGTGGCTGAGTACAATTCTGCTGTTGTTGATGGCCCACAGCGCCTTGTGGATGCCCCATCTTGAGTTGTTAGATCTGTTCTGAATCTATTCCATTTAGCATGGTGGTAGTGCCACGCAACATGATGAAAGGATCCTCAATGTGAAGACGGGACTTCTTCTCTACAAGGACTGTGCAGTGGGCACTCTTACCGGTGCTGACATGGACAGATGCATCTGCGGCAGGCAGATTGCGAGGATGAGATACCACTGTGCTACCACCTCTGCTGGGTCTGTCTTGCTGGTGGGGCAGGACATGGTGGCACGGTGGCAGGCACTGCTAATTCACAGCACCAGAAACCCAAGTTTGATTCCTGCCTTGGGTGACTATCTGTGTGAAGTTTGCACATTCTCCCAGTGTCTGCGTGGGTTTCCTCCGGGTGCTCCGATCTCCTCCCACAGTCTAAAGATGAGCAGGTTAGGGTATTGGCCTTGATAAATTGCTCCTTCGTATCCTAACGATGTGCAGGGTAGGTGAGGCTGCAGTGTTATAGCAGGGGAGTGGGTCTGGGTAAGGTGTTTTCTCGGAGGGTCGGTGCAGACTCAACAGGCCGAATGGCCTCCTTCTGCACTGGAGGGATTCTATGGCACATTTCCAGAAATTGTGATAGTGGTGTCTGGGACATTATCTGTAGGGTATGATTCCAAGAGTATGACTATATCAGATTTGACTCTTCTGTGAGACAGCTCTCCCAATGTTAACGGCTAGGTTTGCCATCGTCATTTCCAGTGCCTAGGTCAATGCCGGGTGGTCCATCCGGTTTCTTTCCTCTTAGATTTTGTAGGGGTTTTGATACAACTAAGTTTCATTCATAGGGTATTCAAGAGTCAACCACATTGCTGTGGATCTCAAGTTACGTGTAGGCCAGACAAGGTGGGAACTGCAGATTTTCTTCCCTTCCCTAAAAGACATAAGTGAACTAGGTTTCTACGACAATCGGCAATGGTTTCATGGTCAACATTAGACTTTTAATTCCAGATATTTATTGGATTTAATTTCCACCATCTGCTGTGGCAGGGTCCCCAGAGTATCACCCTGGGTCTCAGGATTATCAGTCCATTGACAATATGACTACGCCACCGCTGGATTTTTGATTTAGTGCAAAATAGTGGAACAAGGCAGACATAAGTGTAAACTGTGAAGCAACAGATTCAGGCAATGCATAAAAAAAATGATTTCATTGATAGTGGTAAACTTTATGGATGAGTTGAAAGGAAAGTAGTAAAACCTCTTTAATGGCAAAGTGGACAAATATTTTAAAAGAAAAATATATATCCAGTGTTTTGGTCTTGGGCCTGGTACTTTATATAAGATAAACCAGTACACAAGTAGTCACATGAGGTGATTAACATTAGAACATAGAACATAGAACGATACAGCGCAGTACAGGCCCTTCGGCCCACGATGTTGCACCGAAACAAAAGCCATCTAACCTACACTATGCCATTATCATCCATATGCTTATCCAATAAACTTTTAAATGCCCTCAATGTTGGCGAGTTCACTACTGTTGCAGGTAGGGCATTCCACGGCCTCACCACTCTTTGCATAAAGAACCTACCTCTGACCTCTGTCCTATATCTATTACCCCTCAGTTTAAAGCTATGTCCCCTCGTGCCAGCCATTTCCATCCGCGGGAGAAGGCTCTCACTGTCCACCCTATCTAACCCCCTGATCATTTTGTATGCCTCTATTAAGTCTCCTCTTAACCTTCTTCTCTCCAACGAAAACAACCTCAAGTCCATCAGCCTTTCCTCATAAGATTTTCCCTCCATACCAGGCAACATCCTGGTAAATCTCCTCTGCACCCGCTCCAACGCCTCCACGTTCTTCCTATAATGCGGTGACCAGAACTGTACGCAATACTCCAAATGCGGCCGTACCAGAGTTTTGTACAGCTGCAACATGACCTCCTGACTCCGGAACTCAATCCCTCTACCAATAAAGGACAACACTCCATAGGCCTTCTTCACAACCCTAACAACCTGGGTGGCAACTTTCAGGGATCTATGTACATGGACACCTAGATCCCTCTGCTCATCCACACTTCCAAGAAGTTTACCATTAGCCAAATATTCCGCATTCCTGTTATTCCTTCCAAAGTGAATCACCTCACACTTCTCTACATTAAACTCCATTTGCCACCTCTCAGCCCAGCTCTGCAGCTTATCTATGTCCCTCTGTAACCTGCTACATCCTTCCACACTGTCGACAACACCACCGACTTTAGTGCCGTCTGCAAATTTACTCACCCACCCTTCTGCGCCTTCCTCTAGGTCATTGATAAAAATGACAAACAGCAACGGCCCCAGAACAGATCCTTGTGGTACGCCACTTGTAACTGAACTCCATTCTGAACATTTCCCATCAACCACCACCCTCTGTCTTCTTTCAGCTAGCCAATTTCTGATCCACATCTCTAAATCACCCTCAATCCCCAGCCTCCGTATTTTCTGCAATAGCCTACCGTGGGGAACCTTGTCAAACGCTTTACTGAAATCCATATACACCACATCAACTGCTCTACCCTCGTCTACCTGTTCAGTCACCTTCTCAAAGAACTCGATAAGGTTTGTGAGGCATGACCTACCCTTCACAAAGCCATGCTGACTATCCCTGATCATATTGCAACTGTCTTTTATTGCTGTCGCAGTTAAACTCATAAGCATGGATCCTGTGATCCCACAATGCACTGGCTTGCAAAACGTACAATACTTAACAACTAGTGTTATGATCCCCGTCGAATTGATAGTGTTTGAAAAGATATTTGAACTTTGTCTCAATGATGTGTGGTGTACAGTGTAGAACAGAAATCTTGTTTCATCAGTTGTGTGAAGCCTTGAATTGTTTTTAAATAGGAAAGGAACACCTGGAACTGCAAAGACACTGGGCGCGATTGAGCGGCCACGCTGCGCCCGAAAAGCAGCGCACCGCAGTGCAATGTGGGCGTTAGAAGCCAGGAGACTCCGCTCCCGGGATCTACCCGATCTAATGCAATCTCGCGAGACGTTGCGATGTAAATCTCGCCCATTGTGGACAGGATCACTTTTTGGCAAATCTGGATATCAGAGCAAGATATGCCTCAGAGAAAATGCTGGAAAATCACAGTAGGTCTGGCAGCAGCTGTAGGGAGAAAAAAGAGCTAACGTTTCGAGTCCGATGACTCTTTGTCAAAGCTAACAGGCAAAGTGGGAAATATTTATACTGTGGAGTGAGAATGAAAGATGAATCATAGCCACAGAAACCCAGGGAAACCGGGTGCTAATGGCCACAGAAACCAAGGGGAAAGAGTGCTAATGGCAGTCTCCAGAGAGAACAAAAGATGTGAAAGGTTTCAGACTCCAGCATCCCCAGTAATTTGCTTTTATCCAAGATATGCCTCATTCTAATATGCCTTTTCCCGAGGGACCTGAGGCATTGGGATCTATCCCCTTTGCCTTGGAGACCTTGGGCAAGCGCCATTCAATACTGGGGATGGATTCTCCGTTTTGGAGACTAAGTCCCCACGCCATCATGAAAACTGTGGTCTTTTATGCCAGGAAAACTGGCGACAAAAGGCCACAGACTCCCCATTTTGCTGGGTGCTAGCAGGGAGCTGTCATCGAGCTCACAGCTCTAACTGCCGATGCGGTCCAAGCACTTCCGCATCTTAGGCCGCGCATGCACATGTCGGCGGCCTGCAGCATGGCGGGCTAAGTCCTCGGACCTGGACCGGCAAAGTAGTGTCCCGCATCGGCCGCTCGCACGCCCCGGACTGCCTGCCTACATTGCCCCCAGCCCCGAATGAAGCCCCCCCTCCTGACGATCAGCCCTCCCCTGACTGTAGCGGCCCCGGACTGAGTCCGCAGCCGCCTCACGAGGTTCCCCTATGGCTGGGACCATAAGAGTCCCACACCGTCGGGAATTCGGCCGGTCGGGGATGGAGCATTGCTGGGCAGGCCTCAAGCAATGGCCTGAGGCGGTGGATACTTGGCGGAGTACGCCAATTTTAAGGGGGCAGGGAATTTAAAACCGGCGCTGCTCCCGATTTCGGTGCAAAACGGATTCTCCGCCCCATCGCCGAATGCGATTTCAGCATCGGGGGGCAGAGAATCCAGCCCCTGGTCTCCACAAACGGGGACTTGCCGATCACTCGTGGGGGTCTCCCTGGGGATCGGAGGCCCCCAGTGCCTGCCCTTTGGGCAGGGTGGTACTCTGACACTACTCATGCCACTTGAGCACTGCCAGCCTGGCAGTGCCACCTGGGTACCAGTGTGGCACTGCCTAGGTGGCACTGCCAGCTGGCAGGGACATTTCCAGGGTACCAGGTTGGCACTGCAAAGGTGCCAAGCTGGCATTTTCCGTGTGGTGGTGATCGGGCCGGTGGGTGCCCTGTTCCGGTATTGGGGGGGGGGTTTGCAGGGGACACGGAGACCCCCTCACAGTGCGCTGGGGCCTGGGGATGCCCTCATAGTGGGTTGGGGCTTGGGAGGGGGGGGGGGGGGGGGGGTTGGGACGCCATTTTAAAATAACGTTGAGCAGAGCTCCTCAGTGCAGAAAACAGGGCTATGTGCGCCTCTGCTGCACATTCCCCACAGAGGCCCCTGATCTAACCCTAGTGCCATTCGATAGCATTGTGTTTCTCGGCGCTGCATGTACCGGGAATCATGTGACTAAACGCGCTCGCTATGGGACTTTGTTCCCATTTAGTTAAATCGTGGCCACTGTGTTTTAAAATGGCTGCAGAAGTCACCTGATGTACAAATTGGTCAAGCTTCAGGAAGGCTCTGACCTGGATTACTAGGGGATCTGGCTGGGCAGTTCCCCTGATTGACTTCACACCTGTCGATTTTCTGAACTCTGCAAAATGTGAAGACAATAGGCCACCAGCCTTTGACTCTAGAAATAGCCAGGAAAGACTAACAAAAGACTAACAAGCTTTCTATAGGTATGTCAGGAATAAGCGAATGTCTAGGGAAAGAGTAGGACCAGTCAAGGACAGGGATGGGAAATTGTGTGTGGAGTCTGAAGAGATAGGTGAGATACTAAATGAATATTTTTCATCAGTATTCACTCAGGAAAAAGATAATGTTGTGGAGGAGAATGCTGAGCGCCAGGCTAATAGAATAGATGGCATTGAGGTACGTAGGGAAGAGGTGTTGGCAATTCTGGACAGGCTGAAAATAGATAAGTCCTCGGGACCTGCTGGGATTTATCCTAGGATTCTCTGGGAGGCCAGGGAAGAGATTGCTGGACCTTTGGCTTTGATTTTTATGTCATCATTGGCTACAGGAATAGTGCCAGAGGACTGGAGGACAGCAAATGTGGTCCCTTTGTTCAAAAAGGGGAGCAGAGACAACCCCGGCAACTATAGACCGGTGAGCCTCACGTCTGTAGTGGGTAAAGTCTTGGAGGGGATTATAAGAGACAAGATTTATAATCATCTAGATAGGAATAATATGATCAGGGATAGTCAGCATGGCTTTGTGAAGGGTAGGTCATGCCTCACAAACCTTATTGAGTTCTTTGAGAAGGTGACTGAACAGGTAGACGAGGGTAGAGCAGTTGATGTGTATATGGATTTCAGCAAAGCGTTTGATAAGGTTCCCCACGGTAGGCTACTGCAAAAAATACGGAGGCTGGGGATTGAGGGTGATTTAGAGATGTGGATCAGAAATTGGCTAGCTGAAAGAAGACAGAGGGTGGTGGTTGATGGGAAATGTTCAGAATGGAGTACAGTCACAAGTGGAGTACCACAAGGATCTGTTCTGGGGCCGTTGCTGTTTGTCATTTTTATCAATGACCTAGAGGAAGGCGCAGAAGGGTGGGTGAGTAAATTTGCAGACGATACTAAAGTCGGTGGTGTTGTCGATAGTGTGGAAGGATGTAGCGGGTTACAGAGGGATATAGATAAGCTGCAGAGCTGGGCTGAGAGGTGGCAAATGGAGTTTAATGTAGAGAAGTGTGAGGTGATTCACTTTGGAAGGAATAACAGGAATGCGGAATATTTGGCTAATGGTGAAGTTCTTGAAAGTGTGGATGAGCAGAGGGATCTAGGTGTCCATGTACATAGATCCCTGAAAGTTGCCACCCAGGTTGATAGGGTTGTGAAGAAGGCCTATGGAGTGTTGGCCTTTATTGGTAGAGGGATTGAGTTCCGGAGTCGGGAGGTCATGTTGCAGCTGTACAGAACTCTGGTACGGCCGCATTTGGAGTATTGCGTACAGTTCTGGTCACCGCATTATAGGAAGGACGTGGAGGCTTTGGAGCGGGTGCAGAGGAGATTTACCAGGATGTTGCCTGGTATGGAGGGAAAATCTTATGAGGAAAGGCTGATGGACTTGAGGTTGTTTTCGTTGGAGAGAAGAAGGTTAAGAGGAGACTTAATAGAGGCATACAAAATGATCAGGGGGTTGGATAGGGTGGACAGTGAGAGCCTTCTCCCGCGGATGGATATGGCTGGCACGAGGGGACATAACTTTAAACTGAGGGGTAATAGATACAGGACAGAGGTCAGAGGTAGGTTCTTTACGCAAAGAGTAGTGAGGCCGTGGAATGCCCTACCTGCTACAGTAGTGAACTCGCCAACATTGAGGGCATTTAAAAGTTTATTGGATAAACATATGGATGATAATGGCATAGTGTAGGTTAGTTGGCTTTTGTTTCAAAGAACAAAGAACAAAGAAATGTACAGCACAGGAACAGGCCCTTCGGCCCTCCAAGCCCGCGCCGACCATACTGCCCGACTAAACTACAATCTTCTACACTTCCTGGGTCCGTATCCTTCTATTCCCATCCTATTCATATATTTGTCAAGATGCCCCTTAAATGTCCCTATCGTCCCTGCTTCCACTACCTCCTCCGGTAGCGAGTTCCAGGCACCCACTACCCTCTGCGTAAAAAACTTGCCTCGTACATCTACTCTAAACCTTGCCCCTCTCACCTTAAACCTATGCCCCCTAGTAATTGACCCCTCTACCCTGGGGAAAAGCCTCTGACTATCCACTCTGTCTATGCCCCTCATAATTTTGTAGACCTCTATCAGGTCGCCCCTCAACCTCCTTCGTTCCAGAGAGAACAAACCGAGTTTATTCAATCGCTCCTCATAGCTTATGCCCTCCATACCAGGCAACATTCTGGTAAATCTCTTCTGCACCCTCTCTAAAGCCTCCACATCCTTCTGGTAGTGTGGCGACCAGAATTGAACACTATACTCCAAGTGTGGCCTAACTAAGGTTCTATACAGCTGCAACATGACTTGCCAATTCTTATACTCAATGCCCCGTCCAATGAAGGCAAGCATGCCGTATGCCTTCTTGACTACCTTCTCCACCTGTGTTGCCCCTTTCAATGACCTGTGGACCTGTAATGACCTGTGGACCTGTTTCGGTGCAACATCGTGGGCCGAAGGGCCTGTACTGCGCTGTATTGTTCTATGTTCTATGTTCTAAAACCCCTTATGCAAGGAGACTGCTAAGGATCCCCCTTAGAGGACGTCTTGAAAGTTTTGACACTGGGAGATTGAAACTCTTTTGTTATACTGGATTGTTCTCTATTGTATGCCAATAACCAGCTGTCTTATTATCAGAACCCTATTGTGAAAAGCTATGATTATAAGCTGGACTCTTTGTTACAGAAGAGGAGGTTGCAGATTGCACCCATAGCATCCAGAAGAAGACTGCAGAATGCAACATTATCTCTCTCTCTTTGCAATTCTCAATTTCGGATCCTAATGTTACATTTTGGAATATATCACAGAGATAGAGAATTTTAATTGAAAGGAACATCAAGTGTCATTGCATCCAATTTGGAAAAAGATGGATTATAGTTTAAAAGTGACTGTCTCCAGATAAACAACCAGCTTACATTGGCCACAACACCACTTGAATTATCAAGACCACTAAAGGAACGTCAGAAGATATATTTATTTTCTTCCTTATGGAATTTAAGGGAAGACTGACTGAACGCTAAGTACCACAGATCAGGGAATTGCAAAACAAAAATGGCCGGAAGAAAAGGCGCCTTGTACGCGTTTGATGATGATGAGGAACACGGACCTCTGATGAGGAAAGCTTCCAGTCATTTCTTAAAGCCAAGACACCAGCAGATCTGCATACTGTGACTTTTCTCAGCTCATTTGGGAGGAAAACATTCATGTTGCTACAAAAATTAGTACATCCAGCTAAGTCTGGAGACAACTTCATATGATGAGCTAATAATGACTGTCTTGCAAGAACATTTCCCCCCCCCCCATCCAAGATAAATAGTTGAAACATTCCACTTTCACAGGAGGAAGGAAAAAACATTTTACATTTGTTGCATCACTGTGAAAATTAGCAACGTACTGTGATTTTGGCCAGATCTTGGATGATACACTTTGTGCCTGATTAGTTTGTGGCCTCAGAAATGAGGCCATCCATCTAAATTGTTGACTGAAGATTCATTAACCCTAAAATCTGCTATAGAAATCCAAGGTCTATGCAACTTGCTGTGAGAAAAGCTTCACTGATTGGATCCATAAGATGGAGTCTGTGAGAAGCCGGTCAACCAAGAACCTACCATGTCATTGCTGCAACTGTCATGGGAATGTCACTTTCAGAAATGTTTGTCTTCTCAAGTGGCTGCAGTGATGTCATTGTCTGGGTGGAGCTGGGCTCTGGCTCTGCTTCTTACTTACGTTTTGAGCTGGAAGCTGTTTGTGACTCTGAGTTTTACTTTCGGTTTTCAGTTAGGGTGCTGCATCCAAACCAAGAAGGTGCATTTTGGTCTCTCCCTCTGCATGCTAAAGAATGTCTCCAGATCACTTGATAATTTCAAAGTAATACCTGTTTCTGTAAGGAATGCAAACCTACTGTTTTTGTGGGAAAAAAGGGTTTTTGGCTTATGGATGTTGTCGGGAAAGTTACTAAGGGTTACCGAGAGAGTACTGTATCTTGGGGGGTTATTTGTGTTGATAGTTGATAAGATGTTTACTGTGTGTTTATAAAATGTTAACTGGTTCCTAGAATAAACATTGTTTCGTTTAAAACTACTTAAGATCTCTGTTGCATAACACCTGGAAAGTGGGCCCTTGTGCTCCTCATAACCAAAACTCCATGATATACTTTGGTGTTCTCTAAACCCTGGCCCATAAAACAGCCAAGTGGGACAGATGGCTGGAGATTGTTGGGGCAATGAGAACAAATGCAAAAATTGTGGTAAAGTTGGTCAAGCCAGCATTCATCAACACCGAAGTGTACCAAGAAAAATACTGCAAAGTAAGTCTACAGGACGATTTTACCGGTTAAGTGATGCAACTGAAGACTCACTGTGTCACGTCAGCTTAAGGGATTTAAGCTTGGTATTCTAGCAGTAGAAGGGGACCAGCAATGATTTTGGGTCATAGAATCATAGAATTTCATAGAATCATAGAATTTACAGTGCAGAAGGAGGCCATTCGGCTCATTGAGTCTGCAGCGGCTCTTGTAAAGAGCACCCCAATTAAGCCCACACCTCCACCCTATTCCTGTAACCCAGTAACCCCACCTAACCTTTTTGGACACTAAGGGCAATTTATCATGGCCAATCCACCTAACCTACACATCTTTGGACTGTGGGAGGAAACCGGAGCACCCGGAGGAAACCCACGCACACACGGGGAGAACGTGCAGACTCCACACAGACAGTGACCCAAGTCGGGAATCAAACCTGGGACCTGGAACTGTGAAGCAACTGTGCTAATCACTGTGCAACCGTGCTAGATCTATCCAAAATTAAATGGGAATACCATTAAAATGCAAGTTGATACGGACGCTGCAGTATCACTGTTACCTAAATTGATATACCATCAGAAATTGAAGTTTCTATCATTGCAATTATCTGATCTGGTCTGGAGGACATATACTGAAGAGGTTGTGCTGATTAAGGGTTTCATCATGGTGACAGTGAAAGTTAATGAGCAGAAAGCGGAGTTCCCTCTTCACATTGTTCAAGGAAACGTTCCAGCATTGTTTGAGAGATCTTGGTCAAGCAAGATTAAGTTAAACTGGGCAGTCGAGAACCAACTGGTTGATTCTATGAACAACCTTCAACCACTTATAAGAAAGTATGCAACGGTATTCGAGGAGTCCACTTGGATCCATGACTGGGGTCGAAGTGAAACTCAAGATAAAGGCAGACGACATGCCTAAGTTTTTGAAAGTGCGGACCGTACTCTATGTTTTTCAACCTAAAGTGGAAGAAGAACTCAAGAGATTATTTAAGACAGGAGTCATTGAGCCTTTTACCACCAGCGATTGGGTAGCCCCAATCATCCCAGTCTTGAAGAGGATGGATCAATGCGAATATGTGGGGATTTTAAAATGACTATCAACCCTGTGTTGTGTGCTGATCAGTACCCTCTACCATTTATCAAAGATCTTTTTGCCGGCCTCTCGGGCGAATTTAGAAAAATTGATCTCTCCCAAGCCCATCTGCAAATGAATGTAGCCATTGAGTCTCACCCATCATTGACTATAGTAACACATAGGGTATGTTTTGGTATCTGAGGCTTCCGTTCAGGAGTCAGTACTGGCTCTCTTCCAATGATCTGTGGGTCAGATCTTGTGGGCTATCAGATGTACAATGCTACCTGGACGACATTTTGATTACAGTTTTGAACGATGTAGTGCAGGTAAAAAACCAGGAAGCTACACTTGCAAGGCTGCAACTACATAATTTCAGCGTCAAGAAAGATAAGTGAGAATTTTAAAATCTTCGATTCACTATCTTGGATACATCATCGACCAAGACGGCCTTTACAAAGAACCCACGAAGATGAAATACAATGTGGAAATGTGTGAGGTTATGCATTTTGGAAGGAGGAATGGAGGCATAGACTATTTTCTAAATGGGGAAATCAGGAGCACAAAGGGACTTGGGAGGCCTTGTTCACGATTCTCTTAGATTAATGTGCAGGTTCAGTCGGCAGTTTGAAAGGCAAATGCAATGTTAGTATTCATGTCGAGAGGGCTAGAAGACCAGGGATGAACTTCTGAGGCTGTATAAGGCTCTGGTCAGACCTCATTTGAAGTACTGTGAGCGGTTTTGGGCCCCGTATCTAAAGAAGGATGTGCTGGCCTTGGAAAGGGTCCAGAGGAGGTTCACAAGTATGATCCCTGGAATGGAGAGCTTATAGAACATAGAACATTACAGCGCAGTACAGGCCCTTCGGCCCTTGATGTTGCGCCGACCTGTGAAACCACTCTAAAGCCCATCTACACTATTCCCTTATCGTCCATATGTCTATCCAATGACCATTTGAATGCCCTTAGTGTTAGCGAGTCCACTACTGTTGCAGGCAGGGCATTCCACGCCCTTACTACTCTCTGAGTAAAGAACCTACCTCTGACATCTGTCTTATATCTATCTCCCCTCAATTTAAAGGTATGTCCCCTCGTGCTAGACATCACCATCCAAGGAAAAAGGCTCTCACTGTCCACCCTATTCAATCCTCTGATCATCTTGTATGCCTCAATTAAGTCACCTCTTAACCTTCTTCTCTCTAACGAAAACAGCCTCAAGTCCCTCAGCCTTTCCTCATAAGATCTTCCCTCCATACCAGGCAACATTCTGGTAAATCTCCTCTGCACCCTTTCCAATGCTTCCACATCCTTCCTGTAATGCGGCGACCAGAATTGCACGCAATACTCCAAATGCGGCCGCACCAGAGTTTTGTACAGCTGCAACATGACCTCAATGCTCCGAAACTCAATCCCTCTACCAATAAAAGCTAACACACCGTACGCCTTCTTAACAACCCTCTCAACCTGGGTGGCAACTTTCAGGGATCTATGTACATGGACACCGAGATCTCTCTGCTCATCCACACTGCCAAGAATCTTACCATTAGCCCAGTACTCTGTCTTCCTGTTATTCCTTCCAAAATGAATCACCTCACACTTTTCTGCATTAAACTGCATTTGCCACCTCAGCCCAGCTCTGAAGCTTATCTATGCCCCTCTGTAACTTGTAACATCCTTCTGCACTGTCCAACTCCACCAACTTTAGTGTCATCTGAAAATTTACTCACCCATCCTCCAGGTCATTTATAAAAATGACAAACAGCAGTGGCCCCAAAACAGATCCGTGTGGTACACCACTAGTAACTGGACTCCAGTCTGAACATTTCCCATCAACCACCAACCTTTGTCTTCTTCCAGCTAGCCAATTTCTGATCCAAACTGCTAAATGACCCTGAATCCCATGCCTCCGTATTTTCTGCAGTAGCCTACCGTGGGGAACCTTATTAAACGCTTTACTGAAATCCATATACACCACATCAACTGCTTTACCCTCATCCACCTGTTTGGTCACCTTCTCAAAGAACTCAATAAGGTTTGTGAGGCACGACCTACCCTTCACAAAACCGTGTTGACTATAGCTTGTCGTATGAAGAACGGTTGAGGACTCTGGGTCTGTGCTAATTGGAGTTTAGAAGGATGAGGGGGGGATCTTATTGAAACTTACAGGATACTACGAGGCCTGGATAGAGTGGATGTGGAGAGGCTGTTTTCACTTGTAGGAAAAACTAGAAGCAGAGGACACAATCTCAGACTAAAGGGACGCACCTTTAAAACAGAGATAAGGAGCAATTTCTTCAGCCAGAGGGTGGTGAATCTGTGGAATTCTTTGCTGCAGAAGGCTATGGAGGCCAAATCACTGAGTGTCTTTAAGACAGAGATAAATAGGTTATTGATTAATAAGGGGATCAGGGGTTATGGGGAGAAGGCAGGAAGCCAAATGGCCTAATTCTGTTCCTATGTCTGATGGTCTAAGATGTCGGAGTTCTTGAATGCTCTACGGTTGTAGAATGGGACTCATTTAAGGTCATTTCTAGGATTATTAAATTACTATGGTAAATTCATACTGCCCTTAGCAACAAGGCCGAAGCCTTTACACACGTTGCTTGGTAGCAAACAAGCTTGAGTCTGGATGAAAGATTGTTAGGATGCTAACAAAATGCCAAAGAAATTTCCAGGAGAGGTTGAATAAACTCGGTTTGTTCTCACTGGAACGACGGAGGTTGAGGGGCGACCTGATAGAGGTCTACAAAATTATGAGGAGCATAGACAGAGTGGATAGTCAGAGGCTTTTTCCTAGGGTAGAGGGGTCAATTACTAGGGGGGATAGGTTTAAGGTGTTAGGGGCAAGATTTCGAGGAGATATATGAGGCAAGATTTTTACACAGAGGGTAGTGGGTGACTGGAACTTGCTGCCGGAGGAGGTGGTGGAAGCAGGGACGATAGTGATGTTTAAGGGGCATCTTGACAAATACATGAATAGGATGGGAATAGAGGGATACGGACCCCGGAAGTGTAGAAGATTTTAGTTTTGATGGGCAGCATGGTCGGCGAAGGCTTGGAGGGTTGAAGGGCCTGTTCCTGTGCTGTACCATTCTTTGTTCTTTGAATTGGAGTTATTGGTCCATTATAACCTAAAACTGAAGCTGCAGCCTGCTTGCAATGCATCACCCTATGAGGGTTGGAGCAGTTGTTTTGTATATAATACCTTCAGGTGAACAGCGACCAAAAGCATTTGCTTTCAGGATGTAGACTAGCACTAAGTAAAACTCTGCTTAACTTGTGAAATAATAATAATCTTTATGATAGTTACAAGTAACGCTTACATTAACACTGCAATGAATTTACTGTGAAAAGCCCCTAGTCACCACACTACGGAACCCGTTTGGGTACACTGAGGGAGAATTCAGAATGTCCAATCCACCTAACAGGCACGTCTTTCGGGACGTGTGGGAAGAAACCGGAGCACTCAGAAGAAACTCATGCAGACATGGGGAGAACGTGCAGAAAAGAAGCTCCCAACATTTTTTTTGGTATTTGAAGGATCCACAATTGCCCCTTAGCAACAATGTTTGAGCCGCGTAAGGGGATACCTATATTCACCGCTATTCGATTACAACATTGGGCATTAATCTTGTTGGCATATCGTAGGTCTGACCAGCAGTGAACCTGGAACCCGAAAGGTCAACAAGACTAAAAAGACTTCCGGTGGCGGCCATGAGCTGAGCGGTCGCATGCAAGGTGGCTCTCGTATTAAATCCTTGACGTCAAACTTTTGACCCCATCAAACAGGCACCAAAATATCCATGACCACCCCCAGCCTAACCCCTGCAAACTGCTTTGACGCGAAGTAGGAAATAAGGATGGGAATGAGCAAGCTACCCAGCAGAAAGGCCAGCAAGGACAAGGGGAGGGAAACCTTAGCCTCGGAGCTGGAAGCCAAACGAGATGGCATGGAACCGGGAAGGACCGACTCCACAGAGTTCTCAGCGCAGACCCATGCGCCGATGGACAAAATCATGGGCTTCATCACCTACGAGTTCCAAAGACACAGAGAGGAGCTGAAGAGAGATCTCCTGGTAGCCGTCCAGATAGCAGTGGAGGCGGCAATCAGGGAGGTTATGGCCAAAATGGAGCGGCGGCTTGAGATCCAAGAGTCAGCGACGAGTGACCTCGAGAAGGCCGCCACCCACCTAGGGGACTGGATCGCGGCACTCAAAGCCGAGGTGGCGAGCCTGATCAAGACCTAGAGCGGCCTAAAAGAAAAAATAGGCGACCAGGAGAACAGGTCTTGACGCCAAAAGCTAAGAATCGTGAGGCTGCTGGAAGGTATGGAGGGGGGGAACCCCACGGAATACATAGTGGTGATGCTCAGGAAACTGGTCGGCGAGGAGGGCTTTGCCAAGCCCCCAGAGGTGGACCGCGCCCACAGGGAGGATGGTAGAAAGCTGAAACAGACAACACGTGGAGATGGCTAAAAAGAGGAAACAGTTGGCGGCCATTTTGACTGGCCCGAAAGCGAGGGCAGGCCCAATCGGACAAGGCCAGGTCCACAAGGTGAGTATGGTTAAACACACAGGAGGGCAGCAGCCCCCATCCAGATAGTTACATGGAACGTGAGGGGCCTCAATCGGTGAAGAGATCCAGAGTCCTTGCCCATCTCAAAAGCCTGAGGGTGAAAAGTCTGAGGGTGGACGTAGCCTTCCGACAGGAAACACATCTGAGAGAGGATCTGACTACGGGTAAGGAAGGGCTGTGTAGGACAAACATTTCACTCACTAGGACATGAGGGGTGGCCATATTAATTAACAGGACAGTCTCATTTATGGGCAGCACAGTAGCACATCGGTTAGCACTGTCGCTCCACAGCGCCAGGGTCCCAGGTTAGACACCCGGCTTGGGTTAAATCTTCCCGCTAAACCCATGAGAGTGAGGAGCGGAGCTGGAAGAACTGCCGTTCAAAGTAACTCAAACCAAATTCAGGTACCTGGGGATCCAAATGGCTCACACCTGGAAGAGGCTCCACAAATGGTACCTCTCCAGCCTGGTGGAGGAGGTGAGGGGGGACCTGAAAAGTTGGAACTTACTCCCTCTTTTGCTAGCTGGAAGATTCCAAATGGTCAAAATGCTGCCTAGGTGCCTCTTCGCATTCGGATTGCTCCCAATCTTTATCCCCAAATCCTTCTTCACACACACTCCAGGGGCCCAGTGGTAGTAGCTACCATAAAGATGTGGAACCAGTTTAGGCACCATTTTGAACTTGCCAAGATGTCCCCCATCTGCCGCAACCACAGGTTTGCACTAGCGAGGACAGACACCACATTCGGGACTGGGGGAAAACAGAGGGACGCCAACAGTAGAGAACATGTACATGGATAGCAGATTGGCGACCCTGGGAGAACTTACAGAGAAGCTCCAACTCCCGAAAGGGAACAAGCTCAGATATCTGCAGCTATGTAACTTTCTCTGTAAGGAGATGAAAACGTCCCCCAGAGACCCGCAAACACATTCCTGGACACGATGATAGGGCTGGACTGTTTCGGAGAGGTCAAATGCGGTGACAGATATAGGCAAATTATAGAGACGGTCAGGACCCCACTGGATGAGACCAGATGGAAATGGTGGGGAAGGAACTGGGCATGGAGATTGTAGCGCACAAAGACTCCGTGAGACGAATAGAGTGAAGTCGACGAGGCTTTATTAAGCATGTCTGTTCCCCCGCAGCTCGATAGTAGAATGGCCTGCGGGGGAGGACTCCGGCTTCTTATACTCCGCCTTCAGGGCGGAGCTAGAGGTCAACGGCCAACCAGGACCCGGGATCTGTCAGCCAATGACATTAGGGCTTCCAGTCCCACATGACCCCTAATACATACTACCACATTCACCCCTTGTCAAAAATGAACCCGGCGGGGTGATGCTTCGCATGGTGGTAAGGGTTTACAGGGCTGGTCCTGGGAGGAAAACATTCATATGGCAATACAGTATGTACAATTTTGTCCTGTTTCAACTAATTACAGAAGGTATCGGGAGAAAAGCAAAATGTTCTTGTGAAAAGTCCATATATTGATTTAGATCGACGCCACGAGTCGGTCGGGCGGTCTGGTCGTCCGTGTCGATCGCCTCGGCCCCGGTGGTGGTGGTGGTGCTTGTACCGGTGATGTCGTCTCCGGGAGCCTTACGGTTTCAGCTTGGGCTTTATTCTTGGTCGGGCCTGAGGGGAGGGGAACCGATCCTCCTGGGAAGGGGGCGGTCGCGGGGTGCGGCGGTGGCAGGAAGGGGGGGTTGGGTGAATGGTGTCGGGGGGGTGTGTGTGTTGCCGGCGGGCGCCAGATCCCGCAGGGAGACCGTGTCCTGTCGGCCGTCGGGGTACTCCACGTAAGAGTACTGCGGGTTCGCGTGGAGGAGGTGAACCCTTTCGACCAACGGGTCTGCCTTGTGTGCCCGCACATGCTTTCGGAGCAAGATGGGTCCTGGGGCCGCCAGCCAGGTTGGCAGCGACGTTCCAGAGGAGGACCTCCTAGGGAAGACAAGGAGACGCTCATGAGGCGTTTGATTAGTGCTCGTACATAATAGCGACCGGATGGAGTGGAGAGCGTCCGGGAGGACCTCCTGCCACCGTGAAACTGGGAGGTCCCTGGACCATAGGGCCAGTAGGACGGTCTTCCAGACCGTGCCGTTCTCCCTCTCTACTTGCCCGTTCCCCCGGGGGTTGTAGCTGGTCGTCCTGCTTGAGGCTATGCCATTGCTGAGCAGGAACTGGCGCAGCTCGTCACTCATGAAAGAGGACCCCCTGTCGCTGTGGACGTATGCGGGGCAACCGAACAGTGTGAAGATGGTGTTCAGGGCTTTAATGACTGTGGCCGCGGTCATGTCAGAGCAGGGAATGGCGAATGGGAAGCGGGAGTATTCGTCCACCACATTAAGGAAGTATGTGTTGCGGTCGGTGGAGGGGAGGGGCCCTTTGAAATCCAGACTAAGGCGTTCAAAGGGGCGGGAAGCCTTAATCAGGTGCGCACCATCCGGCCTGAAAAAATGCGGTTTGCATTCCGCGCAGATGTGGCAGTCCCTTGTGACTGTACGGACCTCCTCTAAAGAGTATGGGAGGTTGCGGGACTTGATAAAGTGGAAAAGCCGAGTGACCCCCGGGTGGCAGAGGTCCTCGTGGAGGGTTTGGAGGCGGTTAATTTGTGCGTTGGCACATGTGCCGCGGGATAGGGCATCGGACGGCTCGTCCAGCTTTCCGGGACGATACAAGATCTCGTAGTTGAAGGTGGAGAGCTCGATCCTCCACCTTAAGATCTTGTCGTTTTTGATTTTGCCCCGCAGTGCATTATCGAACATGAAGGCTACCGACCGTTGGTCGGTGAGGAGAGTGAATCTCCTGCCGGCCAGGTAATGCCTCCAATGTCGCACAGCTTCCACTATGGCTTGGGCTTCCTTTTCCACTGAGGAGTGGCGGATTTCTGAAGCGTGGAGGGTTCGGGAGAAAAAGGCCACGGGTCTGCCCGCTTGGTTAAGGGTGGCCACTAGAGCTACGTCGGAGGCGTCGCTCTCGACCTGGAAGGGGAGGGACTCGTCGATGGCGCGCATCGTGGCCTTTGCGATATCCGCTTTGATGCGGCTGAAGGCCTGGCAAGCCTCTGTCGACAGAGGGAAGGTCGTGGTCTGTATTAGGGGGCGGGCCTTGTCTGCGTACTGGGGGACCCACTGGGCGTAGTATGAAAAAAAACCCAGGCAGCGTTTCAGGGCTTTTGAGCAGTGCGGGAGGGGAAATTCCACGAGGGCGCGCATACGTTCGGGGTCGGGGCCTATTATCCCATTGCGCACTATGTAGCCCAGGATGGCTAGCCGGTTGGTGCTAAAAACGCACTTGTCCTCGTTGTACGTGAGGTTCAAGGCTTTGGCGGTCTGGAGGAATTTTTGGAGGTTGGCGTCGTGGTCCTGCTGGTCGTGGCCGCAGATGGTTACATTGTCGAGATACGGGAACATGGCCCGCAACCCATGTTGATCAACCATTCGGTCCATCTCCCGTTGGAAGACCGAGACCCCGTTTGTGACGCCAAATGGGACCCTTCGGAAATGGTATAATCGCCCGTCTGCCTCGAAGACAGTGTACTTGCGGTCACTTGGGCGGGTGAGGAGCTGATGGTAGGCGGACTTGAGGTCCACGGTGGAGAAGACTTTATATTGGGCAATCCGATTGACCATGTCGGATATGCGGGGGAGAGGGTACGCGTCTAGTTGTGTGTACCTGTTGATGGTCTGGCTATAGTCTATGACCATCCTTTGTTTCTCCCCTGTCTTCACTACTGCCACCTGTGCTCTCCAGGGACTATTGCTGGCCTGGATTATGCCTTCCTTTAGTAGCCGCTGGACTTCGGACCGAATGAAGGTCCGGTCCTGGGCGCTGTACCGTCTGCTCCTAGTGGCGACGGGTTTGCAATCCGGGGTGAGGTTCGCAAACAAGGACGGGGGTTGCACCTTGAGGGTTGCGAGGCCGCAGATAGTGAGTGGGGGCATTGGGCCGCCGAATTTGAACGTAAGGCTCTGTAGATTGCACTGGAAATCTAATCCCAGTAATGTGGGGGCGCAGAGTTGGGGAAGGACGTGTAGTTTGTAGTTTTTGAACTCCCTCCCCTGCACCGTTAGGGTAACTGCAGAAACCTTGGATCTGTACGGAGTGGGATCCTGCAGCTAGGGAAATCTTTTGTGCGCTGGGATAGGTGGTCAAGGAACAGCGTCTTACCGTGTCGGGGTGGATAAAGCTCTCCGTGCTCCCGGAGTCAACTAGGCATGGTGTCTCGTGCCCGTTTATTAGCACCGTTGTCGTCGTCGTCTGGAGTATCCGGGGCCGAGCTTGATCGAGCGTAATTGAAGCGAGACGTGGTTGTAGTAGTGGAGCGTCTTCCTCGAACCCCGTGGAGTCGTCGACACTGGGGTCCGTTGTTGCCGTCCAAGATGGCGTCGGGGATGAACAAAATGGCTGCCCCATACATCGCACATGGCTGGGGGGTCACAAGATGGCGGCGGGGGTGGACAAAATGGCCGCCCCCACACGTCGTACAGGTCTGGGGTGGTCCAAGATGGCGGCGCCCTTCCTCCCCTCGTGGTGGCCGGGACCCAGAATGGCGGCGTCTGCGGGTCGCACATGGGGCGCTGGGGGGGTTGGGGAGCGTTAGGACCGCGCGGGGCTCCCTCATCTCTGGGGACAGCGGTGGTCGGGACCCAAATTGGTAGCGCCGGCGGGTCATACGTGGGGACGGGGGGGGGGGGGTTGGGGAGCGTAAGCAGCGTGCAGGGCTCCCTGTTCTCCCGGGACCGCGGTGGTCGGGACCCAGAGCGGCTGCGCCTGCGGGTCGTACATGGGGCGCTGGGGGGGTTGGGGAGCGTAAGCGGCTTGCAGGGCTCCCTGGTCTCCCGGGACAGCGGCGACCTCGCGGGACCGGCACACAACCGCGAAATGGCCCTTTTTCCCGCAGCTCTTGCAGATTGCTGCGCGGGCCGGGCAGCGCTGCCGGGGGTGTTTCGCCTGGCCGCAGAAATAGCAGCGGGAGCCCCCGGTGCGACTTGGCGTTTGGACCGCGCAAGCCTGTGGGGTGTCCGGGGGGGGGGGGGGGGGGGTGGGTTTGTCGCGACGGGTACGTACGGAGCCCAATGGGCTGCCGCGCGGTCGGGGCCGTAGGCGCGGGTATTACGCGCGGCCACGTCTAGAGAGGCTGCTAGGGCCCGTGCCTCTGAGAGTCCTAGCGACTCTTTTTCGAGAAGTCTTTGGCGGAATTGGGAGGAATTAATACCTGCCACAAAAGCATCGCGCATTAACATGTCCGTGTGTTCATTTGCGTTCACCGAAGGGCAGCTGCAGGCTCATCCCAAAATCAGCAGCGCGGCGTAGAATTCGTCCATCGATTCTCCGGGACTTTGCCATCTCGTCGCGAGCTGGTAGCGAGCGTAGATTTGGTTAACTGGGCGGACATAGAGACTTTTCAGTGCTGCGAACGCCATCTGGAAATCCTCCGCGTCTTCGATGAGGGAGAAAATCTCCGTGCTTAACCTCGAGTGCAGGACCTGTAGTTTTTGGTCTTCTGTGACCCGGCCGGTGGCCGTTCTGAGGTAGGCCTCAAAACAAGTCTGACAGTGCTTGAAGGCTGCTGCCGCGTTCACTGCGTGGGGGCTGATCCTCAGGCATTCCGGGATGATCCTGAGCTCCATAGTCCTTTTTAGGCACGCTTAATAAATTGTAGCGCACAAAGACTCCGTGAGACGAATAGAGTGAAGTCGATGAGGCTTTATTAAGCGTGTCTGTTCCCCCGCAGCTCGATAGTAGAATGGCCTGCGGGGGGGGGGGGAATCCGGCTTCTTATACTCCGCCTTCAGGGCGGAGCTAGAGGTCAACGGCCAACCAGGACCCGGGATCTGTCAGCCAATGACATTAGGGCTTCCAGTCCCACATGACCCTTAATACATACTACCACAGAGGTAGTGTGTAGCCATCTGGGATGGCCACTTCCAGAATACAAAATGGACGCTCGCAGAGAATGTAGGGAACTGTGGAAAATGTTAGGAAAACAAGCAGGCACAGAGCCTGTATGCATATTGGAGAAACAGCTCCCAGACGGAATTGAAACTATAAGTCAATTAGCATATTGATGGCCCATCTCCGGGAACAAAGGAAAGAAACTCAAGCAACCGATACTGTTTCAGACATCCCGGCGCCCATTCCCCAACCGAAAACACAAACAAAGCAAGGCCAACGGCCACCAAAGACACGCCCAGCCATCAGGGCATCCACCCGTTTATTGGTCAAGATCAATACCAGTGAGAGAAGCGGCCCAATTAATTGGGGCCAAGTTTAAGGCCCGCCTAAAAGCACGCGAAGCTCCTCCGGGTATAAGAAGGAACCCCCATGAGAGAATCGCTCTCTTGGATTTGGCTCTCAAAGCGGAGAGACCCATCCACCAGCTGCACCAGAAGCAAGTAAGTCCAAGGTCAACGCTCGCTACCAAATGGACGACCTTAGCTGTTCTCCTGTACCACTTCGAACCCAACAACCTCAGATCTGAACAACGGCCATTGTTCCTCTGACTGAGTGGGTTCCCGAAGCTAAGTATAGGAGTTAGCATTAGGGATAGTTTAGTTTGTAGTACTGTTGTGCATGAGTAGATATTACTGTGTGTAAATAAATAGTAATGACTTTGAACTAACTAACTGGTGTATTGGCTCTTTGATCAGTATTCGGGATTGAACCTTGTGGCGGTATCGAGAGATACCTGGCGACTATAAAACAAACATAATTAGGATTAAGGAAGGCGACCATATTGACCGCCATATTCATAACCAGAGAAACAGAGCAACAAGTGGGACGGGGGACTCTGGATCGAGGCACTGCACAGAGTCAACTTTACGTCTTCCGGCACCTGTCTAAGCCTGATGCAGCTCAAGGTGGTGCACAGAGCACACCGTACCAAGAATCGTATGAGCAGATTCTTCCCGGACATGAAGGATAAGTGCGAGCGGTGTCAGAGGGGGTCCGGCGAACCACACCCACTTGTTCTGGTCATGCCCCAGACTCAGGGAATTCTGGATGGCCTTCTTTGAGATGATGTCCAAGGTGTCCGAGATGGAGCTGTGCCGTCTGTGGTGGTCTTCAGGGTGTCAGAGCATCCAGAGCTCTGGACAGGGAAAGGGGCAGATGCCTCAATGATCACCAGGTGGAGACTTCCGCTGGGACGAAAGTCAGCAGTGCCACCCCGTGCCTCGGAATGGCGCTCAGATCTGGAGGAATTCTTGAGTCTGGAAAAGATATAAAATTAGAAATAAGAGGGTCTGAGGAGCGATTCTGTGCGCATGGAACAAATTCACAAGCCACTTCACAGACCTATTTGCAACTAGCAGCCAACCGGGAGGGGGGAAGCTTGCTAGGATGGGGGAGGGGCAGGGCCTTCCAGAGGGAGGGGAGCTCACGAGGAACAGGGAAAGAATGGGGAGGAGGACCACTCACTGGAGGGATCACAGACTTCTCTCTAACATGGGGAGAAACTGGGATATCATAGAACTTAACAGTGCAGAAGGATGCTGTTCGGCCCATCGAGTCTGCACCATCCCTTGGAAAGAGTATCCTACTTAAGCCCACGCCTCCATCCTGTCCCCGTAACCCAGTAACCCCACCTAACTTTTTTTTTGGACACTAAGGGGCAATTTGGCATGGCCAATTCCCCTAACCCGCACATCTTTGGACTGTGGGAGGAAACCGGAGCACCCGGAGGAAACCCACGCAGACACTGGGAGAAAGTGCAAACTCAACACAGACAGTCACCAGAGGCCGGAATTGAACCTGGGACCCTGGAGCTGTGAGGTAGCAGTGCTAACCGCTGTGCCACCATACCCCTACATGGGTAATGAATGGACCGACCCTCCTTCAAAAACTTCCAAGCTCAAGGGGGGTGGGGGGGGGGAGCGGGAGCTCTCACTAGCGGAACGGAGTTTACAAATGAGTGAGGGGAAGGATCTACAACTACACCTGTATTGGATTTTGTTTATTGTCAGCTCAACAGATTATTAAGTACATGAAGAGAAAAGGAAGTACAAGAAAATACAAAATAGGTCAATACAATGTACATAATGTAACTATACAACACCGGGTGAAGCATACAGGGGTATAGTCTTAATGAGGTCAGTCTATAAGAGGGTCATTTCGGAGTCTGGTAACAGCGGGAAAGAAGCTGTTTTTGAGTATGTAAGGGTAAAGCTGGGGGCAGCCCCTACCGCCAAATAGCAGGAGCCCTGGCTGAAACCTGACGAACCACTGTAAATACCGAACACTGATGTATATATGTAAATATTAAGTACCATTGGAGCCCCAGTCACGGTTATGGTGACAGCGAGTGATTCAAATCTTGTTGTTCATTCTTTTTGATTATTACAATTGTTGGCTTTTTACATGCAAAACAGTTTCTTCTTTCATTTTTCTGTAACTATAACTCCAAACAGGGTGGCATGTAGCGCAGTGGTTAGCACTGGGACTGCGGCGCTAAGGACCTGGGTTCGAATCCTGGCCCAGGGTCACTGTCCATGTGGAATTTGCACATTCTCCCCATGTCTGCGTGGGTTTCATCCCCACAACCCAAAAGATGTGTTGGTTAGGTGGATTGGCCACGCTAAGTTGCTCCTTAATTGGAAAAGAAAAATAATTGGCTACTCTAAATTTATTAAAAAATGAAAAAAAAACTATAACTCCAAACACAAAACAAAAAAGATAAGAAAGAATATGTTGTTGAAGTGTTCATCAGATTCTACCTGTCCCATGTGGAAAATGTTCCAGTAACGTCTTCTGAGGTGCAAACATTTACCCGATCAGATCTGGTGATGGGGAAAGTGTTGGACATGATTCAGAAAGGCACTCCAACAGAAGAGCACAGAAAGAATCCAGGCCTTAAACCCCAAATTATCAGGCACCTTGAGTTGACAGTACAAAATGGAGTATTGTTATAGGGTATTAAGAGTAATCATTCCACCATGTCTACGAAGTAGAATCCTGGAACAGCTGCATGACTGCCATCTCAGTGTAGTTAGAATGAATGAGTTAGTGAGAATCTATTTCTGGTGGCCCAGGTTGGACGCTTAAATAGAGGTGAGGTTATGTCAATCCTACACTGCGTTGAGAAATGTACCTCCACTCCAACCTTTGTACCCAAGGGAATGACCTAGCAAAGAATCCGTGTTGATTGTGTGGGACCAGTCAAAGGGCACATCTTTTTGGTCATGGTTGACGCACATTCAAAGTGGCTGGAGGTTGTCATCATGAAATCAACAACTATGGAACAGGCCATGGAAAGGCTTGACAGGGTATTTGCAAGATTTGGGCGACCTGAATAACCCGTAATCCATAATGGTACTCAGTTCACATCAGCTGAATTCGAGGACTACCTGAAGGGATGTGGCATCCGCCAAATAAAATCTTCCCCCTGCCATCTGTTTTGTTACCTGTGTGGTAGGTAACATGTGCTACTCAAACCTTGGTTAGTGATGAGGTCTTCTGAATCTCGATGAAGAAGACTCGAACAAGACTCAAACTCGTCCAGTAGTAACAAAAGGTTTATTGAGTAACTATAACAATAATTGCATGAGTTCTTTACTTTAACTTTGATACTAGTGATAAGGTTAACACAATCTAACTACGATAACTATACGTAACTCCACTAGCCATCTGAACTAGTCTGCTATAGCCCTGGTCACAGTGCACCCAAGAGAGAGAGAGAGACCCAATGTGGTTGCCTTTTATACCCCTGTTGGTCCGGCCGTCTAGTGATCATTTGGTGCTACTGATTACACATTAACCCCTTGTGTACATGCACATATAGAGATCACTACATCCCCCTTTTTTTCGTGTTCCATATTTTCTGTATGTTGTAAAGAAAATTTAACCAAACATAATGGACGCAGTTTGCAAATGCATTACATAAAATCAATGAGTTAGTCCGTCAAATGTTAATACATTTAGCCTCTTAGGTTTTTTTGCTTGCGTGAAATAGGTAGAAAAATTATGTTATGTACAAGTTGTGATGATCTTGATGATTATACAAATCCAATTAATATTTATGAGTCCAATCTTAATTTTAAAAAAAAATTGTGAATCCATACTTTATGAGTTTGTTCGGTCGAGTTGCTTTCTTCTTCTGTTGTTGAAGTGGTGATGTTGTGAACGCCGTCAGTGTCCTTGTGTTCAAGTAACCAAGAAGTCATCAATGAGGTATTTGAATGGTCGAATCATTTTGTTGTCTGATTTATGCGTTTTTTTTCTATACTTGCGGTAGCGATTCTGTGTTACGTCTTTGTTGTCTGACCTGGACTTTTTCTTGTGCTTGTTATATTGATTCTGTATGTCATCTTTGTCTGACCTGGACTTTTTCCTGTGCTTGCGGTATTGATCTAGTGTGTCATCTGCCTTGAAAGCTGGCGTGCTTGCTTGTTCTGGAGCAGATGTGAATTTGTGAGATTCTTTGTCATGCCTTGGCATGTTTGTAGTCTTGCCATTGTTTTGCAGTGTGCTGTGGAATTGTCCTTCATGCGCAGAGTTGTACCATGTTGTACAGGTCGTTGTTTCATTGTTGTTGTTTCTGTCATTTCTGTGTTTGTTGTTTTCATTGTCGTTCTTGTTGTTCTTGTCATGCTTGTTGTTTCTATTTTTGTTGTTTTCGCTGTTGTTCTTCTTGTTGTGCTTGTTGTTTCTGTTTTTGTTGTTTTCATCGCTGTTCTTGTTGTTTTTCTTGTTGTGCTTGTTGTTTCTGTTATGCTTCTTGTTGTCTTTGCTGTTCTTGTTGCGCTGCATGTTGTTTTTGTTGTTGCTGTTGTTGTTCTTGTTTCTGCTGTGTGTCTTGCGGTGTTTGTTGTTCTTGTTGCGCTCAATGAGTGTTCCGTGTGGATGATTTGAGTCATTGTCACAGTTATTGGTGTCAGTGTCCGTTGTGGTATCTGTTACATTAAGCGTTTCTTCTTGAGAATCATGAGAATGATCTGATGTTGCATTGATGTTGGTGACATCAGTCATTTGTGGTGGATTTGATTCCTCTTCTTTGCTTCCTTGGTACTCCTCTTCTGGAGTCATTTCTGGTTCACTTGAATCATCTGTGATTTCTTTGTGCTCCTCTTCTGGAGTTATTTCTGGTTCATTTGAATCACCTTTGGTTTCTTGGTGCTCCTCTTCTGGAGTCAAAATCTTCACAATTTCATTTTCTTGTTGATCTTGGTGCTCCTCTTCTGGAGTCAAAATCTGCAATATTTAATTCTCTTGTGGGTCTTGGTGCTCCTCTTCTGGAGTCAAAATCTTCACAATTTAATTTTGTTGTGGGTCGTGGTGCTCCTCTACTGGAGTCAAAATCTTCAAGATTTCTATTGATGTTGTCTCTCTGGACTCTTGTTGCTCCTCTTCTGGAGTCAAAATCTTCAAGATATCAATTGATGTGGTCTCTCTGGACTCATGAGTAGCCCTCCTCTGATTGTTGAGTGCTTCTGTGCAGATGAGCTGAGACCTGTCAGTCTAGCTGGGATCCTGCACATCCTGTATGGGAATTGTGACTTTGTTGTCACTTGTCTCACATACAGTGGGTAGACATTCAGTGTCTTCTTGTTGGTTAAATGAGCTGGGTAGACTTTCATAGTCTTCTTCTGGTGGCCCAAATAAGCTGGGTAGACGGTCTTCTTGTTGGTTAAATGAGCTGGGTTCTGGTGGCTCAAATAAGCTCTGTAGACTGTCATAGTCTTTTGGTTGTTCACGTGAGCTTGTTGGACTTTCATAGTCTTGTTAATGCATGGCGTTCGCTATGGAGTGTTTGCTTGCTTCCATTTTTGAGTCTGTCACCGAGCTGTCTGTGGAGGCTTGCGTCGCTCTCTTTGTGGAGGCTTGTGTCGCTCTCTCTGTGGAGTCTTTCATCGCTCTCTCTGTGGAGTCCCTCATCGCTCTCTCTGTGGAGTCTGTCATTGCTCTCTCTGCGGAGTCTTTCATCGCTCGCTCTGTGGAGTCCTTCATCGCTCTCTCTGTGGAGTCTTTCATCGCTCTCTCTGTGGAGTCTGTCATTGCTCTCTCTGTGGAGTCATGCAGTGTTCTCGCTGTAGAGTCGATCTGTGCTCTCTGTGTGGCGTCGTCTTCTTCTTGGGTATTGCTGTCATCCAATGTATCGACGATTTGCCATGGCATCATGGTATTGGAATCATGCCACGCTACGGCGAGATTCCAATTTTGCCTATGGGAGCAGGCCAGGTTGCATCGCAACTGTTTGGTGCCTGCCGCGGTTCTCGTTTATGGCCTCTCCCCCTATTCACCGGCCTTGTTACGCTTGAGCGCGAGTGTAACGAGGCCTGAAGATCACGCTCAAAATCATTTTTTAAAATATATTTTATTGAAAAATTTTTCCCTGAACATTTTTTCCCGCTTACAAAACAAACGAAACGATAACAATAACAAAACAGAAATTTTTAACTTTTTAACAATAATAATAATACACAAGTAACAAAACCTCATTCTCTATTGACCTATATTCAACTAAACCTCCTCCCCCCCTCCCCCTGGGTTGCTGCTGCTGGTCATCTGTCTTCCCTCTAACGTTTAGTCGAGAAATGGCTGCCACCGCCTGGTGAACCCTTGAGCCGATCCTCTCAGGGCAAACTTTATCTGCTCCAGTTTAATAAACCCCGCCATATCGTTTACCCAGGCCTCCAGTCCAGGGGGTTTCGCCTCCTTCCACATGAGTAGGATCCTGCGCCGGGCTACGAGGGACGCAAAGGCCACGACATCGGCCTCTTTCGCCTCCTGCACTCCCGGCTCTTCCGCAACTCCAAATAGAGCTAACCCCCAGCCTGGTTTGACCCTGGTTTCACTCCCTTGCAATATCCTTCCAGTGCTGGGCACGCCCAAAACATATGTGCGTGGTTTGCCGGGCTCCCGCCACACCTCCCACATCTGTTCTCCACTCCAAAAAACCTGCTCAATCTTGCCCCCGTTATGTGTGCTCTATGTAGCACCTTAAATTGAATCAGGCTAAGCCTGGCGCATGAGGAAGAGGAGTTTACCCTGCTTAGGGCATCAGCCCACATACCCTCCTCCATCTCCTCCCCTAATTCTTCTTCCCACTTTCCTTTTAGTTCGCCCAACGACTCCTCCCCCTCTTCCCTCATTTCTCTGTAAATCTCTGACACCTTGCCCTCTCCGACCCACACCCCTGAAAGCACCCTGTCCTGTATCCCCTGTGTCGGGAGCCGCGGAAATTCCCTCACCTGTTGTCTAGTAAACGCCCTCACCTGCGTATATCTCAAGAAATTTCCCCGGGGTAACTTATACTTTTCCTCCAATGCTCCCAAACTCGCAAAAGTCCCAACTATGAATAAATCTCCCACCTTCCTAATTCCCAACTGGTACCAGCTCTGAAATCCTCCATCCATTCTTCCTGGGGCGAACCTATGGTTGTTCCTGATAGGGGATCCCACCAGGGCTCCCCGCACCCCTCTCTGTCGCCTCCACTGTCCCCATATGTTCAGTGTTGTCGCCACCACCGGGTTCGTGGTGTACTTTTTAGGTGAGAGCGGTAGCGGTGCCGTCACCAGCGCCTCTAGACTCGTCCCTTTACAGGACCTTCTCTCCAGCCTTTTCCACGCCGCTCCCTCACCCTCCATCATCAATCTACGTATCATTGCCACATTGGCGGCCCAATAATAATCTCCCAAGTTCGGTAGTGCCAGTCCTCCTCTGTCCCTACTGCGCTGAAGGAACCCTCTCCTTACTCTCGGAACTTTCCCTGCCCACACAAAGCTCGTAATGCTCCTGTCTATTTTATTAAAAAAGGTCCTGGTGATTAAAATAGGGAGACATTGGAATACAAATAAGAACCTCGGGAGGACCATCATCTTAATTGCTTGCACCCTGCCCGCCAGCGATAAAGGCTGCATGTCCCACCTCTTAAAGTCCTCCTCCATTTGTTCTACCAGCCGTGTCAGATTAAGTCTGTGCAAGGTTCCCCAGCTCCTAGCGATCTGAATCCCCAGGTATCGGAAGTTTCTTTCCACTTTCCTCAGCGGTAAGCCTTCTATCTCTCTACTCTGGTCCCCTGGATGTATCACAAATAATTCACTCTTCCCCATGTTTAACCTATAACCCGAAAATTCCCCGAACCTCCTCAGAATTCGCATAACCTCTATCATCCCCCCCGCTGGGTCCGACACGTTAACAATAGGTCATCCGCGTATAACGAGACTCAGTGTTCTTCTCCCCCTCTAGTCACCCCTCTCCATTTCCTGGAGTCTCTCAACACCATGGCCAGAGGTTCAATTGCCAATGCAAACAACAATGGAGACAGCGGGCATCCCTGTCCTGTTCCCCTATATAATCGGAAATACTCCGATCTATGTCGACCTGTAACTACGCTTGCCGTTGGTGCCCCATAAAGTAGCCTAACCCAGCGAATAAACTCGTTCCCAAACCCAAGCCTCCTTAACACTTCCCATAAATACTCCCACTCCACCCTATCAAATGCCTTCTCTGCGTCCATTGCCGCCACTATCTCTGCCTCCCCCTCCACTGAGGGCATCATTATCACCCCTAATAGTCGTCGCACGTTAACATTCAGTTGTCTCCCTTTTACGAACCCAGTCTGGTCTTCGTGCACCACCCCCGGGACACAGTCCTCTATCCTCGATGCCAGCACCTTTTCAAAATTAGCGATATCGTCGCCTCCGACATCGTCGGGGGTAGAGTCCCCCCTTCCCTGGCCTCATTGAACGTCCTCGCCAACAACGGGGCCAACAAGTCCACATATTTTCTGTAGTATTCCACCGGGAACCCGTCCGGCCCCGGGGCCTTCCCTGCTTGCATGCTTCCCAGTCCCTTAATAACTTCATCCACCTCAATCGGTGCCCCCAGGCCTTCCACCTCCTGCTCCTCCACTTTCGGGAACCTCAATTGGTCCAAGAACTGCCGCATCCCCTCCTCTCCCTCTGGGGGCTGAGACCTATACAGTTCCTCTTAAAAGGTCTTAAACACCTCGTTTATCTTTCCTGCCCTTCGCTCAGTGTCTCCCCTTTCATCCCTAATTCCTCCTATCTCCCTCGCTGCTGCCCTCTTTCGCAGTTGGTGCGCCAACAGGCGACTAGCCTTTTCCCCATTGTGGTAGTATGTATTGGGGGTCATGTGGGACTGGAAGCCCTAATGTCATTGGCTGACAGATCCCGGGTCCTGGTTGGCCGTTGACCTCATACTCCGCCCTGAAGGCGAAGTATAAGAAGCCGGTGCCTTCCCCCGCATGCCAGTTTACTATCGGGCTGCTGGGGAACAGACACGCTTAATAAAGCCTCATCGACTTCACTCTGTTTGTCTCACGGAGTCTTTGTGCGCCACAATTTATTAAGCGTGCCTAAAAAGGACTATGGAGCTCAGGATCATTCCAGAATGCCTGAGGATCAGCCCCCACGCAGTGAATGCAGCAGCAGCCTTCAAACACTGGCAGACTTGCTTTGAGGCCTACATCACATCGACCACAGGCCGAGTCTCAGATGAACAAAAACTGCAGGTCCTGCACTCGAGGGTGAGCACGGAGATTTTCACCCTCATTGAAGACACCCGCGATTTCCAGACGGCGTTCGCAGCACTGAGAAGTCTCTACGTTCGCCCAGTTAACCAAATCTACGCTCGCTACCAGCTCGCGACGAGACGGCAAGCTCCCGGAGAATCGATGGACGAGTTCTACGCCGCGCTGCTGATTTTGGGACGAGCCTGCAGCTGCCCGTCTGTGAACGCAAACGAACACACGGACATGTTAATGCGCGATGCTTTTGTTGCAGGTATACAATCCTCCCAAATCCGCCAAAGACTTCTAGAAAAAGAGTCACTAGGACTCTCAGAGGCACGGGCCCTGGCAGCCTCGCTGGACGTAGCCGCGCGTAATACCCGCGCCTACGGCCCCGACCGCGCGGCAGGCCATTGGGCCCCGTACGTACCCGCCGCGGCAAACCCCCTACCCCCCCCCCCCGGACACCCCACAGGCTTGCGCAGTCCAAACGCCGAGTCGCACCGGGGGCGCCCGCTGTTATTTCTGCGGCCAGGCGAAGCACCCCCGACAGCGCTGTCCGGCCCGCGCAGCCATCTGCAAAAGCTGCGGGAAAAAGGGCCATTATGCGGTTGTGTGCCGGTCCCGCGTGGTCGCCGCCGTCCCGGGAGAACAGGGAGCCCTACAGGCAGTCTATGCCTCCCAACCCCCCCAGCACGCCATGTGCGACCCCCAGGCGCCGCCATTTTGGATCCCGACCACCGCGGCCCCGGGAGAACTGGGAGCCCTGCACGCCGCCTACGCTCCCCAACCCCCCTCCCCGCAGCCCACGTATGACCCGCCGCCGGCGCTCCCGATTTGGGTGCCAGCCAACACTCTCCACGGAGAGGAAGGGGTTTTCCGTATCCCGAACGCCACCCTCACCCCCGTCCCGCGCCCCACGCCTGACCCGCCGGCGCCACCTACCTTGACCCCGACCACCGCTGTCCCCGGTGAGGGAGCTCCGCGCGGTGCCAGCGCTCGCGGCCCCACGACTGACCCGCCGGCCTGGGCCCTCACCCCCGTCCCGCGCCCCACGCCCGACCCGCCGGAGCCGCCGACCTGGGCCCACGCCCCCGTCCCGCGCCCCACGCCTGACCCGCCGGAGCCGCCGACCTGGGCCCTCGCCCCCGTCCCGCGCCCCACGCCTGACCCGCCGGAGCCGCCGACCTGGGCCCTCGCCCCCGTCCCGCGCCCCACGCCTGACCCGCCGGAGCCGCCGACCTGGGCCCTCGCCCCCGTCCCGCGCCCCACGCCTGACCCGCCGACCTGGGCCCTCGCCCCCGTCCCGCGCCCCACGCCTGACCCGCCGGAGCCGCCGACCTGGTCCCTCACCCCTGTCCCGCGCCCCACGCCTGACCCGCCGGCAATACAACTCACCTGGACCCCGACCTCCGTCCCCGGCGAGGGACCTCCTCACTGTCCCAGCGCTCGCACTGACCTGCCGGTCCCCAGCGAGGGAGCTCCGCGCGGTCCTAGCGCCCGCGGTCCTAAAGCTCGCACCAAAGGAACTCCGCGCGGTCCTAGCGCCCGCGGTCCGGAAACTCCGCGCGGTCCTAGCGCCCCCCAGCACTCAATGTGCGACCCGCAGACGCCGCCATTTTGGGTCCCGACCACCACGAGGGGAGGAGGGGCCCCGCCATCTTGGACCGCCCCCGACCTGTACGACGCATGGGGGCGGCCATTTTGTCCACCCCCGACGCCATCTTGTGACCCCTCATCTACGGGCGAGGTATGGGGGCGGCCATTTTATCCATCCCCGACGTCCTCTTGGACGGCAACAACGGACCCCACCCCACTACTACAACCACGGCTCGCTTCGGTTACGCTCGATCAGGCTCGGCCCCGGACTCTCCAGACGACGACGACAACGGTCCTAATTAACGGCCACGAGACGCCATGCCTAGTCGACTCCGGGAGCACGGAAAGTTTTATACATCCCGACACGGTAAGACGCTGTTCCTTAACTACCTACCCCAGCGCACAAAAGATTTGCCTAGCCGCAGGATCCCACTCCGTACAGATCCAGGGATTCTGCATAGTTACCCTAACGGTACAGGGGAGGGAATTCAAAAACTACAAACTTAACGTCCTTCCCCAACTCTGTGCCCCCACCTTGCTGGGCTTAGATTTTCAATGTAACCTACAGAGCCTTACGTTTAAATTCGGCGGCCCCATACCCCCACTCACTATCTGCGGCCTCGCCACCCTCAAGGTGCAACCCCCGTCCTTGTTTGCGAACCTCACCCCGGATTGCAAACCCGTCGCCACTAGGAGCAGACGGTACAGCGCCCAGGACCGGACCTTCATTCGCTCCGAAGTCCAGCGGCTACTAAAGGAGGGCATAATCCAGGCCAGCAATAGTCCCTGGAGAGCGCAGGTGGTAGTAGTGAAGACAGGGGAGAAACAAAGGATGGTCATTGACTATAGCCAGACCATCAACAGGTACACACAACTAGACGCGTACCCTCTCCCCCGCATATCCGACATGGTCAATCGGATTGCCCAGTATAAAGTCTTCTCCACCGTGGACCTCAAGTCCGCCTACCATCAGCTCCCCATCCGCCCAAGTGACCGCAAGTACACAGCCTTCGAGGCAGACGGGCGATTATACCACTTCCTAAGGGTCCCTTTTGGCGTCACAAACGGCGTCTCGGTCTTCCAACGGGAAATGGACCGAATGGTTGATCAACATGGGTTACGGGCCACGTTCCCGTACCTCGACAATGTAACCATCTGCGGCCACGATCAGCAGGACCACGACGCCAACCTCCAAAAATTCCTCCAGACTGCCAAAGCCTTGAACCTCACGTACAATGAGGACAAGTGCGTTTTTAGCACCGACCGGCTAGCCATTCTGGGCTACATAGTGCGCAATGGGATAATAGGCCCCGACCCTGAACGTATGCGCGCACTCATGGAATTTCCCCTCCCGCACTGCCCAAAAGCCCTGAAACGCTGCTTGGGGTTCTTTTCATACTACGCCCAGTGGGTCCCCCAGTACGCAGACAAGGCCCGCCCCCTAATACAGACCACGGCTTTCCCGCTGTCGACAGAGGCTTGCCAGGCTTTCAGCCGCATCAAAGCGGACATCGCAAAGGCCACGATGCGCGCCATCGACGAGTCCCTCCCCTTCCAGGTCGAGAGCGACGCCTCTGACGTAGCTCTAGCGGCCACCCTTAACCAAGCGGGCAGACCCGTGGCCTTTTTCTCCCGAACCCTCCACGCCTCAGAAATCCGCCACTCCTCAGTGGAAAAGGAAGCCCAAGCCATAGTGGAGGCTGTGCGACATTGGAGGCATTACCTGGCCGGCAGGAGATTCACTCTCCTCACTGACCAACGGTCGGTTGCCTTCATGTTCGATAATGCACAGCGGGGCAAGATCAAGAACGACAAGATCTTGCGGTGGAGGATCGAACTCTCCACCTTCAACTATGAGATCTTGTACCGGCCCGGAAAGCTGAACGAGCCGTCTGATGCCCTATCCCGCGGGACATGTGCCAACGCACAAATTGACCGCCTCCAAGCCCTCCACGAGGACCTCTGCCACCCGGGGGTCACTCGGTTTTACCACTTCATCAAGTCCCGCAATCTCCCCTACTCCTTAGAGGAGGTCCGTACAGTCACAAGAGACTGCCACATCTGCGCAGAATGCAAACCGCATTTTTTCAGGCCAGATGGAGCGCACCTGATTAAGGCTTCCCGCCCCTTTGAACGCCTCAGTCTCGATTTCAAAGGGCCCCTCCCCTCCACCGACCGCAACGCGTATTTCCTTAATGTAGTGGACGAATACTCCCGCTTCCCTTTTGCCATTCCCTGCTCCGACATGACCGCGGCCACAGTCATTAAAGCCCTGAACAGCATATTCACACTGTTCGGTTACCCCGCATACGTCCACAGCGACAGGGGGTCCTCTTTCATGAGTGACGAGCTGCGCCAGTTCCTGCTCAGCAAGGGTATAGCTTCAAGCAGGACGACCAGCTACAACCCCCGGGGGAACGGGCAAGTAGAAAGGGAGAACGGCACGGTCTGGAAGGCCGTCCTACTGGCTCTACGGTCCAGGGATCTCCCAGTTTCACGGTGGCAGGAGGTCCTCCCGGACGCTCTCCATTCCATCCGGTCGTTATTATGTACGAGCACTAATCAAACGCCTCACGAGCGTCTCCTTGTCTTCCCTAGGAGGTCCTCCTCTGGAACGTCGCTGCCGACCTGGCTGGCGGCCCCAGGACCCATCCTGCTCCGAAAGCACGTGCGGGCACATAAGGCGGACCCGTTGGTCGAAAGGGTTCACCTCCTCCACGCAAACCCCCAGTACGCCTACGTGGAGTACCCCGACGGCCGACAGGACACGGTCTCCCTGCGGGATCTGGCGCCCGCCGGCACCACGCACACCCCCCCGGCACCATCAATCCAACCGCCCCCCTTCCTGCCACCGCCGCACCCCGCGACCGCCCCCTTCCCAGGAGGATCAGCCCCCCTCCCCTTTGCACCGACAGCTAAAACCGTGCGGTTCCCGGAGGCGACAACGCTGGTACAAGCACCACCACCACCGCCGGGGCCGAGGCGATCGACACGGACGACCAGACCGCCCGACCGACTCGTGGCGTCGATGTAAAACAAAGATGGACTGTCCAATGAACATTTTGTTTTCATATCTCCTCTGTAAATAGTTGTAACAGGACGATACTGTCCAATACGGTCCTACCATGTAACTGTTCTCTCCTCCCAGGACCAGTACTGTAAACCCTTACCACCATACGAAGCATCACCCCGCCGGGTTCATTTTTGACAAGGGGTGAATGTGGTAGTATGTATTGGGGGTCATGTGGGACTGGAAGCCCTAATGTCATTGGCTGACAGATCCCGGGTCCTGGTTGGCCGTTGACCTCATACTCCGCCCTGAAGGCGAAGTATAAGAAGCCGGTGCCTTCCCCCGCATGCCAGTTTACTATCGGGCTGCTGGGGAACAGACACGCTTAATAAAGCCTCATCGACTTCACTCTGTTTGTCTCACGGAGTCTTTGTGCGCCACACCCATATTCATACCTCCTCCCCTGTGCCTTCCTCCACAGTACCTCCGCCTTTCTGGTGGTCAGAAGGTCAAACTCGGTCTGAAGTCGTCTCCTCTCCCTGTACAGCTCCTCCTCCGGGGTCTCTGCAAATTCCCTGTCCACCCTTAAAATTTCCCCCAGTAGTCTATCCCTTTCCTTGGCCTCTGTTTTCCTTTTGTAGGCCCCAATAGAAATCAGCTCTCCTCTGACCACCGCTTTTAGTGCTTCCCAGACCACTCCCACAGGGACCTCGCCGTCGTCATTGACCTCCAGGTATCTCTCAATACACCCCCTCACTCTTGCACACACTCCCTCATCCGCCATCAGTCCCACATCTAATCGCCAGAGTGTTCTCTGCTCCCTGTCCTCTCCTACTTCCAGGTCCACCCAATGTGGGGCATGGTCCGAAACCGCTATGGCTGAGTATTCAGCTTCTTCCACCCTAGAGATCACCGACCTTCCTAAAACAAAAAAATCTATCCGGGAGTACACTTTATGGACATGGGAGAAGAAGGAATACTCCCTAGCCCTGGGTCTAAGAAATTGCCATGGATCCACTCCCCCCATTTGGTCCATAAACCCCTTAAGTACCTTGGCCGCTGCCGGCCGTCTTCCGGTCCTTGAGCTGGATCTATCTAGCCCCGGGTCCAGCACCGTGTTGAAGTCCACTCCTAAAATCAAATTTCCTGCCTCCAGGTCCGGAATACGCCCCAGCATCAGTCTCATGAACCCCGCATCGTCCCAATTTGGGGCATACACATTAACCAACACGACCTCCATTCCCTCCAGCCTACCACTCACCATTACATATCTACCTCCACTGTCTGCTACGATGTTCTTTGCTTCAAATGCTACCCGTTTCCCCACCAAAATGCCCACCCCTCTGTTCTTTGCGTCCAGTCCTGAGTGGAACACCTGTCCCACCCATCCTTTCCTTAGCCTAACTTGGTCCGCCACCTTTAGGTGCGTCTCTTGGAGCATAACCACGTCTGCCCTTAGTCCTTTCAAATGCGCGAGCGCTCGGGCCCGTTTTATCGGTCCATTCAGGCCTCTCACGTTCCACGTGATCAGCCTCACTGGGGGGCTACCTGCCCCCCTCCCGTGTCGACTAGCCATTACCTTCTCTAGGCCAGTCCCATATCCCGCCTCTGCGCTCCCGCTCGCTCCCCCAGCGTCGCACTCCGCCCCCGACCACCCACTCTTTAGCCATTTCCTTTTGGATTTCCGCAGCAGCAACACGCTCAAAATCTTTGACCGTGGGGAACGTGTTCTTGCGAGGAATTACACCTCAGGTGAAAAATGGACTCCAGTAATTGTATTAGCCAAAACGGATCGGATTTCATAAACAGTACAATCTGATGAAAGAATTTGGCGTTGGTACGGTGACCAATTATTGTTTGCACCAAATGAGAGTACAGAATCTGTACCAGATGTTTTCACCACCGAGTGTATGGACAGTGACATGCCCGACTTGAGGACTACAGCTGCTGAAATTACGGAATCATCCACATAACCAGAGACAGTTCCTGCACTGGTTTTGCCAGATGTAACACCGACCAGTGTACATTCGAAGTACTCCCAAGAGCCAAGTTCCTGAGCATCATGTTATGTCAAAACGAGACAGATGTCCACCCAAGAGATTGTCTTACTAATGTACATATGTATCTACAGCATAACAATGTTAGTCATGGCATAATGTGTTGGATCTGTGTTAAAGTGTTTAATTAAGTAAAAATGCCAGGAATACTAAAAGAGTACAGAGGGAGGGGTGTTATGTATCAGAGTAACACCATTGGCTGGTGTCATGTCACGTATTATGCAACAACTTCATTGGAGTGTTTCACAGGTTTTTGGAGAGTTCACCATTGTACCCATTGAGCAGCATCTTGTAAATAAACCCCTTGCACTATGTCATACAAACTCGACGTGTGCCATTTCTGATTCTTTCCTCTTTGTGGTTACAACAAAGAATATAACACTTCCCTGTGAATAGATTTGGCTGGTTTATTTTTTCATATATTACAAAGATCAAGTACATACTGAATTGAAAAATCACAACTTTAAAAAAATTCAAACACTTTTATAACGAACCTCAGGAGTGGAAAAGGGAGGAATTTATTCACCCCTCTGGACTTGGTCATAACAATTTCCAGTAACTGACTCAAAGGACCGCACAATAAGATTCAAGTTTCAAGTCTTTTACCGAAACAAGAAACTAAAGCAACATTAATTAAATGCTATTTTGGAAGCAACATAAACTCTAAACCAGGGTTGCCCAGCCGGAGATCCATGTGCCACTATCCGGCCTGCCTTGCCTCTCTACCCGGCGCACAGAATCCCAGTTCAAAATAAAGTAAGTACAGTCGCTACAGTCCCAGATGACCATAGGCTGTTGGTTCCCACCCCCTTCTCTGGTGATCAGTAAGCGCCTCGTCTATCTCACTTTAGCTCTGCATTTTAAGTGAAAAGGTACAAAAGGTTTCATTGGTTGGCTTTGCAGCTTGGAACTTTTTAATCATGGTCAATCTTATTAAATACTTTCTTTAAATGATCGATTTGTTGCATTTACATTGATTTTTTAAAAAATTTATATTTAAAGTTGTGCCAAACCTTGGGTTGAATTCTCCAATTTGAAGACTAAGTACTGACGCCAGCGTGGGAACAATGGCATTTTACGCCCGTAAAAAAGGCGCAAAACCACCACTGATCCACCGTTTGGTGGGGGCTAGTAGGCACACAGCGTAAAGCCCCCAGCTTTAGTTGCGGATATGGACAGAGAATTGCCCGGCGGCCTGCACCGGCTGCGCAACATAGCGCCAGCCACGCGTGGACCCGGCCTGCCAAATAATGCCCCCCTTTGACCAGGCTCGCCAACCCTGGACCACCTTCCACCAATGCACCCACTCCCGCCAAAGTCCCCCCTGCCCGCGTAACGGCTCCCACCCAACTGTGGCGGTGCAGTACTCAGTCCGCAGCCACCAAGCTGCGTTCCCGAAAAAAAAGCACATGTGTCCCATCGAGGGTGGAGTATCAGGAGAGGGCCTCAGGCATCGCCCCCAATTTTGGCGCCAACGGTGAATCTCCGGCCAATCACCGAACACGATTTTGGCATCAGAGACCGGAGAATCCCACTCCTTATCTTTCCTAAATTGGCTCATTGGCATTTTGCGTGAGAAAAATGTTTTAATGTGGCCCCTTACATGATTAGCTGTGGTTAGCACTGCTGCCTCACAGCACCAGACCTGGGTTAAATTCGGGCCTCGGGTGACTGTCTGTGTGGAGTTTGCACTTTTTCCCTGTGTCTGCGTGGGTTTCCTCCGGATGCTCCGGTTTCCTCCCACAGTCCGAAGATGTGCAGGTTAGGTAGGGTTATGGAGATAGGGCGGGGGAGCGAGCCTAGGTGAAGTGCTCCTTTGGAGGATCGGTGTTCTCAATGGGCCAAATGGTCTCCTTCTGCGCTGTAGGAATTCTATGATTCACGTGAAAGGTTGCACGCCCAGGCTCTAAACTACAGAAATATTTCACCATTAACTTTTAAAATATCTGAAAATGCCCACCAAGGTTATACTTTACACCTCCCTTAAATTGGCACTTTATTCTCCCAAAACTAGTCCAAAGCTACTCTCTCCTCCTGAGGATCTGCTTCCTTTCCTAGCCTGGTAATTTATAATCCCAGCACTGACTTTCACAGGGTTACACTTGTGATGCCTTGCCTCCAGCTCAAGCTAGGCGAATCATGCAGTGTCCTTTACACCCTCATGACATCGGTCCCTTCAATCTGAGCATGAGCTCCCACCTGTGTTATACATGGTGAACAATAGTGTAAGCATTTTCTCTGCTTCAGGTACAGGACTGCCTGCTCTCTGCCTCTCAGATAGCTCAAACTGACTTGTGTCTGACAGTTTCAGGAATATCCTAGAAACCCTGTAGCCTGATACTACAACGGCTTTCTATAAACTTTTCTGTTCCCAAAGTTCATCTCCATGGCAATGTGAATCATATGGGCTTTCTAGCCAGGTAGAAATGTTAATGTTAATTAGTTATTCTCTCGACCGCCAATCTCGATTCTTTAAACTCATTCAGACACAGTGAGTATATACAAACTACACACGGATAGTAACCCAGGGCCGGGCTCGAACCCGGGTCTTCGGCGCCGTGAGGCAGCAGTGCTAACCACTGCGTCACTGTGCCACCCCTTAACAGTATCTACTCTGTATCAGTGTCTACCTTCTATATATATTCTATCTCCATCATTCTTTATTTTCCTCTTTCTACGTCTGTACTGTTTGCCCCATCTCATGATAATATGATGTTTCTCCTGATTACACTCCCCTCAGTTTTTGTCGTTGTCCTGAGTGTTAATGACTAAACACTTATTTGACCACAGGGTACTTGTATACTGGTTTCTCTTCCTCCTCTTTGGGTGACCATTATTTATTTTACCCACCTATTTCTCCCAGAGATTTAGTAATAATAATCTTTATTGTCACAAGTAGGCTTACATTAACACTGCAATGAGTTACTGTGAAAAGCTCCTAGTCGCCACATTCTGGCGCCTGTTCCGATACAGAGGGAGAATTCAGAATATCCAATTCACCTAACAGCATGTCTTTCGGGACTTGTGGGAGGAAACCGGAGCACCCGGAGGAAACTCACGCAGACACAGGGAGAACGTGCAGATTCCGCACAGACAGTGACCAGGAAAAGCCGGGAAACAAACCTGGGACTCTGGAGCTATGATGCAACAGTTTTATCCACTGTGTATGTTATGAAAGGAACCAGCTAGTCCTCAAGCTTCATCTGCCTTCACTTGACAACACAATTTTTTATCACTTCACGAATATGTATTCATTTGGATAATTTTTAAATTCGGACTATCTGTACACAAATATGATTAGCCGAGGACACTAATGTGCAACCTAGACTAGTGAGTGGGCCACATGAGTGGCTCTCCTTCATCCCAGTGGGCTGTAAGACTGAAGTCAGGCTTGTTCACTAACCATGACCCCCCAAATAAGATTGAATGCATTTAATACACGCTGAATATTTTACAATGAGTTATAGAAAATGTTTAATCATTCATATCTCAGTAGAACTTGTGGTAGTCACCACTGATGTATATATTAGATGATTTGTGGTAAGGCCCTGTACTACAGGTACGGGGGTAGTTCCCTGCCTGCTGGCTCCGCTCAGTTGGCGGAGTATAAATATGTGTGCTCCCCATACAGCAGCCATTTCGCCAGCTGCTGTAGGAGGCCACACATCTTAGTGTAATAAAGCCTCAGTTGCATTCAACTCTCGTCTTTGTGTAATTGATCGTGCATCAATTTATTGCACTAAAGTTTTCAGAGGATGGACCTCCGCATCAAGCCGATCGCCTGCAGCTTGATCCGCAATCAGGCAACGCTAAAAAGGACTTTGAACATTGCTAGCCTGTTTCGAAGCTTACATCAGGTCTGCACCGGACCCAATTCCAGAAGCTCAGAAGATTCAGATCCTCTACACGTGGCTGAGCTCCAACGTCCAGGGCGCGCTGAACTACGATGAAGCCATGGCGCTACTGAAAGAAAACTACGCTCAGCGGACTAACACGCTTTACGCCAGACACATCCTCTCCACGAGCAGTCAACTCCCTGGTGAGTCAGTAGAAGACTTCTGGCGTGCTCTAATTCCCCTAGTCAGAGACTGTGACTGTCAGGCCGTCACAGCCACTGAACACTCGAACTTGTTTATGAGGGAATTTTTTGTTACGGGGATAGGGTCAGATTACATCCGCCAACGCCTTTTAGAAGGGGCCACGCTCGACCTCGCGGCAACCAAAAAGCTTGTGCTCTCGTTGACGGTCGCCTCGCGCAACATCCAGGCTTACACCCCCGGCCGTGTGGCCCACCCTTCCTACGCATTGGGGACTCCGCAGACGGCCGCCCCATCGGGGACCCCATTCAGCCAATCCCACGCCTGTGCCGCGCAGCAGCCAACCAACTCCGGGGGCCCCAAATGTTACTTCTGTGGGCAGCCAAAACACCCCTGACAATGCTGCCCGGCCCGGAGTGCCCTTTGCAAGACCTGCGGCAAGAAGGGGCACTTCACGGCGGTGTGCCAGGCCCGTTCAGTCGCCGCTATTATTCCGACCCCCACCCCCCCCCCCCCGTACGGCCAGTGGGCGCCGCCATCTTCCCCTTCTCGGACCAAGCACGGCCAGTGGACGCCGCCATCTTCCCCTCCTCGGACCACGTGCGGCACGTGGGCGCCGCCATCTTATTCAATCCCCACCACGTGCGGCCCGTGGGCGCCGTCATCTTGTCCTCCCCAGGAACATCAAGCGCCGCCATCTTGTCTCCCCCACGGTACATGTGGCCTGTGGGCACCGCCATCTTACTAGGACACATGCCCCCCCGGGCACCCCATCATCTGCCACCATCAACGATCAGCCGCGTCTCGCCTCGGTCACGATTGACCAGTCTCGCCCACACAACCTAGCAACCGCCTCGACAAACGTGAAATTTGATGGGCACGAGATCTCCCACTGGACTCCGGGAGCACCGAGTGCTTCATTCATCCCGATACGGTAAGGCGCTGCTCCCTCGCGGTACAACCCGCCAATCAGAGAATCTCCCTAGCCTCCGGGTCCCACTCCGTGGCGATCCGAGGGTACTGCATAGCCATTCTCACTGTCCAGGGCATGCCTCCGGACCGACTGAACTTATAACTTGATCAGAACTCCATTTTTTTCTCTGTAGTTAAAACATGTACTTGTATATAGTTCTCCACCACCCCCGCCGGACTCAATTTTAACAGGGGGTGAATGTGGTAGTCACCACTGATGTATATATTAGGTGATTTGTGGTAAGGCCCGTACTACAGGTACAGGGGTAGATCCCTGCCTGCTGGCTCCGCCCAGTAGGCGGAGTATAAATGTGTGCTCTCCATACAGCAGCCATTTCGCCAACTGCTGTAGGAGGCCACTCATCTTAGTGTAATAAAGCCTCAGTTGCATTCAGCTCTCATCTTTGTGTAATTGATTGTGCATCAGAACTGTCACCAACGTCAAACGGTAAAAACAAAATAAATATGTACACTTTGATTGGACGTAGAAGGATCACGCGGCTCAATGTTGTGTGGGATGGTACAGAGGTTAGCATTGCCATGGACCGCATTCAATTCCAGCCTTGGATGACTGTCTGTGTGGAGTTTGTACATTCTCCCTGTGTTTGCATGGTTTTCCTTGGCGTGCTCCGGTTTTGTCCCACAGTCCAAAGATGTGCAAGTTAGGCAGATTGGCCATGATAAAAACAAATGGCCCCTTAGTGTCTAGGGATGTACAGGTCAGGTGGGGTTACGGGCAGGGGAGTGGGCCTGGGTAGGGTGCTCTTTCAGAAGGTCGGTACAGAAGGTCGATGGGACGAATGGCCTCCTTCTGCACTGTAGAGATTCTATGATTCAATCAGCACTCACCTCACTTCACATGCCCTTGCTTTATGTGAGTATCACTTCAGTCATACGGGGAGGAAAAAAACTATGTGGACAGAAACAAATGGAATCTGGCAAACCTGCACATGGGCAACAATCAACAAAATGTCTCTTGGAACGCACTCAGCCTCCAGGTGGACCACATGTGTCCCCCGGGCTACAGATTGTCCACCCCTGGCCTAGGATCTGATTCAACTAGTGCATTACTGTACACACAACATTTTATGACACTGTAGTCTTAAGTTGAATTAATTTTTGGTAGTAAGCAGAGCAAGGGAAATGTTACTTAATGGTTTTACAGGTTCAAACCTACTTTATCTCAGTGTCAAACTCCTTTTTAGACCAAATTTACCCCCTCAGCAAAAATTCATTTGTCAGCATCTCACTGAATCAATTATCAAAATTCTATCATGCATGTTACTGCAGATGTTAGAAAGAGGCGAAGAAAAGGTAATTTTATTCTTTCGATTATTTGAGCTACTTGCTGTTCCCAAATAAATTGCAAAATCCAGGCCCTATTGTCGGTTATTTGGGATTTTGAAGATCCTGGTTACATTAAGCTCTCTCTATTAAATTAAGAAACCTTTTTTGGAAACATCTTTTGTTAAAGCTCTCATATTCCAAGCAATGAAAATATGATTAAAGGGAGACATCTACAGAAATAAATTATTTCTTAAATATTCATTTCAGGACTTGAAATCTAAAAAACAACATGAACATGAAAAATGAGAGTGATTATATAAAATAAATGAACTTAAGTACAAATACATATACTACTGATGAACAGATTTATTTTTCTGGTGGCAAGTAAATACAATGAAATAGATAAAATACATCATTAATATATAACAGAAAAGCAAGTGGCGAAACAGAGTTAACGTTTCCAATCCATAGACTCTTCGTCTGAACTGAAAGGAGGATGTGTTCGTTGGATTTGCAACAAAAAGTAGCAACTTTAAGAACAAAAGAACGTGGTAAAAGAGACAAACTGAAATCCCGTTGGAGAAGAGCAGTATTTTTACAAGGAAGGCAGTCCTGGAAAAGAAATGCAGTGAATTAAACGCTAAAATAAGCAAAATACTGCGGATGCTGGAAACTGAACCAAGAGCAGAGGGCGCTGGAAAAAGCTCAGCAGGTCTCCTGTGATTGTTTTAAAAGTTGGACATTCATGACAAATACTCACAAAAGGTTTACAAAGTGGCTGCAGCTCACCGGGACACTGAGCAGATGCTGATACTGAAATCATGGACAAAACAAAGGTGCTTCCTTTCAACTGGCCTGGATCTATCTGCATCGAATTTCCCTACATTCTAACAGCGACAATACTTGAAAAGAACTTTTATTGGGATCTCTCGGGCTGTAAACAGCAGTAGGTACAGCAACTTGTTTCTTTGACAGAGTCACTCAGACTCGAAACTTCAGCTCCGTTCTCTCTACGCAGATGCTGTCAGACCCACTGAGATTGTCCAGCATTTTCTGAACTTGTTTCTTTCATTCTTTCCTTCTTTTTCACTTTAACGTTATCCTTCACTGGGGTAGATCACATATTATTTCAGTGACCCACTCAGCCAACCAACAAGACCTTTTTTTTTTAATGGGGGGGGGGGGGGTGAGGAAGGAATTCATAATTTCATAAAATCTTTTAAAAACTCTACAACAGATTAACAGGTCCCCCGCCTCAGCCGAGGCACTCAGCACGTTTGATCAAGAAGGATAAGTTTCGAACAGATGACAGACCCATTTGAAGCCAAGCCCCACGACATTTTACACATCATTTAGGAAAATGTGGGTCAAGCAATGACCGCATGCAAATGATTTTAACCTACAAACCACACATTATACCTGCACGCGCGATTAAAGGCAAGGAATACGCTCACCTCCTTGGTTGTCTGATATGGCAAAGGATCTCCACTGAAAACGTTAATTTAGGCAGGATTCGCTTTGAGTCTTTGTTTTGACAGGATGTACCGACCCGATGAAGTGAATAAACATAAACAGCTGATGAAACGTGTGGAGTACGTGTGCAATACCTCCAGTCATCCCGTCCTATCTTTTCAAAACGGATGTTCTTGACTGAGAGGAGGAGATGCGGGTTCTAAGCGGACGTCGCCTTTCGAAGCCCGAGGGGGATAAGTTTATGTATTTTGAGCGATCTGTAATGCAATGTGATCTATGAGCTGGGTTCAGTTGGGAGACGGTCACTGTTTAAAAGGCAGGTGAAGAACACGGAGCCGTTAGCCCGCGGCGCGCGCTCCCGCGCATGCGCGCTCAGGGGGCCGTCGCCGCTGCTGACTCGGCGCGATCCGTGCGCTGCCGGCGGGAGGCGAATTAAACAGCCGGGCGAGCGAGTGAGGAGAAATAGCACTCGCTTTCCGACTCAATGATTCAGACCGTGCGCTTCTGACACTTTTTTAATTTCCTTCCCTCCCCCACCCTTCCATATACATTTGCTATTTTCTTTAAAAAAAACATTCTCGCCTCAACATCGGCTGCCCACCCCGTCCATTTCGGCCACAGGCCTCGGGCTCGGATCACCCTAAGGTAAGGAGGAAGTTGGCCGTCAGTTTTTTTTTTCAAAACGGTAGAGAATTTGGTCGGGAAACTTGACAAATTCCTCCTCATTGTTCAGCGGTTGTCGAGAGAGCTGAGTTCACGCATCAGTTGCTGTGCCACGCTGATTGGAGCGCCCCGCTTTTTAAAAGGACAATTTAAAATAAATCTTTAAAATACAGTCACCCAAGCCTGCCACAGATTTCTGACCCTGACCTCCTTCAGACCTGACGGCCTCAGTCTAGTTCTCCACCCCCCTCCCCCTTTTATAAATGACCGTCAAGATCGTGTAGTGTTAAAATCCCGATCAGTGCCACCTTGCACAACAAAACCTCGTTTTACAGCAGACACCCCATGACCTCCCTCGCCAATTCTTACCCTGCACAAAGACAACTTGATTTGTTTAAACCATAGACTTTACAATCCTTAAATTATGTTTCTTCTGTCCGTCGACGGTATGTAAATCCGATGCAAAGTGTGTTTTTAAATCTTTGGAGAGGAGGGGGAGGGAAAGAGAGGGGGAGAGAGAGAGAGCTGCTGTCTGTCCGCTCTGTGACCACGAGCACTGCTTCTTGGTGTCCATGCGAATCGTTAGTTTTAAATAGTATTTCTGCTTTACCCCTCTCTTTGGTGAATGTGGTAATTTGTGTGGCTTCTTTTGACGCTTCAGGGAAGATGTCCAGCGAGAGGCAGAGGTCTGACGACGAGAGTCCGAGCACAAGCAGTGGGAGCTCGGATGCCGACCAGCGTGACAACCCGCAAGAGGAGAGGAAAGAGCCATCCTCTCAACAACAACCGAAAAAGAAAGACCCCAAGGTATCCAGCAAAACCACAGCCAAACTCTCCACCAGTGCTAAAAGGTAAATATGTCTGTTTCAGCACTCGATCACCGGCATTTTGCCAATCTCGGTTGCACTCCTTTAAAGTCCTTATCAAATATGTCAATATAAACACTCCTCTCTTAATTTGCATATAAGCTTGAAAAGAGAACAATTTGGGGGAAAACCGGTCTCAAGTGGGACAAATTACCCTTATTTGCATCTTTGGTATACCCTTTTACCCGTTCTGGGCTAAACTATATAAATTAAAAAGCGACATGTAGTGAAAACTTGTCCTGTTATGGGATTTGGGTTTAACGCTGTTGAGAACAAAGAGGAAGCAGCCATGTTTTCCACTCTGGTTGGGTGAGCTGCTGAGGAAAGGATGGTGATAGAGGGCACTATAATCGTTCTTTTACATCTACATGCAGCACAGTGTTTGATACTAAAAATCTCTTTTAAAATTTTTTCTTCAGAATTCAAAAGGAACTAGCAGAAATCACACTTGATCCGCCCCCAAACTGCAGGTAAGTGAGATGGATCAATGGGCAGGTTACAAAATGTGATTAAGTACCATAAGTTGCAATTTAAGTAAATGTGTGATGCCAGTGAATGCATGCCTATTACAGTTTCCTGGACACAGGCATTTGATAGACCATTAAATAGTGCATGAGATGAAGCATAAGTTATGGGAAGTAATTAATTGTTCTTTGTAAATAGTAGACTTCTGTATCAGTTATTGATGGATGTCTGTAAATGCCTGAACGCACAGTGACATCTTGAGATATATAAAGGTTTTTAAATGTTCTCCTAGGTATTACTTTTTGTTTAAATTCATTGTTACAGTACCCATGCTGTTTTTCTAAGACTGGAAAAACTGCAACAAGTTTACCTTTTGGGAGGGGATCAAATAACTCATTTAACTGTTGTAGTTGGATTGCAATTTGTGTTGTTGGAGACAGAAATTTTTGTCTTGCCTTTGAGAGAAATAAGTGTTTGGTGAGATGTAGCTTCTAAACTGAAATGTTAAAATTTTAAATTGTGCTCAATTAATTAACCAACTTTTGATACTTATTTGTTGTCAGTAAAGTAATGCACATGAAGTATGCCTGAGAACTCAGAAATGTTCTGGTGTGGCAGAGAAGTGAAATAATGTCATCTGCCTTCATTTTATGAAATTAACGATGAGCTAATATTCTAAAATGCTACTCTTCATGATGTTGAATTTGTAAGGTGTGTGGAAATCCAGTTTAAATGGAATGTCTTAATGTAAATTTGGTAACTCTTATCACCTTTAGCAAAAAAAAGTATCAAATTAACAATGAACTGTTAATATTCTAAAATGCTACTCTTCATGATGTTGATTTTGTAAGGTGTGTGGAAATCCGGTTTATATGGAATGTCTTAATGTAAATTTGGTAACTTTTATCACCTTTAGCAAAAAAAGGTATCTTGATTTACAAAATAAAAATAATTGAGTAATTCTTGTGACGTTTGCAGTACATTAAAAAATATAATGAAGCAAACATTTTCCAAAGGTCTTACGAAAAGACATCTGAATTTTACTTCAGTTGTCAATCACTAAATGCTTTGACTTCCAAGTCCAAGGTTTACATCAAATACCTAGTGTTTGTTACTGCTATTTGCTTTAGAATACTGTAAAATGGCAATACTGGGCTGCACTATTGCTTTGGGAGGGAATGGAATAGAATGAAAAGTTTTGCTGGGGATGACCAAATTACCAAAAGTTCATGATTCAATGTTGGCTTGTTATTAACAGAAATAATTCTGATTACAAAAAGTGTAAATTGTCCTTTGTGTCCAAAAAAGGGGTGGAGATGTGAGCTTGGGTAGAATGCTCTTTCCAAGGATCAGTACAGACTCGATGGGCAGAATGGCCTCCTTTTGCACTGTAATTTCGATGAATCAATTCACCAGAGTACCCATTTTTCTTTTCCAATTAAGGGGCTATTTAGCATGGCCAATCCACCTCATTTGCACATTTTTTGTGAAACATTTTATTAAGGGTTTCATAATAATAATAACAGTAAACAGTACAAATACAGATATAAACATAGTGCCTACACCATCTCCAATCCTAACAAATTCCACCTATCCTAAACAGAAAATAGCCAAAGAAGCCGACAAATAGCTGCCACCTCCGGATGAACCCGAGCATTGATCCTCTTGAGGCAAACTTAATTTTCCCAAGTCTGAGAAACCCAGCCATGTCGCTAACCCAGATCTCAGATTTTGGGGGCTTTGAGTCCCTCCACGCTAGCAATATCCGTCTCCGGGCTACCAAGGAGGCAAAGGCCAAGACTTCAGCCTCTCTCGCCCCCTGGACTCCTGGTTCTGCGACACTCCAAAAATCGCCACCTCTGGACTCGGCACGCCCTTGTTTTTAGTACCGTGGGCATGACCTCTGCAAATCCCTGCCAGAATACCCTAAGCTTCGGACATGCCCAGAACATATGGACATGGTTTGCTGGCCCTCCCGCACACCTCCCACACCCGTCCTCTATTTCAAAAAACTTGCTCATCCGGGCCACCGTCATGTGTGCCCGGTGAACAACCTTGAATTGTATCAGGCCGAGCCTGGCACATGATGAGACGTGTTGACTCTGCTCAAAGCATCTGCCCACAATCCTGCCTCTCTCTCCTCTCTCTTACTCTCTCCTCTCTCTCTCTCTATACACTCTCTCTCTCTCTCTCTCTCTCTCATCTCTCTCCTCTCTCTCTCTCTCTCTCTCTCTCTCTCTCTCTCTCTCTCTCTCTCTCTCTCTCTCTCTCTCTCTCTCTCTCTCTCTCTCAAAGGTCGAAACCTACCTTCGCAAAAAAATCCTGTGTCTGCAGATAACTAAACCCATCCCTTCCTGGCAATTCAAATTTTTCCTCTCAATTCTCCAACAGGAAAAGCTCCCAGCTTCTCGATCCCTGCTCTCTGCCATCTCTGAAACCCCCCATCTAGCCTCCCTGGAACAAACCAATGATTGTTACAAATTGGAGCCCAGACCGATGCTCCCTCCACTCACATGCTTCCTCTACTGCCCCCAGACTCTCCGGGCAGCCATTACCACCGGGCTTGTGGAGTATCAGGCCAGTGAGAATGGCAGAGGTGCCATTATAAATGCCCCCGGACTTGTGTCCTTCCACAATGCTGCCTCCACTCGCGTGCGTTCCCCCCCCCCCCCCCCCCCCCCCCCCACCCCCCTCCCAACTACCCACTTCCTAATCATGGCTGTTTGCCGCCCAGTAATAGGTGCTAAGGTTCGTCAGTGCCAACCCACCCTCCCCCTGACTACGCTCCAGCAGTACTTGCTTCACTCGCGGGGTTTTACCAGCCTGCACAAAACCAGAAATCACCTTATTTACCCGCTTAAAAAAGGCCTTTGGGATATAGCCGGGGAGGCACTGGAAAACAAACACAAATCTCAGAAGGGCTGTCATTTTCACGATGTGTACCCTCCCCGCCAGTGACCGCGGGAGCATGTCCCACCATCGGAAGTCCTCCTTCATTTGTTCCACTAGCCGGGTCAAATTTAGTTTGGTTTACGTAACAGCTCCAATTCCCGTACTACCTGGATTCCCAAGTAGCGGAAGCTCCCTCTCACAACTCTGAATGGCAGCTCTCCCTGTCTCCTCTCCTTCCCCCCCCCCCCCCCTTGCCTGGATCATAAACATCTCGCTCTTCCCCATATTCAATTTGTACCCTGAAACCCCCCCCCCCCTTTGCTGGATGTAGCATTCCAAACTTCACCCCCTTCTTGAAGAGGGCTGATTTTACTCCATTAAATCCCACTCTTCGTTTAGCCAGTTCCACACCGAAGTCCTGGTAGATGCGCACCTCGCTGTTTTTCCACTTGCAGCTCTGTGTCTGCCTGGCCCACCGCAAAATCTGTTCTTTATCTAGGAACCAGTGCATTCGCACCACCATCGCCCTCAGCGGCTCATTCACACGCAGTTTCCTCGCAAGCACTCTATGCGCTCTGTCCACTTCCAAGGGTCGAGCAAACGCCCCATTAACTTTTCAAGCATATTCGCCACATATGCCCTTGCGTCCGATCCCTCGCTGCCTTCCGGGAGGCCGACAGTCCTCCAGTTCTGTCTTCAGGATCTATTTTCCAGGTCCTCCACCTTCTGCAGCTTTTTCTGGTGGTCCTTCATCAGCTCCGCCTCCAGCGCGGTTAGCTGATCCTCGTGCTCGACCAACTTCTGAATCGCCAGTCCGTGGGCTTCTGGTCTCTGTTCCACCCGATCGATCGATGCCTTGATCGGGTCTAAACTTTCCTCCTTTTCCTTGGCGAAACTCTCCTGAATGAATTTCACCACTGAGCCGCCAAGCTAGGATCCTGCACCTCCGGCATGTTTTCCTGTGCCGTAGGTTCCGCATGTGCCTTCTTTGCTCGGCTATCTCTTATAAGACCACATATCCATATACTGGTGGAGGATTCCTCCTCACTGTCTCACCAACCACCGAGAAAAACTCAGGAGGAAGGGTCCAAAGGTTCCGTCACATGCGGGAGTTACAAAATACGCGATCTCCTACTCCAGGCCGCCACCGGAAGTCCGAATGACTCTGCACATCTGTTGTGGGTCTCTGCACATCTGTTGTATTGTGAGGGTGAGACCCACACATGACACGAGTGCAAACTCCACAAGGGTAGTGGCCCAGGGCTGGGATCAAACCCGGGTCCTCCCTGTCGTGAGGCAACAGTGCTAACTACTAAGCAACCGTGCTGCCCCTGAATCAATTCACTTGAGTCTTTGAATTCAAATTGACACTTAGATTTGTAATTAGAACTTCTTTAATTTTGTAGTCTCAAAATCAAACTTTTAAAAACTCCCTTGAATTTGAAGCTGGAAGGGCAGCATATGGCGCAGTGGTTAACTGAGGACCTGGGTTCGAATCCCAGCCCTGGGTTCGAATCCCAGCCCTGGGTCACTGTACATGTGGAGTTTGCACATTCTCCCCATGTCTGCGTGGGTTTCACCCCCACAAGCCAAAAGATGTGCAGGTCGGGTGGATAGGCCACGCTAAATTGCCCCTTAATTGGAGAAAAAAAAAATTGGGTACTCTAAATTTATATATTTAAAAAAAAAAAAGAATTTGAAGTTGGACTTGAGCTACTCTTCTTGATGAAATGTGATTTTTTTTTTATTTTTGTACATGAAATTGTGGGCCTCTTAAGCTTAAATAATGACACACTCTACTTGTTTCTTGCATTTAGATACATTTATACTTTTCAATACGTTCAACATGGTGAAATTTTAAAGTGTCTGTCTGATTTGTGATCCACTAAAGGAAATAACAAAGCACTTAAATTATGAGATGTTAATTTTAAGGTGAACCAAAATTATGTTTCCTCGTATAATGCATTTGAAAAGGTTGTGTATTCATGTTTTTATATTTCCAATGGGAGAATGAACTGACAAAACAATGACAGGCTGATAGACACCCCAATGGCCTGTTCCTTCCAGTTGAAACTGTTCCCATTTGTGGAAGGATTTAGAACTGAGGGTACAGATTGAAGGTAATCAACAAAAGCAGTGGTGGCATGAGGAAAACCTTTTTTCATGCAGCAAGTTGTCAAGATCTGGAATACATTGCATGTGTGTAGTGGGGCAGGTTCAATTGAGGCACTTTGGCAACTTTTAAAGAACTTGCATTGATATAGCACCATAATGGAAGTATCCTATCCAAGGTGTTTCATGAATATCCAATCAGGCAGAAATTAACACAAGGCGGCAGCAAAAAATACATTATAACAAGTAACTCAACTTGATTTAGGAGATATATCCAAATACTATCTTGGAGGGGAGAGACATGGTGGTCTCTGGAGGGATTTCCTGAGAAGTCATGGCTGCCGATGGTGCAGCAAAGGAAGAACGGGTCATAGTCAGACTTGGAGGTATGCACGGGGGGACTCGAGGAAATTCATTACAGAAGGTTCTCCAGCTATGACTGGACAGATCGCAATGGATAAAAACCAAGGGAAGTCCTTCTCCGTTGATGGCAGGAGGATAAGAAGCGTGGTCAACCTTGTCAAAAACTGTGACAGGATGAAAAAAGATAGTGCTCCATAATCTGTCACATGAGATGTAATTTGTTGCCTTACTGTGCCAGGGATGGAAGCCAGATTGGAAAAGCTCACACATCGAGAAAGTTAGACATGGTTTGGGATGCGACAGCCCAGTCGAAGACATTGGCCGGGAGGGATGTTTGCAGGAAACTGTGGGTTTCGGAGAGAGATTGACTGCGCCACAAAGATCAACTAAGGATTTTCTTTTTGAGGGGATCACATCTATCCGCTTTTATTTATAAAAAAAAAAAGTTTGGTGTTTGCAGCGTGTCTGGCTCCTCAAAATATATTTAATGACTGATTTTAAGATAAATGTCTAAAGAGGAAAGAATGTCAATGGGAAACCTTTTTCTTCCACTTGTGCGCGTATGGGAAACCTTTTCTTCAACTCCGAGAAGGAGTTGGGTAGTGTCTTTTATATCCTACACAATCAACAGTAAACATGACAGCTAATTTGCAGCCCAGTACCATGTTTCAGCGAAAATAGATGAATATTGGATCTGTTTTTGTTTTGTTTGGTGTAATGGCCTGGTCATGTGAAGAACTGGGGCATGATTCTCCGACCCCCCCACCGGGTCGGAGAATCGCCGGGGGCCGGCGTGAATCCCGCCCCCGCCGTGTCGCAAATTCTCCACCACCGGAGATTCGGCAGGGGCGGGAATCGCGCCGCGCCGGTCGGCAGGAATCCCCCGGCGATTCGCCGGTCCGCGATGGGCCGAAGTCCCGCCGCTGTCAACCCACGCCAGCCGGCGTGGATTGAACCACCTGTGGGACGCGGCGTGGGCGGGCTCCGGGGTCCTGGGGGGGGGTGGGGGCGTGGGGCGATCTGGCCCCGGGGGGTGCCCTCACGGTGGCCTGGCCCGCGATCGGGGCCCACCGATCCGCGGGCGGGCCTGTGCCGTGGGGGCACTCTTCCGCCTCCGCCATGGCGGAGACCATGGCGAAGGCGGAAGGAAAAGAGACTCCCTCCACTGCACATGCGCGGGGATGCCGTGAGCGGCCGCTGACGCTCCCACGCATGCGCCGCCTGGCAAAGTCAGTTTCTCGCCAGCTGGCGGGGCGGAAATCAGTCCGGCTCGGGCCTAGCCCCTCAAGGTGAGGGCTCGGCCGCTCAAGATGCGGAGACTTCCGCACCTTTGGGGCGGCGTGATGCCGGACTGATTCGTGCCGTTTTTCGCGCCGGTCGGCGGACATCGCGCCGATATCGGAGAATGATATTTGGGACACTGAAAATTGTCATCTGAAACTACTTTTTAAAAAAAAAAAGCCGCTTCGTCTTAATGGAATTTCACAAACAAGGTCTGCTTCCCTGTTGGGTTGTTCTGACAATGTTGATTGTCAGTCAATGGCAGCTTTAAAGCAGTCCCATGGTTTGTAATTTCAAAGCAGCCAGAGTTGATCTGTTTCTCCTCCACTCGAGTTAACCATGCCAAAGGTTGGATAATTCAATTCGTTTGTTGTTGCCTGGGCTGTCAGTGGCCTTTGGCCTGGTGTGCACTCTCCGACATAGAGTAGGTAGAACTAAGTAAATGTCTGAAGTTTTGGTTTCTCTCAAATAAGAAAACTGACTTTTAAAAAAAGACTTGGAGCTGGATTCTCCGCCTGGCCGCACAACTTTTCAGATTCACCCTGCTGGCGGGATACTCCATTACATTGGCTGGTCAATGGGGTTTCCCATTGTGCGGCAGCCCCGCACCGTTGGGAAACCCCCGGGCTGCCAGCAAAATGGAGCATCCCGCTGGTGGAGAATCCAACCCATGATGTTAGTTTGGTGAACTTCATTTGGGGTATAAGTGGAAGATTTTCTTGTTTGCATTTATCAAGCATGAACGTTTGTTAACAGCATTGTGTACAGCTATTTGGGGTGTGTTGTGAAATGGGCCATTTTGAGGTGCGAGATGTTGCTATCTTTTATCAATTGCAAGACCAGTGTTTATATTAGTTTTTAAGAAATATGCTGTACAAATATCTTGAGATGAATTGCTATCGCTTGCAAACAATGCTGTTGCTATACATGTGATTGCTGGTAACGTTAGGTCAGTGTTCAGGTGCTTCGGTTTTAAACTTGCTGACTATCAAAAATGCCTTTTTTAAGTTTGTGTTGCTTGTTCTTAGTGCAAGCTCTGGTCAAGCACAAGATTCACAGTAAACATGTTGATTTTTAAATAGAAGTAGTCATTCACTTTCAATTGGCTATTGTTAAGGATACCATAAGTTGAAGAATAGTGAAATGCAATCCAATTTTGGATTTTTTTCATAGGACAAAACCAGTTAATATTTTCAACTTTTATGAACTGTAGCATATCCTGACTGGTTATCCTTTAATATCATTATCCAAGTGAATATTAGTTCTATTTTGGGGAAAATCTTTAGAAACGATAATCCACAGCTGAGATGAAACTGACAGCATGTAGTTGCTGGACTACCGTTGCACCCTGTTTTATCTTTGAACAGGGGTGCAGCATTTGTAATTCTCTATTCTGGTACTACCCCTACATCTAAGGTGTAGTGAAGATTATGGCCAGTTCCTCCACAAATTCCACCCTTGCTTCTCTCTCTGTTTGCAGATGCATCTGATCGGTCCTGGTGACTTATCAACTTTCCAGCTTGCTTTTCTAATAACTTCTATGTTTCAAATACCTCTTTCAGAATGATTTTGCCACTATCCTCTTTTCTCATCCTAATGATAGCATCAAAGTATTCATTTAGTAGCTCATCTATGTCTTCTTCTTCGATAGGTAAATCCCCTTATCGGCCCCGCTTCTTAAACGTTTGGATTCCCTTTCATATTACTTGCAATCTCTTCTCTGACTCTCTCTTACTCTACTTTTTTCACTTCCCCTCTGAACTTTCTATATAACTTTCTATATTCAACTAGTTCTCACCTGACCATCCCTCTCCGGAATGTATCTTGTCTTTAAATGCAGCCTTTGCTCCCAATCTTCATTTTAAAGCATTGGTTTCCCCACTAGTTATTTTCACTCTGGATTTCAATATAATTCAGATTTTGTTATTTAAGTCAACTAAATGCTAAAGCTTTTATAATTGTGAGTAGTTTTTTGTTTCATGCCAGCTGTGCCTGATCAGCTTCAATTTGAAGTAACGAGCACTAACCTGATGTGCATGCAGTTCAATCTTCAGCTTTATCAATACATTTAAACCTTCCTTGCTATCTTGTTTTCACCTGAGTCTTACTTGGATGGATGACCTACAAATATGGCGAATATAAGATACTTTTCGATCATTTGAAAACAGCATGTGTCCTTTTTTTTGTTTTGTTTTTGCTGCCCAAGTATTTTGACTTACTTGTGGCCACAGATCTGCTTTGCTCTTTCTTGCCCCACCCCTCCGTTCTTCTAAATCTCTAGTTTCCTCTGCCATGTCTCTCTGTCCCCCCCCCCATGCTGCAAAAAACCCCACAGCCCCTGTGCTGTCAAGCTGTGCGATCCCTCTCCGGTCTACCAAATGTCAAAACTGTCCCCAGCGTGACTCTGTTCCTTATCCAGTTTTCCTGTCTGACTAAACACCTGGTATCTAGCTCTTCACTCATCCTCTCTGTTATTGCTGTGTATTCTCTGCTTCAGAGATAGTAATGATGTGGAGATGCCGGCGTTGGACTGGGGTGAGCACAGTGCGAAGTCTTACAACACCAGGTTAAAGTCCAACAGGTTTGTTTCGATGTCACTAGCTTTCGGAGCGCTGCTCCTTCCTCAGGTGAATGAAGAGGTCTGTTCCAGAAACACATATATAGACAAATTCAAAGATGCCAAACAATGCTCGGAATGCGAGCATTAGCAGGTGATTAAATCTTTACAGATCCAGAGATGGGGTAACCCCAGGTTAAAGAGGTGTGAATTGTCTAAAGCCAGGACAGTTGGTAGGATTCCGCAGGCCAGATGGTGGGGGATGAATGTAATGTGACATGAATCCCAGGTCCCGGTTGAGGCCGCACTCATGTGTGCGGAACTTGAGCAGAAACTTATAGCCAAGTTCCGCACACATGAGTGCGGCCTCAACCGGGACCTGGGATTCATGTCACATTACATTCATCCCCCACCATCTGGCCTGCGAAATCCTACCAACTGTCCTGGCTTGACACAATTCACACCTCTTTAACCTGGGGTTACCCCATCTCTGGATCTGTAAAGATTTAATCACCTGCTAATGCTCGCATTCCTAGCATTGTTTGGCATCTTTGAATTTGTCTATATATGTGTTTCTGGAACAGACCTCTTCATTCACCTGAGGAAGGAGCAGCGCTCCGAAAGCTAGTGACATCGAAACAAACCTGTTGGACTTTAACCTGGTGTTGTAAGACTTCGTTCAGAGATAGTAAAGAATGGGAGAAAGAAAAGTCCAAACATGAAGGAAAAGAACTATTCATCTTGGTCAGCATGCATTTCCTGTTTGCACAATTTAGTTTCCTATTGCCATATCTTTGTAACAATCAATTTTTACCATTCTAAATCCCTATTGCCTTTTCTTGGGTCAACTTTTAAAAATTATTTTTTAAAATAAATTTAGAGTGCCCCCCCCCCCCCCCCCCCCAATTAAGGGGCAATTTAGTGTGGCCAATCCACCTACCCTGCACATCTTTGGGTTGTGGGGGTGAGATCTACGCAGACATTGGGAGATACTTAGCAAACTTGCCACTGTAATCTGGCCTCTGGATTCGCCCAAGTTGTGTAAATTCAATACCTAAAATCGGGTTGCACTTGATGTTTTTACCCGTGACAGTGCTGGTTTTAGTTCTGTGTAATCTGAACATGTGCAGTGCACCCACTATTCCAGGTTGTGGTGGGGGTACACCCCACTGAGAGCTTGTTTTGTGTGTCCTATAATGTAGAAAGCATCAGTGTTTTTCTTCATTGCCATGAGGTTTCTACTACCAGAACAACTACTTGCAAGCTGTTTACTCTGAATCTCCATATGTTAATTTAAAAAATGTAAGCCTTCCAATTGAGGGCAGCATGGTAGCACAGTGGTTAACACGGTTGCTTCACAGCTCCAGGGTCCCAGGTTCGATTCCCAGCTTGGGTCACTGTCTGTGCAGAGTCTACATGTTCTCCCTGTGTCTGTATGGGTTTCCAAGTGCTCCCATAGTCCAAAGATGTGCAGGTTTGGTGGATTGGCCATGATAAATTGCCCTTGGTGTCCGAAAAAGGTTAGCTGGGGTTACTAGGTTACAGAGCTAGGGTGGAGGTGTTGGCTTAAGTGGGGTGCTCTTTCTAAGAGCTGCTGCAGACTCTATGGGCCAAATGGCCTCCTTCTGCACTAGATTTTATGATATCTAACCACAATTGGACACTGACCGAGATGTGCATTGTATTTCTACATGTTTTTACTCTTTTTCAAGTTGAGTTTGTATATAAACATTAATCGAATCATACAATTGACAGTGCAGAAGGCTATTTGGCCCATTGAGTCACACCGGCCCTTGGAAAGAGCACGCTACTTCAGCCTACATTGGCTCTGCCCTATCTCAGTAACCCACCTAACCTTTTTGACACTCCTACAATTGACAGTGCAGAAGGAGGCCATTCGGCCCATTGAGTCACACCGGCCCTTGGAAAGAGCACTCTAGTTCAGCCTACACTGGCTCCCCCTATCTCAGTAACCCCACCTAAGGGGAAACTTATTATGGCCAATCCACCTAACCACTTCTTTGGACAGTGGGAGGGAAACGGAGCACCCGGAGGAAACGCACACAGAAACTGGGAGAAAATGCAAACTCCACACAGACAGTAACCCACAGCCGGAATTGAACCTGGGACCCTGGTGAGGCAGCTGTGAGGCAGCAGTGCTTTATATTTATCCATATAAGCTATAAACTTTTAAAAATTCACAAAAACAGAGGCAGCAGTGCTAACCACTGCCATCGTGATCTACTTTTTAAAAATTGTTTATCTGTGACCAACATGTTACCCCTACAGAGCATAATACCCTTTTTATTGAGAAAACAAGAAATCCACTGACTGACAAGTAATGCCATAGGAGATATACTGAACTACTACTGAAAACTCTTATCTGCACGTGCTTGTTGGAACTAATTTACACGCTCCTGACAGTGGCGAAGTGTCAATGTGGCCAGCTCCTCTTAGAGTGAATTGCAGTATAACTAATTTTATGTCACATAATAAAATCCCTGTGTGAACTTAGACATTTATGATGGTAAGAGGAATGTCATGACTTTAAAATGGTGGCTGACCTAAGCCTTAATAAACAGTTATAGTTACCTGAATTTGCTAACTTGTAGCATTGATCTTAAAAGCAATGTCTTGGAAAATATAATGATGTTCCCATGGTGTATTCTTGGTAAACTGGAACATGGTTGTCATGTTCCTCTGCTAACCAGCCTTCAACATTTAAGGCTACTCCAGGCAAGTGGTATCAACAAGCCAAGTGTTCAATTAGTGCATAGTTAATGGAAACAAACATTTTGCCATTTCAGTTTTTCTATAATATTATTCTGTAGTTACCTCTGGCCTGGAGCATGAGCTCTGCTAATGTCATGGTCAAAATCCTGGAACTTCTTAACACTCTCTTTGACAGTACCTTCAGCATACAGGTAGCAATGTTTTTTTAAAAAAGTGGCTCACCACCACCTCTCCAACTGCAACTAGGATGAGCAATACATGCCAGCAGTGCCTATCTCTTGTGATTATTAGAACAGATCATCTGTTTATTTATATCGCAACTGATTTTAAACCTTGCTGTGTGTGAAATTAACTACAGTTATAACATTGACTGCACTACATCGCCTGAGAAGCAATTTGTGATGTCCTGAGGCTTAAAAGGCACAACATAAATAAATGCAAGCTCTTCCTTTCAATTGTGATCAGTGTCTATGTGGATAGCATAGAAATTCCATCCTAATAATTTACAGCAGCCGATATATTTCTTGGAGACTCTGATCAATATACTTCATATTTCACATCTGCAGCTGATATATTTTTTGCGGAGTCTCTGGTTAGTATACGTCATATTTCACATCTCTCATCTGTTTTCGCTCAAAAGAATGAGGAGTCAGTTATGGAACTCTGGGAGAGAGACTGAGATTGTTGAAATGAAAAAAAAAAAATGAAATGAAAATTGCTTATTGTCACAGTAGGCTTCAAATGAAATTACTGTGAAATGCCCCTAGTCGCCAAATTCCAGCGTCTGTTCGGGGAGGCTGGTACGGGAATTGAACCCGTGCTGCGGGCCTGCCTTGGTCTAATGTTGCTGCTAACTTTAGCCTTAGTTTAACTGCTCTTGTTCTATCACCTTTGCTCTTGAGTCGCCAGGTATCTTTCTGATACCGCCACGTGGTTCAAGTCCGAGTAATGATCAATAATCCAACACACCGCTTAGTAAGAGTTAAATCAATGCACATTTATTATTTACAGCAGTCAATACTTATACATTAATTCTACTTCTAAGCTACTTCCTACAACTAACAGGCCAATACTTAACTTTGGAAATGGCCCACCAGGTCAGGGAAACAAATGGCCTTTCGTTTGGGTTCTGAGCCTGCGGGATTTGAAGCTGGTACAGATCGATAGCTAGGAGCGCCTATCTCGTAGCGAGCGTTGAAGTAAGACTTACGATTTGAGCGGCTGTTGCAGAAGGGTGCAGGAGGCAGAAGGGGGTTGCAGAAGGGTCTATTTGAACTTGACTCTATTCTTATAGTCCCCAGGGGCTTCCCGCCTTTCGGGGCGGACCCTGTACCTGGTTCCAAGTTTGTCCCAATCACTTGGTTCGATTTTCTCCAATGCTGGAGCGATTCCTTGATCGATGGGCGGTTTTGAGGTGGTCGTTCACCTCTCTTTGTGTAGGCTCCTGTTGGCGCCGAAAAGTCTGGGTTGGCTTTGTGTGTTTAATTTGTTGCACATTGTTCCTGGGGATTGCTAATTAGTATTCAGGTGGCTGGTGTTTTGTTATGCTGATGGCTGCAGGTATCGATCTTGTCTGGCCTTCCCAGAGTCGAATACACAGTTTTACCTACAGCTGCTTGTTTTAGTCCTGTTGGCTGATTTTCCCATCAGCCTTTTCCGTTCGCCATTTTAAATCGGGGTTAGCCATTCTAAATCGTGAGTTAGCCATTTTAACTGGCTACACTGCTTTAAAAGCCAGCTATTTAGCCCTGTGCTAAACCAGCCCCATAGAAAGTTGTCATAGGGAGGGACAAGGTATTAGAGGTGTTGGAAGGCTTAAAAGTGGAGAAATCTCCAGTTCCGGACAAATTGTCTCCCAGGTTGCTGTGGGAGGCGAGGGTGGAGATTGCAGGGGCCCTGATCCAAAGTTTTCATCCATCTCTGGCCATGGGAGAGGTGCCAGAGGACTGGAGAACTGTGAATGTGGTCCCACTATTTAAGAAAGACTGTAGGGATAAGCCAGGGAACTACAGGCCAGTGAGTCTTGCATCAGTGAGGGAAGCAAAGGCTAGAACGTCTGCCTCTTTCTCCTCCTGGATTCCAAAGGTCTTCCGATACCCTGAAAATCGCTACCTCTGGACTCCGTGCCACCCTTGTTTTTAACACCTTGTTTTTAACATGACATCTGCAAACCTCTGCCAAAATCCCCTAAGCTTCGGACATGCCCAGAACATGTGGACATGGTTTGCTGGTCCTCCCGCACATTTTGCGCACCTGTCTTCCACCCCAAAGAATCTGCTCATCCGGGCCACTGTCATGTGAGCCCGGTGAACAACCTTAAATTGTATTTGGCTGAGCCTGGCACATGTTGCGGACGTGTTGACTCTACTCAACGCGTCTGCCCATAGACCATCCTCTATCTCACCTCCCAGCTCATCCTCCCACTTGTGCTTCAGCTCCTCGGTCTGCGACTCCTCTGACCCCAGAAGCTCCTTTTATAAATGTCCGAGATGCTCCCTTCTCCTACCCACTCTCTGGAAACTACCCTGTCCTGAATCCCCCTTAGTGATAGGAGCGGGAAGGTTGACATCTGTTTCCGAAGGAAGTCCCGCACCTGCAGATACCTGAATTTGTTTCCCCTCGCCAACCCAAACTTTTCCTCCAACGTCCTCATACTCTGAAAGCTCCCCTCGTACTCTGAAAGCTCCCCTCTATGAACATATCGCCCATCCTCTCAATCCCCACTCTCCGACATAACGGGAACCGCCCATCCATACTCCCCGGGGCAAACCGGTGATTATCACAGATTGGGGCCCAGACCGATGCTGCCACATGCCGCCGCCACCACCACTGGACTGGTGGAGTACCGTGCCAGCGGGAATGGCAGAGGTGCAGTTACCAACGCCCCCAAACTGGTGCCCTTGCATGAAGCCGCCTCCATATGCACCCATGCCGACCCACCACCCACTTCCTGATCATGGCTATATTAGCCGCCCAGTAATAGTTGCTAAAATTTGGCAACGCCAGCCCGCCCTCTCCCCGACTCCACTCGAGCATTACATTTCTTACTCGCGGGATCTTGCCCGCCCAGACGAAGCCCGTGATCACTCTGTTGACCCGCTTTAAAAAAAGGGACAGCGGAATAAAGATGGGGTGACACTGAAATACAAATAGGAATCTCTGGAGGACCGTCATCTTCACCGTTTGCACCCTCCCAGCCAGAGACAACGAAAGCGCTCCCATCTCCGAAAATCGTCCTTCATTTGGTCCACCAGCCAGGCCAGATTCAATTTATGCAGCCGGTCCTATTCCCGCGCCACTTGGATGCGTAGGTACCTAAAGCTTTCCTCTACTAATCTAAACCGCAGCTCTCCTGATCCCTTGCCTGGACCCCAAACATCTCACTCTTTCCCATATTAAGCTTCTACCTCGAAAACCGGCCAAATTCCCCTAGAGTCCTCATGATTTCTTCCATCCCCTCTGTTGGGTCAGAAACATACAGAAGCAGATCATCCGCATACAGCAAAACCATGTGCTTCACCCACCCCCAGACCAGTCCTCTCCAGGCTCTCCGAGCAATTGCCAACGGTTCTTTAGCCAGCGCAAACAACAGTGGAGAGGGAAGGGCATCCCTGTCTTGTCCCCCGGTGCAGCCTAAAATAGTCCAACTTTGTCCTATTTGTCTGTACACTTGCCACAGGAGCCTGATACAGTAACCTGACCCAGTCAATAAAGCCTGCCCGAATCCAAACCGTCCCAGTATCTCTCTCAGTCCCATTCTACCCGATCAAAAGCCTTTTCTGCATCCATTGTGATCACTACCTCCACCTCCCTCCCTTCCGGGGGCATCATGATCACATTTAACAGCCTTCTTACATTGGCCACCAACTGCCTGCCCTTAACAAACCCCGCCTGGTCCTCCCCAATAACGTCCGGAACACAATCCTCAATCCTGGAGGACAAGATTTTGGCCAGCAACTTAGCATCTACATTCAACAGGGAGATGGCCTGTAGGACCCACACAGCTCCGGGTTCTTGTCCTGCTTAAGAATCAGCAAAATCGTTGCCTATGACATCGTTGGGGGCAACACCCCGCTTTCCCTTACCTCATTGAACATTCTCAACAACACCGGCCCCAATATCCCTGAGAACGTTTTATAAAACTCCCACTGGGTACCCGTCTGGACCCGGGGCCTTACCCGCCTGCATGGCCTTCAAGCCCTCCACTATCTCTTCCAGCATGATTGGGGCCCCCAGCCCTTCTACCCATTCCCCGTCCACCTTTGGGAAATTCAGCCCCTCCAAGAAGTGTCTCATTCCCTCCGGCCCCATAGGGGATTCTGACCTGTACAGCCTGCTGTAGAAGTCCCTAAACGCCTTATTCACCCCTACTGAATCACCAACCAGGTTCCCGTCTCCATCCTTTACTTTCCCTAGCTGCCTCCCTCTTCCTAAGCTGCTGTGCAAACATTCTGCTGGCCTCCTCTCCATGTTCGTAGATCGCCGCCCCCCCCCCTTTCTCAGCTGCTCCACCGCCCTCCCTGTGGTCACCAAGCTAAAGTCCACCTGTTACCTCCACCGTTCCCTTAAAACCCCTGCCTCTGGGGTCTCCACATACCTCCTATCAATCTGCAGTATCTCCTTTACCGGTCGGTCCGTCTCTGCCCTGTCCACCTTCTCCCTATGGGCCTGGATCAAAATCAGCTCCCCTCTGACTACCGCCTTCAGTGCTTCCCACACCACCGCTGCTGAAATTTCCCCCGTGTCATTGACCTGCAGGTAGCTCTGAATACATTTCCTCAGCCGTTCGCACACCCATTCATCTGTCAAACACCACCCCCCCCCCCCCCCCCCCCCAATATCAGCTCCGTGAACTCTCTTAGCTCCTTTGCCATTGCTGGCACCCTGCCCGTTCTCGAGCTTGACCGGTCCAAGCCAGGGTCCATAACTGTGTTGAAGTCCCGTCCCATGACCAACCTGTGCTAGTCCAGGTCCGGTATCTTCCCCAGCATCCTCTTTATAAACTCCACATGATCCCAATTTGGCGCATACACATTTACTAATACCACCTGCACCCCCTCTAGCTTCCCACTGACTATAATGTACCAATCTCTCATGTCTGAGATTATTCTACCCGCCTCAAACACCACCCGCTTATTGATCAGGATCGCGACCACTCTAGTCTTTGAATCTAGTCCCGAGTGAAAGACCTGAATGACCCAGCCTTTCCTCAGTCTAACCTGGTCCGTTACTCTAAGGTGCGTTTCCTGCAACATTACCACGTCTGCCTTCAATCCCCGAAGATACACGAACACACGTGCCCTTTTGACCGGCCCATTTAACCCTCGAACATTCCAGGTGATCAGCCTAGTTGGGGGCTCATTGCACCCTCCTCTGCCGATCAGCCATCCCCCTTTTTAGGCACACCTGCAGCCCGTGCTCTGCGCCTCCACCGGTGCAACCCCCGCCCCCAACCTCCTCTCTGTCCCTCAGCCCAAGTCCCTTCCTCGTCAACAGAACATTCGCGCCCCCTCCCCTAATAACTAACGCCCTGTAACCCAACCCCTTTACTAAACCAAAGACATGTGCCCCCCCCCCCCCCCTGCAAACTGCGCTTCTGAGAGCTAGCTCGCCCAGCTAGCTTGGTGGCCCCCATCCCTGGCGCCAGATAGTCTCCCACCTATTGTTTCCCCGCTCATACAAACAATCCCCAAACAATTGCCCAACAGAAAAACACCAAGATCAAAACAAGCACACCTCCATCCCCCAACAGTGCAAATGAAAACCTTAACTCACTCAGCTCTACCGCTGGTTCCAAATCAATGCAAACGGCATCACAAACAGCTTCCATGAAACGCAAAACGTGAAACTGTTTACAAAAACAGAGAAACAAAAAGAAAAACCAAAAACATTAGACCATAAGACATAGGAGCGGAAGTAAGGCCATTCGGCCCATCGAGTCCACTCCACCATTCAATCATGGCTGATTTCAACTCCATTTACCTGCTGTCTCTCCACAGCCAAGTTCAGAAGTTCTCAGTCCATCACCAGCCTTCCCTTTTTCGCAAAGTCCAACGTGCCCTCAGGTGACTCGGAAGTCGAAGTGCTGATCCTCTGGCTGGGTATAACAGTCCAAACTTCACCTTTTTCTTAAAAAGGATTGACCTGGTCTGGTTGGAGCCTGCTCTCCTTCTGGCCACCTCTACACTCAGGTCCTGGTAAATCCTCAGGATGCTGTTGTCCCATTTACAGCTCCGTGTCTGCTTGGCCCACTGTAGAATGCGCACCTTATCCGAAAACCTGTGGAATATCATCACCATTGCCCTTGGGGGGGGGGGGGGAAGAGAGAGAGAAAGAGAGAGAATGTGTCTCCCATTCGCGGCTTCCTCGCGAGTGCCGTGTGAGCCCTATCCAACTCCCAAGGGCCGGGAGAATGCCCCATCCCCCAGCAGCTTCACAAACCTGTATGCCCCAGCGTCCGTTCCTTCAGACCCGTCCGGGAGCCCGACGATTCTTAGGTTCTGCCGGCGAGACCTAGTTCCTCCACCTTCTCCAGGAGCTTCTTCTGCTGGTCCCTCAGCATCTCCAGCTCCACCACACTCTGATGTTCCTTCTGCTCAGCCAGCGCCTTCTCCACCTTCTGGATCGCCCGATCCTGGGCATCCAATCTATGCTCCAACCGCTCAATGAACTCTTAAAAAAAATTTTTTTTATCCGGTCCAAGCAGTCCCGTTTCTGCGTAGCAAAGCCTTCCTGAATGACTTGCATCAGCTGCTCCATAGACGGCTGGGTCGACAAGCCAGAGGTCCGAACCTCCGCCCGCCATGCTGTCTTCTGTTGCAGCTACAGCCCAAGCCTTTTCTATCTTTTTTGTTTCTGCCCTTACGAACACTTCTAGTCCTTCTCTCCATGCACCAAAGTGGGAATTCGGTAAACAATTGCCACTAACATCCGTTTTACAATTCAAGTCCGGTAGAAAAACGGGGGAAAGGTCCAAAAGTCGACCAGAGCGGGAGCCACCAAATATGTGACTTGCTCCTCCATAGCTGCCACCGGAAGTCCCCACACTGGGAAATCGTGAGGAACAAAGGGACCTTGGTGTGTTTGTAAATAAACCTCCTGAAGGCAGAAGGCTAGGTTAATAATGTGGTGAAAAAGGCATACACTTGCCTTTTATCAATCGAGGCATGGATTACAAAAGCAAGGAAGTCATGTTGGAGTTATATTGGACATTGGTGAGGCCACAGCTGGAGTACTGTGTGCAGTTCTGGTCGCCACATTATAGGAAGGATGTGATGGGATTGGAGCAGGTGCAGAGAAACTTCACCAGGATGTTGCCTTGGATGGAACATTTTAGTTATGAAGACAGGTCGGTTACGAGGGGACATGAGTTCAAGGTGGGGTTCGGGGGGGATTTGAGGCAAACCTTTTTTACCCAAAGGGTGGTGACGGTTGGAACGCATTGCCTGGGAGGGTGGTGAGGCGGGTTGTTTCACATACTTTTGAAAAGTACCTGGATGAGTACTTGGCACGTCTTAACATTTGAGGCTATGGGCCAAGTGCGTGCTGGCAAGTGGCATTAAGATTGGCAGATCAGTTGCCATGTGCCGGTGCAAACTCGATGGACCAAAGGACCTTTCCTGTGATATAAAAATGGTAAATCATAACTGAACAGTTATATAGAGAATTCAGTTGCTGCTGTTCGTCTGATACTCTAATAGAAGAACAATCTAGAAAATGTCTGACGGTAACTATTTATGCTGCTACAAAGGATATTGTGTTGCTCGGAGGGGAACTTGCAGTTGGTCGTATTCCCTTGCTCCTGCTGCCCTGTCCTAGCTAGTGGAGCGCACAAATTTGGGAGGTATTATCGAAGTCTTGCCAAGATGTTGCAGTGCATCTTGTACATGATGCAAAACTGCGACTACTTTGCACTGATGGTGGAGAGAGTGAATTTTAAGGTGGTGGATGTGGTATTGAAGCTGCTTTCATCCAGGCAAGTGGAATGCATTCCATCACACTGCTTAAGTGGTGCAAATGTTGTGGGAGTTGGGAAGTGAGTCACTTGCTGCCGATTACCTCTATCAACCTGATGTTGCAGCCACCATACTTATGGGGCTTGTCCAGTTCAATCTCGGGTCAGTGAGAATCCCCAACATGTTGATGATAAGAGGTTCTAATAATGTTATTGAATAATATGGGGAAGTGTTCAGACTGCGTTGGCATTTCTTTGGCATCCATGAATGTTGCTTGATACTGATCAACCCAAATATGTGTCCAGGCTACTTATCGGCCGAAACATGGTTATCCAGGCCTTGTTAATTTTCTTAGACAAATTAAGCACTGCAATCATAAGTGAACATTCCCACTTCTGACTTTATGATGCTGGGGAGGCCATTGAAAAAGCATTAAAGATGATTGGACTGAGGACCTCCATCCTGAGGAATTGCAGCAATATTTTGGGACTGAAATCATTAGCTTGCAACAAACCCAACTGTCTTCTATTTGTGCTAGCTATAGAACATAGAACGATACAGCGCAGTACAGGCCCTTCGGCCCACGATGTTGCACCAAAACAAAAGCCATCTAACCTACACTATGCCATTATCATCCATATGCTTATCCAATAAACTTTTAAATGCCCTCAATGTTGGCGAGTTCACTACTGTTGCCGGTAGGGCATTCCACGGCCTCCCCACTTTGCGTAAAGAACCTACCTCTGACCTCTGTCCTATATCTATTACCCCTCAGTTTAAAGCTATGTCTCCTTGTGCCAGCCATTTCCATCCGCGGGAGAAGGCTCTCACTGTCCACCCTATCCAACCCCCTGATCATTTTGTATGCCTCTATTAAGTCTCCTCTTAGCCTTCTTCTCTCCAACGAAAACAACCTCAAGTCCATCAGCCTTTCCTCATAAGATTTTCCCTCCATACCAGGCAACATCCTGGTAAATCTCCTCTACACCCGCTCCAAAGCCTCCACGTCCTTCCTATAATGCGGTGACCAGAACTGTACGCAATACTCCAAATGCGGCCGTACCAGAGTTTTGTACAGCTGCAACATGACCTCCTGACTCCGGAACTCAATCCCTCTACCAATAAAGGCCAACACTCCATAGGCCTTCTTCACAACCCTAACAACCTGGGTGGCAACTTTCAGGGATCTATGTACATGGACACCTAGATCCCTCTGCTCATCCACACTTCCAAGAACTTTACCATTAGCCAAATATTCCACATTCCTGTTATTCCTTCCAAAGTGAATCACCTCACACTTCTCTACATTAAACACCATTTGCCACCTCTCAGCCCAGCTCTGCAGCTTATCTATGTCCCTCTGTAACCTGCTACATCCTTCCTCACTGTCGACAACACCACCGACTTTAGTGTCGTCTGCAAATTTACTCACCCACCCTTCTGCGCCTTCCTCTAGGTCATTGATAAAAATGACAAACAGCAACGGCCCCAGAACAGATCCTTGTGGTACGCCACTTGTAACTGAACTCCATTCTGAACATTTCCCATCAACCACCACCCTCTGTCTTCTTTCAGCTAGCCAATTTCTGATCCACATCTCTACATCACCCTCAATCCCTAGCCTCCGTATTTTCTGCAATAGCCTACCGTGGGGAACCTTATCAAACCCCTTACTGAAATCCATATACACCACATCAACTGCTCTACCCTCGTCTACCTGTTCCGTCACCTTCTCAAAGAACTCGATAAGGTTTGTACAGCTGCAACATGACCTACCCTTTACAAAGCCATGCTGACTATCCCTGATCATATTTTTCCTATCTAGATTATTATAAATCTTGTCTCTTATAATCCCCTCCAAGACTTTACCCACTACAGACGTGAGGCTCACCGGTCTATAGTTGCCGGGGTTGTCTCTGCTCCCCTTTTTGAACAAAGGGACCACATTTGCTGTCCTCCAGTCCTCTGGCACTATTCCTGTAGCCAATGATGACGTAAAAATCAAAGCCAAAGGTCCAGCAATCTCTTCCCTGGCCTCCCAGAGAATCTTAGGATAAATCCCATCAGGCCCCGGGGACTTATCTATTTTCAGCCTGTCCAGAATTGCCAACACCTCTTCCCTACGTACCTCAATGTCATCTATTCTAATAGCCTGGGTCTCGGCATTCTCCTCCACAACATTATCTTTTTCCTGAGTGAATACTGACGAAAAATATTCATTTAGTATCTCTCCTATCTCTTCAGACTCCACACACAACCTCCCATCCCTGTCCTTGACTGATCCTACTCTTACCCGAAACATTCGCTTATTCCTGACATACCTATAGAAAGCTTTTGGGTTTTCTTTGATCTTACCTGCCAAATACTTCTCATGTCCCTTCCTTGCTCGTCTTAGCTCTCTCTTTAGGTCCTTCCTCACTACCTTGTAACTATCCATCACCCCAACTGAAACTTCACACCTCATCTTCACATCGGCCTCCTTCTTCCTCTTAACAAGAGATTCCACTTCTTTGGTAAACGACGGTTCCCTCGCTCTAAGCCTTCCTCCCTGCCTGACCGGTACATACTTATCAAGAACACGCAGTAGCTGATCCTTGAACAAGCTCCACTTATCCAGTGTGCCCAACACTTGCAGTCTACTTCTCCAACTTATCCCCCCCCAAGTCACATCTAATGGCATCATAATTGCCCTTCCCCCAGCTATAACTCTTGCCCTGCGGTGTATACTTATCCCTTTCCATCACTAGCGTAAACATCACCGAATTGTGGTCACTGTCCCCAAAGTGCTCTCCTACCTCCAAATCCAACACCTGGCCAGGTTCATTACCCAAAACCAAATCCAACGTGGCCTCGCCTCTTGTTATGCTATGATTTTAAGGGTTAAATATCGAGACCCCAAGAAAATTGTTATGCACTTCAGATGTTGCAATGGGACAGTTTATGCCCACTTGAGAAGTTGTCTGAAAGACAGCATCTAACCGTAATGTTAGATGCTTAAACTTGGAGTAGAACATGACTTTTGACTGACTGCATCAGTAGCATTAAAAAGGCTAAATGCATACTTTGCTGCAAAATTAAGTTCTTGGGATGCAAATTTACGAAATTTAATTGACAACTAAATTGCTTGTTGCACCATCAGTTTGTATAGATGACAATGCGCTTTAACTTCCCTGTTTTAGGGCTTTAATTATTTCAATTGAAAAATCAACTATTTGAACAATTGGCTTGAAGGTATGTAACTAGGTGAACCCAACATTCCAAGCAAAAACAGTCCTAATTAGCTGTGTCATTTTTTTTCTGTTTTTGTTCTTTTCGAAAAATAATATCACTTGTGTTTACAAAATAATGTTGAAATTGAAGTTCAGTAGCCTGATTGAGAAATTAAAAAATATAAATTTAGAGTACCCAATTCATTTTTTTTTTTTCCAATAAGGGGCAATTTAGCGTCGCCAATCCACTTACCCTGCACATCTTTTTGGGTTGTGGGGTGGGGTGAGACTCACGCAGACACTGGGAGAATTGTGCAAACTCCACCTGGACAGTGGGCTGGGATTGAATCCAGGTCCTTGGTACCTGTGAGGCAGCAGTGCCACCCTACTGTTCAGAGAAATAATCTAAATTGATTAGTTCCTCTTGTCTGGGCCAGTTGCGTTGAGTCATAAATAGGATTGTAACCCCAGAATCTTGTGTTGAAATTATTTAATGAAGTTGATCAGTGTGTAGTCTGATCTTGCTGAAATAAAGTTAGATGGTTAAAAATAACAGTAAAAGATTAATTCATTTTCGGTGCACTTTTCAATGTAGCCTGCCTTTTTAGTGGTCTGGGATGCCATGTTGTGCAGCTTCTTGTGTTGTTGGAGTTGCATTTATCCAGGCAAGTGGAAAGTATTCCATCACCCTCCTGACTTGTGCCTTGTACGTGGTTGGCAGGCTTTGGGGAGTCCGGAGGTGAATTACTTGCCGCAGAATCCAACACTTGTGTGATGTGCATTCCCCTTGCCACTTACCAGCCCGTGTCTGGACATTGTCCAGGTCTTGCTGCATGTGGGCATGGACTGCTTAAGTATCTGTTGCTAATACAATGAAAAACTGCAATGATTGGGCAACATCCCCACTTTAAAGTGATGCGAGGGGGGGGGGGGGGGGGAGCGAGGGGAGAAAGAGGAGACTCCTGCGAGGGGAAGTGGTTGTTTTAAACAACTGCAACCTTTTTCCTTTTGTGCTCCACATCATTCCAGCCAGTGGAGAATGTTTCCTTGATTCCAAATGACTTCGCTTTTACTAGGGCTCCTTGTTGCTGTCTTAATGTCAAGGACAGTCCTTCTTGCCAGACCTTTGAAATTCAGCTTGTTTTTCTGCTTGAACCAAGACTTCTGAAGTCAAGTGGTCCTGGTGAATTTCAAACTGCATGAAGGAAAGCAGTGGGGGTGATTAAATGGACTTTGATTGTAATGTCCATGCCATGCACTTGATATCGATTTTTGTTTTATCTGTATATACATGTAGATGATACAGGGCGTGGAGAAAAAACACTTTAGTCACCTGGGGAGAAAAAACACTTCAGTCACCCAATATCAGCATAGGACTTTCATCAGATGTTGATTATTTTGCTGTGAGATGTGTTTTTAGTTTTTGTTTGTCTCCATCCCAGCCATCCTGTGGCATGTCTGAGCAACACTGACAAGTTATGCTAAGCTGTACTCACAAGAAACTAGATGCAGTTTTCCAAAACTAATTTCACAAAGAATTCTTGGAACCAGCAGTCAGAAGAGACTTTTGATTCTGTTTGTCAGGGATAGATTTGAACTAATATTGAAAGGCCAATGTCAACTTCTGTGCCACACTGTTCCTCGAGATGCCCTTCATGTTTGCAAAGCATGTATTAGCTATTTCCGTTTCTGGATATTGATTCAAATAGCATGTCAATAGAACAATCAAATGTTGTACTTATTTTTTCTCTTCATATATGATGAGTGTATAGTCTGTTTCCTTTTACTGTCCTTCCTCTTGTGGTATAACTTTAAATGTTGCCAGTTACTCCCAAAGAACTGTTGGTGAATCTCTGAACATCAGCAAAAAATAAAACTTTGTTGAATTTTAAGTTTCATAAAATGCTCTCCTTATCAGCCACTTCCCCTCAAATCGACGTGGGTTGCGCTCTAAATCGCATTGTTAGAATAAATTGTTTTATGCTAGTAATTTGTAAATCATGCTATATTGTATTTTACCAAGTGTTTTGGTCATGTACCCTCATTCAGATTTGTCAACTTTTTGTATGCCCCTGCCGTCAGTTGCTTTCTTAAATACACCACTAACAACTATTTTTTAAAAAACATTATGATTGCACATTATAGGTCAATACTTGTCTCTTTTTTTCGACTGTGACATAATGTGATTTATGATATGTTTGTTGGAGCTTTCCCTCTCCCGCCCTGCACCCTCTGTCCCTCTTGCTGTGAGCAAGGCTTCAGGAGAGGGGTGGTGAGTGGGGTGGCAAGGGTTTATGGGAGGGAAGTGGCAAGCAAAGTGACCATTTGCTTTTAGAAGAGACTGGGCACGTATATAAATTACTCTAAAATGAGCACCACTATTCGGAGTGCAGGTGTGTTTCAAACTGAGGATGCTCTTCATCATCCCCTTTTGCAAGGACCAACGGAGGCATCTGTCTTGTTCCCAGGGCTACACCCTACTGGAGAACTACTGTATACTATTGTAAGTTCTTTAAATGATCCACATAGTTAAATATATGATTGCATTTGGTCAGGATCACTTAAACGTTTGAAGTTCACTATCTATTTTGGCATATGTGTGATGTTTTGTGCGCCTATATTGTATACACAAATGCCTGCAATCTTAATTGGATTGCCGTTCTGCATGAACTTTTACCCTGGCTTGACACTGCTCTGCATTTCTTAGTGTCTTCCAACCCTGGCTTTCTTGGAAATGTGGATTGCAGCATCCTTTTTGAAGAGCTCGGTCACAGTAGAGGAAGGTTAAGGGTACAAAGACAGGACATGTCCCTTTTTAAGAACGTGGCATAAGAAGTAGGGGTAGGAGGAGGCCATTTAACCCATCGAGTCCACTTCACCATTCAGTGAGATCATGGCTGATCTTCAACACCATTTCTTTTTCCTGCACTGCCCCATATCCCTTTATGTTTTTAATATGTAGAAATCTGTCGATCTCCGTCATGAACATGCTCAATAACCTGAGCTTCCACAGATCTCTGGGAAAGTCCAAAGATTTATCAGCTGGAGTGAAGGAATTCTGCTTCATCTCTATTCTAGGTGGCCTGCCCCTTATTCTGAGACTGTCTCCTGGTTCTAGACTGCATCCTTCCCCCTCTATTGAAGGGAAACATCCTTCCTGCATCTTCCCTGAGCCCTGTTGAATGACTTTCAAGTCTATTAATCTTTCCTTGAGGGAGAATTCCTCAATCTCATTTATTAGTTTGGTGGACCTTTGTTGTATCTACCCTGTCGAACCTCGTATGAATTTTGTGAATCTGATTGAGATCACCCCTCATTCTTCTGCATTCTGGAGAATACTGTCACAGTATCACTAGCTCATCAGTTTCTCCTCTTAATCCCAACATCCTAGGAATTAGTCTGGGAACTGCACACTACTCCTGGTGCGGTCTCAGTCTCACCTAGGTTCTACGTAATTGCAATGAAACATCTTTACTCCTATACCCTAATCCTCTGGCATTAAAGGCGGCATACCATTTGCTGTAATTGTTTGCAGCTGCATGTTGGTCTTTAGTGTCTCATGAACAAGGGCACCCATCTAATTTTGGACATATTAACACTTCCCAGCCACTTGATGAAATACTCTATTTCCTACCAGAGTGAGTAACTTCACATTCCTGCACATTGTATTCCCCAACTCACTTTGTCCCTCCAAATCTCTTAACGCATCCTCACATCTCTAATGTCACCTAGTTTGGTCATCTGCAAACTTGGATATATTAGATTTAATCCTCGCATCCAAATCATTGATGTAGATTGTGAACAGCTGGGTCCCCAGTACTGATCTTTACAGTACACCACTAGTCACAGCCTGCGAACTTGGAAATAACCCATTTAGTCCTACTGTTTTCTGTCCGTTTAACCAGTTCTTCAGCCCATATATGCTGATTTTATTTACTACCCTCTTGTGAGGGACCTTTAACAAAAGCTTTCTGAAAATATAAATAGCTAGCTATCAGTGTGAATGTCAGCGAGTGGATGGATGTGGGTGAGGTGGCAAGTTGTCACTGGGGAAGAGTGGTGGGTGGATTGATAGTGAGCGACTGAGCGGTTCTGGAGTTACCAGGAGTTGAGGTTTAGGTTTTTTTCTGTCTTAACATTTCCTGGGGACATTGGCACTGTCCAAAGTCTCAAGACTCTAACTCGGAGTATGAGGCATTCAAAATGTCCCATGGAGCAGAGGAATTGCCCTTTGGAAGTTGAAATCTCCTGGGCAGTTCACCAGGTCCTGATGTGCATCTCCAGTCAGACATCAATTTCTGATGATCCAGAGACTTGAAGATTTGGGCCTTTGTTTCTTATTGATCAATAAATTTGAGCAACTGTTCAAAGGATGTAATAATTCAGTGGTACACTTATTTTAACCCCATGCGACCTGAAGTTGCCTTCAAATATTAAACCTCTGTACAGATTTGTGTTGCAATAAATTGGAGAATGTGAAATGCAAGTGGTGCACTTCTGAAGCAGATGAAAATAAATGTTTGCATCGGGCCTCTGTACACTTGGCCTGGGATTGTAGAGGTTGTGACCATTCTCCAGTATTGATATCGTATTAGAATTTAAAAATTAGTATTGATTTTTGTTTATTTTGTAGGACCCATTGGAAGTTTTACAAACAGCAAATTTCATGGTATACGCTTAAATCGAATTATTTGGAGCACACTCTCCCCTTAGTTTACTTTTTCGTCTTTTTGGAAAAACGTTCACAACCTGTCTTATTGCTACTGTTTTATTTTCTAGTTTGGAATTAATTTCTCAAGTTGCCATCTATGAAATGCATAACTTTTTCTACGTTCTGGCCCTATAAAGGTTCAAGTCAACAGTAGCTGTCTTGGTCAAACTTAAAGACTGGCCTTGCGTTACATATTGCTGCCAGTAAGCGAGTACACCCAAAGATGAGATCTGGCAATGTGATAATTTACAGTAGTCAGTAATATTTAATGCTGTGCCTTTTTATAAAAGAAAACTGCTATTGAATGATGGTGTGCTTTTAAGGAAGAGTGAGCATGCTTATTAAAATATATCCCTTTGGCTTAATTGACCTGCTATGTCCAATGAGTAATTAGATAATTAGTAGTTTCCAGATTTTGATCAACTTCATTAGAAGTGGCATTTCCCAGTTTGTATGGTACATCGCCAAGAAATTATTACTATGGATTTGTGGTATAGGATCAAAAGAATTTCATGCACTGAAGTCCATTCGACCTGTGGTGTCATGCTGGCCAAAGAGTGCGATCCAGATCAATCTCACTTGCAGCCCTTGGTCCTTCCCCACTAAGAACCATTTGAAATGAAAAATCGCTTATTGTCACGAGTAGGCTTCAATGAAGTTACTGTGAAAAGCCCCTAGTCACCACATTCCGGCGCCTGTTTGGGGAGGCTGGTGATTATCTATCGCCCTCATATAATTTAAATTGCCCTTCGGCTTCTGTTCTTTTTAATAAATGTTTTTAAATAAAGTACATTTACCGTTATGTACACAGAATAAGAAATATATATATATTATATATATGTCTGTATATAGTGTGTGTAAACCAGCGTTTAATACAATTCTAGAGTTCTTCCCTGCTCTCGTTTTTCATGTCTTAGCTAGTAAAGAAAAATATTGAATGTTCCTTAACCATTTTATCTACTTGTTGTGCCCCCTTTCAGTGATCTGTGGACTGTGACTAAGGGAGTAGAACTGACTAATACTCCTCGGTTTGAACTACTGGCTACCTGCTGGCAATGAACAGCTCTGTCACTGTTTTAAATTGTGTTCAGCATAACTTAATGTAGTAAATTTGAAGTGAGTGCGTTTTGGAAACAACTGTTGCGTACACATATTTTATGTTTTGAAAATAGGATATGCATTATATTTTCCAATATAACTTATTATCCAGCAGCACTTGAATTGTATGTCAAGCACAAAAGTCATTCCTCATTGTGGAAGATTCCATGGATGAAAATGTATCTGCTATATGTCTGCATGCTTATTGAGATTGAAGGGTCAAACTAAATGGCTGAGGTTTTAATTGAAAACCACAAGAATATTTGTTTTCTCCGTAATATGACATTTTATTGCATGCGAACTGCTCCTGGGTGTTTTTTTAAAAAGCAGCATTTAAATTCTACAAGCCAAAGTAAAAACAGGTATGTGGGTGCAATGTAACCCCCTTCAACTGATATGGTGATATTGTCTATGAAAATAAGGTTAATTACTTGGTTCCGAAGCATGCCAGACATACCGAGGAAACTAATATTGAATGAAGGTCAGAGACTTGCCCAGATTAACGTAAGCAAACAAAATTAATATGCTAAAGCATGACAAATCCCCAGGACCAGAAAATTTTCTTCCAAGGAATTTAAAACTACGGAAGTGAGAACAGGGGAAACAATGGTGTTGTGGTATTGTCACTGTACTAGTAATCCAGAGACCCTGGGTGAAACTCGGACCCGGGTTCGAATCGCATCATGGCAGATAACAAAATTTGAATTCCATAAAAATCTGGAATTAAATGTCTAATGATGACCATAAACTATTGTCAATTGTTGTAAAAACTCATCAGGTTCACTCATGTCCTTTTTTGGGAAGGAAATCTGTCCTTACTTGATCTGGTCTGCTTGTGATTCCAGCCCAACAGCAAATGTGGTTGACTCTTCACTGCCCCGCAATAAATGCTGGACCGGCCAGTGACGCCTATATCCAATGAACAAATGAATAAAAAACATTGCAGATGCACTAAATAGAATCTTACAAAGTTCTCCCAATTTGGGAATCACTGCCTTATGTTGGAAAGTTGTACATGTCACTTGGCTATTTAAGGAAGGTGGGGGAGGGAAACCACAGAATTACAGACCAGTTAACTCCACATTTGTTGGGAAAATTACACTGACTGGGCACAATTTAAAATTTTTAACGTGATCAGCGAGCCAGCATGGCTTCGTGAAGGCTAGGCCATTAGGACCAGTCTGATTAAATTGTTTTTAAAGAGGTGGCTGAAGTATTGCACACAAATGTTATTTATCTGAACTTTCAGAAATATTTGATGACATCTCCCCTACGAGACTTGGATAAAGTTGAAACTCATAGAATTATAGATCCGTATTGACCTGGTTAGGAAATAAGATGAGCAGCAAGGAGATCAGAATGGGCCATGTGGCAAATAGTTTTAATGGTGGTGTCCTGCAAGGGTCTGTATTGTGGCCTTGACTCCCACGATATTCATCAAGTTAATTGATGGAGTAGAAAGCCACATATCCAACGTTGTTGATGACACCAGGAATCTCGGGAGGAAAGATTGAAACCCTGCGTGGTGGGCCATTGTTAAAGCCATCCAAGAGATCAGCTTGGTGAGAATTCCAAGTCACAATCTTCAAAGGTGCAAATTGGAAATCCTTGTAAGAAAGACTTCAGTTGATTCAGTTGGACCAATTGCTTGAACACTCTCTGCGTACCCGAACAGACGCCGGGGTGTGGCGACTAGGGGACTTTCACAGTAACTTCATTGCAGTGTTAATGTAAGTCTATTTGTGACAATAAAGATTATTAGACCTGGTTGCATCTCTAGTGTATTAAACTGCAATTTGCTTTTAATTTGTATGTACTTCATAGTTACCCTGAATGTTCGAGCAGCTTTTTTCCCAGGATCCACCTTTGCCAGCCTGCAGACTTAAGGACCCACGCCGACCGATCTTCGCAACAAACCCCATGTTTGCTTACCTTTTAATGCGGAAGTGGAGCCTGCTTGGTCTTCACAATCTCATGAATCCGGTTCAAAGGAGGAGAGGGCAATGTGCATATCAGGTGCAGACTTCAGCCAGTCCTGTCTTCATCTCTTCATCTGCTGCACCAGAATTCTGACATCCTCATTGGCTTTTAGTGTGTTTTTAATACGGTATTGCAGGACAGCTACAGCAGCATAGTCTTTTAATAGTCCGCTCTAAGTTGATAACTGATTCTCTGGTCTCAACCTCAAATTTATCACCCACCACGTTTCTCAAACTTCTCTTATTTGCTAGTACTTCCCTGCATATAACATACATGGACTTTTGCATTCTTTAGTTGCATTGGCACAATTGGCAAAACCATACCTCCAAGAAATCCTCTTTTTACTGCTTTGTTCCCGAGTTAAGTTTCTTCTTTGTAGACTGTTAACCAGAGGCTCTGGAGCTGTGTGCAGAGCACACACAAGCACTGCTCTGTCCTGCCCTGAGCTCTCCTGAACAGCTCTGTCGAGCAGATTCTGTTGTGTGATCCTGTCCAATAGGTAAACTGCCTATTTGAGTCTCGGGTTGTCTCTTCATCTGCACGGTTCACTTGCTTTGCTTGCCAGCTGCATGATTTGCTGCCAAAAGTGCATACCTGGAGAGTACTTAATGTCAAGCGTGCGTGCAGGGTGCACGTGACCTGTTCTCAGCTGCTGCTGCTTTCTGGAAAACTTCACACAACCTAATTTTCATTTAAAAGACAGCAGAGATCGCCATTTTTCTTTGGACAGGTGGGCATCCGAGATCTCAACATAACCAAAAGTAAAGAGCATTATTTTCTGGTATGGCAATATAGCTTTAAAAATCCATTATTTTTCCAGAATGCAGTTTCATTATAATTCATGTCAAAATGCAAAAATCCTCCCCGTGTTTGCGCGGGTTTTGCCCCCACAACCCAAAGATGTGCAGGATAGGTGGATTGGCCACACTAAAATTGCCTCTTAATTTGAAAAAATGAATTGGGTACTCTAAATGTTTTGGAAAAAAGAATGCAAAATAGCTAAATTTCTTCAAGATAGTAATTTTGAGACATGACCAGTTTAATTCTTGAAGGTACAATATTGAAGCCTGCATTCCCCAAATTGCAGGGCTGGTTTAGCTCAGTGGGCTAGACAGCTGGTTTGTAATGCACACAAGGCCAGCAGCGCGGGTTCAATTCCTGTACCGGCTGAGACTCTCTGAACCCGGATAGGTGCCGGAATGTGGCGACTAGGGGCTTTCACAGTAACTTCATTGCAGTGTTAATGTAAACCTACTTGTGACAATAAAAGATTGTATTTTTACGTTGTGCTTCCCTGTGCGAATGCCAAAATAAGCTATAGACTTTTTTTGGATTTGGATTTGTTTATTGTCACGTGTATCGAGGTACAGTGAAAAGTATTTTTCTGCGAGCAGCTCAACAGATCATTAAGTACATGGGAAGAAAAGGGGATAAAAGAAAATACATAATAGGGATTAGAATGAGTATAAGTTTTTAAGTAAAAAGTGGATCTGTTTGGGAGAGCTCGCAGAGAGTCGCCTCGCTTCAGCGTGTAGCCACCTAAATTGGCCAACTCCCGATTTAAAATGGCGAACGGCAAAGGCTGATGGGACAGTCAGCCAACATAGACAGAAACCAGCAGGTGCAGGTTTGCTGTGTATTTAACTCTGCAAAAGGCCAGACAACATCGATACCAGCGACCATCAGCATAATAATGTAGCAGCCATCTACATACTAATGAGCAATACCCGGGGACAATAGCAATATTTGGGACACTCAAAACTAAGCCAGACTCCCCGGCGCCAGCAGGAGCCAACACAAAAGAGGTTAACGGACACCTCGACGACCCGTCGATCAGGGAACCGCTCCAGTATTGGAGAAATCGAACCAAGCGATTGGGACAAAGTCCAATCACTTGGGACCAGGTACAGGGTCCGCCCCGAAAGGCGGGAAGCCCCTGGGGACTATAAGAGTTAAGCCCCAAGTTCAAATCGCTCTCTTCACCTCTTCGTCCTGCCCGGGTCACCCAGCAACACGAACCAACATTGACCGTGACCGGTGCCGTGACTGCCGAAAGAAGCAAGTCTTAATTCAACGCTCGCTACGAGATAGGCGCTCCTAGCTACCAATCCGTACCAACTTCGAATCCCGCAGACTCAGAACCCGAACGAAAGGCCATTTGTTCCCCTGACCTGGTGGGCCAGTCCGAAGCTAAGTATAGGCCTGTTAGTTGTAGAAGTAGCTTAGACGTTCGTGCATGAGTAGCGATTACGGTGTACAATAAATGTGCTTTGATTTGAATCTTACTAATCGGTGTATTGGGTTATTGATCATTACTTGGACTTGAACCTCGTGGCGGTATCATAAAGATACCTGGCGACTCGAGAGCAAAGGTAATAAAAGGTCCTAGTGTCGGCTGGTGGGCAGCATGGTAGCATTGTGGATAGCACAATTGCTTCACAGCTCCAGGGTCCCAGGTTCGATTCCGGCTTGGGTCACTCTCTGTGCGGAGTCTGCACATCCTCCCACAGTCCAAACAGGTGTGCGTGGGTTTCCTCCGGGTGCTCCGGTTTCCTCCCACAGTCCAAAGATGTGCAGGTTAGGTGGATTGGCCATGCTAAATTGCCCTTAGTGTCCGTAATTGCCCATAGTGTTGGGTCGGGTTGCTGGGTTATGGGGATCGGGTGGAGGTGTGGACCTTGGGTAGGTTGCTCTTTCCAAGAGCCGGTGCAGACTCAATGGGCCGAATGGCCTCCTTCTGCACTGTAAATTCTATGACCAAACAGAGCAATTGAACCAACCGGAAAGTTAGCAACAAGCGCCATCTTGGAATTTCAGGGTTCACGCTGTTTTACACCAGTTTAGTTTTTATATTACAAGATGGAAAGCCTTCTCAGTAGAGACGGGGACTAATTTTCTAAATGTGACCTCTGATAAAATAAAATGTAGAAATCCATGGACACAACACCTGAGAATTATCATGTTGACTAGCCTGGGACTCAGTACAGCCCAGGGCTTTACGAAATGCAACCCCATCTCTGCTGATCTCTCCCTGCACAAGCCTCATTTCCCCCGATAAATCACTGAAAGGAGCTGCGAGGGGCAGCACATCATGCCACGGGCGAGAGTGCACTGGGAGTCGTATCAAAATACTCCACGGGGGTGGATTTTTCTCCTGACCACGGGGTTGGAGCGGCCTCCCCACTCCCTCTATCACCAGGTCTCACTCGCCCCGAGCACACGGCGCAAAATCTCCCAGACACCAGCCGACACTAGGATGTCTCCAGACAAACCGGGGTCAGGCCCGAGCCACGGACATTTTAGTATCTCTCTCCACCCTGCTGACCACTCCTCATTGCTGATTTGCCCTCTCCACTGGAACTGCAGACATTTTCAAACTTGCGGCCATTAAAGTCGGGCGCACCTCTCTGAATCGGGACCACCACCGGAATGGTGTGGTGCAGGGATTCTGCTAATGATTTCTCTTTCTCTTCTCTCTCTTCTCTCTTTCCCCCCCCCCGGCTCATACTCCCGAAGGATTGTGGGATTGCCTTTCGTCCCCCGCCAGTGTAACATATACTAAATTCTGTTTTTGTTCAAAACAGTGGAATATTGAGGTGGTATTCCAAAACAGATGTCTTGAATATCAATCTTTAACTGCTTCCAACAACGTTTTACTGTACCCCTTTTCCCCCAATGTCCTCCGGGTCTGGCCAAGGATCGTAACAGAATTAACAGCTAAAATCCATTTCGGGTCAGTTCCTGGAGCCTAAAGCCAGTACTTTTCCTGTGGCCAGCTCGTTGTTTTCATCTTGCGCACTGTTTCTCACCTTAACCCTCCTGCTTACAGTCCCTCTTGCTCTGTTGCTCTCTTCCTCATTCCCCCGCCTTTCTCCTGAACCATTGCTCAGAGCAAGATTTTTGGGAGAGGGGAAGCAAGCTCGAAGTGGCGCGCAAGAGGAAAGCAGCGAGTGGGGGAGTGTTGGGAGCAAAGTGGTGAATTGTGAAATGAAGCTAGCTGGGAGATGTGTTGAAACTTTTCACCTGAGGAAGGAGCAGTGCTCCGAAAGCTAGTGATTTCAAACAAACCTGTTGGACTTTAACCTGGTGTTGTAAGACTTCTTACTGTGCTCACCCCAGTTCAACATCAACTTTTGGGTCAGTTATCAACTATTTGGAAGAGGATCTGTATCTTGGAACATCGTCAAACATTTGACTTTTTTTTTCTGTCAAATTATTAAAATACAAGCTCCAATATAAAGTTACATGCCTCTCTTGTATGGCAATATAGTAGTTATGGTACTGCACTTAAAATCTGGAGATTTTGAATTCAAATACTTCCAAAGTAAATTTAAAATTGAAATTGGTAAATCTGGTAAGTTATGGACCAGCATGTTACCATGTCAGTGGCTGTGGGTGGATTCTTTTGGTATTGTATTCTTCTATAACTAGGTAAAGGAGGTAGGGATTGTTTCTCGCTCTCCCTCTGAGCCTCCTGGACGGGAGACTGATGCAGAGAAATGCCAACAGCATGGGTTTAATTCCCATGCCGGCTGTGGTTATTGATGAAGGTGCCTCCTTCTCGATCTTGTCCCTTGCAAGAGGTGTGGTGACCCTCCACCACCAGTCCGCTCTCAAAGCAGAGAGCAGCCTATGGGACTATGGCGACGTCTACATTTATGCACACTAAGAACATGCAATAGAACATACAGTGCAGAAGGAGGCCATTTGGCTCAAAGAGTCTGCACCGACCCACTTAAGCCCTCACTTCCACCCTATCCCTGTAACCCAACAGCCCCTCTCGACCTTTGTTTTTGGCCACTAAGGGCAATTTAACATGGCCAAACACCTAACCTGCACGTCTTTGGACTGTGGGAGGAAACCGGAACACCTGGAGGAAACCCACGCAGATACTGGGAGAACGTGCAGACTCCACACAGATAGTGACCCAACAGGGAATCTAACCTGGGACCCTGGCGCTGTGAAGCCACAGTGCTATCCACTTGTGCTACCGTGCAGTTAACAGAAATAACTTGTGCCAAGAAGTACATTAAAGGAAACAAAATACAGAGTAGATCCCAGTTTAGATAAATATTGGGGCATGCGGAAGACCTTCAATTGTATTTAGTATACCAGATGTGCTTGAATATGTGCATGCATTATTGAGAAACAAAGTGCAATTGGAGGGAGTTTGTATTTTGAGCATCACATTATGGTTCCGTTTTATGATCAGTGATGCATTTGTGAAGAAGGTTTAAGAGATATATTGGGGCAGCTTGGGCATATTGTCATTATGCATGAAACTCATTGCCACCATCTTTTAAGCTATATGCTGTTGTGATTCTGTGCATATGCAGAACAATCTCTGGACATGACCATAAGACATAGGAACAAAATTAGGCCATCAGCCCAATGCGTCTGCTCTGCCATTCAATCATATTTCTCTCATCTATTCTCCTGCTTTCTCCCCATACCCCTGATTCCCTTATTGATCAAGAACCTATCTATCTCTGTCTTTAAAGACACTCCGTGATTTGGCCTCAACAACCTTCTGTGGCAAAGAGTTCCATAGATTCACCACCCTCTGGCTGAAGAAATTCCTCCTCATCTCTGTTTTAAAGGAGCGTCCCTTTAGTCTGAGATTGTGTCCTCTGGTTCTAGTTTTTCCTACAAGTGGAAACATCCTCTCCATGTCCACTCTATCCAAGCCTCGCAGTATCCTGTACGTTTCAATAAGATCCCCCCTCTTCCTTCTAAACTCCCGAGTACAGACCCAGAGTCCTGTAGCCATGTAAAATGGCTAACTCCCGATTAGAATGGCCAAACCCCGATTTAAAATGGCGAACGGAAGAGGCTGATGGGGAAAATCAGCCAACAGGACTCACACAGACAGCTACAGGTAAAACAGTATATTCGCCTCTGGGGAGGCCAGACAGAATTGATACCTACAGCCATCAACATAAAACACCAGCCATCGGCATATAAATTAGCAATCCCCGGGAACAATATGCTACAAATTAGACACACAAAGCCAACCCAGACTTTTCGGCGCCAGTAGGAGCTTACACAAAGAGAGGTGAATGCCCACCTCGAAACCGCCCATCGATCAAGGAATCGCTCCAGCATTGGGGAATATCGAACCAAGTGATTGGGACCAAGTCCAATCACTTGGAACCAGGTACAAGGTCCGCCCCGAGAGGCGGGAAGCCCCTGGGGACTATAAGAATAGGGGCCAAGTTCAAATCGACCCTTCTTCTCCTCGCCGCACCCTTCAAGACCCTTCTGCTGACCCTCTACAACAGCCGCAAGAAACAGTAAGTCTTACTCCAACGCTCGCTACGAGATAGGCACTCCTGACTATCGACCTGTACCAGCTTTGAATCCCACAGGCTCAGAATCCATACGAAAGGCCATTCGTTTCCCTGACCTGGTGGGCCATTTCCAAAGTTAAGTATTGGCCTGTTAGTTGTAGGAAGTAGCTTAGAAGTAGAATTAATGTATAAGTATGGACTGCTGTAAATAATAAATGTGCATTGATTTAACTCTTACTAAGCGGTGTGTTGGATTATTGATCATTACTCGGACTTGAACCACGTGGCGGTATCAGAAAGATACCTGGTGACTCGAGAGCAAAGGTGATAGAACAAGAGCAGTTAAACTAAGGCTAAAACGAGCAACAGTCCTCAACTGTTCCTCATACGACAAGCTCTTCAGTCTAGGGATCATTCTTGTGAACCTCCTCTGTACCCTGTCCAAGGCCAGCACATCCTTCCTTCGATACGGGGCCCAAAACTACTCCCAATACTCCAAATGGGGTCTGAACAGAACCTTTATACAGCCTCCGAAGTACACCCATGGTCTTGTATTCTAGTCCTCTCGACATGAATGCTAACATTGCATTTGCCGCCTTAACTGCCGACTGGACTGCACGGAGAGAATCATGAAGAAGGACTCCCAATTCCCTTTGTGCTTCTGATTTCCTAAACATCTCCCCATTTAGAAAATAGTCTATGCCTCCATTTCTCCTTTCAAAGTGCATAATCTCTCATTTTTTTCCACATTGTATTCCATCTGCCACTTCTTTGCCCACTCTCCTAGCCTGTGCAAGTCCTTCTGCAGCCTGCCTCTTCCTCAATACCTGTCCCTCTACAGATCTTTGTATCATCTGCAAACTTAGCAACAGTGTCTTCAGTTCCTTCCAGATCATGAATGTATATTGTGAAAAGTTGTGGTCCCTGAACAGACCCCTGAGGCACACCACTAGGCTGCCATGCTGAAAAAGACCCCTTTATCCCCACTCTCTGCCTTCTGCCAGTCAGCCAATCCTCTATTCATGCCAGGATCTTACCCTGAACACCATGGGCTCTTAACTTATTTAACAGTCTCGGCACCTTGTCAAAGGCCTTCTGGAAATCTAAATAAATCACATCCCACTGGTTCGCCTTTGTCTAACTTCCTTGTTATCCCCTCCAAGAACTCGAACAGATTTGTCAGACATGACCTCCACCCCTTGACAAAGCTGTGCTGACTCAGTCCTATTTTATCATTCACTTCCAAGTACTCCGCAATCTCATCTTTAATAATGAAGTCTAAAATCTTACCAGTGACTGAAGTCAGACTAACCGGCCTATATGGCGGTGTGATGCTGTACGATTAAATTTAATATCTATTTTATTGTGCCAATAATGTACTGCTTTTAAAGTATATTTTCTCATTTCTCCTCCCAAGTAGTTGGTTTGTGTTACATCCAACTTCTAGATTTCAAGTTGCTCTATATTTTAAAAAGCCAAAATATTTCCGATGCTTCAAATCTGAAATGAAAACAGGTCAGGGAGGCAGTGGCATCTTATTGTCACTGACTAGTAATCTAGGATAATGCTCGGGGGTTCTGGGTTTTGATCCCACCATGGCAGATGTGAAATTTTAATTCAATAAAAATCTGGAATTAAAAGTCTAATGATGACCAATGAAATCATTGTCATTTGTCATAAAAACCCATCTGGTTCGTCCTTACCCGATCTGGCCTGCATGTGACTCCAGACCCACAGCAATGTGGTTAACTTTTAACTGTAGCAAGCCACTCCGATCAACGAAAATTACGGATTGACAACAAATGCTGGCCCAACCAGCAACGCCCACATCCCAAGAACGAATAAAATAAAAGGCACAATCTGGTGGAAGACAAATAGTTCATGTTCCAGCTTGGTGACCTTTGGTCAGTTTTGATTAGAGGTCAATGATCTGAAAAGTAAACTCTTTCTTTTCTCTGCACAAATGATGCCTCGCTTGGATTCTGCTATTTTATAGTGTAGAATTCTGTTATTCGTTAGCTTTACTAGCAGGTGGGCAAAGCTGTACTAGCAGGTGGGCAAAGCTGTATCTTTTTCACTACTCTGTCTCTTGATTTCAATGATTTAATAATAATCCAAAGCTGCTAAGTGTTAGTAAAGCTGCAATGTCAGAACAAAAGAACAACTGGTCTTGGAAGTTAGTCTGGTGGCAGCAATAACTGATCACCAGTGACCTTGTGTTTGCTTCTGCTCTGTTGATTAACAGAAAACTTTAAGTCTGAGACAGTGCTTGATGCAATTGGCTCAAGGAGACATAACTTGAGTTTCCAAGCAATTTTTCTTTCAACATTTTGGTGGTAAGCAAGCTGACTGACTGTTCAGTTCCCTTTTTATTGCTACGAGGAATTGTTTGCAGTTGTCCGATTAACCCTTCTCCTGTATTGTAAAGTTAGCCGAATAACGTCCGAAAATACATGAGTTTAAATTGCTAAGAGTTGTCCTTGTTCTTTAATTTTAGGCATTACCGACCGTTGCTGGTAGATAGTGAATTTTGGCAAGTGGGTGACGTTGTGTCTCATGTTTTTGGGGGGAGGGGGGTGCAATAAAATTGTATTTTCAAAACGTCCCTGATGCGACTCAAGGACTCGTGTCAGAGTAAAACAGTAGTTTTAATTAACTATGAACTTTGCCTGCCTGCAACTGGTACATACTGAGGACAGTCGCACAGGCCAGCTATTCTTATACTCCTTCAAAGAGGCGGAGCCATGGGCTGAGACCGTACATGCTCCAGCATCTCCCCCAGTGGGTGAAACCATACAATGGCCCACAGATGAAACCCGCAGGGTTAATAACAAAAACATAACTGGTGAATTAACTGTATTTACAAACATAGAACATAACTGGTGAATTAACTGTATTTACATTCACCACAGTCCCCTTTTTTTATGTAATCAAAATCATGCCCATCCCTGACTGAAAAAAAATTCAATAGTCCTGAATTAAGAGAAATGATTTGCATATTTTAATGCTTTGTTTCAATCTGATGCAGCAATTAGACCAAAGAACATACAGTGCAGGAGGAGGCCATTCGGCCTATCGAATCTGCACCAACCCACTTAAGCCCTACTTCCACCCTATCCCAGTCACCCCTTCTAACCTTTTTTTGGACACGAGGGCAATTTAGCATGGCCAACCCACCTAACCTGCACGTCTTTGGACTGTGGGAGGAAACCAGAGAACCGCGGAGGAAACCCACGCAGACACTTGGAGAACGTGCAGACTCTGCACAGACTGTGACTCAGCGGGGAATTGAACCTGGGACCCTGGAGCTGTGAAGCCACTTGTACTGTGCTGTCAAAAAATTGTGTCAATGCTGGTGTGTAATGGCACTAACCAGATAAATGCTGGTTGATTATTGCAATCGATACCTGTATTGCAATAGGTACCCATACTTTTTGAAAGGAAAATCTACATGCACAGATGTCAAGACATCATCGCATGTATTTTAAAAAAAAAAATTTTATTAAGGTTTTCACAGAATATCAAAAACAAAATGAAAAAGGAACCCAACAGGGTTAAGTCAAAAAATAACCCTCCATACCCCCCTCCCCCCTGTACATGAATAATAAATTAACACCCCAACTTAACACAAAGCCAACATAGCAAATATATACACCCCCTCAGATCCCCCAGTGTAAATAAACATAAATAAAGTAACCCCACCCCCCCGAGTTGCTGCTGCCATTGACCAATGTCTACCGTTCTGCCAGGAAGTCTAAGAACGGTTGCCACCGCCTGAAGAACCCTTGTACCGACCCTCTAAAGCTGAATTTCACCCGCTCCAACTTAATAAACCCCGCCATATCGTTGATCCAGGATTCCACGCTTGGCGCGCCTCGCGTCCTTCCACGGTAGAAGAATCCTCCGCCGGGCTACCAGGGACGCAAAGGCCAGAATACCGGCCTCTTTCGCCTCCTGCACTCCCGGCTCCTCTGCCATCCCAAATATTGCGAGCCCCCAGCCCGGTTTGACCCTGGATCCTACCACCCTCAACACCGTCCTCGCTACGCCCTTCCAAAACTCCTCCAGCGCTGGGCATGCCCAGAACATTTGGGTGTGGTTTGCAGGGCTCCCTGAGCACCTAACACACCTGTCCTCACCCCCAAAGAACCTGCTCATCCTTGTCCCGGTCATGTGTGCCCTGTGCACCACCTTAAACTGTATGAGGCTGAGCCTCGCGCACGAAGAGGAAGAGTTCACCCTCCCTAGGGCATCTGCCCACGTCCCTTCCTCGATCTCCTCTCCCAACTCCTCCTCCCACTTACCTTTCACCTCCACCACCGAGGCCTCCTCCTCCTGCATCACCTGGTAAGTTTCCGAGATCGTCCTCGCTCTCGCCGCCCCCCCCCCCCCCCCCCAGCCCCCCGAGAGCACCCTGTCCTGTACTGTGCGTGGCAGCAGCCGCGGGAATTCCACCACCTGCCGCCTGGCAATGCCCTTACCTGTAATTACCTGAAGGTGTTCCCTGGGGGGGGGGGGGGAAGCCCATACTTCTCCTCCAACTCACCCAGGCTCGCCAACGTCCCGTCCACAAACAGGCCTCCCAACCTTTGTATCCCTGCCCTGTGCCACCCCGAAAACCCTCCATCTGTCCTCCCTGGGACGAACCGGTGGTTCCCCCGTATTGGGGTCCAGACCAAGGCCCCAACTTCCCCCTCTGTGCTGCTTCCACTGCCCACAGATTTTGAGGGCCGCCACCACCACCGGGCTCGTGGTATACCTCCTTGGAGGGAGCGGCAGCGCAGCCGTTGCCAGCGCCCCCAGACTCTTCCATGCAGACCCCTCCCCCTCCATCACACACTTGCGCACCATCGTCGCATTGGCGGCCCAGTAGTATCCACAGAGGTTGGGCATTGCCAGCCCCCCCCCCCCCCCATCTCTACCCTGCTCCAGGAACACCCTTCTCACCCTCGGAGTCCCTCGCGCCCACACAAACCCCATTATGCTCCTGTTAACCCGCCTAAAAAAGGCCTTCGGGATAAACACGGGGAGGCACTGGAACAGGAACAAAAACCTTGGGAGCACGGTCATTTTGACTGCACCCTACCTGCCAAGGACAGCGGCAATGTGTCCCACCTCTTGAACTCCTCCTCCATTTGCTTCACCAGCCTTGTGAAATTAAGCCTATGCAGGGTCCCCCAGCTCCTGGCCACCTGGACCCCCAAATACCTGAAGCTCCTCTCCACCCTTTTTTAGTGGGAGCTCGCCAATCCCCCTCTCCTGGTCCCCTGGGTGAACCACGAACAGCTCGCCCTTCCCCATGTTGAGCTTCTACCCCGAGAAATCCCCGAATTCCCTGAGGATCCTCATTACCTCCGGCATTCCCCCCCCCGGTCCGCCACATATAACAGCAAGTCGTCCGCGACACCCTATGCTCCTCCCCACCCCGCACCAACCCCCTCCAGTTCCTCGACTCCCTCAGTGCCATAGCCAGGGGTTCAATCGCCAGTGCGAAGAGCAGGGGGGACAGGGGACTCCCCTGCCTCATCCCTCGGTGCAACCGAAAGTACTCAGACCTCCTGTTCGTGGCCACACTCGCCATCGGGACCTCGTACAACAGCCTGACCCACCTGACACACCCCTCCCCAAACCTCTTCAGCACCTCCCACAGGTCCCCCCACTCTACCCTATCAAAGGCTTTCTCAGCATCCATCGCCACCACAATCTCCGCCTCCCCCTCCCTCGCCGGCATCATGATAACGTTCAGAAGCCTCCGCACATTCGCGTTCAACTGCCTCCCCTTCACGAACCCCGTCTGGTCTTCGTGGATCACCTGCGGCACTCAATCCTCGTGGCTAAGACCTTCGCCAGCACCTTGACATCTACGTTCAGCAATGAAATCGGCCTGTAAGACCCACACTGCAGGGGATCCTTGTCCCGCTTCAGGATCAAGGAGATCATTGCCCGGGACATTGTCGAGGGCAAAGCCCCCCCCCCACTCCCTTGCCTCATTTAAAGGTCCTAACTAGCAACGGGCCCAACAGGTCCATATATTTTTTATAGAATTCGACTGGGAAGCCGTCCAGCCCCGGTGCCTTCACCGCTTGCATGCTCCCTATCCCTTTGGTCAGCTCCTCCAGCCCAATTGGGGCCCCCAATCCCGCCACCAGTCCCTCTTCCACCTTTGGAAACCTCAATTGGTCCAGGAAGCGGCCCATCCCTCCCTCCTCCCGTGGGGGCTCGGATCGGTACAATTCCTCGTAGAAGTCTCTGAAGACCCCATTGATGCCAACCCCACTCCGCACCACACACCCTACCCTGTCCTTAACTCCCCCGATCTCCCTAGCTGCGTCCCGCTTCCGAAGCTGCTGCGCCAGCATCCGGCTTGCCTTTTCCCCATACTCCTAAATCGCCCCCTGGGCCTTCCTCCACTGCACCTCCGCCTTCCTGGTGGTTACCAGGTCAAAATTCGGCCTGGAGGCTGCGCCTCTTCCTCAACAGTCCTTCACCTTCATCAGGCACCTCCGCATACCTCCTGTCTACCCTCACCATCTCTCCCACCAGCCTCTCCCTCTCCCTCTGCTCCCTCCTCTCCTTGTGGGCCCTAATGGAGATCAGATCTCCCCTAACCACCGCCTTCAGCGCCTCCCATACCATCCCCACTCGGACCTCCCCGTTATCGTTGGCCTCCAGGTACTTCTCTATGCTTCCTCGGACCCGCTCACTCACCCCCTCGTCCGCCAACAGCCCCACCTCCAAACGCCACAACGGGTGCTGGTCCCTCTCCTCCCCCAGCTCTAAGTCCACCCAATGCGGGGAGTGATCCGAAATGGCTATCGCCAAGTACTCCGAATCCTCTATTCTCGCTATCAGCGCCCTGCTCAAAATAAAAAAGTCAATCCGGGAATAAGCCTTATGGACATGAGAAGAATGAAAATTCCCTAGCCCCCCCGGCCTTGCAAATCTCCAAGGGTCCACCCCTCCCATCTGGTCCATAAACCCCCTCAGCACCTTAGTCGCCGCCAGCTTCCTACCCGTCCTAGACCTGGAGCGATCCAGTGCCGGATCCAACACCGTGTTAATGTCTCCCCCCATTATCAGGCCCCCCACTTCCATATCTGGGATCCGACCCAACATGCGCCACATAAAACCCGCATCGTCCCAGTTTGGGGTATACACATTGACCAGTACCACCCTCTCTCCCTGCAGCTTACCACTAACGATTACGTACCTACCGCCATTGTCTGCCACAATGCTCGACGCCTCGAACGACACCTTCTTTCCCACCAAGATCGCCACCCCTCAATTTTTGGCATCCAGCCCCGAATGAAACACCTGACCTACCCACCCTTTCCTCAATCTTACCTGGTCTGACACCTTCAGGTGTGTCTCCTGGAGCATGACCACATCCGCCTTCAGGTGCGCGAACACACGGGCCAGCTTGACCGGCCCGTTCAGTCCCCTTATCAGCTGGATCAGGGGGCTACTCGCGCCCCCCCCCCCCCCCGCCGACTAGCTATAACCCCTCTTTGGCCAGCCACGCGCCTGCACCCCACGCCCGTTCCCCACGGCGGCAGACCCCCGTCACGACCCCCCCACTCGCTCCAGCTCCCCCTTGACCATAACCGCAGCAACTCGGTCCCCCACCCCCGGCTAGGACCCCTCCTAGCTGCTTTACTTCCCACTCCCCCCAATTACACTTCTTCTGCAAGTCAGCTGACTCCTGACCCCAGCCACTCCCGCCTCTCCTTCGACTCCTCCCATTGTGTGGCACACCCTCCTCTTCCATTCCCCATCCGCAGGCTCTCCACCTCCCCCTTCCATCCCAAGCGTGGGAAACACCCCTCGCTTCCCCGACCCCGCCCCCTCCAGCCTTCAGCGTGGGAAAAAGCCCGCGCTTACCACCTACCCGACCCCGCCACCTGTGACGCAGCTCCTTTTACAGGCCCGGTCCCCTCCCGACTCGGGCCACCTCCACCCCCGCGGGGCCCCATCACACTGCCGGCCATCCACCCCTGTTCCATTTTCTTACCCCCCTCCAAGAGCCCCCCCCCTCCCAACCCAACCAAAACAGTGCCCAACCCGCCCTAACCACCCTCACCAAACCAGAAAGAAAAAAACAAGAGCAAAGGACCCCCCCTCAAAGTACCATCATCCGCAAACGCCCATCCCAACTCTCAATCTGTGTCCAACGTCTCGGCCTGAACAAAGGCCCACGCCTCCTCCGGAGACTCAAATTAATGGTGCCGGTCCTTGTAGGTGACCCACAGTCGCACCAGCTGCAACATGCCAAACTTCACCCCTTTCCTGTGCAGCACCGCCTTCGCTCGGTTGTACTCCTCTTCGCCACCTCCGCACTCCAGTCCTGGTATATTCGAACCTCCGCGTTCTCCCACCTGCTGCTCCTCTCCTTCTTGTCCCACCTGAGCACACACTCTCAATCAGCGAACCGATGAAACCGCACTAGCACCTCCCGCGGAGGCTCGTTAGCCTTTGGTCTCCTTGCCAGCACTCTATGGGCCCCTTCCAGCTCCAGGGGTCCCTGGAAGGAACCCGCTCCCCTCAGCGAGTTCAACATGGTGACCACATAGGCCCCCACGTCCTCCCCTCCAGCCCCTCCGGGAGACCCAGAATCCGCAGATTCTTCCGCCTCGACCGATTCTCCATCTCCTCGAACCGCTCCTGCCATTTCTTGTGCAGCGCCTCGTGTGCCTCCACCTTTACCGCCAGACCTAAGATCTCGTTCTCGTTGTCGGAGATCTTTTGTCGGTCCTCGTGGATCGCCACCCCCTGGGCCGTCTGTGTCTCCAGCAGTTTATCAATAAAAGCCTTCATCAGCTCAAGCAAGTCCGCTTTAATCTCCCTAAAGCAGCGCTGGATAACCTCCTGCGCCCACTGCATCCACGCTGCCTGGTCCCCGCCCGCCGCCTTATTGTTCTTCTTCCCTCGCACCTTCTTCAGGTCCACCACCACATTTTTAGTCGTCCCGCTCCTGTTAAAAGCCATATACTGTCGGGGAACTATTGTACTCTCCTTCCCACAGCGGGAAACGGTGAAAAAATTCCGTTGGGGCCCCTGAAAAGAGCCCAAAAGTCCGTTTTTTGCGGGAGCTGCCGAATGTGCGACTTAGCTCCGCATAGCCGCAACCAGAAGTCACATCACCGCATGTATATGATGTCTTTTATTTTCACTTCTATTACCCATGACAGGAGAGTGGTAGGAAAGCAAAAATAGTGCAGCATTGTGGCCAAAACTAAAAGCAAAATACTGCAGATGCTGGCGATCTGAAATAAAAAACGGAATTACTGGGAAAACCCTCAGCAGGTCTTGCAGCACCTCTGGAGAGAGAAACACGAATCAAGTCGTCTTCTTGAGAACTGAATGGCAATTGCAGTAGTAAAGAAACAAAGCACTGGTCCAGAGTATGGTGTTATTAGCAGAATAAAGGTCAGCTCTGACTGAAAGCAAAAATATGACAAGATGCAGACTGGCACTTGGGGGGGGGGGGGGGGGGGGGGTGGGCGTGGTGAAGAGAATCAAATGGAGGACGGGGTTCATAATTTCAGCAGCCTGAAGATGGAAATCAAGATGGTGAACTGGCCTAGTACTCCAGAGACCCAGGGTTAATGCTCTGGAGACCCGGGTTAAAATCCTATCACAACAGATGTTTGAATTTGTATCAAGTTTTTTAAAACAAAAACTAATTCGAAGTCTGATGACCACAAAATTGTCGTTAAAAACCCCTCTGTTCACTAATGTCTTTTCAGGAAAGCAAATCTGCTGTGCTTCCCGGTTTGACCTGCATGTGATTAAGGATTTGTTTTCAAATGCCCTCAAATTATATTAAACTGCTAAGAGCCGCCGTCCCAACTATCAACTACACTCTACCCCCTACACGGGCAAGGAAACTTCCTGCTGATTACCACGTACCCTCCTTGGGGAGATGAAAGCCTGTCTTCACATTACGAATGTATGGCACTACCATTGAATTGGATTGGATTTCTTTATTGTCACATGTACCAAGGTACAGTGAAAAGTTTTTTTTTTTTTGCGAGCAGCTCAACAGATCAGTAAATGAAAAGGAAATAAAAGAAAATACATAATAGAGCAACAGAAGGTACACCATGTAACTACATAAGCAGCGGGATTGGATAAAGCATACGGGGGTGCGGTGTTAATGAGGTCAGCCAGGAGTCTGGTAACAGTGGGGAAGAAGCTGTTTTTGTGCGTGTTCTCCGACTTCTGTATCTCCTGCCCAATGGAAGAAGTTGGAAGAATGAGTAAGCCGGGTGGGAGGGGTCTTTTATTATGCTGCCCGCTTTCCCCAGGCAGCGGGAAGTGTAGATGGAGTCGATGGATGGGAGGCAGGTTTGTGTGATGGACTGGGCTGTGTTCACTCTGAAGTTTCTTGTGGTCCTGGGCCGAGCAGTTGCCATATCAGGCTGTGATGCAGCCAGATCGGGGCTGGTTTAGCACCGGGCTAAAGAGCTGGCTTTTAAAGCAGGCCAGCAGCACGGTTCAATTCCCGTACCAGCCTCCCCGAACAGGCGCCGGAATGTGGCGACTAGGGGCCTTTCACAGTAACTTCATTTGAAGCCTACTTGTGACAAGCGATTTTAATTTTAATTTCATTTCAGATTAGATGCTTTCTATGGTGCATCTGTAAAAGATGGTAAGAGTTAATGTGGACATGCCGAGTTTCCTGAGGAAGTATAGGCACTATTGTGCTTTCTTGGTAGCGACGACGTGGGTGGACCAGGACAGATTTTTGGAGATGTGCAGCCCGAGGAATTTGAAACTGATGACCATCTCCACCTTGGCCCCATTGATGCTGACAGGGGTGTATACAGTGCTTTGCTTCCTGAAGTCAATAACCAGTTCTTTAGTTTTGCTGGCATTGATGGAGACATTGTTGTTGCTACACCACTCCAATCCTGTATCCTGACTCGTCATTATTCGAGATCCGGCCTACTATGGTCGTATCGTCAGCAAACATATAGATAGAGTTGGAAACAAATTTTGCCACGCTGTCGTGCGTGTGTATAGGGAGTAGAGTAGGAGGCTAAATACGCAGCCTTGTGAGGCCCCATTATTGAGGACTATTGTGGAGGGGGTGTTATTTATTCTTGCTGATTGTGGTCTGTGGATCAGAAAGTTGAGGATCCAGTTGCAGAGTGAGGAGCCAAGTCCTAGGTTTTGGAGCTTTGATATGAGCTTGGCTGGGATTATGGTATTGAAGGCGGAGCTGTAGACAATAAATATGAGTCTGATGTAGGAGTCCTTGTTGTCAATGCTCAGGGATGAGTGTAGGGCCAGGAAAATGGTGTCTGCTGTGGACTGGTTGCAGAGGTATGCGAATTGCAGTGGATCAAGGCATTCTGGGAGTATGGAGGTGATGTGCTTCATGGCCAACGTCTCAAAGCACTTCATTACGACCGAAGTCACCGGACAGTAGTCATTGAGGCATGTTGCCTGGTTCTTCTTTGGCACCGGTATGTTGGTGGTCTTCTTGAAGCAGTTGGGGACCTCCCTGAGTAGAATAGGGACAGGTTAAATATGTCCACAAACACCTCTGCCAGCTGGCCCACGCAGGCTCTGAGTGCACGACCAAGTGGTAGATAGAGCTTGGCAATCCTACAATGAATAGTTTAGATCGAAGCTCCTGCAGTCCTGCCACAAAAGAGAAGTTTCCACAAATATCCCCATGTTCAACGGTGGAGCAGCCCAGCACATCAGTGCAAAAGATGGAGCCTGGGGAGGGGATAAGATGTTGTGGGTTCAGGCGGCATGGTGGCAGTGGTTAGCACTGCTGTGTCTCAGCGCCAGCAACCCGGGTTCGATTCCGATCTTTGACTGTGGAGTTTGTACTTTCTCGCCGTGTCTGCGTGTGTTTCCTCTGGGTGCTCCAGTTTCCTCCCATTGGCTAAGTTGCCCCTTGGGGTGGGGTTCAGGAATAGGGTGGGGAATTGGGCCAGGGTGGGGTTCAGGAATAGGGTGGGGAATTGGGCCTAGGTAGTGGTGTTTCAAAGGGTCAGTGCAGACTCGATGGGCTGAATGTCCTCCCTCTACACTTGGATAAAGGGGCAGAACTGGGTGTTGTGGAGGGAATGGCATTATTGTGACCTGTTAGAAATGAGGATTAGAGAAATGTGGATTGTGATCTGTACAATGTTGATACCAATGCATTCAAATTTGTGATATTGAATCTTTTACGTTCTTAAATAGGAATAAGATATTGGTACATTTCAATCTTTCTAATACTGATAGAATTTTGCTGCGGTATTTCCTCCCCCAAATTTGTCAGATCTGAAATTTTTGAGAAATCATTTCTTCAGTTGGAATAAAAATCAGGTAACTAGAAGAAATATGTTTTGTGCAGCAGTGTCTAGTATTAGTTGAAAATCCTGTTTCCCTTCCTGAGTTGTTTGAGTATTTGCTGGTACCCCTGAGGCTTTGTTGCTGGGTATGCAGTTTATTGAAAGTGGAAAGAGGTTTACAAGATTACAACAGCATATTTAGCAAAGTTTATGGTGCTGTTGATGAACACCGCTTTTCTGCTAAATGTCTGTACTGGTCTCTGTCCTGCTGTTTATATATTCTCATGTTCAGAGTTTGAGCAGATATGAAAATACACATTGCAGATTTCTAGAGATCGCTGACTTGGGTGACTTTCTCCTCACTACTGTTAATCTTCCTGTTAGCATTAAAGATGCTATGGAGCGACATGTTTACTGATCGTGATATAATTGCATATGCTTAAATAACTACTGCCTCCTGTTAACATGCTTGCATGTTGGTCAACTATATTGGCCATTATGTCCACGTGCTGTTGCTAACTTTTGGTGGCTCTTAATTTGGCTCTATTTAATCACGTTTGCTCAAGAGTCGCCAGGTATCTTTCAACACCGCCTCAAGGTTCAGAACCGAATACTGATCAATGACTCGATACACCAGTTAGTAACTTCAAAAGCAATGCTCATTTATTTACACACAGTCAAATCTACTCATGCGTAAACTCTACGAACTAAACCACCACTATTACTAAAGCCTATACTTCGCTTTGGGCGCCCACTCAGTCAGAGGAACAATGGCCGTTGCTCGGTTCTGAGGCTGCTGGGTTGAGCTGTTTACAGGGTAGCAACTAGGAGCATCTATCTCGTAGTGTGCGTTGACTTGGAACTTAGTTGGTCTGGTGTAGCTGCTAGGCTGGTCTCTTCGGTGAGAGCCAAAGCCAAAAAAGGGTGTTCTCCCTTGGGGAATACCTTTTTATACCCAAAAGGGCTTCGCGCTCTTTTGGGCGGGCCTTGAACTTGGCCTCACCAATGATTAGGAAAGACCCAATTAGTTATCAATTTTCCTCCAATAAAGGGGTGGTTCCCTGACCGCTGGGCGTGTCCTGGTGACTGTCAGTCAGCTTTGTCTCAGCTTCTTCTGGCGCCGGGGAATCTGTCCTAACATTGCGTATCTAAATGTTTCCTTTTGTCCCCGGAGATGGCTCATTAGTATGTAAATCGTTTGGTAGTTTCTGTCCTGTCTGAGCGTTTAAGGTTCTAATCAACAGACAGAGCTTGCACCTTCTTGTTTCTTAGCATTGTCCAATTTTCCCTGCAGTCTTTGCAAGTGTCCATTTTGTAATCTGGACGTGGCCATCCCAGATGGCTACAGTGCAAATTAACAAACCTCACTGTGCAGTCATTATACATGAAGTCCAGTTGCACCATGTACCATGCAAAAATGAGGCAGTTTACTCTCCAAGAACACAGGCTGCAGTATGATAATAGCAAAATATTTGTAAATTTGCTCTCCATGACAAAAATAGCCCACTATAAAACAAAGACGGGGGTGAGAAATTCCAGTTGGGTTGCCCCCATATAATTACATTATGGCTCCTCCATAATGGCTCCTCTTTGAAGAGATAACAAATAGGTTAGACCAAGGAGAGCCAATGGATGTTATCTATCTTGACTTCCAAAAGGCCTTTGATAAGGTGCCTCATGGAAGACTGCTGAGCAAAATAAGGGCCCATGGTATTTGAGGCAAGGTACTAACATGGATTGACGATTGGCTGTCGGGCAGAAGGCAGAGAGTTGGGATAAAAGGTTCTTTTTCGGAATGGCAACCGGTGACGAGTGGTGTCCCACAGGGTTCAGTGTTGGGGCCACAGCTGTTCTCTTTATATATTAACGATCTAGATGACGGGACTGGGGGCATTCTGGCTAAGTTTGCCGATGATACAAAGATAGGTGGAGGGGCAGGTAGTATGGAGGAGGTGGGGAGGCTGCAGAAAGATTTATACAGTTTAGGAGAGTGGTCCAAGAAATGGCTGATGAAGGACTTCCGGTGACGGAGGTCGGGAGGCCGCCGCACAATGGAGAGCCCCCGCTCGGGAACGGCAATTTTGGGGCTTTAAGCCCGATCCCAGGGTCCGCGGAGGCGGCAGAAGAAGGGAGAAGGCACGGAGGAGGCACTGAGAAGACACAGGAGGGAAAAAAACCCAAAGAAAAATGTCGAGGGTGAGCAGAAAAACGGCCGAAAAAAAAACAGCTGAAGGTTCGTCGGGGAGTGGAAAGGTCACCAAGGAAAATGGAGGCTGGAGCACCAGGAAAGGCCGCACTGCTTATGGCTGAAGAAATAACCAAGGTGATGGCTGCGGAATTTGAAAAGCAGTTGGCGCAGATTGCGAAATGGATGGAGACGGTGAGGAAGGAGATGAGGGAGGCTTTGAGTGTGCTGGTGGAGGAGGCGGTTTCCCCGGTGAGGACGGAGGTGGTGAGCGCAGTGGCGGAGGTGCAAGAGCAAGGGGAGGCGCTGAAGGAAGTGAAGGAGACGTTATTGCAGCACGGTGATCAACTTGCTTCGATGGGGAAAGAGATGCGGAAGGTGATGGATACTAACAAGGATCTGCGAGGAAAAATGGAAGACCTGAAAAATAGATCCAGGCGACAGAACTCGAGGATTGTGGGGCTGCCCGAAGGAGTTGAAGGACCGAAGCCGACTGAGTATTTTGCAGCAATGCTGGCAAAACTACTGGGGGAGGGGGGAGGACCCCTCCCGATATGAACTGGATCGGGCTCATCGGTCGTGGAGGCCTGTACCAAAGGCGAGTGAGCCGCCAAGTCAGTGACTCTGTGCTTCAGTAAGTACAGGGTGAAGGAGAAGGCCCTGAGCTGGGCCAAGCAGAAGCGGGTGGTGCAGTGGGCTGGAGCTGGTATACGTGTATACCAGGACTTTACGATGGAGCTGGCAAGGAGGCGGGCTGCCTTCAACTGGGTGAAGAGGGCACTGTACATTCGCAAGGTGAGGTGCGGCATTATATATCCAGCGAAGCTGAGGGTGACTTACAAGCTCAGGGACTTTTATTTTGGAACCGCGGAAGCAGCGGAGGAGTTTGCGAAAGCAGAAGGACTGTGGCAGAACTGACACATTGGGGAATGGCCATGTGCCGATGTAACCTCATGATTGTATTTTCTTCTTTTTTGTATCACTGCGCGTGGGTGTAGAAATTAAAGGAGCCAAGGTGGTATATATTTGGACGAGGGAAGGGACGGGACTTTCACTCGAAATGAGAGCTCTTTGGGGTGTAGGTGGATAGGCTGGGTTTGTGTGCTAAAAGGGGATCTTTGGGCTTCCCTGGGGCCGGCCAAGTGGGAAAGGGACCCGGGCGGGGGCCTCCACGCTGGCCGGTGTGTGCCGGCCAGTGAACGGGAGTGAGGTGGGGGGAGGGGCTGCGGCCATCGGAGCCTGGCAGAACAGGGTCCGAGTGGTCTAGCCGGGGTGGAAAGTTGGGGGGGGGGAGGAACCGAGGGTAGGGGGAGGAGTTTTACAAGAGGCAGTGGACGGGAGGAGCTGGAGGCCTGGGGTGGGAGCTGTGTAAGATTAAGGGTGACTACGGATAATCCCTGATTTATTTTTGTCATTTGTTTATGTAAACATGCGGGTTGAGGTTTGGGGGTTGGTGGGTAGATGGGATCGTTGTTGTTATTATGGGGACTGACCTATCTTGCTGATTATTGTTTATTGTTGATGGATGTAAATGTGGGAGAAAATGTGAAAATGGAGGAGAATAAAAGAAAAATTTTAAAAAAGAAAAAAAGAAATGGCTGATGAAATTCAACATGGGCAAGTGCGAGGTCTTGCACTTTGGAAAAAAGAGTAGAGGCATGGACTATTTTCTAAACGGTGACAAAATTCATAATGCTGACGTGCAAAGGGACTTGCGAGTCCTAGTCCAGGATTCTCTAAAGGTAAACTTGCAGGTTGAGTCCGTAATTAAGAAAGCAAATGCAATGTTGTCATTCATCTCAAGAGGCTTGGAATATAAAAGCAGGGATGTACTTCTGAAGCTTTATAAAGCATTAGTTAGGCCCCATTTATAATACTGTGAGCAATTTTGGGCCCCACACCTCAGGAAGGACATACTGGCACTGGAGCGGGTCCAGCGGAGATTCACATGGATGATCCCAGGAATGGTAGGCCTAACATACGATGAACGTCTGAGGATCCTGGGATTATATTCATTGGAGTTTAGGAGGTTGAGGGGAGATCTAATAGAAACTTACAAGATAATGAATGGCTTAGATAGGGTGGACGTAGGGAAGTTGTCTCCATTAGCAGGGGAGACTAGGACCTGGGGGCACAGCCTTCGAATAAAAGGGAGTCACTTTAGAATAGAGATGAGGAGAAATTTCTTCAGCCAGAGAGTGGTGGGTCTGTGGAATTCATTGCCACAGAGGGCGGTGGAGGCCGGGACGTTGAGTGTCTTTAAGACAGAAGTTGATAAATTCTTGATTTCGCAAGGAATTAAGGGCTATGGAGAGAGAGAGCGGGTAAATGGAGTTGAAATCAGCCATGATTGAATGATGGAGTGGACTCGATGGGCCGAATGGCCTTACCTCCACTCCTATGTCTTATGGACAATTGTGGGTGCAGCTGTTCTGTTGAGAACAGGAAAAGTGTGCAGAGTTGATTGGAAGAACAGGGAGCATGTGAGACACAATTTGAGAGTATCTCCTCCAATCACCGATTGTCTCTCCCATTTTCACTGTTCCAGCTCCTCTAATCATATGTTCCCTCCCTTCTACTCTTGCCCCTCCTGGAACAGAACGAGGAGCAAGAGGGAGGGAACGTGTGATTGGAGGTGCTGGAACAGTTATCTTCAAAAATTAATAACTGGGGAGCTTCAACATCCTCCGGGAAATCTAGGGGAAGAAAAGTGGATAGAAGAGATGCTGGGTAAACTGGTTGACTGGAGACTCCGGCGAGCTGCCTGTGTTCACTGGTTGCCTCCGGCCTTTAATCTCTCTCTCTCTCCCTCTCTCTCGGCCCCTCTCTCTCGGCCCCCCTCTCTCTCGGCCCCCCTCTCTCTCGGCCCCCCTCTCTCTCGGCCCCCCTCTCTCTCTCGGCCTCCCTCTCTCTCTCTCTCGGCCTCCCTCTCTCTCTCTCTCGGCCTCTCTCTCTCTCTCTCTCTCGGCCTCTCTCTCTCTCGCCCTCTCTCTCGCCAAGACTACCTACATTTATTAATCTTTTATTGTCACAAGTCGGCATACATTAACACTGCAATGAAGTTACTGTGAAAAGTCCCTCGTCGCCACAATGTCCAGTTCACCTAACAGCACGTCTTTCAGGACTTGTGGGAGGAAACCGGAGCACCCGGAGGAAATCCACGCAGACACAGGGAGAATGTGCAGACTCCGCACGGACAGTGGCCCAAGCCGGGAATAGAACCTGGGACCCTGGTGCTGTGAGATCACAGTGCTACCCACTGTGCTGCCATGCCACATTTATCTGGCTAAGCCTCTACCTTGGCTCTGATAATATCCCTTGTCCATGTCTTCATCGCATCAACACCGTCAGGATCAAATGCTCCCCTGCATGGCCTTCCATCTTCAGTTGTAAACTATTTGAAAGAGCCTGAGCAAAAGTCAACTGTAATCGGGGAGGAAAATCTCCACCGGTTGGAGTCATAGCTAGCACAAAATGTGGTTGTTGGAGTCCTGGGGTATTACTGATTTGAGTTCTTCAGGGTAGTGTTTTGGGCCCAACCATCTTCAGCTGCTTCATCAATGACCTTCCATCAGGTCAGAAGTAGGGATGTCCACAGATTGCAGTGTTCAGCAACATTTACAACTCCTACTGAAGCAGTCCATGCACAAATGCAGCTCCTACTGAAGCAGTCCATGCACAAATGCAGCAAGACCTGGATAATATTCAGGCTTGGGCTGATAGTGGCAAGCAAAATCAGGTGCCAGGCAATTACTATTTCCAACTAGAAGAATCCAATCATCTCCCCATGATGTTTAATAGCATTACCATTGCTGAATCCCCTACTCAACGTTCTGGCGGGGGAGGGGGGGTGGTCACCATTGATTTAGCAGCTGAACTGGACTAGCCATATAAATGTGGTGATGAGTAGCTCCGAAGCTGAAAGATCTGATTCTCCGACTGCCCAAAGCGTATCTACCTTCTACAAGGTACAAGTCGAATATTATCCACATGTCTGGATGAGTGCAGCTCCAATTACACTGTAGGCTTGACACCTCGACCACAAACATTCACTCCACCACCTTTTGTGCAGTGGGCAGCAGGATGTACCATCTGCAAGTTGCACTGAGCAACTCACCAAGGCTGCTTCAACAGCACCTTCCATCAACCACCTAGAAGGATAAAAGCAGCAGATGTGTGGGTGCACCACCATGTGTAAATGCCTACCTTCACACTGGTGCTGGGTCAAAATCCTGGAACTCCCTCCCTTGCAGCACTGTGGTGTACCTACACCAGGTGGACTACAGTGGTTCACGAAGGCAGCTCACCCCCACCTTTTAAAGAAAATTAGGGATGGGCGCTGGCTTATCCAGTGATGCCTGCACCCCATGAACGAATTAGGAGAAAATCCTGACCATTTTACTTTGCATACTACCTATATTGGCTTCATTCTCCCTGGATGACTGACCATGGCCAGTGTCCATGCTAGCTAAAATAATGTGACTCCACCCTGCTTTTGTGTGATCAATTTCCTACATGGCTCTTGTAACATATGGAGTTGTGACATTTAACATTGAAAAACACTCACTGAAATAGCTCCTGGTTTAGTGGGTAATGCAGGTGAATGTTAACACTTACAATTGTTATATGTCAAACAAGCAATTTAATAGTGTATGACTTTGCAATGTATTTTACGTTCCAATGTATATCAACATTTCCCAAGTTATCAATCAATACACACCAAGGCTATGGAAACCATTGAGAATTTATGGTATTTTTAAAATTTGCATGACTATTAGTAGATTATTTTACTTCCATCTTCTGTTGCTTATTTAGGTAGAATGAAAAGTTTGTCTTATGATAAAAATTGATAGCTGAGCACAATGATTTTGGAAATTGTGTGCTCAGGATGCATACGTTAAATTATTTTGGTGCTAATGCTATAAATATATAAATTCAAGCTCCTGTCAATTAAGAATTCCCTGCCATTTCTTCCACCCTCTCCCAAAAAAGGCAAATGATAATGTCTGCTGCTTATCATTGAGTAATAAAGCATAGAGAGGGATAAAACTTTTAGAGAAAGAAATTCTGCCATCTTCAGTTTAATTTATGATGATGCTGTTGTTTTATGTGCAAACCAGTGTTGTTACATCTTTGGTTTATTTGGACTAAGATTTATGGGGTTCACTTGTTTGCAATAACCCCCCAATTGTCAATCTCACCATGTTCTACAGACGTAACCACATGGGCAAGAACAAACACTTTTTTCAAATTATGAATTCAGAAAGTCTATTAACAAGTCAAAAAGCAAAGTGTCAGTTAACAGTAAAAGGAGAGCCTAACTTTTAACAGTTGAACAGACGTCTCACGTGGATAACATGCTAAAACAACACCTCTCAAAATGGTTTCTCGAGACCTATTTTTCCCCCATTACTTTATCAGAGTTACAAAGCCAGAGCTCAAGAGTGTGGACAGGGGCAAACCCCAGATCCTTGCATGCTCCAAAAAACAATTCAAATTGAATCCAGTTCATGGTCCCCACAAGAGAGACATTCCAGATCCAGGCATTACACCTGACCTCGCGTTCAAGCCTGTAGTTGGAAAATAGCCAATTGGTCTCTAATCTGTCAAAGTAAGAGTTAGCCCATTGGTTTTAAGCTAATTGTCTCAACTTTAAGACCATGACATCTTCTAAAGTTATATCGTTTACCTTTAATTAGCCTAAGGGTTGACCAAAATCTTGAATTAATTTCTTCAGTCAAGGTTAATGACGAGCTTGATAAGTTCATATATGTTTATAATTATGGAAGTTATGTATTACAGATTGATTACATGACCATAACAGATTGACTAATATATCTATTAATGAAGTATTTATTCTTTAATTATCTTGCAATTAAGGCTGTCTATAATGCAGGTTTTTTTTTTTACATGATTTAAATGTAGCACAAAATGCTAAATAACATTAATTGACACTACAGAATGATAGTCACACAAAGCTATTGATTTTGAAACTACCAACCTTTAGAAATGCACCCCTTGTTTTGAAGAGTCGGTGTAAATTGGGCTTAACTTGTTAATATCAAGATCAGCTTAGTCATTCTATTATTACAGCAGGTTGTAGAGGTATTGGAAGACTATTTTGGTTGATGACCTCAAAGACGAATTCGTTAGCATCAGATTTTAGTGTTGTGGGAGCAGAAATGTGACTACAGGAATTCAAACAAGAAATTCCAGCAGTCTGATACAGATCTAAACAAATTCTTGGGAAAGTGAAGTTGCAGATTATATGCAAGAACAGAGGTGTTAAAGTGTTTTTTTTTTTAAATGGTGTGAAACGTGTGTTTTGTGAGGAAACCAGCAAAACTTAAGGCTATGTACTTGAATCTACACAGCATTCAAAACAAAACAAATGAACTGATGGGCAAATAGAAATTAAGAAATGCGGTCTGATAGGTATTTGGCATATGGCTACAGGATGACATATCTGAATATTGAAGGCTATGTGACATTTAGGAAGGCAAGAACAGGTGGAGGGGTGGCTCTGTTATGAATTATGGTATTAACACATTAGTAGGGATGACCCAAGTTCAGGAAAGCAAGATGTAGAAGTAGTTTGGGTTGAGATGATAACCATAAAAGATGAGGAATCATTTGGTGGGAGTGGTATGCAGGCCCCTGAATTGTAACTACATGGTTGGACAGCGTATTTAATGTGAGCTTGTCAGAAAGGTACTGCCATAATCATGGGGGATTTTAACTTGCACGTGAGTTGGAAAAATCCGATGGGTAAACGTAGTGTAGATGAGGAGTTCATGGAATGTTTTCAGAATAGTTTCTTTGACCAACCCATTCTGGAACCAACCAGAACTCTGGCTGTATTGGATCTGAAATAGGATTAACCTTCTAGTGAAGGCACCCTTGGGTATTGGGATCATAATCTGATAGAATGCATCAAAGACTGGTAATAGGGCAATTATGAGGGCATGAAAATGGAGCCAGCTAAAGTGAACTGCCCTATATGCTTACGGCAGTCATTTTCAAACTCTGGGCGTCAGGGGGGTCGTGGAGTGATCGATTGTGGCCTTCCTTATTGTGGGAAGAAGTGCCCACCGGCTTTTTAAAATGCCAGCCGCAATTGGCTTTCAAGAATGCCGGCAGTCTCACGCATGCGTGCCCCCTCAGTCGGATCTGGCAGTGCGCAGGTCCGGAGCCCAGCAGGGAGACCGTCTCCTCCTGACGCCAGCACACTGCCCCGTACTGCCTCAAACTGATGTCCACACGCTGTCCCAGGGCCAGAAAAAAATCGCTCCACCAGAATCGGCGGCAGAGAGCTGGTCATGTCCCCCGTGCACTGACATCACATGCTCAGGCAGCAAAATCACAGAGGAATGGTTCCTCCATTTTGTAGCTGCCAGCAAACAAGCAACCGGACTGTGAAGAGCTGAAGGTGGATAATTTTTTTTATTAAAGAAGAGGGCCAGAGGCACACAGGCCAGGATCATACAATTGAATCTGTTGAAGAGTGCTTCTCAGGAAAAAATAATTAAGTCAAAATGGAAATCTGAAACAAAGCAGAATAAAGATGATTTCTTGAGGTATGGCATTTAGTTTTGCCAATGCAAAGCCCATGTGTGTTACAAGCAAATAAATACTGGCAAATTACGTTTAAAACGCTGAACTTCAAAGGCATTTGAAGACTTGAGCATGGTGAGTTTGAGGACAAACACGATTTTTCTTTTTCAAAGGATATAAATCGTCACCTGAAGTCCTTAGCAGAAATGTAATGTTGAATGACAAAGCAAGTGCGATCATGAGGACCAGGCAGGCTCACCTGTTGGTAAGGTAAGCAATAATAGTGGGTTTCGAAGGTCCGTGTGGGTCACCAAGGTCAGCATGTGTCCTGAAGGTCGGCATTTGGTAAAAGTGGGTCCCAGGGGGAAAAGAAAAGTTTGAAAAACACTGGCTTAAGGGATAGATCAGATGTTCAATGGTAGAAATTCAAAGGCATATTTCAGAATACAAAAAATAGATGCATGCCAATGAGCGAAATTACAAGGGAAGGGTCCATTATCAGTAGATAACTAAAAAGACAGTTAAATGAGAAAAAGCATATATTTATGCAAAGAGTGGTGGCAGGTCAGGAGATTGGAGATAGATCAAAGAACAACCAAAATATTGCTAAGGGGGAGAAACTGCAGTACAAGAGAAAGCTAGCTAGTAATAAGGATAGACGGTAAGAGTTTCTATAGATATTTAAATAAGAGTCCCATGTCAACGACATCTATGGCAGGACACAAAGCAAGACCAGGCGGAATCTCTGGGGCTGGAGCATCCCTCCCCGATGAACTGAACAACTTCTATGCCTGCTTTTGAACAGACAGCCAATACATCGGTGTCATCTGCCCCAACAGCCTTGGACATTATTACAGCCTCAGAGGTAAGAGCTGCCTTCTTAAAGTGAACCTGCGGAAAGCGACAGGCCCCGACTGAGTCCCTGGGTGAGCACTCGGATCCTGCGCAGACCAGCCGTCGAGGGTATTCACAGACATCTTCAACACCTCACTTCTCCGCTCAAGAGTTTTCCACCTCCTTCAAGAAGACCACCATAATACCAGCACCAAAGAAGAATAAGGTAGCGTGCCTCAACGACTACTGACCGGTGGCCTTGACATCTGTTATCATGAAATGCTTCGAGCGACTCGTCATGAGTCTGACCAATGACAGCCTCCCAGACGGTCTCAATCCATTGCAGTTCCCCTATTGCGGCGACCGGTCCACAGAAGGTGCTATCTCCCTGGCCCTACAATCAACGCTCTTGACACCTCGACAACAAGGACACCTACGTCAGACTGCTGTTCTTGGATTACAGCTGCACTTACAACACCACTCTGCAATCTTGGGCTTGACCCCTCACCAACAGACCGCAAATCTGTCCGGATAGGTAACAGCACTTTCTCCACAATAGTCCTCCAACACTGGGGCCATGCAAGGATGTGTGCTTAGTCCTCTACTGTACTCCGAGTGCACACACTACTGTGTGGCAAGATTTAACTCCAATTCGATCTATAAGTTTGCGGATAATACGACTGGTGTGTCGAATCTTGAACAACGACGAATCAGACTACAGAAGGGATAGTTTCCCGAAAACAACCCCTCTAAATATCGGCAAAATCAAGGAACTGATCCTGATCATCGACTTCAGGAAGCGTAGCACGACCCCCCTCCCCCAGTCTACATCAATGGCTCCAAAGTAGAGATGGTCGATAACTTTACGTTCCTGGGGGCCATCATCACCAACAATCAAGAAAGCCCAACATTGTCTCTACTTACTCTGTATCTCTGCATGGACTCTCTCAAACATTTACAGATGTGCCATAGAGAGCATCCCATCCGGCTGCCTCACAGCTTGGTATGGCAACTGCTCTGCCCAAGATCGCAAGAAGCTGCAGAATGTGGTGAACGCATCACACAAGCTTGCCACCCTCCCATTGCTTCTGTCTACACCTCCCACTGCCTCAGGAAGGCAGACACCATTGTCAGAGACCCCTCACACTCAGTCTTTGCCCTCTTCCAGACCCTTCCATCAGGCAGAAGGTACAGAAGTCTGAAGACTCGCACATCCAGACATGGGTACAGTTCCCCACATCTTCTAGGCTCCTCAACAACTCTCTCTTGCTGATCTGTTCCCCGTAAGATACTATTCACGACGCCCTATGCTGCTGTTTCTCATAGATACATGGATACATCGGAGATAAGAGCAGGAGGAGGCCTTTTGGCCCTTCGAGCCTGCTCCGCCATTTATCACGATCATGGCTGATCATCCAACTCAATCTCCCAGCCTGTCCAGATCATGTTGTAGGATCTCTGCATTCGCGCTACAGTTCACCCTCCCACGCAACTCAATATCATCTGCAAACTGTGATGTTATATTTTCTTCGTTCATCCAAATCATTAATAGATATTGTGAATAGCTTGGGTCCCAGCACCGATCCCTGTGGCACCCCACTAGTTACTGCCTGCCAATTTGAAAAGGACCCTTAATCCCTACTCTTTGTTTCCTCTCTGCCAACCAGATACCTCAATTACCTCAAGGTAGTGTGGAAGGATGTAGCAGGTTACAGAGGGATATAGATAAGCTGCAGAGCTGGGCTGAGAGGTGGCAAATGGAGTTTAATGTAGAGAAGTGTGAGGTGATTCACTTTGGAAGGAATAACAGGAATGCGGAATATTTGGCTAATGGTAAAGTTCTTGGAAGTGTGGATGAGCAGAGGGATCTAGGTGTCCATGTACGTAGATCCCTGAAAGTTGCCATCCAGGTTGATAGGGTTGTGAAGAAGGCCTATGGAGTGTTGGCCTTTATTGGTAGAGGGATTGAGTTCCGGAGTCAGGAGGTCATGTTGCAGCTGTACAGAACTCTGGTACGGCCGCAATTGAAGTATTGCGTACAGTTCTGGTCACCGCATTATAGGAAGGACATGGAGGCTTTGGAGCGGGTGCAGAGGAGATTTACCAGGATGTTGCCTGGTATGGAGGGAAAATCTTATGAGGAAAGGCTGATGGACTTGAGGTTGTTTTCGTTGGAGAGAAGAAGGTTAAGAGGAGACTTAATAGAGGCATACAAAATGATCAGGGGGTTGGATAGGGTGGACAGTGAGAGCCTTCTCCCGCGGATGGAAATGGCTGGCACGAGGGGACATAACTTTAAACTGAGGGGTAATAGATATAGGACAAGAGGTCAGAGGTAGGTTCTTTACGCAAAGAGTAGTGAGGCCGTGGAATGCCCTACCGGCAACAGTAGTGAACTCGCCAACATTGAGGGCATTTAAAAGTTTTTTGGATAAACATATGGATGATAATGGCATAGTGTAGGTTAGATGGCTTTTGTTTCGGTGCAACATCGTGGGCCGAAGGGCCTGTACTGCGCTGTATTGTTCTATGTTCTATGTACCCCCTCCCCCAATCCCATGCACTTTAATCTTGCACAATAATCTTTTTTTAAAAAATAAAAAAAAAATTTTAATTCTACGTTTTCACATTTTCCTTCAAAGATTTACACCCCACCCACAAACAGTAAATGGTAACAAATACAAAATCAATCCCCGTAACAATACCAATGATCCCATCCTCCCACCACCCCAAACAACGGCCCACCTGTCAATATATGCATCCAATAAACCAAACCCTCCCACGGTGGAAACAAAAAATAAAAGAGAAAAAGGAGTCCGGGACCGCCCATGGTCACCATTTACCTATAGAGTCCACTCCTCCTCTTTTCCCCCCCCCCCCCCCCACATACACACCACGCCATCCAACCTCTGAAAGAGTACCGTGCATGATACCCAAGAGTTGTACCCCCCCCCCCACCAAAGTCTCCTGCTCCTCCCGTCCACTGCCTCTTGTAAAACTCCTCCTCCCAACCTCGGTTCCTTTCTCCTCCTCCCCCCCCCCCCCCCCCCAACTTTCCACCCCGGCTAGACCACTCGGACCCTGTTCTGCCAGGCTCCGATGGCTGCAGCCCCTCCCCCAGCTCACTCCCGTTCACTGGCCGGCTTAAACCGGCCAGCGTGGAGGCCCCCGCCCGGGTCCCTTTCCCCCTTGCCCGGCCCTAGGAAAGCCCAGAGATCCCCTTTTAGCACACAAACCCCGCATATCCATCTACACCCCAAAGAGCCCTCATTTCGAGTGACAGTCCCATCCCTTCCCTTGTCCAAATATATACAACATTGGCTCCTTTAGCCCCTACACCCGCGCGCAGTGAAACAAAAAAGAAGAAAATACAGTCATGAGGTTACATCGGCACATGGCCATTTCTCAATTTGTCAGTTCTGCCACAGTCCTTCTGTCTTCGCAAACTCCTCCGCTGCTTCCGCCGTTCCAAAATAAAAGTCCTTGAGTTTATAAGTCACCCTCGGCTTCGCTGGATATACAATGCTGCACTGCACCTTGCTAACGTACAGTGCCCTCTTCACCCGGTTGAAGGCAGCCCGCCTCCTCGCCAGCTCCACCATAAGGTCCTGGTATACACGTATACCAGCTCCAGCCCACTGTATCACCCGCTTCTGCTTGGCCCAGCTCAGGACCTTCTCCTTCACACTGTACCTACGGAAGCAGAGTCACTGCCCTTGGCGGCTCACTCGCCTTTGGTACAGGCCTCCATGACCGATGAGTCCGATCCAGTTTATATCGGGAGGGATCCTCCCCCTCCCCCAATAGCTTTGCCAGCATCGCGGCAAAATACTCAGTCGGCTTCGGTCCTTCAACTCCTTCGGGCAGCCCCACAATCCTCAATTTCTGTCGCCTGGATCTGTTTTCCTGGTCTTCCATTTTTCCTCGCAGATCCTTGTTAATGTCCATCACCTTCCGTATCTCCTTCCCCATCGAGGCAAGTTGATCACCGTGCTGCAATAACGCCTCCTCCACTTCCTTCAGTGCCTCCCCTTGCTCTCGCACCTCCGCCACTGCGCTCGCCACCGCCGTCATCACCGGGGAAATCGCCTCCTCCACCAGCGCACTCAAAACCTCCCTCATCTCCTTCCTCACCGTCTCCATCCATTTCGCAAACTGCTTTTCGAATTCCACAACCATCACCGTAGTTGTTCCTTCAGCCGTAAGCACTGCGGCCTCACCTGGCGCTCCAGCCTCCATTTTCTTTGCTGACCCCACGGTGACCTTTCCACTCCCCAACGGACTTTCAGCCGCTTTTTCCATGGCCATTTTTTTGCTGGTCTTCGACATTCTTCTCCTCTGCTGTCTCCCGACTTTTACTGCCTTCGCTGGCCCTAGGACCATGCGTTAACCCCCGACAATGCTGTTCCCGAACGGAAGCCCTCCAACGCGCAGCTGCCTCCTGCCCGCCGTCACCGGAAGTCCCCAGCACAATAATCTCTTATGCAGGACTTTGTCAAACGCCTTCTGAAAGTCCAAATGTGCCACATCGACTGGTTCCCTCTTGTCAATTGTACCAGTTACATCGTCAAAGAATTACTCTTCATAAATCCATGCTGACTCTGACTGATCCTGCCATTGCTTTCTAAATGTTCTGCTATAAAGTTTTTGATAATGGATTCAACACTTGTTAGGCTTATTGGTCTATAATTCTCTGTTTTCTCTCTACCTCCCTTTTTGAATGTTGGAGTGACATTCGCTACCCTCCAATCTGCTGTGACTGTTCCCGAGTCTATAGAATCCTGGAAGATGACCACCAATGCATCCACTATTTCCAGAGTCACCTCCTTAAACACTCTGGGGTGAAGATGATCAGGCCCTGGGGGTTTATCTGCCTTCAATCCATTCAATTTTCCCAGCACCATTTCTCTACTAATATTTAAAAAAATAAATTTAGAGTACCCAATTCATTTTTTCCAATTAAGGGGCAATTTAGCGTGTTCAAGCCACCTACCTTGCACATCTTTGGGTTGTGGGGGCGAAACCCAGGCAAACACTGAGAGAATGTGCAAACTCCACACGGACAGTGACCCAGAGCCGGGATCGAACCTGGGAACTCGGCGCCGTGAGACTGCAGTGCTACCACTGCTACCGTGCTGCCCTGTTTCTCTACTATATTGATCTCCCTCAGTTCTTCCCTTTCACTAACATTTTCTCCAACATTTCTGGTATCTGATTTGTGTCCCCTTTTGTGAAGACAGAACCAGAGTATGTATTCGATTGCTCAGCCATTTCTTTGTCCCTTATTATGCATTCCCCTATTTCGGCTCATGTATTTGTCCTGTCCCACACTGTAACCAATCACTATTTGGCGATGTACTTTGTTGGTTATTCTTTTTAGCTGCTGTGTACGTTCCCTTGGCCACAGAAAAATACTTTTCACTGTATTTCGGTACATGTGACAATAATTTAGTCAATCAACAATCAAAAGTGTTAACAAAGTAAGCATTTGTGCTAAAGAAATTGCATCTAGGGAATTGGTAATGGAAAATAGAGCTACAGCGGATGCACGAAATGGGTATTTTCTGTTGGTCTTTACAAGAGGACACCATAACATCCCAGAAATAACTGTAAATCAGGAAATGGGAGGGAGTAACTCAGGGAAAATTACAATCACCACGGAAATGGTTTTGTGCACATTGTTGGATCTGCGGGCTGACAAATCCTGGTTTCGATGGACTTCACCCTAAGAAGGAATTGGTTTTCCGAAATTCCCTAGATTCAGGGAGCGTTCAATTAGATTGGAAAAATGCGAATGTTCATTTATTCTAAAAGGGAGAGAGACCGAAATAAGGGAACTACAAACCAGTTGGCCTAACATCGGAGAGGGAATATGTTAGAATCCATTATTAAAAATGTTATGGTATGACACTGACTCTGCCTGATTGCTGTGAAGTGGCCAATACTATACAAATCGCTAGAAAAATGCTCCAGGGTAAATAATGGGGCTAAAGGCTGCTAGATCACTTGGACCTGATGGGTTGCATCCTAGGATATTCAAGGAAGTAGCTACATGGAGATGGTGGATGCACTGGTAATAATCTTCCAAGGATCCTTAAGAGGATTGGAAAACTGCCAATGTAACACCTTTATTCATAAAGGGAGGGAGACAAAAAACGGGTAAATATCCATTATAGGTAAAATGTTAGAGTTCATAATAAAGGATGTGTAGCAGAGCATGTAGAAATACATAATGTCATCAGGCAGAGCCAGCATGCTTCATGAAGAGGAAATCATATCTGTCAAATTCATTTGGAAAAAGGACAATCAGTAGATGTAATATACATTGCCAAAATGTGTTTGATAAGGCACAGCACAAAAGGCTGCTTAAGATGAGAACCCATGGTGTTGGGGGCAGTACATTAGTGTATATTAGCATGGATAGAAGATTGACTAACTGATGGAAGACCGAGTTGGGATAAGAGGGTCATGTTCAGGATGGCAGCACAGTAGCACTATTGCTTCACAGCACCAGGGTCCCAGGTTCGATTCTGTTTTGGGTCACTGTCTGTCCGGCCTGCATGTTCTCCCCGTGTCTGCGTGTGTTTCCTCCACGTGCTTGGGTTTCCTCCCACAAGCTCCAAAAAACGTGCTGTTATGTGCATTGGACATTCTGAATTCTCCCTCTGTGTACCCGAACAGGCGCCGGAATGTACACTAGGGGCTTTTCACAGTAACTTTCATTGCAGTGTTAATATATGCCTACTTGTGACAATAAAGATGATTACTATTAACTACTGAGTTCCACAGGGATCACTGGTGCCACAATTATTTCCAAAACACATTATTGACTCAACGAGGGAAGTGAATGCACTCTTGCCAAGTTTGCGGAAGACACAATAATCGGTGGGAAGGCAAATGGTGAGGATAACATGAGTCTACAGAGGGATATTGGTCAGCTGAGTGGATAAAAACTTGGCAGATAGAATAAAATGTGAAGTTATGCACTTTGGTAGGAAGAATAAAAGAGCGGAATGTTATTTAAATGAGGAAAAACTGCAAACAGCTGCAGCACTGAGGGATTTGGGGCGGGGGGGATCCTCGTGCGTATGCATAAATCACAAAAAGCTAGCATCCACGTTCAGCAGTAATAGTGAAGGCAAATTAAATGTTGGCCTTTATTTCAACGGGAATGGAGAAGTCCTGCGAAAACTATACAAGGCACTAGTTAGACTACACCTGGAATACGGACCAGTTTTGGTCCCTTATATCTCAGGAAAGATATACTGGTATGGCATTCCAGAGAAGATTCACTAGATTTATCCCAGGTATGGAGGGATTTTCATAGAGGAGAAGTTGAGTAGGTTGGGCCTATACTCATTGGAGTTTAGAAGAATTAGGTTCAACCTTATTGAAACATGAAATTCTCGGGGTGGGTCTACATGGTAGATGCTGAGAGGATATTTCCTCTTGTAGGGGAGCATAATCTGAGTAAGGAGTCACCCATTTTCTCCTGAGGGTAGTGAATCTGTGGAATTCTTTACTGTAGAGGCTTGGTTATTAAGTATGTTCGAGCCTGAGATAGACAGATATTTAGTCAGTAAAGGAATCCAGGGTTATGGGGATAAGGCAGGAAAGAAGTTGAGGATTGTCACATCAGATGAGTCATGATCTTGTTGAATGGCAGAACAGACCTGGTGATATGCTGATTGGCCTACTTCTGCTCCTATGTCTTATGGTTTTGTGAAAGGGAAATCAATTCTTTGGCGGAGGAACATGTGTACTGGATAAAGAAAAAACAGTAGATGTACTGCACTTAGATTTCCAGAAAATAGAGGCTTATGGTGTTGGGAGTAACTTATCGACATATTGAAGATTGGCTAGCTAACAGAATAGGTGACTTAAGTGGGCCTTTTTTCTGGTTGGCGTGATATGATGAGTGGTATGCCACAGGGATCAGTGCTGGGGCCTCAACTATTTACAGTTTTGAATAAATGACTTGGATGAAGGAACTGAGGGAATGGTTATAATTTGTTGACAACACAAAGATAGGTAGAAAAGTATATCGTGAAGAACTTAAGTGAGTGGACAAAAATCTGGCAAATTGAATAAAAAAGCTTATTATCTAAATGGTGAGTGATTGCGGAGCTGGGGTGCAGCTTATTATCTAAATGGTGAGTGATTGCAGAACTGGGGTGCAGATGGATCTGGGAGTTCTAGTGCATAAATCCAAAAGGCTAGCATATAAGTACAAAAGTATTTGGGCAATCTAATAGAATATTATAATTTATTGTGAGGAGAATTGATTACAAAGTTAGAGCAGTTATGCTTCTGTTGTACAGGGCATTGGTGAGTCCACATCTAGACTACTGCGCAGTATTGGTCTCCTTTTTGAAGGAAATATGTAAATGCTTTCTGAGAAGTACTAGACCGGAATGGACCAGTTGTCTTGAGGACAGGCTGTGTTGTGCTTACTGGAGTTTAGAAGAGTAAGAGGCAATTTGATTTAAATCTTAAGATCCTGAGGGGTGTTGACTGGGTAGATATGGAGAGGATGTTTCCTCTTGTGGGAGAATCCAGAAATAGGCATCACTACTTCAAAATATGGGGCCACTCATTTAAGACCCGTTTGAGGAATGTTTTTCAGGGTTTGATTCTCTGGAACACTGTTCCTCAAAAGGCAGTGGAAGCAGAGTCTTAGAATATTCTTCAGACAGAGCTAGATCGATTCTTCATAACAAAGGGGTGAAACCATTAGGCAGGAATGTGGGGTTGAAGGTACAATCTGATCAGCCAGGATCTTATTGAAGGGCAGAGTAGCCTGGTTCTCCTCATTCGTATGTTTGCATGTCGTCAATTCTATGAAATCAATGCAGGATGGTATTCGCAACAATGAATATTGATACTTGCATGTGAGTAGTTGCTGGTAGCAGTCACATCTTGAATGAGAAGGTCATGGCTTCAAGTGTGTTCCAGAGATTTTGTTAACATCAGTGCATTACGAAGGGGAGCACTGCCCTGTCATGAGGTGAGTTTTTGGATGATAACTTCATATTTTTGGAGGAGAAGTTCATAGAATAACAGAAGGCCATTCAGCATACCTATCTCATACCGTCTGCAAGAACAATCCAGCTAGCCCACTGTTTCCCTGCAGCCCTGCAATGTTTTTTCTCTCCATGTACAAGTTCCTATCTATTCATAACGTGATCTAATGTCAAAGAAGACTCTTTTGTCCAAGCCAATGTTTATTCTGAAATCATTTAAAACAAAATATCTGATCATTTCTCCCTGAAAGAATGGGCAACCTCTGTGGATTACTTTTAAGCTGCTAATATATGCAACAGAGAATACAAATCTTAACTATTATAAAATCTCTGTTACACTGGCATAAGGTGTAGCACTATTTCAATTTCAATGGGCTTTGTTTTGTTCCTTGAAGGAATTAAAACAATCAAATGCAGAGAAATCTGTTGTAGTCATTGTACTGTTGAAGTAGACCCTCATTTCTGTGCTCTTCTGATTTATAAAAAAAAAACAAAAACAAATTGTTAGTGTGTATTTTTTTTCTTGGATGTAAACGTTCACTGAAGTACTGTACTCGTGGATAGGAGTTTCATTTTCTAAAATAAAGTTCTACAAATTTAAATTTTTTCAGCTTGAAAATAAGGAAAAACATCTCATATTTTAGGAACCCATAGACTTGTTTTTTTAATGCACATAAGCATTGACAAAAATGTCACTTGTGATCTAATATTACTTTATTAAAAAGTTGCTGTATTATAAGTAATGCCAGTTTAAGATCTCTTATAAAGGCTCGAGGAATAATACATATCAAGCTTGTCTTGACATGGGGTCATGTTAGCTGATCGCAAGACGATAATGGTGGAAGGTTTGTGCTTGGAAATCTGTTGAAGGCAAGAGTTAGCTGTAAGGAATTTTTCGTCTATGCTGTAAATGGTAGTTAAACATGATTATTTAAACCAATGATTATTTAAACGATTATTTAAACCAGTTTAGCTCAGTTGTCTGGACAGCTGGCTTGTGATGCAGAGCGAGGCCAACAGAAGGCAGTAGAGCGGAGCTGCTGATTGGCTGTTGCAGGGGAAATTTGCATACGTCCGGTGCGGTCACTCTAACTTGAAGGTGGTTTGTGGAGGAGCTGTTGTCAAGTGACACACAAACCCGAACACTTCTTCCGTGTTTCCCTCCCTACCCCCTCCTCTAACCAAAAAAAACCAACCGCTGTAAAGATCAAGAGGAAGGCTCGAGGACAGGTGGAAGTAGAAAGAAGTTGAACCGTGACGTCACGGCCTGCAGGTAAGGGATTGGCTGGTGACTGGTAAGTAGTTTTTCTTTTATTTTCCCTAGTTTTTCTTTTATTTTCCCTCCGGTGTTATCGTGTGGGGCGCAGAGGTTGCTGAGTGAGTGCTTGCTGAGAAGGGGAGTGAATAACAGGTAAGCTCTTTCTTTCTTTTTCTTTCTTTATCTCGAGGGGAAGGTAGTGCAATGTTCCTCCTGCAGAATGTTTGAGGTGAGGGACGCCGTCAGTGTCCCTGCTGATTTCATTTGTGGGAAGTGCAACCATCTCCTGCTCCTCAGAAACCTCATTAGGGAACTGGAGCTGGATGAACTTCGGATCATTCGGGAGGCAGAGGTGGTCATAGATAGAAGCTTCAGGGATGTAGTTACTCCAAAGAATAAAGATAGATGGGTGACAGTGAGAGGGGCTGGGAGGAAGCAGTCAGTACAGGGATCCCATGTGTTCGTTCCCCTTAGTAACAAGTATACCGCTTTTGGATACTGTTGGGGGGGGGGGGGGGGGGGGGGGGGGGGACTTACCAGGGGTAAGCCATGGGGTGCAGGTCTGTGGCACAGAGTCTGTCCCTGTTGCTCAGAAGGGCAGGGGGGAGAGGAGCAGAGCATTAGTCATTGGAGACTCCATAGTTAGGGGGATAGATAGGAGATTCTGTGGGAACGAGAGAGACTCACGGTTGGTGTGTTGCCTCCCAGGTGCCAGGGTCCGTGATGTCTCCGATCGTGTTTTCGGCATCCTTAAGGGATAGGGGGAGCAGCCCCAAGTAGTGGTCTCTGCTTCCATAGCGACCGCTACCTCCATCTCCCTCCCCTCGGAGGGCATCATGATGACATTCAAGAGCCTCCTGACGTTGGCCGTTGACTGCGTGCCTTTGGCAAATCCTGTCTGGTCCTCCCCTATTACCCTCGGTACACAATCCTCTATTCTCGAAGCCGAAATCTTGGCCAGCAATTTGGCGTCAACATTTAGTAGGGAGATTGTTCTGGGTCCTTCTCCCGCTTCGGGATCAATGAGATCGAAGCCTGTGACATTGTTGGAGGAAGAACCCCGCACCCTTGCCTCATTAAATGCCCTCACCAGCAGCAGACCCAGCACCCCAGAAAACCTGTTATAAAATTCCACTCGGTAACCGTCCGGTCCTGGGGCCTCCAATCCCCCTACTACTTAGACAATTCTGATCGGGGCCCCCAGCCCCTCCACCAACCCTTGCTTCACCTTCGGAAACTCCAAACCCTCCAAGAATTGCTGCTTCTCCTCCAGCAGGGTGCTCCGACTCATAAAACCGACTGTAAAATTCTTTGAACACCTCCATTCACCCCGCTGGGTTTCCGCCCTCCATCCTTCACTCTTCCTATTTCTCTGGCTGCCACCCTTTTCCTGAGCTGGTGTGCTTGCGTCCTGCTGGCCTTCTCCCCATACTGATATACCGCCCTCCTCTACTTCCTCAATTGCCCCACCGCCATCCCTGTGCATATTAACCCAAACACTGCAGCTTCTGCTGCGTCTTCAACAGTCCCGCCTCCTGGGGCTTCGGAGTATCTTCTATCCAGCTGGAGTATCTCCCTAACCACTCTATCCATCTCTGCCTGCTCCACCTTCTCCCCGAGCTTCTCCCCATGAGCCTGTATTGAAATCAGCAGCCCCCCCCCCCCGAGCCTGTATTGAAATCAGCACCCCCCCCCCCCCCAAACTACTACCTTCCAGGTCCGGGATCTGCCCCAGCACCTGCCTCAAACTCCACGTCATCCCAGTTTTAGAGTCCAGCCCCGAATGAAATACCAGCCCGACCCACCCCTTCCTCCGCCTAGTCAGGGGCTGGTTTAGCACAGTGGGCTAAACAGCTGGCTTGTAATGCAGAACAAGGCAGCAACGTGGGTTCAATTCCCGTACCGGCCTCCCCGAACAGGTGCCTGAATGTGGCAACTAGGGGCTTTTCACAGTAACTTAATTGAAGCCTACTTGTGAAAGTGATTATCATTATTATTAGACTGATCCACTACCCTCTGGTGTGTCTCCTGTAGCATTGCCATGTCCGCCTTCAAACTCTTCAAATGTTCAAACACTCTTGACTGGCCCGTTCTGCCCTCGCACGTCCCATGTGATCAGCCTGGTCGGGGGGCGCCAGCCCGCGTCCTGCGCCACCGTCATCGACGTCCAATTCGTCTCCGTGCACCAGTCCCTTCCCCCATAACAAAATAACAGTCCCAAGCCTCCTCAACAAACTGATCACCTGCTCGCCACCCCCCCCCCCCCCCTCCCCCCCACTGCGCTTCCATGAGCTGGCTAGCCTGGTAGCCCCCACCTATGGCGCCAAGCATTCTTACTCCCCCCCCCCCCCCCCCCCCCCCCCCCCCCCCCCCGGCTCAAACAAAAATATGCCAACATTACCATCCCCAACAAACACAAAAGAAGAAAATTCCATCCCCCATTTTTTTTTTTTTTTTTTTTTTTTTGAAAAATCTTTTTATTGGCTTTTCTCATTTATAAACAGTTGTTACTTAATACATTACATTTTTCTTGCCCGCGCTAATTTGCTTTATTTTACAGAGAGGTTGGTTTTGTCCTTCATTTGACTAACTATGTACATTTTGCTGCCCTCTGGATCGGTCTATGATATCCTCTTCTCTCTCCCTCTTTCACCCCCCCCCCGGGGTTGCCCAATCCTTTGGTTCTTCATCTTTTTTTTTCCCTGGCTTCTCGTTGCTGGCCTCGAACAGGCCGATGAACTGCCCCCAAGTATCCAGGAAGCCTTCCTCTCATCCTTGGATGGCGTACTTAATCTTCTCCAGGTGGAGAAATTCCAAGGGGTCAGCGAGCCAGTCTGCAGCTTTGGGTGGTGCTGCCGATCGCCAGCAGAGCTTCTCTGGCGTGCGATTAGGGAAGCGAAAGCAAGGACGTTGGCCCCTTTCCCCATGTGTAGCTCTGGCTGCTCCGATACCCCGAAGATTGCCACTATTGGGCATGGCTTCACCCTCACCCCCACAACCTTGGACATTGCCTCGGATAAATAACTTGACCCAAAACTACACTGTTACATGACCAAGACTTGAGATGTTTCAATTGCTTTAATTATGCAGCTTTGGAGCTTTATCTTCAGTTGCATTATAACCTCCAAGAAAAAAAATCAAGACTCCAGGCTTGCAGCCTACCTTTGACCTCCATTTCTCAAAGTTTGATCTCTAGGAAATACCCTGTATTTTGCCTGCAGAGTGAACTAATTTCCAGGATGTAAGATTACGTTGCGTTTTCAACAGACTGTGTTTTTCCTTGGAGGCCACCTGAAAGACTTTCATTGGACACATGAATTACTGAAATCTGACCAGCATGAAACCATAGTTATTTCAGTGTGGCCTTTGCCCTGAACCCCTTTTCTTTACCGTTGCTCTCTTTTTTTTTTTTGGAAAGAATGCAAAAAGGAGCAGATGTGCTGAAACCCTGCATTTTGGGTGCAAAATAATCCAATCCTCTTATTCTACCTTGTCTTGTGTTTGCTGTGGGGTTGGTTATTAATAGAAGATTGGATTACCCCAGAAAAGGATTGGGGGAAAATATACTGCCACTACAGGGGAAAAATAAAAAACCCTTTTTGTTTATGGTGGGGTGTTGAGGAGAAATCAAGCTGTTTGAATTAATCCCCCTCCTATCCTAATCGTAATGACGAGCAACTAGAATGGTAGTTTTAGCAGGTCTCAATGGTAGTTTTAGCAGGTGTCAATAGCTAACTCATTAAAAATAATGTAGCCATGTGCTGTGGAAGTAAAATGTGAAACTGAGAATTCTTAATCAAACGGTATTTGAGAGGTAACTCGTAATTGCCTGCCTCTGACTAACTTCCATGACAATATTTTCCTCTCTGGCAGCCATCTCATCCATACTGTCAATTTCCCTTTTGTGCAATGGGCCTAAATTGCTCACCTCACATTTGTGACAATTTATCAAATGATTTATCGAAGCCCATATAAAATTTCTCTCCTGATCAATACTTGGTGTTTTTAAAATAAAATTACTATCACGCTACTCAAACATAATGAACTTTTAATCAACCTTTTAGACTTCATGATTAATCTATATCCTCTGAAGTTTTCATTATTTTGGGCTAAAATATGGTTTCTCAGAAAATGCCACAAACCTTCACACTTCAACCGCTTGATTGTTTTTTTTAGTTGAAGTGGGTAGAAAATCACGGATTGGTGTTGTGTAGTGTCATGATGTGCACCTTCATGTGTGCTAGAATACGGTTGAACTTTACCCGTTAAATTTAACTTTTTTCCTTCAGTCGTACACAATATAAACCAGGAAATACTGAGGGCTTGTAAGAAAGGGTGGCAATAATCCTGGGTGATTTTTAATATGCATATAGGCTGGATTAAATACCTTTGCCAATTTAAATCTCAAGGGATAGTGTTGTTTCTTGGAGCATTATGTTGTCAAGCCGACCAGGGAGCAGGCAGTTTTGGATTTTGTATGAGATGGGATTTATTTTATTCCTAATGGCATCAATGGCTGGGCCAGCATTTGTTGCCCAGCCCTAACGGCCCTTGAACTGAGTGGCTTGCTAGGCCATTTTAGAGGGGGACAATTAAGAGTGAACTGCATCGCTGTGTGGGTCTGGAGTCCCATGTAGGCCAGGCTGGGTAAAGCCGGCAAATTCCCTTCTCTGAAGGCCATTAGTGAACCTGATGGTTTTTTTACGACAATCCAAATAGTTTTCTTGTCATCATTAGACTTTTAATTCCAGATTTTATTTATGGAAGTAACATTTTACCACCACCACCTCCCATGGTGGGATTCGAAGACGGGATCCCAGAGCATCGCCCTTGTCTCTGAATTACTAGTTCCGTGACAATACCACTATGCCCTCCGCACCCCAATTAATCTTGCAGTAAAGGTTCTTCCAGGGAAGAGTGATCATGCATGCAAGAAGTTAAAATTCAGTTTGAGGGAGAGAAACTAGTCCCACAATAGTGCTCTGGAGTTAAACAAAGGTAATTAATTGCCTTTGATCGCCAGTGGTCTGGGCAGAAAGACTAAAAGGTCGGACAGTTGAAGAACCATGGCAGGTATTTAAGGAGATATTCAATTCCTCCCAACTAAAATATATTCCAGACAGGAAGAAAGATTTGGAGGAGGAAAGTGGTGTGACCGGGGCCGAGGAGGGAGGGTGGGGGGGCAGCCATTTACAATCTATATTTTGAATTTGGATGCAGAGATAGAATGTACTATAGCCAAATTTGCAGATGACACTAAAATAGGTTGGAAAACAAGTTGCAATGAGGAAATAAATTTAGATATGGATAGATCAGGTGAGTGGTCCAAAGTTTAACAGATGGAGTTAATGTAGGGAAGTGTGAGGTTATCCATCTTATTTTGAGGTATAAAAAGGCAACTTATCTAAAATAGAGGGAAAGAAAGTGCTTTGGTGCAGAGGAATCTGGATGCTGGATGACCTTTTGAATGAATTACAGAAGGTTAGTATGTAGATACAGCAGGTAATAAGGAAGGCAAACGTAATTTTGGCAATCATCGCCAATGGGCTAGAGTACAAAAGTAGTATACTTTTGCAACAGTATAGGACATTGATGAGACTGCATAAACTGCGCACAGTTTTGTTCCCTTTACTTCGAGTCAGATCAGAGAACGTGCGCTCTATTTATTCCAGTGATGAAAGACTTGGGCGGGATTCTCCGCCGGCGGAATTCCCAGTTTTGCTGGCGCCTGGGGGTTTCCCGTCGGCATGGGGCTGCCCCACAATGGGAAACGCCATTGACCGGCCGGCATAATGGAGAATCCCACCGTTGGGCCAGAAATGTGGGGCGGAGAATCCAGCCCTTGTTTTATGCATAGAGAGCAGTTTCAGCAGTTTAGGCCTATACTCGCTGGAGTTTAGAAGAATGAATGGAAATCTAATTGAGCTATGGAAGATGCTAATGGGGATTGACAGGGTAGATGTCGAGCAGATGTTTCCCTCCGTTGTTGGACATTCTATAACAAGAAGCCATAGTTTTAGCCCAAGGGGTGGCAGATTTAAAACCGAAATGAGGAGGATTTACTTCACTCAAAAGGGCCGTGAATTTGTGGAATACTCCAGAGTGCAGTGGACACTGGAACACTAAACAAACTTGTGGAGGTAGATTTTTTAATTGGTAGCCGGATGAAGGGTTATGGGGAGCGGGCAGGAAGGTGGAGATGAAGCTGAGATGAGATCAACCATGATCCTCTCGAATGGTGGAGAATCTTATCTCTGGAATGACCACCAGCTTCCTTCAATACTGAGCAGTGTATACCCTTTTGATTTTCTAGCTGTGTCAATTTGTAGTTCCCTCAGGGAACCTGAAATATGATTGGCTTAATAAGCTTGAGTCATTGTGTCTTGTATCAACTAAAAATAGAGCTCTGCAGTCTTCCTACTCTTGGGGCCAAAGCCCAGTTGCATATCCAAGTGTTTTTTAAAATGTTGACAGCCCCCACCGCCACATACTGCCCTGAGGAAATTAAGTCCTTCTGTCCACATGATCTATTGGGATTGATTAGCTTAGTTCTGAGATAGAGCTAGTGTGGTGCGGAATAGTGTCAACAGTGTGATTTTAACCCCTGTATTGGCTGTGGTACTTCACGGGAGGGCTGCCCCTTATCTTGCCCATGGTCAATGTGTAGTGGTTCCCCTCAAGCTTTATAACTGCTTACTCTGCAACAGAGATGCCTATGGTTCTATTGTTGACTTACCTGTATCTACTTGAAAAATGAAAATCGCTTATTGTCACAAGTAGGCTTCAATGAAGTTACTGTGAAAAGCCCCTAGTCGCCACATTCCGGCGCCTGTTCGGGGAGGCTGTTACGGGAATTGAACCGTGCTGCTGGAATGCCTTGGTCTGCTTTCAAAGCCAGCGATTTAGCCCTGTGCTAAACTTCACCCAGGCTCACATTTTTAAAATATCTCAACTAATTTTCTCCTCTGTGGTCTCTGTTCAGAAGAAAAGCTAACTTTAGCCTATCCAATTTTTACTCGTAGCTATTTTTTAAAATATTCCTGGCAACATCCTCAAATGTCCTTTTGTATGCTCCTGGGTAATTGCATCCTTCTAGAATGCAGTGACCAGAATTGTATGCAGTACTTTTAATTGTGGCTTAACTAACATAACATAGTTGTAACGTGACCTCCTTGCTCTTCTATTCCATGCTTTGGCCAACAAAGGAATGTATTGCATGTGCTTTCTTATCCACCTTGTCTATTTACCTGTCCTGATATCTTCCACCTTTGGCTACCTACCTAGCCTGCTATCTTCAAGCATCTGTGGGCATGCACCCCTCTGCATCCTACTGTGTTTATTGTGTAGCCCATACCTAGTATTCTATCCCCAATGCACTTCAGATTAAAATCCATTTTAAACTTCTGATCACTCCATTGATACCTTTCTATAATCTACAGCTTCCTTCCTCCAATTGACTAAAGGCCCATTTCTTTCATTATCTGCAAACTTCATAAATATTTAAGTTATATACCACAATCGAATGGGCCTATGGAACTCTACTGGAAACAGCCTTCCAGTCATGCAAACACCTATCATCAATCACTACCATTTGCTTCCTGTTACTGAACTGATTTATCGGTCCAACGTGCTACTTACTCTTGTATCCTATGGGCCTTTAGATTTCTAATCAGTCTGCCATGTGGGACATTGTAAAAGTCATGCAAAAATCTGTAGATTTAAAAGAAAATATTCCTGGGGTGTCAGCAATGTTTTCTCCCAGCCCTAAGTGCCCTCTAAAATGATGTGAGCTGCCTTCTTGAACTGCTGCAGTCCACCCACACTGCTGTTAGGAAGGAAGTTCCAGGTTTTTAACTCCGCCTCGGTGAAGGAATGGTGATATTATTCCAAAACAGAATGAAGGAATGGTGATATTATTCCAAGACAGAATGATGTGTGACTTGGAGGGGAATGTGCAGGTGGTGCTCCCATGCTCTTGTCCTTCTACCTGGTAGAGGTTGTTGGTTTGTAAAGTGCTGCTGAAGGAGCCTTGGTGAATTGCTGCAGTGCATCTTGTAGATGGTACAGACTGTTGCCACTGCGCTGGTGGTGAAGGGAAGGTAAGTATGCCTATACTAGTTGTTGCTAGACTAGTCTGAAAAGCTCTCCCAATTTTTGCACAAGTTCCCAGATGTGCATTTGTTTTTCAGGTGTCTACATTGATGATACGTGCTCTTGTTTTATTCCTGTTTGACTTGTCAGGCTATTTGGGAGGGCAATTGAAAGTCAACCATGTTGCTGTGGATCTAGAGTTGCATGTGGGCCAGACTAGGTAAGGAAGACCGATTATCTTCTCTGAAGAATGGTGATGACGACATGTGAACCTGATGGATTTTTACGACAATCCAGTAGTTTCATGGTCACTATTACTGAAACTTCTTAAAATTCTAGATTTATTAACAAGTGAAGAGGATACACAGTTGAGTGCATATCCTCCACCATGCTATGTTAACTGAACGTTATAACAATTATGTAGCTCTTCTATGAGGCTTATCCTTGCCTGGTCAAAGCTCTGAAAAAGAAATGTTAGATGTTGCATTTCACTAAGGAGGTTTTAGGTCATTCTGCATCCAACAACCTGCTCTGAAAGCTTTGCTCACGTTTTGACTGCTGTTTTGACTGCTGTGACAAGTTGTATCACAGCAACTGAGGAAATCCACAATATTCTGAATCAAGCAAGTATTTTTTTTTTTTAAGTTAATTTTCCCTACCTTCCAATGTCAAAAGATCCTGTTTAAAATAATTCTAGGACCTGACTCTAGGTCCATCAAAACCTTATCAGTTCTTCCTTGGGGCATACACTCTTTTGTTGCAATTTGACCATTAGTTTTTCAGATTTAGTTATAGACAAATGGGGCAAAACCTCTACCCACCTTTGGTGGCAGAGATAATTAAATTAATTTGAATTTCACTCACGACCATTGTGGGATTTGAACTTGTGGTTCCACTTGCCCTCACTAACCCTCTACCAAAACTTCAAATCAGAAATTACTTTCCCTTAAACCCAGCTGGCGGTCTTTGATTCACTAAATGACAATTTATACCAGTGTTTGACTCCATAAATGAGTGAGTGGGTTGCATCAGTAGCCCTGTTTCATCTCAGTGGGCCACAAGGTTGAAATCGCGCATGTGCACTAAACCATGACCCCATGGATAAAATTAAATACATTTATTGCACACCGAATGTTTCAGTGTTCCAGAAAATGCTGCATCATTCATATATTAATAGAGCTGTCATCAACTTCAAGTGGGAAAAACAAAATAAATATTTACCCTTGCCTTGGGTATATTAAAGTTTACTGTGCTTATTCAAGCTAATGCCAGCAAAACTATACATTTCTTACTCTGTTATATGCTTTCGGTGTTTATTTTATACACCTTTACTTTAATAAACCATACTGTTCCCCAATAAGCTTTATTACTGCTATTATAAAAACCTTTATTATGAAGAAAAACTTAAATTGTCAATAAATTTAAGTATTTAAAGATAGACACGACAAATAAAATACTCACCAACCAATCTCTCCGCTCCCAACCCCCCTCAATAATTTTTCTTCCTGGTTCTGCTCTCGGTCTTGCTCTTTCTTAATCTACCTGGCTCCACACTCACACTCTCTCGCTCTCGCTCTTTCTCTCTCAAACTCCGCTCTTGCTCTCTCTCAAACTCCGCTCTTGCTCTCAATGAAATGTCTGGAGGGCTGCAGTCAGAATTCTGATGGGCTGCAGGTTGCCCACCACTGACTTGCACTGTCCCTCCACGTGTTTCCCATACTTGCCATTACGGAGATTATCCCTTCCTCAGTTTTTAAACAATGATATACTGTTTGCAGTCCTCCAGTCTTTTGGCATCATGTCTTCTTGTCTGCTATTTCCGCCCTTGTTTTTCTTAGACTGGTGTGCCTTTCATCTGCCCCTGGCAGTTTGTCCACTTCAAAAGAAATGATGAACTTCCTTTTAATATTTTTTGTTTATATATTTTGTTTGCATCTAATATTTCATTTACTTCCTCCTTAACAGCGATGTTTATTTGTATCATCCCTTTGCAGACCGAAGGAGCACGTGCACATATTGCGACATTTTCAACTAAACAAAGACTAGGGAGACCGACAGCCACCCCTTTGACCAATCAGAGTTGACCTGCTTGGTTTGAATTGAACAAGAGCTTGGCAGTTAGACCATAGAACATACAGTGCAGAAGGCGGCCATTCGGTCTATCGCGTCTGCACCGACCCCCTTAAGCCCTCCCTTCCATCCTATCCCGTAACCCAATAATCCCTCCTAACGTTTTTGGATACTAAGAGCAATTTAGCATGGCCAATCCACCTAACCTGCATGTCTTTGGACTGTTCTTCGCTGCATTCTCCATGGCAATGTCTCTACCAATCAGCACACTCTTCTTGTGCAGTAAAAGTTGTTGTTCCCATTACTGTTGGTATTGCTTGCGAGCTGTCCTGACGAGTGAAGACAAAAAGCTTCAATAGAATGTATTTTTCCACAATGCTCGAGGTACACTGCCTCCTCTGTCTAATGCAGTACAAATTGTTGTTCCCATTACTGTTGCTATTTCATGCAAGCTGTCCTGATGAGTGCAAGACATAAAGTTTCAATAGAATGTATTTTTCCCAATACTCAAAGTACTCTGCCTCCTCTGTTAGTAATTCTCTCTTTTTCCACATCATATTGAGCGTACTATGCCATACAACATGAGGGCTTCTCAATACACTGGATGGACTGCACAGCATCATCGGGCAAGGTGGAGGGGTGCCTCCTTGTCAACTCTTCCTGGTACTCAGACGTGGCGACCCTGGCGAACTACTGCCCCCCCCCCCGGACCTGTAATACCTGACTGAAATGTCGCCCATACTACCTTCCACGGGAGTTCACTTCTGCCATCATCACAGTGGTCTACATACCATCTCAGGTGGAAATGAAGATGCTTAATGAATTGTACACTGCTATAAATAATAATGAAACAGAATACCTGGAGTCCTTGTTCATCGTGACCGGGGACTTTATCCAGGACAACCTCAAGAGTGTACTGCCAAAATTAGACCATCGCATTCCCTGTCTCACCAGGGGCCCCAACATCCTTGACCACTGTGACACAAACATCAGGCACCTACTGATCCATCCTCCGACAACACTTTGGAAAATTGGACCACAAGATGGTGCTCCTTTTCCCGGCATATTTGGAGAAACTTAAGCAGGAGAATCCGGTTACTAAGGTCGTGCAATGCTGGTCCGAGGCGGTAGAAGAGGTCCTATGCGACTGCTTGGAGTCAATGGACTGGTCCATATTCAAGAACTCCGTGGCCAACTTGGATGAGTATGCCACCACCGTCACCGACTTCATCAGTATGTGTGTCGAAGATTGCGTGCCAAAGAAGGTAGTAGGTGCGTTCCCCAACTGGAAACCATGGTTTAACCGGGAGATCCACTCCCCACTGGACGTCCAGGTCTGAGGAGCTCCAGACGGGTCACCCTGACCTTGGCAGAAGTCTAGGTACTACCTCCGCAAAGCCTTCAGGGATGCCAAGAGACAATACGAGACTGAGCTAGAGTCACAGACTCGCAGCATGGACTCTCGCGGTTGTGTCATGGCTTAAACAATATAACTGGCTACAAAGCAAAGCCGAGTGAAATCTCTGGCAACACAGCACCCCTCCTCAATGCCTCAAATAAATTGAATGCATTCTATGCTTGTTTCGCCATACCTACTGTCACAGCCTCAGAAGTCAGATCAACCTCCTTGAAAGTGAAAGCAACGGGAGTTCCTGGATATGCGCTCGGATTCAGCGTGGACCAACTTTTAAAAAAAATTTAGAGTACCCAATTATTTTTTTTCCAATTAAGGGACAATTTTTAACGTGGCCAATCCACCCACCCTGCACATCTTTGGGTTGTGGGGGTGAAACCCATGCAGACACTGGGAGAATGTGCAAACTCCACGCTGACAGTGACCCAGGGCTGGGATTCGAACCCGGGTCCTCGGCGCTGTAGGCAGCAATGCTAACCACTGTGCCACTTGCCGCCCCAGTGCGGGCCAACTTGCGGGTGTGTTTGCAGATGACATCTCACCGACATCTTCGACCTCTCCTACTGCATTCCGAGGTTCCCATCTGCTTCAAGAAGACTACTATCATACCGGTGCCAAAGAAGAACCAGGCAACGTGCCTCAATGACTACCATCCGGTGGGGCCTTGACATCTATCATAATGAAGTTCTTGGAGAGGTTGGTCATGAGACACATCAACTTCATACTTCCGGACTGCCTTGATCCACTGCAATTTGCATACAGCCACAACCAGTCCTCGGCAGATGCTATCTCCCTTGCCCTACATTCATCCCTACAGCATCTCGACAACAAGGACTTCTACGTCAGACTGCTGTTCATTGACTACAGATCTGCCTTCAACACCATAATCCCAGCCAAGCTCGTATCCGTACTCCAAAACCTAGGACTTGGCTCCTCCCTCTGCAATTGGATCCTCAACTTCCTGACCCATAGACCACAATCAATAAGGATAAACGACAACACCTCCACGATAGTCCTCAATACCGGGGCCCCCCAAGGCTGCATACTTAGCCCCCTACTATACTCCTTTATACACACATGACTGTGCGGCAAAATCCGGCTCTGACTCCATCTACAAGTTTGCTGGTCACACGACCGTAGTGGGTCGGATCTCAAACAACGAAGAGTCAGACTACTGGAGGGAGATGGAGAACCTAGTGGCATAGTGCATCGTATCTCCCCCAATGCCCGCAAAACTAAGGAGCTGGTCTTCGACTTCAGGAAGCGAAATGTCGAACACAACCCCTGTCTGCATCAATCGTGCCGAGGTGGAGATGGCTGACAGCTTCAAATTCCTATGTGTACACATCACCAACAATCTACCCTGGTCCACCCATGTCGATGCTATGACTAAGAGTGCCTATACTTCCTCATGAAACTAAGGAAATTCGGCATGTCCACATTGACTCTTACTAATATTTACAGATGCACAATAGAAAGCATCCCATCTGGCTGCATCGCAGCTTGGTATGGCAACTACTCAGCCCGGGGGTCGTTAACAATGCCCAGTCCATCACGCCTCTCATCCATTGACTCTGTCTACACTTCCTACTGTCTTGGGTAAGTAGGCAGCTTAATCAAAAGTGAATCTTCCAGCAGGCAAGAGATACATAAGTCTGAGAACGTGCACTAATACAGATTCAAAAACAGCTTCTGCCCTGCTGTTACCAGATTCTTGAATGGCCCTCTAATGGACGGAACCCTCTCTACGCATCTCCACTACTGTTGTAGCAGCACTATACTCCGTATGCTTCACCCTATGTCTACGTCAGTGTATTCACACATTTCCTGTCCATATGATTTGACTTGCTTTGAGAGGGTTCCTTAATTAAGTCCTTACTAAATATATTCATATCCTGTCTCTTCTCACAAAAACTGAACATTCAAATGTTCAAGTTAAATTAAATAAATTCAAAATCTATTGCCACAAAATTTGGCTGTACGGCAACAGGCTGTCTCCAGCTATTGGTGCCAGTTGATGCACAAAATGGTGCCAATTGATGCACAAAATGGTGTTAACTTCCAAGTTCTGAAGCAAATGCCATGTTGTTGAGGCTTTCGGGAGTGCATTAAGTGTGTGCTTGAAATATGCAGTGTGCGATGCCAGTTGCGTCCAACGCTGATTTTGATGCATTATTTCCATTTTGACCTCTTCAATTAGCATAACGGCCCGCTTCCCTAAAAATGCTGAACATGTGTTCAGCAGCATGATAGAAATTTATAGAAATAACACCATTCAACTTGCAGGTTAGTTGTTTTTGCTGTGCAGGGTTGGTGGAAGAACTGGGTTCATAGAATCATAGAATTCCTACAGATTGGTGTTGACTGTTGTGGAATGTTCCCTTTCTCGGAGACTGTTAACAAGTTAGTTTTGGTTTAATCTCCAAGCTGAAGGAAACAAATGTCTCCCTCCCAAAAGGGAACCCCTCGGCTGGGACTCACTGCAGCCAGCGTTTCCTCGCTATCCAGTGCAGCCAGCGTTTCCTCTCTATCCAGCCTGAGTGTTTAATGCCTGCAGGGAACTTTGTGGGTTTCTCTCCCTGTTTACCAGACCTCACTAAAATCACGTGGAAGCGGTTTCTCAGATACTCAGTTTATCTCCGACAGGCTGTTGGTCTTTTGAGTGTGTCAAAAACTTCGACCTCAAAAATGTAAAGGGTAACAACACAGTTAAGTTTATTAAGTTTTACTTGTGCAAGGAGAGTGACCACTCCAATCAAAGGTCATAGCCAAGCACACTGATACACAAAAGGATGTACAGATCTTTTTACACCAAAAAGAAGCATCCCCCACAGATAGTGAGATCAATAATTTCTGAGCCTTTCTGTTGGCTTAAACTAAGACAAAGGTATAATTTCGATACATAGGAGAGGTGATCAGATTGACGTCAATGCATTCTACGGTAATTCTACAGAGATAGGTATATTAGCAATACAAAAGCTGAGGTGATCAATTGACGTCATTTGTGCTCCGTGGTACTGCTATAGACAAAGGTGTGTGTGTGTGTGTCACAATACGAAGGGGAGGGTGATCTCGCCGGGAAACCGATCAGTTTCCAGACCGTGTAATCGACTTACAAGGAGCCACTTGTCTGCTGACTAAATTAATGAGGTAGCTGCAGCAATTTCTTTGGGACACTTTAATGTCCAGTATCCCATCATGCTCTAGTTGGTCATTTTAAGTTTCCACAGGTGGAATTGGAAACAAGTAAGAATTACACAGGCCAGTGAAGGCCCAGGTTAATAAAAGTGTAAGTGACTCCCCAGAGGGAGTCCCACAGTCTGGAATTTCGGACTGAATATTCCAACCAGAAAATCCTCATTTGTCATCCAACACGATTACTTTGCGTCCTGATAGGACAGTCAACTGAAAAAACAACTTCCAACATCCGAAGCGGGCACTCCTCTTCCATCTCAGATTAATCCTCTTTTATTTTTCCCCTCACGAGGGAATGTCTTCTGTGTATTTAGCTAGAGGGTGGGATGATAAAGGGGAGTGAAGTAGTAGGTTAGCTGGACTATTCTATCATATTGTGTTGATTCCCAAATTTCTTTCTCTGTCAGTCTGGCCTCAATAAAAGTTGAGATGGATTCGCACGTAAAAAGAAGTTATTTATTTAGCTTGCAAGCTTGATTCATTTCATAGAAATATAAGAGACATCCAGTTTCCTATATCCCAGAAAGCGAATGAACAAAGAAACAAAGGGATCTCTGCAAATCAATTCAAATGGTATCAAGTTTCACATACTCGACGCCCATAGGTCAGCCTATATCCCTCCTGACCTGTTTGATCTATTCTGATTGGCTCACTTCCAATCCCTTTCTCTGGCCCCTATCAATGCAGCATCACTCTCATAGACACACCTCTTCCTGCTTTTTCCACGCGGTCTCAAATCCCTTTCTCCCTAACTGCCAGAATCAAAGTGGCTTATTTCTACATTACATTAACTAGTATCTCTAAAGTAACTATTTTATATCACATTCGTCAATTGCATGTTTGAAAAATGAAAATCGCTTATTGTCATAAGTAGACTTCAAATGAAGTTATTGTGAAAAGCCCCTAGTCGCCACATTACAAAGAACAAAGAAAATTACAGCACAGGAACAGGCCCTTCGGCCCTCCCAGACTGCACCGATCCAGATCCTTTATCTAAACTTGTCTTCTATTTTCCAAGGATCTACTTCCCTCTATTCCCCGCCCGTTCATATATCTGTCTAGATGCATCTTAAATGATGCTATCGTGCCCGCCTCTACCACCTCTGGTGGCAAAGCGTTCCAGGCATGCACCACCCTCTGCGTAAAAAAACTTTCCATGCACATCTCCCTTAAACTTTCCCCCTCTCACCTTGAAATCGTGACCCCTTGTAATTGACACCCACACTCTCTTGGGGAAAAAGCTTGTTGCTATTCACCCTGTCCATACCTCTCATAATTTTGTAGACCTCAATCAGGCCCTCCCTCAACCTCCGTCTTTCCAACGAAAACAATCCTGATCTACTCAACCTTTCTTCATTGCTAGCACCCTCCATACCAGGCAACATCCTGGTGAAGCTCCTCTGCGCCCTCTCTAAAGCATCCACATCCTTCTGGTGATGTGGCGACCAGAACTGCACGCAGTATTCCAAATGTGGCCTAACCAAAGTCCTGTACAACTGTAACATGACCTGCCGACTCTTGTACTCAATACCCTGTCCGATAAAGGTAAGCATGCTATATGCCTTCTTGACCACTCTATCGACCTGCGTTGCCACCTTCAGGGTACAATGGACCTGAACTCCCAGATCTCTCTGTACATCAAATTTCCCCAGGACTCTTCCATTGACCGTATAGTCCGCTCTTGAATTAGATCTTCCAAAATGCATCACCTCGCATTTGCCTGGATTGAACTCCATCTGCCATTTCTCTGCCCAACTCTCCAATCTATCTATATTTTGCTGTATTCTCTGACAGTCCTCCTCGCTATCTGCAACTCCACCAATCTTAGTATCATTTGCAAACTTGCTAATCAGACCACCTATACCTTCGTCCAGATCATTTGACGTCACAAACAACAGTGGTCCGAGCACGGATCCCTGTGGAACACCACTAGTCACCTTTCTCCATTTTGAGACACTCCCTTCCACCACTACTCTGTCTCCTGTTGCCCAGCCAGTTCTTTATCTATCTAGCTAGTACACCCTGAACCCCATACGACTTCACTTTTTCCATCAACCTGCCACGGGAAACTTTATCAAACGCCTTTCTGAAGTCCATGTATATGACATGTACAGCCCTTCCCTCATCAATTAACTTTGTCACTTCCTCAAAGAATTCTATTAGGTTTGTAAGACATGACCTTCCCTGCACAAAACCATGCTGCCTATCACTGATAAGTCTATTTTCTTCCAAATGTGAATAGATCCTATCCCTCAGTATCTTCTCCAACAGTTTGCCTACCACTGACGTCAAGCTCATAGGTCTATAATTCTCTGGATTATCCCTGCTACCCTTCTTAAACAAAGGGACAACATTAGCAATTCTCCAGTCCTCCAGGGCCTCACCCGTGCTCAAGGATGCTGCAAAGATATCTGTTAAGGCCCCAGCTATTTTGTCCCTAGCTTCCCTCAGTAACCTGGGATAGATCCCATCCGAACCTGGGGACTTGTCCCCCTTAATGCCTTTTAGAATACCCAAAACTTCCCCCTTCCTTATGCCGACTTGACCTAGAGTATTTAAACATCCATCCCTAACCTCAACATCCGTTATGTCCCTCTCCTTGGTGAATACCGATGCAAAGTACTCATTAAGAATCTCACCCATTTCCTCTGACTCCACGCATAAATTCCCTCTTTTATCTTTGAGTGGGCCAATCCTTTCTCTAGTTACCCTCTTGCTCCGTGTATACAAATAAAAGGCTTTGGGATTTTCCTTAACCCTGTTAGCCAAAGATATTTCATGACCCCTTTTAGCCCTCTTTATTGCGCGTTTGAGATTTGTCCTACTTTCCCGATATTCCTCCAAAGCTTCATCAGTTTTAAGTCGCCTACATCTTATGTATGCTTCCTTTTTCATCTTAGCTAGTCTCACAATTCCACCCGTCATCCATGGTTCCCTAATCTTGCCATTTCTTTCCCTCATTTTCACAGGGGCATGTCTGTCCTGCACTCTAATCAACCTTTCCTTAAAAGACTCCCACATTTCAAATGTGGATTTACCCTTAAACAGCTGCCCCCAATCCACATTCCCTAGCTCCTGCCGAATTTTGTTATACTTGGCCTTTCCCCAATTTAGCACTCTTCCTTTAGGACCACTCTCGTCTTTGTCCATGAGTATTCTAAAACTTACGGAATTGTGATCGCTATTCCCAAAGTAATCACCGACTGAAACTTTAACCACCTGGCCGGGCTCATTCCCCAACACCAGGTCCAGTATGGCCCCTTCCCGAGTTGGACTATTTACATACTGCTCTAAAAAAAAACTCTCCTGGATGCTCCTTACAAATTCTGCTCCATCTACACCCCCAACACTACATGAGTCCCATTCAATGTTGGTGAAGTTAAAATCTCCCATCACAACCACCCTATTGCTCCTACATTTTTCTATAATCTGTCTACATATTTGTACCTCTACTTAATGCTCGCTTTTGGGAGGCCTGTAGTCAAGTTACTGCACCCTTCCTATTTCATAGCTCTACCCATATTGCCTCAGTGCTCGAATCCTCCATCGTGCCCTCCTTAATCACAGCTGTGATATCATCTCTGACCAGTAATCCATCTCCTCCACCCCTTTTACCTCCCTCTCTATCCCTCCTGAAGCATCTGTACCGTGGGATATTTAGTTGCCAGTCTTGCCCTTCCCTCAACCAAGTCTCAGTAATACCAATAACATCATATTCCCAGGTACTAATCCAAGCCCTAAGTTCATCTGCCTTACCTGCTACACTTCTCGCATTGAAACAAATGCACCTCAGACCACCTGTCCCTTTGCGTTCATCATCTCTTCCCTGTCTACTCTCCTCCTTGGGCGTCTGTTCGGGGAGGCTGGTCTGAGTTTTATCTATTGCTATAAATAAAAGTTGTGTTTCACTTGCACATCTGGTGCCTGTAACTCAAGGGCAAGACTTCAGAAACTTTATAAGAATTATTGGTTAGCTCACTTATATTGGAACTCTGGAGCCTGTGGGGCTGGAATTGACCTCACACTAGCCCAGGGTGTCATCACAACATTGAACGTGGGACTGAACGATGCAATCGTGGAAATGAGCAAATCAAAACCAAATTTCTGTGCTGCCAGCATTTCTTGGAAAGTATCTGGACCATATTCATAAGCTGGAATTCACAGGCTGCTCAATTTAGCAACCTAAAGTTTGTAATTATCCATGGAATTGCTGTGGATATTTTTTCAAGCTTTTATTAAAATTTACACTTAATTTTAAAAACAAGCAAGGCTCACTGTTGTACAGGAGCAGCAAACAAGTGGATAAGTTGATGGGGCTGAGGATTCTTGCGGGATTCTGAAGATGCTGATGTGGAGGAGTGAAGGAAAGCATTTACTCGAACCCCTCTGGCTATCAGTGGATTGTCAGAGTGCAACCAAATGAGGGCAGTCTTGCTGAGCTGGGTAATTTGGGAAAGAGTGGGATGAGGGAATTATGGGGCGGCGGCGGCGGGGGGGGGGGGGAGAAAGGACAAGAATTTCGGAGGGAACAACATGCTGAAGGATTTTGGAGAGTGGTTGGTTGTAGGGTCATCGGGATCAATGGTCGGCCTTTTTGCAAAGTAGGGTGGTAATATTGAAAGACAGGGAGTAGTAACTAAATGTGATCTGGAGACTGGGAAGGATAAATTAGATGGTCAGCGGTTCCATGGAATCAGAATTTACAGTGCAGAAGGAGGCTATTTGGCCCATTGAGTCTGCACCAGCCCTTGGAAAGAGCTCTCTATTTAAGCTCACACCACCCTATCCCCATAACCCCACCTAACTGTTTTTGGACACCAAGAGCAATTTAGCTTGGCCAATCCACTTAACCTGCACATCTTTGGACTGTGGGAGGAAACCGGAGCACCCGGAGGAAACCCACGCAGATGGGGAGAAAGTGCAGCCCCAAGCCGCGAATCAAATCTGGGACTCTGGAGCTGTGAAGCAACAATGTTAATCACTGTGCTACCATGCTGCACTAGTTTACTGGTAATAATGTTGTAGCATGTATCTCAGACTTGGGTGGGTATTCGGTTGGTTTTGTACCAGATAGTCCAGATTTCAGTGCCTCTGACCAATTTCAGGTCCTCATTCAATCAGTCACATTTGACTCTCATTATACTGAATAACACCCACACCGACCATTCCACGTGGCACGATTTAATGGGTTAATATCAGACCATCTGCTGGAAAACTATGCTCAAAACCTCTAGAAATATTTCACCATCAATCATTTGAAATGTGAGTCCCAACTTAATCAAACTGGTACCAGCAATGAGAAAATGTTCTGTTTGTTAAGCTTGTGACCCATCCTTCACTGAATCAGCTCTGAATGTGGGTGGGAGTTGAGAGCAGAGGCTGAACCTCTGGGAAAATGTTTAATTGGTCACATGGCAAACTACTCACTCAAGCAGGGAGGCCAGGAGCAGGCCACAGTGTAAGCCAGGAACAGGGTGCAGTGAGGGAGAGGGTGGGGCGGGGGGTGGATCTGCCCAAGGAGGGTGCCATGTCTCTCGTGGGAAATGCTTTTGACAAAGGCCAATAAGAAGCTGAGGCTGGTATTGAAGTGGGTCTGTCTTAAGCAAATCCATACAATTTATTTGCCAATTTTCCTCACCTTGATGAACAAACGCTGCATCACACCCGTTTAATGTTTGTACATTAATAAAACCTTGTGTTCTTGGCATTTCAGCAAATTCCTAGTTTTTTGTTTCATAATGCAGCCAGAGTGAAACTATTAATAACTTATCTGGTAAAACTGTCCTTTCTTTGACATGTGTATTAAACCTGGTGTGCCTATGTTGGTGCTCATCCGACCTAAACCAGGGAACTATAATCGGCTTCATCACCCAAGTAGCCGAGAAAAATTCAGCTCCAGCAGGGGGTGCAATGTCTGTATCCATTCTCTTCTGAGGCTCCGCCAGTGACTACTGTACTCTGACAAACCCATGGTTGTAGGTGTGATGGGAGAGAAATAAGAGGGTTTTCTGATGGGGCACATTGAGAGATTGAGGAGGAGCTTTGACTTGGTGGGGATGAGAAGGCCGCATAAATGATATCTTCGTGACTAGACCTGGGAAACCTTGGCTTTTCTAAGTGGAAGCGAAGACAATGAAAGAAAAATGTACAGACATGGTTGGTAATGGAAGCGAGAATTGGAACAATTTCTGTTCTGAAGGTTCCTGGAGTTGTGTTGGAGGGAATTGTAGAATGCAGTGCTTTTACAAGCCCAGACCAGACCCCAACATTTGCTAGGATACCGCTAAGCCCAATATTTTTTAATTGATAAGTTTTCGCTCCAGGAGTTACTTCACACACAAATAGGGATATGGTGTATTAAAACAAACTTTATTAACACAGTATTGAACTAACTTTAATAGCACAGAAAACATAGCTAACTTTAATAGCACACAAAATATAGCTTACAATTACCAGTTAAGGCTATGCTGAACGATGAAATGAAACATCCCAACTGTTCTCCTCTTTATCTCCAATAAGTGAAACCCACTTTTAAATACAATTAGCAAACGTAGTATGCTTGATGTATCATAATGTCTTGAAGAGCGAGGGATTATTAAGGCATTGTATAAATGAGATCATCCTTATTACAAATCATGCTTTCATGTAAAAGGGACAAGCCAAATGGATTTTTTATGATTTCTAGGGAGTAGATAATTATAGATAGTGTGGTTCAACTTAAGTAAATCAGGTCATGGGGTTTTATTAATGGGAGGGAGAGATCATTCAGGAAACAACCTGCAGATTCTTGCGTGTCAAACGACACCTTTTACCAAAAGCTCCAATTCTGTTCATAGCCAAATCTAAACTCAAAAATCTGATGTCTTCAGCCCCTGGCTCCTCCCATTAATCCTTATCCCACTCAAACCCGATGACCTGATTTACTTAAGTTGAAACACACTAACTATAATTATCTACTCCCCAGAAATCATCATAAATCCATTAGGCTTGTCCTTTTACTGAAAGCATGATTTGTAATAAGGATGATCTCATTTGTACAGTGCCTTAATAATCCCTTCTGTAGCTACAGTGTCTGCCTGCATTTTAAACCATGCAGGATTTTTTAAAAAGCCTTGCTGCAGCAGATACATACACTAATCCATGCTTTTTAAAAATATTTTTGATTGAAAACGTTTTCATTGTAACACAATAACAACAGATGCTGTAAGTTGCAATGTAAAAAGAGCACAATCAATAAACAAGAAAACATCCAATCTTGAGCCCCCCCCCCCCCCCCCCCCCAACAATTGACAGTGAATAACGCTAAAGGAAATGAACGGCTGCCATCTTGGGTAGAACCCTTCTACCGACCCCTTAATCATGTATTGGATCTTCTCCAAATGTAGGAAGTCCCATCATGTCACCCAACCAAGCTGAGGCACTGGGCAGAGTAGGAGACCCAAGCAGAACCTGGCTGTGGGCTCTCAGAGGCATCTGCCTTTTACCCCCATCTGCAACACCGACGAGTCAGAAACCTCAAATGGCCACCAGTGGACAAGGCTCCAATTCAATATACAAATCTCTAACCTGGTGTTGAAGAAGGAGATACAAAATAACTTTGGGCACGATCAGAGCTGAACCCTGTGAACACGGCTCAGACCTGTCTTCAAACCCCCCCACCACCAGACCCAGCCAAGGATAAAGCCCTTTCCAACGGAGGACTGTGGTGCCAAGGCAAAAGAAGGAATGGCCTTTGCAAATCTGGAAATATCTAAACAAATTGGTACAAGGAGTTGAAATGTTTCCAACAGCTCCTTGTAGCTGACAAACCTTCCCTCCACTAACTGGTTCCTAACCCTCTCCAAACACCTTCCATGATCTGAACGTCGAGTCTAAGCCGGCTGGCACAAATATGATTACTGCAGATGGGGACCAACAATGACATGTAGCTGCTCTTAAAATGCTGTCTGAACTGCTTCCAGATTGTCCCGGGGCACCACTACCGGATTCGAAGAAAATCTTGCCGGAGAGAACGGAAGCAATGCAGTTACTAAAGTGCCCAAACTAGAGCTCTTACAGGAACTCTACTTCATTTGCCCCCCTATGGAACTCTGATCATGAAGTTATCCCAGTACTTTCTCAACATTGGTAGCCTAATAATAAAATAACAAATTGGGTAAAGCTAAACCACCTGACTGTATCGCTCTGGAGGAATGCCCCAGGGGCCCTTTAGGTCTTGCCTGCCCAAATGAAAGAAGGCACTAATTTGTTAACTCTGACAAAGAAGGATTTGGGGAGAAAAGTGGGGAGACACTGAAAAAGTAATAAAAACTTGGGAGGACATTAGTTTTAATAGTCTGATCTTTACCCGCCATGGACAGGGGAAGGTTGTCCCACTTCTGCAAGTCAGATTTGATCGCATTCACCAGACTAGCATAATTTAATTTATGGAGCAAGGCCCAATCCCTGGCCATCCATATTCCCAGATAACTGAAGCTAGATCTGGCCAGGCAAAAAGGCAACATTCCCAGATAGGCAGTTATCTGGCAGTCACCTGAGGCCTGTTTAGGGGCACAAAGGTACACATTGTATTCTTCTCTTTGAGGTTTTAGTGTGAGTCATCCTGAAGTCTGTATAAAAGACAGCGCACTCAGTAAGCGTTGCGCAGGTCAAAGAGACACAGCCTGAGTGAGTAAGGCACATCCAGAGTGGGAATTTGAAACTTGGTAATTTGGTGCAGTGAGGTAATTCGGTGCAGAGTGGGAGAACCTGCTTTTTCCCTACTGTTTTGTTCTCTTTCTTCGGGCCTAGTTTCGGGAGCCGTTCGGAGGAGGAGGAGCAGTCTCTGCGTGAGTATATAAACCTAACGGTAACTTCCTGTTTTCCACTTTTTCCCCCCAAAAGTGACGTCAGAGGGAAGCTGTGATCTGATTGGTTGATAGCAAATCTGCCCCCAATTTTTTTTTAAAAACACCGCTAAACTCGTAAGCTTAAAGTAAACTAATTAATTAAATAGAGATGGCTGGTCAGGTGATGTGCTTGAGCTGCTTGATGTGGGAGCTGGCAGATCCCATTGCGAGCTGCAGCGACCACATCTGCAGTAAGTGTTGGCTGCTCGAAGAGCTCCGGCTCAGAGTTGATGAGCTGGAGTCTGAGCTTCAAACACTGAGGCACATCCGGGAGGGGGAGACTTACCTGGACACTGTGTTTCAGGAGGCAGTCACACCTGTCAGTAAGTAGTTTAAATCCTGCCAGTGGCCAGGGACAGCAGGGTGTGACTGCAAGTCATGCAGGTAAAGGGAACCAGCAGTCAGGAACTCAGGAGCCTCAGCCCTTGACCCTGTCCAACAGGTACGAGGCACTTGCTCCCTGTGTGGATGGCGAACAGGGCTGCAGGAAGGATGAGTCAGCTGACCAAGGCACCATGGTTCAGCAGGCCATTAAAGGGGAGGGAGTAAATAGGCAAGTTGTAGTTGTAGGGGATTCTATTATCAGGGGGCTAGATAGTATCCTTTGTGAGCAGGATAAAGAGTCCCGCATGGTACGTTGCCTGCCCGGTGCTAGGGTGCGGGACATCTCTGACCGGCTTGAAAGGATACTGGAGAGGGAGGGGGAGGATCCAGTTGTTGTGGTCCATGTCGGTACCAACAACATAGGCAAGTCTAGGAAAGAGGACCTGTTTAGAGATTATAAAGAGCTGGGATTCAAATTTAAAAATACAGGTCCTCAAGGGTCATAATCTCTGGATTACTGCCCGAGCCACGTGCAAATTGGCACAGGGAGGCAAGAATAAGGGAAGTTAACACGTGGCTGAAAGAGTGGTGTGGGAAAGAGGGGTTCCTTTTCATGGGACACTGGCATCAGTTTTGGGACAGTGGGGACCTATACCGTTGGGATGGTCTCCACCTGAACCGAGCTGGGACCAGTGTTCTGGCGAGTAAATAGGGTGGTCAGTAGGACTTTAAACTAGAGATTGGGGGGGGAAGGGAAAGGTTAAAAAAATATATATTTATTAAAGTTTTTTTAACACAATTTTTCTCCCTTACAAACAATAACCCCCCCCCCCCCCCCCCCGTAACAAAATAACACGAAATCACAGAGCAAGATATATACATTGCAAAATGATATGTTTACAAATCTTTGTACACTGGCTCTCTCCCGCACGTGCCAGTTTCCCCAACCCTTCATGTTATCTCTTGCTCATCCACCCTCCCAGGCAATCCCCCATTCCCACCCCCCCCCCTCAGGTTGCTGCTGCTGCTGACCGACCTTCCTCTAACGCTCTGTGAGATAGTCTAGGAACAGTTGCCACCACCTGTAGAACCCTTGCGCAGACCCTCCTCAAGGCAAACTTAATCCTCTCCAGCTTCATGAACCCAGCTATGTCGTTTATCCAGGCCTCCACGCTGGGGGGGCTTCGCCTCCTTCCACATTAGCAAGATCCTTCGCCGGGCTACTAGGGACGCAAAGGCCAGAATGCCGGCCTCTTTCGCCTCCTGCACTCCTGGCTCGTCCACTGCTCCAAATATTGCGAGCCCCCAGCTTGGCTTGACCCGGACTTTCACCACCTGAGATATTGCTCCCGCCACTCCTCTCCAGAACCCCTCCAGTGCCGGGCATGACCAAAACATATGGACATGGTTTGCCGGGCTTCCTGAGCACCTTCCACATCTGTCCTCTACCCCAAAAAACCTACTCAACCTCGCCCCCGTCAAGTGCGCTCTGTGAACCACCTTAAATTGTGCATCAGGCTAAGCCTGGCACACGAGGAAGAGGAATTAATCCTACCTAGGGCATCAGCCCACAGACCTTCCTCGATCTCCTCCCCCAGCTCCTCCTCCCATTTACCCTTCAGCTCTTCTACCAGCGCTTCCCCCTCTTTCATCTCCTGGTGTATTGCCAACACCTTGCCCTCCCCGACCCATACACCCGAGATCATCCTGTCTTGAATTTCTTGTGCCGGGAGCAACGGGAATTCCCTCACCTGTCGCCTCTCAAACGCCCTCACCTGCATATATCTAAAGGCATTCCCCGGGGGTATCTCTAACTTCTCCTCCAGTGCCCCTACGCTCGCAAACGTCCCGTCAATGAACAGGTCCCCCATTCTTCTAATGCCCGCCCGATGCCAGCTCTGGAACCCCCCCGTCCATCTTCCCCGGGACAAACCAGTGGTTAACCCTTATCGGGGAACCACACCGAGGCTCCCATTGCACCCCTGTGCCGTCTCCACTGGCCCCAGATCCTTAGCGTTGCCGCCACCACCGGGCTCGTGGTGTACCTTGTCGGCGAGAGCGGCAGCCGTGCCGTCATCAACGCCCCCAGGCTCGTTCCTTTACAGGACGCCATCTCCATCCTCTTCCATGCCGTCCCCTCTCCCTCCATCACCCACTTGCGGATCATTGCCACATTTGCTGCCCAGTAGTAGCTCCCTAGGTTTGGCAGCGCCAGCCCTCCTCGGTCCTAACTTCGTTCCAGGAACCCTCTCCTTACCCTCGGGGTCCTATTCGCCCACACAAACCCCATTATACTCCTACCTACTCTCTTGAAAAAGGCCTTGGTGATCACGATGGGAAGGCACTGAAACACAAACAGAAACCTCGGAAGGACCACCATTTTGACCGACTGCACTCTACCCACCAGCAAGGGCGGTAACATGTCCCATCTTTTGAAGTCCTCCTCCATTTGCTCCACCAACCTCGTCAGATTCAGTTTATGTAGGGTCCCCCAACTCCTGGCTATCTGGATCCCCATATACCGAAAGCTCCCCTCCGCCCTCCTCAGCGGTAGGTCCCCTATCCCTCTTTCTTGGTCCCCTGCCTGTAATACAAAGAGCTCACTCTTCCCTACATTGAGCTTATAGCCCGAAAACACCCCAAACTCCCTTAGAGTCTGCATGACCTCCACCATCCCCTCCATTGGATCTGCCACGTACAGCAACAGGTCATCCGCATATAGCGACACCCGATGCTCTTCTCCCCCTCAGACCACCCCCTCCATTTATTAGACTCCCTCAATGACATGGCCACGGGTTCGATCGCCAATGCAAACAACAGGGGGCAAAACTGCCTTGTTCCTCGGTACAGCCGAAGGTACTCCAACCTCCGCCGGTTCGTCACTACACTCGCCACCGGGGCTCTGTAAAGGAGCTTAACCCAACTGATAAACTCTCCCCCGAACCCAAACCTACGCAGCACCTCCCAGAGATACTCCCACTCTATTCGGTCAAAGGTCTTCTCCGTGTCCATAGCTGCCACTATCTCCGCCTCTCCCTCCTCCGATGGCACCATTATCACGTTTAAGAGCCACCGCACATTGGTGTTTAGTTGCCTGCCCTTTACAAATCCCGTCTGGTCCTCGTCAATCACCCCCGGGACACAGTCCTCAATCCTCGTGGCCAGCACTTTTGCCAGCAACTCTGCATCCACATTGAGGAGCGAGATCGGCCTGTACGATCCACATTGCAGTGGGTCCTTGTCCCGCTTTAGGATCAAAGAAATTGTCGCTTCCGACATTGTCGGGGGCAGGGTCCCCTCCTCTCTTGCCTCATTAAAGGTCCTCACTAGTAGCGGGGCCAACAGGTCTACGTACTTCCTGTAGAACTCCACCGGGAACCCGTCTGGTCCCGGGGCCTTCTCCGCCTGCATGCTCCCCAAACCCTTGCTCAGCTCCTCCAACCCAATTGGTGCCCCCAAACCAGCCACCTCTTGCTCCTCCACCCTCTGGAATCTCAGTTGGTCTAGAATCGTCTCATCCCCTCTTCCCCCGCTGGGGGCTGGGATCTGTACAGCTCGTCATAGAAGGCCTTAAATACCTTGTTTATTTTCGTTGCACTCCGAACCGTGGCTCCCCTTCCATCTTTGACTCCCCCTATTTCCCTCGCTGCCGTCCTCTTACGGAGCTGGTGTGCCAGCATCCGACTAGCCTTTTCCCATACTCGTAGGTCGCCCCCGCGCCTTCCTCCTCTGTGCCTCCGCCTTCCCCGTGGTCAACAGGTCAAACTCCATCTGGAGCCGTCGTCTTTCCCCAAGTAACCTTTCCTCCGGGGACTCTGCGTATCTCCTGTCCACTCTCAAAATCTCGCCCACTAGCCTCTCCCTTTCCATGCCCTCAGTCTTCTCCCTATGAGCCCTGATGGAGATTAGCTCTCCCCTGATCACCGCCTACAACGCCTCCCATACCATCCGCACCTCCCCATTGTCGTTGGCCTCCAAGTACCTTTCGATACACCCCCTCACCTTCCCCCACACCACCTCATCTGCCAGCAATCCCATATCCAGCCGCCACAGCGGGCGTTGGTCCCTTTCCTCTCCCAGTTCCAGTTCCACCCAGTGCGGGGAGTGGTCCGAAACGGCTATGGCCGAATACTCCGTCCCCTCCACCCTCGGGATGAGCGCCCTGCCCAGAACAAAAAAATCTATCCGGGAGTAGGCTTTGTGCACATAGGAGAAAAAAGAAAATTCCCTGGCCTGCGGCCTTGCAAACCGCCATGTGTCCACTCCCCCCATCTGATCCATAAACCCCCTAAGCACCTTGGCCGCCGCCGGCTTCTTTCCAGTCCTTGATCTGGAGCGGTCCAGTGCTGGATCCAACACTGTATTGAAGTCCCTTCCCATTATCAGGCCTCCTATCTCCAGGTCCGGAATGCGCCCTAACATGCGCTTCATGAATCCAGCATCTTCCCAGTTCGGGGCGTATACATTCCCCGCCGACTAGCCATCTCCTTTTCTGGGCCGGTCCTGTGTCCGCGCCTCCCTCACCCTCCAGTCCCTCAGCCGGGGGACCCCCGTCCCGACCACCTCTTCTGTGTCCCATTCCCTTTCGGCCAGTGCAGCAGCAACCCTTTTCTCCCCCCCCCCCCCTCCCCTTTCCACCAACACCAATAGTGTTGGTCCTTGTATGTGACCCACAGTCGCGCTGGCTGCAGCATTCCGAATTTCACTCCTTTCCGGTGCAACACTGCTTTGGCCCGGTTGAAACCCGCTCTCCGCTTTGCAACCTCCGTGCTCCAGTCCGGGTATATTCGGATCTCTGCATTGTCCCACTTACTGCTCCGCTCCTTCTTGGCCCATTTCAGGACCCTCTCTCTGTCCGTGAACCGGTGAAATCTCACCACCATGGCCCTTGGCGGCTCATTTGCCTTGGGCTTCCTCGCCAGCACCCGGTGTGCCCCGTCCTGCTCCAATGATCTCGAAGGGGCCTCACTGCCCATCATCGCCCCGAGCATCGTGCTCGCGTATGCCCCGGCATCGGCCCCCTCCACTCCTTCAGGGAGACCCAGGATCCGCAGATTCTTTCTCCTCGACCTGTTCTCCAGGTCTTCGAGTCTTCCCGCCCACCTCTTGTGTAGCGCCTCGTGCTGCTCCACTCTCACCGCCAGGCCCAAGAGCTTGTCCTCATTCTCACTGACTCTTTTCTGTACCTCCAGGATTTTTACTCGTGGGCCTTCTGGGTCATCCCTAGTCCTTCAATTGCCGACAGCATAGGCGCCAGCATCTCCTTGCGCAGCTCCTCGAAGCAGCGCTTGATGAACTCCTGCAGCTCCGGCCCGCACTCCGCTTTGTCCCCGGCCTCCGCCATTTTGTTTTTATCCCCTCGCTTCTCCCGCTGCTCCAGTGCAGCTTTTTTGGCTGTTGCATTTCTGGTCCGGTCCATAAACGTTGGAGGGGGACCTCTCTCTTCCCTTCCCCACGGGTTGTCTTCGAAAAAATTCCGTTGGGGCTCCTCTAACGAGCCCGAAAGTCCGTAATAGCGGGAGCTGCCGAATCGTGCGGCTTAGCTCCGCATAGCCGCAACCGGAAGTCGGGGAAGGGAAAGTTAGGGAACCAAGAGGTGAAGTAATCAGTGGGCAGCGTAGCTGCTTAGGAATATAAAAAAGCACGAAAAGACAGAACTCAGGAGAGGTTACGATAGTCCCCATCTCACAAAATATGACAGTGTATGGAAAGGCTCAGTAATCCAAGGTCGACCACACTAAGAAAACAAAAAGGGATGGTCAATAGAGAATTAAAGGCGCTATATTTAAATGCGCGCAGTGTATGGAACAAGGTAGATGAGCTTGTGGCCCAGATTGTGACTGGCAGGTATGATGTGGTAGGCATCACAGAGACATGGTTGCAGGGGGTTCAGGACTGGCATTTAAACACCCAGGAATTCACAACCTATCGAAAAGACAGAGAGGTGGGCAGAGGGGGTGGGGTTGCCTTGTTAATTAGGAATGAAATTAAATCAATAGCACTAAACGACATGGGGTCAGATGATGTGGAGTCTGTGTGGGTAGAGTTGAGGAAACACAAAGGCAAAAAAACCATAATGGGAGTTATGTACAGGCCTCCTAACAGTGGTCAGGACCAGGGGCACAAAATGCACCACGAAATAGAAGATGCATGTCAGAAAGGCAAGGTCACAGTGATCATGGGGGACTGGGTAAATAATGCTGTCAGTGGACCCAAGGAAAGGGAATTCATTGAATGTTTACAGGAGGGCTTTTTGGAACAGCTTGTGATGGAGCCCACGAGGGAACAGGCCATTCTGGACTTAGTGTTATGTAATGAGCCAGACTTGATAAAAGATCTTAAAGTAAGGGAACACTTAGGAGGCAGTGATCATAATATGGTAGAATTCAGTCTGCAATTTGAAAGAAAGAAGGTAGAATCAGATGTAAAGGTGTTACTGTTAAATAAAGATAACTACAGGGGCATGAGGGAGGAACTGACGAAAATCGACTGGGAGCAGAGCCTAGTGGGAAAGACAGTAGAACCGCAATGGCAGGAGTTTCTGGGAGTAATTGAGGACACAGTACAGAGGTTCATCCCAAAGAAAAGAAAGGTTAACAGAGGGAGGATTAGGCAGCCATGGCTGACAAAGGAAGTTAGGGAATGCATCAAAGCAAAAGAGAAAGCCTATAATGTGGCAGTGGGAAGTCAGAAGATTGGGAAGGCTACAAAAACAAACAGAGGATAACAAAGAGAGAAATAAGGAAAGAGAGGATCAAATATGAAGGTAGGCTAGCCAGTAACATTAGGAATGATAGTAAAAGTTTCTTTAAATGCATTAAAAACAAACAGGAGGCAAAAGTAGACATTGGGCCGCTCAAAAATGACGCTGGTAATCTAGTGATGGGAGACCAGGAAATAGCTGAGGAACTAAATAAGTACTTTGCGTCAGTCTTCACAGTAGAAGACATGAGTAATATCCCAACAATTCGGGAGAGTCAGGGGGCAGAGTGTTGAATATGGTAGCCATCACAAAGGAGAAAGTGCTAGAGAAACTAAGAGATCTGAAAATTGATAAATCTCTGGGCCCAAATGGGCTACATCCTAGAGTTCTAAAGGAGATAGCTGAAGAAATAGTGGAGGTGTTAGTTACGATCTTTCAAAAGTCACTGGAGTCAGGGAATGTCCCAGAGGGAGGATTGGAAAATTGCTGTTGTAACTCCCCTGTTCAAGAAGGGAACAAGAAAAATTATAGGCCAATTAGCCTAACCTCGGTTGTTGGCAAGATTCTAGAATCCATCGTTAAGGATGAGATTTCTAAATTCTTGGAAGTGCAGGATCGGATTAGGACAAGTCAGCATGGATTTAGTAAGGGGAGGTCGTGCCTGCCAAACCTGTTAGAGTTCTTTGAAGAGATAACAAATAGGTTAGACCAAGGAGAGCCAATGGATGTTATCTATCTTGACTTCCAAAAGGCCTTTGATAAGGTCCCTCATGGAAGACTGCTGAGCAAAATAAGGGCCCACGGTATTTGAGGCAAGGTACTAACATGGATTGACGATTGGCTGTCAGGCAGAAGGCAGAGAGTTGGGATAAACGGTTCTTTTTCGGAATGGCAACCGGTGACGAGTGGTGTCCCGCAGGGTTCAGTGTTGGGGCCACAGCTAACATGGATTGACGATTGGCTGTCAGGCAGAAGGCAGAAGTCTCAACCAGGCTTTTGTCTTCAGAGCTGAAGGAGGCTGCACAAATCGGTAATGATGAAACTATAGCAGGTTTAAACACAAGAAAAGGAATGTTAATTTTTGAGAAGTTGATAGACTGGAGGACAAGTACATTGGTGAGGGTGAGAGCAAAATCTTTGTGCAGGCCAAGGTGAAGAAAGTGAAATTTTGCTGTTACATTTTCATTCTAATTTATAAAAATGTGCCTCTTGGAATTCAGCTCTTGTGAATGTTTCACACACCTCTCGTGATGAAGAGATGTTTGAGCATGATGACAACGATAATTTTTTTTAACTGAAAAGTTGGATTTTCATTTCTTTCAAAGCCAGAATGGCTTTATCATCCATGCAGATTAAATAATTGCTTGAATTTAGAAGAATTTTTCTTGGAGGCTAATTTTCATCATCGATGGTGGAATTTTTTTTTAAATGGACTGTAGTTGACATTGGTGGATTTTGTTTGCTCTGAATGTGAAGGTGATAAGATATTTATATTCTGGAGTATATTGTTGAGATGCATACCCAAAGGATTAACAGTTAGTTACTCTTCTTGCAGTAATGTGCTTGTTGGATACTGTAGCCATGTACTAAACTGCTCTCTGAAATATGGAGATTACCGAGGACCATTGGCTTTTCGAGAAAAGGAATTTGCACCTACATGCTGCAAAAGTTCGAAGTGCTATACCCAAGGAGGACTTTAATAAGGATTGTTTACAGTTTGTGAAAGCTTGAATGGAACATAAAACACTCCAATTTCACAACCAAATGAATTTTACTACATTAATTTAGCTGTCACTTATAAAATGGCCTGAATCAGCAAATCATATCTTAACATTACATCACATAAAAGAGAAGAAAGTTCTAATCAAATAAAGGTTGAGCAACCCCTATCCAAATGCTCGGGCCGAGTGTGTATCCGATTTCAGAATTTTTCGTGCATCTGTAGCTCTTTGGGAACTGCGCATGTGCAGCGCGCTTTGGGAGCTGCGCATCGCCGGGGACCCGTGATGCCGCGGCGCTCGGGGGGGGGGGGGGGGGGGGGGGGGGAAATATGGATTTTGTGATTTTTAAAAAAAAAAAATTTTTCTGGAATTTCAGATGAGGTATGCTCAACCTGTACTAGAATTGAACAGAAATATATATCTTTTTGACAGAACTGAGGAATTACCTTTCTGTGTCAAATAAGATTCTCACAATTTTTGAAAACCTGTAGTGAATAGAGAAGTGATGATTATAGAGAATAAAGAACGGAGAATATTTTTGAAAAGGTTACCTTCGCTTCAGTGTTAGAAATAAATCAGTAACCACTTGCTTAAAAGGAGTGAATGATTTGCTGAAAGTAATTAATTATTTGCATTATGATCTACCTTTATTTCCTTTTTAATATGCAGGCATACTCAAAAGGCTTTGCAGTGCATGGTATTTCTCGATTCCTTACACAAGCTCATGAATTGCTTATTTAGTCTGGGGGTGGATAGCTTCAGTTTTGCACATGAATTGCCTTTTTTGAGACACTTGGGTACACTTGGCTTCCACAAATGTCAATATAAAATGATCAAAACAAATCTGACGTGTGACTGTGTAAATTAATCTCTCGATTCACAATCTGAACCACCTGTAATTAATGGTTTTGAGCCTGAATAATCAATCACAATTTAATTATCATCTTTAGTGGTTGAATCCCAAATGGCAAGGTTGAAGAGGGCCATCATGTCTAAAATTATTGCCTCATTGGTCACCTCCAGGAGATGACTGTTGTGTTATGTAATTGGGAATAACACAAGCTGCCACTTGATGCAGTTTTGAGTAAAAACTGCTCCAGACTTTGAAGTGAGTTCAATGTGTTTTATTGAACTATTAGCACAGTTCTCAATGAGTTTGACTCTCTCCTAATCTAAATATAGTAACTCAGTCTAACTGAACCAGCCTTGCTCTAAGCCATGTGCTGGGGTGTGATGCTGAGGATACACCCTGTCTCACTCTGTAGATGTTGGTCTGTGGAAAGCGGTGGGGTGTGAGTGCCTCGTCCCTTTTGTAGTGAGATACCAACCCTGAGTGTCCAGACTGCTCATTGGTCGTGTCCTATTCTATGTGTTCTCTACCTGCATGTTTGCATATCATGACAACTGTGATAAAAAAATATTAATGACTCCAAAATTAACCAAACTCTTATGACATCAGAACATCGCCAGCCAAAGATTCCAACTGACTCTGATTATCATTTGCAGGGTTCCCTGCTTCTTGATTTCAAACCCAAAGTCTACTATGGTGTGATTCTGAGTTTAATTCTGATGTTTGAAAGTGCCATAACTTCAATCTTTCTGACAATTTTGTTCAAATTGTGCATTACTATTTTATAACAGTAATGTATGATATAACCATGACACTGATGATATCATGACAAAATATGATAAAGGTAGAAATTATTGCAAATAAACAATGAAACCTAAATAAGAAACAACCCAACTCCATGAACAAGAGCAAAGCATTGTTGAGTCCCCAAAGCAAGCTGGAAACGCCCATGTGCAAATACCCCACGGCGTATGTCACTGATACCAGAATCAAGTGCTTCGCTCATAAGTTACTGCTTGTGGTGAGGAAAAAAAAGCAAATTGCGAGACAGGCCACCAGTGTATTTAAATGGAAATGCAATTTGTAATAGTATGATCATAATATGTCTTTAAAATCAGTGTCATCTTGTACATAAAGGTGAAATTGAGTTTGATATCACAAAATTGCTAGCTCATAGTTGTAAACCTATTTATTCCCTTAAGCAGATATACAATACATGGAGAGTTAATTCCTTGAAATATTCTTTTGTATTGGACACTGCATTGTATGTAACTCTTCAAAATTCTTGTCAAAGTAGTTTTCAGTTTTGGGAAAGTTGCACAAATGTGCTGAAGGGGCTGTTTAGCACACTGGGCTAAATCGCTAGCTTTGAAAGCAGACCAAGGCAGGCCAGCAGCATGGTTCAATTCCCGTAACAGCCTCCCCGAACAGGCGCTGGAATGTGGCGACTAGGGGCTTTTCACAGTAACTTCATTTGAAGCCTACTTGTGACAATAAGCGATTTTCTTTTCATTTCATTTAATTTCATGTGCACTAGAAGAGTCTTAATTCAGGCAATTGTTTTGCAACAATCGTGCTAGTTTTTTCTGAATGTGCAAGATTAGGAATGGCATTTTCATTAGCAATTGACAATGCTATGTTGGTTCCACTACTTAATACGAGCAATGTAATGAACTGTCTGAGAAACATTTAATTGGAATGAAATATCAGTTTGTTTACGTTATGTGCAAAAAGACACATACCCGTGTAGAGCTCACTTCTCTGAATTCTAAAAGGATCTGGCTGAGGTAGATTGAAATTGGATTGGCAAGTAAAACCACATGATCAGCTGAGTTTTCAAAGAGGAGGTAGTTTAGGTATGGACTGGATGAGACACATTGTCATCAGGAGGAAGGGGAAAGAAGGACATTGAAGATTAGAGCTCCCTGGTTGATGTAAGATATATAGTTTATGATGAATGTCTGGTTCATACTTTGGAAAATTTCTAAAAGTACTGAAGAACTGAAAATGGAAATGAGAGGTAAAGAAAATATATACGGTAGGATATTTGATACAAAAGAATGCAAAATCTCCAAGTGCAAGTAGTGCAAAGCAAGGCTGAGTTTAATTTGGGGCCAAAAGGGTGGACTTTCTTTGTGGAGGACATGGTTGAGGTACAAGTATTTTTGCAGCATCTCTTCTTTGGTGAAGACCGACAGAATGCCACTGTACAGGAGGAAAGATCTGGGTTAAGCCTTTGGGATGAAATAAGGACGATACTTAAAAGATTGTCAATGCACCTCAGTAGACAAATCACCTGGTCCGGATGGGATGCATTGTAGTTTGATAGCAAGTTATGATTTAGAATACACAAGTCTATAAAGTTGGTGGAAGGAGTTCAAATAGTTTGCACAAGGGAATTCAATAAATACTTGAAACGTTAAAATTGCAGTGCCAAAAGAAAGGACAGGGGAGTAGGTTCATTGTCCATGTCAGCCCTTTGAATTTTTCCAATGAGCTGAATATCTGTGCTGCATCTTTTGATTTCACAATTTTTTCACAACAAATTATTACTTTTATCAAGGAGAATATACCTTTTGGTCTAACTTGGTTTAGAATCAACTTTGTTTCAGCATAATACCAATGATACCGGTTCATTCCTTTGAAACAAAATACCTCAAGCACATTTGTGAACTTGGCCACAAAATTTGCAACTTCTCAGATTCAATCTGAGAATCAGGGCAGCACGGTAGCATAGTGATTAGCACAATTGTTTCACAGCTCCAGGGTCCCAGGTTTGATTCCTGGCTTGGGTCACTCTCTGTGCGGAGTCCGCACGTTCGCCCCGTGTCTGCGTGGGTTTCCTCTGGGTGCTCCGGTTTCCTCCCACAGTCCAAAGATGTACAGGTTAGGTGGATTGGCCATACTAAATTGCCCTTGGTGTCCAAAAAAAAGGTTAGATGGGGTTACAGGGTTATGGGGATAGGGTAGAGGAGTGGGCTTGGGTAGGGTGCCCTTTCCAAGGGCCGGTGCAGACTCGATGGGCTGAATGGCCTCCTTCTGCACTGTAAATTCTATGATAATCCTTGGTCCACGCAGAGTTTGTTGATTTTAACTGATTGTCAATATACTTGATGAGAACCCCAAACAATTTTCAATTTGTAAAACAATGAGGAAAGGATACTTCACCCCAGGAATGGTGACTGACCAATAGCTATCTTTTATGTTAAAACAAACTTTAATTTAAACACACAATTACCCACATTAACATCAAAGAAATAGGTTTACAATTACCAGTTAAACAGTTCTTGAATAAAAGGAAAAACTTGAACCTACTATCTGCACCTACCACTGGTTCAAAGTAAGCAACCCAATACATTTATAAATAAAGTTAACAAAACAGGTTACTTAGCTGTGTAGAGACTTTTGGAGAGAGTTCCTTTCAAGAGCAGATCTAGTGCACTTTTTTGGTGGCATAATTCCAGTTAAATTTAAAATCCTACAATTGACTGAAAAACTACAGACAGACCTGACTGCTGCCGTTAATTACATAATCTGTTCTATCACCTGCTTGGCCAAGACTAAACACCATTTCCTCATCAATTATCACACTCCAGGGAATTTCCAGCAATTTAAACACTGTTCCATTAGCCCTTTATCACCAAGTAAGTAGTTAAAATTAATAATGACCACTTTTTACAACTCCTTTAATGACATCTTTAGCAGACACTGTCTGGATACCATAATCTGTCTTTTAATATTACTGCAAGAAATATATACTTAACCCAGGCTTTTTAAAAACATTACTGTAACAGTTAGAAAATACAATATATAACTATTTCTATATTCCTCACTCCTCACCTGATCAGTGACAGGCTCACTTCAATTTGCCATGTCTCAGGACAGTGAAGGGAAAACTCCAAACCTAACTCTTTGCTCCTAGTCAACAGCCAGTGACTTTGTCTTTTCAATTCAATTTAAAATTAACTTGGGGGTGGAGAATAACCAATTCATTAGAAGATTCTTCTTGAATTTTCTTGATAGATTGGAAAGAATTGATTTCTTTGCTGACATCCTCCTGCTGTTTTTGCTGGGGAGTTAGGTTTTGAGGTCAACATTTTGGACATTCTCCCACCACCACCTGCCTCTCAACTCACCCAGCAACTGTAATTTTAACTTATTTATTTCTGAATTGTGGTGTGGAGTACAGTAGCAGTCAGCTTGTCCAGACGCATTTTAGTTGGAATTTATTATGTTTGGTTAAAACAAGTGGTTCTTTCTCGACGATCCAAATTGATTGGAGTCATTTGGAAGCCTTTTGGGCACTCGTTCTGTAGTTTGGAACATGTTTTGCTTTGAGGGATTATGGTGTTAGATCAAGTGCATTGTTCTTGAGCAGTATAGTAAAAGTTTTCAGATTCTGACTTGTTGATGGCTATAATGTTTCATTGTAGAAAATGGAAATAAGGTCGAGCATGTTAATAATTAAGGTGCAATTTTTTATTATACATTTTTTCTGAGGAATGTTCATTTTTTTCCCCCCAGGTACAAATGCTGTCTAATGTAAATAATGTAGTTGAGACTTTCTAATTTGATTTCTTAAATCAAAACCTGTACAGGAAGAGTCAAATGGACTGTATCAAGCACACGTTTATGTTTTGTCCTTTTTCCAGTGGGTCTTCCCATTGTCACCCTGATGACTTTCCAGAAGATGAAAAGGGGTTTGTACTGCTCTTTGGTCCAATTGTAAATGCAAGTGTAATAAATTCTCAGACCAAATATTTCAGTTGTGGCTTTCCGAAATCCCTAAAATTGCTCAAACCCATGTGCAGTAATGGTGTACAGTACTTGTGAATCCCTATTGTAGAATTTGCTATCCGGTTTCCCCAAAAATGTCAAGATTGATAGAAAGAAACAACTTACTTTCAGTCACTAACTAACATTTCCTATTTTATTTATTTAGTGAATGCCAAGTCCTTAAGCCAAGCAGTTTCTTCTGGTGCTGCTGTGTTGAGTGTGGATATCCGCTGAGTCTGTGAATTGGCATTCTTCTATGATGTGGTGCATAGTTTGCTCTTTTCCACAGGCACATAGGGGGCTGACACTAATGTCCTATCTGTGGAGGTTAGCCAAGCCGTGGCCATGGCACTCTTTCCTTGGAAAGTTAAAACAGGCAGTAATTGGGTTGGGTTTGAGTGTGTGTCTTGAGTGAGTGTGTGTGTTGCAGCATTGTTCAAATTTTGTTTCCGGTCCAGTCCAAGTTGTCGAGGTCGGGGGCTTGAATTTCACATGTCGTCGGCTCTTGTGAATTATCGGGGTAGTTACTGGAAAATAATTTAGTGTACAAGTTGAAAAGGGTGGGAGCGAATACTGAGCCTTTGGGAGTCCATTGGTTTGTCTTTTTACCTTCGATTGTTCGTCTTTTTACCTTCGATTGTTCATCAGTATTCCGATGCTTTGGGTGGGGGGAGCAGAAGTGTGTCACAGGCAGCTGTGAGGTCAAGGAACACAACATCTGTCTTCAGGTTGTTCTGAAAATGCTCCCATGTGCTGCGGTCCTTGCGAAAATCAGCTTGGCCAACACAAAGGACTTCTTCTACAATTGGGGATGTGTGGATTAGGCGTTCAAGGATTTTATATGGGACCAACAGGAGAAAGATTGAACAGTACTTAGCTGCAAGTATGGGGTATTTCCCAGGTTTTGGTATGTCAATGATTTTTACTGTCTGCCATTTCTTTGGAATGGCGTTGGAATTTATGACCATATGTAGAACTGAGTCAGCCAGGCAAGAGTATTGAATAAATTCTGGCGGGATATTGTCCTATCCGGCTGTCGTGCCACACTTCAATCCTGTAGGACCTTCTTTAGTTCTGCAACCTCAACAGGGGTGGACCTGATGTCTTGTGTTGCTGGTGGTGTTTTCTTAGTTTACTCTGCGTGTTTCTTTTGGTGTAGTTGTCCAGGGGTGTGTTAGCTATGTCAAGCAAGTGGCTGGAAACATGGTTGTGAGTAACTGAGGAGTGGTTTTGAGTTGGTGGCTTTTGGGCTGCTCCAGGGTGATGGATTAAGAGTGTGTGAAGTTTAGCTCTACTATGGTTATTCTGGATTTCCATTGCATTTTCTTGGGGTCTTTGGGATGTTGACTGCTGGAATACACAGGCCTGTATGAATGAGTAATGAACAATGTTGACTGTGCGGGAAGTCATCTAAGACCAGGCTATCTGCAGGGTGGTGAGTCCCATTCAGAGAACTGACACTGTAGAGTAATCCCAACATAGTGAGGAATGTTCCTCACTGTTTAGGGCGGTGTATGAAGTGTTGATCATTTCTGGATGCCCATTCTGCAAGTACTTGATCATCACTGTCCAGTGCTGGATTTTGTCTGTCTGAATGGTGGTTGCTGAAGTTTCCACATAGATGCCTGGTTGAGGGAAGGTGGACAAGACTTGCTGGTGCTTGGGGGCTTGTAGACATTGACTATGTGGAATCCATAAACGCTAGGGTGTCAGAGAAAGTGGTTGTTGTTTGAGCAATGATGGTTTGGACATCGATGGCATGGCCATGTTGGTGGGTGGCAGCATATGAGGTCATTGCGTTAGGTGGAATAGTGGCCTGCTTTTCTGATGTGGGTTTCTGCAGGCAAATTATATCCATGTAGTTTTGAGCTGGCAACAGGCCCTCAGTGGAGGACTTCATAGAGCGGACCCTACTGCAATGTAATTTGGGGATGGTTTTACATTGTTCCTTCTGGCTTTGGGACTTTTGTGTGAACTCTTCTCATGAGCTTCCTTTGGAATTTAGTCTGCTGATAATCACCGAATCATAGAAGCACTGCCGTGCAGAAAAAGGCCATTCAGCCATTAAGTCTGTATCGACCATCTGAAAGAGCACCCTATTGAGGCCCACTCACCCGCCCTATTCCCGTAACCTCACCTTACCGTTGGACACTAAGGGGCAATTTAGAATGGCCAATCAACTGACCCGCACATCTTTAGGCTGTGGGAGGAAACCCATGCAGACACTGGGAGAACGTGCAAACTCCACACAGTCATCCAAGACCGGAATCGAACCCTGGCTCTCCGGATGCAGCAGAGCTAACCACTGTGCCACCGTACAGTAAGGAATATTAACTTCCCCAGGCAAGCTTGGGTACTAACATTTCCTGACTTGGTGCCGCTGATGGTGAGGCTACGGCGCAACGTTGGGATGCCCATTGACCTATAAAAGTATCATCCAATGCATTTTCTCTCGTTTCGTCCTGACCTTTTATTAAAATTTCCAGTTCCTTATTGTTTTTGGCCTGGTTCCTAAACATTCAATTGCATTAACGAGGTAGTTTGCAGTAGATATTGGACGTGTGTTGAGATTTGACGAGTTCCTCTGACTTCAAGTTGCCTGCAATAGATTGGTACTCAATGCAGCTATGTGATTGTGATATTAGTAAAATCACCCCCATAGCTTTAGATCTTGCACAGTGGTTAGCATTGTTGCATCGGTGCCAACGACCCCCATTTAATTCCTGGCTTGGGTCACTGTCTGTCTGTTGAGTCTGCATGTTCTTCCCATGTCTGCGTGGGTTTCCCCCGGATGCTCCGGTCTCCTCCCACAAGTCCCGAAAGATGTGCTGTTTGGTGATTTGGATGTTCTGAATTCTCCCTCAGTTTACCCGTAGTGTGGCAATTGGGGATTTTCGCAGTAACTTTATTGCAGTGTGGGTTTCCTCCAGGTGCTCTGGTTTCCTCCCAAAAAGTACCGAAAGACGTGCTGTTGGGTAATTTGGCCATTCTGAATTCTCCCTCCGTGTACCCGAACAGGCGCCGGAATGTGGCGACTAGGGGTTTTTCACAGTAACTTCATTGCAAGCCTACTTGTGACAATAATAAAAGATTGTGACCCAGATCCTGCTTCAGCTTACTTGGAATGGTGGAGTAATTGACTGACTTGTTAATGGTTAATATCAGGTCTGTTTCTTGATCTTATACTGTTTATTTCCTTCTCTCACAGTGAGCTGTTTACAAATGTTTGCAGAAAATCCAGTTTGTTTTTGTTGTGAAATAGGATGATCTTGGAATTCCATTCGGGTACGTGTCTTTTGATGTCCTGCAAGATTTTTGGATGAAACGATTTGAATGGGATGTAATATGACCATTCTCCTTGCCTCGCCTTGAGATTCTATCTTTATTCTCTTCACCAGTACTCGATCTTGACATTGTTTGCCCTTGCACAGTTAGCCATCGAACCCTTGCTGCTCCCTTTCTGAACACACAGATGCCGAGATGACATCTTGGCATTCCTGCTTTTAAAACCCACTTTGGTCTTTAAGCTAAGTCAGTTACATCATTCAAGATTGGATCTGAAAGCCACATCTGATATGTACATTTAGTAGTATATGTAGTAAGAAAATGCATGTGGCTAGAACTAACATTGGAAGCAAATATACCCGAGTTTTACTATTGGGACTCCTGTTTTTAAAATCTCATTATTGCTGCATCTAACTTATGTTTAATTCATAAATTTTTCCACCTCTACTGCTCTGCTTTTGGTCTTGTGAGCTGTTCCTTGCACACACTTTTTCATATTTGGGACCCTTAGCTGGAGATCATGTTCTGTCACATGATGCAAGTACCAATTTCTTCTGGACAATGACAATTTGCATTTATACAACTCCTTTTCATGTGTAGATTTATGGCTACTTCAAAACTTGGACTATATCAGAAGAGGCGGCGAATACAGTGAATGGGTAACAATAAAAGGATGAGTGCGACAAGGTTATGTTTCCTCTCCCAATCTTTTGGACATCCATGGGCGATATCAGGAATTTTAGGAGGTAGATGGAATATAAATAATGAGATATGTGGTTGACAAAATAATTATGGCAGATGCAAAAGAAAATCTTGAACTCCTGAACATAATGGTAACAATTATGGTAACAGGAACTGATTATCACTAAACTGCAGGAAAAACGGGATGCATAGTAATATCAAAAAGGATGACATCTAAGTGCCAAAAAACAGTGGCATCAAAAGACGTTTTCTTATCTGGGCAGTCTAATAACATCTGATGGGAGAGGTGATCAAGACATTAGGAAGTGAAACAAATTTGAAAGTAAAGCATAGGACCAATAAAATGTTGGGACATGCACTTAAAAAACTGTAGCAAAAATGCATATTTTAAAACCACCACTTCATCCTAATTTTCAAGAATAAGAAAAATTCTACTCCCAGCTCTTCGATTTGTTGAAAAACTGCAGCCCCTTATTCACATCTGAGGGCAGGAGTGTAGCTCATCCAGTTAATTGTCAATATCCAAAGAATTCGGACTTGCCTATGAGTTGCGGGTTGATTATCCTCAATGTACCACTGTTAATTTCCAGGAGCATGTTTAACCTTTGTGCACTGCATTATAATCCCCCCTTTTCAAACGTTGCAATGCTGCTGATAGCTTCTAATTGACACTCACTTTCCAGTGATCTCACTATACCACATGCACTTTGAAGCTGTGATGATTTAGGAATGGGTACTGTTGGGGCAAATACCTGTGTGACCTACACATTGCCCTTAAATTCTCGTGTCGAGGACCACACTTTTTTTTTTAAAAAAAATTTTATTCTCCTTTTTCACATTTTCTCCCACATTTACACCCATAAACAATGATCAACAAGATATGTCAATCCCCATAATAACAACGATTCCATCCGCCCACCAACCCCCAAACCTCAACCCGCATGTTTACATAAACAAATGACAAAAAGGAATCAGGGATTACCCGTAGTCACCCTTAATCTACACGGCTCTCCACCCCCCCCCCCCCCCAAACCAACGCCATCCAGCCTCTAAGAGAGTACCGTACACGATACCCCAAAGTTGTACCCCCCCCCCCCCCCCCCCCCCCCCCCCCCCAAAGTCTCCAGCTCCTCCCGTCCACTGCCTCTTGTAAAACTCCTCCCCCCAACCTCGATTCCCTCCCCCAATCTCGGTTCCCTCCCCCCAACTTTCCACTCCGGCTAGACCACTCTGACCCTGTTCTGTCAGGCTCCGATGGCCGCAGCCCCTCCCCCCCCCCACCTCACTCCCGTTCACTGGCCAGCTTAAACCGGCCAGCGTGGAGGCCCCCGCCCGGGTCCCTTTCCCCCTTGCCCGGCCCTAGGAAAGCCCAAAGGTCCCCTTTTAGCACACAAACCCCACATATCCACCTGCACCCCAAAGAGCCCTCCTTTCGAGTGAAAGTCACGTCCCTTCCCTTGTCCAAATATATGCAACATTGACTCCTTTAGCCTCTACACACGCGCGCAGTGATACAAAAAAAAGAAAATACAGTCATGAGGTTACATCGGCACATGACCATTCCTCAATTTGTCAGTTCTGCCACAGTCCTTCTGCCTTCGCAAACTCCTCTGCTGCTTCCGCTGTTCCAAAATAAAAGTCCCTGAGCTTGTAAGTCACTCTCCGCTTTTCTGGATATACAATGGCGCACTGCACCTTGCCAAGGTACAGTGCCCTCTTCACCCGGTTGAAGGCAGCCCGCCTCCTCGCCAGCTCCACCGTAATGTCCTGGTATACACGTATACCAGCTCCAGCCCACTTTACCACCCGCTTCTGCTTGGCCCAGCTCAGGACCTTCTCCTTCACCCTGTACTTACTGAAGCACAGAGTCACTGCCCTTGGCGGCTCACTCGCCTTTGGTACAGGTCTCCACGACCGATGAGCCGAGGACCACACTCTTACACAACACTCCAAACCTGTCAGAGGGTGCGCCCATGAATAATATAACCACCGGAAAATAAACCCAAGATTTAACAGTAGCCACACAATACAGTGTCCTGTTAGTTTGAACATGATCTCTTGCCCAGTGCTGATCAGATAATGATTCTGTAATTCTGGTGTGCCATAAGACATCTGACTTCACATACTGAAAAAAATACTTTCTTGATTTTTATTAGACTGAGAAACATGAATAGTAAAACAGTTGATCACTAAAGCTAAATCAACCTACAACATCCTGTTCATTTCAAGTTTTCTTTTTTCTGCTTGTTCTTTAAACAGTCACCATATATAGGCCAAGTCAGGGGCAACAGGTGCATTGCCACCTAGAGAGGTTTTCTCGGACCTTCCAGGAGGCGAGGGGTTGTGGTTGGATGTGACTTGAATTGAGTTTCAGTCTTGCCTCAGTTCACTCATTTTAAAAGATAAACCAGTGGTTCATTTAATAGAAAGGAATTTAATTTATACAGTGCTTTTCATAATCCCAGTGCTTTTCAGGCCAAGTACTTCAGAAGTATAGTTGTTAATCAAGTGTTAGAAAATGGTAAAGCCTTACAACTTCAGTTATAAAAAACTATTTTAGTTTTGATACTTAAATTCCATCAGACCAAAAAAAAAATAGAAATAAAATCCACTAAAACGAAATAGAAAATGCAAGTGATTTTTAAAAAAACAACCTGATTTTCATCAATTTAATATTTAAGCAAGTTAGAACATAAAAAAGAACTAGTAGCAGGAGTAGGCCATCTGGCCCCTCGAGCCTGATCCGCCATTCAATGAGATCATGGCTGATCTTTTTTAGACTCCGCTCCACTTTCCGGCCCGAACACCATAACCCTTAATCCCTTTATTCTTCAAAAAACTATCTATCTTTATCTTAAAAACATTTAATGAAGAAGCCTCAACTGCTTCACTGGGCAAGGAATTCCATAGATTCCCAACCCTTTGGGTGAAGAAGTTCCTCCTAAGCTCAGTCCTAAATCTACTTCCCCTTATTTTGAGGCTATGCCCCCTAGTTCTGCTTTCACCCGCCAGTGGAAACAACCTGCCCGCATCTATCCTATCTATTCCCTTCATAATTTTATACGTTTCTATAAGATCCCCCCCCCCCGCATCCTTCTAAATTCCAACGAGTACAGTCCCAGTCTACTCAACCTCTCCTCGTAATCCAACCCCTTCAGATCTGGGATTAACCTAGTGAATCTTCTCTGCGCACACTCCAGCACCAGTACTTCCTTTCTCGGGTGAGCAGACCAAAACTGAACACAATACTCCAGGTGTGGCCTCACTAACACTTTATACAATTGCAGCATAACCTCCCTAATCTTAAACTCCATCCCTCTAGCAATGAAGGACAAAATTCCATTTGCCTTCTTAATCACCTGTTGCACCTGTAAACACACGTTTTGTGACTCATGCACTAGCGCACCCAGGTTTTATCTGCACAGCAGCATGTTTTAATATTTTATCATTTAAATAATAATCCCTTTTGCTATTATTCCTACCAAAATGGATAACCTCACATTTGTCAACATTGTATTCCATCTGCCAGACCCTAGTCCATTCACTTAACCTATCCAAATCCCTCTGCAGACTTCCGGTATCCTCTGCACTTTTTGCTCTACCACTCATCTTAGTGTCGTCTGCAAACTTGGACACATTGCCCTTGGTCCCCAACTCCAAATCAGCTATGTAAATTGTGAACAATTGTGGGCCCAACACTGAACCCTGAGGGACACCACTAGCTACTGATTGCCAACCAGAGAAACGCCCATTAATCCCCACTCTTTGCTTTCTATTAATTAACCAATCCTCTATCCATGCTACTACTTTCCCCTTAATGCCATGCATCTTTATCTTATGCAGCAATCTTTTGTGTGGCACCTTGTCAAAAGCTTTCTGGAAATCCAGATATACCACATCCATTGGCTCCCCATTATCTACCGCACTGGTAATGCCCTCAAAAAAATTCCATTAAATTAGTTAGGCACGACCTGCCCTTTATGAACCCATGCTGCGTCTGCCCAATGGGACAATTTCCATCCAGCTGCCTCGCTATTTCTTCCTTGATTCCAGCATCTTCCCTACGACCAAATTTAAGCTAACTGGCCCATAATTACCCGCTTTCTGCCTACCTCCTTTTTTTTAAGCAGTGGTGTCACGTTTGCTAATTTCCAATCCGCCGGGACCACCCCAGAGTCTAGTGAATTTTCGTAAATTATCACTAATGCATTTGCAATTTCTCTAGCCATCTCTTTTAGCACTCTGGGATGCATTCCATCAGGGCCAGGAGACTTGTCTACCTTTAGCCCTATTAGCTTGCCCATCACTACTTCCTTAGTGATAACAATCATCTCCAGGTCCTCAGCTGTCATAGCCTCATTTCCATCAGTCAAGTTGAGGAACTACAATTGATTTATCCAACTTGCATTAATATTGCAGCTTCAACATAGTAAAAAAAACTTGAGGAACTTCAGAGATGCAATAAAATCAGAATGATCAAAGCCTAGCATTACAATTGAGTTTTTTAAGGGTGAGTGGTCTAAAAGTTTTTTTTCCAAGTGCGGGTCGCGGGCGGTTGTCAAGAGGGTCACTGCATTCGGGCGGTGGTCCTTATTGCAGGAGAAGTGCTGGACTGCAGTTTCTGGGATTTAAATTGAGAATGGTAGCTGCTACAGCTTTTAAATGGTACAAACTGTACCTACTGGTCAGGATCTCGCATCAGGAATCGCGCACCTGAATCTGCAGGAGAGAGCTGCACAGGAGAATCCATGGCAGGACAGAACCGTACTACTGTTAGCTCTATACAGAGCTTCAGGGCCTCTGGTTAACCACCTATGAAGAAGAAACTAGACAGGAACAAAGCAGTATGAAGATGATTTCTTGAGGTATGGATTTGTCAGTTGTGCCAATGCATAAAAAGATGCAATGCCCATGTGCATTGTAGGCAGGGAAATACTGGCAAATGAGGACAAATTTCAGATTTTGAAGGAGAAATGGTGGGTGAAAAATTACATTTTGTCGTTGATACCCCAGAGTTAGTTATTAACTTTACAGCTGACTCCAAATGAAAAGACTCGCTGCTGTACCTGACATATGATGTCACATTTAAAAACACGCCAAAGACTTCCGGTGGCAGCCATGGGAATTATAATAATCTTTATTGTCACAATTACATTAACACCGCAATGAAGTTACTATGAAAAGTCCCTGGTCGCCACATTCCGTCGCCTGTTCGGGTACAAAGAGGGAGAATTCATAATGTCCAAATTGCCTTAATAGCACGTCTTTCGGGACTAGTGGGAGGAAACCGGAGCACCCGGAGGAAACCCACGCAGACACTGGGAGAATGTGCAGACTCCGCACAGACAATGATCCAGACGGGAATCGAACCTGGGATCCTGGTGTAGGAGTAGTGGAGGAAGATTATACTCCATTGGTGGATAGATTCATGCACCAGAAGTAGTTTTTGAGGAAAGGAGCTTTTGGAGCAAGAGAACTTTCCTGCGACACACCAACTGTAGCAACAGGAAACAAACCTCCCTGCATGCCCCCATTTTCCAGTTTTTCTCCCCATTCTCCACCCAAACGAAAAATAAAACTCTTTCCCCCCCCGCCCCCGCAGCTGACGACTTAATACTCTTTAAAGGGGTAGCACAGTTGCTTCACAGCTTCAGGGTCCCAGGTTTGATTCCGGCTTGGGTCACTGTCTGTGCATCACTGTCTGTGCGGAGTCTGCACGTCCTCGCCGTGTCTGCGTGGATTTCCTCTGGGTGCTCCGGTTTCTTCCCAGTTCAAAGATGTGCAGGTTACGTGGATTGGCCATGATCAATTGCCCTTAATGTCCAAAAAAGGTTAGGTTAGGTTATGAAAATGGGGTGGAGGTGTGGGCTTGGGTGCGGCGCTCTTTCCAAGGGCCGGTGCAGGCCCAATGGGCCGAATAGCCTCCTTCTGCACTGTAAATTCAATGATAAGTCGATTAACAGCTCCCACTTCGAGGTGAATTCCTCCTCCGTGCCTCAAATGGTGAACTTGATCTTTTCAAAAGGCTCTCTGGGAGGCAATGGCCAACACATCGGCCTCTCTCCCCACCTGTACTCCCGGATCATCCGACACTCAAAATATTGTCACCTCTGAACTTTGGGCTACCTATACCCCCAAAGTAGCTACTGTTTGGAGTCCTGTAGACTACTCCCACCAGTGTCGTCTTCCCCTTGTTATTTCCACCTGTATGAATTCTACATCTTCTGATCCAAGATCGTGTCTTGCTATTGTACTTAGTCCATCTCGTACATGACGAAGCTACCCCACCAACAATTCCTTCCTGCCTGTCCTTGTGAAAAGTCACACACCCCGAATATTTAGTTCCCAGTTTTGAACTCCCTGTAACCACGTCTCTGTAGTGCTATAATATCGTACCAGTTAACCTCAATATGTGCCATTCATTCATGTATTTAATGTTGGTGATGATAATTGGAAGGTGTCTTTGTGCAATGCTCAACTGGAATTGATGAAAACAGGAAAAAAAAGTACTCCATAATCAGGTCAGGTGGCATTTCTGGAGAGCAATAAGAGTTGCTGTTTCAGTTGTATTAACACTCCTCTTGTTATCACAGCCAAATAGAGGACGAACCACAGAACCTTTTCTTGTCTGTGCATGTCAGGTTTTTAAGTTTTTTTCGTAAAATGCAGCTTTCATCAGAAATGGGGAAATGTGCAACAGATTTTGAGCAAGAGGAGGCTGGGACAAGAACAAAAATAAGGTCTGATAGGATGGAAGACAGGAGAGGTTGCATAAGAAAAGAGTTAGTCTGAAAGTGCCAAAGGGAATGGTGATGGGGCAAAACGAGAAACAAAAGATATATTCTTCAGTTTAATAGATTTGTTCAGTTACTTGAGCAATGTGACAACACAAGAATACTGAGTGACTATTTGGCCCTTCAAGCCTGTTCTGTCATTTGATAAGACCATGGCTGATACAATGGTCTCAAATTCAATTTCTTGTCCGCCCCACTGAACCCATGACTTCCTTATCTATCAAAAAGAACAGTCCCACTAAATTATAATTTTGCAACTATGAACTGGAAAACTAACCATGGTAAAAATGAGTGATTAAGCCAGAGTACCACATGTCGAATTATGTATTGTTATGGGCCAGGGTTTAGAGAACCCCAAAGTGTATCATGGAGTTCACCTAACCCACAACTTTTAATAGATTGTGGTATGGGGAGCACCCACTCTACAGGTGTGGTACAGCAGTATTTTTTAAAGCAAAACAATATTTATTCTATGAACTCAAGTTAACCTTTTTAAACCATACAGTGAACATCTTGGCAACCATCAATTCAAATACAACTCTCAAAGAATACAACACTAAGTAATCTTAATAAATTCCCAAACAACATCCAGAAGACAAAAGACCCTTTTAACACTGAGATCAGGTTTAAATTCTCTAATGAGAGCAGTTCCTTTTAAATCACCCAAATGAACACTCTTTAGCTTGTAGAGAGATCCATGCACATCTGCTGGCTTTCACTGCGGCTCTTCTCTCTGAAAACGAAACTAAAAACTCACAGCAGCCAGTTCAAAAACAAAAGTAAAGCATACAGACAGCCCAGTTCCACCCACTCTCTGACATCACTGCAGTAATAAACACCCATTTCTTAAAGGTATACCCACTACAGTTCTATAAAAAACACCCATTTCTTAAAGGTACTCTCACATGACAGTATAACAAACTATATTTCGACTGTATAATATGTCAGTCTGACATGTGTATTTTCTTTCAAACTGTAGGCAAAACTATATCTGTTTTAGAGTCTTTGGCAATTGATTGGGCTAAACATTTAAAAACAAAAAACAGCTTTGAAAATGCTTCTTGTGATTACCATTTGTTTGAAATGTAAAATGAATTTGTTTCCCAGTCTGACTTTCCACATGGGACCTTGCAGTACCAACCCTCTAATTGCATATTCTCCCTCAAAACGTTAATGGTTGTGAGCACTAGCGAGGATTTGGTTCTTTTAAAAGGCAAAATTACTCTGAAAGAAAGGTTTTACATGGAATTTTATATTTTAATAAATCTCGTTCATCCAGAAAGCGGAACAATCAAAAATAAATCTTCTGCATTATTGTATAGGTTGATGACATTGTAGGTAGTCATGCATTTCCCCTGTTTCATTTTTTAATTCCTTCATGGGTTGTGCGTGTTGCTGGCTGAGGCAGCATTTGTTGTCCATCCCGGAGTGTGTTTAAGAGTCAACCACATTGTTGTGGATCTAGAGTCACAAGTAGTCCTGACCAGGTAAGGATGGCCTGTTTACTCCATGATCATGGAAGATTCCTAGAATCCCACCGAAAGAACACCCTACCTAGACCCACTCTCCTGCCCTATCCCCATAACAGCACCTAATCTTGGACACTAAGGGCCAATTTAGCATGGACAATCCACCCAACCTGCACATCTTTGGACTGAGAGAAAACCGGAGCATGTGGAGAAAACGCATGCGGACACAGTGAGAATGCGTAAACTCCACACAGACGGCCACCGTCTGTCTCTGTCGCTGTGAGGCAGTAGGGCGAATCACTGGTGCCCCAATCCGCCCATGTGAAATTGCATTATAACAATATTCTAAAACTGTTGCCTCATTGTTCACGCAGGTTACTTTTGATGTTGCGCTTCTGATTAGCAGGACAAGGTTAAACGTAAATTACTCGAGAATTCTTAAACTCCATTTTATCAACATTGAGAAACCATTTTTGGATAGTAGTGGTCCTGGGTTTGGAAGATACTGTCTAAGGAGCCTTGGTAAGTTGCCTGTCCATCTTGTAAATGGTACATACTGCTGTTTGTGTGTTGGTGGTGGAGGAAATGAATACTTGTGGATGGGGTGCCAATCAAGCGGCTTGCTTTGTCCTGGATGGCGTTGAGCTTGTGTGTTGTTGGAGCTGCACTCCAGGCAAGTGAATCACATTTGTGCCTTGTAGACTGTTTAAAGGCTTTGGGCAGTTACTTGTCACAGGATTCCGAGGATCTTTCCTCATCTTGTAGCCACAATATTTATATGGCTGGTCTTGTTCAGTATCTTGTCAAGGGAACCCCCAGGATGTTGATAATACCCGATTTGGTGATGGTAATGCCATTGAATATCAAGAGGAGATCGCTAGGGAGGGAGTGGACGTTGGGGCGTATGTGAGCACGATGCTCCATACCTTAATGGGAGCTGAGGCCCCGACGGGCCCCCTGGAAGTGGAGGGAGCATATTGAGTCCTCGTGAGAAGACCAAAGGCAGGAGAAATACCTCGAGCAATAGTGGTGAGGTTCCACCGCTACAAGGACAGGGAGATGGTCCTGAGATGGGCGAAAAAGACACGGAGCAACAGGTGGGAGAACGCGGTGATCCGCGTGTATCAGGATTGGAGTGCGGAGGTGGCGAGAAGGAGGGCGAGTTTCAATCGGGCCAAGGCGGTGCTCCACAAGAGGAAAGTGAAGTTCGGAATGTTGCAGCCGGCAAGACTGGGTTACACACCAGGGTAAACACCACTACTTTGAGACGGCAGAAGAGGCGTGGACATTTATTGAAGAGGAGAAGTTGGACTAGATTGGAGAAAGAGTGTTTGAAATGAAGTGGTGAGGTGGTGGCAAGGGACTGTGAATCAGATGGGGGGAAAAAAATGTCTTTCCCCTCGAAGGGTACACACACGAAGAAATGGTGCCGGTGGGGAAGGGGAGGGGGAAGGAGAGAGGGAGCTGCACCATCAGGGGCGGGGCCGAGAGGGAAGCGCGGGCTTTGTCCCCGCGCTATGGAAATTGTGGCGGGAAAAGGGGGCGCAGGAAGGAGGGGGCCTCACATGATGGGAGGCTAAGGATAAACGGGGGAAGCCGAGGTCAGCCAGAGTTTGCTGACTTCCGGAAGCGATATGGGGAGAGCAACTAAGCTAGAGAGGGATCTGGGGGGGGTTTAACTGGGTTGCTGCTAATAAGGGGAAGGGGGAGCTGTTGCGGGATGGGATGGTCGGGACGGGAGGGAGCCGTCGGGGGGATAAGCGGGTGCGTGGGAACCGGGTGAGGAGCTGGTCTAAAAAAGGGGATGACTAGTCAATGAGGGGGTGGGGGGGTAAAGAGCCCCCCAACCCGGTTGATCACGTGGAACGTGAGAGGGTTGAATGGGCCGATTAAGAGGGCAAGGGTACTTGCGCACCTCCAGAAGCTAAAGGCAGACGTGGTCATGCTTCAGGAGACACACCTGAAACTGGCGGATCAGGTCAGATTCAGGAAAGGATGGGTGGGACAGGTATTCCACTCTGGCTTGGATGCAAAAAATAGAGGGGTGGCAATACTGGTGGGGAAATGGGTATTGTTTGAGGTGAAGACCATAGAGGCAGACAGTGGGGGTCGATACGTGATGGTGAGTGGCAGACTGCAAGGTGAGGCGGTGGTGCTGGTGAATGTATATGCCCCGAACTGGGATGACGCGAACTTTATGAAGCGTATGTTGGGGCGCATCCCGGACCTGGAGATGGGAAAGTTGGTAATGGGGGGGGGGGGGGACTTCAACACGGTGGTGGACCCAGGGCTGGACCGGTCCAGATCTAGGACAGGGAGGAGGCCGGCAGCGGCCAAGGTGCTTAAGGGCTTTATGGAGCAGATGGGAGGAGTGGATCCCTGGAGATTTACTAGGCCAAGGAGTAAAGAGTTTACCTTCTCCCATGTCCACAAAGTGTACTCCCGGATAGACTTCTTTGTCCTGGGAAGGGCGCTGATCCCGAAGGTGGCAGGAAAGGAGTATTCGGCTATAGCCATTTCAGATCATGCCCCACATTTAGTAGATCTGGAAGTAGGAGAGGAAAAGGAACAGCGCCCACTCTGGAGATTAGATATGGGTCTGTTGGCGGACGAGGGGGTATGTGTAAGGGTGAGGGGATGTATTGAAAGGTACCTAGAGATTAATGATGACGGAGAGGTCCAGGTGGGAGTGGTCTGGGAGGCGCTGAAGGCAGTGGTTAGAGGGGAGCTGATCTCCATAAGGGCCCATAAGGGGAAATAAGAGGGTAAAGAAAGGGAGAGATTGTTGAGGGAGATTGAGGGTGGATGGGCAATATGCGGAGGCTCCAGATGAAGGACTATACAGGGAAAGACGGAGATTGCACACTGACTTTGACTTGTTGACCACGGGTAAGGCGGAGGCACAATGGAGGAAGGCACAGGGAGTGCAGTATGAATATGGAGAGAAGGCGAGCCGGCTGCTGGCCCAACAACTTAGGAAGAGGGGGCGGCGAGAGAGATCGGAGGGGTTAGAGACGAGGAGGGAAAGATGGAACGGGGAGCGGAGAGGGTGAACGGGGTGTTTAAGGTATCTTACGAGAGGCTATATAAGGCTCAACCCCCGGAAGGGAAAGAGGGAATGATGCGTTTCCTAGACCAGCTGGAGTTCCCGAAGGTTGAGGAACAGGAGATGACAGGACTGGGAGCGCAGATTGAGGTGGAGGAGATGGTAAAAGGAATTGGGAACATGCAGGCAGGGAAGGCCCCGGGACCGGATGGGTTCCCGGTGGAGTTCTATAGGAAATACGTGGACCTGCTGGCCCCACTTCTGACGAGAACCTTTAATGAGGCTAGGGAAAGGGGGACACTACCCCCGACGATGTCGGAGGCGACGATATTGCTGATCCTGAAAAGATTCAAAGACCCGCTGCAGTGCGGGTCATACAGGCCTATTTCCCTCTGGAACATAGATGCCAAGCTTTTGGCCAAGGTGATGGTGACGAGGATAGAGGACTGTGTTCCTGGGGTGGTGCATGATGATCAAACAGGGTTTGTTAAAGGGAGGCAATTGAATGCTAACATACGGAGGCTGCTGGGGATGATGATGATGATGCCCCCACCGGAGGGGGAGGCGGAGATAGTGGTGGCGATGGATGCAGAGAAAGCATTTGATAGAGTGGAGTGGGACTACCTGTGGGAAGTACTGAGGAGATTTGGATTTGGAGAGGGGTTCATTAGATGGGTTCAGCTCCTGTACAGGGCCTCAATGGCAAGTGTGATTACAAATAGGCAACGATCTGACCACTTCCGACTATATAGGGGTACAAGACAGGGATGTCCTCTGTCCCCGTTACTGTTTGCGTTGGCAATTGAGCCACTGGCCATAGCGCTGAGGGGCTCCAGGAAGTGGAGGGGGGTACTTAGAGGAGAAGAGCATTGGGTGTTATACGCGGATGATTTGTTGTTGTATGTCGCGGACCCAGTGGAGGGGATGCCTGAGATAATGCAGACACTCAGCGAGTTTGGAGAATTTTCAGGATATAAATTGAATATGGGGAAGAGTGAACTGTTTGTGATGCACCCCGGGAAACAGGGCAGGGGAATAGACTATTTACTGTTGAGGAGGGTAACAAGGGATTTCCTGTATTTAGGGATCCAGGTGGCCAGGAACTGGGGAACCTTGCATAAGCTTAACTTGGCACGACTGGTAGAGCAGATGGAAGAGGACTTTAGGAGGTGGGACATGGTGCCCCTGTCATTAGCGGGCAGGGTGCAGGCGGTTAAAATGGTGGTTCTTCCGAGGTTTCTTTTTGTGTTCCAGTGCCTCCCTGTACTGATTACAAAGGCCTTTTTTAAGAAGGTGGACAAGAGTATTATGAGCTTTGTGTGGGCTGGAAAGACCCCAAGAGTAAAGACGGGGTTCCTACAGCGCAGTAGGGATAGAGGGGGACTGGCACTGCCGAGTCTAAGTGATTATTATTGGGCCGCCAACGTGTCAATGATATGTAAGTGGATGAGGGAAGGGGAAGGAGCGGCGTGGAAAAGACGAGATGGCGTCCTGTAGGGGAACTAGCCTAACGGCGCTGGCGCCGTTGCCGTTCTCCCCCGAAAAAATACACCACAAACCCAGTGGTGGGGGCAACTCTGAAAATTTGGGGGCAGTGGAGACGACATAAGGGAGTGACGGGTGCCTCAGTGTGGTCCCCGATAAGGACCGACGATAGGTTCATCCCGGGAAGGATAGATGGGGGATTTAAATCTTGGCAGCGAGCAGGAATTGCGAAATTGAAGGACTTGTTCTTCGACGGGACGTCCGCGAGTCTGGGAGCACTGACAGAAAAATATGGGCTGCCACCTGGAAATGCATTTCACTATATGCAAGTGAGGGCATTTGTGAGGCAACAGGTGAGGGAATTTCCGCAGCTCCCGGCGCAAGAGATCCAGGACAGAGTGATTTCGGGGGCATGGGGGGGGGGGGGGGGTGATGGCAGGGTGTCAGATATATACATGGAAATGAGAGACGAGGGGGAGATGATGGTGGAGGAGCTGAAGGGGAAATGGGAGGAGGAGCTGTGGGAAGAGATTGAGGAGGGGCTGTGGGCAGATGCCCTAAGTAGGGTAAACTCTTCGGCCTCGTGTGCCAGGCTCAGCCTGATACAATTCAAGGTTCTACACAGGGCGCATATGACTGGAGCAAGGCTGAGTAGATTTTTTGGAGTGGAGGATAGGTGTGGGAGACGCGCGGGAAGCCCGGCGAACCACACCCACATGTTCTGGTCTTGTCCGGTATTGCATGGGTTCTGGGTGGGTGTGGCAAAAGTGATTTCAACGGTGGTGGGGGTCCGGGTCGAACCAGTCTGGGGGTTGGCTATATTTGGGGTTGCAGATGAGCCGGGAGTGCAGGAGGCGAGAGAGGCTGATGTTCTGGCCTTTGCGTCCCTAGTAGCCCGACGAAGGATTCTACTTATGTGGAAAGAAGCTAAACCCCCGGGCGTGGAGGCCTGGAGAAACGACATGGCAGGGTTCATAAAATTGGAGTGGATAAAGTACGCAATAAGAGGTTCGGCTCAAGGGTTCACCAGGCGGTGGCAACCGTTCCTTGACTATCTTGCAGAGCAATAAGGGAAAATAGGAAAGGTAGCAGCAGCAACCCAGGGGGGAGGGGGGAGGAGGGAGGTCTCATTTGGGTCCTCAGAGGTTTTATGTGTGTGTTTATATATTAGTTATTTATATTAGATTTTACGAAGTTACTATTTTAGTTACTATTTCGGTTGTTTCTTATTTTGTTGTTGGCAGTTGCCGTTAGTTAGTATATTATTTATTTAAAAAACGATCAATGTATATATTATTACAAAGTTGTAAAATGGGAAATGTTTGTCTTTGTTTGATCGAAAAACTTTAATAAAATATATTTTTTTTTAAAAAAGAGGAGATCACTAGATTCTCTGCTTTTGGAAAGGATCATTAATTGGAATGAATAGTACTTTCCACCTCTCAGCACAAGCCTGAATATTGTTCAGGTCTTGGGTGTTATGGTAGTGCAGTGCTGCCTCCCTCAAGGCACCGAGGACCCAAGTTCGATCTCTGCCCTAGGTCACTCCATGTGGAGTTCGCACATTCTCATCTGTCTGTGTGGGCCTTGCCCCCCCCCTCTCCCCACACACACACAACCCAAAGATGTGCAGGGTAGCTGGATTGGGCCATGCTAAATTGCCGCTTAATTGGAAAAATAATAATAAGTAAAAAAATATTGTTCAGGTCTTGCTGCATGTGAACGTCGACTGCTTCAATTTTTGAGGAGTTGTGAATGGTGCTGAACATAGTGTAATCAGTAGCGAATATCCAAACTTGGAAGGAAGGTCATTGAAGCAGCTGAAGATGGTTGGGTCTTGGACCTTGCCTTGAGCAACGCCTACAGTGATGACCTGGAACTGCTGCCTCATCGGCCAGGGATTCGGGTTTGATTCCAACATTGGATGACTGTTTGGAGTTTACACATTCTCTCTGTGTCTGCATGGGTTCCCTCTGGTTTCCTCCCACAGTCCAAGGATGTGCAGGTTAGGTGGATTGGCCGTGCTAAATTGCCCCTTCGTGTCCAAAGGTTAGGTGGGATTACAGGCATCAAAGAACAAAGAATGAAGAAAAGTACAGCACTGGAACAGGCCCTTCGGCCCTCCAAACCCGTGCCGACCATGCTGCCCGACTAAACTACAATCTTCTACACTTCCTGGGTCCGTATCCCTCTATTCCCATCCTAATTCATGTATTTGTCAAGATGCCGCTTAAATGTCACGATCGTCCCTGCTCCCGCCACCACCACCGGCAGCGAGTTCCAGGCACCCACTACCCTCTTGTGTAAAAAAACTTACCGCGTACATCTACTCTAAACTTTGCCCCTCGCACCTTAAATCTATGCCCCCTAGTAATTGACCCCTCTACCCTTGGGAAAAGCCTCTGACTATCCACTCTGTCTATGCCCCTCATAATTTTGTAGACCTCTATCAGGTCGCCCCTCAACCTCCGTCGTTCCAGTGAGAACAAACCGAGTTTATTCAACCGCTCCTCATAGCTAATGCCCTCCATGCCAGGCAACATCCTGGTAAATCTCTTCTGCACCCTCTGAAGCCTCCACATCGTTCTGGTTGTGTGGCAACCAGAATTGAACACTATACTCCAAATGTGGCCGAACTAAGGTTCTATACAGCTGCAACATGACTTGCCAATTCTTACACTCAATGCCCCGGTCAATGAAGGCAAGCATGCCGTATGCCTTCTTGACTACCTTCTCCACCTGTGTTGCCCCTTTCAGTGACCTGTCGACCTGTACACCTAGATCTCTCTGACTTTCAATACTCTTGAGGTTTCACTGTATATTCCCTACCTGCATTAGACCTTCCAAAATGCATTACCTCACATTTGTCCGGATTAAACTCCATCTGCCATCTCTCCGCCCAAGTCTCCAAACAATCTAAATCCTGCTGTATCCTCTGACAGTCCTCATCGCTATCCGCAATTCCACCAACCATTGTGTCGTCTGCAAACTTACAAATCAGACCAGTTACATTTTCCTCCAAATTATTTATATATACTACAAACAGCAAAGGTCCCAGCACTGATCCCTGCGGAACATCACTAGTCACAGCCCTCCAATTAGAAAAGCATCCTTCCATTGCTACTCTCTGCCTTCTATGACCTAGCCAGTTCGGTATCCACCTTGCCAGCTCACCCCTGATCCTGTGTGACTTCACCTTTTGTACTAGTCTACCATGAGGGACCTTGTCAAAGGCCTTACTGAAGTCCATATAGACAACATCCACTGCCCTACTTTTGTGACCTCTTCGAAAAACTCTATCAAGTTAGTGAGACACGACCACCCCTTCACAAAACCATGCTGCCTCTCGCTAATACGTCCATTTGCTTCCAAATGGGAGTAGATCCTGTCTCGAAGAATTCTCTCCAGTAATTTCCCTACCACTGACGTAAGTCTCACCGGCCTGTAGTTCCCTGGATTATCCTTGCTACCCTTCTTAAACAGGAACAACATTGGCTATCCTCCAGTCCTCTGCGACATCACCTGAAGACAGTGAGGATCCAAAGATTTCTGTCAAGGCCCCAGCAATTTCCTCTCTCGCCTCCTTCAGTATTCTGGGGTAGATCCCATCAGGCCCTGGGTACTTATCTACCTTAATATTTTTCAAGACACCTCGTCTTTTTGGATCTCAATGTGACCCAGGCTATCTACACACCCTTCTTCAGACTCAACATCTACCAATTCCTTCTCTTTGGTGAATACTGATGCAAAGTATTCATTTAGTACCTCGCCCATTTCCTGTGGCTCCACACACCGATTCCCTTGCCTATCCTTCAGTGGGCCAATCCTTTCCCTGGCTACCCTCTTGCATTTTATGTACGTGTAAAAAGCCTTGGGATTTCCCTTAACCCTATTTGCCAATGACTTTTCGTGACCCCTTCTAGCCCTCCTGATTCCTTGCTTAAGTTCCTTCCTACTTTCCTTATATTCCACACAGGCTTCGTCTGTTCCCAGCCTTTTAGCCCTGACAAATGTCTCCTCTTTCTTTTTGACGAGGCCTACAATATCTCTCGTTATCCAAGTTTCACGAAAATTGCCGTATTTATCCTTCTTCCTCACAGGAACATGCCGGTCCTGAATTCCTTTCAACTGACACTTGAAAGCCTCCCACATGTCAGATGTTGATTTACCCTCAAACATCCGCCCCCAATCTATGTTCTTCAGTTCCCGCCTAATATTGTTATAATTAGCCTTCCCCCAACTTGGCACATTCACCCGAGGGCCACTCTTATCCTTGTCCACCAGCACTTTAAAACTTACTGAATTGTAGTCACTGTTCCCGAAATGCTCCCCTACTGAAACTTCTACCACCTGGCCGGGCTCATTCCCCAATACTAGGTCCAGTACAGCCCCTTCCCTAGTTGGACTGTCTGCATATTGTTTTAAGAAGCCCTCCTGGATGCTCCTTACAAACTCTGCCCCGTCTAAGCCCCTGGCACTAAGTGAGTCCCAGTCAATATTGGGAAAGTTGAAGTCTCCCATCACAACAACCCTGTTGTTTTTACTCTTTTCCAAAATCTGTCTACCTATCTGCTCCTCTATCTCCCGCTGGCTGTTGGTAGGCCTGTAGTAAACCCCCAACATTGTGACTACACCCTTCTTATTCCTGATCTCTACCCATATAGCCTCACTGCCCTCTGAGGTGTTCTCCCGTAGTACAGCTGTGATATTCTCCCTAACCAGTAGCGCAACTCCGCCACCACTTTTACATCCCCCTCTATCCCGCCTGAAACATCTAAATCCTGGAACGATTAGCTGCTAATCCTACCCTTCCCTCAACCAGGTCTCTGTAATGGCAACAACATCATAGTTCCAAGTACTAATCCAAGCTCTAATCTGCCTTACCCGTAATACTTGTTGCATTAAAACATATGCACTTCAGACAACCAGACCCGCTGTGTTCAGCAACTTCACCCTGGCTGCTCTGCCTCAGAACCACACTGTCCCTATTCCCTAGTTCTCCCTCAATGCTCTCACCTTCTGACCTATTGCTCCCGTGCCCACCCCCCTGCCATACTAGTTTAAACTCTCCCGTGTGACACTAGCAAACCTCGTGGCCAGGATATTTCTGCCTCTCCAGCTTAGATGCAACCCGTCCTTATATAGGTCACACCTGCCCCGGAAGCGTTCCCAATGTCCAGATAACGGAAACCCTCTCTCCTACAATAGGAAGACAGACTGCTTGGTGCCAGGGGTGGGAGCTATCGAGTCAGCATGGGTCAGCTGACTCTCTGAAGCGCAGTGGGGGGTGGACAGGTGTTAAGCTGGAGCTTGACTTGGGGGATTGCTGGGGCGAGGGGGGGGAAAGAGAGCTGCTTTGCTGACAGGGGAGGAACTGTTACTAGGGGGCCAAATGGGAGGTCGGGAACGGCGACAGCCCAAGTGGGGACTCGGAAGCGGAGGGCGCGAGCTCGGGCTGGCCTAAAAAGGGTGATGGCTAGTCGGCGGGCGGGGCGGTTGGAAGCCCTCCATTCAGGCTGATCACATGGAACGTGAGAGGACTGAATGGGCCGGTCAAGAGGGCTCGCGTGTTTGTGCATTTGAGGGAACTGAAGGCGGACATGGCAATGGTCCAAGAGACAAACCTAAAGGTTACAGACCAGACGAGATTGAGGAAGAGGTGGGTCAGCCAAGTGTTCCACTCAGGACTGGACTCAAAAGACCAAGGGGGTGGCGATCTTGATCAGCAAACGAGTGGCATTCGAGCCAGGGAGAATCGTGTCAGACAAGGGAGGTGGGTACATAATGGTGAGTGGGAAGCTGGAGGGGATGCGAGTGGTACTTGTGAACATATATGCTCCGAATTGGGGCGACGTGAAATTTATGAGGCGGGTATTACGTAAGATCCCAGACTTAGTCACATAACCTGATCATGGGAGGGGACTTCAACACAGTCATTGATCCGGAATTGGACCAGTCAAAATCCAGGACAGGGAGGAGGCCGGCTGCGGCAAAGGAATTGAAGGGTTTTATGGAACAGATGGGGGAAGTAGACCCATGGAGGTTTGCACGGCCTTTTTTTCACATGTCCACAAGGTATACTCTTGCATCGACTTTTTTGTTCTGAGCAGGGCGCTAATACCGAAGGTGGTGGATACGGAGTACTCGGCAATTGCAGTGTCGGATCATGCCCTGCACTGGGTGGATCTATGGGTTAGTGTGGAGAGAGGGCAACGCCTGCTGTGGAGACTGGATGTGGGATTGCTAGCGGACGAGGTGGTCTGTGGGCGGGTTTACAAGTCCATCCAGAACTACCTGGAAACAAATGATACGGAGGAGGTCTCTGCAACAACGGTCTGGAAGCTTTGAAGGCAGTAGTCAGAGGGGAATTAATCTCTATACGGGCCCACAGAGAAAAGTTGGAACGGGCTGAGAGGGATAGATTAGTGGAGGAGATACTCCAGGTAGATAGGAGGTACTCTGAGGCCCCGGACACGGGGCTACTGAGGGAGCGGCGGAGGTTACAGATGAAGTTTGGGCAGTTGACCACAGGGAAAGCAGTGGAACAGTTGAGGAGGGCAAGGGGGGGGCGATCTATGAGTATGGGGAAATAGCAAGCAGAATGTTGGCGCACCAGCTCAGGAAAAGAGTGGTGGCCAGGGAGATAGATAAAGGAAAGAGTAGAGACGGTAATACTGTCCTGGACCCAGAGGGGGTGAACGAGGTGTGTTTAAGGACTTTTATAGTAAATTATATGAGTCGGAACCCCCGGCTGGGGTGGAGGGGACGAGGCAATTTCTGGATCAGTTGAGGTTCCCGAGGGTGGAGGAGGACCTGGTGGAGCGGCTGGGAGCCCCAATTGAGATTGAGGAAATAATCAAGGGGCTGGAGGGCATGCAGTCGGGCAAGACCCCGGAGCCTGACGGCTACCTGGTGGAATTCTATAAGAAGATTTCAGAGATATTGAGCCCACTTCTGGTGAGGACATTAGACCAAGCAAGAGAGAAGGTAATCCTCCTCCTCCTCCTCCTGCCCCCCCACCCCCCCCCCCCCCCCCCCCCCCCCCAAACAATGTCGCAGGCCTTAATTTCATTGATCTTGAAACAGGACAATGATCCGGAGCAATGTGGATCATACAGGGCGGTTTCTCTAATGAATGTGGATGCCAAACTGCTGGCTGAGATACTGGCCACAAGGATAAAGGACTGTGTCCCGGGAGTGATGGGGGAAGATCAGACTGGGTTTATTAAGGGCAGGCAACTCCAGGCCAATGTTCGAAGGCTTTTAAATGTTGTTATGATGCCCTCAGAAGGAGAGGAGGTGGAGGTGGTGGTAGCGATGGATGCAGGGAAGGCTTTTGATCGGGTGGAGTAGAATTACCTATGGGAGGCGCTGGGAAGGTTTGTGTTTGGTGAGGGCTTTATTCACTGGGTGCGGTTGCTCTATCAGGCACCAGTAGCGAGTGTGCTTACGAACCGGCTGAGGTCGGGGTATTTTGAACTGCACCGAGGGACGAGGCAAGGGTGCCCCCTCTCCCTGTTACTGTTTGCTCTCGCCATCGAGCCATTGGCCATGGCGTTAAGACCCTCCAGGTACTGGAACGAGCTGGTTTGGAGGGGGGTGGGGGGGAAGCACCGGGTCTCTCTCTACGCAGATGACCTGCTCTTGTACATTTCGAACCCATTGGAGGGGATGGGCGAACCCATTGGAGGGGATGGGGGAAGTAATGCGAATCTTGGGGGAGTTTGGCAATTTTTCGGGGTATAAATTGAACATGGGGAAAAGCGAGATGTTTGCGATCCAGGCAAGAGGGCAGGAGAAGAGATTGGGAGACTCTGCCGCTTAGAATGGTAGGGAAGACCTTTCGATATCTGGGAATCCAGGTGGCCTAGAAATGGGAGGTACTACACAAGTTAAACCTATCCCGGTTGGTAGAACAAATGGAAGGGGACTTTAAGAGATGGAACATGCTCCCGCTATCACTGTCGGGGAGGGTACAGATTTCCTCCCCAGATTTCTGTTTGTCTTTCAGTGCCTCCCCATCTTCATCCCTGAGGCCTTTTTCAAACGGGTGAATAAGATTATTTTGGGCTTTGTGTGGGCGAGTAAAACCCCGCGAGTGAAGAAAGTGTTGCTGGAGCGCAGTCGGGGGGGGGGGCGTTGGTGCTGTTTAACTTCTGCAATTACTACTGGGCGGCTAATATAGCCATGATCAGGAAGTGGGTAGTGGGGGAGGGGTCGGCATGGGAGCGGATGGAGGCGGCGTCATGTAAAGATACCAGTTAGGGAGCATTGGTAACGGATCCTCTGCCGTTCTTGCCGGCCCAATACTCCACAAGTCCGATGGCGGCGGCTCTGAGGATCTGGGGGCAGCCGAGGAGATATAAGAGAGTGGAGGGAGCATCGATTTGAACCCCGATTTATAACAACCACCGGTTTGTACTGGGTAGGCCAGATGGCGGGTTCCGGAGTTGGCAGAGGGCAGTAATTAGAAGGATGGGGGATCTATAGATGGGAGCTTTCCCAGCTTGAAAGCTTTGGTGGATAAATTTAAATGTTCTCCCGGAGGTGGCAGCCATTCGGCGACTTTCTCAGGGAAAGTTAAAAATGTCAGAAGATGCAGTATTCCAAGGGCGGGGTGGGGGGTGGATTGTTTTTGTATGGTTGAGGTGTGTGAAGATTGGGCTGGGGAGGGAAATGTTTATTTTGCCATGTTGATGTCATTGTTTTTGTTACTGTTATAAAAATTTTCAAATACCTTAATAAAATATTATTAAAAATAAAAAAGTTGTTACACTTGTCCTAAGTCTTCCAAATCTGAATTACAAGGCAACTCCTTGTTTCTTAAATTTCCAAAGGTATTGACCCTCTTGTTTTCTAAAACCACTCTCTCAATCTGGTTTGGTTGTTGACATAAAGTCTTCTTTCTCAGCTCTTCACAGCAGGAGCTGCTTCTCTCTCTGTGTCTCTGTCTCTGCCTCTCTCTCTCTCTCTCTCTCTCTCTCTCTCTCTCTCTCTCTCTACGTCTCGCAAAGCAGCTATTCCTTCCCTTTTCAGACTGTGGAAAGGTGTGGAAACTGTCACTTGATATTTTGGTTAGAACATAGTGCAGAAGGAGGCCATTTGGCCCATTGAGTCTGCACCGACCCACTTAACCCCTCACTTCCACCCTATCCCCATAACCCAATAACCCCATCTAACCTTTTTGGACACTAAGGGCAATTTATCATGTCCAATCTACCTAACCAGCACGTCTTTGGACTGCGGGAGGAAACCCACGCAGACACTGGGAGAACGTGCAGATTCTGTACATACAGTGACCCAGTGGGGAATCGAACCTGGGACCATGGCGCTGTGAAGCTACAGTGCTAACCACTGCTACCGTGCTGCTTTTAAGATTAACTGCCATGGCAACGGTCTCCGTTTAGGATTCTTTGCCGTGGCAACTAGATGACATAAGTATTTAATATGAACCCCCCCAACCCCCTTCAGAATGCTCTTTTTCATCTTTAAGGTAAAGGAGACATTTTAAAACCGAATCCTCTTTTAGAGGTCCAACTTTTCTAACACCAGGCATGTTACATATATCCCACAAAAGGGCAACCATTGCTGGGATCCAAGCAGGCACTCCCAAGATCCAAGTGGATATCAAAAGTGTAATGCCTTTTCTTTAGAGAAAGTCAGTGGAGTTAAAGGAGAAGTTGCTCAATGTGAGAACAAGTTCAACCAGGTGGAGGAGGTCAGTGGTGCTACATGAGAATATAGGAACATGGGACTTTGGAGCAGGGATAGCCCATTTGGCACATCAAAACCTGCTCTGCCTTTCAATAAGTTTATGGCTGATGTGGTTGTGGTGTCAAACTTCACTTTTCTTGTCAGCCTATCACAACCCTCTACTCCTTGTCTATCAAAAACCTATCTAACTCAGCCTTGAATAAATTAAAGGATCCAGCCTCCATTGCTTTCTGGGGAAGGCAATTCAACAGACTAAAGTCGTCACCTCACAAATGCTACCCATCAGTCAATTCCCATCACGTGGTATCAAGAAATGGCTGAATGCATCGGTGGCACAAGATTACTGATGCTGATGATCAAGGATGCATCGCTGAAGACTTTTGTTCCAAGAATAAACTTCTACTTTAGCTGCCATGTAGAAAATTGCTCAGCTATGTTTTGTTCTCAAAAAGGGAAATCCAACCTGACAAATTGGCATTATAGCATAAATCACCAGCCAGTTGATGCAACATTTTTCAACTGCTTACAAGCAGCACTTGTTATGTTTAAAAAAAAATTCTCAGTGACACTCCATTGTGCTTTTGCAAAAACAACACTGCTCCAGCCCCCATTTATAGCTTTGTCCAAAGAGTTTAATTATTGAGGTAACATCAAGACAACATTTGGCTAAGTATGATCATCTTGGTAAAACTGAAGTCAATGGGAGTTGGAGGAAATGCTTTAACTAGAGTCATATTTAACAAAACAACTCGGCAGAATTTTATAAGGAATTTGCGACGGAGCTGGCACCACATCTTGGGGGCGTTTAATGAAACAGTGGAGAAGGAGGAGTTGCCGGACGTGATAACGCAGGCAGTAATCACACTAATCCCCAAAAAAGGGAAGGACCCAGTGTGTGGGTCGTATTGGTCCATATCCCTATTGAACATGGATGTGAAAGTATTGGCCAAGTTGTTGGCGGGGAGGATGGAGGACTGTGTCCCGGGGGTGGCTGCAGAAGATCAAACAGACTTTGTGAAGGGCCGGCAGCTCACGAGTAATATAAAACGTTTGTTGGATGGGGTGATGAATCCGTCGGGGTCTCTGGTACCGGAGGTGGTGGTGTCTGGTACCAGACGCAGAGAAGGCATTTGATCGATGGAGTGGCAGTACTTCTTGGGTGCGGTTGCTTTATGTAGCACCAAGGGTGAGGACGAGTGATATGAGCTCACAAAGCTTTGACTTACTTAGGAGTACTCGGCAGGGATGCCAGCCTTTGCCGTTGCTGTTTGCACTGGCCATAGAGCCATTGGCGATGGTTCTCCGGGATCGGCGGAGTGGTGGGGGATTATGAGGGATAGAGGGAGCATCGGGTATCGCTCTATGCCGATGACCTCTTGCTGTATGTTTCGGATCCGTTGGAGAGTATGGAAAAGACTATGGCCTGCTGGGGCGGTTTGGAGTGTTCTCTGGGTGCAAACTGAATGTAGGGAAAAGCTAGGTATTCTCGATAAATGAGCTGGGATAGAGGGCTAATTTAGGAGGGATACCATTTACAGTAGCGAGGGATAGGTTTAGGTATTTGGGGATTCGGGTAGCGAGGAAATGGACGGGGCTCCATAGGTGGAACTTAACAAAGCTGGTGGAGGAGGCCCGGGAGGATCTTGGGAGGTGGGATACACTGCAGTCAATGTTGGCGGGGAGGGTCCAAGTGGTGAAAATGAATATTCTGCTGAGGTTCTTGTTTATCTTTCAGGCTCTCCCAATCTTTTTACCAAAGGCCTGTTTTCGGAAAGTGGACATGATCATCTCGGACTTTGTATGGGCAGGGAAGTTGCCAAGGGTGGGGAGGATCCTGCTTGCAGAGGTAGCAGGGGGTTGTTGCCAAACTTTCTTTGTTATTATTGGGTGGCAAATGTGGATAAGGTGCGGTGGTGGTGGGAAGGAGATGGGGAAGAGGGGGTTAGGATGGAGGAGGAATCTTGTGAGGGGTTTAGTTTGAGGGCTATGGTGTCGGCAGCATTGCAATGGCTATGAGTAGGTACTCGGGGAACTTGGTGGTGCAGTCCACAATGAAGATATGGAATCAGCTCAGGGGGCATTTTAGGGTGGAAGGGATGTCTGTGCTAATGCCGCTGTGTGAGAAGCATGGGTTTGGGCTGGTGGGGGGTAGATTATGTATACAGGAGGTGGAGGGAAGTGGGGCTGGTCAATGTGAGGGATTTGTATTTGGAGGAAGGGTTCGCTAGTCTGGAGGGAGCTGAGGGAGAGGGTAGAGCTGCCGAGGGGGAGTGAGTTCAGGTATCTGCAAGTTATGGACTTTATGCAAAGATCTGGAGGGGGTTGCCGGGATACACCCTGCTGGAGCGACTGCTGCTTCCGGATGTGGAAGGGGTGGGAAGAATTGGGGATATATACAAGTGGCTAGGGGAGCAGGAAGGTGAGCAGGTGGTGGTGATCAAGGAGAAATGGGAAACTGAGTTGGGCGGAGAGATCAATTGGGAAGTATGGAGTGAGTCACTGCGAAGGGTAACCGTGACCACCTCTTGTACAAGGATGGGCCTGATACAGTTGAAGGTGGTGCACAGGGTACATATGACTGGCGAGAATGAGTGTTCTTTCAGGGGGTAGTAAATGAGTGTGAGATGTGTGGGTGGGGCCCAGCGAATCACGCACATGTGTTTTGGGGTTGCAAAAATGGATTTAAAATCAAATGGATTTAAAATCAATATTTCCCTGAGAAAATAGGAAGCGGTCTGGGTCTTTATAACACTAGGCCTTGTATTTTCCAAACACTGCTCCTGTTTCCAAGTGTCATCCCAAATGATAGATCTATGTAAAACTATTCTGTTTTTTTTTTTGGTGTTCTGCTATTCCTGTAGCCCAGTCATTTTCAAAGTCAGGGTCGTGACCCATGGGTGGATTGCGGGAGGGTCACTGGGCCATCAGTTGGGCATCCCCGATCGTGGGAACAGGTGCCCAACGACTGTGACTGGCTTTGAAAAATGCCGGCCTTGACCAGCTTTCAGAATGCTGGATGTCCCGCGCATGCGTTCCTCCCACAGGCCCAGCGAGGCAGATCGCCACCTCTGGGTGCCAATGCGCTCACCCAGGAGCAGATTCTTTAAAAAGATTGATGCAGAATCGGCAGCAGAGAGCACTGATGTCACGAGCTCTAGGCGCAAGAGAATTCCTCCATTTTGAAACTGTCAGCAGTGCTGGTGTTAGCTCCAGGGCCTCTGGTGAACAACCCATGAAGAAGAAGCTGAAAACAGGACGAAGCAGTATAAAGATGATTACTTGAGGTGTATCTTTATTAATTGTGCCACTGCAAATCCGGATGCAAAGTTCATGTGTGTTACATGCAGTGAAGTTCTGGCAACTAAATTTGTCTGTGTTTGTTGATGAGCAAGCAATAGTTTGGGAACAGACTGAGACCGGTGAATCTATAGGGTTCCTCATGGAGACTGGTGGTAAAAAGTGGTCAGCAACGTTGACTTGGAAGCTGTAAGAGGCAGTTGGGGCTCTGGAACACCGAGGAGCATTAAAGTGAATTCTGGAGACTGTGGCATACCTTTTTGTGTTAGGCCCCAAATGAAATGAACCTTTTCAAGTTTGTTGTAACATAAGGGAATTCATGGCATGGGGTGGGAAGAGTATAGAACTGACTTAATTGACCAAGTAAACTATAGTGTTAATAGTGCTAGCTTTTCTTTGTACGAGGCTTTTCATTGGGGCGGTACAGTGGTTAACACTGCTGCCTCACAGCTCCAGGGACCCAGGTTCAATTTTAGCCTCGGGTGACTTCTATATGGAGTTTGCACTTTCTCCCCTTGTCTGCGTTGGTTTCCTCTGGGTGCTCCGGCTTCCTCCCACAGTCCAATTTGTGCAGGTTAGGTGGATTGGCAGTGCTAAATTGCCTCATAGTGTCCAAAAGATGAGGTAGGGTTACTGGGTTATGGGGATAGGGTGGAGACGTGGGCTTAGTTAAGTAGGGTGCTGTTTCCAAGAGCCGGTGCAGATTTGATGGGCCGTATGGCCTCCTTCTGCACTGTAGGGATTCCATGATTGAGAAACGTTGAATTTTGTTGTGTGGTTCTGTCAGTTGGGTGTCTGAATTTATCTTTAAAAGTTACCGGTCCGTAACAGGATCAGAAACACTAAAGCTAGTGTAGTCATGACTGTTTCGACACTGTCTTTAAAGGCACTTTTTACTGCCAGACATATTTGTTCTAAAGGGAGAATCGACACGAGAGAAGACCTGATTCTGCTTTGAGTGCCCCATGAGTTTGAATGGCTCAGCCAATTTTGTGTGCACATCATCTGCAGTCGAAGTATTAAAGCACGGATCACCAGACGAGTCAATTGCACACTTGCTCACATTGCAGTCCTGCTTGTAACCAATGACCCCACAAAAGTAATCTATTTAAACAATGTGCTTCCTCCCTGGCCAGAATCGGGGACAATGATATTGCACATTTGTTGCTTATAAACTTTTTTTTCTCTTTTAATTAAAAGTGTTAAACCTGGGGATGCGGGCATTGCACCACAGTCTTCATTATTGAAGTCAGGTGAAAGTACTCTCGGGTTCAGCATTTTGCAGTAATAATAAATGGTGAAATCAGTTCCAAATCAGACGTGGTGTGTGACTTGCAAGGTGGTCGTGTTCTAGTGCACCTGCTGTCCTTGTCCTCCCAGGTAATAGAGGTTGCTGGTTTGGGAGATCCTGTTGTGGAAGCCATGGCAAGTGCTTTAGTACATCTTGTGGATGCACATAATGTAGTCTTGGTGGTTGAACCAAGTTGATTTTTAATGTGATAGATTTTAATTGTATATCAAGTGTATTTAATTGTATACAGGTGGTGGACATTAACTGGGGGAATTCAGTTGTGGTCCTATAAAATGGAACAGAATGAAACAATTAGAAAAATACTGCGGATTCTGCAATCTGAAACAAGAATGGAGGACACTGGGGAAAAACTCAGTAGGGCCTGCTATCAGGAAGAAACAAGAGTTAATACTTCTGGGATTAAACTATGGTTGTTGGTTCAGGTGCACATTTGTAATTTATATCTGTAAATAAATGCTTCTAACGGGTTTAAAGAGTGGCTCCAGTTCTTTCCTTAATAACACTGTGGTGAAAGTCCATATTGTTAATATGCTACAAAACTACATAATCAATGCGTATGTGAACATATCCATCAAGAATTTGGATTCGTATAACTCTTAACACATTTGAAGAGACATTAGGACCTACTACCTTTCACCTGATGCCTGTAACCGATGAATGAACAACTGATGGGAACATCGAGTACTTTACTATTGTAATAAATGTTACAACTCTGCTTGTTTTTAAAATGTATGTCCTCACTGTTCGGTTGATATCCTGATCGTACCCAGGTGGTGGGGTAGGAAGGACACACTCGACGAAAAGCCATTGTCATCAGAATAGTCAGTAAAGCTATCAGATTGTTTAAGACTCAAGCTTTCTGTGTGGATGTTGACACTGCAGCTGTTAATATTGGATTGGGAAACCTGTTTGGGTGGAAGTAAGAGTGTTGGAATTAGTCGTGCTGACATAATAGAAAGATGCATGCATAGAAAATAGAAGCAGGAGTAGGCCATTTGGACCTTCAAGCCTACTCTGCCATTTATTCTGATCATGGCTGATCATCAAGTTCAATACCCTGATCCTGCCTCTATCTATCTCGTCTCCTCCTCCTCCTCCTCTTTCCCCCCCGCCCTCCTCCCCCCCTCCCCCTCCCCCCCTCACCCCCCCTCTCCTCCCCCCCCCCCCCCCCCCCCCCCCTCATCAGGCTAAGACATTGAAAATGTCTCCATTCCTCAATGAGGAAAAACCATAAATTGTGGAAATCAATTCAAGATCGGTATTAAAAGAAAAATATTGCATTATTTTTAAATACGGGGTGGCAATGTCATGGGATGCATTATCACACAAAGTGGCGAAAGCAAACTAGATAATGGCTTTCTTCTGATACTTCATCTTCATTTACCCACTTTAAAAGCTAGTAGGGAAACAGAGTAGTTTGGAAGAATTCTTACATAGGCACAATTAGCTGCAGATTCCCCTTTAAGTGCTGTAAGGGTCTAAGATGTGTACTTAGCATAGCCACTCAGAAATTTAACTTATGTTTGTGTTTATGATGGGCATTGTGAGTGACACCAGATGTTATGTATTTCAGGGGCATTTTGAGTGATTGATTTCGACAGCAATAATTGTAGAAATAGAAAAGAAAGGTGCATTAAAATGCTGGTGGCACATCAACCCTCTGAAATATTGCTGTTTGTATCCATGCAATTAAATTAAAATGAACAGAGCAAGACCAGCCAGTATAATTTGAAATGCTATATTTTATTTAACCACTGAGGATAAAAGTATCTGCCTAACTTTTGGTTAGACTTGTTTTGTGATCGCATAAGTTACATCTTTTTTGTAGCGCATAAAATGTTTGATAAAGCAGCCCTCTTCGAAAGGTCCTGCCAGATTAATGTTAATGCAAGTTATCATGGTTTTGTTAGTAGTTTTGTTGAGGGATGACATGAAAAACTTGTTATTTTTAAAGAATTACCTTGGGATATTGAGTCAGCTTGAGCAAGCAGAAAAAGTCTTGGTTCAACTTTTCATCTGTAAGATAATGCCTTTTATAACGCAGCAGTTCTGAAATCTCAGTCCAGATCAGGAGTCTGCAACAGCACATTTGCAATTCGCAATCTTTGCCAGTTGAAAAATGCCCAAAAAATTCAATTAGGAGAAATGATCGCTGTGTTTTCATTGTGGTGAGAAAAGAGATAATCATTATGTTGCACTCTATGAATTCAGACATTACTTTCATGAAAATCATTATGCTCCGAATAAATTTGTTTAGAGTGGTATAGCTACACCATGGTTATAGGTAATACCTTTGGAGCAAGAGAGGTTTTAAAGTTGGCACCATTATTGCTTCTAATATGGCGGAGTCTGAAGCTATTTTTGTCAATCACTAGAAGTAATAGCTGAAAAAATTGTCATCCTGGCAAATTAAGTTGAAGTTTTAAAAATATTTTGGGGACAAAATTATCGTTACAAGAAACACTAATTCAGAGTTGGGTCTATCTGAATTTGTATATCAATTGGGGAAATAATATTTATCTTGTATGCAATTTATACATTCTACCAGAGACGCTGGTTAATTTCCACTACTCTCGTCTCTTTCTCTCTCTCTCTCTCTCTCTTTCCCCCCCCCTCCAAGCTCTGCGGTTTTGGGGGAAAAAGGGCTCCTTCCTTACCTCGACCCTCGGCACAACAAGGTGTCTAAATATTTTGTATCTATGTATTATGCATGTATCTTGGGTGTGGTTGTGGATTTTTGGGGAGTTTTATGACCAAGGTAACCACAGTGTGGCTTTTCAATCCGATTTTATGGCAGGTTGACACATACATTTATTGGGTGTCACAAATTCGCTCGCTTGACCTGTTTTATGCTGGTGCAGCAAAGCATACAACTTCCTGATTCCTGCATTTAACCGCACACGTGGATGAAAGTTGCTCTCTCATTCTGATTAGCCTTATGGTTATCATTGCTGCAATGACCGAGCCATTATTTCTATTTCAACTCCTCTATACTCGTGAAAATGAAGTAACTCTGCTAAAGCAGGTTGCAGTTAATTTTTAACATTATGCGTCAGTAGAAAAGAAAAGAACCACTATTAAACACTTGGTTGTATTATGTCATCCTCTTCCTCTCTTTCCCTGCTCTCTTCCTACCCTCTTCCCTTGTGCTCTTGCCCTTCTCCTTCCATAACCCCATGTGCTCGCCATCTTCCCGCTCCCCCCCCCCCCCCCCAAGGTTGCTGCTGCTGCTGACCGACCTTCCTCTAACGCTCCGCGAGATAGTCTAGGAACGGTTGCCACCGCCTGTAAAACCCCTGCGCAGACCCTCTCAAGGCGAACTTAATCCTCTCCAACTTTATGAACCCAGCCATATCATTTATCCAGGCCTCCAGGCTGGGGGGCTTCGCCTCCTTCCACATTAGCAAGATCCTTCGGCGGGCTACTAGGGACGCAAAGGCCAGAATGCCGGCCTCTTTCGCCTCCTGCACTCCCGGTTCGTCCAGTACTCCAAATATTGCTAGCCCCCAGCTTGGCTTGACCCGGACTTTCACCACCTGAGATATTGCTCCCGCCACTCCTCTCCAGAACCCCTCCAGTGCCAGGCATGACTAAAACATATGGACATGGTTCGCCGGGCTCCCTGAGCACCTTCCACATCTGTCCTCTACCCCAAAGAACCTACTCAACCTCGCCCCCGTCAAGTGCGCACTGTGGACCACCTTAAATTGTATCAGGCTGAGCCTGGCACACGAGGAGGAGGAATTAACCCTACCTAGGGCATCAGCCCACAGACCTTCCTCGATCTCCTCCCCCAGCTCCTCCTCCCATTTACCCTTCAACTCTTCTACCAGCGCTTCCCCCTCTTTCAACTCCTGGTGTATTTCCGACACCTTGTCCTCCCCGACCCATACACCCGAGATCACCCTATCTTGAACTTCTTGTGCCGGGAGCAACAGGAATTCCCTCACCTGTCGCCTCACAAAAGCCCTCACCTGCACATATCTAAAGGCATTTCCCGGGGGTAACTCGAATTTCTCCTCCAGTGCCCTTAGGCTCGCAAACGGCCCGTCGATGAACCGGTCCCCCATTCTTCCAATCCCCGCCCGATGCCAGCTCTGGAACCCCCCGTCCATCTTCCCCGGGACAAACCGGTGATTACCCCTGATCGGGGACCACACTGATGCTCCCATTGCACCCCGGTGCCGTCTCCACTGGCCCCAGATCCTTAACGTTGCGGCCACCACCGGGCTCGTGGTATACTTTGTCGGCGAGAGCGGCAGTGGTGCCGTCACCAACGCCTCCAGGCTCGTTCCTTTACAGGACGCCATCTCCATCCTCTTCCATGCCGCCCCCTCTCCCTCCATAACCCACTTGCGGATCATCGCCACATTTGCTGCCCAGTAGTAGCTCCCCAGGTTTGGCAGTGCCAACCCTCCTCGGTCCCTACTGCGTTCCAGGAACCCTCTCCTTACTCTCGGGGTCTTATTCGCCCACACAAACCCCATAATACTCCTGTCTACTCTCTTTAAAAAAGGCCTTAGTGATCACGATGGGAAGGCACTGAAACACAAACAGAAACCTCGGAAGGACCACCATTTTGACCGACTGCACTCTACCCGCCAGCGAGAGCGGTAACATGTCCCATCTTTTGAAATCCTCCTCCATTTGCTCCACCAACCTCGTCAGATTCAGTTTATGTAGGGTCCCCCAACTCCTGGCTATCTGGATCCCCAGATACCGAAAGCTCCCCTCCGCCCTCCTCAGCGGTAGGTCCCCTATCCCTCTTTCTTGGTCCCCCACCTGTAATACAAAGAGCTCACTCTTCCCTACATTGAGCTTATAGCCCGAAAACTCCCCAAACTCCCTTAGAGTCTGCATGACCTCCACCATCCCCTCCATTGGATCTGCCACGTACAGCAACAGGTCATCCGCATATAGCGACACCTGATGCTCTTCTTCCCCTCGGACCACCCCCTTCCATTTATTAGACTCCCTCAATGACATGGCCAATGGTTCGATCGCCAATGAGAACAACAGGGGGGGCAGGGGGCACCCCTGCCTCGTCCCTCGGTACAGTCGAAAGTACTCCGACCTCCGCCGGTTCGTCACTGCACTTGCCATTGGGGCTCTGTAAAGGAGCTTAACCCAATTGATAAACCCTACCCCGAACCCAAACCTGCGCAGCACCTCCCAGAGGTACTCCCACTCTACTCGGTCAAAGGCCTTCTCCGATTCCATAGCTGCCACTATCTCCGCCTCTCCCTCCTCCGATGGCATCATTATCGCGTTTAAGAGCCTCCGCACATTGGTGTTTAGTTGCCTGCCCTTTACAAATCCCGTCTGGTCCTCGTGGATTACCCCCGGGACACAGTCCTCGATCCTCGTGGCCAGCACTTTTGCCAGCAACTTTGCATCCACATTGAGGAGCGAGATCGGCCTGTACGATCCACATTGCAGTGGGTCCTTGTCCCGCTTTAGGATCAAAGAAATTGTCGCTTCTGACATTGTCGGGGGCAGGGTCCCCTCCTCTCTTGCCTCATTAAAGGTCCTCACCAGTAGCGGGGCCAACAGGTCTGCGTACTTCCTGTAGAACTCCACCGGGAATCCGTCCGGTCCCGGGGCCTTCCCCGCCTGCATGCTCCCCAAACCCTTGCTCAGCTCCTCCAACCCAATTGGTGCCCCCAAACCAGCCACCTCTTGCTCCTCCACCCTCGGGAATCTCAGCTGATCTAGGAATCGTCTCATCCCCTCTTACCCCGCTGGGGGCTGGGATCTGTACAGCTCTTGATAAAAGGCCTTGAATACCTCGTTTATTTTCGTCGCACTCCGAACTGTCGCTCCCCTTCCATCTTTGACTCCCCCTATTTCCCTCGCTGCCATCCTCTTACGGAGCTGGTGTGCCAGCATCCGACTAGCCTTTTCCCCATACTCGTAGCTCGCCCCCTGCGCTTTCCTCCACTGTGCCTCCGCTTTCCCTGTGATCAACAGGTCAAACTCCGTCTGGAGCCGTCGTCTTTCCCCAAGTAATCTTTCCTCCGGGGCCTCTGTGTATCTCCTGTCTACTCTCAAAATCTCCCCCACTAACCTCTCCCTTTCCATACCCTCTGTCTTCTCCCTATGAGTCCTAATGGAAATTAGCTCTCCCCTGATCACCGCCTTCAACGCCTCCCATACCACCCCCACCCGCACCTCCCCGTTGTCGTTGGACTCCAAGTACCTTTCGATACACCCCCTCACCTTCCCACACACCACCTCGTCCGCCAGCAGTCCCACATCCAGCCGCCACAACGGGCGTTGGTCCCTCTCTCCCAGCTCCAGTTCCACCCAGTGCGGGGCATGGACCGAAACGGCTATAGCCGAATACTCCGTCCCCTCCACCCTCGGGATGAGCGCCCTACCCAGAACAAAGAAATCTATCCGGGAGTAGGCTTTGCGTACATGGGAGAAGAAAATTCCCTGGCCTGCGGTCTTGCAAACCGCCATGGGTCCACTCCCCCCATCTGATCCATAAACCCCCTAAGTACCTTGGCTGCCGCCGGCCTCTTTCCAGTCCTTGATTTGGAGCGGTCTAGTGCTGGATCCAACACTGTATTGAAGACCCCTCCCATTATCAGGCCTCCTATCTCCAGGTCCGGAATGCACTCCAACATGCGCTTCATGAATCCTGCATCATCCCAGTTCGGGGCGTATACGTTTACCAACACCACCCACATCCCTTACAGCCTACTGCTCACCATTACATATCGCCCTCCATTGTCTACTACAATAGTCTTGGCCTCAAATGACACCCGCTTTCCCACCAATATTGCCACCCCTCTATTCTTCGCGTCCAGTCCCGAGTGGAATACCTGTCCTACCCATCCCTTTCTTAGCCTGACCTGGTCCGCCACTTTCAGGTGTGTCTCTTGGAGCATGGCCACGTCCGCCTTCAGTCCCCTTAAGTGCGCGAACACTCGAGCCCTCTTCACCGACCCATTCAGGCCCCTCACATTCCACGTTATGAGCCGGATTGGAGGGGCTCTCACCCCCCCCACGCCCCGCCGACTAGCCATCTCCTTTTCTGGGCCAGTCCCGTGTCCACACCTCCCTCACCCTCCAGTCCCCCAGAGGGTGGATCCCCGTCCCGACCACCTCTTCTGTGTCCCATTCCCTTTCGGCCAGTGCAGCAGCAACCCCCCCCCATGTCACTCCCATAAGTCAGCTGACGCCTGCTGACCTCGGCTTCCCCCGCTGTCCCATTGACCTCCCGTGGGAGTCTCCCAATCCATATGCATTCCTTCGTTCCCCTTCCCGCCTTTCTTCCCGCACGCGGGAAAACACCCCGCGCTTTCCAAAGCCCGCTCCGCCCCCTCTGGCGCAGCTCCTGTCGCGGCCTTGTCTCTCTCCCCCAGCCCATGTAACATTTCCTGCGCGTGATTGACCCCCTATATACAACAACCATCACACATCAAACCTCAAACATCCCCCCCCTACCCTCACAAACCCTCAGTTAGAGTCCAACTTTTATGCTTGTACAAAGGTCCACGCCTCTTTCGAAGTAATAGTGTTGGCCCTTGTATGTGACCCACAGTCGCGCTGGCTGCAGCATTCCGAATTTCACTTCTTTCCGGTACAACGCCGCTTTGGCCCGGTTGAAACCCGCTCTCCGCTTTGCAACCTCCGTGCTCCAGTCCGGGTATATTCGGATCTCTGCATTGTCCCACTTACTGCTCCGCTCCTTCTTGGCCCATCTCAGGACCCACTCTCTGTCCGTGAACCGGTGGAACCTCACCACCATCGCCCTTGGCGGCTCATTTGCCTGGGCTTCTTCGCCAGCACCCGATGTGCCCCGACCAACTCCAGCGGCCTCGAAGGGGCCTTCGTGCCCATCACCACCTCGAGCATCGTGCTCGCGTATGCCCTGGCATCAGCCCCCTCCACTCCCTCAGGGAGACCCAGGATTCACAGATTCTTTCTCCTCGACCTGTTCTCCAGGTCTTCGAGTCTTCCTGCCCACCTCTTGTGTCGCGCCTCGTTCTGCTCCACTCTCACCGCCAGGCCCACGACCTCGTCCTCGTTCTGACTGACTCTTTTCTATACCTCCTGGATCTTAGCTTTGTGGACCTTCTGGGTGATCCCGAGTCCTTCAATTGCCGAAAGCATAGGCGCCAACATCTCCTCGTGCTGCTCCTCGAAGCAGCGCTTGATGAACTCCTGCAGCTCCCCTTTGTCCCTGGCTGCCGCCATTTTGTTTTCTTTCCCTCGCTTCTCCCGTTGCTCCAGTGCCGCTCCTTTGGCCGTTACACTTCTGGTCCGTTTAAAAGGTCTATGGAGACTCCTGAAAAAGGTCTGAGAGTCAGTTCCAGACGGGAGCTGCCGAATGCGCGACCTACTCCTCCATGGCTGCCACCGGAAGCCTCGTCCCTGCTTCTTCAATGGCCCTGGTCGATCCTTTCACAGTTGTTCCCTCTGCTGCTAGAATTCACCTTTGATGGAGTCAAGTCAGATTGCAGCTTTAAGCTTGCCCTTCCCCCGCCTGCATGCTGGAAGAGGCCCTTGTCTAAACCTGCAGCCAAAGCCAAATCCTTTACTGTTTCTGCTGGGCCTGGCAGCCAAAAGACATAACATTCCTGGGGGACACTGTCAGGGGAATGCTGCAGTCTTCTTGCCACACCAGGAAATGTCAAAGAAATACGTGGGGGCACTGTAAAAGAGCCCAAAAGTCCATTCCAAGCGGGAGCTACCGAATATGCGACCTAGCTCTGCATAGCCGCACCCGGAAGTCCAAGCTCGGTCACTTTCACATACACCCCTGTCATCCTCCCCTGCGCTCGCCCTCCTCTTTCCCCACACTTGCCCACCTCCTCCTCTACTCTCGCTCACCACCTTCTCCTCTATGCTCGCTCACCACCCCCATGCTCACCCGTCTCTTCCTGTTCTCTCACCCACCTCTTCGTTACACCCTCGTGCTCGTCCATCTCTTCCTTTCCCTCCCACGCTCTATTTCCTCCTACTTTTCCTCCCACACTCGCCCACCATCTCCTTTCCCTCCCAAGCTCGACCTCCTCCTCCTTTCCCTCCCATGCTCTCCCACCCCCTCCTTTCCCTCCCATGCTCGCTCTCTCTCTCTCTCTCTCTCTCTCTCTCTCTCTCTCTCTCTCTCTCTCTCTCTCTCTCTCTCTCTCTCTCTCTCTCTCTCTCTCTCTCTCTCTCTTTCCCCCCCCCCCCCCCGAACAGCTGACTGTTCGAATCTGTAATTGAAATATTGGAAATTCAGTGTTTAAATTAAGGAAGCTAACTTTATGTAATAAATTTCATACCGTTCGACATTCTGCAGTTTATAGAAACATTTTCGCTTTTGATGCTCTTAATTCCATAAATTTTAAGTCTGTTCATTTTTTAATATGGTGAACTTAACATTTGAAAGGTGACAAGTTAATTTTGTGTGTGCAACCTTCGAGTCAAAATGTGCTTGAAGTTGCTGGGTGTTATGATTGGACACTTGCCACCAGCTGCCTGAAGGGATGTTTGATGTTGCTTTACTGAAAATATTTTGTGGTTTTTTTTTCTCTTCGAAATCTGGATGGTAGCCAGCGGTCATAGTCTGGCCTGCATAACTTGTCAGCCAAGTTGAGGTCTGATGACTATTTTCCATTCTACTTTTGAGGAAGAGATATTTGTGCAGTTGCAGTATTTGATTGAATCAATACAATAAATTATTGCAAAACTATTTATAGTTGATGCAAGGATAGTACTAGTAAATATCTATTCACCAACTGTGATCAAGCAAAGCATTGAACAACAGTGGTATCCGGACTTCCGATGGTGGCTATGAAGGAGTAAGTCGCACATTTGGTGGCTCCCGCTGTGGTCGGACTTTTGGACCTTTTCCCCCTGACTTTTTTCCGGTTTTAAGCTATAAAGTCGAAGGCTGAGGCAATTGGGCACCGTTTCCACGTATCGGTGTATGGAGAAAAGAACCAGAAGTGCATGAAAAGGCAGAAATAGAAAGATAGGCAAGAGCTGAGCTGAAGCTGCAGCAGGAGAGAGCAAGGCCGAGGACCGGACCCCTGGTGTGTTGGCCCAGCGATCAACGGAACAGTTGATGCAGGTCATCCAGGACGGCTTTACCAAGCAGAAACGGGACTGCCTGACCTGATTCAAGAGTCGATTGATCGTCTGGAGCACAGATTGGATGCCCATGATCGGGCGATCCAGAAGGTTGAGAAGGCGCTGGCTGAGCAGGAGGAGCATCAAACTGCCGTAGAGCTGGAGCTGGGGATGCTGCGGGACCAGCAGAAAAGGCTTCTGGAGAAGGTGGATGACCTAGAGGATAGGTCCCGCCGGCAGAAATTAAGAATTGTCGGGCTCCCGGAGGGAGCTGATGCTGGGGCATACTTAGTGGGTATGTTTGAAAAGTTGCTGGGGGAGGGGGCATACTCCCGACCCTTGGAGGTGGACAGGGCGTACAGAGCGCTTGCGAGGTAGCCGCAAATGGGGGACCCTCCGAGGGCAATGGTGGTGAGATTCCACAGGTTCCTGGACAAGGAATGGATTCTTCAGTGGGCCAAGTGAACGCGGAGCTGTAAATGGGACAACCGTATCCTGTGGGTGTACCAGGACCTGAGTGTAGAGGTGGCTAGGAAAAGGGCAGGCTTCAACCAAGTTAAGTCAATCTTCTTCAAGAAACAGGTGAAGTTTGGACTGCTGTATTCGGCTCATCTCTGGGTCACATATGAGGACAAGCATCATTATTTTGAGTCGCCCGAAGACGCGCTGGACTTCTCGAAAAGAAAAGGACTGGTGGTGGGCTGAGAACTCTCTAACTTCGATGCAACTTGTTGGCTCATATTGGGTTTTTATTTTTTCTCTTCTGTTTTTGAGTTCTGTTTAAGAAGGGGGGGGGAGAAGTTTTTTCGTTTTCGGGCTTTCTTTTTAGTGAATGTTGGCAATGGCTTTTTCTTTGATGTGCACTTTTGTGGGACGGAGATGTGCTTGTTTGGGTTTCGGTGTTTTTTCTTTTCAGCTGGGTGATTGTGTGGGGATCGTTAGATGAGGGAATTTGTTTGTATGAGCAGGAGGGAGGGGAGTGGAATTTATAAAGAGGGTGTTGGGGAAGATACCGGACCTGGACTCTCTCAAGCTGGTCATGGGAGGGGACTTTAATACAGGAGGGGACTTTGTTCCCGGCCGGGATCAGTCATGCTCAAAAACGGGCAAGGTGCCAGCAATGGCAAAGGAACTGAAAGGGTTCATGGAGCAGATGGGGGGGGGGGGGATAGCAATCAGCGCCCGCAATGGAGGTTAGATGTAGGGCTATTGGCGGACGAAGCGGTGTGCGAGAGGTTGAGGAAATGCAGACAAAATTACCTGCAGGTAAATGATATGGGGGAGGTCTCAGCAGCGGTGGTCCGGGAAGCGCTGAAGGCAGTGGTGAGAGGAGAGCTGATCTCGATCCGGGCTCACAGGGACAGGACAGACAGGGCAGAGACGGACCGACTGGTAAAAGAGATTCTACAAGTTGACAGGAGGTACGTGGAGACTTCAGAGATGGGGCTTTTAAGGAAATGGCAGAGGCTACAGGCGGAGTTTGGCTTGTTAACCACAGGGAGGGCAGTGGAACAGCTCAAAGGCGAGGGAGGTGATCTACGAGCATGGTGAGAAGGCTAGCAGGATGCTTGCATAACAGCTCAGAAAGAGGGAGGCGGTTCGAGAAATAGGGAAAGTTATTGACGGGGATGGGAACTTAATTGGGGATTCGGAAGGGGTGAGTAAGGCGTTCGGGGATTTCTACAGCAGGCTGTACAGGTCGGAACCCCCTGCGGGGCCGGAGGGGATGAGGCATTTCCTGGAGGGCGACTTTCCCGAAGGTGGACGGGGAGCTGGTAGAAAGGCTGGAGGCCCCAATCAGGTTGGGGGAGATAGTGGAGGGCTTGAAGGCCCTGCGTTCGGGTAAGGCCCCGGGACCGGACGGGTACCCAGCAGAGTTCTACAAAAAGTTCTTTGGGATATTGTGACTGGTGCTGATGAAGGTGTTGAATGAGGCAAGGGAAAGAGCGGTTCTGCCCCAGACGATGTGAAAGGCCACGATTTTGCTTATCCCGAAACGGGACAAGAACCCGGAGCTATGTGTTGAATGTAGACGGCAAACTGTTGGCCAAAATTTTGGCCTCCAGGATTGAGGATTGTGTACCGAACGTCATCGTGGAGGATGAGAACGGGGTTCGCTAAGGGCAGGCAGCTGGTGGCCAATGTAAGAAGGCTGTTAAACGTGATCATGATGCCCCTGGAAAGTAGGGAGGTGGAGGTAGTGGTCGCGATGGATGCAGAAAAAGCTTTTGACCGGGTTGAGTGGGATTATTTATGGGAGGTTCTGGGGCGGTTCGGATTTGGGAGGGGCTTTATTGACTGGGTCAGGTTGCTATACCAGGCTCCTGTGGCAAGTGTACGGACAAACAGGACGACTTCGGACTATTTTAGACTGCACCAGGGGACGAGACAGGGATGCCCTCTCTCCCCACTGCTGTTTGCGCTGGCAATTTCTTTGAGGGCCTCAAGGGGCTGGTCCGCGGGGGGCGGGCGGGGGGGGGGGGGGGGTGCACGGATTTTCATTTTTCATGACCTGCTTCAGATCCAATTGAGGGGATGGAAGAAATCATGGGAATTTTAGGGGAATTCGGCCGGTTTTCGGGGTACACGCTTAATATGGGGAAGAGAGAGATGTTTGCGGTCCAGACAAGGGATCAGGAGAGGCGACTGGGAGAACTGCCGTTTAGATTGGTAGGGGACAGTTTCAGTGAACCATGTCCACATGTTCTGGGCATGTCCAAAGCTATGGGGATTTTGGCAAGGGTTTGCTGACGTCATGTCCAAGGTGGCGATGTTCGGGGTGTCGCAAGTTCCGGGAATCCAGGAGGAGAAAGAGGCAGACGTTCTGGCCTTTGCTTCCATGGTAGCCCGGAGACGGATATTACTAGCATGGAGGGACTCGAGGCCCCCGAAGTCGGAGACCTGGCTATTCCGGACATGGCTAGCTTTCTCTGTCTGGAGAAAATTAAGTTTGCCATGAGAGGGTCACTGTTAGGTTTCGCCCAGAGGTGGCAACCAGTCATCGACTTCTTCGCGGAGAATTAATCGTCAGCGGGGGGGGGGGGGTTAGGCTAGCGTAGATTAGGGGGTTAATTAATGGTGGGATCTGTTGGGGAGGGAGGTGGTATTTGCACTGTTTATATTTTATTTTCATGTACATTGTTTATATTGCTGCTGTTACAATGCCAAATATTTATTTTTAACAAACTGTGGTATCCGAACAGCAATTCGGGTTGAAGCAATATTTCGGGTTCTAACAGTTTCATTTATTAAATGGAGTTATTTAATTTTATTTTGTGACCAATCCATTCATTTGTCTTGATGCAAAAAGCTATGTGACTGAAAAGATGATATTGTGGCAATTGTGAAAATACAAATTTCTGTTAGATGGAAAGGTGTTCCTGTTACCCTTGTCCTTCTTGGGGATGAAGGTTGTGTGTTGGAAGGTGCTTTCAAAAGGAGGCTAGGCTAGTGCTGCAATTGTGCATCTTGAGTATGGTACACACTGCTGCCACTGTGCATTGTTGGTTGAATAAATGTTTACGGCAGTGGGCTTCTGAATGCTGTCTTGCTGCATCTGGACATAGACTGTTTCTGTAATGAGGAGCAGTGAATGATATTGAATACTGGTTTCATCAGCAAATATCAACACTTCTGGCCTTATGATGGGGCAAGATCATTGATAAGTCATGGACATTTATGGCACGAGATCTTTAATCCCACCCAATCCAAGTCCGCTTTATGCAGAGCAATCCAGTCCACTCCCCGCTCAATTCCAGTAGCACTGCAGATTTATTAACTTCAAGTGTCCATCCAATTTCATTTTGAAATTGTTGTTGCTGCTTGCACCACTTTTGTGGGCAGCAAGTTCCAGGTCATTGCACTCCGTGTATATTTTTTTAAAAAAAAGATTCCATCCATTCACCTGCACCTCTTGCCCAAAATCCGATATCTTTGTCCCTTAATCCTTATGCCATCAGCGATTGGGAGCAGTTTTTCCTTGTGAATTTTATCCAAACCTGTCATCATCATGTACACCGGTCAAATCTCCTTCCAGTCTCCTTTGTTCTAAGGAGAACAACTAAAGTTTTTTTCCAAACTAAACTTAGAACTAAAATTCACCCATTCTAGTCCTTTCACCCTTTCAAGGCGAGTTCACCGTTCTTCCTAAAGTATGGTGACCAGAACTGGGTGCAATACTTCAATTAGGGCCTAACCATAACTTTATACGGGTTCAGCTTGCTTTCCTTTTTTGCACTCCGTGTCCTTATTTATGAAGCCCAAGATTTCAAATGTTTTTAAGCCATTCTCTCTCGATCTGTCCTTCCAACTTCAAGGATTGATGCACGTGCACCCCCAGTTCCATAAGACATAGGAGCGGAATTAGCTATTCGGCCCATCGAACCTGCTCAGTCATTCAATCATGGCTGATATTTTTCTCATCCCCATTCTCCTGACTTCTCCCGATAACCCCATATCCCTTTATTAATCAAGAACTTATCTATCTCGGTCTTAAAGACACTCTATGATATGGCCTCCAGAGCCTTCTGTGGCAAAGAGTTCCACAGATTCACCACCCTCTGGCTGAAGAGATGCCACCTCATCTCTGTTTTAAAGGATCATCCCATTAGTCTGGGATTGTGTCCTTTGTTTCTAGTTTTTCCTACAAGTGGAAACATCCTCTCCACGTCCACTCTATCTAGGCCTCCCTGTATCCTGTAAGTTTCAATAATATCCCCCCTCAATGAATACAGACCCAGACTCCTCTATGCTAAGCTCTTCATTCAAGGGATCATTCTCGTGATCCTCCTCTGGACTCTTTCCAAGATTAGCACATCCTTCCTTAGATATAGGGCCTAAAACTGCTCACAATACTCCAATGGGGTCTGACCAGAGCCTTTTACAGCCTCAGTAGTACACCCCGGCTCTTGTATTCTTGCCCTCTCAACATGAAGCTAAAATTGCATTTGCCTTCCTAACTGTCGACTGAACCTGAACCTTAAGAGAATCTTGATCAAAGATTCCGAAGTTGTTGCTCTTATTAGCCTTAGTTTTATTAGCTCTAATTCTGTCACCTTTGCTCACGAGTCGCCAGGTATCTTTCTGATACCGCCACGTGGTTCAAGCTCAAGTAATGATTAATAATGCAGCACACCGCTTAGTAAATGTTAAATCAACGATCATTTATTATATACAGCAATAAAAACTTGTACAATAATCCTACTTCTAGACTATTACCTACCACTAAAGGCCAATACTTAACTTTGGTGATGGCCCACCAGGTCAGGGAAACGAATGGTCTATCGAATGGGGTCTGGCCTGCGGGATTCAAAAAGGCTGGTACGGGTCGATAGTCTGGAACACCTATCTGGTAGCGATCGCTGGAGTAAGACTTACTTGTTCTTTCGCCGAAGGGTCTCGAAGGTTGCGAGTAGGAGAAGAAGGGTCGATCTGAACTTGGTCCCTATTTTTATAGTCCCTAGGGGCTTCCCGCCTCTCGGGGCGGACCTTGACCCGAGTCCCAAGTGATTGGACTTGGTCCCAATCACTGGGTTCGATATGCTCCAACAATGGGGCGATTCCTTAATCGGGGGGTGGTCGTCCACCTTTCTTTGTCTCAGCCACTGCTGGCGCTGAGGTCTGGATCGGCTTTCAATTGCTAATTTGTAGCAATTGTTCCCGGGGATGGACGATTAAAATGCAGATGGTTGGGTTGATGTGCTGTTAATGGTTGCCGGTATCGGTCTGGGCCGACTTCCCCAGAGCCGAATACACTCTTCTGCCTGCAGCTGTCCGTTTTGAGTCCTGTTGGCTGATTTTCCCATCAGCCTCTTTCGTTCGCCATTTTACATCGGGGTTTGGCCATTTTACTCGGGAATCAGCCATTTTAGGTGGCTACAAAGTCCCTTTGTGCTTCTGATTTCCTCAGCATTTCCCCAGTTAGAAAATAGTTTATGCCCCCATCCTCCTTCCAAAATGCATAACCTCACACTTTTCCACATTATAGTCCATCTGCCACTTCTTTGCCCACTCTCCTTGCTTGCCCAAGTCCTTCTGCAGCCCCCCTGCTTCCTCAATATTACATTAATGCCAGACTATGTCAAATGTGGCCTTGATGTCGAGGTCAGTCACTCTCCTCCCCTTTTGAAGTTCTCTTTTGTCCATATTTGAACCAAGACTGTAATGAGGTCCAGAGCTGAGTGGCCCTCGCACAATACAAATTGACCATCAGTGAGCAGGTTATTGTTGAATTAGTACCTCTTTATAGCATTGTTGACAACATCTTCATCGTTTTGCTGATGACCAAGAGTAGATCGATGGGGCGGTAACTGGCTAGATTGTACTTGTCCTGCTTTTTGTAGAATTGAGAATGGCCTCCTTCTGCACTAGATTCTGAGAGACCTGGACAATTTTCCACTGAGCAGATGCCAGTCTAATAACTGTACTGGACCATCTTGGCAAGAAGCATGGCTAGTTCTGGAGCAGAGATTTTCAGGGTGACTGTCAGGATATTATGGCCCGTCGTGTTGCTGTATCAAAGCCTTCAGTTGTTTCTTTATGTCAAGTGGACTGATAGAATAGGCTGGCGGCTAGCATCTGGTGACTTCTTCCACTCAGCGATTCTGGCTGAAGATGGTTGCATATGCTTCAGTCTTTGCACTGGTTAGGGAGTGGGACTAGCTGAGTTCTTGCAGAGAGCTTGCATAGAAATGATGGGCTGATAGCTTTCTTCAGTGCTGTAACGATTCCATGACTCTGCTTGGCACTGTCATCATTCGGGATATTTGTGGAGCTACCATCTTTACTTGGTTGTTAAATTATCCATCGCTATTTGTAGCAGGGCTGCCGAGCTTAACCTGATCTGTTGGTTTAAGATTGGTAAGCTCTGGCAACTGCATGCTGCTTCCATCTATGGCATGGATGTGGCCTGTGTTGTAGCTTCAAGTTGACAGCTCAATTTCAATGTGCTTGGGCTCCTGGCTTGCGTGCTCTCATGCATTTCTCGTTAAACCAGCTTGAAATTTCCAAGACAGCAAATGCACAAAGCTTGAGAATGAATTGTTATTGCAATTAAAATGTGATTTCTTAAAACATGCAGTATAATTATTCTGATAGCTTGATGTTTTAAATGTTGCAATTGTGATTGGCATTGTGTCATTTTGAACTTAATAATAAAAAATGTATGCTATATTTCTATTTCATATGCCATATCTTGGAAATACTTAAATCTTTTGACATTTTAATTACATCCTGCATTGCAATGCAGTCAACCATGTTGGTATTCTATTTTAATTCTTTACATTTTTTGTCATGATTTTTATCTATATGGGTCCTCCATTTAAAAGCTGATAAAAATGCACCAGAAGTGAATCTGAAGCTTAAGTAGGATTAAACTGAATCGCTACTTCCAAGCCCAGTCCTATCTGTGCTGCATAAAGAAACATTCCTTATAGCCTACCTCAATAAATATGGACAGCCTGAAATGAATTGTAGTTATAAAACTCTTCAGAAAATGTGGAAAGTTAGGGATTTTGGTGATCAGGGTATCTCTGGTTAATAGCGGGTGGACCGATCTCCAGCTTGACTTCAGTTCAACTTTTTCAATTTCACTTAAACGTGGACATGCAGTTCATTTGATGCTTTGTTGAAGAAAACCGCAAAAAAGTGGAAGTCAACTAAGTGTCATGTGAATGTCCCTTTAAGAAAAGTGTGCTTTATCAAATGGCTACAGTGATGTCATTGTGTGGATGGAGCCGGAACCTCTTTTTGGCTCTGTGTTTTAGTTTCGCTTTCAGTTGGAGAGCTGCATTCACACCAAGCAGATGTATACTGGTGTCTCTTTGTATGTTAAACAAGGTGTTTAGATCACTTGACAATTTAAAAGTGATAACTGTTTCTGTAGAGAATTCAAACCTACTGGGCGCAATTCTCACATCGTGAGACTAAGTCCCGCCGCCGGAGTGAAAACCAAAATGTTTAATTCCGGCGTCGGAGGCCGTTCCCAGCTCCCTATTCTCCCGCCCCCGGGGGGCGAGGAGCGGCGACGCGTCATGTACGCGCGCCAGGCCTTGGCGCCAAGTAAATGACGCGACCGGCGCCGCGTAAATGACGTCACCCACGCATGCGCGGGTTGGCCGGCGGCAACCCGCGCATGCTCGGTTGCCGTCCTCCCCGCGGCCGCCTCGCAAGAAGATGTCCGATGGATCTTACGGGGCAGCGGAGGAAAGGAGGTCCTCCTTCAGAGAGGCCGGCCTGCCAATCGGTGGGCACTGATTGCGGTCCAGACCCCATTTGAGCCCCCCCTCCCCCAGCGTTCCCACGCTGTTCCTGCTGGCAGCGACCAGGTGTGGATGGCGCCGGCGTGAACCTGTCGTTTGGGCAGGCCGCTCGGCCCATCCGGGCCGGAGAATCGCCGCTCACCCATTACCAACGGCAAGCGGCGATTCTCCCAGCGGCCAGCCATGATTCGCGCAGCGCCGGTTTGGGGGGGGGGGGGGGGGAGAGAATAGTGTGCGGGCGTCGGGGCGGGGCCCGGGCGATTCTCCCACCTGGCGTGGGGGGGGGAGAATTCCGCCCACTGTCTTTGTTCAAAAGGGTGATTTGTCTTATGGATGTTGTTAGGAAAGTTACTACGGGTTACCTATCGAGAACTGTATATTTTTGGGGGGTTACTAATGTTGGTAGTTGAGATGTTTACTGTGTGTTTATAAAATGTCAACTGGATTCATAGAATAAACATTGTTTTTGTTTTACAAAACTTTTAGTTCTCTGTTGCATCACACCTGTAAAGTGGGCCCTTGTGCTCTCCATAACCAAAATCTATTCAAAGTTGTGGGTCAGGTGAACTCCATAATGTACTTCGGTGTTCTCTAAACCAGTGTTTTTCAAACTTTTTTTCCAGGTCCCATTTTTACCACTCGGCCGACCTTCGCGACCCACACCGGCCGACCTGCGCGACCCACCATTTTCTCTTACCTTGCTTGCTGCTACCAAAAATGGAGGAAATGGTTTTGGGTCCCTTTGGCCCTCATACACGGTCCTCCAATGGAACCTGTTGGATGAAGGTGAAGCCTTCTGGTGTCGGAAAGTATGGATTCTCCACCTGTCCAAAGTTCTGAATTTTTTTCTTATAAAATTTTATCAAATAAACCCCCCCCCCCCCCCCCCCGAACTTGTAAAAATAAAATGATTAAAATAAATGAATAAAAACCACGACAGAACTTGTAAAACAAAAAATTGCGCCCAGTAGGTTTGAATTCTCTACAGAAACAGTTATCACTTTTAAATTGTCAAGTGATCTAAACACCTATTTTAAAAAAATAGCGGCAGCACTGCGCATGCGTGCCCAATCATCGTGCACGATGCGGGCGATTTTTTTTTTTTTTTTTTTTTTTTTTTTTTTTTTTTTTTTTTTTTTTTTTTTTTTTCATATTCGCGGCCGGCGTTATGTAAAGCTGGCTGCTGCGGGGGGATTTGCGCGATCAGGAGCGCCGCGGACAACGGCTCCGTGACCCTCCCGACACCCGCCCGCGACCCACCTGCGGGTCGCGCCCCCGACTTTGAAGAACACTGCTCTAAACCCTGGCCCATAACAAGTGATTGCCTGAATAAGTGCGAATTACTTTGAGTAAGAAGCTTGTCAGTTGGCTGTGCCTCGCAAAGACGTATGTAAGTAAACAGCATTTGATGCGCAGAATGGTTGTAAATGTAGCACGTTTTATACACAGTTGGAAACAGCACCTAGACTTCCTCAGGAAACTAAGAAAATTTGGCATGTCCGCATTGACTCTTGCCAGTTATTACAGATGCACCATAGAAAGCATCCTATCTGGTTGCACAGCCTGGTATGGCAACAGCTCGGCCCAAGACCGTAAGAAACTACAGAAAGTCGTGAACACAATCCATCAGGCAAAACCGCTTCCCATCCATTGACTGTCTACACCTCCCGCTGCCTTGGGAAAGCGGGCAGCATAATCGAAGACCCCTGTCAGCTGGGTTATTCTCTCTCTTCCAACCTCTTCCATCGGGCAGGAGATACAAAAGCCTGAGAACACGCTCTAACAGGTTCAAAAACAGCCTCTTGTCCGCTGTTACCAGACTCCTGAATGAGCCTCTTATGGACTGAACTGATCTCTTCACACATTTTCTCTACCGAGTAGTACTACACTCCGTATGTTGCCTGCGGCTATGTATTTACATTGTGTATTTATGATGTCCTTTATGTTTTTTCATGTATGGTACGTTCTGTCTAGACTGTACACAGAACAATACTTTTCACTGTATCTCGGTACACTTGACAATAAATCAAATCAAATTTGCTGAAAATGGGAATCTGCTTTTTTTCATTCATGAGATGTGTGTGTCGCTGGCGGAGCCAGCATTTATAATAATTATATTCTTTATTATTGTCACAAGTAGGCTTACATTAACACTGCAATGATGTTACTGTGAACATCCCCTAGTCACCACACTCCGGCGCCTGTTCAGGTACATTGAGGGAGAATTCAGAATGTCCAATTCACCTAACAACGTGTCCTTCAGGACGACCACACAGACACTGGGTGAAGGTACAGACTGCGTACAGGCAGTGACCCAAGCTGGGAATCGAACCCGAGACCCTGGCACCGTGAAGCCACAGTGCTAATTACTGTGCTACTGTTGCAATCCCAATTGCCCTTGAGGCGGTGGAAGTGAGCTGCCTAGACCACTGCAGTCCATGTTGTGTAAGTTCACCGACAGTGTTGTTCAGAAGGGTGTTCTAGGATTTTGACCCGTTCAGGAACAGTGCTATATTTCGAAGCAAAGATGTAAGTGGCTTGGAGGGGAGCTTCCAGGTGGTGGTGTTCCCATGTATCTGCTGCCCTTGTCTTTCTTTTTTTTAAATAAACGTTTTATTGAGGTATTGCTTTGGCATTTTAACAGCAACAAAATCAGCAATTTACATAACAAGAAAAATATATACATAGTGCAAATTCCAACACCCTCTCCCGCAGGTCTTGCCATTACTTACCCCCTAACCGATGCTACCCGAACCCTCCTCCCCCCTTTCTGCTGACGATTAGTTCTCTGCGAGGAAGTCAATGAATGGTTGCCACATCCGGGCGAACCCCAGCAGAGACCCTCTCATGGCAAACTTAATTTTCTCCAGGCAGAGGAAGCCTGCCATGTCTGAAAGCCACGTCTCCGATTTCGGGGGCTTTGAGTCCCTCCATGCCAGCAATATATGCCTCCGGGCTACCAGGGAAGCAAAGGCCAGAACTTCCGCCTCTCTCTCCTCCTGGATTCCCGGGTTCTGCGAAACCCCAAAAATTGCCACCTCCGGACTCATTGCCACCCTCGTATTTAATACCGTGGACATGGTGTCGGCAAACCCCTGCCAAAACCCCCTCAGTTTTGGACATGCCCAGAACATGTGGACATGGTTCGCTGGCCCCCCCCCGCACACTTCGCACACCTATCCGCCACCCGAAAGAACCTGCTCATCCGGGCCACTGTCATGTGAGCCCGGTGAACAACCTTAAATTGGATCAGGCTGAGCCTGGCATATGTTGCAGTAGCATTGACCCTTCCTAACGTGTCTGCCCAGAGGCCCTCCTCAATCTCTCCCCCCAGCTCCTCCTCCCACTTTCGCTTCAGCTCCTCGGTTTGCATCTTCTCCGAACCATAAGCTCTCCATATATGTCTGAGACGCTCCCCTCCCCTATCCATCCTCTAGAGACCACCTTATCCTGAATCCCCCTTAGCGGCAGGAGTGGAAGGTTGGTACCTGCTTCCGCAAAATGTCCCGTACCTGTAAATATCGGAATTTATTTCCCCCAGCCAATGCAGACTTCTCCTCCCAGCGCCCTCATACTCAGGAAGCTATCTTCCAAGAACAAGTCCCCCATCCTCTCAATCCCTGCTCTCCGCCAAATTCGGGACCCCCCATACATTCTCCCGGGGGCAAACCGATGGTTATCGCAGAATGGGGACCACACCGATGCCCCCTCTGCTCCCACATGTCTCCTCCACTGCGCCCAGACTCTCAGGCTGCCACCACCACTGGACTGGTGGAGTACCGCGCCGGCGGGAACGGCAGGGGCGCCGTCACCAGTGCCCCCTAAACTTGTGCCCTTACACTAAGCCGCCTCCATGCGCACCCACGCCGGCTCCCCCACCCCACCAACCACCTCCCAACCATGGCTATGTTAGCCGCCCAGTAGTAATTACTGAAATTCCACTACCACTCTAAACGGCAGTTCCCCCAGTCTCCTCTCCTGACCTCTCGCCTGAACCACAAACAACTCTCTCTTCCCCATATCAAGCGTGTACCCCGAAAACCGGCTGAATTCCCCGAAGATTCCCATAATTTCACCCATCCCCTCCATTGGGTCCGAGACATACAACAGTAAGCCCACAGGACCAACCCCTTCCAGCCCGTTGAAGCCCTCTGAGCAATTGTCAGCAGCTCTATCGCCAGCGCAAACAGCAGTGGGGAGAGGGGACATCCCTGTCTCGTCCCCCGGTGTAGTCTAAAATATTCTGAAGTTGTCCTATTTGTCCGTACACTAGCTACCGGAGCCCGGTACAGCAACATAACCCAGTCAACGAAGCCCCTTCCAAACCCGAACCGCTCCAGCACCTCCCATAAGTAATCCCACTCGACCCCGTTTGAAGGCTTTTTCCGCATCCATCGCAACCACCACTTCAGCTTCCCTACCTTCCGGGGGCATCATGATCACATTTAGCAACCTTCTCACATTGGCCCCCAGCTGCCTTCCCTTAACAAACCCTGTCTGGTTCTCCCCTATAACGTCTGGTACACAGTCCTCAATCCTAGAGGCCAGAAGTTTGGCATCCACGTTCAGCAAGGGTATTGGCCTATAAGAACCACACAGCTCCGGGTCCTTGTCCCTTTTCAGAATGAGAGAGATCATGGCCTGTGACATCGTCTGGGGTAAAACCCCTCTATCCTTGGCCTCGTTAAAGACCTTCAACAGTACCAGCCCCAATGTTCTGGAGAACCTTTTATAGAACTCGACCGGGTACCCGTCCAGTCCCGGGGCCTTACCCGATTGCATGGCATTCAAACCCTCCACTATCTCCTCCAGCCCGATTGGGGCCTACAGCCCTTCTACCAGCTCCCCATCCACCTTCCGGAAAATCATCCCATCCAAAAAGTGCCTCATCCCCTCCGGCCCCACAGGGGGTTCTGACTTGTAGAACCTACTATAAAAGTCCCGAAAGGTCCTGCTGACCCCCACCGAGTCCCCAACTAAGTTCCCATCCCCGTCAACAACTCTCCCTATTTCCCTAGCTGCCTCCCTGTTTCTGAGCTGCTGTGCAAGCATCCTACTGGCCTTCTCCCCGTGCTCGTAAATCGCCCCCTTCGCCTTTCTGAGCTGCTCCACCGGCCTTCCTGTAGTTAACAAACCAAATTCTGCCTGCAGCCTCCAGCTCTCCCTTAACAGCCCTGCCTCTGGAGCCTTTGCATGCCTCCTATCCACTCGTAGAATCTCTTTTACCAGTCGGTCCATTTCTGCCCTATCCGTCCTGTCCCCGTGAGCCCGAATCAAGATCAGCTCTCCTCTCACCACTGCTTTCAGCGCTTCCCAGACCACCGCTGCTGAGACCTCCCCGTGTCGTTTACCTGCAGGTAGTTCAACATGCACTTCCTCAACCTCTCGCACACCGCTTCATCCGCCACAGCCCCACATCTAACCTCCGTTGCGGGCGCTGCTTGCTATCCATACTGACCTGCAGATCCATCCAGTGCGGAGCATGGTCCGAGATCGCAATCGCTGAATATCCCGTGTCCACCACCCCCGCCAACAGGGCCCTGCCCACAACAAAGAAATCTATCCAGGAATACACCTTGTGAACATGGGAGAAAAAGGAAAGTTCCCTGGCCCTCGGCCGCCTAAATCTCCATGGATTCCCCCCCATCTGTTCCTTGAACCCTTTCAGCTCCTTTGCCATTGCTGGCATCTTGCCCGTTCTCGAGCATGACCGGTCCAGGCCCGGATCAATAACCGCGTTGAAATCCCCACCCATAATCGGCCTGTGTGCATCCAGGGCCGGAATGTTCCCCAGCACCCTCTTTATAAAATCCCCATCGTCCCAATTTGGCACATATATGTTGACCAGCACTACCTTCATCCCCTGCAGCTTGCCACTAACCATGATATATTGACCTCCCACATCCAAGACTATCCTATCCACCTCAAAATGCCACCCGCTTGTTAATCTGATTCGCAGCCCCTCTCTTCTTTGAATCCAGCCCCGAGTGGGAAAACCTGACTAACCCAACCTTTCCTCAATCTGACCTGATCCACTACTTTAAGATGTATCTCCTGTAGCATGCAGCATCACCACGTCCGCCTTTAATCTCCTCAGGTGCACAAACACATGTGCCCTCTTTACTGGCCCATTTCACCCCCGGACATTCCAGGTGACCAGCCTAGTTGGGGAGCAAAGTCCCCCCCCCCCCGCCAGTCAGCCCTTTCTTAGGCCCGCCTCAAACCCATGCACCGCACCTCCTCCGACCCCCTCAGTGACCTCCCATCAAAGTCCCTCCCACGTCAGCAGAACCCCTCTTCTCTTTTCTCCCCCCCCCCCCCCTTGTCCCCAGCAACACGACTCTAAATCCCAACCCAGCTAATAAACTAAGCATATACCCCCCACCCCCACTGTGCTTCCGTGAGCTAGCTCACCCAGCTAGCTTGGTAACCCCCGCCACTGGCGCCAAGAAGTCTCCCACCCATTGTTCCCCCCCCTCCCGCTCCTGCAAACAAGTTCCCTCATCCAACAATCCCCAAACAAACACCCCACCGCAAGAAAACACAAAGAACAAATGCACCACCCACCGAAACCCAGACAGGCACGTCTCCATCCCACCAAAGTGCACAACAGTATAAACAAACAAGATAAAACACAGAAGGAACATTACCAACATCTACCCCGAAAAAGAGCCAAACACGAAACGGAAAATCGACCTTCCCCCCCCCCCCCCCTTCCTTTTCCCCTAAACAGAGCTCCAAAAAAGACTGATACAAAACAATACGAGAAGGCATAGCCAATTTTAACAACATAAAGAAAAAAGCCAACCCAAATCCCACCAACAAACCAAGGGGGAGAAAAGAAAAACAAACAAAACCCCCCAGAGAAAAACAGAAAAGGAAAAAGGGCCCAATATAGGCCAACATATTGTCACTGAGTCCAGAAGTTCTCAAACTCCCACCAGTCCTTTTCTTTTTGCAAAGTCCAACGCCTCATCGGGCAACTCAAGATAGTGATGTTGTTCTTCATGCGTAACCCACAGACGCGCCAGGTACAGCAGACCAAACTTCACCTGCTTCTTAAAGAAAATCGCCATGACTGATTAAAGCCTGCCCTCTTCCTCGCCACCTCCACGCTCAGGTCCTGATACACCCGCAGGATGCTGTTATCCCACTTGCAACTCCACGGGCGATTGGACCAACGCAGAATACATTCCTTGTCCAGGAACCTGTGGAATCTCGCCACCATCGCCCTCGGAGGGTCCCCCGCCAGCGGCTTCCTGGCAAGCACCCGGTATGCCCTGTCCACCTCCAGCGGTCGGGGGAATGCCCCCTCGCCCAGCAGCTTTTCAAGCATACCCGCCACGTATGCTCCAGCATCTGCTTCCTCAGCTCCGTCCGGGAGCCGACAAATCTTAGATTCTGCTGGCGGGACCGGTTCTCAAGATTTCATAGAATTTACAGTGCAGAAGGAGGCCGTTCGGCCCATCGAGTCTGCACTGGCTTTTGTAAAGAGCAACCTACCCAAGGTCCACACCTCCACCCTATCCCCATAACCCAGCAACCCCACCCAACACTATGGGCAATTTTGGACACTAAGGGCAATTTAGCATAGCCAGTCCACCTAACCTGCACATCTTTGGACTGTGGGAAGAAACCGGAGCACCCGGAGGAAACCCACGCACACTGGGAGGATGTGCAGATTCCACACAGACATTGACCCAAGCCGGAATAGAACCTGGGACCCTGGAGCTGTGAAGCAATTGTGCTGTCCACAATGCTACCGTGCTGCCCTCCACCTTCTCCAAGAGCCTTTTATGCTGTTCCCGAAGCATCCCCACCTCCAGTTCCACTGCTGTTTGGTGCTCCTCTTGTACCAGCAGCGCCTTCTCCACCTTCTGAATCGCCCGGTCCTGGGCGTCCAGTCTGCTCTCGAGGCGACCAATTGATTCTTTGATTGGATCAAGGTATTCCTGCTTCTGTCTGGAGAAACCATCCTGAGTGGCCTGCATCACTGGGTCCGTTGAACGCTGCGCTGCCACCCCAGCGATCCGTTCCTCAGCCATGCTGTCTCCCGTTGCAGCTTCAATACAGTTCGCTACTGGCTTCTTGTTTCTGCCCTTTCGCACACTTCTGATCCTTTTTTCCATAAACCAATGCGAGGAAACAGTGCCCAGCTGCCTCAACCTACAAATTTTCCATTTAAAACCGGAAAAAAGTCCGGGGGAAAGGTCCAAAAGTCTGACCAGAGCGGGAGCCACCAAATGTGCGACTTACTCCTCCATAGCTGCCACCGGAAGTCGCCTGCCCTTGTATTTCTAAATGGTAGCGAACCATTGAGAATTCTGAATTCTCCCTCGATGTATTTGAACAGGAGCTGGAGTGTGGCGACTAGGGGATTTTCACAGTGGGTTTGAAGGTGCTGTCCGAGGAGAATTGGTGAGTTCCTGCAGCGCATCTTGTAAATGGTACACACTTCTCCTGACGACGGATCATAGTCCCAAATTATGTATGGGCATGGTGAACTTTGAACTTTTAAATATGAAGAGTTTTTTTTTTAAAAAGGAGACAAGGTAAAACTGGCTGAGCCTGCAAAGTAACCACTTGCTGGAATTAGTGGTAGATTGACGGGATGGTAATTATCCAGGTTGGATTGGTCCTACTTTTTGAGTACAGGGCGAGCCTGGGCAATTTTCCACATTGCCAATAGATACCATTGTTGTAGCTGTACTGGAACAGTTTGGCTAGGAGCGCTGCACGTTCAGGAGCACAGGTTTTCAGTACTATTGTTGAAATGTTTTCAAGACCTGTAGCTTTTGCATTATCCAGTGCCTTGTCGTTCCTTGATATCACATTGGGTGAATCAAATTGGCTGAAGACTGGGACCTGTGATGCTGGACACTTCTGGAGGAGGCCACAATGGATCATCGAGATGGAACTTCTGGCTGGAGATTACTGGAAATACTTCAACCTCCTCTTTTGCACTAATGTGCTGGGCTCCCTCATCTTGTGGCACCTCCTCCTCCTCCAGTGAGTTTAATTGTCCACCACATTCATGACTGGACATCACAGGACTGCAGAGCTTGGATCTGATCTGTTGACTGTGGGATTGTTTAGCTCTTTTGATCACTTGCTATTTATGGTGCTGGGCACAAGTCGTCCTGTGGTGTCGATTCACCAAGTTGATCTCATTTTTAGGTATTCATGGTGCTGCTCCTGACATTGAACCAGGGATGATCCTTGGCTTGTGGTAGTGGAGAGTGGGGGATATGCTAGGCCATGAGGTTACAACTTGAGCTTTTATGCAATGCTGCTGTTGGTCCACAGTGCCTCATGATTGTCCAGTCTTGAGTGCTAGACCTGTTGGAGCACCACTTGGATCTGTTTCATTTAGCACCGTGGTCATGCCACACATCCTGAATGTGATGACAGGACTTTGCCTTCATACTGTGGTAGTTGCTCCTACCCACTGTCATGGAATGGTGCATCTGCAGCAGGCAGGTTGGTGGGGATGAGGTTATATATGTTTTTCCCTCTTGTTGGTCCCCTTGCCGCCTGCCACAGCAGGGTGTGACTGAGGCACTTTTGGTGATGGAAAGTGCTACATCCAGAGTACGTCCTACACTCTTGCCATCCTCAGTGCTTCATCCAAGTGGTGTTCAACATGGAGGAATGCTGATTCATCAGTTGAGGGTGTGTGCAGGGAATGGTATGTGGTAATCAGGAGGTTTCGTTTCCCACGTTTGAGACTTCATTCGGTCCATGAGACTTCATGGGTCCAGAGTCGACATTGAGGATTCCTAGAGCAACTCCTTCCCCACTGCCATCACATCAGCTTGGCCTATCGTTTTAGACTTTATAGCGGTTTGATGCACCTAGCTTGCCAGGTCATTTCAGAGGGCATTAAGAGTCAACCACATTGTCGCATGTAGACCAGATCTGGTAAGTACTGCAGATTTCCTTCCCTAAAGGGCATGGATTCACTGTATTCATTAGACTTCTAATTCCATGTTTTTTGCCATGCTCTCTAACACAAGACCTGAAACAGTTCCTGCTGAACAGACCAAGTCCCATACTGGAAGCAGCAATGCTTTGTCATCTCTTCCTTCAGCAACAGTACTGTTCCAATATCCCATATAATCAGGTCAGTCATGAAAGAACTGCTCCTGGTATCATTTTGGCCTCAGCACGACCTGTAACACAAATCAAATTGACGGTGTCAAAACCAACCCCTGCATGGAAGGCAATGGTGAACTGCAAAAGGCCAAGAAGCATCTTAGGATGGCATCAGTACAACAATGCAGATGGGAGCGCTCAAAGAAGGTTGCTGTCACACTGAACATGAGGGAGTAAGGCCTCCCAGCTCAGCATGCTGTGACACCTTCATCGATATGCAAGCTCATCAGTATCAAACGAAAAAGAACGTGGAATCTAGATTTATTGTCACGTGCACTGAGGTTTAGTGAAAAGTATTGCTCTGCGTATAGTCCAGGCAGATCATTCCATACATGAACAACATAGGACATACGATAAATGCATAGGGCTGGATTCTCCGATTTCAAGACTTAAGTACTGACATCGGCATGGGAACAGCGGCGTTTTATGCCAGAAAAAACAGAGCAAAAGCTGAACCGATCCTCCCATCTGGTGGGGGGCTAGCAGGCACGCAGCATATAGTCCCCAGCTTGACCGGATACGACCGGAGAATTGCTGTATGCGCCCCCCCCCCCCCCCCCCCCCATCCCCGAGCAGCTCCCCTCCGACTGTGGCGGCGCTGGTCTCAGTCCGAAACCGCCACGCCAGGTTCACAAAACCAAATAGCATGGGTGACCCAAGCCATCGAGAACTCGGCCCATCAGGGAAGGGCCTCAGGTGACGTCCTGAGGACGTCCATAGAGGCGCACAAGTATGCCGTTTTCGAGGGGGCGGAGCATCGCAAAAGCGGCGGCGCCCCCCGATTTAGGCGCAAACGGGGATTCTCCAGCCGACTGCCAAACGTGATTTCAGCGTCGGCAACTGGAGAATCCCTCCCACAATGTAAATGCATAGACATAGACATCAGATGAAGCGGCCCATCGGGGAAGGGCCTCGGGTGACGTCCTGAAGCCGTCTATACGTCATGCGGCACACTATTCACGTATGCCGTTTTTGAGTGGACGGAGCATCACAAAAGTTGTGGCGCCCCCGATTTCGGTGCAAACTGGGATTCTCCAACCGACCACCAAATGTGATTTCAGCGTCGGCAACCGGAGAATCCCGCCCACAGGTCACGCAGGCAGAATCCGAGGATCGTTGGCCTCCCGGAGGGCAGCGAGGGTTTGGATACAGGGGCATATGTGTTGCGTATGTTTGAGAAGCTGCTGGGGGAAGGTGCGTTTACTTGACCCTTGAAGATGGACAGGGCGCTGATGAGGAAGCTGCAGAAGAATGAGCCGCCCTGGGCGATGGTGGCACGAATGCACCGTTTCCTGGACAAGGAACACATCTTGATGTGGGCCAGACAGACTAGGAGCTGAAAATGGGAAAATAGCGAGCTGCGTATTTTCTAGAACTTGGGTGCAGATCTGGCCAAAAGAAGGGAGAGTTTCAATGAAGTGAAATCGGCTCTGTTTAAGAAAGGGGATAAAGTTCGGCATGTTGTACCCGGCTCGTTTGTGGGTCACTTTTGAGGGCCCAGAACTTTATTTTGGATCGCCAGACAAGGCGATAAACTTTATTAAGTCCAGGGGACTGGCAGGTGATGGAGGACATTGAACTTGGGGGCGAATAGCTAAGTTATGCTGCTAAATTTCTTTTATCTTTTTGGATTTTGTATGTGTTGTTTTGCACTAAGGTTTGGGCCATGGCTCAGTTTTGTATACGGGTTAACTTTTTGTTCTTAATCGGGGATGGTGGGTGGAATTTGTTGGGGATTGTAATGTTTGTATACGTATGTTCGAGCGGGGGTGTAGGGGGATCAGTGGGGGGGGGCAGAATGCTTGGCGTCATGGGCTAGTTGGGCGGGCTCGCGCAGTGGTGGGCGGGAAGGTGATCAGTTTGTTGAGGGGAGTTGGGATTGTTATTTTATTATGGGGGAAGGGACGGGGGGGATTGTTCTGTTGACAAAGGAGGGACTGGTGCGTGGAGACAAATTAGAGTGATGGTTGATCGGCGTGGGGTGGGGGGTGCCCCCTGACCAGGCTGATCACATGGAACGTGAGAGGGCTGAATGGGCCGGTCAAGATGGTTTGATGAGTTTTGAAGGCGGACGTGGCAATGCTACAGGAGACACACCTGGTGGATCAGACTAGGCTGAGGAAGGGGTGGGTCGGACAGGTATTCCATTCGGGGCTGGGCTCTAAAACTAGGAGCTAGCGATCTTGATCAATAAGCGGGTGTCATTTGAACTAGGGAGCAGTGTGGTGGATTCGGAGGGTAGGTACGTTATGGTGAGTGGGAAGCTGGAGGGAATGCCGGTGGTATTAGTGAATATCTATGCACCAAACTGGGATGACACGGAGTTTATGAGGCGGGTGCTGGGGAAGGTCCAGGACCTGGACTTGCATAGGCTGATCATGGGCGGGGGTGGGGGGGTGGAATTTAATATGGTTATAGATCCGAGGTTGGATCGGTAGAGTTCGAGGGCAGGGAGGGTGCCAGCCACAGCAAAGGAGCTAAAGGGGTTTATGGAACAGATGGGGGGGGGGGTAGATCCGTGAGGTTCGATTGACCAAGGGCAAAAGAATTTTCTTTTTTCTCCCACGTACACAAGTGTACTCCCGGATTGTTTTTTTCGGTTTGGATGGGGTCTTGCTGGCGGGGGTGGTGGATGCCAAATATTTAGTGATTGTTGTGTAGGACCATGACCTAAACTGGGTGGATTTACGGTTGAGCAAGGAGGGAGACCAGCGGCCGCACTGGAGATTAGATGTGGGACTGCTAGCGGATGAGGGGTGTGCAGGTGATGAGGGAGGCCATCCCGAATTATTTGGAGATAAATGACACTGGGGAGGTTTTGGCGGCAACAGTATGGGAGGCGCTGAAGGCAGTAGTTACGGGGAGCTGATTTCGATACTGGCTCATAGGGAGAAGGTAGAGCGGGCAGAGGTGGATAGGCTGGTAGGGAGATACTCCAGGTCGATAGAAGATACTCCGAAGCCCTGGAGGCAGACTGTTCAAGGAGCGGCAGAAGCTGCAGATGGAGTTTGGGCTGATATCCACAGGGAATGCAATACATAGACACATTGAAGATAGGAGCAGGAGGAGGCCTTTTGGCCCTTCGAGCCTTCTCCGCCATTCATCACGATCATGGCTGATCATCCAACTCAATAGCTTAATCCTGCTTTCTCCCCATAGCCTTTGATCCCATTCTCCCCAAGTGCTATATCCAGCCACCTCTTGAATATATTCAAAGTTTTAGCATCAACTACTTCCTGTGGTAATGAATTCCACAGGCTCACCACTCTTTGTGTGAAGAAGTGTCCCCTTATGTCTGTCCGATGGGGCAGTGGGAGAAGGCAAGATGGGAGAAGGCCAGTAGGATGCTAGCACGCTAGCCCAGGAAATGGGAGGCGACAGGGAGATAGAAAGAGTGAAGGATAGAGGGGGGAACACGGTCTTGAACCCAGCGGGGGTGAATGGGGTGTTCAAGGAATTTTACAGTCTGTTTTATGAATCGGAGCCCCCTGCTGGAGGGGATGTGGCAATTCTTGGAGAGTTTGAAGTTTCCGAAGATGAAGGAAGGGTTGGTGGAGGGGCTGGATGCCCCGATTGGGATTGTGGAAGTAGTAGAGGAATTGGAGGCCATGCAGTCGGGCAAGGCCCTGGGACCGGACAGTTATCCAGTGGAATTTTATAACTAGTTTTCTGGGGTGCTGGGTCCGCTGCTGGTGAGAGCATTTAATGAGGCAAGGGAGCGGGGTGTTCTTCCTCCAACAATGTCACAGGCTTCGATCTCATTGATCCTGAAGCGGGAGAAGGACCCAGAACAATGCGGGTCATACAGACCAATCTCCCTACTAAATGTTGACGCCAAATTGCTGGCCAAGATTTTGGCCTTGAGAATAGAGGATTGTGTACCGAGGGTGATAGGGGAGGACTAGGCGGGATTTGTCAAAGGCAGGCAGTTAATGGCCAATGTCAGGAGGCTCTTAAATGTCATCATGATGCCCTCGGAGGGGAGGGTGGTGGAGGTAGTGGTCGCTATGGACACAGAGAAGGACTTCGACCGGGTGGAGTGGGAGTATTTGTGGGAGGTCCTGGGGCGGTTTGGGTTTGTGCAGGGCATTGTAGACTGGGTCCGGTTACTGTACCAGGCGCCGGGGGAGGGGAGTTGGCCCCATCGAACTTTAGGAATTATTATTAGGCGGCAAATATAGCTATGATCAGGAAGTGGGTAGTGGGGAGGGGTCGGTATCGGAACGGGTAGAGGTGGCATCAGTTAGGGGCACAAGCTAAAGAGCACTGGTAACGGCACATTTGTTTTCAATACCACCTTGTCCTACAACCCAAGGGGCGGCAGATCGGGCAAGTCCAAACAGCATTGTTAGTCACTTCCTTCCTGTGATCTGATATTCGTCAAGGATTCTGGGTAAATCCCACCAGCTGCTTTGTTTGACTTTGTTCCTGTCAGGACACTGCCTACTTTCTCTTGGGTGGGAGGGCTTGAGAAGTCTGTTAATTCTGGACAATCTTGAGAGACTGTATCATGGATTTTTTTTTGCCTATTCTGTCGAGTTGCAAAGCGAAGGCACAGCATTGATTCTGGGCTACATTTGTGTGATTGCTGTTCGGTTGGCTCCAGGCGGCACATGAGTTTCCGTGCCTTTTGGCTTGAGTGCATGAAGATTTTTTCTGCTGTTCCAGCCATCTCCTGAAGAGTTCTTCATTCTGGGTCTTGGACTGTTGTTGCCACATCAGGGGCGTCATTCTCCGCCGGCGGGAGTCTCCGTTTTGCCGGCGCCTGGGGGTTTCCCGACGGCGTGGGGCTGCCCCACAATGGGAAACCCCATTGACCGGCCGGTGTTACGGAGACTCCCGCCGGCCGGTCGGCGCAGAAATGTGGCGGGGCGGGTAGGAGAATTTCGCCCCTGGTTCTTAATTTTCCCTGTATTCTGGGATTTCCAACGAGGGTCAAAGGTTTCTCAGAACCCCGGGTAGCAAATTTGATGGCTGTCAGTTTGAGAAGTCGAGTGAAGCAGTTTAACTTTTCAGGGAGGTTTGGGATGCAGTTAATAGTGGGGGGGGGGGGGGGGGGCGTGGATCTGCAATGGGTATCTAGTTGATTCCAGTGTAGTTTGGGCTTTTGAGTTCATTGTAGTTTGAGGCAGATTGGAAATGAGACTTTGACAATCTTGGAAGTAGGGAAAAATGGGCAGCACTTGTATCAATAGTCAGCATATGTCAACTTATGCCTGATTGCAAGGAGTTGGTACCTAGGAATCTGGGCCTGGTTGCAAGGCTTGGTACCTGGGAATCTGTGCACAATAACTGGAGTGGTCTGTGAGGTGTTTTTTTTTGCAGGATGACCATGTTCACATGCCTGTTGAGAGTTCTTTTGTGTCGTAAAGCTGTAGTGCTGCCATTTTTTTAACTCCATATTCCAGTAAATTCCCTGTCTTATTGGTCATGATATCAACAGGAATTAACAACCAACTCTATTTAAAAGAATCATGAACTGTTGGCAGATAATTGCTCGTGCAATTCCGTGTGTTTTTGCAGTTTTCTGCTGAAGTTTGAATAATTCACAGGGAGTTGCCTAGCTGATGTTGAAGCTTTTGGTCATTTAATGACGTGAGGTGAAACAGGTTTTCTAATATGGGTGACCTGCTAGTCTTTTTCAGGGATTGAACTTGACTGGAAGAATGAATTAGAATCATAGAATTTACAGTGCAGAGGGAGGTCATTTGGCCCATTGAGTCTGTATTGGCCCTTGGAAAGAGCACCCTACTTAAGTCCACGCCTCCACCCTATCCCCGCAACCCAGTAACCCCACCTAAGCTTTTGGACACCTAGGGGCAATTTACCATGGTCACTCCACCTAACCTGCACATCTTTTGACTGTGGGAGGAAACTGGAGCACCCAAAGGAAACCATCGCAGACACAGGGAGAAAGTGCAAACTCCACACCACAGTAACCCGAGGCGGTCACAAAGATCAAGACAAGCTGCAGGAAAATGGAAGAGACTGGATACTATTGGTCAAGTGTCTTCAGGGACCAATTCTCTTTCCTCCACTTCCGGGACCCGTGAGACTTCATCCCTTCACACATTTGCCCGCTGTAGACCTGATGGCCCGAATGGACTCCTACTGCGCTGTAACAATTCTTTAATGCAGTTGCGTTCTGGGGTATGCTGCCTGCGAGTGTTGCGAGTGGAGTGTCAAGGCTTTCAAAGGAAATTAGACTTATCTTAAAAGGAAGAATGTGCAAGATTACACGGAGAAGGTGGGAGAATAGTCGGGATAGCAGTCTCCTGCATTGTAACAATTCTGTGATTCTCGTACAAAAGATAGGGAAAATGTTAGTGAGTGTCCTGCAATGTGGCTGTCATGTTTGTATAGCTGACAAATGTGTACAAATTGTGAATGTGTGTGCAAGATTTGCAGTATTGCTAAATGACTGAGAATGAAGGAACGCATATGAATTGTGAAAGGTTGTTAACCCATTGATCTAGATTTTTTTGGTAGATAGGTGATGGGTATGTCATGAGCTAAGTAGTAGGTATGACTCATGGTACAGTTGGTCGGCTATGCCATTTGAAGATTCAACTTATTCACCTTGACATTTCATTTCAGCCGGTTGAGCTCTCCACTTGCAGCCAAATGCTCTTTGTTTTTAACAGGTGCAGGCTACCTTTAAATATCTGCAGATGTATACAACCAGTTCACCGTGTGTAATGATGGCTGCATGCAATAATAATTTAAAACCGCAAGCAACAGGAAAATGTTAATACAGCATGTACTCTTATAAATTTAGAGTACCCCATTATTATTTTTTTTCCAATTAAGGGGCAATTTAGTGTGGCCAATCCACCTAGCCTGCATATCTTTGCATTATGGGGGTGAAACCCACGCAGACATGGAGAGATGTGCAAACCATAGACAGTGACCCAGGGCTGGGATCAAATCCGGGTCCTCCGCGCCTTGGGCAGCAGTGCTAACCACTGTGCCGCCCTGATGCAGCGTGTACTCTTGCTTATTCTTTCTCACCTGTCTGTCCTTCTCTTGTCCTGGAGTATTGTGAACTGTGAGGATAGTGATGGACATCAAGAGGGCATATGTTGGGCATTGCAGATTAGATTTTAATGCAGAGACATAGGAGGAACAACAGGAAGCAATGTTATCTAAAAGGTAGAATTCAAAAGGTGTGCAGGAACTGAGACCATGTGCACAATGTACTTCACAAACATTCAAACCCTCCACCATCAACAGAACAGTGGCAGCCATGTGTACCATCTCCAAAATGCACTGCAGTAACTCGCCACGGTTTCTTAGCAGCTTCCAGACCCATGACCGCTACCATCTAGAAAGGCAAGAGCAGCAGATAACTGGGAACACCACCACCTGGAGGTTCCCCTCCAAGTCAGTCACCACCCTGACTTGGGAAATATATTGCAATTCCTTCAGTTTTTTGCTGGGGCAAAATCTTGGAACTCCCTCACAGCACTATGTGTACCTACACTTCTAGCAGCAGTGGTTCAAGAAGGGAACTCACCACCACTTTCTGAAGGGCAACTATGGATGTGCAATAAATGCTGGCCTAACTCGTGATGCCTACATCCTACAAATTAATTTTTAAAAAGGTGGCAGGCCAGGTTGCCCTAGTGGGTGAAAAGGCTTTTGGGTACCTGGCCTTAAATAGAGGCACAGAGCAAAATAAGGACATTTTGTTTATCTTTTATAATAAACACTGATTTGGCCTCAACTACAATAGTGGGTCCAATTTTTGGGGATGTAGTGGAAGTGGTTCAGGGAGATGGTGGCATAGTGGTAATGCCACTGGACGAGGCATCTAGAAGTCGTGGGACACTGGTTCAACCCCCACCACAGCAGCCGATGCAATTTAAATCAATTAATAAATCTGGAGTTAAAAGCTAGTCTGTTTTCTAAGTACTCTGCTTTAAAATCTTTGGTAATGGATTCTAGAATTTTCCCCACTACTGACGTCGGCTTACTGGTCTTTAATTCCCTAGTTTCTCACTACCTTCCTTTTTAAATAGTGGGGTTATATTAGGTACCGTTCAATCTGTAGGAACTGTTCCAGAGCCTTTCCAATATTGGGAAGATGACTATCAATATCCCAGGCAACTTCCTCACTCTGGTGCCGAAAAGCTTTGAGTATGGTTTCAGGAATTCAGGACTTGAGAATAATTTGGCAGAACCGGGACTTGTTCTTTTTGGAGCATAGAAGATTGAAAGGAGATTTGAGTTGAAGTCAGAAGAGAGAATTTTTTCTCATTGGCAGAAAGATCAAGAACTAGGTGCGCAGATTGGGGATAAGAAATAGTAAAAGAACCAGTGGTCACGGGGGGAATGCACTTTGTGATAGGGTTGTGGAGGCAGAGTTAATTTTGTGTGTCGTATGCTTCCTTTATTTCTTTTCTGAGGTGTGTTGTGCAAGTGGAAAATATTATAAATGTATCTCAATCTTCTAATTGGTTGAAGGTACAAGCCTAGCCTGTCCAACATTTCCTCAAGACAACCAGTACAACCCAGGTATTAGTTCAGTAAACCGTCTCTGAATTGTTTCTAACACATTTACATCCTTCTATAATAAGAAAACAATATTGTACATAGTACTCCAAATGTGGTCTCACCAGTCCTGTACAACTGAAATGTAACCTCCCCACTTTTGTATTCATTTCCCCATGCAATAAAAACAACTTTCTATTTGGTTCCCAAATTACTTGCTGTACCTGCATGCTAGCCATTTGTGATTTCAAGCACTAGGATACCCAGATCCGTCTGCATCATAGAATCATCAAATTTACAGTGCCGAAGGAGGCCATTCAGCCCATCGAGTCTGTACCGGCCCTTGGAAAGAGCACCCCATTCAAGCCCACACCTCCACACTAAGGGCAATTTAGAATGGCCAATCCACCTAACCTGCACATCTTTGGACTGTGGGAGGAAACCGGAGCACCCGGAGGAAACCCACGCAGACAAGAGGAGAATGTACAGACTCCGCGGACACAGACAGTGATCCAAGCCGGGAATCAAACCCAGGTCCCTGTCCTACCGTGCCGCCCTCCGAGCTCTGCAATCTCTTTCCGTTTTGATCATGTATTTCCTGCCAAAATAGACAATTTCACATTTTCCCACATTATACTCCATTTGCCAGATCTTTGTCCACTCACTTAACCTATCTATATGCCTTTGCAGCCTCATGTCTTCTTCGCAACTTACTTCCCTACCTATCTTTGTGTCATCAGCAAATTTAGCAACCATACCATCGATCCCTTCATCTAAGTCATTTGTATAAATTGTAAAGAGTTGAGGCTTCTTCACTGATCCCTGTGGCATGTGCACTGCTCTTGCATTCTGCCAAGCAGAAGACGGCCCATTTGTCCCTGCCCTCGGTTTCTTGTTGGCTAGCCAATTTTCTATCCATGCCACTAATTTACGCCATACAGGCGTACACAACAAGCTTTTATTTTCCACAATAACCTTTGATGTTGGCAACTTATATAATGAACAATGAAAGTTATAAATTCTAAAAACTTCATTTATCCGAGTATCCTGTCATTGAGGAAAAGAGTAAAAACAACAGGGTTGTGGCGATGGGAGACTTCAACTTCCCCAATATTGACTGGGACTCACTTAGTGCCAGGGGCTTAGACGGGGCGGAGTTTGTAAGGAGCATCCAGGAGGGCTTCTTAAAACAATATGTAAACAGTCCAACTAGGGAAGGGACGGTACTGGACCTGGTATTGGGGAATGAGCCCAGCCAGGTGGTAGATGTTTCAGTAGGGGAGCATTTCGGTAACAGTGACCACAATTCAGTAAGTTTTAAAGTACTAGTGGACAAGGATAAGAGTGGTCCGAGGATGAATGTGCTAAATTGGGGGAAGGCTAATTATAACAATATTAGGCAGGAACTGAAGAACATAGATTGGGGGCGGATGTTTGAGGGCAAATCAACATCTGACATGTGGGAGGCTTTCAAGTGTCAGTTGAAAGGAATACAGGACAGGCATGTTCCTGTGAGGAAGAAAGATAAATACGGCAATTTTCGGGAACCTTGGATGACGAGTGATATTGTAGGCCTCGTCAAAAAGAAAAAGGAGGCATTTGTCGGCTAAAAGGCTGGGAACAGACGAAGCCTGTGTGGCATATAAGGAAAGTAGGAAGGAACTTAAGCAAGGAGTCAGGTGGGCTAGAAGGGGTCACGAAAAGTCATTGGCAAATAGGGTTAAGGAAAATCCCAAGGCTTTTTACACGTACATAAAATGCAAGAGGGTAGCCAGGGAAAGGGTTGGCCCACTGAAGGATAGGCAAGGGAATCTATGTGTGGAGCCAGAGGAAATGGGCGAGATACTAAATGAATACTTTGCATCAGTATTCACCAAAGAGAAGGAATTGGTAGATGTTGAGTCTGGAGAAGGGGGTGTAGATAGCCTGGGTCACATTGTGATCCAAAAAGACGAGGTGTTGGGTGTCTTAAAAAATATTAAGGTAGATAAGTCCCCAGGGCCTGATGGGATCTACCCCAGAATACTGAAGGAGGCTGGAGAGGAAATTGCTGAGGCCTTGACAGAAATCTTTGGATCCTCGCTGTCTTCAGGGGATGTCCCGGAGGACTGGAGAATAGCCAATGTTGTTCCTCTGTTTAAGAAGGGTAGCAAGGATAATCCCGGGAACTACAGGCCGGTGAGCCTTACTTCAGTGGTAGGGAAATTACTGGAGAGAATTCTTCGAGACAGGATCTACTCCCATTTGGAAGCAAATGGACGTATTAGTGAGAGGCAGCACGGTTTTGTGAAGGGGAGGTCGTGTCTCACTAACTTGATAGAGTTTTTCGAGGAGGTCACTAAGATGATTGATGCAGGTAGGGCAGTAGATGTTGTCTATATGGACTTCAGTAAGGCCTTTGACAAGGTCCCTCATGGTAGACTAGTACAAAAGGTGAAGTCACACAGGATCAGGGGTGAACTGGCAAGGTGGATACAGAACTGGCTAGGCCATAGAAGGCAGAGGGTAGCAATGGAGGGATGCTTTTCTAATTGGAGGGCTGTGACCAGTGGTGTTCCACAGGGATCAGTGTTGGGACCTTTGCTGTTTGTAGTATATATAAATGATTTGGAGGAAAATGTAACTGGTCTGATTAGTAAGTTTGCAGACGACACAAAGGTTGGTGGAATTGCGGATAGCGATGAGGACTGTCTGAGGATACAGCAGGATTTAGATTGTCTGGAGACTTGGGCGGAGAGATGGCAGATGGAGTTTAATCCGGACAAATGTGAGGTAATGCATTTTGGAAGGTCTAATGCAGGTAGGGAATATACAGTGAATGGTAGAACCCTCAAGAGTATTGAAAGTCAAAGAGATCTAGGAGTACAGGTCCACAGGTCATTGAAAGGGGCAACACAGGTGGAGAAGGTAGTCAAGAAGGCATACGGCATGCTTGCCTTCATTGGCCGGGGCATTGAGTATAAGAATTGGCAAGTCATGTTGCAGCTGTATAGAACCTTAGTTAGGCCACACTTGGAGTATAGTGTTCAATTCTGGTCGCCACACTACCAGAAGGATGTGGAGGCTTTAGAGAGGGTGCAGAAGAGATTTACCAGAATGTTGCCTGGTATGGAGGGCATAAGCTATGAGGAGCGATTGAATAAACTCGGTTTGTTCTCACTGGAACGAAGGAGGTTGAGGGGCGACCTGATAGAGGTATACAAAATTATGAGGGGCATAGACAGAGTGGATAGTCAGAGGCTTTTCCCCAGGGTAGAGGGGTCAATTACTAGGGGGCATAGGTTTAAGGTGAGAGGGGCAAGGTTTAGAGTAGATGTACGAGGCAAGTTTTTTACGCAGAGGGTAGTGGGTGCCTGGAACTCGCTACCGGAGGAGGTAGTGGAAGCAGGGACGATAGGGACATTTAAGGGGCATCTTGACAAATATATGAATAGGATGGGAATAGAAGGATACGGACCCAGGAAGTGTAGAAGATTGTAGTTTAGTCGGGCAGTATGGTCGGCACGGGCTTGGAGGGCCGAAGGGCCTGTTCCTGTGCTGTACATTTCTTTGTTTTGTTCTTTGTTCTTTGAACCAGCAACAACTGCCTACTCATATCCTAACCAGTCAAACTGATCTCTAACCAGATTTTATCTGATATGAACTTTCTGTTGGTTTTTTTTCTTGGTATATAAATCTTCACTATTCTTTACTTTTCTGTTTGAATGACAGTTAAAATCATTCTCGGCATTTTATTCAGAGGAACTCTTTGGGCATTTTATTAAACATTTACTGGTTTTGTGTAATTTGAGTCTGTCAAGATTTTTGTCCAGTTTTCTGCTCTGACACCTTGAGTGCACACTGTAGACCTGCCGCAATTTCCTGGATATAGTAGAGACTGCGGAAAAACCAACTCTGGATCTAGTTCGACGTGTAGGAATGGTAGAAATCATTTACTAAGATCATTCCCATAAATGCAGTAATCTGTACTTTTCCTGTTACAAATTCTTCAAGCTTTTGGTTCAGTCAACTGTCTGGAATTAACAAATTTTGACATTAGCTAAGTGATTACATCCTTTTTAGGTACTGACTAATTTTCCCATTTTGTTCATTACTTTGTTACCCAGCCAATCGTCACAGGATCGGCCAGGCATACTCCTGCAATCCCAACCACCTTGCTTGCCATGGACCGCTTACAAGAAGTGTTCCCTTCAAACTAACCTCAGCATCCTATCTGCTAAATAAGTGAACATAATTAATAAGTAGTCATTAAGCAATCCTATTTTCAGCCAAATCTGTGCTAGTCTCAATGGAGCTGGAAAACGTGAAACGAATGTTGAAAAAATGAAATGAAAATTGCTTATTGTCACAAGTAGGCTTCAAATGAAGTTACTGTGAAAAGCCCCTAGTCGCCACATTCCAGCGCCTGTTCGGGGAGGCTGGTACGGGAATTGAACCGTGCTGCTAGCCTGCCTTGGTCTGCTTTAAAATCCAGCGATTTAGCCCAGTGTGCTAAACCAGCCCCTTCAGTTACACTCTCCACCAGCACTTTTTTGAAGTTCCATTTCCATTGAGATCATCAGAAAATGCAAATTGAATCATTGAGATGAGCACATTCTGACTTTTGAACTTAGCTCTGTCCTTTGGGAAAGGGTACTTTTTTTTTATCAGGATGTTTTGGACTTGCTATTTGCCTTTCTGGTTTGACAGGCACATTAGGTAGTTTTTTCAGTTGGATTAATTTTGCAGCACCATATGATCTTGCCAGCAAGCCAATGGAGTTGCAAAGGACTGGCGGATATGTCAACCCTCCGTTCTGGCAGCTAATTGAGGTTGAGTGGTGAAATCCTCATCTGTGAATTTGTTGCCTCCAGATTTGACTATTTCAATGTTTTCCTAGCCGACCACCCTACAAGCTCATATCAAACTCTGTTGTCTCTATTCTAACTCTCAGCAAACCCTGTTCACCTATCATCCCATGCTTATTGATGCACATTCGGTCCTTTTCTGGCTAAGCCTCAATTTAAAATACTCGCCCTTGTTTTCAAATCCTTCAATCACCTCACCACTCCCTAATTCTACAGCCCTCCAAAATATTTGCACAACTTCAATTCATGGTTTTGTCCTTACCCTATTTTAAGCATTAACAACTAGTCTTCAAGTGGCTAGGTCTTCAGCTACAACTAGTCTTCAAGTGGCTAGGTCTTCAGCTCTGAAATCTCCTCCCCAAAGCTCACAACCTTTTTCTCTCCATTTCCTGCTCTAAAGTAGTCCAAGCTTTTCGTCATCTGTCCTAATACCTCCTTTTGTGGCTCAGTCTCTTGATAATATTCTTGGGAAACAACTTGGGAAATTTCAACACGCTAAAGATACTATTTGAATTCAGGTTATTGTTGGGGAGGTTAAAGGAGCTGAAGGAATTATTTCTTCATCCTGTTTCTTTGTGTGCTGCGCTCTGAAGTATTTACAGAAAATCAAGTTACTTAATTATTTGGTAATAGTTGATTAAGGTTTGAAATACCTGATGCTTCTCAGAGTATGGCACAGTAGCACAGTGGTTAGCACTGTTGCTTCACAGCAGCAGGGTCCCGGGCGGAGCTCAGAGAATCAACCTCTAACTGCAGCCTGCAATGGGACAGGCGTGATAGGTCATCTAGGTTGGAACCTATGTGCTGTGGTGTGTTCAGTCAATCTTTAATTATTTTTAAAATATTACACCAGCACAGTCATGCTTTCTATCCTCTAAGTAATACATTCAGCTCATTAACTTGTTAATCATATGTTATCTACATTGTGTCATGTGAGAGAACCTTTAAGAAATTAAGAAATGTACCTTTAAGAAATGGAGATGCTCATGTTACTGGAGTGATGTCAGTGTGGGTGGAGCTGAGCTCTACTTCTGCTTTTTAGTTTCAGTTTGAGAAAAAGCTTGGGTGTGTCTGTGTTTTTCAGTGAGCTGCATCTGAAGTAGAGCTGTACTGTTGATCTCTGCCATCCAAAGACTATCTATGGATCACTTGGTGAGCCCAGAATTGTGAAAAGGTCTCAGTATTGAATGTAAAGCTAATGTGCTCCTGTTTGAAGGTTTGTTAAGTCTTTTGGATGTTAAAAGGACAGCTTACAGGGTTACTTAGTGTTGTTGTCTTTGGGATTGTATTTGAATTAATGGTTGCTTAGATGTTCACTTTGTTTTAAAAAGGTTAACTTGCGTTCATAGAATAAACAATGTTTTGTTTTAAAGAAATACTTGTCCATTTTCTGCTGTACCACACCTGTAGAGTGGCCGTGTGCTCCCCATACCACAATCTATTAAAAGTTGTGGGTCAGGTGAACTCCATGATACACTTTGGGGTTCTCTAAACCCTGACCCACAACAATTAGGATAAGAGAGAGGATATGTAAGTTGGGAGAAAATGGAAATCCTTAAAAGTGTGACTTTGTTATTTGCCATTTGAATTACCTGTGAAATCTATATGGCCAAGTAATGCCAATTTGAAAGACTGGAAGAAAGCTTACCTCTGCCTCCTGTATTCACTGCAATCCAAAGCCACAGAGGCCATGAGATTTGTTAAGGATGACATTGTCCCACTCTCCCCTCTAGTACAGTTCTGAGTTTTCTATAACGTTTATGAATAGACTGGTATCACACATCTCCATTTTTATATCAGAGCTATTCCAGCAGTGTTAAAATAGGCTGCATCAGTCTGTGTAGCCTGCATAGAGCAGTGAAGCTGTCTTATGTCCCTTTGTTGAAATACCTAACTAAGTGGCACTTGCTGAGCCTATGCTGTCAGATGTGTATTCGGTCATGGGAAACCTGCAGGTTTTCTGCTGGTGCAGAATTTTTTTTTTCAACCATCACCATCATAATAATAATGTTTATTGTCACAAGTAGGCTTACATTGCAATTAAGTTACTGTGAGAAAACCCTAATCGCCACATTCCGGCGCCTGTTCGGGTACACAGGGAGAATTCAGAATGTCCAAATTACCTAACGCCTTTCGGGACTTGACTGAGGAAACCGGAGCACCCGGAGGAAACCCACGCTGACACGGGGAGAACGTGCAGACTCCGCTCAGGCAGTGACCCAAGCCGGGAATCGAACCTGGGACCCTGGTGCTGTGAAGCAACAGTGCTACCGTGCTGCCCAACCACGGTTGGACTTTGAATTATCTGATACTGTAGATGCACTTTATTAGGTTATCTAATCGTAAATACATTGTTGGTAGCATCCCCATTTCGACCATGGAGAAGAAATAAAAGCACCACCTATTGGTTGGACTGTGAATGTTGCAGTACAGGTTAGAGTCGGCTCATAAAATGCAGCCCAGTTATGGCAGTTGGAAGCTAATGTAATGAAATGCAGGTTCTACTGCATCAAGTTTTTCCAAGGAGGATTACTTTGTATGGCACAACATGGTACCAGCACCATAAGTCAGCCGTGGAATTAGTGTTGACAAGTTTTAGGCCACAGCTGACATGCAATGTGCCTGCTCTCTGCTACATATTTGCCATTGTGTCATTATAACAGGCGGCACAGTTCTCCTATCATTTTAACCCAAATCTGAAAAGTACCCCATGAGGAGTCCATTCATGCTGTAAAGGGTGTCGTTGAAGTATTTTTTGACTGTTGTGGTCGTGGTGTTTTCCTTATTTGCGCTCTCTGTCCCCCTCTCTCTCTCATATAATTCAGCATTTGAGCAAAACCTGCCAACTTTTACTGGATGTGAGATCATAAGAAATGTCACTGTTCAGTTTTTTGGTGTCTGGGAACGGATGGGAGGACATATTGATGACCAGCACTAATTTTTAGAATTCAGTACTTTTGAATGTTGCTATAATTGCCTTTTTCAGCATTGGAACATAATTAGACTAGTAACCTCAACTAGCTTGTACATTGTGACAAAAGTTCTGTGTTGTTAATGTACAACCTTATATTTCAGAGCAAGCGAGAATTAGGAGTTCTGATGAAAAACTGTATTAAAGAGATGGACTTTGAGGAGGTTGCTTTTTTTAAAAAGAGAGATGTAGACAGGCAGCATAATTTAGGGGAAAAATTGGAGTGTACTACATGTTGACAGTTCATCCATCAGTGTTTGGGCAAAGGGAGGGAAGGATATGAATAAATGTCTGGGATCAGAAATGCAATATTTTATTTGAACATGCAAATTAGGAGTAAGACTGGGTTGGACCATTTGGCTCTTGAACCTGCTCCACCATTCAGTCAGATCATGGCTGATTTGATTGTGGCCTCAATGCTATGCCACTATCCTGCCTACCCCCGATACCTTTTACCTGGGAAAGAGAGTTTTATAGACTCAAGAACCTCAAACAAATTATCATAAATTTTCTGCCTTAAATTGGATACCCCTTTAATTTTAAATTGTATGCCCTAGATATGGTCTCTCCCATAAGGAGAAACATCCTTTCAGCATCCACCTTGTCAAACCCCTTAAGGATTTTGCATTTTTCAATAAGATCACCCATCATTCTTCTATACTCCAGTACAGTGATGGGCAATCTAAGTTAGTGAGTGGGCCACATAAGTGGCCCTCCTTCATCTTAGTAGGCTGCAGAATTGAAATCAGATTTGTTAAATAACCCCAACCCCGTGAATAAGATTAAATCCATTTGACACCTGCTGAATATGTCATAAGTTATAGAAAATTATTAATCATTTATATATTAATAGAACGATCATCAACTTCAAACCTTTACACTTTTGAAGCCGAGGGAGTGCATGGCTCTCGGTCAATTTTGTGTGCAATCAGCATGCGCCTCACTTCAGTCATACCAGTAGGGGAAAAAAACTCCCATGGATGGAAATCATCAGAATATTAAACCATGTCTCGTGGGCTGCACTCAAGAACAGAGAGCCCAGATGGACTGCATGTGGCTCCCGAGCCTACCACTGGTTCCAATGGATACAGGCCCAACGTTTCCTCATGAGTTAATCCCCTCATCCCAGGGATCAGTTATATTATTTCTTTCAAAATACCAAACTCTGCACAGTACCCCAGATGCGATCTACCAACACCGTTTGCAACTGCAGAAAACCTCCCTACTTTTATATTCCATTCTCCTTGCAATAAGTAACAATATTGCAATTGCCTTCCTGATAATTTGCTGTACCTCCACACTAACCCATACTAACATGTTGTGATTCGTGTACCAGGATCCTCCCTGTACCACTGTGTTCTGCAATCTTTTTCCATTTAAATAATATGCTGCTTTTCTATTCTTCCTGCCAAAGTGACAAGTTCACATTTTCCCACATTATACTCCATCTGCCAAATTTTTACCCACTCACTTAATCTATCCATATACCATATTGGAAGCTGAACGTTGGAAAATATAGGTGCTCCAGGAGAGATAGAGGGGATGTAAAAGGGGTGGGGGAGTAATATTACTGGTTAAGGAGAATATTATAGCCGTACTGCGGGAGGACACCTCGGAGGGCCCATACAATGAGGCAATCTGAATAGATCTCAGGAACAGGAAGGAGGCAATCACAATGTTGGGGGTTTAATAAAGGCCCCCTAATTGCCAGCGATAGCTAGAGGAACAGGTAGGTAGAAAGATTTTGGATAGGTGCAAAAGTAACAGGGTTGTTGTGGTAGGGGATTTTAATTTCCCCTGTATTGACTGGGACTCAATGGGGCAGAGTTTGTAAAGTGTATCCAGGAAAGCTTCTTGATGCAATATGTAGATAGTCCAACTAGGGAAGGGGCAGTACTGGATCTGGTATTGGGGAATGAGCCTGGACAGGTGGGTGAGGTGAGGTTTGAGTTGGGCAACATTTTGAGAATAATGACCACAATTCCATAGGTTTTAGGGTACATTTGGACAGGGATGAGGGTAACCTTTGCTTTAAGGTACTAAACTGTGGAAAGGCAAATTACGATAACATTAGACCGGAATTGAAGAATTTGGATTGGCTACGACTGTTCGATAGTAAATCAACATCTGACATGCGGGAGTCTTTCAAACGACAGTTGATTAGGTTTCAGGAAAGCTTAAGAGAGCCTTGGCTAACGAGGCATATTGTGAACATCTTCAAAAAGAAATAGGAGATTTTTGTACGGTCTAGAAGGCTGAGGACAGTCGAAATCCTTGAGGAGTATAAAGAAAGTAGGAAGGTACTTAAGCGGGAAATTAGGATAGCTTGGAGGGGTCATGAAAAGCCCTTGGCAAGTACGATTAAGATGAATCCCAAAGCATTTTATTCATATGTAAAATGCAAGCTTCTGGCCAGGAAAAGGATTGGACCACTTAAGGACAGTGGGGGGAATCTATGTGTTGAGCCAAAGGAAATGGGCGAGGTACTAAATGAGTACTTTGCATCAGTGTTCACCAAAGAAAGGGACTTTGTGGAAAATGACTCTTGGGTAGGGTGTGTGGACAGTCTGGATCATGTTACCATTGAAAAGGAAGAGGTATTGGGTCTTTTAAAAGATATTAAGGTAGATAAGTCTCCTGGGTCAGATGGGATTTATCCCAGAATACTGAGGGAAGCAAGGGAGGAAATTGCTGGGTTTTGACTAACATCTTTGTATCCTCATTGGCTACAGGTGAGATCCCAGAGGACTGGAGAATAGCTAATGTGGTATCGCTGTTTAAGAAAGGTAGGAGGGAAAACCCTGGGAACTTTAGGCCGGTGAGCCTCACGTCGGTAGTAGGTAAATTATTGGAGATAATTCTCAGGGATGGGAATTATACCCATTTGGAAACAAATGAACTCAGAAGCAATAGACAGCATGTTTTGTGAAGGAGAGGTCATGCCTCACTAACTTGATCGAGTTTTTGAGGAGGTAACAAAGATGATTGATGAGGGGAGGGTGGTGGATGTTGTTTACATGGATTTCAGAAAAGCCTTTGACAAGGTGCCTCATGGCAGACTGTACAAAAGGTGAAGTCACACGGGATCAGAGGTGAGGTGGTAAGAAGGGTGTTTTTCTGAATAGAAGGTTGTGACTAGTGGTGTTCCACACGGATCTGTGCTTGGGCCTCTGTTGTTTGTGGTGTACATAAATGATTTGGAGGAAAATGTAGCCGGTCTGATTAGTAAGTTCGCAGATGAGGAAAGACGAGGGAACACAAACTGGAAGGAGAGCACGGGAAACGACAACAACCACAAAGACACAGCAGGGCAACAGAGAGTAAGAAAGTAAAGGAGGAAGGAACGACTGAGGTGGAGGCAAACACACAACAGCGAAAACCGACCGGGAGAAGCAAGTGGCGGCATCCCACCCACCCAGTTTTGTTTTATTTTGCTTGTGCTGTATGCATTTTCTTTTTTTGATAAAAGCAGAAAAAAAGGTCGAGAAACCCACCCCCCATGACATGTATAATGTAATTGTCTCTCCGTTGCTTCTTTTTTAAAAAAATATGTTTTATTGAAATTTTTTTCCCAAACAACAATTTTTCCCCTCTTACAAAGCAAACGCAACAATAACAATACAGAAATTTTTAACAATACAAGTAACAAAACCCCTTTATCTTTGACCTAAACTAAACTAAACCCCCCCCCCCCCCTTCCCCCTGGGTTGCTGCTGCTGGTCATCTGTCTTCCCTCTAACGTTCCCCATGGTAGTCGAGAAATGGCTGCCACCGCCTGGTGAACCCTTGAGCCGATCCTCTCAGGGCAAACTTTATCTGCTCCAGTTTAATGAACCCCGCCATATCATTTACCCAGGCCTCCAGTCCGGGGGGTTTCGCCTCCTTCCACATGAGTAGGATCCTGCGCCGGGCTACTAAGGACGCAAAGGCCACAACGTCGGCCTCTTTCGCCTCCTGCACTCCCGGCTCTTCCGCAACTCCAAATAGAGCTAACCCCCAGCCTGGTTTGACCCGGGCCTTCACCACCCGCGAAATCACTCCCGTCACTCCCTTCCAATACCCTTCCAGTGCCGGGCACGTCCAAAACATATGTGCGTGGTTTGCCGGGCTCCCGCCACACCTCCCACATTTGTCCTCCACTCCAAAGAACCTGCTCAATCTTGCTCCCGTTATGTGTGCTCTGTGTAGCACCTTAAATTGAATCAGGCTAAGCCTGGCGCATGAGGAAGAGGAATTTACCCTGCTTAGGGCATCAGCCCACATACCCTCCTCTATCTCCTCCCCTAGTTCTTCTTCCCACTTTCCTTTTAGTTCGCCCACCGACTCCTCCCCCTCTTCCCTCATCTCTCGGTAAATCTCTGACACCTTGCCCTCTCCGACCCACACCCCTGAAAGCACCCTGTCCTGTATCCCCTGTGTCGGGAGCAACGGAAATTCCCTCACCTGTTGTCTAGTAAACGCCCTCACCTGCATATATCTCAAGAAATTTCCCCGGGGCAACTTATACTTTTCCTCCAATGCTCCCAAGCTCGCAAAAGTCCCATCTATAAATAAATCTCCCACCCTCCTAATTCCCAACTGGTACCAGCTCTGAAATCCTCCATCCATTCTTCCTGGGGCGAACCTATGGTTGTTCCTGATTGGGGACCCCACCAGGGCTCCCCGCACCCCTCTCTGTCACCTCCACTGTCCCCAGATATTCAATGTTGCCGCCACCACCGGGTTCGTGGTAAACTTTTTAGGTGAGATCGGTAGCGGCGCCGTCACCAGCGCCTCTAAACTCGTCCCTTTACAGGACTTTCTCTCCAGTCTTTTCCACGCCGCTCCCTCACCCTCCATCATCCATTTACGTATCATTGCCACATTGGCGGCCCAATAATAATCGCCCAAGGTTGGTAGTGCCAATCCTCCTCTGTCCCTACTACGCTGAAGGAACCCCCTCCTTACTCTCGGAACTTTCCCTGCCCACACGAAGCTCGTGATGCTCCTGTCTATTTTATTAAAAAAGGTCTTGGTGATTAGTATAGGGAGACATTGAAATACAAATAAGAACCTCGGGAGGACCATCATCTTAATTGCTTGCACCCTGCCCGCCAGCGATAGAGGCTGCATGTCCCACCTCTTGAAGTCCTCCTCCATTTGTTCTACCAACCGTGTAAGATTAAGTCTGTGCAAGGTTCCCCAGCTCCTAGCGATCTGAATCCCCAGGTATCGGAAGTTTCTTTCCACTTTCCTTAGAGACAAGCCTTCTATCTCTCTACTCTGGTCCCCTGGATGTATCACAAATAATTCACTCTTCCCCATGTTTAGCCTATACCCCGAGAAATCCCCGAACCCCCTCAAAATTCGCATAACCTCTATCATCCCCCCCCGCTGGGTCCGACACGTATAACAATAGGTCATCCGCGTATAACGAGACTCGGTGTTCTTCTCCCCCTCTAATCACCCCTCTCCATTTCCTGGAGTCTCTCAACGCCATGGCCAGAGGTTCAATTGCTAACGCGAACAACAATGGAGACAGCGGGCATCCCTGTCTTGTTCCCCTATATAGTCGGAAATACTCCGATCTATGTCGACCTGTAACCACGCTTGCCGTTGGAGCCCCATAAAGAAGTCTAACCCAGCTAATAAACCCGTTCCCAAACCCAAACCTCCTTAACACTTCCCATAAATACTCCCACTCCACCCTATCAAATGCCTTCTCTGCGTCCATTGCCGCCACTATCTCTGCCTCCCCCTCCACTGGGGGCATCATTATCACCCCTAATAGTCATCGCACGTTAACATTCAGTTGTCTCCGTTTTACGAACCCTGTCTGGTCTTCGTGCACCACCCCCGGGACACAGTCCTCTATCCTCGATGCCAGTACCTTTGCCAGCAATTTGGTGTCCACGTTCAATAGTGAAATAGGTCTATAGGACCCGCACTGCAACGGATCTTTGTCCCTCTTCAAAATTAGCGATATCGTCGCCTCCGACATCGTCGGGGGTAGAGTCCCCCCCTTCCCTGGCCTCATTGAACGTCCTCGCCATCAACGGGGCCAACAAGTCCACATATTTTCTGTAATACTCCACCGGGAACCCGTCTGGTCCTGGGGCCTTCCCTGCTTGCATGCTTCCCAGTCCCTTAATAACCTCGTCCACCCCAATCGGTGCCCCCAGGCCTACCACCCCCCGCTCCTCCACTTTCGGGAACCTCAATTGGTCCAGGAACTGCCGCATCCCCTCCTCTCCCTCTGGGGGTTGAGACCTATACAGTTCCTCATAGAAGGTCTTGAACACCTCATTTATCTTTCCTGCCCTTCGCACCGTGTCTCCCCTTTCGTCTCTAATTCCTCCTATCTCCCTCGCTGCTGCCCTCTTTCGCAATTGATGAGCCAACAGGCGACTAGCCTTTTCCCCATATTCATACCTCCTCCCCTGTGCCTTCCTCCACAGTACCTCCGCCTTTCTGGTGGTCAGAAGGTCAAATTCCGTCTGGAGTCGTCTCCTCTCCCTGTACAATTCCTCCTCCGGGGTCTCTGCAAATTCCCTATCCACCCTTAAAATCTCCCCCAGTAATCTTTCCCTTTCCTTGGCCTCTGTTTTCCTTTTGTGGGCCCCAATGGAGATCAGCTCTCCTCTGACCACCGCTTTTAGTGCTTCCCATACCACTCCCACAGGGACCTCGCCGTCGTCATTGACCTCCAGGTATCTCTCAATACACCCCCGCACTCTTGCACACACTCCCTCATCCGCCATCAGTCCCACATCTAATCGCCAGAGTGTTCTCTGCTCCCTTTCCTCTCCTAATTCCAGGTCCACCCAATGTGAGGCATGATCCGAAACCGCTATGGCTGAGTACTCAGCTTCTTCCACCCTAGAGATCAACGACCTTCCCAAAACAAAAAAATCTATCCGGGAGTACACTTTATGGACATGGGAGAAGAAGGAAAACTCCCTAGCCCTAGGTCTAAGAAATCGCCATGGATCCATTCCTCCCATTTGGTCCATAAACCCCTTAAGTACCTTGGCCGCTGCCGGCCTTCTTCCGGTCCTTGAGCTGGATCTATCTAGCCCCGGGTCCAGCACCATATTAAAGTCCCCTCCTAAAATCAAGTTTCCTACCTCCAGGTCCGGTATACGCCCCAGCATCCGTCTCATAAATCCCGCATCGTCCCAGTTTGGGGCATACACATTAACCAACACGACCTCCATTCCCTCCAGCCTGCCACTCACCATTACATATCTACCTCCACTATCTGCTACGATGTTCTTTGCTTCAAATGCTACCCGTTTCCCCACCAAAATGGCCACCCCTCTATTCTTTGCGTCCAGTCCTGAGTGGAACACCTGTCCCACCCATCCTTTCCTTAGCCTAACTTGGTCCGCCACCTTTAGGTGCGTCTCTTGGAGCATAACCACGTCTGCCCTCAGTCCTTTCAAATGCGCGAGCACTCGGGCCCTTTTTATCGGTCCGTTCAGGCCTCTCACGTTCCACGTGATCAGCCTCACTAGGGGGCTACCTGCCCCCCTCCCGTGTCGACTAGCCATTACCTTCTCTAGGCCAGTCCCATATCCCGCCTCCGCGCTCCCGCTCGCTCCCCCAGCGTCGCACACCATCCCCGCCCACCCACTCTTTAGCCATTTCCTTTTGGATTTCCGCAGCAGCAACCCAGTTGTCCCCGTCCCCCCCCCCCTCCCCTTCCCCCCCCCCCCCTCCTCCCCGCTAGATCTCTTTCTAGCATGATTGCTCCCCCCATATTACTTCCGTAAGTCAGCTGACTTCAACTGACCCCGGCTACTCCTGCTCACTCCTCGACCCCCCCGTGTGGGGAACTCCCATCCACCTTGCGCCTGTCTTCCCGCCTTATTCTTTCTGGCGCGGGAACATCCCTTTACCTGACCCTTATGGCGCAGCTCCCTTTCCCCTCCCCCTCCCCTTCCCCATTCTCCAACTATGTCCCGTCTTTCCCCCCTCACCGGCGCCCACATTTCCCAATGTCTCCCCCCTTCCCAATTTACTTCTCAATTAACTTCAACCATAACATTAACAATAACATTTCCTGCAGCATCAGTCCCTCAGTTCCGATCCAATTTCTCTTCTTTGATGAAGGTCCATGCTTCCTCCGCCGTCTCGAAATAATGGTGTCTCTCCTGATACGTGACCCATAGTCTTGTCGGCTGCAACATCCCGAACTTCACCTTCCTTTTATGCAACACCTCTTTGGCTCGGTTGAAGCTCGCCCTCCTTCTCGCCACCTCCGCACTCCAATCCTGGTATACCCGTACCACTGCATTCTCCCATCTGCTACTCCGCACCTTTTTAGCCCATCTCAGGACCTCTTCTCTATCCTTAAGGCGGTAAAATCGCACGATTATCGCCCTGGGTGGTTCTCCCGCTTTTGGTCTTCTCGTCGGAATCCGATTTGCCCACTCCACCTCCAAGGGGCCCGTAGGGGCCTCAGCACCCATCAGTGAGCTCAGCATCGTACTTGCGTACGCTCCACAGTCCACTCCTTCCACACCCTCAGGGAGACCCAGTATCCGAAGGTTCTTCCTTTCCGCTCTATTTTCTAGGGCTTCGATCCTTTCAGTACACTTTTTATGAAGTGCCTCGTGCGTCTGTGTCTTAACCGCCAGGCCCAGGATCTCGTCCTCAATATCTGTCACCTTCTGCTCCACCATGCGGAGCTCTGTCTCCTGGGTCTTTAATGTCTCCTTGAGCCCCTCAATTGCCTGTAGCAACGGGGTCAGCACCTCCCTCTTCAGCAGCTCCACGCACCGTCTCACAATTTCATCCTGCTCAGGCCCCCATGTCGCCTGCGCTTTCTCTGCCGCCATCTTGTACTTCTCTCTTTCTGACCCTTTGGTCGACGATTCCTCGCGCTGCAGCCGCCGCCGCCGGTTTTTTCCTCCTTCGTTTGGGGGGGACTCCCTTCTCACACAGCCCACACCGGGTTGCGCCGTCGAAAAATTCCCCGTTGGGGCTCTTAAAAGAGCCCGAAGGTCCGTCGGAGCTGGAGCCGCCGAAGCGTGCGGCTAGCTAGGCATCACCGCAACCGGAAGTCCCTTCAGTGGCCTTGATGAGGTCTTTTCACAGTTGTTCCCTCTGCTGCTAGAATTCACCTTTGATACAAGCCCTCAGGTCAGCTTGCAGCTTTAAGCTTGCCCTTCCCCCGCCTGCATGCTGGAAGAGGCCCTGTTTATCCTGCAGTTGCAGCCAAATCTTTTACTTTTTCTGCCGTGTCTGGCAACCCAGAGACATACCCTTCCTGGGGGACACTGTCGGGGGAATATTGCAGCCTTCTTCCCACACCGGGAAATGTCAAACAAATGCCGTGGGGGCCCTGTAAAAGAGCCCAAAAGTCCGTTCCAAGCAGGAGCTGCCGAATATGCGACCTAGCTCTGCATAGCCGCACCCGGAAGCCTCTCTCCGTTGCTTCTATGTACATACACTTCTCCAGTTTTTACTTTTCCACCCCTTGTTTTGTATTTATGTAGTGTTTTTGTTATCTCTTTTTGGATTCTCTTTGCACCTGTAAATATACCATGTATTTAAAAAAAACAATAAAAAACATTTTTTTTTAAAAACAATGAAAATTAACTATCTCCCAACTGCTATCTTTTGTCTCCATCCAAACAAAACCCATCTCCAGTCAAAATCCAGTTTTAAATACTGTTAGTAACCCAGGAATACTTATAAAAAGATGTCTTGGATAAGCTACTATGACGGAGAGATCCTCCAGGAACCGGCTAACAGATTCTTTCCTGTGTCAAACCGCTGTTCAACCTGTAAGCCTTCCCAGAAACTGCTGTTCTGTTCACAAGCAAAATCTTTTTAACTAAACTGCTTTAAGAGCATCTGCTAGTCTGATCATCGACAGGTCAAAAACTGAACTCCAAAATTCGCAGCTGCCCTCTTCAGATTCTTGCTCCTCCCATTAACTACATCATCGCACTAGAGCTTAACTACATAATTTCACTAAAGCTAAACACTATGGGCGCCGGTGGGAGAATCGCCGGGGCGCCGCGCGAATCGCGCCACGCTGCCCCGACCCCCGCATGCGATTCTCTCTCTTCCCCCCCCCCCCCCCCCCCCGGAAACCAGCGGCGCGCGATTCGCACCGGGCCGCTCTGAGAACCGGCGAGCGGCGATTCTCCGGTCGGATGGGCCGAGCGGTCACTACGATATGACAGGTTCCCGCCGGCGCCGTCCACCCCTGGTCACTGCCGGCGGGAACTCTGCGGGAACGCTGGGGGGGGGGGGGGGGGGCGGCCTGTGTGGGAGGGAGGGAGGCTCCTTCACCGGGGTGACCTCCGATGGGGTATGGCTCGCGATCGGGGCGGGCCGGCTTCCCTCCCTCTATCCATTTGGACAGGGTGGGGAAGTGCGCTTGCGTGGAGTGCTCTGTCAAAGGGTCAGTGCAGAGTTGATGGGCCAAATGGCCTCCTGCACTATAGGGATCCTATGGATACTCAAATTACATGACTTTTGAAAGATAAACAAGCAAAGTACTCACCAACCACTTACCCATTTCCCTGTAATGTCACGCTTCATATTTTCATTTTGGATTGGGATAAGGTTTGAAGAGGATTGCAGCATTATGGTGCTACAAGATTAAATATTTACTGCACGGAGAATGTGGAACTAATTTATGTCAGTGATGACATGAATGATGACAGTGAGATTTGCTACATGATGGGACATGTACAAAAAGGTTTTGGACAATGCAAGGTAGGAAGTAAGTGATAGACCAGGGAGGTGGACATTGCGATAGATGACAAAGACATGTATAAGATTTAGGCAGAGAAGGAAGTAATTGAGATAATGGGAGGGAATGGACAATGTTGTACAGATAGAAATAATGAATTTTGATAGTGACGAATAGAGTTTTGGTAATTTGAGTCATGCAACATGTCTATGCATTGTAGGAATAGATAATAGAGTTGTGCAAAGATTTTGTCCAGCATTTTAGGAACCCAAGTGAAACTGATCACAATTTCTACACAAGGTGGAAGACATTTCAGTCGTATCTATTTTTGTGTAAGATCACATATGCAAAAAAAGCATGTTGATACTTCTCGTATATTGATTTTGATTAAGCTTGCTAGCAGCAAGAAGTTAGTTCATGGGGATAACTCTTCTGAAATGTTGCAAATAATATGTTTAACATACTTCTAATGAATTTATTTCAGTGCTGGTCCAAAAGGCGACAATATATATGAGTGGCGATCTACCATACTAGGCCCTCCTGGTTCAGTTTATGAGGGAGGTGTTTTTTTTCTGGACATCACTTTCTCATCTGACTATCCATTCAAACCACCAAAGGTAATTCTTGATCTATTATATTTATCGAAGTAGATTTTAAAATAATTTGCTGTTTACAATAATTCAATTATGTCTGAATGTTTAGTCTAAAATTTTGAAATATTGTAAAGGTGGATGACCTTTTTGCCGAATGCTTTTGTATCATATGGAACAAGACTATTTAATTAGTGAAGTGCCATCTTAAGATTAGAGAAAAATTATGTATTTTAAGTTAAGTACATTCTTTATCGTTTTATCTATTTGTTTTCAAAACTTTTTCATCTTGTATACACCAGGGCAAGTGCAAGACTACCAATGTCAGGGAAGCAGCAACTTTATACTATATGAGAAGAGAGTGCTGATTAGTAGGCAAGTAGACTTTGATTGGTAGAGGCGTTGCCATGGAGACTGCACCAGATAATGGTGACTGACAGTTAAATGTCAAACACTGTTTGAAAGTTTAAACCAGGCAGCATGGTGGCAGAATGGTTAACACAGCTGTCTCACAGCGCCAGGGACCCAGGTTCAATTCCGGCCTTGGGTGACTGTAAAGTTTACACTTCCTCCTCATGTCTGCGTGGGTTTCCTCTGGGTGCTGTGGTTTCCTCCCACAGTCCAAAGGTGTGCATGTTAGGTGGATTGGCAATGCTAAATTGCCCCTTTGTGTCCAAAGATGTGCAGGTCAGGTGGGGATGTGGGGATGTGGCGGGGAGTGGGCCTAGGTAGAGGAACGGTGCAGACTCGATGGGCTGAAAGGCCCTCTTCTGTACTGTAGAAATTCTATGGGTCTATGGTCAGTGAGGAGTGAACCAGCACTATAACTTATTTTGTAAGGCTGGTTACAAGTTTCGAATAATACTAGGCAGTTAATGGACAGTTACCATCAATTGATACATTATTCATGGTAATACCTCTACCAATCTGAGTCCACTTGCCAAAGAATAAACTCTCTTCTCATACAGTATAAAGTTGCTGTTTTCCCAACATCAAGACAATCGCAAGAATACCAATGAGTACAAAATGAAAAGTGTCGACAAAATATATTTCTTCAGCAATACTCAAGTTCCATACTACCAAATGGCTGTTTTCTATTTTATTTTTTCATCTCCCATCTTACATCACAGTTCTTTGCTATTTCAAATTTCCATCAGTATTTGCAGCTATCAGTGTTAGCTTTTATTGCCATTTGGTAATTCATGGTATTCATTTGCTAAAGAAAGTTGCAGCGAGCATACAAAATTAAAATACTACAATAATGAAGTTGCCCATTTGGTTCCTTGTGCTGCAGTGAAATATTCAGTTAGTCACATTCTGCTTGATTTTCCTGAATGCAGTAACATGTAATTTTATGTTCTTTTAATCCGGTCTCTAAAAGATCAGATACAAAGCCAGAAAAGAATTTATGGTAATGCAAGGAACCTTCCTGCTTATATCAGCGCTTAACAAGATTTTGTTTTGTTTCTGAAGACCATATAATATGATCCATTTAATCACAGAAACTGTGACTAAATTAAAACAGTTGAACAGTAATTTAAACAAAACTTGTTGTCCAAATAATAAGTGGACAATGAAACTAATTAAGGTCAATTAAGGCTAAATATACATGAGTTGATACTATTGAACCAATAGGTTCCTCAACAGCAGTCCATATCTATGCACTGATGAAACATTATGCTCCTTCGCATTTCTATTTTTAATAGCAGGCAAACTGTTATTCCTATAAGAAGCAAAATACTGTGGATGCTGGAATCTGAAGCAAGAACAGCATATTATTTCTAGTTATTTACGTTTTAAATCTTCGAAGCAGCTATTCCTGAATTTATTGATCTTGCCCTCTGAAATCTTTTTGTCACAGGCAGAGACCAAGTTACTGAAATAAGACACAAAACTATTGCAATTATTGTTGAATGTTGCACTGAAAATGTAAGAATGATGTTTTGAGGTAAAAGGCTACATAGTTGAAGTTAAAGGTATTTTTGAAGGATAATTCCCTCTTGGCTAGTAATCCTCTTAACTAGATTCTGTCCTTTTCCATGTTCGGACTGCTGTTGAGGTGGGGAATCCCACGTTCATCCCAAGAAGCAACCTTCTCAGAAAATGCCGCCACGCCCATCTGATCAGTTTGATGACTGTATATCATAAACCTTCTATTTCCTTATCTAATTTTTACCCATTTGATTCCAGTTAAGAAGTAAATGCAAAACAAAATCAGCAAAAATTGCAAAAACACATCACTTGGCATTTCAGGTGTAGACCCTTCCTCAACTACAGGTGTACAGCTTTTTAAAGAACTTCAGAAGGAAGGATAGTGTTCAGACTGTTGAGGTGGGGATCCTGCATCCATCCCAAGAAGCAACCTGCTCTGTGAAAATTCTGCCATATACATCTGATCCGTCTGATGATTATGCATATCCAAAACATCACAACCAGGCTCTTCTTCACAGATGCTGATAGGCATGCACTGTATTCCATTTGTTTCTGTTTTTATTTTTAGATAGTGGTTATGCTATACAATTATTTATGTTGAAGTTGCATTCCATATGTGTGGAAGATGTGCAATTCATTCCACAATCACTACTTCATATGGTTTGTGAGGTTAAATATTCTAGAAAATGTAAGACTATTGCTGCCACCACCTCTTTATTGAATAAAATTATTTTCCTTCCTTTCACTTCAACCCATTTTCCTTCTCCTGTAGCTTGGAGATGAAAACTAATTAGTGACACAATTTCACATAACTTGGGTCACCATTGACAGCATTATTGAATGGTCTGTTTACTATAAAGAACAATTCTTTGTATTTGCATATTATCTTCAGGTAACTTTCCGGACCAGGATCTATCACTGCAATATCAACAGTCAGGGAGTAATCTGTTTGGACATTTTGAAAGACAACTGGAGCCCAGCTCTGACCATTTCAAAGGTTCTACTTTCTATTTGTTCACTTCTGACAGACTGTAATCCAGGTAAGAAAATTAGGATCCAAGGAGTGAGACTTCATATCTAGTTTAATGGAGAAGTTTTAAGGCCTGTATGAGGATAGCAGTCATGTCGTAGCTCTCATATTAAAATTCAATTTAACACTTGTGAATGATGTTGGGTAGTTCTATGGAAAACAGACAGTTGGACTCGAGCAACCTCATCGATTTGTATTCAACCATTTAGCTGGTTCTTTATTGTATCAACAGAAACTAATTGATTGCCTCTTTAGCCCCTTTATATTGTGTTTCAATGCTTTCAGTATTATTTTTTTTTCTTCAATTTTTACTTTTTTCCCCTTGAAGTGCTTATCCAATTCCCTTTTGAAAGCCATGATTGACTCTTCCTCCACCATTCTTACAGGCGGTGGCGAGGGTAGTCTAAACCCAAACCAGTGTTTTCCCACTCTGACCCTATTTGGACACTGGAAAATTGGTGTAATGAAGCTTTACTGAATGTTATGCAAAGCTGTTTTTTAATGTATTGTCAGTCGTGTCCAAAACTTTGGATATATCAAATTAAGTCTTCTATTTACTTGTTGAACTGCTTTGAATGAAATGAAATAAAAATCGCTTATTGTCACAAGTAGGCTTCAAATGAAGTTACTGTGAAAAGCCCCTAGTCGCCACATTCCGGCGCCTGTTCGGGGAGGCTGTTACGGGAATCGAACCGTGCTGCTGGCCTGCCTTGGTCTGCTTTCAAAGCCAGCGATTTAGCCCTGTGCTAAACCACTGATATTCTTCAGTTACCATGAGTTCCATCTGGTCATTACCTCATGTGCTTCCAGTTATTTCTTGGTCAAGGAGGTATCATGCTGGGAAAGATGGGAATCGGCTCTGGCATACAAGGAACATGCACCTGTTGTATCACTGTTCACATTTAAGCGTCAAAAAAGTCTTGTCAGCTATTTGTCTGCTAGGGGCATTATAGTAGCACAGTGGCAAGCACAGTACCTTCACAGCTCCAGGGTCCCAGGTTCGATTCCCGGCTTGGGTCACTGTCTGTGTGTCCGCACGTTCTCCCCAAGTCTGCATCGGTTTCCTCCGGGTGCTCCAGTTTCCTCCCACAGTCCAAAGATGTGCAGGTTAGGCAGATTGGCCAAGCTAAATTGCCCTTTGTGTCCAAAAGGGTGGGGTGGTGTTACGGGGATATGGTGGAGGTGTGGGCTTGGGTAGAGTGCTCTTTCCAAGGGCCGGTGCAGACTCAGTGGGCCGAATGGCCTCCTTCTGCATTGTAAATTCGATGATTCTATGATTTCTAAGCATGCGTTTAGTTGCAGATATTGTGGCTTTATATTCTGCAATTTCATAATTATGTGAACAGATAATGAAAACATGACTTACTATTACAGTAACATATAATGGAGCCAATAGTCCAAATTTCACTGCGCTACAAATGCATTTTGTTTTTTCCTCTCATTCCTTTTCCTTCTTTTCCTTCTCTCAGCTTATCCACCTCTCAAACTTGACTTTTACTCAATCTTGCATTTCATTTACCATCAAGCCATACTGTGGAGGTGATGTTTAGCTCAAGTCAGTAATGGTAGTGAAAGTTTCCAGTTAGGTGAAGACCTTATATTTTTGATTAACTTCAAAAATCCTTGCTCCTTAACGTTCTCTTGATAGTTAATAAGAAACAACAAAGCATACTGCAAAGCTAGGGTTATTGGCACAATTTAGGGTGGACATAGCTTTATTCCATGGGAGGGAGGTTGGATGGTGCAGGGTTCACCAAACCTGAGGCTTGCAAAGTCTGAAGTTGGCTTGCATATCGTCGTCCATGTCACTGAACTAGATACCATTTGTATCTTCTACTCTTGTGGGTTATACAGTCTCTTTGTCAGTGGCAGACTTTCATCTACAAGTTTGGATCTGTATAATGTATTGCTAAGAAGCATTAAAATTTCTTCAAGCTTGAGGTCCAGTGGAATAACTGTTTTGTTCAACAGACTAAGACCGTCTATAATTGGTATCCAAACTGATGCGAACATGGTATATTCCACAATAAATATGAAAATATACCATTTAAATGGTATGTTTTTCTGCATTTATTTTTTTAAATCCATTTGCAAATCACATGAAGTTCAATAAATTTTGGATCACTAACTAGATGAGCCAGTATCTCTAGTGGTTGGTCAGTTTTGTCATCTGATCTCATCATTGCAGCCAAATGCTAACATAAATTGGCAAATTTGGTTTCTTGGAGACATCATTAGGGACAACTTACATTTGAAAAGTTTATCAAAATGGTGCTGTTATCTGGGGTATTTTGGACCTTGCAATGGAAGGTCATGTGCAGTGAATCAATAATTTGCAGTATTATCAGAAATTGTGTGCAATAAAATATATTGGAGTGAACTTTTTTAATCTATTGACCCCTTTTATATTCCTGTGCTGTGATTATAATCTTGTCAAAGTCAGTGTTCTTTTCACATAGTTTATGGGCAAATGAGAAATACTGAACCAAAAAATAAAAATCTGGAGATCACTGCTAGGATTACCAAAAGGTGAATGTAATAACAATTGTAATTGGTACTTTTTATGGTGTCCGACCATCTGTTTTATTACTTGTGATTCTAATGTTTTTTTCTTGCCAGTGTTTTTGAGGCTAAGTTCTCAGATTCTGTTTAAGTCTGGTTAATTATGCGTACAGCAATAGATGCTGTTGTGCGAGTCACATAGGTTTGCCTGCCATTTTATTTTTCCACTTGTACATGCCTGTGCCCCAACTACTTTTTGATGTTTTATCATTTTCAAGTGAAGTAACACTGGCCCATTTGACAATCTCAATTTGGATTTGGAAAAAGACCAGATTGGATGTGGTAAATTCATGCCTCATCTTTCCTCATTAGTAATGGGCTTACCTCGAGTTGGTGAACAGGCCTATCTCCCTGACCTAAGAAAGAATAAACTTGGCATAGAGGGAATGCAGCGGAGGTTCACTAGGTTGATACCGGGGTTGGTGGGTCTGTTTGATGAGGAGAGATTGGTTCAACTGGGCATGTATTCACTCAGATTCAGAAGGAGGAGAGAGATCTGATTGAAACGTATACAATTCTAATGGGGCTGCACAGACTAAATGCAAGGAGGATGTTTTCCCTAGTTGGAGAGTTCAAAACAAGGGTACACAGTCTCAGGATACAGGGTAGACATTTAGGACTAAGATGAGGAAACATTTCTTCACTCAAAGGGCAATGAACCTGTGGAATTCTCAATCTCAGGTGGCTGCGGAGGACATGTCACTGAATATATTTGAGAAAGAGATGGTGATTTTTTTTAGATTTTAACAGCGTAAAGGAATGTGGGAAGAAAGCAGGAATATGGTATTGAGATGGAGGATCAGCCATAATCATAGTGAAGGCGGAGCAGGCGCGAAGGACCAAACCTAGTTCTATGGGTTTGATCCAAAGGCCGCATCGTGCCAAGCACAAATCCATGAGAGGCTGAAATTGGAACCGCACCGGGTGCTGCTCGGTTTCCGATCTAACTGGCCCGCTCTCGTTGGCAAGATCCACATCCCACCGCAAAGTGGCAAGAAACCAATTAAAGCCAATCTCCATCCCATTAAAGGGAAGGACCCCTTATCGAACGACCTGCTATGATCTAGCTGGCTCCCCAGCGAGTGGGCACACAGGCAGCTTTTAGCATACCTATTTAAAAACATGAAGCTAGCACAATGGCTGCTCTGGGGATCGGAGGAGGTGAGTCGCCACCTTTGAAATAGAGCAGTCCGCTCTGCCCCGGTGCTTTGGGGAGGGGGGGGGGGGGGGGAGGGGGTTGCCCCTGGGCTGAGGAGCGTGGGGCACAGCACCCACAGGTCCAAATGTCCACTCTCTGGATCATGTATACCCATACCAGGGGCAGCTCCAGCTGCTGCCTGTCAATCCCACCCACCAAGCAACCCCAGGAGAGAGCCCCGTCTGTGGTAATATGGTGCAGGTCACTTTAACTTCCACTGATTGTGGTGGTCTCTGAAGGCTATTGTTAATAGGGAATTGGCAATGTTAGTTATGAGAGCACTTCACAGCTCCCCAAGTGGATTCCTGTGGGTAGATGTGCCACGTCGCAGGGGAGTGTTACGGTCTGGCACCCGAATCAGATTGTGAGGCCTGGACACTTTGCTTGAACACTGGAGGCATCAACAGATCAGAGGCAGCAGCCAACAATCCACCAAAGAGCTGAGCTCCAGTGCTGGGGGCATCCCACGACCAGAGGGTGAATGTGTGGATCGGGGAGGGAACCTGCGCACAGTCCAAGTAATCCTCCTGTCCAGGGTCTGTGGTCTGATGCCCAGGGGTTACCACTGAAATGAAATGAAATGAAAATCGCTTATTGTCACGTGTAGGCTTCAATGAAGTTACTGTGAAAAGCCCCTAGTCGCCACATTCCGGCGCCTGTACGGGGAGGCTGGTACGGGAATTGAACCGTGCTGCTGGCCTGCCTTGGTCTGCTTTTAAAAGCCAGCGATTTAGCCCAGTGAGCTAAAGTGGCGGCAGTAGCGAGGATCTGGCATGCCCGAAGGGCCAGGGAGGTCTCATCCTCATCTGCTTGTGGCTTGGTCCTTCATCTCTCCCCTCTTCTCTTCCTGCCCACTGTCATCTTTCCCCCCCCCCCCCCCCCCATCTGTCTGCTGGCAGCGCGCTCATACCCATCACCTGCATGTGGGGGAGGGGGGAATGGAGGGGCAGTGGGACTGAGCTCCGGAAGGGCAGTGGGACTGAGCTCCAGTGGCCCCTACGTCATCTGTGTCTGCCAGCCCTGGTGGCTCCCCATTGCCTGTACCATGGTTTTGACACCCTCAGCGATGCCTCTCTGTGACCGGGCCACATTCTACAGTGCCTCACCTCACCAATGTCCACCTGCACCTGGGACATGTTCCTCAGCCACTGGGACATGCTCTGGAGTGCCTCGGCAATGCCCACCTGAGACTGGGACATGGTCCAGAGCGGCTGGGACATACTCTGCAGTGCCTTGGCAAGGTCCACCTGCGTCAAGGACCCGTTTCCCAGTGACCCGGACATGCAATTGAGGCCCTCAGCCATGGCTGCCACTGACTGAGTATGATCTTGGACACCACCACTCATGCTGCTGATGTTCTCCATTGCAGTCGCCACCCTAGCAGTGTGGGCCTCGCTGCCATGTATTGCTGCTGCTATCTCCTGTGCCCATAGCCTTTGGGACTCCTTCAATCAGCTATGGATGCGTTGGAGTAGCTGGCATGCCCCAGAAACCTATCCACTACATTCACCCACTGAGGTTTGTGCCTCTGCGCTGGTGGAGGATGTGAAGCTTCGACGGTGGCATCTTTGGATTTATCCTCCGAGGTTTTCTCTTGGATGGCAGGGGCAGGTCACCCCAGATGGGCTGGCACCAATGGAGGGATAGCCTAAGAGAGAACGGATATGTGGTCAGTGGGAGGGAAGGATCATGGCATGAACAACTCGCTTGTGTCATGTCATCAGGGTGGGGCCGGTGGGTCATCAGGGTGAGGCCAGTGGCTAGGTGGCACTGACTGCCCGGTGGCTAACCCTTGTACCCCCTCGGGGAAACAGAGTATCCCGTCTGGGCTCCATCGCATCCAACAGTCTGGCCAGGTCGGCATCTCAGAATTGTGGGGCTGAACTGCACGGTGGCATGGCTGCACGCTGACTGGGGTTTGCTCTGCGGGATCAGTTTTGTGCTGGCCCCCCTCGTTAGTGGGGAGATGCCGGGTTTGGTCCAGGCCAATCGGGTGATGGGACAGTAATTTCCGACGTGAAGCCCTTGGGGCACCATCACCGGCCCTAATTTGTGTTAGGTACCGGTAGGCCGGGGCTCTCTCTCAATCTCCCTCTCTGGAAGAAAAAAATGTGTCCACTGACCCACTAAGCATTGCTGCAGGATGCTTCCCACACTGCCTTATAAACATATGAAGTGATGTGCGCCTGCTACTTCATCTGATTTTTCTTTTGTGGAATATTGTGTTCCATTTGGGTGCCATGTTTCCTTGTGTGTACATCTTGTTATAATCATCCTCAACTATTTGCTCCTCTTCCAATTTGATTATTAGAGCTCTATATTCTAGTATTTCGAGACCTGTTGCATCTACAGGCTTTTCATAGTAACTTCATACTTGTGACAATAAAAGGTTATTATTGTTAAACTTATTACTATCTATAATTAATATGTACTTATCTCGTTGCTTTGTGAGTTAAACATAATTATGGTGAGTATGATGCTGTGGTTCCAGATTCTACCCCAGTCTCAAAACACCCCAGATACCTTTCCCATCTAATAGATCATTCTTATACCTTGGACCACTTTCTTTCCCACCATCACCTCTCGGTATTCCTGCAACATTAATTTCCTTGTGGAGCCCCAACACCTTTCTTCTCTTGTCAAGCTGCACTACCTGAGTTTCTTGATTCTCAATGCCACCATCTTAACTTTAGCTAATCACATGGTACTCTCCACTTCTCTACGTGCACTACTTGCAACTTCGCTACCTGCATCCTGGAATGTCATCTGTACTATCTGTGTGTGGACTGTTTAATATATACTAATAATGAAGGCGCGTATTTGCATTTTCTATTGTATTTGCATTTTCTAAATGCATCTATAAATGGAATTTGCTTACACTTGCAATAAAATGTAATCATTTACATTTTTATGGCTGTAAAGTCGCCATAGTCGCAGATGACCATAGGCTGCCTTCTCCTTTGAGGGTGAAGCGCTGACTGGTGGTGATTTAACCTGAGCATCATCACACCTCAGGCAAGGGGCAAGGTTGAGAAGGCGGGCCTTCATGAATAATCTGAACTGCTGCGGCAACTGAATCCGCGCTGTTGGCCTCGCTCTGCATGACAAACCAGCTATCCTGCCACCTGAGCTAAACCGGATCCCACGTTCTTGTGTTATTGACTTAATTCAAAACATGTGCTTCACCTGGTTCTGATAACATTCATAAATAAACAGCAAATTAAATCAATACCAGAGGAGAGATGTTCACATCATCTAAAACTGGTACCTGGAGTATGCATTTCCTATTTATTAAAGAATGGTATAAACTAACAAGATGGATGAAGCAAGATAAAGGAACACTCAAGAACATAGCGCACCAAAATCAATGTGACTACACAGTTAATTGATATCTTGTGTGAACTTATCCAGTGTTGGCTTGACAACAGCTGCACTGGATCTTGTTTGTGAATCACTTGTGGCAGTTCTTAGTGAGTCAATGGTGGATATCCACTACAACCTAATATTACATCACCTGATCAGTTCTCTGATTCATGGTGAACTTTTGTATTCTTTCACAGGATCTGGGCATTGCTGGCTAGACCAAGGTTTGTTGCCCATCCCTAGTTGCCATTGAGAAGGCGGTGGGGAGCTGCTGCCCTAAACCACTGCAGTCAATGTGGGTACAGGGACACTAAAAGTGGAGCGAGTTCCAGGATTTTGATCCAGTGACCGTGAAGGAATGGCAATATAATCTCCATCTCGGGATGGAGTGCGGCTTTGAGTGGAGCTTTCAATGGTGGTATTCCCATCTATCTGTTGCCCTTGTCCTTCTGGAGTGTAGAGGTCATGGGTTTGGGAGGTTACCAATGATGGGTGTCTCCAGAACCAGGGGTCACAGTCTGAGGATTCTGGGCAAACCATTTCAGACTGAGATAAGGAGACATTTCTTCACACGAGTGGTGAGCCTGTGGAATTCATTACCACAGGAAACTTTGAATATATTGAAGAGGCGGCTGGATATAGCACTTGGGGAGAATGGGATCAAAGGCTATGGGGAGAAAGCAGGATTAGGCTATTGAGTTGGATGATCAGCCATGATCGTGATGAATGGCGGAGCAGGCTCGAAGGGCCAAAAGGCCGCCTCCTGCTCCTATCTATGTATGTAATGTCATTGAATGTCATGGGCGATGGTCATTGTCTGACAGTTGTGTGGCGTGAATGTTACATGCCATTTATCAACCCAAGCCTGAATGTTGCCAAAGTCTAGCTGCATATGGACAGGCTGCTTCAATCTATGAGGAGTTGCAAATTGGGACTGAATGTTGTGCAATCATCAACAAACAGCCCCATCTGAAATAAAAGCAGAAAATGCTGCAAAGTAACTGAGCAGGTTAGGCAACATCTGTATAGAGTGAAAAACAGAGTTACCGTTTTGGACTAATGACCGTTCATTAGAACTGAGGGTGTGGGAAGGACAAAAGATATGTCAGGGTGGCAGACAGGTGACGTTGAACAACAAAAATTTAGTCTGCCAGGGCAAAAGGAAATGGAGAAGGAAAGAAAAAAAACAAAAGATGTGTATAGAGCACAAATACTGCACAAACAGGAAAGAAAACAAAACAAGCAGAAAAAAAAAACTACATGTGGGATAGAGTTTACAATCCAAAATTGTTGAACGCAACGTTGAACCCAGAAGTCTGTCAAGTGCCGAATTAAAAGATATGGGGCTGTTCTGAAAGTTTGCTTTGACCTCACTGGAACAATGCAGTCGGCCAAGGGTAGAAATGTCAGCATGAGAGCACAGTGAAGAAGTAAAATGATAGACCACCAGAAACTTGACATGCAGGCAGAACAAAGGTGTCTCGCAAAGCTGCATCTGACCTTATAATGGAGGGAAGGACATTGATGAAGCAGCTGAAGGTGGTTGGATTGGATTTGTTTATTGTCATGTGTACCGAGGTACAGTGAAAAGTATTTTTCTGCGAGCAGCTCAACAGATCATTAAGTACATGGGAAGAAAAGGGAAGAAAAGAAAATGCATAATAGGGTTGGGCCTAGAACACTACCCTGAGGAGCTCCTACGGTGATATCCTGGAGCTGAGATGATTGACCTCCAACAACCGCAGCCATCTTCCTTTGTGCTAGGTCTGCTTCTGATCAGTGGAAAACCCTCCCGAAATCCCATTGATTTCAATGGTCAAATGCTGCCTTGATGTCAAGGGGCAGCACGGTAGCGTTGTGGATAGCACAATTGCTTCACAGCTCCAGGGTCCCAGGTTCGATTCCCTGCTTGGGCCACTGTCTGTGCGGAGTCTGCACATCCTCCCCGTGTGTGCGTGGGTTTCCTCCGGGTGCTCCGGTTTCCTCCCACAGTCCAAAGATGTGCAGGTTAGGTGGATTGGCCATGGTAAATTGCCCTTAGTGTCCAAAATTGCCCTTAGTGTTGGGTGGGGTTACTGGGTTATGGGGATAGGGTGGAGGTGTTGACCTTGGGTAGGATGCTCTTTCCAAGAGCCGGTGCAGACTCGATGGGCCGAATGGCCTCCTTCTGCACTGTAAATTCTATGATATGAAACTATGGTAAGGGCAGTCACTCTCATCTCACTCTTCAGCTCTTTTGTCTTGTAGCTGTACTCAAATAACTTGGGTAAGGGCAAGGTTTGTAATTGAGTACAAGTCTCAAATAGTCACACCAGTCAAATTTATTTGCGAAATGTTTATCTAACCCATCATCTGTATATATGCTTGAACTTGACTGTGTGCAAAACATTCCATTGATAACTTTGATGTGGAAAGTAACTGATGGCATTATAGAAGTGCCCGCATATTTCTGCTGTTACTTATAACTCACAGTATTTGTTTAGTTCCTCCGCCATTTCTTTATTTTCCATTTTAAATTCTCCATTGTTTGCCTGGAATGGACCCACATTTACGGTAGCACAGTGGGTCGCAGGGTCCCAGGTTCAATTCCCGGCTTGGGTCACTGTCTGTCTGTGCGAAGTCTGCACGTTCTCCCTGTGTCTGCGTGGGTTTCCTCCGGGTGCTGAGGTTTCCTCCCACAAGTCCCGAAAGACGTGCTGTTAGGTGAATTGGACATTCTGAATTCTCCCTCTGTGTACCCGAACAGGCGCCCGAATGTGGCGACTAGGGGCTTTTCACAGTAACTTCATTGCAGTGTTAATGTAAGCCTACTTGTGACAATAAAGATTATTATTATTATTTGTCTTTACTAACCTTTAGTTTTTACATATCTATCGAAGATTTTATATCCCTTTTTTACTTTCCTCGCTAGTTTGTTTTCGTATTCTATTTTCTCTCCATCAATTTCTTATTTCTCCTTTGCGCAATTTTAAAATACCCCTAATCTTCAGGTTTACTACTTTTTTCTCAACTTTAAATACCTCTTCCTTTAATCTAGTGGAACCTTTAAGTTGTTGGCCATGATTGGATTGTTTAGCTTTTTGCCCTTACAAGAAGTAAACCATGTATTAATTCTCCAAAAGCTAGCCATCGCCTATCTGCCTTCATTGCCTAATACCTTCATATTTTTTTAATTTAGTTCCCCAATCCCACTCTTTCCCCCCTCCCCTCCTTTTGTAGTTTCCTTTGTTTTAAAACCCAGATTTCAGATTGAACTACATCACTTCCAAACTTATCATATTATAACAAGGTGCCACACAAAAGGTTGCTGCATAAGATAAAGATGCATGGCATTAAGGGGAAAGTAGTAGCATGGATTGAGGATTGGTTAATTAATAGAAAGCAAAGAGTGGGGATTAATGGGTGTTTCTCTGGTTGGTAATCAGTAGCTAGTGGAGTCCCTCAGGGATCTAAAGTCCGTTCTCTAGTTGATTCCTCAATGTGCAGTTCTAGAAAACCATTGTGTATTCATTCCAGAAATTTGTCGTCTTCAGCATTAGTGCTAATTAGGTTTACCCCAGTCTTTATGTAGATTGAAATCTCCCAATGCGTTACACTTGTTACATCCGCTTCTGATTTCCTAATTTATACTGTGCCCTACATTACCACTACTATTTGGTGTCCTGTAAACAACCCTTACCAAAGTTTGCTGCCCTTGCTGTTTCTGAACTGCACCCAAACTGATTATACATCTTGATCTTGCAGTCGAATAGCGTTTCTTACTAATGTACCGATCACATCCTTTATTAACAGTGTGACACCACCTCCTTTTCATCTTTCCTCCTTAAATGCTTAATACCCTGTATGATCTGTTCTTCCTGCCATATTCTGATTAGCATTTTCCTTATAGCTATCCTGCTTTCTTAGCTTCTCCTTTCTCTTTAGTTTATCACATCTTCCCCATCACCATTATTTATTTTGAAGCCCTCTCTACTGCCTTAGTTGTACGCCAGAACACTGGTCCCAGCACAGTTAAGACCGTGTAGCGGTACAACTCCCTCTTCCCCCAGTACTGATGCCAGTGCCCAAGGAATCTAAACCTATTTCTCCCACACCAACCTTTGACGCACACATTAACTCTTTAAACTTAATTACCATGTGCCAATTTGCTCATGGCTCAGGTTGCCTTTGAGGTTCTGCTTTTCAATTTAGCCCTTAGCTGCTCATACGTTCTAAGCAGAACTTCCTACTATGTAGTTGGTACCTACATGGGCTACAACTGCTGGATCCTCCCCACAAATTCCCCTCCTACCTGGAGCAGTTTACTGAACCCTGGCCTTCGGCAGGCAACACAGAATTCTGGACACTTGCTCTTGCCTGTGGAGAATGTGTCAATCCCCTTCACAATATTGTCCCTCTACGACCACTATGCTCCTGTTAGTTCTCTCCTATGCTGTGGTGCAGTAGTCAGTTTGCTCATCCACCCTGCAGTTCCCACACTCGCCCGTACAGATTGAAAGCATCTCGAATCTTTTGGGCAATTGCAAGAGCTCAAGCTCCTTCTCTTCTACCTTCACGATCCCCTTACCTGCCTTGTTTGCAGTCACACCCTCGTCCCTGACTACTGACCAGAACAGAATACCTTTATCCTGAGCAGTTTGACTGCCTCCTGGAACAAAATGTACAGGTAATATTGACCTTCCCTGTTTTGTCAGTTTCAACTCGGTCTCCAGCTCAATAACCTGAGCCAATGCTCCTCAAGCCACACAGACTTACTACAGACATGTTTGTCCTGGATTACAGAACTCCCACATCCTGCACTCGCAGCACATCACCTGTCCTGCCATCCTTATTGTATCTTAATTAACTCATTATTTTCTTTATTAATTTTGAATTAAATTAATGCCCCTTCTCCTCTCTCTTACTGTACTAATTTAAACCTGAATCCAATATGTGCGGTCAGTTAAGAATAAAAGATATAATGGATTCACTAGTTTCTGACTTCTATTCTGCTAGTATCTCATTAATTATACGTTGAGTGTTATTTGCAAGTTCACACACTTCTAAATTCGAGGTCTATACAGACCATTCCCAACAGCAGTTACCAATCGACTTGCGGTTTCCTGTGAGGTCACCATGTGAATTTATTTCTCTCAATCTCGTGCGCTGAAAGCTGAAGCTGCACTCCTCCACAGGTACTAAGCAGGCATGTGGTCTCCGCAGCTATTACTCTGGGCTCCCTCTAGTCAGTCATTTCTTGCTGAAGCCTCGCTCTTTGCCGCCCTCCTCGCAGAAGCCTCGCTCTTTGCAGCCTTCCTCGCTGAAGCCGTGCTCTTTTACAGCCCTCCTCGCTGAAGCCGCGCTCTTTTACAACCCTCGTCACTGAAGCCACGCTCTTTTACAGCCTTCCTCGCTGAAGCCGCGCTCTTTTACAGCCCTCTTCGCTGAAGCCGCGCTCTTTTACAGCCTTCCTCGCTGAAGCCTTACTCTTTTACAGCCCTCCTCGCTGATGCCGCGCTCTTTTACAGCCCTCCTCGCTGAAGCCTCGCTCTTTACAGCCCTCCTCGCTGAAGCCTCGCTCTTTACAACCCTCCTCGCTCTTTGCAGCCTTCCTCGCTGAAGCCGCGCTCTTTTACAGCCCTCTTCGCTGAAGCCGCGCTCTTTTACAGCCTTCCTCGCTGAAGCCTTACTCTTTACAACCCTCCTCGCTCTTTTACAACCCTCCTCGCTGAAGCCGCGCTCTTTTACAACCCTCCTCGCTGAAGCCACGCTCTTATACAACCCTCCTCGCTGAAGCTGCGCTCTTTTACAACCCTCTTCGCTGAAGCCGTGCTCTTTTACAGCCTTCCTCGCTGAAGCCTTACTCTTTTACAGCCCTCCTCGCTGATGCCGCGCTCTTTTACAGCCCTCCTCGCTGAAGCCGCGCTCTTTTACAGCCCTCCTCGCTGAAGCCGCGCTCTTTTACAGCCCTCCTCGCTGATGCCGCGCTCATTTACAGCCCTCCTCGCTGAAGCCTCGCTCTTTACAGCCCATCTCGCTGAAGCCTCGCTCTTTACAACCCTCCTCGCTCTTTACAGCCTTCCTCGCTGAAGCCTTACTCTTTTACAGCCCTCCTCGCTGATGCCGCGCTCTTTTACAGCCCTCCTCGCTGAAGCCGCGCTCTTTTACAGCCTTCCTCGCTGAAGCCTTACTCTTTTACAGCCCTCCTCGCTGAAGCCGCGCTCTTTTACAGCCCTCCTCGCTGATGCCTCGCTCTTTACAACCCTCCTCGCTGATGCCGCGCTCATTTACAGCCCTCCTCGCTGAAGCCTCGCTCTTTACAGCCCTCCTCGCTGAAGCCTCGCTCTTTTACAGCCTTCCTCGCTGAAGCCGCACTCTTTTACAGCCATCCTCGCTGATGCCGCGCTCTTTTACAACCCTCCTCGCTGAAGCTGCGCTCTTTTACAGCCCTCTTCGCTGAAGCCGTGCTCTTTTACAGCCTTCCTCGCTGAAGCCTTACTCTTTTACAGCCCTCCTCGCTGAAGCCGCGCTCTTTTACAACCCTCCTCGCTGAAGCCACGCTCTTATACAACCCTCCTCGCTGAAGCTGCGCTCTTTTACAACCCTCTTCGCTGAAGCCGTGCTCTTTTACAGCCTTCCTCGCTGAAGCCTTACTCTTTTACAGCCCTCCTCGCTGATGCCGCGCTCTTTTACAGCCCTCCTCGCTGAAGCCGCGCTCTTTTACAGCCCTCCTCGCTGAAGCCGCGCTCTTTTACAGCCCTCCTCGCTGATGCCGCGCTCATTTACAGCCCTCCTCGCTGAAGCCTTGCTCTTTACAGCCCATCTCGCTGAAGCCTCGCTCTTTACAACCCTCCTCGCTCTTTACAGCCTTCCTCGCTGAAGCCTTACTCTTTTACAGCCCTCCTCGCTGATGCCGCGCTCTTTTACAGCCCTCCTCGCTGAAGCCGCGCTCTTTTACAGCCTTCCTCGCTGAAGCCTTACTCTTTTACAGCCCTCCTCGCTGAAGCCGCGCTCTTTTACAGCCCTCCTCGCTGATGCCTCGCTCTTTACAGCCCTCCTCGCTGATGCCGCGCTCATTTACAGCCCTCCTCGCTGAAGCCTCGCTCTTTACAGCCCTCCTCGCTGAAGCCTCGCTCTTTTACAGCCTTCCTCGCTGAAGCCGCACTCTTTTACAGCCATCCTCGCTGATGCCGCGCTCTTTTACAACCCTCCTCGCTGAAGCTGCGCTCTTTTACAGCCCTCTTCGCTGAAGCCGTGCTCTTTTACAGCCTTCCTCGCTGAAGCCTTACTCTTTTACAGCCCTCCTCGCTGAAGCCGCGCTCTTTTACAGCCCTCCTCGCTGATGCCTCGCTCTTTACAGCCCTCCTCGCTGATGCCGCGCTCATTTACAGCCCTCCTCGCTGAAGCCTCGCTCTTTACAGCCCTCCTCGCTGAAGCCTCGCTCTTTTACAGCCTTCCTCGCTGAAGCCGCACTCTTTTACAGCCATCCTCGCTGAAGCCGCGCTCTTTTACAGCCCTCCTCGCTGAAGCCGCACTCTTTTACAACCCTCCTTGCTGAAGTCACACACCTTTACAGCCTTCCTCGCTGAAGAAGCCACACTCTTTTACAGCCTTCCTCGCTGAAGCCGCGCTCTTTTACATCCTTCCTCGCTGAAGCCTTACTCTTTTACAGGCCTCCTCGCTGATGCCGCGCTCTTTTACAGCCCTCCTCGCTGAAGCCTCGTTCTTTACAGCCCTCCTCGCTGAAGCCTCGCTCTTTACAACCCTCCTCGCTCTTTTACAACCCTCCTCGCTGAAGCCGCGCTCTTTTACAACCCTCCTCGCTGAAGCCACGCTCTTTTACAACCCTCCTCGCTGAAGCTGCGCTCTTTTACAGCCCTCTTCGCTGAAGCAGTGCTCTTTTACAGCCTTCCTCGCTGAAGCCTTACTCTTTTACAGCCCTCCTCGCTGATGCCGCGCTCTTTTACAGCCCTCCTCGCTGAAGCCGCGCTCTTTTACAGCCCTCCTCGCTGAAGCCGCGCTCTTTTACAGCCCTTCCCGCTGATGCCGCGCTCATTTACAGCCCTCCTCGCTGAAGCCTCGCTCTTTACAGCCCTCCTCGCTGAAGCCTCGCTCTTTACAACCCTCCTCGCTCTTTACAGCCTTCCTCGCTGAAGCCTTACTCTTTTACAGCCCTCCTCGCTGATGCCGCGCTCTTTTACAGCCCTCCTCGCTGAAGCCGCGCTCTTTTACAGCCTTCCTCGCTGAAGCCTTACTCTTTTACAGCCCTCGCTGAAGCCGCGCTCTTTTACAGCCCTCCTCGCTGATGCCTCGCTCTTTACAGCCCTCCTCGCTGAAGCCTCGCTCTTTTACAGCCTTCCTCGCTGAAGCCGCACTCTTTTACAGCCATCCTCGCTGAAGCCGCGCTCTTTTACAGCCCTCCTCGCTGAAGCCGCACTCTTTTACAACCCTCCTTACTGAAGTCACGCACCTTTACAGCCTTCCTCGCTGAAGAAGCCACGCTCTTTTACAGCCTTCCTCGCTGAAGCCGCGCTCTTTTACATCCTTCCTCGCTGAAGCTTTACTCTTTTACAGGCCTCCTCGCTGATGCCGCGCTCTTTTACAGCCTTCCTCTCTGAAGCCGCGCTCTTTTACAGCCCTCCTCGCTGAAGCCGCACTCTTTTACAACCCTCCTTGCTGAAGCCACGCACCTTTACAGCCTTCCTCGCTGAAGCCACGCTCTTTTACAGCCTTCCTCGCTGAAGCCGCGCTCTTTTACAGCCCTCCTCGCTGAAGCCGCGCTCTTTTACAGCCCTCCTCGCTGAAGCCGCGCTCTTTTACAGCCTTCCTTGCTGAAGCCACGCACCTTTACAGCCTTCCTCGCTGAAGCCACGCTCTTTTACAGCCTTCCTCGCTGAAGCCGCGCTCTTTTACAGCCCTCCTCGCTGAAGCCGCGTTCTTTTACAACCCTCCTCGCTGAAGCCGTGCTCTTTTACAGCCTTCCTCGCTGAAGCCTCTTTTTAATAAAATGTTTTTTCTCTTTTACATTTTCTCCCAAATTTACACCCAACAATAAACAATAATCAGTAACGAATGTAATGTCATTCCACATATCAATAACAACGATCCCATCCTCCCATCGATTCCCCAAACATTAGCCCGCATGTTAACATAAACAAATGACAGAGGAATCAAGAATCACCCATAGTCACCATTAACACTTACAGCCCCCCTCCCCCCAACCCTCCCAGCCCCCAACCCGCCTAATGTTCGATGAGATCCAATTCTCGAAAGTGCATAATAACGCCCATGAATTGTAGAATCCCTCCATCCTTCCCCTCAGTTCAAATTTGACCTTTTCGAGCGTCAAGAATTCCAGCAGGTCCCCCCTCCACGCCAGGGCACAGGGTGGAGAGATTGATCTCCAACCTAACAGGTTCAGCCTTCGGGCGATCAATGAGACGAAGGCTACAGCATCTGCCTCCACACCCGTTTCCAATCCCGTCTGGTCCGACACCCCGAATATGGCCTCCCATGGGCCCAGGTCTAGTTTCACATGCACCACTTTAGAGATTATCTTAAACGCCTCCTTCCAGTAATCCTCCAGCTTTGGCCAGGGCCAAAACATATGAACGTGGTTGGCCCCCGCAACGTTCACATACATCTTCCACCCCCTCAAAGCGCTGGCTCATCCTCGCCCTTGTAAGGTGGGCTCTATACACCACCTTCAGCTGTATCAGCCCCAACCTCACACACAAGGTGGAGGCGTTCACCCTCCAGAGCACCTCACACCAGAACCCCTCCTCCATACCCTCTCCCAACTCTTCCTCCTTCTTTGCCTTGATCCCTTCGAGCGGCGCCTTCTCCTCCTCCAAAATAGCCCCGTAAACCGCCGATGCTACCCCTTTCTCCAGTCCCCCTGTCGTCCGCACCTCCTCCAGCCGGCTCTACTGGGAAGCTCTGTATCTCCTTTCTGGCGAAGTCTCGAACTTGCATGTATCTAAATATTACCCCCTGCTCCAACCCATACTTCGCTCCCAGCTCCTTCAATCCCACAAAACGACCCCCAAGAAACAAATCTTTTAGTGTCCTAATTCCTTTCTCCTCCCATCTCCAAAAATTTCCATTCCACTTCCCTGGCTCAAATCTATGGATCCCCCGAATCGGCATTTCCCTTAACCCTGCCCCCAACCCGAAGTGCTGGCGAAACTGCCTCCAAATTCTCAACAAAGCTATTACTACTGGACTCCCTGATTATCTCCCCGGGGCCGTCGGGAGCGGCGCTGTCGCTAGTGCCTTCAATTCCGACCCCCTACCCAAACTCTCCTCCATTCTGACCCATTGGGAGTCAACCCCTTAGACCCAGCTCCACATTTGCTGCCCAGTAATAATACATCAGGTTCAGAAGACCCCAAACCCCCTGCCTGCCTTCCTCTCTGTAGTAGCGCCTTTTTAATTCTGGCCACCTTCCCTCCCCATATGAATGAGGTAATCATCCTTTCAATCTCTCTAAAAAATGCCTTTGGCAGGAAAATCGGCAGGCATTGGAAAATAAACCAGAATCGCGGCAGCACATTCATTTAAACCGCTTGTACCAAACCCGCCAGTAACAGAGGGACACCATCCCACCTTTCCAGATCAGCTTTCACCCTCCCCACCAAACTAGAAATGCTGTACCTACGGAGCCCCCCCCCCCCAAACACCAATCTCGAGCAACCTGCACCGGCAGGTATCTAAAGTGAGTCTCTGCCTTACGGAATGGCAACCCACCCACCCCCATTCCTGCCCCCACCCCTGGCCGAGACACCACAAAATATTCACTCATGTCTAGATTTAATTTGTGCCCTGAGAAACACCCAAACACCCAAAGCAGCCCCCCCCCCCCAACCACACTATCCATTTCCATGCCCCTGAACTTCTTAATGCAGTGGCCAATGGCTCAATCGCGAGTGCAAACAGCAGGGGGGGGGGGCATAGGATATCCCTGCCCAGTCCCACGGTGGAGAGGAAAGTATTCTGAGCTGATGTTGAAAGTATTCTGAGCTGATGTTATTTGTGCGGACACTGGCCCTTGGCTCCTTATATAATAGCTTTATCCAGTCCACAAATCTGGGTCCAGTTCTAAATCGCTCTAGAACTGCCATCAAGCACCCCCATTCTACCCGGTCAAATGCTTTCTCGGCGTCCAATGCCACAACCACCTCTGTTTCCTTCCCCTCCACCGGTACCATAACCACGTTCAATACCCTCCTAATGTTCAAAAAGAGCTGCTTCCCTCTCACAAACCCCATCTGATCTTTACCTATCACCTTCGGGAGGCACTCCTCTCGCCTACCTGCCAGTATCTTCGCCAATTTCTTTGCGTCCACGTTTAGAAGTGATATGTGCCTGTACGAGCCACACTCCGTCGAATCCTTATCTTTCTTAAATAACGGGGAAATCGATGCCTGCCCCAAAGTTTGTGGTAACACCCCCTTCCCTATCACCTCAAACATCCCCACCATCAGCGGTACCAACCTATTTTTGAATTTTTTATAGTATTCCACCGGAAACCCATCCGGCCCTGCCACCTTCCCCAACTGCATCCTCCAAATCGCATCTTTTATCTCCTGCTCCACTATCGCCCCCTCTAATGTAGCCCTGTCCCCCTCCCTTAACCTGTGGTACTCCAGCCCATCTAGAAATTCCTGCGTCTCCCGGCCTCCCCCAGGTGGCTCTGACCTGTACAACCTCTCATAGAATTACTTAAAGACCTTGTTAATCTGATCTGGAGCTGCCACAAACTTCCCTGCCCTGTCCCGCACCTGGACAATTTCCCTTGTCGCAGCCTCCCTACTGAGCTGACCCAACAACATATGGCCCGCCTTCTCTCCATGCTCGTAAACTGGGTCCCTATCTTCTGCATATCTCCTGTCTGCCTCCAGCATCTCGTCTATTACCCTCTGATGTTCCAACCTCTCCTCTTTGTCTAGCCAAGCTTTGAACGAGATCACCTCGCCCCTCGCCACCGCCTTTAAAGCCTCCCAGACAACTGCCTTTGACACCTCACCCGTGCAGTTAAAACCTACATATTCCTCGATTACTTTTTCAATTTTGTCACAGAACCCTCGGTCCCCCAACAGTCCCACATCTAACTTCCACCCTGGTCTCTGTACCATCCCCTTCTCCAGTACCATATCCACCCAATGCGGAGCATGATCTGGTATTGCAATTGCCGAGTACTCTGAACCTTTAACCCCAGCCAGCAGCGCCTTCCCCACCATGAAAAAGTTAATCCGCGAGTACACCTTACGGACTGCTGAGAAAAACGAGTACTCCCGTTCCCTCGGGTGCAGAAACCTCCAAGGGTCCACCCCTCCCATTTCCACCCGTAGACCAACCAGCGCCTTCGCCCCCTCCCCCCCCCCCGACGGGACTGGCGAGTGCGGCTGTGACCTGTCCAATTTTGGCTCCTGCACCAAGTTCCAACCCCCCCCCCCAGTCGTCTCTCCACCCCCCCCCCCCAACTATCCGTTTGTGTGTGTCCAAGTCTGGGATGGCCCTACACACCTTCGCAAATCACACATCGTCCCAATTGGGACCATATACACTTACCAGCACTACTAGCCTGCCCTCCAGCGCCCCTGTCACAATCACATACCTACCTTCCTGCTCTGCAACCACCTTCTCCATCTGGAACCGTAAGCTTTTGCTGACCATTACCGCTATCCCTCGAGCTCGTCTGTCAAATCCAGAATGAAACACCCAGCCCTTTTTAAGTCTCACTTGGTCCTTCACCCTCCGGTGAGTCTCCTGCAGCATTGCTACATCAGCCTTCAAACTTTTAAGATGCACCAGCACCCTTGACCTCTTGACTGGGCCCCCCAGCCCTCTCACGTTCCACGTTACTACCCTCACTGGAGGCCCCTCACTCCTCTTCTCTTTCCCCCCCCCCGACCTCCCGCCTTATCCACCATCATCATACCACCAGGCTCTGCCCCATGGAACCTCGCTCTTTTACAACCCTCCTCGCTGAAGCCTCGCTCTTTTACAACCCCACCCTCCTCGCTGAAGCCTCGCTCTTGTACAACCCCACCCTCCTCGCTGAAGCCTCGCTCTTTGCAACCCTCCTCGCTGGAGCCACGCTCTTTTACAGTCCCACCCTCCTCACTGAAGCCTTGCTCTTTTACAGCCCCACCCTCCTCGCTGAAGCCTCGCTCTTTACAGCCCCCTCGCCTCGCTGAAGCCGCGCATTTTACAGCCTCTGTAAAGAGATCAATTCAACCCATAAGAGAGTCGTTCAGGAGTCTGGTGACCGCGGGGAGGAAGCTGTTATGAATCTTAAATGCATGTTCTCAGATTTTTGTATCTGCTGCCCAATGGAAGAGGTTTGAAGAAAGAATAACCCGTTGTGAGGGGTCTTTGATTATGCTGCCCGATTTCCCATGCCAGCAGGAGGTATAGACAGAATCAATGGATGGGAGGCGGGTTCATGTGATAACTGGATTGTGTTCGCGACAGCTCTTCCCACCTCTCTCTTTATAGCCCTTTCCATCTCGCTCTTCACAGTCTTTCCCATCTCGAGCCCTGCTTGCCTCGCTCTCTTACGCAGTGTTTTTCAAACTTCTTTTTTTCCCGGGATCTACTTTTACCAGCCGGCAACCTTCACAGCCTAGGCTGGCTGACCTTCGCGATGCACCATTTTTGCTTACCTCTAATGCAACAGGTGAGCCTGCTTGCTCATCACTGTCTCACTTGCTTTGTCATTCAATGTTACTTTTCAGTTGACTATTTTAGGTTCTCGCTGCCACTTTTGAAAAAAACCAATATGTTTGTCCTCAAACTCACCATGCTTGGTCTAAATTTCTTTGAAGTTTTGAGAGTTTTAAACTTTCACTTGCCAATACTTCCCTCGACATAACACGCATGGATTTTTGCATCCTGATTTGGATTGGCACAATTAATAATGCCATACCTCAAGAAATCATCTTTACACTGCTTTGTTCCAGATTTCAGCTTCTTATTGGGTTTCATCAGAGGCCCTGGAGCTCTGGATACAGCCCACACCAGCACTGCTTTGTCCTGCCAAGCACTCTCTTTATAGGCTCTCTTCCGATTCAGTTGTGAGATCAAGGCTTACAAAATAGAGGGCCTCTGCATTGCTACATCCAGCTGAGGGGGCGAACATCCACGGGACAGCCGACATTCTTCAAAGCCGATCGCAGCTGTTCACTTCTTCCCACGAGCAGGAACACTGTGACCGACCGCTCTGCAACCCATCTGCAAGTCGGGACCCTGAGTTCGAAAGTGACTGTTCTAGAGCCCATCGCGCTCTAGAGCCTCGTGTGCCTCGCGCACTGCAGCCCTGCTCGCCTCGCGCGCTGGAAAATTATGTTGCACAGAACTGGTACTTCATAAAATAGAGTGCAATGAGATAACACTTTTGTATGTCTTTGGCAGCCGGCAGCCCAAACATATGTGGAGTCATGAGGACATGTTCACATAATATACATTGGAAAACAGTTTGTTACTTTTAGACAAGTCTAACAACCGTTTTGTAGGTTATTTTGGAGCAATGTTGTTCAGTCATGATTGGCAGGTCCAATAGGTAAAATTTGGAACTGTCATTAAGAATAGTGTGCATTTTGTCAACATTGTATTTGTCTAGAATGACTACTACAATCCCTTTTTTCAGGCTTGCAAATTTGAGTTCCAAAGCAGAGTCCTATTGGACTCAAAACATTAACTCTCTTTCTCTCTCCACAGATGCTGCTAGACCTGAGTTTTCCAGCATTTTCTGTTTTTATTTCCAATTTCCAGCATCCGCAGTATTTTGCTTTTATATTAATGCAGATTTTTATATCTGAGTTGGGCCTGTACAGCCTCCCCAAACAGGCGCCGGAATGTGGAGACTAGGGGCTTTTCACAGTAACTTCATTTGAAGCCTACTTGTGACAATAAGCGATTTTCATTTCATTTAATTAAGGAAGCAGTCTCATGCTGCTACAGTGCAGTAGCTGCAAGAGTGGTATTTCCCAATAGCAGGATGTTGATGTCAGTCCAGAAAGACTTTCTGCCAACCACACGATTGAACAATGTTGTATATGAATTCCATTGCTGGTCTGATGCCAGGTATGTAGAGCATATGTTTCAGTGATTGGCTGATTGAATCAAACAGCATGTCCCTTTGGTTGTTTACACAGTGTAGTCAACCAGCTTGTGCTTTCATAACCCAAAACAAAATGTCTACTGTTAGATATGATTCAGCGATAGGGCAGCACTTGGTGAACAATCCCGCATGTGCTAAAACCAACAACCAATTTAAAATAATCAGCCAAGCTTGTAATATGGCTCATTTATGCTTGCTGGAAGCGGCATATGCCGAAACCTGTTCAGTTAGAATATGCTAAACTCTTGCCCATTTTTAAAAAAATTACAAGGAAGGTGAACAAAGGTAGCGCAAATGACCAATTCATAGATAAAAGCAAATTACTGCGGATGCTGGAAAAGAGCTAACGTTTCGAGTCTAGATGACCCTGTCTCAAAGCTAAAAAGCATAGAAAGTGGGCAATATTTATGGCTACCTCTAAATATAAAGACAAATTGGAAACGTTTCCAAAGATTGTTTAAAATTAGGTAGTTAACAAAGTTAACTTTGCTAATTGGCCCTATAGAATGAGCCTGGGGAATTAATAATTGAAAATAAGGATATTTTGATATTAAGGTATTTTGCATTGGTCTTCACTTTTGGATAAAAGTAACATCCCAGAAATGCCAGTAAATCGGGAATTGTAAGGGACAGAGGAATTCCAGAAAATTGCAATCACTAGGGAAGTGGTACTGAGAAAATAGTTGGGAGCTGCAAGCTGGCAAGTCCCTGGGTCCGGATGGATTTCATCCCAGGGTCTTAAAAGAAGTGGCTTAGTTGATGCATTGCTTTTAATTTTCCAAATTCACCTAGACATGGGAAAGGTTCCATTTGATTGAGAAGCAGTTTATTTTATAGCTTTATTTTAAAAAGGGGGAAGACGGAAAGCAGGAAGCTATAGGCCAGTTAATGTCACATCTGTCATGAGGGAAATGCTAGAGGCTTATATTAAAAATGTTTTAACAGGGCACTTGGATAGATTACATAGTTTTGTGAAGGGAAATAATCTTTTAACCAATTTATTGGAGTTCTTTGAAGTAACAGGTACTGTTGATAGAGGATGTACTATACTTAGATTTTCAGAAAGCCTTTGATAAGGTACCACATCAAAGGATTTTGTGGAAAATCAATGCTCTTGGTGTAGCGGGTAACATTGGCATGGATAGAAAATTGGGTAGCAAACGGGAAACAGTAGGCATTAATTGTTATTTCTGGTTGCCAGGATGTGATGAGTGGTTTGTCACAACAATCTGTGTTGGGACTTCTCTTTGCAATTTGTGTAAATTCTTTAGATGACGGAATTGATAGTATGGTTGCTAAATTTGCTGATGACAAAGATAGTTGGGAAAGCAAGTTGTAAAGAGGATATAGCGAGGGTACAAAAGATAGGGTGAGGTGAGTGGACAAAGATCTCGCAAATGGAGCATAATATGGGAAAATGTGAGGCTGTCCATTTTGGCAGGATGAATAAAAAAGCATTTAGGACATGGAGGAAAGAACATTTCTGAGAGTTGTGAGGATTTGGAAATCTTTTCTTCAAAAGGTGGTTGAGGGAAAGTCTGAATATCTTTAAGGCATAAGTAGATTCTTGATTAAACATGGGCTAAAAGGTTATCGGGAGTAGGCAGGAATGTATGGTTGAGGTGAGAATTACCTCTGCCATGATCTTGGTGAAGAGGGGCTGAGTGGTCTACTACTCCTAAATCACATGTTCGTATTTTCTGCTGATCCTGGGGTGCCTAGAACAAAGGGACATAAACTTTAACTCAGCACCAGGCCATTAAGTAGAGAAGTTGGGATACACTTTGTGCAAAGGGTGGTAGAAATGTGGAATTTTCTCCCTCAGGAGATGCTAGTTCATTTTTTATAAAACCTGAGGTCATTTGTTAGAGTTTTTGCTCTCCAAATGTATTGAAGGTTTTTTATCAATGATCTCATTGTTGGAAAGGTTCAAGGGACTTACTGGCCACCTCGTGGACGAAAAGGTGCTGTATCAAAGTAGAGTTCAGAGGATAAATATATTGGAACGAAACGGAAACATGCAACACTTTTTAAGCAAAATGTAATTGAAATGTGAAATTCTCCCCTCATCCTTGCAAAACGGCTGTGGATGCTGGGAGAATTGGAACTTTTAATTCTGAAATTGATTTTTGTTGGGTAAAGGTCTGGAATATGGATAAAAGATGGGTAAATGGAGTTGAGGTGTTGAACAGTCATCATATAATTCAATGGCTGGCAGAGCTGGCGCAAACTGCTGAAAGGCATAGAAAAGTGACCTAGGCCTCTCATTATGGGTGACATCTTCCGGCTGATCACATCAGTAGGATTGGATCCTGCCAATAGCGCACCCCCTGGCAATGTGAGATAGATTCAATCGGAAATCCCATTGACAGTGGCAGACCAGAAGACCCCGCCACGTGTCAGTGGTGGGCCATCTCGTTGCCAGTGAGAAACATGCCGCGGGGAGACCTGAGAATCTCTCCCGAAAGAACTCCCCAATACTTCCATTCTCCAATTCTTGTAAGCTGATTGCCTTTTACTTCCCTGGGTTGTCACTTGCACATGCTGCATCTTTTGTACATCATCAATAACTTAGATTTTTGCCACCAGAGAGTTCTCATTCCTTCTGCTGTGCCCATGGGTGGTCATCCACTTCCCCTTTCTGCATGATGCTTGTATCTTGAACTGTCTAGCATTAACATGAGGAGCCCTATATTCCCTTGACCCTACTCCACCATCCACTAAAACCATGGTTGAACATTTACATCATTGCTTCTTGATTGGTCATATTCTGGAGAATTTGGTCCAAATTACCCATATCCTCTCTGCTGCAGGTAGTTGCCAATTACTGCTGAAGTACCTAGTTCTTTGACACAAAAAATTCAAGTTCTACCACTTGTGCAAACTTGCTTCAGTATATGTCGTCCATGATGTGCACTTTAGAGCAGGGACACATTGTAATGTTCCTGCTCTGTAATGAATTAAACTGTTAGCCTGAACCTCCAGTAGCACTAAACTCTCTCAAATGAAAGTATTCTCTTTCATGCGCGCGGGTATATATATTATATATATATATATATATTATATATATATATATATAGGCGTTCCTGATTGCCGGAAGAAGTGCCCAATGGCCACGACTGGCTTTTAACAATGGTGCCACGACCCGCTTTCAGAATGCCGGCCGTTCCATGCATGCGTGCCCCCTCAGCAATGCGCAGGCCTCCGGAGCCCAGCAAGGCTGACCGCCTCCTCCTGACATCAGCGCGCTGACCCAGGAGCAGATTCTTTTTAAAAATTGATGGAGTCTCCTGACCAGTAGCGGTGGCAGAGAGCTGGTCGTGCAGACACGCCCCATACATTGATGTCACGTTCTCTGGGCGTGAGAGATATTCAAAGAATAATACAGTACAGGAACTGGCCCTTCAGCCCTCCAAGCCTGCGCCGACCATGGTATCTGCCTAAACTAAAACCGTATGCACTTACGGAGTCTGTATACTTCCATTCCCACACTATTCATATATTTGTTGAGATGCCCCTTAAATGCCACTATCGTACCTGCTCCCACCACCTCCCTAGGCAGCACGTTCCCACACATTTACCCCACACTGCGTAAAAATACTTACCTCCCACATCTGTTCTCAACCTCCATTTTGTAGCTGCCAGTAGTGCTGTTGGGAGCTCGAGGGCCTCTGGTAAACAACCCATGAAGAAGAAGTTAAGAACAGGAACAAAGCAGTATAAAAGATGATTTCTTGATGCTTTATTAATTGTGCCACTGTAAATCCGGATGCAAAGTTCATGTGTGTTATATGCATGGAAGTACTGGTAAATGAAATAATAAAACCCTCAACTTCAAAGACATTTCAAGACTAAGCATGGCGAGTTCAAGAATAAACCTCTTGGTTTTTTTTGAACGAATGCAGTGAGATTGGAAATCATCAGCTGAAGTCCTTAGCAGAAATGTAAAATTGAATAATAAAGCAAGTGAGATTGTGAGGACTAAGTAAACTCGCCTGTCACATTTAAAAGTAAGCAAAAACGGTGGGTGGCGAAGGTTGGGCGACGTGGGTCATGATGATCGGGAAGGATGGCCTGTTGGTAAAAATGGGTCCTGGGCAAACATGTTTGAAAAGCACTGACCTGGCTGAGACTCACCATATTCCAGGAGGTTGGCTTCGATGCCAACTGTGGAAGGTTTGTCTTGAACAAAAGCAGTATGTTTGTAAGTAATGTTTGTAATGTAAACAAAGTGCTGGGGAACTCAGCAGATAAGGCAGCATCTATGGAGACAGACAGACAGAAACAGAGTTGACATTTCAGCTTGATGTTTTTTTTTGTCAAAACTGAAGGTCAATGACCCGAAGCATTAACACCTTTTCCAGTATTGTAATGTTTGTGGACACCCTGCTTTATTCTGGATCACTCTAAGATCCTCCTGCCCCAGATTGATGTGCAGCCCTTTCCACTGCTATGTTCTTTTCATGAGTGATCCAAGAATTTCAGTGGAATACTGTCACTATCAAACCAAGAACACGGGAGTTGGTCACCATTGTTATCTTCAATGTTTGACTAAGATGTATGCAAGCAAGTTATTTCTTGAGCTGCTGCTGTGCTAATAGATATTTTCCTGGTCCTAACGAGCACAGGACAATTGTTTGACAATTCTCTGGGGAAGCTTTGTATCACACAAGGGTCATCAGCTAGTACTCCATGGATGTCTATCATAATGCAGACAGTTCAACCCTTTCTTAAGGTTGATTGATCTCAGCTCATAGATTTATCACTAAACTGTGTGGGTTATTTCATGCAGGCATCAGTGGGCAAATTGGATCATTTGTTCTGATGGGTAGTGATCCATTTTATGTCCACCTGAAGTGCTGTGGACTTCCAATTATAAACTGTATAGTCAGAATATAAGTCAAAAATATAAAACCGGTCGGTGTGTCTCCAACAAGGTTTAATCTAAATGTTTTTGAATGCCATCTATTTTACTTACAACAAGATATGGGAGTAGTCGTATCAGTAATGTTTATCATCTTAAAAGTACTGTGTTCCCAAAGCCATTCAACTGCATTGAGTAAGGAATCATTAATGAGTTCCTATAGATTTTATCTTGTGGCTACTCCCTTGTCGAACATTTTAGTCAGTTGCAACCATAGGTTTTGTGTTCGTAGAAGTATCTTTTGATCCATTATTAGTCACAGTTCATAATCCTTTCATCTTTGAATTTATAGCCATGCATAATCATATATACTTAATTCAAATGTTGGCCATTTGTGACTGCAGCTTTTACAAAGTTGCTTTTCAACTTCAAGGACAGCATATATGGCACCATGGTATCCACTGGCAATATTAGTTATTTTTTAATTTGCTTTGATATTTTTTCCCAGTGATCGATATTTCATTGTACACTTAAACAAAAAGTGCAAAATCTCTTTCCTGAGCACACTGAAACACTCCTAACTTTGCAGCAGAATCGAAGCATCTTATTTGGGAGGAGATATAGTCTGTTGGTGAGGTATATTAATGACAGCATTCAAGTTCAAAGCCGTGAGCATGACCTGACTGAGTTCATGCATATGATGTCTACATTCTATGCCCCCCCCACCACACACACAAAAAGAATGATACGTCAGGACACGGACGTTTGAAAATGAGATGCGCAAGACGTACAAGACCCACATATACCTGTCTAAATTAGTCCCCACTATACAATTCCCTGCACGGTTTTGGCATTAGTAATGATTTGACTTTTAAACGCAAGACAAAGTACTTGCAACTATTGCTTCCAGTGAATATGTATATACAACTACAATAACAACTGACGGAAAACTCTTGCCCTCTGGGTTTCAAAACGCAAGTTCACAGTTCAGAAAAGTCTGGGGCGGCGAGCATCCATTCTTCCTTTAACATGACAGTCGTTCTCTCAGACTCTCCTTAGCGTTCCGTGGACGGCAACCGTTTTGGCTTGTTTCTGCAACATGTCCAACATGCATCTCTCCTCAGTTTCTAATTGAGCCAGTCTCTGATATTTTAGTCAAGACTGAGGTGGCTTTGGTGGTTCAAAGTTTTGGACGTCCGCACCACGCCTAGTTAACAAAGTGCTCCCTGGTGTTTCCCTACAACTTTGTCCATGCTCCTTTAGTATCTTCGGTATACCTGCCGCTTTCTGCTTCTCCTATAGCATGAACAGTCATTCCTGACATTCTGACGAAGGTTTCCTGCAACTAGACTACGATTAGGATTGTTAACCCTGAAAGAAGTGTTGGGTTTGTTTGTGACTGATACTCTTTTCAACCGCACCAGCTTTACATTTTCTCCTGGCCTTCACGCAATCACCTTCTGCAACATGTGCCGCTGCGATCGGAGTTTTCGGAACCATCGCCTGCTTTTCCACTTTCAGAATCAAGAGTATGGGGCATCGCTAACTCTATGAACAGTTTGGGTTTTCCTAGCCTCTGTGGTTGCAGAATCACTACAGAATTTGTCAACCATCTTCTTAACTCTTGAAAAGGTGTTCGCCACCAATTACTTCACCTTCCTGGCTATCTACCTCTGCCACCTCAAAGAGGTGCTGCAAACCTTTAAACGGATGTGGGTCAATCAGCTGCTCACATGGTATCACTCCCCAATCCTTTACTGTCCTTGTCCTGACTAACTGATGCTGTGCAGTCAAGTACACCTTCCTTCACAGCAAGCCTGCTCTGGGAACTGCCCTCACCTGAAGAGAATGGCAATGCGTTTACCACAAGAGGCGGTAGCAAATTACTTTTTGGAAAGTCCAATTCACCCACTTCCTTTGGGTTGCTAACTCCTTTCCTGGCTTTGGAAGAATTGCTTGCCAATGGTCCAAGCACAATTGGTGACGAGTCTACTCTGGTTCAACTGTCTATCATCGCATCATAGTCCGACCTGAGATCAAAGTCAAGATTGCCGCCTGACTCTTCCTCTCTACCATCACTCTTACAACAACTATTTACCATTACTTGTGACCGGGATCTAGGTCGAAGTCAAAATCTTTGTCTGATTCCCCTTCCTTACCAACACTCTTGTAACAACTGTTTACCAGTCCCTCCATAATCAAAATCAAGACGTGTCCAATTCCTCATCCTTATGGTCACCTATGGTCTGAAAATGCTCAGGACCTGATTCATTACCATGGTCACTTGAAACATGCTCAACAGCTGTCGACATCTCTTTCTCTGAGCCGGCTACTGCCCAACGAGCTTTCCCAGATCCCACATGCCCTACAGTCAACATTTCAGGTGCTAACTGCAGTACTTCCTTCGGACTCTCTGTAATCATGGGTGAAGCTACAACCTTCACTCCTGCCAAATCGTTCCCCAAAGTTTATTCCTTTCACTGGGCATTCCTTAACCACTCCAGCCACTACTGCACCTGACACTAAATCACACTCAACTGCACTTTATACAATGAAATGGGGATACAACTTCCACCCATCCCATTCATTTTTTTTTTCTTTTAATTGAATTCAAATTTTTACATATTACAGAAATAAGAAAATACAAAGAACACATAAATAAACATCTTATAGCTATGCCATGTATTCCCCCAATATACAAGCCCCCCATTAAACAATAATAGTAAGCACAAAGCGCCCCCCCCCCCCCCCCCCTTGGGTTGCTGCTGCTGCTGTCCACCTCCTAACGCTCCGCTAGAAAGTCTAGGAACGGTTGCCACCGCCTAAAGAACCCTTGCACAGATCCTCTTAAGGCACATTTTACCCTCCAATTTAATTAACCCTGCCATGTCGCTGATCCAGGCTTCCACGCTTGGGGGCCTCGCATCCTTCCACTGTAGCAGAATCCTCCGCCGAGCTACCAGGGACGCAAAGGCCAGAATACCGGCCTCTTTCGCCTCCTGCACTCCCGGCTCGTCCGATACCCCAAATGGTGCGAGCCCCCAACTCGGCTTAACCCGGGTGTTTACCACCTTAGACACCGTCCTCGCGACGGCCTCCAGAACCCCTCCAGCGCTGGGCACGCCCAGAGCATGTGGGCGTGATTTGCTGGGCTCCCCGAATAAACATAAGAACTAGGAGCAGGAGTAGGCCATCTGGCCCCTCGAGCCTGCTCCACCATTCAATGAGATCGTGGCTGATCTTTTGTGGACTCAGCTCCACTTTCCGGCCCGAACACCATAACCCTTAATCCCTTTATTCTTCAAAAAACTATCTATCTTTATCTTAAAAACATTTAATGAAGGAGCCTCTACTGCTTCACTGGGCAAGGAATTCCATAGATTCACAACCCTTTGGGTGAAGAAGTTCCTCCTAAACTCAGTCCTAAATCTACTTCCCCTTATTTTGAGGCTATGCCTAGTAATACCTAGCACACCTGTCCTCTACTCAAAAAAACCGACTCAGCCTTGCCCCAGTCATGTGCGCCCTGTGCAGAACCTTAAATTGTATCAGGCTAAGCCTGGCGCAAGAGGAGGAAGAATTTACCCTACCCAGGGCGTCCGCCTACATACCCTCGTCCATCTCCTCCCCGAGCTCTTCCTCCCATTTACCTTTCAGCTCCTCCACCGAGGCCTCCTCCTCCTCTAGCATCTCCTGGTAGATCGCCGAGACCTTGCCTTCTCCAACCACACCCCCGAGAGCACCCTATCCTGGATCCTACGTGCTGGCAGCAGCGGGAATTCCCTCACCTGCCGTCTTACAAACGCCCTTACCTGAAGGCATTTCCAGGAGGGAGCCCGAATGTTTCCTCCAACGCCCACAAACGTCCCATCTATAAACAGGCCCCCCATCCTTATAATACCTGCCCTGTGCCAGCTCAGGAAACCCCCATCCATTCTCCCCGGGACAAACCAATGGTTCTCTCGGATCGGGGACCACACTGAAGCCTCCGTTTCTCCCCTGTGGCATCTCCACTGTCCCCAAATTTTGAGGGTCACCGCCACCACCGGACCCGTGGTGTACCTTGTCGGCGGGAGCGGCAGCGGTGCCGTCACCAGCGCTCGGGCTCGTTCCCACACAGGACGCCATCGCCAGCCTCTTCCACGCCGCCCCCTCCCCCTCCATTACCCACTTGCGTATCATCGCCAGCCCAGTAGTACCCACACAGATTAGGCAACGCTAGCCCTCCTCTGTCCCTGGTCCGTTCCAGAAACACCCTTCTCACCCTCGGTCTTTTTCGCCCACACGAATCCCATGATGCTCCTGCTGACCTGCTTAAAGAAGGCCTTGGGGATCAGAATGGGGAGGCACTGGAATATAAAAAGGAACATCGGGAGCACCGTCATCTTCACCGACTGTTCCCTACCCGCCAGGGAAAGTGGCAGCATATCCCACCTTTTAAACTCCTCCATCTGCTCCGCCAGTCTCGCCAAGTTGAGCTTGTGTAGGGCCCCCCAGCCCCTGGCCACCTGGATCCCTAGGTACCGAAAACCCTTTCCGCCCTCTTCAGTGGAAGCTCGTCTATCCCCCTTCCCTGGTCCGCTGGGTGTGTGACGAATAGCTCACTCTTCCCCATGTTGAGCTTATACCCGGAAAAGTCTCCAAACTCCCTGAGGATCCGCCTCACCTCCGGCATCCCCCCCCCCACCGGGTCCGCCACATACAGTAACAGGTCGACAGCATACAGCGATACCCGGTGTCCCGTCCCCCCCCCGCACCAGCCCCCTCCAGTTCCTGGACTCCCTCAAAGCCATCGCCAAAGGCTCAATTGCCAACGCAAATAGCAGGGTGGATAGGGGGCACCCCTGCCTCGTCCCCCAGTACAGCCAAAAGTATTCCGACCTCCTCCGATTTGTGGCCACACTCCCCACTGGGGCTTCGTACAGTAACCTAACCCAACTAACGAACCCCTCCCCGAACCCGAACCTCCTCAACATCACTTCCCACAGGTACCCCCACTCCACCCTATCGAAGGTCTGCTCCGCATCCATAGCCGCCACTATCTCCGCTTCCCCCTCCACTGCAGGCATCATGATTACATTTAGGAGCCTCCGCACATTGGTGTTTAGCTGCCTTCCCTTCACGAAGCCCGTCTGGTCCTCGTGGATCACCCCCGGGACACAGTCCTTAATTCTGGTAGCCAACACCTTCGCCAGCAGCTTCGCATCCACGTTGAGGAGCGAGATTGGCCTATACGACCCACACTGTAAAGGTTCCTTGTCCCACTTCAAGATCAGCGAGATCAGCGCCCTGGACATCGTCGGGGGTAGAACCTCCCCCTTCGTCGCCTCATTGAAAGTCCTCACTAGTAGTGGGCCCAACAGGTCCATATACTTCCTGTAAAATTCCACCGGGAACCCATCTGGCCCCGGTGCCTTCCCCGCCTGCATACTCCCAGCCCCTTAGTCAGCTCCTCCAGCCCTACCGGTGCCCCAAGCCCCGCCACCTGCCCCTCCTCTACCCTCTGGATCCTCAGCCAGTCCAGAAAACGACAAATCCCCCCCCCCCTCAGACCTATACAGTCCCACATAGAAGTCTCTAAATACCCCATTTATTCCCACCGCACTCCGCACCGTGTTCCCCCCTTTATCCCTAACTCCCCCAATCTCCCTCGCTGCCTCCCGCTTCCGAAGCTGGTGTGCCAGCATCCGGCTAGCCTTCTCCCCGTATTCATACACCGCCCCTTGCACCTTCCTCCACTGCACCTCCGCCTTCTTGGTAGTCAACAGGTCGAACTCGGCCTAGAGGCTTTGTCGCTCCTTGAGTAGTCCCTCCTCGGGGACCTCTGCATACCTCCTATCTACCCTTACAATCTCCCCCACCAACCTCTCCCTCTCTCTCCTCCCCTTCCCCTCCTTGTGGGCCCTAGTGGAGATGAGCTCTTCCCTAATCACCGCCTTCAGCGCCTCCCAGACCACCCCTACCTGCACCTCCCCATTATCGTTAACCTCTAGGTACCTTTCCATACACCCCGGATCTGCCCGCCTACAGGTCCGGAGTCCGGCCCAACATGCACCGCATAAATCCAGCATCGCCCCAATTCAGGCATACACATTCACCAAGACCACCCGCACCCCCTGCAGCTTACCACTCAGCATCACGTACCTACCTCCATTGTCTGCCATGATGCTCAGCTCCTCAAACGACACCCGCTTCCCCACCAAAATCGGCCTCGATTCTTTGCATCCAACCCCAAATGGAAAACCTGCCCTACACACCCCTTTCTCAGCCTAACCTGGTCTGCCACCCTCAAATGCGTCTCCTGGAGCATGACCACATCTGCCTTCAGTCCCTTCAGGTGCACGAACACACGGGCCCTCTTGACCTCGGGCCTCTCACATTCCAAGTTATCAGCCGGATCAGGGGGCTGCCCCCCCCCCCCCCTGCCAATTAGCCGTCTCCCTTTCTAGGCCAGCCACGTGCCCGCGCCTCCTGCACTCTCCGTTCCCCTCAGCGGCAGACCCCTGCCCCGACTCCCTCTTCAGGCTCCAACTCCACTTTGGCAAATGCAGCTGCAACCGAGTTCTCTCTCCCCCGCCCTGCCCCGCCCCGCCCGGTAGCTGCGATGCTCCCCCATAGCACTCCCGTAAGTCAGCTGACTTCTGCTGACCCCGGCCACTCCCGCAACTCCATCGACCCCCCAGTGTGGTAGTCTCCCCCAACCCTCCTGCCCATCAGCGGGCGCTCCTCTCCAGCACAACCCCGACCCCGCCCCCTTCCCTTTCAACCAAGCCGGCCCCGACCCCTCTGGCGCAGCTCCATTTCACGGCCTGATCCCAGCTCCCCCACCTCGCCCCCCCCAATGGGCCCCCCCTCTTCCAACCACTGATGCCCACACTCTCACCAAACCCCCACTACGAACCATTTCACCCTACCCCCACCCAGCACCCCAAATAAAAACTGTACCAAACAGAACATCCCCCCCCCCCCCCCCCCCCCCAAAAAACACAACAATCACACCAGTCCCCCCTCGACATTCCCTCGCAAACGACCCTCAATCCGAGTCCAACTTTTCGGCCTGGATAAAGGTCCTCACCTCCTCCGGCGTCTCGAAGTAGTGGTGGCGGTCCTTGAAAGTGACCCACAGTCTCTTTCCGCCGGCTGCAACATTCCAAATTTCACCCCTTCTGATGTAGAGCCGCCTTAGCCCGATTGTACCCGGCCCTCCTCTTGGCCACCTCCGCGCTCCTGTCCTGGTATATCCGGACCTCTGCATTCTCCCACCTGCTGATCCCCTCTTTCTTTGCCCATCTTAGGACACACTCCCTGTCCATGAAGCGGTGGAACCGCACCAGCACCGCCCGCGGCGGCTCGTTGGGCTTGGGCCTCCTCTCCAGGACTCGGTGGGCCCCCTCCAGCTCCAGGGGCCTCGGGAAGGCCCCCGCGCCCATCAACGTGTTCAGCATCGTGACCACGTATGCTCCAATATCCGACCCCTCCTCTCCCTCCGAGAGACCCAGAATCCGCAGGTTCTTTCTCCTCGGCCGATTCTCCATGTCCTCAAACTTCTCCTACCATTTCTTATGCATCACCCCGTGCGCCTCTACCTTCACCGCCAGGCCCAAGATCTCGTCCTCGTTCTCAGGGGCCTTTTGCCGCACCTCCCAGATCGCCACCCCTTGGGCCTTCTGGGGCTCGAGCAGCTCATCTATCGAAGCCTTCATTGGCTCCAACAGCTCTGCCTTCAATTCCGTGAAGCAGCGCTGGAGAAACCCCTGCTGTTCCTGCGACCACTGCGCCCACGCTGCCTGGTCTCCACCCGCCGCCATCTTGGTTCTCCTCTCTCGCACTTTTCGCTGCTCCAAAACTACTTTTTTTCACCGCTCCACTCCTGGTCCAATCCATACAGTGCCGGGGAAATGTTACTGTCACCTTCCCACACTGAGAACCGTCGAACAAATGCCGCAAGGGGCCCTAAAAAGAGCCCAAAAGTCCGTTTCTGGTGGGAGCTGCCGAAGGTGCGACTTAGCTCCGCATAGCCGCAACCGGAAGTCTCCCACCTGTCCCATTCATAAATACCTCAGCTTTCACTGAGCTCCCTGGAGGAAAAAACAAATCCTTCTCCAGCACGGTAGCCCACCGGTGTCTCTTAAAATTGTTGTGGGATTGGCTACTTCTGCGAAGAAAATGGGGTGACTTTCTCCTTCGACACAAAACCGGCATATAATAATAACCTTTATTGTCACAAGTAGGCTTACATTAACACTGCAATGAAGTTCATGTGAAAACCCCTAGTCGCTACATTCCGGCGCCTGTTTGGATACATAGAAGGAGAATTCAAATGTCCAAATTACCAAACAGCACGTCTTTTGGGACTTGTGGGAAGAAACCAGAACACCCAGAGGAAACCCACGCAGCCACAGGGAGAACGTGCAGACTCTGCACAGACAGTGACACAAGCGGAAATCGAATCTGGGACCTTTGCGCTGTGAAGCAATAGTGCTAATCACTGTGCTACCATGCCGCTGAGAAGGGGGATTTCAGGAGTGGGATTTGAACCCACGACCCTAGAAAGGGACCAGAAATCATCAGGTCCTCAACATCAATGAAGGACACTGCTTAAGCCTGGTGCCTTAGACCACTCGGCCATCCTGGTATCTGATATCTCTCGGCACCCTCATTTCTCACACCTGTGTTTTACAGCAGTGTTTTACCTTGGGTGTCTCCTAAGTCCAGTTAATATTACTGTCTGCACCGGAGCATTCTCTACTTTTGCTTCCTTCTTAGAATCCTCCTTCTGAACCCCCACAAGTTTTATGGGCTTTCCCTGCAACTTCCAACATGCTGACTGAGCATGTCCCACCTTGTTACAATGGTAACACCTAGGCTTCCAAGTCTCACTTACACCCCCAGTACCTTTTTGGGAGGCGATCTCTGATCTTTCCCAGCTATCTATTCCTTACCTTGGATACCTGCCGTTCACTCACTCTCCCACTTCCCTATCCTTGTCAAAATTATGGGGGCGATGGAACAAAGGTTTAAATTTATGGATTAGCTCATAATCGTCAGCCATAATTGTTGCTTGCCTAGTAGTTGCTCCCTCTGGTCTTCAACATGGGTTCTTATTATCGACGGTGAGGAATTCTTAAACTCCTCTAAGAGAATGACCTCCCAGAGCCTCATAGGTAGTCTCAACTCCCAATGCTCGTACCTATCTAGTAAAATTGTTCTGCTTAACCCTTTCAAATGTTTGGCCTCTAATTCCAAAATTTCTGCTGAAATGGTTCCAAAACTAATTCATATGCATCTAGAGTGGCCTATTTGACTGTCATAATCCCTTGAATGGTGCTCTGACAAGGCAGCATAAACTCCCTTTGCTCGCCTTGTCAGCTTACTCTCCAAGGATAATGTCCACTTCTCTTTTGGCCTCTCCATTTGGGTTGCTATTTTCTCGAAGGCCCTGAAGAACATTTCTACTGAATAAGTTCATAAGATATAGGAGCAGAAATAGGCCATTTGCTCTGCCAAAGAACAATACAGCACCGGAACAGGCCCCTTGGCCCTCCAAGCTTGCGCCGACCATGGTACCTGCCTAAACTAAAACCGTCTGCACTTACGGAGTCTGTATCCTTCCATTCCCACCCTATTCATCTATTTGTCCAGAAGGCCTTTAAATGCCGCTATCGTACCTGCTCCCACCACCTCCCCAGGCAATGCATTCCTTATATTTACCATCCTCTGTGTAAAAAAAAAAACAAAAAAAAACTAGCCTCTCACATCTGTTCTAAACTTTTGCCGCGCACTTTAAACCTATGTCCCCTAGTACTTGACTCTCCTACCCTAAGAAAGAGCATCTGACTATCCACTCTGTCCATGTCACTCATAATCTTGTAGACCTCTATCAGGTCGCCTCTCAACCTCCATCGTTCCAGCGACAACAGACCGAGTTTATCTAACCTCCCCTCATAGCTAATGCCCTCCATACCAGGCAACATCCGAGTAAACCCCTTCTGTACCTTCTCCAAAGCATCCACATCCTTCTGGTAATGTGGAGACCAGAATCGTACACAATATTCCAAATGAGGCCTAACAAAGTTCCTGTACAGCTGCAACATGACTTGCCAATTTTTATATTCGATGCCCTGGCCGATGAAGGCCGTATGCCTTCTTGACCAAGGTTAAAGAGGTGTGAATTGTCTCAAGCCAGGACAGTTGGTAGGATTTCGCAAGCCCAGGCCCAGGATGACATAACTAGGGTTACCACTATCTCTGGATCTGTAAAGACTTAATTACCTGCAAATGCCTGCATTCAAAGCATTGCCTTGCTTCTTTGACTTTGTCTATATATGTTTCTGGAACCTACCTCTTCTTTCACCTGAGGAAGGAGCAGTGCTCCGAAAGCTACTGATTTGAAACAAACCTGTTGGACTTTAACCTGGTGTTACAAGACTTCTTAATGAGAGACCTTGTCAAAGGCCTTAGACAACATCCACTGCTCTACCTTCATCAATCATCTTTTTGATCTCGATATGACCCAGACTATCTGCACACCCATCATCCACCAAGTCCTTCTCTTTTGTGAATACTGATGCAAAGCACTCATTCAGTACCTCACCCATTTCCTCTGGTTCCACGCATTGATTCCCTCCCCTGTCCTTGAGTGGGCCAACCCTTTCCCCTGGCTACACTCTTGCTCTTTATATACATGTAAAAAGCTTTGGGATTTTCCTTAATCCTGTTTCCCAATGGCTTCTCGGGACCCCTTTTAGCCCTCCTGCCTCCTTACTTAAGTTCCTTCCTACTTTCCTTATATTCCTCACAGGTTTCGCCTGTTCCCAGCCTTCTAGCCCTGATAAATGCTTCCTTTTTCTTTTGGACTATGCTCACAATATCCCTCGTTATCCAAGGTTTCCAAAACTTTCCATACTTAATCTTCTTCCTCACAGGAACATGCCGGGCCTGAATTCATACTAACTGACATGTGAAAGCCTCCCACATACCAGATGGTGATTTACCCTCAAACGTCTGCCCCCATCTAGATTCTTCAGTTCCTGGCAAATATTATTATAATTAGCCTTGCCCCAATTTAGCACCTTCACCCATGGACTACTCTTATCTTTATCCAACAGTACCATGGGGCGGCACAGTGGTTAGCACTGCTGTATCACAGCTCTAGGGACCCTGGTTCAATTCCGGCCTTGGGTGGGTGTGTGGAGTTTGCACTTTCTCCCCGTGTCTGTGTGGGTTTGATCCGGGTGCTCTGGTTTCCTTCCACAGTCCAAAGATGTGCAAGTTAGGTGGCCATGCGAAATTGCCCCTTAATGTCCAAAAAAGTTAGATGTGGTTACTGGGTTATGAGGACAGGGTTGAGGCGAGGACTTAAGTCGGGTGCTCTTTCCCAAAGGCTGGTGCAGACTCAATAGGTTGAATGGCCTCCTTCTGCACTGTAAATTCTATGAGTACCTTGAAACTTACTGAAATATGATCACGGTTACCAAAATGCCCCCACTGAAACTTCGACCACCTGACTGGGCTCATTCTCCAATACCAGATCCAGTATGGCCCCTTCTTTAGTTGGACTATCTACATATTGTTTCAACATATTATTATAATTTACACTGTACCCCAAATTCACCATCTTAACGTTTCAAATCCCAAACGTGAAACAGACCAAGATTTTAGCAAGTTCCTTGCACGCTTCCCTTTTACTAGAATCTGAGGTCAAACCTTGACTGGACTGTGAATGAACTGATTACAGCTCTCAATTTGTTTGTGTGCAGCGTGCCACAAGCATTGTTCTGATGTTTTTTCAAAGTCATAATGGAAGAATGAGTTGTCCAGCAGGCAGACAGGCTGTTGATTGCTGGAATCTTGTTGCACTTTCTGGAGCTTTTCTGTTCTCCCTAAAAATAGAGACCAGTGCTCTGGCATAAATTAAATATTTAAGGAAGCCAAAGGGATGTAGGAATTTTAGGCACTGAATTGATGCGATCAGTAGCCTTACAAATCTTATCTTATTCAGCAGCACAAATGCATAGTGGAACAAAAAAGACACCACGGCAACGGAAAATGATTTTTCCAAAATGCATTAGATAACTCACACAACTCAAGTCCACCAAAAATAAGCTTTGTTATGTAACATTCGGAATGTTTTCAGAGAAAAACTATTCGACCAGAATGTGCACTTGTAATGACCCAAAAACCTTTGGCGTTCACCATCATCACTCTGTACAAACTGATGGCAACTTTTGGCATCCATGCATGCAGAGTTAAATAGGAAATCTGAAAATTGCTGTCGGTGAAACTGCTCCTCATTAGAATATGCTTTTGCAATTGTCGCCCGCGCCATCTGCACAGAGTCACTAATTTGGCATTAAACTTTTGTGCACTATTTTAGCTGTAAAAAAACAATGAAAGTGTGGAGCCTTCCTGGAGTACCCGAGTATATTCATGACGTACTAAGTCACAATTACTTTTGAACAACCTCTGGTCCTGCAAAGGTATAGAAGTCATAGAATTCCTCCAGTGCAGAAGGAGGCCATTGTCAAGTCTGCACCAAAACTCCGAAAGAGCACTCTACCTAGGCCCATTTTCCCGCCCTATCTCCATAACCCTGCGCATTGATCATTGCCAACCCACCTAACCTGCACATCTTTGGACTGCGGGAGGAAACCAGAATACCCAGGAGAAACCCACACAGACTCTGGGAGAGCATGCAAACTTCACACAGTCACCCAATGCTAGAATCAAAGCCGGGTCCCTGGCGCTGTGAGGCAGCAATGCTTACCACTATGCCACAGTGCAGCTAACTTTATACCTGTTACACATTTCCTTCAAAGAACATTTGAAAATTGATTAATATTTTAAAATGAGATTTCTGCTCTCAATCCCAGTTGTGCACTCCAATCTTTATTTGACTTTCTGCACAGTTATTAGAATGTGAATTATATTTTATGCCTTTTATTTCCTGCTCTGAGAAGACTTCAGAGTGATTGGCTGGATGCCATACCAAATTTGAAGTGACATCAAAATAGAGGCGATCTAAGCTCTAGAGCCAGTTAAATCATGGTGGGCACCTTTTTCAAGGTTAGTGGCGAGCACTATCGCTTCACCGCTGCTCACAAAATCCAGCCCATGTAAAAATTGTCGGTTGACGTGATACCATAAAACCTTGAAGGCAAAACAAAAACTATTTTCCATTGTGAATTCCCTAGGTATGTCGATTTGCAAATAATGCCATAATTTAAGTTTGAAATATTATTGTGCCATTATTCCATTTGAACATTTGAATTTTTGGAGGTATCTTCATTCTAGTAACAATTTTGCTTTGGCTTGATTTTTGAAACCAAAATTTTTCATGATTTTCTCTGTGGCATGAAAATGTTGGTAGCTAATACATTGCACGGGTGCATTTGGTGGGGAAAATGTGGGATGGGGAACTGGTGAAAAAGTGAATAATAAAGCATCCTTAATTTTTTCAGCTTTGGCTTATTCATTCATTTCTTTCTGTTTCACAGCGGATCCTCTAGTTGGGAGCATAGCAACCCAATATTTGACCAACAGAGCAGAACATGACAGGATAGCCAGACAGTGGACCAAGAGATATGCTACATAAATTGCATCACTTCCTGTGTTGTGAAAAGGAGCAGGAGGCATTATTTACAATGTGCAACAATTCTTTATAGCCTTTACAATACGGACTTCTGTGTATATGTTATACTGATTCTAATCTCTGCTTTTATCTTTTGAAGATTGGGACAAGCCCTGTTAAAGGTAAAAGCTATTGAAGTAGATCTTTGTAGCAGTAGATTAGTTATGTTTAAATGCCTACTTGCAAGTCTGCTTCTTTGGGATATCAAAATGTATTTTGTGATGTAATAAGGAAAATGTTCCTCAAGTCAACCAAATATTATGGTGCATTTTAGCCTAATCCATTATCTGTATGAAATCTATGATAGCTGTAGATTATTAGAATTTTGGCATTCGTATTAAACCCAGTTCCATTTCCGATCATGTGGTACATGCTGTTGTGAATCCGTTTTACCTTTTTGTCAATTTGTAATGAAGAGATTTCATTTAAACCTTTGTAGCTCTAAATAATGAGCACCTGATGTATCATCTCAAAACACAATAAACTGTTTCCGAGGTTATTTATTTATTTTATATTCAGTGTGTTATTTGGTCGGGGAGTAATATAGCTTGAGCTATATTTTGGCTCCTGTTAATGCACTTGCTGGTTCTGCAAAGGTGACAACATCACTGGATAACAAATGGAGTTGCAAGAGGAATAGCTGTGTCAAAACTGACCATCCTTTCAGGTAAGCAAACTAGGCTTTAATAAGTAACAAAATCTCAATCTGCAGAAGGTTCACAGTGGGTAAATGGCAGTAGATTAGCATGAGCATGCAGTTATACTGCCATTTTTTTTGTTGACACAGTATACTTCAGAGAGCAAGTTTCAATCTATTCTTATGATATGCTATTAGGTTTCCAATAATATGAAGAAGCAGGTGCGCGTCCCTACTCTGCCCTAATATAGTTGTCCGGTCTCGGGCATCGTAGCCACTATGCATTGCAGCTCATATAGGGCTCAACATGTATAGACAGAAGATGGAGTGGAGACAAATGGCAAACAATAAATGCCGTTAAATTGATTAAGATATTTTTAATTTTCTAAAGTCATTGTAAACAATTAATTTGTTGAACAATGCAACCAACTGAGGAGTGGGGTTAGATTTGGACTAGAAATGTATGTAGCACTTCTTCAAAAAGAAAGCTGTTTTGGATTTTGAATGGTGCTGTCACTTATTTGTGTGATGTCACAGCCTTCACTTTGCTTTATCTCAAACAGTGTTTAATTCCATTTGGCATAATTCATTGATAGCAGAAAAACCTATCTGGTAATTTTTTGTGGATACCCATCGCACATCTGTACTGCATGTCTATGGTCCCAACACTCGAGGCATTACCAGCTCACAAACGGCGGTATAGGGAAACAAATTCACGATTGGCTGAAATGATCATTTTTTCTTTAGTTAGTTGGTTTGTGAAAGCATCCCCATGACTAAAAGTAAAGCACTTGTGATTGGTGAACTGATGAGAAACATTACTGGGAGCAGCACAGTTTTGCAGTGGTTAGCACTACTGCCCCATGGCGCCGAGGACCCAAGTTCGATCTCGGCCCCTGGTCACTGTCTGTGGAGTTTGTACATTCTCCCCGTGTCTGTGTGGATATCACCCCCACAACCCAAAGATGTGCAGGGGAGGTGGGTTGGCCACACTAAAGTTGCCCCTTGGGGGGGAATAAAATGAATTGTGTACTTTAAATTTACAAAAAATATATAAATTTTTTTTTTTTTTAATTCGCAACCAGCAATGACAAAACACATCAAATTTGTTTTCAAAGCAGCAATCTGGAACAAAATTGACAGAACAATTTTTTTCCAACTGCTTTTGACCTGCACCTTCCCTCCCATACTCTGGTCAGTTAATACAGCTCAAAATAAGATGCATAGTAATATAAAAAAAATACTATACTGTCCTGAAATTTGTCCCTAACTTAAAATTAGCTATTTCATTTAAAAAGCGTCTCCAAGAAGTTTTCCTACCTTCTCCCATCTTGTTGTGTACCTGTTGGCATTTTTAAGTGTGGGAACTACACAATTGCTCACATGATGTGAAATCCATGCAGGAGATTTATAAATAAATAAGATGCAAGGATTCTTTTTTAATGATTTCCTATGTAATATGATTTGCACTATTAAATAACAATTCTGTGCTATGGGATTTGGAATGTGTTTTGTGTGGATATTGTGACCATAATCCAACATAGAACATGGTGAATGGTATATTAAGAATCAACAGTGGAGATGGCCCTTCCTGATGTGCAGCTATGCCAAAAGTGGCACACCTATTTTGGAAATGAGGAGCAGGAACTGTAAATACCTGAAAGAAAAGAGATATTTTCTAATGGAGAAGATGGTTATTTTAAAAATCCAGTCCTTTCAACAGCCATTTTTATAGTAGCTTATAAGTAATAAAAGTATTTCAATGGTGAAAGCCATATGTTAATCATTGGCCAGAAGATACATTTTTAGCAGACTTTTAAAGGCCATGGGCAAAGAAGCAATGTGGAGGCATTTGGGAAATGTTTCAGGGAACTTGGACAAGATTTTAACACTTGATGGAGCAAAGAAAATGTAATTGTATGAAAGGACAGAGCTGGAGGGAATGGATGTATATGAGGATTTGGGGCTCATGTATGTTCAAGATATTTAAAGGTATAAGGCCATGGGTGGTATTTAAAACCGAGATTTTTGATTTTGGCATGTAGAAACTTGGAATGGTTACAGCACAGGAGACCACTTAGCCCACCATGCCAATGCCAACTCTCCAACACAGCTAATCCCATTCTTGGCCTTTCCCTATAAGCCTGCAATGTTTGTTATTCTGATACTTCCCCAACTGCCGTTTGAAAGCCCCATTGAATGTTTCCTTCACACTTTCAGAGTACCTTCCAGATCCTAACCTCTTGTGTAAAAGGCTTTTTCCCTCATCTCGCCATTGCTTCTTATGCGAATCACCTTAAATTGCTATCCTCTAGTTCTGGGAGCAGTTTCTGTCCGTCTATTTTGTCTGGCTATTGAACCCCATCAAATCACCTTCACCTTAAAGGGAGTAAGCCCAGTTTCTCCAATTTGTCCACATAACTTGAGACTCTCATCCCTGAATTATTCTTGTAAATTGTTCTGGATTCTATAAACCTTCACATCCTTCCTAAAGTGCGGATCCAAGATTTGGATGTTGTACTCCAGTTGAGGCCAACCCAGTTTTATCATAACATCCTTGTTTTCGTACTTAATGAAACCCAGAATCCTATATGCGTTGTTAACTTCTTTAAGGTATGTGTCCTATGTTTTATATTGGGTGTTATTGTGACACCCAGCCACAGTTTGTCCATGTCCTCTTGAAGACTATAGTTCACAATACTCCTAAGTCTGGTGTCATTTGCAAATTTCAAAATTGATTTGGATCAAGAAAAGCAGTGGTCCTAGTACCAACTGCTGGAGAACTCAGCTATACACCTTCCTCCAGCCTGAAAAACAATTATTTACTACTATTATTTCCTGCCTCACAGCCAGTTTTGTATCCATGCTACCACTGTCCTTTTTGTTTCATGGACTTCAACTTTACTGACAAGTCTTTTGTGTGGTACTTGATCACATGCCTTTTGGAAGTCCATGCACACCTCATTAATCCTGTTATAGCATCAAAAAGCGCATTACTTTTCAAGTTTGTTAAAAACAATTTGCCTTTAACAAATCTATGCTGGCTTTCCTTAATTAATCTGCACTTGTCCAAGTGGCTGTTGATTCTATTTTGGATTATTGTCTCCGTTTTCCCACCATGGGATTAAACTGACTGGCCTGGGATTAACCTTGCATTTTTTTTTTAAAACAACGGTGAAACTTTTGGAATTCAGTTCACTGGCACCCCCAAGTCCAAGAAAGATTGGAAAATGATGGCAAGTGGCTCTATAATTGCATTCCTTCCCTTAACATCCTTGGATGCATCCTATCTGGTTCAGGTGGCTTATCCCCATTAAGTATAACCAGCCTTTCTGATACCTCGTTTTATCAATTTTTTGCCAATCAGTTTCTCAACTACCTCTTTCGCTTGGTCTTGGGCAGTATCTTTTCCTTGGTAAAAACAGATGTAATGTACTCATTTTAGTACCTCAGCAAAGCATATCATTTGCCTTCTGCATAATCACCCTTTTGGTGTTAATTGATCTCACGGCCTCATACTATTTTATAGTTGCATGGTTTATTGAAGACTTTCTGTTTCCCTTTTATACTAGCTGCCAGTCTCTTTTGATACTTTCTTTTTGCCTCTCTAAGAAAGATAGCAAATTGATATCATCCATCTTACAAATGACAGCTGAATAGGAATAGATCCAGGTTGCAGAATTGGAACAAGTTGGCGATTGTTGGAGTGAAACTTTGAAGGCCACTGAGTAAAATTGTCTCTGAAGACAAGCATGGGATAAGGTAACTAGTTGATGTGGATGATGCTGAGATGGAAGTTGGCAGCTTTGGTGATGGTTTGGGCTTAGGATTTGAACAAGGTAGATTAAACAGCAAGGGTGCAGTTTTTTCTTTTTGGATGGAAGTGAGTGGGAAGAGGGACTGGTTCATCCATTTAATAATGGACGTGCAATATATTATTGAGGAGCTGTGTGAGAGAAGCTTGGAGCATTATTATTGTACATGTGGTAACTGATCCTGTGCCTACAAATAATGTAAATTAAATGGGGCCAAGAATGGAACCTTGAGATGCTATAGAAATGACTTGTGTGGGATTGGAAGAGAAATTCAGCCTCTCATACAAACAAGGAGAGTCCTTCTGAAGTAGTTCAGCGGATGAAATGGTGCAAGAAGTTGGGACTGTCAAAAGCTGCATGTCTGGAACCAAGAACAGACGCTGCATCATGTTTGCAATTGTCGAGAATGTCAGGTGAGTTTGGCTTGATTGCCTCAGTGCTGGGGGCTTCTGAAATGAGAGAGGCGAGTATGGAGTTGGGTAGTGGACATCATGGGTAAATGTATGTTGGGGAGTTGAAGCCGAATAGTTGAACTTCTTTGTATCTTAGAGCAACAGGTTTTCTAAAATGAACCGGATGGTTTTGAAGTGTCATAATAGGAATGCATAGCATGTCTTCTGATGCAAAATATGCTTGTGTAAAGGGAATGCATTATGGCCATCAGCTATTAAAATATAACTTTATGTTCTAGGGTAAAAGGAACAAGTAGAGGTATCCTTTTGGTATAGTGTGGAAAGATAATGGTTAATAAGTTATGTTCTTCAAAAAAGGTTGAACAATTAGAGTAGGAATTCTTAGCTAAACTTTGGAGTAAATAATCACAATTGTTTGCATGAAGACTCTTGAAAGAATTTTGGAATAGATGTGTTGTGCAGCCTTATCCATGACGTGCGTACCTTTGTCAGCAATATCTGTTGGATAAAGGAGCATGGTTTTTTTTCAACAGTTTTTCAAAGTGGTCAAGACATAGAACTTGAAACTGTCAGCCAATCTCTTTGTCTAGTTGAGCTGATACACTCGGAAGTCAAGAAAAAAGTCTGTTCCGTATAAATGTCTTGTGTTTCCTCAAAATGTTATGTACCATGTATTTGAATGAGATTAACGACTAATGTGTGGCAGTAATGTAATTGGTGTAGGTCTGTGGCTGTATGATCTTTTTCACCTACAATCCTGCTTCGGGGATCTGCCTGTGCATTGGCAGATCTTTAGGTTTCTCACTTCATTACGTTTCAGGATTGCTTTAGCCCGCAACTTAATTTCACATTTATCAATCTTAAACGACTATATTTATAATGCATTACCCACTCCATTAACTGCTAAGTACTGCAGTTTCTTGGGCAACTTTTGAGGTTGCCATGCCATTTCATTTGATCTATGATCTTCTTTCCATTCCCATATTCAGATCAGGTATGTATAGAGAAGCATGGGACATGTCACTTACTTCATTTTGCCAATTCAAGAAATATCCAATTAATCCCATTTCTACTTCCTAATTTCCCACCACTATACTTCGAAGACCATGAACCTTATGTTTGAAACAAAGCTCTTTGTGACATTTTATAAAAAGCATTTGTGATATTCATTACATTTGTTGCAGTCCCTTTGTTTAAATGCTTGGCAGTTTTCTCGCAGAATTCAATTATTCAAGCATTTCCTATCAAATCCATGTTGGCTGTCATGATTAGCCTATGTGTTTAACTGCTATTTTACTGTTTTATGGTTTCTAGTACAATTTGAGTTCTAACTAGTATTCCCTGAAATATCATTTGCATATTGCCTTTGTTTTTTGCTTTAATTTAAAAATGAAGCAATACAAATCCTACCTTTTAGCATACTTCATTGAACAACTGATTTTGTTTTTAAAGTGTGCTGAAAACAACTAGACTCAACAAGTAACTCATGAACCATTATCAAATCGCAGTTTAAATAATTATTTAAAGCAATGCATGAAAGTGAAAAAGCATTAAATCAAATTTTTAAATTAGTAACATAGGGGGAGGGGTAGTCCATTCAGCCTAGCAAATCTGCTCTGCCATTCAATTAGATCATAGCTGATCATCTACCTCAATGCCACTTTGCCACACTATCCCCATTTCTCGATGTCATTCATAGTATCTAGAAATCTATTATTTCTGTTTTGAATATGCTCAGTGATTGAACTTCCACGGCCCTTGTGTGGTAGAGAATTCCAAAGATTCACAACCCTCTGAGTGAAGGAATTCCTCCTCATAGTCTTAAATGGCCTATTCCTTATCCTGAGCCTGTGTCCCCTGGTACTAAACTCGCAAGCCAGGTGAAACATCCTAACTACATCTACCCTGTCACACCCTGTAAGAATTTTGGAAGTTTCAATAAGATCACCGCATTCTTTGGAAGTCCCCTCAAGACAATCCCTCCATCCCACAGATTATGGTGAACCTCAGTTGTATTCCCTCCATGGCAAGTATATCCTCCCTTAGATAAGGAGACCAAAACAGTGCACAACACTCCAGATGCAGTCTCACCACATCCCAGGTTCTCCTTTATGCTGCATGTAACATCCATCAAAAACTCCACCATATTTACCAAACATTATTTCCCTTTCATAAATCCATGTTGACTAGCCTTTCCAGAGTCTATAGAATTTTTAAAGATGACCGCCAATGCATCGACTATCTCCATTGACACATCCTTTAACAGTCTGGGATGTAGTTCATCAGGTCCAGGGTATTTATTTATTTATTTATCTTTTAATAAAGTTAGAGTACCAATTAATTTTTTCCAGTTAAGGGGCAAATTAGTGTGGCCAATCCACCTATCCTGCACATCTTTGGGTTGTGGGGGCGAAACCCACACAAACACTGGGAGAATGTGCAAACTCCACATGGACAGTGACCCAGAGCCAGGATTGAACCTGGGACCTCGGTGCTGTGAGGCAGCACTGCTAACCACTGCGCCACCGTGCTGCCAGGTCCAGGGTATTTATTAACCTTAAACCCAATTAATTTTTCCTCTTTATTAATACTCGTTTCTTTCAGTTCCTCATTTTCGCAGACCCCTTGATTACCTGGTATTTCTCAGATTTTCTGTAACTTCCTTCGTGAAGACAGACGCAAAGCAATTGTTTAGTTCTACCATTTCCCTGTTGATTTTTCCTGTTGGGTTATGTGCCTTAGTCTACAACATATATAAATGCATCTATGTAATATTTCCTTAAATACAAACCATTGCCTGTCATTAATTTTTTTTGTTGTATTTGCGATGAATGTAGGAATTCCAGATACATTGTATTATATGTATTTGGTGCAGTAAGGGTTAAAAGCCTGGGTTAGTGTGTGTATGACTGCTGCAGTGGTCTAGGATTTTTGGAGCCAGAGGTAAATTTAAAGCATTGTAAAAGTTTGGGTATTATTTATATTAAAAGGGTTCCCTGCAGAGTAGTCAATTGGAGACATTATGTTCAGTTTAGCAAGGTGTGTTCAGTTTAGCAAGGCAATGTAGTTAATAGGAGGAGCCAGGGGCTGAAGCAGTCAGGTGTTAAGGTTTTTCAGAGTTTTCATTTTTGGCTGGAAGGTGAGCTGAGAAGGTTTCTGAAGAAAAACACCCAGAGATTCTGCATTATCTGACAGGGTGTTGGGTCTCTTTCTTTCAAACAGTCTCAATCAAAAGGTCTCTCTTTCTCAAAGTGGAGTATTCAAGACATCTCTTACAGCAAGTATTCCTGAGTCTGCTAACTATTTAAAAGTGGATTGCAACCTGAGATGGTTTTGTTGTTCGAGTGTAATATCCTCCTTTACCCTGTCAAAATTGTTCATAATTTTGAACACCTCAATAAGGTCACCTTTTAATCTTCTCTGTTCTAAAGAGAACAAGTTCAATTTCTCCAATTTTTGCCTTGTTTTAAAAATTCATCATTCCTGGTATCATTTCTAGTAAATCTCCTCTGCACTCTCTCCAGGGCTTTAACATCCTTAAACAAAATGTCCAGAACTGAACACACTACTCCCAATATCTTTGCGTGAAATCACTCCTGGGGTGAGGTATCTTTTCCTCAAAGTCTTACAAAATTAAAGTAAAATATTGGGATTTCTGTCCAGTACCCTAGCCACTGTTGAGGCCTGGTCCAGAACCGTAATATATTTTCCCAATTCACCATAGCCAACTTTATACCTTTTGTTCAGATTTAAGAATTTATTTTCAAAATTAACTATATCACTCAAATTTAATGTAAAATTATATCATATTCTGATCACTATTCCTGAAGCCGCCTTAACAGCAAAGTTATTAATGAGTCCTTACTCATAATAAACCTAGAGTAGCCTGATCCCTAGTTGGTTCTTCAATGTTCTACTCCAGAAACCCACCTTGTCCACACTCAAGGAATTCATCCTCCACAGCAGTCATGCTAATTAGGTTGACCCAATCTATAAGTAAGCTGTAGTTGCCCATTATTACTGTATTACCCATATGACCTGCAGCACTAATTTCCTCATTCATACAATGCCCAACGTTACCACTATAGTTTGGTGGCCTATAAACTACTAGCAATGTTTGCTGCCCCTTGCTGTTTTGTAGCTCCACCCAAACTGATTCTACATCTTGATCCTTCGATCTAAGAGCCTCTCTCCCTAATGTACTGATCTTGTCCTGCATTAACAGCACCACCCAAATTCATTTTCCTTTTTGCCTACCCTTCCTAAATGACATATCCTCAAATATTCAATTCACAGTCTTGGTCACACTGCAACCACTGTCAGGAAAATGGTGGTGACATGAAACTAACCGGGAAATCCAACAAATTGGAACATTTTCTGCTGGTTCTATATTTTTTTAAAAACTGGGAAAATTTAGCTGCTTAAAGTAGGGAGAACTCGGCTATGTTAAGGACAGCTTAGCTATGTTAATGGAACTAGTGCCTTTGATGTGTTGAGGGGCTCAGAAACACTGCAAACCGATATTTACCAAAGGCAGGTTGGGAATAATGGGAAACGGAGCATGAAGGCATTTGAATACGGTGATGGAGGTTCAAAGGAAGGTACAAGGTATAAAGAAGAGTCATGAGTGTACTTTGCATTTACAGTCTAAAAGCTAGACTCAAGAAATGAAGGTACAAAAGGTTTACTTCTGAAGAAGTTAGCTAGATAAGGGAAGATCAAGGGGGGAAACTGTATGTAAGGTGATGAGTAAACTGATGAGGGAACGGTATATTAAAACCTTCAGCCAACATCAGGAAAAGCAATGCCTGTGAAGAAAGCCTGTCTTGAAAAGGAAGCTATTCTATCTCAGAAGCAACCTCAAAGAGATATCACTGTCTTCTCTGGTAACTTACTGGATTTCTATAATTTGTAAAGTCTATAAGGTGTTGTGGAACCTCTGGGCATGTCAGCGCTGGGTGAAGTCTATTTGGAACTGTAAATTTAGCAATACTGTGTATATCCATTGTCTCAAGTGTACTTCTAGTTTATTGTTGTTTATTATATTGCATACTAAACATTTATTTAAGATCATCACAAAATGTCTGTGACATCATTCTCTGGACTTCAAACCCTACCTCATATGATACCAAATTGCAAAAGGTACAGTTGAGGGCCGTTGTTTCAAGTTTTCATTCTGGGATTTGGAATAACTCAGCGTAACGTAATTGGGAGCTCTCCCCGGGATAATAAAATAATATTTCCTTGAATGGCTTGAAATTTGTGAATTTCAAGGCAAAGAGAGTGAGGAGAGTACTGAACCAGGTGTGATATTGTGAGATTTTAAAGTGGGCGACTGCTAAATGGCTTTGTCAATCACAAAGAACAAAGAAAAGTACAGCACAGGAACAGGCCCTTTGGCCCTCCAAGCCCGTGCCGACCATGCTGCCCGACTAAACTACAATCTTCTACACTTCCTGGGTCCGTATCCCTCTATTCCCATCCTATTCATGTATTTGTCAAGATGCCCCTTAAATGCCACTATTGCCCCTGCTTCCACCACCTCCTCCGGTAGCGAGTTCCAGGCACCCACTACCCTCTGTGTAAAAAAACTTGCCTCGTACATCTACTCTAAACTTTGCCCCTCGCACCTTAAACCTATGCCCCCGAGTAATTGACCCCTCTACCCTGGGGAAAAGCCTCCGACTATCCACTCTGTCTATGCCCCTCATAATTTTGTAGACCTCTATCAGGTCGCCCCTCAACCTCCGTCGTACCAGTGAGAACAAACCGAGTTTATTCAACCGCTCCTCATGGCTAATGCCCTCCATACCAGGCAACATTCTGGTAAAATCTTTTCTGCACCCTCTCTAAAGCCTCCACATCCTCTGGTAGTGTGGCGACCAGAATTGAACACTATACTCCAAGTGTGGCCGAACTAAGGTTCTATACAGCTGCAACATGACTTGCCAATTCTTATACTCAATGCCCCGACCAATGAAGGCAAGCATGCCGAATGCCTTCTTGACTACCTTCTCCACCTGTGTTGCCCCTTTCAGTGACCTGTGGACCTGTACACCTAGATCTCTCTGACTTTCAATACACTTGAGGTTTCACTGTATATTCCCTACCTGCATTAGACCTTCCAAAATGCATTACCTCACATTTGTCCGGATTAAACTCCATCTTGCCATCTCTCCGCCCAAGTCTCCAAGCAATCTAAATCCTGCTGTATCCTCTGACAGTCCTCATCGCTATCCCCAATTCCACCAACCTTTGTGTCGTCTGCAAACTTACTAATCAGACCAGTTACATTTTCCTACAAATCATTTATATATACTACAAACCGTAAGGTCCCAGCACTGATCCCTGCGGAACACCACTAATCACAGCCCTCCAATTAGAAAAGCATCCTTCCATTGCTACTCTCTGCCAGTTCTGTATCCACCTTGCCAGCTCACCCCTGATCCCGTGTGACTTCACCTTTTGTACTAGTCTACCATGAGGGACCTTGTCAAAGGCCTTACTGAAGTCCATATAGACAACATCCTCTGCCCTACCTGCATCAATCATCTTTGTGACCTCCTCGAAAAACTCTTATCAAGTTAGTGAGACACGACCGCCCCTTCACAAAACCATGCTGCCTCTCACTAATACTTCCATTTGCTTCCAAATGGGAGTAGATCCTGTCTCGAAGAATTCTCTCCAGTAATTTCCCTACCACTGACGTAAGGCTCACCGTCCTGTAGTTCCCTGGATTATCCTTGCTACCCTTCTTAAACAGAGGAACAACATTGGCTATTCTCCAGTCCTCCGGGACATCACCTGAAGACAGTGAGGATCCAAAGATTTCTGTCAAAGCCTCAGCAATTTCCTCTCTAGCCTCCTTCAGTATTCTGGGGTAGATCCCATCAGGCCCTGGGGACTTATCTACCTTAATATTTTTCAAGACGCCCAATACCTCGTCTTTTTGAATCTCAATGTGTCCCAGGCTATCTACACCCACTTCTCCAGACTCAACATCTACCAATTCCTTCTCTTTGGTGAATACTGATGCAAAGTATTCATTTAGTACCTCGCCCATTTCCTGTGGCTCCACACACACATTCCCTTCCCTATCCTTCAGTGGGCTAACCCTTTCCCTGGCTACCCTCTTGCTTTTTATGTACGTGTAAAAAGCCTTGGGACTTACCTTAACCCTATTTGCCAATGGCTTTTCGTGACCCCTTCTAGTCCTCCTGACTCCTTGCTTAAGTTCCTTCCTACTTTCCTTGTATTCCACACAGGCTTCGTCCTTTTAGCCCTGATAAATGCCTCCTTTTTCTTTTTAACGAGGCCTACAGTATCTCTCGTTATCCAAGGTTCCCGAAAATTGCCGAATTTATCCTTCTTTCTCACAGGAACATGCCGGTCCTGAGTTCCTTTCAATTGACACTTGAAAGCCTCCCACAAGTCAGATGTTGATTTACCCTCAAACATCCGCCCCCAATCTAGGTTCTTCAGTTCCCGCCTAATATGTTATAATTAGCCTTCCCCCAATTTAGCACATTCGCCCTAGGACCACTCTTATCCTTGTCCGCCAGCACTTTAAAACTTACTGAATTGTGGTCACTGTTCCCGAAATGCAAATGCAAATCGCTTATTGTCACAAGTAGGCTTCAATGAAGTTACTGTGAAAAGCCCCTAGTCGCCACATTCCGGCACCTGTTCGGGGAGGCTGGGAAGGGAATTGAACCGTGCTGCTGGCCTGCCTTGGTCTGCTTTCAAAGCCAGCTCTTTAGCCCTGAGCTATTTAGCCCAGTGCTAAATGCTCCCCTACTGAAACTTCTACCACCTGGCCGGGCTCATTCCCCAATACCAGGTTCAGTACAGCCCCTTCCCTAGTTGGACTGTCTACATATTGTTTTAAGAAGCCCTCCTGGATGCTCCTTACAAACTGCCCCGTCTAAGCCCCTGAGTGAGTCCCAGTCAATATTGGGGAAGTTGAAGCCTCCCATCACAACAACCCTGTTGTTTTTACTCTCTTCCAAAATCTGTCTACCTATCTGCTCCTCTATCTCCCGCTGGCTGTTGGGAGGCCTGTAATAAACCCCCAACATTGTGACTGCACCCTTCTTATTCCTGATCTCTACCCATGTAGCCTCACTGCCCTCTGAGGTGTCCTCCCGTAGTACAGCTGTGATATTCTCCCTAACCAGTAGGGAAACCAGTAACTCCACCACCCCTTTTGCATCCCCCTCTATCCCGCCTGAAACATCTAAATCCTGGAACGTTTAGCTGCCAATCCTTCCCTTCCCTCAACCAGGTCTCTGTAATGGCAACAGCATCATAGTTCCAAGTACTAATCCAATCTCTAAATTCATCTGCCTTACCCGTAATACTTTTTGCATTAAAACATATGCACTTCAGGCCACCAGACCCGCTGTGTTCAGCAACTTCACCCTGTCTGCTCTACCTCAGAGCCATACTGTCCCTATTCCCTAGTTCTCCCTCAATGCTCTCGCCTTCTGACCTATTGCTCCCATGCTCACCCTCCTGCCATACTAGTTTAAACCCTCCCGTGTGACACTAGCAAACCTCGCGGCCAGGATATTTATGCCTCTCCAGTTTAGATGCAACTCGTCCTTATATAAGTCACACCTGCCCCGGAAGAGCTCCCAGTGGTCCAGATAACTGAACCCCTCCCTCCTACACCAGTTGTTTAGCCACGTGTTTAGCTGCTCTATCTTCCTATTTCTAGCCTCACTGGCACGTTGCACAGGGAGTAATCCCGAGATTACAACCCTCGAGGTCCTGTCTTTTAACTTTCTGCCTAGCTCCCTGAACTCCTGCTGCAGGACCTCATGCCCTTTCCTGCCTCTGTTGTTAGTACCAATATGTACAACGACCTCTGCCTGTTTGCCCTCCCCCCTCAGGATGCCCTCTACCCGTTCAGAGACATCCTGGACCCTGGCACCAGGGAGGCGACATACCATCCTGGAGTCTCTCACATCCACGGAAGCGCCTATCTGTGCCCCTGACTATAGAGTCCCTTATGACTATTGCTCTTCTATGCTTTGACCTTCCCTTCTGAACATCAGAGCCAGCTGTGGTGCCACTGCTCTGGCTGCTGCTGTTTTCCCCTGATAGGCTATCCCCCCCCCCCCGCCCCCCCTACAGTATCCAAAGGGATATGCCTGTTCGAGAGGGGGACAACCACAGGGGATTCCTGCACTGACTGCCTGCCCTTTCTGGTGGTCACCCATTTCTCTGCCTGCACCTTGGGTGTGACCACATTTATATAACTGCTGTCTATGATGCTTTCCGCCACCTGCATGCTCCTAAGTGCATCCAACTGCTGCTCCAACCGAACCATGCGATCTGTGAGGAGCACTTTCTGCAGATTAAGCCATCCGGGACGCTGGAAGCCTCCAGACCTGCCACATCTCACAGTCAGAGCACTGCACCCCTCTAACTGACCTTGTGTCAGTTAATTAGTAAATTAAATTTAAAAGTTTTACAAAAAAAGTTACTGTTAACTATATGTTTCCTAACACGAGATTTCTACTATAAATGTGAAAGCTAAATACAGTACTCTCCGATCTCTGGCTTAGATACCCCTCTAAATTATAATTGCGTAATTAAGTTTAATTAGTTTACCAATGCTTAATTTTTTTAATTTAATGTAGATTCCCAACCAGCCAATCAGGTCACATCTTTTCTGTGATGTTACTTCAGTCCCCCCCCTTCCCCCCCCCCCCCCCCCCCCCCCCCCCCCACACACACACACACACAATTGGAAAAAGTAATACAAGTAAAAATGAGTAAAAATCACTTACTTACCTTCTGAGGGTCTCCGATGCTCTCAGGTTCTCTCCCTGCTGATTAAAAGTTACAGGCCAGAGGAAAGAGAGAGAACAAAACAGTAGGGAAAAAGCACCTTCTCCCACTCTGCACCGAATTACTTCACTGCACCAAATTACCAAGTTTCAAATTCCCACTCTGGATGTGTCTCACTCACTCAGGCTGTGTCTCTTTGACCTGCGCAACGCTTGGGAGTAGAAAATATAACCTTGGAGTGTTTGCAAAACGTAACTAAAGCTGAATTAATGGAATTAGCAAATGAATTGCAATTGTGATTACCTACACGGGTAATAAAAACTGATATTGAAAGTATGGCACAGAATTTGGGATTGGAAGAAAACCCATCAGACCGGGTTCTCTGGTGTGGTTCATTGAAATGAGCTCAAATTCAATTGCAGATGGAGGAACTTGGGGGGAAAAAAGAGAACGAACAAGAGATAAAGAAAAGAGAATGGGCATTTGAGGAGAACCAACAGAAAAGCAGGAGAGAGATGGAAGACCGGAAAGGAAATTTGAAGTGACAAAATTACCAAGGCAGGAAAGCGAAAAGGGGCGCAATTTAAGTGTCATTCGAGTGACAGTTTGCTGGGAGTTTTCTGCCGGCGAGTTCCCCACCACTATCTAACAACACTTAGTCATGTTTTGAGGCCCTAGGGAGTTTCTCACTGGTTTGGCCCATGCTTAGAATTTTTTTCAACACTGGGGAGCTGAACTTTGAAATCGGGCCACCATTTTGAAAGAGTGCCCCAAGTGAGCTTGTGGGTCCCCCACACACCCCCACCCATCGGCAATGTCACCCCCACCCCCAAGTGAGGACATCCTGCTATGGGGTCCCTGGGGTTCCTCCTTGGGTCCCTCTCCAGGACACCCATCTATCACCCCCCAACCTCTCCGAGGCCCCTTCATACCCAACCTGCACCCCACCCTTCATACCCACCGCCCACCCTCTTTCATGGGCTTGGCCCCCCTCTGGCCCTTGCCAGCACCTAGGCACCTTTGCACTAGCCCCCTAGCTGTGCTCCTGCCAATTTGGCAGTGCCAAGGTGGCTGTGCCAAGGAGCCAGCCTGGCAGTGCCAAGGTGCTCACGTTCCAGAGGGCCATGAGGCCACCCTGCACTGTCCCTGACCATCCAGGGGCCGCCAATGGCATGGGAGACATGTTTGTGAATAGTGCCTGCCTGCGGTCTCTGAAGGCTGGTAGACACTGGGTAAGTAGGTTTAAGGCCTATTTACGTGAATGCAGCTTGGTCCCTTGAGATCCCTTGAGATATCGTTGTTGTCGGGTAGCCCACGGGAGGCTTTACCTGGGATTTTGGCTGTGTCATGTCCCAGTGAGGCGTGACATGAGCGGTAGATCGCGTCCAATGAGAGAGACCAAGAATTTTGACTTTGAAAGCTGACAAAGGGAAGTACCAGGAGTTGGAGAGGAAGGAGTTAATTCTAGAACATAACCCAGTAGGGATATGTTTAAATTCATATTGGCGCTACCAAAGTTTGAAGAAAAAGATATGGAAGCATTCTTTAATTCATTTGGGAAAATAGCTAAACCGATGAAGTGGCCGAAAGGAATCTGGGCCATACTTTTGCAGAGTAGATTATTAGGTAGGGCTAATGAGATATATGCAACTCTGCTAGAAAGAAAATATCTGGGGAATATGATGAATATAAGAAAGCTACCCTTGGTATCAGAGTTTGTACCAGAAGCCTGTAAACAAAAGTTTTGAAATATAAGAACTTTTTGGACAAACTTGTGTTGAATTTGAAAGAGTTAAACAGAATAATTTTGATAGGAGGATAAGCGCATTAAAAGTAGAGGGAACCTGGCACATCCGGTGGCGCCCTCGAGGAAGCAGGTCGGATCGCTCCCGCCCGCGATGGGTAAACTGACTTTTGCGGGACCTGGCGACCTGCTTAGGTTGAGGAGACGATAGGCAAGAGGCCCACCCCCCCCCCCTCCCCCACCCCCCCAGGGTATGAGCAGCTGGACCAGAAGTGGTCAAGTGGAGCGGCAGGGCTCGAAGCAGGAGCAGCGGGGACCCCAGGCCGGGCGGCGAAAAATGGTGGATGGCAGGGACTAGGGAGGGGAGGCTCACTGGCCAAGGGAGCAGCAGATGGAGCTTTTTAAGAACTGCTTCGCCGAATTGAAGAGGGACACGTTGGACCCGATGTGGGCGGTAATGGACCGAATGGCCAAGGCGCAGGCGGTCCAGGAGAAGACGCTCAGGGAGGTCGAGGGGAAGCTCTCCAGCCAGGCGGACATGGTGGCGGAGCTGGAGCACGAGGTGGAAGAGCTGAACGCTCGCCAGAGGAGGATGCAGGAGCAGCTTGAAGAGCTGGGGAACAGAGCCAGGAGGCAGAATTTGAGGATCATTGGCTTCCCCGAGGGCTGTGAGGGGTCGGATGTGGGTGCATATGTGAAAGGTATGCTCGAGGCACTGATGGGGCCGGAGGCCTTCCCCCGACCCCTGGGGTTGGATGGGGCGCATAGAGCCCCCGCAAGGAAGCCCAGGACGGGCGACCGACTGAGGGCCTTGGTGGCCCGCTTTCACCGGCTTGCTGACCGGGATCGTGTGCTGCGATGGGCCAAGGCGGAGAGGAGCAGCAGATGGGAGAATTGCGAGGTGCGCATTTACCAGGACTTGGGAACGGAACTGGCCAAGAGATGTGCAGGATTCATCAAGGTAAAGGCAGTCCTCCACAAAAAGGTGAGGTTTGGAATGCTGTATCCCGCAAAGCTTTGGGTTACGTTTGAGGAACTCCACTACTATTTTGAGACACCGGAGCAGGTTTGGACTTTTATCAAAGAAAAGAAGCTGGACTTTAACTAAAGGGCACTTAGTTTTTTCAGTGCTGTACAGTGGCGATGGTCTGTTAACCTAACGTGCTCTGATTAGGAGTGATTTTTTTTTTCTTGAAAGAAGAAGCTGGACTTGAACTAAGGGAGTCTGGGCTCTCAGATCTTTTGTATGGCGGCGGTTTGTTAGATTATCCTGTACTGTAATGTTATATCCAAGATTGTTTTCAGCCGGGACAGGGAGCGGGGGCTGGAGGGCGCACTGTGTGGGGTGTTTGTGGGAGATTGCATCGAGGGGGGGTGGGGGTAGAGAGAGGGGCCCTGCAAAGAGGGTCCCGCGCTTGGTACCTTTTGGCGGGAGATCGGGGCCTCGGAGAGGATGATGGGCTAGGGGCTGGTCAGGAGACATGGAAGGGCACAGGGAGATACGATCAGGTTAATGGTTCCTTGGTGTGTGAGGGGAGGGCCCGAGTGCTCGGGTAGGAGACAGACATGCACCAAGGGCAGGGGTCAGCGTAGCTAGTGTAGGTCAGGGGGCACCAGGGAGAGTAGGAGGAGGGGCAGGCTAGGGCCAGGTGCGGGGCTGGCCTGGCAGGTCAGGCCTCGGGGGCGGGGGGTTGGGGGGGGGGGGCAGACGGGAAGGGGAGCAGAGGAGACTTAAGGGGCAAGGGAGGGGGGGTGTTGAGGGATCCCCTGAGGGAGAGAGTCGCTGCGGACTCTCGGGGACCGGCGCAGGAAACCAATAGCAGCAGCACCCGAGGGGGGGGGGGGGGGGGGGGGGTAGGGCCACGTTAGTTTAGTTGAACACGTGGAGCATGGCAAACAGAGTTGATGGGGAAATGTTTTGTTAACATGTTTATTCTTTCCCACTGTTTGTTTTCACTATGTTAAGGCCCTTTGCGTTGGCCCTGTGATCTCTCTGGAAATGTTACAAATTTGTTTTAAATAAAAAAAATTTAAAAGAAAAAAAAGAAGAAGAAAGAAAAAGTAGAGGGAACCTTTGAAGCCCTGCGAGAAGTGACTCTTTTGGAAGAATTTAAAGATTCACTGCTTTCAGTGATAACTTGTGTGAAGGAACGAAACGTTAAAACTGCTAGGCTGGCAATGGAGCTAGCAGATGACTGTAAATTAGTCCATAGTTCAAATCTTTTAGTTGGAAAAAGGCTAGGTTGCCAAGTAAGAGAAAGGAGAGTTGGAGATTGTAATGCGAGTTCAACTCTGAATAAAGGATAGGGTGTTGAACTGGAAGGAATATGAAGGAGGTTTAGATATTTTCATTGACTTGGTGTGGCCAGTTTTATTGCAATGTGCTGGGGATTAGTTGGCAAACCAGTTGGGTGGTAGGAAATAAGGAAGGAACTACAAAGTCAGAGATTTTAGAATAAAATAATTCAACAGGATTTATTCAAAGAGAAAAGCAAAGAAAAAGTGCAGGCTGGAGGTGTGAAAATGTGCACACAGCCTATTCAAAGTCATGGTGAGCACATGTGGCAGATATGTTTAAAGATTTGTAGTTTTGTAGCTGGGGAGAAAGTGTTCTGTTCCCTATACCGGGCGAATGTTAAAAGGCCAAGTTTAGCGGGCCATACCAAACTGAGAAGAAACCCAGTGAAGAACTCCAGATAGGAGAATAGCCCACAGAGAATGTTATATTAATATACTAGCCTGGAGAGTAATTCACGTAACTATATTCAAGCGGAAAAATAGCCAAACATAAGAAGTAATAGTTTTTCTCCCAACCTCAGTTATTCTATTATTGCCACAACTAATTTTCATATGCTAGACCCAGCTTTTAACTTTCAATTCAACTTTTCTGACAAAGCTATTGACACTATTATTACAACCTTGGTTAATTGTTGCAAATCGCTCGGGGTTAAATATTTCCTCTGCAGAAAAGTCTTAGCAATTGACAATCCATCATGCTCTTCAATACATGTGAAATTATCAATCGAGGCATAGATTACAAAAGCAGGGGAGGTCATGTTGGAGTTGTATAGAACTTTGGTGAGCAGGGAAGTCTGAGGGACGACCTGATCGAGGTGTACAAGATTATGAGATGCATGGAGAGGGTGGATATTGAGCAGCTGTTTCCCTGAGTTGAAGGGTCATTTGTGAGGGAACACATTTCAAGGTGAGGGGCAGAAGGTTTGGGGACATTTGATGAAAAATCATATTCCCCACAGGGTGGTGACGGTCTGGGATGCACTGCCTGAGAGGGTGATAGAGGCGGATTGCTTCAAATCCTTTAAAACGTACCTGGGTGAGCACTTGGCACATCATAACATTCAAGGCTGTGGGCCACGTGCTGCCAAATGGAATTGGGTAGGTCAGGGTCTGCATCGGTGCAGACCCGATGGGCCAAAGGGCCTCTTCTGCACTGTATTATTCTGTCATGCTGTGATGAGTTATTTTAATGTTAACCTCAGCAAATCCCAGCACCAATATCCATCAGTGGATTAAAAGCCCGCACTTAGCTCCCAATATCGTTAGAGACCACTATTTTTTAATACGAGACAAAATTCTAATTCAAAGATTAAAGCTACAAGATTCCGGAGTTAAAAAAGCAAACGCTAAATTCAATCTGTTCTGCCCTCTTAACATACAAAATTAACATGAGGTCAACATGAATTAATAGGTAAATAGTAGACAAATATGAACTATAAATTGCACCTTCGAAGGTAGACATCTTGCGAATTGGCCCAGCAGTTTACTCAGATTTTACGGTGTGTCCCAAAGACCTTTAACCTCTGTTTTCCTCATGAGGAATTTCAGTTTTTCTCCTTTAAAGATTCAGCCTCTGATTTCCATTCAATGGTAGCTTCAATTCAGCATAGAGGTGTTCTTGCTTCTTCGGCCTGCAATTAGCTGTCAGGCGGCAAGGCTCAAGTTCAGAATGCCACAGTGACTGCTGACTGCCTATCTGCTCAATCACTTATTTTCCAAGATTGAATCCCACTGGCTGGGGCAAACTACACTCCACCTAATCAATAGCAAGGTCCCAGCTCCCTAGCTGGGCTGAGCCAACAGTTGCTGCTCACTTGATTCTTGGCATGTGAGCTAGTTTTGGCACTGCACACTATATCATATGGTTGCGTTTTTGTGCTGCACGCTTTGCAGGCATTCTGCCCATTCACGTTCTTTCACATTCTGCAACCAGATCTCAGTCCCATATTCTGATCAGTCTCTGTTCCAAGGCACAGTTTCTGGTTTGTGCAGGTTACTTGGGGTTATGGGGATAGGGTGGGTGAATGGGCCTAGGAAGGGTGCTCTTTCAGAGGGTTGGTGCAGACACGATGGGCCGAATGGTCTCCTGCACTAGGAATTCTATGGTGTGATTTTGAAAAAGATAATAGATTCCCTCAACACCATTGAGCATATTTCAATGTCATCACTGGATATTTTGATACCATTCATGAAATACATGTACTGCCTGTTTCCTTTTTTAAAAATTTGAGTATCCAATTATTTCTTTCTCCAATTAAGGGGCAATTTAGTGTGGCCAATCCACCTAACCTGCACATCTTTGGGTTGTGGAAGTGAAACCCACGCAGACACGTGGAGAATGTGCAAACTCCACACGGACAGTGGCCCAAGGCCAGGATTCGAACCCGGGTCCTCAGCCCGTGGTCCCAGTGCTAACCACTGTGCCATGTGCCGCCCGCCTGTTTCCTTTGTGCAATAGATTTCTTCTGTCTTTGTTTCCATGTGCATGTTTTGAAACTTGCTGTGAGTCTGCTCTGCAGTCTAGTTCAGTGTCATCTGCAGGGATGGTCAATTTGCATTTGGTTTCAGGATCTGTCATTTGTCACAACACTAATCCCAGGGTATGCTCCAGGATCACTGCCAACAAAGTCCCTGTATTATGATTTGTTCAAAGCGCTACTTGGTAGAAAAACACAAGCAAATTTCAATGTCTACTTGTTCTACAACTATGAATTTATACTTTCATTATTGAGAGATTTTAGGAATGCCACTTTAAAACAATCAATTTTATGAATTTGACAAGCTTTAGAAGTAACTGCATTGAAGTAAAAAATGTGCTTAGTTTGAAATGAAGCATTCTTTCAGTGATTAATTTTAAAAATTAGGAAACAATTACAAACTTGTTAATTGTGATGAGCCATGTGCTTTGGGAAGCATGGATCCTCTTTCTTTCCGTACTACTTTAAGAATAATGTTGGCGGCAGGGTATTCTGAAAGAGGGATAATTGCTTTCCCGATTATTAGATCATTAGATTCTAAGAAATGTCCACGTGACCTGGGGTTGTCATGGGGGATAAACCGCTAAAAATCAAAGAGTAAATGGAAAACTATTGGAGTGGGATTGGGTTTTATTCTGTGTTTTCTGTTTGGCGGTTCAGAACACACTCAAAATTTGGGTGCAAGAAAACAAAGAAAGTCCTCTCCACATTGTCATGATATTCAAACACACACATCATGATAGACACACCAACAGACAAATCAGAACACACAACACCACAACCAATGACAGAAAGATATAAAAGCACAGACACAACCCCTGGTGGTCAGGAAGAGCGGCAGAGGAGAACCAGGACACAGCTATAGCCGGGGACACTCAGGGAGACAGCACGTGCAGAGTATCCAGAACGAACTGTATTATAAGAGTTATAATAAAATAGAGTTGTACCACATACAACTGTGTTGGCTCATCTGTGCACCAGAGCACCCAACACCACATGGTACAGGAGTGGATCGATACCTGCCGGCATACATCCAGTGTACAGAGACAACCAGCGGTGCCCAGACATGATGTACGAGCTCCCGGTTCCGCAGGCGCTCCAGTGCGACGGCGACCTCCACGAAAACTGGCGGCGATTCCGGCAAATGTTCGAGATGTTCCTGGCGGCAGCTCAACTCCAAGACCTGGATGATAAGGAAAAAATTGAATTTCTCCTCATCGTCGCCGGTGCAAGGGCAAGAGCAATGTTCAGAAGATTCAGGTTCTTCAGGAGGCAGCAAAGGCACGATTACCAGGCAGTCATGGGCAAATTCGCCAAGTACTGTGAAGAATACGCAATCCAATGGGGACTTAAAGGTAAGAAAAGCTGCAGTACTCACCTCGTGGCTGAGATCTCGGAGCCCGAAATCCCGGGCCTGAGAAAAGGCTGGGTCGAGGTCGACGGCCATCTTGCTAAAGGTATAACGCTAGCACAGTTGCGCGAGAAGTGCGCAGAACCGGAAGTTTCGTATGCGCATGCGCAATATGGTGCGCATCCGCAGTTAAGAAAATGGCCATCGGTAAAGGAACAGCGATCTGAGCATGCGCAGTCGCTTCCTACGTGCTACATACCGAGCGTCAGGATGTCAGAGGCCCAAGACTGGATCAATTTAAAAAGGAAATGTCCCAAATCCAATTTAAAAGGGAAACGTCCCAAATCAAAAAAACAAAAATCTGTTAAAGCTGTAAAACAACCTTCCCTCACCTGGAATGACAGCGCAGTGCCGCAAATTGACCCAGGAGATGAATTTTACCTCCGAAGAACCCTCCGACAAGCAGTTACCTACGCACAAGCCGATGATTCCGACCTTGAATACTTCGATGACGATTTTTACAGTGTTTCCGGACCTCGCGAGCCCAATGATAGCTCCGTGGTCCTATATGACTATGACTCGGACGAACCTTTCGTGTTGCACATTGGCGGCCCCCATACTGAATCCGACGCAGATGCGGATTCATTTTTCGGATTTGAGGATCTTCAACCCAGCAGATATGACGTTCCAACTTATCAGTACCGGATGATGCTGCAGCCTGACATTACCAGACAGGGAGCGGTGCAAGCACACGGAGAGTGCCCTGCTGCCACACAGAGCGTGGTCCACGTCCCGCTCAACGTTCCCGACTCTATGAAAGAAGACATGCAAGACTCCAGAGTGCAGTCCTCGCATGAACCAGAAGTGACTCCAGTGTCACAAGCTTCCACAGCAAGCTCGTGGACAGCCTCCACGATAGAAGCAACGCAAGACTCCAGAGCGCAGTCCTTGCACGAACAAGAAGTGACTCCAGTGTCACAAGCCTCCACAGAGAGCTCGTGGACGGACTCCACGATGGAAGGAACGCAAGACTCCAGAGCGCAGTCCTTGCAGGAACAAGACCATGAGGGTCTAGCAACCTCTCCTGACCAACCAGCGGCAGACGATGCAAGTCTGCCATGCTCCCGTGAACAGCAAGAAGGCTATAACAGCCTACCATGCTCCACTACACAGCAGCATGACCATGACGGTCTCTCATGCTACAATAAAGGGCACAGCGCTGAAGACTGTTCAAGCCCAACTGAAGACAAGCCAAAGGAATCGCCTCGTCCAAGCCCGAAGAAAAAAGGTTTATGCGCTGACCTTCAGGATCATTGTAGCCGAACAGAGATTAATAATGCAGCACGGCCACAGAAGGATGCTGAGGATTTCCTAACGAAATTAATTGTATGTTTAACTTGCAAGGAGCAGACTGAGAATTGCCAGTGTTTTAGTACGGATCGAAAAAATGGACAAGACATTGATCCTCAGGTAATGGAAATAACACAACCTGACTCATATCCACAGCAGGGACAAATGTCTCCCTTCAACACAATGCCGCAAAATCCCAACTTCGGAGACCAGCAGTTAGTCAGTAATGACTCTTCAAACCTGGAAGGGAACATTAATTGCATTGAACCTATACACACTCCACTGATTATTGAGCAGAACATTGGAGCAAGAATCCTGAGGACACCGACATCGAGTAGCCAGATAACGAATTTAACACCCACAGCAGTTTCAAGTGAACCAAGTGTGCTTTCCACTAATGATGAAGATGCAGATAAGGTCGAACCGATTATCCATTGTACCACACTAACCCCAGTGCTCAAGCAGTTATGTATGGGGAGTATGATGTGGGCAATTGAGAACAGTAAAAAAGAGACTGTGACCATGCCAGTCCCAGCAAAATCAGACCCAGAGACCATGAAGGCATGTACATTAAACAAAGTTACATATGAGGTACCTGAGAAGAAAAGTGAAACGGAATGTTCTTTGGAAAATGGTACAATGTCGATAGAAACAGTGGATCCTATATTCGAGACCATACATATGGGAGAATTTGGGGGTAATAAACAAGGTTCTGCAATGTCTGGGGGAAGATTTAAAGTTCCAAAGAAGAAAAGCCCAAATGAAGGACAATGGCAAGACAATGACAGTCCACCGACATGGTGTGCACCACCAGATGAAAACTCTGACAATTTACCCAACCCTAGTGAACAGCAAGCTGCTAATGACGATCTATCCACGGGATGTGAGACGAGTGACGACAGCATCCCACTTCCCATGCAAAAGGTGCAAGGTGACAGACCTCGCCTAGTGCGTACCAAGGCACTCAACGATCACGGTGGGACCACTGACGACTGCGGTGGCGGCGCACCGCTTCCACCCTCGATGGCTCGAGCCTCTCCACTGGTTGGTGCATTCCTGCATGTTCCGACTCCAGAAGTGCAGCTTCAGGGAATCTCGGCTGCCTCCAGTGAACCTGTTGGGACTCCGGACGGGGGGCATCGACGGAAGGCAGACCGGACTCCAGATGGGGAGCAGCCAAGCGCCGACTCTGATCTGCGCACGCCAGACCTTGCTCCGGACGGGCGGTGTCGCGGCCTCGGTGATGGCACGCTCAGGGTGACGGCAGATGCCACGGCGACAGGGAATGGATCGCGTGGCAGTCCCACTGGGTCGGCAGTGGCAACCAGCACCGGCGGTCCAAGATGGACACACCAACTCGCGCCATCGCCAGACGTTGATGCGAGCAACAATTCTCTATCCAAGGCGACATGCTTCGACGTTTCTCTGCGGAGTCGCCCTTCCGGCACAGCAGGTGGCCGGAACCAGCGTACACGGTCTTGGCCAACTTCCACATCTGGCACAGTCATCGCCTTGCATGATATTAGTGATGGTGCTACTTCAATGGCAACGACCCATCGGCTACAAGATGCCGTCCACCACAAACATAAAAAGAAAACAGACTCCACCTTGTTCCTGGCATGCAGGGCGGATGGATTGGTGCGTAGGTGCAATCAGCGGGCTCTGTGCCGCCTTCCACGCTCGCAACTGCACCGTACGCACACGCCGGATCCTCCACTGGTTCCCAAGGATGACTTCGTGGAGATGCCACGGATCATGCCCCTTCCATCGCCACCAGAACCAAACCACAGCCAGGGCACCACTAACAAAGATGTTGAATGTCATATTTGCAAGAATGAAAAAGACCAAGCACTGCAGGAAGTACAACAAATGGTAAAGCAGAGACTTCGGCAACAGCATCACCTCCAACAGTCCAAGGAGAACCAGTGTGACCACAAATCTCCACAGCTGAACCGGCTTGAGGACCAGCCCATTCTTGAGGCGGTCACCCACTAGACTGGACTTATAACGCTGTTAATACGTTCAAAAAGTCAAACACTTCTGTATTATAACCTGTTGTTGTTTATTGTTCCAGATATCGTCTGACCGGACCAATGTTCAAGTTTTTTTTTCTCTCGCATCCAAGTTTTGTTATGGTACAACCTTGTTAGTGTGACGCACCCGACATCGCCCCATGTAAATAGTTACGTCATAAACACACGCTGTACACAACACAAACGCACACTCTTAGATGCACTCACGACACAATTGTATTTATAACCACGTAGGCACTTGTCTTTGTAAAAAAGGGGGATGTCATGATATTCAAACACACACATCATGATAGACACACCAACAGACAAATCAGAACACACAACACCACAACCAATGACAGAAAGATATAAAAGCACAGACACAACCCCTGGTGGTCAGGAAGAGCGGCAGAGGAGAACCAGGACACAGCTATAGCCGGGGACACTCAGGGAGACAGCACGTGCAGAGTATCCAGAACGAACTGTATTATAAGAGTTATAATAAAATAGAGTTGTACCACATACAACTGTGTTGGCTCATCTGTGCACCAGAGCACCCAACACCACACACATGCAACAGTTTCTGTTGGCAGTTTTAAACAGATCCTCGTTTTGAAGCAGACCTCAGAATAAAACAGACTGTGTTACCAAGTGATCTACAGTTGGTAAGGACAGAACACTGAAGACAAGAAGGGCGAGAGATTTTGAACCAGATAATAGCCATTGCTGCTGAAGGGATGCCGATCCCATCAGCCATTTAACAGGCTGGGAGAAGGAAGTCTTTGGAAATTTAGTGCCATCAGGACTGTTGTGACCCGAGTGAGTGTGTTTATAGACAGTTGCTTTGTTGGTGACAACGGTGTCTAGGGATTTTGATTGGAATATGGCAGCTGGTGAATGTGACTCAAGCACTGAAACGATTCACTGGTAAGTGAGAGATCCTCCAAAAGGTAGGTTGTGTTGGAAAGACTGCGATTGCCAATGGTACCACATTTGTGCGGTAACACAAGTGCTTATTGAGGCACGATCAATTTGGCTGGAGACTAAGTTGAATTCAAACTGAGGCTTTATTAGTATCTGAAGTGTGGCCTCCTACAGCAGCTGACGAAATGGCTGTGAGCTGAAGGCCACGCATATTTATAACCCAGCTCCTGGGCGGAGCTAGCATGCAGGGGCCCAGGTGAACCTGTAGTGCAGGTTCTATCGTACAACCCTTAATATAGGAACACAGTGGTTTACCACACTTATAATGTGAGATGTATCTTTTTAGCCTCAATTTAAAGTGAAATCTATCTTTTTATTTGAAATAATATTTGGATTCTGTGGATTTTAGTTGGTTTGTTACAGGTATACAAAGTGAAATTTTATCCATTGGTTTTCTGTCTGTTGGTTTTGTGTGGATTATTTTAATTTTAAAAGTTACTGGTTGAAATGGGGATTGCGTCATAATGCATAATTTTAAATGTCCATAATTATTGCACTAATCATGTCCTACATGTGAACTTTGGTAGTGGTTTGCTTAACATGTGGGTTGCAGCTTGTAAAGCTAGCAGACTGAGCCAACATTTCATCATTGTTGTTGCTGCTGTTGCCCCCCTGATTCAACTGCTTACTTCAATAGGTACTAAGCTTCGCAGAACAAAGGTATATAAGTTCAGAGAAAAAACATTTAAAAGTATCAACATTTATTGGTAAAATACGAACCATCCACTGCTATGTAACTGGCACAGACATTACCTATCAATTGCGCATAGACCAGGCTTATATAATATTTACCACCATAAATGGAGTGTCCCCAAAATGTTGCAAGGCTGCAGAATGATAATTACTCAAGATGTGAATTTATGCTTCACCTCGTTGAGTGAAGTTGAGGGAGTTGTAAATATGAAAGATAGATATAGAGCTGGAAGAGGAGAGAAATGTTCCTTCTCCGCACAAGATGATGGATGAAGAGAAATACTTGGTAGAAATACTGTAGAGGAATTGACCAAGTGGCTGGAGCATAAGAACATGAGAAATCAGAACTGGAATGGACCATTTGGTCCCTCGAGCCTGCTCCACCATTCTGAGAATAGTTGATCTGCCTCAACTCCACTTTTGCACCAACTGTTCATGTCCAGTAATTCCGTGAGAGATCAAAATATCCCAGCTATGAATATACCCAACGATGAGTGAAGACATTTCCCATCTTCTCAATTCTAAATGAACAACCCCTAATCCTGGAGTTATGCCCATGTGCCTGGATTCCCCAGCCAGGGGAAACAACCTGTCTGTAAAGCCCCTTAAAGCTCTAGTATGTAGCCTGATGGATATTAGTGAAGATACCAGTGTTACGCCCTAGTGCGTTGCAATTATTGAATCAGTGCACCAAAGAACGTCTAGTTCGGGACTAGTTAAGATTTATTAAATTCCAATAACGTGGGTAGAAAACAATAATACTACTGACAAACTGTAAATTGTTAATAACTAGAATACGAGAGCTAATACTAAATACGACTCTCCACACTGACTCCTCACTCAGACTCCCCGAGGTTGCAGTGTCATGTGGTGTAGTTCTGCTGTCATCTGCTGGTTGGAGGTCTAACATATTAACATACATAATTGCTTATAATACACATCATTGATTTTACCCAATCTGTTGGTTCTTCGATTTTCTTAATGACCCCCAGATTCGTCATTCTATCAAGTTCAGCTTTCAACCAATCTCTTAATGGTGTTGGTACTCTCCTAGGAGCATGTATTATGGGTTGTGCATTATCCTTTAGTTGAATTCGGTAAGTAAATGGCAAGACACCAAAACCTTGAAAAATCTCCAGAAATGCTTGTACTATTAAATTCACCGATCCACTGTGCGCATTTATAGCATAGTCATCACTATATACTCTCTTGACTAACTGAAGTGTTTCGCAAGATCTGTGACTACAATTGAAAATTTCACTTTATGGATTCTACCTTTGACTTGAAGTTCAAGCTCTCACACACCTAAAGAATTAATCCTTTGACCATTGTAATCTTTTTAAAAATACTGGTCTGTTCAAAATCTTGGGCTTGATTCTCATCACTTCAATATCCGTGATACTAATGAGATTCGATCTCTCTCCTGTGTCGAGTTTGACATTAATAAACATTTGATTTATGAGTAAAGAAACTGTCCAGTTATCTTTACTTACAGTAAATACTTCATTATTACTACTTCTTATGTTCATCGAAGATATTTCATTTTGCTTGATCCTGTCTTCATTTGTAATGACATTAATTAAGAATGTATCCTCTAAATTAATTTCTTCAACAGTGTTTATAGATTTTTGAGAGTCGACTTTTTTATTGCAAAAACACTGCTTGGCAAAGTGTTTTTTGCCTTTGCATTTCGCACAAATTTTAACAAAGACGGGACATTGCCTCTGTAAGTGCTTATTTCCACACCGCTCACATAAAATGGTGGCGTCTGGCAATTGCTTAAAATAGCCGCCGCTGTTGGGACCATGTTTTACTTTTGGATACACCACAGCATCTATGGCATCGGCTTCATTCCCTATTTTTGTGCCTAAACTCCTCATGTTTAACGTGTTGATTTGCTGCTCAGCTAACTCGCTGGCATGGCAAATTTTTATTGCGTCTTCGAGCTGGAGCTCATCTCCCTCAAAAGACATTCACGCATTTATCGTTTTTTATGCAAAATACGATCTGATCATTGATGACTTTAATGTGGCAAAATTACAAGTCTGAGCCTTTAATTTTAGATCCGTTGGAAAACTGTCAAATGACTCGTCCGTCTGCTGTGTGCGCGTTCTGAAAATGGGCCTTTTAAAAGTTTTGTTCTTCTTCGGGGTACAGTGCTCATCAAAGTTTTTAACGATGGCAACTAAGTTCTCACTATCTGCCTCTCGTTCAAATACAAACTTGTTAAAGGTTTTGATTGCCTGTGGACCTGCTACAGTGAACAGCAACGCTATTTTTCTCTCATTAAGCTGTGCCTGTAAACCTAATAATAATCTTTATTATTGTCACAAGTAGCTTTACATTAACACTGCAAGTGAAAAGCCTCTAGTCACCACACTCCGGTGCCTGTTCGAATACACTGAGGGAGAATTCAGAATGTCCAATTGACCTAACAAGCACATCTTTCAGGACTTGTGGGAGGAAACCGGAGCACCTGGAGGAAACCCAAGCGGACACTGGGAGAACGTGCAGACTCCGCACAGACATTGACCCAAGCCAGAATCTAACCTGGGACCCTGGTGCTGTGAAGCAACAGTGCTAACCATTGTGTTACCGTGCCGCCCACGGTAACCTAGAGCCGCTAGGTACAAGGTAAACTGCTGCTTAAAGGCGCGCCAATTTGCATCCACATTACCAGTTGCACGAAGACCTTGTGGTATTTTCAAGCTACCCATCTTTTTCTTCGGTGACCAGTTGAGCATTGAGATGTGTTCTTTTGATGTTCTTCATCGATTAGTAGATATTATTTTGGTAGTACCGTTTCCTAAATTCTTTACTTCTGATCTTCAATTCGTAGATCAACATGTCTGGTACCATGTTACGTTCTAGTGCGTTGCAATGATTGAATCAGTGCACCAAAGAACGTCAAGTTCATGACTAGTTAAGATTTATTGAATTACAATAACATGGCTAGAAAACAATAATACGACTAACGAACCGTAAACTATTAACAACTAGAATAGAAGAGCTAATACTAAACACTACTATCCACGACGATTCCTCAATCAGACACCCCTAGATGCAGTGTCACATGGTTTTCATAGATTTCATAGAATTTTCAGTGCAGAAGGAGGCCATTCGGCCCATTGAGTCTGCACCGGCCCTTGGACAGAGCACCCTACTTAAGCCCACACCTCCACCCTATCCCCGTAATCCAGTAACCCCACCTAAACTTTTTTGGACACTAAGGGCAATTTAGCCTGGCCAATCCACTTAACCAGCACATCTTTGGACTGTGGGAGGAAACTCAACACCCGGAGGAAACCCACGCAGACACTGGGAGAACATGCAGACTCCGCACAGACAGTGACCCAAGCCGGGAATCGAACCTGGGACCCTGGAGCTGTGAAGCAACAGTGCTAACTACCGTGCTACCATGCCACCCATATACATGTTGTGTAGTTCTACTACCACCTGCTGGTTGGAGGTCTAACATATTAACATACAGAATTGCTTATGCATATCATTACAACCAGCAAAGTCTGATGGTTAAAAGAACTAGCTCTGTATCAGGCTAGGGGTTGTGGGAGCAGTAAGGCTGCAGGGATCTGCAGTGAAGAACAGGACGTGCAGCCAGGGAGTGAGCACAGGAGCTGATTGGACAGTGGCTGTTGCTGTGCCTTTAACAGACAAGTGATCAAACACAGACCACCTGTGTGTTGAGAAATACGACCCCTGAGTGAGTCACAACTCTTGAGCATTCAGTGACATTGATTGATTAGTGCTGGCCTGTGAGTATGTGACAGGAAGCATGAGCCAGATCTTTATATAAAGGAGAGACAAAGGAACTTCTGAAGCGATAACCTGTAGGAATAACCATCATAAACTGTGTCCTGGGTCCAGGACCCAGTGAGGACTTTGGGTCCACCAAGAGGGAGTCTGACCATCTCTTAATGGATGGCATTAAGGTCCAAGCCATGTGTTTTGCTACTTTTTGTAGAAAAGAGTTTTAATACTGTGTAACAGTGCTTCTGATACCCTTTATCCTGGTGTTTTGATACTTCTGTGGTTAACTCGGTAAGGTACAAGTGTAGCCATCTGGGGTGGCCATGTCCTGATTACAAAATGGACACTCTGCAAAGATAGCAGGGAAAATGGACAATACTAAGAAAGCAAGCAGGTGCAAGGTTTGTCTGTTGATTGGAGCCGTAGCTCCCAGACAAGACCGATACTGCAAACCATTTCCATACTAATGAGCCATCCCCGGGAACAAAAACGTAACATTTAAGTAGGCAATACCAAGACAGACACCCCGGTGCCAGAGGAGACCAGAATAAAGCAGACCAACGGCCACTTAGGTCACGCCCAGCAATCAGGGCACCCACCCCTCTATTGGAGGAAATCGATGAGAACGATTGGGAAACGGCCTAAGGCCCGCCGAAATTCGCGCGAAGCCCCTTTTGGGTATAAGAAGAATCCCCCAAGAGAGAATCGCTCTCTTGCGGCTCCGGCTCTCACCAAGGAGAGACCTGCCCAACAGCAACATCAGTACAAGTAAGTCCAAGGTCAACGTTCGCTACGAGACAGTCGCTCTTAGCTGTTATTCTGTACCAATTCGACCCCAGCAGCCTCGGAACCGAACAACGGCCATTGTTCCTCTGACTGAGTGGGTGCCCGAAGCTAAGTATAGGCTTTAGCAGTAGTGATAGTTTAGTCTGTAGAGTTTTATGCACGAGTATATTTGACTGTGTGTAAATAAATGAGCATTGAGTTTGAACTAACTAACTGGTGTATAGAGTCGTTGATCAGCATTTGTTTTGAACCTTGTGGCGGTATCGAAAGATACCTGGCGACTCTAGAGCAAACGTAATTAGAATTAAGGAAGGCGACCATATTGGCTGCCATCTTCAGAGCCAAATTAAGAGAAACACAATTAGCAACACAATAAAGGAGATTTTGGTACCTTAATTTGAGGGTTTTGTCCGTAACGCGAGTTGACCCAAGTTTAAGGTGCAACGGTTTCAATGAGGTGGTCTCCCATTCTTCTCCACTCCGGAGAGAATAGACTCAGTTTACTTGATGTCTCATCATCGAACAACCCTCTCAGCTCAGGTACTGATCTGGTGAACCTTCACTATACCGCCAGCAAGTATATCCTTCCATGAAGTATTCAAAACAAAACTGTGCAAAAACTCCAGGTGTGATCACAGCAGAATCCTGTACAATTGTAGTGAGACTTTATTTCAGTACACCAATCCCCTTGCTACATACCATTTGCCTCCCTAATTACTTGTGGTACTTGCATGCTAACTTTCTGTACTGCTTGTATGAGTACAGTCAAGTCTCTCTGACTATCGTCAGCACTTAAAATGACTTTCGAAAAAGTTGTACTTTTCTATTCTTACTACCAAAGCAATATTTTGTCACATTCTACTCGTTTATCTGCCTATGTAATTTTCAGCCTCTTTGTGTCCTTCTCACAGTTTAAATTCTTAAAGATAGCAGGAAAACTGTGACGGTATATGGCATGCTTTCCTTTATTAACTGAGGCACAGATATTAAGAAAAGGCAGGGTATGATTGAACTGTATGCAACACTAGTTAGACCACAGCTTGAATACCGCATGCAACTCTGGTTACCACATTACAAGGAGAATATAATTTGGCCAAAGATGGTGCAGAGGGAGGAGATTTATGAGGATAGTGTCAGAACTGAAAATCTTTAGGAGAGGTTAGATGGGCTGGAGCTAATGACCCCTTGATTATTATATTGCCTTTATTACAAAATCCAAATTTTTAGTGCTTAATGCTCTGTGCAATGATATGACAACTCAGGAAGGCACAGTGGTTAGCACTGCTGCCTCACAGCACCAGGGACCCGGGTTCGATTCCTGCCTTGTGTGATTGTGTGGAGTTTGCACTTTAGCACAGGGCTAAATCGCTGGCTTTGAAAGCAGACCATGGCAGGCCAGCAGCACAGTTCAATTCCCGTAACAGCCTCCCCGAACAGGTGCCGGAATGTGGCACCTAAGGGCTTTTCACAGTAACTTAATTTGAAGCCTACTTGTGACAATAAGCGATTTTCATTTCATGTCTGCGTGAGTTTCCTCCAGGTGCTCCGGTTTCCTCCTACAGTCGAAAGATGTGCAGGTTAGGTGGATTGGCCATGCTAAATTGCCCCTTAGGGTCCAGGTATGTGAAGGTTAGGTGGGGTTACAGGGATAGGGCGTGGAGAGTGAGTCTGGGAGGATTTGTGCTCTTTTGGGCGCTCCTTCGATTTGGGCCTTACTAATTGGGTGATCCCTGATCACTCCGTTCGATTCCTTAGCCAATAAGAGGGCGGGGATCTGGATGGCTGGCCGTGTCCCAAGCGGTCACTGTCCCCGTTATTTGCGTTTCCCTTGAACAGGGAGTGGCGCCGATGTCCCGGTTGCTTGAGTACCAGTCCTTTGTTTTGATGAAGATGGGCCATCAAATGTTAATCGGCCCCATTAAAATGCTAATTGGACGGAGTTTCGATACTGTCTGGGCTTTTTGCCGACAAATATGCATTTCAGACTCTGAACCTGCCTGATTCTTGGCTTGTCCATTTTACCTGCCAGGCTTTGCGAGTTTCTCTGTACCTAGTTGGAAGTGGCCATCCCAGATGGCTACACTCCGTCCTCTTGATCCTGAACGCGAAGCGTGAAGGATCACAATACTGGGTCTTCTTTGTTCTCTGAAATGCTGGGTACCCTTAACCAAGGACAGGTTCTACTCTACTCTGTTCTATGGGTCCAAAACATTTACCTAATTTTCCCTAAACAACACATGTCTAAGAATTTCTAGGGGGCCATTTAACATTCAGTAAAAGGGGAACCTCTAACTGTCTCTAACTAGACTATACTCATGCTGCTATTTAACAATCAAAGAACTTATCTTACAATACAAAAAGTATCCGATAGCAGCATCACATTTCTTCCTATCACTAACATTCACATACAGAGAAGTAACTTTATTAACAAAAACAACAACCACGGAATTTATTAAGGAGAAAGGTTCAGAAAGACTGTGGGGTCTGCTGGAGTCTGAGGAAAGGGGCTCTAAATGTGTATACTGGAGGCTCTCCTCCTTCATTTTCGCAATCTAATTGTCTGGACGATACTGTACAATATGGCTATCACTAGTAAGGCTTCCACTGTGTAGGACAGTGAATACCACTTGCCGAGGTTCTTACACCATGTGGGGGTATCGATGGCTGGGTGTGTGTGCGGTGTAGTGTCCGGGCTGGGGGTGTTGTGTTGGGTGGTCGTGTTCAGGGCCTGTGTGGTGAGGGGGTAGAGGTGGGTAACGCGTGCAACTGGACTGTTCCAGCGACAATCATGATGCCGATCATCAGGGTCGTCTTCATCCTATTCGGGCTTTCCTTCGCCGTCGAGTATCTTTGTATCTTCCAAGGGGAACAAGCATAGTATCTGTTATAATCGTGTTGTTTAACATCTCGTATGTCTGTCTGTTTCTCCTTAACGTCAATTTCCCATTATAATCATCACCATATGTGACTCCCTCTTTTTTTTTTTAAACAACCATTTACGGAGACAAGACATAATTCTGTGCACAGTGCAAGCACTCTCGCACCCTGTGGTCGACGGACTCAGTGGGCGGACAATTTCTCCATCCTCTGCAAACTTGTTTTTCCAACCAAGTGTTTCTGACATGTAAATAGTATGTGGGGGAACAGCAACCGAAGGGTTGCCGGGAAGGGCAAAAGTTGTGGCAAAAAGCATTCTTTAAACCACAGGACTAGAAAAGAACAGCAAAAGAGTTTTGAAAACAAGTATCCGAATGGGGTGGTGTGTATGATCCGCGGCAGGGCAAGAATGGGTGGGATCCCTGGGTAGAGCAGTGATCAGTGCCGTTGCTCCACTACCCGAGTTTGGCTGACCAAATGTATAGGGGGTCCCCAGGCAGGGCGGGGATAAGTGCCATTACTTCACTGCCTGAGTGACCTTCCAAGAGCGGTAAGAATTTGTAACTATATGGGCTCCAGACAAACCTGTTTTACTAACTGTCATGTGGCGACGGAAGAGTAATTATGAGTGCATCAAGAAATTTGGTGCGAGACCAAAAGAATAAACTGTATCAAAAATTTTATTGAGATCGACACAAATAGTCGTACAAATAACAAACATTCAACATTTAAAAATAACAAATTAAAGAAAGAAAAGCGGGCAGGCTCCATCAGAGTACAGGACACCATAAATCGCAATGACTCATCATCTAGACACCTCAAGATTCCATTTCAAAAAGATTTGCAAAGGGGTTACCATGGTGGGAGTCAGACTCGGAGTTGTCACCATCTCCCGGGTGCCAAACTCGTTCATGGAGTTTGCGTGCTAACGTGGCGTGTCCCGATGTGGGGTCTATTTCATCATTCTTCGTCAGGCAGCAGGAATTGTCACGGTGCCAGTGCTTCATGTTCCGTCGGGACATTGCAAGGGGGCCGTCGCTATCATCGGGTGGTGGGTCAGGTTCCGGTGTGGGCAAATAAATTGTTTCAAAGAGGCTGAGCGTATCGTGGTCGGGGTCTCTGGGCCTGTAGTGCCTGGGGCCTGGTTCGTGGGACCTTTGTTCATGTCTCTCAGGGACTTCAGTAGTGCTGTCACTGTCGCTAGCAGCTGAATCAAGCGTCAGGGTGAAATTTGATTCTGGGGGTGTGGTCAAGATCGTGTCTGCGGACGTGCTGCAGCTGTTGCTGGGGGTGGGGGAACTCGGGTTGTCAGTGGGCGGGTCCTCATTGTCTGTCATGGCCAATGAGAGGTGGTGCGAGTGGCTGCACTGCGTTCCATAAACCTTACGCTGATTTACATGGAACCATCCTGATTTTCCGTTTGGAAACGTGATTTTATAAACCGAGGGGCTTACTTTGTCTGTAATTGAATAGGATCCTGCAAATTTAGGGGAGAGGAATGAGCTGGAGTTGTATAAGGTGATCATTACTTGCTGTCCAACTGTATACTCCGTCGGGTGTACTGTTTTATCAAAGCAGGCCTTACTCTGCTTTCGTTTAACGCCTAGTCGAACAGCTGCAGCGAGCTGTGCTGCTTTAATATTCTCTACCATGTGCTGGACTGCTTTCTCATGGGTCAGGGCGGTGACTGTAGGGCTGGCCAAATCAAGTCTGAATAAGTATTCGGTACCCTTCATGGATCATCCGGTCATGAGACTATGGGGGGTATATCCTGCAGAGTTCGACACTGTGTTCCTAATAAACATCAGTGTGAATGGGAGCACCGTGTCCCATGTTGTATTGTGCTGTTGCACCATTTTCCTAAGTGTGGCCTTTAGTGTCCGATTCATGCGTTCCACAATGCCGCTGGACTGCGGGTGATAGGCAATGTGGAACTTTTGTTAATCCCAAATATCGTCGGCATATTTTTCATGACCCTTCCTGTAAAGTGGGAACCTTGGTTCGAGTCAATACTACGGGGGAGTCCCCATCTCGTAAGAATTTGCTCTGTTAAGATCTTCGCCGTGGACTTGGCTGTGCTTGTTCTCGAGGGAAATGCTTCGACCCATTTAGTAAATGTGTCTATCATCACTAACACATACTTGTATCCATTTCTGCAGGGGGCGAGGGGGCCAATATAATCCAATTGAAGGTTTGTCCACGGGCCATTTACAGGGCGGGTGTGGCGTAGCTGGGCTTTTTTCGCATACCTATTGGGGTTGTTTTGAGCACAAATGAAACTGTTTTCGACGTAATGGGACACGCCGGTTATCAAATCAGGCCACCTGCAGAGGGGTCTGAGGTGGGCAAGGGTGGATTCAATCCCTTGGTGTCCATGTCCGTCAAGGTGTTGCTAACTTTCTCCTTGGTTCAATTGCTCTGTTTTATTACCTTTGCTCTTGAGTCGCCAGGTATCTTTATGATACCACCACGAGGTTCAAGTCCGAGTAATGATCAATAACCCAATACACCGATTAGTAAGATTCAAATCAAAGCACATTTATTGTACACCGTAATCGCTACTCATGCACAAACGTCTAAGCTACTTCTACAACTAACAGGCCTATACTTAACTTCGGACTGGCCCACCAGGTCAGGGGAACAAATGGCCTTTCGTTCGGGTTCTGAGTCTGTGGAATTTGAAGTTGGTACGGATTGGTAGCTAGGAGCGCCTATCTCGTAGCGAGCGTTGAATTAAGACTTACTTCATTCGGTGGTCACTGCACCAGTCACTGTCAATGTTGGTTCGTGTTGCTGGGTGACCTGGGCAGGACGAAGAGGTGAAGAGAGCGATTTGAACTTGGGGCTTAACTCTTATAGTCCCCAGGGGCTTCCCGCCTTTCGGGGCGGACCCTGTACCTGGTCCCAAGTGATTGGACTTTGTCCCAATCGCTTGGTTCGATTTCTCCAATACTGGAGCGGTTCCCTGATCGATGGGCGGTCTTGAGGTGACTTGTTGGCTGACTTTCCCATCAGCCTTTGCCGTTCGCCATTTTAAATCGGGAGTTGGCCAATTTAGGTGGCTACAAAGGAACTTACAAATTATCTAATTCCTGTCCTGGGTGGGAAGTACATAAATTCCATCTTTTAAAACGATTCCCTCATGGACCGTCAAAGAATTCCTAAACTTTTCAGAGGGAGCTGGGAAGTTCCCTTTTAAAATGTTTTTTAACGCTTCGTCTTCTTTCTGTGCCTGGGCTAGGTCGTGGATGTTGGTCTGTGAGACCTGAACTGCATGTACTGGGGCACTCTCGGGGGGGTTGCCAAAAGTGGCCATGTCGTGAGCCTGCCTTCGCTAGGGCGTCAGCTTTCACATTACCGGGTGGGAAGGAACGATGGTGACTTCTTACTTTGACGATGCCATATTTCCTGCCTTTAGCTTTCTGAAGGATATGTTTGAGCAGTGGGGCTGATGATAGAGGTTTTCTGTCGGCGGAAATAAATCCTCTCGATTCCCACAGGGGTAGGAATTCCGGTAGGCTGTTGCAGACGTACAAACTGTCCGAATATATGGCTGCAGGGGTCGGGAATGAATCAGGGTGCTGGACAATGTAAGCAATGGCCGCTAACTCGGCTGCCTGCGAACCTAGGTATCCAGGCAACTTTAAAGCTATCTCTTCTAAAGCACGTCCCTGCACGGCCTCTACATAAATACCACAGCCTGTTATCCTTTTTCCCTCAAGGACTGTGGAGGAGCCGGCTGGTTTAGCACACTGGGCTAAATCGCTGGCTTTGAAAGCAGACCAAGGCCGGACAGCAGCGTGGGTTCAATTCCCGTACCAGCCTCCCCGAACAGGCGCCGGAATGTGGCGACTAGGGGCTTTTCACAGTACCTTCATTTGAAACCTACTTGTGACAATAAGCCATTATTATTATTATTATTATTATTATTATTATCTATGTAAATTCTCAGTGCTTTGTCTGTGGGTCCGATACCTGTCTTTCTTGGTACCGACTTGGGAATAAAGGGGCCTGTGCTGTGCGTTAGGGCTATGATCTCGCACTCATGTGGGGTTCCTGCATAATGCAAATTAACGGCCAGAAACGTGTGCGTTTTTGTCCGTTTTAAGTGATGTTGCGTCCCTGTAGGAATAGGGTCCATCGCGCTGCTCGAATTTGGCTTACTGTGCCGTCTTTTAGTCTGCCGTCCAATAAAAGCTGTGTCAGGGTGTGCTTGGTCAAAATGGTTACTGGGTTGAGTCCGGTTATGTACGAGAAGTACTGTACCGCCCAGAAAACTGCTAACAGGTGCCTTTTGCAGGCTGAAAATTCTTGTTCCACCGGATCGAAGACTCGTGAGGCATAGGCTACGGGTCCTAGACGATCGTGCCTTTCCTGCAGGAGTACGGCCGAAAGGGTTCGGTCTGTGGTCGCTACCTCTATCGCGAGTGGGGATCTGGAGCTTGCAAAGCGGGGGCTGTGCTCAGAGCGCATTTCAATGCATCCATGGCATCAGTGTGCTGTGGAAGCAATTTCCATGGGGCCTGTTTCTTTAGTAGCTCGGAAAATGGGGCTGCTTTTGTGGCAAATCCGTCTATATGATTCCGACAATATCCAACCAGTCCTAAAAATGACCGGAGTGCTGTAACATTTTGGGGCAAGGGTAAATTTACAATGGAATCAATGCATTTTGAGTTCTATTTCACACTTCCCATGCGTGATGACCGTACCTAAATATGTGACTTTTTCCTGAAGGATTTGGGCTCTCTTGGGGTTAATTCTGCATCCAATCGTTATAAGGAGTTCTAGTAATTCAGAAAGAAGCGAGATGGGCTCTTCCTTGGTGTCAGTCTGTAGAACCAAGTCGGCCACATACTGATCAAGGCATTCAGGGCGGGAAAATTTCGATAATCCGTTTGCCAATTGTCTGTGAAAAATGGAGGGGGAGTTGTGGAAGCCTTGTGTCCACGTGTACTCCTGTCCCTGGAAAGGAAACGCAAATTTATACTGGCATGCTTTGTCCAGTGGTATGGACCAAAGGCCATTGCTGATATCTAATACCGAAAATTTTTTCGACTGGAGTCCCTGTCTCAACATGGTCTCGGGACTTGTGGCAACGATGGGGGCTGCTAGGGGAGTCACTTTGTTCAATTCCCTGTAGTCGATGGTCAGTCACCATGATCCATCGGGTTTTCTTACTGGCCAAATCGGGGCATTATTTGTCGATGCAACGGGTCGAATCACTGCTTGATTCAATAAACTTTGAATTACCTGGGCTATCTCTCCCTTGGCTTGCTGGGGGAAGCAGTACTGTTTCTGGGGCTTGGGATCGGGATCTGTAATGTTTACTACTCCTGGGATTTTGCCGCAGTCGTGCTTGTGCTGGGCAAATGCTGTTTTACGTCTTTTCAAGACCTCTCTAACCGCTTTGTCTGTGGTAATGGTTTGTGGATCAAACCAGTACTATCCTACTGAGCTGATTCTATGGGCATAATCTCCTACTGTGAGCGTGGCGGGGGCTCGCGCTGCTCTAGCCATTTTCCATATGCATCGGTTGACTGGGTCAAATGAAAGGTTGTGTGACTGATGAAATCGATGCCTAGGATGTGTTTTGTTGCCTGGGGCAAGTCTACTAAAACAACCAAATGTTTTGTCCTAATATTACCGAGCTGTACGTCCACAGCGGCTGTGATGTGTCCCTGCTGGAGGTAACCTGTAAAGCCACTAAGGGTAATGGTATCCGTAGTGGGCCATATCTCCTTCTGGTACATGGTGGAGGAGTTTAACGTGGTTCGGGACCCTCCTGTGTCCCAAAGGAATTCTACGGGGTGTCCCCGGACTGTGCTTGCAACTACCGGTCTTCCAGACTTTTCCCAGATGGTATCGCAGACCCAAGTTGGGGAGCCCGAACACCGTCAATCGGTGCCACTCATGGACAAATTATCTGATCGGGCGCTAACACTGTGAATGGGTCGGGTATTGTTTTTTGGGGGGTGCGTTTGGGTGCTGATTCCTTTGCTGCTTCGGGGGGCTTGACATTCTCGGACGTAATGTCCTTTCTGTCCACAATTACAGCATTCCTGTGTCTTGGGGTGCTGCGCTGTACCTCTGCCTTCATTTACCCATGCGGGGTCTTGGTGTACCCTTACTGGATTCATTGTGGCGTCTACTCTCTCATGCTGTCTTTTTCTGTACAGACTGTTCCCAAGCTCTGGACAATCATTTCAGAACCCACACTTCATTGTCTGCTGGGTCTGAGGGGTCGTAACTGGCGCATGCCTTCCGTCCTGCCTCTGTGACATGGGATACGAACGTATGGGTCCATTTGGCCGTATTGTCTGCTGATAAGTGGGCGCGGGCTAACTCACCGAATACCGCAGTAAAATGGATCCAAAGGCGTCCAGCAAATGCTGTTGGATGCTCTCCCTTTTTCTGCCTGTACCGATTGAGTCCGTCTACCGGGTCTCCTCTGTTATATCCTATGGCGTCTAAAATGGCCGTTTTAATTTCTTGGAGGCTACCTCCTCCTACATTTGTAGGTCGGGAAGGACTGAACTAACTGAGGGGTCTAAGCACATAACCATGAGCTTAACCTGCTCCGGCTCGTCTAAACCATACATGAGGGTTTGTTGTTTCACTAACTCGAAAAAGTGATGTGGGTCCGATGGGGGGTGGAAAGTATCTATCTTCTCGCAGGCGTCTTGTAACTGATTGTTAATGGGGTGGTGTACACTAAATCGGGCTCGTCTTCCGTGGTAACCCTGCGCTGTGTGGTAATGGGGTTCATTGGATTGGGTGCTGCCTGTGCAGTCGGTGGTGCGGGTGCTTTTCTTTTCGGGGCCTGGGGGGCTCTATTTTGATTCTTGGTCTTGCTTCCGTACCGTTGGGCCATTTCACTGAGTTCCTGCCAATCGGGGCCGATTTCCTGGTCTAGCTGTGGGCCAAAGGTGTCTCTAAACCCATTTTGAACTGATAGCAGGGATTTCAACCTTGCAATTTGCTGCCTGCATTTGGCGTGGTCTACCGAACTCTGTCTCTGTTCCATGGTGGAACTGTGGAGTGCTCGGAGAGCTGCTTTTAGAACATCGCACTGTTTCTTTAACTGCTGTACCTGATTCTCTGTCTCTTCTTTTACCAGTACAGCACGTTGTGTGTCCTGGTAGGCCTTATCGTATTGGATTTGGAAGCTGCTAAGGTGGGCAAGACAGGATTGATGTGCCCTCTTGACATCATCCATTTCCTTGTTCTTCGCTGCTAACTGCTCCCGGAGCTGTACATTTAATTTCTCGCTTTCACTTAAATCTCCCTCTCTACTTTTCCCCTTCTCCTCTAGCTGCTTACGGAGCATCTCCACGACCTCCTCTGTGCCTCGCAATTGTGCTTGACCGGACACGATTGCCATCGGCTTACGAACTTTAGTCAAACACTTTTTATGGATCTCGGTCAGACTGTCCCAACAAGTCTGTCCTATGCTGCCAGGAACTGTCTCTTCATTCGCGCAAAACTCAGACCATAGGGGTCATCCTTTCCGCTTTAGTTATTTCCTAATCTCTTCTTCCCGCACGGGACACTGTTCTGATCTATTGGTCGCTGCGACCTCGGGCTCTTGTGGATGCATAAGGCGTTCCATTGCCTTCGTGGCCATCCCTACAAATACTTCTGACTCCTGGAAATTTGGAACAAGGGGGAATAAAGCGGTGGTGCAAACACCAAGCTATTTCCCAGCTCAAGCTATTTCCCGGTTTATGCAACTCCCGAAAGTTTCACACAACAAAATCTATCGAGGTTACCTTATATCCCTTTGTTAGTATGCATGCAAATTACACACTTCCGAATTCTGGGGGTTTGATCGATACTGGTTTCGCTTGTGGTTTCTTTTACTTTGCCAATTTGGATTCTAATTCAAATGATTTTGTGGGTTCTCTCGAAGTGACACAGTCACTTCTGGGTCAAGTCCCACCAGAGTTGCCAATAACTGTTATGTCATCTATGTTCTAATGCTCAGAGTCGCCAGGTATTGAATGATACCACCACAAGTTTCAACTGGCTATCGATCAAAGAGCCAAACACCAGTTAGTTAGGTCAGGGTACTTTATTTACACACAAGTAGTCATGCAACATAAACGCTACTAGTTAACTACACCTATCGACTAAGACAACCTGTACTTAACTTCGGGCACCCAGCTTAGGTCAGAAAACAGTGGCCGCTGTTCAATTCTGGATTTCTCGGGTTCGAAGGAGTAACTGCTGCTCAGCTGGGCTCATCCGTCTGGTAGCGGGCGTTGAACTTGGACTCGCTTCTGGTGTTGCTACGATTGGCGATGGTTGTGACCGGGGTACCAAGGCCAAGAGAGAGCGAACATGTGGCGAACTCGTCTTCTTATACTCGGGGGGTTTACGCGCTCTTTTGGGCGATCCTTCGATTTGGGCCTTACTAATTGGGTGATCCATGATCACTCCGTTTGATTCCTTAGCCAATAGGTGGGCGGGGATCTTGATGTCTGGGCGTGTCCCAAGCGGTCACTGACCCCGTTGTTTGCATTTCCCTTAAACGGAGTGGCGCTGAAATGTCTGGGACTGTCCCGGTTGCTTGAGTACCAGTCCTTTGTTTTGATGAAGATGGGCCATCAAATGTTAATCGGCCCCATTAAAATGCTAATTGGACGAAGTTTCGATACTGTCTGGACTTTTTGCTAACAAATATGCATTTCAGGCTCTGAGCCTACCTGAATTTTGGCTTATCCATTTTACCCACCAGGCTTTGAGAGTTTCTCTGTACCTAGTTGGAAGTGGCCATCCCAGATGTCTACAGGTGATTATTGCAAACCCATTTATCTCTATTTCTGTTGTTAGCTCATCTATCTTGTTATGGATGCTTTGTGCATTCAGATAAAGAACATTTAATTTTATTGTTTTGCCACTGTCCTTTATATGGGCCTTATTTGCTGGTGAACTATTACCATTACAATTTCTGTCCTTTCCTATGTGGCTACTTTTATTTCCCCAAATCGCTACAATGTTGAATGATCGCCACATTTCTCCTTCGATTTCTAAAGATTTTTTCTTCACCTGATGGGTTCTCCCCCCTCTTTGAGTTTAAAGCCCAACTCATGGCCCTGGTTAGATGATGTGCCAGGATGCTGATCTCGGCCCAAGTTAAGTGGAGTTCATCCCATTAGCACAATGCCCACTTTCCTCAGTACTGATGCCGGTTCAGGTCTTGCCTGTAGAGGACAGTCCATTCCCCTGACAAAATCTCCCCCTTTTCACTGCCACATTCCTTTTAACTCCCTCCACTTGAATGGCTTCCTGCACAATGGTCTGTTTGTCCATCCATCCTGCAGTCCTTGTTCTCATTCGCACAGGTAATGTGGGTGCTTTGGAGAGGGTACAGAGGAGATTTACCAGGATGCTGCCTGGACTGGAGGGCATGTCTTGTGAAGAAAGGTTAAGGGAGCTAGGGCTTTTCTCACTGGAGCGAAGAAAGCAGAGAGGTGACTTGATAGAGGTGTACAAGGTGATGAGAGGCATGGATAGAATGGATAGCCAGAGACTTTTCCCCAGGGTGGAAATGGCTGTCACGATGGAACAGAATTTTAAAGTGATTGGAGGAAGGTATAAGGGAGATGTCAGAGGTAGGTTCTTTACACAGAGTGGTGGGAGTGTGGAGTGCACTGCCAGTGGAGGTCATGGAGTCAGAGTCATTAGGAACATTGAAGCGACTCTTAGGCAGGCACATGGACAGCAGTAAATTGAAGGGATGTAGGTTAGGTTGATCTTAGATTAGGATAAATGGTCAGCACAACACGAAAAATGAAATGAAAATCGCTTATTGTCAAAAGTAGGCTTCAAATGAAGTTACTGTGAAAAGCCCCTTGTCGCCACATTCCGGCGCCTGTTCGGGGAGGCTGGTACGGGAATTGAACCGTGCTGCTGGCCTGCCTTGGTCTGCTTTCAAAGCCAGTACTGTGCTGTACTGTTCTATGTTCTAATGAGTACCTTGTACCTGCTGGTCAAAGTTAAGGGCTGACCTCTTCGATCGCTACATCCTGGGTACCCATATCTGCCTAACTCACAATCATACCATGACCAACTCTAAAGTTCTATTTAACCAAAAGGGTATGACTTTCTCCTGCAGTGAACTTTCCGATTAACTCTCGCCCTCCCTGATGTGTCACAATATCTGCTTCTCTGACGCCAGTTCAACAGCTGCTGGCTCTGTTTACAATGCACTCAATTGTGCGACCACCCTGTGCGTGGTTCGAAATACAGCTTTATACCTCGAGATTGTGACCCAAGTTATAACTGCAAATTCAGCTTTGTACTACAGTAATTAATACATATTCAGGATTTAAATGACATGAATACTTGCAGCATTTTATTGTTTTTATTTATCAGGAATGACAGTATCTGTGGAGAGTGAAGTAAAGTTCTTCTAAAATTCCTTATATTCTAAAACAGTTCTAAAGATTAGAAGGTAGAAAACCTTACCCCGCTTTTTAAGAAAGTTGGGAGAGATACTTAGCCTAACAACAGTAGGCAAAATTACACAATATATTATTAGGGCTGTGCTAACAGGGCACTTCGAAAATCACATTTAATCAAGCAGAAACACCACATCTTTATGAAAGGAAAGACAAAACCGCAAAGAGTTTTTTGAGGATGTAATTAGTAGGATGGATAAGGGAGAACCAGGTGATGTAGGTGTGTATTCGGATTTTCAAAAAGCATTCAATAAGATGCAGCACTGTAGCATTGTGGATAGCACAATTGCTTCACAGCTCCAGGGTCCCAGGTTCAATTCCGGCTTGGGTCACTGTCTGTGCGGAGTCTGCACATCCTCCCCGTGTGTGCGTGGGTTTCCTCCGGGTGCTCCGGTTTCCTCCCACAGTCCAAAGATGTGCAGGTTAGGTGGATTGGCCATGATAAATTGCCCTTCGTGTTGGGTGGGGTTACTGGGTTATGGGGATAGGGTGGAGGTGTTGACCTTGGGTGGGGTGCTCTTTCCAAGAGCCGGTGCAGACTCGATGGGCCGAATGGCCTCCTTCTGCACTGTAAATTCTATGATCTATGATTAACATAGGTTATTGCACAATATTTGGTTCAAAGGCATTGAGGATAATTTATTCGCAAGAATTAAGTTTTGGTAAATGGAGACAACAGTAGAAATAAACAGGACACTCTTGGGTTGGTAAGCAGTTACTAGCAGGGTCCTGCAAGAATCAGTATTTTTGCTTCAGCTGTTTACACCTTTTATTAATGATCCAGAGGAGGAGAGAGTGTCATGTATCCAAGTTTACTGACAGTACAGTTAGGTAGAAAATTAAGTGGTAACAAAGGCTCAAGGCTGCAAAGGGATGCTAACAGATTGGGTGAGTGCACAAGAGCATGGCAAAAAGAATACTGTGGGGACACAAAAGATTGTTATTATGTTAGATGCAGTGTGAAGTTTCCACTTTAGTGGGAAAAACAAAAAAGGAGAATGTTTTATGAGTGATGCGAGACTGGGAAGTGTTAGACAGGAATCACAAAATGACCATGCAGGTACAGCAAGCAATTAAGAAAGCAAATGGTATGTCAACCTTTGGGACAAAGCATTAGAGTTTAACAGTGACGATGTTTTACTACATTATACAGGGGTGAGGCCACACTCAAATACTGTGCACAGTCTTTGGTCTCCTTACTGCCCTGGAAAAAGGATTGGCAATCGTGGATTGGCAGTAAATGTTTAATAGACTGGTTCTGGGATGAGGGAATTGTCCTATAAGGAGTGTTTGAGGAGACTAGGCCTTTAGCCCCTGGTGTTTAGAAGAATGAGAGATGATTTTATTGAAAGATATAATAACATTCCTCAGGAACTTGACAGGGTGGATGCTGAGAATGTTTTACCTGGCTAAAGAATATAAAACAAATGGTCACAGTCTCGGGCCTTGCTCATTGTGTTATTGATATAAATGGTATGATATAAATTGATATGATTTGATTCCCAGCCTGAACCAAGTTAACTAATTTCAGGACTGAGGGGAAGCTATACACGCCCGCAGTACCACTAGATTGGTGGGTGGTGAAACAAGTAATGGGGCTGTTGCTTATAGTCATCAGCCAATGACTTCTTGTGCAAGGTGTGGTTGTTCGATGTGTTCAGGATTAAGCTTCGTATTGATGCTTCCCAACCCTAAAGTAACAGCTGAATATTATCTGTCGATACTCATTCTCAAAATTCTCTCATTTAGAATGACGATGTGAATAAAATACTAGAGCAGGGGTAGCCAAACCACAGCTTTTACACAAAGGGTGGTTCACAGAAAAATATGGTGTAACTTATCCTCAAATTCCATGGCTGGCCCCCTCCACGCGCTACATTGGCACTGGGTGGGGCATGTAAATGAGATCTTATTCAGTGACATACTGAGGGCTGCTGAAAGTTACTTAAACGAACATATAGTGTGTTCTTGGTAGTGTTGCCTTGTTTAAAGTTGCTTCACTTTAACATCGATCAATTAATGGGTCATGTAATCCGTTTAGTATTGTAAAGTTCCTCTTAAAGTTGTTTCCCACTAGTCTGATGTAGGGATATGTGATCTAATCGGTACCATTTTGGAGTGGCCTCCCTGACCCACCCTCTGGCTGCTGACCCTCTGACTTGTGGCCATCTCTTCGCTGACTCACCCTCTAGCTGATTCTAACCTTTACCGAATCTCCCGCTCCCCGACTCTCCTGCTCACCACTTCCTTCTTCCGAACCCTTTCCATGAGTGAGAGCTCTGCTGATGAGCAACAAAATGCAGGAGGTAAGTTCTCTTCAAGTGGGTTCATGATGAGCTTCACCCATGTCTGATCAGAAATTATAACAAATCCCTGAACCTGACAATGAGGCAGTCGATTGAATATATCCAGGAAAGCAGGCCAGAACACAAGACCTCTCCATTGCAGTAAAGTAAAAGCCATTGAGGACCATAGGCTGCTCCCCCCTTCGAGAGAGTTCAGTTAACTGGTGGTGATTTAACCTGAGGGTCACCACACCTCAAGCAAGGGTCAAGGTTGAGAAGTGCAGGGCCTTCATGAATAACCTCAGCTGGTACGGGAGTTGAACCCGCACTGTTGGCGTCATCCACATCACGAACCAGACGTTCAGCCAACTGAGCTAACTGACCAACAATCGCAGTGAAACTAGTGGGGCATCAGCCTCGCTTACTCTGCCGCCACCTGCACTATGGATGCGAGAGCCGCTCCCGGTGGCTTTAAAATCTGTGTGGGTATGGAAAGGGAGATTTCTGATCAAAGTATAAGTTGAACATAAATCCTTCATAAGCATCGTGGATATGAAAATAACGACGTGAAATTGTAAGAAATGGAAGAATGAAGCGGAAAGCCAACGTTTTAGACCAGAATGGGAGATAGATTTTGCAAATGGGAGGTAGGCTTTGCTTTCGCTGTTAAAGACGGAAAATCTATGTGTCTTATCTGAAATATTTCGCTCACTCACTACAAAGCTAGTAACTTGAAATGTCACCGCAAAATGAACCACAAAGCAGTTTCTTCTGAATATCCTCTCGAGTTAGAATTGCAGAAAAACAAGCCAACCACGTTAAAATCTAACCTAAATAATCAGCAGCTCTACTTTCAACTTTCAGTATAGAGGCTGCCTCAACTACTCAAGCTAGTTTTGCTGTGCCATGGAATCGCCTGGTGCTAGGCATTCATACTATGATGAAGAATTTTTAAAGAAGAGCATTGCTGAAATAGTTGCAATTTTAGTTCCAAATAACACCAAACCTCAGCGACTAATAATAAATATTCCAATTTTGTGGTACACTGCAGAGAGATGTATTTCCCAGATTTGTGCTGAAGTTGCAAGCAAGAAGCAAAATGATCTGAAGAACTCTAGCATACTGTTTAGCTCTTGTCGAATCCACAATTATACAAAAATAACTCAACAAATGATATTTGTTTGTTGTATTTCCATGGACGTAACTATAAAAGGAAAAATGTTGAACTGCTAAGTACCGATAAGATAAACTACGCATGGTGTTTACATAAAAATTGCACTTGACAAAGTACCGACAGGTGTACCAGTGAATAAACTTGTCTGTGTTGCAATGGATGGACCCCTGCTATGCTGGAAACAAATGTAGGCCTTAGACTTTAGGCAAAGTAACCCCACATTTCAAGAGTTCCTCCCACTTCATTGCATTCATCAGGATCATTTAGCAAGTAGGTGTTTCAAGTACAAAAAGTATTCTGAAACTCTTCTAGATATTGGGCGGGATTCTCTGATCCTGAGGCTAAGTGTTGACACCGTCGTAAACGCTGTCGCGTTTCCCGACGGTGTCAACATGACCTCAGGAGCAGCGATTCTGACCCCTACAGGGGGCCAGAACGGCTCTGGAGCAACCCATGCCGCTCCAGCTGCCGATCCCGGCGTCAGAGGGGCGTCGCGTGTCTGCGCATGTGCAGTGGGACTGGCCCCAACGCGCGCATACGCAGTGGGACCGGCGCGATTGTTGCGCAACCACGGTGGCTCCCTTCCCCGCGCCGGCCCCAGCGCAACATGGCGCAGGGCTACAGGGGCCGGCGCGGAACAAAGGAGGCCCCCAGCCCGAGAGTCCGGCCCGCCGATCGGTAAGCCCCGATCGCGAGCCAGGCCACAGCGGAACCCCCCCCCGGGATCGGACCCCCCTCCCTTCCCACTAGGCTGCCCCCGGATCCATTCACACCGAGGTCCCGCCGGGTAAGACCAGGTTAGAACGGTGCCGGCGGGACTCCGTTTTTTTTAATGGCCGCTCAGCCCATCCTGGGCCAAGAATCACCAGGGTGGCCGCGCCCACCCCGGGGATTCTCCGACCCGGCGCGGACTTGGAGAATCCCACCTACTGTCTATTTTGTCCATTCAAATGGGAATACACGCCCAACAGTTCAGGACTTTCATTGAAGAGCTGGATCTTGAAGACAAATTGAGGTTTCTTTTGAATATGTTGTGAGGTAGTTATCAAGCAGAAATGTCTTCAGTAGGTTTGGTAAAAAATTGGTGCCTATCATTGATTTCATGAAAGGAAAGAGAAATGATATTCACTGTTGGATAATGATGAATGGGTGCAGGATCTGTTGATTTTTAATTAATGTAATGCAACATTTGCAAACTCTCGACTTGACACTCTAGGGGAAGGATAAGATTATTTGTGACCTTATGCAGTTTTCAGCTTTCAGAATAAGGTAAAGCTTCTGCAAAGAGACTCACTTGCAAGAAACTCCAGCCGCTTTCCCCAGGTCAAGAGTAGAATAAACCGATTTCATGAAACTGCAGTAAGAGATTACAAACTGGAAGAATACAAAGATAATTGCAAGGTCTACCTGATGACTTTCGGTTAGGTTTGATGACTTGCAGAAGCTGAGATCCTGTCTTGCTTTTCTTGTGAATCCATTCATGGTTGATGTGGTCAATGACGGTTGTCTGATTCTCAAATCCTTGTTGCAGAAACATCTACTGTAGAAATGAAACAGTTCAAATTTCAGGAAGACCAGGGATGAAAGCTGATGCATGAATCCCAATCTTCAATGGAGTTCTGAAAGCAAGTGTCGAAGGCGAAGTATCCTCAACTCAAGAAGACTACTATGTGAATTCTTTCAATTTTTGACACAACATAATTGCAGTGAGTTGGTGTACTCTGTGAGGAAGTTTGTAAAATCGAAACACTGTGCAACCCTTACAAGTCAGTACTCACTGGATATCCTTCATACCACTTTGATAACATATTGGCCATATTTCTGAAGACTTGTTTCCAGGATGGGGACTCACAAGGCCCCTACTTTTAGCACTGGTCCTGATAACTGTATGTATCATCTTACTTCAGGGATTTTGCTATTATAGTAATTTTATGAGGTGAAATTTAATTTAAACAAACATAATGAATATAGGCAAAATACAGTAATTAATTTTTGTTTAAAAACTGTGGTTCGAATACTTTATAGTTATTGAAGTTAAAAGATAAATATATTCACTAGCAAATGTTCTTGCATGCATGTACATTTTATACTATTTGCACTTCTATTTTGGTTAAATATATTTCCTCAAGCAAATGTGTGCAATAGTACCAGAAATACATCTGTAAAGGTGGCACAGTTCCAGGTGGAATGGTAGCACAGTGGTTATCGCTGCTGCTTCACAGCCAGGGTCCCAGGTTCGATTCCCGGCTTGGGTCACTGTCTGTGTGGGGTCTGCACATTCTCCCTGTGTTTGCGTGGGTTTCCTCCTGGTGTTCCAGTTTCCTCCCACAAATCCCGAAAGACGTGCTGTTAGGTAATTTGGACATTCTGAATTCTCCCTTCGTGTACTCGATCAGGCGCAGGAATGTGACTTCTAGGGGCTTTTCACAGTAACTTCATTGCAGTGTTAATGTAAGCCTACTTATGACAATAAAAATTATTATTATATTATATCTTGTGACTCTTGAATGTCTGTAGATGATCGTATGTGGCTCTAATTTGGCCAGTCCTGTACAAAGGATCATAGAATCCTAGAATTTACATTGCAGAATTTACAGGTTACCAAGTATCGGTTCAAACATACTCCATCATGAGCCAGTGTCATCGGAGAACTGTCTGTGTGGAGTTTGCACCCCCCCCCCCCCTCCCCCCCCCGTGTCTGCGTGAGTTTCCTCCGGGTGCTCCGGTTTCCTCCCACAGTCCAAAGATCTGCAGATTAAGTGGATTGGCCATGCTAAATTGCCCCTTATTATCCCCAAAAAAAGGTTTGGTGGGGTTGCTGGGTTATGGGGATGGGGTGGAGGCATGGGCTTAAGTAGGATGCTCGATCCAAGGGCTGGTGCAGACTTGATGGGCCGAATGGCTTACTTCTGCACTGTAAATTCTATGATTCTATAAGAAAGGTCAAAGATTAAAAAGAGAAATAGTATCTTTTTTTTTCATTTTAGAGTCCCCAATTCATTTTTTCCAATTAAGGGGCAATTTAGCGTGGCCAATCCACCTAGCCTGCACATCTTTGGTTTGTGGGGGCGAAACCCACGCAAACACGGAGAGAATGTGCAATCTCTGCATGGACAGTGACCCAGGGCCGGGATTGAACCTGGGACCTCAGCACCGTGAGGCAGCAGTACTAACCACTGCGCCATCATACTGCCCCAAAATAGTATCTCCATTGAACCAAAATTCGTTGTCCTTCAGTTTTAATTAAGTGCATTCCATTTGCGGAAATTGTAATATCTAGTATTTTATCCTGCACATTTCCTTCATTCAGTTTTTTTCCATTTATATGACAAAACAAGATCCCTGCAAATATGTTTCTTGGTGCTTAGGCTAATTAAACATTAAGTTTAAAAAAATGCTTTACTGAGATCCACCATGTTTGAATCATTCACTAGGGTTGATGCCCTGGCCATGGTACTGAAATGGCCCTTATTAAGGTCACAAATGACATTCTATTTGACTGTGCCCAAGGTACACTATCACTCCTGATCCTTCTCGGCTGATCAGTAGCCTTTGACACGGTTGACTACACCATTTTCTGACAACCCCCTCCATCCTCATCCAGCTGGGTGAAACTGCATTTGCCTGTTTCCATTCTTATTTATCTATAAGCCACTTCAAAATGTAGGAAATACAGCTGCCGTTTTGGTCTCAGCAAACTCCCACACAGTGCAGTGTAATAATGACCAGATCATCTGTTTTATGAATGTTGATTGAGGGATACATATTGACCAGGACACCAGGGATTATCTAATGGTAGCAAGAGCCATCTGCAATGGCTTCTGTCATGATATTCAGGTAAACATCATGGTGCAAACAAACATACACACTGATGGACAGATCAACGGACCAATCAATACACACACAACACCACAGCCAATCACAGGCAAGAGCATACACACTATAAAACGGGGAACACGACACTTCCTGCTGATTCCTGCAGGAGACAGCTTAGGGCACAGAACTCACAGCAAGCCATTCAGATATTCACCATGTGCTGAGTGCCACTCCAAGATAGTGTTAGGGATAGGTTCACAGATTCAAGGGTAATGAACAAACCACAGTAACCAGTTTACCATTGTAAATATTGTTAGTAATAAAACTGAGTTGTACCATCCACAACCGTGTTGGTTCGTCTGTGTAGCAGAGCACCCAACACGACATAGTACCAGGGTTGGAACCCGGTAACTGTGAGACCTACCGACGAATCCTCAGGAATCCGCCATCCTGCGCCATGGACACTGTCAGCACGCCGCAGCTGTTACAAATCGCTGGAAACCTCGACATCAATTGGAAGCAGTTCAAACAGTGCTTCCAGTTCTTCCTGGAAGCCACTGAAAGGGAGAGCGCTTCGGACACCAGAAAGATCGCCCTCCTCCTCTCCACGGCAGGGCAATACGCCATCCATGTCTACAACTCCCTAGTGTTCGCGGAAGGTGAGGACAAGACCAAGTACAAGACGGTCCTTCTCAAACTCGAGCAACGCTTCAGCGTCGAGGTAAATGAGAATTTCGAGAGGTATCTCTTCCAGCAGCGCCTGCAGGGTAAGGATGAGCTCTTTCAATCTTTCCTACACACCTCCGTATTCTCGCGCAGTCCTGCGGTTACGACACCACCTCCGATTCAATGATTCGGGACCAGATTGTTTTTGGGGTCACCTCGGGTGCCCTACGCCAGCAGCTCCTCAAAATTAAAGGCCTCACCCTAGCCTCCGCAATCGAAGCCTGTGTCCGTCATGAAAACGCGACCAGCTGCTACTCCCTTGGCGACATCATCCTAAAACACAGAATTAGGACTTCCGGTGGCAGCCAATGAGTAAACGGTTCGCACATTCAGCAGCTCGCGCCCTTACTGTTTTTTAAAAATGGTGTTTAAGCTGGATTTTTCAGAAAATTTCTCAACATAAGTTGATCGAAGGGAGAGGAAAAGGAGGTGACCCTCAATTTATGGAATTGTGTCCAAATAAGAGTCGAAAAAGGAGAAACCAAAAGATGAGTGAAAGCAAGAATCAGAGGTCATTGAGCTCAATGGTACTGAGACAAAGCATGCCCATGCCAGCTCACTGGTCGATGGAGCAATGGGTCGAGCACCTGGATGAGAAGTTCACCAGGCATCGCAAGGAGTGTACAGAAGATGTAACCCAGATGATAGCCTCGATTAAGGAGGTGGTTGATCGGGTGGAGGAGAAAATGACGACCCAGGGATAGGAGATTCTAAAGTTGCAGGAGCTGGCAACTGAACGAGAGGAGGAGTCCACTGCAATGGCTTTGGTAATTAGCATACTACAGGACAGCCAGAAACGACTGCTGGATAAGGTTGGAAGACTTGGAAAACCGGTCTCGCAGGCAAAATATCCGAATCGTCAGGCTGCCAGAGGGGAAGGAGGGATCAGATGCGGGAGCGTATGTGGGGAAGATGTTGCAGGAGATGGTCGGGGCCGATGTGTTTGACAAGCCGCTGGAGGTGGACCGGGCATACAGGGTGTTCATACGTAAGCCCCAGGGTCGTGAGCCCCCGAGGGCCATGGTGGTGAGGCTACATCGATTCCTCGACAAGGAACATATCATGAACTGGGACAGGCGGCCGAAACGGTACATGTGGGAAGAATCAGAGATCCGGGTGTACCAAGACTGGGGACCAGAACTCACAAAGAGGAGAGCAAGTTTCAACAAAGTTAAGGTGGCCCTGTTTGAGAAAGACATTAAATTTGGACTGTTATACCCGGCACGTCTTTGGGTGACCTACGAGAACTGGGAGCTGTACTTTAATTCTCCGGAAGACGTGATTACTTTCATGGAAGACAATAATCTGGCTTAAGGACTCATAAATTCTAACTGTGGTGGGCTGAGTTTGAGGGAAGGGATGGAGTGGCGGGCAGGAGAGAAAAATGGTTCTGTGTTCTGCTTTGTCTTGTTTAAAAGTTCAGTCTTTTAATTCTGAGAGTTAATTTGCGATTTTCGGGAAGGAAAGGGTTTGGGTGTTTAATTTATTTTTAAAAAAAATGTTTTTCTCTCTTTTCTTTTATCTCGTCTTGTGTAATTTGATTTTGATTTATTCTCTGTAACAAAGATGGTTGATTCTTGCATGCATAATTTTGATTAAGCTGCTTGAAGCTTCTTCTATTGTGTTTGATTCTCTTTGAAGGTGATGTGACTGATAAGAATCGGTCAAAGGGGGAGGGGATAGAACCTGGCAAAATGGTGTAACGACTTTTAAACTCAAACTGTGGTGGTCTGAGTTTGGGGGAAGGGACAGAATGGGGAGGTGAGAAAAATGGTTCTGTGTTTTGCTATGTCTTGTTTAAAATTTTGGTCTTCTAATTCTGAGCGTTAAGTTGCGATGTTCGGGAAGAAATGAGTTTTGGTGTTTTATTTTTTTTCTTTCCTCTCTTGTGTAATTTGATTTTGATTTATTGCTTGATGTACTGGATCACAGAGGGAAGAACTTTTTTTTTTAAATATATTTTATTAAAATTTTTTTCCCTGAGCAACATTTTCCCCGTTTACAAAACAAGCGAAACGATAACAGTAACAAAACAGAAATTTTTAAACTTTTTAACAATAATAATAATAATAATAATAATAATAATATACAAGTAACAAAACCTCGTACTCTATTGACCTATACTCAACTGAGCCTCCTCCCCCCTCCCCCCTGGGTTGCTGCTGCTGGTCATCCGTCTTCCCTCTAACGTTCCCCTAGGTAGTCGAGAAATGGCTGCCACCGCCTGGTGAACCCTTGAGCCGATCCTCTCAGGGCAAACTTTATCTGCTCCAGTTTAATAAACCCCGCCATATCGTTTACCCAGGCCTCCAGTCCGGGGGGTTTCGCCTCCTTCCACATGAGTAGGATCCTGCGCCGGGCTACGAGGGACGCAAAGGCCATGACATCGGCCTCTTTCGCCTCCTGCACTCCCGGCTCTTCCGCAACTCCAAATAGAGCTAACCCCCAGCCTGGTTTGACCCGGGCCTTCACCACCTGCGAAATCACTCCCGTCACTCCCTTCCAATACCCTTCCAGTGCCGGGCATGCCCAAAACATATGTGCGTCGTTTGCCGGGCTCCCGCCACACCTCCCACATTTGTCCTCCACTCCAAAGAACCTGCTCAATCTTGCCCCCGTTATGTGTGCTCTATGTAGCACCTTAAATTGAATCAGGCTAAGCCTGGCGCATGAGGAAGAGGAATTTACCCTGCTTAGGGCATCAGCCCACATACCCTCCCCTATCTCCTCCCCTAATTCTTCTTCCCACTTTCTTTTTAGTTCGCCCACCGACTCCTCCCCCTCTTCCCTCCTCTCACTATAAATCTCTGACACCTTGCCCTCTCCGACCCACACCCCTGAAAGCACCCTGTCCTGTATCCCCTGTGTCGGGAGCCGCGGAAATTCCCTCACCTGTTGTCTAGTAAACACCCTCACCTGCATATATCTCAAGAAATTCCCCTGGGGTAACTTATACTTTTCCTCCAGTGCTCCCAAGCTCGCAAAAGTCCCATCTATGAATAAATCTCCCACCTTCCTAATTCCCAACTGGTACCAGCTTTGAAATCCTCCATCCATTCTTCCTGGGGCGAACCTATGGTTGTTCCTGATAGGGGACCCCACCAGGGCTCCCCGCACCCCTCTCTGTCGCCTCCACTGTCCCCATATGTTCAGTGTTGCCGCCACCACCGGGTTCGTGGTGTACTTTTTCGGTGAGAACGGTAGCGGCGCCATCACCAGCGCCTCTAGACTCGTCCCTTTACAGGACCTTCTCTCCAGCCTTTTCCACGCCGCTCCCTCACCCTCCATCACCATCTACGTATCATTGCCACATTGGCGGCCCAATAATAATCTCCCAAGTTCGGTAGTGCCAGTCCTCCTCTGTCCCTACTGCGCTGAAGGAACCCCCTCCTTACTCTCGGAACTTTCCCTGCCCACACAAAGCTCGTAATGCTCCTATCTATTTTATTAAAAAAGGTCCTGGTGATTAAAATAGGGAGACATTGAAATACAAATAAGAACCTCGGGAGGACCATCATCTTAATTGCTTGCACCCTGCCCGCCAGCGATAAAGGCTGCATGTCCCACGTCTTAAAGTCCTCCTCCATTTGTTCTACCAGCCGTGTCAGATTAAGTCTGTGCAAGGTTCCCCAGCTCCTAGCGATCTGAATCCCCAAGTATCGGACGTTTCTTTCCACTTTCCTTAGCGGTAAGCCTTCTATCTCTCTACTCTGGTCCCCTGGATGTATCACATATAATTCACTCTTCCCCATGTTTAACCTATACCTCGAAAATTCCCCGAACCTCCTCAAGATTCGCATAACCTCTATCGACACGTATAGCAATAGGTCATCCGCGTATAACGAGACTCTGTGTTCTTCTCCCCCTCTAGTCACCCCTCTCCATTTCCTGGAGTCTCTCAGCACCATGGCCAGAGGTTCAATTGCCAGCGCAAACAACAATGGAGACAGCGGGCATCCCTGTCTTGTTCCCCTATATAATCGGAAATACTCCGATCTATGTCGACCTGTAACTACGCTTGCCGTCGGTGCCCCATAAAGTAGTCTAACCCAGCGAATAAATCCGTTCCCAAACCCAAACCTCCTTAACACTTCCCATAAATACTCCCACTCCACCCTATCAAATGCCTTCTCTGCGTCCATTGCCGCCACTATCTCTGCCTCCCCCTCTACTGAGGGCATCATTATCACCCCTAATAGCCGTCGCACGTTAACATTCAATTGTCTCCCTTTTACGAACCCTGTCTGGTCTTCGTGCACCACCCCTGGGACACAGTCCTCTATCCTCGATGCCAGCACCTTTGCTAGCAGTTTGGCGTCCACGTTCAATAGTGAAATAGGTCTATAGGACCCACACTACATCGGATCTTTGTCCCTCTTCAAAATTAGCGATATCGTCGCCTCCGACATTGTCGGGGGTAGTGTCCCCCCTTCCCTGGCCTCATTGAACGTCCTCGCCAACAACGGGGCCAACAATTCCACATATTTTCTGTAGAATTCCACCGGGAACCCGTCCGGCCCCGGGGCCTTCCCTGCTTGCATGCTTCCCAGTCCCTTAATAACTTCGTCCACCTCAATCGGCGCCCCCAGGCCTGTCACCGCCTGCTCCTCCACTTTCGGGAACCTCAACTGGTCCAGGAACTGCCGCATCCCCTCCTCTCCCTCTGGGGGCTGAGACCTATACAGTTCTTCATAAAAGGTCTTAAACACCTCATTTATCTTTCCTGCCCTTCGCACAGTGTCTCCCCTTTCATCCCTAATTCCTCCTATCTCCCTCGCTGCTGCCCACTTTCGCAGTTGGTGCGCCAACAGGCGACTAGCCTTTTCCCCATATTCATACCTCCTCCCCTGTGCCTTTCTCCACAGTACCTCCGCCTTTCTGGTGGTCAGAAGGTCAAACTCGGTCTGGAGTCGTCTCCTCTCCCTGTACAGCTCCTCCTCCGGGGTCTCTGCAAATTCCCTGTCCACCCTTAAAATCTCCCCCAGTAATCTATCCCTTTCCTTGGCCTCTGTTTTCCTTTTGTGGGCCCCAATAGAAATCAGCTCTCCTCTGACCACCGCTTTTAGTGCTTCCCAGACCACTCCCACAGGGACCTCGCCGTCGTCATTGACCTCCAGGTATCTCTCGATACACCCCCTCACTCTTGCACACACTCCCTCTTCCGCCATCAGTCCCACATCTAATCGCCAGAGTGTTCTCTGCTCCCTGTCCTCTCCTACTTCCAGGTCCACCCAATGTGGGGCATGATCCGAAACCGCTATGGCTGAGTATTCAGCTTCTTCCACCCTAGAGATCAATGACCTTCCTAAAACAAAAAAATCTATCCGGGAGTACACTTTATGGACGTGGGAGAAGAAGGAATACTCCCTAGCCCTGGGTCTAAGAAATCGCCATGGATCCACTCCCCGCATTTGGTCCATAAACCCCTTAAGTACCTTGGCCGCTGCCGGCCTTCTTCCAGTCCTTGAGCTGGATCTATCTAGCCCCGGGTCCAGCACCGTATTGAAGTCCCCTCCTAAAATCAAATTTCCTGCCTCCAGGTCCGGAATACGCCCCAGCATCCGTCTCATGAACCCCGCATCGTCCCAATTTGGGGCATACACATTAACCAACACGACCTCCATTCCCTCCAGCCTAACACTCACCATTACATATCTACCTACACTATCTGCTACGATGTTCTTTGCTTCAAATGCTACCCATTTCCCCACCAAAATGGCCACCCCTCTGTTCTTTGCGTCCAGTCCTGAGTGGAACACCTGTCCCACCCATCCTTTCCTTAGCCTAACTTGGTCCGCCACCTTTAGGTGCGTCTCTTGGAGCATAACCACGTCTGCCCTTATTCCTTTCAAATGCGCGAGCGCTCGGGCCCTTTTTATCGGTCCATTCAGGCCTCTCACGTTCCACGTGATCAGCCTCACTGGGGGACTACCTGCCCCCCTCCCGTGTCGACTAGCCATTACCTTCTCTAGGCCAGTCCCATATCCCGCCTCCGCGCTCCGGCTCGCTCCCCCAGCGTCGCATTCCGCCCCCGACCACCCTCTCTTTAGCCATTTCCTTTTGGATTTCCGCAGCAGCAACCCAGTTGTCCCCATCCCCACCCCCCCCCCCCCCCCCCGCCCCGCTAGATCCCTATCTAGCTTGATTGCTCCCCCCATATCACTTCCGTAAGTCAGCTGACTTCAACTGACCCCGGCTACTCCTTCTCGCTCCTCGGGCCCCCCCGGTGTGAGGGAACTCCCATCCGCCTTGCGCCTGTTTTCCCGCCTTATTCTTTCTGGCGCGGGAACATCCCTTTACCTGACCCGCCTCTTATGGCGCAGTTCCCTTTCCCCTCCCCCTCTCCTTCCCCATTCTCTGACTATGTCCCGCCTCTCCCCCCTCACCGGCGCCCACATTTCCCCAGTGTCCCCCCCTTCCCTGTTTACTTCTCGATTAACTTTCACCATCCCATTAACAAAAACAATAATAACAACAATAACAGTTCCCTGCAGCATCAGTCCCTCAGTTCCGGTCCAGTTTCTCTTCATTGATGAAGGACCATGCTTCCTCCGCCGTCTCGAAATAATAGTGTCTCTCCTGATGCGTGACCCATAGTCTTGCCGGCTGCAGCATCCCAAACTTCACCTTCCTTTTGTGCAAAACCTCTTTGGCTCGGTTGAAGCTCGCCCTCCTTCTCGCCACCTCCGCACTCCAATCCTGGTAGATCCTTACCACCGCATTCTCCCATCTGCTACTCCGCACCTTTTTAGCCCATCTCCGGACCTCTTCTCTGTCCTTAAGGCGGTAGAATCGCACGATTATCGCCCTGGGTGGTTCTCCCGCTTTTGGTCTTCTCGCCGGGATCCGATTTGCCCACTCCACCTCCATGGGGCCCGCAGGGGCCTCGGCACCCATCAGTGAGCTCAGCATCTTACTTGCGTATGCTCCACAGTCCACTCCTTCCACACCCTCCGGGAGACCTAGTATCCTAAGGTTCTTCCTTCGCGCTCCATTTTCAAGGGCCTCAATCCTATCAGCACACTTTTTATGAAGTGCCTCGTGCGTCTGAGTCTTGACCGCCAGGCCCAGGACCTCGTCCTCAATACCTGATACCTTCTGCTCCACCACGCGAAGTTCAGTCTCCTGGGTCTTTAAAGTCTCCTTAAGCCCCTCAATTGCCTGTAACAACGGGGTCATTACCACCTCCTTCAGCAGGTCCACGCACCGTCTCACCACCTCGTCCTGCTCAGGCCCCCATGTCACCTGTGGTTTCTCCGCCGCCATTTTGTTCCACTCCCTCTGACCTTCTGGCTGCAGATTCCTCGGGCTGCAGCCGCCGCCGCCGGTTTTTCCCTCCGTCGTTCGGGGGGGACTCCCTTCCCTCGCGCCTCGCACCGGGTTTTACGGCCGTCCAAGTCCCCGTTGGGGCTCTTAAAAGAGCCCGAAGTACCGTCGGAGCTGGAGCCGCCGAAACGTGCGGCTAGCTCATCCCTGCCGCTACCGGAAGCAGCAGAGGGAAGAACTTTTAAGATGCAATGGGGTGTTTTAGTTTCTGCAAGAAGGATGGTTGATTCTTGCATGCATAATTTCACTTAAGCTGCTTGAAGCTTCTTCTTTTATGTTGGATTCTGTTTGAAGGTGCTAGGACTGATAAGAATCGTTTAAAGGTGGAGGGGTTTGCTTCGTTGCCTGCACGTTGGGGGAGGGTATGTTTGCTTTTTGGGATTGTTGTTACTGTGTTGAGTGCTTGTGTTATTGCTCGGTGTGATAGAATCTGGCAGTCGGCAGGCTTTTTGACGCCAGTGGGTGGGAGATGCTGAGCTAGCTGGATAGCTGGTTCACGGGAGCAAAGTGGGGGGGGGGGGGGGGGGAGTTGAGGAAAGATGAAGTGGGAGGGGGAGGGAGGGTACTGCTGATGGATAAGGGACAGTTAGGAGACTGGAGATGGAGATCAGATGGCGGTCACCGCCGAGGGGCAGATCAAGTGAGGTGTGGAACACGGGCTAGGAGCTGGCCTAAGAAATGTCATGGTTGACCGACAGGGGAGGGGGGCAAAAGCCTCCCCGACCAGACTGGTTACATGGAATGTTCGTGGACTGAACGGGCCGGTTAAGAGAGCTTGTGTGTTCACACACCTGAGACAGTTAAAAGTGGACGTGGCTATGTTACATGAGACACACCTGAAGCTGGGAGACCAAATTAGATTAAAGAAGGGATGGGCCGGCCAAGTGTTTCATTCAGGACTGGACTTTAAAACAAGGGGGGGTGGCTATCCTGATTAATAAAAGGGTGACATTCGAGGTGGGGAGGATTGAGGTAGACCAGGGCGGCAGATTTATTATGGTTAGCGGGAAGCTAGAGGGAATGGCAGTGGTGCTGGTGAATATATATGCCCCAAACTGGGATGATGTTGTGTTTATCAGGAAGGCGCTGGTGAAGATCCCAGACCTTGACTCGCACCGGCTGATCATGGGTGGTGACTTTAATACGGTCCTGGACCCGAGATTGGACCGGTCGAGTGCTAGGTCGGGGAAGCTATCAGCAATGGTAAAGGAACTGCGGGGGTTCATGGAGTGCATGGGAGGGGTGGATCCGTGGAGATTTGAGAGACAAGGAGCAGGGAATATTAATTCTACTCCTATGTACATAAGGCGTACTCCAGGATAGATTTCTTCGTGCTTGATAAAACACTGTTAACAGGGGTTGAGGACACTGAGTACTCGGAAATTGTGGTCTCATATCATGCACCACACTGGCTAGACCTACGGGCAGATACGGGAATGTCCTAGTGCCCACAGTGGAGACAAGATACAGGGCTGTTAGCGAATGAGATCTGTGAACGAGTGAGAGAGGTCATTCGGGAGTACATAAAGATCAATGACACGGGAGAGACTGCTGCTAGGGTGGTCTGGGAGGCATTGAAAGCAGTCATTAGAGGGGAATGTATTTTGATTCGAGCCCACAGGTATAAAACTGAGCGGTCGGAGCTGGACAGGTTGGTAGGAGAAATCTTACAGGTGGACAGGAGATATTCGGAGTCTCCAAATGAGGAGCTCCAGAAGGAGCGTCAGAGACTTCAAATGGAGTTTGGCTTTCATTCCACAGGAAAGGCGGAGGGTCAGCTGAGGAGGGTATGAACATGGGGAGAAAGCTAGCAGGATGCAGGAGGCAGTGAGAGAAATAGGAAAAATAAAGGATTTGAGGGGGAAGACGGTGACGGACCCGGGGGAGGTGCATGAAGTGTTCCGGGAATTTTATAGCCAGCTATACGAGTCTGAACCCCCGGTTGGGGAGGAGGACATGAATCAATTCCTGGGGAGGCTAGAGTTCCCGAAGGTAAATGAGGAGCTGGTGGAGGCCCTGGGGGGCCCGATTGGGCTTGGGGAGGTGATAGATGGATTGGGGGCAATGCAATCGGGTAAAGCCCCCGGACCTGATAGGTTCCCAGTGAAATTTTATAAGAAGTTCTCTGGGTTACTGGGGCCGCTCCTGGTTAATGATTTCAATGAGTCCAAGGAGCTGGGAGTACTCCCCCCAATGTTATCACAGGCATCAATTTCTCTCATCCTGAAGCGTGACAAGGATCCAGAGAGCTGTGGATCGTACAGGCAATTTCCCTCTTGAATGTAGATGCCAAATTATTGGCAAAGATCCTGGCCACTCGAATAGAGGATTGTGTCCCAGAGTAATTGGGGAGGATCAGACGGGATTTGTAAAAGGTTCAGGCACCTGACATCCAACATTAGACAGCTTCTTAATGTAATGATGATGCCAGCGGAGGGGCGCGAGGCTGAGGTGGTAGTTGCCGTGGACGCGGAGAAGGCTGTCGACCGAGTGGAGTGGAAGTATCTATGGGATATTTTAGGCAGGTTTGGGTTTGGGCAGGGATTTGTGGCGTGGGTCCGGCTACTGTACCAGACCCCGGTGCAAATGTAAGAACTCAGAGTTCAGTCAGAATACTTTAGTCTTTGTCGGGGACAAGGCAGGGATGCCCGCTCTCCACATTACTGTTTGCCATTGCCATAGGACTCTTAGCAATGGCTCTGAGAGCAGCGAATACCTGGAGGAGTATAGTGAGGGGAGGGGGTTGGAGCACAGGGTCTCTCTATGCGGACGATTTGTAGACCCGGTGGGGGGGATGACTGAAATCATGGAGGTATTAGGTGAATTTGGGCGATTTTCAGCTATAAGTTAAATATGGGAAGAAGCGAGATGTTCGTGATTCAGGCACGGGGGCTGGAAAGGAGGCTGAAGGAGCTACCTTTTAAAGTGGTTGGGAAGAGTTTTAGGTATCTGGGGATTCAAGTGGCCAAGGATTGGGGGCAGCTTCACAAATTAAATTTGGGCAAAGCAGTGGATCAAATGAGAAGGGATTTTTGTAGAAGGGACATGCTCCCATTGACGCTGGCGGGGAGGGTTCAAGCGGTGAAGATGAAAATTACAGCACAGGAACAGGCCCTTCGGCCCTCCCAGCCTGCGCCGATCCAGATCCTTTATCTAAATCTGTCTTCTATTTTCCAAGAATCTACTTCCCTCTGTTCCCCGCCCATTCATACATCTGTCTAGATGCATCTTAAATGATGCTATCATGCCCGCCTCTACCACCTCCGCTGGCAAAGTGTTCCAGGCACCCACCACCCTCTGCGTAAAAAACTTTCCACGCACATCTCTCTTAAACCTTCCCCCTCTCACCTTGAAATCATAACCCCTTGTAATTGACACCCCCACTCTTGGAAACACCTTGTTGCTATCCTCCCTGTCTATACCTCTCATAATTTTGGAGACCTTAATCAGGTTCCCCCTCAACCTCTGTCTTTCCAATGAAAACAATCCTAATCTACTCAACCTTTCTTCATAGCTAGCACCCTCCATACCAGGCAACATCCTGGTGAACCTCCCCTGCACCCTCTCTAAAGCATCCACATCCTTTTGGTAATGTGGCGACCAGAAATGCACGCAGTATTCCAAATGTGGCTTAACCAAAGTCCTATACAACTGTAACATGACCTGCCGACTCTTGTACTCAATACCCCGTCCGATGAAGACAAGCATGCTGTGTGCCTTCATTTTTAAAAGAAATAATTTTTATTAAAGGTTTTCATAAAATATCAATAACAAAATGAAAAAGAAACCCAACAGGGTTAAGTACAAAACACAGTCCAGAAAAACAACCCTCCATACCCCCCTTCCCCCCTGTACATAAATAATAAATTAACATTAACCCCCCGACTTAATACAACAAGTAGATACACCCCCTCAGACCCTCCAGTGTAAATAACAAAAACAAAAAAAATAAAGTGACCCCCCCCCCCCCCCCCCGAGTTGCTGCTGCTATTGACCAATGTCTACCGCTCTGCCAGGAAGTCTAAGAACGGTTGCCACCGCCTAAAGAACCCTTGTACCGACCCTCTCAAGGCGAATTTCACCCTCTCCAACTTAATAAACCCCGCCATATCGTTGATCCATGATTCCACGCTTGGGGGCCTCGCATCCTTCCACTGAAGAAGAATCCTTTGCCGGGCTACCAGGGACGCAAAGGCCAGAATTCTTTCGCCTCCTGCACTCCCAGCTCCTCTGCCACCCCAAATATTGCGAGCCCCCAGCCCGGCTTGACCCTGGATCCTACCACCCTCGACACTGTCCTCGCTACGCCCTTCCAAAATTCCTCCAGCGCTGGGCATGCCCAGAACATATGGGTGTGATATGCTGGGCTCCCTGAGCACCTAACACAACTGTCCTCTTCCCCCAAAGAACCTGCTCATCCTTGTCTCAGTCATGTGTGCCCTGTGCAGCACCTTAAATTGTATGAGGCTGAGCCTCTTGCACGATGAGGAAGAGTTCACCCTCCCCAGGGCATCTGCCCACGTCCCCTCCTAAATTTCCTCTCCCAACTCCTCCTCCCACTTAACTTTTACCTCCACCACCGAGGCCTCCTCCTCCTCCTGCATCACCTGGTAAGTTTCCGAGATCTTCCCCACTCCCACACACCCCCTGAGAGCACCCTGTCCTGTACTGTGTGTGGCAGTAGCCGCGGGAATTCCACCACCTGCCGTCTGGCAAACGCCCTTACCTGTAAGTACCTGAAGGTGTTCGCCGGGGGAGCCCGTACTTCTCCTCCAGCTCACCCAGGCTCGCGAACTTCCCGTCCACAAACAGGTCCCCCAGCTTTCGTATCCCTGCCCTGTGCCACCCCGAAAACCCTCCACCTGTTCTTCCTGGGGCGAACCGGTGGTTCCCCCGTAATGGGGTCCCTGCCGAGGCCCCCACTTCCTCCCCAGTGCCGCCTCCACTGCCCCCAAATTTTGAGGGCAGCCACCACCACCGGGCTCGTGGTATACCTCCTTGGAGGGAGCGGCAGTGGCGCCGTTACCAGCGCCCCCAGACTCGTACCCACACAAGACGCCGTCTCCAGCCTCTTCCATGCAGCCCCCTTCCCCTCCATCATCCACTTGCGCACCATCGTCGCATTGGCGGGTAGTATCCACAGAGGTTGGGCAACGCCAGCCCCCCCCCCCCCCCCCCATCTCTACTCCGCTCCAGGAACACCCTTCTCACCCTCGGAGTCCCTCGCGCCCACACAAACCCCATTATACTCCTGTTAACCCTCCTGAAAAAAGCCTTCGGGATAAACACGGGGAGGTACTGGAGCAGGAACAGAAACCTTGGGAGCACCGTCATTTTGATTGACTGCACCCTACCCGCCAAGGACAGTGGCAACGCATCCCACCTCTTGAATTCCTCCTCCATTTGCTCCACCAGCCTTGTAAAATTACGCCTATGCAGGGCCCCCCCAGTTCCTGGCCACCTGGACTCCCAGATACCTGAAGCTCCTCTCCGCCTTTTTTAGTGGGAGCTCGCCAATCCCTCTCTCCTGGTCCCCTGGATGAACTACGAACAGCTTGCTCTTCCCCATGTTGAGCTTGTACCCCGAAAAGTCCCCAAATTCCCTAAGAATCCTCATTACCTCCGGCATTCCTCCCACCGGGTCGGCCACATACAGCAGCAGGTTGTCTGCATAAAGCGACACCCTATGCTCCTCCCCACCCCGCACCAACCCCCTCCAGTTCCTTGACTCCCTCAGTGCCATAGCCAGGGGTTCAATCGCCAGTGCGAAGAGCAGGGGGGACAGGGGACACACCTGTCTCGTCCCTCGGTGCAACCGAAAGTACTCGGACCTCCTCCTGTTTGTGGCCACACTTGCCATTGGGAGCTCATACAACAGCCTAACCCACCTGACAAACCCCTCCCCAAACCCGAACCTCTTCAGCACCTCCCACAGGTACCCCCACTCTACCCTATCGAAGGCTTTCTCAGCGTCCATCGCCACCACTTTCTCCGCCTGCCCCTCCATAGCCGGCATCATGATAACATTCAAAAGCCTCCGCACATTCGCGTTCAACTGCCTCCCCTTCACAAACCCCGTCTGGTCTTCATGGATGATCTGCAGCACACAATCCTCAATCCTCGTGGCTAAGACCTTCGCCAGCACCTTGGCATCTACATTTAGCAAGGAAATCGGTCTGAAAGGGGATCACTGCAGGGGATCCTTGTCCCGCTTCAGGATCAAGGAGATCAGTGCCCGGGACATAGTCGGGGGCAAAGCCCCCCCCCCTCCCTTGCCTCATTGAAGATCCTAGCTAACAGCGGGCCCAACAGGTCCATATATTTTTTATAGAATTCGGGAAACCGTCCGGCCCCAGTGCCTTCCCCACCTGCATGCTTCCTATCCCTTTGATCAGCTCCTCCAGCCCAATCGGGGCCCCCAATCCCGCCACCAGCCCCTCTTCCACCTTTGGAAACCTCAATTGGTCCAGGAAGCAGCCCATCCCTCCCTCCTCCCGTGGGGGCTCGGATCGGTACAATTCCTCGTAGAAGTCCCTGAAGACCCCATGGATGCCAACTCCACTCCGCACCACACTCCCTCCCCTGTCCTTAATTCCCCCACCTCCCTAGCTGCGTCCCGCTTCCGAAGCTGATGCGCCAGCATCCGGCTTGCCTTTTCCCCATACTCGTAGACCGCCCCCTGGGCCTTCCTCCACTGCACCTCCGCCTTCCTGGTGGTCACCAGGTCGAATTCGGCCTGGAGGCTACGCCTCGTCCTCAACAATCCTTCCTTGGGCTCCTCCGCATACCTCCTGTCTACCCTCATCATCTCCCCCACCAGCCTCTCCCTCTCCCCCCCGCTCCCTCCACTCCTTGTGGGCCCTAATGGAGATCAGCTCTCCCCTCACCACCGCCTTCAGTGCCTCCCATACCATCCCCACTCGGACCTCCCCGTTATCGTTGGTTTCCAGGTACCACTCTATACTTCCTCTGACCCGCTCGCTCACCTCCTCGTCCGCCAACAGCCCCACCTCCAAGCGCCACAGCGGGCGCTGGTCCCTCTCCTCCCCATCTCCAAGTCCACCCAATGCGGGGCGTGGTCCGAAATGGCTATTGCCGAATACTCAGTAGCCTCTACTCTCGCTATCAGCGCCCTACTCAAGATGAAAAAGTCGATTCGGGAATAAGCCTTATGGACATGTGAGAAGAATGAAAATTCCCTAGCCCCCGGCCTTGCAAATCTCCAAGGGTCCACCCCTCCCATCTGGTCCATAAACCCCCTCAGCACCTTAGTCGCCGCCAGCTTCCTACCCATCCTAGACCTGGAGCGATCCAATGCCGGATCCAGCACCGTGTTAAAGTCTCCCCCCATTATCAGGCCCCCCACTTCCAAGTCTGGGATCCGACCCAACATACGCCGCATAAAACCCGCATCATCCCAGTTCGGGGCATACACATTGACCACCCTCTCGCCCTGCAACTTACCACTTTCCATTATGTACCTGCTGCCATTATCTCCCACAATGCTCGACGCCTCAAACGACACCTTCTTTACCACCAAGATCGCCACCCCTCAATTTTTGGCATCCGGCCCCGAGTGAAACACCTGACCTACCCACCCTTTCCTCAATCTTACCTGGTCTGCCACCTTCAGGTGTGTCTCCTGAAGCATAACCACATCCGCCTTGAGCCCCTTCAGGTGTGCGAACACGCGGGCCCGCTTAACCGGCCCATTCAGTCCCCTTATATTCCAGGTTATCAGCCGGATCAGGGGGGTCCCACCCCCCTCCCCCGCCAACTAGCCATGACCCCACCTTGGCCAGCCACGCGCCCGCACCCCACACCCGGCCCGTTCCCCACAGCCACATACCCCTGTCTTGACCCCCACCACTCGCTCCAGTTCCTCCTTGACCATAGCAGCAGCAACTCGATTCCCCCACCCCCACCCCCGGCTAGGACCCATCCTAGCTGATTTACTCCCCCCATTGCACTTCCGCAAGTCAGCTGACTCCTGCTGACCCTGGCCACTCCCGCCTCTCCTTCAACTCCTCCCATTGTGTGGCACGCCCTCCTCTCCCATCCCCATCCATAGGCTCTCCCCCTCCCCCTTCTGTTCTAAGCGCGGGAAACGACCCTCGCTTCCCGCCCTGGCCCCGCCCCCTCCAGTCTTCAGCGCGGGAAACAGCCCGTGCTTTCCACCTACCAGGCCCCGCCACCTCTGACGCAGCTCCTTTTATAGGCCCGGTCCCCTCACCCCTGACTCGGACCTCCCCCTCCTCCGCGGGGCCCCATCTCACGTCTAAGAGCCCCCCTGACCAACCCAACCAAAACAGTGCCCAACCCGCCCCAGCCACCCTCCCCGACCCAAAAGAGAAAAAACACGAAAGAAAAAGAAACCCGGAGCAATACAAAGGACCCCCCCCCCCACCCCAAAAACAAAAATAAACGTAGCATATCGACCGCAGTCCCCAATCGCCCGTCCCGACCCTCAATCTGTGTCCAACTTCTTGGCCTGAACAAAGGCCCACGCCTCCTCCGGAGACTCAAAATAATGGTGCCGGTCCTTGTAGGTAACCCACAGTCGTGCCGGCTGCAACATGCCAAACTTCACCCCCTTCCTGTGCAGCACCGCCTTCACTCGATTGTACCCGGCCCTCCTCTTCGCCACCTCCGCACTCCAGTCCTGATATATCCGAACCTCCGCGTTCTCCCACCTGCTGCTCCTCTCCTTCTAGGCCCACCTGAGCACACATTCCCGATCGACGAACCGATGGAACCTCACCAGCACCACCCGCGGAGGCTCGTTAGCCTTGGGCCTCCTCGCCAGCACTCTATGGGCCCCTTCCAGCTCCAGGGGCCCCTGGAAGGACCCCGCTCCCATCAGCGAGTTCAACATGGTGACCACAATAGGCCCCCAAGTCCGCCCCTCCAGCCCCTCCGGGAGGCCCAGAATCCGCAGATTCTTCCGACTCGACCGATTCTCCATCTCCTCAAACCGCTCCTGCCATTTCTTGTGGAGCGTCTTGTGCGCCTCCACCTTTACCGCCAGGCCTAAGATCTCGTCCTCATTGTCAGAGATCTTTGGTCGAGCCTTGCGGAGCGCCACTCCCTGGGCCGTTTGCTTCTCCAGTAGCTTATCAATAGATGCCTTCATCGGCTCTAGCAGGTCCGTTTTAATCTCTCTGCAGCAGCGCTGGATACCCTCCTGCTGCTCTTCTGCCCACTGCATCCACGCTGCCTGGTCTCCGCCCGCCGCCATTTTGTCCTTCTTCCCTCGCAACTTCTTCGGGTCCACCACCACCTTTTTTGTCGCCCCGCTCCTAGTTGAAGCCATATACTGACGGGGAGCTGTTGTAGACTCCTTCCCACACCGGGAAACATCTAAAAAGTGCCGTTGGGGGCCCTGAAAAGAGCCCAAAAGTCCGTTTTTGCGGGAGCCGCCGAATGTGCAACTTAGCTCCGCATTGCCGCAACCGGAAGTCACTGTATGTCTTCTTGACCACTCTATCGACCTGTATTGCCACCTTCAGGGTACAATGGACCTGAACTCCCAGATCTCTCTGTACATCAATTTTCCCCAGGACTCTTCCATTGACCGTATAGTCCGCTCTTGAATTAGATCTTCCAAAATGCATCACCTCGCATTTGCCTGGATTGAACTCCATCTGCCATTTCTCTGCCCAACTCTCCAATCTATCTATATTTTGCTGTATTCTCTGACAGTCCTCCTCGCTATCTGCAATTCCACCAATCTTAGTACCATCTGCAAACTTGCTAATCAGATCACCTATACCTTCGTCCAGATCATTTATGTATATCACAAACAACAGTGATCCGAGCACGGATCCCTGTGGAACACCACTAGTCACCTTTCTCCATTTTGAGACACTCCCTTCCACCACTACTCTCTGTCTCCTGTTGACCAGCCAGTTCTTTATCCATCTAGCTAGTACACCCTGAACCCAATACGACTTCACTTTTTCCATCAACCTGCCATGGGGAACTTTATCAAACGCCTTACTGAAGTCCATGTGTATGACATCTACAGCCCTTCCCTCATCAATTAACTTTGTCACTTCCTCAAAGAATTCTATTAGGTTTGTAAGACATGACCTTCCCTGCACAAAACCATGCTGCCTATCACTAATAAGTCTATTTTCTTCCAAATGTGAATAGATCCTATCCCTCAGTATCTTCTCCAACAGTTTGCCTACCACTGACGTCAAGCTTACAGATCTATAATTCCCTGGATTATCCCTGCTCCCTTCTTAAACAAAGGGACAACATTAGCAATTCTCCAGTCCTCCGGGACCTCACCCGTGCTCAAGGATGCTGCAAAGATATCTGTTAAGGCCCCAGCTATTTCGTCCCTCGCTTCCCTCAGTAACCTGGGATAGATCCCATCCGGACCTGGGGACTGGTCCACCTTAATGCCTTTTAGAATACCCAAAACTTTCCCCTTCCTTATGCCGACTTGACCTAGAGTATTTAAACATCCATCCCTCGCCTCAACATCCGTCATGTCCCTCTCCTTGGTGAATACCGATGCAAAGTACTCATTAAGAATCTCACCCATTTCCTCTGACTCCACACATAAATTCCCTCTTTTGTCTTTGAGTGGGCCAATCCTTTCTCTAGTTACCCTCTTGCTCCTTACATAAAAGGCTTTGGGATTTTCCTTAACCCTGTTAGCCAAAGATATTTCATACCCCTTTTAGCCCTCTTTATTGCGTGTTTGGGATTTGTCCTACTTTCCCGATATTCCTCCAAAGCTTCATCAGTTTTAAGTCACCTCGATCTTATGTATGCTTCCTTTTTAATCTTAGCTCGTCTCACAATTCCACCCGTCATCCATGGTTCCCTAATCTTGCCATTTCTATAATTTTCACAAGGACATGTCTGTCCTGCACTCTAATCAACCTTTCCTTAAAAGACTCCCACATTTCAAATGTAGATTTACCCTTAAACAGCTGCTCCCAATCCACATTCCCTAGCTCCTGCCGAATTTTTTTATACTTGGCCTTTCCCCAATTTAGCACTCTTCCTTAAGGACCACTCTCGTCTTTGTCCATGAGTATTCTAAAATTTACGGAATTGTGATCGCTATTCCCAAAGTAATCACCGACTGAAACTTCAACCAACAGGCCGGGATCATTCCCCAATACCAGGTCCAGTATGGCCCCTTCCCAAGTTGGACTATTTACATACTGCTCTAAAAAAAACTCTCCTGGATGTCCTTACAAATTCTGCTCCATCTATACCTCCAACACTACATGCACCCTTCCTATTTCTTAGCTCTACCCATATTGCCTCAGTGCTCGAATCCTCCATCGTGCCCTCCTTAATCACAGCTGTGATAGCATCTCTGACCAGTAATCCAACTCCTCCACCCCTTTTACCTCCCTCTCTATCCCTCCTGAAGCATCTATACCCTGGGATATTTAGTTGCCAGTCTTGCCCTTCCCTCAACCAAGTCTCAGTAATACCAATAACATCATATTACCAGGTACAAATCCAAGCCCTAAATTAATCTGCCTTACCTGCTACACTTCTCGCATTGAAACAAATGCACCTCAGACCACCTGTCCCTTTGCGTTCATCATCTCTTCCCTGTCTACTCTTCTCCTTAGTCACATTGAGTTTATTATCTAGTACCTTACTGGCTTTAGTTGCTGCCTCTTTACAGACCTCTAACTTCCTAATCTGGTTCCCATCCCCCTGCCACATTAGTTTCAAATCTCCCCAACAATGTTAGCAAAAGCTAGGAGGCAGCATATGAGATTGGAGGGGGCATCAGTGTGGTCACCGATCTGTGACAATCACCGGTTTGACACCGGGGTGGGCTGGATGGGGGCTTATAAGGTATGGCAGCTGACAGGGATTGAGAGGTCTGGGGATCTATTCATCCAGGAGTGCTTTCCGACCTTGAGACATTAGAGGAGGAGTTTGATTTGCCAGGTGTGAATGGCTTTCGGTATCTTCAAGTGCGGGACTTTGTGCGGAGACAGGCCCCAAGCTTTCCTCGCCTCCCCCTGAGGGGACTACAGCATAAAGTGCTGCCAAAAACAGGAGTTGGAGGGGCCCCTATCAGAGAGGTGAAGAGGAAGTGGGAAGGGGAGCTGGAAACTGAACTGTGGGAAAAAGCCTTGAAAAGGGTAAATGCATCCTCATCCTGTGCTAGACTCAGCTTAATTCAGTTCAAGGTAGTCCACAAGGCCCACATGACGGTAGCTCGGATGAGTAGATTCTTCGAGGAGGTGGAGGACAGATGTGGGCGGTGTGGGGTTAGCCCGGCCAACCATGTTCATATATTTTGGGCACATCCGAAACTGAGGGAATTCTGGCAGGGATTTGCAGATGTTATGTCAGAAGTCCTGGAAGGTAGGGTAACTCTGAGTCCAGAATTAGCAATATTTGGGGTGTCAGAAGATCCGGGGGCAAAGGGGGGGAGGGAGTCTGATATCCTGGCCTTCTCCTCCCTGGTGACCCGGAGATGAATCTTGCTGAGATGGAGGGACTCGGAGCCCCCAAAATCAGGAGTGTGGGTCAACGATATGGTAGAGTTTCTCAGTCTGGAGAAAATCAAGTTCATTCTAAGAGGATCAATACATGGATTCACCCGGAGTTGGCAACCGTTCATCAATTTCTTTAACAAAAACTGAATGTCAGCAGTAAGGGGCGAAAGGGAAAAAGTAGGGGGTAGTAAAATTGGAGGCATGGTAATGTTAAATAAGGACAGGAAATTTAGTATACGGGTAATTGGGGATAGGGCGGGAGAAGTGGGCTTATTGTTTGTTGTTATTTTAGGGGTATTTTGTGCGTCGACCCACGCGGTTGTTTTAGAAATGTGAATATGTTAAATTGTGAAAATTACAAATGCTTCAATAAAATACTTTCTAAAAAAAAAAAAAAAGATTTAGTTTTCACATGCTTGCTGATGATATCTGACTCTACCTCACCACTGTCTCTCTCGACCAATCTCCTGCTGGCAAGGATAATCCAGGGAACTACAGGCCGGTGAGCCTTACGTCAGTGGTAGGGAAATTACTGGAGAGAATTCTTCGAGACAGGATCTATTCCCATTTGGAAGCAAATGGACATATTAGGGAGAGGCAGCATGGTTTTATGAAGGGGAGGTCGTGTCTCACTAACTTGATAGAGTTTTTCGAAGAGGTCACAAAGATGATTGATGCAGGTAGGGCAGTGGATGTTGTCTATATGGACTTCAGTAAGGCCTTTGACAAGGTCCCTCATGGTAGACTGGTACAAAAGGTGAAGTCACACGGGATCAGGGGTGAGCTGGCAAGATGGATACAGAACTGGCTAGGTCATAGAAGGCAGAGAGTAGCAATGGAAGGGTGCTTTTCTAATTGGAGGGCTGTGACTATGGTGCTCCGCAGGGATCAGTGCTGGGACCTTTGCTGTTCGTAGTATATATAAATGATTTGGAGGAAAATGTAACTGGTCTGATTAGTAAGTTTGCAGACGCCACAAAGGTTGGTGGAATTGCGGATAGCGATGAGGACTGTCAGAGGATACAGCAGGATTTAGATTGTTTGGAGACTTGGGCGGAGAGATGGCAGATGGAGTTTAATCCGGACAAATGTGAGGTAATGCATTTTGGAAGGTCTAATGCAGGTAGGGAATATACAGTGAATGGTAGAACCCACAAAAGTATTGACAGTCAGAGAAATCTAGGTGTACAGGTCCACAGGTCACTGAAAGGGGCAACACAGGTGGAGAAGGTAGTCAGGAAGGCATACAGCATGCTTACCTTCATTGGCCGCGGCATTGAGTATAAGAATTGGCAAGTCGTGTTTCAGCTGTATAGGACCTTAGTTAGGCCACACTTGGAGTATAGTGTTCAATTCTGGTCGCCACACTACCAGAAGGATGTGGAGGCTTTAGAGAGGGTGCAGAAGAGATTTACCAGGATGTTGCCTGGCATGGAGGGCATTAGCTATGAGGAGCGGTTGAATAAACTCGGTTTGTTCTCACTGGAACGACGGAGATTGATGGGTGACCTGATAATGAGGTCTACAAAAGTATGAGGGGCCTAGACAGAGTGGATAGTCAGAGGCTTTTTCCCAGGGTAGAGGAGTCAATTACTGGGGGGCATAGGTTTAAGGTGCGAGTGGCAAGATTTAGAGGAGATGTACGAGGCAGGTTTTTTTACACAGAGGGTAGTGGGTGCCTGGAACTCGCTGCCAGAGGAGGTGGTGGAAGCAGGGACGATAGTGGCGTTTAAGGGGCATCTTGACAAATACATGAATAGGATGGGAATAGAAGGATATGGACCCCGGAAGTGTAGAAGATTTTAGTTTAGATGGGCAGCATGGTTGGCGCAGGCTTGGAGGGCCAAAGGGCCTGTTCCTGTGCTGTACTTTTCTTTGTTCTTTGTTCTAAATCATCAGACTGCTTTTCTATAATTCAGTGCCTTCTACAAACTCTATTCCCTAATTACCAACTCCCTCCGTATCCCTGGTAGCTATTTGAGGCTGAATCAGAATACTTTTAATCTTGGTGTCATATTTGACCTTGAGATGAGCATTTGACCACATGTCCATGCCATTTCCAGCTGCACAATGCTTTCCGACTCCATTCCTGCCTCAGCTCATTGCTGCTGAAACTCCTATCCATGCTTTTCTTACCTTTAGACCTGACTCTTCTAATGTACTCCTACTTTTTCTCCCACCTTCTAGCCTCCATAAACTTGATAACATCCAAAGCTCTGCTGCCCGTATCCTTGGCTACCAAGTTTCTGGTGTTACAACAGTGACTGTACTTTAAACATATCTCACTTTCTGTAAAGTGCTTTAAGATATTCAGTAGTCATGAAAAGTGCTATATAAATGCAATTTTTTTTTTGATTTTATTTGCACAAAGTCCTATTCACCTATCACTTTGGACATGCATTCCACATTAGTTCCTAGCTCAACAACATCTTGATTTTAAAATTCTTGTCAATTTGTCCTCCTGCCCAATTTTAATTGCCCACTGGCTTCAGCTGCCTCAGCATTAAATGCTCCCTGAATCTTTCCGTTAAATGCTGGTATTTGCTCCCTGAATCACTCCATGTCTCTACCTCTCTCATCTCTTTTAAGAGTCTCGCTAATACTTAATTCTTGGAACAGGCTTTTGGCATTGTGGTGATGTGCATCACTGTAAATACATGTAAGCTAGACAGACACTAGAGGGAGCACCAGAAACATCTCACACACACACACTCAACCAATAGATAAGTTAGATGGGAGGCGACCAATGGACATTCACGATACACAAGGAGGTGACACGACCACAGGGGGGCATTACACCAACCCATACATAAAGGACACCACACACATGAGCAGCCCCCTTTCGGCCAGTGGAGACAGTCAGTGAGGAGAGGCACAGGGTTGATTCATTATCACACCCAACACGTGGAAGACAGCAGCTGGTTAGTCAGTTTAGGTAGCTACAATAGGATTAGCAGTAGTGTCGAACTCAAGTTATAAAAGTGTACATAGTGTAAATAAATGAGTTGAAGTTATTTACACGTCTCGACCTTCCTTGACAAATGCAACACAAGGAAGCTGCTTATGTTACAAAGGAAACATAACAAAACATGGTACCAGTAGTGAACTGCTTAAATCCAGATAGCCATACCTCAGTGTACAGAGACAACCAGCAATACCCAGGCAAGATGTATGGGCTCCCGATTCCGCAGCCGCTCCAGTGCCACGGCGATCTCCGCGAAAACTGGCAGCGATTCCGGCAAACGTTTGAACTCTTCCTGGTGGCAGCCGAACTTAAAGACCTAGCCGATGATGAAAAAATAGAGTTTCTCCTCCCCATCGCTGGTGCAAGAGCAGAAGAAATCTTTGAAAAATTCAAGATCTCCAAGGGGCAAAACAGGTACGACTTCCAGGCAGTCCTGGAAAAATTTGCCAAATACTGTGAGGAAAACACACTCCAATCGGCGCGGAAAGGTAAGAAAAGCGCCAGTACTCCCCTCGAGGCCGAAATCCCGGACCACAGAGCGATTTGGGTCGAGGTCAGTGGCCATCTTGCTAAAGGGATTACACTAGCGCAGTTGCGCGAGAAGTGCGCAGAACCGGAAGGTTCGTTTGCGCATGCGCGAGATGCCGTGCATGCGCAATCAAGAAAACGGCCATCAGTAAAGGAACAGCGATCTGCGCATGCGCAATCGCTTCCTACGTGCTACGTCACGCGTGTCATGAAGTCACAGGCCCGAGACCGCACCAATTTAAAGGGGAAACGTCCCAAATCAAAGAAAAAATCTTTTAAAGCTGTAAAACAACCTTCCTTCACCTGGAATGACAGCTCAATGCCTCAAATTGAACAAGGAAATGAATTTAACCTCCGAAGAACCCTGCAACAAGCACTGTTTACCTACGCACAAACCGATGATTCCGACCTCGAATGCTTCGATACCGACCATTACATTTTTTCTGGACCTCACGAGCCCAATGACAGCTCCGTGGTCCTATACGACTACGACTCGGAGGAACCTTTCGTGTTGCACATTGGCGACCCCCGCATTGAATCTGACGCAGATGCGGATTCATTTTACGGATTTGAGGATCTTCAACCCAGCAAATATGACGTCCCAACTCATCAGTGCAGCATGATGCTGCAGCCTGAAATTAAGAGACAGAAAGCGGTACAAGCCCACAGAGAGCGGCCTGCTGCCACACAGAGCGTGGTCCACGCCCCGCTCAGGGTTCCCGACTCTACGAAAGAAGACATGCAAGACTCCACACTGCAGTCCTTGCAGGAACAAGACGTGACTCCAGTGTCACGACTCCACAGCAAGCTCGTGGACAGACTCCACAATTGCAGAAACGCATGACTCCGATGCGCAGTCCTTGCAGGAACAAGACCATGAGGGTCTAGCAACCTCCTCTGACCAACTAGCGGCAGACGATGCAAGTCTGCCATGCTCGCGTAAACAGCAAGAAGGCTATAACAGTCTACCACGCTCCACTGCACAGCAGGATGACCATGACGGTCTATCATGCTACAATGAAGGGCACAGCGCTGATGACTGTTCAAGCCCAAATGAAGACAAGCCAAAGGAATCGCCTCTTCCAAGCCCGAAGATAAAAGGATTATGCGCTGACCTTCAGGATCATTCTAGCCGAAGAGATATTAATAATGCTGCACAGTCACAGAAGGATGCTGAGGATTTGCTAAAGAAATTGCTTGTATGTCTAACTTGCAAGGAGCAGACTGAAAATTGCCATTGCTTTAGTACGGATCGAAAAAATGGACAAGACATTGATCCTCATTTAATGGAAATAACACAACCTGAATCATATCTACAGCAGGGACAACTGTCTCCCTTCAACACAAAACCGCAAAGTCCCAACTACAGAACCAACAGTTAGTCAGTAATGACTCTTCAACCCCTGATGGGAAATTAATCGCATTGAACCTCTGCACACTCCACTGATAAATGAGCAGAACATTGGAGCAAGAATCCTGAGGACACCGACATCGAGTAGCCAGATAAAGCACTTAAAACCCACAGCAGTTTCAAGTGAACCAATTGTGCTTTCCAGAGATGGTGAAGATGCAGATAAGGTCGACCCGATTATCCATTGTACCACATTAACTCCAGAGATTAAGCATTTATGTCTGGGGAGTAGAATGTGGGCAATTGAGAACAGTAAAAGAGAGACTGTGACTGTGCTAGTCCCAGCAAAATCAGAGCCAGAGACTATGAAGGCATGTACATTAGAAAAGGATGCATAGGAAGTAACTGAGAAGAAAATTGAAACGGACTGTTCTTTGGAAACTAGTACAATGACGAAAGAAACATTGGATCCAACACTTGATGCCCTACATATGGGAGAAATTGAGGGAAATGAACAAGGTTCTGTAATGTCCGGGGGAAGATTTAAAATTCCAAAGAGGAAAAGCCCAAATGAAGGACAACGGCAAGACAATGACAGTCCACCCACATTGTTTGCACCACCAGATGAAAACTCTGACAATTTACCCAACCCTAGTGAACAGCAAGCAGCTACTGAGGATCTACCCACGGTATGTGAAACGAGTGACGACAGCATCCCACTTCCCATGCAAAAGGTGCAAAGTGACAGACCTCAGCTAGTGCGTACAGAGGCACTCGACGATCACGGTGAGACCACTGGTGACTCCGGTGACACCACACTACTTCCACCCTCAATTGCTCGAACCTCTCCACTAGTCAATGCATTCCTGCATGTTCCGACTCCAGACGTGCAGCTTCAAGAAATCTCAGCTGACTCCAGTGAACCTGCTAAGACTCCGGACGGGGAGCATCAACAAAAAACAGACCAGACTCCCGATGGGGAGCAACCAAACGCCGACTCTGATTCACGTAAGCCAGACTTTACTCCAGACAGGCAGTGTCGCAACCTCAGTGATGGCACGCTCAGGGTGACAGCAGATGCCACAACGACAGGAGATGGATCACGTGACAATCACACTGGGTCAGCAATAACAAGCAGCAGCTACAGTCCAAGAGGAATACATCAATTTTCACCACAGCTATATCCACACATTTGTTCCACACCGTCAGTGCGGCCAATGACAGCTCATGCTGGACAAACCCAGTATTCAAGCCTGCAGCAGCCAGCAGTCTATGCAGCATATTCTCAAACAGGCCAGCACTACGGATTGCCCACTAATGGAATCAAGACCGAAGGAGGACTACCGCCAGCGCAATCTGCACTACAGACTGGATGCCTTAGTTACTGCCCAGGATTTGCTGCACCCCAGCCTGGCCAGACAGCATATTCCTATCAGATGCAAGGTTCTAGTTTCACACCATCACCAGACATTGATGCGAGCAGCAATTCTGTCTCCAAAGCGACATGCTTCAACACTTCTCAGCAGAATCACCCTTCCAGCACAGCATGTGGCCAGAACCAGTATGCACAGTCTCATCCGACTTCAACATCTGGCACATCCATGACCTCGAATGATACTGTTGATGGTACCTCTTCAATGTCAACGACCTATCAGCTACAAGATGCCATCCGACAGCACCACCACAAACATAAAAAGAAAAAAGAAAAAGACTCCAAAGCGGACAGCGCACTGATTCGACCACTTCTTGGTTCCTGTTGATGGCGTTCATAACCAAGAGAGACATTTGACCATGATGATTGATGGTTTATGGACTCACATGAATGATTTGGATTTATTGTTTAATCACCGTTCCCATGACTTGTATATATCTTACCTTCTCTACCTGTTCTTTGTTCAGTTTTTCTTAAAGTGTACAGAAAATATGAACATATCCTCCCCTTTTTATGTGGTGATGTGCATCACTGTAAATACATGTAAGCTAGACAGACACTAGAGGGAGCACCAGAAACATCTCACACACACACAATCAACCAATAGATAAGTTAGATGGGAGGCGACCAATGGACATTCACGATACACAAGGAGGTGACACGACCACAAGGGGGCAGTACACCAACCCATACATAAAGGACACCACGCACATGATCAGCCCCCTTTCGGCCAGTGGAGGCAGTCAGTGAGGAGAGGCACAGGGTTGATTCATTATCACACCCAACACGTGGAAGCCAGCAGATGGTTAGCAAGTTAGGTAGCTACAATAGGATTAGCAGTAGTGTCGAACTCAAGTTATAAAAGTGTACATAGTGTAAATAAATGAGTTGAAGTTATTTACACGTCTCTACCTTCCTTGACAAATGCAACACAAGGAAGCCGCTTATGTTACAAAGGAAACATAACAAAACGAGCATCTGTCCTCATATTGCCTTTTGTTACTTGGTCTAAAATTTTGTTTTATAATACTCCTGTGAAGTGTCCAGGGACTTTGGCTTTTATCTTAATTGTGCTTTGTAAATAAATGTTGTTGCTGTGCTTTAGGGTTCTGGGTAATGGTGTCAGTGATGGTTGAATGGATGGTAGAGAGGCAGGAGGCAAAGTTTGAATTGGTTCACCATTCTGCTGGATTTAGCTCAGAGACTGAGTTTGTACATGTTCTCCCTGTGTCTGCGTGGGTTTCCTCCGGTTACTCTGGTTTTCTCCCAAAGTCCCAAAAGACGTGCTGTTACATGTGTTGTGTTATGCTTCTTCATGTAGCATAAGCTGCTTCCTTGATGTATACTCTGACAAAGGAAGGTTCAGACTTGGAGATAGGTTTAACACATTTATTGAACAGTTAACAATTCTCCTACTTGAGTTCGACTCTCCTGCTAATCTTACTATAGTAACTCAGTCGAACTAACCAGTCTGCTCTAAGCCATGAGGTGGGTGTGATGCTCTGATCTGCCCCTGTGTCTCTGAGTGTCGCCTATGGAAAGAGAAAGAGCATGTGTGCCTTGTCCTTTTATATGAGTAGCATCCTTGTGGTAGTGTCACCTCTGGGTGTGTCTTGACTGCCCATTGGTCGTGTCCTATCTTACTGACCTATTGGTTGAATGCCTGTGTGTCATGATGTCTCTGGTGTTCCCTCTAGTGTTTACTCAGTCCTAGTGTATCTACATTAACCCCTTGTGTATCTACAGTGATGCAGATCACCACAACGTGAATTGGATGTTCTGAATTCTCCCTCTGTGTACCCGAACAGGTGCCATAATGTGGCGACTTGGGGCTTTTTACAGTAACTTAATTGCAGTGTTAATGTAAGCTTACTTGTGGCAATAAATCTTATTATTATAATTCCCGTGATCGGGACGCCGCGATGGATGGCTCCTCGATCTTCCTGACACCGATCCCGACTTTGAAAATGACTGCTCTATCAGATACTTCTATTTGACTCTGTCAAAGACCTTTTCAGCATTCAGGAAGACAATCACCTCAGGTGTTCTCTTCCACGGATGGGGTCATGATCACATTCAGCAGGCACCTGATGTTTGAAGTTAGCTATCTTCCTTTGACAAAACCCGTTTGGTCTTCTGCAACCACCTCTGTTATGCCGTCCTCCAGCCTTTTGGCCAGGATCTTGGCCAGTACTTTTGCATCTATGTTTAGTAATGAGGTGAGTCTGTAGGAACTGCATTCTGTTGGGTCTTTGTCTTTTTTTAGGTATCAGCGAGATTGCGTCTTGTGCTAGAGTAGGTGACAGTGCACCCCTCGCCAGTGAGTCTGTGAACATCTCCCACAGATGCGGGGCCAGTGCTGTCGCAAATCTTTTGCAGAAGTCCGCCGGGAAACCGCCTGGCCCTGGTGCCTTCGCCGCCTGCATGGAGCTAATGCTCTCCATGACCTCTCCCAGTTCAAACGATGATTCTAGGCCTCACCCACGACTTTCTTGTCCAGCCCATCAAGGAACTGCTTCACCCCGAGTTCCCTGCTGGGTGCTCCGAGGTGTACAGCCCTGGTAGAAGGTCTCGAAGGCCTTGTTAATCTTGTCCAGTTCTGCCAATAATTTGCCTCTGCTGTCCCTGATCTGTGCTACTTCCCTCGTGGCTGCCTGCTTTCTCAGATGGTGAGCCAGCAAGCGGCTAGCCTTGTCTCCATGTTTATATAGGGTCCCCTTGCCTGGCGGAGTTGGTGCACTCCTTTCCTTGTGGAGAGCAAATCAAAGTCCATCTATAGCTTTTTCCTCTTCACCAGGAGCTCTACGGTCAGGTCCTCGGAGTATCACCAGTCTGCCTCCAGTATGGAGTCGATTAGCTGTTGCCTAGCCGCCCTCTCTTCCCTGCCCCTTCATGCTTTAAAAGTAATAATTTCTCCCCTGATCGCAGCCTTCAGCGCCTCCCAGAATATGGAGGGTGAGACCTCCCTGTTCTGGTTGTTAGTAATATACTGTGGCCTGTGATATTTTCTCGCAGAAAGCCTTGTCGGCCAGGGGGGCCGTGCCCAATCTCCAGGGGGGGGGGGGTGTTGGGCACGGCCCATCTCCAACCTCACATCCATGTAATGTGGAGCGTGGCCGGAGGTTATGATCGCGGAGTATTCTGCCCTTACCAGCCCTGGAAGCACCGATTTTCCCAGGACAAAGAAGTTGATCCTTGAATAGGCGTTATGTACTTGGGAGAAGTAGGAGAACTCCTTCTCCCCTGGGTGGGTGAATCACCATGTGTCCACCGCCCCCATCTGCTCCACAAATAGGCTGAGTTCTTTCGCCATGTTGGAGGTCTTTCCTGTTTTGGGATTCAACCTGTCCGCCCGTGCGTCCTATCAGTCGATGCATATCTATGTTGGGGATTTCCACCATGGTCTTCTTTATAAACTCAATGTCGTCCCAGTTGGGAGCATACACGTTAACGAACTGACCATGACTTACCGTCTCCCTGAATCTGTAACCATCCTTGTCGCCATGAACACTATCCTCTTATTTAGCAAAATGGCTAACCCTTGGCACTCGCCCCATAGAAGAAATGGTAAGTCTGTCGCACCCAGCCCTTCCCTACCTGCAGTCGGTCCTTCTCCCTCAGGTGCGTCTCTTGTTTCTCAGGTGGGCGAAGCCTCTGGATCTTTTCACTGGACCGTTAAGTCCACTCATGTTCCAGATGACTATCCTGATTGGGGGGGGGGGTTATTCCCCCTGCTCCTGTGGGATCAACCATACTCACAGGATGGATGCGCACCTGCACTCCATGGTTTCCTTTTGTTAGGGGGCTGTCCAAATTAGCCGCAGTCACTGTTCTCCCCACGAGGTTGGGCCACTGCGCTCTGAGATTTCCCTTTGTCCAGGTGGCATCCAACATGGCCGCCAATGTGCATTCGACATGTGGATGAGCCCCTGCACTCCGGGGTTTCCCTTTGTCCAGGGACCTTCCCAAATGGTTGCTTGCAGCACCATTTTGTTCCAAGTCACCACATGTGACCTGTTGTGGACAGTCTAATGCCCTCCATCTTTCTTCACCTATCTCTCCCTCATGGTGCCCTCCGCACCACCCCCATCTTCTTTTTCCCCCCATCCCGTAGCTATACCCCCTTCCCATTTGCCCCATTTCTTCCCCTGATTCTTCCCCTGATTACCCCCCTGAATCCGTTATCTGCCCCCCCCCTGCCAGGCACTTCCTCCTTGCTGGGGACACGCTGTGGCCTCTTTCTTCTTCATGAATCCCGGAGCTAGCTACCTCGCTAGTGTGGTGGCCCCCCTCCCAGTAGTTGTAGCACTTCCTCCCGTTGCCCAATCTCTGAGTTCCCTGTCTGCCATTTCCCCCACCTTGCCCTGAGCTTAGCTGTACTTGGGTCAACCTTCCCTCTCTTGCTGCTCTCGTCTCCAAAACGAGGCAGTGTTCTCCCACATAAAGCAGTCGCTGTGGCAATGGTCTACTGTTGGCAAGAACTTTTTTGTAGAGCACTGCATTATCAAAGTCTCATTCTGTGGGCTCCCTCTGCTGCCTGTTCTCCAGGCATTCTCTGCATCGAACGTGCAGCGTCCGTAGGGATGATTTAAAAAGTGCTACCTGCCTTGATATGTGACCCAGAGCTTGGCTGGGTACAGCATTCCGAATCTCACGCCGTTTCTGTATAGTGCGGCCTTCGCTTTGTTAAATTCGGCCCAGCGCTAGGTAAGCCCCAATGTCTTGGCAGATCCGGATCTTGTGTCCTTCCCAGCTGCAGTTTTTGGATTGTCTGGTCCAGCGCAGGATTCTCTCCCAGTCCTGGGACCGGTACATTTTTGCAATTATCGCCATCTGTTCCCTGGTTTTGGACTTTGGTCAGAACGACTGCTGCGCTCTGTCGCTTTCTGGTGGGTTGAGGAAGCTTTCCCTTTCCACCAGGTTACCCAGCATCCAGGGCAGTGTAACTGGGGGGTACCCCAAGGTTCCCAGGTAAGGATTACGCAGCAATTGCCGGGAAGTTCAAACTTCCTTTGGGCAATTGCCTGACGTTGGGAACCATCCAAAAATGCAATTTAAATCACAAACCACCCAGTGCCCTTCCACACTCCAACTACTCTTCCCGACTCCAACCCTAATCTGATGAGGCCAGACACCCCCAACCCCACTCTAACTCCATCTTCGACCTGACCTGGACAGACGTGACCTGATATCCCCCCCAACCCACCCCAGCCCAAGCTAACACCCCCAAGCCCTCTCAGCTTGACCTGGCCTGACTGGACCCATGTTCATTCTCCCCTCAGGCCTGAGCATCTATCCCAATGCCACTGGGCCTGGCCTGATTGATCAAAATCCTGGAACTCCTTGCACCAGATGGACTGCAGAAGTTCAAGAAGGCAATTTATCACTCTGTCCTCAACGGGATTTAGGGAATTAGGGATGGGCAACAAATGTTGCAGATGTGCACAACAACCATATCCCACGAAAGAATAAATAACAACCTCCATGTAATCTTAATAAGGCTTCAACCCCATAAGCTGAGTTGATTCCTGTAACTTCTAGCCAAGTTCTGTTGCCTAAATGATAATCAAATTTGCATAATAAATTACATTCAAAACAATTGATTAGATTAATCTCTCTGACTCATTCTCAGTCTCAAATGCAATCTTTAAATGTAACTCGGTCCTAAAATTGTTTCTATGCGGGAAACAAAACAAAGATTCTGAAAATGATTTCATCTTGGGTCTGGGGTCTAGATGAGGTTTCTTTAGGGTTTGACTGTTACCCTAAGTATACTACCATAGACTGTTGTTCATAAAAAATGTTCTTGTTATTTAGAGATGAATGTATATCTCAGTACTCGACACTAGGTTACACTTCTGCTTCCCACCAGATTTGTTTCATGATCATGTCATATGGCATCATTATTAGTGTTAGATGCTCCTGATCTTAACCAAATCTTTATCACAACTATATACATCCTCCTACATCTCTCCCCAAAGTCTTGGACTTCACAGAGTTAGTCTCAGTGGCACTGTGATCAATCTCCCTGACCTGTTCCTTATTTCATTTTGAGATTGAGGATAAACTACATTTTCTTTTCGTTTGATAGGAGTGTCTTCCACCTGGGTGGTTGGAGAGTTTCTAATTCTTTCTGCTTCCTTGTCTCCATCCAGATCTAAATAGCTTGTCCAAGGTTTCCCCCCCAATGATATCAAGGCTTTCCCGTTCCTTCTGATATTTCCCTGGCCCATCTCAATCCTATAAGATCTCAGCTGTGGAGCTCTTCCTATCGCAATGCCTTCATTCTGTTGATCTCGTTTCTACACACTCTCCCCGGGCTGTAGCACTTTCAAGTCTCGTGCTCTGCATTTGACTTTTGCGCTTCACTGTCTCTTTGCTGCTCCTTATGCTCCCTAACATCCTCATGATCTTCCACGGTAATGTTAGGCTGTGGTGTTTGTTGTTGAGGTGGGAGTTATGTTCGCAGCTGTCTTCCAATTGGTAGTGCTGATGTCGGGAGCATGTTTTTCTGGTGGCGGGGTTATGTAATTAAGAAGGGTTAGGTTAATATCTTTTTTTCGTCAATTCCTTGATTGCTTGACCCTTTTCTGCTTCTCCCTTCGACTGAGGATATCTAGGTGAACTGGTGACATGCATGAAACCATAATCTTGTACAAAGTTATGGAACAGCTCGTTAACAAACCCAGGACAGCTGTCTGATGCCACAACGTCTGAGATTCCATGTGTCACCCAAGATTCTTCTTGGTGTTGTCATTACTGCCTCTGCTATACTGCGATGCAACCTACTCACTTCCAACTATCCTGGAGCAGTTCTCTACGCAAGGTTACCCACGGCACACGTAAAGCAATTCTGATGAACTCTTCAATGGAGAGACTGATGCCTCACCACCAGACTGACTGCTGGGCTCTTGTTTGGCATTTTGCTTTTCTCAAGATAGATTTTCTGATGAATCGATCATGTTGAAGTGATTTGGGGATGGCTACTTTGTTGTTAAAAACTAAGAAATCATGGATGATTGCAAAATGTTTTCTCTATTCAAAGTATTGGGGAAGCACTGGGTTGTTAGGGGTATAATCCAGCCATTTGTTTGGCAAAACTCTTTTATTTTGATGCGCTCGTCATTCTGCTGCTGTGCTTGCTTAATTTCTTGTAAACTCTTCTCGGTGGTTGGTAGGTTTTTGGGAATTGAAGTATATGCTCCCACTTCCTCAACACATCCACTGTCATCTGGTACTTCCCTTTAACACACTCTGCAAATTAAACCTATCTCAGTCTCAGTCTAAGACATTAAATTCTCGGTGGCAATTTGCAATTTCCTTTGGGTTAAGAAGAGCAACCCAAGGTTTGTGGTTGGTTTCAATTTTCAACTTTATTCCATGACGTAATCCGAGAATGTCTCACAGGCCCATGTGGCTGCTAACACTTCCTTCTCAATGCTTGCATACCTCTTCTCTGTGTCCGTGAGAGACCTTGAGTGTAATAAGCTAGTCGCCTTTGTCCAGTCTTTTGAATTTGAAACAGCATTACCCCAAGCCTGTAGATATCCATTGTTACAGTTGTTGGCAACTCTGGATCATATTACGCTACAATTCCTGCTGAAATTAGGGGATTTTATAACTTGCCAAAAGCATTTTGCTGGCCCATAATCCAGCACCACAGACACTGCCTGCACGGCTACTGGAATGACTCTTTGATTTCCAGACAAGATTGCTTGGAACTTGCCTACCTGGTTGACAATCCCAAGGAATCTTTGTAATTCTGTGATGTTTTTAGACTGTGGGAAATCTCTCATGACATTGGTTTTCTGCGGGTCAGCTGTAATTCCTGAAGCTTTCACATTGTGACCTCCTGAATTTTATCGTAGGCTTTGCAAATTCACATTTGTGGTTTAATGTCAAACCTGTTTCCAGCTGCGGTAGCACGATACCACTGCCTCCCAGTGACATATTTCACTTTCCATGTCTTCCAGGGTCTCAGACATCCTGCTTTGGAATATCTTGGGTGCAAAAGTCATTCCAAAAGTTAATTCAAAACAATAACCAAATTGCGTGATAAAGGTAGTTACCGATCTAGGGCATGATTTAACGGAAATGAAAGAGTCCTTTGTCGAGCATTTTTAGTTAGGTGTTTCCTGGTGCAGGCAGCACTGACAACAACCTCACTATTCAACGGAACTCTGCTCCATTTCTGGGCCCTGGCGAGGAACACCCTTCTAAGGAAGCTCTTACGCTCACTTCCTGCACTAATGAGCTCTGCTCACCAGTGCAGGAAGAGACTGACGCGGCATTTTTAAATGGCACCCTGATCTCTGAACCCCCACCACCGCAGTCTCTGGAACCCCCCAATGCCCAAACTCACCAATAAGGAGGTCACAGTGGTAGCACAGTTGCTTCACAGTTTCAGGGTCCCAGGTTCGATTCCCGCCTTGGGCCACTGTCTGTGCGGACTCTGCATGTTCTCCCCATGTCTGCGTGGGTTTCCTCTGGGTGCTCCGGTTTACTCCCACAGTCCTAAGATGTGCAGGTTAGGTGGATTGGCCATGATAAATTGCCCTTAGTGTCCAAAAAGAGGTTATATGGGGTTACTGGATTACAGGATAGGGTGGAGGTGTGGGCTTGGGTAGGGTGCTCTTTCCAAGGGCCGGTGCAGACTCAGTGGGCCGAATAGCATGCTTGTGCACTATAAATTGTATGAATGATCGAGCATCCTGCACCCTTCCTCATAAGGGCAGGGCACCATCGGGCCCCATTCCTGACATGGGCAAGGTGCCAACTTGACACCTTGGCACTGCCAGCCTGGCAGTACCACTGCCAGCCTTCATACTATAAATGGCAAAACACTTAGGGACATTAATATACACCGGGATCTGGGCATGCAGATCCACAGTTCCCTAAAAGTGGCAACACAGATGGCCGTGGTGATTAAGAAGGCATAGGGCATGCTTGCCTTCATCAGCTGGGGCATTAAGTCAAGAGTTGGGAAATCACGTTGCAGCTATATAAAACCTTGGTTAGGCCGCATTTGGAGTATGGCGTGCAGTTCTGGTCACCACGTTATCAGAAGGACGTGAAGGCTTTGGAGAGAGTGCAAAGAAGGTTCACCAGGATGTTGCCTGGTCTCGAAGGTGTTGGCTCTGAGGAGAGGTTGAGTAAACTAGGATTGTTTTCACTGGAAAGAAGGAGGCTGAGGGGAGACCTGATAGAGGTCTACAGAATTATGAGAGGCGTAGACAGAGTGGATAGTCAGAGGCTTTTGCCATGGGTTGAAGTATCAATTACAAAGGAGCACAGATTCAAGAAAGTTTAAGGGAGATGTGCGGGGTACGTTTTTCACACAGAGGGTGCCTGGAATGTGCTGCTGGAGGATGCGGTGGAAGCAGGCACATTAGCAACAGTTAATAATAATAATAATCTTCATTGTCACAAATTGGCTTACATTACATTTACAGGCAGCACGGTAGCATTGTGGATAGCACAATTGCTTCACAGCTCCAGGGTCCCAGGTTCGATTCCGGCTTGGGTCACTGTCTGTGTGGAGTCTGCACATCCTCCCTGTGTGTGCGTGGGTTTCTTCCGGGTGCTCCGGTTTCCTCCCACAGTCCAAAGATGTGCAGGTTAGGTGGATTGGCCATGATAAATTGCCCTTAGTGTCCAAAATTGCCCTTAGTGTTGGGTGGGGTTACTGGGTTATGGGGATAGGGTGGGGGTGTTGACCTTGGGTAGGGTGCTCTTTCCAAGAGCCGGTGCAGACTCGACGGGCCGAATGGCCTCCTTCTGCACTGTCAATTCTATGATCTTAACATTGCAATGATGTTACCGTGAAAAGCCCCTAGTAACCACATTCCGGCGCCTGTTTGGGTACACGGAGGGAGAATTCAGAATGTCCAATTTGCCTAACATCACGTCTTTTGGGACTTGTGGGAGGAAACTGGAGCACCCGAAGGAAACCCACACAGACACGGAGAACGTGCAGACTCCACATAGATAGTGACCCAAGCTGGGAATCTAACCTGGTATCCTGGCGCTGTGAAGCAACGGTGATACCCACTGTGCTACCGGAAGAAGCATCTGAATGGGTACATGTATAGGGAGGAAATAGAGGGATGCGGACCGAGTAAGGACGGATGTTTTTTTTAGTTCGGGCATCATGATCGGTACCGGCTTGGAGGGCCGAAGGGCCTATTCCCGTGCTGTATGTTCTTTGTTCTGATCCTTCTAATGCGACTTATAGAATGATAGAATTTGCAGTGCAGAAGAAGGCCATTCGGCCCATCTGGCCTGCACCGGCTCTTGGAAAGAGCACCCTTTCTTAAGCCCAAACCTCCACCCTATCCCCGTAACCCAGTAACCCCACATAACCTTTTGGACACTAAATGCAATTTATCATGGCCAATCCACCTAACCTGCACATCTTGGGACTGTGGGAGGAAACCGGAGCCCCCGGAGGAAACCCACGCAGACACGGGGAAGAACATGCAAACTCCGCACAAACATTGACCCAAGCCGGGAATCAAACTTGGAGCTGTGAAGCCAGTGTGCTAACCACTGTGCTACCGTGCTGCACCCTTGAAGATGTTCTGTGTCTGGAGAATCTCTTCTTCCAGTTGTCCCAGTCATGAGTCTGTTGCAAGCTTTCAAGGCTTCGCAATGTTTCTGTGAGTGTAAATGTAGACCTCATGCTTACCCCACACTCTGGATCTGTTGCTGATTCAGACATTTGGCTCGTAGATTGTGATCTGTACTCACTGCTGTCTGGACTCCAGGCTTGTGCATTTACTTGCATCTGCAGCACCCACCGTGCTCTGTTCTCGGGTGAGCCTTCAATCTTTTGTTTTGTCTTGTTCTTTTTCTAAGGATTGCCAAGGTCTGCCACTCTGTCTATGCCTGTCATAATTTTGTAGACCTCTATCAGGTCTCCCCTCAGCCTCCTTCTTTCCAGATGGTGTTTCAGATGGTGCGGGTGAACAGTCAGCAGAAACCACCAGCTCCCACCATGTTTTGTCTCAGGTTCGGGGTCTAGATAAGGCTTCTTTAGGGGTTTCCTGTTACCTATAGGCTGTTTTCATAATAAACATTCTTTATTTTTGGGAGTCTGCATACCCATCTCAGTATTCCAAACAAGTTTGAAGTTCAGATTCCCACCAGATCTCAGTTTCTTAGTTATGTGACATTGTATTATAGTTACATCAGGAGTTACTCCAGTATCAGGTGCTCCTGGTGTTAAACTGTTCCTCTCTGAAAGTGGCCCCTCCCCTCCTTGGTTCATTAAATGAATAACCACTACATTGTATTGTGGTAATACCAGGTATTGTGGTACCTGAGAGGTGGATGACCATTGGCTAGACGCAGGAGTCTACCATTGGCTGATGTACATAGCTCCGCCCTGAGAGGCGGAGTATAAGAACCAATGCCATCTCAGCAGCCTTCACTTTCTGTATCGAAGCTGCTGGGGAACAGTTCTAGCAGATTAAAGCCTATTAGTTATGACTCACCTCGTCTCGAGATTAATTGATTGCGCATCAATTTAATCTGCTACAACTTCAGTTGAAAGGATGGATCTCCGAATCAAACCGGAGTGCCTTCAGCTCAGCCCCCACGCGGACAACTCTGCTGCTATCTTCAAACATTGGCTGGCGTGTTTTAAGGGCAACCTCGACACGGCCGCCGACACCCACACGGAAAGACAAAAGATGCACCTTCTACGCTCGCGGGTCAGCCCTGGGATCTACCCTCTGATCGAGGAGGCGGAGAATTATGCTACAGCTATCGAGCTGCTAGAAGGACATTATATCTGCCCTGTTAACCAGGTCTACGCTCGTCACCTGCTGGCGACTAGGAGGCGAAGCCCCGACGAAATGCTGGAAGACTTCTATCGGGCGCTGCTGGTGCTGGGCCGAAACTGTGGCTGCCCGCCAGTTTCGGGGAACGAGCACATGGAACTTTTGATCAGGGATGCTTTCGTGGCAGGTATGACTTCCCCCGATATCCGCCGAAGGCTCCTAGAAATGGACACACTGGGACTTACTGAGGCACGGGCCCTGGCAGGGCCCATGGATGTTGCGTATAACAACACACTGGCTTTTGCTCCCGGACGCGCGGCGGCCCCCTGGGCTGCGTGGCACCCTGTTGCGGCAGCCCCTCAGACCTTCCCCCTGGCCCCGCAAGCCTGCGCGGCGAGACGGCCCGCTACCGCTGCCGGATAACGCTGTTTCTTCTGAGGGCAGGCGAATCATCCCCGCCCGCGCTGCCCGGCCCGCATCGCCACCTGCAAAGGGTGCGGCAAGAATGGCCACTATGTCGGGGTCTGCCAGGCCCGCGCCGTGGCCGCGGTATCCAGCGACTATCGGCAGCCCCCTTTTCAGGCCCTGGCCATCCAGCGCCCACCGCCGCCCCCTATCCTCAGGCTGTGTGCGACCCACGGCCGTGGCCATTTTGCCCCCCGGCCACCACGCTGGACGGGTGGGCGCCGCCATTTTGTCCCTCGCCGCCACCATTTTCTTCATCCCCGGACTCCATGTGCGACCCATGGCTGACGCCATCTTGGATGGGGCCCCAGGCCCCCAGCACAGCCGACTACATGCTGCCCGACCAGAACTCTCCTTTACTGCAGCTGGCCTCGGTGACTCTGGACCAGAGTCAGCCCCGGACGCTTGCGAAAGCTACAACGACTATCTCCATCAATGGCCACGTGACGTCATGCTTGATCGACTCTGGGAGCACGGAAAGCTTTGTTCACCCCGACATGGTAAGGCGCTGTTCTCTTGTCACCCATCCCGTAAACCAAAGGATCTCCCTGGCCTCCGGGTCACACGAGGTGGAGATAAAGGGGTTCTGCCTAGCGAACCTTACTGTCCAAGGCAGGGAATTCCGTAATTTCCGCCTGTACGTCCTGCCACACCTCTGTGCAGCTACCCTCCTTGGACTGGATTTCCAGTGCCATCTGCAAAGCCTGACTTTTAAATTTGGCGGCCCTATACCCCCCCTTACTGTCTGCGGCCTCGCGACCCTTAAGATCGACCCGCCTTCCCTGTTTGCGAACCTCACCCTGGATTGCAAACCCGTCGCCACCAGGAGCAGATGGTACAGTGCCCAGGACCGGACCTTTATTAGGTCGGAGGTCCAAAGGCTGCTGAGGGAAGGGGTCATCGAAGCGAGCAACAGCCCCTGGAGGGCTCAAGTAGTGGTGGTAAAGACCGGGGAGAAACATTGGATGGTCATTGACTACAGCCAGACCATCAACAGGTTTACGCAGCTGGATGCGTACCCTCTCCCCCGTATAGCTGACCTGGCGAACAGGATTGCGCAATACAAGGTTTTCTCCACGGTGGATCTCAAGTCTGCCTACCACCAGCTACCCCTCCTTAATGGTGACCACCAGTACACTGCCTTCGAAACAGATGGGCGGCTCTATCACTTTTTAAGGGTTCCCTTCGGTGTCACGAACGGTGTCTCGGTCTTCCAACGTGAGATGGACCGAATGGTTGACCGGTACGGCTTACACGCAACGTTCCCGTATCTTGATAACATCACCATCTGCGGCCATGACCAGCAGGACCACGACACCAACCTCCGAAAATTTCTCCAGACCGCGAATATCATTAATCTGACTTACAATAAGGATAAATGCGTGATTAGCACCGACCTTCTAGCCATTCTAGGCTACGTAGTGCGAAGTGGAGTCATAGGCCCCGACCCTGAGCGCATGCGCCCCCTCATGGAGTTCCCCCTCCCTCACTACCCCAAGGCCCTAAAGCGCTGCCTCGGCTTCTTTAGCTATTATGCACAGTGGGTCCCCAATTACGCAGACAAGGCTCGACCCCTGATCCAGTCCACAACCTTCCCCCTGTCGACGGAGGCCCGCCAGGCCTTCTGCCGCATCAAAGCAGACATTGCAAAAGCCACGATGCGCTCCATCGACGAGTTCTTCCCCTTCCAGGTCGAGAGCGATGCGTCCGCGTAACTCTGGCGGCCACCCTCAACCAAGCGGGCAGGCCCGTGGTTTTCTTCTCCAGCTCCCTCCATGCTTCCGAAATTCGCCACTCCTCGGTCGAAAAGGAGGCCCAGGCCATAGTAGAAGCTGTGCGACACTGGAGGCATTACCTGGCCGGCAGGAGATTCACTCTCCTCATGGACCAACGGTCGGTGGCGTTCATGTTTGATAATGCACAGCGGGGCAAGATTAAGAACGACAAGATCTTGCGGTGGAGGATTGAACTCTCCACCTACAATTACGAGATCTTGTACCGTCCCGGGAAGCTGAACGAGCCTCCTGATGCCCTGTCCCGCGGCACTTGTGCCACTGCACAAGTGGACCGCCTCCGATCCCTCCACGAGGACCTCTGCCACCCGGGGGTCACTCGTTTCTTTCATTTTATCAAGACCCACAACCTGTCCTATTCCATCGAGGAGGTCAGGACAGTCACCAGGGACTGCCAAATCTGCGCGGAGTGCAAACCGCACTTCTACCGCCCAGAGAGGGCGCACCTGATAAAGGCTTCCCGTCCCTTTGAACGCCTCAGCATGGATTTCAAAGGCACCCTCCCCTCCACCGACCGCAACACGTACTTCCTGAACGTGATTGACGAATACTCCCGGTTCCCAGTCGCCATGCCCTGCCCCGACATGACCGCAACCACCGTCATCAAGGCCCTCCAGGGTATCTTTACACTGTTCGGTTTCCCCGTATACATTCACAGTGATAGGGGGTCCTCCTTTATGAGTGACGAACTGCGTCAATTCCTGCTCAGCAAAGGCATCGCCTCGAGCAGGACGACCAGTTACAACCCCCGGGGAAACGGGCAGGTTGAGAGGGAGAACGGCACGGTCTGGAAGACCGTCCTGCTGGCCCTACAGTCCAGGAATCTCCCAGTCTCCCGCTGGCAGGACGTCCTCCCGGTGGCCCTTCACTCCATCCGGTTGCTGCTCTGTACAACCACAAATCAGACACCTCATGAACGTCTCCTTGTTTTCCCCAGGAAGTCCTCCTCCGGGACCTCGCTCCCAACCTGGCTAGCGACACCCGGACCCATCCTGCTTCGGAGACATGTGAGGGCGCACAAGTTGGACCCGTTGGTCGAGAGGGTCCACCTGCTGCACGCCTATGTAGCGTTCCCTGATGGCCACCAAGACACGGTCTCCCTTCGGGACCTGGCGCCCGCCGGAGCCCCACACGCACCTGCACCATTGCCCCCACCCACACCCTTCCCGCAACACCTGACCGAAGGGTCAGTACTCCCGCCGCCCCTACCTAGGCCCGAATAAGCACCGACGCCCCCTACAGGCGCCCCTCCCCCTGCCCACTTTTCACCCCAACAGCGCCGCCTAGGGGTGATGAAGCTGCCTGGGAGGACGTATCACGTTCCCGGAGTCGCAACCGCCGGGGCCCCCATCAGGATCACCGCCGAAGCCCAGACGCTCCAGATGGACGACCAGGCCACCCGATCGACTGATTGCTGCACCATGAACACTTTGTTATTACCCTCGACATCACGGCACCGCCATACCTGGTCCTACCATGCGAAAGGCGACATTAACGCTGGCCATCACCCCGCCGGGCTCTTTTTAACAGGGGGTAAATGTGGTAATACCAGGTATTGCAGTACCTGAGAGGTGGATGACCATTGGCTAGACCCAGGAGTCTACCATTGGCTGATGTACATAGCTCCGCCCTGAGAGGCGGAGTATATGAACCAATGCCGTCCCAGCAGCCTTCACTTTCTGTATAGAAGCTGCTGGGGAAGAGTTCTAGCAGATTAAAGCCTATTAGTTATGACTCACCTTGTCTCGAGAGTGATTGATTGCGCATCATGTATATTGCAGAGCGTAATGACGGTGCCTGTTTAGTTTGCTGTGTTTTTTATAAAGGAAATTATGGTGAAGATTTTTTTCACTTCTGATTACTATGAATATCGCTTATTGTCACAAGTAGGCTTCAAATGAAATTACTGTGAAAAGCCCCTAGTCACCACATTCCGGCGCCTGTTCGGGGAGGCTGGTACGAGAATCCAGCTGCACGTAAGGAAAATATGAATGTGTCGGTGCCAGGTACAAAAAATAATGTGAAGATTTGGGGCGGAGTTCTCCCAGTTTGAGACTAAATACGGCAGCTCCAGCGGTACCTTTCTTGCTGGCCAAAAAAGCGGGTTCCTGCATCAAATTCTCTGCTTGGAAGCTCATTAATTATGCACAAGTGGGTACTCCTCCGACTCTCCTGGCAGGCCGCCAGCTGACTCGTTGATGGGTTCAAAGGTCCTGGCGCCGTATTTATATACCAGTCTGGCACACTTTTGTATTACTCTCTCCAGCCCACCTGTCTTCACCAGACTGTACAGGATGTTAGCAACCCAGAGGGAAAAGGCTAGAGCTTCATGAAGAATGTCTGTTCCTCAACTCAATCTGCTCCACCCCCCCCCTCCACCCCCCACCCCCCCCCAAGCTCATTACCTGCGGAGTGCTCATGCCCCAATGGGACCCTTACCCACCACATCAGGGATCTGTGGGTATCCCCTTCCAGTAAATGATGTGGTATCTCTTTGGCCCCCTTGTTTGTGAGCTTTTGATGCCGTCTTTTGGGGTCCATTTTCCCTCCCCTTCCCTCTGCTTTCCATTGTTCATCTTCTTCATTGACCTCCTTGTCCCTCTGCCAGCCATCGTGAGCCCTCGTGCCTTTCCCCCGCCACTCCTTGCACAGCCCTCCTTCCACACTGCCCCCTTGTCTTTGTTTGGCCATATCAACCACCCCTCCCACCCTCCCCTCCTCCACCACTCCCCAACCTGTGGTGCAAAACTGATTTGACTCAGTGACACGATGGATCATGGGTCCAATAGCACACTGCTAACCATGAGGACCAGTTCAGCATGGAGATGGAGGGTAGGAATTGGTCTTCCCTGGCAGAGTGGTGAACAGTGCATCCCTATGCCAGAAAGTTGTTGCACTAATCCAAAATCTCTGGAGAATTGGGGGACAGCCTTGTGAACGCCACTCATTAGCAATCTGGTTTGACAGCAATGCAAATTCTCGCTGGCATAATGCAGGATTGAAAGGCCTGATATCATAGATTATCATAGAATTTACAGTGCAGAAGGAGGCCATTCGGCCCATCGAGTCTGCACCGACTCTTGGAAAGAGCACCCTACCCAAGGTCAACACCTACACCCTATCCCCATAACCCAGTAACCCCACCCAACACTAAGGGCAATTTTGGACACTAAGGGCAATTTATCATGGCTAATCCACCTAACCTGCACATCTTTGGACTGTGGGAGGAAACCGGAGCACCCGGAGGAAACCCACGCACACACGGGAAGGATGTACAGACTCCGCACAGACAGTGACCCAAGCCGGAATCGAACCTGGGGCCCTGGAGCTGTGAAGCAATTGTGCTATCCACAATGCTACCGTGCTGCCCATGATACCAGCGGGTGGCTCTTTCAATGAGCATTCATGAGATGCAAATGGCATTTGCGCCACCTTTCAGCAGCAAGAGTGACCCGCCACTAACCCGCTACTGGGAGAATTGCGACATCATTTTACGCCGTCACGTTTACGACGTTTTGGCTCCCGCCAAATTCACTGTCCCATTAGCCACCAAACCTGCCCAGTGGGGATAGGAGCATTCCGTCCTTCAAATTTGATGTTTTTACAATCTTCTAAAAACAATTCATCCTTTAAAAGAATGAGACTATTATTTAAATTATTCAATTTCTGGGGTCCAGAGGTTGTTTGACATTACAATAATAATTATCATGACTGTTTAAAAACTTGTTATTACTGTTAATTATCAAACTTAACTTTGGGGTGAATTAAATGTGCACTTCATGTGCAAGCCCAGCAAATTCTTAAAAAATAAAAGGGAGCCTAAGGACAAGATGCAGTTTGTGTGAAGGTATTGGTGGAGTAAAATATATTGCCCAGCACATTCTCGAATTTTTTCGTATCTCTCATTATCCCCTGAATTTTTCTGGTTGATTCGTACACTGATAACTGTTGCTGTCATTTTTCCAGCAAGGTTTGGCTCAAGACCTTGAAATCATTGGATTTCATGCTGCCATCTAGTGGTCAACTCTTTAAACTATAGCAAAAGATCCAACAATGGAAAATAGAATCCCTTTTCCTAACTTAATATATATAAATTCTCAAATCTATCTTGTTACTCTACCCCAAACATTTTTCAATCTTTTGAAGCACTATCAAAAAGTGGAAAGTCATAATTACATGCAATATTTCCCCAATGAGTCACAAGAATAAAGAAATTGGTTTCAATCTTTGTGGTATTCTAAAATATTTATGAAAAGATTGAGATTTTGGACTGCTCTGGATAAAATAATCGATTTTTGTGTATGAATGATCTGGTATGTTAAATGTTTATCTGTGAAAATTGTAACTGTTTCACAAGACTAACTCATACCTTCCAATAGACTAAACACCACTTCATATGAAAAAGAGAACACAAACTTTCCTTGTATAACTTTCTTACCCCTTCCTCAAGTGAACATTGAAATGAGAGTGACTGTTCTTGCAGTTTCCCCTCTTCATAGTTTAACCCTTTTTGCATTGTCATTTGTCTGTTGTCTTTCTAGACTGCTTCCTTTTTTACCTCTCCTCTTTTCCCCCTTTGTACTCGTGGCCTTTGCCAGTTAATAATTGCATTCACTGCATAGTTACATAGAAATATAGAAAATAGGAGCAAGATGGGGGCCATTTGGCTCTTTGAGCCTGCTACGCCATTCATTATGATCATGGCTGATCATCCAACTGAATAGCCTGATCCCCCTTGCCCCTCCATATCCTTTGATTCCCTTCGCCCGAGTGCTATATCTTGTTGCTTCTTGAAAACATACAATGTTTTGACCTCAGCTACATTTTGTGGTTCCCCAGGCTTACCACTCTCCGGAACTTCAGACTGTGACTCCAGGCTCTGGACACCCCCACCTTCAGGAACATCCTTCCTGCATCTACCACCTCTCGTCCTATTAGAATTTTATAGGTTACTATGAGATCCCCTCTCATTCTTCTGAACTCCAGGAAATTGGCATGTTGAACCATAAACTGACCTGTTAGGCATTATCTTAGATGATGTAAACAAGAAGAGTTTGTAGCTGCCACTCTGTTAAGGAAACAAAATAGTAAAGTACAAACTTTATAATAGTAATGAGGAGATTCTTGTAACTGGAGAATACATTTCTGAGCCATTTCTCTTGTTGTGAAGGAACAATAAAATAATAGTAGCTTGATGGTGCAGGACTTGAGCATTACTGAAAAAAAGGCATACAGTCGAAACTTTTTGTCTTGCACTCATCAGGACACGAAAAGATACAAGAATGCCAAGTTTCAAAGGGAGCAACAGTGCTGATTGGTTGGCAAATAGACTCTGGATGAATCATGGCAATGGAAAATGCACCAGGGAGCAGTTGTCACTGAAGCTTTTGCTTAATTGAAAAAGGCCTGGGCATGTTTTTTCTGTTTGTAGAGCCATGGCCCTACATATGAAGATATACAGCTTCTAGCAAGCATAAGTGAGCCAGACTGCATGTCCTGCTGGTAATCTTAAATTGGATGGTTTTCCGGGTTTTTCAGCAAGTGCTGAAATTTTGTTTGACTAATTTATTAGAGTTCTTTGAGGACGTAACAAGTAAGATGGATAAAGGGGAACCTGTAGATGAGGTACACTTGGATTTCCAAAAGCCATTCGAGGAGGTACCAAATCAAAGGTTATTTCACAACCTAAGAGCTCATGGCACCGGTAGTAACTTATTAACGTCGATAGAGGTTGGAAATCTGAAATAGAAACAGGAAAGTGTTAGAAAGTCTCAGCAGGTCTCGCAGCACCCAGCGAGATCTGGATCATGCCCTCGCCGGGTGTGATCCAGATAATTATATTTCCATGAGCCATTGAGAAGAGACGGGCAGCCAGAATGGAAAGGAATCGAAAAGTCCTCTATCAACACAAGTGTAGTAAAATAACAATAAAAGGAGCAACTACAGGCCAGTCAGTTTAACCATTTGGAAACAATAATCTGGGACAAATTTAAAAGTCACTTGGACAAATATATTTTAATTAAGGATAGATTTTTTAAAGGAAAATCATGTCTAACCAACTTGATTGAGTTTTGGATGAGTTAATAGTGAGAGGTGATGAGGGTAGTGCAGTTGATGTGGCGTACGTGGACTTCCAAAAGGAGTCAGTACGACAACAATAGCTTTTCTTGGCTTATATGTATGATCGAGGACAAGAAGTAGGAGCAGGAGTAGACCATTCAGCCCCTCGGGCGTGCTCTGCCATCCGATAAAATCACGGCTGATCTGATTGCGGCCTCAACTCCCCTTTCCTATCTGCCCCTCTTGAAAAATATTTTTCTAAAGGCATCAATATACATATATTTATTAAACACAACCAAAACCAAACAGAGAACAAACAGGAAATCACATAACAATAAATAACCCCCCCCACCCACTGTTTATATTGTAACTATCCTTGAAGAAGTCGATAAACGGCCGACCAACTCCGGGCAAACGCATCCACGGACGCTCTCTAGGCGAACTTGATTTTTTGCCAGCCTAAGGAATTCTGCCAGGTCGCTCAACCACACCCCAGGCTTCGGCGGCCCCGAGTCCCTCCACTCCAACAAAATCCGTCTCCCAGTTACCAGGGAGGCAAAGGCCAAAATGTCGGCCTCTCTCGCCCCCTGGACTCCCGGGTCGTCCGACACACCGAAAATCACCAATTCTGGACTCAGGGCAACCTTCAGCTTCAGTACCTCGGACATAATGTCAGCGAACCCCCGCCAGAATCCCTCCAACTTCAGACATGCCCAAAATATGTGGACGTGGTTCGCGGGCCCCCCCGCGCACCGGCCACACCTGTCCTTCACCCCCTAAAAAACCTGCTCATCCTGCCACCATCATATGTGCCCTATGAACTACTTTGAATTGAATAAGGCTAAACCTAGCACACGTGGAGGATGCAATCACTCTCCGCAGAGCCTCCTCCCACAACCCAGCCTCCATTTCCCTCCCCAACCCCTCCTCCCACTTCCGTTTAACTTCTCCTATCGGGGCTCCCTCCCAATCCGCTAACTCCGTATCAATCTCTGACACCCTACCCTCACCAACTCCTGCTTTCAACACCACCTTGTCTGGCAGGTCGGGAAAGGACGGCATCTGCCTTCTAACATAATTTTGCACCTGTAAGTAGCGGAACCCATTCTCACTGGGGAGCTCATACTCATAGAACATAGAACATAGAAAATACAGCACAGAACAGGCCCTTCGGCCCACGATGTTGTGCCGAACCTTTGTCCTAGATTAATCATAGATTATCATTGAATTTACAGTGCAGTAGGAGGCCATTCGGCCCATTGAGTCTGCACCGGCTCTTGGAAAGAGCACCCTACCCAAACTCAACACCTCCACCCAACACCAAGGGCAATTTTGGACATTAAGGGCAATTTATCATTGGCCAATTCACCGAACCTGCACATCTTTGGACTGTGGGAGGAAACCGGAGCACCCGGAGGAAACCCACGCAGACACGGGGAGGATGCGCAGACTCCACACAGACAGTGACCCAAGCCGGAATCGAACCTGGGACCCTGGTACTGTGAAGCATTGTGCTATCCACAATGCTACCGTGCTGCCCTTAAGAACAAATAAATCTACACTATATCATTTAACCGTAATCCATGTACCTATCCAATAGCTGCTTGAAGGTCCCTAATGTTTCCGAGTCAACTACTTCCACAGGCAGTGCATTCCATGCCCCCACTACTCTCTGGGTAAAGAACCTACCTCTGACATCCCCCCTATATCTTCCACCTTTCACCTTAAATTTATGTCCCCTTGTAATGGTTTGTTCCACCCGGGGAAAAAGTCTCTGACTGTCTACTCTATCTATTCCCCTGATCATCTTATAAACCTCTATCAAGTCGCCCCTCATCCTTCTCCGTTCTAATGAGAAAAGGCCTAGCACCCTCAACCTTTCCTCGTAAGACCTACTCTCCATTCCAGGCAACATCCTGGTAAATCTTCTTTGCACCTTTTCCAAAGCTTCCACATCCTTCCTAAAATGAGGCGACCAGAACTGTACAGAGTACTCCAAATGTGGCCTTACCAAAGTTTTGTACAGCTGCATCATCACCTCACGGCTCTTAAATTCAATCCTTCTGTTAATGAACGCGAGCACACCATAGGCCTTCTTCACAGCTCTATCCACTTGAGTGGCAACTTTCAAAGATGTATGAACATAGACCCCAAGATCTCTCTGCTCCTCCACATTGCCAAGAACTCTATCGTTAACCCTGTATTCCACATTCATATTTGTCCTTCCAAAATGGACAACCTCACACTTTTCAGGGTTAAACTCCATCTGCCACTTCTCTGCCCAGCTCTGCATCCTATCTATGTCTCTTTGCAGCCGACAACAGCCCTCCTCACTATCCACAACTCCACCAATCTTCGTATCGTCTGCAAATTTACTGACCCACCCTTCAACTCCCTCATCCAAGTCATTAATGAAAATCACAAACAGCAGAGGACCCAGAACTGATCCCTGCGGTACGCCACTGGTAACTGGGATCCAGGCTGAATATTTACCATCCACCACCACTCTCTGACTTCTATCGGTTAGCCAGTTCGTTATCCAACTGGCCAAATTTCTCACTATCCCATGCCTCCTTACTTTCTGCATAAGCCTACCATGGGGAACCTTATCAAATGCCGTACTAAAATCCATGTACACTACATCCACTGCTTTACCTTCGTCCACATGCTTGGTCACCTCCTCAAAGAATTCAATAAGACTTGTAAGGCAAGACCTACCCTCACAAATCCGTGCTGACTATCCCTAATCAAGCAGTGTCTTTCCAGATGCTCAGAAATCCTATCCTTCAGTACCCTTTCCATTACTTTGCCTACCACCGAAGTAAGACTAACTGGCCTGTAATTCCCAGGGTTATCCCTAGTCCCTTTATTGAACAGGGGCACGACATTCGCCACTCTCCAATCCCCTGGTACCACCCCTGTTGACAGTGAGGACGAAAAGATCATTGCCAACGGCTCTGCAATTTCATCTCTTGCTTCCCATAGAATCCTTGGATATATCCCGTCAGGCCCGGGGGACTTGTCTATCCTCAAGTTTTTCAAAATGCCCAACACATCTTCCTTCCTAACAAGTATTTCCTCGAGCTTACCAATCTGTTTCACACTGTCCTCTCCAACAATATCGCCCCTCTCATTTGTAAATACAGAAGAAAAGTACTCGTTCAAGACCTCTCCTATCTCTTCAGACTCAATACACAATCTCCCGCTACTGTCCTTGATCGGACCTACCCTCGCTCTAGTCATTCTCATATTTCTCACATATGTGTAAAAGGCCTTGGGGTTTTCCTTGATCCTACCCGCCAAAGATTGTTCATGCCCTCTCTTAGCTCTCCTAATCCCTTTCTTCAGTTCCCTCCTGGCTATCTTGTAGCCCTCCAATGCCCAGTCTGAACCTTGTTTCCTCAGCCTTACATAAGTCTCCTTTTTCCTCTTAACAAGACATTCAACCTCTCTTGTCAACCATGGTTCCCTCACTCGACCATCTCTTCCCTGCCTGACAGGGACATACATATCAAGGACACGTAGCACCTGTTCCTTGAACAAGTTCCACATTTCACTTGTGTCCTTCCCTGACAGCCTATGTTCCCAACTTATGCACTTCAATTCTTGTCTGACAACATCGTATTTACCCTTCCCCCAATTGTAAACCGTGCCCTGTTGCACGTACCTATCCCTCTCCATTACTAAAGTGAAAGTCACAGAATTGTGGTCACTATCTCCAAAATGCTCCCCCACTAACAAATCTATCACTTGCCCTGGTTCATTACTCAGTACTATATCCAATATTGCCCCTCCTCTGGTCGGACAATCTACATACTGTGTTAGAAAAGCTTCCTGGACACACTGCACAAACACCACCCCATCCAAACTATTTGATCTAAAGAGTTTCCACTCAATATTTGCGAAGTTAAAGTCGCCCATGACTACTACCCTATGACTTCTGCACCTTTCCAAAATCTGTTTCCCAATCTGTTCCTCCACATCTCTGCTACTATTGGGGGGCCTATAGAAAACTCCTAACAAGGTGACTGCTCCTTTCCTATTTCTGACTTCAACCCATACTACCTCAATAGGGTGATACTCCTCGAACTGCCTTTCTGCAGCTGTTATACTATCTCTAATTAATAATGCCACCCCCCCACCTCTTTTACCACCCTCCCTAATCTTATTGAAACATCTATAACCAGGGACCTCGAACAACCATTTCTGCCCCTCTTCTATCCAAGTTTCCGTGATGGCCACCACATCGTAGTCCCAAGTACCAATCCATGCCTTAAGTTCACCAACCTTACTCCTGATGCTTCTTGCGTTGAAGTATACACACTTCAACCCATCTCCGTGCCTGCAAGTACTCTCCTTTGTCAGTGTTCCCTTCCCCACTGCCTCACTACATGCTTTGGCATCCTGAATATCGGCTACCTTAGTTGCTGGACTACAAATCCGGTTCCCATTCCCCTGCCAAATTAGTTTAAACCCTCCCGAAGAGTACTAGAAAACCTCCCTCCCAGGATATTGGTGCCCCTCTGGTTCAGATGCAACCCGTCCTGCTTGTACAGGTCCCACCTTCCCCAGAACGCGCTCCAATTATCCAAATACCTGAAGCCCTCCCTCCTACACCATTCCTGCAGCCACGTGTTCAGCTGCACTCTCTCCCTATTCCTAGCCTCGCTATCACGTGGCACCGGCAACAAACCAGAGATGACAACTCTGTCTGTCCTGGCTTTTAACTTCCAGCCTAACTCCCTAAACTTGTTTATTACCTCCACACCCCTTTTCCTACCTATGTCGTTGGTACCAATGTGCACCACAACTTCTGGCTGCTCACCCTCCCCCTTAAGGATCCTGAAGACACGATCTGAGACATCCCTGGCCCTGGCACCCGGGAGGCAACATACCTTCCGGGAGTCTCGCTCGCGACCACAGAATCTCCTATCTATTCCCCTAACCATTGAATCTCCTACAACTATTGCTTTTCTATTCTCCCCCCTTCCCTTCTGAGCCCCAGAGCCAGACTCAGTGCCAGAGACCTGGCCGCTAGGGCCTTCCCCGGTAGGTCATCCCCCCCCAACAGCATCCAAAACGGTATACTTGTTTTGAAGGGGAACGGCCACGAGGGATCCCTGCACTGTCTGCCTGTTTGTTTTTTCCCCCCTGACTGTAACCCAGCTATTCTTGTCCTGTACCTTGGGTGTGGTTACCTCCTTGTAACTCTTCTCAATCACCCCCTCTGCCTCCCGGATGATCCGAAGTTCATCCAGCTTCAGCTCCAGTTCCCTAACACGGTCTTTGAGGAGCTGAAGTTGGGTGCACTTCCCGCAGGTATAGTCAGCGGGGACACCGGTGGTATCCCTCACCACCCACATCCTACAGGAGGAGCATGCAACTGGCCTAGCCTCCATCCCTTCTTACCTGACAGAATATAGCTGCCCTGTGGACTAACTAGATCTCCGCCCTCCGACTCTGCTCCCAGTCAGCTACACTTTCTGTAAACTCCTGGCTCTCTTCGCACTCTTTGCGGAAATGTCGGAAACAAAATGAAAGGAGCACCTTACTCCCTCCTCACCTAACTCCCTCGGTCACCAAACTCTCACTATAGCACTCAAAAAGCACCAAATTCAGCACTCAGTGCAAACAAACTACTCCTTCCTCCTTTACTCCTTCCAATTCCTCTAGATTCGAAAATCCGTCCCCCACAAATAGGTCCCCAAACCGTTCGATGCCCACCCCCCGGCCCCCGGTGCAAATCTATGATTCCCACAAATCGATGCCGAGACCGAGGCACCCTCAAATCTCTGTGGGGTGCCCCCACACCAGGGCCGCCACCACCACCGGGCTCGTGGAATACATGGACGGCGAGAACGGTAGAGGTGCCGTCAACAGTGCCCCTAAACTTATGTCCTTACAAGAGGCTGCCTCCATCTGTTCCCCTCCCCCACTACCCACTTCCTAAGCATGGCTATATTCGCTGCCCAGTAACAGTTCATTACATTTGGCAAGACCAGCCACATCCCACCATGGGGATTTCCCCGCCCACACAAACACCGAGATCAAAGCATTAATTTTCCTGAAAAAAGCCTTTGGAATAAAGGTCGGGAGGTTCTGGAAAAAATAAGAACCAACATTTTCACGGTCTGCACCCATCCCATCAGTGACAACAGGAGCACGTCCCATTTCTTATAATTCACCCTTTATCTGTTCCACCAACCGTGGCAAACTCGATTTGTATAGTTGTTCCCATCCCCGCATCAGGTTAATGTTCCGCGAATGTTGTCATATCAATTTAATTACATAGATGATTCTGATGCCCTTCAACAAATGTCATTCATAGTTTTATGACATTAAAAAGATTTTTCTTTATTTTAAAAAAAAAATGTATTTTCTTACCAACACGTTTCTGGGGCTGGTTTAGCACAGGGGGCAGCACGGTAGCATTGTGGATAGCACAATTGCTTCACAGCTCCAGGGTCCCAGGTTCGATTCCGGCTTGGGTCACTGTCTGTGCGGAGTCTGCACATCCTCCCCCCGTGTGTGTGGGTTTCCTCCGGGTGCTCCGGTTTCCTCCCACAGTCCAAAGTTGTGCAGGTTAGGTGGATTGGCCATGATAAATTGCCCTTAGTGTCCAAAATTACCCTTAGTGTTGGGTGGGGTTACTTGGTTATGGGGATAGGGTGGAGGTGTTGACCTTGGGTAGGATGCTCTTTCCAAGAGCCGGTGAAGACTCGATGGGCCGAATGGCCTCCTTCTGCACTGTAAATTCTATAATATCTAAATAGCTGGCTTGTAAAGCAGACCAAGGCAGGCCAGCAGCACGGGTTCAATTCCCGTATCGGCCTCCTCGAACAGGTGCCGGAATGTGGCGACTAGGGGCTTTTCACAGTAACTTCATTTGAAGCCTACTTGTGACAATAAGCAATTTTAATTTCATTCATTTCTAAACAGGTTACAACAAATAAACATCCCCCCCCCCCCCCCCCCGACCGCAAGCAGCTCCTCAAACACGGTCACAAATATTCCCCACCTTTTCTCAAACACCCCCTGCAAAGCCCCTTAACTCATATTTTATCCTCTCCAACCACAGGAAGTCGTATAGGTCACCCCTGGTTGCGATGCCCACTGCCACTCCAGTAAAATATGCCGCCGTGCAATCAGAGAGGCGAAGGCCACAACATCGGCCTTCCTCCTCCCCATGAGCTCCGGGTTCTCTGAAACCCCAAATATCGCTACCAAAGGGTCCAGGTCCACCTCCTCCTCCACTATTCTGGCTAAGACTGCGAACATTCCCACCCAGCATCTTCCAAATTTTTTGCAACCCCAAAACATGTGCGTGTGATTCGTTGGCCCCCGCCTACACCTCTCACAATCATCTGTTACCCCATGAAAGAACTCACTCATTCTCACCCGAATCATATGCACCCTGTCCACCACCTTAAAGTGTATCAGGCACATCCTTGCACAGGAGGAGGTCCCGATTATCCTACGCAGTGCCTCACTCCATATTCTGCAATTGATCTCCCCTCCCAACTCCCCTTTCCATTTCTCCTTGATCTTCACCACCTGCTCGTATCCCTGTCTCTTCCCACCCAGCCACTTGGATATATCCCCAATCCTTCCCTCCCCTTTTGCATCCGGAAGCAGCTGTCACTTCAGCAGGGTGTATCCCGGCAACCTAGGGAATCACCTCCAGACCTTTCGCGCAAAGTCCCGAACCTGCAGATACCTGAACTCACTCCGCCTCAGCAGCTCTACCCTCTCCCTTAGCTCCTCCAGACTGGTGAACCCTTCCTCCAAATACAGATCCCTCACCTTGGCCAGCCCCACTTCCCGCCACCTCCTGTATACACTATCCATCCCCTCCCGGTGATATTTCTTCTTCAAACAGCACTTGTTGAAATTAGTGTTTCAAGATCTGCTCACTGGCTAATATTCAAATAGATTTCAAATATAGGCATGAATATACTGAAAACCTCATGAAAAGGACAGCACGGTGACACAGTGGTTAACTCTGCTGCCTCAAAGCGCCAGGGACCCGGGTTCAATTCCAACATTGGGTGACTGTGTGGAGTTTGTACATTGTCCCCATGTGTGCATGAGTTTCCTCTGAGTGCTCTGGTTTCCTCCCACAGTCCAAAGTTGTGCAGGTTAGGTTGATTGACCATGCTAAATTGTCCCTTAGTGTTCAAAGGTTAAGTGGGGTTATGGGATTGTAAGGGGGGTAGGCCGAGGTAGAGTGCTCTTTCAGAGGATCGGTGCAGACTCGATGGGCCTAATGGCCTCCTTCTGCACTGTAGGGATTCTGTGACAAGAAAATTCATGGCCTATTGATTTCCAGAGGTGTAAACAAAATTGAGAAAGGGTCAAACTAGAACAAGGTCAATATCTACCAACAAATTCAGTCAACTGGTATCTACCAAAACCTTACTGCATTCATGTTGCAGCTCAGCATAAACCCATGTGGCAGACCATATGTATATGCATATTTACTGCCAGACATCATAGCAAAAATACAACCTTACAGTCAAATGCATGAATAACATGCCTCCCATTCTGTAAGGTTCACCTTCCAAACTGTGTCATTATGGGGCTAGCCAAATGGAACCTAATTAGGTTTACAATTTAATCATTAAGTTAGCTATTCCTTCTTCTTTAAAGCGAGAAATTCAAATTTTTCAGCCTCTTGTATGACATTAAAGAAATTGATGGTTAGAAATGTGTGTTCTCCTGAGGTTGACATTTTATTAGTGTTAATGAACAATTAATAGCAAATCTCCTGTAAAGAGAAAAGGCAGGTTAACCTTCTGTAGAAACCCTTCATTGGAACTGGAGACTGGGACATTACGAGCCCTCCAATGCTAACAAAATGGAGGGGATTAAGTCTTTTACATCTCAAATTTTCCCATGCCGGGGGCGTCATTCTCCGACCCCCCGCCGGGTCGGAGAATGGCTGTTGGCCGCCGTGAATCCCGCCCCCGCCCCCGCCGAAGTCTCCGCTCCCGGAGATTGGGCGGGGGCGGGAATCCGGCCGCGCCGGTTGGCGGGACCCCCCGCTGGATTCTCCGGCCCGGATGGGCCGAAGTCCCGCCCAGGAATTGCCTGTCCCGCCGACGTAAATCAAACCTGGTATTTACCGGCGGGACCAGGCGGCGTGGGCGGGCTCCGGGGTCCTGGGGGGGGCGGGGCGATCTGACCCCGGGGGGTGCCCCCACGGTGGCCTGGCCCGCGATCGGGGCCCACCGATGCGCGGGCGGGCCTGTGCCGTGGGGGCACTCTTTCCCTTCCGCCTCCGCTACGGCCTCCACCATGGCGGAGGCGGAAGAGACTCTCCCCACTGCGCATGCGTGGGAAACTGACAGCGGCCGCTGACGCTCCCGCGCATGCGCTGGGAAACTGACAGCGGCCGCTGACGCTCCCGCGCATGCGCCGCATTTCCGCGCCAGCTGGCGGGGCAACAAACGCCATTTCCGCCAGCTGGCGGGGCGGAAATCCCTCCGGCGTCGGCCTAGCCCCTCAATGTTGGGGCTAGGCCGCCAAAGATGCGGAGCATTCCGCACCTTTTTGCCGGCGCGATGCCCGTCTGATTGGCGCCAGTCGGCGGGCATCCCGCCGTTGGGGGAGAATTTCGCCCCTTATTTGTATATTTTTGAACTCACTACCCTGTTCTTTTGAAGACCTTTCATTGCATTTGTAAACGGTAACTTTATAGGTTTTTAACAGTTCTCAGCATTTCATAAAATAATTTGTTAACCCATTAACACTTCAGTACATCAATCTACCTCTATAGCTGGTAGAATGCCCCTTCCTGTGAAAGTGTTAGGGTACTTTTCACCTATTCTCCTCTTCCCCTTTCCTCCTCTCACTTTCTATTCAGCTTGATAAAGATTTATTTTGTCTTTCAGGTTCTAATCCAGATGAAGGATCTGCATATTTTTTACTTTTTCTCTTAAAGGAGAATACAGTTCAGACCAGTACTCTCATTTCCAAGTTTTTACTGGTGTTCCATTTTAAGGTATACAAGACCAGTTCAGACCAGTATTCTCATTACTCTGTTTTTACTGGGTTTTTTTTGTTCTGGGCAATTTTCAGCTGCTGATTAGCTGGCCATGCTAGTTTCTTTCAGATTTCCAGGCCTTTTAAAAAAAACCAGCCAATCATGATACACAGGTCTTTAATGCTGTATAGACAGCGAATGAGGTTTCAAAGTCTCACCTCGTCTTAATGAAATTAACATTTATGATTATAGACTATATGGCTCAACAATGATTGTGAAAAGTGTGTTTTCATTTCTTTTGTGGGAGGATAGGTTTTAAATGTGCAACAAAAGTATTAAGCAAGGTAAACGTCATTGACGTAGTCTACAAAGTGAAGACTGCTCATCTGTTGGCATCAGGAAGAAGTTGCATGGCAAAAAGACATGCACAAGGTAAAGAATGAATGTTACTATAAAAGCACAAATGTTGTGAGGCTGTATTACTTCAGAGAATATTGATATCAGTCATGCCAGATACACAGACTGCCATGTTTCAGAATTTTCATTTCTTCCATAAAATGGATTTGGGTGTTTTGAAACAGGAAGTATTCAATAAAGCATTTCAAAAACAAAAGAGTCATCAAGGGAACCAAGCATAGAGGAGCTGCATTGGGAAGTAATACAATTGCATCTCAAGAAAATTCTCTGAGCAGGATTGGATAGATGAGAATGGAACCAGACAACGACTGTCCCACTCATCTGCACACCGGTGTGGAGAGACTTTGCTCATGCTCGATTGGAGCAGAAATATTTCAATAACTGAGAGTATTTATGTTTTGTTTTGCAGGGTGATGAATTTTAATCATACTTTTAACAGAGTTAAATTTAGTTTTGTGAATTATGGCATAAATTTATTCACATACAAACACTACTGAAAAGCTCATTTAACAACCTTATTGTGACAACACATGTCACTTTAAATGTAATGTTTAGTTCCTGTAATTTATATGTAAAAATAGTGAGGATATAATTTTTGTTAGCACTCACTGTTGTTGCTAAATTATGTATGAATTTCAATGCCAGATACCTAGACGTACTTCCTAGTGATTCGCCGATCGAAAACAGCATGTTCCTTTGGTTGTTCAGAGGTACTCAACCAGTCTGTGCTTTCAAAACCCAAAACAGAATGTCTACTGTTAGATATGATTCCGCAATTGGGCAGCACTTAAGACTGGACAATCCTGAGTGTGTTAATAGCTGCACTAACAACCAAGCTTGTACAAGCTTGCAATGTGGCCCATTTATGCTTGTTAGAAGCAACATAAATTCAAATGCAGGGACCTCCCTTCTCGACAACCAAAAGATTTGATCGAGGTATTCAAGATCCTGAGAGGTATGGGCAGGGTAAATAGTGATAAACTGTCCCCATTCAAGAGAGTTTCAAGAACTAGAGAACATACATTCAAAATAATTGGCAAAAGGGGTAAAAGTGATGTGAGGAAAAAAAAAATCATCCAGAGGGTGGTTGAAGTCTGGGATGGTCTTCCTGAGCGGGTACTGGAGGCAGGTTCGATCGAGGTATTCAAAAGGGAATTGGATTGCTATCTGAAAAGCGACAATGTTACAGGGATGAGGCAAGGGAGGGGGGCTTGATAGGATGTTCATCCAGAGAGTCAATACAGACGTGATGGGCTGAATGGCCTCCTTAACTATGAAGATTCTGTGATTGACCCCGCCCGAGCTGACTTGGCCGATTTATCTGATCCACATAGAACAGCCAACCCAACCCGATTACTAATAACATGGGTAAGTCTTGATAGTGACAGTGATGCAATGTTCTCAGTTTTATTATTAGCCACTGAGATTCATTCTGTGCACTGTGCTTGACATTTTTTGAAATCGGCAATAGGTCACATTTCGACACATACAGGAAGCTGAAGTTTTCCAGTAGTTTCACTCGCATGCCTGTGTTTTGAATCCAGCCCAGCCTGTGAATCAGCCTTACTTACCTTATTATTTAATTGTTTAATTGTCATTTCTTCATTATTATGAATTCTTTTTTCAAGCTTTAATAAAAAATAAACTTATTCACTTGATTCATGAGTCTATTAATTGAATTAAGGTTCTGGTTTATTTCTTCCAAAAACCAGTAAGATCCAAAATCTGGCACGGACTTGGTCCCGAGGTTGCCGGTTTTGAGACGTTGTACCTGTACTTGCTCAATTATTTCAAAATTACATTCATTTCCTGTGTTGCAACCAAATTTCTCCTCCTCTTCTTTCCTGAAGGTTTTGACTGGCTGTGGGCTGTTCTTCAAAGTGTCAATTTATCAACACCACTGTTCCACCAGGGAGCCAAAATTGAAAGGAGTGTGACTGGGGACAACGCTACTGTGTTGAAATGTGTATTCTGAATCGCTTTGAGTTCCACTTGCTCCACTGTAGGCTCGATGGATTTACAAATGAGTTTAGATGGTAAGTGTTGACAGGCTTTTCAAACATGGAATTCACAGACAGGCATCTTCCAACAGGAGTTTATAGCAAATAGGAGATGGATGACTGCCTGGTATCTTTCTCAATATTTCAAGGACATTGAAGCTCATCTTATTACCCTACTGACAATTGTTACAACACCCTGGGCGAGTGCACTGTCAATTCCAGCCCCCCTTGACCCTGAGTCGCAACATAAGTGAATTAACAAATAATTCTTATAAACTTGTTGAAATTTTTGCCACTAAACTGCTCCAATAGGTTACAGGCACCAGATATACAAGTAAAACATGAAAACTATTTATTTATAACAAGGTAAAAGATGAATATATCATGGTAAGAATGAAACAACGGTCTGCTAATCTAACTATTCCCAAAACCCTGTCCCATCCTCCACCCAGACACAGACATGACAGACATACAATGGAGAGAGGGGGGGGGTCAAAAATTACAGTGATTAGGAGGTATGAGATGGTTATTTTCTGCCGAGGTAGCGGTCTTTGAAGCCAGCAATCTTCAACTGGTGTCTTCAACCTGAACCCGCAGGCTGTAAAATGCTCTCCACACAGCAGATTCTACGTCCACTCTGCCTTTCAGCTGCTTGTCTGGTCTCTGTGCAGAGATATTGGCTGTATCTGAAGCGAGTCCTCAGACTGGGCCTTTCCCAGCCATTCCGACCTGGTGGGAGAAACTGCTCGCAGCCTTTTAAACCAGTGTTCCTTTCAGGACTGGCTACTGACTGCAGTCTTTTAAACAGGGGTGACTTTCACGGGTCTGGCTGGAAGCCTCTTAAACCGTCAGGCAGCGAGAGCTGAGAGAGAGAGTGTGTTTTAAAGCTGCCTCAGTGTTGGATCTTTCACAGAACTCAGGACAAAATGGCTGTCTCTGGCTTCAGGATTCACACATTTAATATCCCAAGCCATCAGATAGAACAACAATTTGTATTCTTATAGCATTTAATAGTAATATGTCTCAATTAGAATCATAGAATCACTACAGTGCAGAAGGAGGCCACTTGGCCCATCGATTCTGCACCAACCCTCTGAAAGAGCACCCTATCTATCCCCGTAATGCGGTAACCCCACCTACCCTTTTGGACACTAAGGGGCAATTTAGCATAGCCAATCCACATAACCTGCCCATCTTTGGACTGTGGGAGGCACCTGGAGGAAACCCACGTAGACACTGGGAGAATGTAGAAACGTCACACAGTCACCCAAGGCTGGAATTAAAACCCGGGTCCCTGATGCTGTGAGGCAGCAGTGCAAACCACTGTGCCACTTCAGAGCTGTAAGGCGCCAATGGAAATTTAAAAGGTAACCAAAAGCTTAGTTGAAGGAGCATTATGGAGAGGACAGAGGTCTAGAGAGGTGGAATGGTCCAGTAAAGGAATTTTAATATTTTTGGCCTAGTCAACTGGAAGCATGGCTCCTGATTATGCATTTAAGAGCAAAATTGGAGCACAGAAATCTTGGCGGTCAATATAACTAGAGAAGGTTACAGAGATGGGAAGGAGTGAGACAATGGAGGGATTTGAAAACAAGTATAAGAGTTTTAAAGTTCAATTGTTGTTAAACCAGGGGCCATTGTATGTCAGCAAGCACAGGGGTGATTGGTAAAAGGGATTTGGAGAAAGTTAAGATACTGACAGCAGAGTTGTGGATGACTTCTAAGATTCAGAATTTGCAATTTGTACTGATTACCCGTAGAATTAGACCAAAAATCTCAGCAATTGGTAGGTTCTCAATAAATAGAAATTAATATGTGTTGCAATTTAATTTTCTGTTTCTTTCTAGGCAATGTATGCCTTTAGCATGCAAACTAATATTTTTTACTGGTAATTTCTATGAATCTGTTCATATAAAAGGCAGTAGAAGTTAATTTTAAAGAATATGGAACTCTGCTACTCAAAGTGACAGTTTCTGACATAATACAATTATATATATATATATCACTTACGGGTATCTATCTAACAGAAAAATCACAATCAGTATCTGGATCGTTCACCCTGTTTGAAATATTTTGGTACAACAAAGGTTTGTAACGGAGTTCTCCAGGAGTCAATGTTGGGAACCTTGCTTTTCCTGATACATATGCTAATGACCTGGGCCTTAGTGTACAGGGCTCAATTTCAAAATTTGCTGAAGGTTCGCAATGTGGAAACACTGAACTGTGAGGCAGATAGTGTTGAACATAAAAGGACATAAATAAGTTAATCGATTGGGTGAACAAGTTACAGATGAAGTTCATTGTGGAGAAATGTGAAATGATATAGTTTTGGTTGGAAGAACATAGAGAGACAATGTAAAATAAACGGTACAAAGAGACCTGGAGGTATATATACAAAATGGCAGACCAGTTTGAGAGAATTAGAACATAGAACAATACAGCGCAGTACAGGCCCTTTGGCCCACGATGTTGCACCGAAACAAAAGCCATCTAACCTACACTATACCATTATCATCCATATGTTTATCCAATAAACTTTTAAATGCCCTCAATGTTGGCGAGTTCACTACTGTAGCAGGTAGGGCATTCCACGGCCTCACTACTCTTTGCGTAAAGAACCTACCTCTGACCTCTGTCCTATATCTATTACCCCTCAGTTTAAAGTTATGTCCCCTCGTGCCAGCCATTTCCATCCGCGGGAGAAGGCTCTCACTGTCCACCCTATCCAACCCCCTGATCATTTTGTATGCCTCTATTAAGTCTCCTCTTAACCTTCTTCTCTCCAACGAAAACAACCTCAAGTCCATCAGCCTTTCCTCATAAGATTTTCCCTCCATACCAGGCAACATCCTGGTAAATCTCCTCTGCACCCGCTCCAAAGCCTCCACGTCCTTCCTATAATGCGGTGACCAGAACTGTACGCAATACTCCAAATGCGGCCGTACCAGAGTTCTGTACAGCTGCAACATGACCTCCTGACTCCGGAACTCAATCCCTCTACCAATAAAGGCCAACACTCCATAGGCCTTCTTCACCACCCTATCAACCTGGGTGGCAACTTTCAGGGATCTATGTACATGGACACCTAGATCCCTCTGCTCATCCACACTTCCAAGAACTTTACCATTAGCCAAATATTCCGCATTCCTGTTATTCCTTCCAAAGTGAATCACCTCACACTTCTCTACATTAAACTCCATTTGCCACCTCTCAGCCCAGCTCTGCAGCTTATCTATATCCCTCTGTAACCTGCTACTTCCTTCCACACTATCGACAACACCACCGACTTTAGTATCGTCTGCAAATTTACTCACCCACCCTTCTGCGCCTTCCTCTAGGTCATTGATAAAAATGACAAACAGCAACGGCCCCAGAACAGATCCTTGTGGTACTCCACTTGTGACTGAACTCCATTCTGAACATTTCCCATCAACCACCACCCTCTGTCTTCTTTCAGCTAGCCAATTTCTGATCCACATCTCTAAATCACCCTCAATCCCCAGCCTCCGTATTTTCTGCAATAGCCTACCGTGGAGAACCTTATCAAACGCTTTGCTGAAATCCATATACACCACATCAACTGCTCTACCCTCGTCTACCTGTTCAGTCACCTTCTCAAAGAACTCGATAAGGTTTGTGAGGCATGACCTACCCTTCACAAAGCCATGCTGACTATCCCTGATCATATTATTCCTATCTAGATGATTATAAATCTTGTCTCTTATAATCCCCTCCAAGACTTTACCCACTACAGACGTACACTCAACCCCTTCGCCTCCGTTGCATTTATTCCGATGATGCCACTTTCCAAAATGGTGCTTCGAAAATATGTTTCTTCTTCCTCGACCGTGATTTCCCACTTATAGTTGTTGACAGGGCCCTCAACAGTGTGCAGTCCATTTCCCACGCCACTACCCTCGCCCCCTCCCCTCCCTCCCAGAACAAGGATAGAGTCCCCCTCGTTCTCATTGTGGTGATATGCATCACTGTAAATACACAAGGGGTTAATGTGAACACACTACACCTAGCTAGACACCAGAGGGAGCACCAGAGACATCATGACACACAGACATTCAACCAATAGGCCAGTAAGAAAGGACACGACCAATGGGCAGTCACGACACACACAGAGGTGACACTACCACAGGAGGGCATTACACCAACCCATATATAAGGGCACAGCACACATGATTTTCCTCTTTCCAGTGGAGACACTTAGTGAGTACACAGGGTTGATTGAAACACATCACACCCACCATGTGGATTGTAGCAGACTGGTTCGTCAGTCTGAGTAGCTGTAGCAGGATTAACAGGAGAGTCGAATCCAAGTCGGAGAATCGTTAACAGTAATAAATGTGTTAAAGCTACCTCCAAGTCTGAACCTTCCTTTGTTAGAGTGCACATCAAGGAAGCAGCTTATGCTACGTCAAGAGCATAACAAAACATGGTACCAAGGAGTGACTGCTTAAATCCATATAGTTTCAACTCAGCGAACAGTGACAACCAGCAACAGCACCCAGGAAAGATGTTTGGGATTCCGGTTCCACAGCAGCTCAGGTACCAAGGCAATCTCAGTGAAAACTGGCGTTGGTTCAGGCAGAGATTCGAGATCTACCTGGTACCGTTCGACTTGACGTGGCGAATGCAGAGAAAATAAAGCTTCTATTTATCATCGCGGGTAAAAAAAGCAGCAGAAATCTTCGAGACCTTCAAATACTCAAAGGGGCAAAACAAGAGCGACTTCCAGGCAGTCCTGGACAAATTCCAAGAATTCTGTGAGGAAAATACAAGAAAAAACAGTAAAAGAGGCACCAATCCTGACCACGAGGCAAAGGTAGGCCTGCAGAAAACGGCAGTTTTGATTTTCAGCCATCTTGGAAAAGGTGCCGCACATGCGCAGTTGTGCAACAAGCGCACAGAACGGGAAGGTCCGTCTGCGCATGCGCGAGAAGCCACGCATGCGCAGTTGCGAACAAGGACCCAAGTAAAGGGACAGCGATCTGCGCATGCACAATCGTTTCCTACGCTCTACATCACAAGCTTCATGACATCAGAGGCCCCGGACCATGCACACTTAAAGGGGAAATGTCCCCCAAAAATAAAAATTTTAAAGCCTCAAAACACGATTCTTTCACCTGGAACAACAGCACAATGCCTGAAAATTGGCCAGCAGCTGAAAGTAACCTCTGCAGAACCCTGCAACATGCAGTAAGCACTGCCCTAGAAGATGATATGGTCTTGGAAGACAACGACTCAGACGAAGATTTCATCTTGGAAGGTGGTACCCCAGTACCAAATCCGAACCGCAACTAGAGGTGTTGTACGTTGAAGACCCCGACGACGGGTTCTTCGGATTGGGGAATCCTCGGCCCAGCATATATGACATCCCGACTTGTGAGTGCAGGATTATGCTGCGGCCTGACGCCAAGACACAGAGAGCGGTACAAGCCCACAGAGAGCGGCCTGCTGCCACACATAGAATGGTCCACGCACCGTGAAGAGTCCCCGACTCCACACAGAGAGTGGTCCACGCACCTCGAAGGGTCCCAGCCTCCACACAGAAAGCGATGAAAGATTCCACAGCGAGACAACTGCATGTCTTGTAGCCATGTAAAATGGTTAACTCCCGATTAGAATGGCCAAACCCCGATTGAAAATGGCGAACGGAAGAGGCTGATGGGAAAATCAGCCAACAGGACTCAAACAGGCAGCTGCAGGCAAAACTGTGTATTTGCCTCTGGGGAGGCCAGACAGAACCGATACCTGCAGCCATCAACATAACAACACACCAGCCATCTGCATATAAATTAGGAATCCCCGGGAACAATATGCTACAAATTAGACACACAAAGCCAACCCAGACTTTTTGGCGCCAGCAGGAGCTGACACAAAGACAGGTGACTGACCACCTCGAAACCGCCCATCGATCAAGGAATCGCTCCAGCATTGGAGAAAATCGAACCACGTGATTGGGACCAAGTCCAATCACTTGGAACCAGGTACAAGGTCCGCCCCGAGAGGTGGGAAGCCCCTGGGGACTATAAGAATAGGGGCCAAGTTCAAATCGACCCTTCTTCTCCTCGCCGCACCCTTCGAGACCCTTCTGCTGACCCTCTACAACAGCCGCAAGAAACAGTAAGTCTTACTCCAACGCTCGCTACGAGATAGGCACTCCTGACTATCGACCTGTACCAGCTTTGAATCCCACAGGCTCAGAATCCATACGAAAGGCCATTCATTTCCCTGACCTGGTGGGCCATTTCCAAAGTTAAGTATTGGCCTGTTAGTTGTAGGAAGTAGCTTAGAAGTAGAATTAATGTATAAGTATTGACTGCTGTATATAATAAATGTGCATTGATTTAACTCTTACTAAGCGGTGTGTTGGATTATTGATCATTACTCGGACTTGAACCACGTGGCGGTATCAGAAAGATACCTGGTGACTCGAGCAAAGGTGATAGAACAAGAGCAATTAAACTAAGGCTAAAACGAGCAACAGTCTCCACACAGAAAGTGACTCCAGTGACACAAGTCTGCACAGCGAGCTCCACGATAGTAGCAATGCAAGAAGTGATGAAAGTCTCCACAGCGAGACCAATGCACGGTTCCACACAGGGAACCCTGCAAGACTCCACAGAGGGAGTGACCCAAGCCTCCACACCGAGCTCGTGGATGGACTCCACGATGGAAGGAACGTAAGACTCCAGAGCAACCTCCTCTGAGCAACCAGTAGCAGACGATGCAAGTCTGCAATGCTCAAGTGAACAGCAAGAAGACTATGACAGTCTACCGCGCTCAAGTGAACAGCAAGAAGACACTGAGGCTCTACCCACTGTATGTGCGACAAGTGACGATGGCATCCCACTTCCCATACCAGATGTACAATATGACAGACCTCAGCTAGTGTGTACAGAGGCACTCGACAATCACAGTGAGACGACTGGTGACTCCGGTTAATTCAATTCTCATCCGCTCGAGCCTCTCCACAAGCTAATGCATTCCTAAACTTTTTGACTCCGGATGGGGAGCGTCAAGAAACCAAAGCTGACACAGGTGAACCAGAAACTACTCCAGACGGGGAGAATCGACAAACCAAAGCTGATTCAAGTAAGACGGACATGACTCCAGACGGGGAGCGCCGCAAACTCAGTGACGGCACACTCAAGGAAACAGCAGATGCCACCAAGCACGGTAACACGAGTAACTGTGTCAAGGACTCGTATAATCCACTCAGTGTGTCCTTGAGCGCAGCAAACACGACAACAAAACCAACCAACACAACAACATCGAAGAAGTGTGCCAGAGGCAAAAACGTCGCCAGCAAGCACGACATAAACAACACCAATGGAACTACGACTGGTACGACATGGTACAACTCTGCAAATGAGGGACACTGTTACTGCTCAGCTCAGTACAATGACATACCATGGCAGGACGATGCATCTTACCAATTCACATTTGCTACACTACCAACAGGCAACCCGGCTTTCAGGACAGATTGCCTACGTCGCTACCACAAGCATCGAAAGAAAACAAGAGTCCAAATCAGACAACAAAGTGATGTGACCACTTCTTGGTTCCTTCAGCACAGGGATACTGATGGCGTTCACAAGGACATGTTACCATCAACATCACCAACTCACCAACCAAACAAGAAAGCCACTTGACCATAATAATTACTGAACTTTGGACTCGTACATATGATTTGGACTTATTGTGTAATCATCACTCATCATGATTTGTACATGTCATCACTTATCTACCTATTTTGTTCAATTTTCTTTAACACTGTACAGAAAATATGTTACACGAAAAAAGGGGTGATGTGGTGACATGCATCACTGTAAATACACAAGGGGTAATGTGAACACACTACACCTAGCTAGACACCAGAGGGAGCACCAGAGACATCATGACACACAGACATTCAACCAATAGGCCAGTAAGATAGGACACGACCAATGGGCAGTCACGACACACACAGAGGTGACACTACCACAGGAGGGCATTACACCAACCCATATATAAGGGCACAGCACACATGATTTTCCTCTTTCCAGTGGAGACACTTAGTGAGTACACAGGGTTGATTGAAACACATCACACCCACCATGTGGATTGTAGCAGACTGGTTCGTCAGTCTGAGTAGCTGTAGCAGGATTAACAGGAGAGTCGAATCCAAGTAGGAGAATCGTTAACAGTAATAAATGTGTTAAAGCTACCTCCAAGTCTGAACCTTCCTTTGTCAGAGTGCACATCAAGGAAGCAGCTTATGCTACGACAAGAGCATAACAAAACACTCATATTTCACCCCCCAGCCTCCGTATGCAAAGCATAATCCTCTGCCATTTTCACCAATGCCAGCGTGATGCCACCACCAAACACATCTTTCCTTTACTCCCTCTGTCAGCATTCTGCAGAGACCATTCCCTCCGAGATAATCTAGTCCACTCCTCCACCATACCCAACACCTCTCCCATCAACCATGGGACCTTCCCATACAATCGCAGAAGATGTAACACCTGCCCCTTTACCTCTTCCATGCTTAACATCCCAGGCCCAGAACACTCATTCCAGGTTAAGCAACATTTCACTTGCACCTCATCCAATTTGGTCTATTGCATTCGCTGCTCCCAATGTGGTCTCCTCTGTATCGGAGACACCAAACGCAGACTGGATAACCGCTTTGCTGAGCACCTTCGGTCTGTGTGCATTCAGGACCCTGACCTTCCCGTTGCTTGCCATTTTAACACAAGACCCTGCTTCCATACCCACATGTCTGACCCTGGCCTGCTGCAATGTTCCAGTGAAGCTTAACGCAAACTGGAGGAACAGCAATCTTCCGGTTAGACAAGCTGCAGCCTTCCGATCTCAACATCGAATTCAACAACTTCAGATGATCAGCTCTACCCCACCTCGACCCATTTGTTTTCATCCCATTTCATTTTAACTGTCTTTAACTCTCTCTTAGCTTTCTTTATATATATTCATCCCCCCATCATATCCACCTTTCGTTATCTTTTCTCCGCTTTGCTTCCCCCTTCCCCTCCCCCCACATCTACATCTGACACAGCTTAACCTTTGATGTTAGTTTCTCTGCAGCTTGGCCTTTCACATCTTTTGTTCTCTCTGGGGACTGCCATTAGCACTCTTTCCCCTTGGTTTCTGTGGTTGTTAGCATCCTGTTTCGGCCACTTCCCGACTTAAAATGGAGAACCGCAAAGGCTGAAGGGAAATTCAGCCAACACAGGCAAAGACTAGCAAATACAGAAATCATGTATATTGGAACCTGCAAAACAACCAGACAGCACTGAAACCAGCAGCCATCTGTATAGTAATGTAGGAGCCATCTACATAGTAATGTGCGATTCCCAGGCACAATGGCAACAGTTAAGGTAAACAAAGCTAAGCCAGACTCCTCGGCGCCAGCAGGAGCCAAGACAAAGGAAGGCCAATGAACATTTAGGGACTGCCCAACGATCAGGGAACCGCTCCAGCATTGGAGAAATCGATCCAAGTGATCGGAAAGTAGTCCAATCACTTGGAACCAGGTACGGGGTCCGCCCCGAAGGGCGGGAAACCCCTGGGGACTATAAAGTAAAGCCCCCAAGTTCAAATTGTTCTTCTTTGGCAGGGTCACTCAGCAACTTGAACCAACCCGTGACAGTGACCTGCCTCGCTGCCTCCAACCAGGTAAGTCTCAAGTCAACGCTCGCTACGAGATAGGCGCTCCTAGCTACCAGTCCATACCAGCTTTTGAATCCTGCAGACTCAGGATCTGAACGAAAGGCCATTTGTTCCCCTGACCTGGTGGGCCAGTCCGAAGCTAAGTATAGGCCTTTTAGTGATAGGAATAGCCTAGAAAGTAGAGTTTATGTATGAGTAGTAATTTACTGTGTATAATAAATGTGTTTTGATTTGAATCTTACTAATTGGTGTGTTGAGTTATTGGTCATTTCTTGAACTTGAACCTCATGGCGGTATCATAAAGATACCTGGCGGCTCTAGAGCAAAGGTTAAACAAACAGAGCAAATTACGATTTAAGAATCAACCAAAAGTTAGCAACAGGCTATAACTCATCTTTCATTCTCACTCCACAGTATAAATATTTCCCACTTTCTCTGTCTTTAGCTTTGACAAAGGGTTATCTGGACTCGAAACATTAGCTCTTTTCTCTCCCTACAGATGCTGCCAGACCTGCTGAGATTTTCCAGCATTTTCCAGATGGAAGATACAGCTGACTGTGGTGATGGCTCTGCAGGTGCAATACTTTTGTCGTAATCGTCATCCTCACTCCCCTGCGCGCTGAAACTGGTGCTGGACTTGGGTTCAGGGTCAGGTCTGGGAGAAATTGAGATGCAGGTGACATTCGGATGCTGCCAATCTTCTCCAACAACCCAATGGTTACTGTGTGCCAGGTCTTGCAGATCTTCCACAAGGGTTCTTCAGCAACACCTCCCAAAATGGTGAACCCTGGATAAGGCCGACAGGGGTACGGTGAACTCCTGGATAAGGTCGACAGGGGCATGGTGAACTCCTGGATAAGGTCGACAGGGGCATGGTGAACCCCTGGATAAGGTCGACAGGGGTACGGTGAACACCTGGATAAGGTCGACAGGGGCACGGTGAACTCCTGGATAAGGTCGACAGGGGCATGGTGAACCCCTGGATAAGGTCGACAGGGGTACGGTGAACACCTGGATAACGTCGACAGGGGCACGGTGAACTCCTGGATAAAGCCGACAGGGCCACGGTGAACACCTGGATAAGGTCGACAGGGGTACGGTGAACACCTGGATAAGGTCGACAGGGGCATGGTGAACTCCTGGATAAGGCTGACAGGGGCACGGTGAACACCTGGATAAGGTCGACAGGGGCACAGTGAACTCCTGGATAAGGTCGACAGGGGCACGGTGAACTCCTGGATAAGGCCGACAGGGGCATGGCAAACCCCTGGATAAGGCTGACAGGGGCACAGTGAACTCCTGGATAAGGCCGACAGGGGCACAGTGAACTCCCGGATAAGGTCGACAGGGGCACGGTGAACTCCTGGATAAGGCCGACGAGCATGGCAAACCCCTGGATAAGGCCGACAGGGGCACGGTGAACTCCTGGATAAAGCCGACAGGGGCACGGTGAACCCCTGGATAAGGCCGACAGGGGCACAGTGAACTCCTGGATAAGGCTGACAGGGGCACGGTGAACTCCTGGATAAGGTCGACAGGGGCACGGTGAACTCCTGGATAAGGTCGACAGGGGCACGGTGAACTCCTGGATAAGACTGACAGGGGCACGGTGAACTCCTGGATAAGGTCGACAGGGGCATGGTGAACACCTGGATAAGGCCGACAGGGGCACGGTGAACACCTGGATAAGGCCGACAGGGGCACGGTGAACCCCTGGATAAGGCCGACGGGTACGGTGAACTCCTGGATAAAGCCGACAGGGGCACGGTGAACTCCTGGATAAGGCCGACAGGGGCACGGTGAACCCTGGATAAGGCCGACAGGGGCACGGTGAACCCCTGGATAAGGTCGACAGGGGCACGGTGAGCTCCTGGATAAGGCCGACAGGGGCACGGTGAACACCTGGATAAGGCCGACAGGGGCACGGTGAACACCTGGATAAGGCCGACGGGTACGGTGAACACCTGGATAAAGCCGACAGGGGCACGGTGAACTCCTGGATAAGGTCGACAGGGGCACGGTGAACACCTGGATAAGGCCGACAGGGGCACGGTGAACTCCTGGATAAGGCCGACAGGGGCGTGGTGAACCCCTGGATAAGGCTGACAGGGGCACGGTGAACACCTGGATAAGGCCGACAGGAGCACGGTGAACCCCTGGATAAGGCCGACAGGGGCACGGTGAACTCCTGGATAAGGCTGACAGGGGCACGGTGAACACCTGGATAAGGCTGACAGGGGCACGGTGAACTCCTGGATAAGGCTGACAGGGGCACGGTGAACACCTGGCTAAGGCCGACGTGTACGGTGAACCCCTGGATAAGGCTGACAGGGGCATGGTGAACTCCTGGATAAGGCCGACAGGGGCACGGTGAACTCCAGAATAAGGCCGACAGGGGCACGGTGAACCCTGGATAAGGCCGACAGGGGCATGGTGAACTCCTGGATAAGGCCGACAGGGGCACGGTGAACACCTGGATAAGGTCGACAGGGGCACGGTGAACTCCTGGATAAGGCCGACAGGGGCACGGTGAACTCCAGAATAAGGCCGACAGGGGCACGGTGAACCCTGGATAAGGCCGACAGGGGCATGGTGAACACCTGGATAAGGCCGACAGAGGCACGGTGAACTCCAGAATAAGGCCGACAGGGGCACGGTGAACCCTGGATAAGGTCGACAGGGGCACAGTGAACACCTGGATAAGGCCGACAGGGGCACAGTGAACCCCTGGATGAGGCCGACGGGTACGGTGAACTCCTGGATAAAGCCAACAGGGGCACGGTGAACTCCTGGATAAGGTCGACAGGGGCACGGTGAACACCTGGATAAGGCCGACAGGGGCACGGTGAACTCCTGGATAAGGTCGACAGGGGCACGGTGAACACCTGGATAAGGCCGACAGGGGTACGGTGAACCCCTGGATAAGGCTGACAGGGGCATGGTGAACTCCTGGATAAGGCCGACAGGGGCACGGTGAACTCCAGAATAAGGCCGACAGGGGCACGGTGAACCCTGGATAAGGCCGACAGGGGCATGGTGAACTCCTGGATAAGGCCGACAGGGGCACGGTGAACACCTGGATAAGGTCGACAGGGGCACGGTGAACTCCTGGATAAGGCCGACAGGGGCACGGTGAACACCTGGATAAGGCCGACAGGGGCACGGTGAACCCCTGGATAAGGCCGACGGGTACGGTGAACTCCTGGATAAAGCCGACGGGCACGGTGAACTCCTGGATAAGGCCGACAGGGGCACGGTGAACTCCTGGATAAAGCCGACAGGGGCACGGTGAACTCCTGGATAAAGCCGACAGGGGCACGGTGAACTCCTGGATAAGGCCGACAGGGGCATGGTGAACTCCTGGATAAGGCCGACAGGGGCATGGTGAACTCCTGGATAAAGCCGACAGGGGCACGGTGAACTCCTGGATAAAGCCGACAGGGGCACGGTGAACTCCAGAATAAGGCCGACAGGGGCACGGTGAACCCTGGATAAGGCCGACAGGGGCATGGTGAACACCTGGATAAGGCCGACAGGGGCACGGTGAACTCCAGAATAAGGCCGACGGGGGCACGGTGAACCCTGGATAAGGTCGACAGGGGCACACTGAACACCTGGATAAGGCTGACAGTGGCACGGTGAACTCCTGGATAAGGCCGACAGGGGCACGGTGAACCCCTGGATAAGGCCGACGGGTACGGTGAACTCCTGGATAAAGCCGACAGGGGCACGGTGAACTCCTGGATAAGGCCGACAGGGGCACGGTGAACCCCTGGATAAGGCCGACAGGGGCACGGTGAACACCTGGATAAGGCTGACAGGGGCACGGTGAACACCTGGATAAGGCTGACAGGGGCACGGTGAACACCTGGATAAGGCCGACAGGAGCACGGTGAACCCCTGGATAAGACCGACAGGGGCACGGTGAACTCCTGGATAAGGCCGACAAGAGCACGGTGAACCCCTGGATAAGGCCGACAGGGGCACGGTGAACTCCTGGATAAGGCCGACAGGGGCACGGTGAACACCTGGATAAGGCCGACAGGGGCACGGTGAACACCTGGATAAGGCCGACAGGGGCACGGTGAACTCCTGGATAAGGCCGACAGGGGCACGGTGAACACCTGGATAAGGCTGACAGGGGCACGGTGAACACCTGGATAAGGCTGACAGGGGCACGGTGAACACCTGGATAAGGCCGACAGGAGCACGGTGAACCCCTGGATAAGACCGACAGGGGCACGGTGAACTCCTGGATAAGGCCGACAAGAGCACGGTGAACCACTGGATAAGGCCGACAGGGGCACGGTGAACTCCTGGATAAGGCCGACAGGGGCACGGTGAACACCTGGATAAGGCCGACAGGGGCACGGTGAACTCCTGGATAAGGTCGACAGGGGCACGGTGAACACCTGGATAAGGCCGACAGGGGCACGGTGAACTCCTGGATAAGGCCGACGGGTACGGTGAACTCCTGGATAAAGCCGACAGGGGCACGGTGAACTCCTGGATAAGGTCGACAGGGGCACGGTGAACTCCTGGATAAGGCCGACGGGTACGGTGAACTCCTGGATAAAGCCGACAGGGGCACGGTGAACTCCTGGATAAGGTCGACAGGGGCACGGTGAACACCTGGATAAGGCCGACAGGGGCACGGTGAACTCCTGGATAAGGCCGACAGGGGCGTGGTGAACCCCTGGATAAGGCTGACAGGGGCACGGTGAACACCTGGATAAGGCCGACAGGAGCAAGGTGAACACCTGGATAAGGCCGACAGGAGCAAGGTGAACCCCTGGAAAGGCCGACAGGGGCACGGTGAACTCCTGGATAAGGCTGACAGGGGCACGGTGAAAACCTGGATAAGGCTGACAGGGGCACGGTGAACTCCTGGATAAGGCTGACAGGGGCACGGTGAACACCTGGATAAGGCCGACAGGGGTACGGTGAACCCCTGGATAAGGCTGACAGGGGCACGGTGTACTCCTGGATAAGGCCGACAGGGGCACGGTGAACCCCTGGAAAAGGCCGACAGGGGTACGGTGAACCCCTGGATAAGGCTGACAGGGGCATGGTGAACTCCTGGATAAGGCCGACAGGGGCACGGTGAATTCCAGAATAAGGCCGACAGGGGCACGGTGAACCCTGGATAAGGCCGACAGGGGCATGGTGAACTCCTGGATAAGGCCGACAGGGGCACGGTGAACACCTGGATAAGGTCGACAGGGGCACGGTGAACTCCTGGATAAGGCCGACAGGGGCACGGTGAACACCTGGATAAGGCCGACGGGTACGGTGAACTCCTGGATAAGGCCGACAGGGGCACGGTGAACACCTGGATAAGGCCGACATGGGGCACGGTGAACTCCTGGATAAGGCCGACAGGGGCACGGTGAACCCTGGATAAGGCCGACAGGGGCATGGTGAACTCCTGGATAAGGCCGACAGGGGCACGGTGAACACCTGGATAAGGTCGACAGGGGCACTGTGAACTCCTGGATAAGGCCGACAGGGGCACGGTGAACACCTGGATAAGGCCGACAGGGGCACGGTGAACTCCTGGATAAGGCCGACAGGGGCACGGTGAACACCTGGATAAGGTCGACAGGGGCACGGTGAACTCCTGGATAAGGCCGACAGGGGCACGGTGAACCCCTGGATAAGGCCGACGGGTACGGTGAACTCCTGGATAAAGCCGACAGGGGCACGGTGAACTCCTGGATAAGGCCGACAGGGGCATGGTGAACTCCTGGATAAGGCTGACAGGGGCATGGTGAACCCTGGATAAGGCCGACAGGGGCACGGTGAACCCCTGGATAAGGTCGACAGGGGCACGGTGAACTCCAGAATAAGGCCGACAGGGGCACGGTGAACTCCTGGATAAGGTCGACAAGGGCACAGTGAACTCCTGGATAAGGCCGACAGGGGCACGGTGAACCCCTGGATAAGGCCGACAGGGGCACGGTGAACCCCTGGATAAGGTCGACAGGGGCACGGTGAACCCCTGGATGAGGCCGACAGGGGCACGGTGAACACCTGGATAAGGCCGACAGGGGCACGGTGAACTCCTGGATAAGGCCGACAGGGGCACGGTGAACTCCTGGATAAGGCCGACAGGGGTACGGTGAACCCCTGGATAAGGCCGACAGGGGCATGGGAAACCCCTGGATAAGGCCGACAGGGGCATGGTGAACTCCTGGATAAGGCCGACGGGTACGGTGAACACCTGGATAAGGCCGACAGGGGCATGGTGAACCCTGGATAAGGTCGACAGGGGCACGGTGAACACCTGGATGAGGCCGACAGGGGCATGGTGAACTCCTGGATAAAGCCGACAGGGGCACGGTGAACACCTGGATAAGGCCGACAGGGGCACGGTGAACTCCTGGATAAGGTCGACAGGGGCACGGTGAACACCTGGATAAGGCCGACAGGGGTACGGTGAACCCCTGGATAAGGCTGACAGGGGCATGGTGAACTCCTGGATAAGGCCGACAGGGGCACGGTGAATTCCAGAATAAGGCCGACAGGGGCACGGTGAACCCTGGATAAGGCCGACAGGGGCATGGTGAACTCCTGGATAAGGCCGACAGGGGCACGGTGAACACCTGGATAAGGTCGACAGGGGCACGGTGAACTCCTGGATAAGGCCACAGGGGCACGGTGAACACCTGGCTAAGGCCGACAGGGGCACGGTGAACCCCTGGATAAGGCCGACGGGTACGGTGAACTCCTGGATAAAGCCGACGGGCACGGTGAACTCCTGGATAAGGCCGACAGGGGCACGGTGAACTCCTGGATAAAGCCGACAGGGGCACGGTGAACTCCTGGATAAAGCCGACAGGGGCACGGTGAACTCCTGGATAAGGCCGACAGGGGCATGGTGAACTCCTGGATAAGGCCGACAGGGGCATGGTGAACTCCTGGATAAAGCCGACAGGGGCACGGTGAACTCCTGGATAAAGCCGACAGGGGCACGGTGAACTCCAGAATAAGGCCGACAGGGGCACGGTGAACCCTGGATAAGGCCGACAGGGGCTTGGTGAACACCTGGATAAGGCCGACAGGGGCACGGTGAACTCCAGAATAAGGCCGACAGGGGCACGGTGAACCCTGGATAAGGTCGACAGGGGCACAGTGAACACCTGGATAAGGCCGACAGGGGCACGGTGAACCCCTGGATAAGGCCGACGGGTACGGTGAACTCCTGGATAAAGCCGACAGGGGCACGGTGAACTCCTGGATAAGGTCGACAGGGGCACGGTGAACACCTGGATAAGGCCGACAGGGGCACGGTGAACTCCTGGATAAGGCCGACAGGGGCACGGTGAACACCTGGATAAGGCTGACAGGGGCGCGGTGAACACCTGGATAAGGCTGACAGGGGCACGGTGAACACCTGGATAAGGCCGACAGGAGCACGGTGAACCCCTGGATAAGACCGACAGGGGCACGGTGAACTCCTGGATAAGGCCGACAAGAGCACGGTGAACCCCTGGATAAGGCCGACAGGGGCACGGTGAACTCCTGGATAAGGCCGACAGGGGCACGGTGAACACCTGGATAAGGCCGACAGGGGCACGGTGAACTCCTGGATAAGGCCGACAGGGGCACGGTGAACACCTGGATAAGGCCGACAGGGGCACGGTGAACACCTGGATAAGGCCGACGGGTACGGTGAACTCCTGGATAAAGCCGACAGGGGCACGGTGAACTCCTGGATAAGGTCGACAGGGTCCCAGTGAACACCTGGATAAGGCCGACAGGGGCACGGTGAACTCCTGGATAAGGCCGACAGGGGCGTGGTGAACCCCTGGATAAGGCTGACAGGGGCACGGTGAACTCCTGGATAAAGCCGACAGGGGCACGGTGAACTCCAGAATAAGGCCGACAGGGGCACGGTGAACCCTGGATAAGGCCGACAGGGGCTTGGTGAACACCTGGATAAGGCCGACAGGGGCACGGTGAACTCCAGAATAAGGCCGACAGGGGCACGGTGAACCCTGGATAAGGTCGACAGGGGCACAGTGAACACCTGGATAAGGCCGACAGGGGCACGGTGAACCCCTGGATAAGGCCGACGGGTACGGTGAACTCCTGGATAAAGCCGACAGGGGCACGGTGAACTCCTGGATAAGGTCGACAGGGGCACGGTGAACACCTGGATAAGGCCGACAGGGGCACGGTGAACTCCTGGATAAGGCCGACAGGGGCACGGTGAACACCTGGATAAGGCTGACAGGGGCGCGGTGAACACCTGGATAAGGCTGACAGGGGCACGGTGAACACCTGGATAAGGCCGACAGGAGCACGGTGAACCCCTGGATAAGACCGACAGGGGCACGGTGAACTCCTGGATAAGGCCGACAAGAGCACGGTGAACCCCTGGATAAGGCCGACAGGGGCACGGTGAACTCCTGGATAAGGCCGACAGGGGCACGGTGAACACCTGGATAAGGCCGACAGGGGCACGGTGAACTCCTGGATAAGGCCGACAGGGGCACGGTGAACACCTGGATAAGGCCGACAGGGGCACGGTGAACACCTGGATAAGGCCGACGGGTACGGTGAACTCCTGGATAAAGCCGACAGGGGCACGGTGAACTCCTGGATAAGGTCGACAGGGTCCCAGTGAACACCTGGATAAGGCCGACAGGGGCACGGTGAACTCCTGGATAAGGCCGACAGGGGCGTGGTGAACCCCTGGATAAGGCTGACAGGGGCACGGTGAACACCTGGATAAGGCCGACAGGAGCAAGGTGAACCGCTGGATAAGGCCGACAGGGGCACGGTGAACTCCTGGATAAGGCTGACAGGGGCACGGTGAACACCTGGATAAGGCTGACAGGGGCACGGTGAACTCCTGGATAAGGCTGACAGGGGCACGGTGAACACCTGGATAAGGCCGACAGGGGTACGGTGAACCCCTGGATAAGGCTGACAGGGGCACGGTGTACTCCTGGATAAGGCCGACAGGGGCACGGTGAACCCCTGGAAAAGGCCGACAGGGGTAGGTGAACCCCTGGATAAGGCTGACAGGGGCATGGTAAACTCCTGGATAAGGCCGACAGGGGCACGGTGAACTCCAGAATAAGGCCGACAGGGGCACGGTGAACCCTGGATAAGGCCGACAGGGGCACGGTGAACACCTGGATAAGGTCGACAGGGGCACGGTGAACTCCTGGATAAGGCCGACAGGGGCACGGTGAACTCCAGAATAAGGCCGACAGGGGCACGGTGAACCCTGGATAAGGCCGACAGGGGCATGGTGAACACCTGGATAAGGCCGACAGAGGCACGGTGAACTCCAGAATAAGGCCGACAGGGGCACGGTGAACCCTGGATAAGGTCGACAGGGGCACAGTAAACACCTGGATAAGGCCGACAGGGGCACAGTGAACCCCTGGATGAGGCCGACGGGTACGGTGAACTCCTGGATAAAGCCAACAGGGGCACGGTGAACTCCTGGATAAGGTCGACAGGGGCACGGTGAACACCTGGATAAGGCCGACAGGGGCACGGTGAACTCCTGGATAAGGTCGACAGGGGCACGGTGAACACCTGGATAAGGCCGACAGGGGTACGGTGAACCCCTGGATAAGGCTGACAGGGGCATGGTGAACTCCTGGATAAGGCCGACAGGGGCACGGTGAACTCCAGAATAAGGCCGACAGGGGCACGGTGAACCCTGGATAAGGCCGACAGGGGCATGGTGAACTCCTGGATAAGGCCGACAGGGGCACGGTGAACACCTGGATAAGGTCGACAGGGGCACGGTGAACTCCTGGATAAGGCCGACAGGGGCACGGTGAACACCTGGATAAGGCCGACAGGGGCACGGTGAACCCCTGGATAAGGCCGACGGGTACGGTGAACTCCTGGATAAAGCCGACGGGCACGGTGAACTCCTGGATAAGGCCGACAGGGGCACGGTGAACTCCTGGATAAAGCCGACAGGGGCACGGTGAACTCCTGGATAAAGCCGACAGGGCCACGGTGAACTCCTGGATGAGGCCGACAGGGGCATGGTGAACTCCTGGATAAGGCCGACAGGGGCATGGTGAACTCCTGGATAAAGCCGACAGGGGCACGGTGAACTCCTGGATAAAGCCGACAGGGGCACGGTGAACTCCAGAATAAGGCCGACAGGGGCACGGTGAACCCTGGATAAGGCCGACAGGGGCATGGTGAACACGTGGATAAGGCCGACAGGGGCACGGTGAACTCCAGAATAAGGCCGACGGGGGCACGGTGAACCCTGGATAAGGTCGACAGGGGCACACTGAACACCTGGATAAGGCTGACAGTGGCACGGTGAACTCCTGGATAAGGCCGACAGGGGCACGGTGAACCCCTGGATAAGGCCGACGGGTACGGTGAACTCCTGGATAAAGCCGACAGGGGCACGGTGAACTCCTGGATAAGGCCGACAGGGGCACGGTGAACTCCTGGATAAGGCCGACAGGGGCACGGTGAACACCTGGATAAGGCTGACAGGGGCACGGTGAACACCTGGATAAGGCTGACAGGGGCACGGTGAACACCTGGATAAGGCCGACAGGAGCACGGTGAACCCCTGGATAAGACCGACAGGGGCACGGTGAACTCCTGGATAAGGCCGACAAGAGCACGGTGAACCCCTGGATAAGGCCGACAGGGGCACGGTGAACTCCTGGATAAGGCCGACAGGGGCACGGTGAACACCTGGATAAGGCCGACAGGGGCACGGTGAACACCTGGATAAGGCCGACAGGGGCACGGTGAACTCCTGGATAAGGCCGACAGGGGCACGGTGAACAACTGGATAAGGCTGACAGGGGCACGGTGAACACCTGGATAAGGCTGACAGGGGCACGGTGAACACCTGGATAAGGCCGACAGGAGCACGGTGAACCCCTGGATAAGACCGACAGGGAAACGGTGAACTCCTGGATAAGGCCGACAAGAGCACGGTGAACACCTGGATAAGGCCGACAGGGGCACGGTGAACTCCTGGATAAGGCCGACAGGGGCACGGTGAACACCTGGATAAGGCCGACAGGGGCACGGTGAACTCCTGGATAAGGTCGACAGGGGCACGGTGAACACCTGGATAAGGCCGACAGGGGCACGGTGAACTCCTGGATAAGGCCGACGGGTACGGTGAACTCCTGGATAAAGCCGACAGGGGCACGGTGAACTCCTGGATAAGGTCGACAGGGGCACGGTGAACTCCTGGATAAGGCCGACGGGTACGGTGAACTCCTGGATAAAGCCGACAGGGGCACGGTGAACTCCTGGATAAGGTCGACAGGGGCACGGTGAATACCTGGATAAGGCCGACAGGGGCACGGTGAACTCCTGGATAAGGCCGACAGGGGCGTGGTGAACCCCTGGATAAGGCTGACAGGGGCACGGTGAACACCTGGATAAGGCCGACAGGAGCAAGGTGAACCCCTGGAAAGGCCGACAGGGGCACGGTGAACTCCTGGATAAGGCTGACAGGGGCACGGTGAAAACCTGGATAAGGCTGACAGGGGCACGGTGAACTCCTGGATAAGGCTGACAGGGGCACGGTGAACACCTGGATAAGGCCGACAGGGGTACGGTGAACCCCTGGATAAGGCTGACAGGGGCACGGTGTACTCCTGGATAAGGCCGACAGGGGCACGGTGAACCCCTGGAAAAGGCCGACAGGGGTACGGTGAACCCCTGGATAAGGCTGACAGGGGCATGGTGAACTCCTGGATAAGGCCGACAGGGGCACGGTGAACTCCAGAATAAGGCCGACAGGGGCACGGTGAACCCTGGATAAGGCCGACAGGGGCATGGTGAACTCCTGGATAAGGCCGACAGGGGCACGGTGAACACCTGGATAAGGTCGACAGGGGCACGGTGAACTCCTGGATAAGGCCGACAGGGGCACGGTGAACACCTGGATAAGGCCGACGGGTACGGTGAACTCCTGGATAAGGCCGACAGGGGCACGGTGAACACCTGGATAAGGCCGACATGGGGCACGGTGAACTCCTGGATAAGGCCGACAGGGGCACGGTGAACCCTGGATAAGGCCGACAGGGGCATGGTGAACTCCTGGATAAGGCCGACAGGGGCACGGTGAACACCTGGATAAGGTCGACAGGGGCACTGTGAACTCCTGGATAAGGCCGACAGGGGCACGGTGAACACCTGGATAAGGCCGACAGGGGCACGGTGAACTCCTGGATAAGGCCGACAGGGGCACGGTGAACACCTGGATAAGGTCGACAGGGGCACGGTGAACTCCTGGATAAGGCCGACAGGGGCACGGTGAACCCCTGGATAAGGCCGACGGGTACGGTGAACTCCTGGATAAAGCCGACAGGGGCACGGTGAACTCCTGGATAAGGCCGACAGGGGCATGGTGAACTCCTGGATAAGGCTGACAGGGGCATGGTGAACCCTGGATAAGGCCGACAGGGGCACGGTGAACCCCTGGATAAGGTCGACAGTGGCACGGTGAACTCCAGAATAAGGCCGACAGGGGCACGGTGAACTCCTGGATAAGGTCGACAAGGGCACAGTGAACTCCTGGATAAGGCCGACAGGGGCACGGTGAACCCCTGGATAAGGCCGACAGGGGCACGGTGAACCCCTGGATAAGGTCGACAGGGGCACGGTGAACCCCTGGATGAGGCCGACAGGGGCACGGTGAACACCTGGATAAGGCCGACAGGGGCACGGTGAACTCCTGGATAAGGCCGACAGGGGCACGGTGAACTCCTGGATAAGGCCGACAGGGGTACGGTGAACCCCTGGATAAGGCCGACAGGGGCATGGCAAACCCCTGGATAAGGCCGACAGGGGCATGGTGAACTCCTGGATAAGGCCGACGGGTACGGTGAACACCTGGATAAGGCCGACAGGGGCATGGTGAACCCTGGATAAGGTCGACAGGGGCACGGTGAACACCTGGATTAGGCCGACAGGGGCATGGTTAACCCCTGGATAAGGCCGACGGGTACGGTGAACTCCTGGATAAAGCCGACAGGGGCACAGTGAACCCCTGGATGAGGCCGACGGGTATGGTGAACTCCTGGATAAAGCCGACAGGGGCACGGTGAACTCCTGGATAAGGTCGACAGGGGCACGGTGAACACCTGGATAAGGCCGACAGGGGCACGGTGAACTCCTGGATAAGGTCGACAGGGGCACGGTGAACACCTGGATAAGGCCGACAGGGGTACGGTGAACCCCTGGATAAGGCTGACAGGGGCATGGTGAACTCCTGGATAAGGCCGACAGGGGCACGGTGAACTCCAGAATAAGGCCGACAGGGGCACGGTGAACCCTGGATAAGGCCGACAGGGGCATGGTGAACTCCTGGATAAGGCCGACAGGGGCACGGTGAACACCTGGATAAGGTCGACAGGGGCACGGTGAACTCCTGGATAAGGCCACAGGGGCACGGTGAACACCTGGCTAAGGCCGACAGGGGCACGGTGAACCCCTGGATAAGGCCGACGGGTACGGTGAACTCCTGGATAAAGCCGACGGGCACGGTGAACTCCTGGATAAGGCCGACAGGGGCACGGTGAACTCCTGGATAAAGCCGACAGGGGCACGGTGAACTCCTGGATAAAGCCGACAGGGGCACGGTGAACTCCTGGATAAGGCCGACAGGGGCATGGTGAACTCCTGGATAAGGCCGACAGGGGCATGGTGAACTCCTGGATAAAGCCGACAGGGGCACGGTGAACTCGTGGATAAAGCCGACAGGGGCACGGTGAACTCCAGAATAAGGCCGACAGGGGCACGGTGAACCCTGGATAAGGCCGACAGGGGCATGGTGAACACCTGGATAAGGCCGACAGGGGCACGGTGAACTCCAGAATAAGGCCGACAGGGGCACGGTGAACCCTGGATAAGGTCGACAGGGGCACAGTGAACACCTGGATAAGGCCGACAGGGGCACGGTGAACCCCTGGATAAGGCCGACGGGTACGGTGAACTCCTGGATAAAGCCGACAGGGGCACGGTGAACTCCTGGATAAGGTCGACAGGGGCACGGTGAACACCTGGATAAGGCCGACAGGGGCACGGTGAACTCCTGGATAAGGCCGACAGGGGCACGGTGAACACCTGGATAAGGCTGACAGGGGCGCGGTGAACACCTGGATAAGGCTGACAGGGGCACGGTGAACACCTGGATAAGGCCGACAGGAGCACGGTGAACCCCTGGATAAGACCGACAGGGGCACGGTGAACTCCTGGATAAGGCCGACAAGAGCACGGTGAACCCCTGGATAAGGCCGACAGGGGCACGGTGAACTCCTGGATAAGGCCGACAGGGGCACGGTGAACACCTGGATAAGGCCGACAGGGGCACGGTGAACTCCTGGATAAGGCCGACAGGGGCACGGTGAACACCTGGATAAGGCCGACAGGGGCACGGTGAACACCTGGATAAGGCCGACGGGTACGGTGAACTCCTGGATAAAGCCGACAGGGGCACGGTGAACTCCTGGATAAGGTCGACAGGGTCCCAGTGAACACCTGGATAAGGCCGACAGGGGCACGGTGAACTCCTGGATAAGGCCGACAGGGGCGTGGTGAACCCCTGGATAAGGCTGACAGGGGCACGGTGAACACCTGGATAAGGCCGACAGGAGCAAGGTGAACCGCTGGATAAGGCCGACAGGGGCACGGTGAACTCCTGGATAAGGCTGACAGGGGCACGGTGAACACCTGGATAAGGCTGACAGGGGCACGGTGAACTCCTGGATAAGGCTGACAGGGGCACGGTGAACACCTGGATAAGGCCGACAGGGGTACGGTGAACCCCTGGATAAGGCTGACAGGGGCACGGTGTACTCCTGGATAAGGCCGACAGGGGCACGGTGAACCCCTGGAAAAGGCCGACAGGGGTACGGTGAACCCCTGGATAAGGCTGACAGGGGCATGGTAAACTCCTGGATAAGGCCGACAGGGGCACGGTGAACTCCAGAATAAGGCCGACAGGGGCACGGTGAACCCTGGATAAGGCCGACATGGGCATGGTGAACCCCTGGATAAGGCCGACAGGGGCACGGTGAACACCTGGATAAGGCCGACAGGGGCACGGTGAACACCTGGATAAGGCCGACGGGTACGGTGAACTCCTGGATAAGGCCGACAGGGGCACGGTGAACACCTGGATAAGGCCGACAGGGGCACGGTGAACTCCTGGATAAGGCCGACAGGGGCACGGTGAACCCTGGATAAGGCCGACAGGGGCATGGTGAACTCCTGGATAAGGCCGACAGGGGCACGGTGAACACCTGGATAAGGTCGACAGGGGCACTGTGAACTCCTGGATAAGGCCGACAAGGGCACGGTGAACACCTGGATAAGGCCGACAGGGGCACGGTGAACTCCTGGATAAGGCCGACAGGGGCACGGTGAACACCTGGATAAGGTCGACAGGGGTACGGTGAACTCCTGGATAAGGCCGACAGGGGCACGGTGAACCCCTGCATAAGGCCGACGGGTACGGTGAACTCCTGGATAAAGCCGACAGGGTCACGGTGAACTCCTGGATAAGGCCGACAGGGGCACGGTGAACTCCTGGATAAGGCCGACAGGGGCATGGTGAACTCCTGGATAAGGCTGACTGGGGCATGGTGAACCCTGGTTAAGGCCGACAGGGGCACGGTGAACCCCTGGATAAGGTCGACAGGGGCACGGTGAACTCCAGAATAAGGCCGACAGGGGCACGGTGAACTCCTGGATAAGGTCGACAAGGGCACAGTGAACTCCTGGATAAGGCCGACAGGGGCACGGTGAACCCCTGGATAAGGCCGACAGGGGCACGGTGAACCCCTGGATAAGGTCGACAGGGGCACGGTGAACCCCTGGATGAGGCCGACAGGGGCACGGTGAACACCTGGATAAGGCCGACAGGGGCACGGTGAACTCCTGGATAAGGCCGACAGGGGCACGGTGAACTCCTGGATAAGGCCGACAGGGGTACGGTGAACCCCTGGATAAGGCCGACAGGGGCATGGCAAACCCCTGGATAAGGACGACAGGGGCATGGTGAACTCCTGGATAAGGCCGACGGGTACGGTGAACACCTGGATAAGGCCGACAGGGGCATGGTGAACCCTGGATAAGGTCGACAGGGGCACGGTGAACACCTGGATTAGGCCGACAGGGGCACGGTGAACCCCTGGATAAGGCCGACGGGTACGGTGAACTCCTGGATAAAGCCGACAGGGGCACGGTGAACTCCTGGATAAGGTCGACAGGGGCACGGTGAACCCTGGATAAGGCCGACAGGGGCATGGTGAACTCCTGGATAAGGCCGACAGGGGCACGGTGAACTCCTGGATAAGGCCGACAGGGGCACGGTGAACACCTGGATAAGGCCGACAGGGGCACGGTGAACCCCTGGATAAGGCCGACGGGTACGGTGAACTCCTGGATAAAGCCGAAAGGGGCACGGTGAACTCCTGGATAAGGCCGACAGGGGCATGGTGAACTCCTGGATAAGGCCGACAGGGGCACGGTGAACCCCTGGATAAGGTCGACAGGGGCACGGTGAACTCCAGAATAAGGCTGACAGGGGCACGGTGAACACCTGGATAAGGCCGACAGGGGGACGGTGAACACCTGGATAAGGCTGACAGGGGCAAGGTGAACCCCTGGATAAGGCCGACAGGGGCATGGTGAACACCTGGATAAGATCGACGGGCACGGTGAACTCCTGGATAAGGCCGACAGGGGCACGGTGAACACCTGGATAAGGCCGACAGGGGCACGGTGAACTCCAGAATAATGCCGACAGGGGCACGGTGAACCCTGGATAAGGTCGACAGGGGCACGGTGAACACCTGGATAAGGCCGACAGGGGCACGGTGAACCCCTGGATAAGGCCGACGGGTACGGTGTGCTCCTGGATAAAGCCGACAGGGGCACGGTGAACTCCTGGATAAGGTCGACAGGGGCGTGGTGAACCCCTGGATAAGGCTGACAGGGGCACGGTGAACACCTGGATAAGGCCGACAGGAGCACGGTGAACCCCTGGATAAGGCCGACAGGGGCACAGTGAACTCTTGGATAAGGCCGACAAGAGCACGGTGAACCCCTGGATAAGGCCGACAGGGGCACGGTGAACACCTGGATAAGGCCGACAGGGGCACGGTGAACACCTGGATAAGGCCGACAGGGGCACGGTGAACTCCTGGATAAGGCCGACAGGGGCACGGTGAGCACCTGGATAAGGCTGACAGGGGCATGGCAAACCCCTGGATAAGGACGACAGGGGCATGGTGAACTCCTGGATAAGGCCGACGGGTACGGTGAACACCTGGATAAGGCCGACAGGGGCATGGTGAACCCTGGATAAGGTCGACAGGGGCACGGTGAACACCTGGATTAGGCCGACAGGGGCACGGTGAACCCCTGGATAAGGCCGACGGGTACGGTGAACTCCTGGATAAAGCCGACAGGGGCACGGTGAACTCCTGGATAAGGTCGACAGGGGCACGGTGAACCCTGGATAAGGCCGACAGGGGCATGGTGAACTCCTGGATAAGGCCGACAGGGGCACGGTGAACTCCTGGATAAGGCCGACAGGGGCACGGTGAACACCTGGATAAGGCCGACAGGGGCACGGTGAACCCCTGGATAAGGCCGACGGGTACGGTGAACTCCTGGATAAAGCCGACAGGGGCACGGTGAACTCCTGGATAAGGCCGACAGGGGCATGGTGAACTCCTGGATAAGGCCGGCAGGGGCACGGTGAACCCCTGGATAAGGTCGACAGGGGCACGGTGAACTCCAGAATAAGGCTGACAGGGGCACGGTGAACACCTGGATAAGGCCGACAGGGGGACGGTGAACACCTGGATAAGGCTGACAGGGGCAAGGTGAACCCCTGGATAAGGCCGACAGGGGCATGGTGAACCCTGGATAAGGCCGACAGGAGCACGGTGTACCCCTGGATAAGGCCAACAGGGGCACGGTGAACTCCTGGACAAGGCCGACAGGGGCACGGTGAACCCCTGGATAAGATCGACAGGGGCACGGTGAACTCCTGGATAAGGCCGACAGGGGCACGGTGAACACCTGGATAAGATCGACGGGCACGGTGAACTCCTGGATAAGGCCGACAGGGGCACGGTGAACACCTGGATAAGGCCGACAGGGGCACGGTGAACTCCAGAATAATGCCGACAGGGGCACGGTGAACCCTGGATAAGGTCGACAGGGGCACGGTGAACACCTGGATAAGGCCGACAGGGGCACGGTGAACGCCTGGATAAGGCCGACGGGTACGGTGTGCTCCTGGATAAAGCCGACAGGGGCACGGTGAACTCCTGGATAAGGTCGACAGGGGCGTGGTGAACCCCTGGATAAGGCTGACAGGGGCACGGTGAACACCTGGATAAGGCCGACAGGAGCACGGTGAACCCCTGGATAAGGCCGACAGGGGCACAGTGAACTCTTGGATAAGGCCGACAAGAGCACGGTGAACCCCTGGATAAGGCCGACAGGGGCACGGTGAACACCTGGATAAGGCCGACAGGGGCACGGTGAACACCTGGATAAGGCCGACAGGGGCACGGTGAACTCCTGGATAAGGCCGACAGGGGCACGGTGAGCACCTGGATAAGGCTGACAGGGGCATGGTGAACCCCTGGATAAGGCTGACAGGGGCACGGTGAACACCTGGATATTGCTGACAGGGCCACGGTGAACCCCTGGATAAGGCCGGCAGGGGCACGGTGAACTCCTGGATAACGTCGACAGGGGCACGGTGAACACCTGGATAAGGCCGACAGGGGCACGGTGAACTCCTGGATAAGGCCGACAGGGGCACGGTGAACACCTGGATAAGGCCGACAGGGGCACGGTGAACACCTGGATAAGGCCGACGGGTACGGTGAACTCCTGGATAAAGCCGACAGGGGCACGGTGAACTCCTGGATAAGGTCGACAGGGGCACGGTGAACACCTGGATAAGGTCGACAGGGGCACGGTGAACTCCTGGATAAGGCCGACAGGGGCACGGTGAACCCCTGGATACGGCCGACGGGTACGGTGAACTCCTGGATAAAGCCGACAGGGTCACGGTGAACACCTGGCTAAGGCCGACAGGGGCACGGTGAACACCTGGATAAGGCCGACAGGAGCACGGTGAACCCCTGGATAAGGCCGACAGGGGCACGGTGAACTCCTGGATCAGGCCGACAGGGGCACGGTGAACACCTGGATAAGGCTGACAGGGGCACGGTGAACTCCTGGATAAGGCTGACAGGGGCATGGTGAACACCTGGATAAGGCCGACAGGGGCACGGTGAACTCCAGAATAAGGCCGACAGGGGCACGGTGAACCCTGGATAAGGTCGACAGGGGCACGGTGAACACCTGGATAAGGCCGACAGGGGCACGGTGAACCCCTGGATAAGGCCGACGGGTACGGTGTACTCCTGGATAAAGCCGACAGGGGCACGGTGAACTCCTGGATAAGGCCGACAGGGGCACGGTGAACACCTGGATAAGGCCGACAGTGGCGTGGTGAACCCCTGGATAAGGCTGACAGGGGCACGGTGAACACCTGGATAAGGCCGACAGGAGCACGGTGAACCCCTGGATAAGGCCGACAGGGGCACAGTGAACTCTTGGATAAGGCCGACAAGAGCACGGTGAACCCCTGGATAAGGCCGACAGGGGCACGGTGAACACCTGGATAAGGCCGACAGGGGCACGGTGAACACCTGGATAAGGCCGACAGGGGCACGGTGAACTCCTGGATAAGGCCGACAGGGGCACGGTGAACACCTGGATAAGGCTGACAGGGGCATGGTGAACCCCTGGATAAGGCTGACAGGGGCACGGTGAACACCTGGATAAGGCTGACAGGGCCACGGTGAACCCCTGGATAAGGCCGACAGGGGCACGGTGAACTCCTGGATAACGTCGACAGGGGCACGGTGAACACCTGGATAAGGCCGACAGGGGCACGGTGAACTCCTGGATAAGGCCGACAGGGGCACAGTGAACACCTGGATAAGGCCGACAGGGGCACGGTGAACTCCTGGATAAGGCCGACGGGTACGGTGAACTCCTGGATAAAGCCGACAGGGGCACGGTGAACTCCTGGATAAGGTCGACAGGGGCACGGTGAACACCTGGATAAGGTCGACAGGGGCACGGTGAACTCCTGGATAAGGCCGACAGGGGCACGGTGAACCCCTGGATAAGGCCGACGGGTACGGTGAACTCCTGGATAAAGCCGACAGGGTCACGGTGAACACCTGGATAAGGCCGACAGGGGCACGGTGAACTCCTGGATAAGGCCGACAGGGGCACGGTGAACTCCTGGATAAGGCCGACAGGGGCATGGTGAACTCCTGGATAAGGCTGACAGGGGCATGGTGAACCCTGGATAAGGCCGACAGGGGCACGGTGAACTCCTGGATAAGGCCGACAGGGGCGTGGTGAACCCCTGGATAAGGCTGACAGGGGCACGGTGAACACCTGGATAAGGCCGACAGGGGCACGGTGAACACCTGGATAAGGCCGACAGGGGCACGGTGAACACCTGGATAAGGCCGACAGGAGCACGGTGAACCCCTGGATAAGGCCGACAGGGGCACGGTGAACTCCTGGATCAGGCCGACAGGGGCACGGTGAACACCTGGATAAGGCTGACAGGGGCACGGTGAACTCCTGGATAAGGCTGACAGGGGCACGGTGAACACCTGGATAAGGCCGACAGGGGTACGGTGAACCCCTGGATAAGGCTGACAGGGGCACGGTGAACCCCTGGATAAGGCCGACAGGGGCACGGTGAACACCTGGATAACGCCGACAGGGGTACGGTGAACCCCTGGATAAGGCTGACAGGGGCATGGTGAACTCCTGGATAAGGCCGACAGGGGCACGGCGAACTCCAGAATAAGGCCGACAGGGGCACGGTGAACCCTGGATAAGGCCGACAGGGGCATGGTGAACTCCTGGATAAGGCCGACAGGGGCACGGTGAACACCTGGATAAGGTCGACAGGGGCACGGTGAACTCCTGGATAAGGCCGACGGGTACGGTGAACTCCTGGATAAGGCCGACAGGGGCACGGTGAACACCTGGATAAGGCCGACAGGGGCACGGTGAACTCCTGGATAAGGCCGACAGGGGCACGGTGAACCCTAGATAAGGCCGACAGGGGCATGGTGAACTCCTGGATAAGGCCGACAGGGGCACGGTGAACACCTGGATAAGGTCGACAGGGGCACGGTGAACTCCTGGATAAGGCCGACGGGTACGGTGAACTCCTGGATAAGGCCGACAGGGGCACGGTGAACACCTGGATAAGGCCGACAGGGGCACGGTGAACTCCTGGATAAGGCCGACAGGGGCACGGTGAACACCTGGATAAGGCCGACAGGGGCACGGTGAACTCCTGGATAAAGCCGACAGGGGCACGGTGAACTCCTGGATAAGGCCGACAGGGGCACGGTGAACACCTGGATAAGGCCGACAGGGGCACGGTGAACCCCTGGATAAGGCCGACAGGGGCACGGTGAACTCCTGGATAAGGCCGACAGGGGCACGGTGAACACCTGGATAAGGCCGACAGGGGCACGGTGAACTCCTGGATAAGGCCGACAGGGGCACGGTGAACACCTGGATAAGGTCGACAGGGGCACGGTGAACTCCTGGATAAGGCCGACAGGGGCACGGTGAACCCCTGGATAAGGCCGACGGGTACAGTGAACTCCTGGATAAAGCCGACAGGGGCACGGTGAACTCCTGGATAAAGCCGACAGGGGCACGGTGAACTCCTGGATAAGGCCGACAGGGGCATGGTGAACTCCTGGATAAGGCCGACAGGGGCACAGTGAACCCCTGGATAAGGCCGACGGGTACGGTGAACTCCTGGATAAAGCCGACAGGGTCACGGTGAACACCTGGATAAGGCCGACAGGGGCACGGTGAACTCCAGGATAAGGCCGACAGGGGCACGGTTGACTCCTGGATAAGGCCGACAGGGGCACGGTGAACTCCTGGATAAGGCTGACAGGGGCATGGTGAACCCTGGATAAGGCCGACAGGGGCACGGTGAACTCCTGGATAAGGCCGACAGGGGCGTGGTGAACCCCTGGATAAGGCTGACAGGGGCACGGTGAACACCTGGATAAGGCCGACAGGGGCACGGTGAACACCTGGATAAGGCCGACAGGGGCACGGTGAACACCTGGATAAGGCCGACAGGAGCACGGTGAACCCCTGGATAAGGCCGACAGGGGCACGGTGAACTCCTGGATCAGGCCGACAGGGGCACGGTGAACACCTGGATAAGGCTGACAGGGGCACGGTGAACCCCTGGATAAGGCCGACAGGGGCACGGTGAACACCTGGATAACGCCGACAGGGGTACGGTGAACCCCTGGATAAGGCTGACAGGGGCATGGTGAACTCCTGGATAAGGCCGACAGGGGCACGGCGAACTCCAGAATAAGGCCGACAAGGGCACGGTGAACCCTGGATAAGGCCGACAGGGGCATGGTGAACTCCTGGATAAGGCCGACAGGGGCACGGTGAACACCTGGATAAGGTCGATAGGGGCACGGTGAACTCCTGGATAAGGCCGACGGGTACGGTGAACTCCTGGATAAGGCCGACAGGGGCACGGTGAACACCTGGATAAGGCTGACAGGGGCACGGTGAACTCCTGGATAAGGCCGACAGGGGCACGGTGAACTCCTGGATAAGGCCGACAAGGGCACGGTGAACCCTAGATAAGGCCGACAGGGGCATGGTGAACTCCTGGATAAGGCCGACAGGTGCACGGTGAACACCTGGATAAGGTCGACAGGGGCACGGTGAACTCCTGGATAAGGCCGACGGGTACGGTGAACTCCTGGATAAGGCCGACAGGGGCACGGTGAACACCTGGATAAGGCCGACAGGGGCACGGTGAACTCCTGGATAAGGCCGACAGGGGCACGGTGAACTCTAGATAAGGCCGACAGGGGCACGGTGAACTCCTGGATAAAGCCGACAGGGGCACGGTGAACTCCTGGATAAGGCCGACAGGGGCACGGTGAACACCTGGATAAGGCCGACAGGGGCACGGTGAACCCCTGGATAAGGCCGACAGGGGCACGGAGAACTCCTGGGTAAGGCCGACAGGGGCACGGTGAACTCCTGGATAAGGCCGACAGGGGCACGGTGAACACCTGGATAAGGTCGACAGGGGCACGGTGAACTCCTGGATAAGGCCGACAGGGGCACGGTGAACCCCTGGATAAGGCCGACGGGTACGGTGAACTCCTGGATAAAGCCGACAGGGGCACGGTGAACTCCTGGATAAAGCCGACAGGGGCACGGTGAACTCCTGGATAAGGCCGACAGGGGCATGGTGAACTCCTGGATAAGGCCGACAGGGGCACGGTGAACCCCTGGATAAGGTCGACAGGGGCACGGTGAACTCCAGAATAAGGCTGACAGGGGCACGGTGAACACCTGGATAAGGCCGACAGGGGCACGGTGAACACCTGGATAAGGCTGACAGGGGCAAGGTGAACCCCTGGATAAGGCCGACAGGGGCATGGTGAACCCTGGATTAGGCCGACAGGAGCACGGTGTACCCCTGGATAAGGCCGACAGGGGCACGGTGAACTCCTGGATAAGGCCGACAGGGGCACCGTGAACCCCTGGATAAGATCGACAGGGGCACGGTGAACTCCTGGATAAGGCCGACAGGGGCACGGTGAACACCTGGATAAGATCGACGGGCACGATGAACTCTTGGATAAGGCCGACAGGGGCACGATGAACACCTGGATAAGGCCGACAGGGGCACGGTGAACTCCAGAATAAGGCCGACAGGGGCACGGTGAACCCTGGATATGGTCGACAGGGGCACGGTGAACACCTGGATAAGGCCGACAGGGGCACGGTGAACCCCTGGATAAGGCCGACGGGTACGGTGTACTCCTGGATAAAGCCGACAGGGGCACGGTGAACTCCTGGATAAGGTCGACAGGGGCACGGTGAACACCTGGATAAGGCCGACAGGGGCACAGTGAACACCTGGATAAGGCCGACAGGGGCGTGGTGAACCCCTGGATAAGGCTGACAGGGGCACGGTGAACACCTGGATAAGGCCGACAGGAGCACGGTGAACCCCTGGATAAGGCCGACAGGGGCACAGTGAACTCTTGGATAAGGCCGACAGGGGCACGGTGAACCCCTGGATAAGGCCGACAGGGGCACGGTGAACACCTGGATAAGGCCGACAGGGGCACGGTGAACACCTGGATAAGGCCGACAGGGGCACGGTGAACTCCTGGATAAGGCCGACAGGGGCACGGTGAACACCTGGATAAGGCTGACAGGGGCATGGTGAACCCCTGGATAAGGCTGACAGGGGCACGGTGAACACCTGGATAAGGCTGACAGGGCCACGGTGAACCCCTGGATAAGGCCGACAGGGGCACGGTGAACTCCTGGATAACGTCGACAGGGGCACGGTGAACACCTGGATAAGGCCGACAGGGGCACGGTGAACTCCTGGATAAGGCCGACAGGGGCACGGTGAACACCTGGATAAGGCCGACAGGGGCACGGTGAACTCCTGGATAAGGCCGACAGGGGCGTGGTGAACCCCTGGATAAGGCTGACAGGGGCACAGTGAACACCTGGATAAGGCCGACAGGAGCACGGTGAACCCCTGGATAAGGCCGACAGGGGCACGGTGAACTCCTGGATCAGGCCGACAGGGGCACGGTGAACACCTGGATAAGGCTGACAGGGGCACGGTGAACTCCTGGATAAGGCTGACAGGGGCACGGTGAACACCTGGATAAGGCCGACAGGGGTACGGTGAACCCCTGGATAAGGCTGACAGGGGCACGGTGAACTCCTGGATAAGGCCGTCAGGGGCACGGTGAACACCTGGATAACGCCGACAGGGGTACGGTGAACCCCTGGATAAGGCTGACAGGGGCATGGTGAACTCCTGGATAAGGCCGACAGGGGCACGGTGAACTCCAGAATAAGGCCGACAGGGGCACGGTGAACCCTGGATAAGGCCGACAGGGGCATGGTGAACTCCTGGATAAGGCTGACAGGGGCACGGTGAACCCCTGGATAAGGCCGACAGGGGCACGGTGAACCCCTGGATAAGGTCGACAGGGGCACGGTGAACTCCTGGATAAGGCCGACAGGGGCACGGTGAACACCTGGATAAGGCCGACAGGGGCACGGTGAACTCCTGGATAAGGCCGACAGGGGCACGGTGAACTCCTGGATAAGGCCGACAGGGGTACGGTGAACCCCTGGATAAGGCCGACAGGGGCATGGCAAACCCCTGGATAAGGCCGACAGGGGCATGGTGAACTCCTGGATAAGGCCGACGGGTACGGTGAACACCTGGATAAGGCCGACAGGGGCATGGTGAACCCTGGATAAGGTCGACAGGGGCACGGTGAACACCTGGATTAGGCCGACAGGGGCACGGTGAACCCCTGGATAAGGCCGACGGGTACGGTGAACTCCTGGATAAAGCCGACAGGGGCACGGTGAACTCCTGGACAAGGTCGACAGGGGCACGGTGAACACCTGGATAAGGCCGACAGGGGCACGGTGAACTCCTGGATAAGGCCGACAGGGGCGTGGTGAACCCCTGGATAAGGCTGACAGGGGCAGGGTGAACACCTGGATAAGGCCGACAAGAGCACGGTGAACCCCTGGATAAGGCCGACAGGGGCACGGTGAACTCCTGGATAAGGCCGACAGGGGCACGGTGAACTCCTGGATAAGGCTGACAGGGGCACGGTGAACTCCTGGATAAGGCTGACAGGGGCACGGTGAACACCTGGATAAGGCTGACAGGGCCACGGTGAACCCCTGGATAAGGCCGACAGGGGCACGGTGAACTCCTGGATAAGGCCGACAGGGGCACGGTGAACACCTGGATAAGGCCGACAGGGGTACGGTAAACCCCTGGATAAGGCTGACAGGGGCATGGTGAACTCCTGGATAAGGCCGACAGGGGCACGGTGAACACCTGGATAAGGCTGACAGGGGCACGGTGAACACCTGGATAAGGCTGACAGGGCCACGGTGAACTCCTGGATAAGGCCGACAGAGGCACGGTGAACCCCTGGATAAGGCTGACAGGCGCACGGTGAACTCCTGGATAAGGCTGACAGTGGCACGGTGAACTCCTGGATAAGGCCGACAGGGGCATGGTGAACTCCTGGATAAGGCTGACAGGGGCATGGTGAACTCCTGGATAAGGCCGACAGGGGCATGGTGAATACCTGGATAAGGCTGATAGGGCCACGGTGAACTCCTGGATAAGGCTGACAGGGGCACGGTGAACCCCTGGATAAGGCCGACAGGGGCACGGTGAACTCCTGGATAAGGCCGACAGGGGCACGGTGAACACCTGGATAAGGCTGACAGGGGCACGGTGAACCCCTGGATAAGGCTGACAGGGGCATGGTGAACTCCTGGATAAGGCCGACAGGGGCACGGTGAACACCTGGATAAGGCTGACAGGGGCACGGTGAACCCCTGGATAAGGCTGACAGGGGCATGGTGAACTCCTGGATAAGGCCGACAGGGGCACGGTGAACCCCTGGATAAGGCTGACAGGGGCACTGTGAACCCCTGGATAAGGCCGACAGGGGCATGGCAAACCCCTGGATAAGACCGACAGGGGGACAGTTGTATATATTTCAACAATCCAAAAGTTTGAGAGTCAGTAGCACAGATGTTGTCAAGGTGGAGTGTCGCGGTAAGTTGGCTGTTCTGCTGTGGCTAGTGTAATTTTTCCCCCTTTTTAACAGAGGTCAAGAACCTAGAGGAATAACAATGAGTTCACGAAAGAATGTAAGTGGATACCAAAACGCAAACTCAGTGAAAAGCGACCTGACGAAATTTCTAAATGTCAAAAACTATCTATTTTGCAATGTCAAGTTTGTCAACACCTACAGTTGAAACAAGCCAAGCAAACACCATTGAAGCCAGTGATAGTGCACAAACCGTTGGAGCTCTTTCGAGCAATATTCAACCCACTGTTGGCACTTTTGATACAGATGACGATCACAGCGGTCAACATGAAAGTACCGCGGAACAAGCAGAGACTGAGCAGAAACATGAAACAGGAAGCAAAATCAGTGATTTCAAAGAATACAGTGACCTCAAAAACTGGCCCATAACAGTTGATAATGATTTCATACAGAATTGTTTAATGCAAGACATAGGTTTTTTTCAAAATAAAAAACCAGATGATGTATATACCGAATCAAGCAGGGTTTACAAGGAGCAAAACAGAAGATTCTCAAACAAATATTTTGAAAAATGATTGGAAAATGGCCAGACTGTGATGAGATCCTGGTTAGTTTACTCAAAGAGCAAAGGCTGTATATACTGTTTTGTTTGCAAACTCTTTTCTAAATGCCAAACATCACTTACTGCAGGTGGGTTTTCTGACTGGATGAATGTACTCAGAACTCTGGAGAATCATGAAGACAGCATGGAACATAAGAGGGCGATGTTGTATTGGATAACAAGAGAGTCAAATAAAAATATTGTGGATCAGCAACTTGAAGAATAGATGAGAAAAACCATACAGTACTATTTTGAAGTACTGAAAAGAGTTGTAGCTGTTATAAAGATTTTAAGTGAAAGAGGTTTGGCATTTAGAGGTCATGAGGAGAAGTGGGGTTCAGCAAATAATGGAAACTTCATGGGGGCCATTGAACTTATTGCAGAGTTCGACCCATTTTTACATGAACATCTCGAGAAATGTAAAAATGAAAAAGTAAATGCTACTTACCTATCCAAACCCGTGTATGAAGAATTGATAGAAATCATGGGAAAACATGTGCAAGATGAAATTGTGAATCAAATCAACAACCTAGACACCAAATACTACTCTATTATTGTTGACTCTACGCCTGACCTGACACATGTTGACCAGCTGGTAATTGTGGTTCGATACTGCTATAATGGAAAACCCTGTGAGAGATTTTTACCGATAGAAAACCATTCATCCACGACCTTGTTCAACAAAATATAACAAGCCCTGGGTGAACATAAGCTTTCACTTGAAAATATCCGTGATCAGTCCTACGATAATGCATCTAACATGAAGGGCTCGGAGAAAGGGCTGCAAGCACTCTTTAAAAATATTAACAGGTACACGGACTATGTACCATGTGCAGCCCATTCACTTAACCTTGTTGGAGAAAAGGCAATGTCTACTGTACCTGAAGTTGTTGACTATTTTGGCATTTTGCAGGAGCTGTACGTTTTCTTTTCTGGAAGATGGGGGATTTTAAACACACAGAGCAATCTACATTTTTCTCTAAAGAGCTTAAGTGTAACTAGATGGTCTGCACACTATGAAGCAGTCCGGGCAATTAAAAATGGATATATGGGTATTTTACAAACCCTCAAACATATTTTTGTAGACTCAGAAGAGAAGCCTGAATGTAAACGAGATGCAAAGAATTTATACCACAAGTTGGCAAAGATGGAATGTGCTATTTTAACAGTCGTTTGGGAAGAAGTGCTGGAGCATTTCAACAAAACAAGTAAGAAATTCCAAATCCCTGATTTTGATGTATTTGAAGGTTATCTTCTGCTATCATCTTTACTTTTGTTTGTTAAAGAACTCAGAGAAAATTCAGCCGATAGGATTGCACACTATGAATCAGAAGCAAAAGGTTTGTGTGAAGATATCACCTCAAGTTATTCTGATGCTTCCAAACGCATTGTTACAAGGACATTTTCAGATGGAACAAGTGGTATTGCTTCTTTGAGAGGAGCTGACAAATTTAGGATAGAAGTTCTATATTAACTCTATGACTGTTTGATAATCCAGTCACGCAAGAGGATTGACCCATATGAGCAGATTGCGAAAAGGTTCAAGTTCCTCTCAGAATTGGTGAACAATTCTGAAATTGATGAGGACAGTATTAAACTTATAATATCGTATTACAAAGATGGTATTGACCACAAATTAGTAAATGAGTGTTATCAGTTCAAAGAATATTTGCACCTTAGGAAATCCCAGCACACCGAAGAAAACACGCCATCTAAAATGCAATGCGCAGAAGTTCTTCAGCTTATTTGTGAGAAACACCTAATTGAAGTGTTCCCCAATATTACTACTGCGCTTAAGCTGTCCTTGACAATGCCTACCACGAGCTGTGAAGCAGAAAGGAATTTTTCAAAGCTATCCTTTATAAAGAACAAATTTTGGTCGACCATGACTGAAGAGTGCTTAAATTCTTTAGCATATTGTCTCTCGAAAATGACATTGCAAGGAAGCTCTCATCTGACAAAACTGTACGCGAATATATTGCTAGAAAAAACAGAAAAAAAGAGTATTTTGTAAAATGTGCTTCATGTAGTATGTATTCTCATAGGTGTCTAAAATAAAAGATTATATTGACTGTGGTCTTTTCTATGTTTTATTTCATCATTCTATGATGCATCATGCATGTATATAACATTTCCCTAATTTTCATCACCCCATAACTCGAAAACTATAAGGCATAGGAAATGTTTATTCACACCAGTGACTTTGACATGTGAGATAATCCAGTACAGCAATTTTAATCAAAATCTGAGATGTAGTGGTTAAATTTGTAAAAAATTTGTGGTGATCTGTCGTGGAACAACCCCATTGAAGAAGATAACAGTGGTTACCCAGACCTCGTTGCTGGTTGCGAAGGGGCCCCCATAACAGTTCAAGCTTCAGGGCCCCAAAAATGTAGGTCCGCTACTGTCCCCTGATACTATCTATCACCTCCCTCAGCCCCAACGGCTCCTCCAATGCCTGCCTCTTCCTCTCCCCCAGCTCTAGGAACTCCAACCCATCCAGAAACTGCCCCATATCCTCCCCCGGCTCGGCCTTATACAACTTCTCGGAGAAATACCATAACACCTCATTTATCTTTTCCGGCTCTGGCACCAACTCCCCCTTCTCCGCCCTGACCAGGAAAATATCCCTGGATGCTGCCTGACTCTGCAATTGGTGGGCCAACAGACGTTCGCCTTCACTCCATACTCATACTCCGCCCTCTTGCCCTCCGCAGCTGCCTCACCGCCTTGCCCGTCGTCAACCTGTCAAACTGCGCCTGCAACCTCTTCCTCTCTGCCAACAACTCCTTCCTCGGGCCGCCGAACATCTCCTATCCACCTGGACTGTCTCATCTAACAGCTGCCGGTGCTACTCCCTCCTCCTCCTATCCCAATGAGCCTTAAACAAAAGAATCTCACCTCGGACCTCCGCCTTCAAGGCTTCCCAGAACGTGGCCGCCGACAGCTCCCCATTCGTATCACGCTCCACATAATTCCTAATCGCCACTCTCACCTTCTCACAATAAGCCTTGTCCCCAGAAGTCCCGAATCCAACCTCCACCCCAGTTTCTGCAACTGCCCCGAACTAAGTCTCACATCCAGCCAATGTGGCACATGATCCAAAATCACAATTCCCGCATATCCTGGCCCTACCACCCCCATCAGCACCGCCTGACTCACCATGAAAGAAAATCAATTCTAGAGTACACCTAGTACACATGCGAGAAAAAGGAGCACTCCCTCCCTCCAGAGTTCCTGAACCTCCACGGATCCACCATTCCCATTCTATTCATCAACCCTCATGCCTCTCTCACCATCCTCGACCTCCCATTGACTTGGGGCTTGACCTATCCACCTTCGACTCCATCACACAGTTAAAATCCCCTCCCATGATCAGCTGGTGCAAATTCAAGTCCTGAATCACCCCATGTACCTTCTTTACAAACACCGCGTTGTCCCAGTTAGCCACATAAACATTGACTAACAACACCGGCGTCCCCTCTGCCGCCCCACTCACTATCACAAAGCTCCCCCCCCCCCTTGGGTCTCACACCTCCCTGGCCCCCACAAATCCCGTTTTCTTGCTCAACAAAATGGCTGCGCCCCCATCTTCGAGTCAAACCCCGAGTGAAATACTGGACCAACTCATCCCTTCCTCAGCCTAACCTGATCCTTCACCCGGAGATGCGTCTCTTGCAGGAAAATCACCTCTGCTTTCAAACCCCTCAGGTGGGCAAAAACCCGGGACTTCTTGACCGATCCGTTTAGCCCGCAGACATTCCATGTCACAATTCTTATCGGAGACTTGCACCTCTACCCCCCTCTATTGTCCGCCATCATCCCCCTTCGGTTCTGCTTCGCCCAATCCCACTCTGAACCGGGCCCATTCAAGATGGCTCCCCACTCCACCCATGACCACGCTCATCCTCCAAACCTGCCATGTTGCACTCCCCCAGCCCCCCACCCTAACCTGGACAACATCCTTGAAACATACTTTGAGGCACTCATTCCCTCCACACCCTCCGGCAGACCCACAACCTACAAATTCTGTTGTCTGGCTATGTTCTCCTGCTCCTCCACCTTCAACCGTAGTGACTTGCATAGATCCTCCAGGATCCCCACCTCCGCCTCGAAAGGTCACAATATGGTCACTCTGATCTGACACCAACTTTTTCACCTCCCAGATCGTTGCCCCTTGTGCTTCGAGGCACTTTTCCACCCGATCCAGGGACCCGCGAAGGGGTACCACTGCTCCCACAATCGCCTTCGACCAGTCACTGTGCATCTCCGTCCTCTGCTGTTGAAATTCCTCCTTGAGGAAGCACATCAATTGCTTTCCCGCTGCTGCCGACCCTTCGCCCTCCACCATTTTCCTAATTGGTGCTGCACCACAAGTCTTCTCCAGCTCCTTCGCCAGGTCTTTCACTGCCTTCAGCCAGATCTGATAGCCAATAGATATGCCAAACTAGCGCACTTTACGCTTCACTTTTCTGCTGAATCTACCCAATACACAGGTGCAAAAAGAACAAAACCAATGCCTTCGAGCCAGAGCTGCCCTGTGTGCGACCATTCCATGGCTGTCACTGGAAGTCCATGCACAGTCATACATGGGCAGCACAGGTGGTGACCTTGCCATTGAGGCCCATGTCAGTTCAGTGATGTGAGTAAAGGCAGTAGAGGATTCACTTACCCTGGTACGGGTGAGGTCTTTCATCCTTTTCCAGCACTGCAGGACGGTCCTGTGTGGAGAGTTGATACTAACCACCCTGGTACTGCCTCCCATGCAGGGTTGGTGAGCCAGACAGGCCTCCTCCTTTCATCCCTTGGGTAGAGGACGTCCCTTCTCTTCTCTTCTCCACTGCATGCATTAGCACTTCCAACGAAGCATCGCTGAATCTGGGGACCAGTGCTCCTTAGGATCTGCGTTTAATCTCCTGATCCATAGATAAGAGCGTGATAAAGCAGTAGCTGCCTGGCCACCTTTTAAATATGGTACCTGAATATGACAGCACGGTGTGTGACTTCCTGCCCGCCCTGCCATGAACAGCACTGGGAAATCCCCGGCTGCATAATTAATTAGTCCACATTTTGGCATGATTTCCCAATGGGATCTGCAGTGAATAGCACACTGCTTCCCACTCCCACCATGCGAGCTCAGCCCAGAACGGTAAATCTTGGTGTAAGTGTCCAGGTGGGAGAACTCATTGAATAAAGAATTGTGCACACGGACACAGGCATGACCGAGTGGTTGAGGCGAGGGATTAGAAATCTGCTGAGGTCTCCCCAATGTAAGTTTGAGTCTGATTGATGACACTTCTCATTATTCCCCATTCTAACCACAGGTCTTAGAACATAGAACATTACAGCGCAGTACAGGCCCTTCGGCCCTCGATGTTGCGCCGACCTGTGAAACCACTCTAAAGCCCATCTACACTATTCCCTTATCGTCCATATGTCTATCCAATGACCATTTGAATGCTCTTAGTGTTGGCGAGTCCACTACTGTTGCAGGCAGGGCATTCCACGCCCTTACTACTCTCTGAGTAAAGAACCTACCTCTGACATCTGTCCTATATCTATCTCCCCTCAATTTAAAGCTATGTCCCCTCGTGCTAGACATCACCATCCGAGGAAAAAGGCTCTCGCTGTCCACCCTATCCAATCCTCTGACCATCTTGTATGCCTCAATTAAGTCAGCTCTTAACCTTCTTCTCTCTAACGAAAACAGCCTCAAGTCCCTCAGCCTTTCCTCATAAGATCTTCCCTCCGTACCAGGCAACATCCTGGTAAATCTCCTCTGCACCCTTTCCAATGCTTCCACATCCTACCTATAATGCGGCAACCAGAATTGCACGCAATACTCCAAATGCGGATGCACCAGAGTTTTGTACAGCTGCAACATGACCTCATGGCTCCGAAACACAATCCCTCTACCAATAAAAGCTAACACACCGTATGCTTTCTTAACAACCCTCTCAACCTGGGTGACAACGTTCAGGGATCTATGTACATGGACACCGAGATCTCTCTGCTCATCCACACAACCAAGAATCTTACCATTAGCCCAGTACTTTGTCTTCCTGCTATTCCTTCCAAAATGAATCACCTCACACTTTTCTGCATTAAACTCCATTTGCCACCTCTCAGCCCAGCTCTGCAGCTTATCTATGTCCCTCTGTAACTTGTAACATCCTTGCGCACTGTCCACAACTCCACCGACTTTAGTGTCATCTGCAAATTTACTCACCCATCCTTCTACGCCCTCCTCCAGGTCATTTATAAAAATGACAAACAGCAGTGGCCCCAAAACAAATCCTTGTGGTACACCACTAGTAACTGGACTCCAGTCTGATCATTTCCCATCAACCACCACCCTTTGTCTTCTTCCAGCTAGCCAATGTCTGATCCAAACTGCTAAATCACCCTGAATCCCATGCCTCTGTATTTTCTGCAGTAACCTACCGTGGAGAACCTTATCAAACGCTTTACTGAAATCCATATACACCACATCAACTGCTTTACCCTCATCCACCTGTCTGGTCACCTTCTCAAAGAACTCAATAGGGTTCGTGAGGCACGACCTACCCTTCACAAAACCGTGTTGACCATCTCTAATCAAATTATTCCTTTCCAGATGATTATACATCCTATCTCTTATAAACCTTTCCAAGACTTTGCCCACAACAGAAGTAAGGCTCACTGGTCTATAGTTACCGGGGTTGTCTCTACTCCCCTTCTTGAACAAGGGGACAACATTTGCTATCCTCCAGTCTTCTGGCACTATTCCTGTAGACAAAGATGACTTAAAGATCAAAACCAAAGGCTCAGCAATCCCCTAGCTTCCCAGAGAATCCTAGGATAAATCCCATCCGGCCCAGGGGACTTATCTAACGTCTTTGCTATAAATTGCTGGTGAAATAGAATAAAAAGAAACGCTTATTGACACTGATGGGGTGGTTGTAGGGCAAAGGGCTACACAGTCGTAATGTTGCACTTTGTGAATAAACCAAAACTGAGTAAAGATTGATTTCTGGTCTGCTCCTCCATCAGCTGGCTTTCAGACATGTAACATTCGGGATGGGTGATCAATGCTGGCTTTGGCCATTGCTGCCAACATTTCCCCCAAAGAATTAAACAATTCTCTGCAAGTTACATGATCCGAAAGTCATTCTGATTCTGAATACTTGGCTGATGTTTATTGAAATGCTGGCTTTGTAAAGGCCAAAGAATTTGTGAAGCCAGTCCCATCCTATCAACGTGGCATCGTGAGTCCAACGTGAATGCAATTTATCCCACCAGTGATTATAAATCCTTCCAAAACATTCGAAAGCCTACTTCCTAAGCCTTCATTTACACATTAGGTTCACGCATCTACTTTCTTTGCTTAACCCTCTTCAGTTTGGTCTGAAGCATAATGCATCATCATGGTCAAAATGGTTCAGGGTTACTAAATCCTGAAGTGAACACACACTTTCAGCAGCCGTTACTGTACATTGAGAGACATTAGGTCACTGTGACCAATGGCTTGAACCTAAAAATTGTCCAGCAAAAACATCTGAAAACTGTGCCACCAAATAGTTTAAATTAATAACTAATGCATCCACCTAACAGTAAATGTATTGTGTATGATTGTCTACAAAATAGATTCTTTTGGAAAAAGATGTTGCTCTGTCCAGTCAGTATTCTTTCCCCTTTTGTTGAGACGTTGGTACAAACTGGGCTCTGGGTATCTTCATAAATGCAACAGGAAAGCATTCTCAAAATTTGTTTCAAAAGCACCTGAGGGTGTTTCTATCAAAGTAAGGTACTATATAAATGCAAGTTGTTGTTGCTGCGTCTGTGAAGCAGGGCTTTATACCAGTTATTTTTCATGCCTTTCAATGGAATTTTACAGTTCTACGTTTTTCTAAATCAGTTACTGAGCCAGGTTTGGTAAAGTCAGATGACCCTAATACTTCTGAGACCTGGATTGTGGTTTGCAATATGGTAAATAGGTGGCTAATGCAAAATAAAATGCTTGTATTAATTCTAATGCCGTTTAGTCATTTATAACATTTTAAAAATAGTGGCGACCATTTTAAATGTATGTAAATTGCACTGTTGCAGCGGTGAAAGCAACCACAATTTTTGATATGCCTTTAATGGCAGTGATAGTATTAGTGCACAGCATCTATATTGGACAACAGCTGAGCAATGTGACCAAATAGGCTGTTTTTCTTGGTTATGCATCTTATAATTCCATTAGGACCTGCTGCTACCATGGCCTAATCGAAATTATTGAAAGCTTGTTACAGAAAATGCTGTTCAACTGTATTGAATATAATACCAAATCAATTATCCTTTGAACAGCAATTTATTTCTAATCTTTTCATTCAAAGAACCCAGGTAATTAGGTTATAAATTCCACAGTGACAGACCTTCATAATAGCATCCTCATCATGTAATGTCCACGTTATGTGAGTGTCACAAATTGTGAAATTTATGCTGGGTTATTTGAAAATGGACACAGATGTGCCACGCTTGGCTCCCTTTTATTAAAAAAAAACTAGGTACCTTTGTTGTGGAGAAACTAGCTGCATTATTTTAAACCCCTAAGTGTAAATGAGAGATTCCCAATTTTTCTCGTTTGATGAGATGCAAATCGGTTAATTGGTCCCAGCTCCTTAATTCAGAATCAGAAACTGTGTGAATGAGCAAAGAGGAAAATGTGGGTTAGCTTTGCTTGCATGGTCTAAATTGGCTAACTGACGTGGATAAACGTGGCTGTAACGATTCTAAAATCAAGAAATATTATCCATTGTATTTATGTTCAGTAATGTATATTACAGTATTATTTTTTCCTTCCTTCCATAAGTTTAACAAGATAAAGAAGGTGGCGGGGAGATGGTGGGGTGAGGGGAGGGTGGGGTGGGGGGGGGGGGGGGGGGTGGGGGGGCGGTGACGGAGTGGGGGCGGTAGAGTTTCCGCTGGTTTTGTGGTTGAAGGCTGACTCTTCCCTCAAAACTGGACACGTCCCCAATCAAATTAATCAACGTATTGAGTTTCCACCAATTCTCTGTTTGGAGGTCTTCAAGGAGGTTCATCAAATTAAGCACTTTTCAGGTAACCTTTAGGTTTTTTAATATTTAATAAAATCGAATTTACTAAGACATGGATCAGCATGCATTGATGGTTCTGCACAATTTTTCTTAAAGGCATTTAATGTTACTTTTAGGTTATATTAAAGTTATTTTAAATCTGATTCCTCACAGGTGCTGCTGGGCACTGTTACTAAAGATATAGATTATTTATAATGAACCCATTTTCAGCTGCATTAATAAAACCATCACAGTTACCAGTCTTAAATACTTCAAGGAAAAAAATGTTTAAAATGCTGCCCAACTGTATTGGTTCATGAAGGATTTTACATTTCTGAGTTTAAGTGGCAACTTGAACCATTGCTTCCCTTCAGAAAACCAGAGCAATTTCCCATTGAATTTGTGCCCACACTGTCAATTGTGTTTGAAGTAGAACTCTACCCCAGAGTCTTACTTTACCGCCCTTAAGTATCCCTAGTAAAAAGGTCTGGAACATAAAGGGTTAGTGTGGGACTGAGTATAATAACCCCTGCACAGTGATGTAAGAAGACACCTATTGGGAAGGGTTAGAGAAGCCACTGGGCGGGGAGGAAGTTCCAAAGGCAATCGGAAATATGCTGGTGAGCAAGGCGCTGGGACCAGATGGGTTCCCGGTTGAATTTTTAAAAAGCTTTGCCAACCGGCTGACACCATTGTTAGTGGAGGCATTTGAGGACTTAATGGCTTGGGGGTTGCTCCCAGAGATGATGATGCAGGTAGCTATCTCGCTACTTCTGAAAAAGGAGAAGGACCCGATAGACTGAGTCGTACCAGTCGATTTCATTACTGAGCATGGCTGCAAAGATCCTGGGAAAAGTGCTGGCACTCAGAATGGAGGATGCCTGCCGAGCATTGTTGGGGAGGATCAATCAGGGTTTGTGAAGGGTAGACAGTTGTCCTCTAATGTGCGGCGCCTGTTGAATGTGATCCTATCCCTGTTGCGTTATGTAATTTGGAATAACACAAGCTGCCACTTGATGCAGCTTTGAGTAAAAGATGCTCCAGACTTTGAAGTGAGTTCAATGTGTTTTATTGAACTATTAGCACAGTTCTCAATGAGTTTGACTCTCTGCTAATCTAAATGTAGTAACTCAGTCTAACTGAACCAGCCTTGCTCTAAGCCATGTGCTGGGGTGTGATGCTGAGGATACACCCTGTCTCACTCTGTAGATGTTGGTCTGTGGAAAGAGACGGGATGTGAGTGCCTCATCCCTTTTATAGTGAGATACCACCCCTGAGTGTCCTAACTGCTCATTGGTCGTGTCCTATTCTATGTGTTCATTAGCTGCATGTTTGCATATCATGACATCTCCCCCTTTTTTTAATGTTTTGTTGGCGTATGTGAATGTATTTACATGTGAATGAGTCTGACGGAGGACAACAGAACAGAGCAAACAAAACAAACGTTCAAAAGTCCAGTCTCTGAGCTTGCGTCTGATCCTTGTCGACCGCCGGAGAGGTGGCAGATGGGACGACGGCGCCTTGATGGGCGGGATTGAAGCCTGACTGGTGGCCTCATGGTGCGAGGTATCAGGAGGTGGCAATTCAACATATGGAAATGGAGGAGAAAGTGGTTGCGGGCAGGCAACTTTGCGCCGTGCCTGTCGATTCCTTCGCACGATGGAGCCATCAGCCATACGTACAACATAAGAGCGGGGCGCGGCCTGTCGAACAACGACAGCCGGGGCAGACCACCCACCATCCAGTATCTTGATCCTGACAGTGTCTGCCGGGGATAGCCCGGCCAGATCGGTGGCATGGGCATCATAGCCCTGCTTTTGACGGTGTCTGAGCTGCTGCAATTTCTGCAGCACTGGGATGTGATCCAGGTTGGGCATGTGTATGGCTGGAAGCGTCGTCCGCAGGTCCCTGGTCATCAGGAGTTGAGCCGGCGACATGCCAGTGGACAATGGAGTCACCCTGTATGCGAGCAGTGCAAGGTGTATGTCGGAAGCAGAGTCCGCGGCCTTGCAGATGAGCTGTTTAACAAGGTGCACCCCTTTCTCGACTTTTCCATGGACTGCGGATAGTGCGGACTGGAGGTGAAATGCTGGAAATTGTATGACCTGGCAAACGTGAACCATTCTCGACTGGTAAAGCACGGGCCATTGTCGCTCATGACGGTGATTGGGATGCCATGCCTTGAAAACGTCTCCTTACAGGCTTTGATGACGGTCCGAGAGGTGAGGTCTGGGAGCTTCAGCACCTCAGGATAATTCGAGAAATAGTCGATGATCAATATGTAGTCGCGACCATTCGCACGAAAGAGATCGATGCCAACCTTGGACCACAGCGAGGTCACTATGTCATGCTGTTGGAGCTATCCTTGCTCTGCGCTGGCTGGAACCGCTGACAGGTAGCACAGTTCAGGAACATGTTCATGATGGGGCTGGTTTAGCACAGGGCTAAAGAGCTGGCTTTTAAAGCAGACCAAGGCACGCCAGCAGCACGGTTCAATTCCCATACCGGCCTCCCCAAACAGGCGCCAGAATGTGGCGACTAGGGACATTTCACAGTAACTTCATTTGAAGCCTACTTGTGACAATAAGCTATTTTCATTTTTCAAGTCCTGGCTGATGCCGGGCCAGTAGACAGCTTGCCGGGCTCTGCGTCTGCACTTCTCGACGCCCAGGTGTCCCTCATGAATCTGGCGCAGCACCAAGCTCTGGAGACTGAGCGGAATGACAATCCTGTCCAGCTTGAGGAGGATACCATCAATCACCATCAGGTCATCCTTCACATTGTAAAATTGTGGGCACTGCCCTTTCTGCCAGCCATTGGTGAGGTTGTGGCTGACGTGCTGCAAGAAGGGGTCTTTGGCTGTCATCTGTCACCGGGAGAGTGCTAGCACACAGCTGCACCTGCGATTCGATGTGCTGGATGATCTCCAGCGGCTCACTGGGCAAGGTGACAGAGCGCGACAATGCATCAGCGATGATGAGCTCCTTGCCAAGGGGTGTACACCAAGTTGAAGACATACCTCCTAAGTTTAAGCAGGATTCTCTGCAACCGAGGCGTCATGTCGTTCAGGTCCTTGTGGATGATGTGGACCAGAGGCCTATGATCCGTTTCGACAGTGAATATCGGCAGGCCGTAGACATAATCATGAAATTTGAGGATGCCGGTGAGAAGACCCAAGCACTCCTTCTCAATCTGAGCATATCTGGTTTCAGTGGGCGTCATCGCCCTTGATGCGTAAGCTACTGGTGCCCAGGATGATGTGTCAACTCGTTGAAGCAACACACACCGATGCCATCCTGATTCACATCTGTGGATATCTTTGTCTCCCGGTCCGGGTCGCAGAATGCCAGGACTGGTGCAGTGGTGAGCTTTGCTTTCAGCTCCAACCACTCTGCCTGATGTGCCGCCTTCCATTCAAAGGCAGTTGACTTTTTCACCAGGTTGCGTAGGGCCGTCGTTTGTGTGGCCATGTTTGGAATGAACTGGCCCAGAAAATTGCTTTTTTGTCCTCAGGGACCTTCATCGCCTCGATGGCCTTGATTTTGTCTGTGTCCGGGCGCACACAATGCTGTGAGATCTGGTCGCCTAGGAACTTGAGCGTCGATGTGCCAAAACAACATTTGGGCCTGTTTAACTTTAGGCCGTTGGCATGTACACGGCGGAATACCTTCTGGAGACGGGGCACATGTTCTTCAGGAGTCATGGACCATATGATGATGTCGTCCACGTACACACGAACCCCTTCAATGGCTTCCATCATCTGCTCCATGATGCGATGGAATATCTCCGATGCCGAGATGATGCCAAATGGCATGTAGTAGTATCTGCCAAAAGGCGTGTTGAAGATGCAGAGCCTTCTGCTGGACTCTTCCAGCTGGATTTGCCAAAATCCCTGTGATGCATCCAATTTGGTGAAGAAGCACGCGTGTGCCATCTCACTCGTGAGTTCCTTCCGCTTCGGGATGGGGTAGTGTTCCCGCATGATATTCTTATTGAGATCCTTGGGATCAATGCAGATGCACAGGTCTCCCGAAGGCTTCTTTACGCACACCATCGAGCTGACCCAGTCAGTCGGTTCGGTGACCTTGGATATGATGCCTTTTTGCTGAAGATCCTTGAGCTTTGCCTTCAGGCGCTCTCCCAGTGGAGCAGGGACCCGGCGTAGTGCGTGGACCACTGGCTTGGCATCAGGTCGCAGCAGAATCTTGTATCGATACGGCAGCGTGCCCATCCCATTGAACACATCTGGATACTGGGCGAGGTTGTCGTCGATGCCAGCCTGAAGATCCACATTGGAGGATGTTGTGGTGTAAACCCTTTGAATGAGGTTCAGCTGCTTGCAGGCGTGCGCACCAAGTAGGGATGCCCTGTCCGGCGTAACAATTTCAAAGCGTAACTGTGCTTGTGTGTGTCGGTTGGATACGTGCAGATGGCAGGATCCCAGTGCCGTGATGGCATTTCCGTTGTAGTCCAGGAGCCTGCAGGCAGCTGGAAGGACTGTAGGGGGCTCCTTAATGCGCCTGAAGTCTGCCTGTGAGAGGAGGTTGGCAGAGGCACCTGTGTCCAGCTTGAACTGGATGGGGCAGTGGTTGACCTTCACCACTGCTCGCCATTCGTCCTCGGAATCCACAGCTAGGATTGATTGGACTTGCGATGTGTCTGGTGTGGCATATTCACACGTTGTAATAATGCCCACACACTAGACGTTGTCCAGGCATTCTTCATCTGGATCCGTTGCACTGCTGGGATCAGAATCCTGTAGGCGTTGTTGTACACTCTGGATGTGCGTCATCGGAATTAGGAGCGCTGGCTCCTGACTGGTGGTGCAGATCAGCACAGGGCTGCATAGTGGCCTGACTTCCTGCACTTTAAACAGCGTCTGCCTCTTGCAGGGCAGTGTTTCTTTAAATGGGCGTTGCCGCAGTTCGAGCACATCATGACGTCGGCGTCCTGACGCTCTGTGCGTGGTTGCACATGTGCAGTGCTGTTCTCAAACATCTGCACCTGCGCAGTGCAGGTTTCGGCCACTTTATTATCCCGTTCGCATCACGCATGGGTCGGGCCCCAGGAAGAGCGCGAGAAATGGCAGCTTTCGTCAATGTTGAGGCGCTGCATCCGGGAGATGGCCTGCACACTCTCCGCCTCGTGTGAGGCTAGTTTATCATTTTCTGCCATTTTGTAGGGGAATAGCGATTTTCAACGTGCCCGTGCATTGTGCATGTTTCAATCGCGACTGGCAGGGTCATATACTTGATCTTCAGTCACTGCTCTCTGAGGATCAGTGAACTCCAAAAACAATTTGGTCTCTGATCATGGAGTCAGTGATATCACCGAAGTTGCAGGATTGCGCTAGCAGTCTAAGGTTAGTTAAATATGAGTTGAAGGATTCGTCTTTACCTTGCAATCGTTGCTGGAATATGTAGCGCTCGAAGATTTTGTTGGTGTCCACCTCACAGTGGCTGTCAAACTTGTCCAGGATGGTCTGAAACTTTGTCTTGTCCTGGTCTTCGGCGAAGTGATAGGAGTTGAATATTTCCAAGGTGTGATCACCCGCTGTGGTGAGGAAAAGAGCTATCTTCCGTGCATCAGACGCACCATTGAAGTCTGATGCTTTGACGAAAAGCTGAAATTTCTGCTTGAATGTCCGCCAGTTGGCACTGAGATTGCCGGAGGTCCTGAGTTGGTGAGGAGCTGGAATCTTTTCCATTGTGCCGGTATACATTCGCTGGTCGTCACGGATCTTGCTGAGTTGAACTAACTAGATTGAACAGACTCCTGGGGCGAGATTCTCCGACCCTCCGGTTGCCGAATTCTCCGGCACCGGATATTCGGCGGGGGCGGGAATCGCGCCGCGCTGGTTGGCGGGCCCGCCCCCGCGATTCTCCGGCCCGGATGGGCCGAAGTCCCGCTGCTAGGATGCCTGTCCCGCCGGCGTGGATTAAACCACCTCTCTTACCGGCGGAACAAGGCGGTGCGGCCGGGCTCCGGGGTCCTGGGGGGGGGGGGGGGGGCGGGGCGATCTGGCCCCGGTGGCTGCCCCCACGGTGGCCTGGCCCGTGATCGGGGCCCACCGATCCGTGGGCGGGCCTGTGCCGTGGGGCACTCTTTTCCTTCCGCCTTCACCACGATCTCCACCATGGCGGGGGCGGAAGAGACTCCCTCCACTGCGCATGCACAGGGTGACGTGAGCGGCCGCTAACGCTCCTGCGCATGTGCCGCCCGGCAATGTCATTTCCGCGCCAGCTGGCGGGGCACTTCCGCCAGCTGGCGGGGCGGAAATCAGTCCGGCGCGGGCCTAGCCCTTCAACGTTAGGGCTCGGCCCCCCCAAGATGCGGAGGATTCCGCACCTTTGGGGCGGCACGATGCCCGAATGATTTGCGCCGTTTTTGGCGCCGGTCGGCGGACATCGCGCCGATACCGGAGAATTTCACCCCTGGTATCATGTTGTGTTATGTAATTTGCAATAACACAAGCTGCCACTTGATGCAGCTTTGAGTAAAAGATGCTCCAGACTTTGAAGTGAGTTCAATGTGTTTTATTGAACTATTAGCACAGTTCTCAATGAGTTTGACTCTCTCCTAATCTAAATATAGTAACTCAGTCTAACTGAACCAGCCTTGCTCTAAGCCACGTGCTGGGGTGATGCTGAAGATACACCCTGTCTCACTCTGTAGATGTTAGTCTGTGGAAAGAGGTGGGGTGTGAGTGCCTCATCCCTTTTATAGTGAGATACCACCCCTGAGTGTCCTGACTGCTCATTGGTCGTGTCCTATTCTATGTGTTCATTTGCTGCATGTTTGCATATCATGACAATCCCTGCTGGTGGGGGGGAAGCTGGATGTCATTGAAAATCGCTTATTGTCACAAGTAGGCTTCAAATGAAGTTACTGTGAAAAGCCCCTAGTTGCCACATTCTGGCGCCTGTTCGGGGAGGCTGTTACGGCTGTTGTGGTGCTGGATGCAAAAAGGCCTTCGATAGGATTGAGTGGAACTATTTATTTGCAGTTTTAGAGTGGTTCGGGATGGGGTCCAAGTTTGTGGGTCGTGGGTGAGGGTGGTATAAAAGAACCTAAGGCTAGTGTTCACATGAATAATACGAGCTCAAAGAATTTTTAGTTATATAGGGGAACTAGGCAAGGTGCCTTATGTCTCCGCATTATTTGTGTTGGCGATAGAGCCTTTCACCATCTCAATGAGGAATTTGGGTGGGTGGAGGGATATAGTGGGGGGGGGGGGTGGAACATAGAGTTTTCCTGTACGCTGATGATCTGTTACTGTACTTTTCGGACCTGGTCACTATAGTGAAGGGCATATTGATGCTGTTGAAGCGGTTTGGGTCATTCTTTGGGTAGTTTAACCTGGGTCGAGTGAGTGTTTTTCGGTTACCCCGCCAGAGAAGGGAGCTAATTTGGGGGTGATGCCATTTTGTTTGGTGACAGACATTTTAGGTATTTAGATCTGCAGGGAGTGTGGGATTGGGCTCAGCTTCGTAAGTTAAACTTTATGAGTTTGGTGGGTAGGGTTAAGGTGGACATACAGAGGTGGGATCGCCTCCCTCTATCCTCGGCAGGCCGAATGCAGTCCATGACGATGAACATTTTGCCAAGCTTTCTGTTCCTATTCCAATGCTTACCTTTTTTTTGCCAAAGGTGTTTTTTGCAGGAGTGGAGAGACTGATTTTGCCCTTTATTTGGGTGGGTAAGGTTGTTAGGATTTGTCAAAACGGTTCTGCAAAGGGACTGGTAGTCAGGGGGTTTGGCATCGCCAAGCTTGATCTACTATTGGGCGGTGACTGCGGAGGTGTTTGGGTCGGTGTGGGGACCTGGAGGCAGTGTGAGTGAGGATGGAGTTGGGCTCATGTAAGGGGATGGGGCTGCGGGTGCTGGCAACAGCCTCGTTGCCATTCTTTCCAGGGAAGTATTCAGGTAATCTGGTGGTGGTTGCAATGTTGAAATTCTGGCATCAATGTCGGCAGCATTTTAAATTAGGTAGGATGTCGAAGCGGGCGCCGATTTGTGATAATCATATGTTTTAGCCGACAAAACTGGATGCCAGGTTTCGGGGCTGGGTGGATAAGGGATGGATGCTATGGGGGCCTTGTTGTTGAAGAGCTGGTTTGAAAGCCTGGAGGAGCTCTCAGCGAAGTTCGGGTTTTCGCAGGCTGAAAGCTTTAGATATCTGCAGGTGAGGGACTTTGCGAAGAAGGTTTTCCCATCTTTTCCGGTAAGTAGTGCCTCCGCCCTCACTTAGAAAGGGTTTTGACGTTTGCAAGTTTGGAAGAGGGTTTTACCTCGGAAATTTACGGGAAAATAATGGCAGAGGATACTATGCCCCTGGTGGGGGTTAAGACAAAGTGGGAGGGGTGGCACTGGAGGAAGGGTATGGTGTGAGACCTTGTGTACGGTGAACACCACTTTGTCGTGAGCCAGACTAGGGTTGATATGGTTGAATATGGTACACCAGGCACACCTAACTAGAGCTAAGTTGAGCCGGGCGCCGAACAGAATGCCGTGCTCTGGTCCCTCGACAACGGCATGAATGTGTTCTACGCACACGTGGCGTGGCCCTGCAAATTGTACAGTAAATTGTTGTTCGTATATTAATACTAATGATAATCTTTATACTGTTCAGGTACACAGAGGGAGAATGTCCAATTCACCTAACAGCGCCTCTTTCAGGACTTGTGGGAGGAAACCGGAGCACCCGGAAGAAACCCACGCACACACGGGGAGAACGTGCAGACTCCGCACAGACAGTGACCCAAGCCGGGAATTGAACCGGGTCCCTGATGCTGTGAAGCAACAGTGCTAACCACTGCATTACCGTGCCGCCCCTAGAAAGCGTTGGATGACCAATTAACGGCTGCCTGGGGGGCTGTGGCCAATTCGCAGTCCAAGTAGTGGGGGGGGGGGGGGGTCTCTGCGTCATTCAGGAGTCTGGGCTAGGATGTCATGCGGCAGAGGAATTATCCTATGAACAGTAAGAAGGCTGTTACTACACACTTTGATCTATCAATCTCTTTTTTAATGGCATGCTGAAAAAATATAGCAATTGAACTCCAAAATCATACAGATGTTGCCACCTTGACCCACAGCAGAATTTGCTGCGACATTCAGCCATGGTCCTGGTGACAGCCTTTTCTTTCAACCTTGTTGTCATTGCTACCATAAAGCACTCCCGGACTATTACCTGTCCTACGCCTGAAAAATACAGCGGGCAATGGGAAATTGCTGACAATTGGGTCATTCATAAGATCAATAGCTTGTTAATTGGTCATTTCAAAATGGCGGGCAGGCTTCCAATTTCCACTCGCCTCCTGTAATTTCAGAGACAGGGGCCTCGTGTTGCTGACCCGACCTCATCACATCGTATTTAACATTTGTGCGGGGGCAGTGTCCATCCGATTTGCAGCTCAGAAAATCCAACCCGACAACTCACACGGAAGTAACTGACTGGAGAACAGTTTATATCAGCGTGAGAATGTAAAAGAGCTGCTATAAAAGCGAGGTCTTCCTGCTCGAATCTGCTCTCTGCAGCCATGAATGAAAGCAAGACCAGGCTCAGGTCCAAATGTGATGGTCTCCCAGGTTCAATAGTAAGCTTATATTCATTGCCTAGAGGCTCCCCGATGAAGAACATCCTTCAGGTCAAGAAATCATAGTTTTGGCAGCACTAATACAGAGCAATGCAATCTGCAACAATCACTATATTTTGGAGGTGCTGGGGGCGGGAGAGAGGAAAATTACGGAAATGGCTAGTGACAATGGCCAAGATTTTCAAGCTCACCTGTGGGGTGTTTTCCCATGGCAACAAGCTCTTGGCCGGTGGCATGAGGCTGGATTCTCCAAAAATGGGGCTATGTCCCCACGCCGGCATAAAAACGCTGCTAGTTCACGCCAGACTTTCCTTAAAAAAATTAAGGCCTATTCACCTACCTACAGGGGCTGGCAGGGCCCCGGAGTGCTTCTCGCAGCTTTCAATGCGCGAACGGACCCCCACACTTCCGGTTCTGAGTCCGCGCATGCGCATGGCGGCGGCCACGCTGAACGTGATGGCGGACTCAGCTGGCAGACCTGGACCGACAAAGAAGGTCCCAACGATCTGCCCCGCGCCACTCCATCAAACCCGCCCGATTGCTGCCCCGGCCGCCCATAAGGCCCCTCCCCGGTACTTGATCCCCCCCACCTCCCACCAGGGTGGCCGTGGACTGAGTCCGCAGCCGCCACGCGAGAGACCCGACCGACCAGACGTGGTTAGAACCACGCCGTCAGGAATTCAGACGGTCGGGACCGGAGCATCGCTGGGAGGACCTCTGGCAATGGCCCCCCCGCCGCGTAAATCGCACGCGAGCGATTCTCCGGGATTGGAGAATCGCGGGAGTGGCGCCGGGCCTGATTCGGGCGTGAAAGTGGATTCTCTGCCCCCGAGCCAAACGCGATATCGGCGTGGGGCTGCGGAGAATCCATCGCAGGATCTTCTGAGCCCGCCACAGTCTATGGGCTTTTACGTGGCTCGCCCACCCGGGGAACCCACTGCAAGGGGTCAATTTCTGCAGGACTTGAAAATCCCACCAGGGTGGGGCCTGAAAATCCCAACCATTGGGTTTATTTGTTAATGAAGAGATGAAAAAGTTTATGCGTCCTATGCTGAAACTTCCCATATGAAGTTGAATTTTCAGGACATTTAAGACCCACCATGTTACCCCAAGAATGTTTAAAATTTGAATTGACATTCAATTTTTAATATATAAGATAGGAAATATTCTTATTACCTTGCAACAAAACATTAGAAATGTCTTACTCTGCTTTGGAATTGTGACTTCAATCACAATGGTGATCGCACTGTCCTTTCTCTCATATAACTTACACTGAATGCAAAACATAGTGGTGGGGTGGAAGAAAGATCCCAGATGGTGATGCTGGAACAGCAGAAACTGCCCCTTTACATTAGAATCTAGTCAGTGCCCTCTTCTGTATCTGTGGTATAAAAGAACAGTTGTTCGGAAATACATTACAAGCTGTTATACTACCTTAGGGCTTCTGCTGACTGCACAAATCTTGAAGAGCTTTGTCTTCATTGCTTAGGACCCGCTGTGGTTTTACAGACTTACAATACACCCCCCAGCCAGATTTGTTCTGTATTTTATTAGGGATGCAACCAGGTTTAAAATAGGTTGCGACAACTAAAAATGATCTGACTATAGACTGTTTCAAAAAATGTAGGAAGCAGACAACCAGCCCACACTGGGGGCAGAATATACTTTCCTAATTTGAGATTATACTGGAAAAGTTCAGTTCTGTCGATAGATTCTCCTTGGAGAACGGAATATTAAAAGGAGATTTGATTGTGTTCAAAGTGATGAGGGGTCTGCCGCGAGCCAGAGGATGCCAATTTAAGGTGATTGTCAAAATCGGCGATGGGAAGAAAAGCCTTTTTCTGCTGCAAGTGGTTGGGATCCAGAATACACTGCCTGTGTGGAGGAGGCAGATTTGATCTTGGCTTCCAAAAAGGAATTGGATAATCATCTGAAGAAAAAACATCTTTGTAGGGCTATGGAGAAAAGACAGCGGAATGAGATTAATTGTGTTGTTCTCGCAGAGAGCCGGCACGGACATGAATGTGCTAAATATAAATAGCCTTGTTCGGCGCCATATGATTTACTAATGAAACTCAATGAAATGAAATGAAATGAAAATCGCTTATTGCCACAAGTAGGCTTCAAATGAAGTTACTGTGAAAAGCCCCTTGTCGCCACATTCCGGCGCCTGTTCGGGGAGGCTGGTATGGGAATTGAACTGATATTTGGTTTAGTCAGTGTGTGTTTAATACAGCGGCAAGGAGGCTGCATTAAAATTAGAAAGTGTGCAGCATTTCTCATGATCAAGAGTTGAAATATGTCCACAACAAGAAAATTCTTATATGTCAGGAGATGTAAACATGATCACAATGCACATAACACCACATTGCTCTGATAGCTTGAGGCAGGAGCCGGTTTGTTGCAAACAAACATAAACTCTATTGGGAACACACATTGTGATATTTACAAGCTTGTCACCATCTTACTATCCTGGGCACAGCACTGGTGCCACCCACCAGTTGATTGGCAGGAGGGAGGGACAACGACTCCCATGACCACATTTCCACCCCCTTAAGTTCCTTACACAAAGTACACAACATCAGCAGTGCCTCTCCACTTTAACTGCCCCTCTTCTACGAACCAGGTCTCTGAGGGGATGGTCAGAGTGACACAACTCCACCATGCAGTTCCTGGAACAGGAATCATGGGGTCCTTAGCCGCAGAAAAAGACAGGCCTCTGCACTTGTAGCTTGATTGGTGGGTGTATCAGGAAGAACAGCTGTAGGGTGACCACACATCTCATAGTCGATGGTGGCCATGATGTGGAAATGCCGGCGTTGGACTGGGGTGAGCACAGTAAGATGTCTTACAACACCAGGTTAAAGTCCAACAGGTTTGTTTCGAATTACTAGCTTTCGGAGCACAGCTCATTCACCTGAGGAAGGAGCAGCGCTCCGAAAGCTAGTGATTCGAAGCAAACCTGTTGGACTTTAACCTGGTGTTGTAAGACTTCTTACTGTACACATCTCAGAGGTTGACAGCGAAACATCAATTATAGGTTGACCCTGCATTCATTGGGATGTTTCTCTTGCTCGGATGGGATCCACATGGCTGCGCACTATTTTGTCCTCAACTTGAACTCAAAACTGCATTTCTGCAATGATGACTTCTGGAGTCCAGCATGGTCCACTTCCAAAATTATGCTTATACACAAGGTCGACGACTTTGAATGCATGTGCATCGCTGTGCTTGCTGTGGCTTAGTTTCTGATCACTTTGTATCTTTCTCATCTTTCCTTCCAAATTGGTAAACACCAAATTCAGGCGTATGCGCAAGTGATATTTCATCAGCAGCTGTGATGGCGTGGAGCCTGTCGTAGCCTGTGATATTCTGCCATTTCTGAGAAGGAATCTGGAAAGACAAGAGTGCAAAGTACCTGCAGACAACTTCTTCATACCGATTTTAAACATCAGGACAGCTCTTCCGGCGAGACCATTTGACCGAGGGACCATTCTTTATGTGCTCGCCATTCAAGGTCTTTGAACATCTGAAATTCTGTGCTGGTGAAAGCTGTCCCATTGTCAGAAGCAAGAATCTTGGGTCAACCCATTTATACGAAAGGAATGTTGCAGCTTCTCAATAGTTGCAGCTGAGATTGGTGTCTTTACCTCATAGACATGAAGCTACTTCGAATGTGCTTCGATGAGTGACAGAAACAATGTGCCTAGAAACTGCCCCACATAGTCGATATGCAGTCTCACCCAAGGATAGCCAAGCTATTGCTTTGGGTGAAGAGGAGCTGAAGGCGGCTGCTTCTGGTGCTGTTTGCAAAGGAAGCAATGTTTAACCATGTTCTCAATATTACTCTCTAACCCTGGCCACCAGACATAATTATGTGCCAACACCCTCATCATTGACATAGAACATAGAACATGCAGTGCAGAAGGAGGCCATTTGGCCCATCGAGTCTGCACCGACCAACTTAAACCATGCCTGAGTGTGCGCTGTGGAGCTCTTCCAAGTGTGTCTTTTTGCCCTGGGAAGGGACCACAACTCTGGTACCCCACAGTAAGATGGCGGCCTGATTGCTCAGTTCAGTGCTTCTGGAATTAAAGGGGTGCAGATCATCAGGTGCAGATCATCGGTCACAATGGTCTTATGGCCTAATGAATCTTGCAAAACAGTGTTGATCTTTTAATGGTCTCTACTCACCCAATTCTTGATCTTTTTTTGCACAAAAAGGTGATGAACCTAAGAAATTTAACAACAACACTAACTCACGTTGAACAGGTGTTTTGGCAGAACTGCTTGGCAGTGGAAGACGGCCATATGTATCTGCATTGGCTATATACTAGCCAATGTAGCACAGGAATGTGTATTCAGGGCCCAACGCTGGATTCTCACTGGAGCTATGGGTGGAATATCTTTGTCTTTGCCGAAAACACCTGTCAGCAGCTTATGGTAGGACACAATTGTAAAATGTCTCCCATGCAGGTATTGGTGAAACTTCTTGACACCAAATGCAACCGATAGAGTTTCTCTCCAGCTGGTAATGACCCTTTATAGTGTGTTCTTGAAATGTAGCTGATGGGCCTTTCTGACCTGTCCGCCATGCGATCTGACAGTACGGCTCCTTTGCCATAGGAGGAAGGCTCACACACCCACACCCGCTCTTTAGCAAACGTACCACCAAGCATGATAACCAAAGCAGTTTCTTCGCTGCTGCAAAGGTTTTCTCTTGCTGCAAACTCCATGATCAACGGTGATTATTCCTCAGCAACAGGCAGAATGGTGCAAACACGGACAAATTAGGTAAGAAACAGCTTTTGTAATTTATCACCCTGAGGAATGACATAAGTTCTGTCACATTATAGGATGGTGGTGCATCTAGAATGGCTTGAACCTGGTCTTCAACAGGATACAACCCATAGCATCCATTCTATGACTTCCGAGGTCTGGAATGTGGTTCAAGTGCACCCCTGCTTCCATAAATATTTTCAACACTTAGTTAAGGTTGGCTAAATGCTCAGCTTCAGTCCGTCCAGTGACGAGGAAATCACCTAATTACATGAACAACCACGTGGAAGTCCCTGCAGGAGGCTCTCCATAGCTCACTGAAAAATGACACATGCGGATGAAACTCCAAAAGGCAGCTGGGTGGACAGGTCGTGGCCTCTGTGAGTATTGCTCATCATATACTCGCTGACGTGCTGTCCAATTCGAGCTGCTGATAGGAAAGACTCATATCTAACTTGGGACTGACTTGCCTACTTCAAATTCGCAACCAAGTCATCTATTCTGGGAATGGGATACTTGTCTAACTTTGTGTTGTGTTGGGCGCTCTGGATCCGTGGAACACATACAGGTCACCAACACTTGAAATAGTGCAACACTATTTTATTGAGTCATTAACAGTTTAACATACTCTCACTGTGGGTGAACACGATACTAGCTTTAACTAAAGACCTTTGCCTTGTCCTAACCAGTCGATGCACTCAGCACATGGTGAATCTCTGTGCTGCAGGCTGTGAGCTCTGTCCTACTAGGAAGCTGCAGCTCGAATGAGCGGGAACTCTGATGCCCCCTGACTTTATAGTGCATGTGCTCTAACTGGTGATTGGCTGCGGTGTTGTGTGTGTTGATTGGTCCCACTGTGTGTCCATCAGTGTGTGTGTCTGCACCATGATATACTGGTGCATATTATGACATCCCCCTTTTATAAAAGAATGTACATGTGTGGCAATAAATAGTGTATGGTGAGAATGTCCCTAACTACTTGTGTGCGAAAGACATATTTACAGGACTATGTACATGAGAACTAATCGATTTACATGGGAAGGTGCCTGGTGCAGGTAAACAGTATGCAACAAGAATAATGAGATGAACACTATATACAAACCATGTAAACGATCAAACGGAAGAACAGAACAATTCAGAAAGTCTATAAGTCCACGAAGTTCACAAATTAAGTCTCTGAGGTGGGCGACGAATTCTGGTTGACCGCCTCAAGGGTGGGTCAGGAGGCGCCGGCTGAGGAGCGGGCTGGACTGCGTCAGAGTGAGGAGGATGCAGAGTAACCGGAATCTCTGCATAGTCCATGGCAGGGTCAGCAGGAGGGTGAGGCAGCAGTGGAGGATCACGTAGCGAGCGTGGAACGAGACGAAGGGCGCGTTGATTGCGGCACAGAATGGAGCCATCCAGTAGACGAACCAGGAACGAGCAGGGGGCCACCTGCCGAAGGACAACAGCGATTGCAGACCAGCCACCATCCGGAAGATGGGGAGATCAGCTGCACGGGAGTCATGAGCCGCCTTGTGCTGTGCACGAGACAGCTGCATCCGTCGAAGGACCGGAACATGGTCGAGGTCTGGGATATGAATGGACGGCACCGTCATCCTCAGGGTACGGCCCATGAGCAATTGGGTTGGCGACAGGCCAGTAGAACACGTAGCGCTCGAAACTTTCATTCACCTCTACGCTGCAGTGAGTGTCAAACTTGAGGAGGACCGTCTTGAACTTTGTTTTATCTTCATCGTCCGCAAAGGTGAGAGAATTGAAAATGCGGATGGCATGGTCCTCGGCCATGGATAGGAGGACAGCAATCTTCCTGGTAGCCGAGGCGTCCTCCCTGTCTGTGGCCTCAAGGAAGAGCTGGAAGCGTTGTTTGAATATCTTCCAGTTGGCCCTTAGGTTACCGGCGATACGGAGCGGCGGCGGCGGGCTGATGTTGTCCATGTTGCAGGATGACGGAATGCTGGCGGAAGGCAGATCACTTGCAGGTAGGTCTAAGAAGTGCTAATATCCCTCAACTCCTGGTATCATGTTGTGTTGGGCGCTCTGGATCCGTGGAACACATACAGGTCACCAACACTTGAAATAGTGCAACACTATTTTATTAATCATTTAAAAAATATATATATATTTATTCAAGTTTTTCAACAAATTTCCAACAAACCCCCCCCCCCCCAACAAAAAGAAAGAAACAAGAACACACAATCAGAAATTATACATTGGATTTCCCCCATATACAATAACCCCCCATATAACATTTAAAAACACAAATAGGGAAACCTCCCGCACCTTCACTCAAACGCCACCCCAACAGAACCCCCCCCCTCCCCCCCCCCCCCCCCCCCCCCCCCCCCCGCCTGTGGGCTGCTGCTGCTGACCTCCTCCTAACGCTCCGTGAGATAGTCTAGGAACGGTTGCCACCGCCTGAGGAACCCCTGCACAGACCCTCGCAAGGCAAACTTTATCCTCTCCAGCTTGTTGAACCCTGCCATGTCATTGATCCAAGCTTCCACACTAGGGGGCTTCACATCTTTTCATAATAGCAAAATCCTCCGCCGGGCTACCAGGGATGCAAAGACCAGAATACCGGCCTCTTTCACCTCCTGCACTCCCGGCTCGTCCGATACCCCAAATAATGCCAATCCTCAGCTCGGCTTGACCCGGGCGTTCACCACCTTGGACATAGTCCTCGCAAAACCGCTCCAAAACCCATCCAGCGCCGGGCACGACCAGAACATCTGTCCTCCACCCCAAAGAACCTACTCAACCTCGCCCCTGTCATGTGCGCTCTGTGAGTAACCTTGAATTGTATTAGGCTGAGCCTGGTGCAAGAGGAGGAAGAATTAACCCTACTCAAGGCATCAGTCCACAGACCCTCATCTATCTCCTCCCCAACTCCTCCTGCCAATTGCCCTTTAGCTCCTCCACCGAGGCCTCCTCCTCTTCAGCTCCTGGTAAAATCGCCGAAACCTTGCCTTCTCCGACCCATATACCCGAAACCACCCTGTCCTGAATCCCACGTGCCGGAAGCAGCGGGAATTCCCTCACCTGCCGCCTCACGAACGCCCTCACTTGCATGTACCTGAAAGCGTTTCTCGGGGGTAGCCCAAACTTCTCCTCCAGCGCCCCTATGCTCGCAAACGTCCCATCGATGAATAGATCCCCCATTCTTCTAATCCCTGCCCGATGCCAGCTCCGAAAACCCCATCCACCCTTCCCGGAACGAACCGATGATTCTCCCGAATCGGGGACCAAACCGAGGCTCCCACCTCGCCCCTGTGTCGCCTCTACTGCCCCTAGATCTTCAGTGTCGCCGCCCCCACCGGACTCGTGGTGTACCTTGTCGGCGAGAGCGGCAGCAGTGCCGTCACCAGCGCCCTCAGGCTCGTGCCCACACAGGACGCCATCTCTAGCCTCTTCCACGCCGCCCCCTCTCCCTCCATTACCCACTTACGGATCATCGCCACATTGGCTGCCCAATAATAGCCACACAAATTCAGCAGCGCCAGCCCCCCTTGTCCCTGCTACACTCCAGAAACACTCTCTTCACCCTCGGGGTCTTATTCGCCCAAACAAATCCCATGATGCTCCTGCTTACCCGTTTGAAAAAGGCCTTGGGAATCATAATGGGAAGGCACTGGAACACAAAGAGAAACCTCGGGAGGACTGTCATTTTGACCGACTGCACTCTACCCGCTAGTGAGAGTGGCAGCATATCCCAACTTTTAAAATCCCCCTCCATCTGCTCCACCAACCGCGTCAAATTGAGCTTGTGCAGGGCCCCCCAACTCCTAGCTACTTGGATCCCCAGGTACCGAAAGCTCCTTTCCGCCCTCTTCAGCGGTAGCTCGTCTATCCCCCTTCCCCGGTCCACTGAATGCACCACAAAGAGCTCACTCTTCCCTACGTTGAGTTTGTACCCTGAAAAGTCCCCAAACTCCCTAAGGATCCTCATGACCTCCGCCATCCCCTCCACTGGATCCGCCACATACAACAACAGGTCGTCGGCATACAGCGACACCCGGTGTTCCTCTCCCCCGGACCAGTCCCCTCCATTTCCTGGACTCCCTCAGTGCCAGTGCTCAATTGCCAGTGCAAACAACAAGGGGGATAAGGGGCACCCCTGTCTCGTGCCCCGGTACAGCCGAAAGTACTCCAACCTCCGCCGGTTCGTAGCCACACTCGCCACTGGGGCTCTATATAGCAGCCTGACCCAACTGATGAACCCCCCCCCCGAACCCAAACCTCCACAAAACTTCCCAAAGGTACTCCCACTCCACCCGATCAAAGGCCTTCTCTGCGTCTATAGCTGCCACTACCTCCGCTTCCCATCCACCGAGGGCATCATAATCACATTGAGGAGCCTCCGCACATTTGTATTTAGCTGCCTACCCTTCACAAATCCCGTCTGGTCCTCATGAATCACCCCGGGACACAGTCCTCAATTCTCGTAGCCAGCACCTTCGCCAGCAACTTAGCGTCAACATTGAGGAGCGAGGTCGGTCTATACGGCTCACATTGCAATGGATCCTTGTCCCGCTTCAAGATCAAAGAAATCAGCGCCCTGGACATTGTCGGGGGCAAGGTCCCCCCCTCCCTCGCCTTATTAAAAGTCCTCACTAGCAACGGGCCCAGCAGGTCCACGTATTTCCTGTAGAATTCAACCGGGAACCCAGCTGGCCCTGGGGCCTTCCCCGCCTGCCTGCTCCCCAATCCTTTAATCAGCTCCTCCAGCCCAATCGGCGCCCCAAACCAGCCACCTCCTCCTCCTCCACCTCGGGAACCTCAGCTGATCTAGGAATCGTTGCATCCCCTCCTCCCCCGCTGGGGGCTCAGACCTGTACAAATCCCCATAGAAGTCCCTAAATACCTCGTTTATTCTCACCGCAATCCGCACCGTATTCCCCCTCTATCCTTAACTCCACCAATCTCCCTCGCTGCCTCCATCTTACGAAGCTGATGTGCCAGCATCCGACTCGCCTTCTCCCCATACTCATACGTTGCCCGCTGCGCTTTCCTCCACTGTGCCTCTGCTTTCGCCGTGGTCAACAGGTTGAATTCCGTCTGGAGGTTCTGTCGCTCCCTAAGTAGCCCCTCCTCAGGGGCCTCTGCATACCTCCTGTCCACCCTTAAAATCTCCCCCACCAACCTCTCCCTCCCCTCTCTCTTCTCCCTGTGGTCCCTAATGGAGATTAGCTCTCCCCTGACCACCGCCTTCAACGCCTCCCAAACTACCCCCACCTGCAACTCCCCGTTGTCGTTGGCCTCCAAATATCATTCAATGCACCCCCGCAGCCACCCGCACACCTCCTCATCCGCCAACAGTCCCACATCAAGGCGCCATAGCGGGCGCTGGTCCCTCTCCTCCCCCAGCTCCAGCTCCACCCATTGCGGGGCGTGGTCCGAGATGGCTATGGCCGAATAATCCGTTCCCTCCAATTTCGGGATTAGCGCCCTACTCAAAATGAAAAATCTATCCGGGAGTAGTCTCTATGGACGTGGGAAAAGAAGGAAAATTCCCTGGCCAGCGGCCTGGCAAATCTCCATGGATCCACTTCCCCCATCTGGTCCATAAACCCCCTGAGCACCTTGGCCGCAGCCGGCCTCTTACCCATCCTGGACCTAGAACGGTCCAGTGCTGGGTCCAGCACTGTGTTGAAGTCTCAGCATTATCAAGCTTCCGACCTTCAGATCCTCATCTAGCCATTTTGCTCCCCCCATGACATTCCCGTAAGTCAGCTGACTCCTGCTGACCCCGGCCTCTCCCCGGCCATTCCATCGGCCCCCCAGTGTGAGACTCCCCCCACCCCTTGGCAGCCAGTGTGCGCCCCCCCTCCAGCATAGCCCTTCCCCCCGGTTCCGCCCCCAACCTTCCCTAACGTGGGAAAAAGCCCACTCTTTCCTGAGCTGGCCCCACCCCCTCTGGCGCAGCTCCTTTTTGTGGCCTTACCCCAACTCCCCATCCCCGGCCCTCCGCCCCCCTCTTCCTCCATGGGGCCCTGCCCCTCCAACACCGACGCCCACACTCTCTCACAACCCCCACATCAAATCCATTCACCCATCCCCACCCAGCACTCAAACCAAAAGAACATTCCCCAAACATGATAAACACAGTAAACATCCCCCCACGACAAACCCTCAATTAGAGTCCAACTTTTCAGTCTGTATAAAGTTCCATGCCCCATCAGGCGTTTCAAAATAGTGGTGCCAATCTTGGAATGTGACCCACAATCGCGTTGGCTGCAGCATCCCGAACTTCACCCCCTTCCGATGGAGCACCACCTTAGCCCGGTTAAAACCAGCCCTCTTCTTAGCCACATCCGCACTTCAGTCCTGGTAAATTCGGATCTCCGTGTTCTCCCACCTGCTGCTCCGCTCTTTTTTGGCCCATCTCAGGACACACTCTGTCCATTAAGCGGTGGAACCTCACCACTACAGCCCTTGGCGGCTCGTTGGTTTTGGGTCTCCTTGCCAGGACCCGATGAGCCCCATCCAGCTCCAGGGGCCTCGGGAAAACGCCTGCGCCCATCAGCGAATTGAGCATCGTGCTCATATATGCCCCGACATCGGGCCCCTCCACTCCTTCAGGGAGACCCAGAATCCGAAGATTCTTCCTCCTCGACCTATTCTCCAGGTCCTCGAATTTTTCCGCCCATCTCTTGTGCAGCGCCTCGTGCGCCTCCACCTTCACCGCCAGGCCCAAGATCTCGTCCTCGTTCTCCGGGGCTTTTTGCCGCACCTCCCGGATCGCCGCCGCTTGGGCCTTCTGGGTCTCCACAAACTTCTCAATCGCCGCCTTCATTGGCGCCAGCATTTCTGTGCTCATCTCCTCAAAGCAGCGTTTAACAAACTCCTGCTGCTCCTGCGACCACTGCGCCCACGCTGCTTGGTCTCCACCCGCCGCCATCTTGCTTTTCCTCCTTCGCACTTTTCGCTGCACCACGATCACTTTTTTAACCGCTCCACTCCTGGTCCAATCCATATAATGTCGGGGGGACTTTGCTGTCACCTTCCCACACTGGAAGCCGTCGAACAATTGCCGTTGGGGCCCCTCTGAAGATCCCAAAAGGCTGTTCCCGGCGGGAGCTGCCGAACGTGCGACCTACCTAGGCATAGCCGCAACCGGAAGTCTTTATTGAGTCATTAACCGTTTGACATACTCTCACTGTGGGTTAACACAATATTAGCTTTAACCAAAGACCTTTGCCTTGTCCTAATCAGTCGATGCACTCAGCACATGGTGAATGTCTGTGCTGCAGGCTGTGAGCTCTGTCCTACTAGGAAGCTGCAGCTCGAATGAGCGGGAACTCTGATGCCCCCTGTCTTTATCGTGCATGTGCTCTAACTGGTGATTGGCTGCGGTGTTGTGTGTGTTGATTGGTCCCGCTGTGTGTCCATCAGTGTGTATGTCTGCACCATGATATACTGGTGTATATTATGACACTTTGCTGCTCTGTTCACCGTCAGTTTGTGGTCATATGGTTGTATGGCATATGGTCTGGTCTCAATTAAGAGCTGGGACGATGTGGCCAAATCAGAAAACTAGACAGGCTGAATTATTCCCAGACTTTCCAATCTACACAACTCTGCTTCCACTGTTCCTCTGAGGGAGTAAGGCACCCTACCAGGCCTTGAAAAAGTGTGGGAATGGGCATGTATTTTAGCTTGCATGCCCTTCAGTTTTCCCAATTTATCCTGAAAAACTGTGTCACATTCCTTCACAAGCTCCGGAATTCCTTCAGGCATCATATGGACTATCTCTGACCAGTCTATTTTGATTTTTCGTATCCAATCTTGGCCCAAAACGTTGAGGTGCTCTCACTTTACGACCACCACAGGAAGCTGGGCTATCTGCTGTTTGTAGCAGACTGTAGCAGCAGCAATGCCCTTGACATGAATGGACTCTTCAGTGTAGGTTTTCAGTTGGATGGACATGTGCTCCAATGTCAATGGTTTACTTGCTTCACGAGGTACTTGACTGTGTGCTCCCCAACAGAAATAACTGAAGCTCCGCTGTTCACTTCCAGCTGCAGTTTTTTGCCATTCACCTGCACTGTCACTGCAAAGGACACAAATTCAGCAACAGTCACATGATACAGAGAGTATGCAGCAGCAGCAACTTCCGCAGAGTCAGTTAACTTGATCAGATTCGTTATCTGCTCTGCTGTTGGTTGCTTTTTGTCCTGCACCGCTGAGTCAGGAGTCCTACCTTGGAGCAATAATTGCACTCTGCCTCTCTCAATCTGCTTCATGGTTCCCTCCAGGTCCGTACCTTTTCAGCTGGTGCATTGCAAGTAGGCTTCCTGACTTGTCATTTGACAATTGTGATGAAAATCTGCTGTAACACTCTTTGCGTCAGTGGTTGGCTTCTGTCTAACATGGTGCAAATCCTGAGAATCTCTTGCTGCACTCTCCATGGCGAGAGAAATTCTGGAGCATGTTTGAATTCAATATGGTTCAGCAAGCAAACAGCGCTGTATGGCACTGTCAGTCACCCCACATACCCACCTGACCCACAGCATATCATTCAAGACATCCCCAAACTCTCAGTGTTCAGCGAATTGTTTTGAGTTCACTGCAAAGGTAGCAATAGATTCCCATGGTTTATGAACTCTTATGCTGAGCTTGAAGTGATGCATAACTACAGATGGTTTTGGCTGAAAATGGGATTTCACTAGCTCGACTAACTCATTGGATGACCTCGTACTGGGGGTATCCGGAGCAGTGAGGTTCCTGATAAGGTTATACATTTTACATCTACTCACGCTCAGCAGGGTAGTTCTACGTTTCCCTACAACAGTAATTTAATTCACCATGGAATAGAAACCGAGCCTCTCAAAGTACTGAATCCAAACCTGCATCGATCAGTGGTGCGATCTTAAGTCTTCTTTCTAGTTCTTCTGCAGGTTCTGGCTATGTTCTTTGTGTGTATGTGTGTGTGTTGACCACGTTGCATTGCCTCTTTAAGAGCTGTCACTGCAAGTTCCCAGTTGTGTCTGAGGCACGATCAATTTGACTGGAGACAAAGTTGAATCCAAACTGAGGCTTTATTTGTATCAGATGAGTGGCCTCCCACAGCAGCTGGCGAAATGGCTGCGAGCTGGAGGCCACGCATATTTATACCCCGTCTCCTGGGCGGAGCTAGCATGCAGGGGCCACAGGTGAACCTGTAGTGCAGGTTCTACTGTACAACCTCTAATATCAGAACACAGTGGTTTACCACATTCACCCCCTGTTAAAATTGAGTCCGGCGGGAGCGGTGGATAACTATATACAATTAGAAATTTTTATATTTACAGAACAGCAAAAAAAAAAATGGCTCTTGGCATCCGGCGGGTCGGTCAGAGGTTCAGCCGGTCCGGTGCCTTGATGGTCCTCTGAGATCGGCAAAGTGGTGACAGCGATGCTGGCGCTGTTGTGGTCGAAGTTGACTCCGGGAGTGTGCCGAAATCCTCTTCATCGACGGGCGTGGGCAGGGGGAGGACGGACGGTCCTAGGGGGGGTGATGGGAGTGGCGGGGGAGGGGAGGGTGGCGCTGGGGGAGACGGGGATGGTGTGGGGGTGGAACCTGCTGGTGCCAGGTCTCTGAGGGAGACGGTATCCTGGCGGCCGTCGGGGAACACCACGTCGGCGTACTGTGGGTTTGCGTGGAGTAGGTGCACCCTCTCCACCAACGGATCCGCCTTGTGGAGCCGCACATGTTTACGGAGAAGCACGGTTCCCGGAGCTGTAAGCCAAATTGGGAGCGATACCCCGGATATGGACTTCCTGGGGAAGGCAAAAAGACGTTCATGCAGTGTATTGTTAGTAGCAGTGCAGAGTAATGAGCGAATGGAATGTAGTGCATCAGGGAGGACCTCGTGCCAGCGGGAGGCCAGGAGATTCATGGACTGCAGGGCCAGCTGGACGGCCCTCCAAACCGTCCCATTCTCCCTTTCTACCTGTCCGTTTCCCCGGGGGTTGTAGCTCGTCGTTCTGCTGGAGGCGATACCCCTGCTGAGCATGAACTGATGTACTCATCACTCATGAATGAGGATCCCCTGTCACTGTGGATGTAGGCGGGGAAGCCGAACAGAGTCAAGATAGAATTAATGGCTTTAATGACGGTGGCAGATGTCATGTCGGGGCACGGGATGGCGAAGTGAAACTGGGAGTATTCATCGATCACACTGAGAAAATATGTGTGTCGATCGGAGGAGGGGAGGGGGCCTTTGAAATCCACGCTCGGGCGTTCACAGGGGCGGGAGGCCTTCACCAGGCGCGCAGCCCAGCCGGTAGAAGTGCGGCTTGCACTCCACACAGACCTGGCAGTCCCTGGTGATTGTCCTTACTTCCTCGACGGAGTAGGGCAAATTTTGTACCTTAATGAAATGGTACAACCGAGTGACCCCTGGGTGACAAAGGCTGTCGTGCAGGGTCCGGAGTCGGTCTACCTGTGCGCTGGGACATGTACCTCGGGATAGGGCGTCTGGGGGCTCATTGAGTTTGCCAGGGTGATACTTAATCTCGTAATTATAGGTGGAGAACTCGATTCTCCACCGCAAATTTTATCATTTTTGATCTTGCCCCACTGTTCCCTTAAGATGAACATGAAGGCTACCGACCGTTGGTCAGTGAGGAGAGTAAATCTCCTGCCGGCCTGGTAATGCCTCCAATGTCGCACAGCCTCAACGATAACCTGGGCCTCTTTTTCGACGGATGAGTGCCGAATTTCAGAGGCATGGAGGGTGCGGGAAAAGAATGCTACGGGCCTGCCTGCCTGATTGAGGGTGGCGGCAAGGGCGACGTCCGATGTGTCGCTTTCTACTTGGGAGGGCAGTGTTTCGTCTACAGCGTGCATTCCAGCTTTGGCAATATCAGTTCTGATCCGGGCGAAGACCTGTTGGGCCTCGGCCGTCAGGGGGAAGTGAGTGGACTGTATGAGTGGGCGGGCCTTGTCCGCATAGTTTTGGACCCACTGCACATAATACGAGAAGAACCCCAGGCAACGTTTGAGGGCCTTGGGGCAGTGGGCGAGGGGGAGCTCCATGAAGGGGTGCATGCGGTCGGGATCGGGCCCCAGAACTCCATTCTGGATCACGTAGCCGAGGATGGCTAAGTGGTTTGTGCGTAACACACACGTCTCCTTATTATACGTGAGATTGAGGAAAGTGGCGGTGTGGAAAAGGTTGGTGTTGTGGTCCTGCTGGTCATGGCCGCAGATTGTCACATTGTCTAGGTACGGAAACGTGGCCCGCAAACCGTACCGGTCGACCATTCGGTCCATCTCCCTTTGGAAGACCGAAACCCCATTGGTGACGCCGAAGGGGACCCTAAGGAAGTGATATAGCCGGCCGTCTGCCGCAAAGGCGGTGGGTGTATGGATGGTCCGATTTACGGGTGGGGAGCTGGTGGTAGGCGGATTTCAGGTCCACCGTTGAGAAGACCCGGTACTGTGCAATCTGGTTAACCATGTCAAATATGCGTGGGAGGGGGTACGCGTCGAGCTGCATGTACCTGTTGATGGTCTGGCTATAGTCCACGACCATTCGGTTTTTCTCCCCAGATTTAACCACTACCACTTGAGCTCTCCAGGGGATGTTACTGGCCTTGATGATGTCTTCCCGAAGCAACCGCCGGACCTCAGACCTGATGAAGGCCTTATCCTAGGTGCTGTACCGTCTGCTCCTGGTGGCGACGGGTTTGCAATCTGGTGTTAGATTGGCAAAGAGGGAACGAGGATCGACGTTTCGGGTCGCGAGGCCGCACACAGTGAGGGGTGGTAAGGGTCCGCCGAATTTGAGTGTCAGGCTCTGGAGATTGCACTGGAAGTCCAAGCCGAGGATAAGTGCAGCGCAGAGGTTAGGGAGGACGTAGAGGCGAAAGCCGTGGAACTCTATGCCTTGGACTGTGAGCGTGACCGTGCAGTACCCCAGATCGCTACGCAATGGGACCTGGAGGCCAGCGAGATTTTTTGATTGGTAGGGTGCACCTTAAGGGAGCAGCGCCTTTCCGTATTTGGGTGTACAAAGCTCTCGGTGCTCCCGGAGTCCAGTAGGCAGGAGGTCACATGGCCGTTGACTTTCACGCTGGAGAATGCGTTGGTCAGGTTATGTGGTCGGGACTGGTCCGGTGCCATGGAGGCGAGCCGTGGTTGATCGTCGGGTAGTGAGGCGGCCGTTGAGTTGAGGTCCTGGAATGCCGTTGGTGTCCATGTGCTGCGAGGGTGGACAAGATGGCGGCGCCCGGAGATCTTGGGGGTTACAAAATGGTGGCGCCCATGGAACGCATGTTGCGGGGGTGGAGCAAGATGGCGCCGTCCATGAAACGCACGTGTTGCGCGGAGGAGAAGATGGCGGCGCCCATTGGTCGCACATGGCCTGGGGAGGAGAGGAGGATGGCGGTGCCCATTGTCCGTGACTGAGGGCGGAGGGGGGGTGGCGACCGCGGCCGCTGAGCGGGCCTGGCACACCGCAGCAAAGTTGCCCTTCTTCCCACAGGCCTTACAAAGGGCAGCGCGGGCCGGGCAGCGTTGGCGGGGGTGTTTTTGCTGGCCGCAAAAGTAGCATCGGGGCCCCCGGCGATCGCTGGCTGGCGCGTAGCGCAGCCATATTGGGTGGGTAGCGCCCCCGCTGGGGTGGCTGCCTGTGGGGCCCATGAAGCGTAGGAGGAGTGGGCCGCGCGGTTGGGGGCATAGGACTGGACATTGCGCAGGGCGACCGTCATGGAGAGTGCTAGTGTTTTAGTCTTTGCGAGGTCGCGCGTGGCCCCTTCTAGGAGCTGCTGCCTGATAATATCAGACCCAATCCCAGTCACAAAAGCGTCCAGCATAAGGAGATCTGAGAGCTCCTTAGCTGTAACGTCCTGGCAGTCACAGTTCCGAACTAGTGGGATCAGGGCCCTCCAGAAGTCCTCGATTGACTCACCAGGTAGTTGAATACGAGTTGCGAGCGCGTGCCTGGCAAAGAGCGTGTTCGTCTTCTGTTCATAATTTTCTTTGAGTCGAGTCACGGCATCAGCATAATTGGGCGCATCCTGGATCAGTGGGAAGACTTTGGAGCTGACTCTGGAGTACAATATCTGGATCTTCTGAGCCTCTGGAACAGGGGCCAGCGCCGCGTTGATACGCTTCAAAACAAGCTAGCTAATGCTGGAAGTCCTTTCTGGTGTTGCTTGCGTGTGGATCCAGCTGCAGGCGATCTGGTTTAATACGGAGGTCCATCTTCTGAATCTGATACTAATAAATTGAGGCACGATCAATTTGACTGGAGACGAAGTTGAATCCAAACTGAGGCTTTATTAGTATCAGATGTGTGGCCCCCCACAGCAGCTGGCGAAATGGCTGCGAGCTGGAGGCCACGTATATTTATACCCCGCCTCCTGGGCAGAGCCAACATGCAGGGGCCACAGGTGAACCTGTAGTGCAGGTTCTACTGTACAACCTCTAATACCAGAACACAGTGGTTTACCACAGTGTCTTTGTGTTTTTCCTGCCCTTTTATGTGTTAGGCAGACTCTCCAGTGACTTGGGCCTTCTTTGGCAAACTTTTAAAATCAGAACACTTTTGTATTGCAGGTATGTTGAATTCTGTTGGCTTTGACCTTCCCACGATTTTGGAGTCTCGGCAGCCATGCTTCTTTGTAAAAGTTGGGAATTGTCAGCTCTGCAACAATGTGTTCCATCATTTGACTTTCAAAACTGTGTCTTGACTTAAAACAAACGCTGCAGCAATTTGCTGGATTTCAGGACAATTCCTTGTTCCAGTTTTATAAAGCTGCAGGTGTTTTTCTTTCCCTATTTTTTCCCCGCACTTTTCCGGCATCTTCTTCAAGCCTGAGAAACGTTTAAAACTTCTTTGCTGTTCTTTGAGCTGCATGATACCCGTGGCAAAGCAAGCAGCACCAGTCGGATATATCCTCGTCGTTATCTTGAGGCAGGAGCCGGTTTGTGGCAACTAAACTTTATTGGGCACACACATTGAGATATTTACAGGCTCGTCTCCATCTTATTACACTGCATTGGCACTGCCCAGGGTTGGTTGGCAGGAGGGAGGGGCAAACACCCCCGTTACTATAACTACCAACAACACCAATTATTTTTAGAACATAGTGTTAATGATAACTCCAGGCTGTGGTGATGTGCCTGTTGAAGAGATTGACAACTCTGAGAGTAAAACAGTGGAGGAGCTGATGACTATTTCGCTATGCAGCTCAATGGATCACTCATATATTCTCGAACAAGACCATGATGACCCAACGCCTGGATCATCACGACCAGAGAATGTAAGCATAGTTATTTCTAGTGAAGAGGAGCCATTGAGCGATGTTCCAGCGAGCCAAGAAGGGGCGGCACCAGTTGCCGTAGATCTAACCTCCACCCAGGCCTCAGAAAGCGAGGCGCTCCAACATCCTGTTGAGGCCACAGAAGTGAGCGTGGTCACACCAACCCAGTGATGACACGCTGGCACCTCAGGATCCACCTGAGATTCCACAGACCTCCGAGCATAGGGTGTAGACCAGCACCAAACCAGAGGCTGCCAAGCCCAAACATAAACACAAAAGAATTTGCAAACCAATTGTCAAAACAAGAAGGAGGAAGAGGAGAAGACTGGGAGAACTAGCTCATCCCACTGACAAAAGTAAAAAAGGTGAGGTCATGGCTGACAAGCCGGAGACAAAAGAAATGGCAAAGACACAGAGAAGCAGCAAACAGCGTCGTGGCAAGAAGAGGAAAAAGAAGCTGGTGATACAAGCGTGGCAATCACGGATGCAGGCCTTCCAGGCGCACAGAGCAAAGAGGAGATGAAGCAAGAGACCCACACGCAAACCAGTCTTCGAAGAAGCTGGCAACAGCCCAAGTGATCACAGGGGTGATCCCATGAGGGAGACACTATGACCTGTGCGAAAGAGATGGACACTGACCAGGCATATCATGTTTATGGACACCCTAGTTAAACTTGTTCACATTGTTTAAACATATCACAAATGTATAAAGTTATAATAGGAATAATGGTTGTAAACAAACATTAATGTTTTCTGAGGATGAGGGATGTGGTGATATGCCTGTGAGCAATATTGTAGATGCTGGTGGTGCGACCTCCAATCAGCAGACGGTGGTACAGATCCACAATGCGGTCTCAAGACAGTGGTCATGTGACAAGGCACTCAGATATAAGTGCGGGTACATCCGGTGCTCGAGAAATGGTTATAAGACGTACATGAGGACAGTAGTGCATAGGGGTAGTTCCAGGGGAGTACAAAGAAACTCCATGATAACTTGCTCTGTATCAGAACGTTATCTTATCACGTGTGATTTAATAAAGATCCTGGTTTGGACAAGTCACAAGTAGTTTGGTAGATTCCTTGCGAGCCAACGAACATAACACAGGTATTCTGGAATAGTTCTTCTAAACCTAGTCCCAAGACAATCTACTTATATTACCTTTAAAAGACAAAGGGGTGAATTCTCCGCCCCGGGAAGCCTGAAGGGTGTTTCCCGATGGGACAGAGAATTGTAAAATTGGGATTGGCACCAGATGTCAGCAGATGCCAATCTGCTGGTTTAGCACACTGGGCTAAATAGCAGGCTTTGAAAGCAGACCAAGGCAGGCCAGCAGCACAGTTCAATTCCCGTACCAGCCTCCCTGAACAGGCGCCGGAATGTGGCAACTAGGGGCTTTTCACAGTAACTTCATTTGAAGCCTACTTGTGACAATAAGCGATTTTCATTTCATTTTTTCATTTTAATCTGTTTACAATGCTCCGGCCCTCCGCTGACGGAGTGATCAGAGTCCATGCCAGCGAGCCAGCGGGAGCATGGAAATGAATGCCATTCTAATAACCCATTTGCATTCACTTGGCCGGCCCGGAACCCTAATCTCCGGTTCTCTGTGATTCTCCTTTCCCCAGGGCCAGGAATCAAGTGGTCCATCCGAGGGCCCTGCGCTCCCCCCACAATGCACTAACCACCCACCCTCCTCTACCAGAACACCCCCCCCCCCACCATGTCCCCCCCCCAGTCATTGTTAAGATTTTAGAGTCCATTATTAAAGATGAGATCGCGGAGTACTTGGAAGTGCATGATAAAATAGGACTGAGTCAGCACCGCTTTGTCAAAGGGAGGTCATGTCTGACAAATCTGTTAGAGTTCTTTGAGGAGATAACAAGGAAGTTAGACAAAGGAGAACCAGTGGACCTGATTTATCTAGATTTCCAGAAGGCCTTTGACACGGTGCCGCATAGGAGACTGTTAAGAGCCGATAAGTTAAGAGCCGATGGTGTTAAGGGTAAGATCCTGGCATGGATAGCGGATTGGCTGACTGGCAGAAGGCAGAGAGTGGGGATAAAGTGGTCTTTTTCAGGATGGCAGTGGTGACTAGTGGTGTGCCTCAGGTGTCGGTGCTGGGACCACAACTTTTCACAATATACATTAATGATCTGGAAGAAGGAACTGAAGGCACCGTTGCTAAGTTTATAGATGATACAAAGATCTGTGGAGGGGCAGGTGGTATTGAGGAAGCAGGCAGGCTACAGAAGGACTTGGACAGGCTAGGAGAGTGGGCAAAGAAGTGGTAGATGGACTACAATGTGGAAAAGTGTGAGGTTATGTACTTTGGAAGGAGAAATGGAGGCATGGACTATTTTCTAAATGGAGAAATGATTAGGAAATTAGAAGTACAAAGGGACTTGGGAGTCCTTGTTTATGATTCTCTGAAGGTTAATGTGCAGGTTCAGTCGACAGTTAGAAAGGCAAATGCAATGTTAGCATTCATGTCGAGAGGGCTAGAATACAAGACCAGGGATGTACTTCTGAGGCTGTATAAGGCTCTGATCAGACCCCATTTGGAGTATTGTGAGCAGTTTTGGGCCCCATATCTAAGGAAGGATGTGCTGGCCTTGGAAAGGGTCCAGAGGAGGTTCACAAGAATGATCCCTGGAATGAAGAACTTGTATGAGGAACGGTTGAGGTCTCTGGGTCTGTACTCGTTGGGAGTTTAGAAGGATGAGGTGGGGATTTTATTGAAACTTACAGGATACTGAGGGCCTGGATAGAGTGGACGTGGAGAGAATGTTTCCACTTGTAGGAAAAACTAGAAGCAGAGGACACAATCTGAGAATAAAGGGACAATCCTTTAAAACAGAGATGAGGAGGAATTTCTTCAGCCAGAGGGTGGTGAATCTGTGGAACTCTTTGCCGCAGAAGGCTGTGGAGGCCAAATCACCGAGTGTCTTTAAGACAGAGATAGATAGGTTCTTGATTAATAAGGGGATCAGGGATTAAGGGGAGAAGGCAGGAAAATGGGGATGAGAAAAATATCAGCTATGATTGAATGGCAAAACAAACTCGATGGGCCGAGTGGCCTAATTCTGCTCCTATATCTTATGGTGTTATGGTCCTGATCCAAACCCCAGGTACCCCATAAATAGGTAGACCCCCGAGGGACTCCCTGAATAGGGGGATTCCCCCAGGGACCCCATGAATAGGAGAACACTTTTAGGGATCCATTTAGTTAGGGGGTCTCTGTGAGGGTCCCTTTTGTCAGGGAGTCCCTGTGGGGATGTCCCTTTAGTTAGGGGATATCTGTGCGGAATTCCTTCAGTTAGGAGTCTCTGTGGGGAGTTCCTTCAGTTCATGGGGTCGGGGTGAAATCTTCTATTCAGTGGGTCCATTGTGGGTGGGGGAGCGGTCTCTCTAGTTAGGGAGTTCCTGGGGGGGGGGGCAGGTCAGGCCACCATCGCACTTGGGGAAAGGCAGGCACCCAGGCAATTGGGCGGCGGGGGGTTGATTTGCTTTGTGGGGGGGGGCTGCTTTGCAGTGCAGGGTGGGGGTTGTGGCTGGCCGCAGGACTTCACTATTGGGCTGCCCACTCAAAATGGCAGCCCGATAGCGGGATTCCCTTGGCAGTCCCTCGGATTCCTTTCCATGGCAAGGGATACGGAGTTGTTTTCCGATTTGCTTCCGTTGGGGGAACATAGTCTCCAAAACAAAGAATCTCCCTCAAAGTCACCATAACTAATAACCCTTCCAAACCCATGCCCTCTACCATCGAGAACAACAAGGGCATTTTTTACCGTCACCTGCAAGTTCCCATCCAAACCACAGACAGGTCCACAGCAGACGCCATCTCCATGGCCCTACACTCTATCCTGGAACACCTAGATAACAAAGATACCAATGTCAGACTCCTATTTATCCACTACGGCTCAACTTTCAACACCATTCAACACCATCATTCCTATGAAACTCATCTCCAAGCTCCGTGGCCTTGGCCTCGGCTCCTCCCTCTGCGACTGGATCCTGAATTTTCTTACCCACAGGCCCCAATCAGTAAGGATAGGCAACAACACTTCCTCCACGATCATCCTCAACACCGGTGCCCCACAAGGCTGTGTCCTCAGCCCCCTACTATACTCCTTATACACCTATGACTGTGTGGCCAAATTCCCCTCTAACTTAATTTTCAGAAGAAAGGGTCGAGAGCTTCACGTTTTTAGATGTACAGATCACCAACAACCTGTCCTGGTCCCCCCATGCCAACACTATAGTTAAGAAAGCCACCAACGACTCTACTTTCTCAGAAGACTAAGGAAATTTGGCATGTCAGCTACGACTCTCACCAACTTTTACAATTGCACCATAGAAAGCATTCTTTCTGGTTGTATCACAGCTTGGTGTGGAGCCTGCTCTGCCCAAGACCGCAGGAAACTAAAAAAGGTCGTGCATGTAGCTCAATCCATCACGCAAACCAGCCTCCCATCCATTGACTCTGTCTATAATTCCTGCTGCCTCGGAAAGGCAGCCAGCATAATTAAGGACCCCACACACCCCGGACATAGCAGAGAGGGTTAGCCAATCAAATTAAACGTGCACTTTGATAATCCAGATCTAATTTTTTATGTTGATGGCAGTTCCTCCATTTCTCTCACTGGCATCCCACAGTCAGGATATGCTGTGGTAACCGACACTGATGTGCAGGAAGCAGCAGCCTTCGAGACCCCTGTCTCCGCACAAAAAGCCGAGCTATTTGCCCTTACCTGAGCATGTGTTTTGGCCACAGATAAAAGTACAAATGTTTACACTGATTCTAAGTATGCCTTTGGCGTGACCCACGATTTTGGTCGCCTCTGGCAACAGCGAGGCTTTCTCACCTCTGCGGGAGCTCCCATTCAAAATGCTCTTTGGGTTAAAAATCTCCTCGATGCTATTCAGCTTCCCCATCAATTGGCAATTATTAAATGTGCTGCGCACACAAAGGGGGACACTCCTATTCAATTAGGAAATGCCCATGCTGATTTGGCTGCTAAGGCTGCGGCTATATCAGCCTCTCTGATTGTTCCCAGTGGGGCTAATCAGGCTCTGAACCAGGTACCTGCATTAGGAACAAAGGGCATGCCAGACATAACTGAAGTTCAAAATTTACAGAGGGACGCCTCTGATTCCGAGCGCACACTATGGAAGTCAATGGGGTGTTCACACTCCTTGACCCGAGACCTCTGGCTTACTCCCGTTGGTCAAGTTTGTATTCCGATTTCTTTATTGCCGATACTTATTGATTATTTGCATTCTTGTACCCATCTTGGCAAGGAGGGAATGGTACATCTGGTCATAGATTATCATAGAATTTATGGTGCAGAAGGAGGCCATTCGGCCCATCGAGTCTGCACCGGCTCTTGGAAAGAGCACCCTACCCAAGGTCAACACCTCCACCCTATCCCCATAACCCAGTAACCCCACCCAACACTAAGGGAAATCTTGGTCACTAAGGGCAATTTGTCATGGCCAATCCACCTAACCTGCACGTCTTTGGACTGTGGGAGGAAACCGGAGCACCCGGAGGAAACCCACGCACACACGGGGAGGATGTGCAGACTCCGCACAGACAGTGACCCAAGCCGGAATCGAACCTGGGTCCCTGGAGCTGCGAAGCAATTGTGCTATCCACAATGCTACCGTGCTGCCCCTACTCCTGAAAACTTGGTGGCACCCAGATTTGAATACAGCAGCGCAAACGCAGCTGGATTGATGTGTTATTTGCATGAAACATAATAAGGGTAAAGGCATTAAATGCCGTCCAGGAACCAGTCCCTTGCCAGATGGCCCTTTTGCCTGTATACAGCTTGATTTTATCGAATTGCCAAAAGCACAGTGCTATAAATATTGTTTAGTAATAATAGATGTGTTTAGTAAATGGATTGAAGCCTTCCCCGCCACTAATTGTACGGCACATACAGTGGTGAAGTTGTTGTTAACGGAAGTCATTCCTCGTTTTGGGGTACCCAAAATGGTGAGCTCAGACAATGGAACACATTTTGTAGCTCGGATCAATACTGAATTGTGCGAAGCACTTGTAATTAAACAGCAACTGCACTGCGCGTATCACCCGCAGGCAGCAGGAATTGTGGAAAGAGCCAACGGGACTTTAAAAGAAAAATTATCTAAATTAACTGAAGAAACTGGGTTAAATTGGCTAAAGGTATTACCCTTGGCACTGTTTCACATGCGAGTGACTCCCCATACGCGGACTGGACTGTCAGCTGCAGAGATAGTCTATGGTCGGCCAATGAGGACTCCCTGGGATGCCCATGAAAAACCTCTAGAGGGAGTAGACCTTCATGTGATCGGGGAACAAATGCAGAACTATTTGAAGCAATTAACACTTTCTCTGAAGTTTCTCCACTCACAGGTAAAACAGGCACATCTCCCAGTAACGACAGGGACAGCCGTCCCTCGATATCCAGTGATCAAACCCGGAGACCACGTGTTGGTGAAAAACTGGGACAGAAAGAAACTAGGACAACGCTGGAGCGGACCCTTCCTCGGACTGCTGACTACACCGACTTCCGTCAAACTTGAAGGACGTTCAAGTTGGATACATCTATCCGATTGCAAGAAGATAGTCTCCAACCCAGACGAGAACACAGGATGAAGATCTTCATTATAATTTTTGGATTCTCTGGACTATTTAGCCTTAATGGCCACTCGGTAGTAAAAAAAAAATGATCTAAACGAGACCTGCCTTCCAATACCTATTTATATATGTCATATCTTTATGCCGAAAAATTGAATGTAAGCAAGTGTTGGGTTTGTACCCACATCCCCGTCCATTCGAGGAAAGGAATACCTCTCCAATCCCTCCCCTTTCATATCGCAGAGACGGTTGAATGGATTTTACGACAAAATCAAACAGGGAGCAGGGGAGATAGGGGGGATATGGAAATATGGAGATCTGCTGGCTATGACATGACTAAATTTTCAGCTTTGTATCAACCTACCTATAATCATGCCTTGACTCCACCCTCCCTCACTGTCTACTCGTATAATGTTCAAGGTTCCATGTGTTTTAATAAATCAGGGAAAGGAAAGTTAATGGGGCAAAGTAGGTGCAACCTTACGGTTGACTGGCAAGGACGGGTACCAGGCATTTCCAATAAGGGCATGTTTAACTGTGATTGGTCCAGGGTATGGAATATAACCTCTAACATTTCATGGGGACAGACATCCCCAATCCCCTGGATGACATCAGCTGATGATTTTACGGCCTATAATGGAACCTATTTCATATGCGGCACTAAAGCATATCCATGGCTCCCCATTGATTGGACAGGATCCTGCTTTTTGGGATATGTTGTACCTCAAATGCGTCACCTACCCACCCTTAAGCACTCCCCCTCACGAGCAAAAAGGACTATTTCTAAAATGGAACAGTTCTTTATGATGGCCTTTCCCTTGTACGGAACAGGCAAGGCATCTGACAAACTGATCCACATGGCCACAGCATTGGAACAACTGGCGAACGTAACGGCAGCAGAAGCCAGGGAAACTGGACAGGCACTGGCTGAGGTCTCAGCTGAGCTAGTGGCTGCCTGGACCATGGCATTGCAAAATCGACTGGCTTTGGATTATCTGTTAGCCTTGAAGGGAGGAACGTGCGCTATCATAGGTCAGGAGTGCTGTACTTATATTCCAGATAGCTCTGAAAATATCACTAACCTTGCCGGCCATATTAAGAGACAGGCTGCTCAAATTCAAGAGATTGGCAGTGAATTTTATGACTATAACCCGCCGGGTTGGCTAGGATGGTTGCGTCACGGATTGTTTGATTGGATCTTTAAGGCCTTCATTCTACTACTCCTAATTCTACTAGGGGTAGGATTGCTTGGTTGCTTGTGTAAATGCATTCTCAAACGAGTCATGGATATACCTATTTAACTAGTTGTCATGATATGACAAAAGGAGGGAATGTGATATGGTACGAATTAAGTAATGACATGATGGGAAAACTGGTCAATGGGAAGACTGGTCAAATGGTTTGATACAATATAAGAAAGACTGAAACTACTCATTCCAGCTCACTAGGCCCATGTAAAGAATGCTGCCCTAACCATTTTCAGACTAGTATGACCGTAGGCCAACTCTGCATAACTTGAAGTCTGAAAAGATCAGCGAAGATCGAGCCATTCCAAAACACCGGACCTCGGCAACTCCTGATAAAACTAACTCATCATAACCCAGGGCCGTAGGAATTTAAAACAAGATATGTTCAAGAAGAAACAAGTCTATTCCGACCTTTCAATGTTCCCTCCGAGGACTAAATAATGGTATGAGTGATATGACCAAACATGGTCTTGTCTTTGCTTCCGTTTGTATTTCCAATCAAACTCCTGACCATACTGTTGTCACATAATCTTGATAAAGATAATGTATAAATATTGAGCTAATTCTCCACGAAAGCACGGAACTTGTGAAAGACTCAGCAGTTTTGTTGACTGCTCTCTGACTTCAAGTTTCAGCCATTACTGCATGCAGTTGTTTTCGAAAATAAAGCTTGTTATTCTGTTTTAACGAATGTGTTGTATCTTTCTACTACAGAAGCGGGAAAATATTGACTTTGACAACCCCCCCCCCCCCCTTTTTATTGGGCATGTTTTCTAGACTGGCCTCAAGAAAATTGACATAACAAGTGGTGATAATATGCAAATCTGCACACTGTGAAAATGATAAAAGTAATACAGAAACAATTAACTGTGTTGTGAGTTCATCGTGAGAAATGTCCATATTCGTCTTGTGCATGTGTTGAAGTGGCATCACAAATCTAGCTGGTCGGGTGCCTTACGGCTTCTGCTGGAGCGTCTTAACGGTGGTAGGAAGGATAATGGTTTGATGTCATGAAGAGTACTGTCTGGCGTCGTGTGGCGAGGAACGTCCTGTGGACAAATGGACTCGGTCAAGTCCAGTGTGGGAAATACTGGTTTTGTAGGTCGAATCTCTAATAGAGCCCAGTGGTTACGACAAAAAAGTACTCCCGCAGACGATTTGACAATGTAGGACCGCAGTGCCTCCTGCGTGATCACCGTGGCTGACTCAGACCATCCGCCTCCTGGGTCCCTGATTCTGATGGTGTCACCTATTGGTCACCTATTGTCAGTGGCTTGAGTGGGACCGCATGTTGATCGTAGTATAGTTTTGTATGGAGCATAGTGCCCGCATGTCGACCAGTGCATTGCCGGGGTCTCGGAATTGCTTTGCCGGTAGGGTTGTCCATCTGTCTGCCGAAGAGCATTTGCACTGGCGCTAGTCCTGCGCTCAATGGGGTTGCTCGGTAGGATAACAGAGCTAGGTTGATATCGGAACGTGACACGGCTGTTTTGCTGATGAGCTGTTTGATGATGTGGACACCTTTTTCCCCTGTTCGATTTGATTGCGGGTAGCGATTCTGTGTCACACCATTGTCTGACCTTGACTTTTTCTTGTGTTTGTGGTATTGATTCTGTATGTCATCGTTCGTGAACGCTGTTTTGCTTGTTTGTTCTGGAGCAGATGTGAATTTGTGAGATTCTTTATCATGCCATGGCATGTTTGTAATCTTGTCATTGTTTTGCAGTGTGCTATGGCATTGTCCTTCACGTGCAGAGTTGTACCATGTTGTACAGGTCGTTGTTTCATTGTTGTTGTTGTTGTTCTTTTTGTCACGCTTGTTGATTCTGTTTTCGTTGTTTTCGCTTTTATTCTTGCTCTTTTTCTTGTCGTGCTTGTTGTTTCTGGGATGCTTCTTGTTGCTTTTGTGGTTCTTGTTGCGCCGCATGTTGCTTTTGTTGTTGCTGTTGTTCTTGTTTCTGAAGTGCTTTGTGCGGTTTTTGTTGTTCTTGTTGCGCTCAATGAGTGTGCCATGTGGATGATTTGAGTCATTGTCACAGTTATTGGTGTCCGTGTCCTTTGTGGCCTCTGCTACATTGAGTGTATCTTCTATCTTCTTGAGAATTGTGAGAATGATCTGATGTTGCATTGATGTTGGTGACATCAGTCATTTGTGGTGGATTCGATTCCTCTTCTTTGCTTACTTGGTACTCCTCTTCTAGAGTCATGTCTGGTTCACTTGAATCATCATTGATTTCTAAGTGCTCCTGTTTTGGAGTCATTTCAGGGTCACTTGAATTATCATTGATTTCTTGGTGCTCCTCTTTTGGAGTCATTTCAGATTCATTTGAATCATCTGTGATCTCTTTCTGCTCCTTTTCTGGAGTCAAAATTTTCACGATTTCCATTGACGTGGTCTCTCTGGACTCTTGGTGCTCCTATTCTGGCGTCAAACTCTTCAGGATTTCTATTGATGTGGTTCTCTGGACTTTTTTCTTCTGGAGTCAAAATCTTCAAGATTTCAATTGACATGGTCTCTCTGGACTCATGGATGGCCGTCCTCTGATTATTGAATGCTTCTGTGCAGACGAGCTGAGATATGTCAGTCTCGCTGTGATCCTGCACCTCCTGTATGGAAATTGTGATTTCTTCATCACTTGTCTCACATACAGTGGGTAGACATTCAGTGTCTTCTTCTGGTTGCTCAAAGAAGCTTGATAGATCTTCATGGTCTTGTACATGTATGGCGTTCGCTATGGAATGTTTGTTTACTTCCATTTTTGAGTCTGTCACCGAGCTGTCTGTGGAGGCTTGCGTCACTATCTTTGTGGAGGCTTACCTCGCTCTCTCTGTGGAGTCCTTCATCGCTCTCTCTGTGGAGCCCTTCATCACTCTCTCTGTGGAGTTTGTCATTGCTCTCTTTGTGGAGTCGTGCATTGTTCTCGCTGGAGAGTCGATCTGTGCTCTCTCAACGGAGTCGTTCTGTGCTCTCCGTGTGGCGTCGTCTTCACATTGGGTATTGCTGTCATCCAATGTATCGACGATATGCCATGGCATCAGAGTCGTATTGAACTGTTCAACCGTGTTGCTGATGCTGTGGTCAGGATCTCTGAATATCTCAGCCATGTCTGAGTAGTATTGTGTGTATTGCTCGATGGACAAATCATCGCTTTTTGTTTCGGAGTTGTGATCGTTCTCTTCATGTTCACTGAACAAATCATCTTCTTGTGTGGAGGCTGGGACCCTTCGTGGTGCGTGGACCACTCTCTGTTTCTTGGCGTCAGGCCGCAGCATAATCCCGCACTCACAAGTCGGGATGGACTTGTGGGAGGAAACCGGAGCACCCGGAGGAAACCCACACACAGTGTAGCCACGTAAAATGGCTGCGTTCCGATTAATCTGGCCAAAACCCAGATTGAAATGGCTAACCCGAAAGACTGCTGGGAAAAGCAGCTAACAAGACACAAGCAGGCAGCTGCAGACAGTATTGCATATTCGGCTCTGGGGAAGTTAGCCCAGATCGATACTCAGGGCTATCAACAGCCCATCAACCCAGGTATTTGCAGTTACATTCAGGACTGTTTGCAGCCCATCTATCCAGGCATCTGCAGTTAAATCGGCTATCCCCGGGAACAATTGCAACATATTAGCAATTGAATATCGGGCCAGACCTGTCGGCACCTGCAGTGGCCAAAACAAAGACAGGTGAACGACCACCCCCCGATCGAGGAATCGCCTCACCATTGGACACATCGACCCCAGGGATTGGGAACAAATCCAATCACTTGGGACTCAGGGTCATGGGCCGCCCCGGGAGGCGGGAAGGCCCTGGGCCCTATAAAAGTGAGGGGCCAAGTTCAGATCTCTCTCTCTCTCCTCTTCGCCTGCTCGAGACCTTCGCAAGTCCAGCAACCGGCAACTGTAAGTTTGAATCCAACGATCGCTATCCGGTAGAGACACCTAGCCACCGACCTGTAGCAGCCTTTTGAATCCCGCGGGCCAGATCTGATTGGACAAGCCATTCGTTTCCCTGACCTGGTGGGCTCTTCCTAAATTAAGTATTGGCCAGTAGTGATAGGTTTATTATATAGATAGTAGTGTATTAATATTGCTTGTTGTATATAATAAATGACCGTTGTTTTAATCCTTACTAAGCGGTGTGCTGTATTATTAATCATAACTTGAACTTGAACCACGTGGCGGTATCATAAAGATACCTGGCGACTCGTGAGCAAAGGTGACGTAATCAGAGCAAGAGACTAAGGCTAAAAAGAGCAACAACAGGGAGAACGTGCAGACTCCACACAGACAGTGACGCAAGCCGGGAATTGAACCTGGGACCCTGGCGCTGTGAAGCAACAGTGCTACCATGCAAATGTCATTACTATTGGGGCAATTGCAAGTAACATGGGCGTCATTCTCCGACCCCCCGCCGGGTCGGAGAATGGCCGTTGGCCGCCGTGAATCCCGCCCCCGCCCCCGCCGAAGTCTCCGGTACCGGAGATTGGGCGGGGGCGGGAATCAGGCCGCGCCGGTTGGCGGGACCCCCCGCTCAATTCTCCGGCCCGGATGGGCCGAAGTCCCGCCCAGAAATTGCCTGTCCTGCCGGCGTAAATCAAACCTGGTATTTACGGGCGAGACCAGGCGGCGTGGGCAGGCTCCGGGGTCCTGGGGGGGGCGCGGGGCGATCTGACCCCGGGGGGTGCCCCCATGGTGGCCTGGCCCGCGATCGGGGCCCACCGATCCGCGGGCGGGCCTGTGCCGTGGGGGCACTCTTTCCCTTCCGCCTCCGCTACGGCCTCCACCATGGCGGAGGCGGAAGAGACTCTCCCCACTGCGCATGCGCCGGGAAACTGTCAGCGGCCGCTGACGCTCCCACGCATGCGCCGCATTTCCGCGCCAGCTGGCGGGGCAACAAACGCCATTTCCGCCAGCTGGCGGGGCGGAAATCCCTCCGGTGTCGGCCTAGCCCCTCAATGTTGGGGCTAGGCTGCCAAACATGCGGAGCATTCCGCACCTTTGGGCCGGCACGATGCCCGTCTGATTGGCGCCGTCTTTGGCGCCAGTCGGCGGATATCGCGCTGTTGGGGGAGAATTTCGCCCCATATTCTTGATTTAGCAGTTGATACATGGAAACTGGAGGGGACCTTGTTACAACGTTTAGATGTGTATTATAGTTAGACGAGAAGGGCTATATTTCTAAAATAGTAAAGTAACATGTAGATATAGGCCTCAGTTTTCCGAGCCGAAATGGCGCTTGGTGCAGGGCCAGAGAATGGGGCCCCAGACCCGCGATCGGGTCCGATGCCGGGACGTGATTCTCCGGTGACCGGAGAATTGGTGGCAGTCGCCCGCACGGTCGATGCGGCGACAGTAGGGGGCCGTTGAAAGAGGCCCCCGCGGCGATTCTCCGCGGTCGACCAGCCGAGTTCCCGCCGGCGTGGTTCACGTATGGTTCCACCCAGCGGGAGCTTGGCATCGCGGCTGCAGTGGCTGCACTGGTGGGGGTGGCGGGGGGATCAGTGTCCGGGGGGGTGGGGGAGGCCACGACAGCCAGGCCCGCGATCTGGGGCCACCAATTGGCAGGCGTGTGTGGTCTGGGGGGACTTACCACCTTCCGCGTTGGCCTGTTGTGTGGCTCTGCCATGTTGCACCCATGCGCGGACCCATGACTGGCCTCCGCACACATGCGCGGACCTGCGGCGAGCAGTACAGGGCCACGTACGGCAGCTGGAGCAGCGCGGAGCACTCCAGCGCCGTGCTGGCCCCCTGTGGGCTACAGAATTGCTGGGCCAAGAGCTCCGTTGATGCCGGCGTGAAACACTCCGGTGATTACGCCGGTGTCAACACTTAGCCGCGTTTTTAGAGAATCCCGGCCATAACCTCCTAAAATCTCCAAGGTTTGAGGTGATTGATTGCTCTGAAAATATTTAAGAAACAATACTTCAATACTCTGCTTTACATACATTCATCATTTGTTATATCGTAGAATCATCAAATTTACAGTGCAGAAGGAGGCCACTCAGCCCATCAAGTCTGCACCGGCCCTTGGAAAGAGCACCCTACTATAACCCACGCCTCCACCCTATCCCCGTAACCCAGCAACCCCACTCAATCTTTTTTGACACTGATGCACGATCAATTGCACAAAGACTAAAGTTGGGTACAACTGTGGCTTTATTACAGTCAGATGCAAGGCCTCCTGCTGCAGCTGGCGAAATGGCAGCGGACTGGAGGTCATGCATATTTATACAGTTCTCCGTGGGCAGAGCCAGCCGGCAGGAGCTACCGGCGAACCTGTAGTGCAGGTCCTACCTTACATCTCCTATTACAGTGGTTCACCACATTCACCCCTTGTTAAAAATGAGTCCGGCGCGGGTGACGTGAAACTATATACAATTAGTGGAATTATGTACAGTGGTAGGGAAAGAAAGGTCCATGTTGATGGTCCGGAGTCCGTCAAAGGTTCAGCCGGTCCGGTGCTTTCATGCTTCGTTGGGATCGGCGTAACGGTGGCGGCGAAGTCGGTGCTGGCGGTGGTGGAGGTGGCACCGATGGCGGTGTAGGCGGTGCTGATGCTGGCCAGTCATCGGGGAACTCAGGGAGCGTGCAGAAGTCCTCTTCGTCCTCTTGTGCGGAAAAGGGGAGGGGGGGTGATCTGGTGGGGTCAATATTGGCGGCGTGGTGGGAGGTGGGGGGGGGGAGGGGCATGTGGGGCATTGGTGGGGGGGGGTGTTGAGGTGGAACCTGACGGTGCCAGGTCCCTGAGTGAGACAGTATCTTGGCGGCCGTCGGGGAACTCAATGTAGGCATCTTGAGGGTTGGCGTGGAGCAGGTGAACCCTGTCCACCAAGGGGCCCGCCTTGTGGAGTCGGACGTGCCTACGGAGAAGGACTGGTCCTGGAGCAGCGAGCCAAGTCGGGAGCGACACACCGGATGTGGACTTCCTGGGGAAGGTAAAAACACGTTCATGGGGTGTGTTATTAGTGGCAGTGCACAATAGTGACCGGTTGGAGTGCAGAGCGTCAGGGAGGACCTCCTGCCAGGGAGAGGCTGGGAGGTTCCTGGACCGTAGGGCCAGCTGAACAGCCCTCCAAACCGTCCCATTCTCCCGTTCTACTTGCCCGTTTCCCCGGGGGTTGTAGCTGGTCGTCCTGCTGGAGTCTATAGCCCTGCTGAGCAGGAACTGACGCAGCTCATCGCTTATGAATGAGGATCCCCTGTCACTGTGGATGTAGGCGGGGAAACTGAACAGAGCAAAGATGGTGCTGAGGGCCTTGATGACGGTGGCAGACGTCATATCGGGGCATGGGATGGCGAAGGGGAATCTGGAGTCCTCATCGACCACACTGAGAATATACGTGTTACAGTCGGTGGAGGGGAGGGGCCCTTTGAAATCCACGCTGAGGCGTTCAAAGTGGTGGGAAGCCTTCACCAGGCACGCACGGTCTGGCCGGTAAAGGTGCGGCTTACACTCCGCACAGACCTGGCAGTCCCTGGTGACTGTCCGTACTTCCTCGATGGAGTAGGGCAGATTGCGAGCTTTGACTAGATGGTACAATTGGGTGACCCCCGGGTAACAAAGGCTGTCGTGTAGGGCCCAGAGTTGGTTCACTTGTGCGCTGGCACATGTACCTCGGGAGAGGGCGTCTGGGGGCTCGTTGAGTTTACCGGGGCGATACAAGATCTCGTAATTATAGGTGGAGAGCTCGATGCTCCACCGCAAGATTTTATCATTTTTGATCTTGCCCCGCTGTGTGTTATTGAACATGAAGGCTACCGACCGTTGGTCCGTAAGGAGGGTGAATCTCTTACCGGCCAGGTAATGCCTCCAGTGGCGCACAGCTTCAACGATAGCTTGAGCCTCCTTCTCGATGGATGAGTGTCGAATTTCAGAGGCATGAAGGATGCGGGAAAAGAATGCCACAGGTCTGCCTGCCTGGTTTAGGGTGGCAGCGGCAAGGGCGACGTCTGAAGCGTCGCTTTCTACTTGGAAAGGCAGTGACTTGTCCACTGCGTGCATCCCGGCCTTGGCGATGTCTGCTCTGATGCGGGCGAAAGCATGTTGTGCCTCGGCCGCAAGGGGGAATTGGGTGGACTGAATGAGTGGGTGGGCCTTGTCCGCATAGTTTGGGACCCACTGAGCGTAGTAAGAAAAGAACCCCAGGCAGCGTTTGAGGGCCTTGGGGCAGTGGGGGAGGGGAAGTTCCATGAGGGGGCACATGCACTCAGGGTCGGGCCCGAGAAGACTATTTTGGACTACATAGCTGAGAATGGCTAACCGGGTCGTGCTGAACACACACTTCTCTTTGTTGTAGGTCAGGTTGAGAAGGGTGGCAGTGTGGAGGAATTTATTGAGGTTGGCATCGTGGTCCTGCTGGTCATGGCTGCAGATGGAGACATTATCTAAGTACGGAAAGGTGGCCCGCAAACCGTACTGGTCGACCATTCAGTCCCTCTCTCTTTGGAAGACCGAGACCCCATTTGTGACACCGAAAGGGACCCTAAGGAAGTTGTAGAGGCGACCGTCCGCCTCGAAGGCAGTGTATGGCCGGTCCGACATCCGGATGGGGAGCTGATGGTAGGCGGATTTCAGGTCAATTGTTGAGAAGACCCGGTACTCCGCAATCTGATTGACCATATCAGATATGCGTGGGAGGGGGTACGCATCGAGCTGCGTGTACCGATTGATGGTCTGGCTGTAGTCCACGACCATCCTGAGTTTCTCCCCAGTTTTAACCACTACCACTTGGGCTCTCCAGGGGCTGTTGCTGGCCTCGATAATACCCTCCTTAAGCAGCCGCTGGACTTCGGACCTGATGAAGGTCTTGTCCTGGGTGCTGTACCGTCTGCTCCTGGTGGCAACGGGCTTGCAATCCGCAGTTAGATTGGCAAAAAGGGAGGGGGGATCGACCTTGAGGGTCGCGAGGCCGAAAACGGTAAGGGGGGTAAGGGCCCGCCGAATTTGAGGGTGAGGCTCTGGAGGTTGCACTGGAAGTCCAGGCCCAACAGGAGTGCAGCGCAGAGATTAGGAAGGACATAGAGGCAGAAGTTACTAAATTCTACGCCCTGGACCGTGAGGGTGACTGTACAAAAGCCTTGGATCGGGACGGAGTGGGATCCGGAGGCTAGGGAGATCCTTTGATTGGCCGGGTGGACCGCAAGGGAGCAGCGCCTTACCGTATCTGGGTGAACGAAGCTTTCGGTGCTCCTGGAGTCCAGCAGGCACGAGGTCGCGTGGCCGTTGATTTTAACCGTTGTCGACGCAGTAGCCAGGTTGTGCGGGCGAGGTTGGACCAGTGTCATCGAAGCGAGCTGCGGGTAGCCATCGGATGCTTCGGATGGCAAGCGGGTGCGGTTCCGATGTCGAGATGTCCAGGGACGCTGTGGGGAACAAAATGGCGGCGCACATTGCGGGGTCGGGACAAGATCGCGGCACCCATGGTGCGCACATTGCGGGGTCGGGACAAGATGGCGGCACCCATTGGTCCCACATGGACCCGGGAGGAGAAGATGCCGGCTCCCATTGTGCGTCTGGTGTGGGGGAGGGGGCGATAGCGGGCGCGATCGCAGCCACTGCGCGGGCCTGGCACACAGCCGCGAAGTGGCCCTTTTTACTGCAGGCTTTACAAATTGCAGTGCGGGCCGGGCAGTGTTGTACGTTACGGGATGCGACCGTCATGGAGAGCGCCAAGGTTTTTGTCTCCGCCAGTTCGAGCGTGGCCCCTTCCAGTAATCGTTCTCGTCTGCGGTCCGACGCAATCCCCGTCACGAAAGCATCGCGCATGAGGAGATTCGAGTGTTCGTCGGCCGTGATGGCCTGACAGTCACAGTCCTGGACGAGTGGAATTAGGGCCCGCCAGAAGTCTTCGATGGACTCACCAGGTAGTTGCGAGCGGGTGGCAAGTACATGTCTGGCGAAGAGCGTGTTCGTCTTCTGCGCATAGTGTTCTTTGAGGAGTTCCATCGCTTCTGTGTAAGTCGGGGCGTCTTGAATCAACGGGAACACGCTGGAGCTCAGTCTGGAGTACAGGACGTTTATCTTCTGAGCCTCCGTTGGCGCGGGGTCTGCCGCATTGATGTAAGCCTCAAAACATGCTAGCCAGTGAGTAAAGTCTTTCCTGGCGTCGGGCGAGTGAGGATCCAGCTGCAGGCGATCGGGCTTAATTCTGATATCCATTCTGTGGAAAATCTGACTGTAATAAATTGATGCACGATCAATTGCACAAAGACTAAAGTTGGGTACAACTGTGGCTTTATTACAGTCAGATGCGAGGCTACTGCTGCAGCTGGCGAAATGGCAGGGCACTGGAGGTCATACATATTTATACAGTTCTCCGTGGGCGGAGCCAGATGGCAGGAGCTACCGGTGAACCTGTAGTGCAGGTCCTACCTTACATCTCCTAATACAGTGGTTCACCACATACACTAAGGGCAATTTAGCATGGCCAATCCACCTGCACACCTTTGGACTGTGGAAGGAAATCGGAGCACCTGGAGGAAACCCACACAGACATGGGAAGAATGTGCAGAGTCCGCACAGACAGTGACCCAAGCCGGGAATCGAACCCGGGTCCCTGGCGCTGTGAATCAACAGGAGCATGAGCTTTCATTTTGTTCCTGAATGTCAATCAATTTCAATACTCCTCCAGCCATGGTTAGCAGCTTGGAAGCATGTGGGAGAAGTGTACTGCAGTGTTCATCTTTAAAGTAAGCAGGGGGTACAAAGCCCTGGTTGAACAACACTTGGATAACTGTGAGCTATTCTGGGCACCACTCCTTAAGAAGGAAATATTGGACTTGGAGGCTGACCAGTGCAGATTTACAAGAGCCAGACTGGGACTTCAAGGATTAAATTACAAAGAGAGAGATTAGACAAACTATTGTATTGCAACAGTCACGCCACGCAAGTTCCAGGCAACGACTATCTCCTACAAGAGAGGATCTAACCATTGTCCCTTGACATTCAATGGCATTACCATCGCTGAATCCCTCACTTTCAACATCCTGGGTGTTACCATTGGACGAGAAACTGAACTGGACTAGCCATATAAACACTGTGACTACTACAGCAGGTCAAAGGCTAGGAATCCTGCTGACAGTAACTCACCTCCTCAACCCTGTCCACCATCTACAAGGCACTAATCATCCCCTTGCCTGGATGGGTGCAGCTCCAACAACACTCAAGAAGCTTGACACCATTCAGGTCAAAACAGTCCACTTGATTTCTACCCCTTCCACAAACATTCACTCCCTCCACCACCGATGAGCAGTGTCAGCAGTGTGTACCATTTACAACAGCATTTTTCAAAATGGCGGCCGTGGCATGATGTATAATGGGCCGCCAAAAATGGTCCCCAAAGATTACCTGACCTGGCTGGCTGGCGAGGTTAGTCAGCACCTGCATCTGCAACTGAAGAGTTTGAAAGAAAAAATCAATTATCTTTAAATTTCTTTCCTGAAGATATTCCTTCCGCACAGAGTTTGTTTCCGGTAATGCTTCAAGCTCTTTCTTTTCCAGGGATGCATCTCCTACCCAAAACCAAATGACTGCCTATTGGCATATGTTTCCACAAGTATCCCAGTCAGCAACTCATAGCCGGAGGACTCAAAGTACAAGATTTACCCTGTGGGGATCTCCCACCTTTCAGTTGGTCCATTGTTATGAAGATGATTCATGTTTACCCCATTCTGAACTTGGCCATGGGGCGAGGGGTGTGGGTTTGGGAACGCCATCAATCCCAGTCAAGGGGGAAATGCATCTGTTCAACTACAGCTCATAGGAAGCACAGAGTCAATGATCACACAAAAAGTCCGACTTCAGGGTGAATGTTCTGAAGTGGATACATGTTTAATGTCTGCCACTGTTACCATTGTCAATGAACCTTGAATTTCTCCTACCTACGTTGTCAGTGTTGGTTAAATTTCTGCTACAGTTAATCTTGTTGATATCTGTTGAATTTCTGTTACGCTTGGCCTTGTCAATCAGATTTATCTTTAAAGTTGTGATGTTTGTGTATAAGAGGTTTGATGTACATTGAAAATGGGGAGCCGCTCTCTGCTCACTTTCTGAGGTCATTCACTCTCTCAGTGAGACTGACATTGTGATCAATGGTGAGCCTCCTTCCTTCCCCATCTACCCCAAATCCAGGCATGTTCCAAGAATTCTCTCATTACCCTTCAAACCCCAGGGTCTGGATTCTCCATTTGAGAGACGCCAGGACTGAATCGCAAGTATTCTCCATTCACGAAAGTGGTGCTGGTCCCGGAACAATTCAGGTCCCATAAATGGGCTAGCACGAGTGCCACATGGAACTAGTGCAATTCCAATGCATGCCGATTTGATTTGATTTGATTTATTGTCACATGTACCGAAGTACAATGAAAAGTATTTTTCTGCAGCCGAGGGAACATCCACAGTATGTACCTAGTAGACAAAAGAATAATCAACAGAGAACATTGACAAATGGTACATCGACAAACAGTGATTGGTTACAGTGAGGAACAAGGGGCCAAACAAAGCAAATACATGGGCAAGAGCAGCATAGGGTGTCATGAATAATGTTCTTTCAGGGAACAGATCAGTCCAAGGGGGAGTCGTTGAGGACTCTCGTAGCTGTGGGGAAAAAGCTGTTCCCATGTCTGGATGTGCGGGTCTTCAGACTTCTGTACCTTCTGCCTGATGGAAGGGTCTGGAAGAAGGCAATGCCTGTGTGGGAGGGGTCTCTGATAATGCTGTCTGCCTTCCTGAGGCAGCGGGAGATGTAGACAGAATCAATGTGGGGGTTGCAAGCTTGTGTGATGCCTTGGGCTGAGTTCACCACACTCTGCAGTTTCTTGTGATCTTGGACCGAGCAGTTGCCATACCAGGCTGTGATGCAGCTGGACAGGATGCTCTATATCGCACATCTGTAGAAGTTTGTGAGAGTCAATGCAGACATGCCAAATTTCTTTAGCTTCCGCACGAAGTAGAGACGTTGTTGGGATTTCTTGACTGTTGCATCAACGTGAGTGGACCAGGACAGACTGTTGGTGATGGTGACCCCCAGGAACTTAAAGCTATCGACCATCTCCACTTCGGAGCCATTGATGCAGACAGGAGTGTGTGTCGTGCTACACTTCCTGAAGTCGATGATCAGTTCCTTGGTCTTTCTGACATTTAGAGAGAGGTGGTTTTCGGTACACCATGCAACCAAGTGATTTATCTCCCTCCTGTAGTCTGATTCGTCGTTGTTTGAGATACGGCCCACCACAGTCGTATCATCCGCAAATTTATAGATTGAATTGGAGTTAAATCTTACCACACAGTCATGTGTGTATAGGGAGTACAGTAGAGGACTGAGCACACATCCTTGCTGATCCCCATTGCAGCCAAGATGATGGTACTGGTTGCGCTGGAGCATGCCCATCCTGTTGATGGGTCGCCTGAGGCCAGAGGGTACCTAGGGTGGTGGCCTGGGACAGGGGGGTACACCCCTCTCCCTCAGCAGCCATGGTGCTTGTGTCCTGATTGTCAATACCACAAGTGAACTTCGCCATTGGAAATTCCTTCTGGTGGAGGTGTAGCATCATGGGAGGCCGAGAAAATACCGGGTCGGGCCCGTTAGGGCAGCACGTAGCACAGTGGCTAGCATTGTTGCTTCACAGCCCAGGGGTCCAGGTTCGATTGCCGGCTTGGGTCACTATCTGTGCAGAATCTACACCTCCTCCCCGTGTCTGCGGTACCCGAACAGGTGCCGGAATTTGGTGACTAGGGGATTTTCACAGTAACTTCATTGCAGTGTTAATGTACTTGTGACACTAATAAAGATTATTCTTATTAATGATATACCAATGACGTTTACTGTACAATTTCTAATAACAATCTTTACTGGAGTGTGGCGTAGCACACACTCACACTGCTGTTGAGGGATCAGAGCATGGTATTCTGTTCGGCACCTGGGCCGGCCTCGATCTTCGCCTGACGCCCAATTCTCCGCCCAATTGTGTTTCCTGATTCCGGTGTCAGTCAACAGAGAATCCCTCCCCAGGAGTCTGCGATCAAAAGTCTTGTATACTAATCTGTGCAGAGATTCTTATTACAAGTTATTTATATCTCCAACTAACAACACAAAATATAAAATATATTTTTATTTATAATTTTTACATTTAATAATGCAGAAGTGCCAACAATAAATGTGACATTTTAAAAAGTAACTACGGAGAGTCTATTGTGAACGTGGTGTGGGTCGTGAGTGTCGGCCATTTTGTAAAAGTGGGTTGCTGGAAAAAAAGTTAGAAAAACACTGATCTACAAGATACACTGAAGGAACTCACAAAGGTTCCTAAGGAACACCTACAGACCCACGACCACTGCCACCTAGCAGGACAAGAGAAGCAGATACCTGGGAACCCGACCATGTGGGGTTCCCTCCAAGTAACTCACCATCCTGACTTGGAAATATATTGCTGTTCCTTCACTGCCGCTGGGTCAAAATCCTGGAACTCCCCTCCTAATAGCATTGTAGGTGTACCTACAACTTAGGGACTGCAGTGGTTCAAGAAGGCTCAGCATCACCTTCGGAAGGGCAATTAGGGATGGGCAATAAATGTTGACCTAGCCAGCTATGCTCATATTTCATAAATTAATTTATTTTAATTCCCCGGAATTAGAGGCAGGTCTTTTAGGGGTGAAGTTAGGAAACCCTTCTATGCCCAAAGGGGGGTAGAAGTTTGGGACTCTTTTTCGCAAAGATCAGTTGATGCTGGGTCCATTGTTAATTTGAAACCTGAGATTGATAAATTTCTGTCAACCAGAGGTATTAAAGAACATGGGATAAAGGTAAATATGTGGAATCTTCTTCTTCGGCAATCACTCGCTAACGAGTATGATTGTCCACCTAAGAAACTTTGTTAGTGATCACGGGTTCTGTGGGTCCTTGCATGACTGATGAGCCCGATCCTAGAGCCACATCTCCAACCTTACACTTGGCAGGTGTTTCCGGGAGGTCCTTATATTCAAGATCACTGATATTCCTGTCTCAGGCTCCTTTACCAGACCTCTTCTTGCCATTGGATGTTTGCGGAGAATTGTGTCCCTTCGATCAGGAGAGATATGGAATTAACCTTTAACTGGAGGAACCTTTAATAGGCTCGAGGGACTAAATGGCCTGGTCATGTTCCCATGCTGCTATGCACACTGCTGGCCTCGGTGTTAGCTTTATAAGAAGCTGAGGGTAAGGAGTAAGGGAATGTCATTGAAATTCATTGTAAAGGCTCATGTGATAACAGTGCCTGAGGACAAGCATGTCCTTGCAATCATAGTAAGGAAGGAAGCCAATGCATTCAGCAGAAGAGCGGCGGAGTAAAATCAGAGTGATAAAACATTTTTTAAAATGATGAGGTTATGGTCAAAATGATCTTTTCCTGGTAGTAAAAACTCTTGATCTTATTTAAAGCAGCTGTGCCATTTACTTAAATTACGTCAAGTGGAGAGTGGACTTTCTCTCATAAAGAAAAGTAACGTGAACTATCTTTCCAAAATTGGAAGCTATAATGATGCTGTTTAGTGTATCAGCAATTTTGCTAATTGCCTTTGATTTACATATGTAAATAGGGCAATTTAAAAATAGACTTTCTATTTTAACAGAAGAAAGCGTAAATCTTTTGGCTAATAAGGTAGAGGCTTTCATTTCCTTGGAGTTAAAGGTTCATAAATTAAATTATGAAAATCAGTCCACTTTATTATTTTATCGAGACATATGTTAGATTAATTATAAAACAGAAAGTCTTGCAACAAATGAAAAACTCATTTAAGTCCACAGTTGTAAAATACGGTGTGAAGCAAAATAATATTGTACAGTAACAGATTATGCAAATATATTTTAGTATCATATCAATACAACTTATGTATGCATCATTTCCAATTAACAGCCTGTTATCGAGGAATTTAGAGCACACCACGGTAGCTCAGTGGTTAACGCTGTTGCTTCACAGTGCCAGGGTCCCAGGTTCGATTCCTGGCTTGGGTCACTGTCTGTGCAGAGTCTGCACATTCTCCCTTGGCGGGATTCTCCCAGCCCTGGGCCGGAGAATCCCCGCATCCAGGCCACGCCGCCCCGATGCTGGCACGCAATTCTCCACGGAGTGGAGAATCGGCGCCGGCTGCGGGCCGCTGTATGCACGCCGCCGGTCGCGGGCCGCAGGATGGGCCGAGCGGCCGCTCTAAAAAGACAGAGTCCCGGAGGCGCCGTCCACACCAGGTCGCAGCCGGTGGGAACTCTGCACGCAGGGTCGGGGGGCGGTCTGTGGGTGGGGGAGGGGAGGGCCTCCGATGGGGCCTGGCCCGCGATCGGGGCCCACCGATCGGCGGGCCGGCCTCTCGCTCCCGGGGCCTATTTTCTTCCGCGCCGTCCCCTGAACTCCCGCGCCATGTTGCGTCGGGGCCGGCGGGTTGACGGAGCCCACCGCACATGCGCGGGTTGGCGCCGGCGCCACTGCGCATGCGCGGATCCCACGGCGCACAGTTTGGCTGGGATGGGAGGCTGGGGCAGCATGAACCGCTCCAGCACCGTGCTGACCCCCTGTAGGGGCCAGAATCGGTACTCCCAGCGGCCCGACGGCGTGGACACTCTGCCGCTGAATGGGAGAATCCCGCCTCCTGTGTCTGCGTGGGTTTCCTCTGGGTGCTCCGGTTTCCTCCCACAGGTCCCGAAAGACGTGCTTGTTTGGTAATTTAGACATTCTGAATTCTCCCTCGATGTACCCGAACAAAATCCGGAGGAAGGCGACTAGGGTATTTTCACAGTAACTTCATTGTAGTATTAATGTAAGCCTACCTGCGCCAATAATAAAGATTGTAGATTATTATTATGGACAGATCTAGGTCCTGACCTCACACCACTTAAGCGCCACTCTTGAGGTGCTATTTTCGTATCCAATACTCCTGTTTGGCTGGAGGCTCGCTCCGTGCCCAATTAATAGTGCCAAGTGCTGCCTGGAGGCAATAACTGTTTTTTCAGGGTTATTCTCAAAGGCAGAGTGTGGTGATACACCACTGTACCTCCCTACCATTGTACATAGTATATAATAGTTGTGCGTAACGTGGCCCTGTAATACTGTGTATTGTACTGTAACTCTGCAGAGGTTCGGTCACTGGTAGGTAACCCGACCTGGCCACGGAGAGCTCCGCCTTAGCCACTCCCCCGGGAGTCAGTATAAGAACCTCTTCTGGGACAGGCCCCATTCTGTCTGGGGTCGTCTGTGTCGGGTAAGCCTCCCATGTAGTATATTAAAGCCTGAGTTAAAGTCTCACATGTCTTTGTGGTTCTTGACGCTTAGCGCATCACAGAGAGGCTGCCATGGCTGGGAATGCTGTTGTGTTAGAGGAGACCAGAGAGCCGGGAACCTCACAGTCCAAACAAGTCCCCAAAATCCTACTCACCAGGTACGTAATCAGGTTTGCTGAAGTGATGGCAACTTTGTATCATGACTTCAGTATCTCTTTCTTTGTTTTAAAAATAGTTCAAATCAACAGCAACAAGAAATAATGGCTCCCTGCAGTGCTCCTGAGAGCTGTGCACTAACATGTCCCAGATTGTTGGCTCTTCCCATTCTCACCTTTCTGTCCCTCACCAGCCGATAAACAAACTGAGCAATGAGTTTACAGCCTGTTCATCAGAAGGCAGTGGGTTGCCAGATCAAACCACCCTCGCTTTGAAAATTCTGGAGACATCAACAGGGCTAATGTAGTGACTCTATGTGTGCATGTACACAAGAGGTTAATGTGTAATCAGTAGCACCACATGATTACTAGAGGGCCGGACCAACAGTGGTATAAAAGGCAGCCAAATTGGGTCTCTCTCTTGGGCGCACTGTGACTTTTGTGAGGGCCACGAAGAATCCAGCACAAGTTTTAAGGATACAAAGTAATAACATATATATATATATATATATGTTATTGTAAATAAAACAGCAGCAGCAACTTCCCTTGCTGCACACTCCTTCCTGCTGGTTCCAAACTGGCCAGCTTTATTTATACATGGAGTTTACTAATGGTTTCTCCGCCCCCCCTCATTGGGGAAGCTCATACTCCCACAGGATTGTGGGATTGTCATTAGTCCCCAGCCAATGGTAAGCAGGCAGGTTATAACAGTGACCAAAGCAATAGCAGACTAGTTTAGATGGCTAGAGGAATTATGTATAGTTACCATAGTTAACCTTATCACTAGTATCAAAGTTAAAGTAAAGAACACGGGGGCAATTCTCCAAAATGGAGACAAAGTGTTTGTGCCATCGTGAACGCCGTCGCATTTCACGACGGCACGAAACGGGCACAGGGACGACTGATTCTGTCCCCCACAGAGCGGTTCACTCTGCTCCAGCCTCCCTTCCCGGCACCAAATGGGCGCCGCGCCAACCCGCACATGCGCAGTTGGGCCGCACCAACCTCGGAGAATCGCGCGCTGGCATCGTGGCACAGTTGCTGCGATTCTCCGGCCCGGCATGGGGCTCGTGTTCATTGATCCGGAAGACTGCTTCTTTAGGCCTCTTTTGAATGTCTGCACTGCGCGTCTGCCAACCCATTTGAAGCCGGGTGGTAAGGGGCAGTGCGGATATGGCGTATGCCGTTCATCTTTATGAACCTCGCAAACTCCTCACTCGTGAATGGAGTGCCGTTATCCGTGACCAGCACCTCAGGGAGGCCATGCGTACTAAACGACAAACGCATCTTTTCAATTGTTGCGCAGGACGTTGTCCCCTGCATCTTATGCACCTCTAGCCATTTAGACTGGGCGTCGATTAATAGAAGGAACATGGATCCTTGAAAAGGGCCGGCGAAATCTGCATGCAAGCGTGCCCAAGGCCGCCCTGGCCATTCCCAGTGATGTAGGGGCGCGGCCGGCGGAAGCTTCTGATGCTCCTGGCAAATGGAGCAGTTTTGGGCCACTTTCTCAATGTCGGTGTCGAGTCCTGGCCACCAGACATAACTCCGGGTCAACATTTTCATTTTGGTCACACCTGGATGCCCATTGTGCAAGTCTCTTAGTATCAGCTCCTGGCCTTTTTCCGGGACAATCACACGCGACCCCCACAAGAGGTTGCCGTCTTACACGCTGAATTCTGACAGCTTGGAGGAAAATGCCCGCATCTCGCCTGGGATCTGTCTATGCTGCCCACCAAACAGGACTATGTGCCGAACCTTTGACAGGACTGGCTCCATCTGGGTCCAATCACGGTTCTGTGATGCCGTGACAGGTAAGGTGTCCATAAAATTTAGGGTTGCAACCACCTCACCGGTCGTGGGGGTCGACATGGGGCTGGTCGATAAAGACAATCGGCTCAGTGCGTTGGCATTTGCTATCTGCGTTCCTGGTTTGTGCTCCAGAGAATACTCGTATGCAGCAAGCAACAAAGCCCAGCGCTGGATCCATGCGGAAGCAATGGGCGGTATTGGCTTTTCCTCTCTGAAAAGTCCCAATAGAGGCTTATGATCAGTCACAATAGTGAAATGGCGGCCATACACGTACTGGTGGAAGTGTTTCACCGCAAAAACCACTGCCAGGCCCTCCTTCTCGATCTGCGCGTACTTTTTCTCCGCTGCAGTCAATGTGCGGGAGGCGAAAGCTATCGGTCGCTCGGCCCCGTTCTCCATCTTGTGGGACGGGACGGCCCCAATACAATACGGGGATGCATCACATGTGACGAGCAAAGGCTTTCCAGGATCATAGTGGGTTAGTAACCCAGACGATGACAATTGATGCTTTACCCGCCGGAAAGCGGTTTCTTGCGGCTGACCCCAAACCCAGGTGTGATTTTTCTTTAGCAGAAGTGGCAACGGGGCCAGCGTAGTTGCCAGATTGGGGAGGAACTTCCCGTAATAGTTTACGAGACCGAGAAAAGAACGAAGATGCGAAGTGTCAGTTGGGGCGGGGGCCTGTTGAATCGCACGCACCTTCTCTGCGACGGGGTGCAAACCTTCGCGGTCCACCCGATAACCTAGGTAGACTACTTCCTTTGCCTGAAATACGCACTTTGTGCGACGTAAAGGGACTCCAGCCTCCGAAAAGCGTCTAAGGACAGCCTCCAGATTTTCCAAATGTTCCTGCTCCGACGTCCCTGTAATCAAAACGTCATCTAAGCAGACAGCGACACGTGGTAAACCTCTCAAAATGCCCTCCATAACACGTTGAAAAATAGCGTAGGCAGAGGATACTCCAAAGGGCAACCGTGTATATTCAACTCCATCTCAAGCGGGTGACCATTGACCCATACTGTCACTTTAATGGGGCCCACACGGGGTGCTGCCACACAATGCAGGCAGTTGTCCTCCGTCTCCACGTCCTCAGGAGTAGTCGCCGCAGGTTCATCTATATGGAAGGTACGGCCCCTGGGCTGGTCCCAGTTTCGTTCGGAACGACGGTGCCTCTGGCGCCCCCAGGACCGGCGTCCGCGACGGGGTCGGCGCCTACAAGTCTGACACGGACATGGCTCCTCATCCATTGGTTCTGGAGAAGGCTCCGTTCGGGGAGGAATGTCCGACGGCCACTGGCGTCGGTCCGGACGTCGCCTCACCCAAGGTACCGCAGGAGTGCAGGGGGTCGTTTTCGGACGGAAGGGGTTGCGCCCCAAGGCATGCACTTCATTCCCTGTAGCTCCTGTACACCTCGTTCTGCGCTCTCTCGGGACAATACTATTTGAATGGCCTGTTGAAAAGTCAATGTTGGCTCAGCTAACAACTTTCTCTGGGTGGCCGCATTGTTAATACCACAAACCAAACGGTCGCGTAACATTTCTGACAAGGTCTCACCACAGTCACAGCACTCCGCAATCCTGCGTAGCCTGGATAGAAAGTCGTCAAGGGATTCTCCAGGGGTCCTCTCAGCGGTATTAAACCGGTAATGCTGGACTATCGTGGACGGGGTTGGGTTAAAATGTTGCCCCACTATATTCACAAGTTCATCAAACGTTTTGGTGTCCGGCGCAGCTAGGTACGTAAGGCTCCTAATCACCCCAAACGTATGCAGGCCGCAGGCGGTGAGCAATATGACCACCTGGCGCTCGTTTTCGGTGATATTGTTTGCCTGGAAATAGTAACGCATCCGTTGTGCGTACTGGTTCCAGCTTTCCAGCGCAGCTTCAAAAACATCCACACGTCCGTACAGAGGCATGGTATAATAGAAAACAACTTCCAACCTGTATCCAACAAAAATCCAGGGAGATGGGTTCAGCAGTGGAAACCCTCGTCGCCAGTTCTGTGAGGGCCACGAAGAATCCAGCACGAGTTTTAAGGATACAAAGTAATAACATTTATTTACAATAACATATATATATATATAACAGCAGCAGCAACGTCCCTTGCTGCACACTCCTTCCTGCTGGTTCCAAACTGGCCAGCTTTATTTATACATGGAGTTTACTAATGGTTTCTCCGCCCCCCTCATTGGGGAAGCTCATACTCCCACAGGATTGTGGGATTGTCATTAGTCCCCAGCCAATGGTAAGCAGGCAGGTTATAACAGTGACCAAAGCAATAGCAGACTAGTTTAGATGGCTAGAGGAATTATGTATAGTTACCATAGTTAACCTTATCACTAGTATCAAAGTTAAAGTAAAGAACACGGGGGCAATTCTCCAAAATGGAGACAAAGTGTTTGTGCCATCGTGAACGCCGTCGCATTTCACGACGGCACGAAACGGGCACAGGGACGACTGATTCTGTCCCCCACAGAGCGGTTCACTCTGCTCCAGCCTCCCTTCCCGGCACCAAATGGGCGCCGCGCCAACCCGCACATGCGCAGTTGGGCCGCACCAACCTCGGAGAATCGCGCGCTGGCATCGTGGCACAGTTGCTGCGATTCTCCGGCCCGGCGTGGGGCTCGGAGAATCGCCCCCCTCATGTAAATATTGTGTGTAGTTACTCAATAAACCTTTTGTTATGACTGGACGAGTTCAAATCTTCCTCATCGAGATTCAGAATACCTCATCACTAACCAAGGATTAAGTAGCACATGTTACCTACCACACAGGTAACAAAACATGGTACCAGGCAAGTGGCTTTAACAGAACTAGTTAGATTAGGTTAGACAAAAAGAGAAGACTGGAAACAACCGGTAATTTAAGTTATGACTGGAAAAGATTTGAACAGACATTCCAAATATTTATCGCAGCTAATGATTTAAGCACGGTCTCTAATGCAATGAAAATAGCACTACTACTCTCAATAGGAGGGCATGAAGCTAGAGAAATCTATAATTGCTTTAATTACTTAGAAGGTGAAGACAACACCAAAATAAAAGTAATACTCAAAAAATTTAATGAACACTGTAAGAGTCAGTCTGGTGAGATGCTGGAAAGATTTAATTCTTGTCATAAACAACAGAGAAACGGAGGGCCCATCACTGATTTTATTACAAATCTCAAGTTAATACCACAAGGCTGTGATTATGCTGATTTCAGAGACACTGTGATAATGAATCAATTAATTTCTGAACTATCTGATAAAGATTTGAGGGAAGAACTATCACAAAAAAGAGGCGCCAATACTCACCACGAGGCAAAGGTAGGCCTGCAAATGCAGAAAACGGCAGTTTTGGTTGGCAGCCATCTTGAGAAAGGAGCAGCACATGCGCACTTCCCTAAAAGAAGCAAACTGGCAAAACAGTGTTCTGTGCATGTGCGAGAAGCCGCGCATGCGCAGTTGCAAAAAGAGCACACAGTACAGGAAACTTGGAGTGCGCATGCGCAACCGTGTCCTACGCATGATGTCACGAGCGTCATTGACGTCAGAAGATCAAGACCATGCCCACTTAAAAGGGAAATGCACAAAAATGAACCAAAATAAATTTAAAGCTGCAAAACCCAATGAAATCGTGAGGAGTTTGACTCCAGAAGAGAAGCATCAAGAGTCCAGAGAGACCACGTCAATAGAAATCTTGAAGATTTTGACCCCAGAAGAGGAGCACCACGACCCACAAGAGAATGAAATTGTGAAGATTTTGACTCCAGAAGAGGAGCACAAAGAAATCACAGATGATTCAAGTGAACCAGAAATGACTCCAGAAGAGGAGTACCAAGGAAGCAAGGAAGAGGAATCAAATACACCACAAATGACTGATGTCACCAGCATCAATGCAACATCAGATCATTCTTACAATTCTCAAGAAGAAATGCTCAATGTAACAGATACCACAACAGACACTGACACCAATAACTGTGACTGATTCACATCATCCACACGGAACACTCATTGAGCGCAACAGGAACAACAAAAAGCGCAAGAAGCACAGCAGAAAGTGACTTCCGGTGACAGCGGGCGGGAGGCAGCCGCGCGTTGGAGGGCTCCCGTTCGGGAATGGCATTGTCGGGGATTAACGCCCGGTCCTAGGGCTGGCGAAGGCAGTAAAAGTCGGGAGACAGCACAGAGGAGAAGAATGTAGAAGAACAGCAAAAAAATGGCCGTGAAAAAAGTGGCTGAAAGTCCGTTGGGGAGTGGAAAGGTCACCGCGGGGTCAGTAAAGAAAATGGAGGCTGGAGCTCCAGGGGAGGCCGCAGTGCTTAGAGCTGAAGGAATAACTAAGGTGATGGCTGCGGAATTTGAAAAGCAGTTGGCGCAGATTGCAAAATGCATGGAGACGGTGAGGAAGGGGATGAGGGAGGTTTTGAGTGCGCTGGTGGAGGAGGCGGTTTCCCCGGTGATGACGGCGGTGGCGAGCGCAATGGCGGAGGTGCGAGAGCAAGGGGAGGCGCTGAAGGAAGTGGAGGAGACGTTATTGCAGCACGGTGATCAACTTGCCTCGATGGGGAAAGAGGTGCGGAAGGTGATGGACGCTAACAAGGATCTGCGAGGAAAAATGGAAGACCTGGAAAACAGATCCAGGCGACAGAATTTGAGGATTGTGGAGCTGCCCGAAGGAGTTGAAGGACCGAAGCTGACTGAGTATTTTGCAGCAATGCTGGCAAAACTATTGGGGGAGGGGGAGGATCTCTCCCGATATGAACTGGATCGGGCTCATCGGTCGTGGAGGCCTGTACCAAAGGCGAGTGAGCTGCCAAGGGCAGTGACTCTGTTCTTCCGTAGGTACAGTGTGAAGGAGAAGGTCCTGAACTGGGCCAAGCAGAAGAGGGTGGTGCAGTGGGCTGGAGCTGGTATATGTGTATACCAGGACTTTACGGTGGAGCTGGCGAGGAGGCGGGCTGCCTTCAACCGGGTGAAGAGGGCACTGTACATTAGCAAGGTGCGGTGCGGCATGGTATATCCAGCGAAACTGAGGGTGACTTATGTAGCCACCTAAAATGGCTGATTCCCGAGTATTTGGCCAAACCCCGATCTAAAATGGCGAACTAAAAAGGCTGATGGGAAAATCAGCCAACGGGACTCAAAACGGACAGCTGCAGGCTCTGGGGAAGTCGGCCCAGACAGATACCTGCAACCATTAACAGCACACCAACCCAGCCATCTGCATTTTAATCAGCCACCCCCGGGAACAATTGCTACAAATTAGCAATTGAAAGCCGATCCAGACTTCTCGGCGCCAGCAGTGGCCGAGACAAAGAAAGGTGGACGACCACACCCCGATCAAGGAATCGCACAATTATTGGAGCATATCGAACCCAGTGATTGGGACAAAGTCCAATCACTTGGGACCAGGGTCAAGGTCCACCCCGAGAGGCGGGAAGCCCCTAGGGACTATAAAAATAGGTGCCAAGTTCAGATCGACCCTTCTTCTCCTACTCGCAACCTTCGAGACCCTTTGACGAAAGAACAAGTAAGTCTTACTCCAGCGATCGCTACCAGATAGGTGTTCCAGACCATCGACCCATACCAGCCTTTTTGAATCCCACAGGTCAGACCCAATTCGATAGACCATTCGTTTCCCTGACCTGGTGGGCCATCACCAAAGTTAAGTATTGGCCTTTAGTTGTAGGTAATAGTCTAGAAGTAGGATTATTGTATAAGTATTTGTTGCTGTATATAATAAATGATCGTTGATTTAACATTTACTAAGCGGTGTGCTGTATTATTAATCATTACTTGAGCTTGAACCACGTGGCGGTATCAGAAAGATACCTGGCGACTCGTGAGCAAAGGTGACAGAATTAGAGCTAATAAAACTAAGGCTAATAAGAGCAACAACTTCGGAATCTTTGATCAAGATTCTCTTAAGGTTCAGGTTCAGTCGACAGTTAGGAAGGCAAATGCAATTTTAGCTCAGGGACTTTTACTTTGGAACGGCGGAAGCAGCGGAGGAGTTTGCGAAGGCAGAAGGACTGTGGCAGAACTGACAAATTGAGAAATGGCCATGTGTCGATGTAACCATATGACTGTATTTTCTTCTTTTTTGTATCACTGCGCGCGGGTGTAGGGGCTAAAGGAGCCAATGTTGTATATATTTGGACAAGGGAAGGGACGGGACTTTCACTCGATATGAGGGCTCTTTGGATGTAGGTGGATATGCGGGGTTTGTGTGCTAAAAGGGGATCTTTGGGCTTTCCTAGGGCCGGGCAAGGGGGAAAGGGACCCGGGTGGGGGCCTCCACGCTGGCCGGTTTAAGCCGGCCAGTGAACGGGAGTGAGGTGGGGGGAGGGGCTCCGGCCATCGGAGCCTGGCAGAACAGGGTCCGAGTGGTCTAGCCGGGGTGGAAAGTTGGGGGGGAAGGAACCGAGGTTGGGAGGAGGTGTTTTACAAGAGACAGTGGACGGGAGGAGCTGGAGACTTGGGGCGGGGGGGGGGGGGTACAACTCTGGGGTATCATGTACGGTACTCTTTCAGAGGCTGGATGGCGTTGGTTGGGGGGGGTGGGTGGGGGGGGGGGGTGGGGAGCTGTGCGGATGGGATCGTTGTTATTATGGGGATTGACATATCTTGCTGATTATTGTTTATTGTTGATGGGTGTAAATGTGGGAGAAAATGTGAAAAAGGAGGAGAACAAATTTTTTTTTTTTAAAACAGAAGCACAGCAAAAACAAGAACAACAATAGCAACAACGAAAACAACATGCAGCACAACAAGAGCAACTACAACAACAAGAAGCGCTGCAGAAACAAGAACAACGACAGCAACATTAAAAACTACAAGCACAACAACAAAAACTACAAGAACAACGATAAAAACAACAACAAGAACGACAACAACAAGAACGACAACGAAAACAACCAACACAGAAATGACAACAATGAAACAATGACCTGTACAACATGGCACAACTCTGCACGTGAAGGACAATGCCACAGCACACTGCAAAACAATGACAAGAATACAAACATGACATGGCATGGCAACAAATCTCACAAATTCACATTTGCTCCACAACAAACAAGCAAACCAGCTGTCAAGAAAGATGACATGTAGAATCAATACCACAAACACAGGAAAAATTCCAGGTCAGACAACAAAGATGTAACACAGAATCGCTACCACAGCATAGAAAGAAAAAAAAGCATAAATCAGACAACAAAGTGATTCGACCATTCAATTACCTCATTGATGACTTCTTGAAAATGAAATGAAATAAAAATCGCTTATTGTCACAAGTAGGCTTCAAATGAAGTTACTGTGAAAAGCCCCTAGTCGCCACATTCCGGCGCCTGTTCGGGGAGGCTGGTACGGGAATTGAACCGTGCTGCTGGCCTGCTTTGGTCTGCTTTAAAAGCCAGCGATTTAGCCCAGTGTGCTAAACCAGCCCCTTCTTGGCTACTTAAACACAGGAACACTGACGACGTTCACAAAGAAAAAAACAACATCAACATCACCACTTCAACAACAGAAGAAGAAAGCAACTCGACTGAACAAACTCATAAAGTGTGGACTCACAAAAAATGTTTTTTTATTAAGACTGGACTCATAAATATTAATTGGCTTTGTATAATCGTCAAGATCATCACAACGTGTACATACATCATTTGTCTACCTATTTCACGCAAGCAAAACAAAACTTAAGAGACTAAATGTATTAACATTTGACAGACTAACTCATTAATTTTATGTAATGCATTTGCAAACTGCATCCATTATGTTTGTTCAATTTTCGTTACAACATACAGAAAATATGTAATATGAAAAAAGGGGGATGTAGTGATCTTTATGTGTGCATGTACACAAGGAGTTAATGTGTAATCAGTAGCACCACATGATCACTAGAGGGCCGGACCAACAGGGGTATAAAAGGTAGCCACATTGGGTCTCTCTCTTGGGTGCACTGTGACCAAAGCAATAGCAGATGAGTTTAGATGGCTAGAGGAGTTACGTACAGTTACCATAGTTAGATCTTGTTCACCTTATCACTAGTATCAAAGTTAAAGTAAAGAACTCATGTAAATATTGTTGTAGTTACTCAATAAATCTTTTGTTACTACTGGACGAGTTCGAATCTTCTTCATCGAGATTCAGAATACCTCATCACTAACCAAGGATTGAGTAGCACATGTTACCTACCACACAGGTAACAAAACAGCTAACATGGCGTTCAGGAGCATTGTTTACAAAGTGCACCCACACCCTACCTCATCCGCAAGGCTGTTTGGAAATATAACCCATGGTTTCCATTTTGCAGTGAAATATTGCCGTTTTAGGAGGTTTTCCTTGGGATTACAAATCTATATAAATAGCAATTTACACATTTGCCTTTTTTGACCAAACGATCTGTTGCATTTAGGTTTTTTATCTAATATTTTATGCAAAAATAAATAATGTAATCTTCTAAGGTCTTGTTACAGAAGAAATGTTGTTGTTTGGAGTTATAGATAACCTTTTGCAAGACTGGGTTAAGAAGCATTGAGTTAGAATTTGTAATAATCTTAATGAGACCCACAGGGACGAACTGATTGATCTCCCCATGGGGCTCGTGGAATACGAGCTTCCCTGCTAATGGGCAGAGGCCCGTCAGCTGGGGTTCATAGAATCAATCCTTAAAAACCGATTGGGACCGGTATTCCCGGTTGGGACCAATGTGCTGTATGCTGTGTTGCGGCCTTTTCTTTTGGATGAAAATAAACTGCCGTTTTGATTCACCCTCTCGAGTCTCTTGAGCTTTTATAAATTTCCTTGCCAGTAAGTGTGAGGTGAAAAAGTTTCATTTTAAAAAATGAAGAAGGCTTGATGCTTTGGAAAAGCGGTGGGATTTGGGAGTTCAGGACATCAATGGCAGCACATTATTTTCTAAGAATTTACTTTGGGAGAATATTGAGTGTTCAAGGAGGATGCAGCGCAGATTCATTCGGGTGCTGGCTGGAATGAAGAAACATTAGCACAGAGAAAGAATTAAAAACTTGTGTCTTTTACTGGAACAACACATATTGTGATAAAAGTATTTTAAATGATAAATGGATGGGACATGCTAATTGAAGCAAACTTAGAATTTCGCTCTGGGCACCACACATTGGGAAGGGTACAGTGACCTTTGAAAATGTGCAGCACCGGTTCCCGAGACCTCTTTTCCCGATTTTCCATTAATGGAGTTCACGCCCACGACGGTGAGAATCACATTTTAATAATTTTAGTGCATTTACATAATATTAGTGAGTCCTCCCCAGCCACCTAACCCCCCTCACTGAATATTCAAACCTCGCCAACATGATGTGACATTGGCATGGTTTACAACAGGTTTTGAAAAATGTGATTCAGTTCAGGGGATCCCCCTGGGGGCACAAAGGTAAGTATAGTCCCTGGGGAAAAGGAACATGCCCTGGCACTGCTCCCTGGCACAGGTTGGCAGTGACGGCGCAGGCCCTCTGGGGAGCTGCATTGGGTGTAGGGTTACCGTTCTGTTTGTGGTGGGGGAAGGAGGCCCCGATGCTGATGCTTGTGGCAAGAGGGAGGTTCCTTTCTGTGCTGATGGGGGCACACTTTAAAGATGGCAGCCCCATCTCTGTTGAGCAGGTCTCGTCCCCAAGCCCCCCAACAGTGACGGCAAAAAACATTCCCACTGAATTCTTTTTTTTCAGATCTGGACTAAAAACTTGACTGTGCAGCTCTGGAGCTGTACACTGGGTTTCAGTCCGAGCCTGGCACTTTGACAAAATATTGGAAAATTCCACCCATATATTTTTCTATTTTGGTTGATTAAACTGAAATTTTGTGACTTCCGGTGACGGCAGGCGGGAGGCGGCCGCACAATGGAGAGCCCCCGCTCCGGAACGGCAATTTTGGGGCTTTAAGCCCGGTCCCAGGGTCCGCGGAGGTGGCAGAAGAAGGGAGAAGGCACGGAGGAGGCACTGAGAAGACACAGGAGGAAAAAAAGAACAAAGAAAAATGTTGAGGGTGAGCAGAAAAACGGCCGAAAAAAACCAGCTGGAGGTCCGTCGGGGAGTGGAAAGGTCACCGCGGGGTCACCAGGAAAAATGGAGGCTGGAGCACCAGGGAAGGCCGCACTGCTTACGGCTGAAGAAATAACCAAGGTGATGGCTGCGGAATTTGAAAAGCAGTTGGCGCAGATTGCGAAATGCATGGAGACGGTGAGGAAGGAGATGAGGGAGGCTTTGAGTGTGCTGGTGGAGGAGGCGGTTTCCCCGGTGAGGACGGAGGTGGCGAGCGCAGTGGCGGAGGTGCGAGAGCAAGGGGAGGTGCTGAAGGAAGTGGAGGAGACGTTATTGCAGCACGGTGATCAACTTGCCTCGATGAGGAAAGAGATGCGGAAGGTGATGGATACTAACAAGGATCTGTGAGGAAAAATGGAAGACCTGGAAAATAGATCCAGGTGACAGAACTTGAGGATTGTGGGGCTGCCCGAAGGAGTTGAAGGTCCAAAGCCAACTGAGTATTTTGCCGCGATGCTGGCAAAACTACTGGGGGAGGGGGAGGACCCCTCCCGATATGAACTGGATCGGGCTCATCGGTCGTGGAGGCCTGTACCAAAGGCGAGTGAGCCGCCAAGGGCAGTGACTCTGTGCTTCCGTAAGTACAGGGTGAAGGAGAAGGACCTGAGCTGGGCCAAGCAGAAGCGGGTGGTGCAGTGGGCTGGAGCTGGTATACGTGTATACCAGGACTTTACGGTGGAGCTGGCAAGGAGGCGGGCTGCCTTCAACTGGGTGGAGAGGGCACTGTACATTAGCAAGGTGCGGTGTGGCATTGTATATCCAGCGAAGCTGAGGGTGACTTACAAGCTCAGGGACTTTTATTTTGGAACAGCGGAAGCAGTGGAGGAGTTTGCGAAAGCAGAAGGACTGTGGCAGAACTGACAAACTGAGGAATGGCCATGTGCCGATGTAACCTCATGACTGTATTTTCTTGTTTTTTGTATCACTGCGCGCGGGTGTAGAAATTAAAGGAGCCAAGGTGGTATATATTTGGACGAGGGAAGGGACGGGACTGTCACTCGAAATGAGAGTTCTTTGGGGTGTAGGTGGATAGGCTGGGTTTGTGTGCTAAAAGGGGACCTTTGGGCTTTCCTGGGGCCGGGCAAGTGGGAAAGGGACCCGGGCGGGGGCCTCCACGCTGGCCGGTGTGTGCCGGCCAGTGAACGGGAGTGAGGTGGGGGGAGGGGCTGCGGCCATCGGAGCCTGGCAGAACAGGGTCCGAGTGGTCTAGCCGGGGTGGAAAGTTGGGGGGGAAGGAACCGAGGGTAGGGGGAGGAGTTTTACAAGAGGCAGTGGACAGGAGGAGCTGGAGGCCTGGGGTGGGGGGGGGGGGGGTGGGAGCTGTGTAAGATTAAGGGTGACTACAGGTAATCCCTGATTTATTTTTGTAATTTGTTTATGTAAACATGCGGGTTGAGGTTTGGGGGTTGGTGGGTAGATGGGATCGTTGTGTTATTATGGGGACTGACATATCTTGCTGAATACTGTTTATTGTTGATGGATGTAAATGTGGGAGAAAATGTGAAAATGGAGGAGAATAAAAAAAAATTTTTTTTAAACTGAAATTTTGTAAAAATAGGGAGAAAATGTTGTAAATGGGCAACAGGTCAAATAGCATTTGTGGAAATGAGAGAGAAGTTACTAGTTCAGGAATGTTAAGCCCTTTTTCTGAGCTGGAAGATCTTATTTGAGCAGCATTTAAAAAGGAACAGAACAAAGGCCGAGCAGAGGGGAAAAGAACAACATGGACAAGAATTGAAATAGAATACTAACAGGCAGTGTGCTTCCATGAAAGACAGAAGATAGCTAAATGGCAGAAGTAATATATGCATGAGAACTCATTCATATGTACTCGGCCCAATAGCAGGTCCTTGGCTCATTGTCTGCTGATATTTCATCCTTTGCAGATTTTGCCAGTGGTAGTTTGCCATTGCCTTCCACTCTCAGGAGTAAGATGAGGAGGCAGGTCCCAGATTTACCTTGGAAGGAACAGGAATCAAACCTGCGCTGTTGGTGTTATCCTGAAGCATACGCTAGCCATTTCAACTAACCGGCTCCCCATGCATGAGAATATTGGTAAAATAATGATAGGCTTCAATTCAGGCCTTGGGTGACTGCCTGTGTGGAGTTTGCACTTCCTCCCTGTGTCTGTGTGGGTTTCCTCTGGGTGCTCCAGTTTTCTCCCAAAGCCCAAAGATGTGCAGTTAGGTGGGGTTATGGGGATAGGGTGGTGCAGATTTGATGGGCTGAATGGTCTCCTTCTGCACTCTAGGGATCCTGTGGTTCTATGAACACAAGGGAGCATGTGAACAGTTCAATCCTGTATTATTCAATGTCTTGCTCCCACACAAATTACATATTTGGTAACAAATAGTACACAATTTATCCTTTTCGCCTCATATTCCCCCATTGCTGCTACACAGTGAATATATGGGTTGTAGGAAATAAGTTATCATGTTGGGGACCATGATAAAAATGTTATTTTAGATTTGATACTCTCTATACAGAATGGAGAATGTTCTATTCCCATTTTCACTTGCACGAAGTGTTGTCATGAAGTCACATGCTGCTATACCTGGCTGATGGCAGTGCTATTTCTGTTTGTAATGTGGGGTTTGATGCCACTAATTGTGTGTCCACGGCATAACATAGCTTTTTGCACCGATGCGGTGTAATTAGCCTCTCTGGTGTATTTAGTGCCACAGTTAGTATCATTTTATTGCTTAATAAAATACCACCAGTCACTCTCCCACACTGTTATTTATGCCATCTTCCCCATGGCATTAATCAGCAGCACAGTAATCAAACCCAGCTGTCAAAGATTTCTCGGAACACAAAATGACATCTGACTGATGAAATGTTTAAGAAATAGGAGATGAACGCCATCCCTCAGGGTTTATGCATTGTACAAGATATTTCTCAGGCTGAAATATTCTGGATGGGGTTTCGATTTAAAAAGTACATGCTGTAAACATGGATTAAGAGAGAAAATATAGGCTGCCATGAATTAAAAAGTAAGCATAGTGCTGATTGTGGCATGAAGAATGTTATGTGGACCACGCAGGTAGCTGCCTGTGGCACAGCTTGCTGCTAGCGAATCAATGGCAAACTCTGTAGTACCATTAGAAACAGAGCTGTGCAAACATATTTCTCTCCCTTATGTTTTTCAGGAGAGATGACTAAAGTATTCACTTTCTTTATTTTTAAAGCGCATTTCATTCAAACTTGTATCAAAGTAGGTTACAGCAAATAAACACACCGGGAAACATTCTTCCCAACAATCAACTATACAGATTTTTCTCCTTTTTCACCCTCCCCACTCCCCATCACCCACCCCCTACCCCCCTGCGACGAACAGCTCCTCAAACATGTGCACAAACATCCCCCACCTTTTCTCAAACACCCCTGCTGAGCCCCATAACTCATACTTTATCTTCTCTAACCACAGGAAGTCATACAGATCACCAACCATGCTGCTACCCCCTGGTGGCGATGCCGACTGACAGTCCAGAAAAATTTGTCGCTGTGCAATCAGAGAGGCGAAGGCCAAGACATCGGCCTTCCTCCTCTCCATGAGCTCCGGCTTCTCTGAAACCCCAAATATCGGCAACAAAGGGTCCGAGTCCACTCCCCCCTCCACTATCCTGGCTAAGACCCCGAACACTCCTGCCCAGAATCTTCCCAATTTTTCACAACCCCAAAACATGTGCGCATGATTCCCTGGTCCCGCCTACACCTCTCACACTCATCTGCTAAGTATTCACTTTCAATACCACAGATAATGTTCTGTCGTGAATTGGCACTGTTGAAGGGCCTTTGGATATAAGTTGGGGAGTATTTAAAACTAAAATAGATTCTGGAATGTCCGTGGGCTAAATGGGCCGGTTAAGCGGTCCCAGGTGTTCACGCGCTTGAATAGTTTCAGAGCAGAGATGAGTTTCCTGCAGGAGTCACACCTCTGGGTGAAAGATCAGGTGAGGTTGAGGAAGGGATGGATGGGCAAGTGTTGCGTTTGGGGTTTGACTCGAAGTCGAGGGTTTCGCTATACTGTTGAACAAGAAAACAAGGTTACGGAGACTAGGGAGGTGTGGGACCCGGCGGGGGTGCGAGGTTTGTGATAGTAAGCGGGGTGCGAGTGGGGACTGCGGTGGCGTTGGTAAATGTGTATGCGACTAATTGGGACGATGCCGGATTCATGAAGAGGTTATAGGGGCAATTCCAGATTAGGACTCTCACCAGTTGATTATGGGGGGTAGGATTTTAATTGTGCATTGGAGCCGAGGGTGGATCGGTCGAGCCCAAAGTCAATGGGGAGGTCAAAAATAGTGCAAAAGCTGGGAGGGTTTATGGAGAGGATGGGGATGGTGGATCCGTGGAGGTTGGGCACCCTGCAGAGAGAGAGTATTCCTTCTTCTCGAATGTTTTTAGGGTATATTCCGGGATTGACTTTTTGCGGTTAGCAGGGCGGAAGGTGGAAGGTGCTGAATATGCGGGAATAGTGATTTTGGACCAAGCCCTGTTTGAGTCAGGTGCAGAGGCCGGTGTGGAGGTTGGATTCAGGGCTTTTGAGTGACAAGGAGTTCTGTGGGAAGGTGGCAGTAACGTTTAACAATCATGCTGAGCCTAATCAGAATGAGGAGATTTCGGCAGCCATGTTTTGGGAGGCCTTGAAGACAGCGGTGCAACATCGAGGGCCGAAGGGCCTGTACTGTGCTGTACTGTTCTATGTTCTATGTTCTATGGTGCGGGGGAAAGTTATTTTGTTCAAGGCCCATAAGGATAGAATGGCTGAGTTTACAATCTGTCTCACTCTTTTGCAATAGAAATCTCATTACTTATACTTGCATGATGTTGACAGCTGTGCATATATGTAACACTACATACAATTACAAACTTACTGTAAGTGATTCCTGCATCAACAAAGATTACTGTCTCAAATCAGTTTGTCATCGAATACAGACCATGGCAAAAGGCTGAAACTAATACCAATAACATTAATGCAACTGTAGCCACCTCAAGTGGCCAACTCCCGATTTAAAATGGCGAACGGCAAAGGCTGATGGGAAAGTCAGCCAACAAGACAGAAACCAGCGGCTGCAGGTTTACTGTGTATTTACCTCTGCAAAAACCAGACAAAATCGATACCAGTGACCATCAGCATAACAAAGTAGCAGCCATCTGCATACTGATGAGCAATCCCCGGGAACAATAAGTAACATTTTGGACACACAAAGCAAAGCCAGACTCCACGGCGCCAGCAGGAGCCAACACAAAGGAGGTGAACGAGCACCTCAAGACCGCCCACCGATCAGGGAACCGCTCCAGTATTGGAGAAAATCGAACCAAGCGATTGGAACAAAGTCCAATCACTTGGGACCAGGTACAGGGTCCGCTCCGAAAGGCAGGAAGCCCCTGGGGACTATAAGAGTTGAGCCCCAAGTTCAAATCGCTCTCTTCTTCCTGCCCGGGTCACCCAGCAATACGAACCAACATTGACCGTGACCGGTGCAGTGACTCCAGTGATCACCAAAACCCGTAAGTCTTAACTCAACGCTCGCTACGAGATAGGCGCTCCTAGCTACCAATCTGTACCAACTTTGAATCCCGCAGATTCAGAACCCAAGCGAAAGGCCATTTGTTCCCCTGACCTGGTGGGCCAGTCTGAAGCTAAGTATAGGCCTGTTAGTTATAGAAGTAGCTTAGACGTAGAATTTGTGCATGAGTAGCGATTACTGTGTATAATAAGTGTGCTTTGATTTAAATCTTACTAATTGGTGTATTGGGTTATTGATCATCCTTCGGACTTGAACCTCGTGGCGGTATCATAAAGATACCTGGCGACTCTAGAGCAAAGGTAATAAAACAGAGCAATTGAACCAAGGAGAAAAGCAGCAACATTATTTGGCGACTCAACTGACTTATTCAGCGAAACCATATTGATGTTGAGTTGGAATTCAAAATGTTCCGCTCTCACAACAAAGGTGTGTGAGTACTCTTGAGAGGTTGGCATTCAGGTAATGTATATTATCAACAGGGGAGGGAAGTGTGGTTAACCATGCTTTGACCTGCGAGTATTTGATACTGTAAATGGTTACAAAAGATTTCACTCCCTCACATTTTCATTTCTGTGAATATTATGTCAGTTTATTGAATTGAGTTTTGCAAAAGTCTAATTTAAAACCCAAAAGAATTTTGCTTAAATGACCAAATTTAGCATTGCCATTGTGTAACACTAATCACAGGAATTTGGTCTGTCAGGCAAAATGAAAGTTGAAAGTTCCACTGACTCTGACTGTAATTAGCCTTCACCAGAGCTCTGGGGAAACAATTAGCGAGTAGTAGGTCCAATACTTGAACTGGGAACTCAGGGAGCCCCACAGTGCTGGCTGGAAAACCAGAAAAATAAGCTGAATACCCATTGCTACAAAAATCAAAACTGGAATAATAACTCCAGCACACATTCTTCAGATCAGTCAAAATATAAAGGGGTGGGCAGCTGGAGGCCTTAGCTAAACTGAAAAATAGATGAAAGAAAACTCCATTGCATTTGGGCTCTTGCTGGAGGATATTTATTGATACTCCTCCACCTGTTAGAGAGGAACTAAGCTGCAGATGTTAAAATGGATGACTTGCAAAACCAGGGGAACTTTAGTAATACCTGAATTTTGGTATCATGAACAACTAGAACAAAAGGGGCTGATATTTTTTCATCCCAAACTGAATTTTTCTCAGTCTGGAGGGCAGAGTAGATTTGACACTGGATACAGCTCCTCACTGAACATAATTCCCTTGAAATGGAAGAATGAGTACCAACAGAACATCCTTGAGACCCACATATCTCTAATATGCACGAGAGGACTGCGGACTTCGATATGACTGTCATTCATACCAACCCCAAAAAGAAGGGATGATAAACCAAAGACTAGAGACCATGGGGGTGATACAGTGACACAGTGGTTAGCACTTCTGCCTCACAGCGTCAGGGACATAGGTTCGGTTCTGGCCTTGGGTGACTGTGTGGAGTTTGCAATTTCTCCCAGTGTCTGCGTGGGTTTCCTCCGGCTGCTCCGGTTTTCTCCCACAGTCCAAAAATGTGCAGGTTTGGTAAGGGACGCGAGGAAGGATAAAGGGCAGGAGTAAAGAAAGGGGAAGATAATTAAATCTGGGATGTGCGAAAGATTGGCAGGGGGGTGGGGGGTGAATATAGTTACTGCCCAGTGAGTAAAACCCCACACCCCTTGCTCAGATCAATCCAAATGGAGGAATGAGGCAGGCTTTTTTCAACAGATTAAAATTCTGAATTAAATTTGAACTCTCACTGATATATGATGATTATTTGAAGCAATTAAGCATCTTGACCTAATGTACAAATAAAACCACCATTCAGTCGAGAAAGACACATTTAAATCAACTAACTAAATATAAAGGGCCGCAGCTAGACATACAGGAATCAATGTTGGGACCCACCAGTAACAGCAGATGCCCAAGTGAAGCAAGCCATGTGCATCCTGAAGCCAGCCTGCTAAGCAGGACTGAGCATGGAGAGGGGCTGGGCTGAGTAAAAACTTACTCTACTCTCATGAACACTGTTTCCAAGATGCAACTTGGAATCCCATGAAAAGGGAAAAATGGGTGAAGAGGTTGAAACACAAGCGGAGATTTAGTGCTTGGAAATGAGCATCAATAATATGAAATGGACTGGAGCAACAGCCCCAGGGGATGTAAGAAAATGGAGTAATCCCAGACCCAGAGATCCCAAATGTGAGAGACAAATCTACAGCCTACAGCTCTGTAACATAATCAGCATGTGCTCATCAAAACAATCGTATTCATATAATGGTGAACTCAAAATCATATATGTGCACATCAAAGGAATCAGCCATCCAACTGGGTGAAACGTCAACCTGTTTTTTTTGCAATGGCCTGCCTCTCCGTCGTTGCAAAAATGGTGGATGAAGCCAAAAATTGGAAGTCCCGCCCCTGTATACCATTTTTTGCAGGGGAGGTAATGGAGCAGAATTGCATTTTGTGGAGGCAAAACAACAGCTTCCTCCACTGGTCTGAGAGGTGTCTGAAACCCGACATTTGCAGATTAGATCTAGTCGGAGCAGGTCTGAACTTTGTGGATTCATTTGGAAACCCAGCGTACCCTTTTGGGGACGTAAGGTATCCCTCTGTATATGGTCCAGCAACATCTTTGGGAGAGGTCAGGTTCCCTTGGGAGAGGTAAGGAGTCCTTTGGGTTTACTAAAAGTAGTCATGAATGTGCGTAAAATGTGCACAAACTCATTGGAACTGTGAAGCCTATTGGATCTGTGAAAAACAACTGTCAAATGTGTCAAGGTGAGCTGACAATAGAAGCTGCCAAGGCATTTAAAACTACTGCCTTTTAATCCTTTGAAAAAACTATCTGGAGTTTAAAAGAATAATTGCTTGCTATTTCATTCCAACTGTTGACATATGCGCGAGGCAACTAAAACTGGATTAGTGCTGCATGACTGATTTCTCATTATCACAGTGGGGTGCCGCCATTTCATAATTTGACTGACAGCTCCAACTGGTTATGGCCTCTTTGAAGTCAGATTATGAATATTACTACTTGTTTATATGAGGGATTGTGCAATTGAATGCAATGTTTGCTGTTATAAGGGGTAATGTAGTAGAAGGAATATACATGGGTTTTCATGTAGCCTGAGAGACTAGAGGACTGGGAAATGTTTAGGGGGCAACAGAAAGCTACTAAAAAAGCTGTAAAGAAGAGTAAGATAGATTATGAGAGTAAACTTGCTCAGAATATAAAAACAGATAGTAAAAATGTCTACAAATATATAAAACAAAAAAGAGTGGCTAAGGTAAATATTGGTCCTTTAGAGGGTGGGAAGGGAGATTTAATAATGGGAGATGAGGAAATGGCTGAGGAACTGAACAGGTTTTTTGGGTCGGTCTTCACAGTGGAAGACATAAATAACATGCCAGTGACTGATGGAAATGAGGCTATGACAGGTGAGGACCTTGAGAGGATTGTTATCACTAAGGAGGTAGTGATGGGCAAGCTAATGAGGCTGAATGTAGACAAGTCTCCTGGCCCTGATGGAATGCAACCCAGAGTGCTAAAAGAGATGGCTAGAGAAATTGCAAAAGTAATAGTGAGAATTTGCCAAAATTCACTAGACTCTGGGGTGGTCCCGGCGGTTTGGAAATTAGCAAACGTGACACCACTGTTTAAAAAGGGAGGTAGGCAGAAAGCGAGTAATTATAGGCCAGTTAGCTGAACTTCAGTAGTAGGGAAGATGATGGAATCTATCATCAAGGAAGAAATAGTGAGGCATCTGGATGGAAATTGTCCCATTGGGCAGACGCAGCATGGGTTCATAAAGGGCAGGTCGTGCCTAACTAATTTAGTGGAATTTTTTGAGGACATTACCAGTGCGGTAGATAACGGGGAGCCAATGGATGTGGTATATCTGGATTTCCAAAAAGATAAAGATGCATGGCATTAAGGGTAAAGTAGTAGCATGGATAGAGGATTGGTTAATTAATAGAAAGCAAAGAGTCGGGATTAATGGGTGTTTCTCTGGTTGGCGATCAGTAGCTAGTGGAGTCCCTTAGGGATCAGTGTTGGACCCACAATTGTTCACAATTTACACAGATAATTTGGAGTTGGGGACCAAGTGCAATGTGTCCAAGTTTGCAGACGACACTAAGATGAGCGGTAAAGCAAAAAGTGCAGAGGATACCGGAAGTCTGCAGAGGGATTTGGATAGGTTAAGTGAATGGGCTAGGGTCTGGCAGATGGAATACAATGTTGACAAATGTGAAGTTATCCATTTTGGTAGGAATAACAGCAAAAGGGATTATTATTTAAATGATAAAATATTAAGACATGCTGCTGTGCAGAGAGACCTGGGTGTGCTAGTGCATGAGTCGCAAAAAGTTGCTTCACAGGTGCAACAGGTGATTAAGAAGGCAAATGGAGTTTTATCCTTCATTGCTAGAGGGATGGAGTTTAAGACTAGGGAGGCTATGCTGCAATTGTATAAGGTGTTAGTGAGGCCACACCTGGAGTATTGTGTTCAGTTTTGGTCTCCTTACCTGAGAAAGGACATACTGGCACTGGAGGGTGTGCAGAGGAGATTCACTAGGTTAATCCCAGAGTTGAAGGGTTGGTTTACGAGGAGAGGTTGAGTAGACTGGGACTGTACTCGTTGGAATTTAGAAGGATGCGGTGGGGACCTTACAGAAACATATAAATTATGAAGGGAATAGATAGGATAGATGCGGGCATAAGATAGGTTGTTTCCACTGACTTGTGAAAGCAGAACTAGGGGGCATAGCCTCAAAATAAGGGGAAGTAGATTTAGGACTGAGGTTAGGACTGAGCTTAGGAGGAACTTCTTCACCCAAAGGGTTGTGAATCTATGGAATTCCCTGCCCAGTGAAGCAGTTGAGGCTCCTTCATTAAATATTTTCAAGATAAATATAGATATTTTTTTTGAAGAATAAAGGGATTAAGGGTTATGGTGTTCAGGCCGGAAAGTGGAGCTGAGTCCACAAAAGATCAGCCATGATCTCATTGAATGGCGGAGCAGGCTCGAGGGGCCAGATGGCCTACTCCTGCTCCTAGTTCTTAAGTCCTTAGGCACTTGAAACTTTACTTTATTTAATCTCAGCATGGTTCCTGAGGTCTGTCCATGGTGGATACTAGGTGGGTTGGCATGGTTGGTTTAAGGGAAAAGAGTGGTGGGTGAGGGCCATGTGTTGGCATGAGTTGGAACTAAGTTGTAAATATAAAGGGCTATGGGGTGAGTAGGGACATAGGTTGGCATGGAAGGTATGAGGGCCCATGGGAGGTGAGCAGAGGGGCATGGGTCAGTTTGGAGAATATGATGGGCCATGGGGGCTGGACAAAGGGGCATAAGTTGGCATGGAATTCATAAGCGGTCATGGGGGTGGATAGAGGGGCACAGATTGAAATGGAATATATGAGGGCCCACGGAGGTGGGTAGAGGGCATAAATTGGCAGAGAAGGTATGAAGGGCCATGGTGGTGTTGCGGAGCCAGGAAATGTCCCAACTCTCTGCTCCTGACTTGGGAATGAAAATCCAGGCCTTAATCCTTCTATACCTAAATACAGAAGAGGCGGTCATGATATTCTTACAAGTGGCTCACAATAACTTCTCAAGACTGCCTAACACCCAGATGCTTCTGTGTACTAACCAGCTCTTACTCAATTAGGAGTAGAATTTCAGTTCTTCTGAAAAGGTTATCCATTCTATTCTAATAAAAATGCAAATAACAGGTGAGCTTCTAACAATGCTCATGCTTGCCCTATAGATGGAAGGCAAACAATCATGAGTACATACCTAAAGGAATGCCACTCAGATGTGCTGACTTCCAGCTAATTCAGCAAGTTAATAGAAGCAGCCAGTCCAGCCTGAGGCTATGTAGCAATTGTGACTGGTGGATCTATAGCCCACAGAATGTGCATATAACTTTTACTCAAAGCCAGACAAGACATACACTCGGATGAAATAATTCCTGAAGCAATCGCATTGTGCTGATGGAACTAAACTCAGTTTTAAGCATTTAGTTTTACATGTCAAACATAAGGCCACCAATTTTCAGTTTACTAAATGTATTACAAAAATGAATGAAAAATAACGATATCAATGCACTGAAAAGGAATTGAACTGATTCAGTTACCATGGTCTTTACACGGAACAGTTTTTCTGTAATACTTTTTCTTTTGAGTTGCCGGCTTTTTGGGAGTTACTTCAATTCTTTCGAAGCAGTTTGTCAGCTTTTCCAAGATTTATAGGTTGTTACATTTAAGGATTAATAGTTATTTCTGACACAATGTCACATACTCTTCTAACACTAGCATCACAGCTCTGCCCTACTTAATGACTTGAGAATTGCTCCACTTACATACAAACATAAGAATTAGGAGCAGAGGTACCCCTGATAACTTTTCATCTCCTTGTTAATCAAGAATCTATCTATCACTGCCTTAAAAACATTCAAAGACTTTGCTTCCACCACCTTTGGAGGACGAGGGTTCTAAAGACTCACAACCCTTTGAGAGAAAAGCTTTCTCCTAATCTCTGTCTTAAATGTGCGACCCCTTATTTTTATCAGTGACCCCTAAGTTCTAGATTCTCCCACAAGAGGAAACATCCTCTACACATCCACTCTGTCAAGACCTCTTAGGATCTTAAAGTTTCGATCAAGTTGCCTCTTACTGTTCTAAACTCCAGTGGATACAAGTCTAACCCGTCTGACCTTTCCTCATAAGACAAACGCCCATTCTGGTATTAGTCTAGTAAACATTCTCTGAACTGCTTCTAATGCATTTAAATCTTTCCTTAAATAAGGAGATCTTACTGTTTACAGTACTCCAGATGTGGTCTCACCAATGCCCTGTAGAACTAAAGCATAACCTTCCCACTTCTGTAATCAATTCTCCTCGTAATAAACCATAACATTCTATTAAATCTCCTAATTACTTGCTGTAGCTGTCTTTTGTGATTCATACACTATGACACCCAGATACCTCTGAATCTCGGAGCTCAGCAATAACTCACCATTTAGATAATAAGCTTTTTTATTCTTCCTGCCACAATGGAGAATTTAACATTTGCTCACATTGTACCCGATTTGCCAGATTTTTGATCACTCACTTAACATCTCTGTCCCCTTGTAGTTCCTTATGTCCTCTTCATAATTTACTTTCCAATCTATCTTTGTGTTGTCAGTAAATTTAACAACTATACCTTTGTTCCCTTCATCCAAGTCTTTTATATAAATTGTAAATAGTTGAGGCCCAGCACTATGGCACACCACTCATCATGTCCTGCCAACCAGAAAAAGCTTTTATTTTCCTCAATAACCTCATCAAAAATGCCTTCTGGAAAGTACAGTACATTCACCGATTTCCCCTTATCCACAGTAAATGTGACTCCTTCAAAAAATTCCAATCAATTGGTTAAACATGATCCCTTTCTCAAAACCATGTTGACCCTGCCTGATTGCTTTGAGTTTTTCTAGGTGCCTTGCTATGACATCTTTAACAATGGCTCCTTCCTGTGTGTATAACTCACATGCTGAGTAGCTGAAAACCAGAGTGTCCCACTTCCCTCCAATACTTTAGAAAACCACTCAAATGGTCCTTTGGGGGGTGATATGAGCACTCTCATGTCTACCTGTAGATTGATAGCTGGCAACATTGATACACGAGCTAGAAATCGAACACAGGTAACATTAACTGTAATGCAGTAAAAGGGCTGTACAGCAGGCCACAGGGGAATGAAACAACTTGTCATCAGTGGCTGTTGGGAATTTGTCCTTGTATACCATAGCCAATAAACAGGATAACAAACTGGGGTAGCTGCCAACATATACACTATGGCTGCAAAATTCAACCCACAACTGATTTGTCAGTTAGGTAACATAATTGTAATACTGTCTCTGACCCCACTGAGATGAACAGGGTGTTTGCCAACTACTGGACCTTGCCATACATCTTGCGATCCCATGCTGATTCAACCTCTTCCTCTCCAATTCTTAGGAAAACACTCAATTGCCAAACTTCTCAGTGAAATCCATGGGGCAGTAAGAAAGCTCCAATCGGGAGAAGTTTCAAGGCCTGCTGAGTTTCATAATTCATTATTTTCCTACTTCTGAAACTTCCTCAGCCTTACCTCCTCTACCTGTTCCAGATACTACTAGTCCAGTTCTCAGCAGAACAATACCGAAACTGCAGCACATCTTCAGAATCCACATCCCCTGAGTCGACGAGAGTAAGCAAGTATGCATCATGCAACTTCAGCTCCCAATAATGTATCTCCCAAACTTGAGGTACAATTGTAGAGTTCCCGAGATCCAAGAGACTTATATAAGCCAACAGTCTGCATTGCTTTTAGTGTGGCCCTTCCATATTTCATGCAAAATTCTGCTCTTTGCACGCATATGTTAGAGCTTGTGCACATGTGTGATACAGTGGGATTCACTCTGACACTGCAGGTAAGGAGCCTTTAATTATAATAATAATAATCTTTATTAGTGTCATAAATCGGCTTACGTTAACACTGCAATGAAGTTACTGTGAAAATATCTAGATATGTTTTTTAATGTTCTTACTTTGACAGTGCCAGAAATGGCACGTTATTGTTGCTCCTTTACATCAAATCTTTCAGGCAGCTTAGGAACAGGAAGGATCCTTGCTGTGGTGAGTTCAGGTGAGAAAAGTGGAACTACCTGTCCATCATGAGCATTATAGGATGGGTTTACACAAAATTACTGCCGCAGCATTTTAACATGATAGAAATTCTATTTACAATATCAGCATTTTTGCACAGTTAGCAGTTTATTGCATTTTGCTTTCTTCATACATTTATGGGATGTGGGCATCATTTGACAAGGACAACATTTGTTGCCCATCCCTTGCACTGAGTTGCTTTTTAGACCATTTCAGAAAGCAAGTAAGAGTCAATTACATTGCTGAGCATCTGTAGGCCAGAACAGGACAGAATGGCACATTTCCTTCCCTAAAGAGCATTTGTGAACTAAGTGGGTTTTTATGACAATCAATGGCAGCATCACAGTCACTTACTAGCTTTCAATTCCAGGTTTGATTCATTTAATTTAAATTCCTCCAGCTGCCAAGGTGGGAATTGAACCCAAATGACCTTTGGTTCATTGGTTCACCTTTGGTAAGCCTTTGGTTTACTAACCCAATGATGTAATAATAATAATTAATCTTTATTGTCACAAGTACGCTTACATTAACACTGCAGTGAAGTTACTGTGAAATGCCCCTAGTCGCCACACTCCGGCACCTGTTCGGATACACTGAGAAGAATTTAGAATGTTCAATTCACCTAACAAGAACGTCTTTCGGGACTTGTGGGAGGAAACTGGAGCACCCGGAGGAAACCCACGCAGACACGGGGAGAACGTGCAGAATCGAACCCGGGTCCATGGTGCCGTGAAGCAACAGTGCTAACCACTGTGCTACCATGTGCACCGCCCATGTTACCAGTACACCACGGCTTCCTGAAATTTATTAGTGCAGTTTTTTGTCTTGTTTGTGTTTCTTCTTTCCTTCATCAGTTTGTCTCCCCTTCCCACTTTCCCTTAAACTGAACATTGTTCTAATTGAAAGATTGCAAAATCTCCTCAAAGGCTGGTAGCGGATGAATCCAAGTGAATTAAATTCAGTTACCCATCAACATTTGTCTCTCTTAAGGCAAATTGAATTTTTTTGATTTGATTTAATTTATTGTCACATCTTTCAGGAGTCTGGTAACAGTGGGAAAGAAGCTGTTTTTTAATCTGTTAGTCGTGTTCTCAGACTTTTGTATCTCCTGTCCGATGGAAGAGGTTGGAAGAGAGAAAGAGAATAACCCGAGAGGGTGGGGTCTTTGATTATGCTGCCTGCTTTCCCAAGGCAGCAGGACGTGTAAACAGAGTCAATGGGTGGGAGGTGTTTCAACATGATGGACTGGGCGGTGTTCAGGACCCTCTGTAGTTTCTTACGGTCTTGGGCCGAGCAGTTGCCATACCAGGCTGTGATGCAGTCAGGTAGGATGGACATGTCGAACTTCCTTAGTTTCCTAAAGAAGTATAGGCCCTCGCTGTTATGCTTTCTAGGTCATAGTGTCAACGTGGGTGGACCAGGACAGATTGCTGGTGATTTGCAAACCTTGGAATTTGAAGCTGTCAACCATCTCCACCTTAGCACCATTGATGCAGACAGGGATGTGTACGATACTTTGCTTCCTGAAGTCAATGACCAGCTCCTTAGTTTTGCTGACATTGAGGGAGAGATTCTTGTCGTTACATCACACCACCAAGTTCTCTATCTCCCTCCTGTACTCTGACTCATCATTGTTCGAGATTCGACCCACTGAGATCGTGCCGTCAACAACCTTGAAGTTGGAGCCAAATCGTGCCACAGTCATGTGTGTATCGGGAGTATAGTAGGGGAATAAGTACGCAGTCTTGCGGGGTCTCAGAATTGAGGACTATCATGGAGGAGATGTTATTGTTTATCCTTACTGATTATGGTCTATGGGTCAGGAAGTCGAGGCTCCATTTACAGAGATGAGCCAAATCCTAGGGTTTGGAATTTTGATATGGGTTTGGTTGGGATTAAGGTGGAACTGTAGTCAATGAATAGGGGCGTCATTCTCCGACCCCCCGCCGGGTCGGAGAATGGCTGTTGGCCGCCGTGAATCCCGCCCCCGCCCTCGCCGAAGTCTCCGGTACTGGAGATTGGGCGGGGGCGGGAATTGGGCCGCGCCGGTTGGCGGGACCCCCCCCTCAATTCTCCGGCCCGAATGGGCCGAAGTCCCGCCCAGAAATTGCCTGTCCAGCCGGCGTAAATCAAAGCTGGTATTTACCAGCGGGACCAGGCGGCGTGGGCGGGCTCCGGGGTCCTGGGGGGGGGCGCGGGGCGATCTGACCCCGGGGGGTGCCCCCACGGTGGCCTGGCCCGCGATCGGGGCCCACCGATCCGCGGGCGGGCCTGTGCCGTGGGGGCACTCTTTCCCTTCCGCCTCCGCCACGGCCTCCACCATGGCAGGGGCGGAAGAGACTCTCCCCACTGCACATGCGCCGGGAAACTGACAGCGGCCGCTGACGCTCCCGCGCATGCGCCGCATTTCCGCGCCAGCTGGCGGGGCAACAAACGCCATTTCCGTCAGCTGGCGGGGCGGAAATCCCTCCGGCGCCGGCCTAGCCCCTCAATGTTGGGGCTCGGCCCCCAAAGATGCGGAGCATTCCGCACCTTTGGGCCGGCGCGAAGCCCGTCTGATTGGCGCCGTTTTTGGCGCCAGTCGGCGGACATCGCGCCGTTGGGGGAGAATTTCGCCCTGGAAGTCTGACATAGGAGTCCTTGTTGTTGAGATGCTCCAAGGATGAGTGTCGGAACAGGGAGATGGTGTTTTCTCTGGACTGGTTGGGGCGGTATGCGAATTGCAGTGGATCAAGGCATTCTGGGAGTATGGAGTTCATGGCCGGGATTCTCCGACCCCCCCCGCTGGGTCGGAGAATCCGCGGGTGGAGGCGCGAATCCCGCCTTGCCGCCCCGACGCCGGCTGCCCTATTCTCCGGCACCATTTTTCAGGCGGCAGCGGGAATCCCGCCACGCTGGTCGGGGGCTGTTGACAGTGGCCCCCCCCCCATCGATTCTCCGGGCCCCAATGGGTCGAGCGGCAGCCCAGTTTTATGCAGTCCTGCCGGCGTGAATTACTCACATGGCGGGACCTGGCAGGTGAGTGTGTGGGGGCGCTCCTCGGGGGGGCGCGGGGCGATCCGACCCCGGGGATGGGCACCCACGGTGGCCTGGCCTGTGATCAGGGCCTACCGATCTGCGGGCGGACTTGTTCCGTGGGGGGACCTCTTTCCTCCACACCGGGCCTCTGTAGGGTTCCGCCATATTGCCGGCGTGGGGAAGAGAACCCCCGCGCATGTGCGGAAATACACCGGCCGGTCCGCGCATGCATGAACCCGTGCCGGCCCTTCGCTGCCGGCTGGAACGGCGCCAACCCCTCCGCCGTCCACCGAGCCCCTGAACGTTCGACGAGTTCCTTACTTTCGGGGGCTGTTGACCCCGGAGTGTTTGGCACCGGTTTTCCCGCCAGCGTGGAGACTTAGGGGCGATTCTCCGAGTCCCGCGCCGGGCCGGAGAATTGCCGCAACCGCGCCACGACGCCCCGACGCATGTGATTCTCCGAGGTGTAGGGAATCGGCGGCATTTGCGCCTGCGCGTTTGACACAGCGCCGGCCACGGGCTGCTGGACTGGCCGCGCAGCCGCGCGGATACGACAGAGACCCGCCGGCGCCGTTCACTCCTGGTTGCTGCCGGCGGGAACTCTGCGCGAAGGGTAGGGGGGCGGCCTGTGTGGCGGGGAATAGCGATCATTCGCCGGGGGGGGGGGACTCCGATGGGGTCTGGCCCGCGATCGGGGCCCACCGATCAGCGTGCCGGCCTCCCCCCACCCCCGGGCCTACTTTCCTGCGCGGCCAGCCCCTGAACACCGACGCCATATTGAATCGGAGCCGGCGTGCTGAAGAAGTCCCCCGCGCATGTGCAGGTTGGCGCAGCCCAACTGCGCATGCGCGGGTTGGCGTGGCGCCCATTTGGTGCCGGGAAGGGAGGCTGGAGCGGCATGAACCGCTCCAGCACCGTTCTGGCCCCCTGTGGGGGACAGAATCAGTCGTCCCTGTGCCCGTTCCGCGCCGTCATGAAACACGACAGCGTTCACGACGGTGCGAAAACTTGTGCTCCATTTTGGAGAATCGCCTCCTTAGTCCCCAGAAGGGAGAATCCCGGCCCATGTGTCTCATGACCAACCTCTCGAAGCACTTTGTAATGATAGATGTCAAGGCCACTGGACGGTAGTCATCGAGGCACGTTGCCTGGTTCTTCGTTGGCACCAGTATATCTTCTTGAAGCAGATGGGAACATTGGAACAGAGTAGGGAGAGGTTAAAGATGTCCGCAAACACACCCGCCAGTTGGTCCGCACAGGATGTGAGTGCACAACCAGGGACCCCGTCTGGATCTGTTGTTTTCCGAGGGTTCACTTTCAAGAAGGCCAATCTGATTTTGGAAGCTTTGACAGTAGGTATGGGTGTGTCCGAGGCTGCTGAGGCTGTTGACAACAGTTTGTTGGTTTCTTGCATTGGGTTCATCGGGGAGGGGTGCGCTGTTGCTGGAGATTCTAGCGGCTTTGCTTTGTAGCCCGTTGTGTTGTTTAAGCCTTGCTACAACCGACAAAAATCTGTGTCGTTAGTCTGTGACTCTAGCTTATTCTGGTATTGTCTCTTGGCATCCCTGATAAATTTGCGGAGGTCGTACCTGAGTTTTTTGTATAGGCCAGGGTTACCTGTCTTGAATGCCTCAGATCTGGCCTTCAGTAGGGAGTGACTCTCCTGGCTCAACCATGGTTTCCAGTTGGAAACATACGTACTACCTTCTTTGGCACGCAATCTTCTATACACTCGCTGATGAAGTCTGTGACGTGATGGCATACACGCTTAGGTTGGCCGCTAGGTTCTTAAATATAAACATGTCCACTGACTCCAAGCAGTCACGTAGGAGCTCTTCTGTAGCCTCGGACCAGCACTACATGACCTTCCTAACCGGATTCTCCAGCTTAGGTTCCTGCTTGTATGCCGGGAGAAGGAGCACTGTCCTATGGTCCGATTTTCCGCATTGCGGTCGGGGAATGGATCGGTAGGCACCCTTGATTTTGTGTAGCAGCGGCCAAGGATGTTTATGCCCCTGGTGGGACAGGAGGTGTGTTGGTGGAACTTTGAGGTTGGCCTGATTGAAGTCCGGCCACAATCAACAAGGTCTCCGGGTACTCTGTTTCATTGTTATTTATAGCAGTATACAATTCACCAAGCGCCTTCTTCACTTCCGCCTGGGGTGAGATGTAGACCTTTGGGATGATGGCTGAAGTGAACTCCCGTGGAAGGTAGTATGGGCGGCTCTTCATAATCAGGTATTCAGGTCCGGGGAGCAGTAGATCGCCAGGGTTGCCACATCCTAGCACCAACAGTAATTGATGAGGAGGCAAACCCTTCCATCCTTCACTTTGCGCGATGAGGCCGTGCGGTTTGCCCGATGAATTGAGAAGCCTTCAGGTTGTATGGCACAGTCCGCTGAGGCAGGGGTGAGCCATGTCTCCGTGAAACAGAGCACACAGCAATCTCTGACTTCCCTCTGAGAGGCAAGTCTAGCATTAAGTTCGTCCAGCTTGTTTTCGATCGCTTGAACGTTTACCAGGAAGAGGAGACTTGACACCGCGTTGTTTCAGTCTCAACTGCAGGCCGCCACGTTTTTCTCGCTTCCTCGGTCAGCGGCAGCTTCTGTATGGTCCTGGGATCCGATGGGAAAGGTCTGACCTTGTGGAGGGTAAGTGCTTGCATCTGGCGGGGTTCTGGTCACTGGATGCGATTTTGGGGTCACGTCTGGCAGGGCACTTGTTGTGATTTTGGGGTTGCTGGGGGGGGGGGGGGGGGGGTGCATACCCGGGATCCGGTCGGCCCCGGGGTTCCGCGAGGACAAGTCTACATTTCGGTAAGTCCTCGTCCTCACATAGCATCTAAGGTTTTTTGGGGGTCTTTAGTCTCGCAGGCAGGGTCTTCCTGGTTCAGTTCGGGCTGGGTCATGTGTTCGGTTCCAGCGTTGATGGTCAGGTTGGGCGCTCCTGGAATCGGGCATTGGAGTAGGCCTGGTCGGGCCTCAACGTGGATTCTCCTCCTTTCCTCCATCTGCCGGTAAGTCAGAGCGCAGGGCGCGCCTCTCTGGGTCGGGTCTCATGGTCGGGGACCGGGTTGGACGTTCCGGGTGCTGGATCGGGCACTCGGGGGGCCAGCATTGCTTCCCGGGCCAGGTATGGTGCTCCAAGAGCTGTGCTGGGTCGGGGTCGGACTTCAGGGTCGGGCCTCATCCGCTTCCAGGTCAAGGCCAGGGTTGCTGGAGGATTCCTTCTGAGTTGGGTTGGGTCGGGTCATGTGGGCCAGCCTACGGATGTCAGAGGATCTCCAGACCAGTAAGGGAACATAAAAGGGAAAGGTTAGTGTTAGTGTTAGAATTACGTTTTAAAAGGTTAGTACGGTTATAAGAGATGTAAGAAGGCGATCTGTGGGAGAGAGCTTGCAGAGAGTCACCATTCTCCGGTGCCATCTTGGGCTACTGATCACTCATTGATGAAATAATATTATGGGCGCAACTCGCCGATCGCGGGACTAAGTGTCCGCACCGTCGTGAACGCCGTTGCGGTTCACGACGGTGTGAAACGAGCGTGGGCAGTAGGGATTCTGGCCCCATAGGGGGCCAGCACAGCGCTGGAGTGGTTCACGCCGCTCCAGCCTTACATCCTGGCACGGACTGGGGGCGGCACCAACCCGCACATGTGCAGTGGTGAAGCGTCAACCGACGCATGCGCGGTAGACTCACAGAACGCTCCGGCCCCGACGCAACATGGCGCGGGGGTTCTGGGGCCGGAAGTGGAATAAAGAAGGCCCGGGGGGGCAGAGGCCAGCCCACTAATCGGTGAGCCCCGATTGTGGGCCAGACCCCATCGCCCCCCCCCCCCCCCCCCCCAGTGAAGGAGCGCTTTTCCCCGCCCCACAGACCACCCCGACCCTTCGCGCAGAGTTCCTGCCGGTTGCGAGCAGGTGTGAACGGCGCCGGCGTGACTCTGCCGTTTCTGCGTGGCCGCTCGGCCCATTCGGGCTGGAGAATCGGCGGCCCAGCCGTGGACAGCGGCCCGCGGCCAGCGCCACACCTCGAAGAATCGCGCGCCGGCGTCAGGGAGGCGTGGCGCGGTTGCGGCGATTCTCCGACACTGCGCGGGGCTGGGAGAATCGCGCTGTATGTATCCACTTGTGGAATGGATGGCTCAACTGAAGTAGTGAAGATCCTGGAGCATTCACAGATACACACATCTCCCCACCACCAATAAATCTGTAAATACACAGCAGAAAAATCTCTGCAATTAGATCTTTTTGCTGCTAAAAAGAAAGTGACAACGTCATAAATAATTGTCATGCTATTCAAAGCTTAAGTAAAATTTCTCTCCATAATTTTTGTGCTTTCAGCTTCCTGTGATAATATAGTGTTGCTTCATTGCAAAGACCTTTATTGATGAAGGTATTGAATTTAGTCCTTTTTTCTGAGCATCTATTTTAAAGATTGTTGTCCAGAACAGGCAGCATTACAAAGCTGATGTACTGTGATTCATTCCTGCTTCCTTAGTATCAAAATCAGGTTGGTGTTTATGTTTTGAATTGCCTAAATCAGGAATCGTGATCCCAGTTTGTGCACTTTAAACCTGACAGTACCGTAACTCTGGCTAGATGGAAAGTACCCATACATGGCTAGACTTGCTTCAGCATACTTGCCAATCATTAACAATTTACACAGTCATCTGATTTTCTGTACACATTCCCATAAATAATAATGAGATAAATGACCAGTTACTTTGTTTTGGTTCAGGCAGAAATGTTAACCAAAATAAATTGAAACAGTGCCATTGGATGTTTTGTCTTGTGTCAGCACAAGGATCGGGCCTCAGTTTAAGTCTCAGTCAATAATGTAGTGCTCCAGTGCTATCTTACATTATGGGCGTGATTCTCCCAAAAGGGAACAAAATCCCATAGCGAGCGCGTTTAGCCATGTGTTTCCCAGTGCTCATGTTGTATATGGGCCCTGAATGGGGAACGCGTGCCTGAGGCTGAACATAGCCCCATTTTGCACATTGGGCAACCCCTAAAGCGATTCTCGACCTCCCCCAGCTCTAATGGACTATAGGGGACCCCCACACCCCACCAACACCCACGCAGGGCACCCCAGGCCAAAAGCACACGTGCAAAAAATGCCAGCTTGGCACTGCCAACCTGGCACCTTGGCAGTGCCACCTGGGCACTGCCAAGATACCCAGGTGACACCAGCAGTACCAGGGAACCACCCTGCCCAAAGGGTATGCAGCTGGGGTCCTCCAATCCCCTGGGGGACCCCCATGAGCACCATTCTCTCTGGTTCTCTTTTATGGGGACCAGTGCTGAACAGCACTCGCCTGAGATCTCTAAGGGATGGATTCCAATACCTCAGGCAGCTCGGGAATCTGCACATTAGAGTGAGGATAGCTGTCTGGCTCTAAAATGCAGATTTGCCAAAAATTGATCCCGCCTAAAATTTGCGCTTTTATACTGTGATTATACCTCCAAAAATACTTAAGCTTTGTTTCAAACTACCCTGCTCTTGCCCCAGATGACAGCAATTAGTCATATTTTGTAAAAATGGTTTTAATAAATGATTGTGGTCAATTCCTATTATAAGCTAATGGATCATCAAGGGCAACTCAGTGTACTTAATTAATGAGGCAATCGAGTCATTCTAATTCTCACTTGGCGAAACATGTTAATACGGCAAGGGATAGCCAGACTAGATTTAAAGGCAAACTGTGTCTGATTAACCTGGTTGACTTCTTCAGTGAAATAACATAGAGAGTTGATGAAGGTCATGAAATAGATGTTGGGGGCGATTCTCCGATATTGAGGCAATGGGCGAAATTCTCCTACCCGCCCCGCCACATTTCTGCGCCGACCGGCCGGCGGGAGTCTCCGTAACACCGGCCGGTCAATGGGGTTTCCCATTGTGGGGCAGCCCCACGCCGTCGGGAAACCCCCGGGCACCGGCAAAACGGAGACTCCCGCCGGCGGAGAATGACGCTCCAAGTGTTTGCGCCGTCGTGAAAACCGTCGCGTTTCACGATGACGCAAACAGGGTCCGGACACAACCTATTCTGGCCCCCATAAGGGGCCAGCATGCGCTGGAGCGGTTCACGCTGCTCCAGCGTCCTTACACGATGCCAAATGGGCGCCGCGCCAACCCGCGCATGCGCAGTTGGGGTAGACCAATCCTGCGCATGCGCGGGGAACGTCTTACGCACGCCAGCCCCTCACCAACATGGAGTGGGTGTTCTGGGGCCACGCGCGGAAGGAGGTAGGCCTGGGGGTGAGAGGCCGGCCCGCCAATCGGTGGGCCCCGATCACGGGCCAGACCCCATCGGAGGCCACCCCGGTGAAGGAGCCCCCCCACCCCCCTCCAGCTTTCCCGCAGAGTTCCCGCCGGTAGCGACCAGGGGTGGACGGTGCCAGCGGGACCCTTTCGTGTTGTAGCGGCCGCTCGGCCCATCCAGCCGGAGAATCGCCGCTCGCCGGTTCTCCGAGCGGTCTGGTGCGAATCGCGCGCCGCTGGTTTCCGGGGGGGTGGGAAAATCGGAGCCCCGGCGATTCTCCCACCCGGCGTGGGGCGGGGGGGGAGAATAGCGCCCGTTATATATGCATGGACTTTCAAAAGTCATTTGATAAAGTGTGGCATAGCAGACTTATTCAGGAAATAGAACCAGATGGTTAAAGGAACAGGGGTAACTTAGGTATGTAACTGGCTAAGAGAGAAGAGACTGAGAGTGGTGGTAGTGAGCTTTTTTGACAGGAGTGAAGAAGTGGAGTCTCCCTGGGGTCGGTATCAGCATGATGGGCGAAATTCTCCGTTATCGGCGGAAAGTCCGCCGATCGGCGCAAAAAACGGCGCAAATCCGACTTGCGTCACGTCGGAAAAATGGGTCGAAAGTCTCCGGCCCGAAATGAGCTAGCAGCGACGTAACGGGATCCGCGCTTGCGCAGTGGTTCACGCCGTGCAGCGTCATACGGCTCATAAGGCTGTGCTGCTCCCCCCCACCCGACCGGAACACCCGACCGCAACACCCGACTGGATGGCTGGCCGTCGCTCAGCCCCGAGGTTCGAGTCACGCGATGTGGAGGCGCTCCTGGACGCGGTGGAGCAGAGGAGGGACGCCCTGTATCCCGGGCACGGCCGCAGAGTTGCCCCACGCCACAGCCGGCGTCTGTGGAGGGAGGTGGCAGAGGCCGTCACCGCTGTGGCCCTGACACCACGGACAGGCACCCAGTGCCACAAGAAGGTGAACGACCTCGTCAGAGCAGGCAGGGAGAGCCTCCCCCATATCCCCCCTCCCCCATATCCCCCCTCCCCCATATCCCCCCTCCCCCATATCCCCCATATCCCCCCTCCCCCATATCCCCCCTCCCCATATCCCCCCTCCCCCATATCCCCCATATCCCCCCCTCCCCATATCCCCCTCCCCATATCCCCCCTCCCCCATATCCCCCATATCCCCCCTCCCCCATATCCCCCATATCCCCCCTTCCCATATTCCCCCTCCCCATATCCCCCTCCCCCATATCCCCCATATCCCCCCTCCCCCATATCCCCCCCATATCCCCCCTCCCCATATCCCCCATATCCCCCTTCCCCCATATCCCCCATATCCCCCCTCCCCATATCCCCCCTCCACCATATCCCCCATATCCCCCTCCCCCATATCCCCCCTCCCCCATATCCCCCATATCCCCAAGTGAATCCAGCCCTAACCTTAACCTCTGCAATGCACGCGCAACCGATGGCGTGCATTCATATACCTGCCTAACACTGTTGCCTTTTACCCCTGCCCCCCCCCCCCCACAGGAGAAGCGCGCACACAACAATAGGGAGCATGTGAGGACTGGAGGAGGGCCCGCTGATGAGAGGCCACTGACCGTACACGAGGAAAGGGCCCTGGAACTGGCTGGCGGACCTGAGGACCGGGAGGTTGCTGATGCAGAGGTCGGGGGCGTACTAGCGAGTGAGCCACCGACAGCCCGTCCCCATATCCCCCCTCCCCTATATCCCCCTCCCCCGTATCACCTGATCACTGCCTGATGTCTAACCATGCATGCTTCATTGTGTATCGCAGGACCAAACGTCCAGGCACCCATCCCCGCAGATGCAGACCGCCCGCAGGATGCCCCTCGGAGACCACAGGAGACGGAGAGACCCGCAACCTCCAGCATGCGACGCCCGCAGGATGCCCCTCGGAGACCACAGGAGACGGAGAGACCCGCACCCTCCAGTATGCGACGCCCGCAGGATGCCCCTCGGAGACCACAGGAGACGGAGAGACCCGGACCCTCCAGCATGCGACGCCCGCAGGATGCCCCTCGGAGACCACAGGAGACGGAGAGACCCGCACCCTCCAGCATGCGACGCCCGCAGGATGCCCCTCGGAGACCACGGGAGACGGAGAGACCCGGACCCTCCAGCATGCGACGCCCGCAGGATGCCCCTCGCACACCATGGGAGACGGAGAGACCTGGAGCAACAGGGAGACGACACCCCCGTCACGTGCGGGAGCGACCACCCAGCGACGAGGGGGGCAGCCACAGGCCCCCGTCACATCCGAGCCAGGACACCACTACCCAGGACACAACTACCCAGGACACCACTACCCAGGACACCACTACCCAGGACACCCCTACCCGGGACAGCACTACCCAGGAAGACAAAATACCGGACAGTGACTCAGAGTGGATGGGTGGAGACGAACCCCCACCCCAAAGTGCCATGGACCCAGAGTGGGACGAAGAGCACGACACAACGCCACTGCTGTCACCAACACCCTCCACCATCGCAGAAACACTCACCACGGTTGGGCACTTTAGTGATGAGGTGTCTGGTACACACACTGGTGCGCACAACACAGCCGTCCCGGTATAGCAGGTGGAGGTAGGAGCAGCAGAGGGACCGGGCGGTCGGAGGGCAGCCCAGCCCAAGCGAACATCTGCCGCCCAGATGGATCCCGGGTTCCTGCAGTTACCACACCCACACATAGATCCGATGCAACCACCGACCCGGAGACGAGCGAAGAGGGTGACGGGCGGCTTGCGGCGGCTGCGGTCGCAGTTGGAGGAGTCCACCCGCGTCCAGGAGCTGGGAGTGGTGCCGGTCATGCGTGCCACCCAGGCTGACACCGCACAGGTGGCGTCCGCGGTGGAGGCAATGGGTGCGACGGTGTCAGACATGGGGAACGGTTTGCGAGGCCTGGGGCCTTCCGTGCAGGCGGCGTCTGTGGCCCAGGAAATGGCTGCCCTCTCACAGGAGGCCATGAGCCAGTGCCAGCACCAGATGGCAGAGGCGCTCAACGCCATAGCCCAGTCTCAGCAGGCCATGGCCCAGTCTCTGCAGGCCATGGCCCAGTCTCTGCAGGCCATCGCTGAGGGCATCGGCGCCAGTGGCCATGTGCGAGCCGGCGTCGCACTGTCACAGACAGGATTTGCCAACCCCCTGGGCTCCATGGCTGCAAACCTGCAGACCCCTGTCGGTACCAGCACGGGCCTCCAGGGCTGGCAGCGCCAGATGTCGGGGGGGCGTCGGATGGCCAGTCCGTTCGCATCCCCCACCCATGTAGAGGCCTGGGGGCCATCGGGCACCCCGAGGGAGGAGGAGGTGGTGTGGTCCGTCCCGGCTCCCTCTGTAGGGGAGGTCCCGGTACACCGCGACACCTCGGACTCCCCCCCTTCCGTCCCAGGTGCATCGGGTGGGCAACGGGCAGGAAAGGCTGGCAGCTCGCCATCCCAGTCGCCCGGGCCGCAGACTGGCCCATCTAGGCCAGGACGCCCCAGGAAATGGTCGCCAAAGGGATCCAGTGTCAGAGGGCAGGAATCACAGGAGTCCACCTCCAGTTCTGCTGTACCGTCTGGGGAACCACGTAGACGTAGTCAAAGGGCCCGTAAGGCCAAACAATTAGACACTGAGTAAGTTGGCATGGGCGCAGGGCACAGATGAGTTTTAGGGGCTAGGGCACGTGCATGAACTCCTTTGGTTATTAAAGTCAATGTTACACCTACCGAAGCTGCCTTTGTGCTCTGTCCAAAGTGTGCGGGGGTGTCATGTACGTTGAGCGCAAGTGTGTGTGTGAGGGGTGGTCTTACCTCAGCCCCAGGTGAGTCTGCCCCCTTCCCCCTGGGCCGCCATCAACATCCCCCGGGCAGAGGACGGGACCGTGCGCTGCAGTGTCACAGCCGCATGCAGGGATGGTCCGGGTGGATGGTGGTACTGTGGCCATGGGTCAGACATAGTCCAACGATGTAGAGCCAGGAGCTCATCGCAGGGCGGGTTGTCATCATCCTCCATGGCCTGCGATAGACACGCGTCCACCCGCAACTGTGTGAGCCCGGCCCGTTGTGCCGCAGGTGGATCGGCAATGGGGGGGGGGTGGTGTGCATGCGGGTGGGGTGGGTGGGGTTGGGGAGGGGGGTGAGGGTGCTGGGTGGGTGGATGGGTGGGGGGTGTGGGTGGTCGGCTGTTGCCATGGTGTGCGGTCTGTGGCCATACTACCCGATTCCCACGCCCATCTAGTCAGTGAAGCGGGCGTCTATCAGTCTGTCCCGTGCCCGCTGGGCCAGCCGGTAACGGTGGAAAGCCACCCGCCTGTGTCTACCCCGTCTGCCCTGACTATTGCCCCCATCCCCCTCATCTGGGGAGGACTGGGCCTCTTCCTGCTGCTCCTCCACTCCGCCCTCCTCTGCCTGTGGCACATCGCCCCTCTGCTGGGCTATGTTGTGCAGGACGCAGCACACCACAATGATGCGGCCGACCCTATCTGACCGATACTGGAAGGCGCCCCCAGAGAGGTCCAGGCACCTGAAACGCATCTTCAGCACACCAAAGCACCTCTCGATCACTCCCCTTGTCGCTACATGGGCATCATTGTAGCGGTTCTCCGCCTCATTGCGTGGCCTCCGTATAGGCGTCATCAGCCACGATCGCAATGGGTAGCCCTGTCGCCCAGCAACCAGCCCCTCAGCCGGGGATGGCGTCCCTCGTACATGCCGGGGATGGATGACCGCGACAATACGAATGAGTCGTGTACACTGCCTGGGTGACGGGCGCAGACGTGCAGGATCATCATGCGGTGGTCGCAGACCACCTGTACGTTCATCGAATAGGTCCCCTTCCTATTAGTGAACACGGCCCTGTTATCTGCAGGTGGCCGCACGGCGACGTGCATCCCATCGATCGCGCCCTGGACCATGGGGAACCCGGCCACGGCAGAGAAGCCCACGGCCCGGGCATCTTGGCTGGCCCGGTCCACAGGGAAGCAGATGTAGCGGTGCGCCATGGCACATAGGGCATCTGTCACTGCCCGGATGCACCGATGCACCGATGTCTGCGATATGCCGGACAGGTCCCCACTCGGTGCCTGGAATGACCCCGTTGCATAAAAGTTCAGGGCCACCGTAACCTTGACGGACACGGGGAGAGGGTGTCCCCCGCCAGTGCCACGCGGTGATAGGTGTGCCAGCAGGTGGCAGCTGTGTGCCACGGTTTCCCGGCTCATCCGGAGTCTCCTCCTGCATTCCCGGTCCGTGAGGTCCTGGTATGACTGCCGGGGCCGCTACACACGGGGCGCCCTCGGGTGCCTCCGTTGCCGTGGGGCCGCGACGTCCTCCTCCCCCTCCTCGTCCTGTCGGTCAGGTGTCCCTCCAACCTGGGCGGCTGCCGCCTGCCCCTCTGCGGCAGCCTGCGCCGCCTCTCTGGCACGCTCCTCCTCCTCCTCCTCCTCCTCCTCCTCCTACTCATCCAGGGCAACATAGACATGAGCGGCTGCCACCACGGCGGCCAACATCGCTGGATGATCTGAAAACATGACGGCCTGGTGGGGTGGAGGGGAACGACGACATGTCATCATTGCCCATATCCCCTCCTCCCCCCAGCCAGGTGACATGGACCGCATGGGTCCAACTGTTGGAGGCTGGCACCTGGCCAGGTGGACCAACTCACTTGCCCTCCCATCCCCCTCCTCGGCACGGACCCCCCCCCAACCTCCACCCCGGCACGGACCCCCCCCCAACCTCCACCCCAGCACGGACCCCCCCCCCAACCTCCACCCCGGCACGGACCCCCCCCAACCTCCACCCCGGCACGGACCCCCCCCCCAACCTCCACCCCGGCACGGACCCCCCCCCAACCTCCACCCCAGCACGAACCCCCCCCAACCTCCACCCCAGCACGGACCCCCCCCAACCTCCACCCCAGCACGGACCCCCCCCCAACCCCCAACCTCCACCCCAGCACCAACCCCCCCAACCCCCAACCTCCACCACGGCACGGCACGGACCCCCCCCCCAACCTCCACCCCAGCACGGACCCCCCCCAACCTCCACCCCGGCACGGACCCCCCCCAACCTCCACCCCAGCACGGACCCCCCCCCAACCCCCAACCTCCACCCCAGCACGGACCCCCCCAACCCCCAACCCCCAACCTCCACCACGGCACGGCACGGACCCCCCCCCCCAACCTCCACCCCAGCACGGACCCCCCCCCAACCTCCACCCCGGCACGGACCCCCCCCAACCTCCACACCAGCACGGACCCCCCCCAACCTCCACCCCAGCACGGACCCCCCCCCAACCTCCAACCTCCACCCTGGCACGGACCCCTCCCCCAACCTCCACCCCGGCACGGAACCCCCCCCCCAACCTCCACCCCAGCACGGACCACCCCCCAACCTCCACCCCGGCACGGACCCCCCCCCCAACCTCCACCCCGGCACGGACCCCCCCCAACCTCCACCCCGGCACGGACCCCCTCCCGGCACTCCCCCGGAGCCCAGCCTACTCTAACCACCCCCCCCCCCGCCGCACACACACACACACAACCCGAGACACACCTCTCCTCACGCATTCAGACTGCGGCCACGCCATCGCCTGCCCAGCGGCCAACCCCCCAGGCCGTCACTCACCTCCACGCTGGTCGGCGTGAGCCTGGAGCACCGGGTCACGCCGATGAAAAGGAGGTTTAATTTACGTTGACGTGAACGGTCATCACGTCGACGGGACTTCGGCCCATCCGGAAGGGAGAATATCGGCAGGCCGAAAATCGGCTGCCTTGCGCAGACCCGTGACATTCTCCGCGGCAGCGGCGCCATTAACGCCCCGCCGACTTTTCTCCCTTCGGAGACTTCGGCAACCGGTGGGGGCAGGATTCACGGCTGCCAACGGCCATTCTCCGACCCTCTGGGGGGTCGGAGAATGACGCCCGATGTTTCTTGTTATATATAATTACATGGAGTTGGGTTTGGGAGCACAGTTTTGAAGTTTGTCGATCGTCCAAAACTTGACAACAACAAAATTAATGAACAGGATAGTAACAGGTTTCAGAACCACACAGTCTAGTAAATAAACAGACGCATAGTAGATGTAATTTAATATGGTTAAATGTGAATGATGCACCTTAGTGTCAGTGTCATCAACATGGTATTGTATTAATCAGGGTGCAAAAGCAGATGGATCTGGGAAATTTACAAATTATTGAAGGTGGAAGGACAAGTTGATAAGGCAGTTAAGAAAGCAACAGTCTGTATTGCAAATTATTGAATGTAAAAACAGGGAAGTCATACTAATTGCATTATAAATCGCTGCTCAGGCCTTAGCTGGATATTGTGGGAATCACATTTTGGCAAGGGTGCCAAGATTTTGGGGAGAGAATAGAGGAGGTTTACAACAACATATATTTACATAGTGTCCATAATGTAATAAAATAGTCTGCAGTTCTTCACAAGAGATATATAAAACAAAATTTGACACTGAGCCACATCAAGGATGATGCTCAATCAGTAACTCCAGAAGTGAGATTGGATGACACTTGAAGGCTTTATTTGACTAGATGTTTCCCCCAGCAGCGCAGGTACAGAATGCGGCTGCTAGGGAGACACAGACTCTTATACTCCGCCTTACTGGGCAGAACCAGCAGGCAGGCTTCACCAATGATATTGCTGTCTCAGGTACCTCCCACACCAATGGTCTTACAGCCTCAACCTAGATATCGTAATGCCCCTAATACAGACTACCACATTCACCCCCTGGTAAAAAAAAAGAGTCCGGCGGGGGTGGTGGTCTCGCGCCATACAGTGGTAGAGGTTATGGTGATACCCGGCGGTGGTACAGTGTTTTGCCTTATTACATGTCACAACTATTTACAGTATTCATTTTACATGTACATATCAGAATGAAGCAATTAGTCGATCGGGGGCCCAGGTCATCCTCTGTGATCATCGCAGTTTCGGCGGTGATGCAGGTGCCGGCTCGGGCATCCGTGACTCCGGGGGCATGACTTTGGCTTCTTCGGTAGCTTCATCACCCCTGGGTGGGACCAATGGAAGAACCGATCCACCTGGAAAGGGGGCAGCCGTGGGGTGCGCCGGTGGGAGGGAGGGTGGGGTTGGTGGGGGGGGGTGTGGGTGGGGATCCAGCGGGCGCCAGGTCCCGTAGGGAGACCGTATCCTGCCGGCCGTCGGGGTACGCTACGTAGGCGTACTGAGGGTTAGTGTGAAGGAGGTGGACCCTCTCTACCAATGGGTCCAACTTGTGCGCCCGCACGTGTTTGCGGAGCAGAATGGGTGCAGGAGCTGCCAGCCAGGTTGGGAGTGAGATCCCGGAGGAGGACTTCCTAGGGAAGACAAGGAGACATTCATGAGGTGTTTTGTTTGTCGTGGTACACAGCAGTGATCGGATGGAGTGGAGTGCATCGAGAAGGACCTCCTGCCAGCGGGAGACTGGGAGATTCCTGGACCGTAGGGTCAGTAGGACAGTCTTCCAGACCGTTCCGTTCTCCCTCTCTACCTGTCCATTTCCCCGGGGGTTAGAAATGTTCATCCTGCTCGAGGCAATGCCCTTGCTGAGCAGGAATTGACGCAGTTCGTCGCTCATGAAGGAGGACCCCCTATCGCTGTGTATGTAGGCGGGGAAACAGAACAGTGTAAAGATACTGTGGAGGGCTTTTATGACGGTGGTTGTGGTCATGTCTGGGCAGGGAATGGTGAATGAGAACCGGGGGTATTCGTTAATCACGTTCAGGAAGTACGTGTTGCGGTAGGTGGAGGGGAGGGGGCCTTTGAGGTCCATACTGAGGCGTTCAAAGGGACGGGAAGCGTTTATCAGGTGCGCATTCTTTGGCCTGTAGAAGTGCGGCGTGCACTCCACGCAGATTTGGCAGTTCCTGGTAGCGGTCCTGACCTCCTCGAGGCAGTAGGGCAGGTTGCGAGTCTTGATAAAATGGAAGAATCGAGTGACCCCGGGTGGCAGAGGTCCACAAGGCGGGCCCGGAGGCGGTCCACTTGTGCGTTGGCACATGTGCCGCGGGATAGGGCATCAGGAGGCTCGTTTAGCTTCCCGGGACAATACAGGATCTCATAGTTGTAGGTGGAGAGCTCGATCCTTCACCGTAAGATCTTATCGTTCTTTACCTTGCCCCGCTGTGCATTATCGAACATGAAAGCAACCGACCGTTGGTCAGTGAGGAGCGTGAATCTCCTGCCGGCCAGGTAATGCCTATAGTGCCGCACAGCTTCTACTATGGCCTGGGCCTCCTTTTCAATGACGGATTTCTGAAGCATGGAGGGTGCGTGAGAAGAAGGCCACGGGCCTGCCCGCTTGGTTGAGGGTGGCCGCCAGAGCTACCTCGGACACGTCGCTCTCGACTTGGAAGGGAAGGTATTCATCGATTGCGTACATCGTGGCCTTTGCGATGTCTGCCTTTATGCGGCTGAAGGCCTGGCGGGCCTCTACCGACAGGGGGAAAACTGAGGATTGGATTAGTGGGCGGGCCTTGTCCGCATAATTGGGGACCCACTGGGCGTAATATGAAAAAAATCCCAGGCAGCGTTTCAGGGCCTTGGAACAGTGGGGGAGGGGAAACTCAATGAGGGGGCGCATGCGTTCAGGATCTGGTCCTATGACTCCATCCTGCACTACGTAGCCGAGGGTGGCTAGACGGTCGGCGCTGAACACGCATTTGTCCTTGTTGTAGGTCAAGTTAAGGGTTCTTGCGGTATGGAGGAATTTGCGGAGGTTGGTGTCGTGGTCCTGCTGGTCATGGCCGCAGATGGTGACATTGTCGAGGTACGGAAAAATGGCCCGCAAACCGTACCGGTCAACCATTCGGCCCATCTCCCGTTGGTAGACCAAGACTCCATTTGTGACACTGAAGGGAACCCTTAGGAAGTGGTAGAGCCGCCCATCTGCTTCGAATGCAGTGTACTTGCGATCGTCCGGGCGGATGGGGAGCTGGTGGCAGGCGGATTTGAGGTCCACCGTGGAAAAGACCTTGTATTGTGCAATCTGATTGACCAAATCAGATATGCGGGGGAGAGGGTACGCGTCGAGCTGCGTATACCTGTTGATGGTCTGACTATAATCGATGACCATCCTGTGCTTCTCCCCAGTCTTTACAACCACTACTTGAGCTCTCCAGGGGCTGTTGCTAGCCTCGATAACACCTTCCTTCAGTAGCCGCTGGACTTCCGACCTAATGAAGGTCCGGTCCTGGGCACTGTACCGTCTGCTCCTGGTGGCGACGGGTTTGCAATCCGGGGTGAGGTTCGTAAAAAGGAAGGCAGCTCGACCTTGAGGGTCGCGAGGCTACAGACAGGCATACTGCCACGAAATGGCCCTTTTTGCCACAACCTTTGCAGGTGGAGGAGCGGGCCGGGCAGCGCTGCCGGGGGTGCTTGGCTTGCCCGCAAAGATAACAGCGGGGCCCCCCGGGGTTGCCTGGTAGCCGCGCAGCACAAGCTTATGGGGGGATGCATCGAGGTCGGCTGCGGGTGGGTTCCACGCTGCCCAAGGGGCTGCTGCGCGGTCGGGGACGTTCGCGCGGGTGTTTCGGGAGGCCACATCCAGGGAGCTAGCAAGGGCCCGTGCCTCCTTGAGGCCTAGTGTCTCTTTCTCCAGCAGCCGCTGACGGATTTGGGAGGACAGCATACCTGCAACGAATGCATCCCGGATTAAAAGTTGTGTGTGGTCGCTGGCTGAAACTTGCGGGCAGTCACAGTTCCTACCCAGTACCAGGAGCACGCGGTAGAATTCATCCAGCGATTCCCCCGGGATTTGTCGCCTTGTCGCTAGCAGATGTCGGGCGTAAACCTGGTTTACTGGGCGAATGTAGTGTCCTTTCAACAGGGCCATCGTGGCCTCGAAATCGTCCGCATCCTCGATGAGGGTGTAGACCTCTGGGCTCACCCTCGAGTGGAGAACTTGCAGTTTCTGGTCCTCCGTGGGTGCAGTCGTGGCCGTCCTGAGGTACCCTTTGAAGCACGCCAGCCAGTGTTTGAAGGTTGCCGCTGAGTTTGCTCCATGGGGGCTGAGTTGCAGACACTCCGGCTTGATTCGGAGCTCCATTCTTTAAAATCTAGTCCAATAAATTGATGCTCAATCAATAACTCCAGAAGCGAGATTGGATGACAATTGAAGGCTTTATTCAGAACAAAGAACAAAGAACAAAGAAATGTACAGCACAGGAACTGGCCCTTCGGCCTTCCAAGCCCGTGCCGACCATGCTGCCCGACTAAACTACAATCTTCTACTCTTCCTGGGTCCGTATCCCTCTATTCCCATCCTATTCATGTATTTGTCAAGATGCCCCTTAAATGTCACTATCGTCCCTGCTTCCACCACCTCCTTCGGCAGCGAGTTCCAGTCACCCTCTACCCTCTGTGTAAAAAACTTGCCTCGTATATCCACACTGTCTATGCCCCTCATAATTTTGTAGACCTCTATCAGGTTGCCCCACAACCTCCATCGTTCCAGTGAGAACAAACCGAGTTTATTCAACCGCTCCTCATAGCTAATGCCCTCCATACCCGTACCAGCCTCCCCGAACAGGGGCCGGAATGTGGCGACTGGGGGCTTGTCACAGTAACTTCATTTGAAGCCTACTTGTGACAATAAGCGATTTTCATTTTTTTCATTTCATACCAGGCAACATTCTGGTAAATCTCTTCTGCACCCTCTCTAAAGCCTCCACGTCCTTCTGGTAGTGTGGTGACCAGAATTGAACACTATACTCCAAGTGTGGCCTAACTAAGGTTCTATACAGCTGCAACATGACTTGCCAATTCTTATACTTAATGCCCCGGCCACTGAAGGCAAGCATGCCGTATGCCTTCTTGACTACCTTCTCCACCTGTGTTGTCCCTTTCAGTGACCTGTGGACCTGTACACCTAGATCCCTCTGACTTTCAATACTCTTGAGGGTTCTACCATTCACTGTATATTCCCTACATGCATTAGACCTTCCAAAATGCATTACCTCACATTTGTCCGGATTAAACTCCACCTGCCATCTCTCCGCCCAAGTCTCCAAACAATCTAAATCCTGTTGTACCCTCTGACAGTCCTCATTGCTATCCGCAATTCCACCAACCTTTGTGTCGTCTGCAAACTTACTAATCAGACCAGTTACATTTTCCTCCAAATCATTTATATATACGACAAACAGCAAAGGTCCCAGCACTGATCCCTGCGTAACACCACTAGTCACAGCCCTCCAATTAAAAAAGCATCCTTCCATTGCTACTCTCTGCCTTCTATGACCTAGCCAGTTCTGTATCCACCATGCCAGCTCACCCCTGATTCCGTGTGACTTCACCTTTTGTACTAGTCTACCATGAGGGACCTTGTCAAAGGCCTTACTGAAGTCCATATAGACAACATCCACTGCCCAACCTGCATCAATCATCTTTGTGACCTCCTCGAAAAACTCTATCAAGTTAGTGCGACACGACCTCTCCTTCACAAAACCATGCTGCCTCTCACTAATACGTCCATTTGTTTCCAAATGGGAGTAGATCTTGTCTCAAAGAATTATCTCCAGTAATTTCCCTACCACTGACGTAAGGCTCACCGGCCTGTAGTTCCCTGGATTATCCTTGCTACCCTTTTTAAACAGAGGAACAACATTGGCTATTCTCCAGTCCTCCGCGACATCACCTGAACACAGCGAGGATCCAAAGATTTCTGTCAAGGCCTCAGCAATTTCCTCTCCAGCCTCCTTCAGTATTCTGGGGTAGATCCCATCAGGACCTGGGGACTTATCTACCGTAATATTTTTTGAGACGCCCAACACCTCGTCTTTTTGGATCTCAATGTGACCCAGGCTATCTACACCCCCTTCTCCAGACTCAACATCTACCAATTCCTTCTCTTTGGTGAATACTGATGCAAAGTATTCATTTAGTACCTCGCCCATTTCCTGTGGCTCCACACACAGATTCCCTTGCCTATCCTTCAGTGGGCCAACCCTTTCCCTGGCTACCCTCTTGCTTTTTATGTACGTGTAAAAAGCCTTGGGATTTTCCTTAACCCTATTTGCCAATGACTTTTCGTGACCCCTTCTAGCCCTCCTGACTCCTTGCTTAAGTTCTTTCCTACTTTCCTTATATTCCACACAGGCTTCATCTGTTCCCAGCCTTTAAGCCATGACAAATGCCTCCTTTTTCTTTTTGACGAGGCCTACAATATCTCTCGTTATCCAAGGTTCCCGAAAATTGCCGTATTTATCCTTCTTCCTCACAGGAACATACCGGTCCTGAATTCCTTTCAACTGACACTTGATAGCCTCCCACATGTCAGATGTTGATTTACCCTCAAACATCCGCCCCCAATCTAGGTTTTTCAGTTCCCGTCTAATATTGTTATAATTAGCGTTCCCCCAATTTAGCACATTCACCCTAGGACCACTCTTATCCTTGTCCACCAGCACTTTAAAACTTACTGAATTGTGGTCACTGTTCCCGAAATGCTCCCCTACTGGAACTTCTACACCTGGCCGGGCTCATTCCCCAATACCAGGTCCAGTACCACCCCTTCCCTAGTTGGACTGTCTACATATTGTTTTAAGAAGCCCTCCTGGATGCTCCTTACAAACTCTGCCCCGTCTGAGCCCCTGGCACTAAGTGAGTCCAGTCAATATTGGGGAAGTTGATGTCTCCGATCACAACAACCTTTACTCCTTTCCAAAATCTGTCTACCTATCTGCTCCTCTATCTCCAGCTGGCTGTTGGGAGGCCTGTAGTAAACCCCCAACATTGTGACTACACCTTTCTTATTCCTGATCTCTACCCATATAGCCTCACTGCCCTCTGAAGTGTCCGTGTGACACTAGCAAACCTCACGGCCAGGATATTTATGCCTCTCCAGTTTAGATGCAACCCGTCCTTCTTATATAGGTCACACCTGCCCCAGAAGAGCTCCCAGTGGTCCAGATAATGGAACCCTCCCTCCTACACCAGCTGTTTAGTCACGTGTTTAGCTGCTCTATCTTCCTATTTCTAGCCTCACTGCCACGTTGCACAGGGAGTAATCCCGAGATTACAACCCTCGAGGTTCTGTCTTTTAACTTTCTGCCTAGCTCCCTGAACTCCTGCTGCAGGACCTCATGCCCCTTCCTGCCTATGTCGTTAGTACCAATATGTACAACGACCTCTGCCTGTTTGCCCTCCCCCTTCAGGATGCCCTCTACCCGTTCGGAGATATCCTGGACCCTGGCACCAGGGAGGCAACATACCATCCTGGAGTCTCTTTCACGTCCACAGAAGCACCTATCTGCGCCCCTGACTATAGAGTCCCCTATGGCTATTGCTCTTCTGCGCTTTGACCCTCCCTTCTGAACATCAGAGCCAGCCGTGTTGCCACTGCTCTGGCTGCTGCTGTTTTCCCCTGATAGGCTATCCCCCCCGACAGTATCCAAAGGGGTATACCTGTTCGAGAGGGGGACAACCACAGGGGATTCCTGCACTGACTGCCTGCCCTTTCTGGTGGTCACCCATTTCTCTGCCTGCACCTTGGGTGCGACCACATTTATATAACTGCTATCTATGACGCTTTCCACCACCTGCATGCTCCTAAGTGCATCCAATTGCTGCTCCAACCGAACCATGCGGTCTGTGAGGAGCTCCAGTTGGGTGCACTTTCTGCAGATGAAGCCATCCGGGACGCTGGAAGCCTCCCGGACCTGCCACATCTCACAGTCAGAGCACTGCACCCCTCTAACTGACATTGCGTCAATTAATTAGTAAATTAAAGTTAAAAGTTAAAATTTAAAAAAAAGTTACTCTTAACCATCTGTTTCCTAGCACTAGATTTCTACTATAAATGTGAAAGCAAAATACAGTACTCTCCGATCTCTGGCTTAGATACCCCTCTAAATTATAATTAAGTAATTATGTTTAATTAGTTTACCAATGCTTAATTTTTAAAATTTAGTGTAGATTCCCAACCAGCCACTCAGGTCACAGCTTTTCTGTGATGTCACTTCAGGTCCCCCCCCCCCCCCCCCCCCCCCCCCCCACCAACCACCACCACCACACACACAATTTGAAAAGGTAATAAAAGTAAAAATGAGCAAAAATCACTCACTTACCTTCTGAGGGTCTCAGATGCTCTCTGGTTCTCTCCCTGCAGATTAAAAGTTACAGGCCAGAAGAAAGAGAGAGAACAAAACAGTAGGGAAAAAGCACCTCCTCCCACTCTGCACCGAATTACCTCACTGCACCAAATTACCAAGTTTCAAATTCCCACTCTGGATGTTTCTTACTCACTCAGGCTTTGTCTCATTGACCTGAGCAACGCTATTGGAGTAGATGTTTCCCCCAGCAGCACAGGTACAGAATACAGCTGCTAGGGAGACACAGACTCTTATACTCCACCTTACTGGGCGGAACCAGCAGGCAGGCTTCACCAATGATCTTCATGACTCAGGTACCTCCCACACCAATGTTCTTACAGCCTCAACCTAGGTACCGTAATGCCCCTAATACAGACTACCACAAAGGAGCACTAGGGCTGTAACCAAGTCGGGGATTCTCCGTTTGGGAGATGATTTTCTCCCACCGGAGCCATATCATAGAAACTTTCATAGAAAGTGTCATAGAAAGTTTGGAATTGGAATTCAGCAATTCAGTATTTCTCGCCATGCAAATAGATGCATGGTGAGGAGTACGAGGGATTCCTGAGGGAATCCTGCTACTGGGCCACTATTTTGTGTGGGCAGTGCGATAGCGAGGTCCCTCCACCCCCGGATAAAGAAGATGAATGAAGCAAGACTCACAGCTGTCAATCACAAACCACTAAGGGAAATGAATGAATTGCTTGCAACTCAATGATTTGAGGGCTTTAAACACAGATCACTGTTTTACTCTTTCCAGGAACTGACACGTGGTGCTTCCTCTGTCTGAGCCAGCAGCATAGAACATAGAACATAGAACAGTACAGCACAGAACAGGCCCTTCGGCCCTCGATGTTGTGCCGAGCATTGTCCGAAACCAAGATCAAGCTATCCCACTCCCTGTCATTCTGGTGTGCTCCATGTGCCTATCCAATAACTGCTTGAAAGTTCCTAAAGTGTCCGACTCCACTATCACAGCAGGCAGTCCATTCCACACCCTAACCACTCTCTGAGTAAAGAACCTACCTTGGACATCCCTCCTACATCTCCCACCCTGAACCGTATAGTTATGCCCCCTTGTAACAGCTACTTCCACCCATTTGATATATACATCCATGATATATACATCATGATATATGACCATGATATATACATCATTTGTATATATAAATGATTTGGAGGAAAATGTAACTGGTCTGATTAGTAAGTTTGCAGACGACACAAAGGTTGGTGGAATTGCGGATAGCGATGAGGACTGTCAGAGGATACAGCAGGATTTAGATCGTTTGGAGACTTGGGCGGAGAGATGGCAGATGGAGTTTAATCCGGACAAATGTGAGGTAATGCATTTTGGAAGGTCTAATGCAGGTAGGGAATATACAGTGAATGGTAGAACCCTCAAGTGTATTGAAAGTCAAAGAGATCTAGGAGTACAGGTCCACAGGTCATTGAAAGGGGCAACACAGGTGGAGAAGGTAGTCAAGAAGGCATACGGCATGCTTGCCTTCATTGGCCGGGGCATTGAGTATAAGAATTGGCAAGTCATGTTGCAGCTGTATAGAACCTTAGTTAGGCCACACTTGGAGTATAGTGTTCAATTCTGGTCGCCACACTACCAGAAGGATGTGGAGGCTTTAGAGAGGGTGCAGAAGAGATTTACCAGAATGTTGCCTGGAGGGCATAAGCTATGAGGAGCGATTGAATAAACTCGGTTTGTTCTCACTGGAACGAAGGAGGTTGAGGGGCGACATGATAGAGGTATACAAAATTATGAGGGGCATAGACAGAGTGGATAGTCAGAGGCTTTTCCCCAGGGTAGAGGGGTCAATTACTAGGGGGCATAGGTTTAAGGTGAGAGGGGCAAGGTTTAGAGTAGATGTACGAGGCAAGTTTTTTACGCAGAGGGTAGTGGGTGCCTGGAACTCACTACCGGAGGAGGTAGTGGAAGCAGGGACGATAGGGACATTCAAGGGGCATCTTGACAAATATATGAATAGGATGGGAATAGAGAGATACGGACCCAGGAAGTGTAGAAGATTGTAGTTTAGTCGGGCAGTATGGTCGGCACGGGCTTGGAGGGCCGAAGGGCCTGTTCCTGTGCTGTACATTTCTTTGTTCTTTGTTCTTTGTTCACCCGAGGAAATAGTCTCTGAACGTCCACTCTATCTATCCCACTCATTATCTTATAAACCTCTATTAAGTCGCCTCTCATGCTCCTCTGCTCCAAAGAGAAAAGCCCTAGCTCTCTCAACCTTTCCTCATAAGACCTATCCTTCAAACCAGGAATCATCCTGGTAAATCTCCTCTGCACCCTTTCCAATGCTTCCACATCCTTCCTATCGTGAGGTGACCAGAACGGCACACAATACTCCAATTGTGGTCTCAAGCAGATGAGTGTTACAACAATAATTTGTTTTCACTTGCCCCTGTCTGGAAGCCATTCTGTGGGGTCTGTGGACTGTGAGGGCTCCCTTTATTTATGGAATCACTGGGAGGTCCATTTATTTAGGGGGCCTCTGGGGGTCCCTTTATTTAGAGGCCCACTGGTTGAGTCCCATTGTTAGGGGATCTCTTGGGGTTTCCCTATTGAGGGGCTCTCTGGGGGGGGGGGCTTCCTATTTAGAGGGACTCTGTGGGAGATCACTTTATTTAGGGGGTATCTCTGGGGTCACTTTATTTAGGGGCTCCACAGGGGGCCTTCGGGGGTCTGATGGGGCTGGGGCAAGTCTGGCATTGTGGGGAATGAGGGTGGCCCTCGGGTGAACTTTGGGGACAACTCCCTGAAGGGCCTACCCACTTGACCCAAGGCAAGGTCCACCATATCTGGGCCATGCTAGTAAATACTAGTAATGATCCCTGCCCACATGATTCCCTACCGAGAGGACCGGAGAATCACGAGGACCAGAGAACCTGGTGCCTGCCCACCAAGTGGATGCAAATGGGTCATTAGGACCGTTTTATTCATTTGCATCCTTCCACTGGCACGTGGGTGCAAACCCTGATCCTGCCGTCAGCGGGGTCTGGGCACCAATCTTGTTTGTATCTCCGCCGTATCAGGAAGCCCGCTACCGGTGGTGGGTGGCAGAGAATTCAGGACCAATGTTTGGTCAAAGAGATTGTTTTCATAGAGTGTGTTAAAGGAAGAAAGTGAGGTAGAAATGTTTGGGGAAGTAGTTCCAGATGTCAGGCCTTGGCAGCTGGAGGCTAGGTCACCGATAGTGGAACAATTCAAATTGGGGATGCTCAAATGGCTAGAATTCAAGGCGCACAGGTATTTTGGAGGGTTGTGGGGGCTGGAGGATGTTACATGGATAAGAAAGGGGTGAAGCCATGCATGAATTTTAAAACAAGGATGAGAATCTTAAAATCAAGGCGTCCATCGTGATGATACCAAGGACGAGGGACTTCGGTGAGAGATTGGAGAACCTGGAGTTTTTCTGCTCAGGTCTCCCTTCACCTTTTTTTAATCTAACAGTTATTTCAAAATTATAAGGGGCTTTGACAGCCCAAGTAGGAATATTTAAATAGCTAAGTGAATCAGCCGCCAACGGTCGTATGTTTAATATAATTGGCAAAAGAATTACTGAGGGTTTTCTGATCCAGAACACACAGCCTGAAAGGGTTGTATAAATTAAATTCCACGGGAACTTTCAAAAAGATTTGTGCAGGTCTTTGAAGAAAACTAATTGACAGAGTTGTAAGGGAAAGCTGGTGTGTGGGACGAAGCTTCCAAATAGCTGGCATTGACACAATGGACCGAATGGCCCTCTTCTGTGTTATAACTCTGTCGTCTCCTGTATTACGATTTTATTGGCTAAAAAGTGATGGAGTGTATCATTGATGGCATGATCAAGCAGCACAAACTAACAAATAATCTGCTCACCAATGCTCCAACTGGGCTCTGGATTGTGAAGGCAGTCTATTCTACTTAAAGAGAACATGTGCTGAAAAAGATTACTACAATTTAAAATATGGAAAATGGAACACCAGGGTAGAGAGAGAAAGGGTTCCAGAGTAATATATGTGGTGCTGGAGGTTTTAGAGGTGGATCATGAAGAGATGCTGTGGTTCTCCGGAGACACTCGAGGACTACACTCAAACAGGTGGCCAGGGTGGTCAATTCCTGTATCTGAGAACGTGGCAGCAATATCACACGACTCACACGAGTGGCCAGGGTCAGTGGATGTATCTTCACATGACTCTCTTACCCACCACACCACCAACCCTGTTACGCTGCTCAATGAACCACACTCACCCATTAGCAATCCTGGACTCTTGGCTAGCCTCCATATTCTCCACCTCACCTTCACACACTTAGCACATGTGTCAGCCTCAAACCCACATCTCCCTGCATCCACAATGCTATTCAGCTATGTGGGGTACATCACTCCAAATACGGTGCGACACAAACACTGATGTCCTGGCTTTGTTGCAGGACCAGATGCAATCGAAGGGCTGGAGGATAAACTCTTAGGAATATATAGAAAGTCAGAGAGATCTGGGCGTGCATGTCCACAGATCTTTGAAGGTGGCAGCACAAGTGGACAAGGTAGTCAAGAAAGCATACGGAATGCATGCCTTCATTGGACGGGGCAACGAGTATAAAAACAGGCAAATCACGCTACAGTTGTATTGAACCTTGGTAAGGCCACACTTGGAATATTGCACACAATTCCGATAACCACACTACCAGAAGGATATGGAGGCTTTGGAGAGGGTGCAGAGGAGGTTTACCAGGATGTTGCCTGGTCTGGAGGGTGTTAGCTATGCAGAGAGGCTGAATAGACTCGGACTGTTTGTGGTAGTAGAGGTATTACGGTACCTGGTAATGCTGGAACACCATTGGTAGAAATTGTATGCTTCCTATTGGTCAAGCTGTATGGTAGCTCCGCCCTGCTAGGTGGGGTATAAGAGCCCGTGCCGCCCCAGCTGCATTCATTCTGTACCTGAGCTGCTGGGGGAAGCATCTAGCTTATTAAAGCCTCCAGTTGGACTACAACCTCGGTTTAGTGGTCATTGATCGTGCATTAATTTAATAAGCTAGATTTAAAAGGATGGAGCTCCGAATCAAGCCGGAGTGTCTGCAACTCAGCCCCCACGCAGCGAACTCAGCGGCAATCTTCAAGCACTGGCTGGCGTGTTTTAAAGGATATCTCGGGACGGCCGAAAACACACCCACGGGAGAACAGAAAATGCAATTCCTGCACTCGAGGGTGAGCCCGGAGATTTACACCCTCATCGAGGAAGCAGAAGACTTCGATGCGGCAATAGAGCTGCTAAAAGGACATTATATTCGCCCGGTAAACCAGGTCTATGCCCGCCATCTGCTAGCGACGAGGCGACAAATCCCTGGGGAATCATTGGAAGAATTCTACCTTGCACTCCTGTTGGGGAGAAACTGCAGCTGCCCGCAAGTTTCGGCGAGCGAACACACTGAACTCTTGGTCCGGGACGCTTTTGTGGCAGGTATGCTGTCCTCCCAAATCCGCCAGCGATTGCTGGAAAAAGACACTCTAGGTCTCAAGGAGGCGCGGGCCCTCGCAGGCTCCCTGGATGTGGCCTCCAGAAACACCCGCGCTTACGTTACCGACCGCGCGGCAACCTCCTGGGCAGCGTGGAACCCCTCCGCGGCCGACCCCGAGACATCCCCCATCCCCCCACAAGCTTGTGCTGCAAGGCGGCCTGGCAACCCCGGGGGGCCCCGCTGCTACTGTGGCGGGCAGGCCAAGCACTCCCGCCTGCACTGCCCGGCCCGCGCATCCACCTACAAGGCATGCGGTAAAAAGGGCCATTTCGTGGTGGTATGCCAGGCCCGTGTGGTTGCCGCGGTCTCTGGTGGCGAATGCAGAACGCCACAACAAACCTCTCCACGGTCCCCGTGAAGCCAGCGGGCACCGCCATCTTCCTACTCCAGGGCCACGCGCGGCCCCCGCGCGCCGCCTTCTTGTCCCGAGGATGCCACGTTAGATGGATGGGCGCTGCTATATTGTGCACCCCCAGGCATGTGCAACCAATGGGAGCCACCTTCTTGGATGGACCCCAGCTCGGCTGACCACACACTGACCGAAGAGAACACTCAACTGCTGCGATTAGCCTCAGTGACTCTGGATGAGTCCCGACCTCAAACACTCTCAACTGCTACAATGACTGTATTTATCAACGGGCGTGAGACGTCCTGCCTAATCGACTCTGGGAGCACGGAGAGCTTCATACATCCCGACAGGGTAAGGCGCTGTTCGCTCCTCGTCCACCCCGTTAATCAAAAAATCTCCCTGGCCTCCGGTTCCCACTCAGTAGAGATAAAGGGGTTTTGTGCAGCAAACCTCACAGTCCAGGGAAGGGAGTTTAAAAATTACTGGTTCTACGTCTTTCCCCACCTCTGCGCGGCCACACTCCTAGGTTTAGACTTCCAGTGTAATCTCCAAAATCTAACGTTCAAATTCAGCGGCCCTAAATCCCCCCTCACTGTCTGCGGCCTCGTGACTCTCAACGTCGACCTGCCTTCCCTGTTTGCGAACCTCACCCCGGATTGCAAACCCGTCGCAGCCAGGAGCAGATGGTACAGTGCTCAGGATCGGATCTTTATTAGGTCAGAGGTACAAAGGCTACTGAGGGAAGGGGTCATTGAAGCTAGCAACAGTCCCTGGAGAGCTCAAGTAGTGGTGGTAAAGACCGGGGAGAAGCATAGGATAGTCATCGACTACAGTCAGACCATCTACAGGTTTACGCAGCTGGACGTGGACCCTCTCCCCCGCATATCCGACCTGGTAAACAGGATCACGCATTACAAGGTCTTCTCCACGGTGGATCTCATGTCCGCCTACCACCAGAACCCCATCCGCACTAGTGACCGCAAATACACTGCCTTCGAGGCAGATGGGCAGCTCTATCACTTCTTATGGGTTCCCTTCGGTGTCACCAACGGGGTCTCGGTCTTCCAGCGCGAGATGGACCGAATGGTTGACTGGTACAGTTTACGGGCAACATTCCCGTATCTCGATAATGTCACCATCTGCGGCCACAACCAGCAGGACCACGACACCAACCTCCGATAATTCCTCCAGACCGCAAAAATCCTTAACCTTACATACAACAAGGATAAATGCGTGTTTAGCACCGACCGCCTAGCCATCCTCGGCTACGTAGTGCGAAATAGAGTTATAGGCCCCGACCCTGAACGCATGCCTAGGGTTTTTCAGTTACTACGCCCAGTGGGTCCCCAACTATGCGGACAAGGCCCTTCCCCTGATCCAATCCACAGCCTTTCCCCTGTCGATAGAGGCCCGCCAGGCCTTCAGCCGCATCAAAGCGGATATTGCAAAGGCCACGATGCACGCCATCGACAAGTCCCTCCCCTTACAGGTCGAGAGCGACGCGTCTGACGTAGCTCTGGCGGCCACCCTCAACTAAGCAGGCAGGCCCGTGGCTTTCTTCTCACGTACCCTCCATGCTTCCGAAATCCGCCACTCCTCAGTCGAAAAGGAGGCCCAGGCCATAGTAGAAGCTGTGTGACATTGGGGGCATTACCTGGCCGGCAGGAGATTCACTCTCCTCACTGACCAACGGTCTGTTGCTTTCATGTTCGATAATGCACAGCGTGGCAAGATAAAAAACAATAAGTTCTTGCGGTGGACGATCGAACTCTCCACCTACAACTACGAGATCTTGTATCGTCCTGGGAAGCTAAACGGTTCTCCTGACGCCCTGTCCCGCGGCACATGTGCCACCGCACAGAGCCCTCCACGAGGACCTCTGCCACCCAGGGTTATGCGACCATCAATTCACTGAGAGACACTTTGAGAAGTAAACCATGGTTTTAATCAGCTTACAACTGAGCCTGTCTGTGACCGGTACAACAATGAATGCGGCCCCGCAGGTCAGCTGCCTTTATACATCTTGTAAGGGGTGGAGCCATGGGTGAGCCCGTACATGCCCCGACATATCCCCCTGTGGGTGAAGCCGTACAATGGCCCATAGGTGGAGCCCACAGGGTTAAACACTTAACGTAACACGACACAGCAGTAACATGATTGCACAGTGCACTGGTGAATTAACAGTAGTTCCATTCACCACATTCACCCCCTGTTTAAAAAATGAAGTCCGGCGGGGTGACGGGTTTACAGATTCAGTCGGTTGGTGCCCGGGTCGTACGTTGCGACCGCCGAAGCACTGGTGTTGCAGCCGTTTCGGGTGGCTGTGGAGCGGGGCCCGGATCAGGCACAGGCGTGAACTCCTGGAGCGGCTCTTCCGGAGCTTCATTCCTGTGGACCAGTGCGGCGGGTGGGAGGGAGCGCGAGAACCATATCGGGGTAGGGGCGCTGAACATGGGAGGTTGGATAGGGGTAGGGGCGCTGAACATGGGAGGTTGGACGGGACCTAGTGTGGGGGGTGCAGTAGTGGTCGTGGTGTTGGAGCCTGCGGGTGCCAGCTCCCGGAGGGAGACGGTATCCTGCCGGCCATCGGGGTGTCTGATATACGCATAGTGTGGGTTGGAGTGCAGGAGCTGGACCCTCTCTACCAGAAGGTCGGTCTTATGGCTCTGAACATGTTTTCGGAGGAGGACTGGACCCGGTGTTATCAGCCAAGGCGGAAGTGAGGCCCCTGAGGTAGCTCCCCTAGGGAAAACAAACAAGCGGTCTTGAGGGGTCTGGTTTATGGCCGTGCAAAGGAGGGACCTAATAGAGTGGAGCGCATCGAGGAGGACCTCCTGCCAGTGAGAAACCGGGAGATTCCTGGACCGTAGGGTCAGTAGAACGGTCTTCCAGACCGTCGTGTTCTCCCTCTTCACCTGCCCGTTTCCCCTGGGGTTATAGCTTGTCGTCCTACTCGAGGACGAGGACGAGTACTGAGCAGGTACTGACGCAGTTCGTCGCTCATGAACGACGAGCCCCTGTCGCTGTGGACATAGCTGGGGAAACCGAACAGGGTGAAGACACTATGCAGGGCTTTGATGACTGTGGGAGTGGTCATATCGGGCAGGGAATGGCGAACAGAAAACGGGAGAACTCGTCTATGATGTTCAGGAAGTACGTGTTGCGATTATTGGAGGGGAGGGGCCCTTTGAAATCGATACTAAGGCGTTCAAAGGGCCGGGACGCCTTTACCAGGTGGGCCTTATCTGGTCGATAGAAGTGCGGTTTACACTCCGCACAGATTTGGCAGTCTCTGGTTACAGCTTTGACCTCCTCGATGGAGTAGGGCAGGTTGCGGGCCTTGATGTAGTGGGCGAGCCGGGTGACCCCCGGGTGGCAGAGGTCATTGTGGATAGCACGTAATCGGTCATCTTGCGCGCTGGTGCACGTGCCGCGGGACAGGGCATCTGAGGGCTCGTTGAGCTTCCCAGGACGATATACTATATCGTAGTTATAGGTGGAGAGTTCGATCCTCCACGTCAATATCTTGTCATTCTTGATCTTGCCCCGCTGCGTATTGTCAAACATAAAGGCAACCGATCGTTGGTCGGTGACGAGGGTAAACCTCCTACCGGCGAGGTAGTGCCTCCAGTGCCGTACGGCTTCCACGATGGCTTGGGCTTCTTTTTCGACCGAGGAGTGTCGAAGTTCAGAGGTGGTGAGGGTGTGGGAAAAGAACGCTACCGGTCTGCCTGCTTGGTTGAGAGTGGCGGCGAGAGCGACCTCTGAGGCATCGCTCTCCACCTGGAAGGGGACGGACTCGTCCACCGCGCGCATCACAGCTTTGGCGATGTCCGCCTTGATGCAGTTGAACGCCTGGCGCGCCTCGGCTGCCAGTGGAAAAATGGTGGCCTTAAATAGTGGGCGGGCTTTGTCCGCATACTGGGGGACCCACTGGGCGTAATAGGAGAAAAATCCAAGGCACCTCTTCAGGGCCTTGGGGCAGTGAGGGAGAGGGAATTGGAGGAGGGGGCGCATACGGTCAAGGTCTCAGGCCCCAGGACCCCGTTTTCCACGACGTAGCCAAGGATGGCTAGCCTGGTTATGCGGAGAAAGCATTTCACCTTGTTGTAGGTGAGGTTGAGTTTTTGGGCGGTTTGGTGAAATCGGTGGAGGTTGGCGTCGTGGTCCTGCTGATCATGGCCGCAGATGGTTACATTGTCCAAGTACGGCAACATGGCCCGCAGCCCGTACTGGTCCACCATTCGGTCCATTGCTCGTTGGAACACCGAAACCTCGTTTCTGACGCCAAAGGGGACCCGGAGGAAATGGAAAAGACGGCCATCTGCCTCAAACGCCGTGTAGTGGCGATCCTCCGGGCAGATTGGGAGCTGGTGGTATGCAGACTTCAGATCCACCGTGGAGAACACGCGGTAGTGCGTGATCTGATTTACCATGCCTGCAATCCGGGGAAGGGGGTACGCATCGAGCTGCGTAAAGCGGTTAATGGTCTGGCTGTAATCAACCACCATCCGGAACTTTTCCCTGGTCTTGACGACCACCACCTGAGCTCTCCAGGGGCTATTGCTGGCCTCTATGAACACTTCCCGCAAGAGACTCTGGAGTTCGGACCTAATGAACGTCCTGTCCTGCATACTCTGCCGCCTGCTTCTGGTGGCTACTGGCTTACAATCGGCGGTGAGGTTTGCAAAGAGGGAGGGGAGGGTCGATTTTTAGTGTCGCGAGGCTGCATATGGTGAGCGGGGGCAGGGGCCTCCCGAATTTAAGAGTTAGGCTCCTGAGGTTGCACTGAAAATCGAGTCCTAAGAGGAGAGGAGCGCAGAGGTCTGGGAGCACATATAGTTTAAAATTAGCGTACTCAGCGCTCTGTATCGCTAGGGTTGCAATAGTGCACCCTCAGATTTGCAGCGAGTGCGACCCAGAGGCGAAGGAGATAGTTTGTCGCGTCGGGAATATTGGGAGCGAACAATGTCTTACCATGTCCGGGTGAATGAAGCTCCCTGTGCTCCCGGAGTCGAAAAGACAAGGTGTCTCATACCCGTTTACCCGGACTGCCATCATGGAGCTCCGGAGGTGCTTCGGTCGTGACTGGTCCAGGGTGACCGCGCTGAGCTGGGGGTAGCCGGCGGCATGATCGGAGGTACTGGGGCGGCCCCACGATGGCTGCTGTCCATGTCGTTCGTACATCTCGTGCGGTGTCGTAGATGGCGGCCAAGATGGCGGCCCCCATTGGTCGAGCGTGGCGGGCGGTGAGGACGATGGTGCCCAAGATGGCGGCCCCCATGGATCGCACGTGGCCGGCCGCGTGGGGGAGAATGGCCATGATGGCGGCCCCCATGAGTCGCACGTGTTGTGCGGAGGCAGAGTCGGCAGACACGCTGCCACTTTGTGGGGTCTGCGGGCCTGTGGGTCTGTGGATCGGGTCTGTGAGTTCGAGTTTTTAGACCTGTCCAGGCAGACCTTGGCGAAGTGTCCTTTTCTCCCGCAGTTGCTGCAGTTCGCGTTGCGAGCCGGGCAGTGCAGTCGGGGGTGTTGGGACTGGCCGCAGAAATAACAGGGCAGCCCCCCATGATGGGCGGGCGGCCGCGCGGCACAAGACTGGGGTAGTCTCTGGTCGGGGGCCCATGAGGGGGTCGCGTGCTCGGTGGGGAACGCAGTAAGGCTCTGAATCGCGACCTCCAGAGAGGTAGCCAGTTTTACCGTGTCCTCCAGGTCCTGGGCCCCTTTTTCGAGCAGGCGCTGTCTTACATAGTTCAATCGTGCCCCCACCGCGTAAACGTCTCGGATAGCGAGCTCCATATGCTGAGGGGCCGTAACGGCCTGGTAGTTACAGTTGCGCGCGAGGGCTTTGAGGTCGCGTAGGTAATCATCTGGCGACTCCCCGGGGCGCTGGCGGCGAGTGGTGAAGACGGGTCGCGCATAGACCTCGTTCACGGGCCGTACATATATGCATTTGAGTAGTGCGAGGGCCTCTGTATAGGACGCGGCGCCGTCGAGCTGGACAGAAATACGATGGCTCACCCGTGCATGGAGAAGACTCAGTTTCTGTTTGTCAGTGACGGCTGGCGTAGACGACGCGGCGAGATAGGCCATGAAGCATCAAAGCCAGTGCGAAAAAATTTCTCTCGCCTCTGCGGCCTGTGGATCAAGTTCCAGTCTATCAGGTTTGAGGGCTGATTCCATAGTAGTATTTAAAGCTGATTAAATTGATGCGGCCATCAATTCACTGAGAGACACGTTGAGATGTAAACCGTGGTTTTAATCAGCTTACAACTGAGCCTGCCTGTGACCGGTACAACAATGAATGCGGCCCCACAGGTCAGCTGCCTTTATACTTCCTGTAAGGGGTGGAGCCATGGGCGAGCCCGTACATGCCCCGACATATCCCCCTGTGGGTGAAGCCGTACAATGGCCCATAGGTGGAGCCCACAGGGTTAAACACATAACGTAACACGATACAGCAGTAACATGATATCATAGTGCACTGGTGAATTAACAGTAGTTCCATTCACCACCCAGGGGTCACTCGCTTTTTCCACTTTGTCAAGACCCGCAACCTGCCCTACTCCATCAAGGAGGTCAGGACAGCCACCAGGGACTGCCAAATCTGCGCGGAGTGCAAACCGTATTTCTACCGGCCAGAGAGAGCGCACCTGATAAAGGCTTCCCGTCCCTTTGAACGCCTCAGTATGGACTTCAAAGGCCCCCTCCCCTCCACCGACCGCAACACGTACTTCCTGAACGTGATTGACGAGTACTCCCGGTTCCCATTTGCCATCCCCTGCCCCGACATGACCGCAACCACTGTCATCAAGGCCCTCCATAGCATCTTTGCACTGTTCGGGTTCCCCGCCTACATACATAGTGATAGGGGGTCCTCCTTTATGAGCGACGAACTGCGTCAAGGGCATCGCCTCAAGCAGGACGACCAGTTACAAACCCCGGGGTAACAGACAGGTAGAGAGGGAGAACGGAATGGTCTAGAAGACCGTCCTCCTGGCTCTATGGTCCCGGAATCTCCCAGTCTCCCGCTGGCAGGAAGTCCTCCCGGATGCCCTCCACTCCATCCGGTCACTGCTTTGTATCACAACCAACCAGACACCTCACGAACATCTCCTTGTCTTCACCAGGAAGTCCTCCTCTGGGAACTTGCTCCCGACCTGGCTGGCAGCTCCCGGACCCATCCTGCTCCGAAAACACGTGCGGGCGCACAAGTCGGACCCGTTGGTCGAGAGTGTCCATCTTCTCCACGCTAACCCCCAGTACGCCGTGAACGACAAGATATGGTCTCCCTACGAGACCTGGCGCCCGCTGGAGCCCCACACACAACCCAGCCACCAGTCCCACCCTCCCCTCCACCAGGGCACCTTACAGGAGGATCGGTCCTCCCGCTGGCCCCGTCTAGGCCCCCCCCACCCACTGACGCACCCCGCAGGTGCTCCCTTCCCAGGTCAACCGTTTTCCCCACCAGCGCCGTCTAGGGGTGTCGAAACTGCCACAGAGATCGAGGACACACACCCGGAGTCACAGACGCCTGAGCCTCCACCGGAGTCACCACCGAAGCTCCGACGATCACAAAGGATGACCAGGGCCCCCGATCGACTGACTGCTTCATTTTAAATTGTAAATTTAAATCATAAATTGTAAACAGTTACTCGAATTATAAATAGTTACAAAATGCTGTACGGAGGTATTACGGTACCTCCATAACTAATTCTACCATGTTGCCATGTTTGTAGTATCAGACCACCCCCTTTTTAACAGGGGGTGAATGTGGTAGTAAAGGTATTACGGTACCTGGTAATGCTGGAACACTATTGGTAGAAATTGTATGCTTCCTATTGGTCAAGCTGTATGGTAGCTCCGCCCTGCTAGGCGGGGCTTAAGAGCCCGTGCCGCCCCAGCAGCCTTCATTCTGTACCTGAGCTGCTGGGGGAAACATCTAGCGTATTAAAGCCTTCAGTTGGACTACAACCTCGCTTTAGTGGTCATTGATCGTGCATCATTGTTTTCATTAGAATGACGGAGGTTGAGGGGCGACCTGATAGAGGTCTACAAGATTATGAGGGGCATGGATAGAATGGATGAGCAGGCATTCTTTCCCAGATGGAGGGGTCAGTCACCAGGGAGCATAGGTTTAAGGTCCGTGAGGCAACGTTTAGAGGAGATGTGCAAGGCAGGCTTTTTACGCAGAGGGTGGTGAGTGCCTGGAAGGCATTGCTCGAGAAGGTTGTGGAAACAGATACAGTCATGGCTTCAAAAGGCATCTTGACAAACACATGGATAGGAGGGATACGGAACAAGGAAATGCTGAGGGTTTTGGCAAAGGTTGGTATCAACAGGCTTGGCGGGCCGAAGGGCCTGTTCATGCGCTGTATTGTACTTTGTTCTTTGACAGAGGCAACTTCATCTCCTAAGCTCTGTGAAGCAGATGGTTCTCAGCATCATGGACCCAGCTGTGACAGAGCCCATGGCATCCACTGAAAACATTGAGGATGATGGTATAATCCTGCTTCATGCCCCTGCTCAAATCCTAGATCACTCTCTTCCTGAGAGCTGGGCTGGTGAGCAAACTGCAGATGGTGCGACCATAATACTCTTGCTCTCCCTTCACATTAAAATTCCCCTCTGAGAAAACACTCAGCAGGTCAGGCAGCATCTACAGTGAGAGAAACAGAGTTAACATTTCAACACGAATATGATTCTTCAGAACTAAATGGAAGTAGAAATGTGATGGGCTTTATACCGTCGAACGGGGGAAGTGAAAGAAAGAACAAAACAAAAGGTCTGAGATAGGGCAGTGGGCAGGAGAGAGATTAAATGAAAATATATTTTAGAACAAAAGGCAAAAGGGGAGCTAATGGTTGTAGTAAAGAAACAAAGTATTAGTCCAGATGGCAGAAGAATGAACATTTCTGTCCAAAAGCAAAAACATGAAGATTCAGACTGGCGCGTTAAAAAACAAATGAGTGGCATAGTTCATGGAGTGCAATTGTTGAACTCTGTGTTGAATCCAGAAGGTTGTAAAATATCTGATCAGAATGTGAGCTGCTGTTTCTTGAGTTTGCATTGGCCTTCACTGGAACATTACAGTGGTCCGAGGACAGAAATGTGAGCCTGAGAGCAAGGCAATGAATTAAAATAGCATGCAGCTGGTAGCTCGTGGATTAAATGGAGGTGATCCACAAAACTGTCACCCAGCCTGCCTTTAATTTCCCCAGTGTAGAGGAGACGGCATTGTGAACAGTGAATATAGGACACTAATCGAAAAGAAGTACAAGGAAATCGCTGCTTCACCTGGAAGGGTGTTTGAGGCCTTGAATAGTGAGGAAAGAGGAAGTAAAAGGGCAGGTGTTACACCTCCTGTGATTGCTTGGGAAGATGCCATGGGAAGGGGGGGGGGGGGTACGGTAGCACAGTGGTTAGCACAGTTGCTTCACAGCCCCAAGGTCCCAGGTTCGATTCCCGGCTTGGGTCACTGTCTGTGCGCAGTCTGCACGTTCTCTCTTCATCTGTATGGGTTTCCTCCGGGTGCTCCGGTTTCCTCCCACAGTCCAAAGATGTGTAGGTCAGGTGGATTGGCCATGCTAAATTGCCCCCAGTGTCCAAGAAGGTTGGTTGGGTTGGGTTGGGTTACGGGGATAGGGTGGGGGTGTGGGCTTGGGTAGGGTGCTCTTTCCAGGGGCCGGTGCAGACTCGATGGGCCGAATGGCCTCCTTCTGCACTGTAAATTCTATGGAAAGGGCTGGGGTGTTGGAGGCGATCGAGGAGTGGACCAGGGTTTCACAGAAGGATCGTTCCCTTTGGAATACTGACAGTTAAGGTGAGGAGAAGATATGTTTGGTGGTGGCATTATGCTGGAAGTGGCAGAAATGGCAGAAAATGATCCTTTCCATGTGAAAGCTGGTGAGGTGGAAAGTGAAGAGAAGGGGAACACCCTCAGGGAGGGAGGCGCAGGCATGAGAGCAGAAGTGTGTGGGAAATGGGTTGGATATGTGGTGAATTGTCGGTTTGTGTAAAAGGGAGGTCAGAAGCTTCCCCTTCTGACTTCTGTTTTCAGACATTCACAAGCCAAGACCCACCCAGTTAGAGCAGCCTGAGGAGAAGGGAGAGAAATACCACGGCAATGACAAATTTGGAAGTTGAGTGTTATTTCAGTCAGCAGAGTTGTGTTACATCAGGATAGTGCTCCATCATTAGTTTCCAGGACAAGCAGAGGTACCAACATAGGTGCGCTACACGAGATGACTCACTGTGCGGACTGTGCCAGAAGAAGCTGACGGAGAAACGCACACATTCAGAAGCCTCGTACAGCAGAAATAAAATCAGTGACCTTTGATTCTAGATGACAGGAATTCATGACTTGGGTAAAGTGCAGAGAGTGAATTCCTTAGAAAGAATCAGGGGAAATTCCAAGCAGAACTGAGTCCTGTCGATGTTCACTGTACTAGAATTCATTCTGAGATGCGAGAAAGTAAAGGCGCCACACTCCAAGATGAACATAGGCTGCTTACAAATGTCTGGCAATAAGAGTGCAGTGGTTAGCACTGCTGCTTCACAGAGCCAGGGACCTGAGTTCGGTTCCCGGCTGGGTCACTGTCTGTGTGGAGTCTGCACGTCCTCCCCGTATCTGCGTGGGTTTCCTCCGGGTGCTCCGGTTTCCTCCCACAAGTCCCGAAAGACGTGCTTGTTAGCTGAATTGGACATTGTGAATTCTCCCTCAGTGTACCCGAACAGGTGCCGTAGTGTGGCGACTAGGGGATTTTCACAGTATACTTCATTGCAGTGTTAATGTAAGCCTACTTGTGACACTAATAAAGATTATTATTATTATTAGTTTTGTTCTACAAAATTGTTTTGCCTAATGCTGATGCTTAGCATAGTGTGTGACCACCACATGAAGACCATGCACATTTGTGCACATTCCTCAGGGAGTGTTCACGCTTCCCAGCTACATCCTGGGGCAGTGAGACATCCCCGGCCTCTTCGACGACCACCTCAGGATGGCCCGTTGGCTCTTGGGGGATAAGGGGTCCCTGCTGAGGATCTGGCTAATGATGCCAGGACGGCGGCCGGTGACCAATGCGGAGATCCGATACAACAAGGCCCATGCGGCCACCGGGCTGTCAGTGACTTCCTTCAATGTGCCGGCCCCGACGCAGCATGGTGCAGGACTACAGGGGGCGGCGCAGAGGAAAGGAGGAAAGCAGTGCATTGGACTCCTCAAAATGCGGTTCCGATGCCAGGACAGGCGGCAGTGGCGAGGATCAGGCAAGCCCGGAGGGTCAGGGAGGCCCTCATCCTCACCCGCTGTACATAGGGGGCGGGAATCTCTCAGCCCGGGGCCGGGCCGGAGAATCCCCGCGACCGGCGCGAATCGCTCCATGCTGCCTCGACGCCGCCACGCCATTATCCGCACAGCGGAAAATCGGCGGCATCTGCACCTGCGTGGTTGGCGCGGCGCCAGTCGAGGGCCTGCCCGCCGATTCTTGGCCCGGGATGAGCCGAGCAGCCGTTGTGAAAATGCGAGTCCCGCCTGCGCCGTCCACACCAGCTCTCAGCTGGCGTGAGTTCAGCGTGGAAGTGTCGGTGGCGGCCTGTGGGGGGGGAGAGGGGGGGTCCGACCCCGGGGGGGGCCTCCGATGTGACCTGGCCCACGATCGGGGCCCACCGATCGGCGGACCGGCCTCTCTGGCTGGCGGCCTCCTTTCCTCTGTGCCACCCCCTGTAGTCCTGCACCATGTTGCGTCGGGGCCGGCACATTGAAGGAAGTCACTGCGCATGCGCGCGTTGGCGCCGGTGCCACTGCACATGCGCGGATCCCGCGGCGCCCAGTTGACACCGGGATCAGCAGCTGGAGCGGTGTGGATCGCTCTAGTGCCATGCTGGCCCCCTGTAGGGGCCAGAATTACTGATCCTGAGGCCATGTTGACACCGTCGAGAAACGCGATGGCGTTTCCGACGGCGTCAACACTTAGTCTCAGGATCAGAGAATCCCGCCCGGGATGTGGCTTCGTCCGTCATTTCACCCACCACTCTCTCCCCCCTTCCCCCACACTCATTTCCACCTCTCCAGCACCACCAGCATCCTGTTCCACCCTCCCAAGGTCTCTGTGACATCACCCCAGAGGGGCAGGACTGATTCAGCTGTCAACGGGTTACTGTCAAAGGCAGGAGGGTGATGATAACCCATTGAGAGCTGAGCGCCAGTGCTCCTCAATCTATGTCATTGTCTGACCCGTGTCTGTCTGCTGAGTGCTTGCTCACACCCATCACCTGCATGTGGTGTACCTGGGAGGGGGGGGGGTGAAATCTAGGCCCACCATGACCGGGAGGCTGGGCAGCGGATTGGTGTTTGGCCCGCATTGCGGAAGAAACTGCCAGAGGTGTCATATTTTTGGGTGCAACATAATACTGTACATATGTGTCCCTAATTGCCCCAACCCGCGAAGGTGCTACCCCGCCCCCTTTCCCGGTTAGTGCCCGTCGATCCCTGGGGATCACCAGATGGATTGAGCTCCAGCTGCCCCTACGTCAGCTGGCTCTGTCAGTCCTGGTGGCTCCCAATGTCTACACCATGGTGTCAACGCCCTTGGCATTGATCCTTAGTGACTGAGACATGCCCTGGAGCATCTCAGAATGGTTCACCTGGGACTGGGAGGCCATCCCCCCAGTGACCGGGACTTGCTCTGGAGTGCCTCGGCAATGCTCACCTGAGACTGGGACAAGCTCTGCAGCACTTCAGAAACGTCCACCTGGGACTGGGACATGTCCTGCAACAAGTCGGACATGCTACTGAGGCCCTCAGCCATGGCTTTCACTGACTGAGCCACGCCTTGGACATCACCACTTATGCTGCTGATGTCGTGCACCAGGTTCTCCATTGCAGTCGCTACCCTAGCAGTATTGGCCTCGGTGTAATGCATTGCCAGTGCCATCTCCTAGAGCCTCTGGACTCCTCCCATTGGCTATGGACCTGCTGGAGTGTCACTGACATCCACCTCTGAATAAATATCATGACCGCATCCTATTGTCTGCTTCAGCTCTGGGTAAATCTGGTCCAGGGGCTTACATCCGACTGCTGTCTCGCCTGGTGAATTCCTGCCTCCACCTGATGTGCATCGGCAACTGTGAGGTGCTCACCACAATGTGCCCCAGAAGCCCGAGCACTACTATCGCCCACCGAGGTGTGTGTCTCTGTGCTGATGGAGGTTGGAGATGACAGTTGTGCCGCGATTATGGTCGTCTCGTCGGAGCTCTCCTCCGAGATGTTCTCATAGGAGGCGGGACCACCACAGATGGGCCCGCACTGTCGGATGGAGATCCTGCGGGATAATGGACATGTCGTCAGTGAGAAAGAAGGATCATTTTGTCTGGCATTAACAACTCATGTGTGGCATGTCACCTGGGTAGGGGACGATGGATCTTCACCACTGCGTCTCATGCCAACCTCTACATCGGCGACCGATCTGTCCTCGGCCATCCCTATGACCTCCAGGGCCCGTTCCTCATTTGGGTTGAGGATTCTTATGTCCATCTGGGCGCCCCCCCCCCCTTCTGTTATGGGCCAACTTCTCCTGCGAGGACACAGAGTGGGCCGCACACATTGTACATCGTGAAGGAAGGGGATGGGCAGGGGGGGAGCAGGTGTGGGCAGCACTTCTGAACATGGTGGGCCAGGGCATGATATGGTGCTGGGCGGGGGAGGTGCCAGGCACATGATCATCGGGGGAGGGTGGCGGGAAGGGCTGGTGCCAGGGGGTCGGTGCCAACCCACCCGTGCGGCCCAATGGAGGTCGTTGATCTTCTTACGGCACTCGGTGCCAGTCCTGGTGATGCTCCCCGAGCTGATAGCCGCTGCCACCTCCTCTCAGGAACCACTGGCATTCCTGTGGTTGACCCTCCGAACCCCTTGGCGGAACAGGGTATCCCGTCTGGACTCGACCGCGTCCAACAATCTAGCCAGAATGTGCCCCAGAATTCGGCATCCCCGAATCGTGAGGCTGCTGTCCTCGGAGGCATGGCTGCGCACTGTGTGGGGTTTGCTCTGCAGGATCGGTTTAAGTGCTGAATCAGCCGGCGGGACCATCATTTGCGGCGTGAAGCCTGTGAGGCTTCATTAAGTGGACCAATTAACGTTTGATACTGTTGACAGTCTCGCTGTGTCGAATGTCGGGAAGCCCGTGGCAGTTCCCGCTCGCTACCACAATTGGAAACTTCTCCGTTAAATATCGCCCATTAGGTAAACCATTTTGGAATCAAGTAAAAATATTAGCTCAAAGCCAGTTGGATCTGCAGTTTTCCTCCTGCTTCCTACTTAGACATTCTGTAAATGTGGAGACATCAGAGATATAGTGGTATAAATAAGGATTGTTTTTTTGTGATTTCGTCCAAATTCTGAGCACAACTGAGCCAGTTAATTCAGATCAAATAGGTTTCTCACATACATTCTGACGCGTTCGTAAGTCACGATCAACGAGAATTTGTTTTCATGAACGTAGTGAATTAATTGCTTCTGTGTAAATGGGATATTAAACAAGTCTGAACTGGTCTACAAATTGCTTTATTACAAAGTGATTAAATTAATATGTGTGTGAAGCCCCTGTTACAATTTCCCTCTAACTGACAGGTTAATAGGTGGTACCAAGCTGGGACAATTAAATCAGTTACTGAGAAGTATGTAGCTGCTGACAGTCAATCAGCTAAAAATTGATGTGCTTTGTCAAAAAAAGTGTATGGCATAACGCCCAAGTGGAGTTTACCTTAAAATGTAGGTCCACCAGATGGCGCTGTATAGAAGCAAACAGAGAAACATTTCTCACACGTTAAGCTTGTTTTGTCATGTTCCTCCTCAATTTGAAAATGCTATCCACATGGGCCTTTAAATGCTTCCTAAGGGATATCATTGTGACTGCAGTTTAGCAGTCAAATACTGACATAAAATAGATGCTGCACATCAGAACAGCTGTTAAGTGCTGTGATATGGTGGTGTTGTGACTTTTGCAAATTCCCTGTTACTCAATAATTTTAATTGCTTCAAGTAATCTATGAGGAAATATTTGTTTTTGTGCCCTTCATGTGTGTAGTTTTTTGATTTTACGGAAGGAAAAATATTAAATTTATGTTAAGTACATGTACAACTGACTGCTCAAAAGATAGAGATTTTAATTTTGGCCATTTTAATCGCAGTTCCATTAAAGTTTCAGTTGCTTTAATTTAGTTGAAGCATTTAAATCATCATTTGCTTTTGTTTGGCGGAGGTGATGGTTTGGGGGAATTATGGGAAAATGAGATTTGGTGGTACCTCCAATCAGTGCTTACGCCACATATTTTGGGCATCAAATTGAAATGATCTCCTATTTTATAATAGTTTTCGGGGTATATATGGCTTTGCAACTGATTTTCAGACAGGAGTGTTCGTTCACATTCTTAAGTTGAGTACATTGCTTGTTATTTTATAAAACTGTGGAAGTAGCCTATTGACTGCTTTAGAATGGCTTATGTAGGAAAATAAAATTGATTTTTATACATATTTATATGGTTGGGTATTCGGCTTCGAGGAAAGAGGTAGGTAGCAAGCAGAAATGAAAAGTGTTTTAATGTTCCTGAAACCGCATTCTTTTACTAAACAGAAAAATGGATGTACTGGGTAAGATTGCATCTCTCTATTAACTTCAGTGCCTCTTCAAGGACAGGTGAAGCTATCATTCTGATGGAGAAATATGACATTATTATGCTCATAGCCACTGGAGAATACCATCTGGACAATTGATGTCAGAGTCAAGCAGCACCATCCTGTCATTTTTCCTGAAACTTTGTAACAGAAGGTGTAGGGAAGGTTTTAGAATCACGTGCCTGGATTTCCGCTGCTTTTGGCAAAGATCACAATCAGTGGTAGTTTTCTGAATTTGTTGCATCAAGGCTAATTAGGTTAACTTTATTCGCAGGCAGCATTGGCTAACAATGACAATAAAGCCTCAGCATTTCCCACTGCATCAGTTTAAAGTGTAATCTTTAAATTTACGGGCAGCACGGTAGTACAGTAGTTAGCACAGTTGCTTCACAGCTCCAGGGTCCCAGGTTCGATTCCCGGCTTGGGTCACTGTCTGTGCGGAGTCTGCACGTTCTCCCCATGTCTGCGTGGGTTTCCTCCGGGTGCTCCGGTTTCCTCCCACAGTCCAAAGATGTACAGGTTAGGTGGACTGGCCATGCTAAATTGCCCTTAGTGTCCAAAAAGGTTAGGTGGGGTTACTGGGTTATGGGGATAAAGGGGGATAGAGTGGAGGCGTGGGGCTTAAGTAGGGTGCTCTTTCCAAGAAAAATGAAATGAAATGAAAATCGCTTATTGTCACAAGTAGGCTTCAAATGAAATTACTGTGAAAAGCCCCTAGTCGCCACATTCCGGCGCCTGGTCGGGAAGAGCCGATGCAGACTCGATGGGCTGAATGGCCTCCTTCTGCACCGTAAGTTCTATGATTCCATGATAATCTCTTCACAAAACATGGGTCGGGATTCTCCGTTCCAGAGTAGAAGTGCTGCGACTGGCAGAGAATCAGGACAGGTCCCTGCTGGTGCTTGGAGCGCCCCAGACGTACCAATCCATGGCACTTGGAAATTTTATTGGGGGAAATTGGGTTTTCCGTGCATGGAATGGCACATCAGGATCTGAGCTGCAAATGAGAGGTTCGGGACCTAATCTCGCAAGACAGGTCCCGCACCTTTGTGATCGCTGTGCCTTTTTTAAAGGGCGCTCCGATCTCCACTGGATGTTGCAGCCTTTCTCCCCTCCCTCGGATCGCAGATAGGACACCACGCCACCCTAATCGCCGGCAAGGCCCCTCCTCAGAGCCTCCCCTCAGCCCTCCCCAGGCCCCCATTCAGCCCTCCTCCCTCTGCCACACCTCCCTTCAGCCCCCCTTTACCCCCCCCCACCCCCCTTTCACGCCCTGCCTCGGCAGTGCCAACCTGGCATCTTGCAGTCTGAGGGGTGGTAAGCTGCTAGGGTGCCAAATCGGACCTTTGTGGGAGGAGAGGGGGGCTTGTTCTGGATTGGAGGGGCTTAGGTCTGGTGTCTTCCCTGGGATGGGGCCCTGGGATGGTTGCTATCCCAATCTGCAGCCTTTACAAGCATTGAACAGACACTCAATATATAAAATTTAACGTTTTCCCATAATAAAGTGAAAATGTTCACATCTGCACCCCTATAAACCATGTAAACAGTAAGCCAGTAAATAAGAAATAAAGTTTTCTCATGATAAAATGAAAATTATCCCATCTGTACCTCTAAACCCGTTAAAAATTCAATCATGATGCCAAGTTTCAAGGTCTGTGAGATGAAGGTGAAAGTTATGCCTTTGCAGCGGTGGAAACCTTTGAAATGGTTTTCACGCAGTCAATTTCATTGCCTTTTGAGGGATTGAAGGCATTGTGTATGGCTAGGAGGCTGAATACTTGAAACTGGATTGTTTACATTGAAATTCACACTCCATTGCTTACTAAAAGCATTGTGGTTGACAGCTCGTTGGAACTTCAAAGCGATGAATCAAATTGTTTATTAGCCAAGTCCTATTTCTTATATTCTCACTCCTGGAACGAATCGGCCTTTCAGCACCGGTAAGTCAGCCAGGGCCCTCCGGCTCTAAGCCCCCAGAGGATGCCTGCCAGGGGCATCAAAGGCCACAGGGTGTGAGAAGCAGCACGCTGGCTCCACCTCTGATGTGCACCCAGGGGATACAGCTTGATGTAGTGGCAGAGCACGGAAGACGAAGAAGATTGAGGATCACCGAGTGGTCTCTGCGGGGGTAGGGGGGCACCATCTATAACTCGGGATAATAGGGGCTGTGAATGTTCACTATTAAAACATGTTACACCTGATACATGTGAAGCCTCTGTCGGGTTATTGTTCACAGCGGGCTTGCTCCACCCCCACCCTCGGCACAGGGCTCCTACAGCAATAGCACCTAATGCAGGATGAGGACCTCCCTCACCGTCAGGGCATGCCGGACCCTCGCTCCGCCTATCCTCCTTCTTCCGGCTGCTCCCACGTGTTCTCCGCGGGCTCGTCCTTCATGTCCCTCCTCCTCTACAATATGCCACCCCACTGCGGTGCCAGGTTGTGGGAGGCAGAGTAGACCACCACAAAATGGGAGACCCTCTGGGGGGTGTACTGCAGTGCACCACCAGAGCGGCCCAGGCATCAGGGGTGAAATTCTCCGGTATCGGCGCGATGTCCGCCGACTGGCACCCAAAATGGCGCAAATCAGTCGGGCATCGCACCGGCCCAAAGGTGCGGAATGCTCCGCATCTTTGGGGGCCGAGCCCCAACCTTAAGGGGCTAGGCCCGCGCCGGCCGAATTTCCGCCCCGCCAGCTGGCAGAAAAGGCCTTTGGTGCCCCGCCAGCTGGCGCGGAAATGACATCTCCGAACGGCGCATGCGCGGGAGCGTTAGCGGCCGCTGATGGCATTCCCGCGCATGCGCAGTGGAGGGAGTCTCTTCCGCCTCCGCCATGGTGGAGGCCGTGGCGAAGGTGGAAGGAAAAGAGTGCCTCCACGGCACAGGCCCGCCCGCGGATCGGTGGGCCCCATTCGCAGGCCAGGCCACCGTGGGGGCACCCCCCGGGGCCAGATCGCCCCGGGGCCAGATCGCCCCGCGACCCCCCCCAGGACCCCGGAGCCCGCCCGCGCTGCCTTGTCCCGCCGGTAAGGTAGGTGGTTTAATCTACGCCGGCAGGACAGGCATTTTAGCGGCGGGACTTCGGCCCATCCAGGCCGGAGAATCGTGGGGGGGGCCCGCCAACCGGCGTGGCGCGATTCCCGCCCCCGCCGAATATCCGGTGCCGGAGAATTTGGCAACCGGCGGGGGCGGGATTCACGCCAGCCCCCGGTGATTCTCCGACCCGGCGGGGGGGTCGGAAAGTCTCGCCCCAGAACTGCATTTTCAACAGTTTGATGCACCGCTCAATGACAGCACAGATGGCAGTATGGGCCTCATCATACCAGGTCTCCACCTCATCTCCAGCCTCCACACTGGCATCATCAGCTGGGACCAGAGACCCCTTATGCCCCAAGAACCAACCCGTCATCCTGGGGTGGTCCTCAAAGATGCTGGGGATCTCCTAGTGTGCCAGGATGGAGCTGCCATGCAAGCATCCTCCCCATCCACGGGTGCCATGTCCACAAGGACATGGCACAGATGCTGTACTGTCTCTTTGTTGAGGCGGAGTCTCCTATGGCACATGTTGTCCATCTTATTGAAAGACCAACCACGCCTGTACACCTTGGGACATCGCTGGTGTCCCCCTTTGCGTCCCTCCCCAGCAGGGTCTGCAGGATGTGTGGCGGCCCCCCGCTCATGCTGCAGTCGCCTTCTTTGGCGTCTGGCCGCCTGGGCTGCCACCGGCACTGCTGGGGCTGCCCTGCGGGGACAACACCATCCATCTTGGTTGCTGAAAGGGATTTGAGAAGGAGAGAGACCGACAATCAGTTAGGGCGTCCACCCCGGGACCCTCATATACCCCGAGCCTCCCCCCGCCTTCTCTCAGCGTGCCACTCCCCGAGCCAGTTGTGCTGGAGGATCCCGCTCTGCACACTGCAACAGCAGGAGCCCTAGACCTCTGCATTGGAATATTGGGGAGACCGTGCTCAGGTACCCTTCCCTGATCCACACGCTCAGCATTTGGTTATCCCCAGTGCTGAAGCCCAGCTCGAGGATGTTTGATTGTGGTGTTGGTGTCTCCAGGGTTCAGTAAAAGTGTCCAGGCCTCACAGTGTGTTTGGAATGTTCGGCAATAACACTTGTCTGAGACATAGCCGCAAGAATGCACTTGAGAATATTTTGTTTATTAAATGGCCAACAGTACATTTTTTAATTAAAAAAAATAAATTTAGAGTACCAAAATCATTTTTTTTACCAATTAAGGGGTAATTTAGCGTGGCCAATCCACCTAGCCTGCACATCTTTGTGTTGTGGGGGCGAAACCCACGCAAACATGGGGGGAATGTACAAAGTCCACACGGACAGTGACCCAGAACGGGATCGAACCTGGGACCTCGGTGCCCTGAGGCAGCAGTGCTAACCACTGTGCCACTTTGCTGCCCAAACAGTACCTTTATACTAAGAGATGAAAACCAACGACTTAACAGTTCATAAATCACACTAACCATTAATCAACACGGAAAATGCACCATGCCATACACATACAAGTACCTTTCCACTACAGAATATCAGTACAAACACAAAGCTATAACAATTCACTTGTACAAAGGAAACCAAACACCCCAGGCCGGATTCTCTGTTGGCTGATGCCAAAATCACAAAACAGGATTGGGTGGAGAATAGGTTCCAACGCTAAAATCACGGCCTGCGCCGATTTGATGCCAAATCGTGATTCTCCATCACCTCGAAAGTGGTGCCAATGCGGTCCGGAACGCACATACAGTAAACACCGTTTGCATGTCATTAGTGGGCCCCACCCGATGTTCTCCGGGGCCTCCGAAATGCTCTGTCTCCGATGGGCTGAGTTCTGGACGTGAAACAATCGTGGCTGATGAGAAAAAGAGAGGGGTTCAGAGAGTGTCCAACATCGCCATAGTTTGCTGACATTTGTGCCGCTCGGCAGGGGGGCTTCTGCCAGGGCCGGGAGGAGTAGCAGGGGGTGATCAGGAGGTGGGCTGTGGGGTCGAGGTGGACGGGCACAGAACACCATTGCCGTAGCCAGCAAGGCAGCTATGCAGCTGCACACGGCACTAACAGCCCACTGCGAACTTAGGGCCACGGGTCATATAGGTGTCCCCCCATGCCTTCCCCCTAGGTTACCTCTGGCCCCAGCCGACCCATCAGCTGTATGGGCCCGCTCCAGCACAACCAGTGCCATCTTGTTGGCTGGGATGAGTGTGTGTGGGGATTGTAATGTGTATGTGCGGCTGCAGCTTGTCAGCCTCCCGAGTGTCAATCAGGGACCCAGTGAATCCCGCACCGTTTTTCATTGGAATTGATTGGCGTCGGTGCTAGCCCCTCAGTTGCTGAATCGATCCAGGTTCGGCGCCACTGCTGTTGTCGCGAACGTCCACAAATTCTGCGTCAGCGTCAACACTTAGTCTCAGAAACGGAGAATCCCGCCCACTGTATTACCCCACGCAGGGTGTCAACAAAATGGAGGATCCATCTGGGTTGGTGTGCGGCCGTTTTACATATCAGTCTCTGTCCACGAGCCTCCATTTTACAGGCCTTCTTATACGGCCTAATTTCATTGGAACCAAAGCTCAGTGTCCACATGTTCTGCTGGCATTCAAGGTTCAGTAAAACAGCCTCGACATCCAGCATGTTTGACTTGCGGTGACGTGCTAGTCGATGTGGCAACACTCACCACACTCACAATAAAATATCCAGCAATCTGCAAAAGCTTTTCTTCAATCCCTTCATCAAGTTGTTCATTCGGATCAATCTACTTCTCTCTCCTCCTCTTGCAGCTCCCAGCAGTAGACTTCCCACAAGTGGAAAATCACACCAACCCAGAGCACACCGGAAGAGAGAAACAGCTTCCCTTCCCCTTCTCCAGCCGAGGTGGCAGATCATCTTTCATCCTCCCATTCCTTACTCCAGGCTACAGAAAAAAGCAAACAGCAGCAGCCCCCAGGCATTTGCAGCCACAAGCAGCAGCAAGCAGCAAACACAACCTGCAGCACCATTTGAGAATATTTTGTTTCTTAAAAGTCAACTTTAGGTTTCGGATTGGATATATTGTCATGTGTACCGAGGTACAGTGAAAAATGTAGTTCTGTCTACAGTCCAGACAGATCGTTCCATACATGAAAAATAAATAGGACATTCAATAAATACACAATGTAAATACATGGACACAGACATCAGGTGAAGCAAACGGAGTGTAGTACTACTCAATAGAGAAGATGTGTGGAGCGATCAGTTCAGTCCGTAAGAGGGTCATTCAGGAGTCTGGTAACAGTGGGGAAGAGGTTCGGTCGGATTCTCCATTTTTGAGTCTAAGTGCTGACACCAACAAAGAGTCCGTGGAGTTTCACGTGAGAAAGATCAGCGCATCACCTGCACCAATTCTGCTACTGGTGAGGGGCTAGCACCAGCATCGCATGGAACACCATCAAAACCCACGGAAAATGGTGCGGGAATTGCTGGGGCCGTGATGGACACTCGCAGGGCTGACAAGCTGCAACCGCACTTAAACTATACACCCCGCCACACGCACACTGATCGCGGCCAAAAAGATGGGACAGGTTGTGCGGGAGCACCCATATAGCTGATGGATTGGCTGGGGCCAGAGGGCACCCAGGGGGGTGCCCTGAAGGGCTGAGGGTGGGGGTCACCTGCATGACCCAGGGCTCCAGGTTTAAAGCGAGCTGTCAGCGGCATGCGCAACTGCATGGCTGCCTTGCCAGCTGCGGTAATGGTCTTAAAAATCATGAAACTGGCGTTGTGGCTGATGAGGGAGAGAGAGGAAGTAGGACACAGAGAGGCGCGACTGTCGGCTGCCAGGCCGGACACTGGCTGGCTGGCTAGGGGGGTGATGGGGGAACAGGCTGTGGCCACCATGAGGAGGAATGCCAGTCCTCGCCCGTCATGGAGGATGCGGGGAGGGGGAGGATTGGCAGGACATGGAGCCCAGGCAGGCACTGGAGGTGGCATGACGTGTGCGCCAGGGCCAATGCACATGGGACACTCTGAAATCCTCCAGATTCACTGATGTACCATCAATGACGACAGACGAGAGTCGGAAGAGTAAACTGTGGCTTTAATCAGCTAAAAGACATCTGCTGGCAGCCAGTCCCAGAATGAGGGCAGGGCTGGAGGTTAGAGCTACCTTTATACTTGAGCCCGAGGGGCAGAGCCAGTAGGGACAAACCCAGACATGTAACAAACAGTAATACAGTAAGTACAATAAGTAAGAACAGTATGTACAATATAACACAGTGGTTCACCACATTCACCCCCTGTTAAAAAAAAGAGTCCGGCAGGGTTGAAGTGGACGCGTTGAATTAGAGATCGAGTCTGTCGGGGGTTCTGACCTTCCGCTGTGATCGCCTCAGTCCCGGCTGTGGTGAGGACACCGGTGTTGGATGAAGTGTTGAGGTCTGCGTATCCATAGAACATTACAGCGCAGTACAGGCCCTTCGGCCCTCGATATTGCGCCGACTTGTGAAACCACTCTAAAGCCCATCTACACGATTCCCTTATCGTCCATAATAGAACATAGAACATTACAAGGAACATCCAGGAGCGTGTCGTCTTCCGGATAAGTAGCAATGGAGGGAGACGGTGTTGAGCCGTGAGTAGCAACGGAGGGAGACAGTGTAGAGTCGGGGGTAGTAGTGATGGTCGCTGGGGAACCTGCGGGTGCCAAGTCCCGAAGGGAGACTGTGTCCTCCCGCCCGTCATGGTGTGCCACGTAGGCATATTGGGGGTTACCATGGAGGAGAAGGACCCGTTCGACCAGGGGATCCGACTTGTGACTCCTCGCATGCTTCCGGAGGAGGACGGGCCCTGGAACCGTCAGCCAGGACGGGAGCGAGACCCCTGAGGTGGACTTCCTGGGGAAGACAAACATTCTCTCGTGAGGTGTCGCATTGATGGCGGTACACAGGAGCGACCGGATGGAGTGGAGTGCTTCGGGAAGAACCTTCTGCCAGTGGGAGACAGGGAGGCTTCTAGACCGTAGGACAGTCTTCAGACCATCGCGTTCTCCCTCTCCACCTGTCCGTTTTCCCGGGGGTTGTAGCTGATAGTCCTGCTTGAGGCGATTCCCTTGCTAAGCAGGAACTGACGCAGCTCATCACTCATGAAGGAGGAACCCCGATCGCTATAGATGTAAGTGGGGAAACCGAACAAGGTGAAGAGGCCGTGCAGGGCCTTGATGAATGTGGCAGAGGTCATGTCAGGGCACGGGATGGCGAAAGGGAAACCTGATATTCAGAAAGTACACATTACGGTCAGTGGAGGGGAGGGGCCCTTTGAAATCGATGCTGAGGCACTGAAAGGGGCGGGAGGCCTTTACCAGGTGTGCTCTATCCGGCCGATAGAAGTGCGGTTTTCACTCCACGCAGACCTGGCAGTCCCTGGTCATGGTCCTGACCTCCTCGATGGAGTAAGACAGGTTGCGGGCCTTGATAAAATGAAAAAAACGGGTGACCCCCGGGTGACAGAGGTCATTGTGGAGGGCCCGAAGTCGGTCTACTTGTGCGCTGGCACGTGTACTACGGGATAGGGCATCTGGGGCTCATTGAGCTTCCCAGGTCGATACAAGATATCATAATTATAGGTGGAGAGTTTGATCCTCCACCTCAGGATCTTGTCATTCTTGATCTTGCCCCGCTGTGTGTTATTAAACATGAAGGCAACCGACCGTTGGTCAGTGTGGAGAGTGAATCGCCTGTCAGCCAGGTAATGCCTCCAATGTCGCACAGCTTCCACAATGGCTTGGGCTTCCTTTTCGACGGAGGAGTGTCGAATTTCGGAGGCATGGAGGGTACGGGAGAAGGAAGCCACCGGCCTGCCCGCCTGGTTGAGGGTAGAGGCCAGGGCAAAGTCAGACGCATCGCTCTCCACCTGGAACGGGATGGACTCGTCTCCTGCGTGCATTGCGGCTTTGGCAATATCTGTCTTGATGCGGTTGAAGGCCAGGCGGGCCTCAGCCGTCAGGGGAAAAATGGTAGATTTAATGAGTGGGCGGGCCTTGTCTGCATAATTGGGGACCCACTGGGCATAGTAGGAGAAGAACCCCAGGCATCTCTTCAGGGCCTTGGGGCAGTGGGGGAGTGGAAGTTCTAGCATGCAGTCGGGATCAGGCCCTCGGACTCTGTTTTCCACAATGTACCCAAGGATGGCTAGGCGGGTTGTGCGGAAAACGCATTTCTCCTTATTGTATGTCAGGTTAAGGAGCTTGGCGGTGTGGAGGAAGTGTTGGAGGTTAGTGTCATGGTCCTGCTGGTCATGGCCACAGATGGTGATATTATCCAGATACGGGAACGTGTCCCGCAGCCCGTACTGGTCAACCATTCGGTCCATCTCCCGTTGGAAGACCGAGACCCCGTTGGTGACGCCGAAGGGGACCCCGAGGAAGTGGTAGAGGCGGCCATCTACCTCGAAGGCAGTGGATTGGCGGTCCTCCGGGGGGATAGGGAGCTGATGGTATGCGGACTTCAAGTCAATAGTGGAGAAGACTCGGTACTGCGCAATCTGATTGACAATGTCAGATATGCAGGGGAGGGCGTACGCATCGACCTGCGGGTACCGGTTGATGGTCTGACTGTAGTTGATGACCATCCGGTGCTTCTCCCCAGTTTTGACGACCACCACTTGGGCTCTCCAGGGGCTAGTACTGGCCTCTATGATCCCTTCCCGCAGGAGTCGCTGGACCTCCGACCTGATAAAGGCCTTATCCCGAGGACTGTATCGTCTGCTCCTAGTGGCGAAGGGCGAACAGTCCGGGATGAGGTTAGCAAAGAGCGGGGCTGGGGTGACCTTAAGGGTCGAGAGGCTACAGACGGTGAGAGGGGGCAGGGGTCCATCGAACCCCAAGGTAAGACTTTTAAGGTGGCATTGGAAATCTAGACCAAGTAGTAGGGCAGCGCAGAATTGGGGAAGGAGGTAGAGCTTGAAATTTTTGGACTCGACGCCCCGTACTGTAAGGGTTGCGACACAGTACCCACGGACTTCCACGGAATGTGATTCGGAAGCCAGGGAGATTTTCTGGGTCGCGGGTAAAATTGGGAGGGAGCAGCGCCGTACTGTATCTGGGTGAATGAAACTCTCCGTGCTCCCAGAGCCGAAGAGGCAGGTTGTCTCGTGGCCGTTGATCCGGACGGTCATCATGGATTTCGTGATGTGATGAGGTCGAGATTGGTCGAGGATGATGGAGGCGAACTTCGGAAGGTGGGTGGGCTGATCGAGGGTAGCGGAGGCCAGTGTACGATCTGGTGAGCAGGGGTTCCGGGAGGCGGAGGGGTGATTCCAATATGGCGGCCCCCACGGGTCGCATGTGGCGGATGGCGTCGAAGATGGCGGCCCCCATGGGTCGCATGTGGTGGGTGACGTGGAAGATGGGGGCGGTCCCCGCGGGCTACACGCAGCGCTTCTGGGTTTAGAAACAGGTCGGGCCTGGCAGACTTTAGAGAAGTGGCCCTTCTTTCCGCACCCGTTGCAGATTGCGCTCCTCGCTGGGCAGCGTTGTCTGGGGTGCTTACCCTGGCCACAGAAGTAACATTTTGGGCCTCCGAAGTTGGCGGGTTGCTGTGTGGCACAGGCTTGCGGTGCCCCTGGGTCGGGTGATGGCGGCGCCCTTGACGTCCACAAGGGTGCCACGTGGTCGGATGTGTAGGCATCCATGTTATGGAAGGCCACTTCCAACGAGTCCGAGAATTGTATTGTGTCTTGGAGGTCGAGTGTACCATCTTCTAGTAGGCGCTGGCGGATGTAATTAGATTTTATGCCTGCGACATAGGCGTCCCGGGTCAGCAATTCGGTGTGCTTCACAGCCGATACCGCCTTACAACTGCAGTTCCGGCCGAGTACCCGCAAGGCGCGCAGAAATGCAGCTTGCGATTCTCCAGGGCGCTGTCGCCTCGTGGCAAGGAGATGCCTCGCATATACCTCGTTGACTTCCTTAAAATACTGCCCCTTCAACAGCATTATCGCATCCTCGTACGAGGTAGCATCTCTGATAAGAAGGAAAACTTGCGGGCTCACCCGGGAGTTGAGGACTCGCAGATTGTGGGTCTCAGCGACGGCGGGGGCGGAGGAATCAATGTAAGACTCGAAGCAGCTTAGCCAGTGTTCAAACGTGGCAGTGGCGTCGGCTGCTTGGGGGTCCAGCTCCAGGCGATCAGGCTTGAGTGATGGATCCATCTTAAAATTTTAGCTGATTAAATTGATGTACCATCAATGACGACAGACGAGAGTCGGAAGAGTAAACTGGGACTTTAATCAGCTAAAAGACATCTGCAATGCCCACAGGAACCCCTGTGGGGCGCTGGTCAGGGGCCGTGGAGCGTACCACTGGCAAAGGGAGTGCCAGGCAACGGTATCCTTGGCAACAGGGATGGGTGCCAGGGCCACTGGCCCCGCGGTGCCGGCCACAGATGGGTCAGGGGTACAGAGGCTGGGGGGGGGGAGATGCGACATGTGGGGGCAGAGCCCAAGGTGCCAATGAGGGTCACCATGTAACTTATTGGACCTGGTTGAGCATGGGGATGCTAAGATGTTGTCTTTTCACCCCCTGCAGACAATGGATACTGGAATTCAATCAGGAATGGTGGCCTCCCTGCTAGTCGCCACAGCCCTGGGGGATGCCCTATGGCTGTACGAGTTGGAGCTGCTCAAGGACGAGGAAGTTGCAGCAGCGGAGCATGCCCCAGAGAAACAGGAGGCAGCCGCCGAGGATGGAGGGCAAGCGGCTCAACAGGCAGAGGAGGAGGAGGTGCCAAGGAAGCACCACAGGAGGCCTCATGTGTACCAGCAGCACCTATCACTCAAGGACCTGCCGGACTGGGCATGCCGTCCAAGACTCTGGCTCAGCAGGGAGACAGTGCGACATATCTGCCAGATAATCGCACGCCTGGCACCGCGGCGGTATGGGAGAGGACACCTGCACCCGGTGGCCGACAAGGTGACGGTCGCCCTGAACTTGTATGTCTCGTGGGCCAAGTGGGGAACTGTCCGGGATCTCACAGACCTTGGTGCACAGGTGCATCCGTGCCATCACAGATGTCCTATATGCCCGGGCAGCTCAATACATCCACTTCAATGTTGACCGAGCCCAGCAGGATGTCTGGGCAGTTGTGTTAGCCGCCATCGATGGGATGGCCCGGGTCTAGGGGGTGATCAACGGGATGCATGTCCCCCATGAGCACCTGCAGATGACAGGCCGCTCTGCACCACCCGAAAGGGATTACACTCGATGAACGTACAGCTGATATGTGACCATCAGCTGCGCATCATATACATCTGCGCCCGATACCCAGACAGTGCGCACGACGTCTTCATCCTAGCACACCCGACGATTCCTGACATATTCGAGATGCCACTCCCAGCTTGGAGGTTGGCTCCTGGGCAACAGGGGTTATCCGCTGCGGTCATGGCTGATGACACCTATCCGGAGACCACAGACCGACACGGAGACCCGCTATAACAACGCCCATACAGCGACTAGGTCCGTAATCGAATGGTGCTTCGGCCCAGGCCACCCACAACATCCACTCGTTTCCACCCCCAACTCTGACCAGTCCAGACCAACCCATCCCTCACACCCATCTGACCGAGGCAGGTTGTAACAGTGTGAATAGATGTTTAACGCGACGACATATATACAGATTTGTACCCTAGCACCTATAACAAACTGTGCCATGCACCTGTGCCAGCTTAACTAGTGTCTAACTTTCTGGCCTTATGGACTCTAATGCTACCTCTAGGTGGTTCCCCAGATGGTACAGCAGGAGTGGAGGTGGCTTGTGTGATTCCTGCCCTGCGACCTGGGTCCCCGTTGGCAGGCGTCTTCTGAGGCGACCGGGCCTGGATGGGCCCGGCTGCTGCTCGGGCATCTCAAGTGACGTTGTGCCGCCCTGTTCTGCCCACTGCCAATCAGATGCACCAAGGACAGAGGGAGGGGGGAGTTCCAGGTGCTGCGTCGCCTGGGCGTTGCGGCCTCCACCTGATGTGCATCAGTGACTGTGTGTTGCTCAGATTGTGTCCCAGAAGCCTGGCAATTAAAGTTGCCAACTGAGGTGGGTGTCTCTGTGCTGGTGGAGGGTGGGGATAACAGCTGTGAGGCATCGACTGTGGCATCCTTGGAGCTCCCCTCTGACGTGGCCTCCTGGGAGGCAGGGGAGGGGGCCACCCAAGAGGGCCAGTGCCGTAGGCTGGAGGACCTGCGGGAGAATGGGAGAGGTCAGTGGGAGGGATGGGTCAGTCAGATTGGCAATAACAACTCACCTTTGACAGGTCCTCCAGATGGGGCCCAGTGGATCCTCACCTCTGCGGCGTCCGCCCACCTCGGTATTGGGGACCACTCTGTCCTCGGCCACCTCCATAACCTTCAGAGCCCGTGCCTCGAAGGTCGTGAGGATTCTTATGTCCAGCACCTGTCCGCCAGTCTGGACCCTCTCCTGATGATTGTGGGGGAGCTTCTCCTGTGGAGACACAGAGAGGGCATCGTTAGCCCAACTGCGGCAGATCTGGGGAGGCTGCTAAACACTGTGGAGGCTAGGAGGGATGTCCTGTTCCCCGAGGATCCCGGAGGGTGAGCCACGAGGCAGCCAGTGCTGCCTGGGATGAAGTGGCGGCAGCTATGAGCGCAGGAGTGTGACCAGGAGGACTGGCCTTCAGTGCCGGAAAAAGACCAACGACCTACACCGGGCAGCACGAGTGAGTGGACACCAACGCTCCCCCCCCGCCCCCCCCCCCCCCCCCCGCCCCTCCCGCCCAAGGGAGCATCCACTCTCCAACTTCCCATGCGACTCCCAACCCTCCCTCCAGCCCCCCCCACCCTTCAATCCCCCAACCGTCCCTTCACACCCACCTGCCCACCACTGTGAACCACTCATGAGGCTAACAATGCCGTCTCTATGTCTCCTCAGGAAAACCTCTCCCATAATCGGCGGGAGAGGGCCCAGACTGGTGGTGGGGTGCTGAACTTGAGAATCCTCACCTCCTTTGAGGAGCGGGCCCTGGAGGTGACTGGTGTGGCCGAGGGCAGATCGGTCACCAACGTGGAGGCTGGCGGACGCCACAGAGGTGAGAAACCACCAGGCTCCACCCGGGAGACCTGTCACATGTGAGTCGTTATTGCCTTACTGATTAACCCATCCCTCCCACTGACCACATGTCAATTCTCCCGCAGGTCCAGCAGCCGACGGCGCTGGTCCATCCCGGCCACCCCCTCTCCTGAATCCCAGGAGAACACCTCGGAGGAGAGCTCCGAGGTTGCAACCGTTATAGTCGTGGCACAGCTGCCATCCCCACCCTCCACCAGCGCAGATACATTCACCTCGGTGGGACATGTTAGTGGTCAGGCTTCTGGGGATACAATCTGGTGAGCACCACACAGCTGCTGATGCACATCAGGTGATCAGATGGAGGCAGGAACCCCCAGGTGAGACAGCAGTCAGAGGGCTGCTGGATCCCAGGACTCAGCTGGACCCCAGCCAGATGCTAAGCCTGTGATACAGAGGTACCCGGAGCTGATGGAGGTGATAGGGGCAAACCTGGACATTCAGAGGGAGATGTCAGCATCACTCCAGCAAATCCATAGCCGCTTAGAGAAGTCGCAAGGGCTACGGGCGCTGGAGATGTCACCGGCAATGTGTGGCACCGAGGCCAACACTGCTCGGGTGGCGACCGCAGTGGAGAGCCTGGTGCATGATGGCGGCACCATGAGTGAAGTGTTCCAAAGCGTCGAGCAGTTGGCGACGGCCATGGCTGAGGGTCTCGGCAGAATGTCCAAATCACAGGGGGATGTGACCCACGACCAGGCCGATCTTGATGAAGTTCTGTGGGACATGTCTCAATCTCAGCTGGGAATAGCACAGGGGCTGCAGAGCTTGTCCCAGTAACAAGTAGGCATGGCTGAGGCACTGCAGAGCATGTCCCAGTCACTGAGGAGCATCGCCAAGGGTGTGGACACGATGGTGTAGACCATGGGGAGCCACCAGGGCTGGCAGAGCCAGATGACGCAGGGGCAGCCGGGACTCGAACCAGTTGCCCCTCCGTTCCAAGGAGAACCTCTTTCCTCTGGAAAGACACTGCTTGATTAGGGATAGTCAGCACGGATTTGTGAGGGGTAGGTCTTGCCTTACAAATCTTATTGAATTCTTTGAGGAGGTGACCAAGCATGTGGATGAAGGTAAAGCAGTGGATGTAGTGTACATGGATTTTAGTAAGGCATTTGATAAAGTTCCCCATGGTAGGCTTCTGCACAAAGTAAGGAGGCATGGGATAGTGGGAAATTTGGCCAGTTGGATAACGAACTGGCTAACCGATAGAAGTCAGAGAGTGGTGGTGGATGGCAAATATTCAGCCTGGATCCCAGTTACCAGTGGTGTACCGCAGGGATCAGTTCTGGGTCCTCTGCTGTTTGTGATTTTCATTAATGACTTGGATGAGGGAGTTGAAGGGTGGGTCAGTAAATTTGCAGACGATACGAAGATTGGTGGAGTTGTGGATAGTAAGGAGGGCTGTTGTCGGCTGCAAAGAGACATAGATAGGATGCAGAGCTGGGCTGAGAAGTGGCAGATGGAGTTTAACCCTGAAAAGTGTGAGGTTGTCCATTTTGGAAGGACAAATATGAATGTGGAATACAGGGTTAACGGTAGAGTTCTTGGCATTGTGGAGGAGCAGAGAGACCTTGGGGTCTATGTTCATACATCTTTGAAAATTGCCACTCAAGTGGATAGAGCTGTGAAGAAGGCCTAAGGTGTGCTCGCGTTCATTAACAGAGGGATTGAATTTAAGAGCCGTGAGGTGATGATGCAGCTGTACAAAACTTTGGTAAGGCCACATTTGGAGTACTGTGTACAGTTCTGGTCGCCTCATTTTAGGAAGGATGTGGAAGCTCTGGAAAAGGTGCAAAGAAGATTTACCAGGATGTTGCCTGGAATGGAGAGTAGGTCTTACGAGGAAAGGTTGAGGGTGCTAGGCCTTTTCTCATTAGAGCGGAGAAGGATGAGGGGCGACTTGATAGAGGTTTATAAGATGATCAGGGGAATAGATAGAGTAGACAGTCAGAGACTTTTTCCCCAGGTGGAACACACCATTACAAGGGGACATAAATTTAAGGTGAAAGGTGGAAGATATAGGAGGGATATCAGAGGTAGGTTCTTTACCCAGAGAGTAGTGGGGGCATGGAATGCACTGCCTGTGGAAGTAGTTGAGTCGGAAACATTAGGGACCTTCAAGCAGCTGTTGGATAGGTACATGGATTACGGGAAAATGATATAGTGTAGATTTATTTGTTCTTAAGGGCAGCACGGTAGCATTGTGGATAGCACAATTGCTTCACAGATCCATGGTCCCAGGTTCGATTCCGGCTTGGGTCATTGTCTGTGCGGAGTCTGCACGTCCTCCCCGTGTCTGCGTGGGTTTCCTCCGGGTGCTCCGGTTTCCTCCCACAGTCCAAAGATGTGCGGGTTAGGTGAATTGGCCAATGATAAATTGCCCTTAATGTCCAAATTGCCCTTGGTGTTGGGTGGAGGTATTGAGTTTGGGTAGGGTGCTCTTTCCAAGAGCTGGTGCAGACTCAAAGGGCCGAATGGCCTCCTTCTGCACTGTAAATTCAATGATAATCTATGATTAATCTAGGACAAAGGTTCGGCACAACATCGTGGGCCGAAGGGCCTGTTCTGTGCTGTATTTTCTATGTTCTATGTTCTAGAACCACAGGGCTCTTTGGGCACCGACTGAGAGGAGGGGGCTGAGTGCCAACCGGGCCCATCCCATGGAGTGGCGATGGTGACCACCAGCTCCTGCGTGTTCACCCCTCTGATGAGGCCACGTCTCAAAGTCAGCACTCGGGACAGGGCAGCGCGGCTGTGCATGTGTCGTCTCTAAGTGCGCTGGGGCCCTCCAGCCTCAGAGCCCCCAGAGTATGCCTGCCAGGGGCATTGAAGGCCACGGGACGAGGTAGGCAGCTGGCAGCCTTCACCTCAGAAGTGCATCCTGGGGCAATACCTAGATGTAGCAGTAGAGCTAGGAGGGCCAAGCACGTTGAGGATCACTGAGGGTACTGTGGTGGTGGGGGGGAGGAGGGGGGGGGGGGGGGTATATAGGGTACTGTTGGGGGGGGGGGTTGCGGCACCATCCGGAGAGTGGGGAAATTGTAAAACACAGTAGTCACCTTTGTGCGTCTGTCACTTTCTTCCACAATGCGGGCCGACATCCGAACCCTTGGCCCATCTCTCCAGGCACCCCTTCTCCCCGATGCACCCAACCATCCTTGGCCGCGGACATGTCCCCAGAGCTGTGTCCCATCTCCTGGGTGTTCGGATGTTGGCTGCTGCATGTGTGGTGTTGTCTCCCACAGTGTTCAAGTACAGTGTCCAGGCATCAAGGTGTGATTGGGATGCTAGGTGATGTCTCCCACATGCTACATGGCCCGCCCACCCACAGGAATCCACTTGGGATATGTGAAGTGCTCACTTAACCATGATTGCCAATTCCGTATCAGCAATAGCCTTCAGCCGCAGAGCCCGAGGTCTTGGCAGTCTCTGAGGGTTATGGGTTGCCCAGGGGCAAACGGCAGGGACAAGGGTAAACGATCCCGAAGTTGGCATGGTAGTGCCGCGAGCGGTTGCCGCCCAGTTGCCCCCCCCCCCCAGAGCCTCTCTCCCACCCTCCTATGGCAACCCACCCCTGCGGAGGTCCCCCACCCCCAGCTGAGAGTCCCCCAGCCCCCACCGAACCCTGGGGCGGCAAGCCCAGCACCTTCCGGCTCTCCCGCTGTGAGAAAAGTTGGCTACTCACCTCCTCGGCTCCCCACAAAAGTCCTTCCGCCTGGTTCACGTTTTTTAAAAGGAGTATTAATCGGCGCCTGCATGGAGAGCACTTGCTGGAGAGGCCGCTGAATGACAGCAGGCCGTTAGAAATGGGGTGGCTCCCGTTAATTGCATGGAAATTGGGCTTAAGTGGTGATAATTGGTTTCTCTCCTCGCTATGGCGAGATCCTGATTTTGCCTACGGGAGCGGATTGGTTGCATCGCAAACTGTTTGGCGGCTGGCACGGTTCTTGTTTTTGGCCTCTCCCGTTATTGAGTGAGAGTGGAACGAGGCCGGAAGATCGCGCCTATAGTCTGTGGTAGTCACCACTGATGTCTATATTGTATATATAGGATGTTGATATACGTGCTTAACGGTAAGGCCCCAGTAGGCGGAGTATGTGTGTGCTCCCAGTACAGCAGCCATTTCACCAGCTGCTGTAGGAGGCCACCCATCTCAGTGTAATAAAGCCTCGATTACATCCTACTCTCGTCTTTGTGTAATTGATCGTGCATCAATTTATTACACTGAGTTTTCCAGAAGATGGACCTCCGCATCAAGCCGGATCGCCTGCAGCTGCATCCGCAAGCAGACAATGCCAAAAAGGACTTCGCACATTGGCTAGCCTGTTTTGAAGCTTACAGCGGGTCCGGGCCAGACCCAATTCCAGAAGCTCAGAAGCTCCAGATCCTTTACACGCAGCTGGGCTCCAACGTCTTTCCACTTGTCCAGGACCCACCGACCTATGCAGGCACCGTGGCGCGACTGAAGGAAAACTACGCTCAGCGGACTAACACACTCTACGCCAGGCACCTCCTCTCCACTCGTCGTCAACTTCCCGGTGAGTCGGTGGAAGATTTCTGGCGCGCCCTGCTCCCCCTAGTTAGAGACTGTGACTGTCAGGCCGTTTCGGCCACGGAATACTCGAATTTGCTAATGAGAGGCGCATTTGTTACGGGCATAGGGTCTGACTACATCCGCCAGCGCCTCTTAGAGGGGCCACGCTAGACCTCGCGGCAACCATAAAACTAGCGCTTTCACTTACGATCGCATCACGCAACATTCAGGCCTATGCCCCCGACCGCAAGGCCCGCCCCCCCTGTGCATCGTGGACTCTGCAGATGGCCGCCCCATCATGGACCCCATCAACGACCGCCCTCAGCCAATCCCACGCCTGTGCCGCGCGGCAGCCAACCAACTCCAGGGGGGCCCAAATGCTACTTCTGTGGGCAGTCAAAACACCTCCGACATTGCTGCCCGGTGCGGAGCGCCCTCTGCAAGGCCTGTGGCAAGAAGGGACATTTTGCTGCAGTATTCCAGGCCCGCTCAATCGCCGCTATTGTCCCGGCACCCTCCACATGCAGCCAGTGGGTGACGCCATCTTCCCCTCCTAGGACCACGTGCAGCCAGTGGCTACCGCCATCTTGCTCGACTCACAACAAGTGCGGCCTGTGGGCGCCACCATCTTGTTCCTCCCAGGACCAACAGGTGCCGCCATCTTCCTTTCCCCACGACACCTGCGGCCCGTGGGTGCCGCCATCTTACCCGACTCAGGAACCATGCCCATTGGGCACCTCATCCGACCGCTCATCGCCTGCAACTGCCAACGACCAGCTGCGTCTCCCTCGGTCACGATTGACCAGTCTCGATCACACAACCTCGCGACTGCTTCAACTAAAGTGAAGGTCAACGGGCACGAGATCTCCTGCCTGCTGGACTCCGGGAGCACTGATACGGTAAGGCGCTGCTCCCTCGCGGTACACCCCGCTAACCAGAGAATCTCCCTGGCCTCCGGGTCCCACTCCGTGGCGTTCCGGGGGTACTGCATCGCCACTCTCACTGTCCAGGGCGTGGAGTTCAGCGGCTTCCGCCTCTACGTCCTCCCCAACCTCTGCGCTGCCTTGCTACTCAGCCTGGACTTCCAGTGCAACCTCCAGAGCCTAACCCTGAAATTCGGCGGGCCCCTACCACCCCTTACTGTCTGCAGCCTCGCGACCCTTAAGGTCTACCCACCTTCCCTTTTTGAATCCTAACCCCGGATTGCAAACCCTTCGCCACCAGGAGCAGACGGTACAGCGCCCAGGACAGGACCTTCATCAGGTCTGAAGTCCAGCGGCTGCTTAGGGAAGGCATCATCGAGGCCAGCAACAGCCCCTGGAGAGCCCAAGTGGTAGTGGTCAAAACTGGGGAGAAAAACAGGATGGTCGTTGACTACAGTCAGACCATCAATCGGTACACGCAGCTCGACGTGTACCCCCTCCCACGCATATCTGATATGGTCAATCAGATTGCACAGTACCGGGTCTTCTCAACAATTGACCTGAAATCTGCCCACCACCAGCTTCCCATCCGCAAGGCGGACCGCCCATACACCGCCTTCGAGGCAGGTGGCCGCCTTTACCACTTTCTTAGGGTTCCCTTCAGCGTCACCAACGGGGTCTCGGTCTTCCAACGGGAGATGGACCGAATGGTCGACTGGTACGGGCTGCGGGCCACTTTCCCGTACCTGGACAATGTCACCATCTATGGCCATGATCAGCAGGACCATGACGCCAACCTTGCCAAATTTCTCCACACCACCACGCTCCTCAACCTCACGTATAACAAGGAGAAGTGCGTGTTCAGTACGAACCGCTTAGCCATCCTCGGCTATGTGGTCCAGAATGGCGTTCTGGGGCCCGACCCCGATCGCATGCGCCCCCTCATGGAACTCCCCCTCTCCCACTGCCCCAAGGTCCTCAAACGTTGTCTGGGGTTCTTTTCATATTACGCCCAGTGGGTCCCAAACTATACGGACAAGGCCCGCCCACTCATTCAATCCACTGTTTTTCCTCTGACGGCCGAGGCTCACCAGGCCTTTAACTGCATCAAGGCCGACATCACCAAGGCCGCGATGCACGCGGTCGACGAGACGCTCCCCTTCCAAGTCGAGAGCGATGCATCAGACGTCGCTCTGGCTGCCACCCTCAACTAGGCCGGCCCGTGGCATTCTTTTCCCGCACCGTCCATGCCTCTGAAATTCGGCACTCCTCTGTCGAAAAAGAGGCCCAAGCCAATGTTGAAGCTGTGCGGCATTGGAGGCATTACCTGGCCGGCAGGAGATTCACTCTCCTCACTGACCAACGGTCAGTTGCCTTCATGTTTAATAACACACAGCGGGGCAAGATCAAAAACAATAAAATCTTGAGGTGGAGGATCGAGCTCTCCACCTACAATTACGAGATTTTGTATCGCCCCGGTAAGCTCAACAAGCCCCCCGATGCCCTATCCTGAGGTACATGTGCCAGCGCACAAGTGGACCGACTCCAGACCCTGCACGACAACCTCTGTCACCCAGGGGTCACACGTTTTTACCATTTCATCAAGGCCCGCAACCTGCCCTACTCCATCGAGGAAGTCAGGGCTGTCACCAGAGACTGCCAGGTCTGCGCGGAGTGTAAACCGCACTTCTACCAGCCAGACTGTGCGCGCCTGGTGAAGGCCTCCCGCCCCTTTGAACACCTCAGCGTGGACTTCAAAGGGCCCCTCCCCTCCACTGACCGCAACACGTATTTTCTCAGTGTGGTAGACGAATATTCCCGATTCCCCTTTGCCGTCCCATGCCCCGACATAACGTCTGCCGCCATCATCAAAGCCCTCAACACCATCTTACTCAGTTCGGCTTCCCCACCTACATCCACAGTGACAGGGGATCCTCATTCATGAGCGATGAGCTGCGCCAGTACCTGCTCAACAGGGGCATTGCCTCGAGCAGGACGACCAGCTACAACCTCAGGGGAAACGGGCAGGTGAGAGGGAGAATAGGACGGTCTGGAGGGCCGTCCAGCTGCCCTATGGTCCAGAAATCTCCCGGCCTCCTGCCGGCAGGAGGTCCTCCCCGACGCACTTCACTCCATTCGGTCGCTCCTGTGCACCCCGACTAATGAAACCCCCCATGAACGTCTCTTTGCCTTCCCTAGGAAGTCCACCTCCGGGGTTTCGCTCCCAACATGGCTGGCAGCTCCAGGATCCGTTCTCCTCCGTAGACACAAGGTGGACCCGTTGGTTGAGAGGGTACAGCTACTTCACGCCAAACTGCAGTACACCTGCATAGCGTACCCCGATGGCCGCCAAGACACAGTCTCCCTCAGGGACCTGGCACCAGCTGGGTCGCCCCCCACCCCCACCCCCACCCCCGCCGCCATCCTCCCCTCCCCTGCTGCACCACACCGCAGCCCCCGCTCTGGGACAATCCGTCCTCCCCTTGCTCCCACCCTGGGATGAAGAGGATTTCGACACGCTCCCGGAGTCACCGAAGACCAAGCCGCCGCCGGACTCGCCACCAGCACTGCGGCGCTCTCAGCGACAGATCAAGGCACCGGACCGCCTGAATTTGTAATATTATCTGTACTTTTAAAACACGACTTTCTGTATATAGTTCTCCACCACCCCCGCCGGACTCATTTTTTTAACAGGGGGTGAATGTGATAGTCACCACTGATGTATATATTGTATATATAGGATGTTGATATAGATGCATTACGGTAAGGCCCCTGTACTACAGGTACGGGGGTAGATCCCTGCCCGCTGCCTCCACCCCATAGGCGGAGTATAAATATGTGTGCTCCCAGTACAGCAGCCATTTCGTCAGCTGCTGTAGGAGGCCACACATCTCAGTGTAATAAAGCCTCAATTACATCCTACTCTCGTCTTTGTGTAATTGATCGTGCATCATAGTCACAGTCAGAAGCTGGAATATAAAGGAATACATATTTCATATTTTTGCAAATTATTATTACCTCGACCAGAACAAAAAAATAGTAGGGCACCATGCTTTCTCTCTTTTCCCACAGCTCCAACAATGTCAGGGACCTCCTAATCCTATTGGATATAACCTACTTAGCATGATCTGAGTTCAAGAGTTTGAATTCTGGTATGGATGAGTTTCAGTGAGGCTTTGCTTGATATCATTTTAATTGCTTGAGACTTGCTATTCCATTAATCAACTCCTGTTTAACCCCAAGTTAATAGACTATTAGGTCACAGAGCTGTTTCTTACAGTAAGAAGGCATGTGATGAGTTGCGAATTCCATGACCTTATGCATCTTCTCTGACTTTGAAAGGAGTAGCATCCTTACCAAATTATTTCAGAGGCAAGCGTCTCAATTTAATTGCTTTAAACTTATTCCAGGGTAACAGCCTGCGGACTTGTTGAAGGATAATGAAAGGACTGAAATGTGGTCCAAGAACTGGGTCAGAGAGGAGCAGCAGGCCCTTTTCTTTCCACTAATTGTCTAATTAATCTGTGAAATGGTGTTATCCAACAGGGAATAGACTCTGTGGCTGATCAAACCATTATAGAAGGTGCTGACAAAAATATTATCCACCTGTTTTAATGCGCAAGCATGGATATTCTCCCACCACATGAGAGACTGTATACCATATAATATCTGTAGGTGGGGGGGAAAGGGAGTTATAAAACATGACTGTTTCAGTCTACTGCTCCCGTTACCATGAACCTGTCCTGATCTACATTAAAAGCAACATTAAAATCAACACCTTTACCATCTTATTGATCTCTTTGAAAATGATAATAACTGTCTTGATTTTATCAATACTTACCTTTTCATCTATTGATACCTTGGTCTGAATCTTAACTCCCAATCCGCAGTGGACAGCTGGGCCTGCATTTGTTGTCTACCCCAAGTTGCCCTTGAGAAGGTGATGGTGAGCTGCTACATTCCAGCTGATGCAGATACATTCACAGGGCTGTTAGGAAGGAATTTCCAAGATTCTGACCCAGTGACAGGAACGGCAATATTGTTCCAAGTCAGGAGGTGTGTGGTTTGGAGGGGAACTTGTAGATGGTGGTGTTCCAATAAGTCTTCTCTTCCCCTGTCTTTCTAGGTGTTAGACTTTGCTGCTTTGGAAGATGCTGTTGAGGGAGCATTGGTGAGTTGCTGGAGTGCTTCTTGTCTATTGTGTACACTGCTGCCATTGTGCGTCGGTGGTGGAGGGAGCAAATGTTCAAGGTGATGGTGGGCTTCCGATGAAGTGGACTACTGTGTACTGGATGGTGTAGAGCTTCTTGAGTGTCGTTGGAACCTCACTCATCCACAAAAATAGAGAGTATTCCATTGCAGTTCTAACTTGTGTCTTGTAGACAATGAACAGGTTCTGGGGAATCAGGAGGTGAATTAATCATCGCACAATTCCCAGCCTCTGACCTGCTTTTGGAGCTATCAGGTGTGATTTAAGGGCCGCGTTGGGCCCAGCGCAGATCCGTGCATGTGGATAAATCATGGGAGAAATCATGGCCAAAATTGGGTTCTGTGTCAGGCGCCAATTGGTTTATAATCTAACCAGCTTGCTCCCGTTGGTGGATTCCAGATCCCACTTAGACATGGCAATATTGACACCAATTAAGAATAATCTCCATCTCATTAACGAGATGGAAGCCCAATCTAACAGCTTCCCGGAACTAACTGGCTCCCCAGCAAGAGGTCACACGGGTGCCGTTTAGCACTCCTGTATAAAAACAGGAACCTTGCCCTGCTGAGTGTATCAGAGAAGGTGAGTAGCCATTTTTGTTTTCGGGCATGCAGCCCAGGGACATTAAAGTTCCTGCCCCAGTGCTTGGGGGGGGGATGTGGGAGAGCCCACCGGGGGGAGGACGGGGGACATGCCTGGTCAGGAGCTGGGCGCCATCATTTGAGGGTCACCCCTGAGCTGGGTGGGTGAGAGGCTCAGCGCCTGAGGGTCTTACAGGCCATCCCCCGAATTGTGTATACCCATAATAGGGGCAACTGCTGCTGCTGCCTGTCTGTCCAACCAAACACTTCTAGGCCAGAGCCCTGTTCGTGGTAATATGCTGAAGGTCACTTTAACTCCTTTTGGCTGTGAGCAGCCTCTGGCTGCACAACTGAAGGCTATTGCTAATAAGCAATTGCCATCGTTAGTTGTGTGAGCACTTCACAGCTGCAGGTTGTGTTTGCTGCTTGCTCCTGCTCACGCCTGCAAATGCCTGGAGGCGGCTGCTGCTGTTTCCTTCCTTTTTTGTAGCCAGAAAGAAGGACAAAGAAGGATACCTGGGTCCTGGAACACCTGGCTGAGGGGGAAGTCTGAGTCCAGAAGGCAATCCGGTTTGAAGCACGAAGATATTGCGGGATCTGGTGCTCGACATCGATCCAAATGGGCCATCTGATGACGCCGTTGAAGAAATGCTTTTACAGATTGCTGGTGCTTTTGTTGCTGGTGTGGTGGGTGCTGCATGTAACTGGCATGTCACCACGGGTCAAACATGCAGGAAGTCAAGGATGTTCAACTGCACCTTGAGCCAGTGGAATATCTGGATGCCAGGATTTGGTTCCGGTGAGATTGGGCCATGTGGGAGGGCCCGCACAGCTACATCTCCTGCAGAGAATGGCACTGATACATGGAACAAGTCACACATTGATGGACAGATCATTCCTACGACAAAGTTCTGGACATGATAACACATTCTCAGGCTTATCCTCTGTTTCTGTTTAGGAATCTGCGAGGGACGATACCGTATGTTTTTCTTTGTGAAAATGAGCTGATATAGATTTGTATTGGTGCCAATATGGAATGGTGATGTTTCCTTGTTGTTTAATAGTTAGTGTGATATGTGGAATATCACATAGTTGATTTTCAAATCTTTGTTACTGTTCACCATTTAATAAACAAAATATTCTCAAGTGGTGCTGCAGGTTGTTTTTGCTGATTGCTCCTGCTGGTAGCTGCAATGCCTGAAGGCTGTATGTTTGCTGCTGCCTCTTTTGCTTCTGTGGCCTGGAGTAAGAAAACATAGACTGTAAGGTGATCTGCTGCCAGGGCTGGAGAAGGGGAGCTCTTTCTCTCTTCTGGGGCGAAATTCTCCTACCCGCCCCGCCACATTTCTGCCCCGACCGGCCGGCGGGAGTCTCCGTAACACCGGCCAGTCAATGGGGTTTCCCATTGTGGGGCAGCCCCACGCCGTCGGGAAACCCCCGGGCGCCGGCAAAACGGAGACTCCCGTCGGCGGAGAATGACGCCCCTGGTGTGCTCTGCGTCAGTGTGATTTTCCCCAGCACGGGGTCTACTGAGCGGAGCTGCAGGAGAGAGAGAGATAGAGGCGGATTGATCCGAATTGCAACCTGATCATTGGACATCAAAGCTGTTTTATTGTACTTTGACTGCCAATGGAACATGTGGATACCGAGATTTGGTCAGATTAAATTACGCCATATAAGGCCTGTATAAGTGAGTCTCATGGACAGAGAGGAGCTGTATCACATTTTACAGATGCTGAGCTTGAGAACCTGCTGGACGCCATGGAGGAGAGGTGGGCGACCCTGTACCATGGCCCAGGCAGTAGGCTGCCACTGTTTGCCGTGCCTGGGCGCAAGCAGCAGAGGCTGTAAGTGCCGTGAGCAACACCGTCCAGACCGGCCAGCAGTGCCGAAAGAAACTGCACGCCTTCCTCAGGGTGGCCAGGGCGTGTAAGCAGCAATGTGTCCCTGGCACCAACTCCCGTCCCACACACCCGCAGCCCTACCACCCCCACCCGGAGGGCGGTCGAATCCCGACCTTGCACCACATGCTGGCACCCATACCGTCTGCCATGGTGGGTGCCTTGGCCACTGAAGCCACCAGCTACACACCTCCTGGGCTGCATGCGTCGGACTGTCTAACACTGAACGATTTCCCATTGCAAACACTCCACACCGCTGGGAAACCCGTGAGAGCCACTCAGACATGGGGAGAATGCGTAAACTCCACACGGACAGTGACCCAGGGCCAGGATTGAACCCGGGTCCTCGGCGCCATAAGGCAGCAGTGCTAACCACTGCACCACCATGCCTCCCTGGAGCACACGGTAGCACAGTGTTTGTTTCACACCTCCAGGGTCCCGGGTTCGATTACCGGCTTGGGTCACTGGTCTGTGCGGAGTCTGCACATTCTCCCCGTGTCTGCGTGGGTTTCCTCCGGGTGCTCCGGTTTCCTCCCACAAGTCCAGAAAGACATGCTGTTAGGTGAATTGGATATTCTGAATTCTCCCTCTGTGTACCCGAACAGGCGTCGGAATGAGGGGATTTTCACAGTAACTTCATTGTAGTGTTAATGTCAGCCTACTTAGGACAGTAAAGATTATTGTTAAACATTGTGGAACATTTGGGAAAGCGATTTTTCCAGGTTTGTTGACTGTCCCCAGCACGGAACTCAACTCTTCGATAAAATCTAGGCCCATCAGCTTGTCGGTAATAATGGCTCATACTTCATTTGCAATATGTGTGACAATGAAGGAACTGATTTGCCCAAACAATTATGTGTGCGGAGGTGGGTGAGTGACACTTAGTAGGGAAAGAGGTTAGGAACAGTTTGCATTTTCACTCACTGGGCGCGATTCTCTGACATCGTTGCACTCTCACAAAATGAGGCCGGTGAATAGCGGGAGAGGCCAAAAACAAGAACAGTGCCGGCGCCAAACAGTTTGTGATGTAACCGGCCCGGTCCCGTAGGAGAAGTCGGGATCTCACCGTAGCGTGGCGAGAAACCGATTATCACCACTTAAACCCTATTTTCATAGAATTAACGGGAGCCACCCCACATCCAATGGCCTTCTGTGATTCATCGGACTCCCCAGCAAGTAATCATGCTGGCGTCGATTAGTACTCCTTTTGAAAAACATGAATCTGGTGGAGGGCTTCCGTGGGGAGCCGAAGAGGTGAGTAGCTATCTTTGCTCACAGGCAAAGAGCCCGGTATGCGCTGGGCTTGCCACCCTAGTGCTCGATTGGGTGTGCAGGGGACCCTCGGCTGGGGGTGGGGGAACCCCGGCTGGAGTGGGGGAACCCTGGCTGGGGGTGGAGGACCCTCTGCACGGGTGGGCCGCCATGCGAGGGTGGGGGTGAAGGCTCTGGGGGTCAACTGGGGGGGCATCCACGTGTGGCACCACCATGCCAACTGCTGGATCATGTGTACCCATTCCGGAGACAACACTTGTCCCTGCCCATCTGCCCCACCGACCACCCAGAACATCCATCGACTGCTGAGGCCTCTGCTCATGCAGCTGAAGGCTATTATCAATAGGGAATTGACAATCGTGCTTAAATGAGCACTTCACACAACCCAAGTAGATTCCCGTGGATGGACTGGCCATGTAGCATGCGCAGCTCATTGCCAACTATCCCAATCACACCTTGCTGCATGGACACTGCGCCTGAACACAGCGAGAGGCAACACCACACACGCAGCAGCCAACATCCAAACACCCAGGGAATGGGACATAGCTCCGGGGACATGTCCACGGCTGGAGGGTGGATGAGTGCCAAGAGGAGAGGGGATGCCTGTAAAGATGGGCCAAGGGTTTGGAGGTCAGCCCGTATTGCGGAAGAAAATGACAGAGGCGTCATGCTGGTTGTGCACAAGGTGTTTCCTGTGTTTTACAATTCCCCCCCGATGTTGCCGCCCCCTACCCCCTCCCACTCACCCCATACCTACCCTCTCCCCCCTTCCCTGGTGCCCTCAGTGATCCTCGATATGCTTTGCCTTCCTAGCTCTATCGCTACACCAAGGTATGTCCCCAGGATGCACATCTGAGGTCGGGGCAGCCAGCTGCTTACCACGTCCCGTAGCTTTCGAAGCCCCTGGTGATTGTGTCCTCTGGGGCTCGGGGCCCGGAGGGCTCAATTGTTGTTGGCACATGCACAGCCGTGCCGCCCTGTCTGGTGTGCTGACTTCAAAACCCGGCCTCACCAGAGAGGTGGAACTCAGGGGAGCTGGTGGCCACTGTCGCCACTCCATGGAACCGGTCAGGGTTGGCACTCAGTGCCCCCTCCTCCCGGTCAATGCCCAGAGGGCCCTGGGGTTCACCTTGGGACGGAGGGGCAGCTGGCTAAAGCACCGCCTGCCCCTACATCGTCTGGCTCTGCCAGACTTGGCGGTTCCCCATGGTCTGTACCATTGTGTCAAAGCCCTCGTGATCCTCCTCAGTGATTGGGCCATGCTGTGCAGCGCATCGGCAATGCCAACCTGCAACTGGGACAAGCTCCACGGCACCTCGGTCATTCCCATCTGAGAGCAGGACATGTCCTGCAGAACCTCATCTAGGTCGGCCTGTTACTGGCTGACATCCCCCTGTGAGACGACATTCTGCCGAGACCCTCATGGCTGTCACCGACTGTGTGATGCCTGGACACTTCCACTAATGGTGTCGATGTCGTACACCAGGCTCTCCACTGCAGTCCCCACCCGAGCAAGTGTCGGCCACTGTGCCACATATTGCCAGCGACATCTCCTGCGCCCATAGCCTCTGGGACTCCTCCAATCGGCCATGGATTTGTTGGAGTGTCGCTGACATCTCCATCTAATTGTCCTGGCAGCTCCCTAATGTCTCTATCAGCTCCGGGATGACCTCTTCCACAGGCTCAGTATCAGGCTGACATCCAGCTGGGTCCTGAGATCCAGCAGACCACCGACTGCTGTGGGGGTTCCGGCCTCCACCTGATGTGCATCAGCAGCTGTGTGGTGCTCACCAGATTGTGCCCCAGAAGCCTGACCACTAACATTTCCCACCGAGGTGTGTGTATCTGCGCTGGTGGAGGGTGGAGATGACAGCTGTGATACCTCGATCATGTCGCCCTCGGAGCTCTACTCTAAGGTGGTCTCCTGGGAGGCTGGAGGGGTGTGCCACCCGGGGTGAGCCATCACCATCGGCTGGAGAATGGACATGTCAGCGGGAGGGATGGGTTAGTCAGTAAGACAATAACAACTCACATTTGACAAGTCCTTTGGCTGGGGCCCAGTGGTTCTTCGCCCCAGCGGCATCTGCCAGCCTTCGCGTTGGTGACTGCTCTGTCCTCGGCCACCCCAGTCACCTCCAGGGCCCGCTCCTCAAATGAGGTGAGAATTCTTGTGTCTGGCACCCCACCGCCTATCTGGGCCCCCTCTCGGCGATTGGGAGAGAGCCTTTCCTGAGAAGACATAGAGAGGGCATCGTTAGCCACATGCGTGGTTCGCAGTGGTGGGAGGGGATGTGAAGAAAGTGTTGGGGGGAGTAGAAGGGAGAAGGGAGGTAGAGAGAGGGTTGGAGGTCGAATGGAGAATTGGGGGGTGGATGTTCGCGTGAGAGCGCAAGGGTCTCGGCGTGGGGAGGGGAGGGGGGGCGACGATGGTGTCGACTCACTCGTGCTTCCAGTGTTGGTTGTTGACCTTTTCTGGCGCTGAAGGCTTCTCCTTCTAGTCACACTCCCAGTGCTCAGAGCCACCGCCACCTCGTCGCAGGCAGCACCGGCTGCTCTGTGGCTGACCCAGGACCCTCGGGGGAACAGGACATCCCCCCTGGCCTCCATGGCATCTAGAAGCCTGACCAGGGGCTATGTCCCCACGCAAGCGTAAAAATGCTGGCATTTCACTCTGGACTTTCCTTAAGAGAGTCCTGAGTGATTCTCCCACCTGCAGGGGGCTTGCAGGGCCCCGGAGTGCTCCTTGCAGCTCTGGCTGCGGATACGGGGCCCTGCACTTCCGGTCGGGAGTCTGCGCATGCGCACTGCGGCGGCCTACGGCGCCCACCCCATGTGACATGGCGGACTTGCACCGTGGACCATGATGGAAGAATTAGGTCCCCCCGTGATCGCGTGCGCCCGCGGATCGGTGACGCCCGATCGCTTGTGTGGCCGTCCATCAGGCCCCCCCCCCCCCAGGAGAATGATCCCCCCGCCCCCCTACCAGGATCATGCCGTCGGGAACTTGGCCAGTTGCACGCGGAGAATCGCGGGGGCCTCTGTCAAATGCCCCCTACCCGTGCCGCGTAGTTCGCGCGTGCGCAATTCTCGAGCGATTCTCCGGGACCGGAGAATCACGGGAGCAACGCTGGTCCGAATTTCCAGGTTGCCGACCATTCTCCGCCCCCCCGCGCCGAACGCAATTTAGCCGCGGAGGCTCGGAGAATCCAGCCGCTGATCTTCAACCCCAAAGCCTGTGGCCAGTTTCCTGGACGCCATTGTTGCGAGCTGGCTGGGGTTGCTGAGGAAGAGCTGTTTAAGTGATGCCCGACCTTGTTAGCGGGGATTGGCAACCGCGGTGCCGGTGAATCGGCTGGCGAGCCTTCATTTGTGGCGAGAAGTCCATGGGGTCTCGCTAAATGGACCAATTAATGTTGAATACCGTTGCTGGCCTCGCTGGGTCGAGCGCTGGGAAGCTCGCGGTAGTTCCCGCTTGCTACCACACTTGCCTTTTTTTAAGGGTATCACGCTATTTGGGAGAATAGAGAAAAGAATAAAAACTAAGACGATCTCAGCTGTAAACAAATATATTTGTCACAATTATAAATATAAATAAATAATCTTTATTGTCACAAGTAGGCTTACATTAACACTGCAAAGAAGTTACTGTGAAAAGCCCCTAGTCGCCACATTCCGGCGTCTGTTGGGTACACAGAGGGAGAATTCAGAATTCTCAATTTAGAGACTAATCTCATCACAGCATTACAGACCTTTTAATAGAAGTCCCAAATTAATACCACAGCACAAGCTTAGGGCTCTTACATAAATAATTTAATGTAGTAGCTGCCATTTTGTGCCATAAGCATCATGCTTTCCTTTGTCTCACTGGAGTTTTGCAGGCCACTGCAAGATTGGAATACAAGATTAGGTATGCCACGATGTCCTGGCTTTAACCACGCTGTCCAGGGGAACATAATGTGAAATTTGCTTGCAATGAATAGTTGTCACAATCAGGCAAGAGCAAAAGTTCATTTAGTTTTGTTATGGAGTGTCAAGTTTCAAAATGTGTTAGGAAATATGTCACATTAGTGTGGTTAGGAATCTTCAGAGTCAAATATGAAGGTGAAAGAGAGGACATCAGTGTGCTTCTGAGAAACTTGATGGGTGTTTTTTGTTTAGTACAGATGGGAAAAAGGAAAAGACTACATTTAACAGTTTTCTGGTTAAGTGTTGTAAAACAAGACAGCAGGAGGCTTGCTTAGCTAAGGCTTTTCTTTAAATAGTAATGATGTGCATTAGTAGATACAACACATTCTTTACTAAACTGTTGCATTTGAAATCATTTCAGTGGTTTCTTTATATAGCACCAGATGGGTGACTAATTATATATTTTTCAACATTGATCTATTTGAATATTACTAATCCTGCATGTTTGTATGAGTGTTCTTGATAACTCTCCACTTGGTAATGCTTTTGCAATGCTGTATGCCAAAATTATTGTGAATTTTCTCCTTAGGGCTGGACTCAGAGGTCTCACCATATTTTAAAATATATATTTTTAAAACAGTTTCAAAATGGAACTGCAAACTGAAAGAAACAAACTTCTGGGCAGAATGGGAGGGAATGTAGTGGGGGGAAAGTACCAACAAAGCTTCTCCAATTGCTAAGAGGGAATTAATGGGTTAAATGACCTTGAGATTGCTAAACAGAGAGGGAGGATGAAATAAAAGATAGCATCAACGAGGCGATAAACCTTCTTGGCACAAAAGTAACAAAGGTGGTGAAAGCAGGGAAAAGGACCATCCGCAGCCAAAAACAAGTGAATGGCCCAGGGGAAAAGGGGAAGATGAATGAAGCTTGGAATCAAGAGCAGAGATGCTGGAAAGATGCAGTAAGTTTACCAGCCACGAACCCATCGCCAAAAAAAACATAGATTAACTGCTACAGATCGTTTTTCCAGAAAGGCTTGTGAGAAGTTACACATTTTTTTTTAACATAATGGAACTTGATTCATTCAGTTGGAAAGAAGCCATCGCATCATTACATGGATCTTATATTTTGGTGGCATGTTTTTGCTGGGTGACTTGTCTAACACTAGAGCTGTGGCAGCAGATGCTTTATCGCAAAAAGTAAAATTATGGCATCCCAAATTGAGAAGTACAGAGGGAATAGTATCTTAAATCTGTTCCCTAAGCCCTCTAAAATTGGAGATACCAAGTGAAATTGATACAATCAATGTATGTGGCAAAATACAGTAAACCTCCTCCTTGCAAATACTTGCAAGGTCACCCATAGGAACTTCCAAGGTGATCAGAATCTCTTGCAATTATTGACCCCCTCCCCCAAAGTCCCAACCCGTGCTGTACCCATAGCCCACCCCCCTTATCCATAGCCCATCCCCTTTGCTTATTGATTGATTGAGTGATATTTATTGTCACATGTACCGAAGTACAGTGTATTTTTCTGCAGCCAAGGGAACGTACACTGTACGTACATAATAGATAAAAGAATAATCAACAGAGAACATTGACAAATGGTACATCGACAAACAGTGATTGGTTACAGTGCGGAACAAGGGGCCAAACAAAGCAAATACATGAGCAAGAGCAGCATAGGGTGTCATGAATAGTGTTCTTACAGGGAACAGATCAGTCCGAGGGAGAGTCGTTGTGGAGTCTAGTTGCTGCGGGGAGGAAGCTCTTCCTGTGTCTGGATGTGCGGGTCTTCAGACTTCTGTATCTTCTGCCTGATAGAAGGGCTTGGAAGAGGGCAAAGCCTGGGTGGGAGGGGTCTCTGATAATGCTGTCTGCTTCCTGAGGCAGGGGAGGTGTAGACAGAATCAATGTGAGGGTGGAAAGCTTGTGTGATGCGCTGGGCTGAGTTCACCACACTCTGCAGTTTCTTGCAATCTTGGACCGAGCAGTTGCCATACCAAGCTGTGATGCAGCTGGATAGGATGCTCTCTATGGCACATCTGTAGAAGTTTGTGAGAGTCAATGCAGACATGCCAAATTTCTTTAGCTTCCGTAGGAAGTAGAGACGTTGTTGGGCTTTCTTGACTGTTGCATCAACGTGAGTGGACCAGGAGTGTTGGTGATGGTGACCCCCAGGAACATAAAGCTATCGAACATCTCCACTTCGGAGCCATTGATGTAGACGGGGTGGGGTGGGGGTGGCGAGGTGGGAGGGGGGAGCGTGCTATGCTTCCTGAAGTCGTTGATCAGTTCCTTAGTCTTTACGACATTTAGAGAGAGGTTGTTTTCGGTTCGCCATGCAACCAAGTGATCTATCTCCCTTCTGTCATCTGATTCGTCGTTGTTTGAGATACGACCCACCACAGTCATATCATCCGCAAACTTATAAAATGAATTGGAGCTAAATCTTGCCACACATTCATGTGTGTATAGGGAGTACAGTAGAGGACTGAGCGCACATCCTTGCGGGGCTCCGGTGTTGAGGACTATTGTGGAGGAGGTGCTGTTGCCTGTCCTGACAGATTGCGGTCTGTTGGTGAGGAAGTCGAGGATCCAGCTGCACAGGAAGGGGTCAAGTCCAAGATTGCAGAGTTTGGTTATTAGTCTTGTCCGCATAATGGTGTTGAAGGCGGAGCTGTAGTCGATCAACAGCAGTCTGACATAGGTGTCCTTGTTGTTGAGGTGTTCAAGTGCTGATTGTAGAGCCAGAGAGATAGCAACTGCTGTGGATCGGTTGCGGCGATAGGTGAACTGCAATGGATCGAGACCGTCTGTGAGGCTGGCAGTGATCCGTCTCATGACTAGCCGCTCAAAGCATTTCATGATAACAGACTTCAGGGCCACCGGTTGGTAATCTTTGAGGCAGGTTACCTTGTTCTTCTTTGGTACTGGTATGATGGTGGTCTTCTTGAAGGAGGTGGGGCCCTTGGAGCAGAGAAGTGAGGTGTTGAAGATGTCTGCGAATACACTCGCAGGCTGGTCTGCGCAGGCTCTGAGTGCTCGCCCAGGGACTCTGTCGGGGCCCGTCGCAAGTTCACTTTCAAGAAGGCAGCTCTTACCTCGGAGGCTGTAATAGTGGGTATGGGTGTGTCCAGGACTGTTGGGGCGGGTGGCACTGATGTGTTGGCTGACTGTTCAAAGCGGGCATAGAACTTGTTCAAATCATCGGGAAGGGATGCGCCAGCCCCAGATATTCCACCTGGCCTTGCATTAAAGCCTGTAATCTTGTGTAGGCCCTGCCATAGTTGTCGTGGGTTTGTGTCATTGGCCTGGGACTCTAGTTTAATGCAGTATTGGCTTTTGGCATCCCTGATGGCTTTCCGTACATCGTACCTGGATTTCTTATACAGGTCAGGGTCGTCAGACTTAAACGCCTCCGTCCGGGACTTCAGCAGGGAGTGAACCCTTTGGTTGAGCCAGGATTTCAGATTGGGGAACACCTGTATTGTCTTCTTTAGTACACAGTCCTCGACGCACGTATTGATGAAGTCTGTTTCGGTGGTTGCGTACTCATCCAGGTTAGCCGCGGCCTTGACTCCAAGCAGTCGCGGAGAGTATTCTCTGATGCCTCGGACCAGCACTGCACAGTTTCCTTTACTCAAAGCAGAGGAAAACCGACCTGAACTTGGGCTTTGGTCACTTCTGGACCATTCCCTTCCCAAACAGGAGCCAAACCTATTATCACAGTGGTTTCTGAACAGAAAACATGGGTGGGATTCTCCAATAATGGGGCTATGTCCCGACTCCCACAAAAGAACGCGCGCGAATCACTCTGAACTTACCTGGGTGATTCTCCGATTTGCAGGGGGCTAGCTGGGCCCCGGAGTAGGCCTCACAGCTCCGGCTGACGATACACGGCCCTGCACTGCCGGTTGGGGGTCCACGCATGCGCACAGCGGAGGCCTGTGTTGGCCGCCTCGCGAGACATGGCCGACCCACACCGCATACCGGCACCAAAAAGATAGGCCACCCCCAGATCGGTGGTCCCCGATCGGTAGCCTGGCCATCCTGGAGGCCATCCTGTGAATGATTCCCCCGCCCCCAACCAGGCACGCCGAGCTCCCGCCGGGTGGAACCATGAGAGAACCATGCCGTCGGGAACTCGGCCAGCTGCACTCGGTGTATCGCCGCGGGGGCCTCTTTCAATGGCCCCCGACCGGCCTCATGTCGACCGCGCCCGCCCGATTGGCAGCGATTCTCCGGGGACCGGAAAATCGCAGGAGCAGCGTCGTAACGGGGGCGTCATTCTCCGACCCCCTGCCGGGTCGGAGAATGGCCGTTGGCCACCGTGAATCCCACCCCCGCCGAAGTCTCCGGTACCGGCGATTGGGCGGGGGCGGGAATCGGGCCGCGCCGGTTGGCGGGACCCCCCGCTCAATTCTCCAGCCCGGATGGGCCGAAGTCCCGCCCAGAAATTGCCTGTCCCGCCAGCGTAAATCAAAGCTGGTATTTACCGGTGGGACCAGGCGGCGTGGGCGGGGTCCTGGGGGGGGGGCGCGGGGCGATCTGACCCCGGGGGGTGCCCCCACGGTGGCCTGGCCCGCGATCGGGGCCCACCGATCCGCGGGCAGGCCTGTGCCGTGGGGGCACTCTTTCCCTTCCGCCTCCGCCACGGCCTCCACCATGGCGGAGGCGGAAGAGACTCTCCCCACAGCGCATGCGCGGGAAACTGTCGGCGGCCGCTGACGCTCCCGCGCATGCGCCGCATCTCCGTGCCAGCTGGCGGGGCACCAAACGCCATTTCCGCCAGCTGGCGGGGCGGAAATCCCTCCGGCGCCGGCCTAGCCCCTCAATGTTGGGACTCGGCCCCCAAAGATGCAGAGCATTCCGCACCTTTGGGCCGGTGCGATGCCCGTCTGATTGGCGCCGTTTTTGGCGCCAGTCGGCGGACATCGCGCCGCTGGGGGAGAATTTCGCCCCTGATCTCGGGTTTGGTGCCCATTCTCCGCCCCCACGCCGAACGCGATTTCGGCACGGAGGCTCAGAGAATCCCGCCCAATGACCATCGGGAATCCCAGGAGGTCTACTGGCCCCGTCTTTCTCTGATTCTGGCGGGACTGGTAAATCGTGCCCTATATCCTCCTTGAAATCCTGTAAACAATTCCCATTGATGATGCATTTATCTTGGGAAAGCGGGTGGAGGGGAAAGTTGGAGGAGGGGGTGGGAGACAGGACCAACTTCTGGCACGATACTTTTCAAATTGTAGAAACTCAGTTCACACTGAATACAATTTCCACTTCATATTCTGTGATTCTTTTGGCCGGTTGAAGCAATTACTGGCGATTAATGCTGAGAAACTAGTGCAATCAAGCAGAAACTCGACCATAATGTCTTTAAGAGTCTGGTGACCAAATGTGTCAGTTCAGATAGCTGATAAACCTTTCTGGAAATAACGACTGAAATTAGAGACACGGTGGGGTGGGGGCGGGGGGGCAGATTTCCATTTCTTTTTGTGTTGTCTTGGGCGGGGAAAGTGGTGTGCAGGCTTCCGGCTGTGCTGGAGACGTGTCCCACAACATCATGCTGTTGGGACAGGCTCATTCTGCAGACAAACTCGGCTTTTCGCCCCAAAATGAAAAATTGATCACCCTGACGGACACGGAACAACCTCCCACAGTCCACAGACACGGGAGCGTCGCAGGGACAACCCCTCTAGGGCACCTTTCCCATAGATAGCCAAGCCAGGGAACAACCCCCCAATCCCAAACCGCTGCAATGGAAGACCCCAGAGTACTGACCCCGGCGCTGCCCTAGGGGCAAGGGCAGTGCCATGGTAATGCCCGGGCATTTCACTCTCCCCTCTGGGGGCTATGGTTATCTATGCCCCCAGTGGGGACCATTTGTCAGGTTCTCGATTTGCAAAAGGGAAATCCTAACATGGGGGGATAGTACAGCAGAGAAGCCCACTAACGATATTAAAACATATTTAACTAGGCGGACTGAATTCTCCGCTGGCGGGATACTACGTTTTGCCGGTTGCCCGGGGATTTCCCGACGGCGTGGGACTGCCCCCCAATGGGAAACCCCATTGACCAGCTGGCGTAACGGAGCATCCCGCCGGCGGGATGAAACAGAAATGTGGCGCGGCGGGGAATCCAGCCCAGGGTTCCTGTCATTACATGGCGGGAACCCCATCACACAATAGGCGGGGGAGCAGGGAATTATGTACGCAATCTTATGTTGAATAGTATTTTGAAATAAATGTTTAAAGTGTTCAACATAAATAGCACTTAAAATTAAGGCCACAGAAGTATAGAACAACTCAACGGTATAGTAAAGACAGCTTTTATTTACCATTGCTTATTCATATACGACAAGACTTTGAGCTGTAATCTGCTTTCCATTTTTCTTTACTTTTAACTTCCAATGGATTATAAATTAATTTGCATAAATCCGTTGAAGCTGATCTGAATGTGTGCCTCTATGAGTCGGAGGCTCAGGATCTCCATGGAACACACGTGAGCTGAGGGACATGGTGCAGCCAAACAAGAGCTGACAGGAGAGAGCCTGCAGGTTTCGACTGACAGACAGATTCAGTCAGCAAAAGACAAAGCCCAGAGCTGTATTCAGAACTGAATCTGCTTCACAGGATGAGACCGCAAACTCAAAAGAGGCCATGATAGGCGGCAGTGATTATAGGTTTGCGCTGCAATTAAACAGCACATCTGTCCTTAGCACCAACATCAAAGGTAGAGTATTATGTTGTCAAGAGTTTCCAAGTTTGGTACCAGCAGCAAAACTAAGCAGAAAACTGGATGCAACCATTGTGAAGCCCACTATATACTTCTTAATCTTTTAACCGGTACTCAACCTTCTTACATTCAAGCTGAATATCCCATCATCCCGCTCCAATCCTCAGGAATCTCATCATTCCTCTTCAGTCCTCAGTTTAGGGTGAGAGAGTGGCATAGCGGTAATGTCACTGGGTTAGTAATCCAGAGGCCCAGGTCAATGCCTAGGGGACATGGGTACAAATCCCACCATGCCAGCCAATGTCATTTAAATTCAATTCATAAAAAATTGGGATTGAAAGCTAGTCTCAGCAATGGTGATCATGAAATTATCATCGATTATGGTAAAAACCCACCCGATTCACTAATGTTCTTCAGGGAAGGAAATCTGCCATCTTTATCTGGTCTGGCCCACATGTCACTCTGGATCCATAGCAATGTAGTTGTCTCTTAACTGCCCTTTGAAGTGATGTAACAAGCCATTCAATTCAAGGCCATTTAGGGATGGACAACAAATGCAGGCCTTGCCAGCGATGCCCACATCCCACGAAAGAATAAAGGACGAAAAAAATGGAATAAAGAATCCCACTGACAGTCAGGGGTCGGTAATCAGCAATCAAAACCTGGACTGGATTTTTCCTGCAGGCTTCTGAATTTCACTGACAGACTCCAGTGTGGGTCAGGGGTCACACTGTGTAGGAATCATCGCTCATTAGGCGGCGGAGGTAGCCCACCATTGACCAGTGGCTGGATCTGGTCCACTGGGGGCTTGGGGCAGGGGTCCACCATCAGGGGGACTGGGAGATCCCGCCGCTGGGAACGGCCGGACAATCCTGGGGTGGTCAATTAATGACCAGAGGATGTGTTCTTTGTCCAGAGACCTTTTAGCTTGACAGCAGCAGCAGGTGCAATGGATGGTAAGTGAGTTTCTAAATGATAGTGCCCTCTCTTCAACTTTTGTATAGATTAAATAAAAAATGGCATTTGCAGCCAAGCCCCCACTGTTGGGGAGATCGAGTCACTATACAGGGTGGCCTACAGCTCCTGCAGCATCCAGACAGGATAAGAAGGTTTCTTTGCACAGCTGGAGAGCTGTTACCCCAGTTTGTTGCTGGGTGGCTGCCTCCAAATAGTTAAACTGGCCCCCGCCAACCTGGAGGATGACTGTCAAATCCATTGACAAGGGTCCTGCGTTCGAATCCCACCATGATGGTGAAATTTGAATTCATTAAAAATCTGGAATTAAAAATCTGATGATGACTATATAAAACCATTGTCATATAAAAACCCATCAGATTTAGTAATGTCCTTCAGGGAAGGAAATCTGCCGTCCTTACCCTGTCTGGCCTACATGTAATGCCAGACCCACACAGCAATGTGGTTGACTCTTAACTGTCCCCCAGTGAAATGGTGTAGCAAGCTACTTAGATCAGCAGCACAGTAGCACAGTGGTTAGCACTGTTGCTTCACAATGCCAGGGACCTGGGTTCGAATCCTGGCTTGGGTCACTGTCTGTGCGGAGTCTGCACGTTCTCCCCGTGTCTGTGTGGGTTTCCTCCGGGTGCTCAGATTTCCTCCCACAGTCCAAAGACGTGCAGGTTAGGTGGATTGGCCATGCTAAATTGCCCTTAGTGACCAAAAAGGGTAGGCGGGGTTATTGGGTTACAGGGATAGGGTGGAAGCAAGGGCTTAAGTGGGTCGGTGCAGACTCGATGGGCCGAATGGCCTCCTTCTGCACTGTATGTTCCATGTCCATGTTTAAGTGAGTAGCCATTTCCACTTTTGGGCATGCAGCTCAAGGGCATTAGATCTGCTGCCCCAGCACTCAGAGGGGAAGGTGGGGGGGAAACCATTCAGGGGGGTTTGGCTTGGTCGGGGAGACTGACGCGGTCCAGGTCAGGGGTCGCCCCTGGGCCAGGGGTGAGTGGCTTTTCGTCTGTGAGGCCTTCAAACCACCTTTAAGTATTATGGAGACCCACAACAGGGGCGACTACAGCTGCTGCCTGTCTGCCCTACCAAAAGCTTCCTGGACAGAATCCTGTTCTTGGTGACATGCTGAAGATTAATTTAACTCCTTTTGACTGTGAGCAGCCTCTAACTTCACAGATGAAAGCTATTGCTATAAGGAATTAGCCTTTTAGTTGTCAGAGCACCTCACAGCTGCAGATTTTGTTCGCTGCAAGCTCCTGTTGGTGGCTGCAGATTCCTGGAGGATGCTGTTGCTGTTTCCTTCCTTTTCTGCAGCCAGAAAGAAGGGCAATTTTTGTCTAAGGTACCTGGGTCCTGTAATACCGGGCTCAGGGGGATGTCTGAGTCCAGAAGGCAATCCGGTTTGGAGCAAATAGACGCTGTGGGACCTGCTGTGTGGCACTGTTCCAAATGGGCCATCTGCTTATGCCGTTGCAGAAATGCTTTCACAGATTGCTGATGCTTTGGTTGCTGGTGTGGTGAGTACTGCATGTAACTGGCACATCACCATGGGTTAAACACGCTGGGTCAAGGATGTTCAACTGCACCGTGAGCACAAGTGGAATATGTGGATGCCAGGATTTGGTTCTGGTGAGATTGGGCCGTGTAGGAGGGCCTGCACAGCTGTGGTTCCTGGATGGGAATGGCACGGATACATGGAACTGCCAACCAGTAACACATTGATGGGCAGATCATTTCCATGACAAAGTTCTGGACATGATAACACATTAGACTTATCCTCCATTCCTGTTGTGGAACCTGCGAGGGGTGATACCATGGGTGAAGTTCTCCGGTATCGGCGCGATGTCCGCCGACCGGCGCCAAAAACGGCGCTAATCAGTCCGGCATCGCGCCGTCCCAAAGGTGCGGAATCCTCCGCATCTTGGGGGGCCCAGCCCTAACCTTGAGGGGCTAGGCCCGCGCCGGACTGATTTCTACCCCGCCAGCTGGCGGAAAAGGCCTTTGGTGCCCCGCCTGCTGGCACGGAAATGACATTGCCGGGCGGCGCATGCGCGGGAGCGTTAGCGGCCGCTCACGGCATCCCCGCGCATGCGCTGTGGAGGGAGTCTCTTCCGCCTCCGCCATGGTGGAGACCGTTGTGAAGGCGGAAGGAAAAGAGTGCCCCCACGGCACAGGCCCCATGTGTTATTTTTTGGATGATATTGCTTTGTATTGGTACCAATAGAGAACGGTGACGTTTCCTTGTTGGTTAATGGCTAGTGTGATATGTGGAATGTTACATAGTTGATTTACAAATCTTTGTTACTGTTGACTGTTTTTGCCAATAAAATATTACTCAAGTGGATTCTCGTGGGTACACATGCCATGTCTCAGACGATGATTATTGCATTGCATTTTCTATAATGTATTTTATTCCAAACTTATATAAAAGGTTACAAAACATAAACAATTTAGGGAGCAAACTCCCCAACACACAACTGTGCAGTTTGTACAAATGTTTCCCTTTTCCCCCCCTCCTCCTCCCACCCCTCCCCCCTCCCCCCACGATGAACAGCTCCTCAAACACGGCCATGAACATCCCCCACCTTGCCTCTGCTGAAGCCCTTAATTCGTACTTGACCTTTTCCAGCCGAAGGAAGTCACATAAGTCCCCCAGCCAGGCCGTCACCCTCGGTGGCGTTACTGCCTACCACTCCAACAGAATTCTTCGGCGGGCAATCAAAGAGGTGAAGTCCACAACGTCAGCCTTCCTTACCTAGCCTTGTTAGCAATGCAAACACTCCTGCCCTGAATCTCTCTGACGTTTGGCAGCAGAAGCGTGATTCGCTGGTCCCCACCCACACTTCTCACACTCGTCTGCCACACCCTGGAAGAATCTGCTCATTCTTGCCCGAATCATATGTACCCAGTGATGCACAATCAATGACCACTAAAGCGAGGTTGTAGTCCAACTAAAGGCTTTAATAAGCTAGATGTTTCCCCCAGCAGCTCAAGTACAAAATTAAGGCTGCTACTCGTCAATCACGTTCAGGAAGTACGTGTTGCGGTCGGTGGAGGGGAGGGGGCCTTTGAAGTCCATGCTGAAGCGTTCAAAGGGATGGGAAGCCTTTGTCAGGTGCGCTTTCTCTGGTCGGTAGAAGTGCGGTTTGCACTCCGCGCAGATTTGGCAGTCCATGGTGGCTGTCCTGACCTCCTCGATGGAGTAGGGCAAGTTGCGGGTCTTGACAAAATGGAAAAAGCGAGTGACCCCCGAGTGGAAAAGTCCTCGTGGAGGGCTCGGAGGCGGTCCACTTGTGCGGTGGCACATGTGCGCGGGACAGGGCGTCAGGAGGCTCGTTTAGCTTCCTGGGACGATACAAGACCTCGTAGTTGTAGGTGGAGTGTTCGATCCTCCACCGCAAGATCTTGTCATTTTTTATCTTGCCCCGCTGTGCATTATCAAACATGAAAGCAACCGACCGTTGGTCTGTGAGGAGAGTGAATCTCCTGCCGGCCAGGTAATGCCTCCAATTTCGCACAGCTTCTATTATGGCCTGCGCCTCCTTTTCGACTGAGGAGTGGCGGATTTCGGATTTCATGGAGGGTACGAGAGAAGAAGGCCACGGGTCTGCCCGCTTGGTTGAGGGTGGACTCCAGAGCTATTCGGATGCATCGCTCTCGACCTGGAAGGGGAGGGACTCGTCGATGGCGTGCATCGTGGCCATTGCAATGGCTGCTTTGATGCCGCTGAAGGCTGGCGGGCCTCTATCGACAGGGGAACAGCTGTGGATTGGATCAGGGGACGGGCCTTGTCCGCATAGTTGGGGACCCACTGGGCGTAGTAGATAAAAAGCCCTAGGCAACGTTTCAGGGCCTTGGAGCAGTGAGGGAGGGGGAACACCATAAGGGGGCGCATGCGTTCAGGGTCAGGGCCTATAACTCCATTTCGCACTATGTAGCCAAGGATGGCTAGGCTAAACACGCATTTATCCTTGTTGTATGTAAGGTTAAGGATTTTAGCGGTCTGGAGAAATTTTCGGAGGTTGGTGTCGTGGTCCTGCTGGTCATGGCCGCAGATGGTGACATTATCAAGATACGGGAATGTTGCCCGTAAACCGTACCGGTCAACCATTCGGTCCATCTCTCGCTGGAAGACCGAGACCCCGTTGGTGACACCAAAGCGAACCCTTAAGAAGTGATAGAGCCGCCCATCTGCCCCGAAGGCAGTGTATTTGCGGTCACTAGTATGGATGGGGAGCTGGTGGTAGGTGGATTTGAGATCCACCGTGGAGAAGACCTTATAATGCGCGATCCTGTTAACTTACTGTCATCTTTGACCCCGAGATGAACTTCCAACCCACATATCTGTGCCGTCACCATGACCACCTAATTACACCTCTGCAACATCTCCCGACTTCAGTCCTTCTTCAACTCCTCTACTGCTGAAACCCTAATCGATGCCTATTCCAATGGTCGTCTCCCCTTGTTCTACTGTCCATAAACTTAATGCCATCCAAAACTCTGCTGCTTGTGTCCTAGCCCTCACCAAATCTCATTCATTCATCAACCCTCTGCTCGCTCATCTATACCATTTCAAGGTTAAGAAACACCTCATTTTAAAATCCTCATCCTTGTTCTCAAGTGGTTTCATGGGCTTGCCCCTCCCTATCTTTATTCCACTCCATCTCTATAATCCTCTGAGATAACTGTGCTCCTCCAGCTCTGGTCTTTTGAGTATCCCCAATTTTAGTCACTTTATCATTGGTGGCCGTACCTTCAGCTTCCAAGGTATTGCTAACTTTGCCTTAGTTTAATAGCTCTGTTTTATTACCTTTGCTTTTGAGTCGCCAGGTACCTTTATGATACCGCCATGTGGTTCAAGTCCGAGTAATGATCAATAATCCAATGCACCGCTTAGTAAGATTTAAATCAAAGCACATTTATTATACACAGTAATCACTACTCATGCATAAATTCTACGTCTATACTTAACTTGGAACTGGCCCACCAGGTCAGGGAAAAAAATGGCCTTTCGTTCGGGTTCTGAGCCTGCGGGATTCGAAGGTGGTACAGATTGATAGCAAGGAGCGCCTATCTCGTAGCGAGCGTTGAAGTAAGACTTACTGGATATCAGCGGCAGCTGAACCGGTCACTGTCAAGGGTTAGTTCGCGTTGCTGAGTGACCCGGTCAAGAAGAACGATTTGAACTTGGGGGCTTAACTTTATAGTCCCCAGGGGCTTCCCGCCTTTCGGGGCGGACCCTGTACCTGGTCACAAGTGATTGGACTTTGTCCCAATCACTTGGTTCGATTCTCTCCAATGCTGGAGCGGTTCCCTGATCGATGGGCGGTCTTGAGGTGGTCGTTCACCTTTTGTGTAGGCTTCTGCTGGCGCCGAAGAGTCTGGTTTTGCTTTGTGTGTCTAAATGTTGCTTATTGTTCCCAGGGATTGCTCATTAGTATGCAGATGGCTGGTGTTTTGTTATGCTGATGGTTGCTGGTATCGACCTTGTCTGGCCTTTCCAGAGGTAAATACACAGTCAACCTGCAGCTGCTCGTTTTTGTCCTGTTGGCTGACTTTCCCATCAGCCTTTGCCGTTCGCCATTTTAAATCGGGAGTTAGCCATTTTAAGCCCCCAAGTTCAAATCGTTCTTCTTGACCGGGTCACTCAGCAACGCGAACCAACCCTTGACAGTGACAAAGGCCCGAACCTCTGGAGTTCCCTTTCTAAACATCGCTGCCTCTCTCTGTTCCTATAAAATCCTAAAAAATCTGTCTCTCTGTCCAAACCTTTGGTTGTTGTTCCTAATATATTTTATTGAGATGCCCGCGTGCAGCACCTTGGACATTTTATTATGTTAAAGGCACTATATAAATAACAGTCTTCATTGCTGTTTCATCAGACAGGAGAAAAGGGATGGACTATGAAACATACCATTCTACTGTAAAGAACATAATGGAACAGTCATCTGATTTAATCACCAGTCAATGTGCAAAAGAATCATAGCTGATGCCAGGAGTGTAAACCTCGGCATGCTTGGTGTCTGGGCACTATGCGAAGAACTTGTTATGATAAAACTTCATATTAACTTACACATTTTTAACATTATTTATGTATTTTGACAGCTTCTCAATTTTATCATCTAACTTGTCAATTTGAATTTCCTTTTAAAAAGGTGAGAATTGTTTCTTTAACGTGACCTGTCGGAGGTGCAAATGAACATTAGCACAGCGTAACCAAAAGTGCAATAATCATTGAAATAGTTATATTCTGCCTCAGAAAAAGAGTGGTGAAGACTTTGCTTGAATTATACTGACTGTGAATCTTTGCGGTTGCACAATCTGAGAACTGTTAATGAGAAAGTGTCAGAAGTTGAAAGTAGACGATTAGAACATGGCAATTCGCAGCCCTTGTATTCTTCATATGTTAAACAATGATATTGCTGTAGGAAGATATATAAATTCTGGAAGACCTTTAAAATGTTTGCTGCGATCCATTACTCTAACATGCATGTTGAATTGAAGAAATGCAAATAGATTGCTGCACCTGGACATTTATACTGTGACACAAGACTGACATTACACTTTCTTACAATCTTAAACAGAACTGTGCACTAAAAGTAACAAATCTGTTGAATCAGTAACAGGTGCCAGACAGACTGGACCTCATGTGATCCCAAAATTAACCTAAATCTATATGTGTCGCCATATCACAGTTGGCAGAAGTCAACATTGAACTCGCTGTGAATCAAGATTGCAATTAAGAGATGTTTAGCACATCCTACTTTGTCAGGGTTATTGACTAGAATCATATTTACTTTTATTCCTGGAATATCATGTTGGAATTCAATTGAAGGTAATGTATAGAAACATGGGGCGGGATTCGCCGTTGCCCAATGCTGATATCGTAATCGGCGATTAGGCGGAGAATCCCTTCTGACGGCCAAATCGGGGACGCCGCTGGTTTGATGCCGGTTTCCAATTCGCCGCCCCCCGCCGAAATGCTGTCATTGCATCGCGCGCTGTACGCCGTTCGAACGCCGTTGGCGTGTCACCTGAAGGCCCTCCCCCGATGCTCCACCTCCGATGGGCCGAGTTCCTGATCGCGTGGGGGCGTATGGTTTCAGTGGTCGGGAAAACGGCATGGCAGGTGCGGATTGTGCCCAGCACCACCACACGGGAGCCGTGCTGCTGGCCGGGGGGCTTCCGTGAGGGCTGGGGGGAACTGGCGGGGGTGGCCAGGGGATGCCCAGGGCAGTATTTGGCAGGTTGGCTCTGCGCACAGCCGGCGCCATGTTTTATGGTGTGACCGCTGCAAATGATTGCCGTGCACATTTGTGGCCACGGACCCGGCCATTCTCCAGCCTTTGTGTCGTGGGTGCTGTGGTATTATCAGGTATTACAGTACCCAACAGGCTGAAGACCATTGGTTAAACGTAGGGGTTTACCATTGGCTTTGGTATGTAGCTCCGCCTTGACAGGCGGGGTATAAGAACCGGTGCCGTCCCAGCAGACCTCACTTTCTGTACCGAAGCTGCTGGGGAACAGTTCTAGGTTAAAGCCTTCAGTTATGTTACAACCTCGTCTTTGAGTGTAATTGATCGTGCATCAATTTAATCGACTACACTTAAGCTGAAAGAATGGATCTCCGAATCAAGCCGGAGTGTCTACAACTCAACTCCCATGCGGAGGACACGGCGGCGATATTTAAGCACTGGCTGGCGTGCTTTAAAGTCTACCTCGAGACGGCTGGAGGCACCCCCTCAGGAGAACAGAAACTGCATCTCGTGCACTCGAGAGTAAGCCCAGGGATCTTCACCCTCATCGAGGAGGTGGAAGACGACAATGCTGCGATCGAACTGTTAAAAGGACATTATATTCGTCCTGTAAACCAGGTCTACGCACGTCACCTGCTCGCAATTAGACGGCAAAGCCCCGGGAAATCGCTGGAGGACTTCTACCGTGCGCTACTGGTGCTGGGCAGAAACTGTGGCTGCCCGCAAGTTTCGGGGACCGAGCACATGGAACTTCTAATCCAGGATGCCTTCGTAGCAGGTATGAGCTCCTCAGAGATCCACCAAAGACTCTTAGAAAAAGACACCCTGGGACTGAGAGAGGCACGGGCCCTGGCAGGATCCATGGATGTTGCCTCCAGAAATGCGCAGTCCTATGCGCCCGACCGCGCAGTGGCCCCCTGGGCTGCGTGGCATCCCACAGCGGCAGCCCCACTGACCTTCCCCGTGTCCCCGCAGGCCTGCGCTATAAGACGGCCCACTAACTCCGTCGGGCCCCGCTGTTTCTTCTGCGGGCAGGCGAAGCATTCCCGCACGCGCTACCCGGCCCGCACCTCCACCTGCAAAGGGTGCGACAAGAAGGGCCATTTTGTGGGGGTCTGCCAGGCACGGGCCATGGCCGCGGTCTCCAGCGACTCCGGACCACCGCGGCAATCTTCCCCTCGGGCCTCAGGCGGCCAGCACTCACCGCCACCCCCCTATCCTAGGGCCATGTGCAACCCATAGGCGCGGCCATCTTGCCCCTCAGACACCACGCTGGACAGATGGGCGCGGCCATTTTGTCCATCCCCGCCGCCATTTTGTCCATCCCCGACCACCATGTGTGATCCATGGGAGACGCCATCTTGGATGGGGCCCCAGGCCCCCAGCACGGCCGACTACACGCTGCCCGATCACAACCCGCAACTGCTCCATCTGGCCTCGGTGACGCTGGACCAAAATCGATCTCGGACACTCGCAACTGCAACGACGACGGTGTTCATCAACGGCCACGAGACGCTTTGCCTGATCGGCTCTGGGAGCACGGAGAGCTTTATACTCCCCGACACGGTAAGGTGCTGTTCACTTGTTACCCACCCTGTAAACCAAAGAATCTCCCTGGCCTCCGGGTCACACTCGATGGAGATAAAGGGGTTCTGCCTAGCAGACCTCACTGTCCAAGGCAGGAAATTCAACAATTTCCGCCTTTATGTCCTGCCGCACCTCTGCGCGGCTACACTCCTGGGGTTGGACTTCCAATGTAACTTGCAAAGCCTGACCGTCAAATTTGGTGGCCCTATACCTCCCCTTACTGTCTGCGGCCTCGCGACCCTTAAGGTCGACCCGCCTTCCCTGTTTGCGAACCTCACCCCGGATTGCAAACCCGTCGCCACCAGGAGCAGACGGTACAGTGCCCAGGACCGGACCATCATCAGGTCAGAGGTCCAAAGCCTACTGAGGGAAGGGGTCTTGAAGCTAGCAACAGTCCCTGGTGAGCTCAAGTAGTGGTGGTAAAGGCCGGGGAGAAGCATAGGATGGTCATTGACTACAATCAGACCATCAACAGGTTTACGCAGCTGGATGCGTACCCTCTCCCCTGCATATCCGACCTGGTGAACGGGATCGCGCATTACAAGGTCTTCTCCACGGTGGATCTCAAGTCCGCTTACCATCACTCCGCTACCCCTCCGCACTAGTGACCGCAAGTACACTGCCTTTGAAGCAGATGGGCGGCTCTACCAATTTTTAAGGGTTCCCTTTGGTGTCACTAATGGGGTCTCGGTCTTCCAACGCGAGATGGACCGAATGGTTGACCAATACGGCTTACGCGCAACGTTCCCGTATCTGGATAATGTCACCATCTGCGGCCATGACCAGTAGGACCACGACACAAACCTCCGGAAATTTCTCCAAACCGCGGAAACCCTTAACCTAACGTATAATAAGGATAAATGCGTATTTAGCACCGACCGCCTAGCCATCCTCGGCTGCGTGGTGCGAAATGGAGATATAGGCCCGACCCTGAACACATGTGCCCCCTTATGGAATTCCCCCTCCCTCACTGCCCCAAGGCCCTGAAGCGCTGCCTCGGGTTTTTCAGTTATTACGCGCAGTGGGTCCCCAACTACGCAGACAAAGCCCGAACCCTAATCCAGTCCACAACCTTACCACTGTCGACGGAGGCCCGCCAGGCCTTCAGCCGCATCAAAGCAGACATTACAAAGGCCACGATGCGCGCCATCGACGAGTCCCTCCCCTTCCAGGTCGAGAGCGATGCGTCCGACGTAGCTCTGGGGGCCACCCTCAACCAAGCGGGCAGACCCGTGGCCTTCTTCTTCCGTACCCTCCATGCTTCAGAAATTCGCCACTCCTCGGTCGAAAAAGAGGCGCAAGCCATAGTAGAAGCTGTGCGATATTGGAGGCATTACCTGGCCGGCAGGAGATTCACTCTCCTCACTGACCAACGGTCAGTGGCGTTCATGTTTGATAATGCACAGCGGGGCAAGATAAAGAACGACAAGATCTTATGGTGGAGGATAGAACTCTCCACCTGCAACTACAAGACCTTGTACCGTCCTGGGAAGCTAAACGAGCCTTACGATGCCCTGTCCCGCGGCACGTGTGCCACCGCACAAGTGGACCGTCTCCGAGCCCTCCACGAGGACCTCTGCCACCCGGGGGGGTCACTCGTTTTTTCCACTTCATTAAGAGCCGCAACCTGCCCTACTCCATCGAGGAGGTCAGGACAGCCACCAGGGACTGCCAAATCTGCGCGGAGTGTAAACCGCACTTCTACCGGCCAGAGAGGGCGCACCTGATAAAGGCTTCCCGTCCCTTTGAACGCCTCAGCATGGATTTCAAAGGCCCCCTCCCCTCCACCGACCGAAACACGTACTTCCTTAACGTGATTGACGAGTACTCCTGGTTCGCCATCCCCTGCCCCGACATGACCATGAACACCGTCATCAAGGCCCTCCAGGGTATCTTTACACTGTTCGGGTTCCCCGCGTACATACACAGTGATAGAGGGTCCTCCTTTATGAGCGACGAACTGCGTCAATTCCTGCTCAGCAAAGGCATCGCCTCAAGCAGGACGACCAGTTACAACCCCCGGGGAAACGGGCAGGTAGAGAGGGAGAACTGAACGGCCTGGAAGACCGTTCTACTGGGCCTACGGTCCAGGAACCTCCCAGTCTCCCACTGGCAAGAAGTCCTCCCGGAGGCCCTCCACTACCAATCAGACACCTCATGAACGTCTCCTTATCTTCCCCAGGAAGTCCTCCTCCGGGACCTCGCTCCCAACCTAGGACACCCGGACCCATCCTGCTTTGGAAGCACGTGCGGGCGCACAAGTCGGACCCGTTGGTCAAGAGGGTCCACCTGCTGCATGCTAACGCCCAGTACGCCTACGTGGCGTTCCCTGACGGCCGGCAAGATACAGTCTCCCTCCGGGACCTGGCGCCCGCTGGAACCCCACGTGCACCCGAACCATCACCCCCCCCCCCCCCACAGCACCTCACTGGAGGGTCAGTCCTCCCGCCACTCCTACCTAGGCCATCCCACCCACTGACGCCCCCTACAGGCACCACCCTCTCGGCCCAACCGTTGGCCCCACCAGCGCCGTCTAGGGGTGACGAACCTGCCATGGAGACCGACGCCACGCTCCCCGAGTCGCAGACGGCTGGAACCCCACCAGAATCACCACCGAAGCCCAGACAATCCAGGAGGACGACCAGGCCACCCGACCGACTGATTGTTTCACTGTAACTATAACCGTAAAAGTACACTGAATGTATATATCTTCCACGCTTGTAAAATATTCTTGACAACTCTGTAAAGAGGTATCACGGTACCTCCATATCTGATCATACCATGTAGATACAATTGTAACCACTGGCCACCACCCCCGCTGGACTCTTTTTTTAAAAGGGGGTGAATGTGGTATTATCAGGTATTACAGTACCCAAGAGACCGAAGACCATTGGTCAAACCTAGGGGTTTACCATTGGCTGTTGGTATGTAGCTCCGCCTTGACAGGCGGGGTATAAGAACTGGTGCCATCCCAGCAGCCCTCACTTTCTGTACCGAAGCTGCTGGGGAACATAGAACATAGAACATAGAACATAGAAAATACAGCACAGAACAGGCCCTTCGGCCCACGATGTTGTGCCGAACCTTTGTCCTAGATTAATCATAGATTATCATTGAATTTACAGTGCAGAAGGAGGCCATTCGGCCCCTCGAGTCTGCACCGGCCCCCGGAAAGAGTTCTAGTCGATTAAAGCCTTCAGTTATGTTACAACCTCGTCTTTGAGTGTAATTGATTGTGCATCAGGCGGCAAGAGTTTTCCCCAGCGTGGCCCTCAACGGTCCCAGGATCGATGAGGATTCGCCGCCGATTTTGACGTTGTAAAATGCCACACTTCCCTCGCCGGCGTTGGCATTTAGCCTCAGAATCGGAGTATCCAGACCATCGAGTCTAACTTTTAGATTCCTTATGTTTTTTTCAGCATTCATTTAATTTGGCTGACACAAAACTGTATCAGGTGAATATGCAGGTAACGGGACTACTACCACAACCATGGTCAAGCAGTCAGAAGCTGCAAGAAAAGAGTGGAATTTTTGAAACAAGGATTTGAGCTATTTGTTGGTATGAACTATAAGGCTGTAACAATATCTTTGTTCTATTTTCCAACACTGCTACATATCACTGTCGCAAGATTTCCTTCAAAATGGCACATGATGTCTGTTAGGATCAATAGCAGTGATTTATAAAGTACTTGAGTAGATAGCAATCTTATTATTTTGAAGGTATTTGAGTAGATTATTGACAATCCTATCTTCAAGTATTTAACTTGCCCTTGTGGGTCATCTGGGTCCCCCCACACTAGGATGCCCAGCAAGTTCTGATTTGGCAAAAGGAAGAGGGGAGCAAGCCATGTCATGTCATTTCAATGGTTTTCCACTTGGTTGTATGCTTTGGAGGTGCCAGGCCCACAGGACACGCTGCAACTACATTCGAGAAGCAGAGCATCAGTGAACCAGATCTCCAACCAATTTTCCCACTCTTAGCAACTGTGGAACTTTATGTTCATGAATGATCAGGAACATACCCAATTTATATTTCAACACTCCTTATTTTGACAAAAACATGTCTGCATTTTGCAATTTTGTGCACAGTGTTGGGAATTTTGCTGTTCTGTCAAAAACAGAAGTAGATGATATAGTTCTCAACCTCAATAATTTGCTCCAGCAACAGCAATTATGACAAAGTGTTGACATGTTTCCGCAGCTTGGGCAACATTCCTCAGAATTTCTACGATTAAGGAAAATAACTGAAGACCTTGGCATAACCTTCGACTTCCTGAGAGCCGAAATGTCATGGAGCTTGGTGCCAGAGGTAATGGGCAGCCAATAACTGGCAACCATATGGTTGGTTTTTGGCTACTTCAAGGACATCGCATTGCCACAGCTCCTTTATTTTTCTGCAGTGACTACATCAGCTTCCTAAACCACTATGTTGCCAATAGCTAAAAGAAAATATTTGATTCAGAAATCATGTATATAATTTATAACAAATTATTGGTAAATGGTTTAACTATTTCCTTTTAATATGGTGCTGGTTAGGAAATGAGTTGTGAAACATTAGTCTTTCTTCCTATCTCAATATTATTTTTTCATCCCCTTGTTCAGTCTCTTCCCAGCTACACTGACCCTTCCATTGCCGTCCATCACTTTAACAGTTTTCAGTTCCCTGACCCTAATTGTCTCCCCATTATCATGGACATCCAATCCCTCTACACCTCTATCCCCCACTAGGACTGTCCTCAGCCTCTCCACACCTTCCTTGAATTAAGGCCCAACTATTCCCTAGCTACCACCATCTTCTTCCACCTGGCTGAACCTGTTCTCATGATGAACTACTCTCATTTCCTCCAAATAAAAACCGTTGCTATGGGTACCAGCATGGGTTCCAGTTATGCCTGCCTTTTTGTCGGAAATGTGAAAATTCTTTGTTCCAATCCTATTCGGGCTCCTGCCCTCACCTCTTTTTCACCCCTTTGTACATTGATTGTAATCTTGTTGTTTTCTGCGCTCAGCCTAAGCTGGAAAATGTCATCAGATTTGCCTCCAATTTCCACCTTCCTCACCTTCACATGGTCTATGGCTGATTCTTCCCTTCCTTGACATTGTGTATCCATTTCTGGGGCTAGGCTTTCAACCAACATTGAATAGAAACCCATTGACTCCCACAACTAACTAGACGACACTTCCTCACAGCCAGCTTCCTGAAAGGACTCTATTCCATTCTCCCAGTTTCTTTGTCTCTGTCACATTTGTTCAGATGATGCTATGCCCTGATATGTCTTTTTCCTCAATGTGGTATCCACCACCCCACTGTGGTAAATGGGGCCCTCGACCATGTGTGTCTGTTTCATATACTCCTGTTCTCACCCCTTCCACTGCCTCCCAATTCATGGAGATCTTTTGCTCTCACTTACTACCCAACCAAGCTCGATATACAGCAGATCACCTTTGCCATAGTACTGCATTTTGTGCTTCAGAACTTGTACCCTTAGCTAAGCTGTTCCAGCACAGCTACAAAACTGGTACCTACCTGGCAATATGGAAAATTGTCCAGATATGTCCTGTCTACAAAAAGCAGGACAAATACAACTCAGCCAATCAGAAGCAAATTGATGGAAGGGGTCATCGCCAGTGCTATCATTTGGCACTTACTCAGTAACAGCCTGCTCATTGATGCTCAGTTTCGGTTCTGCTAGCACCACTCAGCTTATTACCTCATTACAGCTTTAGTCCAAAACATAGACAAAAGAGATGAGGTGAGAGTGACTGCCCTTGACATCAAAGCAGCATTTGACTAAGTGTGGCATGAAGGAGTCCTTGCAAAACTATAGTCAATGGGAACCAGGGGGGAAATTCGCCTCTGGTTGGAATTATACCTGGCACAAAGGAAGATGGTTGTGGTTGTTGGAGGTCAATCATCTCAGCCCCGGGACATTACTGACCGAGTCCCACAGGCTTTGCCAGTATAAAAACTGGCAAGTCAGGGTACAGTTGTATAGAACCTTGGTAGGGCCGCACTTGGAATATTGCGTGCAATTCTGGTCACCACACTACCAGAAGGGTGTGGAGGCTTTGGGTGCAGAGGAGGTTTACCAGGATGTTGCCTGGTCTGGTGGGTGTTACCTATGTGGAGAGGCTGAATGGACTCGGGCTGTTTTCATTAGAAAGACGGAGGTTGAGAGGTGACCTGATAGAGGTCCACAAGATTATGAGGGGCATGGATAGAGTGGATGGGCAGCACTCTTTCCCAGGGTGGAAGGATCAGTCACCAGGGGGCATAGGTTTAAGGTCTGTGCGGCAAAGTTTACAAGAGTCGTGCGAGGCAGGTACTTTACACAGAGGGTGGTGAGTGCCAGGAATGCGTTGCCAGGAGAGGTTGTGGAAGCAGATACATTAACGGCGTTCAAAAGGCATCTTGACAAACACATGGATAGGATGGGTATAGAGGGATACGGCACAAGGAAGTGCTGAGGGTTTTGGCAAAGGTTGGTATCATGACCGGTACAGACTTGGAGGGCCGAAGGGCCTGTTCCTGTTGTATTGTTCTTGTTACTTGTTCTTTGTAATGTCTTGGGCCAAACAATCTTCAGCTGTCAAAGAGATATAGAAAATAGAAGCACAAGGAGGCCATTCGGCCCTTAGAGCCTGCTCCACCATTCGGTTTGGAGGGCCGAAGAGCCTGGGCGGGGTCCTCTGATCCTGAGGCTAAGTGTTGCCGCCATCGTAAACGCGTTACGTTTCTCGACGGCGTCAACATGGCCTCAGGATCAGCAATTCTGGCCCCTACAGGGGGCCAGCACGGCACTGGAGTGACCCACGCCGCTTCAGCTGCTGATCCTGGCATCAACTGGGCGCCGCGGGGTCCGCGCATGCGCAGTGGCACCGGCATGAACGCGCGCATGCGCAGTGGCTCACCTTCTCCGCGCTGGCCCGGACGCAACATTGCGTAGGGCTAAAGGGGCCGGCGCGGAAGAAAGGAGGCCCCCAGCTCGAGAGGCCGACCCGCCGATCGGTCGACCCTGATCGCGGGCCAGGCCACAACGGAGGCCCCCCTAGGGGTCAAACCCCCTCCCCCCACAGGCTGCCCCCGGACCCTTCCACGCCGAGGTCCCGCTGGCTAAGAGCAGGTTAGAATGGCGCCGGCAGGACTCGGCTTTTTTCTTACGGCCGCTTGGCCCATCCCGGGCTGAGAATCGCCCTGTTGAGCTGCCCCCGGCCGACGCCATGCCGACCACGCCGGCGCCAATGGCGCCGATTCTCCGCTCTGTGGAGAATCGCGTCCCGGATGTCGGGGCGGCATGGTGCGATTCACGCCGGTCGCGGTGATTCTCCGGCCCGGCCCCGGACTGAGAGAATCCCGCCCCCTGTTCCTGTGCTGTATTGTTCATGGCTGATCATCGAGTTCCATACTCTGAATTAGCCTTCCCTCCATATCCCTTGATCCCTTTAGCTGTATCCAATTCCTTCTTGAATTACACAATATGTTGGCCTAAATTACTTTCTCTGATAGTGAATTCCACAGATTCACCAATCTCTGGGTGAAGAAACTTCTCCTCACCTCAGTCCTAACAGGTGTACCTCTTCGCCTCAAACTATGCCCCTAGTTCTGGACTCCCCCACCATCGGGAACATTCTTTTTCAATCTACCCTGTCTAATCCTGTTAGAATGTTATACGTTTCTATGAGATCCTCTCTCACTCTTCTAAACTCCAATGAATATAATCCTAACCGACTTAGCTTCCTCAATAAGGGTGACATGGTAGCACAGTGGTTAGCACTGTTGCTTCATAGTGCCAGGGTCCTGGGTTCGATTCCCACTTGGGTCACTGTCTGTGTGAAGTCTTCACGTTTTCTCTGTGTCTGCGTGGGTTTCCTGAGTTCTCTGGTTTCCTCCCACAAGTCCCGAAGGATGTTTTTGTTAGGTGAATTGGACATTCTGAATTCTCCTTCAGTGTACCCGAACAGGCTCCGAACTAGAGGATTTTCACAGTAACTGCATTGCAGTGTTAATGAAAGCCTACGTATGACAATAATAAAGATTATTGTTATGTGACAATCCTGCCGTCCCAGGAATCAACCTGGTAATCTTTGCTGCGTTCCCTCCATAGCAAGACATCCTTCCTCAGATAAGGACCTAAAACTGCACACAATACTCCAGGTGTATCTCACCAATGCCCTATACAATTGCAGTAAAACATCCCCACTTCTATACCCAAATCCTCTCGCTATGGAGGCCAACATACCATATGTCTTTACTGCTGTACCTGAACGCTTACTTTCAGCGACTGATGCACGAGGACACCAAGGTCTCGTTGTGTATCCACCTCTCTCAATTTACGTCCATTCAAATAATAATCTGCCTTCCTTTTTTACTACAGAAGGGGATATCTCACATTTATTCACATTATACTGCATTTGCCATGCATATGCCCACTTACTCAGCTTGTCCAAATCCCGCTGAAGCATCTCTGCATCCCCCTCACAGCTCACCCACCCACCCAATCTGCAAATTTGGAGATAATACATTTAGTTCCCTCATCCAAATCATTAATATCTCATATGAACATTTGGGGTCCTCACACAGAACCTTGCAGTATCCCACTACTGCCTGCCAATCAGAAAAAGACCCATTTATTCCAATGTTTTGCTTCCTGTCTGCTAACCAGGGGCGTCATTCTCCGACCCCCCGCCGGGTCGGAGAATGGCCGTTGGCCGCCGTGAATCCCGCCCCCGCCCCCGCCCCCGCCGAAGTCTCCGAAGGGAGAAAAGTCGGCGGGGCGTTAATGGCGCCGCTGCCGCGGAGAATGTCACGGGTCTGCGCAAGGCAGCCGATTTTCGGCCTGCCGATATTCTCCCTTCCGGATGGGCCGAAGTCCCGTCGACGTGATGACCGTTCACGTCGACGTGAATCAAACCTCCTTTTCATCGGCGTGACCCGGTGCTCCAGGCTTACGCCGACCAGCGAAGAGGTGAGTGACGGCCTGGGGGGTTGGCTCTGGGCAGGAAATGGCGTGGCCGCAGACTGATTGCTTGAGGAGAGGTGTGTCTCGGCTTGTGTGTGTGTGCGGCGGGGGGGGGGGGGGGGGGGAGTGGTTAGAGTAGGCTGGGCTCCGGGGGAGTGCCGGGAGGGGGTCCGTGCCGGGGTGGAGGTTGGGGGTTGTGGAGGGGGTCCGTGCCGGGGTGGAGGTTGGGGGGGGGGTCCGTGCTGGGGTGGAGGTTGGGGGTTGGGGAGGGGGTCCGTGCCGGTGTGGAGGTTGGGGAGGGGGTCCGTGCCGGGGTGGAGGTTGGGGAGGGGGTCCGTGCCGGGGTGGAGGTTGGGGAGGGGGTCCGTGCCGGGGTGGAGGTTGGGGGGGGGTCCGTGCCGGGGTGGAGGTTGGGGAGGGGGTCCGTGCCGGGGTGGAGGTTGGGGGGGGGGTCCGTGCCGGGGTGGAGGTTGGGGGGGGTCCGTGCTGGGGTGGAGGTTGTGGGGGTCCGTGCTGGGGTGGAGGTTGGGGGTTGTGGAGGGGGTCCGTGCCGGGGTGGAGGTTGGGGGGGGGGGTCCGTGCTGGGGTGGAGGTTGGGGAGGGGGTCCGTGTCGGGGTGGAGGTTGGGGGGGTCCGTGCTGGGGTGGAGGTTGGGGGTTGGGGAGGGGGCCGTGCCGGGGTGGAGGTTGGGGGGGGTCCGTGCTGGGGTGGAGGTTGGGTGTTGGGGAGGGGGTCCGTGCCGGGGTGGAGGTTGGGGGGGGTCCGTGCTGGGGTGGAGGTTGGGGGGGTCCGTGCTGGGGTGGAGGTTGGGGGTTGTGGAGGGGGTCCGTGCCGGGGTGGAGGTTGGGGGGGGGGTCCGTGCTGGGGTGGAGGTTGGGGAGGGGGTCCGTGTCGGGGTGGAGGTTGGGGGGGGTCCGTGCTGGGGTGGAGGCTGGGGGTTGGGGAGGGGGTCCGTGCCTGGGTGGAGGTTGGGGAGGGGGTCCGTGCCGGGGTGGAGGTTGGGGAGGGGGTCCGTGTCGGGGTGGAGGTTGGGGGGGGGGGGTCCGTGCCGGGGTGGAGGTTGGGGGGGTCCGTGCTGGGGTGGAGGTTGGGGGTTGGGGAGGGGGCCGTGCCGGGGTGGAGGTTGGGGGGGGGGGTCCGTGCCGGGGTGGGTGATGGGAGGGCAAATGAGTTGGTCCACCTGGCCAGGTGCCAGCCTCCAACAGTTGGACCCATGCGGTCCATGCCACCTGGCTGGGGGGAGGAGGGGATATGGGCAATGATGACATGTCGTCGTTCCCCTCCCCCCCACCAGGCCGTCATATTTTCAGACCATCCAGCGATGTTGGCCGCCGTGGTGGCAGCCGCTCATGTCTATGTTGCCCTGGATGAGGAGGAGGAGGAGGAGGAGGAGGAGCGTGCCAGAGAGGCGGCGCAGGCTGCCGCAGAGGGGCAGGCGGCAGCCGCCCAGGCTGGAGGGACACCTGACCGACAGGACGAGGAGGGGGAGGAGGACGTCGCGGCCCCACGGCAACGGAGGCACCCGAGGGCGCCCCGTGTGTACCGGCCCCGGCAGTCATACCAGGACCTCACGGACCGGGAATGCAGGAGGAGACTCCGGATGAGCCGGGAAACCGTGGCACACATCTGCCACCTGCTGGCACACCTGTCACCGCGTGGCACTGGCGGGGGACACCCTCTCCCCGTGTCCGTCAAGGTTACGGTGGCCCTGAACTTTTATGCAACGGGGTCATTCCAGGCACCGAGTGGGGAGCTGTCCGGCATATCGCAGACATCGGTGCATCGGTGCAGTGACAGATGCCCTTTATGCCATGGCGCACCGCTACATCCGCTTCCCCGTGGACCGGGCCAGCCAAGATGCCCGGGCCGTGGGCTTCTCTGCCATTGCCGGGTTCCCCATGGTCCAGGGCGCGATCGATGGGATGCACGTCGCCGTGCGGCCACCTGCAGATAACAGGGCCGTGTTCACTAATAGGAAGGGGACCTATTCGATGAACGTACAGGTGGTCTGCGACCACCGCATGATGATCCTGCACGTCTGCGCCCGTCACCCAGGCAGTGTACACGACTCATTCGTGTTGTCGCGGTCATCCATCCCCGGCATGTACGAGGGACGCCATCCCCGGCTGAGGGGCTGGTTGCTGGGCGACAGGGGCTACCCATTGCGATCGTGGCTGATGACGCCTATACGGAGGCCACGCAATGAGGCGGAGAACCGCTACAATGATGCCCATGTAGCGACAAGGGGAGTGATCGAGAGGTGCTTTGGCGTGCTGAAGATGCGTTTCAGGTGCCTGGACCTCTCTGGGGGCGCCCTCCAGTATCGGTCAGATAGGGTCGGCCGCATCATTGTGGTGTGCTGCGTCCTGCACAACATAGCCCAGCAGAGGGGCGATGTGCCGCAGGCAGAGGAGGGCGGAGTGGAGGAGCAGCAGGAAGAGGCCCAGTCCTCCCCAGATGAGGGGGATGGGGGCAATGGTCAGGGCAGACGGGGTAGACACAGACGGGTGGCTGTCCACCGTTACCGGCTGGCCCAGCGGGCACGGGACAGACTGATAGACGCCCGCTTCACTGACTAGATGGGCGTGGGAATCGGGTAGTATGGCCACAGACCGCACACCATGACAACAGCCGACCACCCACACCCCCCACCCATCCACCCACCCAGCACCCTCACCCCCCTCCCCAACCCCACACACCCCACCCGCATGCACACCACCCCCCCACCCCCAATTGCCGATCCACCGGCGGCACAACGGGCCGGGCTCACCCAGTTGCGGGTGGACGCGTGTCTATCGCAGGCCATGGAGAATGATGACAACCCGCCTCCGATGAGCTCCTGGCTCTACATCGTTGGACTATGTCTGACCCATGGCCACAGTACCACCATCCACCCGGACCATCCCTGCATGCGGCTGTGACACTGCAGCGCACGGTCCCGTCCTCTGCCCGGGGGATGTTGATGGCGGCCCAGGGGGAAGGGGGCAGACTCACCTGGGGCTGAGGTAAGACCACCCCTCACACACACACTTGCGCTCAACGTACATGACACCCCCGCACACTTTGGACAGAGCACAAAGGCAGCTTCGGTAGGTGTAACATTGACTTTAATAACCAAAGGAGTTCATGCACGTGCCCTAGCGCCTAAAACTCATCTGTGCCCTGCACCCGTGCCAACTTACTCAGTGTCTAATTGTTTGGCCTTACGGGCCCTTTGACTACGTCTACGTGGTTCCCCAGACGGTACAGCAGAACTGGAGGTGGACTCCTGTGATTCCTGCCCTCTGACACTGGATCCATTTGGCGGCCGTTTCCTGGGGCGTCCTGGCCTAGATGGGCCAGGCTGCGGCCCGGGCGACTGGGATGGCGAGCTGCCAGCCTGTCCTGCCCGTTGCCCACCCGATGCACCTGGGACGGAAGGGGGGGAGTCCGAGGTGTCGCGGTGTACCGGGACCTCCCCTACAGAGGGAGCCGGGACGGACCACACCACCTCCTCCTCCCTCGGGGTGCCCGATGGCCCCCAGGCCTCTACATGGGTGGGGGATGCGAACGGACTGGCCATCCGACGCGCCCCCGACATCTGGCGCTGCCAGTCCTGGAGGCCCGTGCTGGTATCGACAGGGGTCTGCAGGTTTGCAGCCATGGAGCCCAGGGGGTTGTCGAACCCTGTCTGCGACAGTGCGACGCCAGCTCGCACATGGCCACTGGCGCCGATGCCCTCAGCGATGGCCTGCTGAGACTGGGCCATGGCCTGCAGAGACTGGGCCATGGCCTGCAGAGACTGGGCTATGGCCTGCTGAGACTGGGCCATGGCCTGCTGAGACTGGGCCATGGCCTGCTGAGACTGGGCTATGGCGTTGAGCGCCTCTGCCATCTGGCGCTGGCACTGGCTCATGGCCTCCTGTGAGAGGGCAGCCATTTCCTGGGCCACAGACGCCGCCTGCACGGAAGGCCCCAGGCCTCGCAAACCGTTCCCCATGTCTGACACCGTCGCACCCATTGCCTCCACCGCGGACGCTACCCGTGCGGTGTCAGCCTGGGTGGCACGCATGACCGGGACCACTCCCAGCTCCTGGACGCGGGTGGACTCCTCCACCTGCGACCGCAGCCGCCGCAAGCCACCCGTCACCCTATTCGCTCGTCTCCGTGTCGGTGGTTGCATCGGATCTATGTGTGGGTGTGGTAACTGCAGGAACCCGGGATCCATCTGGGCGGCAGATGTTCGCTTGGCCTGGGCTGCCCTCCGACCGCCCGGTCCCTCTGCTGCTCCTACCTCCACCTGCTGTACCGGGACGGCTGTGTTGTGCGCACCAGTGAGTGTACCAGACGCCTCATCACTAAAGTGCCCAACCGTGGTGAGTGTTTCTGCGATGGTGGAGGGTGTTGGTGACAGCAGTGGCGTTGTGTCGTACTCTTCGTCCCACTCTGAGTCCATGGCACTTTGGGGTGGGGGTTCGTCTCCACCCATCCACTCTGAGTCACTGTCCGGTATTTTGTCTTCCCGGGTAGGGGTGTCCTGGGTAGTGCTGTCCCGGGTAGTGCTGTCCCGGGTAGTGCTGTCCCGGGTAGTGCTGTCCCGGGTAGTGGTGTCCCGGGTAGGGGTGTCCTGGGTAGTGGTGTCCCGGGTAGGGGTGTCCTGGATAGTGGTGTCCTGGGTAGTGGTGTCCTGGCTCGGATGTGACGGGGGCCTGTGGCTGCCCCCCTCATCGCTGGGTGGTCGCTCCCGCACGTGACGGGGGTGTCGTCTCCCTGTTGCTCCAGGTCTCCCCGTCTCCCGTGGTGTGCGAGGGGCATCCTGCGGGCGTCGCATGCTGGAGGGTCCGGGTCTCTCCGTCTCCCGTGGTCTCCGAGGGGCATCCTGCGGGCGTCGCATGCTGGAGGGTTCGGGTCTCTCCGTCTCCCGTGGTGTGCGAGGGGCATCCTGTGGGCGTCGCATGCTGGAGGGTGCGGGTCTCTCCGTCTCCCGTGGTGCGCGAGGGGCATCCTGCGGGCGTCGCATGCTGGAGGGTGCGGGTCTCTCCGTCTCCCGTGGTCTCCGAGGGGCATCCTGCGGGCGGTCTGCATCTGCGGGGATGGGTGCCTGGACGTTTGGTCCTGCGATACACAATGAAGCATGCGTGGTTAGACATCAGGCAGTGATCAGGTGATACGGGAGAGGGGGATATAGGGGAGGGGGGATATGGGGACGGGCTGTTGGTGGCTCACTTGCTCGTGGGGCCCCGACCTCTGCATCAGCAACCTCCCGGTCCTCAGGTCCGCCAGCCAGTTCCAGGGCCCTTTCCTCGTGTACGGTCAGTGGCCTCTCATCAGCGGGCCCTCCTCCAGTCCTCACATGCTCCCTATTGTTGTGTGCGCGCTTCTCCTGGGGGGGGGGGGTGGCAGGGGTAAAAGGCAACAGTGTTAGGCAGGTATATGAATGCACGCCATCGGTTGCGCGTGCATTGCAGAGGTTAAGGTTAGGGCTGGATTCACTTGGGGATATGGGGGATATGGGGGAGGGGGGGATATGGGGGAGGGGGTGATATGGGGGATATGGGGGAGGGGGGATATGGGGGATATGGGGGAGGGGGGAATATGGGGGATATGGTGGAGGGGGGATATGGGGGATATGGGGGAGGGGGGATATGGGGGAGGGGGGGATATGGGGGAGGGGGGATATGGGGGATATGGGGGAGGGGGGATGTGTGGGAGGGGGGATATGGGGAGGGGGGATATGGGGAGGGGGGATATGGGGAATATGGGGGAGGGGGATATGGGGGAGGGGGGATATGGGGGGATATGGGGGATATGGGGGAGGGGGGATATGGGGGATATGGGGGAGGGGGGATATGGGGAGGGGGGAATATGGGGGATATGGGGGAGGGGGATATGGGGGAGGGGGGAATATGGGGGATATGGGGAGGGGGGATATGGGGGATATGGGCGAGGGGGGATATGGGGGAGGGGGGAATATGGGGGATATGGGGGAGGGGGGATATGGGGGATATGGGGGAGGGGGGATATGGGGGAGGGGGGATATGGGGGAGGGGGGATATGGGGGAGGGGGAATATGGGGGATATGGGGGAGGGGGATATGGGGGATATGGGGGAGGGGGGATATGGGGGATATGGGGGAGGGGGGATATGGGGGAGGGGGGAATATGGGGGTTATGGGGGAGGGGGGATATGGGGGATATGGGGGAGGGGGGATATGGGGGAGGGGGGATATGGGGGAGGGGGGATATGGGGGATATGGGGGATATGGGGGAGGGGGGATATGGGGGAGGGGGGATATGGGGGAGGGGGGGATTTGGGGGAGAGGGGATATGGGGGATATGGGGGAGGCTCACCCTGCCTGCTCTGACGAGGTCGTTCACCTTCTTGTGGCACTGGGTGCCTGTCCGTGGTGTTAGGGCCACAGCGGTGACGGCCTCTGCCACCTCCCTCCACAGACGCCGGCTGTGGCGTGGGGCAACTCTGCGGCCGTGCCCGGGATACAGGGCGTCCCTCCTCTGCTCCACCGCATCCAGGAGCGCCTCCACATCGCGTGACTCGAACCTCGGGGCTGAGCGACGGCCAGCCATCAAGTCAGGTGTTGCGGTCGGCTGTTCCGGTCGGGTGGGGGGGAGCTGCGCGGCCTTATGAGCTGTCACGCCATGCAGCGCGTATGACGCTGCACGGCGTGAACCACTGCGCAAGCGCGGAACCCGTTACGTCGCTGCTAGCCCATTTCGGGCCGCAGACTATCGGCCCATTTTTATGACGTGACGCAAGTGGGATTTGCGCCGTTTTTTGCGCCGATCGGCGGAGTTTCCGCCGATAACGGAGAATTTCGCCCCAGCTTTCTATCCATCTCAAGACACTACCTGAAATCCCATGCACTTTAACTTTACATATTAATGTGCTATGTGATCTTGTTGAAAGCCTTCTGAAAGTTGAAATAAACCACATCTACCGGCTCTCCCTAGTCAACTCTTCTAATTACATCTTCAAAGAATTCTAGTAGATTTGTCAAGGGGGGATAAATCCACGTTGACTTTGTCTCATTACGCCACTGCTTTCCAAATTCTGTGCTATGAAATCCTTGCTAATGAACTCTAGAAACTTCCTAATACCGACATTAGACTCACTGGTCCCGGTTTTCTCTCTCGTTTCCTTTTTGAATAGTGGGGTTATATCAGCTGCCCTCCAATCCGTAGGAACCATTCCAAAGTCCAAAGGATTTTTCAAAATGATCTACTATTCCTAGGATAACTTCCTTAAGTACTCTGGGATGAAGATGATCAGATCCTGGATATTTAATCCCATTAATTTCTCCAAAACCAATTCTCTTCTCGTACTCATTTCCATCAGCTCCTCACTCAAACCTTTGTTTCTCAGAACATCTGGTACATTATTCATGTCTTCCTTGTGAAGTATGGGATGGAGGTGTGGGCTTAGGTAGGGTGCTCTTTCCAAGGGCCGGTGCAAACTCGATGGCCCGAATGGCCTCCCTCTGCACTGTAACTTTTATGATGCTATGACAGAAGCAAAGTTCGAATTTCGTTCCTCAGCCATTTCTTCGTCACCTGTTATGAATCCCCCGTTCCTGACTGTCAGTGGCCCACATTAGTTTTTATCAATCTGTTTCTTTTTACACAACTATAGAAACCTTTACAGTCAGTTTTTATGTTCCCCACTAGTTTGCTTTCAAACTGTATTTCCCCTTCTTAATCAATCCCTTGGTCTGCCTTTGCTGAATTTTAAACTGTTCCCAATCCTCAGGTCTATTGCTTTTTCTTGCTAGTTTATATGCCTCTTCTTTGAATCTAATACTACCTCTAATTTCCCTTGTAAGCCATCGTAGGGGCTGGTTTAGCACAGTGGGCTAATAGCTGGCTTGCAATGCAGAACAATACCAGCAGCGTGGGTTCAATTCCCATACCAGCCTCCCCAAACATGCACCAGAATGTGGCAACTAGGGGCTTTTCACAGTAACTTAATTGAAGCCTACTTATGACAATAATTTATTATTATTTGGCCATAGTTCTATTTCCACACTTGCCCCAAATAGGAATAAACAACTTTTGGAGTTCACCTTTTCGTTTCTTGAATGCCTGCCTTTGCCTGGCCACTGTCTTTCCTTTCAGTAATGTTTCCCAGTCCATCATAGCCAACGCATATCTTATGCCATCATAATTACCTTTATTCAGATTCTTCAATGACCTTCCCTCCATCACATCATCATAAATGGGGATGTTCAGACTTCCGGTGATGACGTGGAGGTGGAGGTCGCATGTTGGGAAGCTCCTGCTTGAGGTTTTGGTTTTTTGGACTTTAATGCGCGATCCCAGGGGCAGTTTTTGAATAAGTCGGTGTAGAAAGATATTAGATAGGGTGTGATGTCAAAGGCCCAGAAGCCGAATGGTGAAAAAAAGGGAGCGACCGAAAATCTGTCATCGAGTGAGTCGATGTCTCAGGCAGGAAAAAAGATGGCGGGGGAAGGAGCCCAATGTGGCATCACTCCCCTCATGGTAGAATCCCTGATCGAAGTGATGTCCGGAGAATTTGAAAGGCTGTTCGCCAAGCATATGCAGGTGATGCGAAGGGAGATGATGGCTGTGATGAAAACATGGGTGGAGGAGGCAATTATCCTGGTCAAGGTGGTGGTGTCAGCTGGGATAAGAGAGCAAGGAGAGAAATTGAAAAGGGTGGAGGAGGCTATGTATAGCACAGCAACCAGTTCACTTCAATGGGTGAGGAGGTGCGGAGGGTGGTGGAGGCGAATAAAGGGCTCAGAGCTAATGTGGGGGACCTGGAGAACAGGTCAAGGAGGCAAAACCTTTGGATTAAGGGTCTGCCGGAGGAGGTGGAGGGCCCAAGGCTGACCTGGCAGAGTTGATGGGGGAGGGGGAAGAGCCCTCCCGATACGAGCTGGACTGGGCACATCGGTCACTCAGGCTGAAGCCAAAAGCGAATGAGCCGCTAAGAGCAGTTATACTTCTCTTCCACATGTATCATACAAAGGAAAAGGTCCTAAATTGGGCAAGGCAAAGGCGAGAGATGAAGTGGGTGGGTGCTGGTACACAAATATACCAAGATTTGACGGTGGAATTGGCGAGAATGTGGGCAGCCTTTGGTTGGGTGAAGGCGGCACTCTACAACAAAGGTGTGTGGCTTGGAGTGGTCTATCCCGCGAAGTTGAGGGTGATGTACAACTCGAAGGATCTCTACTTCGGAGCGGTGGAGGCGCTGGAGTCATTAGTGAAGGCCGAAGGACTGGGACAGAAATGAGAGACTGGACTGGCAATGAGATTTGGACTGAGGGAAGGGGACTGGATTTTGTCTTATGGGGGAGGTGGTAGGAATAGTTCAATGGAGGCTCCTACAACCAGAGTGATGCACGATCAATGACCACTAAAGTGAGGTTGTAGTCCAACTGAAGGCTTTAAAAAGCTAGATGTTTCCCCCAGCAGCTCAGGTACAGAATGAAGGCTGCTGGGACGGCATGGGCTCTTATACCCCGCCCAGCAGGGCGGAGCTACCATACATGCTAACCAATAGAAAGCATACAGTTTCCACCAATGGTGCTCCAGCCTATCAGGTACCGTAATACCTCTAATACCATACAGAGGTACGGAATATTCTTTTTCTCCCCGGTAGACAAAGTGTACTCAAGAATTGACTTCTTCGTGGTGGGATAGGCGCTGTTGGCTGGGATTCGGAGATCCGAGTACTCAGCAATTGTGAGGGTTATTAGAGGACCGGAACTTCAGTGAGAAGACCGGGAAGGTGATTGAGGAGTATGTAGTGTTTAATTGTATGTGGGAGGCCTCATACCGGTGGTCTGCGAGGCGCTGAAGGCGGTAGTAAGGGGGGAGGTGATTTTGTTCAAGGCTAAAGTAGACAGGGTGGAGAGGGAAGAATGGCAAAGACTGATAGAGGAGATTTTAGTGGTGGATGGGAGGTATGCTTAGGGTGTCTCCTGATGGTGATCGGGGAGGAGGAGACGGGGTTCGTGAAGGAAAGACAATTGTTCTCGAACGTGAGGACGTTGCTGACTGTGGTCCTCTCTCCAGCGGAGGGAAGGGAGACGAAAGTGGTGGTGGCTCTGGATGGCATTTGATCGGGTAGAATGGGGTTATCTGATGGCGGTACTGGGGAGGGTTGGGATTGGGCCGAAGTTTGGGGCATGGGTGCGGCTGCTATAAGGAACCAAGGGCAAGTTGCGCACAAATAATTCAAACTCAGGGTATTTTACATTACATCGGGGCACGAGGCAGGGTGCCCTATGTTTCCCCTTCTGTTTGCATTGGCTATAGAGCCCTTGGCCATTGCTCTAAGGAACTTGGGGCTGTGGAAGGGGATAGTGAGGGGCGGGTTAGAACATAGGGTGTCCCTGTGCAGATGACCTGCTCCTGTACATTTCGGAGCCAAATGTATTGATGCGTGGTATAATGGAGCTGCTTCAGAGGTTTGGGAAGTTCTCAGGGTACAGGTTAAACCAAGGGAAAAGTGAGGTTTTCATGGTCTCCCCACTGGGAAAGGGATGTGGGGTGGGACGGCTGCCATTTCGCTTGGCGATGGCGTCTCACTCCCCTCCGGCGGGTGGGGGGGGGGGGGGGGGGGGGGGCGGTGGGTAGTGAAGTGAAGGCTGCGTTAGTGAGGTGGGACAATCTTCCTTTGTCATTGGCAGGCGGGTGCAGGCAGTCAAAATGAATATGTTGCTGCGGTTCCTGTTTTTATTCCAGTGTCTGCCGGTTTTTCTATCTAAATCGTTCTTCAAGGGGGTGGGTGGATAAGTTGATCTCATCATTCATTTGTGGGAGGAAGGTGTCCAGGATTAGGAAGGTGATATTGCAGGGGGGAATGTGGAAGGGGGACTAGGCCTCCTGAACATGCTTTACTATTATTGCGGAGCAAATGCTGAGAAGGTGAGAGGATGGTGCAAGGAGAGGAGGGCTCTGTGGGTAAGGATGGAGATGGGATCTTGCAGGAGGTTGGGGTAGAGGGTGCTGGCAACGGCACCGCTCCCAATGGCCCCAAGAAAGTATTCCGGGAGTCAGGTGTGGTGGCCACACTGAAGATTTGGAGGCAGTTTAGACTGCACTTTAAACTGAGGGCTGGGTCAGGGGGATGCCGATTAGGAGGAATCATGGGCGGGATTCTCCGAAATGGAGGCAGTGTGTTCGCGCCATAATGAACCGACGGTGCGAAACGGCCCCTATCCCGACCGATTCAGGGCCTGATAATGGACTAGGAGCGGCGCCGCGTCATTTACGCGCGCCAGGCCTTGGCGCCGCGTAAAGGCGCCGCCGCATACATGACGCGGCCGGCGCCGCATAACTGGCATCACCTGCGCATGCGTGGTTGCCGCCCTCTCCGAGTCCGCAAGAAGATGTCTGATGGATCTTGCAGGGTTGCGGAAGAAAGGAGGTCCTCCTTCAGAGAGGACAGCCCGACAATCGGTGGGCACCGATCGCGGCCAGACATCATTTCAGGCCCCCCCAAGTGCAGGAACCCCCCTCCCCCCCCCGCAGGCCACCCCCCAGTGTTCCCGCGCTGTTCCCACCGGTAGCTACCAGGTGTGGACGGCGCCAGGGGGAACCCGCCGTTTTGGGCAGGCCGCTCGGCCCATCCGGCACTGAGAATCACGGGGGTACCGGTGAATCGCCATTTTGGCTGTTTCGGGTGATTCACTGGACCGCGCCACGCAAAACGGGATTGTGCCGATCTGGCCACTTCCGTGAATCGCGGGAGGGCGTCGGACCGGCGTGGCGGGAAAATTTGGCGACCCAGGCGATTCTCCAAACCGGCGCGGGAGCGGAGAATCGCACCCCATGTGTTTGAGCCAGGGTAGGAAGGATGGATGCGAGGTTTGGGGGTTGGGAGTAGAAGGGGTACCAGAGAAATGAAGGATTTGTGTCTTCGGGTATGATTCGCGAGTCTAGAACAGTTGGGAGAGAAATATGGGTTGACGCAGAGGGAGGGGTTTAGGTACATGCAGTGCAGGATTTCGCAAGGAAGGTATTGCCCACCTTCCCGGTAGCGCTGGCCTCCTCGTTATTGAAGGAGGTGTTGTCCGCGGGGGGATTGGCAAAGGGAGTCGTCACGGTGATTTACGGGAGGATCCTGGAGGAAGGTGGGGTGTCCATGGACGGGGATATGGCGAAGTGGGGAGAGGAGCTGAGGTGGCACTAGAAGAGGGATTGTGGTGTGAGGTGCTGCGGAGGGTGACTGCCTCGACTTCATGTGCGAGGTTGGGGCTGATACAGCTGTAGGTCGTGTATAGGGTGCATCCCACTAAATCAAGGATGAGCCAGCTGTTCGCGGGGTTGGAGGATGTTTGTGAACGTTGTGGAAGGGGCTCCGTGAACAATGTTCACATGTTTTGGTCCTGTGCAAAACTAGAAAACTTTTTGGGGGATGGTATTCAGGACAATTCCGGGGGTCTTACTTGTGGCTGTGAAGCCCGGCCCCCGAGAAGCCATGTTCGGGGTGTTGGTCCAGCTCATGCTGCAGGCGGGCGTGGGGACAGATGTCTTAGCCTTCACCTCGTTGACCGTTTGAAGGTGGGTCTTGCTGGGGTGGAGGTCAGCTTCTCTACCCTGTGCCTCATGGTGGCGGGGGGAGTTCCTGGAGTTTCTGACCCCAGGGAGGGTGAAGTCTGAGCTGAGGGGGATGAAGGAGGGGGTTCTACAGTTGTTGGGGTTTGTTCATCGTGCATTTTCTGGATTTGGTTACCGTTGACTGTTGAGGGGGGAAGGTGGGGATATCTTGTTTGTTTGTTTGTTTTGGGGGCGCGGGGTGATCTGACCCCGGGGGGTGCCCTCACGGTGGCCTGGCCCGCGATCGGGGCCCACCGATCCGCGGGCGGGCCTGTGCCGTGGGGGCACTCTTTCCCTTCCGCCCCCGCTACGGCCTCCACCATGGCGGAGGCGGAAGAGACTCTCCCCACTGCGCATGCGCGGGAAACTGACAGCGGCCGCTGACGCTCCCGCGCATGCGCCGGGAAACTGTCAGCGGCTGCTGACGCTCCCGCGCATGCGCCGCATTTCCGCGCCAGCTGGCGGGGCAACAAACGTCATTTCCGCCAGCTGGCGGGGCGGAAATCCCTCCGGCGTCGGCCTAGCCCCTCAATGTTGGGGCTAGGCCGCCAAAGATGCGGAGCATTCCGCACCTTTGGGCCGGCGCGATGCCCGTCTGATTGGCGCCGTCTTTGGCGCCAGTCGCCATTGGGGGAGAATTTCGCCCCATGTCTTTTGGGAGGAAACTGGAGGAAACTCATGCAGACACAGGGAGAATGTGCAGACTCCGCACAGACAGTGACCCAAGCAGGAATCGAACCTAGGACCCTGGTGCTGTGAAGCAATGGTGTGCTAACCACTGTGCTACCGTGCCGTCCACGGCAGTGATATGGAATGTAAGGGTCATGGTGACCTTAATGGGAGGGCAGCCCTCAATCTGCTTTGAGGCTTCAGGTCAGTGTTACACAAATTCCAACACTGCCACATGGTGAATTGCAATCCCCTCGTGCACTGCTCCTGACTCATAACTAAGTAGGAGTGGTGCTTCCAAAACACCCTTTGTAGTGCATAGCCTTGATATGATAAGCTTTCCTCCTCTTTCCCTCTTCATAGAGCTTCCAATCTCTGCCTCCTCCTCTCTGTGTCCTGGTCATGTCACAGACCAGAATGAAAATTTTCAGGTCAATGATTCTGCATGCGCTGCTGATTCTTTGCAGCATTTTACGTTCCCCCTCATCTAAAAACGTCTGTGCAGCAAATATCTTCAAATTGCCCCAGCAATTTACCACAGTGTTTCCACCAATTGTGCTTTAGCAACAGTCAGTCAAAAACATATCACTTTGTTGAGTGGCTCTTGATATCGGCCCAGAACAGAGCCTATCTTACCTCATAATACTTGTTGTTCCAGGAGTGAATGATAAAGGTTCTGCACATGCACTGACTAAATGTGATGTCCAGGTGTTGTTTACCCAGATCGAGTCTCTGTATAACATCAATTCATTAAAATGTACTAACACTGTGTCGACCAAGCAAGAATCAACCAGTGGCGCATCACGCGAGGTAGATCATTGGTGCTACGCTGCTCAACTCTGTATCTAAGTTGTTTTGTGCTCACTTATTTGTCAGATAATAGAAAAATAAATGAATTATCAGGCGGTGTGACTTACGCTATAAATAAAGTAAATGTAAAGTTGTCATAGTCCCAGATAACCAAAGGCTGCTTTCCCCTTTGAGGGGCAGAACTGACTTAACCTGAGGATCACCACACCTCAGGCGAGGGACAAGGTTGAGAAGGCAGACCTTCATGAATAACCTCAGCAGAATTGAACCCGCGCTGCTGGCCTCGCTCTGCATCACAAACCAGCTGTCTAGCCCACTGAGCTAAATATGTGAATTGTATCTGACAAGAAAAGATTGACAGTAATACTAAATCAAGAGAGCAGCTTTTACTTGATAACTGACCTTATAATCTGAACCTCCTCAAATAAATAATAGCAATAGATGAAGATCTTCACTAAGACACACTCTTAGAATACTAAAGCTGGACCAAGTCCATGATATAACTACAAGGAAGGTCTCATTCAAGGGTTGGAGTTAGTGTGGAGCAGAACCACATGAATGACCCTGAGCATTAGAAATCTTAGTTCGGTGGAAAGAAAATAAATCTGTACTTTGTAGACTTGAGCAGTGCCTAAGCAGTGATCTAACAAATGTGTATAATATATCCATAAATCCACCCACATGAAGGCTGAAGAGGGGCTGGTTTAGCACAGTGGGCGAAACAGCCAGCTTGTAATGCAGAGCAAGACCAGCAGCGCGGGTTCAATTCCTGTACCGGCCTCCCCAAACAAGCGCCGGAATATGGTGACTAGGGGCTTTTCACAGTAACTTCATTGAAGCCTACTTGTGACAATAAGCAAACTGTATGGAAAAGTAAATTCAGTAAATTATTTTCAATGTAATTGTGAGATTGGAAAAGTAAAATTCAGTAAATTGTTTTCAATGTAATTGTGAGATAGGACAAAGCCACACAAGCTAAAATTTGTAAAACTTAAATGTAGTACTGATTTCACACCAAGTGATCACTAGATGAAATAGAATAATGGATGCAACATAGATTCAATTAGAAGCCTATTGGATGCTGTAATCAAAGACTTTACAGCATTCCTGGTTGGATGAACTAAGTTAGACCACATGGTTTTCCTCAACCATAAAATCTTGTGATCGAACCACTATGGAACCTCCATAAATCCACCCACATGAGGGCTGAAGAGGAAAAGGTTATTACATCTGTCCATAAAATCATAGAATTTACAGTGCAGAAGGAGGCCATTCGCCCATCGAGTCTGCACCGGCCCTTGGAAAGAGCACCCTACCTAAGCACACACCTCCATCCTATCCCTACACCTTCACCCTATCCCCGTAACCCCACCTAACCTTTTTTGGACACTAAGGGCAATTGAGCATAGCCAATCCACCTAACCTGCACATCTTTGGACTGTGGGAGGAAACCCACGCAAACACGGGGAGAACATGCAGACTCCACACAGACAGTGACCCAAGCCAGAAATCGAACCTGGGACCCTGGAGCTGTGAAGCAACTATGCTAACCACTGTGCTACTCGAAAACCTGACCAAAACATTGTCTTTGAAGTGGATTCCCACAAGATCACCTCAGAAACCTCTCTGGATCTTTTATTTATTGATGGGATAAAGCAAAGATAGCCTTTCTATCTAGACCTCAGTGTGATGAACAACCGGAACTGATTTGCCCCTGCCTCTTGGTGATATTATCACCTACATGAAGCGGGCAAATTGGCTGTCTTGAAGGCAATGAGCATCTGTGATGTTTTGAATATCAGGCGATGATGTGTATCCTCTCCAGCATGTAGGGAACATGTCAGCAGAGAGACACAGCTGAGAGATTTTCTAGCAGCATGCAAATGTAATATGACTAGCCATGCCACTTGGATATTATAAATATAAAGATGTGATGGTTTTAAATGTGACAACGGTCCTAACTCTCACAGCACCTCTGCCATAAGTTCGGAGGAACATCACTCACCTGGAGCAATACAGTTTCCTATTTCTGAATCAACTACCCTTCTGGCTTTGCAGATTGAGATTAGTAATTGGCATTTAATTCCGGGCAGTTTCATGCTGTTGGTTTGTCCTACAAATAATGTTTAATCTGTGGAAATGTGTTTCACTTTGGATCCTTAAATCTGGTCATTTAATTCTCAGCTTTTTGCCACACATGTGTCTTTGTGATTTAACATGTATCAATAATGCGTGTCTTTCAACTTGTCATTAAATGAAATATATATTTCTCCTTAATTTAAACCAAAATAAAATGTGACCAGCTTACTCAGTCCTGCTCTCTTTTCCTTGTGGCTGACTACCTGAATATTTCCAACTATTCCCTAATGTGCCTAGGTTGCGTAGATATGGGCAGTTCACTAATGGCACAAGTGAACTTATTCCATATATTTGGGCAGCACGATAGCACAGTGGATAGCACTGTGGCTTCACAGTGCCAGGATCCCGGGTACGATTCCCCGCTGGGTCACTGTCTGTGCGGAGTCTGCCCGTTCTCCCCGTGTCTGCGTGGGTTTCCTCCGGGTGCTCTGGTTTCCTCCCACAGTCCAAAGATGTGCAGGTTAGGTGGATTAGCCATGCTAAATTGCCCTAAGTGTCCAAAAAGGTTAGGAGGGGTTATTGGGTGATGGGGATAGGGTGCGGGCTTAAGTGGGTTGGTGCAGGCTCGATGGGCCGAATGGCGTCCTTCTGCGCTGTATGTTCTAAGTTCATATTTCCTTCTTCTACCTTGAAAAATGTCAAGCGGAAAGGAATGTTCGATCAGTAGCCATTTTAAGAATTTAAATTACAGGGGCGTCATTCTCCGATCCCCCAGCGGGTCGGAGAATGGCCGTTGGCCGCCGTGATTCCTGCCCCGCCGGTTGTCGAAGTCTCCGGTACCGGATATTTGGCGGGGGCGGGAATCGGGCCGCGCCAGTTGGCGGGCCCCCCTGCTCAATTCTCCGGCCCGGATGGGCCGAAGTCCCGCCGAGAAATTGCCTGTCCCGCCAGCGTAAATTAAAGTAGGTATTTACCGGCGGGACAAGGCGGCGTGGGCGGGCTCTGGGGTCCTGGGGGGGGGGGGGGCGCGGGGCGATCTGACCCCGGGGGGTGCCCCCACGGTGGCCTGGCCCGCGATCGGGGCCCACCGATCCGCGGGCGGGCCTGTGCCGTGGGGGCACTCTTTCCCTTCCGCCTCCGCAACGGCCTCCACCATGGCGGAGGCGGAAGAGACTCTCCCCACTGCGCATGCGCGGGAAACTGTCAGCGGCCGCTGACACTCCCGCGCATGCGCCGCCCGGGGATGTCATTTCCGCGCCAGCTGGCGGGGCAACAAACGCCGTTTCCGCCAGCTGGCGGGGCGGAAATCCCTCCGGCGCCGTAGGCCTCAATGTCGGGGCTCGGCCCCCAAAGATGTGGAGCATTCCACACCTTTGGGGCGGCGCGATGCCCGTCTGATTGGTGCCGTTTTGGGCGCCAGTCGGCGGACATCGCGCCGTTGGGGGAGAATTTCGCCTCAGCAGTGAGTAGTCCAGCAATAAAGCTTTAAGTATTTGCTTCCTAATAATAATAAGAATCTTTATTAGTGTCAGAAGTAGGCTTACATTAACACTGCAATGAAGTTACTGTGAAAATCCCTTAGTCGCCACAATCCGGCACCTGCTCAGGTAAATGAGGGAGAATTCAGAATGTCCAATTCACCTAACAAGCATGTCTTTCAGGACTTGTGGGAGGAAACCAGAACACCCGGAGGAAACCCAAACATAGACACGTGGAGAACGTGCAGACTCCGCACAGACAGTGACCCAAGCCGGGTATCAAACCTGGATCTCTGGCGCTGTGAAGAATCAGTGCTAACCACTGTGCTGCCATCTGTGTTTATGAGAACTTTTCGTTCCCACAGCGTGGACAATAGAAGATATCAAGGAAAGTGATGTTGTAATTGAGTCTGCTGTTGATTGAAATATGGATGAGGGTTTCATTAGTGGTGTGATTAAGGTTAAAGTAATGTTAACAGGGGGCAAACAAGTGGCCTTATTAATGGATAGGCTTTAGGCCTAATCTGGTGAAGGAATAGTGCACCATTGGACAGAATGGAACCGACGTACCTCAGTTCTCATTGAATAGTACACCAAAGTCTCCCATTGTCTGGTTCAGCCTGAGTGAGTTGTGAGGGAAGAGGCAAGGAGATCAAATGAATGGAAAGGAAGGGGAAATTATGCTGAGAGCTAAAAATGCTATGATAATGTGATCCTGACTCGTCCATGACTTGGATATTAGACAGGTGTTTGAATATGGAAGAGTTGGCAGGCTTGACAGATGTGAGTAAAGGAGCTGGGTCTTGCCAGCATACATGTGGAAGGTGACCATGTGCCTGTCGTTCTCCTTTCCACCAGTTAAAGCTACTAAAGGCTCATGTGCAACTCTTGATTGTTATCTATGTTTTACAATAATGTCCTCAGAGGGAGATTTCTGCATTTTACTAAATACTTAAATCCCCATTGAAAGCATATATTTAAAATAATTAATAGTTATGCGATATATACATGTAGACTCTGGAGTGATTCATTTATGTCGAAAATAAGTTAGCATTATTTAGCCTGCTGGAATTGTGACACACACTGAAACATTTTGTAAAGAAATGTGACAAATAGTCTTTTTATTGTGCTTGCTGCCAGCACTTTCCTATCACCTTCCAAATGTGCATTACAATCTTTGAGAATAGATGTCAGTTATCACTGGAAAACCCCCTCTGCTATGTGTCAAAAATATTTCACACAAAACGAGAAAAGCTCAGAGGTTATGAAAACAATGATTTCACCAGCCTTCTCTGGCTAATCTGTCAGTTACATTAGATTACAGAAACACAAGCTTTTGAACATCTTCTGTAAAACCAACAGCTGAAGTGCATAAGATGTTCACTTCTTTTTTTAAAAATTTAGAGTATGCAATTTATTTTTTCCAATTAAGGGGCAATTTAGCATGGCCAATCCACCTACCCTGCACATCATTTGGGTTGTGGGGGCAAAACCCACGCAAACATGGGGAGAATGTACAAACTCCACACAGACAGTGACCCAGAGCCGGGTTAAACCTAGGACCTCGGCGCTGTGAGGTAGCAATGCTAACCACTGCGTCACCGTGCTGCTCTAGAAGTTCACTTCTTAAATTCAGTAAAAAATGTATCAGTGCCGTTTACTGTTTCGAGGACCCTGAAGAACTAGGCATCATTTTTATTACTATCTCTGTAGCGTGGGTCACACAGAAATATTTTTCGACATTGTACCGAGTGTTTATTTATTTATTTAAAAAACAAAAATTTTTATTAAAGGGTTTTCATAAAATATCAATAACAAAATGAAAAAGAAACACAACAGGGTTAAGTACAAAACACAGTCCAGAAAAACAACCCTCCATACCCCCCTCCCCCCCAGTACATAAATAATAAATTAACATTAACCCCCCGACTTAATACAACAAGTATATACAACCCCTCAGACCCTCCAGTATAAATAACAAGAACAAAAAAGTAAAGTGACTCCCCCCCCACGCCCCCGCCCCCGCCCCCCCCGAGTTGCTGCTGCCATTGACCAATGTCTACCGCTCTTCCAGGAAGTCTAAGAACGGTTGCCACCGCCTAAAGAACCCTTGTACCGATCCTCTCAAGGCGAATTTCACCGGGCTCATGGTACACCTCCTTGGAGGGAGCGGCAGCGGCGCCGTTGCCAACACCCCCAGACTCGTACACACACAAGATGCCGTCTCCAGCCTCTTCCATGTGGCCCCCTCCCCCTCCATCACCCACTTGCGCACCATCGTCGCATTGGCGGCCCAGCAGTATCCACAGAGGTTGGGCAGTGCCAGCCCCCTCCTATCTCTACTCCGCTCCAGGAACACCCTTCTCACCCTCGGAGTCCCTCGCGCCCATACAAACCCCATTATACTCCTGTTAACCTGCCTGAAAAAAGCCTTCGGGATAAACATGGGAAGGCACTGTAACAGGAACAAAAACCTTGGGAGCACCGTCATTTTGACTGACTGCACCCTACCCGCCAAGGACAGCAGCAACGCGTCCCACCTCTTGAACTCCTCCTCCATTTGCTCCACCAGCCTTGTAAAATTAAGCCTATGCAGGGCCCCCCAGCTCCTGGCCACCTGGACTCCCAGATACCTGAAGCTCCTCTCCGCCTTTTTTAGTGGGAGCTCGCCAATCCCCTTCTCCTGGTCCCCTGGATGAACTACGAACAGCTCGCTCTTCCCCATGTTGAGCTTGTACCCTGAAAAGTCCCCGAATTCCCTAAGAATCCTCATTACCTCTGGAATTCCTCCCACCGGGTCCGCCACATACAGCAGCAGGTTGTCTGCATAAAGTGACACCCTATGCTCCGCCCCACCACGCAGCAACCCCCTCCAGTTCCTTGACTCCCTCAGTGCCATAGCCAGCGGTTTAATCGCCAGTGCGAAGAGCAGGGGGGATAAGGGACACCCCTGTCTCGTCCCGCGGTGCAACCGAAAGTACTCGGACCTCCTCCTGTTTGTGGCCACACTCGCCATTGGGAGCTCATACAACAGCCTAACCCACCTGACAAACCTCTCTGCAAACCCGAACCTCTTCAGCACCTCCCACAGGTACCCCCACTCTACCCTATCAAAGGCTTTCTCAGCATCCATCGCCACCACTATCTCCGCCTCCCCCTCCCTCGCCGGCATCATGATAACGTTCAAAAGCCTCCGCACATTTGCGTTCAACTGCCTCCCCTTCACAAACCCTGTCTGGTCTTCATGGATGATCTGCGGCACACAATCCTCAATCCTCGTGGCTAAGACCTTCGCCAGCACCTTGGCATCTACACTTAGCAAGGAAATCGGTCTGTAAGACTCACACTGCAGGGGATCCTCGTCCCGCTTCAGGATCAAGGAGATCATTGCCCGGGACATCGTCGGGGGCAAAGCCCCCCCCTCCCTTGCCTCATTGAAGGTCCTAACTAGCAGCGGGCCCAACAGGTCCATATATTTTTTATAGAATTCGACCGGGAAACCGTCCGGCCCCGGTGCCTTCCCCGCCTGCATGCTTCCTATCCCTTTGATCAGCTCCTCCAGCCCAATCGGGGCCCCCAATCCCGCCACCAGTCCCCCTTCCACCTTTGGAAACCTCAATTGGTCCAGGAAGCGGCCCATCCCTCCCTCCTCCCGTGGGGGCTCGGATCGGTACAATTCCTCGTAGAAGTCCCTGAAGACCCCATTGATGCCAGCTCCACTCCGCACCACACTCCCTCCCCTGTCCTTAACTCCCCCGATCTCCCTAGCTGCGTCCCGCTTCCGAAGCTGATGCCAGCATCCGGCTTGCCTTTTCCCCATACTCGTAAATCGCCCCCTGGGCCTTCCTCCACTACACCTCCGCTTCCTGGTGATCATCAGGTCGAATTCGGCCTGGAGGCTACGCCTCTTCCTCAACAATCCTTCCTCGGGCTCCTCCGCATACCTCCTCTCTACCCTCACCATCTCCCCCACCAGCCTCTACCTCTCCCCCTGCTCCCTCCGCTCCTTGTGGGCCCTAATGGAGATCAGCTCTCCCCTCACCAACGCCTTCAGTGCCTCCCATACCATCCCCACTCGGACCTCCCCGTTGTCGTTGGTTTCCAGGTACCTCTCTATAATTCCTCGGACCCGCTCGCTCACCTCCTCGTCCGCCAACAGCCCCACCTCCAAGCGCCACAGGGGGCGCTGGTCCCTCTCCTCCCCCATCTCCAAGTCGACCCAATGTGGGGCGTGGTCCGAAATGGCTATTGCCGAATACTCAGTATGCTCTACTCTCGCTATCAACGCCCTACTCAAGATGAAAAAGTCGTTTCGGGAATAAGCCTTATGGACATGTGAGAAGAATGAAAATTCCCTAGCCCCCGGCCTTGCAAATCTCCAAGGGTCCACCCCTCCCATCTGGTCCATAAACCCCCTTAACACTCCAGCCGCCGCCGGCTTCCTACCCGTCCTAGGCCTGGAGCGATCCAGTGCCGGGTCCAGCACCGCGTTAAAATCTCCCCCACTATCAGGCCCCCCACTTCAAAGTCTGGGATCCGACCCAACATATGGCGCATAAAACCCGCATCGTCCCAGTTCGGGGCATACACATTGACCAGTACCACCCTCTCTCCCTGCAACTTACCACTTACCATTATGTACCTGCCGCCATTATCTGCCATAATGCTCGACGCCTCAAACGACACCTTCTTTCCCACCAAGGTCGCCACCCCTCGATTTTTGGCATCCAGCCCCGAGTGAAACACCTGACCTACCCACCTTTTCCTCACTCTTACCTGGTCTGCCACCTTCAGGTGTGTCTCCTGAAGCATAACCACATCCGCCTTGAGCCCCTTCAGGTGTGCGAACACGCGGGCCCGCTTAACCGGCCCATTCAGTCCCCATACATTCCAGGTTATCAGCCGGATCAGGGGGCGACCTGCTCCCCTCCCCCGCCGACTAGCCATGACCCCTCCTCGGCCAGCCACGCGCCCGCACCCCACACCCAGCCCGTTCCCCACAGCAGCATACCCCCGTCTCGACCCCCCCCCCCCACTCGCTCCAGCTCCTCCTTGACCATAGCAGCAGCAACTCGATTCCCCCCCACCCCGGCTAGGACCCATCCTAGCTGATTTACTCCCCCCATTGCACTTCCGCAAGTCAGCTGACTCCTGCTGACCCCGGCCATTCCCGCCTCTCCTTCGACTCCTCCCATTGTGTGGCACACCCTCCTCTCCCGTCCCAATCCATAGGCTCTCCCCCTCCCCCTGTGAAGGGGATTCCATCTCACCTCCAAGAGCCCCCCCGACCAACCCAACCAAAACAGTGCCCAACCCGCCCCAGCCACCCTCACCGACCCAAAAGAGAAAAAACACAAAGAAAAAGAATCCCGGAGCAATACAAAGGCCCCCCCCCTCGAAACAAAAATAAACATAGCATATCAACCGCAGTCCCCAATCGCCCGTCCCGACCCTCAATCTGGGTCCAACGTCTTGGCCTGAACAAAGGCCCACGCCTCCTCCGGAGACTCAAAATAATAGTGCCGGTCCTTGTAGGTAACCCACAGTCGCGCCGGCTGCAACATGCCAAACTTCACCCCCTTCCTGTGCAGCACCGCCTTCGCTCGATTGTACCCGGCCCTCCTCTTCGCCACCTCCGCACTCCAGTCTTGATATATCCGAACCTCCGCGTTCTCCCACCTGCTGCTCCTCTCCTTCTTGGCCCACCTGAGCACACACTCCCGATCGACGAACCGATGGAACCTCACCAGCACCGCCCGCGGAGGCTCGTTAGCCTTGGGCCTCCTCGCCAGCACTCTATGGGCCCCCTCCAGCTCCAGCGGCCCTGGAAGGACCCCGCTCCCATCCGCAAGTTCAACATGGTGACCACATAGGCCCCCACGTCCTCCCCTCCAGCCCCTCCGGGAGGCCCAGAATCCGCAGATTCTTCCGCCTCAACCGATTCTCCATCTCCTCCAACCGCTCCTGCCATTTCTTGTGGAGCGCCTCGTGTGACTCCACCTTTACCGCCAGGCCTAAGATCTCGTCCTCATTGTCAGAGGTCTTTTGTCGAGCCTCGCGGATCGCCACCCCCTGGGCCGTCTGTGTCTCCAGCAGCTTATCAATAGACGCCTTCATCGGCTCTAGCAGGTCCGTTTTAATCTCTCTGAAGCAGCGCTGGATACCCTCCTGCTGCTCTTCCACCCACTGCATCCACGCTGCTTGGTCTCCGCCCGCCGCCATTTTGTCCTTCTTCCCTCGCACCTTCTTCGGGTCCACCACCACCTTTTTTGTCGCCCCGCTCCTAGTTGAAGCCATATACTGACGGGGAGCTGTTGTAGACTCCTTCCCACACCAGGAAACGTCGAAAAAGTGCAGTTTACCCTGAAAAGAGCCCAAAAGTCAATTTTTGCGGGAGCCGCCGAATGTGCAACTTAGCTCCGCATAGCCGCAACCGGAAGTCCTGTACCGAGTGTTTATGAAGAAAAAATTATCTTTTAGCGTGACTTTGAAAAATGTAGGAATGTAGAGTGATGTTCAAAATATTGCAATGGGAATGTAATTTGCACTGGTGTACAAGCTTAAACTGTTAATTTCCATTTTATGGATCTTTTACGATCAAATCTTTTTGTTTAGTGAGTATTCACTTTGAAAAATAAAATAACCAATATGTTCACTGTACTGTTTGGTAATAGTTTTCTATATAAAGGTCTGAAGGTTGACACAACAATTATGGTGAGGCCATCAGCACTCACCATCACTGAGGAGTAGTAAATCAGATGGCACACAGCAACCGCACACAGGTAGTTAAATGCTGATATCAGGAAGTTGCTGTCCTTGTTGCCTTGCTCCTCCAGAAATGGAGCTTTAACATTCTGAAAGGTTCAGCATCGAAACATATGAATGGCATAAACATATAAAGGGTGGCTCAGTGGCACAATGATTAACACTGCTGCCTCATCGCGCCAGGGACCTGGGTTCAAATACGACCTCGAGTGACTGTGCGGAGTTTGCACATTTCCCCCATGTCTGCGTGGGTTTCCTCTGGGTGCTCGAGTTTCCTCCCACAGTCCAAAGATGTGGAGGTTAGGTGGACTGATCATGCTAAAATTATTGCCCAAAGATTAGGTTAGGTGGGGTTATAGGGATAGGGCGGGTGAGTGATCCGAGATAGGGTGCTTTTTCACAGGGTCAGTGCAGACTTCTTGGGCAGAAGAGCCTCCTTCTGCACTGTAGGGATTGTATGGAATTCTATGGAATAAAGTTGCTGTGCTTCGTTGAAAGGTAACCAATCAAATCACCAGAAAAAGTTATCAGTTCAAATGTAACTGAGTTTTAAATGGCGTGATAAGCCTTAGGTACAACCAAACGACCTTGCTGACACTAAAATCGAACTTTTACAAGTGTGGAGTTGCATTCTTTCAGATTTTAACTTTTGAGATTTAAAAATATTAAAAATGCTTAACTTTCTCTTTCCTTTAATTCCATCTTTGTTTGCATCTTTTTATCTCGTTTTCTGTGCTTGATTTTACTTTGAATTAAATGTTCTTAATAACACCTCCTAGTTCAGAATCTGCATCTGGAAGTAAGGATTGTTCAATCTGTTTAATTCAGTAGAGACACTGTTGGCAGTACACACAGGGCCCAGTTTCCATGCAGAGTGTGTTGCCTTGAAATTGATTTAAAAATAAATAAATTTAGAGTACCCAATTCATTTTTTCCAATTAAGGGGTAATTTAGCGTGGCCAATCCACCTACCTGCACATTGTTCGGTTGCGGGGGCGAAACCCACGCAAACACGGGGAGAATGTGCAAACTCCTCACGGTCAGTGACCCAGAGCGGGGATCGAACCTGGGACCTCGTTGCCGTGAGGCAGCTGTGTTAACCAATGCGCCACTGTGCTGTCCTCACTTGCTAGGATCACAAAATGACTAATGTTTTGGTGCCACAGAAAGGTTTGACAATGGAGACAGTGTGTATGGGGTGGGGAAATGGGTATGGTGTACCCATCAGATTTCATACGATGCAAATTCTGATTGGGAGCAGGACAGGTAAATCTTCCGCTTGCTCCCTGTGGTAGTATGTATTAGGGGTCATGTGGGACTGGAAGCCCTAATGTCATTGGCTGACAGATCCCGGGTCCTGGTTGCCGTTGACCTCTAGCTCCGCCCTGAAGGCGGAGTATAAGAAGCCGGAGTCCTCCCCCGCAGGTCATTCTACTATCGAGCTGCGGGGGAACAGACACGCTTAATAAAGCCTCATCAACTTCACTCTATTCGTCTCACGGAGTCTTTGTGCGCTACAATTTATTAAGCGTGCCTAAAAAGGACTATGGAGCTCAGGATCATTCCGGAATGCCTGAGGATCAGCCCCCACGCAGTGAACGCGGCAGCAGCCTTCAAGCACTGGCAGACTTGTTTCGAGGCCTACCTCAGAACGGCCACCGGCCGGGTCACAGAAGACCAAAAACTACAGGTCCTGCACTTGAGGGTAAGCACGGAGATCTTCTCCCTCATCGAAGACGCGGAGGATTTCCAGACGGCGTTCGCAGCACTGAAAAGTCTCTATGTCCGCCCAGTTAACCAAATCTACGCTCGCTGCCAGCTCGCGACGAGACGGCAAGGTCCCGGAGAATCGATGGACGAATTCTACGCCGCGCTGCTGATTTTGGGACGAGCCTGCAGCTGCCCTTCGGTGAACGCAAATGAACACACGGACATGTTAATGCGCGATGCTTTTGTGGCAGGTATGAATTCCTCCCAAATCCGCCAAAGACTTCTAGAAAGAGAGTCGCTAGGACTCTCAGAGGCCCGGGCCCTAGCAGCCTCCCTAGACGTGGCCGCGCGTAATACCCGCGCCTACGGCCCCGACCGCGCGGCAGCCCATTGGGCTTCGTACGTACCCGTCGCGACAAACCCACCCCCCCCCCGGACACCCCACAGGCTTGCGCGGTCCAAACGCCAAGTCGCACCGGGGGCGCCCGCTGCTATTTCTGCGGCCAGGCGAAACACCCCCGACAGCGCTGCCCGGCCCGCGCAGCGATCTGCAAGAGCTGCGGGAAAAAGGGCCAATTCGCGGTTGTGTGCCGGTCCCGCGAGGTCGCCGCTGTCCCGGGAGAACAGGGAGCCCTGCAAGCCGTTTACGCTCCCCAACCCCCCCCAGCGCCCCATGTATGACCCGCAGGCGCAGCCGCTCTGGGTCCCGACCACCGCGGTCCCGGGAGAACAGGGAGCCCTGCACGCCGCTTACGCTCCCCAACGCCCCCCCCCGCACCCCATGTATGACCCGCCGGCGCTACCACTTTGGGTCCCGACCACCACTCCCCACGGAGAAGAGGGAGTTCTGGGCGTCTCTAACGCCCCCCTAACCCCCCCCCGTGCCCCACGTCTGACCCCCCGGCGCTACCAACTTGGGTCCCGACCACCGCTGTCCCCGGAGATGAGGGAGCCCCGCGCGGTCCTAACGCTCCCCAACCCCCCCAGCGCCCAATGTGCGACCTGCAGACGCCGCCATTTTGGGTCCCGGCTACCACGAGGGGAGGAAGGGCGCCGCCATCTTGGACCACCCCAAACCTCTACGACGCGTGGGGGTGGCCATTTTGTCCACCCCCGCCGCCATCTTGTGACCCCCCAGCCATGTGCGATGTATGGGGGCGGCCATTTTGTTCATCCCCGACGCCATCTTGGACGGCAACAACGGACCCCACTCCGCTACTCCAACCACGTCTCGCTTCAATTACGCTCGATCAAGTTCGGCCCCGGACACTCCAGACGACGACGACAACGGTGCTAATAAACGGCCACGAGACACCATGCCTAGTCGACTCCGGGAGCACAGAGAGCTTTATCCACCCCGACACGGTAAGACGCTGTTCCTTGACCACCTATCCCAGCGCACAAAAGTTTTCCCTAGCTGCAGGATCCCACTCCGTACAGATCCAAGGATTCTGCATAGTTACCCTAACGGTGCAGGGGAGGGAGTTCAAAAACTACAAACTAAACGTCCTTCTCCAACTCTGCGTCCCCACCTTACTGGGATTAGATTTCCAATGCAATCTACAGAGCCTTACGTTCAAATTCGGCGGCCCAATACCCCCACTCACTATCTGCGGCCTCGCAACCATCAAGGTGCAACTCCCGTCCTTGTTTGCGAACCTCATCCCGGATTGCAAACCCGTCGCCACTAGGAGCAGACGGTACAGCGCCCAGGACCGGACCTTCATTCGGTCTGAAGTCCAGCGGCTACTAAAGGAAGGCATAATCCAGGCCAGCAATAGTCCCTGGAGAGCACAGGTGGTAGTAGTGAAGACAGGGGAGAAACAAAGGATGGTCTAGACTATAGCCAGACCATCAACAGGTACACACAACTAGACGCGTACCCTCTCCCCCGCATATCCGACATGGTCAATCGGATTGCCCAATATAAAGTCTTCTCCACCGTGGACCTCAAGTCCGCCTACCATCAGCTCCCCATCCGCCCAAGTGACCGCAAGTACACAGCCTTCGAGGCAGACGGGCGATTATACCATTTCCTAAGGGTCCCATTTGGCGTCACAAACGGGGTCTCGGTCTTCCAACGGGAGATGGACCGAATGGTTGATCAACATGGGTTGCGGGCCACGTTCCCGTATCTCGACAATGTAACCATCTGCGGCCACGACCAGCAGGACCACGACGCCAACCTCCAAAAATTCCTCCAGACCGCCAAAGCCTTGAACCTCACGTACAACGAGGACAAGTGCGTTTTTAGCACCAATCGGCTAGCCATTCTGGGCTGGTAGTGCGCAATGGGATAATAGGCCCCGACCCCGAACGTATGCGCGCCCTCATGGAATTTCCCCTCCCGCACTGCTCCAAAGCCCTGAAACGCTGCCTGGGGTTTTTTTCATACTACGCCCAGTGGGTCCCCCAGTACGCAGACAAGGCCCGCCCCCTAATACAGACCACTACCTTCCCTCTGTCGACAGAGGCTTGCCAGGCCTTCAGCCGCATCAAAGCGGATATCGCAAAGGCCACGATGCGCGCCATCGACGAGTCCCTCCCCTTCCAGGTCGAGAGCGACGCCTCAGACGTAGCTCTAGCGGCCACCCTTAACCAAGCGGGCAGACCCGTGGCCTTTTTCTCCCGGACCCTCCACGCCTCAGAAATCCGCCACTCCTCAGTGGAAAAGGAAGCCCAAGCCATAGTGGAAGCTGTGCGACATTGGAGGCATTACCTGCCCGGCAGGAGATTCACTCTCCTCACTGACCAACGGTCAGTAGCCTTCATGTTCGATAATGCACTGCGGGGCAAAATCAAAAACGACAAGATCTTAAGGTGGAGGATCGAGCTCTCCACCTTCAACTACGAGATTTTGTATCGTCCCGGAAAGCTGAACGAGCCGTCCGATGCCCTATCCCGTGGCACATGTGCCAACGCACAAATTAACCGCCTCCAAACCCTCCACGAGGACCTCTGCCACCCGGGGGTCACTCGGTTTTTCCACTTTATCAAGTCCCGCAACCTCCCATACTCTTTAGAGGAGGTCCGTACAGTCACAAGGGACTGCCACATCTGCGCGGAATGCAAACCGCATTTTTTCAGGCCTGTTGGTGCGCACCTGATTAAGGCTTCCCGCCCCTTTGAACGCCTTAGTCTCGATTTCAAAGGGCCCCTCCCCTCCACCGACCGCAACACATACTTTCTTAATGTGGTGGACGAATACTCCCGCTTCCCATTCGCCATTCCCTGCTCTGACATGACCGCGGCCACAGTCATTAAAGCCCTGAACACCATCTTCACACTGTTCGGTTGCCCCGCATACGTCCACAGCGACAGGGGGTCCTCTTTCATGAGTGACGAGCTGCGCCAGTTCCTGCTCAGCAAGGGCATAGCCTCGAGCAGGACGACCAGCTACAACCCCCGGGGGAACGGGCAAGTAGAGAGGGAGAACGGCACGGTCTGGAAGACCGTCCTACTGGCCCTACGGTCCAGGGACCTCCCAGTTTCACGGTGGCAGGAGGTCCTCCCGGACGCTCTCCACTCCATCCGGTCGCCATTATGTACGAGCACTAATCAAACGCCTCATGAGCGTCTCCTTGTCTTCCCTAGGAGGTCCTCCTCTGGAACCATCTTGCTCCGAAAGCATGTGCGGGCACATAAGGCGGACCCGTTGGTCGAAAGGGTTCACCTCCTCCACGCGAACCCGCAGTACGCTTACGTGGAGTACCCCGACGGCCGACAGGACACGGTCTCCCTGCGGGATCTGGCGCCCGCCGGCAACACAAACACCCCCCCGACACCATTCACCCAACCCCCCCCCCCTTCCTGCCACCGCCGCACCCCGCGACCGCCCCCTTCCCAGGAGGATCAGTCCCCCTCCCCTTTGCACCGACAGCTGAAACCGTGCGGCTCCCGGAGGCGACAACACCGGTACAAGCACCACCACCACCACCGGGGCCGAGGCGATCGACACGGACGACCAGACCGCCCGACCGACTCGTGGCGTCGATCTAAATCAATATATGGACTTTTCACAAGAACATTTTGCTTTTCTCCCGATACCTTCTGTAAATAGTTGAAACAGGACAAAATTGTACAATACTGTATTGCCATGTGAATGTTTTTTTCCTCCCAGGACCAGCCCTGTAAACCCTTACCACCATACGAAGCATCACCCCGCCGGGTTCATTTTTGACAAGGGGTGAATGTGGTAGTATGTATTAGGGGTCATGTGGGACTGGAAGCCCTAATGTCATTGGCTGACAGATCCCGGGTCCTGGTTGGCCGTTGACCTCTAGCTCCGCCCTGAAGGCGGAGTATAAGAAGCCGGAGTCCTCCCCGCAGGCCATTCTACTATCGAGCTGCGGGGGAACAGACACGCTTAATAAAGCCTCATCGACTTCACTCCATTCGTCTCACGGAGTCTTTGTGCGCTCCACTCCCCATACATGTAGAAGACACTTTAGGCATTTTGTTTCTGACATTGATGGACCCAGTCATCCACCATCAACATGATATAAACCCTGAAGGCTGCCCAAAACAGATAATTGATTCTGGAGAAGAAATTATCTTAAAAATGATGAAACTTCATTCCCTTCGGAACAGTTTTAAAAAAAAACCTTAACTTCAGTTTTTACTTCCTCCCAAACCTTGTTATTCATTTAGGTTTGACTCTGAATAGAACTGTCAAAACAGAGCTGGTGTCACTGATGCACCCCTACGGATACAAGTCACTTGTGCCAGCAATGGAAATGATGAGTTCCAACAGGATCAACATCAATTGTGATCAGGGGACACAGGCCTTGCTGCACTGTCCTTCTGATGAAAGGGATCTCAGAATTAGAGCCAAAAATAGAACATTCTGGCAATGCTCAGCAGGGCAAACAGCATCTGCCAAAAGGGAATGATTCACCATTCCATGCATTGAACCCTTCAGAAATGGGCAACTCTCATGATGCAGCCCAAGATGTGAACCCTGTAAATAGTTGACAACTTCATCACCTCTGATGCAAGAGATGCAACCTGGCATGGGATTGGCCATCCTATCAGTTCACTCAATGGTCTGCATGACTTTAAAATCTCCTGAGCCAAGAAGCAGGTGATGAGATACATCATTCGACATCCTAACCTTCTGAGCATCTCTCCTTGTCCCACCCAACTCACCTTACCATTTACATTTTTTTTTACAGTACCTAATTAAGGGGCAATTTAACGTGGCCAATCCACCTGCCCTGCACATCTTTGGGTTGTGGGGCCGAAACCCACGCAAACACGGGGAGAATGTGCAAACTCCACACGGCCAGTGACCCAGAGCCAGGATCGAACCTGGGACCTCCGTGCCATGAGGCAGCAGTGCTAACCACTGCACCACAGTGCTGCCCAACTCACCCCACCTTTAACCTAAACCCCCAACTCCATCCTTAGTCTCTCCCCAAGATATCTTCACAACTCTTCGTTTTTGGTCCTCTACACTGAGGGACTGCATATATTTTATGATTTCAACCTCTCCACCTCTGCTTCTTACCCTTTCTCCTTCGAATTTATAAACAGCCTAACCTCCATAAACATCTGTATCCATATAAACAATTATTCCAATATTCACAACCACATCCACGGGTGGGATTCTCTGCTTGCCGACGCCAAAATCACGTTTGGCGATCAGCCGGAGAATCCCCGTTTGGTCCGAAATTTTGGGCGTCGCTGCTTTTACAACGCTCCACCCGCTCGAGTTGGTGGATGCGGACTGAGTCCAGTGCTGCCACAGTCGGGGAAAGGCCGATCCGCGGGCAGGGGGGACTTTGCCAGGGGCTGGGGACACTGGGGGGTGGGGGTGGTCTGAGGCGCGAGCCGGCCAGGGCCCACGAGCGGTTGGCGCCATGTTGCATGGTGCGCAGAAAATGAGGGATTCTTCGGGACCCCCAACTCGAGTGGGTGGCCAAATATTGAAGGGCCACAGCCAGCCAATATCCCCCCCCTCCCCCCCCAGCACAAATCTGCCCCGACCACGTACCCCCTCCCTTCATCAGCCCCCATCTGTGGATTGCCTGGATGCTGCCCCCTATCCCAAACATGGGGGTAACCCTACCCCCCAGGGACCCCTGCAATTGGAGCCTCCCCCACAGGGAACCCAAGGGACCTCTGTAATAAGGGGACGCCCCCACAGCGAGCCCCTGCCTAAAAGGAATCCCCTTCACAGGGGGCTTGGCCCATCGTGAGGTTCACCACGTCAGGGCCATGCTGGTTAAAAAAAAGTGATCCGCGCCCACATGATACTTGGCCGCAGGGTCCGGTGGCCAGAGCAGAGGGCGCCCGGCCCGCTAAATAGAATTACATCTTTGTGCCGGTGCGCATTGTGGACCTCATTCACCCCATTAATGGGGGGGCACATTTCGACGATCCCGATCTTCCCCTGACACCCAATTCTCTATTCCATCAGTGAATGCATTCAGGTGTCCCGTGACGGAGAATCCCATTGTCTCTTTGTATCCCTCACCCCCACATCCGCTCACAGTTTCCCACTTCATAGAATCCATAGAATTCCTACAGTGCGGAAGGAGGCCATTTGGTCTATTGAGTCTGTACCAACCCTACAAAAGAGCACCCTAGCTCGATCCACTCTCCCACTCTATCCTCATACCTAACCTAACCTGCACATCTGTGGCCTCTATGGGGTAATTTAGCATGACCAATCTACCTAATCTGTATATCTTTGGACTGTGGGAGGAAACCGGAGAACATGGAGGAAACTCACACCGACTGTAAAGTAAAAATGGGAAAATATGTCATTTGAAACTTGGATGTCTGGCAAAACCTGACCTGAGGGTACATGAGAAAATGTAGGGAAAAATCCCACGAAGGGTAATAGCAGCAGCAAAATAAGATTTTGAAATGCAGATAGCCTTTATCAAACAGGCGTTAAGAAAACAACTTGTGACTGCTCAAGCTGTAAAACTGATGCCTGCCTTTCAAGTCAAAGCAGATTGAATTTTTTGTTATGTGGAAAGAAACAATATTTTGCACCTTCTTTGAAGTTAATTATTTTAGTAAGCAGCTAAAAAAGAATTGCCAGGATCTTCAGTTGAATTGAGTGACAAATGTTTAGGTGTGAAATCCTGCTGACACCAGTTGAATATGGGAAGCTGGAGACAACGTGTCCACGAGAACACAGGTTAACCCCAAATCGGAGTCAGAGTTCTGATAATAAAGTAACTTTAGAAGTGACAGGAACCAGATGTAACACCCCTCTAGGATCAAAGACTTTTGAACAACACAAGGGACAAAATGTAATCAGAGCTCGATGAGCTAAAGTCATGCTCAACATGAATACATAGTCATGTTAGAAGTAATTAAGATTAAAGGTACCTTGAACAATCAAGAGCAAAATAAAGTAATTTTACAATAATGTCATATAAACTTAATAACTGTGATGAGGGAAATATAAACCCTAAATTGGTAACAGCCAGCAGAGTCAGCTCTGATTGCTGCCCTCGGTCATGGGAAGGATAGAACACAGAAACCGAGCAGAACAGCAAATCCATCAGGAGAAAACCAAAAGATAAATGAGAGAGATTGCCAAGGTAGACCTGAAGGTCTTTGCAACCAACCAGGAGAATCCAGAAGCAAGATCTTTTTACTTTTCTGTAAAGACAGTGATTGCATCTTTTAAAATAAATAAATAAATAAATAAAACAATTTAAAGTTTTAACCAGAAACAGTGGTTATTACAAAGTCTACTTTAGATACTTAGCAATGTGGGAACCAGGATCGATGCTACTAAGTGGTAAGTAGATGAAATCTTCTGTGAAGATATGGGTTATCCCGGGGGATAACTTGAAAATATAGATTGACCCGAATAGCACCCACCTAAGTCTGCATAGGAGTCAGGGAGTGAGAATCCCTGCTCACCATTTAGAATGTCTTATTGACCCTTTTTGGTATCAGGGGAATTCTAAGAATAGTGGTGAATCTTTTACTTCATTACGCCCAGCGTTGAGGCTAGAATATTAGAAGTTTCTAGTTAAGTGAAGTGGGGGCTAGAATATTAGATGTTTCTGGTTCCCAAACAACGGTTAGAATATTATCTAACCGGCACAAAGGCTCGAATATTAGAAGTTTCTAGTCTATGTGTGAGTCAAACTTTACCTGCCGAGGTTAGTTTGGAAAGTCATGTGTGATTGACTTTTGTAAGGATATTCTGTGGATCGGGGGGGAAATAAAACTCAGGCTGGGTGCGAAAATCAGTAGACTAGGAGATACTGACCCTGAGAAAAAGTCTGCAAGACATCTTGATGACAGCACTAAAAATCTTGCATCCATTACTGGTAAAAGGAGGCCAAAAAATAAACCATCCTTAGAGTCAGGCAGACTGTGAGGGAAAGCCTAGAGAAATAGGGATGCCTAGAAACCTTTAGAGACCAATAACCAATCGACCCTTAACTAAAACAGGAAGATAGTGCCTTAGTACCCTTGGATAGGGCCCAGAAAGGGTACTTATCCTTAATTTCAGAGTGGACCTGAAAGGGACAACCAGGAACAGAAGTTAGAAATCCAAAAAATGGCAATTAGAATAATCCTCTTGCTCTGAAACACGGTCAAGAGAGATGAAGCAATGAAACAAGAATGGAAAAGATTAACAGAGGCAAAAAACTCCTGGATAACAGAGACTTATCAGAACGGAGGGGTCTCAATTCTTGTTAGAGTACCTAAAACCCTACAGAATAGAGATCTAAGATCTGGGTGGATGAATGAGTGTGTGTGTGTGTTTGATAAGGATTGGTGAATTTCCTTTGGTGTTTCTAGTTTTTAAAATGTTGTATTTTGCAAAACCGAGTTTCGCATCAGTTAGAACGGCAGGTAGAAATGTGATCAGTATTATGTGGTAGTAAATCAGTATGTTCAGAACTAAATTGGTCTTAGCATAAACACATAATAAGTTAACTTGGGAGCAGTCAGGGCTGTGTGCAGGAAATTACTTTGAAACTAACGCATTGAAATTGTCACGGCACAGCTCCACCAGGGTCCTAGTGCCCGATGATCACAAGAAAGTCACTCGCAGGAAAAATGATGTTTAGAATGTTAAATACATTGTAGAAGGAGCTTTAGGGAATAAAGATATTAGACCAGAAGTTAGATTGGGAGGGTTACTTGCAGTATCAGGAAATGAGAATCTGATGGCAGGGAAAGATTTAATAAAATTAGATGCAGGAAAAATTAGGATATTAAAGCCAATTGATAACACAGAGAAGTTTGGGTGAAGGGTTAAGGAAAATCCCAAGGCTTTTTACACGTACATAAAAAGCAAGAGGGTAGCCAGGGAAAGGGTGGGCCCACTGAAGGACAAGCGAGGGAATCTATGTGTGGAGCCAGAGGAAATGGGTGAGGTACTAAATGAATACTTTGCATTAGTATTCACCAAAGAGAAGGAATTGGTGGATGTTGAGTCTGGAGAAGGGCGTGTAGATAGCCTGGGTCACATTGAGATCCAAAAAGATGAGGTGTTTGGTGTCTTGAAAATATTAAGGTAGATAAGTCCCCAGTGCCTGATGGGATCTACCCCAGAATACCGAAGGAGGCTAGAGAGGAAATTGCTGAGTCCTTGACAGAAATCTTTGGATCCTCACTGTCTTCAGGTGATGTCCAGGAGGACTGGAGAATAGCCAATGTTGTTCCTTTGTTTAGGAGGGTAGCAAGGATAATCCAGGGAACTACAGGCCGGTGAGCCTAACGTCAATGGTAGGGAAATTACTGGAGAGAATTCTTCGAGACAGGATCTACTCCCATTTGGAAACAAACGGACGTATTAGCGAGAGACAGCACGGTTTTGTGAAGGGGAGATCGTGTCTCACTAACTTGATAGAGTTTATCGAGGAGGTCACAAAGATGATTGATGTAGGTAGGGCAGTGGATGTTGTCTATATGGACTTCAGTAAGGCCTTTTGACAAGGTCCCTGATGGCAGACTGGTACAAAAGGTGAAGTCACACGGGATCAGGGGTGAGCTGGCAAGATGGATACAGAACTGGCTACGTCATAGAAGGCAGAGAGTAGCAATGGAAGGGTGCTTTTCTGATTGGAGGGCTGTGACTAGTGGTGTTCAGCAGGGATCAGTGCTGGGACCTTTGCTGTTCGTAGTGTATATAAATGATTTGGAGTAAAATGTAACTGGTCTGATTAGTATGTTTGCAGACGGCACAAAGGTTGGTGGAATTGCGGATAGCGATGAGGACTGTCAGAGGATACAGCAGGATTTAGATTGTTTGGAGACTTGGGCGGAGAGATGGCAGATGGAGTTTAATCTGGACAAATGTGAGGTAATGCATTTTGGAAGGTCTAATGTAGGTAGGGAATATACAGTGAATGGTAGAACCCTCAAGAGTATTGACAGTCAGAGAGATCTAGGTGTACAGGTCCACAGGTCACTGAAAGGGGCAACACAGGTGGAGAAGGTAGTCAAGAAGGCATACGGCATGCTTGCCCTCATTGGCCAGGGCATTGAGTATAAAAATTGGCAAGTCATGTAGCGGCTGTATAGAACCTTAGTTAGGCTACACTTGGAGTATAGTGTTCAATTCTGGTCGCCACACTACCAGAAGGATGTGGAGGCTTTAGAGAGGGTACAGAAGAGATTTACCAGGATGTTGCCTGGTGTGGAGGGCATTAGCTATGAGGAGAGGTTGAATAAACTTGGTTTGTTCTCACTGGAACGACGGAGGTTGAGGGGCGACCTGATAGATTTCTACAAAATTATGAGGAGCATAGACAGAGTGGATAGTCAAAGGCTTTTCCCCAGGGTAGAGGGGTCAATTACTAGGCGGGATAGGTTTAAGGTGCGAGGGGCAAGATTTAGAGGAGATATACGAGGCAAGTTTTTTACACAGAGGGTAGTGGGTGACTGGAACTCGCTGCCGGAGGAGGTGGTGGAAGCAGGGACGATAGTGACGTTTAAGGGGCATCTTGACAAATACATGAATAGGATGGGAATAGAGGGATACGGACCCCGGACGTGTAGAAGATTGTAGTTTAGTCGGGCAGCATGGTCGGCACAGGCTTGGAGGGCCGAAGGGCCTGTTCCTGTGCTGTACTTTTCTTTGTTCTTTGTTCTTTGAAGCTACCAACTAAAACCACAGGCAAAGTAATCAGTGAAGAGGTAAAAGGTAAAGACAAGATGGTTCAGAATTTGGGTGAACATACAGTTGAGTTAGAGAAGCATAGCGTCTGGAGAAAAAGAAATTGTATCAGGACTAAAACATCTGACCCAATTGAATAATAATAGAGGGATTATGATAATCCATAGGTAACCTATCGGCAGCCAATGAAGAAACGTAATTAGCAAGGAATTGTATATGGGATGGTATGATAATGACAAACTGTAATTACTGTAGAGAATACCTAGCCGACGACGATGTAATTCTGAAAGGATGTATAGGATTGTGGAGAAGTGACAAACTTATAGTCCTAATTAGTGAGGGAGTACATAGTTTAAAAGATGTTGGGATGACCCGGGGACGTAAAATTAGCTTAACAGTGTTTAGAGATTGTATCACTGCAATGATGCCGTGCCACAGGATAGATCATATCCCCAAACCAATTGGACAAGGGAAAAAGGAATGTAGTACAAGATTAACAATTGATCCGGGATATGGATTTGGAAAAAATCTGAACCAAAATAGACCCCGAGACAGGGAAGGGGTTTCTGTGGACAGATTGAAAACCCCAGACGATGGAGAGGGTTTTGAGGGAAAGGAATGTTTGGTTATGAGTGTCGGGGATTACTGCACTTACTAGTATTATGTGATGAAGTAGACTGGGAAGACAGTGAATTAAACCCATTAGCAGCATTGATAGGACAGATGATAAAGTTAAAATGTCATGTTCGGAACTTACCTTTCTTAAAAATCCGGTAATGATAAAAAATAAAGAAATTGAAGTAAAAGCAGTAGCAATACCCGAAATGTATCAGGGTAAGTTTCGGCCAGATTGGACCACTGAGCGAGCAAAAGAGGAGGAGTTTGAGATTCTTCGAATCTCACTCAGGGGTGCAATGATAGAGGAGGAGGCTTAACAGGCCTTAATTGTATGGTGTACATAAATGATAAGGAAAACAAACCAGTTAAAAAAGAAAAAAGAAAGAAATGGTGGCAAAGCAAATCTGAAAGTCCTGGAGAGGGCACTTCTGGAGTATCCAAACAAAAATAGAAAATACAAATTAAAGAATAGGGCCCTCTCCACCCCTGACCTGTTCGTTTGATTTTTCAGATAGAAAAAATAATACAGACATACTTGTTTGGACGAAGAAAGAGGACTACACTCCAGAGAAAAATAAGGATCACGTTTGAAGAAGGAAGGGAAAAAGCTAGGACTAGGAGTAGGCTAGATGGGTTAAAATGTGGGGCGCACTTACAAGCAGCCTGCGATACGTACTAAACGTATCAGATAAATTAAAGATTTTTAGTCAGTATTCGGGGAAAACTAATGATACTCAATGGGACCCCGATAAAGGGCAAGTTAAGATAGGAAAGGCGTTACAAAACAAAACCACAGGTAGGAGTAATAGTCGCTGCACTGCTCTGGAAATTGGGAATTTTAAAATTATGTCAAAACTTATGTTGCAGATGTTGCAATAAAATTACTCAATGGAAAGAACGAAAAATGATACAATTGACTAAATATTCAAGAGATTTAAATGACACAGCCCGGAGGAAAACTTTACGGGTTAGAAACAAATCAAAATATCAAATTATTACTGAGCAGTGAAACCTTCGGTCACAGATCTCTAACTGGACATGTGTCCTGGACATCAGCTGATGGATGATCTGCGGTCTCCACGGGGCACGTACTACACAGTGGAGTTATTAAGGGTCTTGGCAGACAGCAGCGTCTGACGAGGAACCCGCCACATGCTAAATGACGATAGTTTAAAACATTTTTGCAGCTTGATGCCACGGCGGGAAAATTGTAACCAATGCAGCAAACAATATTGCATTGGAGAGCTGTAATCGTTATTGAGGAAGAAATGTCATGTATGTTGTTAGAGACTGTTATATATGTATGAGAAAGGGACTTAACATGGCTTGGCATAGAGATGTCCAATTGATAAAGAAAGAATGGTGGAATTTTGTCATTTATTTTTGTAAGAGGGAGGTATAAAGCGGCACTAAATTAAAATAGGTGGCAGATAGTACAATTAGGATAGGATTGGGTGATGTTGGACCATAACTCATGATAAAGAGAGGAGTGAGGTCTACAGATACAATTGATAAGCTTCTAGCCAAAAGCAGCAGAACAGAATCTGACAGAGATAAACAGAGATTGAGAAAGAAGGCAAGCCATAGCATAAGATGAACCAGCACGAGGATTTCAGTACGTATGATAATGGGGGTATGTGTGACGATCAAGAACTTGATCAGCAATCACCAAGGGTGCGGAATTTTCTAAACTGTGTGAATGTTTTAATAGAGGGGGTAAACATGGTATAAATAAACAAAGTATAATAGGGTAGTTTAGTGTGTTTTCTTAATTTAACTGCACGCAACATCACGAATAATATTGATGCTGTTAACACACCATATTTTGTATGTTATAACTATTGGTCCCAAGTGCTGGCTCATAAAGCACTCGGATAGAGCCACGAAGGGATGTGTCGATATTGTACTTTATCCTTTATTGTTGAAATTGTGATAACTGCTGAAAATATGTAAAGTTGTAACATACAAACTATTTGTGTGGTTAGGTAATGAGCAATGTGTTAAGATAAGACTTATTTTTTTTGACTGTGTATTTAACAATAAGGAGAATTTATTTGGAAGAAGAAAAAGTGATGGTGCGATGTGATGAAAGAGGATTCAATCGGGTTGTACCCCAAAAGTTGAATGTACTAAATGTGCCTACCAATGTCCTAAGGGTGGTTTTGCGACTACTGTTGGCTTATTATGTTGCAAATGTTCTAATGGCAAATATACGCTTCATGTGGTAAGGGAAATGATAACGAAGGAAAGGGATATGAAGGAAACTTGGCACAAAGTTACTATCTCAAGTAAACCAGGGGCTGGCAGACGTACATGGTTCAGAACAATGTTAGACATCAATGAGAGGAAGTCAGGAATAGATGCAGGATCGATTGAACCTTTTAAATTGATGAAGCAAGGGAATCAGTGGATAGTACATGATATCATAATTTATGATTCCAATGAGAAACGGAAAGCAATTTGGATGATGGAAAAATGGGACACTAGACAGCCAGTGATGGACAAAAGACCTTTTTGGTTACTGATGGACTGAGTTGTGTGCTGTTTCTAAGGGACACGAGGAAGCTTCTATGGTGCTGCTACCCCAAGGAAGTAAAATGCTTTGGAGGTAGTGGAACACACAGATATAGCTATTGTGTTACCTTCCTGAGCAGCTACAGCTATGGTTCACGGTGATTGGACTTGAGGAAAGAATGAAAAAGGAGTCTATTGACACTGGTCTGAGATATGGATAAATTTACGATTGATTTTGGTGCACAATTTAAAATCACGACATGTACATACAAATGACAGAGATCAGGAATATATGTTAGTCAGTACAATTGGATGGGGAATAATTGACCCAAAGATATAGTTATGTTTCAAATGCCAAGAGGTGGTGTAAAGTAAAAATGGGAAAATATGTCATTTGAAACATGGAAGTCTGGCAAAACCTGACTTGAGGGTACATGAGAAAATGTAGGGTAAAATCCCACGAAGGGTTAACAGCAGCTACAAAAGAAGGTTTTAAAATGCAGATAACCTTTATCAAACAGGCGTTAAGAAAACAGCTTGTGACTGCTCAAGCTGTAAAACTGATGTCTTTCAAGTTAAAGCAGATTGAACTTTTAGTTATATGGAAAAAAACAATATTTTGCACGTTCTTTGAAGTTAATTATTTTAGTAAGCAGCTAAAAAAGAATTGCCAGGGTCTTCAGTTGAATTGGGTGACAAATGTTTAGGTGTGAAATCCTGCTGACACCAGTTGAATATGGAGAAAACGTGTCCACGAAAACACAGGTTAACCCCAAATCGGAGTTAGAGTTCTGACAAGCTAAGGGCACTATTTGGTAATAAAGCAACTTTAGAAGTGACAGGAACCAGATGTAACACCCCTCTAGGATCAAAGCACTTTTGAACATCACAAGGGAAAAAATGTAATCAGAGCTCGATAAGCTAAAGTCATGCTCAACATGAATACATAGTCGTGTTAGAAGTAATTAAGATGAAAGGTACCTTGAACAATCAAGAGCAAAATAAAGTTATGTTACGATAATGTCATATAAACTTAATAACTGTGGTGAGGGCAATATAAACCCTAAATCGGTAACAGCCAGCAGAGTCAGCTCTCATAGCTGCCCTCGGCCATGGGAAGGATAGAACACAGAAACCGAGCAGAACAGAGAATCTATCAGGAGAAAACCAAAAGATAAATAAGAGAGCTTGTCAAGGTAGACCTGAAGGTCTTTTCAACCAACCAGGAGAATCCAGAAGCAAGATCTTTTTACTTTTCTGTAAAGACAGTGATTGCATCTTTTAAAAGAAAAAAATAAATAAATAAAATAACTTAAAGTTTTAACCAGAAACAGTGGTTATTACAAAGTCTACTTTACTTACTTAGCAATGTGGGACCCAGGATCGATGCTACTAAGTGGTAAGTAGATGAAATCTTCTATGAAGACATGGGTTATACCGGGGAGTGACCCGAATAACACCCACCTAAGTCTGCATAGGAGTCAGGGAGTGAGAATACCTGTTCACCATTTAGAATGTCTTATTGACCCTTTTTGGTATAGGGGAATTCTAAGAATAGTGGTAAGTTTTTTACTTCAAGACATGGTGAGAACGTGCAATCTCTACACAGTCCCCCAAGGCTGGAATCAAACCCAGGTCCCTGAAATAGTGAGGCAGCAGTGCTAACCACTGTGCCTCTGTGCCGCCCCCTCTGGGTACAACCCTGGAAAATCTTTCCTAACCAAACCTGTAATTGCACTTTTAATCTCCCACCATTTTAGGCTTTAGTTCACCATTCAGCATGATATTTCTACAGCCTCCAATTTGCTCAACTATCCCCTCATTCCCATTGCTCTTACTCCTAAATTGCAATGATGTACTGACAAATTTATAAAACAAATGTAGTGAACATCTTAATCTCACCATTGTCTTCACGTAATATTTAATTTAACATATTCTACATTTAATATTACTGAGGAAAATCAAAGCTAAAATTTGCAAATGCATCTAGGAATGTTAGACAATAGTTTGGAAAACTAATGTAATAAATGTACGTGTATTTGTACATGGGAAGTAAAGAGACTACAGTAGTTTCACGAACAATTTTAATTATAATTCTACAATAAATGCATGCATGGCATGAAGAATCAGGAATATTCAAAAGTAAACACTGTTTAAAGACTACCGGCCTCAATACTCTGGAACAATAAGAAATATATGGCCTTGCTCAGTTTAAACTAGCATTTAAGGGGGCAATTTTAACCCTCAAAAACTGGTGAGTTTTGGTCGGATGGGAAGTGAAAATGTAAAATATCACCCTAAAGTGTTGCCCAATTATGTATTTTCTTTTATTTCCTTTTCTTTTCATGTACTTAATGATCTGTTGAGCTGCTTGCAGAAAAACACTTTTCACTGTACCTTGGTACACGTGACAATAAACAAATCCATCCATGAAGAGCTCACTCCTTGCGATAGCAGAGACAGGATGGTGGGACAGGGTGGTCTAAAGGTTGGCGGGGGTGGGCAGAAGGGTAGGGGGATTGGAGTGGGGGGCACGTGGTGCATGGGGGGCTGTGCTTGCAATTGACACATTTCCAGGAAGCAGGTTGATCACTTAAATATTTTAATGCCTCAGACTTTTTTTTATCCTGTTAGGTTTCACCCAGATCGACAATGTTTCCCCGAAAACCTGGTAGCTGTAGGCGGGAGAACTCCACCTTTACCAATTTTTTCAATTTCCACCCCCAAACCTTGCAGTCTGCACCTGCCCTGACACTGGCCTTGGATCTCCAGTACCCCCCTGCTCCACACTGCCCCACCACCCCAGTATTGGCCTCTGATGCATTTGTATTAACCGCCACATTAAATGGGAGCCTTGAAGCTGGTTTAAAAACAAACTATGCAACTAATCTTTCTCATTAGAGGACGGATTTATAAGAAAAGATTAGAGAAACAGCATTAAAAGGTAGCTGATAGGCTTTTAAAATAAACAGGAGGCAGGAAATTGGGGCAGTGATTCAAAATAGTGAAGACAAATTTAAGATACATGTCTGATGTGAATGGACCACATTGGAGTCAAATGCCTGATTTACTCCCTGCCTGATCTTGCGCTCCATTGACTTCAGTTGAGCTAAAACATGGGTGAGGTATAAATCTGGCATCTGATCTGAATGCATTATGTTAAAACTGCTGTAGAATGAACTTTTGTAACATTAGATCCCACACCACACAACAATATATGCTGAATGAGTTAAGGTAGATCATATAGTGGCTGAGGAGGCAGATGGGATACTTTCCTTTATAAATTGAGGCATAGAATATCAGAGCAGAAGTTTATGCTTGAATTGTGTAAACCATAAGTTAGGCCATAGCTACTGCGTGCAGATTCAAGGAAGGATGTAATCACGCTGGAGAGGTTACAGAAAATATTGCCAGGAATTTACAGTGAACAATTCGATAGGCTGGAGTTGTTTTCTTTGGAACAAAATATACCTAAAGGAGATTCAATTGAGATGTACAAAATTAATGTGGTTTTTAAAAATTCTTTCATGGTATGTCGGCAATTCTGGCAAGGCCATCATTTGTTGCCAATCCCTAATTGCCCTTGAACTGAGTGACTTGCTAGGGCACATCAGAGGGCAGTTAAGAATTAACTGCTGTGGGCAGATAAGGATGGTGAAGTTCCTTCCTAGAGGGCATTAGTGGCCAGGTGGGTTTTTACAACAATCAGCGACAGTTGTCATGGCACCATTTTTGCGACTACCTTATATTCCATAATTATTTAATAATTGGATTTAAAATCCACCAGCTGCAGTGGAACTTGAGCTTTCCCCTCAGATGTAACTGTGTATTCACAATGAAGGCCTTTATTAGGTTCAAAAGACCCAAGTCTAAAGAGCCACAGTCAGCCTCGTGTTGGTTGTCCCCTGATGACTTTTACAATAACAATGGATATTCAGCCCTTGCGCTTATGTCCTGATTGAAAGCACGGTGCCTTGAATGCCATGAACCATGCACTGGGTTAGCCTGACTTCGGTCATTGATAAGATTTTAGAGCCCATTATTAAAGATGAGATCATGGAGTACTTGGATGTGCATGATAAAATAGGACTGAGTCAGCACAGTTTCGTCAAGGGGAGGTCATGTCTGATAAATCTGTTAGAGTTCGTAGAGGGGGTAACAAGGAAGTTAGACAAAGGAGAACCAGTGGCTGTGATTTATTTAGATTTCCAGAAGGCCTTTGAAAAGGTGCCGCATAGGCGACTGTTAAATAAGTTAAGAGCCCGTAGTTTTATGGATAAGATCCTGGCATGGATAGAGGATTGGCTGACTGGCAGAAGACAGAGAGTGGGGATAAAGGGGTCTTTTTCAGGATGGCAGCCGGTGACTGGTGGTGTGCCTCAGGGATCGGTGCTGGGACCACAACTTTTCACAATGTACATTAACGATCTGGAAGAAGGAACTGAAGGCACTGTTGCTAAATTTGCAGATGATACAAAGATCTGCAGAGGGACAGGTAATGTTGAGGGAGCGTGGGGGTTGCAGAAGAACTTAAAAACAATAATAATAATCTTTTATTGTCACAAGTATGAAGTTACTGTGAAAAGCCACTAGGCACCACATTCCGGGACCTTGGTCTTGGACAGGCTAGGAGAGTGGGCAAAGAGGTGGCAGATGGAATACAATGTGTAAAAGTGTGAGGTTATGCACTTTGGAAGGAGGAAGAGAGGCATAGACTATTTTCTAAATGGGGAAATGCTTAGGAAATCAGAAGCACAAAGGGACTTGAGGGTCCTTGTTCATGATTCTCTTAAGGTTACGTACAGGTTCAGTCAGCAGTTAGGAAGGCAAATACAATGTTTGCATTCATGTTGAGAGGGCTGAAATACAAGAGCAAGGATGTACTTCTGAGGCTATATAAGGCTCTTGTCAGACCCCATTTGGAGTATTGCAAGCAGTTTTGGGCCGCGTATCTAAGGAAGAATGTGCTGGCCTTGGAAAGGTCCAGATGAGGTTCACAAGAATGATCCCTGGAATGAAGAGCTTGTCATATGAGGAACAGTTGAGGACTCTGGTCTGCACTCGTTGGAGTTTAGAAAGATGAGGAGGGATCTTCTTGAAAGTCACAGGATACTGTGAGGCCTGGATAGAGTGGACGTGGAGAGGATGTTTCCACTTGTAGGAAAAATTAGAACCAGAGGACACTATCTCAGACTAAAGGGATGATTCTTTAATACAGAGATGAGGAGAAATTTCTTCAGTCAGAGGATGATGAATCTGTGGAACTCTTTGCTGCAGAAGGCTGTGGAGGCCAAATCATTGCGTGACTTTAAGACAGAGATAGATAGGCTCTTGATTAATAAGGGGATCAGCGGTTATGGGGAGAAGACAGGAGAATGGGGATGAGAAAAATATCAGCCATGATTGAATGGCGGAACAGGCTCGATGGGCCGAGTGGCCTAATTCTGCTCCTATTTCTGATGGTTTTATGTTTGTAGGACCCCTGCTGCCTCTGTGCAGAAGATGTGACCATTCATGTTTTTGAACCTACATCCATTCTGACACAATCAGATGGTAATTAAGACTACATGTACTTCAGGATCTGGTAGTGTGAACTGAATTGGAGAACTTCATTTCCGGATGGATCGCCAAAGAGTTACTGTTGCGGGTTCCTCTTTGAGGTCTTACTCAGTCGGGGCACTAGCTTCCTCTGTTTCCACCTCACAGTCCATGTTCCCATTATCTGGAGGGACGGGCACTGGGTTGGTTTCGGGCTGTTACCCAGTACTGGCTGCAGCCACCTCCATGGCTGGTACCATAAGACCATAAGACATAGGAGCGGAAGTAAGGCCATTCGGCCCATCGAGTCCACTCCACCATTCAATCATGGCTGATTTCAACTCCATTTACCCGCTCTCTCACCATAGCCCTTAATTCCTCGGGAAATCAAGAATTTATCAACTTCTGTCTTAAAGACACTCAACATCCCGGCCTCCACCGCCCTCTGTGGCAATGAATTCCACAAACCCACCACTCTCTGGCTGAAGAAATTTCTCCGCATCTCTGTTCTAAAGTGACTCCCTTTTATTCTAAGGCTGTGCCCCCGGGTCCTAGTCTCCCCTGCTAATGGAAACAACTTCCCTACATCCACCCTATCTAGGCCATTCATTATCTTGTAAGTTTCTATTAGATCTCCCCTCAACCTCCTAAACGCCAATGAATATAATCCCAGGATCCTCAGACGTTCATCGTATGTTAGGCCTACCATTCCTGGGATCATCCTTGTGAATCTCCGCTGGACCCGCTCCAGTGCCAGTATGTCCTTCCTGAGGTGTGGGGCCCAAAATTGCTCACAGTATTCTAAATGGGGCCTAACTAATGCTTTATAAAGCTTCAGAAGTACATCCCTGCTTTTATATTCCAAGCCTCTTGAGATGAATGACAACATTGCATTTGCTTTCTTAATTACGGACTCAACCTGCAAGTTTACCTTTAGAGAATCCTGGACTAGGACTCGCAAGTCCCTTTGCACGTCAGCATTATGAATTTTGTCACCGTTTAGAAAATAGTCCATGCCTCTATTCTTTTTTCCAAAGTGCAAGACCTCGCACTTGCCCACGTTGAATTTCATCAGCCATTTCTTGGACCACTCTACTAAACTGTCTAAATCTTTCTGCAGCCTCCCCACCTCCTCCATACTACCTGCCCCTCCACCTATCTTTGTATCATCGGCAAACCTAGCCAGAATGCCCCCAGTCCCGTCATCTAAGATCGTTAATATATAAAGAGAACAGCTGTGGTTCCAACACTGAACCCTGCGGGACACCACTCGTCACTGGTTGCCATTCCGAAAAAGAACCTTTTATCCCAACTCTCTGCCTTCTGCCTGACAGCCAATTGTCAATCCATGTTAGTACCTTGCCTCGAATACCATGGGCCCTTATTTTATTCAGCAGTCTCCCGTGAGGCACCTTATCAAAGGCCTTTTGGAAGTCAAGGTAGATAACATCCATTGGTTCTCCTTGGTCTAACCTATTTGTTATCTCTTCAAAGAACTCTAACAGGTTTGTCAGGCACGACCTCCCCTTACTAAATCCATGCTGACTTGTCCTAATCCGACCCTGCACTTCCAAGAATTTAGAAATCTCATCCTGAACAATGGATTCTAGAATCTTGCCAACAACCGAGGTTAGGCTAATTGGCCTATAATTTTCCATCTTTTTCCTTGTTCCCTTCTTGAACAGGGGGGTTACAACAGCGATTTTCCAATCCTCTGGGACTTTCCCTGACTCCAGTGACTTTTGAAAGATCATAACTAACGCCTCCACTATTTCTTCAGCTACCTCCTTCAGAACTCTAGGATGTAGCACATCTGGGCCCAGAGATTTATCAATTTTTAGACCTCTTAGTTTCTCTAGCACTTTCTCCTTTGTGATGGCTACCATATTCAACTCTGCCCCCTGACTCTCCGGAATTGTTGGGATATTACTCATGTCTTCTACTGTGAAGACTGACGCAAAGTACTTATTTAGTTCCTCAGCTATTTCCTTGTCTCCCATCACTAGATTACTAGCGTCATTTTGGAGCGGCCCAATGTCAACTTTTGCCTCCCGTTTGTTTTTAATGTATTTAAAGAAACTTTTACTATCATTCCTAATGTTACTGGCTAGCCTACCTTCATATTTGATCCTCTCTTTCCTTATTTCTCTCTTTGTTATCCTCTGTTTGTTTTTGTAGCCTTCCCAATCTTCTGACTTCCCACTACTCTTTGCCACATTATAGGCTTCCTCTTTTGCTTTGATGCATTCCCTAACTTCCTTTGTCAGCCATGGCTGCCTAATACCCCCTCTGATAACCTTTCTTTTCTTTGGGATGAACCTCTGTACTGTGTCCTCAATTACTCCCAGAAACTCCTGCCATTGCTGTTCTACTGTCTTTCCCACTAGGCTCTGCTCCCAGTCGATTTTCGTCAGTTCCTCCCTCATGCCCCTGTAGTTACCTTTATTTAACTGTAACACCTTTACATCTGATTCTACCTTCTTTCTTTCAAATTGGAGATTGAATTCTACCATATTATGATCACTGCCTCCTAAGTGCTCCCTTACTTTAAGATCTTTAATCAAGTCTGGCTCATTACATAACACTAAGTCCAGAATGGCCTGTTCCCTCGTGGGCTCCATCACAAGCTGTTCCAAAAAGCCCTCCTGTAAACATTCAATGAATTCCCTTTCCTTGGGTCCACTGGCAGCATTATTTACCCAGTCCACCTGCACATTGAAGCCCCCCATGATCACTGTGACCTTGCCTTTCTGACATGCACTTTCTATTTCGTGGTGCATTTTGTGCCCCTGGTCCTGACCACTGTTAGGAGGCCTGTACATAACTCCCATTATGGTTTTTTTGCCTTTGTGGTTCCTCAACTCTACCCACACAGACTCCACATCATCTGACCCTATGTCGTTTAGTGCTATTGATTTAATTTGGACCTTTGTGCTGTAAGCCGCGGAAGCCATAAACGTTTAACCCTCTGATACTGCTTTAACATGGCAGAGAGAACCCCGGGGGAAACTGTCACCGAATCTTCGGTCAGATTATGAAAATTGGCAGAACATTGTGAAGTCGGACCATTCCTGAATGAAATGTTGCCAGACAGATTGGTATGCGGGATAAACAATTTGACAATCCAAAAGAAATTATTGGCAGACCCCAACTTGGATTTCAAAAAAGCCATTGAAATAGCTCTATTACTAGAAAATGTAGAAAAAGGGGCTCAGGAGCTACAAGGGGTATTAGACAGCAATGTCTTCTGGTTAGGGGGAGGAGCCTCATGTAATAGTGACTATTCCTAAACTGAAGGTGCTTGTGTATATAAGATATTAGATAGTCCATTACAATATCAGAGCTCGGCGAGCGGGTCGGCCGCGTTGAGAGGAGCTCCCACCGGTGGCCACTATCTACGGCACTTTCGGGGGTTTCCCCGATTCTTCGCTCTCCCTCCCAATTGTTGTCGGCCTTTGGGGCCATCCCGGGCGTCAAGCTGGTTTGAAAACCGGCGAGGAACCCCACGCGAGTGTCAGGCGGCTGGAGCTGAGGCGTCGGGCCCAGGGCGCATGGCGGTCGGAGCAGCGGGGGCGGAGCCAAACTGAGGACGAGGCAGCAGGCCTGAAACCAGGGCGCAATGTACCATGTGGGTAGCTGATGCTGGTATAACCTCACCTGAGACAAGATCGCTCGGAGGTGGGAATGGGTCGGGTAGAAAACCTGTCTTAATTTCTCCGCCATCTCACCTCCAAAGCTGCCTCCTTTGCAGTTGACAAGATCCCACCCAATGTCTCCATGAATTACATCAAATAGAACTCACGACCAAAACTAGACTCCTGGGGCGAGATTCTCCGACCCCCCCCGCCGGGTCGGAGAATCGCCGGGGACTGGTGTGAATCCCGTCCTCGCCGGTTGCCGAATTCTCCGGCACCGGATATTCGGCGGGGGCGGGAATCGCGCCGCGCCGGTTGGCGGGCACCCCCCCCCCCCGCGATTCTCCGGCCCGGATGGGCCGAAGTCCCGCTGCTAAAATGCCTGTCCCACTGGCGTAGATTAAACCACCTACCTTACCGGCGGGACAAGGCGGCGCGAGTGGGCTCCGGGGTCCTGGGGGAGGCGCGAGGCGATCTGGCCCCGGGGGGTGCCCCCACGGTGGCCTGGCCCGCGATCGGGGCCCACCGATCCACGGGCGGGCCTGTGCCGTGGGGGCACGCTTTCCCTTCCGCCTTCACCACGGTCTCCACCATGGCGGAGGCGGAAGAGACTTCCTCCACAGCGCATGCGCGGGAATGCCGTGAGCGGCCGCTAACGCTCTCGCGCATGCGCCGCCCGGAGATGTCATTCTCGCGCCAGCTGGCGGGGCACCAAAGGCCTTTTCCGCCAGCTGGCGGGGCGGAAATTCATCCGGCACGGGCCTAGCCCCTTAAGGTTGGGGCTCGGCCCCCAAAGATGCGGAGCGATGCCCGACTGATTTGTGCCATTTTGGGCGCCAGTCGGCGGACATCGCGCCGATACCGGAGAATTTCGCCCCTGATTCTGGATTGTTTCTCCTGCAAAATACAGGGTGTGAAAAATAATTATATAATACCAATTATGGGCATTGCATCAATCCCAGTCACTTATAGTAGTGTGGTCGTCAGCTGTGATTGACAGGGTATCGCCCAATCATTTGCCAGAACTTATGGTGTCGCTAGATACAGCCATCTTTCTCAGCTGACAAAATGCACACTACGGCCAGGATTTTCCCCTCCTGTTCTTTTCGGGCGGGCTGGTGACAGGAGCTTAAAGTCTTGTGAGAGGTTCAAATCGTGGTTATCCATTGGTGGGAAGTGTCACTGCAATTGTTCCCGCTTCCCACCATAACGTAACAGGAATCCATTTGTTCGGGTGTTGGGAACACCATTATAATGAATTTGAATCGGTTAAATGGCTTCTGGTGGCAGCATGTAGAAGGAGGTCACGCATTGGGTGGTTCCTGCTCGAGGCTTGATTTTTTAGAATTCAATGCCTGGTCCCGGGGCAATCTTTCAACAAATAAGTGCAGGAAGGCATAAAGATTGAGGGGAAGGTCTATAAACCAAAGGAAAGCCGCCGTGAAGAAAGGGGCAAATGAAGGTTCACCATCAAGCAAAAGGGTCAGCGCGGCAATTGGAAAGATGGATGAGGCTGGGTCGCTGGGTGGGGCCACACTGCTCACGGCAGAAAAGATGACCGAGGTGATGGCTTTGGAATTCGAGAAACAGTTTGCAAATCACATGGAGGTTATGAGGAAGGAGATGGTGGCGGTACTGAAGGTGCTGGTGGAGGAGGCGATTGCCCGGTGAAGGCGACGGTGTCGAAGACATCAGCCGAGGTGCGGGAGTAGGGTGAGAAAATGAAGGGACTGGAGGGGGCCGTGTCGCAGCACAGCGATCAGCTCACCTCAATGGGGAGGAGCTGCAGAGGGTGGTCGAGGCCAACAAAGGTCTGTGAGCCAAGGTGGAGGACCTGGAAAACAGATCGAGGTGGCAAAGTCTGAGGATCGCAGGCCTGCCCAAAGGGGTGGAGGGCCCAAGGCCGATGGAGTACTTTGCCAAGATGTTGGCGGAGCTGTTGGGGGAGGGGGAAGACCCCATCTGGTACGAACTGGATCAGGCTCATCGGTCGTTGAAACCAAAGGCGAATGAGCCGCCAAGAGTGGTGATTATTTGTTTCCATAGGAATCACGTGATGGAGAAAGTCCTGAGTTGGGCAAAGCAGAAGCAGCAGGTGCCTTGGGCTGGAGCTGGTTTATTTATTTACCAGGACTTAACCGTAGAGTTGGCGAAGAGGCAGGCGGCCTTCGGTTGAGTGAAGACGACACTGTATAACAGTGGGGTGCGGTTCGGCATACTGTACCAAGCTAAGTTGAGGGTGACCTACAACTCCAAAGACTTTTATTTTGAGACGGTGGTGGAACATAGGGGGCTGGATTCTCCGCTATCGGCATTCTTCATTGCGCCGGCAGCTCAGGGATTTCCCGATGCGTGAGGCTGCCCACAATGGGAAACCCCATTGGCCGGCTGGCGAGAGGGAGAATCCCGGGGACGCGGGTGCAGCGGGATGGAGAATCCGCCCAGTGTATCTCTGTACGCAGACGATTTATTGTTATATATGTCAAAGACGAATGCATCAATGGGGAACATAATGGAACTTCTCCGAACTATTGGGTCTTTCTCAGGATATAAATTAAACCTGGAAAAGAGTGAATACTTTGTGGTGTCCTGGTCGGGAGTGGGGGCCGGGTGGGAGGGCTGCCATTCCACAGGGCGGCAACCCATTTCAGGAATTTGGGGGTGCAGGTGGCACGGGACTTCGAGGAGTAATTGTAGGTACAATTTTACTAGCTTGGTAGGGAGGCGAAAGCGGATTTGGCAAGGTGGGATGGTCTCCCTCTGTCACTCGCAGGTCGGGTGCAGGCGATTAAAATGAATGTGCAGCCGCAATTTTAGTTTCTATTTTAGTGCCTGCTGATCTTTTTTCCAAAGGCATTTTTTAAGGAAGTGAACAAGTTGATCACCTCATTTACTTGGGGGGGGGGGGGGGGGGGGGGCGGGGGCAAGGTTAGGAAGATGGTCCTGCAGAGAGGGCGGCAGTCAGAAGTGTTGAGCCTCCCAAATTTATAATGTTACTATTGGGCGGCGAATGCTGAAAAGGTGAGGGCGTGTGGGGGAGTCTCAGTGGGTTGGAATGGAAGGTCTGTGCCGGGGATCGGGGTTAAGGGCATTGGTAACAGCGCCGCTCCCGATGGCCGCGGGCAAGTCCTCTGGGAGTCCCGTGATGGTGGCAACACTGAAGATTTGGAGGCAGTTGAGGCAGCACTTTAAGCTGGGGGCTGGATCAGGGGAGATGCCAATTAGGGGGAACCATAGGTTTGAGCCAGGGAAGTTGGATGGGAGGTTTCAGAGATGGGAGGAGAAGGGGGGGGTCAAAGTATTAACAGACATGTTCCTGGGGGGGATGTTTTGCTAGGTTGGAAGAGTGGGGGAGAAATTTGGACTGGGGCAAGGGGAAGGGTTTAGGTACCTGCAGCTCCGAGACTGTGCAAGGAAGGAGGTTCAGTGCTTCTCGATAGTGTCGACCCCCTCATTGTTGGAAGAGCTATTGATGGCAGGGGGGACGGGGAAAGGGGTGGTGTCGGCAATATAAGGGAGGATTTTGGGGGAGGACAGGGTGTCCATGGAGAGGATCAAAACCAAGTGGGAGGAAGAGTTGGGGGAGGTTAAGGAAGACGGTCTGTGGTGTGAGGTGCTCCGGAGGGTGACCGCCTCAACCTCATGCATGAGGGTGCGGCTAATACAGCTAAAGGTCGTGTATAGGGCGCAACCCATGAGGGCGAGCTGACTCTTTGAGGGGCTGGAGGACCTATGTGAGCAATGTGGGAGGAGCCCCTCAAACCATGTACATACGATTTGGTTGTCTGAAGCTGGAGAAGAAATGGAGGGAGGTTTGCACATGAACTTGGAACCAGGGCCCCTTGGAGCCATTTTCAGGCTGTCGGACTGGCCTGGGTTGCAGGCAGGTGCGGGGCAGACGTTTTAGCCTTTGCCTCGCTGAGTGCCTAGAGGCGGGTCCTGTTAGGGTGGAGGTCATCTTCTCCGCCCTGTGCCTCGGCTTTGCGGGGGGAGCTACTGGAATTTCTGACTCTCGAGAAGATGAAGATGAGGGGAATGAAGGAAGGGCTCTACACTTCATGGGGACTGTTTATTATGCACTTTTGAGAATTGGTTGCCATTGAACATTGTTGGGGGGGGAAGGGGGTTGGGGCAATTGTTGTTCTTGATTACACTGCTTACTGATTGACTGTTAATTTTCTTTTTGACGTGGAATGTACAGGTGATGTTTTAGTCTGTTTACTGAATGGGTTGCTGTTTGGGGTTTGGTATTGTGTTTGTTTTTGTTTGTTTTCTTTTGTTGTTTATTTGATGAAAATTTTGAAAATGAGGAGAATACAAAGATTTTAAAAAATAATAATAAATTTGAATTTCATTATCAGGCCTCTGCGCCTGATCATCCCCCCATCTCCCCTGTTAGATAATCCATTCACGTCGGCATGAAGGCACGCCCGCGTAAGTTACAACTGGTCTCCCACAGCATGCACCTGGCAGGAAGACACACCAGGGGCATTCAGGTGAGTGCATCGCTCGGGGGAGAGGGTCAAGCCCAGGCAGTGCCAGAGGGCAGTGGGGGAGGGGGGGATGGGATTCCATTTTAACTTTTGTGCATCGAGGAGGCCTTTACAAATGACACCCCGATCTTTAAAAAACTAAGTTGCTGGCGGGGAGGGTTCAAGCATGACCTCACTCCTTGAAGTCTTTTGAACCAAGTTCCTGACAATATGGCAGAAAAATCCGCCAGCAGTGCCAGTGGCTTCAAAGTTGCTTTACCCGCCCACTGCCGCCCTCTGCAACAAAAAAGTAAAATTCCTGCCCTGCCTTTCTGGTACGTTTCTCCATTGAGGGTCTAGAAGTTTCTGATACAAAATATCGTAATACTGTGAATGCAACAATCACTGTGTAACAAGATTTACCTCTGAGTGTCCAAACTCTAAGCCACTAAATATGTGTGCTGCTGTTTGAAGTTAAAATAGTTTGATAGTAAACCTCACATAATGATTATAAGGTTCATACTGAAAAACCTTAAAACAAACACAAATTCTAAAAGTGTGCTTGGCTGTTGCATTAATTTTTACTTTCTATATGTGTCTCTGCAATGGTTTAATTCCTGTCATTCTTCAAATACTTACAAGTAGAGGTGCGTCCAAGCAACTGATGTTAATGTATTTCCTCAGAAATGTGTCACTGAACAATCCCAGATATTGCAACACAAATATCCTTAAATTATATAAGCACAGTGGGATAGTTGGTGAGATTTACTATCTCTACAGGAGGCTTCGAGCAGACTGCAGGGAATTGCAGTTTACTTTCTCATTCGTCGCTGAAAGTGAAATATCCATGGTGAAATTAAGAAGCAAGAAAATAAAATCAGAAATAATTTGTTGATTTTCATTTAGAAAATGGAACCCAAGTGCTATATTAAATGAATTTATTACCTAATGCCATTTTTCTTTTGGAATTAGTTCAATCGTGTAATGTAGCGGAAGGAAATGTAAAGGATGCATGACTTAGGAATCTTTTCTTGTTTAGGATGGTTCTGATCCATTGAAAGCATTTTGCAATAATCCGACTCAAAGAACATGTTTCAAAACCAGCAAACGAGAGCTTTTGTTTCAAGGTAGTGTTTGACATTCAGACCTTGATGGTAAACATGGCCTCAGCGTGCTGAAGTTATAGCACGGGAGAAGCACAGCTTCAATTCTACACTTCACTGAGTTTTCAATGTCGATCGGGAAAATAGAAAAGACAGTCACCATGGTAAGCTGTCCTCTTTCACACGACCAGCTGAAGAGCAGCATTGGCAGAGTCCAGGGAGCAGGTGGTCTTGTTATAGGAATCTGTTGGCCCAGCAAGACCTGTAAGGGAGGAAAAGCATGATGCATTTTTGGAATAATCTGACAGTTAAAAAATTGGAATCAAAATTCAGTTGGATGCTGGGCAGTGTGAGCTGGGGTACTGCAGGATACAGCTTCAGTGGAGCAAACTATAAAGTTCTTTTCAAAGAAGAATTGTTTATGGCAGCATTAAAAAACACACCTGGATCAGAAACCCACTCTCACTCTGCCCTCCACTTCCTCAGCGTCGTACACTGTCCCCCAGTGAAGATCAACAGAAGCTCGAGGAATTGTACCTCATCTTTTCATGAGGCATTTTACTGCCTGATACAGTGTGGGGGTTTGTGTTGATTGTCCCTCTCAGGGCGACATAGCAGAAGAGGGTCACTTGGCTTTGGGGACCAATTGAGTCCTCTCTTAGTCAGGAGACACGTTGAAGACATGTAGGGACTGAGGCAGCAGGGGAGGAGGGGGAGGGGGGGGGGGGGGGGGCTGCTGCTCATATCTTTCTTGATTCTAATGAAGTTTGTGAAACTGCATCATTACACACACTTTACATTGAATTTAACAATTTCACATCATAACGAATGCTTCCATTTTTCAGAGAGAGGCTGTTTGTAATTATTCTGCTTTTACACCTCTTCGCGATCTACCTTTTTTCTTTACTTATCAGACTGCTATCCTATTTTTATTTTACATCATCATCTTATTCATGAATTTCCCCTCCCTTTCACCCTGTCACACATCATCATAGTGGTTAGCACTGTGGCTTCACAGCGCCAGGGTCCCAGGTTCGATTCCCTGCTGGGTCACTGTCTGTGCGGAGTCTGCACGTTCTCCCCATGTCTGCGTGGCTTTCCTCCGGGTGCTCCGGTTTCCCCCCACAGTCCAAAGACGTGCAAGTTAGATGGATTGGCCATGCTAAATTGCCCTTAGTGTCCAAAAACATTAGGAGGGGTTATTGGGTCAGGGGGATAGGGTGGAAGTGAGGGCTTAAGTGGGTTGGTGCAGACTTGGTGGGCCAAATGGCCTCCTTCTGTACTGTATGTTCTATGTTCTATTCCTGTGGTGTTCTTTGTGTTGCCTAATTCAGGATGGTTGGCGTAGTGTTCACAAAGACCACAAAATAGCTTGAAATTAAACAAAGCCATAAATTTATTAACACTACTAATTTGGATTCCTAAAGAATACACAGGTGATTAATAACATTTAAACTGCACTCATCTGCAGCTAATCTTAATACAGATATAAACTATGATCTGCTCTCACTCACACTATTTGTACTTCTGACTCTCTCTAGCTAACTTTTGCACACACTCTCCCACAAGGCTTAGCCACTGCCTTATATACTTGTAACTGTAGCTCCCTATAGTGGCTACTCTAGACACTTCATTAACCCTTGCAGTTCTTACAGTTATGATAATACCACAATCCCTTTCTGATGAAAGACCTGAAATGTTCTATTTTTAATTATATATATATATGTATAAATATACATTTTTATATAAATAAAGTTTCCCTTTTGATACCACAGGAATTTGTTATTGCTATTAATACATTTTTTATCCAATTGGAATATCATAAAGCTTCTAGTTCTTCAGAATCGTCTCAGGCTTCCGCCAATTTAACTTATTTCCATTATTTTTCGGAGGCTTGTGACCCGATTATTGTATTCCGACACTGTCATTATGTAACCAGCCCTTACTGTAGATGGCCTGTGATAATGTAGGAAATCATAAAATGAACTAGAAATATAATGCGGCTGCATAAATATTACATAAATATTACTGTGACGTTTTTTCTCATTTGACAATAAGTTGCAAAATATGTTGCCATTATTTTTATGTTTCAGAGAGAGGGAGATTTGACACCACATGAAAACAAAGGTTGGGAGGTCAGTTGGAAATACAGCTGACAGGTGATAAAATCTAGTAGTGAGTCTGATGCTGTTTGGACAATAATTTCAGTCTGATGTAGCACATGTTGTAAAAATGTCCAGACTGTCCACTTGACTATGTTGGCACTTCAGAAATGCACTTTATTATTAAGAAAACAATCACTCTCAGTTATAACTGCAGTTACATGCACTTATGGGTCCGAGATGGAAATATATTAAATGCGGACATCCCAAAGACTTATCAGTAAGGCCTAAAGTTATGCAAAACCATAATACTACAGATGCTGGAAATCTGAAATCTGAAAAGTAAGTGCTGAAAAATACTCAGCTGATCTGGAAGCATCTGTGGAGAGAGAAACAGAATTAACATTTCAAATTGAATAATCCTGTTTCTCTCTTCATAGATGCTGCCAGGCCAGCTGAGTATTTTTCAGCAGTTTCTGTTTTTATTTCAAGTCTAAGGTCATGCTGGCTCCATGTCCAGAAAGTTGCACTCATGATGTCACTCAGTCCTATTGGGTGATTTGATACTCTGTAAAATTGGATCAGGCAGGTCCATTCAAAGTATTTGCTAGTTACTCACAAAAGAAAAGTCATTCAGCTGTAAGAGGGTGTGGTAGTATGTATTGGGGGTCATGTGGGACTGGAAGCCCTAATGTCATTGGCTGACAGATCCCGGGGATCCACACAGATCCACACAGACATGGGGAGAACGTGCGGACTCCGCACAGACAGTGACCCATGGCAGGAATCGAACCTGGGACCCTGGAGCTATGAAGCAACTGTGCTAACCACTGTGCTACCGTGCCTCCCAATCTTTGTCCCGTGGTTCTAGAATTCTCCATCAAGGGGAACAATTTACTCCTGTCCATTCTATCTCTTCCCCTCATAATTTTGTGCACCTCAATTAAGGATAGATGCGGGCAGGTTGTTTCCACTGGTGGGTGAAAGCAGAACTAGGGGGCATAGCCTCAAAATAAGGGGAAGTAGATTTAGGACTGAGTTTAGGAGGAACTTCTTCACCCAAAGGGTTGTGAATCTATGGAATTCCTTGCCCAGTGAAGCACTAGAGGCTCCTTCATTAAATGTTTTTAAGATAAAGATAGATAGTTTTTTGAAGAATAAAGGGATTAAGGGTTATGGTGTTCGGGCCGGAAAGTGGAGCTGAGTCCACAAAAGATCAGCCATGATCTCATTGAATGGCGGAGCAGGCTCGAGGGGCAAGATGGCCGACTCCTGCTTCTAGTTCTTATGTTCTTAAGTCACCCGTCAGCCTTCTTTGTTCCAAGGAAAATAACCCGACCTATCCAATCTCTCCCCGCTGCTACAACTTAAAAGGATTTAAATCCTTCGAGTACTCCCTCTCTCTTCATGCTTATCCCATCCAATACCTGCATATTAGCACTCCACTCCCCACACATTCATCCCAGCCAACAAAATGGCTGCACGGAGAGCGGCACCCAGTATGCGGACGCCAAGCTGGAGACCCTGCTAAATGCCACCCCATGCCCTGCAAGGAGGGGGGGGGCGCGGAAGGTGGCTGCCACCCACTGCAATACACTCGGACTGGGTGCAGGTAGCAGAGACCATGAGTGCCGTGGGCCACATCACCAGTGGCAAAAGAAGCTGCATGACCTCCTCAGAGAGACCACGGTGAGTAGGCAGCACTGTGCCCTTGGCACCAACCTGTCCCACACACCCGTAAGCCCCCCCCACCCCCACCCAGAGGGCGACCGAACCCCACCCGCTGGCAGTGTGCACACTCCCCATCCTGCACCACATTCCAGCACCCGGGTGCCCTGGCCACGAGGGCCACCAGCTGCCCACAACCTGTGCTGCACCCACTTTGGGGATTCACCTAGGCGGAGCGTTAGGGCCCAGAAGGCCAGAAAGGTAGACACCAGTTAAGTGTGCATGGCTGCAGCACATAGGATACAGTTAGGGGCTGGGGCACAGACTTTCATATTGATGTTCATATGTTCTTTGCAAAATGTGCAGAAGTTGGAAAATTCTGACTCACTGGCAGTTGGATTGAGAAGTTCAACGAGATCAAGAAAGAAACCTGATCGTCTTAGTTTATGAAGTGTAAAACACTGATGTAATTCATGTGTAATTTTCAATGATGTTCATTATTGTACAATTCCGATACAGTACCTGTCTGAATATTTGAATGCAAGTTCAAATTTTTCAAAAGAAGGGGGATGTCCCAATATTTGGATATTGTAAAGCACATAAAAGGCTAATGTAATGTTACTACTCTAGTCACTAGATGGTGCTATACAGCAACCATATAAATATCAAATGCCTCCTTAGATCTGAGGAGTTTATGCACAGATCATAGCTGTTCTCCTTCCAGGGAGGACATGTGGAGCTTCCAGGTAAGTGTTACAGTGGTACTTTTTTTCACTGTCCTTGCCTGGACTGCTCTCTAGTTTCCAGATAGGGGCCTCTTTTCTGAGAGGGTCCCTGTGATGAACGGTTACTGCCTTATCATCATGTAAGGTGATGTCCCCTTTAAGACCAGGCTTGGAACCCTGGGGACTCCGCCTCTGGCTCCACCCATCTGGGAGCCATACATAAAGGCCTGCCTCATGGTCTGTATAGCAGTCAGCTCTCGTCCATATCTGTAGCACAGTTATTAGCCTAATAAAGCCTTCTTTACTGTTTAATCTCTAAGTATCATTATTGAGGGTACCTCAATTTATTAGGCTAAACTAGATTCAGGATGGACGCAGGCCGAAAACCAGAGAAGCTCAATCTGGAAGCATGAACGCCGGAGGCAAAGGAAATTTTTTAATACTGGCTGCGGTGCTTCGAGGCCTATCTGGACTCCGCAGAGACTCCCATCCTGGGGCCACGCAAGCTGCGTCTACTCCACGCCCGGGTGAGTCACAGAATCTCCGCCACGCTCGAAAAGGCGACGACTTATGAGGAAGCGATTGAGTTGCTCCGCAAGCGGTTTGTCAAACCCGTCAACGAGGTGCACGCCCGGCATCTGCTCTCTACCTGCCGGCAGCGCTCGGGGGAATCGCTCGACGAGTTTGTTGAGAAACTCACCGCGCTGGCCAGGGACTGTGACCATCAGGATGTGACAGGGGAAGTCCATATGAACCTGCACATCAGAGATTCTTTCGTGTCCGGCATCCGCTCGACCTACATCCGGCAGCGACTGCTCGAAAATGGGGCAAAAGACCTCCAGGAGACGCTAACGCTCGCCTCCTCGCTGGAGGTGGCCCGACATAACTTGGGCACGTACCCCGCGGACTCTGCCAGCCCCCCCCCGGACTTCCTCAGACTCGCCCGTATTACAGGCCTGCGCCACGCGGCGACCCGCTCACCATGGGGGCACACCTTGCTACTTCTGCGGGCAGGGCCAGCACCCACGCCCACGCTGCCCAGCCCGCTCCGCGATCTGCAGCGACTGCGGGAAGAAAGGGCACTTTGCGAGGGTCTGCCTGGCCAGACCCAGGGGCCAGAAAAACAAAGAACAGCCGGCCCGAAAATCAGGCTCTCAGGCCCGCAGGCCTCGCAATGCTGCTGCGCACCGACCCGACACGTCTTCTTCTGACGAGTGCGAATCATGGGAGCGGCCATCTGGTCGGCGGCCATCTTCTCGACCCGACACGTGCGACCAACTGCAGCGGCCATTTTACGACTCCAACTACCCGCGACTGGGTGCGATCACCCTCGATCAAACTCGGCCAGAACACCTGCAGAACTCCATGATGCAGGTCCAGGTCAACGGGCACGACACTGCATGCCTCTTCGACTCCGGGAGCACGGAGAGCTTTATCCACCCTGAAACGGTAAGGTGCTGCTCCCTACGCACCCATCCCACATCCCAAACCATAGCCCTCGCATCTGGGTCCCACTCGGTACAAATCACGGGGTACTGTATTGCGGATCTCTCGATCCAGGGTGCCAAATACACCCGTTTCAAATTTTATATCCTCCCTCACCTCTGTGCCCCCCTGCTGCTCGGACTGGATTTCCAGTGCAGCCACCGAAGCCTGACACTGAAGTTCGGCGGACCCTTGCCCCCCCTCACGGTGTGCTGCCTTGCGACACTGAAAGTCGCACCCCCCTCGCTATTCGCTAACCTCACTCCCGACTGTAAGCCCGTCGCCACCAGGAGCCGGCGCTACAGTGCCCAAGATATGGCTTTTATCAAGTCAGAGGTCCAGCGTTTACTGGGAGAGGGGGTCATCGAGGCTAGCAACAGCCCTTGGAGAGCGCAAGTGGTGGTAGTCCGGTCCGGGGAGAAGAAACGGATGGTCGTGGATTATAGCCAGACCATAAACCGATTCACGCAGCTTGATGCGTACCCCCTTCCTCGCATCGCGGAAATGGTAAATCGGATCGCCCAATACCGAGTCTTTTCCACGGTCGACCTCAAATCCGCCTACCACCAGCTCCCCATCCGACCAAAAGACCGCCCCTATACTGCCTTCGAAGCAGCCGGCCGGCTCTTCCACTTCCTCAGGGTCCCCTTTGGTGTCATAAATGGGGTCTCCGTCTTTCAAAGGGCGATGAACCAAATGGTGGACCAGTACGGTTTGCGGGCTACATACCCGTACTTGGACAATGTCACCATCTGCGGCCATGATCAGCAGGACCATGACACTAACCTCAAAAAGTTCCTCCAGACCGCCCGAGCCCTTAACCTGACCTATAACGAGGGCAAATGCGTTTTCCACACCACCCGGCTGGCCATCCTGGGCTATGTCGTGGAAGACGGGGTCTTAGGTCCCGACCCCGACCGCGTGCGCCCCCTTAAGGAACTCCCTCTCCCCCGCAGCCTCAAGGCCCTAAAACGGTGCTTGGGGCTTTTCTCCTATTACGCCCAGTGGGTCCCCAAGTATGCGGACAAAGCCCGCCCACCCCTAAAGACCACCACTTTTCCCCTCTCGGCTGAGGCTCAATTGGCCTTCAACCGCATCAAGGCCGACATCATCAAGGCCGCCATGCACGCGGTGGACGAAACCATCCTTTTCCAGGTAGAGAGCGATGCATCAGACATCGCCATGGCTGCTACCCTCAATCAAGGAGGCAGACCAGTAGCGTTCTTCTCCCGAACCCTCACCGCCTCCGAGATTCGACACTCTGCAGTCGAAAAGGAGGCACAAGCCATTGTGGAGGCTGTGCGGTGCTGGAGACACTACCTCGCCGGTAGGAGGTTTACCCTCGTCACCGACCAACGGTCGGTCGCCTATATGTTCGATAACACGCAACGGGGCAAAATAAAAAACGATAACATTTTGAGGTGGAGGATCGAACTCTCCACCTACTCGTACGATATCAAGTATCGTCCAGGGGAGCGCCAACGCGCAGGAGGACCGCCTGCAAGCCATCCGCAATGACCTCTGCCACCCGGGGGTTACCCGGCTCGTCCATTTCATCAAGTCCCGCAACCTACCTTACTCAACCAAGGAGGTCAAGGCCATGGTCAGGGCCTGCCAGGTCTGTGCGGAGTGCAAACCGCACTTCTATCGGCCAGACAAGGTTCGGCTCGTGAAGGCCTCGGGCCCCTTTGAGCGACTGAGCGTGGACTTCAAGGGGCCCCTCCCGTCCACCAACCGTTATGCCTATTTCCTCACCGTTATCGATGAGTTCTCCCGTTTCCCATTCGCCATTCCCTGCACCGACATGACCTCAGCCACGGTGATTAAGGCACTGCACAGCATCTTCACCCTGTTCGGTTTCCCTGCTTATATCCACAGCGACCGGGGTACATCGTTCATGAGCGATGAACTGCGTCAGTATCTGCTCAGCAAAGGCATCGCCTCGAGCAGAACGACCAGCTATAACCCACGGGGAAACGGGCAGGTGGAGAGGGAGAACGCGACCGTGTGGAAGGCTGTCCTTCTGGCCCTGCAGTCGAGAAATCTCCCAACCACCCGCTGGCAGGAGGTCCTACCCGATGCCCTACACTCCATTAGGTCACTCCTCTGCACGGCCACAAATGAGACCCCTCACGACCGATTGTTTCTCTTCCCCAGGAAGTCTACCTCCGGGGTCTCGCTTCCACCTTGGCTGACGGCTCCGGGACCTGTTCTTCTCCGGAGGCACGCGAGGAGCCATAAAACGGACCACCTAGTTGAAAAGGTCCGACTGCTCCACGCCAACCCCAATTACGCCTACGTGGAGTACTCCGGCGGCAGGCAAGATACGGTTTCCCTCCGGTATCTGGCGCCCGCTGGATCCTCCACCACAGACGCCCCTTCCCGCGCCGCTCCCCTGCAGGACCCGTCGCCCCCTACAACACACCCCCTTCCGGCCCTACCACCCGTTGGTGAGCTCCTACCGTGCGCCCCCCCTTTACACACCCCGCCGGCGCCGGCTCCGCTACCCCCGGCCCTGCCTAGTTCCTCTGCCCCGACCCGGACCGAAGCTCCGACCGCTGTGCTCCCGGATGTGCCCTCAACCGGGACATCCGTGCCCGCCGCACCACCGCCTGAATTGAGGAGATCGAGGAGGACGATCCGGCCGCCGAGACGGATGGACCTATGATGGCACTTCACCCCCGCTGGACTCCTTTTTAAACAGGGGGTGAATGTGATGAACGGTTACTGCCTTATCATCATGTAAGTTGATGTCCCCTTTAAGACCAGGCTTGGAACCCTGGGGACTCTGCCTCTGGCTCCGCCCATCTGGGAGCCATACATAAAGGCCTGCCTCATGGTCTGTATAGCAGTCAGCTCTCGTCCATATCTGTAGCACAGTTATTAGCCTAATAAAGCCTTCTTTACTGTTTAATCTCTAAGCATCATTATTGAGTGTACCTCAGTCCCTTTAGTCAGGGTGTCTCTGTGGGGGATTCCTTTAGTTACGGGCACTCTGTGGGGGATTCCTTTATTTAGGTTGTCTCTGTGGGGGATTCCTTTATTTAGGGGCTCTCTGTGGGCGGTTCCTTTAGTTAGGGACACTCTGTGGGGGTTTCTTTAGTTAGGGACACTTTGTGGGGGAGTTCTTTTAGTTAAGGGCTCTCTGTGGGGTGTTCTTTAGTTAGGGGCTCTCTGTGGGGGAATCCTTTAGTTAGGGACACTCTGTGGGGGTTTCTTTAGTTAGGGACACTTTGTGGGGGAGTTCTTTTAGTTAAGGGCTCTCTGTGGGGTGTTCTTTAGTTAGGGGCTCTCTGTGGGGTGTTCTTTAGTTAGGGACACTCTGTGGGGGATTCCTTTATTTAGGGTGTCTCTGTGGAGGATTCCTTTAGTTAGGGGCACTCTTGAGGGTTCTTTAGTTAGGGGGTCTCTGTGGGGGATTCCTTTAGTTAGGGGCACTCTGTGGGTGTTCTTTAGTTAGGGGGTCTCTGTGGGGGGTTCCTTTAGTTAGGGGCACTCTGTGGGGGTTCTTTAGTTAGGGGGTCTCTGCGGGGGTCCTTCTAGTTAGGGGGTCGCTGTAGAGACTTCCTCCAGTTGAGGAGTCCCAGGGGGTCTCCCTATTAAGGGTTGGGTTCTCCCATTTTGGGGGTCTCTGGGGGGGTTTGGTAGAGTAGGGATGGGCAGGTAGTGCATTGTGGGGGGGGGGAGGGTGGCCCTCAGATGGACTTTGGTGGAAACTCCCTTAAGGAGTTACCACCTTAGCCCACCACGTCAGGTTCACATTTGGTGAGACCTGTAGTCATCTCCACCCACATAATTCCCAGTCCAGGGGACCGGAGAATCATGGAGGGCTGCAGAATAGAGTGCTGGGCACGCTAAATGATGCCAATGCATCAATAAGACCCATTTACATTCATTTACATCTTCCCATGGCACGCGGGCGTGAATGTCGATCCGGCCACCGGGGGGTGGAGGGGGGGGGGGTCGGAGAATCGCGAGCACCTGCTAACGCCCGCCATCGATCCCTATTTTTTGATTCTCCGCTGCATTGGGGACCCAGCTACCAGCCTCAGGCAGCAGAGAATCCAGGCCATGCTTTCAAAATTAAAGCCAAACTATATAGGGTTAGAACACCGCACCTAGGCTGGAGTTTTTCGGCCGTTGCCAATCACTTTTTCCGTTGGCAGCGCATTCCCATGGGTTTCCCGGCGGCGTGAGGTGGTTGTAATGGGAAATCCCATTGACAACGGCAGGAAGACAGAATCACGCTGCCAGTGAACGGCGCGCCTCCGAGAAACACACGGCTGGAGAACCGGAGAACTCAGTCCATTTGTCAAGCTGTTGGCTCTTAAATTATATCCTTTCCTGATATTTTTCATCCTGCATTTTCAAAAGCATTCTCTCAGCACAGGCATTGACAGAAGTTACTATCAGCAGAAGTGATGTTTTTAACTCCCAAGTTTTGTTTTCACTTTTTGAACTGGAAAACTAAATCCACTCACCATTCTCTTAAGAACTGCCTTTTAAATGGCTCATGATCTTTCCCCATCTCTTCATTCTCAGGCCTAACAGTATAGAACCTCTCACTGTATAGTCAGCGACTCCACAAAACTGTGGATGGTTTGATGGAGCTTTTTGGCCATATCCATGCTGTTAATAGCCAACTGAACCTGGATACTTTCCATTAACTGAAGTGGAGTAGTGCCCCAATCAAACACAGTGATGAGAAGATTTTACCGTGTTCCAGGAGGGCGGGCATAAATTCTGTATCCTCCAAATCTGCACGGCACCAATTCCAGATATTCTGGAACCGTCGCATCAATGGGGCAATCAGAAGGGGTTATGCGGCTTAGTTCATTGACACGGAGAACATGTTTCTGGATGTTACCTGACCCCACTTTAGCATTTAAGGTTTGAATCTCGATAATGACATCCAGGGATCTTCCCAATCACCAAGATACGCTTTCTCGCCCATTGCATCCCGTCTACTATCTGCAGTCACTCCGATCTCTGACTCTGTGATCTGGCAGTGGTGACAGACACATCAGCTTGTTATTTACTTAATTTTTTTGTAACTCACTGCCATAACCCTCACGAGGACCACAGGGATCACTCATCGATCTACCCAGTGGGCTTGTGCAGTACGGGTTCCCATGGCAACAGCAGAGGGATGCCCAAATTGGGCATGTTACGAAGCCCTTTAAATGCTGTCCTGGACCTGGATCATGAGTTCTGATAGGTCTGGGCTAAGACACCTGTGTAGTGCACTGTGGATGCAGCTTTACTGCAGAGTCATAGAATCCCTACAGTGCAGAAGGAGGTCATTCAGCCCAGCGAGTCTGCACCAACCCTTTGAAAGAGCACCCTATCTAGATACACGTCTCCACCCTGTCCCCATAATCCAGTAATCCCACCTAACCTTTCGGACACTAAGGGGCAATTTATCATGGCCAATCCACCTAACCTGCACATCTTTGGACTGTGGGAGGAAACCGGAGCACCCGGAGGAAACCGACACCGACACGGGGAGGACGTACAAAGTCCACACAGACAATCACCCAGGCTGGAATTGAACCCGAGGCCCTGACACTGTGACACCCCTAAATAATTCTGTTTAAACCTTCATCTTCATGTTTCCTGGATTATTACACTCACAAACTGTGGCGCACAAAGACTCCGTGAGACGAATAGAGTGAAGTCGATGAGGCTTTATTAAGCGTGTCTGTTCCCCAGCAGCCCGATAGTAAACTGGCCTGCGGGGGAAGGCACCAGCTTCTTATACTTCGCCTTCAGGGCGGAGTATGAGGTCAACGGCCAACCAGGACCCGGGATCTGTCAGCCAATGACATTAGGGCTTCCAGCCCCACATGACCCCCAATACATACTACCACATTCACCCCTTGTCAAAAATGAAGCCGGCGGGGTGATGCTTCGTATGGTGGTAAGGGTTTACAGGGCTGGTCCTGGGAGGATAGAACAGTTACATGGTAGTACAGTATTGGACAGTATCGTCCTGTTACAACTATTTACAGAGGGTATAGGAAAAACAAAATGTTCATTGGACAGTCCATCTTTGTTTTACATCGACGCCACGAGTCGGTCGGGCGGTCTGGTCGTCCGTGTCGATCGCCTCGGCCCCGGCGGTGGTGGTGGTGCTTGTACCAGCGTTGTCGCCTCCGGGAGCCGCACGGTTTCAGCTGTCGGTGCAAAGGGGAGGGGGACTGATCCTCCTGGGAAGGGGGCGGTCGCGGGGTGCGGCGGTGGCAGGAAGGGGGGCGGTTGGGTTGATGGTGTCGGGGGGGGTGTGCGTGGTGCCGGAGGGCGCCAGATCCCGCAGGGAGACCGTGTCCTGTCGGCCGTCGGGGTACTCCACGTAGGCGTACTGGGGGTTTGCGTGGAGGAGGTGAACCCTTTCGACCAACAGGTCCGCCTTATGTGCCCGCACGTGCTTTCGGAGCAGGATGGGTCCTGGGGCCGCCAGCCAGGTCGGCAGCGACGTTCCAGAGGAGGACCTCCTAGGGAAAACAAGGAGACGCTCATGCGGCGTTTGATTAGTGCTCGTACATAATAACGACCGGATGGAGTGGAGAGCGTCCGGGAGGACCTCCTGCCACCGTGAAACTGGGAGGTCCCTGGACCGTAGGGCCAGTAGAACGGCCTTCCAGACCATGCCGTTCTCCCTCTCTACTTGCCCGTTCCCCCGGGGGTTGTAGCTGGTCGTCCTGCTTGAGGCTATGCCCTTGCTGAGCAGGAACTGGCGCAGCTCGTCACTCATGAAAGAGGACTCCCTGTCGCTGTGGACATATGCGGGGTAACCGAACAGCGTGAAGATGCTGTTCACGGCTTTAATGACTGTGGCCGCGGTCATGTCGGAGCAGGGAATGGCAAGTATTCGTCCACTACATTGAGGAAATACGCGTTGTGGTCGGTGGAGGGGAGGGGCCCTTTGAAATCGAGACTGAGGCGTTCAAAGGGGCGGGAAGCCTTAATCAGGTGCGCTCCATCTGGCCTGAAAAAATGCGGTTTGCTTTCTGCGCAGATGTGGCAGTCCCTTGTGACTGTACGGACCTCCTCTAAGGAGTATGGGAGATTGCGGGACTTGATGAAGTGGTAAAACCGAGTGACCCCCGGGTGGCAGAGGTCCTCGTGGAGGGCTTGGAGGCGGTCAATTTGTGCGTTGGCACATGTGCCGCGGGATAGGGCATCGGACGGCTCGTTCAGCTTTCCGGGCCGGTACAAGATCTCATAGTTGAAGGTGGAGAGTTCGATCCTCCACCGCAAGATCTTGTCGTTCTTGATCTTGCCCCGCTGTGCATTATCGAACATGAAGGCTACCGACCGTTGGTCAGTGAGGAGAGTGAATCTCCTGCCGGCCAGGTAATGCCTCCAATGTCGCACAGCTTCCACTATGGCTTGGGCTTCCTTTTCCACTGAGGAGTGGCGGATTTCTGAGGCGTGGAGGGTTCGGGAGAAGAAGGCCACGGGTCTGCCCGCTTGGTTAAGGGTAGCCGCTAGAGCTACGTCAGAGGCATCGCTCTCGACCTGGAAGGGGAGGGACTCGTCGATGGCGCGCATCGTGGCCTTTGCGATGTCCGCTTTGATGCGGCTGAAAGCCTGGCAAGCCTCTGTCGACAGCGGGAAAGTCGTGGTCTGTATTAGGGGGCGGGCCTTGTCTGCGTACTGGGGGACCCACTGGGCGTAGTACGAAAAGAACCCCAAGCAGCGTTTCAGGGCTTTTGGGCAGTGCGGGAGGGGAAATTCCATGAGTGCGCGCATACGTTCGGGGTCGGGGCCTATTATCCCATTGCGCACTATGTAGCCCAGAATGGCTAGCCGATCGGTGCTAAAAACGCACTTGTCCTCGTTGTACGTGAGGTTCAAGGCTTTGGCAGTCTGGAGGAATTTTTGGAGGTTGGCGTCGTGGTCCTGCTGATCGTGGCCGCAGATGGTTACATTGTCGAGGTACGGGAACGTGGCCCGTAACCCATGTTGATCAACCATTCGGTCCATCTCCCGTTGGAAGACCGAGACCCCGTTTGTGACGCCAAAAGGGACCCGTAGGAAATGGTATAATCGCCCGTCTGCCTCGAAGGCTGTGTACTTGCGGTCACTTGGGCGGATGGGGAGCTGATGGTAGGCGGACTTGAGGTCCACGGTGGAGAAGACTTTATACTGGGCAATCCGATTGACCATGTCGAATATGCGGGGGAGAGGGTACGCGTCTATTTGTGTGTACCTGTTGATGGTCTGGCTATAGTCAATGACCATCCTTTGTTTCTCCCCTGTCTTCACTACTACCACCTGCGCTCTCCAGGGACTATTGCTGGCCTGGATTATGCCCTCCTTTAGTAGCCGCTGGACTTCGGAGCGAATGAAGGTCCGGTCCTGGGCACTGTACCGTCTGCTCCTAGTGGCGACGGGTTTGCAATCCGGGGTGAGGTTCGCAAACAAGGACGGGGGTTGCACCTTGAGGGTGGCGAGGCCGCAGATAGTGAGTGGGGGTATGGGGCCGCCGAATTTAAACGTAAGGCTCTGTAGGTTACATTGAAAATCTAAGCCCAGCAAGGTGGGGGCACAGAGTTGGGGAAGGACGTTAAGTTTGTAGTTTTTGAATTCCCTCCCCTGTACAGTTAGGGTAACTATGCAGAATCCCTGGATCTGTACGGAGTGGGATCCTGCAGCTAGGCAAATCTTTTGTGCGCTGGGGAAGGTAGTTAAGGAACAGCGTCTTACCGTGTCGGGATTGTGGTGTTGGGTGCTCTGGTGCACAGATGAGCCAACACAGTTGTATGTGGTACAACTCTATTTTATTTTAACTCTTATAATACAGTTCGTTCTGGATACTCTGCACGTGCTGTCTCCCTGAGTGTGTTTGGTAACAGATCTGTCCTGGTCCTCCTCTGCAGCTAATACTGACCACCGGGGGTCGTGTCTGTGCTTTTATATCTTTCTGTCATTGGTTGTGGTGTTGTGTGTTCTGATTTGTCTGTTGGTGTGTCTATCATGATGTGTGTGTTTGAATATCATGACATCCCCCCTTTTTACAAAGATATGTGCCTACGTGGTTATAAATATAATTGTGTCGTGAGTGCATCTAAGAGTGTGTGTGTGTGTTGTGTACAGCGTGTGTATATGACGTAACTATTTACATGGGGCGATGTCGGGTGCGTCACACTAACAAGGTTGTACCATAACAAAACTTAGATGCGAGAGAAAAAAAAAACTTGAACATTGGTCTGGTCAGACGATATCTGGAACAATAAACAACAACAGGTTATAATACAGAAGTGTTTGACTTTTTGAACGTATGAACAGCGTTATAAGTCCAGTCTAATGGGTGACCGCCTCAAGAATGGGCTGGTCCTCAAGCCGGTTCAGCTGTGGAGATTTGGGGTCACACTGGTTCACCTTGGACTGTTGGAGGTGATGCTGTTGCCGAAGTCTCTACTTTACCATTTGTTGTACTTCGTGCAGTGCTTGGTTTTTTCATTCGTGCAAATATAACATTCAACATCTTTGTTAGTGGTGCCTTGGCTGTGGTTTGGTTCTGGTGGCGATGGAAGGGGCATGATCCGTGGCATCTCCACGAAGTCATCCTTGGGAACCAGTGGAGGATCCGGCGTGTGCGTACGGTTCAGTTGCGAGCGTGGAAGGCGGCGCAAAGCTCGCTGATTGCGCCTACGCACCAATCCATCCGCCCTGCATGCCAGGAACAAGGTGGAGTCTTTTTCTTTTTATGTTTGTGGTGGACGGCATCTTGTAGCCGATGGGTCGTTGCCATCGAAGTAGCACCATCACTAATATCATGCAAGGCGATGACTGTGCCAGATGTGGAAGTTGGCCGAGACCGTGTACGCTGGTTCCGGCCACCTGCTGTGCCGGAAGGGCGACTCCGCAGAGAAACGTCGAAGCATGTCGCCTTGGAGAGAGAATTGTTGCTCGCATCAACGTCTGGCGATGGCGCGAATTGGTGTGTCCATCTTGGACCGCCGGTGCTGGTTGCCACTGCCGACCCAGTGGGTCTGCCACGCGATCCATTCCCTGTCGCCGTGGCATCCGCCGTCACCCTGAGCGTGCCATCACCGAGGCCGCGACACCGCCCGTCCGGAGCAAGGTCTGGCGTGCGCAAATCAGAGTCGGCGCTTGGCTGCTCCCCATCTGGAGTCCGGTCTGCCTTCCGTCGATGCCCCCCGTCCGGAGTCCCAACAGGTTCACTGGAGGCAGCCGAGATTCCCTGAAGCTGCACTTCTGGAGTCGGAACATGCAGGAATGCACCAACCAGTGGAGAGGGTCGAGCCATCGAGGGCGGAAGCGGTGCGCCGCCACCGCAGTCGTCAGTGGTCCCACCGTGATCGTCGAGTGCCTCGGTACGCACTAGGCGAGGTCTGTCACCTTGCACCTTTTGCATGGGAAGTGGGATGCTGTCGTCACTCGTCTCACATCCCGTGGATAGATCCTCATTAGCAGCTTGCTGTTCACTAGGGTTGGGTAAATTGTCAGAGTTTTCATCTGGTGGTGCACACCATGTCGGTGGACTGTCATTGTCTTGCCGTTGTCCTTCATTTGGGCTTTTCTTCTTTGGAATTTTAAATCTTCCCCCAGACATTGCAGAACCTTGTTTATTACCCCCAAATTCTCCCATATGTATGGTCTCGAATATATGATCCAATGTTTCTATCGACATTGTACTATTTTCCAAAGAACATTCCGTTTCACTTTTCTTCTCAGGTACCTCATATGTATCTTTGTCTAATGTACATGCCTTCATGGTCTCTGGGTCTGATTTTGCTGGGACTGGCATGGTCACAGTCTCTCTTTTACTGTTCTCAATTGCCCACATTATACTCCCCATACATAACTGCTTAATCACTGGGGTTAGTGTGGTACAATGGATAATCGGGTCGACCTTATCTGCATCTTCACCATTAGTGGAAAGCACACTTGGTTCACTTGAAACTGCTGTGGGTTTTAAATTCGTTATCTGGCTACTCGATGTCGGTGTCCTCAGGATTCTTGCTCCAATGTTCTGCTCAATAATCAGTGGAGTGTGTATAGGTTCAATGCAATTAATGTTCCCCTCAAGGTTTGAAGAGTCATTACTGACTAACTGCTGGTCTCCGAAGTTGGGATTTTGCGGCATTGTGTTGAAGGGAGACATTTGTCCCTGCTGTAGATATGATTCAGGTTGTGTTATTTCCATTACCTGAGGATCAATGTCTTGTCCATTTTTTCGATCCGTACTAAAACACTGGCAATTCTCAGTCTGCTCCTTGCAAGTTAAACATTCAATTAATTTCGTTAGCAAATCCTCAGCATCCTTCTGTGGCCGTGCAGCATTATTAATCTCTGTTCGGCTATAATGATCCTGAAGGTCAGCGCATAAACCTTTTTTCTTCGGGCTTGGACGAGGCGATTCCTTTGGCTTGTCTTCAGTTGGGCTTGAACAGTCTTCAGCGCTGTGCCCTTCATTGTAGCATGAGAGACCGTCATGGTCATGCTGCTGTGTAGTGGAGCATGGTAGGCTGCTATAGCCTTCTTGCTGTTCACGTGAGCATGGCAGACTTGCATCGTCTGCCGCTGGTTGGTCAGGAGAGGTTGCTAGACCCTCATGGTCTTGTTCCTGCAAGGACTGCACATTGGAGTCTTGCGTTGCTTCTATCGTGGAGGCTGTCCACGACCTCTCTGTGGAGGCTTGTGACGCTGGAGTCACTTCTTGTTCGTGCAAGGACTGCGCTCTGGAGTCTTGCGTTGCTTCTATCGTGGAGGCTGTCCACGAGCTCTCTGTGGAGGCTTGTGACACTGGAGTCACTTCTTGTTCGTGCAAGGACTGCGCTCTGGAGTCTTGCGTTGCTTCTATCGTGGAGGCTGTCCACGAGCTCTCTGCGGAGGCTTGTGACACTGGAGTCACTTCTTGTCCGTGCAAGGACTGCGCTCTGGAGTCTTGCATTTCTGCAATTGTGGAGTCTGTCCACGAGCTTGCTGTGGAAGCTTGTGACACTGGAGTCACTTCTGGTTCATGCGAGGACTGCACTCTGGAGTCTTGCATGTCTTCTTTCATAGAGTCGGGAACGTTGAGCGGGACGTGGACCACGCTCTGTGTGGCAGCAGGGCACTCTCCGTGTGCTTGCACCGCTCCCTGTCTGTTAATGTCAGGCTGCAGCATCATCCGGTACTGATAAGTTGGAACGTCATGTCTGCTGGATTGAAGATCCTCAAATCCGAAAAATGAATCCGCATCTGCGTCGGATTCAATGTGGGGGCCGCCAATGTGCAACACGAAAGGTTCGTCCGAGTCATAGTCGTATAGGACCACGGAGCTATCATTGGGCTCGCGAGGTCCGGAAACACTGTAAAGATCGTCATCGAAGTATTCGAGGTCGGAATCATCGGCTTGTGCGTAGGTAACTGCTTGTCGGAGGGTTCTTCGGAGGTCAAATTCATCTCCTGGGTCAATTTGCGGCAATGTGCTGTCATTCCAGGTGAGGGAAGGTTGTTTTACAGCTTTAACAGATTTTTGTTTTTTTGATTTGGGACGCGGTCCTAACGTAGGAAGCGACTGCGCATGCTCAGATCGCTGTTCCTTTACCGATGGCCGTTTTCTTGACTGCGCATGCGCAGCATTTCGCGCACGCGCAAACGAAACTTCCGGTTCTGCGCACTGCTCGCGCAACTGTGCTAGCGTGATAACTTTAGCAAGATGGCCGCCAACCTCGACCCAGCCCTCTCTCAGGCCCGGGATTTCGGCCTCTGGGAATTCGGGCTCCGGGATCCCGGCCACGAGGTGAGTACTGCAGCTTTTCTTACCTTTACTTGCCGATTGGATTGCGTTTTCTTCACAGTACTTGGAGAATTTGTCCAGGACTGCCTGGTAATCGTACCTTTGCTGCCTCCTGAAGAACCTGAACCTTGTGAATATTTCTCTTGCCCTTGCACCGGCGATGGTGAGGAGAAACTCAATTTTTTCGCTATCATCCAGGTCTTGGAGTTCAGCTGCCACCAGGAACAATTCGAACCATTGCCGGAATCGCCGCCAGTTTTCGCGGAGATCGCCGTAGCACTGGAGCGGCTGCGGAACCGGGAGCTCTATCATTTTGCCTGGGCACTGCTGGTTGTCTCTGTACACTGAGGTATGCCGGCAGGTATCGATCCACTCCTGTACCATGTGGTGTTGGGTGCTCTGGTGCACAGATGAGCCAACACAGTTGTATGTGGTACAACTCTATTTTATTTTAACTCTTATAATACAGTTCGTTCTGGATACTCTGCACGTGCTGTCTCCCTGAGTGTGTTTGGTAACAGATCTGTCCTGGTCCTCCTCTGCAGCTAATACTGACCACCGGGGGTCGTGTCTGTGCTTTTATATCTTTCTGTCATTGGTTGTGGTGTTGTGTGTTCTGATTTGTCTGTTGGTGTGTCTATCATGATGTGTGTGTTTGAATATCATGACAGGGATGTATAAAACTTTCCGTGCTCCCGGAGTCGACTAGGCATGGCGTCTCGTGGCCGTTAATTAGGACCGTTGTCGTCGTCGTCTGGAGAGTCCGGGGCCGAGCCTGATCGAGTGTAACCGAAGCGAGCCGTGGTTGTAGTAGTGGGGTGGGGTCCGTTGTTGCCGTCCAAGATGGCGTCGGGGATGGACAAAATGGCCACCCCCATACATCGCACGTGGCTGAGGGGTCACAAGATGGCGTCGGGGGTGGACAAAATGGCCGCCCCCATGCGTCGTACAGGTCGGGGGCGGTCCAAGATGGCGGCGCCCCTCCTCCCCTCGTGGTGGTCGGGACCCAAAATGGCGGCGTCTGCGGGTCGCACATGGTGTGCTGGGGGATCTGGGGAGCGCTAGGACCGCGCGGAGTTCCTGGCATTGCGAGCGCCCGGGCCGCGGGCGCTAGGACCACGCGGTGTTCCTTGACTGCGAGCGCCAGGGCCGCGGACACTAGGACTGCGTGGAGCACCCTCGCCGGGGACAGCGGTGGTCGGGGCCCAGGCCGGCGGGTCGGTACCGCGAGCGCTGGGACCGTGCGGAGCTCCCTCGCCGGGGACAGCGGTGGTCGGGGTCCAGGTAGGTTGCGCCGGCGGGTCAGGCGTGGGGCGCGGGACGGGGGTGAGGGCCCAGGTCGGCGGCGGCGGCGGGTCAGTCGTGGGGCCGCAAGCGCTGGGACCGTGCGGAGCTCCCTCGCCGGGGACACCGGTGGTCGGGGCCCAGGCCGGCGGGTCAGGCGTGGGGCGCGGGACGGGGGTGAGGGCCCAGGTCGGCGGCGCCGGTGGGTCAGTCATGGGGCCGCGAGCGCTGGGACCGCGCGGAGCTCCCTCGCCGGGGACAGCGGTGGTCGGGGCCCAGGCCGGCGGGTTAGGCGTGGGGTGCGGGACGGGGGTGAGGGCCCAGGTCGGCGGCGCCGGCGGGTCAGTCGTGGGGCCGCGAGCGCTGGGACCGTGCGGGGCTCCCTCGCCGGGGACAGCGGTGGTCGGGGTCCAGGTAGGTTGCGCCGGCGGGTCAGGCGTGGGGCGCGGGACGGGGGGGAGGGTGGCGTTCGGGATGCGAAAAACCCCCTCCTCTCCGTGGAGAGTGTTGGCCGGCACCCAAATCGGGAGCGCCGGTGGCGGGTCATACATGGACTGCGGGGAGGGGGGTTGGGGAGCGTAGGCGGCGTGCAGGGCTCCCAGTTCTCCCGGGACCGCGGTGGTCGGGACCCAAAATGGCGGCGTCTGCGGGTCGCACATGGCGTGCTGGGGGGGTTGGGATGCATAGGCTGCCTGTAGGGCTCCCTGTGGCCCCGGGACGGCGGCGACCACGCGGGATCGGCACACCACCGCATAGTGGCCCTTTTTCCCGCAGCTTTTGCAGATGGCTGCGCGGGCCGGACAGCGTTGTCGGGGGTGCTTCGCCTGGCCGCAGAAATAACAGCGGGCGCCCCCGGTGCGACTCGGCGTTTGGACTGCGCAAGCCTGTGGGGTGTCCGGGGGGGGGGGGGGGGTAGGGGGTTTGCTGCGGTGGGGAAGTACGGGGCCCAATGGCCTGCCGCGCGGTCGGGGCCGTAGGCGCGGGTATTACGCGCGGCTACGTCCAGCGAGGCTGCCAGGGCCCGTGCCTCTGAGAGTCCTAGCGACTCTTTTTCTAGAAGTCTTTGGCGGATTTGGGAGGATTGCATACCTGCCACAAAAGCATCGCGCATTAACATGTCCGTATGTTCGTTTGCATTCACCGACGGGCAGCTGCAGGCTCTTCCCAAAATCAGCAGCGCGGCGTAGAACTCGTCCATCGATTCTCCGGGAGCTTGCCGTCTTGTCGCGAGCTGGTAGCGAGCGTAGATTTGGTTAACTGGGCGAACGTAGAGACTTCTCAGTGCTGTGAACGCCGTCTGGAAATCGTGGGTGTCTTCAATGAGGGTGAAAATCTCCGTGCTCACCCTCGAGTGCAGGACCTGCAGTTTTTGTTCGTCTGAGACTCGGCCTGTGGTCGATCTGATGTAAGCCTCGAAGCAAGTCTGCCAGTGTTTGAAGGCTGCTGCCGCATTCACTGCGTGGGGGCTGATCCTCAGGCATTCTGGAATGATCCTGAGCTCCATAGTCCTTTTTAGGCACGCTTAATAAATTGTGGCGCACAAAGACTCCGTGAGACGAATAGAGTGAAGTCGATGAGGCTTTATTAAGCGTGTCTGTTCCCCAGCAGCCCGATAGTAAACTGGCCTGCGGGGGAAGGCACCGGCTTCTTATACTTCACCTTCAGGGCGGAGTATGAGGTCAACGGCCAACCAGGACCCGGGATCTGTCAGCCAATGACATTAGGGCTTCCAGTCCCACATGACCCCCAATACATACTACCACACAAACTTCCAAATTATGCTGGTTGTGATCAGCTTCTCCGTGAGGTTATGTACTGGAGGGCTTCCTATAAGTACCTCCTGTACATCATATTTAAGCTTATATTCTCATAGGATTACAATGCTTGTTTAAGTTCATACAACTCATGCAAAGCACTTGTGGCTTGGGCTGCACATAATCTTTGATGCTGCAAAATGATGGCTTCTGGTGGCGATCATGGTCGCACATTTGGCAGCTCCCACTCATGGTGATCTTTTTAGGGCCTTTATGCCGGATTGTTGCAGGAATTTTGTAGAGGAAAGGTGTAGAAGCAAGAACAGAAGAAAGTGACCCCTAATTTAAGGAGCTGAGGTCCAGCAGTAATCAGAAAAGAACAAACCAGGTGGTGGTGGCGAGTGAGGAGTGGACAACATGCGTGGAGATGGCGGACGAACAGGGTCGGACCCCGTCAGCTCAGTGGCCGGTAGACCAGTTGGTGAGCTTCTTAAATGAGAAGTGCACCCAACAGAGGAAGGAGAGTGCGGAGGATCTGGCCCGGGCGGTGGACTGGATTAAGGCGGCGGTTAACCTCTTGGAGACTGTGTATATATAGTATATTACTCTTTGAACCAGCCGAGTTGATGAAATGAACAATAGTCTTCTTGTAAAGATGAACTAATTTATTGAGCAATATAAATAATATTTGTGAGCCCTTTTTACTTAATACTCAACCAGTAAAAGAAATAAAATACAGCAAAGATAACTAACTAACTATACAATGTAAGAATAAAATAACTTATAACTTCTCTCTCTAGCTATTCTGTCTTGTCTGTTCACTCTCCTGAAGCACGCTCTCTCAGAAAGAGCGGGAAATTCTTTATGAAGGAGAATAGACTGGCAGGAGAAGGAGGACCTTGAACTTTGACTGAGGAGAACTGAATTATGTTTTGTAAAACTTTGGGTTTGCGCCGTTCGGATTTATTTCTGGGGTTTTGCTTGTTTCTTTCCGTTTTTTCGGTCCTGTTTGGGGTTAGGCTGGTATATTGTACGTTGTTAAGTGGGAGGTGTGGGTCTTTGGGTTCGGACCTTGGAAGGGATGGTTGGTTGGTTTTTACTTCTTGCCTTTGTTTCGATTGTTTGCACTAAGAACGGGAGGGGAGGGGAACCAGTGGGGGGTAAGATGCTGGGTGCCATGGGCAGGGGCTGCCAGGCTAGCTGGGTGGGCTAGTTCATGGAAGCAAAGTGGGGGGTGAGCTGAAGACCGATGTGGGGGGGGATGGGAGGGGGAGTGGGGGGGTTGGGTGGGGGGGGTAATTAGACTGCTGACGGGAGGGGACATTCAAGGTGGAGGAGGAAGAGGGTTGATGATGGTTGTTGCCTGAGGGTGCACCAGGGGAGGTGCAAGGCATGGGCCGCAGACTGGCCTAGGCGAGGTTATGGTTGATTGGCAAGGGAGGGAGGTGGAACGTTCAAGGACTGAATGGGCCAGTCAAAAGGGCCTGTGTGTTCGCGCACTTGAGGCAATTGAAGGCACAGGCGCCGGAATGTGGCGACTAGGGGCTTTTCACAGTAACTTCATTTGAAGCCTACTTGTGACAATAAGCGATTTTCATTTCATTTCATTTCAGATGTGGCTATGTTACAGGAGATACATCTGGAGGTGGGGGATCAGATTAGGTTAAGGAAGGGATGGGTTGGGCAGGTGTTCCATTCGGGATTTTGTGATGAACGGTTACTGTACTACTGTACCCTTGTCATCATGTAAGGTGATGTCCCCTTTAAGACGGGGCTTGGAACCCTGGGGGACTCCACCTCCGGCTCTGCCCACCTGGGAGCCGTATATAAGGGGCCGCCTTGTGGGCGGCACCTAGTTAGCACCCGCCTCGGCACCAGGCTAGTTCTTAGCTTATTAAAGCCTTCTTTACCGTTTACACTCTAAGCGTCGTTATTGAGGGTACCACAATTTAATAAGCTAAACTACATCAGGATGGGCGCAGGCCTAAAACCAGAGAAGCTCAATCTGGAAGCATGGACACCGGAGGCAAAATAAATTTTTAAATACTGGCTCCGATGCTTCGAGGCCTATCTGGACTCCTCAGAGACTCCCATCCTGGGGCCACGCAAGCTGCGCCTACTCCACGCCCGGGTGAGTCACAGAATCTCCTCCACGCTCGAAAAGGCGACTACTTATGAAGAGGCGGTCGAGTTACTCCACAAGCGGTTCGTCAAACCCATCAACAAGGTACACGCCAGGCATCTGCTCTCTAGCTGCCGGCAGCGCTCTGGGGAATTGCTAGACGAATTTGTTGAAAGACTCACCGCGCTTGCCAGGGACTGTGACCATCAGGATGTGACAGGGGAAACCCATATGAACCTGCACATCAGAGATGCGCTCGTGTCCGGCATCTGCTCGACCTACATCCGGCAACGGCTACTCGAAAACAGGGCAAAAGACCTCCAGGACACGCTAATGCTCGCCTCCGCGCTGGAGGTGGCCCGACATAATTTGGGTACGTATCCCGCGGACTCGGCGAGCCCCCCTCGGACTTCCACAGACTCAGCCACGTCGCAGGCCTGCACCGCGCGGCGACCCGCTCATCCTGGGGGCACACCGTGCTACTTCTGCGGGCAGGGCCAGCATCCACGCCCACGCTGCCCTACCCGCTCCGCGATCTGCAGCGACTGCGAGAAGAAGGGGCATTTTGCGAGGGTCTGCCTGGCCAGGCCCAGGGGCCAGAAAAACAAAGAACAGCCGGCCCGAAAATCAGGCTCTCAGGCCCGCAGGCGGCTGCGCACCGACCCGACACGCCCCCTTCTGACGCGTCATCTGCCTCGTGCGAATCATGGGAGCGGCCATCTGTCAGCGGCCATCTTCTCGACCCGACACGTGTGACCGACAGCGGCGGCCATTTTACGAGTCCAACTCGGCTGAGGACTCGGACTACCCGCAAGTGGGAGCGATCACCCTCAACCAAACCCGGCCAAAACATCTGCAGAACTCAATGATGAAGGTCCAAGTCAGTGGGCGCGACACTTCATGCCTCTTCGACTCCGGGAGCACGGAGAGCTTTATTAATCCAGAAATGGTAAGGCGCTGCTCCTTGCGCACCCATCCCGCGTCCCAAACCATAGCCCTTGCCTCCGGGTCCCACTCGGTCCAAATCAAGGGGTACTGTATCGCGGATCTCTCGATCCAGGGCGCCAAATACACCCGTTTCAAACTTTATATCCTCCTTCACCTCTGCGCCCCCCTGCTGCTCGGACTGGATTTCCAGTGCAGCCACCGAAGCCTGACACTGAAGTTCGGTGGACCCTTGCCCCCCCTCACGGTATGCAGCCTTGCGACACTGAAAGTCGCACCCCCCTCGCTATTCGCGAACCTCACTCCCGACTGTAAGCCCATCGCCACCAGGAGCGGACGGTACAGTGCCCAAGACATGACTTTTATCAAGTCAGAGGTCCAGCGTTTACTGGGAGAGGGGGGTCATCAAGGCTAGCAACAGCCCCTGGAGAGCACAAGTAGTGGTAGTCCGGTCCGGGGGTAAGAAACGGATGGTCGTGGATTATAGCCAGACCATAAACCGCTTCACACAGCTTGATGCATACCCACTTCCTCGCATAGTAGAAACGGTAAATCGGATCGCCCAATACCGAGTATTTTCCATGGTCGATCTCAAATCCGCCTACCTCCAGCTCCCCATCCGACCAAAAGACTGCCCCTATACTGCCTTCGAAGCAGCCGGCCGGCTCTTCCACTTCCTTAGGGTCCCCTTCGGCGTCACAAATGGGGTCTCCGTCTTTCAAAGTGCGATGGACCAAATGGTGGACCAGTACGGTTTGCGGGCTACATACCCGTACTTGGACAATGTCACCATCTGCGGCCATGACCAGCAGGACCATGTCGCAAACCTCAAAAAGTTCCTCCAGACCGCCCGAGCCCTTAACCTGACCTATAATGAGGAAAAATGCGTTTTCCACACAACCCGGCTAGCTATCCTCGGCTATGTCGTGGAAACGGTCCCGACCCCAACCACATGCGCCTCCTAAAGGAACTCCCCCTTCCCCGCAGCCATAAGGCCCTCAAACGGTGCTTGGGGCTCTTCTCCTATTACGCCCAGTGGGTCCCCAAATATGCGAACAAAGCCCGCCCACGCATAAAGACCATGATATTTCCCCCCTTGGCTGAGGCTCGATTGGCCTTCAACCGCATCAAGGCCGATATCACCAACGCCGCTATCCGCGCGGTGGACGAAACTATCCCCTTCCAGGTAGAGAGCGATGCGTCAGACATCGCCCTGGCTGCTACCCTCAACCAGGCAGGCAGACCAGTAGCGTTCTTCTCCCGGACCCTCACCGCCTCCGAGATTCAACACTCTGCAGTCGAGAATGAGGCACAAGCCATTGTGGAAGCTGTACGGCACTGGAGGCACTACCTAGCCGGTAGGAGGTTCACCCTCGTCACCGACCAACAGTCGGTCGCCTTTATGTTCGATAACGCACAACGGGGCAAAATAAAAAACGATAAAATTTTGAGGTGAAGGATCGAACTCTCCACCTACACGTACGATATCAACTATCGTCCAGGGGAGCTCAACGAGCCCCCAGATGCCCTGTCCCACGGCACGTGTGCCAACGCGCAGGAGGACCGCCTGCCAGCCATCCACAATGACTTCTGTCACCCGGGGGTTACCCGGCTCGTCCACTTTACCAAGTCCAGCAACCTACCTTACTCAACCAAGGCGGTCAAGGCCATGACCAGGACTTGCCAGATCTGTGCGGAGTGCAAACCACACTTCTACCGGCCAGACAAGGCTCGGCTCGGGAAGGCCTCGGGGCCCTTTGAGCGACTAAGCGTGGACTTCAAGGGGCCCCTCCCATCCACCAACTGCAATGCCTATTTCCTCACCATTATCGATGAGTTCTCCCGTTTCCCATTCGCCATTCCCTGCCCCGATATTACCTCTGCCACCGTGATAAAGGCACTGCACAGCATCTTCACCCTGTTCGGTTTCCTCGCTTATATCCACAGCGACCGGGGTACATCGTTCATGAGCGATGAACTGCGTCAGTATCTGCTCAGCAAAGGCAACGCATCGAGCAGAATGACCAGTTATAACCCGCAGGGAAACGGGCAAGTGGAGAGGGAGAACGCGACCGTGTGGAAGGCTGTCCTTCTGGCCCTACAGTCGAGAAGTCTCCCAACTACCCGCTGGCAGGAGGTCCTGCCCGATGCCCTACACTCCATTAGGTCGCTCCTCTGCACGGCCACAAATGGGACCCCTCACAACCGATTGTTTGTCTTCCCCAGGAGGTCTACCTCCGGGGTCTCGCTTCCACCTTGGCTGACGGCTCCGGGACCTGTTCTTCTCTAAAGGCACACGAGGAGCCATAAAACAGACCCCCTGGTCGAGAAAGTCCGATTATTACACGCAAACCCCAGTTACGCCTACGTTGAGTACCCAGACAGCAGGCAAGATACGGTTTCCCTCCGGGATCTTGCACCCGCTGGTTCCCCCACTACAGACGCCCCTTCCCTCGCAGCTCCCCTGCAGGACCCGGCGCCCACTACAACACTCCCCCTCCTGGCCCCACTTCCCGTTGGTGGGCACCTACCGCGCGCCCCCTAGCGCCCCCCTCTACACACCCCGCCGGCGCCGGCACCACTACCCCCAGCCCCACCTATTCCCCCTGCATCCCGATCCCCTACCCAGACCCGGGCCAAGGCTCCGACCACCGTGCTCCCGGACGTACCCTCAACTAAGACGTCCGTGTCCGCCGCACCTCTGTCCGAGCTGAGGAGGTTGATAAGGACGATCAGGCCACTGAGACGAATGGACTTATGATGGCACTTCACCCCCGCCGGACCTTTTTTAAAAACAGGGGGTGAATGTGGTGAACGGTTACTGTACTACTGTACCCTTGTCATCATGTAAGGTGATGTCCCCTTTAAGACCTGGCTTGGAACCCTGGGGGACTCCGCCTCTGGCTCCACCCACCTGGGAGCCGTATATAAGGGGCCGCCTTGTGGGCGGCACCTAGTTAGCACCCGTCTCGGCACCAGGCTAGTTCTTAGCTTATTAAAGCCTTCTTTACCGTTGTACTCTCTAAGCGTCGTTATTGAGGGTACAACAACTTGAAAACGAGGGGGGTGGCAATCCTGGTCAATAAGTGGGTGGCATTCGAGGTGGGGATGATAGAGGCGGTTCCGGGGGGGGTAGGTATATTATGGTTAGTGGGAAATTGGAGGGAATGGCTGTGGTATTGGTAAATATATATGCCCCAAACTGGGATGACGTTGAATTTGTTAGATCGAAGATCCGGACCAGGATTCACATCGACTGATTATGGGAGGAGATTTCAACACAGTCCTGGATCCGAGGCTGGATCAGTGAAGTTCCAGGTGGTGCTGGGGAAGATCCGGACCAGGACTCACATCAACAGATTATGGGGGAGATTTCAACACGGTCCTGGATCCGAGGCTAGATCAGTGAAGTTCCAGGTCTGGAAAGGTGTCAGTTATGGCAAAGGAGCTGCGGGGGTTTATGGAGTTGATGGGGTGGGGTTGATCTGTGGAGATTTGGGAGGCCAAGGAGTAAGGAGTTTTCATTCTACTCCCATGTGCACAAGCTGTATTCGCAGATAGACTTCTTTATGTTGGACAAAACGCTGCTGGCTGAGGTGGTAGATGCTGAATATTCAGCAACTGTGGTGTCAGACCACGCCCCACACTGTGTAGACCTGCAAGTTAACAAAGGAAAGGCCCAGCCCCCACAGTTGAGGTTAGATGTGGGGCTGTTAGTGGAGGAGGAGGTGTGTGAGCGGATGAGGGAGGTCATTTGGGGATATATAAAGATCAATGACACAGGTGAGGTTTCAGCTGGGGTGGTGTGGGAGGCAGTGAAGGCGGGTATTAGGGGGGAACTCATCTCAATTGGGGCCCATAAGAGAAAGCTGAGCGGGTGGAGTTAGACAGGCTGGTAGGCTAAATTTTACAGGTGGACAGGAGGTATGCAGAGTCTCTGGATGACGGGCTTCTGAAGGAGTGTCAGAGACTGCAGCTGGAATTTGGGCTCCTGTTCACAGGTAAGGCGGAGGGACAGCTGAGGAGAGTAAAGGGGGCGGTCTATGAATATGGAGAAAAAGGCAGCAGGATGCTGGCGCGTCAGCTGGGGAAACAGGCAAGAGAGATTGGGAAAGTAAGAGATACAGGGGGGGAAGGTGGTTTTGGATCTGGCGGGGGTGAATGGTTTGTTCCGGGAATTTTACAGTCGATTGTATAAATCGGAACCCCCAGCCGGGGTGGAGGGTATGAAGTGATTCCTGGAGGGGCTGGAGTTTCTGAGGATAGTGGAGGTTTCGGGAGCCCCAATTGGGCTTGGGGAAGTTATAGGCGGGTTGGGGGCGATGCAATCGGGTCAGGCCCCGGGACCTGATGGATACCCGGTAGATTTTAATAAAAAGTTTTCCGGGCTGCTGGGTTGCTGGGGCCGCTCCTGGGTAAAGGCTTTTAATGAGTCTAAGGAGTTGGGTGTGCTCCCCCCAACATTATCGTAGGCATCGATTTCCCTTATTTTGAAGCGGGATAAGGACCCAGGCAGCTGTGGGTCGTATAGGCCGATCTCCCTTTTAAATGTTGATGCAAAATTGCTGGCAAAGATCTTGGCCACGCGCAGAGAGGATTGTATCCCAGGGGTAATAGGGGAGGACCAGACGGGATTTGTGAAGGGACGACACCTGACGTCCAACATTAGGCGGCTGATAATGATGCTGGCGGAGGGACGCAATGTCGAGGCGATGGTGACCATGGATGCAGAAAAGACCTTTGATAGGGTGGAGTGGAAGTACGTGTGGGATGTCCTGGGAAGATTTGGGTTCGGGCAAGGATTTGTGGATTGGGTCCGGTTGTTATAGCGGCACCGGTCGCGAATGTAAGGCCCAACCGGATTCGATCAGAGTACTTTAGTCTGTGCAGGGGGACAAGGCAGGGGTGTCCACTCTCCCCACTACAGTTTGCCCTGGCCATAGAGCCTTTGGCAATGTCGCTGAGGGCATCGAATATTTGGCGTGGGATAGTGAGGGGGGAGGGGTGGAATATAGGGTCTTGTTCTATGCAGATGATTTACTCCTTTATATAACAGACCCGTGGGGGGGAATGGCAGGAATTATGGGAATATTGGAGGAATTTGGCCGGTTCTCAGGTTACAAACTGAATATTGGCAAGAATGAGGTCTTTGCTATCCAGGCAAGGGGGCAGGAGAGGAGACTGTGGGAGATGCCGTTCAAAGTGGTGGGAAGGAGTTTTAGGTACCTGGGGATTCCGGTGGCATGGGATTGGGGTCAGCTTCATAAACTAAATTTGGTCAGGGTGATTGAGCAAATGAAAGGGGACTTCCATAGGAGGGGATTGTTCCCGCTGTCATTGGCGGGGAGGGTACAGACTGTGAAGATGTCAGGGGTGAAGAGGAAATGGGAGGAGGAGTTGGGATGGGAGTTGGAAGTCGGCCTATGGGAGAAGGCCCTGATGAGAGACAATGCATCCTCGTCGTGTGCCAGGCTGAGCCTGATCCAATTCAAGGTGGTCCACAGGGCTCTTATGGCCGTGGCCCAGATTTTGTAGGTTTTTTTAGGAGGTGGAGGACAGGTGTGGGCGGTGTGGGAGAAGTCCGGCGAATCGTGTATATATGTTTTGGGCTTGTCCGAAGCTGAGGGGATTTGGGCAGGGATTCTCAGATGTCATGTCAGAGGTCCTGGAAGGGAGGATGACTCCGAGTCCAGAGATGGCAATATTTGGAGTGTCGGAAGCCCAGGGGGTGAGAGAGGCCGATGTTTTGGCCTTTGCCTCCCTGGCGGCCCGGAGACAGATTTTGCTGTGATGGAGGGACTTGGAGCCTCCAAAGTCAGGAGTGTAGGTTAGTGACATGACGGGGTTTCTCAGAATAGAGATGATTAAGTTCGCCTGAAGGGGTTCATTACAGGGGATCGCTCGGAGGTGGCAGCCGTTCATCGACTGCTTTAGGGAAAACTGACTGTCAGCAGGAGGGGGGGACGGGGACTTTGGGGGGGGGAAGGGGAGGCATGGCAGTGAAGAATAAGGCAGGGAATTTAATATATAGGTAGCTAGGAGTTAGGGGTTAGGGCGGGGGGAAGTTGGGTATGGTACTGTGGGGTTTTTGCTTGTGTTAGAATGTTAAAATGTTAAAATTATAAATGCCCCAATAAAATATTTTCTAAAAAAAAAAGATGTTGCAAAATTACAGCAGTTTGAGAGGCCTGTCCTTCAAGATGTGTCTTGCGTTTTGAACTTTTTGATTTCTTACATTATTCATCATCTCTTCATGCAATCGAACACTACACAGCCAAAAATGTTGTAACCTTGTCTGCTTTGATTTTCTTCTGGCGAACTCGCTTTTGGATAAAGTTAATCTCTCCCTCAAATGGGACCCTGCCACTTTTTAATATGCATTTGACCAACACCTAAACCTCGTCTGCACAGAGTGCTCCTGCTTAACTCAACATTATTACGTCCTCCTATCCTTTCCCAGCCTTTAGCAAGTTATTAAACTGTAATTATCTCAGATAATCAGATAATCACACGGGAGGGTTTAAACTAGTATGGCAGGGGGGTGGGCACGGGAGCAATAGGTCAGAAGGTGAGAGCATTGAGGGAGAACTAGGGAATAGGGACAGTGGGGCTCTGGGGCAGAGCAGACAGGGAGAATTTGCTGAACACAGCGGGTCTGGTGGCCTGAAGTGCATATGTTTTAATGCAAGAAGTATTATAGGTAAGGCAGATGAACTTAGAGCTTGGATTACTACTTGGAACTATGATGTTGTTGCCATTACAGAGACCTGGTTGAGGGAAGGGCAGGATTGGCAGCTAAACGTTCCAGGATTTAGATGTTTCAGGCGGGATAGAGGGGGATGTAAAAGGGAGGCAGAGTTGCGCTACTGGTTCGGGAGAATATCACAGCTGTACTACGGGAGGACACCTCAGAGGGCAGTGAGGCTATATGGGTAGAGATCAGGAATAAGAAGGGTGCAGTCACAATGTTGGGGGTTTACTACAGGCCTCCCAACAGCCAGCGGGAGATAGAGGAGCAGATAGGTAGACAGATTTTGGAAAAGAGTAAAAACAACAGGGTTGTGGTGATGGGAGACTTCAACTTCCCCAATATTGACTGGGACTCACTTAGTGCCAGGGGCTTAGACAGGGCGGAGTTTGTAAGGAGCATCCAGGAGGGCTTCTTAAAACAATATGTAGACCGTCCAACTAGGGAAGGGGCGGTACTGGACCTGGTATTGGGGAATGAGCCCGGCCAGGTGGTAGATGTTTCAGTAGGGGAGCATTTCGGTAACAGTGACCACAATTCAGTAAGTTTTAAAGTACTGGTGGACAAGGATAAGAGTGGTCCTAGGATGAATGTGCTAAATTGGGGGAAGGCTAATTATAACAATATTAGGCGGGAACTGAAGAACATAGATTGGGGGCGGATGTTTGAGGGCAAATCAACATCTGACATGTGGGAGGCTTTCAAGTGTCAGTTGAAAGGAATTCAGGACCGGCATGTTCCTGTGAGGAAGAAGGATAAATACGGCAATTTTCGGGAACCTTGGATAATGAGGGATATTGTAGGCCTCGTCAAAAAGAAAAAGGAGGCATTTGTCAGGGCTAAAAGGCTGGGAACAGACGAAGCCTGCGTGGAATATAAGGAAAGTAGGAAGGAACTTAAGCAAGGAGTCAGGAGGGCTAGAAGGGGTCACGAAAAGTCATTGGCAAATAGGGTTAAGGAAAATCCCAAGGCTTTTTACACGTACATAAAAAGCAAGAGGGTAGCCAGGGTAAGGGTTGGCCCACTGAAGGATAGGCAAGGGAATCTATGTGTGGAGCCAGAGGAAATGGGTGAGGTACTAAATGAATACTTTGCATCAGTATTCACCAAAGAGAAGAAATAGTAGATGTTGAGTCTGGAGAAGGGTGTGTAGATAGCCTGGGTCACATTGAGATCCAAAAAGACGAGGTGTTGGGTGTCTTAAAAAATATTAAGGTAGATAAGTCCCCAGGGCCTGATGGGATCTACCCCAGAATACTGAAGGAGGCTGGAGAGGAAATTGCTGAGGCCTTGACAGAAATCTTTGGATCCTCACTGTCTTCAGGGGATGTCCCGGAGGACTGGAGAATAGCCAATGTTGTTCCTCTGTTTAAGAAAGGTAGCAAGGATAATCCAGGGAACTACAGGCCGGTGAGCCTTACTTCAGTGGTAGGGAAATTACTGGAGAGAATTCTTCGAGACAGGATCTACTCCCATTTGGAAGCAAATGGACGTATTAGTGAGAGGCAGCATGGTTTTGTGAAGGGGAGGTCGTGTCTCACTAACTTGATAGAGTTTTTCGAGGAGGTCACTAAGATGATTGATGCAGGTAGGGCAGTGGATGTTGTCTATATGGACTTCAGTAAGGCCTTTGACAAGGTCCCTCATGGTAGACTAGTACAAAAGGTGAAGTCACACGGGATCAGGGGTGAGCTGGCAAGGTGGATACAGAACTGGCTAGGTCATAGAAGGCAGAGAGTAGCAATGGAAGGATGCTTTTCTAATTGGAGGGCTGTGACCAGTGGTGTTCCACAGGGATCAGTGCTGGGACCTTTGCTCTTTGTAGTATATATAAATGATTTGGAGGAAAATGTAACTGGTCTGATCAGTAAGTTTGCAGACGACACAAAGGTTGGTGGAATTGCGGATAGCGATGAGGACTGTCAGAGGATACAGCAGGATTTAGATTGTTTGGAGACTTGGGCGGAGAGATGGCAGATGGAGTTTAATCCAGACAAATGTGAGGTAATGCATTTTGGAAGGTCTAATGCAGGTAGGGAATATACAATGAATGGTAGAACCCTCAAGAGTATTGAAAGTCAAAGCAATCTAGGAGTACAGGTCCACAGGTCATTGAAAGGGGCAACACAGGTGGAGAAGGTAGTCAAGAAGGCATACGGCATGCTTGCCTTCATTAGCCGGGGCATTGAGTATAAGAATTGGCAAGTCATGTTGCAGCTGTATAGAACCTTAGTTAGGCCACACTTGGAATATAGTGTTCAATTCTGGTCGCCACACTACCAGAAGGATGTGGAGGCTTTAGAGAGGGTGCAGAAGAGATTTACCAGAATGTTGCCTGGTATGGAGGGCATTAGCTATGAGGAGCGGTTGAATAAACTAGGTTTGTTCTCACTGGAACGAAGGAGGTTGAGGGGAGACCTGATAGAGGTCTACAAAATTATGAGGGGCATAGACAGAGTGGATAGTCAGAGGCTTTTCCCCAGGGTAGAGGGGTCAATTACTAGGGGGCATAGGTTTAAGGTGAGAGGGGCAAGGTTTAGAGTAGATGTACGAGGCAAGTTTTTTACGCAGATGTTAGTGGGTGCCTGGAACTCGCTACCGGAGGAGGTGGTGGAAGCAGGGACGATAGTGACATTTAAGGGGCATCTTGACAAATACATGAATAGGATGGGAATAGAGGGATACGCACCCAGGAAGTGTAGAAGATTGTAGTTTAGTCGGGCAGCATGGTCGGCACGGGCTTGGAGGGCCGAAGGGCCTGTTCCTGTGCTGTACATTTCTTTGTTCTTTGTTCTTTGTATGAGCACAATAATGCAATTAATCAGAATTCTAAAAATCAAAGGTACACAAAATCGATTAAACCTCATGATGCAACCAAACCTGGATGTGCTAAATTTCAAGTTCCAAATCTCCCACGGGGCACTGTCAATAAGGTTTTTTTTGTGAGATCATGTTGATCCCTCTGCATTTCCAACCCACTCCATCTATTTGACTATAATGTGCAGATTGGCATTTATGAATTTTAATAGTTATTTTATTTCATTTCATAAGTGTAACAAGCCGCGAGAAAGCAATTTATTTGATCTCACTTAAAGCGGCATTGAAAATATTTTGTGAAGCCGCGTGTGCTTTAGAGCAGTGTTACTTTACATGTGTGAATTTTGCAAACGAATGACAATGACAGCTTTGCTTTTCATTCTAAATCTGGGCCAGCTATTTCCACCGCACTGCAAAGCACAGTATTAATCTTTGTTTGGTTTCATGCTTAAATATGTTCCTTTCATGAATATGTTGATTTTAATTTGCTTTAACTGGTAAACCTGCGACTCTTATTATTCAAAAATCCATAAACAGAGAGTCTAAATATTAATGCTCTGCAAAATTAGCACCTCGAGCAGTTTGATTGGAGCACCTATATTTTTATGAGTGCTTAAAATACAGCTGCTGTGCATTAATTGCAAAGATACAGAAATGAGCATCAGTTTGAATAGATCTCGAGAATTATCACTGATATGAAATAAACCTAATGTTCCACCGAAAACTGGTGAACGTTCAATTTTGTAAGCAAAACAATGAAAAAGCCATCATGCAAGAGGGCAATAAAATACAAGGCGGATGCACAAAGCTTACAATGATACCAAAGACAGCAGTGGATTAGAAAATGGTGAAATGAGGACAAAGGTTAAATACTAAAACTAAATGATTAAAATAGCTAACTTCCTGACAAGCAACACACAAGTTAATTTATAAAGTAGAAAGATAGCAGCATATTTGAATGAAAAAGGAAACCATTTTCTTGTTCAAAAGAGGAATATTATCCAGCACGCTAAGGGGCCAGATGGTTCAAGAATTGAAGCAAATATTTTGAAAAAAAGTGAGGCCTAGGCTTGTTGTGACCTGGGATTTCTCTTCTGTAATGATATTTGTGCTTGCTGTAAATCCTGCTGACCTTCTTCTCCATTTGGCTGCATTTTTTGCCAATGCCATAAATGCAGTTACTCTGTGAGCGACAGAGTAGGGGGTGAACAGGAGTGGAGATGTTTATCAAACAGATATTAAAGACTCACCCCCGCAACCCAAAGATGTGCAGGGTAGGTGGATTGGCCATGCTAAAGCTAAATTGCCCCTTAATTGAAAACAAATGAATTAGACACTTTAAATTTTAAAAAAATGAATGACAGTGGTTGGTGGAGGGGGGTGGTGGATTTTCTGCTCCCATTTTCAGTAGATGGGATTAGTGGCAGGAAATCCCTCAAAGTCCCAAATTGTGGTTTACGCCGTCAAGATTTCCCATTCCAATTGTCCCTGTCCCCCAACAATGACATAATGGGAATCTCGAATTTGGATCCACATTTGAATGTATTTAAATCTAATTAACAGGCATTTACACCTGATAGCCCCCCGCCCCATTAGATTGATCATTCACGTCAACATGAGGGCATGACAACATTAATTATGACAGACCTCCCACAGTGTGCACCTGGCGAGCAGAACCCACCAGAGCAGTTCAAGTGAATTCTTGGCTCAGGGAAGTAGGCCTTTGCTTGGCATTCCCCTGGTGTTTTTTTTGTGGGCACTGCCCCCTTGGCACTGCCCTCTGGAATGAGGAGTTGCGTGGGGAGTTCCATTGAGGGTGTTGGGATGGGGTGTTGATGGGGGGGGGGGGGCGTTGATGGGGGTGGTCTGTTGATCCTAGTGCAGTCCGGATGGTGGTCAGGTGGGTATGGGGAGGGGGGTTGTTCGGGGGGGGGGTCTGTTTTTAGAATTAGACTGGCGGTCTCCTGCCAGTATGACATTGTGAGATCTGCCCCTTTGATTTTTTTTTGTACAGAATCCCTTGCAATAAGGCAGAGGGATACGCTGCAGATGCCAGCAGCTTCCATTGTGTTTTTCCCACTTGCTGCCACACCCTACAAAAAAATGAGAATATTCCACCCACGATTAAAAAGCCTCGCCTTCTTCAGGTCAGTGGGGCGGAGGGAAGGAATAGAGCTGGAATTCGGGAGGGGGAGACAGGGGAGGCTTTCAATCCATCCAGTGACAGCCCCGAATACGGATTACAAACTCCATAACCCATGTTTGCAGGTCCGGGGCTGCTCCTGGTTGAATCTCATTCAGACCTTGAAGCCATTCAGTCAGTTTGTAAGTCGGGTTTTTGAATCTCCCACCTCCTACTCTGCGGTCTCTTCCCCTTAACCTGGGCCTGTCACCAAGAAGTTACCTCAGAAATGATAACACAATATATTGAAGTTGCAATCCAGATTTGCAGCCATTACCAGGTGGATCGGATGCCTCCCCTCTTTCCCATCCCGATTCCAGGAGACTGCGGGGAGGCTGCAAACTGGTTTTCATCCACTGAGAGGCTCAGAAACTAGGTAATGCCTTCAGGATATGAATAAGATGCAACCAGCAATGTGTCTCCCGCAAATTACATAATTGGTTTTCTGCTCATGTGTGGGCATGAGTGCATGAGAAGATGCGTATCCTTGCCCATCTTGTGCGGCATTTGCATTGGCAGGACACACAATAAGCTAAATTCTCCCAAGCCCCCACTGGCATGTTTGAAGGAGGATATGGAGAAGAATATGGTGGGAGGCCCAGAAATTGGTTTCATACTGCCGTGAATTTATAGCGGGATCTTTCACTTGGGCTCGCCATAACAGGTCGGAAAACCTGCCAGAGGCCAGTATGAACCTCATTTGCATCCTGCTAATGGAATGCAGATGAAGGCCTGCACCCCCCCCCGCCCCCCCCCCCCCCCCCCCCACATTAGATTTTGTGCGATGCCAACAGAAAAACACAACAGCATGGGACACGCAGATCTCGGAACTCATCTGGTCAATGCCTGGGACTGCCTCCGGAGTTCAGGATGGAACCATGCATGACCCTGGAACAGCTCAGAGGTTGGTCAGGGGAGTACATGAAGGTGGACCATCCAGATTCGGTGTCCTGGATGGATCCATCTTCCAGCCTCAGAATGTTCCTGGAGATCCAACTTTCTCAAGAGGTTCACCTTCTTTCTTCAATAGTGAGTTAGTGATGTTGGCCTTTTCTATATGGCACGAATTTATGATGTCAGTCTATGCATCATCCATCTCCACTCAGCCCTCCCCCACAGCCCTCTCCCCTCAGCCCTTTGCCCTCAGCACTCCCACCTCACCCCGTACCGCGACCCCCCCCCCCCCCCCCCTCCACCTGCCTAACCATGATGGTGTATTGTGTGTCGCAGGGCCACGCGGTGACCGACCTGGAGCACCTGGCAGGCACAGCCCGCATCCAGCGCCTGGGCGGCCAGCCCACAGGGACTCTCGCAGTGACGGGGAGGCCAGCTCCAACAACAGCCTCCCGGCCCAGTCCACGGACGGCACAACGACACAGGACACCACCACACAGGGGACAGACGGACAAAACACGACCACACAGGACACCACCACACAGGGGACAGACGGACACAACACGACCACACAGGACACCACCACACAGGGGACAGACGGACACAACACGACCACACAGGACACCACCACACAGGGGACAGACGGACACAACACGACAACACAGGACACGACCACACAGGGGACAGACGGACACAACACGACCACACAGGACACCACCACACAGGGGACAGACGGACACAACACGACCACACAGGACACCAGCACACAGGGGACAGACGGACATGACACGACCACACAGGACACCAGCACACAGGGGACAGACGGACACAACACGACCTCACAGGACACCAGCACACAGGGAACAGACGGACATGACACCACCACACAGGACACCAGCACACAGGGACCAGACGGACACAACACGACCACACAGGACACCAGCACACAGGGGACAGACGGACATGACACGACCACACAGGACATCAGCACACAGGGGACAGACGGACATGACACCACCACACAGGACACCAGCACACAGGGAACAGACGGACATGACACCACCACACAGGACACCACCACACAGGTGACAGACGGACATGACATCACCACACAGGACACCAGCACACAGGGAACAGACGGACATGACACCACCACACAGGACACCACCACACAGGGGACAGACGGACACAACACGACCACACAGGACACCGCCACACAGGGAACAGACGGACATGACACCACCACACAGGACACCAGCACACAGGGGACAGACGGACACAACACGACCACACAGGACATCACCACACAGGGAACAGACGGACATGACACCACCACACGGGACAGACGGACACAACACGACCACACAGGACAACAGCACACAGGGAACAGACGGACATGACACAACCACACAGGACACCAGCACACAGGGGACAGACGGACATGACACCACCACACAGGACACCACCACACAGGGGACAGACGGACATGACATCACCACACAGGACACCAGCACACAGGGAACAGACGGACATGACACCACCACACAGGACACCACCACACAGGGGACAGACGGACACAACACGACCACACAGGACACCACCACACAGGGAACAGACGGACATGACACCACCACACAGGGGACTGGCGGACACAACACGACCACACAGGACAACAGCACACAGGGAACAGACGGACATGACACTACCACACAGGACACCAGCACACAGGGGACAGACGGACACAACACGACCACACAGGACACCAGCACACAGGGAAAAGACGAACACAACACGACCACACAGGACACCAGCACACAGGGGACAGACGGACATGACACGACCACACAGGCCACCACCACACAGGGGACAGACGGACATGGCACGACGACACACGACACCACCACACAGGGTCAGACGGACATGACACGACCACACAGGACACCACCACACAGGGAACAGACGGACATGACACCACCACACAGGACACCAGCACACAGGGAACAGACGGACATGACACCACCACACAGGACACCACCACACAGGGGACAGACGGACACAACACGACCACACAGGACACCAGCACACAGGGGACAGACGGACACAACACGACCACACAGGACACCAGCACACAGGGAACAGACGGACATGACACGACCACACAGGACACCAGCACACAGGGAACAGACGGACACAACACGACCACACAGGACACCAGCACACAGGGAACAGACAATCACAACACGACCACACAGGACACCAGCACACAGGGAACAGACGGACACAACACGACCACACAGGACACCACCACACAGGGGACAGATGGACATGACACGACCACACAGGACACCACCACACAGGTGACTGACGGACACACAACACGACCACACAGGCCACCACCACACAGGGGACAGACGGACATGACACAACCACACAGGACACCACCACACAGGGGACAGACGGACATGACACGACCACACAGGACACCAGCACACAGGGGACAGACGGACATGACATGACCACACAGGACACGACCACACAGGGGACAGACAGACATGACACGACCACACAGGACACCACCACACAGGGGACAGACAGACATGACACGACCACACAGGACACCACCACACAGGGGACAGACAGACATGACACGACCACACAGGCCACCACCACACAGGGGACAGACGGACATGACACGACCACACAGGACACCAGCACACAGGGGACAGACGGACATGACACGACCACACAGGACACCACCACACAGGGGACAGACGGACATGACACGACCACACAGGACACCAGCACACAGGGGACAGACGGACATGACACGACCACACAGGACACGACCACACAGGGGACAGACAGACATGACACGACCACACAGGACACCACCACACAGGGGACAGACAGGCATGACACGACCACACAGGACACCACCACACAGGGGACAGACAGACATGACACGACCACACAGGACACGACCACACAGGGGACAGACAGAACGGACACGACCACACAGGACACCAGCACACAGGGGACAGACGGACATGACACGACCACACAGGACACCAGCACACGGGACAGACGGACATGACACGACCACACAGGACACCGGCACACAGGACACAGGCGGACACAACATGACCACATAGGGCACCAGCACACAGGGGACAGACGGACATGACACGACCACACAGGACACCAGCACACAGGGGACAGACGGACACGACACGACCACACAGGACTCCAGCACACAGGGGACAGACGGACACGACACGACCACACAGGACACCAGCACACAGGGGGCAGACGGACACAACACGACCACACAGGACATCAGCACACAGGGGACAGACGGACATGACACGACCACACAGGACACCACCACACAGGGGACAGATGGACACAACACGACCACACAGGACATCAGCGCACAGGGGACAGACGGACACAACACGACCACACAGGACACCGGCACACAGGGGACAGACGGACATGACACGACCACACAGGACATCAGCACACAGGGGACAGACGGACATGACACGACCACACAGGACACCAGCACACAGGGGACAGACGGACACAACACGACCACACAGGACACCAGCACACAGGGGACAGACGGACACAACACGACCACACAGGACACCAGCACACAGGGGACAGACGGACATGACACGACCACACAGGACACCACCACACAGGGGACAGACGGACACAACACGACCACACAGGACATCAGCGCACAGGGGACAGACGGACACAACACGACCACGCAGGACACCGGCACACAGGGGACAGACGGACATGACACGACCACACAGGACACCACCACACAGGGGACAGACGGACACAACACGACCACACAGGACACCAGCACACAGGGGACAGACGGACACAACACGGCCACACAGGACACCACCACACAGGGGACAGATGGACACAACACGACCACACAGGACATCAGCACACAGGTGACAGACGGACATGACACGACCACACAAGACACCAGCACACAGGGGACAGACGGACATGACACAACCACACAGGACATCAGCACACAGGGGACAGACGGACATGACACGACCACACAGGACACCAGCACACAGGGGACAGACGGACACAACACGACCACACAGGACACCAGCACACAGGGGACAGACGGACACAACACGACCACACAGGACACCAGCACACAGGGGACAGACGGACATGACACGACCACACAGGACACCACCACACAGGGGACAGACGGACACAACACGACCACACAGGACATCAGCGCACAGGGGACAGACGGACACAACACGACCACGCAGGACACCGGCACACAGGGGACAGACGGACATGACACGGCCACACAGGACACCACCACACAGGGGACAGACGGACACAACACGACCACACAGGACACCAGCACACAGGGGACAGACGGACACAACACGGCCACACAGGACACCACCACACAGGGGACAGATGGACACAACACGACCACACAGGACATCAGCACACAGGTGACAGACGGACATGACACGACCACACAAGACACCAGCACACAGGGGACAGACGGACATGACACAACCACACAGGACATCAGCACACAGGGGACAGACGGACATGACACGGCCACACAGGACACCAGCACACAGGGGACAGCCGGACATGACACGGCCACACAGGACACCAGCACACAGGGGACAGACGGACACAACACGACCACACAGGACACCACCACACAGGGGACAGGCGGACACAACACGACCACACAGGACACCAGCACACAGGGGACAGACGGACACAACACGACCACACAGGACACCACCACACAGGGGACAGGCGGACACAACACGACCACACAGGGCACCAGCACACAGGGGACAGACGGACACAACACGACCACACAGGACACCACCACACAGGGGACAGGCGGACACAACACGACCACACAGGACACCAGCACACAGGGGACAGACGGACACAACACGACCATACAGGACACCACCACACAGGGGACAGGCGGACACAACACGACCACACAGGACACCAGCACACAGGGGACAGACGGACATGACACGACCACACAGGACACCAGCACACAGGGGACAGACAGACATGAAAGGACACAACACAACACCAACACGGAGGGGACGGACAGACAGGACAGGGCACCCCAGGGGAACCCCGACCACAGATTCCATGAAGACACTGAGGTTGCGTCACAGCTGTCCCCTGCACCCTCCGCCACCGCAGAAACACTCACCTCGGTTGGCCATGTTAGTGGTGAGGCTTCTGGGACACTAACTCACCACACTGCCGCTCCGGTACAGCAGGAGGAGGTAGGGGCAGCCGAGGGATCGGATGGTGGGAGGGCAGCCCAGCCCCGGCAAACACCTGTCGCCCGGACGGGTCCTGGGTCCCTGGAGTTCCCCCGCCCACCCATAGACCTGATGCAGTTGGGGACCCAGGGGTGTGAGAAGGTGATGGCCGGCTTCCAGCACCTGTAGACGCAAGCGCAGGAGTGCATCCGCGTCCAGGAGCAGGAAATGGTGCCGGTCATGAGTGCCACACAGGCCAACTCCGCACGGGTGGCGTCCACGTTGGAAACAATGGTGGCGACGGTGTCGGGCACGGGTCTGAGCCTGCAAGGCCTGGGGCTATCCGGGCACGCGGCCTACGCGGCCTGGGACACGGCTGCGGTCGCACAGGAGGCCATGGGCCAGGGCCAGCTGAACATCGCAGAGGCGCTCAACAGCCTGGCCCAGTCCCAGCAGGCCATGGCCCCGTATCTGCAGGCCACGGCCCAGTCCCAGCAGGCCATGGCACAGTCCCAGCAGGCCACGGCCCAGTCCCAGCAGGCCATCGCTGACAGCATCAGCGCCATTGGCCGGGTGATGGACGGCGTTGTACAGAGCCAGACAGGGATGGCGCACTCCCTGAGCTCCATGGCCGTGAACGTCCAGACCCTGTTCGATACCAGCGCGGGCCTCCAGGACTGGCAGCGCCAGGTGATGGTGGTGCCCCGGGTGCTGGATCCCCTGAAGGGGGGGTCCCGGAACCCCACGCCACCTCCGCCGCCCCCCCCCAACCACCCCTGGTGCACCTGGTGGGCAGCGGGCAGAATAGGGTGGCACCATGCCATCTCAATTGCCCGAGGTGCGGCCTGGCCCATCCAGGCCGGGCAGCCCCAGGAAGCGGCCGCCGACTGGGACCCCAGTCACAGGGCAGGAATCACAGGAGTCCACCTCCAGTTCTCCTGTACCGCCTGGGGGAAGTCATAAGGCCCGTGATGCATGATCAATGACCACTAAAGCGAGGTTGTAGTCCAACTGAAGGTTTTAATAAGATAGATGTTTCCCCCAGCAGCACAGGTACAGAATGAAGGCTGCTGGGGCGGCACGGATTCTTATACCCCGCCTAGCAGGGCGGAGCTATCATACATTCTAATCAATAGAAAGCATACAGTTTCCACCAATGGTGCTCCAGCCTATCAGGAACCGTAATACCTATAATACCTCATTCACCCCCTGTTAAAAAAGAGTCCGGCAGACGTGGTGGCCTGAAACTACAAAACATGGCAACGTGGTATAATTAGTTATGGAGGTACCATAATACCTCCGTACAGTGTTTAGTAACTATTTACAATTCTGATAGTTATGTACGTTTGATGGTTTATATTTACAGTTTACAATTAAAATGGAGCAATTAGATTACAGTTTACAGTCTACCATTTAAAATGAAGCAATCAGTCGATCAGGGGCCCTGGTCGTCCTCTGTCATCGTCGGAGCTTCGGTGGTGACTCCGGTGGAGATTCGGGCGTCTGTGACTCCGGGAGCGTGGCTTCGATCTCCGTGGCAGCTTCAGCACCCCTAGACGGCGCTGGTGGGGAAACCGGTTGACCTGGGAAGGGAGCGTCTGCGGGGGGTGTCGGTGGGTGGGGGGGGGGCCTAGACGGGGCCGGAGGAAGGAACGATCCTCCTGTAAGGTGCTGTGGTGGAGGGGAGGGTGGGACTGGTGGCTGGGATGTGCGTGGAGTTCGGGCGGGCGCCACGTCCCGGAGGGGGACCGTATCTTGTCGGCTGTGGGAGTACGCCACGTAGGCGTGCTGGGGTTTAGCACGGAAAAGATGGACCCTCTCGACCAACAGGTCCGACTTGTGCGCCCGCACGTGTATTCGGAGCAGGATGGGTCCAGGTGCTGCCAGCCAGGTCGGGAGCATGGTCCCAGAGGAGGACTTCCTAGGGAAGACAAGGAGAAGTTTGTGAGGTGTCTGATTGGTGGTCATACAAAGCAGTGACCGGATGGAGTGGAGGGCATCCGGGAGGATTTCTTGCCAGCGGGAGACTGGGAGGTTCCTGGACCGTAGGGCCAGTAGGACAGTCTTCCAGACCGTTCCGTTCTCCCTCTCTACCTGTCCGTTACCCCGGGGTTTGTAACTGGTCGTCCTGCTCGAGGCGATGCCCTTGCTGAGCAGGAATTGACGCAGTTCGTCGCTCATAAAGGAGGACCCCCTATCACTGTGTATGTAAGCGGGGAACCCGAACAGTGCAAAGAAGCTATGGAGAGCCTTGATGATGGTGGTTGCGGTCATGTCGGGGCAGGGGATGGCAAATGGGAACCGGGAGTACTCGTCAATCACGTTCAGGAAGTACGTGTTGCGGTCGGTGGAGGGGAGGGGGCCTTTGAAGTCCATGCTGAGGCGTTCAAAGGGACGGGAAGCCTTTATCAGGTGCGCTATCTCTGGTCGGTAGATGTGCGGTTTGCATTCCGTGCAGATTTGGCAGTCCCTGGTGGCTGTCCTGACCTCCTCGATGGAGTAGGGCAGGTTGCGGGTCTTGACAAAATGGAAAAAGCGAGTGACCCCCGGGTGGCAGAGGTCCTCGTGGAGGGCTCAGAGGCGGTCCACTTGTGCGCTGGCACATGTGCCACGGGACAGGGCGTCAGGAGGCTCGTTTAGCTTGCCGGGACGATACAAGATCTCGTAGTTGTAGGTGGAGAGTTCGATCCTCCACCGCAAGATCTTGTCGTTTTTTAACTTGCCCCGCTATGCATTATCAAACATGAAAGCAACCGACCGTTGGTCAGTGAGGAGAGTGAATCTCCTGCCGGCCAGGTAATGCCTCCAATGTCGCACAGCTTCTACTATGGATTGGGCCTCCTTTTTGACTGAGGAGTGGCGGTTTTTGGAAGAATGGAGGGTACGAGAGAAGAAGGCCATGGGTCTGCCCACTTGGTTGAGGGTGGCCGCCAGAGCTACGTCGGACGCACCGCTCTCGACCTGGAAGGGGAGGGACTCGTCGATGGCGTGCATCTTGGCCTTTGCAATGTCTGCTTTGATGCGACTGAAGGCCTGGCGGGCCTCTATCGACAGGGGAAAAGCTGTGGATTGGATCAGGGGGCGGGCCTTGTCCGCGTAGTTGGGGACCCACTGGGCGTAGTAGCTAAAAAACCCTAGGCAACGTTTCAGGGCATTGGAGCAGTGAGGGAGGGGGAACTCCATAAGGGGGCGCATGCATTCAGGATCAGGGCCTATAACTCCATTTCACACTACGTAGCTGAGGATGGCTAGGCGGTCGGTGCTAAATACGCATTTATCCTTGTTGTATGTAAGGTTAAGGATTTTTGCGGTCTGGAGAAATTTTCGGAGGTTGGTGTCGTGGTCCTGCTGGTCGTTGCCGCAGATGGTGACATTATCGAGATACGGGAATGTTGCCCGTAAACCGTACCGGTCAACCATTCGGTACATCTCTCGCTGGAAGACCAAGACCCCGTTGGTGACACCGAAGGGAACCCTTAAGAAGTGATAGAGCCGCCCATCTGCCTCGAAGGCAATGTATTTGCGGTCACTAGTACGGATGGGGAGCTGGTGGTAGGCGGAGTTGAGATGCACCGTGGAGAAGACCTTGTAATGCGCGATCCTGTTTACCAGGTCGGATATGCGGGGAGCGGATACGCGTCCAGCTGCGTAAACCTGTTGATGGTCTGATTGTAGTCAATGACCATCCTATGCTTCCCCCCGGTCTTTACCACCACTACTTGAGCTCTCCAGGGGCTGTTGCTAGCTTCAATGACTCCTTCCCTCAGTAGCCTTTGGACCTCTGACCTAATAAAGATCCGGTCCTGGGCACTGTACCGTCTGCTCCTGGTGGCGATGGGTTTGCAATCCGGGTTGAGGTTCGCAAACAGGGAAGGCGGGTGAACCTTAAGGGTCGCAAGGCCGCAGACAGTAAGGGGGGGGCATAGGGCCGCTGAATTTGAAGGTCAGAATTTGAAGGTTACACTGGAAGTCTAAATCCAGGAGTGTAGCCGCCCAGAGGTGGGGAAGGACGTAGAGACGGAAATTTTTGAACTCCCTTCCCTGGACTGTGAGGTTTGCTACACAAAACCCCTTTATTTCCACTGAGTGTGAACCGCGGTTGGGAACGTAAGCGCGGGCGTTCCTGGAGGCCACGTCCAGGGAGACTGCAAGGGCCCGTGCCTCCCTGAGATCCAGGGTTTCCTTTGCTAACAGACGCTGGCAGATTTGTGAAGATAACATACCTGCCACGAAAGTGTCCCGAACTAAGAATTCCGTGTGTTTGCTCGCCGAAACTTGCGGGCAGCTGCAGCTTCTTCCCAACACCAGGAGTACCCGGTAGAATTTCTCCAGCGATTCCCCAGGGGTTTGTTGCCTTGTTGCAAGCAGCTGCCGGGCGTAGACCTGGTTTACCAGGCGAATATAGTGTCCTTTTAGCAGCTCTATTGCTGCATCGAAGTCTTCCGCTTCCTCGATGAGGGTGTAAATCTCCGGGCTCACCCTTGAGTGCAGGACGTGCAGTTTCTGCTCTCCCGTGAGTGCGTTTTCGGCCGTCCCGAGATACCCTTTAAAGCACTCCAGCCAGTGCTTAAAGATTGCTGCTGAGTTCGCCGCGTGGGGGCTAAGTTGCAGACACTCCGGCTTGATTCGGAGCTCCATCCTTTCTTCTTAAAAAACTAGCTTATTAAATTGATGCACGATCAATGACCACTAAAGCGAGGTTGTAGTCTAACTGAAGGCTTTAGTAAGCTAGCTGTTCCCCCAGCAGCTCAGGTACAGAATGAGGGCTGCTGGGGCGGCACGGGTTCTTATACCCCACCTAGCAGGGCGGAGCGTTCATACATTCTAACCAATAGAAAGCATACAGTTTCCACCAATGGTGCTTTAGCCTATCAGGTACCGTAATACCTATAATACCACAGCCCGTAAGGCCAGAAAGATAGACAAGGGTGAGTGAGTTGACAAGGGTGCAGGGCACAGATTAGTTAGATGGGCTAGAGCACATATATAGGACGTCTGTTGTTAAATACATTGCACACCTATGCAAACGGCCTCTGTACTCTGTCTGATAGCTGCGGGTGTGGGGCGGGGACTCTGTGCCAGTGTGTGTGAGGGGTGCTGCGATAGAGGTTGGGGTCCGGTGCGTGTGACCTGCGGCCCCCCGCCTCCACCACTCCCCCACGGCCCCCCCACGGTTCCCCCACGCCAGCCCGCCCCCAGCCATACGACAGGGCCATGAGATGCAGAGCCTACCCAGGTTGAGGGTCGTGATGTGGCCATGAATCAGACATTGTCGAACGATATATGGCTCAGAGCCCATCGCAGAGCAGGCTGTCATCATCCTCCATGCCTTGTAGCAGACCCACGTACACCATCAACGTGCCCCCATCCCCTTGTGCCGCAGGCGGATGTGTCATGGAGGGGTGGTGTGCATGCGGGTGTTGTGGTGGTTGGGGATGGGGGGGTTGAGGGTGTCGTGGTGGGGGTGGGGGTGGGGTGTGGGAGGTGAAGGTGGTCATCCATTGGGGAGGTGCCGAACCCGCTGCCTGTGCCCATACCCATCACTACTGCCGCCCAGCGTGGTCGCCGAAACGGGCAGTTACTAGCGCCTCCCGTGCCTCCTGGCCCAGCCGGTGGCGCCGGGCAGCCTCCTGTTCCCGTTCATCCCCCATGTCCCATGAATCGGCTCCCCCCTCGCCATCCCCCTCATCTGGGAAGGAGTTCCCCTCATCCTGACCGTTCTCCTCCTCCTCCAGCACATAGCCCCTCTGCTGGGCTATGTTGTTCAGGATGCAGCAGACCATGACGATGTGGCTGACCCTCTCCGACGGGTACTGAAGGTCCAGAGCAGTCCAGGCATCTGAAGTGCATCTTGAGCAGCCCAAAGCACCTCTCAACCACATCCCTAGTCGCTGCATGGGCATCGTTGTAGCGTTGCTCCGCGTCGGTCTGTGGCCTCCGTATAGGCGTCACCAGCCACGACCGCAACGGGTAACCCCTTTCGCCCAGCAACCAGCCGGGGGGGGGTGTCCCTCGAACATGGCAGGGATGAACGATTGGGCCAGTATAAAGGAGTCATGCACACAGCCAGGGTACCTGGCACAGGCGTGCAGGATTCTCACCCTGTGGTCGTGAAGAGGTTGAGTGCGGCTGTCACCATGACGGCCACCGGGATGGCATGTCCACCCCCGGTCCCGCGGGTGGCAGATGTGGGCGACGGTCTCGCGGCTCATCCGCAGTCGCTTCCTGCACGCCCTGTCCGTTCTCAAAGGACATGCGGGGCCGGCACACACAGTGTCGCATCGGACGCCTCCATGGCAGTGGCACACCCTCCTCCTCCTCCTCCCTCTCGGCATCCCCGTGCTGTGGCTCCCGCACGGCGTGGTGCCCCTCCTGCGCCTCTCGGGCATGCGGCACTGCGGCCTGGGTGGCTTGCACATGCCCCACTGCAGCCCGCTGCTCTACAGCAGGCTCTGCAACCTCCCTGTCATGCCCGTGCTCCAGCTCCCACGGGGCCTCATGCATGGCAGCAGCCCCCGCCATGGTGGCCAACAACGCTGGAAGATAGCTGAACATTGTACGATCTGTAGGGGCTGGGAGTAGACAGGGTTTCATCATTGGTATTCCCCCCTCGACGACCAGGTGCCATGGGCAGCAAGGCAGGCCCGGTTGCCAGCACGCGTCCCACCCCGCCCCCTCGGTGCCCTGGCACCTGTCAGCCGTCCCCCCTGCCAGGGCCACCGTCCGCTGGCACTGCCCTCATGGGGGGGGGGCTGCCATGTGTGCCACCCTGGAGCCACCCGCCGATGGGTGCCGCCGGTTTGGTGCGGACGGGGGGGTTGGGCACACGTCAGGACAGCCGGGGCCCGTGGGCCGCGACGGCGGACGGGCTGGGTGGCCGACCGCGTGTCTGCCGTCATGGCGGGCCATGGCCCCCCGTAGCCTTCCGTGCCCCCACCGCCACCCCCACCACTGGCAGCGGATGTGTGGGGCCACCCCCACCCCACCTCCCCCCATTCCCACCTCCCCCTACTCCCACCCCCCACCACCGGCAACAGATGTGTGGGGCCATCCCCACCCCCACCTCCCCCCACCCCTGGCCCCGGCAGCAGATATGTGGGCCATCCCCACCCCCCACCCCACCCCCACCCGCAGATGTGAGGGGCCACCCCCACCTCCCCTCACCCCCAACCCCCACCACCCCGGCAGCGGATGTATGGGGCCTCCCTCACCCCCGTGGCCTCCCCCACACCGCCCGCAGATACGGCCGTCATGCTCCCCGTCCTGGGGTTCCCACCCCCAACGCTGTCGCGTACCACCCGCCCATGTTGGAACGCCACCAGCATGACATCCAGTTGTGCCGGCAGGACTTCGGCGCATCCGGCCCGGAGAATCGCTGGCCGACCGGAGAATCGCCGCAACGGCCTTTTGCGCCGATTCTCCATGCGGCCCGGCACCATTCGCCGCGGCCGTTTTCTCAGGGGTGGGAGATTCGCATCCCGGCGTCGGGGCGGCGTGGCCCGATTTGAGCGGCGCCGCGGCAATTCTCCCACCCAGCGGGGGATCGGAGAATCCCGCCCATGGAATCAGATGAGGCAACATTTTGGCCTAACTGAGATGTCCCCCATGGCCCCCATCTGCGGAAACCACAAATTCCCACCAGCCATGCTCGACACCACCTTTAGAAAATGGAGCCAGGACAGGGGGACGCTAACATTCAGGGACTTCTAAAGAGGGGACAGACTAGCGACCTTGGGTGAATTGACGGAAGGCATGAAAGTACCGACAGGACAGGAACTCAGACACCTCCAAATCAAACACTTCCTCCATAAGGAAACGGCAGGATAGATACCCCAAGGCCCCGGGAGACATACTATTAGAGGAGCTGATAAACATGGACAGTAAGGAGGGGGGGAACTGTGGGAACATCAAAATTTGTTTCACTTAAAAATTTATTTCATTTCCCAATATAGTAGTGTAGCAATGTACTGGATTTGAACTTACAGGTATAATTTTTACATGTTTTCTTTCTGATGGGAAAAGTCCGACAGAACCAAACTCAAGTTTTAATTGTAATGGGAAAGTCTGATTCGTGACTGTTGTTTCATTCAGGAGTACAACTGCAACATTCAGCAAGGAATTAATGTACAAGGAATATCTTTAATATTTGGCACTTCAATTATATTATCATTTGCATTGTTATAAGAAGGTGAGAGTGAAGGCGTCATAAGTACGACATACAGATAATTAACATGTAAGAATTTGATTTAAAGTGCAACGTAGCTGTGTGTGAAAATATAAATCATAAATATGCTAATTTTGCCCACTTAGTATTTTAGTGCAGAAATGTCTTGGTATAACGATAACAAGTCACTGGAAATGTATTCAGAGAACAGTTCATCATTAAGAATTTGTAGACTTGTATTGTGTGGGGGTGGAGGCTGGAGGGTGTGGAACATGCCATCTGCCAACTCTTGTTGAGTCATTTATGAACAAGCTGGTTCATAATGAGAGGCATCATATTCCAGTCATGAACACATCCTTCTGCTTAGCTCGTGTTATTTCTTAATGTGCATATTTTCCTCAGTTGTCCCATTGAAATGACATTAGTGAGTCATTTTAAACCATCGTATTAAAATAACTTTTCATGGTGATATTATTTCATTTTATTTACTTTATGAACTTTTCAATTGATGGAACATGGCACAAGTACTGAAATTGCTGCGAGGTTTCTTCAACTACCAACCAGAATATCAGCTGTGTGGGAAACACTTGCATTCATAGGGCAATCGCTTTTGCTCTTTACTTGCAGATCATTGAATGGCTTGCCTTTCCGATTAAAGAAGATTACTTTAATGTAAATGTTACTTGCAAAAGATTAAATACAATGATTCCAGGAATCTACGGTGCTGGTGAGAATCTGTGGGTTTTGGAAGGAGAGTTTACTAATTCACACTTATTTGATTAGAGAGATCAGGCAACATATGGCTTAAATTACAAAATGAAATGTTAGATATGCAGCACCATTTGCAGCAGGAATTAATTGATGGTTAGTAACACTTGACATAATTAGAAACACAATTTGTAAAAAAACTTCATGTAAAACCGTATTCCCAGGAACCCATTTGTCCTTTATTCCAAAAATATGATTGCCTGGCTTTTCTAAACATATATCTAAATTTTAGTGCGTGCAATATGTTTGCACAAGCCAGAATTCTATGACTATCCATTTTCTATTGAGATATCGCATCTCTTGGCAGCATTGTATACAATTAGGGTTAATTGCTAGTGTCAAAAATGATGGGTATAATCAGGGTGATATGTCACCATGAGTGAATCAACACATTCCACACTGAAAGAAGGAGGAGGGTTGGAGCTTGTACAAAGAGTCATATCAATTTGATAATGATATCATGAGATATTAGTCTCAATTCAATAGGAAGCAGATTGAAAAGAAAAGAATATGTGTATTATCTGAGTGACAGAGCTGCACAATGTTATCATGTGTGATTTAGGTGCAAGGAATCTGGCGTCAGCCCTTTGATGCAGCAATCTCTGTGGTGTGACATCATGCGCTTGAGTCGAGGCGGATTAAGAGCAAGGATTGCACACCCAACTCATCATTCCCATTTTTAATGTCATATCAGCGGAAATTCTTCACAAAATATTCAATCCTAATTAGGAGTTAATTCAGAATCCTAATATTTAAAACAAATATAGATCTCGAAATGCTAGTTAGTATACAAAATAAAGCTTTTTTAAAAAAAAGAGTGTGTGACCCTTTTGAAGTGCGGGTCATTGTTGAAGCTTCTCTCACAATACATTATTACGGGGAATCTGACATAAATACAGCTGATGAAGAGAGACAACTTATTTTAAAGGCTAAGGAGAAAGGCTAACATAACTCATTTCCAATCACACACTCTGCAATCACAGGCCTATGATTAAAATAACCCATGATGTTATATTTAAAAAGATTGGAGGGTAACAGCAACATTGTTTGATGCAACATTTGGTGTGATTTAACTGAAACATTTCTAAGTGTCATTTTGGGCGTAACTTACATTAACATTGCAAAAAGTTACTGTGAAAATCCCCCAGTCGCCACTCTGGCGCATGTTCGGGTACACTAAGGGAGAATTCAGAATGTCCAATTCACCTAACAAGCACGTCTTTCGGGAGTTGTGGGAGGAATAGGGAGCACCCAGAGAAAGCTCACACAGATACGGGGAGAATGTGCAGAATCCACAAAGACATTGACCCAAGCCAGGAATCGAACCCGGGTCCCTTGCGCAATGAAGCAACAGTGCTAACCACTGTGCTACCGTGCTGCCCACTGCTTTACATTTACCCAAATGGGTAAACGTAAAGTAGCACATTGCAAAGTGAATTGTTGCTGCAAGTAGCATGTACAAAATCATTTATTCTGGAACAAAAGGTAGGAACATGACTTCAATGTGCTCAAACATTGGAAGTGGTAACAAATCAAGTGGCACTAATTCAACTCCCAACAAGTTGTTACTTAAATAGATCCACAGTGCAGTTGGTAGACTGGTTTGAATCTTACAGTTGCTGTGCAGATTTCCCATAGGTCAGGAAATGATTGTGTTCTGTGATATAACCGTTGTAATGATGTACGCAGAATATATAGTTGTTTAACTAGGAAGATGATTTATTAACAAACACTGGAAAAATTAACTAACAAATTATAATACAGACGATGGCTACTAAATGAATTCAGTGAATTCTCCTGAAGCTACTCTATGTGTGACTATCTTCCTGCATGATTTACTACCAACTGGTGGGTGTCTCGAGTCACGTAATAGATCTCTAATGCCACCTGCTGGTTGGAGGTCGTACCGATAACTATGTTACTGATAGACAACTAAGTACACTGGTGTGTACATGCATATCACCACAGAGATCTGCTATGAAAGGTAGGAGGGAACTGCGAGCTCCACATTGTAAGTGATTTTTATAGCATTCGTATGGCCCAGGACAAAGAGAAAGAGGGATTCTTACCCCAGCCCCTCAAAGAAGCCTTATCTCTGCCAATCAGGGTTTATCTCTCTCCTATTCTCCTATTATTGTTGACCCACCTTACTCCCGCCCCAGTGAACTCTCTCTCTCTAGCCAATTGCAGCTGATCCCATCCCCCAAATTGCTATAGACCATCAATAAAGGACCCAGCTGCATCCACCTTCCACTGCTCATCCTGCCCAGCAGCCAAGCAGGCTAATAATTTGGCTGGTTGCAGGACAAAACGTAGGTGTAAGAAGTTATATTGAGGTCCTTCTGTTGAATTTGGTGGGAGAACCATATCATCGACTTGCCAGTTCCTTCAGCTGTTTCCAGTGTCCTGTGCACCCTACCTATTCCCCTGTACAGACAGGGGCCGTAGGAAGCTTGATGGCATAACCCTGTTTTGTGAAGTTGTGGATGGAATGTTATTTAGAGCTAATGGAATATCATCTAACTATTTGCGTTGATTTAAAACTCATGGGCTATTGCTTCATTGCCACAAGTTGCTGGCTTTTTAATAATCTAATATTGCCATGCACTTTTAGTTTGTTGTTTTCTTGCCAGCAAATCTTTGTTCATGTTTTACGTGTATTCTAATGGAAATAGAATCATGTATCGAGGTTTATACGGTTTCATAGAACATAGAACATAGAACAATACAGCGCAGTACAGGCCCTTCGGCCCACGATGTTGCACCGAAACAAAAGCCATCTAACCTACACTATGCCATTATCATCCATATGTTTATCCAATAAACTTTTAAATGCCCTCAATGTTGGCGAGTTCACTACTGTAGCAGGTAGGGCATTCCACGGCCTCACTACTCTTTGCGTAAAGAACCTACCTCTGACCTCTGTCCTATATCTATTACCCCTCAGTTTAAAACTATGTCCCCTCGTGCCAGCCATTTCCATCCGCGGGAGAAGGCTCTCACTGTCCACCCTATCCAACCCCCTGATCATTTTGTATGCCTCTATTAAGTCTCCTCTTAGCCTTCTTCTCTCCAACGAAAACAACCTCAAGTCCATCAGCCTTTCCTCATAAGATTTTCCCTCCATACCAGGCAACATCCTGGTAAATCTCCTCTGCACCCGCTCCAAAGCCTCCACGTCAATATATGAAAACGTACATGAAGAATAAACAAAAGCCAACAGCTCATTGACCTGTCAAGCTAGTAATCAATTTACCAACCCCAGGGCTATCTTAAGTTATTTGAATTAAATATCATTTGAATTTAGTGAAAAAGAGGATGATGTGAACATTAGGAAACTTTCATACTTTGCTATATTGTTATGATCCTGGACCAGACCCCCAAATGTTTGATACGATCTGGTTAGGGAAAAATAACTTTTGTTTGCAAATAGACAAAGTTTAAGATTCAAGATAGTTTCTAGAAAAATAAAGCCACAAGATTCCATGGGTTTTGAACAAACAAAAATAAACATTATTATACAGAAAGATAAATAATTTACAAACATTTATCTTCTACTCTACCCTCCAAAGTTAATATGAGGCAAGTAAAGTCACCATAGTCCCAGATGACCATAACCTGCTTTCCCCTTTGAGGGGAAAACTGACTGGTGGTGATTTAATCTGAGGATCACCACACCTCAGGTGAAGGGCAAGGTTGAGCAGGAGGAGCCTTCATGAATAACCTTAGCTAGTACAGGAATTGAACCCACGCTGCTGGCCTTGCTCTGCAGCACAAACCAGGGGCGAAATTCTCCCCCAACGGCGGGATGTCCGCCGACTGGCGCCAAAGCCGGCGCCAATCAGACGGGCATCGCGCCGGCCCAAAGGTGCGGAAGGCTCTGCATCTTTGGCGGCCTAGCCCCAACATTGAGGGGCTAGGCCGACGCCGGAGGGATTTCCGCCCCGCCAGCTGGCGGAAATGGCGTTTGTTTCCCCGCCAGCTGGCGCGGAAATGCGGCGCATGCGCGGGAGCGTCAGCGGCCGCTGTCAGTTTCCCGCGCATGCGCAGTGGGGAGAGTCTCTTCCGCCTCCGCCATGGTGGAGGCCGTAGCGGAGGCAGAAGGGAAAGAGTGCCCCCACGGCACAGGCCCGCCCGCGGATCGGTGGGCCCCGATCGCAGGCCAGGCCACCGTGGGGGCACCCCCGGGGTCAGATCGCCCCGCGCCCCCCCCCAGGACCCCGGAGCCCGCCCACGCCACCTAGTCCCGCCGGTAAATACCAGGTTTGATTTACGTCGGCGGGACAGGCAATTCCTGGGCGGGACTTCGGCCCATCCGGGCCGGAGAATCCAGCGGGGGGTCCCGCCAACCGGCGCGGCCGGATTCCCGCCCCCGCCCAATCTCCGGGAGCGGAGACTTCGGCGGGGGCGGGGGCGGGATTCACGGCGGCCAACGGCCATTCTCCGACCCGGCGGGGGGTCGGAGAATGACGCCCCTGTTGTCTATCCAATTGAGTCAAACTGGCCTCCTATAGGGTACATGTGAATGAACAGACAAGCTGTGGTTGAACACACTGCACAATAAATGGCAGATGTGACCAAGACAGATTCTGATTTCTCAATAACCCACCCGGACATTAGTGAATTTTGAGAGTCCTGTTGTACCTCTGTCTCACTCATGAGGGATTCCAGTCTTCGAACATCTCACAATTTATTCCAAAAAACACTCCCAACAGGAACAGCCTCAATGATGACTCACCTCCCAGGTTTTCAGTACTGTCTCCTGAGATTCTATTCCCCTGGATTGCCCAGTCTGCGCTCCAGCACGAACTCACGTGTGGAACTTCTGCTCTTCGGTCATGCTGAGGAGAAATTTACTACATCAAAAGGTTACCCAGCATTCCGCAGTACAGAATCATCAAACCTCTCCTGCCTTCTTTGATCACCAAGGCTTCTCCTGAGCCCTCCTCACTTAAGGGCTGCCAACCACAACCTTTTTTCTGCTTGGAGCCTCTTTCTCTGCTCCTCGTATTTCTTAACTGGGACCTCGTCTTATCTTTTATCCCTGTCCCCCATCTGGAACTTTTCTCAATTATGACACTCAGCTCCCAATCATGTGACTGGGGTTTTCGCACCAATTCTTTTTTCTTTTCTCGCAGGTGTATTGAAAAACGCTGTTCTGCAGATGTACTGCCCACCCTGCACCCCCCAGATCATAGAACATACAACATACAGTGCAGAAGAAGGCCATTCGGCCCATCAAATCTGCACCGACCCACTTAAGCCCTCACTTCCACCCTATCCCGCATACCCAATAATGCCTCCAAACCTTTTTGGACACTAAGGGCAATTTAGCATGGCCAATCCACCTAACCTGCATGTCTTTGGACTGTGGGAGGAAACCGGAGCACTCAACGGAAACCCACACAGGCACGGGGAGAACATGCAGACTCCGCAGACAGTGACCCAGCAGGGAATCAAACCTGGGACCCTGGTGCTGTGAAGCCACAGTGCTAACCACTATGCTACCATGTTGCAAGTTACCAGCTCCTAGTCCATAAGAAGATAAGTTGGATCTCATAGTAATATTTATGTCTAGTGGTTTCACTAATTACTTTTTAAAAGCCTTAATATATATTCCAAAGGGTATTTTTCTGGAAACATTGCATCGTCTAGATTGTTCCCCAACTGACTATGAATGAGTGGCAATTTATGCTATCACCAAGGATTACTGCTAGTATTTCAAAATAGCAATCACTATGGCAACCCAACAGAAAACAAGCTGCAACATTTCAGTGATGTTCACAGCAAAGTAGCAAAGCTGTGCCTTTACAAATGCACATTTGACAAGAAAAAAACATGGTTTGGATGTCATGTATATCAAACATCGTAAGTTATAAATATCTGAATGTCTATTTTGTTTTCGTAGATGATTTGCTCAAAGTTAAGAGAACTATAATGTAAAGTAATTCCTTGCTGCAATAATATATTTTCTATTTTTATTTGTGATGGGAAAATTCAGATTTATGGGCGGGGTTCTCTGTACCAGAAACTATTGACGCCAGGACTGAGTCGGTTGTGTTCTACAACAGCAAAAGTGCCGCCGTTCCCAGATCAATCCACAGACCTTTAATTGGTTAGCACCGGCACCACGTCGAACATGACCGATTCCACTGAACAACGGTGTCTGATTTGCCGGAGTTGGGATTGACACTCGAGAGGCTGACAAGCTGCAGCTGCATATAAGCACTCCACTCCCCTCACACATTCATCCCAGGCAAAAGGATGGCAGCATTTCATGGATGCTGAGCTGGAGACCCTACTTGACACAGTGGAGGAGAGGCAGGCTACCTTGTACCCCTGGGTGGGGAGGCTGTGCCACCTGCTGCCGTGCACCAGGCTTGGCCTCAGTGGGAGAGGTCATAAGTGTCGTGTTGGGTGTTCCGATACACAAACAAACCAACACGGTTGTAGATGGTACAACTCTGTTTTATTATTCTGTACAATAACAACTGTTAACTTCTGGCTGTGGTTCGTACTTCACCTGTTAACCTGTGGACCCAGCCCTAGCACTATCTTAGAGAGACACTCAGCACATGGTATATGTCTGAGCGGCACGCTGTGAGCTCTGTGCTCTGAGCTATCTCTTGGTAGAATGAGCGGGAACTGTGGTGTTCCCTGTTTTATAGTGCGTGAGCTCTCACGGGTTATTGGCTGTGATGTTGTGTGTGTGTTGATTGGTCTGTCTACCTGTCCATCAGTGCGTGTGTGTGATTGCACCATGATACGTTAATATGGATATCATGACAATGAGCTCCGTGGGCAACTCATCAGAACCGGCCAGCAGTGCAGGAAAAACTGCACAACCATCTCAGGACAGCCAGGAATAGTAGGCAGCATTGTGACCTGGCAATAACTCCTGTTGCACACACCAATAACACCACCCTCCCACCCGGCCCGGGGGGTGGGGGGGAGTGGGGCGGAATTGGTGGATGTTGGGGCGGACCTGGCCCAGGGACCGCAGATCATCCAGTGCCCAGCCCTCCAGTGATGGAATGGCCAGCTCGAATGCAGCGATCACCCAGGTGGACGTGGAAAGTGATCCTGTGGCTGGAGTCAGACGTTGTTAATCGATGCAGAGAACCAGAGCTCTTCCCAAAGAGGGTTGTCATCATTCTCCATCCCATGGGCCAGAGCCGGTGTTACTGCTATCCCAGAGGCCGCACCCCATAGTGAGGCCGATAGGAATCACAGAGAGGGTTGCAGGTGTGTGGGGGAAGCGGGGGGGGGGGGGGGGGGGCGGATGGGGATGGGGGGGGGGAGGTCTTCCGCAGGGAGGGTGTTCATGGGAGGGGATGGTCAGCCTGGGAGGTGGGGGGGTGGGAATGGGATGTCCGTGCCATTGGCTTGTCCCCTTGTTGTGAGCTTAGAGGCAGTTAGGGTGTCCTGTGCGCTTCGACCCTGACGCTCATGTTGTGTGGCCTCCCGTGCCTGCCCGGGCCCCATGTCCTGCCCATCCTCGTCAGATGAGGCCTAGTGTTCCTATCCCTCATTCAGCATGTCGCCCCTCTGCTGCGCGATGTTGTGGAGGACGCAGCAGGCCACCACAATGGGTGAGACTCTCCATGCACAATACTGGAGGGCTTCTCCAGAGCAGTCCAGGCACCTGAACTGAATCTCCCGGATGCTGAAGCATCGTTCAATCACACCCCTGGTCACTGCATAGGCCTCATTATAGTGCGTCTCCACGTCGGTATTTGGCCAACAGATAGGCATCATCAGCCAGACCGCAGTGGATAACCCCTGTTGGCTCCATGGCAGGCTCCGCTTCTGCAGGGTCTAGCACATACAGCCTCAGTGCATCCCCCAGGGCTGTGGCGACTAGGATGAAGGCCGCCATTCCTGGTTGAATTCTGAAGTCCATTGTCTTGCAGGGTGTGACAGTCAGACATGTTAGCATGGTCCAATCCCCATGCCCAACCAGATCCACCGGGCTACATGGTGGCCCTGGTCTGCACCTCAGCCCCTGCCCCCACATGTTAGGTCAACATTTATTGCCCATCCCTAGTTGCCCTTCAGAAGGTGGTGGTGAGTTGCCTTCTTGAACTGTTGCACTTCTTGAGGTGTAGGTACACCCACTGTGCTGTTAGGGAGGGATTTTGCCCCAGTGACAGGGGGCCATGAGTAGTAAGGGTGCACCGCAAGATGGCTGCTTTCCAGGCTGCCGCAATGGTGGTCTGTGCCTGGACACCCCAGTCCCATGGAGCACCCCCCTGTCACCCCCTGCTGCCCAGCTGGGCCTGGCAGAAGCCCCCACCAGCCCTGTCTATGGCAGGACCGGCAGCCTCTACATGTCCTATCTCCTCACCCTCAGCGACCATGGCGCTTGTTTCCCGATTTTTAACACCACAAGTGAAACTCGCCGTCGGTAATTCCCCCAGCAGACGCAGAGCATCACGGAGGCCCCAGAGAGTACCGGCTAATGAAATGCAAACGGCGTTTACTGTACAGTTGTCGTGGGAGTGTCCCTTTAAGAAAGTTTTATGTCTTATCACATGTCTTCAGTGATGTCATTTTGTGGGCGGAGCTGAGCTGTGGCTGCGAGGTTTATTTTAGTTTCACTTTCATTTTGACTGCTGTGGACTCAGAGGGAGAAAGACATGTTTTTCCTATGTTCCTATGGTTTCATTTTAAAGACTTGTTCCAGTAAAAACAACATTGATTACTGCTACCTGCTTTGGCAACTTAAAAGATATAGTTTGCTTTCCAGAAGGAGTTAAATCTGCTAGTGAGATGGGATCAGAATCTCAGGGAAAGCCAGTCTCATTCAAGTGAGAATGCAGAGTGCTGGGCCAAGCCCTTGAAAAGGGGTTTTTGGTTTATGGGATTTTGCTTTTGAATTGGAACAGTTAAGGGGGAATTCATTAAGTGTTATACATGGATTACTGTGGCTGTGGGGTGTCATTATGTTGTAATTGATAAAAATTCTTGCTGCCTGTTTAACATATATATGTTAACTAAGTTCTTAGAATAAAGCTTGTTTTGATTAAAGTGTCTAGGAAGACTCTTGAAACACACCTGAAGGGAAGGCTCTTGTGCTTATCCTCGCCAAATTCAACATAAAGGTTGTAGGTCAGGTGGACTTCATAATATATTTGGAGTTTCTAAGCCCTGGCCCATGACAGTGCGGGGTAGAATGTTGTTGGGGCACGGAGCATGGGAATCCGCCACAATTGTGGGCTCACGACCGCTTCTCTGTCCATTCGCCTTTCCCGATTTCGGTGTCAGCCCATGGAGAATCCCACCCATGATTTTTGAGTTCTGTTCACATTATTAATTTTTTGTTTTTCATTCCTGGGTTGTAGACATCCAGGCTAGGCCAACACATATTGCCTATCACTAATTGCCTTAGACATGTGGTGGTGACCTTCTGTAGATCAGATGGTGCAGATGCTTCGATGGTGCTATTATAGAGGGAGTACTAAGGATGTGACCCAGCAACGATTAAGGAATGACAATATTCAGGATGGTGTGTGACTTGGAGATTGTGGTCTTGTGCCAGTTTGCCAGATTGTGCCAGTTGCCCTTGTTCTTCCATGTGGTAAAGATCATGGGTATTTGGAGTGTATTGAAGGAGCCTTGGCCAATTGCTGCAGTGCATCTTTTAGATGGTACTCAGTGCTGCCATTGTGCATTGTTGGTGGAAATGGTAAATATTTACGGTGGTGGGTGGAGCGCCAATCAAATGGGCTTCTTTGTTCCGGATGGTGTCGAGCTTCTATATTGTTGGAATTACGCTCATTCAGGCAAGTGGAGAGTATTCCATCACACTCCTGACTTGTGCCTTGTAGATGGACAGGCTTTGGGAAGTCAGATATTGAGTCGCTTTGCACAGGATACCGAGCTTCCTGAGAAGCCACACTATTTATGTGGTTGGTCCAGTTAAATTTGTGAACAGCTGTGATCCCTGAGATATTGATGGCGGGGGATTCGACAATGGTAATGCTGTTGAATTTCTAAGTGAGGTTTTTAGATCCTCTTATTAGAGAACGTCATAGCCAAAGTGCTTGTATGGCGTGCCACTTCTGGACCAAGCCTGAATGCTATCCTTGTCTTACTGTGTGGGGGCACAGACTGCTTCATTATCTGAGGCGTTTTAGCTATGAGGAGCGGTTGAATAAACTCGGTTTGTTCTCACTGGAACGACGGAGGTTGAGGGGCGACCTGATAGAGGTCTACAAAATTATGAGGGGCATAGACAGAGTGGATAGCCAGAGGCTTTTCCCCAGGGTAGAGGGGTCAATTACTAGGGGGCATAGGTTTAAGGTGCGAGGGGCAACGTTTAGAGGAGATGTACGAGGCAAGTTTTTTTACACAGAGGGTAGTGGGTGCCTGGAACTCGCTACCGGAGGAGGTGGTGGAAGCAGGAACGATAGTGACATTTAAGGGGCATCGTGACAAATACATGAATAGGATGGGAATAGAGGGATACGGACCCAGGAAGAGTAGAAGATTGTAGTTTAGTCGGGCAGCATGGTCAGCACGGGCTTGGAGGGCTGAAGGGCCTGTTCCTGTGCTGTACTTTTCTTTGTTCTTTGTTCTTTGTAAATGGTGCTGTTATCAGTGAACATCCTCACTTCTGTTCTTAGAATGGATGGAAAGTTATTGATGAAGCAGATGAAGGTTGTTATGTTTAAGAAAGTACCCTGAGGAACTCCGGCAGTGCAGTCCTGGGGTTAAGATGATTACTCCTTCATTGGGCTAGGCATGATGTCAGCCAGTGGACAGTCTCCGCATTGAATCATACAGTCAAAGAGGTTTATAGCATGAAAACAGGCCCTTCTGCCCAACTTGTCCATGCCGCTCAGTTATTACCACTGAGCTAGTCCCAATTACCCACATTTGGTCCATAACCCTCTATACCCATCTTTCCCATATAACTGTCTAAATGCTTTTTAAAAGACAAATTGTACTCGCCTCTACTACTGCCTCTGGCAGCTCGCCCCAGACACTTGCCATCCTCTGTGTGAAAATCGGCCCCTCTGGACCCTTTTGTATCTCTTCCCTCTCACCTTAAACCTATGCCCTCTAGTTTTAGACTCCCCTACCTTTGGGAAAGGATGTTGGGCTGGATTCTCCGATTGCTGATGCTGAAATCGTGTTTGCCGATTGGTCGGAGAATCCGTTTTTTTGCCGAAATCAGGGTGGGCGCCGTTTTTTCAATGGTCCACCCCCTCAAAAACAGCGTAATTGCTGAGTACGCTGCTCGCTGTTGGGACAGCCTCAGCATGTCACCTGAGGCCACCCCCCCGATGCTCCCCCCCCGATAGGCCGGCTTCCCGATGGCGTGGGGCGCGTGTACTCACAGTTTTCGGGGACCTCGCGTGGCCAGCACCGCCGCAGTCAGGGGGGGAAGCTGTTCCGCTGGCCAGGGGTCTTCGGCGGCGGCTGGGGGGACTGGTGGAGGGTGGTCCGGGGCTGGCAAGGGGGTTACAGGGGGGGCACTAACTGGCAGGCTGGGTCCGCGTGCGGCCGGCTGCAGGTCGCCGCCGTGGTCATGCGCAGCCATGGGCTCCGCAATTCTCTGTCCGTATCTGCAGGTAAAGCCGGAGCGATCATCCGGCCTCGTTGCGTCCGACTCAGTGACGCGACAGAGCCGGTAATTCTCGTGAGAGGCCAGTCCCAAGATTTACGACACGCGTGGTGCTTTGTGAGATCCAACGAGATCTCGCGAGATATCGCAATCTGGATCTCGCCCTCACTGGGCGAGATGCAGATTTGCATATTCAAGTCAGCTGTTAGGCCCACTTGAATATATCTACGCCAGAGTATCCCAGGGCGCTGGATCGAATGCCCGCCTCTGGTAGACCTTGTTGCAGCGCTGTTTAGCACTGGTTTCCACAAATGTGGAACAGGCGTAACGGCACTTTGGGGATCTCCCAGGCGATCAAAGGCCCACCAGGTGGCACTGCCAGGCTGGCTGAGGCACTATCAGGGTGCCAGGCTGGCAGTGCCAAGGTGCCCGAGTGCCATTATGTCCATTCTGGGGATCAGCCCTGGGGGTCCCTGCACTTATGAAGTGGGGTCAGGGGATGGTTCGAGGACCTCTCTTCGATAAGTTGGGGCATGGGGGCGGGGTCCGGAGGCCGCGGTGGGTGGGTCCAGAGATTGGGACAACATTTAAAAATGAAAGTAAGCGCGTCCTCAGCTGGGCCATTCCTCGGCGAGGCCCGAAAGAGAAAATAGAATCCCAACTAATAGCGGGGTCGTTCTCGATGCTGCAGGTGCCAAGAAACACCAGCTCAACGTATCCAAAATGGGAATCTGTTTCTTTTTTGTTGAATCGTGCCCTGTAAGTATTACTTTATAGCATTGTAACTGACACCTACCATCACTTTGCTGATGACTGAGAGTATACTGAGGTGGGCCTAATTGGCCAGATTGGACTTTTGTTTCTTTCAGAGGTTAGGACATTCAAAGGAGCAAAAGATTAGGTGGCGTTACTGGGTTACAGGGATAGTGTGGAGGCATGGGCTTAAGTAGGGTGCTCTTTTCAAGGGCCGGTGCAGATTTGATGGGCCGAATGGCCTCCTTCTACATTGTAAATTCTATGCTTCTATGACAGGACATACTTGAACAATTTTCCACATTGCCAGCTCGATTCCAGTGTTGTAGCTGGACAGGAACAACTTGCCTAGCGATACAGCTAATTCTCAAGTACATATCTGAATGGGCGGCAAGGTGGCACAGTGGTTATCACTGCTTCCTTACAGCTCCAGGGACACGGGTTCAATTCCGACCTTGGGTGACTGTGTGAAGTTTGCACTTTCTCTCTGTGACTGCGTGGGTTTCCTTCGGGTGCTCCGGTTTCTTCCCACAGTCCAAAGATAGGCAGGTTAGGTAGATTGGCCATGATAAATTGCCCTTTAGCGTCCAGGGATGTGTAAATTAGGTTAAGGAGTTATTGGGATAGGACAGGGAAGTGGGCTTGGTTGGAGTGCCCTTTCAGAGGGTCAGTGCAGACTCGATGGGCCGAATGGCCTCCTTCTGCATTGTAGGAATTCTATGATTTATGTGAATGGCATGAATTGAATTGGTGCAAGTCGAACATATATGAGGTTAGAGATCTCTGGAGGAGGCTAAGATGGATCAGCTGCTTGGCACTTCTGGTTGATGGCAGCTTCAAATGCCTCAGCCTCATATTTTGCACTGAGGGACTGGGCTCTTCCTTTGTGGAGGATGTGGGTGTTTCTGGAGCCTCCTCACCCAGTAAGTTGTTCAATAATCACGATTCAAGATTGGAAATGGCAGGACGGCAGAGCTGATCAGTTGGATGTGGGATTGTTTAACTATTTCAGTCCAATCTGCGATTTAATCACTGTTTCAATGTAAGGGAGGTGAAGGTGGAGATGTGATTGAGTGGATCGGTAGCTACAGAAATGGAGCAGATGGCGGACAGTCAAGAATTTGAACGTGTAGTTGTAAGTGACTTGGGTGGAATTTTCTAAGGGCTTATTTTTGGACGTAAATTCTTTATCAGAACTGCGAGCTGAAAGATAAGTGAGCTCTTGTTGAACAAAGAAAAAAGAGAGGGAAGGTGAGTGGGTTGTGGGACAGTCATTTGGGAGAAATGCCCAAACACATTTTTGAAAGAAAAAAGAAAGCAAAAGCTGCAAATAACTTTGGAAATTTGAAATAAAAACCAGAAAACAACACAAATACAAAATAAGTCATCAATATCTGTGTGGAATCCTAAAGGCAGGGCCTCGGTTTCTTCACACTTCATTAAACAAATGCAGCAGGGGCATGGGAACCTGGATTGTAGTTTTAGGGTAAGGGAGAATGAGAGTATAGAGGTCAGGAGCACAGATTTGACGTCGCAGGAGGGGGCCAGTGTTCAGGTAGGTGGTTTGAAGTGTGTCTACTTCAATGCCAGGAGTATACGAAACAAGGTAGGGGAACTGGCAGCATGGGTTGGTACCTGGGACTTCGATGGTGTGGCCATTTCGGAGACATGGATAGAGCAGGGACAGGAATGGATGTTGCAGGTTCCGGGGTTTAGGTGTTTTAGTAAGCTCAGAGAAGGAGGCAAAAGAGGGGGAGGTGTGGCGCTGCTAGTCAAGAGCGGTATTACGGTGGCGGAGAGGATGCTAGATGGGGACTCTTCTTCCGAGGTAGTATGGGCTGAAGTTAGAAACAGGAAAGGAGAGGTCACCCTGTTGGGAGTTTTTTATAGGCCTCCTAATAGTTCTAGGGATGTAGAGGAAAGGATGGCGAAGATGATTCTGGATAAGAGCGAAAGTAACAGGGTAGTTATTATGGGAGACTTTAACTTTCCAAATATTGACTGGAAAAGATATAGTTCGAGTACAATAGATGGGTCGCTTTTTGTACAGTGTGCGCAGGAGGGTTTCCTGAAACAATATGTTGACAGGCCAACAAGAGGCGAGGCCACGTTGGATTTGGTTTTGGGTAATGAACCAGGCCAGGTGTTGGATTTGGAGGTAGGAGAGCACTTTGGGGACAGTGACCACAATTCGGTGACGTTTACGTTAATGATGGAAAGGGATAAGTATACACCGCAGGGCAAGAGTTATAGCTGGGGGAAGGGCAATTATGATGCCATTAGACGTGACTTGGGGGGGGATAAGGTGGAGAAGTAGGCTGCAAGTGTTGGGCACACTGGATAAGTGGGGCTTGTTCAAGGATCAGCTACTGCGTGTTCTTGATAAGTATGTACCGGTCAGGCAGGGAGGAAGGCGTCGAGCGAGGGAACCGTGGTTTACCAAGGAAGTGGAATCTCTTGTTAAGAGGAAGAAGGAGGCCTATGTGAATATGAGGTGTGAAGTTTCGGTTGAGGCGATGGATAGTTACAAGGTAGCGAGGAAGGATCTAAAGAGAGAGCTAAGACGAGAAATGAGGGGACATGAGAAGTATTTGGCAGGAAGGATCAAGGAAAACCCAAAAGCTTTCTATAGGTATGTCAGGAATAAGCGAATGACTAGGGAAAGAGTAGGACCAGTCAAGGACAGGGATGGGAAATTGTGTGTGGAGTCTGAAGAGATAGGCGAGATACTAAATGAATATTTTTCGTCAGTATTCACTCAGGAAAAAGATAATGTTGTGGAGGAGAATGCTGAGCCCCAGGCTAATAGAATAGATGGCATTGAGGTACGTAGGGAAGAGGTGTTGGCAATTCTGGACAGGCTGAAAATAGATAAGTCCCCGGGACCTGATGGGATTTATCCTAAGATTCTCTGGGAGGCCAGGGAAGAGATTGCTGGACCTTTGGTTTTGATTTTTATGTCATCATTGGCTACAGGAATAGTGCCAGAGGACTGGAGGACAGCAAATGTGGTCCCTTTGTTCAAAAAGGGGAGCAGAGACAACCCCGGCAACTATAGACCGGTGAGCCTCACGTCTGTAGTGGGTAAAGTCTTGGAGGGGATTATAAGAGACGAGATTTATAATCATCTAGATAGGAATAATATGATCAGGGATAGTCAGCATGGCTTTGTGAAGGGTAGGTCATGCCTCACAAACCTTATTGAGTTCTTTGAGAAGGTGACTGAACAGGTAGATGAGGGTAGAGCAGTTGATGTGGTGTATATGGATTTCAGCAAAGCGTTTGATAAGGTTCCCCACGGTAGGCTATTGCAGAAAATACGGAGGCTGGGGATTGAGGGTGATTTAGAGATGTGGATCAGAAATTGGCTAGCTGAAAGAAGAGGTGGTTGATGGGAAATGTTCAGAATGGAGTACAGTCACAAGTGGAGTACCACAAGGACCTGTTCTGGGGCCGTTGCTGTTTGTCATTTTTATCAATGACCTAGAGGAAGGCGCAGAAGGGTGGGTGAGTAAATTTGCAGACGATACTAAAGTCGGTGGTGTTGTCGATAGTGTGGAAGGATGTAGCAGGTTACAGAGGGATATAGATAAGCTGCAGAGCTGGGCTGAGAGGTGGCAAATGGAGTTTAATGTAGAGAAGTGTGAGGTGATTCACTTTGGAAGGAATAACAGGAATGAGGAATATTTGGCTAATGGTAAAGTTCTTGAAAGTGTGGATGAGCAGAGGGATCTAGGTGTCCATGTACATAGATCCCTGAAAGTTGCCACCCAGGTTGATAGGGTTGTGAAGAAGGCCTATGGAGTGTTGGCCTTTATTGGTAGAGGGATTGAGTTCCGGAGTCAGGAGGTCATGTTGCAGCTGTACAGAACTCTGATACGGCCGCATTTGGAGTATTGCGTACAGTTCTGGTCACCGCATTATAGGAAGGACGTGGAGGCTTTGGAGCGGGTGCAGAGGAGATTTACCAGGATGTTGCCTGGTATGGAGGGAAAATCTTATGAGGAAAGGCTGATGGACATGAGGTTGTTTTCGTTGGAGAGAAGAAGGTTAAGAGGAGACTTAATAGAGGCATACAAAATGATCAGGGGGTTAGATAGGGTGGACAGTGAGAGCCTTCTCCCGCGGATGGAAATGGCTGGCACGAGGGGACATAGCTTTAAACTGAGGGGTAATAGATATAGGACAGAGGTCAGAAGTAGGTTCTTTACGCAAAGAGTAGTGAGGCCGTGGAATGCCCTACCTGCTACAGTAGTGAACTCGCCAACATTGAGGGCATTTAAAAGTTTATTGGATAAACATATGGATGATAATGGCATAGTGTAGGTTAGATGGCTTTTGTTTTGGTGCAACATCGTGGGCCGAAGGGCCTGTACTGCGCTGTATTGTTCTATGTTCTATGGTCTTGCAATTTCCTTTTCAGTTGCTGGTGAAAGCCTCCCATTTTCGATTTCAATGAGCAATGTGGTTTCCTGTTGCTTTCCATAGAATCCCTACAGTGCAGAAGGAGGCCACTTGGCCCATCGAGTCTGCTCTGACCCTCGGAAAGAGCACTGTACATAGCCAACTCCCTGCCCTATCCCTGCAACGCCACTTTGGACTGTGGGAGGAAACCGGAGCACCCGGACGAAACCTATGCAGACACGAGAAGGATGTACAGACTCCACACAGACAGTGACCCAAGCCGGGAATCGAATTTGGGCCCCTGCCGATGTGAGGCAGCAGTGATAACCACTGTGCCACTGTGCTTTTCTCTTGTGTATTAAAGGAAGCACAGCTCCTCTTCCTGAATGATCTTCTCTGCCTCTCTGCAACAGTGGTCCCTTGAGGTCTTAGCTCTTTCACCATCACCACTGAAAGGTTGCTGCTTCTGCATGAGACATTTCCCTGGGCCTGGGGCGACTTGCAGAAGGGCAGCCACAACCTCCCCTTAGTGCTCAAACAGTATTTGTCAAGGCTTGTTTATTTTGCAGCTGTTCAGAATTTTCTCAACTTTCTGAGGTTTTCTCAAATTTCTGAAAAGAGGTGAAAATTGGAGGAGATGAATTGACTGGTGCAATTACAGGAACAAAAGATGGTGTGAATAACCAAGCAAATAAAGTGCAATGAAAACACACATTGAAGGCATCCAACATGCTCACTAGCACCTAAAAGATGACAGGCCAACACCCAAACACGGATCCCCACCTTAATGGTTAAACTGTTAAGATTCAAGATGATAAGGTGATTCTTCAAACAAACATCTTGGATGCCATGTTATCAAAACAAATGTATCTGTGAATCTAACACATGAACATTTCATACTCAGGTGCGTACATACTTTTCAGCTTATATCTATTTTAACACTGAACGTTTGCCAGTTGTGGGTGGGATGTGTAAAGATAATCAAAGTAAAATTTCTCAGAAGCACAATATCTCAAAAGTTGTATTTTCTTTAGTGTATGTATATAGCGAACAATCTAAATGCACTTTTTAAAATTACTACGAGCAGAAGAAATGAACCAAAAATAAGTTTTAACTACTTGTTTCCACTGGCATTGCAATTTTCTTTCAGCCTTGCTATTTGTTTCTTTCTCTTTTTTTAATTTTTTTGCATGTAAGCATAATTCTGGTTATTTCAACCACACAAAATGTTGTTTTGATCCAGATACATCACATCCACCAGTTTCCCGTTGTCCACTGCTCTTGTAATGTCCTCAAAGAATTCCACTATATTAGTCCAACAATTAGCCTTTCATGAAGCCATGCTGGGCCCAATGGGACAATTTCTATCCAGATGTCTCGCTATTTCATTCTTAATGATAGGTTCAAGCATTTTCCCCACTACATGTATCAGTTATTTCTTTGTTTCTTGCCCATCCCAATGTGATGTTATTATTTGGTGGCCTATAGACTACGCCTATCAGTGACCTTTCCTCCTTACGATTTCTAATTTCCACCCATTCAACCGTTTTCTCCATAGAACCTATATCCTCTCTCACTACCGCCCTGATGTCATCTTAAAATACCAGAGCTACACCACCTCCCTTACCTTCCTGCCTGTCCTTCTGAATAGTTGATACTCCTGGATATTTAACTCCCAGTCGTGACCATCCTGCAGCCATGAGCTGGATTCTCCGCACCCCGACGCCGAAACCGCGTCCGGTGCCGGGACGTAGAATCCATTTCCCCGCACGGAATCGGAACTGATGCTGGTTCCCCGATTCTCCGGGCCCCAAAAAGCTGCACCGCGTATCCCCTACCTGGGCCATTGCTGGAGGCCCGTCCCGCTATCCTACACCCCCGATCGGCCGAAATCCCGACGGCGTGGATCTAATGTGGTCCTGTTGTTTGGGATACTCGTGTGGCGCCTGCGGACTCAGTCCGCAGCTGCCATTATCGGGGGCGGGCCTCATACGGGACCAGGCAATGTTTGGGCAAGCATTCCGGGTCGGGCGTGTGGCCGATCGGGGGCACTATTTGGGAGGTCCAGCTCTGTGGCCTAAGTCCGCCATGTAGCATGGCACGGCTGCTGAAGGCCGCTGCTGTGCGCATGCGCGGCCCTCTGTCCCGGACGTGCGGGGGCCCGTATCTGCAGCTAAAGCTGCTAAATTCACGACGGGTCCCTGCTAACCCCCTGCAGGGCTATGAATATGTGGCCTTTTCACACCAGTTTTTCTGGCATGAAAGGCCACAATTTTTATGACGGCGTGGGGTCATCGTCCCAAAAACTAAGAATCCAGCCCCCTGTAGTGGCTACTAAATCATACTCATTTGCGATGATTTGTGGTCATTGATCTGGTTTGGAATTCTGCAAGCATTCAGGTAAAGTGCCTTTATGCTAGTTTTTACACCTTATTTTTGAATCCTAATACCCCCATTAATAACATCTCCTGAGTTCTTGTTCCCTTTATCTTTTTTCATAATTTTCCATGTAGTTGAACCCACCTCCTCACGTGCTAACCTGCTGTTTTGCTTCCCAATAACCATTATACTTCCCGTAATGTTACCCTTCCCTTCCCCCCCACTTGCTAGTTTAAAGTCCTTGAGACCATCCTATTTATCCTTTTAACGAGAACACTAGTCCCAGGTGGGTTCAGATGGAGACCGTCCCAACGGTACATATCCCTTCTGTTTCAATACTGATGCCAATGCCCCATGAAGTGAAACCCTCCTTCCTGCACCACTCCTTTAGCCACACGCACACATCTTGCTCAAATCACAGCTCCCAGAGCTTTTTGAAGACCCAGCCCAGGCTGATGGATGGATCCTCAGTGACAGAGGCTATCCCCTGTGAGGCACCCCCAGAGTGAAGCAGAGGAATTCTACAATCAAGCTCATGCATCTACCAGAGCTACCACCAAGCACACCATTGGCCTTCTTATAATACGCTTCCACTGCCTTGACTGGTTTCAAGGAACTCTACACAACATACCCCAGAGGTGGTCATGAATAGTGTTGGATTGCTGTGCACTTAATGACTTGGCGTTGCAACACAGACAGATGTTGCAATACATGAGAAAGGTCAACCATCGTCAGATAATGAGGACCTGTCAGAGCATGAGGCGGAGGCCATAAATCCAAATGAACCTTTTGTAGGTGCCAGGGCCAATGTGAGATATGCAAGAGATATCAGGGACAACCAGATCTACACAGACTTTGCATGACCATTGCTCCATTACCAGACCTCCATCGCCTTCCTGGGGTAGAGACCTAGCTCTGCCATTCTCCCTTGCTGAGTTAACAATAATCCTGTGTCCTCTAGCACCTAGAATAGAATGGGGGAACAGAGCTTTGTCACACACACTCGCTAGTGTGTCTTGGTACCAGGAGTATATGAACATCCATGTAACAGCCTTTCCCAATTATTCTCATCTAGCATCGCCTCCCAAGTGCTTTGAATGCAACTGCACCTGTCTCATTTATGCCCATTGCGAGTAAAGTGGGCCAATGTCCTCTAGATTGCATAGACGGGGGTGTCAAATCCCAAATTTCTTTACCCGTCAGTCTGGCTTCAATAAAAGTCGAGATGGATTTGCAGGTACAGCATTAGTTATTTTATTTAGCTTGCAAGCTTGATTCATTTCACAGAGGCATAAGACACATCCAGTCTCCTACACCCCGGAAAGCGAATGAACAAAGAGACAAAGGGATCTCTGCAAATCAATTCAAATGGTATCAAGTTTCACATACACGATTCCCATAGGTCATCCTATACCCCTCCTGACCTAGTCAGACATTCTGATTGGCTCACTTCCAATCCCTTCCTCTGGCCCCTATTACCCAGCATCCTTTGGTGGACACACCTCTTCCTTGCTTTGCCATGCGGTCTGAAACCCTTTGTCTGTGAACTCACCAGAATGAGACTGGCCTATCTCTACATTACAGTAACTAATATCTCTAAAGTAACTATTTTATATCACATTCGTCATTCCCTCCTTTTATCATTTCATGATAATCGAACTATCCAATCCATAGCTACGGTTCCTCATCTAAAAAGATCTGTCACTGCATTTCCAATTCCTGGCGTAGCCCCCCCCCCCCCCCCCCCCCCTATCTGCTGCACCCTCATGGATTTTGACAGCTAAGATTTTAGGGGCGTTGATCTGTTCCAGTGTAACCCGCATTCTACCCATCACACATTTAAGGATGGCTGGGCCCACAAAGATGCAGCCGATAGCCACCACTAAATACATGACCATATTTATCAACCAGTCCTTCCAACCTCCAAATCCCCAGTTACCCCAAGCGCCAGGATCCTGCATTCCGTCCAGGTGATCCCGTATGTGATCCATAAATGTAGTGATGTTAGCGGTCAAGTCCCGAACTCCCATGATACACTTGCCCTGCACTATGGCGCATACCCCACCCTCACGGGCCAGAAGATAGTCAAGAGCATACCGGTTCTGCATTGCAAACAACCGTAGCTGAGACAATTCCTTGGCTATTGCCCCGAGGGCTCCCAAGGTTTCATTTCCCAAGATGGTAAGGCCACAAATAAAATAATTCCTATTGCTGACAGCCAAGGAACCCCCCACACCTCCCAGTTTATCTAGCTTTGAAATGCCCATTCGGGCCGCCTAGCAATGCGGAAAGCCCTCGTCCCAACAGTGATATGAGAGACATTCCCCCAGCCACAAAGGAGCTGGAGGCCGGCATTCAATGGAACGCAAGTGGTGTTGTAACAAACGCATTGGCCAGACGCCTGGGTGATATGGCACCTCCTGTCCGTACAGGTGGGGAACAGACATGTTATATTCGTTTCCACCTCTACCAGCAAACAGCCGTATCCTTCACTGCTGAAACAATTCTCGTACGACCGGGAATCCCTATTGGGAGTGAAGTGGCTGGTATATATGCCCTCCACCATTGCAGCCTATCATACTGTGAATGGGAATTATCCCGAGGAAGGGGAAGGCAAATAGCCAGTGGTGCTGAACCCGGATCGTAAGGAAGAGTGACTTGCTCGGGCGGTAGCTCGGAACGCTGACAATGAACCACCGTTTGGGGAGTGCCCCAAAGCGGTGAAACAGAAAATAACCTAGACACCGCTGCGGGGATCGGGTAGCAGACAACCCGTCCGTGGCCATACAAGCGGTGGTAAATCTGGTAGAAGAGATTCATACTACCCGGGTTTTCCTCAGTTTGGCCTTTAACTAAATTAAGTGTATCTCCCGATAACCTACGTTCTAGCTGTACTTCCCTTCTCACACGCCCCGTCCTCTCTCTAGTCCCTCTCTCTCTCTCACAATTTCTTCCTACGCTCTCCTGACGGTCTGATGTTACCTTTATCGCACCAATCTTAACACATCCAAAATCAAATTTACGTGTACTCCAAAAACAAGGCAATGTCCATATAATGTTCCCTTCCCATCGCCGGGACCGGTGCAATTGCTTCATGACTCCTGCATTCTCCTTAACTTTGACGACCTTCCATGAGTCGATACCATGTCTTCGTATATGGGGGCAGCGAAGAACATCATCTTTGCATAACTGAACTGTCCTTGTAGCTTGGTTGGGGTTACAAATGTAGATAATATTCCCCTTTTCTATGTCCGTCGCCAATAACACTCCAAGCGAGGTGAGGCCAAATATCACACAGACGGTGCGTAGCCACCCCATCATGCTCCACACCTGTAAAATAGCACTGGAGAAGGGAGGCAGGTTAATCTGTCCAAGAAAATGAGGCCCGTTATCAGAACTCAACTGAGCTCGTCTACTGTACCGGGGAATGATATCCCGCATCAGAACTTTAACCACAGTAGCAGCTTTATGATCGATAGTCAGATACGCCTCAACCCATCTGCTGAACCCATCCACAATGACCAAAACATATTTATAACATTGACACCTTTCCAACTCAATGTAATCCATTTGGAGCGTCTCAAAGGGACCACTGGGCAACGGGGTTTGCCCCATCCCACAAGGGATACCTTTGCCGGTGTTATATTGCTGACAAATCAAACACCGATTACTGATACTCTGGGCCAACCCCTGCATTTTAGGGTGCCACCAAGTGTCCAGCAACAAATCACTAGTGCCCCGAGCCCCACAATGAGTTGCAAAGTGTACACATTCGATGACCCATAAAGCCAGTACATCAGACATACAAGTCTGATGTGCTGGCGTGGTCCATAAAGAGGAAACAGAATCATATGTACAACCTAACTGTTTCCACATTTGTTTATCACTCTCAGGAGCGTCCTCCTGTAACCTTATGACGTCTTGGATGGTTGGTATTGACTTGTCAGAAGCAGACATATTTATAGTAGATCGTTTAGCCTGACTTAACATTTTAGGCACAATCACTTGCTGAATTTGCGCGGCTGTCCGCGCTGCACAATCTGCTTGTTCATTACCAACGTCAACTGGGGTCTTACCATTTGTGTGGGCAGCGCATTTAATAACGGAAATCTGCGCGGGCATAAGAAGGGCCTGCAGTAAGTCATTAACTAAACCCCAGTGGGATATTTGACCACACATAATCATGTCAGGTTGTTCTGACGAAATGTCACTCAAATCGCCCCTTATTGTGGTAGTTTCCTGAATCAAGGCTAAACAGTCGTGGCCAGGTGCATCTTCATGGACAGGGGGACCACTAAGAAAACAGGCTGGATTGATAGTGGTACAGTGGTTAAATGTCAGACGTGGATTGTTCAAAAGGTATACCTCATACCTATTCTGACAAGCTGCGGTAAGATGCTGAGTCTGCAGTTGCCTCAGTAGTGCGATGACCGAGTGGGAGCTATACACCGTAATATCCTGTTGGAGGGTGAGAGCATGTAACGGCTATGCAATGGCATTGATTGAACGTAAATCCTGTACTAATCGGTACTGGTCTGGTTTGGCTGGTTTAGGCACAGCAAGTATGGGGGTGTTACATTCTGATTGGCAAGGGACAAAAATACCCTGTTGCAACAGCTCTTGAATTAATTTGTCTATAGACGGAGCAGCTTGGGATTTCAGGGGGTATTGCCGAATGGAAGGTAGCTTTACATCATCCTTAATCGTTACCTTTATAGGTGTAATATTTGTCTTTCCCACTTGTGATGGGTATTTCGCCCAGACCTGTGGATTGACATATTCCAAAACATCATGTCCCCAGTGATGCTGCAGTCGAGTGTTAATTGTTTCAGGGACCTCAAAATATTTTATGGCAGTGCCGTCCGGCATGACTTGAAGTGCATACTCTGTTGGATCCGAATGATCCACTGCCCTCCTTACCATTTGCCCCAGATCCCTGGCATGGTACTGGTCGTGGACCTGACGTGTAATATGAGGGCTTACCGAAGCTGACTGTGGCCATAAATGTGGCGATATTGTAACAAAATCGGCTGTACCTTCTTTTCCCGTGACTGTGGCTGTAACCTTGACTGGCCATTCGGTCCCAATTAATGGCCGGTGTTTGTCCTCCAACTCCCTGTTTTGTCCGGTTCTGTCATAGGCCAGGGTAACGTGATGCAGTGAATGTTCAATGTCTAACGTCCACCACTGGGGTGATAGAAATATAGCACTGTTGTCTCATCCTCCATGATTGGACCGTTACCCCTTCGTCTCCGTACTCTAGCTGTAGCTGGAAGATACACAGTAAATCTTGGGCCAACAAATTACAGTCCAATCCAGTAGTCACTACAAACTGATGATCTGCAGACTTATTCTCGTAAGTGACTGTCACAGGTTCAGAAATAGGATACTCACACACCTGTCCTTGGAACCCCGACAAATGCTGGGTGTGGTCGGATAATGGTAGTCGAAGTTCTGATTGCACAGAAGACATGGCTGCTCCAGTGTCGTTTACAAATGAGTGATGTTAATCTCCTATCTGCAGAGAGATAATAGGTTCCCTGTCCGATTGGAGAGTCCTTATGACTAAATTAGCCAGTCAATCCTGTGTTGGGAAAGGGTTTGCCTGGGAGAAGTCAGTGTATCTCGTCTGTCCTCCCCTTGGTGGGTACCCCCTCCTTTGGGTCTGGTAGTCTCCTTCTGCTGCCTGTCTTTTAAAGGGGCATTCCTGTTGCCAGTGAGCTGCACGGCCGCATGTAAACATGCATTGTTCCCTCTATATCTGCCCCGTCCTCTTCTCCCATTAGACCAATGGCCCCTCAGAGGGGGCGGCAGTTGTAAAGCTGTTGGTGCATACGGTGGGCCATAAAAAGGAGCTGAGGGTCCCTTTGGGTGGGTTTGATATCCTCCCCCTCGCTGATCCACCCACCCAAAGTCACAATATTGGGGCTCCTGCTGGTAAACTACCATTTCTGCCGCTTGTTGGGGTCGCAGATCATCCTTTTTCATTACTTACTCATTCTTAACCTTTGTAACTGAGCCTCCTTCCTGGCCTACACCCTCCTTCCAATAAAATCTGACTGCCCTTGCCATCTGGGAAGGGTCGTTCTCTGTCCAATTCATGTTATTACATTTCACAGCAGTAGCCACAGAAGGTGGTAGGCAATGCATTAACATAGCACAATATTGAGGGGAATTCTGACCATTTTGATATGGCAAGTCGCCTGACTGCCCACGGTGGATTTCATTAAAACGCTCCAGAAATTCCTCTGGCTCTTCAGTCTTCTTAGGTTTTAGGTCTAAGATAGCAGAAATATTTATGGGCTTTTGAAATGTGCTATTCAACGCATTCAGGATCTGTCTCCGTCTATCGTCGTCTAACGCATGGGTTTGCTGAAGTGCGGCGTGGCTAGCATAATTCAGGTGATTGGTACCTTCCTAATCGGCAACTGTCTCCGAGTCTCACCAGGGGGCACTCTAGCTATTTCCTCTGGTTCTTCCAAGACTTCGACATCCCTCCCTGTCACTAGAGGGAGTTCTTTCTCTTCAAAATCATCTGTTGCAACTCCCTTTGTTCTGAAATTTGCGGTTTACCCTTGGTTTGGAGGGATTTAGTTGGTATGCTTAATTGTTTCTGGTTAGGATCAAGCCCTTCTCTTGCTGTCCGAGATCTGGTCCTAGAGCTAACTGGGCTTGCGGAACAGAGCTCCTCTTTCTCTACTGATCGTGAAGATGGTAAATCGGAACCCGCACTATCATCCAAAAGGGCTGGAGTTACTGGCATGATTGGAATCTGGGGAGCAGTGACTGGATATAAATTATTATACTCTGGTGGTTCTGGAATTAGTGCAGACAATGCTACAGGTGCAGTCAAAACTTTTACTGACATTTTTAAATTATTGAATTAATCATTTTCTGTCAATTCAAGGCCAGCCATTGAACTACGTAGCTCATCTTTTGTTTGACCTGAGACTTTCCTGTCTCTACTTGCGCATTTTTTTTTTTGGTAAAACGATTGAAAAGGTTCTAACAGTGTTCTTTTAAAACTTAAAAATGTTTGAAAATTCAAATTGAATTACTGCAACTTGCAAGCTTAGCTCTGATCTCAACTCAGAACTAAATTTACGATTTGCTTAACACAACTTGTATAACATTTACAACTTAATTAATTCTTTATCTTAACAATTTTTCTTTTAACAAGTTTTTCTTACATTCACAAAAATGTTGGCAAAGTCAACTATCATCTCCAGATTTACACTTTTTAAAATGGTGTCAGTGATCTTCTTTAAGTTTCTATTAATTCACAAATAAAATGAGATAAGCATTATTTCAAGTAAGTAAAACTTAAGATTCTGGCAATTTCAATCAATTGCTTTCGAAAATAATAACTTTTATCAAAGAGGTGGAGAAACCCACTGGTTTCCTTTAATTAATTCAAAACGTAACTTTGCTGGAGTTCACTGACTCAAAGGAAAGGTATCCGATTACACTACAGGCTGCTGCTGTTATCTCAAGGCCTGAGTGAGAAGCACCGTCTGTCGTCTTTAACTTTGGCTGCTGCTGTTAACCCTTTGAGAGACTTCTGCTTCAACCAATATGCAGCATCCAGCTTTCAAGACAGGATGTTCTTGTCTTGAAATTTATCCAAGCAATTCCCCACAATCTCAACTAGTCCTCAGAACTGCGTTTTTCGCCACTACAGTCCAAGGGTACAATTTTTTTTTTAGCTTAATCAATTATAGATTTAAAACACTCACACATGGTAGTGAATCATCTTCAGATTTAAAAACACTTATACTGGACTGAACCTTCACGACTGAAGTCCCATCAGCCATAACAACACTTATACTGGACTGGACCTTCACTACTGAAGTCCCATCAGCCCTAAAAACACTTATACTGGACTGAACCTTCACTACTGAAGTCCCATCAGCCCTAAAAACACTTATACTCGGAATTGAATCATCATTTTAGATGTCCCATCAACCCAAAACCTAACCCAAGCCGAATGAACAATATGAAATCCCATCAATTAAATTTCTAATCCCCAGACTGACCTTTGATTTCGTTGAGACGATCTTTCCGTACCAACCGCGAGTGACCAGACTAATCAGACGATAAGAAGAGGGGAAAAATCAATGCGCGGTCATTTTCCAGCTGTACATTGTGGGCCCTTTTTCCCCATCCTCCTGTTCATAATCAGTCTAATTCTGATTTCGCAGTTGGTCAGAACCGTCTTGAGAAATCCTGGGTTTCGGCACCAATTGTCAAATCCCAAATTTCTTGACCCGTCAGTCTGGCCTCAATAAAAGTCGAGATGGATTTGCAGGTACAGCATTAGTTATTTTATTTAGCTTGCAAGCTTGATTCATTTCACAGAGGCATAAGACACATCCAGTCTCCTACACCCCGGAAAGCGAATGAACAAAGAGACAAAGGGATCTCTGCAAATCAATTCAAATGGAATCAAGTTTTACATACACGATTCCCATAGGTCATCCTATACCCCTCCTGACCTAGTCAGACATCCTGATTGGCTCACTTCCAATCCCTTCCTCTGGCCCCTATTACCCAGCATCCTTTTCTCCTCCTTTGGTGGACACACCTCCTCCTTGCTTTGCAATGCGGTCTGAAATCCTTTGTCTGTGAACTCACCAGAATGAGACTGGCCTATCTCTACATTACAGTAACTAATATCTCTAAAGTAACTATTTTATATCACATTCGTCAGGGGGAGCAGCTGTGCCTGCATTTTAATCCGTGTTCCACAGAACGATCATTGCAGAAGTAAAAATTTACACAAACATTCAGTAAACAATGCATGGAAACACAGCACATCTCGAGATTTCTCGGCCCCATTGGTTTTTAACGGTTCTCCAAATTTTCCTGTCCCGCCCACTTCAATGCCCGCTGAAATCGGGGGCGGAAAATCCCAATAAAATGTCCCTATCTCTAAAATGGCCCTTAGTGTTGGGTGGGGTTACTGGGCTATGGGGATAGGGTGGAGGTGCTGAACTTGGGTAGGGTGCTCTTTCCAAGAGCCGGTGCAGACTCGATGGGCCGAATGGCCTCCTTCTGCACTATAAATTCTATGATAATCTATGATCTCCTCTCCAACCATCACATTGTGAGAAACACGGCTGGGAAATCATTATTACATCTGATACCGTAACAGGCCCCAACAAGTCTCACAAGTTATATTGTGTGCATTTTAACAAGTGCCACCTTGATACTCACACTTTTTTTGATTTTCTTTTTCTACCACTGTATCTAGGTGCAACCCCCAGCATCCGCCGCTGAGGTGGAGGCAGTCTGCTCATTGTCATGGTCAACCCGTGGCTGGAGTCCTCTGTAGGTACGTGGCCTTGATGGCTCCAAGCTACTGGGGGTCTCCTGCACTGGGGCAGGGCTTCAATCCTTGGGATTGTCTGCTGGGGCAGATGAGGAAATGTCGCTCATCATGGATTTCCCTGAGACGAAGCTCCCAGGATAGCTGGCACACGATCCCCCTTCAACTGGGTGGATGATGGCACCTCCCTGTCTCCCTGTGGAGAAGGGACATCTGGAGGGAGGTTGAGGGGCATCAACCCCTTCTCATTTAGCCACTGTGGAACTGCGTTCATGACTAGGGCAACAAAATGCATGTCCGAGTGCATAAATGCCCAACCTGGATCACCATGGCAGTTTCCACCCTCTCCATGGATAAAGCCATGCGTTTAAATCCATGGGATATGGCAGAACTCAAGGCATGCATTCCTCCATTTCCGGCACAAAGTTGTTTATAATTCCTGGCAGCTCCACAATTGATATGCCATCAATGAACACACGACGAGTGGTGAATGTAGCTGAGGCTTTAATAAACTAAACAGAAAGCCTCCTGGCCTCTGATCCCGAACTGCATCAGAGGCGGAGACCAGCCACCTTTATACCGGGCCCGAGGGAAGGCGGAGTCATCGGGCAGTGGTTTACCACATTACATATAATACAGTGACCATTTACCACAATACACATATTATACACTACAGTGGTTTACCACATTCACCCCCTGTTAAAAAAAATAAAAAAAGAGTCCAGCTGGGGTGAAGTGGACTTAAAGATAAAGTCTGTCGGGGGCCTTGACCTTCCGCCGTGATCGCCTCAGTCCCAGCTGTGGTGTGGGCACCAGTGTCGGGACCTGTGCGTCCGGGAGCGTGTTGTCCTCTTCTTCACCCAGTTGTTGAGTCGGTGGAGGGGTGGGGGGCGGTGTATGGGCAGGGGTGGTGGTGATCGTCGCCGGTGGGCCTGCGGGTGCCAGTTCTTGAGGTAGGTGGGTAGAGGTGGGCGGAGACGAGTAGGGTCGGGCTTGGTGGTGATGGTCGCTGGGAAACCTGCAGGTGCCAAATCCCAAGGGAGACTGTGTCCTGTTGCCCATCCTGATGTGCCATGTAGGCATTTTGTGGATTGGCATGGAGGAGCAGGACCTTCTCGACGAGGGGATCTGATTTATGACTCCTCGCATGCTTCCGGAGGAGGACGGGCCCTGGGACTGTCAGCCAGGACGGGAGCAAGACCCCGTAGGTGGACTTCCTGGGGAAGGCAAACATACGTTTGTGAGGGGTCTCGTTGGTGGCAATGCACAGGAGCGACCGGGTGGAGTGGAGCGCATCGGAGAGGACCTTCTGCCAGCGGGAGACTAGAAGACTTCTAGACCGTAGGGCCAGGAGGATGGCCTTCCAGACCGTCGCGTTCTCCCTCTCCACCTGTCCGTTGCCCCGGGGGTTGTAGCTGGTCGTCCTGCTGGAGGCGATGCCCTTTCTGAGCAGAAACTGACGCAACTCGTCGCTCATAAAGGAGGAACCCCGATCGCTATGGATGTAGGAGGGGAACCTGAACACGGTGAAAAGACTGTGCAGGGCCTTGATGACGGTGGCAGAGGTCATGTCAAGGCATGGGAAAGCAAAGGGGAATCTTGAGTATTCGTCAACAATGTTGAGGAAGTACACGTTACGGTCAGTGGAGGGGAGGGGCCCTTTGAAGTCGATGCTGAGGCGCTCAAAGGGCAAGAGGCCTTTACCAGGTGTGCCCTGTCTGGCCGATAGAAATGCGGTTTGCATTCCACGCAGACCTGGCAGTCACTGCGATGTGTTAGGCAGGTTGGTTCGATGTGGACTGCACTCGATGCAGGGAAGTTAGAAACAGACATCTAACACAGGAGAAGATCCAACACTGTTTTATTCAACTAGATGAACTGCTGTACATATTCAGCTGTGGGTCGACACTATACTGATCTGACTAGTGACCTTGTAGTAGCCTGACCAGACTTACTAGCTACCGCATGGTGTTTGTGCTTGCTAGCTGGTGGACTCTGACTGTCTCAGTAGCTGGGTCCCGAGAGAGCGGGATACCTAGTGCCCTCTGGCTTTATAGTGGTAGTGTCCTGTCTGGTGATTGGTTGTGCTGTGTTGTATGCTTACTGGTCATCCTATGTGTCAAGCACTGCCTGTCTGCATTACATTATATACATGAGTGGATATTATGACACCCTGGTCACGGTCCTGACCTCCTCGATGGAGTAAGGCAGGTTGCGAGCCTTGATAAAATGAAAAAAACGGGTGACTCCCGGGTGACAGAGGTCATTGTGGAGGGCCCGAAGTCGGTCTACTTGTGCGCTGGCACATGTACCGCGGGATAGGGCATCTGGGGGCTCATTAAGCTTCCAGGGTCAATACAAGATATCGTAGTTGTAGGTGGAGAGCTCGATCCACCACCTCAGAATCTTGTCGTTCTTCATTTTGCCCCGCTGCGTATTGTTAAACATGAAGGCAACTGACCATTGGTCAGTGTGGAGAGTGAATCTCCTGCTGGCCAGGTAATGCCTCCAATGTCGCACAGCTTCCACAATGGCCTGGGCTTCCTTTTCGACGGAGGAGTGTCGAATTTCAGAGGCATGGAGGGTACGGGAGAAGAAAGCCACGGGCCTGCCTGCCTAGTTGAGTGTAGCGGCCAGGGCAAAGTCAGACGCATCGCTCTCCACCTGGAACGGAATGGACTCATCCACAGCGTGCATTGCGGCTTTGGCAATATCTGTTTTGATGCGGTTGAAGGCCAGGCGGGCCTCAGCCGTCAGGGGAAAAATGATGGATTTAATAAGTGGACGGGCCTTGTCCGCATAATTGGGGACCCACTGGGCATAGTAAGAGAAGAACCCCAGGCATCTCTTCAGGGCCTTGGGGCAGTGGGGGAGGGGGTGTTCCAGGAGGGGCGCATGCGGTCAGGGTCAGGCCCTAGGACTCCATTTTCCACAACGTACCCAAGGATGGCTAGGCGGGTTGTGCGGAAAATGCATTTTTCCTTATTGTAGGTGAGGTTCAGGAGTTTAGCGGTGTGGAGGAAGTGCCGAAGGTTTTCGTCATGGTCCTGCTGGTCATGGCCGCAGATGGTGATGTTATCTAAGTACGGGAATGTGGCCCGCAGCCCGTACTGGTCAACCATTCAGTCCATTTCTCGTTGGAAGACCGAGACCCCATTGGTGACGCCGAAGGGGACCCTGAGGAAGTGGTAGAGGCGGCCATCTGCCTCGAAGGCAGTGTATTGGCGGTCCTCCATGCGGATAGGGAGCTGGTGGTACGCGGACTTCAAGTCAACTGTGGAGAAGACTCGATACTGCGCAATCTGGTTGACCATGTCAGATATGCAGGGGAGGGGGTACGCATCAAGCTGCGTGTACCGGTTGATGGTCTGACTGTAGTCGATGACCATCAGGTGCTTCTCCCCAGTCTTGACGACCACCACTCGGGCTCTCCAGGGGCTGGTACTAGCCTCAATGATCCCCTTTCGTAGGAGTCGCTGGACCTCCGACTTGATAAAGGCCCTGTCCCGGGCACTGTATCGTCTGCTCCGAGTAATGACGGGCTTACAGTCCGAGGTGAGGTTAGCGAAGAGCGAGGGTGGGGCAACCTTAAGAGTCGCGAGGCTACAGACGGTGAGTGGGGGCAGGGTCCACCGACCTTTGAAGTAAGGTTATGGAGGTGGCACTGGAAGTCGAGCCCCAGTAATAGGGCAGCGCAGAGATGGGGAAGGACGTAGAGTTTGAAGTTAGCATTCTCTACGCCTTGTACAGTAAGGGTCGCGACACAGTACCCCCGGATTTCTACTGCGTGGGATCCGGAAGCCAGGGAGATTTTCTGGGTCGCGGGTAAAATTGGGAGGGAGCAGCGCCTTACCATATCTGGGTGTATGAAGCTGTCTGTGCTCCTGGAGTTGAAAAGGCAGGCTGTCTCGTGCCCGTTGATCCGGACGGTCATCGTAGATTTCGTGAGGTGATGAGGCCGGGACTGGTCGAGCGTGATGGAGGCGAGCTTCGGAAGGTGATGGGTAGGCCGGTCGGAGGTAGCGGCGGTCAGCGTACGATCGGGTGAGCAGGGCTTCCGGGAGGCTGCGGAGTGGTCCCAAGATGGCGGCTCCCATGGATCGTGCGTGGCGGGTGGAGTACAAGATGGCGTTAAAGATGGCGGCCCCCATGGGTCGCATGTAGCGGCGGAAATCGAAGATGGCGGCGAAGATGGCGGCGCGCACTGGTCGCACATGGTGGGTGGCGCGGCAGCTGGGGGCGGCCCCAACAGGCAGCAGGCAGCGCTGCTGGGCCTAGAAGCTTTAGGGAGAGATCGGGCCTGGCAGGCTTTCGCAAACTGGCCGTTCGTCCCACACCCGTTGCAAGTCGCGTTCCATGCAGGGCAGCGTTGTCTGGGATGATTACCCTAGCCGCAAAAGTAGCACTTCGGACTTCCGGCGTTGGCGGGCTGCTGCGCTGCACAGGGTTGCGCCGCACCCAGGTCGGATAATGGCGGCGCCCATGAGGTCCACGAGGGTGCCGCACGGTCGGAGGTGTAGGCCTCCATGTTCTGGAAGGCCACCTCCAGCGAGTTTGAGAGCTGCACTGTCTCTGGAGGCCGAGTGTACCCCCTTCTAGCAATCGCTGGTGGATGTAGTTTGATTTTATGCCTGCGACATAAGCGTCCCTGATCAACAGCTCCAGGTGTTGGGTAGCCGATACCGCCTGGCAGTCACAGTTCCGGCAAAGTACCCGCAAGGCACGCAGGAATTCTGCTAGTGATTCCCCATGGCGTTGTTGTCTCGTGGCAAGAAGGTGCCTAACATACACCTCATTTACAGACTTTACATATTGTCCCTTCAGCAGCATTATCGCCTCAGTATACGAGGGGGAGTCCCTGATGAGAAGAAAGACTTGCGGGCTCACTCATGCATGGAGGATCTGCTTCTTTTGGAGGTCAGTGTAGTCTTCAGTGAGGGATCCGAGGTTCGCATCGAAGCAGCTTAGCCAGTGCTCAAATGTTGCAGTGGCGTCGGCTGCCTGTGGGTCCAGTTCCAGGCGATCAGGCTTGAGCGATGAATTCATCTTAGAGGTTTAGTTTATTAAACTGATATGCCATCAATGAGTGGTGAACGTAACTGGGGCTTTAATAAACTAAACAGAAAGCCTCCTGGCCTCTGATCCCGAACGGGATCAGATGCGGAGACCAGCCACCTTTATACCGGGCCCGAGGGGTGGCGGAGCCATCGGGCAGTGGTTTACCACATTACATATAATACAGTGCCATTGACCACAATACACATATTATACACTACAGTGGTTTACCACAACAATATTTTTCCCAGTGTCTGCTGCATGTCCAGCAAGCTTCCTGTGGTCATGACCAGAGGCCCTTCATCAACATGGAGCCCAGCAGAGGCCTGATCCCCAGCAGTCCTCTGATTCTCACATCCTCCCTCAGCCACTGGAACCCATCTGTGGTGTGCTCACCAGATTATGCTCCGGAATCTATAGGTGACCCCCTCCATGGACTGTGTGGGTGTAACTGTGCTGGCGGAGGTATGTGAAGAAGCACAGAGAGTTTCAAGTGATATTTGTTTGTCTGGGTGGATGTTAGAAATAAGGTATACATTTATGTGTGTCGAATTTAGTGTTTATGCGTAGGAAAGGGTAAAACTCTGTATAGATTCATGTGAAGCAAAGGTGTTTGCATGTATGGGGGGGTGTGGTTTAATTTTAAACTGTGTCTGTATTTTGCTTAGAGAGTTCACAGTGTGAAAGGTGGACAAGAACTTGGAGAAAGAATGAGCTGTTGCTTCGCAACCAGGACCCCCTTTAGGGGAAAAGACATTGGGTGGGATTCTCCAGTCTTATCCATGGCGGGACCTGTCACAAACGAAAACGGACAATTTGGAGTTCCAGTCAAAACGCCATTTACTTTCAGTGGCACCAGAAAATCCCAGCCGTGAACGAGCACGGAGGATTTTGATCCTTGTGTTTTAAGTTTAACTGAGGTGATTAGCAGAAGGAGCTCAGCAGCTAGAGTGAGAACAGCTCTTGGAGCTCTGCCAGAAGCAGAAACAGAATAAAGGAGTAATGGACAAGGACGCACGTCCTAGAAACTACAGGACAGTTGGTTCTAGAAACTAGAGGGGCTGTTTAGCACAGGGCTAAATTGCTGGCTTTGAAAGCAGACCAAGGCAAGCCAGCAGCACGGTTCAATTCCCGTAACAGCCTCCCTGAACAGGCGCCGGAATGTGGCGACTAGAGGCTTTTCACAGTAACTTCATTTTGAAGCCTACTTGTGACAATAAGCGATTTTCATTTCATTTTCATTTCATTTCGTTTCATTTCAGAAACTAGAAAATAAAGAGGTTTCCAGGAAGTTTGAATTAAAAAGCAAAGCAGGAACTGGAATTTGAGCAAGGTACTGTTCACTATACAGTGGCACGGTGGTTAGCACTGCTGCCTCACAGCGCCATACAGCGATTCCGACCTCGGGTGACTGTGGAGTTTGCACGTTCTTCCCATGACTGTGTGGATTTTCTTCCGGTACTCCCGTTTCAAGGGTGGAATGGAAGTAAATTGGCAGCAGACTAAAGTGGATTGTGTTTCCTGATGGTAAGCAATGGAAAGTTATTTGTAATGAATTAGTAATCATGCATGCTCATTAAGACACATGGTTGCAAGATTAAATTGTATCTTTGTGATTAACTCAATAACACACAAGAAACATGTGCCTTCAGATTCACAACTGGTGGCACATTGCAGGTGAGACAGTTTTCCTGCTGGATTTGGAGTTGGTAGGAACTGCTTTTCTTGTATGGGGAGCTTTGGTGAACCACGGAGAGGAGATTGAGGGAGCTCTCATGACTCGTACATCCTCATTCACTCTCATATGCCACAGCTGTTTTTTCCCACTACAGAACCCCTGGTGGACAAGGGATTTGCAGACCACCTGTGTTTACCCACAAAGCTCAGCGATGAGAGGTACAATGCCTCTGACGGGCCTTACAGTATCATGAAATGATTGGACACCTGTCCCACTTTTGTGCCATTAGAAGGTTTCTCGCTTACGTTTTCTAACGCTACAGCTTGGTGCAACTCCACCAGCTGGAGGCAGCCACGCTGAGTGTATGCCCTGTTGCCCTGAGATTACCTTGATAATACGAATATACGAATTGGAGTAGGCCACTCGGCCCTTCGAGTCTTCTCTACCATTCATTAAGACCATGGCTTATCTGACTGTAACATCAGCTTCACCTTTCTGCTCACCCTCGATATCCTTTCACCACTCTTGTTAATTAAGAATTTATCTAGCTCTGCCTTAAAAACATTCAAAGATTCTGCTTCCACTGCCTTTTGAGGAAGATAATTCCAAAGACTCAAACCCCTCTGGGAGAAACAAATTCTCCTTATTTTTAAAAAGTGATCCCTAGTTCTAGATTCTCCCACAAGAGGAGACTTTTTTCCACATGTCAAGATCCGATCATATCGCCCTGTCAAGATCATTCAGGATGGTATATGTTTCATTCAAGTTCTTTTACTCTTCTAAACTCCAGCAGATACAAGCCTAGCCTGTCCAAACTTCCCTTGTAAGGCAACCTGTCGATTCCTGGTATTTGTCTCATAAACCTTCTCTGAACTGCTTCAAATGCATTTACATATTTCCTTAAATAAGGAGACCAAGATTGTAAGCAATACTCCAGATGTGGTCTTACCAGTGCCCTATACAACTGAAGCATAATGTTCCTACTTTTGTACTCAATTCACCCCATATCAAAGGATAACATTCTATTAGCCTTTCTAATTACTTATTGTACCTGCAAACTTGTCTTTTGTGATTTATGCACTGAGACATCCAGATCCCTCTGAATCTCAGAGCTAGTCTGCTGAGGGCCTCAACTACTGATGGCAGTGGCGTTGCTGGAAGAGGAGAGAAAGATTGGTAAATCACCCTTGGAGTGCCTTGAGATAATGTCATGAGGCAGATTGTTAATGCTCCTCCTCCCTGTCGGTGTTGCAATGGCACCTCTCTGACTCCAGGAGGAGAAAGAGATCTGGGAGGGGGTTGACATGCTTGACTCTCTCTATCCTAAACAATGGTGTATATAGCCCATGACCAGAGTGATGGAATGCAGGTATGAGCAAATATCAATGTTCTGCATGAGCTGGTTCTGCATGGCAGTTGCCAACCTTTCCGTGGAGGAAGCCATGCAATCACACGCCAGTGCCAGAGCAGAACCCATGGCTTAGTGGACTCCTCTGTCATTTGCTCGAGCCTGTGCATAGACTCTGATATCTCTGACTGATGTCCTCCTACCTGCTCTTACATCGCCAGCAGGCTTTTTGCAGCCATTCCCAGAGGCCCATCATTCAGCATGGGCCTCAGCATGGGCCTGATTTCCAGCTGCCCTCCAACTGTCAGGGAGCTTGGTTGTCAGATCTTTCATTAGCTGTTGGAGACATGTCGATAATGTGTTCACCAGAATGTGATCCTGTGACTAATCACAAATTCCCACTGGGACTACTGTCTCTGCACTGGTGGAGTGCAGGGGAATGATGTGATGGTTTATCCTCTGAACGTTTTGTGTCATTATCCTCAGTTCTGGGATTACTGCCGACTATGTTTGACATGTCTCCTGACTGCGAGGTCCTGCAATGGAGAAAACAAGGAATTAGCTTGAGGTTATACACAACCACTTTTCTCAGCGCAGTGTTACTGTGTCTGCTGTAGGCCCAGTTCTCACCACCAGATTGGAGACATTCCAACTCCGTTGTATTGACACTTTTGTCTCGTGCACATGTAACCGTCCATTCTGCTCTCCAGCCAGTTTGACCACCTACTCTCTGAAGGGTTAATCTGCTTTTACGACACCCTGGGTTAGTGCACAATCCAATTTCAGCCCCACTTGATCCGGAGTCGCAACACAACTGAAATTAAAGATTAATTTTGTTAAGTACCCAAAGTCTTTGGTCTTTGGCTGCCCAATAACTACAGTAACCAGGTTTGTAAATTTAAACATAATCTACTTTTATTGATAACAAGAAATATAATTAAATAGGCGGCAAATACAACTGGCTAACTATTATCTAATTTCTAATCCACCCCCCTCTTTAACTCACCCCATCCTCTAACACACACAAGAAAGACAAACGTAGAGGGGAAAGAAGGCTGTAAAAAAAAAATCATACTAAAAGTAAAAGGATAAAAGTCTCTGGGCGCGATTTAACACTGCATTGCACCCGGTGCGGATCTGGGCACACTAGATAAATAGCGGGAAAGGCCAAAATTGAGATTCGTGCCCGGCGTGAACCAGATTTCAATTCACCCAGTCCACCCTGATGACGAGTTCTGGATCTCACCCAAAAACGGTGAGAATATCATTAACCCTCATTTGCATTCACTTCAATCTCATTAGCGAGATTGAAGTCAAATGCAGCAGCCTCCAGGTAATTACCCGACTCCCCAACAAGAAATCACTCGGGCATCGTTTAATACTCCTTTTTAAAATTATGAAGCTGACCACCCTCAGGGAGGGTTGGGGGTAGTCAGGGGCTGACGCATTCTAGGTTGAGGGTTGACCCTGGACCAGGGAGGTGAGGGGCTTTGCATCTGTGAGACCTTCAAGTCTTCTTTATTGTAGAGACCCATAACTGGGATTTTAAAAAATATTATTTAGAGTACCAAATTCATTCTTTCCAATTAAGGGAAAATTTAGCGTCGTCAATCCACCTAACCGGCACATCTTTGAGTTGTGGGGGCAAAGCCCACACAAACACCGGGAGAATGTGCAAACTCCACACGGACAGTGACCCAGAACCGGGATCGAACCTGGGATCTCGAGGCCAAGACAGCAGTGCTAATCACTGTACCACCGTGATGCCCTACCCATAACAGGGATAACCACAGCTGCAGCCTGTCTGTCCCACCAAACTCTTCCAGGACACAGCCTTGGTGCAGTTTCTCTCATGGAAGTCAATTTCACCCCCTTTGACTGTGAGCAGCCTCTAGCTTCACAGCTGAAAAGTATTTCAACTGAGGATTTTAAAAAATAATAACCTTTATTGTCACAAGTAGGCTTACATTAACACTGCAATGGAGTTATTGTGACAAGCCCCTAGTCACCACACTCTGGCGCCTGTTCAGGTACACAGTGGGAGAATTCAGAATGTCCAAATGACCTAACAGCATGTCTTTCGGGACTTGTGGGAGGAAACCGGAGCACCCGGAGGAAAGCCACGCAGACACGAGGAGAACGTGCAGACTCCGCACAGACAGTGACCCAAGCCGGGAATCTATGATTAATCTAGGACAAAGGTTCGGCACAACATCGTGGGCCGAAGGGCCTGTTCTGTGCTGTATTTTTCTATGTTCTATGTAATTGTCCTAGATATTAATAAAGAGAACTTTGCCAAGATTACCTGATCTGGCCATTTACTGATCTTTTAGGGTTAGTTTTCCACTGGTTGCCTCGTTAATTCACTTCACAGGAAAGTAGGACTGAGTTTTCAGAGCAAACCAGAGGTTTTCAGTTTCCTTGTGCTGATACCACAAATCGGAAAATTGGTTAAAGTGCATCTCACAACTTGCCACAGTAATAGGTTTTGAGCTCATGACCGAAGTCCAGTACTGTAACCGCAGGGCATATTCTACAAATTTTATTGTTTTGACTAATCCATTCACATTTCTCTATATATAAAGATAGCCCAAGTTGTGTTTTGCAGGTTGTTAAAGTTCCACACACTGTGAGTTTCTTAGTATCTTGTGAACAAATTTTGGATGAATTTAAGTGTTAGTTCCTGGCTCAGGAATTAGCAGGGACGAGCATCATCTTATAAATTGATTCACAGTTGAGAAAACTATCATTCAACTGAGAGGATGAGCTGTCAAACAACGCCCATTGTAAAGCTGAATTTAGTTGACACAACTACTTAAAAGGGTGTATGTAATAGAGCAGTGACATTTCAGCTATGGGCGAGGTGTTAACTTCACAGAATGTTCTCTCTCTCTCTCTCTCTATATATATACATGTACACATATATATATATATACCAACCAAGAAAACAAATTCTCATGTGTTCAACTGAGGGAAAATATTATTGCAAAATTTCCAAATGCACTTAACAAGCAGAGAAATCAGAAATTATATCTGGCTGTGACAAAAGTCCTACTCCAGTAACGATGCAGGAATACAGCTTGTTACACAAAACATTCCTTTCACTTCTTCAATTATAAACACAGTCAATATGAGAAGTTGTTCCAAAGTTACAGCCTAAGGCTGATAATATAATATATGCTGATAATATATGAAATCTGGATCACATAATAGTTTACATTCAACAATTCAATTATAGAATCATAGAATTTGTAGTACAGAAGGAGGCCATTCAGCCCATTGGGTCAGCACCGGCACTCGGAAAGAGCACCCTACTTAAGCCCACACCCCCACCATATCCCTGTAACCCAGTAACCCCATCTAACCTTTTTTTGGACACTAAGGGCAATTTTTTTTAGCATGGCCCATCCACCTGCACATCTTTGGAGAGGAAACCGGAGCACCCGGAGGAAACCCACACAGAGACAAGGAGAACGTGCAGATGCCGCACAGACAGTGACCCAATCTGGGAATGGAACTTGGGACCTTGGAGCTGTGAAGCAACAGTGCTAACCACTGTGGTACTGTGCTGCCCCAGAGTAAAGTGGGGGTTTTGTACATAAAGGGTCCAACTCAGTTTCAAATTAGGAGAAAATTATTTTAAATACCTTTCCTGGCTGATCTAGCCATATGATAGGAATAGAATCATTGAATCCCTACAGTGCAGAAGGAGGCTATTCAGCCCATCAAGTCTGTGCCAACACTCTGAAAGAGCACCTATCCCCATAATGCTGCGCACTAAGGGCCAATTTGTTTATCATGGCCAATACACCTAACCTGCTCACCTTTGGCACAAAAACAGAAAATGCTGGACAATTTCAGCAGGTCTGACAGCATCTGGAGAGAGGGAAGGAATGGGGTCAGATTTATACTGTAGTGGGGGGGTGGAGCGGTGGGGCTGGATAGGGGACGGTTGACAAAAATGTCAAGGACAGAAGGCAAAAGGAATATAAATGGGGGTGATTAAGGCAAAGAAGGGTGCTGACAGTGGCACATAGAAAAACTAGAATGTGAATGGCAGAACAAAGGTGAGCAGTGTGTCAAAGGGCAACTAGGAACAGTTGGCCCAAGTGGAGTCGGGGGATGGGAACAATAGTGAGGGGTGTGGTAGTCGGTATTAGGGATATTACGGTACCTAGGTTGAGGCTGTAAGATCATTGGTGTGGGAGGTACCTGAGGCAGGAAGATCATTGGTGAAGCCTGCCTGCTAGTTCCGCCCAGTAAGGCGAAGTATAAGAGTCTGTGTCTCCCTAGCAGCTGCATTCTGTACCTGCGCTGCTGGGGGAAACATCTAGTCCAATAAAGCCTTCAATTGTCATCCAATCTCGCTTCTGGAGTCATTGATCGAGCATCAATTTATTGGACGAGATTTTAAAGAATGGAGCTCCGAATCAAGGAGTGTCTGCAACTCACCCCCCACGCGGCAAACTCAGCGGCAACCTTCAAACACTGGCTGGCGTGCTTCAACGGGTACCTCAGGACGGCCACGACTGTACCCATGGAGGACCAGATGATGCAAGTTCTCCACTCGAGGGTGAGCCCAGACATCTACACCCTCATCGAGGATGTGGACGATTTTGAGGCCGCGATGGCCCTGTTGAAAGGACACTGCATTCACCCAGTAAACCAAGTTTACGCCCGACATCTGCTAGCGACAAGGTGACATATCCCGGGGGAATCGCTGGATGAATTCTACCACGCGCTCCTGGTACTAGGTAGGAACTGTGACTGCCCGCAAGTTTCAGCCAGCGACCACACAGAACTTTTAATCCGAGATGCATTCGTTGCAGGTATGCTGTCCTCCCAAATCCGTCAGTGGCTGCTTGAGAAAGAGACACTAGGCCTCAAGGATGCACGGGCCCTTGCTAGCTCTCTGGATGTGGCCTCCCGAAACGCCTGCGTGAACATCCCCGACCGCGCAACAGCCCCTTGGGCAGTGTGGAACCCACCCGTGGCTGACCGCGATGCATCCCCCAACCCCCACAAGCTTGTGCCGCGCAGATACCAGGCAACCCCGGGGGGCCCTGCTGTTATTTTTGCGGGCAAGCCAAGCACCCCCGGCAGCGCTGCCCGGCCCGCTCCTCCACCTGCAAAGGTTATGGCAAAAAGGGCCACTTTGTGGCGGTATGCCAGGCCCGGGCAGTCGTCGCTGTCTTCGGGGGCGAACCGGGGCCGCCCCCACAACTCTCTCCATGAGCCTCGTGCGGGCCGCGGGCGCCGCCATCTTCATTTTCCCGAGCCACGTCCGGGCGCCGGGCGCTGCCATCTTGTTCCCCAGGGACCACGTGCGATGCGTGGGCACCGCCATCTTGCCCACCCCCAGCCATGTGCAACCCGTGGACGTCGCCATCTTGGCTGGAGTCTCAGGACCCCAATTCGGATGACCACACACCGTCCGAGGAAAATCTTCAACTTTTACCACGACCAGTTTCGGCCCTGAACGCTCTTGACCGAGACGATGACCGTGCCCATCAATGGGCGCAAAACATCCTGCCTGATCGACTCCGGGAGCACAGAGAGCTTCATACACCCCAACATGGTAAGGCGCTGTTCTCTTCCCATACATCCAATTAACCAAAGAATCTCCCTGGCCTCCGGATCTCACTCTGTAGAGATCAAGGGGTTCTACGTAGCGAACCTCACGGTCCAGGGAAGAGAATTAAAAAATTTCCGACTCTACGTCCTCCCTCACCTCTGCGCTGCCACGCTCCTGGGATTGGACTTCCAATGCAACATCCAGAGCTTAACCTTTAAATTCGGCAGCCCTATACCCCCCTCACTGTCTGCAGCCTCGTGACCCTCAAGGTCGACCCGTCTTCCCTTTTTGTGAACCTCACCCCGGATTGCAAACACGTCGCCACCAGGAGCAGACGGTACAGTGCCCAGGACCGGACCTTCATTAGGTCGAACGTCCAGCGGCTACTGAAGGAAGGTGTTATCGAGGCTAGCAACAGCCCCTGGAGAGCTCAAATAGTGGTTGTAAAGACTGGGGAGAAGCACAGGATGGTCATCGATTATAGTCAGACCATCAAGAGGTATACGCAGCTCGACGCGTACCCTCTCCCCCGCATATCTGATTTGGTCAATCAGATTGCACAATACAAGGTCTTTTCCATGGTGGACCTCAAATCCGCCTACCGCCAGCTCCCCATCCGCCCGGGCGACCCCAAGTACACTGCATTCGAAGCAGATGGGCAGCTCTACCACTTCCTAAGGGTTCCCTTTGGTGTCACAAATGGAGTCTCGGTCTTCCAGCAGGAGATGGACAGAATGGTTGACTGGTACGGTTTGCAGGCCACGTTTCCGTACCTCGAAAACGTCACCACCTGTGGCCACGACCAGCAGGACCACGACACCAACCTCCGCAAATTCCTCCATACCGCAAAAACCCTTAACTTAACCTACAACAAGGACAAGTGTGTGTTCAGCACCGACCGTCTCGCCATCCTCGGCTATGTAGTGCACGATGGAGTCATAGGCTCAGATCCCGAACGCATGCGCCGCCTCATGGAGTTTCCCCCACTGCTCCCCCACTGCCCTGAAACGCTGCCTGGGATTTTTTTCATATTACGCCCAGTGGGTCCCCAATTAAGTGGACAAGGCCCGTCCACTAATCCAATCCTCGGTTTTCCCCCTGTCGGCAGAGGCCCGCCAGGCCTTCAGCCGCATAAAGGCGGACATCGTAAAGGCCACGATGCACGCAAATGAAGAATCCTATCCCTTCCAAGTCGAGGGCAACGCGTCCGATGTAGCTCTGGTGGCCACCCTAAACCAAGCGGGCAGGCCCGTGGCCTTCTTCTCACGCACCCTCCATGCTTCAGAAATCAGTCATTCCTCCGTTGAAAAGGAGGCCCAGGCCATAGTAGAAGCTGTGTGGCATTGGAGGTATTACCTAGCCGGCAGGAGATTCACACTCCTCACTGACCAACGGTCGGTAACTTTCATGTTCGATAATGCACAGCGGGGAAAGATAAAGAACGATATGATCTTGCGGTGGAGGATCGAGCTCTCCACCTACAACAATGAGATCTTGTATCGTCCCGGGAAGCTAAACGAGCTTCCCGATGCCCTATCCCGCAGTACATGTGCCAATGCACAAGTGGGCCGACTCCGGGCCCTCCATGAGGACCTCTGCCACCCGGGGGTCACTCGATTCTTCCATTTTATCAAGACCCGCACCCTGCCCTACTCCCTCGAGGAGGTCAGGACCGCCACCAGGAACTGCCAAATCTGCGCAGAGTGCAAGCCGCACTTCTATAGGCCAGAGAAAGCGCACCTGATAAAGGCTTCCCATCCCTTTAAACTCCTCAGTATGGACTTTAAAGGGCCCCTCCCCTTCACTGACCGCAACACGTGCTTCCTGAATGTGATTGACGAGTACTCCGGTTCTCATTCGCCATTCCCTGCCCCGACATGACCGCAGCCACCGTCATAAAAGCTCTCCACAGTATCTTTACACTGTTCTGTTTCCCCGCCTACATACACAGCGATAGGGGGTCCTCCTTCATGAGCGACGAACTGCCTCAATTCCTGCTCAGCAAGGGCATCGCCTCGAGCAGGACGACCAGTTATAACCCCAGGGAAACGGGCAGGTAGAGAGGGAGAACGGAAGGGTCTGGAAGACCGTCCTACTGGCCCTACGGTCCAGGAATCTCCCAGTCTTCCGCTGGCAGGAGGCCCTTCACGATGCACTCCACTCCATCCGGTCACTGCTTTGTACCACAACCAACCAGACACCTCATGAACGTCTCCTTGTCTTCCCTAGGAAGTCCTCCTCCGGGACCTCGCTCCCGACCTGGCTGGCAGCTCCTGGTCCCATCCTGCTCCGAAAACACGTGCGGGCGCACAAGTTGGACCCATTGGTAGAGAGGGTCCACCTCCTTCGCGCTAAGCCTCAGTACGCCTACGTGGTGTACCCCGACGGCTGGCAGGATACAGTCTCCCTACGGGACCTGGCGCCTTCTGGATCCCCACCCACACCCCCCCCCCCACCAACCCCACCCTCCCTCCCACCGGCGCATCCCATGGCTGCCCCTTTCCCAGGTGGATCGGTTCTTCCATTGGTCCCACCCAGGGGTGATGAAGCTACCGAAGAAGCCAAAGTCATGCCCCCGGAGTCACGGATGCCCGAACCGGCGCCTGCATCACCGCCGAAACTGCGACGATCACAGAGGACGACCAGGGCCCCCGATCGACTAATTGCTTCATTCTGATATGTACATGTGAAATGAATATTGTAAATAGTTGTAACATGTAATAAGGCAAAACACTGTACCACCGACGGGTATCACCATAACCTCTACCACTGTATGATGCGAGGCCACCACCCCTGCCGGATTCTTTTTTTTAACAGGGGGTGAATGTGGTAGTCGGTATTAGGAGTATTACGGTACCTAGGTTGAGGCTGTAAGATCATTGGTGTGGGAGGTACCTGCGGCAGGAAGATCATTGGTGAAGCCTGCCTGCTAGTTCCGCCCAGTAAGGCGGAGTATAAGAGTCTGTGTTTCCCTAGCAGCTGCATTCTGTACCTGCGCTGCTGGGGGAAACATCTAGTCCAGTAAAGCCTTCAATTGTCATCCAATCTCACTTCTGGAGTCATTGATCGAGCATCATTGGGAAAACAGATTAATGGAAGGAATGAAAATAAATTGACAGAAATAAAAAGGGGGTAAAGATGAAGGAGAGAGTTCACAGTCTGAAGTTGTAGAACTCAATGTTAAGTCGGGAAGGCTGTCATGTGTGTCATCGGAAGACGAGGTGCTGTTCCTCCAGTTTGTGCTAGGCTTCATTGGAACATTACAGCAGGCCAAGGACCGACATGTGGACGTGAGAGCAGGACGGTGAGTTTAAATGGCAAACAACAGGAAAGTCTGGGCCCTGCTTGCGAACGGGCCGGAGGTGTTCTGCAAAATGGTCACCAAGTCTGCGTTTAGTCTCAGCTCTTGGCCAGTCCCTTCCAACCTACGTTCGTGATTCCTCCGATGCCCTACATCATATCAACAACTTCCAGTTCCCCGGCTCCTACCGCCACCTCTTTACCATGGATGCACAATCCTGATAGCTCTAATCCTCACCAGGATAGTCTGAGAGCTCTCCGCTTCTTCCTCAAACAGATGCCTGAACAATCCCCATCTACCACCACTCTCCTCTGTCTGGCTGAACTTATCCTCTCACTCAACAATCTCTCCTTTACCATGTCTCATTTCCTCCAAACCAAAGGTATAGCTATGGGTACCCGCACAGGCCCCGATCTCTAAGTGAACTTGAGGGTCCCCCACACCCCCGACCCATGGGGAATGTCACCCCTCACACACATGGGACTCGCCACCGAGAGCAGGCCGGTTAGCTCGCGAACCGATTTGCGCTGGGCGCGGATCCCGATATCAGCCCCTCTTGCTATTTAACCGGCACTCCCGGATCCACACCGAGCGCAATGCGGCAGTTAAATCGCACTTACAACTCTGTTTCTCACTCCACAGATGCTGCCAGAGCTGCTGAGTATTTACTGCCCCTCCCTCCGTTGTTTTGAGGTGACGTTGGTGCACCGTCTTAGTGGTTTGATACAATGGAGTGGTTTGGTCCTTGTCAGAAGGTAATTGAGAATCAACCACATTGGTGTGGAATGAAGTCAAATCTTGATCAGGCCATATAAGGGCAGGTAGTTTCACTCCTAAAAGACATTAGTGAACCAGCTGTGTATGGTAGCGAATGTCTCCACTTCATGCTAATCTACACTCAGACTCTGCTTTTAGCTGGTAGAACGTGGCAATGCTCTTTCGGCTCATTCATCACACACTAAGCTTGCGGGTAATTAACTGCACACAACAATGCATCCTGTGCCAGGCAAATTTTGCCTTACACCCCTCTCATGATTAACAGTCCTCGGCAGCATAGCACCCCGGAAACATCATTGTTCAGAAGCATGGCAGTTAGCAAAGAGACTTTGTGACAAATTCATGTTGTTAATGCGATGGATTTTTTCTATCTGTCATACGTAACTCCCTTTGAGAATGCAACAAACCGACTTTTCCTTACCGTCTCACCAGTGGTAAGAGCGGACAGAAGATGTCCCTCTAAATGGTATGCTATGGCTGGACACTCCCCTGCCATTTTACAGCTGGTCAAGGCAGTGTGCCTCAAATCTATACGGGGAATTTTAACTGGAAGTAGGATTCAAGCAGGTAGTGAATTGACACAATGTCAGCAGTGTGAAGCTTGGCAGACTTACATTCCTGTGATTGGTTAGGTTATGTTTGGCATGTTGCATAACTATTTGAGTTGCGAGTGGATCATTTGCAAGATTGGATTTCTTCTGGACCTCCCAAGATCTATGCAGGCACTTCTTGCTGAGTGCTCATTTTTTTCCTTTAATGTCAACATATCAATCATACACAAGGATTGAGGATAAGATAAATCAAGTTAACTGGAACACTATTGTATACACATCTGCTCTCAACTACTGCTGTTTTAGACTTCCGGCAAGCCATGGGGCTATTACATCATAACCTGTCGAGGTGGCAATGATTGACAGTAGTTTAAGGTACTCCCCCTTACAGGTGTATGTAACCTGCAAGACTATGGACCAGCTGCAGGAAAGAGGGATTAAAATAAATGGGAAGTTTCATTTTTCTCTTTTTTGGTCGGCGCAGACACAATGGGCGGAATGGCCTCTTTCTGCACCGTAACATTTCTATGGTTAGGTTCATCATATCATAACACCTACTGCTCTAACAAGGAGCTGATTCTTCCAACTAGGATGCAAGACAACTCCCAAATTCTCTTACGAGGTTAGAGCAAAGAATGATGTTCTCTTTCCCAGGAATTGGAAGAAAATTCCAGGATTTTGACACATTGACAATTAAGGAATGGCAATTCCGGATGGTATGTGGCTTGGAGGGGAACATTTAGATGGTGGTGTTCCCATGCATCTGCAGCTCTTTTTCTTCAAGGTGGTAGAAGTCGCAAGTTTGGGAGGAGCTGTGGAAGAAGCCTGTATGTCAGTGGTGGAGAGAATGAATGGTTAATTTGATGGATGGGGTGCCAATCAAACAGGCTTCTTTATGCTGGATGGTGTCAAGCTTCTTGAGTATGGCTGGAGACACATTCTTCCAGGTAAGTGGAGAATATTTCCTCACACTCCTGACTTGTGTCTTCTAGATGGTGGAATCAGGAGATGAGTTACTTAGTGCAGAATTCCCATCTTCTAACCTGCTATTATAATCATTGTATTTATATGACTGGTACATATAAGTAACCCCCATAAAATTGATGGTGGGGTGTTCAATGATGGTAGTGTTTTTTGCATGTCATGAGGAGGTGCTTGTCAGAGATGGTCATTGTCTGACACTTAAGGTGCAAATGGCAGTTGCTACTCATCATCCCAGGCCTGTACATGATCCAAATCTTGCTGCATGCGGGGATGGACTGCTTCGGTATCTGAGGATCCGCGAATGGTACTGAGTGCTGTGCAACCATCAGCAAACATCGCCATTTCTCACCTTATGTTGGAGGGAAGGTCATCAATGACAAATCAGCTATAGATAGTTGGGCCACTGCCTTGAGGAATCCCTGCAGCCTTGTTCCTGGGCTGAGATGATTGACATGTAACAACCCTAACCATCTTCCTTTATGCTAGGTGTCACTCCAATTAGTGGAGAGTTTTCCCCTTGATTCCCATTGATTTTAGTTTTTCTATGGAACCTTGCCAAATGCTGACTTGATATCAAAGGCAATCACTCTCACCTCTCCTCCTGGTATTCAACACTTTTTTCCATGTTTGCACCAAGGCTGCCATAAGATCTGAAACTGAGTGGCCCCGGTGGAACCGAAGCTGAGCATCAGTGAGCAGATTATTGCTAAACAAGTGCCACTTGATAGCTTTGCTGGTGATTGAGAGAAAGCTGGTGGGATAGTAATTGGTCAGATTGGGGGCAGCACGATAGCATTGTGGATAGCACAATTGCTTCACAGCTCCAGGGTCCCAGGTTCGATTCCGGCTTGGGTCACTGTCTGTGCGGAGTCTGCACATCCTTCCCGTGTGTGCGTGGGTTTCCTCCGGGTGCTCCGGTTTCCTCCCACAGTCCAAAGAAGTGCGGGTTAGGTGTATTGGTCATGATAAATTGCCCTTAGTGTCCAAAATTGCCCTTAGTGTTTGGTGGGGTTACTGGGGTTATGGGGATAGGATGGAGGTGCTGAACATGGGTAGGATGCTCTTTCCAAGGGCCGGTGCAGACTCCATGGGCCGAATGGCCTCCTTCTGCACTGTAAATTCTATGATTCTATGGATCTGTCCTGCTTTTTGTAATGGGGGGGGGGGGTGTCCCACAGGAACTCCTGTAACATGGGACCCCACACTGGGACCCCAGTCTGGAAGCTGGAGAGCAGTCCAGAAAGTGGGACATTATATTTGTAATACTTACCTTAAAGTTCCACGTGTCCTGTCCTCGAGGAAGGGGTGATAGGGAGACCCCCCACAGGGACCTCCTGACTAAAAGAACTCCTTCCACAGACATATACAAACAGACTCTCCACCCTCCCGAAAAGGGACCCCTGTTGCCCCCTTGGCCACTGGAAGGTCCACCACCTCAGGTCCACCACCTCAGGTCCATGATTGCTGAGGCCACAAGTGATCCGTGCCCACCTGATTCCTGGCCGCGGGGACCGGAGAATCCCGGGAGTCCGGAGCATAGGTTGCCTGGCTCACTGAATAGATGTAAATGAGTCATTAAGACCAATCTGCATTTATTTACATCCACCGCCAATGTGCATTGTTGACCTTGTTTACGCCTCCAGCAGGGGGTTGAAGCATCACATTTAGATTGGTGCCTGGCGCCGATCCTGATTTTCTCCCGACACTCGATTCTCTGTTCCATCGGGGAACCCATTCCGGCGTCCTGGGATGGAGAATCCTGCTCGATGTCTCTCCTTCTTTCTATCTCTGTCACTAAAGCATTGGAGAACTTGGGGTCTCCTCGCTGCCCTGCTGCCCCATTGCTCCTCCTCCTTCATTGTAAGAAATACATCCAAAGTCCCAGAATGCCTTTAAGAAGTGAAGTCTTGCTTTAATTTGTGTAGCCTCACACAGACCTGGGCCTCGTGCTGACTATATAGCCAAAAATCAGCACGCTTAGTATTGGGCTGCACATTGCAATTATGATGATGAATAGGCAGCATAAAGTTTGCATGCTGCTTACATCATCTCAACTGAATACGGGGCAATTGCAATGCCTGCTAATCTGCCGAATCAAATATTTAGGGCGAGATTCTCTGTTCTGAGTCTAACTGCTCCCACCAGTGGGGAATCAGGACCCTTCCCCGCTGATGCTAGGAGAGTCACCCAGATGCTATTCCTATACCTCAGCCATGCTAATTTATGCATGGCGGCAAGCATGCCTGTTTCCCTCCCCTCCCAGTCTCAGGCCATCATTTTCAACGGGCGCCCCGATTCCAGCATCCAGCGGCAGGCCCCCCTTCCCCCCAGAAGACAAATGTTCACCTCCCATGCTGAAAAAGAGAGCATCCTCCCCCACCACGACAGAAATGACAGGTCAGCCCCCAAACCATGCATGCATTAGGGTGACATGACCCCACCTCAGTCCTCCCCTCCTACAGCCATGAACCCCCCCTTCAAGCACCGCCATCACTCCCTGTCCCCTAGCATTGTCAATGGTGCAGAGCCCCTTGGCACCATGGTATTGACACCCTGGCAGTGACACCCTAGCCTAGTGCGATAGATCCCCAGGGTCAAGTAGGTGAGCCCGTTGCTCTCATATTCCTCTGCCGCTGTCAGGCTGGTGGGTCTGCTAAGTATCCTGGGATTTGGGTGTGCTTGGGCTGTGGGGAAGGGGTGGACCTCTGCACCAACCCCCGGGATGGGGGTCCAGTGATTGACTGCCCCTTCCAGCACTGGGAAACCTGATGATCAATGTTGGCATGCTGATCTCAGGCAGACCTCTGTTCAAATTCTTAGTCCTGGTCTGACCTGTTTAAACTCTGAACTGGCTCACTCACTCTGCACTGCTCTGCCTGTCAGGTGCAGAGCAGATCAGACAGTTCATTGGAGATTCCAGTCATAGAATTTACAGTGCAGAAGGAGGCCATTCAGCCCATTGAGTCTGCACCGGCCCTTGGAAAGAGCACCCTACTTAAGCCCCACACCTCCACCCTATCCCCTTTATCTCCGTAACCAAGTAACACCACTTAACCTTTTTGGACACTAAGGGCAACTTAGAATGACCAATCCACATAACCTGCACATCTTTGGACTGTGGGAGGAAACAGGAGCACCCGGATGAAACCCACGCACACACGGGGAGGACGTGCAGACTCCACACAGACAGTGGGCCAAGCCGCGAATCGAACCTGGGACCCTGGAGCTGTGAAGCAACTGTGATAACCACTGTGCTACCATGCTGCCCACAGTCAGGAGGACTTTCCCTTTCCTCACACCTGCTCCCTCAGCCCAATGATTGTAATTACTGCTGCTTTTTGAAGTGCCAGAGCTTTTCCAGAAATCCCACAGCACTTCCAAAACCTGAAATCCCATGTGATCCTTTGAAATGGTAAGCATTTATTCAATTTAACAGTCAGTACAGTTAACTAGCCTTTGATTGATAGGCTAATGGTTTCAACACAGCTGCCAGAAGGTTTGTTTATTTATCTTTCCCTTCACACTTGAATGCATCTGATTCTAACCCCAATGTTTATGAACATTTTTGTTATGATTCACATCTCCTGACCACGTGAATAATGCCAAGTGTTTTCTGTTGTTACGAAGGAGGAAGTGAAACCACTTAGCTGCTTTGAAGTGGTCAGAAGCTGCCAATCACACCAAGAGTGTTTATAAACATTGTGGTTAGGATCAAAGGAGGGTATTTGAGATGCATTCAAGCATGAAGGGAAAGATAAATAAACAAACCAATAGCAGCTGTGTCTGAACCATTAACCTGTCAATCACAGGCTAGTGAAAGTTACTGCCCTGAGAAATCGAATGGATGCTTAGCATTTCAAAGGAACAGAGGTGGTTTTGAAGCCTTTTCAAGTGTTGAGGGCTTTCTAGGATGGCACTGACACTTCAAAAGGTGCAATTTCAAAGGCATAGGACTGAGGAAGCAGATGGTAGGAAAGGGAAAGTGTTCTTGCATTGATTCTTTACTGAATTGCTTGGGCTGCTCATCAGCTGTCAGGCACAGCCATTCACAGTGAAGAGGCCACTTCAGAGTGTAAAAGTCTGACCAGGATAATGTTGTTGAACAGAGAGCTGAGATCACCATGCCAAGGGAATGGAAGGGGCAGTCCAAGACAAATAAAAAATATCAACCTAACTTTTCAGGCCCTCATTCCTCCATCTGTTTGGCTGATCTGGTATGTAAGCCACATGTGAATTTCCTGTGCAAGCTTCTCATGAAACTAGCAGTCAGCAACACCAAAATCTTCTCAGCTTCTCAGAAAAGCAGGTTAAAATTGGAACCTGTGAGAAGAGAGTCAGACTCTGCAGGTTACAACTTTTCTGGGGCATCTTTAACAGAGCAGAAAGTTCCACAGAGGTTCATTTACATTTACAACCATAACAGAGCTTATTCCCATGTATGAATTTGAGTCACTCACTGTATTAACCAGCATTGGACATATGGGGCGGAATTCTCCGTTCCCAACGCCGATTTTGTAATCAGTGATCGGGCAGAGAATCCCTTTTTCCGACAAAATCGGTGGGGGGTGGGGGGGTGGGGGGCACAAAATCGGTGGTTTGACACAGGTTTTGCATACTCAGTCCCCTCTGAAATGGCGTCATCGCGACCTGCGCCGCACGCCATTGAGAGGCCCTCCCCAATGCTCCGCCCCTGATGGGCCGAGTTCACGATGGTGCAGGAGATGTGTAGTCCCAGCCGTGCGGGAACCCGCCACAGTCGGGCTGGAGCCATGCTGCTGGTGGGGGGGGGGGGGCTTCCGCGAGGGCTGGGAGGACTGGTGGGGGTTGGCCAGTGGGCGGCGAGTGGGTGTACAGGGAAGCACTATCTGTCAGGTCGGTCCGTGGACGGCCGGCGCCGTGTTGTGCGGCGCGATTGCTGCAGGTCTTCGCCGAGCACATGTGCAGCCACGGACCCTGCCATTCTATGGCCATTTATTTCATGGAGGCCGGGAGTTTTACGTGGTGCGGCTGCTAGCCCCTCACTGGTCGCAGAATCGTGGGACTCTTCCCACATAAAACACTCGGATCCTCCGCACTTAGCCTCAGAATCAGAGAATCTGGCCCATGGTGTGGAAATGATTGTTTGCCCCTTGCATCTTGAGGAGTATGAGCTCCCTTGCTAGGGGCAGGGTGCTTACCCGTACTTGTATAAAAAGTCGGCCAGTCTGGAGCCCACCAACAGGAGAGAGTGCCCGGTGAGGTTCTGTCGGTACTCATGTATATAATTGTTGTAAAATAAATGTTGTTTACTTTTGCTGACTTTGGGCTCCCTGAGCCTTATTAAACTCACCCTTTTCAATTCCTTCCTGGCTACAACCCATCCTATTTCAGCAATTTTTTCCAACTATATCAGTCCATATGCATTCTTATTTCCCTGAAACTGGCTTACTCTTCATTGTCCAGCAGCTCCGTCTGCGATCATACCATCAAAACTATTGTCCCCATTGCCTAAAACTCCTTTAATACCTTACCTGCTTTCAAATAAGTAGGGCGCAATCTACCATAGATTATCATAGATTATCATAGATTATCATAGATTTTACAGTGCAGAAGGAGGCCATTCGGCCCATCGAGTCTGCACCGGCTCTTGGAAAGAGCACCTTACCCAAGGTCAACATCTCCACCCCATCCCCATAACCCAGTAACCCCACCCAACACTAAGGGCAATTTTGGACAGGAAGGGCAATTTAGCATGGCCAATCCACCTAACCTGCACATCTTTGGACTGTGGGAGGAAACCGGAGCACCCGGAGGAAACCCACACACACACGGGGAGGATGTGCAGACTCCGCACAGACAGTGAACCAAGCCGGGAATTGAACCTGGGACCCTGGAGCTGTGAAGCAATTGTGCTATCCACAATGCTACCGTGCTGCCCCGAAGCATTACACCAGGCAGAAAAATGAATGGGCCGGTTAGATACCAGGCGAGGCCGAAATCAGGAACCACGGCAGCTGCCAATTGGTTTCCGATCTGACTGACTCACTCCCATTGGCGCGATCTGGGCAGCACGGTAGCATAGTGGTTAGCACAATTGCTTCACAGCTCCAGGGTCCCAGGTTCGATTCCCGGCTTGGGTCACTGTCTGTGCGGAGTCTGCACGTTCTCCCCGTGTCTGCGTGGGTTTCCTCCGGGTGCTCCGGTTTCCTCCCACAGTCCAAAGATGTGCAGGTTAGGTGGATTGCCCTTAGTGTCTAAAATTGCCCTTAGTGTTGGGTGGGGTTACTGGGTTATGGGGATAGGGTGGAGGTGTGGGCTTGGGTGGGGTGCTCTTTCCAAGAGCCGGTGCAGACTCGATGGGCCGAATGGCCTCCTTCTGCACTGTAAATTCTATGAAATCTGGATCCCACTGTGGCGTGGCAAAATACCAATTACCACCAATTAAGATTACTTTCCATCCCATTAGCGGAAGGACCTCCTATCGGACGGCTTCCCATGATGTAACTGCCTTCCCAGCGAACAGTCACGTGGGTGCCGTTCCCCACCCCCCCATCCACACACCCCCATCCACACCCCCCCCCCCATCCACCCCCCCAATCCACCCCCCCCATCCACCCCCACCCTCCCATCCACACCCCGCCCCCTATCCAGCCCCACCCCCCCCCCAATCTCCCACTTCCACCCTCCCAGGATCTGTGTGACATCACTCCAGGGTGATGGGCCTGTGTCGGCACTGTCAGTGGGCCTATATGCAAAGTAGGAGAGTGATGAAATCCTGCTCTGAGCTGAGTTCTGGTACTCCTCAATCGATGCCATAATCTGACTCTTGTCAGCTGACAGCACGGTCCCACCCATCACCTGCACTTTGTATGCCTCGGGGGAAGTGGGGGGGGGGGGAGATCTAGGGAAAAAGTGCCCAGGGGGCTGGGGCTGGAGGAGGGCAGAGGGTAGAAAAGGTTGAGGGGTGCAGGCCAGCCCACATGCGGAATACGTGACAGAGGCTTCACTTGTCTCCAGCGTTACAATGGTGAACAATCATGACCCCAACTGCCCTTAGCTACCGATGGTGCCCCCCCCCCCCCCAGTACCCCCTCAGTGATCCTGAATCTGCTTATTCCTTTGTGCTCTGCTGCTATATCTAGGTGTGTCCCTAGGATGCACTTCAGAGGTGGAGCAGCCTGCTGCTTACTGTGCCCTGTGGCTGTTGTTGACCCTGACGGATGTCCTCTGTGGGCCCTGGGGCTAGTGGACCCCCTCTGACTTGATAGTAGCACATGCCTCACCACAGCACCCTGTTCCACCCGCTGACCCCCGAGACGCGCCATTGTCAGGAGGGGAGGACTCGGGCGAGCTGAAGACCATCTTCGTCTCCCAGTAGGAAGACTCTGGATTCCCTCTGGCACTCCCCTCCTCCCTGTTGATCCCTGTAGGGGGCTGGGGGTCACCTTGGAATAGAGTGTTGGCTGGAGTGAGCTCCAGAGGCCCCTGATTTATCTGGCTCTGCCAGCACTGGCGGCTCCCCATTGCCTGCAGCATGGTGTCGATGCCCTCACCGATGCCCCTCTATGACCGGGCCATGCTCTGTAGTGCCTTGCCAATGTCCGCCTGCATCTGGGAGATGTTCCTCAGCAACTGGGACATGCTCTGGAGCGCCTCGGCAATGCCCACCTGAGACTGGGACATGCTCCCCAGCGCCATGGCAAGGCCCACCTGCGTCTGGGACACGGTCCTCAGTGACTGGGACATGCTCCGCAGCACCTCGGCAAGGTCCACCTGCATCAGGGACATGCTGTTGAGGCCCTCAGCCATGGCCGTCACTGACTGAGCAAAGCCTTGAACACCACCAATCTCATGGTGCTGAGATCATGCTCCAGGCTTTCCATTATGGTCACCACCCTAGCAGTGTTGACCTCAGTGTCACGCATTGCCAGTGCCATCTCCTGCACCTGTAGCCTTGTGTACTACTCCAATCGGCTATGGACCCACTGGAGAGTCGCTGACATCCCTCTCTGAATCTCATGGCTGCACCCTATCGACCGCATCAACTCTGGGATAACCTGGTCCAGATGTTCCCCACTGGACTGGGACCAATCTGGGTCCTGGGATCCAGCAGACCTCCGACTGCTGTCTCCCCTGAATTCCTGCCTCCACCTAATGTGCATCAGCAACTATGTGGTGCCCCAGAAGCCTGTTCATTGCTTTCGCCCACTGAGGTGTGTATCTCTGTGCTGGTGGAGGGTGGTGATGACAGCTGTGATGCCTCACTGATGACATCCCCGGAGCTCTCTGCCGAGGTCTTCTCTTGGAAGACGGGCAGGGGGTGGGCATGGGGGTGGTGTGGGGGGCACCAACACCATCAGATGTGGATCTTACGGGAAAATGGACACCGCTCAAATCTTCCAGAGGCCCCTTCATGCCCGCTCTTCACCCCTCACCCATCATACCCCACTCATCCCTCCTTTCATGGGCATGACATCCAGGGTGGCAGAGCCAAATGCCAGACTGGCAGTGCCAAGCTGCCCTGGTGGCGGGGAAAGTCAGGATGCCATCCTGTCCTGTCTCTAATCACCTACGGGCATCCAATGCTTCAGAGGCCCTCCAGGTGCCGTTCTGCCTTGTCCACGTTTGTGTGCACCAGTACTAAACGGTGCCCAGCTGGGGCCTCCCTGGGGATGCCGATAGATTGCTGCCCACAGTCAGGAGGACTTTCCCTTTCCTCACACCTGCTCCCTCAGCCCAATGATTGTAATTACTGCTGCTTTTTGAAGTGCCAGAGCTTTTCCAGAAAGCCCACAGCACTTCCAAAACCTGAAATCCCATGTGATCCTTTGAAATGGTAAGCATTTATTCAATTTAACAGTCAGTACAGTTAACTAGCCTTTGATTGATAGGCTAATGGTTTCAACACAGCTGCCAGAAGGTTTGTTTATTTATCTTTCCCTTCACACTTGAATGCATCTGATTCTAACCCCAATGTTTATGAACATTTTTGTTATGATTCACATCTCCTGACCACGTGAATAATGCCAAGTGTTTTCTGTTGTTACGAAGGAGGAAGTGAAACCACTTAGCTGCTTTGAAGTGGTCAGAAGCTGCCAATCACACCAAGAGTGTTTATAAACATTGTGGTTAGGATCAAAGGAGGGTATTTGAGATGCATTCAAGCATGAAGGAAAAGATAAATAAACAAACCAATAGCAGCTGTGTCTGAACCATTAACCTGTCAATCACAGGCTAGTGAAAGGTACTGCCCTGAGAAATCGAATGGATGCTGAGCATTTCAAAGGAACAGAGGTGGTTTTGAAGCCTTTTCAAGTGTTGAGGGCTTTCTAGGATGGCACTGACACTTCAAAAGGTGCAATTTCAAAGGCATAGGACTGAGGAAGCAGATGGTAGGAAAGGGAAAGTGTTCTTGCATTGATTCTTCACTGAATTGCTTGGGCTGCTCATCAGCTGTCAGGCACAGCCATTCACAGTGAAGAGGCCACTTCAGAGTGTAAAAGTCTGACCAGGATAATGTTGTTGAACAGAGAGCTGAGATCACCATGCCAAGGGAATGGAAGGGGCAGTCCAAGACAAATAAAAAATATCAACCTAACTTTTCAGGCCCTCATTCCTCCATCTGTTTGGCTGATCTGGTATGTAAGCCACATGTGAATTTCCTGTGCAAGCTTCTCATGAAACTAGCAGTCAGCAACACCAAAATCTTCTCAGCTTCTCAGAAAAGCAGGTTAAAATTGGAACCTGTGAGAAGAGAGTCAGACTCTGCAGGTTACAACTTTTCTGGGGCATCTTTAACAGAGCAGAAAGTTCCACAGAGGTTCATTTACATTTACAACCATAACAGAGCTTATTCCCATGTATGAATTTGAGTCACTCACTGTATTAACCAGCATTGGACATATGGGGCGGAATTCTCCGTTCCCAACGCCGATTTTGTAATCAGTGATCGGGCAGAGAATCCCTTTTTCCGACAAAATCGGGGGGGGGGGGGGGGGGGGGTGGGGCACAAAATCGGTGGTTTGACACAGGTTTTGCATACTCCGTCCCCTCTGAAATGGCGTCATCGCGACCTGCGCCGCACGCCATTGAGAGGCCCTCCCCAATGCTCCGCCCCTGATGGGCCGAGTTCACGATGGTGCAGGAGATGTGTAGTCCCAGCCGTGCGGGAACCCGCCACAATCGGGCTGGAGCCATGCTGCTGGTGGGGGGGGGGGCTTCCGCGAGGGCTGGGAGGACTGGTGGGGGTTGGCCAGTGGGCGGCGAGTGGGTGTACAGGGAAGCACTATCTGTCAGGTCGGTCCGTGGACGGCCGGCGCCGTGTTGTGCGGCGCGATTGCTGCAGGTCTTCGCCGAGCACATGTGCAGCCACGGACCCTGCCATTCTATGGCCATTTATTTCATGGAGGCCGGGAGTTTTACGTGGTGCGGCTGCTAGCCCCTCACTGGTCGCAGAATCGTGGGACTCTTCCCACATAAAACACTCGGATCCTCCGCACTTAGCCTCAGAATCAGAGAATCTGACCCATGGTGTGGAAATGATTGTTTGCCCCTTGCATCTTGAGGAGTATGAGCTCCCTTGCTAGGGGCAGGGTGCTTACCCGTACTTGTATAAAAAGTCGGCCAGTCTGGAGCCCACCAACAGGAGAGAGTGCCCGGTGAGGTTCTGTCGGTACTCATGTATATAATTGTTGTAAAATAAATGTTGTTTACTTTTGCTGACTTTGGGCTCCCTGAGCCTTATTAAACTCACCCTTTTCAATTCCTTCCTGGCTACAACCCATCCTATTTCAGCAATTTTTTCCAACTATATCAGTCCATATGCATTCTTATTTCCCTGAAACTGGCTTACTCTTCATTGTCCAGCAGCTCCGTCTGCGATCATACCATCAAAACTATTGTCCCCATTGTCTAAAACTCCTTTAATACCTTACCTGCTTTCAAATAAGTAGGGCGCAATTTACCATAGATTATCATAGATTATCATAGATTTTACAGTGCAGAAGGAGGCCATTCGGCCCATCGAGTCTGCACCGGCTCTTGGAAAGAGCACCTTACCCAAGGTCAACATCTCCACCCTATCCCCATAACCCAGTAACCCCACCCAACACTAAGGGCAATTTTGGACACTAAGGGCAATTTAGCATGGCCAATCCACCTAACCTGCACATCTTTGGACTGTGGGAGGAAACCGGAGCACCCGGAGGAAACCCACGCACACACGGGGAGGATGTGCAGACTCCGCACAGACAGTGAACCAAGCCGGGAATTGAACCTGGGACCCTGGAGCTGTGAAGCAATTGCGCTAACCACAATGCTACCGTGCTGCCCCGAAGCATTACACCAGGCAGAAAAATGAATCGGCCGGTTAGATACCAGGCGAGGCCGAAATCAGGAACCACGGCAGCTGCCAATTGGTTTCCGATCTGACTGACCCACTCCCATTGGCGCGATCTGGGCAGCACGGTAGCATAGTGGTTAGCACAATTGCTTCACAGCTCCAGGGTCCCAGGTTCGATTCCCGGCTTGGGTCACTGTCTGTGCAGAGTCTGCACTTTCTTCCCGTGAGAGCGTGGGTTTCCTCCGGGTGCTCCGGTTTCCTCCCACAGTCCAAAGATGTGCAGGTTAGGTGGATTGCCCTTAGTGTCTAAAATTGCCCTTAGTGTTGGGTGGGGTTACTGGGTTATGGGGATAGGGTGGTGGTGTGGGCTTGGGTGGGGTGCTCTTTCCAAGAGCCGGTGCAGACTCGATGGGCCGAATGGCCTCCTTCTGCACTGTAAATTCTATGAAATCTGGATCCCACTGTGGCGTGGCAAAATACCAATTACCACCAATTAAGATTACTTTCCATCCCATTAGCGGGAAGGACCTCCTATAGGACGGCTTCCCATGATGTAACTGCCTTCCCAGCGAACAGTCACGTGGGTGCCGTTCCCCACCCCCCCATCCACACACCCCCATCCACCCCCCCCCCCCATCCACCCCCCAATCCACCCCCCCCCATCCACCCCCACCCACCCATCCACACCCCGCCCCCTATCCAGCCCCACCCCCCCCAATCTCCCACTTCCACCCTCCCAGGATCTGTGTGACATCACTCCAGGGTGATGGGCCTGTGTCGGCACTGTCAGTGGGCCTATATGCAAAGTAGGAGAGTGATGAAATCCTGCTCTGAGCTGAGTTCTGGTACTCCTCAATCGATGCCATAATCTGACTCTTGTCAGCTGACAGCACGGTCCCACCCATCACCTGCACTTTGTATGCCTCGGGGGAAGTGGGGGGGGGGGGGGGGGGGGAGATCTAGGGCAAAAGTGCCCAGGGGGCTGGGGCTGGAGGAGGGCAGAGGGTAGCAAAGGTTGAGGGGTGCAGGCCAGCCCACATGCGGAATACGTGACAGAGGCTTCACTTGTCTCCAGCGTTACAATGGTGAACAATCATGACCCCAACTGCCCTTAGCTACCGATGGTGCCCCCCCCCCCCCCCAGTACCCCCTCAGTGATCCTGAATCTGCTTATTCCTTTGTGCTCTGCTGCTATATCTAGGTGTGTCCCTAGGATGCACTTCAGAGGTGGAGCAGCCTGCTGCTTACTGTGCCCTGTGGCTGTTGTTGACCCTGACGGATGTCCTCTGTGGGCCCTGGGGCTAGTGGACCCCCTCTGACTTGATAGTAGCACATGCCTCACCACAGCACCCTGTTCCACCCGCTGACCCCCGAGACGCGCCATTGTCAGGAGGGGAGGACTCGGGCGAGCTGAAGACCATCTTCGTCTCCCAGTAGGAAGACTCTGGATTCCCTCTGGCACTCCCTCCTCCCTGTTGATCCCTGTAGGGGGCTGGGGGTCACCTTGGAATAGAGTGTTGGCTGGAGTGAGCTCCAGAGGCCCCTGATTTATCTGGCTCTGCCAGCACTGGCGGCTCCCCATTGCCTGCAGCATGGTGTCGATGCCCTCACCGATGCCCCTCTATGACCGGGCCATGCTCTGTAGTGCCTTGCCAATGTCCACCTGCATCTGGGAGATGTTCCTCAGCAACTGGGACATGCTCTGGAGCGCCTCGGCAATGCCCACCTGAGACTGGGACATGCTCCCCAGCGCCATGGCAAGGCCCACCTGCGTCTGGGACACGGTCCTCAGTGACTGGGACATGCTCCGCAGCACCTCGGCAAGGTCCACCTGCATCAGGGACATGCTGTTGAGGCCCTCAGCCATGGCCGTCACTGACTGAGCAAAGCCTTGAACACCACCATTCATGGTGCTGACATCATGCTCCAGGCTTTCCATTATGGTCACCACCCTAGCAGTGTTGGCCTCAGTGTCACGCATTGCCAGTGCCATCTCCTGCACCTGTAGCCTTGTGTACTACTCCAATCGGCTATGGACCCACTGGAGAGTCGCTGACATCCCTCTCTGAATCTCATGGCTGCACCCTATCGACCGCATCAACTCTGGGATAACCTGGTCCAGATGTTCCCCACTGGACTGGGACCAATCTGGGTCCTGGGATCCAGCAGACCTCCGACTGCTGTCTCCCCTGAATTCCTGCCTCCACCTAATGTGCATCAGCAACTATGTGGTGCCCCAGAAGCCTGTTCATTGCTTTCGCCCACTGAGGTGTGTATCTCTGTGCTGGTGGAGGGTGGTGATGACAGCTGTGATGCCTCACTGATGACATCCCCGGAGCTCTCTGCCGAGGTCTTCTCTTGGAAGACGGGCAGGGGGTGGGCGTGGGGGTGGTGGGGGCACCAACACCATCAGATGTGGATCTTACGGGAAAATGGACACCGCTCAAATCTTCCAGAGGCCCCTTCATGCCCGCTCTTCACCCCTCACCCATCATACCCCACTCATCCCTCCTTTCATGGGCATGACATCCCAGGGTGGCAGAGCCAAATGCCAGACTGGCAGTGCCAAGCTGCCCTGGTGGCGGGGAAAGTCAGGATGCCATCCTGTCCTGTCTCTAATCACCTACGGGCATCCAATGGCTTCAGAGGCCCTCCAGGTGCCGTTCTGCCTTGTCCACGTTTGTGTGCACCAGTACTAAACGGTGCCCAGCTGGGGCCTCCCTGGGGATGCCGATAGATTGCAGGATCCGCTTATATCCGGCGTCAGCACTGTTATTTATATTTATATATGAATGCAATAAAAATAAAATATTGCAGATTCTGGAAATATGAAATAAAAAACAGAAAATGCTGGATCAACTCAGCAGAGATAGTAATTTCAATTTCCATTGGTAATAAAGATACAAACACCGGACCAGAGAAAAGAATAGAATGAAACAACTACATTTTTCTAAATTTATTTTGTTGAGCAATGTTAGGAGGTATGCTTTGAACTCACACACTGTTACTCTCTCCAGAGAGCATCTATCTAGCTTAACCTCCCACAGAACCTCCATGATAACATGTAGAAGCTTCTTGAATGAGTTCAGAATTTTTTTCAGTGTGTACAATGGCTCAACTAGTAGCACTCTTGTCTCTGAGTCAGAAGATTGTGGGTTCAGAAATCTTGGTGAATACTTCAGTGCAATGCAAAGGGAAATATTACACTATTGGGGGGGGGGAGGGGGTTCTTTTGGATGGTGTTACGGCACCCTGGACAAGTGTGTGGTCAATTCCAGTCCCCAGTGTCCCAGAGTCACAACACAAGTGAATTAAGCAATAATTCTTACAAAAATTCCCAAAGTCTTTGGAAATACGCAGCAGATACAGTTGGTTAAATGTTAATAAGTACCTAACTCCTACTGTAGCTTGCTTCACACCCTCTACACACACACAAGACAGACAAACACAGAGTGTGTGGGGGGGGGGGGAGGGGGGGTGAGGAGAAAAAACACAATAATAATGATCTTTATTGTAGGCTTACATTAACACTGCAATGAAAAGTTCCAACTCGCCACATTCTGGCGCCTGTTTGGGACACACACGGAAAATGTCCAATTGGCCTAATAGCACGTCTTTCAGGACCCTGTGGGAGGAAACCGGAGCACCCGGAGGAAACCAATGCAGATACAGGGAGAACGCGCAGACTCCGCACAGACAGTGACCCAAGCCGGGAATCAAATCTGGGACCCTAGCGCTGTGAAGCAACAGTGCTACCCACTGTGCTACCGTGCCGCCCATAAAATGAAATAGAAATGAGAGTTTGCTTCAGATGATGGTTCCTTGCAGGCTTTCTCCACAGTAAGCTTGTAAATCACAGTCCTTATTTTGCAGCCTGTACTCACAATTTTCCTGGAGAGACAGAGTTTCATCAGACTTTTCTCTTAGTTCGTGGCCTTCCTTCAGGCCCTGTTTTCAGGAATCCAACATCCAATGGCTTACTGGAGAGAGAGTTAGTTGGATCTTTTTTGGAGAGGCTTAGCAGCAGTTTTCTGCAGAGGATTTAACTCGATATTTTACCTCCATGCTGCCAGAATCAAAAGTGAAATTAAAAATGGAAACTCGTGGCACTGAAAGCATTACAGAGGGACAATATCCTCACCTGTTACCGGACAGAGCACAGCCTTTTGGGCCAATTAATTGGCCACCAGCCAAATTAATCGAACTGAGCCCTGGCCAATCTCTGTCTTTGGTGCTGGTCCACAATTTAAATCAGCACAAACTTCTGGATCCTTCCATTTGCATTAAAGGCACAGGCACTACTTTCTTCTGCTTGAATTAAAGATACAGGCTGGAGTTCCGGTAGCGGCCATGACCTGCTAGGTCACACGAATGGCAGCTCCCTCCGGGATCGGTGTTTCAGGCTGTTAAAAGGAGCGGCGGCGGCAGTTAACAGGAGGGACCGGCGTGGGAACAGACGTGGGAGAGAGCCCCCCCCCCCCGCTGGTGCATGGAGAGAACCAGGAGCGGAGCTGGCAGACGCGCGAATCTGGGGAAGAAGGTTGAGAAGGTCCGGGAGGAGAAAATGGCGGCCGGAGAGGATCGGGACATGTGGGCCCAATGGACCAGAAGACAGCAGGAGCTCCTTAAAAACTGCTTCATGGAGCTGAAAACGGAGATGCTGGCCTCCATGGAGATAATTGTGGTGACCCAGAAGGCGCAGGAGAAGGAGATCAAGGAGGTGAGGAGGAAGGTGGCGGAGAACGAGGACGAGATCCTGGGCCTGGCGGTGAAAGTGGAGGCGCACGAGGCGCTCCATAAGAGATGGCAGGAGAGGCTGGATGACCTTGAGTGCAGGTCTCAGAGCCACAATCTGCGGATCCTGGGCCTTCCTGAAGGAGCGGAGGGGGGGGGACGCGAGCATGTACATGGCCACAATGCTGGGGATGCTGATGGGCACGGGGGCCTTTCCGCGGCCCTGGAGCTGGATGGGGTGCACAGGGTTCTCGCCAGAAAGCCGAGAGTGAACGAGCCATTGAGGGTGATGGTGATACGGTTTCAGCACTTGGCAGACCGGGAGCGAGGCCTGCGGTGGGCGAAGAAAGAGCGGAGCAGTAAGTGGGAGAATGGCGAGATCCGAATTTACCAGGACCTGGGAGCTGAGCTGGCGAGGAGGCGTGCAGGTTTTAACCGGGCGAAGGCGGTCCTCCACGGTAAAGGGGTGAAGTTTGGGCTCCTGCACCCGCCGAGACTGTGGGTAATATACCAGGACGGGCACCACTATTTTGATACCCCATATGAGGCGTGGTCGTTTATCAGGCAGGAGAAGCTGGACCTGAACTAAGGGACTGTTGTATGGGGGTGAAATGCGCGGGTGGGGAGGGACTGAGGGGAGGACAGCGGGTAAAGCATAAGTTTATGGGCATGTCTGCCCTAGTTTGGTTGGGGGTTTTGTTGTTTGCTTTGCTTGTTTTCCAGGTGTTTTGTTTTCCAGGTGTTCGGTGCTAGGGGGCGGGGAACGCCCGGGACGGGCTGTACGGCGCACGGGGAGGTCCCAGATGGCGCTTGCCCCTCTACTCTGCGGGGGAGGGGGGGAGGGCGGCCCGAAGGAAGCAACAAGTTAAGGGTTGGTAGATAGAGGTGGGAGCAGCCGGAGTCAGCGTGGGTGAGCTGACTCACGGAAGCACAATGGGGGGGAAACCAGAGCTAAGCGGATGCTTGCGGGGGGGGGGGGGGGGGGGTCGTCTGGGGTGGGGGGGGGGGCTGTTTTGCTGACTGAAGGGGAGATGGAGAGGAGAGTCGGGCGAGGAAGCAGCCGGGGGGAGAGCTGGAGGAGGGAGGCGGGGGCACGCGGTTGGCCGGATAAGGGAGATGGCTAGTTGGTGGGATGGGGGGGTGGTTACCCCACCCCGACCAGGCTGATCACGTGGAACGTGAGGGGCCTGAATGGGCCGGTCAAGCAGTCCCGCGTGTTCTCACATTTAAATGGGTTGAAGACGGACGTGGCCATGTTGCAAGAGACGCACTTAAAGCTCGCGGACGAGGCTAAGGAAAGGATGGGTGGGACAGGTGTTTCACTCGGAGTTAGACTCAAAGACCAGAGGAGTGGCTATTTTGGTCAGTAAACGAGTGGCATTTGAGGTGGGGAGCATCGTGGCGGATAAGAGGGGCAGGTACATAATGATGGGTGGCAAGCTGCAGGGGGCCTGGGTGGTGTTAGTAAATGTATATGCCCCGAACTGGGACGATGCGGACTTCATGAGGCTCGTGTTGGGTAGTATCCCGGACTTGGAGATACGTCACCTGATAATGGGAGGGGACTTTAATACGGTTTTGGATCCGAGCTTGGATCGTTCTAAGTCCAGAACGGGAAAGAGGCCGGCGGCGGCCAGGGCCTTGTGGGGGTTCATGGGCCAGATGGGGGGAGTGGTCCCCTTGAGCTTTACGTGGCTAAGGACGAAGGAGTTTTCCTTTTTCTCCCATGTCCATAAGGTCTATTCGCGAATAGACTTCTTTGTATTGAGTAGGACGTTAATCCCGAGGGTGGAGGGGGTAGAATACTTGGCCATTGCGGTCTCGGACCATGCCCCGCACTGGGTGCACCTGTGACTTGGGGCGGAACGGGGTCAGCGCCCTTTCTGGCGAGTGGATGTGGGGCTGCTGGCGGACAAAGAGGTGTGCGGGCGGATAAGGAGGAGTATTGAGAATTATGTGGGAGCGAATGACACAGGAGAGGTGACGGTGGCAGTGGTTTGGGAGGCTCTGAAGGCGGTCTTTAGGGGAGAGTTAATCTCCATTAGGTCCCATAGAGAGAAGAAGGAGAGGGCGGAGAGGGAGAGACTGGTGGGAGAGATATTCAGGGTAGGCAGGAGGTACGCGGAGGCCCCAGAGGGGGGGGGGCTGTTGAACGAGCGCCGGAAATTACAGGCGGAGTTTGACTTGCTGACCACGGGGAAGGTGGAGGCGCAGCTGAGGAAAGTGAAGGGGGCAGTTTATGAGTATGGGGAGAAGGCGAGTCGGATGCTGGTGCACCAGCTATGCAGGAGGGAGGCGGCCAGAGAGATTGGGGGAGTGCGGGATAGGGAAGGCAACATGGTGCTGAGCCCAGAGAGGGTCAATTAAGTCTTCAGGGAGTTCTACGGAAGGTTATACGAGTCGGAACCCCCCCGGGGAGGGGGAAGGGATGAGGCGGTTCATGGACCGGTTGAGGTTCCCAAGGGTGGAAGCAGAGTGGATGGAGGGACTGGGGGCCCCGATTGGGTTGGAGGAGGTAGTCAGGGGACTGGCAGGCATGCAGACGGGCAAGGCCCCGGGCCAAGTCGGCTTCCCCGTAGAATTTAATAAGAAGTTCTCGGAGCTGTTGAGCCCGTTCCTGATGAGAACCTTCAATGAGGCAACGGAGAAAGGGATCCTCCCTCCGACAATGTCGCAGGCATTGATCTCGCTTATCCGGAAGAAGGAGAAGGATCCGCTTCAGTGCGGGTCCTACAGGCCGATATCGCTCTTGAACGTGGATGCCAAGCTGTTGGCAGAAATTCTGGCCACCAGAATAGAGGACTGTGTCCCGGGAGTGATTGGGGAGGACCAGACGGGTTTTGTTAAGGGCAGGCAGCTGAACGCGAATGTGAGGAGGCTTCTGAATATTATCATGATGCCCTCGGAGGGGGGGTGGGGGAGGTGGAGGTGGTGGCTGCGATGGACGCAGAGAAGGCCTTTGACAGGGTGGAGTGGGAGTATCTGTGGGAGGCGCTAGGCAGGTTTGGATTTGGGGAGGGATTTATAGGGTGGGTCAAGCTGCTGTACCAGGCCCCTGTAGCGAGTGTGTCCACAAACCGGCTGAGGTCAGAATATTTCAGGCTGCACCGGTGGACAAGACAGGGGTGGCCCCTGTCCCTGTTGCTGTTTGCCCTCGCAATTGAGCCGTTGGCCATTGCGCTCAGGACTTCGGGGGATTGGAGGGGGCTGGTGCGCTGAGGGGAGGAGCACCGGGTCTCCCTCTATGTGGATGACCTGCTGTTGTATATTTCGGACCCGTTAGAGGGGATGGGGGAGGTCATGCAGATCCTGGGGGACTTAGGGTGGTTCTCGGGGTATAAGTTGAACGCGGGTAAGAGTGAGCTGTTCGTGGTCCACGGTGGGGGCCAGGAGGAGAGACTGATGGAGCTCCCGCTCAGGATAGTGGAGAGGAGCTTTCGGTACTTGGGGATACAAGTGGCCAGGAGCTGGGATGCCCTGGACAGGCTCAACTTGACCCGGCTAGTGGAGCAGATGGAGGGAGAGTTTAAAAGGTGGGATGTGCTCCCGCTTTCCTTGGCGGGATGGGTGCAGACTGTGAAGATGACGGTTCTCCACAGGTTCCTCTTCGTATTTCAGTGCCTCCCCTGTCCCCGTTGCTGTTTGCCCTGGCAATTGAGCCATTGGCCATTGCGCTCAGGACTTCGGGGGATTGGAGGGGGCTGGTGTGCCGAGGGGAGGAGCACCGGGTCTCCCTCTACGCGGATGACCTGTTGTTGTATATTTCGGACCCCTCGGAGGGGGGGGGGGGGGGGGAAACTGACTCTGCCGAACTTCTGCAGTTATTACTGGGCGGCCAATGTGGCCATGATCAGGAAATGGATGATGGAGGAGGGGGCGGCGTGGGGGCGGTTGGAGGCGGCGTCGTGTAGAGGCACCAGTCTAGGGGCACTTGTTACCGCTCTGCTGCTGTTCTCACCGACGTGATACACCACTAGTCCGGTGGTGACGGCGGCACTGAGGATATGGGGGCATTGGAGGAGACACAGGGGAGAGGAGCTGGCCTCGGTGTGGACCCCGATACGGAATAACCACAGATTTGCTCCGGGTAGGTTGGATGGGGGATACCAACGCTGGTATAGGGCAGGTATTAGGAGGATGGGGGACCTGTTTATAGACGGGACTTTCCCTAGCATGCAGGCGCTGGAGGAGAGGTTCGGCCTACCCCGGGGGAATGCGTTCAGGTACCTCCAGGTTTGGGACTTTCTTAGAAAACAGGTGGGGACATTTCCGCTGCTGCCCCCACGTAGAATCCAGGACAGGGTGATGTCTGGCATCTGGGTAGGGGAGGGGAAGGTGTCGGACATATATCAGGAGCTGCAGGAGGTGGAGGAAGCCTCAGTGGAGAAGTTGAAGGGCAAGTGGGAGGAGGAGCTGGGTGAGGAGCTGGATGAGGGCCTGTGGGCCGACACCCTGGGCAGGGTGAACTCCTCCTCATCATGTGCCAGGCTCAGTTTAATTCAGTTAAGGTGGTGCATTGGGCGCATATAACGGCGGCAAGAATGAGAAAGTTTTTTGGGGTGGAGGACAAGTGCCCGAGTTGTGCAGGGAGTCCGGCGAACCATGCCCATATCTTTTGGGCATGCCCGGTGCTTAAAGAATTCTGGCAGGGGTTTGCAAGGGTGATGTCTAGGGTTTTGGAAGCTCGGGTGAAGGCGAGTCCAGCAGTAGCGATATTTGGGGTGGTGGAGGATCCGGGAGTGCAGGAAGCGAAAGAGGCCGAGGTACTGGCCTTTGCCTCCCTGGTAGCCCGGAGACGGATCTTGCTAATGTGGAGGGACTCAAAACCCCCGAGTGTGGAGACCTGGGTTAGTGACATGGCTGGGTTCCTCAGCCTGGAGCGAATAAAGTTCGCCTTGAGAGGGTCCTTGATGGGGTTGTCCCGGCGGTGGCAACCTTTCCTTGACTTTCTAGGGGAGCAGTAAGTGTCAGCAGCAGCAGCATCCGGGGGGGGGGAGGTTCAGGTGGAGGTACTGTTGATATAATGTGAGTTGGGCATGGAGACAAAACCCACCTTGTTCTGTTTTAAAAAAAAATTCTGTTGTGTAAGTAGTTTCACTGTAAGCTTTGGGAGATGTTTATTGTTATTTTTTATTGCTATCTGTATTTCTATTTTTGTTATGTAAAAACGCTCATTGGAAAAACTTTAATAAAACATTTATTAAAGATACAGGCTGCCTTAAAGACACATGTCCATAAATCATCCATGGATCAAAAATGTAACGGCAAAAATAAAAAAGGGGTGAATAATGGAATTAGACAGGGAATAACCAATAAGAACCCTTACAATGGGATGTTAAAAGTGAGGCCTCGTCTGCCCCTGTGAATGTAAAAGACCTTATGGGGCTATTTCAAAGAACAGGGGAGTGTCTTGGTCAATGTGTATCCCTCAATTAACATCACATGATTTGGTCATTATCACATTATTTGCAGGGAGTTTGCTGTATGCAATTTGTCTGTTGATGTTATTTCCCACATTCGAACAGTGACGACACTTATTAGTTGTACAACCCTTTGAGATGCCCTAAGGTTGTGAAAGGAATGCTTGCCTTCATTGGACAGGGTATCGTGTATAAAAACTCGATAACAAGTCATGTTGCAGTTGTATAGAACCTTGGTAAGGCAGCACTTGGAATATGGCGCACAATTCTGGTCGTCACACTACCAGAAGGATGTGGAGGCTTTGGAGAGGGTGCAGAGGATGTTTACCAGGATGTTGCCTGGTCTGGAGGATGTTAGCTATGCAGAGAGGCTGAATAGACTTGGACTGTTTTCATTAGAATGACGGAGATTGAGGGGGGTCACCTGATAGAGGTCGACAAGATTATGAGGGGTATGGATAGAGTGGATGGGCAGGCACTCTTTCCCAGGGTGGAGGGGGTCAGTCACCAGGGGGCATAGATTTAAGGTCCATGGCGCAAAGTTTAGAGGAGATGTGCGAGGCAGGTTTTTTTACACAGAATGTGGTGAGTCCCTGGAATGCGTTGCCAGGGGAGGTTGTAGAAGCAGATACATTAACGGTGTTCAAAAGGCATCTCGACAATATGTGGATAGGATGGGTATCGAGGGATATGGCACAAGGAAATGCTGAGGGTTTTGGCCAAGGTTAGTATCATGACCAGTACAGGCTTGGAGGGCTGAAGGACTTGTTCCTGTGCTGTCTTGTTCTTTGTTCTTTGAAAAACAAATCTTTCTTTCTGCATAACCCTATACCTGAAGACAATTAGAGATGTTAATTACTCTCTGTAAAGCTCCTGACATCAATCCTGAATTTATCTTTTACTAGTTTATATTTATGTCCTCTTGTTCTGCAGTAGTAGTTTACAACAGTGACTACGCTTCAAAAAAGCAATTCATTAACTGTTTGGCACTTTGAGGTGCCCTAGGTTTCTTTTTTTACTGTCATAGTTTAACTTGTAACATTGCAGAAGATTTATCCGACTTATTTTCGTCCAATGTAAATCCACTGTTCCAATTCTTCCAGCGGGAAATTGTATTTATTTGAAAGCAGGTCAGTGACTCACCACTTCAGCATTGTGAACCTTTCCCCATTTATCTGCCTTGGCTTCATATCTTTAAATACTTTTACTTAACAAAAATCTATCAACCTCAGTTTTGAAACCTTCTATTGATCCCGAGTCTGAGCAGCTCCGGGTGGAGAGATTTCCAGATTTCCACTCCCCTTTTAATAACAAAGTCCTTCCTGACATCACTACTGAATAATGTAGCTCTAATTTTAAGATGATACCCCTTCTAATTATCACTCTATAATTGTCAAATTGGGATGTTATTTCCTCCTAAAAGATCTAGGAAGTAAGCAGGGCAGAATTTCTCCTTTCCAAAATCACATGGGGCGGGATCCTCCGGTTGCCGATGCCGAAATCGCGTTCGGCGATCGGCCGGAGAATACCCGTTTCTGACAATATCGGGGGCGGTGCCGCTTTCACGATGCTCTGACCCTCCAAAGCAATGTACTCTAGGAGTACGCCGCACACCATATTGGCGGCCTCACCCGATGCTCTGCCCCCGACCGGTCGAGTTCCCGACGGCGTTGATCGTGTGTGCTATCATCCGTCGGGAACTCGGCGTGGCGGCTGCGGACTCAGTCCTGTGCCGCCACAGTCGGGGGAGGACCGATCCGTGAGCAGGGTGGACTTTGGCAGGGGCTGAGGGTACTGTTGGGGATTGTCCGGGGCTCGCGAGCCGGCCAAAGGGGGGGCACTATTTTGCAGGCCGGATCCACACACGGCCGGTGCCATGATGCACGGTGCGGTCGCTGCAGGCCGCTGCCGTGTGCATGCGCGGCCACAGACCCGACAATTCTCCAGGTCACATAGGCAGCTAGAACTGGGCGCTCTACGCTGCTGGGCTGCTAGCCCCCAGCCAAACGGAGGATCGGTGGCCGCTTTCCATCGAATGTTCAGTCGTAAAACGCCACCTTTCCCACGCTGGCGTGAGAACATAGGCTCAAAATTGGAGAATCCAGCCCATGGTCTCCAATACTGAAATTCCATTCATGCAGCTAATTCTCCATTTTGTTTCTGATTGTTAATTATTGGTGTAAGACTAATTGATTTGTAGTTATTTGGGTGTCATGCTTTGGAATTTCTTCCAAGACTGACACCCAAGGACGACTCCTCTCCCTATGTTCTCAGCTTCCAACATTTCTTCCACATCCATCATCTCCCATACTCCTAAATCACTCCCCCAATGCAACAACAGCCACATATTCTCTCCCCTATTGAGTTCTTCTACAAATCCTCTCTCTTCTTGAACCTTGGAGCACCTTCCTTTGGATCGAGAAGATATGACATAAACTATCCTACACAGTTGGACATATGTTTAAGAAAAATCAAAGGACTAACTTAAAATTTTAATGATAGTACTTCTGTACCCCTGATTTACACCCTTTCTAATTGTTTTTCCCATTGTAGTCAACCACTTCTCACTCGGTAATAGAAGTTAAAATTACCCCCACGGGCACTAATTTAGAATTTTTATGTATTCACATAAAATTATAATTTGATCTTACAATAATTTGTATGAAAAGCATAATTTCAATTGTTCAATCACAACAGATGTGTGGTCAGTAAGAAGTCTTACAACGCCAGGTTAAAGTCCAACAAGTTTGTTTCGATGTCACTAGCTTTTGGAGCACTGCTCCTTCCTCAGGCCTGAGGAAGGAGCAGTGCACCGAAAGCTAGTGACATCGAAACAAACCTGTTGGACTTTAACGTGGTGTTGTAAGACTTCTTACTGATCTCACCCCAGTCCAACGCTGGCATCTCCACATCAATAGATGTGTGGCCCTGATAGTATGCTCCAGGTTACAAAGCATCCACTAGTGTATCCTTGGAGTCACCATGAGCAATGCTATGGGAGAGTTATTAGCATATAAAAGAGTCTTGCACCTAAATTGGCCCAGGACCGCAAGAAACTTCAGAGAGTGGTGAACACCGCCCAGTCCATCACACGAACCTGCCTCCCATCCATTGACTCCATCTACACCTCCCGCTAGCTGGGGAAAGCGGGCAGCATAATCAAAGACCCCTCCCACCCGGCTTCCTCACTCTTCCAACTTCTTCCATCGGACAGGAGATACAGAAGTCTGAGAACACGCACGAACAGACTCAAAAACAGCTTCTTCCCCACTGTCACCAGACTCCTAAATGACCCTCTTATGGACTGACCTCATTAACACTACACGGCTGTATGCTTCATCCGATGCCGGTGTTATGTAGTTACATTGTGTATCTTGTGTTGCCCTATTATGTATTTTCTTTTATTCCCTTTTCTTCCCCTGTACTTAATGATCTGCTGAGCTGCTCGCAGAAAAATACTTTTCACTGTACCTCGGTACACGTGACAATAAACAAATCCAAACCAATCCAATCCAAATTGTCCCTAACACTTCAAAACATTGCACTTAAAAATATTTGTCACATTTCATCTGATTTGCTCAATTATCATATTCATAAAACAGTAACCAGATACAATGGAACAAGAGGGCGGGATTCTCCCCTACTCAACGGGGCGGGGGGTTCTGACGTAATGGAGGGGCGGGAACCACTCCGGCGTCGGGCCGCCCCAAAGGTGCGGAGTCCGCACCTTTAAGGGCCAAACCCTCACCTTGAGGGGCTAGGCCCGCGCCAGAGTGGTTTGCGCTCCACCAGCTGGTGGGAAAGGCCTGTGGCGCCACGCCAGCTGGGGCCGAAAGGTCTTCGATGGGCGGCGCATGCGCGGGAGCATCAGCTGATGTCATCCCCGCGCATGCGCAGGGGAGGGGGGTCTCTTCCGCCTCTGCCATAGTGAAGATCATGGCGAAGGCGGAAGAAAAAGAGTGCCCCCAAGGCACAGGCCCGCGGGCCAGGCCACCGTGGGGGCACCCCCGGGGCCAGATCACCCCGCGCCCCCCCCCAGGACCCCGGAGCCTGCCCGCGCCATCTTGTCCCGCTGTTCAAAAGGTGGTTTAATCCACGCTGGTGGGACAGGCATTCCAGCAGCGGGACTTCGGCCCATCGCGGGCCGGAGAATCGGCGGGGGTGGGCCCGCCAACCGGCGCGGCGCGATTCCCGCCCCCGCCGAATCTCTGGTGGCGGAGACTTCGGGACACGATGGGGGCGGGATTCACGCCAGCCCCCGGCAATTCTCTGACCCGGCGTGGGGTCGGAGAATCCCGCCCAGAGTCTTTTCCCTCAACAAAAGCATTTAGCCTCTAAGTGAACTCAGAGCGTACCAGGGATTTACACACTGTTGCCAATTTAGAGCCTGAAATTATCCTCTGGTTGATCTAATGATGTGCTTATTTGTAACACTTATCCACGGAGAGTACACTTTGTGACCTTAAAGGGACAGACAGGGATAAGCACATCTGAGTATCCGGCAATTTTCTTCGAGGCAGTTCCTTTACACCGTCAAGTAAGAGAAGATGCAAATATTGGTCCGTCATAGGTAAATGTAATTTATTACATCATATAATGTTCCTATCATTACAAAATATCCTATTCTTCAACTTACATAATCAATTCTCTGGGACGTTGGCTTGTCGTTACTAATACTTCTGCAGGTTTCACTTTGAACAGCAAGAATACTCACCATGCAAATGAAGCCAGAATTGAACCAAAGCTCAATCTTGTGTTTTGGTCTTGGGAAAAGGTGGAATCCAAATCCACGAGTGTCAGTTTCTTATCTTTTAATTGGTGTCAGTAGTGTATTCATTTGTTCCTCTTGAAAGCTTCCTTCTTTTATGAATTGTTGGAACCTTTATCAGTCATCAGAAAAATAAATTGAGAATTAAATCACTTTCTGCATGCATTTTTAAAGTATAGAAACATGTGGGAGTTAATTTTAACTTGATCTGATTAGCAGAAACCAGATGGCAGGACCATTTAAAATGAAATGTGGTATTAATCCCCTCTTGTCCACTCATCTATTTTGAAGTGCAGGTGGCAAGTAGACCGACCTCCAGCCAGAGGGGTCGCCTTTAAGTATGAAAACCAGGCTTCAGTGATGACATTGGAATTCAACCTGAGGCCTTATGCAATGGTGGCTTCCCGCTATGATAGGCACAGCAGCCTGGGTCAGCTTGATACTCTGCAAGCCTTAAACGCTTTCTCTGTGGGTTAGGAAGTTTAGGCAAAAATCCATAGAATCCCTACAGTGCAGAAGGAGGCCATTTGGTCCATCGAGTCTGCACCGACTCTTTAAAAGTGCACTCTACCTAGGCCCACTCCCCCGCCCTATCCCCGTAAACGAACGCATTGCTCATGCCAATCCACCTAACCTGCACATCTTTGGACTGTGGGAGGAAACCGGAGCATCCGGAGGAAGACCACGCAGACACGGGGAGAATATGCAAACTCCACACAGACAGTCAATGCTGGAATGGAACCCGGGTCCCTGGCACATTTAGGTGGCAGTGCTAACCACTGTGCCACCATTCTGCCCTTCTCTGGTTGCTTCTCTGGGTGCCTGAAGGAAACCTATGGCCTTCTGCTGTTCTGGGGTTGCCTCTGCCATCTGAAGAGGATTACCCTACTGGGACCTTTACTTTATGCTGGGAACTGTTCCCTGATCAATGGTGATTCTTCCTGCCACCTGATTTTATTGGGAGGGCAGCTGCTAGTCATTGGCTACCTTGCCACTTTGGCTACAAACAGCATGTCAATGAGGCACTGCTGTTAAAATCAGAAGAATTACTGTGCTCTCTGGGCCCCTGGCTCTGCATTTCCCTTCCGACAGCTGTCCATATCTCTCACACACAACCTTCCTTTAATACACTCTTTCTTTAAGACCTGCCTCTTTGATAAAGCTTTTGGTCATCTGACCAAATATTTTCTATGTGGCTTGGGGTCATCATTTTGTTTTATAATGCTTCTGTGAAGGGCCTGGGGATGTTTTATTACATTAGACGTGCCCAAATAATTACTGCTGTTTCTCCATTTCTGAGATAGGTTGCTCACCCACTTTAATTTGTTCCTGACTATAGGTAAAATTGGGCTCTCAGATCTATAAAATACTGTATTCATTCACAGAAAGGTTACAGCTCAGAAGGAGGCTATTCGACCTATTGTGTTGTGATTAACATAAGAATGTGTTATGTATTATATTTGTGGCAGTAATGTTATTAAAAACCGTGGTTTAAAATATAGGAACGGTGTCTGCTAAAGTTATAATAAAAAAGTTGTAAAAGGTGAGGTAATGATTTATTTTAACCATTTACTTGTTTACAGAGAGATGGCTGATGGGATATTGTTTTGAATGCTGGAGATTCCCTGGAGAGTAGGTAATTTATGAGGGATTGTATTTAGTCCTAGCTACGCAGGACATCTTAGTGGGATAAAGATGATGTAATTAATGGGAGGAGCCAGGTCTGTCTGTAGTTTGCAGTTTTGCCAAATGCTGTTAGGTTGAACAGAAGAGACTGACAAGACAGAAGGATGTTCAGGTTGTTCCTGAATAGGGTCTCGCTTTCTCCAAAGGCCTGCGCAGATAAGCAAGAGGCCTGTTTTGTTAACTTTATTTACAAGTGGCATTTGAACTGTAATGGATTGCTTAATTTGGAATTAGTGGCAGGTGTATGTAGCAAGTTAACGTTTTTCCTTTTATTTCAGAGTTGTTTAACAGTTAATGATAAAGCTAGTTCTTTGATGTTAATGTGGTTAATTCTGTGTTTAAAAAAAGTTTGTTTTCACATAAAAGAGACCAATTGGTCAGAGCCATTACTCCCGGAGTGAAATATCCTTTCTTCACAGTCTTACAAATTGAAAATTTGTTTAGGGTTTTCGTCCGGTATCCTAACCAAAGTTGGGGTCTGGTCCAGTACCCTAACAGTGTTTATGCCAGCTCTCTTTAAGAGCTACTCATCTAGTTCCATGCCCATGCCTTTCCACTGTTGCCCTGCAAATTTAAGTTTCACCCATTAAATTATCTTTGCAGTGCAATGACAGGTATGTAAGCAAATATTGTTGCAGCTTCTTGAAATGGGGAATCTAGCACTTGGGGATAAATCATGTAAAGTAGAGCCAGGCATTTCAGGCGAGGAATTGAGAATTACTTATATATGCAAAGGGTGGAAGAAGGTTGGTGCTGAGTCAATTGCTAATTTTAAATCCGAGATTTCTGTCGATGATTTAAATATCTCAGCTAGGGGGCCGGCAATTTCCTCCCTATCCTCCCATAATGTCCTGGGATACATTTCATCAGGTCCTGTTGTATGAGGCAAAGTTGGGTATATGGAATGAATCCACAGATCAACATGATCTTATTAAATGGTAGAAGAGGTGTGAGAGGATAAATGACCTACGCCCGTTCCCATGAAAACACTGAATATGTGCAATAACCACACCATTTATTACCACCACATGTTTTTGAAAAAAGGACGGTTAGGAAAAATATACGAACCCTTCAATGCTTTAGCATGATTTATATGATGCAAAACGGCCAAAGTGACCACAACTTCCTCTTTTGGAAGTTTCCTTATCAGCCGCTGTATCAGATTTAGTCTTTCAGTTACATTTTCCCACTCTAAAAGATCATGTCCAAATTTAGCTGAAATATGAATCCTTTTAACAACAGGTGATCTACACCAAAGGATTTTGCATCTGGTACATCCACAGTGCAAGGGAAAGTGTAGCTACACTTATTGCTCATCTTTTTAAATAATACAAATTCTTCAAAATCCCTCTGTGCAGACTTGTGAGAAACACCATCAGTTGGTATCTTTTCCCTATTGACCTCAGGTTAATTTTTCATTTGTTCACAGGATGTAGGGGGTCACTGGCAAAGCCAGCATTCATCGCGCATCCCTAATTGCCTTTTGGAAAGTGGTAGTGAATTGCCTTCTTGAACCACTCCAGTCCATGGTACACCCACAATCTCGTTAGGAACAACAAGTCAGGTTGGTGCATGACTTGGAAGGTAACTTGCAGGTGATGGTTTCCCCATACATCTGCTGCTCATGTCCTTCTAATCTATTCGATAGAGGTCAGGGGTTTTGACAGTACTGTTGAAGGAGCATTGGTGAATTGTTATAATGCATCCTGTATATCAATGTTTTTCAAACATTTTTGCCCGGGACCCATTTTTACCAACTGGTCATCCTTTGCGACCCACACCGTCTGCCCTTCGCAACCCATGCATGCCAATCTTCGCGACCCACACCAGCCGACCTTCGCGACCCATGCCAGCCAACCTTCGCGACCCATGCTGCCCGAACATCGCGACCCACCATTTTCACTTACCTTTAATGTGTCACCTGAGCCTGCTTGGTCCTCACAACCTCACTTGCTTTGTTATTCAATGTTACATGACTTCAGCTGATGATTTAAGACCTCATTGCATCCATTGAAAAATATCAAGAGGTTTGTCCTCGAACTAGCCATATCTTTGAAGTTTTCAGGGTTTTAAACTTTCATTTGCCAGTGCTTCCTGCATGTGACACAAACTTTGAATCTTGATTTGCAATGGCACAATTAATCAACTCGTACCTCAAGGTACGAATGTTAGGGAAATTGGGGAAATAAAAAGTGATGTCTTGAGGAGTGTACATATTACAGAGAAGGAGGTGCTGAAGGTATTAAAGCGCATCAAGATAGATAAATCCCCGGGACCTGATGAAATGTATCCCAGGACATTATGGGAGGATAGGGAGGAAATTGCTGGCCCCGAGCTCAGATATTTAAATCATCGACAGCCACAGGAGAGGTGCCTGAAGATTGGAGGGTAGCAAATGTTGTGCCTTTGTTTAAGAAGTGCGGTAGGGATAAGCCTGGGGACTACAGACCGGTGAGCCTTACTTCTGTAGTGGATAAGTTGTTAGAAGGTATTCTGAGGGACGAGATCTACAGGCATTTAGTCAGGCAAGGAAAAATTAGGGAAAGTTATGTCTCATGAATTTGATTGAGTTTTTTGAAGGGGTAACCAAGAAGGTATATGAGGGCAGTGTGGTCGACGTTGTCTACATGGGCTTTAGCAAGGCCTTTGACAAGGTACCACTCGGTAGGTTGTTGCACAAGGTTAAATCTCACGGAATCCAGGGTAAGGTAGCCAATTGGATACAAAATTGGCTTGCTGATCGAAGCCAAAGGGTGGTAGTGGAGGGTTGTTTTTCAAGCTGGAGGCCTGTGATCAGCGGTGCGCCGCAGAGATCGGTGCTGGGTCCACTGTTATTTGTTATAGAGAGAATTATATGGATGAGAATGTAGGAGGCATGGTTAGTAAGTTTTCAGATGACACCAAGATTGGTGGTGACCCTGAGTTTGAAAATGACTGCAGTATATGGTATATACTGTCGCCATTATACACTGGTGTTGGAGGGAGTGAATGTTTAAGATGGAGGATTGTATGCTGATTATGTGGCCTGCTTTGTTCTGGACAGGCTCAAGCTACTTGAGTGTTGTTGCTGTTGCTGTGCTCATCCAGGTAAGTAGGGAATATTCCATCAAACTCCTGACTTGTGCGTTCTAGATGGTGGAGAGACTTTGTGGAGTTAGGAGGTCGGTTACTCACTACAGATTATCCAGGTTCTTACCTGCTCTTATGCCATAGTGTTTACATGGTTGGCCATGGCTGGTCAGATCCAAGCCTCCTTGACCACATCCTTCCACTCCCTTCAGTGAGTGGTTCTTCTGACTCTCTCAGAACCAGGACATCTCTCCTCCTTCACACCTTCACCATGAATGACTCTAGTGCTGCATCCATCACCCTGGAAGCTTCCCCCTGCCCTGAAGTTCCATTTTCCATCTTTTAAATTGCAGTTGTATTTTTAAATACAGCTTCCCTTTAAAAGAGACTGACCACATTTAAAAATGAAGCTGGATGCATGACATTGTCTCAACCCAACCATGTTTTGCCCCTCACAGAACCCACCTGGCCCTCTTCTCCAATCAGGGCAATAAGGAGCAGTAGCAAATTTACCTAATGCCCATCTCCAACAGAACTGGCATGGCCAATTGTTATCTTTCTTTGTTTCCTCAAAGAGAAAAGGCATGGAGGTACCCACACTCTGAATTCTTTCACAACACAATGAGGGGTTTATTAAGAGGTGTTGCTCATACAACATAAGATGGAAAACTTTGCTGGGGCAGCATGGTGGCACAGCGGTTAGCACTGCTGCCTCACGGCGCCGAGGTCCCAGGTTCGATCCCGGCTCCGGATCACTATCCGTGTGGAGTTTGCCTGTTCTCCCCGTGTTTACCCTGCACATCTTTGGATTGTGGGGGCGAAACCCCACAATCCAAAGATGTGCAGGGTAGGTGGACTGACCATACAAAATTGCCCCTTAATTGGGAAAAATGAGTTGGGTACTCTAAATTTATAAAAAGAGAAAGAAAAGATGGAGAACTTTGCAAAGCCTACGCAAACATTCTGCTGACGCCACTTTACATCACGTGACGCTTTGCAAGCAGGGATGTATTTTCTGATACATAACACCAATCATGACCCCTATGCCTGAAAAACTGGGCTATACCAATTTTTAACCTTGCATTTCCTTAACTAATTGGACTGAAGGATTGTGAGATTATAATGGTGCAAGGACTAAGAAGGAAATGCAAATTAAAGTGGGTGATTTTAATGTCAAGTCTTGCACAGAAAAATAATCCACTAAATTCAAACCTAAATGAATGTCACCGCACAATTGTAATAGTCAATTTCCAATACTACTGAGCGTGTCTGGCACAATTACTATTTTGTTAAAAGGATACTTCCACTTAAAGACTTAATTCATGGGGCCAGTTTAACATGTTTCTATTGGAAAAAAATACAGAACTTGACACAGTTTTAATGGTGAGGCAGCGTTACGTATGCTGGGTAGGATTTAATTTCACCTACTCCCGGGAGTGGGTTAGCAGGGGGATGGCGTGGTGAGGGATGCTGGGGCTGCTAAAGTGGGCGATGGAAATGTGGGGTGGAGACCCACCGCACCCCACACCCAGTTGGCCTCTCTGATGGCCTGCTTTGGGCGGCCTGTTTAACTGGGCCCAGCGAACCCGCCCCACTCACCACTCTTCTCAGGCCTCCTGAATGGTTGCTGCTCTGGAGCTCCGTGCTCCTGCTGATTCTGCTTGGACTGAAGAGCTGCTGGCTCTTTGACTGCCTGGCAGCTCTTTGAGGCGGTATCTTCATCTGTGAAGCCATGGAAGCCTTGGTGGCAGGGTTAACTGCCTGAATGACATTTAATTCTGTGAGAGCTCTCTGGCCATTATTTTATTGCCACTGGCTATCTGGGTCAGTGAATTCAGCTGACCATTTTCATTAAAGTGCAGTGGAGAATTTTGGGCAGCAACGTTTAGATATTCAGGTTTAACCGTTCCATCCCTTGCCTGAAGTTACTGTGCCTTTCTCTCACTTTTAGATTGACAGCAGATTCTGGCTCATTACTACATTTCTGAGGACCATTAATTTGGTCTGACTGCTGCAATCTGAAATAGAATTGAGAATTATGTTAGCATCTAGTTTTTGAACAAGAATAAGAATTACAGATTGATACAATATAGAAACTCCACTAACTCTCAATCCTGTTTTCTGACAGATGCCTCCTGCTGTACTGGTGTGACATTTTTATTGCCCATATTCTGTAAACTTGCAACCGCTCAGGAAGAAGTTGCCTTCATACCATATGTTGCCACATTTGGGAGTCTTAAACTAATTGAACACTGTGATGCGTTCACAGAATGACAGCCTTATTTGAAAACTGCAATTGTGGGAAATTATTTTCGATATTAAAACCAACCATGTGCAAGAAGTACATAACAGTTTCTGTGCCTATACCATCATATAATGTTCTTCAAAAAATCTTTCAAACCAAATTAATTCATCTTTCAAAAATAATAGATAATAGCATGAATTAAAATATTCTCAAATAAAACAGCTCAATTTTTGTTTAGTTGGAGTTGAAATCTGAAAGCTGAAGATTCAGCTTGTCCCTCCTGGGGTGCGAACTGCATTGCGAAGTGTTCCTGATGCGACTGCATTATGCCCCATCTCAAGAAGGGCACTTGTGCAGGTGTCCCCTGCACACACTGGAAGCAACGGAGCTCGTCCTATCCTGACGTCACACAACCCAACAGGCTAATGTGATGGCCAGCTTCCAAATTGGACACTGCACATACATTGAATCAATTACTTGTCACTCACAAAAGATCAGATGCCCCAGCTACAAGAGGGGTCCTGCACAAATGCTACTGGTCACCAAGTTGCAGGGGAAGTGCTTTTGGCTTACTTTAATGCAAGGGCGGCACGGTGGCACGGTGGTTAGCACTGCTGCCTCATGGCGCTGAGGACCCGGGTTCGATCATGGCCCCGGGTCACTGTCCGTGTGAAGTTTGCACATCCTCCCCGTGTCTGCATGGGTCTCACTCCCCAACCCAAAAAGATGTGCAGGGAAGGTGAATTGACCACGCTAAATTGCCTCTTAATTGGAAAAAAGAATTGGATACTCTAAATTTTTTTATTTTAAAGACATCTTTTATGCTCAGGCTATGTTTGTGGTGGTGCTTTGTTGACTGTTTGAAGTTGGTTTTTGAAAGTTGGTGATTCAAATTAGGGAGGACAGCGGAATGCCTGATCCAGGACGGAGAGCTGTTGTAGTAGAGCGGAGCTGCTGATTGGCTGTTGCGGGGGAAATCTGCATCAGTGCATTGCGGTTACCGTATCTTGAAGGTGGTTTGTGGAGGAGCTGTTGTCAAATGACAGTTAAACCCGATACACTTCTTCAGTGTTTCCATCCCTACCTCCTCCTCTAACCAAAAAAAAAAGACAATCACTGTAAGGATCCCAGCCGAGTAAAGACCAAGAGGGAGACTCAAGGACAGGTAGAAGTAGAAAGAAGTTTAACCATGATTACAGCCTGCAGGTAAGTGATTGGCTGGTGACTGGTAAGCTGAATCCGGTCGGAGTGAGGACAGAGTGACTGCTAGGTAAGTAGTAAAGATTTAAATTGTTTGCGCAGGCCCATAACAGCTGATTGCTGTTCTTGTGTGGGGCGCAGTGGTTGCTGGTTAAGTGTTTTATTTTTATCTGTATTTAAGTTGGGCAGTTTCTAAACCCTAGACACTACACTTGTAGTGTCCCCCACCATTCCACCCCTTTTAACCTAAGGGGTGGCGTGAATAACAGGTAAGTTCTTTCTATCTTTTTCTTTTTTTATCTAGAGGGGATGGCAGGGAAGGCAGTGCAATGTTCCTCCTGCAGAATGTTTGAGGTGAGGGACGCCGCCAGCGTCCCTGCTGTTTTCACCTGTGGGAAGTGCACCCATCTCCAGCTCCTCAGAAACCGCGTTAGGGAACTGGAGCTGGATGAACTTTGGATCATTCGGGAGGCAGAGGTGGTTATAGATAGAAGCTTCAGGGATGTAGTTACTCCGAAGAATCAAGATAGATGGGTGACGGTGAGAGGGGCTGGGAGGAAGCAGTCAGTGCAGGGATCCTCTGTGGTCGTTCCCCTCAGTAACAAGTATACCATTTTGGATACTGGTGAGGGGGACGACCTACCAGAGGTAAGCCACGGTGAACGGATCTCCAGCACTGAGTCCGTCCCTGTGGCTCAGAAGGGAAGAAGGGAGAGCAAAAGTTATTGGGGACTCGATAGTTAGAGGGACAGATAGACGGTTCTGTGGCAGCGAAAGAGACTCACGGATGGTATGTTGCGTCCCGGGTGCCAGGGTCCGTGACGTCTTGGACCGTGTTTTCAGAATCCTTAAAGGGGAGGGGGCGCAGTCACAAGTCGTGGTACACATCAGTACCAACGACATAGGTAAGAGAACGGACGGGGATTTAAAACAGGAATTTAGGGAGCTAGGGTGGAAGCTGAGAGCCAGGACAAACCATATTGTCATCTCTGGTTTGTTGCCGGTGCCACGTGCTAGTGAGGTGAGGAACAGGGAGAGAGTGCAGATAAACACGTGGCTGCAGGGATGGTGTAGGAGGGAGGGTTTCAGGTACGTGTATAATTGGAGCACATTCTGGGGAAGGTGGGACCTGTACAGACAGGACGGTTTGCACCTGAACCAGAGGGGCACCAATATCCTAGGAGGGAAATTTGCTACGGCTCTTCAGAGGGGTTTAAACTAATTTGCCAGGGGGCTGGGAAAACGAGCTGTAGTCCAGAAGCCAGTGTTGAGAGTAGTGAGGTAAGGAGGAGGGTATCAAGGTCGCAGGAGTGTACCGGCAGACAGAAAGGTGGGTTGAAGTGTATCTACTTCAATGCAAGGAGCATCCAAATAAGGTAGGTGAACTTGGAGCGTGGATTGGTACTTGGGACTACGATGTTGTGGCCATTACGGAGACATGGTTAGAACAGGGAAAGGAATGGTTGTTGGAAGTTCCGGGGTATAGATGTTTCAGTAAGAGTAGGGAAGGTGGTAAAAGAGGTGGAGGAGTAGCATTGTTAATCAAGGATAGTTTAACGGCTGCAGAAAGGCAGTTTGAAGGGGATCTGCCTACTGAGGTAATGTGGGCCGAAGTTAGAAATAGGAAAGGAGTGGTCACACTGTTAGGAGTTTTCTATAGGCCCCCAAATAGTAATAGAGATGTGGAGGAAGAAATTGCAAAACAGATTATGGATAGGTGTGGAGGTCTCAGGGTAGTTGTCATGGGTGACTTTAACTTTCCAAATATTGATTGGAACCTCTATAAGTCGAACAGTTCGGATGGGGCAGGTTTTGTACAGTGTGCGCAGGAGGGTTTCCTGACACAATATGTGGATAGGCCGACAAGAGGGGGGGCTACATTACATTTGGTATCGGGTAATGAACCGGGCCAAGTGTTAGATTTGTTTGTGGGAGAACACGTTGGAGATAGTGACCACAATTTGGTGTCTTTCACTATTGCAATGGAGAGTGATAGGGCCATACGGCAGGGCAAGGTTTATAATTGGGGAGGGGTAATTATGATGCGATTAGGCAAGAATTAGGGAGCATAAGATGGGAACAGAGACTGTCAGGGAAAGGCACAAATGAAAAATGGAGCTTGTTCAAGGAACAAATACTCCGTGCCCTGATAGGCATGTCCGTCAGGCAGGGAGGAAATGGCCGTGTGAGGGAACCATGGTTCACAAAAGAGGTTGATTGTCTTGTCAAGAGGAAAAACGAAGAATATGTAAGGATGAGAAAACAAGGTTCAGTAGGGTCGCTTGAGGGTTACAAGGTAGCAAGGAATGAGCTGAAAAAGGGGCTTAGGAGAGCTAAGAGGGGGCATGAGAAGTCCTTGGCGGGTCGGATCAAGGAAAACCCCAAGGCTTGTTACTCTTATGTGAGAAATAAAAGAATGACCAGGGTGAGGGTAGGGCCGGTCAAGGACAGTAGTGGGATCTTGTGCATGGAGTCAGAATAAATAGGAGAGGCATTGAATGAATACTTTTCTTCAGTGTTCACAAAGGAGAGGGGCCATGTTTTTGAGGATGAGAGTGTGATTCAGGCGGGTAGGCTGGAGGAGGTAGATGTTCTGAGTAAGGATGTATTAGAAATTTAGAAAAACCTGAGGGTAGAGAAGTCCCCTGGGCCAGATGGGATATATCCAAGGATTCTTTGGGAGGCAAGGGATGAGATTGCAGAGCCTTTGGCTTTGATCTTTGGGTCCTCGCTGTCTACGGGGATAGTGCCAGAGGACTGGAGAGTGGTGAATGTTGTTCCTCTGTTCAAGAAAGGGAATAGGAATGACCCTGGTAATTATAGGCCAGTTAGTCTTACTTCGGTGGTCGGTAAGATAATGGAAAAGGTCCTGAAGGATAGGATTTATGACCATTTGGAAAGATGCAGCTTAATCCAGGATAGTCAACACGGATTTGTGAAGGGTAGGTCTTGCCTCACAAATTTGATTGAATTCTTTGAGGAGGTAACCAAGTGTGTAGATGAAGGTAGAGCAGTTGATGTCGTATACATGGATTTTAGTAAGGCGTTTGATAAGGTTCCCCATGGTCAGCTCATGAAGAAAGTAAGGAGGTGTGGGATAAGTAACTGGCCAATTGGATAAGTAACTGGCTATCACATAGAAGACAGAGGGTGGTGGTGGATGGAAAATGTTCAGACTGGAGACCAGTTACCAGCAGTGTACCACGGGGATCAGTGCTGGGTCCTCTGCTATTTGTGATTTTTATCAATGACTTGGAGGAGGGGGCTGAAGGGTGGGTCAGTAAATTTGCTGATGACACCAAGATTGGTGGAGTAGTGGATGAGGTGGAGGGCTGTTGTAGGCTGCAAAGAGACATTGATAGGACGCAGAGCTGGGCCGAAAAATGGCAGATGGAGTTGAATCCTGATAAGTGCGAGGTGATTCATTTTGGTAGAAAAAAATTGAATGCTGGGTCAATGGCAGGGTTCTGAGGAATGTGGAGGAACAGAGAGATCTTGGGGTTCATGTCCACAAATCTCTAAGGTTGCCACTCAAGTGGATCAAGCCATGAAGAAGGCTTATAGTGCGTTAGCGTTTATTAACAGGGGGCTTGAGTTTAAGAGCCGCGGGGTTATGCTGCAACTCTCCATGACCCTGGTGAGACCACATTTGGAGTATTGTGTGCAGTTCTGGTCACCTCATTATAGGAAGGATGTGGAAGCATTGGAAAGGGTGCAAAGGAGATTTACCAGGATGCTGTATGGTTTGCAGGATAGGTCTGATGAGGAAAGGTTGAGGGGGCTAGGGCTTTTCTCTTTGAAGTGGAGGAGGATGAGGGGCGACTTAATAGAGGTTTATAAGATAATGAGGGGGATAGATAGAGTGGACGTTTAGAGACTATTTCCTTGGGTGGATGTAGCTGTTACAAGGGTGCATAACTATAAATGATTCAGGGTGGGAGATAAAGGGGGGATGTCCGAGGTAGGATCTTTATTCAGAGAGTGGTTAGGGTGTGGAATGGACTGCCTGCTGTGATAGTGGAGTCGGACACTTTAGGAACTTTCAAGCGGTTATTGGATAGGCACATGGAGCTCACCAGAATGACAGGGAGTGGGATAGCTTGATCTTGGTTTCGGACAATGCTCGGCACAACATCGAGGGCCGAAGGGCCTGTTCTGTGCTGTACTGTTCTATGTTCTATGTAGATGCGCTATCTATCAGAGAATGGTTAAAGCACAGAAAGGAGACCATTCAGTCTGTTGCGTTCTCTGCAACAGCAAGTCACCTCATAAACTCCCCCACCCTTTTCCCATAGCTCTGTTCTTTTTTCCTTCGCTCCTCAGATAATTATAAAATTCTCTTTTTAAATGCCACAATAAAATCTGCCTCAACCATACTTTAGGGCAGGGCATTCCAACGCAATTGCTGTGCAAAAGCGTTTTTCCTCATGTTGCCATTGCTGCTTTTGTCAATCACTCTAAATCGGTGTTTGGAGATTCTCAACTCTTCCACCAGTGGAGACATTTTCTCCCTTTTTACTCTGCCCAGACTCCTCATGTGTTTGAACGTCTCTCTAAAATCTCCTCTTAATCTTTGTTTCTCCAAGGAGAACAGCCCCATCTTCTCCAGTCCACCCAAGTAACTGAATTAATATACCAATGTTTGAGCCAGGAGCAGTGTCTGAGGTGACTTGGGTTCAACAGGGAGCTGGTCACTGAATTATATCATCTCCTTCAACCCAGCCTGGAGCCTCAGAGGTAGAGTATAGCCCTGTTAATGGTCAAAACAGTCACTGTCACTCTCAACTGTGTCTGCAGGCCTCCACTGTCATGTCAACAGAGAGATATGGGAACTGCAAAGTCTTTCATTCCATAAATATGGGTTTGATGTGCACTCACACCAAGTCCATCATTTTGGTGAATAGCTTCAGCCTGGATGGCACAATACATGCATTCTGCTCCGATCAACCTGTCTATCATCTTCAGTGCTCTAGAGAAACCAGAAGCTGGTTTCTTGGGGACATCGGCTTTGTATCTGGTTAGTTACCTACACTCTCAGACCCAACCCCCACCACTTCACCATCCCAGCACTCAAGCAGAACAGGTTTATCAATCAATGTTTCCTCTCACTTCTGATTGCTGTGCCAAGATGCCAAGTCATCTCTTTAAGATCAATGCGTGCCATTTGCTCATCTGAAAGAGAACTTGCTCATGTGCGACTTGTTTGTTACCTGTACGGCACATTTCTGATTGTGCAGCTGAGCGGGAACATTGCTGCCAAAACACCGCCTTGTGCCTGCCCATGTATGCCATCTCTGCAGCAGAATTCATGTGCTATCTCACCTTTCAGTGAACTCTTGTCCCCTGCCATGGCTTCATGCCACTCCTGCCTAGTGTTAGATTGTGCAGATCCCTCTGGCCCGAGCCGACCCATCAGCTGTATGGGAGCATGTCAGCACAATTAGTGCCACCTTTTTGGCTGGGATGAGTATGCGTGGGGAGTGTAATGTATGTGTGCAGCTGCAGCTTGTCAGCCACCCGAGTGTCAACCACAGACCCGCCGATTCCCACACCTTTTTTCATTGGAATCTTTTGTGTTCCGCGCTGCACTGATGCTAGCCCCTCAACGGTAGCGGAATAGGTCCAGGGCGGCGCCGGCTTTTCTGCCTTAAAAGTCCACGGATTCTGCGTTGGCGTCAACACCTAGTCTCAGAACTGGAGAATCCCGCCCAATGTGTTTGGCTGGGGTGTCTGTTCTCGTTTTAGTGGAAGAAAATGTATGCAAGTTTTAAGATGTGGATGTGTGACTTGCAATAGTGCTAAGTGGAGCTGTCAATGTTAGGTATGAGTTGTGATTCATAAATACTGTTGGTCGGTGAGTGATGGAGGTATTGGAAACTGAACAGTGGCTGAGGCTAATGATGCAGTTGGTGGAATACTGCTCTGGAAGATGCATTCAATGATCTTGACTGCTCTTGTGAGGTCATTGAACTTTCCTGAAGCTCTATATCTAAGACCTTGTGCATGTGTAGATTCCTGGTGTTGATGGCCACGGTATCTGGTTCTCTGACGATGTCTCACTTCCTCTAACAAGGCCTTCAGTGCAGCATTGAGGAGCCTGTCAAATTTGGGAAGTACCTGATACTAGTCCAAGTTGTTCTTGTATATCTAAAAATAGAGCTCCAATTCGTACCAGCACCAGCCATTTCCGAGATTTACTGTTTTCTTTCTTCTAGGGGTGGAGCCCATACTGTCACATTGTGCCATTCTTGCATCTTTCCTTGCCGAGTTCCTTTTAGACTGATTTCTATGACCATCCCCAGTGGAAATCCATCCCTACAGAGTGGCTTAAAATGGTGCCAGCCTCTCACGATTTTTGCTGACTGCTCTGTCTGCAGTTGATCAAGAGAACACTTAGTGCTGGCTGCTTGCTGCAATCATTCAAATCATAGAATCATAGAAGTTTACAGCATGGAAACAGGCCCTTCAGCCCAACCAGTCCATGCCGCCCAGTTTTTACCATTAAGCTAGTCCCAGTTGCCCGCACTTGGCCCATAACCCTCTATACCCATCTTACCCATGTAACTATCTAAATGCTTTTTAAAAGACACAATTGTACCCGCCTCTATTACTACCTCTGGCAGCACATTCCAGTTGAGTTTGAAGTTTGTTGCCTGATTGGAAGGAGTAGAGACGGAGCATCATGATCTCTCTATCAGTTTTCAAATCTTACTGAATTTTGTGCATCTGTTTTTATTTCAGAATTTTAGTATCTGCCATATTGTTAACTTACTGGCAGCACAGTTGAAATTTCTATTTTTACTGGAACTCTTACATCATTGAAAATCTGCTGTGTGAAGAGCATCTTCTTCACTATCAGACCATTAAATGCCACAGTCTGGGATATGTCTGCCTGGTGCAGGGTGTTTGTTATTAGTGCATGCCAGCCTTGGCACTGTGTTATCATTCTTGCTTTTGAATCAGGAGGTTATGGGTTCAAGCCCCGCTTCAAACACCTATTCCAGGCACTTTAGTCTAACAATGAGGGAGTGCTGCACTGTTAGAAGTAGTTCCCTCTGCCTGAGATGTTAAACAAAGGTTTGATTTGCTCCCCTAGTATATACATAAGGTACAAGGAAGTTTTGTGATGTCCTGGCAAATATTTGAAATGAAATGGAATGAAAATCGCTTATTGTCACAAGTGGGCTTTAAATGAAGTTACTGTGAAAAGCTCCTAGTCGCCACATTCCGGCGCCTGTTCGGGGAGGCTGGTACATTTCAACAAGCATGGTTAAAACAGATTATTTACTCATTTATCTCATTACAGTTTGTGGAGCATTACTATGCACAAATGGCTAGCATGTTTGTCTACATTGCAATAATGCTGACACTTAAAGTGGTTCATTGGCTGTAAAGTGCTTTTCTAAGACTTTCTGAAGACATGACACATATTATGCAAGTGAAAATTTCTTCCGAAGTTGGTTGCCTTATGCCTGAGAAAGCAGAACAACCTCTTTTTTCTAACTGCCATTTTAATGAGATTAATGCCAGTGTTAAAATAATGCCCATCTAGGCTCCAGGAAGAGAAACACAACATAGAGTGCCGATAGAAGGAAAAGGGCAGTAATTACTGAGAAAAGAAACAAAAGCCCTGTTTTTAAACTCGGGATGGGGTTTAGTCAGGCATGGTAATCGTGAAAGGATGGCAGGGTGAAATGTCTTGGTCTTCAGACATATCACCTATTAGCTGTCTGGCTGTAATGGGCAGATGGTGGCAACTGGTTGACCGGACAATGAGAGTGGGCATTTGTCAAAAAGGAGTTGCTGACCAGCAACAAGCACAGCCTGTTCTTTTGGTTTTAAGATGCCAACTGTTCATGATTCTGTCATTTATACTGCATCCAGTCAGTATGCTTCCCTCTTTGTTCTACTTGCTCCAATCCTTGATTTTGTTGCCTCTGTACTTGCTTAAAACCTGTTATATCTCTATAATGTTTTCCGGTTCTGTTGAAAGATCACTTATTTAACAGTGTTAGACAAGACGTTCACAGTCTTGCAGTGATGGTCTGGGAGGTTAGGAAATATAGCAGGAATTTGTGTTGGGATGGCTTCCCAGTCACACAGCTGGGGAAGTTTCTCTGTGATGGACTGGAAGACAGATTGGTTGCCCGTTTCCTTTTGGTGGGCAGCCAATTTAAATAATTACAGGATTTATTAAGGGTGTTTTTTCCCTTCCCTAGGCAGTCAGCATTTTGCTAGTGTTGAAGTGGATTCCCCCATGAATTTGGAAGGCTCCAGCTTCACGGGGGCAACCTGCCTTTAGCCATCCGGTGATGGGGTGGTTGTGGGGTGGGGGCTGTCATTGGAGCTGGAGACTCCATGCCTGAAAGAGGAGAATGCAGGCATGGTAGGCTGCAGCTGCGGCCTTAATAGGCCACCAGTGGGGCCTGCCTGCATGGTCCCTTTGATTTTTAATATATTGCTTACTTCTCTGAGGGCATTTTGAAATTGATGTAGCCTCTTGATTTCTTCATCTTGCCTCAGTAACATCTACATTTCTCAGTGGCCCCGTTGAGGCTTCAGAACTGCAGGCCCTCCGGGCCAATAATGTTTACATCCTGTCTGCCATCAATTGGATGGTGAGTGTGGAGGTGGCACATTAGGATGACTGCCTCCAGAATGGTTGCTGAGCCAGTTCTGCTGCCAATAAATGCAGGCTTGTGCATCCCCCCTTTTTCAGCCTCATGCCAGGTTCCGAAGCCCATGTTAAAATGCAGCCTGCGAACCCTGTTTCTCTGCCCACCGATGCTACTATATCGCTGAGTATTTGCAGCATTTTCTGTTTTTATGCCAAGGAAGGGATAAACTCGTAGGGAAGGGCCTTCTCATGTGTGAAAAAGTGGTCATCTGGAACAGGGGAGGCCCAAAGTTTCTTTGTGGATACTCACCAATATTAACTTCCTACCTGCCCGTTTCCCCTAGTAAAGTAAGGCTGAAGTCACTCCTGGAAAGAAATGATAAATAGTAAAAAGAATTACATAACAAAAATTAAACAACTTACATTTATATAGCACCATTAAAGTAGGATACATAAGGCAATTATATACAATGTTAAATTTTTTTGCATTCATGAATGTGAAATTGTAAACGTGGAAAACTAAACTCAGTAAAAAACTGGAGAAATCACGGAAACTGAAGCAGGCAGTGAAAAGGAGCTCACAGTCACTCTGTGATTTGACATTTCAAGCCCCCAAGTGTGTGACCTGCAGTGCTGTCAGTTTACCACTATTTAGCTGCAATCATAACATTGTGACTGATACTCCCAGCTGCTGCTCTGTGCATGCCACAGACGTAACACGGTATAACAGTGCCAGACAGAAGTAACGTGAGCTTTGTGTTCCCCTGAATTACGACAAGTCGACCCGAGGAGAATTAATGCTTTTTTCCATACATACCCTGGACTTTGGTATAGGCAGTGTAATTTCAAACTTTTCAGATGATCCAGAAATGTAGTAAAGAGCGAGGAGAATCGTTTCAGTGGCCAGGAGGGTATAGACAGAGTGATGAAATGGGCAGACACAGGGCATATGAAATGTATTGCATAGAAGTGTAAAGTGAAGCATTTTCACAGGAAGATTGAGGAGGGACAATATGGTACAATTTGAAATGGGGTGCAGATGCAGAGAGATCTAGGGATCATATACCCAAATCTTTGAAGGTGGGAGAACAAGGTTGTTGAAACAGCATATAGGATCTTCGACATTTGCTCTGTGTTAAGGTCGAATGGTTCTAGTTTGTCAAAAAGGGCCATTTTGTCACTCACAGAACAAGTTTGCGCCAAAGGAAAATTGTTCACATGAGGCCTTCTCTCCCGATTTCTGCAACAGCAGGAAGGAACTCCGGTGATCCACACTGCTAATGTAATATCCTGACAGACAGGCGACCATCACTTACTACAGTAAGAACTATGTACAGAGAGTGAGATAAAAGCTACAAACCCCTAACTAATTGGAAAAATGTGCTCCGCACCCAGGGTTCTCGCGCTGCAGCCCCATTGGTCAATCAGGTCATATGACCCGCCACAAACTCGCCCCTTAAAGAGGCACCCTAGCACAGGAAGGCCTTGGAGAAAGTCCAGAGGAGATTTATGAAAATTATCCTTTGCATCCAGAATAATATGGGCGTCACGGTAGCACAGTGGTTAGCATTGTTGCTTCACAGTGCCAGGGTCCCAGGTTCAATTCCAGCTTGGGTCACTGTCTATGCGGAATAAGCACGTTCTCCCCGTGTCTGCTTGGGTTTCCTCCGGGTGCTCTGGTTTCCTACCACAAGTCCTGAAAGATGTGCTTGTTAGGTGAATTAGACATTTTGAATTCTTCCTCTGTGTACCCGAACAGGCGTCGGTCGGAGTGTGGTGACCTGGAAATTTTCACAGTAACTTCATTGCAGTGTTAATGTAAGTCTACTTGTGACACTGATAAAGATTTATTTTATTTATAAGGGACTTCAGTAATGAAGCAAGGCTGGAGAAGCTGGTACATGCCTCCTTGGAAGTGAGAAGATTAAATGGGGATTGCATAAATATGTTCAAAATTATGAAGGACTTTGATACGGTAAATGGGAGAAATTATTACTATTAGCAGGAGGACTAGTGACCAAAGGCAACATATGTTTCAAGTAATTGCCAAAGGAACAAGAGAGCAGAACGTTTTTTCAGTAGTGAGTTAGAATTCAGAATGCATTGGCTGAAAGGGCAGAGGGAACAGATTCAGCGGCGAATTGGATAAATACTCAAAGAAAAATATTCAGGGCTATGGGGAAAGAACAGGGGAGTGGGACTAATCGGACAGCTCTGTCAGAGCTGACATGGGTATGATGGGTCAAATGCCCCCCTCATGCTGTTATGATTCTATAAAGCCTGGATAGATTCTATACCATCTACCAGCCCGTTTCCAGCCCTAAGTTAGCTTCAGGACAAAACTAAGAAAATCCAGTTGCCTAAAGGTAAGTAAGTGCCAGTGGGCACAACATTTTTCATCAGTGTTTTTCAAAGAATGTATAGGGGGAAAGAAGTGGCTTTCTGTGGTTAACTGGTTAACCAAACATGTGGAGTCAGGAAACAGTATCTGTGGGAAAGTGATAAGTGTAGCTTGGCAACCGATACAACCATACAACCTTGTCTGGTGGCTGGTAAAGTGGACGTTCTGCTACATCAGGTGGGTCTGATAAGGATTTCCCTGAATGGTATTTGAAGGAACACATGGTAACACTGCAGCCTGGCAGGCAAGTGGTGGTGTCCAAGTTTTTGATAGCTTATTTCTGTTTATTTTCTATATGATATTCAGTGCTTTTCAGTTTTCTGCAAACAATCTCTGCATGCTCTGATGCAAACACATACTAAAAAATCATGAGCACTTATTTTAAATTCTAAAATACCCAGAGATTATTTTGTATAAAAGTGTAGTGGGGAAAGTTGTACAGTTATTCAACTATAGTGTACTTCGCCTTCACGCTCATGAGAGACCAGGCGAAGACTCTTGGAGTAAAAAAACGAGTCCTCTATTACAAGCTATAGCAAGGGCTTTTGACATTCCAAATTGAGACACCGGAAAGCACAGATAGTGCAGACAGTTATACTTCGAGATTCGATTTCAAGAAATTTGCATGAATCAATCATTTGTTACTAGTTATCTGTGTCCAATCATGACTATCAATTAAAGTTACATCATGCATAATATATGAGGATAATTAGCCAAATCATATTAAAGGTCTGCATGCTTAATTAAACCATCCAATCACTACAAAGGCATGTATGTTGTCTTCCAATGAGTAATATCGGTGGTCCGATATCTGGGATGTAGCCATCAATCACCTTCCTCCCAGCTTTTATCAGCAGACATCCTGGAGTCATAAACCTGTACACTGTCCCACATTGTAGAATAGACCTTGAGTTTTAACACCTGTACATTTTATGCCTGGAAACCAGCCCCAACTAACAGATTGTCATTGTGGTGTCTTTTTACAATTTGGCAGCTTGTCCCTCAGAACTGAGGATTTTAACTTCTCCAGCAAATAATTGAACTAGACTTTTTTAAACTGGTTGCAGTGTAATATCTAATATCTATAGGCTCCCAAATTGCCCTCTTCAAAAAGGAAAAGAAAATGCCACCTCTAGATAAATATGGGGCGGAATCAAAATCAAACAGTACAAAATATCCATCACATTATGCTTTTTTTGGCATATTTCTAAGTGGATGATAAAATCCCTTTATGCTTTATTTCTAAGCAATTTTCTAATGCTAGGAAAGGGATCCCTTTGGTCCCTTCATGTTTCATGCCACCAGTAGTAAGGCCACTGGTTGGAAACATGCCCTTAATTTCTTCCACCAGCACAAACGTTCAATTAGGAGTATGTAAAAGATTACTTCCGGTGTCGGGGATGTGCTGAGTAGACGCACATCAGGTGGCTCTCCTCCAAAGGACAAGAAAATAGCCACTTTTAGTTGAAATTAGCCCGCACAAACCAGACTAAAACATCCCCTCACCTTCAACAATATGAGGACTAACAGAATTCTAGGAAGCAGCAGCTTCAGAGGCCGCAGAGAAACAACAAATGGCGATAAAGGACATGAGCAGCGAGCAAGCGGCTCAATGGACCCACAAGGCAGGGAGGGGGTCCCCAGCCACTCCTGAGGGAGGGAAACCAGCGACCCGTAAGATGAGCCCCCCCCACCTCCCCCTGCTGGAGTATGGCTGGAAGACATTCCTGATGAGGGAATTGAAGGAGCTGAAGGAAGAAATAAAAGTTGAATTCAAAGCGGCGGTCAAGGTGGTGGTGACAAAAGTGCTGGCCACCATGCAGGTGGCCCTTGATAATGTGGAAAAGAGATTAGAGGCCCAGGGAAATACAATCAAGGAACTGGAAAAAGCCTCGTTGGACCAGGGCAACTGAATCATCGTCCTGGAGGCCGTAATAAAGAGCTTGGTGGCGACCCAGGGGAACCTGAAGGGGAAGGTGGAGGACCGGTCGAGACGCAAAAAAAAACAGAATAGTGGGCCTGCCAGAAGGAAGAGGGCAGAGACCCAATGGACTACATGGCCCACATGCTGGGAAACCTGATGGGGAGGGACAGCTTCTCCAACCCATCGGAGATCGATAGGCCACAGACGTCGCTCTGGCCGAGACCCAAGGTTGGGGAGCAGCCGGGAACGACCATCACCATGTTACACGGGTACTAGGACTGGGAAAGAATCCCATGTTGGCAAATGAAAGCCTTCAGCTGGGAGGGACACAGGATCAGGGTGTACCAAGGCATTGGAGCAAAGAATTTTATTATTTAAAAAAATCTTTTATTGTCACAAGTAGGCTTACATTAACACTGCAATGAAGTTACTGTGAAAAGCTCCTCATCGCCACATTCTGGCACCTATCCGGGTACACAGAGAGGGAATTCAGAATTCTCAGCTGGTACGGGAATTGAACCCGCACTGCTGGCCTTGTTCTGCATGACAAACCAGCTGTCTAGCCCACTGAGCTTTAACAGGGCAAAGTCGTCCCTGTACAAGAACAACATCATGTTGGGATGCTGAACCCAGCCAGACTTTGGTTAACATACCAGGGCAGGGAACATTATTTTACCGGCCCTGCAGATGCGACGTGCTCATCCAAAAGAATTGACTAGATACCAACAGAGAAGGCCATGATGAGGCGGACACTGGAGAGACAGAGAAAGTTAAAGGACAATTTGGGCCTCGTTCTGAACTGGGCAATTAGTTCACAGAAAGGAGGGGGCAAGAGCAGCAGTGCGCAGGAGAGGGTGAGGAAGAGATAGAGGGGAAATCAAAACAGCGGGCTTAGGAGGGGGCTGGGCAGACCACAGGAGGAGGGACACCACACTAGCAGGAAAGCTAGGGGCCGGGATTCTCTGATCCCATGGCCAAGTTCTGACGCCGGCGTCAAAAGCGGTGCAAGCCACTCCGGCGTCAATGGGCCGGCAGGCCCACGTATTCACCCCTTTCTAGGGGCCAATACGGCGCCGGAGTGGTGTCCGCTGCTCCGACACTTGAAAGCCGGTGCGCCACGGTCGGTGCGAGACCGTGCATGCGCATGGGTTCCCGTCTCCACGCCGGCCCCCGGGCAATATGGCGAAGCCCTACAGGGGCCCGGCACGGAGGAACATAGGCCCCCTACGGGATTAGCCCGCCCACCGATCGGTAGGCCTCGATCGCTGGCCAGGCCACCGTGGAGGCCCCCCCTCGGAGTGGGATCCCCCCGCCCCCCCCCACCAGGACGGCCCCCTCAGCCAGAACTCCGAGGTCCCGCCAGATGGGACCATACGTAACCCACGCCAGGGGATGAAACAGTTCCTCAATGGACTGGACATGCCAGCCATGAGGGAAGATAGGGGAGGGGGCTGGAAGCACCGCGAGAACTGGGAGAAGTTTTGGATTTGGATTTGTTTCATTGTCACGTGTACCGAGGTACAGTGAAAAGTATTGTTCTGCATACAGTCCAGACAGATCATTCCATACATGAGAAAAAAAAAAGACATACATAAATACACAAAAGCGATATAGAAAGAGGGTCTGTGTGAGAGAGCTCGCAGAAAGTCCCAACGCTCCGGCGCCATCTTGCAATTTGCAAGTCAAGGAGAGCATCAGCTCCATGCAGGCGGGGAAGGCGCCGGGACCAGATAGGTTCCCTGTGGACTTCTACAAAATATTTGTGGCAGCACTGTCTCCACACTTGTGGAAGATGTTTGCAAACTCCCTAGCAAAGGGCACTTTGCCTCCAATGCTAGCACAAACCACTATATCGCTGATACCCAAGAAAGACAAAGACCCAACCGAATGTGAAACCATACCACATTCGCTGCTCAATGTGGATGTGGTAATACTCGCAAAAATCCTGGCCAGGCGACTGGAGAAGTGGGTACCAGAGGTGGTCGCAGAAGACCAGACGAGCTTTGTTAAGGGTAGACAGCTAACAGCGAACATCAGGCAATTGCCGAACATGATAATGACCCCATCCGAGGAGAGAACAGCAAAGATGATCATCTCCCTGGACGCAGAAAAGGCCTTCGACAGAGTCGAGTGGAAGTACCTCATTGAGGTACGAGAACGGTTTGGGCTGGGGACAGGGTTCACCTCATGGATGAAACTCGGCTACAATGCCCCCATGGCAAGCATACGGGCCCCACACCACCAGCTCTGAATATTTCCAGCTGCACAGAGGCACAAGGCAGGGATGCCCACTGTCCCCACTCCCATTTCCCCTGGCAATTGAGCAATTGATCATCCTCAGAGCGGTGAAAAACTAGAAGAGAATCCAAAGAGGAGACAGGGAGCACAGAGTATCGCTCCATGCAGATGACCTGCTCCTCTACATCTCGGACCCGCAAAGCAGCATGGAAGGGATTATGAAGCTCCTGAGAGAGTTTGGAACCTTCTCTGGCTGCAAGCTCAACCTGAGCAAGAGTGAAGTCTTCCCAGTGAACCTGAAAGGAGGATGGGCAAAGTTGGAGGGGCTACCATTCAAGCACGCTCAATGCAAATTCCGCTATCTGGGGGATCCAGATTGCCCACATCTGGACACGGATCCACAAGTGCAACCTGACCAGGCTGGCGGAGGAAGTTAAAAAGGACCTTCAGAGGCGGGACTCACTCGCACTCTCCCAAGCGGGGAGGGTCCAGATGATCAAGATGAACGTACTGCCCAGGTTCCTCTTCCTGTTCAGATCCATCCCGATCTACATCCCCAAGGCCTTCTTTAACTCAGTCGACAAAATAATCATGGCGTTTGTGTGGTGGAGGGGGGGGAGAAATCAAGGAGGGGCTTGGTCTTCCTAAACCTACAATACTACCACTGAGCAGCCACAGCAGAATAGCCTTGTGCAAGTGGAGGCGGAGTTGGCCCTGTTCAGTGAGGGGATGGGTGAAAGAACGGAAATGGAATGGGTGAGGATGGAGGAGAGCTCCTGCACAGGGATGACCCTCTGAGCCCTCGCCACAGTGGCAATACCATCCCCGCTAGCCAAGCGCAAACAAGCCCAGTGGTGGTAGCCATACTCCAAACCTAGAATCAAATAAGACAGCACTTCGACTTAACCAAAATTTCCACTTTGACCCCCATCTGCGGCAACCACAGGTTCACGCCAGCCATGTTGGACACCACCTTTTAGAGGTGGAGACAGGATGGGGGGGTGGGGGGGGGGGGGGGGGCGCTGACTGTTAGAGGCTTTGATCGGGAGGACAGATTAGCGACGTTAGAAGAACTGACAGAAAAACTATAACTACCCAATGGGAACTGCAATACCTACATGTAAAGAACTTCCTCCTCAAGGAGACAACATACCCATGGACCCTGAGACATTTAATGTTAGAGGAACTACTGGACGTGGGCAATCTGGGAGGGCAGAAATGCTGGGACCTGTACGGATAACTACTAGAAGGGACACGCTCCCCACTGGACGAGACACAACCAAAATGGGAGGAAGAACTAGGGATTGAAATTGAGTGGGAACTCTGGAGCGAAGCACTGAACAGGGCCAACTCCACTTCCACTTGCACCAGGCTAAGCCTCATGCAACTGGGAATGGTGCACAGAGGACAACTAACAAGAACCCGAATGAGCAGGTTCTTCCTGGAGGTGGATGACAAGTGTGAACGGTGCCAAGGAGGCCCGGCCAACCACGGCCACATGTTCTGGGCATGCCTCAGACTGGACCGGTACTGGACAGCCTTCTTTGAAGCAATGTCCAAGGTTGTAGGGGTGAGGGTGGAGCCAAGCCTGAATGTGGCTTCTTCAGGGTATCAGACCAGCCAGAACTATTTATGGGGAGGGGGCCAAAGCCCTTGCCTTTGCTTCCCTAATCACCCGCTGAGGAATCCTGCTTGGCTGGTGATCAGCAGCACCACCCAAAGCTGCAGACTGGCTGGCCGTCGAAAGTCCTCCACCTGGAGAAAATCAAATTCACCATCCAAGGGTCAGAAGAGGACATGCACAAGACATGGAAGCCATTCACTAACTTGTTCCAAGACCTGTTTGAGGCCAACAGCCAATAGAGCGAGGGGAAGGGGAGGACCACATAGGGGCCACTACGGCACCAAAGAATAGGAAGAGAGGGGAAAGGGGGGAGGGGGAATGATAGGGAGAGAGAAGGCTGGGGGACAGAAACAACCGGAATAGACAATGGGGGGCCAAGAACAAGGCCACAAAGACAGAGCCCTGCTGCAGAGACAAAGGGTCCCAGGTCAGAATGGGGGCCGGCCAAGGCCGAACCACCCAGTATGGGGAGGGGTGCCAACAGCCCCCCCCCACCTCCGGGTGGGAAAGTCCATTCTAGCTGGCAAACAAACAGAACCAGGTGCACGACCTAGGGCTCTGCCCGGACCAGCACAAGTAAACAAGCAAAACCCTGCAGAAAATGCAAACAAACCCAGAAACCAAGGGAACACCTAAACAGTGGAGGGGGATGAGATTGAGGGCAGGTTTATCTACCTGACAGGGGCAGGGGAGGGAAGGGGGCTATTCATTTGTAAATACATGATGATCTTTGTCTGTATACTCTGTAAAAACTGCAAAATGTTCAATAAAAATATTTTAAAATATGTATAAAAGATGAGGGGTAAAATTCTAAGCTCCAAATTGTGCACCAAATATGGAGGCGGTAAATTTGGAGTCAAGTGCAGAAAGTTGTTTTTCTTGTTGCCCTGTTTGTTTGTGTCTTTCGATGCTTTCTTTTCAATTACACCTTTTTCAGCAGCATTGCTGTTCTTACACAATAACAATTTTGATCTTGAGTTTTGTTTTGAAATTACCTGCGGTTCATTTTGAAGTTGCTAAATGATCTTTTTTGGGGACAACCTTGATGAACTCTTGCTACACCTATGTTAAGCAAGCCTGTACAAAAGTCATAGAGTCAAACAGCACAGAAACAGGCCCTTTGGCCCATCATGTCTATGCTGACCATCAAATATCAATCTATACTAATTCTATTTGCCAGTACTTGGTCCATAGTCTACCATGCCTTGGTGATTTAAGTGCACATCCAGATGCTTCCTAAATTTTGTGTGAGTACCTGCCTCCACCACCCTCTCAGGCAGCACTTTCCATATTTCCACCACCTTCTGGGTGAAAAAATATTTTCTCGGGTCCCCTCTAAACCTCTTACTCCTCTAAGATTATTATTATCTATGCACTCTGGTCTTAGACACCTCTGCAATGTGGACAAGGTTCTTACGATCTACCCTATCTATGTCTCTCATTATTTTGTATTCCACTATCAGATCCTCCCTTAGTCTTCTCTGCTCCATGAAAAACAAACCCAGCCTATTCAGTCTCTCCTCATAGCTGAAATTTTCCATCCCAGGGAACATCCTGGTGAAACTCCTGTGCACTAGGTGCAATCATGTACTTCTGATGGTGTAGCAACCAGAACCACCACACAATATTCTGTCTGTGGCCTAACCAATGTTTTATAAAGTTCGATCAAGACCTCCCTGCTCCCACATTCTATGCCCTGGCTAATGAAGACAAGCATTCTGTATAGCTTCTTCACCACCCTATCTCCCTGTGCTGCCACCTTCAGGGATCTGTGGTCTTGTACATCAAGGTCCCAGCACCAATCCGCGTGGTACACTTCTGGTCACAGGCCTCCAAACACAAAAGCAACCCTCCACTATCACCCTTTGCTTCTTATTAACAAGCCAATTTTGGATCCAATTTGGCAACTTTCCCTGGATCCCATGGGCTCTAACCCTTAGGACCAGCCTTTCATGTGGCACCTGGTCAAATGCTTTACTGAAGTCCATGTAAACCACATCAACTGGGCTCCCCACATCAATATTTTTTTAAAAAATCAATTAAAATCATTGGACAGGTGGCGCAGTTTAACGGGAGAAAAAGATTCCCATTTGGGCACGTTTAGTGGGGTATTTCACGGCACCTGCAGCATCGAGAATGACTTGAACAGGACTCTTTTTTTTCATGGACTCAGTGAGGAATGTCCCGCCGAGGCCACACTTAAGCTCGTCAGTGCAGGAAGCGATTTTTTAAAATGCCACCCCTATCTCTGGACCTCTCATTGCAGCCTCCGGACCCCCCCAACTTAAGTGTTAGTGGGTCTTTGGCCCCACCCCCCCTCACCCCGCCTCATTAGGGCAGGGCACTCCTGGGTCCGATCCCTGGCAGCACCAACCTGGAACCTGGGCACATTAGCACTCCAGCAGCACGGTAGCATGGTGGTTAGCACAATTGCTTCACAGCTCCAGGGTCCCAGGTTCGATTCCGGCTTGGGTCACTGTCTGTGCGGAGTCTGCACATCCTCCCCGTGTGTGCGTGGGTTTCCTCCGGGTGCTCCGGTTTCCTCCCACAGTCCAAAGATGTGCAGGTTAGGTGGATTGGCCATGATAAATTGCCCTTAGTGTCCAAAAGTGCCCTTAGTGTCCAAAATTGCCCTTAGTGTTGGTTGGGGTTTCTGGGTTATGGGGATAGGGTGGCGGTGTTGGCCTTGGGTAGGGTGCTCTTTCCAAGAGCCGGTGCAGACTCGATGGGCCGAATGGCCTCCTTCTGCACTGTAAATTCTATGATTCTATGATCCAACCTGACAACCTGCGTTCAATCCCAGGCCTTGGGAGAATTTGGCAGAGACCTATCTAAGTGAGCCTAACTCCTCACTTAAATATGAAAATCTGGATCTCGCCCTCACTCGTTAGATCTTGCAAGGCGTCCCGCACATCTTGGCCTCTCGCGAGACTTAACTACCTTGTCGCGTCCCGAGTCCGGCGCGACAAGGCCATTCAATCGGGCCAAGGATTTCCCACCAACAAATCCATGCTGACTATTCTGCCTTTCCAAGTGTTGATTAATCTGGTCCCTCAGAATTTTTTCCAATAGATTTCTTACCACTGACATTAGACTAACTAGCCTGCAATTACCTGGTTCATCCCAACTGCCCTTCTTGAATAAAGGTACCACATTAGCTATCCTCCAGTATCTTGCACTTAACCAGTTGCCAGCGACGATTTAAATATCTCCGTCAGGGCCCTAGCAATCTCTTCCCTTGCCTCCCATTGCAATCTGGGATACATCTCATCAGGCCTTGGTTATTTATGCACCTTTATGCCATTAAAACACCTAATACCTCGTCCTTCTTAATCTTTCTAATTTAATTTAGAGTACCCAATTCCTTTTTTTTCAATTAAGGGGCAATTTAGCGTAGCCAATTCGCCTACCCTGCACATCTTTGGACTGTGGGGGTGAGACCCACGCAGAAAAGGGGAGAATGTGCAAACTTCACACGGACAGTGACCCGGGTCCCTTATTAATCTTACCGTGTTCTAGAATTTCACCACCCCCACTGAAATCTCCAGCGACTATATCTTGCTTCTTAGTGAATACAGATTTTAAAAAAATTATTTGAGACCTCGCCCATAGCCTTTGGCTACATGCACAGATTGCTCCTTTGGTCCCTGATGGGCCCCACACTTTCCCTGGTCATCCTCTTGCTCCTTGATGCACGATCAATCACTACTGAAGCAAGATTGTAGTCGAACTGAAGGCTATAATGAACAAGTAGTTACCCCAGCAGCTCCGGTACAGAATGACTGCTGTGGGTGAAACACAGACTCTTATGCTCCACCTGCTGGGCGGAACCAGCAGGCAGGTTCTACTACTCATATTACAGTATAAGGTACATCCCACCTATGTACCGCGATACCCCTAATATAGCCTACCACACTCCTAATATACTGAAAAAAAAGGGTTTTCCTTAATCCAATCAGCAAAAAATATTTTGTCACCCCACTTTGCCCTCTTAATGTTATTTTTAATCACCCCCCCCCCCCACCCCCCCACACTCTCTATACTCCTGAGAGGCCTCTTTTGTTTTAGTGCTCCATATCTATTTTTACTTTGTCAATTCCTCAATATCCCTTGACACCTAAGGTTCCATGGGCTTGTCACCCTTGCCCTTCACTCTTAGAGGAACACGTTGGCCCTGAAACCTCACTATTTCATTTTAAAAGACTCCCACTTTCCAACTGTAGAGTTACCTGCAATTAGCTGCTCCCAGTCTACGTTTTCCAGATCCTGTCTAATGATATTGAAATTGGCCTTCCCCCAATTCAGAAACTTGGGGCGTGGTTCAGTGACCCTGTTGCATTTGGCGCGGATCTGGGTGCAACGGGTAAATTGCATGCGAGCCCCACATCGGGCTCTGTGCCGGTCCGATTGCGAGTCACCCTACTCGCTCCGCCCAGCGCGATTTTGATTTAAATAAGTCTTACAGCTCTGTGGCTGACAAGAAACACCGCACTAAAGGTGCCGTTCAGCGGACTTTAACTTCAGTCCGCTGAATCGCACCCTTGATTTCTGGACTATCCTTATCCTTTTCCATAATGACTTTGAAACTTACAGAAAGATGTGAAGGAATAAACAATGATTAAAACACAGTACAATTTTCAGAAAATATATATACAACTGGGTTATTTTCTCGGTTCAAGTAATACTTTATGTTTTCCATAACTTGAGGCAAGAAACCAGAAAATGATGGAAACAGTCAGCAGGTCAGGCAGCATCCGTGAAGAGAACAGACAACTTAATGTTTTCGACATGAACCTTTTCACAAATATCCTTAGTTCTCTTACAGGGTCATGACCTGTTCTTGATGCCTCATTACACTATCAGAAGCAATCTGTGGTGATTTGTGCCTGACCTCTGAAATTCTTTTTCGAAAACCACTTTCCCTGTCATCTTTCATTGCATGGTTAAAAAAAAAACAGCTTTCTAAAAAAAGGTCCTTTGACATTGTCGACGCCATTTTATTTAATTTTGTTCATCCCGGTTTAGCATTAATTTTTCTACCTTGTGAAATGTGTTCATATTATTCGTTATTTGATAGGTGCTATGCAAATCAAATTGTCGTATCAATGAAAAATAAAGCTGAAATTTAAAAAACTGCTGAAAAAATATTTGGTTTTCGCCTGGAGCTTGATTTGGAGCTTGATGGTGCCTTTAGACATTTCAGGTTTTTGCATTGTCACAAGAGCAATGTTCACTGGTGTTACAGCTTTCAGAGGATGGTGTATGAATCCCATATAGAAGAAGACATTTTTAAAAAAAATTTTAGTTTAAAATTTTTTTTTCCAATTAAGGGTCAATTTAGCGTGGCCAACCCAGCTATCTTGCACACTTTTTGGGCTGTGGGGGTTGTCGTGTTATTCACCCTGGGGTAACACGGACTGCAACTGGATGCAGTTGTACTGTAAAGCAGACACCAAACTTAGATGTTAGTTCAATACATTTTATTGAACTTCTGGAGCAGTGCACACAGCTTGCTGTGGGTTGACACTCTACTACTCTAAGTGTGCTAACAATAACTAACTAGACCAGACTAGCTCTGAGCCATGTGTAGAAGGTGCTGACTGATATATACACCCTGACTGTCATTACAGTTGTCACCAGTGGAAAGAAGCAGAGTGCTGATGCCTCGTATGTTTTATAGTGGGAAACCCCCCTCCAGTGTTCTGCCTGGTGTTTGGTTGTATTCTGTCCTGTGTGTTGATTGGCTGTACTGGGAGTCTGTCACTGCCTGTCTGTATCTCATTATGTGCATGAGTGCATATCATGACATCCCTCCCTTTTTAAAAACAAAATTGTCGGTTGCTTAGAGCATATGTGACTGTATGTACATGTATAACTATTTACATTAAATGTCGAGTGAATGAATATGTACATGAAAGATGTCTAGCGTGCAGATACAGAACAATATTCACAAGATAAATGTCTATATGTCCAATCTTTGGGGCTGGTGTCGGATTCTTGTCGACCGCCTGAGAGGTGGAGGTGGGGACAACGACGCCCTGACAGGCGGGATTGCTGCCAGATTGGTGGCCTCATGGAGCGAGGTATCCGGAGGAGGCATAACAACATCTGGAAAGGTGAGATTTGGTGGTGGGCAGGCAAGTTTGCGTAGTGCCCTTCTGTTGCGTCTGACACTGGAGCCATCAGCCATACGAACCACAAATGATCTGGGAGCAGCCTGTTGAACAACAACAGCTGGGGCTGACCAGCCTCAATCAGGTAGCTTGATGTGAACAGTATCTTCCGGAGATAGTACAGGCAAATCGGTAGCATGAGCTTTTGCCGGTTCCTGAGTTGCTGCACCTTTTGCAGCACTGGGAGGTCATCCAGGTCTGGTAAGTGTATGGCCGGAACAGTTGTCTGCAGGTCTCTATTCATGAGGAGTTGTGCCGGAGACGTACTGGTGGACAGAGGGGTTGCCCTGTATGCAACAGTGCTAGGTTGAAGTCAGACGCAAAGTCTGCAGCCTTGCAGAGCTGTTGCTTCACTATATGGACCCCTTTCCCGACCTTCCCGTAAGACTACGGGTAGTATGGGCTTGAGGTAATGTGTTTGAATTGGTACGACTTGGCGAAATTGGACCACTCTTGGCTGTGGAAGCAGGGACCATTGTCACTCATAACAGTAAGTGGAATACCATGCCTGGCAAATGTCTCCTTGCAGGCCTTGATGACTGTCCTTGATGTGAGGTCTGACAGCTTCACAACTTCCGGGTAACTTGAGAAGTAATCTATGATGAGCACATAGTCACACCCATTGGCATGAAAAAGGTCGATTCCCACCTTGGACCACGGAGATGTCACGATCTTGTGTTGCTGGAGTGTTTCTTTTGCCTGAGCAGGCTGGAAGCGCTGGCAGGTCGCACAATTGAGGACCATTTTGAATATGTCCTGGTTGATTCCAGGCCAATAGACAGCCTGCCGGGCCCTGCGCCTACACTTTTCGACACCAAGGTGTCCCTCGTGGATTTGTTTGAGCACTAAGCTCTGCAGACTGTGAGGAATAACGATATGATCTAGCTTGAGGAGGATCCCCTCGACGACTGTCAGGTCGCCCTTGACATTAAAGAACTGAGGGCATTGCCCTTTTTGCCAACCATTTGCGAGGTGGTGTATTACACGCTGCAGAAGAGGGTACTTGGCAGCCTCTTCTCGAATGTTAATCACTCTTTCATCTGAGGCCGGGATGTTGCTGGCACACAGTTGCACCTGCCCCTCAATTTGGCAGATGAAGTCAACCTGGTCACAGGGCGAGGTGATGGAGCGTGACAGGGCATCCGCAATTATTAGCTCCTTGCCTGGTGTGTATACTAACTCAAAATCGTACCTGCGGAGTTGAAGGAGAATGCGCTGAAGCCTAGGCTACATGTCATTCAAGTCCTTATGAATGATATGGACCAAGGGCCTGTGGTCGTCTCCACTGTGAATGTTGGTAGACCGTAGACGTAGTCATGGAACTTTACAATGCCGGTTAGGAGGCCCAGGCACTCTTTTTCTATTTGGGCGTACCTCGGCTCAGTAGGAGTCATGGCCCTTGACACATAAGCCACTGGAGCCCAGGACGAGTAGTCATCCTTCTGGAGGAGCACCGCACCAATGCCGCCCTGGCTTGCGTCCGTGGAGATTTTTCTTTCCCTGTCTGGGTCAAAAAACGCGAGTACCGGAGCAGTGGTGAGCTTTGCCTTTACCTCGAGCCACTCTGCTTGATGTGTGGGTAGCCACTGAAAGACAGTGGACTTCTTCAGCAGATGCGTGAGAGCCATGGTGTGTGATGTCAGGTTGGGAATGAACTTTCCCAAGAAGTTTACCATACCAAGGAAGCAGAGTACCGCCTTTTTGTCTTCCGGGGTCTTCATGTCGTTAATGGCCTTGACCTTGTCCGAATCTGGTTGCACGCTCTGCTGGGATATCTGGTCACCCAAGAACTTGATGGTTGACATGCCAAAGGAGCATTTGGCCTTGTTCAACCTGAGGCCGTTTGCATGGACACGTCGAAAGACTTGTTTGAGACGAGATATGTGTTCCTCAGGGGTCATGGACCATATGATTACATCATCTACGTAGAGATGCACACCTTCAATACCCTCCATCATCTGCTCCATGATCCTGTGGAAGATTTCAGAGGCTGAAACAATGCCGAACGGCATCCGGTTATAACAGTACCTTCCGAAAGGTGTATTGAACGTGCAGAACTTCCTGCTGGACTCATCCAGTTGTATCTGCCAGAAACCACGCGATGCACCTAGCTTCGTGAAGAATTTGGCATGTGCCATCTCACTGGTCAGTTCCTCCCGCTTCGGGATCGGATAGTGCTCCCGCATTATGGTCCAGTTAAGATCTTTGGGATCTATGCATATCTGCAACTCTCCTGAAGGCTGCTTCACACAGACCATCGAGCTGACCCAGTCAGTCGGTTCCGTCACTTTAGAGATTATACCCTGGTCTTGAAGCTCCTGCAGCTGGGCCTTTAAACGTTCCTTCAGAGGAGCCGGCACCCGGCGTGGTGCATGGTGTGGCATCAGGCCTGAGTAAGATCTTGTAGCAGTATGGCAGCGTACCCATTCCACTAAACATATCCGGGTATTGTGCCAGGATGTCATCAATGTCAGCCTGAAGATCCACATTGGAAGAGGACATGGCATGGACTCGCTGTACGAGGTTGAGTAGCTTGCATGCATGAGCACCAAGCAGGGATGCCTTGTCAAGCTTGAAATTTCGAATCGCAGTGTGGCATTGATGGTCTTGTTGGAGACAAACAGATGACAAGATCCTAATGCAGTTATGGCATTGCCATTATAATCAAGGAGCTGGCAGGCTGGCGGAAGAATTTTGGGTTGCTTTTTAATGTGGTCCAAATCTACTTGAGAGATGAGATTGGCTGAAGCACCAGTGTCCAGCTTGAACTGGATGCTGGATTGGTTAACGTGTATGACAGCACGCCATTCGTCCACAGAATCCAGATTGAGGATTGAGATTGCGCCAACAGCGCAAGGTTGAAGTCAGAAGCAGAGTCCGCAGGATCCACATTGAGGCTAGATAGGCGCCTTGCTGAATTTGAGGAGGCATATTCACATGTAGCGATGATGCCCACACGATATGGGGACTCCAGGCAGTCATCCTCTGGATCCGTAGTGCTACCAGGATCAGAATATCAGAATCCAATTGACCTTGCTGTACATATTGAACGCGTTTGCGTTAGAAATGGGATCGCTAGCCCTTGACATGCACAAGGCTGCATAATGTCCAGGCTTCCCACAATTTAAACATCGCCTGCCTTTTGCAGGGCATTGCCGCTTTAAGTGGGCGGTGCTGCAGTTTGGGCACGTCATGACGTTGACGTTGTTACGCTCCGTGTGTCGTCACACATGCGCAGTGCAGTCAGCCGACATTCGCACTTGCGCAGTTTGGCCTTCGGCCGCTTCGTTCTCCCGTTCGTGGTGTGCATGCGTGGGACCCCAGGAAAAGCGTGCAAAATGGCCACTTTCATCGATACTGAGGCGCTGCATCCGGGCGATGGCCTGTACACTTGCTGCCTCGTGGGAGGCAGGTTGTTCCTGTTCTGCCAATTGGAAACGGGAGTACCGATTTCTCGCCTGTTCATGCACTTCACACGTCTCGATTGCGACTGGCAGGGTCATGTTTTCAATTTTGAGGAGCTGCTCCCGCAAAGAGTCGGAGTGGACCCCAAACACGATCTGATCCCTGATCATGGAATCAGCAGTGTCACCATAGTTACAGGACTGCGCTAATATACGGAGATGAGTTATAAAGGATTGGAAAGGTTCATCCTTACCCTGAAGGCGTTGCTGGAAGACATAGCGCTCAAAGCTCTCATTCGTTTCGACTTCACAGTGACTGTCGAACTTAGCTAAAACGGTCTTGAAATGAAATGAAAATCGCTGATTGTCACGAGTAGGCTTCAAATGAAGTTACTGTGAAAAGCCCCTAGTCGCCACATTCCGGCGCCTGTTCAGGAAGGCTGGTACGGGAATTAAACCCGATGGCATGCCTTGGTCTGCTTTCAAAGCCAGCGATTTAGCCCAGTGTGCTAAACCAGAATTTGGGCTTGTCCTTGCCGTCGGTAAAAGTGAGCAAGTTGAAAATTTGGATGGCTTGGTCCCCCGCATTTGATAGGAGCAGCGCGATTTTTCTGGCATCGGACGCATCCTCGAGGCCCGAGGCCTCGATGTAGAGAAGGAACCTCTGCTTGAAGACCCGCCAGTGTGGAGGGGCCTGGATCTTCTCCGTGCCGCTGGAAAGCACTCGCTGGTCATCACTGAATCACTCGAGGTAAACCACTTAGATAAGGTAGACTACTGGTACCATGTCGTGTTATTCACTCTGGGGTAACACGGACTGCAACTGGATGCAGTTGTACTGTAAAGTAGACACCAAACTTAGACGTTAGTTCAATACGTTTTATTGAACTTCTGGAGCAGTGCACACAGCTAGCTGTGGGTTGACACTCTACTAATCTAAGTGTGCTAACTATAACTAACTAGACCAGACTAGCTCTGAGCCACGTGTAGAAGGTGCTAACTGATATTTACACCCTGACTGTCACTACAGTTGTCACCAGTGGAAAGAGGCAGAGTGCTGATGCCTCGTGTGTTTTATAGTGGGAAACACCCCTCTAGTGTTCTGCCTGGTGATTGGTTGTGTTCTGTCCTGTGTGTTGATTGGCTGTACTGGGTGTCTGTCACTGCCTGTCTGTATCTCATTATGTGCATGAGTGCATATCATGACAGGGGTGAGACCCATGCAGACACGGGGAGAATGTGCAAACTCCACACAGATGGTGACCCGGGCCTGGGTGCAAACCTGGGTCCTCGGCATCGTGAGACAGCAGTGCTAACCACCGTGCCGCCCTTATAGGAGAAGACGTGACCACTGATGATGCATGTTATGTTTCCGATCTCCTCCAAGGCAAACAAACCTCTGAAGGTTTAATGTGGGATTTCACACGTCATTCGCTGTGACTTACTCTGAGCTGTCAAAGAGTCATAGAATTTTGCAGCACAATAAAGGTCCTTTGTCCCATTGTGTCTTCGCCGGCCATCAAGCACCTATCTATTCCAATGCCATTTTCCAGCACTTGGTTTGTAGCCTTGTATGCTTTGCTCATCTAAATTATTTTTAAATGTTGTGAGAGTTCCCACCTCTACCACCCTTCCGGGTAGTAAGATCCACATTCCCACCACCCTCTGGGTGAAAAAGATTTCCTTCAAATCCCCTCAAAGTCTCCTGCCCCTTACCTTAAATTATACCCCTGGTTTTTGCCCCCTTTACTAAGGGGAGAAGTTTCTTCCTATCTTCCCTCTCTGTATCCCTCACAATTTTGTACACTTCAATGAAGTCTCCCCTCAACCTTCTCGTGAAGATCAGAAAGACACAGTATTAAATAATTCTTCTTTCTATGCTGTATTCAAGCTCTGATGTAAAGGCAACCTTAAATTGGATCATGCCACTCATCCCCTCTTAAGTTGTCATGGAAATATGTATCCATTCATAAAAGTCTATTTATTATGTACGTTTCAACAGCATCAGAAAAGTTACACTATAAGACTCATAGCAGTCGGAAAAATTCCAAAGATGATTTCCACCGCCCTGCTCTAAACCTGCAGCTATAATAAGATGATGCTGAGTTAGTGTGGGCTTTTAAATTTCAGATGTTGGCATTTTTTGCTACTAATTGCATTTTCATTTCCTGTTGTAATTATTCCATTGCATGTTTACTGTGAGAGCTGAAAATGAAGTAGATTGCTGAGAAAAGAAATAATTGTTAATGAATAATCATCAGTTGGAAGTCAAATGCATTAACTCAAAAGAGCTGGTGTAAGATTAGCTACTAAGCATGACTTCCCTACATGTTTTGCACTATTGTAAGGGAATCACAAATAATCATTCATCCTACCTTCATCAATTATATATCATGATAGAGATTCATATTTATGTTGTTTTATTAAATGATTATGGTAGTATTCATGATTTGGAGTGCTCATTAGAAGGTGCTACATTTGGAGAGATTGAAGCTTACTGATCAGAATATGTTCATTTGCATATGCTCCTGTGTGAATGTGAGGACAATCTGCTTGCACTAATGCGACCATGTTGAACTTCAGCAGTACGTTGTTTTTTTTCCAGTTATTTGCACAATCAGTGCCTTCCAGATAATAACTTCTCACTTCCATTAGCTAATCTTACCAGCATTAAAAAAAAGAAATATTGCAAATTTTCAGACATCTTCCTTTGTTTAACCTGTGTGCTGGAAACACTGTTGATGCATTCAGCTTATTTTCTCTCTGCCTCAGCCGACTTAACAAATACAACGTTTGCGTAGATACATCAAGATGCATTTTTTTGTTGGACTTCAAGTGGAAGGAGTGTTCATCACTCTGTAAAATCAGTCCAAAAAACATGACTTAGCAGATAATGCAAAGGTTTATAAATTGGCCAGTTTTTCAGTCAAGGACATCATTGATAACTTCAAAGTTTGTAATGTCTACATAGTTTCCTCAGTTATGTTTAGACTGTTGGCATTCATAATAATTATCATCCATCTAGCAATGTTATAGTGATAGGTGTGAATTTCTGAAATATGTTCCTATTCATTTTTATTAATATACTAACTTTGGGCTTTCCCATCCAATTAGTATTTGCGAGTGTAACGGCAGCCTGCATGATGCGATCTCAACTCCAGTCTTTAAAAGGATACTCCAAGCATGCACGTTAGAGGGGTTGGAAGGTTGAGACAAACTAGTGTTGCAGTGTTTATTTGGGCGAAGGCTGCAGTCTGCTTCACAAATGCCTTCCCAAATGCGCTGCTCGGGCCTGTGACTACCCAGAGTGGAAATCCTGAGCCCTTGCAATGGGGGGAAGAGACTGCTGCTGACGCAGAAAAGGTTTGGCTGAAAATTAGCCAGCAGGTCAGCGGCATGAGGATCCAGGTTCCAAAGTTGGAAGTTCTTCAATCACCTAAACTGGACAGGAAAGATGGGTGCAGTGACAAATGACCACAAACTCGTCTAAAGCTTACTCTTGCACTTATTAGACCATAAGACCATCAGACATAGAAGCAGAATTAGGCCACTCGGCCTATTGAGTCTGGTCCGCCATTCAATCATGGCTGATATTTTTCTCATCCCCATTCTCCTGCCTTCTCCCCATAACCCCTGATCCCCTTATTAATCAAGAACCTATCTATCTCTGACTTAAAGGCACTCAGTGATTGGCCTCCACAGCCTTCTGCAGCAAAGAGTTTCCACAGATTCACTACCCACTGGCTGAAGAAATTCCTCCTCATCTCTGTTTTAAAGGATCGTCCCATTAGTCTGAAATTGTGTCCTCTTCTTCTAGTTTTTCCTACTCCACGTCTACTCTATCCAGGCCTCGCAGTATGCTGTAAGTTTGAATAAGATCCCCCATCATCCTTCTAAACTCCAACGAGTACAGACCCAGAGTCCTCAACCATTCCTCATACAACACACTGTTATTCCAGGGATCATTCTTGTGAACCTCCTCTGGACCCTTTCCAAGACCAGCACATCTTTCCTTAGATACGGGGCCCCAAACTGCTCACAATACTTCAAATGGGGTCTGACCAGAGTCTTATAAAGTCTCAGAAGTACATCCCTGGTCATTGCATTCTAGCCCAGGCAGTGTCAAACTCGGGGGCGTGACCCACGGGTGCGTCGCGGGCGGGTGTCAGGAGGGTCGCGGAGCCATCCGTCATGGTGCTCCCGATCGCGCAAATTTGCGCGAAATAGCCACAGCAGCCGGCTGTTAATAACGCCGGCTGCAAGCGGCCTTCAAAATGGCCGCGAACATGAAAAAAAATGTGGCTGTACTGCGCATGCGTGCCGGATAATCGGCGTGCATGTGCAAAACTATGCACATACACGCCAATGATCGGGCACGCATGCGCAGTGTGGCAGCTTTTTTTTAAAATGGCCGCAGCTTTTTGTTTTACAAGTTCGGGGCGGTTTTATTCATTTATTTTATTCATTTTTTTTTACAAGTTCAGGGGGGTTTTATTTGATAAAAGTTTAATAGGAAAAAAATGCAGAATTTGGACAGATGGAGACTCCATACTTTCCAACACCGGAAGGCTTCACCTTCATCCAACAGGTTCCATTAGAGGAGGGTGTACGAGGGCCAAAGGGACCCAAAACCGTTTCCTCCATTTATGTCAGCAGCAAAGAAAGTAAGAGAAAATGGTGGGTCGCTCAAGTCGGCCGGCGTGGGTCGCGAAGGTCGGCCGGGTTGGGTCCCGAATGTTGTCTGGTTGGTAAAAATGGGTACCCGGAAAAAAAGTTTGAAGAACACTGGGCGCGATTCTCCGCTCCCGCGACTAAGTGCCCACGCCATCGTGAACGCCGTCGAGGTTCACGACGGCGCGAAACGGCCCTGGTCTTGACCGATTCAGGGCCCGAAAATGGGCTAGGATGGGGGCCGCAAGAAACTCGGGGGGGCGTGTCGCGAAAGCAGCATCGTCAGCGCGTGCCGGGCATTGGCGCTGCGTGAAAGGCGTAACTGGTGTCACCCGCACATGCGCAGGTTGGCCTGCGCCAGCCGGCGCCAACACGCGCACGCGTGGTTGCCGTCCTCCCCGAGGCCGCCCCGCAGGAAAATGTCAGACGGATCTTGCGGGGCGCGGAGGAAAGGAGGTCCTCCTTCAGAGAGGCCGGCACACCGATCGGTGGGCACCGATCGTGGGCCAGGTCCCTTTTGAGTCCTATCCCGGTGAAAGAACCCCCCTCGCCCCCCCACAGGCCGCCCCCCCAGCGTTCCCGCGCTGTTCCCGCCGGCAGCGACCAGGTGTGGATGGCACCGGCGGGAAGCCGTCTGTAGCACCATCGATCACACACGAGGCGAGACGTAAAGAACTTCAATCGAGGCTTTATTGAGCAGATTTGTTCAGACTCGTTCCCCAGCAGCTCAGTCACAGAATGCAGCTGCGGGGAGTAAACCCAGGTTCTTATCCCTCCTATCTGGGTGGAGCCCAGTAGGTGGAGGATCCAATCGGGATCCAGCATCTGTCCTCCAATAGCTGCTCGGCATTCCTGGTGTACCGTATTACCCCTAATACATACCACCACGCCGTCGTTTTGGGCAGGCCGCTCGGCCCATCCGAGCCGGAGAATAGCGGGTGTAGCGGAGAATCACCATATTGGGTGTCCCGGGCGATTCTCCGGCCTGCGCCGCGCAGAACTCGACGGGGCCGTTCTCGTCGCTTGGGTGAATCGCGTGAGGGCGTCAAACCGGCGTCGCGGGGAAAAATGGCGCGCCAGGAGATTCTCCCAACCGGTGCGGGAGGGGAGAATCGCGCCCACTATTCTAGCCCTCTTGACATGAATGCTAACATTGCATTTGCCTTCCTAACTGCCGACTGAACCTGCATGTTAACCTTAATAGAATTGTGAATAATGACTCCCAAGTCCCTTTATGCTTCTGATTTCCTCAGCATTTCCCCATTTAGAAAATAATCCATGCCTAAATTGCTCCTTCCAAAGTCCATAACCTCACACTTTTCCACATTATATGTCATCTGCCACTTCATTGCCCACTCGCCTAGTCTGTCCAATTCCTTCTGCAGCCTCCTTGCTTCCTTAATACTACCTGTCCCTCTACAGATCTTTGTATCATCTGCAAACTTAACAACAGTGCCTTCAGTACCTGCTTCCAGATCATTAATGTATATTGTGAAAAGTTGTCCCAGCACAGACCCCTAAGGCACACCAAAGGTCACCAGCTGCCATCCTGAAAAAGACCGCTTTATCCCCACTCTCTGCCTTCTGCCAGTCAGCCAATCCTCTATCCATGCCAGGATCTGACCCTTAACACCATGGGCTCTTAACTTATTTAACAGTCTCCTATGCGGCACCTTGTCAAAGGTCTCCTGGAAATCTAAATAAATCACGTCCATTGGTTCTCCTTTGTCTAACTTCCTTCTTACCTCCTCAAAGAACTCTAACAGATTTGTTAGACAGGACCTCCCTTTGACAAAGCTGTGCTGACTCAGTCCTATTTTACCATGCACTTCCAAGTACTCCGCAATTTCATCTTTAATAGCAGACTCTAAAATCTTACCAATGACCGAAGTCAGGCTAACCGGCCTATAATTTCTCGTCTCCTGCTTCCCTCCCTTCTTAAACAGCGCTGTTACATTAGCCACTTTCCAATCCTCTGGGACCCTTACTGCCTCCAGTGATTCCTGAAAGATCACCACCAATGACTCCACAATCTCCTCAGCTATCTCTTTTAGAACCCTGGAGTGTAGTCCATCCGGCCTAAGTGATTTATCCACCTTCAGATCTTTCAGTTATTCCTCATAGTTACCTTGCAGATGCCTGATCACTTTGTGAGTTCCCTTCCTCAGTATTTGTATTCCTCTGATTACAAAATAAGTAGCATGCACTTAGATCTTAAAAGTCCAAACATTCATTATCACACTTGCTTCTCTCACGCAAGGGTTGAAATGTTGCAGGCCAGTGATTTATTTTTGGCCCACTGAAGAAATAGAGGTTCAGGAAGACCGATTCACAGTGGTTACTGTTTGCAGTGGTAGCTTCCTCGGCTTCACTCCAGTCGATGTCAAGTCAAACCCCTGCAATGAGAAACAGGTTTGGCTCTTCATATAGGTAGGTGAAGGCCAGTCAAACTCTCTGCCTCCTGATGGCAGGGTCCTGTTCCTTTGTTAGTTTTGATCTTATCTCTCTTCTGCTGCTCCCAAAAATGTGTCTCATTAATTCTCCCTTATCAGAAACCTGAGCCCAAATTTTCACCATGACGAAAAGCTTTTCTACCATGGTGATAAGCGTAACTACCCAGAAATCACTAGTCATGTCCCCGAACATAGCACTTCCCATTTTTATGGGGCAGGAATGGGGATGGGGCACGTTTCATGCTTGTGCATTTTACAGACAGCTGCCTCTACTCTCGTCTAATTTTGGTCACCCAGGAGGGTGGATCCTGAAATTTGCAATGTAGACCTGGTAAAAGCATGTCTGAACTTGCCATGCTTCTTTGGATAGCCAGGGAGATGCCTTTGGAGAGATCCTTTTAGCTGTTGCCTTGAAATTTTATTCACAGCCCCAGAATTGGCACAAAATACATTTCTTTTTTAAAAAAATATATTTTATTGAAATTTTTCATTCACAATTTCTTCCCCTTACACATCAAACATAAAGAAAATTTAACAGTACAAGTAACATGATAACTACAATCTAATAAAGAGTAACTAACTAACATAGTAAACTAACCCAATAACATAAAATGAAACTTTCCCCTCCCCCCCCCCCCCCCCCTCCCCCCCTGGGTTGCTGCTGCTGGTCATCTATCTTCCCTCTAACGTTCCGCTAGGTAGTCGAGGAACGGTTGCCACCGTCTGGTGAACCCTTGAGCCGATCCTCTCAGTGCAAACTTAATGTGCTCCAGTTTTATGAACCCCGCCATATCGTTTATCCAGGCCTCCAGTCCGGGGGGTTTCGTTTCCTTCCACATGAGTAAAATCCTACGCCGGGCTACTAGGGACGCAAAGGCCACGACATCGGCCTCTTTCGCCTCCTGCACTCCCGGCTCATCCGCAACTCCAAATAGAGCTAACCCCCAGCCTGGTTTGACCCGGACCTTCACCACCTTCGAAATCACTCCCGTCACTCCCCTCCAATACCCCTCTAGTGCCGGGCACAACCAAAACATATGTGTGTGGTTTGCCGGGCTTCCGCCGCACCTCCCACACTTGTCCTCCACTCCGAAGAACCTGCTCAACCTTGCTCCCGTTATGTGTGCTCTATGTAGCACCTTAAATTGAATCAGGCTAAGCCTGGCACACGAGGAAGAGGAATTTACCCTGCTTAGGGCATCAGCCCACAGACCCTCCTCTATCTCCTCCCCGAGCTCTTCTTCCCACTTTCTTTTCAGTTCGCCCACCAGCTCCTCCCCCTCTTCTCTCATCTCTCGGTATATTTCTGACACCTTGCCCTCCCCGACCCACACCCCCGAGAGCATTCTATCCTGGATCCCCTGCATCGGGAGCAATGGAAATTCCCTCAGCTGTTGTCTTGTGAACGCCCTCACCTGCATATACCTAAAGAAATTTCCCCGGGGCAGCTTATACTTTTCCTCCAACGTTCCCAAACTCGCAAACGTCCCGTCTATAAATAAATCTCCCAGCCTCCTAATTCCCAGCTGGTGCCAGCTCTGGAATCCTCCATCAATCCTCCCTGGGGCAAACCTATGGTTGTTCCTAATTGGGGACCCCACCAGGGCTCCCAGCACACCTCTCTGTCGCCTCCATTGCCCCCAAATATTTAATGTTGCCGCCACCACTGGGTTTGTGGTAAATTATTTTGGTGAGAACGGTAGTGGCGCCGTCACCAGCGCCTCTAGACTCGTCCCTTTACATGACTTTCTCTCTAATCTTTTCCACGCCGCTCCCTCTCCCTCTATCATCCATTTACGGATCATCGCCACATTGGCGGCCCAGTAGTAGTCGCCCAAATTCGGCAGCGCCAGTCCCCCTCTGTCTCTACTACGTTGTAAGAACCCCCTCCTTACCCTCGTAACTTTCCCTGCCCACACGAAGCTCGTGATGCTCCTGTCTATTTTTTTTAAAGAAGGCCTTAGTGATCAGTATAGGGAGACATTGGAATACAAATAGGAACCTTGGGAGGACCATCATCTTAATTGCCTGCACTCTACCCGCCAGTGACAGTCGCTGCATGTCCCACCTCTTGAAGTCCTCTTCCATTTGTTCCACCAGTCGTGTCAGATTAAGTCTGTGCAAGGTTCCCCAGCTCCTGGCTATCTGAATCCCAAGGTATCGAAAGTTTCTTTCCACTTTCCTGAAAGGCAGGCCATCTATCCCTCTACTCTGGTCCCCAGGGTGTATCACAAAAAGTTCACTCTTTCCCATGTTAAGCCTATATCCCGAGAAATCTCCGAACTCCCTCAATATCTTCATGACCTCTGTCATCCCCCCCACTGGGTCCGTCACATACAACAGTAGGTCATCCGCGTAGAGTGACACTCGGTGTTCTTCTCCCCCTCTAATCACCCTTCTCCATTTTCTGGAGTCTCTCAGTGCCATGGCCAGTGGTTCAATTGCCAACGCGAACAGTAATGGAGATAGCAGGCATCCCTGTCTTGTTCCCCTGTTTAGTCGGAAATACTCCGATCTTTGCCGACCCGTGACCACACTTGCCGTTGGGGCCCCATAGAGGAGTTTGACCCAGCTAACAAACCCGTCCCCGAACCCGAACCTCCTCAGCACCTCCCATAGATACTCCCACTCCACCCTATCAAATGCCTTCTCTGCATCCATTGCCGCCACTATCTCTGCCTCCCCCTCTGCTGGGGGCATCATTATCACCCCTAATAGCCGTCGCACATTGACATTTAGTAGTCTCCCCTTTACGAATCCTGTCTGGTCTTCGTGCACCACCCCTGGGACACAGTCCTCTATCCTCGATGCCAGCACCTTTGCTAGCAATTTGGCGTCCACATTTAGTAGTGAAATAGGCCTATAGGACCCGCACTGCAGCGGATCTTTATCCCGCTTCAAAATTAGCGATATCGTCGCCTCCGCCATTGTCGGGGGTAGAGTCCCCCCTTCCCTTCGCCTCGTTAAACGTCCTCGCCAACAGCAGGGCCATATTTTCTATAAAATTCCACCGGGAACCCATCTGGTCCCGGGGCCTTCCCTGCCTGCATGTTCCCCAGCCCCTTGGTAACCTCGTCCACCCCAATTGGTGCCCCCAGGCCTTCCACCTCCTGCTCCTCCACCCTCGGGAGCCTTAATTGGTCCAAAAACTGCCGCATCTCCTCTTTTCCCTCCGGGGGTTGGGACCTATAAAGTATTTCGTAAAAGGTCTTAAACACCTCGTTTATCTTCCCTGCTCTTCGCACCGTAGCTCCCTTTTCGTCTCTAATTCCCCCTATCTCCCTCGCCGCTGTCCTCTTTCGCAGCTGATGGACCAACAGGCGACTAGCCTTTTCCCCATATTCATATCTCATCCCCTGTGCCTTCCTCCACAGCACCTCCGCCCTCCTGGTGGTCAGAAGGTCGAACTCCGTCTGGAGTCGTCGTCTCTCCCTGTACAGTCTATCCTCCGGGGTCTCCGCATATTCTTTGTCCACCCTTAAAATCTCCCCCAGTAATCTTTCCCTTTCCTTGGCCTCTGTTTTCCCTTTGTGGGCCCTGATGGAGATCATCTCTCCTCTGACCACCGCCTTTAGTGCTTCCCATACCACTCCCACTCGGACCTCCCTGTCGTCATTGGCCTCCACGTATCTCTCGATGCATCCCCGCACCCTTCCACAGACTCCCTCATCCGCCAACAATCCCACATCTAATCGCCAGAGTGCACGCTGCTCCCTCTCCTCTTCTAGTTCCAGGTCCACCCAATGTGGGGCATGATCCGAGATAGCTATGGCTGAATACTCAGTTTCTTCCACCCTCGAGATCAACGACCTTCCCAAAACAAAAAAATCTATCCGGGAGTACACCTTGTGAACATGGGAGAAGAAGGAGAACTCCCTGGCCTTCGGTCTAACAAATCGCCATGGATCCATTCCCCCCATTTGGTCCATAAACCCCTTAAGCACCTTGGCCGCTGCCGGCCTTCTTCCGGTCTTAGATCTGGATCTATCTAACCCTGGGTCCAGCACAGTGTTGAAGTCTCCCCCCATTATCAAGTTTCCTACCTCCAGGTCCGGTATACGTCCCAGCATCCGCTTCATGAATCCCGCATCATCCCAATTCGGGGCATATACGTTAACCAACACGACCTCCATTCCCTCCAGCCTGCCACTCACCATCACATATCTGCCTCCACTAGCTGCTACAATGCTCCTAGCTTCGAATGATACCCGTTTCCCCACCAGTTTGGCCACCCCTCTATTCTTTGCATCCAGCCCTGAATGGAACACCTGTCCCACCCATCCTTTCCTTAACCTAACTTGGTCCGCCACCTTCAGGTGCGTCTCCTGAAGCATAGCCACGTCTGCCCTCAGTCCTTTCAAGTGCGCGAACACTCGGGCCCTTTTAATCGGTCCTTTTAGGCCTCTCACGTTCCATGTGATCAGCCGCACTGGGGGGCTACCTGCCCCCTTCCCGCGTCGACTAGCCATCCCCCTCTCTAGGCCAGTCCCACGTCCCGATTCCGCGCTCCCACTCGTTCCCCAGGTGGTGCATTCCAGCCCCGACCACCCTTTCTTTAGTCAGTTCCCCTTTGATTTCTGCAGCAGCAACCCAGTTATCCTCCCCCCCCCCCCCCACCCCTCCAGATCCCCATCTAGCGTGATTGCTCCCCCCCATGTTACTTCCGAAAGTCAGCTGACTTCAACTGACCCCGGCTTCTCCCGTTCACTCCTTGACCCCCCCGTGTGGGGAACTCCCATCAACCTTGCGCCTATCTTCCCGCCATCACCTTTCTGGCGCGGGAACAAGGACAGTAGGCTCCATATTCTCTGTAGCAGTCCCGCCCCTTATGGCGCAGCTCCCTCTCCATTCTCCGTCTATGTCTCTTCTTTACCCCCACCGGCGCCCACATTTCTTAGTGTCCCCCCCCTTCCCAATTTACATCTCTATATACATCGACAGTAACATTTCTCTCTAATATCAGTCCCTCAGTTCCGATCCAGTTTCTCGTCTTTAATAAAGGTCCATGCTTCTTCCGCCGTTTCGAAGTAGTGATGTCTCTCCTGGTACGTGACCCATAGTCGCGCCGGCTGCAGCATCCCAAACTTCACCTTCTTCTTGTGTAGCACCTCCTTGGCTCGATTAAAACTCGCCCTCCTTCTCGCCACCTCCGCACTCCAATCCTGGTACACCCGTACCACCGCGTTCTCCCATTTACTACTCCGTACCTTTTTGGCCCATCTCAGAACCACTTCTCTATCATTAAAGCGGTGAAATTGCACGATTGTCGCCCTAGGTGGTTCTCCCGCCTTTGGTCTCCTCGCAGGGACCCGATGAGCCCCCTCCACTTCTAAGGGGCCCGAAGGGGCTTCAGCTCCCATCAGCGAGCTTAACATCGTGCTCTGTAAACCCCGCAGTCCGCTCCTTCCACTCCCTCGGGGAGACCCAGGATCCGAAGGCTCTTCCTTCGTGCTCTGTTTTCTAGGGCCTCAATCCTTTCAATGCACTTTTTGTGGAGCGCCTCGTGCGTCTGTGTTTTGACCGCCAGGCCCAGGATCTCGTCTTCATTATCCGTCACCTTCTGCTCCACCACGTGGAGCTCTGTCTCCTGGGTCCTTTGTGCCTCCTTAAGCCCCTCAATTGACTATAGCATCGGGGTCAGCACCTCCTTCTTAAGTAGCTCCACACACTGTCTTAAGAATTCGTCTTGATCGGGCCCCCATGTCGCCTGGGCTTTCTCCGCCGCCATCTTGCTTCTTTTTTCCTCCTGTCCCTATCGTCGAGGATTCCTCGCGATGTAGCCACCACCGCCGATATTTTTCTCTTTCGTTGGGGGGGACTCCCTGTTAACTCACCCCACACCGGGTTTCGTCCTGGAAAAAGTCCCCGTTGGGGCTCTTAAAAGAGCCCGAAGGTCCGTTTCAGCTGGAGCCGCCGAAACGTGTGGCTTAGCTGGGCATCGCCGCAACCGGAATTTGACAAAATACATTTCTATTGTCTTTCCTTAACCCAAGGGGGAGTAGGAGGATGGGGATCCTGGCATCACAGGACAATTATTTTTTCGCTCCCACTGACTCATGCTCCCAGGTGCCAGGAAGAACATTGTGCTGGAGAAGGGCGCGTGGCACTTCATGTGAAGGAAGACAGAAGATGGGAATGACACCCTTGCACACATAGAAGCCATTCACCATGAGCTGCTGGAGGCCAGAGGTAGGGCATGAGGTCAGCGGGCAGAGGCTGCTGCCAGTGCACCAGGAAATAAGTGGGAGGAGAGGTGGGGCAAGCCCTGTGGGGAGTACAGACCTAGGACATCCTATCTCAATATGATGAAGAACCAGTGTCATAGATGATTGAGGCTATCCCTTGTAGTGGTGACAGACACATGTCACCTGGTCCAGCATCAACTGGAGCCTCACTCTGTTGACCGTCATGGCCTGGCAATGGCTATAAAGATAACCGTCACTATCAACTTCTATGCCTCAAGATCATTCCAGGATTGATCAGGAGACCTGTGTGGTATATCCCACTCAGCAGTACCCAGCTGCATTAAGCCTGTAACTAATGTCCTGTTTGTTTGTGTGGGGATCACATTAATATCCCGATAGATTTGGTGTCTCTGATATAGAGAGCCGCAGTCTTTGCCAATTTAGAAGACATCCTTATTGCACCCATGTTAAAATACAGGCCCCAACTCAACCTGCAGACACCGTTGAAAAAGGTCCACTAAATTAATGTACAGGTGGTTTGTGACCACAACAAGGCCTTCCTTTATGTGTGTTCAAGGTTCCCTGGCAGTTGCCATGACTTCTTCATACTAGTTCAGCCACCAATGCAGATCAGTGTTTGACCTCTAGGAGACAAGGGCTACTAAGTACCTGGTTAATGACCCCCTTTAGGAGCCACAAACGGAGGCAGCCATGTCATCTCCAGGAGTACCAGGTTTCAGCAGGCAATTGGCATTTCAAAATGTGCTTCAGGTGCCTTAATCATTCATGGAACTCTGCAATATGTCCCAGTGAGAGTATCAAGATTAGTAATCGTGTGGTGCATACTGCAGAACATTGTGCAGCAGGGGAGGCATAAAGCTCTACGGTGATGACGCCATGGGCACAGCTCCAACTTCTGATGAGAAGGGGGAAGTTCCTATCCATCTGGAAGATGAGGATGAGGAAGCCGCCAATGGCAGACAGCTGGGAGGTATGACCATATAGCAAGGGCTGCCTCTGTGCAGGAGGGGAGCATCACCAGGCAGGTCCTTGTACAAATTAAATTCTTATGAGGTCCTTCGATATCACTATTACCCCAGCCAATCCCCCGTGGCATATTTCCAGAACCTTGTACATTGACTCCAGGGACTACACATTCACCCACAAAGGAGACACTGCCAGTAATGACTCGTCACACTCAAATGGCTGAAACCCTCACAATGATAACCATGGACCTCATCATATTGCAAACACACATTGTAATAAGTCATTCACCAGCTAACACCCTAACATGAACAGCAATAACTGTAAATATAGAACATAGAACAATACAGCGCAGTACAGGCCCTTCGGCCCACGATGTTGCACCGAAACAAAAGCCATCTAACCTACACTATACCATTATCATCCATATGTTTATCCAATAAACTTTTAAATGCCCTCAATGTTGGCGAGTTCACTACTGTAGCAGGTAGGGCATTCCACGGCCTCACTACTCTTTGCGTAAAGAACCTACCTCTGACCTCTGTCCTATATCTATTACCCCTCAGTTTAAAGCTATGTCCCCTCGTGCCAGCCATTTCCATCCGCGGGAGAAGGCTCTCACTGTCCACCCTATCCAACCCCCTGATCATTTTGTATGCCTCTATTAAGTCTCCTCTTAACCTTCTTCTCTCCAACGAAAACAACCTCAAGTCCATCAGCCTTTCCTCATAAGATTTTCCCTCCATACCAGGCAACATCCTGGTAAATCTCCTCTGCACCCGCTCCAAAGCCTCCACGTCCTTCCTATAATGCGGTGACCAGAACTGTACGCAATACTCCAAATGCGGCCGTACCAGAGTTCTGTACAGCTGCAACATGACCTCCTGATTCCGGAACTCAATCCCTCTACCAATAAAGGACAACACTCCATAGGCCTTCTTCACAACCCTATCAACCTGGGTGGCAACTTTCAGGGATCTATGTACATGGACACCTAGATCCCTCTGCTCATCCACACTTTCAAGAACTTTACCATTAGCCAAATATTCCACATTCCAGTTATTCCTTCCAACGTGAATCACCTCACACTTCTCTACATTAAACTCCATTTGCCACCTCTCAGCCCAGCTCTGCAGCTTATCTATATCCCTCTGTAACCTGCTACATCCTTCCACACTATCGACAACACCACCGACTTTAGTATCGTCTGCAAATTTACTCACCCACCCTTCTGCGCCTTCCTCTAGGTCATTGATAAAAATGACAAACAGCAACGGCCCCAGAACAGATCCTTGTGGTACTCCATGAGGGGCCCATGCTGCCAAATTGTCCATAATCAAACCATGCGCACAATGCTGACAGTGACAGAATGTCAGCTGTCAAACCCTATACATGCTGATAGGATTGTACATTGTACCACACATGTAGGTAAGACACCCTGCACACGAAGCCGATAACTGTAAAAACAACTCTTTGAAAGAACTTGCCCAGCATCCATTTCTGGCACTGGTCCAGTTTCTGATGTGGGCATCATATTCAGCATTCCAGGATCCCATGTACCCCTGCTTACTGCACGAAACACACCCTGTGACACCCGACATATCAATGCAGTAATGTAGTGGGCACATCAGATGGTCAATCTTACCCTCACGATACATGGCCTCTGAGCTGCAATGCCTACGCCTCGGCCAATGTGTAACACTGCAGTGTGGATGAATGCTTTTCACCCAGCACCCATGATTGAGATGCACTTCCTGCCCAGCATCTTTCATGGATTCTGATCACTGAACATTCCTCAAAGTCAGTCTTGGATGGACACTTCCAGGGGCCCAGGTGGCACTGCCAGAATGCAGGAGCCGAATGGCTCATTTAAATATACAGAACTGGATCATGTGTAGTGAGGGTGAGATCCAAAACATGCCGCGCAGACCAGGCGCGTGACTCACGATCAGCATAGCGCCCAGCGTAGAGCCCGATTTGTGGCACTCGAGGGATTCACCCGTTGCTCCACGCCAGGCGCAATATGGTCACTGAACCGCAGCCTTGGTCTGTGCACAATTTTAATTTTTTTTAAAACTATGTGCTGTAATCCATGTGGCTATGAGAAGGGAGCGCTTTCTGGACACCCCTTATCTCGTTTATAATGAAGATAAGTGGAGCCACGGCAAGGTGACGTGGTCGATTTGGATGGTAGGAATAGTTAAGTCCTCACCGAGATTGGTGATAGCCCCTCCAGTTAGAGCTACCAGTGGTCGGGATTCTCCGAAATGGCGGCTAAGTGTTGACGCCGGAGTAAACACCGGAGTGTTTCATGCCGGCGTCAACGAGCCCCGTGGCCCAGCGATTCAATTACCTGGAGGGGGCCAGCAGGGCGCTCAAGTGCTCCATGCAGCTCTGGTTGACGATATGGAGCCCTGCACTTCCGGCTGCGGGTCCGCGCATTCGCGCGGCGGCCGCCTGTGGCGGCGGCCCTGCATAACATGGCGGACCCACACAGCAAACCGGCCCCCACAAAATAGGCCCCCCCCCCCCCAGATTGCACACGCCAGCCGATCGGTGGCCCCGATCGGAACCCTGGCCGTCCTGGAGGAGCCCCCCCCCCCCCCCCCCAGCTGACGGATACCCCCACTCCCCACCAGGGCGGCCGCGACAGCCACCACTCCGAGTGCCCGCCGGGTGGAACCTCCCTTTACAACAATCTGAGGTCCCTATCTGCTTCAAGAAGGTGACCATCATCCCTCTGTCAAAACAAAGCCAAGCAGCGAGCTTTAATGTCTATCGTCCAGTGGCCCTGACATCCATCATCATGAAGTGCTTCGAAAGGTTAGTCATGGCACGAATCAACTCCAGCCTCCCAGATTGCCTTGATCCACTACAGTTCGCCTACCGCTGCAACAGGTCCACAGCAGACGCCATCTCCATGGCCCTGCACTCTACCCTGGAACACCCAGATAACAAAGACACCTATGTCAGACTCCTATTTATCGACTACAGCTCAGCCTTCAACACCATCATTCCTACGAAACTCATCTCCAAACTCCATGTCCTTGGCCTCGGCTCCTCCCTCTGTGACTGGATCCTGAACTTTCTAACGCACAGGCCACAGGAATTGAGTGGTGGTGCACTTCGAGATGGGTCTGATCAATCCTTGACTGATTTGTTGAAGAGAGAGACTGTTTATCATGACACTACATTGTTGCAGCCCTTCCCTTGTGTGGGGTAGGTTTGATGGGTGAGCTAGGTGCCTTCCTCCAAGTGGTCTTGTATGGTTGTTTCTTGAAGGTCCTCCTTGTTGTGCTTCAGTTTTTCCTGTGGTAACAGTGTTTGTATCTCTGTTGAGGCAGTGCTGTCATTTCTCTTAATATCCTTTTTGTGACGGCATGGCGGGGCGGTAAGTAATATTCCATGGTCAGCTCGGGCTTTCTGCCCTTAGTGGTTTTCCTTCTCTTCGTCTGGGTGGGCAGTGTGCTGTTACAAACCTTGGTCTGGTCTGGTGCTCGATGGGAGGTTCCCCTTATTGTATCAGGGAGGGGGACACAATTATTGTGTGTCTTGATGATCCTTCTTCTCTTCGGTGATGGGGTTTCCCCGTCTGGGGCTGGCGTAATGTTTTTTGTTAGTGTAAATGGGAGTGGTGCACTGCCCTGGGTATGGTTGGTGAGGTGCAGGATCGGCTGGGGTGCAGGTTTTATGGAGGTGCTCAAGGTCCTGGGGATACTGATTCCTGTCTATCAGAATGTGCTGGGCTCAGCTAGGTCTGGTGCTGTGGTTGGTATCTTGTTGCCCCCTTGGAGCTTGGGATGTCCCATCTCAAAGGCTGTTCTTAGGGACATTCTGAGAGGCTGGACTTTGCACCTTCTGTCATGGGGGCGTGGGGTGAGCCGAGTCCTGTATTTTGGTTGATTTCCCTAACAATCAGGACGCTTTCTTGATTTAATGAACAACTTTTTCTTTTCTTCATTAATGGGTGATATGAGTGCATCGGGAGAATACGGATCCATGATGGGGTTCTGAACCTGTGTGATCCTTTGATCCGCTCCTAGTAGTTCTAGCTCTTCCTTTGTAATTTTCTTGGGTGGCGTTGACGGCACTAATCACAATCCAAACATGTTGCTGCTGATCCTCTCTGTATAAGTATATGGAATGATGTTGGTTCTGTACTGGGCTCAAGACTGGGGTTATGTTGTGCTGTGTGATATATATGTAACATTCTTTTAGCATTGGGGTTCTCATATTTTCTTTGTATGTTTCTTTTTTTTCAAGGGTAGGTATTATGTCTAATGATTGTGTCGGGCTAGATATACTGCTGTTCTCCTGTCCCCCTCTGTATTCATGTATACTGAGCCTTTTCTTTGCTTGCTGTGCTATATCATTCTTGTGGTTTTGTTGCTTTGTTTGTCAAAATATAAAACCCCAACAAACATATTTAAAAACAAAAATGCAGGTGACACCTTCACAGTGTGGAAGGTAACCTCTCAGCACAAATACTGTGAACATACCCTTTCCTGTAAGCTGATAAGAAAGCAGTTGTGAGTACTGAGTACTTGGTGGCACTTTTTTCCTGGTAGCTTCAACCCCTAAGTTGCTGCTGAGTTCTCTCCTTGCCTTCACTGGCGAGATCCAGAAAACCACAGAAACCAATGGACCCTAAGTTAAAATAGAAATCCCATGTCAATATTGCCTTAAATTGAAAGATTAACTTGTCTGTGTTCAAACAGAGCCGAAAGCACCACAATGAAATCTGTAACTTGGCTGGTTGGAGCTGGTTTCCTGACCAGGGTCACTTTGACCGATAATAACCGTCCACTCACTCCGGCCACAGTCACATGCAGAGTACAATTCAGCCCATCATATATATTGATCATAATTCCTGCTAATCACGCCAGCCTAGTAAATTAACAAAGTTTGCATTGTGGAGATTTGTGAAAACATTTGGGTGATTTTCTTTAATTTCTTGTGGAGAAAGATTGCGGACTACTGGGACTATGCATTAGTAGTATCTGTTAAGTCTAATTCATATATTCTTTCTGTGGTTGTCATGGCACCTATTTTTAATTATAATTTTAAAAGTTTTCTTTCGCACATATCCCACTTCAGGCTAGCACTTACCTACTCTCACCAGGTCGTGTTGTTGCTCTCTTCTCTTCCCCACTTCCAGTTCTTGTTGCCACATTTTCATTTCCATCCCATTCCCTATCATGCTGTCCCTCACTCACCAACACATGCGGGCACTCTTCCATCGTCTCATCAGCTCTTGGCTCATGGAATCTTTTGTGTTCACTTGAGAGGGCAGATAGAATATTGGTGTAACTTTTTTTAATCAAAAGGATAGCGCCTCCTATAATTTAGCTCTCATAGAATCATAGAATTTACAGTGCAGAAGGAGGCCATTCGACCCATCGGGTCTGCACCGGCTCTTGGTAAGAGCACCCTACTTAAGCCCACGCCTCCACCCTATCCCCGTAACCCCACCCAACCTTTTCTTTGAACACTAAGGACAATTTACCATGGCCAATCCACCTAACCTGCACATCTTTGGACTGTGGGAGGAAACCGGAGCACCCGGAGGAAACCCACGCAGACACAGGGAGAATGAGCAGACTCCGCACTGACAGTGACCCAAGCCGGGAATCGAACCTGGGACCCTGGAGCTGTGAAGCAACAGTGCTAACCACTTTGCTACTGTGCTACTCCTTCAATACTGCATTTAAATGTTAGTCTAGCTGTGTTCAAGGGTTAGATTTTCCTGTCCTGGATTGGGTCAGTACAGAAGCTGACAGGTCAGGAAAATGGCCACTGTATTGTGCAGCCGTAAATGCTGCCTTTGTTCCATCATCAGTGGCTTGCATGAAGGATGGGTTTGAGCTGGGACCTGAGCTGACCCACCTTTATTAAAAAGCCAATTAGCGTACTTGAGTTCTCAGCAAAAGCTTATTTTTCAGACCATTTGTGACTTTGCCAGAGGCAACCGAACTTCAGGAGCCCTTAGTGTTCAGGCAGGGAGGGCAAGTGTTAATTTTTGTGTGGACCACTCAACACATTATGAATTGTGTGGCCCACTCCTGGCAGCATCAAGAAACTTCAGACTTGTTGGGGACAAGAAGGTTTTTATTAATAAAGAGTGACTTGGCACTGGAGGTTTTGCAGCGTGAGAGTGTGAGGTACTCGCGGTGTTGCTTTACGTGGCGCAGGTCTGGCCCTTACTCCGATCCTGCACCGTAGCAGTCACCGAGCTATCTTCAAGTTCATCTGGAGATCCAAGACGGATCATGTCGGAACTGACGTCATGCACAAATCTCTGGGTAAGGGAGGGAGAAATGTACCCAACATCGCCCTCATCCTGATGGCCACCTTTGTGTGCGGTTATATCAAGCTGTGTTTGGAGCTCCTGGTACGCAAACACCAAGTGTTACTACATACTGAGGTTCCATCTGTCCCTGGTGTTGTGGGCCTAGCCACGTTGCTGCGGAGCGCTCCAAGTAGTTGGACCTCGCCATGTCACCTGTCTCTCATGGAAAAATGCGTTAAGAATAACATTTTCGTGTAGTCTGCATGTAATGTCCTCGAAGCCCGAAAGGAAAAGGAGATTTTGGATCCTGTCGGATGGTTCCGTGAGCAGACTGTCAGTCATCTGCCAGAATGCCGCATCACCAAAACTTGCAAACAAACACCAAGACCTATCTTGGCTGGTGGTAAGAAGGCACTCCCCGTCAGATCATTCATCCACACCCAAAGTCTCTGCACCACCGCATGCTGCCCTCAAAATAGCTGTGGGGGGAGGGGAGAGGGGGGTGGAGGGGAGATGGTCGCACACCTCGTTGTGCAATGTGCCTTTGCAAAGAAGGTCTGGAGGGCGATGCAATGGTATTTGTCAAGGTTCATCCCGGACACCTCTAGATTTGTTTTTTAAGATCCGCTGTTTAAGAAAGGTAGCAGGGATAATCCTAGAAACTATAGGCCGGTGAGCCTCATGTCGGTAGTAGGTAAATTATTGGAGAGAATTCTCAAGGATTTATACCCATTTGTAAACAAATGGACTCATAAGCGATAGACAGCATGATTTTATGGTGCGGAGGTCGTGCCTCACTAACTTGATCGAGTTTTTTTAAGAGGTGACAAAGATATGATTGATGAGGGGAGGACAATGGATGTTGTTTACATGGACTTCAGTAAAGCCTTTGACAAGGTGCCTCATGGCAGACTGGTACAAAGGTGAAGTCACACAGAATCAGAGGTAAGGTGGTAAGATGGATACAGAACTGCCTCGGTCACAGAAGGCAAAGGGCAGCAGTAGAAGTGTGTTTTTCTGAATGGAAGGTTGTGACTAGTGGTGTTCCACAGGGATCTGTGCTTGGGCCTCTGTTGTTTGTGGTGTACATAAACGTTTTGCAGGAAAATGTAGCCGGTTTGATTAGTAAGTTCGCGGATGTCACCACTGTTGGTGGAGTGGCAGATAGTGTTGAGGATTGTCAGAAGATACAGCAGGACATAGATAGGTTGGAGACCTGGGCAGAGAAATGGCAAATAGAGTTTAATCCAGACAAATGTGAGGCAATGCATTTTGGTAGGTCTAACATAGAGGGGAAATATACCATAAATGGTAAAACTCTTCGGAATATAGAAAGCCAGAGAGATCTGGGCGTGCAGGTCCACAGATCTTTGAAGGTGGCAACACAAGTGGACAAGGTAGTCAAGAAAGCATACGGTATGCTTGCCTTCATTGGATGGGCATTGAGTATAAAAACTGGCAAGTCAACCATCGGTTTGTCCCGGGAAGGATGGATGGGGGTTTCTGAGCTGGCATCGGGCAGGGATTAAAAGAATGGGGGACCTGTTCATTGATGGGACGTTTGCGAGCCGAGAGGCGCTGGAGGAGAAGCTTGGGCTACCCCTGGGAAACGCTTTCAGGTACATGCAAGTGAGGGTGTTCGTGAGGCGGCAGGTGAGGGAATTCCCGCTGCTTCCAGCGCGCAGGATTCAGGGCAGCATGATCTCGGGAGTATGGGCAAGATCTCGCCGATTTACCAGGAGCTGCAAGAAGAGGAGGAGACCTCGGTGGAGGAGCTAAAGGGCAAATGGGCGGAGGAGCTCAGGGAGGAGATAGATGAGGGTTTGTGGGCTGATGCCCTCCGTAGGGTTAATTTTTCCTCCTCTTGTGCCAGGCTCAGCCTGATACAGTTTAAAGTTGTTCACAGAGCGCATATGACAGGGGCGAGGTTGAGTAGGTTCTTTGGGGTGGAGGACAGATGTGTGAGGTGCTCGGGGAGCCCAGCAAATCACGGCCATATGTTCTGGACGTGCCCGCCGCTGGATGGGTTTTGGAGGGGCTTTGCGAGGACTATGTCCAAGGTGGTGGACGCCCGGGTCAAGCCGAGCTGGGAGGGTGGCATTATTTGGGGTATCGGACGAGCCGGGAGTGCAGGAGGCGAAAGAGGCCGGTATTCTGGCCTTTGCATCCCTGGTAGACCGGCGGAGGATTTTGTGACTGTGGAAGGATGCGAAGCCCCCCAGTGTGGAAGCTTGGATCAATGACATGGCAGGGTTCATCAAGCTGGAGAGGATAAAGTTTGCCTTGCGCGGGTCTGTGCAAGGGTTCTTCAGGCGGTGGCAACCGTTCCTAGACTATCTCGCGGCGCTTTAGGAGGAGGTCAGCAGCAGCAACCCGGCGGGGGGGGGGGGGGAGGTTTTTTTCCTTTGGGGTGGCGTTTGGGTTAGGGTGGTGTGTTTCCCTATTTGTGTTTTTATTGTTATATGGGGGTTTATGGTAATTTGGGGAAATTCTATGTATAATTCTTGCGGGTTGTGTTCTTATGTTCTTGTTTCTTTTTTTCTGTGGGGGGGTTGTTGAAAATCTGTTGAAAATTTGAATAAGGATATATATTTTTTTAAACTGGCAAGTCAAGCTACAGTTGTATAGAACCTTGGTAAGGCCGCACTTGGAATATTACGCACAATTCTGGTCGCCACACTACTAGAAGAATGTGGAGGCATTGGAGAGGGTGCAGAGGAAGTTTACAGGATGTTGCCTGGTCTGGAGAGTGTTAGCTATATGGAGAGGCTGAATAGACTCGGACTGTTTTCATTAGAGAGACGGAGGTTGAGTGGTGACCTGATAGAGGTCCACAAGATTATGAGGGGCATGGATAGAGTGGAGGGGGTCAGTCATCAGGGGGCATAGGTTTAAGGTCTGTGGGGCAAAGTTTAGAGGAGATGTGCGAGGCAGGTTTTTTACACAGAGGGTGGTGAGTGCCTGGAACGCGTTGCCAGGGGAGGTTGTGGAAGCAGATACATTAACGGTGTTCAAAAGGCACCTTGACATTGCTATGGAGAGGATGGGTACAGAGGGATACGGTACAAGGAAGTGCTGAGGGTTTTAGCAAAGGCTGGTATCATGACCGGTACAGGCTTGGAGGGCCGAAGGGCCAGTTCCTGTGCTGTATTGTTCTTTGTTCTTTGTATTCAGGGCTCTGTGCTCTATGAGCAGTTCTCAGGGACACACAACTGCTGCTGGAAGACCATTAACTTGGTGAAAGACGCTCTTTGGTCTGTCCAAAACATGTTGATCTTCCAGCGAAAAGAATTGTCTTCGACGCATTCAATCTTGGGACAGCCGCTGCTAAAGTGCAATGGGGAAAGGCCACTTTGTAAGGCCTTTCAATCAATACACACTGAGGGGCTGGTAATCGTGTAAAACCCCTCGGACTGTGTGCTTACTGTAATGAAGCACTGCAGACAGCAACATGACCAATGAATCTTGTTTGAACAGATTTGAAAGTATTGAAATGTCTGTAATGTTCTCATTACTGAACTGAAGCATCTCGATCTCTGGAAAAAATGTGAACATCATTGCATTTTCCTGTTAAAACAATTTGAAATGTTTTTATAATGTTTTCTTCAGAAATATTTTATGAATATCATAGGGCTGAGGAAGCTGAAGGTGATTAGGGAGCCGCAAGTGGTCAGACCCCTAACCTCTTATGGCTCACACCCAACTTTGAGCGCTCCAGCTAGCTTGAGGGAGGCTGCCACTGGCGTTCAAGTGGTATCCCCTCAAACCACCATCAGGCTGTCATGATATGCGGACACACACATAATGATATACAGACAAGCAGCTAATGGACACAGAGGACAGGACATGACCAATAAACAGGCAGGACACTCAGGGGTGGGATCTGACTATAAATGACACGAGGCACTCACACTCCGCCTCCTTCCACTGATGAACATCTAGAGAGTCAGTCAAGGGTGTTGTTACAATCTCACACCCCACCACGTGGCTAAGAGCTAGTCTGGTTCAGTCAGACAGAGTAACCACACTTAAGTAACAGAGAGTCGAACTCACAGAGAACTGTGCTAACTGTGCTATTAGTTCAATAAACCTGATTGAACTAACTTCAAGGTCTGGAGTATCTTTTTGATCTATGCTGCATCCAGTTGCAGCCAGTGTACCTAACACGACACAAGCCACCTTTGTGACTGACCTGGCTGTTATGTTCTGGTGCTTGGCCAGACTGAATTAGTGCACTAGAGAACATCTAGTTCGTGACTAGTTGAATGTTTATTGATTAACGATAACATGGGTCAGATAACAAAATGAAAAGTACTAAAACCACTAACTATTAAATTACCATTATAAAATTATCCAAGAGCTATTACAAATGCGACTATCCACTATGATGACTATCTCCAGACTCCTCGAGGTTGCAGCATCACGTGGTTGTTCTGTACTGCCACCTGCTGGTTGGAGGTCGTATATGTTAATATTTACGTAACTGCTTATGCATATCATCGCATTGGCTAGCCTACAAAAAGCTTTATGTATTCCTGTTGCTCATGTTCTGGACAGTATAATTTGATTTGATTTAATTTGATTTATTTATTGTCATGTGTACCGAGGTACAGTGAAAGTAATTATTCTGCGTACAGTCCAGGCAGATCGTTCCATACATGAAAAAACATAGGACATACATAAATACACAATGTAAATACATAGAACATAAAAGAAAATGGTTAGAGATAATGTTAGTGTTAGAATTAAGTTTTAAAAGGTTAGTCCAGTTATAAGAGAGGTAGGAAAAGGATCTGTGGGGGAGAGCTCACAGAGAGTCACCACACTCCGGCACCACCTTGGAATGGAGAGGGTCCAGGCTACATCAAGCACCATGCGTTCTGCACATGACAGTGCACTGCCTCTACCTGCATTCCCCAAGGAGTTGCTGCAAATGGCTTTCAATGTGGTTGGCCACCATATCATTGGGGAAGCTCATGGGCTCAAATCCCTAAGAGATTGTTGAGGTCAGCTGCAGCAGGGACCCCCCAATTCTCAGAACATGAGTCCACTGGGCCACAGGGAACTCCAATAAGTGGAGACACATCAGCTGCTTCTGATCGACTCCCAAGTCCACGACTTTGGTTGTGAATTGGGGCATTTTTTGCCTCTCTGGGAAGAGGAGGCCAGTCTCTCTCTTACAGCATTCACAAGTGTCTGGAGGTCAGCGACGAAAAGGGACAACCCTGCCCCATCCCTCCTGGCTTCTGGTCTGCTGCAGCAATCCTGGTCTCGATGTCAAACAGATGTCAAAATAATTTCTATTTTATTCTGAATATAGCCTTGGCAAGGAAACATTACAGGAATGTGAGTGGCTAGTCAGTTGTGGACAACAGACAATGGATGGGTGCTTCATTTGTAAGTGTGGTTACTTCATAGTTGATGTGTGAAGGCCATCATGGAATGGCTTCTTGCTGCATGGCAAGGTTGATAAACATTTGACCTCATTAAGTTCTTTACGTCCATGGGATTTTGTGCAGTTAGCTATGCCCAAGGCGTACTCAGGGAGTATGCCACACGTCGTATGGATGGCCTCAGGACGTCACCAGAGGCCCTCCCCGATGCTCCGCCCCCGATGGGCTGACGGCGTGGGAAACGTGTGCTCACACCCTTCGGGGACCTCGCGTGGCGGCTGCAGACTGAGTCCAGCAGCACCACTGTCGGGGGGGGGGGGGTTCCACTGGCAGGGGGCTTCGGCGGGGGCTGGAGGGACTGGTGGGGGGTGGTTCGAGGGTATCGAGGCTGGTCACGGGGGGCAGTCTTTTGTAGGCCGGGTCTGCGCGAAGCCGCTGCTGTGCGCATGTGCGGCCAATGACCCGACCATTCTCCAGCCATTCTCTGGCCGTATCCGCAGGTAAAGCTAGGGGCTGCTAGTCCCCCACCGGGTGAGGATCGGTGCGGGGGAGGCGGCGACTTTCTGGTCGTAAGACCAGACGGATCATAGCCGCAGGATCGGAGAATCCAGCCCATTATTTGTACATTACAGTCAGCACCCAAAGTAGAAGAGAGAAAGCAAAGGTCTGCGCTTCATCATTCATGCACAGAATTTGGAAGCAAACTCTGAGTGTTTGTGAGTGTGTGTTTCTGAGCCAAGGTGTAAGTGGAAACCAACCCAAGTTGCAGAGACCTTTGTCTTTGAATTTGTGGTCTGTTAAGAGAGAAGACTTTCTAGTGCATATTACAAAGAAAATGCAGGAAGGAGAGACAGCAGATCAATGTTCTAACTGCTTTCCAGTACTTTGAGCAGGAGCAATGTCAAGGAAGATAGATGCTGATATGGGCGTTTTACCTGCCTACACTGGGGTTAGGCTGCCTCCTAGCCACTTGCTCGGGCAGCAGACCTATCCCTAAGCCAATAAGGCCCCGACCCTAACAATAGTGACATTTTCCCAATGGAGGTGACTTTGAGATCCAGAATCGAACCCGTCATCTGTTTCCAGTAAATCCAGCCCCAAATCTCTGAAGCGGAGCTTAAAGCCGCAGCTTTCTGATTCAAGAATAGTATGCTATTACTGAGTACAGGCTAAGGGAAAAGGTTATTGTTTAGTCCCGTTCAAATAAAAATGATACAGAACAAGCTGACAGAGGATATTTTGTAAAACAAAAAGCAGAAGCAGCTTGGGTGAGGCAAGGATGTGTGCCGAAAAATACAGAAGCAGCTCAAGGCGAGGTGGGATAATTATAAGAAAACTGGTAGTACTTCAGTATGAAATAGTGGCAGTTTAATTCCCCAGAGACAGTCTTTAAGGGCAAGATAGAGGTCAACTGTACTTTTCTCAATGTCTGGTTATCAATTGATTTCACATTCATATAATCATAGAATCCCTACAATGTAGGCCCATTGAGTCTGCACCGAAAAAGCACTCCATCCAGACCCAATCCCCCTAACACTGTAACTCCATCTAACCTGCACATCTTTGGACACTAAGGGGCAATTTTGGCATGACCAATCCATGGAACCTGCACATCTTTAGACTGGGGGAGGAAACCGGAACACCCGGAGAAAACCCACGCAGACAACATGCAGACTCCACACCTTCACTCAAGGCCAGAATTGAACCCTGGCGCTGTGAGACAGTATTGTTAACCACTGTGCCACCGTGCTATCCCACAGGGAACTGAATTTTTATTTCTGTCAATGACTGGTACATGAGTCAATGTATGTCCATAGGGTCTCAGGTGTGTTGATCGCCAACATCCTTCTTCCATCTTGCGTCAGCTATCCCATGAAAAGTTTTGGAATCCTTTCTCCATGTATTACATCAGAGTCAAGGAAAGACACAATAACATGATTCAAGAAATAGGAGTGGAAATAGGTCATAGAACCAGCTCCACTATTCAAGATGATCTCTTTCCGCTTCGCCTCCATTTTCAAGTGTGCCATCCATATTCCTTGTTTTCTTGAGACCATAATTTAATTTCAGCCTTAAATATACTCGATGATGGAATATTCACAACCCTCTGAAGCTAGACAATTCCAAAAATTTGCAACCCTCTAAGTCGAGAAGTTTCTCTTTAATGATTGACCCTTTATCCTGAGCGTGTAACTACGGTATTCTAGATTCCCCACTGGGTGAAACAATATCTCAGTATCTACTCTATCATCCTTCTTCACAATCTTGGATGTTTCAATGTGATCACTTCTCATTCTTCTAAACATCGCAGTATAGGCCCAATTTTCTCAACCGCTTATCATCTCATCCCAGGAGCCATTCGAGGAAACCTTCAGTGTACCACCTCCAAGGCAAGTATATCCTGCCTTAGATAAAATTACCAACAGGTTTGGTTCAAATCACTAGCTTTCGGAGCACTGCTCCTTCCTCAAGTGAATTCACCTGAGGAAGGAGCAGTGCTCCGAAAGCTAGTGATTTGAAACAAACCTGTTGGACTATAACCTGGTGTTGTAAGGCTTCTTACTGTGCTCACCCCAGTCCAATGCCGGCATCTCCACATCATAGATAAAATTAGGCATTGTACACCAAAAACGCCCTATACAATTGTCGCAAGACATCTTTATCCTGTATTCCAATGCCACAGGCCTTTTGCATTCTTAATTGATTGCTGTACTCGCATACTAACATTTTGTCTTCCTTGTACATGAGCACCTAGTCTCTCCAAATGTCACCATTTAAAAGTTTCATGCCTTTGAAAAAATATTCCCCTTGCCATTTTGTGGTGAATGTATTATATCAATAATCCACCATTGTATCTGTGCTATGCTGTTGCCATTGTGGGCTCCACCTATGGGCCATTGTATGGCATTATCCACAAGGGAACATGTTGGGGCCTCCGCCCTTGAAAGGAGGTATAAAGAGCAGTCGACCTGTAGGTGGTTCTCAGTGTTAGATCAGTCGCAGGCAGGCACTGTTCTAGCTGATTAAAGCCACAGTTTATTTCTACTCATGTCTCGAGTGAATTGATGGTCGCATCAATTTAATCAACTACAACGCAACTATGGAATCGGCCCTCAAACCTGACCGACTGGAACTCGATCCGTAGGCCGCGGAGGCAAAATACATTTTTTCGCACTGGCTCCGCTGCTTCAAGGCCTATCCCGCCGCCTCCTCCATGCCTCCCGTCACCGACGAACAGAAGCTGAGCCTCCTCCACGCACGGGTGAGCCATCGAACCTCTGTTCAACTCGATGAGGCCTACTCCTACGCAGACACCCTCACGATGCTCGAACGCCTCTATGTACGGCCCGTGAACGAGGTATACGCGTGACACATCCTCACCACTCGCCGCCAGCATCCCGGGGAATCGCTAGAAGACTACCTACGCGACCTCAAAGTCCTCGCATGCAGCTGCAACTACCAGGCCGTTACGGCCACTCAACATATGGAACTCACCGTCCGAGACATCTACGTGGCGGGAGTCCGGTCCAACTATGTGAGACAGCGCCTACTTGAAAAAGGCGCCCTGGACCTGGATCAGATGGTAAAATTAGCCTCCTCTCTGGAAGTAGCGTTCCAGAGCCTTAACGCGTTCCCGACTGACTACGTGACCCACCCGTGGACCCCCGACCAAAGACTACCCCAGGCCTGTGCCGCGCAGCCGCCCGCCCGCATGGGGGGCTGACCAGCTATTTCTGCGGCCAGTCCCAACAACCCCGGCAGCACTGCCCGACACGTAACGCGAACTGCAGCAGCTGCGGGAGAAGAGGACATTTTGCCAAAGTTTGTCTGGCCAGGTCCAAGAACTCTGAACCGCAGGCCCGACCCTCAGACTCACAGGCCCGCAGACCCTGTAGTGTGGCAGCGTGTCTGCCGACTCCACCCCCTGTAGGCACGTCATCAGCCTCGTACTATCCGTGGGGGCAGCCATCTTCCAGCCCACACAGCACGTGCGACTCACGGGGCCGCCATCTTGGCCATCCTACCCCACGCGGCCGGCCACGTGCGATCCATGGGGGCTGCCATTTTGGACGCCATCTTCCACACCGCCCGACTCGCTCGACCAACGGGGGCCGCCATCTTGGCCACCATCTGCTATGCCGCTCGACACGTGCGATCAACAAGGGCAGCCATCGTGGAACCGCCCCAGCACCTCCCACCATGCCGGCTACCCACAACTCAGCATGGTCACCCTGGATCAGTCGCGACCCAAACACCTCCGGAGTCCATGATGACCGTCCGGGTAAATGGATACGAAACGCCTTGCCTCTTCGACTCCGGGAGCACAGAGAGCTTCATTCACCCGGAGGACATGGTAAGACGTTGCTTGCTCCCAATTTTCGCCGCGCACCAAACTACCTCCCTCGCCTCTGGGTCGCACTCGGTGCAAATCCGAGGGTGCACTACCGCAACCCTAGCAATACAGGGCGCCGAGTACGCCAATTTTAAATTATATGTGCTCCCAGAGTCCTCTGCGCTCCTCTCCTATTGGGACTAGATTTCCAATGCAACCTCAGGAGCCTAACCCTGAAATTCGGGGGCCCCCTACTTCCACTCACCGTATGAAGCCTCGCGACCCTAAAGGTCGACCCTCCCTCACTTTTGGCAAACCTCACCACCGACTGCAAACCAGTCGCCACCAGGAGCAGGCGGTATAACATCCAGGACAGGACTTTTATCAGGTCCGAGGTCCAGCGACTCTTGCGGGAGGGAGTCATCGAGGCCAGCAATAGCCCCTGGAGAGCTCAGGTGGTGGTCGTCAAGACCGGGGAAAAGAACCAGATGGTTGTAGATTACAGCCAAACCATAAACCGGTACACGCAACTCGATGTGTACCCCCTTCCCCGGATTGCAGACATGGTAAACCAGATCGCACACTACCGGGTGTTCTCCACGGTGGATCTGAAGTCTGCATACCACCAGCTGCCAATCCACCCGGAGGATAGCCACTACACGGCTTTTGAGGCAGACAGCCGCCTTTTGCACTTCCTCCGGGTCCCCTTTGGTGTCACGAACGGGGTCTCGGTGTTCCAAAGAACAATGGACCGAATGGTGGACCGGTACGGGCTGCGGGCCACATTTCCGTACTTGGACAATGTCACCATCTGCGGCCATGATCAGAAGGACCACGATGCCAACCTCCACAGATTTCTCCAAACCGCCCAAACCCTTAACCTCACTTACAACAAGGAGAAATGCGTTTTCCGCACAACCAGAGTAGCCATCCTCGGCTACGTCGTGGAAAACAGGGTTCTAGGACCCGATCCCGACCGTATGCGCCACCTCCTGCAACTCCCCCTCCCCCACTGCCCCAAGGCCCTGAAGAGGTGCCTCGGGTTCTTTTCATATTATGCCCAGTGGGTCCCCAACTATGCGGACAAAGCCCGCCACTAATCAAGGCCACCATCTTCCCACTGGTGACTGAGGCCCGCCAGGCTTTCAGCTGCATCAAGGCGGACATCGCCAAAGCCGCAATACGCATGGTGGACGAGTCCATTCCCTTCCAGGTGGAGAGCAATGCATCAGAGGTCGCTCTCGTCGCTACCCTCAATCAAGCAGGCAGACTGGTAGCGTTTTTTTCACGCACCCTCACCACCTCCAAAATTCGCCACTCCTCAGTGGAAAAGGAGGTCCAAGCCATCGTGGATGCCGTACGGCATTGGAGGCACGACCTCGCTGGTCGGAGGTTTACCCTCGTCACCGACCAATGATCGGTAGCCTTCATGATCGATAATACGCAGCGGGGCAAATTCAAGAACGATAAGATCTTGAGGTGGAGGATCGAACTCTCCACCTATAATTATGATATAGTGTATCGTCCTGGGAAGCTCAATGAGCCCCCAGATGCCCTGTCCCGCAGCACATGTGCCAGCACACAAGATGACCGACTACGGGCTATCCACGATGACCTCTGCCACCCTGAGTCACCCGGCTTATCCACTACATCAAGGCCCTCAACCTGCCCCACTCCACCGAGGAGGTCAGAGCTATGACCAGGGACTGCCAGATCTGTGCGGAGTGTAAACCGCACTTCTATCGACCAGATAAGGCCCACCTGGTGAAGGCTTCCCGGCCCTTTGAGCGCCTCAGTATCGATTTCAAAGGGCCCCTCCCCGCCAATAACCGCAATACATATGTCCTCAACATTATTGATGAGTTCTCCCGCTTCCCCTTTGCAATCCCTTGCCCAGACATGACCACGTCCACCGTCATTAAAGCCCTACATAGTGTCTTCACCCTGTTTGGTTTCCCCAATTATGACAACAGTGACCGGGGCTCGTCGTTCATGAGCGACGAACTGTGTCAGTACCTGCTCAGTAAGGGCATTGCCTCGAGCAGGACTACTGACCCTGCGGTCTAGGAATCTCCCAGTTTCCCACGGGCAGGAGGTCCTCCCCAATGTGCTCCACTCTATTAGGTCCCTACTTTGCACGGCCACAAACGAGACCCCTCATGACCGCCTATTTGTTTTCCCCAGGAGATCTACCTCAGGGGCCTTGCTTCCATCCTGGCTGAAGACACCGGGGCCCGTCCTACTCAGAAAACATGTCAGGAGCCATAAGTCAGACCCTCTGGTAGAGAGGGTCCAGCTCCTACACTCCAACCCCAGTACGCATATATTGAACACCCCAATGGCCGACAGGATACGGTCTCCCTCCAGGACCTGGCACCCACCGGTTCCACCACCACCACCACCACCGCCACTCCACCCTATCCCGCCCAACCTACCATGACCAGCGCCCCCGCCCCTATATGGCTCCCACGCTCCCTCCCGCCCGCCTTCCCCCCTTCACCGATCCACAGGAATGAAGCTCCAGAAGAGATGCTCCCGGAGTTCACGTCTGTACCCGCACCGGCGCCCTCACTACCAATGCCAGCACATACGGGTTCGAGACCCAGGCCAACAACAATGCCAGAACTTTGGCGATCACAGCGCACAATCCGTGCGCCGGATCGGCTGAACTTATGAACCCGTCACCCCTGACCGACTTCATTTTTTTAACAGAGTGTGAATGTGGTGAATGTATTATATCAATAATCCACCATTGTATCTGTGCTATGCTGTTGCCCTTGTGGGCTCCACCTATGGGCCATTGTATGGCATTATCCATAAGGGAACATGTTGGGGCCTGTATGGGCTCCTCACCTTGAAGGGAGGTATAAAGAGCAGTCGACCTGTAGGCGGTTCTCAGTGTTAGATCAGTCGCAGGCAGGCACTGTTCTAGTTGATTAAAGTCACAGTTTATTTCTATTCATGTCTCGAGTGAATTGATGGTCGCATCACATTCTTACTTCCGAAATGAATAACCTTGCAGTTCCCACCTTCAAAGTCCACCTGCCACCTTGCTGCACCCAGTTAACCTGTCCATATCCCTGTACAGCCTCTTTGAGTGCCCCTTACAGTTTATATTCACACCAAACTGCAGAAAAGGAGAGGGACAGTGTCAGGAGCAGCCAATGTAAACTCAATTACATATATGGCAGCTCAATGCTCGAAAAAGTTTAATAATTCATTAGTTTAGGCAAAATAACGTGAAGCACCTGCACCTTTTTGGAATACATTTTAAGACACCATCCTGACTTAGAACTATAATCTCCATCCCTTCACTGTTGCCGGGCCAAAATCCTGGAACTCTCTTCCCAACAGGTCTGTGGGTGTATCGACACCACGTGGACTGCAGCAGTTCAAGAAGGCCACATCCTGCGAATGAATAAATAAAAACTCAGCCAGTTTCCTAATTTTAATAATTTTCCTTCACACAGTTTTAAAGTGCCTACATTGCATCCCATTAATACCCAGGAGATGGAATGCTGCCTTGTACACCCCGGCCTTTAACTGGAAATTGTTTACTCATTCAGTTTCGGGTGTAATCACCCCACTGAAGCCTCCTATGGAATCTCATTGTTTTGTATGTTCACCTATTATCACACCCATTGTGTTCTTTATGGATGCAACTGAGCATGACATAATCTCATGGCAGCCAAAGATAATTAACATTTTTAACATTCTTTTCAAGATACAACATAGTTAACAATACTAGAAGATAGATTTTTGATGCGCTGGATCTGCTATCCTTTGCTTTCTTACCCACTGTAAGGAGCAAATATTGAAGTTGCCATACAGACCATAGTGAGAGCTCAAGGCAGAGAAATAGATTTGTATAAAATGACTGCATTACTCCCTTCTCATCCAACTTGAGCTGACCTTACCCATCAGCAAACATGGTCATGAAGCTCTCGGGTCTTACTGTCTGCTGCAAGTGACATGCAAACATTTCTCCTTAGCAACCCATTTTAACATCCCTTGCTCCTTACTTCCTCTAACTGTGCCAAAAGAAGAACCGGAACCCAGGCAACTCCATATCCATTGCTGTTAGCACAGGGATCCACTCACTCTCCACTCCCAACCTCCACTTCAGGCATATTTACCCAGCGAAATCAGAGTGAGATAGAGAAATGTGCCCCAGGTGAAACAGAGTGAGAAACACGAGTTAGTAAGAGCAGCTATGGGTGGAAGATGCAAAGGAAGATGAACTGAAGGGTTGCTAGCTATCATTTTTTCATGCAAAAGCTCAGGGATCCTGCTTTTTTAAAGCAGAATACTTATAGATAATTAAATATTTCCAGATGGTGGCCATGCTTAGCAGTGTACTACAGATGATGGCGTGAGTGGATCAATCCACTGCCTACATGTAGGGTAGCGTGATGAATGCTTCTGCAGCATTTCAGTTCAGCCTGAGTGTGTGGAGGCTTCAATGGTGCAAGTCCTAAGGCCAGTCTATATTTTTTCCACTGATGGTCAAACTATGAACATACAGGTCTTTGGAAAAAGATGGGAAGTGTCTCTTCTTGGCAGCGAGCAGTTGGTTCTGTGATACAAGCAGCATATCATGGGGATTTATTAATCTAATTGAGATAAAGAAGCTAATTCTCCACAGATTACCCTCCAGATGAAGGCAGTACCCAGTGCCAATACATGGGATAGGAATATAATGCCACTTTCTCAGGGTAACAGCAGAGGAGGGTCCTCAAATCAACACTCAAAATCAACAAATCATATCCTCAAAATGTGAGTGAATGGGTACAAAGATACATGAGAGGACAAAGCATTGCTGATGTAGTGTTGTAATTCACCGACTGACCACTAGGACTCTCAGAGAAGTGAATGTTAAAGTCAGTTGACCTCAGGCTGGCTGGAGGGAGCTGAAGGGGGAGGTTACTTATGCATGATTTTATTGTTATTAGTGTATTCTTTGAGTATATAGCTTACCCACAGTTTATGTTAATACATCGTGTATAGCTTTAGCTACAAGTGTTCTTGTAATGCATCAGGCTATCTGATAAGAGCATTACATGGTGCCAGGGTTGGATGTTGTGAAACACTGAGGAAGGCTGCCACAGAGATTTGAAGGTTTTGCAGACTGCCGAATTAACAGCATGGAGTCGTTGAAGCCACCATGAAAAAGGTGTACATAATGTTAAGCTATTCTTGGAGAAAGCAATGGACAGCAAATCTGATCCATATCTCGCACTATTGGGTTATAGAACTTCACCATTGTCACATGGTAGATTGCCAGCAGAGCTACTCATGAATACAAAGTTGTGTACCACACTTCTATACTTGGCAAAGGAGGAGAATGAAGTGGTACTGCAGGAAATGCAAAAAATTAAAGCAAAGCAAAAGCAGTTCGATGATAGTGTGTCTAGAACTTTATCACCTCTGAGCAGTGATGACATTGTGAGAGTAGAAGATTCAGGCAATTGGTCGAGAAAAACCAATGTACTTGAAGAAGTAGCACCTCATTCCTACAATGTACAGACAGAGGGTGGGTTGGTTTCTAGAAGAAATTATCATGCACTCTTGAAAACCAGAGCAGACTTTCAAAACAATGTAATGGATGACGAATATATATCAGAATCAACATCAGCTGAAGTGTAAGACAGTTCAGCAGTTCCTGAGCATGAGAATGTCATGGAGAACAACGATGAATGTACAAGTTCTGAACAGCAAGGTCATACTCTGATAAGATCAACCAGAGTCAGAAGAATATCTGATTGACTCAATTTGGACTATTTGTACATACTATGCTTGCTGTTATTCCATATATATATATATTTTTGTTAAACCAGTTTTAAAAATTAAAAAAGAAAATTAATACTGTTAGACGCATAGGCTCATGATATCACATGTAAATATACTGGTGATAGTGTATTAATTTATTCTTTCAAAGGAAAGGGAATGTAGTGATATCATGGTTGTGTTATAATTCACCAACTGACCACTTGGAATCTTATGAGTGAATGTTAAAATCAGCTGACCTCAGACTGGCTGGAGGGAGCTGAAGAGAGAGGTTGCTTGTGCATGATATGACTGTTATTAATTGTTTTAGTATATAGCTTCCCACAGTTTATGTTAATAAATCATTTATACCTAAAGCTACACGTGTTCTTGTAATAAATCAGACCATCCGACAAGAACATTACAGCTGTAACTACCCAAAATATGAAATTATCTACCATTACTCAATTTCCAGTCTCATATATGAATGAGGTCCCAGAGCACTGTACTTCAGCCTTACTTGTAGAGGAGGAAGAGATGAGACACTTTCAGGGCAGAGTACGCCTTTCTTAACCAAAAAACTGGTCCCAATTAATCTTCGTCCCCAAAATCATACAAATGCCTTCTTATCAGGACCATTAAATGAATTAATTCCCTCCTAGAACCAAATAGCAACGTTCCATCAGTGGGAGGAAAACATAGTCGACATTTCAAGCCTTTGGGCAGAATTCTCCATTGTGAGTCTGCCTCGCTACCGTTGCTAGCGAGGACCGAGCATTTAGTGCTCAGTCAAATCTCCATTCACTGCAGCGGAAAGGAGAATCCCAATGGCATGAAGGAATGCAGAATCAAAGTCTGTAGGCTGGTTGTCCGCAACCCGACGCCAAAATCGTGGCCGGCCCCGAGGCAGAGAATCCAGTTTGACGCGGAAATCGGAACCGGCGCTGGTTCACCGATTTAAGGGCACCGATAGGCAGCGTCACTGGGGAGTATGCCGCACCGCCGGGGGTAATTGCCAGAGGCCTGTTCCAACATCCCCTGCCCCCGACCAGCCGAAGTCCCGACGGCGTGGAACTAACCTGGTCTTGCCGGTCGGGATACTCGCGTGACGGCTGCAAAGTCAGTCCGCGGCCGCCCTGGTCGGGGTGGGCCGATCGGAGGCTGGGGGGTCTTATAGGCAGCCGGGGGTGATTGTGCTGGGTTTGAGTGTTGGGTGTGTGGCCGATCGGGGAATCTCCTTTGTGGGTCTACCTCCGCGGTCCAAGTCCGCCATGGAGCACAGCGCGGCCGCTGGAGACTGCCGCCTTGTGCATGCACAGCCTCTGACCCGGAAATGCGAGGGCCCGTATCTGCAGCAAAAGCTGTGAGATTTACTCCAGGTCCCTGCTAGCGCCCTGCAGGGCTGGGAATTCATGGCCCTTTAATCCAGGATTTTCAGGAGTAAATCTCCACTGATATGACGCTGGCATGGGGGCATAGTCCCAAAAACGGAGAATCCAGCCCTGTGTCTTTTCAATCAGCTGGTGATTTCCAGCAGTTCCTATTGTTATGGGCCAGGTTTAGAGAACCCCAAAGTGTATCATGGAGTTCACCTGACCCACAACTTTTACTAGATTGTGGTATGGGGAGCACACGGCCCACTCTACAGGTGTGGTACAGCAGAAATGGAAAAGTATTTTTTAAAGCAAAACAATGTTTATTCTATGAACTCAAATTAACCTTTTTGAAACATGCAGTGAACATCTTAGCAACCATTGATTCAAATACAACCCCCAAAGACTACAACACTAAGTAAACCGTTAAGCTTTCCTTTTTACCATCCACAAGACTAAAAACACCTTTTACCAGAAGCCCATCAGGTTAAAGTCACTGCTGTTATTAGTTTTAAATCACCAGGATCGATTTACAGTCTTTAGATTACAGAGAGAGACTCTAATACACCTTCTGGCTGTGACTGCAGCTACTCAGCTCTGAAAAAGAAACTAAAACACAGCCTGCAGCAAACAGCCTAAAACAAAAGTAAAAAGCTGACAGACAGCCCAGCTCCAGCCACTCTCTTACATCACTGCAGTAATAAACACCCATTTCTTAAAGGTACCCACACTACAGATACTTTTATACACACCCATTTATAAACACCCATTTGTCAAAGGCACTCTCACATGACACCTCCCACCAAGAAAAAAAGCCCATCAACTTCTAGATGGTTTCATTTTTCACCTTTTCACTATCCTTTAAGAAATGCACACAGTAAATATACTTTTTCGTTTCAAAAAACAACACACGTAAACAGGTATAATAATATAGTCCATTTTTTTTTTGTTTTCCTTCCAACTGAAATCCTTCTCGATTGACAGTCTCTTTGACCAAGAAGGTCTCTGCACGATCCATCCATTCCTCTACGCCTCGGCATTTCTCTTTAAAGTCAGATACTTTAGTTCAATCTGACCACAGAGTCCCTTGCAATTCTCCAACACATGAGCATTGGTTATCACAGCTTTCAGGCCGTCAAATGACTGTTGAAAGTCCACTGAAATTTTTGCCGTTTCTCCAGCAAGTAAATCAGTGGAGCAATCATGCTACAAAACCTTTGCACAAATGTTCGATCAAATCCACTCATGCCAAGAACTCGCATTATTTCCCTTCATCTCGAGGGTATCGGAAACTCCTCTAGGAAAGTGACTTGGGCTTTTCCAAACTCACCTTTGGCTAGGTTTATCACCAAACCCGCCTCCTGAAGTCGATCGAATAACTCCATCAGGGGCGACATTCTCCGCCCCCCCCTGCTGGGTCGGAGAATCGCCGGGGGCTGGCGTGAATTCCGCCCCCGCCGGTTGCCGAAGTCTCCGGCACCGGACATTCGGCAGGGGCGGGAATCGCGCCGCGCCGGTTGGCGGGCCCCCCCGCTCGATTCTCCGGCCGAGATGGGCCGCAGTCCCGCCGATAAATTACCTGTCCTGCCGGCGTAAATTAAATCACCTACCTTACCGGTGGGACAAGGCGGCGCGGGCGGGCTCCGGGGTCCTGGCGCAGGGCGATCCGACCCCGGGGGCTGCCCCCACGGTGGCCTGGCCCGCGACCGGGGCCCACCGATCCGCGGGTGGGCCTTTGCCGTGGGGGCACTCTTTCCCTTCCGCCTCCACCACGGTCTCCACCATGGCGGAGGCAGAAGAGACTCCCTCCACTGCGCACGCGTGGGAAACTGTCAGCGGCCGCTAACGCTCCCGCGCATGCGCCGCCCGGAGATGTCATTTCCGCGCCAGCTGGCAGGGCAACAAAGGCCGTTTCCGCCAGCTGGCAGGGTGGAAATTCCTCCGCCGTCGGCCTAGCCCCTCAATGTTGGGGCTCGGCCCCCAAAGATGCGGAGCATTCCGCACCTTTGGGGCGGCGCGATGCCCGTCTGATTGGCGCCGTTTTGGGCGCCAGTCGGCGGACATCGTGCCGTTTTCGGAGAATTTCGCCCCAGATGTTTCAAATGCTCTGTCCATATCTGGCTGAAAATTACCGGATCATCGATGTATACCACACAATTAGGTAATCCTGAAATTACTTTGTAAGTTAACTGTTGAAATGTGGCTGGGGCGTTTTTCATGCCACATGGCATAACTTTGAATTGGTATATACCATCTGGAGTCACAAAAGCTGAAATCTCCTTCGCCCTTTTGGATGAAGGTACCTGCCAGTAACCTTTAAGTAAATCCAGTTTGGAAATAAAAGCTGATTGTCCCACTTTCTCAATGCAATCCTCCAAACGTGGGATAGGATAAGAGTCCATTCTTGTAACTGCATTGGCCTTTCTGTCGTCCACACACAACCATTGGGTACCGTCTGGTTTAGGTACCATCACTATGGGTGAGCTCCATTGGCTGCACCCCACTTCAATTATGCTATTTTTAAGCATACTCTCAATCTCTTTGTTAACCTGTGCCAATTTTAAAGGATTAAATCTATATGGATGTTGTTTGATTGGAACAGCATTTCCCACATCTACATCATGTATAGCCATTTTAGTACTTCCCCATTTATTTCTCCAAACTTGCCCATGTGATATCAATAACACTTTCAGGTCAGTCCGTTTTTCCTCTGGAAGGTAACTCAACAATTTATCCCAATTTTTAAGACCATCCTCGTTTTCCAATTTAATTTAAGGTATGTCAAATTCACAGTCATCTGGATTTGTTTCGTCACTTTGAGTGAGAATCATTAAAACCTCCTCCTTTTTCTCTCCTTCCCTTTCAAAGTACCTTTTAAGCATATTCACATGACACACTCGGTGAGTTTTCTTTCTATCTGGCGTTTTTACCACATAATTCACCTCACTTAATTTCCTTTCAATCTGATAAGGTCCACAAAACCTCGCTTTTAAAGTTTCACCTACCACTGGTAACACCACTAAAACTTTATCTCCAATGGCAAAACTATGAACTCCGGATTTCTTGTCCGCTACCCGTTTCATCACATTTTGTGCAACTTTTAAATGTTGTCTAGCCAATTCACCTGCTTTATTTAATCGTTCCCTGAAATCTGACACGTAATCCAATCATATAATTTCTGATTTCTCACTCACCAATTTTTTTCCTTTATCAATTTAAGTGGTCCTCTTACCTCATTGACGAATGTGATATAAAATTGTTACTTTAGAGATATTAGTTACTGTAATGTAGATAGGCCGGTCTGATTCGGTTAGTTCATAGACAAAGGATTTCAGAACGCATGGCAAAGCAAGGGGGAGGGGTGTCCAGCTAAGGAGGAGAAAAAGATGCTGGGTAATAGGGGGCCAGAGGAAGGGATGGGAAGTGAGCTAATTAGGATGTATGGCCAGGTCAGGAGGGGTATAGGATGACCTATGGGAATTGTGAATGTGAAACTTGATGCCATTTGAATGTATCAGTAGAGATTTCTTTGTTCGACAGAATCACTTGATTCTGGATAGCTAGGAGACTAGTTGTGTCCTAGGTTTCTGTGAAACGAGTCAGACTTGCAAGTCAAATAAAAATAACTAATGCTATGCCTGCAAATCCATCTCGAGTTTTATTGAGGCCAGACTGACGGGTAAAGAATTAAGATTTCTCATTTGGTGCCGAAACCCGGGATTTCTCCACATGGTCATCGGCCAGCTGCGAACTCAGAATTAGACTGATTTTGGACAAAAGGAGAGTGGAAAAAGGGGCCCACACTGTATACCTGTAAAATGACCGCGCATTGATTTTCCCCCTCTTCTTATCGTCTGATTAGTCTGGTCACTTGTGGTTGGTACGGAAAGATCGTCTCGATTATTTCAGTTAGCAATTGATTGAAATTGCCAGAATCTTAAGTTTTAATTACTTGAAATAATGTTTATCTCATTTTATTTGTGAATTAATAGAAACTTAAAGAAACACACTGACATCATTTTAAAAAGTGTAAATCTGAAGATGACAGTTGACTTTGCTCCGGGATAAATCACCGCAGCGAACTGCTCCCTCATTGATAGCAACCAACATTTTTGTGAATGTAAGAAAAACTTGTTAAATGAAAAATTGTTAAGATAAGGAATTAATAAAGTTGTAAAAGTTATACAAGTTTGTGTTAAGCAAATCGTAAATTTAGTTCTGAGTTGAGATCAGAGCTAAGCTTGCAAGTTGCGGTAATTCAATTTGAATTTTCAAACATTTTAAGTTTTAAAAGTACACTGTTAAAACCTTTTCAATAATTTTTGCCAAGTTGCAAAAATTGCCATTGGTTATAAATAGGCAAATAAATTTAAAAAAAAAATAATAATAAAAAAGAGAGTCACTAGCTTTCGGAGCGCTGCTCCTTCCTCAGGTGAATGAAGAGGTATGTTCCAGAAACATATATATAGACAGATTCAAAGATGCCAGACAATGCTTGGAATGCGAGCATTAGCAGGTGATTAAATCTTTACAGATCCAGAGATGGGGTAACCCCAGGTTAAAGAGGTGTGAATTGTGTCAAGCCAGGACAGTTGGTAGGATTTCGCAGGCCAGATGGTGGGGGATGAATGTAATGCGACATGAATCCCAGGTCCCCGTTGAGGCTGCACTCATGTGTGCGGAACTTGGCTATAAGCTTCTGCTCGGCGATTCTGCGTTGTCGCGCGTCCTGAAGGCCGCCTTGGAGAACGCTTACCCGGAGATCAGAGGCTAAATGCCCTTGACTGCTGAAGTGTTCCCCGACTGGAAGGGAACATTCCTGCCTGGTGATTGTCGCACGATGTCCGTTCATTTGTTGTCGCAGCGTCTGCATGGTCTCGCCAATGTACCACGCTTCGGGACATCCTTTCCGGCAGCGTATGAGGTAGACAACGTTGGCCGAGTCGCACGAGTATGTACCGCGTACCTGGTGGGTGGTGTTCTCACGTGTAATGGTGGTATCCATGTTGATGATCTGGCACGTCTTGCAGAGATTGCCATGGCAGGGTTGTGTGGTGCCGTGGTCACTGTTCTGAAGGCTGGGTAGTTTGCTGCAAACAATGGTTTGTTTGAGGTTGCGCGGTTGTTTGAAGGCAAGTAGTGGGGGTGTGGGGATGACCTTGGCAAGATGTTCATCTTCATCGATGACGTGTTGAAGGCTGTGAAGAAGATGTCGTAGTTTCTCCGCTCCAGGAAAGTACTGGACGACGAAGGGTATTCTGTCGGTTGTGTCCCATGTTGGTCAAATTTGGTTGACTCATTAGGTGCATCCCTAATTACAAACAGTACGAATGGAATTCCTTTGTCCCAATCCTCTGGATAATCATGACAAATAGCCCTCAACATTGTCTTTAATGTCTGATGCCACCTTTCTAACGCCCCCTGCGATTTTGGATGGTAATACATAACTTCTTTGAATAACCTTGAGGTAAAATTCGACCCTTGATCCGATTGTATTTCTGTGGGTAGTCCATATCTAGTAAAGAATTTAAGTAACTCCTCCACAATCTTTTTAGCTGTAATATTACATACTGGAATGGCCTCTGGAAACCTAGTAGACACATCCATTATCGTTAAAAGACATTGATTCCCACTTTTCGTTTTAGCAGGCGGTCCTACTCAATCAATTAGGACCCGTGTAAAAGGTTGCTCAAATGCTGGAATGGGTATTAAGGGTGCTGGTTTTATCACTGCTTGAGGTTTCCCTATCACTTGACATGTGTGACATGATTGACAAAATTTAACTACATCTTTATGTAGTCCAGGCCAATAAAAATGTTCCTGGAATTTAGTTTGAGATTTCCTTATTCGCAAATGACCTCCCACTGGTACCTCATGTGCAACTCGCAACACCTCCTTTCTATACCCTACCGGCAATACTACTTGATGAACTTCTGCCCACTTTTCATCCGCCTGCATATGTAAAGGTCTCCATTTTCTCATGAAGACATCACTTTTACGGTAATAACACTCTGGTATACAGTCAGATTCCTCTTCCGTGTATGCTTTCTGATACATCCGTTTTATTTCTACTATTTCTACATCTTTTTGTTGTAACTCCACCAATTTTTCTGAACTATAAATATCTGCCTCATCCTCCACCCGTTCTTGTTCTTTTTCAACCATCTGATCAAAAATCGTTTCTGATAATTGCACTTCAACATCATCTTCACTCTTTGATTTCTCCTCTTGTCTTAACCTGGGACTTTGCGACCTTGTTACTACACAATCCGGAAAAATCCCAGGATATTCGTCCTCCAACACTTCAGTTGTCTGATTTTCCACTGGCTTATCAACCACAGTAGGCATCACTGCCACCTGCGATCTAGCTATATCATTACCCAAGATAAACTGTATTCCTGGACAAGATAGTTTCTCTATTACTCCTAATACCACTTCAACACTCTTCACTGGACTTTCCAACCTTACCTTATCTCATGGAACACTACTCCTCTCACCCTGAATTCCACATATTACCACCTTTTCTGGCAACATTCTTCCCAAACTACATAACTCCTCATCTCTTACCATTAAAGATTGACTAGCTCCCATATCTCTAAAAATTGTGACTTCTTTTCCTGCTCCTCCTGATACACATGAGTAACCTTTACCCGCACAAGTAAATTCTTTAAAGAGATCAGGCACCTTCTTATCAATCACCTCTTGATCAGGCTGTACAATCTTTTGCACCTCCTTCACTTCACTTGGGCTTTCCTTTACCCCTTTAACAAACCCCACTGTCTTATCCTGTTTTACCACATCAGCCTTCCCAGTGCTTTTCTTCAAGCGCCAACACTGTGACTTTACATGGCCTAGTTTATTACAGTGAAAACATTTGAACATTTTCATGTCTCTTCCACCCTCCTGGATTTCTTTTTTAATCTGAGGTACACTCGCCTTATTATCTCCCATCAGATCACCTTTACCTTTACCACTTGAGTATTTCTCATGTCCCCAGTTTGTATCCCTCACAGGCTGAAACTGACATCGGAAACCAAGCTTTGATTTATGAACTAATTCATAATCATCTGCCATTTCTGCTGCTAATCTCACAATTTTAACCCTCTGCTCTTCCACATGAATTCTTACTACATCAGGAATTGATTTTTTAAAACTCCTCCAAAAGTATAATTTCTCTGAGAGCTTCATACATTTGGTCTATTTTCAAAGCCCTTGTCCATCTATCAAAATTACCCTGTTTGATCCTTTCAAACTCCATGTATGTTTGACCAGGTTCTTTCCTTAAATTTCTAAACCTTTCTCTGTAGGCTTCAGGCATTAGTTCATATGCACCTAAGATGGATTTTTCACCTCCTCATACGACCCAGATACCTCCTCCGGTAGTGATGCTTCACTCGCCCTACCTACCAGCTTAGTTTGAATCAGTAATACCCACATGTCCTGTGGCCATTTCATTTGTTTAGCTACCTTCTCAAATGTAATGAAAAAGGCTTCTACTTCCTTCTTGTCAAACTTTGGTAATGCTTGGACATATTTAAATAGATCCCCACCAAGCCTTCGACTTTGACACTCTTTCTCACTATCCTCATCTATATCATCCAACTGTACGTTTCCCTTTACGCCTGCTAATTTTAACTGACTGTTATGTTTCATGGCCATTTTCTGAAGTTCAAACTCTCTTGCTTTATCTTTTTCACTGATCTATATCTCCCTTTCTTTTTCTTTTTGTTCTGCTCAAGCTATTCTTTCTGTTTTCCTTTCTTCTCTCACTTTTTCCTCTCTCTCTCTTTCTCTTTCCTCTCTCTGTCTTTCATATTCAAGCTGCTTAAATTCTTTCTCATGTTCCATTTGTTTAATTCGTAACTGAATTTTTTGCTATTTCCAATGAGTCAAATTGTATCTCAGGCAACATTAAATGCTAAGCCACCACCATAATTACCTCATCTTTTCGCATTTTGTCAGGTAATGTTAACTGCAATGTTTTTGCCAAATCTAACAGTCTGCTTTTAGTCTCTGTCCGTAAGGTACTGCGTGTGACCATCTCCACCCCCAAAAACCTCAGAGCCTCTGAAAGAGCCCTTGTCCACAACACACTCCCTACTTAAACTGAAATACCACACCTGAAAAGCAACCACAATATGCTCACCCCTCACTGTCTTTAAGTTCACTAAGTCAATCCAATAGATAGACTTTTATCCCCCTCGAGCCCCCAATTTGTTATGGGCCAGGGTTTAGAGAACCCCAAAGAATTCATGGAGTTCACCTGACCCACAACTTTTAATAGATTGTGGTATGGGGAGCACACGGCCCACTCTACAGGTGTGGTACAGCAGAAATGGAAAAGTATTTTTTAAACCAAAACAATGTTTATTCTATGAACTCACGTTAACCTTTTTAAAATACACAGTGAACATCTTGGCAACCATTAATTCAAATACAACCCACAAAGAATACAACACTAAGTAATCCTTAATAACTTCCCAAACAACATCTAGAAGATAGAAGAAACACCTTTTAACAGAAGCACATCAGGTTTATATTCACTACTGAAAACATTTATAATTCTGAATTCACCAAATGATCAAGAGATAGTCTTTTATGGCAGAGAGATCAACAGTACACCTGCTCTGACTGGCTTCAGCTCCAACACTGAAAATGAAACTAAAACACACCCTGCAGCAAACAGCCTAAAACGAAAGTAAAAATCTGACAGGCAGCCCAGCTCCACCCACTCTCTGACATCACTGCAGTAGTAAACACCCATTTCTTAAAGCTACTCTCACTACAGATATTTATATACACACCCATTTATAAACACCCATTTCTTAAAGATACTCTCACATGATACATTCCATCTATTTCATCCAAATCTTTCAGCGTATCTATTCACTCTCATGTATTTGTCGAGTTTCCTTTTGAAAGTGTCCAAGATATTTCCTGTGATACAGAATTCTAACATTCTAACCTCTTAATATAGAAACTGATGTATTTTCCTATTGAATGCAATAGTAGCTGTCTTTATTTGCAGCATCTAGTCTTCCACATATGGAAACGTTCTCTCCACATCAACCCTTGCAACTTTGAAAATGCACTGTATCTTACAAGTCATAGGATCAATAGCAGAAAGGTAAGCTGTGAAGCTGCATTTAAAACTGCTGAAATAATCAGCTATGCTAAATTTCCAACTTCAAATGCACCTTTTATAGGGGTAGTGGGGGTAGGCATCGTAGAGAAAAGGGAAATGAGAGGGACAGTTCTTTCTGAGCCCCAACCCACAGCTTCTAGACATTAGCATTGTCAGAGGCCTCAAAGACTGTTACTCGCCTACTTTTATGCAACATAATATTTGGCCTGTGTTGACCAGGGAACTGGAAAGGATTTGAGATTTGTAAGCTTCAAATCAACCAAAATGTTGCCCAAAATGTTATTGTGGATAACGTTTCAGTACTTCATGAGTAACATTTACTCCTTAGGAAGTCTATCTGACGGGATATTCTTTGTTACGATAAAACGTTAAAGAAAAGACCAAGAAAAAGAGAGCCTTGCATTTATATAGCGCCTGCCACAAACTATATGGACACTCCAAAGCACTTTATGGGATAAGTAGTATTTTAAAATGTAGTCACTTTTGGAATGTAGGCAACAGAGCAGCTAATTTGCACACAGCCAGCTATCACAAACAGCAATGTCACCAATATGATAATAGCCAGATAGATCATTTGCACTTGTGATGTGATTATTGACCAGAACACTGGGAATAACTTCCCTGCTCTTCTGTGAAATAACACCATAGGATCTTCAAGGATATCTTTGAGGGAGAGAGGCAAAACGTAGGGAACTATAGACCAGTTAGCTTGACCTCTGTGGTGAGGAAGTTGCTGGAATCAATCATTAAGGAGGAGATGACTGAACATTTGGAAAGACAAAGTTCAATCCACCATTATCAGCATGGTTTTATGAAGGGTGAGTCATGCTTGACAAACTTGCTTGAGTTCTTTGAGGACGTAACAGCAAGGTGGATAATGGGGAACATGTTGATGTGGTATATCTAGACTTCCAGAAGGCTGTTGACAAGGTGCCGCATAAAAGACTGATCCAGAAGGTAAGATCGCAGGGGATTTGGTGTAGAGTACTGGGATTGGATTGAGGATTGGCTGACTGGCAGAAAGCAGAGGGTCGGGATAAATGGGTCCTTCTCTGGCTGGTGAACTATAACTAGCTGGGTGCCGGAGGGGTCAGCCCTTGGATCGCAAATGTTTACAATCTATATAAATGATCTGCAAGCAGGGACAGAGTGTAACATAGCAAAATTTGTGGATTATACTAAAATTGGTGGGAAAGCAGGCAGTGAAGAGGAGATAAAGATTTTACAGATGGATATTGTGGCCATCTAAAATGGCCTCCCACAAAGAGTGATGGGAAATTCGGCCAAGCTTGAACACGACAGGCTGCAGCCTGCAAATATACAAACTGCAGCCCAGACTTTATGCAGAAACGCACACCTGCAAAAGCCCATTAAAGGCCTTCTCAGGAACAATAGGACTATCCTGTCCATCACATCATTTACCAGGGGCAGCGGCACCAAGCCCCTGCTTGGAACACTCCCAGGATTGGCCACTGAGTGCCCACCCCAAAATCAATGTGGCAGCCCCTGATTGGAATTGACCGATCAGGGGGATGGAGCCCTGATCAATTGATTGACAGCGACCCAGAGACCGCCTACAAAAGGGGCAGGGAATTCCAAGCTGATTAAAAGGCAACGCAGGCCTTCACTCGCTCTCTCTCGACTGCCGCATCAACAACAGTGAATCCACCAGCCAAGCAGAGCCCACACCACCCGCAGAGGACGACAACAGAACACGGACCACCTGCAGAACTTCAGTGCTGCCAGACTACTGGATCCAGATAAGGCCATATCTACTCTGTATTTGTCGGTCACCTGGAAGTTAAGCTAAGGCCGTTTAAGTGTATTAGTTTATAATCCAATGTGCATGGATGTATGATTAATTAAGTAAATAACCTTGTGTATGTTAAATAAACTATAATTGTACTAAACTACTTGTGTGAACATTTGTCCACCGTCTACGGGTTAAACATGCTGTGGTTATAAAAGAGCAATAATATAGATAGGCGAGGAGGCTGGGCTAATATTTGGCAAATGGAGTTCAATGTAGATAAGTGTGAGGATATCCATTTTGACTGAAAAAATAGAAAGGCAAATTATCTAAATGGAATGCAGATTCAAAATGCGCCTGGGCAGAGGGGTCTGGTGTCGTTCATGAATCACAGAAAGTCGGTATGCAGATACAGCATGTAATTAAAAAGGCAAATGTTAACGTTTATTGCGAAAGGACTGGAGTATAAAAGTGGAGAAGTTTTGTTGCAATTGTATAGGGTGTTGGTGAGACCACATCTGGAGTATTGTGTCCAGTTTTGGTCTCCTTATTTTAAATCATCAGGATCGATTTACAGTCTTTAGATTACAGAGATTCATACACCTTCTGGCTGTGACTGCAGCTATCCAGCTCTGAAAACTAAACTAAAACACACCCTGCAGCATGTGGTAGTATGCATTAGGGGTCATGTGGAACTGTGAAGCCGTGATGTCATTGGCTGACAGATCCCGGGTCCTGGTTGGCTGTTGACCTCTAGCTCCGCCCTGAAGGCGGAGTATAAGAACCTGGAGTTCTCCCCCGCAGGCCAGTCAGCTACTGAACTGCGGGGAACAAGTCACGTTTAATAAAGCCTCATCGACTTCATCTCTATTCGTCTCTCGTGAGTCTTTGTGCGCTACAATTTATTAAGCGTGCTTAAAAGAACTATGGAGCTCAGGATCATCCCGGAATGCCTGAGGATCAGCCCCAACGCAGTGAACTCAGCAGCAGTTTTCAAACACTGGCAGACTTGTTTCGAGGCCTACCTCAGAACGGCCCCCGGCCGGGTCACAGAAGACCAGAAACTACAGGTCCTGCACTCGAGGGTAAGGCCGGAAATTTTCCCTCTCATCGAAGACGCAGAGGATTACCAGACGGCGTTCGCAGCACTAAAAAGCATCTATGTTCGCCCAGTGAACCAGATATACGCACGCTACCAACTCGCAACGAGACGGCAAAGTCCCGGAGAATCGATAGATGATTTCTACGCCGCGCTACTAATTTTGGGACGGGCCTGCAGCTGCCCGCCGGTAAACGCGATGGAACACACGGACATGTTGATGCGTGATGCTTTTGTGTCTGGTATGAACTCTTCCTAAATCCGCCAAAGACTTTTAGAAAAAGAGTCGCTAGGACTCTCAGAGGCACGGGCCCTTGCAGCCTCACTAGATGTGGCCGCGCGAAACGCCCGCGCCTACGGCCGCGACCGCGCGGCAGCCCCTTGGGCTCCGTGGACCCCCGTCGCGACAAACCCCCCCCTCCCCCCCACCCCACAGGCTTGCGTGGTTCAGACGCCAAGTCGTCCCGGGGAAGCCCGCTGCTATTTCTGCGGCCAGGCGAAACACCCCCGGCAGCGCTGCCCGGCCCGCGCAGCGACTTGTAAGAGCTGCGGGAAAAAGGGCCATTTCGCGGCTGTGTGCAGGTCCCGGGAGGTCGCCGCGGTCCCCGGCGAACAAGGATTCCTGCGCGCTTCTAACGCTCCCCAACCCCCCCAGCGCCCCATGTACGACCCGCAGGCGCAACCAGTTTGGGTCCCGGCCACCGCTGTCCAGCGCCCCATGTACGACCCGCAGGCGCAACCAGTTTGGGTCCCGACTACCGCTGTCCCCGGAGAACAAGGCGATCTGCGCGTTTCTGACGCTCCCCAACCCCCCCAGCACCCCATGTGCGACCCGCAGGCGCCGCCATTTTGGGTCCCGGCCACCACGAGGGGAGGAGGGGTGCCGCCATCTTGGGATCCCCCAGACCTGTGCGACGCATGGGGACGGCCATTTTGTCCACCCCCGCCGCCATCTTGTGACCCCCCAGCCATGTGCGATGCATGGGGGCGGCCATTTTGTTCACCCCCGCAGCCATCTTGGACGGCAACAACGGACCCCAGTGTCGACGGCTCCACGGGGTTCGAGGAAGAAGCTCAAACACTACGATCACGTCTGGCCTAATGACGCTGGACCAAGCACGGCCCCGGACGCTCCAGACGACGACAACAACGGTGCTGATAAACGGGCACGAGACACCATGCCTGGTCGACTCCGGGAGCACGGAAAGCTTCATCCACCCCGACACGGTAAGACGCTGTTTTTTGACCATCCGTCCCAGTGCGCAAAAGATTTCCCGAGCTGCAGGATCCCACTCCGTACAGATTAACGGCTTCTGCATAGTGACCCTAATGGTGCAAGGGAGGGAGTTTAAAAACTACAGGCTCTACGTCCTTCCCCAACTCTGCGCGCCCCAATTACTGGGATTAGATTTCCAATGCAATCTACAGAGCCTTACGTTCAAATTCGGCGGCCCAATACCCTCACTCACTATCTGCGGCCTCGCAACCCTCAAGGTTGAGCCCCCATCCTTGTTTGCAAACCTCACCCCGGATTGCAAACCCGTCGCCACTAGGAGCAGACGGTACAGTGCCCAGGACCGGACATTCATTCGGTCCGAAGTCCAGCGGCTACTAAAGGAAGGCATAATCCAGGCCAGCAACAGTCCCTGGAGAGCACAGGTGGTAGTAGTAAAGACAGGGGAGAAGCAAAGGATGGTCATAGACTATAGCCAGACCATCAACAGGTACACACAACTAGATGCGTACCCTCTCCCCCGCATATCCGACATGGTCAATCGGATTGCCCAATATAAGGTCTTCTCCACCGTGGACCTCAAGTCCGCCTACCATCAGCTCCCCATCCACCCAAGTGACCGCAAGTACACAGCCTTCGAGGCAGACGGGCGATTATACCACTTCCTAAAGGTCCCATTTGGCGTCACAAACGGGGTCTCGGTCTTCCAACGAGAGATGGACCGAATGGTTGATCAACACGGGTTGCAGGCCACGTTCCCGTACCTCGACAACGTGACCATCTGCGGCCACGATCAGCAGGACCACGACGCCAACCTCCAAAAATTCCTCCAGACCGCTAAAGCCTTGAACCTCACATACAACGAGGACAAGTGCATGTTTAGCACAAACCGGCTAGCTATCTTGGGATATGTAGTGCGCAATGGGATAATAGGCCCCGACCCCGAACGCATGCGCCCCCTCATGGAATTTCCCCTCCCGCACTGCTCAAAAGCCCTAAAACGCTGCCTGGGTTTTTTTTCATATTACGCCCAGTGGGTCCCCCAGTACGCAGACAAGGCCCGCCCCCTAATACAGACCACGACCTTCCCCCTGTCGACAGAGGCTTGCCAGGCCTTCAGCCGCATCAAAGCGGATATCGCAAAGGCCACGATGCGCGCCATCGACGAGTCCCTCCCCTTCCAGGTCGAGAGCGACGCCTCCGATGTAGCTCTAGCGGCCACCCTTAACCAAGCGGGCAGGCCCGTGGCCTTTTTCTCCCGAACCCTCCACGCTTCAGAAATCCGCCACTCCTCAGTGGAAAAGGAAGCCCAAGCCATAGTGGAAGCTGTGCGACATTGGAGGCATTACCTGGCCGGCAGGAGATTCACTCTCCTCACGGACCAACGGTCGGTAGCCTTCATGTTCGATAATGCACAGCGGGGCAAAATTAAGAACGACAAGATCTTAAGGTGGAGGATCGAGCTCTCCACCTTCAATTATGAGATCATGTATCATCCCGGAAAGCTGAACGAGCCGTCCGACGCCCTATCCCGCGGCACATGTGCCAACGCACAAATTGACCGACTGCAAACCCTCCACGAGGACCCCTGCCACCCGGGGGTCACTCGGTTCTACCACTTTATGAAGTCCCGCAACCTCCCCTACTCTGTGGAGGAGGTCCGTACAGTCACAAGGAACTGCCACATCTGCGCAGAGTGCAAACCGCACTTTTTCAGGCCGGATGGTGCGCACCTGATCAAGGCTTCCCGTCCCTTTGAACGTCTTGGTCTGGATTTCAAAGGGCCCCTCCCCTCCACCGACCGCAACATATACTTCCTGAACGTGGTGGACGAGTACTCCCGTTTCCCCTTCGCCATCCCCTGCCCTGACATGACAGCGGCCACAGTCATTAAAGCCCTTAACACCATATTCACACTGTTCGGTTGCCCCGCATACGTCCACAGCGACAGGAGGTCCTCCTTTATGAGTGATGAGCTGCGCCAGTTCCTGCTCAGCAACGGTATAGCCTCGAGCAGGACGACCAGCTACAACCCCCGGGGGAACGGGCAAGTAGAGAGGGAGAACGGCACAGTCTGGAAGACCGTCCTACTGGTCCAACGGTCCAGGGACCTCCCAGTTTCACGGTGGCAGGAGGTCCTCCCGGACGCTCTCCACTCCATCCGGTCGCTACTGTGTACTAGCACTAACCAAACGCCTCATGAGCGCCTCCTTGTCTTCCCCAGGAAGTCCTCCTCTGGAACGTCGCTGCCAACCTGGCTGGCGGTCCCAGGACCCATCCTGCTCCGAAAACATGTGCGGGCGCACAAGTCGGACCCATTGGTCGAGAGGGTTCGCCTCCTCCATGCGAACCCGCAGTACGCTTACGTGGAGTACCCGGACGGCCGACAGGACACGGTCTCCCTGCGAGATCTGGCTCCCGCCGGTAACACACACACCCCCCCGACACCAATCACCCCCTCCCTGCCACCGGCGCACCCCGCGAGCGCCCCCTTCCTGGGGGGATCGGTCCTCCTCCCAGGTCCGACCAGAAGTGAAGCGGAAGCAGAAACCGTAAGGCTCCCGGAGACGACAACACGGGAACAAGCACCACCACCGGGGCCGAGGCGATCGACGAGGACGACTAGACCGCCCGACCGACTTGTGGCATCAATGTAACACTACTATATTGTGGACTGTAACGAGAACGTTTTCCTTTTCCCCCTTTTAATGTAAATAGTTCAAAACAAAAAAAAAAACCTCTGTACATGCAAAAGTTTTCCTCCCAGGACCAGCCTTGTAAACCCTTACCACCATACGAAGCACCACCCCGCCGGGTTCATTTTTAACAAGGGGTGAATGTGGTAGTATGCATTAGGGGTCATGTGGGACTGTGAAGCCGTGATGTCATTGGCTGACAGATCCCGGGTCCTGGTTGGCTGTTGACCTCTAGCTCCACCCTGAAGGTGGAGTATAAGAACCTGGAGTTCTCCCCCGCAGGCCAGTCAGCTACTGAACTGCGGGGAACAAGTCACGCTTAATAAAGCCTCACCAACTTCATCTCTATTCGTCTCTCGTGAGTCTTTGTGCACTACACAGCAAACAGCCTAAAACAAAAGTAAAAAGCTGACTGACAGCCCAGCTCCACCCACTCTCTGACATCACTGCAGTAATAAACACCCATTTCTCAAAGTTACTCTCACATGACACTATTTTATTTTGGATTTCCAGCAAGTCCAACATATTGCTTTTGCAAACAGCAAAACCATGAACTTTTCCCTTCTAAAAGTTGGGTCACGTCATCAGTAAATACAAAGATGATTCTCGAAACAGAGAGAAATTTTAATTTTAATCTGTGTAACATGAACATTGACAGGTCTTGTGATGTTGTGGTAGCGTCCCTACCTCTGGGTCAGAAGTCCGAGTGTCAAGTCCCATTCCATTACTTTATGAACACAGAAAGTTGTTCATAATGTTACCAAACAGACTGATCTTCCCAATATAACAGACGGTAAGAGTGGGAGAATTTCCTGGTCAGCCATACAGCCACCTGCCCAGACTGCTGCATCTGGACATCTTGCTGAAGTTGTACAAGACATTAATAAGGCCACACTTGGAATACTGCATACAGCTCTGGTCACTCTATTATAGAAACAATATCATTAAACTAGAAAAAGTGCAGAAAAGATTTACTAGGATGCTACCGGGACTTGATGGTTTGAGTTATAAGGAGAGGCTGGGCAGTCTGGAACTTTTTTCCCTGGAGCGTTGGAGGCTTAGGGGTGATCTTATAGAGATCAATAAAATAATGAGGGGCATAGATAGGTAGATAGTTAACATCTTTTCCCAATGGTAGGGGTGTCTAAAACTAGAGGACATAGGTTTAAGGTAAGAGGGGGGAGATACAAAAGGGTCCAGAGGGGCAAATCTTTCACACAGAGGGTGGTGAGTGTCTGGAACGAGCTGCCAGAGGCAGTAGTAGAGATGGGTACAATTTTGCCTTTTAAAAAGCATTTAGACAGTTATATGAGTAGGATGGGTACAGAGGGATATGGGCCAAATGTGGACAATCGCTTAGTGGTAAAAACTGGGCGGCATGGACAAGTTGGGCCAAAGGGCCTCTTTTCATACTGTTTTCATATGACTCTATGATTATGTCCCAAAGCGTTGCAATCCAAAGCCATGCTTTCAAAGCCCTCAAATGGCAAACCACTGCCATACTTTGAGAAGCATAATCATGGACCAATCCAATGGAAGTCTACGGTTTCTAATGTCCTCTTGTGCCTGAAAGAAGAGTAACGTAAATGTCAGCATTTTGTTTTGCAAACAACTAGTACCCTCCAGTTGCTGCAGAGAAATTAATAAGTTTGTTTGCTTGATTTTTCTTTTACAATTTACAAATTGAACTACAAATATTTAACTTTTGACTTGTTCAGAATTGCATTCAGACATGTTTTGCAGTGGGGTCCTAGACCAGGGTGGGTATAGCTTCAGCACTTCACAAAAGAAAAAGCCATCCAGGACTCAAACTTTATCTCAATTGATCAGTCAGCTGTGCTTGGGTTTCAGAGAATGTAATTAGCTGGAGACAACATTAGGTTGGGAAGGGTATGATATGCCATAGCATTGCTTACCGATGTTACGTATATTTGTTCGCTATTACACTTATACACGTGCTCGTGCATATATTTTAATGAGGAGCAGGTGGCCTTCAAGGATGGCAGTACTTAATCGATATATTCCCAAATAACCCCCAAGTCCAACAGTAATAGTTGATGTAATTCCTCTTTACCTTTTAGGGTGGTGTTCTGTTGTTGTACATACATTAAGCACATGCAGGAATCTGGAAAAGAAATCATTAACTTGGAGCTTTCCCCACATAGTCCCATGTTTTTGTCTAAAGCCTGGTTCCTCAATTGGAAATTTCTTCTGGGCTAGGTGCAGGAAGTTTCCAGGTGATATTGATAAAAGCTTGATGCACGATCAATGACCAAATAAAGCGAGGTTGTAGTCCAACTGAAGGCTTTAATAAGCTAGATGTTTCCCCCAGCAGCTCAGGTTCAGAATGAAGGCTGCTGGGCGGCACGGGCTCTTATACCCGCCTTGCAGGGCGGAGCTACCATACAGCTTGACCAATAGGAAACATACAATATCTACCAATGGTGTTCCAGCATTACCAGGTACCGTAATAGCTTACACCCCCTGTTAAAAATGAGTCCGGCGGGGGTGGTGGCCTGATATTACAACATGGTAACGTGGTAGAAATTATAGTTATGGAGGTACCGTAATACCTCCGTACAGCATTTTGTAACTATTTACAATTCTATTTACTATTTACAATTTATGATTCATACACTTTACACTATACACTTTAAAATGAACCAATCAGTCAATCGGGGGCCCTGGTCGTCCTCTGTGATCGTCGAAGCTTCGGCAGTGACGCCGGTGGAGTTTTGGGCGTCTGTGACTCCGGGAGCGTGACCTCGATCTCTGTGGCAGCTTTGACACCCCTAGCCGGCGCTGGTGGGGAAAATGGTTGACCTGGGAAGGGAGCGTCTGCGGGGGGCGTCGGTGGGTGGGGGGGGGGCCTAGACGGGGCCGGCGGAAGGACTGATCCTCCTGTAAGGTGCATTGGTGGGAGGGAGGGTGCGACTTGTGGCCGGGGTGTGCGTGGGGCTCCGGCGGTGGCAGGTATCGTAGGGAGACCGTATCTTGTCGGCCGTCGGGGTATGCCACGTAGGCATTCTGGGAGTTAGCGTGGAGAAGGTGGACCCTCTCGACCAGCGGGTCCGACTTGTGCGCCCGCACGTGTTTTCGGAGCAGGATGGGTCCAGGAGCTGCCAGCCAGGTTGGGAGCGAAGTCCCAGAGGAGGACTTCCTGGGGAAGACAAGGAGACGTTTGTGAGGTATTTGGTTGGTCGTGGTACAAACCAGTGACCGGATGGAGTGGAGGGCATCCGGGAGGACTTCCTGCCAGCGGGAGACTGGGAGATTCCTGGACCGTAGGGCCAGTAGGACGGTCTTCCAGACCGTTCCGTTCTCCCTCTCTACCTGTCCGTTACCCCAGGGGTTGTAACTGGTCGTCCTGCTCGAGGCGATGCCCTTGCTGAGCAGGAATTGCCGCAGTTCGTCGCTCATAAAGGAGGACCCCCTATCACTATGTATGTAAGCGGGGAACCCGAACAGTGCAAAGATGCTATGGTGGGGCTTGATGAGGGTGGTTGTGGTCATGTCGGGGCAGGGGATGGCGAATGGGAACCGGGAGTACTCGTCAATCACGTTCAGGAAGTACGTGTTGCGGTCGGTGGAGGGGGAGGCCTTTGAAGTCCATGCTGAGACGTTCAAAGGGACGGGAAGCCTTTATCAGGTGCGCTTTCTCTGGTCGGTAGAAGTGCGGTTTGGCAGTCCCTGGTGGCTGTCCTGACCTCCTTGATGGAGTAGGGCAGGTTGCGGGTCTTGATAAAGTGGAAAAAGCGAGTGACCCTCGGGTGGCAGAGGTCCTCGTGGAGGGCTCGGAGGCGGTCCACTTGTGTGTTGGCACATGTGCCGCGGGACAGGGCATCAGGAGGCTCGTTTAGCTTCCCATGACGATACAAGATCTCGTAATTGTAGGTGGAGAGTTCGATCCTCACCGCAAGATCTTATCGTTTTTTTTATCTTGCCCCGCTGTGCATTATCGAACATGAAAGCTACCGACCGTTGGTCAGTGAGGAGAGTGAATCTCCTGCCTCCAATGTCGCACAGCTTCTACTATGGCCTGGGCCTCCTTTTCGACTGAGGAGTGGTGGATTTCGGACGCATGGAGGGTACGTGAGAAGACGGCCACGGGTATGCTCGCTTGGTTGAGGGTGGCCGTCAGAGCTACGTCAGACGCGTCGCTCCCGACCTGGAAGGGGAGGGACTCGTCGATGGCGTGCATCGTGGCCGTTGTAATGTCTGCTTTGATGCGGCTGAAGGCCTGGCGGGCCTCTATCGACAGGGGAAAAGCTGTGCATTGGATCAGGGGACGGGCCTTGTCCGCTTAGTGTGGGACCCACTGGGCATAGTAAGAGAAAAACCCGAGGCAGCGCTTCAGGGCCTTGGAACAGTGAGGGAGGAGAAACCCCATAAGGGGGCGCATGTGTTCAGGGTCGGGGCCTATAACTCCATTTCGCACTACGTAGCTGAGGATGGCTAGGCAGTCGGTGCTAAACACGCATTCATCCTTGTTGTATGTAAGGTTAAGGATCTTTGCAGTCTGGAGGAATTTTAGGAGGTTGGTGTCGTGGTCCTGCTGGTCGTGGTCGCAGATGGTGAGATTATCGAGATACGGGAATGTTGCCCGTAAACCGTACCGGTCAACCATTCGATCCATCTCGCGCTGGAAGACCGAGACCCCGTTGGTGACACCGAAGGGAACCCTTAAGAAGTGATAGAGTCGCCCGTCTGCCTCGAAGGCAGTGTATTTGCGGTCACTAGTGCGGATGGGGAGCTGGTGGTAGGCGGACTTAAGATCCACTGTGGAGAAGACCTTGTAATGCGCGATCCTGTTTACCAGGTCGGATATGCGGGGGCGAGGGTACGCGTCCAGCTGCGTAAACCTGTTGATGGTCTGACTGTAGTTGATGACCATCCTATGCTTCTCCCCGGTCTTTACCACCGCTACTTGAGCTTTCCAGGGACTGTTGCTAGCTTCAATGACTCCTTCCCTCAGTAGCCTTTGGACCTCTGATCTGATAAAGATCCAATCCTGGGCACTATACCGTCTGTTCCTGGTGGCGACGGGTTTGCAATCCGGGGTGAGGTTCGCAAACAGGGAAGGCGGATCGACCTTAAGGGTCGCGAGGCTGCAGACAGTGAGGGGGGTATAGGGCCGCTGAACTTGAAAGTTAGACTTTGGAGATTACACTGGAAGTCTAAACCTAGGAGTGTGGCCGCGCAGAGGTGGGGAAGGACGTAGAGCCGGTAATTTTTATACTCCCTTCCCTGGACTGTGAGGTTTGCTGCACAAAACCCCTTTATCTCTACTGAGTGGGAACCGGAGGCCAGGGAGATTTTTTGATTAACGGGGTGGACGAGGAGAAAGCAGCGCCTTACCGAGTTGGGGTGTATGAAGCTCTCCATGTTCCCAGAGTCGATTAAGCAGGATGTCTCGTGCCCGTTGATTAGTACTGTTGTAGCAGTTGAGAGTGTTCGAGGCCGGGACTGATCCAGGGTCACCGAGGCTAATCTCAGCAGTTGAGTGTTCTCTTCCGGCGGTGTGCGGTCAGCCGAGCTGGGGTCCTGGGAGTCCATCCAAGATGGCGGCTCCCATTGGTCGCAAATGGCTGGGGGTGCACAAAATGGCAGCGCCTGTCCATCGAACGTGGTGTAGCCATGTAAAATGGCTGACTCCCGATTAGAATGGTCAAACCCCGATTTAAAATGGCGAACGGAAGAGGCTGATAGGAAAATCAGCCATCAACATCACAACACCCAGCCATCTGCATAGTAATCAGCCATCCCCGGGAACAATTGCTACAAATTAGCAACTCAAAGCCAACCCAGACCTTTCGGCGCCAGCAGGAGCTGACACAAAGAAAGGTAAACGACCACCCCTCGATCAAGGAATCGCTCCAGTATTGGAGCATATCGAACCAAGTGATTGGGACCAAGCCCAATCACTTGGAACCAGGTACAAGGCCCGCCCCGAGAGGCGGGAAGCCCCTGGGGACTATAAGAATAGGGGCCAAGTTCAACTCGGCCCTTCTTATCCTCCCGGCTGCAGCACCCTTCTTCTCCACTCCGCACCCTTCGAGACCCTTGCTGAAAGAAACCATAAGTTTTACTCCAACGATTTCTACCAGATAGACACTCCTGACTATCGACCTGTACCAGCTTTTGAATCCCGCAGGCTCAGAACCCATTCGAAAGGCCATTCGTTTCCCTGACCTGGTGGGCCATTTCCAAAGTTAAGTATTGGCCTGTTAGTGGTAGGTAGTAGTTTAGAAGTAGAATTACTGTATAAGTATTAATTGCTGTATATAATAAATGAGCGTTGATTTAACTCTTACTAAGCGGTGTATTGCATTATTAATGATTACTTGGACTTGAATCACGTGGCGGTATCAGAAACCTGGCGGCTCAAGAGCAAAGGTGACAGAATTAGAGCAAATAGACTAAGGCTAAAACGAGCAACAGTGGCGTCCGCGGGACACGACGGCGGCGCCCGGGGGCCGCACATGGCCCTGGAGTAGGAAGATGGCGGCACCCGTTGGCTGCATGGGGACCGTGGAGAGGTTTGTGGTGGCGGTCCGCATTCGCCGCCGGAGACCGCGGCGACCGCACGGGCCTGGCATACCACCACGAAGTGGCCCTTTTTACCGCACCCCTTGCAGGTGGATGCACGGGCCGGGCAGCGCTGCCGGGGGTGCTCAGCCTGCCCGCAAAAGTAGCAGCGGGGCCCCCCGGGGTTGCCAGGCCGCCTTGCAGCACAAGCTTGTGGGGGGATAGGGGATGTCTCAGGGTCGGTTGCAGAGGGGTTCCACGCTGTCCAGGGGGCTGCCGCGCGGTCGGGAACATAAGCGCGGGCGTTTCTGGAGGCCACATCCAGGGAACCTGCAAGGGCCCATGCCTCCTTGAGGCCTAGAGTGTCTTTTTCCAGAAATCGCTGGTGGATTTGGGAGTACAGCATACCTGCCACGAAAGCGTCCTGCATCAAGAGTTCTGTGTGGTCGCTCGCCGAAACTTGCGGGCAGCTGCAGTTTCTCCCCAACACCAGGAGTGCACGGTAGAAGTCTTCCAGCGATTCCCTAGGGACTTGTCGCCTCGTTGCTAGCAGATGTCGGGCGTAGACCTGGTTTACCGGGCGAATATCATGTCCTTTTAGCAGCTCTATTGCTGCATCAAAGTATTCCGCGTCCTCGATGAGGGTGTAAATTTCCGGACTCACCCTCGAGTGCAGGACTTGCATTTTCTGTTCTCCTGTGTGTGCCTTTTCGGCCGTTCCGAGATATCCTTTAAAACATGCCAGCCAGTGCTTGAAGGTTGCCGCTGAGTTCGCCACGTGGGGGCTGAGTTGCAGACACTCCGGCTTGATTCGGAGCTCCATCCTTTTAAAGCTAGCTTATTAAATTGATGCACGCACTAAAGCGAGGTTGTAGTCCAACTGAAGGCTTTACTAAGCTAGATGTTTCCCCCAGCAGCTCAGGTACAGAATGAAGGCTGCTGGGGCGGCACGGGCTCTTATACCCCGCCTTGCAGGGCAGAGCTACCATACAGCTTGACCAATGGGAAACATACAATATCTACCAATGGTGTTCCAGCATTACCAGGTACCGTAATACCTCTACACAGACTACCACAAAGCTATGGGCTAGAAATTTGTTTGGGCATGGGGACTGCGGTTTGTCAGCTATCTGTAACAATGCCAGTAAGCAGTGCCAGGCCATCGAGGATGAGGGTCAGTTGCTGCCTTTTACATCGTCTTCACTTGCATCTCACACTGATCCCGAAAGGTGCCATGAAATGGAAAAGAGATGGCTGAATATAAAATTCCCCACTTCATTTCTCTGTATCATGGTTACGAGCAGTACTTGTCCTGCCCTACACCTCCTGCTTCACTCCCCAAAGCATTTCCTGCACCCTGACCATCACATTATGCTTACAGACATGCTGGCTGCTCAGCCATAGCCGCTTCAGGTAGAAGTGTGAGGAAGAGAAGACCTCTAATGAAAAAGCAGCACCACTTGACCTTACACACACAACCACCATCTCAGAAACTGACACTATTCAACATCAAAGACAAGTTTAAAGTTTTGGTATTAGCCAGCAGACGGCATGAGGATAGTGGGGTAGGACAGTTCAAGTGTGAACTCCAAAGAGGGCAAGGTCAAAACTGAATTCTGCTCCAGGTCTTAAATATGGACCACTTTGAGGCGGACTGCAGGGAAATGCTGGTGTTGTTTATTGCACACGCAGGTGCATGATGCATTGGCTGGCCTGCTAGAAGCATTCTGTAACTTGCTAGGAGTTTGACAAATCTGGCTCCACCCTAGGACAGGGCATCTTACAAAGCTTGGAACACATTCTTTCTATCATGGAAGTGTTGGGCACTACCAGGCCTAACTGTCGGAGGAGGCCTCCTAATGTTTCAGGGCTGCAGTGGAAGCTCAGGCAGATGTTAATAGTTCTCTGACTGATGCAACCAGGCACAGGTGGCTGCCATAGTGAGTGACAATATGCTTTGTGCTGAATGGGACATTCAGGTTCTCAGAGCAGTTCAGCAATTTGTTCTCCAGAAGTGTATGAGGATTGCTGAAATTCCACCCCATGGAATGATAATGACACTGCAGAGCATGAACCTGCTGTCTTCTCTTAGGATGAGAGCAGTAATGCTCCACCACAGTCACCCCGCCAATGTCTTTGCTGCTGTCAGTCAGCCAACCTGCCCAGACTGCTGCTACACATCCCAAAGTATTTCTGTCCGAAGCCAAGCTTTCAAAGCTCTCAAGGATATCCTGCAAGACCATCTGCAGTCTTCCCCAGTGAAATTGGAAGCCTTCCACCAGTCATGTTGCAGCCATTGGGGCAGGACTGCATATGGCACCAGGCAAAGGCAAAGGCCCTCGCAAGACAGACAACTTAAGGGAAAGCACCAGGGTGATTAGATCTGAGTTTTATTGTTAATTCAGCTACTCAAGGTAGGAGGAGGTCATGTTTTCATCCCCGTTAGTCTTTTTGCTTGAGAACAATATATCTCAAAAATTAATGAATGGGTTGAAACCCAGCACACAGATAGGGTATGGCGCAAAGAAGAGCTGATTAATTTTTGGCAAACATGCAGATCTAGAAACTGGAATCTTTAAAAAGATCTGTTAACATTGGGAGATAAGGCAAATTGGTAATTTTAGAATGCTGTGGGTTGTTTTAGTTAGAATGTTCTTGACCTATTAGGATGTTGTAGATTGTCTCAGATGCATTGGTGGAACTTGCCATGGCTGGCAAAATGTGAGCAGAATTTTCAGAGCAGGTTGTGGATGTGGATTACCCTGAAGCGTCCTCAGTGAGATGGAAGCTCTTAATAAAAAGATTTATTTTTCAGCTTTGTAGTGACAGAGCATAAACAAAGCAGGAAAAAGCCTCAAGGAAGAGTTGCATAATGTCTGGTTAACACAATGTATCAGAGTTATACACTCTATTGAGTGCCTTCTGCACTTGTATTATTAATGTGTTTCTGGAAAGGTTGTTGACTGAAGGTTTTTGCTTGTGACTCTTATTGATTGATGTTGGTCAAGGGGACTTTGTTTAATTAAGGGGCAATTTAGCCAATCCACCTACCCTGCACAACTTTGGGTTGTTTGATTTGATTTATTATTGTCACATGTATTAGTATACAGTGAAAAGTATTGTTTCTTGCATGCTATACAGACAACGCATACCGTACATAGGGAAGGAAGGAGAGACTACAGAATGTAATGTTACAGTCATAACTAGGGTGTAGTTCAACTTAATATGAGGTAGATCCATTCAAAAGTCTGATGGCAGCAGGGAAGAAGCTGTTCTTGAGTAGGTTGGTACCTGACTTCAAACTTTTGTATCTTTTTCCTGACGGAAGAAGGTGGAAGAGAGTATGTCCAGGGTGCGTGGGGTCCTTAATTATGTTTGTTGCCTTTCCGAGGCAGCGGGAATTGTAGACAGAGTCAATGGATGGGAGGCTGGTTTGCGTGATGGACTGGGCTACATTCACGACCTTTTGTAGTTTCCTGCGGTCTTGGGCAGAGCAGGAACAATACCAAGTTGTGATACAACCAGAAAGAATGCTTTCTATGGTGCATCTGTAAACGTTGGTTAGAGCCGTAGCTGACATGCCAAATTTCCTTAGTCTTCTGAGAAAGTAGAGTCGTTGGTGGGCTTTCTTAACTATAGTGTCAGCATGGGGGGACCAGGACAGGTTGTTGGTGATCTGTACACCTAAAACCTTGAAGCTCTCGACCCTTTCTACTTCGTTCCCATTGATGTAGACAGGGGCATATTTTCCATTACGCTTCCTGAAGTCGATGACAATCTCCTTCGTTTTGTTGACATTGAGGGAGAGATTATTGTCGTCGCACCAGTTCACCAGATTCTTCTCTATCTCATGTCTCGTCATTGTTTGAAATCCGACCCACTACGGTGGTGTCATCAGCAAATTTGAAAATCGAGTTGGAGGGGAATTTATTCACACAGTCATAGGTGTATAAAGAGTATAGTACGAAGTCTTACAACACCAGGTTAAAGTCCAACAGGTTTGTTTCGATGTCACTAGCTTTTGGAGCGCTGCTCCTTCCTCAGGTGAATGAAGAGGTATGTTCCAGAAACACATATAGAGCCAGATTCAAAGATGCCAAACAATGCTTGGAATGCGACCATTAGCAGGTGATTAAATCTTTACAGGTCCAGAGATGGGGTAACCCCAGGTTAAAGAGGTGTGAATTGTGTCAAGCCAGGACAGTTGGTAGGATTTCGCAGGCCAGATGGTGGGGGATGAATGTAATGCGACATGAATCCCAGGTCCCGGTTGAGGCTGCACTCATGTGTACGGAACTTGGCTATAAGTTTCTGCTCGGCGATTCTGCGTTGTCGCGCGTCCTGAAGGCCGCCTTGGAGAACGCTTACCCGGAGATCAGAGGCTGAATGCCCTTGACTGCTGAAGTGTTCCCCGACTGGAAGGGAACATTCCTGCCTGGTGATTGTTGCGCGATGTCCGTTCATTCGTTGTCGCAGCGTCTGCATGGTCTCGCCAATGTACCACGCTTCGGGACATCCTTTCCTGCAGCGTATGAGGTAGACAACGTTGGCCGAGTCGCACGAGTATGTACCGCGTACCTGGTGGGTGGTGTTCTCACGTGTAATAGTGGTATCCATGTCGATGATCTGGCACGTCTTGCAGAGATTGCCATGGCAGGGTTGTGTGGTGTCGTGGTCACTGTTCTGAAGACTGGGTAGTTTGCTGCAAACAATGGTCAAGAGCCCCTAGAAGCCAAGTGTTAATGGCTGGAAACTCATAATTTCAAGCTTGTGGAGGCTCCCCACACTATTGCAAACATGTAGACTGTGTTGGAGTGTGTATTACAGACAGCCCCCTGAACCTTTCAGAAGAGTGAAAGCTTTGCTTTAGTGGACCATTGGCTTGTTCTGTGGTGGCCCCTTGGCTTTCATTGAAAGCTCTCTGACCTCCTATGGTGGGATGGCAGAAGGGACTGATGCACCATGTGTGGAAGGCTCCTGGTTGCTGAGCAGCCACCATGTAGTCTGTCTTGGAGGCTCAAAAATGGTGGGGATTGCAAACCATGCCAGGATAAATGCAATATGCTGCTGTCAGAATGAAGGCATTCGCCAAGTGAACTGTTTGATGTGATCACACACTGTATGCACATTAAAAGACTGGTCATCCTTGCAGTTGTGGTACTGCTCCCCATTGATGTGGAAGATCTGCAAAGCCGCATGCAAGCAATCAATGATGCCCAACACTGTTGGGAAACCTGCAATTCTTGAAGAATCCAAGTGCCTTTTATGATGTTCCCTCCAGAGGGAGAAGAGGTTGAAGTTCCCTCCTCCTGTGGAGACCCTCAGTCACCTTCTGAATATTTTTGTGAACTGTGACACATGACTGATATCACCTGTTCTTACCTGGAAGTATTCTGTTGCATGGAGCTTTAGGGCGACCTTGATCTTCCCAATTACTGGGAGGGTCTTCATGGCTAATGTGGGAGGTGGCATAATTCTGTCACTATCCCCTCAGAATTAAGCACTGAGCCAATGCTGCTCACCTGTTGCAATGTAGGACTGGTACTCCTGGAAGAATGTTTTTGTTGAGGACACTCTACGTAGAGCCTTCCTTCTCTTCCATGCTTGCAAAGGTTCCCCTCTCTCCCACTCCTCTACATGTCCTGCACATGTTGCAGAGCAAGTGACACTGCAACTACTGCTGCTGTACCTATGCAAGGCAATGCGATTTTCCACCTTCCTGTGGCAGCAACAACCTCAACATTTCTCCAGCAACTCACAGCAGTGCCACCACCTTTTTACTGACGCATGTAAATCGAAAGCACCTCAAATTGCAAATTGTCTAGGGGCCTTTTAAATAGCCCCAGAGCAGGCTCTGTCTCCCTTCATAATGCTTGCCGTTTTCGGAGTCAGTAAGGAAAACGCTGCACAATCCACTGACCAGCTTTGGTATCCAGTGGGGCATAACCCCATTGTTGTCCTTGATGTCATGATCACACACGTTCAGCACCTTTGAGCACACATTGTAGATGCACCTACAAGATTCACTCCAGTCCAGTTCAGTTAGGTCCCGCAGGAAGCTATCAGCAGCACCTTGCATGCTGCAAAACATCCGATACTCCTTCACTGCTAGAAACATTGCTATGCAAATAGGAGAAGGGAAATGTAGTTTTACACCCTTCTCATTCTGAAGAATAAAAACACCAGAGTACAACACCACAACAATCAGACCAAAAACATCAAAGCAGAGAAAAAAAAGATAATTTCTTCTCAGGAACTAACTTTAGTTTTTCAGTTAGATGCATCAAAGGACTTTTCACCCTACTCTTGTACATTGCGATAAACCAGACAGAAAAATTACAAGAAACTATTTTTGAATTTAAGATTCGCATATTTCGATTTAATTTTGAAACGTTTGCCTGGCTGTCTTGTTTAAATTGAGTCATCCACCTGAAGAGATCAGTGATCAATCAGTCTGAAATACTCCATGTAGCAGCATCAACAAACCGTCATGTGGTGGTTGATATTTAAATGCCTTGGGCTGCAATCTCTGTAGCGTGACGCCAAAATCAGAATCGGCGATCAGGCGGAGAACCGATTCCGACACCAGAATCAGGGCAGGCACCGGTTTGATGCCACTTTGTGATGCTCCGCCGCCTACAAACCGCCGTCATCGGGACGTGCGCCACACGCAGTCACAAGGCCGTTTGCATGTCATTGGCTGGCCCACCCGTGATGCTCCCTTCCCGATGGGCCAAGTTCCCAATAGCACGGGCCACGTGTGGTCCCAGCAGTCGGGATCCCGACGTGCCGGCTGCGGACTGTGTCCAGCACCACCACACTCGTCTGGGATCCATGCCGCTGGTCGGGAGGCTTCAGCTAGGGCTGGGGGGACTGGTGGGGGGTGGTCAGGGGCTGGGCTGTGTGGTCGAGGTGGGTGGGTGGGTTAGGGTTCCAGCATGGCTGGCGCCATGTTTTCTGGCGTGACCGGTGCAGGCCGTCAGCCTTGTGCATGCGTGGCCCGGGACCTGGCCATTCTCCGGCCGTTTTCCAAGCAATCCATGGTGGTTCATGCGGTGCTGGTGCTAGCCCCTCTCCGGTACCGGAATCAGTGAGAGTTTGCGCCAATTTCCCCATCGTGAACCACCTACGGATTCTCCATTGGCGCCAACACTTAGCAGCTGGAATGGAGAATTCCGCCCCTTGTGAATAGTTTAGTGTGTATTGAAGTTTGCTCCCAAAGATTTGACTCTTGCTGTTCTGTCTTTAAGGAAGATTGGTTAAGCCTGGGACTATAATGTAAATCTTTTTGACCTGCTCAGAATTTCCTGCACTTTCTGTTTCCATTTCAGATTTCCAGTAACCGCAGTATTTTTCTTTCGTTTTAGTGTTCCTGACCCTGCTGTTTAGTGGCACGTGAGTCCCAAGAATGGATCGTCCACAAGGTTTGTGGAGTTTGAACCCACAGTGCATACATCCTTTTTAACATGTTCCCAGAGGGCAACCTCTTTGACAGACTTGGTTCCCTGTCATGTGGGGGAAGCTGCAGAGCTTGTCCCAGTCCCAGGTGTACATACATTCCTGCTACCGAGGAAAGAGAGTTTCCCGAGGGGAAAGAAAGATGGGGTTGGGAGTTTGGGTTGGGTGGGGTGGGGGGAGAGGGAGTGGTGGGTATGGTGTTGTTTAGACAGTCGGGGTAATTGCAAGTAGTCAGGGTGGGATTGGGGGGAAAAGATTATATTGGGATGATGAGTTTGTGGTGGGGGTGCGGGGCGGGGGGAGATGTGAATATCTGTTTGCCAATGGGGGTCTCATTGTGTGGGGCAACAATCATAGGAGAGGTCTGTGCCTGATTTCATAGAGTGGGAAATGGATTTGTTTGGAGAGCCTGGGGAAAGCATTCCTTTTCTGACTGAAAAGTGGTGGGAAAGCACTTACCTCTTCCGTATAGAAGCTGTCACCTCCCTTCAGCCTCTGGGATTCCTGAGACCCTTAAAATGCTGCTGGCCAGTCCTCAAAACTGTAGGAGAGATAAAACCTGAGGCACAAAGCCTCTTTAAAATGATTAAATGTTAATCGCAAATCGCACTTAATTAGTTCTTTTTTGTAGCATTAACAGAGGGGGTTGCTAAGGTGAATGCTATTCTTATGGTTTACATGGACTTCCAAAAGGCATTTGATAAAGTATCAGGCTTGTGAGCAAAGTTAAAGGCTATAGAATAAAGGTGACAGTGCCAGCAAGGATATGAAGTTGACTGAGTGGCAGGAAACAGTGAGTAGCGATGAACAGTCTTTTTTGGGGGGTGGAGGAACGTCAATAGTGAGGCTCCCCAGGGGGCAATATTAGGACACTGCTTTTCTTTATCAATATTAGTGAGCTAACCCTGAGTGTGATGGCAACTTCAAAATTTGCGCATGATACAACACTTGGAAGTATTGCTAACTGTAAGGAGGAAAATGATAGACTTCTAGAGGACACAGAAAGGTTGGTAGAATGGATGGACCTGTGGTGGATGAAAGATAATGCAGAGAGGTGTGAAGTGACATATTTTGATCGAAAGAATGAGCAGAGGTAATATAAAATAAAGGATATAATTCTAAAGGGCATTCAGGAGCAGAAGACTGAGGAGTATATGTACCCAAATCATTGAAGGTGACTGGGCAGGTTGAGAAAGCACAGGTTGAGTAAGTCATATTGGATCCTGGGCTTTATAAATAGAGATATAAGCTGGAATTCTCTGGCCATTCACTGGCGGCGGGATTCTCTGGTCTGCCAACAGCGCCCCCCCCCCCCACCTGCGGGTTTATCGGGAATATCTGGAAGTGGGGTGGCTTCAATGGGAATTCCATTGACAACAGCTGGAGCAAAGAATCCCACTGCCATCGAATGCCACACCTCCTCCTGCCACGGAGAGACACAAGGGGCGGGATTCGCCATTGGCTGATGCCAAAATCGCAAAACACGATTGGGTGGTGAATAGGTTCCGACATTAAAATTGCGGCGGGTGCCGATTTGATACCAAATCGTAATTCTCCATCACCTCGACAGCGGCGTCAATGCATTCCGGAACGCACGTACAGTAAACACCATTTGCGTGTCATTAACGGGCCTGACTCAATATTTTCTGGGGCCTCACGATTCTCCTCCTCCGATGGGCCGAGTTCCCGAAGGCATGGTTCACTTGTGCTTTTAAAAATCGTGAAACCGGCGATGTGGCTGATGCGGGAGAGGGAGGTGGTACGGAAAGTGTCCAACATCAACATAGTTTGCTGACAGTTGTGCTGCTGGCTGTGGGGTTTCTGCCAGGGCTGGGGGAAGTATGGGAGGTGGCCAGGAGGTTGGGCTGTGAGGTCAGGGTGGATGGGCACGGAACACCGTTGCCACAGCCTGCAAAGCAGCCATGCAGCTGCACACATCGTTAACAGCCCACTGTGAACTTAGTGCCACAGGTCGTATAGGTGTCCCACCAGGCCACCTCCCTAGGTGCCCTCTGGCCCCAGCTGACCCATCAGCTGTATGGACGTGCTTCAGCATAACCAGTGCCACCTTGTTGGCTGGGATGAGTGTGTGTGGGGAGTGTAATGCGTATATGCGGTCAGCTTGTCAGCCTCCCGAGTGTCAATCAGGGGCTTGGTGATTCCCACACCGTTTTTCATTGGAATCACGTGGCACCGGTGCTAGCCCCTCCACAGTTGCAGAATCGATCCAGGTTCGGCGCCAGTTTTACTGTCATGAAAGTCCACGAATTCTGTGTCGGTGTCAACACTTAGGGCTGGATTCTCCGATTCTGCGGCGATGTCCAGAGGAAGTGTCTGGTTTTACAACCAAAAAGTCGGTGTACCCCCCGCACCTATGCTCCGCCCAGTGAGGGGCTAGCAGCCACGCTATGTAAAGCCCCCGGCATTACCTGCAGGTATGGTTGGATAATGGCTGGGTCCGTGGCCACACATGCTCACAGCGGCGACCTGCAGCAGCCGCGCCGTAAAACAGGGCGTCGGCCGCGCGCGGACCCGGCCTGCCAGATAGTGCCCCTCTGTAATCCCCATCGCCACCCCTGGACCACGTCCCACCAGGTTCCCCAGCCTCCGCCGAAGCCCCCCTCCGGCCAGGGGAAAGCCTCCCTCCCCCCCCGACTGTGGCGACGTTGGACATAGTCCGCAGCCGCCATGCGAGGTCCCCGAAAACTGAGAGGACACGCGACCGACGCCATCGGGAAGTCGGCCCATCGGGGGCGGAGCATCGGGGGAGGGCCTGATGTGACATCCTGAAGCCGTCCCAACGCGTGCTGCGTACTCAGCAATTACGCCGTTTCTGAGGGGGCGGAGCAGCCAAAACACGGCACCACCCCCGATTTGGTGTAAAAACAGATTCTCCAGCCAATCGGCGAATGCGCTTTCAGCGTCGGCAATCAGAGAATCCTGCCCCTGGTCTCAGAAACTGAGAACCCCGCCTATAGATTACAAAAGCAAGAAAGCTATGGTGAATCTTTGTAAAACATTGGTTCAGCTAGCAGTATGTGTCCAATTCTGGGCACCACACGGTCAGAAGGATGTGAAGACATTAGAGAGGATGCTGAAAAGATTTATGAAAACAGCTCCAGGAATGAGACACTGCAGTTTCATGGCGAAATTGGAGATGCAGGGCCTGGTTTCTTTGAGAGAAGAGAAGGGTGTTCGGAGATTTGATGGAGATATTCAAAATCATGTGGGGTCTAGACAGAGTAGATATGGAGAAACAGTTCCCAATGTGAGAAGGGTAGAAAGTCAGAGGACACCAAAATAAAGGACTCCAATATAAGAACCAAAGAGGAAAAATCATGGCTTTTAAAGTAGAATTGGACGATTATCTGAAAAGGGAATTTGAAGGGCTAAGGGGAAAAGGCAGAGGAGTGGGACCAGCTGATATGAGCTTGCAGGGAGCTGACACAGATACGATGGGTCGAATGGCCTCCTTTTGTGCTGTAACTATTCATCTGATTCTCTCAACTGCCTCCTCAGGTGTGTTGCCCGCTCCCTGACCTGTCCCCATTAAGACTGAAGCCAGCTCAGGTTTCAGGTGCGACTTTTAATTTATATTTTAGCATCTCACCTGACCCAAGCCCACCTATTTTGTGGGGTTACAATGACCCCATTTGTTTCTTTTCATTTAACCATTTACTGGCCAACAAAGCTTCAACAAACAACAAAGAAATGTACAGCACAGGAACAGGCCCTTCGGCCCTCCAAGCCCGTGCCGACCATACTGCCCGAAGTCTAGTGAATATTTTATTCTGCTGTCTTCAGAAATTAAGAAATTCACCATGGCATGTGATATTGTTTGATCCCTGGGCTTGCTATAAATTACTTAAATATTGGTTTGCCTCAAGGCCAGAGGGAGCTGAAGATTGCTTAAACGATTGATCTGAGATGCAGAGCCTATGAATAATGTCTAGAATAGAAAATGTGGCAAGAACATCTCTCCGATTTGTAGCTTTCAGCATCAGTATGTAATATTTTCACATGAATCAGTCATATGATAAATTGCTTCAGTTATTGGAATGTGTTTTATTCTGGTTTTGCAAGCAATGGTTGATTTGCAGATTGATAACAACACCTTTGGATGAATGTAAGAAAACAAAACTGTGCACTAGGTTCATGGATAAGTCAGTGTTAGATCCTGTGATAAAAACAACTGCTGAAAAATGAATTCTTCCTGTCCTTGGTGAATTTCCTTTCATTGCACCAGATAAAGTTAATTTTCTGGAGTGTTTATCAAACAAATATGATCAGTTTGTCAATAAGCAGTCCACCACCAGCATTCCTTATTGTGGAATATTGTTACAGAATTATAATATTCTACACTCACTGATGTGGGGAAATTGTTAATTTTCTGCTGTCACATTCAATTTTAACACTGTTGGCAAATATTGTTGCACAAATCAGTACATACACAAATCTTATTTTGTAAAATGAGTTTAAATTCCTCCTGATGAAGCAGCAGGGGCAGTATTGTGTTTACAAAATCTGCACCATGAACATAAAGATGCTGATCTTTAATATAATAGAAATTAATCATCAGACAAATGTAAAAGTTATCGATGGGGTTCTCCGTTTCTCAGACTAAGTGTTGACGCCAATGCAAAAGTCGTGGTGCAACGCTTGGACCGATTTTGCTACTGTTGAGGGGCTAATACTGGCGCCACGTGGAACATAATTGATTCTAATGGGAAACAGTGCCGAATTCTCCGGGTCCGCGATTGACGCTCAGGAGGCTGACAAGCTGTAGCCGCATATACACATCACAATCCCCAGACACGCCATCCCAGCCAACAAGTTGGCAGCAAGGAGAGCGGCACCCCATTATACCAACGCCGAGCTGGAGACCCTTCTGGTCGCTGTGGAGGAGAAGAGGGTGACCCAGAACCCAGCCCGGAAGGATACCGACAGCTGCCGCCGTTCATCGTGCCTGGGCGCAGGTGGCAGAAGCGGTCAGCGCCACCTGTAACACAGGCTAGACAGGCTGGATACCCTCACATTTGTCAACATTGTATTCCATCTGCCAGACCCTAGCCCATTCACTTAACCTATCCAAATCCCTCTGCAGACTTCCAGTATCCTCTGCACTTTTTGCTTTACCACTCATCTTAGTGTCGTCTTAGTAGTGGAATACAATGTTGATGAATTTGAAGTTATCCATTTTGATAGGAATAACAGCAAAAGGGATTATTATTTGAATGATAAAATATTAAAACATGCTGCTGTGCAGAGAGACCTGGGTGTGCTAGTGCATGAGTCGCAAAAAGTTGGTTTACAAGTGCAACAGGTGATTAAGAAGGTGAATGGAGCTAGAGGGATGGAGTTTAAGACTAGGGAGGTTATGCGGGAACTGTATAAGATGTTAGTGAGGCCACACCTGGAATATTGTGTTCAGTTTTGGTCTCCTTACTTGAGAAAGGACGTACTGGCGCTGGAGGGTGTGCAGAGGAGATTCACGAGGTTTATCCCAGAGCTGAAGGGGTTGGATTACGAGGAGAGGTTGAGTAGACTGGGACTGTACTCGTTGGAATTTAGAAGGATGCGGGGGGATCTTATAGAAACATATAAAATTATGAAGGGAATAGATAGGATAGATGCGGACAGGTTGTTTCCACTGGGGAGTGAAAGCAGAACTAAGGGGCACAGCCTCAAAATTAAGGGGAAGTAGATTTAGGACTGATCTTAGGAGGAACTTCTTCACCCAAAAGGTTGTGAATCTATGGAATTCCTTGCACAGTGAAGCAGTTGATGCTCCTTCATTAAATGTTTTTAAGATAAAGATAGATAGTTTTTTGAAGAATAAAGGGATTAAGGGTTATAGTTTTTGGGCTGGAAAGTGGAGCTGAGTCCACAAAAGATCAGCCATGATCTCATTGAATGATGTGGGAATAGATTTCCTTCTTTGGGCTGAATGAGGAATTTATGCCCAAATTGTACTTGTGAATGATCTTTGTCATTATTTCTTCTCTGAAACTGCCAATAACCTCTGGTTTCCTACATGAACATAATAATGAGGAAATCTGGCAGTTATATCAACCAGAAGGTTCGCTGCTGAGGTCTCCACAGAATGTAATCAATTCAAGATCATTGAGAAGTCCCACTCTTTGCATTGATAACCCATAATCTCAGTTTATAACCCGAGCACTTTTGGAAAGTAAGCTAAAGTGAAGGCTGTTGATTATGCTAATTTCTCATCACCATCTTCTTTAATGTCTCCCACAGGACAAGCTGCAGAGGGACAGAAAGTGGTCCACACCAATTTGTTCTGTATCAGTAAGAGGGGTAAGACACATCACGCTGTTCTTGCACATGCTCCACCAGTGCACATACTTACACCACGGGCAAGAGGAGATGAGAGAGGCAGAGTTGGCTGTAGCCAGTCCCCCTCAGGTATTGGAGGACAGGTACAGCCCTGCTTATAGTGCAGAGCTGCAGAGCCCAGGGAGTCAAAATTAGAAGGTTCAATCTGCAGAATCAGGATGAAATTTGTGTCCACACATGAGAGTTATCTGAGGCACTGCAGAGTCATGGGCTGAGAATAAAGGAGACTGGTCATCTCATGTTCTCCACAATATCTCAGTGCTTTGTGTACCCGAGCTCCTGTATTGGAGAATGGTCATCCACATGGGAACTCTTATGTGGCATCACTCAGCGTGGTTACAGTGACAGGGCACTGACATGCTGTAGTTTGAAATGTTGACCAGTCAGTGGCTCAAATAAGCATAAAGTGCTTACCAAATATGCCGCATTGGCTGGTTTCCTCCAGCGATCAAGGTGCAATGGAAGGCCTTAGAAAGGGACAAATATGAAGTAGAGCCTCCACCCCCCCACCCATCCACACCACCACCATCACCACTACCATGAGTCCCTGTCATCATCATCAACCTCCATGGCTCCTCTATGTATCTGCAGAGTTCCGTCCTAAGATTGAGGATGTAGTGATTCTGGTGCAGCAGCTTTGGAGGTGCCCTGGCACCTCTATGATGTGGCCAACTGCCAGGGGAATCTTGGGCCCAGAAGGACATCAGTCAGCAGTTTGCTTTCACCTCATTCTCAGCCAGAGGGGGAGCAATTGTTAGGAGTGGACATGAGTGGAGACCACCTGTGTTGTCACTTTGTGGGTCACTTGGGTGTTTCGGTTACGCACAGTATAAACTGTTGTGCCTCAAAGTACTGGGAATGTATGTACACTGAGGTAGACTTACTTATTTCCATATTGGTAAAAGACAGGAGAATAAAAAATAAGGGTTAGAAAAGCAAAGTCATACATTGAGGAAGAGTGTATCAGTTGGAGGCTCTGGAGTCTGGCAGTGTTTGTACCATTGAAAGGTTGCTGACATTTGCTGCACTCAGATGAAGGAAAATCTCCTCTCCACATGTCCTGCAGACTGAGTATTTATCAGGAGAAATATATCTGGAGCCCTGTCGTCCTGACGAGGACTCTGCCTCCTGAGCCTACCTATGCAATTGCGAAATGGGAACTCTTCCATCATCTTCCTTCAGCCTCCTCCTCATTTTCTTCCTCCCCTTATTTTGCTTCCTCCTCTGATTAGCTTTACCATTGTAGCTCTTCACTGTCTTCAAGGTCAACTCCCTTTTGGAGGGCCATGTTATGGCAGAAGACCCCACAATGCTTAGGTTTTTGAGGGAGTGTACTGGATGATGCAATCTAACCCGTCAAGTCAGCGCAACCTCATTTTCCTGAGACTGATGGCTTGTCCAGCGATGACCCTTGTGCTGAGATGGCATTGTTTGTACTGTCTCTTAGTCTTTGTGCAGCTTTTTAGGCACTGGCGACACCAACCAGCTCTTCACAGCATAAGCTTTATCCGCCGTCAACAGATTTCTGATGGCTTCATTAAGAGCTGCGCACTTGCAGTTGCTGGAGGATGAAGGTGTCATGGCAACATCCAGGATAATGTGCACACACTCACATTAACTGTTTGCTGTGGCTGCCAACCCGCTGAAGATTTAGGGAGTGGAATCCCTTTGTATTGAAGAATCTCCCTGTCTGTTCAGTTGGTTCCTTGATGGCTACATGTGTAGGTTATACGTGAGGGCCCACCCACCACCCACCCGCCTTCTCAGCCTTGCCCCTCACCTGAGATCACCTCAGGTTAAACCACTATCTGTCAGCTCTCCCCCTCAAAGGGGAAAGCAGCCTATGGTCATCTGGGACTATGGAGACTTTAGATTACACATGTGTGCAATTGCTGACCCCCTGCACCTGAGGGAATCTAGCAAAGGAGACACATCCCACTGCCTTTGGAGAGTCAGTGCCCCAAACCACTCGTAACTCCCTGCCCTCCAGAACAGAGCAATCATTGCCTCAGTGATGCAATGCTGATCTGTCATCTGTGAGATTCCATCAACGTCTGCTGCCGCTCCTTAGACAGAACTATTTACAAAGAAGTGCAAGGTCGCTTACTGTAATGTTCATAGCCACAGGAAGGCCATAAAAACAGTTTCTGGACTTTCGGATGACCCTCAACGAGAGGACACAAATCTGCAACAATCTGGCTGGACAGATGCAGTCTTCTGTGTCACTAATGCCCCAGCATTTCCAGCTGGTTTGCCCTTTGCTACTAGATCTGCTGCTTTAGGGTATCAGCTTTGGTGTTGTCTGGGCACTTATTCCTCACCCTGTGTTCCTGTTGCTCAGGGACCTACTTCTGTTTCTGTAGATACTGTTCCACTTCATAAATCAATCCAATCTCAGAGCAATTTAGTCCCATTTCCTGTAATGCCCTTCCTTCATTTCAACTGGAATGTGGGGTCTTCCCGAACCCTCCTCTTATGAACCTGTGAAACCTTTACGCAAAAGGACTTGTCCCCTAAAGCCACCCCACAAGATAATTCTCCTGATGCTGTACATCTGATTGTCCATGAATAACGACCTTCTCTGAGACATCCCTCTTCAATAGTGTCTCTTGCTGCTGCCTCACTGTTAGGACTCCATCCCCACTGTGCTAGTACCTCCTCCCCCTCATCATTATTGAGGTTGTGCATCGATCCCGTGCCCTTTAAAGAAAATTCTAAATTTGCCTTTAACAAGGTAATAAGAAGCTTATGGGCCTTAACTGGCCATTTAATCATTTTGGGCAGCTTGCTTCTCCCCACTCTCCTCAGAGTTTTAACGTAGGACTGGGATTCTATGGCCATTGTGATTCACTTTCCCCGGGTCAGTGCATCCCTGCCCATGGTTTTCCTGGTGGTGTGAGGTGGTTTCAATGGGAAATCCGATTGACAAGCGGCAGGAAAACAGATTCGTACGGCCAGCGAACGGAGCACCGCCGAGAAACGCAAGGCTGGGGAACCAGAGAATCCAGCCTCAGATATAACGTTTGGAACCTGCTAATTCCTCCTGTTATGTACGCATTGGTTTAACACCATTGTCAACAACATCGCTCTGAGCAGTTGGTGTACAGATTCACGAGAAGTCAAAGCTTGTTTTGATAATGGCAGTTAGGTTTGAAACATATCAGGAGGCTTCAGGGAATGCAGATGAGACCTGAGCTAGAACTTAAAATGTATGTGTACCCATAATATTTACATGAATGTCACAGCTAACATGGTTTTATTTTGGCTTTTATAAAATTAAATACTTGGACAGTGCCAGAGTGTACAGAAAGTGTGTACAGAAGGGCAACAGCATGCAATGATTATTCAGGTAGCGATGGTGGTGGGGAGTAGATGGGGTAAGACTCAACTGAGTTCACTAAGTCAGTTGAAAATTAAGAATGCAGGATGCTTGCTATTCTGTGGAATAACCAACTGCAACTGCAATGAGGATGGGTAAGCCATGCATTTGGTCTTACAAAAATGTTGATGAATGTTTATGCAGATCAGAAATGTCTGATCTACATAAGCAGTCAGGAATTTTACTTAGCATCCTGTATACTCCAAGCCCCGATTCTATAACCGGGCTGGTTTAGCACAGGGGCTGGTTTAGCACAGTGGGCTAAATAGCTGGCTTGTAATGCAGAACAATGCCAGCAGCACAGGTTCAATTCCCACAACGGCCTCCCCGAACAGGCGCCGGAATGTGGCGACTAGGGGCTTTTCACAGTAACTTCATTGAAGCCTACTTGTGACAATAAGCAATTATTATTATTATAAGTGACTGAAGACTTTTCATTTACTGCTGTAGAAAGTAGCTTTCAGAAAACATTGGAAAATTATGCAGCAGAATATTTTTCGGCAATACTATCCAACGCTGCGTTAAATGGACGATATCCATTTTTTAAAAAATGATTGCAGAAAATTAGTCTGGACAGATAGTAAAATTACAATGCTGTTTCTGGTAATGTTAAGTCTTCTTTTGCAGCGCTCTGCTGATAATTTTATTTGTGACTCCTAAACCATGTGGATATTGTGCAAATTTACATTAAGTAGGTTTGGCAAGCACCTTCAAATGCCAACATAAAAGCTGTGTGTCAATGTATGCATTGCAGCTTTCTGCATGATCCTACAGATCATAATCCTATTTTTATTTAGCAATTATAAAATCTTTTCTGTTAGTAGTAACCAACTCTTATCAATATCCCTGCATGCTTTTTACATTTTAGGAATGATTGTTCAAATTGCACAAGTGTACTTATTATTAAATAATGGCACCATTGCGAACTGCATTATTATGTAAATTGCATCATCTGAACAGATTAGTTAATTGCAACTCATTTGCATAATTAATGAACTTTCAAATGAATAATGCCTTTGCAAATTTCTGCAATATTGTTGAAAAATAATACAGTAATACATACTTGTCATTGCACTATAAATCAATGAGGTCAGTATTTCCTTTATAACAAAAATTATGTAAAATGAAATAAATAATTATAGTTATAAAAACCTCCAGGGTGTAACTGTGCTGACGGACATTGATAAATGTTCAATCTACTTCTAGAATCTGATTACGGCACTGTTACCAAGATAGTATTGAAAGTAATTTTGCCATTGTGCACAGGGTGTTTGTCAGTAAGTTGAAATTAATTTGAGGCTTTATCAAATCTCTAAATAACAGTAGCAATTGATATCAGCCACGTAAAAATAGCTAATGGTTTTTTTCTATGCCCATCTGACTTTTCACTCAACTGCAATCAACGTTCACACCTTGGCTCGTTATCTTTGCCGTCATATTCAACTGTTTCAGTATGACTTAGACATCCTTTCACCATGTCAACTACTGCACAGTCTCCTTTACCAAGAATTGGGAGGCACTTTATTGACTCCTGTTCACTTATTAGCCTGACTTAATTATCTGTTACGTTCATGAGGAAGAACAAATGAGAAAATGAAGAAAAAGAACAAGAATAACAATTTGCACTTGTACAATTTTTTGTAAGTGTGAAAAAAAACAATATGTGTTAAGGTGGGCGAGTAGGATGTTGTGCGTGTGTGTGTGTGTGTGTGTTGGGGGAGGGGATGCATTGGGGAGATATGTAAAATGTAGTTAAGGTGACTGAAAGTTTTGGAGCAAAGAAGAGTAATATTGCATCAATATAAATGGACTTAGTGATGGGACAATCTGGAATTTGAATTCCAGCACTGGATTAAACAAAATGTTCCGATTTTGATCTGGTTCATTCTGAACAAAGAGCCAGAGAACAATGAATTTGGCAGGAGCAGTAGACAATTACCTCAGTTTCCCTAATGCTCAGTTGAAGGAGATTTTGACTGAATAATGAATTGATGTGCAACGGGCAGTCGTAGATTACAGAGGTGATTGTAGGAGTGGAGGAATGTTGGGTGTCCATTGCAGAGCTATGGAGTATGAAGCAGTTCTGACGAAATGCTGGCTATTTTATCGCTCCACAAAATGCTGCCTGACTCGCTGAGTTTTTCCAGTATTTTCTGTTTTAACTTTGGCGTCCTGCATATGTATTGTATGGAAGTTGATCCCTTCCTGCAGTATGTCAACGAGAGGTATCATCTGGATGAGGAAGAGAAAGGGGGTCAAGGATAGATTGCTCCAATGTGAAGACTGTCTGGTGAAAGAAGAGAAAGTATAGAGATAGAACATAGACCATTACAGCGCAGTACAGGCCCTTCGGCCCTCGATGTTGCGCCGACCTGTGAAACCACTCTAAAGCCCATCTACACTATTCCCTTATCATCCATATGTCTATCCAATGACCATTTGAATGCCCTTAGTGTTGGCGAGTCCACTACTGTTGCAGGCAGGGCATTCCGCGCCCTTGCTACTCTCTGAGTAAAGAACCTACCTCTGACATCTGTCCTATATCTATCTCCCCTCAATTTAAAGCTATGCCCCCTCGTGCTAGACATCACCATCCGAGGAAAAAGGCACTCACTGTCCACCCTATCCAATCCTCTGATCATCTTGTATGCCTCAATTAAGCCACCTCTTAACCTTCTTCTCTCTAATGAAAACAGCCACAAGTCCCTCAGCCTTTCCTCATAAGATCTTCCCTCCATACCAGGCAACATTCTGGTAAATCTCCTCTGCACCCTTTCCAATGCTTCCACATCCTTCCTATAATGCGGCGACCAGAATTGCACGCAATACTCCAAATGCGGCCGCACCAGAGTTTTGTAGAGCTGCAACATGACCTCATGGCTCCGAAACTCAATCCCTTCTTAACAACCCTCTCAACCTGGGTGGCAACTTTCAGGGATCTATGTACATTGACACCGAGATCTCTCTGCTCATCCACACTGCCAAGAATCTTACCATTAGCCCAGTACTCTGTCTTCCTGTTATTCCTTCCAAAATGAATCACCTCACACTTTTCTGCATTAAACTCTATTTGCCACCTCTCAGCCCAGCGCTGCAGCTTATCTATGTCCTTCTGTCACTTGTAGCATCCTTCCGCACTGTCCACAACTCCACCGACTTTAGTGTCATCTGCCAATTTACTCACCCATCCTTCTACCCCTCCTCCAGGTCATTTATAAACATGACAAACAGCAGTGGCCCCAAAACAGATCCTTGTGGTACACCACTAGTAACTGGACTCCAGTCTGAACATTTCCCATCAACCACCACCCTTTGTCTTCTTCCAGCTAGCCAATTTCTGATCCAAACTGCTAAATCACCCTGAATCCCATGCCTCCGTATTTTCTGCAGTAGCCTCCCGTGGGGAACCTTATCAAATGCTTTACTGAAATCCATATACACCACATCAACTGCTTTACCCTCATCCACCTATTTGGTCACCTTCTCAAAGAACTCAATAAGGTTTGTGAGGCACGACCTACCCTTCATGTTCTAGCTCTGGTTGGAAAATGTCCTGATGAAACCTTGCAGGGCAGTCGCATGAAGTCAGAAAATAAAGGAGAGGAAGTAAATGCCTGAGCAAAAGGAACCACATTGACTAGAATAGGATTCAGGAGGGTGATTAGTAGCCAGGCATTGGGGGCGGCATTCTCCCGCAACTGGCCGGATGGCCCAACGCCGGCGCCAAGAGCGGCGCGAACCACTCCGGTGTCGGGCCGACCAGAAGGTGCGGAATCCTCTACACTTCAAGGGGCTAGGCCGGCGGTGGAGGGGCTTGCGCCGCGCGAACCAGCGGCAAAGGGCCGGCGCGAGTTGGCGCATGCGCAGAACCGCCGGTGTGGTTCCGCGAATGCGCAGACCAGCCGGCATGTTTCCTGCGCATGCGCAGGGAGGTTCTTCTCCGCGCCGGCCATGGCAGAGCCCTACAGAGCCGGCGCGGAAGGAAAGAGTGCCCCCACGGCGCAGGCCCTCCTGCAGATCGGCCACCATGTAGGCCCTCCTGCAGATCGGCCACCCCCAGGACCGGATCCCCTCGGATCCCCCCCACCCCCCCCACCCCCAGGGTCTCATCCAGCTGGCCTACAAGCCAGGTCCCGCCGTGATGGACCATGTCCATTTCACGCCTGCGGGACTTTCCATGAAACAACGGGCACTCGGCCCATCGGGGCCCGGAGAATTGACGGGGGGGCTGCTGCCAACGGCCCCCGACCGGCGCGGTGTAAACCCCTATCCCGCCCGAAAACTGGTGCCGGAGAATACGGCACCCGTCGTCGGTGCGGCGGGGCGGGATTCGCGCTACCCCCCGGGGATTCTCTGACCCGGCGGGGGTCGGAGAATCCCGCCCAGGATTTCACAACCCTGCCTGAAATGATAGTGATGTGAGTGGTATTACAACTGTATGTATCTTCCTGTACGTATGCTCCCTTTATTTCCTCACTGCTTTTTTCACGTTATTTCCGATTGCAAGGAAGGCAGACCCACAGTGTGCCACAACCACATGTAACAACTAGCTCCAAATAAATGACATGCTCTTTTGATGTGTGATGGATCTGCCTTTGCCACAGTTTATTTTCTGCTGGGTGTAGCTGGTCGTGGACGGGTAAACCTCAAACACTGAGGACAAATGTGTTCAAATATTAAATCAAGACCAGCACCTCAACACCTGACCCTTCGGAGAACGTTGATATGAGTCAAACTGTGAATTACTTTTGCTGACAATGTGAAGGTAATAACTTGAAGAATAAACAATCATAGCTTATCTGCAGCACATGCATGGTCATTTGTGAAGCACACAAGAGAATTACACAACAAGTCAATTTGAATAAAAAATATAAAAGAATGGTGTGACAATACATTTTGGGAAACTATACAATAAAGCTATGCGAGATAAATAAATGGTTAATCATTGGTGCCATCTTTTGCTATAATTTTAATAGATTACATATTTATGAACCTTAAGGCAGGTATTTTAATTACAAGGTCCCAATTTGCACCCTTCATAAATTTACAATGCTCCTAATTAAATGAAATTGAAAATGCCAGTTTCTGTGTCAACTGGAGTAAATCTAGTCAGTAAATGGAGAACAAAAATATTCAGGAATGACTACATGTAGTCAATAGGTTTGTTAACATCTGTCAACAAATCTCGGAATATCGACTAATTGTAGAATGTTGTAACATCTGCTCTTGGAAATATAGATGAATTAATTTTGCAAATGCCCAATTTAGTGCAAATGACCTGACAGGTATTTGAAACAGGTTAAATTAGAAATTGAAAATGAAAATTTAAAGGGAAACCAAATTTTTATGCAAGTTTTTTTCTTTATAATTGCAGCTGATAGTGAAACATCCTGCAATCATGTATACCTGATTTTTATTAATAATAAAAATGCTCAAGGTTCTTCTGCTGAGCAAAGTCTCACCAATCGCCCTCTTGCAACAATTGTTTCCACTGGTTTGACGGACCACTGTATCGCTATCTCCAGGTTGTGATATGTTCAGTCTACTGACATGAATTATTGAGTTAGGTCTGGTCACATCATCATTTCAAAGAAGCTAATAAAATTCCTTAAATGGAATCATCAGCAACAGAATAGAATTCAGTTCAAAATCCAGACACTGAATAAATATAAACACAGTCCTGTTCATGGTGATTGGCAGATAACAATTATTTTAAAAAGCATTGGCCAGCTAAGGTCATGAAATTCCAACAGGGCCTTGAAATGGGCAGTCATTACTGCTGCCCAAACAAGTCTGATTCTTATTAAAATCAGCACCCATGTTTCAAGGCATCACCGCTGAAATTTTTAAGGGAACATTTGCAAGAATCAAATAACTGTGGTAATAATTATTAAACTGTTTTGCATATTTTAGAGGCACTCGCTTTCTTACACATACTTATTGAAAATTGTTGCTGTTTTGAGCAAGGATTGCTGCCAACTTTGGACTCTGCTTTTTACTCTCAGTATTAGCTATGACAATTGAGTTATCCATGCAAATGTGGAATGATTTCTATGGGTGGGATTCTCCGACCTTGCCCGCCCAGCAACTAGAGAAGCCCGCCTGAGGTCAGTGGACTTTTCCATTGTCTGTGTCTCGCCCGTGACAATCTTGCAGCGCGCTCTATACTTAATAACTTGCATGATTTTTATAAACAACCTACCTGTATATATACAATGAAACATATACACAGGTGAATATGTGAGCGATGTGTAAAGGTTTGGTAAATTGATTTCACCATTTTATAGTCATCCAATAACTCAAAACTTTACAAGAAGTTAACAATGGGGCTGTTATTATTATTAAGCCTGTCAGTGAATGCTTTAGCTTCATTGTGTATAGAGATAGAAATGCTTTTCCGCTCACAGTTAGCAGTTCTTTATTAGGTAGAAACCCTTTGATATTAAAATTCTCATGCTTGATTTCAAATCCCTCCATAACCTCACCCCTCCTTATCTCATTAATCTCCTCCAATCCACAACCTTCCGAGATACCTGAGCTCCTTTTTTTCTGGTCACTTGATCATCCCTGATTTTAATCACTCTAAAATAGGTCACTGTGCCTTCAGCTGCCTGGGCCCTAAGCTCTGGATTCCCTTCCCTAAACCTTTCTGCCACTCTACCTCTCGTCTCCTTTTGGACAACCCATAAACTCTGCCTCTTCAACACATTTTTGATTATCTTCCCTAATTATGTGGCTTGGTGTCATATTTTGCTTTATAATGTCTCTGTGAAGTACCTTGGGATGCTTCACTACATTGAAGAGGCTATATAAATATTGTTAGTTAAATGCACAATATTGTCAATTTAGAATTGATTTATATTTCTAGACTGTATCCATGTCTGAAGCTCCTCATCATGATTCTAACAAAAAAGGATTTTATATCACAGGATGAGTAACTTTCCAGTAACATTTGTTCTCCTAGCTGTACCTTGGCTACGAGCCACAAACTGAGTGAACTCAAATTCAGGTCATGAGCATTGTTGTTCATATTGATTTTATTGTCTCCAGCATGATGCCAACATAACTTGCTGATGATGCAAGCCGGAGCCCACAACTATCCATGAAGCTGCACATAGATACTGCCAGCGCAATTCTGGCCTTCTATACTTCATCGCCGAATTCCTGGTGTAGTTTTCTGATTCAAATCATAACTTCATACCCACACTCTCAACTATATAGTCAATCCTTTGCCCCTCTGTGGCTGACAATCACCAGAATACTGCATGCAGTCAATCATGCTTTTAAGAAAAAATGTAAATGTTATTTTACCTCTGATTAACACATTACTATAACAATGGAACTATTTACAATGTTATACAACAAATAGATCTCAGCACAATCCCTTATAAGATAATTTGGTTTGGGGCCTTTCTGATTGTTTGAAAGCGTCAAATTCACCCGCAGCTGCTCCAACAGTGGAGGTAACTTTGGTTTGAACCTCAATGACTTGCGAAGGTGCGTCCGTGCAGAAAATTTCCCCAGATCCCCTGGAATATTACCGGACTCTAACTCGGGGTTGCTTGCTGCAGCATTACTTTCATCCATAGTAATGTCACTGACAGGCAAGCTAGGAACAAGCTACCCCACTTGTTCAGTGTGCGATTCACTTCTTCTCAAATGGTCCAGGTGTTTCTTCATCCTTTTTCCTTGGACATCTATCTCATACGACACTGAACCTGTTCTGGCCACAACCGTTCCAGGGATCCAATTGGGACCAGCGCCAAAATTCTTTACAACTACCAAGTCGTCCACCTCACATGTTCTCTCAAGTTGTGATGTTTCTTCTGTGCATTCTGCTTTACCTCCACCCTCCCAGCCAAATTTGGATATATCAAATCCAACCGTGTTCGAATGCGGCTGCACATCAGCAACTTGGTGGGTGTAACACCTGTGGTGAGATGAGATGTTGTTCGATAGGTGAACAGGAAATTGGCCAGTCTTGTTTGTACAGAGGCTGATGACTGTTTCTCAGTGGCAGTTTTAAATGTTTGGACGGCTCTCTCAGTCAGCACATTGGAGGCAGGGGTAGGGACAGGTTTGAATATGTTAGATGCTGTTGGTTCTCATGAAATTTTGGAACTCTTTACTAGTAAAAGCTGTCCATTATCTGAGACCAGCACCTCGGGTAGCCCATGGGTGACGAATGACTGGCGCAATTTTTCTGCCATTGCTGATGAGGTTGTGGACTTAATTTTGTGTATGCCCTACCACTTGAAGTGAGCAAATATGATGAGCAACTACATGGAGCCCATGAATTGGCCTGCAAAATCAATGTCTAGGCACACCATGGCCACTCCTATTGTTGTATTAAGGCTGCAGACGGCTCATTTTACTGCATTTGACGTTGGCCACATCATTTGACCAGGTTCTTTATGTCGATGGTGTGAGGCTATGCATTTTGGTAGGAAGAATAGAGGCTTAGGCTATTTTCTAAGTGGGAAAAAGATTCTGAAATCTGAAGCATAAAAGAACTTGGGAATCCTAGTTCAGGATTCTCTTAAGGTTAACGTGCAGGTTCAGTTGGCAGTTAGGAAGGCAAATACAATGTTAGCATTCATGTCGAGACGGCTAGAATGCAAGAGCAGGGATGTACTTCTGAGGCTGTTTAAGGCTCGGGTCAGACCCCATTTGGAGTATCGTGAGCAGTTTTGGGCCTCGTATCTAAGGAAGGATGTGCTGGCCTTGGAGAGGCTCCAGAGGAGGTTCACAAGAATGATCCCTGGATTGAAGAGCTTGTCTTTTGAGGAATGGGTGAGGACTCTGAAAAACTGTAAAAGATTGATAATGCATCATTCTTCCATCTGTTTGAGTTCAGACTCAACCTTCTCATGTAGGTCAGGGGGGTCGGGTCGGGCTTTGTAAAACTTAGGCGTGGCCTCAGAATCCATGTAAATCTTTGCTTTCAGGCCCTGTAACTTGCTTAACTTATCTTGGAAAACCTCTGCTCACAATTTAAAACGTATGGCTGTGTCAAAGAACAAAAAACAAAGAAAAGTACAGCACAGGAACAGGCCCTTCGGCCCTCCAAGCCTGTGCCGACCATGCTGCCAGTCTAAACTAAAATCTTCTACATTTCCTGGGTCCGTATCCCTCTATTCCCATCCTATTCATGTATCTGTCAAGGTGCCCCTTAAATGTCACTATCGTCCCTGCTTCCACCACCTCCTCCGGCAGCGAGTTCCAGGCACCCATTACCCTCTGTGTAAAAATCGTACATCTCCTCTAAACCTTGCCCCTCGCACATTAAACCTATGCCCCCTAGTAATTGACCCCTCTACCCTGGGAAAAAGCCACTGACTATCCACTCTGTCTATGCCTCTCATAATTTTGTAGACCTAACACCACAGACCAGCCTGTCTCTCAACATGACATTGAGTGCAACCCCAAACTCGCGATACGCAGCCATTTGTTATAGGCACACCACAGACGACGTTATCATCTCCCCTGGAGCTCTTGTCATGAAATTGAATTTGCATTTTTGCATTATCACCGACTGCTTTAATTGTGGACTAAATCCACAAGCTCCTCAAAAGTTTTAGTGTCAGGGTATTGGGGGAGGTCAGACTCTGGTCCCTCATTGATGGTGATAATGAAGCATTGGTGGCAACATGCAAAAGTGGTATTTGCACGCATTTAAATGTGATTAGTGGGTTGGACACAGTATGTTCCACCGTTCCGCGATGCTCCGCTCCTCTCAGGCGGACGTCTCGCCGACGTGAATTACTACAAGTATTTACACATGTGGACTGGGCGCCATGGCTGCGGAGGGCAAGCAAGAGATCACAAAAGCACTGACAAACTGTTGAAAAGGGTTGGGCTCCTCAGTGCAGAAAACGGGGCTATGTGTGGTCTCGCCGTGCGTTCCCTGCTGAGGCCCCTATCTAACCAGTGGCACATTAAATATTTGGTGTTTCTCGGCACTGTGAGCACTGGGAAACACGTGCTAAAGATGCTAGCTATGGGACTTTGTTCTCATTTGGTTAAATCGCGTCCGTAGTCTTCCAAATGGAGATTCACCCATTATTGATTGATCATTGAGACAGGGTGGAATTCATTATGAAAAACCTCCCAACTGACATATTGGACCTGAACTTCCCCACAGTGACAATCTGCTTTGCCATTCCATGACCCAATTACTTTTGTCAATTTTCTTCCCAGCCTGTCTTGCCCGACTTTCTGAGTCAGGCCGGGTGAGATCCAGACAGTGCCGTGCGTCCCCGCTGCCCAGCGTCAAAGTGCAAGAGAGTTGGAGAGAATAGGCGACGTCTCGTTTTTATTATTAATAATAATAATAATACTAATAATCTTAATTAGTGTCACAAGTAGGCTTACATTAATGCTGCAATGAAGTTCCTGAGAAAATCCTCTAGTTGCCAAATTCCGGCGCCTGTTCAGGTACACTGAGCGAAAATTCAGAATGTCCAGTTCATCTAACAAGCATGTCTTTCGGGACTTGTGGGAGGAAACCGGAGCACCCGGAGGAATCCTACACAGACCCAGGGAGAACATGCAGACTTCGCACAGACAGTGACCCAAGCTGGGAATCGAACCCAGGTCCCTGGTGCTGTGAAGCAATAGTGCTAACCACTATTGCTTCACAGCGCCAGGGACCTGGGTTCGATTCCCAGCTTGGGTCACTGTTAGCACTAGCTGCCGTAAACAAGGTAAGTTTAATGGTCCATTGCATTTTCGAGGTACTTGACAAAGAAGGCAAGACAAGTGGTTACGGTTTGGGTGGATTGAAGGCCATGGGGGTGTTGATCTGATTTCTAGAGAGCTCATGGCTTTAACATTACAGTGATGGAATAAAAGGAAAGGGAGATGCACCAGGGTTAGTGTAGGAGGATGGAAATATACAAGTAAACATGTATGGCTGAAGGTTCTAGAGGCAAGGAAGGATGCAATCATAAAGAGGGTATGCAAAGCCAAGAAAGTCAGTAAGGACAGAGATGATAGGTTTGCAGCTCTTTGTGAGAGACAAGGAGAATGTGAATTGACATGGTAATTATTAACTACTTAATCTGCTCACCTTCTACATTATTGTGCCGAAGAATAACAACAGCAATAGAAGATAAATTTTGGAGTGTAATTACTGCAATGTGCTTACACCTATTTGGGGGTGATCTAGCATTCCATTAACAGTATGTAAGTACCATACATATCAATTTGTTTGATCCATATGTGCAATGTAGGCTGCCTGGTGTGACAGAAATCCCTAGGGTGGCTGTGTTAACCTTTATTTCCATGAAGAGAGCTCCCAGTGATCCAGATGTTGTTCTGCAGGTCATTGCGCAGCAGATGGTAACACTTTGTGACAGCCTGTCTTCTGAAGTGGATACAGCAATGACAGGAGTCCTCCACCAGGTGGATATGGAGAGTCCCATAAATATAGGTCACAGGTTAATGATGGATGGATTCCAAACACCTCAGGTGCCATGACACCTGTACTTGTTGTTTCCTCATTAACTTGTCTTCCTCTTTTACAACTGACAGGGCTAAGGAAACCCTCAAAGGAATTCTCATCCTCACCATTTTGTATGGAGTGATTTTAATGGCTACAGAAAACAAAAATAATGACAGAGATGATCAGCAGGAAAAAGTATTAAATGAGCAAACTGCAACAAAACGTAACTGCAAATGTCAATTCTATTACTAACATCACAAATTGCGGCTGCAAAGATATAAAAGGGAGACCAGGAGAGAATGGGAGGGAAGAAGTTCCATGAGTTAGGAAAGAGGCTGCAAGGAGTGAGGAAGGGTGGGAAAGGGGCAGGAGTCACAAAGAGGTGAAAGGGCCAAAAAGCTGTAAGTGGCATTTGAATTTTCCAACAGAGCGATTCAACAATTCGCGCCCCAAAAGAAACTCGGCAGTCATTTCTCACGTGCAGCCCCTGGCCCAAGTTCAGAAACACGGTAGCTCATCTAATTCTGCATCCTTTCTCAAATCTACTCATCGCAAAATTGGAATAGGTGACACCCATTGTTAGTTTGGCAGCCATGTCACGTGCACCCATTTCTGGGGTGAATTGCACCATTCTGGTGAAAGTGTTAACAACAAAGAACAAAGAAATGTACAGCACAGGAACAGGCCCTTCGGCCCTTCAAGCCTGCGCCGACCGTGCTGCCCGTCTAAACTAAAATCTTCTCCACTTCCGGGGTCCGTATTCCTCTATTCCCATCCTATTCATGTATGTGTCAAGATGCCCCTTAAACGTCACTATTGTCCCTGCTTCCACCACCTCCTCCGGCAGCGAGTTCCAAGCACCCACTACCCTCTGTGTAAAAAACGTGCCTTGTACATCTCCTCTAAACCTTGCCCCTCACACCTTAAACCTATGCCCCCCTAGTAATTGACCCCGCTACCCTGGGAAAAAGTCTCTGACTATCCACCCTGCCTATGCCCCTCATAATGTTGTAGACCTCTATCAGGTCGCCCCTCAACCTCCTTCGTTCCAGTGAGAACAAACCGAGTTTATTCAACCTCTCCTCATAGCTAATGCCCTCCATACCAGGCAACATCCTGGTTGATGTGTTGGGTGTTCTGGATCCGTGGAACACATACAAGCCACCAACACTTAAAATAGTGCAACACTATTTTATTAAGTTAGAAACTGTTGAACATACTTTCACTGTGGGTTAACACAATGTTAGATTAAACTAAAGACCTATGCCTATCCGAACCAGTCTATGCACTCAGCACATGGTGAGGACCTGTGCTGTAAGCTGTAAGCTCTGTCCTTGTAGGAGGCTGCATCCCGAATGAGCGGGAACTCTGATGCCCCCTGTCTTTATAGTGAGTGTGCTCCAACTGGTGATTGGCTGCGGTGTTGTGTGTGTTGATTGGTCTTGCTGTGTGTCCATCAGTGAGTGTGTATCTGCACCATGATATACTGGTGTATATCATGACACTGGTAAATCTCTTCTGCACCCTCTCTAAAGCCTCCACATCCTTCTGGTAGTGTGGCGACCAGAATTGAACACTATACTCCAAGTGTGGCCTAACTAAGGTTCTATACAGCTGCAACATGACTTGCCAATTTTTATACTCAAGCATTTATACTTAAGCACACAGTGAACAGTCCATATGTGTGTCCAATAGGCAGAGGATGACATCAATCAGTGTAGAATCTTGTTCTGGCACCAGTTCCAGGCAAACCCTTTCTTAACCTTACACAGATGAACAAGCATTCAGCAGCAGGAAGGACCCAACACCAGCATTAGTTAAAAGGATCATTAACGGCTTACAGTTTAGTTACTACTTCATTTCTTCAATTCTACAAATGATTGTGGGAAGAACATTTCCAATTGTTGTTTATCCTCACGGATGTCTACAGGTAGTGGTTGTGGCAAACACTGAAGAAGTTCTACACTAAGATTAAAGCAAAATATTGCAGTGCTGCAAATCTGAAATAAAATCAAATAACAGCAAAACTTATTGCGCTGGATCCTCCGTTTCTGCGACTAAGTGTTGACGCCAACGGAGAATCCGTGGACTTTCGTGAGAGGAAAAATGGCACAGCACCTGCACTGATTCCGCTGATGAGGGGCTAGCACTGCTGCCGCGTGGAACACCATCGATTCCCATGAAAAACGGTGCGGGATTCATCGGGCCGTGATCGACACTCGCAGGGCTGACAAGCTGCAGCCGCACATAAACACTGCACTCCCCACACACACACTGATGGAGGCCAAAAAGATGAGACAGGTTGTGCTGATGGGTTGGCTGGGGCCAGAGGGCACCCGGGGGAGGCCCTGCGGGGGGAGTCACCTACAAGACCCAGGGCACCAGGTTTGTAGCGGGCTGTCAGCGGCATGCGGAGCCGCATGGCTGCCTTGCCAGCTGCGGTAATGACATACCCGTCCACCCCAACCCCACAGCCCACCTCTGGGTTTAGCCCGCACAACTCCCCCCGACCCTGGCAGAAGCCCCCCCCCCCCCCCCCCCCGGGCCGGCGGCACGACTGTCGGTGAAGTATGGCACTGCTGGACACTGTCCGTATGCCCTCTCTCTCTCTCAGCAACCACCATGTCAGGTTCACAATGTTTGAGAGCACACATGGGCCGCACCGTCAGGAACTTGGCCCATCGGAGGTGGAGAATCGCGGGTGGGCCCACTAATGATATTCAAATGGTGATTAAAGTATACGCGGCGTGCATCGTATTGACGCCATTTTAGAGGTGACGGAACATCGTAGTTTGGGGTCAAACCGGCACCTGCTGCGATTTTGGTGTCGGAAGCTCTTCTCTGCCCGATCACACGCCCCGATTTCGGCGTCAGCTAACGGACAATTCCGTCCTGTATGTCTCGCAGCATCTGTGGAGAGAGAAACAGAGTAAACAAATTGAGTCAAATATGACTCTTCTTCAAAACTCAAGGAGGTTCAAGGTTTGTGCACAAATGAGTTGCTTGTTTGACATTGGCATGGTCATCAATATCCCTCTTGGAACACAGAATGAACCAAGGCCACTCAAAGCATGACAAGATACTGGAAAAGGGAGAAAGAGAAAGGGGAGAAGGGCTCTCATCAGGGAACTAGTATCAGCGCAGGCTGTTCAAGAAGCAATTCTCCTCCCTGAACTTTAGCAAGAACAGTGCATGAGATTTCTACACTGCAGTCAGGAGATCCAATTAGCCATATGCTTCAGCCGCAACTGCACTACTGCACTATCGGAGCTGGGTAAGGATGAAGGTGACCATGGTAATTTGTCTGGATCCTCATAGACTGAAGCTGGAGATATTTGCAACATCCCTTGACAACCTTGTTTCCGTGTCATTAGGGGTGGTTACCTAATTATGAGACAACAGGAGTACCTAACATTAGGGCACACCTCAGTCTCAGAATTGGAGATTCCAGCCCCTAAGTGCTGACGCCGGTGTGGAAACTGTGCTGTTTTACAACAGGAAAAATGGTGCAACAGGTGCACCGATTCAGCAACTCTAAATGGGCGAGCACCATCGCCATGCGGAGCGCAACCGGCTCCAAGCAAAATGGCGGCGGATTCGCCGGGTCCGTGATTGCTGCACATGAGACTCATACGCAGCAGCCGCACTTAAACTGTCCTTCACCAACACACACCATCCCGGTCAACAAGATGGCTGGAAGGTGAGCAGTGCCACAGTTCAGGGACGCTGAGCTGGACACCTTCCTGGACACCGTGGAGGAGAGAAGGATGACCCTATACCCCAGCCCGGAAGGAAGGCCACCAGACGCCGCCGTTCGCCGTGCCTGGGCGCAGGTGGCAGACGCAGTCAGTGCTGTGGGCAACGTCATCCAGACTGGCATCCAGTGCAAGAAGAAACTGAATGACCTCCTCAGGGCAGCCAGGGTGAGTAGGCAGGGCTGTGCCCCGGCACCATCTCCCCCCCCCCTCCCCCCCACCCCACACACGCATGTAACCCGGACCCCCCCCGGAAGACAGCCAAAACCCAACCCTGCCCACATGCCTGCACCCATGCCAGCCACAATGGCCGGGTGCCCTGGCCACTGATGCCATCATCTACCCAACCCATGCGCCGGACTGTCTAACAGTGTCGTTGCTTGTGTTTGCTCCCCGCCCCCCTAGAGGAGAAGGTCATGCACAATCGCCGGGAGCAGGAGAAGACGGAGGGGGACCACCAGACCTGAGGCTCCCTCACCATGCCCTAGCAGAGGGCACTGGACGTGGTCGGAGGTCCTGAGGAAAGGGAGGTCGCCGACGCGGGGGTCGGCGACAGGTGAGCAAGTGAGAACACCTGCTTAGTTGCATGACACATGTGTGGACCCACCCCCCACCCCCCCTCACCCTCACCCGTTCACACCCCTCAATCCTCACCTCCTCACCCTCACCCCCACACCCCTCACCCCCACCCCCCACACCCCTCACCCCCCACTCCTCACCCCAGCCCCTCAAACCCCGCCACACACGTACCCCCCCCCCCCCCCCACACCCACCCACACCCACCCCCCACCCCCTGTCCGGCTGTTGTCTAACCATACATGTCGACTTGTGCCTTACAGGACCTGCCGGAGATGGGCCCAGCCCATCCGGAAACCACTGCCTACAGCCAGTGCCAGAGTCATTGCCCCCCAGCTGGCCGAGCACTGACGGGGAGAGCAGCCTGAACATCAGCCCTCTGCCCGAGACCCAGGAGATGCCGGAGCTCGGGTCGGAGGAGGACACAGACTTTCCGTCACAGCTGCCTCCAACACCCTCCACCATACCAGAGACTATCAGCTCGATTGGGCACATTAATGGGGATGTTCCTGGGACACTATCTGGTGCACACCATACTGTAGGTCCGGTACAGCAGGTGGAGGTGGGAGCAGCCGAGGGGCCGAACAGTCGGAGAGCAGCTCGGCCCCAGGAACCAGCTGCCGCCCAGACGGGTCCTGGGCTCCTGGAGGCGCAGGTGGAGGAGTCCATCCGCGTGCAGGAGTAGGGTGTGGTGCTGGTCATGCATGTCACCCAGGCCGACACCGCACGGGTAGCTTCAGCGGTGGAGGCAATGGGGGCGATGGTGTCGGATACAGGTCAGCGTGTGCATGGCCTGGGGCATTCTGTGGAGGTGGGGGTTGGCGCCCAGGGCAGGGCTACCCTCTCACAGGCAGCCATGTGCCTGAGCCACCTGGAGATTGCAGCGGTACTCCTCAGCGTGGCCCAGTCACAGCAGGCCATGGCTGAGAGCGCCGGCGGCATTGCCCGGGTGCTGGCCGGCGTGGCGTAAATTCAGAAGGAGGTGGCCCACACCTAGAGGAAGGTGGCCCAGTCACAGCTGATGTGGCACAGACCCTCAGTGTGGTGGCACAGTCCCAGACGGAGATGGGCCACTCGGTGTGCTCCATGGCCATGAACGTGCAGATCCTTGTCGAGACCAGAGCGGTCCTCCAGGACTGGCAGTGACAGGGGGGCCTCAAGAGATGGCTCCCCAGTCCTATGGAGTAGCCCGGGGGCAATCGGGCACCCCGAGGGAGGAGGAGGTTCTGGGCCCCTGCCGGTGACTCCTGCAGAGGAGGTCCCAGAAATGCGCAGCACTTCGGACTGCCCCCCTCCTGTCCCTGGTGCATCTGGTGGGCAGCGGGCAGAACAGGGCAGCACCACGCCAGCCGAGCAACAGCCAGCCCATCCAGACCGGGTCGCCCCAGGAGAAATGCGCCAACGGGGACCCATGTCGCAGGGTAGGAGTCACAGCAGGCTGCCTCCATTCCTGCTGTACCTTCTGGGGAACCAGCTAGGCGTAGCATCAGGGCCTGCAAGGCCAGAAAGATAGACATCAGTTAAGTTGGCACGGGTTGGCACGGTTGAATTATAGGGGCTAGGGCTCAGACTGTATATCTTTGTTCACAATAAACACATGTTCACACCGTTCAAACCTGCTTTAGTGCTGTGTCAGATGGATGTGTGTGTGGGGCAGTCACTGCTGGCCAGTGGGAGTGGACGAGTGAAGGCCCCATGGGGGGACCGTGCTCCCGCCCCCTCAACCTCCCCACCCCAACCATCCCCAGCACCCCCACCCCAGCGATTCGACAGAACCGTGTGATGGACTGGCCAGCTCGCATGCAGGGATCACCCAGGTGGAAGGTGCTACAGTGGGCATGAGTCAGACATTGTCATACGATGTGGAGCACGGAGCTCATCAGGTTGTCATCATCCTCCATCTTATGGACCAGACCCGCTGTCACTGCCAACCCAGTGCCGCCAGCTCATGGCGCCGCAGGTATGTATAATGGAGGGGGTGTGCATGCGGGTGGTTTGGTGTTGTGGGAGGTGAGGGGGTTTGGGGGTGTGGGAGGTGAGGGGTGTGGGTCTGGGATGTTGGTCTCCATGCCCCTGACCAGCGACCCCCTCCCCTTCTAGTGAGTTAAACGTGAGGCAATGAGGATGTCCCGTACACGCTGGCCCTGGTGATGGCGTTGTGCGGCCTCCCATGTCCCGCCAGCACCCATGTCCCCCTCATTGTTCCCCTCCCCCTCATCCTCCTCGTCTGACGAGGCCTGCCCTTCGTCCTCATCGTCCTCCAGCATATCGCCCCTCTGCTGGGCTATATTGTGGAGGACGTAGCCTCGTACTGGAGGGCCCCTCCAGAGCGATCCAAGCACCTGAAGCGCCGTAGGGCAACATGCATCCTGTCGATCACCCCCTGGCCCGGGGCATCCCGGCAACGGCAGCGAACCCCGCTGCCCGGGCATCCTGGTGGGCGAGGTCCACAGGGTATTGTATGTACTGCTCCCCCTGGGCATACAGGGTGTCCGTGACGGCACGGATGCACCTGTGCGCTGATGTCTGTGAGATCCCGGACAGGTCCCCACTCGGCGACTGGAAGGACCCTGTCATGTAGAAGTTGAGGGCGACAGTCACCTTGACAGTCAACGGGAGCGGGTGTCGTCCCCATACCCCTGCAGTGCCAGGTATGCCATCATCTGGCAGATGTATCTGACAGTCTCTCTGCTCATCTGCATTATACGTCTGCATGCCCAGTCCGGAAGGTCCGCGAATGACAGGCGTCGGTGGTACACGTGGGGCCTCATCAGGTGCCTCCATGGCACCTCCTCCTCCTCCTCCGCCTGTTGGGCGGCCGGCCCTCCATCCTGAGCGGCTGCCACCTGCCCCTCTGCAGCCCGTTCTTCTGCTGCAGCCTCCGCCTCCTCTCTGAGCGGCCTCCACTCACGCTGCCACAGGGCATCATGCAGAGCTGCGGCAATTGCCATGGCGGCCAGCATCACCGGTTGATGTCCGAATGCCATTGTCTGCAGGGGGTGAAAGGCCAACATGTTAGCATGGTGCATGCTCCCATGCCTAACCAGGTGCCATGGGCTACATGGTGGCCCCAGTTGGCACTGCGGGCCCTACCCACGCATGTCCCCCATCCTGCACTCAGGCCCCGTCAGTGCCTCCGCTCGTGGTGCCCGTCCCTGCTGCCAGGGCACCGTTGGCTGGCACTGCCCAGACTGGGGGCTGCCGTCATTGTGGCCCTTGATGGTCCCCTGGTGAGTGGCTGCTGGTTGGGTGGGGTGTTCGGGGGCAGGGAGGAGGCGCACCCATACGGCAGGGGTCACTGTGTAGAACCAGGGACCAGGGTGGGTGGTCAGCAAGATGGCTGCTGTAATGGTGGTCGGTGCCTGGCACCACCCCAGTTCTGTGGGGGGGGGGGGGGCTCCCCGGCTGCTCGGCCTGCCTTCCACCCCCCCTCCCCCATCCCCCTCCCCCTCTCCTCCCCTGGCCCTGTCAGGAGCCTCCCCGCCGCAGCCAGCACGGCCGGTGTCCGAGCCGGCAGCCCGCAGTCGCTCCACGCCATTTCCTACCTCCTGTCTCTCGCTCACCACCAGGACGGCAGATTCACGATTTTTATAACCACAAGTGAACCAAGCCGTCGGGAACTCGGCCCATCGGCGGCGCTTTATCGCAGAGGCTCCGGAGCATCGGGTGTCAGGCCCGCTAATGAAATGCCCACTGGACTTTCAAGCCATGCCATTTTGCCATTTTGGGGGTGCCAGAGCATCCCGATTTGGCGACAAACTGGCGTCTACCGCAATTTCGGCGTCGAAAGCTATTCTCTGCCCAATCCCGTTTCCCAATTTCGGCGTCGGCTAACGGAGAATCCAGCCCCAGGTCTTTATGCCGATCTTTCTGCGGTGTCCACGACTGTATTAGCAACCCCGATGAAGCACATGTTCAAAACAAAATCTGCTTTGAAAGCAAAAGTTTATTAAAGAGTAGTTATTTTATCAAGTTAGAGGTATGATAAACAGATAATTCTAGTCTATTACATTTCACAGCCAACTCCAGAAAGATGGGTCTGTTAGCAATTAGATTAGATTTTTGGCAGAGCTTACTGAAATGAGACTACAAGGACTCTATTCACATTTTTTTTATCATGACAGCAGTTGTAGAATAAGAGAATTACACATTGGAAATATAGGCACAAAAACAGGAAGCTGTGTTAACACATTGTGACAATGTATAACGTCTTGATTTTACCATATGTTCTATTACATCCGATTACTAAATATGCCTTTTTACTAAATGTACCCTTTTTCTAAAAGCCTTCCGGTGCAAATTTTTTTGTTTTTTATATTTTTCATCAGTTAAATTCTCCCACCAGTACATATGCTTCCTTTTTAATGTCGTTTGCAGTATTCAATCATATTTTACATTATTTTTGAGCTGATTAATCTTTCAGAATACACTCATTTTTAAATAAATCATTTACGGGATGTGGCCGTCGCTGGTTAGGCCAGCATTTATTGCCCATCCCTAGTTACCCTTCACAAGGTGGTGGTGAGTTGCCTTCTTGAACCGCTGCAGTCCTTGAGGTGTAGGTACACCCACTGTGCTGTTAGGGAGGGAGTTCCAAGATGTTGCCCCAGCGAGAGTGAAGGAACGACTATATATTTCCAACTGAGGGTGGTGAATGATTTGGAGAGGAACCTCTAGGTGGTGGGGTTCCCAGGTATCTGCTGCTCTTATACTTCTAGATGGTAGCGGTCATGGGTTTGGAAGGTGCTGTCTAAGGAACCTTGGCGAGGTACTGCAATGCATCTTGTAGATGCTGCACACGGCTGCCACTGTTCATCGGTGGTGGAGGGTTTGAATGTTTGTTGAAGGAAGAGCAATCAAGCGGGCTGCTTTGTCCTGGATGGTGCCGAGCTTCTTGAGTGTTGTTGGAGCTGCACTCACCCAGGCAAGTGAAGAGTATTCCATTAAACTCCTGATTTGTGCCGTGTAGATAGTGAATGTGTTTTAGGGGTTCAGGAGCTGAGCTACTCGCCGTATCATTCCTAGCCTTTGACCTGTCCTGGTAGCCACTATATTTTTAAAAAATAAATTTAGAGTACTAATTATTTTTTTTCCAATTAAGGGGCAATTTAGCGTGGCCAATCCGCCTAACCAGCACATCTTTGGGTTGTGGGGGTGACGGGGAGAATGTGCAAACTCCACACGGACAGTTACCCTGGGATGGGATTCAAACCCGGGTCCTCAAAGCAGTAGTCCCAGTGCTTACCACTGAGCCACGTTCCACCCATGTAGCCACAGTATTAATGTGGCTAGGCCAGCTCAGTTTCTGATCAATGGTAAACCTCAGGATGTTGATTGTGGGGGATTCAGCGATGGTAATGCCTTTGAATGTCATGGGGCGGTGGTTCGATCCTCTCTTGTAGGAGATGGTTATTGTCTGGCACTTCGTCGGGCAGCACGGTAGCATAGCGGTTAGCGCAATTGCTTCACAGCTCCAGGGTCCCAGGTTTGATTCCCGGCTGGGTCACTGTCTGTGCGGAGCCTGCACGTTCTCCCCGTGTGTGCGTGGGTTTCCTCCGGGTGCTCCGGTTTCCTCCCACAGTCCAAAGATGTGCAGGTTAGGTGGATTGGCCATGCTAAATTGCCCTTAGTGTCCAAAATTGCCCTTAGTGTTGGTTGAGTGGGGTTACTGGGTTATGGGGATAGGGTGGTGTGGGCTTGGGTAGGGTGCTCTTTCCAAGAGCCGATGCAGACTCGATGGGCCGAATGGCCTCCTTCTGCACTGTAAATTCTACTTAGTGTTGGGTGGGGTTACTGGGTTGTGGGGATGGGGTGGAGGTGTTGACCTTGTGTGGGGTGCTCTTTCCAAGAGCCGGTGCAGACTCGATGGGCCGAATGGCCTCCTTCTGCACTGTAAATTCTATGAAAAATTCTATGATTGTGTGGCATGAATGTAACTTGCCACTTGTTAACCCAAGCCTGGATATTGTCCAGGTCTTGCTGCATTTGGACATGGACTGCTTCATTATCTGAGGAGTCATGAATGGTGTTGAACATTGTGCAGTCATCCACAAACATCCCCACTTCCGACCTTATGATGGAACGAAGGTCATTGATGAAGCAGCTGAAGATGGCTGGGCCTAGGACACTACCTTGAGGAACTCCTGCAGTGATGTCCTGGAGCCGAGATGATTGACCTCCAACCACCACAACCATCTTCCTTTGTGCCAGGTATGACACCAATCGGAGAGTTTTCCCTCTAATTCCCACTGACTCCAGTTTAGCTGGGAATCCTTGATGCCAGACTCGGTCAAATGCTGCCTTGATGTCAAGGGGAGAGACTTTTACCTCACCTCTGGCATTCAGCTCTTTTGTCCATGTTTGTATCATGGCCTGTAATGAGATCAGAAACTGAGTGCAAACTGAGCGTTTGTGAGCAGGTTATTGCTGAGTAAATACCGCTTGTTGGCCCTCTTGATGACGCCTTCCATCACTTTGCTGATGACGGAGAGTAGACTGATAGGGCAGTAATTGGCTGGCTTGCATTTGTCTTGTTTCTTGTGTACACCTGGGCAATTTTCCACATTGCCAGGTAGATGCCAGCATTGTAGCTGTACTGGAACAGCTTGGCTAGGGGTGCGGCAAGTTCTGGAGCACCAGGGACCTGGGTTTGAGTCCGACTTGGGTCACTGTCTGTGCAGAGTCTGCAGATTCTCCCCGTGTCTGCATGGGTTTCCTCCGGGTGCTCTTGTTTCCTCCCACAAATCCTGAAAGACATTCTTGTTAAGTGAATTGGAAATTCTGAATTCTCCCTCAGTGTACCCGAACAGGAGCCGGAGTGTGGCGACTAGGGGCTTTTCACAGTCACTTCATTGCAGTGTTAATGTAAGCCTATTTGTGATACTAATAAAGATTAGATTAGATTAGATTAGATATAGACACTGGAGATCAAGATGTGGAATCAGCCTGGGTAGAAATAAGAAATAGCAACGAAAAGAAGTCCCTGGTGGGAGTAATCTATAGATATCCAAACAGTAGTTGTACAGTGGGTTCAGGATAAACCACTAAATATTGGAGGCTTGTGAGAAAGGTACAACAATAATCATGGGTGATTTTAATATGCATGTAGACTGGATTAATCAAATTGGCAAAGGTAGCCTCGAGGGAGAGTTCATATAATGTGTTAGAGATTGTTTCTTGGAGCAATATGCTGTGAACCAACCAGGGAGCAGGCTATTCTGGATTTGGTATTATTCAATGAGGAGGGATTCATTAATTACCTCATAGTTATGGTTCCTCCAGGGAAGAGTGATCATAGCAGAGGCGAGAAACAAAGGTAATTACATTGACATGAGGAAAGATTTGGCCCTAGTGGACTCGGCAGGAAGACTAAAAGTTAGGAAAGTTGATGAGCAGTGGTAGTTGTTTGAGGAGATATTAAATTTATCACAACTACAATGAATTCCAGAGAGGCAGAAAGATTGTAAGAGGGGAAAGAACATCCATGGCTGAGCAAGGATGTTAAAGATAACATAAAGACAAAAACAAAGTCATACCATTATTTCAAAGGACAGTGGCAGGCTGGAAGATTGGGAAACTTTTAAAGATCGACCAAGGGTTACTAAAAAAGTAATAAAACGAGCAAAGGTAAATTATGAAAGAAAACTAGTTCAAAGTAAAGAAAAGGATAGCAAAAGCTTGAATGTTAGTCGCTTGGAGGATGAGACTGAGGAGTTGGCGGAGGTGCTAAATCAATATTTTGCCTCAGTTTTCGTGATGGAGGACACTCGTACCATCTCAATAGTAACAAGTAATGCAGAGGTAATAGAAAGGGAGGAACTTAGTAAAATCACCAGTACTAAACAAACTATTAGGATTGAAGGCAGGCAAGTCCCCAGGGCCTGATAGCCGACATCCTATTGTCTTAAAGGAAGTGACAGTGGAGATAGTGGACCCATTGATTATAATATTCCAAAATTCCCTGGATGCGGGAAGGTTCCAGTGGATTAGAAAAATGCTTATTCAGAAAGGAAGGGAGGCAGAAAGTAGGAAACTATAAGCCACTTAGTTTAACATCTGGAATTGAGAAATTGTTAGAATCCATTATTAGGAAATAATAACAGGACATTTCAATAGTCAAAATGCAATCCATCAGAGTCAGCATGCTTTAATGAGGGGGAAATCGGGTTTGAGTAATTTATTAATAATAATAATAATCGCTTATTGTCACAAGTAGGCTTCAATGAAGTTGCTGTGAAAAGCCCCTAGTCGCCACGTTCTGGCGCCTGTTCGGGGAGGCTGGTACGGGAATTTGCTAGAGTTCTTCGAAGATGGGCAGCGTGGCAGCACAATGGTTAGCACAGTTGCTTCACAGCTCCAGGATCCCAGGTTTGATTCCCAGCTTGGGTCACTGTCTGTGTGGAGTCTGCATGTTCTCCCCGTGTTTGCGTGGGTTTCCTCCGGGTGCTCCGGTTTCCTCCCACAGTCCAAAGATGTGCAGGTTAGGTGGTTTGGCTATGCTAAATTGCCCTTAATGTCTAGATAGGGTGGAGGTGTGGGCTTAGGTAGGGTGCTCTTTCCAAGAGCCAGTGCAGACTCAATGGGTCGAATGGCCTCCTTCTGTACTGTAAATTCTATGATTCTATGTAACAAGCCAAGTGGATAATGGACATCCTGTAGATGTAGTATATCTGGACTTTCAGAAGGCATATGATAAAGAACCCTACAAAAGGTTAATACACAGGTTAGATCACATGGGATTAGGGGTAATTTATAAGCTTGGATAGAAGACTGGTTAACCAACAGAAGGCAGAGAATTGGGATAAATTGGGTCTTTTTCTCTGGTTGGCAAGATGTAACTAGTGGGGTGCCACAGGGTTCAGTCCTCGGGCCTCAACTATTTACTATATATTAATGACTTTGGTGTAGGGACAGACGGTACTACAGCCAGATTTGCAGATGGATTTAAAATAGATGGGATAGTAAGTTGCACTGAGGGAATAAGAAATTTACAAATGGATATTGATAGCTTAGGGTGAGTAGGCCAAAATTTGGCAGATGGAGTTTAATGTGGATAAGTGTGAGGTTATCCAATTTAGTCGGAAAAATGGAAAGGCAACTTATTATCTAAATGGAAAGAAACGTGAGAGTGCTCCGATGCAGAGGGATCTGGATGTACTCATGCATGGATTTCAGAAAACTGGTACGTAGGTACAGCAGGGTTAGACTTAGATTTAATGTCATGTCTACCGAGGTACAGTGAAAAGTATTGTTCTGCATACAGCCCAAGCAGATCGCTCCATATATGAAAATGTAGAACATATGGTAAATGCACAATGTAAATACATAAACATGATGCATATGGAATATAGTGCTACAACTGTAGAGATGATGCGTAGAAAGATCATTTCAGTCCATAAGAGGACCATTCAGGAGTCTGGTAACAGCGGGTAAGAAGCTGTTTTTGATTCTATTGATACGTGTCCTCAAACTTATGTACCTTCTGCCCAATGCAAGAGGTTGGAAGAGAGAATAACCTGGTGGGAGGGGTTTTGATTATGCTTCCCGCTTTCCCAAGGCAGCGGGAGGTTTGAACAGAGTCTGTTCTGCTTTGCCTTGTAGCCCGTTATATTGTGTAAGCTTTGCCACACAATATTGAGTCATTAGTCTGGGTCTCTAGCTTAGCCTTGTATTGTCTCTTGGCATCCCTGATGGCCTTGCGGGAGTTGTACGTAGATTTTTTGTAGAGGTCGGGGTCACCCGTCTTGGGGGTGGATGTAAAGGTATAGGTTGGGATAAAGGTGATAAAGGGCCATGGAGGGTTTGGGTACAGGGTATAGATTGGCATGGAGGGTATGAAGTGATGTAGAAATATAGGTTAGGATAGGGGTTACAAAGAGTCATGGATGATTGGTACATGGATACGGGTTGGCATGGGACTATAAAAGACATGAGAGTGGTTACAGGTCATGAGGTGGCATGGGCTGCCACGCGTGCAGCATAGGGAATGTGTAGGGGTGAGGCTGACTGAGGGCTGGAGCTACAAGTGGTTATCAACTCTTTGATGTGCGACTGAATTCCAATGCTTCTTGTTAAAGGAAATATAATTATTTGATATATTAGACTATTATTTAGACTATTATTTGGATTCACCTTCCTATTAGTCATTCATAAACTGACCCCTTATTTATTTCCCTTTCATGTCCAGTTTTCTCGGTTTTATAATTCAATGATTTCTCTTTTGTACTTTTCACATTATCTCTTTGCTCCAAGTTTGTTTGTGTCTTGGAATGTTTTTCTACATTGAGACAATAAGACCATAAGACATAGGAGCAGAATTAGGCCACTCGGCCTATCGAGTCTGCTCCGCCATTCAATCATGGCTGATATTTTTCTCATCCCCATTCTCTTGTCTTCTACCCATAACCCCTGATCCCCTTATTAATCAAGAACCTATCTATCTTTGTCTGAAAGACACTCAGTGATTTGGCCTCCACAGCCTTCTGCAGCAATGAGTTCCATAGATTCACCACCCTCTGGCTGAAGAAATTCCTCTTCATCTTTGATTTGAAGGATCGAACTTTTAATAATAATAATCGCTTATTGTCACAAATAGGCTTTAATGAAGTTACTGTGAAAAGCCCCTAGTCGCCACATTCCGGCGCCTGTTCGGGGAGGCTGGTATGGGATTTGAACCCACACTGCTTGCCTGGTTCTGCATTACAAGCCAGCTGTTTAGCCCTCTGTGCTAAACCAACCTTTAGTCTGAGATCGTGCCCTCTTATTCTAGTTGTTTCTACTGGTGGAAACATCTTCTCCACATCCACTCTATCCAGGCCTCACAGTATCCTATAATGAGATCTGCCATCATCCTTCTAAACTCCAACGAGTACAGACCCAGAGTCCTCAACCGTTCCTCATACGACAGGGATCATTCTTGTGAATCTCCTCTGGACCCTTTCCAAGGCCAGTACATCTTTAAAGGTACTATCTTGTTTTGTTGCTATGATCTTCAGAGCAGGAAATCACACTTTATTTTTTTTCAACTATTTTTATTCAAAGCATTTTGAATTTATGTGCAAAATACACAAAACAATCATCTTTATACACTGCCACAATACAAAAGCCCCTCCATTCCCTTGAACAACCCAAAACCCCCACTTTATAATTATAATGTAAGACAAAGATAACCATTAAACGTCTCCCCAACTCTGGAGCAGACTTTTAATAAAATTTTGCTGGGAGTCCCTCTGGGTTGACTGCATCAACCCAATACCCCTCATCACCACCTCCACCCCAACTGGAGCACCCAGCCCTTGCACCTTGCCCTCCTCCACCACTGGGAACCCCAAGCCGTCAAAGAACTGCCTCATGCCCGATTCCCCCCCGGGGGCTCTGACCTGTACAGTCCTCCCACTCTCTCCCCCCCCCCCCCCCCTCCCCCCCACCGCCCCTCGGTAGAAGATCTCAAACACTCCATTCACCTTATCTGACTCAGTGACCACCCTGTTCCCTGCTCCCACCAGCCCATCCCATAACTGCCCAATCTCCCTCGCCAGCGTCTGCCACCTCAACTAGCACACGAGTAGCCTATGGCCCTCTCCCCATGCTCATAAAATGCCCCTCTTACCTGGTGCAACGGCCCCACCACCTTCCCCATAAACTAAAGCTCAAACTCCATCTGCAGCTTCCTCCTCTCCTTCAACAACCCCTCCTCAGGGGCTGCTGAGTACCTCTGGCCAACTGCACAAATGGCCTCCACCAACCTCTGCATTTCCAACCGCTCTAGCTTATCTTTGTGCCCCTTGATCAAAAAGAGCTCCTCCATAATTACCACTTCAACGCCTCCGACAGCACAGAGTGAGAAACCTCCTTACTTTTATTAAACTCAACAGGGGTGTGTATAGCCACCCCTATCTTCTCACATGCCCCCTTATCGGCCAACAATCCCACATCCAGCCTCCACTGCGGTTGCTGGGAACCCCTCTTCTCTGCGCACAAATCCACAAATTGCGGCACATGGTCAGGCAGCACAATCGCCACGTCCTCCATCCCAAACACCACCACCAACAAAGTATTGTTCATAACAAATAAATTGATTCTAGAAAACACCCAACGCACATGCGAGAAGGTCACAAATTCTTTGCCCTCAGGCACCCAAACTGCCATGGATTCACTCCATAAACCCCACCAATTCCCTTGCCATTGCTGTCACCTTCAAGGACTTGGGCACGACCAATTCAGCCTAGGATCAAGAACAGTGTTAAAGTCTCCCTCCCCTCCATAATCAACTGATGCATGTCTAAGGCCGGAAATTTACCAACACCCTCTTCGTGAAATTCACATCATTCCAGTCGTGGGCATAGACATTCACCAGCACCATGGATGCACCCTCTAACCTTCCACTCATCATAACATATCTACCCCATGCCCCCCGCTGTGCTATCCACCGAGAACGCCGCCCGCTTACTAATTAACACTGCAGTCCCCCTCGCCTTCACATCCAACCCCAAATGAAATATTTGCCCAACCCAACCCAACGCACTGCCAATATAACATCACCCCTTATTCCCCACCTGCCCCACCTTGTCACCAGGTCACACCGAGTTCCTTCGTCTCCACCTTCCCTCCCCCCTTCCTTCCTTCCTGCCCAGCGCTACCCACCTGACCCATTTATCCTACCCACCTGACCCATAATATCCCCAAAACCAACACCTGCAAACGCATGGAGGAAAATGGTGCAAAATTCTTCTTCTACCCAATTAACGATACAGAGTTGGTAATGCTAACAAAAGCCAACATAACAACCCCACACGAAACCATCCCATCCCTCACCTCCCCTGAGTAAAATTCCTCCAGTCTATTTTGCAGGTGAACCCACCCAAAATCCAAAGTCTTCAAACGTCCCCCAGTCCAAGGTCCCTTAAAGAGTTATTCGTCTCCTCCGGCGTATCGAATTAGTGCTCCTTTCCCCATGCGTGACCCACAGGCGGGCAAGGTACATCGTCCCAAACTACACCAGGGGCAAAATTCTCCGACCCCCCACCGGGTCGGAGAATCGCCGGGGGCTGGCGTGAATCCCGCCCCCGCCGGTTGCCGAAGTCTCCGGCACCGGAGATTTGGCGGGGGCGGGAATCGCGCCGCGCCGGAAGGCGGGCCCCCCCGCTCGATTCTCCGGCCCGGATGGGCCGAAGTCCCGCCGCTAAAATGCCTGTCCCGCCAGCATAAATTAAAACACCTACCTTACCGGTGGGACAAGGCCGCGCGGGCGGGCTCCGGGGTCCTGGGGGGGGGGGCGGGGCGATCTGGCCCCAGGGGGTGCGCCCACGGTGGCCTGGCCCGCGATCAGGGCCCACCGATCGGCGGGCAGGCCTGTGCCGTGGGGGCACTCTTTCCCTTCCGCCTCCGCCACTGTCTCCACCATGGCGGAGGCGGAAGAGACTCGCTCCACTGCGCATGCGTGAGAAGCTGTCAGCGGCCGCTGACGCTCCCGCACATGCGCCGCCTGGAGATGTCATTTCCGCGCCAGCTGGCGGGGCACCAAAGACCTTTTCCGTCAGCTGGCGGGGCGGAAATCTGTCCGGCGCTGGCCTAGCCCCTCAATGTTGGGGCTCGGCCCCCAAAGATGCGGAGCATTCCGTCTGCATTCCGCGCGATGCCCGTCTGATTTGTGCCGTTTTGGGCGCCGTTTCCGGAGAATTTCGCCCCTTGTTATTGAATAGGGCTGCCTTGGCCATATTGAACCCAGTCATTCGCTTGGTCAGCTCTGCTGCCAAGTCTGGGTAAATACAAACTGTATGGCCCTCCCAGGTGCATTCCCACATCTCCTTCACCCACCTCTGTAACGTTCTTTGATTATGCTGATGTTGAATCTTATGTGGCAGTGTTAACAAAGAACATTAGACTTTGTTTTACAACAAAACTATTTACTACTAACACTGCTCTAAAGGATTACTGTAATGGCTAAGTCTAATACTGTTGGAAATAATGATCGAACACTAACTTACACTAAGATACTCCAGAGCTACTCTAATATGTGACTTCTATCAACTCCTTATTAACACCTTGTCCCAGAACACATGGTGCGTCCGGGTCACATGCCTGCATACTTGCACAACCTGCTGATTGGATGTTAGAACTACAACAGCAAAATATATAACTTAGAACACACATACAGATGATGATGATCTACTCATACTATATACAGATGATAGTCTACCTATCATCACAACCTCAGGATCCTTTCCTTGTCTAAGTATCGATGTAACCTCATGATGATTGCCAGCAGGAGCTCCCCTGCTCTTAGTTTCCTCCTCAATGAACGGTGTGACTGGTCTTCCTCAGGATGGCGGTCGAAGACCCCCACCCCCACCAACCTCTCAAATATCGTGGCCTCATATTCCATGGTCCTCGCTCCTTCAATACCTTCAGGCAGCCCCACAATCCCCACATATCAAGGGCGCCTACCGTTCCATCCCCCGACAGCACTTTGGGAAATCAGACCATAAGACGGTTCTCCTTCTCTCGGCATACAAGCAGAAACTCAAGCGGGAGAATCCAGCTAAGAAGGTTGTGCAGTGCTGGTCCGAGGAAACAGAAGAGCTCTTATGTGACTGCTTAGAGACAGTGGACTGGCCCATATTTAAAAACTCAGCGACCAACTTAAATGAGTATGCCACCACCGTCACAGACTGCATCAGCAAATGTGTGGATGACTGCATGCCAAAGAAAGCAGTACGTACGTTCCCCAACTGGAAACCATGGCTCAATCGCGAGATTGACTCCCTACTGAAGGACAGATCTGAGGCGTTCAAGGCAGACGACCCTGACCTATACAAGAAATCTAGGTACGACCTCATCAAAGCCATCCGGAATGCCAAGAGAGAATATCAAACCAAGCTAGAGTCACAGACAGACTCTCGGCGGTTGTGGCAAGGATTAAACAACATAACGGGCTACAAAGCGAAGCCGAACAGTATCTCTGGCAGCAGCGCACCCCTCCCCGATGAACTCAATGCATTCTATGCAGTTCGAGCAGGTAACCAACAATCCGCTGGCGAGTGCCCCAGCAGCCCATAATTCACCCATACCCACCATCACAGCTTCCGAAGTCAGATTGGCCTTCCTGAAAGTGAACCCTCGGAAGGCGACGGGCCCAGACGGGATCCCTGGTCGTGCACTCAGAGCCTGCGCGGACCAGCTGGCAGAGGTATTCATGGACATCTTTAACCTGTCCCTACTCCACTCCAAGGTCCCCACCTGCTTCAAGAAGGCCATCATCATACCAGTACCAAAGAAGAACCAGGCAACGTGCCTCAATGACTACCAACCAGTGGCCCTGACTTCAGTCATAATGAAGTGCTTCGAGAGGTTGATCATGAAGCGCATCACCTCCATACTCCCAGAACGCCTTGATCCACTGCAATTCGCATACTGCTGCAACCGGTCCACATCAGACACCATTTCCCTGGCCCTACACTCATCCCTAGAGCATCTCGAAAACAAGGACTCCTATATTAGACTCCTATTTATTGACTACAGCTCCGCCTTCAACACCATAAGCCTAGCCAAGCTCATATCAAAGCTCCAAAACGTAGGACTTGGCTCCCCACTCTGCAACTGGATCCTCGATTTTCTGACCAACAGACCACAATCAGTACGAATGAACAACAACACCTCCTCCACAATAGTCCTCAACACCGGCGCCCCGCAAGGCTGCGTACTTAGCCCCCTACTCTACTCCCTGTACACACACGACTGCGTGGCAAAACTTGGTTCCAACTCCATCCACAAGTTTGCTGACGATACGACTATAGTGGGCCGGTTCTCGAATAACGATGAGTCCGAATACAGGAGGGAGATAGAGAACCTAGTGGAGTGGTGTAGCGCCAACAATCTCTCCCTCAATGCCAACAAAACTAAAGAGCTGGTAATTGACTTCAGGAAGCAAAGTACTGTACACACCCCTGTCAGCATCAACGGGGCCGAGGTGCAGATGGTTAGCAATTTCAAATTCCTAGGGGTGCACATCTCCAAAATCTGTCCTGGTCCACCCACGTCGACGCTACCACCAAGAAAGCACAACAGCGCCTATACTTCCTCAGGAAACTAAGGAAATTCAGCATGTCCACATTGACTCTTACCAACTTTTACAGATGCACCATAGAAAACCTCCTATCTGGTTGCATCACAGCGTGGTATGGCAACTGCTCGGCCCAGGACCGCAAGAAACTTCAGAGAGTCGTGAACACCGCCCAGTCCATCACACGAATCTGCCTCCCATCCATTGACTCCATCTACACCTCCCGCTGCCTGGGGAAAGCGGGCAGTATAATCAAAGATCCCTCCCACCCGGCTTACTCACTCTTCCAACTTCTTCCATCGGGCAGGAGATACAGAAGTCTGAGAACACGCACGAACAGACTCAAAAACAGCTTCTTCCCCACTGTCACCAGACTCCTAAATGACCCTCTTATGGACTGATTTCATTAACACTACATCCTGTATGCTTCATCCGATGCCAGTGCTTATGTAGTTACATTGTATATGTTGTGTTGCCCTATTATGTATTTTCTTTTATTCCCTTTTCTTCTCATGTATTTAATGATCTGTTGAGCTGCTCGCAGAAAAATACTTTTCACTGTACCTCGGTACACGTGACAATAAACAAATCCAATCCAATCCAATCCAATCCTCAGGTTCTGCCTCCTTGAGCGGTTCTCTAGGTGCCATCATCAACATTTCTGCCTCCAACGAGGCAATATGATACTCATGATCAGTCACCATCTCCTCCACCTTTGGATCGACGCATTCTCTGCCTCCAGCTTCTGCTCCGCTCTCTCCAGGGCAGCCTGAATCAGCTCTGCCACCCTCACCAGGTCCCCTGAGGTCACCTGCCACTGTTTTTTAAATTCGGCCGCAAGGAATTCGACCATCTGCGCCGTCTACCATTGTGCGGGCAACAATGCCGTAGGTCCCTCCGCCACCTTTTCCCCTGCTACACCACATGTGTCCTCCTGTTCTGCAGAGTGCCCCTTATTTGACGCACTCATCTGGTATCCCTTTGACATTCCCCACCGAAGGAGAATACCTTAATCGTCCAACTTTTTCCACCTGCAGCAGCCCTGTAAAATGGACAGAAGGGGCCAAGGAAATCCGACCTCCGGCAGGAACCACCTTATGTGCGACCACTCACTCTATAGCCGCCACCAGAAATCCATTTATTAAACTGATTGTTACAAACAGCAAAGTTCCAGACAAAGATTAAGTTTATTAAAGGTAAAATTAACAGTTCTAGTATCGCTAACACAAAGCAAAAGTATCACCTGGCTCCCCAGGAATCGTGAGCTTATCAGATCACAACTTTCAGCACAAAGGTGTGATCCAACACTTTAGGAGACGCTAACCAAAGCAATGACCACTAACTAATCATACGTTCTTTGTTCATAGGATGTGGGCATTACTAGCAAACCCAACATTTATTACCCCTTCTAATTGCCCTTAAGAAGGTGACAGTGAGTCAATTTCTTGAACTACTGCAGTCTATGTGATGCACGTACACCCACAGTGCTATTGTGTAGAAATTTCCAGGATTTTGACCCAGTGACAGTGAAGGAAGGGCAACATATTCAATGGTTACAGTGGTGGCTCTGCACACTGGTGGGATAGATGGTGGCAACCCTTCCAGTCAGGGTTGGAGGTCAATAAAGTTTCAAAGTTTAAGTGACACAGAACTGTTAGATTTTGCAAAGTTTTAACATGCCATTCCATTTGTTTGCAAATAATCTTTTTTTAAATGATGCTAATCTTTCACTTACATGCCAATCCATATTGCCAGACATTTTGAAGATGCCTTTCCGCGGTTGACCAGTGCTCTAGAATTGGTACTTTCCTATGTATTAACAGGCTTGGCTAACCATGACTGTTATTATGTCTCCCTCCTGTGAGTCACTTCCTGTATAATTTATGCATGGATTTTGCCAAGATTTGACAACTTTCAGGATATTAACATAAAATTAGACTGCAGTGTTGAGCAATGGGTGGCATTAAAATTAACTGCAGCTGATCAAAAAGAACAGAAATGTCTCTTGGGTTTGAAAGGGAAATGCTCAACAACAAGATAGGAGCATCTGAGGATGGAAAAAAGATGTAAGAAGCCTTAGAGAGGCTTGCATTCCGTGGCAAATAATTTGAAATTCTTGATTATGATGACATTTTGCCTGAAAATTAACATATCAGTTAATAAATTGCCTTTGATGGCAATGAACTTACACTTGGAAAGTTACGCAGTGAAACGTGCATTTAAATTAGATCTGTAAGTTTGTCAGTGTCTGCTCCACACAGATTGCTCATTGAATGCCATTACAGGCTGCTTTGGAAATGATGTGCGTGTTAATAAGCTGGGACATCTGGTTACCAGGTTTTTTTCTGATTCATTAACTGACATTGCTGCTGCGGCCAGAGGGTATCAAAGTAAACCCTGGAGGGTCTCTGCTGACTCAAGATGGACCCTGATGATTGCCTCAGTCCTTTGACCTGACTGAACTTTATAAATCTGTGCTAATGATTGCCGTTGATATTACTGCCACTGAAATGCTAAGTGTAGCGCTGACAAAGGTTTTGCCATTGATCGATATTTAGAATTGAGGTACAGGATATGAAGCAATTACTTATTTAAGCTATCTTTTATGTCCTATATACTTTATTCCAAGAATTAAAATATCTTGAGCAATTGAAGATATTCTCCTGCATTGAACTGGTGTTTCAAAATGAAGCTGGTACTTCGAGAGTTAAGTGAGAACAGGAAATTATTAAAGGTTTAAGGAATTAATGATCTTTAAAGGATGGATCTGGCAAATGAAATCATCATGCGGCCCCGTCAAGTGCTGCTTTTGAACAGCTCAAACAAATGAAACAGTTCTAAATGCTCCAGAGAGAATGATTGAGCAAAGGAAATCTGACTTGATAGTACATGTTGAGGGATGAAATGGACAATGAAGTTTCTATATGTTGTTTTTACGCAGTAATTAGAAACTGTCACACACTGTTTCGTTCCTCAGTTTCCTTCGGCTTATTTGCATGTGCGAGGCTTCGTCAAAGTGAAATTCCGAGCAGCAAACTGGCACCCAGCTGGGATCTGAGACGGTGACACGTACACTCCTTCTACCTCATGGACAGGTGGCCAGCGGCAGGCTCTGTCACAGCCCAAGCAACAGCCTAACCACTGGAGCTATAGGTCAGATTAGACTGGTAGTCCGTGTCCGAAAGCGAGGTGCAGAAGTCGCAGTAATTATTCTTACTGACCAACCAGCCACGCACTACTGCCGCTGGGTTTAACCCGGCTGATAGGCATACAACAAACGCCATTATAGTGATCTCTATACGTGCATGTACACAAGAGGTTACTGTGTAATCAGCAGCACCACATGATCACTGGAGGGCCAGACCAACAGGGGTATATAAAGCAACCACATTGTGTCTCCCTCAGTCTCTCTCTCTCTCGGGTGCACTGTGACCAGGGTAATATCAGAATAGTACAGATAGTTAGTGGAGTTACATATAGTCACTGGTGTTAGATCTTGTTAACCATATCATTAGTGTCAAAGTTAAAGTAAAGAACTCATGCACTTGTTGTTATAGTTACTCAAGGAGGGGATTTTAATACGGTCTTTGAACCTGAATTGGGCGCTCAAAATCCAGGTCAGGGAAGAGGCCGGCGGCGGCAAGGGAGCTGGAGGGCTTTATGGAACAGATGGGGGGGCGTAGACCCCTGGAGGTTTACACGGCCGAGGGTAAAGGGGTTTTCCTTTTTTTCCCACGTCCACAAGGTTTATTCCCGTATTTACTTTTTTGTTCTGGGCAGGGCGTTGATCCCAAAGGTGACGGGGACAGAATACTCGGCGATTCCATTCTCGAACCATGCCCCGCACTGGGTAGATTTGCGGCTTGGGGAGGAGAGAGGGCAGCGTCCGCTGAGGAGACTGGGCGTGGGGTTGTTAGCGGACGAGGTGGTTTGCGGGCGGGTAAATAAGCGTATCCAGAACTACCTGGAAACAAACGACACGGGAAAGGTATCGGCAGCGACGGTCTGGGAAGCCCTGAAGGCAGTTATTAGAGGGGAACTTATATAGATCTGGTCTCAGAGAGAAAAGAGGGAAAGGGCGGAGAGGGAGAGATTGGTCGAGGAGATACTCCGGGTGGAAAGGAAGTATGTGGAGGCCACGGACGCGGGACTCCTGAGGGAGCATTGCAAGCTTCAGGCGGAGTTTGAATTGTTGACCACAGGGAAAGCGGTAGAACAGCTGAGGAAGGCTAGGCGGGGCGCGGTGTATGAATATGGGGAGAAGGCAAGCAGGATGCTGGGGCACCAGCTTAGGAAGAGAGAGGCGGCCTGGGAGATTGGGGGAGTAAAGAATAAGGAGGGTAACTTGGTCTCAGACCCGGACGGGGTAAATGAAGTGTTTAAGGAATTCTACAGCAAACTATGTGAGTCGGAACCCCCGGCGGGTGCGGATGGGATGAGGCAATTTCTGGACCAGTTGAGGTTCCCGAGGGTGCAGGAGGGTCTGGTGGAGGGGCTAGGGGCACAGATCGAGATAGAAGAAATTATTAAGGGGCTGCAGGGCATGCAGTCGGGCAAAGCTCCGGGGCCGGGATGGCTTTCCAGTGGAATTTTTAAAAAATATTTCAGAGGTGTTGAGCCCACTGTTGATGAGGACCTTTAATGAGGCGAGAAAGAAGGGTATCCTCCCCCCTACAATGTCGCAGGCCTCGATCTCACTCATTCTGAAACGGGAGAAGGACCCTGAACAGGGTGGTTCTTACAGGCCTATCTCGTTGCTGAATGTGGATGCCATCTTTGGCTAAGATCTTGGCCACGAGGATAGAGGATTGTGTCCCGGGGGTGATAGGGGAAGACCAGACTGGATTTGTTAAGGGCAGGCAACTTAATACCAATGTGCGGATGCCCTCAGAAGGAGAGGAAGCAGAGGTTGTGGCAGTGATGGATGCAGAGAAAGCTTTCGATCGGGTGGAGTGGGAATACCTGTGGGAGGTGCTAGGTAGGTTTGGGTTTGGTGAGGACTTTATTCGGTGGCTGCGATTGCTGTACCAGGCGCCTGTGGCAAGAGTGCGTACGAACCGGCTTAGGTTGGGGTATTTCAAATTGCACCGGGGGAGGAGGCAAGGGTGTCCCCTCTCCCCGTTATTATTTGCTCTAGCCATTGAGCCGCTGGCCATTGTGTTGAGAGCTTCAAGGAACTGGCAGGGGCTGGTCCGGGGGGCGGTGGGGGGGGGGGGGGGGGGGGGGGGGTTGGGTCTCGCTCTACGCGGATCATCTCCTCCTGTATATTTCGGACCCACTGGAGGGGATGGGGGAGGTCATGCGGATCTTAAGGGAATTTGGCAGTTTCTCGGGGTATAAATTGAACGTGGGGAAGAGCGAGTTGTTTGTGATCCAGGCTAAAGGACAGGAGAAGAGACTGAGGGAGCAGCCGCTGAGGAGTGTAGAGAAGAGCTTTCGCTACCTGGGTATACAGGTGGCCCGGAAGTGGGATTTGTTGCATAAGCTTAATCTGACCTGGCTCCCGCTGTCACTGGCGGGGAGGGTACAGACCGTGAAAATGACGGTCCTCCCCAGGTTTCTATTTGTATTCCAGTGCCTTCCCATCTTCATCCCAAGGCCTTTTTCAAGCGAGTTAATAAGATCATCTCGGGTTTTGTGTGGGCGAACAAGACCCTGCGAGTAAACAGAGAGCTGCTGGAACGCAGTCGGGGGGAGGGTGGGCTGGTGCTGCCAAACTTTTGCAACTACTACTGGGCGGCCAACATTGCCATGATCAGGAAGTGGGTATTGGGGGAGGGATCGGCATTGGAGCGGTTGGAGGCGGTGTCATGCAAAGGCACCAGTTTGGGAGCGCTGGTAACGGCACCTCTGCCGTTCTCCACAAGTCCGGTGGTGGTGGCGACACTGAGGATCTGGGGGCAGTGGAGGAGACATAAGAAGATGAAAGGAGCGTCGGTCTGGACCCCGGTATGTAATAAACACAGGTTCCTGCCGGGCAGGATGGATGGTGGGTTCCAGAGCTGGCAGAGGGCGGGTATCAGAAGGATAGGTGACCTGTTTATAGATGGGAGCTTTCCCAGCCTGCAGGCGCTGGAGGACAAATTTAAACTGCCACCAGGGAACGGCTTTAGGTATCAACAAGTGCGGACCTTCCTGAGGAAACAGTTGGTGGCCTTCCTACTGCTGCCGCCACGGGGGATACAAGATAGAGTAGTGTCCGGTACCTGGATGGGGGAGGGGAAGGTGTCGGATATCTACCAGGAGCTGTCGGAGGCGGAGGAAACCCCGGTGGAGGAGCTTAAAGGTAAGTGGGAGGAGGAGTTAGGAGGGGAGTTGGAGCCGGGTCTATGGGCGGAAGCCCTAAGTAGGGTCAATTCCTCCTCATCATGTGACAGGCTCAGTCTAATACAGTTTAAAGTGGTACACCGGGCACACATGACGGCGGCAAGGATGAGCAAGTTTTTCGGGGTAGAAGACAGATGTGCGAGGTGTGCGGGGAGCCCAGTGTGGTAGTCACCACTGTTGTATTATATTGTATATACTGCACTGCATACGAGGGTATTACGATAAGGCCCCTGTACTACAGGTACGGGGGGTAGATCCCTGCCTGCTGGCTCCGCCCAGTAGGCGGAGTATAAATGTGTGTGCTTTCCGAACTGCAGCCATTTTGGCAGCAGCTGTAGGAGGCCACACATCTCTGTGTAATAAAGCCTCGATTACATTTTACTCTCGTCTCATCATAATTGATTGTGCATCAATTTATTACACAGAGATTTTACAAAGATGGATCTCCGCATCAAGCCGGATCGCTTGCAGCCAGCTGCATCCTCAAGCAGACAACGCCAAAAAGGACTTCGCACATTGGCTAGCTTGCTTTGAAGCATACATCGGATCTGCGACAGACCCAATCCCAGAAGCACAGAAGCTCCAGATTCTGTACATGTGGCTGAGCTCCCTGATGTCTTTCCCCTCATCCAGGATGCGCCTACCTACGCAGAGGCCATGACACTACTGAAGGAGAACTACACTCAGCAGACCAACAAGATCTACGCCAGGCACCTCCTGTCCACGCGGCACCAATTTCCCAGTGAGTCTGTGGAAGATTTCTGGCGTGCCCTGCTCGCCCTGGTGAGAGACTGTGATTGCCAGGCCGTTTCGGCCGCTGAACATTCTAACCTGCTAATGAGAGACGCGTTCATTACGGGCATAGGGTCGGCCTACATCCACCAGCGCCTCTTAGAAGGGGCTACGCTTGACCTCGCAGCGACCAAGAAACTAGCGCTCTCGCTCACAATCGCCTCACGCATCGTACAGGCGTATGCCCTGGACCGCACGGCCCACCCCTCCTGGGCATCGTGGACTCGCCAGCGGCCACCTCATCGTGGACCCCATCAGCAACCGCCCCCAGCCAAACCCACGCCTGCGCCGCGCGGCAGCCAACCAACCCCGGGGGACCCAAGTGCTACTTCTGCGGACAGAATAAAACCCCCCGGCAGCGCTGCCCGGTGCGGAGTGCGCTCTGCAAGGCCTGCAGCAAGAAAGAACATTTCTCTGCAGTGTGCCAGGCCCACTCAATTGCCGCTATTGTCCCTGCAACCCCGCGTGCGGCCAGTGGGCGCCGGCATCTTCCTTGCCTCAGACCACGTGCGGCCCGTGGGCGCCGCCATCTTGCTCCCATCACAACACGTGCAGCCCATGGGTGCCTCCATCTTGCTTGCCTCATAACCATTGGGTGGAGCCATCTTGCCTGTCCCAGGACACGTGCAGTCCCCGGGCGTCGCCATCTTGCCTGCCTCAGGACACGTGCGGCCCGTTGGTGCCGCCATCTACCCCGCCTCAGGACCCCTGCTCGTCAGCGCCCAGGACAGGGCCTTCATCAGGTCTGAGGTCATCGGGTCGCTCATCACCTGCAACTGCCGACGACCAGCCGTGTCTCGCCTCCGTCACGATCGACCAGTCTCGACCGCACAACCTTGCGACCGCGTCGACAAAGGTGAAGGTCGACGGGCATGAGATATCCTGCCTTCTGGACTTCATCCACTCCAATACAGTAATGCGCTGCTCCCTCGTGGTACACCCCATTAACCAAAGAATCTCCCTGGCCTCCGGATCCCACTCCAGGGCTTCGCCACCCTCACCATCCAGCGGCTTCCGGCTGTACGTCCTCCGCAACCTCTGCGCTGCCTTGCTACTCGGCCTTGTCTTCCAGTGCAACCTTCAGAGCCTAACCCTGAAATTTGGCGGGCCCCTACCACTTCTTACTGTATGCAGCCTCATGACCCTTAAGGTCGACCCACCTTCTCTGTTTGCAAACCTCACCCCGGATTGCAACCCATCGCCACCAGGAACAGACGATACAGCGCCCAGGACAGGGCCTTCATCAGGTCTGAGGTCCAGCGGCTGCTGCGGGAAGGCATCATCGAGGCCAGCAACAGCCCCTGGAGAGCTAAGTGGTAGTGGTGAAAACGGGGGAGAAAAACAGGATGATCGTTGACTGCAGTCAGACCATCAATCGGTACACGCAGCTCGACGCGTATCCCCTCCCACGCATATCTGATATAGTCAATCAGATTGCACAGTACCGGGTCTTCTCGACAGTGCACCTGAAATCTGCCTATCACCAGCTCCCCATTCGCCGTGTTTGAAGCGGACGGCCGCTTTTAACATTTCCTTAGGGTTCCCTTCGGCGTCACTAACGGGGTCTCGGTCTTCCAACGGGAGATGGACTGAATGGTTGACGGGTACGGACTGCGGGCCACTTTCCCGTACCTGGATAGCGTCACCATCTGCGGCCACGACCAGCAGGACCACGACGCTAACCTTTCCAAATTTCTCCACACCGCCAAACACCTCAACCTAACCTACAACAAGGAGAAGTGTGTGTTCAGCATGAGCCAATTAGCCATCCTCGACTATGTGGTTCAGAACGGAGTTCTAGGGCCTGACCCCGATCGCATGCGCCCCCTCATGGATCTCCCCCTTCCCCACTGCCCCAAGGCCCTCAAACAATGCCTGGGGTTCTTTTCGTACTACGCCCAGTGGGTCCTTAACTATGCGGACAAGGCCCGCCCACTCACCCACTCCACCGGTTTCCCACTGACGGCCGAGGCTCACCAGGCCTTCAACTGTATCAAGGCCGCCATCGCCAAGGCCGCCATTGCCAAGGCCGCGATGCATGCGGTCGACGAGACGCTCCCCTTCCAAGTCGAGAGCGATGCATCAGACGTTGTTTTAGCCGCCACCCTCAACCAAGCAGGCAGGCCTGTGGCATTCTTGTCCTGCACCCTCAGCGTGGACTTCAAAGGGCCCCTCCCCTCCACCGACCGCAACACGTATTTTATCAATGTGGTCGACGAATATTCCAGATTCCCTTTCGCCATCCCATGCCCCGATATGACGCCTGCCACCATCATCAAAGCCCTCAACACCATCTTCGCTCTGTTCGGTTTCCCCGCCTACGTCCACAGCGACCAGGGATCCTCATTTATGAGTGATGAATTGCGCCAGTACCTGCTCAACAGGGGCATTGCCTCGAGCAGGACGACCAGCTACAACCCCGGGGAAACGGGCAGGTGGAGCGGGAGAATGGGACGGTCTGGAAGGCCGTCCAGATGGCCCTGCGGTCCAGAAATCTCCCGACGTCCCACTGGCAGGAGGTCCTCCCCGACGCACTTCACGCCATTCGGTCGCTCCTGTGCACGGCGACTAACAAAACCCCCCATGAACGTCTCTTTGCCTTCCCCAGGAAATCCACCTCCGGGGTTTCACTCCCAACGTGGCTGGCAGCTCCAGGACCCGGTCTCCTCCGCAAGCACGTGCGGCTCGACAAGGCGGACCCGTTGGTTGAGAGGGTACAGCTACTCCACGCAAACCCGCAGTACGCCTACGTAGCGTACCCCGATGGCCGCCAAGACACAGTCTCCCTCAGGGACCTGGCACCAGCTGGATCCCCACACTCACCCCCCTCTGCACCGGCACCACCCTCCCTTCCCCCAGCGCACCCCACCACAGCCCCCACTCCAGGACAATCCGTCCTCCCCTTGGTTCCACCCGGGGATGAAGAGGTTGTCGACACGCACCCGGAGTCAATGACGACCGAGCCGACGCCTGACTCACCACCAGCACTGCGGCGCTCTCAACGACGGATCAAGGCGCCCAGCCGTCTAAATTTGTAACCTTCTCTGAAATTTTAATGACGACATTTATGTAAATAGTTTTCCACCCCTCCCCCCTCCCCGCTGGACTCAACTTTAACAGGGGGTGAATGTGGTAGTCACCACTGTTGTATTATATTGTATATACTGCACTGCATACGAGGGTACGAGGGTATTACGGTAAGGCCCCTGTACTACAGGCACGGGGGTAGATCCCTGCCTGCTGGCTCCATCCAGTAAGTGGGGTATAAATGTGTGTGCTCTCCGAACTGCAGCCATTTTGGCAGCAGCTGTAGGAGGCCACACATCTCTGTGTAATAAAGCGATTACTCTCTTCTCTCATCTCGTCGTAATCAATAGTGCATCACCCAGCAAACCATGTCCATATGTTTTGGGCATGCCCGAATCTTGAAAGGTTCTGGCAGGGGTTTGCCAGGGCAATGTGCAAGGTGCTAGGTACACGGGTGATGCCGAGTCCAGAGGTGGCGATCTTTGGGGTGTCAGAAGACCCGGGAGTTCAGGGAGTGAAAGAGGCCAACGTTCTGGCCTTTGCTTCCCTGGTAGCCCGGAGAAAGATCCTTTTAATGTGGAGGAACTCGAAGCCCCCGAGTGCAGAGATCTGGGTTAGTGACATGTCTGGGTTTCTCAGCCTTGAGAAAATAAAGTTTGCCTTAAGAGGATCAATGGTAGGGTTCTCCCGGAGGTTGCAGCCGTTCGTCAACTTTCTTGGGGAAATTTGATTTAAAATGTCGGCAGTAGCAGCTTTCGGAGGGCTGGGGGGGGGGGGGGGGGGGGGGGGGGGGGGGGTAAGTGTTGTGTGTTTTGTTGTTGTTATTTTAGGTGGTCTGTGAAGACAGAGCCGTTCGGGGAAATAGCTATTTTTGCACTTTGTTAATGTTTAACGTTTATTGTTCTTTTTCTGTTTTTGTTATAAAATGTTACAATACTTCAATAAAAATATATTTTTAAAAAAGTTATAGTTACTCAATAAACCTTTGTTGTTACTGGACGAGTTCGAGTCTTCTTCATCCAGATTCAGAAGACCTCACCATCAACTAAGGATTGAGTAGCACTAGTTACCTATCACACAGGTAACAAGACATTTTTATACCCCTGTTGGTCCGGCCCTCTAGTGACCATGTGGTGCTGCTGTTTACACATTAACCCCTTGTGTACATGCACATACAGAGATCACTACAGCCATGAATTGACATTAAGTTCCTCAGTGCTGATTTTTGACAGCAAATGCAATGGCTACACATTTGTTCATTGTCGCACATTTGTTGCTGCAGAAATAAATAGCATTTCATGCTTCAAATTTCTGACTCTGACTCTAGGATAGAGGAGCAAGGAGAGAGGAGATTATAAATAAGGAGATGCCAACCTCTGGACTGAGTGGGTTTACACAGGAGACAAAGTGGTGGGTTGTGGTGCTGGCAGGAATGTCATTCACAGTGGCACAGCTGTCGGAAAAGGTTGTGTTGGTATCTGCGGCATGTTGAAGTGTGAAGAACAAAAATGAATCCTATTTCTCAGGAGAGTTCCGCATATGTCACATATATTGTCCCATTAAGCCAATCCATTTATCAACTCACTGAATGCCAATTAAATTGCACAGGATGGTGCAGGTATATGGTGAGCTGTTGGTGCCAAATTTTATTACAGCTGAGGCATTCTGGCACAACACATTTTTGAAGGTGATAGCGGAGGCTTACAAAAAAAAAAAATTGCTATCAGTACAAATGGCCTCGGAGTAAAAATGGAGAGAGAGCTTATGTCAAAAGGTCACATGGAACCTCGCAAAAATGAGTAATACAGTACAGTAAATGCCATTGGAGGCTTTTGTATGTTTTTTTTTCATTCAATTTATCTTTGATGAAGATGTCAGGGCACAAGTCCAAGTGGTGCCAAATGCCTCTACAGCATGGAAATTAAATCAGTGTAATTTCATCAGGATGATTCCAGACTGCAGCTTTTTTTTGTTGCTGAATTCACTGCCTCATTGCCGCCCCTATGTGCCACAGCTGAGCCATTTCTACCATCTCTCAGAAACAGGCTGGAGCAAGCCATCATTTCATACAGCAAAGTTAATACGGTGCGGTTATCATCATTAATATTTATCAGTGTCGCTCAAACATCAACCCTTCATCCAGTAACAAGAGGATATGCTTCCCTTAAACACAACTTCCGATTATTCTCGCCTCTCTTTAACATTCTCAGACATATTTAAATCTATAGAGTGTCATAATACACACCAGTATATCATGGTGCAGACACACACACACTGATGGACATGCAGTGGGACCAATCAGCATACACAACACCGCAGCCAATCACCAGTGAGAGCACATGCACTATAAAGACAGGGGACAGGAGAGTTCCCATTCATTCTAGTAGCAGCCAGCTCGGAGCACAGAGCTCACAGCCTGCAACACAGACATTCACCATGTGCTGAGTGCATCACCTGGTTAGGACTAGGCAAGGGTCAACAGTTAAAGCTGGTATTGCATTTACCCACAGTTCAAGTATGTTAATATAGTTAACCTTATAATAAAAGAGAGTTGCACCACATCCAGTGTTGGTGACCTGTTTGTGATCCAGAACACCCAACACATCATAGAGTTCAGCAATCTATTATTTTGCAGCACTGGCTCGTCAATCAGGTTTTACAAGTTCAAGGCCCAGGTCGTTCTGTGAGTTCAGTCCACTTGTCACTATTGGGCTGCATTGATCATCCACATCCCTCCTCGAAGCCCTTATCTTAAAGGTAAAAGTCTAGGTAGCTCTGAACTAGAGAGGATTCCTTGGGTGCAATCTAATGAAAAAGTTTGTAAACGTCAAATGTGGCAAGTTTTACTGGGAGTTTCCCTGTCAGCTCTGCTGGCAAGCGTTTCCCCCCAGTTTACCCCACACTCTGGGAAGCTGTACTTGCTGGCCAGCCTGGCTCCTCAGAGATCAGGCCACCATTCTGAAAGGGGGCCCTGCTTTCGAAGTGAGCTTGTGAGTCCCCCCCAACCCCAACCATGGGCAATGTCACCTCCCCCAAGCGAAGACACCCCGCTATGGGGTCCCTGGGACAGCCCCCTCTTCAGCCCCCCCCCCACACCCCTTACAGCCACCCCCCTTCCAGGACCCCTACTCTTTAACCCCCGCCAACCTCCCAGAGGCTTGTTTGTAATCTTCCGTACACCACCCCCCCCCATCCTTAATACTCCTCCTCCACCCTCCTTTCATAAGCTTGGCCCCCTTCAGGCCCTGGCCCTTGGCAGTTCCACCCTGGCACCCTTGCATTACCACCCTGGCGTGCTCCTGCCGGCTTTGCAGTGCCATCTTGTCAGTGCCAGGGTGGCAGTGCCCAAGTGCCAGTCTGGCACTGACAAGATGCCCACCTTCCAGTGAAGAGCCACCCAGGGGCTCAATTGCCCCTTATACTGTCTGGGGATGTGCAGGTTGGGTGGGGTGCTCTTTCGGGGAGTAGGTGCAGACTCGCTGGACTGAATGGCTTCCTTCTGCACTGTAGGGATTCTACGTAACTTCACAAAATATGTTAAACATTTTAAATCCATAAACAAGGATGGATAAATATGCCAACATATTTCGAGAAAGCGCTGTAGAGATATATTCAATAGTAATTTTCAAAATGGAACTACTTAAAAAGGGAAATAAGAATGCAGAAATAGCAGGGGAGTGGGATTACTTGATAGCTCTGCCAGAGAGCTAGTACAGGAATGACAGGCTGAATGGTCTCCTTGTGTATACTGTATAATTCTATTATTCCACGATTCTAAGGTTACCATAATGTTAATACCAAAAGCTGCTTCAAATATCATTGTAATTAAATAATGTGCAAGGTTTTCCAGCCCCTTCCTGTTGGTGGGATCTTTCAGTCCCGCTGGAGATGACACCCCCTCTGGAGGTGGGTCAGGCGACTCTTGCAAAATGGGAAGACCATTCAAATCAAGCCAGATCTGATCAGGTGAAGATCTCCTGTTTGCTGAGTGTGATTGTGGCGCAAGGTAAAATGAATTTAGACAGTCTCAATGCAGTTCTGTCCCAAAGAACTGTCCTGAATTCTGCACAAAGTTGGCAATTTCATACAAAAAGGCTGTTGCACAGCTGGTATGGGAAATCTGAGATACAAAATGTCACACTGGCACGTTCTCCTGAGGCCGAGGCTTGTAGATGTTGTTGAGGCTGATGAGAGTAACTTTATTCTGCAGCTAAATATGCTGTGATTGACCTGTGAGTGATTGATGCTGACACTGGGGGTCCAAAGTGGAAATGTTCCATTTCCTAACACTAAAAATCCTTAAGTAGATGGGCAGGGAGGAAGAAAATCCTGCTCCTTCTCACCTTTATTACAGTAACTATATAAATGATAATCTTTCTTTTTGTGACAAATTGTAGTATGGACGCCAGATTCTAACCCAGTATATCAACAACACTCAAGAAGAAATATATCATACAAATACAATTAAATTTTAATCTGCTTTTGGCATTAACACGGATGTATTTGAAAAGCTTAGAATAACAGAATCTTGTTCCATTGCCCTCTGCTCCGCAGGGGTTTGCAGACATAGGTCAGTGATGCCCCTTCCTGTTTTCTGGCATTCTAGCCTGATATGGTTCTATAAGGGGGCAGGGGTGGCGGTCTGAAGCTGGTGGCATGTGTGCGCAAGGCTCCTGGCCAAAGAGGACAATACAAGTGTTAGCGTTTGGTGGAGAGTGGGATGTAAGGGAGATGCAGGTGGGGTTTGATTGGCACCTAGGGCATTGGGGTGGGTGGATAGGTGATGTGAGGAGTGAGGGACGAGAGTGGTGCCAGGGGCACAGAGGTGGTGACTCACCTGAGCTGCCCTTAGGTTATTCATCTTTTTTTTGGCACTGGGTTCCAGTCCTCGACAGGCTGGCGGCAATGACCGTCTCTGCCACCTCCTCCCAAGAGCTGTTCACTATAGCTGGCTTTAGTCTCTGCCCCACCCTGGGGAAGAGGGTGTCCCACCTCCACTCCACTTGAAGAGCATCGCTGACGGTGTCAACACTATGGCGCAGACAATGGAGAGGCACCAGGACCAGATGGCGCAGGGGTGCTGGAGTTCACTCCAGCTGCCCCTCCATCCCATGGAGTGTCCCAGGGTCGCACAGGCAGCATCTGGGAGGAGTGAACGCTGGAGGCTGACCCGGTGCCTTCCACCAGGGAGACCGTGGTCCCTGCCTCACCCGAAGCCCCCGCCCGACACCAATACATCAAGGTCGGCAGGCAGAACAGGGTGGCGCCCGGGGCCCCCACAGGCAGCATCTGGGAGGAAGGGGCACTGGAGGCTGAACAAGTGCCTTCCACCATAGAGACCTGAATCCCCCTCCTGACACCAGTGCGTCAAGGTCAGCGGGTGAACAGGGTGGTACAAGTACCTTGCCCTCCCGAAGATGCCTGCCAGGGGCACCAAAGGCCATGAGAAGCAGCACGCTGCCCCTACCTGCAGGGCTGACACAGGTCCATCACCCTGGAGTGATGTTGCACTGACTCTGGGAGGTCGGAACATGGTAGGTCTGGGGGAACAAAAAGGTAGGCGAGGATAAGGAGGGCCTTGCAGGCCCTCTGGGCATGGCAGACCATTGCCAGCACTGTCAGTTCTCCTTCTGCTCATCCCCGGGCTAATCCTCTAGCCCCTCCTCAGTCAAGGCTGCATGTCCCTCCTCCTCCAGAATGTTGCGCCGCTCCTGAGCCAGGGTTGAGGAGTGCACAGCAGGAAACAAGCTGGTTGTGCTGAGGTGCCCCACCCTGCACACCCTGCTCACATCAGGGACCCTAGATGGAAACATTAGAGAAACTGAGCTCAGGTACCCTCATCTGATCCACAGATTCACCCTGTTCTGGGGATATCCTCAGTGCTGAAGACCAACTCTAGTGATTGTTGACAGCTGCCTCTTGTGGTTCAGTCTTGTCTGGGCTTTGCAGTTTGATTGGCATGCTAGGTAATAAAACCCGTGGCATGCTAGGTAATAAAACAAGCATGGCATGTGTCCCCATGAGAATGCACGGGTGAGCTGTGAATTGCTCACATAACTAACAATGCCGATTCTTTATTAGCAATAGTCATCAGCTGCACAGCTAGAGGTTGCTCACAGTCAAAGGGAGTTAAAGTGAACTTCATCATACAACCATGAACAGGACTCCGTTCTGGAAGTGTTTGGTGGGGCAGCTGTATTTTCCCCTGTTATGGGTATGCACAATGTGAGGGATTGCCTATAGGACCCACAAGCACTGAGCTCCTCACTCCTCCGATCGCCCACACACACCCGCCTTCGGCCCCGCCTACCGAGCCACTGTGGCAGCAGCTCCTGGTGTTTAATAATAATTTTTAATGTCACAACTAGGCTTACATTAACACTGCAATGAAGTTACTGTGAAAAGCCCCTAGTCGCCACATTCTGGCGCCTGTTCGGGTGCTCAGAGGGATAATTCAGAATGTCCAAATTACCTAATAAGCATGTCTTTCGGATTTGTGGGAGGAAACCGGAGCACCCGGAGGAAACACACGCAGACACGGGGAGAATGTGTAGACTCCGCACAGACAATGACCCAAGCCAGGAATCGAACCTGGGACCCTGGCCCTGTGAAGCCATAGTGCTAACCACTGTGCTACCGTGCTGCACTGTCCAATCAAACTGAATTGTATGGTTTCCTCTTTGTGAGGATCTAAGAGTTGGGGGATATGATTAACACTCTAGATATGATTGCTGATTCAGTGTCAATCCTATCTTGTTTTGCCCAATGTCAAAACCACCAATACATTTTAAAACCACTTATACATTTTAAAGCCCCTGAAGCCAGATTTCTTACTTTACCTTGATTACCCCTTGCTGAAATTCAGAGCCTTGCCATAGGGAAATCCTGAAATCATCAACATGCATGATGAAAATGGCAGCTAGTTTCTCCTTATGGAACATTGCAGAGTCACCATCACCCATTTTCAACAGAAAAGACCTCATGGAAAAATACCACACTCTTGACGCATGATTCAATCTGTGAACACTTGGGTTCAATCATCTCCATAGCTTTCCTTCCATGTTACTAGCTTCTCTGGGACCCCCCCCCCCTCCCCCCCCCCCCCCCCCCCCCCCCCCCCACCCCCATCCAACCCCCCACCTTGTAAAACACAGCCTTGATGTCAATAGATCTGTATTTCAATGAACTTGATGTCAATATAGCAAAGAAATCTTTCAAACGCAGGACTGGTGTAGACTCGATGGGCCGAATGGCCTCCTTCTACACTGTAAATTCCATTCTATTCTATATTCCTTGCAGTAGGTGAGCCCAACCAACATCCTGATCCTCTAATCTTCCTTCAAAGTCGTCTCAGGTTACTATCTTGCTTTGGCCTTATCTGTGCTGTCTGGGAGTACCTTTTCTGTACAGATCCACCAGTGAGATAAAGCTGGCCGTCCCTGTCAGGTACCTTAGGATATACTCCAAATTCCTAACTCGTTCCATCTGTCTTCCTTTATTAGGAGCTGCTAAAATATTTCGATCATGAGGACTTCTATTGAGATTGCTAGCTTGCTCTCTAGGCCTCAGCCTCATTGTCATTAACTCTGGACTACCACTAAATGACCTTTCTCCCATACACGTTCGTTCCCAATTTGTTTCTGGGATCATGATGAGTGTCAGAAACTGATAGTTTTCACATCATTTTGCTAACCCATAGATTGTCTCTTGTCTGTTCCTTGTCCATCTTCCTGCATGTTTAACCAATTTTTGTATTTTCAGAGGTTTTCTTTGCTCTCCCTCTTAAAGTGGCCTCTCTCCATACACTGGTCCCTTCTGGTATGTATGTTACCCTAGTTCCTACTTTAGGTAGTTGCCCTTTTGAACAAATAACGTCATCTTCTGTCTCGATAATACTCCATTCATAGTCTGTCTACCTTGTATCCCCAGCCATGTATCCTCATGATTACCCAATGCATGTGCATGTGAAGTGCATGGTGCCCCCTCACTTGAGCGCTGTTCAGGAGCTGTGTAGTTAGTACCAATGATCCGCAGAGAATATACCCAAACAATTTGATTACCATGTCGTACCATTATCCCCCATTACCTTTCCGAAATTATATCCCTGATCGCTTTCTGCTGTGACTTAGGACTCACTGAATTATCTCCAAAACTTCAGCTTTATCTGAATGTATTGCAGGCAGAATTAAACAGAAAAAGTAGAATGGTCCCTTCTAGAGCAGGGAGGGCATCTGGTAACATGGAAGGAAATTTTGGATTTCTTCCATACACCAACTGGTATGGACTGTACCACCCAACCATCTGCAAGAGTTCTTTGCGTGTACTGCCCACGCGGTTTGCAATTCACAATCTGATTGATCGGCCAATATTTTATGTAACATGCCGGCTATTATAATATTTTTTTTCACAAAGGCCATTTGGATTCACAGCTGTCCTCTGCAGGACTACAAGGTTTAGATTTTTGGCACATTGAAATTCCTCATTGGCACATTCCCCCCAATATCTGTCAGTAATTGCATTGGTGTTCCTACCCATTTTCATGACCTTACAAACAATGGTCCTTTTGTCTTTAATATGTATCACAATAGATAGGCTAATATGATAGCCATATCTATGAAGTGTAGTATATAAATACCCCTATCCTTGACACAAACTTAAGTCGATTGCTACTGCATCATGAAACTCCCTGGCTAATGGCAAGCTCACAAACAGTATCTGGTGGTGTCTTGCGATATTTATCAACAGCGATTTGTTCAATAAGGTCATCATATCCTTTATCACGTACTCCTGCATCGCAAAGTAGAACCTTCAGTTTCTGTGGCACTGGATGAGCATACTGTCTGTGTAATTTCAAGATTATCTTTCTATCAAATTCATTCTCGGTGGTTAACCTTTTAATGACTTTTTTGATGAGAAATCTCTGGCTTCCTTAGTGGTAAGCAAGAAGTAAGATCAAGTAAAATGCAGATCCACATATTTATCAAACACTAGTTTGATCATTCTTCATATCTAGCATCACCTAAGCCTTTTTCCAATCAGCGATTGACTTTCCAATCAATGATCGACTTAACAATAACAGTTTTTTGCTAGAAACCACATCACTACTGATAATAAATTGATCTTACAAGCGAGGACTACTATTTACAGGATGTGAAAGTATTATCATCTCCAAACTTGAAGCAGGTGTCACTTGATACTCCGTGACCTTTCACCCGTCTGTCTCCTAGAGACACCCCAGATAGCAATTAAGCCAATCTACATCACTGTAGAAGTGCAATCACTGCCCAAAACTGCACAGTTGAAGGAATCGACCATCAAGATGCTCATTACTGGATTCAAGCTCTTGAACAATACAATTCCATCAATGGCAGGTCCATCATTTTCAGTCCACCTTAGTTGCCTGGACAGCTAGTTTGTGTTGCAGAGCCAGGCCAACAGCACAGGTTCAATTCCCATACTGGCTGAAGTTATTCATGAAGGCCCCGCGTCTCAACCTTGCCACTCATCGGAGGTGGGTGACCCTCAAGTTAAATCATCACCAAGCAGCCTAGTACCATCTAGGATTATGGTGACTTTACTCTTCAGTCTCATGGGTTACTTAAAAAAACAGTTCATCGCATAATGATGCTGGGAATCGCACCATAAACCAATTAACTATGCCTCACACATTGTTTGGGTTTAAATACCTACAGTCACCGTCCCAGGCACACTTTGTTCCAACTTTCAAACAGGCTGGACTTATGACTGCTTTCAAACCTCCTGTTATTAACCTCATCTCAAGTTTTGGAATTTCCATTTGAGGTTTGGTCAAACTTGGAACGGAGCAGATTTTGGAGAACTTTGGCCGGTTTTCCAGATACACGTTGAACATGGGGAAAAAGCAAGGTATTCCCGATTGAGACCAGAGGGCAGGAGATGAGATTGGGGGAGCTGAAGTTCAAGGTGGTGGGGGCGGGTTTTAGGTACTTGGGCGTTCAGGTGACGCGGGGCTGGGCGCAGCTGCACACGTTGTATTTGGCTCGATTGGTGGAGCAGATGAAAGGATTTTAAGAGGTGAGATGTGTTGCCATTGTCGTTGGCGGGACAGGTGCAGACAATGAAGATGACAGTGTTGCCAAGGTTCTTTTCAGAACCTCCCAATATTTGTTCCAAAGTCATTTATTTAAAAAGTTCAATGCATTGATTTCAGGGTTTGTGTGGGCATGGAAGATCCTGCGGGTCAAGAGGGCAATTTTGGAATGGGGGAGAGGCTAACATCACTATGGTTAGGAAATGGGTGGTGGAGGAGGGGTCAGTATGGGGGAGGATGGAGGCAGCGTCTTGTAGGGGAACGGATTTAGGAGCATTGTTGACAGTGTCTGCCGTTCTCGTCAACCAAGTACGCTGCAAACCCAGTTGTGGCGTCGGTCTTGAGGGTATGGGGCAGTGCAGGCAGCACTTGAGACAGGAAGGTGCCGTGGTGTGCGCACAGATTTGTGATAACCATAGGTTTGCACCGGGGGCTGGGGATGGGGGGGGATGGGAGTGGGTGCTGGAAACGAGGTTTTAGAGGTGATGCCAGGCAGGGATTGTGTGGTTTGAGGATCTGTTCGTAGGGGTAGCTTTGCGAGCTTAGAAGACCTGGAGGAAAATATGAGCTGTCCAAGTGGGAATGGGTTTAGATACTTAAAGGGCCCAGGCTTTGTGAGGAGAGAGGTGCCGTCCTTGGGGCTGCAGGATAGGTGCTGTCGAGAGAGGGGAAGGTGTCCAAGGTTGATAAGGAGCTGATGGATTGGGAGGGAGCCCCAATGGGAGATGTTAAACGGAAATGGGAGGAGCTGAGGGTGGAGGCCGGGACATGAGAAGAGGCCCTGCAGAGGGCGAATGTATCCTCATCGTGTGCAAGGCTCAGCCTTATTCAGTTTAAACTAGTTCACTGGGTGCATATGACGGTGGCGAGGATGAGAAGGTTCTTTGAGAGAGTAGAGGACAGGTGCGGATGGTGCACGGGGAGACCTGCGAACCATATCCACATGTTTTGGGCGTGTCTTAAATTGAAGGGGTTTGCGGTCATAATGTTCGAGGTATTGTGGGTAAAGGTAGTGATATTTAGAGTGTCAGAAGGCCCGGGAACAAGAGAAATATTGCATTGTATGTAGTCAGACTAAAGCAGAGAGGATTGAGGCTTGTAATCACATTAATATAAATCAGTTTTAGTGGGCTGGGTTTAATTCAGTGGGCTGGGCAGATGGTTTGTATTGCAGAACAAGGCCAGCAGCGCGGGTTCAATTCCTGTACTAGCTGAGAATTCTAAATTCTCCCTCTGTGTACCTGAACAAGCGCCGGAATGTGGCGACTAGGAGCTTTTTTAGTTGTCCTCTGCTCGCTATTAAAGGCTTCCAATCCTCTGGCTTCCAACTAATCCTCGCCACTTTGTATGCTTTTTCCTTTGCTTGTCGGCTGTCTTTGACTTTCCTTATCAGCCATGGGTGCCTCATACTCCCCATTACAATGTTTCCTCCACCTTGGCATGAATTTCTGTTGTGCCTCCTGAATAACCCCCAAAACTCCTGCCTTTGCTGTTCCATTGCTGTGCCTGCTTGGCACCCCTTCGAACCAGCTCTGGCCAGCTCCCCACTCATTAATTTGTAGTTACCTTTATTCAATTGTAATATTGTTACATGGGTGTGGACACTGTCTTTTTAACCCTTTCCTTACATTTTTCCCTGTTACAACATGCACGCCCTGGATTTGCCCTACTACACCCTCAGTCCTGCGTTAACTGCCCACCTTCTCATAGTTGTCCCCTTCTTTGCTGTACCTGTTGGACAAGGACAGAGACTCCTGCAACCCTACCTCCTGGATCCCTCTACCTACTTCACTTGCAGCCATATCCTTCTGTACCGGACTAGTAGTCAAATTCAAGCGGTGTGACTGCCTCCTGAAACACAGCATTCAGACAACTGTCCCCCTACCTGATGTGTCGCAGTGTCCGAAGCTCAGACTCCAGCTCATCAACTCTCAGCCGAAGTTCCTCAAGCAGCCAGCACTTGCTACAGATGTGTTCACTGGGAACCACAATGGGATCCACCAGTTCCCACATCATGCAGGAGCAACACAGAGCTTGGCCCTGCATCTCAATTTTATTTCATTCGTGTTTAATTTTGTTCTTTAATTTAAATTTCCTGCTGGCTTTTAGTCTTTCTAACCTGTAAAATATTTCTCCTTTTTACCTCTAACTGAAAGTAAATTAGAATAGGTAATGCAAATTAGCAGTCACGTACCAGCCAATGAACCTACCGCTTTCCTATGACATCTCTCTTTATTTTTCACACTCTGTTTATGGTGAGCACCAACCCTGCTTTTTTAATTCTCTGGCTCTGCCTCTCTCTGCACCATTTCTAGCATGATAACCTGCTAACTTCATTTAGAAAGTTCAAAAGGATGTATGGTAGACAAAATGGAACTGTTAAACTGTAAAAGGGTTTGGTTTAAATGTATTGTGGAACCGCATTAAGTAAGGTTTACTGCACATCTCACCTGTACACTAGTTTCCAAACTGCAGAGAGGTTTTTCATTGGCATTACTTACTATGTTGAACCCAAAGCACCGATATACACACACATACAATAAAACTGAGATAACAATATTTAGAGAAACCACATGAATAAACTCTTCAGTTCCTACGACCTATTTCTTCTGCTGCACTTGCAGGCATTCAAGTTGCAGAAGCAAAAACTTTGAGTGTCTGTTGCAGCTAAAACTGGTCCACCCTTTGAATGAGACGTAACAATCACGATTTTATTCAGCATTGTCATAGAAAACTTAAACGTGGAATAGTGACACTGGACAATGAACTGGACAATGAATAGTGAACTGGACAATGATGCGCCAGGTAATAGTGGGAATCCAGATCAGAAGCTAAGGCTCTAAGAACAATATTTTAAAGCAAACTTGAGGATTTCAAAGTTTATTCTATTATATTTTAGTCTGTTATAATATTTTAGTCAGCCCCGTCACTCACCATTGTATTTCATGTGATAAGTAGGAAAAATGGTCTTTCTGGGACTGGTTTAGCACAGTGGACTGAACAGCTGGCTTGTAATGCAGAACAAGCCAAACAGCGCGGGTTCAATTCCTGTACCAGCCTCCCTGAACAGGTGCTAGAATATGGCAACTAGGGGCTTTTCACAGTAACTTCATTGAAGCCTACTTGTGACAATAAGCGATTATTATTATTATTTTAATGTCTGTTGTTTTAAGATTTGCTATCTTTTTCTTTGTTTTGCTAGCAGGTAAGCTAAAGTCGCCATCGTCCCAGATGTTTTGCGAACATGGCAAATATGACACTCTTATTCAAGAACAGTGCAAGGACATTTTTTGTAACTACAGGCTGGTCAGTTAAACAGTGGTGTGCAAGGTTTTGGAAGTAACAAGCAGGCAAAAACCTACCAGGCACTTGGAGAGGTTTGAGTTAATTAAGGTGAGTCTGCATAGATTTGTAACAGGCAGACCATGCTTGACTCATCTAATTTAATTTTTTGAAGTAACATAGAATTTGCATGAATGGAATGCAATACATGTTGTCCATATAGAGTTTAAAGTGTTTATAGAATTTACAGTGCAGAAGGAGGCCATTCGGCCCATCGAGTCTGCACCGGCTCTTGGAAAGAGCACCCTACCCAAGCCCACACCTCCACCTTATCCCCATAACCCAGTAACCCCACCCAATACTAAGGGCAATTTTGGACACTAAGAGCAATTTAGCATGGCCAATCCACCTCACCTGCACATCTTTGGACGGTGGGAGGAAACCGGAGCACCCGGAGGAAACCCACGCGCACACGGGGAGGACGTGCAGACTCCGCACAGGCAGTTACCCAAGCCGGGAATCAAACCAGGGACCCTGGAGCTGTGAAGCAATTGTGCTAACCACTATGCTACCGTGCTGCCCACGGTGATGAAGTACAACATAAAAGGTTGGTTTACCAAATTGAGGCTCCTGGAACAGGAGGGCCAATTTGGATTTTAAAAATTGGCTTAAAGATAGAAAACAGCAAGTCATGGTTCATGGTTGCTTTCCAAATTTGAGAAAAAAGTAAAAACTTGCATTTATATAGGCTTTTCATGATCACGGGACATTTCAAAGTGCTTTACAGCCAATGATGTACTCTTTGAAGTGTAGTCACTGTTGTAATGTATGAAACCCGACAGCTTATTTGCACTCAGCAAATTCTCACAAACAACAATGTGAGAGTGACCAGATGAGAGAATCTGTTTTTTGTGATGTTAATTGAGGGGTAAATATTGGCCAGAATACCGAGGATAACTCACCTGTTCTTCTACAAAATAGTGCCATGGTATTGTTTGCTTCTGCCCAAGCAGCCAATGGGGCCTCAGTTTAGACATAGACATAGACATAGAATTTACAGTGCAGAAGGAGTTTAATGTTGGATCCAAAAGACAACCCCTCTGATAATGATTTCAAAAGGAAACTGGATGAGGAAACTTTCAGGCTATGGAAGTAGATCTGGGGAACTGACTAGATTGCTCTACGGAGAGCTGGCATGGACTCGATGGATTGAATGGCCTCCTTCTGTGCAATAATGCCTCAATTACTCTATACGTTAACCAGACACAATTTGCCTTTCATAAATCCACTCTGGTTCTCTTTGATGAGCCCGTGCCAAATCCCTCTCGCAAAACCTGTCATGGTATCCCTTCTCAGACCACCCCCCCCCCCCCCCCGCCGCGAACCGCTTGTGCTTACACCACGTTCCTTTACAATTAGAATTTTTATAAAGTAAATTTCATAATTGAAAGTGTCTTCATATGAACCTAGTGCTTGAAATAGAGCAACGTATGCACAGTTATGCTGGTTTGGCCTCTATTGGTCAGGTCGCCCTGCTCTTGACTCTGGGCTAGGAGGTGAACAGCGCCCCCCACCGCGGACTCTGGGCAGTCATCACTCGGGGCCGGTGTTTTATTTGAGTGTTTGCAAAGAACGGGTGGGTTTTGTCAGTGGGTGTTACTATGCGGTTTAGTCGCTTCTGTTGTGGCCAAGTCTCGGAATAAGATTCAAGTTGGGGAGCAGAACTTCCCTCATTTTTGTTTCATGGTGCAACTAAAGTTGAAAAGAAAATGGGACTGAAGAAGTTTGTGGAGGGCTTGGACTGGTGTGATATCTGGAGGAACTTGGTTCTGTGCTGTTTATTCGGGACGGTGCATTTATACAATCTGGATTTGGAAAGTCCTGTCCTGGTGAAAGGACTTAAAGGAACATTGTTTGGCTATTCGGTACTATTACACAGTTATAAAGGCGAAAAGTGGTGAGTTTTTCTTTTGATGTAGTTCATATCACATTTTTGGTTTGATTGGTGGCGAAGTGTAAACAAAGGCAATGCAATGAACTTTATTTCTTTTTAAATACCAGTGACATTGATTTTGAAAATTTTCCAGTTAAAATCCAAAAACAAATACACGGGTAAAAGTCCATTTTTGCTATATTTCAAAATGGGCCTGGTGACGTTCAGACAAATCCCAGAGTTAAATGGCAGGCAATCTATTCCAATTAGCAAAAGTTTTGAAACCAAAGTGTCTTGTCAGTGGAGCTAAGTGTAATGTATAGAAAAGTTCTAGGCATCACTGACTTGATATTTATTCCCTAATTTGTTTCCTTTTGTGACTTCAGGTTTATTGTTGGTGCTCCAAAAGCAAATTCATCCCGTGAGGATGCAATAGTAAATCCTGGAATTATTTACAAATGCAGAATTGGCCAAAATCCTGAAGGGATTTGTGAAGAACTACATTTAGGTTAGTTGCAATGATAGCACAGTTCAGTTTCTGCATAAGGTTCCAAAGAGAAAACTAGAAGCACGGTTTAAAGAATTATGCAACTGTCTTGGTACTTTGCAGCGTTTTGTACCTATCCTTATCTAGGACAAATATGACAGATTTTTAAAAAATCTCATGGGAGCTTACTATTTTCTACACGTGATTGTGCAAGCTTTGATAATGCTACATTTCTACAGATATATTCTGGTCTCTCCATGGCTCCCCCCCCAAAAAAAAACCCCACACACACGCAGCTTTACTGGCCATCCAGCCAGTATTACATCTCTTGGGGAGTATAATATTTTGTTATTTGCCCAACTTAAAAATGAAAGTATTAACAATGCAATAAATTGGGTAAAGAAAATGATTTGTTTAGTTTGTGTGAAATATGGTTTTACTGCTCTCATTCAATGGGAGGCACTGGTTAAGATATTATTCTGCTGTGCTTCACATTGAGCTGTGCTCGTCATTTTTTTGTTCCTATAACACTCTTTATCTTCAAACACTCATTTACAGATCTTTTGATATTATTGTAGGGGTGGCTGACAAAATATATGGGTGGAAAGACAATATTGGTTCACCACATACAAACATAATTTCACACCTGAATCTCCCTATAGTTTCTGTGCATCCCCACCTCTCGACAAATAAGTGCACCTCCTCTCTTTCTCCTCCTCCCCCTCCCCCATCTATAGCAACTATAGAATCTTAAGCAATTTGGAACACATGCAGCAACAATTTGGCATTTTTGTGCTGGACCACATTGTCACATGTTGTATTGGTCCCTCCAAGCTGAAGGCGCTGTTGTACTTTTCAGGAATCCTGCTAAGCAGGGTGGAAATAAAGCATATCGAGTGAACATAAGCATAAAAATGTAGGCAAGCGTCACCTACATTGGATCTAACAAAGGCATCGGAATATTTCTTAATGATGAGAATCTAGGAGCTGTCCATGTGCACCAACCATTAAAAGCTAATGCTGAAGTACAAAAAGTAATCTCAAGGATAATCTGGGCCTTTATTTCAAGGGGATGAAATATGGTTGGAAAGAAGTGATATTTCAGTTTCAATAGAACCTTGGATGTCTAAGGAATGGCTGGGAATCCCCTCTTTCCCCCCCCCAATCAAAATTTCCAGGGCATGTCACTATTTTTCAGGTGGCAATTTAAACCCCCCCCCCCCCCCCCCCCCCCACAATATGTCCAATACTTAAGAGCTTAATTAAGTTTTGAAACTGTGAGCCCTTGTCCACCTGACAATGTCAGAATGGCTTCATTTCCTCTCAATAACAGTCAAATACTCTGCTTCCATAAATCGAGCATTGCGTTGTCACACTTGAGCAAAATAGAAAGGAACGTTTGTCACCTGATTGCTCCTCTTGCCTCCCATTTCCAGCCTCTCTCTTTTTCTTGAAGATCTTTCATAGAATTTCATAGAATTTACAGTGCAGAAGGAGGCCATTCGGCCCATCGAGTCTGCACCGGCTCTTGGAAAGAGCACCCTACCCAAGGTCAACACCGCCACCCTATCCCCATAACCCAGTAACCCCATCCAACACTAAGGGCAATTTTGGACACTAAGGGCAATTTATCAAGGCCAATCCACCTAACCTGCACATCTTTGGACTGTGGGAGGAAACCGGAGCACCCGGAGGAAACCCACACACACACTGGGAGGATGTGCAGACTCCGCACAGACAGTGACCCAAGCTGGAATCGAACCTGGGACCCTGGAGCTGTGAAGCAATTGTGCTATCCACAAGGCTACCGTGCTGCCCTATTTGTTCATGAATAAATAAAGTGTATGTGTCTATTTAACTTTCTGCTCTTAATTCTACCCAAGTTAAAATACGGATATAGTCAAATGAAACAAAATCCTGCAGATACTGAAAATCTGAAATAAAACCAGGAAAATGCTGGAAAAACACAGCAGGTCTGGCAGCATCTATGGAGAAAGGGACAGAGTTAATGTTTTGAGTTCATATGACCCTTCTACAGAACTGTTCCATTCATGATTTAGAGCGCGATTGGGCTAAATAGCTAGCTTGCAATGCAGAACAATGCCAGCAGCACGGGTTCAATTCCTGTACCGGTCTCCCCAAACAGGCGCCGGAATGTGGCGACTAGGGACTTTTCACAGTAACTTAATTGAAGCCTACTCATGACAAGCGATTATTATTATTATTTAATGAAAAATTTCTAAGTGTCATTTTGGACAAGTTTAGCAGGGTGATCCTCGCTGGCTTTTTTTGTGAGATCCACATCAGTATTTATCCACACTTAGTCATTGTTTTGGGCCTTGGGGAGTTTCTCCCTCGTCCAGCCCACATTAAGGGCACGATCCAACGGCCATGTTGCACCGGGAAAGCAGTTTGCCGCAGCACAGCGTGGCCGATAAAAGCCGGGAGACCCCACTCCCATGATCGACCCCCCCCCCCCCCCCCTGTTTTTCAGGCCTCGCGACCACCCCTTTCAGGCCCTTTTCCTTTCTGGACCCCCGTCCTTCACCCCTCCCCCCAACCTTTCGGATGCCCCTTCATACGCACCTTGCACCCCCCCCACCCTTCACCCCGCACTCTTCATGCCCCAGCCCTTGGCAGTGCCACCAGGGCACCATCACGTGGCACCCTGGCAGTGCCACCCAGGCACTTTATAGGACAGTGCCAAGTTGCCAACCTGGCACTGCCAAGTGCCTGGTTGCCAGAAAAAGAGCCAGAGTAACCGTCCTTCCCCCTGTCTGACCACCAGGGGTTTCCAGTGGCCTATGAGACCCCCAGGTGCCGTTATACCTGCTCCACGTTTGTGTAGACTAGTGCTAAATGGTGCCATGGAAAGGTCTCCAAGACATGGGCCTTCGTTCCTGGGCCTCGGGAGAATCGGGCGCCAGCATATTTAAATGAGCCTAACGACTCATTTAAATGTGTTAATCTGGATCTCACTCAGCGAGGGCGAGGTCCAGATCATGACGTCTCACGAAGTCTGGTTAGATCCCCCATTCCAAGCATCGCAGATCTCACGAGAGGCCTCTTGCGAGAGTTAATAGCTGCTTCGTGTCACCGAATCAGGCTGTTTGACCTCGCCCATAATCTCCTTTTTGTGTCTAAAAAAACTCAGTTACTAGGTGTAACTAAGAGTAAATGGGGGTGGGGGGTGCTGAGGCATTTACCACCACCACCTCTCCACCCCAGTAATACTGTTTTGGAATTTCCAGTACTTCCCTTAAGTGACATGCCTGGACCTGCAGTAGTTGTAGAATAAGGCTCGGATTTTCACGAGATGTGAGCCCCAAATTTAGAAATCCTACCCCCACCATTTCTCTGGGAGAGGGTATGTACTTTACACATTTGTGGTGAATGGAGGCAGTAGAACATTTAAAGTGCAGCTATATTTACTCAGAAGTGATTGTCGTCATCCTGGTTTCTGAAACATGATTCAAGTTTTACAAATTTAATAAAATAGGTCTAAACCTACCAGAGCTTTTTGGAGAGGTTTAGACACCCCTTTTGGAATTGTTAAGAGTGGATGTGAATGTCTGTAAAAGTTGCATAAGGTCTGGGGAGCATTGAGCCATTCAGTCATTTAAATACCCTGCTCTTTAATTTGTTTTTAAGGCTTGGTCTGTCTCTCAGTTGAAAAAAATTGGTGTTTGCAATTTCAATAGATATTTGGTGACAGTAGTCTGAGGGCTACCTTTATAGTATTTATACTGCTTCCACAACTCACAATCTGTCATCACATTGGGAGAGGGGGGGGAAGCTGAAAATTCACAGTTTGATTGACGGGTCCAAATGGTTATAAAGAGATTAGCTGTCTTTGATGTGGGGCTGTGAATACAAATATTTGTTGCTATAAAAGGTTAAGTACTTAAAGGGATTTAAATATACAAAATGCGTTTTTATGAATGAGAATGTTTTTCTGCAGTAGATACTTAAAACTTTATGTTCTTTACTCTCAGCATGGCATCTGAGGTCAGCTTTTGGTGGATATTGCGTTAGTTGGCTCAGAGGATGTATGGGCAAAGGTTGATGGATGGGGACACGGGTTGACATTACGTTGCCATAGGGGCTATAAAGGGCCATGGAGATGAGTTTGGCGGGGGGGGGGGGGCGGGGGGTCATGGGTTTCCACAGATAGATGAGGAGGCATGGGATAGGTGATGGGGCATGGGAAGTGTATGTGCAGGGGATGAGGGTTGAGGGCTTGGAAAAGTTCCAGATCACCGAGGTGGGCATCTTGACCAGCCCTTTGGGTACTTGCCTGCCCCTTTGGCTGTGTCTGCACTGCCTAGAGGGGTGGTGGGCCAACTCCACTTATCAGCCATTCACCTCCCCACCTCGGAATAAAAATCAGGCCAGTCAGGTATGTTTCTCCTGCTTCGGGTCTGAGGAGTCCAGAGTGGAAATTCGGGCTAAAGTCTTAGGTTCGTTCATGTTGAACCAGGAGAGATCTTTCTTGTCTCCAGCTTCACTTTCTCAGTGTTAACCTATCTGGTGACCAAATGAAAATATGCTCCAAGGAAATTACAATGAGGCCTGCTCTAGGATTCTCCATAGCTGTAGATTCCAGGTGCCAGGAAGCCTGATGCCAACAAGTAGGAGCGACCAAACCTGTGCTGATGGTGAGCCTGGTCATGGAGAATTCTCAGGCCAAACAAATGACCTGAACCACCAAAGTTGGATGCAGAACAACCTGTCACAGGTACTAATGCCTGTCTGGTGCTCAGTGGGGGAAACTGAGAGGGAACATCGGTTCTAAGATATTCTTTCTCCTACATTGTTTAAATCAGTATTTTTATAGCTTCTGGCTGTACTTTCCCAGGAGTTCTGGATTCTGGAACCCAATGAATTGCTTTCGGTCTGATTTCATTTCTATAATTTTTAGACTACTCAAACCTAAACGTGGGATCGCATCCTGATCTATCTCATCTTTTTGATTCTGCTGTATCTTTAATTGGCGCATTTGTTTATCAGTTTAAGAAATAGCTTTTTTGTACTCTAGTCATTCAGCTGAATCTTCAGGGGAGTGGCAATTGTCATCAGATTGCCATCTGCTTCTATTTACTTTCCTTGCACCAGATCTCTGCACTTCTCACTTCCGAATCAGGCCTCCTCTGAAATGCGGGTGGGTTAGGATAGGTATTCATTGAGGTTCTGAATGCTCTGCCTGTTTCGAATAGAAGAACTTGGAGAAGTCAAACAGCAGATGCAAAGCGTTGAAATATTGTTGCTGTATCTCACTACTGCTACGTCTCTACGACGATGAGTAATTTGTTTCTATTTTTGCAATTTGCAGTGGAGGATGAAGCCAAATTAACAAGGGACCCTAAAAATAATTTTGTGGGGAGGAACTTATTGAAAAAAAATGAGAGGTAATGGAGAAAATAATGGTTCTTATTAAGGACAAACCTCCAGGATCAGGTAGTGTCCATGCCAGGGGATTGAAGAATTGGGTAAATTGCAGATATGCTAGTCATATATTTTTCAACATTTTCCAGATTGATGCATTATGCCTTTGGATGAGAAAACTTTAAAAGCCTGTCCTTTATTTAAAAATCACGCAACTACTGAATAGTTATTTTATGATCATTTTGGGGAATTACTGGAAAACAACCATCAAAGATAGTGACTACGTGAATACTTGGACCATTAGAATTTGGTAATGGAAATTCAGCAGGAATTGGTCATGTCAACCAATAATAGTTGAATTTTTTGAAAAGGGCAGTAGCCTATTGTAGCGCACAATGACTTACGAGAGAGACGAGTAGTGATGAAGTCGATGAGGCTTTATTAAGCGAGACTTGTCCCCAGCAGTTCAGCAACAGAATGAAGCGGCGGGGAGAAGCTCGGGTTCTTATACTCCGCCTTCAGGGCGGAGCCAGGAGTCAACAGCCAACCAGGACCCGGGATCTGTCAGCCAATAGCATCACGGCTTCACAGTCCCACATGACCCCTAATACATACCACCACATTCACCCCTTGTTAAAAAGGAACCCGGCGGGGTGGTGGTTCGCATGGTGGTAGGGGTTTACAAGGCTGGTCCTGGGAGGAAAATTTCGGGCATGTTACTACAGTTTTAGCCCTACACTGGGCTATGTACAAGGTTTGTGAAACTATTTACAATATTAGTAAGAGAAAAATTTTTTGTTACAGTCCAACAACATTCTTGGTGTCACGCCGATGCCACGAGTCAAGCGGGCGGTCTGGTCTTCCTCGTCGATCGCCTCAGCCCCGGTGTTGGTGCAGGTGCTTGCTCAGGCGTTGTCGTCTCCGGGAGCGTTTCGGTGTTCGTCCCTGTTTCACTCCCGGGCGGGCACGGGAGGAGGACCGATCCTCCCAAGAAGGGGGCGGTCGCGGGGTGCGCCGGTGGTAGGGAGGGGATGATCGGTGTCGGGGGGGGTGTGTGTGTTGCTGGCGGGCGCCAGGTCTCGCAGGGAGACCGTGTCCTGTCGGCCGTCGGGGTACGCCACGTAGGCGTGCTGCGGGTTCGCGTGGAGAAGGTGAACCCTCTCGACCAACGGGTCCGACTTGTGTGCCCGCACATGTTTCCGGAGCAAGATGGGTCCTGGGGCCGCCAGCCAGGTCGGCAGCGACGTTCCGGAGGAGGACTTCCTGGGGAAGACAAAGAGGCGCTCATGAGGCGTTTGGTTAGTGGTGGTACACAGCAGCGACCGGATGGAGTGGAGAGCGTCCGGGAGGACTTCCTGCCACTGGGAAACTGGGAGATCCCTGGACCGTAGGGCCAGTAGGACGGTCTTCCAGACCGTGCCGTTCTCCCTCTCTACTTGCCCGTTGCCCCGGGGGTTGTAGCTGGTCGTCCTGCTCGAGGCTATGCCCTTGCTGAGCAGGAACTGGCGCAGCTCGTCACTCATGAAGGAGGACCCCCTGTCGCTATGGATATATGCGGGGCAACCGAACAGTGTGAATATGGTGCCAAGGGCTTGAATGACTGTGGCCGCTGTCATGTCGGGGCAGGGGATGGCGAAGGGGAAACGGGAGTACTCGTCCACCACGTTCAGGAAGTATGCGTTGCGGTCGGTGGAGGGGAGGGGCCCTTTGAAATCCAGACTGAGGCGTTCAAAGGGGCGGGAAGCCTTGATCAGGTGCGCTCTGTCGGCCTGAAAAAATGCGGTTTGCACTCCGCGCAGATGTGGCAGTTCCTGGTGACTGTGCGGACCTCCTCCACAGAGTAGGGGAGGTTGCGGGACTTTATGAAATGGTAGAACCGAGTGACCCCCGGGTGGCAGAGGTCCTCGTGGAGGGCTTGGAGACGGTCTATTTGTGCGTTGGCACATGTGCCGCGGGATAGGGCATCGGACGGCTCGTTCAGCTTTCCGGGACGGTACAAGATCTCGTAGTTGAAGGTGGAGAGCTCGATCCTCCACCTTAAGATCTTGTCATTTTTAATTTTGCCCCGCTGTGCATTATCGAACATGAAGGCTACCGACCGTTGGTCGGTGAGGAGAGTGAATCTCCTGCCGGCCAGGTAATGCCTCCAATGTCGCACAGCTTCCACTATGGCTTGGGCTTCCTTTTCCACTGAGGAGTGGCGGATTTCTGAGGCGTGGAGGGTTCGGGAGAAAAAGGCCACGGGTCTGCCCGCTTGGTTAAGGGTGGCCGCCAGAGCTACGCTCTCGACCTGGAAGGGGAGGGACTCGTCGATGGCGTGCATCGTGGCCTTTGCGATATCCGCTTTGATGCGGCTGAAGGCCTGGCGAGCCTCTGTCGACAGGGGGAAGGTAGTGGTCTGTATTAGCGGGCGGGCCTTGTCTGCATACTGGGGGACCCACTGGGCTTAATATGAAAAGAACCCCAGGCAACGTTTCAGGGCTTTGGAGCAGTGGGGGAGGGGAAATTCCATAAGGGGGCGCATGCGTTCGGGGTCGGGGCCTATTATCCCATTGCGCACTACGTATCCCAGGATGGCCAACCGGTTTGTGCTAAAAACGCACTTTTCCTCGTTGTATGTGAGGTTCAAGGCATTAGCGGTCTGGAGGAATTTTTGGAGGTTGGCGTCGTGGTCCTGCTGATCGTGGCCGCAGATGGTTACATTGTCGAGATACGGGAACGTGGCCTGCAACCCGTGCTGGTCAACCATTCGGTCCATCTCCCGTTGGAAGACCAAGACCCCGTTCGTGACACCAAATGGGACCCTTAGGAAGTGGTAGAGACGCCCGTCTGCCTCGAAGGCTGTGTACTTGCGGTCCCCTGGGCGGATGGGGAGCTGGTGGTAGGCAGATTAGAGGTCCACGGTGGAGAAAACCTTATACTGGGCAATCCGATTTACCATGTCGGATATGCGGGGGAGAGGGTATGCATCTAGCTGTGTGTACCTGTTGATGGTCTGGCTATAGTCTATGACCATCCTTTGCTTCTCCCCGGTCTTTACTACTACCACCTGGGCTCTCTAAGGACTATTGCTGGCCTGGATTATGCCTTCCTTCAGCAACCGCTGGACTTCAGACCGAATAAATATCCGGTCCTGGGCGCTGTACCGTCTGCTCCTAGTGGCGACGGGTTTGCAATCCGGGGTGAGGTTTGCAAACAAGGACAGCGGTTCAACCTTGAGAGTTGCGAGGCCGCAGATAGTGAGTGGGGGTATTGGGCCGTCGAATTGAAATGTTAGGCTCTGCAGGTTACACTGGAAATCTAATCCCAGTAATGTGGGCGCGCAGAGTTGGGGAAGGACGTAGAGCCTGTAGTTTTTAAACTCCCTCCCTTGCACCGTTAGGTTCGCAATGCAGAACCCTTTGATCTCTACGGAGTGGGATCCTGCAGCTAGGGAAATCTTTTGCGTACTTGGGTGGATGGTCAGAAAACAGCGTCTTACCGTGTCTGGGTGAATGAAACTTTCGGTGCTCCCGGAGTCGATCAAGCATGATGTCTCGTGTCCGTTGATCAGCACCGTTGTTGTCGTCGTCTGGAGCGTCCGGGGCCGTGATTGATCCAGAGTCACCGAAGCCAGTCGTGGTCGTAGTGTCGCGGCGTCTTCGGACCCCGTGGAGCCGTCGATGCTGGGGTCCTTTGTTGTCATCCAAGATGGCGGCGTCCATGAATCGCACGCGGCCAGGGGTGGACAAAATGGCCACCCCCATGGATCGCACGTGGTCGGGGGTGGACAAAATGGCCGCCCCCATGAATCGCACGTGGCTGGCGGATCACAAGATGGCGGCGCCCATCCTCCCCTCGTGGTGCCCGGAACCCAAAATGGCGGCACCCGCGGGTCGCACATGGGGCGCTGGGGAGCGTTCGGGCTATGCTGGGCTCGTTCTTCTCCGGGGATTGCGGCGACCCCCCCGGGACTGGCACACAGCCGCGTAACGGCCCTTCTTGCCGCAGCTTTTACAAATAGCTGCGCGGGCCGGGCAGCGCTGCCGGGGGTGTTTCGCTTGCCTGCAGAAATAGCAGCGGGCCCCCCCGGGATGGTCTGGCGCTTTAACCGCGCAAGCCTGTGAGGGGGGGGGGGGGTTTGTCGCGACGGGGGTCCACGGAGCCCAAGGGGCTGCCGCGTGGTTGGGGCCGTAGGCGCGGGCGTTTTGCGAGGCCACATCTAGGGAGGCTGCAAGGGCCCGTGCCTCTGAGAGTCCTAACGACTCTCTTTCTAAAAGTCTTTGGCGGATTTGGGGAGAGTTCATACCTGCCACAAACGCAACGCGAATTAGCATGTCCGTGTGTTCGATCGCGTTCACCGGCGGGCAGCTGCAGCCCCGTCCCAAAATTAGCAGCGCGGCGTAGAATTCTTCTAGCGATTCTCCGGGACTTTGCCGTCTCATTGAGGGTTGGTAGCGCGCGTAGACCTGGTTCACGGGGCGAACGTAGATATTCTTCAGTAATGCGATCGCCGTCGGGAAATCCTCTGCGTCTTCTATGAGAGGGTAAATTTCCGGGCTTACCCTCGAATGCAGGACCTGCATTTTCTGGTCTTCTGTGATCCGGCCGGGGGCCGTTCGGAGGTAGCCTTCAAAACATGCTTGCCAGTGTTTAAATACTGCTGCCGTGTTCGCTGCATGGGGGCTGATACGCAGGCATTCCGGGGCGATCCGGAGCTCCATAGTCCTTTAAGCTCGCTTAATAAATTGTAGCGCACAATGACTTACGAGAGAGACGAGTAGTGATGAAGTCGATGAGGCTTTATTAAGCGAGACTTGTCCCCAGCAGTTCAGCAACAGAATGAAGCGGTGGGGAGAAGCTCGGGTTCTTATAAGGCGGAGCCAGGAGTCAACAGCCAACCAGGACCCGGGATCTGTCAGCCAATAGCATCACGGCTTCACAGTCCCACATGACCCCTAATACATACCACCCCACCTATATTGCGCCTTCCTTTTACTGTTTTTTCCTGAGGCTCTGTTCCAATTAGGGCAATCAATGAGTTTGCCCTCCTTTCTTTTGATATCTGTGTTCTAATGCTCAGAGTCGCCAGGTATCAAATGATACCACCACAACGTTCAACTGGCTATCGATCAAAGAGCCAAACGCCAGTTTGTTAGTTCAAGGTCAAGGGTACTTTATTTACACACAATTAATCATGCAACATAAACACTACTAGTTAACTACACCTATCGACTAAGATAACCTGTACTTGACTTCAGGCACCCGGCTTGGGTCAGAGAAACAGTCGCCTCTGTTCGATTCTGGATCTATCGAGTCTGGAGAATTAACTGCTGCTCAGCTTGGCTCATCCGTCTGGTAGCGAGCGTTGAACTTGGACTTGCTTCTGGTGTTGCTGCACTTGGAGATGGTCATGGCTGGGGCGCCAGGTCCAAGAGAGAACGAACATATGGCGAACTCTTCTTATACTTGGGGGACCCCACTAATTGGGTGATCCCTGATCACTCTGTTCGATTCCTAACCAATAAATGGGCGGGGATCTGGATGGCTGGGCATGTCCCAAGCGGTCACTGACCCCATTGTTTACTCTTCCCCTGAACAGGGAGTGGCGCCGAAATGTCTGGGACTGTACCGGTCGCTCGAGTACCAGTCCTTTATTTTGGTGAAGGTGGGCCATCAAATGCTAATCGGCCCCATCAAAATGTTGATTGGTTGGAGTTTCAATACCGTCTAGACTTCTTGCTTGCAAATACACATTTCAGGCTCTGAGCCTGCCTGAGTCTTGCCTTGTCCATTTTACCCGCTAGGCTTTGCGAGTCTCTGTGTTCCTAGTTGTAAGTGGCCATCCCAGATGGCTACACCTAATGGGGAAGTCTGTGGATACTATCTATGTGGATTTCCAGAAGGTGTTTGATGAGCTTATTGGCGTTAATAAGTGCTCAGGAGAGGTAACCTTGTAACATAATTTGGTTGGAAAATAGGTCATCGAGTAGAATGCGAGCAGGGTACATAGATTAAGTGAATGGGCAAAACTATGGCAGATGGATCTCTGTGTGGAAAAGTATGAAATGTCCACCACATTGGATCCAAGAAAGACAAATCTGGATTTTGTTTGTAATGGTGAGAGACCAGGAGCTGTGGAGAAGTGAAAGGATTTACAAATTCAGGTGTGCCAAATGCCCTACTCTTTGATAAGCTTTTTATTTGCTGTGACCTATGGGTTGGCACCTGTGTGGCAAAATTGGGTCTAATAAGGCTTAACATTAAAATAGATGGACACACTGTAGAATTATTAACCTCCGACTCTAGACGGGCTGCCCAATCTATTTTGAGGGAAATTATTGTTTCTTCCATGTCTTCGTGCAGGTAATAGATGACTTTCAGTTGTACCTTCCACTGCATCGGAAGTTTATCAACTGAGTAATGAAGTACTAGCAATTAAAAGTGCCCACTCAAACAGCAACCTTTTAAAAAAAGATAATACAATGCTTTGATTAAACAGTCCCTTCAGGTTCTCACACATTCGAAGATCTCAGTTAGCTGCAATGCAGTGCGAACAATCGCAGATTTCACAATCCACTGCCGTTGCAGATTCACTAAAATGTGCATCAACAATTCGGTTTTGCAATAATGGGGAGCTAGTTTTGTATATTTGCTTGTTGAGAGTTTTACATGAAACAACAATGTAGATTTATGCCTTTATCATAATGGGGAGTTAGTTCTGTATATTTGTCTGCTGAGGATTTTGCATGCAACAACAAATTAGATTTATGTCTTTAATATAATAAACTGGCCCATGGTGCTTCAGATAAGCATTCTGAAACAAACTACAATACCAAACCACACAGAAGAGCATTGACCAGTTACTTCTCAGTTTCTCAAATCCTTATCCATGCTTTTATTGCATCTAGGCTTGACTAACCAATCAAACTCCAGGTTAGACTCTCACATTCTAAACTGGAGATCATCCAATGCTCCACTTCTCCCTTATTCACACAGTCTCATTCATCTATAACCCTACGGCCACTGGCCTACATTGGTTCTTGGGCAAGCAGTGCTTCGGTTTTAGAATTCTTACCCTTGCTTCCAAATCACTCCATTCCTCTTGCCCTTCCCTATGTCAGTAATCTCCTCCAGACCCTTAACCCTCTGTTATATCAGTACTCCTCTAATTCTGGCCTCTTGAGCTTTCCTGATTTTAGTCACTCCACCAAATGTTGGCTGTGCTTTCAGCAAGTTAGACCCTAAGCTCTGGAATTCCTAGCCTAACATCTCCGCTTCTCTTTCCTCCTTTAAGATCCTTCTAAAAATCCACATCTTTGGCCTGAGTTTTTGGCCAAATTCAATTATTCCCTAGATTCTGGAACAGTCCCAGTGAGTTGGAAAGTAGCAAATCTCGCACTGTAATTCAAGGGAGGAAGGAGAGTGAAAACAGGGAACTGCAGGCCAATAGGGCAGCATGGTAGCCCAGTGGCTAGCATTGTTGCTTCACAGGGCCAGGATACTGGGTTCGATTCCCAGTTTGGGTCACTGTGCGGAGTCTGCATGTTCTTCCTGTGTCTGCATGAGTTTCCTCCGGGTGCTCCGGTTTCCTTCCACATGCCCCGAAAGACGTGCTTGTTAGGTGAATTGGACATTCTGAATTCTCCCTCCGTGTACCCGAACAGGTGCCAGAGTGTGGCGACTAGGGAATTTTCACAGTAACTTCATTGCAGTGTTAATGTAAGCCTACTTGTGACACAAATAAAGATTATTATGAGCTGGATGTTAATCATTGGGAAGATGGTGGAATCCATTATTAAGGAAAAGGTAACAAGGAACTTAGAAAATCTTAATATGAATAGGCAGAGTCAATATAGTTTTGAGAGGAAAGCAGTGTTTGACAATCTATTAGTTTTTTGAGGATATAACTAGCTGGGTAGATAAAGGGAACCCATTTTATTTGTGATTTTTGAATTTGTAAAAGGCATTCGATAAGATGCCACATGAAAGGTTGTTACACAAAATAAAAGCTCATAGGGTTGGGGACTATGTCTTAACATGGATAGAGGATTGGCTAATGGCTAGAAATCAGAGTAGGAATAAATGGGTCATTTTCAGGTTGTCAGGCTGTTATTAGTTTGCTGTCGCAATGACCAGTTCACAAATTACATTAATCAGTCAGATGAAGGGATCAAGGGTAATGTATCATGGTTTGCAAATGATACAAAGCTATGAGGGAAAGTGAGCTGTGAGCAGTATCCAAAGAATTATAGAATGGTTAAGCAAGAAGACAACAAGGTGGCAGATGGCGTAGAATGTCAGATGTAGGTAGATAGAATAACTTTATATGGTGAGAAAATGGTGTTCAGGGATTTGAGTGCCATTGTACATGAAACACAAACTGAACATGCAAGCGCAGCAAGCAATTAGGAAGTTCAAATGGTATGTTGAGCTTTATTGCAAAGGGACTGGATGGAGTACTGGAATAATGAAGGCTTAATGAAGTCTTGCTGCAGTTGTATCAGGCTTTAGGGAGGCCACACCTTGAGTTCTGTGTAGAGTTTTGGACTTCAAAGCTAAAGAATGGTTACCTGCTTGGAGAGAGTGCAACAACGTTTGATTAGATTGATTCTTGATTGAGAGGGCTGTTCTACAAGGAGAAAAGGAGTAGAATGGGCCTGGCAACTTATATGATTCTAAGCTAAGCTAACTTGACAGGGTAGATGCTGAGTGGCTGGTTCCCCTGGCTGGAGAATCCAGAGGTAGGGGACGTAACTTCAATATAAAGAGTCAGCCATTTATGACTGAGATGAGAAGAGGGTTGTGAATATTTGACATTCTGTATCCTAGAGAGCCTTCAATATTCATGTATTGAGTATATTCAAAGCGGAGGTTGATAAATCTTTGGACTCTAAGGCAGTCAGGAGAGATGGGATCCAGTATAAAAATGGAGTTGAGGTTGAAGATCATCCATAATATTAAATGACAGAGGAGACTCAAGGGGCCCATTGGCCTGCTCCTGTTTCTTATGTAGCACTACTGAGTTCCGAGAATGCATGGCACTGACTATTTCCAAGAGGTAGCTTTGAGGCCACAGAAGGGTTTCAACATGAGGATTTCCATGTTGTGTAGCCTCCCACATTTTGACTGAATACACTGCATGCCAGATATAGGACACTGAGGCAGGGTATGTGTAACTTTTGTCTATTTAAGGCTCCCTTCCCATACGCAATACCTCTGTTAGTATATCTTGATGGAGAATAAAGGAATAGCATGTGCAGCAGTTCTGCTTCTTACAAACGTTTACTGTTTCTCCCCAAGAAATTCACAGTGGTGACAAAGATGGTGGGAAACTATGCTTTCCGCAATTTCTGAGAACTTTCTGCCGATGGCATTTTAAGTTGGAGATTTAAGAGCGAATGCATTGAAGCTGTAGACTGTTGGACACTCCAGTTTGGGATTAACAACACGGAAACCGGTATGGTGTACGTGCACACAGATCTCACAAGAATAATCATCCAAACGGGGGAAAGAAAATCTCATTACAGAAAAGTATTTCTTTGGGAGATACCAGATCATTGATGATGCACAATCACTCTATTGCCAATCAAGATGAATTGTCTATGATCAGTTTACCATGTTTTGATGCGCATTTGGAGTCACCTGCATTCTCGCATTGCTAAAAATGGCTGTGACGTTTTGAAGGTGCGAAGGTAGGTTTTGCGATCACTGGTAACAAAAGCAAAAAGGCCTGGCTTCTCTACTATAGAAGTAAATAATTGGAAGAGATTTTTGAGACATTTAAGCCTGAGCAAAATCAAAATGACTGTGACTCAACTGAAAATGCACTAACAAGCTATTTCTTGCCCAAGAAGAAAAAAAATCATGTTCACGTTGAGATACTGTACGATACATGTGCAGCACTGTGAATTCCTAGCTGGAATAACACCCAATGTAAAATAAATCTATGAATATAACAAATACTATATATATTCAAATTAGATAACACTAAATCATCCAAACAAGCCCTGAGTAGCACAGCTTTGGTGTCTCACCCACAGTTCTCCTGAAACTCTGCTCAATCAACCTCAATGTCTCTCTCGCACTCTCTCACATTTCCCACTCTCTCTCACTCCAGCCTAAGGCAGTGACTCAACAACCTGACCATCTGGCTAACTCCCAGTTCAATTATGCCCCTGGGCCACGGAAACGGCCACCACGCACATGCGCCGGGACGGAAACGGTAACCACGCACATGCGCAGACCCGCGCCAGCACTGCAGGGCCGCGTATCGGCGCCGGAGCTGCGTGCAGCACTCCCTCCTGTGGGCCACTGAATCGCTGGGCCAAGAGGCCCATTAACACTGGCGTGAAACACTCCAGTGTTTACGCCAGCATCAACACTTAGCCGGGATTTTGGAGAATCCCGGCCTACATGTCTGCTGACAGCATCATTTTCTGCAGTGTTACACTTACGTAACTTTTCTTTAAAATATTTTTATTTGTATTTTCCAACTTTAACTGTGTAACATGTTAACATATAAAGCACATAATATTTACAGAGTAATAGCCCAAGTGTATCTGATATTTACAAACAAGTTTGGGTCTCATGTACAATGGTTTTTACATACAGGCCCCCCCCCCTCGTTCCCTTCTCGGTGGCACGTTCCACTTATTTTTCCTGCTGGGGGTTTTATTTTTTAGTGTTTTTTGGGGAGGGTGGGGGACATTTTGTGTTGTCCTTGGGATCCCTTCCCTCCCCATCTTGTATGTCTCTCTCCTCTCCCCCCCCCCCCCCCCCCCCCCCCCCCCCCCCAGCCCCCGCATCCTAGTTGCTGTTGGCCTCGAACAGGTCATGGAACAGCTAATGAATGGCCCCACACTTTGTGGAAGCCCTCCTCCACCTTTGGATGGTGTACTTGATCTTCTCCAGGTGGAGAAATTCTGCCACGTGTGCCAGCTGGTCTGCAGCTGTGGGTGGTGCTGCTGATCACCAGCTGAGCAGGATTCTCTGGCCTGTGATTAGGGAAGCAAAAGCCAGGGCGTCGGCCCCCTTTCCCATATGAAGATCTGGCTGCTCCGGTACCCTGAAGGCTGCCACTCTCGGGGACGGCTCCACCTTCACCCCCACAACCTTGGACATTGCCTAGAAGGAGGCTGTTCAGAACCCGACGAGCAGGCCCAGAACATGTTTTGGTGGTTGGCCGGCCTCCCTCGCACCTTTCACATTTGTTCTCCACCTCAGAGAAGAACTTGCTCATTCGGGTTCTAGTCAGGTGTGCTCTGTGCACCACTTTAAACTGCGTGAGGCTTAGCCTAGAGCAGGAGCAGGTGGAGTTGGCCCTGCTCAGTGCTTCGTTCCCCAACCCACTTCCGTCCCCAATTCATCCTCCCATTTCCATCTAGTTTTGTCCACCGTCACCGCTCTTGTTCGCCCTGGCAATTGAACCACGGGCAATTGCTCTGCGAGTAGTGGAAAGCTGGAAGGGCATGCAAAGAGGGGGCAGAGAGCAGAGTGACACTCTGTGTGGATGACCTGCTCCTCTACGTCTTGGATCCACAGAACAGCCTGAAAGCAATCATGCAACTTCTGAGAGAGTTCGGAGCCTTCTCGGGCTACAACTTGGGCAAGAGCGAGGCATTCCCAGTGAACCTAAACGGGGAAGGGACAGAACTGGAGGGACTACCATTCAAACTAGCTCCAAACAAATTCCGCTACCCATGACTGGACACAGATCCACTAGTGGAATCTGACCAGTCTGGCAGAGGAAGTAAAAAGGACCTACAGAGATGGGATACACTCCTGCTTTCCCTGGCAGGGTGAGTGCAGATGATCAAAATGAACGTACTGCGAGGTTCCTCTTCTTGTTGCGATCCATGCCGATCGTCATCCCCAAAGCCTATTTCCACAAAGTAGACAAAATGATTATGCCTTTTGTGTGTGTGAGGGTGAGAAGAAACCAGAGGATTCATGGGAGGGGGAGAAATCAGAGGATCCCTAAGTCGACACTGCAAAGGAGGAAAAACATGGGTAGTCTAGCCTTGCCGTATCTACAGTACTACCACTGGGCGGCCACAGCCGAGAGGGTGAGGCGATGGATACGAGAGCCAAACACAGAATGGGTGAGGCTGGAGAGGTCCTCCTGCAAGGGGAATGACCCTCCGAGCACTCGCTACGGCAGCACTCCCATAAACCCCCCCCCTCCACCCCCCCCCCCCCCCCCCCCCCCCCACACACACACACACACATCCAGCCCAGTGGTGGTAGCTATATTGAAGACGCGGAACCAAATGAGGCAACATTTTGATTTAGCGGTACGTGGAATTATGATGATGTTGCTATTACAGAAACTTGGTTGAAAGAGGGACAGGATTGACAACTAAATATTCCAGGATTTAGATGCTTCAGGCAAGATTGAGGGGGATGCAAAAGGGGTGGGGGAGTTGCATTATTGGTTAAGGAGAATATCACAGCTGTGCGGAGGGAGGACATCTTGGAGGGTTCAGGCAGCGAAGCAATCTGGGTACAGCTCAGGAATAGGAAGGGTGCTGTCACAAGGTTGGGGGGTTTACTACAGACCACCTAACAGTGAGGGGAAGATAGAGGCGCAAATAGGCAGACAGATCTTGGAAAGATGCATAAACAATAGGGTTATCATGGTGGGTGATTTTAACTTTCCCTATATTGACTGGGACACACTTACTGCTAGAGGCATGGGTGGAGCAGAATTTGTAAGGAGCGTCCAGGAGGGTTTCTTGAAACAATATGTAAATAGTGCAACTCGGAAAGGGGACATATTAGACCTGGTGCTGGGAAATGAGCCCTGCCAGATGATCGAAGTTTCAGTAGGAATCATAGAATTTACAGTGCAGAAGGAGGCCATTTGGCCCATCGAGTCTGCACCGACCCTTGGAAAGAGCACCCTACTTAAGCCCACACGTCGAACCTATCCCCGTTATCCAGTAACCCCACCTAACCTTTTTGGACACGTAAGGATAATTTAGCATAGCCAATCCACCTAACCTGCACATCTTTGGACTGTGGGAGGAAACCGGAGCACCCGGAGAAAACCCACGCAGACTCTGGGAGAACGTGCAGACTCCACACAGACAGTGACCCAAGCCGGGAATCGAACCCTGGACTCTGGAGCTGTGAAGCAACTGTGCTACCGTGCTGCCTTCATTTCGAGAACAGTGATCATAATTCTGTAAGTTTTAAGCTGCTTATGGAAAAGGACAAGAGTGGTCTTCGGGTGAAGGTGTTAGACTCGGGGAAGGCTAATTACAACAGCATTAGACTGGATCTGGAGGGTGTTGACTGGGCAAGGCTGTTTGAGGGAAAATCAACATCCGGCATGTGGGAGGCCTTTCGTCACATTCAATTGTAAGGATGAAAGATAAGAGTGGCAAGTATAGGGAACCTTGGATTACAAGGCATATTATGAACCTTGTCAAAAAGAAAAAGGAAGCATGTAAGGTCTAAAAGGCTTAGGACAGATGAAGCCCTTGAAGAATATAAAGCAAGTAGGAAGGAACTTAAGGTAGGAGTTAGGAAGGCTAAAAGGGGTCATGAAATGTCATTGGCAAACAGGATTAAGCAAAATCCTAAGGCATATGTAAAGAGCAAGAGGATAGCCAGAGAAAGGGTTGGCCCACGCAAGGATATTGGAGGGAAACTATGCAAGGAACCAGAGGAAATGGGAGAGATACTAAATGAATACTTTGCCTCAGTATTCATCGAAGAGAAGGACTTGGTGGATGAGTGTAGATATTCTGAGTCATGTTCATATTAATAAAGAGGAGGTGTTGGGCATCTTAAAAAGCATTAAAGTTGATAAGTCACCAGGGCCTGATGGGATTTACCCCAGAATACTGCGGGAGGCAAGGGAGGAAATTGCTGGGGCCTTGACAGTAATCTTTGTATCCTCATTGGCTATAGGTGAAGTTCCAGAGAACTGGAGAGTAGCCAATGTTGGTCCATTGGTTAAGAAGGGCAGCAGGGATAATCCAAGAAATTATAGGCCGGTGATCGTTGCGTCAGTGGTAGGGAAACTATTGGAAAAGATTCTTAGAGATAGAATTTACTCACATTTGTAAACAAATGGACTTATTAGTGATGGACAGCATGGTTTTGTGAATGGGAAGTCATGCTTCACTAATTTGATCGAGTATTTCAAGGAAGTGACAAAGATGATAGATGAGGGAAAGGCGGTAGATATTGTACACATGGACTTCAGTAAAGCCTTTGACAAGGTACCTCATGGTAGACTGATACAAGAGGTGAAGTCACATGGGATCAGAGGAGAGCTGGCAAGTTGGATACAGAACTGGCTTGGGCTCAGAAGACAGAGGGTAGCAGTAAAAGGGTGCTTTTCTGAATGGAAGGCTGTGACTAGCGGCATTCCCCAGGGATCAGTTCTGGGGCCTTTGTTGTTCATGGTGTATATAAATGATTTGGAAGAAAATGTAGCTGGTCTGATTAGTAAGTTTGCAGATGGCACAAAAATTGGTGGAGTTGCGGATAGTGAAGAGGATTGTCAGAGGATACAGCAGGATTTAAACTGATTGGAGTCTTGGGTGGAGAAATGGCAGATGGAGTTTAATCTAGACAAGTGTGACGTAATGCACTTTGGAAGGTCAAATGCATGTAGGAATTAGACAATAAATGATAGAACTCTTGCGAGTACTGACAGGCAGACTGGGCGTGCATGTCCACCGATCACTGAAAGTGGAAACGCGTATGAATAAGGTGGTCAAGAAGGCATACGGCATGATGGTCTTCATCGGTTGGGGCATTGAATATAAAAATTGGCAAGTCATGTTGCAGCTGTATAGGACCTTAGTTAGGCCTCATTTGGAATATTGTGTACAATTCTGGTCGCCACACTACCAGAAGGATGTGGATGCTTTGGAGAGGGTACAGAAGCAGTTTACAAGGATATTGCCTGGAATGGAGGCCATTAGCTATGAGGAGAGGTTAGATAAACTCCGTCTGTTCTCACTGGAATGACTGAGGTTGAGAGGCGACCTGATAGAGGTCTACAAGATTATGGGTGGCATGGACAGAGTGGATATTCAGATGCTCTTGCTTAGGGTAGGAGACTAGGGGACATAGGTTTAAAGTGCATGGGGAAAAGTTTGGAACAGATGTGTGAGGCAAGTTTTGTTTACACAGAGTGTGGTAAATATATGGAAAGCACTGCCTGGGGAGGTGGTGGGAGCAGGTACGATAGTGGCATTTAAGGGACATCGAGACAAATATATGAATAGGGTGGGAATGGAAGGATATGGAAGTGCAGACGGTTTTAGTTTAGGCAGGTGCAATGGTCGGTGCAGGCTTGGAGGGCCGAAGGGCCTGTTCCTGTGCTGTATTGTTCTTTGTTCTCCATGACTTCGGTCATTGGTAAGATTTTAGAGTCTTATTCAAGATGAGATCGCGAAGCACTTGGAAGTGCATGGTAAAATAGGACTGAGTCAGCATGGCTTTGTCAAAGGGAGGTCGTGTCTGACAAATCCGTTGGAGTTCTTTGAAGAGGTAACAAGCAAGTTAGACAAAGGAGAATCCGTGGACGTGAATTATTTAGATTTCCAGAAGGCCTTTGACAAGGTGCTGCATCGGAGACTGTTAAATAAGTTAAGAGCCCACGGTGTTAAGGGTAAGATCCTGGCATGGATAGAGGATTGGCTGACTGGCAGAAGGCAAAGTGTGGGGATAAAGGGGTCTTTTTCAGCATGGCAGCCGGTGACTAGTGGTGTGCCTCAGGGGTCTGTGCTGGGACATCAACTTTTCACAATATACATTAATGATCTGGAAGCAGGTACTGAAGGCACTGTTGCTCAGTTTGCAGATGATACAAAGATCTGTAGAGGGACAGGTAGTATTGAGGAAGCAAGGGGGCTGCAGAAGGATTTGGACAGGCTAGGAGAGTGGGCAATGAAGTGGCAAATGAAATACAATATGGAAAAGTGTGAGGTTATGCACTTTGGAAGGAGGAATCTAGACATAGACTATTTTCTAAATGGGGAAATGCTTCGGAAAGCAGAAGCACAAAGGGACTTGGGAGTCCTTGTTCATGATTCTCTGAAGGTTAATGTGCAGGTTCAGTCGGCAATTAAGAAGGCAGATGCAATGTTAGCATTCATGTCAAGAGGGCTAGAATACAAGACCAGGGATGTACTTCTGAGGCTGCATAAGGCTCTGGTCCGACCCCATTTGGAGTATTGTGAGCAGTTTTGGGCCCCATATCTAAGGAAGGATGTGCTGGCCTTGGAAAGGGTCCAGAGGAGATTCACAAGAATGATCCCTGGAATGAAGAACTTGTCGTATGAAGAAAGTTTGAGGACTCTGGGTCTGTACTCGTTGGAGTTTTGAAGGATGAGAGGGGATCTTATTGAAACGTACAAGATACTGTGAGGCCTGGATAGAGTGAACGTGGAGAGGATGTTTCCACTTGTAGGAAAAACTAGAACCAGAGGACATCATCTCAGATTAAAGGGACGACCCTTTAAAACCGAGATGAGGAATTTCTTCAGCCAGAGGGTGGTGAATCGGTTGAACTCTTGGCCGCAGAAGGCTGTGGAGGCCAATTCACTGAGTGTCTTTAAGTCAGAGATAGATAGGTTCTTGGATTAATAAGGGAATCGGGGGTTATGGGGAGAAGGCAGGAGAATGGGGATGAGAAAATATCAGCCATGATTGAATGGCGGAGCAGACTCGATGGGCCAAGTGGCCTAATTCTGCTCCTATGTCTTATGGTCTTATGTCCTCCATGCCCCCCATCTGCGGTAACAACAAATTCCTGCCAGCCCGGGGGCAGCACGGTGGCGCAGTGGGTCAGCACTGCTGCCTCACGGCGCTAAGGTCCCAGGTTCGAATCCTGGCCCTGGTTCACTGTCCGTGTGGAGTTTGCGCATCCTCGCCGTGTCTGCGTGAGGTTTGCCCCCACAACCCAGAGATGTGCAGGGTAGGTGGATTGGCCATGCTAAATTGCCCCTTAATTGGAAAAAATTAATTGGGTACTCTAAATTTATATATTTTTTAAAAAATCCCACCAACCATGCTTGACATCACCTTCAACAAAGTGGAGACAGGACGGGGTGACGGTAGCAGTTAGGGACCTCTACGTAGGGGACAGACTCACGACCTTGGATGAACTAACTGGACCTGGACCTGGTCCTGGACCTACCGACTGGGCAAGAGCTCGGGCACCTCCAAATGAAACACTTTCTCAGCAAGGAGATGGCAAAGTACCCAAGGCCCCGAGAAACGCCCTCCTAGAGGAACTAATCATCTGGACAGTAATGAAGGGGAGAACTGTGGGAACATATACGGACGGCTGTTAGACAGGGCAAGACTACCACTTTTGTAACTTTGGTTAATGCCGTTGTTCTTAACGTAGAAGAGGATCCCCTTATGTCATACATTAACAGGTGCAGATGCATCATATTATTTAAATTTTGTGACACGTGGCTAATTTTTATCAGTTGGCCTTGCAGTTTCAGATTTGTACAAAAGAATCAGAACATCAAAATAGGTGCTATTTGAACTTTATCTCACATATGATCCAGATGAGAAAACTCTAGCTTAGCTGTCTAGACTCACTTGCCCGTTTACAACTGCTGAACTGAGCACCCACTCTATAACATGAGCAATGTTAGAATTACTTGTTAGTATTTTGTTAACAATCATCATGGTTTGCTGCTAACCTGTGTAGCAATCAGTACTTACTACAGAGTTGCGGTAGCTTTCAACTTCTATTGGGGATAGTGGTTGGGCTGTTTAATACCTTTCACGACCTACCTTTCCACAGCTAACTGTTGCTATCATCATGATGGGAGTTACCCCAGAAACTTAACTGGACTAGCCATATAAGACTGTGGCTACAAGAGCAGATAAGAGGCCAGGAATCCTGTGTGGAGTAACTCCCTTCCTGACACCCCGAAGCCCATCCACCACCTACAAAGCACAAATCAAGAGTGTGATGGACGAGAGTCCCTCCGACAACACTGAAGAAGCTCAATACCATCCAGGACAAAGCAGCCCGCTTGATTGGCACCCCTCCACAAACATTCACTCCCTCCATTCCCAACACACAGTAGCAGCAGTGTGTACCATCTACAAGATACACTGCAGGAACTCACCCAAGCTCCTTAGGGAGCACCTTCCAAACCCATGACCTACTACCATCTAGAAGGACAAGGGCAGCAGATCCATGGAAACAACTGTTCCTCTCCAAGTCACTCACCATCCTGATTTGAAAATATATTGTTATTTCCGTTTGTGATGTCCAAGAGTGATTTTTAAAAAACCTGAGCACTGTATTCTTAAACTTTCTCTGCAGCTGAATTCTACAGCTGCTCCGAATAGGTAATCCACTTTAGCTCCTGTTCCATTCACATATCCACTGCTGCAGCCAGAGAAAATCCTCCAGTGCCTTCTGCCCATGCCCAGTTCAGATCCTCTTTTGTAGTTTCCCAGCAAACTGCTCCATACACTTTATTGCCCAACCCCATTTGTACTGATTTAATTAAGTACATCCAGTCACAGCTGATACTCTGTGTGTTCACTTGCTGTCTGTGTGATAAAGCAGCTGAACAATTTAGGCCGATTTCCTGCCCTCCCCATTTGCCGACAGTATGAAAAAAAAAGCCTGTGTCTCAGAATGGCTCAGATTTCCTGTTGTGCATTTAAAACTAAAATTAGCCCATGGTGTACAGCTGTTCAATGTACAGTTCTTCAGATAGGCTTTTCTGTAAGATGCAGCGTGACCCAAGGCTACGTCAGCACCAGAAGTTTAAACTTTTCACCCCAATTTTAAATGATATGGATAATGCACAATGGGACTTTGTATAAGTAAAATATAGGGCCATATGTTGCAGACACCCCAGCCTCAGATTTGGGTGGGGTTATCGCAAAGTTGCACTGGGGAATCCTCCTTTGAAGTTCCCAGGTAAGGGTTTACCTGGCAATTGTCCAAAAGGGCTAGCTTCCCAGGGACAATTGTGCTGTGCTGGGAATGATCCGGTAATGCAATCTAAATCACTAACATCAGAGGATTCTGCCAGTCTTAAACTCAAAGTTGCTCTGAAAGAATTAGAAAGAAAAAAAAGCACTTCTAACTTCAAAGTAACTATTTCAAACACGCAGACCGAGCCCTGCATGGGGCACCCCCTACAACCCTGACCCCCCCCCCCCCCCCATGTCCAAATTATCTACACCCCACCCCCACATCCCACATCCCATTGACTTACCTTCAAGACTTACCTTCTTTCTTTCAGTGGGACCTTTCAACTCACCTGTTTTATGGGCTGTAAAAAGGTGTGCCCTCCTTCTCTCCACTCCATTTGCACTTCACCTGGCCTAAGTCAGAAAGGTCAGGAAAGTCACTACAGAGTGCCAATCCACCACTGTTTTCCACTCTGAGGAAGTTACAGGAGGGAGTTGCTGTGTTCTCTTTGGCAGCTATCTTGTCACAGAGAATTATCTGTTCCAGCATTCAGTACCTAGTGTTATCTATATTTTTCTGGGCGCGTAGCCTCCCGGCTCCCCAGGGATACACCAAAGAAGCATTGGGGAATCCCTCTGGGAAGTCCCCAGGTAAGAGTTTAAGCTGCAGTTGTCTAGAAACACAAACTTCCCCTGTGACAATTGCACTGTGCTGGGAACTATCTGACAAAGCAATTTAAATTTGGGTAATGTTTTTAGTTTTGCAACAACAATTATTCTGAAACAATTAGAAGAAATGAAACCACTTCTGGCTTCAGAATAACTATTTCAATCACCCAGACCGAGCCCCACACGGAACATCCTCCACACTCCGGATGCCCCCCACACCTTCCCCTCTCTCCTGCAACCCCTCCGGCCACCCGCATCCCCACATCAATCTGACCTCCCCACACTTTGTTAAAGAAGTTGTACATTGAGGAACGCGAGACCATTACACATCCTACCACCTAGAATTACAACTTGATTTCATGGATGAGATGCTAAATTAAATGTTAAATGATGGGCCATCTGGGACTCAGATCTGGAGGAATTTCTTCACTCAGAGAATGTGAGTCTTTGGAATTCCCTGTTCCAAAAAGGTTGCCGAAATCCGATCATTGAGCATGTTCAAAACAGAAAGACAGCTTTCTGGATGCTAATGACATCAGGTTTATGGGAATAACACAGGAAAGTGGCATCAAAGTAGATGATCAGCCAAGATCTAATTGGATGGTGGAGCAGGCTGAATGGCCTACTCCTATTCCCTCTATTGGAACAAGACCCATCTGTCTATTCAGATGAGCGCAGCCCAAGAGCAGAAGTGTTTTTCCAGTGTCCTAGCCAATATTTATCATTTAATCAAAACCATCACTATAAATAAGATCATAAGGCACAGGAGCAGAATTAGGCCACCCAGCCCATCGTGTCTGCTCCGCCATTCAACCATGGCTGACATTTATCTCATCCCCATTCTCCTGCCTTCTCCCCATAACCCCTGATCCCCTTATTGATCAAAAACCTATCTATCTCTGTCTTAAAGACACTCAGTGATTTGACCTCCACACCCTTCTGCGGCAAAGAGTTCCATAGATTTACCACCCTCTGGCTGAAGAAATTCCTCCTCATCTCTGTTTTAAAGGATCGTCTCTTTAGTGAGATTGAGTCCTTTGCTTCTAGTTTTTCCTACAAGTGGAAACATTCTCTCCACGTCCACTCTATCCAAGCCATGCAGTATCCTGTATGCCTCCATTTCTCCTTCCAAAGTGCATAACTTCACACTTTTCCACATTGTATTCCATTTGCCACTTCATTGCCCACTCTCCTAGCTTGTCCAAATCCTTTTGCAGCCGTCTGCTTCCTCAATACTACCTGCCCCTCTACAGATCTTTGTATCATCTGCAAACTTAGCAACCATGCCTTCAGTTCCTTCCTCCAGATCATTGATGTATATTGTGAAAAGTTGTGGTCCCAGCACCTACCTTTGAGGTAAACCACTAGGCACCGGCTGCCATCCTGACAAAGCCCCCTTTATCCCCACTCTCTGCCTTCTGCCAGTCAGCCAATCCTCTATGCATGCCAGGGGTTTACCCTGAACACCATAGGCTCTTAACTTATTTAACAGTCTCCTATGCGGTACCTTGTCAAAGGCCTTCTGGAAATCTAAATAAATCGCGTCAACTGGTTCTCCTTTGTTTAACTTTCTTGTTACTTCCTCAAAGAACGCTAACAGATTTGTCAGACATGACCTCCCCTTGACAAGGCCGTGCTGACTCAGCCCTATTTTATCATGCCCTTCCAAGTGCTCTGCGATCTCCTCTTTAATAATGGACTCTAGAACCTTACCAATGACCGAAGTCAACAGTAGTGTTACATTAGCTGCTTTCCAGTCCTTCGGGGCCTTTCCTGCCTCCAGTGATTCATGAAAGATCATCACCAATGCCTCCACAATCTCCTCAGTTATCTCTTTTAGAACCTTGGGATGTAGTCCATCTGGTCCAGGTGATTTATCCACCTTCAGACTTTTCAATTTCCCCAGAACCTTCTCCTTCGTAATGGTCACTGCACTCACCTCTGCCTCCTGGTTCTCCTGGAGCTCTGGCATCCCACTGTGTCTTCCACCGTGAAGACTGATGCAAAGTAACTATTTAGTTTGCCATTTCTTTGTTTCTTATTATTACTTCTCCAGCCACATTTTCCAGTGGTCCAATGTCTATTTTTGCCTCTCTCTTACCTTTTATATATTGAAAATACTTTTCCTATATTCCTTTATATTACTAGCTAGCTTGCACTCATACATATCTTCTTCCCCCTTAATGCTTTTTTAGTTGTCCTTGCTTTTAAAGGCTTCCCAATCCTCTGGCTTCCCATTAATCCTCACCACTTTTTATGCTTTTTCTTTAGCATTTATGCTGTCCTTGACTTCCCTCGTCAGCTGTGGATGTTTTTGTCCTCCTCTTAGCATGTTTCTTCCTCCTTGGGATGAATTTCTGTTGTGCCTCCCGAATAATCCCTCAAAACTCCTGCCATTGCTGTTCCACTGTCTTCTCTGCTAGGCTCCTTTCCAATCAACTCTGGCCAGCTCTTCCGTCATTTCTTTGTAGTTACCCTTATTTAATTGTAATACCGTTACATCTGATTGCAGCTTCTCCCTCTCAAACTGCAGGGTAAATTCTATCATATTGTGGCCACTGTTCCCTAAGTGTTCCCTCACCTTAAGTTCCCCAATCAAGTCTGCCTCATTACACATCACTGACTCCAGAATTGCCTGTTCCCTCGTAGGCTCTGTCACAAGCTGCTCCAAAAAAAATCTCTTAGACATTCCACAAATTCCTTTTCTTGGGATCCACTACCCACCTGGTTTTCCCAGTCCCCCATGATTATTGTAATATTGCCTCTTTTACATGCCTTTTCTATCTCCTGATTTATTTTCTGCCCCACAATAAATTGTCCAGTTATTTGTCTCATTGGTTTGTGGAATTTGCTGTGTATAAATTAGCTGCTGCATTTGCGCACATGGTAACAGTGATGATACTTGAAAAGTTATTATTTTACTTTTTAAGCACCCTGTGATATATTCAGCAATATATTTGTGTAAGATTACAACATAACACAGCACATTGGTGTTTCCCTCTACCGATGTTTCAAGGCTGCCTTCTTTCAACATTGCTCAGTATTTTCTTCTCATATGTAGGTGTTCACCAGGAAAAGGTCTTAGAGTCAGCGGCCAGTGTCAATTAAGACTTTTCCACTCCTACATTGACAAAACCCAATCTGGATATATTCATGATCAGGAAAGAAGGTGTTAAGTTAGTGAAAGGGAACAGTTTAAAGGGTAGAAAACAGGAGTTGGAAGGAGCAAGTGCAGATTCTATTACAGCAGAAGCAAACTGCTGGTTAAAAGTCAGGTTAAGGGACTTCTCTAAGGATTTAGAGCTCAGCGAGTCTGTCACGCATTCTGCTTGGTTCATTGACTCTACTGTTATCATTTCAGAGTGCGGCAAGTCCACTTGCATAATTTGAGGACCTCAGAAGGATTCACAAAACTCTTTTGTACATCGGTAAAGATTGCGGCCATGAAAGTTAGCTCTGAAACACTGGCACCATCACCACGGTAGCCTGAATTTCCAAAAGCCTTGGCTGGAATGCTTCCCGCCACTTCTGGTGCGTCCTGCACAAGTGTGTCCTGATTGTAAAGATGTTCTTGCAGGAGGACCATGGTTGCATGCACGTGTCAGAAGAATGCAGAGTGGGCAGACTCTGACTTTAATCAGTTTCTTAATGCTGATTTGACTCATGATCTTCCATTTTGTACCATGGGGATCTTGTGTGCCCCCAGCTGGATCAGGGTGTTATTGAAAGGCCAAATCATGTAATCTTCAGGAAAGATGTATTAAGTTCTTGATAAGTGTTGTAAATATGTTGTGTAATGAATGTATGGGCGGCATGGTAGAAGAGTGGTTAGCACAGTTGCTTCACAGTGCCAGGGACCAGGCTTCGATTCCCGGCTTGGGCCACTGTCTGTGCGGAGACTGCACGTTTTCCCTGTGCCTATGTGGGTTTCCTCCGGGTGCTCCGGTTTCCTCTGCAAGTCCTTAAAGGCGTGCTTGTTATGTGAATTGGACATTCTTAATTCTCCCTCCGTCTACCCAAACATGCACCGGAGAGTGGCGACTAAGGAATTTTCACAGTAACTTTGTTGAATTTTTAATTAAAATTTAAAAAAAAATTTTATTGGGGTTTTCACAAAATATCAACAACAGAATAAAAAGGAACCCAATGGAATTAAATACAGAACAAAGTAAAACAACCCCCATGCCCCCCTCCCCCCTATACATAAATAATAAATTAACACCCCGAATTAACACAGCAAACATAGCAAATATATACACCCCCTCAGATCCCCCAGGGTAAATAAACAAAAATAAAATAGAACCCCCCCCCCCCGGGTTGCTGCTGCTGCTGACCATTGTCTACTGTTCTGCCAGGAAGTCCAAGAACGGTTGCCACCACCTAAAGAACCCTTGTACCAATCCCTTTAAGGCGAATTTCACCCTCCAATTTTAATGAACCCCGCCATATCGTTGATCCAGGATTCCACGCTTGGGGGCCTCGCATCTTTCCACTGAAGAAGAATCCTTCGCCGGGCTACTAGGGACGCAAAGGCCAGAATACCGGCCTCTTTCGCCTCCTGCACTCCCGGCTCCCCTGTAACCCCAAATATTGCGAGCCCCCAGCCCAGCTTGACCCTGGATCCTACCACCCCCGACACCGTCCTTGCTACGCCCTTCCAAAATTCCTCCAGCGCTGGGCATGCCCAGAACATATGGGTGTGATTTGCTGGGCTCCCTGAGCACCTAACACACCTGTCCTCTTCCCCCAAAGAACCGGCTCATCCTTGTCCCGGTCGTGTGTGCCCTGTGCAGCACCTTAAACTGTATGAGGCTGAGCCTCGCGCACGAAGAGGAAGAGTTCACCCTCCCTAGGGCATCTGCCTACGTCCCCTCTTCGATCTCCTCTCCCAACTCCTCCTCCCACTTAGCTTTCAACTCCATCACCGAGGCCTCCTCCTACTCCTGCATCACCTGGTAAGTTTGTGAGATCTTCCCCACTCCAACCCACCCCCCCGAGAGCACCCTGTCCTGTACTGTGCATGGCAGCAGCCGCAGGAATTCCACCACTTGCCTCCTGGCAAACGCCCTTACCTGTAAATATCTAAAGGTGTTCCCCGGGGGGACCCCATACCTCTCCTCCAGCTCACCCAGGCTCGCGAACTTCCCGTCCACAAACAGGTCCCCCAACCTTCCTATCCCTGCCCTGTGCCACCCCGAAAACCCTCCGTCTATTCTCCCTGGGACAAACCGGTGGCTCCCCCGTATTGGGGTCCACACCGAGGCCCCAACTTCCCCCATGTGCCGCCTCCACTGCCATTTTGAGGGTAGCCGCCACTACTGGGCTCGTGATATACCTCATTGGAGGGAGCGGCAGCGGCGCCGTTGCCAGCGCCTCCAGACTCATACCCTCACAAGACGCCGTCTCCAGCCTCTTCCATGCAGCCCCCTCCCCCTCCATAACCCACTTGCGCACCATCGTCGCATTGGCGGCCCAGTAGTACCCACAGAGGTTGGGCAGTGCCAGCCCCCACCCCCCCATCCCTACTCCCCTCCATAACCCCGTTATGCTCCTGTTGACCCACATAAAGAAGGCCTTCGGGATAAACATGGGGAGGCACTGGAACAGGAACAAAAACCTTGGGAGCACCGTCATCTTAACTGACTGCACCCTACCTGCCAGGGAAGCGGTACACGTCCCACCTCTTGAACTCCTCCTCCATTTGCTCCACCAGCCTCGTGAAATTAAGTCTATGCAAGGCCCCCCAGCTCCTGGCCACCTGGACCCCCAAATACCTGAAGCTCCTCTCCGCCATTTTTAGTGGGAGCTCGTCAATCCCCCTCTCCTGGTCCCCTGGGTGAACCACGAACAACTCGCTCTTCCCCATGTTGAGCTTGTACCCTGAGAAATCCCCGACCTCCCTGAGGATCCTCATTACCTCCGGCATTCCCCCCACCGGTTCCGCCACATATAGCAGCAAGTCGTCCGCATAGAGCGACACCCTATGCTCCTCCCCACCCTGCACCTACCCCCTCCAGTTCCTCGACTCCCTCAGTGCCATAGCCAGAGGTTCAATCGCCAGTGCAAAGAGCAGGGGGAACAGGGGACCCCCCTGCCTCATCCCTCGATGCAACCAAAAGAACTCAGACCTTCTCTTGTTCGTGGCCACACTCGCTATCGGGACCTCGTACAACAGCCTAACCCACCTGACCACCCCCTCCCCAAACCCAAACCAATTCAGCACCTCCCACAAGTATCCTCACTCTACCCTATCGAAGGCCTTCTCAGCGTCCATCGCCACCATTATCTCCGCCTCCCCCTCCCTTGCCGGCATCATAATAACGTTCAGGAGCCTCCGCACATTCGCGTTCAACTGCCTCCCCTTCACGAACCCCGTCTGTTCTTCGCGGATCACGTGCAGCACACAATCCTCAATTCTCGTGGCTAAGACCTTCGCCAGCACCTTGGCATCTACATTTAACAACAAAATCGGCCTGTAAGACCCACACTGCAGGGGATCCTTGTCCCGCTTCAGGATCAAGGAGATCAGTGCCCGGGACATCGTCGGGGGCAAGGCCCCCCCCCCACCCTTGCCTCATTGAAGGTCCTAACTAGCAACGGGCCCAACAAGTCCACATATTTCTTGTAGAATTCGACCAGGAAACCATCCGGCCCCGGTGCCTTCCCAACCTGCATGCTCCCTATCCCTTTGGCCAGCTCCTCCAGCTCAATCGGAGCCCCCAATCCCACCACCAGTCGTCCCTCCACCTTCGGAAACCTCAATTGGTCCAGGAAGCGGCCCATCCCCCCCTCCTCCAGTGGGGGCTTGGACCGATACAATTCCTCATAAAAGTCCCTGAAGACCCCATTGATGCCAACACCATTCCGCACCACACTCCCTCCCCTGTACTTAACTCCCCCGATCTCCCTAGCTGCGTCCCGCTTCCGAAGCTGATGCGCCAGCATCCGACTTGCCTTTTCCCCATACTCATAAATCGCCCCCTGGGCCTTCCTCCACTACACCTCCGCTTCCTGGTGGTCAACAAGTCAAATTAGGCCCGAAGGCTACGCCGTTTCCTCAACAGTCCCTCCTCCGGCACCTCCGCATACCTCCTGTCTACCCTCACCATCTCCCCCACCAGCCTCTCCCTCTCCCTCTGCTCTCTCCTCTCCTTGTGAGCCCTAATGCAGATCAGCTCTCCCCTAACCACCGCCTTCAGCGCCTTCCATACCATTCCCACTCGGACCTCCCCGTTATCGTCGACCTCCAGGTATCTCTCTATGTTTCCTCGGACCCGCTCACTCACCTCCTCGTCCGCCATCAGCTCCACCTCCAAGCGCCACAACGGGCGCTGGTCCCTCTCCTCCCCCAGCTCTAGGTCTACCCAATGCGAGGCGTGATCCGAAATGGCTATCGACCAGTACTCGGTATCCTCTACTCTCGCTATCAGCGCCCTACTCATAATAAAAAAGTCGATCCAGGAATAAGCCTTATGAACATGTGAGAAGAATGAAAATTCCCTAGCCCCCGGCCTTGCAAATCTCCAAGGGTCCACCCCTCCCATCTGGTCCATAAACACCCTCAGCACCTTAGCTGCTGCCGGCTTCCTACCCTTCCTAGACCTGGAGCGATCCAGTGCTGGATCCAACACCGTGTTAAAGTCCCGTCCCCCCCATTGTCGTGCCCCCCAATTCCAAGTCTGGGATCCGACCCAACATGCACCCCATGAAACCCGCATCGTCCCAGTTTGGGGCATACTCGTTGACCAGCACCACCCTCTCCCCTTGCAGCTTACCACTGACCATTACGTACCTGCCGCCATTGTCTGTCACAATGCTCGACACCTCGAACGACACCCTCTTTCCCACCAAGATCGCCACCCCCCGATTTTTGGCATCCAGCCCCAAATGAAACACCTGACCTACCCACCCCTTCCTCAATCTTACCTGGTCTACCACCTTCAGGTGTGTCTCCTGGAGCATGACCACATCCGCCTTCAGCCCCTTCAGGTACGCGAACACTCGGGCCCGCTTGTCCGGCCTGTTCAGTCCCCTTACATTCCAGGTTATCAGCCGGATCAGGGGGCTACCCGCCCCCCTCCCCCGCCGACTAGCCATAACCCCTCCTTGGCCGGCCACGCACCCGCACCCCATGCCCGGCCCGTTCCCCACGGCGGAAGTCCCTCGTCCCAACCCCCTCTACTCGCTCCAGCTCCCCCTTGACCATAGCAGCAGCAACCTGGTCCCCCCCCCCCCCCCCCCACCAGCTAGGACCCCTCCTAGCTGCTTTACTCCCCCCATTGCACTCCCGCAAGTCAGCTGACTCCTGCTGACCCCGGCTACTCCCGCCTCTCCTTCGACTCCTCCCATTGTGGGACCTACCCTCCTCCTCCATTACCCATCCACAGGCTCTCCGCCTCCCCCTTCCATCCCAAGCGCGGGAAACAACCCTCGCTTCTCTGCCCCGGCCCCGCCCCCTCCAGCCTTCAGCACGGGAAAAAGCCCGTGCTTTCCACCTGCCTGGCCCCGCCACCTCTGACGCCGCTCCTTTTACAGGCCCAGTCCCCTACCCCCAACTCGGGCCTCGCCCTCCCCCGCGGGGCCCCACCCCCCCTACCGGCCATCCACCCCTACTCCTTTTACTTACACCCCTCCAAGTGCCCACCTGACAGACCCAACCAAAACAGTGCCCAACCCACCCTAATCGCCCTCACCGAACCAAAAAGAAATAAGAGCAAAGAACCCCCCCTCAAAATGTAACACCCCAACAGCAATCCCCGACCACCCATCCCGACCCTCAGTTTGTGTCCAACTTCTCGGCCTGGACTAAAGGCCCACGCCTCCTCCGGAGACTCAAAATAATGGTGCCGGTCCTTGTAGGTGACCCGTTTTTAGCGGGAGCTGCCGAATGTGCGACGTAGCTCCGCATAGCCGCTACCGGAAGTCTTGAATTTTTAATTTAAGCCTGCTTGCTATTAAAGATTATTATGTAGGAATTTCAGATATATATTGTATTATATGTATTTGGTACCGTCAGGGTTAGTATGTGATTTCTGCAGTCATGCTTCTAAAAATCTTGGTTTGAAAGGCAGCAGGCTTTTTGGAGATGCAATTAAAGCATCGTACAAGTTGGGCCAATGGAATTTTGTTGATGTAATGAGGGTTCCCTGGGGAGTAGATAACTAGAGACATTCAGTGGAATTCTCAGTTCCTGAGACTAAGTGTTGCCGCCAGGGCAGGATTCATGGCCTTCCACAACTGCAAAACCGGTGCCACACCTGGACTGATTCAGCAACCGTTGATGGGCTCGTACCGGTGCCACGTGGGGCACAATCGATTCCAATGAGAAAAGGTGCTGGATTCATGATTGACACTAAGGAGGCTGACAAGCTGTAGCCACATATACTCACTTCACTCCCCACACACACCCTCCTCCCAGCCAACAAGATGGCACTGGTTGTGCTGGAGCGCGCCCATCCTGCTGATGGATCGGCTGGGGACAGAGGGCACCTAGGGGGAGTTACCTGGGGGGACACCAATATGACCTGCGGCCCTAAATTTATAGTCGGCAGTCAGTGGCATGTGCAGCTGCATGGCTGCCTGGCAGGCCGCAGCAATGGTGTTCAGTGCCCGTCCACTTCAAACCCCCGCAACCGGCACAACAATGGTGATGTTGGACACTCTCCGTAACCTCTCCCTCAGCAGCCATGGCGCCTGATTCACGATTTTTCAAAAGCACAATTGAACCGCACCATCAGGAATTTGCTCCAGTGGAGGCGGAGAATCGTGGAGGTCCCGGAGAATAGCAGGTCCGGCCTGCTGATGATATGTCAACGGCGTTTACTCGCCGTGTGTTCTGGAACGCATCAACGCCGCTGTCGAGGCACCGAAAAAATGCACTTTGGCGTGAAACTGCCGCCGGCCACGATTTTAGTGTCAAAGCCGATTCTCCGTCCAATCGTGTTTTGCGATTCTGCCTTTGGCCAACGGAGAATCATGCCCATTGTGTTTAGATCGGTCTGTAAGCATACTAGCAATTTCTCTGAAAGCAGTTCACTAAAAACATTTTTTGCTTGTGAACAGAACAGCAGTTTCTGAAAAGGCTGCAGATTAACCAGGAGTTTGACAGGCAAGAATCTGCAAGCTGTTTCCTGGAGGATCTCTTCTCTCAGAGTTACTTATAGAATCCCTACAGTGCAGAAGGAGGCCATTCGGCCAATCGGGGTAGCACTGACCCTTCGAACGAGCACTCTACCCATATCTACTCATGCAACCACCACTCCCCATAAACCCCATAACTTAACCTGCACATCCTTGGACACGAAGGGGCAATTTAGTATGGTCAATCCACCTACCTATACAACTTTAGACTGTGGGAGGAAAGGGGAGCAGACATGGGAGAATGTACAAACTCCACACAGACAGTGACCCCAGGCTGGTGCTGTGAGGCAGCAGTGCTAACCACTGTGCCTCCGTGCCGCCCAAGAGATCTCTTTACACAAGTATTCCTGTGTTGGCAATCTGTATTTAAAAGAGGATTTTGACCTGAGATGAGTTTTGCTTGAGTGGAGATAAAAGATTGCAGTTAGGATTTAGTGTTTCGTTGTTGTTGTTAAGCATATATTTAACTGGTAATTATAAGCTATTTTCTTTATGATGTTAAAGTTATTTTAATCCTGTATTAGTAATAAAGTTTGTTTTAATATACCATATCCCTATTTGTGCATGGCATCCCTCCTGGAGTAAAATATCCTTTCCTCAGTGTTACAAATGAAACAAAATATTGGGGATTCTGTCCGGTAGCATAACAACTGTTAATGTCTGGTCCGGGATTGTAATAGTTGGTTACTGTGTGACTGGTCTGAAGAAGTTATTGTAGTCATATATAGGTTATCTGGCCCTCAGAACCATTCACAGTACAGAGTAGGAGCTGTCTCCATACTTGTTGGCACATGCAGCTCTGTCCAACACTCAACTGACCCTGGGAGTGGGTCATGTGTTCTCTTGCATCTATGTGTACTCACCCCACATTAACCTTAATGTGCCACACCAATACTACATCTTCCTAAGTCCAAACTTGGAGTTAGACTAATTTACTTCATGTCTTGCAGTGGGTTATTACTCTCATATGTTTACATTACGACTACCCTATCTCCCTCCTTCAATTCTTTGAATTTAAAGGTTCAGGTAACCCTCTGTGTCTCATTCGCACTCCTGCCCGAGGAGTGATAGACTCTGTGGTTGCTGGTTCTTTCAGTTCATCTGGAGGTTAAGCTGCTTTCTGGGTATCTTTTCATCCTGCCATTCCTTTATGTTGAACAGTATGGCGGCATGATAGCACAGTGATTAGCATTGTTGCTTCACAGCGTCAGGGGTCCCAGGTTCGATTCCCGGCTTGGGTCAATGTCTGTGCGGAGTCTGCACGTTCTTCCCGTGATGAGTCTGCGTGGGTTTCCTCCAGGTGCTCCAGCTTCCTCCCACAAGTCCCGAAAGATGTGCTTGTTAGATGAATTGGACATTCTGTATTCTCCCTCTGTATTCTCCCTCTGTGTACCCGAACAGGTGCCGCAATGTGACGACTAGGCACTTTTCACAGTAACTTCATTGCAGTGTTAATGTAAGCCTACTTGTGACAATAAAGGCTATTATTATTTTTATTTACTTTGTCCGTTCAACTGTGGTTGCTACTCTAACTTGCGGGGTGGGTGAACATTGTACCCGTCTTCTTGTCATTTATTTCACTGTTTCTGCCCATTCTTGTTGTCTTGCTGTCCTCTGTGGCTGCGGAAGAGCATTCTCTTGGTGAGAATGAGGTTTAGTGTCACGTTCACCTATGCATTTTGTTGACGGCTCTGGATGTTCCAGCATCTCTTGCATTTTTAAAATTCTATAGGATGTGGGCTTTGCTGGCTGGGCTAGCATTTGTTCATCACATTACATGAAGGTCACATGTAGGGCAGACCAGGTAAGGATGGCAGAGTTCCCTCTGTAAAGCACATCTGTGAATTTCAGATTTTTATTGAATTCAAATTTCACGGTGGTGAGATTTGTACCTGGTTCCCCAGATCTTGCCCCGGGTCTCTAGATTCCTAGTCCACTGACACCTGCTCTGCAACTACTGTCACATTGTGATGTCTTCGTTTGCATTATCTGGGGAACTCTTAGTTAAATCTGAGAACTTGATTGATTGATTTGACTTATTGTCACACTTACCGAAGTACAGTGAAAAGTATTTTTCTGCAACCAAGGAAATGTACACAGTAGACAAAAAAGAATAGTTGATAGTTGCAGTGGGTGTGAAAAAGTACACAGTACATTGACAAATAAGTAATTGGTTACGTAACAAGAGCCAAACAAAGCAAATATGACATGAGCAAGAGCAGCGTAGGGCGTCGTGAATCGTGTCTTACAGGGAACAGATCAGACTGAGGGCAGCACGGTAGCACAGTGGTTAGCACAGTTGCTACACAGCTCCAGGGTCCCAGGTTTGATTCCCGGCTTGGGTCACTGTCTGTGCGGGGTCTGCACATTCTCCCCGTGTCTGCATGGGTTTCCTCCGGGTGCTCCGGTTTCCTCCCACAGTCCAAAGATGTGCAGGTTAGGTGGATTGGTCATGCTAAATTTCCCTTGGCTTAGGTGGGGTTACTGGTTTACGGGGATAGGGTGGAGGTGTTGGCTTAAGTGGGGTGCTCTTTCCAAGAGCTGGTGCAGACTCGATGAGCTGAATGGCCTCCTTCTGCACTGTAAATTCTATGATCTAGGAGGGAGAGTCGTTGAGGAGTATCGAAGCTGTTCCTCTGTCTGGATGTGCGGGTCTCCAGACTTCTGTATCTTCTGCCTGATGGAAGGGTCTGGAAGAGAGCAAAACCTGGTCCCAGGGCGAGCGAATCAGTGGGAAGGTGTCAAGAGGTGGCGTTAATCTCGTGGGTCAACATTCAAACACCTCAACAACAAGGATACTGTTCATCAACGCCTTCAATGCCACTATCCTGGCAAAACTAATAACCAAATTCTGCAATCTTGGACTTGACCCCTCCCTGTGCAGCTGGACTCTTGTCATTCTGAATTATCCCTGACTGTACTGTGCCCGAACAGACGCCGGAGTGTGTCGACTAGGGGATTTTCACAGTAACTTCATTGCAACTTATGACACTAATAATAAAGAGATTTCTACCCTGTCGAACCCTGGAAGAATTTTCTACATTTGAATGAGATCATCTATCATTCTTATAAATTCGAGGGAATGAAGGCTCAGTCTATTTAATCATTCCTCAGAGGACAATTCCTCCATCCCAGGTATTAAATTAGTGAACCTTTGTTACACTCCCTGTATATCTTTTAATTGGTAAGGAGAGAAAATCTACATGCAATACACCCAAGTGTGATCTCACCAAGGCTTTATTTAACTGCAGTTAGCCATCTTTCCTCCTATTTTCAAATCCTCTTGTAATAAAGATTAGCCTACCATTTGGCTTCTTAATTGCTCGCTCTACTTACATGTTAAATTTTTAATGACTCCTGAATAAGGGCACCCAAGTTCAGATCAGCTTCAATACTTGCAAATGCTGCTTTGAAACGTGACCTGCTTTTTGTGTGATTTGTGAACCACGCTTCACAGTAATCATTGATACTTTTGTGTTGGTCAAAACAGGCTCCTGACTTTAATGGTGTAGCTCTGAATTTCCTCTCTGCTTTCTGACTTGAAATGATATTCGTCTATATTGTTGCTTGCCTGAACACATTATGGTCTACATGCCTGCATGCAATGCCTTTCAGTTTGCCAAGAGCAGTGAAGTAGTCTGCATTTACGATTCAGGAATATTGTTCGTGTGCGTAGGAACTGAGTATGTAATTGTAAACTTGTGGAGATCTGCTACTGTGTGGAAACTGATGAATGTATCACATTCTCCCAGAGATGACATGGAACACAGCATTTGTCTTGGTATTTTTGAGGTTGGACTTTCAAAGACCTGAGAACATTCAGTGGCTTGTATCTATTGCAGGGGAATTGTTTTTGAGTTCCCTGGTTTGCCGAAAATGGAGCAGCCCTGAAGTTAGTTAATTGTTTTGTCTCCCATGGCACTGACAGATGCTCCTGTATCTGATAGCATCTACTTTCAAGCAGCCAGTAGTCAGGGTCACTGGTGGCTGGTTGCGATGTCCAAAAGAGAACTCAAAGTATTCTCAGAATCATCCTCCTCCACATTGGCTACATTCTCTCGCCCTATTGTTGCGGTGTACGTACATGGCATCTTTCTGCTGGTATTTGCCATAACCGTAAATTTGGCTGACGAGTGACAAATGGGAGCAAATTGGTTGAGTTTTCCACAGGCTCGTTGCCAACAGAATGACATTGTATCTGGTGTGAGTGAGCACAATTCAGTGGAAACATTTGGACAGGCCATATGTGAGACTGCTGTTGCAGCTCTTTCAGTGGTTTCCTGGCACGCGCTCGATGAAGGATGTTCACAGAAGTTGATCTTGGAGTCTGCTTGTCATTGATGGCAGTATCTCTGAACTCTGAAAGGGAGAGCAATCTTGTTTCTAACAATTCTGACCACTTTCTGGCTTCCTTGAGTGCTCCAGTGTAGTTGTCTGGAGAGATGGTCTCTGATTGTGTTTTGATTTCCTGTCTAACATATTTAACATCAGCAAAGTCACATTTGATTGCGAGTTGTTTCAATCATGTGCAATAGTGATCAGTTGTTTCATTTGTCTATTGCTTTGGGAGACAGTTGTTTCGTATATCGCATCCTTCTTGGCTGTGACGTTGATTGTTGGTGCATCTTTATTTGAGTCGCATTTGTATTCATTTCACTCAGGCATAAGTGTCTCAAAAATCTTTTCCAATTTTTCACCTCCATACTGGAGAAGCAAGACTTTTTTTTCATTTGTCACCTGTGATTGCAAAGCCTGCAACCTAACCTTCTAAACGTGGGAATGCAATTTCAGAGTGCACATCAAAATGCAGTTGATTGGGCATACACAACACCATCTCCATCACTGATGCAATGTTAATTAAGGATCTGAGATCTAATTCCTTTCAAAGAGAAAATCTCTGTAATGATCCAAGATGATTGTTTCCTTTAATTTGAACATTTTTGCGAGTTCAGTATGTATGTATGCCATGCACATTTCCCTAGCACAGTGGCTAGCACTGTTGCTTCACAACTCCAGGGTACCAGGTTCGATTCCCGGCTTGGGCCACTGTCTGTGCGGATTATGCATGTTCTCCCCTTGTCTGTGGGTTTCCTCCGGGTGCCCCGGTTTCCTCCCACAAGTCCCGAAAGATGTGCTGTTAGGTAATTTGGATATCCTGATTTCTCCCTCTGTGTACTCGAACTGGCGCCGGAATGTGTTGACGAGGGACTTTTCACAGTAACTTCATTGCAGTGTTAATGTTAACCTACTTGTGGCAATAAAGATTATTTTGTTATATTATATAATGGTAATCCTGAACGGACTCCCTCTTGTGTTTAACACCGGAAAGCAATGTTTCATATCTGATGCATAGCTGACCGAGCTAAAGTCAGTGGGAATCAGTGGGGGAACCTCCAATACTTGGAGTCAGACCAAACAAAATATGGTTGTGGTTGTTGGACACCAATTATCACAGCCTCAGGATATCATTGCAGGAGTTCCTCAGGTCAGTGTTCTAGGTTCACCCAACTTCAATTGCTTCATCAATGATCTTCCATCATAAGGTCAGTAGTGGGGATGTTAGCTGCCGATTGCACAATTTTCAGCACCATTTGCGACTCCGCAGATACTGAAGCAGTCCCGTGCCCATATGCAGCAGAGCCTCGACAAACGTTTAGGCTTGGGTTACTAAGTCAGAAACAACATTGTGCCAAACAAGTGCAGACATTGACCATCTCTATGTGGAAAGAATGTAACTACCTTCCCTTCATGTTCAGTGACACTACCATCACTGAATCCCCCCTCCCCCCAACTATCAAAATCTTGAGGGTTACCATTCACCAGAAACTGAACTGGACCAGCCATGTAAATACTGTGGCTCCACGAACAAGTCAGAAGCTTGGAATGCAGCGGCAAGTAACTCACCTCTTGACTCCGCAAAGCCTGTCTACCATCTACAAGGCATAAGTCAGGAGTGTGATGGAATACTCTCTACTGGTCTGGACATATACAGCTCCAACAACACTCAAGAAGCTCAATGCCATCGGGACAAATCAGAGTCTCATTTCCCTTCATGTTATTGGATGTGCTGATGGATGAAGTTGCGATGGAATGGTTTCTTGTTGCTTGCTTGGAACCCAACACCACCTTAAATATTCACTCCTTCCACCACCAATGCGCAGTAGCAGCAATATGTACCGTATTCACTTCAGCAACTCACCAAGGCTCCTTCTACAGCTCCTTACAAAGCAGCGACCTCTACCATCTAGAAGGACAAAGGGCAGCAGATGCATGAAAACCTGAAAGTTCCCCTCCAAGCCACATACCATCCTGACTTGGAATTATATTGCCTTCATTTGTCACTGGATCGAGATCCTGGAACTCCAGGACTAGCCAGAGATGCCCACATCCCATGAATGAATCAAAAAACCCAAATTCAATAATGGTGTAATCTGAGGTCATAACAGTCGTGCCCCTTACAGTTGGAGCTGGATATGACCGAGTACAAATTTGCTGATGTATATTTTTGAGCACAGACCTGACAATGGGATACCCAAGTGACTCAGTTGTATTCAACCGCTACGAAAACTCAAAAAAGGAATGAAACCAGACGGACCACCCGGCATCGAACCAGGCACTGGAAATGATAATGGCAACCCCAGCCCTGCTGACCCTGCAAAGTCCTCCTTACTAACATCTGGGGGCTTGTGCCAAAGTTGGGAGGCTGTCTCACAGACTAGTTAAGCAACAGCCTGACATAGTCACACTCACAGAATCATACCTTACAGAAAATGTCCCAGACACCACCGGCATGACAGACCCAGCACAGTGGTATATAGTCGGGACATAGAACATACAATGCAGAAGGAGGCCATTCGGCCCATCGAGTCTGCATCGACCCACTTAAGCCCACACTTCCACCCTATCCCCGTAACCCAATAACCCCTCCTAACCTTTTTTGGTCACTAAGGGCAATTTATCATGACCAATCCACCTAACCTGCAATTCTTTGGACTGTGGGAAGAAACCGGAGCACCCAGAGGAAACCCACACAGACATAGGGAGAACGTGCAGACTCCGCACAGACAGTGACCCAGTGGGGAATGGAACCTGGGACCCTGGCGCTGTGAAGCCACAGTGCTAATAAAGGGTTAGGGACCGATTTGCCCTGGGAGTCCTCAACATCGACTCTGAACCCCATGAGTTCTCGTAGCTTCAGGTTAAACTTGGGCAAGGAAACCTCCTGATGATTGCCACGTACCAGCCACCATCGCCTGATGAACCAGTACTCCTCCATGTTGAACACCACGTGGAGGAAGCACTGAGGGTGGCAAGGGTGGAGAATATGCCCTGAGTGGGAGACTACATTGTCCATCACCAAGAGTAGCTCGGTAGTACCACCACAGACCAAGTTGGCTGGGTCCTAAAGGACATGGTTGCTAGACTGGGACAGCAGCAGGTGGTGAGGGAACCAACAAGAGGGGAAAACATACTTGACCTCATCCTCACCAATCTGCCTGCTGCAGATGCATCTGTCCATGACAGTATCGGTAGAAGTGACCAACGCACAGGCCTTGTGGAGACAAAGTCCCATCTTCACATTGAGGATACCCTCCATCGTGTTGTGTGGCACTACCACCATGCTAAATGGGATAGACTTGGAACAGATCTAGTAACTCAAGACTGGGCATTCATGAGGTACTGTGGGCCATCAGCAGCAGCAGAATTTTAGTCAATCACAATCTGGAACTTCATGGCCTAGCATATCCCCCACTCTCCCATTACCACCAAGCCAGGGGATCACCCTGGTTCAATGAAGAGTGCAGGAGAGCATGCCAGGAGCAACATCAGACATACTAAAAAATGAGGTGTCGACCTGGTGAAGCTACAACACAGGACTACTTGTGTGCCAAACAGCATAAGCAGCAAGTAATAGACAGAGCTAATTGATTCCACAATGAACACATCAGATCTAAGCTCTGTAGTCCTGCCACATCCAGCTGTGAATCGTGGTGGACAATTGAACAACTCACTGGAGGAGGAAGCTCTACAAATATCCCCATCGTCGAGCATTTGACTGAGTATGGCATCAAGGAGCCCTAGCTATACTGGAGTCAATGGGAATCAGGGGGAAAACTCTCTGCTGGTTGGAGTCATACCTGGCACAAAGGAAGATGGATGTGATTGGAGTTCTATCATCTCAACTCCAGGACATCACTGCAGGAGTTCCTCAGGGTAATGTCCTAGGCCCAACCATCTTCAGCTGCTTCATCAATGACCTCCCTTCCATCATCAAGGTCAGAAGTGGGGATGTCTGCAGATGTTCAGCACCATTCACAACTTCTCAGATAATGAAGCAGTCCATGTCCAAATGCAGCAAGGCCTGGACAATGTCCAGGCTCAGCCTGGCAAGTGGCAAGTTACATTCGCCCACACGAGTGCCAGGCAATGACCATCTCTGACAAGAGAGGATCTAACTACCACCCCTTGACATTCAATGGCATTGCCATCGCTGAATCCCCTAAATCAACATTCTGGGGATTACCATTGATCAGAAACTGAACTGGACTAGCCACATTGATACTGTGGCTACCAGGGCAGGACGAAGGCTAGGAATCCTACGGCAAATAACTCCCCTCCTGACCCCAAAGCCTGTCCATCATCTACAAGGCACAAGTCTGGAGTTTAATGGAATACTCTCCACTTTCCTGGGTGAGTGCAGCACCAACAACGCTCAAGAAACTCGACACAATCCAGGACAAAACAGCCCGCTTGATTGCTGCCCCTTCCACAAACATTCAAACCCTCCACCAACGATGAACAGTGGCACCCATGTGTACCATCGACGAGATGCACTGCAGTAACTCACCAAGGTTCTCTGTGACGTTTAAGGGGCATTTTGACAAATACATGAACAGGGTGGGAATAGAGGGATACAGACCCCAGAAGTGTAGAAGATTTTAGTTTAGACGGGCAGCATGGTCGGCACAGGCTCCGAGGGCCGAAGGACCTGTTCCTGTGCTGTACTTTTCTTTATTCTTTGTTCCTTCGACAACACCTTCCAAACCCACAACACTACCATTTAGAACTACAAGAGCAGCAGATACATGGGAATCCCACCATCTGGAGGTTCCCCTCCAAGTCATTCACCATCCTGACTTGGATATATATTGTTGCTCCTTCACTGTCGCTGGGGCAACATCCTAGAACACTCTCCCTAATAGCGTAGTGGCTGTACCTACACAATACACCTCGACTGCAGTGGTTCAAGAAGGTAACTCACCACCACCACCTTCTGAAGGGCAACTAGGGATGGGCAATACATGGTGGCCTTACCAGCGACACACACATCCTGTAAACAAATAAAAAAAATGTTTTTAAAATTGGCCACCAGAAATTGGGGCGCAAAATCTCATTGTACAAAATGGCAAGCTGCCAATGCGTGCTTCACCTCCAGATGCAGAATTTGAAATCGTAAGTTTCTTCTTCCCTGCCTATCTGAGGTGAGCTCCAAATAGGGGATCCTTTCATCACAATATTAAAATTAAGCTGACCCAGGAAAATGCTGTAACTTCAGAGCATAATTATGGTAATTCAGGTGACACATCTGCCATTTGGGAAAAGTTTTGAACAAAAAGACTTCAAACTGCAACTCTGCAATTTACTCCTTTTCAGTAGATTAATTTCAAATGTTGCCTGTCCTCTCATTGAATCAGTCATGAATCAGTCATGAATCTAACATGAGTCTCAATGAATATAAGAACACATGTTCATGTGGAAAGTATTTCACTAAAATAGCAGTGATTCTGTAACTAAGACACAAAGAGAAATCAGCATAGTTTTGACTTCCTTGGTACTGTAGCTTTTGTGAACTGTTTATGTTGGTGCAATAATACATGCAAATAGAGAAATAAATAATTCACAATTTTTCTCTAGGTATTTCTGCGGGGACAAAATGTGGACCAGATTGTGTGGAAGAGAAAGATAATCAATGGCTTGGTGTTAGTTTGTCAAGACAACCAAAGAAAGATGGCTACATTTTGGTATCTGCACATTCTTCAAAACGCATATTTATTGAATGTGAAATTAATTATCAGAAAATATTCATATAAAAATGTGATTTTTTTTTTTTTAAAGGCCTGTGCCCATCGGTGGAAAAATATATACTATTTAGAGCTTTACAAACGACCTCTTGGCTCGTGTTTTAAAATTCCAGCTGATTTGCAACCTTCTCATGATTCACGTTTGCTACCATGTTTTAGAGGTAAGAAAATTATTTGAAAAATTATTTGCAACAGATCATTTGGAATCAAACCTTTCCCTGACAGGTCAATGTCGTCTTCTCCCATTTGGTAAACAACCATTACAGGAATGCCATTAGTGATTTTATTTATGCAATTACTTCAGTGGAAATCACGCCATTTATCTAATGTGGATTTGGCTAAAGTAAGTGGAAAGGTACTGATTTAGTACTGCTAGGTATATCATGTTTGGAAGGGATGTCAAAAATAAATTGCGGGAAGGATAGCATTGCTAGCAAGAAATAGTCAGAAAGTGTCCCGAATATTTATCCTGGCTTAAGTTGCCTTGGTTTGACAAACGAGATCTATTGCAAGGCTTGTGACTGTGAAGGTTATATAACTTATACGCAACTGGATCTTTGCGAGTCATCACCGCTGGCTGCCACACCAATCTGTTTTAAGCCCACTGATTCACACAATAAGTGACAGAATCTGCATGTACTTCTACCACTCTCTCCATGGAAGGTATCTTATCAGCTTGAGTATTAACAAGAGACAGGCTTCCCAAAAGTGTAGAACCTTATTGGTGGGACATGTGTGATTCCTACAATAACCACTTGTCAACCCTGTGCTGCAGATGGATTGCTATTGGTTCTGTGTGGCAGGATTTTTAATTCATGTTTCACCCCTGTTGTAAAAACCTTTCTGGCTCACTAAAGTCCTTTTAGAGAAGGAAATCTGCCACCCTTACCTGCTCTGGGCTACATGTGACTCCAGACTCTCAGAAACATGGTTGACTCTTACCTTCCCTCTGAAATGGCCTAGCAAGCCACTCAGTATAAGGGCAGTTAGGAAGGGCAACAAATGTTGTCCTTGACATCGGCGTCCACATCCCATGAAAGAATAATGGCCATTGTTTAATTAAGTACCTAGAGCACACAAAAAAGAGATTAACCTTGTTATTTCTGTTTAATTTATTGATCATTGTTTTATTGTTAAGAGTGTAAAGAGAGACTTGTTCCTCAGTTTGTTTAATTTAGTTTAATTAGTTCAACCCAAAATAATATAAAGAGAGATTGCTGGGACAGGGAGGTAGTAGGCAGACATATATAATGCTGCCTTCATAAATGAACCCATTATCAGGAAAGGTATTTCTACTTTACCAACTGGCTTGAAAATCCCTTACCAGAATGGCACACTGTTGCTCGACATATGCAGCTGAATGTTTAGTGTGTAAGTTAGATGGGCCGTCACCAAAAGACAAGGGTGGTTTTGGCCTTCATTGTCTATAGCCTTTCCTCCCATAATTTGAAGAGTCACCTCCTTGGGCTGATTCATTTTTAAAAGATGGACAAAAGTTGAGTATTGGCAGCTCATAATGTTGGGCAGATTTTACTTAATGAATGAATGATTTGGCACTATTCTTGGTGAAGTTGAAAAGGTGAATAGTGCTATTGATATGCTTGTTGAGAGTAATGCTCTTTTCTATTCCTAAATTTTCTCGTGTCATACTTGTTATGTTGTGTTTTATTTGATATGGGTACTTTTGAGAATTTAATGTAGCATGAATTATTGGGAATAACCCTGTGATCTGGAACTCTGAAAGCAGTCAGCTAGGAAATTGCAGGCTTGCAATTTCAAGAAAAGAAAACTCTATTTCCCACGGTGGGCTGCTTAATCACACAGTAGAATATTGCCTACTTGGGCAACATTTAGGAAGTTTACTTCTTTAAAAAAACATATTTCAGCATAGTACTTGATTGCAAAAGGAACAGATATACAAAACAAGCCATTTTGTGATAACAGTTGAACTCCTTTTCTTTCATTAGCATATAAACGGTCACCTGATCATTCTAAAGGATTATGTCAGGCTGGAATTGCCAGCTTTCTGACCGAGGTGAGTAGTGATTGTTTCACATATAACAATTATTTTTGCTCAATGAATTTGTGCATTACATTAACCCCACATTTTGATTATAGGATTTAATCGTAATGGGAGCTCCTGGATCTCAGTACTGGACTGGAACTGTCGCTGTCATGAATGTAAAGACTAATTCTTTGCTATTTTACACAGATGATGAAAATACAGTTAAATATGGAAGCTACCTAGGTACATGACTCCTGATCATTGATATAATACTTATTAGTGTCACAAGTAGGCAATAAAGTTACTGTGAAAATCCTCCAGTTGCCATATTCCGGCGCCTGTTCGGGAACACTGAGGGAGAATCCAGCATGTCCCATTCACCTAACAAGCACGTCATTTGGGACTTGTTGGAGGAAACTGAGCACCCGGAGGAAACCTACGCAAACACGGGGAGAACGTGCAGAATCTGCACAGACCGTGACGGGAATCAAATCTGGGTCCCTGCCGCTGTGGATCAACGGTGCTAACCACTGTGCTACCGTGCCACCCATACCTATTTTAATTAGAATGTTAAAACGCGCAGCCGTAACTACACAAGACAATTTTGTTCCCCTTTTTATTCAACAATGTATGTTTCGAGTATGATTTGTAGAATGTGTGTCGATTTGTAAAGGAACAGTAGGGTAAACTTTGCAAGATGCTTGCTGTTAGTTGGGTGTCGCACATGTGGATATGTAGGAACACCTATAGACTTTGATCTACAACCATAGTTTTCTGTTGGTTGCTTGCAAGGCCCCTTCAAGGTGCACAATTCTATGAAAATTAAGGTTATCGCACTGTTGCTCTTTCCTCTGATGGCTACTGAGCCCCCCCCGGCCCCCCAGTTGTCCAGTTCCTTGCTCCCTATTTTCCCTTCATCTGTTTATGTCTTCCACCTTTCTCCTTGCTCAGTTTCTTCTTCTCCTTCAGTTCTCTCACCCCACTGAAACTTTAGTGATCCACGTACACTGCAGCTATAACAAAATATAATCTGTCAGAACTCTTAAGAAAATAACACCAGATCCTTTTCATATGAACCATGATTTCCCCAAGTATGTCCCCCCCCACCATAAACAAATGCATAAGTCATTGGATGTGGCAGGATAAGTTAACAAGACAATTATTACAGCGTATGGTGGGTTCCTCGACTTTGTAAATGGAGGCATAAGGTAGGATTTTCCCACAGGCTTTGGAACCCCAGTGTCAGGGCTAAATGGCTGTCCTAAGCCCAACCATGTCTGGAAGTCCACAGAACAGGGGAGCTATTTTCCTGGAAGTCACCTCCTAATTGGCTACCTTTGTGCACACCGCCCTATCAGGGATGGCGATTGGGCTACCGCTGCTGGAGGCCCAATCGTAGAGCTTTTCTGGAACCTCGCCAGCTCCACCTAGAGAGATGGGTGCTGCTAAGGTGGGTAGGAGAGCACGAGGATGCGTCAAATTGAGGTCCTCTTGGAGTCATTAAAACAAGTAATTATTTAAAAGGGAGGGCCCCTTTGAGAGGAAACAAGCTCCTTTGCTTGGTTTGCTGGTGCTGTGGAGACATTCTATGTTCTCTGCGGTCCCCTCTTAGGGAATTTGGCACTAATGGCTTCCTGGACTCCTGCAGGGAGGCCACTTCATTAAGTTGACAGCCTCTGTAAGTGGCAAACGACCACTGTGCAGATGCCAGCGAGGAAAGAAAATTGCATGTAATTCAGGCCGTATGTTTGTAAACTGGCTGTCCATTGTGTGGGAAGCCAATCCTCATTCCTGCCTGTTGCTAGAAACTTCCCTGGCAGTGGGGATGTGCCAGGGTGTTGCCTTGATGTGACACTTCCCCTGCTTTACTGGTCTTGCTTGCCTCCAAGCCTGTCACCACGGGATGGAGAGAATTCTGCCCATTGGGTATGAAATCAAGAGAGTCATGTTTAATCTGGTAATGTTGGGTGAGCTTAATGTTCTGGGAACAATAGGGAGTTGATTACAATAAGAGAAATGGAGATATATTTTGGGGACAGGATTCCTTGAGTTTCAGTAGTGTTGAGCGGCACAGTGGTTAGCACTGCTGCCTCACAGCGCCATGGACCCGGGTTCAATTCCTGCCTTGGATGATTGTGTGGAGTTTGCACTTTCTCCCCATGTCTGCATGGGTTTCTTCCGGGTGCTCCAGTTTCTTCCCACAGTCCAATGATGTGCAGGTTAGGTGGATTGGCCATGCTAAATTGCCCCTTCTTCCATAAACTCTCCAAACTCTACCTCCCATTTGGCCTTAATCCCCTCCATGGACACCCTATCATCCTCCAAAATCTTTCCATAGATCGCCGACACAACCCCCTCTTCAACTCCCCTGCCGACAGTACCTCTTCCAACAACAAGGGGGCCGGCACTATCGTGAAGTTCGGAAACTCCTTCCTTGCAAAGTCTCAGACTTGCAGGTACCTGAACCCTTCCTCCTGCAGCAACCTGTATTTCTCCCCCAACTCCTCCAGCCTCTCAAATCGTCCCCCCAGGAACAGATCATGCACGACCCTAATCCCCTCTCCTCCCACCTCCGAAACCTCACATCCAGCCTCTCTGGCTCAAACCTATGATTTCCCCTGACTGACCCGGCCCCCAGCTTAAAGTGCTGTTTAAACTGCCTCCAGATCTTTTATTCGGGCTCCCCGAATACATCCCCAGGGCCATCGGGAGTGACGCCATTGCCAGCGCCTTCCACCCCGACCCCTTGCACGAGCCCTCTTCCATTCCATCTTAAGTGACCGGGACTCCTCCTCCCCCACACCCGCTCCATGTTCGCCGCCCAGTAATAGTATAACAAATTTGAGAAGCCCAACCTCCCACCTGCCACTCTCGCTGCTGGACCACTTTCCTAATCCTGGCTACCTCCCCCCCCCCCCCCCCCTCCCCCAAATAAACAAGGTGACCACCTTGTCCACATTCTTGAAAAAAGACTTGAGTAGAAAGACCGGTAGGCACTGAAATAGATACCCGGCCCACCAATGACGGGAGGTTGTCCCACCTTGCCAAGTCGGCCTTCACCCTCCCCACCAAACTAGTAAAATTATACACACGGAGCCACGCCCCCAATCACGTGTCACATGCCACCTGCACCCCCAAATATCTGAAGTAGGTTGCTGCCCTACAAAATGGCAGCCCCCACTCCTGGCTGGGACACAATAAAATACTCGCTCTTCTCGAAGTTCAATTTATAACCCGAGAACGACCCGAATCTTTGGAGCATCCCATTGCGTTCCCCACCGATGTACTCAGCTCTGAGATATACAGCAGTATATCGTCCGCGTACCCTATGTTCCATTCCCCCCTCTCACTATCCCCTTCCACAACTCCAAACTCCTTAGAGCGATAGCCAATGGCTCTATCGCTAATGAAAGCAGCAGGGGGACATCGGACACCCCTGCCTAGTACCCTGGTGTAGAGCAAAGTACCCCAAACTCATGTTGTTCATGTGAACCCTCGCTATCGGTTCCCTGTAGAGCAGCCGTACTCACTCCGTGAACCTCAGTCCGATCCCAAATCTTTCCCCAAGACCGCTGTGGTGATCTTTGTGAGGGGTTTCCAAGATGGAAGGTGTATGTGATCACAAAGCTCTTTTGTTCCAATTCAAACTTAGTTTACCGGACATCTTGGAGTTATCTGTTTTTTTGCACAGCATCCATGTTGGTCTCGGTTTTTCTTTTATCTTCGCAGATTTTGAGATATGTAGCAATGCGCTGATTTATTTTCTTTCTTCTTTCTTACTGCTTGCTTTTCTGGAATACATGACCTGGTACCATGTGGTTATGTACCTTAAAATTTAAAACTGTCCACTCCTGGTAGCATGTGGTGATCTTTGTTAGGGGTTTCCAGAATGGAAGGCGTAGTGATCACAAAGATACACACAGCTCTTTTGAAGAATTAAACTAATTTTATTAATATTTAAGTTTGAGTGTTCTAAATAGAAAACGTATATGTAAGAATTAAACTACACTCACTAACATGATCTGTATATACTAACTGATACTATTATATCTTAACTAGCTCTGCAATACACTATGAATCTTGTCTTTTTCAGCTCCAATCTAATCTCCTGAAAGCCCAAGAGCCAGTGCAATGTATGGTACTGTCCCTTAGCTCCCTCTAGTGGCTAGGCTTAACATAGCATTAGCTCTTCACATTTGTATAATGTCTCATCCCCCTTTCTTTGAGAGAAAATGTTCCATTTTTTTCATACAAGATTGAATGGCTATACTTTTCTTTGTTTAAAATATCATACAGCATATCAACAATGATGGAACTAATGTCAGATTTACAGATTTAATCTATTTGGAGGTTTCCTACGTACAATGTCACAACCGCCATCAATTCCCCCCACTCTACCCAGTCAAATGCCTTCTCCGCATCTAGCACCACCTCCATCACCTTCCCACCGTTCGGTGTCATAATCACATTTAACAACCTTCTAAAATTCGAGAACAGCTGCCTCCCCTTCACGAACCCTGTCTGGTCCTCTCCTATCACCTTCGGGAGACACCCCTCCAACCTTGCCACAAGACCATAAGACAGAGGAGCAAAATTAGGCCACTCGGCCTATCAGGTCTGCTCTGCCATTCAATCATGGCTAATATTTTTCTCATTCCCGTTCTCCTGCCTTCTCCCCATAACCCCTGATTCCCTTATTAATCAGCACCTTCAGCCGCCAGCACCATTGCCAATATCTTGGCATCCACATTTAAAAGTGATAGGGGCCTATACAACTCACTCCATTGAGTCCTTGTCATTTTTTAACAGCTGGGAAATTGAAGCCTGTCCCAATGCTGGCAGCAATTCCCCCCTACCTATCGCCTCCTTCAACATTCCCACCATCAGAAGTCCTTAAACATCTTATAATACTCCTCTGGGAACTCATCTGGCCCTGCCCCCTTCCCTGACCGCATCCTCCTGATTACCTCCTTGTCACATCATGTTCACCCTCCAGCCCTGCCCTGTCTTCCTCCCCCAACCTCGGGTACTCCAACCCGTCCAGAAACTCCCTCATCTCTCACTCCTCTCCCGGCAGCTCCGACCTATACAACTTCTCATAAAACCCCTCAAAAATTTTATTAATCTGCTCCAGAGCCACCACCAATTTCCCTGTCCTATCCCGTAGTTGGACTATTTCCCTCGCCTCTGCCTCCCTCCGGAGCTAGCCAGCCAACATACCTTCTCCCCGTATTCATAAACTGTTCCACTCGCCCATCTCCAATGGGCACTACCTTCCCTGTAGACAACTGGTCAAACTTTGCCTGAAGCTCCTTCCTTTTTCCCAAAAGGGTCGGGTCCGCATCCCCCGCATCATACCTCCTGTCCAATTCCAACATCTCTTCTATCAACTTTTGGCACTCCTCCCTCTCCACCTTAGCCTTAAATGATATCACCTCTCCCCTTACTACTGCCTTCAGGGCCTTCCACACCACCACCTGCGAAACTTCCCCTGTAAAATTGAATCCCACATACTCCTCATCACCTTCCCAATCTTATCATAAAAACTTTGGTCCCCCAACAACCCCACATCCATTCTCCACCCTGGCATCTGTGCCGCCCCCTTTTCCAAGACCACATCCACCCATAGCGGTGTATGATCCGAGATCGCTATCGCAGAGTACTCCGATCCTTTGACTCCAGCCAGTAATGCCATCCCTACTACAAAAATGTCTTTCCTCGAAGACACTTTATGCACCATGGAGAAAAGCGAATGCTCCCGCTCCCTCGGATGCAGAAACCTCCACGGGTCCACTCCTCCCATCTTTCTCATGAGCCTCGAACAGGAGCCACCCAACGTGCAACACCACCGGAAGTCTTCGGGAGTACTTAGCGGAAATTGTGAGTTGGCGATGAAGAGGAAAGGACAGTGGGAATTTTGGGCAAACTAATGTGCATATGGAAGTATTGGTATTCCTTGCACTGGGTGGTCAGGGACAGAGCAGGGTGCCCCCCTAGCCCTCCCCTGGAATGTAAGACCGAGAGAAAAAAGAACTTGAGCTACCAGAAGTAAACTACAACACAACAAAGGATAAGGGTGATGCACAATCAATTACTATTAAAACGAGGTAGTAACATAACTGAAGGCTTTAATAGACTAGAACTGTTCCCCAGCAGCTTCGGTACAGAATGAGGGCTGCTGGGACGGCACCGGTTCTTATACCCCGCCTGTCAGGGTGGAGCTACATAGAAAACAGCCAATTGTAAACTCCTAGGTTTAACCAGTGGTCTTCAGCCTCTCGGGTACTGCAATACCTGATAATATCACAAAGGGTTCGATATTTTTCTGGTACACGCCAACTACTTATCGATGAGGAAGAGAACAAGCTACTTATTCAACCAAGGAAGCAGCCCACCCCCAAAGGGGGCAACAGGATGCCAACCATAAAACAGGACTCGGCTCAACCCTGCGCCCCAGTGCACCGAAGAAGCGATAGCCAGCCTCTTAGGACGTCCCTAATAGGCACCTTCAAGAAGGGACATCCCAAGCTCCAGGGGGCAACAGGATACCTGTCCTAGCGCCGGACCTGGCTTAGCCCAGCCCCTCCCGACACACGGGAATCAATGCCCCCCCCCCACGCAACTGAACCTGCACCTTTTCAACCACATCCAGGGCAGTGTTCCACCCCCATTTCTACTGAAAAGAAAAAAAGGATGATTGCACCAGCCCCAGCCAGGGCAATCCCATCACTGAAGAGGAGAAAAATTGTCAAGGCACCCAAAAGCTGTGCACTTTGGAGGGGGTGGGGGTCGGAGGACCGGAAGGGGTGGGGGGGGGGGGGTGGCTTGTGCTATTCCCTGCTCCCTGGTACAACTAGGGGAACCTCCCCTGAACCACCAGACTGGACCAGGATTGGTAACAGCACTCTGCTCGCTTGCATGAAGAGAGCAAGAAAAAGAATGCAAAATCCTAAGGGACGATCGCCCGGACTGATCTAAGATTGTCAACTAGCACTCAGCACTGTCCGCCATCATGGGGAGGATACTGAGAACAATCTCTTTAATAGACCAGCCAAGGATTATCCAAACCCAGCTCAGCATGTGCCACCACTCATGTTCTCCCATTCTAATAGCTCAAAAAGTACCCAGAGGGAAAACTCCAAACTCAACGAAGAGTTCAAAGGAATCCGGTCTGCCCTGGCCACCGAAGGAGAAAGGCATGGATTCTTAAATTCAAAAAAGCAAAATAAAAACCTTTATATGGTTATCTCTAACTGGGGGGCTATCCTCAATCTCACTAAGGACACAACCAGCCCTATCACCTAACTCCACCATCACCCTGCCCTGGCTCCACTCTTATTCATTACAAATGAGATAAGGGGTGTCAAAAAGGCACTCCCCTTCTATGACTACAAGGATTATAACACACAATGACAAAAAGAGGTAAAGCTGTGCACAGACATCATTTCACATAATTGACTCAACATGATTTTTGCTATATCAGGATACAGATGACTCTCCCTCATGCTCGCATCTCGCACGCCTTTGCAGGAGAAAAATCCGCAATAAGTAATCAACAATAAGTAAAATCCAGGAATATAGAAGAATTACAGGATGATGACACCATCCATGTCGCTTGAGAAGGCCGACATCAAGACGGGATCAATGAGCACCTCAGGATCCCTCAAGGATTCCAACGAACAAAGCACCTTCACTGCTACCATGGTGTCGCACTGGCGCCCAAGCAACCCACAGCCCTAGGCCCTGGCTGGGGTGCGGGGGACTCGATCCACACGGCCACCTCCAACCCCTCGAGACAAGCATCGAGGATAGGATAATATAAGGCCAGTGCACGGGGGGGCCCAACTGACCCCAGGCCTCAAACACTGAATACACTGTGCTCCGTCGAACCTGATATGTCCAGCCCGCCAATCAAGATTACTAAAGCATAACAGCCAATCTTCAAACTCAATCCGGAACTCGCCTCCCATCTGTTGCCGGGCTCACAGACACATATTGTCCAGCCCCTACCTGCCGAACCCATCAGGATAAATGACTTGCCATGCAGCAGGCTGTCAAGGTCACAAAGGCAGACCCTTACAAGGCAAAATGCAAGGACTCTCATCTGTCTCCACCATTCTCCCAAGGATATGGCGCAAATTTTTAAAGTGAGCTCTAAGACATCACAGAGTTGAGATCTTCATCCAGAACAACATTCTCAATGGCGTCCATCATCCTGAGGCTAAGGCTGAGGCTAAAGCCCGATCACCAGCAACATCGCCACTGCAAGACAGGCCTCATCCCAGCCCACTCCGACCGCCATGGTCAAACAAGGATTTTCTCCAATTTATCTCTGGTCCTCTTCGCAAAACACCAATCAGGATTGAGACATTTATAATTTTAACATTTTAAACAACAGAGAGATCCAACACACGCAAAAACCCCACAATAACATACCCAACTCGTCCCCAGCCCTAAACCCTAACTACCCATACATTAGATTCCCTGCCCTTATTCATCACTTTCATGCCTCCCCTTGCCCCCCTCATTTCACCCTCCCACCCTGCTAATGGTCAGTTTTCCTTGAAGAAGTCAATGAACGGCTGCCACCTCTGAGCGAATCCCTGTAACAAATCCCTTAAGGCAATCTTAATTTTCTCTAGCCTAAGAAAACCTGCCATGTCACTGACCCAAACCCCCGACTTTGGAGGCTCTAAGTCCCTCCATCGCAGCAAAATCCATCTCCGGGCCACCAGGGAGGCAAAGGCCAAAACGTCGACCTCTCTCTCTCTCTCTCTCTCTCTCTCTCTCTCTCTCTCTCTCTCTCTCTCTCTCTCTTCCCCCCACCCCGCCACACCTGTCCTCCAACTCGTCAAAAAACCTACTCATCTGGGCCACAGTCATATGAGCCCTATGGGCCACCTTGAACTGGATCAGGCTAACCCTGGCACATGACGAGAATGCATTGACACTCCTCAGGGTCTACTCCCATAACCCAACTTCCACTTGCCTCCAAGCTCTTTCTCCCACTTCCTCTTCACCTCCCCGATTGGGACCCCTTCCCACTCCATCAGTTCCTTATATGTTTCCGAGACCCTCCGAACAAAATCCCGTACCTGCAGGTACTGGAACCCGTTCAAACCCGGCATCTCAAACTCCTCCTCTAGCTCCTCCAAGCTCGGGAATCCCTCCTCAATGAAGAGATCCCCAAATCTCTCAATCCCTGTCCGCTGCCACCTCCTGAAGCTCCCTTAACAAATCCCGCCTGGTCCTCCCCTATCACCCACTAAACACAATCCTCTGTACTTGTGGCCAAGATCTTTGCAAGCAATTTCGCATCCACATTCAACAGGGAGATTGGCCTATACGACCCACAGCTCTCCGGATCCTTATCCCGCTTCAAAATAAGGGAAATCGACGCCTGCGATAACGTTGGGGGGAGAACTGCCAGTTCCTTGACTCATTAAAAACCTTTACCTGGAACAGCCCCAACGTTTTATAAAACTCAACCGGGTATCTGGCTGGTCCCGGTGCTTTACCCAATTGCATCGCCCCCAACCCGTCTATAACCTCCCCAAGCCCAATTGGGGCTCTCAAATCCTCCACCAACTCCTCATCTATTCTCGGGATCTCCAGCCCCCCCAGAAATTGCTTCATACCCTCCTCCCCGGCTGGGGGTTCCGATTTATACAATCGACTGTAAAATTCCTGAAACACATTATTCACCACCGCCGGATCCAGAATCACCTTCCCCTCTGTATTCCTCACTTTCCCTCTCTCTCTCGCCGCCTCCTTGTTTTTTTTTCTCCATATTCATACACCGCCCCTTTACCTTCCTCCGCTGTCCCTCCACCTTACCTGTGGACAGGAGCCCAAATTCCAGCTGCAAACTCTGACACTCCTTCAAAAGCCCATCATCCGGAGACTCCGCATACCTCCTGTCCACCTATAGAATTTTGCCTACCAACTTGTCGAACTCAGTCCACTCAGCCTTCCCCTTATGGGCCTGAATTGAGATGAATTCCCCCCTAAGAACCGCCTTCAGTGCCTCCCAAACCCCCCCCCCCCCCCCCCCCCCAAAACCTCACCTTTATGATTGATCTTTATATATCCCCTCATGGCCTCCCTAACCCGCTGACACTCCTCCTCCTCCGCTAATAGCCCCACATCCAACCTCCATTACGGGCATTGGGCCTTTCCTTTGCTGACTTGCCAGTCCACCCAGTGTGGGCCGTGGTCTGACACCACTATTGCTGAATATTCAGCATCTACCCCCTCAGCCAGCAACGTCTTATCCATAACAACAAAGTCTGTCCGGGAATACAGCTTATGCACATGGGAGTAGAATGGAAACTCCTTGCTCCTCGGCCTCCCAAATCTCCACGGAATGACCTCCCCCATGCACTCCATAAACCCCGGAGCTCCTTTGCCATAGCTGATACCTTCCCAGACCTAGAACTCGACCGCTCCAGCCTTGGATCCAGGACCGTATTGAATTCTCTCCCCATAATCAGTCGATGTGAATCTAGGTCCGGAATCTTCCCCAGTATCCGTCTAAAAAACTCAACGTCATCCCAGTTCGGGGCATATATATTTACCAATACCATGGCTATTCCCTCCAGCTTCCCACTAACCATAATGAATGTATGCCCCCGGGTCCGCTTCTATACACCCCACCTCAAATGCCACCCGCTTATTAACCAAGATCGCCACCCCCCTCATTTTAAAGTCTCGCCCCGAATGGAAAACCTGTCCAACCCATCCCTTCCTTAACTTAATTGATCCCCCACCTTCAGATGTGTCTCCTGCAGCATGGCCACGTCCGCCTTCAGTTGCCTCAAGTGCACGCAAAACCGGGCTCTTTTGACTGGCACATTCAGCATTCAGTCCTCGAACATTTCACGTGACCAGCCTGGTCAGGGGCACCCTGGCCCCCTCCCCTGCCGATCAACCATAACCTCTCCTAGGCCAGTCCACGGCCCATGTCCCACACCTCCCCTGGCCCACCCTCGGGCAACTACTGTCATCAGCCCTCCTCCTCCACTTTGAAAATCCCCTCCCCGTCAGCAATATAATTCCCCCCCCCCCCCACCCCTCCGCATCGGAGTTCAGCTTTGCTTCTGTGAACTAGCCCGCCCAGCTAGCCTGGCAGCCCCCGCCCATGGTCCCTAGCATCCTACCCCACCTCCCCACTGATTACCCTCCCCCGCTCTTAGTGCAAACAGTCAAAACAAAGGCAAAAAGTAAAAACAAACAAACAATCCCTCCCAAGGTCCCATCCCTCATCCCTCAACAAAGCACTGTGTACTGGCCTAACCCCAAATAGAACTGAAGAAACAGAAAAAACGAAAGAAACCCAAACAACAAAAACCCAAAGTTTTTCACAGCAGAGTTTGATTCTCCTCGATCAGAGTTCAGGGTCCTCTTTCTCCTGCTAGTTCATTTGCATTCATGAAGTCCGCTGCTGCTTCCACCGAGCGAAAGTACAGCTCCCGGCCCCCATAGGTCACCCATAGACGAGCCTTCTTGTACGGGGCCGACATGACCTTATTAAAGCTCGCCCTCCTCTTCGCAAGCTCTGCTCCCAGGTCTTGGTGCACCCGAATCTTCCCAAGTGCATCGCCTCGTCTGCCTGGCCCACCTCCTGATGCGTTCCTTGTCCAGGAACCAATGCAATCGAACCACCATCACCCTCGGTGGCTTACCCCCCTGGGGTTTGCGCATCAGTGCCCTGTGGGCCCGATCCACCTCCAACGGCCTGTCGAACGCACCTTCCCCGAGCAGCTTCTCCATCATCTTCCCAACCTACGCACCCGCATCCGATCCTTCGATTCCCTCCGACAGATTCACAATCCGGATGTTCTGCCTCCGAGAACGGTTCTCCAGGTTCTCCACTTTCTCCAGCAGTTGCTTCTGCTGGTCACTCATCAGCCCAATCTCTGCTGCCATCGAGGTGGACTATTCCTGAAGCTCCCCGCCAGCGCCTCCAACCTCTGGATTGCCTGTCCCTGGCTGCCAGTTTCGGCTCCATGCGGTCAACTACTGCCTTGATCAAGTCCACTGTCCGGGCCAGGACCTCCGAACTTTAATAATAATAATAATAATTGCTTATTGTCACAAGTAGGCTTCAATTGTAGCCACCTGGGTTGGCCAACTCCCGATGTAAAATGGAGAACAGCAAAGGCTGCAGGGAAATTCAGCCAACACAGGCAGAAACCAGCAGGTGCAAGTTTACTGTGTATTAAACTCTGCAAAAGCCCAGACAGCATCGATACAAGCAGCCATCTGCATAATAATGTAGCAGCCATCTACATACTAATAAGCGATCCCCGGGAACAGTCGCAACATTTGGGACAAACAAAGCTGAGCTAGACTTCCCGGCGCCAGCAGGAGCCAACACAAAAGAGGTGAACGAACACCTCAAGATCGCCCATCGATCAGGGAACCGCTCCAGTATTGGAGAAATCAAACCAAGCGATTGGAACAATGTCCAATCACCTGAAACCAGGTACAGGGTCTGCCCCGAAAGGCAGGAAGCCCCTGGGGACTATAAAGTTAAGCCCCCAAGTTCGAATCGTTCTTCTTGACCGGGTCACTCAGCAACGCGAACCAACCTTGACTGTGACCGGTTCAACTACCGCCGATATCCAGTAAGTCTCAAGTCAACGCTCGCTACGAGATAGGCGATCCTAGCTACCAATCTGTACCAACTTCGAATCCCGCAGACTCCGAACCCGAACGAAAGGCCATTTGTTCCCCTGACCTGGTGGGCCAGTCCGAAGCTAAGTATAGGCCTGTTAGTTGTAGAAGTAGCTTAGAAGTAGAATTTGTGCATGAGTAGCGATTACTGTGTATAATAAATGTGCTTTGATTTGAATCTTACTAATCGGTGTATTGAGTTATTGATCATTACTTGAACTTGAACCTCGTGGCGGTATCATAAAGATACCTGGCGACTCGAGAGCAAAGGTTATAAAACAGAGCCAATTGAACCAACCAAAAGTTAGCAACACAATGAAGTTACTGTGAAAAGCCCGAGTCGCCACATTCCGGCGCCTGTTCGGGGAGGCCAGTACGGGAACTTTCCTTCTGCTGTTGGGTGAACTTCTCATTTAGGAAGCTCACCAATTGGTCCATCGACCACTGAGCCTGCAGGGCCAGACCCTGTCCATCCGCCACCTCCGCTTGCGTTGTCCGCTCCTCACTCACCTCAACCAATTGGTTCGCTTTTTCCCTGGTGCGCCTGGACTGCTTTTCCATAAACTAGGGGTCACCCTCTTCTACTCTCCCTTCTGCACCTTTTTCCCACAAAATTCCTGCGACAAACCGACGTAAAGGCCACAAAGACCACCTCGAGCGGGAGCTGCCAAATATGCGACCACTCACTCCATGGCCGCCACTGGAAGTCTCCGCATGTTTATAATACTGACAATCAGGAAGAAATGCCTCGAAACAAAGCTGGGTATGATGAGACGTTGCAGCATTTAAAAAGACTTTTTAAGATCAGGGGTGGCAGACTGCTGGCCGAAGACATCTTCGCCTAGACTCCAGTCAGTGTCACTGCATTGAATAATCATGGCCTAAGTGCTGGGGACGGCAGCAAATTGTATTAATGAACTGACTTTGTATTATTGGGTGAGATTAGTTTTTCTTGAGACGTGGCTGAATAAAATTAAAATTGATTCACTTTTTAATGGGTTATGCATATTATATGCATTACCATTGCAAGTAAATACTTAGCTTCAGGAACGTTCAGAATTATTGGGATTTTCTAGCCCCATGTGATGAATCCTGCTGCAGTGGATACCCAGGGGCCGTTTAAACTTCCATTCACTTTGGGACCAGAAGATCCTGCCGGCTGGAGGGGCTGGAAAATTTCAGCCATTACTTGAATTGTTGGAGCAATTTGAATGGTTGAGCTGCATCTTTATTGGTAGGCTTTGCTAACTGCGCGACCTTGATTGATTATCTTCCTCTGCTCTTCATTCTTCCTATGCTCTTCATTTGTCCTTTGCTCTTCATTTTTCCTATGCCCATCATTCTTCCAACTTTCGTTGCATTTGTTATCTATGTCCTGTAACTGTTCAGTTCTGGTCCATCACTATTTTATCAACATATAATTTGACCCAAAAGTAGTTTGATGTGATGGACACCGTTGTACATAATATCAATATTTTTACCATTTCCCAGGTTATGCTGTTAGCGCAGGACATTTTACTTACCCAAACAGCACAGAAATTGTTGGAGGGGCACCTCAACAGGAACTGACTGGCCAAGTAAGAATTTTACTTTCATTTTTTTTAAACAAAAAGGTTCCTTCCTGCATCATGCCTTCAACAGCTCTTCCGTATTCTCCTCTACACTGATAGAAATTGCATATTAGTATTGATAATAATTAGTATTGGATTGCTCCAGAATTTCACATTTGATACAGTTCAAGTATAGAATTGCAGAGTCTCTACAGTGCAGAAGGAGGCCATTCGGTCCATTGAGACTGCACCGGCCGTCCAAAAGACCTTCCTCCCTAAGCCCAATCACCCGCCCTATCCCCAGAACACCACCTAACCGTTGGACACTTAAGAGGCAAATTAGCAGGGCCAATTCACCTAACCCGCACATCTTTGGCGTATGGGAGAAAAATGGAGCACCCGGAGGAAACCAACGTAGACACGGTGAGAATGAGCAAACTCCACACTGACAGTCACCCAAAGCCAGAATTAAACCCGGGTCCCTGGCACCGTGAGGTAGCAGTGCTAATCACTGTGCCATCCATTATATTATAGACAGAATTTACCCATATTTTCAAACAGTAGGTTTGAGATAGTGGCTGGAGTTAGATGACATTGGATAATGGAGAGATTGTGCGAGTGGGTGTGGGCCATAGACAGTGGTGTCAGTCTTCCCACTGTTTAACTGGAGGGAATTGCAGCTGATCCCGAAGAGGACGTCAGATCAGTGGCATGGCAGCATTGAAGTGATGGAGTGATCAAGAAAGAGAATGGAGCGGTAGTGCTGGGTATCACTGGTATACAGATGGAAGCCAATTCCTTTTCTTCAGATTGTCTTTCTTAGGTGCAGCTTACAACTGAGGAGAGGTGGGAGGTTAGCACAGATCCTTGGATTCAGGTGGTAATGATGCAGGGGCTGAAAGAGAAGCCATTGCGTCAGATGCTCTATAAATGAATGAAAGTGGAAATAAGCAATGGAAATCCCATGGAGCTGGAAGATGGGGGAGAGGCGTTGGACGAGCAAGGTATAATCAACTGTGCCAAAGACTGCTCGGGTGACTAAGCTAGTTAATGCAGTACCAGAACTAGGATATAATTAGTGATTTTGATTAGAGTTGTTTCAATGCTGTGGGGGGGTGGGGGAAACCTAATTAGTGTGAATTAAATTGGAGTGAATTATAGGAAACGTGGCTACAGATTTGGAAAGCAATAAATTCTTTTCATCTATCTTTGGTACTGCTGATGGGTAATACTGGTGGGTTGCAATAACTCTTGTTAATATTGTGTGAATATCTTCCTACAAATTGTGTAGAAAATAAATAGTTTGGGGGGGGGCAGGGGGGAATAAAGAAATGCACATTTTGCCTAATGGCTGAAATTATTTTTATAGGTCTACATTTTTGAACAGCATGGGAAGACTTTGAAAATAATTTTCAAGGCAAAAGGTAAAATGGTGAGTATGACAGACAAGGTGTTATTTAATTCTGTGATTCTGAGAACAAGGATGCAGTTTTCACTTGCTACTGTTGTTTCGGCTTCCAGCTGGGTTCCTACTTTGGCTCATCGGTTTGTGCAGTAGACCTCAATTCAGATGGCCTCTCCGACCTGTTAGTGGGAGCACCCATGTACAGCACAGTCAGAGAAGAAGGAAGGGTGTATGTTTATTTGAATACAGGATTGGTAAGATTGAAGAATTTCTCTTGAATTTGTTGATATTAAATATATAAGTAAGTTAGTGTTGATATTAAATATATCTCCGATTTCATCATAATCATTTTTTTTTTTAAAAAGGGAGTGATGAAGGAGCTTGCGATGGAGTTGGTTGGAATGAATTCTTACGCGGCAAGGTTTGGGGATGTAATCGTTGATCTTGGAGACATCAATGATGATGGACATGCAGGTTTGGGACAACTAGAGTATGTAGTTTTAAAAGTTGTTTCCTTCCCAAATCCGACCTGATTACATTAAGGAACATCTTGGGATATTTTACCATGTTAATCACAACTTCCATTCATATAATGTGCTTATTGTTGTAAAACATTGCAGTCTCAAAGATCTTGCATCTGGCGATGTGAAAATACAAATATCTAGGCCGGTGAGGGATAGATCGAGTTATCCCAGGTTTCACCTGTCAAAGATTTCATTTGAAAAGGTAGGCGGGATTCCACACACAAATCCAATCACATGTTGGTAGTTGTGGTTTGGCAATACTCAAATTATGCCAACTTATACAATGGATGGAATTTTCTATGCCCCCCCCCCCTACCCCCTCATGTTTCACAGTGTCAGAGGCAGCCTGACATTGGTTGTTGTCAGGATCTTAAGGTCCCGCTGTTGTTAATGGGGCTTTCTGTTATTTGCACCCCTCCACGTTAGCGAACCCAGGGCAGGGGATCATCGTTGGTGGGACCAGCTGGAAAATTCCGGCCTGTTTGTCCAATGCATAGTTTTACTGGACCTGTGGTGGGGGTCGTGGGGACAGGATGGGAAGGAATTAAAATTTAAATAACCATTTTCCTCAGGAAATTGGCAAATTTCAAATTTTGACGTTTTGAAAAGTTTTCTAAATTGTTTTTTCCCCACCTGTGGTATTGTAAGGTGCTGCAGCATTGAGGCCTGGCACTGGTTGTAAATGTTTCACATGATCCATAGTGGTACATTGCCAACAGCCTTTGTCTTCTCCATTAAGAACTTCTTACTGGGCGGCACGGTGGAGCAGTGGTTAGCACTGCTGTCTCACGGCACTGAGGACCCGGGTTCGATCCTGGCTCTGTGTCGTTGTCCGTGTGGAGTTTGCACATTTTCCCTGTGACTGCGTTGGTTTCACCCCCACAATCCAAAGATGTACAGATTAGGTGGATTGGCAACGCTAAATTGCCCCTTAATTGGAAAAAGATAATTGGGTACTCTAAATTTAAAAAAAAAACTTCTTACTGACAACGACATTGGATTCTACACAATGGAATGTAGGGCACCGTTTGCTACTTTCTTAAAGGAAATCTGACCAAGCAGTCTCAGATGACTGATACCTCTCCTTGCCTATTGCTCTCACACCATTCATTTTCTGAGACCTGTTGTTTTATGCAATTAAGGGGTGTGCTGGCCCAATTTATTACTTTGTTGGGTCATTCGCCTCCAATTGAGGGGGTGGGGAGGTGAAGGACTGTGGTGATTTGACCCAGTATCACCAAGATTGGCAGTACAGGCTGCAGAAATGCAAAAGATAAATTCTGAAGTTTAAGAAATAAAAGGTCAGAGAAAATGAACAAAAAAGTCAGAATATTATAAGTCCCATTACTATATAATTAAATTGTGGGCCTTCACTGAAGCTGTGATATCTGAGCACCAGCAGTTTTTACCACAGGTTTAAGCAACTGAGCATATCAGCTGCACAATCAACCTTAAATCGGCACATCCATTAATACGAAGTACTGCCCATCATGTTATTAACCCCTGGACAAAGAGGTTTAAATTTTAATGGACCACTTTGATTAAAGCAGTGAATTAGTCATGGTGACAAACACATGGTTTAAAACATCAACGATGGGACTTCCGGTGACGGCGGGCGGGAGGTGACCGCACAATGGGGGGCTCCCGTTCGGCAACGGCATTTTCAGGGCTTTAAGCCCGGTCCCAGGGTCCGCGGAGGCGGCAGAAGCAGGGAGAAGGCACGGAGGAGGCACAGTGAAGACACAGGAGGAAAAAAAGAACAAAGAAAAATGTCGAGGGTGAGCAAGAAAACGGCCGGGAAAAAAACAGCTGGAGGTCCGTCGGGGAGTGGAGGGGTCACCAGGTAAAATGGAGGCTGGAGCACCAGGGACGGCCACACTGCTTACGGCTGAAGAAATAACTAAGGTGATGGCTGCGGAATTCGAAAAGCAGTTGGCGCAGATTGCGAAATGCATGGAGACGGTGAGGAAGGAGATGAGGGAGGTTTTGAGTGTGCTGGTGGAGGAGGCGGTTTCCCCGGTGAGGACGGAGGTGGCGAGCGCAGTGGCGGAGGTACGAGAGCAAAGGGAGGCGCTGAAGGAAGAGGAGGAGACGTTATTGCAGCACGGTGATCAACTTGCCTTGATGGGGAAAGAGATGCGGAAGGTGATGGATATTAACAAGGATCTGCGAGGAAAAATGGAAGACCTGGAAAACCAATCCAGGCGACAGAATTTGAGGATTGTGGAGCTGCCCGAAGGAGTTGAAGGACCAAAGCCAACTGAGTATTTTGCCGCGATGCTGGCGAAACTATTGGGGGAGAGGGAGGATCCCTCCTGATATGAACTGGATCGGGCTCATCGGTCGTGGAGGCCTGTACCAAAGGCGAGTGAGCCGCCAAGGGCAGTGACACTGTGCTTCCGTAGGTACAGGATGAAGGAGAAGGTCCTGAGCTGGGCCAAGCAGAAGCGGGTGGTGCAGTGGGCTGGAGCTTGTATACGTGTATACCAGGACTTTACGGTGGAGCTGGCAAGGAGGCGGGCTGCCTTCAACCGGGTGAAGAGGGCACTGTACATTAGCAAGGTGCAGTGCGGCATTGTATATCCAGCGAAGCTGAGGGTGACTTACAAGCTCAGGGACTTTTATTTTGGAACGGCGGAAGCAGCGGAGGAGTTTGCGAAAGCAGAAGGACTGTGGCAGAACTGACAAATTGGGGAATGGCCATGTGCCGATGTAACCTCACGATTGTATTTTCTTCTTTTTTGTATCACTGCGCGCGGGTGTAGAGATTAAAGGAGCCAATGTTGTATATATTTGGACAAGGGAAGGGACGGGACTGTCACTCGAAATGAGAGTTCTTTGGGGTGTAGGTGGATATGCTGGGTTTGTGTGCTAAAAGGGGATCTTTGGGCTTTCCTAAGGCCGGGCAAGTGGGAAAGGGACCTGGGCGGGGGCCTCCACGCTGGCCGGTTTAAGCCGGCCAGTGAACGGGAGTGGGGTGGGGGGAGGGGCTGCGGCCATCGGAGCCTGGCAGAACAGGGTCCGAGTGGTCTAGCCAGGGTGGAAAGTTGGGGGGAAGGAACCGAGGTTGGGAGGAGGAGTTTTACAAGAGGCAATGGACGGGGGGAGCTGGAGACCTGCGGTGGGGGTGGGGGGTGTGGGGGTGGGGGGTGGGGGGGTGGGGGGGAGCTGTGTAAGATTAAGGGTGACTACGGGTAATCCCTGATTCCTTTTTGTCATTTGTTTATGTAAACATGCGGGTTGAGGTTTGGGGGTTGGTGGGTAGATGGGATCGTTGTTATTATGGAGACTGACATATCTTGCTGATTATTGTTTATTGTTGATGGATGTAAATGTGGGAGAAAATGTGAAAAAGGAGGAGAATAAAAAAAAAATTTAAATTTGAAAATCAACGATTACTCATGCACCGTGTAACATTCGAACCATCAACTCATTGAATTGCATTGGAAGCTATGAATGCAACAGGTTTTCAGACTTTAATCTCACCAATCGCACATTTGATGTCAGGAAACATTATTGTTCAAACGAATTGAAGTTTTATTGAATCTCCACATTTGTTGAAGGTTTTAAGTGTTGAGTGCTTTGGGCAACACCTTTGTCACTTTTCCTGTAGAGAGCAGTGATTATCTGAAACTGTGCCTGATGTCGCCTTTGTACAACAGGTACCACTAATAAAATTGCACTTCTAAATTGTGAGGAAAGATCACCATGTACTCCCTTGATATGTGAAAACTAATTAAAATGGATGTTTTTTGCATTTGTTTGGACCAACGAAATGGCGCTGCATTGCCTATTTTTAAATTTGGCATGCTGTGGTAGTTGCATGATAAATTAACTTTTGCACTGGATCCTCCGGTCTCCCAGCCACGTATTTCCCGGTAGCCGGAGGCGGTGCACTGTTCGCTGGCGGTGGTGCACTGTTCGCTGGCAGCGGATTTCTCTGTTCTCAGCACTGTCAATGGGAATTCCCATTGCAGCTGCTGGGAAACCTGCTGGCGGGGGTGCACTGCCAGCAGGACCAGAGAATCCGTGCCAGCGAACGGCCAGAAAATTCCGGCCACTGTGTTCGAAGCATGAAGTATTTATTTAAAGGTGATGAGGGGGGGGAAATTTATGAACTAGGTAATAGGCCTACATGCATTTGAGTCAAGAGGGTTATGATTACGAGTCAAGATTCAGCTTAAATCCACAACAGATGTCGCAATTGGAGCTCCCCAAGAAGATGATCAACAGGGAGCTATTTATATCTACAATGGCAGAGAGAAAGGGATATCGCCCACCTTTTCCCAAGTAAGTGATTGAAATTTAATCTGATCCAAAACTTAGCCTGTGTATATCTGTGGTAAGGGGAGGCGGTAGCTTAGGGGAGGCGGTGGTATTGTCACTGGATTAGTAAACTAGAGACCCTCTGGGGATCTAGGTTCAAATCCCACCACTGCAGATGGTGAAATTTGAATTCAATAAAAAGAATCTGGAATTAAAATTCCAAAGACCATGAAACCATTGTCGATTGTTTAAAAAACCCATCTGGTTCACTAATGAAATCTGCTGTCCTTACCTGGTCGCTATGATGTGGAGATGCCGGTGTTGGACTAGGGTGAGCCCAGTAAGAAGTCTTACAACACCAGGTTAAAGTAAAGTCCAACACGTTTGTTTCAAACACTGAGGAAGGAGTAGTGCTCCGAAAGCTAGTGTTTGAAACAAACCTGTTGGACTTTAACCTGGTGTTGTTCTTACTGTGCTTACCTGGTCTGGCCTACATGTGACTCCAGATCCACAGCAATGTGGTTGACTCTTAACTGCCCCCCTCGAGGGCAATTAGGGACAGGCAATAAATGCTGGCACAGCCTGTGAAGCCCAGGTCCTATGAACTAATAGAAAAAAAAGTGAACCTGGTCACCATGCCATTTCATACTCTTGGTGTAGACCTCAACTGCAAAGATAAGCGTTTGATCAATAAAACAGAACATGATAGTGGCTGAATTACATTTCCACAATTTAAAAATAAATAAATTAAGGCTGTTCAATCTGTTTACTCCAGTTTGTTGGACAATCTCTGAGTTAACCTCCACATTAATTGCCATTTTTTGATTTGATTTATTGTCACATTTATTAGTATACAGTGAAAAGTATTGTTTCTTGCATGCTCTACAAACAATGCATACCGTACATAGGGAAGGAAGGAGAGACTGCAGAATATAATGTTACAGTTATAGCAAGGTGTAGAGAAAATATCAACTTAATACGAGGTAGGTCCATCCAAAAGTCTGATGGCAGCAGGGAAGAAGCTTGACCCTCAGCCATTGACCCTTAGTGAGCATGCTTGTTATTTGTCTGTTAAACTCCATTCCAGATGGGTGACAAATGGTTTTGTCTGGGATTATCCATTTCTAGCAAACCTTGGTGCATCTTTTGTGACTGGGATGTTCTGCTTCCCACCAACAAATGCTTCTGACAGATTTATTCCAGGACTGGATGACTTTGCCAGGAAATCTACATGGGATGGAGTGGATGAAGGATAGCTGAGGTGGGCAGGGGAGGAGGACTATTGGAGCAAAGAGTGGTTGATGACCTTTAGCGTAACTGAAGAGGGGAAAATTTATTGCAAATAGCAAGGCTGGAAATGGAGTTGATCGCCCGATAAATTGAATTGCTTTGTGGTATGAAAATTTTAATCTGGTGTTTCATTATTTCATTTCCAAACCTTTACAGCGAATTCATGGACAACAGATTAGTAACAACTTGCATGCATTTGGCCAATCCATATCTGGAGGTATAGATGTGGATGATAATGGTTATTCAGGTAATTTTCAAATTTTTAGAAATATAATTTGTGTCAAAACATTTGGTTTTAATTCATTCTTTTAATGCTATACTCTTTGAAGAAACTTTGTCATTATTCAAATTTTTCAAGAGTTCTCATGTGAATTTGATGTTGAAACTGAGCAACAAAAATATCAGTGATCAGTGATGAAATATCATATTGCATATGCTTTAAAATCAAGTAGAGGGGAGCACTATTGGATATCGTTAAACCACCATAGGAAACAACAGTTAGTAGCATCCGTGTACTGTATCAAGGTGCAAGATCTTTGTCACATTACCAGCGGAAAGATGAAGTGAACTAAGCAGGGAATTGCAGATATTGTAACTGATATGCCCCTGCACAATTAATAAGAATTAACTTCCACTTGCATTTCTAAAATGTGATACATATGGGCCGGAATTCTCCGGCCATTCGCTGGTGATGGGATTCTCTGGTCCTGTCGGCAGCGCGCCTCCGTCCGCAGGTTTCCCGGGGACATGGGGTGGCTTCAGTGGGAATTCCCATTGACAGCGGGGGAGCAGAGAATCCCGCCACCAGCGAACAGCGGCTGGCTTCCGCCGTCAAGAAACACGCAGCTGGAAGGGCGCTGAATCCCGCCCGTGATAACCACATAATGCATTTTTTATCCTGACCTGATGCATATTTTACTGTTATCTACTTTTTTGTATTTTCAAAAATAGGAATAGTAAAGTGGAGAAGTGTCTTACGGACGCAAAACGTTAGCCATTTCTCTTTTCCCAGATGCTGCCAGTTTTTATAGCATTTTCTGTTTCTATTTAAATCTCCAGCATCCACAGTATTTTGCTTTTATGCTTTTTTTTTTGGTTTATTCGCTCTTTGCTTTCTTCATATGTGCGAATTGTGAGGCAAAATTCAGTTTTGAGATCAATTTATGGTCCTGGGTGTTAACTTTTCAGCGCTGGTAGTTATATTTGGGATACTTAGGAAGACAATTGGCCGGTATATCTAAATTATTGCCGAATGTTTGAACTTGGGGTCCTGAAATTTTAATGGTTCATTAGGGTGGAATATGGGTCGAATCTGCCAGGTGGAGTCAGATTTTGGGGTGTTGACTGGGTTTTCACTTCTTTGAAGTTCAACCAGGAGAAAGTTGAGCCAATTCTTAATTAAAAGAATTGCAAAAGGAATAGAGTATAAAAGTAGGGAAGTATTGCTGCAACTGTACAAGGCATTGGTGAGACTGCAGTATTGTATACAGTTTTGGCCCCCTGACTTGAGGAAGGATGTATTTGTATTGGAGGCAGTTCAGTGCAAGGTCACTAGATTGATTCCAGAGATGAGGGGCTGGATTCTCCGTTTCAGGGACTATGCCCCACACCGTCGTAAAAACTGTGGCCTTTGACTCCAGAAAAACTGGTGTGAAAAGACCCCATATTCATAGCCCTGCAGGGGGTTAGCAGGGACCCGTCGTGAATCTAGTAGCTTTAGCTGCAGATATGGGCGCCCGCACTTCCGGGTCAGAGGCCGCGCTTGCACACGGTGGTGGCCACCAGCGGCTGCATCGTGCTCCATGGCGGACTCAGACCGCAGAGCTGGACCTCCTAAATAGTGCCCAGATCTGCCGTGCGCCAGACCTGGACTGCCCGCCCAAAATTAGCCTGGTCCTATATGCGGCTCCTCCCCTGCCCTCCAATCAGCCCGCCCCAGACCATGGCGACCGCGGACTGAGTATCCCGAATGGCAGGACCATACTAGATCCACGCCATCAGGACTTTGGCTGGTCGGGGACGGAGAATAGTGGGGCTGGCCTCCAGCAATGGCTGCAGGTAGGGGATACGCGAATATGCCGCTTTTCGGGGGCGGAGAATCGTGGAACCGGCGCCGGTCCCGATTCCATATGCGGAAATGGATTCTCTGCCCCACCACCAGACTCGATTTCGGCATCGGAGTGCGGAGAATCCAGCCCCCGGGATTTGTCTCCTGAAGAGAATTTGAGCAGTTTAGACCTAAACACTCTAATGAAAATGAAAATCGCTTATTGTCACGAGTAGGCTTCAATGAAGTTATTGTGAAAAGCCCCTAGTCGCCACATTCCGGCGCATGTTCGGGGAGGCTGGTACGGGAATCGAACCGTGCTGCTGGCCTGCCTTGGTCTGCTTTAAAAGCCAGAGAACTACAGTTTAGAAGATGAGAAGCAATCTAACTGAGGTTAATAGATGATAAAGGAGATTGACAAAGTAGATGTAGAGCGGATGTTTCCTCTTGTGGGGCCATCTAGAACGAGAGGTCATACTTTTAGGATATGGGGTAGCAGATTTAAAACAGAAATGAGGATAAATTACTTCTCTCAAAGGGTTGTGAATCTGCAATTCACTACCCCAGAGTGCGGTGGATGCCAGGACAGTGAGTGAATTTAAAGCGGAGATGGACAGATTTGAAATAAGAAACATGTTAAAGGGATGTGGAGAACAGGCAGGAAAGTGGAGTTGAGGCCGAGATGAGATCAGCCATGATCATATTGAATGACGGAGGGTCTTATGACCCTCTTATGGACTGAACTGATCTATCCACGTATCTTCTCTACTGTGTAATACTACACTCCGTGTGCTTCACCTCATGTCTAAGTATTTACATTGTGTATTTATCGTATGTCCTATGTTTTTCATATATGGAATGATCTGTCTGGACTGTGCACAGAACAATACCTTTCATTGTGCCTCGGTACATGTGACAATAAACCCAAATCCAACTCCTGCTCCTAGTTGTGATGTCCCCATGTACTATGCAAAATGATGAGTATATAACGGACATTATTTTCATGGTTTTGGTGGGTCACAGACACCTAGCTCAATCCATCCTAGATAGGCTGAATAGTTGTGGAATACTCTGCCTTATCACCTACTGAAGGCCTTTATGATCAAAGAATCAGTAACATTTTTTAAAAATGCTGCTCTATGAGTAGCTACTTATCGGCACGGAAAATGTAGTTGATCTCTGCAATGATGGATTACTTTTGTCTACAGTGTGTTTGGAGCCTTTTCAGAGGTCTCAACAGAACTGATGCCAGATACCAACTGGCAAGACCCCCAGACTGATTCCCGATACGGCGGGACTGCCGTACGAGGAGAGATTTGAATCGGTTAGGATTATATTTGATAGAGTTCAGAAGAATGAGGGGAAATCTCATGGAAATCTAACAAAATTCTAACAGAACTTACATAGATTACATAGAATTTACAGTGCAGAAGGAGGCCATTCGGCCCATCGAGTCTGCACCGGCTCTTGGAAAGAGCACCCTACCCAAGTCCACACCTCCACCCTATCCCCATAACCCAGTAACCCCACCCAGCACTAAGGGCAATTTTGGACACTTAAAGGCAATTTAGCATGGCCAATCCACCTAACCTGCACATCTTTGGACTGTGGGAGGAAACCGGAGCACCCGGAGGAAACCCACGCAGACACGGGGAGAACGTGCAAACTCCGCACAGACAGTGACCCAGCGGGGAATCGAACATGGGACCCTGGAGCTGTGAAGCAATTGTGCTAACCACCATGCTGCCGTGCTGCCATGCTACCGTAACTAGACGGGTAGATTCCGTGAGGATATTCCCGATGGTGGGACTGTCCAGAACTAGGGGTCATAGTCTAAGGAAACGCAGTAAACCTTTTAGGACTGAGATGATGAAAAGTTTCTTCACCCAGAGAGTGGTGAGCCTATGGTATTCTCCATCACAGAAAACAGTTGAGGTCAAAACATTGTATGTTGTCAAGAGGCAGTTAGTTGTCCCTCTTGGGGCTAAAGGGATCAAATGATATGGAGAGAAGGCAGGTTATAATGAATGGTGGAGCAGGCTCGAAGAGCCGAATGGCCGCCTTCTGCTCCTATTTTCTATCTCTCTAAGACTATCATAGAAACTTTAATGTTGAATCGGGCAGAATACTGGAGGTGCCCAGGAAGTACCCAGACACATCTCCTTAACATAGGCTTGGGTGGACAAAAGACCTACACACACTCTTTCACTACCAGGATTTTAAAAGTAGGCAAAAATCTGGAAATTAATTAGTTATCCAACTGGTAGACAGGGCACAATTTCAAAATTTCTGGCTGATACAAAACTTGACAGCATTGTGAACTGTGAGGAGGATAATGTATAACTTCAAAAGGCCATTGACAAGTTGGTGGAATGGGCTGACAGGTTGCAGATGAAGTTCAGTGCAGAGAAATGTGAAGTGATTCATTTTAGTAGGAAGAACATAGAAAACCAATGGCCGCGATCCTCCGGCCTCGTCGCACACGATCTCTTCCTGCACTAGCGAGCGGAGCTCGTTAGTGCAGAAATGGGACTAAGTGTGGCCTCGGCGGGGCGTTCCTCACTGGGCTGAGAAATGAAGCAGAGTCCCATTTAATAGCAGGGTCGCTATTAGCGCCGGGAAACACCAGGTTAAACGCACCCAATACGAAACTGTTTCATTTCCGTTAAATCACGCCCAATATAATGTAAAGGGGGTGCAAGAGCAGAGGGACTTGGGTGTATATGTGCAAAAATCATTGAAGGTGGCAGGACAGGTTGAAAGAGTGGTTAATAAGGCAGACAGTATCCCAGGCTTTAGTGACAGAGGCACAGAGTACAAGAAGAAGGAGGTTATGTTGAACTTGTGTAGGAGACTAGTTCAGCCTCAGCTGGAGTATTGTTTCCACTTCTGGTCACAGCACTTGAGGAAAGATGTGAAAGCATAAGAGAGGATGCCAAAAAGATTCCGGAGAATGATTCACTTCAGGGGCGAGATTCTCCGACCCCCCGCCGGGTCGGAGAATCGCCGGGGGCTGGCGTGAATCCCGCCCCCGCCGGTTGCCAAATTCTCCATCACCGGAGATTCGGCGGGGGCGGGAATCGCGCAGCGTCGGTTGGCGGGCCCCCCCCCGGCGATTCTCCGGCCCGGATGGGCCGAAGTCTCGCTGCTAGAATGCCTGTCCCGCCGGCGTGGATTAAACCACCTCTCTTACCGGTGGGACAAGGCGGCGCGGGCGGGCTCCGGGGTCCTGGGGGGTCGCGGGGCGATCTAGCCCCGGGGGGTGCCCCCACGGTGGCCTGGCCCGCGATCAGGGCCCACCGATCCGCGGGCGGGCTTGTGCCATGGGGGCACTCTTTTCCTTCCGCCTTCGCCACGGTCTCCACCATGGCGGAGGCGGAAGAGACCCCCTCCACTGCGCATGCGTGAGGATGCCGTGAGCGGCCGCTGACGCTCCCGCGCATGCGCCGCCCGGCAATGTAATTTCCGCGCCAGCTGGCGGGGCACCAAAGTCCTTTCCCGCCAGCTGGCGGGGCGGAAATCAGTCCGGCGCGGGCCTAGCCCCTCAAGGTGAGGGCTCGGCCGCTCAAGATGCGGAGGATTCCGCACCTTTGGGGCGGCGCGATGCCGGACTGATTTGCGCCGTTTTTGGCACCGGTCGGCGGACATCGCGCCGATTACGGAGAATCCCGCCCCAGATATCAAGATAGGTTGGAGAAATAAAGACTGTTTTCCTTGGAGAAAATAAGGCAAGGAGATTTGACAGAGGTATTCAAAATTATGAGGTGTCTGGACAGAGTCGATGGGGAGAAACTGTTTCCATTCATGAAAAGATTAGGAACTAGAGAGCACAAATTTAAAGTAATTGGTAAATGAAGCAAAAGTGACAGGAGGAAAACCTTTATCACGCAGCGAGTGGTTAAGGTCTGGAATGCTCTGCTTCAGTGTCCTGGAGGCAGGTTCAATTGAAGCACTCAAAAGGGAAATACGCTGTTAACTGAAAAGGATGAATGTGCAAGGTTACGGGGAGAAGTGGGGGAGAGAATGACACTAAGTGAGTTGCTCATCCAGGGAGCCAGTGCAGACATGATGGGCCTAATAGATGCCTTGTGTGCTGTAACATTTTTTAACAGCCAAACTGCCTCCAAAATGTAACTACCACTCAAGATGAATTACACTCAGAACCTGAAATTGACCATCAAACCTGGAACTGACCTTCAAACCCGAAACTTTTTGTTTTATTCGTTCATAAGAAGTGGTCGTCGCTAGCTGGACCAGCATTTGTTGCCCATCCCTAATTGCGCTTGAACTTGAGTGGCTTGCTCGGCCATTTCAGTGGAGGGCAGTTAAGAGTCAACCACGTCGCTGTGTGGGTTTGGAGTCACATGTAGGCCAGACCAGGTTAAGACAGCAGATTTCCTTCCCTGAAGGACGTTGGTGACCTAGATGGGTTTTTACGACAATCAGCAATGGTTTCATGGCCATCATTGGACTTTTTAATTCCAGATTTTTATTGAATCCAAATTTTACCATCTGTTGTGGTGGGATTCGAACCTGGGACCCCCGAGCATTACCCTGGGCGTCTGGATTAGTGACAATACCACTATGTTACCATCTCTCCACCTTCTAAATCTTGTTTTAATATGCAGAATTGTGCAGAAAGCAGAGTGTGAATATAGCATCCTTCTGGCTTGGTCTGGGCAGTTTTGAAGTATATAGTTCACAGAAAAAATTACATCTGTTGCAGACTATAAGAAAATAGTTTATGACGAATTTAGCTTTGGTTTGCTGAATTTGTATGGAATTTCTAATTGATCGATCCAGTCATTCATTCCCTTCTAATTATTAATGACCAAGTAATATTTTAATGCTGCTTCGAAAGATGAATTTGCCTGAAATCTGATTTATTTGAGAGAATGACAATCATCAATTTGTTGTTTTCACAGATATAGCAATTGGTGCCTTTATGTCCGACAGAGTTGTCTTGCTCAGGTAAGATTAAGACAAATATCGGGAACGGTGGTTTGGGTGAATGGGAAATAGTAATCACCAAATGATACGATATAACGCCATGGTGCATTATATGCCATTTTAACTTTTGTTTTTGATTCGTGCTGATTGTTTGGAGGAAGCAGTAGAATTGTCATTTGTTCTGCCATTGCATATGAGGTTATTCTCTGAGCTGTTTTGCTTTCAACATTGCTTTTACCCAGGATATAGAGGATTAAAAATAACATGCGTCTCAAGTACGATGACCTATTTTTATCCTATTCATGTTAACATTTCATTTGGAAAGCATGACATTAATGCAGCACGATAGGATTAGGGCAATAGGCATAATAAGCAAAGTTTGGAAGTTAATTGGTTGAAAGAGAGAAGGCAGCAAGGAGGTTGACATCAAGCTTTGGGATAATTAGCTATAGTCTACAAGGGACCATGCGTATATCTCTCCATTAGAGAGAGATGATTGATTATATAACTTGAGGGGTACCACTCTCCAGCGAGTTTCGGGCAAGGCAAAAAGGCAGGCCTCCATGAATTACCACAGCCAGGATGGTGATTGAACCCTTGCTGATGCCATTATTCTGCACGACATCTAGTCAACTGAGCTGACTGACCCCCAACTTGGAAACTGCAGTGAATAAAATGGCCAGTGATTGGTGCTAAACCCTACCTAGATGATCTGGGATTCAGAAATGCAGAACATTCTGCTCAAATCCACAGATGTTTGCAAAGTAAGAGAAGGGACACAGAAGTTGAACAAAACAGCTAAGAATTCCAGAAGGACTCAAATTTATGAATGAGCAGAATTATAGTGTACAAAATTGAAAACAGATCATGTAAGGTGTTCCACCTGCAAGATACTGGGCTGGCTCGGGAAGAAGTTAAGTTTGCAATCCTGGGCGGCACTTGGTGCAGTGGTTAGCACTGGGACTGAGGCGCTGAGGAATCTGGTCCGAAAGCTGGCCCTGCGTCACTGTCCGTGTGGAGTTTGCACATTCTCCCCGTGTCTGCGTGGGTTTCACCCCCACAGCCCAATGATGTGCAGGCTAGGTGAATTGGCCATACTAAATTGCCCCTTAATTGGAAAAAAAAAATTTTGGTACTAAAAAGTTTACAATCCCAAGCTCTACCTTGAAGCAGATGCGGTTGTTGCAGAGCAGCACCTAACAAAGCAAACACAATACTGGCCTACGTTGCCAAATCATATATAATGCTTTTAACATAGTAAAATATTCCAAGGATCTTCACAAAATGTTATCAAACAAAGTCTGACGCTGAACCATCAAAGGAGATATTATGGCAGCTGCTGAAAAGCTTTGCCAAATAAGTCATTTTTAAGGAGCGTCTTAAAGGAGCAAAGAGAGAAAGATGGAAAGATTTAAGGAGGGAAAGTCAGCTGAAAATGGAGAGGAAGCTTTGCTTAAAAGTGTCATTTGGAAAACCTGGGGCAAGATTCTCCGCCCCCCCCGCCGGGTCGGAGAATCGCCGGGGGCTGGCGTGAATCCCACCCCTGCCGGTTGCCGAAGTCTCCGGCACCGGAGATTCGGCGGGGGCGGGAATCGCGCCACGCCGGGTGGCGGGCCCCCCCGCGCGATTCTCCGGTCCGGATGGGCCGAGTCCCGCCGCTAAAATGCCTGTCCCGCCGGCGTAAATTAAACCACCTACCTTACCAGTGGGACAAGGCGGCGTGGGCGGGCTCCGGGGTCCTGGGGGGGGCGCGGGGCGATCTGGCCCCGAGGGGTGCCCCCACGGTGGCCTGGCCCGCGATCGGGGCCCACCGATCCGCGGGCGGTCCTGTGCCATGGGGGCACTCTTTCCCTTCCGCCTCCGCCACGGTCTCCACCATGGCCGAGGCAGAAGAGACTCCCTCCACTGCGCATGCGCTGGAATGCCGTCAGCGGCCGCTGACGCTCCCGCGCATGCGCCGCCCGGAGATGTCATTTCCGCGCAAGCTGGCGGGGCACCAAAGGCCTTTTCCGCCAGCTGGCGGGGCGGAAATTCGTCCGGCACCAACCTAGCCCCTTAAGGTTGGGGCTCGGCCCCAAAGATGCGGAGCATTCCGCACCTTTGGGGCGGCGCGATGCCCGACTGATTTGTGCCGTTTTGGGTGCCAGTCGGCGGACATCGCGCCGTTTCCGGAGAATTTCGCCCCTGGTCTGGATTTTGGAATGCAATGGAGATTTTAAAGTGTGTTTTTGGGAATGGCGTTTGGAAATTCTCATGTGACAATGATCTGGGGGGACTCTGAGGAAACATGCACAAACATTCACTTGTGGTTCAGAGTGGAGAATGTATTTGCCCACAGTCTTCTTGTGTGCTTAAAAGGGACTTTGTGTGTTAATGAGACCATGTAGATTAAGATGTACTTTGTAATCTGTGTTTATCATAAAATCTGTGTGTAATTGATAAGCTAAGGAGAGAGTAAAGGAGTATTGTATCATAATCCAATTTTTTCATGTTTAATAAATGTTTTTTTCTTGTTAAAACTAATTAGCGGTTCTGAGACTCTGTTCCTTCGTTTTAAAAGAAAAAGTAAAAGTTACAGTCTTTTGAGCCAGAGGTCTATTCTGGGATCTTCCCGTCCAGTTATATTATTAACTAGAATTGTAACAAAAGAAGTGGTGGTGAGGTAGAGTTGGATATCAATAGTGTGCATGTACAAACTAATGCTATGTTTTTGAGAGGCAGCATGTAGATGAAAACTAGGAGGGGGCCAAGGATAAATCCTTGACGGCTACCTGAGGTGGTAGTGCAGGAGTGGAGACAGAAGCCATTTCACGTGATTCTCCAGCTTTGGTTCGAATGATAGGAATTGAACCAGGAGAGAAGAGTCTAGGTAGAGTCGGGTTCATTATTTAAACCTTGAGGTGCTCTGTTAGATTGCATTTTAAGCAAGAAACTGCCGCTGTGGGAATCTAACAGGAGAAAATTGTAGGAGCAGTCTGATCAGTGAACAGCCATGGAGAGAATAAACAAGTTAACATTTCAGATGTATAGGATTTGTCAGAACTGGCAAAAATTACAGTGTTTAAAAAGGAACAGAAGGGAAGAAAAGGAGGAAACAAAATCCAAAGGTGAAAAAATGGAAAAGTCCAAAAAGTGCTCCAATAAAACCTGAGGATGTTAAATGGCTGAAGTAATATTAACAAGACAAAAGGAGGCATTATGAGAGGATTGAAGACCGTTCAAAGTTATAAAGAAGATGTGGATAGTTACAGTGCTGCGGGATAAGTCGGCAGAAATGGAAGTAAAAAAAACTGTCCAAATGGCACCAGTTCCAGTGGATCCTGAGGGAAGAAAAGAAAAGATCAGATAGAGTTCAGACCACCTGGCAATATCATGTTCCCAGTCATCCATCATCTTGTAACACTTGTCTTATACTGCCAGTCATACAGAAAATGGGGGCAAACATTCCTTCTAATGTTTTTGGTGCACATGTGAGGTAAGAGGTTAACTTGTGACGACTTACATGCAGCTGTGAGGGAACATTGGCGGGAGTTTTAAATCTGAATTTGTTTAAGTCAATATTATAGTCTGGGAAATGCACAGTATGTACTACAAAGATACCGTCACATTCCTCGACTCTGAGGTCATTCCTATATCTGCTCTTTCCACAATGACCTCACCCAATGACCAGCTCGCCGTCTCTCTTGAGCAGAAGAGAATCATTTAAGTGCTGAAATTAGTGAATCGGAGGACCTTTCAGTCAGTATACCAAGTTATGAGGAAAGGCTAGAAAAGTTTTGCTTCCTGGTTCGATGTTCACTCCATTTGCCTGGGTTAATGGGGCTCCACTCCCCTCCAAAGTGACACTGGTAGTCTTAATAGCACCCGAAGTATGTGGTTCCGAGCTTATTTTGCACCCATTGGCACCCTTAACGGGTTTATGGTGGGAAAGCATCTAAAGAATTGTGGAAATTCAGCCCCTTTCATTTAGGACCTTTATTGCCAGCGGAAGGAAGAGATTTTCATTCTGTTAATTTAATGTTCGATTCCAGAGATAAAAGACAACATTCAAATAAGCTGTAAGCAGCCTGTAGCCAACCTTTTTGTGAACATAATTTGTTTAATTTGGATTTCCTTGAAGCAGAATATTAGTACATGGCAGACTGTACCACCCCACTGAGTAGTAAGAAAGATGTTAGCTCATGTCCAGTGTTTTCCCGATAAATCCTAGGACGGAATCTTTTGAGCAGCGACAGTGATGAACGGATTGCCAATTGCGCGAAGATTCCCCTGACTTGATGCTGCTGTGCATTTCCTCAGTGATCTTTTGATCCAGACTACAAAAGAAATGCGCAATGCAGCTTTCCTCGGGAACTCCTTTGGAGTGGATAGTTTGGGTGAGTGGGTGGTCTGCTCAGGTTGCTGGTGTATATGGGGGTCAATTTAGCTCAGTTGGCTAGATAGCTGTTTCATGATGCAGAGCGAGGTCAGCAGCTCGGGTTCAATTCCCATACCTGCTGAGGTTAATCATGAAGGCCCCGCCTTCTCAACCTTGCCCCTCGCCTGAGGTGTGGTGATCCTCAAGTTAAATCACCACCAGTCAGCTCTCCCTCTCATAAGACATTGGAGCAGAATTAGACCACTCGGCCCATCGGGTCTGCTCCACCATTCAATCATGGCTGATATTTTTCTCATCCCCATTCCCCTGCCTTCTCCCCATAATGCCTGATCCCCTTATTGATCAAGTACCAATCTAGCTCTGTCTTAAAAGTGACTTGGCCTCCAAGCCTTGTGCGGCAATGAGTTCCAGAGATTCACCACCCTCTGGCTGAAGAAATTCCTCCTCATCTCTGTTTTAAAGGATCGTCCTTTAGTCTGAGATTGTGTCCTCTGGTTCTAGTTTTTCCTACAAGTGGAAACGTCCTCTCCACATCCACTCTATCCAGGCCTCGGAGTATCCTGTAAGTTTGAATAAGATAATATAATAATCGCTTATTGTCACAAGTTGGCTTCAATGAGGTTACTGTGAAAAGCCCCCAGTCGCCACATTCCGGCGCCTGTTTGGGGAGGCCGGTACGGGAATTGAATCCGCGCTGCTGTGTTAGCCGTTTTAGTTGCTGTGATATGAAGAGTCTAAAGTTCTTGTTCCTTTTCACCAAACACCATTTATTTCACTTCCACAGCCTCTGCACAAAACTCTTAACAACACACCACCTGACAGAGGCCACCTGAAGCCCCTTTACATATCAGTGTCAATTAATGGATACTTAACATAAATGAGACAACTAATTGCAATGTCTCTTAACCCATTACTTAACAGTCTCCTCTTCCTTGGAGAAAAAAAATAATTCGGTGAAAACAAAATTTCAAGAAACTCAAAAACACACACATGATTTCCCCCGTTTTTTTTTTTGTTTGGACGAGAAAGAAAAGAAAAAAACAGTCACATAAACAAGCGCCCTTCATTAACAATATCCAAAAGTTTCTTGTAACTCGCCCCTCTTTTCGTAAAACAGTCTGACAGTTGATAGCTCCTGTCGACCCATTTAATTTTTGTTATTTCCCCTCTGTCCAACATCTGCTTCAAACTTGCGATGTCTATCCATAACCTCTTTTCATTGACACTTTTTGTAGAATGCACATTTTCCCATAGGGATTTATTGTCAATGTGACAGACAATAGGTATATTACCCAAATCCCCTAATAACAAAATTTCTGTCAATATCATACTTGTATAAAAGGCCATATCCACCGCCTCTACAAGGCTTAATGTCTCAGCAGCCAAAGTGCTTTTTACCACTCTCCTTATTTTCTTTGTTCCCCACACAAGCGGGCAACATTTACCATTGTTCCCCAAAAGGAAAATTATAAAACCTCCTGCGCTTGAAACCCCATCACATAAATTTGAGTAGGACGCATCACTATAAACTATGAGTTTCAAGTGCTTAAGGTCACCTAAAACCGGGAACTTCAAAACACACTCCTGCATTTTTAGCTTGGCCAACGCTTTATTTGCTCTTATTATGTCTTCCACTTTGGGATCATTCATTTTTGTACTCAACTCTAAGACATCAAAATTCACGTCCGGTCTAGTCTGTCTACCTAACCAGTTCAGTTGCCCAATTAAACTTCGCAGTTGCTCTTTTTCTATCTTTGAAACCATTGCGTCTTTTTGTGAAACTCGGCCACGACTAGTTGCTATTGGGGTGATGCTTTCCAAATAAGATTGCTGATGTAAAGTTGCCCCTAACTTAGTCTGTCCAATTTCCAGTCCAATATATTTAAATGCACCGGAAGCCTGACTTCCAACCCTGAATTCTTACCTCAAACCAGAGATTACAATAGCTTCAAAATCACTAGTCCCACCCCACAAAAAATCATCGACATGCATCATAAAAATGCCAGAAAGATTTCCTTTATAGTGCCAGTAAAACATTGCAGGATCTGCTTTCAACTGGCAACAGCCTAACTTTAACAAAACTGACTATGTTCTATGACCTTACCGAAAAATACCAGACTCTAGATCATTTAATCCATATACACATTTGTTCAACTTCCAGAGTACCCCTTCTGTGTTAGCTGCTTCTTTAGGAGGACGGAGAAAAATGTCTCTCTGGAGCTGATGCCCCTGCAAAAAGGCAGCTTTTATATCTATAGATTTGCATTCCCATGCCTTTGTGGCTAATAGAGCCAAGAAGATCTTTAAAATAACCTTTCCTGCTGTAGGTGAACCTACCCTTAAATCCTGATCTTCTAAGTTTTCTTCAAATCCCCTTGCCACAAGCCTGGCCTTTGCCTTATAAGTTCCACCCGGAAGAACCTTTTCCATGAAAATCCATCTGTGGAATAGAGCTCTTTGTCCCCTATCCGGTACTTCCGTGTATACCCCAAATTCGCTCCAACTATGCAATTCTTGCTGTTTAGCTTCTTTAATAACTTTTTCATCTAATTTATTTGAAGCCACCAAAATCTCACATGCATGTGGGCTTCTACTCCTATTAGTATTCGTAGTCTTACTCGTGTTCCGAGATCTTGACAAACTACGTCCCCTCTCCCGCCTGGTATCTCGTTCTGTACTGCTACTGCTTGATCTTTCCCTTTTGCTGTGGGATGCCCTTTCAATAGTTCTCGACCTTTTCCTGCGGACCTGTTCACTATCCGATGTACTATCTGAACTGGCACTGCGTTTCTGAGCCCTCCATTTTTGAACTTCATTTCCCAATCCATTGTCTTGATTCCTTCCCCTGAATGCTGTACATTCAACCAATGTTTATACTTTCCAGTGGCCTTCCCTGCTCTACTAATAACAGTTGCATCCTTCCATTGACTAGACCCTTCAGGCAAGTACGTCACTTTTGTACCAACTTTTGGCAGTTGCCCTTTCGGAAAAATGGCCTGATCTAATTCACCAGAAGTGTTGTGTTCCTCTGTACTTCCTGCAAACTTCACAGCAGTCACTAACCTGTTCTATCAGTCTAGTATAGTTGTCATCCCTTACCACTGCATCGTTTAATACATTTTTCAGCCTCTGAGGAGACGGATGTGCAAATTGCCTATGCAGTTTTAATATCTCAAGCTTTTTATCAGCTAAAGTCCCATTTTCAACTGCCATTAACAGATCCTTAACCACTCTACTTGAAAAATTATTTGTCAGTAATGGAAACAATAGTGTCCCGACTGTGTAAATTGTAAGTTCACCGTCTTTCCAAAAACTGTTGCCTTATCCTGTTCCATATCCAGTTTCATGTGTGCTTTCTTCATCGACGGTCTGCTCAGAAGCAAAGGTATCTCACTTGATACAACATCCGTGCTAATGAAATGATTCACTCCGGCAATATTGCAAGGGATCACCACCCTTTTCAGCGACTTCAGAGTATTATCATCCCCAAACCTGAAACTTGTGGAACTTTCAAATTCCTTAACCTTGTTACGATTTTCAGCATTCAAAGAGTCCAGGTAACATTTCTTTTTAAAAATCATTTTTATTAAAGGTTTTCATAAAATATCAATAACAAAATGAGAAAGAAAAAAGAACCCAACAGGATTAAGTACAAAATGCAATCTAAAAAAGCAACCCCCCAAACCCCTCTTTCTCCCCCCCCCCCCTGTACATAAATAATAAATTAACATTAACACCCCACTTAACACAACAGGTGTATACACCCCCTCAGACCCTCCAGTGTAAATAACATAAACAAAAATAAAGTAAACACCCCACCCCCCTCCCCCAAGCTGCTGCTGCCATTGATCAATGTCTAGCGTTCTGCCAGAAAGTCTAAGAACGGTTGCCACCGCCTAAAGAACCGTTGTACCGACCCTCTCAAGGCGAATTTCACCCTCTCCAATTTAATGAACCCTGCCATATCGTTGATCCATGCTTGGGGGCCTCGCATCTTTCCACTGAAGGAGAATCCTTCGCCGGGCTACCAGGGACGCAAAGGCCAGAATTCCGGCCTATTTTGCCTCCTGCACTCCCGGCTCCTCTGCCAACCCAAATATTGCGAGCCCCCAGCCCGGTTTGACCCTGGATCCTACCACCCTCGACACCGTCCTCGCTACGCCATTCCAAAATTTCTCCAGCGCTGGGCATGCCCAGAACATTTGGGTGTGATTTGCTGGGCTCCCTGAGCACCTAACACACCTGTCCTCGCCCCCCAAAAAACGGCTCATCCTTGTCCCGGTCATGTGTGCCCTGTGCAGCACCTTAAACTGTATGAGGCTGAGCCTCGCGCACGAAGAGGAAGAGTTCACCCTCCCTAGGGCATCTGCCCACGTCCCCTCTTCGATCTCCTCTCCCAACTCCTCCTCCCACTTACCATTCAACTCCACCACCGAGGCCTCCTCCTCCTCCTGCATCACCTGGTAAGTTTCCGAGATCTTCCCCACTCCCACCCACCCCCCCGAGAGCACCCTGTCCTGTACTGTGTGTGGCAGTAGCCGTGGGAATTCCACCACCTGCCATCTGGCAAACGCCCTTACCTGTAAGTACCTGAAGGTGTTCCCCGGGGGGAGCCCGTACTTCTCCTCCAGCTCACCCAAGCTCGCAAACTTCCCGTCCACAAACAGGTCCCCCAACGTTCGTATCCCTGCCCTGTGCCACCCCGAAAACCCTCCACCTGTTCTTCCTGGGGTGAACCGGTGGTTCCCCCATAATGGGGTCCATGCCAAGGCCCCAACTTCCCCCGCTATGCCGCCTCCACTGCCCCCAAACTTGAGGGCCACCACCACCACCGGGCTCGTGGTATACTTCCTTGGAGGGAGCGGAAGCGACGCCGTTGCCAGCGCCCCCAGACTCATACCCACACAGGACGCCGTCTCCAGCCTCTTCCATGCAGACCCCTCCCCCTCCATCACCCACTTGCGCACCATCGTCGCATTGGCGGCCCAGTAGTACCCACAGAGGTTGGGCAGCGCCAACCCCCCCCCCCCCCCATCTCTACTCCACTCCAGGAACACCCTTCTCACCCTCGGAGTCCCTCGCGCACACACAAACCCCATTATACTCCTGTTAACCTGCCTGAAAAATGCCTTCGAGATAAACACGGGGAGGCACTGGAACAGGAACAAAAACCTTGGGAGCACCGTCATTTTGATTGACTGCACCCTACCCGCCAAGGACAGCGGCAACGCGTCCCACCTCTTGAACTCCTCCTCCATTTGCTCCACCAGCCTTGTAGAGTTAAGTCTATGCAGGGCCCCCCAGCTCCTGGCCACCTGGACCCCCAAATACCTGAAGCTCCTCTCCGCCCTTTTTAGTGGGAGCTCCACAAATCCCCCTCTCCTGGTCCCCTAGCTGAACTACGAACAGCTCGCTCTTCCCCATATTGAGCTTGTACCCCGAAAAGTCCCCGAATTCCCTAAGCATCCTCATTACCTCTGGCATTCCTCCCACCGGGTCCGCCACATACAGCAGCAGGTCGTCCGCATAAAGCGACACCCTATGCTCCCCCCCACCCCGCACCAACCCCCTCCAGTTCCTCGACTCTCTCAGTGCCATAGCCAGGGGTTCAATCGCCAGTGCGAAGAGCAGGGGGGACAGGGGACACCCCTGTCTCGTCCCTTGGTGCAACCGAAAGTACTATTTGTGGCCACACTCTCCATCGGGACCTCATACAACAGCCTAACGCACCTGACAAACCCCTCCCCAAACCCGAACCTCTTCAGCACCTCCCACAGGTGCCCCCACTCCACCCTATCGAAAGCTTTCTCAGCGTCCATCGCCACCGCTATTTCCGCCTCCCCCTCCCTCGCCGGCATCATGATAACGTTCAAAAGCCTCCGCACATTCGCGTTCAACTGTTTCCCCTTCACAAACCCCGTCTGGTCTTCATGGATGATCTGCGGCACACAATCCTCAATCCTCGTGGCTAAGACCTTCGCCAGCACCTTGGCATCTACAGTTAGCAAGGAAATGGGTCTGTAAGACCCACATTGCAGGAGATCCTTGTCCCGCTTCAGGATGAAGGAGATCAGTGCCCGGGACATCGTCGGGGGAAAAGCCCCCCCCCTCCCTTGCCTCATTAAAGGTCCTAACTAACAGCAGGCCCAACAGGTCCATATGTATTTTATAGAACTCGACCGGGAAACCGTCCGGCCCCGGTGCCTTCCCCACCTGCATGCTTCCTATCCCTTTGATCAGCTCCTCTAGCCCAATCGAGTCCCCCAGTCCCGCCACCAGTCCCTCTTCCACCTTTGGAAACCTCAATTGATCCAGGAAACGGCCCATCCCTCCCTCCTCCCGTGGGGGCTCGGATCGGTACAATTCCTCGTAGAAGTCCCTGAAGACCCCATTGATGCCAACCCCACTCCGCACCGCGCTCCCTCCCCTATCCTTAACTCCCCCGATCTCCCTAGCTGCATCCCGCTTCCGAAGCTGATGCGCCAGCATCCGGCTTGCCTTTTCTACTCGTAGACTGCCCCCTGGGCCTTCCTCCACTGCACCTCCGCCTTCCTGGTGATCACCAAGTCGAATTCGGCCTGGAGGCTGCGCCTCTTCCTCAACAATCCTTCCTCGGGCTCTTCCGCATACCTCCTGTCTACCCTCACCATCTCCCCCACCAGCCTCTCCCTCTCCCCCTGCTCCATCCGCTCCTTGTGGGCCCTAATGGAGATCAGCTCTCCCCTCACCACCACCTTCAGTGCCTCCCATACCACCCCACTCCGGGACCTCCCCGTTGTCGTTGGTCTCCAAGTACCTCTCTATACTTCCTCGGACCCGCTCGCTCACCTCCTCGTACGCCAACAGCCCCACCTCCAAGCGCCACAGCGGGCGCTGGTCCCTCTCCTCCCCCATCTCCAAGTCCACCCAATGCGGGGCGTGGTCCGAAATGACTATTGCCGAATACTCAGGATCCTCTACTCTCGCTATCAGCGCCCTAGTCAAAATGAAAAAGTCGATTCGAGAATAAGCCTTATGGATATGTGAGAAGAATGAAAATTCCCTAGCCCCCGGCCTTGCAAATCTCCAAGGGTCCACCCCTCCCATTTGGTCCATAATCCCCTCAACACTCTAGCCGCCGCCGGCTTCCTACCCGTCCTAGACCTGGAGCGATCCAGTGCCGGATCCAACACCGTGTTAAAGTCTCCCCCCATTATCAGGCACCCCACTTCCAAGTCTGGGATCCAATCCAACATACGCCACATAAAACCCGCATCGTCCCAGTTCGGAGCATACACATTGACCAGTACCACCCTCTCTCCCTGCAACTTACCAATTACCATTATGTACCTACCGCCATTATCTGCCACAATGCTCGACGCCTCGAATGACACCTTCTTTCTCACCAAGATCGCCACCCCTCGATTTTTGGCATCTAGCCCCGAGTGAAACACCTGACCTACCCACCCTTTCCTCAGTCTTACCTGGTCTGCCACCTTCAGGTGTGTCTCCTGGAGCATAACCACATCCGCCTTGAGCCCCTTCAGGTACGCGAACACGCGGGCCCGCTTAACCGGCCCATTCAGTCCCCTTACATTCCAGGTTATCAGCCGGGTCAGGGGGCTACCCACCCCCCTCCCCCGCCGACTAGCCATGACCCCTCCTCGGCCAGCCACGTGCCCGCACCCCACACCCGGCCCGTTCCCCACAGCGGACCCATCCTAGCTGGTTTGCTCCCCCCATTGCACTTCCGCAAGTCAGCTGACTCCTGCTGACCCCGGCCAATCGCCCATCCCGACCCTCAGTGTGTGTCCAGCTTCTCGGCCTGAACAAAGGCCCACGCCTCCTAGGAGACTCAAAATAATGGTGCCGGTCCTTATAGGTAACCCACAGTCGCGCCGGCTGCAACATGCCAAACTTCACCCCCTTCCTGTGCAGCACCGCCTTCGCTCGATTGTACCCGGCCCTCCTCTTCGCCACCTCCGCACTCCAGTCGTGGTATATCCGAACCTCCGCGTTCTCCCACCTGCTGCTCCTCTCCTTCTTGCCCCACCTGAGCGCACACTCCCGAACGATGAACCGATGGAACAGCACCGCCCGCGGAGGCTCGTTAGCCTTGGGCCTCCTCGCCAACACTCAATGGGCCCCTTTCAGCTCCAGGGGCCCCTGGAAGGACCCTGTCCCCATCAGCGCGTTCAACATGGTGACCACATAGGCCCCCACGTCCAGCCCCTCCGGGAGGCCCAGAATCCGCAGATTCTTTCGCCTCGTCCGATTCTCCATCTCCTCTAACTGCTCCTGCCATTTCTTGTGGAGCGCCTCGTGCGCCTCCACCTTTACCGCCAGGCCTAAGATCTCGTCCTCATTGTCAGAGATCTTTTGTTGAGCCTCTCGGATCGCCACCTCCTGGGCCGTCTGTGTCTCCAGCAGCTTATCAATAGAAGCCTTCATCGGCTCTAGCAGGTCCGTTTTAATCTCTCTGAGGCAGCGCTGGATACCCTCCTGTTGCTCCTCTGCCCACTGCCTCCACGCTGCCTGGTCTCCGCCCGCCACCATTTTGTCCTTCTTCCCTCCCTTCTTCGGGTCCACCACCACATTTTTGTCGCCCTGCTCCTAGTTCAAGCCATATATTGACGGGGGAGCTGTTATTAACTCGTTCCCACACCGGGAAACATTGAAGAAGTGCCGTTGGGGGCCCTGAAAAGAGCCCAAAAGTCCATTTTTGCAGGAGCCGCCAAATGTGCGACTTAGCTCCGCATAGCCGCAACCGGAAGTCTCGAGAGGGAATCCTTTTGGCAGTGTTCACTTCACCAATCTGCCCCCAAAATTCTGTGGAAACTCCTGAAAAAGGTCTGAGAGTCCGTTCCAGATGGGAGCTGCCGAATGCACCACCTACTCCTCCATGGCCGCCACCGGAAGCCTCATCCCCACTTCAATGGCCTTGGTGAGATATTTTCACAGTTGTTCCCTCTGCTGCTAGAATTCACCTTTAATAAAGGCCCTCAAGTCAGCTTGAAGCCTTTAAGCTTGCCCTTCCCCCGCCTGCATGCTTTTGTCTTTCCTGCAGCTCCAGCCAAATCTTTTACTGTTTCTGCCGGGTCTGGTAACCAAGAGACATACCATTCCTGGGGGACTCTGTCGGGGGAATGTTGCAGTCTTCTTCCCACACCGGGAAATGTTGAAAAAATTCAGTTGGGGGCCCTGTAAAGAGCCCAAAAGTCCGCTCCAAGCGGGAGCTGCTGAACATGCGACTTAGCTCTGCATAGCCGCACCCGGAAGTCCCCAGTCCAGGTAACATTTTAACCAGTCAATTCCACACACAGTAGATGTGTAGCCACTGTCCAATACAGCACAGTTGAAGGATTCTGCAACCAACACCCTCATTACCGGCGTAAAACTGCTTGTCAATAGGACAATGCCTTCTTTCTGGTCACTATCTTTTTCCTCTTCTGACTCTTCCGTGTCATGTGTCACTTCAAACATTCTATCATAACGAGTTGGACAGTTGAAAGCATAATGGTATTGAGAGTCACATCGAAAACATCGATTTATCATGCCCCGTGCATTTCTGGGGTTCATCTTCCTATTGTAGGTTCTAACTGGGTTTCTGTCTTCATAATTTCCTTGTCTCGGTCTTCGTCTATAGTCTTGAGTGCTGTTCGTAGCCATACGATGTTGCCATCCTGTTACTAGTGTGTCTTCCATATTCTGCCTTATTGCAGGCTGACCTATCTGGGTCATCAGAGCCATCGGAATCGAATGTTTCCCCAGAAACTTTTGTAAAGCTTTTGTCATCTGTTCGAATAAGGTATCCTTATCAGTAAACTGAACTCCTGTCAAAACCAGGAGCCTATCCATGTTGCTCACTATAGCACAGTCAAGTAATTTAAAGGCCAACACAGACTGTGGAAATTCTAAATTGTGTTTCTGCAGCCTTTTATATAGTCTACCAAATTCCATTATATAGTCTTCCATGGTGATAACCTCCATTTTCCGGAACTTATCAAAATCAGACCATGCTTCATACGCACTTAACAAGTCATCTTTCTTATAAATCTTATCCATATAATGTAATAAAGTCTCCAGACCTTCTTCTGAGTCTAACTCTTCCAATTCCAGCTCAGAAAGTACTTTGTTTTGGATTTTACTGCCATATGGTAGAGAAAGAGCCAATGCCATACCTTGTTTTCTCTTTCCCAAAGCAGTTACTTTACTGCACTTCTCCATTGGTCATACGATTCCCTTTCAGAAAATAAGGGAGGACAGTCATATCCAGCCATCTTTATCCTCGGTTCAGCCATATATTCCTTTTTTTTTTTCTTTTCTCACTCACTCCTTGGTTTGATCTGGAAAAGTTGTATCTTTCAACCCTTCACATTTACACAGGAACCATCCTCTGTACCAATTGAAATGAAAATCGCATATTGTCACAAGTAGGCTTCAAATGAAGTTATTGTGAAAAGCCCCTAGTCGCCACATTCCGGCGCCTGTTCGGGGAGGCTGATACAGGCTGTTAGCCGTTTTAGTTGCTGTGATATGAAGAGTCTAAAGTTCTTGTTCCTTTTCACCAAACACCATTTATTTCACTTCCACAGCCTCTGCACAAAACTCTTAACAGCACACCACCTGACAGAGGCCACCTGAAGCCCCTTTACATATCAGTGTCAATTAATGGATACTTAACATAAATGAGACAACTAATTGCAATGTCTCTTAACCCATTACTTAACATGCTGGCCTTGTTCTGCATTACAGGCCAGCTGTTTAGCCCACTGTGCTAAACCACTGTGCTAAATCTCCCCCCCCCCCCCTCATCCTTCTAAACTTCAACGAGTACAGACCCAGAGTCCTCAACCGTTCCTCATACGACAAGCTCTTCATTCCAGGGATCATTCTTGTGAACCTTCTCTGGACCCTTTCCGAGGTCAGCACATCCTTCCTTAGATACGGCCCAAAACTGCTCACAATACTCCAAATGGGGTCTGACCAGAGCCTTATACAGCCTCAGAAGTACATCCCTGATCTTGCATTCTAGCCCTCTCGACATGAATGCTAACATTGCATTTGCCTTCCTAACTGCCGACTGAACCCGCAAGTTAACCTGAAGAGAATCTTGAACAAGGATTCCCAAGGCTCTTTGTGTTTCTGATATCCTGAGCATTTCCCCATTTAGAAAATAGTCTATGCCTCCATTCCTCCTTCCAAAGTGCATAACCTCACACTTTTGCACATTGTAGTCCATCTACCACTTTTTTGCCCACTCTCTTAGCCTGTCCATGTCCTTCTGCAGCCCCCCTGCTTCCTCAATACTACCTACCCCTCTACAGATCTTTGTATCATCTGCAAACTTAGCAACAGTGTCTTCAGTTCCTTCTTCCAGATCATTAATGTATATTGTGAAAAGTTGTGGTCCCAGCACAGACCCCTGAGGCACACCACTAGTCACCGGCTGCCATGCTGAAAAAAAACATTTTATCCCCACTCTCTGCCTTCTCCGGTCAGCCAATCCTCTATCCATACAGGACCTTACCCTTAACACCATGGGCTCTTAACTTATTTAACAGTCTCTGATGCGGCACCTTGTCAAAGGCCTTCTGGAAATCTAAATAAATCACATCCACTGGTTCTCCTTTGCTTAACTTCCTTGTTACCTCCTCAAAGAACTCTAACAGATTTTTCAGACAGGACCTCCTCTTTATGAAGTCGTGCTGACTCAGTCTTATTTTATCATGCACTTCCAAGTACTCCGCGATCTCATCTTTAATAATGGACTCTAAAATCTTACCAATCACCGAAGTCAGACTATCTGGCTTATAATTTCCCATCTTCTGTCTCCCTCCCTTCTTAAACAGCGGCTAGGGTTATTTACAATCCTCTGGGACCCTCCCTGCTTCCAGTGATTCGTGAAAGATCATCACCAATGCCTCCACCATCTCCTCAGCTATCTCTTTTGGAATCCTGGAGTGTAGTTCATCCAGTCCAGGTGATTTATCCACCTTCCGACCTTTCCGTTTCCCCAGAACCTTCTCCTTAGTGATGGCCGCTACACTCATCTCTGCCCCATGATTCTCCTGGAGCTCTGGCATCCCACTGGTGTCTTCCACCGTGAAGACTGATGCAAAGTAACTATTCAGTTTCCCTGCCATTTCTTTGTTTCCTATTATTACTTCTCCAGCTACATTTTCTATGTCTATTTTTGCTTCTCTCTTACCTTTTTAGATATTGAAAAAGAGGAAAGCAGCCTAAGCTCACCTAGGACTATGGCAACTTAGCTAGAGTCGGTTGTTTGGGGGATGGTCTGGTTGGCGATAGTCGTGTCAGGCTGGTCAGTGGTGGGGGGGGGGGGGGGGGGGTGGGGGGCGGCAGGTAGTCAGGTCGTCAGGGGATTTGGTTTGATCAGGCTAGGGGTGTAGTCGAGTGATTGGACGGATAGTTGGATGATCATGGGTGTAGCACGGTAGCATTGTGGATAGCACAATTGCTTCACAGCTCCAGGGTCCCAGGTTCGATTCCGGCTTGGGCCACTGTCTGTGCGGAGTCTGCACATCCTTCCCGTGTGTGCGTGGGTTTCCTCCGGGTGCTCCGGTTTCCTCCCACAGTCCAAAGATGTGCAGGTTAGGTGGATTGGCCATGATAAATTGCCCTTAGTGTCTAAAATTGCCCTTAGTGTTGGGTGGAGGTGTTGACCTTGGGTAGGGTGCTCTTTCCAAGAGCCAGTGCAGACTCGATGGGCCGAATGGCCTCCTTCTGCACTGTAAATGCTATGAAAGCAGGGCAGAGGGTTGATTGGGGGTAGTCGGGTTAGATTGGGGGAGGGGGGTGGAGGGCGTGATTGGATGTCAGTTGTGCAGTTAACCAGTTGTTGACTAGGTTTTAATTTGCCTGACATTTCCTTTGTAATGTCACTCTTTATTTTTGAAAATACGATTTTTCAACTTTCTCCTGACTGGAAAGTTTGCAATTTGAAATGAGGCAGAATGAACTACTTAAGAATACAAGGCCACCTTCTAAGGTGAGGGTAAAATAACAAAACCTTCAGAGACTTGTCACTAAGGAAGAGTCATTGAAATACAAAGGGATATTGAAATAATGGTGTCACAGCTTAACTATCCAGGTAACTGTCCATAAAACTGTCATAAGTCTCAGAGTTGGACTCATTCGTGGAGAGTCCTGGGGAGCAGGGGACTTGCCCATTGGAGGTTGGAACTTCCCAGGCAATTCCCACTTCGGTCCACATGTCGGGACTACGGCATGGTTCCAATGCACATTTTCAGTCGAATGTCCTGTGTCTCCCAATCCAGAAGCTGACGATTTGGGCCCTAGTTTTAGTCGAGGTGTTGAGCTCCCCCCAACAGGAAGAGAAGATTGGATGAGTTTGCTGAAATTACATTTCCACAACTCCTATCTCAAATGTTTTGCAAAACAGACAGCTGAATCTGCAGGATCAGAGTGTCCATCCACTAGCAGTGAATCATAGAGTCTCAACAGTGAAGAAGGAGACCATCCTGCCCATCAAGTCTGCACTGACTGAAAGAGCTCGCTACCTAGGCCCACACCCAGTCCTATCCCCGTAACCCTACCTAACCTGTACATCCTGGGCATTGAGAGGCTATTTTAGCATGACCAGTCCACATAACCTGCATATCTTTGGACTGTGGGAGGAACCAGAGCACCCAGAGGAAACCCACCCGGACACCGTGAGAATGTTCCTGATGCTGTTAGGCAGCAGTGCTAACCACTGTGCCACCAAGCTGTCGCTTGGAGCAATTAAAGATGAAGTGGATGATATTCGATTAGGAATGATTTAAAGAAGTGTTTCATTGTTAAGACTTCAAAGCAGAAATATTTTGAAATGATCCCAGTGATGCAAGGATTACTGAGCATCAGATTCTGACCATATCTGACCATGATGGGCGGCACAGTGGTTTACACTGATGCCTCACAGTTCCAGGGTCCCGGGTTCAATTCTGACCTCAGGTGACTGTCCTTGTGGAGTTTGCACTTTCTCCCCGTGTCTGTGTGGGTTTCCTCTGCGTGCTCCGGTTCCCTCCCACAGTGCAAAGATGTGCAGGTTAGGTGAATCAGCCATGCTAAATTGCCCCATAGTGTTAAAAAAAAAAAAAAAGGTTAGGTTGGCTCGCTGGGTTGTGGGATAGGGTGGAGGCGTGGGCTTGGGCAGGATGCTCTTTCCAAGGGCTAGTGCACACTCGATGGGCCGAATGGCTTACCTTTTGCACAGTAAGCCTATGATTCTATGATATCGATAGGGTTCCAAGCTGAACTTGGTCATTAATGCATCAACAGTGTGCCTAGGAACAATGAAAGTAAATGCTCTTCCAAAGTTACAGAGCAGGGCTCAACAAACAGCTTGCACTTTGTGTAAATAATGTGCTTGAGCATGGTAGTTCTAATCCAGCTGCTCTTTTCTCAGTGGTACCCAGGCTGTTGGTCATTTCTAAACTAGTGATTCCACATCAGATTGACATTAGTCAATGTAATGAGGTACCATAGTAGATTCGTGTGACAATTCCGTTACCTTAAACTAAAAATTTAATTGTAATAGCGCACGGCAGAATATGGATGTTTGGGACATTTGTGGATAAAGATTAAATGTAATTTATGTCTGCCTACAGGAAGTCCAGAAGTGAAATAAAATATTTAAGGTCATGTTATTTGGAGAAATTAACTTTTAGCTACTTTATGCAAAGTGAAGAAGGGGATAATTTTGAAAGTAGCAGAAAACATTTCCAGACCCAATCAGGGAAGTAGTACAGTGGAAATCGGGGGGTGGAATTATCTGTGAATGTTGGTCAGAAATCTCGGGAAAAGATCACAGACTTCAAACAAAGCAGAACATCTGTACATATTCAATGATATTAGATGAGAAAGGGTTTACCAATTGAATCGTTGTCATTTAAGTTGGGATTTGCCATTAAAAATTGGAAAAATAAAATAAATTTGTGTTAATTCAAGTTGAATATTTGATCAAACAAAAAAAATTCAAACGTGTCTGGTTTTTAAAAAAATAAATAAAAATGTTTATTCAATTTTAACAAATTTTCAACAAACCCCCCCCCCCCCCCACTTACAGAAAGAAAAAAGAAAACACACAGAAAGACACCGTACGCCCAAATTATACAGCGAATTCCCCCAATATACAACCCCCCCCCCCAGAAACAAAATAAACACGTACCCGGAACCCCCCCCCCCGGGTTGCTGCTGCTGCTGAACGTTCCGCCAGAATGTCTAGGAACGGTTGCCACCGCCTGAGGAGCCCTTGCCAGATCCCCGCAAGGCAAACTTTACCCCCTCCAATTTAATGAACCCTGCCATGTCATTAATCCAAGCTTCTACGCTTTGGGGCTTCGCATCCTTCCACAGTAGCAGAACCAGGCTACCAGGGACGCAAAGGCCAGAATACTGGCCTCTTTCACCTCCTGCACTCCTGGCTCGTCCGATACCCCAAATAATGCTAACCCCAGCTTGACCCGGGTGTTCACCACCTTGGACATAGTCCTCGCAAATCCCCTCCAAAACCCCTCCAGCGCCGGGCACGCCAAGAACATATGGGCGTGACTGGCCGGGCTCCCCGAGCACCTCACACACCTGTCCTCTACCCCAAAAAACCTACTCAACCTCGCCCCTGTCAGGTGCGCTCTGTGAACAACTTTAAACTGTATCAGGCTGAGCCTGACGCAAGAGGAGGAAGAATTAACCCTACCCAGGGCATCAGTCCACAGACCCTCATCTATCTCCTCCCACTTGCCTTTTAGTTCCTCCACCGAGACCACCACCTCTTCCTGCATCTCCTGATAGATCGTCGAGACCTTGCCTTCTCCAACCCATACACCCGAAATCACCCTGTCCTGAATCCTTTGTGCTGGAAACAGTGGAAATTCCCTCACCTGCCGTCTCACAAACACCATCACCTGCATGTACCTGAAGGCGTTTCCAGGGGGCAGCCCAAATTTCTCCTCCAGCGCCCCAAGGCTCGCGAACGTCCCATCTATAAACAGGTCCCCCATTCTTTTAATTCGTGACCGATGCCAGCTCAGAAATCCCCCATCCATTCTTCCCGGGACGAACCGATGGTTCTCTCGAATCGGGGACCAAACCGAGGCCCCCCCTCGCCCCTGTGCCGCATCCACTGCCCCCACATTTTCAGAGTCGCCGCCACCACCGGACTCATGGTGTACCTTGTAGGCAGGAGCGGCAACGGTGCCGTCACCAGCGCTCTCAGACTCGTGCCCACACAGGACGCCATCTCCAGCCGCCCCCTCCCCTTCCATTACCCACTTGCGGATCATCGCCACATTGGCAGCCCAGTAGTACCCACATAGATTCGGCAACGTCAGACCTCCTCTGTCCCTGCTACGCTCCAGAAACACCCTTTTTACCCTTGGGGTCTTATTCGCCCACACAAATCCCATTATACTCCTACTTACCCGCTTAAAAAAGGCCTTGGGGATCAGAATGGGAAGGCACTGGAATACAAAGAGGAACCTCGGAAGGACCGTCATTTTAACCGACTGCACCCTACCCACAACGAGAGTGACAACATATCGCATCTTTTGAACTCATCCTCCATCTGCTCCACCAACCGTGTCAAATTGAGCTTGTGCAGGGCCCCCCAACTCCTAGCCAGCTGGATCCCCAGGTACCGAAAGCTTCTTTCCGCCCTCTTCAGTGGAAGCTCATCTATCCCCCTTCCCTGGTCCCCTGGGTGTACCACAAAGAGCTCACTCTTCCCCACGTTAAGCTTATATCCGGAAAAGTCCCCAAACTCCCTGAGGATCCGCATTACCTCCGGCATCCCCTCCACTGGGTCCGCCACATACAATAACAGGTCATTGGCATACAGCGACACCCGGTGTTACTGCCCCCCCCCCCCCCCGAACCAATCCCTCCAGTTCCTGGACTCCCTCCAGTTCCTGGACTCCCTCAGAGCCATGGCCAGAGGCTCAATTGCCAATGCGAACTACAAGGGGGACAGGGTACACGCCTGCCTTGTCCCCCGGTACAGCCGAAAATAGTCTGACCTCCGCCGGTTCGTGGCCACGCTCGCCACCAGAGCTTTATAAAGTAGCCTAACCCACCTGATGAACCCCTCCCCAAACCCAAACCTCTGCAGCACTTCCCAAAGATACTCCCACTCCACCTTATCGAAGGCCTTCTCCGCGTCCATAGCCGCCACTGCCTCCGCTTCCCCCTCCACTGAAGGCATCATGATTACATTAAGGAGCCTCCGCAGATTGGTGTTCAACTGCCTACCCTTCACAAATCCCGTCTGGTCCTTGTGAATCACCCCCGGGACACAGTCCTCAATTCTTGTAGCCAGCACCTTCGCCAGCAACTTCGCGTTGACATTGAGGAGCGAGATCGGCCTGTACCACCCACACTGTAATGGGTCCTTGTCCCGCTTCGAGATCAGCGCCCTGGACATTGTCGGGGTCAGGGCCCCCCCCCCCCCCTCGCCTCATTGAAAGTCCTCACTAACAGTGGGCCCAACAAGTCCATGTACTTCCGATAGAATTCTATCGGGAACCCATTCGGCCCCGGTGCCTTCCCTGCCTGCATGCTCCCTAGCTCCTTAACCAGCTCCTCCAGCCCAATCGGTGCCCCCAACCCAACCACCTGCTCCTCCTCCACCCTCGGGAACCTCAGCCACTCTAAAAATCGCCGCATACCCCCCTCCCCGTCAGGGGCTCAGACCTATACAGCTCCTCATAAAAATCCCTGAATGCCCCATTTATTCCCACCGCACTCCGCACCATGTTCCCCCCCCCCCTTTATGCCTAACTCCACCAATCTCCCTCGCTGCCTCCCGCGTACGGAGCTGATGTGCCAGCATCCGACTCGCCTTCACCCCGTATTCATACACCGCCCCTTGCGCTTTCCTCCACTACACCTCTGCCTTCCTGGTAGTCAACAAGTTGAATTTGGTCTGGAGGCTTTGTCACTCCTTCAGTAGTCCCTCGTCGGGGGCCTCTGCATGGCTCCTATCCACCCTTAATATCTCCCCCACCAATCTCTCCCTCTCTCTCCTCTCGGGCCCTAGTGGAGATTAACTCTCCCCTGACCACCGCCTTTAGCGCCTCCCAGACCACCCCCACCTGCACCTTCCCATTGTCATTGGCCTCTAAGTATCTTTCAATACCCCCCCCGAATCCGCCCGCACACCTCCTCATCCGCCAACAGTCCCACATCAAGGTGCCACAGCGGATGCTGGTCTCTCTCCTCCCCCAACTCCAGTGCCACCCAATGCGGGGCATGGTCTGAAATAGCTTTGGCCGAATATTCCGTGCCCTCCACTCGGGATTAGCGCCCTACTCATCATAATGAAAAAATCTAACCGGGAGTAGGCTTTTTGGACGTGGGGAAAAAAAAGGAAAATTCCCTGGCCCACGGCCTGGCAAACCTCCATGGGTCCACTCCCCCCATCTGGTCCATAAACGCCCTAAGCACCTTGGCCGCCGCCGGCCTCTTACCCATCCTGGACCTAGAGCGGTCCAGTGCTGGGTCCAACATTATCAGGCTCCCTGCCTCCAGGTCCGGAATCCGACGTAGCATGCACCTCGTGAATCCAGCATCATCCCAATTCGGGGCGTATACATTCACTAGTACCACTGCACCCCCTGCTACTTACCACTCACCATCACGTACCGATCTCCATTATCTGCCACAATGTTCAGCACCTCAAACGACACCCACTTCCCCACCACAATCGCCACCACTCTATTCTTCACGTCCAACCCCGAGTGGAAAACCTGCCCTACCCACCCCTTTATCCTTTATCAGCCTAACCTGATCAACCACCTTCAAATGCGTCTCCTGGAGCATAACCACGTCTGCCTTCAGTCCCTTTATGTGCGCGAACACCTGGGCTCTCTTTACCGGCCCGTTCAGGCCTCTCACATTCCAAGTTATCAGCCGGATCAGGGGGCTACCCCCCCCCCCGCCCCCCCACCACCGACTGGCCATCTCCCTTTCTAGGCCAGCCATGTGCCCGCACCCCCCGCACCCTCCATTCCCCCAGGCGGCGGACACCCGCCCCGACTCTCTCTCTGAACACCAGCTCCCCTTTGGCCAGTGCAGCAGCAACCCAGTTCTCTCCAGCACCGCCCTTGCCCCGCCCCCTGCCTTCCTTAGCACGGGTAAAAGCCCACGCTTTCCCACCAAGCAGGCCCCGCCCTCTCTGGCGCAGCTCCCTTTTTGCGGTCTTGTCTCAACTCTCCCACCCCGGGCCTCCAACCCCTCCCTGGCGGGGCCCCATTCTTCCAACAACCTCCACACACACTCCCACACAGCCCCCACTTCGAACCATTTCCCCCCACCCCACCCAACACCAAAGAAAACAGAACAGAGCATCCCCCAAAACACAGTAACCCCCTTAGGCACCCTCTCCCAACAAACCCTCAGTTCGAGTCCAACTTTTCAGTTTGGATAAAAGTCCACGCCTCCTCAGGCGATTCGAAGTAATGGTGCTGATCCTGAAACCTTACCCACAATCGTGCCGGCTGCAGCATCCCGAATTTCACCCCCTTCCGATGCAGAACCACCTTAGCCCGGTTGTAGCCGGCCCTCTTCTTGGCCACCTCCGCGCTCCAGTCCTGATATATTCGGATCCGTGTGTTCTCCCACCTGCTGCTCCGTTCCTTTTTGGCCCATCTCAGGACACACTCCCTGTCCACAAAGCGGTGGAACCGCACCAGTACCGCCCGCGGCGGCTCGTTGGCCTTGGGCTTCCTCGCCAGGTCTCGGTGAGTCCCATCCAGCTCCAGGGGCCTCGGGAAAGCTCCCGTGCCCATCAGCGTGTTAAGCATTGTGACCACGTATTCCCCGGCATCCGATCCCTCCACTCCCTCCGGGAGTCCCAGAATCCGAAGATTCTTCCTCCTTGACCGATTCTCCATGACCTCAAACTTTTCCTGCCACTCCTTGTGCAGCGCCTAATGCACCTCCACCTTCACCGCCAGGCCCAAGATCTCATCCTCGCTCTCCGAGGCCTTTTGTCCAGTATCACTGCCACTTGGGCCTTCTGGGTCAATCGACGCCTTCATCGGCTCCAGCAGCTCTGCCTTCAGATCCGCAAAGCAGCGCTTGAGGAACTCCTGCTGCTCCTGTGACCATGGCGCCCACGCTGCTTGGTCTCCACCCGCCGCCATCTTGCTTCTCCTCCCTCGCACTTTTCGCTGCACCAAAATCACTTTTTTGACTGCTGGTCCAATCCATACCGTGCCGGGGGAACCGTACTGTCACCTTCCCACACTGGGAACCGTCGAACAAATGCTGTTGGGGCCCCTCAAAAGAGCCCAAAAGTCAGTTTCTGACGGGAGCTGCCGCATAGCCGCAACCGGAAGTCTCAAATGTGCCTGGTTAAGCTTAGCCTAGATTTATTTCTGAAAATTCAGAAAAATTTGATGACACATGTTTGGCCAACCTTTTATTTGTAACTCTTCAACTTTACTGAAGTGCTTTTAGCAGTACAGTTGTTTGCAAAGTTCTGCCCATTCACAGCTGGGCTTTATTAAAAACATGTAATCTATAATTACACTGACCACAGTGCTAAAAATATTTTGCACTGTGAAGTAGAACTTGTTGCTAAAAATTAATTAATTCTGATATGGTATGTTTAGTTGAACACCAACAACAAAGGAAATTAAATCATGCCAGTTGTGCTGGCACTCCCATCATGAAACTTGTCCCTAATTGCTAGAAGTGATACAATATACATCTTCAGGTAAGTGATCATGCTCCTTGGAGGGAGGTAAATGGCACCTGTGTGGTAAATGTAGCAGTCTGATACTTGAACCAGGTTACTCCTCGAAGTTGCCTTCACCCCATCCCTAACCCTGGAATCATCTTTCTCCAGTTTCTCTCCTATTATCTCTTGTGCCCTCTCTGAGCTCATCCTGCCCAAGAGACCCATCACCCTATTCACACTGAACTGCTAACTGCTTAACTTCTCTATCTGGCTCCCATGTTTGCTGATATTATTAACAACTCTCTTTTCTAATACTATTCCCTACCTCCTCCTCCATATTTGTAGTCATTACCCATCTCCTCAAAAAACGATCCTTAATTCTCCACCCTTGTAAACTACCTTCCCATTGCCAATCTTTCTTTCCTCAAGTTCTTGAACTTTCTCTCACTTACCAAATCCATGTTCATATTTCCCCGTACCCCACAGTCCGGTTTCCACCTCTGCTACAGAATTGAGAACTCTCATCAAAGTCACAATAATGATATCCAATGTGACTTGGACAAACATAAAATAGCCACTTTCAATCTGTGTGACCTTGGGCACATTTGACCAGACCATTCATCTCCAGCACCTCTCCATTATCTAGTTTCATTCTTATTTATCTAGTCATAGCCAGAGAATCATCCCTAAAATGCCTTCTCTTCCCACACTTGCAGCATTGCCTCTGGTGTCCTCCAAGGGTATATCCTTGATCCCCCCCTCCTATTTTTCATCTACATGCTGCCCCTCAATGACATTAACTGAAAGCAAAACATCGTATTGACATGCACACTGACTACACCCAGCTGGATTATTTCGTTATTGCTCAATTCACTGAGAGTTTAGCTGACATCCAGTACTTGATAGGCATAGTTCACCTTGAACTAATTATAGTGAAAACTGAAACCATTGTCTTTGGTCCTTGCCATAAGCTCTGGTCCCTGGCCAATGACTTTATGCCTTACATTGGCAACTGTGTGGCTGAACCGCGCAGTCTGCAAACTTTGTGTCATATTAGATCCTGCAATGAGTGAAATTTCAACCACAATTCCATGCTATCACTGAGATCTTCTGTTTCCATCTCAGTAACATCCACCCATGCCTCATGTCGTTCTGTTGCTGAAATCCTGATCCTCACGTTGTTGAAATTGGATAGGGTGTTGGTGAGACCACATCTGGAGTATTGTGTCCAGTATTGGTCTCCTTATTTGAGGAAGGATGTGGTGGTATTTGAGGCAGTTCAGAAGAGGTTCACCAGATTGATTCCGGGATTGAAAGGGTTGATGTATGAGGAGATATTAAACAGTTTGGGCTTATACTCGCTGGAGTTTAGAAAGATGAGAGGGGATCTGATCGAGATATATAAAATACTAAAATGCAGACCAAATGTTCCGCTTTGTGGGGCAATCTAGAACAAGAGTTCACACATATAGGCTGAAAGGCGGTAGATTTAAAACTGAGATGAGGAGGAACTACTTCTTGGAGAAGGTGCAGTGGAGTCTGGTTCATTAAATGGTTTTTTAAAAACCAGGTTAAAGGGATATGGACAACAGGTGGATTTGAGACCAGTGAGAGGTCAGCCATGATCTGATTGAATGGAGGAACAGGCTTGAAGGCTGAATTGCCCACTTCTGCTCCTAATTCCTATGTTACTATCTCTGCCTGTTTTATAAAATTGGTTTTTTGCTTTGCTTACCTGGCAGATCATCCACATTTTATCTTCTGTAAGCTGAGGGTCATCCATACCTCTTGTTCATTTCCTTTTTAAAATTTTTTAAAAATTACTTTATCAGAGTTACAAAGCCAGAGCTCAGAGTGTGGACAGGGGCAAATCCCTAATCCAGCTCCTTGCCTGCTCCAAAAACCAATTCAAATTGAATCCAATTCATCACCCCCACAAGAGAGACATACCAGATCCAGGCATTATACCTGACCTCGCGCTCAATCTTAGCCAAAAGGCCGAGAAGCGATCTCTTGTTCATTTCCCAAATAATTTTATTATTATCACAAGTAGGCTTATATTAACACTGCAATAAGACCATAAGACATAGGAGCGGAAGTAGGCCATTTGGCCCATCGAGTTCAATCATGGCTGATTTCAGCTCCATTTACCCGCTCTCTCTCCATAGCCCTTAAATTCTTGATTTCTCGAGGAATTATCAACTTCTGTCTTAAAGACACTCAACATCCCGGCCTCCACCGCCCTCTGTGGCAATGAATTCCACAGACCCACCACTCTCTGGCTGAAGAAATTTCTCCTCATCTCTGTTCTAAAGTGACTCCCTTTTATTCTAAGGCTGTGACTCCGGGTCCTTGTCTCCCCTACTAATGTAAACAACTTCCCTACGTCCACCCTATTTAAGCCATTCATTATCTTGTAAGTTTCTATTAGATCTCCCCTTAACCTCCTAAACTCCAATGAATATAATCCCAGGATCCTCAGACGTTCATCGTATGTTAGGCCTACCATTCCTGGGATCATCCGTGTGAATCTCCGCTGGACCCGCTCCAGTGCCAGTATGTCCTTCCTGAGGTGAGGGGCCCAAAATTGCTCACAGTATTCTAAATGGGGCCTAACTAATGCTTTATAAAGCTTCAGAAGTACATCCCTGCTTTTATATTCCAAGCCTCTTGAGGTAAATGACAACACTGCATTTGCTTTCTTAATTACGGACTCAACCTGCAAGTTTACCTTTAGAGAATCCTGGACTAGGACTCCCAAGTCCCTTTGCACTTCAGCATTATGAATTTTGTCACCGTTTAGAAAATAGTCCATGCCTCTATTCTTTTTTCCAAAGTGCAAGACCTCGCACTTGCCCACGTTGAATTTCATCAGCCATTTCTTGGACCACTCTCCTAAACTGTCTAAATCTTTCTGCAGCCTCCCCACCTCCTCCATACTACCTGCCCCTCCGCCTATCTTTGTATCATCGGCAAACTTAGCCAGAATGCCCCCAGTCCCGTCATCTAGATCGTTAATATATAAAGAGAACAGCTGTGGCCCCAACACTGAACCCTGCGGGACACCACTCGTCACCGGTTGCCATTCCGAAAAAGAACCTTTTATCCCAACTCTCTGCCTTCTGCCTGACAGCCAATCGTCAATCCATGTTAGTACTTTGCCTCGAATACCATGGGCCCTTATTTTACTCAGCAGTCTCCCGTGAGGCACCTTATCAAAGGCCTTTTGGAAGTCAAGATAGATAACATCCATTGGCTCTCCTTGGTCTAAGCTATTTGTTATCTCTTCAAAGACCTCTAACAGGTTTGTCAGGCACGACCTCTCCTTACTAAATCCATGCTGACTTGTCCTAATCCGACCCTGCACTTCCAAGAATTTAGAAATCTCATCCTTAACAATGGATTCTAGAATCTTGCCAACAACCGAGGTTAGGCTAATTGGCCTATAATTTTCCATCTTTTTCCTTGTTCCCTTCTTGAACAGGGGGGTTACAACAGTGATTTTCCAATCCTCTGGGACTTTCCCTGACTCCAGTGACTTTTGAAAGATCATAACTAATGCCTCCACTATTTCTTCAGCTATCTCCTTTAGAACTGTAGGATGTAGCCCATCTGGGCCTGGAGATTTATCAATTTTTAGACCTCTTCGTTTCTCTAGCACTTTCTCCTTTGTGATGGCTACCATATTCAACTCTGCCCCCTGACTCTCTTGAATTGTTGGGATATTACTCATGTCTTCTACTGTGAAGACTGACGCAAAGTACTTATTTAGTTCCTCGGCTATTTCCTTGTCTCCCATCACTAGATTACCAGCGTCATTTTGGAGCGGCCCAATGTCTACTTTTGCCTCCCGTTTGTTTTTAATGTATTTAAAGAAACTTTTACTATCATTCCTAATGTTACTGGCTAGCCTACCTTCATATTTGATCCTCTCTTTCCTTATTTCTCTCTTTGTTATTCTCTGTTTGTTTTTGTAGCCTTCCCAGTCTTCTGACTTCCCACTACTCTTTGCCACATTATAGGCTTTCTCTTTTGCTTTGCTGCATTCCCTAACTTCCTTTGTCATAGAATTATCATAGAATTTACAGAGCAGAAGGAGGCCATTCGGCCCATCGAGTCTGCACCGGCTCTTGGAAAGAGCACCCTACCCAAGGTCAACACCTCCACCCTATCCCCATAACCCAGTATCCCCACCCAATACTAAAGTCAATTTTGGACACTAAGGGCAATTTATCATGGCCAATCCACCTAACCTGCACATCTTTGGACTGTGGGAGGAAACTGGAGCTCCCGGAGGAAACCCACGCACACACGGGGAGGATGTGCAGACTCTGCACAGTCAGTGACTCAAGCAGGAATCGAACCTGGGACCCTGGAGCTGTGAAGCAATTGTGCTATCCACAATGCTACCGTGCTGCCCTGTTATCCTCTGTTTGTTTTTGTAGGCCATGTTTTTGCAGCCATGGCTGCCTAATCCCCCCTCTGATAACCTTTCTTTTCTTTGGGATGAACCGCTGTACTGTGTCCTCAATTACTCCCAGAAACTCCTGCCATTGCTGTTCTACTGTCTTTCCCACGAGGCTCTGCTCCCAGTCGATTTTCGTCAGTTCCTCCCTCATGCCCCTGTAGTTACCTTTATTTAACTGTAACACCTTTACATCTGATTCTACCTTCTTTCAAATTGGAGATTGAATTCGACCATATTATGATCACTGCCTCCTAAGTGCTCCCTTACTTTAAGATCTTTAATCAAGTCTGGCTCATTACATAACACTAAGTCCAGAATGGCCTGTTCCCTCGTGGGCTCCATCACAAGCTGTTCCAAAAAGCCCTCCTGTAAACATTCAATTAATTCCCTTTCCTTGGGTCCACTGGCAGCATTATTTACCCAGTCCCCCATGATCACTGTGACCTTGCCTTTCTGACATGCACTTTCTATTTCGTGGTGCATTTTGTGCCCCTGGTCCTGACCACTGTTAGGAGGCCTGTACATAACTCCCATTATGGTTTTTTTGCCTTTGTGGTTCCTCAACTCTACCCACACAGACTCCACATCATCTGACCCTATGTCATTTAGTGCTCTTGATTTAATTTCATTCCTAATTAACAAGGCAACCCCGCCCCCTCTGCCCACCTCTCTGTCTTTTCGATAGGTTGTGAATCCCTGGATGTTTAAATGCCAGTCCTGAACCCCCTGCAACCATGTCTCTGTGATGCCTACCACATCATACCTGCCAGTCACAATCTGGGCCACAAGCTCATCTACCTTGTAACGTACACTGCGCGTATTTAAATATAACACCTTTACTTCTCTATTGACCGTCCCGTCCCCCCCCCCCAATCTCTAGTTTAAAGTCCTATTGACCACCCTATTTACTCTTTTCGCCAGAACACTGATCCCAGCTCGGTTCAGGTGGAGACCATCCCAACGGTATAGGTCCCCCCTGTCCCAAAACTGATGCCAGTGTCCCATGAAAAGGAACCCCTCTTTCGCACACCACTCTTTCAGCCACGTGTTAACTTCCCTTATTCTTGCCTCCCTATGCCAATTTGCACGTGGCTCGGGCATTAATCCGGAGATTATGACCCTTGAGCACCTGTTTTTTAATTTGAATCCTAGCTCTTTATAATCTCTAAACAGGTCCTCTTGTCTAGCCTTGCCTATGTTGTTGGTAGCGACATGGACCACAATAACTGGATCCTCCCCCTCCATCTCCAGTATCCTTTCAAGCCGGTCAGAGATGTCCCGCACCCTAGCACCGGGCAGGCAACATACCATGCGGGACTCTTTATCCTGCTCACAAAGGATACTATCTATCCCCCTGATAATAGAATCCCCTACAACTACAACTTGCCTATTTACTCCCTCCCCTTGAATGGCCTGCTGAACCATGGTGCCTTGGTCAGCTGACTCATCCTTCCTGCAGCCCTGTTCGCCATCCACACAGGGAGCAAGTGCCTCGTACCTGTTGGACAGGGTCATGGGCTGAGGCTCCTGAGTTCCTGACTGCTGGTTCCCTTTACCTGCCTGACTTGCAATCACACCCTGCTGTCCCTGGCCACTGGCAGGATTTAAACTACTTACTCTGACAGGTGTGACTACCTCCTGAAACACGAAGTCTCCCCCTCCCAGATGTGCCTCAGTATTTGAAGCTCAGACTCCAGCTCATTAACTCTGAGCCGGAGCTCTTCGAGCAGCCAACACTTACTGCAGATGTGGTCGCTGCAGCTCGCAATGGGATCTGCCAGCTCCCACATCAAGCAGCTCAAGCACATCACCTGAGCAGTCATCTCTAATTAATTAATTAGTTCAATTTAAGTTTACGAGTTTAGCTGTGTTTTTTTTTAAATTTGGGGCAGATTTGCTATCAACCAATCAGATCACTGCTTCCCTCTGACGTCACTTTTGGAGGAAAAAAACCTGGAAAACAGGAAGTTACCGTTAGGTTTTTATACTCACAGAGACTGCTCCTCCTCCTCCAAACGGCTCCCGAAATTAGGCCCGAAGAAAGAGAGAGAACAAAACAGTCGGGAAAAAGCACCTTCTCCCACTCTGCACCGAATTACCAAGTTTCAAATTCTCACTCTGTCTGTGTCTCACCCACTCAGGTTGTGTCTCCTTGCCCAGCGCAACGTTTACTAAGTGCGCTTTCTGTCTGTCTTTTATACAGACTTTAGGATGACTCACACTAAAACTTCAAAGAGAGGAATACAATGTGTACCTTTGTGCCCCCTTAACAAGCCTCAGGTGACTGCCAGATAACTGCCACTCAGCAATTAGGGTGGGGGCACCAAATTACCAAGTTTCAAATTCTCACTCTGTCTGTGTCTCACTCACTCAGGCTGTGTCTCCTTGACGAGTGCAACGCTGGTCAATGGGCGATAAGAGATTTACTGAAGTTACTCTCAATGAAGTTACTGTGAAAATTCCCGAGTTGCCACATTCCGGCACCTGTTCGGGTACACTGAGGGAGAATTCAGAATGTCCAATCCACCTAACGAGCACGTCTATCAGGACTTGAGAGGAAATCGGAGCACCAAGAGGAAACCCAAACAGACACTGGGTTCTGTGCAGACTCCGCACAGTGACCCAAGCCTGGAATCGACCCCGGAACCCTGGCACTGTGAAGCAACAGTGCTAGCCACTGTGCTACCTTGCTGCCCTATCATTCACCAAAACACTCTGTGCTCACAGACAAACCTGGGCGCCCGGTTAAGTGTAGAATTGTTTTTTAAATTTTCAAATCACTATATGGCCAATCCCTGCCTATGTCTGTAATCTCCTCCAGCCCACAAATGCTCCATGCTGGTTTCTCGAATTCTGGGTTCAGTAATGTTTTTTTAAATTGTTTTTATTGAAGTTTTTAGATTTTATACACTGTATATTTGGCAAGTATATATGTGTCGGTTACAATATACAAGTCTTTTTCCTCTGTACCGATCTCCCCCTGGTCCCCCTGCTCCCTCCATTTGTTGATTCAGGGTCCTTTCCTGGGTTGCTTATTGTACAATGGGCAGTCATGGGGTATTTACAAGTGTGCAATGTCTTCCCCTTCCCTCCCCATCCTTTGTCAATTGGTCTCGCCCTCTTCCCCTCCCTCTCCCCCTCCCCTATCCTGTTCTCGGCATTTCTTTGGGGGTTCCATTCTTGTGGCCCCCTGCACTCTCTATCGCCCATTTTCCAGCCTCCCCCTCCTTTTCCATTGATTCTCCCCCCCCCCCCCGTTCCCTTCGATCCTGTTGGCTCCCGTGCGTCGTCCCCCTCTTCCCACTCTGGCTTCGAACAGGTCCGGGAACAAGTTGGTGAATGGCCTCCATGCTTTGTGGAAGCCCTCCTCTGACCCTCTCGGATAGTAAACTTGATCTTCCACAGGTGGGAAAATTCTGACGGGTCTGCCAGCCAGCCTGCAGCTGTGGATGGTGCTGCTGATCGCCAACCGAGCAGGATTCTCTGGCAGGCGATTAGGGAAGCAAAGGTAAGGGCGGCCAGCCTTCTCCCCATGAATTGTCCTGGCTGGTCCGATACCTCGCAGACTGCCACTCTTGGCACGACTCCACCCTCACCCCCACCACCTTGGACACCTCGAAGAAGGCTGTCCAAAAGCCGACAAGTCTGGGGCATGCCCAGAACATGTTGCCATGTTGGCCGGGCCTCGCAGTCACCGTTCACATTTGTCCTCCAGCTCCGGAAAGAACCTGCTCATGAAAGTGGCACAGTGGTTAGCACTGCTGCCTCACAGCTCGGGTTAGTGTCTGTGTGGAGTTTGCACTTTCTCCCTGTGTCTGCGTGGGTTTCCTCCGGGCGCTCTGGTTTCCTCCCACAGTCCAAAGCTGTACAGGTTAGGTGGATTGGTCACGATAAATTGCCTCTTAGTATCAAAAAGGATAGTTGGGGTTACTGGGTTACGGGGATAGGGTGGAGGCGTGGGCTTAAGTAGGGTACTCTTCCCAAGAGTCGGCGCAGACTCAATGGGCCGAATGGGCTCCTTGTGCACTGTAAATTCTATGATTCGGGTTCTTGTCAGGTGCACTCTGTGCACAACATTCCGCTGCATAACACTGTGAGGAAATCTAGCAGTGCCTCCACCTGTGCCAGCTCCGGGCCTACACATAACCGCCGAATCTCCCATAAAGCGTGACCAGAAATAAAGGAACTGAAAATATTCCCTCCACCCCAACCTGAAAACCAAACAATCAACAAACTAACAAAGAAAGCACCCCCCCCACCCCCCCGCCCGATCCTCAAACCCAACAAAAAGTCCACACCCATTATTTTAAAAATTAAACACAACCCCCACCCCCCCCACAGTAACCAGCTGCAGACATCTCCCCTCGCCGCTCCCATTCACTAGCTATACTGTGCTGATTCCATAGGTTCAAGTTTAACAAGAGGCAGTTACATTGCTGTGCATCTGCTTACGTAACTAAGATAGATCAGGAATTATATCACTCCTTTCACATCCTCTGGGTGTCACAACACACTTTGTAGTCAATTAAGTAGATTCCATGTGTAGTCGCTCTTGTAATGTAGGAAGGAAAGTACTGACAGCCATCAAGATGATCCCAACCTTTATTTTTAAACCACTTTCCAGGCTGGAACAGGAGCATTTATGCTGCCATTCAGTTTGCTACCCATAAGGAAATCATAGATGCATTGTTCAGGAGGGCTATAGAACTACTAGGTTTCCCGGAGTCCAGAGAGTCAAAATCTGCATTCATACCATCATTGCAAGGCCCAAGGTTTAACCTTTCATCTCTAGCTATGTATGAATATACACAAATCAGTTGATCCATCAAGCTGGCCCACGCAACCATGGTGTGGGCACACATACTCACCCACTATCAATCAGGGAATCTTCGGAAAGAGGCTAAAACAAAGTCTGGACAATTAATCTGCAACACTTTCAGCGACCGGCATGAATCCAGAAGACAACAAAGACTACATATATATTGGACTGGATTTGTTTATTGTCACGTGTACCGCGGTACAGTGAAAAGTATTTTTCTGCGAGCAGCTCAACAGATCATTAAGTACATGGGAAGAAAAGGGAATAAAAGAAAATACGTCCAACGCCGGCATCTCCACATAATACGGCAACACAAGGTATACAATGTAACTACATAAGCACTGGCATCGGATGAAGTATACAGGGATGAAGTGTTAATGATGTCAGTCCATAAGAGGGTGATTTAGGGGTCTGGTAACAGCGGGGAAGAAAATGTTTTTGAGTCTGTTCGTGCGTGTTCTCAGACTTCTGTATTTCCTGCACGATGGAAGAAGTTGGAAGAGTGAGTAAGCTGGGTGGGAGGGCCTTTGATTATGCTGCCCGCTTTCCCCAGGCAGCGGGAGGTGTAGATGGAGTCAATAGATGGGAGGCAGGTTCGTGTGATGGACGGGGTGGTGTTCACGACTCTCTGAAGTTTCTTGCGGTCCTGGGCCGAGCAGTTGCCATACCACGCTGTGATGCAGCCAGATAGGATGCTTTCTATGGTGCATCTGTAAAAGTTGGTAAGAGTTAATGTGGACATGTCGAATTTCCTTAGTTTCCTGAGGAAGTATAGGCGCTGGTGGTAGCGTCGACGTGGGTGGACCAGGACAGATTTTTGGAGATGTGCACCCCTAGGAATTTGAAACTGCTAACCATCTCCACCTTGGCCCTGTTGATGCTGACAGGGGTGTGTACAATACTTTGCTTCCTGAAGTCAATGACCAGCTCTTTAGTTTTGCTGGCATTGAGGGAGAGATTGTTGTCACTGCACCACTCCACTAGGTTCTCTATCTCCCTCCTGTATTCTGACTCGTCGTTATTTGAGATCCGGCCCACTGTGGTCGTATCGTCAGCAAACTTGTAGATGGCGTTGGAACCAAATTTTGCAACGCAGTCGTGTGTACAGGGAGTAGAGTAGGGGGCTAAGTACACAGCCTTGCGGGGCCCCAGTATTGAGGACTATTGTGGAGGAGGTGTTGTTGTTCATTCTTACTGATTGTGGTCTGTTGGTCAGAAAATCGAGGATCCAGTTGCAGAGTGGGGAGCCAAGTCCTAGGTTTTGGAACTTTGATATGAGCTTGGCTGGGATTATCGTGTTAAAGGCGGAGCTGTAGCCAATAAATAGGAGTCTGATGTAGAAGTCCTTGTTGTTGAGATGCTCTAGGGATGAGTGTAGGGCCAGGGAAATGGTGTCTTCTGTGGACCAGTTGCGACGGTATGCGAATTGCAGTGGATCAAGGCGTTCTGGGAGTATGGAGGTGATGCGCTTCATGATCAACCTCTCAAAGCACTTCATTACAACTGAAGTCAGGGCCACCGGACGGCAGTCATTGAGGCACGTTGCCTGGTTCTTCTTTGGCACCAGTATGATGGTGGTCTTCTTGAAGCAGGTGGGGACCTCGGAGTGGAGTAGGGACAGGTTAAAGACGTCCGCGAACACCTCTGCCAGCTGGTCCGCGCAGGCTCTGAGTGCACAACCAGGGATCCCGTCCGGGCCCGTCGCCTTCCGAGGGTTCACTTTCAAGAAGGCCGATCTGACTTCGGAAGCTGTGATGGTGGGTATGGGTGAGTTATGGGCTGCTGGGGCACTCGACAGCGGATTGTTGGTTACCTGCTCGAACCAAGCATAGAATGCATTGAGTTCATTGGGGAGGGGTGCGCTGCTGCTGGAGATACTGCTCGGCTTCGCTTTGTAGCCCGTTATGTTGTTTAGTCCTTGCCACAACCGCCGAGAGTCTGTCTGTGACTCTAGCTTGGTCTGATATTCTCTCTTGGCATCTCGGATGGCTTTGCGGAGGTCGTACCTGGATTTCTTGTATCGGTCAGGGTCGTCTGACTTGAACGCCTCAGATCTGTCCTTCAGTAGGGAGTCAATCTCGCGATTGAGCCATGGTTTCTGGTTGGGGTACGTACGTACTGCTTTCTTTGGCATGCAGTCATCCACACATTTGCTGATGAAGTCTGTGATACTGGTGGCATACTCATTTAAATTGGTCGCTGAGTTTTTAAATATGGACCAGTCCACTGTCTCTAAGCAGTCACATAAGAGCTCTTCTGTTTCCTCGGACCAGCACTGCACAACCTTTTTAGCTGGATTCTCCCGCTTGAGTTTCTGCTTCTATGCCGGGAGAATGAGCACCGTCTTCTGGTCTGATTTCCCAAAGTGCAGTCGGGGGATGGAACGGTAGGCGCCCTTGATTTTTGAGTAGCAGTGGTCAAGGGTGTTGTCGCCCCTGGTGGGACAGGAGATGTGCTGGTGGAATTTTGGCAGTACTTTCTTGAGGTTGGCCTTGTTGAAGTCCCCTGCGACGATGAACAAAGTCTCCGGATGTTTTGTTTCATAGTTGTTTATAACTGTGTACCACCTACTTTATGATCCCAAGACTTGGTTTAAATTATAATGCAATCATAGTACGTAACAACCAAGGCATATAGATTAATTCTTTCTTGGAAGCTGTCTTAATGCCTCTATTTTAAGGCAATGATCTATTCTACCAGTATTTTAAGGGAAATTAAGAATGGAAGAATGGAATTAGGAAGATCAGAATTGTCCTTTGTCCACATAGCTCATGTTATACATTGCAATACAGACAGAAGCAGAAAGCAAATGCATGCTACAACTAAAATGATTAGACCATTGGTATCCTGAAGCAGCACTTCATATGTATGAATTACTTGGGTAGGGCTACAAGACAACTTATCCCAAGGGCATGCCATGTAATTGTTCTCTGCCACATTCTCCTTTCACTGCCCTGAAAAGAAGTCTTAGCTTCCATATTGATGATTAGACTTGCAAAGCCATGCCAAATTAAGAGGGTGAAAATGCCAGTGAGCAATTAGCAGTTGTATCAACATTGCAGCAAGGTCAAGATGACTTCTAAGGAGTGCCAATGACAGACCATTTTGTAAAGGCTCAAATCACATCTGCTGAGCAATTGTGCCCAGGCCTCTTGTTCTACATTTTCATGTTCCGTTATTCAAAAGTGCCATTTATTACCATCTTATGCTGCTTTATTGTAAGCAAGGACAAATAATTACTCAGCACAAGCTCAAGTCAAATGCAGGGCAGTTGCTTTCTGTATTATGTAGTGTGTGAGTGTTGACAGATTGAGTTGGCACCATGCTGCCCCTTGATACACATATTTTATTGTCTGATGTGTGACACCTAGCCACTACCCTTTCTAAATAATTCCTTTGTGGAAGGAACAAGTGTGTTGGCTGATTGCGGGATTTACTGACAACCTGCTGGGATTCTAGTGGTTCCAGACCTCTCGTGTGTGACACAATGACAGAGATCAGCAGGTAGACCATCCACATCTGAGACCGTGTTGCCTGACTGGTGTTGGCTGCTTTAAGCTACCTCCTTTCACGCTTGCTGTACCAGCCATTTCTGGGAAGGTAGCCATATGTTCTTTAAAGTGTGCTCTGTCTCTCCCCAAGTGCTTACAGAGTTGTTGCATTCCCCAGACAAACAAATTGGCTTTTTCAGTCAGTAACGTCCAAATCTACAGAAGTGTGGTAAATGGTCAATTAGCTTTTTCTGTTTCAGATGCTTAAATATCTCTTGATTGCAGCTCCCAGTTGATTTTGAGGATTTAGTACATTTCAGTGTTCACTGTCCAGCCTGTTGTACAGGGGGCCCTCCTTGAATCTCACCACACAGACTAAAAATAGCAAAATTGTGTAAATTGGCATGGGAGCTAGCTTTTCTCCCCAACATATTTTTGTAACCAACCTTGTTATTTGCAATGATCTATTGCATTTCCCCAAGTTATTTTCTCATTGTTTTAAACAAGGCACTGTTGCAAACTGATAAAATCACTGCTCAAGTTTTAATCGGGGTAATGACATTTCCTGATTTTCAGTCTTGTGATTAGTAATTACTGTTCTCCTTGCCTTGCAGGAGCAGGCCTGTTGTGAATATTGAAGCCTTCCTGTCTCTGCCTCCTTCAATCAACCGTAAAAAAAAGGAATGTTTTGAGAACGGGAAGCCTGTTGTGTGTGTCAATGTTACTGTCTGCTTTGGTTACAAAGGAAAGAAGATTCCTGGTCACATAGGTAATAATCACACCAGTGCATTGTGATTGTTGAACTTTACTTGAACTTTAATAATGTGTATTATGACCATTTGCATTTGAACATTAATTTTATTGTGACACAGCTGCAGAAGACATAGGTGATAGTATTAGATTATACTTGACAATAGTTTACTCTTGTTCTGCTGTTCGATATTAGTGATATTTAACTGATAAGACAGAAGGACTTATTTTAAGCAAAGAACTTAGTTTAAGCAATAAAGCCCTTGGTGACCATTGAGTAAATGTAGAGCGATAAATTTGCTCTTTGATGCATCCTACTTATTTGTAATCAGTAAATTGATTCTCTCACCTCTATGATTCCTGAAATAATTTTCTGGGAAAATATTATAATTATTAAAAAATGGAATATGTAGCCAACATAAAAAGGGTGGCATGGTGGCACAGTGGTTCAATTCCAACCTTGAACCATGTCTGCTTGCGTTTCCTCCGGGTGCTCCCGTTTCCTCCCACAGTTCAAAGATGTACAGATTAGGTGGATTGACCATGATAAAACTGCCCCTTGGTATCCAGGGATGTGCAGGTTAAGTTGTGAGGTTATGGGGATAAGTTGGGGGAGTGGGCCGAGGTAGCATGCTCTTTCGGAGGGTCAGTGTCGACTCGATGGGCCGAATGCCTCCTCCTGCACTGTAGGAATTCTGTGGATTCTCTGGAAAAGAAAATCCATAAGTCTTTTGTTGGCATGTAAATAACATAAGTGTGGTAAAAGAGGAGAAGGGCCAATTATGGACCAAAAAGGAGATTTCCATGGAGACGGTGGAATAGCTGAAGTTTTAAATTAATACTTTGCATCTGTCTTCACCAAGGAAGACGATGCTATTGAGGCCATGGTGAAGGAGGAGATAATCAATATATGAGAAAGATTTAAAATTGATAAGGAGGAGATATTAAATAGGCTGTCTGTATTTAAAGATGAGAAAGAACAAGGACCAGATGAGAAGCATCCAATGATGCTGACTCAAGTGCGGGTGCAAATTATGGATGCATTGGCCATAATTTTCCAGTCTTCTTTAGACTTGGGTGGTTCCAAAAGACTTGCAAGAGAATTGCAGATGTTCAACCTTTGTACAAAGAAGGGTGTAAAAATAAACTTAGCAACCATAGGGCTATCAGTTTAATGTTGTTGATGGGGAAACCTCTGGAAATGATAACTTGAGGCAAAACTAGTAATAGCCAGGTGGATAAGTGCAGATTAACTAATAAAAACCAGCATGGATTTGGTGGGGAAAAATAGTTTTTTGACTAATTTGTTTAGAGGTGACAGAGATGGCTGATGAGGATAATGCTGTTGATGTGGTGTACATAGATTTCCAGAAGAAACTTGACACTGTGCCACACAACAGACTTCTGAGCAAAGTTATAGCTCATGGAATAAAAGGAACAGTGACTTCATGGATACAAAATTAGCTGAGTAACCAGGAAACAGAGAATAGTGGTGAATGGATGTTTTTCAGGTTAGGGGCAGGCTTGTAGTGGAGTTTACTGGGATCGGTGTTGGGACCCTTTAACTTCTTTAAGTATAATAATAACTTCAACCTCCGCATACAGGGCACAGTTTAAAAATTTGCACATGATATGAAACTTAGAAACATTATGAACTTAGGGAAAATAGTGTAGAAATTTGAAAGGATATAGGCAAGTTGGTGGAATGGATGGACAGGTGACAGATGGCGTTCAATGTGGAAAAATGTGAAGTGATTAATTTTGCTGGGGAGACGATTCTAAAGATGGTATAGGAGCAGAGGGGCCTTGAGAGTATCGGTGCATAAGTCACTGAAGGTAGCCGAACAGGTTAACAGCGTGGTTATCCAGGTTTTATTAATAGGGGCACAGAGTACAAGAGCAGGGAGGTTATGCCAAACTTGTACAAAATGCTAGTTCAGCCTCAGCTGGAATATTGCATTCTGTCTGGACGCTGCACTTTAGGAAAGATGGAGAGAGTGAGTGCCCCCATAGAGGAAATTAGGCGTAAGTGGAAGGAGGAGGTGGGAGGGGAGTTGGGGAGGGAAGCCTTACAGAGGGTTGAATGCATCCTCGTCGTTTGCGAGGCTAAGACTTATTCAATTTAAAGTGGTTCACAGGGCCCATATGACAGTGTTGTGGATGAATCGGTTCTTTTTGGGAGTGGAGGATAGGTGTGGGCGGTATGTAGGGGGGCCAGCGAACCATGTTCATATGTTCTGGGCTTGCCCGAAGTTGAAGGGATTCTGGAAAAGCTTTTTGGAGGTTATGACAAAGGTTTTGAGGGCAGAAATAGCTTCGAGTCTGGAGGTGGTGATATTTGAAGTGTTGGAGGACTCGGGTGTGCAGGTGGGGAGAGAGGCCGATGCTTTGGCCTTCACCTCCCTGATGGCCTGGAGATGGATTTTGTTGTGCTGGCGGGACTCGGAGCCACCGAAGGCTTGGTTATGGGTAAGCGATTTGGCAAAATTTTTGCAGCTGTAAAATATCAGGTTCTCTATTTGTGGGACAGAGGAGGGGTTTATTTATAGGTGGAAGCCATTGATTGACTTCTTTAAGAAGGATTAAGTCATTAGCGGGGAAAGGGGTGGTTTTTGGTTTGGATTGTAGTCTCTGGTTGGGGGTGGGGGGGTTGGAACGGAAGGTTGGAAAAAGAAGGCGGATGACGGGGTGGAAGGTGGGTGAATGGGTGGTTTTTGAGGGGAGGGAGGGTTTTGTGGCCTGGTATGGTGGTTGGGGCTTGTATTTCCGTTGTCCTTTTGGTTTTGCTGTTGTGATGGTAAATATTTTTAAATACCTTCAATGAAATGTTTTTCAAAGGAAAAGATTTTACTTGATAGCCCCTCTCACTAAAGTCTGATTATGAGTTGGGTAATTTTGATCAAAGCTTTAATTTTGTGAGTTTAATTAGGATTGTGCAATTTGAATATGGGCAGTGTGCCTAATTTCTCATTGCACTAGAGCCACTCTGTACCCGAAGCAAAGGTTTTACAACATCGGAAGAAAATCGACTGGCCAAATTCCCAAATCTTTGAGTACCCGGTACATTTTTTGTTGCAGACTGACTTCCTGGGTGAGATAGATTGAAATGACAATATTCTGGTTTCACATCTATTGTAGCGTCTGTTTGATGTTCTGTAAACTTTAGAAAATACAAGGGACCAGGACTTCAATAGTGGCAATCACGGTCCAATTGCCACTCCGCTCCTTTTACTTCCCTTTAGTTGGGAACCGCACGTTTCACACCCAACCTCCCATCTCGGGCCTGGTGAATAAAGTGTAGTGCAGCAGGTTTCCAAGGCATTCAGTACAGGGCAGTAGATCAGGAACCATGTCCCTTTTTTATGGCACTGGCTGCTGTAAAGTAGGTAGGTTTAAAGGTCAAAATGTTTTCGACAAAAAATTGTTCTCATGGCATTGATTTTCTCAATACCTAAAACTTACTGGTGTTCAAAATGCGGTTGAAAACTCTTAAGTACCTATTACTCCCGCAGGCGGTGCTAGCCAACTCAGTGGCTGTCATGCTCTATGATTCACAACTGCTGTTCTTCTTTAAAAATTATTTAATGGGATGTGGGTGTCGCTGACTAGGCCAGCATTTATCACCCATCTCTAATTGCCCTGGCGAAGGCGACGGTGAGCTGTCTTCTTGAACCGCTGCAGTCCATGTGGTGAATGCCCACAGTGCGGTTAGAGGGGTGTTCCAGGATTTTGACCCAGTGACCGTGAACGAACGACGATATATTTCCAAGTCAGGATGGTGTGTGGCTTGGATCAGAACTTCCCGCTGGTGATGTTCCCAGTTATCTGCTGCTGTTGATCTTCCAGATGATAGTGATCATGGATTTGGAAAGTGTTGTCGAAGGCATGGTGCACACTGCTGCTACTGGTGAGTGGTGGTGGAAGGACTTGATGTTGAAAGTGGTGGATGGGGTGCAAATCAGGCAGGTTGCTTTGTCCTGTATGGTGTTGAGCTTCTTGAGTGTTGTTGAAGTTGCGTTCATCCAGCCCAGTGGGGAGTATTCCATCATGTTCCTGACATGTCTTGTAGATGGAGGGAAGGCTTTGGGGAATCAGGAGGTGATTTACTTGTAGCAGAATTCCCAACCTCTGATCTGTTCTGGTAGCCACAGTATTTAGGTGGCTGTTCCAGATCAGTTTCTAGACCATCAGGTTGTTTATAGTGGAGGATTCAGCAATGGTAATTTCTTTGAATGTCAAGGGAGATAGTTGGAGTCTCATTGCTAAAGTTAGTTACTGCCTGCCACTTGTGCATTGAGAATATTATTTGCCACTTATTAGCCCGAGCCTGAATGTTGTCTAGGTGTTGCTTCAGTATCTGAGGAGTTTTGAATGACGCCAATGCACAAACATTGTGCAATCATCAGTGAACATCCCTACTCCTGACATTATGGAAGGAAGGTAATCAGTGAAGCAGCTGAAGATGGTTGGGCCTAGGGCATTCCCCTTCGGCACACGTGCAGTGATGTCCTGGGACTGAGATGATTTACTACACTGCTGCTCTAAAACCTCAGTGTGGTAATAGAAAACATCAGGATCGGAATCTCAGGGAAACCATACTGGTATGGTGCTTCAGCTACTGGACTAATAAATCAAGTATCCTGGCCAATAATTCAGAGAATGAGAGTTCAAATTCCAACGTGACCATTTGTAAAAATATCTGGAAATAAAAGGCCCGCCTCGGTAAAAGAGACTGCTGAAGCTGTTGAATTGTTGGAAAAACACAACTTGTTCACGAATGACCTTTAGACGGAAGAAACTTGCTGTTATAACCCTGTCCAGTCTAAGTGACTTCAGTCACATTCCAATGTGGTTGACTCTCCATTGCCCCCTGAAATTGGCTAGTGAGCCACTATAAGTCACCTAAAAATGCGGAAGCATTTTTACCACATGGTCCAAGAAATCAGCCAATGAGCATCTCAGAGCAACTGGGGATAGATAATAAATACTGGACTTGTTAGTGATGCAGCGGTGACATTTGACCCAGAAGTAGTACCATAAGGAAAATGTGTAATTTCTGTAAAATGTCTGTGAAATATGTAATTGTTTTTAAGAATGTTTAGAAAGGACTTTTAAGTGGTCCCATCAATTGCAATGTTATTTGATAAGCTACACATTTTTTTTTAAAAATAATTTTTATTAAAGGTTTTCATAAAATATCAATAACAAAATGAGAAAGAAAAAAGAACCCAACAGGGTTAAGTACAAAACACAATCTAAAAAAGCAACCCCCCAAACCCCTCCCCCGCCCTGTACCTAAATAATAAATTAACATTAACACCCCGACTTAAGACAACAGGTGTATACACCCCCTCAGACCCTTCCAGTGTAAATAACATAAACAAAAATAAAGTAACCCCCCACCCCCCGAGCTGCTGCTGCCATTGACCAATGTCTAGCGTTCTGCCAGAAAGTCTAAGAACGGTTGCCACCGCCTAAAGAACCCTTGTACCGACCCTCTCAAGGCGAATTTCACCCTCTCCAATTTAATGAACCCTGCCATATCGCTGATCCAGGATTCCACGCTTGGGGGCCTCGTATCTTTCCACTGAAGGAGAATCCTTCGCCGGGCTACCAGGGACGCAAAGGCCAGAATTCCGGCCTCTTTTGCCTCCTGCACTCCCGGCTCCTCTGCCACCCCAAATATTGCGAGCCCCCAGCCCGGTTTGACCCTGGATCCTACCACCCTCGACACTGTCCTCGCTACGCCCTTCCAAAATTCCTCCAGCGCTGGGCATGCCCAGAACATATGGGTGTGATTTGCTGGGCTCCCTGAGCACCTAACACACCTGTCCTCACCCCCAAAGAACCTGCTTATCCTTGTCCCGGTCATGTGTGCCCTGTGCAGCACCTTAAACTGTATGAGGCTGAGCCTCGCGCATGAAGAGGAAGAGTTCACCCTCCCTAGGGCATCTGCCCACGTCCCCTCTTCGATCTCCTCTCCCAACTCCTCCTCCCACTTACCTTTCAACTCCACCACCGAGGCCTCCTCCTCCTCCTGCATCACCTGGTAAGTTTCCGAGATCTTCCCCACTCCCACCCACCCCCCCGAGAGCACCCTGTCCTGTACTGTGTGTGGCAGTAGCCATGGGAATTCCACCACCTGCCGTCTGGCAAACGCCCTTACCTGTAAGTACCTGAAGGTGTTCCCCGGGGGGAGCCCGTACTTCTCCTCCAGCTCACCCAAGCTCGCAAACTTCCCGTCCACAAACAGGTCCTTTCATATGCCTGCCCTGTGCCACCCCGAAAACCCTCCACCTGTTCTTCCTGGGGCGAACCGGTGGTTCCCCCGTAATGGGGTCCACGCTGAGGCCCTAACATCCCCCCTATGCCGCCTCCACTGCCCCCAGATTTTGAGGGCCGCCATCACCACCGGGCTCGTGGTATATCTCCTTGGAGGGAGCGGCAGCGGCACCGTTGCCAGTGCCCCCAGACTCGTACCCACACAGGATGCCGTCTCCAGCCTCTTCCATGCAGCCCCCTCCCCCTCAATCACCCACTTGCGCACCATTGTCGCATTGGCGGCCCAGTAGTACCCACAGAGGTTGGGCAGCGCCAGCCCCCCCCCATCTCTACTCCGCTCCGGGAACACACTTCTCACCCTCGGAGTCCCTCGCAAACCCCATTATACTCCTGTTAACCTGCCTGAAAAAAGCCTTTGGGATAAACACTGGGAGGCACTGGAACAGGAACAAAAACCTTGGGAGCACCGTCATTTTGATTGACTGCACCCTACCCGCCAGGGACAGCAGCAACGCGTCCCACCTCTTGAACTCCTCCTCCATTTGCTCCACCAGCCTTGTAAAGTTAAGCCTATGCAGGGCCCCCCAGCTCCTGGCCACCTGGACTCCCAAATATCTGAAACTCCTCTCCGCCCTTTTTAGTGGGAGCTCGCCAATCCCCCTCTCCTGGTCCCCTAGCTGAACTACGAACAACTCGCTCTTCCCCATATTGAGCTTGTACCCCGAAAAGTCCCCGAATTCCCTAAGCATCCTCATTACCTCTGGCATTCCTCCCACCGGGTCCGCCACATACAGCAGTAGGTCGTCCGCATACAGCGACACCCTATGCTCCTCCCCAAAGAAATACATTTCTATGTGACCTGGCAACCCTTGACCGGGATGCGGTACCAGCAAGAAGGAAGTTAAGAAATACGCTCTATGGCAGGCAGACAGAAAGGAGAGCTACAAGTAGAAGAGTTGGAGGAAGAAGGCAATCAGCACACGGATGGAGACACAAAGAGAAAGCAACCAAAGAAAGAAAGAGGAATACAGAAATCTTTGGAGGGGAAGAAGCAAATCTCTCACAGGAATAGTTCAGTTTTTCAGAAAAGGAGGCAGGACCTCTGGGCGATGCTGTGAGAACTGACTGAAAAACCTGGAGAGCTGTGAGAATAGTTCGGAGATACTAAAGTGTGTCCTCTCCGAAGTGGTCAAACTGTGAACCAGGATTTTATTGGTTGGTCAATTGAACAGGAACTGAAAGGTAAACCACCAGGACTGCCGCGATTGGAGGGAGTGAGGGATAGTCGAAGTACGCCTTGCTTATGATGATCACAGCCATAAAACTCGAAAGACAAATGTGTTGTCAGAAAGAATTCCTTACCTACCCTACATGAATCAGAAACATTATATTGTGGAACTGTGAAGCTATGTAGTGGCACATTTATGCAGGGAGTTGTCTGAATTCTTGTGGTTGTATAGGATGGATTTTTGTTGTATTGACTTTTTAAAGTAAAATTCATCATTTTGTCTGAAGTACCGTACCTAATACAAAACAGTTCATTTCATTTTGTTAATTTGATCTTGGCTGTTTTAGTCTCGTGCATGAAAAGATTCAGAAAGATGATAAAAGAACTGATTAAAGTTGAGGAAACCAGCATGTGGGTGTTCGGGGGGGGGGGGGAACGGCAGAAAGTGTTTGGTTCACACATTTCCTGTTTTCAGTACGTTGTTATGCTTGGAGAATCATACTTTAGTTTTGCCTAAACGTGAACAGAATCTTAGAATACAATAGAATTTGCAGAAGGAGGCCATTTGACCCATCGGGTTGATACCAGCCTTTAAAGGAGCACCCTACCCAAGTTCACACCTCCACCCTATCCCCGTAACCCAGTTACCCCACCTAACCTTTAGACACTATGGGGCAATTTATCATGGCCAATCCTCCTAACCTGCACATCTTTGGACTGTGGAAGGAAACCGAGCACTCAGAGGAAACCCACACAGACATGGGGAGAACATGCAGACTCCACACATACAGTGACCCAAGCCGGGATAGAACGCAGGTCCCTGGGGCTGTAAAGCATCAGTGCTAACCACTGTGCTACCGTGCCACAACACGCCACATTTTGAAAATCATTTTCTTACAAACTGAGTATTATTATTTTTCAGGATGTTACTTGAATATCTGACAAAAGAATATAAATACTGGGTGGGGTTCTCCGGCCTCTCAGCCATGTGTTTCTCCGCCACGGGAGCTGTGCACCATTTGCTGGCAGCAGGATTCTCTTTCCCATTGGAATTCCCATTGAAGCCACCCCATTGTTACCACTGGCAAGCCCATGGACAGGGGTGCGCTGCCGGCTGCGGGACCAGAGAATACCACCACCAGCGAAAGGCCGGAGAATTCAGGCCGCTATATATTGTTTTGATCGGCCCAAAAAGAAATTTCTTTGATCTATTTTAACAGAGTAATACCAATCGGGGATCTCTGCTTTTAACATACTAGACTGAATGTCCGAGGAGTCCAGGCATTGCCGTCCAGTAGCTGTATCCTGTTGTAGCATAATGTGATCCGGTAAAGCTAGTAAACTCAACAGAAGTTGCTAACTCAACACATTTCCTGTTATATCAAGATCGTGTTAAGGGAGTCTTTTATACTGCTGTGCAAATCGCTACACTCTCTTGAGCAATACAAAATCCATTACATTTCACTCTTTTTGGCTCTGAAGAAGGTTTCATAGCATCACAATGTTAACTCTGTTTCTCTCTCCTCCCAGGTCTGTGGAGTTTCTCCAGTGTTTTGTGTTTTTATTTCAAATTTCCAGTGGTATTTTGCTTTTATCTTTTAAATCCTCATTCCCAGCATGAAACTTTAACCAATAGCTATGCACATTAGGAATTCTGGGATGGAGATGAGTAGTTTTTGTTGGATTTTTTTGTCCATAATGGATGGTAAATCCCCGTAACCCAGCATTGTAAAATGCTGTCCACAGAGCTCCATGCTTGAATCCCCAATATGCATTCCTGGTGAATGAGTGCTTGTGTAAGAGTAAAATAACACTTTTTGTGCTTTTGCTGCTGTTGTTCCCATTAAATTGCAATAGAGTAGTATATAACGCACAATACCTTACTGTATGTATTTTTTATTTGAATAGTTTTATAGCATTCAAATCTGTGCCGTTTCTTTTTCCAGATATGTTGCTGTGCTCAAATGTGTAAAGCAAGCGCGGTGTTCTTTGTGTTGCTTATTTCAGGGTGGTTGGCCTAGAGTTCACAAAGACCACAAAATAGCCTTAACTTAAACAAAGCTACGATTTTATTTACACTAACTTGGATTTGACATGTACTCCTTAAGGATACACAATTGATCAATAACATCTAACTACACTCATCTACTGCTAATCTCACTACTGGTTTAAATTATGATCTAACCTTACCTGCACTATATGCTCTTCCGATCTTCACTAGCTAACTCCTGCATACACTCCTCCCCTAAGGTCGAGCATCACTGCCTTATTTGGTTGTTACTGTAGCTCCCTCTGGTGGCTACACTTGACACTACATTAACCATTGCATTGCTGATAGTTATGGTAATACCACAGCAAGGTTTATAGTAACATTTGTAGCATGTACACAGATTTTGATGTATTTTGTGGAATCTACTTTGCAGCATTCCACTCTGCTGGAAATTCACTTCAAGAGACATGTAGAATCTTGTCAATGTTTTAATAGCACCATTATGTTTGCCTAATTGGACTGTTAGGATGCTTTAATAATGGGGTGCACTTTTATTATGATGGAGACTATGAATAAAATAGTGAAGAATAATGTTTGATGTCTACAAGTGGTTTGTTTCAGAATCGAAGGTCTGAACTCACAACATTCAGTAGAACAAGACATGTAGAGTGTGTACAAATACCTGGGAGAGAATGGAGCTAAAGAGATCAAGTTCAAGCTCCTTAACAAAGTGCCATCTTGTGGAAGTTTCTGGAGCTCTGTCTGTTCTGAATGTACATGTTTGAATGCACAGGCCCAAATACTTTGCATGGTGTTGAACCTGGTCCTGAGCAAACATCCCAAACTGCCTGTTAACAAATATCCTTTCTGCCTCCTGTCTTTCAGTATTGCTGTACAACATCAGTACCGATGTCAACAGAAGGGATGGTTTTCCTCCCAGATTTAATTTAATGTCTGATAGCAGCTTGAATAGTAGTTTGGGACACATTGCACTCTATCACAATATTATTAAGTGTAACACCCATCAAGCATTCATGAAGGTAAGCTGAATAATTTCTACTCTTAACTTCTCTGGTTGTAATTATACATGGACTAAGCAAATCCAATGAATGATTGAGATTCTCTTTCCTGTACTTTTCCACCATGTTTTATGTAACTGTGAATTTTTCTTGTGGCGTTGCATAAGGGGAAATTAAATAAAATGATCCTCGGGTCCCCCATCGGCAGTCCCGCTAAATCAAGGGTGACATCTGTCAGGCTTGGTGAGTCCTCAAATGACTGAGCAGTCTGATTCTGGATCCACAAGTTCTTCCACAGTGGGGACAAGTTGTTGCGTGGGAGAGTGGAACTCGTAGCTCTGGGTTGGCATCCCTCTCCTTCCACTACTGTTGTCATTCTGCCTCACTGTCAAGTCGCTGAACCTCAAAGGGGCTTGTGCCTTGATGGACCAGGTGGAGCCATACCGATTGGTCCACAACCTTCTCCTCCAAGTCATTGGTGTTAATGCCTGCGTGCTTTAGGGTGGCCTTAAGTGTATCCTTATACTTTTCCTTTGGATGCCCTTAGAGCATTGGCCAATAGACACAATGGCCCATCCATCAGAGTTGGTTCCGCAGGAGCAGAGCTTCAATGTTGATAGACACAGCTTCATGGAGGACGCTAGTGTTCCAGCAGTCCTCCCGTTGATCCCCAGGATTTGGCGCAAGCACCACTGGTGGAAGCTCTTGCATGTCTTATTGTGGCATTGATAGACAGTCGAGGTTTCACCATAGTAGAGCAGGTCGGACAACACACCGGCCTTATAAACCAGAACACTTGTTCACTTTGAAACTCTGTTATCGAAGACCAGTTGGGACAAGCAGAGGGTACCCTGAAGAGGGCTGCTCAGTCACAGATGCAGCAGCTGAAAGGCACTCCTGTCCCAACACAGGCACAGTACAACCATCATGCATCCGCCGCCAGAATGCGGAATCTTAGCTGGGGGCCTTCAGATATCACAGCCCTGCTCCTGTTGGCAATAATCGTTGCCGCAGAGCTTTTACATTCACCTGATGGAGGCCGATGTGTGACGTTATTTAATGTGGAGACTCTGATTTGCAACTGGGTTCCGCACAATCTTGGCAGGTGGTGACCGGATTCCGTGGCATGGCGGACCACGATGACGAGGGCCACTTCCCATTTCAGTCGCCTTCACCCTTCTCAGTTATTGGGAACACTGCCCTCCTCCTCCTGCTCTGCCGTTGAGGGCTTCTGGGATTTTTCTTTTCCTGGAACCTCCCCCTCACCCTTATCGCCAGGAGCTTCAGCTCAGGGTGGCACCGCCCTTGTGTATATTGGAACATGCAAGCATCTCCACCACGGAAAGGTGATGATCCTCGGAAAAGCAGGGTCAGAGGGAAAGTATAAATGCACCTAGCTGTACAGTCGCAGTTCAGTATCCATTTTAAAGTCATGAATTCACTCCTTACTTTTTAGATATGGATTTGATATTATTTAAAATAACAAAACTGGCAGCAATTTAGTGAGCAGGAGTGATGGGTTATTTGGAGCATAGGAGTTTCCTGCAGTCCTGACTGAAGAGCTGGAATTGCAAAACTGAGCAATTTTGAATGTGGTAGATTTGAAAATGGAAAGAAGTATCCATATACCTTTGGAAAAATTCAGTATTAGCTGTCAATCTTGGGTGAATTGCCCAAATGTGAACCTTTTGCTCTCTGCCCGTTTTTGATTGCACAAAGTGAGTTTTGTCTCTCAGTAACCTTCTCTTTCTGGCCTACTTCACTACTTCACTATCTTCCAGAATATTTCTGATTGTGTTGGCCCACTGTCCCACAAAGATATTGATTGGTGTATCAGTAACGTGGACACTAATAGATTTGTACTCCACTCCACTCTATACTTCCATGTGCTGTGCCATGGTACACTCCACACATTTTATACATTTGTAAGCAGCATCTCAATCAATTAAAATTACACAATTTTACATAAACTTCTTTTGAAGTACTTTCAAACATTTTCATTATGAATATTTGCATTTATATGCCACAACCAAACATTTGCCTCACCTCCGTCTTGAATGCCATGTGTGAATTTCTGACCAAAAGACAGCACTGATGTGCACTTGCCTCCAGGTTTTGGAAATGTCTATGGTAACCTTGTTCTTACCTATAAATTTAAAACAAACCTGTTGTTAAACACCAGCCCCAGATCTACCGGTCTCCAGATTATTGGAAAATGCAAATCAGGATAATGAGATATGCATGGAAATTGCCTGGGAAGTCCAAGCTTCCAATGGACTGATTCTCTGCCAGTTATGAAGGCCTACCCTGGATGTGTGAGGGATAGAGGTGGGTAAACAGGAGGTGAGAGGGGTTGAGGAATAAGTTGTGGGGGTGGAATGGTTTGATTGGAGCAAGAGTCAATTGGAGGTGGAATGAAAGGGACTGATAGGCATGGGGAACAGGGTGAATTTGATTCCCAGAAGGAAAGTTGAATGCTTCTCAACCAGTAATATGCTTTATAAAGTACTTACCTCCTGAATCCATCACATCCTCACCATGAGGAAGTTGCCAGGTTCCCCAATGCTTGTTAAAGTTGTTAACCTGAATGCCAATGAGGCTTGCATCCTTATTATGTGTTTAAAGTTGTAACATGCCTCTGCTGAGTGAGGATTTGGAGGTGGGTTGGGTCAAGAAACATATTTTTCAGACATTAAACCTACCTGCCCCCACTAGATCCTAACCCATCTAATTTGGGGTTACAATTCAGCCCATTGTATCAAGAATATTAAATATTCAGTGCACAAGTAATGTTGTGAAAATCTCGTTCATAATTCAAATGCTTTAGAATATAGCTTTTAGTTTCAGGAATATAACTTTTAGGTTGAGGGTCAAGATGATAAATGCAGAGTAAGTGGGTATTTGATTGAGAAACTGTTGAAGCCCTTATGTAGATTCAATTCAAACAAGCCTGGGTTTATAGAACATAGATCATTACAGCGCAGTAGAGGCCCTTCGGCCCTCGATGTTGCGCCGACCTGTGAAACCACTCTAAAGCCCATCTACACTATTCCCTTAACGCCCATATGTCTATCCAATGACCATTTGAATACCCTTAGTGTTGGTGAGTCCACTACTGTTGCAGGCAGGGAATTCCACACCCTTACTACTCTCTGAGTAAAGAACCTACCTCTGACATCTGTCTTATATCTATCTCCCCTCAATTTAAAGCTATGTCCCCTCGTGCGAGACATCACCATCCGAGGAAAAAGGCTCTCACTGTCCACCCGATCCAATCCTCTGATCATCTTGTATGCCTCAATTAAGTCACCTCTTAACCTTCTTCTCTCTAACGAAAACAGCCTCAAGTCCCTCAGCCTTTCCTCATAAGATCTTCCCTCCATACCAGGCAACATTCTGGTAAATCTCCTCTGCACCCTTTCCAATGCTTCCACATCCTTCCTATAATGCGGCGACCAGAATTGCACACACTACTCCAAATGCGGCCGCACCAGAGTTTTGTACAGCTGCAACATGACCTCATGACTCCAAAACTCAATCCCTCTACCAATACAAGCTAACACACCGTATGCCTTCTTAACAACCCTCTCAACCTGAGTGGCAACTTTCAGGGATCTATGTACATGGACACCGAGATCTCTCTGCTCATCCACACTGCCAAGGATCTTACCATTAGCCCAGTACTCTGTCTTCCTGTTATTCCTCCCAAAATGAATCGCCTCACACTTTTCTGCATTAAACTCCATTTGCCACCTCTCAGCCCAGTGCTGCAGCTTATCTATGTCCCTTTGTAACTTGTAACATCCTTCCGCACTGTCCACAACTCCACCGACTTTAGTGTCATCTGCCAATTTACTCACCCATCCTTCTACGCCCTCCTCCAGGTCAGTTATAAAAATGACAAACAGCAGTGGCCCCAAAACAGATGCTTGTGGTACACCAATAGTAATTGGACTCCAGTCTGAACACTTCCCATCAACCACCACCCTTTGTCTTCTTCCAGCTAGCCAATTTCTGATCCAAACTGCTAAATCTCCCTGAATCCCATGTTTCTGTATTTTCTGCAGTAGCCTACCGTGGCGAACCTTATCAAACGCTTTACTGAAATCCATATACACCACATCAACTGCTTTACCCTCATCCACCTGTTTGGTCACCTTCTCAAAGAACTCAATAAGGTTTGGGAGGCACGACCTACCCTTTACGAAACCGTGTTGACTATGTCTAATCAAATTATTCCTTTCCAGATGATTATACACCCTATCTCTTATAAACCTTTCCAAGATTTTTCCCACAACAGAAGTAAGGCTCACTGGTCTATAGTTACTGGGGTTGTCTCTACTCCCCTTCTTGAACAAGAGGACAACATTTGCTATCCTCCAGTCTTCTGGCACTATTCCTGTTGACAAAGATGACTTAAAGATCAAAGCCAAAGGCTCAGCAATCTCCTCCCTAGCTTCCCAGAGGATCCTAGGATAAATCCCATCCGGCCCAGGGGACTTATCTATTTTCACCCTTTCCAGAATTGTTAACACCTCCTCCTTATGAACCTCAAGCTCTTCTAGTCTAGTAGCCTGAATCTCCGTATTCTCCTCGACAACATTGTCTTTTTCCTGTGTGAATACTGACAAAAAATATTAATTTAGCACCTCTCTTATCTCCTCGGACTCCAAGCACAACTTCCCACTACTGACCTTGACTGGCCCTACTCTTACCCTAGTCATTCTTTTATTCCTGACATATCTATAGAAAGCTTTAGGGTTATCCTTGATCCTACCTGCCAAAGACTTCTCATGTCCCCTCTTGGCTCTTCTTAGCTCTCTCTTTAGGTCCTTCCTAGCTAACTTGTAACTCTCAAGCGCCCTTACTGAACCTTCATGTCTCATCTTTACATAAGCCTCCTTCTTCCTCTTGACAAGTATTTCGACTGCCTTAGTAAACCACGGTTCCCTTGCTCGACCACTTCCTCCCTGCCTGACAAGTACATACTTATCAAGGACACGCAGTAGCTGTCCCTTGAACAAGCTCCACATTTCCATTGTGCCCATCCCCTGCAGTTTTCCTCTCCATCTGATACATCCTAAGTCTTGCCTCATCGCATTATAATTGCCTTTCCCCCAGATATAACTCTTGCCCTGCGGTATATATCTATCCCTTTCCATCACTAAAGTAAACGTAATCGAATTGTGGTCACTATCACCAAAGTGCTCACCTACCTCCAAATCTAACACCTGTCCTGGTTCATTACCCAGTACCAAATCCAATACGGCCTCGCCTCTCGCTGGCCTATCTACGTACTGTGTCAGGAAACCCTCCTGCACACATTGGACATAAATGGACCCATCTAAAGTACTCAAACTATAGCGTTTCCAGTCAATATTTGGAAAGTTAAAGTCCCCCATAACAACTACCCTGTTGCTTTCGCTCCTATCCACAATCATCTTTGCAATCCTTTCCTCTACATCTCTGGAACTTTTCGGAGGCCTATAGAAAACCCCTAACAGGGTGACCTCTCCTTTCCTGTTTCTAACCTCAGCCCATACTACCTCAATCGACGAGTCCTCATCAAACGTCCTTTCTGCCACCGTAATACTGTCCTTGACTAACAATGCCACCCCTCCACCTCTTTTACCACCTTCCCTGAGCTTACTGAAATATCTAAACCTCGGCACTTGCAACAACCATTCCTGTCCCTGCTCTATCCATATCTCCGAAATGGCCACAACATCGAAGTCCCAGGTACCAACCCATACCACAGGTTTACCCACCTTATTCCGGATGCTCCTGGCATTGAAGAAGACAACTTTAAACCACCTTCCTGCCTACCGGTACACTCCTGTAACTTTAAAACCTTACTCATGACCTCACTACTCTCAACCTCCTGTATACTGGAGCTACAATTCAGGTTCCCAAGCCCCTGCTAAACTAGTTTAAACCCTCCCGAAGAACATTAGCAAATTTCCCCCCCAGGATATTGGTACCCCTCTGGTTCAGGTATAGAATATCCCGTTTGTAGAGGTCCCACCGACCCCAGAATGAGCCCCAATTATCCAGAAATCTGAAACCCTCCCTCCTGCACCATCCCTGTAGCCACGCGTTCAATGCCTCTCTTTCCCTATTCCTCGTCCCGCTATCACGTGGCACGGGTAACAACCCAGAGATAATAACTCTGTTTGTCCTTGATCTAAGTTTCCACCCTAGCTCCCTGAATTCCTGCCTTACATCCCTGTCCCTTTTCCTACCTATGTCGTTGGTACCTATGTGGACCACGACTTGGGGATGCTCCCCCTCCCCCTTAAGGATCCCGAAAACACGAATCGAGACATCACACACCCTGGCACCTGGGAGGCAACACACCAACCGCGAGTCTCTCTCGTTCCCACAGAATCTCCTATCTATCCCCCTAACTATGGAGTCTCCAATGACTAATGCTCTACTCCTCTCCCCCCTTCCCTTCTGAGCAACAGGGACAGACTCTGTGCCAGAGACCTGCACCCCATGGCTTACCCCTGGTAAGTCCCCCCCCCCCCCAACAGTATCCAAAGCGGTATACTTGTTACTAAGGGGAACGACCACAGGGGATCCCTGTACTGACTGCTTCCTCCCAGCCCCTCTCACCGTCACCCATCTATCTTTATTCTTCAGAGTAACTACATCCCTGAAGCCTCTATCTATGACCACCTCTGCCTCCCGAATGATCCGAAGTTCATCCAGCTCCAGCTCCAGTTCCCTAACGCGGTTTCTGAGGAGCTGGAGATGGGTGCACTTCCCACAGATGAAATCAGCAGGGACACTGTCGGCATCCCTCACCTCAATCATTCTGAAGGAGGAACATTGCACTACCTTCCCTGCCATCCCCTCTAGATTAAAAGAAAAAGAAAAAGAAAGAAAGAGCTTACCTGTTATTCACTCCCCTGCTCAGCAAGCACTCACTCAGCTCTTTACAGCGGTTGTTTTTTGGGGGTTACAGGAGGGGATAGGGAGGGAAACACTGAAAAAGTGTTTTGGGTTTAAGTGTCACTTGACAACAGCTCCTGCACAAACTACCTTTAAGTTAGGGTGACCACAACGGAGGTATGCAAATTTCCCTGGCAACAGCCAATCAGCAGCTCCTCTCTACTGCCCTCTGCTGGATGCTTGTCTTCACTCGAACAGCTAGGGTCTCTAGCTCAGGTACACCTTCCAGTTAGGGTGACCACAACGGAGATATGCAAATTTCCCTTGCAACAGCCAATCAGCAGCTCCACTCTACTGCCCTCTGCTGGATGCTTGTCTTCACTCGAACAGCTAGGGTCTCTAGCTCAGGTACACCTTCAAGTTTGGGTGACCAGAACAGAGGTATGTAAATTTCCCTTGCAACAGCCAATCAGCAGCTCTGCTCTACTGCCCTCTGCTGGATGCTTGTCTTCACTCGAACAGCTCGGGTCTCTAGCTCAGGTACACCTTCAAGTTAGGGTGACCACAACGGAGGTATGCAAATTTCCCTTGCAACAGCCAATCAGCAGCTCCGCTCTACTGCCCTCTGGTGGTTATTATACCAGGATTTTAAAGGAGCCTATGTTTACCGTACAAGCTCATGGGTAGAGTAGCGAAAGCAAGAAACATTAAAATAATACAGCCAAAAGTTCTGCCCTTACTTCAATAAAAGATTCAAATTATGTATGTAGTTCCAAATGAAAGAAATCTGTAAGCAGCTTTGTAAACATGGGGTTTCTTCATGGACCCAGGTGGTGGGATTCTCTCAGCCCATGCCGGGCCGGTGAATCGCCGGGCCGGGCGCGAATCGCGCGACGCCGCTCCAACGCCGGTCGGCCGATGCTCTGGAGAGCGGAAAATCAGCGCCATTGGTAGCGCTGCGGTCGGTGTGGCGCCGGTCGAGCGCCCCCCCCCCCCCCCCGGCGATTCTCCGCCCGGGATGGGCCTAGTGGGCGCACAAAAAATCCGAGTCCCACCGGCGCCGTCCACGTTTGGTCTTACCCGGCGGGACCTCGCTGTGCATGCATCCGGGGGCGGCCTGGTGGCGAGGGAGGGGGGGGTCTGACCCTGGGAGGGGCCTCCATTGTGGCCTGGCCCGCGATCGGGGCCCACCGATTGGCGGGCCAGCCTCTCAGGCTGGGGGCCTCTTTTGCTCTGTGCCAGCCCCTGTAGCCCTAAGCCATGTTGCGTCGGGGCTAACGAGGATGAAAGGAGCCACTGCGCATGCGCGCATTGGCGCCTGTTGCACCGCGCATGCGCAGACCCACGGCGCCCAGTTGACGCCGGCATCGGCAGCTGGAGCAATGTGGGTCGCTCCAGTGCCATGCTGGCCACCTGTAGGGGTCAGAATTGCTGCTCCTGAGGGCATGTGAAACGCGTTTACGACGGCGTCAACACTTACCCTCAGCCTCAGGATCAGAGAATCCCGCCCAGGGAGTCTGGAGAATGGGTCATAAAACTCCATTAGCACAATAATTTTTTCATATGGATTACAGAGTCAAAGAATAGCATTGAAGGTAAAATAGGTTAATTACATTTTGAACCTTCCCAAAACATGCCATGTTACCGGAGAAATAGTGGATCAAGGATCAAGAAAATTATTTTGTTTACTGTTATCTGTGTATGGTGACAGAAGCAGGCAGTTCAATTTTGGAACAGCCGGAGGCAGTTGAAGCTTCGTGTTGGTGTGCACAGCAATTCACTAAGTTGAGGGAATCAATGGGAGATGCTGGTTATTTAGGCCAACGTTTCAAGCACAGAAAGTACTACCTTCATTGTTTGTTGAAGAGAATATGTGTGGGGCTCAGTCTCCACTTGGATTTAATGAAGGAAAAGCAGATGGAAGATTTGCTCTGGCTTGCAGCTAGTGGAACAACACTACAATGATCCTAACCAAACCTTGTGACAGAAAGCAGTCAGCAGAGTTAGCTTGGAAAGCTGTGCGAAGACAGTTGTGTATCTGCTGGCAATCCGAACAAGAAGTTGAGACATTCATAGCCATGAGGCCTGTAATGAAAAGGTGAAGGGCCACAAAGCAAAATGAAAATAATAGAAGGACACCATAGAATTATTTCTCAGAGGATAGCTAGAACACTGAGCAAAATTAAATTTAATTCCAGAGGGCTGTAACATATCTTTGGGTTGGTCTCTAGAAAAGTGAATGTACCTTCAAGATTCTGGTAATGTATAATAGGGGTAACTGACTTCATAACATAACTGGTTGTAAACCAGAGTGTTAAGTTAATAATGCTTACTTTGTTTAATTCTTGTTGTTAAACAGTACAGTTTGATTTTTGTTTAAACAGTGGAATCTTATGGCATTGTTCTGCCAGTTAATTGCTGGGTCTTTGGATTTCTTCTTTAAAGTTTAATGGTCCCTGACAGGATTGTGACAGTAACTTGAGAGGCTGTGGTAACTTGGTGTAAGAACTTGCAACTGTACTGCTGGGGACAATAAATGTTTCCCTTTGGCAGCTTCAACTGGGGGATGTAAAATTGCAGTGTCATCCGACTAGCGCTTTGCAAGCCAATGCGGTGCTGCAAACTGATTGCTTGGCATCTGAATAAAAGCATTTATTTCCTTTGAATGGGCATCCATTAGCCAATCCTACTAGGAGAGCTATCTCGCAAACCTTTTCCTTGTGCTTCCCCTGCTCTAAAGACACGACAAACTGCATCAACATATTTCACCATCTGAATTATGCATGGCTTGCCATGCTCACTGCCTAATTGGTTAAGAGGGGTTCCCTAGCATCCAAAATTGCCACTTCCAAGTACAGTACCTCCTCTCTGACCAATTCAGTGATTGCCATCATCTTCAGGCTGCTCAGAGGCACACCACACAGGCAGAAAATAATTCCTTTTGGAGCTGCTGGATTTGGGATTTACTGCCCACTAACGGCCATGTACTCCCTCCACCAATAGAAAATAAGCAGACAACATATTATATGTATTAACATTTTTAATTCCCCTGTCATCCAGTGGAGTTGGTGGTTGCCCAAAGAGCATGGGAGTGCACAGTTCTGCTAAGGGTACAGCCATTTTTTTCCCCGACAATTGGGGATTGTATCTGTTAATTAGTGCTGCTGCTTAAGACTCTTCGCATCCCTGATCACTTTGTTATCTGCCAGGCCTGGATTTGATTCCATATTTTTGAGAGGGAATTTTGTGAGTTTGCACAGTCAGGGGGAATTATGTCTGCCACAGCACTTATTGGAAATCCAAGTCAATGATCTTTTACAATCTTCTGTCTATTAATACTAATAGATAGGAAATCTTGGTTAGCAACACGTTTAAATTTCCAATGCGTGCTGCCAAAAGGCTAGGCTTGCTGCTGAGAGCATGAACTCAGAAGATTACCTATCTTGGCCCACAAGGATACTAACCCTATCTACAAGTCCCTCTAACTTACAGAGATCATAGAATCTAGGGCAGGGAGACAGGCCCTTCAGCCCAAACTGGTCCATGCCAACCATAAAGCCCATCTTGGCTAACCCCATTTGCCTGCATTTGGCCCATATCCCTCTTAATCTTCTCTAGCCATGTATCTGTCCAAATACCTTTTAAATGTTATCAATGTCCCTGCCTCAACCACTTCCTCCGGCAGCTCATTCCACATATGTGCCAGCCTCTGTGTATAAAAAAAAAAAAAAAAAAAAGTTTCTCCTCAGGTTCCTATTCATTCTTTCCCTCTTAACTTAAACCAATGCCCCCTCGTTCTCGATTCCCCAACCCTGGGAAAAAGACTGAGTGCATTCACCCTATGATCTTATGATCTTATACACCTCTATAAGGTCACCGCTCAGTCTCCTACGCTCCAAAGAAAAAAGATCTAGCTTGTCCAATCATTGATATCGATAACAAACAGCAATGGGCCCAGCACTGACCCCTAAGGCACACCACTAATCACAAGCCTCCAGTCCGACAAGCATCCTTCTACCATTACCCTCTTCTTCCTACCATCAAGCTAATTGTATATCCAATATGCCAGCTCTCCCTGGATTCCATGTGATCTAACCTTCCAGAGCCAGCCTACCGTGTGGAACTTTATCAAAGGCTTTACTGAAGTCTATATAGATTATGTCTACCGCTCTGCCCTCATCAACCTTCCTGGTCACTTCATCAAAGAACTCAAACAAATGTGTAAGTCATGATCCCCCATGCACAAAGCATCTACTCCTAATCAAACCCTGTCTTTTCAAATGCCTGTATATCTTATCCCTCAGAATCCTCTCTCGTAACTTACGCACCACATATGTTAGGCTTACCAGTCTACAATTCCCAGATTTTTCCTTGCAGCCCTTCTTAAATAAGCCCACAACATTTGCTACCCTCCAGTCTTCTGGTACCTCACCCATGGCTAACAATGATGCAAATATCTCCACTAGGGCTCCCGCAAATTTCTTCTCTAGCCTCACGCAGTGTTCTTGGATATACCTGGTCAGGAGATTTATCAACCTTCATACATTTTAATACATCCATCACCTCCTCTACTGTGATGTGAACTGTCCCCAATATATCGCCACTGACATTCCCAGGTTCCCAAGTCTTCATGCCTTTCTCCAAGTGAACACAGATGAGAAATATTAATTGAGAACCTTGCCCATCTCCTGCAGTTGCACACACGTGTTCACCTTGGGGCCTTGAAAGGGTCCTGTTCTCTCTCTAGTTATTCTTTTTCTTTTAATATACTTAAAGAATCCTTTTGGATTGCCCTTAATCCTTTCAGCCAAAGCTACTTCATGCCCCCATTTTGCCCTTCTAATTTCCTTCCTGAGTATACTCCTGTATCCCCTGGACACCTCCAGGGAATCCCTTGCTCCAGCTGCTTGTGCCTGAGCCATGCCTCCTTTTTCCTAGCCAAAACCTCAACATATTTTGTCAGCCAGAGTTCCCTACTCCTGCCTGCCTTGCCCTTCACCCTAACAGAAACATGTAGACCCTGAACTCTAGCTATTTCACTTTTAAAGGCCTTCCACTTGCCAGAGGTCCCTTTGCCCTCAAACAAGCTACTCCAATCAACCATTGCAAGCACCCATCTAATTCCATCAAAATTTGCCTTGCCCCAATTTCGAACTTGCACGTGTGGACGAGTTTTGTCCCTTTCCAAAACTATTTTAAAATTAATAGAACTATGGTCACTGGTCCCAAAGTCACCTCAGTCACTTGCCCTGCCCTATTTCCCAAGGGTAGGTCATGTTTTGCCCTTTCCCAGGTAGGGCCCTCCACATGCTGCCTGGAGAAACTTGGGCAGTATGTGGATGGTCCTGCTCTGACCCTCTGCTGAATAATAACAAACTGAATGATTTTATTAATTAAATTAAATACAATAAAAATGGTTTGTCATATTAAGTACTAACAATGTAATTAAATATGGTTGAATAAGTTGACAGTTTGAAATTGTAAGGAGCTATTTTCCAGAGATTGAGAAGTCTCTAGAATGTTTTGGATGTCCCATGGCGCTCCAAATATGTGCCATGTACACTTTCAGAGTCTGAGAGCCAGGTGTAACAGTGCCATTATTTCATTTCATTTCATTTCATTTTCATTAGTTTAAAATGGAAAGAACCTACATGTCGCTACCTAAAATGCAATGTATTACTGATGAAGCTGTTGAGGATAAATGTTTGATTATCTCCCAAATGAAGTGCTTACTGGAATGCACTTAAGTTATATCAAGTCAGAGAACAGAATAATTAATCGGTAATTAGATACATTTAGATAATGTGCTGCAGATGTAGGAGAGACCTTGTGGAAAATTAATACGGATTAAATGACATTCAATTTAGGTCAAAGCAAGCATGTATGTATGAATGAATACAGTGTGCATGTGGAAGGACAATCATTGTCTGTCATCACATGCACCTGGGAATTTAATCAAGTCCAGCATTGTAATAGTCACAGCTTCAGGTTGTTTATGTTGCTTACACAAACAGCTTGGGATATTTTGCACAATGGGTGGTTAGAAATCAGTTAAATTCCTTTCCTTTGATTTAACTATGTAAAGCACTATTTGTGAGATCCTGCTCCACAGTTTTCAGCTCCTTCCATGTACCAAATGTACCTTGCTAACTGTTATTCTTCATTTGTGAGCCTGAACAGTTGTTGTTGGATGACTATTCAGCTGAGGGGGCGTCACATCCGTTCCTGATGCTGCGCTTGTCTGATATGTGTGTGTTCCAGACTCACTGGACTGGACAGGAATGCAGAGCAGAGACCCAAGCTCATTTTTCTCTCCCTAACCTAGTGCATTGAGGCCGATTGCAATGCTGCAGCTGGTACCAAATAACTTGGCCCAGACCGGGAACTGAATTTGGCAAAGCAAATTGAATGCAAAAACGCAACTTCTCGAAGCCGGAGTACCAAATTCTGGAATGTGTAAAGAGAAAGGTCGGGCGATGATGCTCTGGATGTGCAGCTCTTGCTGTTTTCAGGTGCTTTATTCTTCCCTTTAAGCTTGGCTCTCCATTGGGAGAACTGGATTTACTGTTTGACCTTTCTGTCCCATGCACATTGGACAATGAAAAGATAAATACATCCTGTATTAATTATTCTAGCTTTCTCAGTTCCACAATGGAAATAGTATGCTGGAACAGATGTGAATATTAATATCTTTTCACCATATTCGTATTTTTTTAAATTTACATGGTGCAGTTCCATGGGTTGCCATGGCCAAAGGGCCATTCTTTAAAAAGTGTCATGAATCTGTCTGGACAGTAGACAGTATACAATTGGCATGTGTCTCTTCTGGTAACAAGTTTAGATAATAATTGTGAATAGTTTACGGAGGAGAAACCGATTATTGACAATTGGGAAAGTCCCTGAGATAGAGATATGTTCATGTATAATCAAGCAAGTTAATAGGGGCAGCCAGTCGAATCCACAGAAGGCATAAATCAAAGACCAACAAAGGTATAATTGCCCAGACCCTGATATGCCAGGAGAGGCAGTTGCCATCTAGCAGTCTCCAGAAAGAAGACAGGCCAGTTTCTAGCCACCAAGCCTGAAGATCAAGTTTGCAGCAAACAAGCTATACAGTGAATGGTAGAACCCTCAAGAGTATTGAAAGTCAAAGAGATCTAGGAGTACAGGTCCACAGGTCATAGAAAGGGGCAACACAGGTGGAGAAGGTAGTCAAGAAGGCATACGGCATGCTTGTCTTCATTGGCCGGGGCATTGAGTATAAGAATTGGCAAGTCATGTTGCAGCTGTATAGAACCTTAGTTAGGCCACACTTGGAGTATAGTGTTCAATTCTGGTTGTCACACTACCAGAAGGATGTGGAGGCTTTAGAGAGGGTGCAGAAGAGATTTACCAGAATGTTGCCTGGTATGGAGGGCATTAGCTATGAGGAGCGGTTGAAGAAACTCGGCTTGTTCTCACTGGAACGAAGGAGGTTGAGGGGCGACCTGATAGAGGTCTACAAAATTATGAGGGGCATAGACAGAGTGGATAGTCAGAGGCTTTTCCCAAGGGTAGAGGGGTCAATTACTAGGGGCATAGGTTTAAGGTGAGAGGGGCAAGGTTTAGAGTAGATGTACGAGGCATGTTTTTTACGCAGAGGGTAGTGGGTGCCTGGAACTCGCTATCGGAGGAGGTGGTGGAAGCAGGGACGATAGTGACATTTAAGGGGCATCTTGACAAATACATGAATAGGATGGGAATAGAGGGATACGGACCCAGGAAGTGTAGAAGATTGTAGTTTAGTCGGGCAGCATGGTCGGCACGGGCTTGGAGGGCCGAAGGGCCTGTTCCTGTGCTGTTCATTTCTTTGTTCTTTGTTCTTCTAAGTCTTCGAGCCGAGGCAGTGTAGAAAACCTTCATAACAGCAGTTTAAACAAATCTTCGCTGGACCAGGAAAAGGTTGGTTCCCACACTGGAGTATATTGCCTATATTGTGTGGTAACTATAGCTGGTTATTCAATTTTGATGTTGATTGGGGACCAGGGGAACCCACAGAGTTCAGGTATCATAGATGTATATTGGGCGGGATTCTCTGCCCAGCGACCGGAGAATCCTGTCTGAGGTCAATGGTTTTGTCCATTGTCCGCGTCTTGCCCGTGACGATCATGTGGTGGGCGGGGCAGATTAATCCAGCCCCTTGTAACAAGGGGTATGTTCTATAGAAACTGTGTTTAATCATTCAAACACCTTGGGTGGGATTCTGTGATCCTGAGGCTAAGTGTTGACACCGTCGGAAACGCCGCCGCGTTTCTCGACGGCGTCAACATGGCCTCAGGATCAGCAATTCTGGCCCCTACAGGGGGCCGGCACGGCACTGGAGCGATTCACGCCACTCCAGCTGCTGATCCTGTCGTGAACTGGGCGCCGCGGGGTCCGCGCATGCACAGTGACACTAATGGCAACACACGCATGCGCAGTGGCTCCCTTTACCGCACCGACCCCGACGCAACAGGGCGCAGGGCTACAGGGGCTAGCACGGAAGAAAGGAGGCCCCCAGCCAGAGAGGCCGGCCCACTGATTTGATCCTGTCGTGTCTCTTCCGGTGTCAGAACCCCCCCCTTCCGCTCTGCGGAGAATCGCGTGCCGGTGTCGGGGCGGCGTGGCGCGATTCGCGACGGTCGCGGGGATTCACCGTCCCGGCCCCGGGCTGAGAGAATCCCACCCTATAATTGCGTAAGAGTAGAGTAGTACTGATCGTATGTATTTGTCTTTTCTTTAATAAATAGTCTTTAATAATTGTTACATGACGACTGGGCTGTTTATTCTCACTGAGGTTTCACTTGTCTCCTCACACCAAAACAAATCAAAACTATACACCCCCATGAACTGGCGTTCCAAGTTGGGTAACCTCGTAGGTAGCATCAGTGTGCATTGTGCCACGAGATATTAAATGCTAATTTGTTACTTAACTGTAGGCAACATCACAGGAGATAACAATCCTGTCTCAATCAAATTCATGTTTGTATATTTGTAACACCAACATCGGAAGCATCCACTGACAGAAAAACTGGCTCTTTTGAGGTTGCTATTTGTAAGATTTGCCATCTCCTGCCTACTTTCCAAATAAATAATTGTCGACTGAAATTTTCTGGCTCTAAAACATTACCTTATTAAAATCCGTATATTCTGTCATCTTTTCATTCAAAAGTTCTATGTCAGCAATTTCTCTGAGGATTTTGATGTTAATTGTGTCAACACCTGGAGACATCTCTTTTGTCATGTTTTTTAATCAGATTTTCCCATTAATGTGACAGTGCAATTCTGACTCTGCACAACTATTTCTAGTCTCTCAAATGCCCCCATAAACGATCAGCATGGAGTTGATTTAAGCAGATGAGTTACCAGAATTAGTGGCCCTGAAATTAATCTTAAAGTGGAGCACATGTAGGTGAAACCCAGAAGTCAATTCAGTGGATCAGAATTTGAGATTGAAACTGAACAGAAGCAATAGATTTGAATTCTGGGTGTTATGTCTCTAAGATGCACAGCAAGGATGATGCATTTGTCACTGTAGTTTAAAGGATGTTATGCAAATGGAAATTGGAGGAGTCAGGATGTGTTTATGATTACTGCACATAAGAGCAAAGGAGCACCCAAGTCTACTTACACATCCCTGGAATTACTGCTGGGTACAGTCAGGACAGAGCGACATATCTTTTTAAGATAGCATCGGATAGATTTTTGCTCAAGGGGATGAAAGGTTATCGGGGGTATGTAGAAATGTGAGGACGAAGTTACAATCAGATCAGCCCTGAACATAGTGAATGGCGAAGCAGCTCGAGGGGACGAGTGGCCTACTCCTGCTCCTAATTTGTTCATTCAGCAATTTGAGGGGAAAAGACCCATTGCTCCCATCAAGAAAATGTGATTGAAGGTGAACAACTGGAGTGCTGAGCTTTGATGCATTGCCAGAACTGATTTGAATGGCAGAACGAGGTCTGAAAAATTGAGTATACATTTTGATATAGCCTTCTCTGTACTTTAAGCCCACCTGCCCTGCTTATTGTTCTGTCAAGCAGACTCCACCGCTTCACAATCAGTCCAATTCCAGGAGCATCCAGCCTTCACTTTCTGTTCCCTTCTGCACTCCCTCTTTACCCATTCACCATTTTGTCACTCTCCCCAATTCTTAATGCAGCATGGTCCATTTGGCTCCGAGTCACCCCTACAGAATACACTACATCCATTGGGTGAACAGCTGACCTTCACTCACTCACAGGATTGGTTCTCTCACTACTTGTAGGAGAAGATTGTGCAAAATGCAGAGAAAAAGCAGAGGACAGTTGGTGGGCAGCCACAAATAGTCCAGATCACGGATGCGGGTATGGATTCCCTGGAGATAAGTGGAGAAATCCGAGTTGCTCTCTATCAGCGATGGAGAGACAGGAAATTTACAAATAGCTGGTGACAGAATTATTAATATCTCTGATGCAGATATGCTGACTTCATTTCATCAATGTCTGAACTATGGAAGACTGAGTAAGGTGATTACTATGACACCACTAAATCATATTGCTCTATTCTTCTAGGGTCTTAGTGCAAAGAACACGGATTTTAAGTCATTGATTAGAATGATTCCTCAGAGGATCTCATTCTTTCTGAGGCTGCACCATTACAAAACCTACAACCATGCCTAGCACTTCACTAAAGTTCACTTCACTTAGATAATTAGTGGGGCTTTAACCTGGTGATTCACAACTCACAACTGAGCATGAGCAACCATTGGTGGCAAGAACATCTATGAATTCAGGTAGCGGGGGTAGCACAATCCTCTCCAAGTTCTACTCAATGCATACAAATACTGAACCCCGGGGGCTCTGATTGAGAAGGTGAATTCTGGTTGTTGTGGTGTTGCTCGGTTGTTACATTTGTGCAGTCAATGGCACTTGGAACCTGTGGGAATCCAGCCAAAGTGATCAATTTGAGTGCCAAAAAGAAAATGCTGGAAAATCTCAGCAGGTCTGGCGGCATCTGTAGGGAGAGTAAAGAGCTAACGTTTCGAGTCCAGATGACCCTTTGTCAAAGCTGGGTGCCCACTGGTTCTGGCTATTGGGATCACAGGGAAGTTTATATAGCCCCCAGACCTAGAACACAAACCATCCACCATCTGGTTTATGGGTTTATGCCCAGTAGTCTGAGACCCTTGATATATCTCGGATAGTGTTCTGGAAGGAATCCGAGGGAAACGTATTGAGGACTGTGGTGATTTTCGTCGCCACTGTGTGGCCTGCAGATCAGACAGGGAATAGGTCTTCCTGTGGGAGTCTGTAGATGTGTTCCATCGCCTTGACATGACAACCTCCACCTCCAGAAGCAATGCTATCCCAAGAGGTCAAGGAAGCTGAACGTCGGTAACCCCTGTTATGTGGGTACTGGCTCCTGTGACCTTAGCCCTTGAGTGTGCTCCTCCTGTGCACATTCTTTCTGTGCTGATCCCACCACAGCATGCTATCATTGTGATGGATGGCTATGGTCTTCCTCTTCTGATGTACTGTCAAACATCTTCAATGCACCTCTCATCCCGAACCTATCACTTTGGAAGCCTCCAAGGTTCAGAAAAATCCATATCAACATGAGCTCTTTGGCAAATGTTTGCCTGGGTGGCAACTGAGAAACCAGCTGTAATAACTGAGATTTTATTCAGATGGTGAAATGATGAGTTTAATTGGCCACCTAAAGTGCTGCTCATTCTAGCCTGTGTTTTACTGGCCAGTTACAAGAGTCCCAGGAAAATCCACACTAGAGATGTTAAATTTAAATATGCCAATTGAAAATAGCTCATTGTAATCTTCTGAGGGTGGTAATTTCACCACAAATTACCCGGCCACCTGCACTAATCAAAGATCAGTTTTCGTGCCGAGGTTATTTGAGGCATCCAAACTTACCTTTGTTAAACTGCGTGCCCTCTTTAGAGTTGGGTTGGGTTTCAAATCTATTTATTTTAACAACTTGCTTTCCCCCCATTTTGGAGGTATAAACTCAACCTCCCCCCTACACCCAGGACCTCACGCTACTGTTCTCCCCCACCAAGGGTTCCAAATCTGCACATTAAAAGGAATGTTCAAGCCATTACCCCTCCCCTCTGAAGTTGCTTTCAGGCCAAAAGTTCCCCCACCCAAGGTAGATTTTTAGGTCCAGTTTTGACACTGTTGTAGATTTTATTGTCATTGTTATTTTTAACATGGTATTCCATGTTGAACCAGTCCCTTGCATTGAATAAAAATCTTAAACTTTTCTAATTGTCCCTTTGGTGACAAATGTTTGTCCTCTGGTTACTGGCCTCCTGTAGAAATAGATTTTATCATTTACCTTATCAGACTGTGCCATTAGTTTGAACACTGCCCAGAGAATTAAGGAACAATGCAAATGGACCATTTAAAATCTCTATCATGTCCTGACAGTTCACCTGAATCTGCCCTGGGAAATGTTTAACAGCTCTATTGAGTCTGTTATCACCCTCAGATTCTTAACATTACTAAAACAACTTTACTCAACTACTCTCTTAAAAACACCATTGCAATCATATGATTCAAAAATATGTTCACATTTGCATTGCTATTACACGCTGAACTCTGTTTTCTGTTTTAAAAGGGGGAAGTCCGAGATTTTAGAACACCGGTCTACTTTGAAGCATCCTATTCTCTGGGAAAGCACATTGTAAAAAATGAATCCACAAACTCTTTCCCTCCACTCCAACCTGTTTTGCAAAGAAAAGAAAACCAAGTGAACGGAGTCAAAAACAAGGTGTGTGCACAATGATATTTTCTACCATCCAGCGATAAAGCTGAAACTTGGGGATAGAAATTTGTATGTGTCACACTGATATCTGAATGCAATTCAGGGTTAGAGGGACCAGTCTTGGGTCTTGTTATGGGTGCCTGATCACCTCCCTTTTGGGAGTGAGCTAGATAGCAATCCGACAACCACAACCTCTGAGTTATGGTACTAGGGTCAAATGCCTGTTTTAGGACCCAAGCCAAATTAGACACAAAACCAAGTGGGGAGATGGCAGCTGACCCTAAAGAAACAGTCAACCACTGAAAAGTTATGTATTACATACCTGAATATGTACTGAGTAAGAGCAGGAATATTGCTCTTGTCTTCACAGTACTACCGTGAGCTGTTGCTGGCTTGTGCTTATTCTCTCCTTTTGTGCTCCTCACTCCGAAAACCTAAATAAGGGCCAGTATTCCCCTCCATTTTACTTGGTCAACATCAGAATTACAATACAACTGTAGCCCAGTTTGCAACTTTTCCGTCAATTCTCATCTGTTCTTATGAGATGGGCCAGATTTCTCCGGCCGTTTGCTGTCGTTGGCTCTCTGGTCCCGCCAGCAGTGCACCCTGCCCGTGTATTTCCCGGCGGGCATGGGGTGGCTCAAATGGAAATTCCCATTGATGGCGGCGGGAGCAGAGAATCCCGCCCCAGTGAACAGTGCACCATCACCCACCGCCAAGAAACATGTGCCTGGGAAGCTGAAGAACCCCGCCCATTATCTCAAGAGATATAGGGCAGAATTGTCCGAAAACAAATTCCGAAATATCGTTTCGGGCATGAGACATGGTGCGAACCGACACAATTCAAATCGCAATCTTCCTGCACTCAGTCATTATTTTGGAGCCAGAGGTGATTTGTGCCAAAAATTAGATGTGCAGGATCCAAATACGGCAGCAAGACCGGATCCTCGGAGATTTTTAAATGGCACCCCAATTTCAGAATAATACTACAGACCCCTCGTCTTCTGGCCTGCAAAGTCCCATTCCTCTCAAATCGGCAGCATTAGGCCCCTCACTCCCAGTTGGCGGTACCGGACACCCCCCACCCCTCCAGATGAGCGGCACCCTGCTAAAGGGCACCAAAGGCTAAGTGCCCTCCACTTGGAACTGCCCGGTTGGCACTGCCAGAGTGCTAGGGTGCAGTGCCAGGGCACTGCCTTGCCATGTCCCTGACCCCTTGGGGGCTACAATGGCCTCTGAGCCTCCTGGCTTGGTCATCATGTCTGGTTTCTGTTTGTGGAGACCAGTAGTGAATCATACCGGCTCTATGATGCACAGGCAGGTGCGAGAATTGCAGGAGCCGGGATAATCTGATTTACAACAGATCCTCGATATTTAAACATTAATTTTAATATGCTAATCTGGTTCACGCCCTCACTGGGCATGAACCAGATTACATCTTGTGGGAGGGCCCGTGAGCATTGGAAACTGTTTGGCACCGAGCGCAAATCTCATTTCAGGCATCTCCCAGAATTCTCCCGACAAAGTGGATTTGTGCTGAACTCAGCGCGGCCAGAGAATCGCCCCCAAAATTACACAATTATAGCGTTGAAATTGTCCTTTACCATGATAAGGTTTGTTTTTATATTTTGTGTTTCTTTTTGCATATTGGGTATTCACACTTACATCTGAATGTTACTTTTTTTGAATAGACATATTTTGAACGATTTTGTGCATTTGAAGATTGTGATGCTAACCTCCAGGTTTCTGGAAAACTGCTGCTAACAGGGTGGGTAATTTGCATAATACAGTTTACATTAATTCTTTAGCATTATTTTCCTGTTTGCAAATTTTGGTATATATTATTACAATTGGGTACGGACAGAAGCCAGGACTTGTTATTTCCTTTCTACTCGATTGATCATAACAGGATTTTTCCATTGGTCTTTATAAGACCTGGTCTGTATAGGTCTGTACCTAACTATTTATATGTTGATTGCAAATAACTCTCCAACAGGCTTTCTTGTTTTTGTTAAGCAAGAAATCCACCCAGTTTAAAAAGGTAAATATATACATCTCCTGACATTCACAACATGCACACAATCATGCAAAGTTACAAGTTGTACAGTAGAAGAGATTACATTTTGGTCAAATTAACATTCAGTATAAAAGTCGAAAATAGAGAGTTCACTGTTTGAGTCCTTTGCTGTTCACAGCTGAGGAAGGTTTTCTTAATGGTGGTCCTAGTTTTTCCCCTGGAAATGCTACTCTGACATTTTGGGATGCTCTCTGGATCTTCTCAGTCTGTTGACCCCAGCAGAATTCTTTTCAATTGAAACTCTCTGGGTTCAATTCAACTAAATGGGAACAAAGTCCCATAGCGAGCTAACACTGCCAGGCGGGCACCAACAGTGCCAGGGCAAAGGGCATGCAGCTGGGGGCCTCTGATCCCTGGGAGACCCCCTCGCATGCCGTTCTGTCTGGTCCTTGTGGGGATCAGTGCTAAACGGTGCTCGCCCGATGTCTGTGAGGTGAAGGGGTACCGGGAAGAGGCCTCAGGTACCTCTGTCTCACTATATGCAGGTTAGCCAAAACGTTTCGCGTCCAAAATGGATTCACATGACAGCATTTCGCGAGATCATGTTGGATCTCATGAGGCGTTAAGAGCTGGGTAGATCCCAAGAGCGGGGTCTCCCGGCTTTCATTGGCCATGAGGCGTCGCGGTGAGCTGCTTTTCGGGCGCAGCGTGGCTGTTGAATCGTGCCCCTTATCTCTGTGATCTACTCCAAAATGTAACAGACATAGGCAAGTTTAGCGAGTTAAACATCGGGAAAGCTGAAGTTATTGTTTTCAGCCCATCCCACAAACCCTCATTGCTGCTTTGTTCCCATTCCTTGCCTTGTCTTAGACTAAACCAGACTGGTTACAATCTTGGTGTACGAATTAATCAACCCCATACCTTTCCATCACAAATTTACTTTCACCTCCATAATTGTTCCTTCCTCAATATATTTAACCCCTCATCAATTAATTTCTTGTCTTTAGATTTGACTATTCAGTACTCTGTGGTATCCTCTTTTCTACCCATAATAAAATTCAGATAATCCAAACTCTCCTAGACAAACTCTGCCCATCTTGGCTGACTTACATTGGCTCCTGGCACCCAAACCATCAAGTTCATGTATTTTCGTTCTCATGTTTAATTTCTTTCATGGACCCCTCATCCCTTATCTGTCTGACCTTTTCCAGCCCACCAATCCCCATTAGAGCTCTTGATGCCTCTGGTGCTGTGCATCCCCCTCCCTTTTTACCCTCCGGTTGGCTGCTGCCTTTGGCTGTCTGGGTCCTGTGCTCTTTCTGGGATTTCCTTCCACAGGGGCTAATTTAGCACAGTGGGCAAAATAGCTGGCTTTTAAAGCAGACCCAGGCAGGCCAGCAGCGCGGGTTCAATTCCCGTATCAGCCTCCGCGAACAGGCACCGGAATGTGGCGACTAGGGGCTTTTCACAGTAACTTTATTTGAAGTCTACTTGTGACAATTTTTATTTTCATTTTCATTTCATACACCCCTCTGTCGATCCACCTCCTTCTCCTCCTCCATTACAATACTCCTTAAAATCCACCATTTCACCAAATATTTATTGTATTGCCTTCATTGATTCTGCATCCAGTTTTATCTGTTATACCTCTTAAAGTGCCATGGGATTGTTTTTAAGGCAGAGGTACTATGTAAATGACAGACATTGGACAGAAACTTGGTATGTTGAAGTAGACAAATATTGGGTCACAGATTGGGCGGCACAGTGGTTAGCACTACTGCCTCACAGCTCCAGGGACCTGGGTTCAATTCCCAGCTTGAGTCACTGTCTGTGCAGAGTCTGCACGTTCTCCCTGTGTCTGTGTGGGTTTTCTCCGGGTGCTTCGGTTTCCTCTCACAAGTCCTGAAAGATGTGCTCATAAGGTGAATTCTGAATTTTCCCTCAGTGTACCCAAACAGGCCCCAGAATGTGGCGACTATGTCATTTTCACAGTAACTTCATTGCCGTGTTAATGTAAGCCTACCTGTGACACTAATAAATATTATTATTACGTGGGCTTTGTTGCTACAACAGTGGGTGTAATCTAACTGCCTATTAGTGAAGGAAGATTTCTGTGAAGTTCACAATTTCTATGGGGCAGAGGTGAATTGATTGCTGAGTGCAATATTCGCGTTAACACTTTCAGACAGGTTAAACTTTGAACAGCTTTCTGCTGATCCTTCCCAAAACTAGATGGGCAGCAACTAGTTCTGTTCAACGTTGCTATTGCAGTATTGATGGGAAGTGTAAAATGACATTATCCTCTCATTGCCACCTAGTTTGAGTACACCTGCTGATATCTGGATGATGTATTTAGCATCTGACGTCACCTCAGACAGAATATTATTGTAAGAACAACAACAGCAAGGAGCCAGAAGGATAGCTCACTTCCCAACTTTGTCTTTTTAAGTTGCAGTAAAAACCAGGATACAGGAACTAAGGAAGAAAATTCTTCCTGTTATGTCTTGAAAGGTGGTGAAATCACATTTTTAAAACATTTATGTCAGCTGGTATTTACATGGATTTACCAAACAAAGGGCAGAGTTTTACACTCCTCCCAAAGTCAGTTCTGAGGCTGGGGGTGGGAGCGTAAAATTGAACAGATGGGATACAGTCCTGGAAACTCAAAGGTTGTCGGAATTTCACACTTGGGTGGGCCGGGCCTTGGGTGGGAAACACACCCATTTAGATGCTAAGGCCCTTAAGTAGCCACATAATGGCCTCACCCTGCACAGCCTTAGTGTTTAGGCTGATCAAAACAGATGTGAGCAGGGTGGAAAAGTGACATTAAACCTTTTTGTCCATCTTGGGTGGGACGTGGGGGTAGGGGGTGGGAGGTTACATCACTCCAAAGGGCCCCATCGAGTTGGCCCCCACTCCCTCCCTTGGGTGACTGTCTGTGTCACCTGGGAAATGAAGTGGGAGGGTGAGGTGGGGGAGCTTGCACATTCTCCCTATGTCTGCATGGGTCTCCTCCAGTTGCTCCGGTTTCGTCATAGTCCAAAGATGTGCTGGTTAGGTGGATTGGCCATGCTAGATTGCTCCTTAGTGCACAAGGATTAGACAGGGTTACAGGGATAGGGCAGGGGAGTGGGCTTAGATAGGGTGCCGTTTCAGAGGGTTGGTGCAGATTCGATGGCCTCTTTTTGCACTGTAGGAATTCTATGGATATTGTCTGAGATAGGCAAGCCGAAGAGTTGGGCAATCTCAAAATGGCAATAGCTGGCATGTTGGCATTAATTGGGACTGGTTTAACACAGGGTTAAAGAACTGGCTTTTAAAGCAGACCAAGGCAGGCCAGCAGCACGGTTCCATCCTGTACCAGCCACCCCGAACAGGTGCCGGAATGTGGCGACTAGGGGCTTTTCACAGTAACTTCATTTGAAGCCTACTTGTGACAATAAGCGATCTTCATTTCACTTCAATTGAGCAATATGTCTGTCAACCCCATTTTGAGCCAATGCCTGACCCATTAATGTTAATTAAAACATTTAAAATTGGCCCAAATGAATCCAAAGTGAGATATTTTCAAAGACTTTTCAAAGAACTGATCATTACTTCATAATTTACTTATTCATTCTTTATAACCTAGAGAATGGCCTTCACTAGTTGTTGACCATGGTTTCTTAAACAAAGCGTCTTTCAGTTCCGCATGCTATGAAATCCACAGCCCCAGGCAGTGTTAGGTAGCATGGACAGAAACGTATTACAAGGATGCTTTACCCACAGCTTCAAAAAGGAGGAAAACATGTTCGCTAATTTGCAAAGCATATTCCTTAGATGTTTCTGTTTAAACAGATTAGTTTTAATTTCCACATGCAAATTACTGCACCTTCCAAACAACCCAAGTACTTTGTCTGCAATATCATGTAATATAAGAATTATTTTCTTTTTAGGTAGGATTCCACTGGCACTTTTTAATGAATTGTGCATCTGTGTCCCCAAGTCCATCTGCTCTCTATTTTTAGATAAATAAAGCATACTTAGATAAATATAATCCAAGCTCTATTGTTGATGTTGCAACTTTTTAAATTTGGCTCAAATTTTCTGCCTCCAGTTCCTGATCATCGATAATGTGCTCCCAAAAATGTAGCAATGTCTTTCTGATCCTCGGCTGAATCTGAAAGGATTCTATTTGGGCCACATCTCTCGTCAAATCCTGATGGAATAATGGTGTGATGTTTTTTTCTAATTAATACCACCACCACTATCCCATTTTACTCACTCCATATCATTCTGAAATTATATTCAAGAATATGTCATTGCCAAGCCTGACTGAGTGACAACCATGTTTTAATTATTGCTGTTATGTAATGGTTGTGTATGTTAATTAATCTTTGTAGCGCACAAAGACTCCGTGAGACGAATAGAGTGAAGTCGATGAGGCTTTATTAAGCGTGTCTGTTCCCCCGCAGCTCGATAGTAGAATGGCCTGCGGGGGAGGACTCCGGCTTCTTATACTCCGCCTTCAGGGCGGAGCTAGAGGTCAACGGCCAACCAGGACCCGGGATCTGTCAGCCAATGACATTAGGGCTTCCAGTCCCACATGACCCCTAATACATACTACCACATTCACCCCTTGTCAAAAATGAACCCGGCGGGGTGATGCTTCGCATGGTGGTAAGGGTTTACAGGGCTGGTCCTGGGAGGAAAACATTCATATGGCAATACAGTATGTACAATTTTGTCCTGTTTCAACTATTTACCGAAGGTATCGGGAGAAAAGCAAAATGTTCTTGTGAAAAGTCCATATATTGATTTAGATCGACGCCACGAGTCGGTCGGGCGGTCTGGTCGTCCGTGTCGATCGCCTCGGCCCCGGTGGTGGTGGTGGTGCTTGTACCGGTGTTGTCGTCTCCGGGAGCCTTACGGTTTCAGCTTGGGCTTTATTCTTGGTCGGGCCTGAGGGGAGGGGAACCGATCCTCCTGGGAAGGGGGCGGTCGCGGGGTGCGGCGGTGGCAGGAAGGGGGGGGGTTGGGTGAACGGTGTCGGGGGGTGTGTGTGTTGCCGGCGGGCGCCAGATCCCGCAGGGAGACCGTGTCCTGTCGGCCGTCGGGGTACTCCACGTAAGCGTACTGCGGGTTCGCGTGGAGGAGGTGGACCCTTTCGACCAACGGGTCCGCCTTGTGTGCCCGCACATGCTTTCGGAGCAAGATGGGTCCTGGGGCCGCCAGCCAGGTCGGCAGCGACGTTCCAGAGGAGGACCTCCTAGGGAAGACAAGGAGACGCTCATGAGGCGTTTGATTAGTGCTCGTACATAATAGCGACCGGATGGAGTGGAGAGCGTCCGGGAGGACCTCCTGCCACCGTGAAACTGGGAGGTCCCTGGACCGTAGGGCCAGTAGGACGGTCTTCCAGACTGTGCCGTTCTCCCTCTCTACTTGCCCGTTCCCCCGGGGGTTGTAGCTGGTCGTCCTGCTTGAGGCTATGCCCTTGCTGAGCAGGAACTGGCGCAGCTCGTCACTCATGAAAGAGGACCCCCTGTCGCTGTGGACGTATGCGGGGCAACCGAACTGTGTGAAGATGGTGTTCAGGGCTTTAATGACTGTGGCCGCGGTCATGTCAGAGCAGGGAATGGCGAATGGAAAGCGGGAGTATTCGTCCACCACATGAAGGAAGTATGTGTTGCGGTCGGTGGAGGGGAGGGGCCCTTTGAAATCCAGACTAAGGCGTTCAAAGGGGCGGGCCTTGTCTGTGTACTGGGGGACCCACTGGGCGTAGTATGAAAAAACCCCAGGCAGCGTTTCAGGGCTTTTGAGCAGTGCGGGAGGGGAAATTCCATGAGGGCGCGCATACGTTCGGGGTCGGGGCCTATTATCCCATTGCGCACTACGTAGCCCAGAATGGCTAGCCGGTTGGTGCTAAAAACGCACTTGTCCTCGTTGTACGTGAGGTTCAAGGCTTTGGCAGTCTGGAGGAATTTTTGGAGGTCGGCGTCGTGGTCCTGCTGGTCGTGGCCGCAGATGGTTACATTGTCGAGATACGGGAACGTGGCCCGCAACCCATGTTGATCAACCATTCGGTCCATCTCCCGTTGGAAGACCGAGACCCCGTTTGTGACGCCAAATGGGACCCTTAGGAAATGGTATAATCGCCCGTCTGCCTCGAAGGCTGTGTACTTGCGGTCACTTGGGCGGATGGGGAGCTGATGGTAGGCGGACTTGAGGTCCACGGTGGAGAAAACTTTATATTGGGCAATCCGATTGACCATGTCAGATATGCGGGGGAGAGGGTACGCGTCTAGTTATGTGTACGTGTTGATGGTCTGGCTATAGTCTATGACCATCCTTTGTTTCTCCCCTGTCTTCACTACTACCACCTGTGCTCTCCAGGGACTATTGCTGGCCTGGATTATGCCTTCCTTTAGTAGCCGCTGGACTTCGGACCGAATGAAGGTCCGGTCCTGGGCGCTGTACCGTCTGCTCCTAGTGGCGACGGGTTTGCAATCCGGGGTGAGGTTCGCAAACAAGGACGGGGGTTGCACCTTGAGGGTTGCGAGGCCGCAGATAGTGAGTGGGGGTATTGGGCCGCCGAATTTGAACGCAAGGCTCTGTAGATTGCACTGGAAATCTAATCCCAGTAATGTGGGGGCGCAGAGTTGGGGAAGGACGTGTAGTTTGTAGTTTTTGAACTCCCTCCCCTGCACCGTTAGGGTAACTATGCAGAAACCTTGGATCTGTACGGAGTGGGATCCTGCAGCTAGGGAAATCTTTTGTGCGCTGGGATAGGTGGTCAAGGAACAGCGTCTTACCGTGTCGGGGTGGATAAAGCTCTCCGTGCTCCCGGAGTCGACTAGGCATGGTGTCTCGTGCCCGTTTATTAGCACCGTTGATGTCGTCGTCTGGAGTGTCCGGGGCCGAGCTTGATCGAGCGTAATTGAAGCGAGACGTGGTTGTAGTAGTGGAGCGTCTTCCTCGAACCCCGTGGAGCCGTCGACACTGGGGTCCGTTGTTGCCGTCCAAGATGGCGTCGGGGATGAACAAAATGGCTGCCCCCATACATCGCACATGGCTGGGGGGTCACAAGATGGCAGCGGGGGTGGACAAAATGGCCACCCCCACGCGTCGTACAGGTCTGGGGTGGTCCAAGATGGCGGCGCCCTTCCTCCCCTCGTGGTGGCCGGGACCCAAAATGGCGGCGTCTGTGGGTCGCACATGGGGCGCTGGGGGGGTTGGGGAGCGTTAGGACCGCGCGGGGCTCCCTCATCTCTGGGGACAGCGGTGGTCGGGACCCAAATTGGTAGCGCCGGCGGGTCATACGTGGGGACGGGGGGGGGACGGGGGGTTGGGGAGCGTAAGCGGCGTGCAGGGCTCCCTGTTCTCCCGGGACCGCGGTGGTCGGGACCCAGAGCGGCTGCGCCTGCGGGTCGTCATGGGGCGCTGGGGGGGGGTTGGGGAGCGTAAGCGGCTTGCAGGGCTCCCTGTTCCCCCGGGACAGCGGCGACCTCGCGGGACCGACACACAACCGCAAAATGGCCCTTTTTCCCGCAGCTCTTGCAGATTGCTGCGCGGGCCGGGCAGCGCTGCCGGGGGTGTTTCGCCTGGCCGCAGAAATAGCAGCGGGCGTCCCCAGTGCGACTTGGCGTTTGGACCGCGCAAGCCTGTGGGGTGTCCGGGGGGGGGGGGGGTGGGTTTGTCGCAACGGGTACGTACGGAGCCCAATGGGCTGCCGCGCGGTCGGGGCCGTAGGCGCGGGTATTACGCGCGGCCACATCTAGAGAGGCTGCTAGGGCCCGTGCCTCTGAGAGTCCTAGCGACTCTTTTTCTAGAAGTCTTTGGCGGATTTGGGAGGAATTAATACCTGCCACAAAAGCATCGCGCATTAACATGTCCGTGTGTTCATTTGCGTTCACCGAAGGGCAGCTGCAGGCTCGTCCCAAAATCAGCAGCGCGGCGTAGAATTCGTCCATCGATTCTCCTGGACTTTGCCATCTCGTCGCGAGCTGGTAGCGAGCGTAGATTTGGTTAACTGGGCGGATGTAGAGACTTTTCAGTGCTGCGAACGCCGTCTGGAAATCCTCCGCGTCTTCGATGAGGGAGAAAATCTCCGTGCTTAACCTCGAGTGCAGGACCTGTAGTTTTTGGTCTTCTGTGACCTGGCCGGTGGCCGTTCTGAGGTAGGCCTCAAAACAAGTCTGCCAGTGCTTGAAGGCTGCTGCCGCGTTCACTGCGTGGGGGCTGATCCTCAGGCATTCCGGGATGATCCTGAGCTCCATAGTCCTTTTTAGGCACGCTTAATAAATTGTAGCGCACAAAGACTCCGTGAGACGAATAGAGTGAAGTCGATGAGGCTTTATTAAGCGTGTCTGTTCCCCCGCAGCTCGATAGTAGAATGGCCTGCGGGGGAGGACTCCGGCTTCTTATACTCCGCCTTCAGGGCGGAGTTAGAGGTCAACGGCCAACCAGGACCCGGGATCTGTCAGCCAATGACATTAGGGCTTCCAGTCCCACATGACCCCTAATACATACTACCACAATCTGAATTCCCTGATTTTATCTCTTATGGATGTGTATTAATATATGCCCCTTCTTGTTTGAATTCCCATGATTTGGCAATTTTTTCCAATTTTTTATTTTTTATTTTTTATTTTTTCTTATTTTTTTTTGTCTTCCATAACCTATTTTTCCCCCTCATTTTTTTTTCCTGTTCAGTTTCTTTACAACCTTTCAATCTCCTTGTAAGCTATTTAGCTAAAATTCACTTTCCCTTCTAAACTGCCCATGCTCTTCCCTTGCTTTTCATCGCCCGCTCCACTCCCCTTATTCATTGTGGCAGTATGCAGCCATTTTTTAAAAGGTAATCTTAGAACTGTTTGACATAAAATATCAAAAATCGTAGTTTAAACTAAGCACAGTGGTGCCACGGTGGAGCTGCAGTTAGCACTGCTGCCTCATGGCGCTGAGGACCCGGGTTTGATCCCGGCCCCGGGTCACTGTCCGTGTGGAGTTTGCACATTCTCCCTGTGCCTGGGTGGGTATCACCCCCACAACCCAAAGATGTGCCTGGTAGGTGAATTGGCCATGCTAAATTGCCCCTTAATTGGAATAAAAAGAATTGGGTACATTACATTAAAAAATATATATATTAAAAAATAAATAAATAAACTAAAACACACCAGTTTCAATTATTCTTAAACCATACAACATTAGTCAACCATTTTTGGGTTGGTCATAGAAAAGAGAGGAAACGGGAACTCAGAAGTGAAAGCAGATAAAATAATCAATCCAGTGAGAAAAATAATCACTGCTGAGAAACGCAGATAGTCAAGACTTTAACTTCTTTGAAAAATAAATCCGTTTGACTGCTCTAGACAGACAAATATTTTCAAATAATAGTTGATGTTGGGAGTCTGGGGTATTTTGTAAAGCAAGCGAGGCTCACATACACAGGAGTAAGTTTAACTATCTATATCATTGAGTATGTACTTGATCATCCTTGCATTTCTTTGTTGGCAACATTGTTAATCTACCAGTGCTTCGTCTAATTAAAGCAGTGTTTCATATAAAACTGCACTGGAAAAAAAATTCTGTGCAGGAGCTACTACAGCTGCTATGGAACCCGATGACCCTAATCATCTCAAATGTTCTTGAAAATGAAAAATGAAATGAAAATCGCTTATTGTCACGAGTAGGCTTCAATGAAGTTACTGTGAAAAGCCCCTAGTCGCCACATTCCGGCGCCTGTTGGGGGAGGCTGGTACGGGAATTGAACCGTGTTGCTGGCCTGCGTTAGTCTGCTTTAAAAGCCAGTGATTAGCCCAGTGAGCTAAACCAGCCGCTGATGGGTAATTTAGTTGCACCATTCCCTAGGTGCAATGTGACAAAGTTTGGCAGAGGTCAGGCAAGATACAGTTTCAAAGACGGAACAATTTTAAGGGGCTCAATGGCCTATTATTTTTTCTAAATATTGTGATACTCTTTTGGTGTCAAATCCCATTGAATGTAAAATGTACCCTGCATCATGACAGGATTCTCAGCTGACACTTCAGTCCAAGGTGATTGTCATGATATTCAGGTAAACATCATAGTACAAACATACATACATACTGATGGACAGATCAATGGACCAATCAACACACACATAACACCACAGCCAATCTCAGGCAAGAGCATACACAGTACAAAACAGGGAACACAACACTTCCTGGGCATTCCAGCAGGAGACAGCTCAGGGCACAGAGCTCACAGCAAGCCACTCAGACATCCACCATGTGCTGAATGCCACTCCAAGATAGTATTAGGGATAGGTCCACAGATTCTAGGGTTATGATCGAACCTCAGTAACCAGTTTACCACTGTAAATAAATGTTAGCAATAAAACTGAGTTGTACCATTTGCATCCGCGTTGGTTCGTCTGTATAGCAGAGTACCCAACACATCAGTGATGACTTTCGGATGAGTTGCTAAATCACGCCCTCCGATGGCTCACTCGGGTACTAGTAGAACATAGGAACTTAGGAGCATAAGTAGGCAATTCAGTCCTTCGGGCCTGCTCCGTTGTTCAATCAGATCATGGCTGATCTCTTCCTGGTCTCAAATCCAACTCCCCATCTGTTCCCCTTATCCCTTTAACCCATTTTACAATTCCGAAATGTATCTATTCCTTCTTGAAACCATTTAATGACTCTGATTCCACTGCACTATGAGGCAGTGAGTTCCACAAAGTCACCACCTTCAGTGAGAAGTAGGTTCCTCCTCATCTCAGTTATAAATCTACCGCCTCTCAACCTATATCTGTGAGCTCTCTTCTGGATTGGCCTTCAAGAGGAAACATTTGATCTACGTTTACTTTATCAATCCCTTTTAGTATTTTATATACCTCGATCAGACCCTCTCTCATCCTTCTAAACTCCAGCGAGTATAAACCCAAAATATTTAATCTCTGCTCATACATCAACCCTTTCATTCCCAGAATCAATCTGGTGAACCTCCTCTGAACTGCCTCCAATGCTACCACATCCTCCCTCAAATAAGGAGACCAAAACTGGATACAATACTCCAGATGTGGTCTCAGCAACACCCTATACAATGGCAACAAAACTTCTCCACTTTTATACTCCAGTCCTTTCGCAATAAACGTTAACATTTGCCTTTTTAATTACATGCTGTATCTGCATACCGACTTTCTGTGATTCATGAACGACACCAGACCCCTCTGCCCAGGCGCATTTTGAATCTGCATTCCATTTGGATAATTTCCCTTTCTATTTTTTCAGTCAAAATGGATAACCGCACACTTATCTACATTAAACTCCATTTGCCAAATATTAGCCCAGCCTCCTAGCCTATCTATATTATTGCTCTTTTATAACCACAGTATGTTTAACCCGTAGACGGTGGACAAATGTTCACACGAGTAGTTTAGTACAATTATTGTTTATTTAACATACACAAGGTTATTTACTTAATTAATCACACATTCATGCACATTGGATTATAAACTAATACACTTAAATGGCCTTAGCTTAACTTCCAGTAGTCTGGCAGCAGTCTGGCAGCACTGAAGTTCTGCAGGTGGTCCATGTTATGTTGTCGTCCTCTGCGGGTGGTGTGGGCTCTGCTTGGCTGGTGGATTCACTGTTGTTGATGCGGCAGTCGAGAGAGAGCGAGTGAAGGCCTGCGTTGCCTTTTAATCAGCTTGGAATTCCATGCCCCTTTTGTAGGCGGTCTCTGGGTCGCTGTCAATCAATTGATCAGGGCTCCATCCCCCTGATCGGTCAATTCCAATCAGGGGCTGCCACATTGATTTTGGGGTGGGCACTCAGTGGCCAATCCTGGGAGTGTTCCAAGCAGGGGCTTGGTGCCGCTGCCCCTGGTAAATGATGTGATGGGCAGGATAGTCCTATTGTTCCTGAGAAGGCCTTTAATGGGCTTTTGAAGGTGTGAGTTTCTGCATAAAGTCTGGGCTGCAGTTTGTATATTTGCAGGCTGCAGCCTGTCGTGTTCAAGCTTGGCCGAATTTCCCATCACTCTTTGTGGGAGGCCATTTTAGATGGCCACAATATCCATCTGTAAAATCTTTATCTCCTCTTCACTGCCTGCTTTCCCACCAATTTTAGTATAATCCACAAATTTTGTTATGTTACACTCTGTCCCTGCTTGCAGATCATTTATATAGATTGTAAACATTTGCGATCCAAGGGCTGATCCCTCAAGTCCAACAGGTTTGTTTCGATGTCACTAGCTTTCGGAGCGCTGCTCCTTCCTCAGGTGCTCCTTCCTCATTCACCTGAGGAAGGAGCAGCGCTCCGAAAGCTAGTGACATCGAAACAAACCTGTTGGACTTTAACCTGGTGTTGTAAGATTTCTTACTGTGCTCACCCCAGTCCAACGCCGGCATCTCCACATCACGGCTACAAATACAGTGGGGTAAATGTTCCAGTCCCCACCATAGCTGGGCAGACAGAAAGTTTGGCAGGTCATTTAAAGGCTGTTGACCTCGGGCAGGAGGTTCAGCTCCCCGGGTGGGCGGAACTGGAAGATCCAGCCCAGTGTAATTTCTGATTCATTTGGTGTTACAGTATTTGCAGTCTTATGTAATTGACTAGGTGTGGTCATTGCAAGTAAAGCAACATGATGTAAAAATGTTTTGCCGAATAAAGAAGCTGAACATGGCTGGACTGGTCATAGATCATAGAATTTACAGTGCAGAAGGAGGCCACTCGGTCCATCGAGTCTGCACCGGCCTTTGGAAAGAGCACCCCACTCAAGCCCACACCTCCAACCCATCCCCGTGACTGCAGCTAGCCTTTTTGAACACTAAGGGCAATTTAGCATAGCCAATCCACTTAACCTGTACACGTTGGACTGTGGGAGGAAACCGGAGCACCCGGAGGAAACCCACGCAGGCACTGGGAGAACATGCAGACTCCACACAGACAGTGTCCCAAGCCGGGTATCGAACCTGGGACCATGGAGCTGTAAAGAAACTGTTCTAAACACTGTGCTGCCATGCTGCCGGTTGCTTATATTTTAATCCTGGTCAATTTCCCAGAGCCAGGTCAATTACGTACAGAGATCAGGGGTGCGATTCTCCGACCCCTCACCGGGTCGAAGAATCGCCGGGGGCTGGCGTGAATCCCGCCCCCGTGTCCCGAATTCTCTGCAACTAGAGATTCGGCGGGGGCGGGAATCGCGCCGCACCGGTCTGCGGGAATTGCGCCGGTCGGCGGGCCCACCCCCGGTGATTCTCCGGCTCGCGATGGGCCGAAGTCCCGCCGCTGTCAACCCTCTCCAGCCGGCGTGGATTAAACCACCTATCTTACCGGTGGGAGCAGGCGGCGCGGGCGGGCTCCGGGGTCCCGGGGGGGGGGGGGTGTGTGCGCGTGCGATCTGGCCCCGGGGGGTTCCCCCACGGTGGCCTGGCCCAAGATCGAGGCCCACCGATCGGCGGGCGGGCCTGTGCCGTTGGGGCACTCTTTTACTTTCGCCTTCGACATGGTCTTCACTATGGCGGAGGTGGAAGAGACCCCCTCCCCTGCGCATGCGTGGGGATGCCGTGAGCAGCTGGTGACGCTCCCGTGCATGCGTCGCCCGGCGAAGTCCTTTCGGCGCCGGCTGGCGTGGCGCCAAAGGCCTTTCCCGCCAGCTGGCGAAGCGGAAACCACTCCGGCGCGGGCCTTGCCCCTCAAGGTGAGGGCTTGGCCCCGAAAGGTTCGGAGAATTCCGCACCTTTGGGGCGGCCCGACACCGGTGTGATCCATGCTGTTTTTGGCGCCGGGTAGCGGACATCACGCCAGTTTGCGGAGAATCCCGCCCCAGGTGCTGAGCCTATTTTGTGGCACCTAGTGGGGTTCCCACTGCAAGCACGTTGGAAAAGAATGGCTACAATGATATTGGCTTATGTTTGAGAAAAGCTTTTAATCTTTCTGTCTGTTACATTCTTCTTAGCCACTGTTGTGGTCATTAAAATCAGAGCGGACTGCTAAGCCGATTTGTAAGATCTGTCTCAGTTTTGTCTGCCGCATAAGGTGTGATCTATATTTTATGGGTGTGATTTTCTGACGGCCGTACGATCTTCCAGTCCTGCTGAAGGCGCACCCCCCCGTCGCGGGTTTCATAGTGAGGAGGGGTGCATTTAACAGGAAGCCCTGTTGACTACAGTGGGACTAAAAGATCCCGGCACTGGCAAGCCGCCCTCCGCTGCTGCAGAATACGCTGCGGAAGGGGAAGGAACTCCGGCTCTATATCCACAGTTTGCCTGTTAATTAATGTTTAACTTCTGTTAATTCTGGATGTTGGAGGAGAGGATTTTTTTTATTCATTCATGGGATGTGGGCATCATTGGTCCAGCATTTATTTCACATCCGTGAGGGCATTTAGAATTATGCTGGTGAGAAGGAGGCCATTTGGCCCATCAAGTCTGCACCAGCCCTTGGAAAGAACATCCTACTTAAGCCCATGCCTCCACCCTAACCTCGTAACCCAGTAACCCTACTAAGAGGCAATTTAGCATAACCAATCCACCTAACTTGCACATCTTTAGCTTGTAATGCAGAACAAGACCAGCAGCGCAGGTTCAATTCCCGTACCGCCCTCCCCAAACTGGCGCCGGAATGTGGCGACTAGGGGCTTTTCACAGTAACTTCATTGAAGCCTACTTGTAACAATAAGCTATTATTATTATTATCATCTTTGGACTGTGGGAGGAAATCGGAGCACCCGGAGGAAACCCATATCGACACTGGGAGAAAGTGCAAACTTCACAGACAGTCACAGAGGCCAGAATTGAACCCGGGTCCCTGGAGCTGTGATGCAGCAGTGCTAACTCATGTGCCACAGTGCCGAGTCGACCATGTTGCTGTGTGTCTGAGACTGGGTAAGGACGACAGGTATTCGTCCCTAAATTAATGTTTTTACAACAATCAACAATAGTTTCATGGTCATTAATAGACTTAGATTTTGTGTGATCCAATTTATATCAATCACCCCATAACAAACTTGAGAGAGGGAAAGAGGGTTAATTTATTCGCACGCACTTAGCATGGGCCTGGAGTATCGCTAGGTAGCCTCCTGTGCATTCATGCAATAAAAGAGGGATAGAAAGAAAGATTTACAGGGGAAAGACCACAGAAAAAATAATTATTGTTTCATGTGATTCTAATGATGATTCCTTCACGGAGATCAACAGGCTTAAGACTGATGCTGGATAATTCACGTGGAGCGAGGCATGCAGAGATGTATTAGGTCTGTAGGCAATGGTATAGAAGTTCAGAAGTCCCAAAAAAGACAGTGCAGATGGGGGGGGGGGCAGGCTTCAAACCGAGACAGAGTCTTTGTTCTGAGCAGCTGTTCGCTAGATGGAAGATGACAGGCTGTCTTCCAGTCCAAAAAGATAGTATAACTGATTCTCCCAGTTAGGTTAGGTTGGTGGGAGGGGGTTCAAGTCACATGACACCTCCCTCTCCAGTTTGACTTTGACAAAGGGTGTATGTTCCTTCACCTGGGTTCCTGAGGTTGTTAATGTTCCAATCGTTAAGAATTTTAAAGGGTGTTAGAGGATCCTTTGTCATAGTAGACTAGGAGATTGTGGTGGCCAGGCCTGGCTTATGAAATGTAGATGGCCTTTGTCTCATTCTCTTTGAATTTGGTCCCTGCAGCAGCAGGATCATTAGAGTCTCTTCAGGGATGAAGAAATATCTGCTTGTAGTGCTGAGGATTGTCAGAGGATACAACAGAATAGAGATAGATTGGAGACTTGGGCACAGAAATGGCAGATGGAGTTTAATCCGGACAAATGAAAAAATGAAATGAAAGAAATGAAAATTGCTTATTGTCACAAGTAGGCTTCAAATGAAGTTACTATGAAAAGCCCCTAGTCACCACATTCCGGCGCCTGTTCGGGGAGGCTGGTATGGGAATTGAACTGTGCTGCTGGCCTGCCCTGGTCTGCTTTACAAGCCAGCTATTTAGCCCAGTGTGCTAAACCAGCCCTGGCAAGGTGATACATTTTGGTATGAATTATACTGTAAATGGCAGAACCCTTGGGAACATTAACATACACAGGGATCTAGGCATGCAGGTCCACAGTTCCCTAAAAGTGGCAACACAGGTGGCCAAGGTGATTAAGAAGGCATATGGCATGCTTGCCTTCATCAGCCGGGGCATTGAGTACAAGAGTTGGGAAATCATGTTGCAGCTATATAAAACCTTGGTTAGGCCACATTTGGAGTATTGAGTGCAGTTCTGGTCACCACGTTATCAGAAGGACATGGAAGCTTTGGAGAGAGTACAAAGAAGGTTCACCAGGATGTTACCTGGTCTCCAGGGTGTTGGCTATGAGGAGAGGTTGAATAAACTAGGATTGTTTTCACTGGAAAGACAGAGGCTGAGGGTAAACCTGATAGAGGTCTACAAAATTATGAGAGGCATAGTCAGGGTGGATAGTCATCGACTTTTTCCAAGGGTGGAAGTATCAATTACAAGAGGGCACAGGCTCAAGGTGAGAGGGGGAAAGTATAAGGAGATGTGCAGGGTAGGTTTTTCACACAGAGAGCGGTGGGTGCCTGGAATGCGGTGGAAGCAGGCACATTAGCAACATTTAAAAGGCATCTGGATGGATACATGAATAGGGAGGAAATAGAGGGATACGGACCAAGTAAAGGCAGAAGGTTTCTTTTTAGTTGGGGCATCATGATAAGCACAGGCTTGGAGAGACGAAGGGCCTGTTCCTGTGCTGTACTTTTCTTTGTTCTTGTCTGATACTGCCAGGAAGCTCCCTTTGTTCAGGTTTCCAGGTGGAAATAGTTTCAGTCATCTTAAAAGGTCATTGTCCAATTATAACATTTTAAGAAGTAGCCATGATTTTATATATATATATATATATATATATCATACATTACACTTGTCTTAACTTTACCTGCAGATGAGCTGACATCTCCTTATCTCTGATGATACCAAACATCTCTGATCCACGAAGATGTTATAAAAGGGCTTAATCTGTGCCTTGAACTTGGTATTTTTTTCTTGGTGAATGAGAAAAAGACAAATAGACAACACTATGATAGTCAGATCAAAATGATAGTGGTTACAGTAGTAAGAAAAATAAATCTGAGAAGTTGTGTGTAATTTATTCTCACTTTGATCACAACACTGAATTATTTTGCTGTTCCATTTAGTTTCAATTGCATCAAATTATTTCAGAGCCAGTACTTTGCATGAGGGTCTGACTTTGTGCTATGCCAAATAATTTTTGTGGCGGACAGAAAAAAGATTATTCATCAGTGGAAGTCTTTAGTGTACCCTTGTCACGCTCCCAGATGCACACCTGGTGCTCTGCTGTATGCTTGGCATCAGGCTGATGGGGATCTCAGTGGCAGCACCATGGAAACATCATCACGAGCCAGATAACACATTTGCTGGAAAATAGTTGAAATGTTAATTTTGCCACAAAAAGGAATGAAAAATTGTTGTTGTAAGTGAAAATGTATTTTCCTGTTGTGGTAAAAGTATACCTTCCTCGTATTCTGCATTTATAATTTACAATTATCCTGAAACCTAGTAACGTACAATTCTTTTCACCTTCTGTTTCTTGTCTATGTGCCAGTTTTCTTCCCAAAGGTGTTCAGTGACTAATGTGCTGGTTAAAAGCCAGAATATCTTACAAATGTCTTGTTTTTCTGGCAGGGAAACAGTCACGATACCTGAATTTTTGTGTCTATATTGAAACTTGTGATTTTACATTTATAGCAAATGCAAGATAAGATTGACAGTATTGAAATCAAAAGTATACGAACATTAACTTTGGTTGATCATTGTCAAACTGAGCATCTTTTTGTTGATCGGCATCTGGAATGTTGTCGAGACTTTTGGGATTGTGCATTGGAAGATGAACGTGATGGGGATAATAATTGCCTCAACTTTGTTACATATCATCTACCTACAAAAATATTCAGTTGTTAGAATAAAAGGTCAATTTTCTCACTTTACCTTCCTAGCAGACAACCTTGTCCAGTGAGAATGTGTATTGACATGGTCAGAAAATCTTGTGTAACATGGGGCGGGATTCTCTGGTCGCCGGGTGGACGCGGCGGAGAATCCCGCCCGAGGCCAATGGAACTCTCCGTTGTATGCGGCTCGCCCGTGGGGTTCTTGCGGCGGGCGGGGCAGGGGAATCCAGCCCATAATGTTTATATAGCAATATAGATTTATGGGTTTGTTTTCTAGGTCCCATGTCAACAAATCTTATCTGGCAGTTCAGGAGGTGAAGAGGATTATTCTGAATGTATCTCTGTTCAATGCAGGGGATGATGCATATTCAACTACGCTTCATATTAAATTGCCTAAGGACCTGTATTTAATCAAAATGGTCAAAGTGGTAAGTACAGTGTAAATTTGATTTTGTGAGTGACATTTAATAAATCTAGCTTGGTCTCTAGATGTCAAAGTTAACATGTTCTATTTTGATTATAGGGTGTTGAACATAGGCCAAGTGGTAGTATAACTAAACATAATGTGCATTATTGGCGATTGAAATGTGTCTTTGCTATTGTTTCAAATAGGCCATCGTGGTCTGAATTTCCTGTTGGTTTACCTGGAGCTGATGCAGACGATAGGATGCAGTCATGATATTTATTCAGAGGGAGATGTCAGCGACACTCCAGCAGGTCCATAGCCAATTGGAGAAGTCCCAGAGGCTACGGGCGCAGGAGATGGCGCCCACAATTGCATGGGACAGAGGCCAACGCTGCTAGGGTGGCAACTGTAGTGAAGAGCCTGGTGCACGACGTCGGCTCTATGGGCTCCAACCGGGAAGAGGGGACACTGGGTGCCAACCCAGAACCACCCTACGGAGTAGTGACCATCGCCTCCAGCTCCCCAAAATTCCTTCTCCCTGACAACGATGTGCCTTGGAGTCAGCACCCAGAACAGAGGCACACGGAGGGGCATGTGCCACTGGCAAGTGGGCCAGGGCTCTCCAACCCCAGGGCCCCCAGAGTAAACCCGCCAGTGGCACCAAAGGCCATGGGACGCGGCTCCTGATGTGTATCCTGGGGACACATCTGGCCGAAGCGATAAGAGCTCGGAAGGCTAAGTAGGTTGAGGATTAATGAGAGGGCATGGGGTGAGGTGGGTTGGTGGTATTGGGGGGGGTGGGGGGGGGGGGGGGGAAGGGGCGGTGAAGGTGAGGCGGCACCATCGGGCGATTCGGGCAGTTGGGGACATATGTATCGCATTTTTAAAAGTTACACTCGAGAAATATGGCACCTCTGGCAATTTCTTCTGCAATGCAGGCCGAGCACCGATTCCATGCCCCAGGCATGGAGGTCCTGGATGCCTATTTTGCAGCCCCACTCCCCCCACGGCACACCACATGCAGGCGATGGGTGTGAGCGAGCACTCAGCGAACCGGCAGGAGTCAGCCTATGGCATAGATTGAGGAGCACCGACGCTCCGCTCTCAGCGGATTATTATGACCCCCTGCTTCGACAGTGACCCACTGCCTTTGCCCACACAGTCCTATCACCCTGGAGTGATGTTACACAGACCCCGGGAAGGTTGAACAGGTAGGAGGAGGGTGCAGGCCTACCCATGCATCTCCAGCTACAGCGGGGCGCACCTGGTCACCGGACCCCAGACCCTGTACCCTAGACACCCGCACATAGCGTTACCTGGACCAGACGCGGGTCCCCTCCCTGGTGCAGATACCTAACCTCTGGTGCCAAAATGTCCCCGGTGCTAGGGCCCAGCCCCTGGGTGTTCGGATGTTGGCTGCTCCATTTGTGATGTTGCCTCCTGCTGTGTCCAGGCACCACAGTCTGATTGGGATGCTAGGCAATTGCTCCCACTTGCTACACAGCACGCCCACCCACGGGAATCCACTTTGGAGCTGTGAAGTGCTCGTATAACTTTGATTGCCAAATTCCAATCCGTTGCACAGCCAGAAGCCGCCACTGTCAGTGGGAGTTATGGGTAGTCAGTGGGGCAGGCAGGCAGGGGCTGGGATTGTCCTGGATCGGGAACACATGATCCAGGGAATGGCATGGCGGACCTGCGGGCGCTGGGGCATCCTTTTTTCTCCCCACTCCCCCTTTTCCAGTCCCTATGCACTCTCACTCTCTTTATCTCAACTCTCCTCTCTCGGTTCTCTGACATACTTTCTCACTCTCTCTGTATCACACTTTCTGTCACACTTTCTTTCTCCCTCTCACACTTTAGGCACAATTCTCTGGCTACGTTGTGCTCTGCTTGAGTGCAAGGCGACCAGAGAATGCCGGGAAAGGCTTCCAGCGAGCCTCTCGACAGTCGCGGCACCTCCCGGGATTCTCCGAAGACCCGCGAGACGTTGGAGTCGGCACCCGCCCCAAATGGGCAGGACCGTATGACGCTCGTGGCAGTAGGTCGTAAACCTACTTGCGACCTGTGCATGATCCACCATCCTCCCTCGATTCCTCCGCCTCCCCAAGGAGGCTGCATCAGGTGCCGATGAGTGCTGGTCCAAACAACCATGAACCAGGCGGAAAGGCACCCGGGGGAATCTCCAGGGCTGGTGCAGATTCCAGGATGGTCAGGATAAGTGCAGGGTAGCTCCCTGGCTCTTCCCCAGGAACGTGGGCACCTAGGCACTGCCAACCCGGCACTGCCAACCTGGCACTGCCAAGTTGCCTGAATGGCACTACCAAGTCAGCAGGAGCTCTGCAAGGGTGCCTGAGTGGCACTGTCAAGGGCAAGGGGGCGAGGGGAGCCATGCTCTTGAAATGAGAGTGGAGTGGGTGTTTGCAGGCTGGGGATTGCAAGACAGGTAAATAGGGGCCTCTGGGAGGTTGGGCGGATGATGGGTGTGGGGCCTGAAGGAAGGGGATGCTGTAAAGGGGGCTTGGAGTGCCTGAAGAGGGGTGACCCCCAGGGACCCCAGAGTGGGGTGTCCTCACTTGGGGGGGGGGGGGGTTGAGGGGGGGGGGGGGGGGCGGTGTGGTAATGTCCATCTGTACAGGGGTGACATTGCCAATGGGTGGTGGTGGGGGTGATCCACAAGCTCACTTAGAGATCAGGGCACCCTTTCAAAAGGGAGGCCCGATCTCTGAGTTCAGCTCCCCAGTGTTAAAAAAAAAAACTCTTCAGTGTGGGTTAAACCGGTGAGAAACTCCCCAGGACCCAAGAAAGTGACTAAGTGTCATTGAATGGTGTGTGTGGGGGGGGGGGGCGGGACCTGCCGGCAGAGCTGGTGGGAACCTCCCTGAAAAAAACGCCAGAAATTAACTTAGAAATGTTTTGGGAGAATCGCACCCTTTACCTCTTTCTCACACTTTCTCTCACATTTTCTCTTTCACGTTTTCTCTTTCACATTTTCTCTCTTCCACACATTCTCTCTAACGCACAATCTCTCTCACATTCTCACTTTCTCGCTCTCACACACACACACACACACACACTCTCTCTTGCATTCTCATTTTCACACCGTCACTGTCACATTCTCTCACTCTCACACTCTCTCACAAACTCTCTCACAGTCTCTCCCTTTCACACAAGGCTGAAACATTTGCGACAATATTCAGCCAGCAGTACCAAGTGGATGATCCATCTGGTCACCTGGATGTCCCCAGCATTACTAATGCCAGTCTTCAGACAATTGGATTCACTTGACAGGATATCAAGAAACTGCTGAAGGCACTGGATACTGCAAAGGCTATGGGTCCTGACAACATTCTGGCAATAGTCCTGAAGATTTGTGCTCTGAACATGCTGCACCCCTAGCCAAGTTGTTCCAGTACAGCTACAACACTGGCATCTACCCCGCAATGTGGAAAATTGGCAGGTACACAAAAAGCAGGACAAATCCAATCCAATCAATTACTGCCCCATCAGTCTATTCTTGATCATCAGCAAAATGGTGGACGGGGTCATTAACAGTGCTATCAAGCAACACTTGCTTAGCAGTAACCTGCTCAGTTTGGATTCCACCAGGGTCACTCAGCTCATGACTTCTTACAGCCTTGGTTCAAACATGGACAGAATACCTCAACTCTGACGTGAGGTGAGAATGACTGCCTTTGCCGTCAAGGCAACATTTGACCGGGTATGGCATCAAGGAACCCTAGCAAAACTGGAGTCAATGGGAATCATGGGGGAAACTCACTACTGGTTGGAGTCATACCTAGCATAAAAGAAGATGGTTGTGGTTGTTGGAAATCAATCATCTCAGTTTCAGGACATTACTGCAGGTGTTCTTCAGGGTAGTGTTCTAAGCCCAACCATCTTCACCTGCTTCATCAATGACCGTCTTCCATCATAAGGTCAGAATCGCTAGTGATTACACAATGTTCAGCACCATTTCTGATGCCTCAGATAATGAAGCAATCCATGTCCAAATGCAGAAAGACCTAGACAATATCCATGCTTGGGTTGACAAGTAGCAAGTTACAGTTCGCCGCACATGCCGGACAGCAAGAGAGAATCTAACCATCTCCCATGACATTCAGTGGCACTATCATCGCTGAATACTGCACAATAAACATCCTCTGGGTTACCATTGACCAGATACTGAACTGGACTAGACATGTAAATCCTGTGGCTACAAGAGCAGATCAGAGGCTCGGAATCCTGTGACGAGCAGCTCATGGTAGGAGCATTTAACCATCTCAGGAACCCAGGCATGGGCTGATTTAGCACAGTGGGCTAAACAGCTGGCTTGTAATGCAGAACAAGGCAGCAGCGCGGGTTCAATTCCCGTTCCAGCCTCACCGAACAGGCACCGGAATGTGGCGACAAGGGGCTTTTCACAGTAACTTAATTGAAGCCTACTTGTGACAGTAAGCTGTTACGAGGGGCTGATTTAGCACAGTGGGCTAAATAGCTGGCTTTTAAAGCAGACACAGGAGGCCAGCAGCGCGGGTTCAATTCCTGTATCAGCCTCCCCGAACAGATGCCGGAATGTGGCGACTAGGGGCTTTTCACAGTAACTTCATTTGAAGCCTACTTGTGACAACAAGCGATTTTCATTTCATTTTCATGTCCTGTCTTCCCAAAGCTTATCTATCTCCTAGAAGACAGATATGGAGTGTGATGAGTGAAACTCAAACAGCACTCAAGAAGCTCGACAATATCCAGTACAATGCAGCCAACTTGATTGGTATCCCATCCTACCAGTTTAAACATTTATTCCCACCACCACTGCATGTGGCAGAAGTGTGCACAATCTGATGTAATGCAGCAACTCACCAAATCTCCTTCAACTGCACCTTTCATATCCACGACCTCTACTACTTACAAGGGAAGCAGTTGCATGGGAACAAGACCAGATGCAAGTTTGCCTCCAAGTCACTCACCATCCTGTTATGGATGGTGGTTAATTTAAACAGCCGTAATTTCTCCTCTCTGCCCGTTTGTGAACAGAAAGTTGTTCTGATTTGTTTCACCCTTTATAAATGGTGGCATGTTTACCAACCGTCGGTTTTGGTGTGATCCAATTTTGTATTCATATCCCTAAGCAAATACATGATGGGATGAACTCAAAGGGTTAGTTTATTTACACACACTCAAACTGTGAAGGGGGATGGCCACATAGAAAAGATAAAAGCTGGATCGAGAAAATAAAAATTTAGAGTGCAAAGACCACATAGAGAAGAATTATTGTTTTGCGTGTGCCCAGTGTCGAGAATAAAAGTCCAATGAAGTATTTTTTCAGCAGGTTGAAAACCAATGGTGTACAATTCACTTTTCTAGTGGTGCTGACTTCACATGAGGTAATAGGCCACAGAGATGAATTAGTCTTCTAGGCGAAGGTACAGAATCTCCAGTAGAAACTGTGCCGATGGGGCCAGGCATTCAATCTGGGCCCCGTTTCCTGTGCTGCTGCTTGTAGATCGTAAAATAGCAGACTGAGGTTTCTTTAGTACATCAAGGCAGTACTGCTGGTCACACAAGCTAGAAGATGCCATGTTATATGAATCCCACCTCTTCACAGTATCTGTGATAAAGGGTGTGTATCCCCATGCCTGGGTTCCTGAGCTGGTTAAATGCTCGTACCATTAAGACTTGAAACAAAGGTTGCAGAGTCCTTTGTCCAGATAGACAGCCTCAGTGAGAGAGCCTGGCTTATGAAATGCACCTGGAATTTGTATCTTTGAATTTGGTCTTTGCAGCCCACAGGAGATCATTAGCGTCTCTTGAGAGATAACAATGTACATGTTTCTGTGATACTGCCATGATAGCTTATTTTGTTCAGAGGCCACAGACAGACATAGACTCAGCCATTTAAAGTTTTTTTTACAAATTAGCCATGAGAAGTCAAAACTGTACAGCATTAAAACACCTTGCACCCGAGACATGTGAAGCCTCCGGCACGTTATTCCGCAATACGAGCCAACCTCCAAGCCCTGCCCAATCCCCTGGCATGGTGGTCCTGGATCTCACCCCAGGGCACACCACGTCCAGGTGATGGGCGTGAGCGAGCACTCAGCAGACAGTCAGGAGTCAGACTATGGCATAGTGACGAGCACTCAGCTCTTAGCAGGTTATCATCACCCCCCTGCCTTAGACAGTGACCCACTGAGAGTGCAACAATGACAGCCTGGATGGCCACATGGGCCTCATTGTATCGAGTCTCCACATCAGTCACCAGCCACCCTGCTGGTGTCATTAACCAGGTCCTCAGCGGGTGCCCCTTATCCCTCAAGTGCCAACCGGCCATCCTGGGGTGATCCTTGAAGAGGCTAGGCATCTGCGACTGTCCCAGGATGTAGCGGTCATGCACACTCCCAGGAAGTGTGTGCACACGTGCATGATCCAGAGGTGGTGGTTGCACAAAAGTTGAACATCAGGGAGAGGAACCCTTTCCTGTTAATGAAGGACACTCCCTTATGACCCAGTGCATACAAGGTGACATCCCGACAATTGCAGAGAATCCTGTTGCCTGGGCATCCTGTTGGGCGTGGCCCATGTCAAAGTTAATACAGTTAGCTGCCCGGGCAAACAGGGCATCCGTGACCTCACCGATGCACTTGTGGGCTGTAGCTTGTGAAATTCCGAGTCAGTCCCGGCTCGAGTCCTGGAAAGGTCCTGAGGCGTAAAGGTTCAGGTCTGCAGTGACCATGACAGCCACTGGGAGCGGGTATCCTCCTCCTCCACGTGGTGCCAACTCCGGGAAGACATGGCACAGGTACCGCACCGCCCCTTGTTCAGGCGGAGCCTCCTGCAGCACACACCATCCATCATCTGTTGGAAGGACCAGTGACAACTTTGGCTGTTGCCAGCATCCCCCTTTGGGTCCCTCCCTGACCTGATGGACGGCTGAATCCTCCGGGTGTGGGGTGGGAGTCTGCACATGAGCCGCTGCCTCGAGCCTCTATCAACGCTGCTGCCACTGTCTTCTCTGCTATCTGGCCACCTGTCCTGCCAGCAGCATCGTGAGGGCAGCCTCCGTGGGGTCCTAGATATCATCCCTCTCGTGTAATATCTGTAAGGAATTGGAAAGGGTGAATGACAGACAACCAGAGATCGTTTCCACCCCGGGACCCTCCAGTCCCCCATGGCTCCACCCTGCTCCCCTCACACATTCCCTGCCATCCCTACACTCTCTGGAGTTTAGAAGAATGAGGAGAGATCAAATTGAGGTATACAAGATGCTAAATGGTATGGATAAAGTAGTCGTGCAGCAGATGCTCCCTCTTTTAGGACGGCCCAGAATGAGAGGCCATTAGAGGTAGCAAATGTATAACAGACTTGAGGACAAACTATTTCTCCCAAAGGGTTGTGAATCTGTGGAAGTCGCTACCCCAGAGTATGGTGGATGCTGAGATATTGAGTAAATTTAAGGAGGAGTTAGATAGATTTTTAATTGGTAATAGCTGGAAGGGTTTTGGAGAATGGGCAGGACAGTGGAGTTAAGGCCAGGATGAGATCAGCCAAGATCGAATGGCGAAGCAGACCTGATGGGCCAAATGGTCTAATTCTGCTCCTATATCTTAAGAACTTACAAATTTATCCCTTATGGGCATCATCTAACCCACCCTGCCTACCCTCCTCCCCTCCCCCCCCCGGCCACAGTGGGGACCCTGGGCACCGGACCCCAGATCTCTACCTCAGACACCCACAAGTAACATTACCTGGACTGGATGCTGGTTCCCTCACCGGTGCACACATCCACCCTCTGGTCACGGATATGTCCCCAGTGTTGAGGCACAGTACCTGGGTGTTTCAATGTTGTCTGTGGTGTTGAGGCCTCCAGTGTTCAGGCAAAGTGTCCAAGCCTCACAGTCTGATGCGACATAGCATGCCTACACATGGGAATCTACTTGGGAATGGTGAAGTGCTCACTTTACTAAGATTGCCAATTCTCTATTAGCATTAGCCTTCAGCCGCACGGCCAGAGGCTACCATGGTCAGTGGGAGTTATGGGTGCTTGGTGGGACAGACGGGCAGGAACTGGAGTTGCCCCTGTTATGGGTACTCAGGATCCAGGAGACGTCCTGGAGGACCAGCGGGCGCTGAGATCCCCCCCCCCAGTCCAGGGGCGACCTACCACCACCGATGGCGGCCCATCCCCCCACCAGACCGAATCCGCCCTTGCCAGAGGGCACCCGCAACTCCCCCCTTCCCAAGGTGGGATGAAGATGGCTACTCACCTCCTCCGATCCCCACAGCAGCCATTCCGCCAGCTTCACGCAAGTACTAATCGGAGCCCACGTAACCACTTGCTGGAGAGGTGGTTAGATAGAGGGTCATTGCCGCTAATGATATGGAGATTGGCTCGAATTGGTGATTATTAGTTTCTCTTCACGCCCCAGCGGGATTCGGTTCTCGCCAACAGGGACGGGACGGTTAGATCGGAAACCGATCGGCACCTGGTCCAGTTCCTGATTTTGGCAACTCCTGTGATCTAACAGCTGCGTCACTCTCTTGCTCAATTGCGATGCGGCTGTTAAATCATGCCCAAGTGATTTAGGCTTCCTAACGCAGTTTGTCTTTAATATGCGTTCCCACGGGGTGGAATGCAATGTACCTACAGCAGTCCAGTCTCCATTCGTAATCTCCATCAGGGATGCCAGTTTTGCCTTCCTGGATTTGCTCATGGTCGCTTGACCTGGCTATCTCCAGTGGTCTCTCTTCAGTGGTGGTGACGATGTGAAGGTAGGGAACCCCTTCTGTTTGGGCATTGTGGGCATTGTCAGTCCTTTGTTCATGCAAGGACAGGAACTAGAAAGATAAGATACTGCTGGTCTCTGTGGGCAATGCCAATGGTTCATTGAGCTAAGAGAATGCATGTATCTGTGCTGTCAAATCCTCAGCAGCACCAGAGCTCTGGGCCTTGCTGAGGGGTGAGTAAGTGCCCTGGGAACACATTCCTCCCATGTTCACGAGCACCTTGCCCCCTAATACCCCTCAGCTGGTGTGTCTGCTTGAGGCTCAGTACACTCACTTGTGGGTTTGGTGATGAACTCACCAGAGTGAATATGGTCATTGAGCCTCTTCCTGCACTACAGCTAGTTACTTCTGACTACATTCTCTTTGCTCATGGTCCGACACCTCATCCGTGCCAGTGTGGTTTGGGAGGGTGGCCTCCCCCTACACCATCCTGAAGGAGGACCTTGATCCCCCGCTCTTACTGTCTTGAGGAAAATCTCTAGACCTGCATTAGCAAGACAAAAGTGAGCCTCTTGGGTTCCAGCTCTTTGCTTTTCTTGCTCCATATGTAACACAGCAAGTAAATCTCTAAAACAGCAGCCAAATTAATGATCTGTAAATCAGGCTCACTCTCTTTCAGTCCAGCCACTGTTACTGCCCTCGTTGCAACTAATTGGCCAATCTGCCCTCCAGCCTGTTGACAGGACAACCCCATGGAAATCAGGGCCTGTGATTGCTTACCCCTTTGGAGCAGAGTCAGCAGCTGGAAACATTCCTGACACCCTTTCCCCAACCACAGAAGGAAAATCAGACCCTAGATCTCCTGTAGAGGGCACTGTCCTATAATGGATCTTTTGCACCATGTTCCAGTAAATCTAGTAGAAGATATTTGTCCAAGTGGAATGTATGGCTGGCACCATCTTAAATCCATCCGTTATGTTTGGTAGAAAGTTTAACGAACAATGTATTTTACAAATAGTGCTCTGTTTAACCACTTACTGTGGAGATGCCGGCGTTGGACTGGGGTGAGCACGGTAAGAAGTCTTACAACACCAGGTTAAAGTCCAACAGGTTTGTTTCAAACACTAGCTTTCGGAGCGCTGCTCCTTCCTCCGGTGTTGTAAGGCTTATTACTGTGCTAACCGCTTACTCTCGGTCACTTTACTCGAGGTTTAAATACAGATCTGGTAGGCTGATGGACCATATGAAAAGGAAACTTGGGCCAGAATCTGATTGGCTGGCAAGTCTCTGCCACTCAATGCCCATTAGATTGTGAAATGGCATCGAGTCTGCTGTCCCTGCCACCCTGAAGATTCTGACCTTAAGCTTCCTTGTGCTGCTTCACATTTTTGCTGAAATCTTCAAAGCAGGAGAGATCTTGAGTCATAAAAACATTGCCACTGTCTTGAAATTGGTTTGGGCAAGCATCGCTATCACTTTCTAACGGGATTATATTTTGAGGTGATATTGCAGTTTAAAGGCTCTCACTGGACTTATTTCTCTTACATCTTGCTTAAACCAGATGCAGGAAGAGCTAGCTTCTGGTAATAAATCATAGGGCTTTAAACTAAATAGTGTGGTGGAGGATTCAGTTGTATGGAGACTTAGAAAATTAAAGTTAAATGAGATGGTAGATGCAGATTAATGATGAGGACTTTAAACTAGTTAAAGGAGCCGAGAGGTCAGTAAAGTTTCCAGAACATTTAATAGAACCGAGAGTATAGAAGGTGGCAGAGCAAAAAAGGGGAAAAACGTGTGATGAGAGGTGGTCAACGCAGGACTGAGGGGGTTGTGCTTAAATGCGTGCAGTGTACGGAACAAGTTAAATGAGCTTGTTGTGCACATTGAAATTGGCCAGTACAATTTGGGCATCACAGAGATGTGGCTGCAAGGGGATCAGGGCTGGATCTAAATATCCAAGGATATGCGTCCTAACGAAAGGACAGGCAGATGGGCAGAGGGGGCGGGGTTGCATTGTTAGTAAGGAATGAAATTACCTCGATAGCAAGGAGCAATATAGGATCAGAAGGCATAGAATCTGTGTGGGTAAAGTTGAGGGATCACAAAGGAAAAAAGATTCTGATGGGAATTATGTACAGACCTCCTAGCAGTAGTCAGGATGTGGGGCAGAAAGTAAATCTGGAGATAAGAAAGGCAATATTACAATAATTATGGGAGACTTCAATATGCAGATGGACTGGAAAAATCAGGTTGGTAGTGGATCCCAAGAAAAGGAATTTGTGGAATGTCTAAGAGATGTTTTTTTGGAGCAGCTTGAGACAGAGCCTATTAGGGAACAGGCAATTCTGGATTTGGTGATGTGTAATGAGGCAGACTTGATTAGGGAACTTAAGGTGAAGGAACTCTTAGGGAGCAGTGAGAGGAAGAAGCTGGAATCAGATCTAACGGTATTACAATTGAATAAAGGGAACTACAGAGACATGAGGGAGGAGCTGGCCAGAGTTGATTGGAAGGGGAGCCTAGCAGGGAAGACAGTGGAACAGCAATGGCAGGGGTTTTTTGGGGTTATTCTGGAGGCACAACAGAAATTCATCCCAAGGAGGAGGAAACATGCTAAGGGGAGGACGAGGCATCCATAGCTGATGAGGGAAGTCAAGGACAGCATAAAAGCAAAAGGAAAAGCATACAAGGTGGCGTGGCTAGTGGGTAGCCAGAGGATTTGGAAGCTTTTAAAAGCGAGCAGAGGACAACTAAAAAAGCAATAATGGAGAGAAGATGAAATATGACTGTAAGCTAGCTAGCAATATAAAAGAAGTAGCAAGATTTTTTTAGTAAATAAAAGGTAAGAGAGAGGCAAGAATAGACATTGGACCACTGGAAAATGAGGCTGGAGAAGTGGTAATGGGAAACAAATAAATGGCAGAGGAACTGAATAGTTACATGGCATCAGTCTTCATGGTGGAAGACACTAGTGGGATACCAGAACTTCAGAAGAACCAGGGGGCAGAGATGAATGTAATGGCCATCACTAAGGAGAAGGTTCTGGGGAAACTGAAAGATCTGAAGCTGGATAAATCACGTGGACTGGATGGATTACACCCCAGGGTTCTAAAGGAGATAACTGAGGAGATTGTGGAAGCAATGGTGATGATCATTCAGAAATCACTGGAGGCAGGGAGGGCCCCAGAGGACTGGAAAATGGCTAATGTAAGACCTCTGTTTAAGAAGGGAGGGAGGCGGACTTCCGGGTGCGGCGATGACCAGCTGAGTTGCACGTTTCGGCAGCTCCCGGTGAAACGGACTTTTGGGCTCTTGATAGGAGCCCCAACGGCAATTTTGACGGCTAAAAACACTGTGCGGTAAACCAGAAGGGAATCCCCCCTGGATACGGATGGAAAAAGGAGGAGAAAGTGGCCGGATTGCAGTGGATCCTTTAGAACAGCGGCAAGGAAGGCAAGCAAAAACCAAGATGGCGTCGGAAGGTGGCAGTTTAACATGGGGCCCTGAACAACAAGAGTTCTTGAAATGCTGTGTGGAAGAGCTCAAAAAGGAAATGAAGAAAGAGCTGTTGGCCCCGATACTACAGGCGATCGAAGGGCTAAAGGAGGAACAAAAGACCCAGGAGCGGGAGCTTCGGGTCGTGAAGGCAAAGGCAGCTGAGAATGAGGACGACATACAGGGCCTGGTGGTGAAGACGGAGACGCATGAGGCACATCAGAAACAATGTGTGGAAAGGTTGGAGGCACTGGAGAACAACGCAAGGAGGAACAACCTGAGGATTCTTGGTCTTCCTGAAGGTGCGGAGGGAGCGGACGTCGGGGCATATGTGAGCACGATGCTGCACTCGTTAATGGGAGCGGAGGCCCCGGCGGGTCCGTTGGAGGTGGAGGGAGCATACCGAGTGATGGCGCGAGGACCGAGAGCAGGAGAAATTCCCAGAGCCATAGTGGTGAGATTCCTCCGTTTTAAGGATAGAGAAATGGCCCTTAGATGGGCAAAGAAAACTCTGAGCAGTAAATGGGAGAACGCGGTGATCCGCGTTTATCAAGACTGGAGTGCGGAGGTGGCGAGAAGGAGGGCGAGCTTTAATCGGGCCAAGGCGGTGCTTCATAAAAAGAAGATAAAATTTGGAATGCTGCAACCGGCAAGACTGTGGGTCACATATCGAGGGAGGCACCACTACTTTGAGACGGCGGATGAAGCGTGGACTTTTATTGTGGAAGAAAAACTGGAATGAGCGGGTTATTAAAAAGAACATTTGAACAAAGTGGTGGGGCGAATGTGGGGGGGGGAAGAGGGGGGTTAAAAAGGGGGGAAAGAGGAGTTTTATGTACTAATCCTGCGATGTGGTAACTTTTCTCTTCCACAGGTGGTGATGGGGGGAGGAGGGGAGGTGGAGGAGATGGGGCGTTGGCCATTGGGGGCGGGGCCAAGGGAAAAGCGCGGGCTTGGTTCCCGCGCTATGATAATCATGGCGGGAATAGAGAAGCAGGAAGGAGGGGGCGTCGCACGGTGCGAGCCGAGGTCACTGGGGGAAGCCGAGGTTGGCCAGAGTTTGCTGACTTCTGGGAGCAACATGGGGGGAGTAATTACGCTAGCGGGGGATCTAGCGGGGGGGGGGTGGAATTACTGGGTTGCTGCTGCTGGGGAGAGGGGGGAGTTGGTATGGGAGGGGATGGGCGGGGGGGCACCGCCTGGGGGAGATACAGCTGTGTGGGAACCGGGTGAGGAGCTGGAAAAAGGGGATGGCTAATCGACAAGGGGGGGGGGGGGTAGGAAGCCCCCCAACCCGGCTGATCACGTGGAACGTGAGAGGGCTGAACGGGCCGATAAAGAGGGCACGGGTACTCGCACACCTTAAGAAACTTAAGGCAGATGTGGTTATGTTACAGGAAACGCACCTGAAACTGATAGACGAGGTAAGGCTACGCAAAGGATGGGTGGGGCAGGTGTTCCATTCGGGGCTAGATGCGAAAAACAGGGGGATGGCTATATTAGTGGGGAAGCGGGTAATGTTCGAGGCAAAGACTACAGTGGCGGATAACGGGGGCAGATACGTGATGGTGAGTGGCAAACTACAGGGGGAGACGGTGGTTTTGGTAAACGTATATGCCCCGAACTGGGATGATGCCAATTTTATGAGGCGGATGCTAGGACGCATTCCGGACCTAGAGATGGGAAAGCTGATAATGGGGGGAGATTTTAATACGGTGTTGGAACCAGGGCTGGATAGGTCGAAGTCCAGGACTGGAAGGAGGCCGGCAGCAGCCAAGGTACTTAAAGATTTTATGGAGCAGATGGGAGGTGTAGACCCGTGGAGATTTAGCAGACCTAGGAGTAAGGAGTTCTCGTTTTTCTCCTATGTTCATAAAGTCTACTCGCGAATAGACTTTTTTGTGCTGGGAAGGGCGTTGATCCCGAAGGTGAGGGGAACGGAGTATACGGCTATAGCCATTTCGGATCACGCTCCACACTGGGTAGACTTGGAGATAGGGGAGGAAACAGGAGGGCGCCCACCCTGGAGAATGGACATGGGACTAATGGCAGATGAGGGGGTGTGTCTAAGGGTGAGGGGGTGCATTGAAAAGTACTTGGAACTCAATGATAATGGGGAGGTCTAGGTGGGAGTGGTCTGGGAGGCGCTGAAGGCGGTGGTTAGAGGGGAGCTGATATCAATAAGGGCACATAAAGGGAAGCAGGAGAGTAAGGAACGGGAGCGGTTGCTGCAAGAACTTTTGAGGGTGGACAGACAATATGCGGAAGCACCGGAGGAGGGACTGTACAGGGAAAGGCAAAGGCTACATGTAGAATTTGACTTGCTGACTACGGGCACTGCAGAGGCACAATGGAGGAAGGCACAGGGTGTACAGTACGAATATGGGGAGAAGGCGAGCAGGTTGCTGGCACACCAATTGAGGAAAAGGGGAGCAGCGAGGGAAATAGGGGGAGTGAGGGATGAGGAAGGAGAGATGGAGCGGGGAGCGGAGAGAGTGAATTGAGTGTTCAAGACATTTTATAAAAAATTATATGAAGCTCAACCCCCGGATGGGAGGGAGAGAATGATGGGCTTCTTGGATCGGCTGGAATTTCCCAAGGTGGAAGAGCAGGAAAGGGTGGGACTGGGAGCACAGATCGAGGTAGAAGAAGTGGTGAAAGGAATTAGGAGCATGCAGGCGGGAAAGGCCCCGGGACCGGATGGATTCCCAGTCGAATTCTATAGAAAATATGTGGACTTGCTCGCCCCGGTGTTGACGAGGACCTTTAGTGAGGCAAAGGAAAGGGGACAACTGCCCCCGACTATGTCTGAAGCAACGATATCGCCTCTCTTAAAGAAGGAAAAGGACCCGCTACAATGCGGGTCCTATAGACCTATTTCCCTCCTAAATGTAGATGCCAAGATCCTGGCCAAGGTAATGGCAATGAGAATAGAGGAATGTGTCCCGAGGGTGGTCCACGAGGACCAAACTGGGTTTGTGAAGGGGAGACAGCTGAACACGAATATACGGAGGCTGTTAGGGGTAATGATGATGGCCCCACCAGAGGGGGAAACGGAGATAGTAGTGGCGATGGATGCCGAGAAAGCATTTGATAGAGTGGAGTGGGATTATTTGTGGGAGGTGTTGAGGAGATTTGGTTTTGGAGAGGGGTATGTTAGATGGGTGCAGCTGTTGTATAGGGACCCGATGGCGAGCGTGGTCACAAATGGACGGGGATCGGCATATTTCCGGCTCCATAGAGGGACAAGGCAGGGATGCCCTCTGTCCCCATTATTGTTTGCACTGGCGATTGAGCCCCTGGCGATAGCGTTGAGGGGTTCCAAGAAGTGGAGGGGAGTACTTAGAGGAGGAGAAGGACACCGGGTATCATTGTATGCGGACGATTTGCTACTATACGTGGCAGACCCGGCGGAGGGGATGCCAGAAATAATGCGGATACTTGGGGAGTTTGGGGATTTTTCAGGGTATAAATTGAACATGGGGAAAAGTGAGTTGTTTGTGGTGCATCCAGGGGAGCAGAGTAGAGAAATAGAGGACCTACCATTGAGGAAGGTAACAAGGGACTTTCGTTACCTGGGGATCCAGATAGCCAAGAATTGGGGCACATTGCATAGGTTAAATTTAACGCGGTTGGTGGAACAAATGGAGGAAGATTTCAAGAGGGGATATGGTATCCCTGTCACTGGCAGGGAGGGTACAGGCGGTTAAGATGGTGGTCCTCCCGAGATTCCTCTTTGTGTTTCAGTGCCTCCCGGTGGTGATCACGAAGGCTTTTTTGAAAAGGATTGAAAAGAGCATCATGGGTTTTGTGTGGGCCGGGAAGACCCCGAGAGTGAGGAAGGGATTCTTACAGCGTAGCAGGGATAGGGGGGGGCTGGCACTACCGAGCCTAAGTGAGTATTATTGGGCCGCTAATATTTAAATGGTGAGTAAGTGGATGGGAGAGGAGGAGGGAGCGGCGTGGAAGAGATTAGAGAGGGCGTCCTGTAGGGGGACTAGCCTACAGGCTATGGTGACAGCCCCATTGCCGTTCTCACCGAGGAACTACACCACAAGCCCGGTGGTGGTGGCTACACTGAAGATTTGGGGACAGTGGAGACGGCATAGGGGAAAGACTGGAGCCTTGGGGGGGTCCCCGATAAGAAACAACCATAGGTTTGCCCCGGGGGGAATGGATGGGGGATATGGAATGTGGCAAAGAGCAGGAATAACGCAACTGAAAGATCTGTTTGTGGATGGGAAGTTCGCGAGTCTGGGAGCGCTGACCGAGAAATATGGGTTGCCCCAAGGGAATGCATTCAGGTATATGCAACTGAGGGCTTTTGCGAGGCAACAGGTGAGGGAATTCCCGCAGCTCCCGACACAAGAGGTGCAGGACAGAGTGATCTCAAAGACATGGGTGGGGGATGGTAAGGTGTCAGATATATATAGGGAAATGAGGGACGAAGGGGAGACTATGGTAGATGAACTAAAAGGGAAATGGGAAGAAGAGCTGGGGGAGGGGATCGAGGAGGGGCTGTGGGCAGATGCCCTAAACAGGGTAAACTCGTCGTCCTCGTGCGCCAGGTGGTTAGCCTGACTTTGATCATTGGAAAGATTTTAGAGTCCATTATTAAAGATGAGATCGCAGAATACTTGGAAGTGAATGATAAAGTAGTACTGAGTCAGCATGGCTTCGTCAAGGGGAGGTTATGTCTGACAAATCTATTAAAATTCTCTGAGGAGGTAACAAGGAAGTTAGATAAAGGAGAACCAGTGGATGTAATCTATTTAGATTTCCAGAAGGCCATTGAAAAGATGCCATGTAGGAGGCTGTTAAATAAGTAAGAGCCCAAGGGTAAGATAGTGGCACAGTTGAGGATTGACTGACTGGCAGAAGACAGAGAGTGGGGATAAATGGGTCTTTTTCAGGTTGTCAGCCAGTGACTAGATGGTGTGCCTCGGGGGTCTGTGCTGGGCCACAACTTTTCACAATATACATTAATGATCTGGAAGGAGGAACTGAGGGCACTGCTGCTAAATTTTGCAGATGATACAAAGATATGCAGAGGGACCAGTAGTGTTGAGGAAGTAGGAGGGTGCAGAAGGACTTGGACAGGCTAGGAGAGTGGGCAAAGAAGTGGCAGATGGAATACAATGTGGAAAAGTTTAAGGTTATGCATTTTGGTAGGAAGAATGGAGACATAGACTATTTTCTAAATGGGAAAAGGCTGAGGAAATCAGAAGCACAAAGGGACTTGAGCCCTAGTTCAAGATTTTATTCAGGTTAGTGTGCAGGTTCATTCGGCAGTTAAGAAGGCAAATGCAATGTTAGCATTCATGTCGTGGGGGCGAAGAGCAGGGATGTACTTCTGAGGCTGTATAAGGCTCTGGTCAGACCCCTTTTGGAGTATTGTGAGCAGGCATGGGCCCCATATCTAAGGAAGGATGTGCTGACCTTGGAAAGGGTCCAAAGGAGGTTCACAAGAATGATCCCTGGAATGAAGCGCTTGCCATGTAAGGAGCGGTTGAGGACTCTGGGTCTGTACTCATTGGAGTTTCGAAGGATGAGGGTGGATCTTATTGAAACTTACAGAATACTGAGAGGCCTACATAGAGCGGACGTGGAGAGGATGTTTCCACTGGTAGGATAAACTAGAACACGAAGGCACAACCGCAGACTGAAGGGACGATCCTTTAAAACTGAGATGAGAATTAATCTCTTCAGCCAGAGGATGGTGAATCTATGGAACTCTTTGCCGCAGAAGGCTGTGGAGGCCAAATCATAGAATGTCTTTAAGACAAAGATATACTAGTTCTTGATTAATAAGGGGATCAGAGGTTATGGGAAGAAAGCAGGAGAATGGGGCTGAGAAACATATCAGCCATGATTGAATGGCGGAGTAGACTCGATGGGCTGATTGGCCTAATTCTTCTCCTATGTCTTCTGGTCTTATGGCCTTATGTTTGGCTGTTGAAATTCACCACTAGCCATTTCCTGCCAAGGCAAACACTTTCACTTTCAGTTTCATTAATCTGAGCAGATTATTTTTAGGAAATAATTTCTTGTATAGAATGCCTTGAATATTGCAGTACTATACCACTTCAGCATAACAAAGTTACTCTTACACCAAAGTGCATGAGGTACAAAACATTGGTCTTTTCCCTGGAGATGCAAATCTTTGTGGCTTTCATCTCACCTCTGCAGAGCCATGGCAAGCAATATATATATATGCGGTCAGATCTTATGCTGGTGATTGGGCCTGGAGAGCCGGGGACACCCCACGTTGCCTCTTTACAGGAGGCTCACCAATATTATGTGCCAAACAGACAGTTGACAGGCCACTGGCACGTCTTTCCCCCAGAATAAGGCCCTTAGAGGCAGAAATCCTGCCGACCAAGAGTTGCCAGCCAATCAGAGGCTGGCAGCTGTTTTGAATGGCAGTGCCACTGGGGAGGCAGTGTTTGCTGCTGGGACCTGGATCTTGGACCTCAGGTGAGTGTTGATGGAAGGGGTTTGTAGCGTGTGGATCATGGTAGAGTCAGCAGCAAGGGCAAGGATTGTCTCTGAGCAGGCCCACCTCCCCGAGGCTGGGTCCCTTGATCAGGCACTGCTTGCCTTTGGATGAGGGATATCTCTGGCAGCTGGCAACCAGGATTTGCTTGCAATGTTCTCTGCATGGTGAGCCACCTGACCCCAGCAGCGACAGGATGAGGCCCTTATTTGGACATGAATTGCCTACTCAAGGGCTTCTGGTGATTCTGGGATGGGAGGCTGTCCTTGGACCTTCCCTGCCATGGGTTAAATTGGAGTAGAGGCAGGAAGGTATCTAGGCCCCCCGCCCACCACCCATCCATCTGATTAAATGCCTGTCTCACCGGGGGAGGGCACAAAATTCCACCCATGGTGTTCATCACCAAGAATGCCATTGCAGGAAATTCTGGGCTAATATATTCCTGGGCAGGTTAGATGTAAAGAAATTTACCTAGAGAATAATTTGAAAGTAGCCACAATAATATGTCCTAATGTCCAGCCTTACTGATAATAGGACTTTAATGCATCTGCAAAGTAGAATATTACTGATCAGTTACATAAAATGTTGCTTTCTTTGAAGAAGTCAAAAGTGTATGGGTACGCATAACTAATTAATGGGATTTAAAAATAACGTGACTGTAGTTAGAAGGTTAATCAGTGCTTTATGATTGCAGGTGGAAAAGCATGTAACATGTGATCTGATCAGTGATGAAAATTCAACAAGTCTGGAATGCACCGTTGGACATTTGTATATGGATTTTTTATCAAAGGTACACAAATTATAATTGATAATTTTAAGGGAGAACATAATTAAGAATAATGTGGATGAATGGGTTAGTGCATTGTTATGACCATAGCAGATGTCAATTGCGAAGCAAACCAAATCCCAGAAGGAAACTTGGCTTTTCTAGTGTGTCCTGAAAACCGTCTCAGCGATTTTAAAAAGTCCAGTAACAATTTTGGAATTTTAAAGATTAAAACAAAATGTTTATCAAAAGAAAATAACATTTAAGCACACAAGCTTACAGTTACACAGTTAACATTAGTCTCACAAAACATGCCCTCAAAAAACTTCCTACATGGTCTGACCCACAAATAAACTCCTTCCAAGCAACGCTCCCTTTTATTTGTTGAACGATACAATTCAGTAATATTACCCAAGGCAAAGCTGCTGTCACTTTAATAATGTATATTACATGACCTCTTCAACTCTGCTCTGCTGTGGAAATCCAAGAAACCTTCAGAAACAAGACTGTTTTTTGCAACCGGAGACTTTTCTGACTTGGCTGATTCAAACTGCATCTTCTCCCAGCCAGAGCTGTTTACATCGGGAGATCTTCCCCACACAGCCAACAACCCCAAATAAAATCAACATTTCTCCTTAAATATCCTTTCCCCCTTCCATCTACATTTCCATTGTCCTCGGAACGTTTTTGAACTCAACTTCTCCGAAATATAAAAGATTTCCAGTTTCCTGTGCCCCCCCCCCCCCCCACCCCACCACACACTTTTGGGTCAAATTAAATTTAATAACTTTCCATTGTTTACTCATGAAACCTTTGAAAGTTTTACAAATTCCTTACTCCCTTTGATAGTTGAAAACAGGTCCCTATGTATCTCCCAATGTAAATTTGAATACCTAACCCATTTGCACGTCAAACCACTTGACCGTAGTTTCAATACGAATTCATGCACATTGCACCTTCACTCCTTTGCATGCTTCAGTCCTTCCAAACAAATGGTCTCCATTAACCTTTTCCCAGTTTGATTAAATCATTTACACACACACAGACGTACAACCTTTTTTCCAGAATAACACAATATTCCCCAAAACATATTTTAAAAACTAACATCCATTCCTTTTCACTTTTACCCGAGTCAAATCCAGGCCAGTGTGATTGAAAATTGCTCTCTTACCCCTTCCCTCTGACCTGTTATCTTGTACAAAATGATGTCATAGAATCATAGAATTTACAGTGCAGAAGGAGGTCATTCGGCCCATCAAGTCTGCATCAGCCCTTGGAAAGAGCACCCTACCCAAGCCCACACCGCCACCCTATCCCCGTAACGCCAGCTAACCTTTTTGGACACTAAGGGTAATTTAGCATGGCCAATCCACCTAACCTGCACATCTTTGGTCTGTTGGAGGAAACCGGAGCACTCGGAGGAAACCCATGCACAGACGGGGAGAACGTGCAGACTCCGCACAGTGATCCAAGCTGGGAATCGAACATGGGACCCTGGAGCTGTGAAGCAACTGTGCTAATCATGGTGCTACTGTGCTGCCCTCATGTGACCTGTTCTTAACTGATTTCACAGAGGCCATGGTCTGATAACACACAATTGCATACTGTTTAGTACCACTTATGAATCTCGTACAGAAAGTCCAAAGAATATTGGTGAACATTAAATATTCTCACTGATGGCTCAAGGATACTGTATTGAGGTTAGGGTCCAGCTGAATAGTTAGAGAGAAAAATAGACTTTTTTTCTACATCAGCCCCTGAACTGAGACTATTTGTGCTTAAAGTAGGTGGTAAATTTGCTGGCATCCAGAAAAAAATAAAATATTTAGCACCTTACCTAAAAAAACCAAATCGAAACAGGGAAAATAAACACGAAAATATGTTGACACAAAAAAATGCATTTTAGAAATATAATGCTGATTAGTTTTACAGAAATATTTTAATGACCGCAAATAATAACCACATACAGATGTAATGTTGCTTGCTGTGACCAGATTTTAAATGGTTTCTGTTATCTGCAAATGTATTAAAATCCTTGTCTATATCTTCCATTACAGAATGTTTTGTGTAAACAAATTAATGTTTAAAAGATACTCCTTAGGTTGCTGTCATTACTTGTATAAGGTGAATGTTGATGTTGATCTTTCTACTTTTTAATTCAGCTGTCACGGGGTAGTTTATGTTAAAATTTATTCTTCTGGTATTTGTTATCCAGGTGGGATTGAGTTTTTTTCTGGATGCCAGCAAATTTACCAGAGCAGAGGAAGACATTGTCATCACTGTAAATGCGACCTGGTAAGCATTTTATAAACTCCGAAAGTACTATATTAAGGGAAAAGATGCACTGTTTGGTGAAATGCAGATGTTGGGGCAGAGTGTTTGTGTGCTTCATTAAGTCCTTGCAGGGATGCATATTTATTATATAGCCTGTAGGGAAACACTGTAGAGAAGAGATACTTTATTGACGATAGGAGTGAGATGGTAACAGTTTAAGTAATGAGAATTAATTTATGCAGGGATTGCAGTGATTTTTTTTTCCCCCCAAAGTTGCATATGAAATGATATACAAGTGTTATTTCAACAAGCCGGTGGGCATGTATAAGCTAATTATTATACGCTTTCACACATCTGAAGTTGTGTACTTCTGTTTACTCCTACAGTGAAAATGAACGGAGTCTGGATTTACTTGAAGATAACTTTGTTACTCTTAGCTTGCCCTTGAAATATGAGGTTAATGTTGCAGTCCACGGGTAAGTAATCTATAACCTACAATATAAATTTCAATAAAATTGTGATCGTTGTGGTGATACATGTTAGGGCCTGAGCTTATATAAACCATTGCTGCAGCCTTCTAAACGTGTTGTCCTATCTCCAGCCTTCCATTCCTCTCCAAAGTCTTTGAATGGGTTGTTGCTTTATTAATTCATTCTTATCATTTCCTGGGATTCCATGCATTCTTGTTTTCAGAACTTTGCATAGCCTGGCTCCTCCATATCTTTGTAATCTTGTCTCAAGTGCGTTTAGCCGGGTGTTTCCCCACCACTGGCAGCGCCGAGAATGACCCCGCTATTAAACGGGACTCTGCTTCATTTCTGGGCCTCGCAAGGAACACTCCTCCGAGTACGCACTTAGTCCCGTTTCTTGCACTAACGAGCTCCGCTCGCCAGTGCTCTCTTGACACCCCACCACAGCCTCCAGACCCCCCAGTGCCCCAACTCACCAATAAAGGGGTCATCAAGCCCCCCCACACCCCTCCTCATAAGGGCCAGGCCTGATCCCTGGCATGATGCCACCTGGACATCTTGGCATTACTAGCCTGGCAGTTCCACCTGCGCACCCTGCACTGCCAAGGTGGCACTATCGGGGTGCCTGGGTGGCAGTGCCATGGTGCTTGGGAGGCATTGGGGCTGACAGGGTACCACCCTGCCCAGAGCCTGATCACCTCGGGGCCCTAATCGCCTGGGAGACCTCCCTCCAAGTGCCAGTACACCTTGTCCATATTTATGGAAACCAGTGCTAAATGATACCCACTCAGGATCAAGGCCGTTAGGTCCCAGGTCCTGGGTAGATCCAACATAGACATATTCAAGTGAGACTAACTGTTCACTTGAATATGCATCTGGGTCCCGACCTCAATGGGCGGAATCCAGATGGCGACCTCTCGCGTGATTTACTGGCCTCGTCATGTCCCGAGTCGGGCGCGGCGAGGCCAATAGGCCAGACCCATAGTTTTCAATAATAAGTTCTTGAATTCTAAGCTATTGACTTATGAAGGGACCTATAGGCCTGTAAACCCAGAGACCCATTTCATTCACATGTTGTGCCAGCCTGGCTCATTGGTAACACACACACCTTTGAGTATGAAGGTTGCGGATTTAAGTCTCATTCCAGAAACATACATTCTTGGACTGACACCACAGTGTAGTACTGAGAGAATGCTGCACTACTGGAGGTGCTGTCCTTTAAATCAAACATTAAAACAATGCCCTATCTTATCGCAGGTGAGTGTAAAGATCCAGGATATCATTACAAGCTATTATTACTGGAAAACAGAGGGCTGCACGGTGGCGCAGTGGTTAGCACTGTGGACTCACGGCGCCGGGGTCCCAGGTTCGATCCCGACTCTGGGTCATTGTCCGTGTGGAGTTTGCACTTTCTCCCCGTGTTTGGGTGGGTTTCGTCCCCACAACCCAAAAGATGTGCAGGGTGGGTGGATTGACCATGCTAAATTGCCCCTTAATTGGAAAAAGTGATTGGGTACTCCAAATTTATCGTTTAAAAAAAAATTACTGGAAAACAGTAAGAGAATTTTCTGCCCCAGGCAATGTTACCCTTCTACCTTCCCATCGTCTAATGCCCAAACATTCCTTTCAAGTGAAAGTGATTTATTTGTACTTTAATATACTGTATTTGTTCATAGAATCCCTAACCTGCAGAAGGAGGCCATTCAGCCCATCGAGTCTGCACTGATTCACTCCACCCTATGCCTGTAAACCCATAACCTAGCCTGCACATCCCTGGACACTAAGGGGCAATTTATCATGGCCAATCGACCTAATCTGCATGTCTTTGGACTGTGGGAGGAAACCGGAACACCGAGAGGAAACCCAAGCAGAGAATGACCCAAGTCGGAATTGAACCTAGGTCCCTGATGCTGTGAGGCAGTGCTGCCCCTGTTGCTCATGCTGCCACATGCTTGACATTGGGAAGGCCAAAGGCAGATTGAATGATCAGTTCTCTAACACGATCCTAAGCTTCTGTTTGCTTGTCATTTTAATTCTCCACTCCAGGCTCCGTCTTGGGTCTTCTACCCTTTTCTTTTTTAACAAATGTATTTTATTACAAACATGTATCAAAACAGGTTGCAGCGAATAAACACCCAGGGAAACATACTTCCCAACAATCAACTATACAGTCTGTACAGATTTTCCCCCTTTTTCACCCCCCCCTGCCCCACGACAAACATTCCCTGTCCACCTCCACTATCTTGACATCTGCTACCCTTTTCTAATGAAGTCCTGGAAGCTTGACAAATAGCACATTAGATAATAGTGTTGCTATCTTTTAATGGCTATAAATATGGCGATTAATAAGGTCGCCTTTCTTAATCTTAATTATGAATATGCTTTCAGAGTCGCCAGGTATCTCTCGATACCACCATAAGGTTCAACCCGAATACCGATCAAAGAGCCAATACACCAGTTAGTTAGTTCAAAGTCAATGGTACTTTATTTACACACAGTATGATTTACTCATGCACAATAACACTACAGGCTAAACTATGTGTATCACTAACACCTAGACTTAACTTTGGCTGCCCACTTAGGTCAGAGGAACAGTGACCGTTGTTCGGATCTGAAGCTGTTGGGCTTGAAGAGGTAGTAGGAGTATAGCTACGGTCGTCCGTCTGGTAGCGAGCATTGAACTTGAACTTACTTGCTTCTGGTGGTGCAGGTGGAGGGATCTCTCCAGTTGAGAGCCGATTCCAAGAGAGCGAACACATGGCGGTGTTCCTTCTTATAGTCAGGGGGGCTTTGTGCGCTTTTAGGCGGGCCTTAAACTTGGTCCCAATCAATTGGGCAGCTTCTCGATCACCGCCATCGAGTTGAGCCAATAAAGGGGCGGGTGCCCTGATGACTGGGCGTCTCCTAAGTGGCCGTTGGCCTTGCTTTGTTTGTATCTTCTTTCTGAGGTAGTGGCGCCGGAATGTCTGGGACGGTATCGGCTACCTGAGCACTAGTCTTTTGTTTATCGGAGATGGGCCATCAATGTGCTAATCGGCCAAGAGTTTCAGTTCTATCTGCAGTCTGTCTTCTAAATACACATTCAGGCTCTGTGCCTGCTTGTTACTTTGCATTGTCCATTTTTCCCTGTATGCTCTGTGAGTGTCCATTTTATATGCTGAAAGTGGCCACCCCAGATGGCTACAATAGAGCCTTCAGGACGCATCATTGGAGTGAACAATTTCAGATCATAACCACTGTTCCCATTTATTTAGAGAGCAGCTGTTGCTGATGATTCAGCTATTGCGATTTACATTTCCTGTAGAGCCATCGTTACCTGTCTTTTTATCGGTTAATAATACCATAAGAAATAGGAACAGGACTACGCTGTTCGGCCCCTCAAGCCTGCTCTGCCATTCAATAGGATCAGTGCTTACCATCATCTGTGTTGTCATTTAATCTCTAATGCTTGCATCCTATAACAGATCTTTTTGTTATTTCCCTGCCCCTGTACTTATTTTAAACCTGTTGCCATTATGATGAAAGGTCATTGTCCTGAAAAGTTGACTAAATATCTAGGCTGACACTAGTGCAATACTGAGGGAACATTGCATTTCTAGGTCAGACATTAAACTTCAGTCCCCATCTGCCTGATCGGGTGGAATCCGTGGCAGTATTTTGACGAAGAGCAGAGGAGTTATCCCTGGTGTCCTAGCCAATATTTATGTCTCAACTAACATCAGAAACAAACACATCTATCTGGCCATTATCACATTTCTGTTTGTGGGAGATCGCTGAGTGCCAATTAGATGCCAGGTTTCCTACATTACAATAGTGTCTAAACTTTAAAAAGTACTTCATGGGCTGTAAAGCACTTTGAGACATCCAGTGATCCAGCGCAAGTCTTTTCCTTTCTCCACAAATGCTGCCTCTTTTTGCATTTGGTTTCCGAATCTGCAGTATTTTGCCACGTGACTGTTAGTTTTTGTTTTTATGCACTCGTGGGATGGCGACATTGCTGGCTGGGCCAGCATTTGTTGCCCATTCCTAATTGCCCTTGAATTGACCATTTAAGGGTCAACCATATGGCTGTGTCCAGAGTCACACAATTTCCTTCCCTGAGGGACATTAGTGAACTAGATGGGTTTTTATGACAAGCAACAATGGTTTCATGGCCATCGTTAGACTTATAATTCCAATTTTTTAAAATTGAATTCAGGGGCGTCATTCTCCGATCCCCCAGCGGGTTGGAGAATGGCCGTTGGCCTCCGTGAATCCCGCTCCCGCCGGTTGCCAAAGTCTCCGGTACTGGAGATTGGGCGGGGGCGGGAATCGGGCCGCGCCGGTTGGCGGGCCCCCCTGCTCAATTCTCCGGCCCGGATGGGCCAAAGTCCCGCCGAGAAATTGTCTGTCCCGCCGGCGTGAATTAAAGTAGCTATTTACCGGCGGGACAAGGCGGCGTGGGCGGGCTCCGGGGTCCTGGGGGGGGCGCGGGGCGATCTGACCCCGGGGGGTGCCCCCACGGTGGCCTGGCCCGCGATCGGGGCCCACCGATCCGCGGGCGGGCCTGTGCCATGGGGGCACTCTTTCCCTTCCGCCTCCGCCACGGTCTCCACCATGGCGGAGGCGGAAGAGACTCTTCCCACTGCGCATGCGCGGGAAACTGTCAGCGGCCGCTGACACTCCCGCGCATGCTCCGCCCCGACATGTCATTTCCGCGCCAGCTGGCGGGGCAACAAAGTGACAATACCACTACACCAGTGCCTCCCTCTAATAGTTTGAGAAGGCTTCAGCAAGGTGTTATCTCTAATCTGCATCAGCTCCCACAATTGGAACTATAATAAAGGACAGTTTTCACAATAAATAAACTGCAAACTCCTGCCATATTGATAAGATAATCTAGGCTACAATATACTGAGGTTATCAGCCAGCTGAATTATACAATGTGGTTCTACAGAGAGATCTCAGAAATTCTTACCAACTAATTTATCCAACATGGCATCATGTAGTAATATTGGCTAAATAATTGAAGACAAACTATTACAAAAGCACAGGTAGATAATAGATTAGTGTATTGCCTTAAATATATTGCCCATATTATTGCTTACATTTTCAGAGTTTTGTATTTCTCCTTTGTGTTTGAAGACAGGCCATGTGCATGCCTGAAGTGAAGAAAAACAAATTGCTGAGCAACATCCAGTGCATCTGTTTTGCTTCTGGCACAATTCAACATGATTTACGAAGCAAGGGCATTATTGAAAACGGGACTGTAATTCTTATGGTCCCATGTCCGACTTGCATTTGTGTCTTGTGAGGATTCCCAATGAAAGGCCTTTTAGCAGTAATTGTTTAATACTCATATTTGTATATTTATAATTATTAATGTTCCTAAAATAAGATGTTAAAAGTGACTGATACTAATGCTAAACTTTCTTACTGCCATCACAATGGACTAATATAAGTACATAAAATCACAGGGTGGTATAAGAATAGGAATTGTTTTTAGTTCGGAAAGCAATGCATATAAAACGCTCTTGTTAGAAACATGGTGATCATTATACAGCAAGGCTTCACTCAAGTGGTGGTTGCGTTCCTGAAAATCGTCACTTTCAGTGAAACCACTTTGAATGAAACCTGGTTTCTCCATACATATGCAGTGCTGTACATTCCTAGCTGAACTAACGTGAAATTATTACCTTCCCTGCAGGCTTCTCCCTTGCAAAGACCTCTTTAAAACACCAATAGGTTCCTCAAACACAGGTGCTGCACAGTACAGCACAGCAGTACTCCTGTGCAGCAAATAATTATTTTAAAAACTGAAGCCCACAGCAGTTCCTCAGGTATTTACTGTACAAACAGAGAAACATGAACCAAAGGGCTGGATTCTCCCACCAGACTCGCAACAAGAACGTCACGGGCGAGACGCCGACAATTGAAAATCCATTGACCTCGGGCGGGATTCTCTGGTCGCCGGGCAAAGGCGGCCAGAGAATCCCGCCCAAAGTTTACAATACCGTACTGCACATTACAGCACTGCACAGTAGAACAGAGAATTCTTTCAAAAAAAATCCAGAGTTCCTCAGCTACTACAAGGTACAGAGGAAAAAAACAGTTCAAAAATGAAGTTTAGTTTAGTACAGGTGGGAGGAGGCTATCTGAAAATTCAGCCAAAAAAACAATGTTCCTCAAATGTACAGTAAGAACAAAATAGCACCAACATAATCACAAGCCAGACTCTAGACACAGAATCACTGGGCCTGGTTACGTGATGACTTCATCATGGGTGACTGTAATCACGCCGGGTGTGTGATGAAGATATTACACTGCCCTCACCTATTAAAATGGGGAACACTCATCTTTAAATGGAACCCAGATATAAAAATAAATCCCTTTTAAACAAAACTATTTTAAAAAGGGGCACTTAAAATAAGTGAACATCAGCTATGGTAATAGTTAATATGACTGAACACTGCATTTTCTTCATATTTTATTGACAAGACCATCAAAAAACATAAATTCTACTGGTAAACATTTTAAGCAGGTTTAAAAGAGTCATTTTTTTGCTTTGCATTCTGTGGTGGTATGCAGTAGGGGTATTACGGTACCCTGTGATGCCGAGAGGCTATTGGTGGATAGATGCCGGGACCCGATTGGATCAGCCGTCTACTGGCTCCACCCAGTAATGTGGAGTATAAGAGCCCGGGTTCTCATCTGAGGCTGTTTAGCACAGGGCTAAATCGCTGGCTTTGAAAGCAGACCAAGGCAGGCCAGCAGCTCGGTTCAATTCCCGTAACAGCCTCCCGAACAGGCGCCGGAATGTGGCGACTAGGGGCTTTTCACAGTAACTTCATTTGAAGCCTACGTGTGACAATAAGCAATTTTCATTTTTATTTCATTTCATTTCATTTCCCAGCAGCCGCATTCTGTAACTGTGCTGCTGGGGAACAAGTCTGCGTAATAAAGCCATCGATTGACTCCTTCTCATCTCATCTCGTGAGTGATTGATTGTGCTACAATTTATTACGCAGACTTTAAAGAACATGGAGCTCCGAATCACTCCGGAGTGTCTGCGAATCAGCCCCCTTGCGGCAAACTCAGCGGCCACTTTTAAACACTGGTTAGCATGTCTTGAAGGATACCTCCGAACGGCCACCTGCGTACCTACAGAAGACCGGAAAATGCTGGTCCTGCATTCCAGGGGGAGCCCGGAAATCTACACTCTCATAGAGGACGCGGACGATTAACAGGCAGCGCTCGCCATGCTGAGAGGACTCTATGTTCGCCCGTCAACCAGGTTTACGCACGCCACCAGCTCGCGACGAGACGGCAAATCCCCGGGGAATCGCTGGGCGAATTCTACAGTGCGCGGCTAATACTGGGGAGAAATTGCAACTGCCCACCGGTTCCGGCTAATGAGCATACGGAGCTACTGATTCGGGATGCTTTCATCCCAAATTCGCCAGCGATTGCTGGAAAGAGACTCGCTATGCCTCAAGGAGGCATGGGCCCTCGTTGCCTCGTTCGATGTGGCATCGCAGAACGCCCGTGCCTACGCCCCCGACCGCTGCAGCCCCTTGGGCACCGTGGACACCTGCCACGACCGAACCCCCGGCACCTCCCGCTCCCCCGCAGGCCTGTGCTGCCAGAGCGCCAGATCACCCGGGTGGGCCCCGCTGCTACTTTTGTGGGCAAGCGAAACACCCCCGACTGCGCTGCCTGGCCCGCTCAGCCCTCTGTAAAGGGTGCGGCAAAAAGGGGCACTTTGTAGCAGTGTGCCAGGCCCGGGGGGTCGCTGCAACCTCCGGGGGAGAACCAGGACCCCAACCTCAACCCCCCCAACAATCCATGTGTGGCCACCGGGCGCCGCCATCTTGGGTCCCGGTCTCCATGCGGGAGGGATGGGCCGCCACTTTGTGCTCCTCCGGCCACGTGCGATCAATGGGCAATGCCATCTTGTCCACCCCCGACCGTGTGCGACCCGTGGACGCCGCCATCTTGGCTGACGGCTAAGGACCCCGGGATGGACGGCCCCACGGGGCCTGAGGAAAACGCCCCAATGCAGCAACAGCGACTGGCTTCGCTGACCTTGGACCAGTCGCGGCCCCGGACGCTCCAAACGGCAACAACGACGGTATTCATAAACGGGTACGAGACGCCCAGCCTGATCGACTCTGGGAGCTCGGAGAGTTTTATACATCCCGATACGGTAAGACGCTGTTCCCTTCCGATCCACCCGAGTAGTCAAAAGATTTTCCTGGCAGCAGGATACCATTCTGTAGAGATCAAAGGGTTCTGCATCGCGAACCTCACGGTGCAGGGGAGTGAGTTCAAGAACTACCGGCTTTATGTCCTCCCCCACCTCTGCGCTGCCACACTCCTGGGGTTGGATTTCTCGTGCAACCTCCAGAGTTTAACGTTTCAATTCGGCGGCACTATACCCCTACTCACTATCTGCGGCCTCGCGACCCTCAAGGTCGACCCGCCTTCCCTGTTTGCGAACCTCACCCCGGATTGCAAACCCGTCGCCACCAGGAGCAGACGGTACAGCGCCCAGGACCGAACCTTTATCAGGTCAGATGTCCAACGGCTGCTGAGGGAAGGCATAATCCAGGCCAGCAATAGTCCCTGGAGAGCTCAGGTGGTAGTTATAAAGACCGGGAAGAAGCAGAGGATGGTCATAGACTATAGTCAAACCATCAATAGGCACACGCAGCTGGATGTGTACCCTCTCCCCCGCATATCTGACATGGTCAATTGGATTGCACAGTACAAGGTCTTTTCCAAGGTGGACCTTAAGTCCGCCTATCACCAGCTCCCCATCCGCCCGAGCGACCGCAAATACACAGCTTTTGAAGCAGATGGGCGGCTCTATCACTTTTTAAGGGTTCCCTTCAGCATCACTAATGGGGTCTCGGTCTTCCAATGGGAGATGGACCGAATGGTTGACCGGTACGGTTTGCGGGCCACATTTCCGTATCTCGATAACGTCACCATCTGCGGCCACGACCAGCAGGGCCACGACGCCAACCTCCGAAAATTCCTCCAGACAACAAACGCTCTGAATCTCACATACAACAGGGAGAAATGTGTGGTTAGCACCGACCGTCTAGCCATCCTCGGCTACGTAGTGCGAAACGGAGTTATAGGCCCAGACCCGGAACGCATGCGCCCCCTTATGGAGTTCCCCCTCCCTCACTGCTCCAAGGCCCTGAAACGCTGCCTGGGCTTGTTCTCTTATTACACCCAGTGGTTCCCCCAACTATGCAGACAAGGCCCGTCCGCTAATTCAGTCCACTGTCTTTCCCCTGTCGACAGAGGCCCGTCAGGCCTTCAGCCGCATCAAAGCGGATATCGCAAAGGCCACGATGCACGTCATCGACGAGTCCCTCCCCTTCCAAGTCGAGAGCGACGCGTTCGACGTAGCTCTGGCGGCCACCCTCAACCAAGCGGGCAGACCCGTGGCCTTTTTCTCACGCACCCTCCACGCCTCAGAAATCTGCCACTCCTCAGTGGAAAAGGAGGCCCAGGCCATAGTGGAAGCTGTGCAACATTGGAGGCCGGCAGGAGATTCACTCTCCTCACTGACCAAAGGTCGGTTGCTTTCATGTTCGATAATGCACAGTGGGGCAAGATCAAGAACGACAAGATCTTGCGGTGGAGGATCGAACTGTCCACCTATAACTATGAGATCTTGTATCGTCCCGGGATGCTAAACGAGCCTCCTGATGCCCTATCCCGCGGCACATGTGCCAACGCACAACTGGACCGCCTCCGAACCCTCCATAAGGACCTCTGCCACCCGGGGGTCACTCTGTTCTATCACTTCGTGAAGACCCGCAACCTGCCCTACTCCATCGAGGAGGTCAGAACAGCCACCAGGAACTGCCAAATCTGCGCAGAGTGCAAGCCGCACTTCTACAGGCCAGATAAAGCGCACCTGCTAAAGGCTTCGCGTCCCTTTGAACGCCTCAGTCTGGACTTCAAAGGCCCCCTACCCTCCACCGACCACAACATGTACTTCCTGAACGTGGTTGATGAGTACTCCCGTTTCCCATTCGCCATCCCCTGCCCCGACATGACTGCGGCCACGGTCAATAAAGCCCTCTGCACCATCTTTACACTGTTCGGTTTCCCCGCCTACATACATAGCGATAGGGGGTCCTCCTTCATGAGCGACGAACTGCGTCACTTCCTGCTCAACAAGGGCATTGCCTCGAGCAGGACAACCAGTTATAACCCCCGGGGTAACGGACAGGTAGAGAGGGAGAACGGAACGGTCTGGAAGACCGTCCTGCTGGCCCTACGGCCCAGGAATCTCCCAGTCCCCTGCTGGCAGGAAGTCCTCCCGGACGCCTTTCACTCCATCCGGTCGCTGCTGTGTACCACAACAAATCAAACACCTCACGAACGCCTCCTTGTCTTCCCTAAGAAATCCTCCTCCGGAACGTCACTCCCGACCTGGCTGGCAGCCCCGCGACCCATCCTGCTCCGAAAACATGTGTGGGTACACAAATCGGACCCGTTGGTAGAGAGGGTTCATCACCTCCACGCGAACCCTCAGTACGCCTACGTGGCGTACCCCGACAGCCGACAGGACACGCTCTCTCTGCGGGACCTGGCGCCCGCCGGATCTACACCCCCCCCCCCCCCCCACCCAACACCAATCACCCCCTCCCTCCCACCGGCGCGCCCCACAGCCGCCCCCTTCCCGGGTGGATCGGTCTTTCCCCCGGCTCTGCCTAGGGGTAGTGAAGCAGGAAGAGACATCGCTACGCTCCCAGAGACGACGGTGCCCGAGCCAGCGCCTGCATCACCGCCGGGGCTGGGACGATTGGGGAGGACGACCAGGGCACCCATTCGACTCATCGAATCATTATAACAAAGCAAGAAATGCCTCTGTAAATAATTCAGCTGTGCAGTAAAAGCGACATTGTAAATAGTGCCAGTAGTTTGATATCGGAGCATAGCCGCTGTGTTAGTGGCATCCCAGGTACCGATTCTGTAAACTCCTTCCACCATACGGCCCACTACCCGCGCCGTGTTCTTTTTTAACAAGGGGTAAATGTGGTGGTATGCATTAGGGGTGACGAATGTGATATAAAATAGTTACTTTAGAGATATTAGTTAATGTAATGTAGAAATAAGCCACTTTGATTCTGGCAAGCAGAGACGAAGGATTTTAGACCGCATGGAAAAAAGCAGGAAGAGGTGTGTCTATGAGAGTGATGCTGAATTGATAGGGGCCGGAGAAAGGGATTGGAAGTGAGCCAATCAGAATAGATCAAATAAGTCAGGAGGGACATAGGATGACCTATGGGTGTTGAGTATGTGAAACTTGATGCCATTTGAATGTATCAGTACTGATCTCTTTGTCTGGGACATTCACTTAGTTCCCGGGGCTGCAGAGAGCAACATGTTATCTGTATCACTGTGGACTAGGTAGCTTGCAAGCTGAATAAAATAACTAATGTTATACTTGCAAATCCATCTCGACTTTTATTGAGGCCAGACTGACGGATAAAGAAATTTGGGATTCAACAGGGGTATTATGGTACCCTGTGATGCCGAGAGGCTATTGGTGGATATACACCGGTGTCCCGATTGGATCAGCCGCCTACTGGCTCCACCCAGTAAGGCGGAGTATAAGAGCCCGGGTTCTCCCAGCAGCCGTATTCTGTAACTGTGCTGTTGGGGAACAAGTCTGCGTAATAAAGCCATCGATTTACTCCTTCTCATCTCATCTCGTGAGTGATTGATTGTGCTACACATTCCTAAAACCAAATTTCTCATGAAGTAAATAAAAACGGGCTTATAAAAAGGCAAAGTAGAGAAAATGCTGAAAATCTGGAATACAACCAAAAATGCTGAAAATACTCAGCAAATCATGCAGCAAATCAGGAGAGAGTAAAACATGACCTGACATTTCAGGTCAGTGATTTTCCATCAGAATCGGAAAATGTGAGAAATGTAACACATCTGTACAAAAAGAGGAAAGAAAACGGGAAGCAAAAGGGAATGGTAATGGAACAAATATGGAAGCACAAAATGTGTTTCGCGCAGCTGTAAATGGCAACTGCAGGACCAATACCAGAAATTGCTGTCTGATAAAAATGGTGATTAGGAATGAAAATGTTGAACGCATTGTTGATTTTGGAAGGCCTTAAGATAAGGTATTCTTCTTCAAGATTCCATCAAGCTCCTTTGGAACAGTGGAGAAGGTTGAGCACAGAGCTGTCAGACAGGATGGGGCGGAGAATTAAACCAGAAGCTCATGATCATGCTTGTGGGTTGACTGGAGATGTTCAGCAAAGTAATCACCTGTTCTGTGTTCAGGAAGATTGCATTCTTTTTTTATTATAAATATTTTTATTCTTCTCCTTTTTCACATTTTCATCCAAATTTACACCCACCAACAAACCATCAACGGTAACAAATACACGGTCAATCCCCTGGCCAACAATTTCTCCCTCCCACCAATCCGCAAACAACCCTCAACATTTTAAATACAAACATCAAAGAAAAGGATTCAGGAATCCACCCAGCATAGTCACCAACAACATACACAGTCCAACCCCCCAACCCCCCCCCCCCCCCCCGCCCCCCCTTCCCCACCCTAATGTTCAATGTCATCCAATTCTTGAAAGTGCATAATAAACAAAGCCCATGAATTGTAGAACCCTTCCATCCTTCCCCTCAACTCAAACTTCACCTTCTCGAGTGTTAAAAACTCCAACAGATCCCCTCGCCACGCCAGGGCACAGGGTGGAGAAACTCCACCCCAACATGATCCGCCTTCGGGTGATCAGCGAGGCGAAGGCTAAAACATCTGCCTCCGCTCCCAATTCCAACCCTGGTTGGTCCAATATCCCGAATATGGCCTCCAGAGGACCCAGCTCAAACCTCAAACATACCACCTTCAAAATTACCCTGAACACCTCCCTCCAATACCCCTCGAGCTTTGGGCAGGACCAAAACAAATGAACGTGGTTTGCCCCCCCCCCCCCAACGTTCACAAACATCCTCTATCCCCTTCAAAGAGTCGGCTCATCCTCACCTTCGTGAGGTGTGCCCTATACACCGTCTTCAACTGTATCAGTCCAAATCTTGTGCACGAAGTTGAGGCATTTACCCTCTGGAGCACCTCGCACCACAACCCCTCCTCCATGCTCTCTCCCAGCTCTTCCTCCCACTTTGCCTTTATCCTCTCTGGCGGTGCCTACTCTTCTCCCAAAATCACCCCATAAATTGTCGACACCACCCCCTTCTCCATTCCCCCTGTCACCTGCATCTCCTACAGTGTGGAGGCCGGCACCACCGGAAATCTCTATCTCCTTCTGAGCGAAATCTCGGACCTGCACATACCTAAATATCTCCCCCTGCCCCAACCCATATTCCGCCCCCAGCTCCTTCAATCCTGCAAACCGGCCCCCTAGAAACAAATCCTTTAATGCCCTGACTCCCTTCTCCTCCCATCTCCGAAAACTCCCATCCCACTTCCCTGGCTCAAATCTGTGATTCCCCCAAATTGGCATTTCCCTTGACCCCCATCCCCAGCCTGAAGTGCTGGCACAACTGCCTCCAGATTTTCAACGTCGCTGCTGTTACTGGACTACCTGAGTATTTTCCCAGGGCCATCGAGAAGGAAGATTGCATTCTTGATGGTGAATAGAGTATATTACATTGCAAAATGTTGAAGTAAAATTACTGATTCACCTATAAGGCACCTTCAACCTTTCGGACTCGCCTTCATGTTACATTTTTGCTCACTGTGAAATTCAAAGCACGGATATCTGTAAAACTGTTTTTCATTACCTTATAAAAGTGGAAATTGTGAGCACAAGAGGATGTTTCACACTGGGTAAACGTTTTCTTTTGCTAGGGCTGCATATGGAACGCTATTGCTCAACTGTTCAAATAATACTGCACTCTTCTTTAAACAGGTCGGTGTATCCTCCTTCATTTCTGTATGAGGGAGCCACGGATGATGACGCAGTAACATTTACATACCATGATTCGCCATGTACATATCAGAGTGTCAATTATTCATTCCAAGTAAGTCAGATTTTCAGATTATTTATATATGTATCCTATGGTCCTGCTGATGGACAACTGCCCCCTGCGATTTTCACTGCGGCGAGGGGTTCATTCAACGGGAAACCCCATTGACAATGGTGGGACCAGGTGATCCTGCCACTGGCCACTGGCAAGCCTCCGTCCGCCGTTGCAGAACATTCTGTGGAGGGGGAGTAAAACCTCCCCCCCCCCCCCCCCCACCCCACAATCCCGTTTCAGTTCTGTCTATGGGTAAGTAACTAGAAAACACATTCATATTTAATTTGGGAGCTGCCTGTTGAGGTTTACCATACTTTAAAAGGCTAATACTTGACATTTTTTGCATTTACTGGTGGTCAGACACTGAGAGCCAGATTTCCACACAGTCCGGATGCCTTTAGAAATGGAGGGCATAGGGCAGCTTGTGGTGCAGTGGTTAGCACTGGTACTACGGCGCTGAGGACCTGGGTTCGTATCCCGGCTCTGGGTCACTGTCCTTGTGGAGTTTGCACATTCTCCCTGTGTCTGCGTGGGTTTCACCCCCACAACCCAAAGATGTGCAAGTTGGGTGGATTGGCCACTCTAAATTACCCCTTAATTGGAAAACAATAATTGGGTACTCTAACTTTATTAAAAAAACGAAATGGGGGGCATGACCCAGATATGGAAGTTCTGCCCTCCCATTTCCAGCTGTTCCCAGTTTGCTGGCAGTGGGAGTGATATCTAGGTTACATGAATCCGGAGCCCTTCAAAAGTGAATAAAAAAACAAACTGCAACTTTCAGTTGTGGTTAAAAAAAAAGAATGCACCCGCTGCTGGAGTGCATTGATTGACAGGCGACCTGTCCCTGCAGGTTTAATAGTGTACATTGTTGGCATTTCCCAAAGATTGTTATTATTACTGACTCCTTATAGATACTTGGCTGAGAGTTTCAGAAGCTCAGTTGGTGAATGTTTTGGACTTTACTAGGAGAACTTGCTCAGAAGAGTTTTAGGATTGAGTAACAAAATAGAGTTACCATGGGCACAGTTGAAAATGAATGACCCGGACTTCCGGTGGCGGCTATGAGGGAGTGAGTTGCACATTCGGTGGCTCTCACTCCGGCTGGCTTTTTGGACCTGGTTTCCCAAGTTTTCGGAACTTTTGAGCGCTAGAAAAGATGGCCACAAAGTTGCTGATTGAAGTGTGCGGAGCTGTATGGAAACAAAGAAGAGCAGAAAGCAGTGAAAGCAGGAAAAGAAGGGGCAGAGACAAAGTGTGTGGGAGCTGACCCGGGACAAAGATGGCTGACCGGACCGCGGACCAGACGATCCAAGCAGCGCTGGACAATATGCTGCAGGTCATAAAAGGAAGTTTTGAAGACATGAAGCGGGATAACTTGGAACGGTTTCAGAAAGTGGTGGAGCAAGTGAACCAAAGGCTTGAGGCCCAGGACAAAAAGGTCAAGGAGCTGGAGCAAGCGGTGGAGGAACAGGCGGACACACAAACGATCGCGGCAATAGAGATGGATGGGTTGAAGGAGCAACAGAGAAGGCTGCTTGACAGAATTGAAGACCTGGAAAACAGAGCCCGCAGACAAAATTTGAGAGTTATTGCCCTCCCAGAGGGGGCCGAAGGTGTGGTTGCCGCAACGTTTGTGGCAGACCTGTTGCAGCAGCTGTTGGGGGCTAACTCCTTTCCGCGACCGCTGGAGCTGGACGGGGCTCACAGGGTGCAGTTGAAGCAGACGCGACCAGGGGCCCCTTCCCGACCAGTGGTGGTCAGGTTCCACAGGTTCACAGACAAGGAACGGGTCCTTCAGTGGGCAAAGAGTACGAAGAGCTGTACATGGAACAACAATGTCCTGCGCATTTACCAAGACCTGAGTCAGGAGGTGGCCAGGCGGCGAACAGCCTTTAAAAGAATTTAAGAGATTTTGTTCAAAAAGCACGTGAGGTTCAGTCTGCCTTTCCCGGCGCGGCTTTGGGTCACGCACCAGAGCCAGCATTACTACTTTATGGACCCCGATGAGGCGATGGAGTTCGCAAAGGATCAGGGACTGGTGCCGAAATGTGGGCCCACGGACCAAAGTCAGAGTCTTCAGTATTATTGTCTGTGGGACTTCTAGTTTTCTTGGACTGACTTTCTATTTTTTGTTGCTTCACAGGTACTTTGTAGTTTCTGTTTTCCGTTTTCGTGGGGAGGGGGGGAGGGGGGGGGGAGGGGGAGGGGGAGGGCAGGTGCCCTCCAACCAGGCTGATCACCTGGAATGTCAGGGGACTGAACGGGCCATCAAGAGGGCGCGTGTGTTCACGCATTTGCGGGCTCTAAAGGCAGACGTGATCATGCTGCAGGAGACACATCTGAAAGTGACTGACCGGACCAGACTAAGGAAGGGCTGGATCAGCCAGGCCTTCCACTCGGGCTTGGTCTCTAAGTCCAGGGGGGGTCGCAATCATGATCAATAAACGGGTTCAATTTGTGGCGGAGGGCACAATTGCAGACGGAGGGGGTAGATTTTTTTATGGTTCAGGGTATGCTTGAGGGGGTGAGGGTAGTCCTGGTGAATGTATATGCTCCAAATTGGGACGACGCGAACTTCATTAAAAGGGTGCTGGGGAAAATCCCAGACTTAGATTCACGCAAGCTGATCATGGGGTGGGGACTTCAACACGGTCCTCGACCCCGGACTAGACAGGTCATGCTCCAGAATGGGTAGACTCCCAGCGATGGCAAGGGAACTGAGGGGGTTCATGGAGCAGATGGGGGGCGGGGGGTAGACCCATGGAGAGCCAGAATGCTGACGGGAAGGGAATATTTGTTCTACTCGCATGTTCATAAAGTATACTCGAGAATCAAATTTTTTCTTCATGAGCAGGGACTGTGTAGGCGGGGTAAAAAACACGGAGTACTCGGCGATCACCATCTCGGATCATGCCCCACACTCGGTTGACCTGCAGGTCTGCAAAGGGAGCCACCAGCGCCCGCAATGGAGGTTGGACGTAGGATTGCTAGCGGAGGAGGGGGTGTGCGAGAGACTGCGGAAGTGCATGCAGTACTACCTGCAGGTTAATGACACAGAGGAAGTCTCAGCAGCGACCCTGTGAGATAGACGGACAGAGCGGAAATGGACAGACTGGTCAAGGAGATCCCGAACCGGACAGATAGGGAATACGCAGAGGCCCCGAGGGAGGACCTACTTAGAGATAGACGGAGACTGCAGGCCGAGCTGGGAGTGTGGTCCACGAGCAAGGCAGTGGAACACCTCAGGAAGGCAAAGGGTGTGGTCTATGAGCATGGGGAGAAAGCTAGTAGAATGCTTGCACAGCAACTCAGGAGGAAGGAGGCGGCCAGAGAAATAGGCAGGGTAGTGGACGGTATGGGGAACAGAGTGAATGACCCGTCAAGACTGAACAAGGTGTTTCGGGAGTTTTACAGCAAGCTCTATACCTCCGAACCCCCTGGGGAGCCGGAGGAGATGAAGCCTTTCTTAGACGGACTGACCGTCCCAAGAGTGTGTAGGGGGCTGGTAGACGGACTGGGGGCCCCGATCAGAGCTGGGAAAGTACTGGGGGGCTTGAAGGCCATGCGGTTGGGTAAATCCTCGGGGCCGGATGGATACCCAGTGGAGTTCTACAAAACGTTCTGGGAGATAGTGGGGCCGGTGCTGACTAGGGTATTTAACGAGGCGAGGGACAGAGGGACTCTACCCCCGACAATGTCACAGGCTACCATTTCACTGATATTAAAACGGGATAAAGACCCGGAGGTGTGTGGGTCATACAGACCAATCGCCCTGATTAACGTCGACGCCAAGCTCCTGGCTAGGGTCTTGGCGTTTAGAATTGAGGATTGTGTCCCGGAGGTGATCGGGGAAGACCAAACAGGGTTTGTGAAAGGCAGACAGCTGCAGGCCAACTTGAGAAGATTAGTCAATGTGATCATGATGCCCCCGGAGGGCAGAGAGGTAGAGGCAGTGGTGGCAATGGATGCCGAGAAGGCCTTTGACCGGGTGGAGTGGGACTATTTGTGGGAGGTACTCGGACGGTTTGGGTTCGGGGAGGGCTTTGCTGACTGGGTGAGACTATTGTACCAGGCCCCAAAAGCTAGCGTGAGGACGACTAGGACAACATCAGAGTACTACACCGGGGGTCCACTCTCCCCATTGCTGTTTGCACTGGCTGTAGAGCCACTGGCGATTGCCCTGAGAGCTGCGAGGGGGGTAGGGAATGATTAGGGGAGGGGTGGAGCACAGGGTATCACTGTACGCGGACGACCTGCTCCTGTACGTATCGGACCCGCTGGCTGGGATAGACAGTATACGAGGAATATTGAGAGAATTTGGCAGGTTTTCAGGATACAAACTGAACATGGCTAAGAGTGAGATGTTTGTAGAGCAGGCGAGGGGCCAGGAGAACAGGTTGAAGGGGCTGCCATTTAGGATGGTCGGAGAAAATTTCCGATACTTAGGGATGCAGGTGGCACGAGACTGGGGCAGGCTGCATAAGCTAAATTTGAGTAGAGTGGTGGAACAAATGAAAAGGCGAGTTCAGGAGATGGGATGCACTCCCGCTATCACTTGCGGGGAGAGTGCAGACGGTAAAGATGGCAATCCTCCCAAGATTCCTGTTTATTTTTCAATGCCTCCCGATTTTCATCCCGCGGTCCTTCTTCAAAGTGGATTCCGAGCGTGGCGGCGGGCGGGGGTGGGAAGGATGGGCGATATGTTCTTGGAGGGGAGCTTCTCGAGCATGAGGGCCTTGGAGGAGAAATTCGGACTAGTTCGAGGGAATGGCTTTCAGTACTTGCAAGCGCATTACGTCATACGTAGACAGGTCCCATCCTTCCCACGCCTCCCGCCAAATGGGATCAAGGACAGAGTAGTGTCTAGGGGAGAGGTAGGAGAGGGGAAAATCTCGGATATTTACTGTGAACTTATGAAAGGGGAGGAGTCCCAGACAGAGGAACTGAAGCTCAAGTGGGAGGAGGGGGTATGGTCGGAAGCCCTGAGTAAGGTAAATTCAACTGCAACATGTGCTAGGCTCAGCCTGATTCAGTTCAAGGTCGTCCACCGGGCCCACATGACGGTGGCCCGGATGAGTAAATTTTTTGGTGTGGAAGATAAATGTGCTCGGTGTGCAGGAGGGCCAGCAAATCACGTCCACATGTTCTGGACATACCCAAAACTTAGGAGATACTGGGAGGGATTTGCGGACGTCATGTCCGAGGTATTGAAAACTAGGGTGGTGATGGGTCCAGTGGTGGCAATTTTTGGGGTCTCGGAAGACCCGGGGGTCCAGTAGGAGAGGGAGGCCGACGTCTTGGCCTTTGCTTCCCTGGTAGCCCAGCGACGTATACTGCTGGCATGGAGGGACTCAAAGTCCCCAAACACCGAAGCATGGCTTTCGGACACACCGTCCATACTCTCAGGGGCGAATCGGTGGTTGTCACATATTGGAGACCAGACCGATGCTTCCTCCACAGATCCGCAGGGCTGCCACCACCACCGGGCTGGTGGAGTACCTGGCCGGCGGGAGTGGTAGGGGGGCCGTGACCAGGGCTGCCAAACTGATGCCCCTGCATGAAGCCGCCTCCACTCGCCCCAAATAGACCCCGTACCCACCATCCAACTCCTTACCATGGCTATGTTGGCCGCCCAGTAGTAGTTGCTGAGGTTCGGCAGCGCCAGTCCCCCCTCGCTGCGGTTCCTCTCAAGCATCGCTTTCTTCACCCGCGGGACTTCCCCGCCCAGACAAAGCCCATAATAATCTTGTTGACCCTCCCAACTGCTTGCCACAAACAATATTTCCATGTGCTTTTAGCCAATACACACCGACAGGTGCGCCCATTAGGAAATTGGGCCAACCAGGCCAGCTCACTGTTAAGTTCAGGTAAGCCTATTGTAGGGTTTTGTAACAAATATGAATATCCTTCTGTTTTCCCCATCATCTCAAATGTTACTTTGAATGCATCTATATAAATAATGAGCATTGATGACAGTGTCTGTAATCTGGCTCCAATTATTTATTTAGCTGTGAGTCTGCAAAATGAACCTTGGTCGTGAACTCAGTGTGCTTCACGGGTCATTCATTTTCTTTTTTTAACAAACAATTTTATTGAGGTATTTTTGGCATTGTAAACAGTTACAGTGTACAGTAATGTACAAATATCAACACAAAGCAGAAACATAGTGCAAAAGACCACTCCTCTCTCATAAGCAGTACCTGCCTATTTATCCCTCCTATTCTACTCTAATCTACCCCCCCCCCCCCCTGCTGACATTTAATTCCCCGCGAAGAAGTCGATGAATGGTTGCCATCTTCGGGCGAACCCTAATACAGAAATTGTGGTGGGATAGAAAATGGAATATGAACATATATGAAATGGGAGCAGAAGCAGGCAATTAGGCTTCTTGAGCCTGATCTGCTATTCATTACGATCATGGCTGATCTGTTTGTGTTTCTGATTCTGCATTCCCAACTCCCCCAATAATCTTTGATTCTCTTGCCTAACAACGATCTATCTATCTCCAACTTCAAATGTTCAATGAACATGCCTCCACCACCTTCCGAAGTGGAGACTTCTAAAATCGGACAAGCTTTTGAGTGAAGAAATTCTCCTCATCTCTGTCTTAAAAGGACTACCTCTAATTTTAAAATGGTTCTGGACTGAAACATCCTTTCCATGTCCACCTTGTCAATACCGTTCAGTATCTTGTATACTTCAATCAAGTCACTCGCCCCTCATCCTTTTTTTTAGAAATATTTTGATGCACGATCAATTACGCTCAAGACAAAGTGATTTCATAACTGAAGGCTTTAATCGACTAGAACTTGTTCCCCAGCAGCTTTGGTACAGAAGGTGAAGGCTGCTGGGATGGCACTGGTTCGTATACTCCGCCTGTCAGGGCGGAGCTACGTATCAACAGCCAATGGTAAACTCCTAGGTTTAACCAATGGTCATCAGCCTCTTGGGTACCGCAATACCTGATAATACCACATTCACCCTCTGTTTTAAAAAAAAAAGAGTCCGGCGGGGGTGGTGGCCAGTGGTAACAGTCGCCTTTAACATGGTATGATCAGATATGGAGGTACCGTGATACCTCCTTACAGGGCTGTCGAGAATATTTACCAAATGTTCATTCACAGTTAAAGTCACAGCGAAGCAATCAGTCAATCGGGTGTCCTGGTCGTCCTTCTGGATCGTCTGGGCTTCGGTGGTGATTCTGGTGGGGGTCCAGGTGGTTGCAACTCCGGGAGCGTGGTTTCGACCTCCCTGGCAGCTTCGTCACCCCTAGGCGGCACTGTTGGGGCAAACGGTTGACACGGGGCGGGGCCCTTTAGGGGGCGTCGGTGGGTGGGCGGGCCTAGGCAGGAGCGGTGGGAGTACTGACCCTCTAGTGAGGTGCTGTAGGGTGGGTGGGGGTGGGGGTAATGGTTCAAGTGCGCGTGGGGTTCCGGCGGGCGCCAGGTCCCGTAGGGAGACCGTGTCTTGCCGCCCGTCAGGGAACGCCACGTAGGCGTACTGGGGGTTAGCGTGCAGCAGGTGGACCCTCTTGACCAACGGGTCCGACTTGTGCGCCCGCACGTGCTTCCGAAGCAGGATGGGTCCGGGTGTCGCTAGCCAGGTTGGGAGCGAGGTCCCGGAGGAGGACTTCCTGGGGAAAACAAGGAGATGTTCATGAGGTGTCTGATTGGTAGTTGTACAGAGCAGCGACCGGATGGCGTGGAGGGCCACCGGGAGGACTTCTTGCCAGCGGGAGACTGGGAGGTTCCTGGACCGTAGGGCCAGTTCCGTTCCGTTCTCCCTCTCCACCTGTCCGTTTCCCCGGGGGTTGTAACTGGTCGTCCTGCTTGAGGCGATGCCCCTGCTGAGCAGGAATTGATGCAGTTTGTCACTCATAAAGGAGGACCCCCTATCACTGTGTATGTACGCGGGGAAACCGAACAGTGTAAAGATACCCTGGAGGGCCTTGATGACGGTGGTTGCGGTCATGTCTGGGCAGGGGATGGCGAATGAGAACCGGGAGTACTCGTCAATCACGGTTCAGGAAATACGTGTTGCGGTCGGTGGAGGGAAGGGGGCCTTTGAATTTGAGGTACCCTCAATAATGATGCTTGGAGATTAAACTGTAAAGAAGGCTTTATTAGACTAATAACTATGCTAGAGCTAGAGACGAGAGCTGACTGTTACACAGACCATGAGGCACATCAGACCAGATGGGCGGAGCCAGAGGCGGAGTCCCCAGGTTTCCAAGCCCGGTCTTAAAGGGGACGGACATCACCTTACATGATGATAAGGCAGTAACCGTTTATCACATTCAACCCCTGTTTAAAAAAGAGTCCGGCGGGGGTGAAGTGCCATCATAGGTCCATCCGTCTCGGTGGCCGGATTGTCGTCCTTGACCTCCTCAATTCGGGCGGTGGTGCGGCGGGCACGGACGTCCCAGTTGAGGGCACATCCGGGAGCACAGCAGTCGGAGCTTCGGTCTGGGTCGGGGCAGGGGAAGTAGGCAGGGCGGGGGTAGCGGTGCCGGCGGGGTGTGTAAAGGGGGGAGCACGGTAGGGGCTCACAAAAGGGTGGTAGGGGGTGTGCTGTAGGGGGCGACGGGTCCTGCAGGGGAGCGGCGTGGGAAGGGGCGTCTGTGGTGGAGGATCCAGCGGGTGCCAGATCCCGGAGGTTCTTGCCTGCCGTCGGAGTACTCCACGTAGGCTTAACTGGGGTTGGCGTGGAGCAGTCGGACCTTTTCAACTAGGGGGTCCGTTTTATGGCTCCTCGCGTGCCTCCGGAGAAGAACCGGTCCCGGAGCCATCAGCCAAGGTGGAAGCGAGACCCCGGAGGTAGACCTCCTGGGGAAGAGAAACAATCGGTTGTGAGGGGTCTCATTCGTGGCCGTGCAGAGGAGTGACCTAATGGAGTGTAGGACATCGGGTAGGACCTCCTGCTACCGGGTGGTTGGGAGATTTCTCGACCGCAGGGCCAGAAGGACAGCCTTTCACACGGTCGCGTTCTCCCTCTCCACCTGCCCGTTTCCCCGTGGGTTATAACTGGTCGTTCTGCTCGAGGCGATGCCTTTGCTGAGCAGATACTGACGCAGTTCATCGCTCATGAACGATGTACCCTGGTCGCTGTGGATATAAGCGGGGAAACCGAACGAGGTGAAGATGCTGTGCAGTGCCTTAATCACCGTGGCTGAGGTCATGTCGGGGCAGGGAATGGCGAATGGGAAACGGGAGAACTCATCGATCACGGTGAGTGTGGTAGTATGTATTGGGGGTCATGTGGGACTGGAAGCCCTAATGTCATTGGCTGACAGATCCCGGGTCCTGGTTGGCCGTTGACCTCATACTCCGCCCTGAAGGCGAAGTATAAGAAGCCGGTGCCTTCCCCCGCATGCCAGTTTACTATCGGGCTGCTGGGGAACAGACACGCTTAATAAAGCCTCATCGACTTCACTCTGTTTGTCTCACGGAGTCTTTGTGCGCCACAATTTATTAAGCGTGCCTAAAAAGGACTATGGAGCTCAGGATCATTCCAGAATGCCTGAGGATCAGCCCCCACGCAGTGAATGCAGCAGCAGCCTTCAAACACTGGCAGACTTGCTTTGAGGCCTACATCACATCGACCACAGGCCGAGTCTCAGATGAACAAAAACTGCAGGTCCTGCACTCGAGGGTGAGCACGGAGATTTTCACCCTCATTGAAGACACCCGCGATTTCCAGACGGCGTTCGCAGCACTGAGAAGTCTCTACGTTCGCCCAGTTAACCAAATCTACGCTCGCTACCAGCTCGCGACGAGACGGCAAGCTCCCGGAGAATCGATGGACGAGTTCTACGCCGCGCTGCTGATTTTGGGACGAGCCTGCAGCTGCCCGTCGGTGAACGCAAACGAACACACGGACATGTTAATGCGCGATGCTTTTGTTGCAGGTATACAATCCTCCCAAATCCGCCAAAGACTTCTAGAAAAAGAGTCACTAGGACTCTCAGAGGCACGGGCCCTGGCAGCCTCGCTGGACGTAGCCGCGCGTAATACCCGCGCCTACGGCCCCGACCGCGCGGCAGGCCATTGGGCCCCGTACGTACCCGCCGCGGCAAACCCCCTACCCCCCCCCCCGGACACCCCACAGGCTTGCGCAGTCCAAACGCCGAGTCGCACCGGGGGCGCCCGCTGTTATTTCTGCGGCCAGGCGAAGCACCCCCGACAACGCTGTCCGGCCCGCGCAGCCATCTGCAAAAGCTGCGGGAAAAAGGGCCACTATGCGGTGGTGTGCCGGTCCCGCGTGGTCGCCGCCGTCCCGGGAGAACAGGGAGCCCTACAGGCAGTCTATGCCTCCCAACCCCCCCAGCACGCCATGTGCGACCCCCAGGCGCCGCCATTTTGGGTCCCGCGCCCCACGCCTGACCCGCCAGCGCCGCCGACCTGGGCCCTCGCCCCCGTCCCGCGCCCCACGCCTGACCCGCCGACCTGGGCCCTCGCCCCCGTCCCGCGCCCACGCCTGACCCGCCGACCTGGGCCCTCGCCCCCGTCCCGCGCCCCACGCCTTAACCGCCGGAGCCGCCGACCTGGGCCCTCGCCCCCGTTCCGCGCCCCACGCCTGACCCGCCGGAGCCGCCGACCTGGGCCCTCGCCCCCGTCCCGCGCCCCACGCCTGACCCGCCGGAGCCGCCGACCTGGGCCCTCGCCCCCGTCCCGCGCCCCAGCCTTAACCGCCGGAGCCGCCGACCTGGGCCCTCGCCCCCGTCCCGCGCCCCACGCCTGACCCGCCGGAGCCGCCGACCTGGGCCCTCGCCCCCGTCCCGCGCCCCACGCCTGACCCGCCGGAGCCGCCGACCTGGGCCCTCGCCCCCGTCCCGCGCCCCACGCCTGACCCGCCGGAGCCGCCGACCTGGGCCCTCGCCCCCATCCCGCGCCCCACGCCTGACCCGCCAACGCCGCCGACCTGGTCCCTCACCCCCGTCCCGCGCCCCACGCCTGACCCGCCGGCAATACAACTCACCTGGACCCCGACCTCCGTCCCCGGCGAGGGACCTCCTCACTGTCCCAGCGCTCGCACTACTGACCTGCCGGTCACCAGCGAGGGAGCTCCGCGCCGTCCTAGCGCCCGCGGCCCTGGCGCTCGCACCAAAGGAACTCCGCGCGGTCCTAGCGCCCGCGGCCCAGGAACTCCGCGCGGTCCTAGCGCCCCCCAGACCCCCCAGCACTCAATGTGCGACCCGCAGACGCCGCCATTTTGGGTCCCGACCACCACGAGGGGAGGAGGGGCCCCGCCATCTTGGACCGCCCCCGACCTGTACGACGCATGGGGGCGGCCATTTTGTCCACCCCCGACGCCATCTTGTGACCCCTCATCTACGGGCGAGGTATGGGGGCGGCCATTTTATCCATCCCCGACGTCCTCTTGGACGGCAACAACGGACCCCACCCCACTACTACAACCACGGCTCGCTTCGGTTACGCTCGATCAGGCTCGGCCCCGGACTCTCCAGACGACGACGACAACGGTCCTAATTAACGGCCACGAGACGCCATGCCTAGTCGACTCCGGGAGCACGGAAAGTTTTATACATCCCGACACGGTAAGACGCTGTTCCTTAACTACCTACCCCAGCGCACAAAAGATTTGCCTAGCCGCAGGATCCCACTCCGTACAGATCCAGGGATTCTGCATAGTTACCCTAACGGTACAGGGGAGGGAATTCAAAAACTACAAACTTAACGTCCTTCCCCAACTCTGTGCCCCCACCTTGCTGGGCTTAGATTTTCAATGTAACCTACAGAGCCTTACGTTTAAATTCGGCGGCCCCATACCCCCACTCACTATCTGCGGCCTCGCCACCCTCAAGGTGCAACCCCCGTCCTTGTTTGCGAACCTCACCCCGGATTGCAAACCCGTCGCCACTAGGAGCAGACGGTACAGCGCCCAGGACCGGACCTTCATTCGCTCCGAAGTCCAGCGGCTACTAAAGGAGGGCATAATCCAGGCCAGCAATAGTCCCTGGAGAGCGCAGGTGGTAGTAGTGAAGACAGGGGAGAAACAAAGGATGGTCATTGACTATAGCCAGACCATCAACAGGTACACACAACTAGACGCGTACCCTCTCCCCCGCATATCCGACATGGTCAATCGGATTGCCCAGTATAAAGTCTTCTCCACCGTGGACCTCAAGTCCGCCTACCATCAGCTCCCCATCCGCCCAAGTGACCGCAAGTACACAGCCTTCGAGGCAGACGGGCGATTATACCACTTCCTAAGGGTCCCTTTTGGCGTCACAAACGGCGTCTCGGTCTTCCAACGGGAAATGGACCGAATGGTTGATCAACATGGGTTACGGGCCACGTTCCCGTACCTCGACAATGTAACCATCTGCGGCCACGATCAGCAGGACCACGACGCCAACCTCCAAAAATTCCTCCAGACTGCCAAAGCCTTGAACCTCACGTACAATGAGGACAAGTGCGTTTTTAGCACCGATCGGCTAGCCATTCTGGGCTACATAGTGCGCAATGGGATAATAGGCCCCGACCCCGAACGTATGCGCGCACTCATGGAATTTCCCCTCCCGCACTGCCCAAAAGCCCTGAAACGCTGCCTGGGGTTCTTTTCATACTACGCCCAGTGGGTCCCCCAGTACGCAGACAAGGCCCGCCCCCTAATACAGACCACGGCTTTCCCGCTGTCGACAGAGGCTTGCCAGGCTTTCAGCCGCATCAAAGCGGACATCGCAAAGGCCACGATGCGCGCCATCGACGAGTCCCTCCCCTTCCAGGTCGAGAGCGACGCCTCTGACGTAGCTCTCGCGGCTACCCTTAACCAAGCGGGCAGACCCGTGGCCTTTTTCTCCCGAACCCTCCACGCCTCAGAAATCCGCCACTCCTCAGTGGAAAAGGAAGCCCAAGCCATAGTGGAGGCTGTGCGACATTGGAGGCATTACTTGGCCGGCAGGAGATTCACTCTCCTCACTGACCAACGGTCGGTTGCCTTCATGTTCGATAATGCACAGTGGGGCAAGATCAAGAACGACAAGATCTTGCGGTGGAGGATCGAACTCTCCACCTTCAACTATGAGATCTTGTACCGGCCCGGAAAGCTGAACGAGCCGTCTGATGCCCTATCCCGCGGGACATGTGCCAACGCACAAATTGACCACCTCCAAGCCCTCCACGAGGACCTCTGCCACCCGGGGGTCACTCGGTTTTACCACTTCATCAAGTCCCGCAATCTCCCCTACTCCTTAGAGGAGGTCCGTACAGTCACAAGAGACTGCCACATCTGCGCAGAATGCAAACCGCATTTTTTCAGGCCAGATGGAGCGCACCTGATTAAGGCTTCCCGTCCCTTTGAACGCCTCAGTCTCGATTTCAAAGGGCCCCTCCCCTCCACCGACCGCAACGCGTATTTCCTTAATGTAGTGGACGAATACTCCCGCTTCCCTTTTGCCATTCCCTGCTCCGACATGACCGCGGCCACAGTCATTAAAGCCCTGAACAGCATATTCACACTGTTCGGTTACCCCGCATACGTCCACAGCGACAGGGGGTCCTCTTTCATGAGTGACGAGCTGCGCCAGTTCCTGCTCAGCAAGGGTATAGCTTCAAGCAGGACGACCAGCTACAACCCCCGGGGGAACGGGCAAGTAGAAAGGGAGAACGGCACGGTCTGGAAGGCCGTCCTACTGGCCCTACGGTCCAGGGACCTCCCAGTTTCACGGTGGCAGGAGGTCCTCCCGGACGCTCTCCATTCCATCCGGTCGTTATTATGTACGAGCACTAATCAAACGCCGCACGAGCGTCTCCTTGTCTTCCCTAGGAGGTCCTCCTCTGGAACGTCGCTGCCGACCTGGCTGGCGGCCCCAGGACCCATCCTGCTCCGAAAGCACGTGCGGGCACATAAGGCGGACCCGTTGGTCGAAAGGGTTCACCTCCTCCACGCAAACCCCCAGTACGCCTACGTGGAGTACCCCGACGGCCGACAGGACACGGTCTCCCTGCGGGATCTGGCGCCCGCCGGCACCACGCACACCCCCCCGGCACCATCAACCCAACCGCCCCCCTTCCTGCCACCGCCGCACCCCGCGACCGCCCCTTCCCAGGAGGATCAGTCCCCCTCCCCTTTGCACCGACAGCTAAAACCGTGCGGTTCCCGGAGGCGACAACGCTGGTACAAGCACTACCACCACCGCCGGGGCCGAGGCGATCGACACGGACGACCAGACCGCCCGACCGACTCGTGGCGTCGATGTAAAACAAAGATGGACTGTCCAATGAACATTTTGTTTTCCTATATCCTCTGTAAATAGTTGTAACAGGACGATACTGTCCAATACGGTCCTACCATGTAACTGTTCTCTCCTCCCAGGACCAGTACTGTAAACCCTTACCACCATACGAAGCATCACCCCGCCGGGTTCATTTTTGACAAGGGGTGAATGTGGTAGTATGTATTGGGGGTCATGTGGGACTGGAAGCCCTAATGTCATTGGCTGACAGATCCCGGGTCCTGGTTGGCCGTTGACCTCATACTCCGCCCTGAAGGCGAAGTATAAGAAGCCGGTGCCTTCCCCCGCATGCCAGTTTACTATCGGGCTGCTGGGGAACAGACACGCTTAATAAAGCCTCATCGACTTCACTCTGTTTGTCTCACGGAGTCTTTGTGCGCCACAGTGAGGAAATAGGCATAACGGTTGGTGGACGGGAGGGGCCCCTTGAAGTCCACGCTCAGTCGGTCAAAGGGGCCCGAGGCCTTCATGAGCCGAACCTTGTCTGGCCGATAGAAGTGCGGTTTGCACTCCGCACAAACTTGGCAGGCCCTGACCATGGCCTTGACCTCCTTGGTTGAGTAAGGTAGGTTGCGGGACATGATGAAATGGACGAGCCGGGTAACCTCCGGGTGGCAGAGGTCATTGTGGATGGCTTGCAGGTGGTCCTCCTGCGCGTTGGCGCATGTGCCGCGGGACAGGGCATCTGGGGGCTCGTTGAGCTCCCCTGGACGATACTTGATATCGTACGAGTAGGTGGAGAGTTCGATCCTCCACCTCAAAATTTTATCGATTTTTATTTTGCCCCGTTGCGTGTTATCGAACATATAGGCGACCGACCGTTGGTCGGTGACGAGGGTAAACCTAGGTAGTGTCTCCAGCGCCGTACAGCCTCCACAATGGCTTGTGCCTCCTTTTCGACTGCAGAGTGTTGAACCTCGGAGGCGGTGAGGGTTCGGGAGAAGAACGCGACTGGTCTGCCTCCTTGCTTGAGGATAGCAGCCAGGGCGATGTCTGATGCATCGCTCTCTACCTGGAAAGGGACGGTTTCGTCCACCGCGTGCATGGCGGCCTTGATGATGTCGGCCTTGATGCGGTTGAAGGCTAATTGAGCCTCAGCCGAGAGGGGAAAAGTGGTGGTCTTTAGGAGTGGGCGGGCTTTGTCCGCATACTTGGGGACCCACTGGGCGTAATAGGAGAAAAGCCCCAAGCACCGTTTGAGGGCCTTGAGGCTGCGGGGGAGAGGGAGTTCCTGAAGGGGGAGCATGCGGTCGGGGTTGGGACCTAGGACCCCGTCTTCCACGACATAGCCGAGGATGGCCAGCCGGGTGGTGTGGAAAACGCATTTGCCCTCGTTATAGGTCAGGTTAAGGGCTCGGGCGGTCTGGAGGAACTTTTTGAGGTTAGCGTCATGGTCCTGCTGATCATGGCCGCAGATGGTGACATTGTCCAAGTACGGGTATGTAGCCCGCAAACCGTACAAACACGCGGCGTGGGTGCTGGCCCTGCCCGCAGAAGTAGCATGGTGTGCCCCCATGGTGAGCGGGTCGCCGCGTGGCGCAGGCCTGTAATACGGTTGAGTCTGAGGAAGTCCGGGGGGGCTGGCAGAGTCCGCGGGGTACGTACCCAAGTTATGTCGGGCTCCGTGAGGAGAAGACCTTGTATTGCGCAATCCTGTTAACCAGGTCGGCTATACGGGGGAGAGGGTACGCGTCCAGCTGCGTAAACCTGTTGATAGTCTGGCTGCAGTCAATGACCATCCTATGTTTCTCCCCGGTCTTTACCACCACTACTTGAGCTCTCCAGGGACTGTTGCTCGCTTCGATGACCCCTTCCCTCAGCAACCTTTGGACCTCTGACCTGATGAAGGTCCGGTCCTGGGCACCGTACCGCCTGCTCCTGGTGGCGACGGGTTTGCAATCCGGGGTGAGGTTCGCAAACAGGGAGGGCGGGTCGACCTTAAGGGTCACGAGGCCGCAGACAGTAAGGGGGGTATAGGGCTGCCGAATTTAAAGGTCAGGCTTTGCAAATGGCGTTGGACATCCAGCCCAGGAGGGTAGCCGCGCAGAGGTGCGGCAGGACATAAAGGCGAAAATTGTTGAATCTCCTGCCTTGGACAGTGAGGTTCGCTAGGCAGAACCCCTTTATCTCCACCGAGTGTGACCCGGAGGCCAGGGAGATCCTTTGGTTTACAGGGTGGGTAACAAGTGAACAGCGCCTTACCGTGTCGGGGTGAACAAATCTTTCCGTGCTCCCAGAGTCGATCAGGCAAGACGTCTCGTGGCCGTTGATGAAGACCGTCGTTGTTGCTGTTGCGAGTGTCCAAGGTCGACTTTGGTCCAGTGTCACCGAGGCCAGATGAAGCAGTTGCGAGTTCTGATCGGGCAGCGTGTAGTCGGCTGTGCTGGGGGCCTGGGACCCCATCCAAGATGGCGTCTCCCATGGGTCGCACATGGTGGCCGGGGATGGACAAGATGGCAGCGGGGATGGACAAAATGGCGGCCCCCACCCGTCCAACGTGGTGTCCGGGGGGCAAGATGTCCATGCCCGCGGGTCGCACGTGGCCCTAGGATAACGGGGTGGTGGTGAGCGCTGGCCGGTCTGGACCTGAAGGGGGGTTGCCGCGGCGGTCCGGAGTCACTGGAGACCGCGCGCGGGCCTGGCAGACCCCCACAAAGTGGCCCTTCTTGCCGCACCCTTTGCAGGTGGCGGTGCGGGCTGGGCAGCACGGGCGGGGATGATTTGCCTGCCCGCAGAAGAAACAGCGGGGCCCGGCGGCGTTAGCGGGCTGTCTAGCCGTGCAGGCCTGCGGGGTCGGGGGAAGGTCTGTGGGGCTGCCGCTGCGGGGTGCCACGCAGCCCAGGGGGCCGCCGCGCGGTTGGGCGCATAGGACTGTGTGTTTTGGGAGGCTAGGTCCATGGACCTTACCAGGGCCTGTGCCTCTCTAAGTCCCAGGGTGTCCTTTTCTAGGAGTCTTTGGCGGGTCCGCCACATACAGTAACAGGTCATCGGCATACAACAAAACCTGGTGTTCCCCCCCTCCCCCCCCACACTCGCCACCGGGGCTTCATAAAGTAGCCTAACCCAACTAATGAACCCCTCCCCGAACCCAAACCTGCTCAACACTTCCCAAAGGTACCCCCACTCCACCCTATCTAACGCCTTCTCCGTGTCCATCGCCGCCACTATCTCTGCTTCCCCCTCCACTGCAGGCATCATGATTACATTAACATTGGTATTCAGCTGCCTTCCCTTAACAAAACCCGTCTGGTCCTCGTGAATCACCCCCGGGACACAGTCCTCAATTCTGGTAGCCTTCGCATCCACGTTGAGGAGAGAGATTGGCCTGTACGACCCACACTGTAATGGGTCCTTGTCCCGCTTCAAGATCAGCGAGATCAGTGCCCTGGACATCATCAGGGGTACGGTAGGGCGCCCCCCCTCAGGGGTACGGTAGGGCGCCCCCCCTCCCCCTCGCCTCATTGAAAGCCCTCACTAATAGAGGGTCCAGCAGGTCCATGTACTTCCGGTAAAATTCCACCGGGAACTCATCTGGCCCCGGTGCCTTCCCCGCCTGCATACTCCCCAGCCCCTTAGTCAGCTCCTCCAGCCCTACCGGTGCCCCAAGCCCAGCTCCTCCTCCACCCTCTGGAACCTCAGCTGATCCAAAAATCGACGCATCCCCCCCTCCTCCGTCGGGGGCTCAGACCCATACAGCCCCTCATAAAAGTCTCTAAATACCCCATTTATTCCCACCGCACTCCGCACCGTGTTCCCCCCTTTATCCCTAACTCCCCCAATCTCCTTTGCGGCCTCCCGCTTCCAAAACTGGTGTGCCAACATCGGCTAGCCTTCTCCCCGTACTCATACACCGCCCATTGCGCTTTCCTCCACTGCACCTCCGCCTTCTTGGTGGTCAACAGGTCGAACTCGGCCTGGAGGCTTTGTCGCTCCTTGAGTAGTCCCTCCTCGGAAACCTCTGCATGCCTCCTAACCACCCTTAAAATCTCCCCCACCAATCTCTCCTCTCCTTCTCCTTGTGGGCCCTAGTGGAGATTAGCTCTACCCTAATCACCGCATTCAGCGCCTCCCAGACCACCCCCACCGGCACCTCCCCATTATCGTTAGCCTCTAGATAGCTTTCAATGCACCCCCGGATCCGCCCGCTCACCTCTTCATCCGCCAGCAAGCCCACATCCAGGCGCCACCGTGGGCGCTGGTCCCTCTCCTCCCCTAGCTCCAGCTCCACCCAATGCGGGGCATGGTCTGAGATGGCTATGGCCGAATACTCCGTGTCCTCCACCCTCGGGATTAGTGCCCTGCTCATAACGAAGAAGTCTATCCGGGAGGAGGCTTTATGGACGTGGGAAAAAAAAAAAAATTCCCTGACCCCCGGCCTAACAAACCTCCATGGGTCCACTCCTCCCATCTGGTCCATAAACACCCTCAGCACCTTGACCGCTGCCGGCCTTTTACCCGCCCTGGACCTGGAGTGGTCCAATGCTGTATCCAGTACCGTGTTGAAGTCCCCCCCCCCCCCCCATTATCAAGCTCCCTGCCTCCAGGTCCGGAATCCGGCCCAACATGCGCCGCATAAATCCGACATCGTCCCAATTCGGGGCATATACATTCACTAATACCTCCTGCACCCCCTGCAGCTTCCCACTCACCATCACGTACCTACCTCCATTGTCTGCCACGATGTTCAGCGCCTCAACCGACACCCACTTCCCCACCAAAATCACCACCCCTCGATTCTTTGTGTCCAACCCAGAGTGGGAAAACCTGCCCTACCCACCCCTTTCTCAGCCTAACCTGATCTGCCACCCTCAAATTTGTCTCCTGGAACATAACCACATCTGCCTTCAGTGCGCGAACACACGGGCCCTCTTGACCGGCCCGTTCTGGCCTCTCACATTCCAAGTTACCACCCCCCCCCCCCCCCGCCGATTAGCCATCCCCTTTTCTAGGCCAGCCACGTGCCCAGACCTCCCGCACTCTCCTTTCCCCCAGCGGCAGTCCCCCGCCCCGACTCTCTCTCCGAGCTCCAGCTCCCCTTTCACCAATGCAGCAGCAACCCAGTTCTCTCTTCCCCCCCCCCCCCCCCCCCCCCAAGCTAGGTCCTCCCTGAGCTGCGTTACTCCCCCCACAGCACTCCCATAAGTCAGCTGACTCCTGCTGACCCCGGCCACTCCCGCCACTCCATCAACCCCCCAGTGTGGCAATCTCCCCCCCCCCCCCCTCCTGTCCATCAGCGGGCACTCCTCTCCACCACCGTCCTTCCCCCTGGCCCCGTCCCCTTCCTTCCCTAGCACGGGAAAAAGACCGCGCTTTACATCAAACCGGCCCCGCCCTCTCTGCCGCAGCTCCCTATTGCGGCCTAATCCCAGCTCCCCCACCTCGGGCCTCCCATCTCCCCTCCCCCCAACGGGGTCCCGCCCTTCCAACCACCGAAGTCCACACTCTCACAAAACCCTACTTCGAACCATTTCACCCTACCCCACCCAGCACCCAAGGAAACATTACAGAACAGAACATCCCCAAACATCCCTTAAAGCACAGGAACCACCGTAGCCCCCCGCGACCTCCCCTCACAACTGACCCTCAGTCCGTGTCCAACTTTTCAGCCTGAATAAAGGTCCACGCCTCCTCTGGCGTCTCAAAGTAATGGTGCCGGTCCTTAAACGTGACCCACAGTCACGCCGGCTGCAGCATCCCGCATTTCACCCCCTTCCGATGCAGAACCGTCTTAGCCCGATTGTACCCGGCCCTCTTCTTGGCCACCTCCGCGCTCCAGTCCTGGTACATGTGGACCTCTGCATTCTCCCACCTGCTGCTCCGCTCATTTTTTGCCCATCTTAGGACACACTCCCTGTCCACCAAGCGGTGGAACCGCACCAATACCGCCCGCGGCGGCTCGTTAGACTTGGGCCTCCTCGCCAGGACTCGGTGGGCCCCATCCAGCACCAGGGGCCTCGGGAAGGCACTCGTGCCCATCAACATGTTCAGCATCGTGACCACATATGCTCCAGCATCCGACCCCTCCACTCGTTCCGGGAGACCCAGAATCCGCAGGTTCTTCCTCCTCAACCGATTCTCCATGTCCTCAAACTTATTTCATAGAATTTACAGTGCAGAAGGAGGCCATTCGGCCCATCGAGTCTGCACCGGCTCTTGGAAAGAGCACCCTACCCAAGGTCAACACCTCCACCTCATCCCCATAACCCAGTAACCCCACCCAACACTATGGGCAATTTTGGACACTAAGGGCAATTTATCATGGCCAATCCACCTAACCTGCACATCTTTGGACTGTGGGAGGAAACCGGAGCACCTGGAGGAAACCCACGCAGACACGGGGAGAACGTGCAGACTCCGCACAGACAGTGACCCAAGCCGGGAATCGAACCTGGGACCCTGGAGCTGTGAAGCAATTGGGCTAACCACCATGCTACCGTGCTGCCCTGCTTCTCCTGCTATTTCTTATGCAGCGCCTCGTGCTGCCATTTCTTATGCAGCGCCAGGCCCAATATCTCGTCCTCATTCACCGAGGCCTTCTGCCGCACCTCCCGGATCGCCGCCCCTTGGGCCTTCTGGGTCTCGACCAGCTTGTCGATCAAAGCCTTCATCGACTCCAGCAGCTCTGCTTTCAATTCCGTGAAGCAGCGCTTGAGAAACTCTTGATGTTCTTGCGACCACATGCTGCCTGGTCTCCACCCGCCGCCATCTTGGCTTTCCTCCCTTGCACTTTTCGCTGCACTAGAATTACTTTTTTCACTGCTCCACTCATGGTCCAATCCATACAGTGCCGGGGAAATCGTACTGTCACCTTCCCACACTGGGAACCGTCGAACAAATGCCGCTGGGGCCCCTGAAAAGATCCCAAAAGTCAGTTTCTGGCAGGAGCTGCCGAACGTGCGACTTATCTCCACATAGCCGCAACCGGAAGTCCGCCCCTCATTCTTCTAAACTACAGTGGAAATAAGCCCAGTCTGTCCAACCTATTCTCGATGTGGAGATGCCGGCGTTGGACTGGGGTGAGCACAATAAGAAGTCTTACAACACCAGTTTAAAGTCCAGCAGGTTTGTTTCATGGACTGGGGTGAGCACAGTAAGAAGTCTTACAACACCAGTTTAAAGTCCAGCAGGTTTGTTTCAAACACTAGCTTTCAGAGCACTGCTCCTTCCTCAGGTGAATGAGGAAGGAGCAATTCAACCAATTCTCATAAGACAACCTGATCATTCTAGTAAACCACCCTGAACTGTCTCCAATACATTTATATCCTTTGTGAAATAAGGAGACCAAAACTGCACACAGTATTTGAGATGTGGTCTCACCAATGCCCTGTACAACTGAAGCATAACATCCTTACTTTTATGTTCAATTCCTCTCATAATGAAGAACAGCATTCCATTAGCTTTCTTGATTACTTGTTGTATCTGCATCCTAACTTTTTTGAATCATTCGGTAGGACACCTAGATCCCCTTGTACCGCTGAATTCTGCAGTCGTTCTCCATTTAAGTAATGCGCTGCTTTTTTAAAAATCCTTCCTGCCAAAGTGAACATTTTCCCACATTATCCTCCACCTGCCAGATGTTTGTCCACTCACTCGACCATATCCATTTGCAACCTCCTTCACAATATGTTTTCCTACCCGTTTTTGAGTCACCTTCAAATTTAGCTACCATGCCTACACTGTCCTCATCTACGTCACTGGTATCAATTGTAAAATGTTGAGGTTTCAGCGCAGACCCATGCAGGGCTCCACGAGTTACTGTGGCGGTATCCACCTATATTAAAGGCTGATCAGAACTGATTTTATATTAAATCATATATTCACTTCATATTAACAGCTGATCAGAGCTGATGCTATATTAAATCATGTATTTAACCCTATATTAAAAACTGATGATTGATGAGTCCATTATCAATGTAAACCATTACTTATCGCAATAATGTTTTGTTAAATATGTATTATCTTTGTAAGAGTCCAGATGCAGTGAACTCATTAAGTCTAGAGGCCTTGCCATTAAGGTAGGTTATTGCTTGTCTCGTGGCCTTGCCACTAAGGGAGGCTGCTGCTTGGCAAGAGACCCTGCCAAGAAGGGAGGCTGGTGTTTTTCTGGAGATAGCTACCGGAGGTATCAACCTCGTATCTTTAGAAACAGGTGCCCTGATAGGCCTCCCTGAAATTAAGGCCTTGCCAACCAAGAGAGAGATGGTTCTTTGTCTCGAAATAACTGTGGGGAGTTAACTTGTTTTTCAGAAGCAGGGGCTGTGCTAAAACTCCCTTCAAACTCCCTAGCTCTCCCTGGGTGTAAAAACAATATCAATATTCAAGCAAAAGCTGCGAAAGTTAGAGGTTCGCTTGGAGAGCTGTTTAGGAGATTACTGGGTTTTTAAACTGCAATCTTGACTTGTTCAGCTCTGCTCTTGATTTGAGTATCGAGCTCCGAGAACTACTAGTCGTTGTAAGTATGAAATGTTTGTAGCTTAATTATGTAGTTAAGAAGGTCAGAGGCTAACTCATCACGTATCCTGTATCTGTCAAACTGTATCATTTATCAAAACACTTGTATTACCCTTTTTTCTTTAAATAAATTGCGTATATATTTTACTATACAGACCCGTGTCTATTTTAATAAATAAGAGTGACATTTAACCAAGACTCATCATATCCTCACCCTCTGAGGCTATCTGGAGAGTCACTTGCCCATGCCTAGCTCTCATGAATTAGAAATATTTAGTCATGTTAAGGATAAGATAGTCATCTAAGGCATATTCTCTCCTGTATACTGAAGGTAGTGAACGCAATCAGAAAAAGACCGATCTATACATACTCTCTGTTTTCTGCCAGGCAGCTGATCTTCTATTCATGCTAATATGTTGCCCCTACACCATGAGCTTTTATTTTCTGCAATAGTTCTGGAATAATTCCACTGTTATAGTAGATACAAACTTAGAATTACTTTTTGATGTAATTGCTGCTGAGGCCACTTCAACTATTTTGAGCAGAGTGTGCCCAAAGACTGCTCTGCTAATTGCTCACTACTGCCATTCCAGGGTCCTGACATCTGTTTTAGGCAGACACCAAGGCTACCTGGGCAGCCTTTTATTCCAACATAACATTTCTCATCTCCTAGTCTAATTGGCACAGGCATTGTTCCACAGATTTAACTTGTTATTGTTTTACATCCTACAGCCCATAAAATGGGTCAGATCATATTTCTGATCCTAAAAGGTGAACACTCAGCCTTTGTTAGTAATGCTCTTGGAAGATTATTGACAATTCATATAGAAGAGATAAAATATGAAAGGTAGCAACAAGCCATGGATTAATATTTGTATTATAATCTATTGACCAGTATTTGTCATAACTGTGTGTGAATGTTGCAGCAAATATTCTGATATTAATGGGTTTGTACATGTATTAATCTATTCATAATTAACTTATTTCAAGGTCACTAACATGGGGAACTGCATAGCTCCTGATTTTGAACTACAAATTACACATCCCAATGCACTGAAAAGAAATGGTGTCAAGTTGTTTGAAATACTTGACATAAAGGTAGGATAATTGTTGTACTGTTTGAGATGTATATTAAAATAATGAATGACCCAATAAATTACCTGGCCGGTTTAAGCGGCCAGTGAACGGGAGGGAGGTGGGGGGAGGGGCTGCGGCCATCGGAGCCTGGCAGAACAGGTTCTGATGAATTTAGCCGGGGTGGAAAGTTGGAGGGAAGGAACAGAGGTTGGGGGGAGGAGTTTTATAAGAGGAAGTGGAGGGGAGGAGTCGGGGAGGGATGGGGGGGGGGGGGGTTTACAATTCATGGGTGTCATTTACGGTACTCTTTCAGGGATTGGATGGCATTGAATGTTAGGGGGAGGGGTGGACTCTATAGGTCAATGGTGACCATAGGCGATTCCTGATTCCTTTTTCTTTTTTTTTCCTTTGTTTTTCCCACCGTGGGAGGGTTTGTTTTATTTGATGCTTATATTGTCAGGTGGGCCATTGTTTGGGGTGGTGGGAGGATGGGATTGTTGTCGTTGATAAGGGGATTGACTTTGTATTTGTTACTGTTTACTGCTTGTTGGTGAGGTGTAAATTCTGAAGAAAGTGTGAAAATGGAGAATAAAAATATTTTACAAAAAAAAATAAAAATTACTTCGCTGGAGCACAGTGAGATTCTCAAAATTTGATTAAGCAGTTTTGTATGGAGCAAAATTGGCCATGATATGTTTTTCCGATTTCATTTCTGTAATATTGCATTCTCTAACTTCTTCTCTGTGAGTGTGTTCCTCCTGTGTACAGAGAAGCAGAGTTAATGAGGGGAATTTTAAGTTTTAAAAATGGAGCATTTGGGTTCTGTGAGGCTGAGGTGGAGGTGGTAGGTGAACTGTTAAAGTTTTAAGTGTTGGATTCCCCACAGAATCTGATAACGCCTGGTGGAAAGATGAATACATAGCCAATCTGCTTCAAGAAAGTGGGTTGATACTTTTAAATACAATAATGAGGCTCATTGCCATGGAGGCAACTTGAACTCTGCTCATTCAGGTTCCCGACCATGGAGAAATCCAATGATTATATATAGTATTGTGGAAAGGGAGGAAGTAAAGAGCAGGTGTTACATCTCGAGCCCTTGAAGGTTTTTTTCCCCACACTGGTCCATTAAATAACTGCATAGCTGGTAAAATTACTTGGCTTTCTCTCTTGCTAGTACAGTGATACAACAATTGGTAATTTCCCAAAGCTGAAGTAGTGTCTTTATTTTGATGTAATGACTTGATGACTTAATGAGCTGAGTGATATGCCAATGTGAAGACAAATTTCAAGTTTTTCTTTTCAAGATCCTCGGTCTTGTATAAAAGTAGCAAGGATTATATGCCAAATGTTGATTTGTAAATAATGCATCACCAGGATTGAAAAGAGTGAAAAATTTGGTAAATCAAATAAGTAGTCAGGTGATGCCAAAATTGGTCTTTAAAAGTCCATAAATTGTAGGTGATAGGAAGACTTATAAAGGTAAGCAGGTTCTACAATGACGGCCTAGAAAAGAAAGGGTTGGAGTAAGAACTGTTTTTTATTTCTGTGTGACGAGGTAAAGAAGATGATTTCTGAGTAAAGAGGATGATGTTATAGGACAGTACTTTGGAACTTTAAAGAAAGAGGAAATATTAAGAACAATGACTAGAGGAAACGTGATAATGTAGGTAAGATTATAATGTAAAGAGATTGGAAATCAGAGGCAAGAAAGAACAATCTTTCAGTTTTTTGATAGACCCTCTGCAAAACTATAAGAGGAGGTTAGAATATATGGCCAGAAAGAAGCACCTGCATTTTTATAGTGGCTTATCATGGATCATAAATCAAAAACAAATGTTGTACACCTCAAGGTCTGGATTTGCAGATCTGTTGGACCAAATTGGAAGGAAAGCGGAGCTAAAAAAAAGTCTTGCCTCCTGGCATGCCAGTTCTCTGCCTCCAAGACATTTTACAGACCTGAGATTGAGAAGGTGTGGGAAGGGGTGTACAGCGGATTGGGAGCGTGTGACTATCTGCCTGCATATGGCAGTAGCTGAAATGGCAGCCACCTGAGATCACCTTAAGGAGGCTGAATGGGATCATCTAATTCATATACAGATACCTCGTGACAGTTGAGACCAGTTTAGGAGCTTGAATACAGCTTCACAAATGGCAGCTAGCCAAAGACTGCCCTATGGAGGTACACCTCTCGCTCTCTCTCTCGCTCTCTCACTCGCTCTCTCTCTCGCTTGCTCGCTCTCGCTCTCTCTCTTCCACCCACCCCGGACGGTAGTGGCCTGGCTGTCAAAGTCTATTTTCTGACTTTAGGTTTTAAAAGTTAAAGAGAAGGTGACTCCATCTTGAAGCACCATCTCTTACTTACCACCTAGCACATCCTGATTAATTCTCCAGCTTCGATAGCCTATCTGCCATATTGAATTGCATGGTTGGCCTGTCTCTAGACCAATTAAAGGGGTGCGGCCCCCCCCCCCCCCAACCCCATGAAAATCACAATAAGTGACTGTGTACCGCCAGGTGGGTTTAGGTCCTGAAAAAAGTCCAAAAGTCTGTTTCCCACCCCTCAAGGAAAAATCCTACCCCAAGTCTCAACACATAAAGAACCACCAGCACAGGCACATGGGATCTCAACTTAATGTTTCATGTGAAGAACAACACCTCTGTCAGCGCAGCACTTATTCACTATTTTAAGATAGGCTATGACCTATAATCCAGGTGGAGCTCAAAAGTACAGCTTTCTAAGCTGAATTTCATTCCCACTGATCCCCCACCTGAACTGTTGCTGTTTCCTGACTCCCTGCATGTAAAGATTGTTCTGTCATGAAATTTAGTTGATGTGTGAAAGTAAAATTGCTGCATATTCTTGACTTATATTGATATTTGTTATGACGGTTTTTTTTTTTAAATGTGATTTTATTTTTTTGCAGACCAGTGACGGAGAATGTCGATTTGACAGCCATCCAAGAAACTGTACTGAAATGCAGAATGTAACAATATTTCATCAAATGTTTAACCTTTTCAATAAGTTTGGAAGAAAAGTATTGGTAAGGACCAACATAAAATTGACCTAAGCTCGAATTGGTGAAATAGAGAATGAGGGATACTTGCAAGTGATTTCAAGCCAGTAATCCAATCAAAGATATAACTAATATAGCAAAGCACTGATTATCCAGAGCTCAAGATAAAATTATACCCCTGAGATCATTTCAATAACAATTTTCAGTTTAAAAAAACACCTTAAGTGTCTCCAGGCATTTCACAGAAACACTGCCAAAAAAAATACATTGAGCCACATGAGGAGACTTTAGGGGCAAACGATCAAAAGCTGGTCATGGAGATAGGTTTTGAGCGATTTCTTGATGGAGGAAAGAGAGATAGAGAGGTGGAGAAGTTGAAGGATGGAATTCCAGAGCTAAGGGTCTTGGTGGCTCGAGGCAAGGCCACGATGGTGGAGCAATTAAGATTGAGGACGTACAAGAGTCCAGAATTAGAGGAGTGCAGATATCTTGGTAGGCTGTTGGGATGGAAGAGGTTACAGATCTAGAAATGGGTGAGGCAATGGAGTGAATTGAAAAAAAGGATAAGAATTTTAAAATAGTGGTATTGCCCAACTGAAGCCACCTGTAGATCACCAATCACGGATGAGCAGGACATGGTGTGACTTAGGAAATGGGCAGTAGGGTATTGGATGTCTTCAGGTTTATGGAAGGTGAATGATGAGAAGCAGAGTACATTGGAATAGTCAAAAGTAGAGATAACAAAGACATGGATGAGGAATACAGGTGCACGATGAGCTAATGCAACATCAGAGTTGCATAATACTATGGATGGAAATAGTTAGTTTTAGTCAGGTAACTGACTCTGGCCAAACCAAAGTAAAGGACACTTCACCATCTGGTGAGACGTTGGGAGGGGGCTGCTGGCTGAGTGTGGTGGTGTCAGCAGAGCTGGGGGGTTCTGGCGAGGCAGTAATAATAGTGGCAATGGGGGGGTAGGGAGTTAGCCCTCCACTCATGAATGACACTAATGTGGCAGCTGTGCAACCCACCCCAAGTCTGATCATGTTGGCTCGGAAACTACTATACAACTCAGACCCCAAATCACCAACCTACTGAGGTTGAGGCATGTGCAGAGACAGGAAATCCAGGACAAAATGTATCCCAGGATGGCCAGATCCAGGATGCAGGATGAAAGGCTGGATTAAGGGACAATCCTGGAAAATCCAGGATAGTTGGTCACCCTGGTTTTGTGATTACACGGACATGTGGTTGACAGCTTGTGGTAATACCAGGTATTGCGGTACCTGAGAGGTGGATGACCATTGGTCAGACCCAGGAGTCTACCATTGGCTGATGTATATTAGCTCCGCCCTGAGAGGTGGAGTATAAGAACCAATGCCGTCCCAGCAGCCTTCACTTTCTGTATAGAAGCTGCTGGGGAAGAGTTCTAGCAGATTAAAGCCTATTAGTTATGACTCACCTTGTCTCGAGAGTGATTGATTGCGCATCACAGCTCATCTCAGGGTCAAATATAACGATGAAGTTGTGTTCATTCCCAAAGTTTCCAGAGGGAAAGATGAAGTTGACAGCTAGTGAACAGAGTTTGTGGCAGGTGCCAAAGGCAATGGTTTGAATCTTCCCAATGTTAAATTGGGGGAAATGTCAATTCATCCAGAACTAGATTTCCACTAAGAAGTCAGACAATTGAGAGACAGTGGAGTTGTTGTGAGAGATGGTGTTGGGAAAGAGCTGGGTGATTCTGGCATATTTGTGCTAACTGTTGTGTTTTATATGTTGCTGAGCGGCAGCGTGTAGTAAGAAACAGGAGGTGTCCAAAGATAGATCCTTGCAGGGATGGGGTGGAAAGCACCCAAGGTAATGGTGTGGAAGCCAGAGGGGAAGCCATTGCTGCTGATTCTTTGGCCCGGCTTAGATGGATGAGTGGAATCAGATGAGCACCGGCCCACCTGAGATGGATATGAAGTTGGAAAGACATTGGAGGCTGGTGTGGTTAACTATGTCAAAAGCTACAGATGATTTTAAAAGGATAAGAAAGGACAGTGGTCATAGTTACAATGGACATTATTTTGATGTTATTTGTGACTTTGATAAGGACTGTTTCAGTACTGCAGTAGGGGAAGATTGGAGGGTTTGGAGGGAGTCAAACATGTGGTATAATTTTACAGACCCTCACCAGTGGGTTTGCAGGTGGGAGGGGTTCCATAAAATTCTCCAGGTGGCATCCCGCCAGCCCCCCACTGCAACATTACATGAAGCAGGTAAGGCGGGTGCCCTCAATTCAATTGAGGCCTCAGGCGGGAAATGCATATCCATCAAGGGCCTCCTTTCCACATCAGGCACCCCTAACTACACCCCTTCAATTTACTGCTGTCCATGTGCCTGTCTAAGAGTCACTTAAATGTCCCTAATGACTCTGACTCCACCACCTCTGCTGGCAGTGCATTCCACGCACCCACCACTCTCTGTGTAAAGAACCGACCTCTGACATCTCCCCTACACCTTCCGCCAATCACCTTAAAATTATGTCCCCTCGTGACAGCCATTTCCACCCTGGGGAAAATACTCTGGCTATCCGCTCTATCCATGCCTCTCATCACCTTGTACACCTCTATCAAGTCACCTCTCTGCCTTCTTCGCTCCACTGAGAAAAGCCCTAGCTCCCTCAACCTTTCTTCATGAGACATGCCCTCTAGTTCAGGCAGTATCCTGATAATTCTCCTCTGTACCTTCTCCAAAGCATCCACATCCTTCCTATAATGAGGCTACCAGAACTGGACACAATATTCCAAGTGTGGTCTAACTAGGGTTTTATAAAGAACAAAGAACAAAGAAATGTACAGCACAGGAACAGGCCCTTCGGCCCTCCAAGCCCGTGCCGACCATGCTGCCCGACTAAACTACAATCTTCTACACTTCCTGGGTCTGTATCCTTCTATTCCCATCCTATTCATATATTTGTCAAGATGCCCCTTAAATGTCCCTATCGTCCCTGCTTCCACTACCTCCTCCGGTAGTGAGTTCCAGGCACCCACTACCCTCTGCGTAAAAAACTTGCCTCGTACATCTACTCTAAACCTTGCCCCTCTCACCTTAAACCTATGCCCCCTAGTAATTGACCCCTCTACCCTGGGGAAAAGCCTCTGACTATCCACTCTGTCTATGCCCCTCATAATTTTGTATACCTCTATCAGGTCGCCCCTCAACCTCCTTCGTTCCAGTGAGAACAAACCGAGTTTATTCAATCGCTCCTCATAGCTTATGCCCTCCATACCAGGCAACATTCTGGTAAATCTCTTCTGCACCCTCTCTAAAGCCTCCACATCCTTCTGGTAGTGTGGCGACCAGAATTGAACACTATACTCCAAGTGTGGCCTAACTAAGGTTCTATACAGCTGCAACATGACTTGCCAATTCTTATACTCAATGCCCCGGCCAATGAAGTCAAGCATGCCGTATGCCTTCTTGACTACCTTCTCCACCTGTGTTGCCCCTTTCAATGACCTGTGGACCTGTACTCCTAGATCTCTTTGACTTTCAATACTCTTGAGGGTTCTACCATTCGCTGCAGCAAAACCTCGCGGCTCTTAAACTCAACCCCCCTGTTAATGAAAGCCAACACACCAAACGCCTTCTTAACAACCCTATCAACCTGTGTGGCAACTTTGAAGGATCTATGTATGTCGACCCCAAGATCCCTCTGTTCCTCCACACTTCCAAGAATCCTGCCTTTAACCCTGTATTCAGCATTCAAATTCGACCTTCCAAAATGAATCACTTCACATTTATCAAGGTTGAACTCCATCTGCCACTTCTCAGCCCAGCTCTGCATCCTGTCAATGTCCTGTTGTAACCTGCAACAACTCTCAACACTATTTACAACTCCACCAACCTTCGTGTCATCGGCAAACTTACTAACCCACCTTCCACTCCCTCATCCAAGTCATTTATAAAAACCACAAAGAGCAGAGATCCCAGAATAGATCCTTGCGGGGCACCACTGGTCACCGACCTCCAGGCAGAATACTTCCCATCCATTAACACTCGCTGTCTTCTTTTGGCCAGCCAATTCTGTATCCAGACAGCCAAATTTCCCTGTAACCCATGCCCCCTAACTTTCTGAATGAACCTACCATGGGGAACCTTATCAAATGCCTTACTGAAATCCAGGTACACCACATCCACTGTCCGACCTTCTGTATTGTGCTGTACTGTTTTATGCTCTATGTTCTCCCAAGTTCTGCCCCCTGTGGGTTCTCTCTTCCCCCTCCTCCTAACCTCTTCACAATGATCTCCAAACCCCTCTCCTCGCACGCCCTCTCCCCTGGGCCTCACAAACCCCCTTCTCCACAGACTTGAGACCTCCCACATCTGGTTCTAGACCCAGGGGCTCAGAATCTGGGGACTGAAGATTTCAGGGGGCGCAGGCTCAAAGGCAAAGCAAGCGTATTCTCCAACACAAATAAAGCCACAGTCGTGGCTTACAAAACACACTTCCCAGCCTGGGACTATTGGGAACTGTCAGTCAGGGTTTGGGGGTAGATAATTAAGACCCTGCTGCCGAACCTCTATGGGTGGGCCACCATCCACTCAACACGGGAACTCGTATTCTGCGAATCCCATGGGGAGGTCAATCAGTGATTCCCCCATATGTGAGAGTTATAACTGGCGGAATAAGGCTCTTAAATGGATATAATTGTGGTGCAGGTAGGTGGTAGGCAGGCCACCCACTGGATTTAATGTGCCCCCCACCTTCAAACCTGCCAGCAGGGAAGAGTCAAATCTATCACATGTCTGAATTCCGGGTTTGATGGTATATAGGAGGCTGGGAACAGAGAGATGGCTGAGAGACATAAAGGAGGCTGAGATCAAAGAGATGGCTTAGTGATATGAAAGAGGCTGGGATCGGAGAAACAACTGAGAGACGTAAAACAGACTGGGATCAGAAAGTCAACGGAAGAGCAACATAAAATGTTGCACAGCAGCCTTGTGAGCAAAGTTTGTTTGTCGCTGGTCAGATCAGCATTTATTGCTCTTACGTAGTTGCCCTTCAGAAAGTGGTGGTGAATTGCCGCCTTGAACGTCTGCAGTCCCTGGGGTGTAGGTCCACCCACAGTGCTGTTAGGGAGGAAGTTCCTAGCGACAATGAAAGAACGGCGATATATTTCCAAGTCAGGGTGGTGAGTGACTTGGAGGGGAACTCCAGGTGTTGGGGTCCCCAGATATCTGCTGCTCTTGTCCTTCTAGATGGTAGCAGTCGTGGGTTTGGAAGGTGCTGCTTCAGGAACCCTGGTGAATTACTGCAGTGCAGCTTGTAGATGGTACACACAGCTGCCACAGTTCATCAGTGGTGGAGGGTTTGAATGTTTGTAGAAGGGGGAGCAATCAAGCAACTGCTTTGGCCTGGATGGTGTTGAGCTTCTTGAGTGCTGTTGGAGCTGCACTCATCCAGGCAAGTGGACAGTATTCCATTACAATCTGACTTGTGGCTTGTAGATGGTGGACAAGCTTTGGGGGGTCAGGAGGTGGTCTATTCACTGTAGGACCCCTAGCCTTTGACCTGCTCTGGTAGCCACAGTATTAATATGGCTAGTCCAGTTCCGTTTCTGATCAATGGTAACCCCCAGGGTGTTGGTTGTGGGGGACTCAGCGATGGCAAATGTAACTTGCCACTTGTCAGCCCAAGCCTGGATATTGTCCAGTTGTTGTTGCATTTGGACATGGACCGCTTCATTATCTGAGGAACCGTGAATGATGCTGAACATTATGCAGTCATCTGCGAGCATCCCCGCTTCTGACCTTATGATGGGCTGACTGGCTTACTCTGTAACAAAATAATTCTCTAATTAAAGGAGGCTGGGATCAAAGGCAGTGGCATAAAGGAGCCTGGGTTGGAGAGGTGATTGTGTGGCATTACGGAAACTTGGATCAGAGAGATGGTTGAGTGACAGCTCTTGGACATGGTGATTGATGGCAGCGATGACTGCAAGAGGTGAAGAAGAGAGAAAAAAAGAGAGAATCACACCTGGGAAATGTGATGATATGCACACCAATCATGTATATAATGATAGATATGAGCTCCAAACAGCAGGTGGCAGCAGAGAACAATCGCATGACACTGTTACCTCGGGGAGGCTGGAGATAGTCGTCGTAATGGATAGTCCCAATTCTAGTAGCTCTTAGATAATTTATAATTCTTAGTAGATTTTGATCATTTTCAGATGGTTATGTAACCCGTGTTGGCCGGCATGGTAGCACAGTGGTTATCACAGTTGCTTCACCGCTCCAGGGTCCCAGGTTCGATTCCCGGCTTGGGTCATTGTGTGGAATCTGCACGTTCTACCCGTGTGTGCGTGGGTTTCCTCCGGGTGCTCCGGTTTCCTCCCACAAGTCCCGAAAGATGTGCTGTTATGTAATTTGGACATTCTGAATTCTCCTTCTGTGTACCCGAACAGGGGCTGGAGTGTGGCGACTAGCGGATTTTCACGGTAACTTCATTGCAGTGTAAATGTAAGCCTGCTTGTGACAATAAAGATTATTAGTATTATGTCAGTCCAAAGATGTGCAGGTTAGGTGGATTGGCCTTGGGTTAGGTGGGGTTACTGGGCTACAGGGATGTATGGGCTTAAGTGGGGTACTCTTTCCAAGAGCCAGTGCAGACTCAATAGGCTGAGTGGCCTCCTTCTGCACTGTAAATTCTGTTATTGTTCAACAATAAACATTTAACTAGTCACGAACTAGACGTTCTCTAGTACACTTATTCCGACCGGCCAAGCGCCAGAACGTAACAGGAAAGTCCAGCAGGTGAAGCAGCAAGCGAGAGCATGCAAGACTCGAACCAGAGAGTCTAGAGATGCAGCGGTGAGAAGGATTGTGGGAGTCGGACCAGGGAGAGTCCAGAGGTGAAGCAGCGAGAGAGAATGCGGGACTCAAACCTGGGAAGGTCGAGGTGAAGCAGTGAGGGAGAGCATGAAACACGAGCCAGGGAGAGGCCGGAGGTGAAGCGGCAAGAGAGGAAAAGAGAGAGAGTGACACACACTTGAACAAAGAAGAATCCAGGATGTGAAGCAGGAAGAGAGAATGCGAGAAGGTGAGAAAAAGTGTGAAACTCAAACCAGGGACGGTTCAGGAGGAGAATCTAGCGATGAAGCAGCGAGAAAGAGTGCGAGACTCGAACGAGGGACAGTCTAGTAGTGAGGCAGTGAGAGAGAGTGAGACTCGAATCAGAGAGAGTCTGGAGGTGAAGCAGCGAAGGAGAGTGAGACTCGAATCAGAGAGAGTCTGGAGGTGAAGCAGCGAAGGAGAGTGAGACTCGAATCAGAGAGAGTCTGGAGGTGAGGCAGCGAAGGAGAGTGAGACTCAACCAGGGAGAGTCTAGAGGTGAGGCAGTGAGAGAGAGTGAGACTCGAACCAGGGAGAGTCTAGAGGTTAAACAGTGAGAGAGAGTGAGACTCGAATCAGGGAGTCTTGAGGTGAGGCAGTGAGAGAGTGAGACTTGAACCAGGGAGAGTCTCGAGGTGAGGCAGTGAGAGAGTGAGACTCGAACCAGGGAGAGTCTAGAGGCGAGGCAGTGAGAGAGTGAGACTCGAATCAGGGAGAATCTAGAGGTGAAGCAGTGAGAGAGTGAGACTCGAACCAGGGAGAGTCTAGAGGTGAGGCAGCGAGAGAGTGAGAGTCGAACCAGTGAGAGTCTAGAGGTGAGGCAGTGAGAGAGAGTGAGACTCGAATCAGGGAGAGTCTCGAGGTGAGGCAGTGAGAGAGAGTGAGACTCGAACCAGGGAGAGTTTAGAGGTGAGGCAGTGAGAGAGAGTGAGACTCGAACCAGGGAGAGTCTCGAGGTGAAGCAGTGAGAGAGAGTGAGACTCGAACCAGGGAGAGTCTCGAGGTGAGGCAGTGAGAGAGAGTGAGACTCGAATCAGGGAGAGTCTCGAGGTGAGGCAGTGAGAGAGTGAGACTCGAAACAGGGAGAGTTTAGAGGTGAGGCAGTGAGAGAGAGTGAGACTCGAATCAGGGAGAGTCTCGAGGTGAGGCAGTGAGAGAGCGAGACTCGAACCAGGGAGAGTCTAGAGGTGAGGCAGTGAGAGAGAGTGGGACTCGAATCAGGGAGAGCCTGGAGGTGAGGCAGTGAGAGAGAGTGAGACTCGAATCAGGGAGAGTCTCGAGGTGAGGCAGTGAGAGACTGAGACTCGAACAAGGGAGAGTTTAGAGGTGAGGCAGTGAGAGAGTGAGACTCGAACCAGGGAGAGTCTTGAGGTGAGGCAGTGAGAGAGTGAGACTCGTACCAGGGAGAGTTTAGAGGTCAGGCAGTAAGAGAGAGTGAGACTCGAACCAGGGAGAGTCTAGAGGTGAGGCAGTGAGAGAGTGAGACTCGAACCAGGGAGAGTTTAGAGGTCAGGCAGTGAGAGAGAGTGAGACTCGAACCAGGGAGAGTCTAGAGGTGAGGCAGTGAGAGAGTGAGACTCGAATCAGGGAGAGTCTGGAGGTGAGGCAGTGAGAGAGTGAGACTCGAACCAGGGAGAGTCTAGAGGTGAAGCAGTGAGAGAGAGTGAGACTCGAATCAGGGAGAGTCTGGAGGTGAAGCAGTGAGAGAGAGAGACTCGAATCAGGGAGAGTCTAGAGGTGAGGCAGTGAGAGAGTGAGACTCGAATCAGGGAGAGTCGAGAGGTGAGGCAGTGAGAGAGAGTGAGACTCGAATCAGGGAGAGTCTGGAGGTGAGGCAGTGAGAGAGAGTGAGACTTGAACCAGGGAGAGTCCAGAGGTGAGGCAGTGAGAGAGTGAGACTCGAACCAGGGAGAGTCTAGAGGTGAGGCAGTGAGAGAGTGAGACTCGAACCAGGGAGAGTCTAGAGGTGAGGCAGTGAGAGAGAGTGAGACTCGAATCAGGGAGAGTCTAGAGGTGAGGCAGTGAGAGAGTGAGACTCGAACCAGGGAGAGTCTAGAGGTGAGGCAGTGAGAGAGAGTGAGACTCGAATCAGGGAGAGTCTGGAGGTGAGGCAGTGAGAGAGAGTGAGACTTGAACCAGGGAGAGTCTAGAGGTGAGGCAGTGAGAGAGTGAGACTCGAATCAGGGAGAGTCTACAGGTGAGGCAGTGAGAGAGTGAGACTCGAATCAGGGAGAGTCTAGAGGTGAGGCAGTGAGAGAGAGTGGGACTCGAATCAGGGAGAGTCTAGAGGTGAGGCAGTGAGAGAGAGTGAGACTCGAACCAGGGAGAGTCTAGAGGTGAGGCAGTGAGAGAGAGTGAGACTCGAATCAGGGAGAGTCTCGAGGTGAGGCAGCGAGAGAGAGTGAGACTCGAACCAGGGAGAGTCTAGAGGTGAAGCAGTGAGGAAGTGAGACTCGAACCAGGGAGAGTCTGGAGGTGAAACAGTGAGAGAGAGTGAGACTTGAACCAGGGAGTCTAGAGGTGGGGCAGTGAGAGTGTGAGACTCGAATCAGGGAGAGTCTAGAGGTGAGGCAGTGAGAGTGAGACTCGAACCACGGAGAGTCTCGAGGTGAGGCAGTGAGAGAGAGCGAGACTCGAATCAGGGAGAGTCTAGAGGTGAGGCAGTGAGAGAGAGTGAGACTCGAACCAGGGAGAGTCTCGAGGTGAGGCAGTGAGAGAGAGCGAGACTCGAATCAGGGAGAGTCTAGAGGTGAGGCAGTGAGAGAGAGTGAAATTCGAACCAAGGAGAGTCTAGAGGTGAGGCAGTGAGAGAGAGTGAGACTCGAACCAAGGAGAGTCTAGAGGTGAGGCAGTGAGAGAGAGTGAGACTCGAATCAGGGAGAGTCTAGAGGTGAAGCAGTGAGAGAGAGTGAGACTCGAACCAGGGAGAGTCTCGAGGTGAGGCAGTGAGAGAGTGAGACTTGAACCAGGGAGAGTCTCGAGGTGAGGCAGTGAGAGAGAGTGAGACTCGAACCAGGGAGAGTCTCGAGGTGAGGCAGTGAGAGAGAGTGAGACTCGAACCAGGGAGAGTCTGGAGGTGAGGCAGTGAGAGAGTGAGACTCGAACCAGGGAGAGTTTAGAGGTGAGGCAGTGAGAGAGAGTGAGACTCGAACCAGGGAGAGTCTCGAGGTGAAGCAGTGAGAGAGAGTGAGACTCGAACCAGGGAGAGTCTCGAGGTGAGGCAGTGAGAGAGAGTGAGACTCGAATCAGGGAGAGTCTCGAGGTGAGGCAGTGAGAGAGTGAGACTCGAATCAGGGAGAGTCTCGAGGTGAGGCAGTGAGAGAGTGAGACTCGAACCAGGGAGAGTCTAGAGGTGAGGCAGTGAGAGAGAGTGGGACTCGAATCAGGGAGAGCCTGGAGGTGAGGCAGTGAGAGAGAGTGAGACTCGAATCAGGGAGAGTCTCGAGGTGAGGCAGTGAGAGACTGAGACTCGAACCAGGGAGAGTTTAGAGGTGAGGCAGTGAGAGAGTGAGACTCGAACCAGGGAGAGTCATGAGGTGAGGCAGTGAGAGAGTGAGACTCGAACCAGGGAGAGTTTAGAGGTCAGGCAGTGAGAGAGAGTGAGACTCGAACCAGGGAGAGTCTAGAGGTGAGGCAGTGAGAGAGTGAGACTCGAATCAGGGAGAGTCTGGAGGTGAGGCAGTGAGAGAGTGAGACTCGAACCAGGGAGAGTCTAGAGGTGAAGCAGTGAGAGAGAGTGAGACTCGAATCAGGGAGAGTCTGGAGGTGAAGCAGTGAGAGAGAGAGACTCGAATCAGGGAGAGTCAAGAGGTGAGGCAGTGAGATAGTGAGACTCGAATCAGGGAGAGTCTGGAGGTGAGGCAGTGAGAGAGAGTGAGACTTGGACCAGGGAGAGTCCAGATGTGAGGCAGTGAGAGAGTGAGACTCGAACCAGGGAGAGTCTAGAGGTGAGGCAGTGAGAGAGAGTGAGACTCGAACCAGGGAGAGTCTAGAGGTGAGGCAGTGAGAGACAGTGAGACTCGAATCAGGGAGAGTCTAGAGGTGAGGCAGTGAGAGAGAGTGAGACTCGAATCAGGGAGAGTCTGGAGGTGAGGCAGTGAGAGAGAGTGAGACTTGAACCAGGGAGAGTCGAGAGGTGAGGCAGTGAGAGAGTGAGACTCTAATCAGGGAGAGTCTACAGGTGAGGCAGTGAGAGAGTGAGACTCGAACCAGGGAGAGTCTAGAGGTGAGGCAGTGAGAGAGAGTGAGACTCGAATCAGGGAGAGTCTCGAGGTGAGGCAGTGAGAGAGTGAGACTTGAACCAGGGAGAGTCTAGAGGTGAGGCAGTGAGAGAGAGTGAGACTCGAATCAGGGAGAGTCTCGAGGTGAGGCAGCGAGAGAGAGTGAGACTCGAACCAGGGAGAGTCTAGAGGTGAAGCAGTGAGGAAGTGAGACTCGAACCAGGGAGAGTCTGGAGGTGAAGCAGTGAGAGAGAGTGAGACTTGAACCAGGGAGTCTAGAGGTGGGGCAGTGAGAGAGTGAGACTCGAATCAGGGAGAGTCTAGAGGTGAGGCAGTGAGAGAGAGTGAGACTCGAACCACGGAGAGTCTCGAGGTGAGGCAGTGAGAGAGAGCGAGACTCGAATCAGGGAGAGTCTAGAGGTGAGGCAGTGAGAGAGAGTGAGACTCGAACCAGGGAGAATCTCGAGGTGAGGCAGTGAGAGAGAGCGAGACTCGAATCAGGGAGAGTCTAGAGGTGAGGCAGTGAGAGAGAGTGAGACTCGAACCAGGGAGAGTCTAGAGGTGAGGCAGTGAGAGAGAGTGAGACTCGAATCAGGGAGAGTCTCGAGGTGAGGCAGTGAGAGAGTGAGACTCAAACCAGGGAGAGTCTAGAAGTGAAGCAGTGAGAAATTGAGACTCGAACCAAGGAGAGTCTAGAGGTGAGGCAGTGAGAGAGAGTGAGACTCGAATCAGGGAGAGTCTAGAGGTGAAGCAGTGAGAGAGAGTGAGACTCGAACCAGGGAGAGTCTCGAGGTGAGGCAGTGAGAGAGTGAGACATGAACCAGGGAGAGTCTCGAGGTGAGGCAGTGAGAGAGAGTGAGACTCGAACCAGGGAGAGTCTCGAGGTGAGGCAGTGAGAGAGTGAGACTCGAACAAGGGAGAGTCTCGAGGTGAGGCAGTAAGAGAGAGCGAGACTCTAACCAGGGAGAGTCTGGAGGTGAGGCAGTGAGACTCGAACCAGGGAGAGCCTGGAGGTGAGGCAGCGAGAGAGAGTGGGACTCGAACCAGGGAGAGTCTCGAGGTGAGGCAGTGAAGGGAGAGAGAGACTCTAACCAGGGAGAGTCTGGAGGTGAGGCAGTGAGAGAGTGAGACGCGAACCAGGGAGTGTCTGGAGGTGAGGCAGTGAGAGAGAGTGCGACTCGAACCAGGGAGAGTCTCGAGGTGAGGCAGTGAGAGAGTGAGACGCGAACCAGGGAGAGTCTGGAGGTGAGGCAGTGAGAGAGAGCATGAGACTGAAACCATGGAGAAAGAATGCGAGACTCGAACCTTGGAGTGTCTGGGAGGTGAAGCAATGGGAAAGAGCGTGAAACCCAAACCAGGGAGAGTCTCGAGGTGAAGCAGTGAGAGAGTGAGACTTGAACCAGGGAGAGTCTCGAGGGGAGGGAGTGAGAGAGAGTGAGACTCGAATCAGGGAGAGTTTAGAGGTGAGGCAGTGAGAGAGAGTGAGACTCGAATCAGGGAGAGACTAGAGGTGAGGCAGTGAGAGAGTGAGACTCGAACCAGGAAGATTCTAGAGGTGAGGCAGTAAGAGAGTGAGACTCGAACCACGGAGAGTCTAGTGGTGAGGCAGTGAGAGAGTGAGACTCGAAACAGGGAGAGTCTGGAGGTGAGGCAGCGAGGGAGAGTGAGACTCGAACCAGGGAGAGTCTTGAGGTGAGGCAGCGAGAGAGAGTGAGACTCGAATCAGGGAGAATCCAGAGGTGAGGCAGTGAGAGAGTGAGACTCGAATCAGGGAGAGTCTAGAGGTGAGGCAGTGAGAGAGTGAGACTCAAACCAGGGAGCGTCTAGAGGTGAGGCAGTGAGAGAGAGTGAGACTCGAACCAGGGAGAGTCTAGAGGTGAGGCAGTGAGAGAGAGTGGGACTCGAACCAGGGAGAGTCTAGAGGTTAAACAGTGAGAGAGAGTGAGACTCGAATCAGGGAGTCTTGAGGTGAGGCAGTGAGAGAGTGAGACTTGAACCAGGGAGAGTCTAGAGGTGAGGCAGCGAGAGAGTGAGACTCGAATCAGGGAGAGTCTAGAGGTGAGGCAGTGAGAGAGAGTGAGACTCGAATCAGGGAGAGTCTTGAGGTGAGGCAGCGAGAGAGAAACTAAAACCAGGGAGAGTCTTGAGGTGAGGCAGTGAGAGAGAGTGGGACTCGAATCAGTGAGAGTCTCGAGGTGAGGCAGTGAGAGAGTGAGACTCGAACCAGGGAGAGTCTGGAGGTGAGGCAGTGAGAGAGTGAGACTCGAACCAGGGAGAGTTTAGAGGTGAGGCAGTGAGAGAGAGTGAGACTCGAACCAGGGAGAGTCTCGAGGTGAAGCAGTGAGAGAGAGTGAGACTCGAACCAGGGAGAGTCTCGAGGTGAGGCAGTGAGAGAGAGTGAGACTCGAATCAGTGAGAGTCTCGAGGTGAGGCAGTGAGAGAGTGAGACTCGAACCAGGGAGAGTTTAGAGGTGAGGCAGTGAGAGAGAGTGAGACTCGAATCAGGGAGAGTCTCGAGGTGAGGCAGTGAGCGAGTGAGACTCGAACCAGGGAGAGTCTAGAGGTGAGGCAGTGAGAGAGAGTGGGACTCGAATCAGGGAGAGCCTGGAGGTGAGGCAGTGAGAGAGAGTGAGACTCGAATCAGGGAGAGTCTCGAGGTGAGGCAGTGAGAGACTGAGACTCGAACCAGGGAGAGTTTAGAGGTGAGGCAGTGAGAGTGTGAGACTCGAACCAGGGAGCGTCTTGAGGTGAGGCAGTGAGAGAGTGAGACTCGAACCAGGGAGAGTTTAGAGGTGAGGCAGTGAGAGAGTGAGACTCGAACCAGGGAGAGTTTAGAGGTCAGGCAGTGAGAGAGAGTGAGACTCGAACCAGGGAGAGTCTAGAGGTGAGGCAGTGAGAGAATGAGACTCCAACCAGGGAGAGTTTAGAGGTGAGGCAGTGAGAGTGTGAGACTCGAACCAGGGAGCGTCTTGAGGTGAGGCAGTGAGAGAGTGAGACTCGAACCAGGGAGAGTTTAGAGGTGAGGCAGTGAGAGAGAGTGAGACTCGAACCAGGGAGAGTCTAGAGGTGAGGCAGTGAGAGAGTGAGACTCGAATCAGGGAGAGTCTGGAGGTGAGGCAGTGAGAGAGTGAGACGCGAACCAGGGAGAGTCTGGAGGTGAGGCAGTGAGGGAGAGCATGAGACTGAAACCATGGAGAAAGAATGCGAGACTCGAACCTTGGAGTGTCTGGGAGGTGAAGCAATGGGAAAGAGCGTGAAACCCAAACCAGGGAGAGTCTCGAGGTGAAGCAGTGAGAGAGTGAGACTTGAACCAGGGAGAGTCTCGAGGGGAGGGAGTGAGAGAGAGTGAGACTCGAATGAGGGAGAGACTAGAGGTGAGGCAGTGAGAGAGAGTGAGACTCGAATCAGGGAGAGTTTAGAGGTGAGGCAGTGAGAGAGAGTGAGACTCGAATCAGGGAGAGACTAGAGGTGAGGCAGTGAGAGAGTGAGACTCGAACCACGAAGATTCTAGAGGTGAGGCAGTAAGAGAGTGAGACTCGAACCACGGAGAGTCTAGTGGTGAGGCAGTGAGAGAGTGAGACTCGAATCAGGGAGAGTCTGGAGGTGAGGCAGCGAGGGAGAGTGAGACTCGAACCAGGGAGAGTCTTGAGGTGAGGCAGCGAGAGAGAGTGAGACTCGAATCAGGGAGAATCCAGAGGTGAGGCAGTGAGAGAGTGAGACTCGAATCAGGGAGAGTCTAGAGGTGAGGCAGTGAGAGAGTGAGACTCGAACCAGGGAGCGTCTAGAGGTGAGGCAGTGAGAGAGAGTGAGACTCGAACCAGGGAGAGTCTCGAGGTGAGGCAGTAAGAGAGTGAGACTCGAATTAGGGAGAGGCTTGGTGTGAGGCAGTGAGAGAGTGAGACTCGAACCAGGGAGAGTCTAGAGGTGAGGCAGTGAGAGAGAGTGGGACTCGAACCAGGGAGAGTCTAGAGGTTAAACAGTGAGAGAGAGTGAGACTCGAACCAGGGAGAGTCTAGAGGTGAGGCAATGAGAGAGAGTGAGACTCGAATCAGGGAGAGTCTAGAGGTGAGGCAGTGAGAGAGAGTGAGAGTCGAATCAGGGAGAGTCTGGAGGTGAGGCAGTGAGAGAGTGAGACTCGAACCAGGGAGAGTCTAGAGGTGAGGCAGTGAGAGAGAGTGAGACTCGAACCAGGGAGAGTCTGGAGGTGAGGCAGTGAGAGAGAGTGAGACTTGAACCAGGGAGAGTCTAGAGGTGAGGCAGTGAGAGAGTGCGACTCGAATCAGGGAGAGTCTAGAGGTGAGGCAGTGAGAGAGAGTGGGACTCGAATCAGGGAGAGTCTAGAGGTGAGGCAGTGAGAAAGTGAGACTCAAACCAGGGAGAGTCTAGAAGTGAAGCAGTGAGAAAGTGAGACTCGAACCAGGGAGAGTCTAGAGGTGAGGCAGTGAGAGAGAGTGAGACTCGAATCAGGGAGAGTCTGGAGGTGAGGCAGTGAGAGAGAGTGAGACTTGAACCAGGGAGAGTCTAGAGGTGAGGCAGTGAGAGAGTGCGACTCGAATCAGGGAGAGTCTAGAGGTGAGGCAGTGAGAGAGAGTGGGACTCGAATCAGGGAGAGTCTAGAGGTGAGGCAGTGAGAAAGTGAGACTCAAACCAGGGAGAGTTGAGGGGAGGCAGTGAGAGAGAGTGAGACTCGAATCAGGGAGAGTCGAGAGGTGAGGCAGTGAGAGAGAGTGAGACTCGAATCAGGGAGAGTCAAGAGGTGAAGCAGTGAGAGAGAGAGACTCGAACCAGGGAGAGTCTCGAGGTGAGGCAGTGAGAGAGTGAGACTCAAACCAGGGAGAGTCTAGAAGTGAAGCAGTGAGAAAGTGAGACTCGAACCAGGGAGAGTCTAGAGGTGAGGCAGTGAGAGAGAGTGAGACTCGAACCAGGGAGAGTCTCGAGGTGAAGCAGTGAGAGAGAGTGAGACTCGAACCAGGGAGAGTCTCGAGGTGAGGCAGTGAGAGAGTGAGACTTGAACCAGGGAGAGTCTCGAGGTGAGGCAGTGAGAGAGAGTGAGAATCGAACCAGGGAGAGTCTCGAGGTGAGGCAGTGAGAGAGAGTGAGACTCGAACCAGGGAGAGTCTCGAGGTGAGGCAGTGAGAGAGTGAGACTCGAACAAGGGAGAGTCTCGAGGTGAGGCAGTAAGAGAGAGCGAGACTCTAACCAGGGAGAGTCTGGAGGTGAGGCAGTGAGACTCGAACCAGGGAGAGCCTGGAGGTGAGGCAGCGAGAGAGAGTGGGACTCGAACCAGGGAGAGTCTCGAGGTGAGGCAGTGAGAGAGTGAGTCGCGAACCAGGGAGAGTCTGGAGGTGAGGCAGTGAGAGAGAGCATGAGACTGAAACCATGGAGAAAGAATGCGAGACTCGAACCTTGGAGTGTCTGGGAGGTGAAGCAATGGGAAAGAGCGTGAAACCCAAACCAGGGAGAGTCTCGAGGTGAAGCAGTGAGAGAGAGTGAGACTTGAACCAGGGGGAGTCTCGAGGTGAGGCAGTGAGAGAGTGAGACTTGAATGAGGGAGAGACTAGAGGTGAGGCAATGAGAGAGTGAGACTCGAACCAGGAAGATTCTAGAGGTGAGGCAGTAAGAGAGTGAGACTCGAACCACGGAGAGTCTTGTGGTGAGGCAGTGAGAGAGTGAGACTCGAATCAGGGAGAGTCTGGAGGTGAGGCAGCGAGGGAGAGTGAGACTCGAACCAGGGAGAGTCTTGAGGTGAGGCAGCGAGAGAGAGTGAGACTCGAATCAGGGAGAATCCAGAGGTGAGGCAGTGAGAGAGAGTGAGACTCGAACCAGGGAGAGTCTAGAGGTCAGGCAGTGAGAGAGTGAGACTCGAACCAGGGAGAGTCTAGAGGTCAGGCAGTGAGAGAGTGAGACTCGAACCAGGGAGAGTCTAGAGGTGAGGCAGTGAGAGAGTGAGACTCGAATCAGGGAGAGTCTAGTGGTGAAGCAGCGAGAGAGAGTGAGACTCGAACCAGGGAGAGTCTCGAGGTGAGGCAGTGAGAGAGAGTGAGACTCGAACCAGGGAGAGTCTCGAGGTGAGGCAGTGAGAGAGTGAGACTCGAACAAGGGAGAGTCTCGAGGTGAGGCAGTAAGAGAGAGCGAGACTCTAACCAGGGAGAGTCTGGAGGTGAGGCAGTGAGACTCGAACCAGGGAGAGCCTGGAGGTGAGGCAGTGAAGGGAGAGAGAGACTCTAACCAGGGAGAGTCTAGAGGTGAGGCAGTGAGAGAGAGTGAGACTCGAATCAGGGAGAGTCTGGAGGTGAGGCAGTGAGAGAGAGTGAGACTTGAACCAGGGAGAGTCTAGAGGTGAGGCAGTGAGAGAGTGCGACTCGAATCAGGGAGAGTCTAGAGGTGAGGCAGTGAGAGAGAGTGGGACTCGAATCAGGGAGAGTCTAGAGGTGAGGCAGTGAGAAAGTGAGACTCAAACCAGGGAGAGTCTAGAAGTGAAGCAGTGAGAAAGTGAGACTCGAACCAGGGAGAGTCTAGAGGTGAGGCAGTGAGAGAGAGTGAGACTCGAATCAGGGAGAGTCTGGAGGTGAGGCAGTGAGAGAGAGTGAGACTTGAACCAGGGAGAGTCTAGAGGTGAGGCAGTGAGAGAGTGCGACTCGAATCAGGGAGAGTCTAGAGGTGAGGCAGTGAGAGAGAGTGGGACTCGAATCAGGGAGAGTCTAGAGGTGAGGCAGTGAGAAAGTGAGACTCAAACCAGGGAGAGTTGAGGGGAGGCAGTGAGAGAGAGTGAGACTCGAATCAGGGAGAGTCGAGAGGTGAGGCAGTGAGAGAGAGTGAGACTCGAATCAGGGAGAGTCAAGAGGTGAAGCAGTGAGAGAGAGAGACTCGAACCAGGGAGAGTCTCGAGGTGAGGCAGTGAGAGAGTGAGACTCAAACCAGGGAGAGTCTAGAAGTGAAGCAGTGAGAAAGTGAGACTCGAACCAGGGAGAGTCTAGAGGTGAGGCAGTGAGAGAGAGTGAGACTCGAACCAGGGAGAGTCTCGAGGTGAAGCAGTGAGAGAGAGCGAGACTCGAATCAGGGAGAGTCTAGAGGTGAGGCAGTGAGAGAGAGTGAGACTCGAACCAGGGAGAGTCTCGAGGTGAGGCAGTGAGAGAGAGCGAGACTCGAATCAGGGAGAGTCTAGAGGTGAGGCAGTGAGAGAGAGTGAGACTCGAACCAAGGAGAGTCTAGAGGTGAGGCAGTGAGAGAGAGTGAGACTCGAATCAGGGAGAGTCTAGAGGTGAAGCAGTGAGAGAGAGTGAGACTCGAACCAGGGAGAGTCTCGAGGTGAGGCAGTGAGAGAGTGAGACTTGAACCAGGGAGAGTCTCGAGGTGAGGCAGTGAGAGAGAGTGAGACTCGAACCAGGGAGAGTCTGGAGGTGAGGCAGTGAGAGAGTGAGACTCGAACCAGGGAGAGTTTAGAGGTGAGGCAGTGAGAGAGAGTGAGACTCGAACCAGGGAGAGTCTCGAGGTGAAGCAGTGAGAGAGAGTGAGACTCGAACCAGGGAGAGTCTCGAGGTGAGGCAGTGAGAGAGAGTGAGACTCGAATCAGGGAGAGTCTCGAGGTGAGGCAGTGAGAGAGTGAGACTCGAACCAGGGAGAGTTTAGAGGTGAGGCAGTGAGAGAGAGTGAGACTCGAATCAGGGAGAGTCTCGAGGTGAGGCAGTGAGAGAGTGAGACTCGAACCAGGGAGAGTCTAGAGGTGAGGCAGTGAGAGAGAGTGGGACTCGAATCAGGGAGAGCCTGGAGGTGAGGCAGTGAGAGAGAGTGAGACTCGAATCAGGGAGAGTCTCGAGGTGAGGCAGTGAGAGACTGAGACTCGAACCAGGGAGAGTTTAGAGGTGAGGCAGTGAGAGAGTGAGACTCGAACCAGGGAGAGTCATGAGGTGAGGCAGTGAGAGAGTGAGACTCGTATCAGGGAGAGTTTAGAGGTCAGGCAGTGAGAGAGAGTGAGACTCGAACCAGGGAGAGTCTAGAGGTGAGGCAGTGAGAGAGTGAGACTCGAACCAGGGAGAGTTTAGAGGTCAGGCAGTGAGAGAGAGTGAGACTCGAACCAGGGAGAGTCTAGAGGTGAGGCAGTGAGAGAGTGAGACTCGAATCAGGGAGAGTCTGGAGGTGAGGCAGTGAGAGAGTGAGACTCGAACCAGGGAGAGTCTAGAGGTGAAGCAGTGAGAGAGAGTGAGACTCGAATCAGGGAGAGTCTGGAGGTGAAGCAGTGAGAGAGAGAGACTCGAATCAGGGAGAGTCAAGAGGTGAGGCAGTGAGATAGTGAGACTCGAATCAGGGAGAGTCTGGAGGTGAGGCAGTGAGAGAGAGTGAGACTTGGACCAGGGAGAGTCCAGATGTGAGGCAGTGAGAGAGTGAGACTCGAACCAGGGAGAGTCTAGAGGTGAGGCAGTGAGAGAGAGTGAGACTCGAACCAGGGAGAGTCTAGAGGTGAGGCAGTGAGAGACAGTGAGACTCGAATCAGGGAGAGTCTAGAGGTGAGGCAGTGAGAGAGAGTGAGACTCGAATCAGGGAGAGTCTGGAGGTGAGGCAGTGAGAGAGAGTGAGACTTGAACCAGGGAGAGTCTAGAGGTGAGGCAGTGAGAGAGTGAGACTCTAATCAGGGAGAGTCTACAGGTGAGGCAGTGAGAGAGTGAGACTCGAACCAGGGAGAGTCTAGAGGTGAGGCAGTGAGAGAGAGTGAGACTCGAACCAGGGAGAGTCTAGGGGTGAGGCAGTGAGAGAGAGTGAGACTCGAATCAGGGAGAGTCTCGAGGTGAGGCAGTGAGAGAGTGAGACTTGAACCAGGGAGAGTCTAGAGGTGAGGCAGTGAGAGAGAGTGAGACTCGAATCAGGGAGAGTCTCGATGTGAGGCAGCGAGAGAGAGTGAGACTCGAACCAGGGAGAGTCTAGAGGTGAAGCAGTGAGGAAGTGAGACTCGAACCAGGGAGAGTCTGGAGGTGAAGCAGTGAGAGAGAGTGAGACTTGAACCAGGGAGTCTAGAGGTGGGGCAGTGAGAGAGTGAGACTCGAATCAGGGAGAGTCTAGAGGTGAGGCAGTGAGAGAGAGTGAGACTCGAACCACGGAGAGTCTCGAGGTGAGGCAGTGAGAGAGAGCGAGACTCGAATCAGGGAGAGTCTAGAGGTGAGGCAGTGAGAGAGAGTGAGACTCGAACCAGGGAGAGTCTCGAGGTGAGGCAGTGAGAGAGAGCGAGACTCGAATCAGGGAGAGTCTAGAGGTGAGGCAGTGAGAGAGAGTGAGACTCGAACCAGGGAGAGTCTAGAGGTGAGGCAGTGAGAGAGAGTGAGACTCGAATCAGGGAGAGTCTCGAGGTGAGGCAGTGAGAGAGTGAGACTCAAACCAGGGAGAGTCTAGAAGTGAAGCAGTGAGAAATTGAGACTCGAACCAAGGAGAGTCTAGAGGTGAGGCAGTGAGAGAGAGTGAGACTCGAATCAGGGAGAGTCTAGAGGTGAAGCAGTGAGAGAGAGTGAGACTCGAACCAGGGAGAGTCTCGAGGTGAGGCAGTGAGAGAGTGAGACTTGAACCAGGGAGAGTCTCGAGGTGAGGCAGTGAGAGAGAGTGAGACTCGAACCAGGGAGAGTCTCGAGGTGAGGCAGTGAGAGAGAGTGAGACTCGAACCAGGGGAGTCTCGAGGTGAGGCAGTGAGAGAGTGAGACTCGAACAAGGGAGAGTCTCGAGGTGAGGCAGTAAGAGAGAGCGAGACTCTAACCAGGGAGAGTCTGGAGGTGAGGCAGTGAGACTCGAACCAGGGAGAGCCTGGAGGTGAGGCAGCGAGAGAGAGTGGGACTCGAACCAGGGAGAGTCTCGAGGTGAGGCAGTGAAGGGAGAGAGAGACTCTAACCAGGGAGAGTCTGGAGGTGAGGCAGTGAGAGAGTGAGACGCGAACCAGGGAGTGTCTGGAGGTGAGGCAGTGAGAGAGAGTGCGACTCGAACCAGGGAGAGTCTCGAGGTGAGGCAGTGAGAGAGTGAGACGCGAACCAGGGAGAGTCTGGAGGTGAGGCAGTGAGAGAGAGCATGAGACTGAAACCATGGAGAAAGAATGCGAGACTCGAACCTTGGAGTGTCTGGGAGGTGAAGCAATGGGAAAGAGCGTGAAACCCAAACCAGGGAGAGTCTCGAGGTGAAGCAGTGAGAGAGTGAGACTTGAACCAGGGAGAGTCTCGAGGGGAGGGAGTGAGAGAGAGTGAGACTCGAATCAGGGAGAGTTTAGAGGTGAGGCAGTGAGAGAGAGTGAGACTCGAATCAGGGAGAGACTAGAGGTGAGGCAGTGAGAGAGTGAGACTCGAACCAGGAAGATTCTAGAGGTGAGGCAGTAAGAGAGTGAGACTCGAACCACGGAGAGTCTAGTGGTGAGGCAGTGAGAGAGTGAGACTCGAAACAGGGAGAGTCTGGAGGTGAGGCAGCGAGGGAGAGTGAGACTCGAACCAGGGAGAGTCTTGAGGTGAGGCAGCGAGAGAGAGTGAGACTCGAATCAGGGAGAATCCAGAGGTGAGGCAGTGAGAGAGTGAGACTCGAATCAGGGAGAGTCTAGAGGTGAGGCAGTGAGAGAGTGAGACTCAAACCAGGGAGCGTCTAGAGGTGAGGCAGTGAGAGAGAGTGAGACTCGAACCAGGGAGAGTCTCGAGGTGAGGCAGTAAGAGAGTGAGACTCGAATTAGGGAGAGGCTTGGTGTGAGGCAGTGAGAGAGTGAGACTCGAACCAGGGAGGGTCTAGAGGTGAGGCAGTGAGAGAGAGTGGGACTCGAACCAGGGAGAGTCTAGAGGTTAAACAGTGAGAGAGAGTGAGACTCGAATCAGGGAGTCTTGAGGTGAGGCAGTGAGAGAGTGAGACTTGAACCAGGGAGAGTCTAGAGGTGAGGCAGCGAGAGAGTGAGACTCGAATCAGGGAGAGTCTAGAGGTGAGGCAGTGAGAGAGAGTGAGACTCGAATCAGGGAGAGTCTTGAGGTGAGGCAGCGAGAGAGAATCTAAAACCAGGGAGAGTCTTGAGGTGAGGCAGTGAGAGAGAGTGGGACTCGAATCAGTGAGAGTCTCGAGGTGAGGCAGTGAGAGAGTGAGACTCGAACCAGGGAGAGTCTGGAGGTGAGGCAGTGAGAGAGTGAGACTCGAACCAGGGAGAGTTTAGAGGTGAGGCAGTGAGAGAGAGTGAGACTCGAACCAGGGAGAGTCTCGAGGTGAAGCAGTGAGAGAGAGTGAGACTCGAACCAGGGAGAGTCTCGAGGTGAGGCAGTGAGAGAGAGTGAGACTCGAATCAGTGAGAGTCTCGAGGTGAGGCAGTGAGAGAGTGAGACTCGAACCAGGGAGAGTTTAGAGGTGAGGCAGTGAGAGAGAGTGAGACTCGAATCAGGGAGAGTCTCGAGGTGAGGCAGTGAGCGAGTGAGACTCGAACCAGGGAGAGTCTAGAGGTGAGGCAGTGAGAGAGAGTGGGACTCGAATCAGGGAGAGCCTGGAGGTGAGGCAGTGAGAGAGAGTGAGACTCGAATCAGGGAGAGTCTCGAGGTGAGGCAGTGAGAGACTGAGACTCGAACCAGGGAGAGTTTAGAGGTGAGGCAGTGAGAGTGTGAGACTCGAACCAGGGAGCGTCTTGAGGTGAGGCAGTGAGAGAGTGAGACTCGAACCAGGGAGAGTTTAGAGGTGAGGCAGTGAGAGAGTGAGACTCGAACCAGGGAGAGTTTAGAGGTCAGGCAGTGAGAGAGAGTGAGACTCGAACCAGGGAGAGTCTAGAGGTGAGGCAGTGAGAGAATGAGACTCCAACCAGGGAGAGTTTAGAGGTGAGGCAGTGAGAGTGTGAGACTCGAACCAGGGAGCGTCTTGAGGTGAGGCAGTGAGAGAGTGAGACTCGAACCAGGGAGAGTTTAGAGGTGAGGCAGTGAGAGAGAGTGAGACTCGAACCAGGGAGAGTCTAGAGGTGAGGCAGTGAGAGAGTGAGACTCGAATCAGGGAGAGTCTGGAGGTGAGGCAGTGAGAGAGTGAGACGCGAACCAGGGAGAGTCTGGAGGTGAGGCAGTGAGGGAGAGCATGAGACTGAAACCATGGAGAAAGAATGCGAGACTCGAACCTTGGAGTGTCTGGGAGGTGAAGCAATGGGAAAGAGCGTGAAACCCAAACCAGGGAGAGTCTCGAGGTGAAGCAGTGAGAGAGTGAGACTTGAACCAGGGAGAGTCTCGAGGGGAGGGAGTGAGAGAGAGTGAGACTCGAATGAGGGAGAGACTAGAGGTGAGGCAGTGAGAGAGAGTGAGACTCGAATCAGGGAGAGTTTAGAGGTGAGGCAGTGAGAGAGAGTGAGACTCGAATCAGGGAGAGACTAGAGGTGAGGCAGTGAGAGAGTGAGACTCGAACCACGAAGATTCTAGAGGTGAGGCAGTAAGAGAGTGAGACTCGAACCACGGAGAGTCTAGTGGTGAGGCAGTGAGAGAGTGAGACTTGAACCAGGGAGAGTCTCGAGGTGAGGCAGTGAGAGAGAGTGAGACTCGAACCAGGGAGAGTCTCGAGGTGAGGCAGTGAGAGAGAGTGAGACTCGAACCAGGGAGAGTCTCGAGGTGAGGCAGTGAGAGAGTGAGACTTGAACCAGGGAGAGTCTCGAGGTGAGGCAGTGAGAGAGAGTGAGAATCGAACCAGGGAGAGTCTCGAGGTGAGGCAGTGAGAGAGAGTGAGACTCGAACCAGGGAGAGTCTCGAGGTGAGGCAGTGAGAGAGTGAGACTCGAACAAGGGAGAGTCTCGAGGTGAGGCAGTAAGAGAGAGCGAGACTCTAACCAGGGAGAGTCTGGAGGTGAGGCAGTGAGACTCGAACCAGGGAGAGCCTGGAGGTGAGGCAGCGAGAGAGAGTGGGACTCGAACCAGGGAGAGTCTCGAGGTGAGGCAGTGAGAGAGTGAGTCGCGAACCAGGGAGAGTCTGGAGGTGAGGCAGTGAGAGAGAGCATGAGACTGAAACCATGGAGAAAGAATGCGAGACTCGAACCTTGGAGTGTCTGGGAGGTGAAGCAATGGGAAAGAGCGTGAAACCCAAACCAGGGAGAGTCTCGAGGTGAAGCAGTGAGAGAGAGTGAGACTTGAACCAGGGGGAGTCTCGAGGTGAGGCAGTGAGAGAGTGAGACTTGAATGAGGGAGAGACTAGAGGTGAGGCAATGAGAGAGTGAGACTCGAACCAGGAAGATTCTAGAGGTGAGGCAGTAAGAGAGTGAGACTCGAACCACGGAGAGTCTTGTGGTGAGGCAGTGAGAGAGTGAGACTCGAATCAGGGAGAGTCTGGAGGTGAGGCAGCGAGGGAGAGTGAGACTCGAACCAGGGAGAGTCTTGAGGTGAGGCAGCGAGAGAGAGTGAGACTCGAATCAGGGAGAATCCAGAGGTGAGGCAGTGAGAGAGAGTGAGACTCGAACCAGGGAGAGTCTAGAGGTCAGGCAGTGAGAGAGTGAGACTCGAACCAGGGAGAGTCTAGAGGTCAGGCAGTGAGAGAGTGAGACTCGAACCAGGGAGAGTCTAGAGGTGAGGCAGTGAGAGAGTGAGACTCGAATCAGGGAGAGTCTAGTGGTGAAGCAGCGAGAGAGAGTGAGACTCGAACCAGGGAGAGTCTCGAGGTGAGGCAGTGAGAGAGAGTGAGACTCGAACCAGGGAGAGTCTCGAGGTGAGGCAGTGAGAGAGTGAGACTCGAACAAGGGAGAGTCTCGAGGTGAGGCAGTAAGAGAGAGCGAGACTCTAACCAGGGAGAGTCTGGAGGCGAGGCAGTGAGACTCGAACCAGGGAGAGCCTGGAGGTGAGGCAGTGAAGGGAGAGAGAGACTCTAACCAGGGAGAGTCTAGAGGTGAGGCAGTGAGAGAGAGTGAGAATCGAATCAGGGAGAGTCTGGAGGTGAGGCAGTGAGAGAGAGTGAGACTTGAACCAGGGAGAGTCTAGAGGTGAGGCAGTGAGAGAGTGCGACTCGAATCAGGGAGAGTCTAGAGGTGAGGCAGTGAGAGAGAGTGGGACTCGAATCAGGGAGAGTCTAGAGGTGAGGCAGTGAGAAAGTGAGACTCAAACCAGGGAGAGTCTAGAAGTGAAGCAGTGAGAAAGTGAGACTCGAACCAGGGAGAGTCTAGAGGTGAGGCAGTGAGAGAGAGTGAGACTCGAATCAGGGAGAGTCTGGAGGTGAGGCAGTGAGAGAGAGTGAGACTTGAACCAGGGAGAGTCTAGAGGTGAGGCAGTGAGAGAGTGCGACTCGAATCAGGGAGAGTCTAGAGGTGAGGCAGTGAGAGAGAGTGGGACTCGAATCAGGGAGAGTCTAGAGGTGAGGCAGTGAGAAAGTGAGACTCAAACCAGGGAGAGTTGAGGGGAGGCAGTGAGAGAGAGTGAGACTCGAATCAGGGAGAGTCGAGAGGTGAGGCAGTGAGAGAGAGTGAGACTCGAATCAGGGAGAGTCAAGAGGTGAAGCAGTGAGAGAGAGAGACTCGAACCAGGGAGAGTCTCGAGGTGAGGCAGTGAGAGAGTGAGACTCAAACCAGGGAGAGTCTAGAAGTGAAGCAGTGAGAAAGTGAGACTCGAACCAGGGAGAGTCTAGAGGTGAGGCAGTGAGAGAGAGTGAGACTCGAACCAGGGAGAGTCTCGAGGTGAAGCAGTGAGAGAGAGCGAGACTCGAATCAGGGAGAGTCTAGAGGTGAGGCAGTGAGAGAGAGTGAGACTCGAACCAGGGAGAGTCTCGAGGTGAGGCAGTGAGAGAGAGCGAGACTCGAATCAGGGAGAGTCTAGAGGTGAGGCAGTGAGAGAGAGTGAGACTCGAACCAAGGAGAGTCTAGAGGTGAGGCAGTGAGAGAGAGTGAGACTCGAATCAGGGAGAGTCTAGAGGTGAAGCAGTGAGAGAGAGTGAGACTCGAACCAGGGAGAGTCTCGAGGTGAGGCAGTGAGAGAGTGAGACTTGAACCAGGGAGAGTCTCGAGGTGAGGCAGTGAGAGAGAGTGAGACTCGAACCAGGGAGAGTCTGGAGGTGAGGCAGTGAGAGAGTGAGACTCGAACCAGGGAGAGTTTAGAGGTGAGGCAGTGAGAGAGAGTGAGACTCGAACCAGGGAGAGTCTCGAGGTGAAGCAGTGAGAGAGAGTGTGACTCGAACCAGGGAGAGTCTCGAGGTGAGGCAGTGAGAGAGAGTGAGACTCGAATCAGGGAGAGTCTCGAGGTGAGGCAGTGAGAGAGTGAGACTCGAACCAGGGAGAGTTTAGAGGTGAGGCAGTGAGAGAGAGTGAGACTCGAATCAGGGAGAGTCTCGAGGTGAGGCAGTGAGAGAGTGAGACTCGAACCAGGGAGAGTCTAGAGGTGAGGCAGTGAGAGAGAGTGGGACTCGAATCAGGGAGAGCCTGGAGGTGAGGCAGTGAGAGAGAGTGAGACTCGAATCAGGGAGAGTCTCGAGGTGAGGCAGTGAGAGACTGAGACTCGAACCAGGGAGAGTTTAGAGGTGAGGCAGTGAGAGAGTGAGACTCGAACCAGGGAGAGTCATGAGGTGAGGCAGTGAGAGAGTGAGACTCGTATCAGGGAGAGTTTAGAGGTCAGGCAGTGAGAGAGAGTGAGACTCGAACCAGGGAGAGTCTAGAGGTGAGGCAGTGAGAGAGTGAGACTCGAACCAGGGAGAGTTTAGAGGTCAGGCAGTGAGAGAGAGTGAGACTCGAACCAGGGAGAGTCTAGAGGTGAGGCAGTGAGAGAGTGAGACTCGAATCAGGGAGAGTCTGGAGGTGAGGCAGTGAGAGAGTGAGACTCGAACCAGGGAGAGTCTAGAGGTGAAGCAGTGAGAGAGAGTGAGACTCGAATCAGGGAGAGTCTGGAGGTGAAGCAGTGAGAGAGAGAGACTCGAATCAGGGAGAGTCAAGAGGTGAGGCAGTGAGATAGTGAGACTCGAATCAGGGAGAGTCTGGAGGTGAGGCAGTGAGAGAGAGTGAGACTTGGACCAGGGAGAGTCCAGATGTGAGGCAGTGAGAGAGTGAGACTCGAACCAGGGAGAGTCTAGAGGTGAGGCAGTGAGAGAGAGTGAGACTCGAACCAGGGAGAGTCTAGAGGTGAGGCAGTGAGAGACAGTGAGACTCGAATCAGGGAGAGTCTAGAGGTGAGGCAGTGAGAGAGAGTGAGACTCGAATCAGGGAGAGTCTGGAGGTGAGGCAGTGAGAGAGAGTGAGACTTGAACCAGGGAGAGTCTAGAGGTGAGGCAGTGAGAGAGTGAGACTCTAATCAGGGAGAGTCTACAGGTGAGGCAGTGAGAGAGTGAGACTCGAACCAGGGAGAGTCTAGAGGTGAGGCAGTGAGAGAGAGTGAGACTCGAACCAGGGAGAGTCTAGGGGTGAGGCAGTGAGAGAGAGTGAGACTCGAATCAGGGAGAGTCTCGAGGTGAGGCAGTGAGAGAGTGAGACTTGAACCAGGGAGAGTCTAGAGGTGAGGCAGTGAGAGAGAGTGAGACTCGAATCAGGGAGAGTCTCGAGGTGAGGCAGCGAGAGAGAGTGAGACTCGAACCAGGGAGAGTCTAGAGGTGAAGCAGTGAGGAAGTGAGACTCGAACCAGGGAGAGTCTGGAGGTGAAGCAGTGAGAGAGAGTGAGACTTGAACCAGGAAGTCTAGAGGTGGGGCAGTGAGAGAGTGAGACTCGAATCAGGGAGAGTCTAGAGGTGAGGCAGTGAGAGAGAGTGAGACTCGAACCACGGAGAGTCTCGAGGTGAGGCAGTGAGAGAGAGCGAGACTCGAATCAGGGAGAGTCTAGAGGTGAGGCAGTGAGAGAGAGTGAGACTCGAACCAGGGAGAGTCTCGAGGTGAGGCAGTGAGAGAGAGCGAGACTCGAATCAGGGAGAGTCTAGAGGTGAGGCAGTGAGAGAGAGTGAGACTCGAACCAGGGAGAGTCTAGAGGTGAGGCAGTGAGAGAGAGTGAGACTCGAATCAGGGAGAGTCTCGAGGTGAGGCAGTGAGAGAGTGAGACTCAAACCAGGGAGAGTCTAGAAGTGAAGCAGTGAGAAATTGAGACTCGAACCAAGGAGAGTCTAGAGGTGAGGCAGTGAGAGAGAGTGAGACTCGAATCAGGGAGAGTCTAGAGGTGAAGCAGTGAGAGAGAGTGAGACTCGAACCAGGGAGAGTCTCGAGGTGAGGCAGTGAGAGAGTGAGACTTGAACCAGGGAGAGTCTTGAGGTGAGGCAGTGAGAGAGAGTGAGACTCGAACCAGGGAGAGTCTCGAGGTGAGGCAGTGAGAGAGAGTGAGACTCGAACCAGGGGAGTCTCGAGGTGAGGCAGTGAGAGAGTGAGACTCGAACAAGGGAGAGTCTCGAGGTGAGGCAGTAAGAGAGAGCGAGACTCTAACCAGGGAGAGTCTGGAGGTGAGGCAGTGAGACTCGAACCAGGGAGAGCCTGGAGGTGAGGCAGCGAGAGAGAGTGGGACTCGAACCAGGGAGAGTCTCGAGGTGAGGCAGTGAAGGGAGAGAGAGACTCTAACCAGGGAGAGTCTGGAGGTGAGGCAGTGAGAGAGTGAGACGCGAACCAGGGAGTGTCTGGAGGTGAGGCAGTGAGAGAGAGTGCGACTCGAACCAGGGAGAGTCTCGAGGTGAGGCAGTGAGAGAGTGAGACGCGAACCAGGGAGAGTCTGGAGGTGAGGCAGTGAGAGAGAGCAAGAGACTGAAACCATGGAGAAAGAATGCGAGACTCGAACCTTGGAGTGTCTGGGAGGTGAAGCAATGGGAAAGAGCGTGAAACCCAAACCAGGGAGAGTCTCGAGGTGAAGCAGTGAGAGAGTGAGACTTGAACCAGGGAGAGTCTCGAGGGGAGGGAGTGAGAGAGAGTGAGACTCGAATCAGGGAGAGTTTAGAGGTGAGGCAGTGAGAGAGAGTGAGACTCGAATCAGGGAGAGACTAGAGGTGAGGCAGTGAGAGAGTGAGACTCGAACCAGGAAGATTCTAGAGGTGAGGCAGTAAGAGAGTGAGACTCGAACCACGGAGAGTCTAGTGGTGAGGCAGTGAGAGAGTGAGACTCGAAACAGGGAGAGTCTGGAGGTGAGGCAGCGAGGGAGAGTGAGACTCGAACCAGGGAGAGTCTTGAGGTGAGGCAGCGAGAGAGAGTGAGACTCGAATCAGGGAGAATCCAGAGGTGAGGCAGTGAGAGAGTGAGACTCGAATCAGGGAGAGTCTAGAGGTGAGGCAGTGAGAGAGTGAGACTCAAACCAGGGAGCGTCTAGAGGTGAGGCAGTGAGAGAGAGTGAGACTCGAACCAGGGAGAGTCTCGAGGTGAGGCAGTAAGAGAGTGAGACTCGAATTAGGGAGAGGCTTGGTGTGAGGCAGTGAGAGAGTGAGACTCGAACCAGGGAGGGTCTAGAGGTGAGGCAGTGAGAGAGAGTGGGACTCGAACCAGGGAGAGTCTAGAGGTTAAACAGTGAGAGAGAGTGAGACTCGAATCAGGGAGTCTTGAGGTGAGGCAGTGAGAGAGTGAGACTTGAACCAGGGAGAGTCTAGAGGTGAGGCAGCGAGAGAGTGAGACTCGAATCAGGGAGAGTCTAGAGGTGAGGCAGTGAGAGAGAGTGAGACTCGAATCAGGGAGAGTCTTGAGGTGAGGCAGCGAGAGAGAATCTAAAACCAGGGAGAGTCTTGAGGTGAGGCAGTGAGAGAGAGTGGGACTCGAATCAGTGAGAGTCTCGAGGTGAGGCAGTGAGAGAGTGAGACTCGAACCAGGGAGAGTCTGGAGGTGAGGCAGTGAGAGAGTGAGACTCGAACCAGGGAGAGTTTAGAGGTGAGGCAGTGAGAGAGAGTGAGACTCGAACCAGGGAGAGTCTCGAGGTGAAGCAGTGAGAGAGAGTGAGACTCGAACCAGGGAGAGTCTCGAGGTGAGGCAGTGAGAGAGAGTGAGACTCGAATCAGTGAGAGTCTCGAGGTGAGGCAGTGAGAGAGTGAGACTCGAACCAGGGAGAGTTTAGAGGTGAGGCAGTGAGAGAGAGTGAGACTCGAATCAGGGAGAGTCTCGAGGTGAGGCAGTGAGCGAGTGAGACTCGAACCAGGGAGAGTCTAGAGGTGAGGCAGTGAGAGAGAGTGGGACTCGAATCAGGGAGAGCCTGGAGGTGAGGCAGTGAGAGAGAGTGAGACTCGAATCAGGGAGAGTCTCGAGGTGAGGCAGTGAGAGACTGAGACTCGAACCAGGGAGAGTTTAGAGGTGAGGCAGTGAGAGTGTGAGACTCGAACCAGGGAGCGTGTTGAGGTGAGGCAGTGAGAGAGTGAGACTCGAACCAGGGAGAGTTTAGAGGTGAGGCAGTGAGAGAGTGAGACTCGAACCAGGGAGAGTTTAGAGGTCAGGCAGTGAGAGAGAGTGAGACTCGAACCAGGGAGAGTCTAGAGGTGAGGCAGTGAGAGAATGAGACTCCAACCAGGGAGAGTTTAGAGGTGAGGCAGTGAGAGTGTGAGACTCGAACCAGGGAGCGTCTTGAGGTGAGGCAGTGAGAGAGTGAGACTCGAACCAGGGAGAGTTTAGAGGTGAGGCAGTGAGAGAGAGTGAGACTCGAACCAGGGAGAGTCTAGAGGTGAGGCAGTGAGAGAGTGAGACTCGAATCAGGGAGAGTCTGGAGGTGAGGCAGTGAGAGAGTGAGACGCGAACCAGGGAGAGTCTGGAGGTGAGGCAGTGAGGGAGAGCATGAGACTGAAACCATGGAGAAAGAATGCGAGACTCGAACCTTGGAGTGTCTGGGAGGTGAAGCAATGGGAAAGAGCGTGAAACCCAAACCAGGGAGAGTCTCGAGGTGAAGCAGTGAGAGAGTGAGACTTGAACCAGGGAGAGTCTTGAGGGGAGGCAGTGAGAGAGAGTGAGACTCGAATGAGGGAGAGACTAGAGGTGAGGCAGTGAGAGAGAGTGAGACTCGAATCAGGGAGAGTTTAGAGGTGAGGCAGTGAGAGAGAGTGAGACTCGAATCAGGGAGAGACTAGAGGTGAGGCAGTGAGAGAGTGAGACTCGAACCACGAAGATTCTAGAGGTGAGGCAGTAAGAGAGTGAGACTCGAACCACGGAGAGTCTAGTGGTGAGGCAGTGAGAGAGTGAGACTCGAATCAGGGAGAGTCTGGAGGTGAGGCAGCGAGGGAGAGTGAGACTCGAACCAGGGAGAGTCTTGAGGTGAGGCAGCGAGAGAGAGTGAGACTCGAATCAGGGAGAATCCAGAGGTGAGGCAGTGAGAGAGTGAGACTCGAATCAGGGAGAGTCTAGAGGTGAGGCAGTGAGAGAGTGAGACTCGAACCAGGGAGCGTCTAGAGGTGAGGCAGTGAGAGAGAGTGAGACTCGAACCAGGGAGAGTCTCGAGGTGAGGCAGTAAGAGAGTGAGACTCGAATTAGGGAGAGGCTTGGTGTGAGGCAGTGAGAGAGTGAGACTCGAACCAGGGAGAGTCTAGAGGTGAGGCAGTGAGAGAGAGTGGGACTCGAACCAGGGAGAGTCTAGAGGTTAAACAGTGAGAGAGAGTGAGACTCGAACCAGGGAGAGTCTAGAGGTGAGGCAATGAGAGAGAGTGAGACTCGAATCAGGGAGAGTCTAGAGGTGAGGCAGTGAGAGAGAGTGAGAGTCGAATCAGGGAGAGTCTGGAGGTGAGGCAGTGAGAGAGTGAGACTCGAACCAGGGAGAGTCTAGAGGTGAGGCAGTGAGAGAGAGTGAGACTCGAACCAGGGAGAGTCTAGAGGTGAGGCAGTGAGAGAGAGTGAGACTCGAATCAGGGAGAGTCTGGAGGTGAGGCAGTGAGAGAGAGTGAGACTTGAACCAGGGAGAGTCTAGAGGTGAGGCAGTGAGAGAGTGCGACTCGAATCAGGGAGAGTCTAGAGGTGAGGCAGTGAGAGAGAGTGGGACTCGAATCAGGGAGAGTCTAGAGGTGAGGCAGTGAGAAAGTGAGACTCAAACCAGGGAGAGTCTAGAAGTGAAGCAGTGAGAAAGTGAGACTCGAACCAGGGAGAGTCTAGAGGTGAGGCAGTGAGAGAGAGTGAGACTCGAATCAGGGAGAGTCTGGAGGTGAGGCAGTGAGAGAGAGTGAGACTTGAACCAGGGAGAGTCTAGAGGTGAGGCAGTGAGAGAGTGCGACTCGAATCAGGGAGAGTCTAGAGGTGAGGCAGTGAGAGAGAGTGGGACTCGAATCAGGGAGAGTCTAGAGGTGAGGCAGTGAGAAAGTGAGACTCAAACCAGGGAGAGTTGAGGGGAGGCAGTGAGAGAGAGTGAGACTCGAATCAGGGAGAGTCGAGAGGTGAGGCAGTGAGAGAGTGAGACTCAAACCAGGGAGAGTCTAGAAGTGAAGCAGTGAGAAAGTGAGACTCGAACCAGGGAGAGTCTAGAGGTGAGGCAGTGAGAGAGAGTGAGACTCGAACCAGGGAGAGTCTCGAGGTGAAGCAGTGAGAGAGAGTGAGACTCGAACCAGGGAGAGTCTCGAGGTGAGGCAGTGAGAGAGTGAGACTTGAACCAGGGAGAGTCTCGAGGTGAGGCAGTGAGAGAGAGTGAGAATCGAACCAGGGAGAGTCTCGAGGTGAGGCAGTGAGAGAGAGTGAGACTCGAACCAGGGAGAGTCTCGAGGTGAGGCAGTGAGAGAGTGAGACTCGAACAAGGGAGAGTCTCGAGGTGAGGCAGTAAGAGAGAGCGAGACTCTAACCAGGGAGAGTCTGGAGGTGAGGCAGTGAGACTCGAACCAGGGAGAGCCTGGAGGTGAGGCAGCGAGAGAGAGTGGGACTCGAACCAGGGAGAGTCTCGAGGTGAGGCAGTGAGAGAGTGAGTCGCGAACCAGGGAGAGTCTGGAGGTGAGGCAGTGAGAGAGAGCATGAGACTGAAACCATGGAGAAAGAATGCGAGACTCGAACCTTGGAGTGTCTGGGAGGTGAAGCAATGGGAAAGAGCGTGAAACCCAAACCAGGGAGAGTCTCGAGGTGAAGCAGTGAGAGAGAGTGAGACTTGAACCAGGGGGAGTCTCGAGGTGAGGCAGTGAGAGAGTGAGACTTGAATGAGGGAGAGACTAGAGGTGAGGCAATGAGAGAGTGAGACTCGAACCAGGAAGATTCTAGAGGTGAGGCAGTAAGAGAGTGAGACTCGAACCACGGAGAGTCTTGTGGTGAGGCAGTGAGAGAGTGAGACTCGAATCAGGGAGAGTCTGGAGGTGAGGCAGCGAGGGAGAGTGAGACTCGAACCAGGGAGAGTCTTGAGGTGAGGCAGCGAGAGAGAGTGAGACTCGAATCAGGGAGAATCCAGAGGTGAGGCAGTGAGAGAGAGTGAGACTCGAACCAGGGAGAGTCTAGAGGTCAGGCAGTGAGAGAGTGAGACTCGAACCAGGGAGAGTCTAGAGGTCAGGCAGTGAGAGAGTGAGACTCGAACCAGGGAGAGTCTAGAGGTGAGGCAGTGAGAGAGTGAGACTCGAATCAGGGAGAGTCTAGTGGTGAAGCAGCGAGAGAGAGTGAGACTCGAACCAGGGAGAGTCTCGAGGTGAGGCAGTGAGAGAGAGTGAGACTCGAACCAGGGAGAGTCTGGAGGTGAGGCAGTGAGAGAGTGAGACTCAAACCAGGGAGAGTCTAGAGGTCAGGCAGTGAGAGAGTGAGACTCAAACCAGGGAGAGTCTAGAGGTCAGGCAGTGAGAGAGTGAGACTCGAATCAGGGAGAGTCTAGTGGTGAAGCAGCGAGAGAGAGTGAGACTCGAATCAGGGAGAGTCTCGAGGTGAGGCAGTGAGAGAGAGTGAGACTCGAACCAGGGAGAGTCTCGAGGTGAGGCAGTGAGAGAGTGAGACTCGAACAAGGGAGAGTCTCGAGGTGAGGCAGTAAGAGAGAGCGAGACTCTAACCAGGGAGAGTCTGGAGGTGAGGCAGTGAGACTCGAACCAGGGAGAGCCTGGAGGTGAGGCAGTGAAGGGAGAGAGGGACTCTAACCAGGGAGAGTCTAGAGGTGAGGCAGTGAGAGAGAGTGAGACTCGAATCAGGGAGAGTCTGGAGGTGAGGCAGTGAGAGAGAGTGAGACTTGAACCAGGGAGAGTCTAGAGGTGAGGCAGTGAGAGAGTGCGACTCGAATCAGGGAGAGTCTAGAGGTGATGCAGTGAGAGAGAGTGGGACTCGAATCAGGGAGAGTCTAGAGGTGAGGCAGTGAGAAAGTGAGACTCAAACCAGGGAGAGTCTAGAAGTGAAGCAGTGAGAAAGTGAGACTCGAACCAGGGAGAGTCTAGAGGTGAGGCAGTGAGAGAGAGTGAGACTCGAATCAGGGAGAGTCTGGAGGTGAGGCAGTGAGAGAGAGTGAGACTTGAACCAGGGAGAGTCTAGAGGTGAGGCAGTGAGAGAGTGCGACTCGAATCAGGGAGAGTCTAGAGGTGAGGCAGTGAGAGAGAGTGGGACTCGAATCAGGGAGAGTCTAGAGGTGAGGCAGTGAGAAAGTGAGACTCAAACCAGGGAGAGTTGAGGGGAGGCAGTGAGAGAGAGTGAGACTCGAATCAGGGAGAGTCGAGAGATGAGGCAGTGAGAGAGAGTGAGACTCGAATCAGGGAGAGTCAAGAGGTGAAGCAGTGAGAGAGAGAGACTCGAACCAGGGAGAGTCTCGAGGTGAGGCAGTGAGAGAGTGAGACTCAAACCAGGGAGAGTCTAGAAGTGAAGCAGTGAGAAAGTGAGACTCGAACCAGGGAGAGTCTAGAGGTGAGGCAGTGAGAGAGAGTGAGACTCGAACCAGGGAGAGTCTCGAGGTGAAGCAGTGAGAGAGAGTGAGACTCGAACCAGGGAGAGTCTCGAGGTGAGGCAGTGAGAGAGTGAGACTTGAACCAGGGAGAGTCTCGAGGTGAGGCAGTGAGAGAGAGTGAGAATCGAACCAGGGAGAGTCTCGAGGTGAGGCAGTGAGAGAGAGTGAGACTCGAACCAGGGAGAGTCTCGAGGTGAGGCAGTGAGAGAGTGAGACTCGAACAAGGGAGAGTCTCGAGGTGAGGCAGTAAGAGAGAGCGAGACTCTAACCAGGGAGAGTCTGGAGGTGAGGCAGTGAGACTCGAACCAGGGAGAGCCTGGAGGTGAGGCAGCGAGAGAGAGTGGGACTCGAACCAGGGAGAGTCTCGAGGTGAGGCAGTGAGAGAGTGAGTCGCGAACCAGGGAGAGTCTGGAGGTGAGGCAGTGAGAGAGAGCATGAGACTGAAACCATGGAGAAAGAATGCGAGACTCGAACCTTGGAGTGTCTGGGAGGTGAAGCAATGGGAAAGAGCGTGAAACCCAAACCAGGGAGAGTCTCGAGGTGAAGCAGTGAGAGAGAGTGAGACTTGAACCAGGGGGAGTCTCGAGGTGAGGCAGTGAGAGAGTGAGACTTGAATGAGGGAGAGACTAGAGGTGAGGCAATGAGAGAGTGAGACTCGAACCAGGAAGATTCTAGAGGTGAGGCAGTAAGAGAGTGAGACTCGAACCACGGAGAGTCTTGTGGTGAGGCAGTGAGAGAGTGAGACTCGAATCAGGGAGAGTCTGGAGGTGAGGCAGCGAGGGAGAGTGAGACTCGAACCAGGGAGAGTCTTGAGGTGAGGCAGCGAGAGAGAGTGAGACTCGAATCAGGGAGAATCCAGAGGTGAGGCAGTGAGAGAGAGTGAGACTCGAACCAGGGAGAGTCTAGAGGTCAGGCAGTGAGAGAGTGAGACTCGAACCAGGGAGAGTCTAGAGGTCAGGCAGTGAGAGAGTGAGACTCGAACCAGGGAGAGTCTAGAGGTGAGGCAGTGAGAGAGTGAGACTCGAATCAGGGAGAGTCTAGTGGTGAAGCAGCGAGAGAGAGTGAGACTTGAACCAGGGAGAGTCTCGAGGTGAGGCAGTGAGAGAGAGTGAGACTCGAACCAGGGAGAGTCTGGAGGTGAGGCAGTGAGAGAGTGAGACTCAAACCAGGGAGAGTCTAGAGGTCAGGCAGTGAGAGAGTGAGACTCAAACCAGGGAGAGTCTAGAGGTCAGGCAGTGAGAGAGTGAGACTCGAATCAGGGAGAGTCTAGTGGTGAAGCAGCGAGAGAGAGTGAGACTCGAATCAGGGAGAGTCTCGAGGTGAGGCAGTGAGAGAGAGTGAGACTCGAACCAGGGAGAGTCTCGAGGTGAGGCAGTGAGAGAGTGAGACTCGAACAAGGGAGAGTCTCGAGGTGAGGCAGTAAGAGAGAGCGAGACTCTAACCAGGGAGAGTCTGGAGGTGAGGCAGTGAGACTCGAACCAGGGAGAGCCTGGAGGTGAGGCAGTGAAGGGAGAGAGAGACTCTAACCAGGGAGAGTCTGGAGGTGAGGCAGTGAGAGAGAGTGGGACTCGAACCAGGGAGAGTCTCGAGGTGAGGCAGTGAGAGAGAGCATGAGACTGAAACCATGGAGAAAGAATGCGAGACTCGAACCTTGGAGTGTCTGGGAGGTGAAGCAATGGGAAAGAGCGTGAAACCCAAACCAGGGAGAGTCTCGAGGTGAAGCAGTGAGAGAGAGTGAGACTTGAACCAGGGGGAGTCTCGAGGTGAGGCAGTGAGAGAGTGAGACTTGAACCAGGGAGAGTCTCGAGGTGAGGCAGTGAGAGAGAGTGAGATTCGAATGAGGGAGAGACTAGAGGTGAGGCAGTGAGAGAGTGAGACTCGAACCAGGGAGAGTCTCGAGGTGAGGCAGTGAGAGAGTGAGACTCGAACCACGGAGAGTCTTGTGGTGAGGCAGTGAGAGAGTGAGACTCGAATCAGGGAGAGTCTGGAGGTGAGGCAGCGAGGGAGAGTGAGACTCGAACCAGGGAGAGTTTTGAGGTGAGGCAGCGAGAGAGAGTGAGACTCGAATCAGGGAGAATCCAGAGGTGAGGCAGTGAGAGAGAGTGAGACTCTAACCAGGGAGAGTCTAGAGGTGAGGCAGTGAGAGAGTGAGACTCGAACCAGGGAGAGTCTAGAGGTGAGGCAGTGAGAGAGAGTGGGACTCGAACCAGGGAGAGTCTAGAGGTTAAACAGTGAGAGAGAGTGAGACTCGAATCAGGGAGTCTTGAGGTGAGGCAGTGAGAGAGTGAGACTTGAACCAGGGAGAGTCTAGAGGTGAGGCAGCGAGCGAGTGAGACTCGAATCAGGGAGAGTCTAGAGGTGAGGCAGTGAGAGAGAGTGAGACTCGAATCAGGGAGAGTCTTGAGGTGAGGCAGCGAGAGAGAAACTAAAACCAGGGAGAGTCTCGAGGTGAGGCAGTGAGAGAGAGTGGGACTCGAATCAGTGAGAGTCTCGAGGTGAGGCAGTGAGAGAGTGAGACTCGAACCAGGGAGAGTCTGGAGGTGAGGCAGTGAGAGAGTGAGACTCGAACCAGGGAGAGTTTAGAGGTGAGGCAGTGAGAGAGAGTGAGACTCGAACCAGGGAGAGTCTCGAGGTGAAGCAGTGAGAGAGAGTGAGACTCGAACCAGGGAGAGTCTCGAGGTGAGGCAGTGAGAGAGAGTGAGACTCGAATCAGTGAGAGTCTCGAGGTGAGGCAGTGAGAGAGTGAGACTCGAACCAGGGAGAGTTTAGAGGTGAGGCAGTGAGAGAGAGTGAGACTCGAATCAGGGAGAGTCTCGAGGTGAGGCAGTGAGCGAGTGAGACTCGAACCAGGGAGAGTCTAGAGGTGAGGCAGTGAGAGAGAGTGGGACTCGAGTCAGGGAGAGCCTGGAGGTGAGGCAGTGAGAGAGAATGAGACTCGAATCAGGGAGAGTCTCGAGGTGAGGCAGTGAGAGACTGAGACTCGAACCAGGGAGAGTTTAGAGGTGAGGCAGTGAGAGTGTGAGACTCGAACCAGGGAGCGTCTTGAGGTGAGGCAGTGAGAGAGTGAGACTCGAACCAGGGAGAGTTTAGAGGTGAGGCAGTGAGAGAGTGAGACTCGAACCAGGGAGAGTTTAGAGGTCAGGCAGTGAGAGAGAGTGAGACTCGAACCAGGGAGAGTCTAGAGGTGAGGCAGTGAGAGAATGAGACTCCAACCAGGGAGAGTTTAGAGGTGAGGCAGTGAGAGTGTGAGACTCGAACCAGGGAGAGTCTAGAGGTGAGGCAGTGAGAGAGTGAGACTCGAATCAAGGAGAGTCTGGAGGTGAGGCAGTGAGATAGTGAGCTTCGAACCAGGGAGAGTCTAGAGGTGAGGCAATGAGAGAGAGTGAGACTCGAATCAGGGAGAGTCAAGAGGTGAGGCAGTGAGAGAGAGTGAGAGTCGAATCAGGGAGAGTCTGGAGGTGAGGCAGTGAGAGAGTGAGACTCGAACCAGGGAGAGTCTAGAGGTGAGGCAGTGAGAGAGAGTGAGACTCGAACCAGGGAGAGTCTAGAGGTGAGGCAGTGAGAGAGAGAGTGAGACTCGAATCAGGGAGAGTCTGGAGGTGAGAGAGTGCGACTCGAATCAGGGAGAGTCTAGAGGTGAGACAGTGAGAGAGTGGGACTCGAATCAGGGAGAGTCTAGAGGTGAGGCAGTGAGAGAGAGTGAGACTCGAACCAGGGAGTGTCTGGAGGTGAGGCAGTGAGAGAGTGAGACTCGAATCGGGGAGAGTCTAGAGGTGAGGCAGTGAGAAAGTGAGACTCAAACCAGGGAGAGTTGAGGGGAGGCAGTGAGAGAGAGTGAGACTCGAATCAGGGAGAGTCGAGAGGTGAGGCAGTGAGAGAGAGTGAGACTCGAATCAGGGAGAGTCGAGAGGTGAAGCAGTGAGAGAGAGAGACTCGAACCAGGGAGAGTCTCGAGGTGAGGCAGTGAGAGAGTGAGACTCAAACCAGGGAGAGTCTAGAAGTGAAGCAGTGAGAAAGTGAGACTCGAACCAGGGAGAGTCTAGAGGTGAGGCAGTGAGAGAGAGTGAGACTCGAACCAGGGAGAGTCTCGAGGTGAAGCAGTGAGAGAGAGTTAGACTCGAACCAGGGAGAGTCTCGAGGTGAGGCAGTGAGAGAGTGAGACTTGAACCAGGGAGAGTCTCGAGGTGAGGCAGTGAGAGAGAGTGAGAATCGAACCAGGGAGAGTCTCGAGGTGAGGCAGTGAGAGAGAGTGAGACTCGAACCAGGGAGAGTCTCGAGGTGAGGCAGTGAGAGAGTGAGACTCGAACAAGGGAGAGTCTCGAGGTGAGGCAGTAAGAGAGAGCGAGACTCTAACCAGGGAGAGCCTGGAGGTGAGGCAGCGAGAGAGAGTGGGACTCGAACCAGGGAGAGTCTCGAGGTGAGGCAGTGAGAGAGTGAGACGCGAACCAGGGAGAGTCTGGAGGTGAGGCAGTGAGAGAGAGCATGAGACTGAAACCATGGAGAAAGAATGCGAGACTCGAACCTTGGAGTGTCTGGGAGGTGAAGCAATGGGAAAGAGCGTGAAACCCAAACCAGGGAGAGTCTCGAGGTGAAGCAGTGAGAGAGAGTGAGACTTGAACCAGGGGGAGTCTCGAGGTGAGGCAGTGAGAGAGTGAGACTTGAATGAGGGAGAGACTAGAGGTGAGGCAATGAGAGAGTGAGACTCGAACCAGGAAGATTCTAGAGGTGAGGCAGTAAGAGAGTGAGACTCGAACCACGGAGAGTCTTGTGGTGAGGCAGTGAGAGAGTGAGACTCGAATCAGGGAGAGTCTGGAGGTGAGGCAGCGAGGGAGAGTGAGACTCGAACCAGGGAGAGTCTTGAGGTGAGGCAGCGAGAGAGAGTGAGACTCGAATCAGGGAGAATCCAGAGGTGAGGCAGTGAGAGAGAGTGAGACTCGAACCAGGGAGAGTCTAGAGGTCAGGCAGTGAGAGAGTGAGACTCGAACCAGGGAGAGTCTAGAGGTCAGGCAGTGAGAGAGTGAGACTCGAACCAGGGAGAGTCTAGAGGTGAGGCAGTGAGAGAGTGAGACTCGAATCAGGGAGAGTCTAGTGGTGAAGCAGCGAGAGAGAGTGAGACTCGAACCAGGGAGAGTCTCGAGGTGAGGCAGTGAGAGAGAGTGAGACTCGAACCAGGGAGAGTCTGGAGGTGAGGCAGTGAGAGAGTGAGACTCAAACCACGGAGAGTCTAGAGGTCAGGCAGTGAGAGAGTGAGACTCAAACCAGGGAGAGTCTAGAGGTCAGGCAGTGAGAGAGTGAGACTCGAATCAGGGAGAGTCTAGTGGTGAAGCAGCGAGAGAGAGTGAGACTCGAATCAGGGAGAGTCTCGAGGTGAGGCAGTGAGAGAGAGTGAGACTCGAACCAGGGAGAGTCTCGAGGTGAGGCAGTGAGAGAGTGAGACTCGAACAAGGGAGAGTCTAGAGGTGAGGCAGTAAGAGAGAGCGAGACTCTAACCAGGGAGAGTCTGGAGGTGAGGCAGTGAGACTCGAACCAGGGAGAGCCTGGAGGTGAGGCAGTGAAGGGAGAGAGAGACTCTAACCAGGGAGAGTCTGGAGGTGAGGCAGTGAGAGAGAGTGGGACTCGAACCAGGGAGAGTCTCGAGGTGAGGCAGTGAGAGAGAGCATGAGTCTGAAACCATGGAGAAAGAATGCGAGACTCGAACCTTGGAGTGTCTGGGAGGTGAAGCAATGGGAAAGAGCGTGAAACCCAAACCAGGGAGAGTCTCGAGGTGAAGCAGTGAGAGAGAGTGAGACTTGAACCAGGGGGAGTCTCGAGGTGAGGCAGTGAGAGAGTGAGACTTGAACCAGGGAGAGTCTCGAGGTGAGGCAGTGAGAGAGAGTGAGACTCGAATGAGGGAGAGACTAGAGGTGAGGCAGTGAGAGAGTGAGACTCGAACCAGGGAGAGTCTCGAGGTGAGGCAGTGAGAGAGTGAGACTCGAACCACGGAGAGTCTTGTGGTGAGGCAGTGAGAGAGTGAGACTCGAATCAGGGAGAGCCTGGAGGTGAGGCAGCGAGGGAGAGTGAGACTCGAACCAGGGAGAGTTTTGAGGTGAGGCAGCGAGAGAGAGTGAGACTCGAATCAGGGAGAATCCAGAGGTGAGGCAGTGAGAGAGAGTGAGACTCGAACCAGGGAGAGTCTAGAGGTGAGGCAGTGAGAGAGTGAGACTCGAACCAGGGAGAGTCTAGAGGTGAGGCAGTGAGAGAGTGAGACTCGAATCAGGGAGAGTCTAGTGGTGAAGCAGCGAGAGAGAGTGAGACTCGAATCAGGGAGAGTCTAGAGGTGAGGCAGTGAGAGAGTGAGACTCGAATCAGGGAGAGTCTAGAGGGGTGGCAGTGAGAGAGTGAGACTCGAACCAGGGAGCATCTAGAGGTGAGGCAGTGAGAGAGAGTGAGACTCGAACCAGGGAGAGTCTCGAGGTGAGGCAGTAAGAGAGTGAGACTCGAATCAGGGAGAGTCTTGGTGTGAGGCAGTGAGAGAGTGAGACTCGAATCAGGGAGAGGCTTGGTGTGACGCAGTGAGAGAGTGAGACTCGAACCAGGGAGAGTCTCGAGGTGAGGCAGTGAGAGAGTGAGACTCGAACCAGGGAGAGTCTAGTGGTGAAGCAGCGAGAGAGAGTGAGACTCGAATCAGGGAGAGTCTAGTGGTGAGGCAGTGAGAGAGTGTGAGACTCGAATCAGGGAGAGTCTAGAAGTGAGGCAGTGAGAGAGTGAGACTCGAATCAGAAAGAGTCTAGAGGTGAGGCAGTGAGAGAGAGCGAGACTCTAACCAGGGAGAGTCTCGAGGTGAAGCATTGAGAGAGTGAGTCTTGAACCAGGGAGAGTCTCGAGGTGAGGCAGTGAGAGAGAGTGGGACTCGAATCAGGGAGAGTCTAGAGGTGAGGCAGTGAGAGAGAGTGAGACTCGAACCAGGGAGAGTCTGGAGGTGAGGCAGTGAGAGAGTGAGACTCGAATCGGGGAGAGTCTAGAGGTGAGGCAGTGAGAAAGTGAGACTCAAACCAGGGAGAGTCTAGAGGTGAGGCAGTGAGAGAGAGTGAGACTCGAACCAGGGAGAGTCTAGAGGTGAGGCAGTGAGAGAGAGTGAGACTCGAATCAGGGAGAGTCGAGAGGTGAGGCAGTGAGAGAGAGAGACTCGAACCAGGGAGAGTCTCGAGGTGAGGCAGTGAGAGAGTGAGACACAAACCAGGGAGAGTCTAGAAGTGAAGCAGTGAGAGAGTGAGACTCAAACCAGGGAGAGTCTAGAAGTGAAGCAGTGAGAGAGTGAGACTTGAACCAGGGAGAGTCTCGAGGTGAGGCAGTGAGAGAGAGTGAGAATCGAACCAGGGAGAGTCTCGAGGTGAGGCAGTGAGAGAGAGTGAGACTCGAACCAGGGAGAGTCTCGAGGTGAGGCAGTGAGAGAGTGAGACTCGAACAAGGGAGAGTCTCGAGGTGAGGCAGTAAGAGAGAGCGAGACTCTAACCAGGGAGAGTCTGGAGGTGAGGCAGTGAGACTCGAACCAGGGAGAGCCTGGAGGTGAGGCAGCGAGAGAGAGTGGGACTTGAACCAGGGAGAGTCTCGAGGTGAGGCAGTGAGAGAGTGAGACGCGAATCAGGGAGAGTCTGGAGGTGAGGCAGTGAGAGAGAGCATGAGACTGAAACCATGGAGAAAGAATGCGAGACTCGAACCTTGGAGTGTCTGGGAGGTGAAGCAATGGGAAAGAGCGTGAAACCCAAACCAGGGAGAGTCTCGAGGTGAAGCAGTGAGAGAGAGTGAGACTTGAACCAGGGGGAGTCTCGAGGTGAGGCAGTGAGAGAGTGAGACTTGAATGAGGGAGAGACTAGAGGTGAGGCAGTGAGAGAGAGTGAGACTCGAATCAGGGAGAGTTTAGAGGTGAGGCAATGAGAGAGTGAGACTCGAACCAGGAAGATTCTAGAGGTGAGGCAGTAAGAGAGTGAGACTCGAACCACGGAGAGTCTTGTGGTGAGGCAGTGAGAGAGTGAGACTCGAATCAGGGAGAGTCTGGAGGTGAGGCAGCGAGGGAGAGTGAGACTCGAACCAGGGAGAGTCTTGAGGTGAGGCAGCGAGAGAGAGTGAGACTCGAATCAGGGAGAATCCAGAGGTGAGGCAGTGAGAGAGAGTGAGACTCGAACCAGGGAGAGTCTAGAGGTCAGGCAGTGAGAGAGTGAGACTCGAATCAGGGAAAGTCTAGTGGTGAGGCACTGAGAGAGAGTGAGACTCGAATCGGGGAGAGTCCAGAGGTGAGGCAGTGAGAGAGAGTGAGACTTGAACCAGGGAGAGTCTAGAAGTGAGGCAGAGAGAGAGAGTGGGACTCGAATCAGGGATAGTCTGGAGGTGAGGCAGTGAGAGAGTGAGACTCGAATCAGGGAGAGTCTGGAGGTGAGGCAGTGAGAGAGAGTGAGACTTGAACAGGGAGAGTCTAGAGGTTAATCAGTGAGAGAGAGTGAGACTCTAATCAGGGAGAGTCTCGAGGTGAGGCAGTGAAAGAGAGCGAGACTCTAACCAGGGAGAGTCTAGAGGTGAGGCAGTGAGAGAGAGTGAGACTTGAATCAGGGAGAGTTTAGAGGTGAAGCAGTGACAGAGAGTGAGACTCTAACCAGGGAGCGCCTAGACGTGAAGCAGCGAGAGAGTGAGACTCGAATCGGGGAGAGTTTAGAGGTGAGGCAGTGAGAGAGAGTGAGACTCTAATCAGGGAGAGTCTCGAGGTGAAGCAGTGAGAGAGAGAGAGAATCTAACCAGGGAGAGTCTCGAGGTGAAGCAGTGAGAGAGAGTGAGACTCGAATGAGGGAGAGTCTGGAGGTGAGGCAGTGAGACAGAGTGAGACTTGAACCAGGGAGAGTCTAGAGGTGAGGCAGTGAGAGAGAGTGGGACTCGAATCAGGGGGAGTCTAGAGGTGAGGCAATGAGAGAGTGAGACTCGAATCAGGGAGAGTCTGGAGGTGAGGCAGTGAGAGAGTGAGACTTGAACCAGGGAGAGTCTAGAGGTTAAACAGTGAGAGAGAGTGAGACTCGAATCAGGGAGAGTCTCGAGGTGAGGCAGTGAGAGTGAGACTCGAATTAGGGAGAGTCTAGAGGTGAGGCAGTGAGAGAGTGAGACTCGAACAAGGGAGAATCTCGAGGTGAAGCAGTGAGAGAGAGTGAGACTCGAATGAGGGAGAGTCTGGAGGTGAGGCAGTGAGAGAGTGAGACTCGAATCAGAAAGAGTCTAGAGGTGAGGCAGTGAGAGAGAGCGAGACTCTAACCAGGGAGAGTCTCGAGGTGAAGCATTGAGAGAGTGAGTCTTGAACCAGGGAGAGTCTCGAGGTGAGGCAGTGAGAGAGTGAGACTTGAACAAGGGAGAGTCTCGAGGTGAGGCAGTGAGAGAGAGTGGGACTCGAATCAGGGAGAGTCTAGAGGTGAGGCAGTGAGAGAGAGTGAGACTCGAACCAGGGAGAGTCTGGAGGTGAGGCAGTGAGAGAGTGAGACTCGAATCAGGGAGAGTCCAGAGGTGAGGCAGTGAGAGAGATTGAGAATCGAATCAGGGAGAGTTTATAGGTGAGGCAGCGAGAGTGAGTGAGACTCGAACCAGGGAGAGTCTGGAGGTGAGGCAGTGAGAGAGAGCATGAGACTCAAGCCATGGAGAATGATTGCGAGACTCGAACCTTGGAGTGTCTGGGAGGTGAAGCAATGAGAAACAGCGTGGAACCCAATCCAGGGAGAGTCTCGAGGTTAAACAGTGAGAGAGAGTGAGACTCGAACCAGGGAGAGTCTAGAGGTGAAGCAGTGAGAGAGTCAGACTAGATCAAGGAAGAATCTAGAGGTGAAGCAGCGAGAGAGAGCATTAGATTTAGCCATGATTGAATGGTGGAGTCGACTCGATGGGGCGAATGGGCTAATCCTGCTCCTATGTCTTATGGTCTTATGGACGCGAACGAGGGAGAATCTAGAGGAGAAGCAGTGAGAGAGTGAGACTCGAACCAGGGAGAGTCTAGAGGTGAGGCAGTGAGAGAGAGAGTGAGACTCGAATCAGGGAGAGTCTAGCGGTGAGGCAGTGAGAGAGTGAGACTTGAACCAGGGAGAGTCTGGAGGTGAGGCAGTGAGAGAGAGTGAGACTCGAACCAGAGAGAGTTTAGAGGTGAGGCAGTGAGAGAGAGCGAGACTCGAACCAGGGAGAGTCTAGACGTGAAGCAGCGAGAGAGAGTGAGACTCGAACCAGGGAGAGTCTAGAGGTGAGGCAGTGAGAGAGTGAGACTCTAACCAGGTAGAGTCTAGAGGTGAGGCAGCGAGTGAGAGTGAGACTCGAACCAGGGAGAGTCTCGAGGTGAGGCAGTGAGAGAGAGTGAGACTCGAACCAGGGAGATTCTCGAGGTGAGGCAGTGAGAGAGAGTGAGACTCGAATCAGGGAGAGTCTCGAGGTGAGGCAGTGAGAGAGTGAGACTCTAACCAGGGAGAGTCTAGAGGTGAGGCAGCGAGAGAGAGTGAGACTCGAACCAGGGAGAGTCTCGAGGTGAGGCAGTGAGAGAGAGTGAGACTCGAATCAGGGAGAGTCTCGAGGTGAGGCAGTGAGAGAGAGTGATGCACTATCAATTACGAGACGAGAGTGGAGAGTAATCAAGGCTTTATTACACAGGTGTGTGGGCTCCTACAGCTGCTGCTGAAATGGCTGCAGTTCGGAGAACACACACATTTATACTCCGCCTACTGGGCGGAACCCGCAGGCAGGGATCTACCACCGTACCTGTAGTTCAGGTGCCTTACCGTAATACCCTCGTATGCAGTATATAAAATATAATACAACAGTGGTGACTACCAGTATCACCCCCTGTTAGAAATTAGTCCAGTGGGGGTGGTGGAAAACTATCTACATACAGGTTGTCATTAACATTTCAGAGAAGGTTACAAATTTAGACAGTCGGGCACCTTGATCCGTCGTTGAGAGCGCCACAGTGCTGGTGGCAAGTCAGGCGTCGGCTTGGTCGTCGGTGACTCCGGGAGCGTGTCGACATCCTCTTCATCCCCGGGTGGGACCAAGGGGAGGATGGATTGTCCTGGAGCAGGGGCTGAGGTGGGGTGCGCTGGGGGAAGGGAGGGTGGCGCCGGGGCAGAGGGAGGGGGTGTGTGGGGACCCAGCTTGTGCCAGGTTCCTGAGGGAGACTGTGTCTTAGCGGCCGTCGGGGTACGCTACGTAGGCGTACTGCGGGTTTACGTGGAGTAGCTGTACCCTCTCAACCAATGGGTCCGCCTTGTGGAGCCGCACGTGCTTGCAGAGGAGCATGGGTCCTGGAGCTGCCAGCCACGTTGGGAGCAAAACCCCGGAGGTGGACTTCCTGGGGAAGGCAAAGAGACGTTCATGGGGGGTTTCGTTAGTCGCCGTGCACAGGAGCGACCGAATGAGTGAAGGGTGTTGGGGAGGACCTCCTGCCAGCGGGAGGCCGGGAGACTTCTGGACCGTAGGGCCAGCTGGACGGCCTGCCAGACCGACCCATTCTCCCGCTCCACCTGCCCATTTGCCCGGGGGTTGTAGCTGGTCGTCCAGCTCCAGGCGATGCCCCTGTTGAGCAGGTACTGGCACAGCTCCTCGCTCATAAATGAGGATCCCCGTTCACTGTGGACGTAGGCGGGGAAACCGAACAGAGCGAAGATGGTGTTGAGGGCTTTGATGACGGTGGCAGATGTCATATCGGGTCATGGGATGGCAAAGGGGAATCTGGAATATTCGTTGACCACACTCAGAAAATACGTTTTGGTGCCGGGACATGCTCTCGCCCGGACCTGGAAACATTCATCAACTTCGCTTCCAGTTTCCACCCCTCCATCACTTTCACCTGGTCCATCTCAGACACTTCCTTTCCTTTCCTTGATCTTTCTGTCTCCATTTCCGGCAATAGACTATCCACTAATAGCCACTACAAGCCCACTGACTCCCACAGCTATCTGGACTACAGCTCTTCGCACCCTACACCCTGCAAGGACTCCATCCCTTTCTCTCAACTCCTTCGCCTCTGTCGCATTTGTTCCGATGATGCCACTTTCTAAAATGGTGCTTCGAAAATGTGTTCCTTCTTCCTCGACCGTGATTTCGCACCTACAGTGGTGGACATGGCCCTCAGCAGGGTGCGGTCCATCTCCTGCGCCACTACCCCCGCACCCTCCACTCCCTCCCAGAACAAGGATAGAGTCTCCCTCGTTCTCACATTTCATCCCACCTAACCTCTGTATATCCTCCGCCATTTTCGCCAACTCCAGCGTGTTGCCACCACCAAATACATCTTCCCTTCACTCCCTCTGTCAGCATTCCGCAGACCGTTCCCTCCGTGACAATCTAGTCCACTCCTCCACTATACCCAGTACCTCTCCCATCACCCATGGCACCTTCCCATGCAATCGCAGAAGGTGTAGCACCTGCCCCTTTACCTCTTCCATGCTTAACATTCCAGGCCCAAAACACTCATTCCAGGTTAAGCAGCGATTCACTTGCATCTCTTCTAATTTGGTCTACTGCATTCGCTGCTCCCAATGTGGTCTCCTCTATATCAGAGAGACCAAAGGCAGACTGGGTGATCGCTTTGCTGAGCATCTTCGGTCTGTGTGCATTCAGGACCCTGACCTTCCTGTTGCTTGCCATTTTAACAAAAGACCCTGCTTCCATGCCCACATGTTTGTTCTTGGCCTGCTGCAATGTTCCAGTGAAGCTCAACGCAAACTGGAGGAACAGCATCTCTGATGTGTTGGGTGTTCTGGATCACATACCGGTCACCAACACTTGAAATAGTGCAACACTATTTTATTGAATCATTAACTGTTTAAACTTACTTAGACTGTGGGTTAATACGATACTAGCTTTAACTAAAGACCTTTGCCTTGTCCTAACCAGTCGATGCACTCAGCACATGGTGAATGTCTGTGCTGCAGGCTGTGAGCTCTGTCCTCCTAGCTAGCTGCAACCCGAATGAGTGGGAACTCTGATGCCCCCTGTCTTTATAGTGCGTGTGCTCTAACTGGTGATTGGCTGCGGTGTTGTGTGTGTTGATTGGTCACACTGTGTGTCCATCAGTGTGTGTCTGCACCATGATATATTGGTGTATATTATGACAATCTCATCTTCCGGTTAGGCACGCTACAGCCTTCGGGCCTGAACATCGAATTCAACAACTTCAGATGATCAGCCCCACCTCGACCCATTTGTTTTCATTTCATTTTAACTGTCTTTTACCACTTCTTTCTTTCTTTCTTAATATACATTTAATCTTAACCACCTTTCCTGCACCTTTCTCCTCTTTGCTTCCCCCTTCCCCTCCCCCACATCTACAGTTTACCCTCTGATATTAGTTTCTCTGCTGTTTGACCTTTCACATCTTTTGTTCTCTCTGGGGACTGCCAATAGCACTCTTTCCCCTTGGTTTCTGTGGCCATCAGCACCCAATTTCCCTGGGTTTCTGTGGCTATGACTCAACTTTCATTCTCACTCCACAGTATAAATATTTCCCACTTTCTCTGTCTGTTAGCTTTGACAAAGAGTCATCGGACTCAAAACGTTAGCTCTTTTCTCTCCCTACAGATGCTGCCAGACTTGCTGAGATTTTCCAGCATTTTCTCTTTCGCTTGAGAAAATACATGTTGCGGTCGGTGGAGGGGAGGGGCCCTTTGAAGTCCACACTGAGGCGTTCAAAGGGGCGGGAGGCCTTCACCAGGCACGCACGGTCTGGCCGGTATAAGTGCGGTTTACACTCCGCGCAGACCTGGCAGTCTCTGGTGATAGCCCTGACTTCCTCGATGGAGTAGGGCAGATTGCGGGCCTTAATGAAGTGATAAAAGCGGGTGACCCCTGGGTGACAGAGATCGTCGTGCAGGGTCCGGAGTCGGTCCACTTGTGCCCTGGCACATGTACCTCGGGACAGGGCATCGGGGGGCTCGTTGAGCTTACAAAATCTCATAATTAAAGCTGGAGAGCTCGATCCTCCACCGCAAGATCTTATCATTTTTGATCTTACCCCGCTGTGTGTTGTTAAACATGAAGACAACTGACTGTTGGTCAGTGAGGAGAGTGAATCTCCTGCTGGCCAGGTAATGCCTCCAGTGCCGATCAGCTTCAACGATAGCTTGGGCCTCCTTTTCGACGGAGGAGTGCCGAATTTCAGAGGCATGGAGGGTGCGGGAAAAGAATGCCACGGGCCTGCCTGACTGGTTGAGGGTGGCCGCCAGAGGGACGTCTGATGCATCGCTCTCGACTTGGAAGGGAGCGTCTCGTTGACCGCAAGCATCATGGCCGTGGCGATGTCAGCCTTGATATGGTTGAAGGCCTGGTGAGCCTCGGCCGTCAGTGGGAAACCGGTGGAGTGGATGAGTGGGCGGGCCTTTTCCGCATAGTTAGGGACCCACTGGGTGTAGTACGAAAAGAACCCCAGGCATCGTTTGAGGGTCTTGGGGCAGTGGGGAAGGGGGAGATCCATGAAGGGGCGCTTGCGATTGGGGTCGGGCCCTAGAACTCTGGTCCGAGGACGGCTAATCGGTTCGTGCTGAACATACACTTTTCCTTGTTGTAGGTTCGGTTGAGGGGTTTGGCGGTGTGGAGAAATTTGGAAAGGTTAGCGTCGTGGTCCTGCTGGTCGTGGCCGTAGATGGTGATGTTATCCAGGTACGGGAAAGTGGCCCGCAGTCCGTACCGGTCAACCATTCGGTTGGAAGACCGAGACCCTGTTAGTGACGCCGAAGGGAACCCTAAGGAAATGGTAAAGGCGGCCGTCCGCTTCAAACGCGGTGTACTGGCGATTCGCCTTGCGAATGGGGAGCTGGTGGTAGGCAGATTTCAGGTCCACTGTCGAGAAGACCCGGTACTGTGCAATCTGATTAACCATATCAGATATGCGTGGGAGGGGTTATGCATCGAGCTGCGTGTACGGATTGATGGTTTGACTGTAGTCAACGACCATCCTGTTTTTCTTCCCCGTTTTCACCACTACCACTTGGGCTCTCCAGGGGCTGTTGCTGGCCTCGATGATACCTTCCCGCAGCAGCCGCTGGACCTCCGACCTGATGAAAGTCCTGTCCTGGGCGCTGTACCGTCTGCTCCTGGTGGCGACGTGTTTCAATCCGGGGTAAGGTTTGCAAACAGAGAAGGCCTGTCGACATTAAGGGTCGTGAGACCGCAGACAGTAAGGGGTGGTAGGGGCCCGCCAAATTTCAGGGTTAGGCTCTGGGGCTTGCACTGGAAGTCCATGTCGAGTAGCAAGGCAGCGCAGCGGTTGGGGAGGACGTAGAGCCGGAAGCCGCTGAACTCTACGCCCTGGATGGTGAGGTTGGCGATGCAGTACCCCCGAAGCGCCACGGGGAGTAGCGCCTTACCGTATCAGGGTGGATGAAGCTCTCAGAGTCCAGAAGGCAGGATATCTCATGCCCGTCGACCTTCACCTTTGTCGATGTGGTTGCGAGGTTGTGCGGTCGGGACTAGTCGATCGTGACGGAGGCGAGACGCAGCTGGTCGTCGGCGGTTGCAGGCGATAAGCGGCCTGATGAGGTGCCCGATGGGCAGGGGTCCTGAGGCAGGGAAGATGGCAGCGCCCACGGGCTGCACGTGGTCTAAGGCGAGGAAGATGGCGGCACCCAGTGACCGCACGCGGGGGGTGCAGGGACCACAATCAGATCAGCTTGAGGGGCCAAGTGGCCTGCTGCTATGCCACATGTTCCGGTTCATTTTCAGGTTTTCCTTCCCTCCTTCATAAAATGCCAGTTTTGTTTGGACTAACATTAATTTAACCATGTAATATCGAGAGATGACTGTTTAAAGTCTCTAATGCATTCAACTAGGTCGAGCACACCATGTGATATTTTTGCTTATTTTTATTTCTGTTTTTGTGTAAATGAGGAGGGAGGTCTTTCTTAACTAGAATGGAGTGAACTAGCTTTGAGCTGGGAAAGCCTTCTGGCTTCAATTCCCACTACTTCTTTAATGCTCTTGGAGCAAAGATATTTATGGTGCCCTCTTCCTATTGCCACTTTGTCCTGAGATATTGTGACTTAAGAAATATATACAATGACAGGCATATACCCAATGTGCAGCCACCCTGTATGCCAGCAGCTAATGATGCTTCATGCAGCCAGACCGTGTTATCATTATTTTCTCTCTGGAACCCTTCAAAGACATTAGTTTGTCTTTGTTGTTCTGGGCATAAAGTGCAATGAAAGAGATGTCAAGTAGTTGCCTGATAACTTTATGTGGGGAGCTGTAAACGTGTAACAGATTAACAGGCAATAGTCAGTGGCATTTATACTTGGGTAATTTTCCAAAGCTATGATGATGTCACTTGGTAGCCTTACTTAATGATCCACCATCATCTAGATTTGTTTCTTAAGTGTTGTGAATACCGCACAGGGGCTGGTTTAGCACAGGGCACAGGGCTAAATTGCTGGCTTTGAAAGGAGACCAAGGCAGGCCTGCAGCATGGTTCAATTCCCGTACCAGCCTCCCCGAACAGGCGCTGGAATGTGGCGACTAGGGGCTTTTCACAGTAACTTCATTTGAAGCCTACCTGTGGCAAGCAATTTTCATTTTCATTTTTCACACTGATTAATCTTGGTCACCAAGTCATGCCAGGCATGATGCACTACTGTCCTCTAGAAACTGCCTTGAAATGCCAAAAAAAGGCAATCCTTAAAACCACTTTGAGGATCCATCAAATGTGGGTTCAAATGCTGCAACATTCATGCACTTGTTCATAAATTCAGATTCTTGTTTACACATATTTATTATAACCCATTTTTGCCTTTTTTTTTGACTGTTAAAGCTCATCAGACTCTTCTTTTGGATACTCATTTTAAATGGTTCCTTCCTGTTAACTTCTAAAGGAATCTGCAAAACATGTATTAAAAAGCTCCTGTCCTTTTAAGAGCTTCCTTCAACTCATATTAGTGTCTAGTCAATAGGTAGAGTTAGAATGGGATTTCCAGCCAGTGTGAAATCCTTTTGGTTTCTTGTACTTTATAATATGAAAATATGTGCGGTGAAGTACTATTGATTAATCTGCCTTTTAAGATTTTTGTTGCTTTGCACCCCTTTCTGTGAAATCTGCTTGCCACAAAAGACTGAGTAGTAACTTGTTTATATGTGACATTAAGTTTTGTTGCCTTTCGTTTCCCGTTGGTGGTTATAACAAAGTCTGCTGATTCCAGAGTGGTGCAAATGGATGCAAGTTACTGTAACTAACCAGTAGGAAGTGTAAAGCACCACTCCACTTTTATTCACAAAGCACACTTTCCTTGTAAGAGTGCACATTGCCAGTTGGACGAGATTAGTAACTTGCTTGGAGTATTTTGAATATGAACACGTGTTCTGCACCTCCAGATGAGGCTTTTCCTAAGTTAATAATTATCTTTATTGTCACAAGTAGGCTTACATTGCAATGAAGTTACTGTGAAAAGCCCCTCGTCGCCACATTCAGGCGCCTGTTCGGGTACAGGGAGGGAGAATTCAGAATATCCAAATTTCCTAACAGCACGTCTTTCGGGACTAGTGGGAGGAAACCGGAGCACCCGGAGGAAACCCACGCAGACACGGGGAGAATGTGCAGACTCCGCATAGACAGTGATCCAGCTGGGAATCGAACCTGGGACCCTGGTGCTGTGAAGCCACAGTGCTAACCACTGTGCTGCCCAGTTAGAGTATGTGCAATCACTTTTAAGTTTCAACCTTTTACAAATGAAGTGTAACTTTTTTCTGCAGTCCTGTTTCAGAGATGGAACTTCCTGTTTAAACATCAGATGCCAGTTAGGAGACATTGAACATGGAAGATCTATAGCCGTCTATGTTGCTATGAAGCTCAATTATGCATTTTTGGCATCAGTAAGTTTTATTTTGTGCATTTTATGTGTCTATATGATCTTTGAGATCTTGTATAGTAAAAGAACATTGTATACCAAATCAACTTGGTGTTTTGAATAATGTGCAAACAAATTCTAATGATTATGGAGTGGGGAAAACAAATATCATACATATATGTATTAAGTATTTTGACAAAAACAAGATCAGAGTGTTTAAATCTTTTGTTTGTACTCTCCGGCTTCCCTATTGCTGTGAGGAGTACATGTCTGTTGGCATGACTATATAGTGATATTCTCGATGAGGAACACAACAACTTTTGCCTCTCCTCTCTCTCTCCTGTGGAATGTAAGCAAAACTATTTATGCATCTTGAATGTGAATTAGTAGTTAGAAAGAATCTCTGTTTGAATTACAGCCTGCCCTGCCGTTTTACGCATATCTCTTTTGTCAGTTTTGTGAGATCACCCAGTCAAGTAGTGTTGTAATGAAATTAGCAGGTCCAGTTCTGCTCCCCAAAATACACCTCCTGTCAGATAATCAGGGAATGACATCCATTCTGATGTTTGCAGTTGAGATTGCCCTATTATAACATCAATTAATAATAAGGAACAAAATTATAATTCTAACTTCAATAAATTTGATTTACAGCATTTGCAGGCTTTGTTTTTACATTTGAAAACTATCGTACAGCATGGAGTATGACATAAAGTGCTCAATTAATATTTTTGATGAAACATAACAAAACACCCATTTATTTCAACAGGATACTGCTTCTTCAACGTATTTTGTTACAGAAGCTGTGGCATCATCGGGACAGAATCCAAATGTTATTGAAAATGAACGAGGAACAAGCACAACTGTAAGTCTTCAAATACAACACTATATTTTTATTGGGTACAATTCACTCCCTCTCTCCTGAATCTGTATGTGATTTCATGACAAACGGCAGCAATTCTCCAGAACATTGCCTAATGGCCGTTCTATACGTTCAAGTCCAGATACTAAATGGTGTTTGACTACATAAGGCTTATCACAGCAGATCCCAGTCCTTTTCAGTAGGGGTCACTGGTTACATGACAATCAAGAACAGGCAGATTTATTGATTCTTTTTTTACCTGGCATAGTGAGAGCAAATCAATCAGCTAAACCAGTTACCATCCTGCACATTGATTACTCAGCTTCTGATCGGGTTACAGAATATACTGAAGTTTAGAATGCAAAGGAAAGAAAACAATCTATGGCTTGTAACTTCCAGGCTCCTGAGGGTAACCCAAAGATCTGCTGATGACCCCACCCCAGAGGTCTCCAGGTAAGGATTGCTCAGCAATTGCCCAGGAAGTGGGAATAAGAATTAAAACCACTTATAATTTCTGGGTAACTATAGTAATGAAACCTCCACTGAACACCAACCCCTGACCACTCTAACCCCACTTCTCTGTTGACCATTCAATCACCCCCCCCCCCCCCAAAACTGATCACCCTACTACCTCACGACCGACCACCCCTGACCAAACAACGCCCCCATTGACCACCTGACCAACTCCCCATCACTGACTATCTAATACTCCCTGACCACCCAATATCATCCATGACCGAGCAGTCTGCTTGAACAGCACCCTGACTATCATCTTAAACATTTGCTTCCACCAGTACCGGGTGCAGGTAGTGGCAAAAAGTGCGTACCATATACAAGATGCATTGCAGCTACTCACCAAAGCTCCTTCAACAGCCTTCTTCTTAACTTGCAATGTCTACCACCTAAAGAACAAGGGTGGCAGAAATAGAAAACCGGAGCAGCAGGCGGCCATTTGGCCCTTCGAGCTTGCTTCGCCATTCATTATGATCATGACTGATCATTCAACTCGATTGCCTAATCATGCCTTTCCTGCATATCTTTTGATTCCCTTCAGCCCAAGTGCTATATCTAACTGCTTCTTGAAAACATATATTGTTTTAGCCTCAAATACTTCCTGAGGTAATGAACTCCACAGGCCGCGACTCTCTGGGTGACAAAATTTCTCCTTATCTCTGTCCTAAATGGTTTACCCGTATCCTCAGATAATGACTCCTGGTCTGGACACACCCACCATCGAGAACATACTCCCTGCATCCACCCTGTCCAGTGCTGTTAGAATTTTATAGGTTTTTATGAGATCCCCCTTATTTTTCTGCAGTGAATACAATCCTACCCAATTCAATCTGTGCTTGTATGTAAGTCCTGCCATCCCAAGAATCAGTCTGGTAAACCATCACTCTGCTCCCTCTAGAGCAAGAGCATCCTTCCTCAGATAAGGAGACAAAAATTGCACACAATATTCCAGGTGTGGCCTCACCAAGGCCCTGTATAATTGCAGCAAGACATCCCTGCTCCTGTACTCGAATCCTCTCGCTATGAAGGCCAGCATACCATTTGCCTTCTTTACCACGTGCTGTACCTGCATGCTTATCTTGAGGGACTGGTGTACGAGGAGACCAAGGTCTCATTGCACTTTCTCCCCTCCTAATTTATGGCTATTCTGATAATAGTCTACCTTCCCATTTTTGCTGCCAAGCTGGATAACCTCGCATTTATCCAAATTACACTGCATCTGCCATTCATTTGCCCACTTGTTCAACTTGCCCAAATCACACTGAAGGATCTCTGCATCCTCCTCATAGCTCACCTTCCCACCCAACTTTGTGTCACCTGCAAATTTGGAAATATTACATTTTGTTCCCTTATCCAAATCATTAATATGTATTGTGAATAGCTGGGGTCCCAACGCCTTTCATTCCTACTCATTGTTTTCAGTCTGCCAACCAATTTTCTCTTCATTTCAATACACTACTCCTAATCCCATGCGCTTTAACTTTACATGATAATCTCTTACGTGGGACTTCGTCAACAACCTTCTGAAAGTCCAAATAAACCACATCCACTGGTTTCTCCTCATCAACTCTACTAGTTACTTCCTTGAAGAATTCCAGTAGATTTGTCAATCATGATTTCCCCTTCATAAATCCATGCTGACTCTGTCCGATCCTGCCACTGTTTTCTAAGTGCTCTGCTAAAAAATCTTTGATAATGGATTCTAGAATTTTCCCCACTACCAACAACAGGCTTACAGGTTCCTCTTTTCTATCTGCCCTTTCAAATAGTGGAGTTATATTAGCTACCCTCTAATATTCAGGAACTGTTCCGCAGTCTAAGAATACTGGAAGATGCCCACCAATGCATCCACTATATCTGGAGTCACGTTCTTAAGTACTCTGGGATGTAGATTATAGGCCTTTGGGATTTATCAGCCTTCAATCCCATCAATTTCCCCAATACCATTTCTCTACTAGTTTTGATGTCCTTCAGTTCCTCCCTCTCACTAGCCCGTGTTCCCCAACATTTCTGGAATCTGATTTGTGTCCTCATCTGTGAAGACAGAACCAAAGTATGTATTTAGCTGCTTAGCCATTTCTTTCTCCGCCATTATAAATTCCCCTGTTTCTGACTGAAAGGGATCTACATTTGTCACCAATCATTTTCTCTTCATGTACCTATCAAAGCTTTTACAGTCAATTCTTATGTTGCTTGCAAGCTTACTCTCGTTCTCCATTTTTCCCTTCTTAATCAATCCCTTGGTCCTACTTTGCTGAATTCTAAATTGCTCCCAATCCTCAGACCTGTTGTTTTTCTTGGCCAATTTTGTATGCTTTTTCCTTGGATCGAATACTATCTCTAATTTCCCTTGTAAACCATGGTTTGGCCACATTTCCCTTTTTACTTTTGTGCCAGACAGGAATAAACAATTGTTGCAGTTCCCCCATGTGCTCTTTGAATGTTTGCCATTGCCTATCCATAGTCATCCCTTTAAGTAAAATTTCCCAATCGATCATAGCCAACTCGCACCTCATATTAATGTCATTTTCTTTATTAGGATTCAGGGCCCTAGTCACAGAATCGACCACGTCACTCTCCATCTTGATGAAAAATTCTATCATATTATGGTTGCTCATCCCCAAGAGTCCCAGCACAATGAAATTGCCAATAATTCCGTTCCCATTACACAGTACCCAGTCTAGGATGGCCTGCTCTCTAGTTGGTTCCTCAACGTATTGGTCCAGAAATTCATCCCGTATACATTCCAGGAATTTCTCCTCTACAGTGGTGTGACTAATTTGATTTGTCTAGTCTATATGCAGATTAAAATCACCCATAAATTACAGATGTTCCTTTATTGCATGCACCTCTAATGTCCTTTTAATACTATTCCCAACATCAACACTACAGTTTTGAGTTCGATATACAACACCCACTAATGTTTTTTGCCCCTTGGTGTTTCTCAGTTCGACCCATACAGATTCCACATTGTCGGAGCTAATACTCTTCCTCACTATTGCGTTAATTTCCTCTTTAACCAGCAATGAAACTTTCCTTTTTATCTGTCCTTCTTAAATACTGAATAGCCCAGGATGTTCAATTCCCATCCCTGGTCGCCCTGCAGCCATGTCTCCGTAATCCTGATTATATGAATGAATGAATATCGCTTTTTGTCAAAAGTAGGCTTCAAATGAAGTCCCTGTGAAAAGCCCCTCGTCACCACATTCCAGCGCCTGTTCGGGGAGGATGGTACGGGAATTGAACCATGCTGCTGGCCTGCTTTCAAAGCCAGCGATTTAGCCCTGTGCTAAACAGCCCCTGTTGTACCCTTTGTAATGATATGTAGACAGACATGTAATTTAGCGGTTAATCAGAACACCCAACTGTGGCATAACCACTAGAGAGCATTACACGACCACTATAAAACCACAGCTCACACAAGCTCTCGCTCTCAGTCCCAGCAGAGACTGGAGGAACAACACGAGTGTAGCAGCGATCACAGTCAAGTCACCACATGTGGCTTAGATACAGTTTGTACAGCTAGTCAAGTTTACTGTGTTGCTAGAGTTAGATCAGCAGAGCGTCAAACTCATTTATTAGCTTTGTTATTATTAAATAAATACTTTCAACTTACTTTGAGGACTGGAGTATTCTTCAACATGTCTACAGTTAGTAGCGACTTATGTTCCTCAAATAACACAACATAATACCCTTTACATCTATTTGCACGATTAGTTCATCTGCTTTATTACGAATGCTCTGCACATTCAGGCACAAAGCCTTGTCTTTTTAACATTACTTGGCCCGTTCAAAATATTTTTCACTGTGGCCGTTTGAATCTGGCCCATGGTTTCTCTACCCATCACTTTTCTTATTCCCCTTTTTGTCTTTTGTTTTTGTTCTTGATTCCCACTCCTCTGACTCCTTGCATAGGATCCCATCCCCCTGCCTTTTTAGTTTAAACCCTCCCCAGCCACTCGAGCAAATACACCCCCAGGACATCAGTCCCGGTTCCGACCAGGTATAACCTGTGCAGTTTGTACTGGTCCCAATGCCCCAGGAATCTGAAACCCTTGCACCATCTCTTTGGCCATGTATTCATCCAATATATCCTGTTCTGACTATCATGTGGCACTGGTAGTAATCCTGAAATCACTACCTTTGAAGTCTGACTTCTCAACTTTCTTCCAAACTCCCTATATTCTGCTTTTGGGACCTCATGCATTTTTTAAAACCTATATTGTTTGTACCAATGTGTACCATGACCACTGGCTGTTCATCCTCTGTCCTCCAGAATGTCCTGTAACCGCTCCAAGATATCCTTGACCCTAGCACCAGGGAGGCAACATACACCCTGGAGTCTCGTTTGCGGCCACAGAAACAATTCACCTTACAATTGACCATGGGGTCCTTGGGAGCAGCATTAGCTGCAAATATGCCAGTTTCCCTTCAAGTCTTGTACCATCCTGACTTGAAAATATGTTGCATTTACTTTTTCTCGATGGCTCAAAATCCTGGAACTCCCTTCCGAACAATATTGCAGGTGTACCTATACCATAAGGAGAGCTGTGTTTCAAGAAGGCAGCACCTTCTCGAGGGCAATTGGGATGGACAATAAATGCTGACATTGTCAATTATATGCACATCCCATAAATAAATAAAATGTGCTACAAGGCCATAAAGATCCTGTTTCATTCCTTCTCTTAAGTTGACGTCACTTTGAGTTAATGTAGACTGTATTAATTGCCAAATTATTTTGCAAACAGAGCAGAAGTTATGAGACATTAAATTTAAAGAACACATAGATGTGTACTCAACCTGCAGTGTGTGGCTGTAGCTGACGTTCCAATTAAATGTGATGAAAGCAAATTTCTGCAGATGCTGGAATCGGCAACAAAAATAGAAAATCCCAACAGGTCTGACAGCATCCGTGTAGAACAGAGTTTTTCAAATACAAGGTCGTGACCTGCGGGTGGGGCGCCGGCAAGTGTTGGGAGGCTCGAGGAACGATTGGGCGCGTCGTTCCTGCAGTGGTCCCGATCGCAGGAGGAGAGCCTGTCTTTTACTTTGAGAATGGCGGCCAAGTTTGAAAATGTCCGCAGCTGCGGTGGAGAGGACGAGACAGCAATGGGGGGTGGTCAGCAGGGTGGAGAGAGAAACCTAAATGTCCATGGCTCAGGGTTCACCCCCCCCCGGTTTGTGAGGAGGCGTCCGAGTGTCGACTGGTGTCCAAGAGGTTTTGTGTTCTGTGCTCGGGGTGAGTGAGACCCGCCGATTGAGGGGGAGGTGAGGCCGCTCCATCCCCACAGTCGAGAGGAAGATCGTCCCCTTTTGTGAGTATTTTGATCCGATTCCTGGTGCACCTGCGCCCAAAGCTTGGTGTGCTGTCCCCCCCCCCCCCCCCCCCATCCCGTGCGGCTCCTCCTAGTAATTTATCCAGGGAAATGAGGCTTGTGCAGGCCCGAGAGTTCATCTGCTGAGATAGGCCCTGGTGACTGAGCACCCTCCCTGTTTGGGATGCGACCCAGCCGCTGGTTTGGTTTTGGGGGCATAATGGGCACCAGGTTTTATTTTTTGGGGGGCTGTATTTGGTAAAGCCCTGGGTCACATGGAGTGCCAGGCTGGGAAATTACAGTCAACGCGGTTATTCTCAGGAGTTGTATCCATGGCTTTTTATATTTTATTTTAGTATCAGAGGTCACATTTAGAAAATTAGTCCCCGTCTCTACTGAGAAGGATTTCCATCTTGTAATATAAACCAAACTGGTGTAAAACGACAGGAACCCTGAAAAGTCTACAGCTTATTTTGGCATTGCGCAGGGGAGCACAAGGTTTAGTGAATACAGGCTTCAATGTTACACCTTTGAGAATTTAACTGGCCATGTCTCAAAATTGCTATTTTGAAGAAATTTAGCTTTTTTGCATTTTGACGTGAATTATAAGGAAACTACATTCTGGAAAAATAATGGATTTTTAAAGCTAGATTGTTGTACCAGAAAATAGCGCTCTTTACTTTTGGTTATGTTGGGATCTCTGGTGCCTATCTGTCCAAAACAAAATACTTATTGCAAACAAACAAAAAAGGGAACGGTGGCCGTTGCCATCTTTTAAATGAAAATAAAAGTCAGGCTGTGTGACGTTTTCCAGAAAGAAGCAGTAGCTGAGAACAGGTCACGTGAACCCTGCACGCACGCTTGACGTTAAGCACTCTCCAGGTATGTGCTTTTGGCTCCAAATCATGGAGCAGTGTTGCTTCCACTTTCCAGCAGCTGGAAAGCAAGTGAACTGTGAAGATGAAGAGACAACCAGAGACTTAAATAGGCACCTATTGGATAGGCTCCCCTACTGAAACTTCTACCACCTGGCCGGGCTCATTCCCCAATACCAGGTCCAGTACAGCCCCTTCCCTAGTTGGACTGTCTATATATTGTTTTAAGAAGTCCTCCTGGATGCTCCTTACAAACTCTGCCCCGTCTAAGCCCCTGGCACTAAGTGAGTCCCAGTCAATATTGGGGAAGTTGAAGTCTCCCATCACCACAACCCTGTTGTTTTACTCTTTTCCAAAATCTGTCGACCTATCTGTTCCTCTATCTCCCGCTGGCTGTTGGGAGACCTGTAGTAAACCCCCAACATTGTGACTGCACCCTTCTTATTCCTGATCTCTACCCCATATAGCCTCACTGCCCTCTGAGGTGTCCTCCCGTAGTACAGCTCTGATATCCTCCCTAACCAGTAGCGCAACTCCGCCACCCCTTTTACATCCCCCTCTATCCTGCCTGAAACATCTAAATCCTGGAACGTTTAGCTGCCAATCCTGCCCTTCCCTCAACCAGGTCTCTGTAATGGCAACAACATCATAGTTCCAAGTACTAATCCTAGCTCTAAGTTCATCTGCCTTAACCGTAATACTTCTTGCATTAAAACATATGCACTTCAGGCCACCAGACCCGCTGTGTTCAGCAACTTCACCCTGTCTGCACTGCCTGAGAGCCACACTGTCCCTATTCCCTAGTTCTCCCTCAATGCTCTCACCTTCTGACGTATTGCCCCCGTGCCCATCCATCCCCCTGCCATGCTAGTTTAAACCCTCCCGTGTGACACTAGCAAACCTCGCGGCCAGGATATTTATGCCTCTCCAGTTTGGATGCAACCTGTCCTTATATAGGTCACACCTGCCCCGGAAGAGCTCCCAGTGGTCCAGATAATGGAAACCCTCCCTCCTACACCAGCTGTTTAGCCACGTGTTTAGCTGCTAGCCTCACTGGCACGTGGCACAGGGAGTAATCCCGAGATTACAACTCTAGAGGTCCTGTCTTTTAACTTTCTGCCTGCTGCAGGACCTCATGCCCCTTCCTGCCTATGTCGTTAGTACCAATATGTACAATGACCTCTGCCTGTTTGCCCTCCCCCTTCAGGATGCCCCCTACCTGTTCGGATTCATCCTGGACCCTGGCACCAGGGAGGCGACATACCATCCTGGAGTCTCTTTCACGTCCACAGAAGCGCCTATCTGTGCCCCTGACTATAGAGTCCCCTATTACTATTGCTCTTCTGCGCTTTGACCCTCCCTTCTGAACATCAGAGCCAGCCGTGGTGCCACTGCTCTGGCTGCTGCTGTTTTCCCCTGATAGGCTATCCCCCCCGACAGTATCCAAAGGGGTATACCTGTTCGAGAGGGGGACAACCACAGGGGATTCCTGCACTGACTGCCTGCCCTTTCTGGCGGTCACCCATTTCTCTACCTGCACCTTGGGTGTGACCACATTTATATAACTGCAATCTATGACGCTTTCCGCCACCTGCATGCTCCTAAGTGCATCCAATTGCTGCTCCAACCGAACCTGCGCTCTCTATGAAGTCGGTCACTCTCTCGATGGAGGAGTTCATGGGTTCAAACCCTGAACCATGGTGCTGTCCATGAGCTGAATGGACTGCTCCATTTTTCAGTCCAAGACCTTGCACTGCTTCAGAAAGCTTTAACAAGGGGACAGCACGGTGGCGCAGTGGGTTAGCCCTGTTGCCTCATGGCGCCGAGGTCCCAGGTTCGATCCCGGTTCTGGGTCACTGTCCGTGTGGAGTTTGCATATTCTCCCCGTGTTTGCGTGGGTTTCGCCCCCACAACCCAAAGATGTGCAGGCTAGGTGGATTGGCCACATTAAATTGCCCCTTAATTGGAAAAAATGAATTGGGTACTCTAAATTTATTTAAAAAAAGAAAGCTCTAACATATAGGTATTCATTTGTTGCTGTTAGTCCAGGTAGAGGTCCTTTTGTGTGACATTTGAGGCCCTGCATCTGTGCCCAGCTGAGGAGGACTGTATCTGTCCTCCATCCTCTGAGACTACCCACAGCTGCCTCTGCCTTTCACATGTCCACTAGTGCTGTACTCTTCACCCAATGCCACCGTATTTAAGCATATGCAAGGTCACCGATGAGCTGCCTGCACTGATGGAGTGTATACCTGTAGGATGTGATGGTGCTGGCTCTGGGGATTCTCCGTTTCAGGGACTATGTCCCCATGCCATTGTGAAAACTGTGGTCTGTTATGCCAGAAAAACTGGCATCAAAAGGCCAGATTCACAGCCTTGCAGGGGGCTAGCAGGCATGTCGTGGAGCTCGCAGCTCCAGCTGCAGATTCGCGCTCCCCCACTTCCGGGTCAGAGGCCGTGCTCCATGGTGGACTCAGACCGTGGACCTGGACCGCGCAAATAGTGCCCCCGATCGGCCTCGCGAGTATCCCGAAAAGCTGGACCATGAGTGGTCCACTCCATCGGGAATTCGGTCGGTCGGGGGCGAAGAATAGCGGGGCAGGCCTCAGGCAAAGGTCTCCGGTGGTGGATAATTGGCGCGCCGTACTCCCTGGGTATGTCGTTTTACAGGGGAGCGGAGAATCGCTGAACCGGCGCCGGTCTTGATTTCATGCGGGAAACTGGATTCTCCGCCCCGTCGCGACTTCTGTGTCAAGTTGCGGAGAATCCAGCCCCTGCTGACTGTTTCCTGTGGTGGCCTAGGTGCCGTGACAGGCCTCAGGCAGTCGTCGTCCTCCACGTTAGAATCCATGGGTGACATGAATAGGAGTTTGTGAGAACTAACCTTGGACAGCAGAACCCTCTGCTGTGCTGAGGCTGAGATTTGGCAGGCTGTTGAATGGGGGTGAGTGCATTTCACAGCCTTTATCCACTTTTTGCTATACCTTTCACTCTGTCCTTCAGGTATGCCTGTCTCTTCTTCCCCGACATTATCCCGCGGGCCTTTCCAGTGATTTCTTTGGCTCACTCCTTCCTGAAAGTGATGATGGTAACTTGAAGCATTAAGCTCCAGTAAGAGCCCTCTGCCTGGCATAGTAAGCCCTTCACAAGATCAAAAGAGGACAAGGCCTTGCTAACCTCTCTGACCAATGCTTGTTCACATATATAATCTGTGTGTATCAGTGCTTGCAGGTCCTCAACAGCACTAGGGCTCGGAGCTTTGCAAAGGGACTGTTAAGTACCTGGGCACCCAATCTTCTCTCATTCGGGAGATTGAATATTCAGAGGCCTGTCATCGGAGTCTTTCATTGCACTTATTTTGCCAGGGCAAAATAAATTGAACCTCTTTTGGCATTGGTTTCAGTTCCTCTGGACTACGCTCCTGCTGCTGACTGTTTCAGCCAGCTTTATTTGGCTGAGTAGCCGCCGCCTTCCACGATCTTGAAAGAGGACGTCCCTCCTCTTCCTCACCGCCTCCAGGAGGACTATGAGGTCAGCACCTGAGAAGCGAGGGACAGCCCTGCCCCTGGTATCAGGCTTCTGCCTCTCCTTGTTTCCTTTGTTCTTGCATTTTCTAATGGCTGCTTCAGTAATGGCTGCTGTACTGCCTTTGAATTGGAGCCATACCTCAGCAGTCCCACCTTCATCCCCCACCTGCAAATTAGCTGTCCAATTTGCCCTCCAGGCTTCTCAAAACACACAGGATGTGACTACTTCCCACCTCCACTCCGGGATGGGATCGGGACCTAGAAATGGACTCGATGTTGGTTTCCTGACCTCGGAGCCGGTCTTAAATGCTGAACCTTACAAGACAAGTTTGTTTAAAAATGTCCCTTTTAACCCCAAGTGAAGCAAATTTCTGCAAAGGGGATGTTGAATTCCCGATAAATACCTCAGGCTGGGAAAATTCCCACATGACTTCAGGTTGTCATGGAAAGAGAAACTCATGGAAACCTATTGAGGCAACAAATGCCTGTTTTAGCACCTCTCACAGTACGTCACAGAACAAAGATTAACTGCTGCAGGGATGCAGACAGGAGAAGAATTGGCTCTCTCCCAATTGTTCTGCGAGGAATGGTGGGTGTTGTGTTATTAGCCTCTAAAACAATATTACCTATCATACCATGATGAATGGCGACGTGATAACCGTGTTACAGGAGAGTTAGACATACACTGCCCGAATTGCTTGATTAACCTTGATGATTTTTCTTTTAGCGAGATGCATTTTCAGTGATGTGTTAATAGAACAGTGCACTACATACACAAAAGCAAAACATTGCCCTTTTCCTTAAATAGAAACATTACATAAACATGAAGGCCCCACCTTTTTTTCCCTGCACATCTTTGGGTTGTGGGTGAAACCCAAGCAAACACGGGGAGAATGTGCAAACTCCACACAATGACTCGGGGCCGGGATCGAACCTGGGTCCTCGATGCCATGAAGCAGCAGTGCTAACTACTGCACCACCGTGCCGCCCCTTGGTCCCCGCCTTCTCAACCTTACCCCTCGCCTGAGGTGTGGTGATCCTCAGGTTAAATCACCACCAGTCCCCTCAAACGGGAAAGCAACCTATGGTCACCTGGGACTATGATGACTTTACCTTACCTTTTGATGCGCAATCAATTAGTCTCGAGACAAGGTGAATCATAACTAATAGGCTTTAATCTGCTAGAACTGTTCCCCAGCAGCTTCGATACAGAAAGTGAAGGCTGCTGGGACGGCATCGGTTCTTATATTCCGCCCCTCAGGGCGGATCTATGTACATCAGCCAATGGTAGACTCCTGGGTCTAGGCAATGTTCATCCACCTCTCAGGTACCGCAATACCTGGTATTACCACATTCACCCCCTGTTAAAAAAGAGCCCGGCGGGGTGATGGCCAGCGTTAATGTCGCCTTTCGCATGGTAGGACCAGGTACGGAGGTGCCATGATGTCGAGGGTAATAGCGAAGTGTTCATGGTGCAGCAATCAGTCGATCGAGTGGCCTGGTCGTCCTTCTGGAGCGTCAGGGCTCCGGCGGTGATCCTGATGGGGGTCCCTGTGGTTGGGACTCCAGGAACGTGGTGTCATCCTCCTAGGCAGCTTTGTCACCCCTAGGCAGCGCTGTTGGGGTGAAAAGTGGGCGGGGGGCGGGGGGAAGGGCGCCTGGAGGGGGCGTTGGTGCTTGTTCGGGCCTAGGCAGGGGCGGTGGGAGTACTGACCCTCCGGTCAGGTGCTGCGGGGAGGGTGGGGATGGGGGCACTGGTGCGGGTGTGCGTGGGGCTCCGGCGGGCGCCAGGTCCCGAAGGGAGACCGTGGCTTGGCGGCCGTCAGGGAACGCTACATAGGCGTACTGGGGGTTGGCATGCAGCAGGTGGACCCTCTCGACCAACGGGTCCGACAGGTCCGACTTGTGCGCCCTCGCATGTTTCCGAAGCAGGATGGGTCCGGGTGTCGCTAGCCAGGTTGGGAGCGAGGTCCCGGAGGAGGACTTCCTGGGGAAAACAAGGAGACGTTCATGAGGTGTCTAATTTGTGGTAGTACAGAGCAGCGACCGGATGGAGTGAAGGGCCACCGGGGGGACTTCCTGCCAGCGGGAGACTGGGAGATTCCTGGACCATAGGGCCAGCAGGACGGTCTTCCAGACCGTGCCGTTCTCCCTCTACCTGCCCGTTTCCCCGGGGGTTGTAACTGGTCGTCCTGCTCGAGGCAATGCCTTTGCTGAGCAGGAATTGACGCAGTTCGTCACTCATAAAGGAGGACCCCCTATCACTGTGAATGTATGCGGGGAAACCGAACAGTGTAAAGATAGCCTGGAGGGCCTTGATGACGGTGGTTGTGGTCATGTCTGGGCAGGGGATGGCGAATGGGAACCGGGAGTACTCGTCAATCACATTCAGGAAGTACGTGTTGCGGTCGGTGGAGGGGAGGGTATCTTTGAAATCCATGCTGAGGCGTTCAAAGGGACGGGAAGCCTGTATCAGGTGCGCCCTCTCTGGCTGGTAGAAGTGCGGTTTGCACTCCGCGCAGATTTGGCAGTCCATGGTGACGGACCTGACCTCCTCGATGGAGTAGGGCAGGTTGCGGGTCTTGATAAAATTAAAGAAACGAGTAACCCCCGGGTGGCAGAGGTCCTCGTGGAGGGATCAGAGGCGGTCCACTTGTGCGGTGGCACAAGTGCCGCGGGACCGGGAATCAGGAGGCTCGTTCAGCTTCCCCGGATGGTACTTTTGTCGTTCTTAATCTTGCCCCGCTGTGCATTATTGAACATGAAGGCAACCGACCGTTGGTCCGTGAGGAGAGTGAATCTCCTGCCGGCCAGGTAATGCCTCCAGTGCCGCACAGCTTCAACTATGGCCTGGGCCTCCTTTTTCGACCGAGGAGTGGCGAATTTCGGAAGCATGGAGGGTACAGGAGAAGAAAGCCACAGGCCTGCCCGCTTGGTTGAGGGTGGCCGCCAGAGCTACGTCGGATGCATTGCTCTCGACCTGGAAGGGGACTCGTCGATTGCGCGCATCGTGGCTTTAGCAATGTCTGCTTTGATGCGGCTGAAGGCCTGGCGGGCCTTCGTCAACAGGGGGCAGGGTGTGGACTGGATCAGATGTCGAGCCTTGTCTTCGTAATTGGGGACTCACTGTGCATAATAGCTGAAGAATCCGAGGCAGCGCTTTAGGGCCTTGGGGCAGTGAGGGAGGGGGAACTCCATGAGGGGGCGCATGCGCTCGGGGTCGGGGCCTATGACTCCACTTCGCACTACCTAGCCTAGAATGGCTAGACGGTCGGTGATAAACACTCATTTATCCTCATTGTAAGTCAGATTAAGGATTTTCGCAGTCTGGAGAAATGATGGTTGCTGAGAAATCTCTCCCGAAATTCTCCGACACCTTCCTGGAGAGACTCCATGATGTTGTTAAGGCCTGCCGTGACATAATCTACCCATGTTCAGAGTGGAACCACAGCAGCAATGTCACCAACCCAGCATGGGTGGTGATCGTAGAGGTTATGAGGGCCAAAACCCTGCAGGACATCTATCCAGTGCTCCAAAAAGATGAATGATGTCCTCACTTCTGCCAAGGTAAGTCACTCTTCTCATCACTCTCAGCTCATACATCCCTTACATACACATGGATCTCACTCACTGCCAGCTCAAGGGACACCACCACTTGTTCTCCCACACATCTTCATCACATAATGAAACGCAAATATATTATTTATTAATTATTTTGTACATCAACAGTACCCAATTCATTTTTTCCAATTAAGGGGCAATTTAGTGTGGCCAATCCACCTATCCTGCACATCTTTGGGTTGTGGAGGCGAAACCCACGCAAACTCCACATGGACTGTGACCGGGATCGAACCTGGGACCTCGGCGCTGTGAGGCAGCAGTGCTAACCACTGCATCACCGTGCTGCCCAAAATGCAAATATATTATAATGAGGTTCCCTACTTTGCACTGCAGGAAATGCGGCCTGCCACTGACAGGGTAAAGCGCAACTTTGGTCTTCTCGTGATATTTTTTGCTCCAAAACCGGCCAACACTAATGGAAGTGGAAGCACTTGGGCCTTAAATTCATTATTCAAGTGTCACTAAACCACATGGGTGGTTTACTAACTTGCCCTGAAATCCTTTCTTGAAAAAGGTGCAATGTTTATAGATGTCCTTTCTGTCCGCAAAGCGCAGGGCCCTGTGTATTAATATATGTAGCTTCTAGCATGCATAAGTGAGCTACACTGCGAGCCTGACTGAGAATTTTTAATTAGTTGACAGTGTAATTTTTAGCACACTGGGGATAGTTTAGTAAATCCTGTCCAATCATTTTATGTTCTATATTATGTTCTACGGTATGTTTTGACTTTTGCAAGCATGCTCTGGTTGGTCAGTCAATACTTTGCCTGTTACGAACAGCCAAAGGGACGCACTGTTTGATACGATCCTCCAGTCTTTGTGACTTATGGCTGACTTAGCCTAGCATCACACTGGCACTGAAATTCGTCTATCACGTTACTCATTTGTGATAAGCAGAACATCTTTTTGGTTTGACGGTAGTACCCTGTAAGTGGCATTGGGATTTCTACAGTTCCATTTGCTACAAGATTGGCCTCATCAGCAACTTTGTAAATAGGGTCCAAGCGCTCACAGTGCAAGTTTGATGCTGGAATAGGATGCATCAGTCATTCTACGAGATAATGGCTACCATGATCAGATCATTGCTCGCTGTATGCCGCTCAAACTCATGAATGGGCCTAAGGCCGCCACTTTCAGTCCCTGAAAGGTACGCAGTATACCTTGGGCTATCTTGGAAGGGTAGGGTGTGAGGTATTTCAAAAACTTGACCAAAAGGTGAAGCTAGCCGTTTCATGCTGCTACTATGCAGTGGCAACACGGATGGCGTTTGCCCCTTTTTTAAAGCAATACTCGAGTTCTGTTTGACCAAACGACTATTAAAATAAAATTCCATGACTTTCACGTTGATGAAATATTTTTCAGTAGATTTCATGCAGAGAATCGGAGCAACTGGGTCTTGACTTCAGAATCACAACATCAGTTTGATGTTGGCTCCTCCACAAGATGCTTGTTCCTGCCCTGCCTTACCTCATCTACCATGCTCCAATTCTGAAGAAAATGTCTTCACAGTCCTCTGCTGATTAACAGCCTCCGCAGCAACAAAAGTCAGCAACTGACATCAGACAAACCTCTCCTCACAAGCAAGAATGTAGGGACTGGGAAATCTGGCACATACTACTTGGCCTCTTATTGCTGCTGTTCTGGCGGTGTCTAAAGCAGCCAATCTGGCATGTTGACAGTCCCGATTGACGGTACTCGGCCAATGACATTTGTTTTGGAAGTCTCCAATGCAACCAATCAGCAGTGGCATTGAGTGGGATCACGCAACAGAACAAAACGATGATTACAGGGGGAGGGGAGTGGTTATTGGAAAAACACAAGTTGGAATTCTACCCAAAGTCAGTGTATAAGACTGCATTTCCCACATGCCTTTCTGGTTCTTGGCTACTTCACCAATAGTTGTTGCTATTCCCAACGCTCGTGGATGTTGCCTACCTCCACATATCCAACTTTTCAAATTCATATCTCCTAACATCCTTGAGTCGTGTGATGATATTCTTCAACAGGTTCTTCTGGAACTTTTCGACTGGGGTTGAAGCAATAATGAACTCCGTGATTCTTTCTGACAGTTTTGCCTCTGAGAAATCATTCTCTGCCCTTCAGCAACAATAACTCTCAAATTAGTCAGTCTATTCTCTGGGTTGGCGCCTGAATACCATTCATTCCTATTGATGGATTCTGAGATTTACTTCAACTTTCGAGTTGATCTTCCAGCGCAGTCCAGAGTTTCTAAGGGTTTTCTTTATCTTCATCAGAGTCCTGATGTACTAATGCAAAGGAATCCTTCATTGCCAATTGCTATTTTTAATTTTAATTGCCTGCTTGCCAGGTTCAGCGACAGACAGATGCAAAAAATAAACTCCATAAGTTTGGTGAGAAAGTTTCAGTTTGGAGAGAATGTCTGGGACCTTCTGATTCATCACAGGATACTTTGTAGTCATTGCGTTAATAGTCCCTGCTTTTTAAGGATTCCTAACTTTTCTTTAAACTGAGTTCTCCTCGATGAAAAATAATGTTGGAGATCTGCTGTGCCTCCGCAATGCCAACAGTAGTGTAGCCCTTCTGGCAGGGAAGACACCCCGACAGCATTGCAACTCATGGCCCCCCGATCCTACTAGACATTTTTTTTCTGGCTATAGATCCAGTACACTTCCCTTTCAGTTATTCACTTACTTGATTACTGATCTTCAAGAGTGCTTCATCCTCTGAACTGTGTCTAAAATGCATCATTGCTGTTTTTCCAGCTGACTGTTCGTGTTACCCCAACTTTTATTGGCTTCTCGATGCCACCATTTTGTGATCTCCGCCACTGAAGTGAATTATAATGCCTCTGTGCTTTGACCTAGACTGCTGCCATCAAATCTTTTATGCGATATTCAAATGTGCACTGCTGCCATAAACTTAACAATCACACCATAGTGAATGGTAACAAACACTTGACAGTTACAGTTGAACAAAACACTAGATGCAGGGCTACAGGAGAGCTGTACATACATGTGCTACCAAGGGATCGGCATTACTTCAACTGCTGTATCACATGTTGTCTTGCATCACTTTTTGTGGCGATGATGTATTTTAACTATATACATATTTAGTGATAATCAGAACAGTGAAGTAAAGTAATTACATTAAAGTAATAGCACAATAGGAGGGAGAAATAATGCTCTCACTGCAGAAGACAGTTTTACCAGAGTCGACTGATCAGTTTAAAAAGGGATTGGACTGAGCAATGTTTAAAATTTTGGATAGGACTACTGTGACCTGAGGGAGAGAGATTTGTTGAAGTGTGCCTTGGGCTGGTTGTAATTGGATCCAAAAAATACGGCAGAGTGGAACGATTGTCGAAGGTCGCTGAAGTTTCGACCTGGTGGGAAATGCAAACCCTTGCTGGAGAACTGGTAGTAACTTCAGGCTTGTATATTTGATGCACAATCAATACTCTCGAGACAAAGAGGAGTCATATCTAATCGGCTTTAATCAGCTAGAACTGTACCCAGCAGCGATGATACAGAAAGTGAAGGCTGCTGGGACGGCATCGGTTCTTATACCCCGCCTCTCAGGACGGGGCTATGTACATTATCCAATGGTGGGGGCCCTGGCGGTTGTGACTCCGGGAACGCGGTGTCTTCCTCCCAGGCAGCTTCGTCACCCATAGGTGACGCTGTTGGGGCAGAAAGTGGGCAGGGGGGAGGGGTGCCTGTAGGGGGCGTCGGTGCCTGTTCGGCGCTGGGTAGGGGCTCCGGCGGCAATACTGACCCTCCGGTCAGGTGCTGCGGGGGGGGGGGGGGCAATGGTGCGGGCGCGCGTGGGGCTCCGGCGGGTGCCAGGTCCCGAATGGAGACCGTGTCTTGGCGGCCGTCGGGGAACGCTATGTAGGCGTACTGGGGGTTGGCATGCAGCAGGTGGACCCTCTCGACCAACGGGTCCGACTTGTGCGCCCTCACATGTTTCCGCAGCAGGACGGGTCCGGGTGTCGCTAGCCAGGTGGGGAGCGAGGTCCCAGAGGAGGACTTCCTGGGGAGAACAAGGAGACGTTCATGAGGTGTCTGGTTTGTGGTAGTACATAGCAGCGAGCGAATGGACTGAAGGGCCACTGGGAGGACCTCTTGCCAGAGGGAGACTGGGAGATTCCTGGACCGAAGGGCCAGCAGGACGGTCTTCCAGACCGTTCCGTTCTCCCTTTCTACCTGCCCGTTTCCCCGGGGTTGTAACTGGTCGTCCTGCTCGAGGCGATGCCTTTGCTAAGCAGGAACTGACACAGTTCGTCGCTTATAAAAGAAGACCCCCTATCACTGTGGATGTATGCGGGGAAACCGAACAGTGTAAAAATACTTTGGAGGGCCTTGATGACGGTGGTTGTGGTCATGTCCGGGCAGGGGATGGCGAAAGGGAACTGGGAGTACTCGTCAATCACGTTCAGGAAGTACGTGTTGCGGTCGGTGGAGGGGAGGGGGCCTTTGAAATCCATGCTGAGGCGTTCAAAGGAACGGGAATCCTTTATCAGATGTGCCCTCTCTGGTCGGTAGAAGTGCGGTTTGCACTCCGCGCAGATTTGGCAGTCCCTGGTGACTGTCCTGACCTCCTCGATGGAGTAAGGCAGGTTTTGGGTCTTAACGAAATGGAAGAACCGAGTGACCCCCGGGTGGCAGAGGTCCTCGGTGGCACAAGTGCCGCGGGACAGGGCATCAGGAGGCTCGTTCAGCTTCCCGGGACGGTACAAGATCTCGTAATTGTAGGTGGAGAGTTCGATCCTCCACCGCAAGATCTTGTCGTTTTTTATCTTGCCCCGCTGTGCATTATCGAACATGAAGGCCACCGACCGTTGGTCCATGAGGAGAATGAATCTCCTGCCGGCCAGGTAATGCCTCCAGTGTCGCACAGCCTCTACTATGGCCTGGGCCTCCTTTTCGACCGAGGAGTGGCGAATTTCGTAAGCATGGAGAGTGCGGGAGAAGAAAGCCACGGGCCTGCCCGCTTGGTTGAGGGTGGCTGCCAGAGCAACGTCGGACACGTCGTTCTCGACCTGGAAGGGGAGGGACTCGTCGATGGCACGCATCGTGACTTTTGCGATGTCCGCTTTGATGCGGCAGAAGGCCTGGCGGGCCTCCGTCGACAGGGGGAATGTTGTGGACTGGATCAGTGGTCGAGCCTTGTCTGCGTAATTAGGGACCCATTGTGCATAATAGCTAAAGAAGCGGAGGCAGCGCTTTAGGGCCTTGGGGCAGTGAGGGAGGGGGAACTCCATGAGGGGGCGCATGCGTTCAGGGTCAGGGCCTATGACTCCATTTCGCACTACGTAGCCTAGGATGGCTAGACGGTCGGTGCTAAACACGCAAAAATTTTCGGAGGTTGGTGTCGTGGTCCTTCTGGTCATGGCTGCAGATGGGGACGTTATCGAGATACGGGAACGTTGTGCGTAAGCCGTACCGGTCAACCATTCGGTCCATCTCACGCTGGAAGACCGAGACCCCGTTCGTGACACCAAAGGGAACCCTTAAAAAGTGGTAGAGCCGCCCATCTGCTTCGAAGGCAGTGTACTGGCGGTCACTATTACGGAGGGGTAGCTGGTGGTAGGCGGACTTGAGATCCACCGTGGAGAAGACCATGTATTGCGCAATCCTGTTCACCAGGTCGGCAATACGGGGAAGAGGGTACGCGTCCAGCTGCGTAAACCGGTTGATGGTCTGGCTATAGTCGACGACCATCCTATGTTTCTCCCCGGTCTTTACCACCACTACTTGAGCCCTCCAGGGGCTGTTGCTTGCTTCGATGACCCCTTCCTTCAGCAGCCTTTGGACCTCGGACTTGATGAAGGTCCGGTCCTGGGCACTGTACCGTCTGCTCCTGGTGGCGACGGGTTTTCAATGCGGGGTGAGGTTCGCAAACAGGGAAGGCGGGTCGACCTTAAGGGTTGCGAGGCCGCAGACAGTAAGGGGGGGTATAGGGCCTCCAAATTTAAAAGTCAGGCTTTGTAGGTGGCACTGGAAATCCAGCCCGAGAAGGGTGGCTGCGCAGAGGTGCGGCAGCACGTACAAGTGGAAATTGCGGAATTCCCTGCCTTGGACGGTGAGGTTCGCTAGGCAGAACCCCTTTATCTGCACTGCGTGTGACCCGGAGGCCAGGGAGATCCTTTGTTTGACGGGATGGGTGACCAGAGAACAGCGCCTTACCGTGTCGGGGTGGACAAAGCTTTCCGTGCTCCCGGAGTCGATCAGGCACAACGTCACGTGGCCGTTGATGGCGATCGTCGTGGTGGCCTTTGCTAGCGTCCGGGGCCGACTCTGATCCAGGGTTACGGAGGCCAGCTGCAGCAAGGAGGAGTTCTGGTCGGGCAGCGCGTAGTCAGCCGTGCTGGGGGCTTGAGGCCCCATCCAAGATGGCGCCGGCCATGGGTCGCACATGGAGTCCGGGGACGGAGATTGCGAAGATGGCGGCGGTGAGGGACAAAATGGCGGCGTCCACCCATCCAGCATGGTTGCCGGGGGGGCAAAATGGCCGCGGCTGCGAGTCGCACGCTGCCTGGAGAGACAAAAGCTGCGGTGGGCGTTGGACGGCCGGGGCCTGCAGAAAGGACTGCGGTGGGCCTTGGGCTGGCGGGACCTGAAAAAGGGACTGCGGTGGGCCTTGGGCTGCCGGGACCTGAAAGAATGGCTGCGGTGGGCCTTGGACAGCCGGGACATGGAAGAAAGGCTGTTGGTAGTAGCTGGATACCGCGGGCCAGGCAGAAAGTGGCCTTTCTTGCCGCACCCTTTGCAGGTGACGGTGCGGGCCGGGCAGCGTGCGTGCGGGTGATTCGCCTGGCTGCAGAAGCAGCGTGGCCGGCGGCGGTAGCGGGCCGTCTTGCTGCGCAGGCCTGCGGAGTTAGCGGGTAAGTCAGCTGGGTTAGCGGGTAAGTCTGGGGGGCTGCCATGGCGGGGTACACGCAGCCCAGGGGGGCGCCATGCGCGCGGGGGCATAAGCGAATGCGTTCTTGTATGCAACATCCATGGACCCTGCCAGGGCCCGTGCCTCAGTGAGGCCCAGTGTGTCCATTTCGAGGAGCCTTCGGCGGATGTCGGGGGAAGCCATAGCTGCCACGAAAGCGTCCCGAATTAAACGTTCCGTGTGCTCGTTCCCCATCACTGCTGGGCAGCCGCAGTTTCGGCCCAGCACTATCAGTGCCCGGTAGAAGTCTTCGAGTGTCTCATCTGGGCTCTGCCGTCTCGTTGCCAGCAGGTGACGGGTGTAGACCTGGTTCAGTGGACTGATGTAATGTCCTTCTAGCAGCTCCAGAGCTGCAGCATAGTTCGCCGCCCCTTCGATCAGGGGGTAGATCGCCGGGCTGACCCGCGAGCGTAGGAGGTGTATCTTCTGCCTTTCCGTGGGGGTGTCGGCAGCCGTTTCGAGGTAGCTCTCAAAACATGCCAGCCAATGCTTAAAAATAGCAGCGGAGTTTTCTGCGAGGGGGCTGAGCTGAAGGCTCACCGGCTTGATGCGGAGATCCATCCTTCAAAAGTACTAGCTGATTAAATTGATGCACAATCAATACTCTCAAGACAAAGAGGAGTCATATCTAATCGGCTTTAATCAGCTAGAACTGTACCCAGCAGCGATGATACAGAAAGTGAAGGCTGCTGAGACGGCATTGGTTCTTATACCCTGCCTCTCAGGGCGGGGCTATGTACATTATCCAATGGTAGACCCCTCGGTCTAGCCAATGGTCATTCACCTCTCAGGTACTGCAATACCTGGTATTACCACAATATTTAATGCTACATATCTGCCAGAAATGTGGCATAAAGTAAAAGTGGTTTGTAAGATGTATTTCAATTGTTTAATTAATGCAAAAGTTCTATTTTGCTTTAGTTTGATGCATCGACTGCCTGTTAATTAATGTTTGATCTATGTTGATTTGTTTGTTACTGTAAAAGTGTAATTTTGTCCATAAGTTTATTTCCACTGGTTGCTTGGGAAATTAATCACTTTAATTAATCGCTTGAAAGTACTTTTTAAATATAAAGCAGGATTTTACCATGTTGCAATCCCTATGGAATTTCCTATGGAAATTGATCGCTTTTTTAAGAAGTACTTATTATGTCCGAAGTGCTTCACAACAAATTAAGGTTGTGAGAGGCTCTATAAAAAGTGTAAGTTACTTTCATTATTCACTATTTTAAAATTCTCAGCCTTGTTTTAAAATCCCTCCCTAGCTTCACCCTCCCATCTCTGTAATCTCCTGCAATGCCACAATATTTTGGGATCTTTCAGGCCTCAATTCTGACCTCTGACTATTTCTGATTTCTACTATGTGCCTTTAGATGACCAAGCTCTAAGCTATGGAATCCCTCATTAAACTCTTTACTCCTTTAAACCATTCCTTAAAAGCTACTTCTTGTGTCAAATCCTATTTTGTTACGCTCCTGTGAAACACCATGGGATTTTTTATTATGTTAAAGGCACTCTATAAATACAAGTAGTTGTAGTTCATAATTGTTCTGATCATGTATATTTTCTGCCTAATCTTTCAGAATTAATGACTATCTTCCTGCTCATTAACTCAGTTTTCCTCTTTTTATCCCCTAGGTTAACATGGAAGCAATTTATAATTTTAAACCAAAACTTAAAGTAGCAATGCTAATTATCACGTTGAGTCTGATCTTGGGGTTTTCGACATTGGCTATATGTGTAATTGTACTTTGCAAGGTAAGTTTAATATTATTCCACATCTAGAACTAAAATGCACAGTTCTTTGTCCTTGGCTGCCTCCACTATAGCTCAATATAAGCTCAAGCAACAGTACCTCACATTTCAAATTTGCATTTTATACCCTTCTGGACTCAACATCCAGTTCACAAATTTCAGATCATATAATAATTGCTCACATTTTTCTTGGATAATAGCTGTTCGGAATGATTATATTGCCATTTGCACCTCCTCCAGTCACATTTCAAAAAATTTTGTCATGTCAATGAATCTTCTTTTGCCATGCATCAGCATGATCTGTTCTATCGTTTAATCTATCCTGCCTTCCATCCTCTTACAGACCTCCTCCTTTTATTCTATGTATCCCTTCCTCCTTTCCTACTAGTTTATTTGTTTAAAACTTACATCCATAATATTTTCTGATAAATGGTCAGCAACCTGAAAGTTTAACTGCTTCTTTCTCTATGAATGCTGTGTCTCTCTCCCTGGGTACTGCGTGTTTCCACCATTTATGTCAAGTCTTCTTGCACATACACACCCATGTCGGAATACACACTGAACAAATAGGGATGTATTTTGAAGGAACAATAAAGTATAATAATTTGGGTGAAATGTAATTGCATACTTTAATTTATATTTTGACAAAAATGAAAATATCAATTCTTTGCATTTCTGTTCAAACCTTATTCTGCCGCTCCAGGTCTCACACAGGAAAAGTAAAGGTTATCTTGAGTAGCCTCTTTTGCTATCAATCATCTGATAGGCTTTTACCTGGCAGATAAAATCTGCAGGATTTTACACACTCCGGCCTCAAGCAGTAGCTAAAACTGTAGTCATGATTTTTTTTAAATTGGACTTACGGAGGTGGCTATGAGCTGATCAGTCGCACACAAGGTGACTCCTGCTTGGAGGCTTTGGCCCTTTCTACCCGGTAATGGGCGCTGTGTCCGGAAAAAGTGTTAAATAATTTGAGGGAGTTGATTTCTCCTCCAAAGTTGAATGCCGACGGGTTACAACACTCGGCAGAAGTCGAGTAAAGCCTTGGCTCAAGAGGAGGAGGATCTGCGTGGTGCAGTAACTTGAGAGCATGACGGAGCCGAGAGCATCGTCATCGCCTCTCCCACTGCCTGTGGAGCAGTTGATGGAGTTCACCGCTGGAGCGTTTAAGCACCATCGGCAAGAGAACTGGTCCAAGGCAATTGAGGGAGCAGTTGCCTCTCTTCGCGAGACTTTGGAATGGGTGGAGAAATATTTGGAGTCACAAGGTGCGATGATCCATGAGGTGGAAAGGGCGGTATCTGATGACAGTGACTGGATCATGTCATTGGAGGCAGAGGTGGCAATGCTGGGAGAAGCCTGCAAGGTTTTGAAGGCGAAGTTGGACGATCAGGAGAATCAGTCCAGTCTGATTAAGGCTAAACACATGGCTAAACAGCTGGTGTAGGAGGGTTTCCATTATCTGGAGCTCTTCCGGGGCAGGTGTGACCTATATAAGGACGGGTTGCATCTAAACTGGAGAGGCATAAATATCCTGGCCACGAGGTTTGCTAGTGTCACATGGGAGGGTTTAAACTAGTATGGCAGGGGGGTGGGCACGGGAGCAATAGGTCAGAAGGTGAGAGCACTGAGGGAGAACTAGGGAATAGGGACAGTGTGGCTCTGAGGCAGAGCAGACAGGGAGAAGTTGCTGAACACAGCGGGTCTGGTGGCCTGAAGTGCATATGTTTTAATGCAAGAAGTATTACGGGTAAGGCATATGAACTTAGAGCTTGGATTAGTACTTGGAACTATGATGTTGTTGCCATTACAGAGACCTGGTTGAGGGAAGGACAGGATTGGCAGCTAAATGTTCCAGGATTTAGATGTTTCAGGCAGGATAGAGGGGGATGTAAAAGGGGTGGCGGAGTTGCGCTACTGGTTAGGGAGGATATCACAGCTGTACTACGGGAGGACACCTCAGAGGGCAGTGAGGCTGTATGGGTAGAGATCAGGAATAAGACGGGTGCAGTCACAATGTTGGGGGTTTACTACAGGCCTCCCAACAGCCAGCGGGAGATAGAGGAGCAGATAGGTAGACAGATTTTGGAAAAGAGTAAAAACAACAGGGTTGTGGTGATGGGATACTTCAACTTCCCCAATATTGACTAGGACTCACTTAGTGCCAGGGGCTTAGACGGGGCAGAGTTTGCAAGGAGCATCCAGGAAGGCTTCTTAAAACAATATGTAGACAGTCAAACTAGGGAAGGGGCTGTACTGGACCTGGTATTGGGGAATATTAAGGTAGTTAAGTCCCCAGGGCCTGATGGGATCTATCCCAGAATACTGAAGGAGGCTAGAGAGGAAATTGCTGAGGCCTTGACAGAAATCTTTGGATCCTTACTGTCTTCAGGTGATGTCCCGGAGGACTGGAGAATAGCCAATGTTGTTCCTTTGTTTAAGAAGGGTAGCAAGGATAATCCAGGGACTACAGGCCGGTGAGCCTTACGCCAGTGGTAGGGAAATTACTGGAGAGAATTCTTCGAGACAGGATCTACTCCCATTTGGAAGCAAATGGACGTATTAGTGAGAGGCAGCATGGTTTTGTGAACGGGAGGTCGTGTCTCACTAACTTGATAGAGTTTTTCGAGGAGGTCACAAAGATGATTGATGCAGGTAGGGCAGTGGATGTTGTCTATATGGACTTCAGTAAGGCCTTTGACAAGGTCCCTCATGGTAGACTAGTACAAAAGGTGAAGTCACACGGGATCAGGGGACCACACTGGCTAGGTCATAGAAGGCAGAGAGTAGCAATGGAAGGATGCTTTTCTAATTGGAGGGCTGTGACCAGTGGCGTTCCGCAGGGATCAGTGCTGGGACCTTTGCTGTTTGTGTTATATATAAATGATTTGGAGAAAAATGTAACTGGTCTGATTAGTAAGTTTGCAGATGACACAAAGGTTAGTGGAATTGTGGATAGCGATGAGGACTGTCAGAGGATACAGCAGGATTTAGATTGTTTGGAGACTTGGGCGGAAAGATGACAGGTGGAGTTTAATCCGGACAAATGTGAGGTAATGCATTTTGGAAGGTCTAATGCAGGTAGGGAATATACAGTGAATGGTAGAACCCTCAAGAGTATTGAAAGTCAGAGAGATCTAGGAGTACAGGTCCACAGGTCACTGAAAGGGGCAACACAGGTGGAGAAGGTAGTCAAGAAGGCATACGGCATGCTTGCCTTCATTGGCCGGGGCATTGAGTATAAAAATTGGCAAGTCATGTAGCGGCTGTACAGAACCTTAGTTAGGCTACACTTGGATTATAGTCTTCAATTCTGGTCGCCACACTACCAGAAGGATGTGGAGGCTTTACAGAGGGTGCAGAAGAGATTTACCAGGATGTTGCCTGGTATGGAGGGCATTAGCTATGAGGAGCGGTTGAATAAACTCGGTTTGTTCTCACTGGAATGACAGAGGTTGAGGGGTGACCTGATAGAGGTCTACAAAATTATGAGGGGCATAGACAGAGTGGATAGTCAGAGGCTTTTCCCCAGGGTAGAGGGGTCAATTACTCGGGGGCATAGGTTTAAGGTGAGAGGGGCAAGGTTTAGAGTAGATGTACGAGGCAAGTTTTTTACACAGAGGGTAGTGGGTGCCTGGAACTCGCTACCGGAGGAGGTGGTGGAAGCAGGGACGATAGTGACATTTAAGGGGCATCTTGACAAATACATGAATAGGATGGGAATAGAGGGATATGGACCCAGGAAGTGTAGAAGATTGTATTTTAGTCGGGCAGCATGGTCGGCACGGGCTTGGAGGGCCGAAGGGCCTGTTCCTGTGCTGTACATTTCTTTGTTCTTTGAAGAACTTAGGATTTGTGGGACTTCCAGAGGGGGTGGAGGAGTCTAGGATGTTCGCGAAACTGGCCGAGGAAAGGTTCATAGAGAAACCGCCGGACGTGGATTGGGCCCACCGCGCTTCGAAAGAGGCTGAGAGCTGGGGAACCACCGCAGGTGCTGATCATCTGGATGCATAAGTTTCAAGAAAAGGAGAGGATTCTGAAGTGGCCGATGTTGACACGAGACTAATTGGGAGGGTCAGCGGATTCGGATCTACCAGGACATTGGGGCTGACCTGGCCAAGCATTGGGCGGGTTTTAACAGGGTCAAGGTGGCACTCTTTTGGAGAAAGGTCCAGTCAAACTTTGGGTGACTTTCAAGGGCAAAGAACAATATTTCATGATGCCAGTGGAGGTGAATGAATTTTTCAAGGAACATTGGTTGGGGAAGTTCCAATGGGTGGAATATTTGATTTTGATATGTATGTTTAAAGTTTGTTAATGTTTTGTTTTTGCTCATGCTTGTCTTTTGTTATGGTCAATGGGGGGATGGTTCAGAGTCAAGGCTCCTTTCTCCTGCTGGAGAGTGGGGGGGGGGGGGGGGGGGTGGTGGAACAAGTTCTGGTGGGGAGGCAGGGGTGCCTGGGCAGGGGCTTTCCGAAGGACGGTGGGGGAGGCAGAGTGGGGGGGGGGGGTTTCGGCATTATGGGTTGGGATTCTTTGTGTAGATCTTCAGGTGGGCGTTCCCATGCTAGCAGGGATACTAGTAAACGGGAGCAGTGTGGGGGTGGAGGAAGCAGTTAGGTAAGAGATGGGAGGTAGGAGGGAATTGGTTGAAAGGATGGTGCTAAGGGGAGAGAAAGGACGGGATACGGGGGTGGGGGAGCGTGGCAGATGCCGCAGGTGATTTTGTGGCTAGGTGCAGGCAAGAATGGAGGGATCATCCATTATGGGTGGGCCCGGACAACAGGGGGGCCTGGTGGTAAGGAGAGTTTTGTGTCAAGATGGGATGGAGGACATTATGGGGGGGAGGGAGTGCGGAGTACAGAAACCCCCGGTGAGGATAGTGACGTGGAATGTGCAGGGGTTAAAATGGCTCATTAAATGGTCTTGGGTATTCGCACACTTGTAAAGCGTAAAGGTGGATGTGGTTTTCCTGCAGGAGACACATCTGTAGGGGAAGGACCAGACAAGGCTAAGAAAGGGATGGATGGGGCAGACGTTCCACTCGAGGTTTTGCTTCTAAGTCGAGAGGGGTCATGATTTTGTTTAACAAAAGTGTGGCAATTGTGGTGGCCAGTGAGGTGTGGGACCTGGGAGGGCGGGACGTGATGGTGAGGGGGTCGCAGGTTGTTCTCGTGAACTTCTATGTGCCCATGTGCGGAATTTGTTAGGAAGACATTGGTGTCCATCCCAGACCTGGATTTGCATCAATTGATAACGTGGACGATTTCAACTGCAGGTTAGATCCCATGATGGATAGATTGAGCCCTAAGTCATTGGCCAGGTTGGGAAGGCAAAGGAGCTGTGGATATTCATGGATCAGATGGGGTGGGGGGAGGGGAGTGGATTGATGGAGGTTTAGGCATCTAGGAGAGAGAGTTTTCCTCCTTATCCCATGTGCAGAGATTTTTTCGTGGTGGGGAAATCAATACTCCCAGGGATTGTGCGGGCGGAATATGCAGCGATTGCGATTTCAGACCATTTTGGGAGGCATTGAAGGCAGTGGAGGAGATTATATACTATAAGGTCCACCGAGACAAGGTTGAGAGGGCGGATAGAGGTTGGTGGATGCCATCGTGGAAGTGGACCGGCTGTACTCAGTGACCCCCGACTAGAGAGTTGTTAGCAAAGAGGAAGAAGCTACAAGGGAAGTTTGATCTAGTGACGGCAGGGAATGGGGGGGTCAGCTCCGTGTCTCAAGGGGAGTGTTTTATGAGTATGGGGAGAAGGCCAGCCATCTGCTGTCCCATCAATTGAGGCGACAGGCGGCCATGCGGGAGATAGCGCAGGTGAGGGATGGGGTAGGAGGATTGATGATGCCGGAGAAGACAGGAGAATGGGGATGAGAAAAATATCATTCAGAGTGAATGGCAGAGCAGACTCGATGGGCTGAATGCCTAATTCTGCTCCTATGTCTTATTCAAGGTCTTTTACTGGGGACTGTATAGGTCCAAGACCTGAGGGGAGGATGCGGAGATGGGCACTTTTTCGATGGGATGGTATTTCCGGAGGTGGAGAGGGGGAAGGGACATGGATTGGAGGCACTGCTGTGACTTCAGGAGATAGATAATGGTGTCCATTGGGTTGATGCAGTCGGGAAGGAAACGGGGCCGGATGGCTTTCCGGTGGAATATCATGAACAATTTTTGGCAGTGTTGGTGCCCCATCTGCTGGGGATGTGTAATGATTCATTGGCACGGGGGAAGCTGCCAGCTACGCTGGCTCAGGCATCAATCTCTTTGATCCCAAGAAAGGATAAGGACCCAGTGAAATGTGGTTGTACAAGCCAATCTTTCTGTTAAACTCTTGTTGTGAACTTGCTGGCTAAGGTATTGGCAAGGCAGCTAGAGTGGTGTGTGCCGGAGGATCAGACTGGTTTTGTTAAGCGGTGGCAGTTGTCGAACAACATTAGGCGACTGTCGATTCTGGTGATGACTCTCTCCAGGGGAAATGCGGCGGTAGTTACTATTTCAATGATCGCGCAGAAGCCTTTTTGGGAACGGATGAAATGGAGGTACTTATTTGAGATCCTGGGGCTGTTTGGGTTTGGGCCAACGTTCATTTCGTTGGTGCCATTGCTGTATGCTGTCCCCACGGCAAGTGTCAGAATGAACGTGATGAGCTCGGGATATTTTTGGCTGCATAGGAGCATGAGACAGGGATGCCCGCTGTCCCCGTTGCTGTTTGTGTTGGCTATTGCGTTCCGGGCATCGAGAGTGGAAGGGCATTGAAAGAGGAGGTAGGGAGCATAGAGTGTCATTGTACATAGATGATCTGCTGTTATATGTCTCGGATCGCATTGGAGTGTATGGAGAAAATAATGGACATGTTAGGGAAGCACATGTTAGGGAAGCTTGACCTCTTTTCTGGGTACAAATTGAATGTGATAAAAGTGAGGTATTCTCAGTGAACACCCAGGGGAGGAGTGCTAATTTGGGAGCCCTGCCATAGTTTTAAGATAGCTATGGATAATGATAGTTCTGGTCCAAAAGTTAAAATTCTAAATTGGGGCAAGACCAATTTTGATGGTGTTCGGTGGGAACTTTCAAAAGTTGATTGGGGGAGCCTGTTTACAGGCAAGGGGGCAGCTGGTAAGTGGGAGTCTTTGAAAAGTGTCTTAACTAGGGTTCAGGGTGAGCACATTCCTCGTAAGAGTGAAGAGCAAGGCTGGTAGAAGTAGGGAACCCTGGATGACTCAGGAAATTGAGGCCATGGTCAAAAGGAAGAAAAAGGACATGCATAGGCAGCTGGGATCATGTGGATCCCTTGACGAGTATAGGGCTTGTCGGAGTAGAGTTGAGAGAGAACTTGGGGGCAAAAGTGGGACATGAGATTGTCTTGGCAGATAAGGCAAAGGAAAATCCAAAGAGATTTTACAGATACATAAAGGGCAAAAGAGTAACTAGGGAGAGGGTAGGGCCTCTTAAGGATACTGGAGAAAGGCATGAATGTTAGCAAAATTGGGGAAATAAAAAGTGATGTCTTGCGTGTACATATTACAGAGAAGGAGGTATTAAAGCGTATCAAGATAGACAAATCCCTGGGACCTGCTGAAATATATCCCAGGATGTTGTGGGAGGCTAGGGAAGAAATTGCCAGTCCCCTAGCTGAGATATTTAAATCGACAGCCACAGGAGAGGTGCCTGAAGATTGGAGGGTAGCAAATGTGCTCTTGTTTAAGGAGGGCTGTAGGGATAAGCCCGGGAACTACCGACTGGTGAGTTTTACCTCTGTAGAGGGTAAGTTGTTAAAAGGTATTCTGAGGGACAGGATCTACAGGCATTTAGACAGGCAAGGGCTAATTAGGGAAAGTCAGCATGGCTTTGTAAGGGGAAAGTCATGTCTCACGAATTTGATTGAGTTTTTTGAAGGGGTAACCAAGAAGGTAGATGAGGGCAGTGTGGTCAACATTGTCTACATGGACTTTAGCAAGGCCTTTGACAGGTTATCGCATGGTAGGTTGTTGCAAAAGGTTAAATCTCTCGGAATCCAGGGCGAGGTAGCCAATTGGATACAAAATTGGCGACCAAAGTCAAACGGTGGTTGGGGAAGGTTGTTTTTCAAACTGGAGGCCTGTGACCAGCGGTGTGCCTCAGGGATCGGTGTTGGGTCCAGTTATTTGTGATATATATTATTGATTTGGATGAGAATGTAGGAGGCATGGTTAATAAGTTTTCAGATGACACCAAGGTTGGTGGCATACTGAAGAAGGTTATATAAGATTGCAACAGAATCTTGACAAATTGGGCCTATGAATGGCAGATGGAGTTTAATTTGGATAAATGTGAGGTGATGCATTTTGGTAGATCAAATCAGGAGAGGACCTATTCAGTTAATGGTAGGGAGTTGGGCACAGTTACAGAACAAAGAGATCTAGGAGGCTTAGCGGTGATCTTATAGAGGTCTATAAAATAATGAGGAACATCGATAAGGTAGACAATCAACATCTTTTCCCAAAGGTAGAGGAGTCTAGAACTGGAGGGCATAGGTTTAAGGTGAGAGGAGAGAGATACAAAAGAGACCAAAGGAGAAATTCTTCACACAAAGGGTGGTGAGAATCTGGAACGGGCTGCCAGAGGCAGTGGTAGAGGCGGGTACAATTTTGTCCTTTAAAAAGGAGTTAGTTACATGGGCAGCATGGGTATAGAGGGATATGGGCCAAATACAGGCAAGTGGGACTAGCTTAGTGATAGAAACTGGGCGGCATGGACCAGCTGGGCCAAAGGGCCTGTTTCCATGCAGTAAGCATGTATGACTCTGTGACTCATTCAAGCTGGCCAAAACAAGATTTCAATATTTGGGAATTCAGATGGCCCACGATGCATATGTGGAACTTGGCCAGGTTGGTAGAGGGGGTAAAAGGAGATCTGAAGAGGTGGAATGCTCTACTGCTGTCCTTAGCAGGCAGGATACAGACCATACAGATGAACATTCTCCTAAGGTTTCTATTTGCCTTCCGATATTCCTTCCAAAGTGATTCTTTTGGAAGGTACAAAAGTTAATCTCTGAATTTGTATGGACAGGCAAGGTGTCCAGGATTCGGAGGGCGTTTTTGCAGAGTTGACTGCGGGTGGGAGGGCTGGCGCTCCCATTCCTGCTATATTATTATTGAGCAGAAAATGTGGAGATGGCACAATGGTGGTTGTGGGGAGGGGAGGAATTGGTACAGGTTGAGGAGGCCTTCTGTGTGGGGACAGGCTTATAGGCTCTGGCGTTAACCCCCGTCCCATTCTCCCCGGTTAGGTACAGTTCGCCCGCTCGTGGTGTCGTCCCTCAAGGTATAGAACCAACTGAAGCGGCACTTTGGAGTGTGGGTAATTCTCTACTATCCCAATATGCGGGACTCATAGCAGGGATAGATGCAACGTACAGGAGTTGGCATAGGAAGTAGAGCGGGTCTGGGAGGTTCTCGAGGTTGGAAGAGTTGCTGGAGAAGTAGCAGCTGCCGTTGGGGAGTGAATTCAAGTACGTACAGGTGCGCGCCGATGTGTGCAAGGAGCTCCCCTCGTTTCCCCAGCTGCCAAGGTATGCCATATTGGATAGATTGTTAACTCAGGATGAGCTGGGGAAGGAAAGATTGTGGATATTTATGGATGGTTGTTGGAAACGGAGAAGGCACCAGTGGAGGAGATGAGATGAAAATGGGAGGAGGAGCTGGGAGAGAGCTTGTTTGGAGGGGGGGCTGGAGTGAAATTATGCACTGGGTGATTTCAGCATCATCGGGTGCCAGGATGAGCCTGATACAGTTTGAGTGGTGTTAAGGGGAAAAATGACAAACTGTTTGCAATGTGGTTGTATCTTTTGCTGACTGTGATTTGCTGATTGTGCTCGGAATGAAAAATATTTCTAAAAAAAAGATTTTTTAAAAACTTATCTGTGAGGTAAAGATCTAAAGACCGTTTCTGTCTTGTGTCATCAATATTCATTTATCCTTTTGCTTGCTTGTTTGTTCTGCAAAGATGGCCATGTTCTTTATCTTTGGTATTTTCTTGGGTTTTGGTGATTACGTAGATGACTTGCAACTTGCAAGATAATGACCTTTTCAGTTTCCCCTATTTTAGTTATTCTTTCAGCCATTAACTGACAAAACTCATCATTTAAGAATTTTCAGAAACCACTGTTAGAAAAATATGTAACGGGTGGCACGGTAGCAGTGGTCCTTCACAGCGCCAGGGTACCAGGTTCGATTCCGGGCTTGTGGGTTCCCCATGTCTATGTGGGTTTCCTCCGTGCTCTGGTTTCCTCCCACAAGTCCGAAAGACGTGATGTTAGGTAATTTGGACGTTCTGAATTCTCCCTCTGTGTACCCGAACAGGTGCTAGAATGTGGCGATGAGGGGCTTTTCACAGTAACTTCATTGATTCATTGATTTAATTTATTGTCACATATACCGAAGTACAGTGAAAAGTATTTTTCTGCGGCGAAGGGAGGGGACATACACAGTACGTGCATCGACAAAAAAAAAATAATCGACAAGAGTACATTGACAAATGGTACATCGCAGTGTTAATGTAAGCCTACTTGGGACAATAAAGATTATTATTTAAAATGTCAAGCAGTACGAAACTGATCGATAATTTTGTGATTAATTCTCACTCCCATTTTTAGTGTGGATTCTTTCAAAGAAAAATAATCTTGAAAGGCAACGACAATGATGAAACCGAAAAATGTAACCGGCGAGGAGGGTGGAAGTCAATAAATCAAGAGGAAACTGATTAAAACATTTTCTCAGAATTCATAACTAAGAATTGAAATTTACAAGAAAAGTATATGAAATGCAAATCAAACAGCATTGGGATTATATGAAGAGTGGAATGTATGTACATTTCAGTAAAAACATCGTAAAATTGTGCAGTAGATGATTCTGCAGAAATTCACAACGATTATTCCATATTATAATTTGTAGAGCCTAAGTATGCACTTTTTTGTACATGCAAGTATTTTAAGTTGCTTCTGTTTGAATAGATTTGTTACATTACATATTACCTGTATTAGGGTTTATTTTAATCGAACCTTGAGTTTAAAACGAACAATCCAAGTTTACCGAGAAATGCATTCTCCCAACTTTACTCCAATAAAAGAATGCACCTTTCTACCTGTGACAATGAGCAGAACATTTGTTCGTTCTTTGACAGTTATATCAGCTAAGAATCCAAGGCGTAGATTTTCTTCCTGCTACCGAGGGTATAAAACTAGTTTTACAGATCAGCCATCCATTAAATAAACCACTTGATTTTAATTTGCATTAGCTCCAACAGAAATTAAAACCTGGTTGTTTCTGTAATGGATGGCTAACCCACAACACCAGTTTTATGCCCAGGCAGCAAGGAAAGGTATGGGATTATTTGTAAATTTTGACTGTATAACATAAACTCTCTCAGGGAGTTGTCTGATGTTTTAGTATCATGGTCTGTCAACGACATTGTCCAAAATTTAACTTTAGGTGGAATTTTCTCATAATTTTGTCAGTGTCAGGCTCTGTCTGAAAACCAGTGTGCATCTCTCCTGATATTCAGACCAGACCTCGAGCCACTCTGACAAAAACAAAAATCTGGGGGCATAGTTTATGCCATTAGTTTGCTGGAGCCAGAGATCGGGCACCCCGATCAGAGCTGATGTGAAACATCTCCCCCCTGGCCCCGCCGAAAGGTATCAGGGGCTCTTCCCCCCCCCCCCCACACCCCCAGCACAATTACTGGGGGATGTCATTTGGTGAGGGGGGCTGGAAATCATGTGGCATGTAGGCCCTTTACGAAAGTGGTGGGAACCTTCCTACGTCACTGGTGAGGGGTAGGGAAAATCAGGAACCGAGATCTCACGGGCAAGAATTTCACAAAATGTTGTGCCTGCCTTGCCATTCTCGCCGACTGTGAATGTGGGTGCAAAATCATCCTCTTCCTCAGAATGCCATCAGCATGGAGGGTGGGATGGTCAGATCTTGGGTGGGCACGGGAGAATCAGGCCTTTGAGTCGGCAGGCGATTAGGGTCTAGAGGAGAGTCCCACATGTGCTGGGGGAAATCCCATATGGAGTCGGGGATATAGGGGGAGTCCCGTAGGGAGTTGGACTATGTCTTTACAAAAGTTACCCAGAAGTTAGAACCATAGAATACCTACCGGTGCAGGGGGAGGCCATTCGACCGATCAAGTCTGCACCGACCCACTTCCGTGTCCTATCCCAATACCCCCTTAACCTAACCCACACATCCCTGGATAATAAGGGCATTTGGCATGACCGAACCACCTAACCTGCACATCTTTGGATTGTAGGAAGAAAGCAGAGCATCCGGAGGAAACCTGCGTAAACGTGGGGAAAATGTGCAAACTCTGCACAGTAACCCGGGGGGGTCCCTGGCGCTGTGACGGAGCAATGCTAACTGTCGATGCAGAGTCTGCACGTTCTCCCCTTGTGTGCGGGGGCTGCCTCTGGGTGCTCCGGTTTCCTCCCACAGTCCAAAGATGTGCAGGTTATGTGGATTGGCTATGCTAAATTGCACTTAATGTCCAAAATTGCTCTTAGTGTCGGGTGGGGTTACGGGGATGGGGTGGAGGTGTGGGCTTGGGTAGGGTGCTCTTTCCAAGAGCCGGTGCAGACTTGATGGGCTGAATGGCCTCCTTCTGCACTGTAAATTCTATGAATAACCATTGTGCCACCTAAGTACGTGATGTAAATTGCATTTTCAGATGGTTCCCAGCGCAAGGAAATTGCCATGTAAATCCTTACCTGAGAACTTTTGGGAGGAGTATCCATTTAATCTTTGGGTACCCCCCCCCCCCCCCCCCCAATCTGACACTATGGAGCTTGGACGTTACAGCCCAATATGTAAGGTGTCAGCTGGCCAGTTTGGGAAATGGCATTTTGGAAGAGATTTTCTTTCATAAAAAGCACAGAATGAGACTATTTGTCCCATCATGCTTGTGTCAGGTCAATCTCCTCCTTTGCCGTGCAATTTTTCCATTTAAGTACATATCCAATTTCACATTGAAAGTAACCATTGACTCTGCTTCCACTGCACCTTCTGCAATACGTAATAATAATAACCTTTTATTGTCACAAGCATGAAGTTACTGTGAAAAGCACCTAGTCGCCACATTCCGGCGCCTGTTCGGGTAAGCTGGTACAGGAATTGAACCTGCGCTGCTGGCCTGTTTCTGCATCACAAACTAGCTGTCTAGCCCATTGAGCTAAACAATACAGTCCATATCATAATTACTCACTGCACATTTAAAAAATATATTATTTGCCCCAACCCTGCTTCAGTTACAAATTTATCTTAAATATGCTTCCTCTGATTACTGGTGCTCCTGCCAGTTGCCTCTAATTTACTCTATCAAAATAACTATTCAAGTAGGAAACAGTGAGGAAGACTTCACGAGTCTAACTCTAGCCCTAAGCTAAGTTTCTTTGAACATCAACATTTACAAGTTTGTCACCCTTCAAAAATATTCTGCTTTTCTATTCTTATGACCAAAGTGAACAACGTCACACTTCCATGCATAATACTCCTGCTGTCCTCTTGTTTCCCACTCACCTAACCTATCTATATCTCTTTGGAGCATTTCCCTGTTCTCCCCACAGCTTACCAATCCACCTAGCTTTGTATTGTCAGCAAACTTATCTAAGTCATTAATAAAGATTGTAAATAGATAAGGCCCCAGCACCGATACTTGTGGCACGACGCATACTCAGTTAATACATTCACCTCCCATCGAGTTCATAAGCCCTTAGTTTGCCTGTTAACCTTTTGAGTGGCACTTTATCAAATGCCTTTTGGAAACTCGGTATGCTACAACTACCAGTTCCCTCCTGTTACCCTATATCGAGTTCCTGCCTCAAAAACTCTAATACATTTGTCAAATGGGACTTCCCTTTAGTAAAACCATGTAGACTTGTCCTGATCATGATTTTCTACTTGCATTGTAAAGACTAAAATGGTAATTAAACAATGGGCTACTTTTAAAGAAGAGGTAGTTCAAGTACAGTCAAGGTATATTCCCAAGAAGGGGAGAGGTAGGTAATCAAACCCAGAGCTCCCTGGATGATGAAATAGAGAGAGTTTAAGCTGCAGTAGAAAAAATATGGTCATGGTGGCAGGTAGATAATACAACCAAGAACCAGGCTGAATATAGAAGGGATGTGAAGAAGAGAATGAAAGAAGCAAAGAAAAAGTATAATAAGAGACCGGCATATAATGTAAAAGGGAATCCCAAAGTCTTTTATAGGATGTTAAAAGAAGTAGGGCCGATTCGGGACCAAAAATGGGGAATTTATGCCTGGGGAGAAGAGACATAGCTGAGATATCTGAGAAATACTTTGCCAAGGAAGAATGTGCTGCCCAGTTCATGGTGACAGAGAGGTATTGAGTAGGCATTTAACACAGTGCCATAAAACAGACTTATGAGCAAAGTTCATGGAATAAATGGGACACTAACAACGTGGATACAAAATTGGCTGGGTGACAGGAAATAGTGTACCAGTTAATGGACGTTTTTTGAACTGGAGGTCCCCGGGGATTGTTGTTAAGGCGCTTGTTCTTCCGAATATACGTTAAATGATCTCGACCTTGGTTACAGGGTGCTCTTGTCGCCACCTAAAATGGCTGATTCCCTATTAATTTGGCCAAAACCCGATTTAAAATGGCTAACCGAAAAGGCTGATGGGAAAAGCAGCCAACAGGACACAAACGGACAGCTGCAGACAGAATAGCGTATTCGGCTCTGGGGAAGTCGGCCCAGATAGATACTCAAGACTATTAGCAGCACATCAACCCAAACATCTGCAGTTTAATCGGCTATCCCCGGGAACAATTGCAACATATTAGCAATTGAATGCCGGGCCAGACCTGTCGGCGCCTGCAGTGGCCAAAACAAACACAGGTGAACGACCACCCCCCCGATCGAGGAATCGCCCCGTTATTGGACATATCGAACCCAGTGATTGGGAACAAGTCCAATCACTTGGGACTCAGGGTCAAGGGCCGCCCCGAGAGGCGGGAAGCCCCTGGGCCCTATAAAGTGAGGGGCCAAGTTCAGATCTCTCTCTCTCTCCCTTCTTCGCCTGCTCGCGACGTTCGCAAGAACCTTCAACAAAGAACCGTAAGTTTGACTCCAGCGATCGCTACCCGATAAAGACTCCTAGCCATCGCCCCGTATCAGCCTTTTGAATCCCGCGGGCCAGATCCGATTCGATAAGCCATTAGTTTCCCTGACCTGGTGGGCCCTTCCTAAAGTTAAGTATTGGCCAGTAGTGGTAGGTTCCGATATAGATAGTAGGATTATTGTGTAAGCATTAATTGTTGTATATAATAAATGACCGTTGATTTCAATCTTACTATAAGCGGTGTGCTGACTTATTAATCATAACTTGAGCTTGAACCACGTGGCGGTATCAGAAAGATACCTGGCGACTTGTGAGCAAAGGTGACATAATCAGAGCTAATAAACTGAGGCTAAAAAGAGCAACATAATTGGCGACTCAGCCGGGACCCGACATAGAAGTGGAAAACCACTCCGGGAGAACCCCAGAAATTTGAATAGAATCCAATCGGAAACAAAAACAAAACAAAAACCACAAGTGTTCAAGTGGTTCTGATTAATAATTCACAATTCGGAAGTGTGTGTATGCATGCGTAACTAACAGGGTTATAAGGTAAAACTGATAGATTTTTGTTGCGTCAAAACTGTTGGAAGTCTGTATTTTCGGAAATTAGCGCAAGCCGTACCCGCATCTACGACACCACCTTAGCCCCCTGTTCCAAATTTGAACGTAGTGAGCAAATAAGAGAGATGGCCATGCAGGCAATGCAACGCCTCATGAACCCCGAAGAATTTGCGGTCGCACCGATCAGCAGCATTAAAGTGGGACAGTGTCCCATTTGGGAAGTGGAAATTCCCAAATTCTACAGGGCAAAGGATGGCCCGTGTGGAGCGGTTTCTGTAATAATGACGACTCAGGTCCCGGAGGTATAGGGCATACTTGGTGGGAGAACATGAGTGAAATCCATAAGAAAAGCTTAGCGAAAGTGCGCAAGCCGATGGCAATCGTGTCCTGCATGGCACAATTGCGAGGCACAGAGGAGGTCGTCGGTACACTCCGAAAAGGAATAAAGGCATATATCGTATGAGTAAAATCGATGTATGCGAGATGGAAAAAGAGAACCTGGAATTGAAAAGGCAGTTAGAAGCCAAGGACGAAGAGGTGGCCAAACGGGGTCACCAGTCTTGTCTGGTGCATTTAAGCAGTTTTCAATCCCAGCATGAGAAGGCTTATCAGGACATGCAGCGTGCCGTCCTGGTTAAGAAAGAGACAGAGAAGCAGGTGGAGACGCTACAGAAGCAATGTAGTGATCTCAAGGCAGCCTTGAGAGCGCTCCACGCTGCAACCACGGAACAAAGGCAGAGTACCTTAGACCATGCGAAGTGCCGAAAGCAAATTGCAGACCTGCAAGCAATGCTTTCTGTCCAAAAGGGATTCCAAGACACCTTTGGGGAAAGTTTAGAACAGGAAGACGGCCCTGATTGGGAAGAACTGCAAGAGACAGCGCAGAGATATGTTCAGGGAACATGTGCGCAGGGAAAGCCCCAAAGTAGGAAAGCACCCCCACCCAGCAGGTAATACAGGCTCCCATGAACCCTGTAACAACCCACCGCACCGCCACAGCAGAAGAGGCAGAAGTCTTATATTCCACCCCCCTTACGGGACGCGTGTGCTAAAATCACACCATTCCTCCCCGCTTCAGACCCACACCATTTCTTTGCCACCGTCAAACACCAGGCGACCTTGTACGGCCTGTATGAGAAAGAGCAGGTAAAGCTCACGGTCCTCAGCTTAGACCCATCGGTCGCAGCAGCCCTTCCCAACCCACAGAATGTAGGAGGAGGCACCCTTGCAGAAATGCATACCGCGATCCTGGATGCGATCGGGTATAACCGGGGCGACCCCGTAGATGGCCCAAATAAGTGCAGACAGAAAAAGTCTGAACACCCCACAGCGTTCGCAGGACACTTGTGGATTCACTTTGAAGCCGTTTTCGGAAATGTAGACCGTGCCCATTTGTCCGCAGACAATATGGCCAAATGGACCCGCACCCTTATCTCCCATGCCACGGAAGCAGGACAGAATGCCTATAATAATTATGACCCCTCGGAGGAGGCTCATAATGAGAAGTGGGTGGTCAAAATATTGTCCCGCGTTTGGGAACAAGCGGCTCACAGTAAACCCACAGCTAGAACCCCTGAGGAAAAACGAGCTGCCGCAGACGTGCAGGCGGTAAGAACCACTCTTCACAACCCCGCCTGGGTAAACGAGGGAAAGAGCAGCCCCCCAGCAAAACCGCAAGAATGCTACAATTGCGGACAGTTGGGACATTTTGCCAAAGAATGCAATGGCCCTAAAAAACCACAGAGAGCCCAACAGACGGGCACTCTCAATAAGAAAAAGGCAGAGCCCATACATAGCGTTAGCGCCCAGTCCGATCAGACAGACTTGACCGGTACGGACTGACGGTGTACAGGCTCCCCCAGCTGGGTCTGCGATACCCTGTGGGAGAGGTCAGGACGACCCGTAGTCGCAGCAAAGGTTAGGGGACAGCCGATCAAGCTTCTCTGGGACACAGGAGGGTCCCGCACAACCTTAAATTCCTCCACCCTTGGTAAGGACACGTGGCCCACCACAGCCACTATCACCCTCAGCGGCTTCACAGGCCACTCACAACAGGGACATATCACAACCCCTGTACCCAGCCAAATCGGCACCGTTAACACAAAACACCCCGTAGTGTTAGTCGACCTGCCCCCAACAGCAGAGCATATTTTGGGGATCGACTTCATGAATTCTCACCACCTCTCTTTCGATCCAGTCAACCAGTGTGTCTGGAAGATGGCAAAATCCGCTAGAGCCCCTGCAATGCTCAATATAGGGGATTATATGAACAAAATTAGCGCAGTAGGCGAGTTTTGGTTCAACCCCACCACACTCAGCACAGACCGACAGGTTAGGGCAGTCCTGCAAAAGAACAGGGCAGCATTCGCAACCCACAAACTCGACTGTGGACAGATGACCGGTTCCGTACAAATAACAGGACCGGACCCTAGACCCCAAAAGCAGTACGGATTCCCCCTAGAAGCAGAGGGAGAAATCCTCAAGGTTATAGAAAGTTTATTAGAACAGGGCGTCCTAAGATTGGTCGCCTCAACTAATAATGCCCCGATTTGGCCAGTAAGGAAGCCCGGCGGATCATGGCGCTTGACCATTGATTATCGGGAACTCAATAAAGTCACCCCCGTAGCAGCCCCCACCGTTGCAACAAGTCCCGAGACCATGCTCAAACAGGGACTCCATGCCCGATATTTCACAGTTTTGGACGTCAGTAATGGGTTCTGGTCCATTCCATTGGCAAAGGTGTGCCAGTATAAATTTGCCTTCACTTTCAGAGCACAGCAGTACACGTGGACATGCCTGCCATAAGGCTTCCACAACTCCCCCTCCATTTTCCACCGACAGCGGGCAAATGGACTAGCGAAAGTTTCTCGCCCCGAATGTCTGGTACAGTATGTAGACGATCTACTACTGCAGACAGACACCAAGGAAGAGCACATTGAGCTTCTGTCCGAACTCCTGGAATGACTACATTCCATTGGCTGTAAAGTCAACCCCAAAAAGGCCCAGATATTGGAAGAAAAGGTGATATATTTGGGTACTATCATCACACACGGCAAACGCGAGATCGAGCACAAAAGAATTGACTCGATCGCTAAATTGCCCCTTCCCCAAAACGCTTCAGCCCTCCGGTCGTTTTTAGGACTGGTTGGCTACTGCCGAAACCACATTGACGGTTTCGCCAGCAAGGCAGCACCCCTCTCAGACCTCTTAAAGAAAGGAGCCCCCTGGGAGTGGCTTCCGCAGCATACGGATGCTGTGGAATCATTAAAACAGGCGCTCATAGCCGCCCCCGCACTACAAGTTCCCGACCCGCTTTCCCCTTACGCAATAGAGGTAGCGACCACAGACCGCACCCTTTCAGCTGTGCTCCTGCAGGAACGGCACGACCAGCTAAGACCCGTGGCTTATGCCTCCCGAATTTTAGATGCTGTGGAGCAGGGATTTTCAGCCTGTGAGAGACACCTGCTCGCAGTTTTCTGGGCAGTCCAGTACTTCGCATACATTACCGGATTGAACCCCATCACCATTTTGACCGAGCACACCCCCACCCAACTGTTACTAGACGGACAACTTAAAGACGGTACCGTCAGCCAAATCCGCGCTGCTAGGTGGACCCTTCTCTTACAAGGACGGGACATCACAGTCAAATGGACCAAAACACACACATACTTAGCGGACAATCTACAGTACCCCGGAACCCCCCATGAGTGTGAAATCATCTCGCCCCACCATAATACAGGCCCCTTTATAGCTAAAACACCCCCCAGAAAACTAGCCACTCCATCTCAGAACCCCCCTCCCCCGGACACATGTGACCCCATTAGGATCTATGTGGATGGATCTTCCACAATCCTGGATGGGCAACGCATAACAGGTTGTGGGATTTATGTGGAGGACGCGCAGGGACGCGCCCTCGAGGAAATCGCATTAAAATTACCCGGGCACTTAGGCGCGCAGGCAGCAGAGTTTGCGGCCATCGCTTACATTGTAGAGCAACCAGGTTCCTTCCCCAGCCCAGCAGACATGTAGTCAGACAGTCTATAAGTGTGCAACAGCCTCACTGAATTTCTGGCCCTCTGGGAAACAAGAGGATTTGTTTCCGCGGATGGGAAACCCCTCCCCTCAGCCCCATTACTCAGCCATATTTTGGAAAAAGCCAAGAACCGGACCTTTGGCATTATAAAAGTCTGCAGCCACCATCGTTCCTCCCCCCCCGCCCCCCAGGAAATGTAAAAGCCGACACACTGGCTAAGGCAGGATCCAGGCATGGGTATTTTTGGAAGCCCCCCGAGAGCGCCCCAGTGAGTGCAGTTCAGGTCGCGCAGACTAGGATCGAAGATCTATTAGAGGCCCAGAAGCAGGATAACGCTCTCACTGAAATCGTAAAAGGGAAGTTTCCAACCTCATACGAGAGGTACAGAAATACAATAACCACACATGACGGCGTGGTGCTAAAGGACACCCTTTATGTAGTTCCTGAGCAGGATAGGAACCAAATAATCTGTTTATTCCATGATGGTCATGGACACCAGGGAATCGAACCCACCGCAGCCCACCTGAAACAGCTTTGTTGGTGGCCTAATCTCAAAGAGGATGTATCCCATTACATTGAGAATTGCCTCATCTGCGCTCAGAACAACCCAGATAGATATGCCAAAAGGGCACATCTCAGCCACACCCGACCCGTTAACGGCCCCTGGACTAACCACCAGATCGATTTTATAGGTCCATTGCCCCCTTGCAGGAATGGCTATAAATATGTTCTGGTGGTCATAGACACTTTTACAAAGTGGGTGGAAGCATTTCCAGCCCGCACCAACACCACGAAAACCACAGCCAAAATCCTAACCCACCACATTTTTACAAGATGGGGACTCCCCCGCAGTATTGAATCGGACCAAGGTTCTCACTTTACAGGACGGGTCATGCAGAACGTCCTCACGATATTTGGCATAACCCAAAAATTTCACATCGCGTACCACCCTCAATCGAGTGGTATAGTGGAGCGCATGAATCGGACCCTAAAAACCACCCTTAGAAAAATGGTCCAGCAGAACACCACTTGGGATTCGGTCCTCCCCTTTGCACTGATGTTTTTGCGTAATACTGTTTCCACCTCCACAGGTTACACCCCACACACCCTCATGACCGGACGCCCCATGAAAGGGACAGAGTACTTGTTGGGTTTAGACCTGACCAGCCCTGAAGTTATGGCACTCACCCACGAGAAAGCCGTTGAACAATTACTTGTAAATGTAAAAACAGCTCAGTTAGCAGCTGCTGTTAAACTGGGTACTAAAAGAAAACAGAGCAAGGCCTGTTTTGAAAAGGCAGTACATGCAACGGAGTATAATATAGGACAACAAGTGATGTTGTCTGTGTATAACCCCAGCACATTTCTGTCTCCGAAATACTCGGGTCCGTACTCCATTACGGATAAAGTAAGCCCATCGGTATATAAAATCAAATACCAAAATGGTAAGGCTGCGTGGTTTCACATGAACCAGCAGTCAAACCACGCCCACGTCATGCTTGACGCAGCAGACCAAACCCTGCCCACAGCCAACGTGACCACACCAACCCCCTCCACGTCCAGCCCAGACACGGATTCGCCCCCGACTCCACCCACAAACTTTACACTCCGCCCCGGAACACCCACAGACTGCAGCAGCAGAGACAGCGACTGTGACTCCCGACGACAGCCACAGCACGCTTCCCTACTATCCTGGTCCCACACCCAGCGACAGCCACAGCACGCCTCCCTACTATCCTGGTCCCACACCCAGCGACTCCGAGTTCGACTCCAGAGACCCCTTCCTCATTACTTTCTTAAACAAACCACACCACCGAACCACATGAACGACCCCGACTTTATCCCCACACAACTTGACGAAAGCCATTGGCACCGCAACAACTCCTACAGACTCGTCCGCAATGACGAGAGCAACCCCAACTCATACCACGCAGCCCTCTCAACATTAATTCAGTCCAGAATTTGGCACCCGGGAGAAGGGGACGACCCCGAGTCAGACCCCCAATCCGCCAATCCCTTTGCGACCCTGTTCGCAACAGAGAACTGAGGTGTCCACATGATGATTTAAAGAAGACACTTGGTGAAAAGTGTTGTCCTTCCTGATGGAACCTGCAGGATGTTTTGCGTTGTTTGTATGTTTAAATGTTGTTCGTCCAACAGGAGAATTTTTCTCACGCCCATTCTGCCGAAACCTCTGAGGACTTGCCTCAGAGACTCACCGCGGCCAGACGCTTCATCAGCGGTACCAACCTGTCCACAGATACCTGGTCAGCACCACACGCTCGTTCAGAGGAACTAGCTTTTCAGCTGGTACTGGTCCAAGTGCCAGATGCCCGATCTGATTCGATGGTAGAAGCACAGCACTAGCTTTTCAGCTGGTACTGGTTCAAGGCCAGATGCCCGATCTGATTTGACGGGAGAATCACAGCAGCAACCCCACCATGATGACTACATTTTTGCCCGTTCTTGTCGGTTGCTCAGGCAGTGGAGAAACGGCGTGAGATCCGTCCTGCCTGGGGACCCCCCCCCGTTGGTCAAAAACGCTCGGGTAGGGGACATACGGTATTGGTAGCCGTCCTACCCGGGGACTCCATCCAAATCTTACCCGTCGCGGCCCATACGCACCTCATTCGACCTTTTCCTTTCAAAAACAGTTTTATTTATTTAGGCAACCTTTGGGTTGCTGCCAAATGCTATTTACATCCCAGAACATTTGGATGATGATTCAGCACTGGTCCACCATTGGGAAGTGTGCCGTGTCCTAACATTTGTTTTGAAGAAAAAAAAATGAGGGAGTCACATATAGTGACCAATTATAAGGGAATAATTGGCCCCGCAGGACAGACACACTAACATACCGGATATTATACCAAGGTAGTTACAGATATTATGCTTGTTTTACAGAACTCCAGAAGCTCCAGGACCGGAGTAAACAGAGAACACAAAGAAAGAAAAAGAAAGAGGACAGCCATGAGGAATTCTTTCATCGTGATCAAGATTTTTTATACTGGACATTTGGTTGCGCGGGAACGCGGACCCCATTACTTCAAACCCCCCTGCCGTTAATGTTTCACTGCCCCGCAATACCGAGGGCCCAGTCACCAGCCACGCTGCATTATCCTGGTGTGCCAAGTTCATAACTTGGTACTCCCTGTCGTACGTTATTGAAGCACTATTAGCGTTGGCCATACTCTGCTGTGCAGTACAGACTTTGCGCCTCCGCAAGTGGAGAAGGAGAGCGTACCGTGCTCGAACCCCGGTATATCGGATCCAATCCCCTATGTTCGGGTATGACCAGACCCCAGCGACCTATAATACAAAAATAAAGAACAAGCACTTGTGTTTTCCTGTAAATAAAAAGATGTACAAAACTTTCATGAAAAAAAAATGTATGATCCTGAGCTTGACTGCCAAGCCAGGAAAGAATATATGGAATGTTATGATTGTTGTTGTATGTTTTAGAGAGATAGGATGATGCAATGCTTGATGAGTGTATTTAGGTAAAATTAGAGGTTCCAAGTTTTTATTTTTTAGATACATGCCCCTGCCTGACATAGCGCCCTCAAGAATTGTTTAGGTAACTTTTTGTACATAGCTAGGGTCAGAGTAGTGGCCATGTAGGAGGTGTCACCCCCGGTCAGGGAACGGAAAGGACAAAATTTATGTGATCCTTCACGCTTCGCGTTAGGGTCACAAGGAGGGGCTGTAGCCACCTAAAATGGCTGATTCCCTATTAATTTGCCCAAAACCCGATTTAAAATGGCTAACCGAAAAGGCTGATGGGAAAAGCAGGCAACAGGACACAAACGGACAGCTGCAGACAGAATAGCGTATTCGGCTCTGGGGAAGTCGGCCCAGATCGATACTCAAGACTATTAGCAGCACATCAACCCAGACATCTGCAGTTTAATCGGCTATCCCTGGGAACAATTGCAACATATTAGCAATTGAATGCCGGGCCAGACCTGTCAGCGCCTTCAGTGGCCGAAACAAAGACAGGTGAACGACCACTCCGCCCGATCGAGGAATCGCCCCGTTATTGGACATATCGAACCCAGTGATTGGGAACAAGTCCAATCACTTGGGACTCAGGGTCAAGGGCCGCCCCGAGAGGCGGGAAGCCCCTGGGCCCTATAAAGTGAGGGGCCAAGTTCAGATCTCTCTCTCTCCCTTCTTCGCCTGCTCGCAACCTTCGCAAGAACCTTCAACAAAGAACCGTACGTTTGACTCCAGCGACGCTACCCGATAAAGACTCCTAGCCATCGACCCGTATCAGCCTTTTGAATCCCGCGGGCCAGATCCGATTCGATAAGCCATTAGTTTCCCTGACCTGGTGGGCCCTTCCTAAAGTTAAGTATTGGCCAGTAGTGGTAGGTTTCGATATAGATAGTAGGATTATTGTGTAAGCATTAATTGTTGTATATAATAAATGACCGTTGATTTCAATCTTACTAAGCGGTGTGCTGACTTATTAATCATAACTTGAGCTTGAACCACGTGGCGGTATCAGAAAGATACCTGGCGACTCGTGAGCAAAGGTGACATAATCAGAGCTAATAAACTAATGCTAAAAAGAGCAACACTCTTTCAACAGTTGCATGGACAGAGTGGATAATCAGATGCTCTTTCCTGGGGTAGAAGAGTCAGGTATTAGATTTAACGTGTGTGTGGAAAAGTTTAAAACTGATGTGCGAGGCAAGTTTTTTTATACAGAGGGTGGTGAATATATGGAATGCGCTGCCTGGGATTTAGGCAAGTACCAAGGTCAGCGCAGGCTTGGTCGAAGGGCCTGTTTATATGCTTTATTGTTCTTTGTTGCATTTAATACTAAACTTGGACGTATTATGAACTGTGAGGATGATAGCGTAGAACTTCAATACAGAGAAGTGTGAAATTACTTATTTTATTCACAAGAACACAGCAAGGCATTACAAAACAAACTGTGCAATTCTAAAGGGAGTGCTATATATATGTGCATGAGGTATCAAAGGTGGAATGACAGGTTGAGAGACGGGTCAATAAATTTTACAAAATGCCAGGATTATTAATTGTGGCACAGAGAACAAGGGCAAGGAGGCGATGTTAAAATAAAACATTGATTCAGCCTCAATTGAAGTATTGTGCCCAGTTCTGGATGCCACACTTTCGGAAAGATGTGAAAGCATTAGAGAGAGTGCAGCGGTTCAAGAAGGCAATTCATCACCACCTTCTGAAGAGCAATTAGGGATGGACAATAAATGCTGGCTTATGCCCAGATATTGTAAACAAATTAAAATGAATTTTAAAAAAGAATGGTGTCAGGGATGAAAAACTTCAGTTAAGTAGGTAGATTGGAGAAGTTAGATTGGATAGACATATTCTAAATCATGAGGGGCCTGGACAAAGTAGATCAGGGAAAACTGTTTCCCACTGTTGGAAGGATCAAGAACACAGGACACAGATTTAAGGTAATTGGCAAAAGAAGCTATGGAGACACTAGGAGAAAATTTTTCACAGCGAGTGGTTAAGATCTGGAATCAGTTGCCTAAGAGTGTGGTGGAGGCAAGTTCACTTGAGGCATTCAAGAGGGAATTGGATTATTAGCTGAAAAGGAACAATGTTCAGGGCTATGGGGAGGTGGGGGAATACTCAACTGCTCATTTGGAGAGCTGGCACAGACACAATGGGCCTACTCTGTAATTTTGTGATAAGCTTAAGTTTCTAAAGATGCCTACCTGGAAATGCCACATTGGAAGAGACCATTATTTAATCAAATTTAATTATGAGGTAGAAATATGGAGCTTAATTTTTGTAAGACAGACAAGTACAAAATAATTTAGATTTTCTAATGTTCAGAATGTCTGATCACGTTATACTCTGAAGTGTTTTGGAACTGGACAAGTAATACAGAATAACAAACTGATGAGGGAAGTTGCTTAGAATCATGAGCGTATCTATTAGCTTGAAGAGTTCCACTTCTCCCTCTAGTGGAAGACTAATAAGAGATTAAAATTAATTAGTAAACTATTGGAAGCCGGAAGGGTTTTTTTAACATTTTAAAGACAATCGTAAACCAAATTCAATAAGTTACACCAAACATATACATGTCCCATCACAATGTAGAAATCCAAAAATTGGATAAATCTTTTATAATAAAATGGATCACTACAAAGGAAGCTTAGACATTTTGTTTAGAATTTCATAATCTATATTCTGCTTGTAAAACTCTATTTTTTTAACCTCAAAATATAATGCATACTATAAAATACATTTCTTAAATTACCAAATTATCTTTCTGTCTGTGTTTTCAGAGTTTGCCATGAAGGGACTTTACAATTAAAATTTTTTTTTAAAGAGTACCCAATTAATTTTTTCCAATTAAGGGGTAATTTAGCATGGCAAATCCACCTACCCTGCACATCTTTGGTTTGTGGGGGCAAAACCCATGCAAACACGGAGAGAATGTGAAAACTCCACACGGACAGTGACCCAGAGCCGGGATTGTACCAAGGATCGTGAGGCATGCATTGGTAACCACTGCACCACTGTGTTTTTACAAATTCTACGATTGAGTATTCTACCAGTTTCTTACTATAATATCCCTGTAATTTTGAAGAGTATAAAATAATCAACAGGTCATACACACGTCCTCATTCTTTTGATTGCAGCATGAAATTGTTTGAACTACTCTCCTAGAATGTGCAGCTCTTTGTGCTACATGTGGCAAAATTGGTGATGTAAACATATTTACAATTTTACTACACAATTCACACAAAATCTTCCTCTAATATCACAAATTGGTATTCAACGCATTCTCAAAAGTACACTTTTCAGGAAACAAAATTTCAAAACTATAAAATTTATACTTAAATATGTTACACAAATATATAACTTAATATAGTGCACTCATTTTCTAAAAGTAAAATTAGTTGCAAGGAGCTTCACTGTGGCTATGGTCTAAAATAATCCTGATTCATCTCCTTCAGCAATGTTTGATGAATATTTTGGTATTATCTTCACTTTAGGCAGCTGCACTTTACTGTATGATCATCAAATTCTTCAATATTCCTTCCATACATAGTAATTAGCTGTGGGTGGATTCTATGAAAGTCAAGTGGAAAAAATAATTTACAAAATTCAGAAAATTTCATTGTGATCCATTATATATGCTTGCCAATAGATGGTGTTTCAATAATGTAAGTCATGAACTACAAACATAAATGGCTCATTAATAAACTATGTGATAAAACATCTGCACCACTTGAATAAGTTTCAACTCATGGGATTAAACCAAGTGGTTTTGTTCTCTTTGGTTTTTGAATTTTTTACTCATAGTTATCCTCAAATGAAACTATGTACAAATCGTGACATTAAAAGACTGCTTCAAAAATCTGACTGTTGTATCTGTAAATATTCATTGTTTACTTTATGTGAACCTCTGAAGTTCCCTCCATTAAGTCACCATCAACATTCCATGGACAGCTTCCTTTCGGAGAGATCACAGACTGGTGACGTGAATGAAAATCAGCATTCTCCTCTGATTCCATGTCGGTCCATCCGCAATCAATCTTTGAACGGATTTTAACTTCCTGGACTGTATATGTCTCCACAAAGGGAAAATCAAACTATAAGGAGAGACAGACAATGTACAAAGGCATAAATTAATGTTTATTCAGCTTAGAATTTAAAAATTAATTAAAACAGTGATTGATCCATTGTCAATTATTTTTGGGAGTCATTTATTTTGAGTCATTAGCTTACAAGTTCATTCACACTGTAGTTCATAGGGAGTGAGGACTCACTTAATGGTCATCTGAGGAAATTGTTGCAAAAACCCCAAAAAGGTAACAAACCAAACTGGAGATGAAAAGTACAGCACAGGAACAGGCCCTTCGGTCCTCCAAGCCTGCGCCAACCATGCTGCCCGTCTAAACTAAAATCTTCTACACTTCCGGTGTCCGTATCCCTCTATTCCCATCCTATTCATGTATTTGTCAAGACGCCCTTTAAACGTCACTATCGTCCCTGCTTCCACCACCTGCTCCGGCAGCGAGTTCCAGGCACCCACTACCTTCTGTGTAAAAAAACTTGCCTCTTACATCTGCTCTAAACCTTGCATCTCGCACCTTAAAACTATGCCCTCTAGTAATTGACCCCTCTACCCTAAACATAAATACATTAGTCTTTATAAATGTAATTTAATTTATTATTGTTTAAAAGTCAGACTGCTCCACAAACAACTGTTTATAGAGTGGCAAAAGAGTGGATTGTAAACCCTTTCCACTAACAGACGGACTGAAAAGAGCTAATCTGGATTAGATTGTACCATGTGTTATATTAAGTAACAATCCAATACCTGATGTCTTGTGACAGGAAACGAATTCCCTTTAGGAGAGAAGCACGCTAACACAATTAGGAGAAGTCTATAGTATTTGTTATTTATTAATCCAGGAAAACTAATTAGTGGATCTAATAAAGAATGCCATATGTTTAAGTTTACCTGATTCTGTCGGTTACCATATCGTTTTAGGTGCTTTATAAAATCTGCTCGTGAACTGTTTTGCACAGCAATAAGTGACATGCTTCCATTGTCCAACCTAAAATAGAAAATTAAATACTCATAAAGGCACATTATGTTCAGTTTAAATAATGAATTTAAAACTATTATTGTGGTAAAGTGTTTCTGGATTGATTTGTTAATATGTCTGGAGACAACAAATTACTGTTGGTAATATTAGTGGATGAGTATTAAAAATGAATGAATTAATGAGGCCTGTAAAATAGTGAACAGGGATGCCATACACATGTCATGAATGTGTTAAGAGTTTACTAATTATTATAAATGCACTATTGCCTCGCTAGCAACACCCACGTCACATAAACATAACAGAAATCTCTAAACAGCGGAAAAAAGAAATGCTGCAAGTTGACTACAGTATTTCAGTGTGTATTTGATCCGAATAATCCGAGTCTGTAACATTTTGATTTAGTGTTACAAATGGTTTATGTGCATTTGTTTTACCTGTAGCTTTTAAGTGCTTTGAGAAAGTTGCTTTACTGGTTGAAGACTAATCATTTAAGCAGGGTTGCGTGATGTCCTTGACTAATGGAAGCAGACGTGATTTTCTAAAATCTGACTTGTCATTAAGCCTAATCTGAGCATTATCCAATGATTATTTCAACCATGACCTCAGCAGACACAACCAGCAACTATTTAAAAAAACAAGATTTCTGTGCCAACTGCAGTCCATGCCCTCATAAGGGTCCAGAATATCTACATCACAGTACATATTTCTAGAAAGGAATCCAAAACCTCAGAGGGAGGACAAATATTATAGGTACTGGCCTATTTCTCTAAATCCACTGACCTGGTATTAGGTGCAAGGCCTCTTGGTGCCATAGAACAAAGACATGGAATGGCCATAACACTAATATTGAGAAAATGTGTCTGCATGGTTTGCCATTTATCTTCATCTGAAATGCACAGCAAAATAATGTTATTGCAGAAGGATACTACAAAGACATTTCAAATTCTTTGGGGGGGGGGGGGGGGGGGGGGGTTGCAACCGCGTTCCTGTGAACACAGATGTTGACGTGGGTGCAAAATCCCGCCAGAGCTGGAAAATAAGAATCTCACTGGCAAGATATCAATTTCCACACGGCCCCGCCAGTGATGTATTGAGGTTCTCACCCAGGAAGGGAATCTCATTTCAGTACATTTAAATATAATTAGAGGGGCTCCCTGCCATATCGGCCCCCATATTAGGAATTCCTCCTTTGTTGACATGACATCACATTTACAACTGTTTTTCAAAAATGGGAAATAGGTGAAGGGAACCCACCAGGGAGGGAGAGGGACATACCCGGGCAATGCCCTGGTATTGCCCCCTTGCACTGCCAAGGGGCAGGATGCTGGATGGAGGGATTCACTGTATGTGGGGGGGAAAGATCTTCATCTTTTGACGTTATCGGAGGTTGGAGGCATCCTTTCTCGGGATTCCCGCCATTACCGTCTTTTTCTGGCCCCATCCCGCCAGCATGGGCCACGCTACCATTTTTCTTTGCATCAAGTGCTGGATTATCTAGCAAGAAATACTGGCTATACAGCCAGCAAGCTGCATGCCAGTTTTCCTGCCTGAGCCAGCAATTGATGCAAAAATGATAAAATTCCACCACTGAATACATCTGTTTTTAAATTGCAGCTCACATTCAGTACTTACTACATTGTTCAATCGTATTTCTTTCATCTTCATTTCTAAAACAAATTGAAAGAATAAGAAATCTGTCACTGTCACTATCCAAAGCCAATCCATTCAGATAGCAAAATATAATAACTGCAATATGTAATGAGAATAATAGCAAGGATACCATTGTTCATCATTACTATGAAGGAAATCCGATGGCAATAGAAGTTTCTGCAGTACAGATAAAAAAGAAATCCAAAAGTTGCCATCATAGATACTCTGCACCCCCACATCGATTTAGTATTCAAATTACTGCATCAACATTATCTTGCATCGAAATTAGCCAACAATGTTAGCGCCAGTGTAGTCAGGAGTAAGTGAATTTTTAATTCTCCATTAGATCTGGTTTATTTACTTATCTTTACCTAAATTGTTACATTGCTATAGGGCCTTGACTCCTCTTTTAGATTTCTAAATATTCCCTCACACGAAACCTCCCCACCCCCACACACTTTTTATTAAAGTGTTTTCTACCACCCTAGCTATTTGATTCGCTAGGTTCCAGCCGATTTAAGTAGAGCATATCCCAATGGAACAGCTCACTCTTTTGCCAGTATTGCTGCCAGTCCTCTATGAATCAAACCCTTCTCATCCACATCATTTGTTCAGACATATCTGCGGCATGGTGGCACAGTGGTTAGCACTGCTGCCTCACAGCGCCAGGGACAGGGGTTCAATTCCGCCTTGGGTGACTGTCTGTGTTGAGTTTCCTCCGGGTGCTCCGGTTTCCTCCCACAATCCAAAGATTTGCAGGTTAGGTGGATTGGCCATTTTGTATTTCCCCTTAAGTGTCCAAAGATGTGCAGGTTAGGTAGGGTTATGGAGATAGGTGGGGTTAGGGGAGTGGGCCTTGGTAGGGTGCTCTTTCAGAGGGTTGTTGCAGACTCAATGGGCAGAATGGCCTCCTGCTTCATAGAACTTACAGTGCAGAAGGAGGCCATTTGGCCCATTGAGTCTGCATCGGCCCTTGCAAATGCACCTTCTTAAGCCCGTTTCTCAACTCTATCCCCGTAACCCAGTAACCCCACCTAACCATTTTTGGCACGAAGGGCAATTTAGAATAGCCAATCCATCTAACCTGCACACCTTTGGACTTTGTGAGGAAACCGGAGCACAAGGACGAAACCCACGCAGGCACGAAGAAAACATACAGACTCCGCGTAGACAGTGACCCAAGCCGGTAATCGAACCCAGGTCCCTGGCGCTGTGAAGCAACAGTGCTAACCACTGTGCTACCGTGCCGCCCTGTAGGAATTCTATGGTTCTATGCCATTCAACTCTGATCTGTGCTTGGCTCAGGTAGTAATCCAGAGATTATTACCTTTGAGATTCTGCATATTAATTTGGACTCAGTCCCTCAAACTTCCTCAACAGAATTTCAGTCCTCTTCTACCCAAGTCCTTGGTTCCTACTTGGATCGCAGTATTGGATCCTCCTCCTCCACTCCAAGTTCTCCTGTTGTGAGGAGGTAGGTGTTCTTAACCGTGGCTGTGGACAGGAAACATGACCTTTAGAATTCCCAAACACAGTTGCAGAGAACAGTCTCTGTCCCCTGACTATACTGTCTCCTTACTTTTCACTCCCCATTGCCTGATTCATATCCTGGCTTGGGATCTCAATCCATCTCATATGTGGATGATCTTTCTTGGAATGGATAGATAATTCATTTGGTTCTGTTGGAATATCATGTTAACAGGAAATGTTACCTGAAAGAATTTTGCGAACTGAAGCTTGAGCAGTTAATAAGCAAGCTGAACTATTTATCACCTACCTTTTGCCTTTCTGATCTGCCATGTGAGCATTTTCTGTTGGTAGAAATGATAATTCACAGTCCTCCGGCCTAAAACCATGAAACACATTTGAGTATCGTGCAAAGATTTATTTATTGAAATTAAACTCCCAGACAATGCTCAACTCTCATTCATAGATTAAATCAAACAAATAGGCTGAACTTATTTGTAGAAAGAACCAACTTGGAGCTGAAGGAAGAATTTATTTATTTTTCTCTATATTGTGAAAAGAGGGCAACAGACATGTTGGACACCAAACAGACCCTCTTACTTGAGATTTGTCAATGCTTTGATAACAGCAAACTCTTTCCGCTGGTTGGAAGGCATCCAACGATATTTTTCTGCTAAGGCCAATGTTGTCCCACCAAAGCCAAACATGGCTGAGAAACCAAATCGCAGCAGCCTGTGACGACTACTAAAGCTGCAAACATCCACTGCCTGGAGGTTACCTAAAGCACAAGAAGAAACCAGGAATAAAAATTACAATGTTAAAACTTAAGACACAACAACGTCATAGCATATCATTAAATCCAAATGAGACAGAAATGTAGTGATATTGAAACAATTTAGAGGCAGCACGGTAGCATTGTGGATAGCACAATTGCTTCACAGCTCCAGGGTCCCAGGTTCGATTCCGGCTTGGGTCACTGTCTGTGCGGAGTCTGCACATCCTCCCCGTGTGCGCGTGGGTTTCCTCCGGGTGCTCCGGTTTCCTCCCACAGTCCAAAGATGTGCAGGTTAGGTGGGTTGGCCATGATAAATTGCCCTTAGTGTCCAAAATTGCCCTTAGGGTTGGGTGGGGTTACTGGGTTATGGGGATAGGGTGGAGGTGTGGACCTTGGGTAGGGTGCTCTTTCCAAGAGCCGGTGCAGACTCGATGGGCCAAATGGCCTCCTTCTGCACTGTAAATTCTATGATAATCTATGAAACAGACTTCACAACAAAATATTAAGTATTCTCAGGGCAGCACGGTGGCACAGTGGTTAGCACAGGAACTGCAGCTCTGAGGACCCAGGTTCGAATCCCGGCCCTGGGTCACTGTCCGTGTGGTGTTTGCACATTCACCCCGTGCCTGTGTGGGTTTCATCCCCACAACTCAAAAAAGATGTGCAGGTTAGGTGAATTGGCCACGCTAAATTGCCCCTTAATTGGGAAAAAAATAATAATTGGGTACTCTAAATTTATCTTAAAAAAAAGTATTCTCAAACTGAAAGGAGATATTAAGAACGAATAGACTGGCAGAGGCATAGTGTACAGAAGCAAGGAAGTTATGCTAAACTGTTAGAAATAACTGACTAGGCACCAGCTGGTGAATTGTGTCCAACTCTGGGCAGCAAAACTTAGGATGGATTTCAAGGCTTAGAGATGAGCAGAGATTTACTACAGGTGTTGCCTCAAAACCAGCAACCTCGGGGCCAAGTCTGTGCCAGATTTTGGATCTTGATGCTCGTCATAGAAAAAAAAATCTGAATTAATTTAATTAATAGGAGACACTTGACAACAAGTGAATATTTTCTTTCTATTAAAGTTTGAAAAAAGAATTCAAAATAGTGAAGAAATAACATTTGGGAAAAAAAATAAGGCAAGAAGTAAGCCTGACTTGCAGGCTGTGCTAGATTCAAAGTACTGGTTGGGCAGATCAAGCCGGGTCAGGTGGGGTCAAGAGTTAGCTGGATTACCCAGAGAATGGCAAAAGCCCAGCATGTGATGACGATAACTAGTCCAGTGTGCCACTGAGGCAATGCAGCACCCAGACGAATTGTCCTGCTAAGTTACCCTATTCATTTAATAACAATTAAATTTGATGCATGGCAGCTAATAAAAATACCTGTTTTTCAGATAGCTAGTTTTGAGACAGTGTACCTGTAACATGGTATCAGCAATGATGGACATCAGTTACATGAACAAACTAGAAAGGTTGGAGTCATTCTCCTCAAAAGCAGTGCAAGTTAAGGGACGATTTAATAGAGGTGTTGAAAATCATGAAGAGGGGCGGCATGGTGGTGCCGTGGTTAGCACTGCTACTTCACGGCATCGAGGATGCGCAGGGAGGTGGATTGGCCACCCTAAATTGCCGATTAACTGGAAACAAAAGTTGAAAATCATGAAGGGTTTTTATCAAATAAAGAGAAACTTTGCAGTGGCAGAAGAGACAGTAACTAGAGTGCCCGCACTTAATGTAATAGGAAAAAGAACAAGAGAAATGGAGAGGAATAATAGGGAGAACTTGCAAGTGCAATCTTCTGGCCCCATTGACCCCCATCCCCACCCCCCATGGGTTTCCCACCAATGTGGTGTGAATTTGATGGGAAATTCCATTGACAGCGGCCGGACCAGAACATTCCGCCACCGTCCAACAGCGGGCTGCCTCCTACCACTTAGAAACACACCACTGGGAGGCCAGAGAATCTCGTCCTTTATTGCTGAGTGAGTTATTTTTAATTTCAATTACACAGCCTGAAAGGGTGCTGGGGATTGATTTGATAGTAAGTTTCAAAAGGGAGTTAAAAATATACCCAAAGGAAAAATATTTGCAGGGATATGGGAGAAGGGCTAGTAAGAGAATTGCAAATTGATCAGTTTTGGTAGAAAGAATGAGGAAAGGCAATATAAAGTAAATTGGACAAATGTTATAATTCAGACCAGTCTCCCAAATTTTGATAGAATCCAAAACAAGACCACCAATTTCGTTATGATCCGATTAAAGACCAGTAACCTATTGTTAAAATTGATTAAATTTGAAATTCCAGTTACTTACTAAGGGGGTAAAGCCACAAGATTCTATGATTTTAAACAAACAGAAGACATTTTATTACTGTACAAAAATCAACAAAGCAAACAGTCAATGTTCTGTCTTACATTGTCACATACAGAATTACCATGAGGTAAACATGAATTAACAGGCAAACAAACTGTGCCTGAACACATCACATTATATGGCAGACACCATCAAGACAGGTTCCTCAAATTTCTCAACAATGCACGCAAATGACAGTGAGTCACAAAAACCTTTAAAGCCTCTAGGTGGAATTCTTGCAGAAACGCACATAGGGCGCAATTCAGTGGCCATGTTGCACTCGAGGGAGAGTGTAACATGGCTGGTAAATCTGAGGCGAGGCCTTCCGTGGTCCTCCCAGCAGCCTCCATGCCTCGCGGGATACACCAAAGTCCCGCGAAGCATTGGAATTAGAACTCCGCCCAAATGGGGCGCGAACAAACGGCATTGGTTTAATTAGGTCTTAAACCTACTTAAGGCACACCTACCCAGGATCTAGCAGCCTTTCTTGATCCACCGGCCTCCCCATGGAGGCTGTATCCAGGTGCCAATCAGTACTGATCCACATGAATATGGACCAGGCGGAACAGCATCCGGGTGGTCTCCCAGGACATTGAAGGCCCCTAGGTGGTCAGGGATAGTGCAGGATGGCCCCTTGACCCTCCCCCTGGAACATGGGCACCTTGCACCCCCAGCTGGCAGTTTGGCATTGCCACCCTGGCATTGCCAAGGTACCCAGGTGGCACTGCCAAGCTGGCAGGAGCACTGCCCAGGTGCCACTGCCACGGGTTAGGGCCCTAGGGGGCCATGCCAATGAAAGGAGAGTGGAGGGTGATTTGAAGGGTGGGGGTGTGCAGGGCAGGTATGTAGTGGCCTCTGGGAGTAGGTGGGGGGGGGGGGGGGGTGGTGAAGGGTGGGGGTCCTGGAAGGGGTGTGCTGTAAGGGGGCTTCGGGGGGCCTGAAGAGTGGGGCCCACCAGAGACCGCATAGCGGGGTGTCCTCACTTGGGGGGGAGGGGGTGGGGGGGTAATGCCCATGTAGTGGGGGGATGCCAATGCCAATGTGTGTGGGTTGCCCACAAGCTCACTTCGAGATTGCGGCACTCTTTCAAAATGGCGGTCTGACCTCTGAGGTTGGCTTCCCAGTGCTGAAAAAAATTCGAAGTGTGGACTAAACCAGTGAGAAAATCCCCGGGGCCCAAAAAAGTGACAAAAGGCACGATTCTCCGGAAATATTTCTTATGTGCGGTAGTGAGCGGGAACTGCCAAAATATTCCCGGCACGCGGCCCAATAAGGCCTGCAACGCTATTCAATTTTTAAAAAAATAAACATTTATTGAGGTATTTTTGGGCATTGTAACAGCAGCAATATAAACAATGTACATAAAAATATAAACATAGTGCAAATACCACCTCCCTCCCCCACAGGTCCCACCATTAATTAATCCCCTAATCTACGCTAAGCTAACCCCCTCTTCCCCGCCACCCCCCCTCTCCTGACGATGAATTCTCCGCGATGAAGTCGATGAATGGTTGCCACCTCCGAGCGAACCCTAGCAGTGACCCTCTCATGGCGAACTTAATTTTCTCCAGGCAGAGGAAGCAGCCATGTCCGAAAGCCAGGTCTCCGACTTTGGGGCCTTGAGTCCCTCCATGCTAGTAATATCAGCCTCCGGGCTACCAGGGAAGCAAAGGCCAGAACGTCTGCCTCTTTCTCCTCCTGGATTCCCGGATCCTGCGACACCCCGAACGTCGCCACCTCTGGACTCAATGCCACCCTTGTATTTAATACCTTGGACATGACGTCAGCAAACCCCTGCCAAAATCCCCTCAGCTTTCGACATGCCCAAAACATGTGGACATGGTTCACTGGTCCTCCCGCACATTTTGTGCACCTATCCTCCACCCAAAGAATCTGCTCATCCGGGCCACTGTCATGTGAGACCGGTGCACGACCTTGAACTGAATCAGGCTGAATCTAGCACAAGTTGCGGTCGCGTTGACTCTACTCAACGCGTCCGCCCATAGACCATCCTCCATCTCTTCCCCCCAGCTCCTCCTCCCACTTTTGCTTCAGCTCCTCGGTCTGCGTCTCCTCTGATCCCATAAGCTCCTTGTAAATGTCAGAAATGCTCCCTTCACCAATCCGCCCTCTAGAAACCACCCTATCCTGAATCCCCCTTAGCGGCAGGAGTGGGAAGGTTGGTACCTGTCTACGCAGAAAGTCCCGCACCTGCAGATATCGAAATTTGTTTCCCCCCACCAATGCAAACTTCTCCTCCAGCACCCTCATACTCAGAAAGCCCCCCTCTATAAACAAGTCCCCCATCCTCTCAATCCCCGCTCTCCGCCATATACGGAACCCCCCCATCCATCCTCCCCGGGGCAAACTGGTGATTATCGCAAATTGGGGACCAGACCGATGCTCCCACTGCTCCATGTCTCCTCCATTTCCCCCAGACTCTCAAGTCTGCCACCACCACAGGGCTGGTGGAGTACAGCGCCGGCGGGAACAGCAGAGGCGCAGTTACCAGCGCCCCCAAACTTGTGCCCCTGCAAGAAAACACCTCCATTCGCACCCATGCCGACCACCCCCGCCACCCACCAGCAACAGCCAGTTCCTAATCATGGCTATGTTAGTCGCCCAGTAATAATTGCTAACGTTCGGCAGCGTCAGCACTCCCTCTCCCCGGCTCCGCTCCAGCATTACCCTCCTCACTCGCGGGGACTTGCCCCCCCCCATACAAAGCCCGCAATAACTTTATTGACCCGCTTAAAAAAGAACCGCGGAATGAAGATGGCGAGACACTCAAATACAAACCATCATTTGCACCGTTTGGACTCTACCAGCTAGAGACAACGGGCGCGCATCCCATCTCCGGAAATTATCTTTCATCTGATCCACCAACCGGGCCAAGTTCAATTTATTTAGCCGGTCCCAATCCCGCGCCACATGGACACCTAGGTACCTGAAACTGTCCCCTACCAATCTAAACGGCAGTTCCCCCAGTCGCCTCTCCTGACCCCTCGCCTGAATCGCAAACATAAGAACATAAGAACTAGGAGCAGGAGTAGGCCATCTGGCCCCTCGAGCCTGCTCCGCCATTCAATGAGATCATGGCTGATCTTTGTGGACTCAGCTCCGCTTTCCGCCCCGAACACCATAACCCTTAATCCCTTTTTCTTCAAAAAACTATCTATCTTTATCTTAAAAACATTTAATGAAGGAGACTCAATTGCTTCACTGGGCAAGGAATTCCATAGATTCACAACCCTGTGGGTGAAGAAGTTCCTCCTAAGCTCAGTCCTAAATCTACTTCCCCTTATTTTGAGGCTATGCCCCCTAGTTCTGCTTTCACCCGCCAGTGGAAACAACCTGCCCGTATCTATCCTATCTATTCCCTTCATGATTTTATATGTTTCTATATGATCCCCCCGCATTCTTCTAAATTCCAACGAGTACAGTCCCAGTCTACTCAACCTCTCCTCGTAATCCAACACCCTCAACTCTGGGATTAACCTAGTGAATCTCCTCTGCACACCCTCCAGCGCCAGTACATCCTTTCTCAGGTAAGGAGACCAAAACTAAACACAATACTCCAGGTGTGGCCTTAATAACACCTTATACAATTGCAGCATAACCTCCCTAGTCTTAAATCCCTCTAGCAATGAAGGACAAAGCTCCATTTGCCTTCTTAATCACCTGTTGCGCCTGTAAACCAACTTTTTGCGAGTCATGCACTAGCACACCCAGGTCTCTGCACAGCAGCATGTTTTAACATTTTATCATTTAAATAATAATCCCTTTTGCTGTTATTCCTACCAAAATGGATAACCTCACATTTGTCAACATTGTATTCCATCTGCCGGACCGTAGCCCATTCACTTAACCTATCCAAATCCCTCTGCAGGCTTCCGGTATCCTCTGCACTTTTTGCTTTACCACTCATCTTAGTGTCGTCTGCAAACTTGGACACATTGCATTTGGTCCCCAACTCCAAATCATCTATGTAAACGGTGAACAATTGTGGGCCCAACACTGATCCCTGAGGGACACCACTAGCTACTGATTGCCAACCAGAGAAACACCCATTAATCCCCACTCTTTGCTTTCTATTAATTAACCAATCCTCTATCCATGCTGCTACTTTACCCTTAATGCCATGCATCCTTATCTTATGCAGCAACCTTTTGTGTGGCACCTTGGCAAAAACATCTCGCTCTTCCTCATATTAAGCTTGTACCCCGAAAACCGGCCGAATTCCCCTAAAATTCCCATGATTTCTTCAATCCCCTCAACTGGATCTGAAACATACAGAAGCAGGTCGTCCGCATACAGCGAGACTCTGTGCTGCCCCCCACCGCCCCCCGGACCAGCCCCTTGAGGCCCTCAGAGCAATTGCCAGCGGCTCTATAGCCAGTGCAATCAGAAGTGAGGAGAATACTATTCAATGTTAATTGGTCCACTTAATGAGGCCCCATGGGCTTCTCGCAGCAAATGAAAGCTCGCCAGCCGATTCGCCGGGACCGCGCTCGGCAGCTCGCAGCATGGACACCACTGCCTTCCCGCCCCCCTCACTGCCTTCCCGCCCCACCCCCCCCCCGAGATCTTTTCACTCCCATACAAGCATCCACCATCTCCATACCGCCCACAACCCTCTCATCAACCCCCCCTACCTTCAACACACCCCCAACCCTTCCTTGGAAAGAGCACCCTACCTAGGTCCACGCCTCCACCCTATCCCCATAACCCCACCTAACCTTTAAGGGCAATTTAGCATGACCAATCCACCTAACCTGCACATATTTGGACTATGACTTAAATGTTACAATCTCCAGTCAACCACCCAAAGGTGTTAACTTACAAAAACATTATGACAAAAAAAGAACAAAATATTGATCCTCTCACGCAATTTTAAAGAGTGTGCAGGTACAGAGAAATCTGGGTGTGGCATACAGACTTTGAAGGTGGCAAGGCAAGTTCAGAAGGCTGTTTAACAGGCATATTGGATCCTTGGCTTTATGAGTAGAGGCATTTAGCTGCATTTTGGGGGCCCCCTCAAGTCTGGATTCTCCGCCGGTGGGATGCTCCATTTTGCTGGCAGCCCGGGGGTTTCCCGACGGCGTGGGGCTGCCCCACAATAGGAAACCCCATTGACCAGCTGCCGTAACGGAGCATCCCGCCGGCAGGGTGAAACAGAAATGTGGCACGGCAGGGCACAGAATCCAGCCCCAGGTGAGGACAGAGGCAGGGCTCCTTGAAAATATTATTGTGGGGGAGGTGGGTGCCTGGGGGTCATTGTCAATTTCAAGGTAGGGTCTGGAGGGAAGATAGGACAGGAATTCTGCTCTCCTCCCAATTGAGGTCAATTCAGTCATCAAAAAAAAAGGTTTGTTGACAAGAGATGAGTTTCAGTGGAAGACCTTGGAATAAGCTCCATCAAGACAACCAGCAACCTCAGTAATGACTGTTATGGGGTGTCTAAATAAGCCCCAAATTTCATCTGACTCACCTCTATTCCAACCCACTCATTCTCAGTGGACAGGAAACCCTCAGTGGACATTCTCCTGAGTGGACAGTGGACATTCTCAGTGGACAGGCAACGTGGCCAGTAAATCTTGCTAGAGGCCTCTCACGCGGTTTACCCCGTTCGACACGCCTCGCGAGATTTAACAGGATCTCACAAGACTTTGCGATCCGAATCCCAACCATAAGGGCCTACATTTGCATATTTAAAGCATGCTTAAATATGACTCTTCCAGAGCTAACCAGCACCCAGGGATACAACGGTATCGCCAAAGAGACTTTAGCCGAGCGCCTTTTCGCACTGGTCTCGACAAACGGGGACCAGGCACTTGGGGGGGATCTCCCAGGCATTCAGAGGCCCCCGCGTAGTCGGCCTCTGGGCAGGGAGGCACCCAGGCACTGCCACCAGGGCACCTTGCCAGTGCCAATGTTTACATTTTGCCCACGTGGGGATCAGGCCCAGGGGTGCCCTTATGAGTTGGGATGCGGGGGGCTCAAGGACCCTCCAACAGGTAGGTTTGAAGGGGTTCTGGGGTCATGTCAGAGGATTGATATCGGAGCACCATTCAAAAAATAGCAGAGCTTCTCAGTGCAGGAAATGAAGGTAAGTGCGGCCTCGGTGGGAAACAATAACAGAGTCCCGTTCGATAGCGGGATCATTCCTGGTGCTTTTGGGCCAGGAAACATCCCGCTGAACCAGCTCACAACTGGATTTTTTTTCCCGGCAAATCGTGCCCTTGTCTCCCATGCCAATTAAGGACTCACCTCATGAAAATCTGAACTGTCATCACAGTTTCTCACTCGAGGTGGAATTCTGATCCGAAAACAGACCTGGATCATGTTTCCTGTGTCCGTGGCAAGATTTCAGCCCATTCATTGAAAACATAAGGAGTTATGCCAAGACTATATTGACCACTTGCTAGGTCCCAGCTGGATTATTATGGTCAATTTCTTGGCACCAGACTCTAGGAAAGGTCAAGCCATTGGAAAGGGTGCAGAAGAAATTTACTAGAATTAAGTCAAGTCAGAAAGATTTCAGTTACATAGAGAATCGTGAGAAATCGTTTTTCTCTCCTTAGATCAGAGGCGAAAGGGGAGATTAAATGGAAGTGTTCAAAATCACGAACAGTTTTAAAGGAGCAAATAAGGAAAGTTTTGTTTCAGTGATAGAAGGATTGCTAATTACAGTCACAGATTTAAGGTAATCGGCAAGAGAATCAGAGGTATCTTGAAGAAATAAAGATTAAGCAGCGAACAGTTATTACTTCAAATGTGCTACTTGGGAGGATGGTGGCAAAAAAGAGGAAGCATTTGGTGGGCAGAAGGAGCAAATGCTGAGACTAATTGGGTAGCTTTTTCAAAGGGTTAGAACAAAATAGAGCTAAAACCAAAGGCCTCCTTTTTGTATTATTCCATTATTCTGTAGCCTTTGATGAAGGAGAAAAGAGAAGAAAATGCAGAAAAATAGAGCATGTGTGTCATAAAGTTTGGCGTCATATAGAAGTTCATTGTAGAAATAAAAGTAAAATATTGTGGATGGTAGAGAACTGAAATAAAAACAGAAAATACTGGACATACTCAACAGTTCTGGCGGCATCGGTGGAATGAGAAACAGAGTAACGTGTCAGGTCTTTGACCTTTCATCAGAAGCAATGTATTACATTGTATTTGACCACTTTTCAACTTTTCCTGTTCTCATTACGAGACTGGATCCTGTCTCTCAGCCTTCAAAATATTTCATGATGGTATTGGGGTAGATTCATAACCTTTTGAATGAAGAAATTTCTCCTTACTTCAGTCCTAAATGATCAGGCCCTTATCCTAAATCTGTGTCCCGTTGTTCTAGATTCCCAGCTGGGGAAAATAATGAGATCACCTCTCATTCTTCTGAACTCCAGAGAACACAGACCCAATTTACTCAGCCTCTCAACAGAGGACCGCTCTCTCATCCCAGGGACCAATCTAGTGAACTTTCACTGTCTCCAAGATATTTATCCTTCCTTAAATATGGAGACAAAAATTGTACACAGTATTCTAGATATGAGCTCACCAAAGCTGTGTACAATTGTAGCAAGACTTATTTATTCCAGTACTTCAATCCCCATGCAATAATGGTCAATATACCATTTGCTATGCTAATTGTTTACAGTACCTACATGCTAACTTTTTATGTTCATTGTATGAGCATATCCAAGCTTCTCTGAACATTTACAAGTTTCACACCTTTTTATAAATATTCTGCTTTTCTATTCTTATGACCAGTGAATAACCTCACATTTAACCACATTATACTCCATCTACAACCTTGCTGCCTACTCACTTAACCTGTCTATCTCTTTGAAGCATCTTTGTGTCCTCGCAATTTGCATTTGCACCTAGCTTTGTATCATCAGCAAACTTGGATGCATCACTCCGTATCTTTGTCTGAGTCATTTACATAGATTGTAGCTCAGGCTGCAGCATTGATCCTTGCACTACTCCACTAGCAACAGCTTATCAACATAAAAAGACTACACTGATCCCTACTATCTTCTTCCTGTCTGTTAATCAAATCTCTATCCATGCTAATGTACCGCTTCAAACTCCAGGAGTCTTTGTCTTGTGTATTAACCTTTTCTGTGGCGCCTTATTGAATACTTTTGAAAATGGAAGTATGCCACATCTGCTGGTCCCCCTTTATCAACCCCACTAGTTGTATCCCCAAAAAACTCAAATAAATTTGTCCAACAGGATTTCCCTTTGGCAAAACCATTTTGACTTGTTCTAATTATATTATACCTTTCCAAGTGCATTGTTAAGACTTCCTTAATAATATATTTTAGCACTTTCCTGGTGACTATGTCAGAGGAACTGGCCTGTAGTTCCCTGTTTTCTCTTTCCCTCCTTTCTTGAATAGCACTATTACATTTACTAACTTCCAATCTGTTTGGAGAATTCCAGAATCTAGGTAATTTTGCAAAATCATAACAAATGCACCCACTATCCCTGATTCAAGAGATTCAAACATGGAGTTCCAGGAAAGATGGCACAAGTTTAGGAGGTGACAACACGTTCAAGGAGTTTGCAAAGGACGGGGTGGTAGTTTGTAAGGATTGAGAGAGTCAAAAGTTGTTTCTTTTTAAGGACGCAATGATGATGGCAGATTTGAAGGAAAGGAACAGTACCTGATATGAAAGAACCGGTAATATTAAAAGCTAACACAGAAGCCAGGAAGCAAAGCTGGGTGTTCAATAGTTCAGTAGGAATATGGCCTAGAGAGCAGGAGGTGAGTCTCATTGACAAGAATAAGCTCAGAAGGGGCAAAAGGGGAGATAGGAGAGAAACTAGAGAACAATACAAATACAGGGTTAGGGTAGGGAATAAACGGGCTGCGCACATGAGACTGTCCCTTTATGTGTGACGTGCATCTGCATAATGCCACAAGCTGGCTGCGCACTGCAAACAGAGATTAGAGCAAACATCGGTTAGGATAGGTGGAATCTTAGAGAGGTTTCTCCTGGTGAGCTAGGGAAAAAGAGGGAAGACGATGAGCAGATGGTCTTGATCTTTGCAATAAGGAAATCCATGACTTCCTCGCCTTTACTGTTGGAAGTGAAGGTGGAAGAGGCAGGGGAGAGTGGTTTAAGGAGGTGATTTATGGTGGAAACTAGAAGCTAGGTATTATCTTTATCTTCCTGGATAATCTTTGAAAAGTGAACAGTTTTAGCATTGGAGATTAATAAAACCCGATAATGTTGTATGTGATCCAGGCGACTGATAATGGATTAGAACAGTTCTCTACCAAAGATGCTAAAATCTGCACTCCTGATCAATTTATCCAAAAAGACATCAAAATGTTGGTACATTTTTCTGAATGGAAGGCTGTGACTAGTGGACTTCCGCGGGGATCAGTGCTGGAACCTTTGTTGTTCATAGTATATCTAAATGATTTGGAGAAAAATGTACTGGTCTGATTAGTAAGTTTGTAGACAACACAAAGATTGGTGGAGTTGCGTATAGTGAAGAGGGCCGTCAGAGGATACAGCTGGAGGGGCTGGTTTAGCTCAGTGGGCTAGACAGCTCGTTTGTGATGCAGAACAAGGCCAGCAGGTCAGGTTCAATTCTCGTACCAGCTCACCCGAACAGGCGCCGGAATATGGTGACTAGGAGATTTTCACAGTAACTTCATACTTGTGACAATAAAAGGTTATTATTAGGATATAGATCAGTGGGAGACTCTGGCGGAGAGATGGCAGATGGAGTTTAATCATGACAAATGTGAAGTCATGCATTTTGGAAGGTCTAATACAGGTGGGAATTATACAGTAAATGGCAGAGCTTTAGGAGTATTCACAGGCAGAGAGATCTGGCTGTAAAGGTCCACAGATCACTGAAAGTGGCAATGCAGGTGGATAAGATAGTCAAGAAGGCATATGGCATGTTTGCCTTCATTGGTCAGGGCACTGAATATAAACATTGCCAAGTCATGTTGCAGCTGTACAGAACCTTAGTTAGACCACATTTGGAATATTGCATACAATTCTGGTCGCCACACTACCAGAAGGATGTGGATGCTTTGGAGAGGGTACAGAAGAAGTTTATCAGGATGTTGCCTAGTCTGGAGGGTTTTAGCTACGAGGAGAGCTTGGATAAACTCAGATTGTTTTCACTGGAATGAAGGAGATTGAGGGGCGATCTGATAGAGGTTTACAAAATTATGAATGGCATGGACAGAGTGGATAGTCAGATGCTTTTTCCCCAGAGTGGAAAAGTCCACTAGAGGACATAGATTAAGGTATGAGGGAGAAAGTTTAGAGGAGATGTGTGAGGCAGGTTTAAAAAAAAATTTTTTTTACACAGAGGGTGGAGTCTTCCTGGAACATGCTACCAGGGAAGGTGGTGGAAGCAGATACGATAGCTGCATTTAAGAGGCATCTTGACCAATACAAGAATAGGATAGGAATAGAGATATGGGAACCTCCGAAGCGCAGAATGTTTTAGTTTAGATAGGCATCATCATTGGCGCAGGCGTGGAGCACCGAAGGGCTTGTTCCTGTCCTCTAATGTTCTTTGTTTTTTATCCTCTGCAGAATTCCCAAGGAAGCACCATAGACCAGAGTAAATGTAGGAAGTATAGCAGGATAAATGACTAGACAGAGTGCAATAGCATTCTTGGGAGCAAGGGTATTAAAGATGGCGGGAGGAATCTCATTAGCTGGCAGCTCTGTAGTCCCAGTTGCATCAGGTTCAAACAGTGGTCACTTTCCGTGCTAGGTGCAGTCCCCAAAGAGGAGCTAATGGAGATATCAGTGGGGCCTGGCTGACAGACCCCAGCAGGGTGAGTGAGCGAAGTGAAGGGGCTAGCTTTGAGAAGATGGGTGAGGAAATAAAGGGCGAATATGGTCTTGTTGGGGGGGGGGGGGGGGGGGGGGGGGGGGGAGGTACATCCGATGGGCAGAAGGGACCCGCAAAAGAGGTTCTCTTCCCCCTTCCCTGACACCAGCTCACCTAGTAAAAGCTGTATGGCTACTCACCTGGTCTGGGCCTCCCCCGTCATGGGTAAAATAGTGGCAGTGAGCGATGATGTGTTTACGTGGCCCAAGGCAGGCGAGCTGTCCGGTGCCTCCGTTGTCCGCTCTGCAAAATGGGAGACAGGTTGGGGGTGGCAGATAGGCGGTGGGCAGGCCACACACTGCATTTTACAAGTCTTTTCCCTCCAATTTCAAACCCGCTGGTAGCGGATCATAAGAATTGAAGTGGAGATACTCACTGATGATTGCAGTGTTCAGCACCATTCACGACTCCTCAGATACTACAGAAAATGCAGCAACACATGGACAACATTCAGGCCTGGGGTGACAAGTAGCAAGTAATACGTGCCACACAACTGCCAGACAATGACCATCTCCAACAAGAGAGAATTTAAACACCACCTCTTTTTAAAATCTTTATTGTTAAAAGTTGCTTACATTAACACTGCAATGAAGTTACTGCGAAATGCCCCTAGTCGCCACATTACGGCACCTGTTTGGGTACACAGAGGGAGAATTCAGAATGTCCAAATTACCTACGATTTTCACGACTCGTGGGGAAAAATGGTAGCACCCAGAGGAAACCCACGCAGACACAGGAGAACATGCAGACTCCGCACAGACAGTGATCCAAGCTGGGAATCGAACTTGGGACCCTGGTGCTGTGAAGCAACAGTGCTAACCACTGTGCTACCGTGCCGCCCTTGGCATTACCATTGCTAAATCCTTTACTATCAACATCCTGAGGGGTTACCATTGACCAGAAACTGAATTGGACTAGCCATATAAATACTGTGGCTACAAGAACAAGTCAGAGGTTAGGAATCCTGTGAGGAGTAACTCACCTCCTGACTCCCCAAAGCCTGTCCACCATCTACAAATCACAAGTCAAGAGTGGCTGAAATGCTCTCTACCTGCCTGAACACTTGCAGCTTCATTAACATTCAAGAAGCTTGACACCATCCAGGACATAGCAGCTGTTTGATTGGCACCCCATCCAAACATTCAATCCCTCCACCACCGACGCACAGTAGCAACAGTGTGTATCATTAACAAGATGCGCTACACCAAGGCTTCTTAGACAGCACCTTTCAAACCCACAACCATTACCATCTAGAAGGACAAAGGAAGAAGATACATGGGAACACCACCACTTGGAAGTTCTCCTCCAAATCACACAACATCCTGACGTAGAAATATATTGCCATTCCTTCACTGCCGCAGGGTCAAAATTCTGGAACTCTCTCCCTAACAGCACTGTGGGTGTGCCTATGACCACATGGACTGCAGCAGTTCAAGAAGGCAGCTCACACCGGCTTCTCAAGGGAAATTAAGGACGGGTTACAAATGCTGGATAACCAGAGATCCCACATCCCAAGAGCAAATTTTAAAAATTAATGGACTGTTTATTGGTAGGTGTGTTAAAGGTACACAAACATTAAATACAATTAAACAATGCCTCTCTCATTGGTTCTGTAATCTTGGAAATTTTTATCCCCTTAAATAATAGTCAAAAAATAGTGTGTAGTTTGCAATAGCACTAATTCTCAAATTCATTATTTTCTCATCCTGTCCTATCTTTAATATAAATCAAGAGACATTGGCCAGGACTTTACAGTCCCGCAGAAATTACCACTTGAAGAAGTCAACGGAACTTTGGCTAGTCCGGCAAATTTTCCATCCTGCCCATGGCGATTCCCACAAAGGATTGGATGGAAAATCCCGGCCATCGTGATTGGAAGAAAGACCTTGGCAAAACCATATTAGCAGCACATAAAAATCATCAGGCAAATTACATGCACTTGCAATTCAAATTTGTAGCAAGTGAAGAATCCAGAACTTTCTTTGTGAATGGTACAATTATCCTATTGAATAGTACTGTGGAATTACACTTCAAATGTGCTTTTTGAAACAAATGTCTGTAATATCTAAAGGTTTAAAGGGTAGAAAGTGCAAGAAATACATACCCATGATGATATGCATTGCTGCAGTACATGGATGTTTAATTCCATGGACAGAAAATGATAAGACATTAGTGGAACCTGAAAAACAGAGCATTTATTATGTAAGCAAATAATAACTGAAACACACATATAAATGCTGGTCTATAAATTTCATTTTCATATGTGGTGAATTTTACATTTTCCCCATCAGCGTATTTGAAGGCAGGGGGAGTACATAGCATTTTCTATTTCCACCAAAAATAGACCTCTCTGATTTATATTTTCTACAATGTTATGATCAAATGAGGAGGACTGAACTGGCTCCCCTCTATTTAGTCTCCTCAGTTGGTCACAATAAAGGTTTCCGCTTCTTTTTTGCGAGGGTATGCCTTTTCCAAATCAAAATGTGTTTAACTATTGAGCAATAAGCAGCCAATCAAACAAGGTTTTCTTCAGTAAAAGAGTAACTTTATTAACCGCTAAACCTGAGAAAATAAGTAAATAAAAATGCGATATCACACACACAGATATCAGAAATAAGGGAAGTTAGAGTCCAATAAAAAAATATACTTGATTGAAACTTGGTGAAACATATATTTCCTGAGGAGTCTGGTTGCGAGAAAGGATGTTTCCTCTAATGAGAGAAACTAGAACTAGGGATCACTATTTAAAAATAAGGGGTCACTCATCTAGACAGAGCCGAGAAGAATTTTTTCTCTCAATTAATGGCCACTTAAGGACTTTATTCTGCCACTTTGAGGATTTAACCATCGGTAAGAGAGGCCTATGCCAAGTGTCCTACCTAGCAACCCTGACTGCGTAGGCAAGGGTGATTGGAGGGTGCATCTCCTTAGCAAGCCCCTTGGATCCATTGGAGGGCTGCTCACCCTTACCCCACCTGCTTTCCCTCCCCTGTCTGGCCTGTCTACCCTGGCGATACTCCATACCCCACTTATCTTTCACTCTAGCTCTTCCCTGTTGCAATCTCAGCAGCGGCCACTAATGCCAGTGGTGCTGTTGGAAGCAGAGAGCTGTCAGTCATTTGATTGGTTGGCAGCTCTGAAGTGTGACTTCCTGCCCAAATGGGGCTGATCGTAAAACAATTAATGCCCCTCCAAGCATCAAATGCCTGCAAAGCCAAAGTGTGCTTGCCCCCAACTAGTTTTCCGGAGGGGTAGTGGTGAGATGGCAGGATTCTATGGGCGGCATGGTAGCCCGGTGGTTGGCACTGTTGCTTCACAGTGCCAGGGTCCCGGGTTCGATTCCCAGCTTGGGTCACTGTCTGTGCGGAGTTTGCACTTTCTCCCCATGTCTGCGCGGGTTTCCTCCAGGTGCTCCGAGTTTCCTCCCACAAGTCCCGAAAGACGTGCTTGTTGGGTGAATTGGACATTCTGAATTCTCCCTCGGTGTACCCTGACAGGCGCCGTAGTGTGGTGACTAAGGGATTTTCACAGTAACTTAATTGCAGTGTTAATATAAGCCTACTTGTGACACTAATAAAGATTATTATTATTATTTGAGTTCTGTTAAATCCAGACTTATGTGCAAGAAAATATATTCAATACATTTTGGCAGTTCTGTTTAAATCAACCTACATTAGTGGTATTTTTATGGTAGAATTTGCTTTAGATTCTTCACATTTCTTGCCACTGAAGCCAAGTAGCAAATGTAGTTGAGAGGTGAACAGCCAACCCACTTTCAACCTCCATCTATGCTCAGCACTTCTGCGCAATAAAACAACTGAGACTGAGAACTCACTGTAAAAGATAATTTCAATCATAAACATCCATTCCATCATTCCACATTGCCACAAATTTGTGCTACAATGTTCCACACCATTCTGCTATCTGTTTTAGGTTAGGTGTTTCGCTTTTGGGAAAATCTTCTACTCATCAAAACATTCGCCCAAATAACAGAATTACAGAAAACGCTAGTTTTACTTCAAATGGTTTAAAGAAAATGCTAATATAGACATTAACATATTTTCTTCATTATTCTAATCACATAATCTAGCTTTTTCCTATGTACTTTACAAGAATTAAAAATATTACCAACATAAATTCTATAATCTGGAAAAATCAAGCATGAGGGCATAAAAAAAACTTAAGCAAATTTTATTTTGGGGCTGCAATTTACACATTCCCATATTTGGCTAACTGCTCCACTGGAGGAATTGGGAATTTCATTAAGACTAAAAGTGCTGCAATGCTAAAAATGTGATCTACCAGCCCATATATTTTCTGTGCCCTAATGAAATGACTCCGCATATACTTGTCAGTCTCTTGGTTCAGGGAATCTCCATATGCCACATATTTTTTACAAAATATTGAATGCTGGTCCTACCTGCACAGACTGCACAACTGTGCTACAGAGATTGAACAGCTTGAGCGAGAGATGGGTAGTTAATTTTCTATTCAAACCACTGTGAACACTTTCAGAGCAGCAAAAATGACGCTACTCAACATGGGTGCTGATAAAGTAATTAATATATGCATTAGAAAGAAAACCTAATTGCACAAATTTTACTCAGGTGCAAGACGTAAGTTGATATCAACATGAAAGAAACAATGGGGTCCCATCCATTTTGACCCATTTGATAGCAATCTTCTCAACTCAAACCACAGCAAAATTAAGCCAAAGATTTTAATAGTTCAGGTAAAGCACGACTAATGATTGTATCAAGCAGAAATTGTTTTTAAAATTGTCCTTGGAAGTGTGAGCACTTCTGCAGAACAATTAACTTAATTAACCAGACAGATGCATATTCATAAGGCTGTTAATGTCTCCCATATTCAAGCTGATAAATGTGTTGTAATGACTTTCTACTCAAGCATATCTGAAATTCTTCTAAAAACTATGTTAATACTAGCAATTTAATCTTGGTTATTTCATAGAATTTACAGTGCAGCAGGAGGCCATTTGGCCCATCGAATCTGCACCGGCTCTTGGAAAGAGCACCCCACCCAAGGTCAACACCTCCACCCTATCCCCGTAACCCAGTAACCCCACCCAACACTAAGGGCAATTTTGGACACTAAGGGCAATTTAGCATGGCCAATCCACCTAACCTGCACATCTTTGGACTGTGGGAGGAAACCGGAGCACCCGGAGGAAACCCACGCACACACGGGGAGGATGTGCAGACTCCGCACAGACAGTGACCCAAGCTGGAATCGAACCTGGGACCCTGGAGCTGTGAAGCAATTGCGCTATCCACAATGCTACCGTGCTGCCCACAATTATTTATCTTATTTATCAGTTAAAATTAAAGCAACATTTTGCACACAAAATTAATTGGTAAGTAAGCAGTTATACAATGAGCTAAAAGTGTGCAAACTTTAATGTTGATAGCGTGAAATTTATAAACTCTCATGCTGGATTTTCACACATTGTTTCACAAAGCCTTCAATTTGGTGTCAGCCTAAAACACAACTTAATTCTTCTCCCCTCGTATGTCTTTATGTGAACAGAACTGAGAAGGGTTATGTCCTGCATATCTAAAAACAATTTCCATTCAAATTTGATCTAGTAAAATATTTATGGAAGTAAATTAAAAATTTAAGCTTTATTGTTTGTACCAGTTAACATTTTGAAGCTATTACAACACAATGACTAAATTAAACATCTGAACCAGCATCTTGTGTTCAATGCTTCGTGATATACATTAAACAGAAATATCACTTTTGAATTCCAGTTGATAATAACTTTACATCGGCAGACCTAAAATAAGTGTTCATAATATTTGATGTGGCCAATACAATCATATAAGCACTAATTAGAAACGATACTCGCAAGTGCGCATCCTGATACTACAATACTTTCTTCAAATGAGAGGGAGGGAATTCCAGTAATCAACTTATTTTTTTGTTCTATTAAAAAGCATTTAGATAGTTACATGGGTAAGATGGGTATAGAGGGTTATGGGCCAAGTGCGGGCAACTGGGACTAGCTTAATGGTAAAAACTGGGCGGCATGGACTGGTTGGGCCGAAGGGCCTGTTTCCATGCTGTAAACTTCTATGATTCTATGATTCTAAACAATATAATTAAATGTCTTGCGTGTGCATACCGTGTCACTCTTTGGACATAATTCTCCCCCAAAATGACAAAGGGTGGGATTCTCTGCCCTCCCAGCCGCGTGTTTTTCGCCGATGAGAGGCGATGCTTTGTTAGCGGTCAGGGGGATTCTCTTCTCCCAACGCTGTCATTGGGAATTTCCATTGAAGCCATCCCATGCTGGTGGGAAACCCACAGGAAGGGATGCACTGCCGGTGAGACCCGAGAATCCCGCAATTGTGAACGGCCAGAGAATTCCGGCCTACGTATCATCTCTGGCGAGAATCGCGGTACGATGCATGCCGAACACAACCACCCCTACTTAGTCATTTATGTGGATGGGGGGGATGTTCTGTAGTGGCATTGAGTGAGGCCTAAAGATGCCAGCCGGTCTGGCTCCTCAGAGATCAGGGCTGCCCTTTCTAAAGGGCGCCTCGATCTCAAAGTTTAATAACATCCCCCCCCGCCCACCTACAGACATCATGACACCCCACAGACAAGGGGAACACCCCCAAGTCTTAACCACAGAAGGGCAACATCCCCCCATCATTAAATGTTCAGATAACACCACCCCCCCATACCTTTCAGGTGGCATCATGGTAACCCATCCCCTGCCACCCCCCCCACCCCCCCCCCCCCCCACTGAATCCTCAACAGCATAATTTCACCCCCCTGCCTCACAAGTCAGTGACACTGCTACGTGGTTGCCAAAGGCCTCGCCCTCTTCAGACCTCACCCTTGGCTGTGCCAACCTGGCACTGTACTCAGCATCCTGACAATTTCAACGTCACTGCCAGGGTGGCAGAGGCCGTATCAGGGCATTGTCCAGCCATGTCCCTGGCCACCTAGAGGCTACAAAAGTCTCTGAGCCCCCCCATCGTGGTCATCACATCTATCCAAAGAATTCAACAGTGGATGCGAGAAAGTCCTAATTGAGGAAACCTTGCACTTTATAATGTCTGAGTTGTACCAGCTGCTTCTATGGTGGAAAGCATCCTCCAGCACAAACATGTGCTGTTCAGGCATAAGAGGTTGAAAAAAAAAAACAGTATGAAAGTAATGCATTCGGACAGAGTACCTGCTCTTTCTGGGAAGCACCTCAGAGTAGAAAACACCCCAGGATGAAAAGAATGCGGTCAGAAAGAACAACCTGTTCAAAAGAGAAACCACTTCAGAGTTAATGGACTGTGAAGTGCTGTTGTTATGGTGGACATCATCAAGAGATCTCCCCATGGGCTTTGTGGAATATGAATTCACCTATTAAGCGAATGATAGCTCACCCAATAGGAAATGTATAGCAAGAGAACTGTCCCTGCAGATTGGAGGGTAGCTCACGTCACTCTAATATTCAAAAAGGGAGTTGGAGAGAAAGCAGGAAATTATAGACCAGTAAGTCTAACATAGGTAGTGGGGAAAATGCTTGAATCCATTATCAAGGACTTCATAGCAGAACATTTAGAAAGCAGTGGCATGATCAGTCGGAGTCAGCATGGAGTTAGGAAGGGAAAATCATGCTTGACAAATCTGTTGGAATTCTTTGAAGATGTAATCAGGACAGTTGATAAGGGGGAGCCAGTCGATGTGGTATATTTGGACTTTCAGAAGACGTTTGACAAAGTCCCGCATAAGAGATCATTGTGCAAAATTAAAGCGCATGGAATTGGGGGAAATGTATTAAGGAAATAGAAAGCTGGTTGGCAGAGAGGAAACAAAGAGTAGGGATTAATGGGTCCTTTTTCAAATTGGCAGGCAGTAACTAGTGGGATCGGTGCTGGGACCCCAGCTATTCACAATATATGTTAATGATTTGGATGAGGGAACAAAATGTAACATCTCAAAGTTTGCAGACGATATCAAGTTGAGTGGGAGGGTGAACTGTGACAAAGATGCAGGGATCCTACAGCATGATCTGGACAGGTTGGGCGAGTGGGCAAATCAATGGCAGATGCAGTATAATTTGGATAAGTGTGAGGTTATTCACTTTGGAAGCAAAGCAGGAAGGCAGATTACTACCTGAATGGTTGCAAATTGGGAGAGGGAATGTGCAGCGGGACCTAGGTATCCTTGTGCACCAGTCGCTGAAGGTAAGCATGCAGGTGCAGCAGGCGGTAAAGAAGGCTAATGGTATGTTGGCCTTCATTGCGAGAAAATCTCGAGTATAGAAGCAGGGATGTGTTGCTGCAATTATATAAGACCTTGGTGAGGCCACACCTGGAGTATTGTGTGTAGTTTTGGTCTCCTTCTCGGAGGAAGGATGTTCTTACTCTCGAGGGAGTAAGTTTAGTAACAGCCCCCTCCCCACACCTACGGACATCATGGCACGCCACAGACAAGGGGAACACTCCCAACTCTTGACCACAGAAGGGCAACATCCCCCCCATCATTAAATGTTCGGATAACGCCACCCCCCCTTTACCTTTCGGGTGGCATCATGGTAACCCATCCCCCCCCCCCCCCCCCACTCAATCCTCGCCAGCATCATTTCACCCCCCCACCTCACAAGTCAGTGACACTCTGCTATGTGGTTGCCAAAGGCCCCACCCCCTTCAGACCCCACCCTTGGCAGTGCCAACCTGGCACTGTACTCAGCATCCTGACAATTCCAACCTGTCACTGCCAGGGTGGCAGCGAAGGTTTACCAGACTGATTCCAGTGATGGCGGGACAGTCATAGGAGGAGAGATTGACAAAGTTGGGATTGTTCTCGCTGGAGTTCAGAAGAATGAGGGGGGATCTCATAGAGACTTATAAAATGTTAACAGGACTAGACAGGGTAGATGCAGGGAAGATGTTACCAATGATGGGCATGTCCAAAACCAGGGGTCACAGTCTGAGGATTCAGGGTAAACCATTTCAGACAGATATAAGGAGACATTTCTTCACCCAAAGAGTGGTGAGCCTGTGGAATTCATTACCACAGAAGTAGTTGATGTTAAAATATTGAATATATTCAACAGGGGGCTGGATATAGCACTTGGGGAGAATGGGATCAAAGGCTATGGGGAGAAAGCAGGATTAGGCTATTGAGTTGGATGGTCAGCCATGATCATGAATGGCGAAGCAAGCTCGATGGGCCAAAAGGCCTCCTTCTGCTCCTATCTTCTATGTATATGTATATATGTAGGAACTGAAAAATCACTGCTCCAACCTGGGTAGGCATCCCCTAGGTACCCGGTCTTGGACTGGAATGCTGTAAGCCAAGACAGCAGCCTTTTTTGTTATTTTAATAAAAGAGTGTGGTGTTGCTGGACTGGCCTTGGCAAAGTTATTATTTTGGCACCAAGGAGTAAACAAGTTTTTTCCCCGAGCAGTGTCGAAAACGAATAGCTTCTCCGGTACGAGAAATAAAAAATGCCTCTGTTCGGTAAACCTGAACCCTATGACATTAGCAGATAAGACTGGGCCCAATACATGCAACGCATGCATTACTCTTGCAGGCTAATAACATTTTGGGAGGTGAGAAGCAGGAAGTAATCCCACTGACAGCATTCGGGGCCCCTGGCATTCAGCGTGATAAAACGCTGGCCTACCCAGATGCTCCTGACTCGAAAACATTTAACAAGCTTGTAGACATGGTGCAAAATCACTACAACCCAAAGCCCTAATCATCCTCCAGAGAGACTGCTTTAACACAGCAGGGAGAACCCCGGGAGAGCTTGTCACCAAATTTTTGATCAGATTGCAGAAGTTAGCAGATCATTGTGAATTCGGACCATCCCTGACCACAATGTGCGGAATAAACAATGTGACAACTTAAAAGAAAAGGTATTGGCAGAAACCAATCTGGTTTTAAAAAAAGCAATTGAAATAGCTCGATCACTGGAGAAGGCAGAAAAAGGGGCATCAAACAGCAATGTCCTCCGGTTAGGGAAAGGAGCGATTTCTCAACTGAAAGCATTTGTGTAAATAGTCCATTACAAAATCAGAGCTCAACTCGGGTCCCCCAGAAATTCAGGAAATATTATGACAGTCCTAAAGATGCTAGGGAACTTGCTCCGGAAGGTTGCAGATGTCAGACAATGGACTATTTTAAACACTGCCACAGGCACAGTCAAGGCAAAGTTATAGGAGTAGGCACAGCGCATACCACTCAGTGAATAAACCAAGGTCAGCACAGGCCCACATCATGCAGGTGTACCCATCTCCAGAAATAGAGGCAATGCAACTAAACCACATCATGGCCAAGGCCCCCTCAATTATGGTGGAACTGCTGGTAAATAATTATCTATTGAAAATGGAGGTAGACACAGAAGCTTCAGTCTTTTGTCATTGGAGGCAGACATTTGATCACCTCCAAATTGGTGACCAGCGCTTGAGTTTAGAGGAAATGAAGGCCAGACTAGCCACCTACACGGGAGAACCTTTGTGGCTTAAGGGCTCCACAATGACCCCGGTGACCTACAGGCAGCAATCAGTCTGAATTCTGCTCATTATTGTGTGAGGGCAAGGACCGAGTCTTATGGGGAGAGATTTGTTCCAGCGGATCAGGCTGAAGTGGCTGGAGATTTTCAGGCTGGGCATGGGATGACTGTACAAAGTCAAGAGCAAATGCCCTGAAATCTTCCAGGAGTGCCTGGGAAAACCAAAAGAAGCCAAAGCCAAAATGTATGTCGACCCCGATGCTACACCTAAATATTTTAGAGCAAGACCAGTCCCATATTCTCTATTGGAAAAAGTAGAGATCGGGCTCTGGCACTTGGAAAATCTATGTATTATAAGACCTGTATAATTCACAGAGTGGGCACGCCTGTTGTCCCTGTCATTAAACTGGACAAACTGGGTGATAAGTTAACAGTCAATTAGGTTTCCAAGGTGGATAGGTACCCCATGCCTCACATCGAAGCCATGTAAGCTAAGCTAGCAGGTGGCTAGGCATTCACCAAGCTAGATATGAGCTACGCCTATCTTCAACTCGAATTAGACGAGCCTTCCCGCAAGTATGTTAGGGTATGAATATATTCCCTTGCCCTTCAGGGTCATGTCAGAATGTGCCATATTCCAATGGATCATGGAGAACATTCTCCAAGGGTTACTAATGATGTTCTGGTCACCCGGACTTTCGAACAAGAGCACCTGGCGAACCTAGAAGAGGTCCTGCAGCAGTTTTCAAAAGCTGGGGTACATTTAAAAAAAGAAAAATGTGTTTTTCAAGTGAGCGAAGTGACCTATTTGGGCTATCGGGTGGATAAAAAGTATTTACATCCAGTAGGGGACAAGGTGACGCCCACCAGGGAAGCACCAACTCCAAGAAATACCAGGAAATTGAAATCTTTCCTGGGATTAGCAAATTATTATGGAACGTTTATCCCAAATTTGACCTCCTTGCTAACCTCCCCTACGTACACTCCTGCAAAAGTACCAAAAATGGTCTTGGGAAGCGCGCACAGGTGCAGGCCTTCAAGAAAGTGAAACAACCGTTGCCATCATCCATTTTGACCACATGAAGGAACTCATCCTATGATGCTTTCCCTTAGGGGATGGGGCAGTACTTTCATACTGCTGGAAAGACGGAACAGAAAGGCCCAATGCCTACAGATCCCCAGGATCCTTTTGGATGTCAAGCGGAGATATTCTCAAATCAAGAACGAAGGCTTGACACTCGTGTTTGATATAAAAAGGTTTCACCAGTATGTCTATGGTAGACGCTTCATTATAGTGACGGACAAGAAGCCCTTATTGGGACTTATTAAAGAGAACAAGGCAATCCCCCACTATTGTCTCTGCCCAGATACAACGTTGGGCCTTGTTACTTACAGCTTACTAATATCTCTTACAGCATCGCCCTGGAATGTGAATAGCAATGCTGATGCCTTTATTGCCTCCCGCTGCCCATCAGCCTGGCTCCCTTGCCAGCATTAGAAGAAGTCACAATGATCTTAAATTTCTTTTTAGACTTTACCAGTGTCTTTAAGTCAATTTACAGCCTGGCCACAAAAGGATCCAACACTGTTAAAATTGGAGCACATGATCCTGAACGGCAGAGTCCAAGGGCAACCCTCAGAAGAAATGAAACCGTACCTGACCAAGAAAGCCAAGCTCAGTGTCAAGGATGGTATCATTCTTTGGGGGTCCCGAGTAGTTGTCCCTCACCCTGGGCAACGCCTGATACTAATGGAACTACATAACAGCCACCCAGGGGTATCTAAAATTAAAATGCTCACAAGGAGCTATGCCTGGTGGTCTGGTCTTGACTCAGACTTCATGGACTTGTTGAGCCAGTGCAAGAGAACCAAAAACGCTCTCCTTCAGCCCCCCACATCCGTAGGAGTGGCCAAGCAGGCCATGGGTGCAAGTGCAGATGTACATTGCCGGGCCTTTTATGGGTTCTATATTTTTGATCCTGGTAGATGCACACTCCAAGTGTTTGGAGACACACCGCATTGGTCTCCACAACCTCTCATGCTGCAATCGAGAAATTACGACAGAGATGCTTCATGTGTGGAATACCAGACATCCTGGTTTCCAACAATAGTACTGCCTTCATCAATGGAGAGTTCCAGAGCTCCATGCAATCTAGTGGCATCAGACACATCAGGACAGCACCATTTCGCCCATTGTCAAATGGGCTGACGGAACGGAAAGTGCAGATCTTTAAAATCGGCATGAAGAAATAATCGGCGGCACCCATAGACTGAATTGGCATTGTTTTTATTCGACTATAGGACCACTCCTCATACAACAACAGGAATTGGCCCAGTGGAACTGTTCGTGAGATGGAGGCTTCGTACAAGATTAAGCTTTAATCTTACTAATGAGATTAAAATGAATGCAAAAAAGCTCTGATCAGGTTCTGGGTGAGATCCTGATAACACCAGCTGGATTGGGCAAGAGGATGGGAAACTGTTTCATGCCCGGCACAAATCACGTTTTAGGCCTCTTGCCAAATTCACCTGTTCAGCGGGATTTATGCCTGGGGCTAACAGGGCTAGAGAATCACCCTTTTTAACTTCCCTAAGCATCATAGTAGTGAAGTGTATGTCAAACTTGCACTCAACTGCCTTAAATATTATACTCATTTCAAAATAGCAGTCCGATCTCGGAGTACAGCTCCCCAGTGCTAAAAGAAATTCTAAATGTGGGCTAAACCGTTGAGAAACTCTCCAGGGCCCAAGAAAGTGACCGAGAGTCACTGAATAGCGGTGGGAATCTCACTGGCAGAGCCGGCGGGAAACTCCCTGAAAAACCCGCCACAAATTAACTTAGAAATTGTAGGGGAGAATCACGCCCCAAGTCTCTATAGCAGTGACTGCCTCTCTGGAAGTCACCAATATCCTTAGAAGCTTTCTGGTGTCTTAAGGGTTGAGACTTCAACAAGGCCAACCTCAAGAGTGTACTGCCAAAATTCCACCAGTACATCTCCTGTCCCACCAGGGGCGACAACACTCTTGACCACTGCTACTCAAAAATCAAGGGCGCCCACCATTCCATCCCACGACCGCACTTTGGGAAATCAGACCATAAGACGGTGCTCCTTCTCCCGGCATACAAGCAGAAACTCAAGCGGGAGAATCCAGCTAAGAAGGTTGTGCAGTTATGGTCTGAGGAAACAGAAGAGCTTACGTGACTGCTTAGAGACAGTGGACCGGTCCATATTTAAGAACTCAGCGACCAACTGAAATGAGTACGCCACCACCGTCACAGACTTCATCAGCAAATGTGTGGACGACTGCGTGCCAAAGAAAGCAGTATGTACGTTCCCCAACTGGAAACCATGGCTCAATCGCGAGATTGACTCCCTACTGAAGGACAGATCTGAGGCGTTCAAGTCAGACGACCCTGACCTATACAAGAAATCCAGGTACGACCTCCGCAAAGCCATCCGAGATGCCAAGAGAGAATATCAAACCAAGTTAGACTCACAGACAGACTCTCGGCGATTGTGGCAAGGACTAAACAATTTAACGGGCTACAAAGCAAAGCCGAGCAGTATCTCTGCCAGCAGCGCACCCCTCCCCGATGAACTCAATGCATTCTATTCTCGTTTCGAGCAGGTAACCAACAATCCGCTGTCGAGTGCCCCAGCAGCCCATAACTCACCCATACCCACCATCACAGCTTCCGAAGTCAGATCGGCCTTCCTGAAAGTGAACCCTCGGAAGGCGACGGGCCCGAACGGGATCCCTGGTCATGCACTCAGAGCATGCGCGGACCAGCTGGCAGAGGTGTTCGCGGACATCTTTAACCTGTCCCTACTCCACTCCGAGGTCCCCACCTGCTTCAAGAAGACCACCATTGTACCGGTAAGAACCAGGCAACGTGCCGCAATGACTACCGTCCGGTGGCCCTGACTTCAGTCGTAATGAAGTGCTTCGAGAGGTTGATCAAGAAGTGCATCACCTCCATACTCCCAGAACACCTTGATCCACTGCAATTTGCATATCGTTGCAACCGATCCACAGCAGACTCCATTTCCCTGGCCCTACACTCATTCGTAGAGCATCTCGACAACAAGGACTCCTACATCGGACTCCTATTTATTGACTACAGCTCTGTCTTCAACACCATAATCCCAGCCAAGCTCATATCAAAGCTCCAAAACCTAGGACTTGGCTCCCTACTCTGCAACTTGATCCTTGATTTTCTGACGAACAGACCACAATCAGTAAGAATGAACAACAACATCTCCTCCACAATAGTCCTCAATACCGGGGCCCCACAAGGCTGCGTACTTAGCCCCCTACTCTACTCCCTGTACACACACGACTGCGTGCAAAATTTGGTTCCAACACCATCTACAAGTTTGCTGACGATATGACCATAGTGGGCCGGATCTCAAATAACGACGTGTCAGAATATAGGAGGGAGATAGAGAACCTAGTGGAGTGGTGCCACGACAAAAATCTCTCTCTCAATGCCAGTAAAACTAAAGAGCTGGTCATTGACTTCAGGAAGCAAAGTACTGTACACACCCCTGTCAGCATCAACGGGGCCGAGGTGGAGATGGTTAGCAGTTTCAAATTCCTAGGGGTGCACATCTCCAAAAATCTGTCCTGGTCCACCCACGTCGACGCTACCACCAAGGAAGCACAACAGCGCCTATATTTCCTCAGGAAACTAAGGAAATTCGGCATGTCCACATTAACCCTTATCAACTTTTACAGATGCACCATAGAAAGCCTCCTATCTGGTTGCATCACAGCCTGGTATGACAACTGCTCGGCCCAGGACCGCAAGAAACTTCAGAGTCGTGAACACCGCCCAGTCCATCACACAAACCTGCCTCCCATCCATTGACTCCATCTACACCTCCCGCTGCCTGGGGAAAGCGGGCAGTATAATCAAAGACCCCTCCCACCCGGCTTCCTCACTCGTCCAACTTCTTCCATCGGGCAGGAGATACAGAAGTCTGAGAACACGCACGAACAGATCAAAAACAGCTTTTTCCCGCTGTTACCAGACTCCTAAATGACCCTCTTATGGACTGACCTCATTAACACTACGCCCTGTATGCTTCATCCGATGCCGGTGCTTATGTAGTTACATTTGTATACCTTATGTTGCCCTATTAGGTATTCTCCTTTATTCCTTTTTCTTCCCATGTATTTAATGATCTGTTGAGCTGCTCGCAGAAAAATACTTTTCACTGTACCTCGGTACACGTGACAATAAACAAATCCAATCCAATTTTACGGTGATAGTGTAGCTGAAGAGCAGCAGTAAGGGTGGAAAGATATCTAATTGAAAATATCCTCACATAAGCAACTTAAGCGTATTGAATTCCATTATGATGGTAATATTTTATCACTATGGAAATGAATTAAGAGGCCAATCTAATAGATTCGATAAACGTAGTCTATTGTTAGAAAACCAATATATGTTTTGGAGCAAAATCATCTTGTAATGTTTACTGAGTTCATTTTTGCAGATCTGGGGCGAGATTCTCTGACCCCCCGCCGGGTCGGAGAATCTCCGGGGGCTGGTGTGAATCCCGCCCCCGCCGGTTGCCGAAGTCTCCGGCACCGGATATTCGGCGGGGGCGGGAATCGCGCCGCGCCGGTTGGCGGGCCCCCTGCGCGATTCTCCAGCCCGGATGGGCCGAAGTCCCGCCGCTAAAATGCCTGTCCCGCCGGCGTAAATTAAACCACCTACCTTACCGGCGGGACAAGGCGGCGCGGGCGGGCTCCGGGGTCCTGGGGGGGCGCGGGGCGATCTGGACCTGGGGGGTGCCCCCACGGTGGCCTGGCCCGCGATCGGGGCCCACCGATCCGCGGGCGGGCCTGTGCCGTGGGGGCACTCTTTCCCTTCCGCCTCCGCCACGGTCTCCACCATGGCGGAGGCAGAAGAGACTCCCTCCACTGCGCATGCGCGGGAATGCTGTGAGCGGCTGCTGACGCCCCCGCGCATACGCCGCCCGGAGATGTTATTTCTGCGCCAGCTGGCGGGGCACCAAAGGCCTTTTCCGTTAGCTGGCGGGGCGGAAATTCGTCCGGCGCCGACCCAGCCCCTCAATGTTGGGGCTCGGCCCCCAAAGATGCGGAGCATTCCGCACCTTTGGGGCGGCGCGATGCCCGTCTGATTTGCGCCGTTTTGGGCGCCAGCCGGCGGACATCGCGCCGTTTCCGGAGAATTTCGCCCCAGGTCTGTACTTAAAGATTTAACATGTGTAGTACTTTCCAATTGCATATTAAACTTGGATAATTTGCTTGAACTGGAGTTTTTGGTGCCATCTATGCACAGAACTGATCTGCCTATTGCATTGAAGATTTGATGCATATCTAATACCAACGGTTACTGTGATTTATAATGGGTCATAACTTCCTTGGAGTGGCAATCAGCGCTGGATTGTCGCTCTGTATCTACTTAACTATGCTAGCTTTCTTCAGTGCCTGTCTCACCTGACCTTCCTGACCCAGGCCAGACGAGATCCAGGCAGCGCAGCATGCCCACGGTCCAGCATCTGAGTCCAAAAGAATCACAGCAAAGCAGGACAGGCCCCTTTTTAAACAGCACAAGCAGGTGAGTTTAAAGGTCCCACTGTCCCAGGGCAGCATGGTGGCGCAGTGGTTAGCACTGCTGCCTCACAGCGCTCAGGACCCAGGTTCGATCCCGGCTCTGGGTCACTGTCCGTGTGAGGTTTGCACGTTCTCCCCGTGTTTGCGTGGGCTTCGCCCCACAACCCAAAAGATGTGCAGGGTAGGTGGATTGGCCATGCTAAATTGTCCCTTAATTGGAAAAAAATGAACTGAGTACTCTAAATAAAAAAAGAAAGAAAATATCAGCCCAACGAGAAGGTAAGTGTTTAAGGTAACTACATGGGATTTGGGGGATAGTGTTGAGACACTGTGAGGGTGAGGTGGGAGAGTGTCAGACATTGGACGGGTCAGGACGGAAGGTCAGAAGGACGGGGTCAGGTCAGGCGAGGGATAGTCCCTTTGGAGGATGGGGGGACGGGGACGAAGAATCCTGTACAGGGATTGGTCTGGGCATTTTAAATGGGCATTTTAAATGGTTATGTTTAAGTTGGAAGAAGTTTTATTTCTTCTAACTTTCTCAACGTAATTATTAGTCTAACACTGAGAAATTCCAAAAGGAATTCCCCAGCACTTCGTTGGAGTACCCCCACAAATCCAACACGGGGGAAGCCAGGAAGTTATGAGCCCTTATTGTTCATTGGATATATATTTAAAGATCAGGCAAGATAGTATAAAACAAAATCAAAAGGCTCATGAGATATACCTTTCTCTTTCAGTAAAAATAAATGTATTTACTTTATTATTTTAGATTAAAAGACCTGTTTCAGTATATATGCATCTATATAGGCACTCGCATACATAAATAAATATATCTTGATAAAATAAACGCTAGTTGTTTAGCTTAAAGTATAATGGGGTGAAAACAGAATAAGGACAGATGCAGAACCAAATGAGTCAGCATTTTCGAAGCCCACCTGCTGGTATTATGCCGAGAGGAAGTGGTGCTCTGACAGGCATGAAGTTGGAATCGATGTCCCTCCTAGCATCAGTCTGGGCTCGGAGGAGTAAACCATGGGCCACTTCACTTGCAGTCCCATCACCACCCACGCACACTACTCTGTAGAGCAACAAACAGAATATTACAAGAAATGACAGAAGAGGAAACCCTGTATATCATTTGATGATCAAGTAAGATTATGCGCGCAATTCTCCGGAAAGATTCCTAAGTGTGGCACCGAGCGGAACTGCCGCGAACTTCCTGGTGCTCGTCCAGGCACGCTATTCAGCATTAATCCGTCCACTTAACACGGCCCCACGGGCTTCTCGCTGCAAATGAAGGCTCGCCAGCTGATTCGTCAGCACCGCGCCCGCCGCCACCTCCCCCCCACCCCCAACAAGGTCGAGCAGGACTTAAGCAGCATTTGCTCAGCCAACCCCAGTCAGCTCGCCAAAATGGCGCTGAGGAGATCGACCCCAAGATTCGGCGATGCGGACCTGGGGAGGCTCAAAGATGCAGTGGAGCCCAAGAAAGATTCCTATTCCCCTAGGGTCTCGGAGAGAGAGCCACAGCGCAGCTAGTGCTGCCTGGGACGAGGTAGGCAGCGGCTGTAAGCTCTGGCAGTGTGACCAGGAGAACTGGCCTGCAGTGCTGAAAAAAATGGCCTCCATCAGGCAACACGAGTAAGTAGAGAGTAATGCCAACCCCCCCCTCAAGACCTATCCGGCCCCTCACAAGCAAAGCCCCAACTCTCCATGCAGCCCCAACCTTCCGTTCACCGCCCCTCTCCCTTCAACACCCCTCAACCCTTCACCCCCCCTCCCACCATTGTGAACCACGCATGTGGCTAATGATGCCCTCTCTGTGTCTCCTCAGGAAAAGCTCTCCCACAACCGTTGGGAGAGGGCCCAGACTGGCGGCGGGGTGCCGGACTTAAGAATCTTTACCTCCATCGAGCAGTGTGCCCTGGAGGTGACAGGTGTGGCCAAGGACAGGGCAGTCACACACGCGGAGTTTGACAGAAGTCGCAGAGATGGGGGACCACCAGGCCCCACCCGGAGGAGCTATCAAATACGAGTTGTTATTGCCTTACTGCCTGACCCATCCCTCCCACTGACCACATGTCCGTTCTTCCGCAGGTCCTCCAGCCGATGGTGCCAGTCCATCCCAGGCGTCTCCCTCTCCAGCCTCCCATGAGACCACCTCGGAAGAGAGCTCTGAGGAAGGTACGATCGTGGTGTCACAGCTGTCACCCCACCCTCTGCCAGCGCAGATACACGCATCTCAGTAGGAAACGTGATCAGGCTTCTGGGGCACAATCTGGTGAGCACCACACAGCTGCTGATGCTCATCAGGTGGAGGCAGGAACTCTCAGGCGAGACAGCAGTCGGAGGGCTGTTGGATCCCAGGACCAAGCTGATTCCCAGTCTGATGCTGAGCTTCTGGTACAGGGTTACCCGGAGCTGATGGAGACGTTAGGGCAGTGTTCTTCAAAGTCGGGGGCTAGACCCGCGGGTGGGTCGCGGCAGGCCGGTGTCGGGAGGGTTGCGGAGCCATTGTCCGCGGCGCTCCAAATTGTGCAAATCCCCGCGCAGCAGCCGGCTCTTCATAACGCCGGCTGCAAGCGGCCGCGAACATGTTAAAAAAAAATTTGCTGGCATTGCGCGCACGATGATCGGGCACGCATGCACAGTGATCGGGCACGCATGCACAGTGCGGCCGCTATATTTTTAAACGGTTGCAGCTTTTTGTTTTACAAGTTCTGTAGTGGTTTTTATTCATTTATTTTATTCATTAAATTTTTATTTTTTTCATTTAATATATTCATTTTTTTTTTTTTACACATCGGGAGGGGCGGGGGGGGTGTTTTATTCATTTTTTTCATTTATTTTACTCATTTTATGTTTTTTTTTACAAGTTCGGGGGGGGGGGTTATTTGATAACATTTTACAGGAAAGCAATTCAGAGCAGCACGGTAGCATAGTGATTAGCACAATTGCTTCACAGCTCCAGGGTCCAAGGTTCGATTCCCGGCTTGGGTCACTGTCTGTGCGGAGTCTGCAGGTTCTCCCCGTGTGTGCGTGGGTTTCCTCCGGGTGCTCCGGTTTCCTCCTACAGTCCAAAGATGTGCAGGTTAGGTGGATTGGCCATGCTAAATTGCCCTTAGTGTCCAAAATTGCCCTTAGTGTTGGATGGGGTTACTGGGTTACGGGAATAGGGTGGAGGTGTGCGGTTGGGTAGGGTGCTCTTTCCAAGAGCCGCTGCAGTCTCGATGGGCCGAATGGCCTCCTTCTGCACTGTGAATTCTATGAACTTTGTACAGATGGAGACTCCATACTTTCCGACACCAGAAGGCTTCACCTTCATGCAACAGGTTCCATTGGAGGAGAGTGTACGAGGGCCAAAGGGACCCAAAACCATTTCCTCCATTTTTGTCAGCAGCAAACAAGGTGAGGGAAAATGGTGGGTCGCGCAGGTCGGCCGGGTTGGGTCCCAAAGGTTGGCCGGTTGGTAAAAATGGGTCCCCGGAAAAAACGTTTGAAGAACACTGCGTTAGGGTGCAGTCAGAACATTCAAAGGGAAATGTCAGCGACACTCCAGCAGGTCCATAGCCGATATGGAGGGGTCCCAGAGGCTACGGGCGTTAGAGATGTCGCCGGCAATGCGTGGCACCGAGGCCAACACTGGGGGGTGCGACCGCAGTGAAGAGCCTGGTGCACAACGTCAGCACCATTAGTGGAGGTGTCCAAGGCGTTGCGCAGTAGGTGGCGGCCATGGCTGAGGGTCTGAGCAGAATGTCCGAGTCGCTAGGGGATGTGACCCAGTTCCAGGCTGGTCTTGATAAGGTTCTACAGGACATGTCCCGCTCTCAGATGGGAATGGGCGAGATGCTGCGGAGTTTGTCCCAGTCACAGGTGGCATTGCTGAGGCGCTGCACAGCATGGCCCAATCACTGAGGGGCATCGCTGAGGGTGTCGACACGATGGTGCAGACATCAGGAAACCGCCAGGGCTGGCAGAGCCAGATGATGCAGGGGCAGCTGTGTCTTGAACCAGCTGTCCCTCCCTCCCACGGTGAACCCCAGGGCCCTGTGGGTGCCAACCTGGATCCGTCCCATGGAGGGGCGACGGGGGCCACCAGTCCCCCCCCCCCCCCCCCCCCATGGAGGGGAGTGGGATGGCACCATTGAAAGAGTGGCGAATGGTATTGTACATTAAACACCCTTGTGCACAACCAGTATGATGCCTCTATCAATTTCTTCTGCAATGTGGGCATCCCTTCGAGCCCTTGGCCCACTTCTCCAGGTATCCGCCCTCCCCGGCGTCCGCTTCTTCAGGCATCCCCCTCCCCCGGCACACCTCATGCAGGTGATGGGTGTGAGCGAGCACTCAGCAGACAGGCAGAGGTCAGATTATGGCATAGATTGAGGAGCACTGGCGCTCAACTCTCTGTGGGTTATCATCACCCCCCTGCCCTCAACAGTGCTCCGCACACGGTGAAAACACAGTCCCAGCACCCTATAGTGATGTGCCACAGACCCTCGGAGCGTGGGAGATTGGACTGGGTCAGGTAACGATGACAGAACAGGCCAGGTCCTATGTGAATTGGGTGGGTATGAGGGCCTTCCTGGCCCATCGGGATTGCTGGACCCTCGCCACTGCCGCCTGTCCTGCAGCCTCCGGCTGGTCCTCCGGTTCCTCCCTGGGCTCTTCCTCCAGCCCCAGCTGGTCTGGCACCGCCTCACCATCCTCGCCCTCCTCCTCGGAGCGGGCCACATGTCCCTCATCATCAACCTCTATCTCATCACCCCGCTGCTGTGCAAAGTTGTGGAGGACACAGCAGACCCTCACAAAGCGGGTGAACCTCTGGAGGGTGTGCAGGATTGCACCGCTGAAGTGGTCGAGGCATCGGAACCGCATCTTGAGGAGTCCAATGCACCGCTTAAACACAGCCCAGGTGGCCACAGGGGCCTCATTGTACCGGGTCTCCACTTCAGTCTCCGGACAACCTACTGGCATCATTACGCAGGTTCTCAGCCCTTATCCCCCAAGAGCCAGCCACCCATCCTGGGATAGTCCTCGAAGAAACCAGGGATGACCGACTGCCCCAGGATGTAACTGCTGTGCACACTCTCGGGAAGCGTGTACACCCATGCATGATCTTCATCTGATGGTCGCACATGAGCTGTATGTTCAGGGAGTGGAACCCCTTTCTGTCAACATAGGTCACTCCCAGATGGCCCGGTGAGTGCAGGGCAACATGCTACCCCCTGGTCCTGGGGCATCCCAGCAATAGTGGAGAGATCTGCTGCCCGGTCATCCTGTTGGGCTTGGTCCATGTCAAAGTTGATGTAGTTTTCTGCCCAGGAAAACAGGGCATCTGTATTGTCAGATGCACCTGTGGGCTGTGGCCTGCGAGATGCCACACATGTCCCCGCTCGAGCGCTGGAAGGATCCTGAGGCATAAAAGTTCAGGGCTGCGGTGACCTTGACACCAATGTGAGCAGGTATCCTCCTCCTCCATGTGGTGCCAAGTCCGCAAAGACATGAGACAGGTATCACACCATCTCCTTATTGAGGCAGAGCCTCCTGCAGCACATGCTGACCCTCATCTGTTCGAATGACCAGCAACGCCGATACACCAGAGGCCAGGGAGTGACCCAGAGGCGGAGTCACGCGATGGGCAGGACTCTGCCTCTGGGTCCCTCCCTGGCTTGATGGGCGACTGGGTCCTCAGGGTTTGGGGTGGGGTCCGGCACATTCCCCCGCCTTGAATATCTGATGATGCTGCTCCTGCCGCTGTCTCCGGCGTCGGGCTGCCCGGCCCAGCAGCATCACCACTCGGGCAAGTTCTGCTGGGTCCAAAATCCCTTCCATAGCGTTCAATATCTGGAAGGCATTGGGAGAGGGTGTTAGAGAGGGCCCCTTCTCCCTCCGTTGATCCCCCCCTGTCGTCACCCAGCACGCCCTGCCCACACACACCCGGCCAGAGTGGGGTCCCCTCACCAGATCCCAGACCCTGTACCTCAGAAACCCACTTAGAACGTCACCAGGACCAGGCGTTGGTCCACACTCCGTGGCACTCACTCACTCTCCAGCTGTGGACATGCCCCCAGAGCTGTGTCCCATCCCCTTGATGTTCAGATGTTAGCTGCTCTGTGTGATGTGTTGCCTCCCACAGTCATCAGGCAGTGTCCAGGCATCACGGTTTGATTGGGATGCTAGGCAATGGCTCCTACATGCTACATGGCCCGCCCACTCACGGGAATCCACTTGGGTTGTGTGAAGTGCTCACTTAATTACAATTGCCATTTCCCTATTAGCAATAGCCTTCAGCTGCATGGCCAAAAACCTCGGCAGTCAGTGGGGGTTTTGGGCGGTTGGTGGGGCAGACGGACAGGGACAAGGGTTGCTCCCGGAACAGATACACACATTCCAGAGGTTGGCATGGCGGTGCCTCCCCTCACCCTCCCATGGCGGTTCAATCCTGCGGTGGGTCCCCAGCACCCCCGGGGTCTTTGCCTGTGAGCAAAGATGGCTATTCACCTCCTTGGCTCCCCACAGAAGCCTTTTCATCAGGTTCGCGTTTTTGAAAAGGAATACTAATCGGTGCCAATGTGACCATTTGATGGGGAGGCCGATGAATCATCGGAGGCCGTTGGATATGAGGTGGCTCCCGTTGGTTGTATGGAAATAGGATTTAAGTGGTGATAACTGATTTCTCGCCATGCTATGGCGAGATCCCGATTTCGCCTACGCGTGCAAACTGTTTGGCGCCTTGCAGTTCTCATTTCCGCCTCTCCCGCTATTCACTGGCCCTGTTTCGCTCGAGTGAGAGTGCAACGAGGCCCGAGAATCGCACCCTATAACTATGGATGTGATTCAGCGGACGAAGGTCAGTCTGGTTTGGTTGCGTTTGGCGGGGAGTTTTGTGATAGCTGTGTTGGCAAGATTGCAGCCCATAGTCAATGGCACTTAGTACCAAAACTGAGCCCCCATGAGATTCTTGACACTACTGGCTCCCTTACTGTCTGATTCGCCCAACTTGCACCTCAGCAGCTCACCATTAACAAGGGTCCTTCCCCCTCCCCACCCACAATTGATTGGCTGACAACTCGCATCCTCCCTACGTCCGATGTTCATGCTTGTTCCTCAGAACTCCCTGGCACTCACCAGTTCAACCCCTCCATATCCAGGTGCAGTGCCCACACATGCTACCTGCTATAGACCCCACTGGCCCATCAAATGTGCAGCTCACGATGCCCTCTCTTTGTCCCTACAGGAAAAGATAACCCATAATAAATGGGAAAGGGCCGAGACGAGGGTTGGGGGGGAATCCCACAGATTCGAGTCTGCTCCCCCGAGGATGAACAGGCCCTGTAAATCACGGGGTTTCCTGAGGAGAGAGCAGTGACCGACACCAAGATTGGCCTCCGCCAGAGAGGTGAGGATCCACTGCCCCATCACCCAGATGATCTGTCTCAAGTGAGTTGTTCATGTCAGACAAAATGATCCTTCCCGCTCACTGACCGCATGTCCATTGTCTCACAGGATACCATCTGATGAGGCCGGGTCATCCGGAGTCGCCACGCCCCGCCCCCCCCATCCCCCCCCCACCACTCAAGAGAGCACCTCAGAGGAGAGCTCTGAGGTGACCCCTGGTGAGGCGTCACAGCTGTCACCCAAACCTTCCACCAGCGCAGAGACACAGCTCGGTGCTCACACTCCATCTGCCCCTCCATTCCAGTGCCTGCTTGATTGAACGAGTGCTTTGAAGTTGGGTGAAAAACAGGGAGTTAGTTTAAACTGGGAGAAGGTGAAACTGAAAAGGCAGAGTGCGGAGCTCATTCTCAGTCCGGGCAGGAAGGGGGAAAAGGGTGATTAGTGAGGGGCCGTGTGATGGGAAAGGTAGGGAATTGATAGGGGGAGGGAATTGGTGGGGAAGGGAAATGCGGGGGGGGGGGGGGGGGGGGAAGGGAAATGCGGGGGGGGGGGGGGGGGCGGGAGGGAAATGCGGGGGGGGGGGGGGAATGGGTTTGAGCTGACGGACACAGCCTTGTCCGAGGAGAAACTGGAGATAATGAGGACTCTCTGGTCCTTCTGGCATGCCACCGCCTGTCCTGCATCCTCTGGCTCCCCCTCGGGCTATTCCTCCAGCCCCTCCTGGACGGCCTCATCCCCCGCCCCAGAAAAGGACACATTAAAGCCTCCTCCTGCTCCTCCTCCTTCAGCATGCCCTGCTGCTGTGCCAGATTATGGAGGGCAAAACAGACCACCACAAAGCGGGAGATGCCCTGGGCGATGTACTGCAAGGCAGAGCGGTCAACACATAGCAACCGCATCTTGAGCAACCCGATTCACCACTCAACGACAGCACAAGTGGCAAGGGGGGCCTCATTTATAACAGTCTTCACGTCAGTCTTGACTCTCCGCATCGGCACCATCTGCCATGATCTCAGCAGGTATCACTTTCTGGGTCCCTCCTCAGCCTGATGGGCAGCTGGGTCTTCAGGGTGTGCGGCGACATCCTGCATATGGGGTGCCACCTCCAGCCGTATTGTCGCTGCTGCCTTCTACAGCATCTGCCCACCTCTGCTGCCACAAGCAATGCGAGGGCAAGCTCCACTGGATCGACCCCTGCAAACATTGTTATATCTGGAAGGAATTGGATAAGGAGAGATACTGACAATCAGTTAGGGCTTCTATCTCAGGACCCTCAAATCCCCCAAGCCTCCCCCACCCTTGTCACGAATACCTCGAAAAATTGGTCGATCAGAGAGAGCCAGCATGGATTATTGAAGGGAAGATCATGCCTGACTATTCTTATTTAATTTTTTGAAGAGGTGACTAAGGTAGTGGATAGGGGAATGTCTATGGATGTTATTTATATGGATATCCAGAAGGCATTTGATAAAGTCCCACATAAGAGACTGTTAAGTAAGGTGGAAGCCCATGGAGTTCAGGGTAAATTATTGACATGGTTAGGAAATTGGTTGAGTGGCAGGCAACAGAATCAGGATAAAGGGTAAATACTTTAATTGGCAGGAGGGGACTAGTGGTGTACCACAGGGATACATGTTGGGACTCAATTATTCCCATTTTCATTCATGACTTGGACAATGGCATAGAAAGTGATATATCCAAATTTGCTGATGAATCAAAGTTAGGTGGTATTGTCAACAGTCTAGATGAGAGCATAAAATTGTAAGGAGATATTACTGGATCATTGACTTTCTGACCCACAGACCACAATGAGTAAGAATAAATAACAACTTATATACTCCCTATACACACACGACTGCATGGCAAAATTTGGTTCCAACTCCATCTACAGGTTTGCTGATGACATGACCATAGTAGGTCGGATCTCGAACAACAACGAGTCAGAGTACAGGAGGGAGATAGAGAACCTATTGGAGTGGTGCAACGACAACAATCTATCCCTCAATGCTAACAAAACTAAAGAGCTGGTCATTGACTTCAGGAAGCAAAGTACTGTACACACCCCTGTCTGAATCAACGGGGCAGAGGTGAAGATGGTTGACAGCTTCAAATTCCTAAGTGTGCACATCACCAAAAATATGTCCTCCTGGTTCCCCCCACGTCGATGCTACCACCAAGAAAGCACAACAGCGCCTATACTTCCTCAGGAATTTAAGGAAATTCGACATGTCCACAACTTTTACAGATGCACCATAGAAAGCATCCTATCTGGCTGCATCACAGCCTGGTATGGCAACTGCTCGGCCCAAGACCGCAAGAAACTTCAGAGAGTTGTGAACACATCGTACGAACCTTCCTCCCATCCACTGACTCTATCTACACCTCCCGCTGCCTTGGGAAAGCGGGCAGCATAATCAAAGACCCCTCCCACCCGGCTTACTCGCTCTTCCAACTTTTTCTATCAGGCAGAAGATTTAAAAAGTCTGAGAACACGCACGAACAGATTCAAAAACAGCATCTTCCCCGCTGTTACCAGACTCCTAAACGACCCTATTATGGACTGACCTGTGCAGAGTCTGCACGTTCTCCGTGTCTGCGTGGGTTTCCTCTGGGTGCTCCGGTTTCCTCCCACAGTCCAAAGATGTGCAAGTTAGGTGGATTGGCTATGATAAATTGCTCTTAGTGTCCAAAAGGGTGAGGTGGACTACTGGGTTACAGGGATAGGGTGGAGGTGTGGGCTTAAGTAGGGTGCTCTTTCCAAGGGCCGGTGCAGACTCAATGGGCCGAATGGCCTCCTTCTGCACTGTAAATTCTATGATTCTATGACAAACTAGGTGAATGGGCAAATTTGTGGTAGATTGAATTCAATGTAAACAAATGTGAGGTTATCCAATTTAAGACCATAAGACATAGGAGCAGAATTAGGCCATTCGGCCCATTGTGTCTGCTCCGTCATTCAATCATGGCTGATATGTTTCTCATCCCCATTCTTCTGCCTTCTCCCCATAACCCTTGATCCCCTTATCAATCAAGAACCTATCTATCTCTATCTTAAAGACACTCTGTGATTTGGCCTCCATGGCATTCTATAGCAAAGAGTTCCACAGATTCACCATCCTCTGGCTGAAGAAATTCCTCCTCATCGCAGGTTTAAAGGATCTTCCCTTCAGTTTGAGGCTGTGGTCTCGGGTTCTAATTTTTCCTACTAGTGGAAACACCCGCTATACATCCACTCTATTTAGGCCTCTCAGTATGGTCTTCCTGGACATTCCCTTGGGTGCAAAAAGGCAGAATGTGGGAACTTCTGCTTCTTCTGGCACAAGGAACACTGCTTTACCAGATTCTCGATGTCTGTATCGAACCATGGCCAGAAGACATAGCTCTTGGATACCACGGGGTGTCCACTATGTAATTTCATCAGGATTGGGTGCTGCCCTGAGTGGGGGTGAAGTACTCAGACTCCCCACAGGATGATGCCTTATTCTACACTTGGCTCGTGTCATTTAGTGAGGAAGGGCTTCAGGTCATTTGTCGGATTCTGTCATTAAGGATCATGTGGCGCAGTTTTGCCAGTGTGGGGTCCATCTGGGTCCACGCTTGAATTTAATTTGCGAATACGGATAAGGTATCCAGGAAGTTCAAGGTCATGATAACTTCTTCCAATGCAGGTAGAGGGACCGTGCACAGTTGCAACTCAAAGTATCTCAAAGGGATCGTCATCTTCAACCGTTCTAGGATTATTTCTGTTCTTCTCTCCTTAGATCAATGTTAAATAATCTTCGATAAACAGAGTCATAGATACTACTACTGGGTGGCGAACGTGGAGAAAGTGCGGTGCTGGGTCAGAGGGGTTGATTCTCAGTGGGTCAGAATGGAGGAGAGTTTGTGCAGGGGGTCGGGGCTGAAGGCACTAGCAACAGTGCCGCTCCCGATAGCGCCGGGGAAATATTCAGGGAGTCTGGTAATAATAGCTTCATTGAAAATCTGGAGGCAGTTTCGCCAACACTTCGGGTTGGGTTTAGGGTCAAGGGAAATGCCGATTCGGGGGAACCACAGATTTGAGCCGGGGAGGTGGGATGGAAGTTTTCGCAAACGGGAAGAGAAGGGGATTAAGACGCTAAAAGATTTGTTTCTTCGGGGTCGGTTTGCCGGATTGAGGGAGCTGGAAATGAAGTATGGGCTAGAGCAGGGAGAAGTGTTTAGGTACATGCAGGTTCGGGATTTTGCCAGGAAGGAGATACAGAGCTTCCCAGAGGAACCGGCCTCCACATTGCTGGAGGAAGTGTTGACGACAAGGGGACTGGAGAAGGGGGCAGTGTCAGCGGTGTACGGAGCTTTTCTGGAAGAGGATAAGGCACCACTGGAAGGGATCAAAGCAAAGTTGGAGGAAGAGCTGGAAGAGGTTATAGAGGAGGGGCCTGGTGTGAGGTGCTCCGGAGAGTGAATGTCTCCACCTCATGTGCGAGGTTGGGGCTGATACAGCTGAAGGTGGTATATAGAGCGCACCTCTCGAGGGCGAGGGTGAGCCGATTTTTTGAAGGAGTAGAGGATGTGTGTGAGCGTTGCGGGGGGGGGGGGGGGGGGCGCGCGCGAATCACGTTCATATGTTTTGATCCTGTCCAAAGCTAGGGGAGTACTGGAAGGAGGTGTTTAGGGTAATTTCCAAGGTGGTGAGTGTGAAACTGGACCCGGGTCCCCTGGAGGCCATATTCGGGGTGTCGGACCAGCCAGGGTTGGAAACGGGAGCGGAGGCAGATATCATAGCCTTCGCCTCGTTGATCGCCCGAAGGCGGATCCTGCTGGGATGGAGAGCAGCCTCTCCACCCAGTGCCCTGACGTGGCGGGGGGACCTGTTGGAATACTTGACCCTTGAGAAGGTTAAGTTCGAACTGAGGGGAAGCTCGGAGGGGTTCTACAAGTCATGGGCACTATTTATTATGCACTTTCAAGAACTGGATAAGATCGAACATTAGTTGGGGGTGTGGGTGTGGGGGGGGGGGGGGAGCGAGCGGGGGGGGGGGGGGCTGTGCAGATTAAGGGTGACTACGGGTAATCCCCGATTCCTTTTTGTCATTTGTTTATGTAAACATGCCGGCTGATGTTTGGGGGTTGGTGGGCGGATGGGATCGTTGTTATTATGGGGATTGACATATCTTGCTGATGATTGTTTATTGTTCATGGGTGTAAATGTGGGAGAAAATGTGAAAAAGAAGAATAAAAATATTTTTTTAAAAACAGAGTCATGGAGATTTACAGCATGAAAACAGGCCCAACTTGTCCATGCCGCCCAGTTTTTACCACTAACCTAGTCCTAATTGCCCGCATTTGACCCATATCCCTCTATACCCATCTTTAACTGTCTAAATGATGATTTTTAAAGACAAAAATTGTACCCGCCTCTACTACTGCCTCTGGCAGCTCGTTCCAGACACTGACCATCCTCTGTGTAAAGAAATTGTCCCTCTGGACCCTTTTGTATCTCCCCCCTCACCTTAGACCTATGCCAATATAGTTTTAGATTCCCCTACCTTTGGGAAAATATGTTGACTATGTATCTTATCTACGTCCCTCATTATTTTATAGATCTCTATAAGATCACCTCTAAGTCTCCTATGCCCCAGAGAAAAAAGTCCCAGTCTATCCAGCCTCTCCTTATAACTCAAACCATCAAGTCCTGGTAGCATCCGAGTAAATCTTTTCTGCACTCTTTCTAATTTAATAATATCCAATGCCTTCTTTTTTAAAAAAAATCAATTTAGAGTGGCAATTATTTTTTTTCCAATTAAGAGACAATTACCGTGGGGTAGCACAGTGGGTAGCACTGTTGCTTCACAGCTCCAGGCTCCCAGGTTTGATTCCCGGCTTGGGTCACTGTGTGGAGTCTGCATGTTCTCCCCTCGTCTGCGTGAGTTTCCTCCGGACGCTCCGGTTTCCTCCCACAAGTCCCAAAAGACGTGCTGTTAGGTAATTTGGACATTCTGAATTCTCCCTCTGTGTACCCGAACAGGTGCCGGAATGTGGCGACTATGGGCTTGTCACAGTAACTTCATTGCAGTGTTAATGTTAGTCTACTTGTGACAATAAAGATTATTATTATTAATTTAGTGTGGCCAATCCACCTAACCTGCACATCTTTAGGTTGTGGGGGTGAAACCCACGCAGACACGGGGAGAATGTGCAAACCCCACACAGACAGTGATCCAAGGCCGGGATTGAACCCAGGTCCTCAGCACCGTAGGCAGCAGTGCTAATCACTGCGATACCCTGCTGCCCCAAGAATGCCTTCTTCACCACTCAGTCCACCTGCCCACCACTTTCAAGGAACTATGAAACTGTACTCCTAGATCTCTTTGTTCTATAACTCTCCCGAACTCCCTACCATTAACTGAGTAGGTATGGCCCCAATTCGATCTTCCAAAATGCACCACCTCGAATTTATCTAAATTAAACTGCATCTGCCATTCATCGGCCCACTGGCCCAATTGGTCAAGATCCCATTGCAATCCTAGATAACCTTCACTGTCCATTATGCCACCAATCTTGGTGCCATCTGCAAACTTACTAACCATACATCCTAAATTCTCATCCAAATCATTAACAGAAATAACAAATAACAGTGGACTCAGCACTCATCACTGAGACACACCGCTGGTCATAGGTCTCCAGTTTGAAAAGCAACCCACTACTTTGGGTGAGTTTCAATCCATGGACAGTCAATTAACAGCTCTGGAACAATATCCTCTGGATATTTCCAATCTAGCACTCAAGGCCCAGGTCACAGTTCTAATTATGTCTCTACATCTTGCTCACTGGCTGCTCCTGTTTTAATTTTGTAGGCCTGGACATTTGGAAAGGGATGATGTTAGTGCTATTGCACCATTGGTGAGTAAATCCTTGTTTAGAATAGCAATATCTATGAGCAGCTACAATACGAGATACATGCAAGCTAAAGGGAACAGAGATTTAATATTTTTATATAATCACTGAGTTTATATATCTGCCTACCTCTGTAACCAATAAAGAAAAAAACATGAGTATTGCTAGCTCAATGTATTATTGAATAATACCTGTAAGAAAAAGAGGGGAAATTCTTGATTATCTGCCAATTTCTATTACCCAGAAGAATTTCTTCATTGCACTACATAAAAGACACTCCATTGAACTTCTTTTAGTTATAGAATATAACTTCTGAAATAGTAACTGATCCCACGTACTGCAACAACAACTTACAATTATATAGTGCCATTAACATAGACAATCATCTCAAAGCATGTGGGAGAATCAACAAAATACATGACACTTATGGCTGTGCAATGGAGGTGAAATTTGGAGAATTAACCAAAAAATGATTGAAAAATGATTTGAAGAAGACTTCTGAAGAACAAAAGAAAGAACTGTACTTCATAGAATCATGATGGGATCTATTTAGTCCATTGTAGCTGTGCTGTTTCTGTGAAAGAGCTATCCAATTAGCCTCACTTCTCGCAATTAATTCCACTTCAAGTATTCATCCAAATCCCTTGTGAAAGTAATTTTGAATTTGCTTCCACCACCTTTCTTAGAAAATGTATTCCATACTGTCATGTGAGAGTACCTTTAAGAAATGGTTGGTTAAGCAATGTACCTTTAAGAAATGGAGCTGATCATATTACTGAAGTGATGTCAGAGGGTGGGGGGAGCTGAGCTCACTTCTGCTTTTTTGAGTTTCAGTTTGAGAAGGCAGCTGGCAGTGTCTGTGTGTTTTGCTGTGAGCTGCAGGAAGAAACACAGAGCTTGTCTACAATCCAAAGACTATAAATATATTGAATGTAACTTAATGTGTTCTTATTTTTGAAGGTTTGAAGTCTTTTGGATGTTTAAAGGAACAGTTTGAAGGCGTATTTAGTGCTGTAGTCTTTTGGGATTATCTTTGAAGTGATGGGTGTTAAGATATTCAATGTTTGTTTTTAAAAGGTTAACTTGAGTTCATGGAATAAACATTGTTTTGTTTTTAAAACCATTTGTCCATTTCTGCTGTATCATACCTGGAGAGTACGCCTTGTGCTTCCCACACCACAATCTATTAAAAGTTGTGGGTCGGTTGAACTTCATGAAACACTTTTGGGTTCTGTAAACCCGGACCCATAACAATACACTAACAACCCATTGCGCAATTTTGTTCCTCATGTTGCCTCTGATTCCTTAACCAATTATCTTAAATCTATCCTGCACCTTGTGCAAGGCTTTGGCATATTCCTAATGTGTAGTGCCTGGAATTGGCCACAATACTCAAGCTGGGACTAACCAGGGATTTATACTCTTATACCTGTACTTATACAACCATAAATCCATCATGCATTTAACAATATTCTCAATTTATCCTACCACCTTCAATGACTTGTGTATGTAAACCTTATGTACCTGCAATCCCCAGTATACAATTGTCCCATTTAGTTTATATTGCGTTTCCTCATTTTTTTCATAGACCAAAATCATAGAATCCCTACAGTGCAGAAGGAGGCTATTTGCACCGACCCTTGGGAAGATCACCCTACCTAATCCCATACCACCACCCCATCACCGTAACCTAGTAAACCCACCTAAACCTTTTGGTCACTAAAGGGTAATTTACCATGGACAATTCTCCTAACCTGCACAGTTTTTGGACTGTGGGAGGAAACCGGAGCACCCAGAGGAAACCCACGCAGACACGGGGAGAAAGTGCAAATTTCACACAGTCATCTGAGGCTGGAATCTTTCTGGTGCTTTGAGGCAGCAATGCTAACCACTGTGCCACCATGCCACCCCCTTCACTTCATACTTCTCTGCATTAAATTTCATCTATCACATGTCTCCCCCATTTACCAATCTGTGTCCTCCTGAAATCTGTTACTATCCTCATGGGCAGGATTTTTCAGATGACGGGTTTTCCCTCTGCATCACCTGAACAGTCGATGGGAACTGCACCTTGCCCAACTGTTTTCTTTGATCAGGAGCCTTGTGACACCTTCAAACTTTGAAATTATGCCCTTTATGCCCAAGTCCAGGTTCTTAATATATAAAAATGCTCGTCCAGATTTTTAATATATCCAAACACTTAACATGGTATTAATGGCTCAGGGACGACCTTGGGAGAGCTTACAGAGCTAGTAGTCAATTTGGTTGGCTGGTAGCTCTGTAATTTTAGCAGTGTCATGTTCAAGTGGTGGCCACTGCTGGGTTAATAGGCAGTCCCCCTAGAAAAGGAACTAATGAAGGCCAGGTGTCAGGTAAGCCTAGTTGGGTGGGGGGCCGGGTTTGAGAGGCCAATGGGACAGGGTTAAACTTGTGAGAGGTTGCCTCCAATGGCCACAGAGGATCCAATGCATCAGCCAGCACAGTAAAAGCTGCTGGGTGTTACTCATCTAGTGTGAGCCTCTCCTGCCACAAGTAAAATAGTGGCAGGTGTAGGGCAAGACATTTGGTGGCTACTAATTGGCCATTTAAATTCCTCGATAGGCCCAAGGGTGGGTGTACAGCCCGGCACCTCCATACAATAGAAGACAGGTCAGGATGGGTGGTGCCCCCTGCCCCGCCATCTCCACCACCACCACCAGAATCTTGGTTGAAGAGGTAGGCTTTAATGAGTATCTTAAAGGAGGAAATGTGATAGAAAGATGGAGGAGTGTAGGGAGGGAATTCCAGAGCTTTCAGGGCTAGGCAGTCAAAGACATGGTCACCAATGGTGGAGCAATTAAAATAGGGGATGTTGAAGAGTCCAGAATTAGGTTTTAGATGAGTACAGATATTATGGATGGTTGTGAGCATGGAAAGTATTAGAGAAAGGGAGGGACGAGGCCATGGAGGAATTTGAAAGCAACAATTTCAATTTTATAAAAAGACATTGTTTGACCAGGAGCCTATGTAGTGAGTGAACAGGACTTAATGGAGTTAAGATAGGTAGCATAATTTTGGATGACGTCAATGTTACTTCGGGTATGCAGGAGACCAGCAAGAAATGCATTGGAATAGTCATGTTTTAATGTAACAAAGCCATGAATGCGGATTTCAAAAGCAGATGAGCAGAGGCATGGCTGAAGACAAGCACTGTTACAGAGTTGGAAGTAGGCAGTTTTGGTGATGGTGATAATATATGGTCGGGAGCTCATCTCACGTCAAATATGACACCAAGATTGCAAACAAACTGGTTTAGTCTCAGACTGGTGTCAGCAGAGGAATGGAGTTTGTAGTTAAGGAACAGAATTTGTAACAGAAACTGGCTGGAATTTTCCGGCCATTCACACTGGTGAGATCTTCCAGTCCAGACGATGACACATCCACACTACAGATTTCCCAGTGGTGAGGGGTGTATTCAACAGGGAATGCCATTGACAATGGCAGGACCAGAAGACCCCACCACTAGCCAATGGTCGCCTTTGCTGCCGCATGGAAAATCCCACTCAATTGTTTTAATCTTCTAAATATTTAATTGGAGCAAATTTCTGCTCATCAAGTACTGGATGTCAGATAAGCAGCATGATTATTCAGCAAAATAAAAGCAAATTACATAAGAACTAGGAGCAGGAGTAGGCCATCTGGCCCCTTGAGCCTGCTCTACCATTCAATGAGATCATGGCTGATCTTTTGTGGACTCAGCTCCACTTTCCGGCCCGAACACCATAACCCTTAATCCCTTTATTCTTCAAAAAACTATCTATCTTTATCTTAAAAACATTTAATGAAGGAGCCTCTACTGCTTCATTGGGCAAGGAATTCCATAGATTCACAACCCTTTGGGTGAAGAAGTTCCTCCTAAACTCAGTCCTAAATCTACTTCCCCTTATTTTGAGGCTATGCCCCCTAGTTCTGCATTCACCCGCCAGTGGAAACAACCTGCCCGCATCTATCCTATCTATTCCCTTCATAATTTCATATGTTTCTATAAGATCCCCCCCTCATCCTTCTAAATTCCAAGGAGTACAGTCCCAGTTTACTCAACCTCTCCTCGTAATCCAACCCCTTCAGCTCTGGGATTAACCTAGTGAATCACCTCTGCACACCCTCCAGTGCCAGTACGTCCTTTCTCAAGTAAGGAGACCAAAACTGAACACAATACTCCAGGTGTGGCCTCACCAGCACCTTATACAATTGCAGCATAACCTCCCTTGTCTTAAACTCCATCCCTCTAGCAATGAAGGACAAAATTCCATTTGCTTTCTTAATCACCTGTTGCACCTGTAAACCAACTTTTTGCAACTCATGCACTAGCACACCCAGGTCTCTCTGCACAGCAGCATGTTTTAACATTTTATCATTTAAATAATAATCCCTTTTGCTGTTGTTCCTACCAAAATGGATAACCTCACATTTGTCAACATTGTATTCCATCTGCCAGACCCTAGCCCATTCACTTAGTCTATCCAAATCCCTCTGCAGACTTCCAGTATCCTCTGCACTTTTTGCTTTACCATCACCTTAGCGTCGTCTGCAAACTTGGACACATTGCCCTTGGTCCCCAACTCCAAATCATCTATGTAAATTGTGAACAATTGTGGGCCCAACACTGATCCCTGAGGGACACCATTAGCTACTTATTGCCAACCAGAGAAACGCCCATTAATCCCCACTCTTTGCTTTCTATTAATTAACCAATCCTCTATCCATGCTCCTACTTTCCCCTTAATGCCATGCATCTTAATCTTATGCAGCAACCTTTTGTGTGGCACCTTGTCAAAGGCTTTCTGGAAATCCAGATATACCACATCCATTGGCTCCCTGTTATCTACCGCACTGGTAATGTCCTCAAAAAATTCCACTAAATTAGTTAGGCACGACCTGCCCTTTATGAACCCATGCTGCGTCTGCCCAATGGGACAATTTCCATCCAGATGCCTCGCTATTTCTTCCTTGATGATAGATTCCAGCACCTTCCCTATTACCGAAGTTAAGCTCACTGGCCTATAATTACCCGCTTTCTGCCTACCTCCTTTTTTTAAACAGTGGTGTCACGTTTGCTAATTTCCAATCCACAGGGACCACCCCAGAGTCTAGTGAATTTTGGTAAATTATCACTAGTGCATTTGCAATTTCCCTAGCCATCTCTTTTAGCACTCTGGGGTGCATTCCATCAGGGCCAGGAGACTTGTGTACCTTTAGCCCCATTAGCTTGCCCATCACTATCTCCTTAGTGATAACAATCCTCTCAAGGTCCTCACATGTCATAGCCTCATTTCCATCAGTCACTGGCATGCTATTTGTATCTTCCACTGTGAAGACCGACCCCAAAAACCTGTTCAGTTCCTCAGCCATTTCCTCATCTCCCATTATTAAATCTCCCTTCTCATCCTCTAAAGGACCAATATTTACCTTAGCCACTCTTTTTTGTTTTATATATTTGTAGAAACTTTTACTATCTGTTTTTATATTCTGAGCAAGTTTACTCTCATAATCTATCTTACTCTTCTTTATAGCTTTCTGTTGCCCCCTAAAGATTTCCCAGTCCTCTAGTCTCCCACTAATCTTTGCTACTTTGTATGCTTTTTCCTTCAATTTGATACTCTTCCTTATTTCCTTAGATATCCACGGTCGATTTTCCCTCTTTCTACCATCCTTCCTTTTTGTTGGTATAAACATTTGCTGAGCACTGTGAAAAATCCACTGTTCCTCAACTGTTTCACCATAAAGTCTTTGCTCCCAGTCTACCTTAGCTAGTTCTTCTGTCATCCCATTGTAATCTCCTTTGTTTAAGCACAAAACACTGGTGTTTGATTTTACCTTCTCACCCTCCATCTGTATTTTAAATTCCACCATATTGTGATCGCTCCTTCCGAGAGGATCCCTAACTATGAGATCCTGAATCAATCCTGTCTCATTACACAGGACCAGATCTAGGACCGCTTGTTCCCTTGTAGGTTCCATTACATGCTGGAATCTGAAACAAAAGCAGAAAATACTGGACAATCTCAGCAGGTCTGACAACATCCGTGGAGAGATATGGGAGATAATGTTTCAAGTCTGGATGACTCTATGTCAAAGCTAGAGAGAAATGGGAATAGGATCAGATTTATACTGTTGAGGGGGTGTGGAGCAGTGCGGCTAGATAGAGGGTCAGCAATAGAGAAAGACAAAGTGAATGTAAATGGTGGTGATCAAGACTAAGAAGAGTGCTGATAGTGGCACATTAAGACATCAGAACGTGTTAATGGCAGAACAAAGGTGAGCGGTGTGTCAAAGGACAACAAGGAACTGGGAACAATGGCTCAAGTGGGGTGGAGTGGGGGGGGGGGGGGAAGGGGTACAATGGTGAGGGGAAAACGATCGATGTAAGAAATTAAAATAAATGGATAGAAATAAAAATGGGGTGAAGGTGGAGGAGAAAGTTCACAGTCTGAAGTTGATGAACTCAATGATAAGTCCGGAAGGTTGAAATGTGCATAATTGGTAGATGAGGTGCTGTTCCTCCAATTTAGGTTGGGCTTCACTGGAACATTGCAGCAGATCAAGGACGGACATGGAGACATGAGAACAAGATGGTGAGTTGAAATAGCAAGCAACAAAGTCTGGGTCCTGCTTGCAGATGGACCAAAGGTGTTCTGCAAAGTGGTCACCCAGTCTGCATTTAGTCTCTCCAATGTAGAGCAGACCACGTTGGGAGCAGCAAATGCAATAGACAAGTTTGAAGGTGGTGCACGTAAAGTGCTGCCCCACCTAAAAAGAGCGTTTAGGCCTTAATTCAGTAATAGTGCAGGAATTGAAGAAGGTGGTTAGGTAGATCTGGGTGTACCACACTGAGTGTACATGCAAAAACTAATACTGTGTTTCCAGATGATGTCGCCATGGGCAGTATGTAAATGAGAAAAAGGATAGATCCTTGGAGGTAGTGGTGCCAGAGTGGAAGGAGAAGCCATTGCAACCGATACTCTGGCTAAGATTAGATAGAAAAGAATAGAACAAGGTGAGAGTAGCCCCACCCAGATGCATAAAGGTGAGAGATATTGGTGTGGCATTCTACACGACTGTGACAAAGAGAAATTATTCTTCCTCATCCCTTTTGAGCTGTCTACAACAGCCTATGACATGTTTTACAAATTTTATTTCACAGGATGTGGGCATTGCTGGCCCCAAATGCACCTCATCACCATCTTTTCAAAGGTAATTAGGGATCCTGGAATCCTTTACACTCAAGTGTCGCTACAAAAACTCACCCTGGTCACCCCCAGATATTATAAATTGTGGACACCACCGGTTCAGTGATTGCATATCTACCAGTGTGCAAGGAACTGTCCTTGGTTACCATCCATGATATCAAGACAATGATGAGGACCAGAGACCACAAGGAGCATTTATCTACCTGCAGATCCCCGAGAGATAATGCCAGAGACGACGGCGGATTTCCCAGAAAATGGTAGCTGAGATATGTTAGATTGCTCTTCAAGACATGCAGTCACATATATTTAGTGGGAACCTTATGTCAGTGGCCCTCTAGGTTACAGTAGCACTCAATGTCTTCACGAGCAGTTGCCTTTAGGGTGCAAGAGGTGATATAGGTGGCATCTCACAGGCTGTCACACACACCTGTATAACGGAGGCGACCTGTATAATGTGCTGCAACAGATGAAGTTGAATTGCCGCAGTCAGAGTAGGAGGCCATGAATGCAGATGTGCCCTTAATGGTGCCATGGGAATTAAAGGGACAACCTGATCTATACAAGCTTCGCCCAACCATTTCATTGCCCCATCACCAGAACTCCATCGCCTTCCTGGGATGTTGACTTGGCCCTGCCATTCTCCTTTGTAAAGTTAACTATAAACGTACATCTGCTGCTACCTAGATTAGAACGGAGAGTGGACCTTTGCCACAAACACTCGTTAGTGAGTGCTGGTCGCAAGGACATCTTTGAAGCACTTGGACATATATGTATCAACCTACGTTGATCAATCATTCTGATCCAACACCATCCTGAAAGTGCACCGTGCAGCTGCACCTGTCTCAGTGATGCTCCTTGAGAGTTACTCCTTGAGAGTAATCTGGGCCGATCTGCTTTATAGGGCATATAAGGGGGTGCCAGCTCACACTGCATCCTAAAGCATGTTGCACAATCTGATGAGTATCAAAGCAGAAACACACCTGAATATTCAATAACAATTGCACAAAAATGCAAAACATCTTTATCTCCTCTGAACCATCAAAAGTGTGCCAACTAGGAGATGTACCATTAAATTTAGCTCGGACGACAGATGACCTCAAAAATTCTGATTATGTAGACAAGAATATAACAAAAACAATACATTATACATGTATTTACAAGTGAAAAATAATTGTAAAAAGATCTGTGCCACCTCTCTGCTTATATTTTCTACCACTGTGTCTGGGTGGAACCCCAAAATCGTATCTGAGATGGAGACAGTCTGTTCAGTGTGATTGGCCTATAGTCTTGGATGACCACGACAGGCATCCTCTGGAGGCACGCGGCCTCAAAGCTCCAGCCTCCGGGGTGTGAGGGCTTGTCTGCTGAGGTTAATAGTGGAGAGGACGAGGAGATGCCGCTAACCCTGAAGAATCCGTAGATGAAGGCCCCAGGAGCAGCTGGCATACATTCCTCTTCAACTTGGTGCACAACAGCACCTCCCTGACTCCCTTTGGGAAAGGCACTCCTGGAAGGAGGTCCAGGTGCCTCGTCCCCCTCTCGCCTAGCCACTGCTGCACTGAGCCCAAATGAGTGATATGCTCAACTGACTTAGACATGGCAGAACTCATGGCTAGCATGGGCTACCCTATACCCTGTGCAATGCTGCATATAATTCTGGTATATGCACTATATTTTCCCCTAACCTCTGGCACTCATCCGTCGGGCTTTGTGTGATAATGAGCAGAGGCGTGTCAGCAGTGTGAGGCTCAGCAGGGGCCTGGCCCACAGTAATCTGTGGACCCACAGTCTCCCTCAGCTGCTGGATATGTCTATGTTGTGCTCAGCCGATATTCCTCCCGAATCTAAACACAAGCCTGCTGCAAACCGCTATGGGTGTAGTAACTACGCTGGCAGAGATTGCTGATGAGGGGAATGTTGTGGGTTGACTTTGCCCTCCATGACTAAGTGCAGAGAGATTAGCCTCTAAGGAGACAGATTAAAAAGGAAGAAACAGAGGAAGTTATGTGCTTGCTAAAGAGGGGCTCAATCCTTGAGTGGTAATAGGTTTACTAGGATGCTACCGGGACTTGATGGTTTGAGTTATCTTATTGAGGTCTATAAAATAATGAGGGCCAGAGATAAGGTAGACAGTCAACATCTTTTCCCAAAAGTAGGGGAATCTAAAACTAGAGGGCATAGGTTTAAGGTGAGAGGGGGGAGATATAAAAGGGTCCAGAGGAGCAATTTTTTCACACAGAGGGTGGTGAGTATCTGGAATGAGCTGCCAGAGGCAGGATTAGAGGCGGGTAAAATTTTGTCTTTTAAAAAGCATTGAGACAGTTATAGGGGTATGATGGGTATAAAGGGATATGGGCCAAATGCGAGCAATTGGGGCTATCATAGTGGTAAAAACTGGACGGCATGGACAAGTTGGGCCGAAGGGCCTGCTTCCATACTGTAGACCTCTATGACTATGAGAGGTGAGCTGGCCGTGTTTTAAAGTGAACTGGGGTCGATGGTGCTGAAAAAGATAGAAATGGAAAGGGACATAGTTGAGTCATATTGGAATAATACAGGGTGAGGAAATGATCAAAAAATAGAAGTGTAGTTGAATCATTCCGAGAGATGATTGGACACCTTGGGGCCTAATCGTACTCTGGTCCAGGGAAAACCTTACCCGTGTACTTTTGCAGCTTGCAAACTGCACACCAGACCCATGCATGACTTCCCGTGTAATTTATGCCTCTTGGATTGGATTGGATTTGTTCATTGTCACGTGTACAGAGGTACAGTGAAAAGTATTTTTCTGCGAGCAGCTCAACAGATCATTAAGTACATGAGAAGAAAAGGGAATAAAAGAAAATACATAATAGGGCAACACAGCATATACAATGTAACTACATAAGCACTGGCATCGGATGAAGCATACAGGGTGTAGTGTTAATGAAATCAGTCCATAAGAGGGTCATTTAGGAGTCTGGTGACAGTGGGGAAGAAGCTGTTTTTGAGTCTGTTCGTGCATGTTCTCAGACTTCTGTATCTCCTGCCCGATGGAAGAAGTTGGAAGAGTGAGTAAGCCGGGTGGGAGGGATCTTTGATTATACTGCCCGCTTTCCCCAGGCAGCGGGAGGTGTAGATGGAGTCAATGGATGGGAGGCAGGTTTGTGTGACGGACTGGGCGGTGTTCACGACTCTCTGAAGTTTCTTGCGGTCCTGGGCCGAGCTGTTGCCATACTAGGCTGTGATGCAGCCTGATAGGATGATTTCTATGGTGCATCTGTAAAAGTTGGTAAGAGTCCATGTGGACATGCCGAATTTCCTTAGTTTCCTGAGGAAGTATAGGCGCTGTTGTGCTTCACATGGGTTAGGTCTGTGGTGCTGTTTACAAGCTGTGGTCGAGTGCATGAGAAGTGTGGGTACCGAGGCAAGCAGGTTAAAGACCCACTTTGGTTCTCCAAAACAGTATTCCAGCTCCCAACAGTATTTAAAGGCCCCTAAACCCCTCTCTTCAACTTCCCAGCTACCCCCATGTCAGCCCATTACCCCCTCATATCACCCAAGCCACCTTTATGTCCTCATATTTCACCATGCCCCCTCAGATCATCCATGCATCCTTCAGAGTTACTCACCCAGTATGAACTAAGTACAGTCCTCAGATTCCATGTAATAGCAATGGAAAATAATTTAAATTTCTTGGGAAAAACTAAACCTCTTACCACTTATTAAAAATCCTTTTATAATTGAACCGAGGGAAAAATGCATTTTTCCATTGAAAAAAACATTGTAATTCTTGTAATTTTATTTGCGTGTGTCAACAAGTCAGAAACTACATCAAAAGGACAGTCTATTATTATACCTTCTGGAAAGTGTCATTGTCAGATGAACGGAACATTTACTGTGTTGAAACAAATTAGCACTTGAAACTCAACCAAGCATTCAGAATGGCCACAGCTATCCAAACAATCGGCTGGGAAGGAAAGAACAGCAAGTGTTCATGTGGTTAGTTTTTTTTTCCAAATATAGGGCGGGATTTTCCCAAAATCTGGCAGAATGTCAGGTTTAGACTGAAAACCAGCATGTACCTCTCCAGATGCACAGCTGAGTGCACAGAAAAACTGTGGGAGTGGTTTGTGCCGTCACGCTGGTGGAGTGAGACCTGATATAGAGGTAGCAAGGCCAGCTCCACAGAAATCAGGTGCCATTTTTATAGGACATCACAATCAGTACTAAAAGTAAACTCCAACCCCCACGGAAATGCAAGACCCACTATAAATTTCAGGGCACACCGCCCTCCCCCGTAACATGATTATCACGGCACCCCAACACCCACCACGCATGTATAGGGGGACCATCCCCCATGCAAGTATTGGGGCTTTCTCCCTCCCCCACGCAAGTATCGGGGCACTCCCCCTTCCCGCACACAAGTACCACGGCACTACCCTCACATGTAACGACCCTTACCCCCTCACAGGTATCAGGGTGCACACTCCCGCCGACCCCCCCAACCACACAAAGGGGAACCCCATTCCAATGGGGCTCCTCAATGGGCCAGCTCCTGGTGGCACTGCCATAGTGGTACTGTCACTGTAATAGGGCAGTGCAGCTATACTTACTTATGCCATCATGACTTGTTTTTGTTTTTGACGTCATGCTGGTTGGGTGGGATGTTACAGTGAGGGTGGAAGTAGCGGCGTTAAGCCGTATAGAACAATACAGCGCAGTACAGGCCCTTCGGCCCACAATGTTGCACCGAAACAAAAGCCATCTAACCTACACTATGCCATTATCATCCATATGTTTATCCAATAAACTTTTAACTGCCCTCAATGTTGGCGAGTTCACTACTGTAGCAGGTAGGGCATTCCACGGCCTCACTACTCTTTGCGTAAAGAACCTACCTCTGACCTCTGTCCTATATCTATTACCCCTCAGTTTAAAGTTATGTCCCCTCGTGCCAGCCATATCCATCCGCGGGAGAAGGCTCTCACTGTCCACCCTATCCAACCCCCTGATCATTTTGTATGCCTCTATTAAGTCTCCTCTTAACCTTCTTCTCTCCAACGAAAACAACCTCAAGTCCATCAGCCTTTCCTCATAAGATTTTCCCTCCATACCAGGCAACATCCTGGTAAATCTCCTCTGCACCCGCTCCAAAGCCTCCACGTCCTTCCTATAATGCGGTGACCAGAACTGTACGCAATACTCCAAATGCGGCCGTACCAGAGTTCTGTACAGCTGCAACATGACCTCCCGACTCCGGAACTCAATCCCTCTACCAATAAAGGCCAACACTCCATAGGCCTTCTTCACAACCCTCTCAACCTGGGTGGCAACTTTCAGGGATCTATGTACATGGACACCTAGATCCCTCTGCTAATCCACACTTTCAAGAACTTTACCATTAGCCAAATATTCCGCATTCCTGTTATTCCTTCCAAAGTGAATCACCTCACACTTCTCTACATTAAACTCCATTTGCCACCTCTCAGCCCAGCTCTGCAGCTTATCTATATCCCTCTGTAACCTGCTACATCCTTCCACACTATCGACAACACCACCGACTTTAGTATTGTCTGCAAATTTACTCACCCACCCTTCTGCGCCTTCCTCTAGGTCATTGATAAAAATGACAAACAGCAAGGGCCCCAGAACAGATCCTTGTGGTACTCCACTTGTGACTGTACTCCATTCTGAACATTTCCCATCAACCACCACCCTCTGTCTTCTTTCAGCTAGCCAATTTCTGATCCACATCTCTAAATCACCCTCAATCCCCAGCCTCCGTATTTTTTGCAATAGCCTACCGTGGGGAACCTTATCAAACGCTTTGCTGAAATCCATATACACATCAACTGCTCTACCCTCGTCTACCTGTTCAGTCACCTTCTCAAAGAACTCAATAAGGTTTGTGAGGCATGACCTACCCTTCACAAAGCCATGCTGACTATCCCTGATCATATTATTCCTATCCAGATGATTATAAATCTTGTCTCTTATAATCCCCTCCAAGACTTTACCCACTACAGACGTGAGGCTCACCGGTCTATAGTTGCCGGGGTTGTCTCTGCTCCCCTTTTTGAACAAAGGGTCCACATTTGCTGTCCTCCAGTCCTCTGGCACTATTTGTAGCCAATGATGACATAAAAATCAAAGCCAAAGGTCCAGCAATCTCTTCCCTGGCCTCCCAGAGAATCCTAGGATAAATCCCATCAGGTCCCGGGGACTTATCTATTTTCAGCCTGTCCAGAATTGCCAACACCTCTTCCCTACGTACCTCAATGCCATCTATCTCGCCTATCTCTTCAGACTCCACACACAATTTCCCATCCCTGTCCTTGACTGGTCCTACTCTTTCCCTAGTCATTCGCTTATTCCTGACATACCTATAGAAAGCTTTTGGGTTTTCCTTGATCCTTCCTGCCAAATACTTTTCATGTCCCCTCCTTGCTCGTCTTAGCTCTCTCTTTAGATCCTTCCTCGCTACCTTGTAACTATCCATCGCCCCAACCGAAACTTCACACTTCATCTTCACATAGGCCTCCTTCTTCCTCTTAACAAGAGATTCCACTTCCTTGGTAAACCACGGTTCCCTCGCTCGACGCCTTCCTCCCTGTCTGACCGGTACATACTTATCAAGAACACGCAGTAGCTGATCCTTGAACAAGCCCCACTTATCCAGTGTGCCCAACACTTGCAGCCTACTTCTCCACCTTATCCCCCCCAAGTCACGTCTAATGGCATCATAATTGCCCTTCCCCCAGCTATAATTCTTGCCCTGCGGTGTATACTTATCCCTTTCCATCATTAACGTAAACGTCACCGAATTGTGGTCACTGTCCCCAAAGTGCTCTCCTACCTCCAAATCCAACACCTGGCCTGGTTCATTACCCAAAACCAAATCCAACGTGGCCTCGCCTCTTGTTGGCCTGTCAACATATTGTTTCAGGAAACCCTCCTGCACACACTGTACAAAAAACGACCCATCTATTGTACTCGAACTATATCTTTTCCAGTCAATATTTGGAAAGTTAAAGTCTCCCATAATAACTACCCTGTTACTTTCGCTCATATCCAGAATCATCTTCGCCATCCTTTCCTCTACATCCCTAGAACTATTAGGAGGCCTATAAAAAACTCCCAACAGGGTGACCTCCCCTTTCCTGTTTCTAACTTCAGCCCATACTACCTCGGAAGAAGAGTCCCCATCTAGCATCCTCTCCGCCACCGTAATACTGCTCTTGACTAGCAGCGCCACACCACCCCCTCTTTTGCCTCCTTCTCTGAGCTTACTAAAACACCTAAACCCCGGAACCTGCAACATCCATTCCTGTCCCTGCTCTATCCATGTCTCCGAAATGGCCACAACATCGAACAGGTACCAACCCATGCTGCCAGTTCCCCTACCTTGTTTCGTATACTCCTGGCATTGAAGTAGACACACTTCAAACCACCTACCTGAACACTGGTCCCCTCCTGCGACGTCAAATCTGTGCTCCTGACCTCTATACTCTCATTCTCCCTTACCCTAAAACTACAATCCAGGTTCCCATGCCCCTGCTGCATTAGTTTAAACCCCCCCCAAAGAGCACTAACAAATCTCCCCCCCAGGATATTTGTGCCCCTCAGGTTCAGATGTAGACCACCCTGTCTGTAGAGGTCCCACCTTCCCCAGAAAGAGCCCCAGTTATCCAGAAATCTGAATCCCTCCCGCCTGCACCATCCCTGTAGCCACGTGTTTAAATGCTCTCTCTCCCTATTCCTCATCTCACTATCACGTGGCACGGGCAACAACCCAGAGATAACAACTCTGTTTGTTCTAGTTCTGAGCTTCCATCCTAGCTCCCTGAAAGCCTGCCTGACATCCTTGTCCCCTTTCCTACCTAGTATAGTTAGATTCAAATTTATTATAAAATATGCTAATCAGGCACTTGCTCTTCCTAGGTGTAAACCTGATCGCGTCATGGGAGGGGGGTCGGGGAAAATCCCACACCGCAATCTTGCCGGTGCAAATCCCGTTTTGGGCCTCACGGAATGTTTAGTTGCCCTTATATGATTTGTGTCCACAGCTAACGCGGCCGCTATATGACGGCTGTAGCTTTTAAAAAAATCTCTGCACCATTTTCTTTATATATCAGCTACGGCCATTTAAATCACAGTGGAAACATTGACAGCACAGGATGATATAATTTGTCACTGCATTATAACGCTTTCTCCATGGGAAAAACACTGTAATGCACATGAATAAATACACAATACTGGTCAATGTAAGGGTCAACTTACCTTTAAAGGACAGATCCCGGTGATGAATCTCCACATTAAAACCACATCTACATTATAATGCTGCACCTCTTGGTAACATTTGAAGGTGTGACATCACTTATACTAACTTTCAGAATATTCCAGACTCCTCTTTATGAACTCTCACCCTTCTACTGTTTAAATGGGCTCCCAAAAATTCCCCACCGCCAGATGGAAATAGTGTAAGGGAGGAAATCCAATTTTCATCTCCCATTTAAAATGGGGAACCGGGGCCTTAGTGGGTGCGGGTGTGCATTTACATACCAAGCATTTCCAGTTCACAAAAAGATCCAAAGAAAATAGCATGGACCAGGAATGCACAGGAAAATTAGATTTCCTCCAATAAAAATGCGGTGTGGCCATTCGCGCACCGAAACACACCTCCACACCCAGACAAAAATTCAGCTCCCGAAGATCCTCTGGACGAAACAAATTTTTGATATCAGTGAGGAAAAAGTGTCTTGGGGTAAACAAGAGGTAACTGCAGGCTAAAATCATCAAAACCATGCACTAATTACTTTTTAATTTCCTTACAAAATTTTGTGAAGCTGGAAAAACTATTCAGTATTCAAAGGGCTAATATGAATTATCTCAGATATGATAGACTGCCTAAAAGCACGACCTGCAGACGTAAGCTCTGATGAAGCCAAAATTCAGCATTACATTTTTTCTTTAACAAAGGATGACAATGTTTAAGTCTCAACCACATAAGATAATGCCATCATTGTACATTACAAACATGAGCTGAAAATATTAGAGAGTTAAATTTGACTCTAATATAAGCACCAGGGAGATAAACTATTGTATAAAACCTTAATACCAGTAGTCCTTTGCAGAAAGCTTCTTCATCAATGCTTACAGAGCAAGTAATTAAATTCTCACTTGCTGTGACTGTACACAAAGAGTTCTTTGTCTAAAATAAATTATTTCAATTGCAAATGGTTGATTATTGTCATTGAGTTATTGCATTATTGGTACATTATCAGAAAGCCATGTGGAGGAGATAATTTCAGGGGAAACCTATTATAGATTGACAGAATTCAACAAATATTTTGACAGTTTTGGTTTAGGGTTTACATACCCATCAAATGCTTGAATATCACATTCTTTGAGAACTGAAAAAGCATGCCCTTCATGCTCCGTAACTACAAAAGAAAGACATGGTCAGGAATTAAAATTGAAGTAATCTGAAGATTTGACAACTTAAAAAAAAAAAGAGGTACCTTTGAACTTGTGGTTGCCATATGTATGAACATATGGTAAGGCTATAAAAGGCAAATTATATTAGAACGTGTATTTTATAATTAAGAAAAAAGCAATGCAAACACGTAATTAGATGCCAAGGCAGTCAGTACTGATTTTTACAAAATAGAATACTCCTGCATAAAATCTTCTCAGTATCTATTTTTACAATGTATTACAGCATACAACAATTTGATTTTGTGCATTTTTACTTCGAAGGTTAAGTTAACTTAAAATGAGAGAAACAAGGAATAGAAATATTACTCTGAATGTAAAAACATGAAGTGCATGAAAACACCAGTGACAGCATCAAATGATAGTAGGGAGAAGGTGGCAAAGCGACACACCAGAGCCTGCGCTCTCCAGAGGATCAGAATCTGTCATTCCACATTGCCATCTCTACTGTGTTTATGCCCTATGTGGCATTCTAAATGCCAATGAAAATGGGATGAGCTGGCATGCTGCAGATGGCACTAGGCATCATAACTGCATTTAGCATTTTCTAGGGCAGCTTTGCCAGAAGAGACGGCCCAGCTGGATCTACCCATCAAAGATTTCTGCTGACTGACATGACACTTGCAGATGAATTTTTTGTGTAAGAATGCACATCATTATTTGCAAGATTACATTAATCTTTCATGCTTGCCTGTTTTCCGGTACCAGTGTGTTTTTGGTTATACCTTCAGCAATATATTACTTTAGAAATACATAAATGTTGACCATCAGATGAGTTCAAAGAATCACTGAAGAATGAAGGATACAATGTACAATGTGTACAATGTCTGATCTCCCTCATTAAATGTACATGCATAAATGTACTTAATCTAAATATAATAGACTATCAATACATGAACAGATCCTTGAAATTATGACATATTGGATTATAAGTATTTTCCTTTCAGTATAAATAAGAAAAAAACAATTAACCGTCTCAGTTTAACAAACTCCATTTTATATTTAATTGCCAGTGAGTCCATCTGTATCACAGCAAAATATTCCAGTCATTCAGTGTAACTGTAGGGGGAATAGTGAACAGTTAAATAAATTGGATTATAGGACCAATGATTTCCACTGCACATGTGGCACAGTAAATAAATCTGCTCAGCAGAATATGCTGACTGACATATCTGTGGTTATCCAAGAACAGTACAATTATTCACCATCTCAAAAAGGCAATTCATTAATCCTTTTAGGGTTGCTAACTGAAACTAGATCAATAATACAAATATTGCAACACTTATTATTTAAAATATAAACTTTAAATTTAAACAAATGTTGTGGTGTAATGCATGTATTTCGTTCACTTTTTAGAATATTCTGGTTAGAATGGCAGAAAGATCTAGTTCATACACATTGTATTATAACAATAAAACATGCAAATATCATATGGTATACAAAGGGCTAATTGATTGCTGCAACATTTAGACCATATCTGAACGACCGTATAATTATTTATTTTCAGTAACATCTTCAAGATAATATAGGCACTTTTCATCTGCCGACAATTTTTCAGTGTGAACAGAACCATTTTAATAACTATTGCTAACTTGCCAGCCAGACTCACTCAACTTGATTTTCAGGCAGGCCTTAAAATAAGAATCAATACTCCTCTTCAAAACAAGCACAAGCCACGTTAAAATATTTGAATCAGCGTCCAACGTTGCATATTGGCTTTCCACTGAATGAAGGCACTGTCCAGTGAAATTGAGTGTTGAGAAGCTGCACTTTAAAGTCTTTAAAGGGACCACTGTAGACTGCTCACAACAACGATCCTAACCAGGTCCACATTGACTCTTACCAATGTTTACAGATGCACCATAGAAAGCATCCTATCTGGTTGCATCACAGCCTGGTATGGCAACTGCTCAGCCCAAGACCGTAAGATACTACACAGAGTCGTGAACACAGCCCAGTCCATCACACAAATCCGCCTCCCATCCGTTGACTCTGTCTACACCTCCCACTGCCGTGGGAAAGCGGGCAGCATAATCAAAGACCCCTCCCACCCCTCCAACCTCTTCCATCGGGCAGGAGATATAAATGTCTGAGAACATGCACTAACAGATTCAAAAACAGCTTCTTCCCCGCTATTACCAGACTCCTGAATGACCCTCTTATGGGCTGAACTAATCTCTCCACGCTTCTTCTCTGTTGAGTAGTACTACACTCCGTATGCATCACCCGATGTCTGTGTCTATGTATATACATTGTGTATCATTTGTTTTTTCATGTATGTCTGTAATGTACGCAGAACAATAGTTTTCACTGTACCTCGGTACATGTGCCAATAAGCCCAAATCCAAATAAACGAGCCTTGCTCTGGCCCCCACAAAAAACTCCTACCAGCCTCTGTCCCGATTCACCGAACCATCAATGATAACCAAAACAAAAACTCATCCGCATTCCTTTTTGTTTCAGATAAAAGCCTGCAGGGACAACTTGATGGTACCTAAATCTTGGCAGTACATTATTTTCAAATCAATTCCATGAATAATAAGCTGAGAGGCCTTCAGCAGACAAGTAATTACACGACAATTTAGTGCAAAGCAACCTACATATAGTCCTTCTCCCTCCATCAAAGGACTCAGGGTCTTGACACCACTCCAATCTTCCCATGGTGATCTTGGGGAGTGGCAGATGGGTCAGGAACTCAGCATCTGCTTCCCCACCAATATTTGGACGGTGAGGCCGAAGCAGCCATCAGCAGGGACTGGATGATGGAATTTAATACTGGGGTGTGGATATTGCACCTGGTCACTGATTTTCCCACTTTTGCTGCTTTCCCACATGATTTGGGATAGCATATTTGTGGTTTCGAAGCATTGAAGAGAAACAATGGTATTTGGAACACTTCTGGCCAGTGTGGCAGCACATACTGAGAGGGACGAGCACGGCATGATGTACATGCGCTGGAAGCATGCCTTCAACTACATGAGAGATACTCAAGTAGCATCAAATAATGGGTTAACCATTCAACTTCCAGGTGAGGTGCATTTGATTTAATTTTACTGGTGTAGGTTTGTGGAAGTGCTGTGTTGTGATCTTGGAGGAGTTTGTCTGATTTGTTAGATTTTCAAAGGAGTAGTTCTGCATCCTGACAAGGAGCTCAGAGGATTCTTGCACATGAAAGCAGGCAACATCAGTCACATCTCATATTTTGTCCTGCACTGCTGGGCACGGTGGCTCTGTACAGCAGAAGGGGAGGCTGCATCATCTTCTCAATGTCCAGATGGTGTGTGACCACGACCAGAAGATCTTCTTGGTTAGTGCCTCCTGTCTTCAAAGCAGCCACAATGCTTTAATCCTGCGGCAATCGTACAATCCCATGGCTATTAAAAGGAGTGCTATGAGGATATTCTGAAGGCTTCATGCAAGGACAAGAAATCCCAAGCCAGCTCATCCAAACTTAATTGCCTGCGGTATCCTATCCACTTTGCCGCAGATCGGACTTAGCAGTCATCCACATGCCCACTGTAACCCCACCAAATATCCCGCATACTTCAATTTTCCTGTGCCACTTCCCTCCTGCCTCCACCCAGTTTTGTAATCTCGCTGTGCCACCTTTAATTTATCCCCTTTGGGGTATTTTAACCCCTGTGCCCTCACAACCTCTAGCCCAATCTAGGAAACTGCAGTAGCTCACTGATAGCACTCTCGCTTCTGAGTTAAAGGTTGCGGGTTCACGTTCTACTTCAAAGGCTTGAGCACAAAATGCAGGATGACATTGCAGTACAGCATTGGGGGAGTGTTGCTTTGTCAGAGGTGCTATTCTTTAGATGAAATGTGAAACCAGGGCCCTCGCAAATACATGTAAATCATTCCATGGAACTATTTCCAAGAAGAGCAGGGAAAATCCCACTAATATCCTTGCTAATATTTATCCCTCGATCAAAGTCACAAGATAATCCAATGGATTATCTGGTCATGAACACATTGCTGTTTGTGGTCCACTGCTGTGCATCATGTGGCTGCTGTGTTTCCTACATCGCAACAGTAACAATGGGCACGATCTAACAGCCGATAGAAGGCAGCGCGCTGCAGCGCAATGTGGCCGGCAGAAGCTGGGAGAGTCCGCTCACAGGATCTACCAGGCTCGCAACGCCTCACGAAATCTAATGCGATCTTGCGAGATGTTGCGGTGTGAATCCCACCCATTGTGGATGGGATCACGTTTTGGCAAATCTGCATATTAGAGCGAGACAGCTGGTCTCACTTTAATATGCAGTTTCCCAAAGCGCTGGAGACATTGGGATCTATCCTGTTCGCCTTGGAGACATCGGGCAAGTGCCGTTTAGTACTGGTCTCCACAAATTGGGATCCAGGTCTCCCAGGGGATCAGAGGCCCCCAGGTGCTTACCTTCTGGGAAGGATGGCACCCTGCTGAGAGGTAGCGTGGCACTGCCAAGGTACCCAGGTGGCACTGCCAGCCGGTAAGGGCACTGCCCAGGGTACCGGGTCGGCACTCCCAAGGCACCAAGCTGGAATTTTTCACACGGCGGTAATTGGGCCAGGTGTGCCCTGCGCGGGTGTTGCGGGGGTGGTGCAGGGGGCGGGGGGGCCCAGGAACCACTTCATAGTGAGTTAAGGCTTGGGGAGGTGATCGGAGGCTCCAGAGCGTCGGGGACCCTTTTGGTGAGTTACGGTTTGGGGAGGTGGACCACAGTATCGGGCGTTCGCTTGCTACACTGAGGATTCTGACGACTGGATCTCTAGTACAAAAAACGACTCGGCCACGTGTTCCCCACTGAGACCCCTCCCCCCCCCATATCTAGCTGGACGCATGTTAAATAGCGGGGTGTTTCTCGGAGCTGTTTGACATCCCAATTTTGAAAGAAATTTGGCGGCACTGTCTTGCCCCAAACTTTCCACTATATGATTATGCGACATAGGAGCAGAATTAGGCCATTCAGCCCATCGAGTTTGATCCGCTATTCAATCATGGATGATATTTTTCTCATCCCCATTCTCCTGCCTTCTCCCCATAACCCCTAATTCCCTTATTAATCAAGTATCTATCTATCTCTGTCTTAAAGACACTCAATGATTTGACCCCCACAGCCTTCTGCGGCAATGGGTTCCACAGATTTACCACCCTCTGGCTGAAGAAATTCCTCCTCATCTCAGTTTCAAAAAATTGTCCCTTCAGTTTGAAGCTGTAGCCTCGAGTTCTAGTTTGTCCTCCATTCTTCCCACCGAAGTGCATAATCTCACACTTTTCCACATTGTTTTCCATCTGCCACTTCTTTGGCCATTCTCCTAGTATGACCAAGTCCTTCTGCAGCCCCCCTGCATCCTCAATACGACTTGTCCCTCTGCATATCTTTGCATCATCTGCAAATTTAGCAACAGTGCTCTCAGTTCCTTCTTCCAGATCGTTCATGTATATTGTGAAAAGGTTTGGTCCCAACACCGACCGCTGAGGCACACCACTAGTCACCGACTGCCATCCTGAAAAAGACTCTACTATCCCAACTCTCTGCCTTCTGCCAGTCAGCCAATCCTCTATCCGTGCCAGTATCCTACCCTGAACACCAAGAGCTCTTAACTTTTTTTACAGCCTCCTGTACGGCACCTTGTCAAGGGCCTTCTGGAAATCCAAATAAATCACATCCACTGGTTCTCCTTTGTCTAACTTCCTTGTTACATCCTCAAAGAATTCTAACAGATTTGTCAGACTTGTCCCCTTGACGAAGCCGTGCTGGCGCAGTCCTATTTTAATCATACACTTCCAGGTACTGCCCAATCTCATCTTTAATAATGGACTCTAAAATTCTTTTTTTTTAGAAAACATTTTATTGAAGCATTTGTAATTTTAACATTTTAACACTCTAAACAACCGAGCGGTCCGACACATGCAACAACCTCACAGTAACATATCGAACCTCCCCCCGCCCTACCTCCTGTCTACCCATATATTAGATTCTCTAGCCGTATTCTTCACTGCCATGCCTCCCTTCACCCCCCCCCCCCCTTCCTTTTGCTGACGGTCAGTTTTCCTTAAAGAAGTCGATGAAAGGTTGCCACCTCCGAGCGAACCCTTGAATTGAACCCCTTAAAGCGAACTTAATCTTCTCTAGTCTGAGGAGCCCCGCCATGTCACTAACACACACTCCTGACTTTGGAGGCTCCGAGTCTCTCCATCCCAGCAAAATCCGTCTCCGGGCCACCAAGGAGGCAAAGGCCAAAACGTCGGCCTTCCTCCCCCCCCGGGCTCCCAGATCTTCAGACACTCCAAATATCACCATCTCTGGGCTCGGTGTACCTCTCCCTTTCAGGACCTCTGACATGACATCTGAGAATCCCTGCCCAAATCCCCTCAGCCTTGGACACGCCCAAAACATGTGTACATGATTCGCCGGGCTTCCCCCACACCGCCCACATCTGTCCTCCACCTCCTCGAAAAACCTACACATCCAGGCCACAGTTATATGAGCCCTATGGACCACCCTGAACTGGATGAGGCTAAGCCTGGCACACGACGAGGATGAATTGACTCTCCTCAGGGCCTTTTCCCATAGTCCGACTTGCAACTCTCCCCCCAACTCGTCCTCCCACTTCCTCTTCACATCCCCGATTGGGACCCCTTCCCATTCCATCAATTCCTTATATATTCCGAGACCCTCCCCTTCCCAACCCCTGTTTTTGACATCACCTTATCTTGTAGTCCCCTTAGGGGGAGGCGAGGAAAGCCTGGAACCTGCCTCCGGACAAAGCCCCGTACCTACAGGTACCGAAATCCGTTCCCACCCAGCAACTCAAACTCCTCCTCTAGCTCCTCCAGGCTCAGGAAACCCTCCTCAATTAAGAGATCCCCAAATCTTTCAATCGCTGCCCGCTGCCACCTCCTAAAGCCCCTCCCCCCCCCCAGAGCAAACCGTGGCTATCACAGATCGGTGACCACACGGATCCAGTCTCATGTGCTGCCTCCATTGCCCCCACACTCTCAGGGCTGCCACTACCACTGGGCTTGTGCAATACCGAGCCGGTGAGAACGGCAGAGGTGCCGTTAACAGAGCCTCCAGACTCGAGCCCTTACAAGATGCCGCCTCCACTCGCTCACACATCGACCCCTCACCCACTACCCACTTCCTAACCATCGATATATTAGCCGCCCAATAATAATTAATAAAGTTCGGAAGGGCCAAGCCCCCCTCCACATGCCCCCGTTCCAGAAGCACCTACTTCACCCTCGGGGCGTTACCAGCCCATATAAAACCCAAGATCGCCCCGTTCATCTTCCTGAAAAATGCCTTAGGGATGAAGATTGGGAGACATTGAAACACAAACAGCAATCTCGGGAGGACTGTCATCTTCACAGTCTGTACCCTCCCCGCCAAAGACAACGGGAGCACGTCCCACCTGCGGAAGTCCCCTTTCATTTGCTCAATCGTCCTGCCCAAATTTAACTTATGGAGCTGACCCCAGTCCCTTGCTACCTGAATCCCCTGGTACCTAAAACTCCTTCCCACCACTTTAAACAGCATCTCCCTCAGTCTCCTCTCCTGCCCCCTTGCCTGGATCACGAAGACCTCGCTCTTGCTCATGTTTAATTTGTAACCTGAGAACCGACCAAATTCCTCCAATTTCCCCATAATTCCTGCAATTCTCCCCAACGTGTCTGTTATGTAAGGAAGCAAATCGTCCACATAGAGCGAGACCCTATGCTCCACACTCCCTCTCACTATCCCCTGCCAAATGTTCGACGACCGAAGCACCATTGCCAAAGGCTCAATGGCCAGGGCAAACAGTAGCGGGGGAGAGTGGACACCCCTGCCTTGTCCCCCTTCACATACTAAAATACCCTGACCAAACCTGGTTGGTCCTTACAATCGCCACCAGTGCCTGATATAGCAGCCGGACCCACTCCACAAATCCCTACCCAAACACAAACCTTCCCAGGACATCCCACAGGTATTTCCATTCTACCCGATCAAAGGCTTTTTCTGCATCCATGGCCACCACCACCTCGACCTCGCGCCCCTCCGCTGGATCATTATCACGTTTAGGAGCTGTCTAATGTTGGACGTCAGGTGACGTCCCTTCACAAATCCCGTCTGGTCCTCCCCTATTACCCCCGGGACACAATCCTCTCTGCGCGTGGCCAAGATCTTTGCCAGCAATTTCGCATCAACATTTAAAAGGGAGATCGGCCTATACGATCCACAACTCTCCGGATCCTTATCCCACTTCAAAATAAGGGAAATCGATGCCTACGATAACGTTGGGGGGAGCACACTCAACTCCTTAGACTCATTAAAAGCCTTCACCAGGAGCAGCCCCAGCAACCCAGAAATCTTTTTATAGAACTCAACCGGATATCCATCAGGTCCCGGGGCCTTACCCGATTGCATCGCCCCCAACCCGTCTATAACTTCCCCAAGCCTAATTGGGGCTCCCAAGCCTTCCACCAACCCCATATCTATCCTTGGGAACTCCACTTCCACCCCAAGAATCGCTTCATACTCTCCTCCTCGGCTGGGGGTTCCGATTTATATAATCTACTGTAAAATTCATTAAACACATCGTTCACCCCTGCCGGATCCACCACCATCTTCCCCCTTGTATCCTTTACTTTCCAATCTCTCTCACCGCCTTCTGTTTCCTCAGCTGATGCACCAGCATCCTGCTGGCTTTTCCCCCATATTCAATGACCGCCCCCTTAACCCTCCTCAGCTGTCCCTAGGCCTTACCTGTGGACAGGAGCCCAAATTCCAGCTGTAGTCTCTAACGCTCCCTCAGGAGCCCATCATCCGGAGACTCCGCATACCTCCTGTCCACCAGCTAAATTTAGCGTACCAACCTGTCCAACTCAGCCCGTTCAGCCCTCTCCTGTTGGGCCTAAATTGAAATGAGTTCCCCCCTAATAACCGCCTTCAGTGCCTCCCACACCACCCCAGCCGAGATCTCACCCGTGTCATTGATCCGTATGTATCCCCGAATGGTCTCCCTCACCCGCTCGCACACCTCATCCCCCGCTAGCAGCCCTACATCTAACCTCCATTGAGGCCTTTGGGCCTTTCCTTTGCTAACATGCAGGTCTACCCACTGTGGGGTGTGGTCTGACACCACAATTGCTGAATATTCAATATCCGCCACCTCAGCCAGCAGCGTTTTGTCCAGCACCAGGAAGTCTATCTGGGAATACACCTCATGCACATGGGAGTAGAATGAAAACTCCTTACTCCTTGGCCTCCCGAATCTCCATGGATCCACAGCCCCCCCCCCCCCCCCCCCCCCCCCCGCCATGCACTACATGAACTCCCGCAGTTCCTTTGCCATAGCTGACACCTTTCCAGACTTGAGACTCGACCGATCCAACCTCGGATCCAGGACCTTGTTAAAGTTTCCCCCCCATAATCAGTCGATGTGAATCCAAGTCCAGGATCTTCCCTAGCACCCTCCAAACAAACTAGCTCTTCCTGCGGCTCTTCGTGCAAACAATCAAAACAAAGGCAAAAAGCAAAAATAAACAACAATCCCTCCCAAGGTCCAAGCACAAAGGCCCACCCCTCCTCCCTTAACAAAGTACTATATACTAACCTCACCCCAAACAGAACCGAAAAAACGAGAAGAAGCAAACAGAACCTCCGAAACAAGTCCGAACATCGCAAATCAAAAGTTAAAAGTTTTACAAAGCCTAGCTCAGTTCCCCGCGGTCAAAGTTCAAGGATCTCCTTCTCCTATCAGTTTATTCTCTTTCAAAAAGTCAACTGCATCCTCCACTGAGCCAAAGTACAGTTCCCAACCCTCCTAGGTCACCCATAGGCGGGCTGGGTACAGCAGTCCAAACTTTATGGCCTTCTTATACAGGGCCGATTTGACCTTACTAAAGCTTGCCCTCCTCTTTGCGAGTTCTGCTCCCAGGTCCTGGTACACCCGGCTCCCGACATCTTCCCACGTACATCGCCTTGTCTGCCTAGCCCACCTCATAATATGTTCCTTGTCCAGGAACCGATGCAGTCGTACCACCATCGCCCTCGGGGGTTCACCCCCCTGAGGCTTGCTGCGCATTAGCGCCCTGTGGGCCCGGTCCACCTCCAACAGTCTGTCGAAGGCACCTTCTCCAACATCTTCCCCACATGCGCACCAGCGTCCGATCCTTCGCTTCCCTCCGACAGACCCACGATCCGAATGTTCTGCCTCCGAAAACAGTTCTCTAAGTCCTCCACTTTCTCCAGCAGTCGCTTCTGCTGGTCTTGCAGCATCCCAATCTCTGCTGCCATCGAGGTGGACTGTTCCTCATGTTCCCCCGCCTGCTCCTCCAGCCTCTGGATCGCCTGTCCCTGGGTCGTCAGTCTCACCTCCATGCGGTCAACCACCGCCTTGATCGAGTCCACCGCCCGGGCCAGGTCCTCCGCACACTCCTTACGTTGTTGGGTGAACCTCTCGTTTAGGAATATCACCAACTGGTCCATCGACCACTGAGTGAATGGGGCCGGACCCTGAGCATCTGCCATTTCCACACTCGATATCTGCTCCTCACTCGCCACCACCTTCTGGTTCCTCCTTTTCTGATTTTTTTCTGAACCGCAGCACCATAAACTAGGGGTCTCCTCCTTCTGTTCTCATTTCTACACCTTTACTTTACAAAATTCCTGCAACAATCCCGCGTAAAAGCCACAAAAAGACCACCATGAGCGGGAGCTGCCAAATGTGCGACCTTTCACTCCATGGCCGCCACCGGAAGTTCCTACTCTAAAATCTTACCAGTGACCAAAGTCAGGCTAACCAGCATATAATTTCCTATCTTCTGCCTCCCTCCCTTCTTAAATGGGGGTGTCACATTAGCTGTTTTCCAGTCCTCTGGGACACTCCCTGTCTCCAGTGATTCCTGAAAGATCACCACCAATTCCTCCACAATCTCCTCAGCTATCTTTTTTCGAACCCTGGGGTGTAGTCCATCCGGCCCAGGTGACGTATCCACCTCAGACCTTGCAGTTTCCCCAGAAACTTCTCCTGTGATGGCCACTACACTCACCTCTACCCCCAGATTCTCCTGAAGTTCTGGTGTCGTCCTCCATGAAGACTGATGCAAAGTAATGTTCAATTCCTCTGCCATTTCTTTGTTCCCTATTACTACTTCACCAGCCTCATTTTCCAGTGGTCCAATGTATACTCTTGCCCCTCTCTTACCTTTTTTAAATAATAATAATCTTTATTGTCACAAGTAGGCTTACATTACCACTGCAATGAAGTTACTGTGAAAAGCCCCTAGCTGCCACATTCCGGCGCCTGTTCGGGTACACGGGGAGAGATTTCAGAATGTCCAAATTACCTAACAGCACGTCTTTTGGGACTTGTGGGAGGAAACCGGAGCGCCAGGAGAAAACCCATGCACACACAGGGAGAACGTGCAGGCTCCGCACAGGCAGTGACCCAAGCTGGGAATCGAACCTGGGACCCTGGCGCTGCGAAGCAATGGTGCTTACCACTGTACTGCCGGGCTGCAGGGGGACTTCAATATGCAGGTGAACTGGGAAAATCAGATTGGTAACGGATCCCAATAAAAGGAATTTGTGGAATGTCTACGAGATGGTTTTTGGAGCATCTTGTGACAGAGCCCACTAGGGAACAAGCAATTCTGGATTTGGTATGTGTAATGAGGCAGACCTGATTAAGGAACTTAAGGTGAGAAACTCTTGCCATCATCTTTTATAGTGCTAGCTAGCTTACACTGATATTTCATCTTATCCCCCCTTATTACCTTTTTAGTTGTCCTCTGCTCGCTTTTAAAGGCTTCCCAATCCTCTGATTTCGCACTAATCCTCGCCACATTGTATGCTTTTTCTTTTACTTTTATGCTATCCCTGACTTTCCTCGTCAGCCATGGATGCCTCGTCCTCCCCATAGCATGTTTCCTCCTCTTTGGGATGAATTTCTTTTGTGCCTCTCGTATAACCTCCAAAAACTCCTGCCATTGCTGTTCCACTGTCTTTCCTGCTAGGCTCCTTTTCCAATCAATTCTGGCCAGCTCCTTCCTCATGTCTTTGTAGTTCTAAAACCATTACATCTGACTCCAGCGTCTCCTCTCAAACTGCAGGGTAAATTCTATCATATTGTGGTCACTGCTCCCCAAGGGTTTCTTCACCTTAATCAGATCTACCTGATCACCAAATCTAGAATTGCCTGTTCCCTAGTAGGCTCTGTCACAAGCTGCTCCAAAAAACCATCTTGTAGTCATTCCACAAATTCCTTTTCTTGGGATCTGCTACCAACCTGATTTTCCTGGTCCACCTACATATTGAACCCGATAATTATTGCGATATTGACTTTTTTTACATGCCTTTTCTATCTCCTGATTTATTTTCTGCCCCACATCCAGACTACTGCTAGGGGGCCTGTCCATAACTCCCATCAGGGTCTTTCTTCACTTGCGATTCCTCAACTCTACCGACACAGATTCTATGCCTTCTGATCCTATATCGCATCTTGCCATCGATTTAATTTCATTCCTTACTAACAATGCAACCCCGCCCCCTCTGCCCATCTGCCTGTCCTTTCGATAGGACACATACCCTTGGATATTTAGATCCCAGCCCTGATCCCTTGCAGCCATGTCCCTTTGATGCCCACAACGTCGTACCGGGCAATTTCAATGTGCACAAGATGCTCATTTACCTTGTTTCGTATACTGTGCCCATTTAGATACAACACCCTCAGTCCTGCATTCACCGCCCCCTTCTCATATTTGTCCCCTTTTTTGCTCTGCCTGAAGTTAGATTCCTGCCACCTTCTATACTCTCTGTTCTATGACGTGTTCTGCAAACTTTACTAACCTTTCCTGAAGAGTTAAACTAGTTTAACTAGTAAAAAGTCCTCATCATTAACTTGCACTTCTACCTTCTCCTTTAACTTCGGTTTTCTAATTCTCCATGCAACTGAACTCTGCTCCCCACTATTTAGTTTAATGCCCTATCTATAGCCCTAGTTATGCGATTCGCCAGGACTCTGGTCCCAGCATGATTCAGATGAAGACTGTCCCATCGGAACAGGTCCCCTCTTCCCCAGTACTAACGCCAATGTCTCATGATTTCAAACCCATTCCTCCCACACCAATCTTTGAGCCATGCATTTACCTCCTTAATCTTATTGACCCTGTGCCAATTAGCTCGTGGCTCAGGTAGTAATCCAGAGATTATTACTTTTTTGGTTCTGTTTTGAAATCAGATCCTAGCTGTTCATACTCCCTCAGCAAAACTTATTTCCTTGTTCTACCTATATCATTGGCACCTATGTGGATCACGACAACTGGATCTTTACCCTCCCACTCCAAGTTCCTCTGCAGCCCAGATGAGATATCCCGAACCTGAGCACCAGGCAGGTAACACAGCCTTCGTGATTCTCGATCTTGGTCACAGAGAACAGTGTCAATGTCCCTAACTATACTATCCCAATTACGACGACATTTATTTTCTCTCCCCCCACTTGAACGGCTCCCTGTACCATGGTGCTGTGATCATTTTGCTCATCCTCCCTGCAGTCCCTGTTCCCATCCACACAGGGAGCAAGAATCTCAAACCTGTTGGACAGAGGCAAGAGCTGAGGCTCCTGCAACCCTACCTCCTAGATACCTCTAAATGCCTCACTCGCAGCCACACCCTCCTGTTCCTGACCACTTGTTGAATTTAAGTTAGTTATTTTAAGAGGTGTGACTGCCTACTGTAACATCAGGTACCTCTCCCCCTCGCTGATGTGTCGCAGCGTCCGAAGCTCAGAATCCAGCTCATCAACGCCGAGCCAGAATTCCTCAAGCAACCAACATTTAGTACAGATAGGGGCGGGATTCTCTGATCCCGCCCCTAAGTGTTGACAACGTTATAAATGCTGTCTCGTTTCTCGACGGCGTCAACATGGCCTCAGGAGCAGTGATTTTGACCCCTACAGGGAGCCAGTACGGCACTGGAGCGACCCACGCTGTTCCAGCTGCCGATCACGGCATCAGATGGGTGCCGCAGGTCTGCGCATGCGGTGGGACCGGCGCCAATGCGCGCATGCGCAGTAGCTCTCTTCTCCACTTCTGTCCCGACGTAACATGGCGTAGGGCTACAGGTGCCGGCGCGGAACAAAAGAGGCCCCCAGCCCGAGAGGCCGGCCCGCCGATTGGTAGGCCCCGATTGAGGGCCAGGCCACAGCGGAGGCTCCCCCCGGGGCCACCCCCAGATGCATGCATGCCGAGGTCCCTCCGGGTAAGACCAGGTGTGAACGGCGTCGGCTGGCCTCGGATTATTTTGCATATCCGCTCGGCCCACCCCGGGCGGAGAATCGCTGGGGTGGGGGGGCGCGCGGAGGGACCCCCGACCGGTGCTGCGCCGATTCTCCGCTCTACGGAGAATCGGTGTACTGGTGTCGGGGCGGTGTCGCGCGATTCGCTCCCGTCCCGGCGATTCTCCGGCCCGGACTGGGCTGAGAGAATCCCGCCCAATGTCTCTGAGAACCACAATGGGGTCCAGCAGCTCCCACAACAACACATCACTTGGCCCTCTATCTCTATTTTATTTAATTCATTTTTAATTTGGTTTTTAAATTTAATTTTTTCTTTATAACCTTTTTTTTTATCTCTCCCTATTCCGTCAGTCTGAAAGCAATTTTTAACCACTAGCCTTGCTGCAAATGAAATAGTATCCAAATATGCACTACCATGAGTCTCTGGAAGTCTGATTGGAAAATTAGAGGCATTATTTTATAGAATTAAATTTATCTAATGAGACATGGTTTTTTACTTAGCTCTCTTCAGCATTTAGCTGTACACAATAATATTTCAGCATCACGCTTCTCAAATTACATCACATTCAGATAATGATTGTGCTAAGCATCTGCATTTTTTTAGTACATACACTATTTAATGAAGCCAAGTGCATAATCAAGACAGGGATTTGGAGTTGGACTTTCGTGGAAGAGGTGGGAAAGTCAAGTCAGGAAACTTCCCAACCCATTGCCTTTAAAAAGGCCGCTGGCCACCATATTTTCATTCTGAGGATGTGGATCCGGGTGGAATTGAACCCCCTGTCTCCGGAGGCAAGCCTAAGTCGACAATGGAGATGGGTAGATGGCTCGGCCAGCAGGCTAGAGTGTCCTTCTGTTTACTGGGACATCAGCCCAGCTTTAATGTGAATATCAGGCGCTCAAACCCACATTGGATTGGATTTGTTTATTGTCATATGTACCGAGGTACAGTGAAAAGTATTTTTCTGCGAGTAGCTCAAACAGATTATTTAGTACAATGAAAGAAAATTTTAAAAAAAGAACATACATAATAGGGGAACACAAGGTATACAATGTAAAGACATAGACAACGGCATCGGGTGAAGCATACAGGAGTGTAGTATTAATCAGGTCATAGAATCATAGAATTTACAGCGCAGAAGGAGGCCATTTGTCCCATCGAGTCTGCACCGGCCCTTGGAAAGAGCACCCTACTTAAGACCATGCCTCCACCCTATCCCCGTAACCCAATAGCCCACCTCACCCTTTTGGACACTAAGAGCAATTTATCACAGCCAATCCACCTAACCTGCACATCTTTGGACTGTGGGAGGAAACCGGAGCACCCAGAGGAAACCCACGCAGACACGGAGAACGTGCAGACTCTGCACAGGTCAGTCCATAATAGGGTCGTTTAGGAGTCTGGTAACAGCGGGGAAGATGCTATTTTTGAATCAGTTTGTGCGTGTTCTCAAGACTTTCTTGGTGGTAGCATCGACCTGGATTTCTTGTATCGGTCAGGGTTGCCTGACTTGAACGCCTCCGACCTGTCCTTCAGTAGGGAGTCAATCTCCCGATTTAGCCATGGTTTCCGGTTGGGGAACGTACGTACTGCTTTCTTTGGCACGCAGTCGTCCACACATTTGCTGATGAAGTCTGTGACAGTGGTGGCATACTCATTTAGGTTGGTCGCTGAGTTCTTAAATATGGACCAGTCAACTATCTCCAAGCAGTCATGTAGGAGCTCTTCTGTTTCCTCGGATCAGCACTGCACGACCTTCTTAGCCGGATTCTCCCACTTAAAGTTTCTGCTTGTATGCCGGGAGAATAAGCACCATCTCATGGTCTGATATTCCAAAGTGCAGTCAGGGGATGGAACTGTAGGCGCCCTTGATTTTTGTGTAGCAGTGGCCAGGAATGTTGTCGCTTCTGGTGGAACAGGAGATGTGCTGGTGGAATTTTGGTAGCACACTCATGAGGCTGGCCTTGTTGAGGTCCCTGGCCACGATGAAGAAGGCCTCCATGTGCTGTTCATGCCCCCACATATGCCACATGCCCCTCCAAGCCCCTCGTATACCTCATTCCACCTCCATCCCCCCATACTCCTCCATGCCCATCTATGTTCCTTCATATTCCCCAATGTCCGCTTCTTGACTCCACGTCCCCTTATTTTCCCCAATTCACCTCCATTTCCCCACAACCCACATTCCCCCTCCATGCCCCCCCGCCAGATATCATCCATATACACTCACCTAGTTTCCACTGTGGGCAGATCTCAGGAGATGATTGAAATCTCATTGAAATGGAGATGAAAAGACAACTATATAATTATTCTTATTCAAACATAGTTCATACTGAAAAGAATTCAATAAAACCCATTCTAAAAATTTTAATCCCCTCAAGTGGTCAATCTGTTGTAAAAATAAAGACATCTATTTCACTAACTACATCAAAGACAGATAATCCTTTAGCAATGTCTTAAAACTATCAATCAAAATGTGAACACAGCTCCCCATTGAGATAAGCCATTCTTGACTTTTTCAAACCCAGCCAAGCAGTCATAATTGGCTCAGTTATAATAACCCCTTGAAAATATAAACAGTGGACTTTACTGAAATTGAAAAAACAGATAGCCTTTGTTTCTAAGCTAGAGCAGACATCCTGTCAATCAAAGTAGCCCAGGAGTAGGCGGAGGCTTTTTTCTCTTAGTCAAAGCTGCTGAAGATTTCTTTTTCATTTGTGAGGACTCTGAGCATTAAAACCACTTCAGATTATTAGAGATGCCATGCAATGTTTTCTTCAGTTTTACATGCATTTGATCTATTTTTCAAATGGGAAATGTACTCAAATGCATCTCAACACTTACAAAATTCTGACGAATGTAAGTATCAACTTACCTTTGCAATACAAATTCCTATAATCAATCACTGAAGTAAAACACATTTAACTTAGAATACTGTATCTAACTATTGAAACTGAAAGAACAAATATTTGTCTTATATTTCAAAGGCTGACAATGGAAGAATTCTAGAACCTGGTGGTTGTTCTTTTTAGTTCCCCACTTGACTGCCATTTCGCCATGGTTCACGCCTACTCTGAAAGGCTGTGAACCACATCAATTTACTGAAGGAGCTCAACTCCACCAAAATTGCAGGATGGATTTGAATTGCCCACCCCTGCAATGGAGCTGGCAAGGGTAGAACTGGTGGGTGTGAGCTGACAACCAGCACCCACAGCCCATGCCGGTGAAAATAGTTGGAAATGGAAATGGGGAAACAATCCCGGGATCGGTTTCCACCGGACATTTTTAAAGGGCTCCTGATTCGTCTCAATTCAGTGAAAATCCAGGCTTAGCAATCCATTCAGCTTGGCACCTTATATTAAATCATACAGATAATGAAAGATCCCCAATGCTCAGGTACCAGTCTCAAGTATCGGATATAGAGGTGTACACATGAAATTCTGGCTAACTTACTGGTGATGTCAGTCTTGATGTCAGCCAACTTGAAAAGAGGTGCAACTTGTTCATAGTAGACTTGCTTAGCTTCCTTTTTGTGACTATGTGGGTTAATGATAATTTTCAGGAACTTTGGTCTCTTTGGAAAATATCCTGTAAAATAAATAATTCAGATCTTATTCAATTGTGGTTTGCTTAGTTATTTGCGATAATTATTAACAATAATTAGAACTATATTTTTGTTGTGTGCATAGGTCCCTATTGGTACATTTTCAATTTACCTGTCAGCATCTGCTTTATTGCATTTGCTTTTATTTTATATTTACCTACAAATTAAATTTCTAGATTAATCATACAAAATTCCAAGTTCACCCTGCAGTCACTTCCTCCGTTGACCTGCACAATTGAGTTGCAGAATTCGTTTTTTTAAACTTGCATTAATTTATAGATCAACTGTACTCTTTTCTCAAGTCAAAACAGGAACCTAGCTACAGCATTCACAGATTTAATTCAGCAAGATTTTAAAATCTTTTTTAAAAACACAAAAGTTATGTCAATTGGAGTGCGGATCTTTATCTGCAGAAAATATCCTCCATCCTCAGAACATATCATAATGATGCCTCAAAACCATACACAGAATATGAACAATTGATGTTAATCATCTATCGTGAATTGAAGTATTTTCTTTGAAAGACATGGGGCGCGATTCCTCCAAAATGTTTCAAAGTGTGGTAGCGAGCGGGAACTGCCACGAGCTTCCCAGCGCTTGGCCCGGCAAGACTGTCACCGCAATACACCGTTAATTGTTCCACTTAAGGAGGCCCCACATGCTTCACGCCGCAAATGAAGGCTTGCCAGCCGATTTACCGGGACCGTGATTGCCAGCCCCCCACTAACAAGATACAGGAGCACATAAACTGCTCTTGCACAGCCAACCCCACTCAGCTCGCAGCCATGGCGCCGAGGCGACCGGCCCCATGATTCAGGGATGCAGACCTGGGAAGGGTCCTGGTGGCGGTCGAGGCCAGGAGAGATGCCCTCCGAGGGTCCCAGAAAGTCAGTAAGTGTCACCTGGGAGAAAGTGGCAGTGGTCATCAGCTCGGGCAGTGTCACTACGAGGATACAGTGCCACAAGAACGTCAACGACCTACACTGGGCCGCACGGGTCAGTTACATAGAACATAGAACGATACAGCGCAGTACAGGCCCTTCGGCCCACGATGTTGCACCGAAACAAAAGCCATCTAACCTACACTATGCCATTATCATCCATATGTTTATCCAATAAACTTTTAAATGCCCTCAATGTTGGCGAGTTCACTACTGTTGCAGGTAGGGCATTCCACGGCCTCACCACTCTTTGCGTAAAGAACCTACCTCTGACCTCTGTCCTATATCTATTACCCCTCAGTTTAAAGCTATGTCCCCTCGTGCCAGCCATTTCCATCCGCGGATCACCGGATCCCTCTCCCCCCGCAAACAAAGACTGCAATTGACATGGCAATGCCCCTGCCCAGCACCGTACAGTTCCCTGGCCCCCGCATGCCGCCCACTCATCAGGACCTTCTTTCCCCCCCCCCCCCCCCCACCCCCCTCCCCAGAATATCCACCCCCCTACGGCCCCCTGCGTTGAACCACGTATGCGGCTAACGATGCCCTCTCTGTGTCTCCACGGGAGACGTTGTCCCACAACCGTCAGGAGAGGGCCCAGAATGGCGGCGGGGTGCTGAACATCAGAATCCTCACCACCTTTGAGGAACAGGCCCTTTGTGGTTACGGGGGTGGCCGAGGACAGAGCGGTCACCACCGTGGAGGTTGGTGCATGTCACAGAACATAGAACAGTACAGCACAGAACAGGCCCTTCAGCCCTCGATGTTGTGCCGAGTTTTGTCCGAAACCAAGATCAAGCTATCCCACTCCCAGTCATTCTGGTGTGCTCCATGTGCCTATACAATAACCGCTTGAAAGTTCCTAAAGTATCTGATTCCACTATCACAGCAGGCAGTCCATTCCACACCCTAACCACTCTCTGAGTAAAGAACCTACCTCGGACATCCCTCCTATATCTCCCACCCCGAACCTTATAGTTATGCCCCCTTGTAACAGCTACATCCACCCGAGAAAATAGTCTCCGAATGTCCACTCTATCTATCCCCCTCATCATCTTATAAACCTCTATTAAGTCGCCTCTCATCTTCCTTTGCTTCAATGAGAAAAGCCCTAGCTCCCTCAACCTTTCCTCATAAGACCTCTCCTGCAAACCAGGCAGCATCCTGGGAAATCTCCTTTGCACCCTTTCCAATGCTTCCACATCCTTCCTAAAGTGAGGTGACCAGAACTGCACACAATACTCCAAATGTGGTCTCACCAGGGTCCTGTACAGTTGCAGCATAACCCACAGCTCTTAAAGGATGCCTGTCAGGGGCATCGAAGACCACAGGATGTGGTAAGTAGCTGCCGCATATACCTCCGATGTGCATCCTGGAGAAATACCTAGACGCAGTGTTACAGCAAGGAAGGCTAAGCACATAAAGGATCACCGAGAGGGCATTTGAGGGGGGGGGGGGGGAAAGAGGGAGGTAAGTAGGGGGTAAAGGGAGTGTGCGCTTTGGGGGTGTAGGGGTAAAGGGAGTGTGCGCTTTGGGGGTGTAGGGGTTGGGGGAGGGAGAGGGTGGTGAGGAGAGTGGGCAGCATCATTGGGAGAATGGGGCAGTGGTGTGGACATTTGTGTGATACATTACAAATCCTTCACCACAACAAGATTGATGCCTCTATCACTTTCTTCTGCAATGTGGGCTGACCTCCAAATCCTTGCCCCATCTCCTTAGGCATGGTAGTCCTGCCCCCCCACCCTCCATGCACACTGCGTGCAGCTGATGGATGTGAGCGAGCACTCAGCAGACAGGCAGGGGTCAGACTGTGACATAGATTGAGGAGCAACAGCGCTCAGCTCTCTGTGGGTTATCATCACCCCCCCCCCCCTTACCCTTGACAATGACCTGCTGGCAGTGCTGACACAGTCCCAGCACCCTGGATGTTACACAGACCTTGGGAGGGTGGGAAACGAGGGGGTGGGGTGGAAGATAGTATTGCCGGACCAGGCCACGTCTTATGTGAAGCAGGCGAGTACGAGGCCTCCCTGGCACTCTGGGCTTGCCAGACCCTCGCCATTGCTGCCTGCCCTGCAGCCTCCAGCTGGTCCTTCGGTTTCTCCCTGAGATCGTCCTCCAGCCCCAGCTGGTCCCGCGCCTTCTCATCGTCCTTGACGTCCTCCTCCTCGAAAGTGGCCACGTGATCCTTACCCTCCACCACGCTGCTGCATCAGGTTGTGGAGGGCATAGCAGACTGGGTGACCCTCCGGGTAGGGGTGTACTGCAGGGCACCACCGGAGCGGTCGAGATATCAGAACCACATTTTGAGTAGTCCGATGCATCGCTCAATGGTAGCCCGGGTTGCCACATGGCATCGGGTCTCTGCATTGGTCTCCGGCCTCCATACTGATGCCGGCTGCAAGTGGTCTTCAAAATAGCCATGAACATGTTAAAAAAATGTGGCTGCACTGCGCATGCATGCCCGCTCATCGGTGCGCAGCCTTTTTTTTTTTTACAAGTTCAGAGGAGTTTTTATTTGTTAAAATTTACAGGAAAAAAATGCGGAGACTGAAAATGTTTTCATCCTCTAGAAATTGGAAGTTCACCACATTTCACCTGAACATTACAAGGTAAGAGAAAATGGTGGGTCGCGAAGGTCGGCCGGTGTGGGCCGCGAAGGTCGGCCGGCGTGAGTCGCGAAGGTCGGCTGGCGTGAGTCGCGAAGGTCGGCTGGTGTGGGCCGCGAAGGACGGTCGGCATGGGTCGCGAAGGTCGGCCGGGTTGGGTCGCGAAGGTCAGCAGGGTTGGGTCCGGAAGGTTGGCTGGTTGAAAAAATGGGTCCCCGGAAAAAAAGTTTGAAAAACACTGATGGAGGGTACAGTCAGAAGGCCTGGAGAATGCAAGGCATCATGTGTGCAGTCTATCAGCTCTTGATCCTGGGGTATTCCGACAATGGCAGAGAATTCTCCTGCCCTAACATCTTGTTGGGCTTGATCTGTGTCAAAGTTTATATAAGTTTTCTGCCTGAGCAAACTGGGCATCAATGACCTGCTGGGTGCACCCATGGCTGTAGCCTGTGAGATGCTGGGAGATGCCACACAGGTTACCGCTCGAGACCTGGAATGATCTCAAGGTATAAAAGTTCAGGCTGCGGTGACCTTTATGGCCTCCTCCGCCTCATGGTGCCCAAGTGCATGAGGACATGACATGGGTGCTGCACTTCCTGCTTGTTGAGGCAGAGCTTTCTGCAACACGCGCTATCCATCATCTGCTCGAAAGATCAGCGATGCTTGTACACTCTGGGCCATCGCTGACTTCCCCTCTGGGTCTCAACCTGGCTTGATGGGCAACCGGGTCCTCAGGGTGTGGGGCAGGGCCCTGTTGACGCTGCTGCTGCCGTCTTCTCCGGCTTCTGGCTACCCGACCTGCCAGCAGCACCACTTGGGCAAGTTCCATGGGGTCCAAAATTTCATCATACCGTCCAACATCTGTAAGGAATTGGGAGAGGGTGTTATACTGACAAATGGCGATGTCTTCCACCTGGGGTACTCCATTCCCCGACTGCTTGCCCCCCTCTCTCACAGTCGGAACGCCCTGCCCATGAGTTCTCATGGACAGCACATCAGGAATAATCCAGACCAGCACATAAAGTTACCTGGACCGGGCACTGGTCCCCTCTCCGTTGTACTCACCCACCCTCTGGCCATGGACATGTCCCCAGGGCTGGGGCCCAGCCCCTGGGTGTTCAAACGTGTGGCCTCCCAATGTGTTCAGGCAGTGTCCAGGCATCACGGACTGTTTGGGTTGCTAGGCAATAACTCCCACATGCTAAATGGCACGCCCACCCATGGGAACAGCTACTTGTGAAGAGCTCACTTGACCACGACTGCCAATTCCTTATTACCAAAAGCCTTCAGCCACACGACCAGAAGCCACTGCTGTCAGTGGGAATTATGGGTGGGCGTTGGGGCAGACAGGCAGGGACAAGAGTTGCCCCCGGAATGGGTACACATGATCCAGGGGTCGGCATGGTGGTGCCGCGTGTGGTTGCCTCTCCAACGGAGCATCCTCTCCCCCCACGTTCTAAACCCGCCCCCCCTGCCCATGGCAGACCACCCCAGCCAAGTGCAGCCCCCCACCTCTCTTCGAGTACAGGGACAGCAAGCCCAGTGCCACCATGCTCATTGCCTGTGAGAGAAGATGGCTACTCACCTCCTTGGCTCCCCGCAGCAGCAGGGATTTAAAAAAGGAGTACTAATCGGCATCAGTGTGACCAATTGCTGGGGAGGCCATTTGATATGCGGTGACTCCCGTTAATTGTATGGAAATAGGCCTTAAAGGGTGGTTATTGCTTGCTCGCTACACTACAGCGGGATCCCGATTCACCTACGAGAGCAGGCCGGTTGCATCGCCAATGGTTTGGCACGCGGTGCGATTCTCATTTTTGGACTCTTGCGCTGTTCACCGGCATCCTCGCGCTCTCGTTCGAGCGCAACAAGGCCACTGAATCGTTCCCTAGGTACATGTTTTTGACTCAAATATAGTCACGGGACTTGAATAGAAAATATTAGCCAGGGCTTTGCAGTCAGTGCCGAAGGGACAGCAACCATCCCTGACGTTAAATAAGACGACCCACAAAAATGGGCATGCTTTGTGGCGTTGATTTCCCTCATCACAATGTAATTTTCCTTCTGGCACCAGCTATATGGGATTTGGCACAGAGGGACAATGTAATCCATGCTCAGTCACCAATCAAATTGAAGAGTTCTCATAGACAGCACACCAGGAATAAAAAACTTAGGGCACAATCTACTAGCCACGTTGTGCTCGAATAGCAGCGCGCCGCGGCGCAACGTGACCTGTAACTGTCGAGAGATCCTGCTTCCGGGATCTATCCGGCTCACCATGCCTCGTGAGATCTAACGCGATCTCATGATGTAAAGCTTGTCCATTGCGTGCGGAATCACTATTTGGCGAATCTGCATAGTAGAGTGAGACAGCTAGTCTCACACTAATTTGCAGTTCCCTGAGGTAACCAAAGCATTGGGAACTATCCCCTTTGCCTTGGAGACCTCGGGAAAGCGCCGTTCAGTACTGGTCTCCACAAACAGGGACCAGGTGGAACAGCACTCAAAGGGATCTCCCAGGGGATTGAAGGCCCCCAGGGGCATGCCCTCTTGGCAAGGTGGTAACTTGGCACTGCCAGGATGCCAGCCTAGCACTGCCAAGGTGCCCAGATGGCACTTCCCGCTGGCAGGGGCACTGTCAGGGTGCCAGGCTGGCATTTCTTGTGTGGTAGCGATCAGGCAGGTGTGCCCTGCGTGGGTGTGGCCACAAGGACCCCCTTACAGTGAATTGGGGCCTGGTGGGCTCGAGAGATGGGGGCGCCATTTAAAATTGGCATCCCAATCTCTCCCTGCACTGAGGAGTTTTGGCGAGCGGGGCTCTTTCGTGCAGGAAATGGGACTAAGTGCGACCTCAGCTGTGCATTCCCCACTGAGGACCCATATCCAACCAGAGCCACATTAGTTAGCGTTGTGTTTGTCTGCCCTGCGAGTGCAAGTAAACACACGGCTAAGCCCGCTCACTATGGGATATAGTTCCCATTTGGTTCGATCGTGCCCTCATTCTCTCATTTTTTAATCATTTTACAGAAAGTGAAATAAAGGTTAAAGCGTACATGTAGAACTGAAGTAGAAGTTGAAATACCACAAACAAATTTCAAAAGGTAATATAAAAAATACTTTTAATCGTTTTAAAATCTATAAAAATTTTAATCACGGAATGGAGAGAATGCCGCTCAAGACTTCTAGATTTGTTTTTCAGAGTCAGAGAGATTGTCCAGATTTAGGTAAAGATAAAGTTGCCATAGTCTTGATGCGACCATCAATTCACCTGCGACGGAGAGTTGAAGTGAACAGTGGTTTTAATCAGCTAGAACTGTGCCTGCTTGCGACTGCTCTGTACTGAGTGCCGCCTACAGGCTGCAGCTCTATATACCTCCCCCAAGGGGGCAGAGCCACAGGCAGAGCCCACAAAGGCATCAACATAATACAATACAATGTTATGCAATTAAAATGGTGAATGGTAGCAGTAATACATTCACCACAAGTCTCAAATGACCATAGGCTGCTTTCTCCTTTGTGGGGGGAGAGTTGATTGCTGGTATTTAACCTGAGTATTACCATGCCTCAGGCGAGGGGCAAGGTTGAGAAGGAGGGCCTTCATAAATAACCTCCTGACTTAGTATGGTATTCAAAACTCAGACCCACTTCTTTCAATAACATTAACTTTTTTCAATAATTTTTGCAGCAAGGTTAGTACATAAAATACTGAAGTTCACATCAAATTACTGATTCTGTGTTGATTACATTGGCATGTACTCTGTGGAGCAACATGGTATTGATGACTGCAAGTTCCAAATTTTCATGTGCAACTGCGCATGTCATGTGCCACAAATTGCTGTCAATTTTATGCAATAATGACGGTGAAGACCGACGGTTTTTCCATTATTACAGCCAGAAATGCCAAGCCAATAAAACCCTAAATATCTCAGAGACTTGTCCCAGCCTTCTTTGGGTCTCTTCAAATCATCCAAACCTCAATCAACTTCCTGATGTTTCCACATATTGCTCTGTGATTTGTGTTTGACAGGCTAGAATCAGCCTCTTCCAACCATTCACTCTCCATGTGGAAGCATGCATCAGTTCTATGGTGAACATCACCACTGAACCATAGATCGTCTGGCATGTGGATCGAAAACTAATTATGCGTAGGAATCCCAATTTAAATCCAATTACTCTGCAAAATAACACCATTTGTAAATTGATGTGCTGCGCGACCACATTGCCTTACACAACTAAAAACCCAGCATTCTAAAAAAAATGTATTCAGAATTTATTCATTAATCATCCGTGCATATCACTTGTAATAAAATTGCAATTTGTGTCAAAATGTATTTTAGAATTTATTTTCACATCACAGAAAAATCAGATGTTGAGTAAATACTGCCAAAATTTCAAGACTCTGAACAACTGGAAGACGGTTGCTGAATTAGAAATGTATAATCATTTCTGTAGCGATAATAAATACAGGAAAAGAAACCTTCCTCTGTTTGAAGCGAGTTTTCAGCTTCACCAGCACGTCACATTATTATGTGCGGAGGCAAGAAATGCCTCTAAATTTTCTAATTGGCTAAAATCCTTAAGATTTAACAATTTCAATTTCACTTTCAATACAGCTACAGAAGATCTGCAAAGTGTAATAAACTGTAAGTGCATTTCCTCTAATTCACTAAGAGCATCTTTGTTACATGTCTCTGGCACCTGAATGATCTTCTGGCTGATGAAGTCCTGACCTGCTAATGAGTACAGGAAGATGTTAGAAGAGCTGGAATGACTCATTCCACCATCTCTATAGAATTATGGAGGGGCAAATAAGGGAAAATACTAGGATCACAGATCAGATTTAAAACTAAAGGCAACAGAAAAAAAATCCTCTCTTGGGGAATGGAAGGGGAATGCCTCTCAACAGGGATTCACTGATAACCTTGGCGCACAGTTGGTGATGAGACCTGATACTACAATTTGCTGCATTTCTAGTCTGCCAAACACTGGGGCCACAGCAGGAGCAGGTGCAAAAAGGAGATTCTCTGCTGTTAGTCAGGCTCTGATAGGGGAAGACTTCAAGAGGTTATAAAAGAAAATAAATATTGTGAAATGAGTTAAATTTTCAATATACTCTAATTAAAATGTTATATTTTACGTGTCTTTTCGATATTTTGGATACTCTGTAAAATGTATATATTTCAAAAGGTTTGTCGACAATTAATGTCCCAATAATGTTTATTGAAATACATAGCATTTTACATTTCATGAGTCATATCTTTGGGTTGTTTGGTCATTAAGAAAATGACTATTACCAGTATTTTTATAGAGAAAACATTACTTGGCTTCAGGAAATGAAGAAATATTAACCCTTTCACCTTTAAAATAGATTGCACGGATTTGAAAATGTCTATCTAAGATTGACTAACCCACAGTTAAATGTTCATAACTATTAAAACTACAAATTCTAATAGGTATGGGGATGAGAATAGTGGTATAACACAAACAATATACCTTAGTTTAATTCCCAGCCATCACTGGTATTTGCACCAGGGTTCAGAATTTGAATCTTGATTTGGGTTTCAGATTCAACTTTAAGTAAAGCAAGTTAGGCACTTTTGACTTGTTAATAATGTATATGGACGCATCATGGGTGAATATATCTATGCTTCACCACATGGCTATGAACAAACTATTTTCACATCATCATACATGCATTATTCTGGGCATGAATGTAAAGGCAACATTTACAGTGTGGAAATAATTGATCTGTTGCAACTGGCACAAATCAAGATATACTCCACATGAATATATTAATGGCAGCAAGACACCAAGGATAAAACAGCACCACAGCTGACTGAAAATCCCAGGAGCTATTACAGCCAGGAGGGTGAACAAACATCATGCCACAGTTTTCCAATCTGCATATGAATTGGATTTGAAAGACTGGCATGAATAGGGGAAATACAACACTGGAGACATAAGTGATAAAAAAAATAAACGTATTTTACTGAGTTGAGAAAATGGAAAGGGGGAGCTGGTCCCTTGCACAAAGTTCCAGAACTGGTCAGATTATTTTGAGCTCCATGAACACAATCGTTCATCAATTCGTGCAGCTACTGAAGGCCTCCTACAGCTCCTCAACTTGTCTACCTTGTCATCAAGAACATCTGTAATAGCGTTTACTCCAATTTTTAAGTGAATCTCAATGAACACACCCAAACCAGACAGTGAAAAAATGAAAAGATTTGAGAAATTGTGGAAAAGGGCTCTATCCTGCATAATATCTTCTGGGGGTCAATACGTTGAGACTTTAGACCATCTTACTTCTGAAAACATCAAAATACTGGGCATTCTGTTTAAAGATGGGGTTAATTGGGTCTCTCACTTAAACACTTCCCACAACCTCAGAGCTTCTGCCTCTAGATAGGAGCCCTGCTCAAGCTGAACTATCCACAGAATAATTACTTCCAGCAAGAGGGGGTTGGGGATGGCAGCGACGAACAATATCTTATGAAGGATGCTTTTGGAGGACGCTGCCTTTCTTTGGGTAGCAAGAAAATAGTCTTGAGAAAGTGAGGCAGCAAGGATCTGGGATTCCGATCTGCCTCAGAGATGTACCACTGAAAACTCTTTAAAATGCATGATTTTCAGTTGTAGCTTGAATACATGATAAGAAAGGAAAGAGGTCAGATTTTCATGGATAACAGATTTTGGGAATGTATCTTTGTACCATTTACCTGACACATTACTATTCAATTAGCTTGCCTTATCAACTTATTTAAAGAAGCATGCCATGTTTTTTCAGTATCTGCTCTCAGGTCCTGCAAGAAATGTACACGACATTGCTTTTATTTTTATGTTGATTGCTTCTGAAATGTAGGGTGGAATTCTCCATCTTTGAGATAAAGTGCAGTGGTGGGTGGCTCCGGCTGCACCTTTCCCGCTGCCAGAAGCCACACCAGGTTTGCACTTGGAAGCTGATTAATTATGCACAGGTATGTTCCCCTGCAAATCTCCTGTTATGAATCGGCAGCAGATGCATGTGCCTGCCATCAGCTGTCAGGTTCAAAGACCACAGCACCATATTTAAACACTAGTCGGTGACGTGACACAAGATTGGAAGGCCTGACGGAATGCTGGTGGGCAGCTATTTTAATGAGCATTCATGAGATGCAAATGAATACAAATGGTGTTCATACAACCAGCCAGCGAGAAGGCCAACCATCCATTAAGAGAATTGCAACATGATTTTACGCCAGTAGGTTTTGACTTTTTGGCTCCCGTTAGATCATTCTCTTCTACCCACCATCAAACAGGCCGTGGGCAGGATGGGGGAATTCCACCTGTAGTCACTGATTAAGTCAGCAAATACAATAGCCCATTCATGTAAGCAACAAAATAAATGGCTAATTAAAATGTATTTTGTGGTTTTGGTTGAGGGAGGAACGTGGGCCAGGCAACTGGAAGAACTTAAGTCTACTCAAACCATCATCTGAATGGGCGGCACAGTGATTAGTACTGCTGCCTCACAGCACCGAGGACCCGGGTTCGATCCCAGCCCCGGGTCAGTCTGTGTGGAGTTTGCACATTCTCCTAGTGTCTGCATGGGTCTCACCCCCACAACATAAGGATGTGCAGGGTAGGTGGATTGGCCATGCTAAATTGCCCCTTAATTGGAAAAAAATAATTGGGTATTCAAAATTTATTTTTTAAAAACATAATCGGAAATACAGCACTCTTTTAATAATTGGCAGCATGGGGTAGCACAGTGGTAAGCACTGTTGCTTCACAGCGCCAGGGACCCGGATTCGATTACCGGCTTGAGTCACTGTCTGTGCAGGATCTGCATGTTCTCCCCATGTCTACGTGGGTTTCCTCCAGATGCTCCGGTTTCCTCCCACAAGTCCTGAAAGACGTGCTTGTTCGGTGAATTGGACATTCTGAATTTACCCTCAGTATACCCGAACAGGCGTCGGAGTGTGGCGACGAGGGGATTTTCACAGTAAATTCATTGCAGTGTTAATGTAAGCCTACTTGTGACATTAATAAAGATTATTAATATAGATTTGAAATGTCAGTTCTAGATCAGGGGCGAAATTCTCTGGAAACGACGCGATGTCCGCCGACTGGAGCCCAAAATGGCGCAAATCAGACGGGCATCGCGCCGCCCCAAAGGTGCGGAATGCTGCGCATCTTTGGGGGCCGAGCCCCAACATTGAGGGGCTAGGTCGGCGCCGGACGAATTTCCACCCCGCCAGCTGGCGGAAAAGACCTTTGGTGCCCCGCCAGCTGGCGCGGAAATGACATCTCCAGGCGGCGCATGCGCGGGAGCGTCAGCTGACAACATTCCCGCGCATGCGCAGTGGAGGGAGTCTCTTCCGCCTCCACCATGGTGGAGACCGTAGCGACGGCAGAAGGGAAAGAGTGCCCCCACGGCACAGGCCCGCCCGCGGATCGGTGGGCCCCGATCGGGGGCCAGGCCACCGTGGGGGCACCCCCCGGGGCCAGATCGCCCCGCGACGCCCCCAGGACCCCGGAGCCCGACCGCGCCACCTTGTCCCGCCGGTAAGATAGGTGATTTAATTTACGCCGGCGGGACAGGCATTTTAGCGGCGGGACTTCGGCCCATTCGGGCCGGAGAATCGAGCGGGGGGGCCCGCCAACTGGCGCGGCACGATTCCCGCCCCCGCCGAATATCCGGTGCCGGAGACTTCGGCAACCGGCGGGGGCGGGCTTCACGCCAGCCCCCGACGATTCTCCGACCCGGCGGGGGGTCGGAGAATTTCGCCCTAGATCCTGAACCCACAAAGTAAAAGTGCTAACATTGGGGAAAACTGGCAGATTAGGAGATATGATAGTAAAAGTTGACAAGATGTTTTTTATGCAGCAAGGGTGTCCAACTCTTCCAGCCATAATGTGTTTTCAATATGAATAATTAACTTGTTTTGCATATTCAATTACTGTCATTACCAATGAGAATACTGAAAGTTGTAGAATAAAAATCTGTTTTGTAAAATATGCCTCTTCCACAGCTTATATGAGTTTAACATCCAAATACTGGATCAAGAACAACATCATTGTGTCCTTTCGCCCCTATTAAAGAAAATGACTCAAAAAGTAGGTGTTCTTCACAGTGGTGTCCTTTGCTTTCCATTAGATTATTTTGTCAAGTGAGGCATATGTGGAGGTCTTGTTTCATGTAACAAGAAACCACAAGTGAAGAGCTTTGCTTTTGCATGGTATACATCAATTGAAATCTGTCTTTTGGGAATTGTACAAGAAATACTGCAATCCCCATCTGGAACAGTTTTTGTCGTCCACCTTGGCTTAGAACTAAGCAATTTACAAATAATTTGATGGTTTATAATATTAGAAAATTTAGTCATACTGAGTGTGTAGGTTTGAAATGAATCAATGAATGCTCACATTTTCAAACTTCAAACATCCTAAAGTTTCATTCATCTTTATCAACTGATCTCTTAAAATTGTAAGCGCTGCATGAACCCTCAACTACATTGCAGTGATACATGTCTGCATATGTTCTAATATTCATTTGCTAAAGCAAATTTCAGTACTGAATATCAAAATGGATGACAAATGCAAAACGTTTTCTAACATTTCTTTACAGTAGATTTGGTGGTCAATCCAAATATTTGATGTAGTTTTGTTACATTTTGGTATTTTTGCTACTTAAGTTCACAAAGGGTTAAATAATTTAGTCTTTCCCACTACTTCTTCAAATTGGGGGAAAAAAACAACAGCTCACAATGAACGACCAACTGTTCCTCTAAGAGTAACAAATGTGCTAATACACACCAATTTATACTTGACCTATCAGGGAACTACTGAACCATGAAGACGGAGGGTTAATCAGGGTGTTGAGGAAACAAAGGCTGTCAGACCAGCAAAGATGCTAGTTTCAGCCTCACATCTGTGCCTCGCTTCGCACCCTTTTCTCAATTGCACTTGGTACCTGTAGACTAAAACTGAATAGACAAATATACATAAATCGCAATGTGTAGGTTTTCCAGAATATGACAGATTTAAACAAAAACTAAGCAAGGATTGAATGTATCATAGGATACAAAAACTGATTGCTGTTTTCTGTTACTATAGAAGTGACCAAAGTTAATATGTAACATTCAAATGAAAAGATCATGCTTCAGTGCACTAAATGTAGGCACTAGCCTGATTTGTGTCTTTGCCAATTGTAGCATATGTTGATAAAAGTACTCATGAAAATCAGAAATTAACACAATATATAGTAATCATATTATAACTCCATAAACATTTAAGTAATCCATGGTGAAAAAATAATGCCCCAGTCTCCAGGGAGATAGATATAAAAGATTTAGAATTGTTTATAAAATAACAGTTCAGGAAACAAATATTTAGGAACTACAAATTCATATACATATAAAATCATCCTGAATAACACTACTTCTATGATTTTTAAGTCTTCCGCTAAAGGTTTACAAGGAAATAAAACATTAATTTGATATGTTTAAGTTGCATCTTCACCAATTATCTCAGTTCAGTGACATTTGGACACCCAATTTAACTAATAATACATGCATGAGCAGCACAGAGGCAGATAGAAAATAAACATTTTATATGAAAATAAATAGAATCAAAACTTATTAGTGTGTCGTGTTAAATAACATTTTTTGGGGAAGAGTAATTCATCTTTTTCACTTGAAATCTCTGAAGACCCTTTTTCATTAATTAATGAGGTATAATTATTTACTGCAGAATGCTATTAGAGTGACAATGGGCGTGACCTTCCGGACTCGTTATGCTCTCGCTCAAGGGAAACAAGGTCGGTGAGGGGGCCAAAAACGAGAACTGCGGCAGGCGGCAAACAGTTTGCGATGCATCCGACCAGCTACTGTAAGTTAAATCGGGATCTCGCCGTAATGAGAGAAACCGATTATCACCACTTAAGCCCAATTTCCATACAAGTAACGAGAGCGACCCCATATCCAACGGCCTCCTGGCATTCAGCAGCCTCCCCAGTAAGTGCTCACGCTGGCGCCAATTAGTACTCCTTTTGAAAAACGTGAACCTGGCAGAAGGGCTTCCGTGGGGAGCCGAGGAGATGAGTAGTCATCTTTGTTTACAGAGAAAGAGCTTGGGGGTGCTGAGCTTGCCACCCCAGTGCTCAGTGGCAGGGGGGACCCCCGGCTGCGGGGGGAATCTTCGGCTGGGGTGGGCCACGATAGGAGGGTGGGGGGGGGGGGGGGGTGGATGCTGTGGGGGGACAACTGCTCACAGCACCTCCATGCCAACCCCTGGAGTGTTTATCCGTCCCGGGGGCAACACTTGTCCCTGCTTGTCCGCCCCATCGACCACTCATAACTCCCACTGATTGCTGAGGCCTCTGGCCGTGCAACTGAAGGCTATTGCTAACAGGGAATTGGCAATCGTGGTTAAGTGAGCACTTCACACATCCCAAGCAGATTCCCGTGTTAGGCGGGCCATGTAGCATGTGTGAATCATTGCCAAGCATCAACTGTATTACTCTTAATCCATCAATAAATTAATCTGCTCATTTGGGACGAGCAACATTGTAATTTCATTCAGCAGGTAACAAGGAAGATGCAATGTTGTGTCTTCCAACTCCTTATTATGGAAGGTAAATAATGAGGATGGTAAAAGTTTAATCCATAAAATGGGAAATGGGAGCTAAATTCATATGAGGATTAGGAAATTAGTACTTTTGGTTTCACAGTGGAAAAAAAAACTTAGCTTGTCAAATCTTTTTCATTCTGTAATTTGAATTAATGAACATCAAGACCCAAACTAACAATAGTATGCACACAATGCATAATCAAATGGAAATATTTAATGGTGTCAGAAAAAATGGCAGAAATTTGCAAGCAACTTGGGGAAGAAAAGGATTAAAAATTGGAGGCATAATAAACTTTTTTTTGCCAGGGAAACATCAGAAAAGATTGCTCTCTAAAATATTTTGATTGGAATAATGCCCATGTGACCCCCCCTACTCCCATGCAAATAAGGGATGCATACTATTGGCTGCCATTTACTAGGTTATTATTGTGAAACCAGCAGAAACACACAAAACATCTGCAGTGCATCAGTGAGTTGTGGGCCGGGATTTTCCGGCCCCGCCATCAGCCGGCATCGTCATGGGCGGGACAGGAAAATTTGGAGAGTCATTTTCCCATCCCACCCATGACGATGCTTGTTGTTGTCCAGGCTGGAAAATCGCTTGTGCTGTCTTACTTCTTCCTCATCACTTGTAGGGGGCATCTTGCTTGGCAGAGTTGTATTATGCTTTCTTCCATTCAACAGGCGATTTTATGTCAGCCTTGAAAGGTGTAGATTCGAGTGACAAGGTTTGGGTCTTCCTTTATCACTCAACAATTTGTGAGGATTCTCTTGACCGTTTGCACGTGATTTTCTATAAACCCATGTTCCCCTGGGTAATGTGGTCATGATGAAGAACCCATACAGTTCAGTGAATTCCTTAAATTGTCGAGAGGTGAATTGGGTTCTATTGTCACATGTTCTTCCTTCAGGAATCTCTTGCTCAGCAAACAGAGCTCATACTGTTGAGATGACTATTGTAGCTCTCAAATCATTCATATTTCCAAATGTGAACTTTGAATTGTCTGCAATATTGAGATAGCATTCTTGATCATGAATAAATCAGCTCCCACAGTATGTCATGGTATGGGTAGAGCTTCAGTAGTCATTATTTCTTCTTACTGCTATGTATTTCTGTACTTCTGGCATAAATTGCATGTATACAACATTCTTTCAATGTTTTTGTAGACGTCTATCCAGTACACAGCCAATCTGGCTTGGAGCTTACACTGATCCATTCCCATGTGGCCTACATGCATCTTCTAGAGATGATCTCCTGCATTATTTTGGGTATGATTATTCTGGATCTGGCCAGTAAAGCACTGTCTTCCAGAGATGTTGGGGTGAATTTTACAGGGACGCATATTCCTTCCCTCACCCCATTAGAAAAGTCAATCTTGAGACTATCAACTTTAAAAGAAGCTGCTCTGCAAGCTATAATATGTTGGGGGCATGGTTAACAAGGTATGTGTGAAGCTTCTGCCACTCAGGAAAAGCCCCACCCTCTAGAGCTGCCAGCCAATCTGATTGGTCAGCAGATGAATAATCCCAGCAGCACCAGAATGCACTATTTTCTGTTGTTGGACTACAGGCTGCCCTAAGAGCTACGGACATTTGGGAGGGAAATGGGAGTGGGAGCAGGGTGGAGGGTCAGATTTTGGGGGCGGAGGCACAAATCGGGCAAGGTAGAATCAGGGGGTGTGCTGCCCCTGATAATGCACAGAGCACCCCAACCCCAAACTTCCTTTCTGCCTTTTAGCCGGAGTTGGGGAAAGTAGCAGGCTGACCTCCTTCATTCCATCTTCCCCAACCACATGTATTATTGAGCAAGCAGAAACAGTCTATTAACAGGTAATTAATGATGTGGAGATGCCGGCGTTGGACTGGGGTGAGCACAGTACGAAGTCTTACAACACCAGGTTAAAGTCCAACAGGTTTGTTTCGATGTCACTAGCTTTCGGAGCGCTGCTCCTTCCTCAGGTGAATGAAGAGGTCTGTTCCAGAAACACATATATAGACAAATTCAAAGATGACAAACAATGCTAGGAATGCGAGCATTAGCAGGTGATTAAATCTTTACAGATCCAGAGATGGGGTAACCCCAGGTTAAAGAGGTGTGAATTGTCTCAAGCCAGGACAGTTGGTAGGATTTCGCAGGCCAGATGGTGGGGGATGAATGTAATGTGACATGAATCCCAGGTCCCGGTTGAGGCCGCACTCATGTGTGCGGAACTTGGCTATAGGTTTCTGCTCGGCCATTCTGCGTTGTTGCGGGTCCTGAAGGCCGCCTTGGAGAACGCTTACCCGGAGATCAGAGGCTGAATGCCCTTGACTGCTGAAGTGTTCCCTGACTGGAAGGGAACATTCCTGCCTGGTGATTGTTGCGCGATGTCCGTTCATTCGTTGTCGCAGCGTCTGCATGGTCTCGCCAATGTACCACGCTTCGGGACATCCTTTCCTGCAGCGGATGAGCGCGCCACAGCGAAAAACCGGACCGACCTCCTCAGAAGACAAACATGGGACACAACCGACAGAATACCCTTCGTCGTCCAGTACTTCCCCGGAGCGGAGAAACTACGTCATCTTCTTCACAGCCTTCAACACGTCATTGATGACGATGAACATCTTGTCAAGGTCATCCCCACACCCCCACTACTTGCCTTCAAACAACCGCGCAACCTCAAACGAACCATTGTTTGCAGCAAACTACCCAGTCTTCAGAACAGTGACCACGACACCACACAACCCTGTCATGGTAATCTCTGCAAGACGTGCCAGATCATCGACATGGATACCACTATTACACGTGAGAACACCACCCACCAGGTACGCGGTACATACTCGTGCGACTCGGCCAACGTTGTCTACCTCATACGCCAGAGAGTAGTGGGGGCATGGAATGCACTGCCTGTGGAAGTAGTTGAGTCGGAAACATTAGGGACCTTCAAGCAGCTGTTGGATAGGTACATGGATTACGGGAAAATGATATAGTGTAGATTTATTTGTTCTTAAGGGCAGCACGGTAGCATTGTGGATAGCACAATTGCTTCACAGATCCATGGTCCCAGGTTCGATTCCGGCTTGGGTCATTGTCTGTGCGGAGTCTGCATGTCCTCCCCGTGTCTGCGTGGGTTTCCTCCGGGTGCTCCGGTTTCCTCCCACAGTCCAAAGATGTGCGGGTTAGGTGAATTGGCCAATGATAAATTGCCCTTAATGTCCAAATTGCCCTTGGTGTTGGGTGGAGGTGTTGAGTTTGGGTAGGGTGCTCTTTCCAAGAGCTGGTGCAGACTCAAAGGGCCGAATGGCCTCCTTCTGCACTGTAAATTCAATGATAATCTATGATTAATCTAGGACAAAGGTTCGGCACAACATCGTGGGCCGAAGGGCCTGTTCTGTGCTGTATTTTCTATGTTCTAGAGAGTCAGTTTCAGAGCTTATATCACTCACTAGGTGATGGATCTTTATACCTAGATTTTCTATCTCATGGTTCACTTAACTCCTGACTAGCAAGAGCATTTGACGTGGAACATAGTTAACATTCTTTCTTTTGTGTGACCCTCTGATTTGGGTGGTTCCTAGGTGTCGAATCTCAGTTTTCCCATATGCCATTGAAATGACATTGCTCTGTTACAGAATACCTTTTCTTGGGTTCCCATTTACTTTCAAATTTCAGGTAATATCTTTTGGTGTCCTCCGAGTGGTTACTCTGTGCTCCAGTATCAAACTTCAGTTTCAGATTAATAGTTGTGAGCTTGTTTCTCGCCCATGTCCTGATCCAAATGATTGTGTGCATTTCTTTTCTTTGCAAACTATCACATCTGGACATTTTATGCAGTTGTATGGTTCCAATGCCTATGATGACTTACTATCATCTTCCAGGGTTTGAATGTTTTTGTTTCTTTTACTTCTCATTCGTGCTGTTGTTCGGTTTCTGATAACTCATTTACCATCTTCTTTTTGTTGTTCTGTACATCTTTTCCCAGTGGTTGGACCTTCGACAAACTCTGCAGTTTGATCCATTGGCATGTGAACTCATGTGGTTGTCTACAGCTCATGAGCATCTTTGTCTCTGCTGGTGCACATTATTTTGTTGTTTTATTGAACCCACCTTGTTGCCTTTCTGTTCACTTAACTGAAAGCTAGCCGTTTAAGTTGTCAGCATCTTCATCTCTCTACTCATGGCTTCATATGCTCTGGCAGTATCTATGCAGGCTGTGATATTGTGAGCATGCCCTTTCCGATTAAATCTTTTTGTACTTCAGGGTGTGCTAAAACCCAAATGAGCTGATTTTGCAGCCTTTCATCTATGTCCTTAAATTTACATTTTTTGGCTGTACTTTTCACTATTATTATGAAATTATCAACAGGCTCGGGATTTCTACCTTAGCACTTGAAATTCATATCAGTAAGTCCAATGATTTGACTTTGGCAGAAGTGTATAGAATTTTTCAAAAATATTGTTTGGTTTATTCTGTTGCCTTCACTTAGATCCCAGTTATTAAACAAATTTAACCCTTTCTCTTCTGCCCACAAAAGGATGTCGCTGATCCTTCCCTCTTTGCTATGGCCTTTTACAAAGCTACTGAATATCAGTCCGCACTTTTGTTTAAACTTCTTTATCAAATGTCTATATAACATCAGCCTCCCAATTGATTCTGGGCTGGACCGGTCTGTTTATTGCGATGGTGGCTATTTCATTTTTGCATGATTCACACAGTTTTCTCTCTCTCTATGGCATTAATTCTATCAAGCTCTGCATTAAATGTGTTTAAAATGTTTGCGTTTGTACTCACATACAACTGGTGCCACCATGTTATGCCTTCTGGCTCCCATAAGTTTAGACACAAAATGCTGGAGATTCATCACGTGTACTTCTTTTGGCTCTCAGTGTTGCTGTTAGACTGATTGATTGATTGATACACATTTATTCGGCATATGACTATGGTGCAGCACTAAAATTTGGCACCCTGAATGTACATTTTCATAACAATCAGTGCCTATTTCTTTGCAAAAGATATAACAGCAAGCTTCATTCCCCTATCTCATTCCTGCCTGGCGACTTACATTGCTCTCAATGACTTTTTTGACAAATATTTTTATTCCTCCTTCTTCACATTTTCTCCAAATTTACACCCAACAATAAACAGTAACAAATGCAATGTCAACCCCCACATCAATAACAACGATCCCATCCTCCCACCAAACCCCCAAACATTAGCCCACATGTTAACATAAACAAATTACAAAAAGGAATCAGGAATCACACATAGTCACCATTAACACATACAGTCTCCCTCCCCACAACGCCCCCAGCACCCCCCTCTAATGTACGATGTAATCCAATTCTCGAAAGTGCATAATGAATAACGCCCATGAATTGGAAAACCCCTCCATCCTTCCCCAGTTCAAATTTGACCTTCTCAAGCATCAAGAATTCTAGCACGACCCCCCGCCATGCCAGGGCACAGGGTGGAGAGTGTTTTGTTACCTGTATGGTAGGTAACATGTGCTACTCAATCCCTGGTTAATGAAGAGGTCTTCTGAATCTCAATGAAGAAGACTCAAACTCGTCCAGTAGTAACAAAAGGTTTATTGAGTAACTATACAATAATTGCATGAGTGACTTCCGGTGTGGCCATGGAGGAGTAGGTCGCGCATTCGGTAGCTCCCGCCTGGAACGGACTCTCGGAGTTTTCACAGACTTTTTGGGACCGATTGGTGAAGCGAACATTGCCAAAAAGGATTCCCTCTCTGTTGTATGGATAGCTGGACTAGGAGTGGCCGGGTGAAGTGTTTAAGTCCCGACAGACAGAAGTGTGTGGAGCGGGTGCCAAGGCACAGCATGGCGGCCGGTATAGACCAGGGAGCGTGGGCGCAGTGGTCACAGGAGCAACAGGAGTTCCTCAGGGGCTGCTTTGCAGATCTTAAAAAGGACATGCTGGCCCCGATGAAGGCATCAATAGACCAAATGATCGCAACTCAGGCGACACAAGAGAAAACGATAAAGGAGATGGAGAAAAAGCTATCCGACCATGAGGACGAGTTGGTCGTACTGGCCCTTAAGGTGGAGGCGCAGGAAGACCTCCACGAGAAGTGGCAGGAGAGGCTGGAGGACCTAGAAAACAGGTTCAGGAGGCAGAACTTGAGAGTTGTGGGCCTCCTCGAAGGTGTGGAGGGGTCGGATGCTGGAGCATTTGTGTCCAAAATGCTGGTGACGCTGATGGGGACGGAGGTATTCCCTCGACGCCTGGAGCTGGACGGGGCGCACAGAGCCTTCACAAGGAAGCCCAAGGCGAATGAACCGCCGAGGGCCATGGTGGTGAGATTTCATCGCTTCTCGGACAAGGAACTTGTCTTGCGGTGGGCTAAAAAAGAACGGAGCAGCAGGTGGGAGAACAGCATGATACGCATCTACCAGGACCTGTTTGCGGAGCTGGCCAAGAGACGTGCTGGATTCAACCGGTTGAAGGTGGCCCTCTTCAGCAAGGGGGTGAAATTTGGGATGCTACACCCAGCGAGGCTATGGGTCACGTACAAGGAAAGACATCACTATTTTGAGATGCCGGAGGAGGCGTGGACATTTGTCAAACAAGAAAAGCTGGACTCGAATTAAAGGACAGTTAAGCTTTGGTGGAATGCGGTGGTGGGGCTGGGTAACACGGTACCGTTTTAATATAAGATTGTATACAATGTTGGGTGCGTGTAAGGGCTGTGGCGGTGGCTGGAGGGTGCTGTGTTGTCGGCAAAGTTGAGATACGGAAGGGGGAGGGGGCCCTGTACTTAGTGCGATTTTCGGGAGGTTGGAGCCTTGGTTCAGTAAGTGTCTCCTCACGGGGCTATGTTAGTGTCTTTTGTTTGTTTTTCTTTTCGTATTACTATTTACTCACTGGGGCTGGAGAGGTAGCTAAGTTGGTTTATTCATGTGGGGAGAGGGGTTCGGACAATGAGGCAACAGTCTGATCGGCGCCAGGGGCGGGAGCTACTGGGGTCAGCATGGGTCAGCTCTTGGGAGTGTAGTGGGGGGTGAGCAAGTGCTTAGCTGGTGCTTGACTGGGGGTTTTTGGGTCGTGGGGCTGTTGGGGGGGGGGGGGATGCTGCTTTGCTGACAGAGGAGGTATCAATTTAGGGGAACCAATTGAGGGTCGGGGGCGGTTGCTCCCTGTGGGGCGCTCGAGGATGCGAGGGGTGCCGGCTCGAGGTTGGCCAAAAAATGGTGATGGCTAGTCGGCAGGGGGGGGGGGTTAGCCCCCCATCCAGGCTGATCACATGGAATGCGTGTTTGCGCATTTAAAGGGGCTAAAGGCAGACAAAGCAATGCTTCACGAGACACATTTAAAGCTCGCAGATCACACGTGATTGAGGAAGGGATGGGTAGGCCAGGTGTTTCATTCAGGGCTGGATTTGAAGACCAGGGGGGTAGCAATTCTGATCAGTAAGGGTGTGGTGTTTGAGACTGGGAGAATTGTGGCAGATAAGGGGGACAGGTATATAATGGTGTCCGGGTGGTGTTTGTGAACGTCTACGCTCCGAATTTGGATGATATGGAATTTATGAGACGCATGCTTCGCAAAATCCCCTAATCATGGGGGGAGACTTTAACATTCATTGATCCCGAACTGGACCGGTTGAAGTCCAGGGCAGGGAAGCAACTGTCAGCGGCTAAGGAACTGAAGGGTTTTATGGAGCAGATGGGGGGGGGGGGGGGGGGGGTGGCGGTGGATCCCTGGAGGTTCGCGCGGCGGAGAGCTAAGGAGTTCTCTTTTTTCTCCACATTCATAAGGTTTACTCCCGCATAGATTTCTTTGTCTTGAGCAGGGCGTTAATCCCAAAGGTGGTGCGGATGGAGTACTCGGCAATCACAGTCTCGGACCATGCCCCGCACTGGGTGGACCTGCGGCTTAGTGAGGAGAGAGGGCACGCCCGCTCTGGAGACTGGATGTGGGGCTGCTGGCAGACAAAGAGGTTGGGGGCGGATTAACAGGGACATCCAGGATTACCTGGAAACAAACGATACTCCGAGTGGACAGGAGACACGCGGAGGCCTCCGAGACGGGGCGACTGAGGGAGCGGCGGAGTCTGCAGGCGGAGTTTGAACTGTTGACCACAGGGAAAGCGGTAGCACAGCTGAGGAAGGCAAGGGGGGCAGTCTATGAGTACGGGGAGAAAGCGAGCAGAATGCTGGCACACCACCTGCGAAAGAGGGAGGCGGCCAGGGAAATCGGGGGAGTAAAGAATAAGGAGGGTAACACGGTCTTGGATCGGGTGGGGGGGGGATGGAGTCTTTAAGGAGTTCTATAGTAAACTATATGAGTCGGAGGGAGCGGAAGGGATGAGGCAATGTTTGGACCAGTTGAGGTTTCCAAAGGTGGAAGAGGACCTGGTGGAGGGGCTGGGGGCCCCAATTGAATTGGAGGAGATTGTCAAGGGTAAAATTTAATCAGAAATTTTCGGCAATACTAAGCCCACTCCTGATGAGGACCTTCCATGAGGCTAGAGAGCAAGGAACCCTCCCCCCAACAATGTCACAGGCCTTGATCTCATTCATTCTTAAACGAGAGAAGGACCCGGAACAATACGGGTCATACAGGCCGATTTCGCTCTTAAACGTGGATGCCAAATTGCTAGCTAAGATTCTGGCTACAAGAATTGAGGATTGCGTCCCAGGGGTGATAGTGGAAGACCAGACTGGGTTTGTTAAAGGCAGGCAACTTAATACCAATGTTCGGAGACTTTTGAATATTATTATGATGCCCTCAGAAGGAGGGGAGGCGGAGGTGGTAACAGCGATGGACGCAGAGAAAGCCTTTGACCGGGTGGAGTGGGAGTATCTGTGGGAAACGCTTGGGAGGTTCAGGTTTGGTGAGGGCTTTATTGGCTGGGTGAAATTGCTGTACCAGGCGCCTATAGCAAATGTATGTACAAACCGGCTGAGGTCGGGGTACTTCAAGCTTCACCGGGGAACGAGGCAGGGGTGTCCCCTCTCTCAGTTACTATTTGCTGTAGCTATAGAACCGCTAGCTACGGCGCTGAGAGCCTCAAGGAACTGGCGGGGACTGGTTCGGGGTTGGGGGGGGGGGGGGGGGGGGGAGAGGATGGAACATCGGGTCTCGCTATCTGCGGATGATTTGCTCCTGTACATTTCGGACCCTGTGGAGGGGATGGGGGAGGTTCTGTGGATTCTGAGGGATTATGGTAGTTTTTCAGGGTACAAACTGAACATGGGAAAGAGCGAGTTGTTCGTGATCCAGGCCAAGGGGCCGAAGAGACTGAAAGAGCTGCCAGGATGGTAGAGAAAGGTGAGAAAGGTTTTCGTTACCTGGGTATACAGGTGGCCAGGAAATGGGATGCCCTGCACAGGCTCAATCTGACCCGGTTGGTTGAGCAAATGGAAGTGAACTTTAAAAGGTGGGACATGCTCCCGCTGTCATTGGTAGGAGGGTATAGACCGTGAAAATGACGGTCCTCCCCAGATTTTTGTTTGTCTTTCAGTGCCCCACCATCTTCATCCCTAAGGCCTTTTTTAAGCGGGTGAGTAGGATCATTTCGGGCTTTGTGTGGGCGAATAAGACCCCGCAAGTAAGGAGATTGCTGTTGGAGCGCAGTCGCGGCGGGGGGGGGGGGGGGTTTGGCACTGCCGAACTTTCGCAACTACTACTGGGCGGCCAATATAGCCATGATTAGGAAGTGGGCGATGGGGGGGGGGGGGGGGGGGGGGGGGGGGGGGGGTCGGCGTGGGAGAGGCGTCATGTAAAGTTACTAGTCTGGGGCTGGTTTAGCAGAGGGCTAAATCGCTGGCTTTGACAGCAGACCAAGGCAGGCCAGCAGCACAGTTCAATTCCCGTACCAGCCTCCCCGAACAGGCGCCAGAGTGTGGCGACTAGGGGCTTTTCACAGTAACTTCATTTGAAGCCTACTTGTGACAATAAGCGATTTTCATTTTCATTTGATAACGGCTACTTTGCCGTTCTCACCGACCAGCTACTCCACAAGTCCGGTGGTGGTGGCGACACGGAGGATCTGGGGGCAGTGGAGGAGGTACAAGAAGGTGGAGGGAGCGTCGGTCTGGACCCCTCTATGTAACAACCACAGGTTTGTCCTAGGTAAGATGGATGGTGGGTTCCAGAGCTGGCAGAGGGCAGGCATCAGAAGGATGGGAGATCTGTTCACAGACGGAAGCTTTCCCAGTTTGAAGGCGCTAGAGGACAAATTTAATCTGCCGCCAGGAAATGCCTTTAAATATTTGCAAGTACGAGCCTTCCTGAAAAAACAGGTGGTGGCCTTTCCGACGCTGCCGCCACTGAGGATACAGGACAGAGTGGTCTCCGGCACCTGGGTGGGGGAGGGGAAGGTGTTGGATATCTACCAGAAACTACAGGAATGGGAGGAAACCCCGGTGGAGGAGCTCAAGGGCAAGTGGGTGGAGGAGCTAGGTGAGGAGTTGGAATCGGGTCTGTGGGCAGAGGTCCTGGGCAGGGTTAATTCCTCCTCATCATGTGCCAGGCTCAGTCTAATTCAATTTAAGGTGGTCCACCGGGCATACATGATGGCAGCGAGAATGAGCATGTTTTTTGGGGTAGAAGACAGGTGTACGAGGTGCAAGGGCAGCCCAGCAAAACCATGTCACATGTTTTGGACATGCCCGGAGCTTAGAGAGCTCTGGCAGGGGTTCGCGAGGGTAATGTCCAAGGTGCTTAACACACGGGTGGTGCCTAGTCCGGAGGTAGCGATCTTTGGAGTGTCAGAAGACCCGGGAGTTCAGGGGGCGAAAGAGGCCGACGTCTTGGCCTTTGCCTCCCTAGTAGCCCGGAGACGGATTTTATTAATGTGGAGGGACTCAAAGCCCCCGAGTGTAGTGACTTGGGTTAACGACATGGCTGGGTTTCTCAGCCTCGAGAAAATAAAGTTTGCCTTAAGAGGGTCTACGCTAGGGTTCTCTTGGAGGTGGCATCCGTTCGTCGACTTTCTCGGGGAAAATTAAAATGTCAGAAGCAGCAATCCGTAGGGGGTGGGGTGGGGGGGTGCTTCATTGGGATGGTGTTGGAAGACTGAGTTGTGTGGGGTAATGTCTATTTAATTGTTATTGGATATTCTCTTTTTGCACTATGTTGATGATCACTCTATTTTGTTTTGTTATTATTGTTACTACTGTTTTATTATGAAAAACTCTGCAAAACCTTAATAAAAATATTTTTTTAAAAAACAATAATTGCATGAGTTCTTTACTTTAACTTTGATACTAGTGATAAGGTTAACAAGATCTAACGACAGTAACTATAAGTAACTCCACTAGCCATCTGAACTAGTCTGCTATTGCCCTGGTCACAGCGCACCCCCAAGAGAGCCAGAGACCCAATGTAGTTGCCTTTTATACCCGTTGGTCCGGCCCTCTAGTGATCATGTGGTGCTGCTGATTACACATTAACCCCTTGTGTACATGCACGTATAGAAATCACTACAGAGAGGCTGATCTCCACCCTAACAGGATCCGCCTTCGAGCGATCAACGAGGCGAAGGCTACAACATCTGCCTCCCCACTAGTTTCCAACCCCGGCTGGTGCGACACCCCGAATATGGCCTCCCGAGGGCTCGGGTCGAGTTTCATACGCACCACTTTAGAGATTACCTAAAAATCTCCTTCCAGTGATCCTCCAGCTTTGGACAGGACCGAAACATATGAGCGTGGTTCGCGCGCCCCCCCCCCCCCCCCCCCTCAACGTTCACACACATCTTCTACCCCCTCAAAGAGCCGGCTCATCCTCGCCCCTGTAAGGTGTGCTCTTACACCACCTTCAGCTGTATCAGCCCCAACCTCGCACACGAGGTGGAGACGTCCACCCTCCGGAGCACCTCACCCCAGAACCCCTCCTCTATACCCTCTCCTCTCCCACTCTTCCTCCCATTTTGCCTTGATCCCTTCCAGCGGCGTCTTTTCCTCTTCCAAAATAGCCCCGTAAACCCTTCTCCAATCCCCCTGTCGTCAGCACCTCCTCCAGCATTGTGGAAGCCGGCTCTACTGGGAAGCTCTGTATCTCCATTCTGGCAAAGTCTCAAACCTCATGTATCTAAATATTTTCCCCTGCTCCAACCCATATTTCTCTCCCAGCTCCTTCAATCCTGCAAACCGACCCCCAAGAAACAAATCTTTTAGTGTCCCAATTCCTTTCTCCTCCCATCTCCGAAAATTTCCATCCCACTTCCCTGACTCAAATCTATAGTTCCCCCGAATCGGCATTTCCCTTAACCCTGCCCCCAACCCGAAGTGCTGGCGAAACTGCCTCCAAATTCTCAATGAAGCTATTACTACCCAACTCCCTGATTATCTCCCCGGGGCCGTCGGGAGCGCTGCTATTGCTAGCGCCTTCAATCCCGAACCCCCACACAAATTCTCCTCCATTCTGATGTATTGGGAGTCAACCCCTCTGACCCAGCTCCGTACCTTCTCCACATTCGCCGCCCAGTAATAAATCATCAGGTACGGAAGACCCAAACCCCCTGCCTGCCTTCCTCTCTGTAGTAGCACCTTTCTAATTCTGGCCACCTTCCCTCCCCATATGAATGAGGTAATCATCCCTTCAATCTCTCTAAAAAATGCCTTTGGCAGGAAAATCGGCAGGTATTGGAAAATAAACAGGAATCGCGGCAGCACATTCATTTTAACCGCCTGTACCCGACCCACCAGTGACAGAGGGAGACCATCCCACCTTGCCCGATCAGCTTTCACCCTCATCACCAAACTAGAAATGTTGTACCTACAGAGCCGCCCCCCATCCCGAGCAACCTGCACCCCCAGGTATCTAACGTCAGTCCCTGCCCTACGGAATGGCAGTCCGCCCACCCTTGCCCCAGCCTTGGCCGAGACACCACAAAATATTCACTCTTATCTAGATTTAATTTGTACCACAAGAAAGATGCAAACACCCGAAGCAGCTCCAGTATTCCCCCTATTGACACACTCGGTTCTGACACGTATAATAACAAGTCATCGGCATACAAGGACACCCTATGCTCTATCCCTCCCCGCACAATTCTTTCCATACCCCCGAACTTCTTAACACGATGGCCAATGACTCAATCGCAAGCGCAAACAGCAGGGGGAACATAGGGCATCCCTGCTTAGTCCCACGATGGAGAGGAAAGTATTCTGAGCTGATGTTATTTGTGCGGACACTGGCTCTCGGCTCCTTGTATAATAGCTTTACCCAGTCCACAAATCTGAGTCCAATTCCAAACCGCTCCAGAACTGCCATCAAATACCCCATTCTACCCGGTCAAATGCTTTCTCGGCGGCCAATGCCACAACCACCTGTTTCCTTCCCCTCCGCAAGTGCCATAACCATGTTCAATACCCTCCTAATGTTCGAAAAGAGCTTCCGACCCTTTAACCCAAGCCAGCAGCGCCTTCCCCACCATGAAAAAGTCGATCCGCGAGTACACCTTATGGACTGCTGAGAAAAACGAGTACTCCCACTCCCTCGGGTGCAGAAACCTCCAAGGGTCAAACCCTCTCATTTCCATCATGAGACCAGGGGCGCCTTCGCCCCCCGATGGGACCAGCGAGCACGGCCGTGACCTGTCCAATCTTGGCTCCTGCACCAAGTTCCAGTCCCCCCCCCCCCCCCCCCACCATCAGTTCGTGTGTGTCCAAGTCGGGGATGGCCCCACACACCTTCTTCGCGAATCCAACATCGTCCCAATTGGAACCATATACACTTATCAGCGCCACTAGCCTCCCCTACAGCACCCCTGTCACAATCAATTACCTATCCCCCTGATCTGCAACCACCTTCTCCATCTGGAACCGTCCCCTTTTGCTGACCATTACCACTACCCCTCGAGCCCTTCCATCAAGTCCAGAGTGAAACACCTGACTAACCCAGCCCTTTTTAAGTCTCACTTGATCTTTCACCCTCAGGTGAGTCTCCTGCAGCATTACTACATTGGCCTTCAAACTTTAAAGATGCGCAAGCACCCATGGCCTCTTGACTGGGCCTCCCAGCCCCCTCACATTCCACGTGACTATCCTAACTGGGGGTCTCTCCCCCTCCCTCCCCACTCTTATCCACCATTATCATACCACCGGGCCCCGACCCATGAGCCTGACCCATTCCTTTCCATTATTAACTTCCCCTCGAAAAAATCTCACCCAGCATCGATCCTCTCTCCCCCACGTGCTCACCTTGTAGGCCCATCGAAACCTGCTACTCAGGCTCCAATGTCCTCCTCCCACCTCACCTCGGTTCACTAGTCGACTTTAGTTAGCTATTGTGGGTGGTCCCCCTCTCCCCCAAAAGGCATACTGTTCCCTCCCACCCAGTCCCAGAAGAAAAAGAAAAACAATCCACCAATACAATTCAATAAAATAACATATAACCGTTGCAAAAAAAAAAAAGGAACAAAAATGCCAATCAAACAAACAAAAACTTAAATTCTTAGCAATGTGAAGTCAAGTAAGTTACAATACAGGGGCGAAATTCTCCGGAAACGGCGTGCTGTCCGCCGACTGGCGCCCAAAACGGCGCAAATCAGACGGGCATCGCGCCGCCCCAAAGGTGCGGAATGCTCCGCACCTTTGGGGGCCGAGCCCCAACCTTAAGGGGCTAGGTCGGCGCCGGACGAATTTCCGCCCCGCCAGCTGGCGGAAAAGGCCTTTGGTGCCCCGCCAGCTGGCACGGAAATGACATCTCCGGGCGGCGCATGCGCAGGAGCGTCAGCGGCCGCTGACGGCATTCCCGCGCATGCGCAGTGGAGGGAGGTCTCTTCTGCCTCCGCCATGGTGGAGACCGTGGCGAAGGGAAAGAGTGCCCCCACGGCACAGGCCCGCCTGCGGATCGGTGGGCCCCGATCGCGGGCCAGGCCACCGTGGGGGCACCCCCCGGGGCCAGATCGCCCCGCACCGCCCCCAGGACCCCGGAGCCCACCCACGCCGCCTTGTCCCGCCGGTAAGGTAGGTGGTTTAATTTACGCCGGCGGGACAGGCATTTTAGCGGCGGGACTTCGGCCCATCCGGGCCGGAGAATCGAGCGGGGGGGGGCACCGCCAACCGGTGCGATTCCCGCCCCGCCGAATCTCCCGTGCCGGAGACTTCGACAACCGGCGGAGCGGGATTCACGCCAGCCCCCAGCGATTCTCCGACCCGGCGGGGGTCGGAGAATCTCGCCCCAGGTCAGTGAAAAGAAAGTTATATAATTTATAAATTTTAAAGCTCCCAATCACAGTCCACGATCTCTCTTCCAGCTCCACTCCTCACTTCTGTCCCAAGCCTTCTGCCTTCATAAACGCCTCAGCCGCCTCCACCGTTTCAAAATAAAAATCTTTGCCGTTGTACGCCACCCTCAGCTTTGCTGAGTATACCATACCAAATCGCAGTTCCTTGTTGTACAGTGCCACCTTCACTCGGCTGAACGCCGCTCGTCACTTTGCCAACTCCACCGTTATGTCCTGGTAGATCCGAACTCTAGCACCATCCCACTGCACCTCCCGTTTCTGCTTCGCCCAGTTTAACCCCTTCTCCTTCATGTGGTATTTATGGAAGCAGATAATTACTGCTCTCGGCGGCTCGTTTACTTTCGGTTTCGGCCTTAACTACCGATGAGCTTGGCCCAGTTCATTCGCGATAGGTCTTCACCCTCCCCCATCAACTCCGCCAGCATCTTAGCAAAGTACTCAGTTGGCCTTGAGCCCTCTGCCCCTTCGGGCAAACCCACAATTCTCAAATTGTGCCGCCTCGAGCAGTTCTCCAAGTCCTCAATCTTTGCTCGGAGTCCTCTGTTTACTTCCACCATCCTCCGCAGTTTGTCCCCCATCGAGGTGAGCTGGTCGATGTGCGACGACACGGCCTCCTCCACTTCCTTCATCTTTTCACCTTGTTCTCTCACCTCGGCTGGTGTCTTTGCCATATCCACCCTTATCGGGACGATTGCCTCCTCCACCAATGATCTCAGTGCGACCGCCATCTCCTTCCTCAACGCCTCCATGTGCCTCGCAAACTGCTTCTCCAGCTCCACAGCCATTACCTCGGTCATCTTTTCCACTGTAAGTAGTGCATCCCCACCACGTGGTCCGGCATCCACCATGCTGTCAGCTCTTTTACTGGTCGCTTCCTTCGGCGGCGAGCCCGTGTTTCCTCCCTTCTTCACAGCTGTTTTTGGCATCCCTTAACCACCTAGTATTTTTCTCCTTCTTTCTTCAATCACAAGATAAATTAATAGAAGAAATTAAAAAAAATAAAACTAAAATTTAAAAAAATTAATTTCAAAAAAATCTCTTCCCCTGGGACCGGACTTCAAACATATCTTCAGGCTATTGTCCAAAAAAAGCCTTGAAATTCTAGATGATAGGGAATGGGCATAACAGCAGCTGGGTGGAAAGAATTTTGATAGAACAGTTTCATCAGGATTTCACCCCACGCAGAACCCTCAGAAAATTCCAGTCTGGGGGGAGGGGCAGTAGAAGAAAGTCTTCTATTTGTCCCAGGCTATGCAGGAATGCCTCAACTTTAGGTTCCATATAGCTCAGCAATACTTAATTAGTCGAGAGCTCCTTTTTGGGTCCAGTGAAGTCTCCAGGATAGTGCTAAAGTGACGTGATAGATGAGGCATAAACCATAAGTTGCAGATAATAACAGATCTTGATTTATTGATTCAGAATTGATAAACCAGTGAGACTCGCACGCATCAACATTAACCAATTAATCAGTGGGAACTTACTAAAGCCAAAACTGTTCATCTCAACACAATATGGTGCTAACAGGCACTGCGTTGGCACTAGAAACACAGATGCTGAGACAGCTACAATCACATGGGGGATACCATTTGGTGCATTTTCATAATTACAACAGCGACAGCTGAGTCCTTACTTCCTAATAATGAAAAGAAATCTTGAACATCTCAAGAGACAATAATTAGAATCTCTTGACTGTATGTACGGAAGGTGAGGTGAAAATACTGCAGTTATTTCACCTGCAGAAGGATCATTCTATTTTAAAGTCATTAGAGACACCAGGGAGTTTCTAATCAACATACAATCCATTTACCAGTGTCTCGCTCTTCAGAAAGCCTTGTCAGATTTGCAGGAGTCGTGTCTGGCTATTGAAGTAAATGCACCAGAAAAGCCTCTCAGCTGAAGTTGCCAATTATGGGGTACAGCTCTAAAAATATAGGCACGTCGAGGCCACATCATTCAAAACGTGATCTCTCCTGAACTGCATAGAATTGAAGATGCAGTTCTCTTCACAGACGTTCCGTGATCATTTATTCATTACACTATAGGCGACATGTTCCATCCAATTTCTATTCTTTGTCCTAACTTCTTAATTTTGAACAATTTGTCTGGATCAAATTCGCCAATTCAGGGGATCACGTGATGTGAACACAGGAGTGGCTGTATTTTCTGGATCTGCTCATCTTTCAAACCTTGTTTTTATCCTTGCGCACAAATCGCTGGCTTTGAAAGTAGACCAAGGCAGACCAGCAGCACGGTTTGATTCCCATAACAGCCTCCCCAAACAGGCGCCGGAATGTGGCAACTATGGGCTTTTCACAGTAACTTCATTTGAAGCCTACTTGTGACAATAAGCGATTTTCATTCATTTATTTTGTCTTTTCTTGGTCTGCATGGTTAATGCAATGTACAAATAGTTGTTGGTCAGTGTTTCAGCTTTATTGAGTTGAGTTGAAAGGCTTTAACCAGAGATCATATAAGAGATCATAGAATCTCTGTAGTGCAGAAGGAGGCCATTCGGCCCATCAAGTCTGCACCAACCCCCTGAAAAGCACACTGACCAGGCTCCCACCCCATCCCTGCAACCTCAGAACCACACTTAACCCACACATCCCTGGACACTAAGGGGCCAATCCACCTAACCTGCATATCTTTGGACTGTGGGAGCACCCAGAGGAAACCCATGCAGACACGGGGAGAATGTGCAAACTCCACAGTCAGCCGAGGCCTGAATTGAACCCAGGTCCCTGGTGCTGTGAGGCAGCAGTGCTAACCACAGTGCCACCTTGGCCACCACATTCCTCGTTGATTCTAGCAGCTGGAAGGATTTGGGGTGGTGCCCTGCTTTGGTGGTGCAGCTATGTTTGGGAGGATTCCTGCCCCTACAGTATGGTGTTCACTGGCAGATGATGGCTGCTTGATATCTCGATGGCTTGACTCAGCAATGCTTGTCAAAATCCAGCTTCTGGAGTTGCGGAGTGGCTTTATGATGGCGGTGGAGGTGCATGAGGAGGTTCATGTGACAGAAAGAGCACTGTCCTTGGTGGTGGCCTGCCTCAGCATGGTTGGGGTCCTGTTGAATGGCCTGTTGTCCATCCTGAGAGGTGCTGGTAAGGACAATGGGGAACTGGTGAGCAGTCTTGTTGGGCCTGGTGTCTCCGGTGAGATAGTGATGAGGTTCCCAGCCAAGTTGGAGAACTGTCTGTCATGTTTCAGGAATCTCGATCTGGAGGGCGAGCAGATCAAATTTGATGGAACACATTTAATCTTGTCTTCAAAGCTTGGGGTTGGGGTGGCCATCCACCTCTGGTTTTGTGTGATCCTGTGCCTGGTGTCGGTCTAGAGGGATGGGGACAGCCTGAGCTGGCCAGGCTGTCCCCACTACGGGAGCCTGGGTTGTTGACCGCCTGGGACCAGTCGAGTCAGCAGGCTGGAAGTAATGAAGCTCGTGTTCAAATCGTTGAAGTCCTTAGAGATCCTGAAGGACGTTCTCCTGTTTTACTCTGTATCCTTTATGTCTACTTTCTTTATGCACCAGTGGAGTGATCCGTTATCCTGATGACTACCTCACTTCTCAGTTGTGATCCTGGACTTTACTCCCTGATAATCATGGTGTTGTCTGTTAATGTTGTTATTTTATCTACTTACGAGGAAGTGAATATTTTGGGGCTGATGCCACGCACTGTCAATTATGCTGGATTGGTGGGGTTGTGTTGTGTTGAGCTGGATAGAGAATGTGAGATTTGTGCAGTTTCTTTACCCTTTTGTATCCTTAGGAGACGGGTAAGCAGAGACAGAGTAGGGTGAGGGGTGGAGGGTGTGGGTGGTAAGGTTAGTTCTCTCCTCACTATGTTCGAGGAAGAACTCCTATAGTCAGTTCTAATCCTTTTCTTTTGGCTGCGCTTATTCTTCTTCGGGTCCAGGCGGACTGTGTTTTATCCTGTTTAGGATAGGGGTTTGTTGAGCTCTCCTTTAGGGGGGGGAAGTCAGCTAGTTATCCTGGGCCTCCCTCTTTGACTGTTTTCCTGCTGTCAGAACTTTTGTGGTGAGGTTGGTCTTAGCATCCTTTATTTTTGGTGGTGGGTGGTGTGTCTGGTGGACGGGACCTCGCGGGAGAGTTTTAGGTGCTGAGTTTCGCACGGGACTGGACGGGTCTAGCCTCGGTTGTTGGATAAGGATGGTCATGGTAGTCTTAGGGGCTAGTTCTTTCATATTTTTATTCTTATGATGGCGATGGGCAAGGCCAGGCCCGGTGTCGCGGTCATTATCCTGTTGCTCCTGAGGCAGTGACACCTCCTTTGCGGGTGTCATGGGGGGTCCCAAGGTGGGAGATCCACGTTCGGAGAGATGTTGATGTGGGGTAGGTCTGAATGTAGGTTAATTCCTCCTGAGAGTTAGGTGGTCCAGTTTTGTTGTAATATGGTGGATCTTCTCCTTCCTCATTTTTCTTTGGACCAGGTGAGGTGTCAGGAGCATTCTTAGTTATTTTCTCTTATTCTTGCTCTCTTTTTATTTTCTCTATGGTAAACCATGGGTTGTTAACATGGATCTGGTTGTGCCCTGTCCTCTCCTTGAATATGTCTTTGCCTTTTGCCATCTTGAATAGGAGCGTGGCTGCCCGTTCCGGTCTGGGTCTGGAGAAGAGTTCAAATTGAGCTGTAAGAGATAGCCTAATTCCCCTTAGTACTGGGGTTCTCAGGTATTATCGTCTTCTTCTGTAATTCTGTTTTAAACTATGGGTGCGATGTAGGTCTAAATTGTTGCCTGTATCCTGTTTGGGTGCAGACAAGGCATTTATCCTCTAATAATTCATATTTTCTAGAACAACAAATTTAATTTAGCCTTTAAATCATAACTTAAACGCCCGATGTCAGAATATCTGTGCTGCTCACCATGATTAAGTGAACCAAACCACACAATACTATAATATAGTTTGAGTTAGTATTTTTAAAAAATGTTTTGGGATTTGACTAGGCTGATATTTATTCTTCCCTGAGGAGATGGCATGCACCTTCTTGAATGACAGACAGCCATATGAAGGAGTGACTTATAAGGTTATTTTAGTGGCAAGTCAAACGATAACCATATTGGTACGTGATTGTGGTCACGTATAGCCCATGCTGGGCCATTACAGCAGGTTTCTTTCCTGAAAGATATAAACGAACCAGTTGGGTTTTTAATGACCATCTGAGTGTCTTGGCCACTTATACTGATACTGGCCTTACTATTCTCAGAATTTTAAAACTAAATTCAATGCTCATGTGGGATTTGAACTCACGTTATCTGGGTTTTTGGTCCAGGCTTTTGGATTTACAAGTTCAGTAACAGGACCATTACATTTTAAACAGCATTTTTCATACCCTCAAAACATCTTCACAGCTGATGAAATGCAGTCTTTGACAGTATATAATGGGTATGTTCATGTGGACACAAAGGACTTCCAGATGCCAAATGTTGTAAGAATCTGGTTAAAATGGGTGCAGACTGACAGGGGAGGGTCTGCCGTAGGGCGACAGGGCAGGGGTCGATGACGGCGGGCGCCTGAGGGTGGGCCTGAAAAGGCACGGGACACGGGCTGGAGGCTGGCCTAAGAAGGGATATGATTGATTGGCGAGGGGGAGGGGGAGAGGGGAGTGGTTGCCCCCCGACCAGGCTGATCACATGGAATGTGGTGAGATGGCTGAATGGGCCAGTCAAGACGGCTCGAGTGTCTGCGCATCTGAAGAGTTTAAAGGCGGACGTGGCAATGCTACAAGAGATACACTAGGCTGAGGAAGGGGTGGGTTGGGCAGTTATTTCATTTGGGGCTAGACTCTAAAACTAGAGGGGTAGCGATTTTGATTAATAAGCGGGTGTCATTTGAAGTGAGAAGCATAGTGGCGGCGGGGGGGGGGGGGGGGTACGTTTTGGTGAGTGGGAAGCTGGAGGGAATGCCAGTGGTTGGGAATGCCGGTGGTTGGGTGGGGGGGGGGGGGGGGGGGGGGGACAGACGACACACAACTTTAATACGGTTATAGATTTGAGTCTGGATCGGTCGAGTTCGAGGACAGGGAGGGTGTCATCAGCTGCGAAGGAACTAAAGGGGTTTATGGAGCAGATGGGAGGGGTGGATCCTTGGAGGTTTGGGTGGCCGAGATCGAAGGAATTTTAGTTTTTCTCCCATGTACACAAGGTGTACTCCCGGATCGACTTTTTAGTTTTTGATAGGGCTTTCCTGCTGGGGTTGGCAGACACCAAGTACTCGGCGATTATAGTGTCTGACCATGCACCACACTGGGTGGATTTACAGGTGAGCAAGGAGGGAGCCCGAACTGGAGATTAGTTGTAGGACTGTTAGCAGAGAAGGAGGTATGTGTGTGGGTGAGGGAGATCATCCAGAAATATGCAGAGATAAATGACACAGGGGAGGTTTCGGCAGCAAGGTTTGGGAGGCGTTGAAGGCAGTGGTTAGGGGAGAGTTTATCTTGATACGGGCGCACAGGCAGAAGGTGGAGCGGGTGGAGATGGACAGATTGTTTAGGGAGATTCTTCAGGTAGACAGCAGGTACTTGGAGGCCCCGGAGGCGGGGTTGTTGAAGGAGCGGCAGAAGTTACAGATGGAGTTTGGTCTGCTATCTACAGGGAAGGTGATGGGGCAGTTGGGAAAGGCGAGAGGGGCGGCGTATGAATATGGGGAGAAGGCAAGCAGGATGTTACCACACCAGCTTAGGAAACGGGAGGCAGCGAGGGAGATAGGAAGAGTGAAGGATAGAAGAGGGAACACGATCTTGGACCCAGCGGGGGTGAACGGGGTGATCAGGGAATTTTATAGTAGACTGCACGAGTTGGAACCCCCAGCTGGGGTGGAGGGTATGGGACAGTTTTTGGAAGGATTGGAGTTTCCGAGGGTGGAGGAAGAGTTGTTGGAGGGCCTTGGGCCCCGATTGGGCTCTTTAAAGTAGTGGAAGGATTGGAGGCTATACAGTCGGGCAAGACCCCGGGGCCGGATGGGTACCCAGTGAAATTCTACAAAACGTTTTCTGGGGCCCATGCTGGTAAGGCCGTTTAATGAGGCAAGGGAGTGAGGTGTTCTTCCCCCAACAATGTCACAGGCTTTGATTTCCCTGATTTTGAAGCGGGAACAATGTGGGTCATACAGGCCAATCTCCCTTTTGAATGTAGATGCCAAATTGCTGGTCACGATTTTGGCCTCGAGAATAGAGGATTGTGTCCCAGGGATGATAGGGGAGGACCAGACGGGATTTGTAAAAGGGAGGCAGTTAACGGCTAACGTTAGAAGGCTCTTGAATGTTATCATGATGCACTCCGAGGGTAGGGAGGTGGAGGTAGTGGTCGCCATGGACGTGGAGAAGGCCTTCAACTGGGTGGAGTGGGATTATCTGTCGGAGGTCGTGGGGCGGTTCAGGTTTGAGCAGGGCTTTGTAGATTGGGTCCGGTTGCTGTACCAGGCACCGATGGCAACTGTGCGGACGAACCGAGTGAGCTCGGATTATTTCAGGCTGCACCGGTGGACGAGGCAGGGACGTCCACTCTCCCCACTGTTACTTGTCCTGGCTATAGAGCTGCTGGCGATGGGGGGGGGGGGGGGGGGGGGGGGAATGAGCACAGGGTCTCGTTATATGCGGACGACCTGTATATTTCTGACGCATTGGGGAGGATTGGAGAGATTATGCAGATACTAGTCTGTTTTCGGGATACAAATTGAATATGGGTAAGAGTGAGGTCTTTGTGATCCAGGCGAGGGGGCAGGAGAGGAGATTGGGGGGGGATGCCGTTTAAAGTGGTGGGGGGTTTTCGATACTTGGGAATTCAGGTGGCGCGGGGATGGGAGCAGCTACATAAATTAAATCTGGCTTGGTTGGTTGAGCAGATGAAGGAGGACTTTCGGAGGTGGGACATGCTCCCATTTTCACTTGCCGGGAGGGTACTGACAGTAAAGATGACGGTTTTCCCGAAATGCTTTTTTATTTCCCAGTGTCTCCCTATCTTTATACCGAAAGCCTTTTTTAAGAGGGTCAATGCGATGATCACTGGATTCGTATGGGCGGGTAAAACCCCGCGAGTAAGGAAGGTGCTGTTGGAGCGGAGCCGGGGCTGGCCCTACCGAATTTTAGGAATTATTATTGGGCGGCAAATATAGCTATGATTAGTAAGTGGGTAGTGGGGTGGAGTCGGTATGGGAGCAGGTGGAGGCGGCATCATGTAGGTGCACAAATTTAAGGGCACTGGTAACAGCAACTCTGTACTCCACAAGCCTGGTGGTGGTGTCAGCGCTGAGGGTATGGTGGCAGTGGGGGAAGCATATGGGAGTGGAGGGAACGTCGGTGTGGACTCCAAATTGTGGGAACCACCGGTTTGTGCCGGGGAGGCGAGACAGAGGGTTTTGGAGGTGGCAGAGAGTGGGATTGAGCGGCTGGGGGGCCTGTTTGTTGAGGGGAGCATTCCATGTTTGGAGGATTTGGAGGAGGAGTTTGAACTGCCAGGTGGGAATGGGTTGTGTTATCTGCAGGTGAGGCACTTTGCACGGAGGCAGGTCTCGACCTTTCCGCTTCTACTATCAGGGGATACAGGATAATGTAGTTTTGAAAATGGGAGTGGGGGAGGGGATGGTCTGGGAAATTTATAAAGAGCTCATGGTGTGGGAGGGAGCCCAGATAGGGGAGGTAAAGCGTAAGTGGGAAGATGAGTTGGGTAAGGAACTAGAGGCTGGTCTGTGGGAGGATGCCCTGAGTAGAGTCAACACGTCCTCATCATGTGCCAGGCTCAGCCTGATACAATTTAAGGTGGTCCACAGGGCACACATGACGGTGGCCCGGGTGAGCAGGTTTTTTGAAGGGATGGAGGACAGGTCTGGGCGGTGTGCGGGAGGGCCCGCAAATCATGTCCACGAAGGCCCGCAAATCATGTCCACATGCTTTGGGCATGTCCGAAGCTTAGGGGATTCTGGCAGGGATTTGCCGATGTCATGTCCACGGTACTAAAAACAAAGGGGCGTCGAGTCCAGAGATGGCGATTTTTGGAGTGTCGGAAGACCCTGGAGCCCAGAGGGCGAGAGAGGCTGACGTTTTGGCCTTTGCCTTCCTGGTAGTCCGAAGACAGATCTTATTGACGTGGAGGGACTCGGAGCCCCTGAAATCGGGGCTTTGGGTTAGTGACATGGCTGGGTTTCTCAGGCTTGAGAAAATTACGTTCGCCCTGGGCGGATCAGTGTTAGGGTTCGTCCGGAGATGGCAGCCATTTATCGACTTCTTCGGGAAAATTAAACTGTTAGCAGATACGATAAGGATGGGGGGGGGGGGGGGTTAGGGCCGGAGGGGGGTAGGGGGGGGATAGTTTAGGTATGATCAGCGAGTGGAGGACGAGCGACTGGGGAATTGTGTGTGTAAGGCATGTTGTCTGGGTACGGTTGGGAGGGGTGATTTACTGAGTTTTGTTTACATTTGAAATTGTTGTTATAAAATCACAAATGCCTTAATAAAATGTTTTTGTTTTTTTTAAATGGGTGCAGACTGTATTGCGCGGTGCTAAATCAATCCAACATCAGATGACAGACCAAATGTATTTTATGAATGACTGACTGAAGCTACCCAAGAGCCTCAGCAGCTTATGAACCACTGCTAACAAGTATGGCAGTTGCCAAACAGAGGCTTTGGGCAGCTTCAAATAACTGCACTGGAGGCATGCAAAACAATTAAAAAGGTGGACATTGGTTAAAGACACTCAGTTTAGGAAAATAGTCAACAGTACGTAATTGAACTTTAAAGACAGACAAAATAAACTTACTGGATTGCCTGAAAAACTTGGCTGATACTTAATGCTCCAGGTTTAGTGGTAATAATAAAGGTGAGTTATTAGCATTCACCATTATTATGGTGTAAATTGGATAAGTAACTTCTGGCATCCACATAAGCACAGTTAAAAACTGGAAGTTGTCAGTTGTCATCCTCCACAGGATACACTGTTGGAGTCCCAACCAACAGATTTGGCATTGAAACAGCTACAATGGCGTGAACCTGTTGAAGTTGCCCAGTACTTCTCCACTAAAAGCAACAGAGTTTTAACAATGAGATAAATGTTAATAACTGCTAAACAATCTCTCTAGTCGTCAAAAAATAATTTTATGGTGCAGTCTCATTTATTCAGACAAAGTCATAGATGTTTACTGCATGGAAACAGGCCTTTTGGCTCAGCTTGTCCATGCCGCCCACTTTCTATCACTAAGCTACTCCCACTTGCCCACATTTGGCACATATCCCTCTATACCCACCCTGCCAATGTAATTGTCTAACTGCTTTTGAAAAGACAAAGGCGTACCTGCCTCTACCACTGCCTCTGGCAGCCCGTTTCAGATGCTCACCACCCTCTGTGTGAAGAAATTTCCCTTCTGTATCCCTCCCCTCTCACCTTAAACCTATGCCGTCTAGTTCTAGACTCCTCTACTTTTGGGAAAAGATGTCGACGATTTACCTTATCTATGCTCCTCATTATTTTATAGACCTCGATAAAATCACCCCTAAGCCTCCTATGCTCCAGGAAAAAAAGTCCCAGCCTATCCTTATAACTCAGACCATCAAATCTTGATAGCATCCTCATAAATCTCTTCTGCACTCCTTCCAGTTTAACAATATCCTTCCTATAATAGGGTGACCAGAACTGAACACAGTATTCCATGTGTATGGTCTTACTAATGTCTTGTACATTTTAATGATAGGGAGTTGGGGAGAGTTACAGAACAAAGGGATCTAGGAGTACAGATTCACATCTCCTTGAAGGTGGAGTCACAGGTGGACAGGGTCGTGAAGGAGGCATTCAGCATGTTACGTTTTATTGGTCAGAATATTGAATACAGGAGTTGGAACATCTTGTTGAAGTTGTACAAGACATTAGTCTGCGCAATGATCCGAAGTTCATCCAGCTCCAGCTCCAGTTCCCTATAGCAGTTTCTGAGGAGCTGGAGATGGGTGCACTTCCCACAGGTCCTGCCCTGATTTGATCTACCAAAATGCATCATCTCACATTTATCCAAATTATATTTTTAAATAACTTACTGCTGGGAGTTTCCAGCTGAATCTGGTCGGAGTGAGGACAGAGTGACTGCTGGGTAAGTAGTAAAGATTTAAATAGTTTGCGCGGGCCCATAACAGCTGATTGCTGTTCTCGTGCAGGGCACAATGGTTGCTGGTTAAGTGTTTTTAAGTTGGGCGGTTCCTAAACCCTAGACACTACACTTGTAGTGTCCCCACCCTTCCACCTCCTCTAACCTAAGGGGCAGAGTGAATAACAGGTAAGCTCTTTCTTTCTTTTTCTTGTTTCATCTGGAGGGGATGGCAGGGAAGGCAGTGCAATGGTCCTCCTGCAGAATGTTTGAGGTGAGGGACGCCATCAGTGTCCCTGCTGATTTCACCTGTGGGAAGTGCACCCATCTCCAGCTCCTCAGAAACCGCTATAGGGAACTGGAGCTGGAGCTGGATGAACTTCGGATCATTCGGGAGGCAGAGGTGGTCATAGATAGTAGCTTCAGGGATGTAGTTACTCCGAAGAATCAAGATAGATGGGTGACAGTGAGAGGGGCTGGGAGGAAGCAGTCAGTGCAGGGATCCTCTGTGGTTGTTCCCCTCAGTAACAAGTATACCGCTTTGGATACTGTTGAGGGGGACGACCTACCAGGGGTAAGCCTCGGTGAATGGATCTCCAGCACTGAGTCTGTCCCAGTGGCTCAGAAGGGAATGAGGGAGAGCATGAGAGCAATAGTTATTGGGGACTCGATAGTTAGAGGGACAGATAGATGGTTCTGTGGCAACGAAAGAGACTCACGGATGGTATGTTGCCTCCCGGGTGCCAGGGCCCGTGACATCTCGGACTGTGTTTTCAGAATCCTTAAGGGGAAGGGGGAACAGTCACAAGTTGTGGTACACATCGGTACCAATGACATAGGTAAGAGAAGGGACGGGATTTAAAACAGGAATTTAGGGAGCTAGGGTGGAAGCTGAGAGCCAGGATAAACCATGTTGTCATCTCTGGGTTGTTGCCGGTGCCACGTGCTAGCGAGATGAGGAACGGGAGAGAGTGCAGATAAACACATGGCTGCAGGGATGGTGTAGGAGGGAGGGTTTCAGTTACGTGGATAATTGGAGCACATTCTGGGGAAGGTGGGGCCTGTCCAGACAGGACGGTTTGCACCTGAACCAGACGGGCACCAATATCCTGGGAGGGAAATTTGCTAGGGCTCTTCGGGGGGGTTAAACTAATTTGTCAGGGGGATGGGAAAACGAGCTGTAGTCCAGAAGCCAGTGTTGAGAGTAGTGAGGTACTGAGGAGGGTAGCAAGGTGCAGGAGTGTACCGGCACACAGAAAGGTGGGTTGAAGTGTGTCTACTTCAATGCAAGGAGCATCCGGAATAAGGTAGGTGAACTTGGAGCGTGGATTGGTACTTGGGACTACGATGCTGTGGCCATTATGGAGACATGGTTAGAACAAGGACAGGAATGGTTGTTGGAAGTTCCGGGGTATAGATGTTTCAGTAAGAGTAGGGAAGGTGGTAAAAGAGGTGGAGGAGTAGCATTGTTAATCAAGGATAGTTTAACGGCTGCAGAAAGGCGGTTCAAAGGGGATCTGCCTACTGAGGTAATATGGGCCGAAGTTAGAAATAGGAAAGGAGCGGTCACGCTGTTAGGAGTTTTCTGTAGGCCCCCAAATAGTAATAGAGATGTGGAGGAAGAAATTGCAAAACAGATTATGGATAGGGGTGGAGGTCTCAGGGTAGTTGTCATGGGTGACTTTAACTTTCCAAATATTGATTGGAACCTCTATAAGTCGAACAGTTCGGATGGGGCAGTTTTCCTCAGTGTGTGGAGGGTTTCCTGACACAATATGTGGATAGGCCGACAAGAGTGGGGGCCAGATTGGATTTGGTACAGGGTAATGAACCGGGTCAAGTGTTAGATTTGTTTGTGGGAGAGCACTTTGGAGATAGTGACCACAATTCGGTGTCTTTCACTATTGCAATGGAGAGGGATAGGGCCATACGGCAGGGCAAGATTTATAATTGGGGGAGGGTTAATTCTGATGCGATTAGGCAAGAATTAGGGAGCATAAGATGGGAACAGAGGAAAGGCACAAATGAAAAGTGGAGCTTGTTCAAGGAACAAATACTGCGTGTCCTTGATAGGTATGTCCCTGTCAGGCAGGGAGGAAATGGCCGTGTGAGGGAACCATGGTTCACAAAAGAGGTTGAATGTCTTGTCAAGAGGAAAAAGGAAGCGTATGTAAGGATGAGAAAACAAGGTTCAGTTGGGTCGCTTGAGGGTTACAAGGTAGCAAAGAATGAGCTAAGAAAAGGGCTTAGGAGAGCTAGGAGGGGGCATGAGAAGTCCTTGGCGGGTCGGATCAAGGAAAACCCCAAGGCTTGTTACTCTTATGTGAGAAATAAAAGTATGACCAGGGTGAGGTTAGGGCCGGTCATGGACAGTAGTGGGAACTTGTGCATGGTCAGAAGAAATAGGAGAGGCGTTGAATGAATACTTTTCTTCAGTGTTCACCAAGGAGAGGAGCCATGTTTTTGAGGATGAGAGTGTGATACAGGCGGGTAGGCTGGAGGAGGTAGATGTTCTGAGGAAGGATGTATTAGCAATTTTGAAAAACCTTAGAGTTGACATGTCCCCTGGGCCAGATGGGATATATCCAAGTATTCTTTGGGAGGCAAGGGATGAGATTGCAGAACCTTTGGCTTTGATCTTTGGGTCCTCACTGTCCACGGGGTTAGTGCAGAGGACTGGAGAGTGTCGAATGCTGTTCCTCTGTTCAGGAAAGGGAATAGGAATGACCCTGGTAATTATAGGCCGGTTAGTCTTACTTCGGTGGTCGGCAAGTTAATGGAAAAGGTCCTGAAGGATAGGATTTATGACTATCTGTAAAAGGTCTTTGGATTTTCCTTTCCTTATCTGCCAAGACAATCTTATGGAGGAACTGAACAGGTTTTTTGGGTCGGTCTTCACAGTGGAAGACACAAATAACATGCCAGTGACTGATGGAAATAAGGCTATGACAGGTGAGGACCTTGAGAGGATTGATATCACCAAGGAGGTAGTGATGGGCAAGCTAATGGGGCTAAAGGTAGACAAGTCTCCTGGACCGGATGGAATGCATCCCAGAGTGCTAAAAGAGATGGCTAGGGAAATTGCAAATGCACTAGTAATAATTTACCAAAATTCACTAGACTCTGGGGTGGTCCCGGCGGATTGGAAATTAGCAAACGTGACACCACTGTTTAAAAAAGGAGGTAGGCAGAAAGCGGGTAATTATAGGCCAGTGAGCTTAACTTCGGTAGTAGGGAAGATGCTGGAATCTATCATCAAGGAAGAAATAGCGAGGCATCTGGATGGAAATTGTCCCATTGGACAGACGCAGCATGGGTTCATAAAGGGCAGGTCATGCCTAACTAATTTAGTGGAATTTTTTGAGGACATTAACAGTGCGGTAGATAACGGGGAGCCAATGGATGTGGTATATCTGGATTTCCAGAAAGCCTTTGACAAGGTGCCACACAAAAGGTTGTTGCATAAGATAAAGATGCATGGCATTAAGGGGAAAGTAGTAGCATGGATAGAGGATTGGTTAATTAATAGAAAGCAAAGAGTGGGGATTAATGGGTGTTTCTCTGGTTGGCAATCAGTAGCTAGTGGTATCCCTCAGGGATCAGTGTTGGGCCCACAACTGTTCACAATTTACATAGATGATTTGGAGTTGGGGACCAAGGGCAATGTGTCCAAGTTTGCAGACGACACTAAGATAAGTAGTAAAGCAAAATGTGCAGAGGATACTGGAAGTCTGCAGAGGGATTTGGATAGGCTAAGTGAATGTGCTAGGGTCTGGCAGATGGAATACAATGTTGACAAATGTGAGGTTATCCATTTTGGTAGGAATAACAGCAAAAGGGATTATTATTTCAATGATAAAATATTGAAACATGCTGCTGTGCAGAGAGACCTGGGTGTGCTAGTGCATGAGTCGCAGAAAGTTGGTTTTCAGGTGCAACAGGTGATTAAGAAGGCAAATGGAATTTTGTCCTTCATTGCTAGAGGGATGGAGTTTAAGACTAGGGAGGTTCTGCTGCAATTGTATAAGGTGTTAGTGAGGCCACACCTGGAGTATTGTGTTCAGTTTTGGTCTCCTTACTTGAGAAAGGACGTACTGGCACTGGAGGGTGTGCATAGGAGATTCACTAGGTTAATCCCAGAGCTGAAGAGGTTGGATTACGAGGAGAGGTTGAGTAGACTGGGACTGTACTCGTTGGAATTTAGAAGGATGAGGGGGGATCTTATAGAAACATAAGATTATGGAGGGAATAGATAGGATAGATGCGGGCAGGTTGTTTCCACTGGCGGGTGAAAGCAGAACTAGGGGGCATAGCCTCAAAATAAGGGGAAGTAGATTTAGGACTGAGTTTAGGAGGTGCTTCTTCACCTAAAGGGTTGTGAATCTATGGAATTCCTTGCCTAGTGAAGCAGTAGAGGCTCCTTCATTAAATGTTTTTAAGATAAAGATAGATAGTTTTTTGAAGAATAAAGGGATTAAGGGTTATGGTGTTCGGGCCGGAAAGTGGAGCTGAGTCCACAAAAGATCAGCCATGATCTCATTGAATGGTGGAGCAGGCTCGAGGGGCCAGATGGCCTACTCCTGCTCCTAGTTCTTATGTTCTTATGTCCCCTTTTTGCCTTCCTGATTTCTCTCTTAACTCTATTCCAACAAGCCCTATACTCTTCAAAGGATCCACTTGATCCCAGCTGCCTATATATGTCATATGCCTCCTTCTTCCTTTTGACCAATATCCTCAATATCCCGAGTCATCCAGGGTTCCCTACTTCTACCGGCCTTACCCTTCACTCTAAGAGGAATGTGTGCTCATCCTGAACTCTATTTAACACCCTTTTGAAAGACTCCCACTTCCAACTGTCCCCTTGCCTGTAAACAGGCTCCCCCAATCAACTTTTGAAAGTTCCCACCTAATATCTTCAAACTTGGTCTTGCCCCAATTTAGAATTATAACTTTTGGGCCAGAACTTTCATTCTCCATAGCTATTTTATTTTTAAGATTGTGCGGAAAGACCGATTTGCTCGAGGAGTGATTGCATGAGAAATAGGTTGTGGTTATTTTTACAAACAAAACTTTTTTATAACAAAAAAACAATATTTGAACTTTAAAATTTCAAACCTAACAAGAACAGCTTACCTGTATCTCTTAACCCCAACACACGTTTTTCCATTAAACTGCACATAAAATGAACACTCACTCAGGCAGGCAAAAATTATACTTGCATTACAGAATATTTTCCTGCTGTTAGTGAGGCTCCTTCAGACCCTGTCCGGAAGCCTGACCTTGTGGCAGCTTTGTCATGGTCTCTCCCGATCGTTCTCCAAATCCTTCTCCCCCCCACCTGTTCGAACAAGATTCTTTTATCTCTTGAGCTCCACCAGACCCTCAAAGATAGTTCTGTCCAGATGTGTTCAGACTTGAACTCATGATCCCTATCTGGAATTTTGATTACCCACTCCCATTTACACAAAAAAGAGTCACGCTATGAAAATGCAACTAACCTCCATGGACAAAAGAGGCCATCAAATTCCATAATGGGCTAATCGCTGGTCAGACAAGAGCATTCCGGAGGACAATGGATCTTGAGTGAATCACCCTGGGTGAACAGGGATAACCTGTTTATTCCCATTAACCGGTTTAAATCTGAATGGGACAATGTAACTCAGGCCAGATGTAGGCATACCTCTGACTCAGTTTTACGCTCAGTCTGTTAACCCCTAAGTTGCCCACTACATCCCTGATCCAATTTCGTAATATCCCCTAGTCACACTGCATAGTGACTCCTAATCCACAAGAGTGCAAACTGGTGAACTAATGTTGTGGGTGGTTCAGACTGAATTTAGAATATAAAAACACATTAGCATTTTGAATAATTACTGTAGGGTTTTGGATCATTAAATAGGATATAATTTAGAAAATATGTCTTGGTTTGATAATTAGTTTTCCTGATATTATACCAAATGAACAGCGAGAATGAAACATGTTCAGATAACCACTATAGTTCTCCTCAGCTTAAGTGATGAGTGAGTAAAATATTCAATAGCTTTGATTTTGTCACATTTTCTAAAACTGGACAGTTCACTACGTAACTGGGCATCATATCAAACTAACTGACATAACACAGACTGACATATATCTTTGTCATACCAAGTATTGTTACTTACCATTCAGAATATCTTTCAAATATTTAAACCAGATGTTACAGTAGTCTTCACTTAAATTGCTTAGGTGAATAGCACGATCTTTGAGCTTATTTTGTCCCTTTTTAATACACACAAAGATGGTGATTCCTAACAGAGTTCCTCCTCTTTGTTGTCCTGCAGATCGTCGACGTTTCATCTTTACAGCAAACACTTCTTTCATGTCCACAGATACCATCTTATGTTGAGAAATCATTTTATCGTCATCTGTATCAAAATATAGCATCACCTTATGAATACATTTTGCCATTTAGAGATCAGTAAATCACTATTTATAGTATTTCACGTTACATTGCACTGGTCACAAAACTGTCTTCCTTACTGGTTTCACATTGTTATTCGATCTGTCTCCCTTTGCGTTCAATTCCTCTACTTTAACTCTCACTGCTCCTCACACATTCACCCACTATTATCACCGAGTCCTTCTGTATATTTCACTTTTGTTCTCCCCTCTTTCCGAAGTCACTATTCTCTTGTCTCTTTTCTTTATCTCATGCTCTCTGTATGCATTTCATGTGGGTTGCTTTATGGATTTATTCAGTTTATAACTTTTGCCTTTATTAAAGCCCAGATCAAACAGCAAGATTGCAGTCAGCATTTATAGTGATTATCGAGATTGAGCAAAGGCTGCTATAACATTCACATGTTTAAACAGATGTGGGGAAGGAAGAAGCAGGGTGTTCAGACAAGGGTAAAGCAGAAGGAGGCCGGGTGCATAACTGAAATAATATGCTGTTTTTTGGATGAATTATGTAATCATATTATATCATGTATATTTTATATAACCATATTTAATTCTTAAATTGTAACAGGTTACAGAAGTGATAGCATAGACTATGTACACCTTTTTGTATATTGCTACACTATGCCAGTAAATATACAAAATCAAAAATATTTCAGCACATCAAGTAGCTATTCATCCCACTGTCCTCGTGTTGGTGCTTACTTCACAAGTGAACCACCTAATCCCATTTTGCTGCTCTTTTTCACGTGGTAGATGTTACAAATTTGTATGTTAAACCTTTCATGAGCATTTTAGAAACAATTCTATAATATTTCATTGATTTTGTTTTAATTTCTGTGACTATTATTACCTTCAGCTATGTTTTCCCAGGAGGCAAGAACTTTCATTTGTAAAGCAACTCATGTTCCCTAGATGTCTCAAAGCAGTTCACAAACAATGAATTACCTTTGAGATGCAATTACTGTTGGACACAGCCTTGATTACAGCCTTTCTTCAAACATGGATAAAAAAGCTGCACTCCAGAAGTGAGGTGAGAGTGACAGCCCTTGACATCAAGACAGTATTTGACCGAGCGTGGCATCAGGAGCCCTAGCTAAACTGAAGTCAGGAACAGGAACACCTCGCTCTTTCCCATGTTGAGTTTGTATCCTGAAAACAAGCCAAACTCCCTCAATATCCCTGTGATCCTATCAATGCTCTCCACCGGATTCTTAATAGACAGCAAAAGGTTATCTGCATATAGCAGTGCTCCAACTTCCCCTCACGATACCCCTCCACTCCACCTCTCCCACCGAGGCTCCAAGTGCCATTGCCAGAGGCTCAATCATCAAAGTGAAAAGCAACAGAGACAGTGAACACCCCTATCTTGTTCCCTGATGCAGACCAAAATAGCCGGAGCTCACATTGTCCCACATTGAGCACTCGCCGTGGAAGCCCTATACAGCAACTTAACCCAATCTACAAACCCCAACCCAACTAGTCCCAACACCTCAAACAAATATGCCCAATCAGCCCGGTCAAACGCTTTCTCCGCATCCAATCACAAGAACGAGGTGGTGATGTTAACCCAGATCATTCTGTAGCCAAGCAGAAGAGTGGTAGGACATTGGCCTTGCCTTTATCGAAAAGAATCACGATCGGAAGGAAAGTATTTTCAGAATCGAAATGAACTGACTTCAAAGTTAAAATGGGATTTCTGATTCTATAACAATTTGTGGGCAGAATTAACAAAAAAGATTACTTGCCTTCTAATATTCACCGACAGCTGCTGACCTTTCACGAACCCTCTTTGGTCCTTCCCTATCAGCCCCGGCACACAGTCCTCTATAGGCGTTGCCAGCACCTTCACCAACAGCTTTGTATCCACATTTAGTAACAATATCGGGCGGAACGAGCCTATACCTCTGGATCCTTGTTCTTTTAAAAAATGTGCGAAATTGAAGCCTGGGAAGTGGGCTACAGCTTACCCTACCGACCGGCTCATTATACATCTCTACTAGCAAGGGTCCCAACTTAATGCCAAACTTTTTGTTTAACTCTGCCGGGAATCCGTCTCGACCTGGGGCCCTCCCGGACTCCATTGATCCCACTTTGGGGGCCTCGAAGATTGGGGCGCCATTCAAAAATGGTGTCCCGATCTCTCGCTCCATTGATCCCACTTCGGGGGCCTCGAAGATTGGGACGTCATTCAAAAATGGTGCCCGATCTCTCACTACACTGGAAGCTCCACTTGCTGGATCGCCCCAGTGTACAAAACGGGGCTATGTGCGGCCTTGGCTACGCATTCCCTGTTGAGGCCGAGGCTCTGGTACAACGCGGGTCGTGTTGCATAGCCATGTGTTTCTGAGCACTGCGTGCGCCAGGAAACACGTGGCTTAGCGTGCTCACTTTGGGACTTCTATCCCATTTGGTTGAAGCAAGCCTATTATGTTTCATATTTTTGGAATATATTGTGTTATTTAGTGAAGTAAGCTTGTGCATCTCTGTGAACATAATTTAATTAAGATGTCTGAATGTCTCCAAGATTTAGGACATCAAAGAAGTGTGAATGGCATGTACATTAAGTAAATATAGACAAGTTGAATTTTCTGTAAGTAAATAAGCTGTGGGTATAAATTTGCATTAGGAGATTAGTGAGGATTTGGATTTTTAGCTGCTAAATTTCAATAGGGAGCAAACAACTTGGAAAAGGTTGTAAATAAATGAGACAAGGGTTTTCAAATTGTACTTGACATGGAAGTGGAGCAATGGGGGAACATGAAAGATTTTATACACTGGGAAAGCCAAGTTTCAAAGATAGGTTAAGAATAATGAACTCAAACACGATAGGTTAAGAATAATGAACTCAAACACGACAGGGGCAAGGGAATACTTAAGCAGTGGTAGGAGCTGTGTTTGGGGAGTGGTTATGTGAGATCTCTAGGGGTTCTGCTCTATTCTGTGAAAAGAGCTGTGAAGAGGCAAAGTGAGGCAGCTTTACAGTTCAACCCAGAAAAGTGCCAGCTTGCAGAAAGCATGATTTTGTTTTGAGGTTTCTGGAATTTCCCGAGCAGAGTAGGAGGAGTTGAGCAGCCCTGTGACATACCTTTCCCACAATAGCAGTGGGTTGCCTTGTGATAATATTACTGGATTTTCGTAGTTAAACACAAAAGATTGTTATCTTAAGAGAAACTTGAGAGTCTAACAAAGTAGGAAGTCCTTTTGGGGGAATGTTCTGGAAGACTAATTTTAACTGTGTAAATGTTGAGCGCGATTCAACCAAAACATTTCTAAGTGTAATTTTGGGTGTGTTTGGCAGGGTGTTTCTCCCTTTTTGAGAGTGATCCACACCGCTATTCAACCACACTTAAGGGTGCGATTTAACAGGGAAAATTATGGGCGCGTTTAGCGGGGTGTTCCTTGGAACCTGCAGCACTGAGAACGACTCTGCTAATAAACAGAATTCTTTCTTTTCTGGCGTTGGCAAGGAACACCCCACTGAGCCCGCACTTATCTTAATTTCCTGCACTGAAGAGCTCTCAATCCCATCACAGCCTCTAGATCCCCCACCCCTCCCCCCCAACGCCCCAACTTACTTGTTAGGGATTCCTCCAGCCCCCTCATCCTACCTCATAAGGGCAGGGCCCCTCCTTGCCTGATCACCGACATGGGCAACCTACCACCCAGGCACCTTTGCACTGCCAGCATGACACTCTGGTAGTGGCCTTGCCAGCTGGGCAGTGCCACCTGGACATCCAGGCAGTGCCAGGGTACCCAAGTGGCAGTGCCAAGGTGCCCGGGTGGTAGTGGGAGTGCCAGGGTACCACTCTGCCCAGAGCCCGACCACCCAGGGCTGATGACCTGGGAGACTTCCCCAACGTGATGTTACACCTGGTCCCAACAGCTCACTTTAATGTGCAAATCTGGATGCTGCCCACTGAGGGCAAGATCCAGATGGCGACGTATCTCAAGATCTCATTAGATCTGGAGAGGTGTCCGAGAATTGTAAATCTCGCGAGAGGCCTCTTATGAGATTTAATGGCCTCGTCGTGTCCCGGGTCGGGAGCAACGAGACCGTACAATCGCACACAATTAGTAATTTTCTCGGGCCTTGGGCAGTTTCTCCGCAGTCAAGCCCACAAACAAACATTTTTACAACACTGGGAGCTGAACTCATCAGCGAGTCCGGCTTCTCAAGAGATCGAGCCGCCATTTTAAAAGGATGCCCGGATCTCTTCGTGAGCTTGAGGGTGCCCCATACCACCACCCATGAGCAATGTCACTCCCTGCACACATGGGCATTACCCCCCACCTCCCCAAGTGAGGACACCACACTATGGGGTCGTTGAGGCCCCATCTCATCCTTTTCAGGTCTCCACGCCTCCCCCTTTCAGGCCCTCTACCCATCACCCCCCCCCAACCTTTATGTGGCCCTTCATACCCGCTCTTCACCCCTCCCCCCCACCCTTCATGGGTATGGCCCCCCCTAAGGCCAAGACTGGCAGGGGCACTTCCAGGTTGCCTGGGTGGCAGTGCCAGGGTTCCCAAATGCCAGCATGGCACTGCCACCCAGGCAACCTGGAAGTGCCACTGCCAGTCTGGCAGTGCCACCCAGGTACCTGGTCAGTGCCAAGGTGCCTGGGTCCAGAGGGAGAGTCAGGATGCCACCCTGCCCTGTCCCTGGCCATCCAGGGATCTCCAATGGTCTGGGAGACCCCGCAAGGTCCACATTTGTGTGCACCAGTGTTAAATGGCGACTGGTCCAGCCAGACTTAAATCAGCCCAATATCACATTTAAATATGTATATCTGACACTGGGCAAGATCCAGATTGCAATGTCTCGCTGGGTTCTGATGAATCTCGCAAGACGTCACAAGTGCCGTGAATCTTGAGAGGCCTCCCATGAAATTGAACAGCCTCATCGTGTCACCAAGTCGTGCGTGCCGAGGCCAGTAAATTGTATCCATAATCTTGTGTCTTTTAAGTTTTCTTTGCTTTTGTTAATGATTGCTTTAGTTTAGTTTTTTAAAATCCCAAAAGTGTTACTGGAATTTGTGGCTTCTGAATTCAGTAAACCTATCTTCTCATCATCAAATTACAAAAAGAAAAGTTGTGATACTTAGTCTAATTTTTTCTTTGAAATTATGTTGAAGCAGCAATTACCATCTTCTGGTTCATAACACAATCTTCCTCCTGCCCCTCCAAGCACAAATGAGCCATCCACGGTGCTGTGGATTTGCCATGTATTTCTGCAGCATTTTTATATTAACATGAAACTTGACGTGCTTAACACCCAGTAAATTACTTCTAATGTGTTGTCATTTTTAGGCAAATGTGGCAGCCAGCCTCTTTAAAGTTCAAATAAACAATATCATAAGTAATTTCTACATGATTTGTTGCACCTTAAAGAATTTGGCTACATTCCCCAGATGAACCATCATTCTCACCACTATAAAGATCTGAATATCAGCAAGATACACTCAAGAGGCTCCTGCATTGCAAGCTTGGTCCTCCTTTGCTGTCTGTGGATTCACCTACTCTCTCTCTACTTGCATCGCCCTAAGCTGCAGGATGACCACATCAAAACCATGTTATCCACAAGAACAGCTCTTCAGGCTGATAAATGATTATGCTAAGATCTTTTAAAGATGTATAATATTAAATAAAAAGACATTTTAAATTAAGATAGGCAGGCAAAGCAACATGCATAATGAAACTCATCAAATTCTTTATGGTAGCTCTTCCTCCAAAAGACGCACCTGAATGAGAAGGACTGACTGTGGGTAAGGAAGGGCTGGGTGAGAAAGACCTACCATTCATACTGCGGCATGAGGGCTGGGGGTGGGGTGGGGGGGGGGGGGGGGGGGGGTTCTATTTTGATAAGCAAGAGGACAGTGTTCATGGCGAAAAAGACAACTACAGACCAAGGGCTACGGTACGTCATGGTCAGCGGTGTCCTGGACAGGGCACCGCTAGTCCTGGTAAACGTGTGTTCTCCCAACTGGGACGACACAATTTCATAAATAAGACCATGGCGGAAATCCCGGCATTGACACACGCCGACTGATCATGGGATGGGGCTTTAACTACGTACAGGACCGAATGATGGACCGATCAAACCCCCGAACAGGGAAAAGGACAGGCATGGCTGCGAACTGGGAACGTTCATGGAGCAGATGGGGGCAGTGGACCCATGATGGTTCCTGCACCCAGGTGAGAGGGAATTCTCATTCTTCCCACCAGTACACAAGGTATATACCCGAATCGACTTCTTTGCAGTGGGGAAATCGTTGCTTCCAGAAATAGTCAGAGCAGAATACCCCGCGATAGTCATGTCTGATCACGCTCCACATTACATGGATGTGAGGTTGGAGATCGGCCATGCCCAACACTCCGCATGGAGGTTGGACACGCACCTCTTGGCCGACAAGGTCTTTTGCCAGAAAACATCACAGGCCATAGGCCACATTACTAACAACCAGAAGGGGGAAATCTCATCTTCAACGTTCTGAGAGGCACTAAAGGCGGTATTTGGGGGAGAGATTATAGCCTACAAGGCTCGTAGAAACAGGGAAGAGAGGGCAGCTAGGCAGCAACTGATCGACTCCATCCTGGTGGTTGACAGAAGATACTCCGAGGCCCCGACCGTAGAGCTTCTAGCGGAGAGGAAAAAGCTACAAATAGACTTTAACCTGCTATCCACCAGGAAAGGAATACACCAACTCCGCCAGACGCGGGGGACATTTTATGAATACGGAGAGAAGGCTAGCCGCCTACTGGCTCACCAGCTGAGAAAGCAGACAGCCAGGAGGGAAATCGCCCACGTAAAGGACAGCAGAGGCGGACTGGTAGCCAAACCAAAAAAGGTCAACAAAGCATTTAGGCCTTCTACCAGGGACAGTACACCTCCGAACCCTCCAACGGGGCCTCAGGGATGAAAGGGTTCCTTGATGGACTGGACATGCCAGTCATGGGGAACGACAGACAGAGGGAGCTGGAAGCACCAAAGGACTGGGAGAGGTCATGGAGAGCATCAACTGCATGCAGGCGGGGAAGGCGTCGGGACAGGACGTGTTCCCAGCGGACTTCGACAAACAATTTGCACCGGTTCTTGCTCCGCACCTACAGGAGATGTTCACAGATTCGCTAGCGAGGGACACCCTGCCCCCAACGCCAACAGGCCACTCTATCGTTGATACCCAAATAAAACAAAGACCCGACAGAATGCGGATCATATAGACCCATTTCGCTGCTTAATGTAGATGCAAAAATACCCTTGAAGGTCCTGGTCAAGAGACTGGTGAACTGCGTACCAGAGGTGGTCGCAGAGGACCAGACAAGCATTGTCAAGGGTAGACAGCTAACTGCGAACATCAGACAGCTGCTCAATGTGATACTGACCCCATCGGGGTACAGAACACCAGAGATGATCATCTCCCTGGACGCAGAAAAGGCCTTCGACAGAGTCGAGTGGAAGCACCTCATCGAGGTATTGGAGCGGTTTGGGCTGGGGACGGAGTTCACCTCATTGGTGAAACTCCTGTACCACACCCCCAAGGTGAGCGTTCAGATGAACACCACCAGCTCTGAATACTTTCAGTTGCACAGAGGCACCAGACAGGCATGCCCGCTGTCCCCGTTCCTGTTCGCCCTGGCAATTGAACCCCTGGCAATCGCCCTACAAGACACTAAAGGTTGGAAGGGTAAAAGAACATAAGAACTAGGAGCAGGAGTAGGCCATCTGGCCTCTCGAGCCTGCGCCACCATTCAATGAGATAATGGCTGATCTTTTGTGGACTCAGCTCCACTTTCCGGCCCGAACACCATAACCCTTAATCCCTTTATTCTTCAAAAAACTATCTATCTTTATCTTAAAAACATTTAATGAAGGAGCCTCTACTGCTTCACTGGGCAAGGAATTCCATAGATTTACAACCCTTTGGGTGAAGAAGTTCCTCCTAAACTCAGTCCTAAATCTACTTCCCCTTATTTTGAGGTATGCCCCCTAGTTCTGCTTTCACCCGCCAGTGGAAACAACCTGCCCGCATCTATCCTATCTATTCCCTTCATAATTTTATATTTTTCTATAAGATCCCCCCTCATCCTTCTAAATTCCAACGAGTACAGTCCCAGTCTACTCAACCTCTCCTCGTAATCCAACCCCTTCAGCTCTGGGATTAACCTAGTGAATCTCCTCTGCACACCCTCCAGTGTCAGTACGTCCTTTCTCAAGTAAGGAGACCAAAACTGAACACAATACTCCAGGTGTGGATTCACTAACACCTTATACAATTGCAGCATAACCTCCCTAGTCTTAAACTCCATCCCTCTAGCAATGTAGGACAAAATTCCATTTGCCTTCTTAATCACCTGTTGCACCTGTAAACCAACTTTTTGCGACTCATGCACTAGCACACCCAGGTCTCTCTGCACAGCAGCATGTTTTAACATTTTATTATTTAAATAATAATCCCTTTTGCTCTTATTCCTACCAAAATGGATCACCTCACATTTGTCAACATTGTATTCCATCTGCTAGACCCTAGGCCATTCACTTAGCCTATCCAAATCCCTCTGCAGACTCCCAGTATCCTCTGCAATTTTAGCTTTACCACTCATCTTAGTGTAGTCTGCAAACTTGGACACATTGCCCTTGGTCCCCAGCTCCAAATCATCTAAATTGTGAACAATTGTGGGCCCAACACTAATCCCTGAGGGACACCACTAGCTATTGATTGCCAACCAGAGAAACACCCATTAATCCCCACTCTTTGCTTTCTATTAATTAACCAATCCTCTATCCATGCTACTACATTCCCCTTAATGCCATACATCTTTATCTTATGCAGCAATCTTTTGTGTGGCACCTTGCCAAAGGCTTTTTGGAAATCCAGATATACCACATCCATTGGCTCCCTGTTATCTACCGCACTGGAAATGTCCTCAAAAAATTCCACTAAATTAGTTAGGCACGACCTGCCCTTTATGAACCCATGCTGCGTCTGCCCAATGGGACAATTTCCATCCAGATGCTTCGCTATTTCTTCCATGATGATAGATTCCAGCATCTTCCCTACTACCGAAGTTAAGCTCACTGGCCTATAATTACCCGCTTTCTGCCTACCTCCTTTTTTAAATAGTGGTGTCACGTTTGCTAATTTCCAATATGCCGGGACCACCCCAGAGTCTAGTGAATTTTGGTAAATTATCACGAGTGCATTTGCAATTCCCCTAGCCATCTCTTTTAGCACTCTGGGATGCATTCCATCAGGTCCAGGAGACTTGTCTACCTTTAGCCCCATTAGCTTGCCCATCACTACCTCCTTGGTGATAACAATCCTCTCAAGGTCCTCACCTGTCATAGCCTCATTTCCATCAGTCACTGTCATGTTATTTGTGTCTTCCACTGTGAAGACCGACCCAAAAAACCTGTTCAGTTCCTCAGCCATTTCCTCATCTCCCATTATTAAATCTCCCCTCTCATCCTCTAAAGGACAAATATTTACCTTAGCCACTCTTTTTTGTTTTATGTATTTGTAGAAACTTTTACTATCTGTTTTTATATTCTGAGCAAGTTTACTCTCATAATCTATCTTACTCTTCTTTATCGCATTTTTAGTAGCTTTCTGTTGCCCCCTAAAGATTTCCCAGTCCTCTAGTCTCCCACTGATCTTTGCTACTTTGTATGTTTTTTCCTTCAATTTGATACTCTCCCTTATTTCCTTAGATATCCACGGTCGATTTTCCCTCTTTTTACCATCCTTCCTTTTTGTTGGCATAAACCTTTGCTGAGCACTGTGAAAAATCACTTGGAAGGTTCTCCACTGTTCCTCAACTGTTTCACCATAAAGTCTTTGCTCCCAGTCTACCTTAGCTAGTTCTTCTCTCATCCCATTGTAATTTCCTTTGTATAAGCACAAAACACTAGTGCTTGATTTTACCTTCTCACCCTCCATCTGTATTTTAAATTCCACCATATTGTGATCGCTCCTTCCGAGAGGATCCCTAACATAGAGATCCTGAATCAATCCTGTCTCATTACACAGGACCAGATCTAGGACCGCTTGTTCCCTTCTTGGTTCCATTACATACTGTTCTAGGAAACTATCGCGGATACATTCTATAAACTGCTCCTCAAGGCTGCCTTGACCGACCTGGTTAAACCAATCGACATGTAGATTAAAATCCCCCATGATAACTGCTGTGCCATTTCTACATGCATCAGTTATTTCTTTGTTTATTGCCTGCCCCACCATAATGTTACTATTTGGTGGCCTATAGATTACTCCTATCAGTGACTTTTTCGCCTTACTATTCCTGATTTCCACCCAAATGGATTCAACCTTATCCTCCATAGCACCGATCCCTTACTGTTGCCCGGATGTCATCCTTAAATAACAGAACTACACCACCTCCCTTACCATCCACTCTGTCCTTCCGAAAAGTTTGATACCCTCGGATATTTAACTCCCAGTCGTGACCATCCTTTAACCATGTTTCAGTAATGGCCACTAAATCATAGTCATTCACGATGATTTGCGCCATCAACTCATTTACTTTATTCCGAATACTACGAGCATTCAGGTAAAGTACACTTATGTTGGCTTTTTTACCTCTGTTCTGAATCTTAACACCTCGATCAGTAACCTCGCCTAAGTTATATTTCCTCTTAACCTTTCTCCTAATTTTCCTTGTCGTTGAACCCATATCTTCATGTAACAACCTGCCGCGTCGCTTACCATTAATGTTTTCACTTCCCGTTTTATTTCTTTTAGTATTCCTGGTCCTATTCACTGAGCTCCCCTCAGTCACTGTACCTTGTACTGTCGCACTTTTTGATTTTTGACTATGGCTTCTCTGCCTTACACTTTCCCCCTTACTGCCTTTTATTTCTGTCCCTGTTTTACTACCTTCCAACTTCCTGCATCGGTTCCCATCCCCCTGCCACATTAGTTTAAACTCTCCACAACAGCTCTAGCAAACACCCCCCCTAGGACATCGGTTCCAGTCCTGCCCAGGTGCAGACCGTCCGGTTTGTACTGGTCCCACCTCCCCCAGAACCGGTTCCAATGCCCCAGGAATTTGAATCCCTCCCTCTTGCACCATCTCTCGAGCCACGCATTCATCCTCTCTATCCTGACATTCCGACTCTGACTAGCTCGTGGCACTGGTAGCAATCCTGAGATTACTACCTTTGAGGTCCTACTTTTTAGTTTAACTCCTATCTCACTAAATTCAGCTTGTAGGACCTCGTCACATTTTTTACCTATATCGTTGGTGCCTATATGCACTACGACAGCTGGCTGTTCACCCTCCCCCTCCCCAGAATGTCCTGCAGCCGCTCCGAGACATCCTTGACCCTTGCACCAGGGAGGCAACATAACATCTATTCCCCTTACAATTGAGCCCCTATCACTATTGCCCTGCCATTCTTCTTCCTGCCCAGCTGCGCAGCAGAGCCAGCCACAGTGCCATGAACCTGGCTGCTGCTGCCTTCCCCTGGTGAGCCATCTCCCTCAACAGTATCCAAAGCGGTATATCTGTTTTGCAGGGAGATGACCGCAGAGGACACCTGCACTGCCTTCCTACTCCAGCTCTGTCTTTTGGTCACCCATTTTCTCCCTCAGTACCTTTCACCTGCGGTGTGACCAACTCGCTAAACGTGCTATCCGCGACGTCCTCAGCATCGCGGATGCTCCAAAGTGAGTCCATCCGCAGCTCCAGAGCCGTCAAGCGGTCTAACAGGAGCTGCAACTGGACACACTTCTTGCACGTGAAGGAGCCAGGGACAGTGGACGTGTCCCTGAGCTCCCACATCGCACACCAGGAGCATGACACGGGTCTGAGATCTCCTGCCATGTCTTAAACGTTCACCCATGCTCACTATCTACAGTAGCCCCCGGTCCAGCAATCTCTCGATTTTTAAATTATTTTCTGTATTTGCAGATCCCTTCATGGTATCTTTGATCTCTATAATGTCTGTTAAGATACCGTAGAGACCAATAATTTCAAAAAGCATACAAGTTTCCCTAGAGACAATGCCGTTTTAAGACTTATTGCAACAAACAAAAATCAAACCGACTAAACATTACCTAGTAGTCGAACGCTAAAGTACAGAAAATGTATTTTCCCATTAAATAACGAACAACCAAAAACCATATGCCACAGTTGTATGTTGTGCTACACTCTCAGCAGATATGTAGCCTTGTTAATAAAGTCCCAAAATCCTCCTGACGATTCAACAGGCTCTCTTTTCCATGCCACACCAGGGTAAGCCTTCTTGTATTCGTCTAAAATTTCTTTCACTCAATCTACTGAGTATCATCAAACCCAGTTCCTGCAGCAAAGCACCCCTTGGCAAGTCTTTGGACTTTAAATCTCTACAAGTCCCATCTCTTCAATCAGGAGATCAGTTCTCACCAGCATTCTGCTTGGTGTTTAACTCAAAAACAATATTTTCTCTGCTTGGCACAGCAGCAGTTGTTTTTTGATATTCCTTTTTAGGTCTCTGTGCTTGTCTGTGTCTGAGAACCTGTGTCCAAAAAGAACAGCTGCCCTTCTTTTGTCTTGGATATGAAAACTGGTACTTGACTTTCAATGGGGTTTGGCCTCGGCCTCTGTCTCAATGACAACCAAATCACATGGATGTGTCTCCGGGCAGAGTTCATTCATCCGTCTCCATTCCACGGCACTCTGTTTGACCTTAAAGGAAGCAGTTTAAAACATAACCGTCGGAACAGCTCCTCCAGCCCTCAAAGACAACCGAGTCGCTCTAATTCCAAACTCTAGCACATTCACGATTTTCATCGCTTCACTGTTGGCGACTATGCCTTCACTAATCCAGGCTCGAAGTACTGGAATTCCCTCTGTCAGCCTTTCCACCTCTCTCTTTCCCATTAATACGCTTCTTAAAACCTACCTCACTGACCAAAAGAGAATAGGCAGCCTGCCCTATTCTCCAATGTGATGTGGTATCAAATTTTGTTTCATAACACTACGATGAAACACCTCAGAATATTTTACAACATTAAAGGCAAAATAGAAATACAAGTTGCTTGTGTAATTCGCTACCGAGTTTTGAAAGGTAATTACAAGTCCTGCTTCCTATTTGCTCACTGTAATCTGTTGTCTTTAGTATGATCATCACACCTAATGGGTTACTATTTCGCAAACATTAGGGAAACTCAGATAGCACTTAGAACATAGAACAGTACAGCACAGTACAGGCCCTTCGGCCCACGATGTTGTATCGACCATTTATCCTAATCTAAGATCAACCTATCCTACAACCCTGCAATTTACTGCTCTCCATGTCCAAGAGTCGCTTAAATGCCCCTAGTGACTCTGACTCCACCACCTCTACTGGCAGTGCATTCCACGCACCCACCACTCTCTGTGTAAAGAACCTACCTCTGACATCTCCCCTATACCTTCTTCCAATCACCTTAAAATGATGTGCCCTTGTGACAACCATTTCCACCCTGGGGAGAAGTCTCTGGCTATCCACGCCTCTCATCACTTTGTACACCGCTATCAAGTCACCTCTCTTTCTTCTTCGCTCCAGTGAGAAAAGCCCTAGCTCCCTCAACCTTTCTTCTTAAGACGTGCCCTCCAGTCCAGGCAGCATCCTGGTAAATCTCCTCTGCACCCTCTCCAAAGCATCCACATCCTTCCTATAATGTAGCGATCAGAACTGGACACAATATTCCAAGTGTGGTCTAACCAGGGTTTTATAAAGCTGCAGCAAAACCTCGCGGCTCTCAAACTCAATCCCTCTGTTAATGAAAACCAACACACCATACACCTTCTTAACAACCTTATCAACCTGGGTGGCAACTTTGAGGGATCTATGTATGTTGTCCCCAAGATCCCTCTGTTCCTTCACACTTCCAAGAATCCTGCCTTTAATCCTGTATTCAGCATTCAAATTCGACCTTCCAAAATGAATCACTTCACATTTATCAAGGTTGAACTCCTTCTCAGCCACTTCTCAGCCCAGCTCTGCATCCTGTCAATATCCTGTTGTAACCTGCAACAACCCTCAATACTATCTACAACTCCACCAACCTTTGTGTCATCGGCAAACTTACTAACCCACCTTCCACTTCCTCATCCAAGTCATTTATAAAAACGACAAAGAGCAGAGGTCCCAGAACAGATCACTTCGGGAACCACTGGTCACCGACCTCCAGGCGGAATACTTTCCGTCCACTACCACTCGCTGTCTTCTTTCGGCCAGCCAATTCTGTATCCAGATAGCCAAATTTCCCTGTATCCCATGTCCCCTAACTTTCTGAATAAGCCTACCATGGGGAACCTTATCAAATGCCTTACTGAAATCCATATACGCCACATCTTCTGCCTGACCTTCATCAGTGTGTCTTGTCACATCCTCTAAGAATTCAATGAGGCTTGTGAAGCATGACCTGCCCCTCACAAAGCCATGCTGACTATCTTTAATCAAACTATGTTTTTCTAAATAATCATAAATCCTATCTCTCAGAATCCTTTCCAATATTTTACTCACTACAGACCAAGACTGACTGGTCTGTAATTCCCAGGGATTTCCCTGTTCCCTTTCTTGAACAGGGGAACAACGTTCGCCTCCCTCCAATCATCCGGTACTCCAGTGGAGAGTGAGGACGCAAAGATCATCGGCAACGGCGCAGCAATCTCCTCCCTCGCTTCCCGTAGTAACTTTGGGTATACCCCGTCAGGCCCAGGGGACTTAACTATCCTGATGTTTTTCAAAATTTCTAGCACACCCTCCTTAATATCAACCTGTTTGAGTCTATTAACCTGGTTCACGCTGTTCTCATGAACAACAAGGTCCCTCTCTCGCTAGTGAATACTGAAGCAAAATATTCATTTAGGGCCTTCCATATCTCATATGACTCTAGGCACAAGTTCCCTCCACTATCCCTGATCGACCCTACTCTTACTCTGATCATCCTCTTATTTCTCACGTAAGTGAAGAACGCCTTCGGGTTTTCCCTAATCCTTCACCCCAGGTCTTTTTCATGCCCCCTTCTAGCTCTCCTAAATCCATTTTTGAGTTCCTTCCTGGCTACCTTGTAACCCTCTAGAGCCATGCCAGATCTTTGCTTCCTCAACCTTACGTAAGCTTCCTTCTTCCTCTTGACTAGAAGCTCCACTTCTCTTGTCATCCAAGGCTCCTTCACCTTACCATTCCTTCCTCGTCTCAGTAGGACAAAGCTATCCAGCACTCGCAGCAAGTGCTCCGTAAACAACCCCACATTACTGTTGTGCATTTCCCCAAGAACAACTGTTCCCACTTTATGCTCCTCAGCTCCTATTCAATAGCAGTATAATTTCCCCTCCCCCAATTAAGTACCTTCCCATACTGACTGTTTCTATCCCTCTCCATGACTTTGGCAAAGGTCAAGGAGTTGCAATCACTGTCACTGAAATGCTCTTCCACCGAGACATCTGACACCTGGCTTGATTCGTTGCCAAGCCCAAATCCAATATGCCCCCCCCCCGTCGACCTATCTACTTATTGAGTCAGGAATCCTTCCTGTACACACCTGATACAATCTCCTCCATCCAAACCATTTGCAGTGAAGTTCCAGTCAATATTAGGGAAGTTGAAGTCACCCATGACAGCAAATCTGTTACTTCTGCGCTTTTCAAAGATCTGACGCCCAATCTGTTCCTCCATCTCTCTGCTGCTATTGGGGGTCTATAGAAAACTCCCAATAAAGTGACTGCTCCTTTCTTGTTTCTGACGTTCACCCATACTGACTCAGTAGACAAATCTTCCTCGACTACCCCCTTTTCCGCAGCTGTGATGCACTCCCTAATTAACAGTGCTACTCCCCCTCCTCTTTTACCTCCTTCCCTATTCTTCTTAAAACATCTAAACCCTGGAACATCTAACAACCGTTCCTGCCCCTGTGAAATTCATGTTTCCGTAATGGCCACAACATCGTAGTTCCAAGTACTGATCCATGTTCTAAGTTCATCTCCCTTATTCCTGACACTCCTTGCATTGAAACCGACACACTTTAACCCAATCCACTGAGTGCAACTTGGCCCTCTCAACTGTCTGTCCTTCATCTCAGATTCGCTGCATACTTTTTCTGCATGTTCAACAGCTGCCCTTTCCTCTGACCCATAGCTCTGGTTCCCATCCCCCTGCCAAACTAGTTTAAATCCTCCCGAAGAGCTCTAGCAAACTTCCCACCCAGGATATTGGTGCCCCTCCAGTTTAGGTACAATCCGTCCTTCGTGTACAGCTCCCACCTTCCCCAGAAAGTATCCCAATGATACACATATCTGAAGCCTTCCCTCCTGCACTAGCCCTGTAGCCACATGTTCAACTGCACTCGCTCTCTGTTCCTTGCCTCACTTGCACGTGGCACCGGTAGCAATCCTGAGATTACTACTCTGCTGGTCCTGCTCTTTAGCTTCCAACCTAACTCCCTAAAATAACTTTTTAGATCTTCATCCCTTTTCTTAGCTATGTCGTTGGTGCCATGTGCACCTTATGGTTGCTCCCCCTCCCCCTTAAGAATCCTGTAGACTCGATCCAAGACATCCCTGACCCTGGCACCCGGGAAGCAACATAACTTCCGGTAGTCTCGTTCGCGACCACAGAATCTCCTATCCGTTCACTTAACCATTGAGAGTCTCCTATCACTATTGCTTTTCTATCCTACCCCTTCCCTTCTGAGCCACAGAGCCAGGCTCAGTGCTAGAGAGCCGACCGCTAGGGCCTTGACTAATGTCTCCTTTTACCAACCCATGACATTTTCCGCCAATTCATTTTAGTGGAAAGAAAGTTTACAACTGCCAAGCGCTGAGGCGAAAAACAAGATGCTTCTGCGGGGAGCCGAGGAGGTGAATAGCCATCTTTGCTCACAGGCAAAGAGCCCGGGGGTGCTGGGTTTGCCATCCCAACGCTCAGCAGGGTGTGGGGGACCCTCAGCTGGATGAGGGCGGGCACCCTCCAGAGGGTGGGCCGCCATGGGAAAGGGGGGTGGGCGCTGAGGGGGCAACCTCTCGCAGCTCCAGCATGCCAACCACTGGATTGTATGTACCTGTTCCAGGGGCAACCCTGGCCCCTGCCCGTCTGTCCAACCGACAACCCATAACCTCCATCGACTACAGAGGCCTCTGGCCTTGCGGCTGAAGGCAATTGCTGACAGGAAATTGGCAATCGTGTTTAAGTGAGCACTTCACACAACCCAAATGGGTTCCCGTGGGTGAATGGGCCATGTAGCATAAGGGGTTCATTGCCTAGCATCCCAATCACACCCTGTGCATGGACTCTGTGCAAGGCAACACTACACACGCAGCAGCCAACATCCAAACACCTAGGGGATGGGACACAGCTCCGGGGACACATCCATGACCTGAGGGTGGCTGAGTGCTACGGAGAGGGGGAGATGCCTAGAGAGACGGGCCAAGTGTTCAGTGGTCGGGCCGCATTGCGGAAGAAAGTGACAGAGGCGTCATATTGATTGTAATCAAGGGAGTTTATTGTGTTTTATAATTCTCCACTCTCCCTGTGGTGCAGCTCCCTCCCCCACACCCCTCACTCCCTACCTACCCCCCACCCTCTCCCACCTCCCAGGTGGCCTCAGTGATCCTCCATGTGCTTTGCCTTCCTAGCTCTACTGCTATGTTGAGGGGTGTCCCCAGGATGTACATTCTGAGGTGGAGGCAGCAGCTGCTTACCTCGTACCGTGGCCTTCGATGCCACTGGTGGGTGTCCTCTGGGGGATCTGGGCCGTTGGGCCCCGCCGCACTTGCTGGCGGCACATGCACAGCTGTGCAGCCCTGTCCCGTGTGCTGGCTGTGAGACACGGCCTCAGCAGAGGTGTGGAACCCAAGGGAGTTGGTGGGCACTGTTGCCACCCTATGGAACGGGTCCAGGTTAGCACACAGTGCCCCTTCCTCCCGGTCAGTACCCATAGGACCCCGAGATTCACCTTGGGCCGAAGGGGCAGCTGTCCCTCCATCATCTTGCTCTGCCAACCCTGGCGGCTCCCTGATTCCTGCACCATCCTGTCGGCGCCCTCGCCGATGCTCCTCAGTGACCGGGCCATGCTCTGCGGCGCCTTGGCGATGCCCACCTGTAACTGGGACAAGCTCCGCAGTGCCTCAGCCATTCCCATCTGAGAGCAGGGTCGGCACCAGTGCTGGCTCACTACCACACTTAGAAATCTCTCCAGGGAATCACACCCATAATTAACACAGTACCTTGACATTACAGAAATGTAGCTCACAATTACCACTAATTTCTAACTGATATCTTCTTTAACTCCAATCAAGCAAAACCCATCACAGGTCATAGAACCATAGAAAAGATACAGCACAGAAGGGGGTCATTCAGCCCATCTTGTCTTGAATCTATGACCCCTGCTTTTTGAACTCTCTGCCCAAGGAAACAGGTTTCTCTTGTTTACTCTATCTCTATCCCTCACATACCTCAATCATTTCACACTCAGCCTTTGAAGAATAGAATCATAGAGTCTCTACAGTGCAGGAGACCATTCGGCCCATCAAGTCTGCATCGACACTCTGAAAGAGCACCACACCCAATCCCACTTCCCCCACCCTATCCCAGTAACCCCGCCTAACCTGTACACCCCTGGACACTAAGGAGCAATTTTAACATGGCCAATCCACCTAACCTGCACATCTTTGGACTGCGGGAGGAAACCAGAGCACCCGGAGGAAACCCACGCAGACACAGGGAGAAAGTGCAAACTCCACACAGTTACCCAAGGCCAGAATTGAGCGGGTTCCTGGCGCTGTTATGTAGCAATGCTAAGCGTCTTCTCTGTTCCAAGGAAAACAATCCCAAACTCTCCAATCTCTCTTGGTAGCTACAATTCTCCAACCCTGGCAACATTCTAGTAAATCTTCTTGCATTCTCTCCTGAACAATTACATCCTTCCTGTAATGTGGTGACCAGAGCTGCACACAATACTCCGGTTGTGGCCTCACCAATGCCTTATACAGTTCCATCATTATATCCCTACTTTTGTTAACTATATCTCTGCCAATGAAGGAGAGCATTCCCTCTGCCTTTTTTACAACCTTATCTTCTTGTACTGCTACCATTAGGGATCTGTGTACTTGCATGCCAAGATCTTTCATTTCATCTACCCCTCTCAGTATATTCCTGTTCATTGTGTATTCCATTTTACTGCTGACCTCCCTAAATGCATTACCTCACACTTATCAGAGTTGAACTCCTTTTGCCACTCTCCTGCCCATTCTACTGACCCATCGATATCATTTTGGAGCTTGCAGCTTTCCTCTACACTACCCATTACACAGTCAATTTTTGTGTCAGCAGAAAATTTCCCAATCATACCATTTTTAAACAATTTTCATTCCTCCAGTCCTCCGACACCTCCCCTGCGTCTAGTGAAGATTAGATTATAACCCTCAGAGCATCTGTTGTTTCCTCCCTGACCTCCATCAACATCATAGAAAACAATCTATCCAACCCTGGCAACTTACCCACTTTCAAGGATTCCAACTCCTCAAACACTTCCTATCTCGTTATGATTATTTTATCTAATATTTCACACTGCTCCGCTTGGATTACTATATCCGCATCATCCCTTTCCTTTGTGAACACAGACAAAAAATTGGTTTAAAACTCTTCCCATATCTTTTGCATCTTCACACAAGTTCACTTCTTCTTATCTGATAGGTCCCACTTTTTCCTTAACTATCCTTTTGCTCTTTATATATTGGCAAAACATCTTTGGGTTTTCCTGAATCTTGCTTGCTCATATTTTTTCATGGCCTCTCTTTGATCAAAAAAACACTTTTAAATAGAGGTAGCAAACACAGGATTACTTGCCAATCTTTGGATAGGTAGATCGTTTGAGGGACGGCTTGAAGAGAGAGAGAGAGATCCTGTCAAATTGATGTTGAATCACTGACAGCCTCCTGCAAAAGCTGTTGTTCAGTCCAGAAAATAAACTCAAACTCTGTCTGCTGCAGCTCTGGTTCCTTCTATTAAGTACATCATCCCCATTGTGTCCATTATTCTATAGATAAACCATCTGAACCCCTCGATGAGATTCCAGTCTGTAACTCACTCCCAGGTGTCCATTATTCTACAGATAAACCATCTGAACCCCTCGATTAGTTTCCAGTCTGTAACTCACTCCCAGTTATCCATTATTCTATATATAAGCCATCTGAACCTCTCGATTAGATTCCAGTCTGTAACTCACACCCAGGTATTCATTCTATATATAAACCATCTGAACTCCTCGATTAGATTCCAGTCTGTAACTCACCCCCAGGTATCCATTATTCTATATATAAACCATCTGAACCCCTCGATTAGATTCCAGTCTGTAACTCACGCCCAGGTATCCATTATTCTCTATATAAACCATCTGAACCCCTTGATTAGAAACTTATAGAATTCTAACAGGATTAGACCGCTGCCTCCCAGCACCAGGGACCCAGGTTCGATTCCGGCCTCGGGTGACTGTGTGGAATTTGCACCTTCTCCCCGTGTCAGCATGGGTTTCCCCCGGGTGCTCCGGTTTACACCCACAGTCTAGGGATGTGTAGGTCAGGTGGATTGGCCATGCTAAATTGTCCCTTAGTTCCAGGGATATGTAGGTTAGGTAAAAGGGTAAGGAACAGGGTGGTGGATGTGGGCTTGGGGGAAGTACTCTTTCAGAGGGTCGGTACAGACTCATGGGCCGAATGGCCTCCTTCTGCACTGTAGGGATTCTATGATTCATTGCACTCAAATCCCATGACCTACTTGCTTAAGTTCAAACATAGAACATACAGTGCAGAAGGAGGCCATTCGGCCCATCGAGTCTGCACCGACCCACTTACGCCCTTCACTTCCACCCTATCCCCGTAACCCAATAACCGCTCCTATCCTTTTTTGTCACTAAGGGCAATTTATCAAGGCCAATCCACCTAACCTGCACGTCTTTGGATTGTGGGAGGAAACCGGAGCACCCGGAGGAAACCCATGCAGACACGGCGAGAACGTGCAGACTCCGCACAGACAGTGACCTAGCAGGGAATCGAACCTGCGACCCTGGCGCTGTGAAGCCACATTGCCATCCACTTGTGTTCGTGCTACCGTGCTGCCCGAGCACAATGTCTCTAATTATATACTCCCCAGGGAATCACCAGATGTCATAACAAGAAATCATTTGGCCTCTATTTGTAAACATATACAAGGTTGGAAAGAAAGATGATCTCACTTTTCCAACATCTTAATTGTATCTTCAGCAACGACAAAGTCTTTCTTTTAAACCAAGATTTAAAAAAAATTACTGAGCAGATACATAAAGGCCCTAACCCAGGTATTTAAAACATTACTGTACCAGATACACATAATACAATACATACCAAACTCTCACATTCATCAAAGAAGGTTGGGGTCATGCTTACAGACGGAGTGAAGGTGTTTCGCAATCTGGTCACACAGTCTGTGTTTCGTCTCCCCAATGTAGAGGAGACTGCATTGGGAGCAGCAACTACAATGAACCAAATTGAAGGTGCAAGTGAAACGCAACTTAACCTGAAAGGAGTGTTTGGGGCCTTGAATCGTGAGGGGGGAGGAGGTAAAGAGGCAGGTGGTGTGCCGTCCGCGATTGCAAGGTAAAGTGCCGATGGAAGGGGATGGGGAGTTGGGCTTTATGGAGGAGCAGGGTGTCACAAAGGGAGCGGTTCCCGCGGGAATATTGATGGGGGGGGGGGGGGATGGTATGTATCTTGTGGCGGTATTATGCTGGAGTTGGCAGAAATGGTGGAGGATGATCCTTTGAATGCGGAGACTGGTGGGGTGGAAAATGAGGACAAGAGGGACCCTGTCATGGTTCTGGGGGGGGGTGAGGATAGATGTACGGTAAATGGGTCAAACTCGGTTGAGCACCCTGTCAATCACAGTACGGGGCCTGTCAATCACAGTACGGGGGGGGGGGGGGGGGGGTGGACGAGAAATAGTCTTGGTTAAGGGGAAAAAACACAGACATTTCAGAAGCACCATAGGGAGTCTGATGCAGTATGGCCCCACTGACAGGGATCCTTCTGCATGAACAAGCAGAAGCCTGCTGTGGTGATATGTATATAGTTGTCTATCAATGTATATAATTATCGATGCGACCTCTAACCAGCTGATGGCGATAGCAATCTACCATGTGACCCGCGATATCCAGCAGTTGGTAGTAAGTCATACTGGAGGACAGTTGCATTAGAAGTAGCTCCAGGAGAATTCACGGGATTAATTTAGTTTGTTACCATTTGTATCATAGGTCATTACTTATTGGCCATGGCGGAGGTTGATGGCAGCCAGCGCGGAAGGAAAGCGTGCCCCATGGCACAGGCCTTCCCGCGGATCGGTGGGCCCCGTTCGCGGGCCAGGCCACCGTGGGGGACCCCCGGGGGCCTGATCCCCCCCGCACCCCCCTCCGAGGATTCCACAGGCCGCCCGAAAAGCCATTGCAGGGTAGAGAATCGCCGGCAGGGCCGCTGCCAGTGATTCCAACCCCTGCCAAAACCCCGATGCCGGAGAATTTGGCAGCCAGCGTCGGGACAGGATTCACGCCCGCCCCCCCCCCCCCCCCCCCCCCCGGCGATTCTCCGACCCGGCGGGGGGACGGAGAATCCCGCCCCATTTATCTTTTTCGCCACCCCATTAATCTGCCCTCCCGACTTCAGAGATCTATGTACAAACATGCCATGGTCCCTTTTGTTCCGAGGAACTTCCCAGTCTGCATGCTACAGACAGGTCGATTACATGACCTCCATCACCCATCTGTTAAAAACAGGATGAGTTCAGGGGTACCTGGTTTGAAAAAAGTGAGGCAGTGCTAAGGATTTTGTGGCACATCGTGCTTATGCAAGCCCCTTCAATAGTAAAGATGGCAGGGACTTTTGGCACCGTGGGAAGAACACCGAGCAGTGGAGCTCATATATAATGAAAGATTTAATTATTTTGTCTAAAAAAATAAAACTGCAGCAGATATTGTAGTCCCAACTTTCCTGCGAACAATGGTGCAATTGTGTGTGTGTGTGTGTGTAAGGGGGGGGGGTAACATTCAACCTCCTGCGAAGTCTGGTGCAGCTCGCAAACCTATTGCCAAGAGTTTCAGATTCCATAAACGTAACCAGCAAGGTAATCAATCACACAGTTCATAACTACTTTGAAGAAATTAGTTGAGTACTGTGAATATGGAGATGTCTTGAACCACACCATTAGAGATAGACTAGTGAGGGGCAGCACGGTGGCACAGTAGTTAGCATTGCTGCCTCACGATGCTGAGGTCCCAGGTTCGATCCCGGCTCTGGGTCACTGCCCGTGTGAAGTTTGCACATTCTCCCCGTGTTTGTGTGGGTTTCGCCCCCACAACCCAAAGATGTGCAGGGTAGGTGGATTGGCCAAGCTAAATTGCCCCGTAATTGAAAAAAATGAATTGGTCACTCTAAATTTATTTAAAAAAAGAGATAGACTAGTGTGTGGGTTAGGTATATACCGCAGGGAAAGAGTTATATCTGGGGGAAAGGCAATTGTGATGCGATGAGGAAAGACTTAGGATGCATCAGATGAAGAGGAAAACTGCAGTGGATGGGCACAATGGAAATGTGGAGCTTGTTCAAGGAATAGCTACTGCGTGTCCTTGATAAGTATGTACCTGTCAGGCAGCGAGGAAGTGGTCGAGCAAGGGAACCGTGGTTTACTAAAGCAGTTGAAACACTTGTCAAGAGGAAGAATGAGGCTTATGTAAAGATGAGACGTGAAGGTTCAGTTAGGGCGCTCGAGAGTTACAAGTTAGCTAGGAAGGATCTAAAGAGAGAGCTAAGAAGATCCAGGAGGGGACATGAGAAGTCTTTGGCAGGTAGGATCAAGGATAACCCTAAAGCTTTCTGTAGATATGTCAGGAATAAACAAATGACTAGGGTAAGAGTAGGGCCAGTCAAGGACAGTAGTGGGAAGTTGTGCTTGGAGTCCGAGGAGATAGGAGAGGTGCTAAATGAATATTTTTCGTCAGTATTCACACAGGAAAAAGACAATATTGTCGAGGAGAATACTGAGATTCAGGCTACTAGACTAGAAGGGCTTGAGGTTCATAAGGAGGAGGTGTTAGCAATTCTGGAAAGTGTGAAAATAGATAAGTCCCCTGGGCAGGATGGGATTTATCCTAAGATTCTCTGGGAAGCTAGGGAGGAGATTGCTGAGCCTTTGGCTTTGATCTTTAAGTCATCTTTGTCTACAGGAATAGTGCCAGAAGACTGGAGGATAGCAAATGTTGTCCCCTTGTTCAAGAAGGGGAGTAGAGACAACCCCGGTAACTATAGACCAGTGAGCCTGTAGCCACTTAAAATGGCTAACTCCCGATTTAAAATGGCGAACGGCAAAGGCTGATGGGAAAGTCAGCCAACAGGACAAAAACGAGCAGCTGCAGGTTGACTGTGTATTTACCTCTGGAAAGGCCAGACAAGATCGATACCAGCAACCATCAGCATAACAAAACACCAGCCATCTGCATACTAATGAGCAATCCCCGGGAACAATGAGCACCATTTAGATACAAAAAGCAAAACCAGACTCTTCGGCGCCAGCAGAAGCCCACACAAAAGGAGGTGAACGCCCACCTCAAGACCGCCCATCGATCAGGGAACCGCTCCAGCATTGGAGAAAATCGAACCAAGTGATTGGGACAAAGTCCAATCACTTGGAACCAGGTACAGGGTCCGCCCCGAAAGGCGGGAAGCCCCTGGGGACTATAAGAATTGAGCCCCAAGTTCAAGGCGCTCTCTCTTCCACCTTTCTTCAATCGCTTGCAGCTTTCTTCACTCTTCACAGCCGCTCAAAATTGTAAGTCTTACTTCAACGCTCGCTACGAGATAGGCGCTCCTAGCTACCAATCTGTACCAACTTCGAATCCCGCAGGCTCAGAACCCGAACGAAAGGCCATTCGTTTCCCTGACCTGGTGGGCCAGTTCCAAGTTAAGTATCGGCCTGTTAGCTGTAGAAGTAGCTTGGACGTAGAAGTCGTACATGAGAAGTGATTACTGTGTATAATAAATGTGCTTTGATTTAAATCTTACTAAGCGATGTATTGGATTATTGATCATTACTCCGACTTGAACCACGTGGCGGTATCATAAGGATACCTGGCGACTCAAGAGCAAAGGTGATAAAACAGAGCAATTAAACTAAGGCAAAGTTAGCAACATTATTTGGCAACATTCTGACGGGACCCGATATAGAAGTGGAAAACCACTCTGGGAGAACCCAGAATTTGAATTAGAGATCCAATTGGAAACAGAAAACCAGAAGTGTTCAAGCAGTTCTGATCAATACCCATAATTCGGAAGTGTGTGTATGCATGCGTAACTAACAGGGCGATAAGGTAAAACTGATAGATTTTTGTTGCGACAAAACTGTCGGAAGTTTGTATATCGGAAAGTAGCGAAAGCCGTACCCGTATTTACAGCACCGCCTTAATACCCCTGTCCCAAATTTGAAGAGCAGCATTCGGATTAACACCACTGTCCCAAATTTGAAGAGCAGCATTCGGATTAATGCCCCTGTCCCAAATTTGAAGAGCAGCATTCGGATAGGAAAGATGGCAATGCAGCGCCTAATGAACCCAGAGGAATTTGCGGCCGAAGTGACCAGCAGCAGTAGAGTGGGACAATGTCCCATTTGGGAGGAAGAGATCAGGAAATATCTCAAAGGGAAGGGATGGCCCCTTTGGAATGATTTCTGTGACAACGAGGAATCAGGTCCAGGGAGTATAGGACATACTTGGTGGGAGAACCTGAGCGTGATCCACAAAAAGAGCTTAGGGAAAGCTCGCAAGCCGATGGCAATCGTGTCCTGCTTGGCACAATTGCAAGGCACAGAGGAGGTCGTTAGCACGCTCCGGAAAGAAGTTGAGGGCATACATCAAATGAGTACGGTCGATGTAAGCGAGGTAGAAAAGGAGAATTTAGAATTGAGGAGGAAGTTGGCAGCAAAAGATGGAGAGGTGGATGATGCCAAAAGGGCTCACCAGTCTTGTCTGGCGCACTTAAGCAGCTTCCAGTCTCAATACGAAAAGGCCTATCAGGACACGCAACGTGCAGTCCTGGTACGAGAAGAAACGGAAAAACAGGTAGAGGCATTACAGAAACAGTGTAGTGACCTCAAGGTAGCATTAAGAGCACTCCATGCTGCCACCACGGAACAAAGACAAAGCACACTAGATCACGCAAAGTGCCGGAAGCAGATTGCAGAGCTGCAATCACTGCTTTCTGTTCAGAAAGGTTTCCAGGAAACTTTTGGAGAAAGATTAGATCAGGAAGACGGCCCTGATTGGGAAGAATTGAACGAAACAGCGCAGAGATATGTTCAGGGAACATGTGCGCAGGGAAAGCCACAAAAGAGAAAAGCGCCCCAACCCCCCACACAGCAGATAGTTTAAGCTCCAATGAACCCAGTAACCACCCACTGCACAGCCACATCGGACGATGCAGAATTCCTATATTCCACCCCCTTAACAGTGACCCAATTACAGGACGCGTACGATAAGATCACACCGTTCCTCCCCACCTCAGACCCCCACCATTTCTTTGCCACAGTTAAGCATCAGGCGACCATGTATGGCCTGGATGAGCGAGAGCACGTAAAGCTCACCGTTTTAAGTTTAGACCCTTCAGTAGCAGCAGCCCTTCCCGACCCACAGAATGTAGGAGGAGGCACCCTTGCAGAAATGCATACCGCGATCCTGGATGCAATCGGGTATAACCGGGGTGACCCCGTAGACGGCCTCAACAAAAGCAGGCAAAAGAAATCCGAGCACCCCACTGCGTTCGCTGGACGCCTGTAGATCCACTTTGCAGCAGTCTTTGGAGACTTAGACTGTGCCCATTTGTCCCCAGACAACATGGCCAAATGGACCCGCACCCTTATCTCCCATGCCACAGAAACAGGACAGAAAGCCTGCACGAGTTATGATCCCTCAGAGGAGGCCCATAACGAGAAGTGGGTAGTGAAAAGATTGTCCCGCGCTTGGGAGCAATCTGTTCAAAGTAAACCCGCAGTTAAGAATACCGAGGAAAAGCAGGCCGCCGCAGTAAAGACAACACACCACAACCCCGCATGGGTGAATGAGGGAAAGAACAGCCCCCCACCCAAGTCACAGGAGTGTTACAACTGCGGACAGTTGGGACACTTCGCAAGAGAGTGCAATGCCCCTAAAAGGCCACAGAGAGCCCAGCAGACGGGCACTCTGATTAAGAAAAAGACAGAGACCATTCATAGCGTTAGCGCCCGTTCAGATCAGACGGACTTGACCAGAACGGACTGACGGTATACGGGCTCCCCCAGTTGGGTCTGCGACACCCTTTGGGATAGGTCCGGGCGACCGGTAGTTGCAGCGAAAATTCGGGGACAGCCCATCGAATTTCTCTGGGACACAGGAGGGTCCCGCACCACAATAAATTCCTCCACCCTGTTTCAAAAAGACACGTGGCCCACTACAGCCACTATCACCCTCAGCGGCTTTACAGGCCACTCACAGCAGGGACACATCACAGCCTCTGTACCCATTCAAATCGGTAACATCACCACCAAGCACCCCGTGGTTTTAGTTGACCTGCCCCACACAGCAGTACACATTCTGGGAATCGATTTCATGAATTCCCATAATCTTTCATTCGATCCAGTGAACCAGTGTGCCTGGAAGATGGCAAAATCCGCAAGAGCCCCCACAATGTTCAACATAGGTGAATACGCGAACAAATTTATTGCAGTAGGCGAATTTTGGTTCAACCCGACCACGCTTAGTACGGACAAGCAGGTTAGGGCAGTTCTGCAAAAGAACAGGGCAGCATTCGCGACCCACAAGCACAACTGTGGACGGATGACTGGCTCCGTACAAATAACAGGACTTGACCCTAGACCTCAAAAACAGTATGGATTTCCCCAAGAGGCAGAGGGAGAAATCTCCACGGTAATAGAAAGCTTATTAGAGCAGGGCGTATTTAGATCAGTAGCCTCCACTAATAATGCCTCGATTTGGCCAGTGAGAAAGCCCGATGGATCATGGCGACTGACCATCGATTACCAGGAACTCAACAAAATCACCCCCGCAGCAGCCCCCACAGTAGCAACACGTCCCGAGACCATGCTCAAGCAGGGACTCAATTCCCGATTCTTTACGGTACATGTGGACATGCCTGCTACAAGGCTTCCACAACTCCCCCTCCATTTTCCACCGACAGCTGGCAAATGGTTTAGCCAAATTCTCTCGCCCCGAATGTCTGGTTCAGTATGTAGACGACCTACTACTGCAGACACCAAAGAAGAGCACATTGAGCTTCTGTCCGAACTCCTGGAACTCTTACACTCAATCGGTTGTAAAGTCAACCCCAAAAAGGCCCAGATTTTGGAAGAAAAGGAGATATATTTGGGAACAATTATCGCACATGGTAAACGCGAGATCGAGCATAAAAGGATTGACTCGATTGCTAAATTGCCCCTTCCCCAGAACGTTTCAGCCCTCAGGTCGTTTTTAGGACTGGTTGGCTACTGCCGAAACCACATTGACTGTTTCGCCAGCAAGGCAGCACCCCTCTCAGACCTCCTAAAGAAAGGAGCCCCCTGGGAATGGCTTCCGCAGCATACGGATGCTGTGGACTCTTTAAAACAGGCACTCATAGCAGCCCCCACACCACAAGTTCCAGACTCGCTTTCCCCTTACGCCATAGAGGTAGCGACCACAGACCGCACCCTTTCGGCCGTGCTCCTCCATGAACGGCACGACCAGTTAAGGCCCGTAGCTTATGCCTCCAGAATTTTAGATGCTGTGGAGCAGGGATTTTCAGCCTGTGAGAGGCACCTGCTCGCAGTATTTTGGGCAGTGCAGTATTTTTCATATATTACTGGACTGAACCCCATTACAATGCTGACCGAACGCACCCCCACCCAACCTTTACTGGACGGACGACTCAAGGACGGTACAGTCAGCCAGATTAGAGCAGCTAGATGGACCCTTCTCTTGCAGGGATGGGACATCACTGTTACAAGGACAAAGACGCACACCTATTTAGCCGACAACTTACAGTACCCCGGAATCCCCCATGAATGTGGGATTATCTCTCCACACAACACAGGCCCCTTTATTGCGAAAACACCCCCCAGAAAGATAGGTAGTTCAACCCAGAGCCCCCAGCACACAGACACGTGTGAGCCCATAAAGATCTATGTGGCTGGATCTTCCACAGTCTTGGATGGGAAGCGCATAACAGGTTGCGGTATATATGTTGAGGACGCGCAGGGAGGCGCCCTTGAGGAAATATCGTTAAAACTTCCAGGCCACTTAAGCGCGCAGACAGCAGAGCTCGCGGCCATCGCATATATAGTTGAACACCCAGATTCCTTCCCCAGCACAGCAGACATATACTCTTGACAGCCTCTGTGTCTGTAACAGCCTCACGGAATTTCTGCCCCTGTGGAAAGCAAGAGGATTTGTTTCCGCAGATGGAAAACCCCTCCCCTCAGCCCCATTGCTCCGTCACATTTTAGAGTGGCCTCCACAGCACACGGATACTGTGGATGCTTTAAAAAGAGCCCTCAGCACAGCCCCTGCATTGCAGGTCCCAGATCTACTTTCCCCGTACGCAATCGAGGTAGCAAGCACTGACCGAAGCCTTTCGGCCGTGCTCCTCCAGGAGTGCCATGACCAATTACGCCCCGTGGCATATGCCTCACGCGTGTTAGATCCTGTCGAGCAAGGATTTTCTGCCTGCGAAAGGCACCTGCTCGCAGTCTTTTGGGCAGTACAGTACTTCGCCTACATTACAAGACTAAACCCCATCACCATTCTCACGGAACACACCCCAACACAGCTATTATTAGACGGTCGACTTAAAAATGGCAGTCAGCCAAATCCGCGCAGCCCGTTGGACCCTTCTTTTACAGGGACGGGACATTACAGTTAAAAGAACCAAGACCCATACTTTCCTAGCCGATAATTTGCAGTATGCAGGCACCCCACATGAGTGTGAGATCATCACCACAAAACACAACACAGGCCCATTTATACCTAAGTCAGCTCCGAGGAGAGCAGGAAATACACCCCAGAGATCCCAGCCCACAGACACGTGCTCACCCTGAAAATTTATGTGGATGGCTCCTCCACAGTTTTGAATGGTAAGAGAATCACCGGTTGCGGCACTTATGTAGAGGACGCGCAGGGACGCGCCCTAGATGAGATTTCACTAAAGTTGCCAGGACATCGAGGCTCGCAGGCAGCAGAACTGGCAGCCATAGCGTACATTGTAGACCACCCTGACTCGTTTCCGACCCCAGCAGACATATATTCGGACAGTTTATATGTCTGCAATAGTTTAGCAGAATTCCTACCCCTGTGGGAAACTAGAGGATTCGTTTCCGCAGACGGAAAGCCCCTACCCTCAGCCCCATTACTCCGACATATCCTAGCGACAGCTAAAGATAGGAAATACGGTATAATTAAGGTTCGCAGTCATCACCGTTCTTCCCCCCCCCATGTAATGTTAAAGCAGACGCCATAGCGAAGGCAGGTTCGAGGCATGGTTACTTTTGGAACCCCCCCCCACCCCCCACCCCGAGAACACCCCAGTACACGCGGTTCAGGTCTCACAGACCCAACATTCAGGATCTAGCAAAGGCCCAGAAGGAAGATGAAGTGTTAAAAGGAACCTTCCCAGCCCCGTACGATAAGTTTAAGAACGCAATAACCACACATGGTATGATTTTGAAAGAAGGCATTTATGTAGTTCCCAGCCAGAACAGGAACCAGATCATTTGTCAGTTCCATGACAATCATGGACACCAAGGCATTGAACCCATCCTAACCCACCTCAGACCTCTCTGCTGGTGGCCTGATTTAAAAGCCGATTTTACTCACTATATCGAAAATTGCTTGATCTGTGCCCAGAACAATCCAGACAGATATGCAAGAAAGGTTCAGCTTAGTCACACCCGCCCCGTTAATGGCCCCTGGACGAATTTGCAGATAGATTACGTGGGACCCCTACCCCACTGCAGAAATGGTTTTAAGTATGTGTTGGTGGTCATCGACACCTTCACAAAATGGGTGGAAGCTTTTCTATCCAGAACGAATACGGCCAAGACAACAGCTAAAATCCTAACGCAGCACATCTTTACAAGATGGGGCCTCCCATGCAGTATAGAGTCCGATCAAGGCTCCCATTTTACAGGACGAGTAATGAAGAACGTCCTCACAGTTTTCGGAATTAGGCAGATGTTTCACATTGCATACCACCCCCAGTCAAGCGGCATTGTAGAGAGGATGAACAGAACCCTAAAAGCCACTCTCAGGAAAATGGTGCAACAGAACAACAGCACCTGGGATTCAGTTCTCCCATTTGCTTTAATGTTCCTACGAAACACGGTATCCACGTCCATAGGATACACCCCCCACACCCTCATGACCGGACGCCCCATGAAAGGGACAGAGTTTTTATTAGGACGGGATTTGGCCTGCCCCGCAGTCACCTTCCTCACGCGTGAAAATGCTGTACAGCAGCTTATTGAGAAGGCAGCCCAGCTCGCAGCAGCTGTGAGACTTGGGACCAGGAGGAAACAAAGCAAAGCTTGTTTCAATAAAACGGTACACGCCACCGAGTTTGTAGTAGGGCAGCAAGTGATGCTTTCCCTATACAACCCCAGTTCATTCTGTTCCCCCACATTTTCCGGACCGTACTCCATTTCGGACAAAGTCAGCCCCTCGGTATACAAGATCACATATCCCAACGGCAAGTCTGCGTGGTTTCACATGAACCAGCTTAAGGCTTACGGCTCGCAGAACAACTATGCACAACATATCTTGCTCGCAGCAGCAGACGAGCACACCCCGCCCACAGATGACGTATTCCTACCCGACCCCAGCCAGTCCAGCCCGTCCTCAGACACATCTTCAACTCCACCCCCAGAGGCACAACTCCACCTCTCCCTTCCTTCAACCAGCAGCGACAGTGATAGCGACAGCAATGACGACAGCCACAGCACACCACGTTATGATTATACCCCTGCACCAGGCCCCACTCCCAGCAAATCCGAGCATGATTCCAGTGACCCCTTCAAAATCACATACATCAAAGCCCCTGAACCAGACCCACCGCCCGACAATTACTGATTACAACCTAGTAGCTCCAACCTCGACACACGATTCTGGCACCGAGACAATTTGTTCAGGCTCATCCGGAATGATGAGATGAACCCCAAGCAGCTTTAGCCAAACTACTCCAGTCAAGAGTATGGCAGCCGGGAAAAGATGATGACATAGAATCTGACTCCCACCAAACAAATCCCTTTGCGACCCTGTTCGCTACTGAGCAATGAGGTGTCCAGATAATTGCAAAAAGGAACCGATGGAGAGATACGGTGTCCTTTCTGATGGAACCTGCACCATGTCTGTTGTATGTTTGTTCATTTAATGTACATGTTTGTGAATCTGAAAGTTTTTCATGGCCTCACGCCACCACCCTTTTGACGCCCAACGGCTGTTAATTGAACAAGTTTGTCCACAGACAACCGTTCAGAGGAACTAGTTTGTCGAGAGACACCACCCATAGCTACTCTCCTGATTCGATCACGAGAGGCAGCCCCCACGACAATCACATTCTTACCCGTTCTTGCCGGTCGCTCAGGCAGTGGAGAAACGGCACTGGTCCCCGCCCTGCCTGAGGATCCCCTCTGGTCAGCTACGCTCAGGTAGAGCACAAACGGCACTTATCACCGTCCTACCCGGGGATTCCACCCATTTCTTACCCGCCACAGCCCATACGCCCCATTTTGGCACTTTCAGTTCGAAATTATTTTGTTTGTTTTTGACGACCCTTAGGTTGCTTCCATATGCTATTTACATACTCAAGCACTAGGATGGTAGATCGCACAGGCTGCGAGACGGCTCGCACTGTGTCAGTATTTTTCTCGGATGCCGTGTCCCAAATATTTGGTTTTTAAAAAAAATGAGGGAGTCACAGATGGTGACCAATTATAATGAGTAATTGGCAACAAAGGACAGACAGACAGACAAATGAGATCTTAAGCAAGATAATAACAGATATTATGCTTGTGCCAATAGAACTTCGGAACCTCAGGAACCCCAGAGGAACAGAAAGAAGAAGACCGACAAAAGGAAAGATGAAGATGACCTTCATGCTTTTCACCTGGATCTTAGCGGGATCCCTTCAGTTGCGCGCGGAGGCTACCCCCCTGACCCCTACCACACAGGCCGTGAATGATTCCCACCCCTACCATACACTGTACCCCGAGATAGCTACCCCCGAGACAGTTACCAACACCCTGACCTGGTGTGACAAGTTTATCACCTGGTATTCACTATCTTACATAGTAGAATCACTCTTAGTGCTGGCGATACTCTGCAGTGTCGTGCAGACACTTTGACTCAGAAAATGGTGAAGGAGAGCCTCCCGCTCTCGTACCCCGGGATACACGTTTAGGTCCCCTGTTTTCGGACTTCACCAAATCCCCCAACCCCTCGAGTGAATTAAAGTGCATCCGTTTTTCGTTGTGTGTGTTTTGTTCAATAAAGAAATGTAAACCTCTGTGCTTGACTGCCAAGCCAGAGAAACTTGTGTTGCTACTATTTGTACAGTTTAAAGTGTTGTAGATTATTGTTGATTGTTTGAGTGAGGATAGTTTATTGAGGATAGTTAGAGATTCCAGTTTTTCTATTTTGTAATGCATGCCTGAATGTCATAGCGCCCCGTAGAGTTTTCTAATGATGTATGTAAGTAAAATGATTTTAGGTAAAAATTGCGTTTCATAGGATAGGGCAGTGTAGAGCCCGTGAAGTGCTTATGGGTGCCCCGCTTGGTCAGAGAACGAAGACGACACGGTAATGTGATCCTTCACGCTTCGCGTTGAGGATCACAAGGAGGGCGTGTAGCCATCTGGGATGGCCACTTCCCGATTACAAAATGGACACTTTGCAAAGGTTGCAAGGAAAATGGATAATACTGAGAAAACAAGCAGGTTCAAGGTTTGTCTGCATATTGGAGCCGCAGCTCCCAGACAGGACCAAAACTGCAAACCCATTAGCATACTAATGACCGGGCAGCACGGTAGCATTGTGGATAGCACAATTGCTTCACAGCTCCAGGGTCCCAGGTTCGATTCTGGCTTGGGTCACTGTCTGTGCGGAGTCTGCACATCCTCCCCGTGTGTGCGTGGGTTTCCTCCGGGTGCTCCGGTTTCCTCCCACAGTCCAAAGATGTGCGGGTTAGGTGGATTGGCCATGATAAATTGCCCTTAGTGTCCAAAATTGCCCTTAGTGTTGGGTGGGGTTACTGGGTTATGGGGATAGGGTGTAGGCGTTGACCTTGGGTAGGGTGCTCTTTCCAAGAGCCGGTGCAGACTCGATGGGCCGAATGGCCTCCTTCTGCACTGTAAATTCTATTCTATGACCCATCTCTGGGGACAAAAGAGTAACATTTGAGTAACTGATACTAAGGCAGACACCCCAGCGCCAGAGGAGACCAGAACAAAGCAGGCCAATGGCCACCTAGGACATGCCCAGCCATCAGGGCACCCACCCCTTTATTGGAGGAAATCGATAGGAACGATCGAGAAACGGCCCAATTGGGGCCAAGTTCAAGGCCCACCCAAAAGCGCACAAATCACTCTCTTGGCTCCAGCTCTCACCAAGGAGAGACCTGCCCAACAGCTGCACCAGAACAAGTAAGTCCAAGGTCAACGCACGCCACCAGACAGACGTCCTTAGCTGTTCTCCTTCACCACTTCAACCCCAGCAGCCTCAGAACCGAACGGCCATTGTTCCTCTGACTGAGTGGGCGCCCGAAGCTAAAGATAGGCTTTAGCAGTAGTGATAGTTTAGTCTGTAGTATTTGTGCATGAGTATATTTAACTGTGTGTGTAAATAAATAAGCATTTGACTTTGAACTAACTACCTGGTGTATCAAGTCTTTGATCAGTATTCGGTTTGAACCTTGTGGCGGTATCGAAAGATACCTGGCGACTCTAGAGCAAAACATAATTAGAATTAAGGAAGGCGACCATATTGACCGCCATATTCAGAGCCAAATAAAGAGAACACAAATTAGCAACAATGCCTAATCACAAGTGTTGGAACTGGAAAACCCCAGAAAGATAAATATTTACCTGAAACATAAAAAGTGTTAAAAAATTATAAAGTAGTCAGAAAAATTGTTTTACTTATCCAAATACTGTATCTTCCAGGTTTTCACATTGCTTCTCGATTTTGTATACTGTGGAGTCACCCACACCATATGCTTGACACAAATGTTTCACTGAAGCACCCTTATCTAGTTTCTTTATGATTTCCACCTTTTCCAATATTGTAAGTATAACATGTTTATGTTTTGTTGCACTTTTGTTAAATGTCATGGTAAGCGTTTACAAAAAACTAACTATACACAGGAAATTCTTGGGTTTGCTCAATAGCACCATTGCAAAAGGACCTTAGATTGGGGAAAATCAAGAGAGAGAGAGATAGAGACCAACAGAGACAAGAGAGTGATGGAGAAATTAACTGACAGAGAGAGAAAGACTGACAGAGACAGAGACAAAGGATAGTGATTTTGTAGCCAACTGCATTTTCCCACACTACCCATTCACCACATCAGGTGAGCCGATGCCTTCCCATTTGTTGCAGCGTCCAAACAGTCACGAGTCAATGGGTCTGATCGAAACATTTGCGGGGAACTACTGTTTTGAACTTCAAATTTCCGGACTGGAGAGATTATAGTGTATTTTTGTCAGTCTTCCCTAAAATGTCCTCTCTGTTCAAGGCTATAAAATTCTCAGTTATTTTAATATATATATTTTATGTAATGTTTCATTCCCTTCAATTATTTCATCATCTTATTTTTGAGTTTTCAAACTTTTTATATTTGCAGTGAGACAGTGACTTTTCCCTGTCCTACATCAAAAGATGTGACAGGAGCCTATAAATGTTTGAAATTTTCCATTACATCATCTGAAAGGAACAGCATTTTAAGTAAAACTGCCACTTTAATACCTATATTTTCTTTCTGCTTTTACAATTAGTGTTTTTTTTGTTACATACAAGATATTTTCCAATTTAAGTAAAAGGGATGTTAGAATATATGTCAAGAGAATAAAACTCTCGTTTTAATAAGGCCAAGCATTTGACAACTTTGTGAGACAACTTGTCACATATCTGTTATATCATCCCATAGAAAAGGCAATAATGAAATGAAATGAAAATCGCTTCTTGTCACAAGTAGACTTCAAATGAAGTTACTGTGAAAAGCCCCTAGTCGCCACATTCCGGCGCCTGTTCGGGGAGGCTGGTACAGGAATTGAATCGGCTGCTGGCCTGCCTTGGTCTGCCTTACGCCAGCGATTTAGTCCTGTGCTAAACCAGCCCAATAACACAAGAGTCAGACCGTTTCAAAAATGATAAAGAACTATTGTAATACAATTGTTAATATTCTTGTAAACAAATATGCTTTTTAATCAACATTCCACTTCATCTATATTTTATTTAATGGATCAGCAACAGTAAGTAACTTAAAGTTCAATGGCTACTTAAAAGATTTATTCTTGGTATGCATATCCTAAAATTAATAATAATGTTCTTAAGTGATTTTCTTTCCCAGTTCATTAAAATGTTACTCTTCATTTAGTGAAATGTTTACATAGTGCAGTGAAAGCATAATTTTCTACTGATTTTGTAATGTTTTAGTTCTCCTGAACTCTACAGACTGAATCAGTTATAGTAACTCGTTATTTGTAAATGTATTTTTATATAAGTTACATGCCTAATATCAGAATCAAAGTAAAAATAAACAAAACGTTTTTCATTACAATAAATTAAGCTTCACAATCAGGACCACTTTTAGATTAACATAATTAATATGACAGAATGGGTTTGGATCAAATCTTAATTTCAGTCACAGTGAGAAGTCTAAAGATTAAATAAAAGTGTGCAATCTTATGTTAAAAAAAAAGTTACTCCCTCCAGATGGATACCAGGTTCATCATAACACTAATTATGTTCACTGTATGCATGGGGTAACCAGAGCTTAATACCAAAAATTGGCAAAATACATTGCCGATGACTCACAGCAACAATTACTATCCTAATCTTCAAACACAGTTGCAGCTACCACTCAATCATGAGTAGAGTTATCATGCCAAAAACACTGCTGACACGAAGAGTTACACTGGTTTTGTAACTATATCTAAAGGGAAACTTATCATTGCATTAATGTTCAATGTTTTATTTCGGGATAGTTGAATAGTTAAATAAATAAATTCAGTTCCACTTGCACCATATTGTCTTGCAAATAGCAAGTCTAGAATAATATTTAACTTTTTAAAAAACATGTCAACAACAAACAAAAACTAGGAAATTCTTGCAATAACCATTTTTCTTCTTAATGGATGTTTTGACCAAACAATAAAAATTCCCAACCAGAGAGAGCAGCTTTTTAAAAAAGAACAAAGCTGCAAAATAGTTTATGACCAAGTTGTGGCATCCATTGTGAAATATTTGTACCACTCATGATGGAGACAGAAGTGGCATCTGCTGCCTTTGAAAGCTGATTAGCAAATTGCCTTTATGCAAAACCCCTATACATTATGCATATCTTCAAGTTCACTATTTCCACTAGACCATGTTTGTTAAAAATTATTGATTAAAGGTTACAGGCAAATATATTACTTACATATCATATGAAAGGTCAGTTAACATAATTTTGAAGGGGATTGATAATTAGGACTGAATTTAGAAGAGTAAACATTCACATACAAAACTCAGAATTATGGATGAAGCAGCAAGAGATTACAATGACAAATCTGAAAAGATTTTACCCATGCTTTACAGTTAGGGCAACAACAGTTTTCTCCAAAACAAATCAAAAAATATACTTTTCATACAATCGACTAAACTTAAAAAATGCTAATATATACCACACATACTGTTATCACCCGAAGCTCTCATGTAGTTTTGCACAGTGCAGATCATGACCCAAGGGTGGGTCGCATGTGAGTGTCGGGAGGGTCGCAGCGTCCCCTCGGTGGTCCCAATTGTAGGAGAAGCACTCTATGGCTGCTACCAGCTTTTACATTGAGAATGGTGGCCGCTGCCACCTTTTAAATGAAAATAAATTAGGCTCTGTGGAGTCTTCTGGCCAGAAGCGGCAGCAGAGAGCAGTTTACACGTCAAGCGCCCTCCAGGTACGTGTTTTTGCCACCAAATCATGGAGCAGTGTTGCTTCCATTTTACAGCTGCTGGCAAGCAAGGCAAGTGAACGGAAAAGATTTTCTGAAAAGAGACAGCCAGAGCATCAACTACGCAGTTTATCTATTGGACAGGATCTCACACCAGAATTTGCTAGAGAGAGTTGCTCAGTAGAGTCCAGGGCAGAATGGAGCAGTGCTAGCTCTGTACAAAACTCCAGGGCTGCTGGTTACAGCCTACAACGAAGAAACTTAGCTCAGGAACAAAGTAGTATAAAGATGATTTCTTGAGGTATACTTTTGTCAACTGTGCCAATGACTGTGCTATGTGCAGGAAAGTATTGGGAAATGAGAGAAGTTTCAGATTTTCAGAGTAGTGGTGGGTCAATATTTCCTTTTGAGGTTGAGACCCCAGATTCAATTACTAACTTAGAGCTGACTCTAAATTAAAAGACTACCTCATATGTCAGTCGTGGCATCCAAGGAATCCGTCTGGTCGACCTTCTCTGCACTTCCTCTATAACAATAACATATAATACATTGAAACACAACAAAAACCCATGAGGCTGTCAGCATTCTGGTGTAGCATCTCCCAGGAGTATCCAGTGCTGAGTAAAGCAAGCATTTTGTTACTATTGCTCTTCATGACGTCATTCATGTGTGAGGTTGGATTTTCAGTTTTTATAAAAATGATGAATGCACAAACAAATTGACTCAAATCTACATCTGATATGCGCATTTCCCTCCCTTCCTGCATTTAATCTGTCTAGTCCTGTTGGAAGTTTAGAGGTTTTTGTGAGATTCCCCCTCATTCTTTTGAACTCCAGTGAATACAATCCTAACCAGCTCAATCTCTCCTCATGTCAGTTCTGGCATCCCAGGAATCAATCAGTCTGGTAAACCTTCTCTGCACTTCCTCTATAGCAATAACATACTTCCTCGGGTAAGGAGACCAAAATTGCACACAATATTCCAGGTGTGGCCTCACCAAGGCCCTGTGTAATTGCAGCAAGACATTCCTGTTCCTGTACTCGAGACCTCTCGCTATGAAGGCCAACATACCACTAGCCTTCTTTATAGCCTGCTGCAACTGGATGCTTACCTTAAGCGTCTGGTGCACAAGGACACTGCGTCTCGTTGCACATTTCCCTCTCTCAGTCTATAGCCATTCAGATAATAATCTGCCTTCCTGTTTTTGCTACTAAAGTGGATAGCCTCACATTTATCCACATTATTCTGCACTTGCATTTGTGTCATGCATTTGCCCACTCACTCAACTTGTCCACATCAGACTGAAGCATCTTTGCATCCCCCTCACAACACACCCTCCCAACTAGCTTTGGGTCATCTGTAAATTTGGAGATATATTACGTTTTGTCCCTCATCTAAATCATTAATATATATTGCGAATAGCTGGGGTACTAGCACAGATGCCTGCAGGCCCCCCACTAGTCACTGCCTGCCATTCGGAAAAAGACCCATTTATTCATACTCTTTGTTTCATGTCTGCAAGCAATTTTCTGTCCATCTCAATACAGTGCTCTCAATCTTTTGCACTTCAATTTTACACACTAATCTCTAATGTGGCGAGATTCTCTGGAAAGATTTATAAGTGTTGTAGCGAGCGGGAACTGCCGCGAGCTTCCCAACGCTCGGCAACGCTATTCAACGTTAATTGATCCACTTAATGAGGCCACACTGGCTTCTCACCGCAAATGAAGGCTCGCCAGCTGATTCGCCGGCACCGCGTTTGCCATCCCCCGGCTAACAAGGTCGAGCAGCACTTATGCTGCACTTGCTCAGTCAACCCCAGCCAGCTCACAACAATGGCGCCCAGAAGACTGGCCCCATGATTCAGGAATTTTATTTTATTAATATAGAACATATACAGTGCAGAAGGCCATTCGGCCCATCGAGTCTGCACCGACCCACTTAAGCCCTCACTTCCACCCCATCCCCATAACCCAATCACCCCTCCTAACCTTTTTGGACACTAAGGGCAATTTAGCATGGCCAATCCACCTACCCTGCATGGCTTTGGACTGTGGGAGGAAACCAGAGCACCCGGAGGAAACCCACGCAGACACGGGGAGAATGTGCAGACTCCGCACAGACAGTGACCCAGCAGGGAATCGAACCTGGGATCCTGGCGCTGTGAAGCCACAGTGCTAGCCACGTGTGCTACTGTGCTGCCCCCGTGGATGCAGATCTGGGGAGACTCCTAAACGCAGTTTGGACCAGAGGGATGTCCTGTTCCCCCGAAGGTACCAGAAGGTCAGCCATAGGGCAGCCAGTACAGCCTGGGATGAGATGGTTGCAGTTGTGAGCCCCGGGAGTGTGACTAGGAGGACTGGCATCCAGTGCCGGGAAAGGTCAACGACCCGACACCGGGCAGCACGAGTGAGTAGCCACCAACCGCAGCCCCCCCCTCCCCCATAGAGGAGAGCCTGGTGCATGACATCGGCAGCATTAGTGAAGGTATCCAATGCCAGTGTGGCCTCATTATTTGTGTGCAAATAAACACCTTTGTGCACAACTAGTGTGATGCCTCTGCCACATTCTTCCAAAATGCGGGCCAACCTCCGAACCCTTGGCCCATCTCTCCAGGCATCTCCCCCTCCCTGTGACAGTCACCCACCCTCCGGCCGTGGACATGTCCCGGGAGCTGTGTCCCATCCCCTGGCTGTTTGGATGTTGACTGTTGCATGTGTGGTGTTGCCTCCCGCAGTGTTCAAGCACAGTGCTCAGGCATTAAGGTGTGATTGGGATACTAGGTAATGAGCACCACAGGCTCTTTCCCTGAGAACAAAGTTGGCTACTCATCTCCTTGGCTCCCCACAGAAGCCCTTCCACCAGGTTCACATTTTTCAAAAAGAGTACTAATCGGTGCCAGCATGACCACTTACTGGGGAGGCTGCAGAATGACGGGAGGCATTGGATAAGGGGTGGCTCGCGGTAATTGTACGGAAATAGGGCTTAAGTGGTTATAAATGGTTACTCGCCACACTACGGCGAGATCCCGATTTCGCTTACGGGAGCGGGCTGGTTGTATTGCAAACTGTTTGGTGCCTGCTGCAGTTCTCGATTTTGGTCTCTCCCACTATTCACGGGCTTCGTTTCGCCCAAGTGAGAGCGCAACGAGGCCAGAGAATCGCTCCCTTAGTCAAAAGCCTTCTGAAAGTCCAAATAAACCACATCCACATGGCTCCCCCTAATCAACTCTACAGTGGGGAATTCCCCTTTCATATTACCCTTTCATAAATCCATGCTGACTCTATCCGATTCCACCACTGTTTTCCAAGTGTTCAGCTATAAAATCTTTATAATGAACTCTAGAATTTTCCCCACTACCAACGTCAGGCTGACTGGTCTATAATTCCTTGCTTTCTCTCTACCTCCCTTTTTAAATAATGGGGTTATGTTAGCTACCTTCCAATCTGATGACCACCAATGCCCCCCCTATTTTTTAGGGCCACTTCCTTAAGTAATCTGTGATGTAGATCATCAGGCAGAGGGGATTTATCGGCCTTCAATCTCATCAATTTCGGCAAAACCATTTCTCTGACTTCCTTCAGTTCCTACCTCTCACTAAATCCTGCGTTTCCAACATTTCTAGTATATTATTTGTGTCCTCCTTTATGAAGACAGAACCAAAGTATGTATTTAGTTGGTCAACAACTTCTTTGTTCCCCATTACAAATTTTCCTGACATTTGTCTTCAATCGTTTTCTCTTCACATACCTATAGAAACATTTAGTCAGTTTTAATGTTCCCCACAAGCTTACTCTCATACTCTATTTTCCTCTCCTCAATCAATCCCTTGGTCCTCCTTTGCTGAATTCTAAATTGCTCCCAATCCTCAGGTCCTTTGTTTTTTCTGGCCAATTTCTATCCCATTTCCTTGGATCTAATACTATCTCTAAGTATCCTTGGAAGCCGTGGTTTGGCCACCGATCTTGTTTTATTTTTGCGCCAGATAGGGAAAACATTTGTTGCAGTTCACCCATGTGCTGATTGTGTGCTTGCCATTACCTGTCCACCTTTATCTCTTTAAGTAACGTTTCCCAATCCATAATAAACAATTTGCACCTCATACCATCGTAGTTTCCTTTATTAAGATTCAGGACCCGAGGCTCAAATCAACTATGTCACTCTCCATCTTGATGATGAATTCAATCATATAGAATGCTTAGTGTAAAAGAAGGCCATTCAGCCTATCAAGCCTGCACCGACACCCTGAAATAGCACCCACCCAGGGCACTCCCAGCCCCATACCCGCAACACCACGTAACATTTGGACACTAAGGGGCAATTTAGCATGACCAATCCACCTAACCTGCACATCTTTGGACTGTGGGAGGAAACTGGAGCACCCGGAGGAAACCCATGCTGACACGGGGAGAATGTATAGACTCCACACAGACAATCAGCCAAGGTCAGAGTCAAACCTGGGTCCTTGGTGTTGTGAGGCAGCAGTGCTAACCACTGTGCCACCGTGCTGCCCCACAGCACGTGGTCATTCATTCCAAAGGGACCTCGCACAACTAGATTGTCAATTATTCCTTTCTCATTAGCACAATACCCAGTCGAGGATGGCCTGCTCTCTAGTTGGTTCCTCAACGTAGCGGTCCAGGACACCATCCTGCATATACTCCAGGAATTCCTCCACTAGGGTATTGTGACTACTTTGATTAGCCCAATCTATATGCAGATTAAAATCACCCATAATTACAAATGTTCCTTTACTGCATGCACCTCTAATTTCCTATTTAATGCCATTCCCAACATCATCACGACAGTTTCGGGATCCAAATACAACGCCCACTAACGTTTTTTGTCCCTTGGTGTTTCTCAGCTCTACCCATACAGATTCCACATTGTCAGAGCTAATATTGTTGCTAACTTTTGGTTGGTTCAATTGGCTCTGTTTTATAACCTTTGTTCTCGAGTCGCCAGGTATCTTAATGATACCGCCACGAGTTTCAAGTTCAAGTAATGATCAATAACTCAATACACCAATTAGTAAGATTCAAATCAAAGCACATTTATTTACACACAGTCAAATCTACTCATGCATAAACACTACTTTCTAAGCTACTTCTACAACTAACAGGCCTATACTTAGCTTCGGACTGGCCCACCAGGTATGGGGAACAAATGACCTTTCGTTCGGGTTCTGAGTCTGCGGGATTCAAAAGCTGGTATGGACTGGTAGCTAGGAGCGCCTATCTCGTTGACTTGAGACTTACGGTCTTTTGGCGGCAGCTGAACAGGTCACTGTCAAGGGTTGGTTCACGTTGCTGAGTGACCGTCAAGAAGGATGATTTGAACTTGGGGGCTTTACTTTATAGTCCCCAGGGGCTTCCCGCCTTTCGGGGTGGACTCCGTACCTGGTTTCAAGTGATTGCTTTGTTCCAATCGCTTGGTTCGATTTCTCCAATAATGGAGCGGTTCCCTGATCGATGGGCGGTCTTGAGGTGTCAGTTAAACTCTTTTGTGTTGGCTCCTGCTAGCGCCGAGGAGTCTGGCTTGGCCTTGTTTATCTCAAATGTTTCGATTGTTCCCGGGGATCGCTCATTAGTATGTAGATGGCTGCTACATTATTATGCAGATGGCTGCTTGTAACGATGCTGTCTGGGCTTTTGCAGAGTTTAATACACAGTAAACTTGCACCTGCTAGTTTCTGCCTGTGTTGGCTGAATTTCCCTTCAGCCTTTGCTGTTCTCCCTTTTACGTCGGGAGTTGGCCAACCCAGGTGGCTACAATATCCTTCCTCACTATTGCGTTAATTTCCTCTTTAACCAGCAATGCAACTTCACCCCCTTTTCCTTTTTGTCTATCCTTCCAAAAACTGAATACCCCTGGATGATCAATGCCTATCCCTGGTCACCCTGCAGCCTCGACTCCATAATACCGACCTTGGGATTTCGGCGGGAGCGGTGCGCAAGTGATTTCTGGGAGGTACGTTTCTCCTTTAAAAACACTTACCTTCACAGGAGCAGGCCTTGGGATTTCGGCGGGAGCGGTGAGCAAGTGATTTCTGGGACGTACGTTTTTCCGATAAAAACACTTACCTTCACAGGAGCAGGCCTTGGGATTTCGGCGGGAGCGATGCGCAAGTGATTTCTGGGAGGTAAGTTTTTCCTTTAAAAACACTTGCCTTCACAGGAGCAGGCCTTGGGATTTCGGAGGGAGCGGTGCGCAAGTGATTTCTGGGAGGTACGTTTTTCCTATAAAAACACTTACCTTCACAGGAGCAGGCCTTGGGATTTCGGTGGGAGCGATGCGCAAGTGATTTCTGGGAGGTAAGTTTTTCCTTTAAAAACACTTACCTTCACAGGAGCAGGCCTTGGGATTTCGGCGGGAGCGCTGCGCAAGTGATTTCTGGGAGGTAAGTTTTTCCTTTAAAAACACTTACCTTCACAGGAGCAGACCTTGGGATTTCGGCGGGAGCAGTGCGCAAGTGATTTCTGGGAGGTAAGTTTTTCCTTTTCCTTTAAAAACACTTACCTTCACAGGAGCAGGCCTTGGGATTTCGGCGGGAGCGGTGCGCAAGTGATTTCTGGGAGGTAAGTTTTTCCTTTAAAAACACTTACCTTCACAGGAGCAGGCCTTGGGATTTCGGCGGGAGCGGTGCGCAAGTGATTTCTGGGAGGTAAATTTTTCCTTTTCCTTTAAAAACACTTACCTTCACAGGAGCAGGCCTTGGGATTTCGGCGGGAGCGGTGCGCAAGTGATTTCTGGGAGGTAAGTTTTTCCTTTAAAAACACTTACCTTCACAGGAACAGGCCTTGGGATTTCGGCGGGAGCAGTGCGCAAGTGATTTCTGGGAGGTAAGTTTTTCCTTTAAAAACAATTACCTTCACAGGAGCAGGCCTTGGGATTTCGGCGGGAGCGGTGCGCAAGTGATTTCTGGGAGGTAAGTTTTTCCTTTTCCTTTAAAAACACTTACCTTCACAGGAGCAGGCCTTGGGATTTCGGCGGGAGCGCTGCGCAAGTGATTTCTGGGAGGTAAGTTTTTCCTTTAAAAACACTTACCTTCACAGGAGCAGACCTTGGGATTTCGGCGGGAGCAGTGCGCAAGTGATTTCTGGGAGGTAAGTTTTTCCTTTTCCTTTAAAAACACTTACCTTCACAGGAGCAGGCCTTGGGATTACGGCGGGAGCGATGCGCAAGTGATTCCTGGGAGTTAAGTTTTTCCTATAAAAACACTTACCTTCACAGGAGCAGGCCTTGGGATTTTGGAGGGAGCGGTGCGCAAGTGATTTCTGGGAGGTAAGTTTTTCCTTTAAAAACACTTACCTTCACAGGAGCAGGCCTTGGGATTTCGGCGGGAGCGGTGCGCAAGTGATTTCTGGGAGGTAAATTTTTCCTTTTCCTTTAAAAACACTTACCTTCACAGGAGCAGGCCTTGGGATTTCGGCGGGAGCGGTGCGCAAGTGATTTCTGGGAGGTACGTTTTTCCTTTAAAAACACTTACCTTCACAGGAACAGGCCTTGGGATTTCGGCGGGAGCAGTGCGCAAGTGATTTCTGGGAGGAAAGTTTTTCCTTTAAAAACACTTACCTTCACAGGAGCAGGCCTTGGGATTTCGGCGGGAGCGGTGCGCAAGTGATTTCTGGGAGGTAGGTTTTTCCTTTAAAAACACTTACCTTCACAGGAGCAGGCCTTGGGATTTCGGCGGGAGCGGTGCGCAAGTGATTTCTGGGAGGTAAGTTTTTCCTTTAAAAACACTTACCTAGTCCCGTTTCTGTTCTTCTTTTCTGTTTTATTTATTTATTTTTTAAATATAAGGCGGGAACCGGAAGTTCGACCCGCGGACCTCTGGGAAGGCCCCCCCCCCCCCCCCCCCCCCACCAACCAATAAATTCTGGTGGAGAGGAAACCCGAGACACTACACGTGTAGTGTCTCCCACCCACCCTCCTCCTCTAACCTAATAATAAGATCCATTGGTGTGAGGTAAGTGCCATATTATATTATTAGCATTATTATATTATATTATTAGCATTGCGCAGGTAAAGGAGACACAGCCTGAGTGAGAGAGATACAGACAGTGAGAATTTGGTAGTGAGGTAACCAGGAAAGGTAAGTGGTTAATCTAATTGTGCTGTTTTTCAGTTAAAAGTGCAATGTAGATTAGTGTCTGATTGGCTGAAGCTGCCCCCACCATAAACTTAAATTAAACTAATTAATTAGTGATGGCTGGTCAGGTGATGTGCTTGAGTTGCTTGATGTGGGAGCTGCAGATCCCATTGCGAGCTGCAGCGGCCACATCTGCAGTAAGTGTTGGCTGCTCGAAGAGCTCCGGCTCAGAGTTGATGAGCTGGAGTCTGAGCTTCAAACACTGAGGCACATCCGGGACGGGGAGACTTACCTGGACACTGTGTTTCAGGAGGCAGTCACACCTGTCAGAGTAAGTAGTTTAAATCCTGCCAGTGGCCAGGGACAGCAGGGTGTGACTGCAAGTCAGGCAGGTAAAGGGAACCAGTAGTCAGGAACTCAGGAGCCTCAGCTCTTGACTCTGTCCAACAGGTATGAGGCACTTGCTCCCTGTGTGGATGGCGAACAGGGTTGCAGGAAGGATGAGTCAGCTGACCAAGGCACCATTGTTCAGCAGGCCATTTAAGGGGAGGGAGTAAATAGGCAAGTTGTAGTTGTAGGGGATTCTATTATCGGGGGATAGATAGTATCCTTTGTGAGCAGGATAAAGAGTCCCGCATGGTATGTTGCCTGCCCGGTGCTAGGGTGCGGGACATCGCTGACCGGCTTGAAAGGATACTGGAGAGGGAGGGGGAGGATCCAGTTGTTGTGGTCCATGTCGGTACCAACAACATAGGCAAGTCTAGGAAAGAGGACCTGTTTAGAGATTATAAAGAGCTAGGATTCAAATTAAAAAACAGGTCCTCAAGGGTCATAATCTCCGGATTACTGCCCGAGCCACGTGCAAATTGGCATAAGGAGGCAAGAATAAGGGAAGTTTTTAAAAATATATATATTTTATTCAAGTTTTTTGGCCAAACATAACAATACGTAGTGTTTCTTTTACACAACAATAAAGCAATATAAATAACTGTGGCCAGTTTTAAACAAATAAATAAGTAATATATAAACAAAAACAAAACTAAATGGCAACTGCATTGTCCAAAATAAATACTCTCCAAAAATACAATCCAACAATCCAATATACAATTCCATATACCAAATACCTATACATATACAATAACATCCCTGAGAGTCCGTCCGATTCCTCCCCCCCCCGCCCTTCCCCCCCCCCCCCCCCTTCCCCCCTGGGTTGCTGCTGTTGTCTACTTCTTTTCCATTCCCTCTATCTTTCTGTGAGGTAGTCGACGAACGGTTGCCACCGCCTGGTAAACCCCTGAGCCGAACCCCTTAACACGAACTTAATCCGTTCTAACTTTATAAACCCTGCCATATCGTTTATCCAGGTCTCCACACCCGGGGGTTTGGCTTCCTTCCACATTAACAATATCCTGCGCCGGGCTACAAGGGACGCAAAGGCCAACACGTCAGCCTCTCTCGCCTCCTGCACTCCCGGCTCTTCTGCAACCCCAAATATAGCCAACCCCAAGCTTGGTTCAACCCGGACCCCCACCACCTTCGAAAGCACCTTTGCCACCCCCACCCAGAACCCCTGTAGTGCCGGGTATGACCAGAACATGTGGGTGTGGTTCGCTGGGCCTCTCGAGCATCTTGCACACCTATCCTCTACCCAAAAAAATTTACTAAGCCGTGCTCCAGTCATATGCGCCCTGTGTAGCACCTTAAATTGTATCAGGCTTAGCCTGGCATACGAGGACGATGAGTTTACCCTACGTAGGGCATCAGCCCACAGCCCCTCCTCAATCTCCTCCCCCAGCTCTTCTTCCCATTTCCCTTTCAGCTCATCTACCATGATCTCCCCCTCGTCCCTCATCTCCCTGTATATGTCCGCCACCTTACCGTCCCCCACTCATGTCTCTGAGAGCACTCTATCCTGCACTTCCTGCGTCAGGAGCTGCGGGAATTCCCTCACCTGTTGCCTCGCAAAAGCCCTCACTTGCATATGCCGAAATGCATTCCCTTGGGGCAACCCATATTTCTCCGTCAGCGCTCCCAGACTCGCAAACGTCCTATCTACAAATAGATCTCTTAGTTGTACTACCCCAGCTCTTTGCCATGCTCCAAATCCCCCATCCATTCTCCCCGGAACGAACCTATGATTGTTTCTTATCGGGGACCGCACCGAAGCACCCGTCCCTCCCCTATGCCGTCTCCACTGCCCCCAAATTCTCAATGTAGCCACCACCACCGGGCTTGTGGTGTATTTCTTTGGTGAGAACGGCAACGGCGCCGTCACCATTGCTTGCAGGCTAGTCCCCCTGCAAGACACCCTCTCCAAACTCTTCCACGCCGCTCCCTCCCCTTCTCCCATCCACTTACACACCATTGAAACATTGGTGGCCCAGTAGTACTCACTTAGGCTCGGTAGTGCCAGTCCCCCCCTGTCCCGACTACGCTGCAAGAATCCCCGCCTCACTCTCGGGGTCTTCCCAGCCCACACAAAACTCATAATGCTCTTCTCAATTCTTTTGAAAAAAGCCTTCGTGATCACCACTGGGAGGCATTGGAACACAAAAAGGAATCTCGGGAGGACCACCATTTTAACCGCCTGCACCCTACCTGCCAATGACAGGGACACCATGTCCCATCTCTTGAAATCTTCCTCCATCTGTTCCACCAACCGTGTTAAATTAGGCCTATGTAAGGTACTCCAATTCTTGGCTATCTGGATCCCCAGGTATCGGAAGTCCCTTGTCACCTTCCTCAACGGTAAATCCTCTATCTCTCTGCTCTGCTCCCCCGGATGCACCACAAATAACTCACTTTTCCCCATGTTCAGTTTATACCCTGAAAAATTCCCAAACTCCCCAAGTATCCGCATTATCTCTGGCATCTCCTCCGTCGGGTCCGCCACATATAGCAACAAATCATCCGCATACAGAGATACCCGGTGTTCTTCTCCCCCCCCTAAGTACTCCCCTCCACTTCCTGGAACCCCTCAGTGCTATGGCCAGGGGTTCAATCGCCAGTGCAAACAATAACGGGGACAGAGGACATCCCTGCCTCGTCCCTCTATGGAGCCAAAAATAGTCAGACCCCAGTCCATTCGTGACCACGCTCGCCATCGGGGCCCTATACAGCAACTGTACCCACCTGATATACCCGTCCCCAAAGCCAAATCTCCTCAACACCTCCCACAAATAATCCCACTCCACTCTATCAAATGCTTTCTCGGCATCCATCGCCACCACTATCTCCGCTTCCCCCTCTGGTGGGGGCATCATCATTACCCCGAGCAGCCTCCGTATATTTGTATTTAGCTGTCTCCCCTTCACAAACCCAGTTTGGTCCTCATGAACCACCCCCGGGACACAATCCTCTATCCTCATTGCCATTACCTTGACCAGAATCTTAGCATCCACATTCAGGAGGGAAATGGGCCTGTATGACCCGCATTGCAGCGGGTCTTTTTCCTTCTTTAGGAGCGATATTGTTGCCTCTGACATAGTCGGGGGCAGCTGCCCCCTTTCCCTCGCCTCATTAAAGGTTCTCATCAGTAGCGGGGCCAGCAAGTCCAAATATTTCTTATAGAATTCAACTGGGAATCCGTCTGGTCCCAGGGCCTTCCCCGCCTGCATGCTTCCAATCCCTTTCACTACTTCCTCCGTCTCAATCTGTGCTCCCAGCCCCACTCTCTCCTGCTCCTCCACCTTAGGAAATTCCAGCTGATCCAGAAAGCACATCATTCTCTCCTTCCCGTCCGGGGGCTGAGCTTCATATAGTATTTCGTAAAATGCCTTGAACACTCCATTCACTCTCTCCGCTCCCCGCTCCATCTCTCCCTCCTCATCTCTCACCCCCCCTATCTCTCTCGCTGCGCCCCTTTTCCTCAGTTGGTGGGCCAACAACCTACTCGCCTTCTCCCCATATTCGTACTGTACACCCTGTGCCTTCCTCCATTGTGCCTCTGCATTACCCGTAGTCAACAAGTGAAATTCCACATGTAGCCTTTGCCTTTCCCTGTACAGTCCCTCCTCCGGTGCCTCCGCGTATTGTCTGTCCACCCTCAGAAGTTCTTGCAGCAACCGCTCCCTTTCCCTACCCTCCTGCTTTCCTTTATGTGCCCTAATAGATATCAGCTCCCCTCTAACCACTGCCTTCAGCGCCTCCCAGACCACTCCCACCTGTACCTCCCCATTAAGTTCCAAGTACCTTTCAATACACCCCCTCACCCTTAAACACACACCCTCATCTGCCAATAATCCCATGTCCATTCTCCAGGGTGGAAGCTGTTGTTTTTCTTCCCCTATCTCCAGGTCCACCCAGTGTGGAGCATGATCCGAGATGGCTATAGCCGTGTACTCCGTCCCCGTCACCTTTGGGATCAGTGCCCTTCCCAAAACAAAAAAGTCTATTCGTGAAAATACTTTGTGCACATATGAGAAAAAGGAAAACTCCTTACTCCTCGGTCTACTAAATCTCCAGGGATCTACTCCTCCCATCTGCTCCATAAAATCCTTAAGCACCCTAACTGCAGCAGGCCTCCTTCCGGTCCTGGACCTCGATCTGTCCAGCCCTGGGTCCAGCACCGTATTAAAGTCTCCACCTATTACCAACTTCCCCACTTCTAGGTCCGGGATTCGTCCTAACATACGCCTCATAAAATTGGCATCATCCCAGTTCAGGGCATACACATTCACTAATACCACTACCTCCCCTTGCAGTTTGCCACTCACCATCACGTATCTGCCCCCACTATCCGTCACTATAGTCTTTGCCTCAAACATTACCCGCTTCCCCACTAGTATGGCCACCCCCCTGTTTTTTGCGTCTAGCCCCGAATGAAACACCTGCCCCACCCATCCTTTGCGTAGTCTAACCTGGTCTATCAGCTTCAGATGCGTCTCCTGAAGCATAACCACATCTGCCTTAAGTTTCTTTAGGTGTGCGAGTACCCGTGCCCTCTTAATCGGCCCGTTCAGCCCTCACATTCCACGTGATCAACCGGGTTGGGGGGCTCTTTACGACTAGCCATTTCCTTTTTCAATCCAGCTCCTCACCCGGTTCCCACATAGCTGTATCCCCCCCAGGCGGCGCCCCCCCCCCCGCCCCGAACCCCCCTCCCATACCAGCTCCCCCTTCTCCCCAGCAGCAGCAACCCAGTTAATCCCCCCCCCACCCCCGCTAGATCCCAAGCTAGCGTAATTGCACCCCCCATGTTGCTCCCAGAAGTCAGCAAACTTTGGCCGACCTCGGCTTCCCCCCGTGACCTCGGCTCACACTGTGCGAGGCCCCCTCCTTCCTGCTTCCCTGTTCCCGCCATGATTACCATAGCGTGGGAACAAAGCCCGCGCTTCCCTTTTGGCCCCACCCCCAATGGCCGGCGCCCTCAGCTCCTCATCCTCCCTCACCCCCTCCCCCATGACATGGGGAAGAGAGAGAAGTTACAGGGTCGCAGGTTTAACAACTTGGGAAGTCATCTCTTCCCCCTTTTCCCCCCTTCATCCCACATATTCACCCCCCCACTTTTGTCCCAAACGTTCTTTTTCTGGCCCGCTCACTCCAGCTTCTCCTCGACAATATGTCCACGCCTCATCTGCCGTTTCGAAGTAGTGGTGTTTCCCTAGATGTGTGACCCACAGTCTTGCCGGTTGCAGCATTCCGAATTTGACCTTCCTTTTATGCAACACCGCCTTGGCCCGATTAAAGCTTGCCCTCCTTCTCGCCACCTCCGCACTCCAATTTTGATATACGCGGATCACCGCGTTCTCCCACCTACTGCTCCGAGTTTTCTTTGCCCATCTGAGGACCATCTCTCTGTCCTTGTATCGGAGAAATCTCACCACTATTGCTCGAGGAATTTCTCCAGCCCTCGGTCTTCGCGCCATAACCCGATAGGCTCCCTACACCTCCAGCGGACCCGTCGGGGCCTCCGATCCCATTAACGAGTGCAGCATCGTGCTCACATATGCCCCGACGTCCGCCCCTTCTGCACCTTCGGGAAGACCAAGAATCCTTAGGTTCTTCCTCCTCGCATTATTCTCCAGCACCTCCAGCCTTTCCACACATCTTTTTTGTTGTGCCTCGTGGATCTCCGTTTTCACCACCAGGCCCTGTATGTCGTCCTCATTCTCAGCAGCCTTTGCCTTCACGACCCGAAGCTCCTGTTCCTGGGTCTTTAGCCCCTCAATCGCTTGTAATAATATCGGGGCCAACAGCTCCTTCTTTATCTCTTTTTTGAGTTCATCTACGCAACGCCGCAGGAACTCTTGTTGGTCAGGGCCCCATATTAAACTGCCTCCTTCCGACGCCATCTTGCTTTGTGCCTGCCTTCCTGGCCGCTGCTCTCGAGGATCCACCGCAATCCGGCTACTTTCCTCTCTTTTTTCCATCCGTGTCCAGGGGGGATTCCCTTCTGGATTACCGCACAGTGTTATTTGCCGTTAAAATTGCCGATGGGGCTCCTATTAAGAGCCCAAAAGTCCGTTCCACCGGGAGCTGCCGAAACATGCGACTTAGCTGGTCATCGCCGCACCCGGAAGTCCAGAATAAGGGAAGTTAACACGTGGCTGAAAGAGTGGTGTGGGAATGAGGGGTTCCTTTTCATGGGACACTGGCATCAGTTTTGGGACAGGGGGGACCTATACCGTTGGGATGGTCTCCACCTGAATCGAGCTGGGACCAGTGTTCTGGCAAAAAGAGTAAATAGGGTGGTCAATAGGACTTTAAACTAAAGATTGGGGGGGGGGAAGGGAAAGTCAGGGAACCAAGAGGTGAAGTAATCAGCGGGGAGCGTAGCTGCTTAGGAATACAAAAAAACACGAACAGACAAAACTCAAGAGTGGTTATGATTGTCCCCATCCCACAAAATATGACACAGTGTATGGAAAGGCTCAGTAAACCAAGGTCCACCACACTAAGAAAACAAAAAGGGACGGTCAATAGAGAATTAAAGGTGCTATATTTAAATGCGCGCAGTGTACGGAACAAGGTAGATGAGCTTGTGGCCCAGATTGTTACTGGCAGGTATGATGTGGTAGGCATCACAGAGACATGGTTGCAGGGGGTTCAGGACTGGCATTTAAACATCCAGGGATTCACAACCTATCGAAAAGACAGAGAGGTGGGCAGAGGGGGCGGGGTTGCCTTGTTAATTAGGAATGAAATTAAATCAATAGCACTAATCGACATATGTCAGATGATGTGGAGTCTGTGTGGGTAGAGTTGAGGAACCACAAAGGCAAAAAAACCATAATGGGAGTTATGTACAGGCCTCCTAACAGTGGTCAGGACCGGGGGCACAAAATGCACCACGAAATAGAAAGTGCATGTCAGAAAGGCAAGGTCACAGTGATCATGGGGGACTTCAATATGCAGGTGGACTGGGTAAATAATGCTGCCAGTGGACCCAAGGAAAGGGAATTCATTGAATGCTTACAGGAGGGCTTTTTGGAACAGCTTGTGATGGAGCCCACGAGGGAACAGGCCATTCTGGACTTAGTGTTATGTAATGAGCCAGACTTGATTAAAGATCTTAAAGTAAGGGAGCACTTAGGAGGCAGTGATCATAATATGCTCGAATTCAATCTCCAATTTGAAAGAAAGAAGGTAGAATCAGATGTAAAGTTGTTACAGTTAAATAAAGGTAACTACAGGGGCATGAGGGAGAAATTGACGAAAATCAACTGGGAGCAGAGCCTAGTGGGAAAGACAGTAGAACAGCAATGGCAGGAGTTTCTGGGAGTAATTGAGGGCACAGTACAGAGGTTCATCCCAAAGAAAAGAAAGGTTATCAGAGGGGGGATTAGGCAGCCATGGCTGACAAAGGAAGTTAGGGAATGCATCAAAGCAAAAGAGAAAGCCTATAATGTGGCAAAGAGTAGTGGGAAGTCAGAAGATTGGGAAGACTACAAAAACAAACAGAGGATACCAAAGAGAGAAATAAGGAAAGAGAGGATCAAATTTGAAGGTAGGCTAGCCAGTAACATTAGGAATGATAGTCAAAGTTTCTTTAAATACATTAAAAACAAACGGGAGGCAAAAGTTGACATTGGGCCGCTCCAAAATGACGCTGGTAATTTTGTGATGGGAGACAAGGAAATAGCTGAGGAACTGAATAAGTACTTTGCGTCAGTCTTCACAGTAGAAGACATGAGTAATATCCCAACAATTCCGGAGAGTCAGGGGGCAGAGTTGAATATGGTAGCCATCACAAAGGAGAAAGTGCTAGAGAAACTAAGAGGTCTAAAAATTGATAAATCCCCGGGCCCAGATGGGCTACATCCTAGAGTTCTAAAGGAGATAGCTGAAGAAATAGTGGAGGCGTTAGTTATGATCTTTCAAAAGTCACTGGAGTCAGGGAAAGTCCCAGAGGATTGGAAAATCGCTGTTGTAACCCCCCTGTTCAAGAAGGGAACAAGGAAAAAGATGGAAAATTATAGGCCAATTAGCCTAACCTCGGTTGTTGGCAAGATTCTAGAATCCATTGTTAAGGATGAGATTTCTAAATTCTTGGAAGTGCAGGGTCGGATTAGGACAAGTCAGCATGGATTTAGTAAGGGGAGGTCGTGCCTGACAAACCTGTTAGAGTTCTTTGAAGAGGTAACAAATAGGTTAGACCAAGGAGAGCCAATGGATGTTATCTATCTTGACTTCCAAAAGGCCTTTGATAAGGTGCCTCACAGGAGACTGCTGAGTAAAATAAGGGCCCATGGTATTCGAGGCAAGGTACTAACATGGATTGACGATTGGCTGTCAGGCAGAAGGCAGAGAGTTGGGATAAAAGGTTCTTTTTCGGAATGGCAACCGGTGACGAGTGGTGTCCCGCAGGGTTCAGTGTTGGGGCCACAGCTGTTCTCTTTATATATTAATGATCTAGATGACGGGACTGGGGGCATTCTGGCTAAGTTTGCCGATGATACAAAGATAGGTGGAGGGGCAGGTAGTATGGAGGAGGTGGGGAGGCTGCAGAAAGATTTAGACAGTTTAGGAGAGTGGTCCAAGAAATGGCTGATGAAATTCAACGTGGGCAAGTGCGAGGTCTTGCACTTTGGAAAAAATAGAGACATGGACTATTTTCTAAACGGTGACAAAATTCATAATGCTGAAGTGCAAAGGGACTTGGGAGTCCTAGTCCAGGATTCTCCAAAGGTAAACTTGCAGGTTGAGTCCGTAATTAAGAAAGCAAATGCAATGTTGTCATTCATCTCAAGAGGCTTGGAATATAAAAGCAGGGATGTACTTCTGAAGCTTTATAAAGCATTAGTTAGGCCCCATTTAGAATACTGTGAGCAATTTTGGGCCCCACACCTCAGGAAGGACATACTGGCACTGGAGCGGGTCCAGCGGAGATTCACACGGATGATCCCAGGAATGGTAGGCCTAACATACGATGAACGTCTGAGGATCCTGGGATTATATTCATTGGAGTTTAGGAGGTTGAGGGGAGATCTAATAGAAACTTACAAGATAATGAATGGCTTAGATAGGGTGGATGTAGGGAAGTTGTTTCCATTAGCAGGGGAGACTAGGACCCGGGGGCACAGCCTTAGAATAAAAGGGAGTCACTTTAGAACAGAGATGAGGAGAAATTTCTTCAGCCAGAGAGTGGTGGGTCTGTGGAATTCATTGCCACAGAGGGCGGTGGAGGCCGGGACGTTGTCTTTAAGACAGAAGTTGATAAATTCTTGATTTCGCAAGGAATTAAGGGCTATGGAGAGAGAGCGGGTAAATGAAGTTGAAATCAGCCATGATTGAATGGTGGAGTGGACTCGATGGGCCGAATGGCCTTACTTCCACTCCTATGTCTTATGGTCTTATATCAAACACATTTAAATATATTTGTGCAATTAATTTATCCAGTTTATTGCGAATGCTGCGCACATTAAGGCACAAAGCCTTTTGGCTTCTCTTTTTTTAATTACTTGTCCCATTCCCACTATTTTTCACTGTGGTCCTGTTTGGTTCTGGCCCTTGATTTCTCTATCACTTTTCTTATTCCGCTTTCTGTGCTTTGTTCTTGTCCTCAATTTCCCCTCCTCTGATTCCTTGCATAGGTTCCCATCCCCCTGCCAGAGACAAAAGATAAAGCTGACTAATGGGATGGGATAGCCGAGATGTGTACAAATGTTTTAATACAGTAATTGTGCTCCCGATCTGTAAACAACTATCAATAAGGCTGAGATGAAGAGAACCTTTTCCTCCCAGAGGGTTATTAGTATATAGAATTCCATTACCCAGAGAGCAGTGGAGGCTGGGTCAGTGCTCGGCAGATTTTTGATAGGCAAGGGAGTTAAGGGTTATGGTAGACTGACAGGAAAGTGGAGTTGAGACCATAACCAGATCAGCCATGGTCTTATTGATTAGCAGAGCTGGCTCGAAGGGCCAAAAGGTCTACTCCTGCTCCTAAGTCCATTGTTCCTATGTAAACCACTGTTGGAAATGTGATCATTTATAATAGAGTGAGCATATCAAAGCAAATAAGTTGTAGATGATAAGCTGCATGGTACAGCACTTTCAAAAGTTTTTCTGGCATTCTGGAAAATGCAGGATTGAATTCTGATGCAGCAGCTATTAGGAAAGTAGATTTTTTTTAAATAATAACTAACAGCAAGTGATCTGAGACATCAGAGAAGAGAACACGTCTTCAGGCAAATGACAAAGTCAAAGGTTGGATAGCAAGTGGCAGAAAACAGTGGCATTTTAGGTGAAATCAAGGCTCAAAGCCCCATCTAAGAGCTGGGAAAATGTTTGCATCTTTCAATAAAAAATGGGCAGACAGGCCGGCAAGCAATAAAACTAGGAGAATGTAAAGGGCAGCACAGTGGCTGACACTGCTGTCTCACAGCCTCAGGGACCCGAACTCAGGGATTTCAACCTTGGGTCTGGTGGAGTTTGCACATTCTCCCAGTGTCTTTGTGGGTTTCCTCCAGGTGCCTGGTTTCCTCTCACAGTCCGAAGATGTACAGATTAGGTGGAATGGCCATGCTAAATTACCGCTTAGTGTCCAAAAGGTTAGTTGGGGTTAGAGGGTTACGAGGATAGGGAAATGGTGTAGCCCTAGGTAGGGTGCTTTTTCGGAGGGTTGGTGCAGACTTGACAGGCCGAATGGCCTCCTTCTATACTGTAGGGATTCTATGAAAGGCAAGCAGAATGGCCTGTGACTGGATATCTAATAACTGCTGTAGGACGAACAGTTGTAGTAATATTGTCACTGAACAGAAGGGACTGACCATCGTAGCAGCCCTCGGAGCCATAAATATGATCCATGGCAAGAACAGGAGCAATGAGGGGAGAACAAAAGAACAGAAAAGCAAGAACTTGTTAGCCCCAATATAAGTGAAAAGATTTTGCTTATTTATCAAGAATAAGATATCAATTATACGTTGGAAAATGCATCACTATAATTAGCATGAGAAAATTATAAATGTACTGCAGTTATGTACTCCCAAAAGGGAGGCGATGGCTTACTGGTATTGTCACTGGACGAGTAATCCAGAGATCCAGAGTAATGCTTTGGGGTCCCGGGTTCGAATCCCGGCTTGGGGCACTGTCTGCGTGGAGTCTGCACGTTCTCCCTGTGGCTGCGTGGGTTTCCTCTGGGTGCTCCAGTTTCCTTCCACAAGTCCCGAAAGACGTGCTGTTAGGTAATTTGGACATTCTGAGTTCTCCCTCAGTGTATCCGAACAGGCACCGGAATGTGGCGACTAGGGGATTTTCACAATAACCTCATTGCAGTATTAATGTAAGCCAACTTGTGAGAATAAAGATGATTATTATTATTGCATAATCCCATCGTGGCAAATGGTCAAATTTGAATTTAATAGAAATCTGGAATTAAAAGTCTAATTATGACCATGAAATCATTGCTGATTGTCGTAAAACCCTATCATGTGCACTAATGTCCTTCAGGGAACAAAATCTGCTGCCCGGTCTGGCCTACATGTGACTGCAGACCCACACAACGATCCAGTTGATTCTTTTTTTTTAAAAATATGTTTATTAAGAATTTTTCAACAAAATTTTCAACCATACAAACGCCCACCCCCGGAACAAAAAGAAAAGAAAAGTTGCATAGCAAGATATAAACATATCAAATCAACATAATACAGAACTTTGTACATTGGATTCCTCCCGCACATATCAACTTTCCTGAACATTTATGTATTTTCTTGCTCAAGTGCCAAGAAACTCGCCCTTCCCCGTCCACCCTTCTTCCCCCCCCGAAAGAGATGTGTCGTCCCCCCCACCCTCCTTCCCCGCCCCCCCCCGCCCTCCCTCCCCCCTGGCCTCCCCCCGCCCGCACTCCCCCCACCCCTCCCCCGCCCTCCCCCCACCCCACCCTTCCCCCCTCCCTCCCCCCGCCCCAACCTTCCCCCCTCCCTCCCTCCCTTTTCCCCCCCTCCCTTTTCCCCCCTCCCTCCCCCCGCCCCAACCTTCCCCCCTCCCTCCCTCCCTTTTCCCCCCTCCCTCCCTTTTCCCCCCCTCCCTTTTCCCCCCTCCCTGCCCCCCGCCCTCCCTCCCGTCCCTTCCCCCCCTCCCTTCCCTCCCTCCCGTCCCTTCCCCCCCTCCCTTCCTTCCCCCCTCCTCCCCTCCCTCCCTCCCCCCCTTCCTCCCTCCCTCCCGTCCCTTCCCCCCCCTCCCTCCCTGCCCCCCCCCGTCCCCCCCCTCCCTGCCCCCCCCCTCCCTGCCCCCCTCCCTGCCCCCCCTCCCTCCCTCCCTGCCCCCCCCTCCCTCCCCCCTCTCCCTCCCTCCCGTCCCTTCCCCCCCCTCCCTCCCTCCCTGCCCCCCCCTCCCTCCCCCCTCTCCCTCCCTCCCGTCCCTTCCCCCCCTCCCTCCCTCCCCCTCCCTCCCTGCCCCCCTCCCTCCCTGCCCCCCTCCCCCTCTCCCTGCCCCCCCCTCCCTCCCTTCCCTCCCTCCCCGCCCCCCTCCCCCTCCCTCCCTTCCCTCCCTCCCCCCTCCCTGCCCCCCTCCCTCCCTTCCCTCCCTCCCCCCCTCCCCCTCCCTCCCTTCCCTCCCTCCCCCCTCCCTGCCCCCCTCCCTCCCTTCCCTCCCTCCCCCCTCCCTGCCCCCCTCCCTCCCTTCCCTCCCTCCCCCCTCCCTGCCCCCCTCCCTCCCTCCCTGCCCCCCTCCCTCCCTCCCCCTCCCTGCCCCCCCTCCCTCCCTCCCCCTCCCTGCCCCCCCTCCCTCCCTCCCCTCCCTCCCTGCCCCCCCTCCCTCCCTCCCCTCCCTCCCTGCCCCCCCTCCCTCCCTCCCCCCCCCTCCCTCCCTCCCCTCCCTCCCTGCCCCCCCTCCCTCCCTCCCCCCCCCTCCCTCCCTCCCCCCTCCCCTCCCCCCTCCCCCCCTTCCCCCTCCCCTCCCCCTCCCCCCTCCCCTCCCCCCTCCCCCTCCCCTCCCCCTCCCCCTCTCCCCCCCTCCCCCCCTTCCCTCCCTCCCCTGGGTTGCTGCTGCTGCTGACCGAACTGCATCTAACGCCCCGCGAGATAGTCTAGGAATAGTTGCCACCACCTGGAGAACCCCTGCACAGGCCCTCTCAAGGCAATCTTTATCCTCTCCAACTTGATAAACCCTAACATGTAATTTATCCAGGCTTCCACACTGGGGGGCTTCGCATCTTTCCACATTAACAAGATCCTTCGCCGGGCTACTAGGGACGCAAAGGCCAGAATGCCGGCCTCTTTCGCCTCCTGCACTCCCGGCTCGTCCGCCACTCCAAATAGTGCGAGCCCCCAACTTGGCTTGACCTGGACTTTCACCACCTTAGATATAGTTCTCGCAACACCCCTCCAGAACCCATCCAGTGCCGGGCACGACCAGAACATATGGGTATGGTTCGCCGGGCTTCCTGAGCACCTCCCACATCTGTCCTCCACCCCAAAGAACCTACTCAGCCTCGCCCCCGTCATATGCGCTCTGTGAATAACCTTAAACTGTATCAGGCTAATCCTGGCACATGAGGAAGAACAATTAACCCTACTCAGGGCATCAGCCCACAGACCCTCTTCAATCTCCTCCCCCAGCTCCTCCTCCCATTTACCCTTCAGCTCCTCTACCAAAGCCTCCCCCTCTTCTTTCATCTCCTGGTATATCGCCGACACCTTGCCCTCTCCGACCCATATGCCCGAAATCACCCTGTCTTGCATGTACTTGAACGCGTTTCCCGGGGGTAACCCAAACTTCTCCTCCAGCGCCCCTAGGCTCGCAAACGTCCCATCAATGAACAGGTCCCATTCTTCTAATCCCTGCCCGATGCCAGCTCTGAAACTCTCATACTTCCTGGGACAAACCGATGGTTATCTCTGATCGGGGACCACACCGAGGCTCCCATCGCACCCCTGTGTCGGCTCCACTGCCCCCAGATCTTTAGCGTTGCCGCCACCACCAGACTCGTGGTGTACCTTGTCGGCGAGAGCAGCAGCGGTGCCATCACCAGCGCCCCCAGGCTCGTTCCTTTACAGGACGCCATCTCCAGCCTCTTCCATGCCGCCCCCTCTCCCTCCATCACCCACTTACGGATCATCGCCACGTTGGCTGCCCAGTAGTAGCCACCCAGATTCGGCAACGCCAGCCCTCCTCTAGCTCTACTATGCTCCAGGAACCCCCTCCTTACCCTCGGGGTCTTGCTTGCCCACATAAAACCTATAATGCTCCTGCCTACCCTCTTTAAAAAGGCCTTGGTGATCACAATTGGAAGGCACTGGAATACAAAAACAAAAAGAAACCTCGGGAGGACCACCATTTTAATTGACTGTACTCTGCCCGCTAGCGAGAGTGGCAACATATCCCATCGCTTGAGGTCCTCCTACATCTGCTCCACCAGCCGCGTCAAATTAAGTTTGTGCAGGGCTCCCCAGCTCCTAGCCACCTGGATCCCCAGGTATCGAAAGCTCCTTTCCGCCCTCCTCAACGGTAGGTCGTCTATCCCTCTTCCCTGGTCCACTGGATGCACCACGAAGAGCTCACTTTTCCCTACATTAAGCTTATAGCCCGAAAAATCCCCAAACTCCCTTAGAATCTGCATGACCTCCGCCATCCCCTCCACTGGATCCGCCACATACAGCAACAGGTCGTCTGCGTATAGCGACACTCGATGCTCCTCTCCCCCTCGGACCACCCCCCTCCAATTCCTGGACTCCCTTGATGCCATGGCCAAAGGTTCAATTGCTAATGCAAACAACAGGGGGACAGGGGGCACCCCTGCCTCGTCCCGCTATACAGCCGGAAGTACTCCGACCTCCGCCGATTCGTAACCACACTCGCCACCGGGGCTCTATATAGCTTAACCCAGCTAATAAACCCTCCACCGAACCCAAACCTCCGCAACACTTCTCAGAGATACTCCCACTCTACTCGGTCAAAGGCCTTCTCCGCGTCCATAGCTGCCACTATCTCCGCCTCTCCCTCCACCGATGGCATCATAATCACATTTAGGAGCCTCCGCACATTGGTGTTCAGCTGCCTGCCCTTTACAAATCCCGTCTGGTCCTCGTGAATCACCCCCGGGACACAGTCCTCGGTCCTCGTAGCCAGCACTTTTGCCAGCAACTTAGCATCTACGTTGAGGAGCGAGATCGGCCTGTACGACCCACATTGCAGTGGGTCCTTATCTCGCTTCAGGATCAAAGAGATCATCGCCTCCGACATTGTCGGGGGCAGGGTCCCCCCTCCCTTGCCTCATTGAAAGTCCTCACCAGCAACGGGGCTAACAGGTCTACTTACTTCCTATAGAACTCCACCGGGAACCCATCCGGTCCCGGGGCCTTCCCTGCCTGCATGCTCCCCAGTCCTCTAATCAGCTCCTCCAACCCAATTGGCGCCCCCAAACCAGCCACCTCCTGCTCCTCCACCCTCGGGAACCTCAGTTGGTCCAAGAATCGTCGCATCCCCTCTTTTCCCACTGGGGGCTGGGATCTGTACAGCTCCTCATAGAAGGCCTTAAATGCCTCATTTACTTTCACCGCACTCCGCACCGTAGTTCCCCTTCCATCCTTGACTCCACCTATCTCCCTCGCTGCCATCCTCTTACGGAGCTGATGTGTCAGCATCCGGCTTGCCTTCTCCCCATAATCATACGTCGCCCCGTGCCTTCCTCCACTGTGCCTCTGCCTTCCCTGTGGTCAACAGGTCGAACTCCGTCCTTCACCTCTCCCAGAGTAGTCCCTCATCAGGGGCCTCAGCATATCTCCTGTCCACTCTTAAAATCTCCCCCACTACCTCTCCCTTTCCCTGCCCTCTCTCTTCTCCCTAGGAGCCCTGATGGAGATTAACTCTCCCCTGACCACCACCTTCAGCGCCTCCCATACTACTCCCACCTGCACTTCCCTGTTGTCGTTGGCCTCCAAATACCTTTCAATACACCCCCGCACCCTCCCGCACACTTCCTCGTCTGCCAGCAGTCCCACATCCAACCGCCACAGCGGGCGTTAGTCCCTCTCCTCCCCCAACTCTAGTTCCACCCAGTGCGGGGCGTGGTCTGAAATGGCTATGGCCGAATACTCTGTTCCCTCCACTTTCGGGATCAATGCCCTGCCCAGAACAAAAAAATCTATCCGGGAGTAGGCCTTGTGTACATGGGAGAAAAAAGAAAATTCTCTGGCCAAAGGCCTGGCAAATCTCCACGGATCTACTCCCCCCATCTGGTCCAGAAACCCCCTAAGCACCTTGGCCGCAGCCGGCCTCTTTCCGGTCCTGGATCTGGAGCGATCCAGTGCTGGGTCCAATACCGTGTTGAAATTAAGCTTCCTACCTCCAGGTGCGGAATACGCCCCAACATACGCTTCATGAATCCAGCATCGTCCCAGTTCGGGGCGTATACATTTACCAATACCACCCACGTCCCCTGCAACCTACCGCTCACCATCATGTATCGACCTCCATTGTCCGCTACTATGTTCTTGGCCTCAAACGACACCCGCTTCCCCACCAGTATTGCCACCCCTCTATTCTTCGCATCCAGCCCCGAATGGAACACCTGCCCTACCCATCCCTTTCTTAACCTGACCTGATCTGGATCCAGTTGACTCTTAACAGCCCCCCACTGAAATGGCTGAGCAGGCCACTCAGATTAAGGGCAATTAGGGATGGGCAACAAATGCTGACCCAGTCAGTGACGCCCACATCCCATGAACGAAAACAAAATAGTAAAACTTAATGTAAAGGGCTTGCGCTCAACTGATTGAGTGTTGTATCGTTATAATCACAGCCCCACTTCCAGATGCAATAATAATAATTTTTTATTGTCACAAGTATGAAGTTACTGCGAAAAGCCACTAGTTGCCACATTCCGGTGCCTGTTCAGGTAAGCTGGTACGGCAATTGAACCCGCGCTGCTGGCCTTGTTCTGCATTACAAACCAGCTGTCTAGCCCACTGAGCTAAACCAGCCCATGAGCTAAACCAGCCCATGTTTAAATAGCCCAATAATATTAGGAGATTTGGAGCACAAACAATTTTAAATTTATTTGTATGCAAACACACACTTCTCAGCGTTAGTCCAACAGTAAATGTTTCATAAAAATAAAGGGTGCAACAAAATGTAATGGGAAAATCATTGCAAAAAGTGTGTGCAGTATGCAAGATTGGGTTTGGAAACACTATACTGAAAAATTTAAAGCAAATTTTCGATCTCACCAGAGATACTGAAGGAAGGCATTTCCGATAGTCTTGGAAAATAAATATCAATAGAAGTTAGCTGCTTTGATAAATTTAAATCCATTTTTACACAACTCTTCAGACATGTGATGATTTTTACATTAAACTGACCTCAGAAAACATTCATGGTTAACACTGTTGTGCATTTCCCTATGAATGTGGGAGTGTGCATGTTTACATTTTTTGAGAATGTAATATTTTCTCACAGTAACTGCAGCTATATAAACAATATTTAAAGTTATGTTTGAAAAATAAGACAGAGATTGGATGTCCCTTCTAAATCACAACTAGGTTATCCTTCCAAGGGTAAGTTTCACAAGAAATTTAAGTTCAAAAATCAAATAGTGCTAGCATAGGTACAGATTTTTAACATTTTTGGGGACAAACAGAAATATATTTTCTGCAAACAGCCATCATTCAAAATTTCAAAATAGTCAGAAAATTCAGCGGACACATACTTAATGAAAATGCTTTCAAATTTACTTCTGCGAATCCTTCGGACATTCACTGAATGGCCAAATTCATTGCCAATCATGAACGCTTCTAGAATTTTGTTCAGAGAAAAAGCAAATTAAAAATTTCCATCTATGATCCAATCCTGGTTTCTCCTCTTTTCACCATTTTCGAGGGTACATTTCAATGCTTGGCAGCGATGAAGGTGACCATCATTCATGTGAATCTTAATGATTAGAGGAAATAAGTTATATGTCCATAGATGGCATCACAGTCCAGGACAGTCCTATCTTTAACATAGAGCTTCATGTGTATACTTCGAATGAGGTTCAGAAGATATCAAACCAGAATCTTCAGGCAAAAGAATGGTGAGTTTGATGCACCCAGTAATCTGTGTTGAAGAATTACCCAGTGAGGGAAAGTGACGTTGACAGTGCTATCAAGTGATACTTACTCACCAACAATCTGCTCACTGACACTCAGTTTGGCCACTGAAATCTGAAGTCAATGGGAATCAGGAGGTGCAGGCAGCAGAGCTGGCTGATCAGGAGCAGGACAGTGCCTGTGCCGAAGGCAAGATTGGTGTCCTCCAACAAGTTACTAATGTCCCATTCACTACTCTTTGCCCACCCGCCAAAATGGTGAGTGCTGTTTAATGTAAGTGCCTATGCAGCCAAACACTAATTTTCTCTTCTCTCTATTACAGGCATCAACAAAAAAAGGAGGAGGCACACCACCAGCCAACCCATGAGCCCCAGCCCCCAGACCACCTTGGATAAGGATTCTGAAGATCCACTACTGTAGAGCCCTCAGTGTTCAACCACACCCTTCACCAATGGAGAAACACATACCTCAATGGCACCTAGTTTTTAAGCAGGTTCAGGGTCACCATCTGGTGAGCATGGCAGATTCTTGTTCACAACAGGCAGAGGCAGTGGCAGCCAAGGTGACCAACACTAGGAGGACTTGGAGGCAAGTCTTCTGCTGAGTCCATGTCTGTTGGCGAACCTCCAGGCTCTGCCTTTAGAGGGATGTTGGAGCTCAAAAGACAGGGTGGCACAGAAGCACAGTGGTTAGCACTGTTGCTTCACAGCGTCAGGGTGCCGGGTTCGATTCCCGCTTGGATCACTGATCACTATCTGTGCGGAGTTTGCATGTTCTCCCCGTGTCTGCATGGGTTTCCTCCGGTTTCCTCCCACAAGTCCCGAAAGACATGCCTGTTAGGTGAATTGGACACTCTGAATTCTCCCTCCGTGTACCTGAACAGGCACCGACCGGAGTGTGGCGACAAGGGGATTTTCACAGTAACTTCTTGCAGTGTTAATGTCAGCCTACTTGTGACAATAACAAAGATTATCAGGGAGGGTTAGAGACCATCACCAGATTAGAATGGGGGTTGGAGGAGTCTGTCTTGGCGCCGACATGTCAGCGCATCTAAGGGTGGCAATCGCCATGGAGACCTTGGTCCACCAGTTTCATAGAACATTGAACATAGAACAATACAGCGCAGTACAGGCCCTTCGGCCCACGATGTTGCACCGAAACAAAAGCCATCTAACCTACACTATGCCATTATCATCCATATGTTTATCCAATAAACTTTTAAATGCCCTCAATGTTGGCGAGTTCACTACTGTAGCAGGTAGGGCATTCCACGGCCTCACTACTCTTTGCGTAAAGAACCTACCTCTGACCTCTGTCCTATATCTATTACCCCTCAGTTTAAAGTTATGTGCCCTCGTGCCAGCCATATCCATCCGCGTGAGAAGGCTCTCACTGTCCACCCTATCCAACCCCCTGATCATTTTGTATGCCTCTATTAAGTCTCCTCTTAACCTTCTTCTCTCCAACGAAAACAACCTCAAGTCCATCAGCCTTTCCTCATAAGATTTTCCCTCCATACCAGGCAACATCCTGGTAAATCTCCTCTGTACCCGCTCCAAAGCCTCCACGTCCTTCCTATAATGCGGTGACCAGAACTGTACGCAATACTCCAAATGCGGCCGTACCAGAGTTCTGTACAGCTGCAACATGACCTCCCGACTCCGGAACTCAATCCCTCTACCGATAAAGGCCAACACTCCATAGGCCTTCTTCACAACCCTATCAACCTGGGTGGCAACTTTCAGGGATCTATGTACATGGACACCTAGATCCCTCTGCTCATCTACACTTTCAAGAACTTTACCATTAGCCAAATATTCCGCATTCCTGTTATTCCTTCCAAAGTGAATCACCTCACACTTCTCTACATTAAACTCCATTTGCCACCTCTCAGCCCAGCTCTGCAGCTTATCTATATCCCTCTGTAACCTGCTACATCCTTCCACACTATCGACAACACCACCGACTTTAGTATCGTCTGCAAATTTACTCACCCACCCTTCTGCGCCTTCCTCTAGGTCATTGATAAAAATGACAAACAGCAAGGGCCCCAGAACAGATCCTTGTGGTACTCCACTTGTGACTGTACTCCATTCTGAACATTTCCCATCAACCACCACCCTCTGTCTTCTTTCAGCTAGCCAATTTCTGATCCACATCTCTAAATCACCCTCAATCCCCAGCCTCCGTATTTTTTGCAATAGCCTACCGTGGGGAACCTTATCAAACGCTTTGCTGAAATCCATATACACCACATCAACTGCTCTACCCTAGTCTACCTGTTCAGTCACCTTCTCAAAGAACTCAATAAGGTTTGTGAGGCTTGACCTACCCTTCACAAAGCCATGCTGACTATCCCTGATCATATTATTCCTATCTAGATGATTATAAATCTTGTCTCTTATAATCCCCTCCAAGACTTTACCCACTACAGACGTGAGGCTCACCGGTCTATAGTTGCCGGGGTTGTCTCTGCTCCCCTTTTTGAACAAAGGGACCACATTTGCTGTCCTCCAGTCCTCTGGCACTATTCCTGTAGCCAATGATGACATAAAAATCAAAGCCAAAGGTCCAGCAATCTCTTCCCTGGCCTCCCATAGAATCCTAGGATAAATCCCATCAGGCCCCGGGGACTTATCTATTTTCAGCCTGTCCAGAATTGCCAACACCTCTTCCCTACGTACCTCAATGCCATCTATTCTATTAGCCTGGGGCTCAGCATTCTCCTCCACAACATTATCTTTTTCCTGAGTGAATACTGACGAAAAATATTCATTTAGTATCTCGCCTATCTCTTCAGACTCCACACACAATTTCCCATCCCTGTCTTTGACTGGTCCTACTCTTTCCCTAGTCATTCGCTTATTCCTGACATACCTATAGAAAGCTTTTGGGTTTTCCTTGATCCTTCCTGCCAAATACTTCTCATGTCCCCTCCTTGCTCGTCTTAGCTCTCTCTTTAGATCCTTCCTCGCTACCTTGTAACTATCCATCGCCCCAACCGAAACTTCACACTTCATCTTCACATAGGCCTCCTTCTTCCTCTTAACAAGAGATTCACTTCCTTGGTAAACCACGGTTCCCTCGCTCGACGCCTTCCTCCCTGTCTGACCGGTACATACTTATCAAGAACACGCAGTAGCTGATCCTTGAACAAGCCCCACTTATCCAGTGTGCCCAACACTTGCAGCCTACTTCTCCACCTTATCCCCCCCCCCCAAGTCACGTCTAATGGCATCATAATTGCCCTTCCCCCAGCTATAACTCTTGCCCTGCGGTGTATACTTATCCCTTTCCATCATTAACGTAAACGTCACCGAATTGTGGTCACTGTCCCCAAAGTGCTCTCCTACCTCCAAATCCAACACCTGGCCTGGTTCATTACCCAAAACCAAATCCAACGTGGCCTCGCCTCTTGTTGGCCTGTCAACATATTGTTTCAGGAAACCCTCCTGCACACACTGTACAAAAAACGACCCATCTATTGTACTCGAACTATATATTTTCCAGTCAATATTTGGAAAGTTAAAGTCTCCCATAATAACTACCCTGTTACTTTCGCTCATATCCAGAATCATCTTCGCCATCCTTTCCTCTACATCCCGAGAACTATTAGGAGGCCTATAAAAAACTCCCAACAGGGTGACCTCTCCTTTCCTGTTTCTAACTTCAGCCCATACTACCTCGGAAGAAGAGTTCCCATCTAGCATCCTCTCCGCCACCGTAATACTGCTCTTGACTAGCAGCGCCACACCTCCCCCTCTTTTGCCTCCTTCTCTGAGCTTACTAAAACACCTAAACCCCGGAACCTGCAACATCCATTCCTGTCCCTGCTCTATCCATGTCTCCGAAATGGCCACAACATCGAAGTCCCAGGTACCAACCCACGCTGCCAGTTCCCCTACCTTGTTTCGTATACTCCTGGCATTGAAGTAGACACACTTCAAACCACCTACCTGAACACTGGCCCCCTCCTGCGACGTCAAATCTGTGCTCCTGACCTCTATACTCTCATTCTCCCTTACCCTAAAACTACAATCCAGGTTCCCATGCCCCTGCTGCATTAGTTTAAACCCCCCCAAAGAGCGCTAACAAATCTCCCCCCCAGGATATTTGTGCCCCTCAGGTTCAGATGTAGACCATCCTGTCTGTAGAGGTCCCACCTTCCCCAGAAAGAGCCCCAGTTATCCAAAAATCTGAATCCCTCCCGCCTGCACCATCCCTGTAGCCACGTGTTTAAATGCTCTCTCTCCCTATTCCTCATCTCACTATCACGTGGCACGGGCAACAACCCAGAGATAACAACTCTGTTTGTTCTAGTTCTGAGCTTCCATCCTAGCTCCCTGAAAGCCTGCCTGACATCCTTGTCCCCTTTCCTACCTATGTCGTTGGTGCCAATGTGGACCACGACTTGGGGCTGCTCCCCCTCCCCCCTAAGGACCCGGAAAACACGATCCGAGACATCACGTACCCTTGCACCTGGGAGGCAACATACCAAACGTGAGTCTCTCACGCTCCCACAAAATCTCCTATCTGTGCCCCTGACTATAGAGTCCCCAATTACTAATGCTCTGCTCCTCTCCCCCCTTCCCTTCTGAGCAACAGGGACAGACTCCGTGCCAGAGGCCCGTACCCCATGGCTTACCCCTGGTAAGTCCCCCCCCCCACAAGTATCCAAAGCGGTATACTTGTTTCTCAGGGGAACGACCGCAAGGGATCCCTGCACTGACTGTTTTTTCCCAGTCCCTCTTACAGTTACCCACCTATCTCCAATCTTTGGTGTAACTAATTCCCTGAAGCTGCTATCTATGACCCCTTCTGCCTCCCGAATGATCCGAAGTTCTTCCAACTCCAGCTCCAGTTCCCTAACTCGGTCTTGGAGGAGCTGGAGATGGCAGCACTTCCTGCAGGTAAAATCAGCAGGGACACTAACTGCATCCCTCACCTCAAACATCCTGCAGGAGGAACATTGCACTCCCTTCCCTGCCATTCCTCTAACTTTCTACCAAGATCTGGCTAACAACTAAATTAAATTTTTATAAAAAATAATAATAATATAATAAAATATGGTACTTACCTCAGACCAATGGGTTTTATTATTAGGTTAGAGGAGGAGGGCGGGTGGGAGACACTACACGTGTAGTGTCTCGGGTTTCCTCTCCACCAGAATTTATTGGTGAGGGTCTTCCCAGACGTCAGCGGGTCGACTTCCTGTTCCCGCCTAAAAAACTAATTTAAAATTAAAAAAAAAAAAAAATTCTCAGCTCCTGATGAAATTGACAAACCAGCCAGCTGTTCTCACACTGCCAAAATCGACTGGCCTGCCCCTGCAAAGACAAGTGCTTTTAAAGGTTGACTTACCTCCCAGCAACCTCCTTCCGCAGTGCTCCCGCTGAAACTGACTCACCAGCTGTTCTCCCGCCGAAATCGACTGGCCTGCCCCTGCAAAGACAAGTGCTTTTAAAGGTTGACTTACCTCCCAGCAACCTCCTTCCGCAATGCTCCCGCTGAAACTGACTCACCAGCTGTTCTCACGCCACCGAAATCGACTGGCATGCCCCTGCAAAGACAAGTGCTTTTAAAGGTTGACTTACCTCCCAGCAACCTCCTTCCGCAATGCTCCCGCTGAAACTGACTCACCAGCTGTTCTCCCGCCGAAATCGACTGGCCTGCCCCTGCAAAGACAAGTGCTTTTAAAGGTTGACTTACCTCCCAGCAACCTCCTTCCGCAATGCTCCCGCTGAAACTGACTCACCACTCACCAGCTGTTCTCACGCCGCCGAAATCAACTGGCCTGCCCCTGCAAAGACAAGTGCTTTTAAAGGTTGACTTACCTCCCAGCAACCTCCTTCCGCAATGCTCCCGCTGAAACTGACTCACCAGCTGTTCTCACGCCGAAATCGACTGGCCTGCCCCTGCAAAGACAAGTGCTTTTAAAGGTTGACTTACCTCCCAGCAACCTCCTTCCGCAATGCTCCCGCTGAAACTGACTCACCAGCTGTTCTCACGCCACCGAAATCGACTGGCCTGCCCCTGCAAAGACAAGTGCTTTTAAAGGTTGACTTACCTCCCAGCAACCTCCTTCCGCAATGCTCCCGCTGAAACTGACTCACCAGCTGTTCTCCCGCCGAAATCGACTGGCCTGCCCCTGCAAAGACAAGTGCTTTTAAAGGTTGACTTACCTCCCAGCAACCTCCTTCCGCAATGCTCCCGCTGAAACTGACTCACCACTCACCAGCTGTTCTCACGCCGCCGAAATCAACTGGCCTGCCCCTGCAAAGACAAGTGCTTTTAAAGGTTGACTTACCTCCCAGCAGCCACTTCCACAATGCTCCCGCTGAAACTGACTCACCAGCTGTTCTCCCGCCGAAATCGACTGGCCTGCCCCTGCAAAGACAAGTGCTTTTAAAGGTTGACTTACCTCCCAGCAACCTCCTTCCGCAATGCTCCCGCTGAAACTGACTCACCAGCTGTTCTCCCGCCGAAATCGACTGGCCTGCCCCTGCAAAGACAAGTGCTTTTAAAGGTTGACTTACCTCCCAGCAACCTCCTTCCGCAATGCTCCCGCTGAAACTGACTCACCAGCTGTTCTCCCGCCGAAATCGACTAGATTTCTGCCAGATATTCATGAAAACCAATACATATGGCTAAGCAAGAGGGGGACAAGACACCCTGAGACCCAGGGCCATCCACATAGGACCCTGCTGTGCTCCAGTGTCCAGGCGCTCCAGTCTCCTCTGCCTGTGACCCCAACACTCTAGCTCCTCAGGCCAAGGAGTGTGCAGCTGCCAAACCTAAAGCAGGCCAGGACCCTCCAGGCGATGCTTGCCAAGGGTATAGCAGTCAGCAGACTGTCTACCCTGTGCTGCAGACGTCAGGAATGCACCTCAATATTTCAGGTGCTTGAGACATGCCACAGATGTCCCCAGTGGAGCACTGGAATGAGCACGCAGTCACCTTTAGAGCCATTGGCAATGGATGGCTTCCCAGTTCCTGAGGAGTCAGCTCCTCCCGAAGCATGTTGCAGATGTGAGTCATCTACCCCACTGCCACTCACTCATCTGTAGTATGAGAAGCGTCCTCATCACACTTTTGGTTGTGCCAAACACCTCCATATTGGCTTGTCAGCCTCAACTTCTGGGACTTGATGGGGCCCCACTGATCCATGTTTCTCAGGGCAAGGCTCTTCACTTTGCCCTGCCTGATGGCAATGGGTCCTTCTCCTTTTCCTCAGTTACCTGATTGCCAGGAGAAAGACAACGTTGCATGTTGCACCATTCTCCACCCCTGCGCGTCTTTGCGGAAATAGTGAACAGATATATGATTGATAGTAATAATCTTTTTATTGTCACAAGTAGGCTTACATTAACACTGCAATGAAGTTACTGTGAAAATCCCTTAGTCGCCACAGTCCGGCACCTGTTCGGGTACACAGAGGGAGAATTCAGAATGTCCAATTCATTTAACGAGCATGTCTTTCGGGATTTGTGGGAGGAAACCGGAGCGTCAGGAGGAAACCCACATAGACACAGGGAGAACGTGCAGACTCCGCATAGACAGTGACCCATAAGGGAATCAAATCCAGGACCCTGGCACTGTGAAACAACAGTGCTAACTACTGAACATCATCCTGCAATGATGATCTTCCAGTCGCAAGCTGGAAGTCACTATGAAGCCCTTGGATAAACTTTATTCCAGGAATTCCATCCTCAGACTATTTGTTGTATCTGTTGGACAGCCTTGGGAATCAATGGAAGTGCCCCCACTGCCATCGCCCCAAAAAACTCCAGACATGACAATGTTTTCAGAAAATGGGTTGGATCTGGATCAATGCATCCAGGCACTAGTGGTTACAGTGAAGCCTCTTGTCAGACTGACTCCTCTGGATTAGACTAAAGTCCAACCTTGCACTAAAGTAATTACCATAGTCGGAGGGGGGGGGGGGGGGGGGGGATGGATGAAGCCTGGACATGTCAGTTCTGAGGTGTGAAGATCTTTGGACATTAGGCATATGCAGTTTGGACATTGTTCCTTTGCAGTTGGATTATTTTGAAGGTTGCAATTTCCTATGAAAGGGATAAATGACCATTGGTACATAATCAAAAAGTAAGCCCAGGACAATGGACTCTCGCAAGAATGCGCACTGTGAGTTCATAGAATAAATCATAGAATCCCTACAGTGCAGAACGAGGCCATTTGGCCTATCGAGTCTGCACTGGCTCTTGGAAAAAGCACCTTACCTAAGCCCATACCGCCACCCTACCCCCGCAACCCCACCTAAACCTTTGGACACTTAAGGAGCAATTTAGCATGGCCAATCCACCTAACCTGCACATCCTTGCACTGTGGGAGGAAACCCAAGCAGAGACGGGGAGAAAGTGCAAACTCCACACAATCACCCGAGGCCTGAATTGAATCCGGGTCCCTGGAGCTGTGAGGCAACAGTGCTAACCACTGTGCCACCCTATGAAGAATGCACACTGTGAGTTGAAGTGCCCAAATTCTACAATTGGCATTTGAGTTTTTCTAACATGTCTCTGCTTTGCAGTGATCTCAATTTGGTAAAGTACAAATTAGTAGAGTTCTCCTTCACTCAGTCCAAAAGTGCAGTATTCGACTACTAGCACAATCACTTAGATCCCTCCCGACGATTTTTTCAACATTAAACGGCAACCAACTCCCGAAAATGCATAATAAACCCTAAGAATTGTAGAAGCCCTCCTTTGCCTCCCCTCAGCTCAAACTTCACCTTTTCCAGGGTCTAAAACTCCAGTAGGTCCCCCTGCCATGCCGAGGCACAGGGTAGAAAGACTGACCTCCACCCCAACAGGTCCCACCGATGAGTGATCAGCGAGGTGAAGGCTAAGACGTCTGTCCCTGCAGCCGCCTGCAACCCGGGCCAGTCTGACACGCCGAAAATGGCTTCGAGGGGACTGGGCTCCATGTCCGTATGCAACCCCCCCGAGATTGTGCTAAATCCGCCAAAACCTTTCCAACTTCGGGCAGGACCAAAACATCTGAATGTGGTTTGCGGGGCCCTTCCCACATCGCTTACAGACGTCTTCCACCCCCTCAAACAGCCAGCTCATCTTTGATTTTGAGGTGCGCCCTATGCACGACTTTCAACTGTATCAAACCCATGCCTCGCACAAATGCTTGAGGCATTTACCCTCCACAGCACCTGACACCACAGTCCCAGCTCCATCGTCCGTTTCTCCCCCCCCCCCCCCAGCTCCTCGTCCCACTTTGCCTTAATCCCCTCCAGACACCCCGACCTCCTCCGGGGTCCTCCCATCATCGCCGAAACAATCCCCTCTCCAACCGTCCCACTGACAGCACCGACTCCAGCAACGAGGAAGCCAGCGCTATCGGAAAGGTCGGGAAAAACCTTTCCAGAAAAATCTCGAACCTGGTGGTAAACCCTGCCCCCTGCACCAACCTGTACTTCTCCCCAAACTCCTCCAAGCTCGCACATCGTCCCCCAAGAAACAAGTCCTTCATTTCCTTGATCTTCCTCTTGTCCCATCTCTGAAACCTCACGTCCTTTCTGGCTCGAACCCATGATTCCCCCTAATCGGCATCCCCCTGACCCGGCCCCCAGCTTAAAACGTTGCCAAAACTGCCTCCAGATTTTCAAAGTGCCCACCACCACCGGACTCACTGTGTACTGTCACGGAGCCATCGGGAGCAGCGCCGTTGCCAGTGCCTGTAACCCCGACCCCCTGCAAGAGCCCACCTCCATCTTAACCCAGCCCTGCACCTTCCCTACATTCGCCCCCCCAATAGTTAGTGCAGTAAGTTTGTGAGGCCCCACCTGCTGCCCTCTCTGCAAGACCAGCCTCCTAATCCTGGCTACCCCCCCCCCCCACCTCCACCCCGCACCACCCCCCCCAAAAAAAACGAGATCAATTTGTCTATCCCTTTGAAGAATGATTTAGGTAAAAAGACTGGCAGGCACTGGAATAGGAACAAAAATCACGGTAACACATTCATTTTAACTGCCTGCACCCGGCCCACTAACAGCTGAAGGAAATTGTCCCACCTTGCCAAATTGGCCTTCACCCTCCCCACCAAACTAGCAAAATTATGCTCTCGGAGACCACCCCAGTCCCGAGCCACCTGCACCCCCAAGTACCTAAAGCAGGTTGCCCCAGACGAAATGGCAGCCCTCCCACCCCTACCCCTACTCCCGGCTGAGAGACCATGAAATACTCCCTGTTGCCGGGGTTCAATTTATACCCCGAGAACGTCCCAAATCTTTGAAGCAGCTCCACCATACTCCCCATCGACGTCCTTGGTTCTGAAATGTACAATAACAGATCATCGGCATACAAGGATACCATATACTCCACCCACCACCCCACCCTCACTGTCCCTTGCACAACCCGAGCTCCTTAGCACAATGGCCAAAGGTTCCATAGACAGTGCAAACAACAGAGAGCCATAGGCCACCCCTGCCTCGTACCCCGGTGCAGAGCAACGTACTCTGAATTCATATTATTAGTGCGAACGCTCATCATCGGCTCCTTGTGCAACAGCCGTACCCACACCGAGAATCTTGGACCAATTCCAAATCTTTTCAATACCGCCATCAAATAACCCCACTCTACCCTGGAGATTTAAAAAGCGCGGGAGCTGCGAGTCGGAGCGGAGATTTAAAAAGCGCCGGAGCTGCGAGTCGGAGCGGAGATTTAAAAAGTGCGGGAGCTGCGAGTCGGAGCGGAGATTTAAAAAGAGCGGGTGCTGCGAGTCGGAGCGGAGATTTAAAAAGAGCAGGAGCTGCGAGTCGGAGCGGAGATTTAAAAAGAGCGGGTGCTGCGAGTCGGAGCGGAGATTTAAAAAGAGCAGGAGCTGCGAGTCGGAGCGGAGATTTAAAAAGCGCCGGAGCTGCGAGTCGGAGCGGAGATTTAAAAAGTGCGGGAGCTGCGAGTCGGAGCGGAGATTTAAAAAGAGCGGGTGCTGCGAGTCGGAGCGGAGATTTAAAAAGAGCAGGAGCTGCGAGTCGGAGCGGAGATTTAAAAAGCGCGGCGTCTGCGAGTCGAAGCGGATATTTGAAAAGAGCGGGAGCTGCGAGTCGGAGCGGAGATTTAAAAATAGCCGGAGCTGCGAGTCGGAGCGGAGATTTAAAAAGATAGCGGCCTAGTTTCGGGAGCCGTTTGGAGAAGGAGGAGCAATCTCTGTCAGCGAGAGAACCGGAGAACATCTAAGACCCTCAGAAGGTATGCAATGTCAGTTAGAGGGGTGCAGCTCTGACTGTGAGATGTGGCAGATCCGGGAGGCTTCCAGCGTCCCGGATGGCTTCATCTGCAGAAAGTGCACCCAACTGGAACTCCTCACAGACCACATGGTTCGGTTGGAGCATCAATTGGATGCACTTAGGAGCATGCAGGTGGCGGAAAGCGTCATAGATAGCAGTTATATCAATGTGGTCACACCCAAGGTGCAGGCAGAGAAATGGGTGACCACCAGAAAGGGCAGGCAGTCAGTGCAGGAATCCCCTGTGGTTGTCCCCCTCTCGAACAGGTATACCCCTTTGGATACTGTCAGGGGGGGTAGCCTATCAGGGGAAAACAGCAGCAGCCAGAGCAGTGGCACCACGGTTGGCTCTGATGTTCAGAAGGGAGGGTCAAAGCGCAGAAGAGCAATAGTAATAGGGGACTCTATAGTCAGGGGCACAGATAGGCGCTTCTGTGGACGTGAAAGATACTCCAGGATGGTATGTTGCCTCCCTGGTGCCAGGGTCCAGGATGTCTCCGAACGGGTAGAGGGCATCCTGAAGGGGGAGGGCAAACAGGCAGAGGTCGTTGTACATATTGGTACTAATGACATAGGCAGGAAGGGGCATGAGGTCCTGCAGCAGGAGTTCAGGGAGCTAAGCAGTAAGTTAAGAGACAGGACCTCTAGGGTTGTAATCTCGGGATTACTCCCTGTGCCACTGAGGCTAAAAATAGGAAGATAGAGCAGCTAAACACGTGGCTAAACAGCTGGTGTAGGAGGGAGGGTTTCCGTTATCTGGACCACTGGGAGCTCTTCCGGGGCAGGTGTGACCTATATAAGGACGGGTTGCATCTAGACTGGAGAGGCATAAATATCCTGGCCGCGAGGTTTGCTAGTGTCACACGGGAGGGTTTAAACTAGTATGGCACAGGTGGGTGGGCACGGGAGCAATAGGTCAGAAGGTGAGAGCATTGAGAGAGAACTAGGGACAGTGTGGCTCTGAGGTAGAGCGGACGGGGAGAAGTTGCTGGATGCGGCGGGTCTGGTGGCCTGAGGTGCATATGTTTTAATGCAAGAAGTATTACGGGTAAGGCAGATGAACTTAGAGCTTGGATTAGTACTTGGAACTATGGTGTTGTTGCCATTACAGAGAGCTGGTTGAGGGAAGGGCAGGATTGGCAGCTAAACGTTCCAGGATTTAGATGTTTCAGGCGGGATAGAGGGGGGTGTAAAAGGGGTGGCGGAGTTGCGCTACTGGTTAGGGAAGATATCACAGCTGTACTACGGGAGGACACCTCAGAGGGCAGTGAGGCTATATGGGTAGAGATCAGGAATAAGAAGGGTGCAGTCACAATGTTGGGGGTTTACTACAGGCCTCCCAACAGCCAGCGGGAGATAGAGGAGCAGATAGGTAGACAGATTTTGGAAAAGAGTAAAAACAACAGGGTGGTGGTGATGGGAGACTTCAACTTCCCCAATATTGACTGGGACTCACTTAGTGCCAGGGACTTAGACGGGGCAGAGTTTGTAAGGAACATCCAGGAGGGCTTCTTAAAACAATATACAGACAGTCCAACTAGGGAAGGGGCGGTACTGGACCTGGTATTGGGGAATGAGGCCGGCCAGGTGGTAGAAGTTTCAGTAGGGAAGCATTTTGGGAACAGTGACCACAATTCAGTAAGTTTTAAAGTGCTGGTGGACAAGGATAAGAGTGGTCCTAGAGCGAATGTGCTAAATTGGGGGAAGGCTAATTATAACAATATTAGGCGGGAACTGAAGAACCTAGATTGGGGGCGGATGTTTGAGGGCAAATCAACATCTGACATGTGGGAGGCTTTCAAGTGTCAGTTGAAAGGAATTCAGGACCGGCATGTTCCTGTGAGGAAGAAGGATAAATACGGCGATTTTCGGGAACCTTGGATAACGAGAGATATTGTAGGCCTCGTCAAAAAGAAAAAGGAGGCATTTGTCAGGGCTAAAAGGCTGGGAACAGACGAAGCCTGTGTGGAATATAGGAAAGTAGGAAAGAACTTAAGCAAGGGTTCAGGAGGGCCAGAAGGGGTCACGAAAAGTCATTGGCAAATAGGGTTAAGGAAAATCCCAAGGCTTTTTACACGTACATAAAAAGCAAGAGGGTAGCCAGGGAAAGGGTTGGCCCACTGAAGGATAGGCAAGGGAATCTATGTGTGGAGCCAGAGGAAATGGGCGAGGTACTAAATGAATACTTTGCATCACTTTTCACCAAAGAGAAGGAATTGGTAGATGTTGAGTCTGGAGAAGGGTGTGTAGATAGCCTGGGTCACATTGAGATCCAAAAAGACGAGGTGTTGGGCGGCTTAAAAAATATTAAGGTAGATAAGTCCCCATGGCCTGATGGGATCTACCCCAGAATACTGAAGGAGGCTGGAGAGGAAATTGCTGAGGCCTTGACAGAAATCTTTGGATCCTCACTGTCTTCAGGGGATGTCCCGGAGGACTGGAGAATAGCCAATGTTGTTCCTCTGTTTAAGAAGGGTAGCAAGGATAATCCAGGGAACTGCAGGCCGGTGAGCCTTACTTCAGTGGTAGGGAAATTACTGGAGAGAATTCTTCGAGACAGGATCTACTCCCTTTTGGAAGCAAATGGACGTACTAGTGAGAGGCAGCATGGTTTTGTGAAGGGGAGGTCGTGTCTCACTAACTTGATAAGAGTTTTTCGAGGAGGCCACAAAGATGATTGATGCAGGTAAGGCAGTGGATGTTGTCTATATGGACTTCAGTAAGGCCTTTGACAAGGTCCCTCATGGTAGACTAGTACAAAAGGTGAAGTCACACGGGATCAGGGGTGAGCTGGCAAGGTGGATACAGAACTGGCTAGGTCATAGAAGGCAGAGTAGCAATGGAAGGATGCTTTTCTAATTGGAGGGCTGTGACCAGTGGTGTTCCGCACGGGTCAGTGCTGGGACTTTTGCTGTTTGTAGTATATATAAATGATTTGGAGGAAAATGTAACTGGTCTGATTAGTATGTTTGCAGACAACACAAAGGTCAGTGGAATTGCGGATAGCGATGAGGACTGTCAGAGGATACAGCAGGATTTAGATTGTTTGGAGACTTGGGCGGAGAGATGGCAGGTGGAGTTTAATCCGGACAAATATGAGGTAATGCATTTTGGAAGGTCTAATGCAGGTAGGGAATATACAGTGAATGGTAGAACCCTCAAGAGTATTGAAAGTCAGAGAGATCTAAGAGTACAGATCCACAGGTCACTGAAAGGGGCAACACAGGTGGAGAAGGTAGTCAAGAAGGCATACGGCATGCTTGCCTTCATTGGCAGGGGCATTGAGTATAAGAATTGGCAAGTCATGTTGCAGCTGTATAGAACCTTAGTTAGGCCACACTTGGAGTATGGTGTTCAATTCTGGTCGCCACACTACCAGAAGGATGTGGAGGCTTTAGAGAGGGTGCAGAAGAGATTTACCAGAATGTTGCCTGGTATGGAGGGCATAAGCTATGAGGAGCGATTGAATAAACTCGGTTTGTTCTCACTGGAACGAAGGAGGTTGAGGGGCGACCTGATAGAGGTCTACAAAATTATGAGGGGCATAGACAGAGCGGATAGTCAGAGGCTTTTCCCCAGGGTAGAGGGGTCAATTACTAGGGGGCATAGGTTTAAGGTGAGAGGAGCAAGGTTTAGAGTAGATGTACGAGGCACGTTTTTTTACACAGAGGGTAGGGGGTGCCTGGAACACGCTACCGGAGGAGGTGGTGGAAGCAGGGACGATAGTGACGTTTAAGGGGCATCTTGACAAATACATGAATAGGATGGGAATAGAGGGATACGGACCCAGGAAGTGTAGAAAATTGTAGTTTAGTCGGGCAGCATGGTCGGCACGGGCTTGGAGGGCCGAAGGGCCTGTTCCTGTGCTGTACATTTCTTGGCTCTTTGTTTTTGTTCTACCCAATCAAACGCCTTTTCTGCGACCAGTGCCACGACCACCTCCACCTCCTTTCTCCCGCCGGAGACAGGATGACATTTAGCAACCTCCTCACGTTCGAAAAGAGCTTTCTTCCCTTCACAAACTGATCCTCTCCTAGCACTTTCAGAGACACCCCTCCAGCTTTGCCGCCAAAACCTTTGCCAATATCTTGGCATCTACATTTAATAGGGACATGGGCCGATGCAACCCGCACTCCACCGGGTCCTTATCCTTCTTTAGCAGCAGGGAAATCGAAGCCTGTCCCATCATCTGTGGCAAGATACCCCTGACTATCTCATCCTCGAACATTCCCACCATCAGTGGCGCCAACGTATCCATAAATTTCTTATAGTATTTCACTGGGAACCCGTTAGGTCCCGCCGCCTTCCCTGCCTGCATCCTCCCAATTGCCTCCTTCACCTCCTGCTCCCCTACCGGCCCCTCCAAGCCTCCTCCATCCTCTTTACCCAACCACGGGTACTCCAATGCGTCCAGGAACTCCCTCATCTCTCACTCCTCTCCCGGTGGCTCTGACCCATATGACTTCATATAGAACACTTCAAATGGTTTAGCACAGTGGGCGAAACAGCTAGCTTGTAATGCAGAACAAGGCAGCAGCGCGGTTCAATTCCCGTACCGGCCTTCCCGAACAGGCACCGGAATGTGGCGACTAGGGGCTTTTCACAGTAACTTCATTGAAGCCTACTTGTGACAATAAGTGATTATTATTATTAAATACTTTATTGATCTGCTCCTGGGCCACCCCATCTTATCCCGTACCTGAGCAATCTCCCTCGCCGACGCCTCCCTCCGGAACTAGCCGGCCAACATGCGCCCTGCCTTCTCCCAGTGCTTATAGACTGCCCCCCTCACCCTTCTCAACTGGCGCACTGCTTTCCCTGTGGAAAACTGGTCAAAGTTCGCCTGAAGCTTCTTCCTGTTGTCCAAGAGGGCCAGATCCGGGTCCCCCACATGCCTCCTATCCAACTCTAGCATATCCTCTATCAATTTTTGGCACTGCCCTCTCTCCTCCTTGTCCTTAGCCTTAAACAAAATCACCTCCCCCCTCACTACTGCCTTCAATTTGATTTCTTGAGCTTGCTCCGCCATTCAATAAGATCACAGCTGAACTGATTGTGACCTTTACTCTATTTCCCTGATTGCCCCCATTAACCCTTAACTGCCATGTTGATTAAAAATTATCTCCAACTCAACATTGAATATGCTCATGACCTAATCTCCACATTCTCTGGGGTGGAGAAAAACCGCAAAAAAAATTTCCATAATTTCTATCATAAATACGAGATTGCCAATTTCTTGGATACTATAATAACTTCAGCCAAAGCCAGGCCAACACAAAAAAACTTGGGTTTATTCCTTGAACAAAAAGAAGCCACTGCTGTGGTGTACAATGCTAGCCTCGCAGTCCAGGACCATCGGGAACACCGGCCGGGGTCTGGTTACGCTTTTTAAAGTCCTGCAAGTGAGTCCCTATTGGGAGAGCCTCCGCCTGCCCAATATGGGACCTTGTACTCCACGAACCCTGAGGGGAGATCAATTGACAGTCCACAATGGTCTTCATGGGCATCATAACATCCCTCACCTCTCAAGTCCGTTTCATAACTGTAACTCTCACAGCGATAAAGGTCTCCTCCGCCTCTTTGTGCTTGGCCTTGGGTCCACGGCAGGTGAATCCAGATCGGGATGTGTAAAACGGATAGGTGACACTCACTTCCTCAGAGAACGCCTGAGGGTCACCGACTCAGGTTCTTTATCTGTGCCGGCCGCCGGGGGCAAACCTGATTCCTTGGCCTCCATGCCAGAACCTGAGTCTTCACTATCGGGGAGATTGGCAAAGGGGCCCCAGTGGGCTGTAGCCCTGTGCCAGAGATGGCCGCAACTGGGGTCGGACATGTGGTTTCAGTGAGAATGGGCTCTTTACTTCTAAGGTGGACCAGGTGCTTCCTCAGGACTTTCCCTTGAACCTTCTTCTTGTCGGATATGGGGCCAGGCTTTTCTGGTATGACTCCAGGGACCTAGTTGGAGCCATCTTCGAAGCTCCACACATATCAGCGTCCTCAGTCTTAAACACTCTCTCAGATCTCATTACATCATGATTTCTTTTTTTTGATTCTCCTGTTTGGACTTCACCATCCCCACCAAATTCAGAAACAGCAGGTTCAACCTGGTGCAAAGTCGTTGTCCCATCAATAGCTTGGCAGGGCTAGCAATTAGCAAGCAGGGCCTCAAAAATAATAATCTTCAATTACTCCTGGTACCAAATGCAAGTGAGTATACAAACAAAGGGATAGAGTTAATGAATGCATGGTTGGAGAGATGGTGTGGGAGGGAGGGCCTTGGGACAGCTCTTGCAGAGTCCCCCAGATTTCTAAACAGATGCTGCATGTCCTAATTGAATCCATGCAGCTGAAGGAAGAGTATATGACCAGTGCATTTCGGAAGGGGCTCAATGTACAGGCAAGAGATAGCATCCAAAATTGTGCAGCATATCCTCCATATTGCACTGGAGTCACTGTTGTCAAGTCTCTGGAGTGGGGCTTGAAAGCACAACCTTCTGGCTGAGAGACAGGAGTGCTGCCAACAAAGCCACCACTGGCACTTAGGTCATCTTTTGTCCTTCAGACATGGGAATCAGTTTTGGGGGCAACAGACCTGCACAGGCCAGATGAGTTGCACCTATACAGAGGGTTTAAACCAACTTGGCAGGCGAGTGGGAACCAGGAGGTAACAATGGAAAGTGGAATATCAAGGTACAAAGAATATTGGGAGAAACAGATAATACTGTAGTAGATAATGCAACAATTGTTGCATTGAATTGCAACAATTGTTTATTCCTGTCGGCACAACAAGGGAAATTAGAGATAGTAATCGATCCACGGAAGAAGCATACAAATTGGCCAAGATAAACAACAGGTCTGAGGATTGGGAGCAGTTTAAAATTCAGCAAAGAAGGACCAGGGAATTGATCAAGATGGGGAAAATAGAGTACGAGCGTAAGCGTGCCGGGAACATATAAACTGACTGTAAAAGATTCTATATGTACGTGAAGAGAAAAAAAATTGATGAAGACAAATGTAGATTCCTTACAGTCAGAAACAGGGGAATGTATAATAGGGATAAAGAATTGGCTGCACAACTAAACAACACCCACTTTCGTTCTGTCTTCACAAATGAGGACACAAATCAGATACCAGAAATGGTGGGAACGCAGGGTTTAGTGAGAGGGAGGAACTGAAGGAGATCAATATTAGTAGAAAAATGGTATTAGGAAATTGATGGGATTGAAGGCTAATAAATTGCCGGGGCCTGATAACCTACATCCCAGAGTACTTAAGGAAATGACTCTAGAAATAGTGGATGCATTAGTGGATATCTTCTATAGACTCTGAACAGTTCCTGCAGATTGGAGGGTAGCTAATGTAACTCCACTATTTAAAAAGGGAGGTAAAGAGAAAATAGGGAGTTATAGACCAGTAAGTCTGATAACGGTAGTGGGGAATATTCTAGAATCCACTGTCAAAGATTTTACGGCAGAGCATTTAGAAAATAGTGGCAGAATCGGACAGTGTAAGTATGGATTGATGAAGGAGAAATCATGCTTGACAAATCTTCTGGAATTCTTCGAGGGTGTAACGAGTGGAGTTGACAAGGGGGAACCAGTGGATGTGGTATATTTGGACTTTCAGAAGGTTGTCGACTAAGTCCCACGTAAGAGAGCTAGACCTTAGTGTTCAGGGCACAATTTCAAAATTTGCAGATGATATAAAGTATCATCTTGGAAGTATTGTGAACCATGAATAGGAGAGTGTAGAATTAACTAACCGACACAATCAAAATACTTATGACACATTTTTACTTTATGCCATGCTCCCAGCAGATATGTTAAGTTCCAAACTCCTCCCAGCTTTACAGCTGGTTCCCTTCTCCCTGCCACATCAGGGAGAGTCTTCCAGTTTCCTTTGAAGGTCTCGAACAGGCACCAGAATGTGGCGACTAGGGGCTTTACACAGTAACTTCTTTGCAATGTAAGCCTACTTGTGACAATAAAGATTAATTATTATTATTAAGGTAATTCCATTCAGTCTTCAGAGTAGACCCGAACTGACTTCCGGCAGCAAGGCCCAATCCAGCAATCCTTGTTGCTTAAATTTCTACAAGTCCCATTTCTTCGGACAGAGATCTATTTCTCACCAGAATCCTGCTTGGTGGCTATTATTGAGGGGGGAAAAAAAAAAAAAAAAGAGTATTTTCCTCTGCTTTACTCAGCAGCTTCTGTCTCCCCTCTGTGTGCCTTTGTGTTCAGAAAACCAGCAGATTAACAGACAAATGCAGAAGTTGCTATTTTTTTTGTGTCATATAACAAAGGGCTTTGGACAGTAAAATGTAAAATGTTAGTAGATAACACATTTTTGAACATGTTGAGTTTTAGTCCAAGTCTTGTAGTCTTTTCAACGAATGGAAAGAAAATGTTTGTTGCAACATGCATGCTATAGGAACCATTTCCCTTGAATACATTGGTTTGCACCACCATATGCCTTCTTTTGAATGGGAAAGTGGTTAATGAGGTGGAAGGGAAAATGTCTGTTCCTGCTGACAATGATAATGAACCTTTTGAGGACAGGCTAAAATGTTTCAGTTTCACTTGACGGTAATGAGATCTGGCTGCATCTTTGTGCTGCTCACAATTGCAATCTTTCCGATTCTCAGTTTCAACAATTTTTACAAGCACACATTGCTGTTTCTGTGATTTCTTTTGAAGTTATCACCATTTAATGGATGTTTTCGTAACATATTTTCAGGATTATTCATACATCAACATGAAAAATTGTTGGAAATAATACATATTATTTACAAGGATGAACATGCAATTACAAAAAGATGTGGCCTGACATTCAGTTTCCATCTTTCTAGGATCACAAGTGGAGCAATAACAAAGTATGAAGTTCTTTTGTGAATCTTGTGGTTTCAATACAGGCTCCCAATACATATCTCTTATGCTGGCTGCAAAGGCATATTACAGCTGTCTATCTCCGCTTACCCTTGACACTAAATGACCCTCTCTTATACTGCAGGTGAACTAATGTAGAATGCCCAGAGTACGTGGAACTGGGGGAGAGCAATATTTGTGATGCCAACAGTGCCACTCTCTTTACCTTAGCAAATACCAACTCAGTGACTGGCATTACATGTACTTTACTGGAGAGACTAGAGAGGTCTGTACTGCAAGATTTTGTGCAGGAGCGTGAGCAGGGAGATGTGACAACCCAGAAATCAGCTTGCCAGAAGGAGAGCTTGGATCCTCGCTGTGCTGCAGAGGGCACAGATGAAGACCTCGAGGGCACAGCCTACATTAAAAGAATGATTCCTATACAAGAGTACCTTTTAATTGCTCTAGGCAGCCTGCCAGCAAACTTGCACACAATAACAGAGACCATGTAGCTAAATACTCAGGGAATGGATCCCCTTCCTATTAAGAAATATGGCTGGTTCCTGATGGGGACGACACAGGGCAATATATATGTAATCAATGAGTCCTTGCATCTGGGAAAACCCGTATGCCTGGCAAATCTGACAGTTCTCTACTCCTGAGCATCAGCCTGCATTGAGATGATGATGCTTTTGCTTGTGAATAAGCCATCTGTCACCTGCTTGATGGTCATAAGGATAACAAACTTACCAATATTATGCATGTTACCTGTTGCAGCCTGGTATGACCCTCAGAGATAAAAGTTCAGGGCCACCATAAACTAATAACACAGACAGTGCTGTGCACATTCTGGTATTTGGCTCCAATTCCTACCAAAACAGATGAATTAGGACAGCTCTGAAGAAAGAGTCAAATGGACTCTAAATGTTAACTCTATTTTCTCTCTCCCCAGATGCTGCCAGTCCTGCCGAGTTTTTCCAGCATTTTCTGTTTTTGAATTACACACAGCCTCCTCAAACCTGTCATAGGAGCAGTGCAGGGCATGCTACACAGGTGAAACACTCCCATGCTGGCAGGTCTCCTTTGACCCTCCAGAGGTCTCTGCACCTTGATGCTACTGTTCCACCCAAATGGGGACCCCAGCTACATTGACCCAGTATCCATGAAGCCTGTGAAGTGACAGAGTACAGTGCAACCAATGACAATCAGTAACCTTGATGCATCAGTGCACTGCAAATTAACTGATGTTGAATCTGAAGCATTATAAATTCAGGGTGTGGTGATGTTGCCTGTAACTGGCAGTGCTGTCCCCATACGGGAGACCAGCTTTAGGCGGTAGTAGAACTGTTACTGCCTCATTTATTTTCCTTCGATATTTGTTAGGTTGGTATATCTGGATCTACTGATCCCAATTTTGCAGTCGGTGGTGAAGCAAAGGTTGATCTCAAAGAAAGTTGTTCCCAAAGATGGAGTGGGACAGCATGTGGCGCAGTGGTGAGCACCGGGACCGAGGCGCTGAGGACCCGGGTTCAAATCCCGGTCGTGGGTCACTGTCCGTACGGAGTTCGCACATTCTCCCCATGTCTGCGTGGGTTTCACCCCCAAAGATGTGCTGGGTAGGTGGATTGGCCATATCCTTTTATTAAAACGGTAAAAAATATATACAAGGCCAAAAGGTACAAACACTAATTTTGTGTTGGAGAAACAGGGTACCCGCCCCTCAGTACCAAAATTGCCCCTTAATTGGAAAAAGAAAAAATAATTGGCTACTCTAAATTTAAAAAAAAGACTGAGTGATCTCTGTGGGGCAGGCTTCTCTTTTCCTGAAGGCAACTTAAAATCCAGCAAATGAAGGGATCTCAAAGATGCAGCAGTGATGTCAACTAATCACATTAAAATATTCTAACCAACAAAAAATTAGGAAGTTAAAGCAATGAACCCTTTTCTTTTGATTTAAAACTTTAGTGGTGAAATCAATGATTGGATAAATGTAGAAGCTAAAATAAAGCTACTTTTAAAAATACACTTTAAAATGTGTATTTTTTTATCATAATCGAAAAATTTGGCTTTCAGTGAGTAATGACCGTGAACTCTGACAATTTTGCTATCATTACTCCTAATATATCCAGGCCAAGACACAGGTGAGGCCAGGTGCAGGCGTAAACCATCTCTTGCACAATAGAGTCCATTTTGCATCTCTCCTTTCAACTTTTTCTATTTTCTATGAACAACAGAAGTGAATTTCCATTTCTAAAATTTTGCCTATAACAATGATAAGTATTCTTGGCAAAAATCAGCAAAACGTCAAACAGTTAAAATTTAGTTGTTTTAAACCAGAAAATGAAAAGCTTTATGGCTACGTGGAGAAATTGGATGGGTTGGGGTTATTTTCCTTGGAACAAATTATGAGGGGAAGTGATAGGGTGGACAGGATAAAATTGTTTCCCTTGGTGGAGAATTCTAGAACCAGGGGATATAGATTCAAAATAAGTGGCAGAAGGTGTAGAGGGGGCATGAGGAAGAACATTTTTACGCAGAGGGTAGTGGGAGTCCAGAGTTTGCTGCCCGAGTTGGTGGTAGAGGCAGAGACCCTAATCTCTTCTAAAAAGTACCTGGATCTGCACCTTAAGTGCTCTAAGCTACAGGGCTATGGACCGGGTGCAGGAAGGTGGGATTAGAAAGGGCATCTGGGTGTCCTCGGGCTGGCTACTACTGCCTCCTTTGAGACTTCATTAGTCCAGAACATTTTTACCCTGATTTTACCCTACATTTCATAAGGATAATCCAAGTATACCACTTTTTCCTTGTAAAACTGCTGTCTGTCCCAATATAATTTGTATTAGCTTTCATATTGAAAATAGGTTCTCAGACATTTTAGGGAAAACCACCAAAAGATGGTCAGCAGATGATAAAAATGAATGGAAACTTTATGGGAACAATTACTACCAATTGTAGAAACTCAATTATTTTCCATTATAAATGTAGAAGTATCCTACACCAAGAGTGACAAGAATGCAATGCCATATGCATAAGAAAGCTTACATTTTCTCCCGTGTGATCCATGAGATAAATCCATAATGGGTTTGGTCAGACATATTTTTCATATACTTTTTCTATAGGCCACAGTATTCCATTTTGCATCAGATAATTCCAACATACCAATCAATCTTTCCAATGGTCAAACATAAAGTATAGAATTAACTCTGAGCATTCCTTTAAATCATGTCATCAATATACATTTAACTAATGTATCAAATATTTTCTGTACAATGTTAACAACCAAAAGGTAATCACAACTCTAGGGTGAATTTTCCCACTTGATACCAATCGTTAATTCTTCCAGTTATATTAGTGAAAGGAGGTGTGTATATACCCAAAGTGTTGTTAATATTCTATTTCAGCAATCTGACCTGGATTACTCTATTATACATCTACATTTTTAAATATCATTTTCTGCTATCTTTTGGTTCTCCATAAGACATCCTTCAGAAAATGAGAAGAAAATTATTCCCAGTCACCTGACTATATAATTCTGTAACCAGTTAACGGCCACAAGAACAGCCAACTGTCTGTTTCATTGACTCCCCTTTGCTGAAAGGAGGCAACCAACCTGTGCTTAATACTTTTTCAGAAAACCGAGATGGGACTGCAAAATTAACAACCAGAAATGACAATGCCTAACATTTAATAAATAGCTTTGAAGGTGAAATAGTATTAGTGATCCTTTGGGTACACTCAAATTTGTACTTGATATATATTCAAGTCTTTGAAATTGGCATCAAAGCGACTCAACCAGAAAGTTGAGCATTTTACACACCTGTAAACTATAATAAAGCAACATACATGCCCAACACCGATAAGCCACAAATAAGATGTGAGGACATACAATTTTAATATAACTATTGAACACTTGTAAACTGTTTATTTTGGTTTTACTTGGTTGCTTCAAAGCTTTGCCAAGCAGAGGCATAATCAAGGTCCAAATTTATGATTCAGAAAAAGTAAAACAATAGCTATAAGCAAAGTCTGGGTCAGGGGACAACTAAAACTGTACATCGATGGAAGGTCTGTAATGTGTACTTTTTAATCCTTTACTTGTAGAAGTTAAAAAGTAATTTTGTCAGCAGCCACCAGGGCTGCATTCCAAACACACGTCTGAGTATGGAGAGGTACTCAGATTTCACTACTTCCTCGGCTCAGAAGTGAGCCGTAACACCCAGTAAGTAGTCCACTCACATCCATGTTTTGCAAATTGTCAACATACCGCATCTGTAGTATAACTGCAGCATGATATGCCCTACTGCTGCACTTTATTACAAAAATTACAGAAACAAACACAAACTGATAAATATTTATGTTTTAATGCCCATTATAAGATGTGGTATGTGCAAAGTTTTTCTGAACTTATAGGTTTTAATATAGAAACGGAACATTGCCCCATATGCCCCACAATTTATCCAGACATGTAAACTTTGTAGAAAACGGTATAAAAATGTTTCAAGTTCAGATGGTTGAGTCGAGGAACAAAATTGCTCATCTAAATAGCAATTCAGTGCTATCATAATCTGTGATATTTCTCACTTTGTAAATTTGCATTGAGGTAAATTGCATAACACCACTTCATGGGATATTGATGCTTTGACCTTTGCAAACACACTGTACTTTTGAGGCAATTGGATCTCAATATTTTAAAATTAATATACAAGATGTGGACATCTCTGGCTAGGCCAGCATTTATTGCCCATCCCTAGTTGTCCTTGAGGTAGTGGTGGTGAGCTGTCCTCTTGAACCGCTGCAGTCCCCGTGATGTAGGTACTACCTCAATGCTTTCAGGGAAGGACTTCCAGGATTTTGATCCATCCTGTGAAGGGACAGTGATATATTTCCAAGTCAGGATGGTGATTGACTTGGAGGGAACCTCCAGTTATCTGCTCCCCTTGTTCTTCTGGATGGTAGTGATTGTGGGTTCAGAGGGTGTTGCCTCAGGAACCATGGTAAGTTCCTGCAATGTGTCTTGCAATGGCACACACTGCTGCTACTGTTCGGAGTGAATGGTGTCAAGCTTCTAAAGTGATATTGGAGCTGCACTCATCCAGGCAAGTGGAGAGTAATCCATCACACTCCTGCCTTTGGGGAGTCAGGAGGGCAGTTACTCGCTGTCGAATTCCTAGTCTCTGAACAAAGAAAAGTACAGCACAGGAACAGGGTCCTCCAAATCAGCACCGACCATGCTGCCCGTCGAAACTAAAATCTTCGACACTTCCGGGGTCCGTAACCCTCTATTCCCATCCTATTCATGTATTTCTCAAGACGCCCCTTAAACGTCACTATGGTCCCTGCTTACACCACCGCCTCCGGCAGCGAGTTCCAGGCACCCACTACCCTTTGTGCAAAAAAACTTGCCTCGTACGTCTCCTCTAAACCCTGCCCCTTAAACCTATGCCCCCTAGTAATTGACCCCTCTACCACTGGGAAAAAGCCGCTGTCTATCCCCCTCATAATTTTGTAGACCTCTATCAAGTCGCCCCTCGACGTTCCAGTGAGAACAAACCAAGTTTATTCAACCTCTCCTCACAGCTAATGCCCTCCATATCAGCCAACATTCTGGTAAATCTCTTCTGCACCCTCTCTAAAGCCTCCACATCCTTTGGGTAGTGTGGCGACCAGAATTGAACACTATACTCCAAGTGTGGCCTATACATCTGCAACATGGCTTGCCAATTTTTATATTCAATGCCCCGGCAAATGAAGGCAAGCATGCCGTATGCCTTCTTAACTACCTTCTCCACCTGTGTCGCCACTTTCAGTGACCTGTGGACCTGTACACCTAAATCTCTGTGTCAATACCCTTGAGGGTTCTACCATTCACTGTATATTCCCTACCTGTATTAGACCTTCCAAAATGCATCACCTCACATTTGTCCGGATTAAACTCCATCTGCCATCTCTCCGCCCAAGTCTCCAAACGATTTAAATCCTGCTTTATCCTGACAGTCCTCATCGCTATCCGCATTTTCATCAACCTTTGTGTTGTCCGCAAACTTACTAATCAGACCAGTTACATTTTCCTCAAAATCATGTATATATATTACGAACAGCAAAGGTCCTAGCACTGATCCCTGCGGAACACCACTAATCACAGCCCTACAATCAGAAAAGCACCCTTCCATTGCTACTCTCTGCCGTCTATGACCTAGCCAGTTCTGTATCCATCTTGCCAGCTCACCTCTGATCCCGTGTGACTTCACCTTTTGTACCAGTCTGCCATGAGGGACCTTGTCAAAGGCCTTACTGAAGTCCATATAGACAACATCCACTACCCTATCTGCATCAATCATCTTAGTGACCTCCTCGAAGAACTCTATCAAGTTAGTGAGACACGACCTCCCATTCACAAACTGTGCTGCCTCTCGCTAATACGTCCAGTTGCTTCCAAATGGGAGTAGATCCTGTCTCAAAGAATTTTCTCCAGTAGTTTCCCTACCACTGACGTAAGGCTCACCAGCCTGTAGTTCCCTAGATTATCCTTGCTACCCTTCTTGAACAAAGGAACAACATTGGCTCTTCTCCAGTCCTCTGGGACATCACCTGAAGACAGTGAGGATCCAAAGATTTCTGTCAAGGCCTCAGCAATTTCCTTCAGTATTCTGGGGTAGATCCCATCAGGCCCTGGGGACTTATCCAACTTAATATTTTTCAAGACGCCAAACACCTCATCTTTTTGGATCTCAATGTGACCCAGGCTATCTACCCACCCTTCTCCAGACCCAACATCCACCAATTTCTTCTCTTTGGTGAATACTGATGCAAAGTACTCATTTAGTACCTCGCCCATTTCCTCTGGCTCCACACATAGATTCCCTTGCCTATCCTTCAGTGGGCCAACCCTTTCCCTGGCTACCCTCTTGCTTTTTATATAAGTGTAAAAAGCCTTGGGATTTTCTTAACACTATTTGCCAATGACTTTTCTTGACCCCTTTTCGCCCTCCTGACTCCTTGCTTAAGTTCCTTCCTACTTTCATTATATTCCACACAGGCTTCGCCTGTTCCCAGCCTTCTAGCCCTGACAAATGCCTCCTTTTTCTTTTTGATGAGGCCTACAATATCTCTCGTTATCCAGGGTTCCCAAAATTTTCCATATTTATCATTCTTCCTCACAGGAACATGCCGATCCTGAATTTCTTTCAACTGACATTTGAAAGCCTCCCACATGTCAGATGTTGATTTACCCTCGAACATTCGCCCCCAATCTAGGTTCTTCAATTCCCGCCTAATATTGTTATAATTAGCCTTCCCCCAATTTAGCACATTCACCCTAGGACCACTCTTATCCTTGTCCACCAGCACTTACTGAATTATGGTCACTGTTCCCAAAATGCTCCCCTACTGAAACTTCTATCACCTGGCCGGGCTCATTCTCCAATACCAGGTCCAGTACAGCCCCCTCCCTAGTTGGACTATCTACATATTGTTTTAAGAAGCCCTCCTGGATGTTCCTTATAAACTCTGACCCGTGCAAGCCCCTAGCACTAAATGAGTCCCAGTCAATATTGGGGAAGTTAAAGTCTCCCATCACAACAACCCTGTTGCTTTTACTCCTTTCCAAAATCCGTCTACCTATCTGCGCCTCTATCTCCTGCTGGCTGTTGGGAGGCCTGTAGTAAACCCCCAAAATTGTGACTGCACCCTTCTTATTCCTGATCTCTACCCAAAAAGCCTCGCTGCCCTCTGAGGTGTCCTCCCGTAGTACAGCTGTGATATTCTCCCTAACCAGTAGGCAACTCCGCCACCCCTCTTACATCCCGCCTGAATACTTTTATTGTTAAAAAGTTTGTTTTTTAAAAAATGATCTTTCAGTTATGTTCGCCCCGTGTGAACAATTTCGGAAATCCAACAAACCCTACAGGTGTTAAATGTTGCAGGAATCCTCCACACTTCTAGATGGATCTTGCAGCCATGTGTGAGCCTCTATCAGCAGCGCTGAGTTGTGTGAACAGTGCAGGATCCCTGCTCTTAGCTCCAGCTCACTCTTGGCAAGCACAATGACCCCTGTCACCCACCTGCCAAGCTCTCCGGCTCAATCGGCGTCCATTTCAATCTGCTCGATGTCAACACGACGTCGCAGCTTCTTTTTTCGATCTGGAATATGCCCCTGCAGATCAGATCCTCCGGACCGCCCACTTCTGTGCCCCTCACCTCCTGGGACTCTGCGGGGAGCTGCGACACTGCCCGCCCCGCCCCGCCTTCCTCTGCCTTAGACCAGGCAGTGAGGGGGGTGACTGCTCGCCGCCCGACTTCACTCATCGCGCGAACCGCAAAATTGTTCACAACTGTGTTCGTTCCGACTTGCTCCCTCTCTGACCCGTCCTGTTTACGCTGTTACCGTCACACCGACGCTTCCTCCTCGCGCTCGGTCCCGCCACGAGCGTGACCGACCTGCGGCCGGGGGCGCGCACGGTCGCTGGGCTGACTGGAGCGACCGTTGGAAGCGCGCTCGGCCCTCCGGCTGCCCGCGAGGCTCCACCCTCACCTTGGCAAATCTCTGCAGTGAAGTTATTTTTCGGTGGAAAGGAGGGAGATGACCACTTAAATATAACGAAGGTTCTCGCTGTGAGAGTCAAGTGTATTCGGTTACCTGTCGACAGAGCAGAGTGGAGCTCAAGTTTTTGCACATTCTTTCAATGGGAAATGTTTTGCGCTCAGGCTATCTGCCTGACAGGGAATGTATTTTGTAAGTAGAAAGTGCATTACAATTGTATAGAAGGCATCTAAGAGTGGACCATGTGTATGGAGACAAGATATATTTTAATACATCTTCTGCAATTTTCAAGTTGAAATGTTTTGTAATGTACTTTTACAAATGTTATGAATAGAGTAAATATTTTGGGGTAGAAAAATGGATTAACTTATCTGTACTCTCCAGAGGCAGCACGGTAACACAGGGGTTAGCACAGTTGCTTCACAGTTCCAGGTTCGATTCCCAGCTTGGGTCATGATGTGTTATGTCCTCTGGGATAACACAGGCTGCAACTGGATGCAGCTTTAACCAAAATATACTCCAGATCTTGAAGTTAGTTCAATCTGATTTATTGAACCCTTAACACAGTTCTCTCTCTATAAGTTTGACTCTCTGCTAACCTAAGTGTGGTTACTCTGACTGAACCAGACTAGCTCTTTGCCACGTACTGAAGATGTGATACCGTATATACACCCTGACTCACTCTGTAGATGTTCATCAGTGGAAAGAGGTGGAGTGTGAGTGCCTCGTGCCTTTTATGGTGTGATACCGCCCCTGAATGTCCTGCCTGCTCATTGGTCATGTCCTGTTCTCTGTGTTCATTAGCTGCCTGTCTGTATATCATTATCTGCATGTCTGCATATCATGACAGGTCACTGTTTGTGCGGAGTCTGCACGTTCTCCTCGAGTCTGCATTTCCTCCGGGTGCTCCAGTTTCCTCCCACAGTCCAAAGATGTGCAGGTTAGGTGGATTGGCGATGATAAATTGCCGTTGGTGTCAAAAAGGTTGGGTGGGATTGCTGGGTTACGGGAATAGGGTGTAGATGTGGGCTTAAGTGGGGTGCTCTTTCCTAAGGGCCAGTGGCCAAATGGCCTCCTTCTGCATTGTAAATTCTATGATTCTACGTATTGCACCTCCAGGTAAGTTTTTACTCCTTTAAACCCTGTAACCGGAAAATCTTGGGGCCGGCTGATCGCTTGCAGGTGACTTACACACTCCAGCCAGTTTCCTCCATTCGCATTTGTTATCACTTTGGAAAAACAGGTTTAAAATGTCTTTGCAATCTGAACTTTGATCGTAAATTTCATTCCAAACAATTGCTCATATTCCCACTGCCGCGGAAGATCTATGAATAGGTTGACAGAATCTTAGTAGCACTGAAACAGGTGAAATATTGGGCAAAAAAATCAGCACCTCGCATTTGACGCAAGCACCGCACATTATTCACATAAGTTACAAAGATATGATATTTCATGTAGAAAAGATGCTGAAAAATAGCCTCTTTTTATTTCAGATTGCCAGCATTCTGCAGTATTTTGCTTTTGCTACAGGTTAAACCTCAGATACAGATCCAGGCACATTTAAAATGAGATGAGGTTTTCTGCCTCTACCACCCTTTCCGGCACTGTGCTCCAGACCCCAACCACTCTAAGTGAAAACATTTTTCCATATCTCATTTTAGTAATCCTACTGAAATTCACTTTAAACCCTATGCCCCCTAGTCACTGACCTGTTAAAGTAAATAAGCCCTTTTCATACACTCTATCCAGGCCCCTCAATTGTGTACATCTCAAGCAAATCTTTCCTCGGCCTCCTCTATTCCAAGAAAGACAACCCCAACCTATCCAATCTTTCCTCGTAGCTGTAATTTCCCAGTCCTGGTAACACCCACATAAATCTCTGTACCCTCTCTAGTGAAATTACATTATTTCTGTAACTGGGTGATCAGAATTGCACACTACTCCAGTTGTAACCTAACTAATGTTTTATGTAGTTGCAGCATAGCTTTCCTACTTTTCCATCCCATGCCTCAGCTAATAAAGGAAAGGATTCCATTTACTTTCTTAACCAACTTGTTGATCTGTCCTGCTACCTTCAGGGATCTGTGGACATTCATTCCAAGGCCTTTTGCTTCCTGTACAACTCTCAGTATCCTATTTATTGTGTATTCCTTTGCGTTTGACCTCCCCAAATGCATCACCTCCCACTTCCCTGGGTTGAATTCCATTGCTCACTTTTCTGCCCACCTGACCAGCCCATTAATATCTTCCTGCAGTCTACAGTAATCCTCCGTGTTATCAACCAATATTGTATGTCACAGGCAAATGATAATGTTTCCATTGAAAACTTCTTAAATGAATGAAAATTGCATTAAATGGTGTGATGTGCTTTTATGAGGTTTTAGAGATTTAAAGCTTTTTGCATGAGGGCAGCTCAGTTGGGGAATATCAAATGTTTGCCTCAAGGTTTTCATAATATAAAGGTGTGCCATGACAGATAGAAGGTTAGGAACCACTGGTATAGGATTATTTTCTTCTCTCTGCCACATCTCTTTAAATCCAAACAAATAGCACATTCTTCAGAGCAATTTTGGTAGTACTTTGTGTGGTGATATGCCTGTGAATAGTTTTGTACATAGTAATGCGGCCTCCGGCCAGCTGGTGGCATCAGACATCAATCACTTGACACAAGACTCTCGCCAGTGGGTAGTAAGACATACAACAGGACAGTCGCACATAGGGTAGCACCAGACAAGTTCACCAAACTCATTTAGTAACTTTGTCTGTATAGTATTCTGTTTGTTATCTTTCCTTCTGTTCATCAATAAATCAGCATTCTCGTTAAACGACTAGATGTTCTGTCTACATGATTGCAATGGCAAGATCACAACACAACATGGTACCAGGAGTGCAGTTCATTTAAAGGTAACAACAGAAAAGGCGAGGTGAAATAGGCTGAAGATCGAAAAAGAGAAGATTCTTCCGTGGACCTGGTGAAACACGTCTATATGTGACTCAACGCAACAGATGACGGTGAAGTTTGAGATAGAAGGTTTAAAAGCACCCCACCAGCTTCAAGTCTCAGGTAACGTAGTTGGAAACTAATGGGTTTTCAAACAACTATGTTTCAGCCCTTAGCCAACAGGCACACCCTGACGAGAGGCACATTGTGTTGCTGCTCATGGTAGCAGGTGCTCAAGCAATCAAAATCTACAATACCTTTGCTTTTGGTTGTGAAGAGGCAAGCAAGAGCTGCTATAAGGTGATAAAGTACTTCGATCGGCATTGATCTCTGAAAATAAAACATTTGAAAGATACATATTTTGTACACGTACCGAAAAAGCTTTGTAACCGACTTGAGGCTGAAGGCCCTGTCTTGCAATTTCAGTAATCTAAAGTAATCGATGACCCACGACTAAACTATGGTTGGGATATCGAATAATAAACTCCATGAGAGATTGTTACGGGAAGAAGACCTGAAATTGGAAAATACTATTAAGATCTACCATGCGAGTGAGTTGGCTGCACAGCAGATCAGTACACTCCGTTGGAAACATTTTGGCGCCAACATGAAACAAGACGGCAGCGCTATCAGCACTGTGATGCAGGTCACTAAAAACGTAGTCTCAGTGCGGGCTGCTATTCTGTGCCAGAAATGTGGCAATCGTCATGGACTACCTCAATGTTCAGCATATGGAAAAATATGTTCCAGGTGTGACTGCACAAATCATTCTGCAAAACAATGCTTTTTGCATCCGACAGTGGACCAATTAAGATCAGTCAACGCAGTTGATGAGATGCCCCTTGAAGAATTATTTTTAGTTGAACTGATTTCAACCAAGGACACGATGAGTCCGAATAATATATACAATGAAGAAGTCTTACTGATCAGTTGTAATGATAGTGATGATCCAGCTGATACCACCGAAAACAGATGGTCAATTCCAGTGATGATTAACGACACATTGATAAAATGCAACCTCGACACAGGTGCAAGGGCAAACCTCCTCAGCCTGTCTGATTTGCACGGACTGCGAGTACAACCGAAAGTTGTCAATCCACCGAGACTGCTGATAGACTATAATGGGAATGAGATTGAGACCCTGTGGGAATGAGATTGAGACGCTGAAGGTATGTGAACTCGAAGCACTGGTACGCAACAGAAGTCACATCGTACCATTTTCGATTGTGGACACGAAACGCGAGTCCAACATAGGGGTGGATGCGTGTGAGGCCGTGAACCTAGATGATTGGTTGTACGTCCCAGACAGGTGTTGACAAGATTATTGTGACTCACAATGGCTACAGTGGCGCAATTATCCGATTGAAATACAAGCAATAGTGAAAGTGGAGGAAGATCAGACAGAGACAGAGATGAAGGATCCAAAGGGGATTTCAGAGTTCTGGTTAGTGGGCTTCAAAAATGAGGATTTGCTCAATGACGTGACACAGGAGCATGATGAGCCCATCCTGCAGCATCTACAACACGCTGCCGTAAAGTTCTCAGATCCGGAACAGCCAATGAGCTTTACACTGGAGTTTAAGTTTGAACCGAATGACTAATTCACAAATGAGGTACTCACATACCAGATGGAGTTGCAGCCTGATGGGTCAGACTTCTTTGCATTTGCATTCACTGGGTACACAGGCTGCCACATCGACTGGAAGAAAAGCAAAAATGTCACATTGGAAACCATTAAAATGAAGCAGTCACATAACAGTCGGGGTACTCGTAAAACAGTGACGAAAACTGAACTAAATGACTCCTTCAATTTCTTCACTCTTGTGGTTCCAGGGCATGGAGTGCTAGATGGAAGCTCTGTAGCAAGACTCGCTGTTACTTGAAAATCAATCATTTCCTGCATGAACACAGAATTCCACTGGCAGTGTTATACTTCATGGACAACAATGATGATGAGTATGATGATTATTATGGGCCAGGGTTTAGAGAATCCCAAAATGTATCATGGAGTTCACCTGACCCACAACTTTTACTTGATTGTGGTGTGGCGGAGCACAAGGCCCACTATACAGGTGTGGTACAGCAGAAATCTAACAGTATTTTTTTAAAGCAAAACAATGTTTATTCTATGAACTCAAGTTAACCTTTTTTAAAACATACAGTGAACATCTTAGCAACCATCTATTCAAATACAACCTCCAAAGAATACAACACTAAATAATCCTTAAGCTTTCCTTTTAAGCTGACCGAACCTGTAAGTCTTACTTCAACGCTCGCTACGAGATAGGCACTCCGAGCTATCAATCCGTACCAACTTCGAATCCCGCAGGCTCAGAACCCGAACGAAAGGCCATTTGTTTCCCTGACCTGGTGGGCCAGTTCCAAGTTAAGTATAGGCCTGTTAGTTGTAAGAAGTAGCTTAGATGTAGAATTTATGTATGAGTAGTGACTACTGTGTATAATAAATGTGCTTTGATTTAAATCTTACTAATCGGTGTATTGGATTATTGATCATTACTCCGACTTGAACCACGTGGCGGTATCATAAGGATACCTGGCGACTCAAGAGCAAAGGTGATAAAACAGAGCAATTAAACTAAGGCAAAGTTAACAACAAGCACATAGGTTTAAATTCACTACTGAGAACAGTTAATTCTCTGAATTCGCCAAATGTTCAAGAGATAGTCTTTACATGGCAGAGAGAGCAACACACCTATGGTTGACTGCAGCTCCAACACTGAAACAAAACCAAAAAAAACACAGACTCACCCAAGCTTTTCTCAAAGTGAAACTAAAAAGCAGAGCCAGAGCTCAGCTCCACCCACACTCTGACGTCACTGCAGTAACATGAGCAGACAAACATTTCTTAAAGTGACATTCTCATGACGTGATGCAGTCTCCGATGATGAGTATTATGATATGTACGAAGACCATGAGCACAATGAGGAAAGCAGAGGGTGAACCAGATGAGGATGACTATGAAATGCAGATCAGGCTATTTCGCGGGAGTGACGGCAAACTAAATGAGGGTGCCCTTGTAGAGCTATTCAGGTGGTTTGGCAGGAGTGACAAAGTGATCACAAGGGGCGCCCAGTCTGCGCAGGATACCAATAAGTGCGAAAGCTCTGAGATGACATATGCAGAGACTGAAAATGAGATTGCAGTAGCAGACACTTCGGATGAGAACAACTCAGCTGCGAACAAACTAATAACGGAAGATATAATACCCATTCTGGAGAAACTGGCTCCAGAGGATACAGTGAGTCATCTCAGGCCTATGAAATGGTTCCGGTAGTGGACTCCCCAATACTCGAGGCCACTCCACTGAAAGATAAGTTTTGGTGCATCTGTATGCAGTACTACAACAACATACTTATATCATACTACCAGACGATGATGAGCCACTACTTGGTTCTTCAGAAAAAGGTGACCCATGCATTATAGTTTTGAGTGACAAGGAGTCATCACTTGGGGCTCAAGCACAGGATGCAGGAACAGAACCCAAACACCAGAGTGCGAGGCTCGGCAGCCCGCTACTGAAGGTGCAGACAACCACAACCACACAGTCCCTCAGAATATGCCAACACAGGACGTCTCAGCAGACGATCCACAAGCAACCACTCCCATAGCTCAACACGCAGCAAGACGGGTGCTACCGAAGCCAAGCAGAAAAAGTGGCGCAGTCACAAAATCGTTATCATGAATAAGAAGAGGAAGAAGAGAGTGGGGGATACCACGGTATCGGGGGCAGCACAGTAGCATTGTGGATAGCACAATTGCTTCACAGCTCCAGGATCCCAGGTTCGATTCCGGCTTGGGTCACTGTCTGTGTGGAGTCTGCACATCCTCCCCGTGTGTGCGTGGGTTTCCTCCGGGTGCTCCGGTTTCCTCCCACAGTCCAAAGATGTGCAGGTTAGGTGGATTGGCCATGCTAAATTGCCCTTAGTGTCCAAAATTGCCCATAGTGTTGGGTGGGGTTACTGGGTTATGGGGATGGGGTGTTGACCTTGAGTAGGGTGCTCTTTCCAAGAGCCGGTGCAGACTCGATGGGCCGAATGGCCTCCTTCTGCACTGTAAATTCTATGGCCAAATTCTATGACCATGAGTCACACCACCTGTGATGCTAAATAAGAAGACATCGGCAATGTGGCCGACAGCCAGAAAGTACACGATGACGCAGCATAAAGCAACGTGTTAAAAAACTAAAGAAACTGGTGACGCAGGCATGGCTAGCAAGAATACTGGTGTTCAGGACGCATCGCTTCAGAAGGCTAAGATAAAAAAGACCTGCATGGAAACCGGTCTTCCAGAAACAAAAGAGATGATGGGAAGCTGATGAGAGCCCAGAAGATTAACAGGGTGATCCTGTCAGAGATGCACAATGAGCTGTGCAACATGCATCAGGCATATCATGTTGATTGAAGCAATGTTGTTGTATCTGTATAAAAAAATACATAACTTGTATAAAAGAATAATACAAATCATGTTTTTGTATATAAATGTTAACATTGGGGTAGCACGGTGGCGCAGTGGCTAGCACTGGGACTGCAACGCTGAGGACTCAGGTTTGAATCCTGGCACTGGGTCACTGTCCGTGTGGAGTTTGCTCATTCTCCCCATGTCTGCGTGGGTTTCATTCCCACAACCCAAAAGTTGTGCAGGCTAGGTGGATTGGCCACGCTAAATTGTCCCTTAATTGGAAAAAAAATAATTGGGTACTCGAAATTTATTTTTAAAAAGTTAACATCTCAAAAGGAAGGGGAAAGGGGGATGTGGTGATATCATAGAATCTTAGAATTTACAGTGCAGAAGGAGGCTATTCGGCCCATCGAGTCTGCACCGGCTCTTGGAAAGAGCACCCTACCCAAGGTCAACACCTCCACCCTATCCCCATAACCCAGTAACCCCACCCAATACTAAGGGCAATTTTGGACACTAAGGGCAATTTATCATGGCCAATCCACCTAACTTGCACACCTTTGGACTGTGGGAGGAAACCGGAGCACCCGGAGGAAACCCACGCACACACTGGGAGGATGTGCAGACTCCGCACAGACAGTGGCCCAAGCTGGAATCGAACCTGGGTCCCTGGAGCTGTGAAGCAATTGTGCTATTCATAATGCTACCGTGCTGCCCTTAGTTATGCCTGTGAATAGTTTTGTACATAGTTAATAATGCGATCTCCGGCCAGCTGGTGACGTCAGACATCGGTAATTTCACGTGAGACTCTCGTCAGTTGGTAGTAAAGCGTATAACAGGACAGTCACACATGGGATAGCTCCAGGAGAGTTCACTAAACTCATTTAGTAACTTTGTCTGTATAATCATCTGTTTGTTATCTTTCCACATGTTCATCAATAAATCATTGTTCTAGTTAAATAACTAGATGTTCTGTGTACATCGTTGCAACGGCAAGATCACAACGCAACACTTTGCATTGTGGGGAAACTTACAAAGATCTGGCTATTGAGTGGAGCATTGTCGATGTACCATTTGTCAATGTTCCCTGTTGATTATTCTTGTGTCTTCTATGTACATACTGTGTACGTTCCTCAGCTGCAGAAAAATACTTTTCACTGTACTTCGGTACATGTGACAATAAATCAAATCAAATCAACTACAGTGATCACTGAGTTCATCTGCAGTTTGCTGTAGCTTCAAACTAGCCGATTGCTTTTGAAAGATCCCCTCTCCTCCCCAAATTTAGTGAACTTAAAATGCGGGTGTGAAACATTTCGAACATTACAAATGGGGGCTGCACTTTAAAAGTACTTCTCATTGGCCATAAAGTGCTTTGGGATGTCCAATCATCATGAGATTTTCAAAAGGCAAAACCAGAACACATTGAAAAGCCTTGAGCAGTGGCAGGAGTCTGAGGAGGGGCAGCTGAAGGTAGGAGGTCATGTGATAACATCTCCCAGAATATGTCCAGCTAGAGTTGGCAAGCCTATTAAGAAATTGGTTGAACATGATCCTTGATTCTTGGATCGCATTTGTTGCCTCGCCATCTGTCAGGGTGCTGTGCTCCACTTTGGCCTTTGTAATTGGTCCTTACTGCTGTCAATCAGCCTTAGAGCCACCCACCTCCTCAGAGAGACAATACAGCCTCTTATTATTAAAGCACTGAACAGGGTGTTTATCTTCAGAACAAGCCAGATCTTTCTTCATTGCCTATTAAATTGGGTGGCAATGGAAGTGCAGGAGTACTTTAATTGCCCAGAGACCAAACTTGACCTCCTTTGATGAACAAATACAACTGCTCCTAATACTTCCAGCGAGTGCAGGCCTCAAAGCGGCATAGAACGGCAGCGGACTCCGACTGACATCTGAACCGCGTATTCACCTTTTGGGCTGGATGGTGGTAATTGGGCGTAGTTTTGGGGAGAGAAAAAGCAAGTTTAGAAATGTTGTTCTTGGGAGTGAATGTATAAGAGGTATGGGAACACAGCTGAAGACAATGCCAGAAAACAAATGAAAGAAGACAAAAGCTTCACAATCACAGCTGTCTCATTGAGGACCATTTTTTATTGGGGGAGGAGGGGGAGTAATCAGTCCTGGCATAAATTAGATACTAGGTGGACTGATGACGGTGTTATGTTTCATGGCCATTTTCTGAAGTTCAAACTCCCTCTCTTTATCTTTTTCCCTGATCTGTATCTCCCTTTTTCATTTTGTTCTGCTCGGGCTTTCCTTTCTTTCCTCCTTTCTTCTTTTCTTTTTCCCCTCTCTCTCTCTCTCTCTCTCTCTCGTATTCAAGCCGCTTTAATTCCTTCTTATGTTCCATTTGTTTAATTTGCAACTCAATTTTTGCCAAACGGTATCTCAGGCAATTTTAAATGCTTAATCACCGCCATAATTACCTCATCTTTTCGCATTTTGTCAGGTAATGTTAACTGCAATGTTCTTGCCAAATCTAACGGTCTGCTTTTCGTCTCTGTCCGTAAGGTACTACGTGTGACATTCTCCACCCCCAAAAGCTTCTGAGCCTCTGAAAGAGCCATTGTCCACAACACACTCCCCACTTAAACTAAAATACCACACTGGAAAAGCAACACTCCTTCACTGTCTTTAAGTACACAAAAGCCAATCCAATAGATAGACTTTGATCCCGGATGAGCCCCCAATTGTTATGGGTGAGGCGTTTTCAGAACCACAAAATGTATCATGGAGTTCAACCAACCTCTCCCTTTAATGCTATTGTTGCTTTTCCGAGCACACGGCTTGTTCCCTAGGTGTGGGATTACAATTATGGACACGTGGGTTTTTAAACACAAAACAATGTTTATTCTATGAACTCAACTTAACCTTTTAAATAAACATTGGATCACTTACCCCCTTACTTCAAAGATAACCCCGAAAATAACACAACACTAAATAATCCTTCAATTATTCCTTTCAACATCCCAGAGACTTAACACCTTTAAACAGAAACACATCAGGTTAAAGGCTTTACTATTATGAGTTTAAATCACCCAAATGATCCAGAGATAGTCTTTCATGGCAGAGATCACAGCAGATCCAGCTCACTACAAACACAGACACACCCCAAGCTCTTTTCCTCAAAACTGAAACTAAAAAACTGCAAAATGGCTGATCTGAGCTCAGCTCCACCCACTCTCTGACATCACTGTTTTCTTAAAGGTACATTGCTTAAACATCCATTTCTTAAAGGTATTCTCACATGACAGCGGGAATCAACCTTGGCAAGAATGATGGCAAGGTTGAGATTGGAAGAGATGGCAAATGCAATGAGGCAAAAGGAAATGGAAGTTAGGATTTGGGAATGGAACAAGGGTTTGGAGAGATAAGGTTAATTGTAAGCAAAAGGTGAGCAAGGGAGAGTGCAAAAAAGGTAGGGGTGATTGTAGGGAAGGTAGTTATAGGATGATAAGAAAATCAATAGCTGCAAAAGATGGTGGATGCCTTGAGTCAAAAGTAGAGAAGATTAATGACCTGGACTTGGGAATGCAGGACATAATTTTAAAGTTTATGGAATACATAGACAGGGGTACATAGACTGGTGAAATGTACAGACACATAGCCAATTCATTTTAATGAAGAGTAATCTAAAGTGATTCATTTAGAAAGAATGAAAAGAAGCAATACGGTACAATTTTAAAGGTGTACAGGAAGATGGAAACCTGAAGGTGTACATACACAAGTCTTTATAAGTGGTGGGATAAAGATGGATGTTAACAGGGCAGAGGAATCCTTTTTAATGGAACATGGAGATCAAATGCAAGGAAGCAATGCTGAGACTTTTTAAAATAATAGCTAGGCCCACCAAACTCCAATACCATTTGGAGTATGGTGGCCAATTCTGGGCTACCACATTTTTGGAAGGATGTCAAAGCCTTAAAGGTGGCACAAAATAAATTTACTAGAATGATACAAGGGATAAAACATTCAGTTATTTAGAAAGACTAGATAAACTAGGACTATATTCCTCAGTGGAGTTATGGGTGCTAAAAATTATGAATGATTTTAATTGAGTAAATAAAGAGAAACTTGTTTCCAGTGGCAGAAGGATTGGTAACAAGAGAACGCAGGTTTACGATAAACTGACAAAAACAAAGTGACATGAGGAAAATAAAATATTTATACGAATTATTGGATTCTGAAATACACTGCCTTAAAAGATTGGTGAAAGCACATTCAAAAATAACTTTCAAAGGGGAATTGGAAAAATACTTGAAGAAAAGTTTGCACAACTATGGGGAAAGAGCAGAAGAGAGGGACTAATTGTGTAGCTCTTTCAAAGAGTTGGGAGGCGAAATACACCAAATCATTCTATGAAGGTGGAAAGTAAATATGAAGGTTTTGCTAGTGAAGGATGGCCATGTTGCGGGGTCTGGATGGAATGTTGGTAGAAAACGCATGAATGGCAACAGTGAATTGTCGGGTCAGAGGCTGCTACAGTTGATTAGAAGGATGTCGGAGATTTTGTGGGAGTGATGCAAATGTAAGGACCTGAAAGAGGACAAAAAAAACGGGTAAAACGAATCTGGGAACAGGTGGGTGTAGTGATCTGCATATCTGTGTGTATGTAAAGGGTTAATATACAGAAGTAACAGCTAGATAACCACTAGATTGCAGCACTAGAGATGGGTATAAAAGATAAACTCAAGGAGAGTTCCCGCCTCTTCGTGTTTGGAGTGACTAGTGACCAGAGGTAGAGAGAGATGGCTTAGTGTGCAGGTGTCATTAATCATAGTTTTTTTTTTTAATAAATATTTTATTGAAAATTTTTGGTCAACCAACACAGTACATTGTGCATCCTTTACACAATATTATAACAACACAAATAACAATGACCTATTTTATAAACAAAAAATGAATAAATAATAAATAACAAAAATGAAAACTAGCCCTAATTGGCAACTGCCTTGTCACAAGTAACACTCTCCAAAAATATAATTTAACAGTCCAATATATTAACAACCCTGAGAGTCCTTCTGGTTCCTCCCCCCCCCCCCCCCCCCCCCGATCCTGGGCTGCTGCTGCTGCCTTCTTTTTCCCATTCCGTCTATCTTTCTGCGAGGTATTCGACGAACGGTTGCCACCGCCTGGTGAACCCTTGAGCCGACCCCCTTAGGACGAACTTAATCCGCTCTAGCTTTATAAACCCCGCCATGTCATTTATCCAGGTCTCCACCCCCGGGGGCTTGGCTTCTTTCCACATTAGCAATATCCTGCGCCGGGCTACTAGGGACGCAAAGGCCAAAACATCGGCCTCTCTCGCCTCCTGCACTCCCGGCTCTTGTGCAACCCCAAATATAGCCAACCCCCAGCTTGGTTCGACCCGGACTCCGACTACTTTTGAAAGCACCTTTGTCACCCCCATCCAAAACCCCTGTAGTGCCGGGCATGACCAAAACATATGGGTATGATTCGCTGGGCTTCTCGAGCACCTCGCACACCTATCCTCCACCCCAAAAAATTTACTGAGCCGTGCTCCAGTCATATGTGCCCTGTGTAATACCTTAAACTGAATCAGGCTTAGCCTGGCACACGAGGACGACGAGTTTACCCTGCTTAGGGCATCTGCCCACAGCCCCTCCTCGATCTCCTCCCCCAGCTCTTCTTCCCATTTCCCTTTTAGTTCATCTACCATAGTCTCCCCTTCGTCCCTCATTTCCCTATATATATCTGACACCTTACCATCCCCCACCCATGTCTTTGAGATCACTCTGTCCTGCACCTCTTGTGTCGGGAGCTGCGGGAATTCCCTCACCTGTTGCCTCGCAAAAGCCCTCAGTTGCATATACCTGAATGCATTCCCTTGGGGCAACCCATATTTCTCGGTCAGCGCTCCCAGACTCGCGAACTTCCCATCCACAAACAGATCTTTCAGTTGCGTTATTCCTGCTCTTTGCCACATTCCATATCCCCCATCCATTCCCCCCGGGGCAAACCTATGGTTGTTTCTTATCGGGGACCCCCCCAAGGCTCCAGTCTTTCCCCTATGCCGTCTCCACTGTCCCCAAATCTTCAGTGTAGCCACCACCACCGGGCTTGTGGTGTAGTTCCTCGGTGAGAATGGCAATGGGGCTGTCACCATAGCCTGTAGGCTAGTCCCCCTACAGGACGCCCTCTCTAATCTCTTCCACGCCGCTCCCTCCTCCTCTCCCATCCACTTACTCACCATTGAAATATTAGCGGCCCAATAATACTCACTTAGGCTCGGTAGTGCCAGCCCCCCCTATCCCTGCTACGCTGTAAGAATCCCTTCCTCACTCTCGGGGTCTTCCCGGCCCACACAAAACCCATGATGCTCTTTTCAATCCTTTTTAAAAAAAGCCTTCGTGATCACCACCGGGAGGCACTGAAACACAAAGAGGAATCTCGGGAGGACCACCATCTTAACCGCCTGCACCCTCCCTGCCATTGACAGGGATACCATATCCCATCTCTTGAAATCCTCCTCCATCTGTTCCACCAACCGCGTTAAATTTAACCTATGCAATGTGCCCCAATTCTTAGCTATCTGGATCCCCAGGTAACGAAAGTCCCTTGTTACCTTCCTCAACGGTAGGTCCTCTATTTCTCTACTCTGCTCCCCTGGATGCACCACAAACAACTCACTTTTCCCCATGTTCAATTTATACCCTGAAAAATCCCCAAACTCCCCAAGTATCCGCATTATTTCTGGCATCCCCTCCGCCGGGTCCGCCACGTATAGTAGCAAATCGTCTGCATACAAAGATACCCGGTGCTCTTCTCCTCCCCTAAGTACTCCCCTCCACTTCTTGGAACCCCTCAACGCTATCGCCAGGGGCTCAATCGCCAGTGCAAACAATAAAGGGGACAGAGGGCATCCCTGCCTTGTCCCTCTATGGAGCCGAAAATATGCAGATCCCCGTCCATTCGTGACCACGCTCGCCACTGGGGCCCTATACAACAGCTGCACCCATCTAACATACCCCTCTCCAAAACCAAATCTCCTCAACACCTCCCACAAATAATCCCACTCCACTCTATCAAATGCTTTCTCGGCATCCATCGCCACTACTATCTCCGTTTCTCCCTCTGGTGGGGCCATCATCATTACCCCTAACAACCTCCGTATATTCGTGTTCAGCTGTCTCCCCTTCACAAACCCAGTTTGGTCCTCGTGGACCACCCCCGGGACACATTCCTCTATTCTCATTGCCATTACTTTGGCCAGGACCTTGGCATCTACATTTAGGAGGGAAATAGGTCTATAGGACCCGCATTGTAGCGGGTCCTTTTCCTTCTTTAAGAGAAGCGATATCGTTGCTTCAGACATAGTCGGGGGCAGTTGTCCCCTTTCCTTTGCCTCATTAAAGGTCATCGTCAGTACCGGGGCGAGCAAGTCCACATATTTTCGATAGAATTCGACTGGGAATCCATCCGGTCCCGGGGCCTTTCCCGCCTGCATGCTCCTAATTCCTTTCACCACTTCTTCTACCTCGATCTGTGCTCCCAGACCCACCCTTTCCTGCTCTTCCACCTTGGGAAATTCCAGCCGATCCAAGAAGCCAACATCATTCTCTCCCTCCCATCCGGGGGTTGAGCTTCATATAATTTTTTATAAAATGTCTTGAACACTCCATTCACTCTCTCCGCTCCCCGCTCTATCTCTCCTTCCTCATCCCTCACTCCCCCTATTTCCCTCGCTGCTCCCCTTTTCCTCAATTGGTGTGCCAGCAACCTGCTCGCCTTCTCCCCATATTCGTACTGTACACCCTGTGCCTTCCTCCATTGTGCCTCTGCAGTGCCTGTAGTCAGCAAGTCAAATTCTACATGTAGCCTTTGCCTTTCCCTGTACAGTCCCTCCTCCGGTGCTTCCGCATATTGTCTGTCCACCCTCAAAAGTTCTTGCAGCAACCGCTCCCGTTCCTTACTCTCCTGCTTCCCTTTATGTGCCCTTATTGATATCAGCTCCCCTCTAACCACCGCCTTCAACGCCTCCCAGACCACTCCCACCTGGACCTCCCCATTATCATTGAGTTCCAAGTACTTTTCAATGCACCCCCTCACCCTTAGACACACCCCCTCATCTGCCATTAGTCCCATGTCCATTCTCCAGGGTGGGCGCCCTCCTGTTTCCTCCCCTATCTCCAAGTCCACCCAGTGTGGAGCGTGATCCGAAATGGCTATAGCCGTATACTCCGTTCCCCTCACCTTCGGGATCAATGCCCTACCCAGCACACAAAAGTCTATTCGCGAGTAGACTTTATGGACATAGGAGAAAAACGAGAACTCCTTACTCCTAGGTCTGCTAAATCTCCACGGGTCTACACCTCCCATCTGCTCCATAAAATCTTTAAGTACCTTGGCTGCTGCCGGCCTCCTTCCAGTCCTGGACTTCGACCTATCCAGCCCTGGTTCCAACACCGTATTAAAATCTCCCCCCATTATCAGCTTTCCCATCTCTAGGTCCGGAATGCGTCCTAGCATCCGCCTCATAAAATTGGCATCCTCCCAGTTCGGGGCATATACGTTTACCAAAACCACCGTCTCCCCCTGTAGTTTGCCACTCACCATCACGTATCTGCCCCCGTTATCCGCCACTATAGTCTTTGCCTCGAACATTACCCGCTTCCCCACTAATATAGCCACCCCCCTGTTTTTCATATCTAGCCCCGAATGGAACACCTGCCCCACCCATCCTTTGCGTAGCCTAACCTGGTCTATCAGTTTCAGGTGCGTTTCCTGTAACATAACCACATCTGCCTTAAGTTTCTTAAGGTGTGCGAGTACCCGTGCCCTCTTTATCGGCCCGTTCAGCCCTCTCACGTTCCACGTGATCAGCCGAGTTGGGGGGCTTCCTACCCCCCCCCCCCTTGTCGATTAGCCATCCCCTTTTTCCAGCTCCTCACCCGGTTCCCACGCAGCTGTATCTCCCCCAGGCGGTGCCCCCCCGCCCATCCTCTCCCATACCAGCTCCCCCCTCTCCCCAGCAGCAGCAACCCAGTAATTCCCCCCTCCCACCCCCCCCGCTAGATCCCCCGCTAGCGTAATTACTCCCCCATGTTGCTCCCAGAAGTCAGCAAACTCTGGCTGACCTCGGCTTCCCCCCGTGACCTCGGCTCGCACCGTGCGACGCCCCCTCCTTCCTGCGTCTCTATTCCCGCCATGATTATCATAGCGCGGGAACCAAGCCCGCGCTTCTCCCTTGGCCCTGCCCCCAATGGCCAACGCCCCATCTCCTCCACCTCCCCTCCCCCCCCCCCATCACCACCTGTGGGAGAGAGAAAAGTTACCACATCGCAGGATTAGTACATAAAACCCCTCTTTGCCCCCCACATTCGCCCCACCACTTTGTTCGAACGTTCTTTTTAATAACCCGCTCATTCCAGTTTTTCTTCCACAATAAAAGTCCACGCTTCATCCGCCGTCTCAAAGTAGTGGTGCCTCCCTCGATATGTGACCCACAGTCTTGCCGGTTGCAGTATTCCAAATTTTATCTTCTTTTTATGAAGCACCGCCTTGGCCCGATTAAAGCTCGCCCTCCTTCTCGCCACCTCCGCACTCCAGTCTTGATAAACGTGGATCACCGCGTTCTCCCATTTACTGCTCCGAGTTTTCTTTGCCCATCTAAGGACCATTTCTCTATCCTTAAAACGGAGGAATCTCACCACTATGGCTCTGGGAATTTCTCCTGCTCTCGGTCCTCGCGCCATCACTCGGTATGCTCCCTCCACCTCCAACGGACCCGCCGGGGCCTCCGCTCCCATTAACGAGTGCAGCATCGTGCTCACATATGCCCCGACGTCCGCTCCCTCCACACCTTCAGGAAGACCAAGAATCCTCAGGTTGTTCCTCCTTGCGTTGTTTTCCAGTGCCTCCAACCTTTCCACACATCGTTTCTGATGTACCTCCTGCGTCTCCGTCTTCACCACCAGGCCCTGTATATCGTCCTCATTCTCGGCTGCCTTTGCCTTCACGACCCGAAGCTCCCGCTCCTGGGTCTTTTGTTCCTCCTTTAGCCCTTCGATCGCCTGTAGTATCGGGGCCAACAGCTCTTTCTTCATTTCCTTTTTGATCTCTTCCACACAGCATTTCAAGAACTCTTGTTGTTCAGGGCCCCATGTTAAACTGCCACCTTCCGACGCCATCTTGGTTTTTGCTTGCCTTCCTTGCCGCTGTTCTAAAGGATCCACTGCAATCTGGCCACTCTCTCCTCCTTTTTCCATCCGTATCCAGGGGGGATTCCCTTCTGGTTTACCGCACAGTGTTTTTAGCCGTCAAAATTGCCGTTGGGGCTCCTATCAAGAGCCCAAAAGTCCGTTTCACAGGGAGCTGCCGAAACGTGCGACTCAGCTGGTCATCGCCGCACCCGGAAGTCTCATTAATCATAGTTAATATATATTTAGTCTTGTTAATTTAATCTATAATTTAGTTGTTGAAGCGAGAACAGACTCCGTTAAATTGTTATCGTTACTCAATAAACAGTATTTGCTTTATTTGAAGACTTCGAGTATTAATGAACATCGAGTGTATGACAATCTTGGCAGAAAGCAAATGAGTAATAAGATATTGCATAACGTAAAATAACAGTGGGGAGGTGTATTTGAGACCAGTAAGAGATCAGCCATGACCTGATTGGCGGAGTAGGCTCAAAAGGCTGAATTGCCTACTTCTCCTAATTCCTCTGTTCCTGCATTCCTATGAACATGATGTGAGTCTGTAGAAGCAAACAACCAACAGCAGGGCTGGAGCACCACCTTCAATTTCCTTTCTGGTAGCGCCTTCCATCCAATCACTTCCCTGTCCCTCCTCACAGCCTAACATCATGCCTACAGGGGTTGGTTTAGCACAGGGCTAAGTAGCTGGATTTTAAAGCAGACCAAGGCAGGCCAGCAGCACAGTTCAATTCCCGTACCAGCCTCCCTGAACAGGTGCCGTAATGTGGCGACTAGGGGCTTTTCACAGTAACTTCATTTGAACTTGTGACAATAAGCGATTTTCATTTTTTTTCATTACAGCCCAACCTAGATTCCTCCACAGTTTTGTATCGAAGTTTAGTTGTAGTTCCAGGGTCTCTACTTGCTAAATGTCTAATGACATCAGTTGCACATGGAGCAATATTAAGGGTGGGTTGGGTGGCTTCAGCCTTGATTAAAGGTTACTTTGGAGTCGACCAATGCCGGGAAAGTAACTGCAGGATGTAAAATGTACACACCTGAATTCAACAAGATTTCCAAGAGTTGGCTAGTTTCAGAGTCGCCCTAATTGTGGTTCAAACCCACATTAGTTTTTTTTTAATTTATTGCGGAGCTGCTCAAGTTTGTTTCCTGTAAAGGGGTAGGTAGTGGTGCAGTGGTATTTTCACTTGACTAGTAATCCAGGGTAATGACCTGGGTTAGAACAATAAAAATTAAAAGTCTAACGATGACCATGAAACCATTGTTTTTTTGTTTTTTAAAAATAAGTTGAGTACCCAATTAATTTCTTCCAATGAAGGGGCAATTTAGTGTGGTCAATCCACCTAGCCTGCACATTTTTGGGTTGTGGGGGCGAAATCCACGCAAACACTGGGAGAATGTGCAAACTCCACACGGACAGTGACCTAGATGAAACCATTGTTGATTGTTGTAAAACCCACCTGGTTCACTAATGTCCATTTAAGGAAGGAAACCTACCATCTTAACTTTGTCTGGCATACAGATGACTCCAGATCCAGTGGTTGATTCTTAGCTGGTCTCTAAAATGGCCGAGCAAGCCAATCAGTTCCAGGACAATTAGGGATGAGCAATAAATGCTGACCCAGCTAGTGACAACTACATCCCATGAATGAATATAAAAGGTTATGTCATAAAAGTGGTTTACGGAGATTGATGTCAAAATAAATTAAATACATATCGAAAGAATATCTAATCTAGTAATATCATTTTCTACCACTGTGTATTAACCAAAATTACTCTTGCCCTTTCCCCATTGTGTGTCATAATATCTACTGGTAAAGGGTTAGAAACATTTTTAAAAATAGGAGCAGTAGGAGGCCAGTCAGCCCTTTGAGCTTGCTCCGCCATTCATTATAATCATGGCTGACCATCCAACTCAATAGCCTAATCCTGCTTTCCGCCCGCCTCCCCTGCCAATACCCTTTGATTCCCTTCACCTTAAGTACAATATCTAACTGCTTCTTGAAAACATGCAATGTTTTGGCCTCAACGACTCCCTGCAGTAAAGATTCCACAAACCGGCCACTCATAGAATCATAGAAAAGTTACAGCTATGCCAACTTGAGGACACCCAGGTGCCCTTTGTAATCCCACCTTCCTGCACCCGACCCATAGCCCTGTAGCTTAGAGCACTTGAGGTGTAGATCCAGGTACTTTTTAAAAGAGCTGAGGGTCTCTGCCTGCACCTCCAACTCTGGCAACGAATACCAGACTCCCACTACCCTCTGCGTAAAAGTGTCCTTCCTCATGTCCCCTCTACACTTTCTGCCACTTATCTTGGATCTGTCCCATGGTTCTAGAATTCTCCACCAAGGGAAACAATTTTATCCTATCCCTTCCCCTCATAATTTTGTGCGCCTCAATTAAGTCACCCCTCAACGTTTTTTGTTCCAAGGAAAATTATCCCAACCTATACAATTTCTTCTCGTAGCCACATTTTTCTAGCCCTGGCAGCATTCTTTTAACTCCTCTCCACTCTCTCCAGAGCAATAATGTTCTTCCTGTAATGTGACGACCAGAACTACACACAATATTCCAGTTGTGGCCTCACCAATGTTTTATACAATTCTAACATTATATCCTTACTTTTATATTCTATACCAATGAAGGAGAACATTCCATATGATTTCTGAACAACCTTGTCTACTTGAACTGCTGCCTTTAGGGATCTGTGTACCTCGATGCCAAGATCTCTCACTTTGTCTACCCCTCTTAGTATGTTCCCATTTATTGTGTACTCCATACAACTGTTTGACCTCCCTAAAGGCATGACCTCTGTGTTAATTTCCATCTGCCACTTTAACGCCCACTCCACCTATCCATCTATATCGTTTTGAAGACGTTAAGCTATCCTCTACACTGTCCACCACTCGGCCAATCCTTGTGGCATCTGCAAATTTCCCATTCATGCGTCCCGTGTTCACATCCAAATCGTTGATTATATAGCGAACAATAAGGGTCCCAACACCGAGCCCTGTAAAACACCAATTGAAGTAACTTTCCAATTGCAAGGGCAGCCATCGACCATTACCCTTTGATTTCTGTTACTAAGCCAGCTTTTTATCCAGTTTGCCACATTGCCCTGTGTCCCATGGGCTTTTACTTTCTTGATGAATCTGCCATCTAGGACTTTGTCAAATGCCTTGATAAAATCCATATAACCGCATCCACTGCATTACCTTCATCAACCCTTCTTGTCACTTCCTCAAAGAATTCAATCAATTTTGTGAGGCAAGACCTTCCTTTAACAAATCCATGCTGACTATCCCTGACTAGTCTATGCCTTTCTATGTGACAGTTAATCTTATCTCTCCGGGTTGATCCTACTAATTTGCCAACCACTGACATAACACTAACTGGCCTATAATTGTTTGGCATTTCCTTCGATCTCACATTTGCATTTCTCCAGTCCGCTGTTTCCTCCCCTGTGTCGAGTGAGGATTGGAAAATCATCCTTGGAGCATCTGCTATCTCCGCCAGGAGCTCACTATATGAGAAACTGCACCTTAAAGACACATGGGTGCCACAGTTTACATCTGTGCTTAAATTTTATATATTAAGGATAGTTTTCTTTTTCATATTGAAACTAATACATTTTTCTTTATAATGTATTTAGATTTCTGTTATCTTTCTATTTTACCTCACCTTTTCCATTTTTCTAAAATCGTTGTGCTTAATTTTTAATTGCAAACTATCTTTGTCTATATTTTTGCTCCATCCTTATATCCTGGCTCTGTTTGCTCTGCCTACCGATTCTGTTCTCCTCCACTTCTCCCTCCCCCAATCTGTAAAATCTTGGTTCACTTCACCACCACAGGCACATGCAGGTTGCTGCCACTATTGTCATATCATAACAGCTGCTACCACTTCCAACCATTTTGTAGTCTTAACAAAATCTGTACTTTAACTATGTCAAAATTGAGAGTTTAAAATAGATTTATTTTATATTTTGCATTGCTCATACAAAAGTAATTCCTTACTCCGTATTGAAGCTGCTTAAAACTACCAAAAGAAAGGATGCACAGATGGATGGGAAGAGTAGGACCAATGCTGACTCACTAGGAATGAAAAGTAAAGATTCTAATTTTAATGACTAAAATCTGATAGGATTTATATAATTTAATCTTTCGATTAAACAAAATACTGACTGGTTCCAGCAAGTGTTTATTAATGATACTTCTCAATAATAATTCGTGGTTTTTCATGTCGCACATGATAAAAGTCTAATAACTCTCACGCTAATATACTAGGTTGAAGTGGGTGGAAAGCCTGTCAAAATCAGATATATTTATAAAATGGGGATCATAATTCTGCTCTATTTGAACATTTTGTAGTAATTAATGGGTTATAATGTATTGGAATTAAACTACATTGATACATTTTGTTTTGCACAAATAATCTTTGAAGCTAAAAGATTTGATAGATTGTAATTGTTCATTAAAAATAAATTGGTGTATATTTATAGCCTAGATGAATTCCATAAAAGAACATAGAAGCCATAAAGCTAATGCTGTGTATTATTTAACCCATGTGTCAGCACAAAGTGTACAAATCTTGCGTATTATTCCAGAACTGAAGATTATGAAGTGGTATTAATGCCACCTATGCATTCTATAACCTTCAAAAAAAAATTAAAACCATTATGGTTCCAGAAATTGATGATAGCACAATTTATTTTTCCCAAAATGATGAATCTCAAAACATGACCAGCTTGTATAAAATATAATTTATTTGCAACTTTATGGATACTGCTGGACTGACCATTATTGTGGGGTTTGGAGACGTGTGATCAAATCTGGGATGGCCAATGTCTGCAAACGTTAACATGCTGAGAACAACTGATCTTTTATATTTTCTAGTCTCAGAGTTGTAAACAATATTGATTTATTCTCGCTTCCAATTTCAAAATCAACAAGGGAGCACAAGTACTGCAAGCATCTTGTTGTTTTACAAGTGGCTTTCTAATCTCCTTATATGCTGTTCGATGACAGGAAGGCGTCTGACAAGAACAAGAGGAAATCCAGTGCTAAAACACACCATCAGCTCTCATCTACTTACAAGAGTGCAATAGATAAAATAGATGAAGCAGGTTATTTATTTTTCCCCTTAAAATAGCTGTGTGATACAGAAAGGAATCAAATTATTATAAACACTTAGGGCAGCACGGTGGCTCAGTTTTTAGCACGGCGCCGAGGTCCCAGGTTCAATCCCAGCTCTGGGTCACTGTCTGTGTGGAGTTTGCACATTCTCCCCTTGTCTGCGTGGGGCTCACCTCCACAACCCAAAGGATATCCAAAGTAGGTGGATTGGCCACGCTAAATTGCCCCTTAATTGGAAAAAATGAATCGGGCACTCTAAATTTATTTTAAAAAAATTATTATAAACTCGGATCACTTATCCATACATAGTTACCCATTGATAATACAAACTGAAAAAGTAGATCAGACTTCAAATACAGCACAATGAAATGAAAATCGCTTGTCACAAGTAGGCTTCAATTAAGTTACTGTGAAAAGCCCCTAGTCGCCACATTCCGGCACCTGTTCGGGGAGGCTGGTACGGGAATTGAAGCTGGCCTGCTTGGTCTGCTTTAAAAGCCAGCGATTTAGCCCAGTGTGCTAAACCAGCCCCTAGTGACAATGGGTGCTATTCTCCCAAAAGGGAACAAAGTCCCCTAGCGAGTGCGTGTAGCCGTGTGTTTCCCAGCGCTCCGTTCATTGTTATGCTGACCATGAAGGCCACGTGGGATCGTTAACAGATTTTCCCATGGGGTTCGTGGAATACGAGTTCCCTTATTGAGCGGGCGGAGGCTTGCTCAATAGGAACTATTCGGCGGGAGTTAAAACCTGCAGCCCAGACCAGACCGGTTTCTCCCAATGGTCCCCAGGATGGGGCACAAGCATTGTACGTTGCGGCTCTTTTCATTATCCAAATAGAAGAGTTTGTATGAAGCCTGGCCTTGGTGAAGTTATTATAGTCATCTTCTGTACAAAAATTCAAGAGGTTCACTTAACATTTTTGTAATAGATAATCCTGATTAATGGAAAATTGACACAAGTTGTGAGCATACTAGCGTAGACTCAATGGGCTGAGTGGCTCCCTACAGTGTTGCATAATTCTATGCCCAATTTTATGATACTGTGTATTATTTTCAGAATTATTTTAAATTAGTTTGTTGCATTTTGAAAGATAACTGAATCAATCATTTGGAATATGATTGTAATGAGATATGTTGTGTCCCAAATAGCTTTAAAGGAGCATTGTTTTTTTTAAATTCATTAACGGTATGTGGGCGTTGCGGTTTAGGCCAGCATTTATTGCCCATCCTTAGTTGCCCTTCAGAAGGTGGTGAGCTGCCTTCTTGAACCGCTGCAGTACTTGGTGTAGGTACACCCATTGTGCTGTTAGGGATGGAGTTCCAGGATTTTGTCCGAGCGACAGTGAAGGAACGGCGATATATTTCCAAGTCAGGGTGGCGACTGACTTGAAGGGGACCTCCAGGTGGTGGAGTGCGCAGGTATCTGCTGGTCTTGCCCTTCTAGATGGTAATTGTCGTGGGTTGTCTAAGGAACCTTGATGAGTTACTGCAATGCATCTTGTAGATGGTACACACGGCTGCCACTGTTGTCAGTGGTGGAGGGTTTGAATGTTTGTGGAAGGGGGAGCAATCAAGTGGGCTCCTTTGTCCTGGATGGTGTTGAGCTTCTTGTGTTGTTGGAGCTGCAGTCATCCAGGCAAGTGGAGAGTGCTTCATTACACTCTTGACTTGTGCCTTATAGATGGTGGACAGGCTTTTGGGAGGAGGGGGTTTGGAGGGGAGTTCCTCGACTTAGGATTCTTGGTCTTTGACCTGCCTTGGTAGCCACAGTATTAATGTGGCTAGTTCAGTTTAGTTTCTGATCAATGGTAACCCCCAGGATGTCGATTGTGGGGGATTCAACAATGGGAATGCCACTGAATGTCAAGGGGCGCTAGTTAGATCCTCTCTTGTAGGAGATGGTCATTGCCTGGCACTTGTCTGCCGCGAATGTAACTTGCCACTTGTCAGCCCAAGCCTGGATATTGTCTGACTTGTCAGTTGATTAAATGTTATTATTACTCACCATCTTAACACTCCACATTCTTGAATCCTCCTCCTAGTGACAGAGTACTTCTCCCCATCATGACAAAGTTCTTTTCACTGGCACTGAGTGTCAGTCAGACGGCCTTGCCCACCATAGCATTCGGAGATTAATCAGTGAACTCTTGACCCTCACCGCTAATTCCCCTCCAGAGCCAAGGGCTAAAAGGAACGTAGTGCTGAACCTCTCTCAGAAGTGAGCTGGGGAGTCAGCGGCTGGCTTCAGACAAACAGGAGTCAGACATGAGCAATAGCTGAGGGTCATCACAGACCATTCCTCGCGGAGTCGCCATCATCACCCTCCTGCAATGACTGGGTGTGGTAGTATGCATTAGGGGTCATGTGGGACTGTGAAGCCGTGATGTCATTGGCTGACAGATCCCGGGTCCTGGTTGGCTGTTGATCTCTAGCTCCGCACTGAAGGCGGAGTATAAGAACCAGGAGTTCTCCCCCGCAGGCCAGTCTGTTGCTGAACTGCGGGGAACAAGTCACGCTTAATAAAGCCTCATCGACTTCATCTCTATTCGTCTCTCATGAGTCTTTGTGCGCTACAATTTATTAAGCGTGCTTAAAGGACTATGGAGCTCAGGATCATCCCGGAATGCCTGAGGATCAGCCCCCACGCAGTGAACTCAGCAGCAGTTTTTAAACACTGGCAGACTTGTTTTGAAGCATACCTCCGAACGGCCCTCGGCCGGGTCACAGAAGACCAGAAACTACAGGTCCTGCACTCGAGGGTAAGCCCGGAAATTTTCCCTCTCGTAGAAGACGCAGAGGATTTCCAGACGGCGTTCGCAGCACTAAAGAGCATCTATGTTCGCCCAGTGAACCAGATCTACACACGCTACCAACTCGCAACGAGACGGCAAAGTCCCGGAGAATCGCTAGACGAATTCTACGCCGCGCTGCTAATTTTGGGACGGGCCTGCAGCTGCCCGCTGGTAAACGCGATTGAACACACGGACATGTTAATTCGCGAAGCGTTCGTGGCTGGTATGAACTCTCCCCAAATCCGCCAAAGACTTTTAGAAAAAGAGTCGCTAGGACTCTCAGAGGCACGGGCCCTTGCAGCCTCACTAGATGTGGCCGCGCGAAACTCCCGCGCGTATGGCCCCGACCGCGCGGCAGCCCCTTGGGCTCCGTGGACCACCGTCGCAACAAACCCCCACCCCCACCCCACAGGCTTGCGCGGTTCAGACGCCAAGTCGTCCCGGGGGAGCCCCCTGCTATTTCTGCGGCCAGGCGAAACACCCCCGGCAGCGCTGCCCGGCCCGCGCAGCGATTTGCAAGAGCTGCGGGAAAAAGGGCCATTTCGCGGCTGTGTGCCCGTCCCGGGAGGTCGCCGCTGTCCCCGGAGAAGGAGTCCTGCGCGTTTCTAACGCTCCCCAACGCCCCCCCCCCCCCCAGCGCCCCATGTACGACCCGCAGGCGCAGCCTTTTTGGGTCCCGGCCACCGCTGTCCCCGGAGAACAAGGAGTCCTGCGCGTTTCAAACGCTCCCCAACCCCCCCCAAGCGCTCCATGTGCGACCCGCAGGCGCCGCCATTTTGGGTCCCGGTCACCACGAGGGGAGGAGGGGCGCCGCCATCTTGGGACCCCCCAGCCCTGTGCGACGCATGGGGGCGGCCATTTTGTCCACCCCCGCCGCCATCTTGTGACCCCCCAGCCATGTGCGATGCATGGGGGCAGCCATTTTGTTCACCCCCGCCGCCATCTTGGACGGCAACAATGGACCCCAGCATCGACGGCTCCACGGGGTTCGAGGAAGACGCTGAAGCACTACGACCACATCTGGCCTCAATGACGCTGGACCAAGCACGGCCCCGGACGCTCCAGACGACGACAACAACGGTGCTGATCAACGGGCACGAGACACCATGCCTGGTCGACTCCGGGAGCACAGAAAGCTTCATCCACCCCGACACGGTAAGACGCTGTTTTTTGACCATCCGTCCCAGTGCGCAAAAGATTTCCCTAGCTGCAGGATCCCACTCCGTACAGATCAAAGGCTTCTGCATAGTGACCCTAACGGTGCAAGGGAGGGAGTTTAAAAACTACAGGCTCTACGTCCTTCCCCAACTCTGCGCGCCCACATTACTGGGATTAGACTTCCAGTGCAATCTGCAGAGCCTAACTTTCAAATTCGGCGGCCCAATACCCCCACTCACTATCTACGGCCTCGCAACCCTCAAGGTTGAGCCCCCATCCTTGTTTGCAAACCTCACCCCGGATTGCAAACCCGTCGCCACTAGGAGCAGACGGTACAGCGCCCAGGACCGGACATTCATTCGGTCCGAAGTCCAGCGGCTACTGAAGGAAGGTATAATCCAGGCCAGCAATAGTCCCTGGAGAGCACAGGTGGTAGTAGTAAAGACAGAGGAGAAGCAAAGGATGGTCATAGACTATAGCCAGACCATCAACAGGTACACACAGCTAGATGCGTACCCTCTCCCCCGCATATCCGACATGGTCAATCGGATTGCCCAATATAAGGTCTTCTCCACCGTGGACCTCAAGTCCGCCTACCATCAGCTCCCCATCCGCCCAAGTGACCGCAAGTACACAGCCTTCGAGGCAGACGGGCGATTATACCACTTCCTAAGGGTCCCATTTGGCGTCACAAACGGGGTCTCGGTCTTCCAACGAGAGATGGACCGAATGGTTGATCAACACGGGTTGCAGGCCACGTTCCCGTATCTCGACAATGTATCCATCTGCGGCCACGATCAGCAGGACCACGACGCCAACCTCCAAAAATTCCTCCAGACCGCTAAAGCCTTGAACCTCACATACAACGAGGACAAGTGCGTTTTTAGCACAAACCGGCTAGCCATATCCACTACATGGGATATGTAGTGCGCAATGGGATAATAGGCCCCGACCCCGAACGTATGCGCCCCCTCATGGAATTTCCCCTCCCTCACTGCTCAAAAGCCCTAAAACGCTGCCTGGGGTTCTTTTCATATTACGCCCAGTGGGTCCCCCAGTACGCAGACAAGGCCCGCCCCCTAATACAGACCACGACCTTCCCTCTGTCGACAGAGGCTTGACAGGCCTTCAGCCGCATCAAAGCGGATATCGCAAAGGCCACGATGCGTGCCATCGACGAGTCCCTCCCCTTCCAGGTCGAGAGCGACGCCTCCGATATAGCTCTAGCGGCCACCCTTAACCAAGCGGGCAGACCCGTGGCCTTTTTCTCCCGAACCCTCCACGCCTCAGAAATCCGCCACTCCTCAGTGGAAAAGGAAGCCCAAGCCATAGTGGAAGCTGTGCGACATTGGAGGCATTAACTGGCCGGCAGGAGATTCACTCTCCTCACTGACCAACGGTCAGTAGCTTTCATGTTCGATAATGCACAGCGGGGCAAAATTAAAAATGACAAGATCTTAAGGTGGAGGATCGAGCTCTCCACCTTCAACTATGAGATCTTGTACCGTCCCGGAAAGCTGAATGAGCCGTCCGATGCCCTATCCCGCGGCACATGTGCCAACGCACAAATAGACCGTCTCCAAAACCTTCCACGAGGACCTCTGCCACCCGGGGGTCACTCGGTTCTACCATTTTATAAAGTCCCGCTACCTCCCCTACTCCATGGAGGAGGTCCGTACAGTCACAAGGAACTGCCACATCTGCGCAGAGTGCAAACCGCATTTTTTCAGGCCGGATAGTGCGCACCTGATCAAGGCCTCCCGTCCCTTTGAACGCCTCAGTCTGGATTTCAAAGGGCCCCTCCCCTCCACCGACCGCAACACATACTCCCTGAACGTGGTGGACGAGTACTCCCGTTTCCCCTTCGCCATCCCCTGCCCTGACATGACAGCGGCCAGTCATTAAAGCCCTTAACACCATATTCACACTGTTCGGTTGCCCCGCAAACGTCCATAGCGACAGGATGTCCTCCTTCATGAGTGATGAGCTGCGCCAGTTCCTGCTCAGCAAAGGTATAGCCTCGAGCAGGACGACCAGCTACAACCCCCGGGGGAACGGGCAAGTAGAGAGGGAGAACGGCACGGTCTGGAAGACCGTCCTACTGGCCCTACAGTCCAGGGATCTCCCAGTTTCACGGTGGCAGGAGGTCCTCCCGGACGCCCTCCACTCCATCCGGTCGCTACTGTGTACCACCACTAACCAAACGCCTCATGAGCGCCTCCTTGTCTTCCCCAGGAAGTCCTCCTCTGGAACGTCGCTGCCGACCTGGCTGGCGGCCCCAGGTCCCATCTTGCTCCGGAAACATGTGCGGGCGCACAAGTCGGACCCGTTGGTCGAGAGGGTTCACCTCCTCCACGCGAACCCGCAGTACGCCTACGTGGAGTACCCCGACGGCCGACAGGACACGGTCTCCCTGCGAGATCTGGCACCCGCCGGCAACACGCACACCCCCTCGACACCAATCACCCCCTCCCTGCCACCGGCGCACCCCGCGACAGCCCCCTTCCCGGGAGAATCGGTCCTCCTCCCAGGTCCGACCAGAAGTGAAGCTGAAGCAGAAACCGTAAAGCTCCCAGAACGACAACACTGGAACAAGCACCACCACCACCGGGGCTGAGGCGATCGACAAGGACGACCAGACCGCCCGACCGACTTGTGGCATCGGTGTAACACTAGAATGTTGTGGACTTTAACGAGAATTTTTTTCCCTTTTCCCTCTTATGAATACTTAGTAAATAGTTCAAAACAAAAAAAAAACCCTGTACATAGCCCAGTGTAGGGCACTGTGACGACATGCAAAAGTTTTTCCTCCCAGGACCAGCCTTGTAAACCACTCCCACCATGCGAAGCACCACCCCGCCGGGTTCATTTTTAACAAGGGGTGAATGTGGTAGTATGCATTAGGGGTCATGTGGGACTGTGAAGCCGTGATGTCATTGGCTGACAGATCCCGGGTCCTGGTTGGCTGTTGGAGGGCGGAGTATAAGAACCAGGAGTTCTCCCCCGCAGGCCAGTCTGTTGCTGAACTGCGGGGAACACGTCACGCTTAATAAAGCCTCATCGACTTCATCTCTATTCGTCTCTCGTGAGTGTGCGCTACACTGGGCAGCAAGGACACCCCAGCACCCTGATGAGTTAGATATCTACGACTTTCAAACCCTGATCGTGGAGGGGGTCACAATGTTCTTTATTTTGGGGGGGTGCTCGTTAAAGAAGCAGGAGGCGATGCGGGCATCCCTAGCCCTCCTACCCCTACGTAGCCTTGTCCCTGCCTGGCCTCCATCCTCTAGATCATCAACTACCTCATCCTCAATTCCCTCCTGAATGTCCTCCTTATCTGAGGACATGTGCTGCTATTCCAGGTCCTCCTCATGAAGGTTGTCGCCCCACTGCAGAACCAGGTTCTGTATAGCACAGCAACCCACCACGATGCTGGTGACCCTCAGGGGCATGTACTGGAGGGCCTCAATAGACCTGTCGAGGCAGAAGAAGCGCATCTTCAGGAGACCGACTCTCTGCTCTACCACACACCGGTGGCATTTTGAACCTCGTTGTACCAGCACTCTGCTGTGGCGTCTTGCCTCTGCGCTGATGTCATTAGCCAAGAACTCAGGGGATATCCATTGTCCCCTACAAGCCACCCCTGCAGCCTGAGGAGACCCTCAAAAATGCCAAGGATCTTTGGCTGTCCGAGGATGTAACTGTAATGCACACTCCCTGGAAAATGCGCATATGTGATGATGCACCAGATGCACAGGAGAGGAACCCTTCCTGTTTATGAAAAGGACACTCTAATGTCACAGGACACACATCAGTATGGATTCAGTCAATTGCCCCTTGTACCTCTGGCCTACCAGCAATTGTTGCGAATCCCATAGCCCTCGCGTCTTGCTGGGCTTGGTCCAGGTCAAAATTAATGAAGTCCAAAACCCTTGCATCGAGTGTATCCGTTACTTCATGGTTGCAATGATGGGCGGATGCCACACAGGACTCCTGTGGAGTCCATGAAAGACCCCATTAAGTGCTGCTGTGGCCTTCATGACCACAGGGAGCGGGTGCTCTCCATCGCCACGTGGCGCCAAGTCTAAAGGGATGTGATACAGGTACTGCACAGTCTGGTGAGGCAGAGTCTCCTATGCCACATGGTCTCCTATGGCACATGCTATCTGACAGCTTCATGAAAGACACTTGAGTCCTGTACACATTTGATCTTCTTCCACACCTTTGTGCCCCCTGTAGGCTTGTTCGGCCTATGCCCCTGAGCCTGTCCTGCACCCCCCTGATCTTCTGCCTCTGGGTCTTCCCTGAGTGCTGCTGCTCGGTGCTGTGGGAATCTGTGCTCCTCCAGTGCTGTAAAGCAAAAAATAGCTAACTCCACTGACTCCATATTGATATCTCTCATTGTCCTGCAAGGGATGTGAGAGAGAGAGAGGGGGATAGGTAATAAGGTTGGTGCTGCAGCTGCATGGAATCAGTACCTCGCCTGACTCTTTGGCCTCCCGAACATGGAAGCAGCCAGTCCCACACCTTATCCAGTGGCTACCTCTCACTCAGCTCAGGCACCCTCCGCTCCCTAGCATGACTGGCTCTAACCTGTGATCTCGCCCAGTCAGAGTCGCCTTTGGCCTCCCATCTGGTTCTCTCCTCCCTTACTCTCTACCTCACTGGGGATTTGACAGGAGGCTTGTATGCTTACAGATCCGTTGGAGAGTGATACCTGCCTTGGGGGCTGATGGATCCTCACTGGCAGGAATTTGGGGTCTGGCACATAAGCAAGCCCAGTGCCTCTCAATCCTGTGTACCTGTGCATTTGAACATGACATGCTGGTGCTAGTTCAAGAAGCAGAAGGCAATGAGGGTACCCCTAACCCTCCTTGAACTCTGGATATTCATCCCATTCCTTGAGTTTGAACTATTTAAGGTTCAACTAGTTAAACAAAATTAAAAAAATTAAGGGGCACTCCTTAAAAGGGCACTGCCCGAAACAAAGCGCAAAGGAAACTTTGAAACTCAAACCAAAATGTGAATAAAAGAGTCGATACCGTGTTTGCGTGGGTTTCGCCCCCACAACCCAAAGATGTGCTGGTTAGGTAGATTGGCAGCGCTAAATTGCCCCTTAATTGGAAAAAAATGAATTGGGTACTCTAAAAAAAATTTTTTTTAAAGGGTCGATAAAGCACCTCAGACCTTGCAATGCCCACCGTACATGGAAAGCCGTGATGGTGCCAGTGGACACCGCAAGCTCCCTCTCCACCCTAGGACTCCAAGATTGAGGGGGAGGACTCCTCTGTAGAGGGACCTCCAGTGGGGGACCTCCGCTACCTGACGGCAACAAGGCAAGCCAAGGCATGTCCAGGATGCGGGTGAGGGCAAGGAAATGAAGGGTGTGGAGCAGCAGAAAACCCTTCCGTGCAGTATGAAAGGGTTCCTTGAGTTTCATCTTTTTCTCGTCTCGCAAGAGAGTTTTATATTTCTTCAGTGTCGCTGTTCCATCTTTTTCCTCTTCAATTGTATCTTGGATCATAGAATATTCTTCATAACGTGTGGTGCTTATCGACTGCAGCTAGAGACAAGTAGTTCACCAACAGTTTTGGAGTCATCGTTCATGACAGTCTTCACGGCTCCGTCCAGCATCCTTACTTTCTGCGGCCTCTGTTTTTTCTTATACTTTGGAATATCCTCACCGCGAAGCATGTAATAATCCAGAGTATGGCCAGACTCCAGTCAAATCCCCTTTCTTGGATCATCATCCGACAGGAACAATCCATAATCGGAAGCTTGTCCCATCTGAGTCTTGGGCGCTCGCTCTCGGATTATGCGACAGGCATCGTAAACCACGATGGAAGGTTCGAATTGCATTTGCGGACACCGATCTTCAGTGACAGGGCCACCATGGTGCCGAGCAAACATAAATTGGCCCCTCACCACACCTCAATCTTGGGATGTTAATCCTTTGGCTTTTTGTGCTGAGCCTCCCTGGAGTCCAGTTCTGGCGTATCCGCGGTTTAAGGTTCTTTCTGTAGTCAATTCGTTCAGCCAAGATTGAAATCAAACCAAGGCCATTTAATGCTGGTGGGGGGGGATCAGTGGCTGGGCCGCGGGCCGGGGCAGGACTATCACAGAGCCGGTACCAGAAACATCCCCCCCCCGAGCCCGGACCTCCTGTTACCCCAAAATCGACCTGTGGGCAGCTGACATTAATAAGGATTAACGCTTGATGGCCAAATAGTTTAACGAGCACGAGTCTCAGGAATGTTAGAGGGTCAATTGCTGTCCGCTCCAGGAATAGAAAAAGCTAATAGGTACCCTTACAAAGGAATTAGGAGCAGAAGTAGGCAATTCAGTCTTTCGAGCCTGCTCTGCCATTCAATCAGATCATAGCTGATTCCTGGTCTCAAATCCACCTCTCCACCTGTTCCCATTTCCCTTTATACTGTTTTTTTTAAAATCCGAAATATATCTATCTCCTTCTTGAAACCATTTAATAAATCAGATTCCACCGCACTATGGGGCAGCGAGTTCAACAAATTCAGCACCCTCTGGAAGAAGTAGTTCCTCATCTCATTCTAAATCTCAACCTATATCCATGACCTCTCGATTTAGATTGCCCCACAGGGGAAACATTTGGTCTACATTTACTTTATCAATCCCTTTTAATATTTTATGTACCTCGTTCAGATCCCCCCTCATCCTTCTAAATTCCAGCGGGTTAAGCTCAAACTGATTAATCGCTCCTCGTGCTTCAGCCCTTGTATTTCATACTTTAGTGAGAGCTGAAGATGCAACGTTATCCACATATATTATAATGCATTCAAATTGATGCAAAATTAGATTCTCGCTTTTCCTGGTCTGAACCTGAGCACATCATCGTAGAGGGTCGGGAGATTGCTTTCCAAATTCTTACCGGCACAAATTCCATTTTTTGGCGCCTCAAGAGATTTTGTAGCCATGACAGAATTTGCGAGCGCGGCTAACAGATCTGCTAAATCCCACCCAGTGTTGTATGGGCAGCATGGTAGCACAGTGGGTAGCACTGTTGCTTCACAGCTCCAGGGTCCCAGGTTCGATTCCTGGCTTGGGTCACTGTCTGTGCAGAGTCTGCACGGTCTCCCCGTGTCTGCATGGGTTTCTAGTTTCCTCCCACAAGTCCCGAAAGACGTGTTGTTAGCTCATTTGGAGATTATGAATTCTCCCTCTGTACCCGAACAGGCACTGGAATGTGGCGACTAGGGGCTTTTCACAGTAACTTCATTCCAGTGTTAATATAAGCCTACTTGTGACAATAAAGATTATTATTTTTGTACTAGGTACAGCTTTCAAACCAAAGCTGAGTCTGTTATAATTCTAACCCTTTAGCAATTTGTTGACATTTTAAGTGTACATTTGATGCATTAGTCGTTTTTATGAACTTTGAACAATCTGTTGGCCCCTCGACCTGACAGATGTATAGATTCTCTTATTATTTATCCTATTAATATTTCCAGTTTGGGTTCAGAGCTGCTGGTTCAACCACAGACATGGGGCGCGATTTACCGATATCGTCGTTCCCAACTGGGTGTCGCGACAAGAGCATTGAATCTTGTGAGAGACCTCTCTCGATGCTCGAGACTTCTCGCGAGATATGACCGAACCTCACGAAACGTCGCGGTCTGGATCTCACCCGGACTTGGCGAGATCTAGATCAGCACATTTAATAAGTATGCTTGCGACGGATTCTCTGGGCTCCCGGGAACTAACGGCCTCCCCAGTAAGGCCTCGACTGGGCAGGGTGGCACTCCAGCTCTTCTTCTGGCACCCAAGCACCTTGGCACTGCCAGCCTTGCACCTTGGCTCTGCAATCTGGCACTGCCACGGTGCCTGGGTGGCACTGCCAGGTGGACAAGGTGGCAGTGCCAGGATGCTCAGGTGCCAGGATGTCACTACCATGGGTAAGGGCCTGAGGGGGGCCATGCTCATAAAAGAGAGGTATGAAGGCTGGGGGTGAAGGGCAAGTATGAAGAGGCCTCTTAAAGTTTGGATCGATGGAGGGTCCTCAGCAACCTCATAGCAAGGCGTCCACATTTAGGGAGGGGGTTGGTAATGCCCATGTGTGCAGGGGGGTAACATTGTCCTTGGGTGGGGGAAGGTTGGGGACCCTGAAGCTCACTTAGAGATCGGGGCACCTTTTCAAAGTGGCGGCCCGATCTCTAAGGAGCCGGTCTGACTGGCGAGTTCCGCTCTCCATTGCTGAAACCTAGACCGGTCAGAAACTCCCCAAGGCCCCAAAAATGACTTAAAGTGAATGCTGGTCTGGATCCGAACCAGAAAGCCGGTGGGAAATACCCCGCAAAACTCACCCAAGATGACACTTGATCTTTACCTGAAGATAATTTCAAGAAAAGTACAGAGAATAGCAGAAGCCTCTATATGTTGCTTTTGTATTCTTGACCAAAGCCTTCAATTTGATTATTAGAGATGTGTTCTCCTTTTTCCAAAAATTGGATATTTATCATCCTCGGCGCCCAGCACGGTAGCACAGTGGGTAGCACTGTTGCTTCATAACTCCAGGGTCCCACGTTCAATTCCCGGCTTGGGTCACTGTCTGTGCGGAGTCTGCAGATTCTCACCTTGTCAGCGTGGGTTTCCTCCGGGAGCTCCGGTTTCCTCCCACAAGTCCCGAAAGGCGTGCTGTTAGTTCATTTGGACATTCTGAATTCTCCCTCTGGACCCGATCAGACGCTGGAATGTGGCGACTAGGAGATTTTCATAGTAACTTCATTGCAGTGTTAATGTAAGCCTACTTTGTGACAAAACATTACTTTACTGTGACTAGTTTTATGACTTCACTGTCTTCAACTAACTTTCAGGGACTCTAGTATTCATATTAGCCTGTTATCATTTATTTATGCTTAGAGCTGTTCATGAGACCTGCTAATAAGCTGCTCAGTCGGGTCGGCACAGTGGTGCAGTGGTTAGCACTGCTGCTTCACGGCGCAGAGGACCCGAGGGTTTGATACCCGCCTTTGGTCACTGTCTGTGTGGAGTTTGCACATTCTCCCCATGTCTGCGTGGATCTCATCCCCACAACCCAAACATGTGCAGGATAGGTGGATTGGCCACACTAAATTGCCCCTTCATTGGGAAACAAAAACTGGGTACTCTAAATTTATAACAAAAAACAAGCTGTCCAGTCTATGGCCATGCGTAGAAGTATGCATCTTCCATGGTTACTAAGAAAGTTAAGGACTGTATGAAATTGAAAGTAAAAGCATTCAACACTGAAGATTAGTGGTAGGTCAGAAGATTGGACAAATTTTAGAAACCCAGCAAAGAATGATGAAAAAAGTTAGAGAACCTGACTCTGCGATCCTTTGATTAATTATGGAGCCCCAAGCCTGCCCATTTTCAACTTTGCAGTGGATGATGCAAAGAAGCGACTTTAAAGTCAGTGAGAAAGGCATTTGCTGAAAGTGGCAAGCCAATGTCCAGAGCATCAAGGCAGCAATCACACAAAGTAATTACTCACTTAAAACATTTTACAGATGTCCTCAAAAGCATCACTGCAAAGGACAAACATCTTGGACTCATTGTGGCCAACCAAAATGGGCAAAGGTTCCTTCAAGAAGGCACTGAACAGAGAGACTTCATCGAAAACATGCAGAGATGAAACCAAAGCAGCAGAGAGAGAGTAAAAACCCACCATATAACTCCTATAACTGATCCTCTAAGCAACACCTGACCCATATAGCAAAGTCTACAGATTGCAAATTGTGTTATGAGATGGCTGATAAATCCATCGAGTGGAAGTGGAAGCGAGTCATCCCCGAACCTGAGGGACTGTCCATGAAGAAAAAGAGGCTGCGGAAGATTATCCAATTTGAATTTATACAGTATTTAAGCTAGGAATTCACAGTACTACTCACGTGTGATACAGTATTTCAATTTCAACGCTTTTGTCTGGGCGAGAAATAACCGAACAAATCTAACTCCAGTTTTAACATTGATTCCTATGGTAACCCATGAATCATTTAGTTATTTAACTTGAAGTTGCAATTTTCAGGAACACATCTTCAACTTTAAGTGAGGGTTTACTGTAGAAGCTTTCATTAAACTCAAAGAAATGCGGAGGAGCTTGACAATACCAACAACAACTTTAGCTTAGTAAAATGTCTCAAAGCATTTCACAAGTGAGCAATCAAACAAAATTTACATCCACACGACATAACATGTTATTAAGGTGATGCAATATCAATTACCACAAAGATGAGAATAGTGGAACAATCGAGGCTTTATTGAGCAAGGTGTTGTGCCTACTGTAGCTGGAACCAGAATGGCTGCAGCACAGAAGGGCACACACATTTATACGCCACCTACTGGGCGGAGCCAGCAGGCAGGGATTTACCCTTGTACCTCTAATATATGGGCAGTGCCGTAATACATATAATGTACTACTAGTGGTGACTACCACATTCACCCTTGTTAAAAAAAGAGTCCGGCGGAGGTGGTGGAAAACATTACAAGTTAAGTCTGTCGGGGGCCTTGACCCTCCTCAGCCATCACTTCAGCCCTGTTGGTGATGTGGGCACCGACTTGGTCACCTGCGACTCCGGGAGCGTGTTGTCCTCGTCTTCGTCACCCGAATGGAACCAGTGGGAGGACGGATCCTGCTGGAGTGGGGGCTGCGGTGAGGTTCGCCGGAGGGAGAGTGAGTGGCGCAGGGGTGAATGAGGCAGCCGGGGGGGGGGGGGGGGGGTGGGGAGGTCAGGTCGTGGGTGGGGATCCCGCGTGTGCCAGGTCCCGGAGGGAGACTGTGTCTTGGCACCCGTCGGGGTGTGCCATGTAGGAGTACTGCGGGTTAGCATGTAAGAGGTGGACTTTTTTGACCAAGGGGTCTGACTTTTGGGTCCGCACATGCTTCCGGAGGAGGACGGGTCCAGGAACTCTCAGCCATATTGGGAGCGATGCCCCAGAGGTGGACTTCCTGGGGAACATAGAACATAGAAAATACAGCACAGAACAGGCCCTTCGGCCCACGATGTTGTGCCGAACCTTTGTCCTCGATTAATCATAGATTATCATTGAATTTACAGTGCAGAAGGAGGCCATTCGGCCCTTTGAGTCTGCACCGGCTCTTGGAAAGAGCACCCTATCCAAACTCAACAACTCCATCCAACACCAAGGGCAATTTGGACATTAAGGGCAATTTATCATTGGCCAATTCACCTAACCCGCACATCTTTGGACTATGGGAGGAAACCGGAGCACCCGGAGGAAACCCACGCAGACACTGGGAGGACGTGCAGACTCCGCACAGACAGTGACCCAAGCCGGAATCGAACCTGGGACCCTGGAGCTGTGAAGCAATTGAGCTATCCACAATGCTACCGTGCTGCCCTTGAGAACAAATAAATCTACACTATATCATTTTACCGTAATCCATGTACCTATCCAATAGCTGCTTGAAGGTCCCTAATGTTTCCGACTCAACTACTTCCACAGGCAGTGCATTCCATGCCCCCACTACTCTCTGGGTAAAGAACCTACCTCTGATATCCCTCCTATATCTTCCACCTTTCACCTTAAATTTATGTCCCCTTGTAATGGTTTGTTCCACCCGGGGAAAAAGTCTCTGACTGTCTACTCTATCTATTCCCCTGATAATCTTATAAACCTCTATCAAGTCGCCCCTCATCCTTCTCCGTTCTAATGAGAAAAGGCCTAGCACCCTCAACCTTTCCTCGTAAGACCTACTCTCCATTCCAGGCAACATCCTGGTAAATCTCCTTTGCACCTTTTCCAAAGCTTCCACATCCTTCCTAAAATGAGGCGACCAGAACTGTACACAGTACTCCAAATGTGGCCTTACCAAAGTTTTGTACAGCTGCATCATCACCTCACGGCTCTTAAATTCAATCCCTCTGTTAATGAACGCGAGCACACCATAGGCCTTCTTCACAGCTCTATCCACTTGAGTGGCAACTTTCAAAGATGTATGAACATAGACCCCAAGATCTCTCTGCTCCTCCACATTGCCAAGAACTCTACCGTTAACCCTGTATTCCGCATTCATATTTGTCCTTCCAAAATGGACAACCTCACACTTTTCAGGGTTAAACTCCATCTGCCACTTCTCAGCCTAGCTCTGCATCCTATCTATGTCTCTTTGCAGCCGTCAACAGCCCTCCTTACTATCCACAACTCCACCAATCTTCGTATTGTCTGCAAATTTACTGACCCACCCTTCAACTCCCTCATCCAAGTCATTAATGAAAATCACAAACAGCAGAGGACCCAGAACTGATCCCTGCGGTACGCCACTGGTAACTGGGATCCAGGCTGAATATTTGCCATCCACCACCACTCTCTGACTTCTATCGGTTAGCCAGTTCGTTATCCAACTGGCCAAATTTCCCACTATCCCATGCCTCCTTACTTTCTGCATAAGCCTACCATGGGGAACTTTATCAAATGCCTCACTAAAATCCATGTACACTACATCCACTGCTTTACCTTCATCCACATGCTTGGTCACCTCCTCAAAGAATTCAATAAGATTTGTAAGGCAAGACCTACCCCTCACAAATCCGTGCTGACTATCCCTAATCAAGCAGTGTCTTTCCAGATGCTCAGAAATCCTATCCTTCAGTACCCTTTCCATTACTTTGCCTACCACCGAAGTAAGACTAACTGGCCTGTAATTCCCAGGGTTATCCCTAGTCCCTTTTTTGAACAGGGGCACGACATTCGCCACTCTCCAATCCCCTGGTACCACCCCTGTTGACAGTGAGGACGAAAAGATCATTGCCAACGGCTCTGCAAAATCATCTCTTGCTTCCCATAGAATCCTTGGATATATCCCGTCAGGCCCGGGGGACTTGTCTATCCTCAAGTTTTTCAAAATGCCCAACACATCTTCCTTCCTAACAAGTATTTCCTCGAGCTTACCAATCTGTTTCACACTGTCCTCTCCAACAATATGGCCCCTCTCATTTGTAAATACAGAAGAAAAGTACTCGTTCAAGACCTCTCCTATCTCTTCAGACTCAATACACAATCTCCCGCTACTGTCCTTGATCGGACCTACCCTCGCTCTAGTCATTCTCATATTTCTCACATATGTGTAAAAGGCCTTGGGGTTTTCCTTGATCCTACCCGCCAAAGATTGTTCATGCCCTCTCTTAGCTCTCCTAATCCCTTTCTTCTGTTCCCTCCTGGCTATCTTGTATCCCTCCAATGCCCTGTCTGAACCTTGTTTCCTCAGCCTTACATAAGTCACCTTTTTCCTCTGAACAAGACATTCAACCTCTCTTGTCAATCATGGTCCCCTCACTCGACCATCTCTTCCCTGCCTGACAGGGACATACATATCAAGGACACGTAGCACCTGTTCCTTGAACAAGTTCCACATTTCTCTTGTGTCCTTCCCTGCCAGCCTATGTTCCCAACTTATGCACTTCAATTCTTGTCTGACAACATCGTATTTACCCTTCCCCCAATTGTAAACCTTGCCCTGTTGCACGTACCTATCCCTCTCCATTACTAAAGTGAAAGTCACAGAATTGTGGTCACTATCTCCAAAATGCTCCCCCAGTAACAAATCTATCACTTGCCCTGGCTCATTACCCAGTACTAAATCCAATATTGCCCCTCCTCTGGTCGGACAATCTACATACTGTGTTAGAAAAGCTTCCTGGACACACTGCACAAACACCACCCCATCCAAACTATTTGATCTAAAGAGTTTCCACTCAATATTTGGGAAGTTAAAGTCGCCCATGACTACTACCCTGTGACTTCTGCACCTTTCCAAAATCTGTTTCCCAATCTGTTCCTCCACATCTCTCCTACTATTGGGGGGCCTATAGAAAACTCCTAACAAGGTGACTGCTCCTTTCCTATTTCTGACTTCAACCCATACTACCTCAATAGGGTGATACTCCTCGAACTGCCTTTCTGCAGCTGTTATACTATCTCTAATTAATAATGCCACCCCCCCCCCACCTCTTTTACCACCCTCCCTAATCTTATTGAAACATCTATAACCAGGGACCTCCAACAACCATTTCTGCCCCTCTTCTATCCAAGTTTCCGTGATGGCCACCACATCGTAGTCCCAAGTACCGATCCATGCCTTAAGTTCACCCACCTTATTCCTGATGCTTCTTGCGTTGAAGTATACACACTTCAACCCATCTCCGTGCCTGCAAGTACTCTCCTTTGTCAGTGTTCCCTTCCCCACTGCCTCATTACACGCTTTGGCGTCCTGAATATCGGCTACCTTAGTTGCTGGACTACAAATCCGGTTCCCATTCCCCTGCCAAATTAGTTTAAACCCTCCCGAAGAGTACTAGAAAACCTCCCTCCCAGGATATTGGTGCCCCTCTGGTTCAGATGCAACCCGTCCTGCTTGTACAGGTCCCACCTTCCCCAGAATGCGCTCCAATTATCCAAATACCTGAAGCCCTCCCTCCTACACCATTCCTGCAGCTACGTGTTCAACTGCACTCTCTCCCTATTCCTAGCCTCGCTATCACGTGGCACCGGCAACAAACCAGAGATGACAACTCTGTCTGTCCTGGCTTTTAACTTCCAGCCTAACTCCCTAAACTTGTTTATTACCTCCACACCCCTTTTCCTACCTTTGTCGTTGGTACCAATGTGCACCACGACTTCTGGCTGCTCACCCTCCCCCTTAAGGATCCTGAAGACACGATCCGAGACATCCCTGGCCCTGGCACCCGGGAGGCAACATACCTTCCGGGAGTCTCGCTCGCGACCACAGAATCTCCTATCTATTCCCCTAACCATGGAATCTCCTACAACTATTGCTTTTCTGTTCTCCCCCCTTCCCTTCTGAGCCCCAGAGCCAGACTCAGTGCCAGAGACCTGGCCGCTAGGGCCTTCCCCCGGTAGGTCATCCCCCCCCAACAGTATCCAAAACGGTATACTTGTTTTGAAGGGGAACGGCCACGAGGGATCACTGCACTTTCTGCCTGTTTGTTTTTTTCCCCCTGACTGTAACCCAGCTATTCTTGTCCTGTACCTTGGGTGTGGTTACCTCCTTGTAACTCTTCTCAATCACCCCCTCTGCCTCCTGGATGTTCTGAAGTTCATCCAGCTTCAGCTCCAGTTCCCTAACACGGTCTTTGAGGAGCTGAAGTTGGGTGCACTTCCCGCAGGTATAGTCAGTGGGGACACCGGTGGTATCCCTCACCACCCACATCCTACAGGAGGAGCATGTAACTGGCCTATCCTCCATCCCCTCTTACCTGACAGAATATAGCTGCCCAGTGGACTAACTAGATCTCCGCCCTCCGACCCTGCTCCCAGTCAGCTACACTTTCTGTAAACTCCTGGCTCTCTTCGCACTCTTTGCGGAAATGTCGGAAACAAAATGAAAGGAGCACCTTACTCCCTCCTCACCTAACTCCCTCGGTCACCAAACTCTCACTATCGCACTCAAATGCACCAAATTCAGCACTCCCTCGGTCACCAAACTCTCACTATCGCACTCAAATGCACCAAATTCAGCACTCCCTCGGTCACCAAACTCTCACTATCGCACTCAAATGCACCAAATTCAGCACTCCCTCGGTCACCAAACTCTCACTATCGCACTCAAATGCACCAAATTCAGCACTCAGTGCAAACAAAGTCTGCACTGTAGGGGATCACTTTTATACTGTGAATCTAGCCTCTGAAAACTGGCCTAATCCAATTAACTAATTTACAAGCTCCAGCTGCAAGTGCCTACAAGTAGAAGCCTGTTTAAAGCTTATTGAAAATTCACCTTCTTCTAAACCAAACAGCAACTTTTAAGTTAATTAACTAAATAAAAGAAAGACTAAACTTTAGATAAAAATTAAGCCTTATACTCCCTCGGTCACCAAACTCTCACTATCGCACTCAAATGCACCAAATTCAGCACTCAGTGCAAACACACGTTCGTGAGGGGTCTCATTTGTCGCGGTGCAGAGGAGCGAACGGATGGAGTGGAGCGCATCGGGGAGGACCTCCTGCCAGCGGGAGACCGGGAGATTTTTAGACCGCAGGGCCAGCAGGACGGCCTTCCAGACCGTCCCGTTCTCCCTCTCCACCTGCCCATTTCCCCGGGGGTTGGAGCTGGTCGTCCTGCTCGAGGCGATGCCCTTGCTGAGCAGGAACTGACGCAGCTCATCACTCATGAAAGACGATCCACGATCGCTGTGGATGTAGGTGGGGAAACCGAACAGAGTGAAAGATGCTGTGCAGGGCTTTGATTACCGTGGCAGAAGTCATATCGGGGCATGGGATGGCAAAAGGAAACCGGGTGTACTCAATCACGTTCAGAAAGTACGTGCTGCGGTCGGTGGAGGGGTGGGGCCCTTTGAAGTCCACGCTGAGAAAGCCTTCACCAGGTGCACTCGATCTGGCCGGTAGAAGTGCGGCTTGCACTCTGCGCAGGCTTGGCAGTCTCTGGTGATGGTCCTGACCTCCTCAATGGAGTAGGGCAAGTTGAGGGCCTTGACAAAATGGAAGAACCAAGTGACCCCCGTGTGGCAGAGGTCATAGTGGAGAGCCCGGAGTCAGTCCACTTGTGCGCTGGCACATGTTCCGCGGGATAGAGCATCAGGGGGCTCGTTGAGCTTCCCCGGGCGATACAAAATCTCGTAATTCTAGCTGGAGAGCTCGATCCTCCACTCAAAATCTTGTCATTTTTGATCTTGCCCCGCTGTGTATTATTAAACACGAAGGCAACTGACCAACGTGACTCTCCTGCTGGCCAGGTAATGCCTCCACTGTCGCACAGTTTCCACAATGGCTTGGGCCTCCTTTTCGACAGAGGAGTGCCGAATTTCGGAGGCATGGAGGGTGCGGGAAAAGAATGCCACGGGCCTGCCCGCCTGGTTGAAGGTGGCGGCCAGAGCTACGTCCGATGCATCGCTCTCCACCTGAAAGGGGAGGGACTCGTCGACCGCGTGCATCGTGGCCTTGGCGATGTCTGCCTTGATGCGGTTGAAGGCCTGGCGGGCCTCCGCCGCCAGGGAGAAAACTGGACTTGATGAGTGGGCGGGTCTTGTCTGCATAATTAGGGACCCACTGGGCATAGTAGGAGAAGAACCCCAGACATTGTTTCAGTGCCTTGGGGCAGTGGGGGAGAGGGAGTTCCAGGAGGGGGCGCATGGGGTCGGGCCCTAGGACTCCATTTTCCACGACATAGCCAAGGATGGCTAAGCGGTTGGTGAGGAACACTCATTTCTCTTTATTGTATGTGAGATTAAGGAGTTTGGCAGTCTGGAAGAATTTTTGGAGGTTAGCGTCGTGGTCCTGCTGATCGTGGCCGCAGATGGTGAAGTTATCTAGGTACGGGAAGGTGGCCTGCAGTCCGAACCGGTCAACCATTCGGTCCATCTCTCGCTGGAAGACCACGACCCCATTAGTGACGCCGAAGGGAACCCTAAGGAAGTGATAGAGGCGGCCATCTGCTTCGAACGCAGTGTATCGGCGGTCCTCCGGGCAGATGGGGAGCTGGTGATAGGCAGACTTCAAGTCCACTGTGGAAAACACTCGATACTGCGCAATCTGATTGACCATGCCAGATATGCGTGGGAGGGGGTACGCATCGAGCTGCGTGTACCAATTGATGGTCTGACTGTAGTCAACCATCCTGTGCTTCTCCCCAGTCTTCACTACCAGCACTTGAACTCTCCAGGGGCTGTTGCTGGCCTCAATGACCCCTTACCGCAGAAGCCGTTGGACCTCCGACCTGATGAAGGTCCTGTCCTGGAAACTGTACCATCTGCTCCTGGTGGCAACGGGTTTGCAATCCGGGGTGAGGTTCGCAAACAGGGAAGGTGGATCGACCTTAAGGGTCGTGAGGCCGCAGACGGTGAGGGGGGGGGGTTGGGGTCCGCCGAATTTTAAAGTTAGTCTTTGGAGATGGCACTAAAAATCTAGGCCGAGTAACAGGGCAGCGCAGAGGTGGGGGAGGATGTAGAGCCAGAAGTTGCTACACTCTACGCCTTGAACGGTGAAGGTCGCGATGCAGTACCCCTGGATGTCCATGGGATGGTATCCGGAGGCCAGGGAGATTTTCTGGGTGGCGGGGTGTACGGGGGGGAGCAGCGCCTTACCGTAGTGGGGTGAATGAAGCTCTGTGTGCTCCCGGAGTGAAAAGGGCAGGTCGTCTTGTGCCCATCGATCTTCACCGTCGTCGTCGCGGTCGCGAGGTTGCGGGACCGGGACTGATCCAGGGTGATAGAGGCGAGCTGCGGCAGATGCTGGGAGGTCCCGGGCTGGTCACTGGTGGCGGAGGTAGCGGCAGGCGATGAACGGCCAGACGAGCAGGAGTCCTGAGGCGCTGCCCAAAATGGCGCTGAAGATGGCGGCGCACATGACGGGCGGCATCAAAGATGGCGGCGCCCAAAGGCCACATGTGGCTTGCGGTTAGGAAGATGGCGGCGCCCACGGGAATCATCCAGAGACTCCCCGGGGAGATGCTGTCTCGTGGCCAGGAGGTGCCTGGCGTATACTTGATTTACTGGTCAAACGTAATGTCCCTTCAGGAGCTCCATCACTTCGGAGTAGGTGGGCGCATCCTGGATGAGGGGGAAAATGTCAGGGCTCACCCGTGAATAGAGGACTTGGAGCTTCTGCGAGTCCGAGGGTTTTTCAGCGGCTGTCCTGAGGTAGCTTTCGAAGCAGGCTAGCCAGTGGTCAAAGGCGGATGTAGCATTGGCTGCTTGAGGGCTCAGCTGCAGGCGATCAGGCTTGATATGGAGATCCATCGTTTAAAAAATCTTGCTCAATAAATTGATGTACTATCAATTACCTCAAAGACGAGAATAGTGGAACAATCGAGGCTTTGTTGAGCAAGATGTTGTGCCTCCTGTTGCTGGAACCAGAATGGCTGCAGCACAGAAGAGCACACACATTTATACGCCACCTACTGGGTGGAGCCAGCAGGCAGGGATTTACCCTTGTACGTCTAATATACGGGCAGTGCCGTAATACATATAATATACTACTAGTGGTGACTACCACACAAGGCAATGGCCAAATCCTTGGCCAAAGAGGTAGGTTTTAAGAAGTGTTTTAAAATAGTTAGGTTGGGAATGTTTTCCAGGACTTCCGGTTCCGGCTATGCGGAGCTAAGTCACATGTTCGGCAGCTCCCGCCAGAAACTCACTTTTGGGCTCTTTTTAGGGCCCCCAGCGGCATTTGTTCGACGGTTTCCAGTGTGGGAAGGTGACAGTACGATTTCCCCGGCACTGTATGGATTGGACCAGGAGTGGAGCGGTGAAAAAAGTAGTTTTGGAGCAGCGAAATGTGCGAGAGAGGAAAATCAAGATGGCAACAGGTGGAGACCAGGCAGCGTGGGCGCAGTGGTCGCAGGAACAGCAGGAGTTTCTCCAGCGCTGCTTCACGGAATTGAAGGCAGAGCTGTTGGAGCCGATGAAGGCTTCGATAGACAAGCTGCTCGAGACCCAGAAGGCCCAAGGGGCAGCGATCCGGGAGGTGCGGCAAAAAGCCTTGGAGAACAAGGACAAGATCTTGGGCCTTGTGGTGAAGGTAGAGGCGAATGAGGTGATGCACAAGAAATGGCAGGAGAAGTTGGAGGACATGGAGAACCGGTCGAGGGGGAAGAACCTGCGGATTCTGGGTCTCCCGGAGGGAGTGGAGGGGTCGGATGTTGGAGCATACAGGCTCACAATGCTGAACACGGTGATGGGCGCGAGGGCCTTCCCGGGGAGCCTGGAGCTGGAGGGGGCCCATAGAGTCCTGACGAGGAGGCCCAAGCCCAACGAGCCGCCGCTGGCGGTGCTGGTGCAGTTCCACCGCTTCGTGGACAGGGAGTGTGTCCTAAGGTGGGCAAAGGAGGAACGGAGCAGCAGATGGGAGAATGCAGAGGTCCGGATATACCAGGACTGGAGCGCGGAGGTGGCCAACAAGAGGGCCGGCTACAATCGGGCTAAGGCGGCTCTGCATCGGAAGGGGGTGAAATTTGGAATGTTGCAGCCTGCGCAAGTGTGGGTCACTTTCAAGGACTGCCACCACTACTTCGAGACACCGGAGGAGGCGTGGACCTTTATCCAGGTCGAAAAGTTGGACTCGGATTGAGGGTCGGTTGCGAGGGGATGTCGAGAGGGGATTGATGTGATTGTTGTGTTGTGGGGGGATGACCTGTTCTGTTTGGTACTGTTTTCTTTTGGGTGCTGGGTGGGGTAGGGTGAACTGGTTCGTAGTGGGGGTTTGGTGAGAGTGTGGGCATCGGTGGTTGGAAGAGGGGGCCCCATTGCGGGGGAGGAGAGAGGGGAGACCCGAGGTGGGGGAGCTGGGATCAGGCTGCGAAAGGGAGCTGCGCCTGAGGGGGCCGGGCCGGCTTGGTGGAAAGCGTGTTTTTTTTCCCTGTGCTAGGGAAGGAAGGGGGCGGGGTCAGGGAGGGTGGTGCTGGAGAGGAGCGCCCGTTGTTGGACAGGAGGGGGGGGGGAGATTCTCACACTGGGGGGGGGGGGGCCGGGGGGCGATGGAGCGGCCGGGGTCAGCAGGAGTCAGCTAACTTATGAGAGTGCTATGGGGGGAGCAACGCAGCTAGGGGGGGACCTAGCTTTGGTGAGGGGGGGGGGGGTGGGGGGGGAGACTGGGTTGCTGCTGCATTGGCCATAGGGGAGCTGGAGCCTGGAGAGAGAGTCGGAGCAGGGGTCTGCCGCTGGGGGGAATGGGAGAGTGCGGGAGGCGCGGGCACGCAGCTGGCCTAGAAAGGGAAATGGCTAATCGGCAGGGGGGGCGGGTAGCCCCCTGATTCGGCTGATAACTTGGAATATGAGAGGCCTGAACGGGCCGGTCAAGAGGGCCCGTGTGTTCGCGCACCTGAAGGGACTGAAGGCAGATGTGGCCATGCTCCAGGAGACGCATTTGAGGGTGGCAGACCAGGTTAGGCTGAGAAAGGAGTCGGTAGGGCAGGTTTTCCACTCTGGGTTGGCCGCAAAGAATCGAGGGGTGGCGATTTTGGTGGGGAAGTGGGTGTCGTTTGAGGCGCTGAGCATCGTGGCAGACAATGGAGGTAGGTACGTGATGGTGAGCGGTAAGCTGCAGGGGGTGTGGGTGGTCTTGGTGAATATGTATGCCCCGAATTGGGACGATGCCGGATTTATACGCCGCATGTTGGGCCAGATTCCGGACCTGGAGGCAGGGAGCTTGAAATGGGGGGGGGCACTTTAATACGGTATTGGATCCAGCATTGGACCGCTCTAGGTCCAGGACGGGTAAGAGGCCGGCGGTGGCCAAGGTGTTGAGGGGGTTTATGGACCAGATGGGAGGAGTGGACCCATGGAGGTTTGTTAGGCCGGGGGCCAGGGATTTCTCTTTCTTTTCCCACGTCCATAAAGCCTACTCCCGGATTGACTTCTTCGTTTTGAGCAGGGCGCTGATCCCGAGGGTGGAGGACACGGAGTATTCGGCCACAGCCATCTCAGACCATGCCCCGCACTGGGTGGAGCTCGAGCTAGGGGAGGAGAGGGACCAGCGCCCGTTGTGGCGCCTGGAGGTGGGTTTACTGGTGGGTGAGGAGGTGAGCGGGCGGATCCGGGGGTGCATTGAAAGATAGCTAGAGGTGAACGATAATGGGGAGGTGCAGGTAGGGGTGGTCTGGGAGGCGCTAAAGGCGGTGATTAGGGGAGAACTAATCTCCACTAGGGCCCACAAGGAGGGGAAGGGGAGGAGAGAGAGGGAGAGGTTGGTGGGGGAGATTTTACGGGTAAATAGGTATGCAGAGGTCCCCGAGGAGGGACTACTCAAGGAGCGACGAAGCCTCCAGGCCGAGTTCGACCTGTTGACTACCAAGAAGGCGGAGGTGCAGTGGAGGAAGGCGCAAGGGGCAGTGTATGAATACGGGAAGAAGGCTTGCCGGATGCTGGCACACCAGCTTCGGAAGCGGGTGATGGCGAGGGAGATTGGGGGGAGTTAGGGATAAAGGGGGGAACACGGTGCAGAGTGCGGTGGGAATAAATGGGGTATTTACAGACTTCTATGAGGGGCTGTATAGGTTTGAGCCCCCGACGGAGATGGGGGGGATGTGTCGTTTTCTGGACCGGCTGAGGTTCCGAGGGTAGAGGAGGGGCAGGTGGCGGGGCTTGGGGCACCGGTAGGGCTGGAGGAGCTGACTAAGGGGCTGGAGAGTATGCAGGCGGGGAGGGCACCGGGGCCAGATGGATTCCCGGTGGAATTTTACAGGAAGTATATGGACCTGTTGGGCCCACTACTAGTGAGGACTTTCAATGAGGCGAGGGAGGGGGGGGGGGGGGGGGGGGGGGGGTCCTACCCTCGACGATGTCCAGGGTGCTGATCTCGCTGATCTTGAAGCGGGACAAGGACCCTTTACAGTGTGGGTCGTATAGGCCAATCTCGCTCCTCAACGTGGATGCGAAGCTGTTAGCGAAGGTGTTGGCTACCAGAATTGAGGACTGTGTTCCGGGGGTGATCCACAAGGACCAGTCGGGTTTCGTGAAGGGAAGGCAGCTAAAGACCAATGTGCGGAGGCTCCTAAATGTAATCATGATGCCTGCAGTGGAGGCGGAAGCGGAGATAGTGGCGGCTATGGATGCGGAGAAGGCCTTCGATAGGGTGGAGTGGGGGTACCTGTGGGAAGTGTTGAGGAGGTTCGGGGAGGGGAGGGGTTCGTTAGTTGGGTTAGGTTACTGTACGAAGCCCTGGTGGCGAGTGTGGCCACAAATCGGAGGAGGTCGGAATACTTTCGGCTGTACCGGGGGACGAGGCAGGGGTGCCCCCTATCCCCCCTGCTATTTGCGTTGGCAATTGAACTTTTGGCGATAGCTTAGAGGGAGTCCAGGAACTGGAGGGGGCTGGTGCGGGGGGGGGGGGGGGGGGGGGAGGAACACCGGGTATCGCTGTATGCAGATGACCTGTTACTGTATGTGGCGGACCCGGTGGGGGGGATGCCGGAGGTGATGCGGATCCTCAGGGAGTTTGGAGACTTTTCCGGGTATAAGCTCAACATGGGGAAGAGTGAGCTATTTGTGCTACACCCAGGGGACCAGGGAAGGGGGATAGACGAACTTCCACTGAAGAGGGCGGAAAGGAGTTTTCGATACCTAGGGATCCAGGTGGCCAGGAGCTGGGGGGGCCTACATAAGCTCAACTTGACGAGTTTAAAAGGTGGGATATGCTGCCACTCTCCCTGGCGGGTAGGGTACAGTCGGTGAAGATGACGGTGCTCCCGAGGTTCCTTTTTATATTCCAGTGCCTCCCTATCTTGATCCCTAAGGCCTTTTATAAGTGCGTCAGCAGGAGCATCATGGGTTTTGTATGGGCGAAAAAGACCCCGAGGGTGGGAAGGGTGTTTCTGGAACGGAGCAGGGACAGAGGAGGGCTAGCGTTGCCGAATCTGTGTGGGTACTACTGGGCTGCCAATGTGGCGATGATACGCAAGTGGGTAATGGAAGGGGTAGCGTGGAAAAGGCTGGAGATGGCGTCCTGTGTGGGCACGAGCCTGAGAGCGCTGGTGACGGCACCGCTGCCGCTCCCTCCGACAAGGTACACCACGGGTCCAGTGGTGGCGGCGACCCTCAAAATTTGGGGGCAGTGGAGACGCCACAGGGGGTGGCAGAGGCTTTGGTGTGGTCCCCGATCCGCGAGAACCATCGGTTTGTCCCGGGGAGAATGGATGGGGGGTTCCTGAGCTGGCACAGGGCAGGTATTAAATGGATGGGGGACCTGTTTATAGATGGGACGTTTGCGAGCCTCGGGCGTTGGAGGAAAAATTTGGGCTCCCCCCTGGAAATGCCTTCAGGTACATGCAGGTAAGGGCGTTTGTAAGACGGCAGGTGAGGGAATTTCCGCTGCCTCCAGCACGTAGGATCCAGGATCGGGTGCTCGCGGGGATGTGGATTGGAGAGGGCAAGGTTTCGGCAATCTACCAGGAGACGCAGGAGGAGGAGCTGAAAGGTAAATGGGAGGAGGAGCTGGGGGAGAAGATAGATGAGGGTATGTGGGCGGACGCCCTGGGTAGGGTAAATTCTTCCTCTTGCGCCAGGCTTAGCCTGATACAATTTAAGATTCTGCACAGGGCGCACATGACTGGGGCAAGGCTGAGTCGGTTTTTTGGAGTGGAGGACAGGTGTGTGAGGTGTTCGGGGAGCCCAGCAAATCATGCCCACATGTTTTGGGAGTGCCCAGCGCTGGATGGGTTCTGGAGGGGCGTGGCGAGGACGGTGTCTAAGGTGGTAAACACCTGGGTTAAGCCGAGTTGGGGGCTCACATTATTTGGGGTATCGGACGAGCCGGGAGTGCAGGAGGCGAAAGAGGCCGGTATTCTGGCCTTTGCGTCCCTGGTAGCCCGGCGGAGGATTCTGCTACAGTGGAAGGATGCGAGGCCCCCAAGCGTGGAAGCCTGGATCAGCGACATGGCAGGTTTCATTAAATTGGAGAGGGTAAAATTTGCCTTAAGAGGATCTGTGCAAGGGTTCTTCAGGCGGTGGCAACCATTCCTAGACTTTCTCGCGGAGCCGCTAAGGGCCGTAGTGGTGAGGTTTCACCGCTTCACGGACAGAGAGTGCGTCCTGAGATGAGCGAAGAAAGAACGGAGCAGCAGGTGGGAGAATACGGAGATCCGCATCTACCAAGACTGGAGTGCAGAGCTGGCCAAGAAGAGGGCAGGATTCAACCGGGCCAAGGCGGTTCTCCACCGAAAGGGGGTGAAGTTCGGGCTGTTGCAGCCAGCGCGATTGTGGGTCACTTTTCAGGACCGCCACCATTATTTCTATACGCCGGAGGAGGCGTGGACCTTTATTCAGAACGAAAAATTGGACTCGAACAAATGGTTTGCTGTGGGCTTTGGAAAAGCTGGGGAGTGGGAAGGGGTGATTGGATGTGATATGTGTGTTTTAATGGACATGGGTATTGTTTTGGAGGGGCCGCTCCTCGCGTTCGAAGGGGGGAGGGGGGGCAGGAGGCCCTGGGTCGTTGGGAATTGGGGAGAGACTGCAGGAGAACGGAGCTGCGCCACAGGGGGAGGGGACGGCCCAGGTAGAAAATCGCGGGCTTTTTTCCCACGCTAAAGAAGGGGGGGGGTGGCATGGCCCGATGGGAGGGGCGGTGCCGGAGGAGTGTCCGTATCGACTTGAAGGAGGGGGGGGGGGGGGGGGGACTTTGACATGGAATCTAAACGGGGGATCGTTGGCAGAGGCGGAAGCGGCTGGGGTCAGCAGGAGTCAGCTGACTTACGGGAGTGCAATGGGGGGAGCAAGGGGGCTGGACAGTTTTCTAGCCGGGGTGGGGGGCGGACTAGGTTGCTGCTGCATTAACCGAAGGGGAGCTGGAGGTAAGAGGGAGAGTCGGGGCGGGGTCCTCCGCCTGGGGGACTGTAGAGTGCGGGAGGCGTGGGCACATGGCTGGCCTAAGAAAGGAGATGGCTAGTTGGCAGTGGGGGAGGGGGGACAGGCGGGCAGTCCCCCGATCCGGCTGTTCACATGGAACTTGAGGGGCCTGAACGGGCTGGTCAAGAGGGCACGGGTGTTCACGCACGTAAAGGGACTGAAGACAGACGTTGCTATGTTGCAGGAGACGCACTTGAAAATGGTGGATCAGATCAGGCTGAGAAAGGGATGGGTGGGGCAGGTCTTTCATTCGGGGCTGGGTGCGAAGAATAGAGGGGTTGCAATCCTGGTGAGTAAGCGGGTGTCGTTCGAGGCGCTGAACATTGGCTGATAATGGGGGTCGATATGTGATGGTGAGTGGTAGGCTGCAGGGGACCCGGGTGGTGCGAGTGAATGTGTATGCCCCAAATTGGGATGATCCAGGGTTCATGAAGCACATGCTGAGTCGGATCCCGGATCTGGAAGCGGGGAGCTTGATAATAGGGTGGGACTTTAATACGGTACTGGACCCAGCATTGGACCGATCCAGGTCGAGGTTGGGCAAGAGGCCAGCTGTGGTCAAGGATCTCGGGGGGGGGGTTTATGGATCAGATGGGGGGGAGTGGATCTGTGGAGGTTTGCTAGGCCGGTGACCAGAGTGTTCTCTTTTTTCCCCCACGTGCATAAGGCCTATTCACGGATAGACTTCTTTGTGGTGAGCAGGGCACTAATTCCAAGAGTGGAGGGAACGGAATATTCGGCCATTGCGATTTCGTTGGAGTTGGGGGAGGAAAGGGACCAGCTTGGACATGGGGCTGTTGGCAGATGAGGAGGTATGTGGGCGGGTCCGGGGGTGCATTCAGAGATACATAGAGGCCAATGATAATGGGGAAGTACCGGATGGTGTGGTTTGGGAGGCTCTGAAAGCGGTGATTAGGGGAGAGTTAATCTCAATTAGGGCTCACCGGGAGAAGAGAGAAGACGGAGAGGGAGAGGTTGGTGGGGCAGATATTAAGGGTAGATAGGAGGTATGCGGATTCCCCTGAAGAGGGGCTGCTGAAGGAGCGACGGAGCCTCCAAACGGAATTTGATTTGTTGACCACGGGGAAAGCTGAGACCCAGTGGAGGAAGGTGCAGGGGACAGTGTACGAATATGGGGAGAAGGCGAGCCGGATGCTGGCGCATCAGCTACGCAAGAGGGAGGCAGCGAGGGAAATTGGAGGAATCAGGGACAGAGGGGGGAGCACGATGCGGAGTTCGGCTAAAATAAATGAGGTATTCAGGGATTTCTATGGGAACCTGTATAAGTTAGAACCCTCGGGGGGGGGGGGGGGGGGGATGCGGCGGTTCCTGGACCAATTGAGGTTCCCGAGAGTGGAGGAGGGGCAAGTGGAAGGCCTGGGGGCCCCGATTGGGATAGGGGAGCTGGTTACGGGGTTGGGGAGCATGCAGGCGGGCAAGGCCCCGGGGCCTTATGGGTTCCCGGTCGAATTTTACAGGAAGTTTGTGGACCTGCTGGGTCCGCTGCTGGTGAGAACCTTCAACGAGGCGAGGGAGGAAGGGATTCTCCCCCCAACTCGGGCACTAATCTCGCTGATCCTTAAGCGGGACAAGGACCCGCTGCAGTGGGGCTCGTATAGGCCGATCTCGCTCCTTAATGTAGATGCCAGTTGCTGGCAAAGGTCCTAGCCACAAGGATTGAGGATTGTGTCCCGGGAGTGATACACGAGGACCAGACGGGGTTCGCAAAGGGCAGGCAGTTAAATGCAAATGTGCGGAGGCTCCTGAATGTGATCATGATGCCCTCGGAGGGTGGGGAGGCAGAAGTGGTGGCGGCAATGGATGCGGAGAAGGCCTTTGATCGGGTGGAGTGGGAGTACCTAAGGGAGGTGCTTGGAAGGTTTGGGTTCGGGGAGGGGTTCATAGGGTGGGTCAAATTGTTATGCCAGGCCCCGGAGGCGAGCGTATTTGCGAATCGGCGAAGATCAGAATATTTTACGTTGTACCGCGGGACGAGACAGGGGTGCCCCCTGTCCCCTCTGTTGTTTGCTTTGGCGTTGAGGGAATCTAGAAACTGGAGGGGGTTGGTCCGGAGAGGGGAGGAACATCGGGTCTCGTCGTATGCTGATGACCTGCTTTTGTACATCGCAGATCCAGTGGAGGGGATGGTAGAGGTCATGTGGATCCTTAGGGAGTTTGGCGACTTCTCAGGCTACAAGCTTAACGTGGGGAAGAGTGAGCTCTTTGTGGTGCATGCGAGGGACCAGGAAAGGGGGCTGGAGTAGCTGCCGCTTAAGAGGGCAGAGAGGAGTTTCTGATATTTGGGTATCCAGGTGGCCAGGAGTTGGGGGGCCCTGCATAAGCTTAATTTGCCGCTGTTGGTAGACCAGATGGAGGAAGACTTTAGGAGATGGAACGTGTTGCCACTCTCCCTGGCGGGCAGGGTGCAGTCCGTTAAGATGACCGCCCTCCCTAGGTTCCTGTTTGTGTACCAGTGCCTGCCCATCCTCATCCCCAAGGCCTTTTTTAAGTGAGTAAGCAGGAGTATTGTGGGGTTTGTATGGGCAAGTAAGACCCGAGGGTCAAGAGGCTGTTTCTGGAGCGTAGTCAGGACAGGGGTGGGCTGGCGCTACCGAACCTGTGTAGTTATTACTGGGCAGCCAATGTGGCAGTGATTCGGAAATGGGTAATGGAGGGAGAGGGGGTGGCGTGGAAAAGATTAGAGGCGGCGTCATGAATGAAATGAAAATTGCTTATTGTCACAAGTAGGCTTCAATAAAGTTACTGTGAAAAGCCCATGTGTGGGTTCTAGCTTGGGAGTGCTGGTGACGGCACCTTTGCTGCTACCACCGATGCGGTACACCACGAGCCCGGTGGTGGCGGCGACACTGAGGCTCTGGGGACAGTGGAGACGGCAAAGGGGTGAGTTGGGGGCCTCAATTTGGTCCCCAATATGGAATAATCATAGGTTTGCACCGGGCAGGATAGATGGCGGATTCCTAAGCTGGCATCGGGTGGGAATTAAAAGAATGGGGGACCTATTTATCGACGGGGCTTTTGATAGCCTGGGGGCACTGGAGGCGAAACTTGGGCTACCCCCCGGAAACGCTTTTAGGTACATGCAGGTGAGGGCATTTGTGAGAATGCAGGTAAGGGAATTTCCGCTGCTTCCCACACGGAGGATTCAGGACAGGGTGACCTCGGATGTATGGGTGGGAGAGGGCAAGGTTTCAGAGATCAATCAGGAGTGGCAGGAGGTGGAGGAAGCCTCGGTGGAGGAGCTGAAGGGGAAGTGGGAGGAGGAACTGGATGAGGGCTTGTGGCGGAGGCCCTGGGCAAGGCTAACTCCTCCTCGTCTTGCGCCAGACTTAGCCTGATCCAGTTCAAAGTGATTCACAGGGCACATATGACAGGGGCGAGGATGTGCAAATTGTTTGGGGTGGAGGACAGATGCGTGACATGCTCGGGGAGCCCAGCAAATCACGCCCATATATTCTGGGCGTGCCTAGCGCGAGAGGGGTTCTGGAGGGACTTCGCAAAGGCTATGTCCAAAGTCTTGGACACTCAGGTAAAACCAAGCTGGGGGATAGCAATATTCGGGGTATCAGATGAGCTGGGAGTACAGGAGCCGAAAGAGGCCGGAGTTCTGGCCTTTGCGTCCTTGGTAGCCTGGAGGAGGATCCTACTAATGTGGAGGGATGCGAAACCCCCAAGCGTGGAGGCTTGGATTAATGACATGGCAGGGTTCATCAAGTTGGAGAGGATAAAGTTTGCCTTGCTAGGGTCTGTGCAGGGGTTCTCCAGGCGGTGGCAACCGTTCCTAGACTTTCCCGCGGAACGTTAGGTGGAGGTCAAGAGCAGCAGCAACCCGGGGGGGGGGGGGTATTTTTCTTATGTATATTTTCTTTACTTTTTGAAGTGTTTTGTAAAAATCTATTGAAAACCTTGAATAAACATATTTTTAAAAAAATAATAATGTGTTAATAATTATCAAAGTTACAAACTTTTGTGTTCCAAATTACATTTCCAGCCTTCCTAACATATCAATGAATTACGGATTATTTAATTGTCTCACAATTAAGGCTGTCTACTTAACTAATCTGGCTGATTTCCAGTGATGCGCATTTAGTTTTTTTTAAATGACTTTTGTCAATTTAGCACAAAATGCTGAATGACCTATTAATTCAAACTACAAAATGCTAATCACATTAAAACTATTCATTTGAAACTATCTTGTGGCTGGGACCAAATGCAAAGATTTTGACCTTCCCAATATTTAGTTGGGGGAAATTTATGCTTATCCAGTATGAATGTCAAATAAGCAGTTTGACAATTTAGACAGTGAAGGAGTCGCCTGAGTGTGATGGGGTAGAGCTGGGTATTATCGATATACATAAAGAGTCTGACCAATATTTATTCCTCCACCAAACACTGGAAAAAAAACAGTAATTTAAAAGTGGTTATTCATCTTATTATTTGAGTGACTGGGATGTTCACAAATTGGTGGTTGTGTTTACTGTCATGTGAGAGTACCTTTAAGAAATGGGTGTTTATAAATAGGTGTGCATATAAATATCTGTAGTAAGAGTACCTTTAAGAAATGGGTGTTTATTACTGCAGTGATGTCAGAGAGGGGGTGGAGCTGGGCTGTCTGCCAGCTTTTTACTTTCGTTTTAGGCTGTTTGCTGCAGGGTGTGTTTTAGTTTCGTTTTCAGAGCTGGATAGCTGCAATCACAGCCAGAAGGTGTATGAATCTCTGTAATCCAAAGACTGTAAATCGATCCTGATGATTTAAAACTAATAACAGTAGTGACTGTAACCTGATGTGCTTCTGGTAAAAGGTGTTTTAAGTCTTATGGATGTTAAAAGGAAAGCTTAAAGGATTACGTAGAACATAGAAGAACATGGAACAGTACAGCACAGTACAGGCCCTTCAGCCCACGATGTTGTGCCGACCATTTATCCTAATCTAAGATCAACCTAACCGACACCCCTTCAATTTACTGCTGTCCATGTGCCTGTCTAAGAATCGCTTAAATGTCCCTAATGACTCTGACTCCACCACCTCTGCTCGAAGTGCATTCCACACACCCACCACTCTCTGTGTAAAGAACCTACCTCTGACATCTTCCCTATACCTTCCTCCAATCACCTTAAAATTATGTCCCTTCGTGACAGCCATTTCCACCCTGGGGAAATGTCTCTGGCTATCCACTCGATCCATGCCTCTCATCACCTTGTACACCGCTATCAAGTCACCTCTCTGCCTTCTTCGCTCCAATGAGAAAAGCCCTAGCTCCCTCAACCTTTCTTCATAAGACATGCCATCCAGTCCAGGCAGCATCCTGGTAAATCTCCTCTGTACTCTCTCCAAAGCATCCACATCCTTCCTACAATGAGGCGACCAGAACTGGACACAATATTCCAAGTGTGGTCTAACTAGAGTTTTATAAAGCTGCAGCAAAACCTCGCGGCTCTTAAACTCAATCCCCCTGTTAATGAAAGCCAACACACCATACGCCTTCTTAACAACCCTATCAACCAGGGTGGCAACTTTGAGGGATCTATGTACATGGACCCCAAGATCCCTCTGTTCCTCCACACTTCCAAGAATCTTGCCTTAACCCTGTATTCAGCATTCAAATTCGACCTTCCAAAATGAATCACTTCACGTTTGTCAAGGTTGAACTCCATCTGCCACTTCTCAGCCCAGCTCTGCATCCTGTCAATGTCCTGTTGTAACCTGCAACAACCCTCAACACTATCTACAACTCCACCAACCTTTGTGTCATCGGCAAACTTACTAACCCACCTTCCACTCCCTCATCCAAGTCATTTATAAAAACCACAAAGAGCAGAGGTCCCAGAACAGATTCTTGTGGGACACCACTGGTCACCGATCTCCAGGCGGAATTCTTTCCATCCACTACCACTCGCTGTCTTCTTTCGGCCAGCCAATTCTCTATCCAAACAGCCAAATTTCCCTGTATCCCATGCCCCCCAACTTTCTGAATGAGCCTACCATGTGGAACCTAATCAAATTCATAAAATTTATAGATTCATAGAATTTGCAGTGCAGAAGGAGGCCATTCGCCCCATCGAGTCTGCACCGGCTCTTGGAAAGAGCACCCTACCCAAGGTCAACACCTCCACCCTATCCCCATAACCCAGTAACCCCACCCAACACTAAGGGCAATTTTGGACACTAAGGGCAATTTATCATGGCCAATCCACCTCACCTGCACACCTTTGGACTGTGGGAGGAAACTGGAGCGCCCGGAGGAAACCCACGCACACACGGGGAGGATGTGCAGACTCCGCACAGACAGTGACCCAAGCCGGAATTGAACCTGGGACCCTGAAGCTGTGCAGCAATTGTGCTATCCACAATGCTACTGTGCTGCCCGATTACTGAAATCCATATGCACCACATCCACTGCCCAACCTTCATCAATGTGTCTCGTCACATCCTCAAAGAATTTAATGAGGCTTGTGAGGCATGACCTGCCCCTCACAAAGCCATGCTGACTATCTTTAATCAAACTATGTTTTTCTAAATAATCATAAATCCTATCTCTCAGAATCCTTTCCAATATTTTGCTCACCATAGACGTAAGATTGATGGGTCTGTAATTCCCAGGGATTTCCCTATTCCCTTTCTTGAATAGGGGACAACATTCTCCTTCCTCCAATCTTCCGGTACTACTCCAGTGGAGAGTGAGAATGCAAAGATCATCGCCAACAGCGCAGCAATCTCCTCCCTCGCTTCCCGTAGTAACCTTGGGTATAACCCGTCAGGCACAGGGGACTTACCTATCCTGATGCTTTTCAAAATTTCCAGCACACCCTCCTTCTTAATATCAACCTGTTCGAGTCTACTAACCTGGTACACACTGTTCTCATGGGCAACAAGGTCCCTCTCTCTAGTGAATACTGAAGCAAAATATTAATTTAGGGCCTCCCCCATCTCTTCAGACTCTAGGCACAAGTTCCCTCCACTATCCCTGATCGGCCCTGCTCTCACTCTGATCATCCTCTTATTTCTCATGTAAGTGAAGAACGCCTTCGGGTTTTCCCTAATCCTTTCCGCCAGGGCTTTTTCATGCCTCCTTCTAGCTCTCCTCAGTCCATTTTTGAGTACCTTCCTGGCTACCTTGTAACCCTCTAGAGCCGAGTCAGATCCTTGCTTCCTCAACCTTACGTAAGTCTCCTTCCTCTTGACTAGAAGCTCCACTTCTCTTGTCATCCAAGGCTCCTTCACCTTACCATTCCTTCCTCGTCTCAGTGGGACAAAACAATTCAGCACTCACAGCATGTGCTCCTTAAACAATCCCCAAATTACTGCTGTGCATTTCCCCAAGAACAATTGTTCCCAATACGCTCCTCAGCTCCTGTCTAATAGCAGTTTAATTTCCCCTCCCCCAATTAAATACCTTCCCATACTGTCTGTTCCTATCCCTATCCATGATTATGGTAAAGGTCAAGGAGTTGTGGTCACTGTCACCGAAATGCTCTCCCACCGAGACATCTGGCACTTGGCCTGGTTCGTTGCCCAGCACCAAGTCCAATATGGCCTCCCCCCTAGTCGGCCTATCTACATATTGAGTCAGGAATCCTTCTTGTACACACCTGACAAAATCTGCTCCATCCAAACCATTTGCACTAAGGAGGTTCCAGTCAATATTAGGGAAGTTGAAGTCACCCATAACAACAACTCTGTTACTTCTGCACTTTTCCAAGATCTGACACCCAATCTGTTCCTCTATCTGTCTGCTGCTATTGGGGGGTCTATAGAAAACTCCCAATAAAGTGACTGCTCCTTTCTTGTTTCTGACTTCCACCCATACTGATTCAGTAGACAAACCGTCCTCAACGACCTCCTTTTCTGCAGCTGTAGTGCGCTCCCTAATTAACAGTGCCACTCCCCCTCTTTTACCTCCCTCCCTATTCTTCTTAAAACATCTACACCCCGGAACATCTAACAACCATTCCTGCGCCTGTGAAATGCATGTCTCCGTAATGGCCACAACATTGTAGTTCCAAGTACTGATCCATGCTCTAAGTTCATCTCCCTTATTCCTGACACTCCTTACATTGAAACAGACAATCTTTAACCCATTCCACTGAGTGCAACTTTGCCCTATCAACTGTCTATCCTTCCTCACAGACTTGCTGCATAATATTTCTGCCTGTTCAACAGCTGCCCTATCCTCTGATCCAAAGCTCTGGTTCCCATCCCCCTGCCAAACTAGCCTAACCCCCCCCCCCCCACCCGAAGAGCTCTAGCAAACCTCCCACCCAGGATATTGGTGTCCCTCCAGTTTAGGTGCAATCCGTCCTTCATGTACAGGTCCCACCTTCCCCAGAAGATATCCCAATGATCCACATATCTGAAGCCTTCCCTCCTGCACCAGACCTGTGGCCACGTGTTCAGATGCACTCGCTCTCTGTTCCTTGCCTCACTTGTACATGGCACTGGTAGCAGTCCTGAGATCACTACTCTGCTTGTCCTGCTCTTTAGCTTCCAACCTAACTCCCTAAAAGCACTTTTTAGATCCTCATCCCTTTTCTTAGCTATGTCATTGGTGCCTACGTGCACCACGACTTCTGTTTGCTCCCCGTTAAGAATCCTGTAGACTCGATCCGAGACATCCCTGGCACCCTGGAGGCAGCATACCTTCCGGGAGTCTCGCTCGTGACCATAGAATCTCCTATCTATTCCCCGAACCATTGAATCTCCTATAGCTATTGCTTTTCTATTGTCCCCCCTTCCCTTCTGAGCCACAGAGCCAGACTCAGTACCAGAGACCTGCCGGCTAGGGCCTTCCCCCGATCCAAAACGGTATACTTGTTTTGAAGGGTATACTTTGTTTACTTAGTGTTGTATTCTTTGGCGTTGTATTTGAATTAATGGTTGCTAAGATGTTCACTGTATGTTTTAAAAAGGTTAACTTGAGTTCATAGAATAAACATTGTTTTGCTTTAAAAAATACGTTTCCATTTCTGCTGTACCACACCTGTAGAGTGGGCCGTGTGCTCCCCATACCACAATCTAGTAAAGGTTGTGGGTCAGGTGAAGTCCATGATACACCTTGGGGTTCTCTAAACCCTGGCCCATAACAAATTGGGGGCTCGAGGGGGATAAAAGTCTATCTATTGGATTGGCTTAGTGAACTTAAAGACAGTGAGGGGTGAGCATATTGTGGGTGCTTTTCAGGTGTGGTAATTCAGTTTAAGTAGGGAGTATGTTGTGGACAATGGCTCTTTCAGAGGCTCTGAGGTTTTTGGGGGTGGAGATGGTCACACGCAGTACCTTACGGACAGAGACTAAAAGCAGACTGTTAGATTTGGCACAAACATTGCAGTTAACATTACCTGACAAAATGTGAAAAGATGAGGTCATTATGGCGGTGGCTCAGCATTTAAAGTTGCCTGAGATACAGTTTGACTCATTGGAAATGGCAAAAATTCAGTTACAAATTAAACAAATGGAACATGAGAAAGAATTAAAGCAGCTTGAATACGAAAGAGAGAGAGAGAGAGGAAAAAGAAAGAGAAAGAGAGAGAGAGGAAAAAGAGAGAGAAGAAAGGAAAACAGAAAGAATAGCCCTAGCAGAACAAAAGGAAAGAGTAAGGGAGATACAGATCAGGGAAAAAGATAGAGAGAGAGTTTGAACTTCAGAAAATGGCCATGAAACATGACAGTCAGTTAAAATTGGCAGATGTAAAGGGAAAGTTGGTAGATAGTGATGAGGATAGTGAGAAAGAGCGCCATAGTCGAAGGCTTGGTGGGGATCTATTTAAATATGTCCAAGCATTGCCAAGGTTTGACGAGAAGGAGGTTGAAGCCTTTTTCATTTCATTTGAGAAGGTAGCTAAACAAATGAAATGGCCACAGGACATGTGGGTATTACTGATTCAAACGAAGCTGATAGGTAGGGCTAGTGAAGTGTTTGCATCACTACCGGAGGAGGTATCTGAGCCGTATGAGGAGGTGAAAAAATCCATCTTGGGTGCATATGAACTAGTGCCTGAAGCCTACAGACAAGGTTTAGAAATTTAGGGAAAGAATTTGGTCAAACTTACATGGAGTTTGAAAGGCTCAAACGGAGTAATTTTGATAGGTGGATAAGGGCTTTGAAAATAGACCAAACATTTGAAGCTCTCAGAGAAATTATGTTTTTGGAGGAGTTTAAAAATTCAATTCCTGATGTAGTGAGAATTCATGTGGAAGAGCAGAGGGTTAAAACTCAGAGATTTGCAGCTGAAATGGCAGATGATTATGAATTAGTTCATAAATCAAAGCTTGGTTTCTGACATCAGTTTCCGCCTGTGAGGGACAGAAACTGGAGACATGATAAATACTCAAGTGGTAATGGTAAAGATGATCTGATGGAAGATAATAAGGAGAGTGTACCTTAGATTAAAAAAGAAATCCAGGAGGGTGGAAAAGAAATTAAAAGTTTCAAATGTTTTCACTTGGTGGTTGAAGAAAAGCACTGGGAAAGCTGATGTGGTAAAACAGGATAAGACAGTGGGGTTTGTTAAAGGGGTAAAGGAAAGCCCAAGTGAAGCGAAGGAGGTGCAAAAGATTGTACAGCCTGATCAAGAGATGATTGATAAGAAGGTGCCAGATCTCTTTAAAGAATTTACTTGTGTGGGTAAAGTTTACTCGTGTATCAGGAGGAACAGGTAAAGAAGTCACAATTTTAAGAGATACGGGAGCTAGTCAATCTTTAATGGTAAGAGATGAGGAGTTATGTAGTTTGGGAAGAATGTTGCCAGAAAAGGTGATAATATGTGGAATTCAGGGTGAGAGGAGTAGTGTTCCATTATATAAGGTAAGGTTGGAAAGTCCAGTGAAGAGTGGTGAAGTGGTAATACTAGTAATAGAGAAACTATCTTGTCCAGGAATACAGTTTATCTTGGGTCATGATATAGCTGGATCACAGGTGGGGGTGATGCCTACTGTGGTGGATATGCCAGTGGAAAATCAGACAACTGAAGTGTTGAAGGACGAATATCCTGGGATTTTTCCGGATTGTGTAGTGACAAGGTCACAAAGTCACAGGTTACAACAAGAGGAGAAATCAAAGAGTGAAGATGAAGTTGAAGTGCAATTATCAGAAATGATTTTTGATCAGATGGTTGAAAAAGAACAAGAACAGGTGGAGGATGAGGCGGATATTTTTAGTTCAGGAAAATTGGCGCAGTTACAACAAAAAAAAAAATGGAAATAAAACGGATGTCTCAGAAAGCATACACGGACGAGGAATCTGAGCGTATACCAAAGTGTTATTACCGTAAAAGTGATGTCTTGATGAGAAAATGGAGACCTTTACATATGCAGGCGGCTGAAAAGTGGGCAGAAGTTCCTCAAGTAGTATTGTCGGTAGGGTATAGAAAGGAGGTGTTGCGAGTTGCACATGAGGTACCAGTGGGAGGTCATTTGGGAATAAGGAAAACTCAAGCTAAAATCCAGAAACATTTTTATTGGCCTGGACGACATAAAGATGTAGTTAAATTTTGTCAATCATGTCAAGTGATAGGAAAACCTCAAACAGTGATAAAACCAGCGCCCTTAATACCCATTCCAGCATTTAAGGAACCTTTTACAAGGGTCCTAATTGATTGCGTAGGATCGCTTCCTAAAACAAAAAGTGGGAATCAATATCTTTTGACTATAAAGGATGTGTCTACTAGGTTTCCAGAGGCCATTCCAGTACATAATATTACAGCTAAAAAGATTGTGGAGGAGTTACTTAAATTCTTTACTAGATATGGACTACCCACAGAAGTACAATTGGATCAAGGATCAAATTTTACCTCAAGGTTATTCAAAGAAGTTATGGGTAGCTTAGGAATAAAACAATTTAAATTAACTGCGTACCATCCAGAATCGCAGGGAGCATTAGAAAGGTGGCATCAGACATTTAAGACAATGTTGAGGGCTTATTGTCAAGATTATCCAGAGGATTGGGATAAAGGAATTCCATTCGTACTGTTTGCAATTAGGGATGCATCAAATGAGTCAACCAAATTCAGTCCTTTTGAACTAATTTCTGGTCATGAGGTAAGAGGACCACTTAAATTGATTAAGGAAAAATTGGTGAGTGAGAAATCAGAAATTATATTATTGGATTACGTGTGAAATTTTAGGGAACAATTAAATAGAGCAGGTGAATTGGCTAGACAGCATTTAAAAGTTGCACAAAATGTGATGAAACGGGTAGCGGACAAAAAATCCAAAATTCGTAGTGGAGATAAAGTTTTAGTGTTGTTACCAGTGGCAGGTGAACCTTTAAAAGCAAGGCTTTGTGGACCTTATCAGATTGAAAGGAAATTAAGTGAGGTGAATTATGTGGTTAAAAACACCAGATAGAAGGAAAACTCACCAAGTGTGTCTTGTGAAAATGCTTAAAAGGTACTTTGAAAGGGAAGGAGAGAAAAAGGAGGAGGTTTTAATGATTCTAACTCAAAGCGACGAACCAAATCCAGATGACTGTGAATTTGACATACCTCAAATTAAATTGGAAAACAAGGATGTTCTTAAAAATTGGGATAAATTGTTGAGTTACCTTCCAGTGGAAAAACAGACTGACCTGAAAGAGTTATTGCTATCACATGGGCATATTTGTGGAGATAAATTGAGAAGTACAAAAATGGCTATACATGATGTAGATGTGGGAAATGCTGTTCCAAACAAACAACATCCATACAGACTTAACCCTTTAAAATTGGCACAGGTTAACAAACAAATTGAGAATATGCTTAAAAATGGCATAATTGAAGTGGGTTGCAGCCAATGGAGCTCACCCATAGTGATGATACCTAAACCAGACGGTACCCAACGGTTGTGTGTGGATTATAGAAAGGTTAATGCAGTTACAAGAACGGACTCTTATCCTATCCCACATTTGGAGGATTGCATTGTGAAAGTGGGACAATCAGCTTTTATTTCCAAACTGGATTTACTTAAAGGTTACTGGCAGGTACCTTTATCCGAAAGGGTGAAGGAGATTTCAGCTTTTGTGACTCCAGATGGTATATACGAATTCAAAGTTATGCCATTTGGCATGAAAAACGCACCAGCCACATTTCAACGGTTAACTAACAAAGTTGTTTCAGGATTACCCAATTGTGCGGTGTACATCGACGATCTGGTAATTTTCAGCCAGACATGGAAAGAACATTTAAATCATCTGATGGAGTTATTCAATCGACTTCAGGAGGTGGGTTTGGTGATAAACCTAGCCAAAAATGAATTTGGAAAGGCCCAAGGCACTTTCCTGAGGAGTTTCCGATACCCTCAAGATGAAGGGAAATAATGCCATTTCTTGGCATGAGTGAATTTGATTGAACATTGGTGAAATGTTTTTGTAGCCTGGTTGCTCCACTGATGGTCTTGCTGAAGAAACGTCAAAAGATTTCAATGAACAGCGGAGCTTCAACTGCCTGAAAGCTGTGATAACCAATGCTCCTGTGTTGGAGAATTACAAGGGACTCTGTGATCAGATTAAATTAAAGTATCTGACTTTGAAGAGACATGCCGAGGCGTAGAGGAATGGATGGATCGTGCATAGACCTTCTTGTTCAAAGAGACTGTCAATCAGGAAGGATTGACTATGGTTGAATATGGCTGGACAGGTGATGTGCTGTTGCTGTATGATGATGGAACTGGTGGATCCCATTGAGACCGTCCGTGACCACATCTGCAGCAAGTGTTGGCTGCTCGAGGAACTTCGGCTCAGAATTGATGAGCTGGAGACCAAGCTGCACACACTGCGGCACACCAGGGAGGGGGAAAATTAACTGGACGCTTTGTTTCAGGAGGCAGTCACACCCGGTAGAATAAGTACTGTTAATTCGGTCAGTGGTCAGTGTAGCCACCTAAAATGGCTGATTCCCTGTTAATTTGCCCAAAACCCGATTTAAAATGGCTAACCGAAAAGGCTGATGGGAAAAGCAGGCAACAGGACACAAACGGACAGCTGCAGACAGAATAGCGTATTCGGCTCTGGGGAAGTCGGCCCAGATCGATACTCAAGACTATTAGCAGCACCTCAACCCAGACATCTGCAGTTTAATCAGCTAACCCTGAGAATAATTGCAACATATTAGCAATTGAATGCCGGGCCAGACCTGTCAGCGCCTGCAATGGCCGAAACAAAGACAGGTGAACGACCACCCCCTGATCGAGGAATCGCCCCGTTATTGGATATATCGAACCCAGTGATTGGGAACAAGTCCAATCACTTGGGACTAAGGGTCAAGAGCCACCCCGAGAGGCGGGAAGCCCCGGGACCCTAAAAAATGAGGGGCCAAGTTCAGATCGCTCTCTCTCTCGTCTTCTCCTGCTCGAGACCTTCGCAAGAACATCCACCAGAAACAGTAAGTTTGACTCCAGCGATCGCTACCCGATAAAGACTCCTAGCCATCGACCCGTATCAGCCTTTTGAATCCCGCGGGCCAGATCCGATTCGATAAGCCATTTGTTTCCCTGACCTGGTGGGCCCTTCCTAAAGTTAAGTATTGGCCAGTCGTGGTAGGTTTCTATGTAGATAGTAGGATTATTGTGTAAGCATTACTTGTTGTATATAATAAATGACCGTTGATTTCAATCTTACTAAGCGGTGTGCTGACTTATTAATGATAACTTGAGCTTGAACCACGTGGTGGTATCAGAAAGATACCTGGTGACCCGTGAGCAAAGGTGACATAATCAGAGCTAATAAGAAGAGCAACATAATTGGCGACTCCGCCGGGACCCGACATAGAAGTGGAAAACCACTCCGGGAGAACCCCAACAATTTGAATAGAATCCAATCGGAAACAAAAACAAACAAAAAAACCCCACAAGTGTTCAAGCGGTACTGGTTAATAATTCACGATTCGGAAGTGTGTGTATGCATGTGTAACTAACAGGGTTATAAGGTAAAACTGATAGATTTTGTTGCGTCAAAACTGTCGGAAGTCGGTATTTTCGGAAATTAGCGCAAGCCGTACCCGCATCTACGACACCCTGTTCCAAATTTGAACGTAACGAGCAGATAAGAGAGATGGCAATGCGGGCAATGCAACGCCTCATGAACCCCGAAGAATTTGCGGTCGCACCGATCAGCAGCATTAAAGTGGGACAGTGTCCCATTTGGGAAGTGGAAATTCGCAAATTTCTGCAGGGCAATGGATGGCCCGTGTGGAGCGGTTTCTGTAATAATGACGACTCAGGTCCCGGAAGTATAGGGCATACCTGGTGGGAGAACATGAGTGAAATTCATAAGAAATGTTTAGCAAAAGCGCGCAAGCCGATGGCAATCGTGACCTGCATGGCACAATTGCGAGGCACAGAGGAGGTCGTCAGGACGCTCCAAAAAGAAATAGAAGGCATACATCGTACGAGTAAAATCGATGTATGCGAGATGGAAAAGGAAAACCTGGAATTGAAAAGGCAGTTAGAAGCCAAGGGCGAAGAGGTGGCTGACGCCAAACGGGGTCACCAGTCTTGTCTGGCGCATTTAAGCAGTTTTCAATCCCAGTATGAGAAGGCTTATCAGGACACGCAGCGTGCCGTCCTGGTTAAGAAAGAGACGGAGAAGCAGGTGGAGACACTACAGAAGCAATGTAGTGATCTCAAGGCAGCCTTGAGAGCGCTCCACGCTGCAACCACGGAACAAAGGCAGAGTACCTCAGACCATGCAAAGTGCCGAAAGCAAATTGCTGACCTGCAATCAATGCTTTCTGTCCAAAAGGGATTCCAAGACAGCTTTGGGGAAAGTTTAGACCAGGAAGACGGCCCTGATTGGGAAGAACTGCAAGCGACAACGCAGAGATATGTTCATGTGCGCAGGGAAAACCCCAAAGGAGGAGAGGACCCCCACCCCCCACACAGCAGGGAATACAGGCTCCCATGGACCCTGTAACAACCCACCGCACCGCCACAGCAGACGAGGCGGAAGTCTTGTATTCCACCCCCCTCACAGTGACCCAATTACGGAACGCGTGTGCTAAAATCACACCGTTCCTCCCCGCTTCAGACCCACACCATTTCTTTGCCACCATCAAACACCAGGCGACCATGTACGGCAAGGATGAGAAAGAGCAGGTAAAGCTCACGGTCCTCAGCTTAGATCCATCGGTCGCAGCAGCCCTTCCCGACCCACAGAATGTAGGAGGAGGCACCCTTGCAGAAATGCATACCGCAATCCTGGATGCGATCGGGTATAACCGAGGCGACCCCGTAGACGGTCTAAATAAGTGCAGACAGAAAAAATCTGAACACCCCACGGCGTTCGCAGGACACTTGTGGATTCACTTTGAAGCCGTTTTCGGAAATGTAGACCGTGCCCATTTGTCCGCAGACAATATGGCCAAATAGACCCGCACCCTTATCTCCCATGCCACGGAAGCAGGACAGAATGCCTGTAGTAATTATGACCCCTCGGAGGAGGCTGATAATGAGAAGTGGGTGGTCAAAAGATTGTCCCGCGTTTGGGAACAAGCGGCTCACAGTAAACCCGCAGCTAGAACCCCTGAGGAAAAACAAGCCGCCGCAGACGTGCAGGCAGTAAGAACCACTCTTCACAACCCCGCCTGGGTAAACGAGGGAAAGAGCAGCCCCCCAGCAAAACCACAAGAATGCTACAATTGCGGACAATTGGGACATTTTGCCAAAGAATGCAATGGCCCTAAAAAGCCACAGAGAGCCCAACAGACAGGCACTCTCAATAAGAAAAAGACAGAGCCCATACATAGCGTTAGCGCCCAGTCCGATCAGACAGACTTGACCGGAATGGACTGACGGTGTGCAGGTTCCCCAAGCTGGGTCTGCGATACCCTGTGGGATAGGTCAGGACGACCCGTAGTCGCAGCAAAGGTTAGGGGACAGCCGATTGAGCTTCTCTGGGACACAGGAGGGTCCCGCACAACCTTAAATTCCTCCACCCTTGGTAAGGACACGTGGCCCACCACAGCCACTATCACCCTCAGCGGCTTCACAGGCCACTCACAACAGGGACATATCACAATCCCTGTACCCATCCAAATCGGCACCATTAATACAAAACACCCCGTAGTGTTAGTCGACCTGCCCCCAACAGCAGAGCACATTTTGGGGATCGACTTCATGAATTCTCATCACCTCACTTTCGATCCAGTCAACCAGTGTGTCTCGAAGATGGCGAAATCTGCTAGAACCCCCGCTACGCTCAATATAGGGGATTATATGAACAAAGTTAGCGCAGTAGGCGAGTTTTGGTTCAACCCCACCACACTCAGCACGGACCGACAGGTTAGGGCAGTCCTGCAAAAGAACAGGGCAGCATTCGCAACCCACAAACATGACTGTGGACGGATGACCGGTTCCGTACAAATAACAGGACCGGACCCTAGACCCCAAAAGCAGTACGGATTCCCCCGAGAAGCAGACGGAAAAATCCTCAAGGTTATAGAAAGTTTATTAGAGCAGGGCGTCCTAAGATCGGTAGCCTCAACTAATAATGCCCCGATTTGGCCAGTAAGGAAGCCCGACGGATCATGGCGCTTGACCATTGATTATCGGGAACTCAATAAAGTCACCCCCGTAGCAGCCCCCACCGTTGCAACAAGTCCCGAGACCATGCTCAAACAGGGACTCCATGCCCGATATTTCACGGTTTGGGACGTCAGTAATGGGTCCTGGTCCATTCCATTGGCAAAGGTGTGCCAGTATAAATTTGCCTTCACTTTCAGAGCGCAGCAGTACACGTGGACATGCCTGCCACAAGGCTTCCACAACTCCCCCTCCATTTTCCACCGACAGCTGGCAAATGGACTAGCAAAATGTTCTCGCCCCGAATGTCTGGTACAGTATGTAGACGATCTACTACTGCAGACAGACACGAAGGAAGAGCACATTGAGCTTCTGTCCAAACTCCTGGAATTACTACACTCCATTGGCTGTAAAGTAAACCCCAAAAAGGCCCAGATATTGGAAGAAAAAGTGGTATATTTGGGTACTATTATCACACATGGCAAACTCGAGATCGAGCACAAAAGAATTGACTCGATCGCTATATTGCCCCTTCCCCAACACGTTTCAGCCTTCCGGTCGTTTTTAGGACTGGTTGGCTACTGCCGAAACCACATTGACGGTTTCGCCAGCAAGGCAGCGCCCCTCTCAGACCTCCTAAAGAAAGGAGCCCCCTGGGAATGGCGTCCGCAGCATACGGATGCTGTGGAATCATTAAAACAGGCGCTCATAGCCGCCCCCGCACTACAAGTTCCCGACCCGCTTTCCCCTTACGCCATAGAGGTAGCGACCACAGACCGCACCCTTTCAGCCGTGCTCCTGCAGGAACGGCACGACCAGCTAAGACCCGTGGCTTATGCCTCCCGGATTTTAGATGCTGTGGAGCAGGGATTCTCAGCCTGTTAGAGGCACCTGCTCGCAGTTTTCTGGGCAGTCCAGTACTTTTCATACATTACCGGACTGAACCCCATCACCATTTTGACCGAGCACACCCCCACCCAACTTTTACTAGACGGACGACATAAAGACGGTACCGTCAGCCAAATCCGCGCTGCTAGGTGGACCCTTCTCTTACAAGGACGGGACATCACAGTCAAACGGACCAAAACACACACATACTTAGCGGACAATCTACAGTACCCCGGAACCCCCCATGAGTGTGAGATAATTTCACCCCACCATAATACAGGCCCCTTTATAGCTAAAACGCCTCCCAGAAAACTAGCCACTCCATCTCAGAACCCCCATCACCCGGATACATGTGACCCCCATTAGGATTTATGTGGATGGATCTTCCACAATCCTGGATGGGCAACGCATAACAGGTTGTGGGATTTATTTGGAGGACGCGCAAGGACGCGCACTCGAGGAAATCGCATTAAAATACCCGGACACTTGGGCGCGCAGGCAGCAGAGCTTGCGGCAATCGCTTACATTGTAGAGCACCCAGATTCCTTCCCCAGCCCAGCAGACATATATTCAGACAGTCTATAAGTGTGCAACAGCCTCACTGAATTTCTGGCCCTCTGGGAAACAAGAGGATTTGTTTCCGCGGATGGGAAACCCCTCCCCTCAGCCCCATTACTCCGCCATATTCTGAAAAAAGCCAAAAACCGGACCTTTGGCATTATAAAAGTCCGCAGTCACCATCGTTCCTCCCCCCCCCCCCCCCCCCCCCCCCCCCGGAAATGTAAAAGCCGACGCACTGGCCAAGGTAGGATCCAGACATGGGTATTTTTGGAAGCCCCCCCGAGAGCGCTCCAGTGAGTGCAGTTCAGGTCGCGCAGACTAGGATCGAAGATCTAGTAGAGGCCCAGAAGCAGGATAGCGCTCTCACTGAAATCGTAAAAGGGAAGTTTCCAGCCTCATATGAGAGGTACAGAAATACAATAACCACACATGACTGTGTGGTGCTAAGGGACACCCTTTACGTAGTTCCTGAGCAGGATAGGAATCAAATGATCTGTTTATTCCATGATGGTCATGGACACCAGGGAATCAAACCCACCGCAGCCCACCTCAAACAGCTTTGTTGGTGGCCTAATCTCAAAGAGGATGTATCCCATTACATTGACAATTGCCTCATCTGCGCTCAGAACAACCCAGATAGATATGCCAAAAGGGCACATCTCAGCCACACCCGACCCGTTAACGGCCCCTCGACTAACCTCCAGATTGATTTTATAGATCCATTGCCTCCTTGCAGGAATGGCTATAAATATGTTCTGGTGGTCATAGACACTTTTACAAAATGGGTGGAAGCATTTCCCGCCCGCACCAACACCGCGAAAACCACAGCCAAAATCCTAACCCACCACATTTTTACAAGATGGGGACTCCCCCGCAATATTGAATCGGACCAAGGTTCTCACTTTACGGGACGGGTCATGCAGAACGTCCTCACGATATTTGGCATCACCCAAAAATTTCACATTGCGTACCACCCTCAGTCGAGTGGTATAGTGGAGCGCATGAATCGGACCCTAAAAACCACCCTTAGGAAAATGGTCCAGCAGAATAACACCACCTGGGATTCGGTCCTCCCCTTTGCGCTGATGTTTTTACGTAACACTATTTCCACCTCCACAGGTTACACCCCACACACCCTTATGACCAGACGCCCCATGAAAGGGACAGAGTACTTGTTGGGTTTAGACCTGACCAGCCCTGAGGTTACGGCCCTCACCCATGAGAAAGCCGTTGAACAATTACTTGCAAATGTAAAAACGGCTCAGTTAGCAGCCGCTGTTAAACTGGCACTAAAAGAAAACAGAGAAAGGCCTGTTTTGATAAGGCAGTGCATGCAACGGAGTATAATATAGGACAAAAAGTGATGTTGTCTGTGTATAACCCCAGCACATTTCTGTCTTCGAAATACCCAGGTCCGTACTCCATTACGGATAAAGTAAGCCCATCGGTATACAAAATCAAATACCAAAATGGTAAGACTGCGTGGTTTCACATAAACCAGCTAAAGGTTTATGGAGCACAGTCAAACCACGCCCACCACGTCATGCTTGACGCAGCAGACCAAACCCCGCCCACCGCCTACGTAACCACACCAACCCCTTCCACGTCCAGCCCAGACACGGACTCGCCCCCGACTCCACCCACAAAAGTTACACTCCGCCCCGGAACACCCACAGACTGCAGCAGCAGAGACAGCGACTGTGACTCTGACGACAGCCACAGCACGCCTCCCTACTATCCTGATCCCACACCCAGCGTCTCCGAATACGACTCCAGTGACCCCTTCCTCATCACTTTCTTAAATAAACCAGACCACCGACCACCGAACCGGACGGACGACCCCGACTTTATCCCCACTCAACTCGACGAACGCCATTGGCACCGCGACAACTCCTGCAGACTCGTCCGCAACGACAAGAGCAACCCCAACTCCTACCATGCAGCCCTCTCAACATTAATTCACTCCAGAATTTGGCACCCGGGAGAAGGGGACGACCCCGAGTCAGACCCCCAATCCGCCAACCCCTTTGCGACCCTGTTCGCAACAGAGAACTGAGGTGTCCACATGATGATTTAAAGGAGACACTTGGTGAAAAGTGTTGTCCTTCCTCATGGAACCTGCAGGATGTTTTCCGTTGTTTGTATGTTTGTTTAATGTTGTTTGTCCGACAGGAGAAATTTTCTCACGCCCATTCTGCCGAAACCTCTGAGGACTTGCCTCAGAGACCCACCGAGACCAGACGCTTGTTTAGAGGAACTAGCTTTTCAGCTGATACTTGTTCGGGTATCAGACGCCCGATCGTAGCTGCTCTTGTGATTCGAGGTTAGAATCAAAGTAGCAACCCCACCATGATGACTACATTTTTGCCCGTTCTTGTCGGTTGCTCAGGCAGTGGAGAGACGGCGTGAGACCCGCCCTGCCTGGGGACCCCCCCGTTGGTCAAAAACGCTCGGGTAGGGGACATACGGTATTGGTAGCCGTCCTACCCGGGGACTCCATCCAAATCTTACCCGTCGCGGCTCATACGCACCTCATTCGACCTTTTCCTTTCAAAAACAGTTTTATTTATTTAGGCAACCTTTGGGTTGCTGCCAAATGCTATTTACATCCAAGAACATTAGGATGATAAATTTAGCACTGGTCCACCATTGGGAAGTGCCGTGTCCTAACATTTGTTTTGAAAAAAAATGCGAGAGAAGTCACATATAGTGACCAATTATAAGGGTTTAATTGGCCCCAAGAAGGACAGACACACTAACACACCGGATATTAAACCAAGGTAGTTACAGATACTATGCTTGTTTTACAGAACTCCAGAAGCTCCAGGACCAGAGAACACAGAGAAAGAGGACAGCCATGAGGACTCCTTTCATCGTGCTCAACATCTTGTATCTGGACATTTGATTGCGCGGGAACGTGGACCCCATTACTCCAAACCCCCCTGCAGTTAATGTTTCACTGCCCCGCAGTACCGAGGGCCCAGTCACCAGCCACGCTGCATTATCCTGGTGTGCCAAGTTCATCCTGTCGTACGTTATTGAGGCACTATTAGCATTGGCCATACTCTGCTGTGCAGTACAGACCATGCGCCTCCGAAAGTGGAAAAGAAGAGCGACCGCGCTCGAAACCCGGTATATCGGATCCGATCCCCTATATTCGGTTATGGCCAGACCCCAGACCCCCGCGACCTATGAAACCAGAATTATAAAACATGCACTTGCGTTTTTCCTGTCAATAAAAAGAAATGTATGATTCTGAGCTTGACTGCCAAGCCAGGAAAGAATATATGGAATATTTTGATTGTTGTTGTATGTTTAGAGAGATAGGATTATGCTTGATGAGTGTTTTAGGTAAAATTCCAAGTTTTTATTTTTTTAGATACATGCCCCTGCCTGACATAGCGCCCTCAAGAATTGTTTAGGTACATTTTTGTGCATAGCTAGGGTCAGAGTAGTGGCCATGTAGGAGGTGTCTCCCCCCTCCCCCCCCCCCCTGGTCAGGGAACGGAAAGGACAACATTTATGTGATCCTTCACGCTTCGCGTTAGGATCACAAGGAGAGTCCGGTTACTGGCAGGTACCTTTATCCGAAAGGGTGAAGGAGATTTCAGCTTTTGTGACTCCGGATGGTATATACGAATTCAAAGTTATGCCATTTGGCATGAAAAACGCACCAGCCACATTTCAACGGTTAACTAACAAAGTTGTTTCAGGATTACCCAATTGTGCGGTGTACATCGACGATCTGGTAATTTTCAGCCAGACATGGAAAGAACATTTAGAACATCTGATGGAGTTATTCAATCGACTTCAGGAGGCGGGTTTGGTGATAAACCTAGCCAAAAATGAATTTGGAAAGGCCCGAGGCACTTTCCTGAGGAGTTTCTGATACCCTCAAGACGAAGGGAAATAATGCCATTTTCTTGGCATGAGTGAATTTGATTGAACATTGGTGAAATGTTTTTGTAGCCTGGTTGCTCCACTGATGGTCTTGCTGAAGAAACGTCAAAAGATTTCAATGGACAGCAGAGCTTCAACTGCCTGAAAGCTGTGATAACCAATGCTCCTGTGTTGGAGAATTACAAGGGACTCTGTGATCAGATTAAATTAAAGTATCTGACTTTGAAGAGACATGCCGAGGCGTAGAGGAATGGATGGATCGTGCATAGACCTTCTTGTTCAAAGAGACTGTCAATCAGGAAGGATTGACTATGGTTGAATATGGCTGGACAGGTGATGTGCTGTTGCTGTATGATGATGGAACTGGTGGAGCCCATTGAGACCGTCCGTGACCACATCTGCAGCAAGTGTTGGCTGCTCGAGGAACTTCGGCTCAGAATTGATGAGCTGGAGACCAAGCTGCACACACTGGGGCACATCAGGGAGGGGGAAAATTACCTGGATGCTTTGTTTCAGGAGGCAGTCACGCCAGGTAGAATAAGTACTGTTAATTCGGTCAGTGGTCAGTGTAGCCACCTAAAATGGCTGATTCCCTATTAATTTGGCCAAAACCCGATTTAAAATGGCTAACCGAAAAGGCTGATGGGAAAAGCAGGCAACAGGACACAAACGGACAGCTGCAGACAGAATAGCGTATTCGGCTCTGGGGAAGTCGGCCCAGATCGATACTCAAGACTATTAGCAGCACCTCAACCCAGACATCTGCAATTTAATCGGCTATCCCCGGGAACAATTGCAACATATTAGCAATTGAATGCCGGGCCAGACCATTTCATGGGGCATTGGCATCAGTATTGGGGCAGGCGGGACCTGTACCGTTGGGACGGTCTTCACCTGAACCATTCTGGGACCAGTGTTCTAGCGAATAGGATAAATAGGTTGGTCACAAGAACTTTAAACTAGCAAGTTGGGGGGAAGGGAAGGGTAAAGCTATGGACAGTATAAATGGTTAATGGAGAGCAAGGCAGCAGGTTACGTGACAGGTTATTATGTAGAGATATGGGTTCAAAGACGAGGAAAATTAGGAGAAAGGGTAAGAGGAAAAATAATTTGCGAAATGTTACTGATCAAGGTGTTAGGATTCATAACAAAGACATAAAAAACAGCATAAGTGTACTTTACCTGAATGCTCGTAGTATACGGAATAAGGTGAATGAGTTGATGGCGCAAATCATCGTGAATGACTATGATTTAGTGGCCATTACTGAAACATGATTAAAAGATGGTCACGACTGGGAGTTAAATATCCAAGGGTATCAGACTATACGAAAGGATAGAATGGACGGTAAGGGCGGTGGTGTAGCTTTATTGTTTAAGGATGGCATCCGGGCAATAGTAAGGGATGATATTGGTGCTACGGAGGACAAGGTTGAATCAATTTGGGTGGAAATCAGGAATAGTAAGGTGAAAAGGTCACTGATAGGAGTAGTCTATAGGCCGCCAAATAGTAACAGGATGGTAGGGCAGGCAATAAGCAAAGAAATAACGGATGCATGTAGAAATGGTACAGCGGTTATCATGGGAGATTTTAATCTGCATGTCGATTGGTTTAACCAGGTTGGTAAAGGCAGCCTTGAGGAGGAGTTTATAGAATGTGTCCGGGATAATTTCCTGGAACAGTATGTAATGGAACCTACAAGGGAACAAGCGGTCCTAGATCTGGTCCTGTGTAATGAGGCAGGATTTATTAATGATCTCATTGTTCGGGATCCTCTTGGAAGGAGCGACCTCAATATTGTGGAATTTAAAATACAGTTGGAGGATGACAAGGTAAAATCAAACACTAGTGTTTTGTGCTTAAACAAAGGTGATTACAATGGGATGAGAGAAGAAGTAGCTAAGGTAGACTGGGAGCAAGGACTTCATGGTGAAGCAGTTGAGGAACAGTGGAGAACCTTCTGAGCGATCTTTCACAGTGATCAGGAAAGGTTCATACCGACAAAAAAGAAAGACGGTAGAAAGGGGAAAAATCGACCGTGGATATCTAAGGAGGTGAGGGAGAGTATCAAATTGAAGGAAAAAGCATACAAAGTAGCAAAGATTAGTGGGAGACTAGAGGACTGGGAAGTCTTTAGGGGACAACAGAAAGCTACTTAAAAAGCTATAAAGAAGAGTAAGGTAGACTATGAAAGTAAACTTGCTCAGAACATAAAAGCAGATAGTAAAAGCTTCTACAAATATATAAGACAAAAAAGAGTGGCTAAGGTAAATATTGGTCCTTTGGAAGATGAGAAGGGAGATTTAATAATAGGAGACGGGGAAATGGCTGAGGAGTTGAACAGGTTTTTTGGATCAGTCTTCACAGTGGAAGACACAAATAACATGTCAGTGACTGATGGAAATAAAGATATGATAGGTGAGGACATTGAGATGATTGTAATCACTAAGGAGGCAGTATTGGGCAAGCTAAAGGTAGACAAATCTCCTGGCCCTGATGGGATGCATCCCAGAGTGTTAAAAGAGATGGCTAGGGAAATTGTAAACGGATTAGTGATAATTTATCACAATTCACTAGACTCTGGGGTGGTCCCAGAGGATTGGAAAGTAGCAAACGTGACACCACTGTTTAAAAAAGGAGGTCGGCAGAAAGCGGGTAATTATAGGCCGGTAAGCTTAACTTCGGTTGTAGGGAAAATGCTGGAATCTATCGTTAAGGAGGAAATAGCGGGGCACCTGGAGGGAAATTGTCTCATTGGGCAGACGCAGCATGGGTTCATAAAGGGTAGGTCGTGTCTGACTAATTTGGTAGAATTTTTTGAGGACGTTACCAGTGCAGTAGATAACGGGGAGCCAATGGATGTGGTATATCTGGATTTCAAGAAAGCTTTTGACAAGGTGCCGCACAAAAGGTTGCTGCATAAACTAAAGATGCATGGCATTGAGGGTAAAGTGGTAGCATGGGTAGAGGATTGGTTAACTAACAGAAAGCAGAGAGTGGGGATAAATGGGTGTTTCTCTGGTTGGCAACCTGTAACTAGTGGGGTCCCTCAAGGATCAGTGTTGGGCCCGCAGTTGTTCACAATTTACATAGATGATTTGGAGTTGGGGACCAAGTGCAATGTGTCAAAGTTTGCAGACGACACGAAAGCCTCAAAATAAGGGGAAGTAGATTTAGGACCAAGTTTAGGAGGAACTTCTTCACCCAAAGGGTTGTGAATCTCTGGAATTCCTTGCCCAGTGAAGCAGTTGAGGCTCCTTCTTTAAATGTTTTTAAGAAAAAGATAGATCCCTTTCTAAAGAATAAAAGGATTCGGGGATATGGTGTACGGGCCGGAGAGTGGAGCTGAGTCCACAAAGATCAGCCATGATCTCATTGAATGGCGGAGCAGGCTCGAGGGGCCAGATGGCCTACTCCTGTTCCTAGTTCTTATGTTCTTATGTTCTCATGATTTCAGTTGGAGGAAGAAAAACGAAAAAAATAAGAACTATATTATTATACTTGTTTGCTTGTGTTGCTTTTTGAAACGAAAAAGTAAATTTACTGTGTGCATTTCTTAAAGGATAGTGAAAAGGTGAAAAATGAAACCACCTTGAAGTTGATGGTTTATTTATTTTTTCTTGGGGGGAGGTGTCATGTGAGAGTACCTTTAAGAAATGAGTCTTTATAAATGGGTGTGTATATAAATATCTGTAGTGAGAGTACCTTTAAGAAATGGGTGTTTATTACTGCAGTGATGTCAGAGAGGGGGTGGAGCTGGGCTGTCTGTCAGCTTTTTACTTTCGTTTTAGACTGTTTGCTGCAGGGTGAGTTTTAGTTTGGATTTCAGAGCTGGATAGCTGCAGTCACAGCCAGAAGGTGTATGAATCTCTCTCTGTAATCCAAAGACTGTAAATCGATCCTGGTGATTTAAAACTAATAACAGTAGTGACTGTAACCTGATGTGCTTCTGGTAAAAGGTGTTTTAAGTCTTATGGATGTTAAAAGGAAAGCTTAAAGGATTACTTAGTCTTTGGGAGTTGTATTTGAATTAATGGTTGCTGAGATGTTCACTATCTGCTATACCACACCTGTAGAGTCTATTAAAAGTTGTGGGTCAGGTGAACTCCATGATACACTTTGGGTTCTGTAAACCCTGGCCCAAAGCATTACCAACATAACAGCATTAAATACACACCTAAACTAATTTATTTGGTTATAAAGTCCTTTGGGATGTCCTAAGGACATGAAATAACATGTATTTAAATGATGCCTTTTTTATTTATATTGTATTATGGACGATTTAGCCTAAACATAGCAGTTTGTTTACCTTTTAATTTGGCTAAGTTCCTGAGGTGGTATGTCATATGACTGACTCAAGCTAATGATATATGCTTTACAAGTAATGTTGTTTTTTTGTTCTTCTCTAACCTTATGTACCCAATTATTTACATTACGGAATATTGTTCTTTCTTTTGTTTAAACTCCCTTGGAGGATTCGTCTTAATATCTATAGGCAACTACTTTATTTCTTTTCTTAGTCTTTCCTCGTCGTCTCAAAACTTTCTTATTTTACTCATTTATAAGATTTTTCAAAAGCTTTATTTTCTCTACCCTACTTCCCACAGTGGACTTGTAGTTAGTTCTGAAATGGTCAGTGTAGAGCCCCCTAGTGATGTTTTGTCCCACTGTTAACCTGGCTTGGGTCACTGTCTGTGTGGAGTCTGCACGTTCTCCCCGTATCTGCATGGGTTTCCTCCTGGTGTTCCAGTTTCCACCCACCAGTCCCAAAAGACTTGCTGTTAGGTGACATTCTGAATTCTCCCTCCGAACAGGCGCCGGAGTGTGGTGACTAGGGAATTTTCACAGTAACTTCATTGCAGTTTTAATGTAAGCCGACTTGTGACAATAATAAACATTATTATTATTCTCCAATAACCAATACAGATTTAGAGCTGACTGATCATAAGACCATAAGACATAGGAGCGGAAGTAAGGCCATTCGGCCCATCGAGTCCACTCCGCCATTCAATCATGGCTGATTTCAACTCCATTTACCCGCTCTCTCTCCATAGCCCTTAATTCCTCGAGAAATCAAGAATTTATCAACTTCTGATCGATTTGATTCTGCCTGCAATCTCTAATGACAGGATCAAAGTGTCTTTTTGTCATTGGTGAAAATTTAAATACCCATTAGAAAGACAAAATAACTAATCTAAACTAATTATGTTAGCTTAGAGTTTTTATTCAAATAGATTTCGATGGACTTTCCACCTTTCTCGAAGCTGCATGCTATAGAGCATACATTTTTAATATTACATGAATAAGTGAAAGTAATATTTTAAATCAGTCATGTACTGTCAGCTAAGTGGAAGACTGCATCAATGCAATCCCCACCCACTTTCAGCATAACCCATGCTAAATGCCATTTTGATAAGGGCATTCGTGTGGATGTTAAGAACATGTACAGCAAGTATGCAGTGTTAATAGATTGTAGCATCGGTCAGTGTCTAAAGTTGATTTGCAGCCAGTTCTGCCATTTAGTTCTAGATATTGCGCTCCCGTAAACATGCACAGCTGATCGTGCATTCAGGAGCACAATAGAGAACACCATCCGCACTATTTAAAGGGAACATTAGCAACTTGCAGGTTAGTCGCTGATTATTTTCTATTGACCCTGTTTTGAAGTCATTGATCATGACCAGGCATCAACCAGGAAGACAAGATACTCACAGAACGATGAGGAGGGAAGAGCAGGAGGCCTTGCCCACCAAAGATCTTCCAGGAGCACTTCTCCTACCTCCTAGGTAAGCCAGGAGAAATGTGTTTAGTGTTTCATCATCGAGACAGTCATAGAGCTGTGTCACTTCTTGGAACCAGACCTTCAGCCTCTGAGCAAGTTGAGGATGGTGCTGCTCGAAGCCATGAAGGGTACTTTGGTCCTCAAATTCCTCATGACCAGAGCATTCCAGGCTGGCACTGGCAACATAACTAATATCTCCTAGTTTGTCATCCACCATTGCATCAGAGAGGTGACAGGGTTTCTGTATGTCAGGGAAGGTGTTGAAGCAACAGCTATGCTTTTCACTTGCTCTGGAGAAGCTCTCCACTATTTGTAGTGGTCTGTTGCATCCTCCACAACTTGGCTATCTTGAGGATACAGCTCTTGCCACCACAGATTTGGCAATCACCTCGGTAGGAGGAGGAAGAACTGGAAGAGGAGTGGACAGAAGAAGAGGATGAGGAATGGAGGGAGGTAGCCAGCATATTCACATACCAGACAAGTTGCCTGTGAGAGCAGCATTTAACTCCAGTGCCTGTGAATCAAACCCCAAATCCCCATTGTTCAACAATCCCACACTTTACCATCCATATTATAGACCATCACAATGACGTCTTGGCCACAGTTGCCAACTAAAATCATAAAACAATCATTCAATTTCAATTTTATCTAATATACATCCAATAATGGTGTACTTAATTGATCACACTTGTGTATTCTTTTAGTGTCTGTCTAGCTGCACCTTTGCCTGGCCTAGTGTTCTTACACAGCGTTATACTAGTGGCTGCAGCATGGCTGCTGACTGTAACTAGAGGAGCATTCAGGCGGCCTCAGAAGACAACCTCCAACAGCTCTGAGCATGGAAGGCTGAGCTTTGGACTGTACCATCTCAACATGTTTTACAACAGGCTGGGCTAGCTGGTTGACAGGCAATAACAAGGCCGCTGGCAGACTTGCATGCTCGGAGAATGAATGTTATCTTGAGGTGGAGATGCCGGCGTTGGACTGGGGTGAGCACAGTAAGAAGTCTTACAACACCAGGTTAAAGTCCAACAGGTTTGTTTCGATGTCACTAGCTTTCGGAGCGCTGCTCCTTCCTCAGGTGAATGAAGAGGTATGTTCCAGAAACACATATATAGACAAATTCAAAGATGCCAAACAATGCTTGGAATGCGACCGTTAGCAGGTGATTAAATCTTTACAGATCCAGAGATGGGGTGACCCCAGGTTAAAGAGGTGTGAATTGCATCAAGCCAGGACAGTTGGTAGGATTTCGCAGGCCAGATGGTGGGGGATGAATGTAATGTGACATGAATCCCAGGTCCCGGTTGAGGCCGCACTCATGTGTGCGGAACTTGGCTATAAGTTTCTGCTCGGCGATTCTGCATTGTCGCACGTCCTGAAGGCCGCCTTGGAGAACGCTTACCCGGAGATCAGAAGCTGAATGCCCTTGACTGCTGAAGTGTTCCCTGACTGAAAGGGAACATTCCTGCCTGGTGATTGTTGCGCGATGTCCGTTCATTCGTTTTCGCAGCGTCTGCATGGTCTTGCCAATGTACCACGCTTCGGGACATCCTTTCCTGCAGCGAATGAGGTAGACAACGTTGGCCGAGTTGCACGAGTATGTACCGCGTACCTGGTGGGTGGTGTTCTCACGTGTAATAGTGGTATCCATGTCGATGATCTGGCACGTCTTGCAGAGATTGCCATGGCAGGGTTGTGTGGTGTCGTGGTCATTGTTCTGAAGACTGGGTAGTTTGCTGCAAACAATGGTTCGTTTGAGGTTGCGCGGTTGTTTGAAGGCAAGTAGTGGGGGTGTGGGGATGACCTTGGCAAGATGTTCATCGTCATCAATGACGTGTTGAAGGCTGTGAAGAAGATGACGTAGTTTCTCCGCTCCGGGGAAGTACTGGACGACGAAGGGTATTCTGTCAGTTGTGTCCCATGTTTGTCTTCTGAGGAGGTCGGTGTGGTTTTTCGCTGTGGAGCGTTGGAACTGTCGATCGATGAGTCGAGTGCCATATCCCGTTCGTACGAGGGCATCTTTCAATGTCTGTAGATGGCTGTTACGCTCCCCCTCGTCTGAGCAGATCCTGTGTATACGGAGCGCTTGTCCATAGGGGATAGCTTCTTTAATGTGTTTAGGGTGGAAGCTGGAGAAGTGGAGCATCATGAGGTTATCCGTGGGTTTGCGGTAAAGCAAAGTGCTGAGGTGACCGTCCTTGATGGAGACGAGTGTATCCAAGAATGCAACTGATTTTGGAGAGTAGTCCATGGTGAGTCTGATGGTTGGATGGAACTTATTAATGTCATCGTGTAGTCGTTTCAGTGATTCTTCGCCGTGGGTCCAAAGGAAAAAATGTCATCGATGTATCTGGTGTATAACGTCGGTTGAAGGTCCTGTGCGGTGAGTAGGTCCTGTTCAAACTTGTGCATGAAGATGTTGGCGTATTGGGGTGCGAATTTGGTCCCCATGGTCCCCGGAGCGGAGAAACTACATCATCTTCTTCACAGCCTTCAACACGTCATTGATGACGATGAACATCTTGCCAAGGTCATCCCCACACCCCCACTACTTGCCTTCAAACAACCGCGCAACCTCAAACAAACCATTGTTTGCAGCAAACTACCCAGTCTTCAGAACAGTGACCACGACACCACACAACCCTGCCATGGCAATCTCTGCAAGACGTGCCAGATCATCGACATGGATACCACTATTACACGTGAGAACACCACCCACCAGGTACGCGTTACATACTCGTGCGACTCGGCCAACGTTGTCCACCTCATACGCTGCAGGAAAGGATGTCCCGAAGCGTGGTACATTGGCGAGACCATGCAGACGCTGCGAAAACGAATGAACGGACATCGCGCAACAATCACCAGGCAGGAATGTTCCCTTCCAGTCGGGGAACACTTCAGCAGTCAAGGGCATTCAGCCTCTGATCTCCAGGTAAGCGTTCTCCAAGGCGGCCTTCAGGACGCGCGACAACGCAGAATCGCCGAGCAGAAACTTATAGCCAAGTTCCGCACACATGAGTGCGGCCTCAACCGCCGGGACCTGGGATTCATGTTGCATTACATTCATCCCCCACCATCTGGCCTGCGAAATCCTACCAACTGTCCTGGCTTGATGCAATTCACACCTCTTTAACCTGGGGTCACCCCATCTCTGGATCTGTAAAGATTTAATCACCTGCTAATGGTCGCATTCCAAGCATTGTTTGGCATCTTTGAATTTGTCTATATATGTGTTTCTGGAACATACCTCTTCATTCACCTGAGGAAGGAGCAGCACTCCGAAAGCTAGTGACATCGAAACAAACCTGTTGGACTTTAACCTGGTGTTGTAAGACTTCTTACTGTTATCTTGAGAGAGGAGAGCTGATTGTTCTCCTAGGCATTGGTAGGACGGTAGCATTGTGGATAGCACAATTGCTTCACAGCTCCAGGGTCCCAGGTTCGATTCCGGCTTGGTTCTCTGTCTGTGCGGAGTCTGCACATCCTCCCCGTGTGTGCGTGGGTTTCCTCCGGGTGCTCCGGTTTCCTCCCACAGCCCAAAGATGTGCAGGTTAGGTGGATTGGCCATGCTAAATTGCCCTTAGTGTCCAAAATTGCCCTTAGTGTTGGGTGGGGTTACTGGGTTATGGGGATAGGGTGGAGGTGTTGACCTTGGGTAGGGTGCTCTTTCCAAGAGCCGGTGCAGACTCGATGGGCCGAATGGCCTCCTTCTGCACTGTAAATTCCATGAAACATTGCTATCATATCTCCAGGGTAGTACCTCAGCAATCCCCGTAAACAGCTGCGACACACTGAATGTCACTTTGAGCCCTGGCATTCGCAGTCATGTTGGAACTAGGCTGATCTTGCATAACTTTACTCTGTGCTGTCAATGTCTTGCAGAGACAATAGATTGTTTCTTCTTAGGTTGCAATGGAAGCTGACGTATCTACCATCCAATACTGCATCATGGTAGAGTCTGCAAATGTTACCACAGGGTAAGTCACCACTTCCACCTTGGAAGTATTGGACTCAAAGCTCTGCACAAAGGCCTGTGTAAAGTTGAATCCACATTCCTCGACAACGACTGCTAGCTATCTGGCAGGCCTGCCCACAATTTCCTTTTGTACACTGCTCATGAATGTCCTATCAGTGTTCTCCAGCAGAACCCGAGTGTGACTTCACCATCTAGGGGCTGACACCCTCACTATCCTTTCCTCCAGCCTAGTTGCAGGCTATTTATGCCCAGTGACTCCCCACATGCAGATCCTACCTCTATGCCACCCTTTAATTTCACACAATGCCAATACCTGAGCTGATGGTTGCAAGTGTCAGACCAAGTGATGGTGGTTCGTCCTCTTCAGTCACTTCATCATCCAAGCCTTCAGCCCCGTACACCATTGCCTGTCCAGGCAACTGTTCCTTGGTGCTGGAAATATAAAGGCACAAAGGCAGAGTTAGGGAGAAGGGAGTGAATATGGCTACACCATCTGCAGATTGTAAACCAGAACAGATTGCAGGATGAGGGTGAAATTAAGTTTGACCAGGTGGATTAAGCAGGAACACGTTAACATCCACACTGTTTTAAGAACTATTCCACGTCACTACCTCAGTTGTTCCAATTAAGCCAGCAACATCTTCTCCATGGTGATAAGCCATACCTGGCTCTGGCCAGTTAGCCGCTGCTGAAGAGGCTGAATAGACTCAGACTGTTTTCATTAGAAAGACGGAGGTTGAGGGGTGACCTGATAGAGGTCTACAAGATTATGAGGGACATGGATAGAGTGGATGGGCAGGCACTCTTTCCCACGATGGACGGATCAGTCACCATGGGGCATAGGTTTAAGGTCAGTGGGCAAAGTTTAGAAGAGTTGTGCGAGACAGGCTTTTTACGCAGAAGGTGGTGAGTGCCTGGAGCGCGTTACCAGGGGAGGTTGTGGAAGCAGATACATTAACAGCGTTCAAAAGGCATCTTGACAAACGCATGGAAAGGATGGGTATAGAGGGATACAACACCAGGAAGTGATGAGGGTTTTGGCAAAGGTTGGTATCATGACTGGTACAGGCTTGGAGGGCCGAAGGGCCTGTTCCTGTGCTGTATTGTTCTTTGTTCTCTATTCTACAGGCTATTATGGGCAATTTTGTTCTGCAAGAGAGAGGGAAGTGTGTCAATTAGAGTCATGTAATGTGTTTAGGTGATATGCCAACCACAGTTGAATAGTTGGCACTGTGTGCAGCTTGCAGCTGTGCTAAATGTGTGAACATGAGACAAGGCTATGTATGTGAGATATGAGTTGTGATTGATTGAGATTGATGGCGACGGGTGAAGGGGTGTGGTAGATGGATCAGTATGTGAGGCTAGACGTGCAGTTGTAAGAATATGACATGTGAAGCTGCATTCACCTTTAAGAGGTGCAGTCTGGTTTTAAGTAGTGCCGCTAGCTTTATGTGGTGCTAGCTTCACTAGAACTTGGGCCTCCTGCTGAGGTGTGCAGCCACTCGGCAGCACATTTAGCTCTGGGCTACATGCTGCGATCATTATAATTAGCAGACAGCACAACGTTTTATGCTTCCTCCACCATTTTTGATGGGTGAGGGTTAATCATGCATCGCTATCCTCACACCTAATTTTGGGGGCCATCCAATTCAGCTCCCAGAGGGATTTGATTGTTTAATTTTAAGACTGTTATTCATTCCTTATTTTTGATTTGCCCACAGTTGATCAATTAGATATATGCCTGCTAAAAAAATAGCCTCAAATAACCTTGTCATTTTGTTTAGGAGATACAATGCAAGGTGCAACACCTGTGAGTGAGCACAGATTTTCAGCACATAGCAGGCTCGATGGACAAACTCAAGCTACAGGCTTATTTATGCATGCATATGTTTAGAAATATTAAAAGAATACAAGTAGAAGCTGCCTTATAAATTGAACAAAACCAGTAGTGAAGCCAAAAAACCACAGGTTCAGAATGCAACCTTGAGTGTCTTGATCAACTAATAGAACATTAAATCATTCAGTGATCATTGCTGCTAAGGGTGATTATGCAGGTGGCATATTTTAACGATTATTAAATTGAATTAACTTGCAGACTCTTAATAGAACGTTCTACAAATTTCAGTGTTTAAATACAACCACAGACGATCTGATAAAATGTTTACCAAAGTAGAAATTATTTTATACATATAGCAGTATCTTCATTATTATTATACATTGAAACACCATTTTTAGAAGATGGATATTTTTGGAATATATTCAGTGACCTTTTTCAAAGACTTTTTTATATTTATTCTACTCCAAACAACTTGGATGCCCATTATAATCCATATATTCCTAAGGGAAAGTTTTGTGTAGCATTTAACACAGTATGCTGTATTTTGTTTCTGAACTGTGACGTGTCACCCTCTTGTCCCCTTTCACTCCCTTGACGTTTCTTTTGCAATATAACAGCATTAGAGGCAAAACCTTTGCTGTTATTTCTTTATGCTTTTCTGTATGTTGAAAGGGTGAGGTTCCTTGCATTTTTTTAAACTTTGAATATATTCATATAGATACCAGATTATTCTACAAAGAAGAGTTTAAATATTACGTAGGTTCTGTTAGGCAACAGCTGCCTTTTTAAGTGAAGAAATAGACAAATAAATGTCTGAAGGAATCTTACATTTGCTATACATCATAGAATTCCTACAGTGCAGGAGGAGGCCATTTGGCTCATAAAGTCTGCACCCATCCTTGGAAAGAGCACGCTACTTAAGACCACTCCTCCATCCTATCCCCTTAACCGAGCAACTCCACCTAACCTTTTGGACACTGAGGGGCAGTTTAGCATGGCCACTCCATCTAACCTGCACTTCTTTGGACTGTGGGAGGGAACCAGAGCACCCGGAGGAAACCCACGCAGACATTGGGAGAAAGTGCAAACTCCACACAGTCACCCGAGACTGGAATTGAACCCGGGTCCCTGGAGCTGCGAGGCAGCAGTGCTAACCACTGTGCCGCAGAGCAGACAAGCCTGTTTCTTCCTGCTCATTTGATATTGAGATTGCTCTGTCAGTGAGATCAACCTGCATCAATGTAGTGGGTAATATTCTCATTGACCATTTTGTCAATCTTCTCTGTATTTAAATAATTGGTGGATTTCACTATCAATGCACATTGAGCTCTCATCACTCAGCCACATAATGTTTGTGTTGGGAGAACACCACATTGATAAATCTAACTACGCACTGAATGTGTTAACAGATCTCTGTTTACTAATTATTTTGATTTCCAGTGAACCTACCCGATTGAATCAACATTTAAACATCCTTATCTGGTTGCATATAGCACCTTAATATGTTGTGACCACCAGATAGATCTTTCATCAATATTTTTTTACATAGCTCTTTTTTATTATTGTAACAAGTATTTCTAAACAAGTATTTAAATGCATGAATAATGAATTTTCATTTATGCTTTTCTATTCACTGACAATACTGAGTTTTCATGTCAGCTGTGCAACTCTGAGAAAATTGTAGAGTGAAAATGAGTGAGAAAGTCATCCCTAGACTACCATTAATTGGTTGTAAGTAATCTGGAAGATATTTGACATGGGTTTCTCCCAGTACATTAGCTGATGCATGATCATTAATACTTTGGAGATCAAATAGCTGTAGTCTCACCCAGAATCTTAAATAAAAAGCAATTTTAATGGTGGATGATAGAAATTAACAGATTTATTTTAAAATACAATTATCAACATTTAAGGGAACTATTTAATGGGAAGAAAAGAGTCCTGTTGTGGGTGGATTTAGCAGGGTGTTTCCCGGCACTTGTAGAGCTGAGAACAACCCCACTATCGAACGGGACTTCCCCGTCGAGGTTGCACTTGCCTTCACAACTGGGGTCTCCTCAGCAAGAGGATTTGATCCCGGGCACTGGTTAGATACGGTGAGTGCGTATTCAAGTGTGCCTAACTGCACACTTAAATACGCAAATTTAGGTCTCTCCCATTGTGGGCAGGATCCAGATGAAATCACATCAAGATCCGGTTAGATGATTTACTGGCCGCGTTGCGTCCTGAGTGGGGCACATCGCGGCCGTTCGATAGCACCCAGGGTATTCTTTTGTTTACATAAAAAAATAAAAGCAGCAATATAACCACCGCGTTGCGACTGGCACGCATCTGGATGCACCGCTTAAATGACAGGAAAGGCCACAATTGAGATTCGCACCCAGTTTGCTATCTAACTGGCCCACTCCCGATGGCAAGTTCCGGATCACGCGCAAATATGACGAGCTTATCGTTAACCCTTATTTGCATTAATTTCCATCTTATTAGCGAGATTGAAGTCGAATGTTACGGCTTCCCAGGAATTAACCGGCTCCCCAGTGAGAAATCACGCTGGCGTTGTTTAGTTCTCCTTTTTAAAAAGTGAAGCTGGTGCAATGGTTGCTGAGGGGAACTGAGGAGGTGAGTAGCCATTTCCATTTTCCAGCATACAGCTCATGGGCACTGAAGCTGTTGCCCCAGTGCTTGGGGGGTGGGGGACCCCTCAGGGGGTTGGACCCCAGGGAGGCTGAAGCATTCCAAGTCGGGGGGTGCCCCTGGGCAGGGAAGGGAGTTTGAGGGGCTTTTCGTCTGTGAGACCATCAAGCCATCTCTAAATATTGAGGAGACCCTTAAGAGGGCAACTATAGCTGCTGCCTGTCTGTCCTGCCAAACACTTCCAGGACAGAGCCCTGTTCTTGGTTCGACACTGAAGGTCACTTTAACACACTTTGACTGTGAGCTGCCTCTAGCTTCACAGCTGAAGACGAACAAAGAATTGGCCTTGTTAGTTGTGAGAGTACTTTGCAGCTCGTGAGTACACATGGCATGTCTCAGAAGATGATTATTGCATCACTTTTCAATCAAACTTTGAAGTCTGAATGGTTTGCCTGAACTCTAGAAGCGTCAGACGCGGCAGCCAACAATCAAACACGCAAGCTGGGCTTCAGCACTGGCGATATCCTTGCAACCATTGGGTAAGTGTGTGGGCCTGAGCATAGTCTCCTTAATGTTCCTGTCTAGGGGCTCGTGCTGTGGCCGGGGGTGATTGTGCAGGGCTAGGTTTTCCTGCACAGCTGGCTTTGTGGATGGCACTCTGAGAGAAGGCGGGACAGATAAGAGTGGGGGGGCTTGGGGGAATTGCGGGTCCCGGAGCGGAAACCTTAACTGATTGTCGGTGTCTCTCCTTCTCCAATTCCTTACAGATATAATAATATGAAAGGTTATGTTGGCCCCGCGAGAGGCTGCCATTGCAATGCTGGTGGCAGCCCAGGTGACCGGATGCTAGAGAAGGCGGCAGCAGATTCAACGCAAGCTGGAGGCGGCACCTCATGTGCAAGGGGCCACCGTACACCCTGAAGACCCTGCTGCCCATCAGGCCAAGGAGGAACCCAGAGAGGGACACCAGTGACAGCCCAAGGTATACAGGCATTGTTGCTCTTTTTGAGAAGATGACGGACAGCATGTGCCGAAAGGAGACTCCATCTCAACAAAGAGACAGTGCAACACCTGTGATACATCCTCGCGGACATGGCACCCCATGCATCCGCTCCCATTAGCCGTATACTGCAGCCCAGAGCTTCTCTGCAATCGATTCATTCCAGGGCTCGAGCAGGGATTTGTGCGGCATTTCCCAAGCTACAGGCCAGAAGTGCATCCGTGAGGTCATGGATGCCCTGTATGTCTGGGTATCAGGTTATATCAACTTTGAGCTGGACCAGGCCCACCAAGATGCCGGATTCTCTGCCATCGCCAGAATGCCCCAGGTCCAAAAGGTAATTGATGACAGACATGTCGCCTTCAGTGCACCGCAGCATCAGGGAGTGCCCTTCATTAACAGGAAGGTGTTCCACTTCCTGAATGTTCAACTTGTGTGTGACCACTGCCTCCGGATCATGCACGTGTGTGCACCCTTCCCAGGGAGCGTGTGTTACATCCTGGGACACTCGGAGATCCCCGGAACCTTCGAGGTCCACTCCAGGATAACAAGTTGGCTCTTGGGGATAAGGGGTACTAGCTGAGGTTCTGGCTTATGACACCAGTGCGGAGGCCGGAGACCGAGGTGGAAACCCGATATAAAGAGGTCATGTTGCCACCTGTGCTGTCATTGAGCGGTGCAAACTGCTCAAAATGGAGTTATAATGCTTGGACCACTCTGGTAGTGCACGGCAGTACACCCCCAGAGGGTCTCCCACATTGTGGTGGTCCCCTGTGCCCTCCACAACCTGGCACAGCAGTGGGGCATTATGTTGATTTGTTTGATTTAGATTTATTGTCACGCATGTGGTGATATGCATGTGCACAGTAATGCATATAGTTATCTATTAATGTATATAGTTATCTCTCCGACCTCCGACCAGCAGGTGGCGATGGAGATCCACCATGTGACTCCAGAGATCTGGGAGTTGGTAGTAATTTGTACTAGAGGACAGTCGCATTAGAAGTAGCTCTAGGAAAATTCACTTATTCATTACCATTTGTATTAAAATTTGTTAGTTATCTTTCTACGTGATCATTTTGTTAATGGCAGATGGAATACAATGTGGAAAAGTGTGAGGCTATGCACTTTGGAAGGAGGAATGGAGGCTGAGACTATTTTCTAAATGGCGAAATGCTTAGGAAATCAGAAGCACAAAGGGACGTGTTCACTTTGTTAATAAACCATCTTACTAGTCAAAGAACTAGATGTTCTGTGTGCATCCTTACCGCGGCCACAACACAGAATACAACATGTTACCAAAAGTGTAGAACAATTGAAGATAATATGGAGAGAATGGGACGAAACAGACCAAAGAAAGAGAAAAGAAAATTCTTCCACCTACGTGATTGGATTGGATTTCTTTATTGTCACATATACCGACATGCATTGAAAAGTATTTTTCTGTGTGCAGCTCAGACAGATCATTCCGTACATGAAAAGGAAGTACACAGGCCAAACATAAAATACACAATGTAAATACATAGACACAGGCATCGGATGAAGCATACAGGAGCGTATAGTACTCAGCAGAGAAGGTGTATGAAGAGATCAGATCTGTCCATAAGAGGGTCATTTAGGAGTCTGATAACAGCGGGGAAGAAGCTGTTTTTGAATCTGTTAGTGCGTGTTCTCAGACTTTTGTATCTCCTGCCCGAAGGAAGAAGTTGGAAGAGTGAGTAAGCCAGGTGGGAGGGGTCTTTGATTATGCTGCCTGCTTTCCCAAGGCAGCGGGAGGTATAGACAGTCAATGGTTGAGAGAGGGGGTTTGTGTGATTGACTGGGCAGTGTTCATGACTCTCTGTAGTTTCTTACGGCCTTGCCAAGCTGTTGCAGCCAGAATAGGATGCTTTCTATGGTGTATCTGTAAAAGTTGTTCAGAGTCAGTGTGGACATTTCCTTAGTTTCCTGAGGAAGTATAGGTACTGTTGTGGTTTCTTGGTGGTAGAGTCGACGTGGGTGGACCAGGGCAGATTGGTGGTGATCTGCACACCTTGGAATTTGAAATTGTCAACCATCTCCACCTTGGCCCCGTTGATGCAGGCAGGGGTGTTTATGATACTTTGCTTCCTGAAGTCAATAACCAGCTCTTTAGTTTTGCTGACGTTTGTAGCCACTTAAATTGGCCAACTCCCGATTCAAAATGGCGAACGGCAAAGGCTGATGGGAAAGTCAGCCAACAAGACAAAAACCAGCAGCTGCAGGTTTGCTGTGTATTTACCTCTGCAAAAACCAGACAACATCGATACCAGCGACCATCAGCATAACAAAGCATCAGCCATCTGCATACTGATGAGCAATCCACGGGAACAATAAGTAACATTTTGACACACAAAGCAAAGCCAGACTCCTCGGCGCCAGCAGGAGCCAAAACAAAGGAGGTGAACGAGCACCTCAAGACCGCCCATCAATCAGGGAACCGCTCCAGTATTGGAGAAAATCAAACCAAGCGATTGGGACAAAGTCCAATCACTTGGGACTGGGTACAGGGTCCGCCCCGAAAGGTGGGAAGCCCCTGGGGACTATAAGAATTGAGCCCCAAGTTCAAATCGCTCTCTTCTTCAGCTCTTCACTCTTCAGCAGCTCTTCACTCTTCTTCACCTCTTCACTCTCTTCACCGCTCTCTTCTTCCTGCCCGGGTCATCCAGCAAAAGGAACCAACATTGACCGTGACCGATGCAGTGACTCCAGTGATCATCGAAATTGTAAGTCTTAATTCAACGCTCGCTACGAGATAGGCGCTCCTAGCTACCAATCCGTACCAACTTCGAATCCCGCAGACTCAGAACCCGAACAAAAGGCCATTTGTTCCCCTGACCTGGTGGGCCAGTCCAAAGTTAAGTATAGGCCTGTTAGTTGTAGAAGTGGCTAAGAAGTAGAATTTGTGCATGAGTAGCGATTACTGTGTATAATAAATGTGCTTTGATTTAAATCTTACTAATCGGTTATTGGATTATTGATCATTACTCGGACTTGAACCTCGTGGCGGTATCCTAAAGATACCTGGCGACTCGAGAGCAAAGGTAATAAAACAGAGCAATTGAACCAAGGAAAAAATTAGCAACACATTGAGTGAGAGATAGTTGTTGTTACACCACTGCACTCATTTCTCTTCCTCCCTCCTGTATTCTGACTCATCATTGATCAAGATCCAACCCACTATGATGGTGTCATCAGCAAACATGTAGATGTAGTTGGAGCCAAGTTTTGCCATGCAGTTGTGTGTATAGGGAGTATAGTAGGGAGCTAAGTACACAGCCTTGCGGAGCCCCAGTATTGAGGACTATTGTGGAGGAAGTGTTGTTGTTTTTCCTTACTGGTTGTGGTCTATGGGTCAGAGAGTCGAGGATCCAGTTGCAGAGCGAGGAGCCAAGTCCTAGGTTTTGGAGCTTTGATATGAGCTTTGCTGGGATTATGGTGTTGAAGGCGGAGCTGGATCAATAAATAGGCGTCTGATCCAGGAGTCCTTGTTGCCGAGATGCCCAGGAATGAGTGTAGCCCAGGGAGTTGCCGTCTGCTGTGGACTGGGTGCACTGGTATTCAAATTGCAGTGGATCTAGGCATTCTGGGAGTATGGTGTTGATGTGCCTCATGATAAACCTCTCAAAGCACTTCATTACGATTGGTGTGAGGTATGTTGCCTGGTTCTTCTTTGGCACCGGTATGATGGTGGTCTTCTTGAAGCAGGTGGGGACCTCGGAATGGAGTAGGGAGAGGTAGAAAATGTTCGTGAACGCATCTGCCAGCTGATCCAAGCAGGATCTGAGTGCACGATCAGGGACGCCGTCCGGACAGGTCGTCTTCCGAGGGTTCACTTTCAAGAAGGCTAATCTGACTTTGGAAGCTGTGATGGTGTGAATGGGTGTGTCCGGGTATGCTGGGGCAGTCGGCAGCGGTTTGATGTTTTTCTGTTCGAAGCAAGCATAGAATGCATTGAGTTCATCGGGGAGGGGTCTGCTGCTGCCGGAGATTCTGCTCGGCTTCGTTTTGTAGCCCATTGTGTTGTTTAAACGTTGCCAACCGACCAGAGTCTGTGATGCTAATCTGTGATTCTAGCTTGGTCTGATATTGTCTCTTGGCATCCCTGATGACTTTGTGGAGATCGTACCAGGATTTTTTGTATAGGTCAGGGTTGCCTGACTTGAATGCTTCAGGCCTGGCCTTCAGTAGGAAGTCAACGCCTCAGACCTGGCATTCAGCAGGGTGTCAATCTCCTGATTAAGCCATGTTTTCCGAATGGGGAACATGCATACTGCTTTCTTTGGCATGCAATCATCTACACATTTGCTGATAAAGTCTGTGACGGTGGTGGCATACTTGTTTAGGTTGGTCACTGAGTTCTTACATATGGTCCAGTCCACTGACTCCAAGCAGTCATGTGGGACCTTTTCTGTTGCCTCGGACCAGCACTTCATGACCTCCTTAACCGGATTCTCCAGCTTAAGTTTCTGCTTGTATGCCGGGTGAAGGTATTATGGGCCAGGGTTTAACAACTCCAAAGTATATTATGAAGTCCACCTGACCTACAATCTTTATGTTGAATTTGGCTAAGATGAGCACAAGAGCCTGCCTTTCAGGTGTTATTCAACTGACTTCTTAGGTGCTTTTAGTCAAAAAAACAAGCTTTATTCCAAGAATTTAGTTAACATTTGAATAAACACACAGCAACAATTTTTAATCAACTACAAACATAAAGACCCCGTACAGCTAAAGTAATCTATGTATAACCCTGAATGAATTCCCCCTTAACTGTTCCAATTCAATAACAAATTCGAAGTAAAACCAGAAACCCCTTTCAAAGGCGTTGCCCAGCACACGGCACTCTTACTGGTATAAGACTTGTTATTGATACTCTGTTCACCGTTTCAAACAGCAGCTTTGAATTCTTTCCAGAAAGCAATTATCTCTTTTAAATTACCAAGTAGTCTGGAAACAGCTTTTAAAATGAAGATAGAGAGACACTTTGTTCAACCTGTGCAGTTCAAACCAGTCCAAAACTCAAAGCGAAAGTAAAACCCACAGAACCATAGCCCAGCTCCACCCACACAATGACATAACTGAAGCCATGTGATAAGACAAAAAAAATTCTTGCAGGGATACTCCCATGACAACGAAGCATCATCTTCTGCTCCGATTTTCCGAAGTGAGGTCGGGGAATGGATCGGTAGGCACCCTTGATTTTTGTGTAACAGTGGTCGAGAGTTGATGCCCCTGGTGGGACAGGAGATGTGTTGGTGGAATTTTGGCAGTACGCTTTTGAGGTTGGCCTAGTTGAAGTCCCCGGCCTCGATGATCATGGCCTCCGGGCGTTCTGTTTCATTGTTATTTATAGCTGTGTACAATTCGTCCAGCGCCTTCTTCACTTTGCCTCGGGTGGGATGTAGATAATGGCTGAAGTGAACTCCTATGGAAGGTAGTATGGACGGCACAGTCCGGTATTCCAGGTCCGGGTGGCCAGGGATGCCACATCTGAGCACCAGCTGGAGTTGATAAGGAGGCAAACCCTTCCACCCTTTGCTTTGCTTGAGGACACCGCGCGGTCCACCCGATGTATTGAGAAGCCGTCAGGTTGTATGGCACAGTCCGGTGAGGCAGGAATGAGCCACGTCTCTGTGAAACAGAGCACACAGCAATCTCTTACTTCCCTCAGAGAGGTAAGTCTAGCGTTAAGTTCATCCAGCTTGTTTTTGATCACTTATAGTATCATAGAATTTACAGTGCAGAAGGAGGTCATTCGGCCCATCAAGTCTGCACCGGCCCTTGGAAAGAGCACCCAACCCAAGCCCATAACTCCACCCTATCCCTTCAACCCCACCTAACTTTTTTTCGACACTTGAGAGCAATTTAGCATAGGCAGTCCACCTAACCTGCACTTCTTTGGACTGTGGGAGGAAACCAGAGCACCGGGAGGAAACCCATACAGACACTGGGAGAACGTGCAGACTCCACACAGACAGTGACCCAAGCAGGGAATCGAACCTTGGACCCTGGAGCTGAGAAGCAACTGTGCTAACCACTGTGCTACCATGCTGCTTGAATGTTTGCCAGGAGTATGCTGGGGGAGGTGTCTTGAAATCGAGTTGCTTTAGTCTCCGCTGCAAGCGACCAGATTTCCCTCGCTTCCTCGGTCAGCGGCTGCTTCTGGATGGTCCCCGGATATGATGGGAGAAGTCTGATCTTGTGGAAGGTAGGTGGTTACGTTGGGCAAGGGCCTGGGCTCTGGATTCGTTTCCGGCGTCATGTCTAGGGTCCTGGGCGCTGGTTGTGATTTTGGGGTTGCCGGGGGGGCATGTTTGCAATCCGGACGGCACCGGCATTCTGAAAGGGCGGGTCCTTCTTGCAGCGCTTTTGGGTCCTCGTGCAGGATCTCCACCGTTTCGGGGGACTTTAAAAAATAAAAATTAAAAAGAATTTTGAGTACCCAATTCATTTTTTCCAATTAAGGGGCAATTTAGCGTGGCCAATCCACCTACCCTGCACATCTGTGGGGGCGAAACCCATGCAAACACGGGGAGAATGTGCAAACTCCACACGGACAGTGACCCAGAGCCAGGATCGAACCTGGGACCTCGGCGCCATGACGCTGCAATGCTAACCGCTGGGCCACCGTGCTGCCCGGGGAGGAGGAGTCCTTAATCTGGGTTTGGGTTGTAGGTAGGTGCCTTCTTGGGTCAGGTTGGGCCAGATCCTGTGTTCTGTTCTCGCGTTCGTGGCCTGGTCGGGCACTCCTGGAGTCACGCCTTGGAGTAGGCCTGGTCGGGCCTCCACGTGGATTGTCCCTTCATTCCGCCGGTAAATTAGGTCGCTCTCCAGGCCGTGTCGTTGGGCGGGCCTCTCCGGGTCGTGTCGTTGGATGGGCCTCTCCGGGTCGCGTCGTTGGGTGGACCTCTCCGGGTCGGGTCAGACTGGGTCCCGTGGCTGGGGGCTGGGTTTCGTGGTTGGGGGCCGGGTCGGGTGCTCCGGCGGCTGAATCGGGCAGTCCAGGGGCTGGCGTCAGTTCTCTGGGCGCTCCGAGGGCCTGGTTGGATCCAAATCGAGTTCGGAGTCGGACTTCCGGACCTGGTAAACTACCGACAACTGGAATTCAACGCACGGAAAGACTGTGAAGTTAGAGATGAAACGTCTGAAGGCCCCTCACCAGCCTCAAGTCACCAATAATGTAGACGAGAATTGCCGTCTTTTTAAGCAGCATTTCAAACTTTATGTTGCATCCTTCGGCCTGCAAGCACTTCATGATGAAAGATGCGTCGCTGCTCACGGTAGCAGGTCCTCAAGCCATCGAAATTTATAATACCTTCACGTACAACAGCAAAATAGAAAGCAAAATCTCGATGAAGTAATAAAATACTTTGATCGATATTGCTCCCCCCCCAAAAAAATGAAACATTCAAGCGTTATATCTTTCGCACGCATACTCAGAAGGTGGGCGAATCTTTTAATAGTTTTTAACCAACTTGTGGTTGAAGGCACAGTTGTGCAATTTTTTAGTACTTTAATGTCATTGATGATCCGCAACAGATAGTGTTCAGGATATTGAATGATAAGGTATGCGAGAGGCTATTGAGGGAAGAAGAGCTTCAGCAAGAAAGTGCTATCAATATTTGTCATGCGAGCGAGCTAGCTGCACAGCAAATTAGCGTGCTCAATCTGAAACATTTTGGCGCCAATATGTCAGAACACACTAGCACCATAAGCATAGTAACACAGTCAAAGAAGAAATGCGGTCTCAGCGATGCAGCAATAGACATTTGCCATGACAATGTCCTGCGTTTTGGAAGGTGTGTTCCAAGTGTGGAAGAAAAATCCCTTTGCTAGGCAATGTTTTTCCCATCCAACAGTGGACAAAACAGGACCAGCTAACTTAAGTAATGAGATATGCATCGGAGACCTGGTTGCTGTTGGTATAATTTCGACTGAGGACACGAGTAGTACAAACAGGCAAAACGGCAAATTTCTCCTCACAATTTACAGCCATAGTGATGCGGATGTAAATACTATAGAATATAAAAGACAAATGGACGATTCCGTTGATGGTTAATGGCACTCTAATCAAATGCAAGCTCAAAATGGGAGCGAATGCCAACCTCATCACCTTGTCAAGTTTAAAAGGGCTGAAAACTAAACCGAAAATAGTTCATCGATCTGAAGGACTATAATGGTAATGAGATCACAATGTTGGGAGCCTGTGAGCTCACAGTAACTGATAAAGACAGAACTTGTATAATTAAATTTTCCATAGTGGAAACAGCGCGAATCGCTCATAGGAGTGGAAGTGTGTGAAGCGCTGTGGGCGGGCTTGCAGTGTTAAGCGGGCTTACAGTGCAGAAAGTCTGGTACCGTGCCAACATGCATCCATAGAGTCCATCATAAAGGGCTTTCCGGAAATATTTCAATATGGCACTCTGCCTTTTACATACCACATCCAATTGGAGGAGAATGCGAAGCCAATCATACACACGCCAAGACGTGTCCAGAACCTTGGTATGCGCAAATTGATAATGACAGCTCCATTGTAGGACAAATTGAAGGCCGAGTTAGACAGAATGACGGCTCTAGGAGTCATCAAACGCAGAGAGGAACCTACCGACTGGGTTAACTCTCGATGTGCGTCAAGAAGAGGAATAATGACCTTCGAATATGCATGGACCCCAAAGAACTGAACCTTAACATCAAGAGAGAGCACTACCCGATTCCAAAGAGGGAGGAAATAAAATGGGAGATGGCTGGAGCGACATGTTGCAGCAAGTTGGAGGCGTCACAAGGCTTTTAGCAGTTAAAACCTTGCGCTATTGTTTCCTTCAGATGCTATTTGGCATCATTTCTGTTTCAGAAATTTTCCATCGTGCCATGGAACACATAAATCATAGAATTTACAGTGCAGAAGGAGGCCATTTGGCCCATCGAGTCTGCACCGGCCCTTGGAAAGAGCACCATACCCAAGCACGCACCTCCACTCTACCCCCGTAATCCAGTAAACGCACTTAACCTTTTTTGGACACTAAGGGAAATTTAGCATGGCCAATCCACCTAAGCTGCACATCTTTGGACTGTGGGAGGAAACCGGAGCACCCGGAGGAAACCCAGGCAGATACAGGGAGAACGTGCAGATTCCGCACAGACAGTGACCCAAGCTGGGAATCGAGCCTAGGACCCTGGAGCTGTGAAGCAACTGTGCTAACCCTGTGTTACCTATGCCCAAAGGCATAGTTGAAGGGTTACCAGGTGTCTGAGTCTATGGACGACATAATAATTTTGGGGTCCACACGTGGCGAGCATGACAAAAGGCTTCTCAGGTTCTTAAAAAGTATAAAGAAGAATGGCCTAAAGCTTAACAAAGCAAAATGTCAAATTGGGGTTGACAGCATCACCACCTTGGGGGATAGGCTCTCTGCACAAGGTGTGATAGAGGATTGGCAGACTGGCAGAAGGCAGAAAGTGGGCATAAAGTGGTCTTTTTCAGGATGGCAGCCGTGACTAGTGATGTGCCTCAGGGGTCTGTGCTGGGACCACAACTTTTTACAATATACATTAATGATCTGGAAGAAGGAACTGAAGGCACTGTTGCTAAGTTTGCAGATCATACAAAGATCTGTAAAGGGACAGGTTGTATTGAGGAAGCAAGGGGGCTACAGAAGGATTTGGACAAGTTAGGAGAGTGGGCAATGAAATGGCAAATTAAATGCAATGTGGAAAAGTGTGAGATTATGCACTTCAGAAGGAGGAATTTAGGCATAGACTATTTTCTAAATGGGGAAATGCTTAGGAAATCAGAAGCACAAAGGGACTTGGGAGTCCTTCTTCACGATTCTCTTAAGGTTAATGTGCAGGTTCAGTCGGCAGTTAAGAAAGCAAATGCAATGTTAGCATTCAAGTCAAGAGGGCTAGAATACAAGACCAGGGATGTACTTCTGAGGCTGTATAAGGCTTTGGTCAGTCCCCATTTGGAGTATTGTGAGCAGTTTTGGGCCCCATATCTAAGGAAGGATGTGCTGGCCTTGGAAAGGGTCCAGAGGAGGTTCACAAGAATGATCCCTGGAATGAAGAACTTGTCTTATGAGGAACAGTTGAGGACTCTGGGTCTGTACTCGTTGGAGTTTAGAAGGATGAGGGGAGATCTTATTGAAACTTACAGGATACTGCGAGGCCTGAATAGGGTGGACGTGGAGAGGGTGTTTCCACTTGTTGGAAAAGTTAGAACCAGAGGACACCATCTCAGACTAAAGGGACGATCCTTTAAAACAGAGATGAGGAGGAATTTCTTCAGCCAGATGGTGGTGAATCTGTGGAACTCTTTGCCGCAGAAGGCTGTGGAGGCCAAATCATTGAATGACTTTAAGACAGAGTAAGATAGGTTCTTGATTAATAAGGGGATCAGGGGTTATGGGGAGAAGGCAGGAGAATGGGGATGAGAAAATATCAGCCATGATTGAATGGCGGAGCAGACTTGATGGGCCGAGTGGCCTAATTCTGCTCCTATGTCTTATGGTGCAACCGAATCAAGAGAAGATAACGGCTATTTTGATGATGCCACGTCCCACAGTTTTAAAAGGGCATCCTACGGATGGACGGGATGATCAACATTGTTGGCAAATTCATTCCCAATCTGGCATCTAAAACCTCTCACCTCCGAGATACAATCAAAAAGGATGCAGTGTTCCAATGGTCCCCCAGACATGAGCAGGAATGGCAAGCGTTGCAAATCTCCTTGACTACAGCTCCAGTTCTAACGTTTTTTGGTCTGTGAAAAAGACCAAAATTTCAACCGATGCATCAAAGGATGGTTTGGGAGCGTTGTTACGGCAGCATAATGCAGAAAACAGCTAGCTGCTTGTGGCAGACGCATCCAGAGCAATGTCAGATGGAGCTCAGGTATACGCAAATTGAAAAAGAATGTCTTGGGTTAATCAATGGTTTGGCCAAGTTCCATGATTATGTGTATGGTCTTCCGACATTTCTTGTGGAGACTGACCACAGGCCACTCGTCTCAATTGTACAGAAGAATTTGAACGAAATAGCCCCGATGATTTCGACCCACCCAATCTACACACCAGGCAAGCATTCATTGTCGCTGACACGCTTTCTCGAGCCACAGGCATTAAAGATATACACCTGGCTGATGAGGACGTGCAAGTCCATGTTAATATTGTCACCACATCTTTTCCAGTCTCTGATGATAAGTTGCTTCGAATCAAAGAAGAAACAGCCAAGGACACAGTCCTACAAAAAATAATAAAGTATCTCCATGAGGGATGGCCTCAGGGTTCCTGCTCGGGTTATTACAATGTGAGGGCTGATTTGAGTGAGGCAAATGGATTTCTACTGCGACAGCACAGGATGGTGATTCCGCATTCCTTGAGGCCACTCATTCTCAAGAAGCTCCATGAAGAGCATCTGGGCATTGAAAAGTGCAAGCATAGGGCCAGGAATATAGTTTTTTGGCCAGGCATTACCCAAGACACTGCAGTCATGATTAATAACTGTGACATTGGTCAGAAGTTCCAGGGCAAGCAGAGCAAAGTGCCAATGCACATGGGTGAAATCATCACAACTCATTGGTAGAAGGTGGGCATGGATCTTTTTCACTTCAATGGAAAAAATACCTGTTGGTCATCGACCACTTTTCTAATTATCCAGAGGTATCACAGCCAGCAAACACGACTGCTCGATGTGTCATCCAACATGCTAAAGAAGATTTTTCCTGGCATTGGATACCAAACACTGTTATGACTGACATTGATCCCTGCTTCAAAAACTATGAGTGGACTGAGTTCGCCCGGACTTATGACTTTAAGCACATTCCTTCAAGTCCTTTATATCCTCAGTCAAACGGGAAGGCAGGTAAGAGGGTGCACATTGTTAAACAGCTGCTGAAAAAAGCTGTTGGCAGCAAGGAAGACATGTATCTGGCACTTTTGAGCTATCATTCTGCACCACTTGTCAATGGGCTGTCACCAGCACAGCTGCTGATGAATAGGCAACTACGAATGATCCTGCCTTCCTTTACAACTCACCCTGTGGATCGAGGACTGGAGCGGGAACTGCTTCTTCAGAATAGGAGGCAGAAAGGGTTCTACGATAGATCCGCAAGGAAGCTCCAGCCAGTGCATTCAGGTGTCACGGTTAGACTGGAGGATGCCAATGGAAACGGATGGTCAAGCATGCAAAGGTACTGGAACAGGCAGGTCCACATTCATTTCTCATCATCACTGAGGATGGCTCAGTCCTGCGGAGAAACCGAAGAGCGCTGTTTAACGTTCAACGTCCCTGCGTTTCTCATCATCACTGAGGATGGCTTAGACCTGCAGAGAAACCGAAGAGCGCAGTTTAAAGTTCAACGTCCCTTCATTTTGAGTCCAACAGAAGAGTTGGTATGTAATCCCAAAACATTTGAAGAGGATATAGACCATCAATCAGAGCCAGCACTCAGAGAAGCATCCACAGCAATAAATATAGAACAAGCAGGAACTCCAACAATAAATGAAGGTGTAACACGATCGCCTATTCAGCCATTGCTCAGGAGATCAACCAGATTATGTCGTAAAACTGAGAGACTGAACTTGTAGTGAACTGTGTACAGTTACCTGTTTGAAATTGTTATGCATATCATGTTTGGTGGAGCATAGTTGCATTTGTAAATGTTAACACCTCCAAAGGAAAGGAGATGTGGTGATATGCATACAGTAGTATATAATAGTTATCTATATGACCTCCGACCAGCAGGTGGCGATAGAGATCCACCATTTGACTCCAGAGATCTGGGAGTTGGTAGTAAGTCGTACTAGAGGACAGTCCCATTAGAAGTAGCTCCAGGGGAATTCACTTTGTTACCGTTTGCATTATAGTTCGATAGTTATCTTTCCATGTGTTCACTTTGTTAATAAACTATCTTACTAGTCAAAGAACTAGATGTTTTGTGTGCATCTTTAAAATTAAACTTAGAATTGTATGTAAACCTTTGGAGAAACGGTTAACACATTTCCCCAAACTTTCTGTTGCAGAATAGGTAGAACCATTAAATCTTGGTGAGGCTATTTCTAAGGATAATTTAAGTGCCATGGTTTATTCCTAAGTCCCCAAATATCTCGTCATTCAGTTTCAATATAACTATTAAAATCACAATTTTAAGAGGTAACAGACTTCATATTTTCTCCTACCTTCGAGTGGGAAAAATTGAGAATCATAATTGGAACTTGAGATGGTCACAAAATTGTCAGTCAGCCTGGACAGCAATTAATCTCACTGTCTTTATGATGCAAGTTCATTGGAGCGATAAAGATCTCCTTCCTGGATCCTAAAGTTTTGATTCTGAGGTGCCCTTTGGGATATAGCTAGTCGGAGCTGGTCAAACTGCCAAGTCCAACTATCAGTAGCCCCATAGTGAATTCAAGGAGTAGAAGTAGTGATAAATTAAAGTACTCATATTCTTCTAACTCTATTATTAGCACACATTAAAAATAGATCTATTGGATGTGCTGGAGAGGCAAAACATAAATAATGGATAATCTTTTATTTGCCTTATTGTTGTCCAATTGAATAGCTTGGATCCTTCCATTAGTGTGTAATTGGAATGCCACATTTCCATTGGACACCTGGACATATGAATAGAAAAAGCTGTTGCTTATTCAGCTGGAGTTGGCATGCTGTACAAGATCTCTTAGGACCAATTCACAACTTTTATTTCCTCAACACAGTTTTTGATCTCTACTGTGATTTAAACCATAGTCAGCAAGTCATAGCACCAAGGCTCTCTGAGAATAATGCTTCCAGATGGGAGTACAAATATATTAGTGCCTCCATGTACAAATTTAAGTCCAAGCCAACACTTAAGACGAGAATGGCAAGCTACCAGGTACATTGTGCCAGTTATAAGTATCACATGATACATAAGCTGTGGAACACAGCCAATACAACCCTTTCTGCTGCCAGAGATGCTGTCCTCGCCGTCATTGATGAAAACATTCAGAATGCCAAGCTGCCGGCTCCAAGAGGCCTGCGGTGTTCTTGATCTGAAACCCAAACCCAAGCCACCATTGATTCAAATATATTTTTAAAACCTTGACAGAACTAATCCACCATTGTCTAAAAGCACACTATATGACAAAGGAGCTAACTAAGGATTTTTGGCTTTGAGATGACATTGAATTGTGGGACAGAATTTTATACTGCTCAGGCGGGCGTGCGTCTGACTTGGAGGCACATGAAATTGCACAAGAAGGCATCAGTCATGCATTCCGACATGCACGCAAGCACGTTTTTGGTCATGGGGGTAATGGATGAGCAACCACTGATAATTAGGAAACTCGTTGAGAAGATTAAACTCCAATTGACCTGGATTGCACGTCCATGCGATGTTTAGGTCGACACGTGGGCAACCTGGGCAGGTGACCAAATAATTTTTGCCGTTTTGTAATCCAAGGGTAGGATGAAAGGGGCATGAGCACAGGCAGGCTGAGTTCATCAGAGTTATTGAGAGTTTGGTGCTTTCACTGCTTTCTTTGGACGTTTGTGTATCTTTGTTGGGAGTCTCCAGGGGATTCCAGACTTTGTGACATCTGAGATTTCTAACCCTTTGGCATCCTCATTTGCATCTGTGTAGATGAGTCTAGTCTATTCAGTAGGGAACGCCTCAGAGAAAGACAGTGGCCAAAGTGAGAGGGATAAAGAGGGTGGCCTCACAGAAGACGCTACTATCCACAGAATCACAGAATGATACAGTGCTGAAGAGGCCCTTTGTTGAGTCTGCAGCAATGCATGAAAAACACCTGACGTGTCTACTTAATCGTCTTTGCCAGCACTTGGCCTATCGCCTTGAATGTTATGATGTGCCAAGTTCTCATCCAGGTACTTTTTAAAGGATGTGAGGCAACGCGCTTCTACATCCTCCCAGGCAGTGCATTCCAGACCGTCACCATCCTCTGGTATCCAGGGTGCACAGCCAACGATCCAGCTACCTAGACATGACAGAGGTCCAGTGCCACAGGAGGTTCTAGCTTTCAAGGGAAGATGTCATGTTCATTTGCCAGATGTTTGGGACGGAGTTAGTGTGGTGGACATCGAATGAATGTGGCTCTCAAGGTCATTGTCGCCCTTAACCTTTATGCTTCTGGATTTTTCCAGGAGTCATTGGGTGATCTTTGCAGAGTCTCCCAGTCAGCTCAACATAGCTGCGTCAAGCTAGTGACTGACTCTCTGTTCAGGCAGGTGAACACATTCATCAATTTCAGGATGGAAGCCGACCAGGCTGAGTGGGTCAGTGGCTTTGTAGCAATTGCAGAGCTCACCCCCATCCAGAGTGCCAGATGTGGTGAGCTAGACAACTTTGTCAATAGGAACGGGTTTAGCTCCATGAATGCTCAAATTGTGTGCAACCACAGGTGCCAAATTCTACAGGTTTGTGAAAAGTACCCTGGCAACTCCCACAATACTTGCATACTGAGGCACTCACAAGTGCCAAGGCTGTTTGCGGCTCCAGCTTGCCTTGATGAATGGTTGTTGGGTGACGAGGGGTATCCTTTGAAAAGGTGGCTGATGATACCTCTCAGTCACCTGAGGACAGAAGCTGAGGTAAGATACAATCGTCACCATTTCTCCACAAAGGCGGTAGTGCACAGGACAATTGGTCTGCTTAAAATGAGGTTCCGATGTCTGGACTGCTCCGAGGGTCCCCTTCAAAATCCGTCAAAGCAAGTGTTCCTTATTGTTGTTTTCTGCTGTGCTTTGCATAATCTTGCTCTCTAGGGGGAACCACTGGACCAGGAGGATACTGAAGCAAGTGCACCTGCCTCAGAGGAGGAATCCAATGATGACTCCGGTGCAGAGCCAGGACAGGCAAATAGTGAGGATGAAGAGACTAAGATGAGGAACCTTCAGGGAGATGGGGACACCAGGGGAGGCTTTATTCCAGCCTTCCTTCAGCAAAGCTGCTATTTACCTTCTGTCTGAGACCAAGGGCACTACCTCCTTTCCAAACATCTTACTCCTATCCATGTCATGAGCCCAATACAGAAACCCCTATGCTGTTCCTGGAACTGCCTCTCCATGAGAGTCAGCGCTCTCTCAATGGATACGGCTGTGTGCTCATAGTTCAGGTTCAATGTAGTGCTTAAGCTCCACATGGGCTCCTCCATGACAGAGACTATGGCATACAGAACATCAAGGATCTCCCCACGCATCCCACTGGGCATCCAGTGCCTAATTGACAACTCAAAGGTTCATTTGCCTTGGACTCAGCATGGTCCTTGTCTCAAGCATGTCCTCTGACTGCATTCCCTGGACATTCCCTGCCTCCACCATCTACTCATGTGAGTTTGATGTACCTTTGTTACCGTGCCTTACCACAATGTGTGAGTATCTGCACTGGTGCTTGGTGCATCTGGTCTGGCGTTAAGGGAAGATCGCCAGCTTCCTGGCAGGCTCTGGAGGATGGCTCATCTGAGGGGTGTACACAATCAGTCAGTCCTATTGGTCGTCACACCATCAATGTCCATGCTATGAATGCGGGTGCGAGTGATATCAATGGCATCACAGTGGCTTAGTGATTGGTGAATCATTGGACACTGTTTCACAGAAGTCCTTATGAGGGATGAGACAAGCCTACATTCTTTTCACTCTCAGCCTGTCCTGCTTCTGTCCATTGGACTATTACCTTCCTCAGAGACTGCAGACTCACCACGACCTGAGGACTGACCTTCCTTGTTCGCATTCGAGCTCCATGGCTCCCAGTCCATGGCTGGTGAGATGGCCAGGTTTGCCACCCCGCCATCAGTGGCAAATCTCTTGCCATTGTTATGACTGCATTTTTCCTGTAAGTGCAAAGCTCCACTCAATACTTAACTCTCCACCTCCAGCACTATACCATACTGTTTCCCACACACCTTCATCTCCGCGAACCATGTGGACGTTCCCAACCTTTTTACATACCTGACCCTTTGATGGATCCGGGGCTTCAGATCTTCTCTCCAGCCTTAACACACATGGGTAGAGGCGTTTTCTGAGACTCCCTATTCCTACACGCATGAGTGCAGCTAAGGACAGGAGCCCCTCCTCATTTCTCTACATTGGACAATGACAACTCGGAACTCACCCTTGATGAGCGCAGAAGATCATTGAACCTTTTCCGGCATTGCATCCATGAGTCACCAGGCCAGGTTGTGCCTGCTGACCTCAGCTGCCACCTCTGCCTAGGCCTCCTTGGTGAGGTGGGATAGCCTCCTCCTTCTATCCCATGGAATCAGGATGTCCCTCCTGGCAGTCACCACCTCCACAAGGATGCGCAAACAATATCCTAAAATCTGTTGGTTTCATGCTCACTTTAAAGTTCCCTCCATGTGGGGTGTCTTCGTGCTGCCGCCGACGTGATGCAGGCCTTTGCCGCCTCCGATGTCTTAGTGGTCACTGGCAGCCACGTTTAAACTTCTCACTGGGCTGCCGTTGCACCCGGCACCTGCCATGCTCCCACCCCTGCAGGCTTCGCATACCCTATCAAGATGCATTTCATGCTAGCCAGCACTTTGTAGCAAGCCAGTGTGATATTGTATTTTTTCATTGATCTCGATGGAACCAGGAAACGCAACCACTGCCAGTCCCATCTGCCATGTATGCATGATGTGCGGAAAAGTATCGCCACAGAGTTACTTTCCCTATCCGGTACCACATTTTAAAAATATTTTCATTTACATCGTACCTTTCCCAACTTCAGGATGTCCCAAGCCACTTTACATTCAACAAAGTATTTTTGAAGTGTGGTCACTGATTAAATGTAGGAAATATATGATATTAAAATCTATTAGACGTTTAAGCCAAAGCCATAAAACCTATCGTCAGAGCAGAAAAAGTTAGGTTTGGGTGTCCTAAGTACACTGAGTCTTCAGAAGGCACTATGAACTTTTGAAATCTAAATAGTTTCCTGAAAGTTAAGAGTTAAACATGGTTGCTGTTCTCACAATAATCCTAATGTTTTGTTTGGACTACTTCCCGAGGATTGCAGCCCTCCCATCCTCCATCATCATGAATTGAAACCCACTCTACTCCTGCCAAGATCCTAAGTAGCAGCTGCAGATGAGTTACCTGCTCCTGTGGCTCACTTTGGAGTCCTCGCCTGACTAGGAGTCAAACCTGTCAATAAAGCTGACATCCGAGTGGTGAGCCTGCAGAACAGAAAAGTTGCACATAGTGGAGTTAAAAATCCCCCAACATAATAATAATCTCATACTCTTTATTAGTGTTACAAGTAGGCTTACATTAACACTGCAAGAAGTTATCGTGAAAATCCCCTAGTCTCCACACTCCGCCGCCTGTTCGGGTTGTTGCCTTTTTACCTACTGTAAATATGGCAATCAATGAGGTTGCCCTTCTTTCTTGTGATATCGATATTATATTGCTCAGAGCCACCAGGTATCAAATGTTACCGCCACAAGGTTCAACCGGGTATTGATCAAAGATTCCCTTTATGCCAGTTAGTTAGTTCAAGATCAATGGTACTTTATTTATACACACGATTAACATGCAACATAAATACTACTAGTTAAACTACACCTAACAACTATGACAACCTGTACTTAACTTCAGGCACCCGGCTTAGGTAAGAGGAACAATGGCCTTTGTTCGAATCTGGATCTACTGGGTCTGGAGAAGTAACTGCTGCTCAGCTGGGCTCATCCGTCTGGTAGCAGGTGTTGAACTTGAACTTGCTTCTGGTGGTGCTGCAATTGGAGGTGGACGTTGCCGGAGCACCAGGTCCAAAAGAGGCCGAACACATGGTGGTCTCTCTCTTTATCCTTGGGGGTTTTCATGCTCTTTTGGGCGGTCCTTCAGTTTGGACCCCATTAATTGGGTAATTCTTGATCACTGTGTTCGATTTGAACCAATAAAGGGGTGGGTGCCTTGATGGCTGGGCTCGTCCTAAGCGGTCATTGACCCTTTTGTTTACGCTTCCCGAGTACAGGGAGTGGCACCGAAATGTCTGAGATTGTATCGGGCGCTCAAGTATCAGTCCTTTGTCTGACGGAGATGGGCCATCAAAACACTAATCGGTTGGGGGTTTCGATACGGTCTGGATTCTTCGCTGAATATACATTCAGGCTCTGAGCCTGCCTGAACATTGCATTGTCCATTTTTCCCTTTATGCTTTACGACCGTTCATGTTCCTTATTGTAAGTGGCCATCCCAGATGGCTACAGGGTACACTGAGGGAGAATTGAGAATGTCCAATTCACCTAACAAGCATGTCTTTCGGGACTTGTGGGAGGAAACCGGAGCCCCCGGAGGAAACCGACGCAGACACGGGGAGAATATGCAGACTCTGCAACAGTGCGAACCACTGTGCTACCGTGCCGCCTGATGTGTTAAGTGAGTTGGTTCAATGTTGACTGCAACTGGATGCAGTGAAATTAGAAACAGGCTTCCGACAGGAGATGGTCCAACACTGTTTTATTGAACTTGCTGATTGCTGTACATAATCTGCTGTGGGTTGACACTCTATTAATCTAACTGATACCCTCCTACTGGCTTGACCAGACTAGCTCTCTACCACATAGAGATGGTGCTCACTGGCTTGTGCACTCTAACTATCTCAGTAGCTGTGTCCTGTAAGTGAGAGAGAGAGTCTTAATGCCCTGTGGGCTTTATAGTGGTGGTGTCCTGTCTGGTGATTGGTTGTTCTGTGTTGTGTGTGTTCATTGGTTATCCTCTGTGTCAATCACTGCCTGTCTGCATCTCATTATATACATGAGTGGATATTACGATATCTCCCCTTTTTAAAATAAATTTTGGAACGTGGCGGTATATACATGCATGACGATGTACAAGTGGTGAACGACTGAACATATGTACATGGGAAGGTGTTTATCATGCAGATACAGAGCAAACTGAACAAAATTTACAAGATTTAAGTCTATAGTGTAGCCACCTAAAATGGCTGATTCCCGATTAATTTGGCCAAACCCCGATGTAAAATGGCGAACTGAAAAGGCTGATGGAAAAATCAGCCAACAGGACACAAACGGACAGCTGCAGACAGAACAGTGTATTCGGCTCTGGGGAAGTCGGCCCAGACCGATACCTGTAACCATTAGCAGCACATCAACCCAGCCATCTGCAGTTTAATCGGCTATCCCCGGGAACAATTGCTACAAATTAGCAATTGAAAGCCGATCCAGACCTCTCGGCGCCAGCAGTGGCCGAGACAAAGAAAGGTGAACGACCACCCCCCGATCAAGGAATCGCCCCATTATTGGAGCATATCAAACCCAGTGATTGGGACCAAATCCAATCACTTGGGACCAGGGTCAAGGTCCACCCCGAGAGGCGGGAAGCCCCTGGGAACTATAAAGATAGGGGCCAAGTTCAGATCGACCCTTCTTCTCCTACTCGCAACCTTCGAGACCCTTCGGCAAAAGAACAAGTAAGTCTTACTCCAGCGATCGCTACCTGATAAGTGTTCCAGACTATCGACCCGTACCAGCCTTTTTGAATCCCGCAGGCCAGACCCAATTCGATAAGCCATTCGTTTCCCTGACCTGGTGGGCCACCACCAAAGTTAAGTATTGGCCTTTAGTGGTAGGTAATAGTCTAGAGGTAGTATTATTGTATAAGTATTTCTTGCTGTATATAATAAATGATCGTTGATTTAACATTTACTAAATGGTGTACTGTATTATTAATCATTACTTGAGCTTGAACCACGTGGCGGTACCAGAAAGACACCTGGCGACTCGTGAGCAAAGGTGACAGAATTAGAGCTAATAAAACTAAGGCTAATAAGAGCAACAATAGATTCAGTCTTTGTGGCGGCCGACAAATTCTTGTTGATCGCCTCAGAGGTGGAGAGGGGGACGCCGGCACCTGGACAGGCGGGATTGCTGCCATTTCGGTGGCCTCGTGGACAGGCGGGATCGCTGCCAGATCAGTGGCCACATGGGGCGAGATGTCCTGAGGCGGCATGATGACATGCGGAGAAGTGCGGTCAGGTGGTGGGCAGGGAACTTTGCGCAGCGCCTTCCTTTTGCGCCGTAGAATGGAGCCATCAGCCATTTGAACAATGAAAGACCTGGGGGCCAGCCTGTCTGACGACAACAGCTGGGGCTGACCAGCCTCCCTCAGGCAACTGGATGCGAACAACATCTTCTGGAGCCAGCGCAGGCAGATCCGTGGCATGAGCATCATGCGTGATCGTCTGCTGGTCCCTGGATCGCTGCACTTTCTGCAGCACCGTGAGGTGGTCAAGGTCTGGAACATGGATGGCTGGAATAGTCGTCCTCAGGTTGCGGTTCATGAGCAGCTGCGCCGGAGCCAAACCAGTCGACAGAGGGGTTGCCCTGTGTGCCAACAGCGCCAGGTTGAAATCCGAGGCTGAGTCTGCAGCCATGCACAGCAACCGCTTGACAATATGGACCCCTTTTTCGGCCTTCCCGTTTGATTGCGGGTAATGGAGACTGGATGTGATATGCCTGAAGTGGTAGGATCGTGCAAAGTCGGACCACTCTTGGCTGTAGAAACATGGACCGTTGTCACTCATTACTGTGAGTGGTATCCCGTGCCTGGCAAACGTCTCTTTGCAGGCTTTGATGACTGACTTGGACGTGAAGTCCGACAGTTTCACCACCGGGTAGCTGGAGAAGTAGTCAACCAAGAGCACGTAATCACGCCCATTTGCGTGAAAGAGGTCTAACCCCACCTTGGACCACGGAGAAGTCACGATCTCGTGCTGTTGCAGTGTTTCTTTGGGCTGAGCTGGTTGAAATTTCTGGCATGTTGTGCAGTTGAGGACCGTGTTGGCAATATCGTGGCTGATGTCAGGCCAGTAAACTGCCTGCCGAGCTCTGCGTCGACATTTCTCGACCCCAAGGTGACCCTCATGGATCTGTCTGAGCACCATGGTTTGCATGCTTTGGGGAATGACGATTCTATCTAGTTTAAGAAGGATCCCCTCAACAACCGTTAACTTGTCCTTAACGGTGAAGAACTGGGGGCACTGCCCCTTTTGCCAGCCATGGGCGAGGTGTTGCATCACGCGCTGCAGTAGAGGATCTTTGGCAGTTTCTTCGCGTATTTGGACAACTCGTTCATCAGTGGCTGGGAGGTTGCTGGCACACAACTGCACATGTGCCTCAATGTAGCGAATTAAGTCGCCCTGTTCACATGGCTGATCAGCTCCTTACTCGGTGTGTAGACGAGTTCAAAGTCATATCGGCGGAGACGAAGAAGAATTCGCTGCAGCCGAGGTGTCATGTCATTTCAATCCTTCTGGATTATGTGGACTAAAGGCCTGTGGTCTGTTTCCACCGTGAACTTTGGCAGACTGTATACGTAGTCATGAAACTTGACTATTCCTGTCAGGAGACCCAAGCACTCCTTTTCGATCTGGGCATACCGTTGTTCGGTTGGAGTCATGGCCCTGGAGGCATATGCCACTGGAGCCCAGGACGAGGAATCGTCTTGCTGGAGGAGCACCACCCCAATGCCGTCCTGGCTTGCGTCTGTGGATATCTTGGTATCCTTGGTTAGGTCAAAGAACGCCAATGCTGGGGCTGTGCTGAGCTTCGTCTTCAGCTCAAGCCACTCCGCTTGATGTGCGGGAAGCCACTGGAACACTGTCAACTTTTTAACGAGATGCCGGAGGGCCGTGGTGTGGGATGCCATGTTGGGAATGAATTTTCCGAGAAAATTTACCATCCCGAGGAATCGGAGAGCCGCCTTTTTGTCCTCTGGGGTCTTCATGGCATCAATTGCCAGCATCTTGTCAGCGTCAGGCTGCACACCCTGCTGTGAAATGTGGTCACCCAGAAACTTGATAGCGGACTGACCGAATGAGCATTTGGCCCTGTTGAGCTGGAGGCCATTTTCATGAATCCTCTGGAAGACCTGTTTGAGGCGAGCGGTGTGATCCTCGGGCGTCGTGGACCAGATGATCACGTGGTCCACATAGACTTGCACCCCCTCGATGCCCTCCATCATTTGCTCCATTATGCGATGAAATACTTGGGAAGCTGACATGATACCAAAAGGCATGCAGTTGTAGCAATACCTGCCGAACGGAGTGTTAAACGTGCACAGCTTCAGACTGGACTCGTCCAGCTGTATCTGCAGAAACCGCGGGAGGCGTCCAGCTTGGTAAAGAATTTGGCATGAGCCATCTCACAGGTTAATTCTTCACGCTTCGGGATCGGGTAGTGCTCTCGCATTATGTTGCGATTCAGGTCTTTGGGATCAATGCAAATGCGGAGTTCACCGGAGGGTTTCTTGACGCAGACCATGGAGCTGACCCAGTCTGTTGGTTCCGTGACCTTTGAGATGATGCCCTGATCTTGGAGCTCTCGTAGCTGCGTTTTCAGACGATCCATGAGGGGAGCCGGCACCCGGCATGGTGCATGGATGACTGGGGTGGCATTCGGCTTGAGCAATATCTTGTAGCGATATGGGGGCGGCCCATCCCATCAAACACATTGTGGTATTGCGTGAGAATGTCGTCTATCTCAGCCTGGAGATTCGCATTGGGCGAGGCAGTCGCCGGTGTCGAGGACATGGCATGGACTCGCTGGACCAGATTTAGGAGTTTGCATGCGCAAGCCCCGAGCCGGACGATCTCGAATCTTAACGTCGCCTTGATTGCCTTGTGAGATACACCTAGCTGACACGATCCACTGGCAGCAATGGCATTACCATTGTAGTCAAGGAGCTGGCAGGCTGGTGGAAGAATGCTAGGTTGGTCTCGGATGCAGTTGAGGTCCGACTGTGATATGAGGTTTGCAGACGTGCCAGTGTCCAATTTAAATCGGATTGCGAGACTGGTTGACCGTGATGACAGCACACCACTCGTTCGTCTGGATCCACACTCAGGATTGAAAGGCGGTTTGCAGGCGCGGTGGAGACCAGCTCGCGTGTGGTGATGATGCCCACCCGATATGGAGACTCGAGGCAGTTAGCATCGGATTCCGTTGAGCTGTCGGGATCAGAATCCTGCATGCCTTGTTGTACGCAGCGGACACGTCTGCGCTGCAGCTGGGATCGCTGGCTGTTGCTCGGTGGAGCAGACCTGCAGAAGGCCGCGTAGTGGCCAGGATTTCCACACTGTAGACATCGCCTTCCTTTGGCTGGACTTTGCCGCTTTAAATGGGCAGAGCCACAATTTGGACACGTCATGACGCTGATGTCAGCACGTTCTGTGTGCCATCACGCATGCGCAGTGCAGTCAGCCGACGTTCGCACATACGCATTAGGGTCTTCGGCCTCATCGTCCACCCGGTCGTGGCGCGCATGCGTAGGGACCTGGAAAAAGCGCGCAAAATGGCCACTCTCCTCGATGCTCAGGCCTTGCATTTTTGCAATGGCCTGCACCCTTTTTGCCTCATGGGAGGCCAGTTTTGCAGTTTCTGCCGCCCTGATGCGGGAGTAACGATTTCTGGCATGCTCATGGACAACGCACGTTTTGATGGCGACGGAGAGGATCAACTGTTTGATTTTGAGGAGCTGGACCCCGAAAACTATCTGATCCCGGATCATGGAATCAGCCGTCGAGTCATAATCACATGACTGCGCTAGGTTGCGGAGATGGGTCAAGAAGGACTGAAAAGGTTCATCCTTAGCCTGAAGCCTCCGTTGGAAGATGTACCATTCAAAGCTCTCATTCACCTCAATTTAGCAGTGGCTGTCCAATTTCAACAGAACTGTCTTGAACTTCGTCTTGTCTTCGCCATCGGCAAACGTGAGCGAGTTATAGATGTCGGTGGCTTGATCCCCCGCAGTCGACAGGAACAGCGCGATCTTTCTGGCATCCAATGCTGCCTCGAGGTCGGAGGCCTCGATATACAGGAGGAACTTCTGTTTGAAGACTTTCCAGTTGACGCCGAGGTTGCCGGAATTGCGGAGGAGGCTGGATGTTTTCCATGCTGCTGGATGGCTGCTTGCTGGTCGTTGCAGATTCACTCGAGGTAGGTTTGTTAGAATTAATAGCTCCCTGGTACCATGATGTGTTAAGTGAGTTGGTTCAACATTGACTGCAACTGGATGCAGTGAAACTAGAAACAGGCTTCCGACATAGGAGATGGTCCAACACTGTTTTATTGAACTTGCTGATTGCTGTACATAATCTACTGTGGGTTAACACTCTATTAATCTAACTGATAACCTCCTACTGGCTTGACCAGACTAGCTCTCTACCGCATGGAGATGGTGCTCACTGGCTTGTGCACTCTAACTATCTCAGTAGCTGTGTCCTGTGAGAGAGAGAGTCTTAATGCCCTGTGGGCTTTATAGTGGTGGTGTCCTGTCTGGTGATTGGTTGTTCTGTGTTGTGTGTGTTCATTAGTTATCCTGTGTGTCAATCACTGCCTGTCTGCATCTCATTATATACATGAGTGGATATTATGACACCGCCCATATGTGGGGAACCCCACATTTCTGAGTTTTCTGTCTGAAACATTACCCTCCCCACCATCGCCTCTACCCTTCCCAAGACTATGCAAATCGTCTCTGCATTATAGGTATCAAATATCTGCCCTCAAGAAGGAAAATGGTGGTGTTGTAGTAATGTTACTGGATGAGGAATCCAGATACACAGGCTAATATTCCGAGTACATGGGTTTAAAGTCCACCAAGGCAGCTGGTGGAATTTAAATTCAATTAATAAAATCTGGAATTATAAAACTAATCTCAGTAATGGTGACCATGACAACTATCATTGATCGTCGTAAAACACCGTCTGGTTCACTAATGTCTTTTAGGGATGGAAATCTGCAAACTCCTGACCACAACAATATGGATGACTCTTGACTGCCCTCTGAAATGGTCGAAAATACACTGTTCGAGGGCACCTAGGGATGGGTAACAAATGCTGGCGTTGTCAGTGATGTCCACATTCCATGAAAGAATTTTTAAAAAGAACAGATAAGATATCCAGGTTGTCAGATTTTTATAATAAAATATAAGTGGAGCTAACCATCAGAGCATTCTGGACCCTTTGGAAGTAAGGAACATCCAAAGCCAGTGCTAGCAGAGACTAACAGAGACAGAAGAAGACCTACGGTCAACATTGTAACACAACTTCTGGTGGTTATGAAAGACGTGCACAAGGTGGCTCCTGCAGGAGTACTGCTCTTTTTGCCCTTTCCTTGTAGTTAAGAGGGGTATTTTATTTTGAAAATCCACAGAATTAACAGGAGAAGGATCCTATATAGGTGCAATGCCCAGAAAAACCAGGGGGCAAAAAGCAAACAGTCGAAGGTCGTCGACGGAAATTAAGATCTCTCAGAGCTCATCAGCAGAAAAGATGATGGAGGTTTCGGCCACTCCACTAACAGCTGAGGTGCTTTCCAGTACCTTGGTGAAATAGTTTGAGAAGCACTGGCATGATGTATTGGAGGACCTCCACAAATCGATGGAGGCCTTGGTCCCCATCCGAGTGTTGCAGAAAACCAACAAAACCCAGAAAGCTCATGGAGCGACGATAAAAGACATGGAAGTGGCCCTTTCATGACATAGTAATTAGATTGCCTCATTGGACGTGGAGATATCTCTGGTGATCGAAGTGAACAAGTCGCTGAAGGCCAAGGTGAATGATTTAAAGAATCGATCCAGGAGGCAGAACGTTCGAATCATGGGGCTGCCAGAGAATATGGAAGGCCTAATAGCCACTGAGTACTTTGTGGAGATGTTTGGAAAAATGGTGCGGAAGGGTGGATTCACATCCCCTCCTGAGTTGGATCAGGCCTAACATACATTCCGGCAGAGGCCTCCCTCATCGTGAGGATCCACCATATGTGATAATAATGAAGCTTCATAGCTTCAAAGAGAAAGAACAGGTTCTGAGATGGGCGATTTCAAATGGGAAAGCCACGCCATCACGTTTTACCAGGATGTGGGAGCGGAGCTGGTGAAGAAGAGGGCTGTATTCGACAAAGCCAAGGCCGCCCTGTACAAAAGTGGAGTCTGATTCGGTGTGGTGTACCCTGCACAGTTAAGAGTGGCTTTTGAGAGAAAGAAGGATTTATTTGATGCGCCAGGGGAGGTGGATTCCTTTGTACAGAAACATGGGTTGGACGCGATGTGATTAAGTTTTTTAGGTGTTGGGGACAGACATGGTGAATTCTTGGGGTTCCATGGTTATTTTTGCATTTTCCTGTTCTTTTTGGGGTTGTATTTTTAAAGTTTGGGCTCATATTTGGGGTTTAGTACTATGAGGGATTCTGTTCTAATTGTTAAGATGAAATATAGTTCCCTGTTGGAGCCCAATCGTTTATGGGGTTTTCATATTTTGCTGTGTGTCACCATTTTTCTTCACTGTAGTTGGGAGCCCCCCTGATAACCTAAGAGTTAGCTAACGGGTGCGGTGTTGAATGCTTGGCTGCAGCTCATTATAGTCGTTTTGTGGTCAGATAATGAGCTTAAAAGTTCTTGTTTTTTTAACTTTAGGTTTGTTAAAAGTAGATTTTTGTTGTTAATGTTTGCCTTTTATCTGTAAGCATATTTGGATGGAGTTGTATTCAACGACATGGGGGTGGGGATAGTTTGCTGACAGTGACTGCAGATTTATCTTTGTTTAGTTTTATAATTTGGTTTGGTGGTCATCTTGGGGGGCGGTGTTGGGGTTGCTGTACCATTTTTGTATCTGTTGGGAAATCTTTCTTGGTAGAAATGGCTGAGTCCTGATTGAGTGGGTGGGCTAAAAGCCCCCCAATTCATTTTGTCATCTGGAATGTCTGGGGGTTGAATGGCCCGGCGAAAAGGTTGAGACTATTTGCTCACCTTAAGAGTTTAAATTCCGACGTGGTGTTTTTGCAGGAGACTTATTTGCGGGTGAGAGACCAGACAAGGCTGAGGAAGGTGTGGCTGGGACGGGTGAGAGACCAGACAAGGCTGAGGAAGGTGTGGGTGGGACAAGTCTTTCATTTCGTCTTCAAGGTAGGGCCCACGGTGTGGCGATATTAATTAATAAAAGGGTTCCGTTTTCTGCCACGAAGGTCTTGGGTGACACCAATGTCACACATGTTACTGTCTGTGGCTCTCTGGCAGGCACTCCGATGGTTCTGGTTAATATCTATGCTCCAAATTGAGAAACACAAGTTTTATTATGAATTTGCTGGCCTTGCTCACCGATTTGGATTCGCATCAGTTTATTGTGGATGGGGACTTAAATTGTGTTTGGAACCCTGGTCTGGATCTGTCCAAGACCAAATCTCAAACTCCATCAGGAGTTGCCAGAGCTTTGATGTTATTCATGGAACAGATTTGGGGGCCGGGGGGGGGGGGGGGGATCTTGGCGCTTTTTACACCCAGGTGATAAGATGATAAGAGTTTTCATTTTCATCACATGTGCATCAGGTATACTCGCAGATCAAATTTTGTTTTGTGGTAGATAAGTCTCGCCTGCCTTCTACGGTGGTGGCTGGTTACACGGCAATTGTGATTTTGGACCAGGAGGGAGATTATCTTCTATAAAGCGCACATGGTGAAAACAGCGAGGGTGGAGCAGCAGAGACTAGTGGATTCCATTCTTGACGTGGACCACCAATACCCCGGAGTTGTTGGCAAGTAGGCAAAAGCTACAGACACAGTTCAAGTTACAGACAGATGGAGACTTCCGGTGGCAGCCGTGCTGTGAGTGATCTCACACAGGGCAGCTCCTGCTCGAAGGCATAGAAAAGAGCTCTTTTTATCTGAAAACGTAAAAAACATCGACGGAAAAGTGTAGCTGAAGGTTGGAGGAGAAGTCCCCCCCCCCCCAGGTGTGGCATGGCTGCTGGTTACCAAACCCGTCAGAAAAAGTTGAAAGAGCTGACCAAGAAGTTGGAAGAGACCTGTGGTGCAACAGCTATTGGAAAGATGGCGGAGGGGGAAGGGCCAGTTCAGGTTGGAAAACTCCAGATTTTGATTTGATTTATTATTGTCACATGTATTAGTATACAGTGAAAAGTATTGTTTCTTGCATGCTGTACAAGCAATGCATACCGTACAAAGGAAAGGAAGGAGAGATTGCAGAATATAATGTTACAGTTATAGCAAGGTGTAGAGAAAAGATCAACTTAATATGAGGTAGGTCCATTAGAACATTATGAGAGAGTTTAAAACATTTCGAATGAAGTTTTAGAAGCATGGAACGAGAGTAAAAGATAGAATTAGAGGGTATGCTGGGCACAGCTTGCAGGAAGTTGCCTCGCTCCGGCGCCATCTTGGATCAAGATGGAACACATGGTGGCTTTCGTCTGGGAAGTGTTCCGTCAACAAAGGAAAGAGATGCTGGAGGACCGGTTGAAAGGCATCTAAGGGGCTGTGGCACCTCTGAAGGGCTCTATGGAGAGAGTTGAAAAGTGCTTGGAGGCATAGGGTTCGCAAATCCGAGAGATGGAGAGGGTGATGTCAGACAACAGCGATCAGGTGGTGGCATTGGAGGCGGAGGTGGGGCTCTGAGGAGACCTTTGCAAGAGCAAGAGAGGCCGAGAAGGTGCATCATCACCCTGCCTGAAGGAGCGGAAGGCACGAGTGCCGCGAGGTACGTCTGAAGGATATTGGTAGGTTTGGTGGCGGATAGGGTGCTGGACAAGTCCCCGAAGGTGGATAGAGCGTACAAGTCTCTGAGGAAGAAGCCAAGAGCTGGGGAGCCGCCAGGAGCAATGATCAGAAGACTCCACAAGTTTGTGGAAAAAAAAACATCCTGCAGTGGGCCAGGGAGAAGCAGAATTGTGAGTGGGAGGGGAACAAAGTCCGAATATACCGGGACATTGGAGTTGAACTGTCAAAACAGCCTGCTGGATCAAACAGGGCCAAGGCGGTGCTGTATCAACGGCAATCAGGTTCTGGGTGCTCTACCCGGCAGCACGGTAGCATAGTGGTTAGCACAATTGCTTCACAGCTCCAGGGTCCCAGGTTCGATTCCGCCTAGGGTCACTGTCTGTGCGGAGTCTGCACGTCCTCCCCGTGAGTGCGTGGGTTTCCTCCGGGTGCTCCGGTTTCCTCCCACAGTCCAAAGATGTGCGGGTTAGGTGGATTGGCCGTGCTAAATTGCCCTTAGTGTCCAAAATTGCCCTTAGTGTTGGGTGGGGTTACTGGGTTATGTGGATAGGGTGGAGGTGTTGCCCTTGGGTGGGGTGCTCTTTCCAAGAGCTGGTGCAAACTCGATGGGCCGAATGGTCTCCTTCTGCAGTGTAAATTCTATGGAAACTGTGGGTGACTTATGAGGGCCGGAAATACTACTTTTGAGACCTCAATTACTTTCTTAAAGAGCACAAACTGGGGGAGAACTTAACGTTATTGGGAGACAGAGGTGCCGGCATTTTGGAGTAATGGAAGAAACGCGTAGAGTGGGGGAATGGAGGGTGGGAGGAGGGATTCTTTTCCTCCAGCAGGAGGGTTTTTCTTTTGTTGGGTCGACAAAAGGTAGCGGGGTGAAACGTTTGCAAGGGGACTGTCAACACTGAATTGGGATGATGTAGGGTTCATGAGGAGGTTAATAAGAACATAAGAACGAGGAGCAGGAGTAGGCCATCTGGCCCTTCGGGCCTGCTCCGCCATTCAATGAGATTATGGCTGATCTTTTGTGGACTCAGTTCCACTTTCCCACCCGAACACCATAACCCTTAATCCCTTTATTCTTCAAAAAACTATCTATCTTTATAAGACCATAAGACATAGGAGCGGAAGTAAGGCCATTCGGCCCATCGAGTCCACTCCACCATTCAATTATGGCTGATTTAAACTCCGTTTACCCGCTCTCTCTCCATAGCCCTTAATTCCTCGAGAAATCAAGAATTTATCAACTTCTGTCTTAAAGACAGTCAACGTCCCGGCGTCCACCGTCCTCTGTGGCAATGAATTCGAAAGACCCACCACTCTCTGGCTGAAGACATTTCTCCTCATCTCTGTTCTGAAGTGACTCCCTTTTATTCTAAGGCTGTGCCCCCTTAATGAAGGAGCCTCAACTGCTTCATTGGGCAGGGAATTCCATAAATTCACAACCCTTTGGGTGAAGAAGTTCCTCCTAAACTCAGTCCTAAATCTACTTCCCCTTATTTTGTGGCTATGCCCCCTAGTTCTGCTTTCACCCGCCAGTGGAAACAACCTCCAGCATCTATCCTATCTATTCTCTTCATAATTTTATATGTTTCTATAAGATCCCCCCTCATCCTTCTAAATTTCAACGAGTACAGTCCCAGTCTACTCAACCTCTTCTCGTAATCCAACCTCCTCAACTCTGGGATTAACCTAGTGAAACTCCTCTGCACGCCCTCCAGTACCAGTACGTCCTTTCTCAGATAAGGAGACCAAAACTGAACACAATACTCCAGGTGTGGCCTCACTAACACCTTATACAATTGCAGCATAACCTCCCTAGTCTTAAACTCCATCGCTCTAGCAATGAAGGACAAAATTCCATTTGTTTTCTTAATCACCTGTTGCACCTGTAAACCAACTTTTTGCGACTCATGCACTGGCACACCCAGGTTCCTCTGCACAGCAGCGTGTTTTAATATTTAATCATTTAAATAATAATCCCTTTTGCTGTTATTCCTACCAAAATGGATAACGTCACATTTGTCAACATTGTATTCCATCTGCCAGACCCTAGCCCATTCACTTAAACTATCCAAATCCCTCTGCAGACTTCCAGTATCCTCTGCACTTTTTGCTTTACCACTCATCTTAGTGTCGTCTGAAAACTTGGACACATTGCACTTGGTCCACAACTCCAAATCATCTATGTAAATTGTGAACAATTGTGGGCCCAACACTGATCCCTGAGGGACACCACTAGCTACTGATTGCCAACCAGAGAAACACACATTAGTCCCCACTCTTTGCTTTCTATTAATTAACCAATCCTCTATCTATGCTACTACTTTACCCTTAACGCCATGCATCATTATCTTATGCAGCAACCTTTTGTATGGCACCAAGTCAAAAGCTTTCTGGAAATCCTGATATACCACATCCATTGGCTCCCCATTGGCTACTGCACTGGTAATGTCCTCAAACAATTCCACTAAATTAGTTAGGCACAACCTGCCCTTTATGAACCCATGCTGCGTCTGTCCAATGGGACAATTTCCATCCAGATGCCTCGCTATTTCTTCCTTGATGATAGATTCCAGCATTATCCCTACTACCGAAGTTAAGCTAACTGGCCTATAATAACCCGCTTTCTGCCTACCTCCTTTTTTTCACAGTGGTGTCACGTTTGCTAATTTCCAATCCGCTGGGACCACCCCAGAATCTAGTGAATTTTGATAAATTATCACGAGTGCATTTGCAATTTCCCTTGCTGGCAGCAATCCCGGACTTGGCCAAGTACCAGTTGATTATGGGAGGAGACTTGAATTGTGTTCTAGAGCCGAAGGTGGACAGGTCGAGCCCCAGGTCAATGGGAAGGATACGGATGGCAAAGGAGCTGCGAGGGTTCATGGAAAAGATGAGCATGGTGGACCCGTGCCATTTTGAGAACTCAAGGGGAAGGTAATACTTCTTTTTCTAACAGCTTTACAGTGTATACTCCAGAATCAACTTTTTTGTGAGGAGCCATGAGGTGTTGGTCGGGTTGAAAGGGACAGAGTACACAGGAATACTAATTTAGGACCATGCGCCCACTGGCTGGAGATTCTGCTTAGATCATGACGGGAGCAGAGGTTAGGGTTAGGGATGGAGGCTTGATTCGGGGTTGTCGGCAGACAGAGGGTTCTGTGATAAGATGCGGTCGGTGATTAAAAATTATTTAAAATTGAACCAGAACGGGGAGGTGTCAGCGGCCATATTTTGGGAGGCACGGAAGGTGGTGGTCAGGTGGGGAGATTATCTTGTTTAAGGCACATGAGGATAGGAAAAGGAGGGAGGAGTACGAGTGTTTGTGGAACAAGATTGTCGAAGAAGACAGGGATTATTCGAGGGCACACACCAAGGATGGATTGGTGAGAAGGAAAAAGCTACAAGGGCAATTCGATAGGTTGACACCAGGAAGGGCAGTGGGGCAGCTGCATAGGTCAATGGGGGTGCAGTATGAGTCTGGGGAGAAGTCAAGTTGAATGTTGGCACACCAACTGCGGAGGCAGGCCACATCCAGGGAAATATTGAGGATACGGACTGAGTCAGGGGAGGTGGTGACGGAGCCAGGGGAGATAAATAAGATGTTTAGGGAATACTATGAAGAACTGTACAGGGTGGACCCGGGGTGTGAAGAAGGGGTCATGGGGCGGTTTTTGGATGGGCTGGAGTTTTTGGATGGGCTGGAGTTTCCGAAGCTGGAGGAAGAGAAGAGGAAGGCGCTCGAGGAAACTTTCGGGCTCAGGGAGGCATTGGGCTGTATAAGTCGGGAAAGGTCCCAGGGCCGGAAGGCTACCCAGCAGAATTAAAGACTTTGCAGGCAGAACTAGCACCGCATCCATTGGGGGTGTTTAGCGAGGCATTGGAGAAGGGGGAGCTGCCGGAGACGATGACACAGGCGATGATCACATTAATAGCAAAGAAGGGGCAGGATCCATTAGAATGTGGGTCATATAGGTCCATATCGCTGTTAAGTAAAAGTGCTGGCTAAGTTGGTGGCGGGCAGGATGGAAGGTTGTGTCCGGGAGATGGTCGCGAAGGACCAGACAGGCTTCATAAAGGGCAGGCAGCTCTCCGGTAATAAAAGGCAGCTGTTGAATGTGATTATGACTCCGATGAGAGAACGGGTACCGGAGGTAGTGGTGTCCATGGATGCGGAGAAGGCATTTGACCAGAAGAGTGGCGGTACCTGTTCGAGGTCCTGGGACGGTTCGGGTTTAGGTTGAAGTTGTGACGTGGATGTGCCTGTTATATGTGCCACCGGTGGCAGTGTACACATCAACGATATGAGCTCACAAAGCTTCGACTTACACAGGGGAACAAGGCAGGGGTGCCCGATGTCGCCGCTGTTGTACGCACTAGCAATGGAGCCTCTGGCAATGGCCCTCGGGGTCGGCAGAGTGGCAAGGGATTATGAGGGGGAGCAGAAAGCATCGGGTGTCACTACATGCGGACAACCTGTTACTGTACATGTCAGACCCGCTGGAGAGCATGGGGAGGATTATGGACCTATTCAGGAGGTTTGTGGCGTTCTCAAGATACAAGTTGAACGTAGGGAAAAGTGAAATGTTCCCGGTAAACCAATTGGGTCGGAGAGCCAACCTAGGGGGGCTACCACAAAGTAGCAAGAGACAGGGTCAGATCCTTGGGGATCCAGGTAACGGGAGAGTGGGTGACGTTGCATAAGTGGAATTTAACAGAACTGGTGGAGGAGGTTAAGGAGAATCTCAAGAGGTGGGACACGCTGCATTTTACTCGGGCAGGGTGAGTCCAAGTGGTGAAGATGAATGTTCTGCCAAGGTTCATATTCATATTCCAGACACTTACGATTTTTGTACCAAAGGCCTTTTTCCGGAAGCTGGATACGATTATTTAAGAGCTTGTGTGTCAGGCTACAAGTTAAATATGGGTAAGAGTGAGGTGTTCGCAATCCAGACACTGGGGCAGGAGAGAAGACTGAGGGAGTTACCGTTTAAAGTGGTGGGGAAGAGTTTTAGGTACCTGGGCATCCAGGTGGCTAGGGACTGGGGTCAGCTCCATAAGTTAAATCTGGGCAGGGTGGTCGAACAAATGAAAGGAGACTTCCGTAGGTGGGACATGCTCCCACTGTCATTGACGGCGAGGGTCCAGACTGTGAAGATGACGGTCCTCCCGAGGTTGCTGCTTGTTCTTCGGTGTTTTCCAATTTTTATCCCTAAGGCTTTTTTCAGGAAGATGAACGCGGCGATCTCGGGTTTTGTATGGGCTGTTAAGACCCCGAGGATGAAGAAGGTACTTTTGGAACGGGGTCGCGGGGAGGGGGGTCTTTGCCCTTCCGAATTTTATTAACTATTACTGGGCCGCCAACATATCGATGGTTAGGAAGTGGGTAGTGAGGGAGGGGTCAATGTGGGAGCGAGTGGAGACGGCATCTCGCAAGGGTACAATTTTGGAGGTTTTATTAACGGCACCCCTGCCGTTCTCGCCGGCTCGGTACTCCGCAAGGCCGGTGGTGGTGGCAGCCCTGAGGGTGTGGGGGCAATGGAGACTGCACATGAGATTGGAGGAGGCATCAGTGTGGTCACCGATCTGTGATAATCACGGGTCTGTTCCGGGGGGACTGGACGGGGGTTTTAGGAGGTGGTAGTGGGCAGGGATTGAGAGATTTGGGGATCTCTTGATAGAGGAGGGCTTCCCGAGCATGGAGGCATTAGAGGAGGAGTTTGAGTTGCCGGGTGGGAATGGGTTTCGGTACCTGCAGGTACGGGACTTTGTCCGGAGGCAGGTTCCAAACTTTCCTCGCCTCCCCCTAAGGGGTCTACAAGATAAGGTGATGTCAGAAACAGGGGTTGGAGAGGGGAGGGTTTTGGAGATATACAAGGAGTTGAGGGAGTGCGAAGGGGTCCCTATCAGGGAGGTGAAGAGGACGGGAGGGGAGTTGGAAGTCGAACTATGGGAAAAGGCCTTGAAGAGAGTCAATTCATCCTCGTTGTGTGCCTGGCTTAGCTTGATCCAGTTCAAGGTGGTTCATAGGACTCATATGACTGTGGCCCGGATGAGTAGGTTTTTTCAGGAAGTGGAGGATAGGTGCGGGCAGTGTGCAGGTAACCCGGCGAACCAGGTACACATGTTCTGGACATATCCGAAGTTGAGGGGATTCTGGCAGGGATTTGCGGACGTCATGTCAGAGGTCCTGGAAGGGAGGGTTACTCCGAGTCCAGAAATGGCAATATTTGAGGTAACGGCAGATCCGGGGGCCCAGGGGAGGAGGGAAGTCGATGTTTTGGCCTTTACCTCCCTGGTGGCCCGGAAACGGATTTTGCTGGGATGGAGGGACTCGGAGCCTCCAAAGTCAGGAGTGTGGCTTAGTGACATGGCAGGGTTTCTCAGGCTGGAAAAGATTAAGTTCGCCTTGAGAGGTTCAATTCAGGGGTTTGCTCGGAGGTGGCAGCCGTTCATCAACTTTTTAAAGGAAAACTGAACATCAGCAGAAAGGGAGGGGGGAGAAAAGGGTGGGGAGAGAAATGAGAGGCATGGCAGTGTAAAATAAGAGACAGGGAGGGAATCTAATATACGGGTAGTTAGGAGCTAGGGCAGGGGGGTAGTTGGTTATGTTATTATAATATTGTTGCGCGTGTCGAGCCGCTAGGCTGTTTAGAATGTTAATTTGTTAAACTGAAAATTACAAATGCTTCAATAAAATGTTTTCTAAAAAAAAAAGAGTTTGTGTGGGCGGGAAAGGTGCTGAGAGTAAAGGGAACCCTGTTACAGAGGCAGAAGAGGGAGTTGGCGTTGCCAAACTTGCTGTATTATTACTGGCCGGTGAATGTGGAGAAGGAGAAGGGGCAGAATGGGTTAGGATGGAGGAAGAATCCTGCAGGGGGTCCAGTCTGCGGGCAATGATGATTGTGGCGTTGCCACTGCCGCCAAGGAGATATACGGTGTAGCCACCTGAGTTGGCCACTTCCCGACTTAAAATGGAGAACCGCAAAGGCTGAAGGGAAATTCAGCCAGCACAGGCAAAGACTAGCAAATACAGGAATCATGTATATTGGAACCTGCAAAACAACCAGAGAGCACCGAAACCAGCAGCCATCTGCATAGTAATGTAGCAGCCATCTACATAGTAATGTGCGACCCCCAGGCACAATGGTAACAGTAAAGGTAAACAAAACCAAAGCCAAACTCCTTGGCGCCAGAAGGAGCCAAGACAAAGGAAGGCCAACGGACACTTAGGACCGCCTAGCGATCAGGGAACCGCTCCAGCATTGGAGAAATCGATCCAAGTGATCGGAAAGTAGCCCAATCACTTGGAACCAAGTACGGGGTCCGCCCCGAAGGGTGGGAAGCCCCTGGGGACTATAAAGTAAAGCCCCCAAGTTCAAATCGTCCTTCTTGACAGGGTCACTCAGAAACACGAAGCAACCCCTGAGATTGAACTGTCCAGCGGCCGCCAACCAAGTAAGTCTCAAGTCAATGCTGGCTATGAGATAGGCGCTCATAGCTACCAGTCCATACCAGCTTTTGAATCCTGCAGACTCAGGACCTGAACGAAAGGCCATTTGTTCCCCTGACCTGGTGGGCCAGTCCGAAGCTAAATATAGGCCTTTTAATGATAGAAAGTAGAGTTTATGCATGAGTAGTGATTTACTGTGTATAATAAATGTGTTTTGATTTGAATCTTACTAATTGGTGTGTTGAGTTATTGATCATTACTTGAACTTGAACGTCGTGGCGGTATCATAAAGATACCTGGCGACTCTAGAGCAAAGGTTATAAAACAGAGCCAATTGAACCAACCAAAAGTTAGCAACAACGGAGAGCCCAGTGGTGCAATCCACAGTGAAGGTGTGGAACATTTGAGGAGGCACTTTAGGATAGAGGGGATGCCCGTGTTAACACCATTGTACAAATACCACGGATTTGAGCCGGGGGGAGACATACTGTTATGTATAGGAAGAGGAGAGAAACGGGGCTGGTCAGGATGAGGGATCTGTACCTGGAAGAGAGGTTTACTAGTATAGAGGAACTGAAGGAGAGGGTAGAGCTCCCGAGAGGAAGTGAGTTTAGATACTGGCAGGTAAGGGACATTGCGTGGAAGGTCTGGAAAGAGTTCCCCAAGTATGCCCTGTTGGAGCGACTGCTTCTCCCAGACATGGAAGGAGAGGGCAGGATCGCAGACATATATGGATGATTGGGAGAGCAGGGAGGTGAGCAGGTGGTGAAGAATGAGACGTGGGAGGGGCAGCTGGGAGGGGAGATAAACTGGCGAGTGTAGAGCGAGGCGCTACGTAGGGCAACCCAACCTCATGCGCGAGGATGAGCCTGATACAATTCAATGTGGTACACAATGCATATTGTGGCGATATGCATGTGCATAGCAATGTATATATTTGGATGTACGACCTCCGACCAACAGGTGGGGACGGTGATCCACATGTGCCTCCACAGATCCATGACCTCGAACCAGCACGTGGGAACAGTGTTCCACCATGTGACTTGTCATGAGAATGTCGTTTTAAGAAATGGTTAGCTGCTCATGTTACTGCAGTGATGTCAGAGTGTGGGTGGAGCTGAGCTCTGGTTCTGCTTTTTAGGTTAACTTTGAGAAAAGCTTAGGTGACTGTTTTGATTTCATTTTGCAGTGTGTTGCAGCTGAAGTCAGAAAAAACAGCTGTACTGTTCATCTCTCTGCCATGAAGGACTATCTCTTGATCATTTGGTGAATTCAGAAGAATTATAAATGTTTTCATTAGTGACTGTAAACTCTGATGTGCTTATGTTTAAAGTTTTGTTAAGTCTCTGGGTGTAAAAGAACAGCACGCATTACTTAGTGTTGTATTCTTTGGGGGGTGTATTTGATTTACTGGTTGCTAAGATATTCACTGTTTGTTTTAAAAAGGTTAACTTGAGTTCATAGAATAAACATTGTTTTGCTTTAAAGAATAACTTTTCCATTTCTGAAGTATCACACTTGTAGAGTGGGCCATGTGCTCCCCATACCACAATCTATTACTAGTTGTGGGTCAGGTGAACTCCATGATACACTTTGGGATTCTCTAAACCCTGGCCCATAACAGACTCCACAGATCGGCAGTTGGCAGTAAGTCGTACTAGAGGACAGTTGCATTAGAAGTATCTCCAGGAAAATTCACTTATTCATTACAGTTTGTAACAAATAGTTTGTTAGTTATCTTTCCATGTGTTCATTTTGTTTTAAACTATTTTACTAGTTAAAGAACTAGATGTTCTGTGTGCAACTTTACCGTGGCCACAGTACAGAACATAAAATGGTACAAATAGTGTTGGACAATTGAGAAACAAACCAAAGAAAGAAAAAAGAAAATTCTTCCACCTACCTGGTAAACTACTGGCAACTGGAACTCAACGCACGGAAAGACTGTGAAGTTAGAGATGGAAGATCTGAAGGCACTTCACCAGCTTCAAGTTACCGGGTAATGTAGACTAGAATTAGCAGCAATTCAAACTCTTATGTTGCTGCCCTTGGCCTGCAGGCACAGCCTGACGAGAGGCTTTTGCGTTGCTGCTGATGGTAGCAGGTCCTCAAGCCATTGAAATTTACAATACCTTCGCGTTTGATAGTGAAGCAGAAAGCAAAACCTTCGATGAAGTAATAAAATACTTTGATCGACATTGCTTCCCAGAAAAAAATGAAATGTTTGAGCAGTATACCTTTTGCATGCGTACTCAGGAGGCAGGTGAAGCGTTCGATAGTTTTCTAACCGACTTGCGGTTGAAGGCACAGTTGTACAATTTCAGTATGTTAAAGCCATTGATAAGCTGCGATCAGATAGTTTTCGGGATATCGAATGACAAGGTACATGAGAGGCTATTGAAGGAAGAAGAGCTTCAATTATATAATGCTTTCAAGATTTGTCATGCAAGCGGGTTAGCAGGGCAGAACAGTGGTGCAGTGATTAGCACTGCTGCCTCACGGTGCCGAGGTCCCAGGTTCAATCCCAGCTCTGGGTCACTGTCCATGTAGAGTTTACACATTCTCCCCGTGATTGCATGGTGATAAGTCCCCTGTGCAGGCTAGGTGGATTGGCCATGCTAAATTGCCCATAATTGGAAAAAATGAATTAGGTACTCCAAAGTTTAAAAAAAAATGCGAGCGAGCCAACTGCACAGCAGATTAGTACGCTCAACCTGAAACATTTTGGCGCCAATGTGGAAGAAGATGCCAGCGCCATAAGCTTAGTAATGCATTGCAATAAGGAACATAGTTCCAGTGCGGGCGACCATTTTAAATGGCCGACTGGATCCGCCATTTTGTGCCAGCGATGTGACAATCAACATGGGCCATGATAATGTCCAGCATTTGGGAAGGTGTGTTCCAAGTGTGGCAGAACAAATCACTTTGCAAAGCAATGTTTTTCATGTCCAACTGTGCCTGGGAACGACAGACCGGTGAGCCTAATGTCTGTGGTAGGTAAGTTGTTGGAAGGTTTTCTGAGAGACAGGATCTACAGGCATTAAGAGAGGCAAGGACTGATTAGGGACAGTCAGCATGGCTTTGTGAGTGGAAAATCATGTCTTGCGAATTTGATTGAGTTTCTTGAAGGGGTAACTAGAAGATAAATTAGGACAGTGCAGTCAACGTTGGCGACATGGACTTTAGAAAGGACTTTGACAAGGTATCGCATGGTGGGTTGTTGCATGAGGTTAAATCTCACAGGATCCAGGGTGAGGTAGCCAATTGGATACAAAATTGGCTTGATGACGTAAGACAAAGTGTGGTTGTAGAGGGTTGTTTTTCAAACTGGAGGCCTGGGACCAGCGCTGTGCCTCAGAAATCAGTGCTGGGGTCCACTGTTATTTGTTATTTATATTAATGATTTGGATGAGTATTTAGGAGCCATGGTTAGTTGGTTTGCAGATGACAGCAAGATTGGTGGCATAGTGGACAGTGAAGACGGTTATCTAGGCTTGCAACAGGATCTTGATAATTGGGCCAGTGAGCCAATGGAGTTTAATGTGAGGTGATGAATTTTGATAGATCGAATCGGGCAGGACTTACTCAGTTAATGGTAGGGAGTTGGGGACAGTTATAGAACAAAGAGATCTAGGAGTACAGGTTCATAGCTCCTTGAACGTGGAGTCACAGGTGGATAGGGTGGTGGAGAAGGCATTCAGCATGCTTGGTTTCACTGGTCAGAACATTGAATACAGGAGTTGGGATGTCTTGCTGAACTTGTACAAGACGTTAGTAAGGCTGCACTTGGAATACTCTGTACAGTTCTGATCACCCTATTATAGAAAGGATATTAATAAACTACAGAGAGTGCAGAAAAGATTTACTAGGATGCTACTGGGACTTGATAGTTTGAGTTATAAGGAGAGGCTGGACAGACTTGGACTTTTTTCCCTGGAGCGTAGGAGGCTTAGGGGTGATCTTATCGAGGTCTATAAAATAGTGAGGGGCATAGATAACGTAGATAGTCAACATCTTTTCCCAAAGGTAGGGGAGTCTAAAACTAGATGGCATAGGTTTACGGTGAAGGGGAAGAGATACAAAAGGGTCCAGATGTGCAATCTTTTCACACACAGGGTGGTGAGTGGATGGGACGAGCTGCCAGAGGCAGGAGTAGAGGAGGGCACAATTTTACCTTTTAAAAAGCATTTAGACCGTTATATGGGAAAGCTGGGTAGAGAGGGTTATGGGCCAAATGCAGGCAATTGGGATGAGCTTAGTGGTAAAAACTGGGCGGAATGGAGAAGTTGGGCCGAAGGGCCTGTTTTCATGCTGTAAACCTTCCGTGAGTCTATGACTCAGTGGACCAAACTGGATCAGACAATGTGGTTGATGAGATGTGCATTGAAGACCTGTTTTTTGATGATCTGATTTTGACTGAGGACACAATGAGTTTGAATTTGCAAAGTCTTACTTACCAGTTGCGGCAACTGGTGGACAATTCCATTGATGCTGAATGGCACTTTAATTAAATGCCAGCTCGACATGGGAGTGATGGCCAACCTTCTCAGTTTCTCAGATTTGTACAGGCTGAGAGTCAAGCCAACAGTTGTCAATCAGTCAAGTCTGCTGAGAGACTACAATGACACGGAGATTGTGACATTAGGTGCATGTGAGCTCGAAGCATGGGTACACAATAGAAGTCACACCATAACATTTTCCATTGTGGACACAGAATGGGAGTCCATCATAGAAGCGGAAGCGTGTGTGGCACTGAACATCATTAAGCGGCTGTACATTCCAGACGCCGCTATGACAGAGGATTGTTGCAAATGGCAAAGAGATGATGTGGAGCCTTTATCCGATCAGATAAAAGCAAAAGTTAAGGTGGAGGAAGATGAACTAGGTGAAGAGATGGAGGAGCCAAAAGGAATTCCAGAATTATAGCTTACTGTCTTCAAAAATGGGGATTTGCTCAATGACGTGATACAGGAGCGTGATGAGCCTATCTTAAAGCATTTACGAGATTTACAGGTGAAATTTGCAGATCCTGGACAATTAATGAGTTTGACTCTGGAGTTTAAGTTTGAGCCAAATGAGTATTTCACAAATGAAGCAGTGACAAAAACATACCAGCTGGAATCGCAGCCTGACATGTCCGACTTTTTCGTCTTTGATGAACCAGAAATTATGGGATGCACAGGATGCCAGATCGACTGGACAAAAGGAAAAAAACGTCACAATGAAGACCATTAAAACAAAGTAGACGCATAAGGAACGGCGCACTGGTAGAACAGTTACGAAAACTGTACCAAATGACTCTTTCTTCAAGTTGGTTAGTTCCCCTGCAGTTCCAAAGGATGAGGAACTGGATGAACGGACTGCGCAAGACTCACTGCTGACTTTGAATTCTGCTTGAACACATAATTCCATGAGCCGTGTTATACTTCACAGGAGAAGTTATTGCAGACGATGATGATGATTATGATGATGATGATTACGATAATGATGACTGCGATGATGATGGTTACAATGATGATTATGATGATTACGATGAGGAAAGTGAAGAATCAGATGAGCCAGAAGAGAAAGATTATGAAAGTGTATTTAATTTATTTGGCATTAGTGATGAGGTGATAACAAGCAGCATCCAATCTCTGGAGGACAACAATGAGTGTGAAAGTTCTAAGATGGAGTGTGCGGAGGCTGAAAGTGAGATTGCAACAGCAGACAAATTAGCTGAGAACAAATCAACTGCGAACAGCCAACTGGTAACTGAAGAAATAATCCCCATTTTGGAGAAACTGGCTCCAGAGAAGTACAATGAATTATCCTAAGCCCATGGAATCGTTCCTGCAGTGGATTCCCAAGTACTCAAGGCCAGTCCATCAAATAACTTGCAGCAAGAACAGATGGATACATCTTTGTGCAGTTCTCCAACAACAAACAAAGCATGTATCATTTTATCAGATGAGGATAAGCATCAAATTGAGACGAAAACACAAAATGAAGAAGTAATGCCTAATGTTGAGGACATCTAGCTAAGATACTGGAATACAAGGGTTTGCAGATCATTCCTGAAGTCGCAAACTTGCCTGCAACTGCGAAAGCGTCCAAAAGTATGCCAACGTTGGATGCCTCACCAGTTGATGGGCATGCAGTACAGTGTTCGAGCGCAAGCACCATGGATCAACCAAAACTCCTCAATCCAAAACTCCTCAATCCAGCAAAGGCTCCAGAATCAGCTACTACAGCAGAAGATCCAGAGACAGCTATTACAGCAGCAGGTACAGAAACAGCTACTACAGCAGATGATCCAAAAGCAGCTACTATAGTAGAAGATCCGGAAGGAGCTATTGCAGCAAACGATTCAGAAGCAGCCATTGCTGCAAGGGATCCAGAAATAGCTAATGCCTTGGCCGAGACCAGCAGCAAGAATTATGCTCTAGGCGCACAGGCAGATGTGAGTGTGAACTACACCAACTTTACGGATGATGCCACTAAAGCTAAGAAGAAAAGGAGAAGGAAAGACCAGATTATAAAAAAGAGAAGGAAGGGTAAGAGAAGAGTCGAGGAAACAGTTGGGTGACCGGGTAGCAGCCGCGACAGTGAAGACACAAGCATCGGCAATAAGGCCAATATACAAGAACACACAAGGCATATTCGGTCAATGTTCAGGAGACCAACAAGAAGATGTTGTTAACCTGAAAGACTGAACGTGTAATGGACTGTGTACAAGGGACATGTTTGAAATTGTTATGCATATCATGTTTTGTAAAGCACAGTTATATTTGTTAAACATTTACATTTCCAAAGAAAGGGGGATCTGGTGATATGCATAGCAATGTATATTGTTGAATGTACGATCTCCGACCAGCAGGTGGGGATGGTGATCCATCATGTGACTCCACAAATCCACGACCTCCGACCAGCAGGTGGGGACAGTGTTCCACCATGTGACTCCACAGATCGGCAATTAACAGTAAGTCGTAGTTGGGGACAGTCGCATTAGAAGTAGCTCCAGGAGAATTCACTTATTCGTTACCGTTTATATTATAGTTCGTTAGTTATCTTTCTACGTGATCATTTTGTGAATGGCAGATGGAATACAATGTGGAAAAGTGTGAGGTTATGCACTTTGGAAGGAGGAATGGAGGCATAGGCTATTTTCTAAGTGGAGAAATGCTTAGGAAATCAGAAGCACAAAGGGACTTGGGAGTCCTTGTTCAAGATTCTCTTAAGGTTAACGTGCAGGTTCAGTCGGCAGTTAGGAAGGCAAATTCAATGTTAGCATTCATGTCAAGAGGGCTAGAATACAAGACCAGGGATGTACTTCTGAGGCTGTATAAGGCTCTGGTCAGACCCCATTTGGAGTATTGTGAGCAGTTCTGGGCCCCACCTCTACGGAAGGATGCGCTGGTCTTGGAAAGGGGCCAGAGGAGGTTCACAAGAATGATCCCTGGAATGCAGAGCTTGTCGTATGAGGAACGGTTGAGAACTCTGGGTCTGCACTCGTCGGAGTTTGGAAGGATGAGGGGTGATCTTATTGAAACATACGTGATACTGTGGTGCATGGATGGAGTGGATGTGGAAAGGATGTTTCCACTTGTTGGAAAATTAGAAGCAGAGGACACAATCTCAGACTAAAGGGACGATCCTTCAAAACAGAGATGAGGAGGAATTCTTTCAGCCAGAGGGTGGTGAATCTGTGGAACACTTTGCCGCCGAAGGCTGTTGAGGCCAAATCACCGAGTGTCTTTAAGACAGAGATGGATAGGTTCTTTATTATTAAGGGGATCAGGGGTTATGGCGATGAGAAAATTATCAGCCATGATTGAATGACGGAGCAGACTCGATGGGCAGAGTGGCCTATTTCTGCTCCTAAGTCTTATGGTCTTAATAAACCATCTTACTAGTCAAAGAACTAGATGTTCTGTGTGCATCTTTACCACAGTCACAACACATAACATAGCACATATGACTCGGACGAGAATGAGTGGGTTCTTCCAGCAGGTGGCAGACGAGTGCGAGAAGTGTGGGCAAGGACCAGCAAACCACACGCATACGTTCTGGGGCTGTGAGAAGTTGGAGAGATACTAGACAGGAATGTTCACGACACTAACGAGGATCGCGGGGAAGGAGGTTGGACCGGACCCTTTGCGATATTCAGGATATCCGAGAAGCCGGAGCGGATGGAGGGAAGGAAGGCCGATGTCGTGGCTTTCGCCTCTCTGGTTGCCGGTGAAGGATCTTATTGGAATGGTGGTCAGCAACGCTGCCGGGGGTGGCAGCCTGGCTCGGAGACTTATACGACATTCTCCGCTTGAAAAAGATTAAATATTAATTGAGTGGTTCAGCAGAGGGCTTTGGGACAAGGTCCACTTGTCCATTCTCCCACAGATCCTCCAGCCAACGGCTTCGGTCCATCCCGGGTGCCCCTCTGTAGCCTTCCAGGGGAACACCTCGGAAGAGAGCTCTGAGAAAGACACGATCGATGCATCACAGATTTTAGAATACTCATGGACAAAGACAAGAGTGGTCCTAAAGGAAGAGTGCTAAATTGGGGAAAGGCCAACTATACCAAAATTCGGCAGGAGCTGGGGAATGTGGATTGAGAGCAGCTGTTTGAAGGTGTAGCGCACAAAGACTCCGTGAGACGAATAGAGTGAAGTCGATGAGGCTTTATTAAGCGTGTCTGTTCCCCCGCAGCTCGATAGTAGAATGGCCTGCGGGGGAGGACTCCGGCTTCTTATACTCCGCCTTCAGTGCGGAGCTAGAGGTCAACGGCCAACCAGGACCCGGGATCTGTCAGCCAATGACATTAGGGCTTCTAGTCCCACATGACCCCTAATACATACTACCACATTCACCCCTTGTCAAAAATGAACCCGGCGGGGTGATGCTTCGTATGGTGGTAAGGGTTTACCAGGCTGGTCCTGGGGGTAAAACATTCACATGGCAATACAGTATTGTACAATTTTGTCCTGTTTCAACTATTTACAGAAGGTATCGGGAGAAAAGCAAAATGTTCTTGTGAAAAGTCCATATATTGATTTAGATCGACGCCACGAGTCGGTCGGGTGGTCTGGTCGTCCGTGTCGATCGCCTCGGCCCCGGTGGTGGTGGTGGTGGTGCTTGTACCGGTGTTGTCGTCTCCGGGAGCCTTACGGTTTCAGCTTGGGCTTAATTCTTGGTCGGGCCTGAGGGGAGGGGACCCGATCCTCCTGGGAAGGGGGCGGTCGCGGGGTGCGGCGGTGGCAGGAAGGGGGGGGGGTTGGGTGAATGGTGTCGTGGGGGTGTGTGTGTTGCCGGCGGGCGCCAGATCCCGCAGGGAGACCCGTGTCCTGTCGGCCGTCGGGGTACTCCACGTAAGCGTACTGCGGGTTCGCGTGGAGGAGGTGAACCCTTTCGACCAACGGGTCCGCCTTATGTGCCCGCACATGCTTTCGGAGCAAGATGGGTCCTGGGGCCGCCAGCCAGGTCGGCAGCGACGTTCCAGAAGAGGACCTCCTAGGGAAGACAAGGAGACGCTCATGAGGCGATTGATTAGTGCTCGTACATAATAGCGACCGGATGGAGTGGAGAGCGTCCGGGAAGACCTCCTGCCACCGTGAAACTGGGAGGTCCCTGGACCGTAGGGCCAGTAGGACGGTCTTCCAGACCGTGCCGTTCTCCCTCTCTACTTGCCCGTTCCCCCGGGGGTTGTAGCTGGTCGTCCTGCTTGAGGCTATGCCCTTGCTGAGCAGGAACTGGCGCAGCTCGTCACTCATGAAAGAGGACCCCCTGTCGCTGTGGACGTATGCGGGGTAACCGAACAGTGTGAAGATGGTGTTCAGGGCTTTAATGACTGTGGCCGCGGTCATGTCAGAGCAGGGAATGGCGAATGGGAAGCGGGAGTATTCGTCCACCACATTAAGAAAGTATGTGTTGCGGTCGGTGGAGGGGAGGGGCCCTTTGAAATCGAGACTAAGGCGTTCAAAGGGGCGGGAAGCCTTAATCAGGTGCGCACCATCCGGCCTGAAAAAATGCGGTTTGCATTCCGCGCAGATGTGGCCGTCCCTTGTGACTGTACGGACCTCCTCTAAAGAGTATGGGAGATTGCGGGACTTGATAAAGTGGAAAAACCGAGTGACCCCCGGGTGGCAGAGGTCCTCGTGGAGGGTTTGGAGGCGGTTAATTTGTGTGTTGGCACATGTGCCGCGGGATAGGGCATCGGACGGCTCGTTCAGCTTTCGGGGACAATACAAAATCTCGTTGTTGAAGGTGGAGAGTTCGATCCTCCACCTTAAGATCTTGTCGTTTTTGATTTTGCCCCACAGTGCATTATCGAACATGAAGGCTACTGACCGTTGGTCAGTGAGGAGAGTGAATCTCCTGCCGGCCAGGTAATGCCTCCAATGTCGCACAGCTTCCACTATGGCTTGGGCTTCCTTTTCCACTGAGGAGTGGCGGATTTCTGAGCCGTGGAGGGTCCGGGAGAAGAAGGCCACGGGTCTGCCCGCTTGGTTAAGGGTGGCCGCTAGAGCTACGTCGGAGGCGTCGCTCTCGACCTGGAAGGGGAGGGACTCGTCGATGGCGCGCATCGTGGCCTTTGCGATATCCGCTGTGATGCGGCTGAAGGCCTGGCAAGCCTCTGTCGACAGAGGGAAGGTCGTGGTCTGTATTAGGGGGCGGGCCTTGTCTGCGTACTGGGGGACCCACTGGGCGTAGTATGAAAAAAACCCCAGGCAGCGTTTCAGGGCTTTGGAGCAGTGCGGGAGGGGAAATTCCATGAGGGCGCGCATACGTTCGGGGTCGGGGCCTATTATCCCATTGCGCATTACGTAGCCCAGAATGGCTAGCCGATTGGTGCTAAAAACGGACTTGTCCTCGTTGTACGTGAGGTTCAAGGCTTTGGCGGTCTGGAGGAATTTTTGGAGGTTTGCGCCGTGGTCCTGCTGGTCGTGGCCGCAGATGGTTACATTGTCGAGATACGGGAACGTGGCCCGCAACCCATGTTGATCAACCATTCGGTCCATCTCCCGTTGGAAGACCGAGACCCCGTTTGTGACGCCAAATGGGACCCTTAGGAAATGGTATAATCGCCCGTCTGCCTCGAAGGCTGTGTACTTGCGGTCACTTGGGCGGATGGGGAGCTGATGGTAGGCGGACTTGAGGTCCACGGTGGAGAAGACTTTATATTGGGCAATCCGATTGACCATGTCGGATATGCGGGGGAGAGGGTACGCGTCTAGTTGTGTGTACCTGTTGATGGTCTGGCTATAGTCTATGACCATCCTTTGTTTCTCCCCTGTCTTCACTACTACCACCTGTGCTCTCCAGGGGCTATTGCTGGCCTGGATTATGCCTTCCTTTAGTAGCCGCTGGACTTCGGACCGAATGAAGGTCCGGTCCTGGGCGCTGTACCGTCTGCTCCTAGTGGCGACGGGTTTGCAATCCGGGGTGAGATTCGCAAACAAGGACGGGGGTTGCACCTTGAGGGTTACGAGGCCGCAGATAGTGAGTGGGGGTATTGGGCCGCCGAATTTGAACGTCAGGCTCTGTAGATTACATTGGAAATCTAATCCCAGTAAGGTGGGGGCGCAGAGTTGGGGAAGGACGTTTAGTTTGTAGTTTTTGAACTCCCTCCCCTGCACCGTTAGGGTAACTATGCAGAATCCTTGGATCTGTACTGAGTGGGATCCTGCAGCTAGGGAAATCTTTTGTGCGCTGGGATAGGTGGTCAATGAACAGCGTCTTACCGTGTCGGGGTGGATAAAGCTCTCCGTGCTCCCGGAGTCGACTAGGCATGGTGTCTCGTGGCCGTTTATTAGCACCGTTGTCGTCGTCGTCTGGAGTGTCCGGGGCCGAGCTTGATCGAGCGTAATTGAAGCGAGACGTGGTTGTAGTAGTGGAGTGGGGTCCGTTGTTGCCGTCCAAGATGGCGTCGGGGATGAACAAAATGGCCGCCACCATACATCGCACGTGGCTGGGGGGTCACAAGATGGCGGCAGGGGTGGACAAAATGGCCACCCCCACGCGTCGTACAGGTCTGGGGTGGTCCAAGATGGCGGGTCCCTTCCTCCCCTCGTGGTGGCCGGGACCCAAAATGGCGGCGTCTGCGGGTCGCACATGGGGCGCTGAGAGGGCTGGGGAGTGTTAGGACCGTGCGGAGCTCCCTCACCGGGGACAGCGGTGGTCGGGACCCAAGTTGGTAGCACCGGCGGGTCAGACGTGGGGCGCGGGTGGGGGGGGGTTAGGGGGGCGTTAGGGATGCGCAGGACTCCCTCTTCTCCGTGGAGAGCGGTAGCGCCGGCGGGGTGCGGTGGGGGGGGTTGGGGAGCGTAAGCGGCGTGCAGGGCTCCCTGTTCTCCCGGGACCGCGGTGGTCGGGACCCAGAGCGGCTGTGCCTGCGGGTCGTACATGGCGTGCTGGGGGGGTTGGGGAGCGTAAACGGCTTGCAGGGCTCCCTGTTCTCCCGGGACAGCGGCGACCTCGCGGGACCGGCACACAACCGCGAAATGGCCCTTTTTCCCGCAGCTCTTGCAGATAGCTGCGCGGGCCGGGCAGCGCTGTCGGGGGTGTTTCGCCTGGCCGCAGAAATAGCAGCGGGCGCCCCCGGTGCGACTTGGCGTTTGGACCGCGCAAGCCTGTGGGGTGTCCGGGTGGGGGTGGGTTTGTCGCGACGGGTACGTACGGAGCCCAATGGGCTGCCGCGCGGTCGGGGCCGTAGGCGCGGGTATTACGCGCGGCCACGTCTAGGGAGGCTGCTAGGGCCCGAGCCTCTGAGAGTCCTAGCGACTCTCTTTCTAGAAGTCTTTGGCGGATTTGGGAGGAATTCATACCTGCCACAAAAGCATCGCGCATTAACATGTCCGTGTGTTCATTTGCGTTCACCGAAGGGCAGCTGCAGGCTCGTCCCAAAATCAGCAGCGCGGCGTAGAATTCGTCCATCGATTCTCCGGGACCTTGCCGTCTCGTCGCGAGCTGGTAGCGAGCGTAGATTTGGTTAACTGGGCGGACATAGAGACGTTTCAGTGCTGCGAACGCCGTCTGGAAATCCTCCGAGTCTTCGATGAGGGAGAAGATCTCCGTGCTTACCCTCGAGTGCAGGACCTGTAGTTTTTGGTCTTCTGTGACCCAGCCGGTGGCCGTTCTGAGGTAGGCCTCGAAACAAGTCTGCCAGTGCTTGAAGGCTGCTGCCGCGTTCACTGCGTGGGGGCTGATCCTCAGGCATTCCGGAATGATCCTGAGCTCCATAGTCCTTTTTAGGCACGCTTAATAAATTGTAGCGCACAAAGACTCCGTGAGACGAATAGAGTGAAGTTGATGAGGCTTTATTAAGCGTGTCTGTTCCCCCGCAGCTCGATAGTAGAATGGCCTGCGGGGGAAGACTCCGGCTTCTTATACTCCACCTTCAGGGCGGAGCTAGAGGTCAACGGCCAACCAGGACCCAGGATCTGTCAGCCAATGACATTAGGGCTTCCAGTCCCACATGACCCCTAATACATACTACCACAGCAGGTAAATCCACATTTGATATGTGGGAGGCTTTTAAAAAGAGGTTGATTAGAGTGCAGGACAGATATGTCCCTGTGAAAATGAGGGATAGAAATGGCAAGATTAGGGAACCATGGATGACAGGTGAAATTGTGAGACTAGCTAAGAGGAAAAAGGAAGCATACATAAGGTCTCGGCGACTGAAGGCAGACAAAGCTTTGGAAGAATATCGGGAATGTAGGACCAATCTGAAACGAATCAAGAGGGCTAAAAGGGGTCATGAAATATCTTTAGCAAACAGGGTTAAGGAAAATCCCAAAGCCTTTTATTCATCTATAAGGAGCAAGAGGGTAACTAGAGAAAGGGTTGGCCCACTCAAGGACAAAGGGGGAAAGTTATGCGTGGAATCAGAGAAAATGGGTGAGATTCTTAACGAGTACTTTGTATCGGTATTCACCGAGGAGAGGGACATGACGGATGTTGTGGTTAGGGATAGATGTTTGATTACTCTCGGTCAAGTCGGCATAATGAGGGAGGATGTGTTGGGTATTCTAAAAGGCTTTAAGGTGGACAAGTCCCCAGGACCGGATGGGATCTATCCCAGGTTACTGAGGGAAGTGAGAGAGGAAATAGCTGGGGCCTTAACAGATATCTTTGCAGCATCCTTGAACATGGGTGAGGTACCGGAGGACTGGAGAATTGCTAATGTTGTCCCCTTGTTTAAGAAGGGTAGCAGGGATAATCCAGGTAATTATAGACCGGTGAGCCTGACGTCAGTGGTAGGGAAGCTGCTGGAGAAGATACTGCGGGATAGGATCTATTCCCATTTGGAAGAAAATGGGCTGATCAGTGATAGGCAACATGGTTTTGTGCAGGGAAGGTCATGTCTCACCAACTTAATAGAATTCTTTGAGGAAGTGACAAAGTTGATTGATGAGGGAAGGGCTGTAGATGTCATATACATGGACTTCAGTAAGGCATTTGATAAGGTTTCCCATGGTAGGCTGATGGAGAAAGTGATGTCTCATGGGTTCCAGGGTGTACTAGCTAGATGGATAAAGAACTGGCTGGGCAACAGGAGACAGAGAGTAGGAGTGGAAGGGGGTTTCTCAAAATGGAGAACTGTGACCAGTGGTGTTCCACAGGGATCCGTGCTGGGACCACTGTTGTTTGTGATATACATAAATGATCTGGAGGAAGGTATAGGTGGTCTGATTAGCAAGTTTGCAGTTGATACTAAGATTGGTGGAGTAGCAGATAGTGAAGGGGACTGTCAGAGAATACAGCAGAATATAGATAGATTGGAGAGTTGGGCAGAGAAATGGCAGATGGAGTTCAATCCGGGCAAATGCGAGGTGATGCATTTTGGAAGATACAATTCAAGAGCGAACTATACGGTAAATGAAAAAGCCCTGGGGAAAATTAATGTACAGAGAGATCTGGGTGTTCAGGTCCATTGTACCCTGAAGGTGGCTGCGCAGGTCAATAGAGTGGTCAAGAAGGCATACGGCATGCTTTCCTTCATCGGAAGGGGTATTGAGTACAAGAGTTGGCAGGTCATGTTACAGTTGTATAAGACTTTGGTTCGGCCACATTTGGAATATTGCGTACAGTTCTGGTCGTCACATTACCAAAAGGATGTGGATGCTTTGGAGAAGGTGCAGAGGAGGTTCACCAGGATGTTGCCTGGTATGGAGGGCGCTAGCTATGAAGAGAGATTGAGTAGATTAGAATTATTTTCATTAGAAAGACAGAGGTTGAGGGGGGACCTCATTGAGGTCTGCAAAATCATGAGAGATATAGACAGGGTGGATAGCAAGAAGCTTTTTCCCAGAGTGGGGGACTCAATTACTGGGGGTCACGAGTTCAAGGTGAGAGGGGAAAGTTTAAGGGAGATATGCATGGAAAGTTCTTTACGCAGAGGGTGGTAGGTGCCTGGAACGCATTGCCGGCGGAGGTGGTAGAGGCGGGCACGATAGCGTCATTTAAGATGTATCTAGACATACATGAATGGGCAGGGAGCAGAGGGATACAGATCCTTAGAAAATAGGCAACAGTTTTAGATAGAGGATCTGGATCGGCGCAGGCTTGGAGGGCCAAAGGGCCTGTTCCTGTGCTGTAATTTTTCTTTGTTCTTTGTTCTTTTCTTTGTCATTCCCGCCCTCCACCAGCGCGGATACACGCATCTCGGTGGGGAACTTTAGTAGTCAGGCTTCTGGGGTATAATCTAGTGAGCACCACAGAGATGCTGATGTACATCAGGCAAGAACCCCCAGACGAAACAGCAGTCGGAGGTCTGCTGGATCTTAGGTCCCAGCTGGGTCCCAACCTGATGCTGAGCCTGTGGAACAAGGTTACCCAGAGCTGATGGCGACGTTTGGAGTATTGCGTACAGTTCTGGTCACCGCATTATAGGAAGGACGTGGAGGCTTTGGAGCGGGTGCAGAGGAGATTTACCAGGATGTTGCCTGGTATGGAGGGAAAATCTTATGAGGAAAGGCTGTTGGACTTGAGGTTGTTTTCGTTGGAGAGAAGAAGGTTAAGAGGAGACTTAATAGAGGCATACAAAATGATCAGGGGGTTAGATAGGGTGGACAGTGAGAGCCTTCTCCCGTGGATGGAAATGGCTGGCACGAGGGGACATAGCTTTAAACTGAGGGGTAATAGATATAGGACAGAGGTTAGAGGTAGGTTCTTTACGCAAAGAGTGGTGAGGCCGTGGAATGCCCTACCGGCAACAGTAGTGAACTCGCTAACATTGAGGGCATTTAAAAGTTTATTGGATAAGCATATGGATGATAATGGCATAGTGTAGGTTAGATGGCTTTTGTTTCGGTGCAACATCGAGGACCGAAGGGCCTGTACTGCGCTGTATTGTTCTATGTTCTATGTTAGGGACCGGCTGAGACATTCAGAGGGAGATGTCAGCGGCACTCCAGCAGATCCATAGCTACTTGGAGGAGTCGCAGAGGCTACGGGCACAGGAGATATCGCCAAAAATGGTTGGCACCGAGGCTAACACTGCTAGGGTGGTGACTGCGGTGGAGAGCCTAATGCACGACATCGGCGCCATTAGTGAGGGTGTCCAGGGCGTTGTGCAGTCGGTGAGGGTCTCAGCAGAATGTCTGACTCGATGAGGAATGTGACCAAGTACCAGGCTGACATTGAGGTGCTGCAGGACATGTCCCACTCTCAGATGGGAATTGCCGAGGCGCTTCGCAGCTTGTCCCACTTGCAGGTGGGCATTGCCAAGCCACTGCAGAGCATGTCCCACTCACTGAGGAGCATCGCCGAAGGTGTCAACACAATGGTGAAGACATCGGGGAGCCGCCAAGGCTGGCAGAGCCAAATGTTGCAGGGGCAGCCGCGTCTCGAACCAGCTGCCTCTCTGTCCCAAGGTAAACCCCAGGTCCCTATGGTTCCCGTCGTGAGGAGGGGGTGCTGGGTGCCAACCTGGAGTCATGCCATGGAGTGACGACGGTGGCCACCAGCTCCCCGAGTTCCACCCCTCTGATGAGAATGCATCTCACAGCCAGTAGACGGGATAGAGTGGCACGGCTGTCCATGTGCCGCTGAAAAGTGCGCTGGGGCTCTCTGGTCCCAGAGCCCCCAGAGGACGCCCGCCAGGAGCATTGATGACCACGGGATGAGGTAAGCAGCTGGCTGCCTCTACCTCCAATGTGTATCCTGGGGAGACACCCAGACGTAACGGCAGAGCTAGCAGGGCCAAGCACATTGAAGATCACTGAGGGAACCGGAGATTGGGGGAAATGGGTGGTAGGTGAGGGGGGGGGGGGGGGGAGAGTGGGACAGCACCATCGGGCGAGTAAGGAATTGTAACACATTAAACATCCTTGAGCACAACCAGTATGACGCCTCTGTCACTTTCTTCCGCAATGCGGGCTGACCTCCAAACTCTTGGCCTATCTCTCCAGGCATCTCCCCCTCCTCCCCCAGACACACTGCGTGCAGGTGATGGGTGTGAGCGAGCACTCAGCAGACAGGCAGAGGTCAGACTATGGCACTGATTGACGAGCACTGGTGCTCAGCTCTCTGCAGGTTACCATTACCCCTCTGCCCTCAACAGTGACCCACTGGCGGTGCCGGAACAGTCCCAGCACCCTGAGTGATGTAACACATACCCTGGGAAGGTGGGAGAGTGGGGTAGGTAAGGTATCGATGACCGACCAGGCCACATCCTATGTGAATCGTGTGAGTATGAGGGCCTCCCTGGCCCTCAGGGCTTGCCAGACCCTTGCGAGTATGAGGTCCTCTCTGGCCCTCCTGGCTTTCCAGACCCTTGCCACTGCTGCCTGGCCTGCAGCCTCCGGCTGGTCCTCAAGTTCCTCCCTGGTCTCGTACTCCCCCCTTGCCCCCCTCCTCATCCTCGTCCTCCAACTCCTTGGACGTGACCACATGTTCTTCATCACCAACCTCCATCTCGTCACCTCGCTGCTGGCGAAGTTGTAGAGGACACAGTAGACTACCACAAAGCGGGTGACCTTCTGGAGGGTGTACAGGAGTACACCACCGGAGCAGTCGAGGGATCAGAACCGTATCTTGAGGAGTCCGATGCACTGCTCAGTGACAACCTCGATGGCTGCATGGGCCTCATTGTACAGGGCCTCCGCTTCGGTCTCCAGCCTGTGTACTGGTGTCATTAGCCAAGTCCTCAATGGGTACCCCTTATCCCCCAACAGCCAGCCGCCCATCCTAGGGTGGTCTTCAAAGAGGCTGGGGACGACTGACTTCCCCAGGATTTAGCTGTTGTGGAAACTCCCCATGAAGCGTCACACACATGCATGATCTTCATGTGGTTATCGCACACGAGCTGTATGTTTTGGGAGTGGAACCCCTTTCTGTTAACGTAATGGCCCGGTGGGCGCAGGGTAATATGCATGCCATCCACTACCCCCTGGACCTGGGGCATCCAGGCAATGGGAGACAATCCTACTGCCCGGGCATGCTGTTGGCCTTGGTCCATGTTCAATTTGATGTAGTTTTCTGTCCGGGCAAACAGGGCATCCATGACCTGTCGGATGCACCTGTGAGCTGGCCGGAGAGATCATAGATTATCATAGAATTTACAGTGCAGAAGGAGGCCACCCGGCCCATCGAGTCTGCACCAGCTCTTGGAAAGATCACCCTACCCAAGGTCAACACCTCCACCCTATCCCCGCTACCCCACCTAACAATAAGGGCAATTTTGGACACTAAGGGCAATTTATCATGGCCAATCCACCTAACCTGCACATCTTTGGACTGTGGGAGGAAACCAGAGCACCCGGAGGAAACCCACGCACACACGGGGAGGACGTGCAGACTCCGCACAGACAGTGACCCACAATCGAACCTGTGACCCTGGAGCTGTGAAGCTTGTGCTATCCACAATGCTACCGTGCTGCCCCACAGATGCCACTTAGATCCCCGCTCGAGCCTTGGAAGGATCCTGAGGTGTAAAAATTCAGGGCTGTGGTGACCTTATTGGCCACAGAGTTATTCTCCTCCTCCATGTAGTGCCAAGTCCTTGTTGAGGCATAGCCTCCTGCGGCACGTACTGTCCGTCATCTGTTCGAATGACCAGGGACGTCAGTACACCCTGGGCCATCGCAGGCCTCTCCCTCTAGGTCCCTCCCTGGCCTGATAGCCGGCCGAGACCTCAAGGTGTGGGGTAGGGTCCAGCACTTAGGACACCGAATCAATCAAATGCTGTTGCTGCCATCTTCTCCGGCATCTGGACACCCGGCTTAGCAGCAGCACCACTAGGGCAAGTTCTGCTGGGTCCAAAATCGCTTCTGTAGCGTTCAATATCTGTGAGGCATTGGGTGAGGTGTTAGACTGGCAGATAGCAGTGGCTCCCACCCCAGGACCCTGCATTTCCCATTGATGCCCCCCTCCGCCCAGAATGCCTTGCCCACACACTCCCGGCTGCAGTGGACTCCCCTCAGCAGACCCCAAACCCTGTACCCCAAACACCCGCTCATAACGTCACCGAGATCGGGTGCTGGTCCCCTTCCCATGGCACACACCCACCCTCCGGAGCTGTGTCCCATCCCCTGGGTGTTCAAATGTTGGCTGCAGCGTGTGTGGTCTTGCCTCCCACAGTGTTCAGCCACGGTGTCCAGGCATCACAGTCTGATTGGGATGCTAGGCAATGACTCCCACATGGTACATGGCCTACCCAACCATGGGAATCCACTTGGGTTGTGTGAAGTGCTCACTGAACCACAATTGCCATTTCCCCATTAGCAATAGCCTTCAGCCACACATCTGGAGGCCTGGAGGCCTCGCAGTCAGTAGGGATTATGGGTGGTCAGTGGGGTAAATGAGCAGGGACAAGGATTTCCCCCAGAACAGATACATACAATCCAGGTGTTGGCTCTTGCCCCCATTTGCTATAGTGCGGAGGTCCTCTGTTAAGTGGAGGAGGTTAAATGGGGGGGGGAAGCATTGAGTTTCCCTTGATGGAGATGACCAAGCTCTTCCAGTACAGCTGCAACACTGGCATCTACCCGGCAATGTGGGAAATTACCAAGGTGTGTCCTGTAAACAAGGAACAGGATAAATGCAATCCAGCCAATTACTGACCGATCAGCCTACTCTCTATCATCATGAACGTGATGGAAGCAGTCATTAGCACTGCTATCAGCAATAACCTGCTCAGGGACGCTCAGTTTGGGTTCCGCCAGGGTCACTCAGCTCCTGACCTTGGTTCAAATATGGACTGAAGAGTTGAATGCCAGAGATGAGGTGAGAGTGACTGCCCTTGACATCACAGCAGCATTTGACCGAGTATGGCATCAAGGAGCCCTAGCTAAACTGGAGTCAATGGGAATCAGGGGAAAAACTCTCCGCTGTGGTTGGAGTCATACCTGGCATAACGGAAGATGATTATGGTGGTTGGAGGACACCACTGCAGGAGTTCTTCAGGATAGTGTCTTAGGTCCAACCATCTTCAGCTGCTTTATCAATGACTTCCCTTTCATCATAAGGTCAGAAGTGGGGATATTTGCGGATGACTGTTCAGCGCCATTTGCGACTCCTCAGACAATGAAGCAGTCCAGGTCCAAATGCAGCAAGACCTGGACAGTATCCAAGCTTGGGCTGACAAGTGCCAAGTTACATTTGTGCCACACAAGTACCATGCAATGACCATCTCCTACAAGAGAGGGTTTCACCATCGCCCCTTGACATTCAATGGCAATACCATCACTGAGTCTCCCACAAGCAACACCCTGGGGCTTACTTTTGATCAGAAACTGAACTGGGCTAGCCATATTAATACTGTGGCTATCAGGGCAGGTCAAGGTCTATGACTTCTAACTCACCTCCTGACCCCACAAAGCCTGTTCACCATCTGCAAGGCACACGTCAGGAGTGTAATGGAATACTCAACACTTCCCTAGATGAGTGCAGCTCCAACAACACTCAAGAAGCTCAAACCATCCAGGACAAAGCAGCTGGCTTGATTGCTCCTTCTTCTACAAACATTCAGACCCTCCACCACCGACAAACAGTGGCAGCCATGTGTACCATCTACAAGATGCACTGCAGTAACTCACCAAGGTTCCTTAGACAGCACCTTCTAAGCCCACGACCGCTACCATCTAGAAGGACAAGAGCAGCAGATACCTGGGAGCTCCACCACCTGGAGGTTCTCCTCCAAGTCACTCATCACCCTGGCTTAGAAATATATTGCCGTTCCTTCACTGTTGCTGGGCAAAATCCTGTAACTCCCTCCCTAGAAGCACAGTGGGTGTACCTACACCTGATGGACTGCAGGGGTTCAAGGACGCAACTCACCATCACCTTCTGAAGACAACTAGGGATGGGCAATACATTCTGGCCTTACCAGCGATGCCCACATCCCGTAAATGCATTAAAATAAATCTACTTCTCTATATTATGGATCCAGTACCCCCTATGGACGAGATAATGAAGCTGCTTAGGAATTGTGGCTCCTTCTCTGGGTACAAGTTGAACTTGGACAAGAGCAAAAGCTTTCCTGTTAACCTCGTCGAGGAGGAGAGCCCAACTGGGGATGCTACCTTTTCGCCTTGCCAAGACTAACTTTTGTTATCTGGAGGTCTGGGTGGCCCACATTTGGGCCTCGCTTCATAAACTAAATTATACTAGTCTGTTGGATACAAGTCCGACTTACAGAGGTGAGCTAACCTCCCCCTGTCCTTGGTGGCAGGGGTCAGACTATTGAAATAAACGTACTCCTGAGATTTTCATTTATTTTTCAATGTTTCCCCATTTTTCTCCGCAAGTCCTTTTTTATCAAAGTCAATCAATTAATACCCCATTTCATTTGTGCGTGTAAGACTCCAAGGATTTGTGGACTTTGCTCCAAAAAGATTGGCAGTCAAGAGGCTTGGCTCTACCCAATTTACTGTTTTACTATTGGCCAGCCAATATCCAGAAGGTATTGTTGTGGTTCAGTGATCCTGTTTCCATACAGGGTCAAATGGAAGCAAGCTCCTGCACGATTTCTAGCCTTGGTGCAACAGTAACTGCGTCCTTGCCTTTCTGTCTGCTAAGATTTTCCCTGAATCGAATGGTTGTGTCCACCTTGAGAATCTGCAAGCAATTTAGGCAGCATTTTAATCTCTATTCCACATCTTTGCTAGCCCCCATCTAGTATAAACACCTTTTTCTGCCTGCGCGTTTGGACTTGACATTAAGTCATGGGAGGGTAAGGGTTCGGAGGGGTGTGAGGACCTGTTTGTGGACAGAAGTTTTGCCAGTTTTAAGGACCTGATGGAGAAATTTCAACTGCCTGGTTCCAATCTTTTCATAATCACGATTTTTCGCATAGTCCTTTCCTCTCAGCGGAGTCAGCTCTGTTTAGTGAGGTGAGGATGAAATGGGAGGGTAAGTTTGCCCCATTCTGGATGACGAGATATGGAGTGAGGCCCTCCACAGGGCTGACTCCAGGTCTTCATGTGCATGCCTAAGTCTGATCCAATTCAAGGTGATGCACAGGGTGCATCTGACTAAAGTGAGAATGAGTGGATTTTTCTCTGGGGTGGAGGACAAGTGTGAGCATTGCTCTTGGGGACCGGCTAACCATACTTGTATGTTGTGGTCTTGTTTCAAGTTGATAAGCTTTTGGAGCTCTATTTTTAACACCATGTCGGAAATACTCGATGTTGATTTGGATCCATATCCACTGGTGCCCATTTTTGGGGTATCAGACTCGCCGGTTGTTCAGATGGGAATGAAGGCAGATAACCTCACCTTCAACTCATTAATAGCCCGGAGATGAGTTCTGCTTGGGTCGAGGTCTCCTACTCCATCCAGTGCCTCGGCTTGGTTGGGTGACCTCATATCCTTTTTACGTTGGGAGAAGGTCAAGTACACTTTTAGAGGGTCGGTTGAAGGGTTCTCCCTAAGTTAGTCACTGCCACTGTGAGGGTTTAGTTTAGTTTTTTGGAGTTATGTTAATATGTGCTTCTACTTGTTAGACTCATTCTTTTATTGTGTAACCCTGATTAATTGTTTTGTATGATTTTGTTTATTATGAAAAAGTATTTTACGGGCCACTTATCCGGAGTATTCCCTTTGTTAACACTAGTCCCTCGTTAAACCCCATTAAGATGTCATGTATCACCATTTTGGTAACAACAGTTCTTTTTTCATTTTCTACTTTATTTCATAGTAATTTCTCTGTGATTCATAGAGCATACAGTGCAGAAGGGGGCCATTCGGCCCATCGAGTCTGCACCGATCCACTTAAGCCCTCACTTCCACCATATCCCCATAACCCAATAACCCATCCTAAACCTTTTGGTCACTAAGGGCAATTTATCATGGCCAATCCACCTAACCTGCACGTCTTTGGACTGTGGGAGGAAACCGGAGCACCCGGAGGAAACCCACGCAGACACGGGAAGATGTGCAGACTCCGCACAGACAGTGATCCAGCGGGGAATCGAATCTGGGACCTTGGCGCTGTGAAGCTACAGTGCTATCCACTTGTGCTGCATTGCTGCCTTAATTTGTAAAAGGGACCGCTTGCACTTAAATTATATAGACAGCAGAAAACCCTATTTGGATCCAGTTTTATCCAAATTGTACATAATTTTATCACACTTATCATATCCCATCTTAGTCTTCATCTTTTTAGAATAAAGAAGATTCACAGTAATCAAATTTTCACATACTTCCTCATTTATGTTCTGAGGACAACCAGCCTTTGTACCACATCCAATAACTAAATATTCTTTTTTCAAATATGGAGAACAAATCTACATGTAATTGCCCTCACCAGGGCCAAATACAGTTTTAGAGTTACAGTTATAGATTCAGTTCTGGTCACCCTATTATGGAAAGGATATTATTAAACTAGAAAGAGTGGAGAAAAAAATTACTAGGATGCTACAGGGACTTGATGGTTTGTGTTATGAGGAGAGACTGGATTGACTGAGATATTTTTCCCTGGAGCGTAGAAGGCTTAGGGGTGATCTTATAGAGGTCTATAAAATAATGAGAGGCAGAGATAAGGCAGATAGTCAACATCTTTTCCCAAAGGTAGGGGAGTCTAAAACTAGAGGGCATAGGTTTAAGGTGAGTGGGGAGAGATACAAAGGGGTCCAGAGAGGCAATTTTGTCACACAGACGGTGGTGAGTGTCTGTAATGAGCTGCCAGAGGCAGTAGTAGAGGCAGGTACAATTTTGTCTATTAAAAAGCATTTGGACAATTATATGGGTATCGCGGGATATGGGCCAAATGCGGGCAATTGGGACTAACTTAGTGGTAAAAGCTGGGTGGCATGGACAAGTTGGGACGAAAGGCCTATTTCCATGCTGTAAACCTCTATGACTCTACATGTTATACCCCTTGGTATGAACCCAAGAATATGTTTGATTTGTTACCAGACAGGGAATACTGTGCTTATGGTTTTAGTGACCAGATCACTAAAGCCTCAGGATTGCTCTTCCTATTTGGATACCTCAAATACATTGCCTTTGAGTGCATAATCCACATCAAATTTTGTCTTGCAGATTATATAACCTTTATTAGATTTTACTTGCTATTTCTGCTCATTCGTCGAGCTTTACAAAATCCCTTTGAATTTCTATGCACTGATGGTCATCATTTGCCCTTGCTCCTAAATTTGAATGGTCTACAACTTTGAACAGAATTCCTTCACTTAAATTATGCATCAACACCTTTAACATTAAATCTTTGACTGTCACTGATAAACGAACTAACTGCCAATCAGATACCTAACCATGCACTACCACTCATTGGCAAATGATTGATTTGTAGATAATCATTTTAATATATTCCCATTTATCCCATGGGTTTAATTTTATTATGTGGGATGAAATAAGTGCTATTGATCCCTTTCTAAATCTTTATGGATAGTTGATGTAACCTGTACCAAGTTATAATAGTTTGGGGAGAGACCATCATACAAAAACAAAGACTTAATTTCTGATTAAGCCACCACTATTGTAACATTCTCCTTTTATTCATGTGTTACAGATATACATGTCAAATTATTTGTAATCAAAAGAGCATTACATATATAAAGAAAATGTAAATGAAAAAGTCATCTATGTTTCTGCTTCTTCGGTTCTTAAACACACTTTTTCTAAATCTTTATGAGTAGTTAATCTACTGTGAGTTAATCTTAGTTGATATGTTACTAGAGTAACAGATTTGAAGATAGTACAAGATACAAAACTTGTTTTTAGTTCTCATCTGGTTTTGATAGTATAGTGACAATTTGCTAATGGCAGTCACATCCACTAATAAATGTTCAATGTGTAAAATAATTATACTCAAGATCTGCTGTTCAGCAATTTGGAAGAAGGCGCTGGTCAATTGAAACAATGTCACATCCTCTCTAAGACTCTGATTGATAAGCACGGTTTATATTTTGGTTTTGGTATGCACCAGAAGAAAAAAGGTACTGGTTTTACGCATTCAAAATCTTGTTCCTGTTTAAATTCACTCTTGGCAGGGCCAGCATTTATTGCCCACATCCCTAATAGCCTTTGAATAGGTGGTGGGAAGCCACCTTCTCAAAACCATTGCAGTGGGGCAGCACGGTAGCACAGTGGTTAGCACAGTTTCTTCACAGCTTCAGGGTCCCAGGTTCAATTCCCGGCTTGGATCACTGTCTGTGCGGAGTCTGCATGCTCTTCACGTGTCTGCGTGGGTTTCCTCCAGGTGCTCTGGTTTCCTCCCACAGTCCAAAGATGTGCAGGTTAGGTGGATTGGCCATGCTAAATTGCCCTTAGGGTCCAAACAAAAGGTTGGGTGGGGTTACTGGGTTACAGGGATAGGGTGGAAGTGTGGGCTTAGGTAGGGTGCTCTTTCCAATATCCGGTGCAGACTCAATGGGCCGAATAGCCTCCTGCACTGTAAATTCTATGATTGCAGTCGATGCAGTGTAGATATACCTTGAGTGTTGCTCCAGGACTTTGCTTCAGCTATTGTGAAGGAATAATGATAAAGATCCAAGCCATGTCAGTGTGTAACTTGAAGGAGGAGCATGCAGGTGGTGTTGGCCCAATTCATCTGCTGACCTTGTTCACCTAGGTGATAGAGAACACCGATTTGAAAGGTTCTCTTGAAGTAATCCTTGGTGAGTTGCTGCAGTGCATCTTGTAAATGGTCCACATTGCTGCCGCTATCTGCCACTGATGGAGGGACTGAATGTTTAAGGTGGTGGATGGGGTGCTGATCATCAAGTGGGCTGCTTCGTCTTGGATAGTGTTGAGCTTTTCGAGCTGTTGGAGCTGCGCTCAACAAGGCAAATGGAGAGCATTCCATAATACTTCTGACTTGTGCTTTGGTGATGGTGGACAGACTTCTGGAAGAGAGGAAATGAGCTGCTCACTGCAAAATTCCCAGCCTCTGACCGCTCTTGTAGCCACAGTAGAGATATGGTCCAGTTAAATTTTTGGACAGAAGTAATCCAGAGGATGTTGATAGTGGGGGATTCAGTGATGGTAAAGAGAAATGATTAGATTCTCCCTTATAGATTTTCATAGCCTGTCACTTTTGTGGAACAACTATTACTGAATGTTATCTCGATCTTGCTGTATAATATAATAAAGATTATATTATATGGGCACTGACAGCTTCAGTAACTGATGAGTTGTGAATGATGTTTAACACTGTGCAACTGTCAGTAAACATGCCCACTTCTGACCTTATGTTGGAGGGAAGGTCATTGATGAAGCAGCTGAATATGGTTGGGCCTAGGACGCTACCCTAAGGAGCTCTTGCAGTGATGTCCTAAGGCTGAGATGGTTAGCTTTCAACAACTGCAACCTTCCTTTGCGCTCGGTAGGTAGTATTGAAATTAAACAATTTTGTTGGTAAGTGATACATGTTCCATTAGTCTAAGTAAATAAGAATCATTATGTTGTGCTAGAAGTTAAAATTATCAAAGATCATGTTGATCCTATCATGAATCCTGAACCCACCAGCTACCTGTAAATGTACCTATCTTTAAAAATTCTTTGGTGTTTAATATAGTGCCACCGTTAATAAACTTTTTCAATTTTTACTTTTGATCAATAATAGGTAGGTTTTATTCAGCAAAGAAATGTACTGTATTCAGAATGTGTTTCAGATAATTTATTTTGATTACCTATTGCTGTTGTGTAACATAGTTTATATGTGTAGTCAATGGCAGCACAAATGCCAAAAGAATCAAATTGTTTGAAAAGGTTGGTTGTGGTTGAAGATGCTTTCCAAATAGTCATTAAACATTTAAGCGAATAAATCTGCAGAATATGTTCCTGACATTGGCACTTGTTCTGTGGTATTTCTCTGATCAGATGGAAGGACTGTGTTATGCATAGTGCATTCATGCATAAACAATATCATTTTCATAAATTAAAACCTCCCCTGCAGAAGCAACATCTGTGCCTGCCTGGATTTGAATAAAAGATGGTGGCATGTGAGTTGCCCCTCAACTAACTGAAAGAATCCTTATGCTTTGAAATCTAGGCATAACCAAGGGTCATTTATCCACTTATGTGCCAGGATTTCTTAAATCAGCCTTTTATGTTATGCTAGAGGATTGTATTCCTCTTTGTGAAAACGCTGAAACAAATATATTAAATTCTGTTTTGATCTCTATCATTTCTATGTTTACTTATAATGTTTTGAATAAATTGATTTGAATTGTTCCTGCCCTGACTACTTCGAAAACGTGTTTTACTCCTTATTTAACATCACACTTCAGCTTTGATTGCTTTAGAAAGTATTCTAATAATAGTGGATAACTCCTGCCTTTGTTCTCTTTTGCTTAGGTATTTGTGAGTCTACCAATAGACTCAAGGGAATAGTGATGGAACAGGTCCAACTTCAGCTGAATGAATTTATGTTGCTGCAGTGCATGTACTCGGCTAGCAATGAACTGTTAGTCTATGATGTGATCGTGCTTGCATCAGTTTGTAAATGGGGAAACTGATTTTATTCCTAGAAACTTAAGTTTTACAGTGAAGCTCTCTCTAAAGTGTTAATTCTAATCTATCTCTATATGTGGACTGCTCCTTTCTCAGTTTACCTGAACAGTCCATCAGTTGTGTCCATTAGGTGTGGGAAGCTTGCGCAAGAAGCATTTGGGACTAAATAAAAATTTGAAAGAAAATATGACCCCACTTTTTAATGGTGAACTCTGTAGAATAATATATTGCAGTGGTTCCAGGATCATATCTTTAAATATACTGTAATAGACACAGATGCTTATAATGAGAACAGAAAGACCGCTGAGGGGCAAGAAAGTGAGAATGCTGCCAAGTATATATTCTCTAGACACCTAATTCAGAGCCATAACATATATGGCAAAGACAAATGGTGAAACATTTTGGACTGGACAAGGGAGTTGTCCCTCACTGGATTATGCCTTCCAGAAAAAACAGGTTGCATCTGTATGGAAATTTATAAACAATTGTTCTTAAACAATGTAGGGAAATTGTAAAATTAGGATACAGAAAATCTTCCTGAAAAAAACAAAAGCAGGTACATCAACATTGAACAGTCACTTAGTACCTTAAATATTATTTTGTCTGATTAACTTCATTATTTACTAGAAGTTATACATTACATATTCAACCTTGGATATAGTAATGTGATTTTTCTTTTCAAATTTATTGAGTAATTTTCATTTTCCTATTTTATTTTTAAACATACTATGAAGATTGAATGCCACCCATAAAATTATCTTTGTTTTAAAATTATATCCATCCATCCGTATTTCAATGTCTCTAACTTGTAAAAATTACAGAGGGGCACTTTAAATCTTACTAACCCATTGTTTCCCCACTCGGGTTATGACATTCTAAAGTTTTGCAAAACAAGCATCTTGCAGGTATGAGTAATGTTGAAGTTCCCATTCTTTCATTTGTTCTTACTTGTGGAAATACATACAAATTGTGAACTAAACATTTATAGAGCAAGAAGCAAGCTGTTAATATCTTTTGACCTAGATTTTTAAAAATCGTTTTGTACAGAATATTGTAAAGTATTTCTTCAGGTCTGGTACACCAACCAAAAATAAATGCAAATATTCAGTAGCTAAATCCGCATATATTTTGATCTAGTTCTTGAAACGGAAGCAATCACAAGACACTGACTTACCTTATTATTTCAAAAAGGATAGTCTGGTATTTTATGTTTGTACATAATGTGAGAGAATGATCCAAAATCACATACTAATTTAGAAATACAGGTATTAGTTTTTTTAATGAAGAAAATCTAGCTGTTTACTTTAGAGAAAAATATTAAACAGGAATTCCACAGATTCTCTGCAATATTTGAAATTGAATGACTAAAGTTCAAAATTTAGCTTCTTGCAGCAAAAATTGCAAAACTGTACTTATTGCCCTTTTAGCATGGAACTTATGCACTTTCTGTGCAGTTTGAAAGGTCTGCTGCGAAGAATGTTTTTGTCATTGCTTTGGCCTAAGTAGTTGTCAGAATTGGAGAACTTTCTGAGAAATTCATATTATATGCATGGATAATAGTGAAAAATAATGTGAACCAATTTAAACTGTATTATTACATTGTTACAAGTGACTACATTAGTGCAACATTTCTCTGTGAAAGACCTCTTCAGTAACTGGCATAAACCATCTGTAATTCTGTTTCCCATAAACCACCTGTAATTATGTTTCAAAACTTGAGTAAATGAACTGCAATGATAGTGGAAAGAATATCATGGATAAGGGGGAATGTTTTCAATAACTCATGACATACGTGTCAAGCCAGCCTATCTTTTTGTTAGTATAGATAGACAAAGTTCTCTCAAAGGAACAACTTGTAACTATTGATACACTTCTCAAGGCAACAATGAATATACCAATTGGAATACTGCAAGCATTATAATATGCATGATCGAATATTCTTGAGCAATCTTTTCCATCCTAAAAGCCTGAAGTTAAAAATGTGGCTGTTACTGTAGGAGCTGGTCTACGGGGTGAAAATAAATCAGACCATGGAAGTAAATGTTCATTGTAATCAGCTTTTATTCTACAAATAATAAATTTTGCACCTTTCATGAGCTATCAAAATAAAACAATAATCCCATAGGAATTACATACACTAAGAAAAATCACATTTAATGAAAATGCAACATTTGACAATGATGAGGTTACTATTTCAATAAAAGACTGCATGAATGTGATCTCAATTCCCAATGCATTGTGGCATTACATCATAAAATACAGGATTACAAACAAAATTACAGTACCAATTTATTTCATTTGAACCAGCATTACACTTTAAACAGCACTTCATCTGGACTGCATTGTACATGCAATATCTATTGTTCTAGTTATGGAATAAATGTGAGATTTTTAGCTACTGCACTAATTAACTAATATATAGCCCAACATTAATAAGCCTGATTATAGCTGTAGCTTTTAACTCTCAGATATGATAAGACGCTGTGTATGTGTGCGCGTGTGTGTATATCTACGTGTATTATGTGAAGTCAATTAGTTAATAAACAGAAAAACAATTCTTACGCTGGTTTTAGAGTCAAGTTAACTTCGCTGTTCTGATGTTTGATGGAAATAGTTTAAAGTAAAGTAAAGGGATACAGTGCAAATGATTTGTGATAGTCAAGCAACCGTTTTAAGAAACTGAAAATTGGTATTTGATAACATCATATACACATTTGTGCAACTATAATATCGTTTTGATATGATCTAAGAAAGATAGTTTTTTTTAAATGTTGTTTTCGATTTGCATCCTGTTCGTCTCTAAGTAAGGTTCTAATACCAGGAAAAGACTGAAGCGAGAAACTAATTTGTCAGGATTGTGCAACCTTGCGTGATTTTATAGGTAGGAAGTCCTAAGGCAACAGAATATTATTCTCAGCACTTTTCTGCCGGTTAAAAATTAAATTACTTTTTTTTAAATAAATTATAGATAATCCTACTCTTGATATAAAAACGGTGATGGAGCCGCATGGTTAAAATAGGAAATCGACCTTATAAAAATTCATTAAAAATTCTGTACAAAATCACAACAAAATAATTCAGCATGGGAAAGGTAACAGTAGTAAAATGTTGGTTGAAAAATATATTTTTTAATTGGCCTATTATTAGTTTAAAAATTGCATAGATTCCTAATTATTGCTTGTGATTTTTGTCATGTGGATCAGTAATTACCATTATCTGAATAGGCGCTACATCGACTTTCATGTGTAGCCCACAACGAGAAGCGCTATTAGAATATTGTAAATAAGATATCAGGAAGTATTTACATTCCCATTTCTCTTAAAGGCAGTAACAATAATAAATACAAGTACTAATTTAAGCGTGAAAGATTTGCACTCCGCAGCAAGTGATACCAGTGTGCTGCCGTGTGTAAACAAGCTATTCAAGAAGTACATTTAATTCGATTCGTTTGCGATATATTGTTGCTGCCTTCCATTTTAATCGTGGAAGATGGCATTAAGCTGGGCACTCATAACTCGCTCATGATGCGAGTGGGCGTCGTATGGCATCATGTTGTCTATGGGGATTTCACACCGAGGGGCAGTGGAAGAAAACATGGAGTTGTGTCCTTGGGGTCCGGCCAGCGTGGCTGCAGGGTAGTGCATGGTGAACGTGTAATTCTTATCAAACTCTTGAGAAGGCTCCTGTTTGAAAGAGAAATTCCCATTGATGCTTAAAGGTGGGCTTAACGGCCCGTCGAAGGACGGGCTAGTGCATTCAGTGAGAGTGCTTTCGAAAAAAGGTTCCAGGGCCCCTGCATAACTGTGCGGCTTGATGTGGAAAATGTGGGAACTGTCCATATTACCGTAGGGCGGACTGGGAAGACCAGGGGACTGGTACGTGTATGGGTGAACGGAGAAGGAAGCACTGGCAGTTTGCATATGTGGCATGTCCTGGTTCTGCTCTGGAAGGAAAGTTCGCGGGTTTAACTGAAGGCAGCCAGCCACTAGATTAGTGGTGGGCTGGGATAAACCTTTGCAGAGAGTCTGCACAAATGATACGAGATCTGGACTCTTTCCAGAACGCAGAATCTCCGATAAAGCCCAGATGTAGTTCTTAGCTAGTCTCAGAGTCTCGATCTTGGACAGTTTCTGGGTTTTGGAATAACAGGGCACCACCTTCCGCAGACTATCCAATGCAGCATTCAGCCCGTGCATGCGGTTCCTCTCTCTGGCGTTAGCTTTCATTCTCCTCATTTTAAACCTCTCCACTCTAGCTTTCGTCATTTTCTTTTTCTTGGGTCCCCGCCGCTTAGGTGTTTGATCTTCATTCTCGTCCACTTCATCCTCCTCCTCGTCGTCATCTTCATCCTCATCGTCCTCTTCATCATCATCATCGTCATCCTCTCCCATTTTATCAAGTTCTTCTGTATCTACCTTGAATGAGAGACTCATTGCTTCGTTCTCATCGTCCTTTTTGTCAGCTTCGTGCTCATCCTGGGAACTGAGACATTCATCCGTCCAACTGGGATTGCTCTGTGTTTCTGGCATCATGTTTTCTGTGTACGATTTTGTCATCGCCGAAGTCCTAGAAAGTTAAAACACACACAAAAAAGTACATTCTTCAACATAATTCAAATCTGAAACCACGAAGCGGTCGGATCTGATGCCGTCAGTACAGCTGGCATTAATTACCTCCTGAAAACTCAACTAAATTATAAAGTTTTTTCCGTCAAAGATAAGCCTTCGATGCACTTATCATGGGCATGGTAGTTCCACAAGTAAAATGGGCATGAAAGATCAGCGGCACAACTAATAAAATGTGCATGAATGAGAAACAAAAATAAATATTATAAAACCCTGGGTGTTGGATTTGGTTTTATTGAGAACAGAAACTTCAAATTCTCTTCATAAATCAAACAGAATGGCAAAGGGCATTGCCGGGTCGATCCAACATCTGTCCTTCTTTCCTTGATCAATGCCATGTCCCGCAGAATCTCACAAAAAAAGAAAAAAATAATTTTAAAAAGCACCAATCTATATGAACAGGAATGGATTGAAAGAACAATCATGCGTCTATCGTTTTGTTTCCCATTTTACTACAATGAACGTCATCCATTAGAGAACTAATCAGCCTTAATGTTTCTGTAATGAAGAAAACTGGGTTTAAAAGACATGTACTCTTGGCCATTGAAAATAACCATAGACATGAGAGTACTCGGGACGGGATGCACTCTATTCATGTTCTTTGCTCTGCGCACGGCGATGTGAAAAATAAATGCAATCCTGTCTACTGTTGCATAAATTGATGACTTTGTAGACGAGCATAAGCAGATTATGCACAATAAATTTGACTGACGGATTTAATCGGTTCATGCCTATCAGCGCAACTGTTCTCCCCAAATCTTAGAAGGGTCCCAGGTACTTAAAACAAATGTTTTCAATCACCCCGAAATAAAATTGTGTAGGATTGCTAAACAAAAAAAGTGGCAGAGATCGTGCAATGTTTGTAGACATCATTTGCGATGCAAAAATAATCTTTGTAACCATAAATTCACGCAAGCGCATTAATCCATAGGGATCAGGTGCAAAACTGTGTCTTTAATAAATATCCCCAGTTCGCTGGTTTCACTGGAGCAGCTTTTCTGCCCAACTAGGTCCTTATCTAAAGCTGGGGTATTGGACATGAATATGGACTTCTTCATTTCTATTTGTGCCCTAACCATGCAACGATGTGAATTGCCTGTTACTAGGCTGCGCTGCCGTCTCCTAATACTGTAACAGGTAGCGTATGTTTCTAGCTTTCACGCTACTCCCCTTCACCTTCCACCCAAATTAATAATTTATACAGCAGCATGTTTTGCGCAAATTGTTGCAGCATTCCAATTCAGCCTCCCTCCCCGAGCCCAGATAAGCGAACTCGTTAAGCGTATATTCGATTGGTATGTTGCAAACTAAATTAAGCTAATTGAAAACAAAATGAAATAAGTTATAAGCTTTTCTTGCTATAATGAAAAAGTTCTTCAAAGCAGAATGATCGTTTTCTTTTAAAAAAACAAAGAACAAGTTAAGAATGTTATAATTAAAAAATAATACCTTTGTAAATATCGAATCTAGAGTAGTCGCATAGCCTGTGCTGTGGTAGAGTTGCAACTCCGAGGTTCTTTACGGACTGCCCGCTGGCAGCAGCCCCGTTGCCTTTTATATTGGGGAGGGGGGTGCACTCCGAATGGATCTCCAGCCCTTGGCCGTCACTGAGGCGGCGCGCCTGCGCACTGCGAACGCGGCGACCGAGCCGCCGCCTCCGCCCTCGCGCCATATGGTTCTCAAGACGTCACGCAAACGAGTGGCGTCACGTGGGCCACTATTTGTATTCCGTCGGCGCGTGCGGCTCCCCCCCCCCCCCCCCGCGCCTTTTGTGACCATCTGTCGCCAGCAGAGACTGGACCTGCTCACCCGCAGCAAAGCGGCTGAACAGCTCGAGCCCCACACTTTCCCAACCAACTTTCCTCTCTACCCACCCCGAAATAAACTCACACCGTACCAAGCACTGCCTGCAAACACCCTCCCCCCCTGCTCCATTTTTCCTCTTTTTTGTCTGTTGTCGAATGCAAATTCCATTTAAAATATAAGCAGCTTGACTGACGCATTTAAAGATCAATCAGCTGGCCATCAAAATAGTTCAGAATTAAAAGGTGAAGCTGGTGTCAACGGTCCCCGTTGCATATATTAACCCCAGAGGCTCACAAATCTGTTGGCCCGCAGTTTGCGATAAAGAAAATATAGATGTGACATTAATGGAAACAACACACACACATGGACAAAAGTTTAGTTCCAAGGAGGACTGCTCCAGTTGGGTTGGGTGAAGGATGGATGGAGTGGTGGGGGGCGGGGGGAGGGTAAAGTTTCTGCCTTTCGCCCTCTAATTGAGGCGGAGATTTTTTTGCCGGCACGCGAGTCGCACACGCACACAAACAAAAGCCTTTTTCACGGCTGAGCAAACAGAGCTAACGTCCAAATATGCTCACTTCTGTCGAGATTTTTAAATAATAATGCAAAAGGTCGCCAAACTGGCCGTTAGAAGTGCGGGGGGGGGGGGGGGGGGTTGATGTGAAAAGGCACACTGGGCGACGACAGGGACAAAAATACAATTGATTTTCCTTTTCATTATCATTCTAAGTACCAACTGCAAACCAGCATTCAAATAAAAACCAGAACGCGATTCGCTGCTGATGTTCGCTCTCCTAATTGGAAATAAATAATTTCAGATAAAATTGGGAGGCTGAGAATTATAAACTTGTTTTGGGAGGGGTTACGTTTATTTTCTCTGATTATTTTTGCCCAGATTGAAAATGATCCACGGACAATTGTTTTTTTCTAAGTCCTTTTTTTCTGAATTCAACGTTTGTGCAGAAGTGAATTTCGCGCGAATGTTGGCTATTGTCTCTCACTCTCCCGTCGATTTGCAATCCCGGACGTTCTGCGAACAGTCTTGTTCGTAATTTTTTTTTTTAAAACACGTGAAACGCAGCTCATTGCCCCGAGCCGTGCTTTTGTTTACATATAAATATAAATGTTTGCTTGCATGCCGGTAAAAATAAGAAATAGAGATTTGACTTTAACTTTCCTGTTGCTCTGCCCCATCGCCTGTTTTGGAGCAGCCAGGAATAATATTAAAGATCAATTCCGTTGTCCACGGTGCAAAATCCATCCGATTGAAATCTCTTGGGCATGCGGCATTATCTTAATTAAGATAATTGATTCATATTGCACCTGCGAGAACGAAAAAATATAATTTATCAAAAAAGATGCTGTAAGCTATCGTCGACGAGAAGAATTTGCCCCAATTAAGAGCATTATCTCAGCAATTTGAGCCATTACTTTACTGCGTTTGTCGTTCTTCGTGGGTCATGTCGTTTGTTTGGAAATGTAAGCAAATTCGATGTTCGTATCAAATGTTATGTTTTCATTTTATTTTTTCTTCAGTAATTTAATCCCAAATTTTCTGGGCAGCCTCGGGTAGTTCGTGCAGTCTCAACGCAGATATTATAATTTTAAAATTATTAGTAGCAACCAGCCATTAAAGTAAACGGAATCAATAGTGTGCAGATTTTTAATCGGACTGAAGAAAACTCATTTTAAGGCTTGGGTTAGGCTGCATGTTCCTGACCTAATGTGGGCGCGGGTGTTTTGTTTACCAATTAACTATTTATATTTGAAGTGTTTTTACCATCTCCACTCTGCAAAGCCAAGTCCCAAACGAAAAGCAGCAGTTCTGTGTTGCTGGGTTTTGCATTGACCTGGTAACCGCGAAGTGTTTTCACCGGATAAAACGCACCGTAAGCACCATAACCATTCTATTGCATACAGACATCAGGAAGGATGTCCCGTACCTACAACAGAAATTAGGAAATATTTCTTACTATCATGACATTTCTTAGTATTTATTGTTGCAATGGCCTAGTGCTGAACTGCACACGCACACACAAATATGTACACACGTAACTAAATAGGCATAGGTACACATACGAACCTACATCGACATACACACAGGCACACATAAGACGCACACAGAAACACACGCAATATACATCGACATACATATATAAGATGCACAGGTACACACACACACATAAATATACATCGAGGCACATACACATAAGACGCACAGGTACACATACACACATGGTACGGATACACACATACACAGGTACACAGACACATAAGCACATGCACAGGCGCAAACACGTAGGTACAAATACATACATACACACAAATGCAATCACCCACACAGGCAAACACTTAAACACGGGTGCACAGAAGCACATAAACCCAGCGACAATCAGACATGAACGCAGAGGGACAAAACACGCAGCCACACAGCAACACAGAATAGACACAGACACAGATGGGTTCGAACTACAGCACCATAAACAGCTCCTGATGTCCAAGAGACAGGAGGCGATGAGCACGTGACACATCCCCTGTAACTTTAGAAGTTTGCGATATTTAAGCCCGTCACCTGGCAGCAGTGTTACCACCCGGTCGTCATTTAATGTGAACCTGTTTTGTGCTGCCGCAATTTACTTTCAGCTGGAGGTGCAATCAACTGTCAGAGACAGAGATGCAATAACAAAATGGTTACTTTAAAAAGTACACGATGACACATCTGGTGCCCCGACATTTAGGATTAGTCTTTAGAGTGCAGAGCAGGGGGATTTAGCAGTGATTTGGCTCAGCAATCGTCAGAATATAGAGAGAGATACAGTGTATGCATTTCAAAAGTGCTCGTTATTCGCTTTTTATTACTTAAATAAGGTGCTATTGTGCCTTAAATGTTTATATATTTCAGTATTTTATCGAATTGAAACATCAAAAATAAAACAATTTTAGTGATCGCGTTCAACCGATCTTTACGGTTGGATGGGCATTTGCATGGAACGAGTAAGACTAAGCCATTTATTGCACCCTACTCTACTAATTGCTTATGCAAAATGCAGATTTGTATTAATTAATTACTCTGGTGATTACTTCTTTGATATTTTTGTGCAATAAATCATGCTGGAATAGAGAAACAGACATGAGATTTTTTGGCACATCATTCAGTGGAAACCCAACTGAGGCGACACTGAGCGGCATTGAGGTTTGTGTGAAAGCCCAGGTGAAGGGGGCTTCTTTCTCACTGCAGGCGTAGACACTTGGTGCAGACACCTGTCACTGTGCCACTTTCCGCCTTTGCAGGACAGAAAAGATCCAAATTTCTGACTGCGACTTCAGTGAAAAATGAACCAATTCCCTGGAGCCCAGAATGACAAGAGCCAGCAAAAATAAAGCTACAAGTAATTTAAGTCAGATCTACATGGACTGACGCACTTAAATCAACATCTCGTTATTCTCCCGTGCTCAATGCGATTACTGTAAGAGGGTTTTGCAGCTGCAGTTTAGCAACAATTTCAGAATATTACAAATCTTAAAGAAACCATAAGCGTGAAACCCTGGCCAACTCACAAGCCCCAAATGCCCGCCGGGGGAAGGGACATCCATAAATCATAAAACAATGATAGATTTTTTCCCAAATGTTTCATAATGTAACTTCATCGCTCTGGTGCCTTAAAGCCTTCTTTAAATGAATACAGCGCAAATGGTACTAAAAAAAAATGCTCGTTGTCCAAAATGCACGGACTCATCGTGATTGTGGGTCAACATTTTCGTCTTTAACACCTTTTCTTCATGAAACTACAATATGGCCTGAAGGAAAACGTAACATGAATCTCCCAATACATTTCATCTTAAGGGCGCATTTAACACGGCAGATTCCTGAGTGAACGCAGTTCAAGTTCCAGTCAGACTCGAGACTTCACATTGCTTATCTCCTGGCTTGAACTTTAGCAGCACGCTTCCCATAATATTGGAAACTGAAATGTTTTGTAGTGGCAAGAAAGGGAATTCCTGTGCTCCCAGCATTTAATTTAAGGCGAGGTGACATTATAACGTGACCAGGGATCCCCTGAAGCCAATTGTTTCCCAAAGCTTAGGTTTAACAGGGCATGCAGTGAAACCTGGTGTACCAAGTGATCCCACTTTGGCCCATGTCAACTTAATTTAAACGCCAGGTTAAAGTCCTTCCTCGGGTGGATGAAGAGGTATGTTCCAGAAACATTAAATCTTTACAGATCCAGAGATGGGGTAACCCCAGGTTAAAGAGGTGTGAATTGTGTCAAGCCAGGGCAGTTGGTAGGATTTCGCAGGCCAGATGGTGGGGGATGAATATAATGCGACATGAATCCCAGGTCCCGGTTGAGGCCGCACCCATGTGTGCAGAACTACGACATCTTCTTCACAGCCTTCAACACGTCATCGATGAAGATGAACATCTTGCCAAGGTCATCCCCACACCCCCACTACTTGCCTTCAAACAACCGCGCAACCTCAAACAAACCATTGTTTACAGAAAACTACCCTGCCTTCAGAACAGTGACCACGACACCACACAACCCTGCCATGGCAATCTCTGCAAGACGTGCCAGATCATCGACATGGATACCACCATTACACGTGAGAACACCACCCACCAGGTACGCGGTACATACTCGTGCGACTCGGCCAACGTTGTCTACCTCATACTCTGCAGGAAAGGATGTCCCGAAGCGTGGTACATTGGCGAGACGATGCAGACGCTGCGACAACGAATGAACGGACATCGCGCGACAATCACCAGGCAGGAATGTTCCCTTCCAGTCGGGGAACACTTCAGCAGTCAAGGGCATTCAGCCTCTGATCTCCAGGTAAGCGTTCTCCAAGGTGGCCTTCAGGACGCGCGACAACGCAGAATCGCTGAGCAGAAGCTTATAGCCAAGTTCTGCACACATGAATGCGGCCTCAACCGGGACCTGGGATTCATGTCGCATTACATTCATCCCCCATCATCTGGCCTGCGAAATCCTACCAACTGCCCTGGCTTGAGACAATTCACACCTCTTTAACCTGGGGTTACCCCATCTCTGGATCTGTAAAGATTTAATCACCTGCTAATGCTCGTATTCCAAGCATTGTCTGGCATCTTTGAATCTGGCTATATGTATGTTTCTGGAACATACCTCTTCATTCACCTGAGGAAGGAGCAAAGCTAGTGACATCGAAACAAACCTGTTGGACTTTAACCTGGTGTTATAAGACTTCTTACTGTGCTCACCCCAGTCCAACGCCGGCATCGCTACATCATAATTTAAACTCATTCAGAACAGGGTTTCTCTCCTCTGTAAACACATATTCCTCAATGAGATTGGAACTGAAATCCCCCCCCCCCCCCCCCCATCTCACTTGTTTTAAAAAATGTTTAAAGTTCTTTTCTAAGCGGGGCAGTTAATGTTTCAGTCAGGTAAGGAGCGAGGTAAATAGATTTCAAGGGCCCGAAGTTCGGCATCCCCCTCAGGTACTATAGCTGCTGCAGTGTAAACGCAGTCTCAGAAGGTCAACATACACTCATTGTCAGAGTTGTCAAACTCCAGCAATACGTCTAATATTAAACTACAGGGACTCAGTACTATCTTCTTAACGTTTTTTTTCCGTGAAGTGATTAGTCACTGAAAGCTGTTTTGGAGACAAACTATAATCTGACACCGTAATAAGCACAAAAATAGAACAGCCGCCTCGCCAGTAGATTAACCCAACATTAGAGTGGCATTACACTTTCCTTGAGACACAGGTTGAGCTAAGTAACTGGTGCACTGTTTTTCGACTGAGCAGGTACAGACAATGCGACGGAAATGGTTTGAAAGAGCATATGGCATTCTGCATCGACACCGCACGCACAATGTCCCCTTTACTTTCGTAATTTCAATTATTGGGCTTTGATTGGTCTGGAGCATATCAAATTCGTTACGGTAAATAGGATTCTAAAACGTGCCATATTTTCCGAATGCAGTGATCCGCTACCATCCGTCGGAAGAACTATGAATGCAAAAGCATAAATGTAACACAGCAGGAGTCAATGGCCGTGGGGATGGGTGATACTGTCGCGACTGCATCGCGCGCGACACCTAGCGGCCTTTTCAATCCGGTGCAGCAAATCACCGATTGAGCCCAGCGCCACTCAGTGGTAAACAGCACGAAGTGGCACAGGTCAACCGAAACCCAGGTCCGGCGCCTTGGAGGCGACCATTGTAAAAAGCTCATCCCTAAAACCAACCGTTTGTGATCTGCCACTCTCCCCCCCACCCCCCCCCCCCCCGCACCCATAAGCTGAGCAAAACAAAAACACATCCGTGGGAGTGCATTTTAAAACTACCTGTCTTATCAGTGCGTTCTTATGCTGGCATACGACCCACGTGAACCCATATATTGACAAAATATTTAGATAGATGGAGATTTGCCAGTCATCCCCTTTACCACAAATACTGCAAATGCACCATCATATGAGGGATGCAAGAAACTACGAAGAAGTATTTTCAGTCACAGCCTTGCTAGGACAGACAATAATTTGTAAACGCCGGTTGCAAAATCATAATTTTATCTGATAGAATTGATCAAACCACCTGTTGTGGAATCATGCTAAAATAATTCCACAAAATGCTTTCAAAGATGAGACAACAAAACGCAAAATAACAGATCATAACATGTATAATCATTAGTAGCAGCTGCAGTAGCAGCGGCTAACGGACAAAATCCTGGATGCCAAGTTTAGCCCTGTGATAGGATTAGGACATGGATCAATGTGCATCTATTTAGTCCTGTATTTGTTTCCTGTGCATGTGTGCTGTGTTGTTTGGATGTTATGAACTCGGGGATGAAGCTTAAAGCAACTGTAAATTAGACAGTGAAACTGACTGATATTCTTCAAAGCACAAAAAGACCGACGCTGCGGAGATGCCAAATCTTTGTACAATATATACTTCAATAGATGATTGGAATCTTTACATTGTGCCTTCTGTATCGTATCTGAGTGCTAGGACTCCAGGCACTGACATTGATGGACACACATTCTATAGGCAGAAGTGATCTGTTCAACGTTGTAATTTTCTATTGTTACAGAGTATTAAAGTGAAAGGTCTGTAGTTTGGTTATTCTCAGCATCAATTGACTTGTATCTTATATTCTTGCAATTCCTTTGGAGCTACCATATTACACAAACAGCTAGAATTTTACAATGTTGTAGGAGATGGATAGATGAATTTTAGAAGAGGCAACTTCGCCCAATCAAATAGTTTTGAATTTTATTAAATCCTTCCTTCCCATCCCCAACCTGCTTTCTCTGATTCTCTCTCCCCCATCCTGCTTTCCTTTATTCACCATTCCTCCTCTTCCTTTTTTGATCGCCAATTCCTCCTCCTCCTCAAACCAGCTTCTTCTCCCATTATCTGCTCCCTTCTCCAAATTCAAGGTCATCTGACAGGAGGCAGAAAGCTAACTTTAGCAGCGGACTCTTGTGCAGATGCTGTGCCTATCACCAGCTCAGCCACACACACCAAATGTGGTCTTGTACAATTCACTGCAAAGGGCTGTTGAGAGCCTTCAAAGGTGAAGGAGATGGCTGCTCATCTTGGGGTTGGGTAGAATATTGAGTGTGTGAATAACCTGCTTAAATAATGGATAGGTGGAATCAGTGCCAAGGCTATAAAGTTTGAGGATTGAATGATCTTGATGGCTTTAGTCTTTTCAATGTTTAGCTGGAAGTATTATACTCATGCAATGCTGGATGCTGAACAACAGTCTGATAACACAAAGACAGTAGCGAGAAGCAGTAGGGAGGTAGAGTAAGTGTCCTAAGCATAACATGCACAATATTTGTGGATGATGTCATAATAAGAACATACAAATATATAGCAGCAGGAGTAAACCACATGGCCCACCGAGCCTGCCCCGTTAGTCAATACCATCATGACCAATCTTGGCCTTCAACTCCATTTTCCTTCCCACTTCCCATATCATTTAATTCCCTGTGAAACCATCAATATGTCTATCCTGGCCTTAAATGTATTAAGTGATGGAATATTCACAACCCTCAGCAGTAGAGAATTTCAAAGATTCACAACCCCCTTTAAGTGAAGTCATTTCTCCTCAGCTCAGTCGGAATGATTGACCCCTTATCCTGAGGCTGTGCCCTTGTGTTTTAGATTCCCTGACCAATGGAAACTATCTCTCCGAGTCTACCCTATCAAGCCCCTTTAGGATTTTGTAGGTTTCAATAGATCACCTCTGATTCTTCTAAACTCCAGAGAATGGGAGCTCACTTTACTCAGCCTCTAATCATAGGACAACCCTGTTACCCCAGGGATCAATTTAGTGAATCTTCACCGTACCGTCTCCAGTGCAAGTAAAACCTTTCTTAAATTTGGAGACCAAAACTGCACACAGTTTCCAATGTGCACTCACCAAAATCTTATACAACTGTAGCAATATGTCTTTATTCTTGTATTCCAATCCCCCTTGCAATAAAGGCCAACATGTTATTAGCCTTTCATAGAATCATAGAATTTACAGTGCAGAAGGAGACCATTCAGCCCATTGAGTCTGCACTGGCTCTTAGAAAGAGCACCCTACTTAAACCCATACCTCCACCCCATCCCTGTAGCCCACTAACCCCACATAACCTGAAGGCAATTTAGCATGGCCAATCCACCTAACCTGCACATCTTTGGACTGTGTGAGGAAACCGGAGCACCCGGAGGAAACCCACGCAGACACGGGGAGAATGTGCAGACTCCGCACAGACAGTGACACTTTCTAATTCGCAAAGGGACAGCATGCAGATGAGGCAGAGGAGGGCGCCAAAGTTAGATCCTTGGGGGACTCTAGGCAGGCGTAAGAGAAATGACTCTCAGAGTTGACCTGATATCAGTTGAATAGGTAAGAATGGAAGCAAGTGAAAGCAATCCTACTAAGCTGAACAATAGAAAAAACATATTGAAGGGAGATGGTCTGGTTCACCATGTCAAAGGCTGGGAGAATGAGGAAGGCAAGGGGGCAGATGCAGCATGCTCACAGATACCGAGGTTGTGATTTCAATTAGGGCAATTTCAGTGCCATGGTATGATGAAAACCTAATTGTAGAGATTGAGTTACAGGAAATAATGGCACCAACTTGGGAAACAGGCATATGTTGAAGAACTTTGAAGAGGAAGAGCCAGTGGGAGATATGCTTTTCAAGGAATTAGGGTTGAGGGTGGGTATTTTGAGAAGGGAGGGTGATATTTATTGGTGATTCTGAAAGGGAGAGGGATCTAATAGTGGAAGTTGGGTAGTCAATAGCCCAAACAACAAGTGGGTCTCAAAAACTGGCTGAGTTCAGAGAGTGTGAGAGGAGATAGGAGAGACAATAGAGAAAAGTGTTGGTTCAAAGCTTCCATGGACAGAGACAATTAAGGTCGATTTAGTGGGAAACTGAAAAGGGGAAAGTAGCAGCAATCACTAAATGTAGACCCTTAACCTCAATGTCAAAAAAATCCATAAACTTCTTGCACTCCGCGTACTGGTGTCCAATGTGAAGGTAGGGGAGACATTGGAAAGAGATTTATGGAGTTTGTTTATATTGAAAAAAATGAATGATCTTTACCTATACTCTCCAGGATTATCCTGGAGTAGTGGGTGGTTTGGGGAAAGGAGAAAGAGGCTAGCTACTGTTTAACCTGGTCCAGCAACATGTGAAGATGAATAGCTAAACCAATTGTGTGCCAGGTACTCTCAACTCCATAGAGTTTGTAATGATAGTGTGAAAATGGACTGCTCATGGAAACAGGACTATTGAAAGAAAATGAAATATTGGTTAATGTTTGAAGATATGGGGTGACTAAGAGGTATTAGTTTCTCCAGGTCCTTTTTAAAAATGTTGTTCGGTATTCTATCTAGTTAGAACTTACTACACGTCGTATAATGAATAATAATGTTAAAATATGTATTATTCTAGTAGCAGATTCCTGGGGCGAAATTCTCCGGTATCGGCGCGATGTCCGCCGACTGGCGCCCAAAATGGCGCAAATCAGTCGGGCATTGCGCCGCCCCAAAGGTGCGGAATTCCGCACCTTGGGGGGCCTAGCCCCGACCTTAAGGGGCTAGGCCTGCGCCAGACGACTTTCCGCCCCGCCAGCTGGCAAGAAAGGCCTTTGGTGCCCCACCAACTGGCGCGGAAATGACATCTCCGGGCGGCGCATGCGCGGGAGCGTTAGCGGCCGCTGACGGCATTCCCACGCATGCGCAGTGGAGGGAGTCTCTTCCGCCTCCTCCATGGTGGAGACCGTGGCGGAGGCGGAATGGAAAGAGTGCCGCCACGGCACAGGCCCGCCCGTGGATCGGTGGGCCCCGATCGCGGGCCAGGCCACCGTGGGGGCACCCCCCGGGGCCAGATCGCCCCGCGCCCCCCCCCCCAGGACCCCGGAGCCCGCCCACGCCGCCTTGTCCCGCCGGTAAGGTAGGTGGTTTAATCTACGCCGGCGGGACAGCCATTTTAGCAGCGGGACTTCGGCCCATTCGGGCCGGGAATCGCGGGGGTGGGGGCCCCGGCAACCGGCGTGACGCGATTCCCGCCCCCGCCGAATCTCCAGTGCCGGAGAATTCGGCAACCGGCGGGGGCGGGATTCACGCCAGCCCCCGGCGATTCTCCGACCCGGCGGGGGGGGTCGGAGAATCTCGCCCCTTATCTCCAACAAATTATTCACTTCACACAAACACTGATTGAATCAAGGTAAACATGATTCTAAGTGAATGTAACTCTGACGATTCAGAATAAGACAAAAGGAACGATTTAGAAACAAACCTGCTTTTACAATATTCTTAATTACTCTTTTTGTAGGATAATCTTTCTCATCTTATATTTGCTGTAATTGAAAGTGTATAAATAACAAAGTACAGATATTATTATTCAGCTACTGAGCATTTCAAGTGACTTAGCAAAAGTGAATGTATAAACATACTAGCCAGATGTGACAACTCTATATTCTGATATACAGCACCTGAACTCAATAACCCCACTGGTATGACATCCGATTAGATGTTCATGGAAATGATTCAAAGTTACTATTTCATAAAACAGTGATGAACTACTCGATCTACGTTGGTATTGGTGAAGATAGCAACAAACAATATGACACACGATCATGTGGACATAATGTCTCAGTGTGGTTTACATAGCAAATTACTGTGTGGCAAATGTCAATGTGTTAGTGCAAAGGCAACCATATTTTGCAAAAGTCAAACCTTTTATACAAATCAAACAATTTATTAAATATATTTTGAGAACAAATACTGCATCATCACTTATGAAGAGCAGAAAAAGGCTTGTATCGTATTAACAAGGAAAAGCTAGCAAAATTGTAAAAATGCAAGTTTACAGGATTGTCATAACATCAGGCGAGATTTTCCTCCCCCTCCGCAGGGTGCTCTGCAGCAGCGGAGTGTGGCTGGCTAGTGGCCAGTGGCGGGAATGTTTGGTCCCATCGTTGTCAACGGGGTTTCCCATTAAATGCACACCTCGCCACCGTGAAACCCGCAGCAGGGGTGTGTTGTCGGCGGGACCGTAAGATCCCGCCAGTGTGAACGTCCAGAAAATCCCACCCATTAACAACATACATTTATTGCATCATATGTAACGCAATGAGATATCCCAAGGCACTTTAGGAGAATATTATAAGACAAAAGATGATACTGAGCCACATAAGGAGGTTTTAGGTCAGATCACCAAAAGCTTGGTCAAAGTGGTAGGTTTTAAGGAGTGTCTGAAAGGAAGGACGTGAGGTATGGAGCCAGAGAGGTGCAGACAGGGAATTCCAGAGCTTTAGAGTTAGATGACTGAAGGCATCACCACCAATGGTGGAGAAATCAAATTGGGGATGCACAAGAGGCCAGAATTAGAGGAGCACATATATCTCAGAGGGCTCCAGAGAAGATACAGATAGGGAGGGATGAGATCATGGAGGGATTTAAATACAAGGGTGAGAACTTTAAAATCAAGATGTTGCTTGACTTGGAGTTGGTTTGTGGATATTGTTTCCACATTGAATACTATTTGGACCTCTCTTTGGATGACATGTGGCCTGTTCTGTGTTGGGGCTTAGGTCAAACACCAGTTGGTTTCTTCATAAACTCCTTTATTTACACTATAGTTCATTCTAAGGTTCTAGGTAAATATACCCTGTGTTTGAATATCTCTCTGGATGACTAATCTTTCAAGCAATGGAAGCAATGATGGAAGCACCTGCTTTTTCACAACCTTCCAATACTCAATTTATAAATTCTTTCAGAGATCTTCTCCAATAACTGGGGTGTTTAAATATGTTATGATGTGGAGATGCCGGCGTTGGACTGGGGTGAGCACAGTACGAAGTCTTACAACACCAGGTTAAAGTCCAACAGGTTTGTTTCGATGTCACTAGCTTTCGGAGCGCTGCTCCTTCCTCAGGTGAATGAAGAGGTCTGTTCCAGAAACACATATATAGACAAATTCAAAAATGCTAAACAATGCTAGGAATGCGAGCATTAGCAGGTGATTAAATCTTTACAGATCCAGAGATGGGGTAACCCCAGGTTAAAGAGGTGTGAATTGTCTCAAGCCAGGACAGTTGGTAGTATTTCGCAGGCCAGATGGTGGGGGATGAATATAATGCGACATGAATCCCAGGTCCCGGTTGAGGCCGCACTCATGTGTGCGGAACTTGGCTATAAGTTTCTGCTCGGCGATTCTGCGTTGTCGCGGGTCCTGAAGGCCGCCTTGGAGACGCTTACCCGGAGATCAGAGGCTGAATGCCCTTGACTGCTGAAGTGTTCCCCGACTGGAAGGGAACATTCCTGCCTGGTGATTGTTGCGCGATGTCCGTTCATTCGTTGTCGCAGTGTCTGCATGGTCTCGCCAATGTACCACGCTTCGGGACATCCTTTCCTGCAGCGTATTAGGTAGACAACGTTGGCCGAGTCGCACGAGTATGTACCGCGTACCTGGTGGGTGGTGTTCTCACGTGTAATAGTGGTATCCATGTCGATGATCTGGCACGTCTTGCAGAGATTGCCATGACAGGGTTGTGTGGTGTCGTGGTCACTGTTCTGAAGACTGGGTAGTTTGCTGCACACAATGGTTCGTTTAAGGTTGCGCGGTTGTTTGAAGGCAAGTAGTGGGGGTGTGGGGATGACCTTGGCAAGATGTTCATCGTTATCAATGACGTGTTGAAGGCTGTGAAGAAGATGACGTAGTTTCTCCGCTCCGGGGAAGTACTGGACGACGAAGGGTATTCTGTCGGTTGTGTCCCATGTTTGACTTCTGAGGAGGTCGGCCCGGTTTTTCGCAGTGGCGCGTTGGAACTGTCGATCGATGAGTCGAGTGCCATATCCCGTTCGTACGAGGGCATCTTTCAACGTCTGTAGATGTCTGTTACGCTCCTCCTCGTCTGAGCAGATCCTGTGTATACGGAGCGCTTGTCCATAGGGGATGGCTTCTTTAATGTGTTTAGGGTGGAAGCTGGAGAAGTGGAGCATCATGAGGTTATCCGTGTGTTTGCGGTAAAGCGAAGTGCTGAGATGACCGTCCTTGATGGAGACGAGTGTGTCCAAGAATGCAACTGATTTTAGAGAGTAGTCCATGGTGAGTCTGATGGTTGGATGGAACTTATTAATGTCATCGTGTAGTCGTTTCAGTGATTCTTCGCCGTGGGTCCAAAGGAAAAAAATGTCATCGATGTATCTGGTGTATAACATCGGTTGAAGGTCCTGTGCGGTGAGTAGGTCCTGTTCAAACTTGTGCATGAAGATGTTGGCGTATTGGGGTGCGAATTTGGTCCCCATGGCTGTTCCGTGCGTCTGGATGAAGAACTTGTTGTCGAAGGTGAAGACGTTGTGATCCAGAATGAAGCGGATGAGTTGCAGAATTGCGTCTGGAGATTGGTAGTTGTCGGTGTTGAGTACGGAGGCTGTTGCAGCAATGCCGTCGTCATGGGGGATGCTGGTGTAGAGTGCCGAGACGTCCATTGTGACGAGGAATGTTCCTGGTTCAACAGGTCCATGGGTGCTGAATTTCTGTAGGAAGTCCGTCGTGTCGCGACAGGAGCTTGGTGTACCTTGTACGATGGGTTTCAAGATGCCCTCGATGTAGCCAGAGAGGTTCTCACACAGGGTCCCATTGCCTGAAACGATAGGGCGGCCTGGTGTGTTGGCCTTATGTATTTTTGGGAGGCAGTAGAGATCTCCAATGCGGGGAGTACGTGGGATGAGAGCACGTAGGGTGCTCTGAAGATCTGGATCCAAGGTCTTGATCAGTCTGTTAAGTTGGCGGATGTGTTCCTTGGTCGGATCTGCGGGCAACTGTCTGTAGTGTTCTTGGTTGTTCAGTTGTCGGTATACTTCTTTGCAGTAGTCCGTTCTGTTCAGTACGACAGTGGCCCCCCCCCCTTTGTCTGCTGGTTTGATGACGATGCTGTGGTTGGTCTTGAGAGTGCGGATGGCATTGCGTTGTGCTTGGGTGACGTTCGGGGTTGTCTTGTGAATGCGACTGATGAATCTGGCATTGACGCGACTCCTGACGGCTTGAGCATACATGTCGAGTCTAAGGCAGCGGCCTTCCGGAGGGGTCCAATTCGACTCTTTCCTCTTCGGTTGCCGCACCGCAGATTTCTCGGTCTGCTGTTCCGGTTCATTGGTAGTCAGCTTGGGTTCGCTGTTGGCCTCTTGGGGTCTGTGGAAGAAATCCCGGAGCCTCATTCGCCTGATGAATTCCTCCGTGTCTGCCGCGAGACTGATGGGGTCCATTTTGGTGGTGGTGCAGAAATTAAGCCCTCTGCTGAGGACTTCAATTTTGTCTGGTTGAAGGGTGTAGTCTGACAAGTTGACAATAGATTTCCCTGTATTTTCTACTGTGACACCGGGGGTGGCTTGGTTGCTGCCGGTGGTGATGCCAAGTTTCTCAAGCTTTCTGTTCTTGGTATGCATATAGGTGGCATAGTATTATTGTCTCATCTGTTTGGCGGTGTTCCGCAGCTGGTCTGCTGCATCCTGAGCGCAAGTTCAGAATATGGCCTCTATCTTGGTTTCCAAGTTGCGTCGTCTGCTGTAGAGCTGGCGGACGAGGTGGTTGAGGAGTGTGAGAGAGGTGCGACGGCAGAGTCTCTCAGCAAAGGCTGTGTTGTAGGTCGACTTGAGTGGGTTTGTGATCTGTAGCCCTTTCGGGATCTTGTCTGCTTTAAATATGTTGCTATTGAGTGGTTGGCATTGTGCTGCACCCAGTGTGAAATCAAGTTGATGCCAGTTACAGGGGATTTCCAGCATGGCTTTAGGATACCCACAACACAGTGTTCAAGAAGGTGGCTCACCACCACTTTCTCAAGGACAACTAAGAATGGGCAGCAAATTCTGGCCTAGCCAGCAACTCCCACATCCTGTGAAATAATTTTTTTAATGCTCTGAGAATTAGGGATGTTCACTTTAGAGAAACGCAGGCATTGAAGGGATAAGATTTAACTCTTTAAAAGGTTGAAGGGACTGCATGCAGCCTAATTGAATAGACTATGTAAAAGGGATAGGGGTGGTAGGGCCTGTTAGGATACTGGACCAGAGCCCAACATTTCTTAGGATACCAGACGAGAACCCGAAACACTGTTTCTATTTGCAAAACTGTGAGGAAAAGATACTTCACCCCAGGAGTGATGACTGATCAATATGTATCTTTTATGTTAAAACAAACTTTAATTTAAACACATAGTTAACCACATTCATATCAAATAAATAACTTTACAATTAACAGTTAAGCAGTTCTCAAATAAATGGAAAAACATTAACTTACTGTATACCCACCACTATATTCCAATTAAGCAACCCAATACAGTTCAGATGCCTCTTGTAAATAAAGCCAACAATCAGGGTTACTTGCTTCTCTATACAGACATTTGGAGAACGACCCTTTCAGAACCAACCTGAAAATCCTTTTGTCTTCAGACTCAAATCCGAAGGCAGACTGCTGTTTAACTTAAAATCTTCTAGCAGACTGCAACTCTACAGATGGACCTGGCTCCTCCCATTAATTACATAATCTGTATCCCACTAAGTTGTCCCATAACCTGTTCAGCTAGGACTAAATGCCACATCCTCATAACTTATTTACACCCCAGGGAATCTCCAATAAGCAAAACAATATTCCATTAGGGCTGGTTTAGCACAAAGCTAAAGAGCTAGCTTTTAAAGCAGACCAAGGCAGGCCAGCAGCACGGTTCAATTCCCATACCGGCCTCCCTGAACAGGTGCCAGAATGTGGTGACTACGGGCTTTTCACAGTAACTTCATTTGAAGCCTACTTGTGCCAATAAGCGATTTTCATTTCATTTCATTTAATCTCTCTGTAAACAAGTAAATGGTTAAAATAATGATTACCTCACCTTTTACAATTCCTTAATTACAGTTTTAGTAGTCACACTGCTTGTAAATATTTTAAACCAGGGTTTTGAAAAATAATATTACTGCCAGAAATATAAAATATAATACATAACAATTTATTAATTCACCACAGGCCTAAGTTCAATGCATATGTAACCAATAAGGTAGGAGCTTAGATACCAGGAGGTAATTCTTCTCACAGAGTATTATAAATCCATAGAATGGATTTTGAAAACAAGGACAGGAAGTTGCAATAGTCCATTAAAAGAGAACTCCACAAGAAGATGATATTTGTAAATATATAGGGCAAGTTATTGGTTATTTCTGATCAGGAAAAGTTATGAACTGCTTCGGGATCATGATATTGGACAGAAATTTCTCCATTTTTTTCCTGAATTGACCATTGAATGTTTGTCTGGTGTTTTACCATTCCCAGAAGATTGCACAGTTAGAGGTTGGGTTCATCATGTACAAGGTTTCACAATTAGTTTGACACAATAGTTTTGCTGGGTTAATGATGTTATATAATATGTTTAACTGTTGACAATAATAATTTGTAATGTTTGGAGATTATTTGATATTTGTTGTACTAATGGTTCTCTGCTGAACTTAAACTAAACAATCAATTTTATTCCTCACTAATACTTCCAGTACAGCTTTCTTATTTGCAAAGCAGGTCCAAAGTCTAAAAGCCTCGGGCCTAAGACCATGCCAGATTTTGGATTTCCCTAGATTGTGGATTGCCCATCAAATCAGATGAGAGAGAGCAGGACTGACCTGAAGCTGTTCCATCTTGTTTCTGGGATCGGCAATCCCTCCTGTACAGGGCATAACAGTAGCACAGTGGTTAGCACTCCACAGTGCCGGGACCCTGGTTCGATTCCCGGCTTGGGTCACTGTCTGTGCAGAGTCTGCACATTCTCCCCGTGTCTGCGTGGGTTTCCTTCAGGTGCTCCAGTTTCCACCGACAAGTCCCAAAAGACGTGCTGTTAGGTCATTTGGACATTCTGAATTCTCCCTCTGTGTACCCGAACAGGCGCCAAGGGGATTTTCACAGTAACTTAATTGGATTGTTTTTTTTAACATAAATTTCGAGTACCCAATTCATTTTTCCAATTAAGAGGCAATTTAGCGTGGCCAATCTACCTAGCCAGCACATCTTAGGGTTGTGGGGGTGAAACCCACCCAAACACGGGGAGAATGTGCAAACTCCACACGGACAGTGACCCAGAGCCGGGATCGAACCTGGGACCTCGGCGCCGTGAGGCAGCAGGATGTGCCACCGTGCTGCCCCTACTTCATTGGATTGTTAATGCATGCCTACTTGTGACACTAATAGAGATTATTATTACTATTATTATTAACCCACAAGATATTCCCTGGGGACAAGTTTGTCGTATCCCTATATTTAATATCCAGGCTTCAGAGTGAGGGTGCCAAAAATACTGGTCAGTAGTTACAATGATTTTAAGGACGTGATGAATGTAAGAACCCATATAACCACCTAATTGTATTTCAAAGAGTTTATTAATTATTAATTTTATACCGTGTTCTGTGGACTGAGAGAAAATGTCAGGTTTTTGGACAGTCGGATTTGCGGTACTGTACCAAGCGATGGTCCAAGTGTTATGGTTGTAATGATGGGGAAGCTGTCAGCGTTATCAACATTATTACCCTATGAAACTGACAGCAACGTTTGACTTTTGCACATGCACAGGCAAACACAGAAATCCAGAAGTTGCTGTTTCTGCAAAATTGATGTCCCTGCATATGGCAAACTTTTAAAATCACTAAATTACGAGAACCTCCCTGGTTACACGGTAATATTTCTGTAAAGAAAACTCTGAAAAAGTTATGCTTGTAAAAAAGGTGAAACTGGGGATTTAGTAAGCTATTAAACAAAACTGATGCTGAACAAACTCTTTGCTCCGAAAAACTATTTTCACCAATTTTGTAATGAAACATTATAATAAAAAATCCATAGTTTAATAATAACAAAATTATTTTTTAAAGTTTGTATATGATATTTCAGCTTCTAATGTGCATGTTTCAAACTTTATTTCGCCCTTTGTAAAATTGGTAAAATTGAAGCATAATCAGCACATTTTACCTCCTGTTCTGCTGTCTGTGTGAATTCTTCAATCTGATTTGCTACTCACCTTGCTTGATGGCAGCACTGCTGCTGGACACCTGGAGATCCCCTTGACTTCGTGACACATTCAAATTAATGTCAGGACACCCCATAGAGATTACTAAATCTTTGGGGCAGCTTTCTTTGATGTTAACGCTGAGTGCTTTAGCTTCACCACTGACTACAAAATTTGGGTCATAACCTCATGGGTAACAGACCCCTTAACTCCTGTTATAACCTGCCTGAATCCTATTGGCTGGGGACAATTGTTTATCCCATGATTTATTTATTACTTTATCAGAGTTACAAAGCCAGAGCTCAGTGTGGACAGAGGTAACCCCCTAATCCAGCTCCTTGCCTGCTCCAAAAACCAATTCAAATTGAATCCAATTCATGGTCCCACAAGAGAAACATACCAAATCCAGGCATTACACCTGACCTCACGCTCATCTTAGCCAAAAGGCTAAGATTCTTGGGAGTATGAGCTCCCCCAATGAGGAGGCGGGTCAATCACTAGTAATTCAGCTGTATAAATAGAGCTGGCCAGTGTGGTACTGGCTAGAGAAGGAAGCAGTGGTGAACTACTGCTGCTGTGTATATATTATTGTAAATAAAGTAACTTACTGTTTGACTCTATAAACACGTGCTGGATTATTCGTGGCCCTCACAAAATCTTCCCTTCCACCCACCCCCCCCACCCCCCGGCTCAACCCCCACCCATGTGGATACATTCTTCATGTGTGAATACAAGAGTTCCCTTCCTAACAATACTTTGGTTGCATTTAGACCATAAGACCATAAGGCAAAGGAGCGGAAGTAAGGCCATTCGGGCCATCGAGTCCACTCCGCCATTCAATCATGGCTGATTTCAACTCCATTTACCCGCTCTCTCTCCATAGCCCTTAATTCCTCGAGAAATCAAGAATTTATCATTTCTGTCTTAAAGACACTCAACGTCCCGGCCTCCACCACCCTCTGTGGCAATGAATTCCACAGACCCACCACTCTCTGGCTGAAGAAATTTCTCCTCATCTCTGTTCTAAAGTGACTCCCTTTTATTCTAAGGCTGTGCCCCCGGGTCCTAGTCTCCCCTGCTAATGGAAACAACTTCCCTACATCCACCCTATCTAAGCCATTCATTATCTTGTAAGTTTCTATTAGATCTCCCCTCAACCTCCTAAACTCCAATGAATATAATCCCAGGATCCTCAGACGTTCATCGTATGTTAGGCCTACCATTCCTGGGATCATCCGTGTGAATCTCCGCTGGACCCGCTCCAGTGCCAGTATGTCCTTCCTGAGGTGTGGGGCCCAAAATTGCTCACAGTATTCTAAATGGGGCCTAACTAATGCTTTATAAAGCATTCCGCACCTTTGGGGCGGCGCGATGCCCGTCTGACTTGCGCCGTTTTGTGCGCCAGTCGGCGGACATTGCGCCGTTTCCGGAGAATTTCACCCCATTACCTGAAGGATATCCCTAGCCCGTGTCTGCGATAGATAGCAGGGAGATACTACCACTTAAATGCCTTAAAATGTTTCTGTTGTGAGTTTAAAAGGATCTGCCACAATGATATGATAATCGGATTGTAGCTATCAGTCCACCCTGGTGTACCTGTATACATTTTTCATTAGCTGGTAATAACCTGAATGCTAAACTTGGGAGACTTCCTGAACAATCATCTTGGACACAGTTTCTAGGAAGTTCAGTTATTATGTTTAGACTTTTGCCACCTCAATGCAATCAGTAAAGATGCAGATTAATTGTTGTTCACTAGCTGTAAAGGCATTAAACAGGATTGAGTTTATGCTCCTCACCTGAATACCAAAAAAGATGACCTATTTTTGAGTCTACTTTTGAAAAAAAAGGATAGAGACTAGTAACACAGGATCTCTATCCTGACTATAATCTGTCCTGATTTACAACCATACCCCACAGACTGAACCTACTCAGTCCATTGTGAGTGCCAGCTGTTTGCTCAAGCATTCTAAAATCCTAAACGTTTTCTTGCAATGCTTGCCCTGTGGGATTTGCTCCCTTATGCCTCAATGAGGTGTTCTCAAGCTAATCCCATTGAAATATCAAAATGGTGTCAAGTGACATCAAGCCCCTTTGTGACCAGTATTTCTCAATTTCTGCTGGTGAAGCAACTCATGTCCTTTTTAAGTGGGCTTTGCGAACAAGAAGGTGTCTTTTTAATTTTTCCGAGGTTTCCACTTAGGAGGAGCATATGACATCAGCTTTTGCTATAACATTGGTTGTAATGTGAATGCTGTTTGGAGGTAGTGTACTGTTTACATTATGGAGCTTTACCTGTGTTGTGCCTGGAGGGAACTTTCCCTTCAATAAGATATTCCATCAGAAATTCCACCAAATCAAATTATTATTTGGAGGGAAAAGGGAAAGATCAGAAAGACACTATTTTAGATAGTGGAGGGAAAGCAGCATAGGCAAATGAGGCTTCGATTACTCTGTTGACTACATTTATTAACTGTACAGTGGAGTAATTGGTTATGGTTCACCATGGAATTATACTCGAAGATTTGCAACTTGCTCCAATAAGATCGTGAACATTTTTGCTCACACTGTGCACTCTTTGTAGCAATCATAGTGACAATTGCAATGAATCTCTTTGCTTTGGTGATGTGTAAGGCAATTGCCACATTAGCTTGCTGCAGCATACAGAACTTCAATCAAGTTAAAGGTGCAATGTTAACGCAAGCTGGTACTTGTATTACTTTTCAAGACAGCTAGTGAGGTGATGTTCTGAACACTGAGATTTCGGTGTGTGCTTGGCTTTCCCATAATGCATGGCATCATAGATTGCACTCATGTATTGAAGGATAGCCCTGAAACAAAGAAGACACTTGATGTGTTGGGTACTCTGGATCTGTGGAGACTGCGTTTCTTTTTCAATTTGCGTATAGCGCTGTTCGGTGGGCATCATTGCACGTGACACGTATGCGACAGGAGCCCATGAGGAGGCGTCGTCATGTTGAAGGAGCCCTGCTCCAATGCCGGCCTGACTGGCATCTGTGGAGATCTTTGTTTCTTTGGCCGGATCAAAAAATGCCAACACCTGAGCTCCCGCCATTCTTGTTCGTGGGCGGGGAGCCATTGGAACTCGGTCGTCTTCTTAACCAGGTTCCTGAGAGCCATGGTGTGGGAGGCGAGGTTAGGGATGAATTTCCCCAGGAAATTGACCATGCCAAGGAAGCGGAGGACCGCCTTCTTCTCCTGCGGTGTCTTCATGGCCTTAATGGCAGATACCTTGTCAGCATCCGGCTGCATGCCAAACTGTGAAATGTGGTCTCCGAGGAATTTAATTTCTGTTTGACCAAAGGAGCATTTGGCCCTGTTGAGGCGGAGGCCATGCTCATGGATTCGTCGGAAGATGCGTTGGAGGCGATCAATGTGCTCCTGCGGGGTGGTAGACCAGACGATGATGTCGTCCACATATACGCGAACCCCTTCGATACCTTCCATCACCTGCGCCATTATTCTGTGGAACACTTCCGATGCAGAGATGATGCCAAATGGCATCCGGTTGTAGCAATACAGGCCAAATGGGGTGTTAAAGGTGCAAAGCTTCCGACTGGATGCATCGAGTTGGATCTGCCAGAACCCCTCGGATGCGTCTAGCTTGGTGAAAAATTTGGCGTGAGTCATCTCGCAGGTGAGTTCTTCGCGCTTTGGAATGGGATAGTGTTCTCTCATAATATTGCGGTTGAGGTCTTTGGGATCAATACATATGCGTAATTCGCCAGATGATTTTTTCACGCACACCATAGAGCTGACCCAGTCAGTCGGTTCTGTAACTTTTGAAATTACACCCTGGTCCTGGAGGTCCTGCAGCTGCTGCTTGAGGCGGTCCTTGAGGGGCGCTGGTACCCTGCGAGGTGCGTGCACCACAGGCGTGACATTTGATTTTAACACAATTTTGTAAGTGTATGGGAGTGTGCCCATGCCCTTGAATACACATGGTATCGGGTGATGATGGCATTCAGCTGTGTCCGAAAGTCAGCGTCCTGAGATGCGGAAGCGTCAGCGGGTGACAGGGGTGAACCCTTTGGAGGAGGTTCAGAAGTTTACACGCCTGAGCACCTAGCAGGGAGGCTTTAGTGGATCCCACTATTTCGAATGGCAGGTTAGCCTCTAATGACCGGTGCGACACTTCAAGCTGGCAAGAGCCACTGGCAGCAATGGCATGACCATTATAGTCCAGAAGCTGGCAGGATGGTAGGCTTGACATGGAGGCTTTCGAGGTCAGATGAGGTTGGCTGAAGCGCCAGTGTCCAGGCGGGATCGGATGTGGGATCGGTTGACCGTGAGGGTGGCACACCACTCGTCGTCCGGATCAATGCTGAATATTGGGAGAGACTTGGCTTTTGTCTTCTGGAGCATCTTGTGTTTGGTGATGATGCCCACCCGAAATGGTGCTTTAGGGTCCTCGGTGTCAAAGTCCGGAATCAAGTCAGAGTCGGAATCGGTGACTGGTGGCTGGATGGTTTGGACATCCCTGCGTGGCTGGTTGGAGCGACAAGAGGTAGTATGTTGAGCAGACCCGCATAGGGCTGCATAGTGGCCAAGCTTGCCACATTGGAGACATCGGGATTTTGCAGGACATTGCCGCTTTAAGTGGGCGGAGCCACAGTTGCCGCATGTCGTGACATCAGAACGTTTGGTACGCCACCGCGCATGCGCGGTGCGGTCGTACGTAGTGCGCGCCTGCACAGTGCGGTCTTCGGCCTCGCCGTCCCCTCGGTCAGTGCGCGCATGCGTGGGAGCCCGCGAAAAGCGCGCAAAATGGCCGCCCTCATCCAGGCTTAGGCCCTGGAGTTGTTTAATCGCTTGCACCCGCTCTGCCTCTTGGGGGCCTTGCCGCGCCGTTTCAGCCGCTTGAAAGTGCGAGTATCGGTTAGTGGCATGTTCATGCAGAACGCAGGTCTCGATGGCTATCACAAGGGTGAGCTGTTTAACTTTGAGGAGCTGCTGACGTAGGGGGTCCGATTGCACACCGAAAAGGATCTGGTCACGGATCATCGAGTCGGAGGTGGAGCCGTAATTGCAGGACTGCGCGAGGATGTGAAGGTGGGTGAGGAAAGATTGAAAAGGTTCATCCTTACCCTGCAGACGCTGTTGAAAGACATAGCGCTCAAAACTTTAATTTACCTCGATGTCACAGTGACTGTCGAATTTGAGCAGGACTGTCTTGAACTTGGGCTTGTCTTCACCTTCAGCGAAAGTGATAGAGTTGAAGATATGGATGGCGTGGTCCCCGGCCGTGGAAAGGGAGAGAGCAATCTTCCTGGCATCTGAAGCAGCTTCCAGGTCTGTAGCTTCGAGGTATAGCTGGAATCATTGTTTAAAGATTTTCCAGTTCGTACCAAGGTTGCCGGTGATGCAGAGTGGCGGGGGAGGGCGGACGCTGTCCATACCACCGGTTGGCTGATTGCTGGTCAAAGGCAGATCACTTGAAGGAGGTCTATTAAACTCTAACGTCACAAACTGGTACCATGATTTGTTGGGTACTCTGGATCTGTGGAGACTGCGTTTACCTTAGCAGTAGCATAGACAGGCTACCAACACTTGTAATAATACAACTCTATTTTATTTAACTAAGAGCTGTTAAACATACTTGCACTGTGGGTCGACACTATGTTAGATTGACTGAAGACCTATGCCTAACCTGACCAGCCTATACTGCTAGCACATGGTGGACGTTTGTGCTACTGACTGCTGGCTTTGTCTGTCTCAGAGGCTGCATCCCGAATGAGCGGGAAAACTAGTGCCCTCTGTCTTTATAGTGACCGTGCCCTAACTGGTGATTGGCTGCTGTGTTGTGTGTGTTGATTGGTCTTGCAGTGTGTCAGTCAGTGTGTGTCTCTGCACCATCATATACTGATGTGTATGTTAGGACAATACTGAGGTTGTGCAGTATTTAGTTGCACTTGGCCTGACATTCGGAAGCTCGAAAGTACCAGGAATTAGAGCATGGAGCTTCTGGGACGAATCTACCAGGATGGTTTCATTCTTGCCGGTGTTGAACTGCAAGAAATTCTGACTCATCCATAATGTTACAATGCCCAAGGGGCAATCATAAACCAAAATAACCAAATTTACTGAATGAAACCCAAACGAAGAAATTACCAACAAGGTTCCACTTTTAGCAGCTTTTGCTTTAACGAGAATCCAAAGCAGCGCAAATGAGACATTAATTAACAGGCAAATGATACTTAAAATAAAAAGCTACATTTCACTTTAAATAGTTACTGTAACAAAGAAATCGCCCTACATTGTCGCAGGCTTCCATCTCTCTGATACTGAAAAAGGACAAGGAGCAGTGTGGATTGTACCATCTGATATCATTATTGAATGTAGATGCCAAGTTGCTGGCAAAAGTGTTGGCTTCGTGCATCAAGGACTGCGTCCCATGGGTGATAGGTGAGGATGAAACAAGGTTTGTGAATGGGAGGCAGTGGTAGAGGATAGGTATGGGCAACGCGCAGGGGGCCCGCGAATCATGTCCACATGTTTTGGGCATGTCCGAAGCTGAAGACGTTCTAGCAGGGGTTTGCGGATGTAATGTCCGACGTCTGGGGGTGAAGGTGCCCCGAGACCAGGGGTAGCGATATTTGGGGTGTTGGAAGACCTGGGAGTCCAAGGGACAAGAGAGATCAATGTCTTGATGTTTGCCTTCCTAATAGACTGGAGATGGACCTTGATTGAATGAAGGAACTCAGAAGCACCGAAAGCCGGGGTGCGGCTGAGCGACCTGGCAGAGTTCCTGAGGCTGGAGAAGGTCAAGTTCATCTTGAGGGGGTCAGTTGATGGGTTCGCTCATAGGTAGAAGTTGTTTATTGACTTCTTTAAGGAGGATTGAGGGGTCAGCAAGGGGGCAGGAAGGGGGGTGGTAAGGGGATTAAAATGGGGAAGGCAGGATGGGAGAAGGGAATGGTAGTGGGGAGCAGCGGGGTGGGGGTAGTGGGTGTTGCTTATTTATAATGTTGCATGATTTTTCTTCTGCTTTTGTTTGTTTATAGAACAAAGAACAATACAACACAGGAACAGGCCCTTCGGCCCTCCAAGCCTGTGCTGGTCATGATACCACCCTATGCCAAAACCCTAGCACCTCCTTGTGCCGTATCCCTCTATACCCATCCTATCCATGTATTTGTCAAGATGCCTTTTGAACACCGCTAACGTATTTGCTTCCACATCCTCCGCTGGCAACGCGTTCCAGGCACTCACCACCATCTGTGTAAAAACCTGCCTCGTACATCTCCTCTAAACTTTGCCCCATGGATCTTAAACCTATGCCCCCTGGTGACTGACCCCTCCACCCTGGGAAAGAGACCCTGCCCATCCACTCTATCCATTCCCCTCATAACCTTGTAGACCTCGCAGCCTCCGTTGTTCTAATGAAAAACAGTCCGAGTCTCTCCGCATAGCTAACACCCTCCAGACCAGGCAACATCCTGGTAAACTTCCTCTGCACCCTCTCCAAAGCCTCCACATCCTTCTGGTAGTGTGGTGACCAGAATTGTGCGCAATATTCCAAGTGCAGCCTTATCAAGGTTCTATACAACTGGGCATGACTTGCCAGTTTTTATACACAATGCCCCGTCCAATGAAGGCAAGTATTCAGTATGCTTTCTTGACTATCTTGTCCACTTGTGTTGCCACCTTCAAAGATCTGTGGACCAGCACGCCCAGATCTCTCTGACTTTCTATATTCCTAAGAGTTTTGCATTTACGGTATATTTCCCCTCTATGTTCATCTACCAAAATGTATTACTTCACATTTGTCCGGATTAAACTCCATTTGCCATTTCTCTGCCCAAGTCTCCAATTTATCTATGTCCTGCTGTATCCTCTGACAATCCTCAACACTATCTGCCACTCCACCAACTTTGTGTCATCTGCAAACTTACTAATCAGACCAGTTATATTTTCCTTCAAATCGTTTATGTACACTACAAACAACAGAGGCCCCAGCACAGATCATTTGAAAATGCCTTGAATAAAATATTTTAAGAAATAACAAAGATACACCTTATGCAACCACAAGCATTTGCATCACTCCCCACACAAATGCGGCACTATGTATCTACACAGTTCCACAATATGCTGTTCTTTATTCATGTAGGGTATGTAAGGAGCCCCATCCAACAACAGCTTTCATCTTTAAGTTTCACAACTATGATTATCATCAGCGAGGCACACTTATGCAAACCTTCTCTCCCTTGGGTTCTGACAGTCCTGATGATGCAGCTAATCAGAGTTTCTTTTCAACCAACTAACCAATAATACCTTGGTTCAAGGTCTGGCCACTTCTGGGAAAACACCCAACTTTTTAGTGCCTCTGAGCTATTCACACAACGTTCCAGATTTTAGACCTTTTTAGGCAGCTCACCTTTGTCTCAAGAGTTACTGTCTCCTTTTCTGTCAAATAGAAAAACTGACCTCTTCTTGTGAGTGAGTTTCTTCTTCTTTTCACATCCCAGTATTTCTATTTCTGAAATAAAACAGTTGGAAGAATTCAGCATTTGCAGATCTATGGAGAGAGAAACAGAGTTAAAGTTTTGAGACAGATATAACTCCTTCAGACTTGAAGGGAGGTAGAAATGTGATAGGTTTTATTCTGGTGAAAGAGGAAGGGGTAAGAACAAAAGGGAAGTCCTGGTATAGGGTAGAGACAGGGAGAGATTAAATAACAAAGATGATATGGAATAAAAAGCAAAGTGAGTGGTCACAGTTATAACAAAGTAACAAAGCATTGGGCCAGGGTGAGTGTTAATGGCAGAATAATGAACAGTTCTGTCTGAAAGCAAAAACATGAAAACAGGATATAGACCGACAATTGACAAAATAAATAATCAAAATGGAGGTCAGAGTTCATGGTCTGAAACTGTTGAACTCAATGCTGAGCCCAGTAGGCTGCAAAGTGCCTTATCAGAAGATAACCCCTGTTTCTCAAGCCTGTGTTGACTTTCACTGCAGCAGTCAGAGGAAAGAAATATGGGAGGTCATGTTGCAGCTGTACAGAACTCTGGTACGGCCGCATTTGGAGTATTGCGTACAGTTCTGGTCACCGCATTATAGGAAGGACGTGGAGGCTTTGGAGCGGGTGCAGAGGAGATTTACCAGGATGTTGCCTGGTATGGAGGGAAAATCTTATGAGGAAAGGCTGATGGACTTGAGGTTGTTTTCGTTGGAGAGAAGAAGGTTAAGAGGAGACTTAATAGAGGCATACAAAATGATCAGGGGGTTGGATAGGGTGGACAGTGAGAGCCTTCTCCCGCGGATGGATATGGCTGGCACGAGGGGACATAACTTTAAACTGAGGGGTAATAGATATAGGACAGAGGTCAGAGGTAGGTTCTTTACGCAAAGAGTAGTGAGGCCGTGGAATGCCCTACCTGCTACAGTAGTGAACTCGCCAACATTGAGGGCATTTAAAAGTTTATTAGATAAACATATGGATGATAATGGCATAGTGTAGGTTAGATGGCTTTTGTTTCGGTGCAACATCGTGGGCCGAAGGGCCTGTACTGCGCTGTATTGTTCTATGTTCTATGTTCTATAAATATGAGCCTGAAAGCAAGGTGGTGGATTAAAATGGCAAGCAATTGAATGGTCACGGCCATTCTTGAGAACTAAGCGGAGGTGTTCTGCAACGCGTTCACCCAGTCTGGATTTGGTCTCCTCAATGTGGAGGGTTGTGAATAGCGAATACAGTATACTAAATGGACAGAATTACAAGTAAATCACAGTTGCAGCTGGAAGGTGTGTTTGGGGGCTTGGATGGTGAGGAGAGAGAAATTAAAAGTGTAGATGTTACACTTTCTGCAATTGTGTGGGAAGATGCCATAGAAAGGGAAGGAGATGTTGGAGGTGATAGGAGCGTGTGTTAGGAAAATAAAGGTAGTTTTAATGGATTTATATTGTATTGCTAAACGTTAGAAATAAGGTATAGTTTTCAGTGGGTTTGATTTAATGTTTCTGTGCCTGGAACGGTAAAACCTGTAGTTAGATTCATGCTGGGGGTTGGTTCAGTTTCAACTGTGTTTCTATTGTGCTTAGAGAGGGTTAGAGTAAATAGAAGTAAGTCATTGCTTAGCAACAGGAGACCATTTTCCAGAGGGAAGGGCTTTCCTTTGTTCATAGTTTTAACTGGAAGCCAGAGCAGTTGGAGACAGGACACTGGGGAGTGAACAGCCCTCAACTTTGCCAGGAGAAGTTGGACAGGGCAAGGGAGTTGCAATTGTGCAAGCTTCCTAAGGAACAGGATACAATTCAGATAACCAGGGAATTGAGACAGAAAGAAGGCTTAGCACATCTGAAGTTAAGAGAAAAGAGACCAAGGTATTGTTCAGAAGAATTCAAGGAAGAGTAAACAAAATGATCTGAGGTAAATAGACAAGTTCAGTGACTAGATTTAACGTGGACAGCAGACTTCAGAGGTTGATGAATCATCAGGCAACGTGCCTCAATGACTACCGTCCGGTGGCCCTGACTTCAGTCGTAATGAAGTGCTTTGCACGGTTGGTCATGAAGCGCATCACCTCCATACTCCCAGAACGCCTTTGTCCACTGTAATTCGCCTACCGCTGCAACCGGTCCACATCAGACACCATTTCCCTGGCTCTACACTCATCCCTAGAGCATCTCGACAACAAGGACTCCTACATCAGACTCCTGTTAATTACTACAGCTCTGCCTTCAACAACATAATCGCAGCCAAGTTCATATCAAAGCTCCAAAACCTAGGACCTGGCTCCTCACTCTGCAACTGGATCCTCGACTTTCTGACCCACAGACCACAATCAGTAAGAATAAACAACAACACTTCCTCCACAATAGTCCTCAATACCGGGGCCCCACATGGCTGCGTACTTAGCCCCCTACTATACTCCCTGTACACACACGACTGCATGGCAAAATTTGGTTCCAACTCCATCTACATGTTTGCTGACGATACGACCATAGTGGGCCGGATCTCGAATAACGACGAGTCAGAATACAGGAGGGAGATAGAGAACCTCGTGGAGTGGTGCAGCGACAACAATCTATCCCTCAATGCCAGCAAAACTAAAGAGCTGGTCATTGACTTCAGGAAGCAAAGTACTGTACACACCCCTGTCAGCATCAACGGGGCCGAGGTGGAGATGGTTAGCAGTTTCAAATTCCTAGAGGTACATACCTCCAAAAATCTGTCCTGGTCCACCCACGTCGACCCTACCACCAAGAAAGCACAACAGCGCCTATACTTCCTCAGGAAACTGAGGAAATTCGGCATGTCCACATTAACCCTTACCAACTTTTATAAATGCACCATAGAAAGCATCCTATCTGGCTGCATCCATTGAACATAGAACACAGAATTTACAGTGCAGAAGGAGGCCATTCAGCCCATCGAGTCTGCACCGGCCCTTGGAAAGAGCACCCCACTTAAGCCCCACACCTCCACCCTATCCCCGTAACCCAGTAACTCCACCTCACCTTTTTTGGACACTAAGGGCAATTTAGCATGGCCAATCAACCTAACCCGCACATCTTTGGACTGTGGGAGGAAACTGGAGTACCCAAAGGAAACCCACGCAGACACGGGGAGAAAGTGCAGACTCTGCACTGACAGTGACCCAAGCCGGGAATCGAACCTGGGACCCTGGTGCTGTGAAGCAACCATGCTAACCACTGTGCTACCGTGCTGCCCATTGACTCCATCTACACCTCCCGCTGCCTGGGGAAAGCGGGCAGCATAATAAAAGATCCCTCCCACCCAGATTACGCCCTCTTCCAACTTCTTCCAGCGGGCAGGAGATAGAAAAGTCTGAGAACACGCACAAACAGACTCAAAAACAACGTCTTCCCCGCTGTTACCAGACTCCTAAATGACCCTCTTATGGACTGACCTGATTAACACTATACCCCTGTATGCTTCACCCGATGCTGGTGTTTAAGTAGTTACATTATGTACCTTGTGTTGCCCTATTATGTCTTTTCTTTTATTTCCTTTTCTTTTCATATACTTAATGATCTGTTAAGCTGCTCGCAGAAAAATACTTTTCACTGTACCTCGGTACACGTGACAATAAACAAAATCCAAATCCATTTGATGTCATTTTAGTACAGTCTGGGAATTGAGAGTTAAAGCAATTGTGAACAGCTTGTACAGCTGTCAAACCAAAGAAACCCTAAAAGGGGTTGGTGTAAAATCCTGGACTGGATGCACGATTAAAAGTAGAGGGATGCTTTGTTTAAAAGTGTCATTTTGAAAATCCGGATTGGATTGAAATGCAAACCGCAAAAGAAAAGCATTATTATTATGAGAGAAGATTTTAAAGCCTATTTTTGGGTGAGGAGTTTGGAAACTCTTATCTGATAATCATCTGGGGGATTCTGAGGAGAAAACCACAGACACTAACACGGGTTATTTGTGGAATGTGTGTATTTGACCACAGCCAATCTGTGTGCATAAGGGACTTGTGTTAATAAGACCATTGTAGCTTAAGATGTACTTTATAATCCATGTTAATCGTAAAGTTGTGTATTCGTTAAACTAAAGGAGGAATATTGAACCATAATCCAACTTTTCATGGTTAAAAAATACTTTTTCTCGCTGTTAAAACTAATTCGCTGTCACGTGATTCTGTTCCTCCATGTTCTATCGAAAAGAATAAAAGTTACAGTCTTTGAACCAGAGTTCTATTCTGTAATCTTCCTGTCCAGTTATAACATCAACTGGGATCGTAAAAAGAGGACAAGGGTATCTTAGACGGACTGGCCCTTTCAGAATGCTGACAGAGATGTGGAGAGGAAGATGTTGGATGTAGTGTGGTGAAAAGTGAGGACAAGGGGAGCCCTATCGCAGTTCTGGGAGGGAGGGAAAAGGGTGAGAATAGTAGTATGAGAAACCTGTCAGACATGGTTCCGGGCCGTGTCAACCTTGATTGAGATAAAAGAAAGACATGTCAGAAGAATTTATGTAGAAGATGGCATTATCAGAAGAGATGAGACAGAGATAGAGAAACTGGGAGAATGGAATTGCGTCTTTACAGGAGGCAGGGTAACAAAGTGTAGTTGAGGTAGCTGTGGGACATGATAGGCTTCTCATGAATAGTAGCAGACAGATATAAAAGAGTAGTCAAGGAAGGGAAGGAAGTATTTGAAATGAATCGTGTGAATGTGAGAGAAGGGCGGAAATTAAAGAAAAATTGATTAACTTTTCCAGTTCCGGGTGAGATCAGTGTGTGGCACCAATACACTTGTTGATGTATCAGACAAAGAGTTGGGGAAGGCGCCTGAGTAGTGCAGGAACAAGAAATGTTCCGCATATGTCACAAACAGTCAGGCATAACTAGGATCCATGTGGTTACCCATAAAAATGTATTTTATTTGGAGGAGGTTAGACAAGTTAAGGAAGCAATTGTTCAATAAGAGAACATGTAGGACAGTGGTGGAGGACGGGGATTGTTTCGGCCCCCATTCAAGGAAGAAGTAGAGAGCCCTCAAGCTGTCCTGGTTGGGGGGGGGGGGGGGGGGGGGGTAAAGATTTGGAGAGATTGGACTTCCATCCTGATGGACATGGTCAGGACCAGGAAACAAAAATTGTTTCTATCTTTGCCTGCTCCCTGTTTGTAACTGCAACTGCGCACTGATTGTCTTTGTCCTCAAATTCCTCTGCCTGTAGCTCTCCTTTGTGTTTGCCAACCCCACAGCTTCTTTCCTAATGTCGTTCCTGTTGGTACTTGTTCCAGGTCAAGGGTTGGCAGGTCACTTAGACCACTATTTTGTATTTTCCAAGGAAATTACAATTGTTCCCTTTACAGCTGCTGCAAATGCTTAAAAGTAATTTTCAGACATGTTTTTTAAAAATCCAGATGCCACAGGCCATTTGAAGAAACACATACATTTACAGTATTGTTCCCCAGTCAGACATCATCACAACAATTGGTTGCCAGATAGGTTTTTGTTCTCTTTGTTCCAAAGTAGATTTCCTTGTTTTATTCATTCCCCAATGGGAAGAGACATTCTATTATACTAGAGGCACAATTTTAACTCTCTCAGAGGATGAATTTTGCGCAAGTTAAAATTTCACCTTGGGTCAGTCGCTAAAGGTGTGTGGCCCTTTTTAAAATGTCTTTTAGATGTGTATAGAAGTCTACAGTGTACAATAAAAAATGAAGCTCCAATTGAATGTATCGATTGGTCAGTGGAATATGAAATAAACTGTAACCAAACCCTGAGTTATCATATCATAGAATCATAGAAATTCTATCGTGCAGAAGGAGGCCACCTGGCCCATCGAGTCCATACCGGCCCTCCAAAAGAGCAGCACACCAAGGCCCACGACCCCTCCCCATCTGCATAACTCCATAACCCAACTAACCCACGCAGACACAGGTAAAACATACAAACTCCACACAGTCACCCAAGGCTGGAATTGAACCCAGGCCATGGTGCTGTGAGGCAGCAGTGCTAACCACTGTGCCACTGTGCCATCCCCAGTTAAAACTCAATGGGCGCAATTCTCCCCCCCCCACGCCGGGTGGGAGAATCGCCGGGGCGCCGCACAAATCGCGCCACGCCACCCCGACCCCCGCACGCGATTCACCCCCACCCCCCCCCCCGAAACCAGCCCCACGCAATTCGCGCCGGGCCGACCAGAGAATCGCCGCAAACGGCGAGTGGCGATTCTCCGGCCTGGATGGGCCGAGCGGCTGCTACGACACAACGCCGTCCACCCCTGGTCGCTGCCGGCGGGAACTCTGTGGGAATGCTGGGGGGCGGCCTGTGTGGGGGGGGGGGGTGGGGAGGGGGTCTCCTTCACCGGGGGAGGCCTCCGATGGGGTCTGACCCACGATTGGGGCCCACCGATCGGCAGGCCGCCTCTCCCCCCCCCGGGCCTACCTCCTCCCAGAACACCGGCGCCATGTTGGTGAAGGGCCGGCGCGCGTAAGAAGGCCCCCGCGCATGCGTAGGATTGGGCTGCCCCAACCCCAACTGCGCATGCGCGGGTTGGCGCAGCGCCGGACGCTGGAGTGGCGTCATCCGCTCCAGCACCCTGTGGGGGCCAGAATAGGTTGTGCCCGGGCACTTGGTCCGCGCGGCGGAGAATCGCCCCCAACATTTCTTTTCCGGAAGGTATTCAACAGTGTGTATAAATATATGTATAAAACAAATTAGTATAAATGTAATTATCCAAAGTCCACAAAGGACCGTAGGCCTCTAACTCTGCTAGAGAGAGACAATTGGTTCCATAGCTTGAGGGCACCACACCACATCAAGCATGGGGAAGGCAAAGAGACAGGTCCCACAAGTACTCAGCCAGAATGAGAATTGAACGCATGCTGCTGATATTATTCTGAGCCACACGCTAGTCATCAAAACTAATTGGGTCCTCTGATAAAACCAATAAGATCAGTAGATTGTTATATCTATCAAACTCTCACAGTCTGGTTGTAATCAGGTTCCAAGACTTTAAAAGCTTTAGGGCTGGATTCTCTGATCGCCGGTGCCAAAATTGCATTCGGCGATCAGCCGGCGAATCTTTGTTTACGCCGGAATCAGGCGCCGTTTCGCATTGCTCCGCCCTCTCAAAAACTCCTTGAGTACGCCGCATGCCTTATGAACGGCCTCAGGACGTTACGTGAGACCCTCCCCCGATATTCCGCCCCCGATGTGCTGAGTCCCCGATGGCGTCACTCGCGTGTGCTCACAACGTTCGGGGACCTCGCGTGGCGGCTGCGGACTGAGTCCAGTGCCGCCACAGTCGGGACAGAGCCGTTCGGCTGCCAGGGAGGGGCTTCGGCGGGGGCTGGGGGACTGGTGGGGGGATGGTCCGGGGGTGACGAGGCTGGTTACAGGGGGTAGTTCTTGACAGGCCGGGTCTGCGCCCAACCGGCACCATGCTGTACAGCGCAGCCGCCGCAGGCCTCCGTCGTGCGCATGCGCGGCCACAGACCCGGCCATTCTCCGGCCGTATCCGCAGGTAAATCTGGGGGCTTTACGCTTCGTGGCTACTAGTCCCCCACCGGGTGGAGGAATGATGAGGGGGCAGCGCCAACTTTCTGTTCGTTAGACCAGACGGATCCTGTGGACATATCTGTAGCATCGGAGAATTTAGCCCTTAATCTTTGAGATGATTTGGTAGAAATGTTTAGTGCTGATTTCCAATGTCCTTCCCCTCACTATGAAATCATAACAGCATATTGTATTAAAAATGTTGACACAGTAACAACCAGAGTGTAAATTTGCTGGTAGACTGATTTGCTGTTATTTGAAAAGGTTAAGCTATTTGATATAAAATGGTATACAATGAGTACAATAAGAATAAAATGCAGAGAACAGGCAGTCCCACTTTTAAACTGTGGGGAGGGCGAAAGGAAAGGTGATGGCCATTCAGACTGTTTACTTTGTTGACACAACCAAGGATGATCTTTCAGTTCATTTAGGGCATTTCCTTCCCATAGTGAAGTATAAAGTAAAAGAGAAATGTGGGGCGGGATTCTCCACTCCCGCACCGAAGTGCCCACGCCGTCGTGAACGCCGTCGTGAACGGCCCCTATCCCGACCGATTCAGGGCCCGATAATGGGCTAGGAGCGGGGCCGCATCATTACATGCGCCAGGCCTCGTCGCCACGCAAAGGCGGCGCCGCATAACTGGCGTCACCCGCGCATGCGCGGGTTGGCCGGCGCCAACCCGCGCATGCGTGGTTGTCGTCCTCTCCGAGTCCGCCCCGCAAGAAGATGTCAGATGGATCTTGCGGGGCTGCGGAAGAAAGGAGGTCCTCCTTCAGAGAGGACGGCCAGACGATCGGTGGGCACCGATCGCGGGCCAGACTCCATTAGAGGCTCCCCCCGGTGCGGGATGCCCCCTCCGCCCCCCCCCCCCCGCAGGCCGCCCCCCCAGCATTCCCGCGCTGTTCCCGCCGGCAGCAACCAGGTGTGGACGGCGCCGTGGGGAACCCGCCGTTTTGGCCTGGCCGCTCGGCCCATCCGGGCCTGAGAATAGCAGTGGTGCCGGAGAATCACCATTTTGGGTGTCTCGGGCGATTCTCCGGCCTGCGCCGCGGGGAACTCGGCGGGGCCGTTCTCGGCACTTGGGAGAATCACGGGAGGGCGTTGGACCAGCGTCGCGGGAAAATTCGGCGACCCAGGCGATTCTCCCAACCGGCGCGGGAGTGGAGAATCCCGCCCATGAGCTTTCCTTTTTTAAAAAAAATATATTTTATTAAAGTTTTTCGATCTAAAAGAATTTTCTATTTTTACAACTTTGTAACAAAATGTACATTGACCGTTATTTAAACAATATATTAACTAACAACAAGTACAGAGAAAGAAATAGTAACATTGAAAAAATAAATATAATTATAAACAACTAGCATGGAAAAGAACAAAAAAAAAACCAAGGACACACATGTATCCCCCCCCCCCCCCCCCCCCCGGGTTGCTGCTACTGTCTTTCCTGTTTTCCCTTATCGCTCTGCGAGATAGTCAAGGAACGGTTGCCACCGCCTGGTGAACCCCTGAGCCGAACCTCTTAGTGCGTACTTTATTCGCTTCAATTTTATAAACCCTGCCATGTCGTTTATCCAGGCCTCCACGCCCGGGGGTTTAGCTTCTTTCCACATTAGTAGAATCCTTCGCCGGGCTACTAGGGACGCAAAGGCCAAAACATCGGCCTCTCTCGCCTCCTGCACTCCCGGCTCTTCTGCAACCCCAAATATAGCCAACCCCCAGCTTGGTTCGACCCGGACCCCCACCACCTATGAGATCACTCTTGCCGCACCCACCCAGAACCCATGCAATACCAGACATGACCAAAACATGCGGGTGTGGTTCGCCGGGCTTCCCACGCACCTCCCGCACCTATCCTCCACTCCAAAAAATCTACTCAGCCTTGCTCCCGTCATATGCGCCCTGTGTAGAACCTTGAATTGGATCAGGCTGAGCCTGGCACACGAGGACGAGGAATTTACCCTACTTAGGGTATCTGCCCACAGCTCCTCCTCAATCTCTTCCCCCAGCTCCTCCTCACATTTACCCTTTAGCTCGTCTACTATCGTCTCCCCCTCGTCTCTCATTTCCCTGTATATATCGGACACTTTACCATCACCGACCCATGCCCCTGAGATCACTCTGTCCTGGATCCCCTGCGCCGGGAGCTGCGGAAATTCCCTCACCTGTTGCCTTGCAAATGCCCTCACTTGCATTTATCGAAAGGCATTCCCAGGTGGCAACTCGTATTTTTCTACCAGTGCTCCCAGACTCGCGAACGTCCTGTCCAAGAACAAGTCCTTCAATTTCACAATTCCTGCTCGTTGCCAAGATTTGAATCCCTCATCTATCCTTCCCGGGACGAACCTGTGGTTGTTCCTTATCGGGGACCACACCGAGGCACCCGTCACCCCCCTATGTCGTCTCCACTGCCCCCAAATCTTCAAAGTCGCCACCACCACTGGGTTTGTGGTGTATTTTTTCGGGGAAAACGGTAACGGCGCCGTCGCCAGTGCTTTTAAACTTGTTCCCCTACAGGACGCCATCTCCAGCCTTTTCCACGCCGCTCCTTCTTCTTCCCTCATCCACTTACATATCATAGACACGTTGGCGGCCCAATAGTGATCACTCAGGCTCGGCAGTGCCAATCCCCCTCTGTCCCTCCTACGCTGCAGGAACCCCCTCTTTACCCTTGGGGTCTTTCCTGCCCACACAAAGCTCATAATACTCCTATCCACTTTCTTGAAGAAGGCCTTTGTAATCAGTATGGGGAGGCACTGAAACACGAAAAGAAACCTCGGGAGGACCACCATTTTGACCACCTGTACCCTACCCGCCAATGACAGGGGCACCAGGTCCCATCTTTTAAAGTCCTCCTCCATCTGCTCTACCTGTCGTATCAAGTTAAGTTTATGCAAGGTTCCCCAGTTCCTAGCCACCTGGATCCCTAGATATTGAAAGTCCCTTGCTACTCTCCTCAGCGGCAGATCGTCTATTCCCCTGCCCTGTTCCCCGGGGTGCATCACAAATAGTTCACTCTTTCCCATGTTCAATTTGTATCCCGAGAACTCTCCAAACTCCCTGAGTGTCTGCATTATCTCAGGCATCCTCTCCACTGGGTCCGCCACATATAGCAGCAGATCATCTGCATATAATGACACCCGATGTTCCTCTCCTCCTCTAAGCACCCCTCTCCACTTCCTAGAGCCCCTCAGCGCTATGGCCAATGGCTCGATTGCCAACGCAAACAGTAACGGGGACAAGGGACACCCCTGTCTTGTGCCCTTATGTAATCGGAAATAATCGGATCGTTGCCTGTTTGTAACCACGCTTGCCAGCGGGGCCCCGTACAGGAGCTGAACCCATCTGATGAACCCCTCTCCAAATCCAAATCTCTTCAGTACCTCCCACAGGTAGTCCCACTCCACTCTATCGAATGCCTTCTCTGCATCCATCGCCACCACTATCTCTGCCTCCCCCTCCGGTGGGGGCATCATCATTACCCCCAGCAACCTTCGTATGTTGGCATTCAATTGCCTCCCTTTCACAAACCCTGTCTGGTCGTCATGTACCACCCCTCGGACACAGTCCTCTATCCTAGTCACCATCACCTTGGCCAGTAACTTGGCGTCTACATTAGGAGGGAGATGGTCCTGTATGACCCGCACTGCAGCGGGTCTTTGTCTCGTTTCAGGATCAACGATATCGTCGCTTCCGACATCGTCGGGGGTAGTGTCCCCCTTTCCTTAGCCTCATTGAAGGTTCTCGCCAGGAGTGGGGCCAGTAGGTCCACATATTTCCTGTAAAATTCCACCGGGAACCAATCTGATCCCGGGGCCTTTCCTGCCTGCATGTTCCCGATTCCTTTTACCACCTCCTCCACCTCAATCTGCACTCCCAGACCTGTCACCTCCTGCTCCTCAACCCTCGGGAACTCCAACTGGTCCAAGAAGTGCATCATTCCCTCTTTCCCCTCCGGGGGTTGGGACTTATACAGCCTCTCATAGAATGACTTAAACACCCCGTTCACCCTCTCCGCCCTCTGTTCCATCCTTCCCTCCCCGTCCCTAATTCCTCCGATCTCTCTCGCCGCCCCCCTCTTCCTAAGTTGTTGGGCCAGCCGTCGGCTCGCCTTTTCCCCATACTCGTATTGTATTCCCTGTGCCTTCCTCCACTGCGTCTCCGCCTTACCCGTGGTCAGCAGGTCAAACTCCGTCTCCTCTCCTAGATCCAGATCCACCCTGTGTGGGGCGTGATCTGAAACGGCTATAGCCGAATATTCTGTTCCTGTCACTTTCGGGATCAGCGCCCTTCCCAGTACAAAAAAGTCTATCCGGGAGTACACTTTATGGACGTGGGAGAAGAAGGAAAACTCCTTACTCCTCGGTCTAGCAAATCTCCAGGGATCTACTCCTCCCATCTGCACCATAAACCCCTTAAGCACCTTGGCCGCTGCCGGCCTACTCCCGGTCCTAGATCTGGACCGGTCCAGCCCTGGGTCCAGCACCGTGTTGAAGTCCCCCCCAATACCAAATTTCCCATCTCTAGGTCCGGGATGCGCCCCAACAGACGCTTCATAAAATCCGCGTCATCCCAGTTCGGGGCATATATGTTCACCAGCACCACCGCCTCACCTTGCAATCTGCCACTCACCATCACGTACCTGCCCCCACTGTCCGCCACTATGGTCTTAGCCTCAAACAGTACCCGTTTCCCCACCAGTATTGCCACCCTTCTATTTTTCGCATCTAATCCTGAGTGGAAAACCTGTCCCACCCATCCTTTCCTTAATCTGACCTGATCCGCCACTTTCAGGTGCGTCTCTTGAAGCATAACCACATCTGCCTTCAGCCTCTTTAGGTGCGCAAGTACCCTTGCCCTCTTAATCGGCCCGTTCAACCCTCTCACGTTCCATCCCCCCCATCGTCGACTAGCCATCCCCTTTTTTAAACCAGCTCCTCACCCGGGTCCCACGCACCCGTTTGTCCCCTAGACGGCGCCCTCCCGTCCCGACCATCTCATCCCATATCAGCTCCCCCTTACCCTCAGCAGCAGCAACCCAGTTAATCCCCCCCCCCGCCCCCCCCCCCCCCCCCCCCCCGCTAGATTCCCGTCTAGCTTGATTGCTCCCCCCATATTGCTTCCGGGAGTCAGCAAACTCTGGCTGACCTCGGCTTCCCCCGTTTACCCTTGGCCTCCCTGCGTGTGGGGCCCTCTTCCTTCCTGCGCCCACTTTTCCCGCCACAATTTCCGTAGCGCGGGAGAAAAGCTTCCCTCTCGGCCCCGCCCCTAATGGCGCAGTTCCCTCTCCCCTTCCCTGTCCCCTTCCCCACTGGCGCCCACATTTCTTCATGTCCCCCCCCCCCTCTGGGGATGGGGGAGAAAAAATTCTCCCGTCCAACATTTTTACAGATAAGCCCTCCCCCTCTCCCCCCTTTACAATTCCTTGCCACCACCTCGCTACTTCTTTCCAAATATCCATTCCTCAAATCTAGTCCAACTTCTCTTCTTGAATAAATGCCCACGCCTCCTCCGCCGTCTCGAAGTAGTGGTGTTTGTCCTGGTGTGTAACCCACAGTCTTGCCGGCTGCAACATTCCAAATGTCACTTTTTTCCTGTGGAGCACCGCCTTGGCCCGATTGAAACTCGCCCTCCTTCTCACCACCTCCGCACTCCAATCTTGATACACACGGATCACCGCGTTCTCCCACCTGCTACTCCGTGTCTTCTTAGCCCATCTCAGGACCATCTCTCTGTCTTTGTAGCGGTGGAACCTCACCACTATTGCTCGCGGTATTTCCCCTGCCTTCGGTCTTCTCACGAGGACCCGGTATGCTCCCTCCAATTCCAGGGGGTCCGTCGGGGCCTCAGCTCCCATTAAAGTATGGAGCATCGTACTCACATACGCCCCAACATCCGCTCCCTCTGACCCTTCGGGAAGACCCAAAATCCTTAAATTCTTCCTCCTCGAGCTATTTTCCAGAGCTTCCAGCCGTTCTATGCACCTCTAATGTAGTGCCTCGTGCATCTCTGTCTTCACCACCAAGCCCTGTATCTCATCTTCATTCTCGGCTGCCTTTGCGTTCACTCCACGGAGCTCCATCTCCTGGGTCTTTTGCGTCTCTTTCAATCCCTCAATCGCCAGCAACATCGGCGCCAGCACCTCCTTCTTGAGCTCCTCCACACATCGCCGGAGGAACTCCTGCTGTTCCGGGCCCCATACCATCTGGGCTCCCTCAGCCGCCATCTTGCTACTCCCTTCTCTTCTCTGCCGCTGCTCCAGAGGATCCTCCGCAATCTGGCCACTACTATCGCTTCTTTCCATCCACACCCGGGGGGACTCCTTCCTTTATCGCCTCACACTGAGTTTGGCCGTGAAAAATTTCCATTGGGGCTCCTGATAAGAGCCCAAAAGTCCGTTAAAACGGGAGGTGCCGAAACGTGCGACTCAGCTGGTCATCGCCGCAACCGGAAGTCGCCCGTGAGCTTTCCTGATAGCCCATTTGGTGAAAGTCCCCAGTGTCACTAGTAAGGAAAATATCCCGGAATGAGATCAGGTAAAGTATCATCTGTAGCTATATAAGTTTATCTGGCGGGAAGAGGAACATCACAGTGTTAATTGCAACCACTGTCAAATAAATTGTAACTGGATTACAAGCTCATTTTTAACAAGAAAAAGTTTGCTAGTTTTCATACAGAAGGGCGGATACCAGAAGAAAAAATAAACAGAAAAATAATAAGAAAAGGAAATCAGAACTTAAAGAAAGAATAGAAAAGAAAAAGAGAAATAAAACGAGTGCCAAAAAATAGTTCAGGGCAGTACGGTGGTGCAGTGGTTAACACTACTTTCTCACAGCGTATGGGACCCAGGTTCGATCCTGGCCCCGGGTCACTGTCCGTGTGGAGTTTGCACATTCTCCCCATGTCTGTGTGGGTCTCATCCTCACAACCCAAAGATGGGCAGGCTGGGTGGATTGGCCACGCTAAAATTGTCCCTTAACTGGAAAAAAATTAATTGGATACTCTAAATTTATTTTTAAAAATTAGTTCTATTTGTACTTCCTTAAATATGAAGCAATCCATGCCCACATGCAATGAGACCCGGACGACATTCAGGCTTGGGCTGATCAGTAGCAAGTAACATTTGTGCCACACAATTGCTAAGCAATAAAAATCTTTAATAAGAGAGAGTCTCACACCCTCCCCTCGACATTCAATGGCATTACTTTGACCAAATCCCCACCATCAACATTCTGGGGGGGTCAGCATTTGCCAGAAACCAACAAGTCTGTTTAATTCTGCAAACTAGTGCAGGATTCTTTGTGGCCCTCTCAAAATGTGGTATCTGCAATCTTCTTGCTGGATGTAGACGTTTCAAAAATTGAATCTTCTTCTCCACTTGTTTCACAAGCTCAACCAAGCCAATTTGCAAGCTTATCAATCTTTACATTCAGCTCAGATTTTCTTCTTCTAGTTCCTTGCACCTTAGTGTCAGATTTACATTTCCTGATCTTATTTCTGTCTGTTCTTTGTCGACAGCAGAACTTTGTCCTTCACTTTGGTTTCACTTGGCCATGTCGAGCTCTGGCAAAGTTTAAATTTGTTTCAGTTCTATAATTATGCGACTCATGGTTTCATTTTCTGCTCACAGTTTGGGAAGTTCTGCAGCTTTTCCTTGCAATGCCTCGTCTTTGCCAGTCAGCTGCTCCTTCAGCTCTTCAGTCTATTTCTTGTAGCTTTCAGATTCCTTCTGGAGTACAAAACATTACTGAGTCATCTCTGCCAATTTGTTCTTCAGTCTGTTTCGAGTGAAGTTAAATTTATTTTACTTCTCTTTGTAATTGTCCACTGGATCAAACTCTGACTTGAGGGATCCTTGTAGTGTGTTAAGTTTTTCAACAGATTTTCCTTTTCTTTGTAAAACCCACTTGCTTCATCTTGGGATTTCCTTTTTTTTTAAATTTAGAGTACCCAATTATTTTTTTCCAATTAAGGGGCAATTTAGCGTGGCCAATCCATCTAGCATGCACATCTTTGGATTGTGGGGGTCAAACCCTCGTGGGCACGGGGAGAATGTGCAAACTCCACAGACAGTGTCCCAGGGCCAGGATCGAACTCAGGTCCTCAGCGCCGTAGGCAGCAGTGCTAAACACTGTGCCACCATGCTGCCCTATCTTGGGATTTCCAATAATTCGGTAAAGTCGCCTTGAATTTCTTCTGCTGTGCTTTCATTTTGTGTTTAAGTCAATCTTAATTTCTTCATGTTGCCAAATGCTTATGTATTCCTTTTGCATTTGATCTTGAAGTACAATCAACTGTTCATTTTTTTGTTCGCCTCTTGCCAACTTACTCTGGTTTTCGGTGCATCATTTTGTTGCTACTGATAATTCCAATGAAGTAATATCCAATGCCATTTATAACTCTTCCTGTTTTTCCATGGCTACATGCAGATTCTACAAGGATTCTTTCAGGGCACCAAATTCTATGCGTGCCTTTTCTGTCTGTTGTTCTGCCTGGCTGTATCTGGTTGAGTTTTCCAAACCCCTGCTTTGGTTTATCAACCATGGAATTTCCTCTCGGTACCTTTGGATCATCTCTGAAATGTGTTTGTTCAGATCTCAAACAGCTTGGTTCATTGAAGAGTTTGGTTTATCATGCACTTTAAAAAGGTATATACTCAGCTTGAATCTTGCATTTCAAATCTTCAAGCTCAACTCTGATGTAAACATTTTCCCGGAGAACAGTGTAATTGACCTTTTCCATGCTTTATTTCTTGTGAGTTTCCTCAGATGGCTTTGTTTCATCCACAACCCTCTGCTCACTCTGCACTGCTATTCCCTGTTGCAGTTTCAGTACTGTGTCAATATTTTCTAATTATAAACTCTATTTTTAAGCCTTTTGGCTACTTTTCAACCAGTTCTTTCTTCTGCCCTATGTTCTTCAGCTCGTGCATTTCATTGCACTGACATGGTCAGCAACTGTGTTGTAGTTTACTTAAATATTGTCTCCCTCATTCTGGGGTCTTCTGCCTCTCTCTCTCTGGGTTCTTTTAGTTTCCTCGCTCAAAGCTCTTGCTCTCCTCTCCTGGGGGTCTTTTGCTGTCCTCTGTGCTTTATTGGAAGTTGCTCATTCTCTGGGGCCTCTTGTTGCCCTCAGCAATTCATTGGGAGTTGCCCTCTCTGGACTCGCTTGTTATTTTGAACAGCCTCCACTTTGGGAGTTTCAGTAGGCACACGTTTTTTTTTAAAAAGCTGCGAGCTATTAATTCTGCAACACTTTTTTCCTCTGTGCAAGAAGCCAGAAATATGAATGAAAAGGTTTCCCTTTTTCTTAAACGCAGAAGTCTTTTTCTTTTTGTTTTGCTGTGCTCTGCAGGTTTCTCTATTTTCTCTGCCAGCCGATTTTCATTTAATTAATTTTGTTTTTTAACTTAAGTGCAGCATGACCACCACTGCTGCAACCTGCTGAGCCCCTGGGAATGAAAGAGTAAAAGCAGCTGAAGCCAGAGAAGAAAGATGTGCACCTAGGAAGAAAAAGTGAAGAAAAGTTCTATAATGTAAGAACAGCTTATTTTTTGTAATTTGCTCATTGCCTTGTGAATTGACCAGGTTCTTTGACATTACATCACTCGGGATCTTGTTTCTTTCTTTGCAGTTTTCCTCACCTATCTTTGTCATCTATCTAACCAGCTTTTTTTACTCTGTGTCACTCATGCAATGGATTTCCATTCATTCTGGTGAATTCCTCAACTTCTAAGTCTGTAGCGCAGCTTCTTCAACTGTCCTTCAATTTTTCTTTCTCCACGTCTTTCTGCCATGGCTTCAGCCGCTTCTAATCTTTCATAAATAGGGATTCTGTTCTCGGTTCACGGCTTAAAATGGCATCTTTGCTGATCACTATGTTGTGTCATGATGCCTCCACTGACATGATATATTTTCGTAATGACCGTTGCTGCCAACCATGTTATGTTACGGTCAGTTGTGGAGTCTCAATGATGAGGTCTTGTGACTTGAATGTTCAAACATGTACCTTTTATTGTTAATCTTTAACTATTTACAGATCCCAGTTACTGTCATGCGTGGTGCTGCTGTCTCTATTCAGGCTGCTTCTAGATTTTTCTCTCAGAGTCTATTACCCATGTGACGCCACACATCACACTGTTAGTGCTATGCTCAAGCCATACATTAACCCCTGTTCTGCCAAGCATCTTTTCATTACAATGGCATGTAGGTACATAATACAACAGTCAACGTCAGGAGTGCACTGCTTGAGAATGGGGTTTAATCGGGTGAAGGCTGCCCTCTTTAAAAAGGGGGTGAAGTTTGGGATGTTGTACCCGGCCCGCCTCTGGGTGACTTTTAATGTCTGAGAACATCATTTTGGAACACCAGAGGAGGCGATGGAGTTTTTCAGAGACAATGGGCTGGCAGGAGAAGGAGGACATTGAACTGTCGAGGAGGTGTGAGGAGATGGGTGCTTTTCTGTCCATCTTTTCTTGTATCTTTTTTCTCGTTTGTTGGTTGTTGGAGAACTTTTCTCCTTTGAGATGTTTTGTTGTGTTGAGGCTGAGTGCACCTTTTTTCTTGTTTCATTGTTGTTTGTGAGGTATGCGAGCGGGGAGAAGGGGATCAGCGTAGGAGGCTCAGGTGCCTTGGGCGGGGCTGCCAGGCTAGTAGGGTGGGCTCGTTAACGGGAGCGCAGTGGGTGGGGGGGCAGGTGGTTAGTGCAGCAGAGGTAGATAGGGTTGTTGTTTTGCTCAGGGGAAGGGCGGAGGGGGGGCTGCTGTTGTGGTGTAGCATGGGAGGGAGTGGTGATGGTGGACATCCGAGGGTGGGCCTGGAGGGTCGCATGGCATGAGCTGGAGGCTGGCCCAAGAAGGGATATGGTTGATCGACGGGGGGGGGGCCTCCGACCAGGCTGGTCACATGGAATGTGAGGGGGTTGGGGGGTTGAATGGGCCAGTTAAACGGTCGCGTGCTTTCATGCACCTGAGGAGCTTGAAGGCGGACGTGGCCTTTTTACAAGAAACACACTTGAAGACCGGGTATCAGACAAGGCTAAGGAAAGGGTGGGCAGGGCAAGTCTTCCATTCGGGATTTGACATGAAGACGCAGAGTGTGGCGGTGCTGGTAACTAAACGGGTGGCATTTGAGGTGGGGAATATAGTAGCAGATTCGGGAGGAAGGTTTGTGATGGTGAGTGAGAAGCTGGAGGGGTGCCAATGAACCTGGTAAACGTTTATGCTCCAAATTGGGACGATGTGGAGTTCATGAGGTTGGTGCTGGGGAAGTTCCCAGACCTGGACTCGCACCAGTTATTTATGGGTGAGACTTTAACACAGTCATTGATCCAGGTTTGGACCGGTCGAGGCCGAGGTCGGGAAAGGTGTCGGTGGTGGCGAAGGAGCTGAAGGGAGGGGTGGACACACGGAGGTTTGGGAGGCCGAGAGCGAAGGAGTTTTCGTACTTCTCCCATGTGCATAGGTTGTACTCTCGGATTGAGATTTTTGAGGTGGGCAAGATGTTATTGGCGGAAATGGTCGACTCGGGTTAGTCAGCGATCGTGGTTTCAGACCACGCGCCGCATTGGGTGGAATTAAATGTGGATCGGGGAGGGTGGGCCCAGCGCCTGCCGTGAAGACTGGACATAGGGTTCTTAGCGGATGAAGAGGTGTGTGAGCGGGTGAGGGCTGCCATCGGGGGTATGTGAAATTAAATGTTACAGGTGAGGTCTTGGCCAACACGCTGTGGGAGTCACTCAAGGCAGTGGTTATGGGGGAGTTCTTATCGATCCAGGTGCATCGGGAGAAGGAGGAGTGAGCAGAGATGGCAAGGTTGGTGGACGAGATTCTGCGGGTGGACAGGAGGTATTCAGAGGCCCTGGAGTCAGGACTGTTGAAGGAGAGGCAGATGCTCCAGATGGAGTTTGAGCTGGTGTCCACAGGGAAGGCAGTTGTGGAGGGCCAAAGGGGCAGTGTGTGAGTATGGGGAGAAGGCTAATAGGATGCTGGCCCACCAACGCAGTAAGCAGGAGGCAGCGTGGTAAATTGGAAGGCTATAGAACGGGAGTGGTAGCATGGTACTGGGCCCGGTGGAGGTGAACGGGGTATTTGAGGAGTCCTACAGGAGTCTTTATGAATCGGTGCCCCTGGCCTGGGGGGAGGGAATGCAGCTTGGAGTTCCCCAAGATGGAGGAGGTGGCCTGGTAGAGGAGGTGGGAGCACCCATTGCCCATTGGACTGGTGGAGATGGTGGAGGGTATGGGGCGATGCAGGCAGGGAAGGCCCCGGGCCCAGATGGTCCTCGGTAGAATTTTATAAAAGGTTTTTGGGAGACCTGGGTCCCCTGCTGGTAAAGGCATTTAATGAGGTGAGGGAGACGGGGGAGCTCCCCCCAGGTTATCGCAGGCCTTGATATCTTTAATTTTGAAGAGGGATAAGGATCCAGAGCAGTGTGGGTCCTACAGCCCAATAACACTGCTGAATGTAGACACTAAGTTGTTGGCAAAACTCTTGGCCTCACAGATTGAGGACTGTGTGCTGAGGGTGATAGGGGAAGACCAGACCGGGTTTGTAAAGGGGAGGCATCTGTCGGCTAACATTAGGCGTTTGTTGAATGTTATAATGATGCCCTCGGAGGGATGGAATGTGGAGGTAGCGGTCTCTATGGACGCGGAGAACCCTTTGATTGGGTAGAATGGGAATATTTGTAGGAGGTACTGGGGCGGTTCAGGTTCGGGCAGGGGTTTGTGGATTGGGTCCGGTTGTTATATCGGGCACCGGCAGCGAGTGTAAGGACGAGTTTGGGGTATTTTAGGCTGCGCCGTGGGTCGAGGCAGGGATGCCCACTCTCCCCGTTTCTCTTTGCCTTGACAATAGAGCAACTGGCAATGGCACTTCGAGCATTCAGGGGTTGGAAAGGGTTAGTTTGGGGGTGGTGGGGCAAATGCGGACATCTATTGTTTTACATATCGGACACATTGGAAAGTATTGGAGGAATCATTGCCATTTTGGTGGAATTCGGCCGGTTCTCTGGGTATAAGTTAAACACAGGGAAAAGCGAGGTCATTCCGATCCAGGTGAGGGGGCAGGAGAGGGGGTTGGGCAAGCTGCTGATTAAGGTAGTGGGAGCGGTTTCAGGTACCTGGGCAACCAGGTGGCGCGGGGATGGGAGCAGCTACATAAATCGAATCTGGCGCGGTTGGTGGAGGAAATGAAGGGGAATTTTAAGAGGTGGGATATGCTCCCGCTGTCATTGGCGGGCACATGCAGTCCGTGGAGATGACGGTTCTCCCAAGGTTTCTATTCATGTTCCAGAACGTTCCGATTTTTATTCCAAATCTTCTTTAGGAAGATTAATGCCTTGATCTTGAGTTTGTGTGGGCGGGGAAAGCCCCATGGGTGATGGGTGAAGAAAGTGCTGCTGGAGCTGGAATGTGTGTGTGTGTGGGGGGGGGGGGGGGGGGGGGGCACGGGCAGGGGTGGGGGGGGGGTTTCCTTGCCAAATTTGATGAACTACGCAGCAGCAACAAATATAGCCATGGTCAGGAAGTGGGTAGTGGGGGAGGGTCGGTGTGGGAGCGGATGAAGGCAGCTTCTTGTAAGGACACTAGCTTAGGGGCATTATTGATAGTGCCTCTGGCGTTCTCACTGGCCAGATATTCCACAAGTCCAGTTGTGGTGGCGGCCCTGAAGGTGTGGGGAAAGTGGTGGCAACACCTGAGGCTAGAAGGAGCCATGGTTTGGGCTCTGATTTTCCGGGGGGCTGGACGCGGGGTTCAGGGAGTGGTGGAAGGTGAGGATTGAGCCATTTGGAGACCTATTCGTGGGGGACAGCTCCCCGAGCTTGGAGGGACTGGTAGAGGAATATGAGCTGCCCAGAAGGAATGGGTTCTGGTACTTACAAGTGCGAAACAATGTGAGGAAACAGGTGCCGTGCTTTCCTGACTTGCCGCCCCCGGGGTTGCAGGATAAGGTGGTGTCAAAAATAATGGTTGGTGAGAGCTGTGTGTTGGAGATTTACAAGGAATTAATGGACTGGGAGGGCACTCCAATAGGAGAAGTTAAACGGAAATGGGAGGAAGAGCTGGGGAGGGTGTTGGAGGTTGGGTATGGGAGAAGATTCTGAGGAGGCTGAATGCATTCTCTTCACGTGCTATGCTTAGCCTCATTCAGTACAAAGTAGCCCACAGGATGCACATGACGGTGGCCAGAATGAGCAGGTTTTATGAGGGGGTGGACGATAGGTGTGGACGGTGCGCAGGGGGCCCGCAAACCATGTCCACATGTTTTGGGCCTGTCGGAAGCTGGAGGGATTTTGGCGGGGGTTGGTTGACATGATACCTGAAGTGCTGAGGGTGAAGGTGGTCCCAAGTCCAGAAGTGGCACTCTTTGGAGTGTCAAAAGACCTGGGGCTCCAGGGGCGAGAGAGGCTGATGTCTTGGCCTTTGCCTCCCTGGTAGCCCAGAGACGGATCTTGTTGGAATGGAGGGACTCGGGGGTCACTGAAACCAGGGGTGTGGGTGAGCGACCTCGCGGGATTCCTTAGGTTGGAAAAAAATCAAGTTTGCCTTGAGAGGAATTGTGGAGGGGTTTGCCCGGATGGAAACCATTTATCGACTTCTTCGAGGATAGTTAAGAAATCAGCCGGGGTGGGAGAGGTGGGGGGGTGCAGGGGGTGGGGGGGGGGGGGGGGGGGCTTTGAGGATAAAAAAGGAGGCAGAGTGGGTGGAGGTTAATGGCAGGGAGGGTGGGCACGTGAGTGTTGGTTATTTATTTGTTATGTGATTTCCTGTTTGTTTTCTTTTGGGTTTTCGTTGTGTTTGATGTATATGTATATAAATGCCTTCTCGGTGGGGGAGCTTGCATGTGGTGCTGAAGAAGCTTGCCAAGTTGCTGCAGTTCATCATATAACTAGTGTACTATCCCCTTCTCAGGGCAAGTAGAAATGGACAATGAATGGTAGCTTTCATCAAACCCGCCACATTGTGAAGCATTATGTCCAACATCCTTCATGATGTCAAAATATACTGTTGAGAAAAGATTCAGTGAACAGGGAAATTCTCCACAACTTATGCTTTTGCTTGGGTTTCCAAGGCAGAATTCAAGACACAATTAAGTTTTCCCCCACTAATTGGGAAATAATGTTAAAAGTCAATTTTGTCATTCTAGTTGAACAATTTGAACTAAAGGAACTATTTTCTTTGTATTTGGTTTGAATGTCAAATAGTTTGCTCCCAAGAAGAGCACTTAATGACCAATAGCATCTGTAATCTTCGCATGCAACCAGCATTTCAAATCCAGGAGAAAATCCCTGATGCAATTAATATGTAATGAGTTCCTTTTGGGAGCTGGTTAGTTAAGCCCCAAAGAGCTAAATCCCTTGGCAGCACTTGGGTTTTGTTTTAACTTGATGTCCTCAGAGGAAAGCACATGAATTCCTTTCAGTAAGTAACGAAACGGAGCTTTGATTTATAGTCTCTGTATTGCTCTATCAGAAATGTTAGTTATAAATGTTACATTTATAAATGTCATTTCTGTCATAAATCAACAAGGAATTTTCTGTTCACAGTGAACAGAAAGTAGAATATTCTTTCAGAAAATCTGTTCCCCGTTCTTTGCTACTGCTACTGGGATGATTGGCCAACTGTTTTTTCTTTGCACCTTTTATGGAAGTTCTGGGTCTTCTCTCACAGCAAAAATACATTTGATTGATACAAACTGGTGTTGTGTTTGTATAAGTCCAAAAGCGACAGCAACATTGAAAAGACTGTAAAGGGCAGTAAAGTCCTGTGGTGTGTCGCACACTGCACAAGGTCGGCATGGTGGCAGAGTGGTCAGCACTGTTGGCCCGGGTTCAATTCCGGCCTCGGGTGACTGTCTGTGTGGAGTTTGCACTTCCTCCCTGTGTGGGTTTCCTCCAGGTGCTCCGGTTTCCTTCCACAGTCCAAACATGTGCACGTTGTCATGATATCCAGATCAGCATATCATGGTGCAATCACACACATACTGATGGACAAGCATTTGGACCAACCAGCACACACACAACATCGCAGCCAATCACTAGTAAGAGCACACGCACTATAAAAGGGGGAACACAAGAGTTCCCACTCATTCTGGTAGGAGGCAGCTCGGGACACAGAGCTTGCAGCGTGACACTCAGACATAGACCATGTGCTGAGTGCCTCACCAACATTAGTGATAGGGCTAGGTCCATAGGTTAGCTGGTAGCGAATGTACCCAAGTCTATAGTTAGTTGCATCTGTTAGTTAACATAATAAAATCAAGTTGTACCATCTACAGCCGTGTTGGCTCATTTGTGTATCAGGACACCCAACACGACACACGTTAGGTGGATTGGCCATGCTAAATTGCCCCTTAGTGTCCAAAAGTTTAGGTGGCGTTACTGGGTTATGGGGATAGGGTGGACTTAAGTAGGGTGCTCTTTCCAAGGGCCAGTGGAGACTCAATGGGCTGAATGGCCTCTTTCTGCACTGTAAATTCCAAGATCTATGATCTATTAAGAGCAGGACATTTCATGCGAGTTCCTGCAGAATGCACTATATTCTGAAATAATAATTCCTGAGGAATATAAAATCTCATTGTGCAATTCTTCTTCTTTGGCGATCACTCACTAACAAGTATGATTGTCCACCTCCGAAACTCCATGTTACTGGTCATAGGTTCTGTGGGTTCTTGCATGGCTGTTGAGCCCAATCCTAGAGCCACATCTTTGACTGCACATTTGGCAGGTATTTCCGGGAGATGGGATCGGTCCTTGGACTCTAGATCGCTAGTGTTCCTTTCTCAGGCTCCTTTTCTGGACCTCTTCTTGTTGTCATGTGTCGTTGAAGAATTGTGTCCCTTCAAACATGAGGTTCCTCCAAGTAGGTCTCTTCTGAGCAAGGGTCTTCCAGGACTTGACATAGTGGAGGCTGTTGTGTGTTCTAACAGGGAAGATAAATTCAAGGGGAAGTCATGTCTGTGCTGCTTATAGCCTCTCCTCCTGCGCAATTTCCAGGGGTATAGATGCCAGCCTTGGAGCAGGCTGTGTCTGCATTCTAGGTGGCACTTTGTCAGAGTTGTTTGTTAAAGAAAAAAGGGTGTAGGGTCAATTAAAGGAATAAGGAGAATTAACATGGGAAAAGCCAAAATAAACAAAACCTTACTGTTGTAGATTATGGGACAAACATGTGCACCATACTCTCTACACTACAGCTGTACCAATTAAAAGGCATAAGCAGGAGTAAATCTAACCTAACTTGCTCAGCAGTAAGCTGATTTGATCAGATCGTTTGCCATTTTACACCTTGCCCACTCGTATTTTTCCATCGATTGGATGAGTTTTAAACTGTGTGGCCTATCTGAGTACATCAGAAAAATGAAATGAAATGAAAATGAAATTCCTATTAAGTGAATTTGAATAAAATGGCTTCCACAATATTTGTGAAATATATTTGCCACACCTTTTTGTATCAGAAACACCATCACCAGGAGCAATTTACATGGTTAGGGTGTTTAAAAGGCTTTCAGTGTTTTGTTAGAATTTGGGCTGTTATTTTTTAACATGAATTTGGTTCAGAAAATGGCCTACAGTGAGAATATTCCATCTAGATCATTGCCAGCTTTCCCAGTTGCTATGTGAGCCATTTAATCTGGTTTTAGCAATTGATTCCTAGAAGTTCTGAAGTAATGTTATGTGCTATAACCTTGACTCTTAGCAGATTATTCTATGGGGATACAATTGATCTAATGTGATTTCCTTCCGGATTTAGAATGCATTGCTTTTATTACCCCATCCTGTGTAATTAATGTCCCCAATGCCTTCTGATCCTTTTGTGTTAGTGTGAGCAAATTAAGTTTATTAACGAAAGAATCTATCTCATCCTTTAATGGGTGATACTCTGACATACAAAACAGAGTTAAAAGCAAGTCAAATTCATTATTCATTTCTTCCAGTATTATTGGGTGTCTATCCATCTGTGTCAGTGACATTTATAATTGCGTTGGCTTTGCTTTTTACAGCAATCTGGCCAGGAGTTAACTCCAATTGATAAATTTATACTCCTGAACCATATAGAGCAAAGTTTGCTTTGCAAATAATTTGTTTTATTCGTATTTTAGGGATGCAAGCTTGTTTAAATTCTTTCAACCTTTCGTTGTCTCTACTAATTTTATATGGCACTAGGAAAGAATATTTTCCCCTTTCTTTGATAAAGATGCTGAATGCCCTTTGTCAAAAATCTTTGCAACTCTCAAACAGAATGGCACCTATCCTCAGTATTGCAATTACTAAGTTTGTACAGTATGACTGTGATTAGGAATGACAGAAAGTGAGATGATCACAGCACACGTGAGAATACCCTAGATTTTCACAAGAATATAAACTGACGTTTGTGTATCTAAAATTATAACAAGTTTGGAATATGCAATGCCTTAAAGGAAAGCTTGATTTATTGCAAAACATATAAGCAGCCCTATGGAAGTACAACTGGGATGAATGTGTGATTAATTTCTGATAAACTCTTCCCAAAATTAAATAGATTTTGATTTATTAAAATATGTTTCTTTGAACATAAGATTCTATGGGCGGGATTCTCCGGTCGCCGACGCTGAAATGGCATTTGGCGATCGGCCGGAGAATCCCCCTGTCCGCCGAAATCGTGGGCGGCACCCCAATCGCGATGCTCCGCCCCCTCCAAAGGGGCATACTGTGGGAGTACGCCGCACGCCATATCGACGGCCTCAGGACGTTGCCTGAAGCCCTCTCCCCGATGCTTCACCCCCAACCTGCCGAGTACCCGACGGCGTGGGACTCTCATGGTATTACCTGTCGGGAACTTGGCATGGCGGCTGTGGACTCAGTCCAGCGCCGCCACATTCGGGGGAGGGCCGATCCGCGGGCAGGAGGAACTTTGGCAGGGGCTAGGGGCACAGTTGTGGGGTGGTCTGGGGGTCGCGAGCCAGCCAAAGGGAGAGGCACTATTTTGCAGGCCGGGTACGTGTGAGGCTGGCAACATGTTGCACAGCGCGGCTGCTGCAGGCCACTGCCGTGAGCATGCGTGGCCACGGACCCGGCAATTCTCCGAGCCATATCGGCAGCTAGAGCCGGGTGCTCGATGCTGCCTTCCTGCTAGCCCCCAGCTAAACGGAGGATCGGTGGTCGTTTTGCGCCAAAGTTTTGTTCGTAAAACGACACCGTTCCCACGCCAGCATCCTGAGAATTGGAGAATCCAGCCCTATATGTTTTTATTGCATGGTATGATTTTTTTTAATTGGCAAATTACACTCTAATACATGTGACTTTCAGAGAATAGTTTTGTAAATTGGTATGACATTTAATCGACCAATAAGACAAAATAAAATGAAATAGGTATGAAAAAATGTCTTAAAAGCTTGTAAGGATAAATGTGAGGGTGACCACAAGGAAGCATATAGGAATGTTGAAAGAATGTAGTCAGAGGGCAAATTGGGAAGCAGGAATGAACCCAATACAACTGTATGAACATCTCCCTGTTTCATAACAGAAAAAAGTTATCAAGGAAGAACTGATATCTCTTCAAGATGCAAATTGGGTTAAAGATGAGGATGAATTAAAAATAATTAACATCCTACCCAATTTATTCCTGGAAGCATTCGCTAGAGAAGACACAATTAGCACCCGACCAATCATAGAAGGTTCTAAAACTAAACTAAATAGTAATCGTAGTGGTTGCAGTAACGTCTGGTAACGAAAGGATACAAAATCTTTAAATTTCCAGGGACTGATGCTGTATCATCAAATGTGCTGAGAGAGACTACGAACAAAATCTATGAAGTGTTTACAATAACCATGAAGGAATCAATGAACACAGGCACATCCCATGGGATTTAAACATGCAGAAACATGTTATCTACTTTCAAGAAAGGTAATAAAAGGAACCCATTAGTTTTACATCAGTAGCTGTCAAAATAATGGAATGGATCATTAGGAAAAGTTGAGGAATGCCCATATGAAAATAACCCGTTAAGTGGCAGTAATCAAGGTTTCAAAGGACGCAGACCCTTGCCCGACCAGCCTCCTGGATTATTTTGAGCATTGACATCTGAAATGGATGTCGGAAGATATATGGTTATAGCTGCCTAGACTTTCTACTGCTTGTCATCACTTGGTGTCTGTAGAAAAATCAAAATGCTGGAATTCTGCCTCACTTGAATGCTGCCATTTCGTGTGGTGGTGCAGTTTCAGGAAGAATATGACCAAAGGCACAGCAATCACTTGTCTTACTCACTTCATTTAAATATTAATCTGCAGATGGTGGGGTGAGATTGAGAAACTGGCCTTATTAGCATCAGTTTTTTTGAGGACTATGAAAGCACTTTGTACTCCAAAATAGGACAGCAGCACATGTTCACACCTGTGGGGTGAACCGTGCAAGATGACATAGTAGGCGTTCACTGTACTTTTGTGGCTGAAAGATCATTAAGTGAATCAATGTTAAATGCACCTTGGATAACAGGTCCACTCACTTTGATGCAACATTCAAGAAAGCCCAACTACGCCTCAATGTTTCCACTGGCAGGCGAAAGCAGAACTAGGGGGCATAGCCTCAAAATAAGGGGAAGTAGATTTAGGACTGAGCTTAGGAGGAACTTCTTCACCCAAAGGGTTATGAATCTATGGAATTCCTTGCCCAGTGAAGCAGTTGAGGCTCCTTCATTAAATGTTTTTAAGATAAAGATAGATAGTTTTTTGAAGAATGAAGGGATTAAGGGTTATGGTGTTCGGTCCGGAAAGTGGAGCTGAGTCCACAAAAGATCAGCCATGATCTCATTGAATGGCGGAGCAGGCTCGAGGGGCCAGATGGCCTACTCCTGTTCCTAGTTCTTATGTTCTTATCTTCCGACAGAAGCCAAAGAAATTCGGCATGTCTGCATTGACTCTCACAAACTTCTACAGATAGTGCCATAGAGAGCATCCTATCCAGCTGCATCACAGCTTGTTATGGCAACTGCTCGGTCCAAGATCGCAAGACACTGCAGAGTGTGGTGAACTCAGCCCAATGCATCACACAAGCTTGCCACCCACACATTCTTTCTACACCCCCCGCCACCTCAGGAAGACAGAGAGCATTATCAGAGATCCCTCCCACCCAGGCTTTGCCTTCTTCCAGGCCCTAACACCAGACAAAAGATACAGACGTCTGAGGGCCCCACACATTCAGAAATAGGGGGCTGATTTCTCCCAAAATGGGGCTATGTCCCCACGCCGGCATAAAACGCGGGAGTTGCACTCCCCAATTTCCTGCAAAAAATAACTTACCTTCTGGGGGCTAGCAAGGACCCATGGAGCTTCACGCAGCTTTGCCTGCGGATACAGGCCCCCGCACTTCCGGTTCCAAGTCCACGCATGCGCATGGCGGTGGCCTTCATAATAATTGCGGCCGCGCCGAGCGCCATAACGGACTCAGACCGCGGACCCACACGAACAATCTAGGCCCCCCAGATCGGCCGCACGACGCTGCATCGGTCCGGCCCGATCGATGCCCCGGCCGTCCATAAGACCCCCCCGTGCTCGATCCCCCCGCCCTCCACCAGGGCGGCCGCGGACTGAGTCCGCAGTCGCCGCACGAGAGTCCCGACCGGCCATACCACATTAATTCCATGCTGTTGGGAACTCGGCCGGTCGGGAGAAACGGCGGACCAGCGCCAGGCCCGATTCGGCCTGGAACTTCAATTCTCCGCCCCCACACCAAACGTCATTTTGGCACGGGGCTGGGGAGAATCCAGCCCAGATTCAGCTTCTTCCCCACAACTACTACACTCCTCAACGGCTCTCCCTCGGACTGATCTGTTCCCTGTAAGAACACTATTCACGATGTCCTATGCTGCTCTTGCTCATGTATTTGCTTTGTCTGGCCCCTTGTTCCGCACTGTAACAAATCAATGTTTGTCGATGTACCATTTGTCTATGTGCTCTGTCGATTATTCTTTTTTTGTCTACTGTGTACGCACTGTGTATGTTCCCTTGGCCGCAGAAAAATACTTTTCACTCTACTTCGATATATGTGACAATAAATCAAATCAAACCAGGAAGGATGCCCCCTGCCCCCACTCGAGATACTTATAGGGATCATTAACTATCTAAACATTTGTTGCTGATTGACAAAGGGTCATCTGGACTCGAAACGTTAACTCTTTTCTCTCCCAGATGCTGCCAGACCTGCTGAGATTTTCCAGCATTTTCTTTTTGGTTTTGTTGACAATCGGCACCGGAGTAATGTTGCCAATTAATAATGATGCTCTTTAGAGTCGCCAGGTATCAAATGATACCACCACAAGGCTTTACCGGATATCGATCAAAGGACCACACAACCAGTTAGTCAGTTCAAGTTCAAAGATGTTTTAAAAAAAAAAGAATATTTTTATTAAGGTTTTTTAACAACACAATTTTTTCCCCTTACAAACAATAACCCCCCCCCCCGTAACAAAATAACGCAAATTCTCCCTGAGCAAGATATATACAAGGCAAGATGGTACCGTTTCCCCCCACCCTCCATGCTATCACCCGCTCGTCTATCCCCTCAAACAGTCTCTCGTTCCCCCCCCCCCCCCCCCCCAGGGTTGCTGCTGCTGCTGATCTTCTAACGCTCCGCGAGATATTCTAGGAACGGTTGCCACCGCCTGTAAAACCCCTGAGCAGACCCTCTCAAAGCAAACTTAATTCTCTCCAATTTTATGAACCCCGCCATGTCGTTAATCCAGGCCTCCAGGCTAGGGGGCTTCGCCTCCTTCCACAATAGCAAGACCCTTCGCCGGGCTACTAGGGACGCAAAGGCCAGAATTCCGGCCTCTTTTGCCTCCTGCACTCCCGGCTCATCCACTACTCCAAATATTGCTAGCCCCCAGCTTGGCTTGACCCGGACTTTCACCACCTGGGATATTACTCCCGCCACTCCTCTCCAGAACCCCTCCAATGCCGGGCATGACTAAAACATATGGACATGGTTCGCCGGGCTCCCTGAACATCTTTCACATCTATCCTCTACCCCAAAGAACCTACTCAGCCTCGCCCTCGTCAAATGCGCTCTGTGAACCACCTTAAATTGTATCAGACTGAGCCTGGCACACGAGGAGGAGGTATTAACCCTACCCAGGGCGTCGGCCCATAGCCCTTCCTCAATCTCCTCCCCCAGCTCCTCCTCCCATTTACCTTTCAGTTCTTCTACTAGCGTTTCCCCCTCTTCTTTCATCTCTTGGTATATTTCCGACACCTTGCCCTCCCCGACCCATACCCCCGAGATCACCCTATCTTGAACTTCTTGAGCCGGGAGCGACGGAAATTCCCTCACCTGTCGCCTCACAAAAGCCCTCACCTGCATATATCTAAATGCATTTCCCGGGGGTAACTCAAATTTCTCCTCCAGTGCCCCTAGGCTCGCAAATGTCCCGTCAATGAACAGGTCCCCCATTCTTCTTATCCCCGCCCGATGCCAGCCTTGGAACCCCCCGTCCATCTTCCCCGGGACAAACCGGTGGTTACCCCTGATCGGGGACCACACCGATGCTCCCATTGCACCCTGTGTCTTCTCCACTGGCCCCAGATCTTTAGTGTTGCCGCCACCACCGGACTTGTGGTGTATTTTGTCGGCGAGAGCTGCAGCAGTGCCGTTACCAACGCCCCCAGGCTCGTTCCTTTACAGGACGCCATCTCCATCCTCTTCCATGCCGCCCCCTCTCCCTCCATAACCCACTTACGGATCATCGTCACATTTGCTGCCCAGTAGTAACTCTCTAGGTTTGGCAAAGCCAACCCCCCTCGGTCCCTGTTGCGTTCCAAGAACCCTCTCCTAACCCTCGGGGTCTTATTTGCCCACACATACCCCATAATACTCCTACCTACTCTCTTGAAAAAGCCCTTGGTGACTGAAACACGAACAAAAACCTCGGAAGGACCACCATTTTGACCGACTGCACCCTACCCGTCAGCGAGAGCGGGAGCATGTCCCATCTTTTAAAATCCTACTCCATTTGCTCCACCACCCTCGTCAAATTCAGTTTATGTAGGGCCCCCCAACTTCTGGCTATCTGGAGCCCCAGATACCGAAAACTCCTCTCCGCCCTCCTCAGCGGCAGGTCCCCTATCCCTCTTTCTTGGTCCCCTGCCTGTAATACAAAAAGCTCACTCTTCCCTACATTAAGCTTGTAGCCCGAAAACTCTCCAAACTCCTTCAGAGTCTGCATGACCTCCACCATCCCCTCCATTGGGTCCGCCACGTATAGCAGCAGGTCATCCGCATATTGCGATACCCGATGCTCCTCTCCCCCGCGGACTATCCCCCTCCATTTCTGAGACTCCCTAAGTGATACGGCCAAGGGTTTGATCGCCAATGCAAATAACAGGGGGGACAGGGGGCACCCCTGTCTCATCCCTCGGTACAGCCGAAAGTACTCCGACCTCCGCCGGTTTGTCACTACGCTCGCCACCGGGGCACTGTAAAGGAGCTTAACCCATCTAATAAACCCTCCCCCGAACCCAAACCTGCGCAATACCTCCCAGGGGTACTCCCACTCTACTCGGTCAAAGGCTTTTTCCACGTCCATAGCTGCCACTATCTCCGCCTCTCCCTCCTCCGATGTCATCGTTATCACGTTTAAGAGCCGCCGCACATTGGTATTTAACTGCCTGCCCTTTACGAATCCCGTTTGGTCCTCGTGAATCACCCCCGGGACACAGTCCTCAATCCTAGTGGCCAGTACCTTCGCCAATCGCTTAGCATCCACATTGAGGAGCGAAATCGGCCTGTACGATTCACATTGCAGTGGATCCTTGTCTTGCTTTAGGATCAGGGAGATTGTCGCCTCCGACATTGTCTGGGGCAGGGTTCCCTCCTCTCTTGCCTCGTTGAAGGTCCTCACTAGTAGCGGGGCCAGCAGGTCCACATATTTTCTGTAGAATTCCACCGGGAACCCGTCTGGCCCCGGGGCCTTCCCCGCCTGCATGCTCCCCAAACCCTTACTCAACTTCTCCAGCCCAATTGGTGCCCCCAAACCAACCGCCTCCTGCTCCTCCACCCTCGGGAACTCCAGCTGGTCCAGGAATCGCCTCATCCCCCCTTCCCCCCCCTGGGGGCTGGGATCTGTACAGCTCTTCATAGAAGTACTTAAATACCTTATTTATTTTCGTTGCACTTCGAACCGTGGCTCCCCTTCCATCTTTGATTCCCCCTATTTCCCTCGCTGCCGCCCTCTTACGGAGCTGGTGCTCCAGCATCCGACTAGCCTTTTCCCCGTACTCATAAGTCGCCCCTTGCGCCTTCCTCCACTGTGCCCCCGCCTTGCCCGTGGTCAGCAGGTCAAACTCCAAGTAATCTTTCCTCCGGGGCCTCTGCGTATCTCCTGTCCACCCGCAAGATCTCCCCCACTAGCCTCTCCCTTTCCATTCCCTCTATCTTCTCCCTATGAGCCCTGATGGAGATCAGCTCTCTCCTGATCACCGCCTTCAACGCCTCCCATACCACCCCCACTCGCACCTCCCCGTTGTCGTTGGCCTCCAAGTACCTTTCAATACACCCCCTCACCTTCCCACACACCACCTCATCGGCCAGCAGTCCCACATCCAGCCGCCACAGCGGGCGTTGGTCCCTCTCCTCTCCCAGCTCCAGTTCCACCCAGTGCGGGGCATGGTCCGAAACGGCTATGGCCGAATACTCCATCCCCCCCACTCTCGGGATGAGCGCCCTGCCCAGAACAAAGAAATCTATCCGGGAGTAAGCCTTATGCACGTGGGAGAAAAAATAAAATTCCCTGGCTTGCGGTCTTGCAAACCTCCATGGGTCCACTCCCCCCATCTGATCCATAAACCCCAAAGATGGTTTATTTATACACAAGGATTACTTCGACATGCAACACAAAACACTACAAGTTAAACTACACCTAACAACTACAATAACCTATACTTAACTTCAGGGCAACCTGCTCTATGCCGATGGACAAGGCCTTTGTCCGGATCTTGCATGGCTGGATGGAAGAAGTGGCCCTGTTTCTGCTGGGCTCATCCGTCTGGTAGCAATCGTTGGTCTTGAACTTGTGTGTCTGGTCGTTATCCTGCACATGGGTTGGCATAGGCCGGATCCAAGAGAGACCGAGCACACGGCTGTGTCTCTTCTTATCCCTCTGGGATTTTGTGCTCTTTGGGGCGGTCCTTAACTTGGACCCAATAATTCGACAGGCTTTGATCACTGCCTTCGATTTTGACCAATAAAGGGGCGGGTGCCTTGATGGCTGGGCATGTCCTTAGCGGTCATTGTCCTTGGCTGTTTGGGTTCCCTGAGTAAAGGGAGTGGCGCCACTTAGTCTGTATCTGTATCGGTTACCTGAGTACAGTTCTTTTGTTCTGGGGAAATGGACCATTAGAATGCAAATGAGCGGGGGTTTCGACCGTGTCTAGCTATCTGGGTTGCAAATACACACACAAACTCTGAGTCTGTCTGAGTCCTGGGTTGGCCATAATTCCCATGGTCCTTAGCAGGTGGCCATCTGAGATGGCTACATCCCGTCCTCTTGATCCTGAACGCGAAGCTTGGTGGATCACACTGTTGATTCCTAATCCATCCTTGGTGTGCCGGTTACCCTTGGTCAAGGACAGGTTCTACACTACTCTGTCCTATGGTTGAGACATTTACCTCACATTCATTAATACATCATACATTCATAATTTCTAACGGGTCACGATAAACATTTCACTATTACACATTTAATGTAATCGCACAAGGGAACATCTAACTATCACTATCTAAGCTACTCTCCTGCTGCTGGCAAACGCCAAAAAGAACTTATGTACAAGACAAGATTTTTTTAAAAACAGCAGCATCACATCGCTACTTAATCTATGAAGCTTACAGAGGTATACAGTCTTTATTTTTATCAGCGATTACAGTGTTTGTTGAGTTGGGTAAATTCCAAATAAGGGGACTCGGAGTGTATATATCGGGGAGCGGGAGGTTCTTTTTCGCCATTTGCGGAGTCTAAGTGTCTGGATGACACTGCAGATTATTGCAATTACCAGAAGGGCCTCTACTGTGTATGAAAGGGGGTACCATTTGGCAATGTTTTCGTACCAAGTGGGGGTTCCAGTGTCTATCTCTATGTGTGTTGTGGTGTCCGGGCTAGGGTGTCATGTTGTGGGGTGGTGTTCGGGGCTGGTGTGGTGTGTGGTACAGAGGCTTGTAACGCACGCAGTTGTAGGAGTCCAGCGATGATCACAATGTAGGTCATCAGTCCTCTCTTCATCTTGTCTTCTGTCTTCCATTTTCCGTATATTCCTGGGGGTGCAAGCATTATGTCTGTTATTATCTTCAGTTAATAGCTCGTTTATTTGTCTTTCTCTCCTTAACTTCAATTACCCATTAGAATCGTCACCATGTGTGACTCCTGTTGCCGGTTTCTTTAACAACTTGGTTTTCTGTGGCTCTGTTCCAATTAGGGCAATCAGTGAATTTGCCTTTCTTTCTATGCTATCTATGTCCGAATGCTTAGAGTCACCAGATATCGAATGATACCACCTCAAGTTTCACCCGGCTATCGATCAAAGAGCCAAACACCAGTTAGTTAGTTCAAGGTCAAGGATAATTTATTGACACACAATTAGCCATGCAACATAAACACTACTAGTCAACTACACCTATCAGTTAAGACAACCTGTACTTAACTTTGGGCACCTGGCCTAGGTCAGAAAACAGTGGCCGCTGTTCAATTCTGGATTTCTCGGGTTCGAAGGAGTAACTGCTGCTCAGCTGGGCTCATCCGTCTGGTAGCGGGCGTTGAACTTGGACTCGCTTCTGGTGTTGCTACGATTGGCGATGACCGTGACCGGGGTACCAAGGCCAAAAGAGAGCGAACATATGGCAAACTCTTCTTCTTATACTCAGGGGGTTTTCGCACTCTTTTGGGCGGTTCTTCGATTTGGGCCTTACTAATTGGGTGATCCCTGATCACTCTGTCCAATTCCTTACCCAATAGGTGGGCGGGGATCTGGATGGCTGGGCGTGTCCCAAGCGGTAACTGACCCTGTTGTTTGCGTTTCCCTTGAACAGGGAGTGGTGCCGAAATGTCTGGGATTGTCCCGGTTGCTTGAGTGTCAGTCCTTTGTTTTGGGGAGGATGGGCCATCAAATGCTAATCGGCCTGATTAACATGCTAATGGGACGGAGTTTCGATACCGTCTGGACTTTGATGACAAATATGCATTTCAGGCTCTGAGCCTGCCGGATTCTTGGCTTGTCCATTTTACCCGCCAGTCTTTGCGAGTTCCTCTGCACCTAGTTGGAAGTGGCCATCCCAGATGGCTACACTCCCTCATTTCTTTTTTGAAATAACATTTTGAGAGACAAGACATTGTCAAAAAAAAATTTCTTTGTAAGTGCAGAGATTCTCGCAGCTGGCGGTCGATGCGGGGAGTGGACGGACACTTTCTCCGTCCAGCCTTTCCTTTACTGCAACCAGTGATGGCTGAGGCTCATCTTACTAGCCGAATTTTAGGATGGCCGGTTTTATAGAGTTTCGTCGTCCAGGGTCCAGAGGTAGTTCGCATGTAGCAGCATATGTGGCAACCAAGTGTGTCAAACGTGTAAATAGCAGGTGGGGAATGACCAGAGGGTCGCGGAAAGTAAAGAGATGAGTGTACAGACTGTGGCAAAGGGCATTCTTTAAACCACAATAAAAGAACAGAGAAGGGAAAACTAAGACCTGCCAAAGACAGTGAAAAGTGTAAAGAACCATTCCAGAGTACCCGAAGTGACAGGAATATGAGGTGAGTGTGGGCCGCGGCAGGGCAAGAATGGATGAAATCCCCGGGTAGGGCGGTGATCAGTGCCGTTGCTCCACTACCTGAGCTTAACTGACCGGATGCATTTGGGGTCCTCAGGCAGGGTGGGGATTACTGCCGTTATTCCCTACCTGAGTGACCTAAATGAGCGGAAAGAATTTGTAACACATGTGAGATCCAACAATTGTTCCTTTAACAGCCAGTGGTCAGTAAATGGCGTCGGAAGAGTAACTATGACTGTATCAAGAAATTGGGTGTCAGGCCGACATTAATTAAAACCATGTAACAAGAAGAAAGAAAGAAGAAAAATAAAAAGGTGGGCATACTCCATCAGAAAGTAGGACACCGTAATTCTTGTGCGGCGTCATTTTCTCATCATCTGGCACCTCATGGTTCTGTATCAAAAAACGTTGTAAAAGGATTACCATAACCAGAGTCAGAATCTGAATCATCACCATCTCCCGGTTGCCAGACTCGTGTCTGCCGTTTTTGTGCCATGGCCGCGTGGGCCGTCGTTGAATCCGAATCGTCATGTCTAACCAGTCTACAAGAGTTGTCACGGTGACAAAAAGGGGTTCGTTTGTCATGAGGCGTAGGGGCGGTGGCAGTGAAGGGCAAGTTACTGTTGTTGGGCGGTGGCGGTGGTTCTGGCTGTAGCTGTGGAAGGGGGTATAGGGGGCCAAACATGTCTTGGTCATGGTACCGGGGGCTGGAGTGACTGGGGCCGGGGAGGTTGTACCAGTGGTCAGTGATCGTGGTCAATTCGGGGAGGCTGGTGCTGTCGTCGGAGTCAAGCTCAAGGTGGAAGGTCATACCTGTGGGCGGAGACAAGGTTGGGTCTGTGGGCGTGGACGTGCTGTCAGGGCTGGGGGAGGGTTGGACTAGGTTGTCGGTGGGCGGGGTGGAATCATCTGCTATTGCTAGGGATATGTGGTGGGAGTGGCTACATTGGGTTCCATAGACTTTGAGCTGGTTGATGTGGAACCAACCAGTTTTACCATTGGGGTACGTTATCTTGTACACAGAGGGGCTTACTTTGTCCGAAATGGAGTAGGGTCCTGCAAATTTGGGGGAGAGGAAAGAACTGGGATTGTAAAGGGAAACCATTACTTGCTGACCGACTGTGTATTCTACGGAGTGGACGGTTTTGTCAAGGCAGGCTTTACTCTGCTTCCTTCTAGCACCTAGTTGGACAGCTGCAGCGAGCTGTGCTGCTTTAATATTTTCCGTGACTTGTTGGACCGCTTTTTCATGGGTGAGGGCGGTGACTGTGAGGCTTGTCAAATCGAGACCTAATAAATATTCAATTCCTTTCATGGGCCGTCCGGTCATGAGTGTGTGGGGGGGGGGGGGGGTGAAACCTGTGGAACTGGAAACGGTGTTCCGAATAAACAAAGGGCAAATGGGAGAACTGTGTCCCATGTGGTATTATTCTGTTGCACCACCTTTCTAATGGTCGCTTTTGAAGTGTGATTCATTCTCCCAACAATGCTGCTGGATTGGGGGTGATACGTGATGTGAAATTTTTGTTTGATTCCAAAAATCGTTAGGACATTTTGCATGACTCTGCCGGTGAAATGGGAACCTTGGTCTGACTCAATGCTGCGGGGGAGACCCCAGCATGTAAATATCTGTTGGGTCAAAATCTTAGCTGTGGCCTTTGCAGTGTTTGTCCGTGAGGGAAATGCTTCTACCCATTTAGTAAAGGTGTCGATTACCACTAATACGTATTTGAAACCATTTCTGCAAGGGGGGAGGGGCCAATGTAGTCGAGTTGCAGATTTGCCCAAGGGCCATTAACAGGTCGGGTGTGTCTCAATTCTCCCTTCTTGGAGTACCTTTCAGGATTGTTCTGTGCACAGATTAAACAATTCTCAACATAATGTGTGACATTGGATATTAAATCGGGCCACCAGCACAAAGGTCTTAAATAGGCAATGGTATTGTCTATCCCCTGATGTCCGTGTCTGTCATGAAACTGGTAAATTATCTGGTTTCTGTCCTGGGTGGGGACCACATAAATTCCATTTTTCAAAACTATACCGTCCTGTACCGTCAGTGAGTCCTTGCATTTGTCGTAGGGGGCTGGGAAGTTACCGTCTAAAACTTGTTTGAGAGTGTCATCTGTCTTTTGGGCCTGGGATAGATCCTCGATATTGGTCTGAGAAACCTGGACTGCGTGTATCGGTTCACTTTCGGGTGGTTGCCAAAAGTGACCGTGGCGTGATCCTGACTTGGCTAAAGCACCTACCTTTACATTACCGGGTGGGGAGGACCGATGATGGCTTCTCACTTTGATTATACCATACGTGCGGTCTTTTGCTGTCTGAAGAATATATTTCAACAATGGGGCTGAGGGTAGGGGTTTACCATCAGCGGATACAAATCCTCGAGATTCCCACAGGGGCAGGAATTCTGTCAAGCTATTGCATACATAAAAACTGTTCGAATGTATTTCTGCGGCGGTCGGGAAAGAATCTGTGTTTTGCACTACATATGCTATAGCTGCAAAGTCAGCTGCTCGCGATCCTCGGTGGCCTGGCAATTTTAGAGAGATTTCTTCCAATGCGTCCCTGTGCGTCTTCCACATAAATTCCACAACCAGTTATTCTCTTTCCATTTTCTATCATGGAGGAGCCGTCTACATTATTTTTAAAGCGTTGTCTATGGTGTGTGGATTCTGCATTTTACTGCCTGCTCGTGTGTGCAGTGACTTCGGAATAAAGGGTCCTGTGTGGTGTTGGGTGCTATGATCTGGCACGCGTGTGGGGTTTCTGCATACTGAAAGTTATCTGCTAGAAATGTGTGGGTCTTTGTACGTTTGACTGTAATGTCCCTTCCTTGTAACAACAATGTCCAGCGAGCTGCTCTGATCTGGCTGACTGAACCGTCCTTTAACCTACCATCTAACAATAGCTGCGTTGGGGTGTGCTCGGTTAGAATCGTTACTCGGTTAAGGCCTGTGATATATGCAAAATACTGTACTGCCCAAAAGACTGCAAGCAAGTGCCGTTCGCAGGCTGTAAATCATTGCTCTACGTGATCCAAAGTTTGTGAGGCATAGGCTACGGGTCCTAAGCAGTCATGTCTTTCCTGTAGGAGTACTGCTGATAGGGTTCGGTCAGTGGTTGCTACTTCTATGGCATAGGGAGAGTGTGGGTCTGGAACTTGCAAAGCGGGGCTGTGCCTGTTGTGTCATGTAATTTGGAATAACACAAGCTGCCACTTGATGCAGTTTTGAGTAAAAGATGCTCCAGACTTTGAAGTGAGTTCAATGTGTTTTATTGACACAGTCCTCAATGAGTTCACAGCACAGTTCTCAATGAGTTCGACTCTCTGCTAATCTAAATGAAGTAACTCAGTCTAACTGAACCAGCCTTGCTCTAAGCCACGTGTTGGGGTGTGATGCTGAGGATACACCCTGTCTCACTCTGTAGATGTTGGTCTGTGGAAAGAGGCGGGGTGTGAGGGTGCCTTATCCCTTTTATAGTGAGATACCACCTCTGCTCATTGGTCGTGTCCTATTTTATGTGTTCATTAGTTGCATGTTTGCATATCATGACAGTGGCTAGGCCTCATTTTAATTCATCGATGGTGTCTGTGTGCTGAGGAAGCCATTCCCATGGGGGGTTCTTTTTAAGGAGCTCTGAGAGTGGGGCTGCTTTTGTGGCAAAACCATTATATGGTTCCTACAATATCCAACTGATCCGAAGAATGACCGGAGTGCAGTGACATTGTGGGGCAGGGGCAATTTAACTATTGACTCAATTCGCTTCTGTTCGATCTCTCTCTTCCCGTGAGTGATAGTGGTGCCTAAATAAAGAACCTTTTCTTTTAAGATCTGGGCTTTTTTGGGGTTGACCTTGCATCCAATGGATTGCAAAAGACCTAGTAATTCCAAAAGAAGCTTTACATGCTCTTCCTTTGTGTCTGTCTGTGGAGTAAGCTGTCCACATACTGTATAAGGCGTTCAGGGCAGGAAAATTTGGAAAGTCCGTTGGCCAATTGTCGGTGGAAAATGGAGGGGGAGTTGTGGAATCCTTGCGGGAGGCATGTCCACATGTACTGCTGCCCTTGAAATGTGAACGCAAACTTATATTGACAGGTCTTATCTAGCAGGATGGACCAAAAGCCATTGCTGATGTCCAGCGCTGTGAAGTACTTTACATGTACTCCCTGCTTGAGCATGGCCTCGGGACTCGTGGCAACAGTGGGGGCTGCAAAAGGGGTGACCTGGTTAAGTTCTTGGTAGTCGATTGTCAGCCGCCAAGAACCATCGGGTTTTTTCACGGGCCAAATTGGGGCATTATTTGTTGAGGCTACCGACCGAATTACTCCTTGATCTAATAAGCTATTGATGGCTTTTGAAATCTCACCCTCGGCTTGCTGTGGGAAACCGTATTGCTTCTGTGGCTTAGGATCGGGACCTGACATTGTGACCATACCTGGGATCATCCCACAATCGTGTTTGTGTTGGGCGAAGGAAGCTTTATGTTTTCTGAGGACCTCTCTAATTGTCTGGTCTGTACTAATTGATGCGGCTCAAACCAATAGTTTCCTACTGAGCAAATCCTATGTTCATAGTCCCCTACTGTGAGCGTAGCGGGGGCTCTAGCTGCTTTGGCAATTTTCCATACACATCTATTCACTGGATCAAAGGAAAGATTATGGGCGCTCATAAAATCAATTCCTAGAATGTGCTCGGTTGTTTGGGGCAAGTAAAACAACGGGGTGAGTGGTGCTTATGGTTCCTATCAGTCAAGTCAAGGACAGTAGTGGGAAGTTGTGCGTGGAGTCCGAGGAGATAGGAGAGGTGCTAAACGAATATTTTTCATCAGTATTCACACAGGAAAAGGACAATGTTGTCGAGGAGAATACCGAGATACAGGCTACTAGACTAGAAGGGCTTGAGGTTCATAAGGAGGAGGTGTTAGCAATTCTGGAAAGTGTGAAAATAGATAAATCCCCTGGGCCGGATGGGATTTATCCTAGGATTCTCTGGGAAGTTAGGGAGGAGATTGCTGAGCCTTTGGTTTTGATCTTTAAGTCATGTTTGTCTACAGGAATAGTGCCAGAAGACTGGAGGATAGCAAATGTTGTCCACTTGTTCAAGAAGGGGAGTAGAGACAACCCCGGTAACTATAGACCAGTGAGCCTTACTTCTGTTGTAGGCAAATTCTTGGAAAGGTTTATAAAAGATAGGGTGTATAATCATCTGGAAAGGAAGAATTTGATTAGAGATAGTCAACACGGTTTTGTGAAGGGTAGGTCATGCCTCACAAACCTTATTGAGTTCTTTGAGAAGGTGACCAAACAGGTGGATGAGGGTAAAGCAGTTGATGTGGTGTATATGGATTTCAATAAAGCGTTTGATAAGGTGCCCCACGGTAGGCTGCTGCAGAAAATACGGAGGCATGGGATTCAGGGTGATTTAGCAGTTTGGATCAGAAATTGGCTAGCTGGAAGAAGATAAAGGGTGGTGGTTGATGGGAAATGTTCAGACTGGAGTCCAGTTACTCGTGGTGTACCACAAGGATCTGTTTTGGGGCCACTGCTGTTTGTCATTTTTATAAATGACCTGGAGGAGGGCGTAGAAGGACGGGTGAGTAAATTTGCAGATGACACTAAAGTCGGTGGAGTTGTGGACAGTGCACAAGGATGTTACAAGTTACAGAGGGACATAGATAGGATGCAGAGCTGGGCTGAGAGGTGGCAAATGGAGTTTAATGCAGAAAAGTGTGAGGTGATTCATTTTGGAAGGAATAGCAGGAAGACAAAGTACTGGGCTAATGGTAAGATTCTTGGTTGTGTGGATGAGCAGAGAGATCTCGGTGTCCATGTACATAGATCCCTGAAAGTTGTCACCCAGGTTGAGAGGGTTGTTAAGAAGGCATACGATGTGTTAGCTTTTATTGGTCGAGGGATTGAGTTTCGGAGCCATGAGGTCATGTTTCAGCTGTACAAAACTCTGGTGCGGCCGCATTTGGAGTATTGCGTGCAATTCTGGTCGCCGCATTATAGGAAGGATGTGGAAGCATTGGAAAGGGTGCAGAGGAGATTTACCAGAATGTTGCCTGGTATGGAGGGAAGATCTTATGAGGGAAGGCTGAGGGACTTGAGGCTGTTTTCCTTAGAGAGAAGAAGGTTAAGAGGTGACTTAATTGAGGCATACAAGATGATCAGAGGATTAGATAGGGTGGACAGTGAGAGCCTTTTTCCTCAGATGGTGATGTCTAGCACGAGGGGACATAGCTTTAAATTGAGGGGAGATAGATATAGGACAGATATCAGAGGTAGGTTCTTTACTAAGAGAGTAGTAAGGGTGTGGAATGCCCTGCCTGCAACAGTAGTGGACCCACCAACATTAAGGGCATTCAAATGGTCATTGGATAGGCATATGGACGATAAGGGAATAGTGTAGATGGGCTTTAGTGTGATTTCACAGGTCGGCGCAACATCGAGGACCGAAGGGCCTGTACTGCGCTGTAATATTCTATGTTCTATCTGAATATCTACGGGGGCTGTGATGTATCCCTGCTGTACATGTCCGATAAATCCACTAAGGGTGATGGTGTCTATGGTGGGCCATTTGTCACGCTGGTCCATTGTGGAGGAGTTTAAAGTGGTGCGGGACCCTCCTGTATCCCAAAGAAATTCTACTGGATGTCCCTGGACTGTGCCTGTGACTACTAGTCTGCCTGATTAGTCCCAGAGTGTGTCGCAGACCCAAGTGGGGGAGTCCGAACACCGTCAATCGTGGTGTTGATTGCTGAATTATCTGAACGGGCGCTAACACTATGTATGGGCCTAACATTGTTCCTAGGTGGGGGGCCTGGTTGTTGGTGGCGTTGCTGGTTTGTGGGGGGGGGGTCGGCATTCATGGGCATAATGTCCCATGTGTCCACAATTATAGCGTGGTGCCTGTGCTCTGGGGTGCTGTCCTTCATGTCTACCCTCATTTATCCATGCTGGGTCCTGGTTAGTTCTAACTGGGTGCATATTTGCTTCTACCTGTTCCTGATCTGCCTTCCTGTGTAGGGATTGTTCCCAAGCCCCGGAGAGTCTCTTTAATACCCAAACTTCATTGTGTGTGGAGTCTGCGGGGTCGTAATTTACACCAGTCTTTTGACCTGCTTCTGTGGCGTGGGAGACTAAAGTGAGGGCCCATTTAGTTGTGTCGTCGTTATCTAAGTGTGCGCGGTTCAAATCCCCAAACACTGCTGTAAAATGGATCCAAAGGCGACCTGCAAATGCGCTCGGATGCTCTCCCTTCTTTTGTCTACAATGGTTCAAACCTTCTACGGGGTCTCCCTTGTTGTACCCGATCGCATCTAAAATAGCCGTTTTCATCTCCTGTAGGGTTCCTCCTCCGACATTCTGGGGTTCTGGCAAAGCTGAGCTGACGGACTGGTCAAGGCTCATTACTATAAGTTTAACTTCCTCCCTATCGTCTAGACCGTACATAACCTTTTGCTGGCGTACTCTCTCAAAGAAATTATGCGGGTCTGCGTTGGGTTTGAATGGATCAATTTTTGCACAGGCATCTCTCAATTGCGTGATGGATAATGGGGTGGTGTAAACGCAATCGGGCTCCTCCCGATCCGATGACTTGCGCTGTGTGGTGACCGGATTCATGGGTGTGTGTGCTGCCTGTGCAGTCAGTGGTGCGGGTGCTTTCCTTTTCGGGGCATGGGGGGCTCTTTGGTGATTTTCTGTGTTCTCCACATATCTCTGGGCGGTTTCATTCAGTTCTTGCCAATTGGGGCATGTTCCTCATCTAAATTATGTCCAAAGGTATCTCTAAATCCGTTTTGCACTGAAAGCAGTGACTGCAACTTCGCTATTTGTTGTCTACATTTCGCGTGGTCTTCTGTGCTCTGTCTTTGTTCTGTAGTGGAGCTATGGAGCGCTCCTAAAGCTGCCTTTAAATCCGCGCATTGTCTCATTAACTGTGCTACCTGCTGTTCTGTCTCTTCTCGTACCAAGACTGCGTGCTGTGTATCTTGGTAGGCTTTATCGTACAGGGTCTGAAAGCTGCTAAGGTGAACTAAACAAGATTGGTGTGCCCGTTTGACATCAGCCACCTCTTTATCTTTAGCTGCCAACTGATCCCGGAGTTGCTCAATAATCTTTTCGCTTTCACTATTGTTTCCCTTATTCTTCTCTTCTTTCTCAATTAGCTGCCTGCGGATCGTCCTCATGACCTACTCTGTGCCTTGCAACTGTGCCAAACAGGACACTATTGCCATCGGCTGTATTTTGCTTATGTACCTCGGTTAGGTTGTCCCACCAGGTTTGTCCTATGCTTCCTGGACCTGACTCTTCATTTGAACAAAAATCGGACCAAAGGGGTCATCCTTTCTCCTGTGAATACTTCCTCAACTCTTCTTCCCATATGGGGCACTGCTCTACTCTGTTGGTTGCTGCGACCTCGGGTTCCTGTGGGTTCATTGAACGTTCCATCGCTTTTGTGGCCATTGCTTCTAATCTCTCTTGCTCTACTTTTAATCTCTGTTTCCTACCGTTAATTTCTCTTGCACTACTTTGAGTTCTCTTTCCCTACCTTTAATTTGGGACAGGGGGATAAGGCGGCGATTTGAACTGCGGGTATGGCCTAAGGGATTTTCCAGTTCACAATTCCCGCGATCGTTTTGGCACAATCTAACGAGTTTACCTTATACCCCTGTTAGTACGCATGCAGGTTAGTACACATTTCCAAAATTTGGTGATTTGGTCGATATGGGTTTGCACTTGTGGTTCTTTCTTTCTCATGCAATTGGATTTCAAAGTTTGTGGGTTCTTTCGGAGTGACAAAATCACTTCTAATTCGAGTCCCGTCAGATGTCGCCAATAATGTTGCCAATCGGCACGGGAGTAATCTTGCCAATGAATAATGATGCTCTTTAGAGTTGCCAGGTATCAAATGATACCACCACAAGGCTTTACCGGATATCGATCAAAGGACCACACAACCAGTTTGTCAGTTCAAGTTCAAAGATGGTTTATTTACACACAAGGATTACTTCGACATGCAACACAAAACACTACAAGTTAAACTACACCTAACAACTACAATAACCTGAAAAACTGAAAAACTGAAAATCGCTTATTGTCACAAGTTGGCTTCAAATGAAGTTACTGTGAAAAGCCCCTAGTCGCCACACTCCGGCGCCTGTTCGGGGAGGCTGTTACGGGAACCTACACTTAACTTCAGGGCAACCGGCTCTATGCAGATGGACAAGGCCTTTGTCCGGATCTTGCGTGGCTGGGTGGGAGAAGTGGCTCTGTTTCTGCTGGGCTCATCCGTCTGGTAGCGATCGTTGGTCTTGAACTTGTCTATCTGGTCGTTATGCTACACTTGGATTGGCAAAGGCCGGATCCAAGAGAGACCGAGCACATGGCTGTGACTCTTCTTATCCCTCTGGGATTTTGCGTTCTTTGGGGCGGTCCTTAACTTGGACCCAATAATTCGACAGGCTTCGATCACTGCCTTCGATTTTGGCCAATAAAGGGGCGGGTGCCTTGATGGCTGGGCGTGTCCTGAGCGGTCATTGACCTTGGCTGTCTGGGCTCCCTGAGTAAAAGGAGTGGCGCCGCTTAGTCTGTATCTGTATCGGTTACCTGAGTACAGTTTTTTTGTTCAAGGGAATTGGGCCATTAGAATGCTAACGAGCGGGGGTTTCGATCGCGTCTAGCTATCTGGGTTGCAAATACACATACAAGCTCTGAGCCTGTCTGAGTCCTGGGTTGGCCATAATTCCCACAGCCCTTTGCAGGTGGCCATCTGAGATGGCTACAATTTCAGATTCCAGCATCCGCAGTAATTTGCTTTTATTAATTGCTGATTGTTTTTCCCCCCTCTGAATTTTTCTCTGATTCTACAAGTTCTTGGTGCTCTCTTGAGCTGTTTAAAATTGCTACAGTCTACAGGGAGTGATGTAGTAGCTGCTGAAATACTTTTGTTAACTTTGAGATTGCTGTACAAACTGGTGGCTCCCAAAGATTGGTGTGTAAGTTGGCATTTCCCATAGAATAAAGCATGACAGAGAGAATGAATCTTGGGCATTCTGCTGGAAGAGGGAAGAGGATGCAGGATGAGAGACTTGCAGCAGGAGGCCACATCTACGCAATCTTCAGCGAGAAGTTCTCCTACCTAAACCTCAGCAGTAAACAACGGCTGGGATTTTCCTCTCCAGTTTTTCTCGAGTGAGTTTGGCAACGGGAGTGAAAAATCTCACAAGAAGTCCCAATCGTCTTTCACGCCAACGTAAATGTGAGATGCGATTGTCCCATCCCCATGCCAGTGATACTGCTCGTTTCCTGACGTTCAACATCGGGAATGTCATTTCCATACATTAATATCTCCTAATCAGGCCTCTATGTCCAAATCACTCCACCTTAAAAAAGTTCATAAGTCCAGTCATGTCAGCTTGAGGGCAGATCAAAGTGAAACCGAACTGGTCTCCCAAAGCGTTCACCTGGTAAGCAGATATCCCAGAGAAGCTCAGGTTAGTACAACGCTCGGGAGGATAGGATCATGCCTGGGCACTGCCCGATCACAACCTGGGTATTGCCTGATCACTACCTAGGCACTGGCCCCTGACACTGGGGGTAGTACCAGGGGCAATGCTAGCGAGGTGCGGAGTGCAGGGTTCCTAATGACCATTTGTGCACTTGAGCAGCCTTGAAAAATGGCACCTCGCTCTTCAAGGAACTAGGTTTCTGTTGGGGTGGGCGAATCAGAGCAACACATCTCTGATTGCCGTCCACAGCTGCAGAAGGCAGGGGTGAGCAGCTTAACTAAAACTCTGTGTTCAAGGAGAGCGAACTAGATTCCCTTCTCTCAGAGAGAAGCAGACAGACAGAGACTGTGAGGCTTTGGTAGGACTTTAGACATCCCCATGGTGACATTTACATCATTTTTTGAGAATCATAAACTCATAGAATTCCTACAGTGCAGAAGGAGGCCATTCGACCCATCGAGTATGCACTGACTCTCTGAAAAAGCACCCGACCTTGGCCAACTCTTCCGCCCATCCCCGTAACCTCAACCCCACCTTACCTGCACATCCTTGGACACAAAGGAGCAATTTTGACATGGCCAAGCCACCTAAGTTGCACATCTTTGGACAGTGGGAGGAAACCGGAGCACCTGGAGGAAACTCACGCAGACACGGGGAGAAAGTGCAAACTCCACACAGAGGCTGGAATTGAATCCAGGTCCCCGACGTTGTGAAGCAACAGTGCTAACCACTGTGCTACCGTGCACTGATTGCTTGGTTTGATTGAATCTCTTCTGTTTAATATTTGCAGTGTTTACAAATGTAAAATGTGGATATGAGGCTAAATGGATGTTTCTATAAATGTTGAGTGTGAGTCCTGATAGAGATTGTTGTTAAGTGAGTGATGTGGGGAGCGATTCTCTGACCCCCACCGGGTCGGAGAATCGCCGGGGGCTGGCATGAATCCCGCCCCCGCCGTGTCCCGAATTATCCGCCACCAGAGATTCGGCGGGGGCGGGAATTACGCCGCGCCGGTCGGCGGGCCCACCCCCGGCGATTCTCCGGCCCACGATGGGCCAAAGTCCCGCCGCTGTCAACCCTCTCACGCCGGCGTGGATTGAACCACCTTTTGAACGGCGGGGCAAGACGGCGCGGGCAGGCTCCGGGGTCCTGGGGGGGGCGTGGGGCGATCTGGCCCCGGGGGGTGCCCCCACGGTGGCCTGGCCCGTGATCGGGGCCCACCGATCCGCGGGCGGGCCTGTGCCATGGGGGCACTCTTTTTCTTCCGCCTTTGCCATGGTCTTCACTATGGCGGAGGCGGAAGAGACCCCCTCCCCTGGGCATGCGCGGGGATGCCATGATCGGCCGCTGATGCTCCCGCGCATGCGTCGCCCGGCGAAGACCTTTCGGCGGCGGCTGGCGTGGCGCCAAAGGGCTTTCCCGCCAGCCGGTGGAGCGGAAACCACTCCGGCGCGGGCCTAGCCCCCCAAGGTGAGGGCTTGGCCCCTAAAAGTGCGGAGACGTCCGCACCTTTGGGGCGGCCCAACGCCGGAGAGGTTCCCGCCACTCCATTACGCCAGAACCCCCTGCCCTACCAGGTAGGGGAGAACCCGCCCCAGGATTGTGGTGAATTTTACAGTGGCTGAGGCTGGTTGGTGGGATAAGGCATTTGAAGATGTATTCACTGATCTTGCTTACAATGGTGGGTCATTGAATATATTTCAGCACATGTCTCAGGTCCTTGGATGTGGACTTGATTCCTGACATTAACCTCCACAGCTATCTGCTCCCACTGCCTTCTAAACACGTATATGGAGGACCTCCTGGCTACCTACAGTTGAGGACGCCACTTTTCCTTTCCACTTCCGACATGAAGACTCCGGTGCAACTTCTCAAAATCTTCCAGCCCACTCTCCCTCATGTTTATACATTCTCCAATGTGCCTCAGGTCAGATTTTCCTCCTGCATGACTGCCAGCACCTGTTCCAGCCACAATGCACCTCCTGATTACAAAGTTCAGGCTAATTTTAAGTATGACTAGCCACTCACAACACTTCCCCCAATGATATGTCCAGCAAGTAAGATAAAGTTGGCCTACTGTTTACATTGCAATGAACGGGTGTTCTTTGTGATCCCTGTGCCCATTTTGGGGGGGCTTTTCAATTTAGCTCCCAGGCTGCCTTGTAAGTTATTTCCTGCCATTGGCATACAGAAGGTCCTTACTAAAAATGCTCTTGTGGAATGCATACCCAGGTTTAGCAGAGAATAAGCTGCAGCAATAGCAGTAATAAATGACACGGTTAAGTACATTAGAAATGCAATAATTTGGTCACTTTTTGACTTTTTAAAACTATTTTTTTTCCATTTTGGTATTTAGTTTCACAACACTTTTAGTGACATTGTTTATGTTTTAGTTGACCATAGCACTATTACTTCATCAATGGGAATCCCCTATCTAAGGAATAATGCCTCCCAACAGCCAGCGGGAGATAGAGGAGCAGATAGGTAGACAGATTTTGGAAAAGAGTAAAAACAACAGGGTTGTGGTGATGGGAGACTTCAACTTCCCCAATATTGACTGGGACTCACTTAGTGCCAGGGACTTAGACGGGGCAGAGTTTATAAGGAGCATCCAGGAGGGCTTCTTAAAACAATATGTAGATAGTCCAACTAGGGAAGGGGCGGTACTGGACCTGGTATTGGGGAATGAGCCCGGCCAGGTGGTAGATGTTTCAGTAGGGGAGCATTTCGGTAACAGTGACCACAATTCAGTAAGTTTTAAAGTACTGGTGGACAAGAATAAGTGTGGTCCTAGGATGAATGTGCTAAATTGGGGGAAGGCTAATTATAACAATATTAGGTGGGAACTGAAGAACATAGATTGGGGGCGGATGTTTGAGGGCAAATCAACATCTGACATGTGGGAGGCTTTCAAGTGTCAGTTGAAAGGAATTCAGGACCGGCATGTTCCTGTGAGGAAGAAGGATAAATACGGCAATTTTCGGGAACCTTGGATAACGAGAGATATTGTAGGCCTCGTCAAAAAGAAAAAGGAGGCATTTGTCAGGGCTAAAAGGCTGGGAACAGATGAAGCCTGCGTGGAATATAAGGAAAGTAGGAAGGAACTTAAGCAAGGAGTCAGGAGGGCTAGAAGGGGTCATGAAAAGTCATTGGCAAATAGGGTTAAGGAAAATCCCAAGGCTTTTTACACGTACATAAAAAGCAAGAGGGTAGCCAGGGAAAGGGTTGGCCCACTGAAGGATAGGCAAGGGAATCTGTGTGGAGCCAGAGGAAATGGGCGAGGTACTAAATGAATACTTTGCATCAGTATTCACCAAAGAGAAGAAATTGGTAGATGTTGAGTCTGGAGAAGGGTGTATAGATCGGTCACATTGAGATCCAAAAAGACGAGGTGTTGGGTGTCTTAAAAAATATTAAGGTAGATAAGTCCCCAGGGCCTGATGGGATCTACCCCAGAATACTGAAGGAGAATGGAGAGGAAATTGCTGAGGCCTTGACATAAATCTTTGGATCCTCACTGTCTTCAGGGGATGTCCCGGAGGACTGGAGAATAGCCAATGTTGTTCCTCTGTTTAAGAAGGGTAGCAAGGATAATCCAGGGAACTACAGGCCGGTGAGCCTTACTTCAGTGGTAGGGAAATTACTGGAGAGAATTCTTCGAGACAGGAAGCAAATGGACGTATTAGTTAGAGGCAGCATGGTTTTGTGAAGGGGAGGTCGTGTCTCACTAACTTGATAGAGTTTTTCGAGGAGGTCACTAAGATGAATGATGCAGGTAGGGCAGTGGATGTTGTCTATATGGACTTCAGTAAGGCCTTTGACAAGGTCCCTCATGGTAGACTAGTACAAAAGGTGAAGTCACACAGGATCAGGGGTGAGCTGGCAAGGTGGATACAGAACTGGCTAGGTCATAGAAGGCAGAGAGTAGCAATGGAAGGATGCTTTTCTAATTGGAGGGCTGTGACCAGTGGTGTTCCACAGGGATCAGTGCTGGGACCTTTGCTCTTTGTAGTATATATAAATGATTTGGAGGAAAATGTAACTGGTCTGATTAGTAAGTTTGCAGACGACATAAAGGTTGGTGGAATTGCGGATAGCGATGAGGACTGTCAGAGGATACAGCAGGATTTAGATTGTTTGGAGACTTGGGCGGAGAGATGACAGATGGAGTTTAATCCGGACAAATGTGAGGTAATGCATTTTGGAAGGTCTAATGCAGATAGGGAATATACAGTGAATGGTAGAACCCTCAAGAGTATTGAAAGTCAAAGAGATCTAGGAGTACAGGTACACAGGTCATTGAAAGGGGCAACACAGGTGGAGAAGGTAGTCAAGAAGGCATACGGCATGCTTGCCTTCATTGGCCGGGGCATTGAGTATAAGAATTGGCAAGTCATGTTGCAGCTGTATAGAACCTTAGTTAGGCCACACTTGGAGTATAGTGTTCAATTCTGGTCGCCACACTACCAGAAGGATGTGGAGGCTTTAGAGAGGGTGCAGAAGAGATTTACCAGAATGGTGCCTGGTATGGAGGGCATTAGCTATGAGGAGCGGTTGAATAAACTCGGTTTGTTCTCACTGGAACGAAGGAGGTTGAGGGGCGACCTGATAGAGGTCTACAAAATTATGAGGGGCATAGACAGAGTGGATAGTCAGAGGCTTTTCCCCAGGGTAGAGGGGTCAATTACTCGGGGGCATAGGATTAAGGTGAGAGGGGCAAGGTTTAGAGTAGATGTACGAGGCAAGTTTTTTACGCAGAGGGTAGTGGGTGTCTGGAACTCGCTACCGGAGGAGGTGGTGGAAGCAGGGACGATAGTGACATTTAAGGGGCATCTTGACAAATACATGAATAGGATGGGAATAGAGGGATACGGACCCAGGAAGTGTAGAAGATTGTAGTTTAGTCGGGCAGCATGGTCGGCACGGGCTTGGAGGGCCGAAGGGCCTGTTCCTGTGCTGTACATTTCTTTGTTCTTTTTGTTCTTTTGTGGTGAGGTACCAGGAAGGTCAGGTTGCATTCATCTCTTGGTTGTAAATGTTTCAATCATACATAAGGATTGATGAAACAATATTCTGGGTTCTCTACTTGAAGTTAAGACTGTATACTGATAGAGTTAACTGGGAGTTTAAGTATTGTATATCTAATCTCATCTCTGGCTGCTAGCAGACTGATGACAAGTCATGAGGCTAATACATCACATCCTGTTGAAGTGTGTAATGATTGACAATAATTTAGGATGCACTTCCTATCACACATCCCCCTTTTTTCTAAACTAAAGGTTTACCTTTAAGGTATAAAACTATTTAATTGAGAGCAAAAGAAAATAATGGGCCCAATTCAGCGGACTCAAGTTAACGTCAGCTGAACGATGCGTTTAACAGGGTGTTTCTCGATGGCTGCAGTATGAGAAACACCCCGCTACCCAACGGCACTTCTCCATTTCTTTTGGCCTCGGGGATTTTCTCTCCGCCAATGCTGCTCTTAGAAGGATTTCCTGCTGCCGATCTGAAGCTTTTTGGTCTGGCAGCCCCGATCATTCCCCCTTTCACGCCTACCCTCGCTCTTTTGAGCCCCCACCTCCTCAACCTGGCAGAGACCTCTGGGAAACCCTCCTCACCTCCCCTTATACCTGGCAAGGATCCCTAGGCCAAACCTCTGGCAGTGGCAACCTGAGACCTGGGCAACCCGGCACTGCTAGCCTGGCAGTGCCCTGGCACCCTAACAGTGTCAGGGTGGCACTGTCAGGGTGCCAGTCAAAGGTGCCTGGGTGCCAGGGTGCCACCCTGCCCATCCCCAATCAGCTGGGGCTCTCCAATGGCCTGTTCCCCCCCACCTCCCCCCATCCCTGGATGCCATTACAACTGGTCCATGTTTGTGTGGACTAGTACTAAACAGCACTCTGGTGAGGTCTCCCATGCATGGCTGGTGAGTCCTGGGCACCGGGTGAATCTGTAACTGAGCCGTGAAAACTGGATCTCGCCCAGCGAGGGCAAGATCCAGATCACGCCAGGTGGAACGAGTGGGGTGACTCATGCAGAGCCCATTTTGGGGCTTGCGTGCGATTCACCAGCGCCCAATGTGTCTACATGTACATTAATAAAGAGCTGGAAATGTACAAGTCACTTGAAAAGAATCAGTGGTTTGCTTGTCCGTCCAGCTTTAGTTATAGTGACCATTGCTGGAGACGGATGTTTTCAGAACGCTGGTTCCTTGCTTTCCTGGTATTGCACCTTACACTGAGTTCTAGTCACAATAGAGTTACTTGGTGTTTTTGGCTGTGTTTTGTCCTGATTTGACATCTGTTTTGTCACACTGTCATGCCATTTGGAGTTCATACTCAGTACAAACTTGGTCCTGCTGGCTTCCGGGTGTCATCAGTGGGGTGCTGTACTCGAACTTTCCTCCCAATATTCAGGTTGAGTAATTCATTACTCACATGCCACTCGTGGGCATCTTTCACCTCCCCTTGGTTTCTGAGTAATGCGTCATATACCCCTGGAACCATCAACAAGTGATGACAGGGGAGGTTTGTTCGCACTTGTCTGGAGAATAGCAATTCCACATTGCTTCCACAGTATGAAGTTGGTAAACTTAGAATGGACAGATTTATTCTGTTCAAACAGTGTCATGTAGCCTATTGGCTAATGATCCGCATTGGAGAGGTAGGTAATCTTCGTCAGTGTAAGCTTGAGATTCCTGATGGTGTGTCTCTGGTCTTCATCATTGTCTTGACAATACCATAAATGGTAACCAAAAATAGGTCCTTGCACACCTGTGGACCTGCAATCATTGGACCTGTGGGGCCGGATTCTCCGATTTGCAGACTAAGTCCTGACGCCAGCATGGGAATAGTGGCGTTTTATGCCCGAAAAAACGGCGCAAAAGCAGCATCGATCCTCCGTCTGGTGGAGGGCTAGCAGGCACGCAGCGTAGAGCCCCCCGGCTTTAGCTGCAGATACGGCCAGAGAATTTCCGGTTCCGTGGCCGCACTTGCATGTTGCATGGCGCCAGCCGCACGCGGACCCGGCTTGCCAAACACTGAGCCCCTTTGACCAGGCTTGCCATCCCCGGACCAAACCCCACCAGTGCCCCCAGTCTCCGCCAAAGCCCCCCCCCGTGTCCGCGGATTGTCTCCCCCCCCAGATTGTGGCAGCACTGAACGTAGTCCACAACCGCCACGTCAGGTCCACGAAAAGACAAAGGATATGTGTTCCACGCCATCGGGAACTCGGCCCATCGGGGGCGGTGCATTGAGGAGGACCTCAGGTGACATCCTGAGGCTGTCCGAGTACGCCATTTTCGAGGGGCCGGGGCATCGCAAAAGTGGCGCCGCCCCCGATTTTGGCGCAACCGTGGTTTCTCTGGCTGATTGCCGAACGTGATTCCGCCGTCGGAGACCAGAAAATCCGACCCGTGGTGTCTGCAATATAAAACATCTGGGCTGGCCATGACGAGTTTTAGTAGCAACGCTTGAATATAATGGATCCCAGGGATTGCACAGGGAGTTTAGTTGGTTTAATCATAGCTTGCTGCTCCTGTGACTGCATACATTTTAGTGTGCGAAGTGGAAGGATGCTTTTACCTGTAGCCGTATCTGGTTTTGAATAGAAATTATACTGACCCTTCATCTGTGGGCATATAATCTGGATGGTGACAAAGGCTTTTGTTGGTGTCATTTCATGAATACATTCTTTGTTGTTCTGCTGAATGCTGGGGCTCACTTCATTTGTCGATATGCTGGTCATCTCCATCATCTGACCATGTAACTTGGCTAGATATTTTGTGGATCTAATCTTGACACTGTTTGGTTCACTGTCTTGGTTGATTAGAATGCTGTACCTGTCTGGTCTCTGGTTGTGGATTCTCATGATATCAAACCACTTGCTCCAGCCTTTGCTTTCTGCACGGGTGATTCCAGTATCTTCCGATGCCACATGCCTTACATACAACTCACCAAAGTTCCTTCAACACCACCCGTGATCTCTACCAACTAGAAGGACAAAGGCAGAAGATGCATGGGAACACCATTACCTGAAAGGTCCCCTCCAGGTTACTCACAATCCTGGCATGGAATCATATCCACCATCCCTTCACTGCCGCTGGGTCAAAATCCTATAACTCCCTTCCTAAATGCACTGTGGCTGTGCCTACACCAGTTGGACTGCAGTGGTTCAAAACCCCCTCTAGGGTAATTAGGGATGGACAATAAATGCCTTAGCTGGGTATAGGTTACTGCTTGACTGCATGGTGGCACTGTTGAGCTCTTTCTGATTTTTCTTCGGTTGACTATAAGCTCTGCCCACAAAGCAGTAATTTAGGTAGGAAAATGGCTGGACAACTTCAAACATGAATGCAAACAAAGAAAAAGGTGCCTTTTTTACAGGTTTCTTTGGCCTGTTAGGAGCTGTTACTGGATATGTTCTTTTTACCAGCCCAATCTGCAGTATTTATCTTCCCCAGGCCTCCTCCAGGGACAGTAAGCAGTAATGTATTCTCCTGCTTGTAGCATTCTGCTTAACCTGAGACCACCTGGAATCTGTTGGATAATTACTGTTCCTGCTTAAACTTCGCAGCAGGTAAACTTTATTTAAGCTCTCCCAAATTTGAACAATCTTACATGGACCTGCTGTTTGGAGCGAGGTGTGATTCAAGAATGAAAGAACAGTGTGCACAGGATTCATACAGGGCTATAGAATCACAAACACATGCTGAGTATTGATATTTGTTTCACTTTCACAACAGTTTTTTCTTCTGCTGGGATGTGAAGGGTTTTGAATATTGTAAATATTTGCAAAAATGTGGAACAACAGCAGATAAATGGGCGCTTTCACACATTGATGAAGAAATGGACAACACACTTAATGAATGATGTTGAACAGCTAACCAAGAGGCTGACAAAGAACTGAACGTGATGTTAGATATTGGTTGTATTCTGTCATTGAAGTAATTAACAAGGAAAAATACTGAGTCAAATTGAAATCTGAGAGTATCATGCTGAAGCTTTGGAATAGTGCATTCAGTTCTGTTCACTGAAGCAAAAGAGAAGCATTCAAACCATAAAAGAAGCAGAGTGAAGAATGTCAGGACTGGACCCTAATGTCAGAGGGATGAAAATGAGAAAAGATTAGAAAAACTTGGACTTCTTAACCTGTGTGTTGGGTATTTTCAATTTCTCCACACCAGCAATATGTTTTTACATTATAGCAGAATGAGAAGGGGCCTTATTGGAGGTAAATAGAAAGTGAAGGGGAATTGAAAAAGATAATCTAGAGCACAGTTTCAAGAAAAGTCATGACTACGTGATGAAGGAATATAGGAACAAATTGGTAAAAGGCACGTTCAGGGCTATTGTCAGGAATCATTTCTTCAGCGATAAATTTATGAAATGGTAAGGTAGTGGTGCAAAATCTCTAGACGTTTTCAAGATATATTCAATGTTCTGTGAGGGAGAAGAAAACAGTGGCCTACTACAAAGGGCAACAAATGGATTATTTGATCTGTATTTACGTTTGAATCTTTTTATAGCAATTATACAAAGGTTGACATTTATGGTATACAGGGTTGAATTTTACGGCGGGAGGGGGTGGGGGGGGGGGCAATCCCAGCAGCACAAGAACTCAATAGTGGGCACTGCTGGGATCTGAAAGGAGGCCCAGAGATAGACACTAGACCCAGGTGAGTGCTGGGCTTTTAGGGTGGGAAGGAATTGTGCATCCTAGTGAGGCGGTATGGTGGCACGTGGGCGGTACGGTGGCTCAGGGCAACACAGCGCACTGTGGTTAGCACTGCTACCTCACAGTGTTAGGGACAAAGGTTCAATTCCAGCCTTGGGTGACTGTGTGGAGTCTGCACGTTCTCCCTGTGTCTGTGTGGGTTTCCTCTGGGTGCTCCGGTTTCTTCCCACAGTCTAAAGATATGCAGGTTAGATGGGGTTAGGGTGACAGGGTGGGAGAAGTGGGCCTGTGTAGGGTAATCTTTCAGAGGGTTGGTGCAGACTCGATGGGCTTCCTTCTGCACTGTAGGAATTCTATGGAGGGGTGTGTTTTGGAGGCCATACAGGGCGGCGCAAAGTGGAGTAACATCCTGGGGGTGTGCCCCGATGCATATAGGACATCTCCCAAATGATGTTCCCCCTTTCCCTCCTGCCTTTTCACCAAAGTTATAAAAGAAATGGTGTTCCCAGTCTCGCCCAACTGCCACTGCCGCAGATACTATGGCAGTGTAGACAGATTGAAGACTTTAGTTAGGCAATAATTGGATACAGCCCACAAATATTTTCATCCGAGATATGAGATTGCTCTGGCCACATCCTTCCCAGTACATAAGGAGGCTGCATATCACAGAAGCAAAACCACTATTATAATTTATGTTCTGGAATTATATTATAGATCTGCAGAAACACAGCTTATTGAAAAACGAAATGCAACTGTGTATGCTGTATATCGTATTACTGCCAGAACTGGAATATCATCCTCTTAGTTTGTTCATCACATTCAATTCCAATTCTATCCTTTGGAGCTTTAGAAAACCCCATCACAAACAACGAGCATGCATGAAAATTTCAGAGGTAGACTCAGCCTTGGGATTATAGCCTTCAGTCTTGTGCTTTCTCAGATTGAGGATCTCTATTGCTGACGCGCATGGTCAATCATTCATTGAGCATTTGCTTATTAATATTCAGTGGAGTCTTAGAAAAATGGAAAACATTTTAATTCAGCAGAGTCTAGCAAAAAAGAATAGTGAAGCCGCTAAAGATTATTTACTACCATGGAAAGATTCTGGGAATTGTGCACCAATGCTGGTATTCAACTGAAGGCTATCTCTTTTAAGCACACAATGTCAGTATCATCAGGTTACGGATGCAAAATTCCTTGGGGTTACTTTCCAGGAAATTAATGGAGATTGTGTGCACCCACAGACAAGGATTCCACCATATTTACAGCAAAATAAAGTTTTCATCTGCAATAATTTATTATTTTCCCTTCATCAGGAAAATTCAACTGCTTTCATTCTGCCTAAAAGAGTGTCACATTCACAAACTCCAGTTAATATGTATGTACTGAAAGATATTGCCATGAAATGCTAATTATATATGGCAATGCTCCAAATATTTTAAAATTTAATCTTCCCAAGGGAAAGCAAAAATATCAATGTTATGTTCCACTGAAAAATAAACTTTCCCATCTGTTTCTTGCTATGCAACATGAATTTTAATGAAAATCCCCTAAGACCTAATGGAAAATAATGATAGTACTCTCTCTATTCTAGCTTCGATACAAATCCTCAATGGTAGTATTTTCCTGCACAGAACAATGCAGTTCTTACTTTTACTATCACAATGTATACGATTAATGTACTGTAGGTCTCCATAATGTCATCTCGTTAAAAATGGAAACTGCTTAAAAGGAAAGTGACCTGCATCCATCAGAGCTAGTGGTATCGCACAGCTGAATTTGTGTATAAATAATTTACCTCTGTGGTTGATCTCAAGCTTTGTATGCAGAGCTGATGTATTACAGATGTGCCCAAAGATAAACCAGCATATTAACAAATTCAAAAAGCAGAATAATCTGTGACGGTAGTTATGTGTAATATATGTTGGTGTTCATATTTACTTTAAAATGCAGCAGCAATGTTTGACAGTCTGTATGTAATTCATGTACTTTTAGAACAGGCACAGCTTAACTAACCTAAAATAAATAACAAATTTACATCAATAGATTGCAGCAGGAAGTTGTAGATCACTCCTGCGTTTCTGCACTTGGCAAGTTCCCATCTGAGACTGAATCACTCAGGCTTCTCTCAGACACCTCTTAGCGACTGGCTCAAGAACAGAGGCTTCGAATAGATCACCTGTCACCTTTCTCCGATGTGGAATGATGTCTGTCACAGAGGATCGAATAAGGGGAAATAATTTCAACTGAGAAACATTAAAATTAACTGAATCAAATTCACAAATTAACAAATAATGAAACTTCAAATGATGTGCTATCAATCGTTCAAATATGGGGCAGGGTTCTCCGTCAGCTGCTGCCACAATTGGGAAACGCGATTCGGCAGAGAATCGATTTTGATACCGAAATTGTGGCGGACGTCGGTTTCACGGCAAATCCAATTCTCCAGTGCCTCGACAGCTGCGTCAAAGCATTCCACTCGGCATGTACAGTAAACACCATTGAAATATCATGAGAGGGACTAACCCGGTATTCTCCAGGGCCTCCACGATTCTCCCCGCCTCCACCAGGGAGAGTTCCCGATGACGAGGTTCACTTGTGCTTTTAAAAATTGAGGAACAGGCGGCGTGGCTGATGAGGGAGAGAGAGGAGGTAGGACATGGAGAGGTGCAGCTGTGGGCTGCCGGTCCTGACACTGGCTGTGCTGGCTATGGTGGGGGGAGGAGACCTGCCCGGGCTGGGAGGGAGGGCGGGCGGGTGGTGACCATGGGATGGGCCGTGGGGCCGGTGTGACCCCCCCATGGGACCGGGGAGGTGCCCAGACATGGACCACCATTGCCGTGGCCTACAAGGCAGCCCTCTTGCTGTGCACCCCACTGACCACCCACCTTGGCTCCTGGCTTTGCAGAGTACCACCGGCCCCCCACCCTCCACCCTACCACCCCCTGCAACCCAGCCTCCACCCCCTGTATCCCAGCCCCCACACTCCACCCCACCACCCCCGTTCCCCACCCTCCACCATACACACCCAACCGACCGCCACCCATGGTCAGGGCATCACGCGACCCACCCAAGGGCAACACTCACAGTAGCTCCTGCAGGAGGGCGGCGGGTGGATGGGAGCCGCGGAGCATACCGCTTGCATAGGCCTTGCAGCTGACAGTACCCCTGGCCGCAGGGATCGGTGCCAGGGACAGAGGCACCCGCAATGTATGGCACCGAAAGGGCCAATCGTGCGGATTTGGGGGAAGGGGGGAAATATGCAGGGGCAGAGTCCGCAGTGCCAACCGGGGCCAACATGTAGCCCGATGGGCCTGGTTGGGCGCGGGGGTATGTACCATGCTAACATGTCAGCCTTTAACCCCCTGCAGACAATGGATATTGGATTTCAATCAGCAATAGTAGTCTTCCTCCTAGTCACCACAGCCCTGGGGGATGGACAGTGGCTGCACGAGCTGGAACTGCTTGAGGAGGAGGAACCTGTAGCAACCGAGCCTGTGCCAGAGGAACATGAGACAGCCACTGAGGATGAAGAGCCGGATGCCCAACAGGCCGATAAGGAGGCGCTGCATGAGGCCTCATGTGTACAGGCAGTGCCTGTCATTTGAGGACCTGCCAAACAGGGCATGCCGTCGAAGACTCCGGCTGAGCATGGAGACAGCGCGACATATCTGCCAGATCATGGCACACCTGGCACCGCGGGGGAATGGGGAGGTCACCAGCTCCCGGTGGCTGTCAAGGTGACGTTGTCCTAAACTTTGACACCAATGGGCCCTTCCAGGCGCCGAGTGGAGACCTGTCCGGGATCTCACAGACCTCGGTGCACAGGTGCATTCGCACCATCACGGAGGCCCTTTTTTGTCCAGTCAGCACAATACATCCTTTTTAAAGTGGAGCCCACCAGGATGCCCGGGCGGCGGGATTCGCCACCATCGCCAAGATGCCCTGGATCCAGGTGGTAATCGACGGGATGCATGTCACCCTACGAGCACCAGCAGGTGACAGGCCGGTCTTCACAAACCGAAAGGGGTTCCACTCGATGAACGTGCAGCTTGTGTGTGACCATCAGACGCGAATCGTCAGGCAGTGTGTATGACACCCTCTTCCTGGCACACTCGACAATTCCTCTTCAAGGCACACCCTGACTGGGAGGGTTGGCTCCTGGGTGACAGGAGTTACCCACTGCGGTCGAGGCTGTTGACGCCCATCCGGAGGCGACAGACCGACGCGGAGACCAGGGCTGCTTCGGCATCTTAAAATGCGGTTGAGTGTCTGGATCGCTCTGGACGGGCCCTCCAGTATAGCGCTGGGAGGGTTGCCCGCATCATCGTGGCCTGCTGCATCCTCCACAACATTGCGCACCAGAGGGGCGACGTGCTGGAGGAGGAGGCTGAACGCCAGGCCTCCTCCGATGATAAGGATGTGGGGGAGGGCGAGGATGGGCAGGACATGGGGCCCGGGAAGGCATGGGAAGCCACACAATGTGTGCACCTGGGTCAACGGGACATTCAAATCACCACCAAGTTGACTGAATGGGGGGGGTAATTGGCCAGGGGCACGGACACTGCATATCACCCTCACAACCACACCATGGCCTCCCACCCCCCACCTGCAGCCCCCTCCACGATACATACCTGCTGCACTATGGCGTGTGGGTTCTGAGTTGGCAGTAACAGCGGGTCTGGTCCATGGGCTGGAGGATGATGACAGCCCACTCTGCGATGAGCTCCAGAGTGTTTGACAATCTCTGACTCCTGGCCTGCATGTGAGCTGGCCATTCTATCACATGGTCCCATTGAATCCCTGGGGTGGCGGAGGTGGGGACAGTGGGGGAGAGGGTGGAGGTGGGACACCGGAGCAGTGAGAGCTGACCGCACTGTAGTCCCTGGCCGAAGCCCACCCACAACGTCTGCCAATTCGTCCTTCCCCTCACCTGTGTTCCCGCTGTAGCCAATCCAGACCAGCCCAACCCTCACACCCTTCTGACAGAGCACCAAGGCAGGTTGTAACGTTGTGCGCAGGTGTTTAATGTGGAAACATATATGCAGATACGCACCCTAGCCCCTATCACTTAACTGTGCCCTGCACCTGTGCCAGCTTAACTGGTGACAAGCCTCTCAGCCATGGCCTGCTGTGACTGGGCCATGCTCAGGAGCACCTGCAATGTCCAGGTGGCTCTGGTGCATGGCTGCCTGTGATAGGGCTGCCATGTCCTGGGCCTCGACCACCACCTGCACACATTGCCCGAGGCCTTGTACCTGCTAATCCATGGCCAAAATCCTCGCCCTTCCCAAGGCCTCCACCATGGACGCCATCCGTGCAGCATTGGCCTGGGTGGCACACATGGCCGGCACCACCTCCTGCTCCTGCACCTGGTTGGACACTTCCACCTGCACCTGCAGGTGCTGGATGCTCGCCGACAACATACTCCCTGGCTCTGCGGCTGCATCTCCATGCATAGATCATAAGACCATAAGACATAGGAGCAGAATTAGGCCACTTGGACCATCGAATCAGCTCCGCCATTCAATCATGGCTGATATTTTCTCATCCCCATTCTCCTGCCTTCTCCCCATAACCCCTGATCCCCTTATTAATCAAGAACCTATCTATTCCTGTCTTAAAGACACTCAGTGAATTGGCCTCCACAGCCTTCTGTGGCAAAGAGTTCCACAGATTCACCACCCTCTGGCTGAAAAAATTCCTCCTCATCTCTGTTTCAAAGGATCGTCCCTTTAATCTGAGATGGTGTCCTCTGGTTCTAGTTTTTCCTACAAGTGGAAACATCCTCTCCACATCCACTCTATCCACGCAGTATCTTGTACATTTCAATAAGATCCCCTCTCATCCTTCTAAACTCCAACGAGTACAGACGCAGAGTCCTCAAATGTTCCTCATACAAGTTCTTCTTCCAGGGATCATGCATGTGAACCTCCTCTGGACCCTTTCCAAGGCCAGCACATCCTTCCTTAGATATGGGGCCCAAAACTGCTCACAATAGTCCAAATGGGGTCTGACCAGAGCCTTATACAGCCTCAGAAGTACATCCCTGGTTTTGTATTCTAGTCCTCTTGACATGAATGTTAACATTGCATTTGCCTTCTTAACTGCCGACTGAACCTGCACATTAACCTTAAGAGAATCGTGAACAAGGTGTTATGGGCCAGAGTTTAGAGAACCCCAAAGTATATCATGGAGTTCACCTGACCCACAACTGTTAATAGATTGTGGTATGGGGAGCACACGGTCCACTCAACAGGTGTGGTACAGCAGAAATGGAAAAGTATTTTTTAAAAGCAAAACAATGTTTATTCTATGAACTCAAGTGAACCTTTTTAAAACATACGGTGAACATCTTAGCAACCATCAATTCAAATACAACCCCCATAGAATACAACACTAAGTAATCCTTAATAACTTCCCAAACACCATCCAGAAGACAAAAGAAACACCTTTTAACAGAAGCACATTAGGTTTACATTCACCACTGAGAACATTTCTAATTCGGTGTTCACCAAATGATCAAGAGATAGTCCTTTGATGGCAGAAAGAACAGTAGTACACCTGCTTGGTCTGGCTTCAGCTCCAACACTGAAAACGAAGCTAAAACAAACCCTGCAGCAAACAGCCTAAAACAAAAGTAAAAAGCTCACATACAGCCCAGCTCCACCCACACTCTGACATAACTGATAAACATCCATTTCTTAAAGGTACATTTCTTAAACACCCATTACTTAAAGGTACTCTCACATGACAAAGGACTCCCAAGTCCCTTTGTGCTTCTGCTTTCTGAAGCATTTCCCCATTTAGAAAATAATCCATGCCTAGATTCCTCCTTCCAAAGTGCATAACCTCACACTTTTCCACATTGTATTTCATTTGCCACTTCATTGCCTACTCTCCTGGCTTGTCCAAGTCCTTCTGCAGTCCCCTTGCTTCCTCAATACTACCTGTCCCTCTACAGATCTTTGTATCATCAGCAAACTTAGCAAAAGTGCCTTCAGTACCTTGTTCCAGATCATTAATGCATATTGTAAAAAGTTGTGGTCCCAGCACAGAGCCCTGAGGCACACCACTAGTCACCACCTGCCATCCTGGAAAAGACCCATTTATCCCCACTCTTTGCCTTCTGCCAGTCAGCCAATCCTCTATCCATGCCAGGATCTTACCCTTAACATAATGGGCTTTTAACTTATTTAATAGTCTTGTATGCGGCACCTTGTCAAAGGCCTTCTGGAAATCTAAATAAATCACGTCCACTGATTCTCCTTTGTCTAACTTCCTTGTTACCTCCTCAAAGAACTCTAACATGTTTGTCAGACACGACCTCCCTTTGACAAAGCTGTGCTGACTCAGTCCTATTTTACCATGTACTTCCAAGTGCTTCGCGATCTCATCTTTAATAACAGACTCTAAAATCTTACCAATGACCAAAGTCAGGCTAACCGGCCTGTAATTTCACGTTTTCTGCCTTCCTCCCTTCTTAAAGAGTGAAGTTACATTAGCCACTTCCAGTCCTCTGGGACCCTTCCTGCTTCCAGTGATTCCTTTTAAAAATATATATATTTTATTCAAATTTTTCGGCCAAACAAAACAGTACAAAGGTTTTTCCCCTTTTTACAACAATAAAACAATATAAATAACAGTGACCGTTTTTAACAAATAAATAAATAATATATAAACTAAATGGCAACTGCCATAACAAAAATAATAGCTCTCCCAAATAATAGATTCAAGCAATCCAATATACATAACCAAGTACAAATATCTATACAAAAACACCCCTGAGGACCCACCCAAGCCCTCCCCCCTCCCCCCCCTCCCCCTCCCCTCCCCCCCTGGGTTGCTGCTGTTACCTTCCCATTTCCTTTATCGTTCTGCGAGGTAGTTAATGAACGGTCCCCACCGCCTGGTGAACCCTTGAGCCGAACCCCTTAGTGCAAACTTTATCCGTTCTAGTTTTATAAACCCTGCCATGTCGTTTATCCAGGTCTCCACGCCCGGGGGTTTGGCCTCCTTCCACATAAAAAATATCCTTCGCCGGGCTACTAGAGACGCAAAGGCCAAAACATCAGCCTCTCTTGCCTCCTGCACTCCCGGCTCTTCTGCAACCCCAAATATAGCCAACCCCCAGCTTGGCTCGACCCGGACCCCCACCACCTTCGGAAGCACATTCGCCACCCCCACCCAGAACCCCTGCAGTGCCGGGCATGACCAAAACATGTGGGTGTGGTTTGCTGGGCTCCTTGAGCATCTCCCACACCTATCCTCTACCCCCCAAAATTTTCTGAGCCTTGCTCCGGTCATATGCACCCTGTGCAAAACCTTGAATTGTATCAGGCTAAGCCTGGCGCACGAGGACGAAGAGTTTACCCTACGTAAACATCCTACATCTGCCCACAGCCACTCTTCAATCTCTCCCCCCAGCTTTTCTTCCCATTTTCCCTTCAGCTCATCCACCATGATCTCCCCCATGTCTCTCATTTCCCTGTATATATCCGACACCCTACCATCCCACACCCATGTCCCTGAGATCACTCTATCCTGAATCACCTGCGTCGGGAGCTGCGGGAATTCCCTCCCCTGTTGCCTCGCAAAAGCCCTCAGTTGCATGTACCGAAATGCATTCCCTTGGGGCAACCCATATTTTTCCGTCAGCACTCCCAGACTCGCAAACGTCCCGTCTAGGAACAGATCCCTGAGTTGCACAATCCCAGCTCTCTGCCATGCTCTAAATCCCCCATCTATTCTCCCTGGGACAAACCTATGATTATTTCTTATCGGGGACCGCACCGAGGCTCCCGTCATTCCCCTATGCCGTCTCCACTGCCCCCAAATTTTCAGTGTTGCCACCACCACTGGACTTGTGGTGTATTTCTTCGGGGAGAACGGCAACGGCGCCGTCGCCAGTGCTTGTACAAAGAACAAAGAACAAAGACATGTACAGCACAGGAACAGGCCCTTCGGCCCTCCAAGCCCGTGCCGACCATGCTGCCCGACTAACTACAATCTTCTACACTTCCTGGGTCCTCTATCAGGTCGCCCCTCAACCTCCTTCTTTCCAGTGAGAACAAACCGAGTTTATTCAACCGCTCCTCATAGCTAGTGCCCTCCATACCAGGCAACATTCTGGTAAATCTCTTCTGCACCCTTTCTAAAGCCTCCACATCCTTCTGGTAGTGTGGCGACCAGAATTGAACTCTATACTCCAAGTGTGGCCTAACTAAGGTTCTATACAGCTGCAACATGACTTGCCAATTCTTATACTCAATGCCCCGGCCAATGAAGGCAAGCATGCCGTATGCCTTCTTGACTACCTTCTCCACCTGTGTTGCCCCTTATAGTGACCTGTGGACCTGTACTCCTAGATCTCTTTGACTTTCAATACTCTTGAGGGTTCTACCATTCACTGTATATTCCCTACCTGCATTAGACCTTCCAAAATGCATTACCTCACATTTGTCCGGATTAAACTCCATCTGCCATCTCTCCGCCCAAGTCTCCAAAGAATCTATATCCTGCGGTATCCTCTGACAGTCCTCATCGCTATCCGCAATTCCACCAACCTTTGTGTCGTCTGCAAACTTACTAATCAGACCAGTTACATTTTCCTCCAAATCATTTATATATACTACAAAGAGCAAAGGTCCCAGCACTGATCCCTGTGGAACACCACTGGTCACAGCTCTCCAATTAGAAAAGCATCCTTCCATTGCTACTCTCTGCCTTCTATGACCGAGCCAGTTCTGTATCCACCTTGCCAGCTCACCCCTGATCCCGTGTGACTTTACCTTTTGTACTAGTCTACCATGAGGGACCGTGTCAAAGGCCTTACTGAAGTCCATATAGACAACATCCACTGCCCTACCTGCATCAATCATCTTAGTGACCTCCTCGAAAAACTCTATCAAGTTAGTGAGACACGACCGCCCCTTCACAAAACCATGCTGCCTCTCACTAATACGTCCATTTGCTTCCAAATGGGAGTAGATCCTGTCTCGAAGAATTCTCTCCAGTAATTTCCCTACCACTGAAGTAAGGCTCACCGGCCTGTAGTTCCCTGGATTATCCTTGCTACCCTTCTTAAACAGAGGAACAACATTGGCTATTCTCCAGTCCTCCGGGACATCCCCTGAAGACAGTGAGGATCCAAAGATTTCTGTCAAGGCCTCAGCAATTTCCTCTCCAGCCTCCTTCAGTATTCTGGGGTAGATCCCATCAGGCCCTGGGGACTTATCTACCTTAATATTTTTTAAGACACCCAACACCTCGTCTTTTTGGATCTCAATGTGACCCAGGCTAGCTACACACCCTTCTCCAGACTCAACATCTACCAATTCCTTCTCTTTGGTGAATACTGATGCAAAGTATCTCGCCCATTTCCTCTGGCTCCACACATAGATTCCCTTGCCTATCCTTCAGTGGGCCAACCCTTTCCCTGGCTACCCTCTTGCTTTTTATGTACGTGTAAAAAGCCTTGGGATTTTCCTTAACCCTATTTGCCAATGACTTTTCGTGACCCCTTCTAGCCCTCCTGACTCCTTGCTTAAGTTCCTTTCTACTTTCCTTATATTCCACGCAGGCTTTGTCTGTTCCCAGCCTTTTAGCCCTGACAAATGCCTCCTTTTTCTTTTTGACGAGGCCTACAATACCTCTTGTTATCCAAGGTTCCCGAAAATTGCCGTATTTATCCTTCTTCCTCACAGGAACATGCCGGTCCTGAATTCCTTTCAACTGACACTTGAAAGCCTCCCACATGTCAGATGTTGATTTGCCCTCAAACATCCGCCCCCAATCTATGTTCTTCAGTTCCCACCTAATATTGTTATAATTAGCCTTCCCCCAATTTAGCACATTCATCCTAGGACCACTCTTATCCTTGTCCACCAGTACTTTAAAACTTACTGAATTGTGGTCACTGTTACCAAAATGCTCCCCTACTGAAACATCTATCACCTGGCCGGGCTCATTCCCCAATACCAGGTCCAGTACCGCCCCTTCCCTAGTTGGACTGTCTACATATTGTTTTAAGAAGCCCTCCTGGATGCTCCTTGCAAACTCTGCCCCGTCTAAGCCCCTGGCACTAAGTGAGTCCCAGTCAATATTGGGGAAGTTGAAGTCTCCCATCACCACAACCCTGTTGCTTTTACTCCTTTCCAAAATCCGTCTACCTATCTGCGCCTCTATCTCCTGCTGGCTGTTGGGAGGCCTGTAGTAAACCCCCAACATTGTGACTGCACCCTTCTTATTCCTGATCTCTACCCATATAGCCTCACTGCCCTCTGAGGTGTCCTCCCGCAGTACAGCTGTGATATTCTCCCGAACCAGTAGCGCAACTCCGCCTCCCCTTTTACATCCCCCTCTATCCCGCCTGAAACATCTAAATCCTGGAATGTTTAGCTGCCAATCCTGCCCTTCCCTCAACCAGGTCTCTGTAATGGCAACAACATCATAGTTCCAAGTACTAATCCAAGCTCTAAGTTCATCTGCCTTACCCGTAATACTTCTTGCATTAAAACATATGCACTTCAGGCCACCAGACCCACTGTGTTCAGCAACTTCTCCCTGTCTGCGCTGCCTCAGAGCCCCACTGTCCCTATTCACTAGTTCTCCCTCAATGCTCTCTGGATAGGCTGGTTCCTTTGCAGGACACCATCTCCAATCTCTTCCACACCGCTCCCTCCCCTTCTCCCATCCACTTACACACCATTGAGATATTGGCGGCCCAATAGTACTCATTTAAGCTCGGTAGTGCCAGTCCCCCCCTATCCCTGCTACGCTGCAAAAACCCCCTCCTCACTCTCGGGGTCTTCCCAGCCCACACAAAACTCATGACACATTTCTCGATTTTCTTGAAAAAAGCCTTCGTGACCATCACCGGGAGGCACTGAAACACAAAAAGGAATCTCGGGAGGACTACCATTTTAACCGCCTGCACCCTACCCACCAGTGACAGGGGCACCATGTCTTAAAATCCTCCTCCATCTGTTCCACCAATTGTGTTAGATTTAGCCTATGTAAGGTTCCCCAACTCCTGGCTATCTGAATCCCTAAGTACCGGAAATCTCTTGTTACCTTCCTCAGCGGTAAATCATCTATTCCCCTACTCTGCTCCCCCGGATGCACCACAAACAACTCACTCTTCCCCATATTCAATTTGTACCCCGAGAATTCCCCAAACTCCCTGAGTGTCTGCATTATCTCAGGCATCCCCTCCACTGGGTCCGCAACATACAGCAATAAATCATCTGCATACAATGATACCCGGTGTTCTTCTCCTCCCCTAAGTACTCCCCTCCACTTCCTGGAGCCCCTCAATGCTATGGCCAGGGGCTCAATTGCCAATGCAAACAGTAACGGAGACAGGGGACACCCCTGCCTCGTCCCTCTATAAAGACGGAAGTAGTCAGACCTCTGCCTGTTCGTGATCACACTTGCCACCGGGGCCCTATATAGCAGCTGTACCCATCCAATAAACCCTTCTCCAAAACCAAATCTCCTCAACACTTCCCACAGGTAGTCCCACTACACTCTGTCGAATGCTTTCTCGGCGTCCATCGCCACCGCTATCTCCGCCTCCCCCTCTGGTGGGGGCATCATCATCACCCCTAGCAGCCTCCGTATGTTCGTGTTCAGCTGTCTCCCCTTAACGAACCCAGTTTGATCCTCATGGACCACCCCTGGGACACAATCCTCTATCCTCGTCGCCATCACCTTGGCCAGGAGCTTGGCATCTACGTTCAAAAGGGAAATGGGCCTGTAGGACCCACACTGCAGCAGGTCTTTTTCCTTCTTCAAAAGTAACAATATCATCACCTCCGACATAGTCGGGGGCAGCTTCCCCCTTTCCCTGGCCTCATTAAAGATTCTCGTCCAAAGCGGGGCCAGTAGGTCCATATATTTCCTATAAAATTCCACCGGGAACCCATCCGGTCCCGGGGCCTTCCCCGCCTGCATGCTCCCAATCCCCTTTATCACCTCCTCCACCTCAATCTGTGCTCCCAGTCCCACCCTCTCCTGCTCCTCCACCTTCGGGAATTCCAGCTGATCCAGGAAATGCATCATTCCCTCCTTCCCTTCCGGGGGCTGAGCCTTATACAACCTCTCATAGAATGCCTTGAACACCCCGTTCACTCTCTCCGCTCCCCGTTCCATCTCTCCCTCCTCATCTCTCACCCCACCTATCTCCCTCGCCGCTCCCCTCTTCCTCAATTGTTGGGCCAGTAGCCGGCTCGCCTTCTCTCCATACTCATACTGTACACCCTGTGCCCTCCTCCAATGTGCCTCTGCCTTACCCGTGGTCAGCAGGTCAAATTCCACATGTAACCTTTGTCTTTCCCTGTACAGTCCCTCCTCCGGTGCCTCTGCATATTGCCTATCCACCCTCAAAAGTTCTCTCAACAATCGCTCCCTTTCTTTACTCTCTTGCTTCCCTTTATGTGCCCTTATGGATATCAGTTCCCCTCTGACCACCGCCTTCAATGCCTCCCAGACCACTCCCACCTGAACCTCTCCATTGTCATTAAGCTCCAAGTACCTTTCGATACACCCCCTCACCCTTAGACATACCCCCTCATCCGCCAATAAGCCCATATCCATTCTCCAGAGTGGGTGCTGTTCTTTTTCCTCTCCTACCTCCAGATCTACCCAATGTGGAGCATGGTCCGAGATGGCTATGGCCGTATACTCCGTGCCTGTCACCTTCGGGATCAGTGCTCTTCCCAGGACAAAAAAGTCTATCCGTGAATATACCTTGTGAACATGGGAGAAAAATGAAAACTCCTTACTCCTAGGCCTAATAAATCTCCAGGGGTCTACTCCTGCCATCTGCTCCATAAAGTCCTTAAGCACCTTGGCCGCTGCCGGCCTCCTCCCGGTCCTGGACCTCGACCGGTCGAGCCCTGGATCAAGCACCGTATTGAAGTCTCCCCCCATTACCAACTTTCCCGCCTCCAGGTCCGGGATACGCCCCAACATACGCCTCATGAAGTTTGCATCATCCCAGTTCGGGGCATATACGTTCAACAAACAAAGAACAAAGAAATGTACAGCACAGGAACAGGCCCATGGTCGGCACGGGCTCCAAGCCCGTGCCGACCATGCTGCCCGACTAAACTACAATCTTCTACACTTCCTGGGTCCGTATCCCTCTATTCCCATCCTATTCATGTATTTGTCAAGATGCCCCTTAAATGTCACTATTGTCCCTGCTTCCACCACCTCCTCCGGTAGCGAGTTCCAGGCACCCACTACCCTCTGCGTAAAAAACTTGCCTCGTACATCTACTCTAAACCTTGCCCCTCTCACCTTAAACCTATGCCCCCTAGTAATTGACCCCTCTACCCTGGGGAAAAGCCTCTGACTATCCACTCTGTCTATGCCCCTCATAATTTTGTAGACCTCTATCAGGTCTCCCCTCAACCTCCTTCGTTCCAGTGAGAACAAACCGAGTTTATTCAACCGCTCCTCATAGCTAATGCCCTCCATACCAGGCAACATTCTGGTAAATCTCTTCTGCACCCTCTCTAAAGCCACTACATCCTTCTGGTAGTGTGGCGACCAGAATTGAACACTATACTCCAAGTGTGGCCTAACTAAGGTTCTATACAGCTGCAATATGACTTGCCAATTCTTATACTCAATGCCCCAGCCAATGAAGGCAAGCATGCCGTATGCCTTCTTGACTACCTTCTCCACCTCTGTTGCCCCTTTCAGTGACCTGTGGACCTGTACTCCTAGATCTCTTTGACTTTCAATACTCTTGAGGGTTCTACCATTCACTGTATATTCCCTACCCGCATTAGACCTTCCAAAATGCATTACCTCACATTTGTCCGGATTAAACTCCATCTGCCATCTCTCCGCCCAAGTCTCCAAAGAATCTAAATCCTGCGGTATCCTCTGATAGTCCTCATCGCTATCCGCAATTCCACCAACCTTTGTGTCGTCTGCAAACTTACTAATCAGACCAGTTACATTTCCCTCCAAATCATTTATATATACTACAAAGAGCAAAGGTCCCAGCACTGATCCCTGTGGAACACCATTGGTCACAGCCCTCCCATTAGAAAAGCATCCTTCCATTGCTACTCTCTGCCTTCTATGACCGAGCCAGTTCTGTATCCACCTTGCCAGCTCACCCCTGATCCCGTGTGACTTGGTCACCAGAACCACCGCCTCCCCTTGCAATCTGCCACTCACCATCACGTATCTACCCCCACTGTCCGCCACTATCGTCTTTGCCTCAAACAGTACCCGTTTCCCCACTAAAATAGCCACCCCCCTATGCTTCGTATCTAGACCTGAATGAAACACCTGTCCCACCCATCCTTTACGTAGTCTAACCTGGTCCGTCCGTTTCAGGTGCGTCTCCTGCAACATAACCACATCTGCCTTTAATTTCTTTAGGTGTGCGAGTACCCGTGCCCTTTTAATCGGCCCATTCAGCCCTCTCACGTTCCACGTGATCAGCCGGGTTGGGGGGCTCTTTACACCCCCCCTTGTCGACCAGCCATCCCCTTTTTTAACCCAGCTCCTTACCCGGTTCCCACGTACCCGTATATCCCACCGACGGTGCCCTCCCGTCTCGACCACCCTGCCCCATAACAGCTCCCCCTTCCCCTTAGCAGCAGCAACACAGTTAATTCCCTCCCCCCCCCCCTCCGCTAGATCCCCCTCTAGCGTAATTACACCCCCCCATGTTACTCCCAGAAGTCAGCAAACTCTGGCTGACCTCGGCTTCCCCGTTTGCCCTCGGCCTCTCACTGTGCGAGGCCCCCACCTTCCTGCGTCCCTGTTCCCGCCATAATTACCCTAGAGCCGGAGCAACTCCCGCGTTTCCCACTCAGATCCGCCCCTAATGGCGCAGTTCCCTCCTCCTTCCCCTTTCCTTCCCACCGGCGCCCACCCACAGTTCCTCATACTCCACCCCCCCCCCCCCCCCCCCCCCCAACGAGGGGAAGAGAGAAAAGTTACAGGATTGAAAATTTAACAAATTGAAAAATCATCCCCCCCCCCTTCCCTTCCCCTTCCTCGCCCCACATAATCACCCCACCACTTTATCCCAGAAGCTCTTTCTCTCACCAGACTATTCCAGCTTCTCGTCCATAATGAATGTCCACGCCTCTTCTGCCGTCTCAAAGTAGTGGTGCTTCCCTTGGTGTGTGACCCACAGTCTTGCCGGTTGCAACATTCCAAATTTAACCTACTTTTTGTGAAGCACCGCCTTAGCCCGATTGAAACTTGGCCTCCTTCTCGCCACCTCCGAACTCCAATCCTGGTATACGCGGATCACCGCGTTCTCCCACCTACAGCTCCGAGTTTTCTTCGCCCATCTTAGGACCATCTCTCTGTCGTTGTAGCGGTGGAACCTCAGCACTATGGCTTGAGGTATTTCTCCAGCCTTTGGTCTTCGCGCCAGAACTCGATAAGCTCCCTCCACCTCCAAAGGGCCCGTCGGGGCCTCCGATCCCATTAGCGAGTGAAGCATCGTGCTCACATATGCCCCGACGTCCGCCCCCTCTGCGCCTTCGGGAAGACCCAAGGCTCTTAATTCTTCCTCCTCGAATTATTCTCCAGGGCTTCCAACCTCTCCACACACCTTTTGTGCTGTGCCTCGTGCGTCTCTGTCTTCACCACCAGGCCCTGTATTTCATCTTCATTTTCAGCAGCCTTTGCCTTCACGACCCGAAGCTCCAGCTCCTGGGTCCTCTGCGCCTCCTTTAGCCCTTCAATCGCCTGTAGCATCGGGGCCAACACCTCCTTCTTCAGCTCTTCCACACAGCGCCGCAGGAACTCTTGTTGCTCCGGGCCACATACCAAACGGCCACCTTCCGATGCCATCTTGCTTCGAGCTTCTCTTCCTTGCCGCTGCTCCAAAGGATCCACTGCAATCCGGCCGCTATCCTTTTCCTTTTTCCATATATATCCAGAGGGATTCCCTTCTATTTCACCGCACAGTGATTTTGGCCATTAAAAATTGCCGTTGGGGCTCCTAATAAGAGCCCAAATGTCCGCTCCAACGGGAGGTACCGAAACGTGCGACTCAGCTGGTCATCGCCGCACCCGGAAGTCCGCTTCCAGTGATTCCTGAAAGATCATCACTAAGGCCTCCACAATTTCCTCCACTATCTCTTTTAGGACCCTGGGGTGTAGTCCATCCGGTCTAGGTGACTTATCCACCTTCAGACCTTTCAGTTTCCCCAGAACCTTCTCCTTAGTAATGGCCTTAACTGGTGTCTTCCACTGTGAAGACCGATGCAAAGTAACTATTCAGTTCGTCCTCCATTTCTTTGTTTCCTATTATTACTTCTCCAGCCACATTTTCTAGTGGTCCAATGTCTATTTTTGCCTCTCTCTTACCTTTTATATATTGAAAAAATCTCTTCCAAAATCTCTTCCTATCTTCTTTTATATTACTAGCTAGCTTGCACTCGTACTTCATCTCCTCCCCCCTTATTGCTTTTTTAGTTGTCCTCTGCTCGCTTTTAAAGGCTTCCCAATCCTCTGGTTTCCCTCTAATCCTCACCACTTTGTATGCTTTTCCTTAGCCTTTATGCTGTCCTTGACATCCCTCGTCAGCCATGGATGCCTTGTCCTCCCCTTAGCATGTTTCCTCCTTGGGATGAATTTCTGTTGTGCCTCCCTAATAAACCCCAAAAACTCCTGCCATTGCTGTTCCAATGTCTTCCCTGCTAGGCTCCTTCTCCAACTCTGGCCAGCTCCTCCCTCATGTCTTTGTAGTTACCCTTATTTAATTGTAATACCGTTACATCTGATTGCAGCTTCTACCTAAGGGTTCCTTCATCTTAAGTTCCCTAATCAAGTCTGCCTCATTACACATCACCAAATCCCCAGAATTGCCTGTTCCCTAGTAGGCTCTGTCACAAGCTACTCCAAAAAAACATCTCTTAGACATTCCACAAATTCCTTTTCTTGGGATCCACTACCAACTTGATTTTCCCAGTCCACCTGCATATTGAAGTTCCCCATGATTATTGTAATATTACCTTTTTTACGTGCCTTTCCTATCTCCTGATTTATTTTCTGCCTCACATCCTGACTACTGCTAGGGGGCCTGTACATAACTCCCGTCAGGGTCTTTTTCCTTTGCGATTCCTCAACTCTTCCCACAGAGATTCTATGCCTTCTGATCCTATATCGCTCCTTGCTATCAATTTAACTTCATCCTTACTAAAAATGCAACCCGCCCCCTTTGCCCATCTGCCTCTCCTTTCGATAGGACATATATCCTTGGATATTTAGGTCCCAGCCCTGATCCCCTTGCAGCTACGTCTCTGTGATGCCCACAACATCGTACTGGCCAATTTCAATGTGCGCAACAAGCTCATTTACCGTGTTCCGTATAATGCGCGCATTTAGGTACAACACCCTCAATCCTGCATTGGCCACCTCCCTTTTCACACTCTCCTCAGTCACTGTCCCCTGTACTGTGGGCCTTTTTTATTTTTGACTTTGGCTTCTTTGCCTTACACTTTCCCCCTTACTGCTTTTTGTTTCTGGCCCCGTCTTACCTCCCTCCGATGTCCTACGTTGGATCCCATCCCCCTGCCACATTAGTTTAAACCCTCCCCAACAGCTCTAGCAAACACCCCTCCTAAGACATCAGTTCCAGTCCTGCCCAGGTGCAGACCGTCCAGTTTGTACTCGTCCCACCTCCCCCAGAACCGGTTCCAATGTCCCCGGAATTTGAATCCCTCCCTCTTGCACCATCTCTCAAGCCACGCATTCATCCTATCTATCCTGACATTCCTGCTCTGACTAGCTTGTGGCACTGGTAGCAATCCTGAGATTACTACCTTTGAGGTCCTACTTTTTAGTTTAACTCCTAACTCCCTGAATTCAGCTTGTAGGACCTCATCCCATTTTTAACATATATCGTTGGTGCCTATGTGCACCACGACAGCTGGCTGTTCACCCTCTCCCCCCCCTCCCCCCCCCCCCCCCCCAGAATATCCTGCAGCCACTCCGAGACATCCTTGACCCTTGCACAAGGGAGGCAACATACCATCCTGGAGTCTCAATTGCGTCCGCAGAACTGCCTGTCTATTCCCTTTACGATTGAGTCACCTATCGCTATAACCCTGCCATTCCTCTTCCTGCCCTGCTGCGCAGCAGAGCCAGCCACGGTGCCATGAACCTGGTCAATGGGACCGTCCGTTCCAGAAGCCCAAAACCCTTCTGGACGGCAGCTAGTCCCTGGGCTCGGCCCGCCCTCCGACTGTCCGTCCCCTTGGGAGTTCCTACCTCTATCGGATGTTCCAGAGCCTTCATGTGGTGAGCACCAGGTAGTGTCCCAGGACCCTCTTTACTAAATTGCCCAATGAAAGTAAATGTCTCTGGGATGGTAGAGGGTGTTGGAGACAGCTGTGACAGGAAATCCGTGTCACCCTTGGACTCGAGCTCTGGGGAGGGGGGGAGGGGAGGGGAGAGGAGGAGGGGGGAGGGAGGGAGTGGGGGAGTGGGGGGGACAGGGGTCTGGGACGGGCGATGACAAGGCCAACGAGGATGGGTTGTATGAGGGAGTGCATGGAAGGGGGAAATGGGGTTGTGGACGGTGGTGGTGTTGTGGTCCTGGGAGGGGGAACGGAGGACGGAGCGGGGAAATGATCCCACCATCCTGCCGGGTTGGGGGGGGGGCCAACTAACGGTTGGCCGAGGGACGGAGAACCCCCGATGGAGTGCGTCGGCAGGAGGGTGGCGAAGACATCGTACCAAACTGGCGCCATGGTGAAGTGGTCTGTCTGCTGGCCGAGCGATGCGGAGGCACGGGTTGAGCGGTGCGGGAAACAGATACCGTGGCGGGTGGGACGGTGCATGTCTGATTGAACAGTGTGCAGGCTGCCTGGGCACCCATTCATCCAAAGGGCCCTGGCTGTCGCTTGTCAAAGCGCCCTACTAACAACCGTCCTTGCCTCTCCCTCCCATACCAACCGCCCCCCCCCCCCCGTCAAGTGCATGATGTTTTCGCAGCAGCTGTCGATGTTCGCCGCCATGATGGCAGCGGCAGCCATGCAGATGGCAAACTGTTGCGTGCGAGGAGGGAGGCTCATGGAGGGTGCGGCAGAGGGAGTGGCAGCGGAGGGCCCCGTGCCAGGCGCTGCTGCTACAGGCCACCATGCCCGACCAGTCCACAAGGAGGTGGAGGGTGCGGACCACCCCGACGTCGCCAGCCGGGAACAGGGCGACGACACAGATCCTGAAGCGTCACCTGGGGACGAGGATGATCAGGTGGTCGTTCCAAGGCAGCGGAGGCGTGCCATGCGTGACCGAGTGTACCGGGACCGCATCTCGTACGAGGACATGGCGGAGGTGGCATGCAGGAGCAGACTCCGGATAAGCCGTGGGACGGTTGCACATTTATGCAACCTGCTGGCACACCTCGAGCCATGTGGAACGGGGAGGACATGCCCTCCCAGTGACTGTGGCCCTGAATTTTTTTGCAACCGGCTCCTTCCAGTCGCCGAGCGGGGACCTGTGCGGGATCAGTCAGGCGTCGGTGCACCGGTGCATCCGGGCAGTAACCGATGGCCTCTATGCAGTCGCGGGACGGTTCATCGACTTCCCGGAGGACCGCGCTCACCAGGCTGCCAGGGCATCGCAATTTGTCAAGATGGCCAGCATTCCGATGGTACAGGGCGTCGTGGATGGTGTTCATGTTGACCTGCGTGCACCACCACGGGACAGGGACGTCTTCATGAACAGGAAGGGGGCATACTTGATCAACGTACAGGTGGTGTGCGACCAGGGGATGAGGATTATGCACGTTTGCGTCCAGTATCCGGGAAGCGTGCATGACGCCTTTATTTTGGCACAGTTGTTCATCCCCGCAATTTTCGAGGGTCACCCACCCCGGATGAGGGGCTGGTTGCTGGGCGACAGGGGTTTTCCGTTGCGACCGTGTCTAATGACGCCCATATGGAGTCCACAGACCAACGCGGAGCGTCGGTACAATGAGGCGCACGCAGCAACCAGGGGTGTCGTGGAGAGGTGCTACGGTCTCCTAAAAATGAGGTTCAGGTGCCTGGACCGATCAGGGGGCGCCCTGCAATACGGCCCTGACAGGGTCGGACGGATCGTCGTTGCATGCTGCGTTCTGCACAACATCGCCCAACAGAGGGGCGATGTCATGGAGGAGGAGGACGCACGTGAGGCCGAAGAGGCCGCTGACGCTGATCATGAAGAGGAGGGTGCGGTGGGGGAAGAGGAGGGAGGGAGGGCGGCGGGGCATAGACACCATCGGGGCGCGGGATACTGTTGGTAGACTGATACCTCCGTAAGCGGGTGTGAACACTGCCATGCTGGATGATGACAACCCGCTCTGCGATGAACTGTAAGCCACAAATCGCTACTGACTGTCTGACTCATGGCTATTTCTGAACACCGCCAGCTCGGTGTCCCCTCTATGCATCAGGGACACTCCATCACATGTCCATGTGGGGCCACGGGCGTTGTCGCACGGAGGACAAGGCATGTATGGTGTCGGGGGGGGGGGTCCACTTCCGGCCTCACCCTTGTGATGATCCTCGGCCAGAACCGTCAGTGGGCACCCCCACTTCCCCCCCCAACCCCCCCACACTGCCACCCCTGCTCACCCCCTAACCCCCCCACACCGCCACCCCGCGTCCCACCGCTAAACCCCCCACACCTGCTTCCCGCCCCTAACGCCCCTACACCGCCACCCCCGCTTCCCCCCCTAACCCCCCACCCCACCCCCAGAAAAGGGGTAGACGCATGGAGGTTTGGAGTAGCAACATTTACTGTGACAATGCAACACACGTGTCCTAGCCCCTATAACTAATCTGTGCCCTGCACCCCTGCCAACTTACTACATGCCTAACTTTTTTGCCTTACGGGCCCTACCACTACGTCTAGGTGTTCCCCCAGACGGTACAGCAGGAGTGGATGCGGACTGCTGAGAGTCCTGCCGTTCGACTTGGTTTCCCGTCGGCGGGCGCATCTTGGGGCGGCCCGGCCTGGATGGGCCAGGCTGCTCGGCGGGCGTGCAGGATGGCATGGTGACACCCTCCTCTGCCCGCTGCCCACCAGATGCACCAGGGACATGACGGGGGGAGTGCGAGTGCCCTGGTTCCTCCTTTGCTGTGGCTACAGGGACAGGCACCGGGACCTCCTCCTCCCCCGGCGAGCCAATTGGCCCCCGGGCCTCTCTAAGAGACGGCGGTGCGCGGGAAGGCATGCCCCATTGCACCACCGACACCTGGCGCTGCCAGTTCTGGAGGCCCGCTGTGGTATCGACCAGGGTCTGAACGTTGCCGGCGATGGAGCTGGGGGAGTGCGACATCCCTGTCAGGGACATCGTTACCTCCCGCTGGGTTTGGGTGACGCCGTCCATCACATGGACAAGGCCGCCGATGCTCTCAGCGATGGCCTGCTGACACTGGGCCAGAGCCCGGAGCACGGCGGTAATGTCCATGTGGCTCTGGAGCATGGCTGCCTGTGAGAGGGCAGTCCTGTCATGGGCCACGGATGACGCGTGCGCACTAAGTCCCATGCCCTGAAGAACCTGACGCATGGCCGAAGCCGTTTCCCCCATTGCCTCCATCGCAGACGCCACCCGTGCGATGTCGGCCTGGGTTGCAGCCATGACATGCAACACTCCCTGCTCCTGGATGCGGATGGACTCCTCCAGCTGCGTCTGCAGTTGCCGGAAGACAGCCGTCATCCCGTCGTCTGGTCCCTAGGGTGCCAATTGCATCGGGTTTGTGGGTGGGCCTGGGATGGCCAGGAGGAGGGAGCCACCTGGGCAGCAGCTGGGTGCTGGGCCTGGCCTGCCCTCCGACCGTCCTGCCCTCGGCTTCTCCTACCTCCACCTGCTGAACCGGTTTGACTGTGTGGTGCGCACCAGAATGTGTACCAGATGCCTCGCCACTAACTTGCCCAGCCGACGTGAGTGTATCTGTGGTGTTGCGGGGTGTGGGTGACAGCAGTGCCGCGGCCGCTAGGTCTTCGTCTGTCCCCATCTCTGTCTCCTGTGTGGAGCCGTGGCCCGCTGGGTTTCGACCACGGCCGGTGCGAGGTTCCCTGCCGCCAGGCCTCGAGTGCCGCGACGTCCTCTGTGCGTCACTGTCCGGACTAGCTGTCCGCTCCCCGTCCGTCAAACTTTCATAGGAGTCGTTATCGTCCGTCCTGACGTCTCTGTCTGTCCTCTGTGCGTCAAACCTCGGTGTGCCAGCCTCAGAGGACGGCTCTCCTGTTCGTTGTCGTCCCCGTCTGTCCAGTTGAACACTGCGGCCGGAAGAGGCTGGTGCTGCACGTTGGCGTGGTGAACGGTCGGTCCCACGGCGGTGCTCGTGTGGCCCTGGATAACACATGAAGGCAGGTCTCGTTAGTCTTGCGTCGTCGTTTGTTAGGGGTTGAGGGTGTGTGTAGTGAGGGCGTGGACTGTGGGGTGGTGCAGTGTCAGGCGGTGCGGTGTGAGGGGGGGGTGGGGACAGAGATGGGATGAGGGACTGCATGCATACAGTGGATTCTCACTTGGAGCTTCGCCTCCGACCTGGCACGGAGCTCCCTCCCGGCTGGCGGCTCCCCCGGCAATATGGGATCAGGGGGTGCAGCTGGGGAGATCCACCTCCAGTTCTTGCACGTTCCCGGAAATTGTGCGCTGTCTTGCCCTTGGGGGGGGGGGGGGGTGGAGCACATGGTTAAACGCACATTTGCAGGACGCACGTATGAACGCAACTTTATCACACGCAGGGGACACTTCAACCCACGCCATGGCACCTGCCCACGGAGTGGGGGGGGGGGTATCCACATGTGTCCCGGGTGCAATCAGCCCCCCCCCCCGGCCCTCTGGCCCCCCCCCCCCGCCCATTGGCCCCCAGCGCCACCCCAGCCCGCGGCGCCCCCCCCCACCCCCGGCACCCGCCCCCCCCGCCCCCGGCCCCCCGCCCCCGGCGCCCCCTCCCCGAGCGCCTCCCCACCCCGGCGCCCCCCCCACCCCCGGCACCCCCCCACCCTGGCGCCGCCCCCCGCCGACGGCGACCCCCCGCCCCTGGCATCCCTACCAGCCCCCGGCGCCCCCCACGCCCCCAGCGCCCCACCCTCCCTGGCGCCCCCCCCCGCCTATGGCGCCCCCCCCACCCCCAGCGTCCCCCTCCCCATGCCCTCCCCCCCATCCACGGCGATCCGTCCCCGGCGCCCACCCCTGCCCCACCCGCCCCAGGTGCCCCCCCCCCCCCCCCCCCCACCTCAATCAGATCCCTCCTCAGCCTGTTCTGCTCTAAGGAAAACAACCTGAGCCTATCCAGCCTCTCTTCATTGCTCAAATGCTCCATCCCAGATAACGTGCTGGTGAATTTCCTCTGCGCTCTCCAGTGCAATCACATCCTTCCTTATAGTGAGGCGAACAGAACTGCTCACAGTACTCCAGCTGTGGCCGACAGCTCCAAAATAACCTTCCTGGTCTTATAATCTATGCCACAACTGATGAACACAAGTGTTCCATCTGCCATCCTAACTGCCCTATTAACCTGTCCTGCCGCCATCAAGGATCTGTGGACAAGCACCCCAAGATCCCTCGACGAACCAAGTGAGACCCGGCTGATTCCCTATGGCACACGTGGCACAATCCCCACACCACCTCGCCACCCACACACCACCTCGCTAGCCCCACATCACCCCCACACCATCCCACCACCCCTACAACACCTCGGCACCCCCACACCACCTCGCCACCCCCACGCCACCTCGCCAGCCCCACACCACCTCGCCACCCCCACACCACCTCGCTAGCCCCACATCACCCCCACACCATCCCACCACCCCTACACCACCTCGGCACCCCCACACCATCCCACCACCCCCACACCACCTCGCCAGCCCCACACCACCTCGCCACCCCCACACCACCTCGCCACCCCCACACCACCTCGACACCCCCACACCACCTCGCCACCCCCACACCACCTCGACACCCCCACACCACCTCGCCAGCCCCACACCACCTCACCTCGACACCCCCACACCACCTCGACACCCCCACACCACCTCGACACCCCCCACACCACCTCGACACCCCCACACCACCTCGACACCCCCACACCACCTCGACGCCCCCACACCACCTCGACACCCACACACCACCTCGACACCCCCACACCACCTCGCCAGCCCCACACCACCTCGACACCCCCACACCACCTCGCCAGCCCCACACCACCTCGACACCCCCACACCACCTCGCCAGCCCCACACCACCTCGACACCCCCACACCACCTCGCCAGCCCCACACCACCTCGACACCCCCACACCACCTCGCCAGCCCCACACCACCTCGCCAGCCCCACACCACCTCGACACCCCCACACCACCTCGCCAGCCCCACACCACCTCGACACCCCCACACCACCTCGCCAGCCCCACATCACCTCGCCAGCCCCACACCACCTCGACACCCCCCACACCACCACACCAGCCCCACACCACCTCGACACCCCCACACCACCTCACCAGCCCCACACCACCTCGCCACCCCCACACCACCTCACCAGCCCCACACCACCTCGCCAGCCCCACACCACCTCGCCAGCCCCACACCACCTCGCCAGCCCCACATCACCCCCACAACATCCCCACACCACCTCGCCACCCCCCACATCACCCCCACACCACCTCGCCACCCCCACACCACCTCGCCACCCCCACACCACCTCGCCACCCCCACACCACCTCGCCACACCACCTCAACACCCCACACCACCTCGCCAGCCCCACACCACCTCGCCACCCCCACACCAACTCACCAGCCCCACACCATCTCGCCACCCCACACCACCTCGCCAGCCCCACATCTCCTCCACACCACCTTTTTTACGCAGAGGGTAGTGGGTGCCTGGAACTCGCTACCGGAGGAGGTGGTGGAAGCAGGGACGATAGTGACATTTAAGGGGCATCTTGACAAATACATGAATAGGATGGGAATAGAGGGATACGGACCCAGGAAGTGTAGAAGATTGTAGTTTAGTCGGGCAGCATGGTCGGCACGGGCTTGGAGGGCCGAAGGGCCTGTTCCTGTGCTGTACATTTCTTTGTTCTTTGTTCTTTTTGGTCACCTCGCCAGCCCCACACCACCTCACCAGCCCCACAACATCTCGCCACCCCCACACCACCTCGCCAGCCCCACATCACCCCCACACCACCTCGCCAGCCCCACATCACCCCCACACCACCTCGCCAGCCCCACATCACCCCCACACCACCTCGCCAGCCCCACATCACCCCCACACCACCTCGCCACCCCCACACCATCTCGCCACCACCTCGCCAGCCCCACACCACCTCGCCACCCCCACACCACCTCGCCAGCCCCACACCACCTCACCAGCCCCACACCACCTCGCCATCCCCACACCACCTCGCCCAGCCCCTCACCACCTCACCACCCCCACATCACCCCCACCCCCACCCCCCACACCACCTCGCCAGCCCCACACCACCTCACCACCCCCACACCAACTCGCAAGCCCCACACCACCTCACCACCCCCACATCACCCCACCACCCCACCACCCCCACACCACCCCCCACGCCACCTCACCAGCCCCACCCCACCCCACCACGCCCACAGCACCCCCACACCACCCCACCCCACCTCACCAGCCCACCCCACCACACCACCACCCCCAAATCACCCCCACCCCACCCCACCACCCCCACACCACCCCCTACCACCGCCACACCACCCCCACACCACACCACCACCCCCACCCCACCTCACCAGCCCCCCACCACCCCCACACCACCCCCACCTTGCCAGCCCCACCCCACCCCGCCAACCCCACACCACCCCCACACCACCCCCACACCACCTCGCTAGCCCCACCCCACCTCGCCAGCCCCACCCCACCTCGCCAGCCCCACCCCACCTCACCAGCCGCACAACACCCCCGCATCACCCCACCACCCCCACATAACCACACCACCCCCACACCACCCCCACCCCACCTCACCAGCCCCACCCCACCACGCCCACAGCACCCCCACACCACCCCACCCCATCTCACCAGCCCCACCCCACCAGGCCCACACCACCCCCACACCACCCTACCACCCCCACACCACCCCCACACCACACCACACCCCCACACCACCCCACCACCCGCACACCACCCCCACCCCACCTCACCAGCCCCACCACCACCCCACACACTCCCACACCACCCACACCACCCCCACACCACCCCACCACACCACCCCCCACCACCCCCCTACCACCGCCACACCACCCCCACACCACACCACCACCCCCACCCCACCTCACCAGCCCCCACCACCCCCACACCACCCCACCACCCCCACACCACCCCCACCTCCCCAGCCCCACCCCACCCCGCCAACCCCACACCACCCCCACACCCACCCTCGCCAGCCCCACCCCACCTCGCCAGCCCCACCCCACCTCACCAGCCCCACCCCACCTCACCAGCCCCACACCACCCCACCACCCCCACAGCAACCCACCACTCCCACCGCCTTTTGTTTTATTCATTCTTGGGATGTGGGCATTGCTGGCTTGGCCAGCAATTCTTGCACATCGCTAATTGCCCTTGAACTGAATGGCTTACTGGGCCATTTCAATAGGGGGCAGTTAAGAGTCAACCACATCACAGTGTGGGTCAGGAGTCACATGTAGGCCAGACCTGGTTAGGACAGCAGATTTCCTTCCTTGAAGGACATTAGTAAACCAGATGGTTCTTATGACAATCAGCAATGGTTTACGGGTTGTGGGCATCACTGGTTAGGCCAGTATTAGGCCCATCCTTAGTTGCCCTTTAGAAGGTGGTGTTGAGTTGCCTTCTTGAACCGCTGCAGTCCTTGAGGTGTAGGTACACCCAATGTGCTATTAGGGAGGGAGTTCCAAGATGTTGGGCCCAGTGACTGTGAAGGAACATTGATATATTTCCAAGTCAGGGTGGTGAGTGATTTGGAGGGGAACCTCCAGGTGGTGAGGTTCCCAGGTATCTGCTGCTCTTGTCCTTCTAGATGGTAGTGGTCATGGGTTTGGAAGGTGCTGTCTAAGGACCCTTGATGGGTTACTGCAACGTATCCTGTAGATGGTGCACACGACTGCCACTGTTCGTCAGTGGTGGAGTGTTTGAATGTTTGTGGAAGGGGGAGCAATCAAATGGACTGCTTTGTCCTGGATGTCCTCAGCCAAAAATCAAGACCGCCCCTCTGGGCGACTGACGGAATGCCATGCTCCTGTGCCTCGACAGCGACGTGAATCCATTTTACAACAGCGTACAGTAAATGCCGTTGGCATATCATTAACGGGCCCGTCCCGGTATTTTATGGGGCTCCCGCGATGCTCTGTCTCCGCCAGGATGAATTATCGATGCCGAGGTTCACGTGTGGTTTTAATAATCGGGAAACAGGCACCGTGGCTGCTGAGGGAGAGAGAGGAGGTAGGGCATGTTCCTAGAGGCAGGACCATGATCTACCACTCTACCCCACCCACCCCAACCCCTCCCCTGTCCCCAGCTCCGCCCCACAACCCCTCCCCCCCCCACTCACAACCGGACGCCCCCTGCTGGCAGGGCATCACGTGGCCCACCCAAGGGGAATGCCCATCGTAGCCCCTACAGGAGGACACCAGGCAGAGCTGCAGAGCTTACCGCCGGTATGGTTAGCGCCAATCACTGGTACATCTATTGGCAGGGAAGGGTGCTAGGGTCAGAGGCTATGCGGTGCCGGGCACCGACAGGGACAGGGGTGTGATGCAGAGAGCAGAGTGCCAGGGGGATTGGCCAGAAGTGGGTGTGGGGATAGGGGGAGGGGGTTGGGGAAGGGGGAAATGCTGGGACATGGGCTGCAGTGAAGGCTGGGCCACCATGTAGCCCACTGAACCTGGTTGGGCACGGGGATACACACCATATTAACATGTCTCCCTTTCAACCCCTGCAGACAAAGGATTTCAGAACCCAACCAGGAATGGTTGCCATCTGCCTTACTGCCGCAGCCCTGGGGGATGCACTGAGGCTGTGCGAGCAGGAATTGCTCGGTGAGGACCCTGCAGCAGCAGAGCTTGGCCCAGAGGAACAGAAGCCAGCTGGTGAGGATAGAGCGTGGACCGCCCCAACAGGCAGAGGAGGATGTGAGAAGGTGCCGCCGCTTTAGGCCTCGTGTGTACTTGCAGCGCCTGTCATTGAGGATCTGCCAGATCGAGCATGCTGTTGAAGATTCTGGCTGAGCAGGGGGATCGTACGGCATATCTACCCGGATCATGTTTCACCCCGGAACTGTGGGGCTGTAGGAAAGGCCACGCACTCCCGGTGGCCATCAAGGTGGTAGTTGCTGGGGCGGATTGGTGGCACAGTGGTTAGCACTGCTGCCTCACGGCGGTGAGGACCCGGTATCGAGCCTGGCCCCGGGTCACTGTCCGTGTGGAGTTTGAACATTTTCCTCGTGTCTGCCTGGGTCTCACCCCCACAACCCAAAGATGTGCAGGGTAGATGCATTGGCCACACTAAATTGCCCCTTAATTGGAAAAAAAAGCTACGGGCCAGGCAGTGCTAAAATTACCGGGGTACCAGCGGGAGAGCCAGGGTACCACCCCTGCCCTGTCGCTGACCACCCAGCCGCCTCCAATCACCTGGGAGACCCTCCAGGTAGCCGTTCTGCCTGGTCCACCTCTGTGTGGAGAAGGTGAGGCGATGGTGGGGTGGAGAGGGCGGGGGGGTTGCCGGGGGGGGGGGGGGGGGGGGGGGGGGGGGGGGGGGGGGGGTGGAGTGGGTTAGGATGGAAGAGGAGTCCCGTAAGGGTTCCAGTCTGAAGATTATGGTGATGGCTCCGCTGCCGTTAGCTCCGGGGAAGTTTACGGGGAGCCCAGTGGTGCAATTGATGGTCAGGGTGTGAAACCTGTTGGGGAGGCATTTTAAGTTGGCCAAGATGTCGGTGCTGACACCACTGTGCAGGAACCATAGGTTCAAGCCGGGGGAGATGGATGGGATGTATAGGAAATGGAGGGAGGCATGGCTGGAGCAGGTCAGGGACTTGTTCTCGGAGGGGAAGTTTGTGGGACTGGCTGAGCTGCGGGAGAGGTTTGAGCTGCCGAGGGGCAGTGTGTTTAGGTATATGCAGGTGCGGGACTTTGCATAGAAGGAGTGGAGGGCGTTCCCAAGCTACCAGAGTACACACTGTTGGAAAAACTGCTGCTCCCAGATAAGTTGGGGGAGGGCAGATTTGGAGATATATATGGGTGGTTGGAGGAGCAGGGTGGGGCGCAGGTGGTGAGGATCAAGAGTAAATGGGGGGAAGAGCTGGGAAGGGAAATAGGTTGGGGACTGTGGTGCGAGGCGATGTGTAGGGTGAACTCAACCTTGTCCTGTGTGAGGATGAGCTTGATTCAGTTTAAGATGGTGCACAGGATACACATGACCCGGGCGAGGATAGAACATAGAACATAGAAAAATACAGCACAAAACAGGCCCTTCGGCCCACGATGTTGTGCCAACCTTTTGTCCTAGACTAATCATAGATTATCATTGAATTTACAGTGCAGAAGGAGGCAATTTGGCCCATTTTGTCTGCACCGGCTCTTGGAAAGAGCATCCTACCCAAGGTCAACACCTCCACCCAACACTAAGGGCAATTTTGGACACTAAGGGCAATTTATTATGGCCAATCCACCTAACCTGCACATCTTTGGACTGTGGGAGGAAACCGGAGCACCCGGAGGAAACCCACACACACGGGGAGGATGTGCAGACTCCGCACAGACAGTGACCCAAGCCGGAATCGAACCTGGGACCCTGGAGCGGTGAAGCAATTGTGCTAGCCACAATGCTATCGTGCTGCCCTTGAGAACAAATTCATCTACACTATATCATTCTACCATAATCCATGTACCTTCCAATAGCTGCTTGAAGATCCCTAATGTTTCCGACTCAACTACTTCCACAGGCAGTGCATTCCATGCCCCCACTACTCTCTGGGTAAAGAACCTACCTCTGACATCCCCCCTATATCTTCCACCATTCACCTTAAATTATGTCCCCTTGTAATGGTTTGTTCCACCCGGGGAAAAAAGTCTCTGACTGTCTACTCTATTTATTCCCCTGATCATCTTATAAACCTCTATCAAAGTTGCCCCTCATCCTTCTCCGTTCTAATGAGAAAAGGCCTAGCACCCTCAACCTATCCTCGTAAAATCGCTTCTCGGCCTTTTGGCTAAGATCAAGTGTCTGTAGATTGAGCCTTTGGGTTCAGATCTGGTATGTCTCTATTGTGGGAACCATGAATTTGATTCAATTTGAATTAGTTTTTTGGAGCAGGCGAGGAGCTGGATTAGGGGTTCGCCCCTGACCCACACTCTGAACCCTGGCTTGGTAACTCAGAAAAGGAAAAATTAAAAAAAAACGCTTTCCTCGTAAGACCTACTCTCCATTCCAGGCAATATCCTGGTAAATCTCCTTTGCACCTTTTCCAAAGCTTCCACATCCTTCCTAAAATAAGGCGACCAGAACTGTACGCAGTACTCCAAATGTGGCCTTACCAAAGTTTTGTACAGCTGCATCATCACCTCACGGCTCTTAAATTCAATCCCTCTGTTAATGAACGCAAGCACACCATAGGCCTTCTTCACAGCTCTATCCACTTGAGTGGCAACTTTGAAAGATGTATGAACATAGACCCCAAGATCTCTCTGCTCCTCCACATTGCCAAGAACTCTACCGTTAACCCTGTATTCCGCATTCATATTTGTCCTTCCAAAATGGACAACCTCACACTTTTCAGGGTTAAACTCCATCTGCCACTTCTCAGCCCAGCTCTGCATCCTATCTATGTCTCTTTGCAGCCGACAACAGCCCTCCTCACTATCCACAACTCCACCAATCTTCGTATCATCTGCAAATTTACTGACCCACCCTTCAACTCCCTCATCCAAGTCATTAATGAAAATCACAAACAGCAGAGGACCCAGAACTAATCCCTGCGGTATGCCACTGGTAACTGGGATCATGGCTGAAGATTTGCCACCCACCACCACTCTCTGACTTCTATCGGTTAGCCAGTTCGTTATCCAACTGGCCAAATTTCCCACTATCCCATGCCTCCTTACTTTCTGCATAAGCCTACCATGGGGAACCTTATCAAATGCCTTACTAAAATCCATGTACACTATATCCACTGCTTTACCTTCATCCACATGCTTGGTCACCTCCTCAAAGAATTCAATAAGACTTGTAAGATAAGACCTACCCCTCACAAATCCGTGCTGACTATCCCTAATCAAGCAGTGTCTTTCCAGATGCTCAGAAATCCTATCCTTCAGTACCCTTTCCATTACTTTGCCTACCACCGAAGTAAGACTAACTGGCCTGTCATTCCCAGGGTTATCCCGATTCCCTTTTTTGAACAGGGGCACGACATTCGCCACTCTCCAATCCCCTGGTACCACCCCTGTTGACAGTGAGGACGAAAAGATCATTGCCAACGGCTCTGCAATTTCATCTCTTGCTTCCCATAGAATCCTTGGATATATCCCGTCAGGTCCGGGGGACTTGTCTATCCTCAAGTTTTTCAAAATGCCCAACACATATCCCTTCCTAACAAGTATTTCCTCGAGCTTACCAGTCTGTTTCACACTGTCCTCTCCAACAATATGGCCCCTCTCATTTGTAAATACAGAAGAAAAGTACTCGTTCAAGACCTCTCCTATCTCTTCAGACTCAATACACAATCTCCCGCTACTGTCCTTGATCGGACCTACCCTCGCTATAGTCATTCTCATATTTCTCACATTTGTGTAAAAGGCCTTGGGGTTTTCCTTGATCCTACCCGCCAAAGATTGTTCATGCCCTCTCTCAGCTCTCCTAATCCCTTTCTTCAGTTCCCTCCTGGCTATCATGTATCCCTCCAGCGCCCTGTCTGAACCTTGTTTCCTCAGCCTTAAAAAGTCTCCTTTTTCCTCTTAACAAGACATTCAACCTCTCTTGTCAACCATGGTTCCCTCACTCGACCATCTCTTCCCTGCCTGACAGGGACATACATATCAAGGACACGTAGTACCTGTTCCTTGAACAAGTTCCACATTTCCCTTGTGTCCTTCCCTGACAGCCTATGTTCCCAACTTATGCACTTCAATTCTTGTCTGACAACATCGTATTTACCCTTCCCCCAATTGTAAACCTTGCCCTGTTGCACGCACCTATTCCTCTCCATTACTAAAGTGAAAGTCAGAGAATTGTGGTCACTATCTCCAAAATGCTCCCCCCATAACAAATCTATCACTTGCCCTGGTTCATTACCAAGTACCAAATCCAATATTGCCTCCCCTCTGGTCGGACAATCTACATACTGTGTTAGAAAAGCTTCCTGGACACACTGCACAAACACCACCCCATCCAAACTATTTGATCTAAAGAGTTTCCACTCAATGTTTGGGAAGTTAAAGTCACCCATGACTACTACCCTGTGACTTCTGCACCTTTCCAAAATCTGTTTCACAATCTGTTCCTCCACACCTCTGCTACGATTGGGGGGCCTATAGAAAACTCCTAACAAAGTGACTGCTCCTTTCCTATTTCTGACTTCAACCCATACTACCTCAGTAGGCAGATGCTCCTCGAACTGCCTTTCTACATCTGTTGTACTATCTCTAATTAACAATGCCACCACCACCCCCCTCTTGTACCACCTTCCCTAATCTTATTGAAACATCTATAACCAGGGACCTCCAACAACCATTTCTGCCCCTCTTCTATCCAAGTTTCCGTGATGGCCACCACATCGTAGTCCCAAGTACCGATCCATGCCTTAAGTTCACCCATCGTATTCCTGATGCTTCTTGCGTTGAAGTATACACACTTCAACCCATCTCCGTGCCTGCAAGTACTCTCCTTTGTCAGTGTTCCCTTCCCCACTGCCTCACTACACGCGTTGGCGTACTGAATATCGGCTACCTTAGTTGCTGGACTACAAATCCGGTTCCCATTCCCCTGCCAAATTAGTTTAAACCCTCCCGAAGAGTACTAGAAAACCTCTCTCCCAGGATATTGGTGCCCCTCTGGTTCAGATGCAACCCGTCCTGCTTGTACAGGTCCCACCTTCCCCAGAATGCGCTCCAATTATCCAAATACCTGAAGCCCTCCCTGCTACACCATTCCTGCAGCCACGTGTTCAGCTGCATTCTCTCCCGATTCCTATCCCCTCGCTATCACGTGGCACCGGCAACAAACCAGAGATGACAACTCTGTCTGTCCTGGCTTTTAACTTCCAGCCTGTGGTAGTATGTATTGGGGGTCATGTGGGACTGGAAGCCCTAATGTCATTGGCTGACAGATCCCGGGTCCTGGTTGGCCGTTGACCTCATACTCCGCCCTGAAGGCGAAGTATAAGAAGCCGGTGCCTTCCCCCACAGGCCAGTTTACTATCGGGCTGCTGGGGAACAGACACGCTTAATAAAGCCTCATCGACTTCACTCTATTTGTCTCACGGAGTCTTTGTGCGCCACAATTTATTAAGCGTGCCTAAAAAGGAGTATGGAGCTCAGGATCATTCCAGAATGCCTGAGGATCAGCCCCCACGCAGTGAATGCAGCAGCAGCCTTCAAACACTGGCAGACTTGCTTTGAGGCCTACATCACATTGACCACAGGCCGAGTCTCAGATGAACAAAAACTGCAGGTCCTGCACTCGAGGGTGAGCACGGAGATTTTCACCCTCATTGAAGACACCCGCGATTTCCAGACGGCCTTCACAGCACTGAGAAGTCTCTACGTTCGCCCAGTTAACCAAATATACGCTCGCTACCAGCTCGCGACGAGACGGCAAGCTCCCGGAGAATCGATGGACGAGTTCTACGCCGCACTGCTGATTTTGGGACGAGCCTGCAGCTGCCCGTCGGTGAACGCAAACGAACATACGGACATGTTCATGCGCGATGCTTTTGTTGCAGGTATACAATCCTCCCAAATCCGCCAAAGACTTCCAGAAAAAGAGTCACTAGGACTCTCAGAGGCACGGGCCCTGGCAGCCTCGCTGGACGTAGCCGCACGTAATACCCGCGCCTACGGCCCCGACCGCGCGGCAGGCCATTGGGCCCCGTACGTACCCGCCGCGGCAAACCCCCTACCCCCCCCCCCCCCCCCGCACACCCCACAGGCTTGCGCAGTCCAAACGCCGAGTCGCACCGGGGGCGCCCGCTGTTATTTCTGCGGCCAGGCGAAGCACCCCCGACAACGCTGTCCGGCCCGCGCAGCCATCTGCAAAAGCTGCGGGAAAAAGGGCCACTATGCGGTGGTGTGCCGGTCCCGCGTGGTCGCCGCCGTCCCGGGAGAACAGGGAGCCCTACAGGCAGTCTATGCCTCCCAACCCCCCCAGCACGCCATGTGCGACCCCCAGGCGCCGCCATTTTGGGTCCCGACCACCGCGGCCCCGGGAGAACTGGGAGCCCTGCACGCCGCCTACGCTCCCCAACCCCCCTCCCCGCAGCCCATGTACGACCCGCCGCCGGCGCTCCCGATTTGGGTGCCGGCCAACACTCTCCACGGAGAGGAGGGGGTTTTTCGCATCCCGAACGCCACCCTCACCCCCGTCCCGCGCCCCACGCCTGACCCGCCGGCGCCACCTACCTTGACCCCGACCACCGCTGTCCCCGGCGAGGGAGCTCCGCACGGTGCCAGCGCTCGCGGCCCCACGACTGACCCGCCGGAGCCGCCGACCTGGGCCCTACCCCCGTCCCGCGCCCCACGCCTGACCCGCCAGCGCCGCCGACCTGGGCCCTCACCCCCGTCCCGCGCCCCACGCCTGACCCGCCAGCGCCGCCGACCTGGGCCCTCGCCCCCGTCCCGCGCCCCACGCCTGACCCGCCAGCGCCGCCGACCTGGGCCCTCGCCCCCGTCCCGCGCCCCACGCCTGACCCGCCAGCGCCGCCGACCTGGGCCCTCACCCCCGTCCCGCGCCCCACGCCTGACCCGCCGGCAATACAACTTACCTGGACCCCGATCTCCGTCCCCGGCGAGGGACCTCCTCACGGTCCCAGCGCTCGCAGTACTGACCCGCCGGCCTTGGCCCCGACCACCGCTGTCCCCGGCGAGGGAGCTCCGCGCGGTCCTAGCGCCCGCGGCCCTGGCGCTCGCAGCCAAGGAACTCCGCGCGGTCCTAGCGCCCGCGGCCCGGGCGCTCGCAATGCAGGAACTCCGCGCGGTCCTAGCGCCCCCCAGACCCCCAGCACTCAATGTGCGACCCGCAGACGCCGCCATTTTGGGTCCCGACCACCACGAGGGGAGGAGGGGCCCCGCCATCTTGGACCGCCCCCGACCTGTACGACGCATGGGGGCGGCCATTTTGTCCACCCCCGACGCCATCTTGTGACCCCTCAGCTACGGGTGAGGTATGGGGGTGGCCATTTTGTCCATCCCCGACGCCATCTTGGACGGCAACAACGGACCCCACCCCACTACTACAACCACGGCTCGCTTCGGTTACACTCGATCAGGCTCGGCCCCGGACTCTCCAGACGACGACGACAACGGTCCTAATTAACGGCCACGAGACGCCATGCCTAGTCGACTCCGGGAGCACGGAAAGTTTTATACATCCCGACACGGTAAGACGCTGTTCCTTAACTACCTTCCCCAGCGCACAAAAGATTTGCCTAGCTGCAGGATCCCACTCCGTACAGATCCAGGGATTCTGCATAGTTACCCTAACGGTACAGGGGAGGGAATTCAAAAACTACAAACTTAACGTCCTTCCCCAACTCTGTGCCCCCACCTTGCTGGGCTTAGATTTTCAATGTAACCTACAGAGCCTTACGTTTAAATTCGGCGGCCCCATACCCCCACTCACTATCTGCGGCCTCGCCACCCTCAAGGTGTAACCCCCGTCCTTGTTTGCGAACCTCACCCCGGATTGCAAACCCGTCGCCACTAGGAGCAGACAGTACAGCGCCCAGGACCGGACCTTCATTCGCTCCGAAGTCCAGCGGCTACTAAAGGAGGGCATAATCCAGGCCAGCAATAGTCCCTGGAGAGCGCAGGTGGTAGTAGTGAAGACAGGGGAGAAACAAAGGATGGTCATTGACTATAGCCAGACCATCAACAGGTACACACAACTAGACGCGTACCCTCTCCCCCGCATATCCGACATGGTCAATCGGATTGCCCAGTATAAAGTCTTCTCCACCGTAGACCTCAAGTCCGCCTACCATCAGCTCCCCATCCGCCCAAGTGACCGCAAGTACACAGCCTTCGAGGCAGACGGGCGATTATACCACTTCCTAAGGGTCCCTTTTGGCGTCACAAACGGCGTCTCGGTCTTCCAACGGGAAATGGACCGAATGGGTTACGGGCCACGTTCCCGTACCTCGACAATGTAACCATCTGCGGCCACGATCAGCAGGACCACGACGCCAACCTCCAAAAATTCCTCCAGACTGCCAAAGCCTTGAACCTCACGTACAACGAGGACAAGTGCGTTTTTAGCACCGATCGGCTAGCCATTCTGGGCTACGTAGTGCGCAATGGGATAATAGGCCCCGACCCCGAACGTATGCGCGCACTCATGGAATTTCCCCTCCCGCACTGCCCAAAAGCCCTGAAACGCTGCCTGGGGTTCTTTTCATACTACGCCCAGTGGGTCCCCCAGTACGCAGACAAGGCCCGCCCCCTAATACAGACCACGACTTTCCCGCTGTCGACAGAGGCTTGCCAGGCTTTCAGCCGCATCAAAGTGGACATCGCAAAGGCCACGATGCGCGCCATCGACGAGTCCCTCCCCTTCCAGGTCGAGAGCGACGCCTCTGACGTAGCTCTCGCGGCTACCCTTAACCAAGCGGGCAGACCCGTGGCCTTCTTCTCCCGAACTCTCCACGCCTCAGAAATCCGCCACTCCTCAGTGGAAAAGGAAGCCCAAGCCATAGTGGAAGCTGTGCGACATTGGAGGCATTACCTGGCCGGCAGGAGATTCACTCTCCTCACTGACCAACGGTCGGTAGCCTTCATGTTCGATAATGCACAGCGGGTCTAGATCAAGAACGACAAGATCTTGCGGTGGAGGATCGAACTCTCCACCTTCAACTATGAGATCTTGTACCGGCCCGGAAAGCTGAACGAGCCGTCTGATGCCCTATCCCGCGGGACATGTGCCAACGTACAAATTGACCGCCTCCAAGCCCTCCACGAGGACCTCTGCCACCCGGGGGTCACTCGGTTTTACCACTTCATCATGTCCCGCAATCTCCCATACTCCTTAGAGGAGGTCCGTACAGTCACAAGAGACTGCCACATCTGCGCAGAATGCAAACCGCATTTTTTCAGGCCAGATGGAGCGCACCTGATTAAGGCTTCCCGTCCCTTTGAACGCCTCAGTCTCGATTTCAAAGGGCCCCTCCCCTCCACCGACCGCAACGCGTATTTCCTTAATGTAGTGGACGAATACTCCCGCTTCCCTTTTGCCATTCCCTGCTCCGACATGACCGCGGCCACAGTCATTAAAGCCCTGAACAGCATATTCACACTGTTCGGTTACCCCGCATACGTCCACAGCGACAGGGGGTCCTCTTTCATGAGTGACGAGCTGCGCCAGTTCCTGCTCAGCAAGGGTATAGCTTCAAGCAGGACGACCAGCTACAACCCCCGGGGGAACGGGCAAGTAGAAAGGGAGAACGGCACGGTCTGGAAGGCCGTCCTACTGGCCCTACGGTCCAGGGATCTCCCAGTTTCACGGTGGCAGGAGGTCCTCCCGGACGCTCTCCATTCCATCCGGTCGTTATTATGTACGAGCACTAACCAAACGCCTCACGAGCGTCTCCTTGTCTTCCCTAGGAGGTCCTCCTCTGGAACGTCGCTGCCGACCTGGCTGGCGGCCCCAGGACCCATCCTGCTCCGAAAGCACGTGCGGGCACATAAGGCGGACCCGTTGGTCGAAAGGGTTCACCTCCTCCACGCAAACCCCCAGTACGCCTACGTGGAGTACCCCGACGGCCGACAGGACACGGTCTCCCTGCGGGATCTGGCGCCCGCCGGCACCACGCACACCCCCCCGGCACCATCAACCCAACCGCCCCCCTTCCTGCCACCGCCGCACCCCGCGACCGCCCCCTTCCCAGGAGGATCAGTCCCCCTCCCCTTTGCACCGACAGCTGAAACCGTGCGGCTCCCGGAGGCGACAACGCTGGTACAAGCACCACCACCACCGCCGGGGCCGAGGCGATCGACACGGACCACCAGACCGCCCGACCGACTCGTGGCGTCGATGTAAAACAAAGATGGACTGTCCAATGAACATTTTGTTTTTCCTATATCCTCTGTAAATAGTTGTAACAGGACGATACTGTCCAATACGGTACTACCATGTAACTGTTCTATCCTCCCAGGACCAGTACTGTAAACCCTTACCACCATACGAAGCATCACCCCGCCGGGTTCATTTTTGACAAGGGGTGAATGTGGTAGTATGTATTGGGGGTCATGTGGGACTGGAAGCCCTAATGTCATTGGCTGACAGATCCCGGGTCCTGGTTGGCCGTTGACCTCATACTCCGCCCTGAAGGCGAAGTATAAGAAGCCGGTGCCTTCCCCCGCAGGCCAGTTTACTATCGGGCTGCTGGGGAACAGACACGCTTAATAAAGCCTCATCGACTTCACTCTATTTGTCTCACGGAGTCTTTGTGCGCCACACAGCCTAACTCCCTAAACTCGTTTATTACCTCCACACCCCTTTTCCTACCTACGTCATTGGTACCAATGTGCACCATGACTTCTGGCTGCTCCCCCTCCCCCTTAAGGATCCTGAAGACACGATCCGAGACATCCCTGACCCTGGCACCCGGGAGGCAACATACCATCCGGGAGTCTCGCTTGCGACCACAGAATCTCCTATCTATTCCCCTAAACATTGAATCTCCTACTACTATTGCTTTTCTATTCTCCCCCCTTCCCTTCTGAGCCCCAGAGCCAGACTCAGTGCCAGAGACCTGGCCGCTAGGACCTTCCCCCGGTAGGTCATCCTCCCCAACAGCATCCAAAACGGTATACTTGTTTTGAAGGGGAACGGCCACGAGGGATCCCTGCACTGTCTGCCTGTTTGTTTTCTTTCTCCTGACTGTAACCCAGCTACTCTTGTCCTGTACCTTGGGTGTGGTTACCTCCCTGTAACTCTTCTCTATCACACCCTCTGCTTCCCGGATGATCCGAAGTTCATCCAGCTTCAGCTCCAGTTCCCTAACACGGTCTTTGAGGAGCTGGAGTTGGGTGCACTTCCCGCAGGTATAGTCAGTGGGGACACCGGTGGTATCCCTCACCACCCACATCCTACAGGAGGAGCATGCAACTAGCCTAGCCTCCATCCTCTCTTACCTTACAGAATATAGCTGCCCTGTGGACCAACTGGACCTCCGCCCTCCGACTCTGCTCCCAGTCAGCTGCACTCTCTGTAAACTCCTCGCTCTCTTCTCACTCTTTGCGGAAATGTAGGAAACAAAATGAAAGGAGCACCTTATTCCCTCCTCACCTAACTCCTTCAGTCACCAAACTCTCACTATAGCACTCAAATGCACCAAATTCAGCACTCCCTCAGTCACCAAACTCTCAGTATAGCACTCAAATGCACCAAATTCAGCACTCAGTGCAAACAAAGTCTGCACTGTAGGGGATCACTTTTATACTGTGAATGTCGCCTCTGAAAACTGGCCTAATCCAATTAACTAATTAACAAGCTCCAGCTGCAAGTACCTACAAGTAGAACCTTTGTTTAAAGCTGATTGAAAATTCACTTTCTTCTAAACCAAACCGCAACTTTTAAATTAATTAACTATATAAAAGAAAGACTAGACTTGAGATAAAAATGAAGCCTTATACTCCCTCAGTCACCAAACTCTCACTCTCGCACTCAAATGCACCAAATTCAGCACTCAGATGATTGGGTTCTTCCAGGGGGTGACCGATGGATGTGCGAAATGTGTGCGGGGGCCGGCAAATCACGCTCACATGTTTTGGGGCTGCGAGAAGCTAGAGAGATAGTGGGAGACAATGTCTGGGACACTATCTAAGATAGTAGGGGTGGAGGTCAAGCCAGACCCTATGGTGGCGGTTTTTGGGGTATTGGAAGTGCCGGAGCGGCTGGAGGGGAAGGGGGCCGATGTTGTGGTCTTTGTCTCTCTGATTGCTCGGCAGAGGATCCTGTTAAATTGGAGGCCAGACATGTTGCCGAGGATAGCGGCTTGGCTGGGAGACTTATACACATTTCTCCGGTTGGAGAAGTTTGAGTTGAGGGGGTCAGAGGAGGACCTGCTTCGGTGGGGCTGTTCATGGCGCTCTTTGAGGTGTTGTTCGTCACGGAGGCAGTTGAGGGGACGGGGAGGGAGGGGATCACAGGGGAAAAATTGTATAAACTGGACTGTGATTTTATGGACTGTGTATTTTATATTTTGCTGTTGTTAATGTGTTTGGAATAAAATACCTTTTAAAAAATAGAGGGAAAGGTCAAAATTGAGATTCCCGCCGGGCGCGAATCAGTTTCCTATCTAACCAGCCCGCTCCGGATGGCGAGTTCTGGATCACACCCAAATATGGCGAGCATATCATTCACTCTCATTTGCATTAATTTCCATCTGATTAGCGAGATTGAAGTTGAATGTAAAGGCCTCCAGGAAATTAATCGGCTCCACAGCGAGAAATCACGTGTAGAATATTCCTTTTTAATATGCGAGCACAATGACTGCCGAGAGGATCTGGAGAGGTGAGTAGCCATTTCTATTTTCAGGCATGCAGCTCAAGGGCATTGGAGCTTCTTCCCCAGTACTTGGGGGGCAGTGGGGGTGGGGACGGCAGTGGGTGTCCCCTCACGAGTGTTGGCTTTGGTTAGCGGGGGAAGCATTTCAGGTTGGGTGTCACGACTGGGCCGGGAGGGGGGTGGGGGGGAGGGGATTTTTCATCCATGAGGCCTTCAAGCCATCTTTAAATCTTGTGGATACCCATAACAGGAGCAACCACAGCTGCTGCCTGTCTGTCCTACCAAACACATCCAGGATAGTGGCCTGCTCTTGGTTATATGCTGAAAATCACTTAAACTCCCTTTGATTGTGAGCAGCCTCTAGCATCACAGCTGAAGGCTATTCATAGAATCATAGAATTTGCAGTGCAGAAGGAGGCCATTCGGCCCATCGAGTCTGCACCGGCTCTTGGAATAAGCTCCCTACGTAAGCCCACACCTCCACCCTATCAACGCAACCCAGATACCCCACCAAACCTTTTTGGAAATTAAAGGCAATTTGGCAAGGTCAATCCACCTATCCTGCACATCTTTGGACTGTGGGAGGAGATCGGAGCACCCAGAGGAAACCCACGCAGACACGGGGAGCAGTCCAGGCTCCGCACAGACAGTGACCCAAACCGGGAATTGAACCTGGGACCCTGGAGCTGTGAAGCAACAATGCTAACCACTGTGCTACCGTGCTGAAGCCACTTGTTTGTAGTTAGCAAGTGGCTTCTCATGGGTACACGTGCCATGTCTCAGACGATAATTATTGCACTGCATTTCAACCAAACTTTGAAGCCTAGACTGTTTCCCTGACCTCTGGAAGTGTCAGCACCATAGAGGTGGCAGCCAGCAACCAAATACTCAAGAGCTGAGCGTCAGCACTGGGGATATCCTCGTGACCCTAGGGTAAGTGTGTGGATGAGGGGAGGGCACCCGACCATGGTCTTCTTAATGTTCCCGGCAGGGATCTGGTATTGGGGTTTCGCCAGCCGGAAAAAGTCATACAAGTCCCCCAACAAAGCCGCTACCCCAGACACAGGCTGGAGGCGGCACGCCCTGTGCAGGGGGCCACCGCACACCCTGAAGACAAGGCCGACCATCAGGCCCAAGGTGTACAGGCTTCGTTGGTCTTTCGAGGAGATGACGGACAGCATGCGCTGTAGCAGACTCCGTCTCAAAAAGGAGACAATGCGGCACCTGTGCCATGTCTTCACGGACTTGGTACCCCGTAGAGGAGGGCATCATCCGCTCCTGTTGGCCGTGAAGGTCACTGAAGGCCTGAACCTTTATGCAACCAGTTCATTCCAGGACTCGAGCGGGGACTTATGTGGCATATCAAAGGTACAGCCCACAAGTGCATCCGTGAGGTCATGGATACCCAGTATGACCAGGCATCAGACTTTATTATCTTTGAACTGGACCAAGCCCACCAAGATGCCCAGGCTACAGGATTCTCCGCCATTGTCGGGTTGCCCCAGGTTCAGGGGGCAATAGATGGCCTGCATGTCACCTTGTGCGCACCAGGGCATCAGGGAGCACCCTTCATTGGTCTCCCTGAATGTTCAACTCGTGTGTGAACACCACGTCCAGATCATGCACGTATGTGCACGCTTCCAAGTGAACGTGAAAGACAGCTACATCCTGGGACACTCAGAGATCCCTGATGTCTTTGATGACCACCCCAAGATGAAGGGGTGGCTCTTGGGGGATAAGGGGTGAGGTCCTGGCTAAGGATGCCAGTGCACTGCCTGGGGCTGATGCCAAAAGGGCACTGAGATGGGCACCAAGGTGGGCACTGAGGTGAGCACTGCCAGAGGGCACTGCCAGGTTGGTAACTCTCCTCCATTGAACGATGGGGGGGGGGGTCCTCATATGTGTGGTGGGGGAAACGACTGCGCTGACGACAGCATGGGTGGATGTCAGGAGGAAAACGTACCCCTCAATACTTCGATGGTGGAGGGGGTCGCCCCAAAACCTATGGGGGGAGGAGGGTCCTCCATGGTTGTCGGTGGGTGGGAGGGAGTTTATTTCTTTGCAGACTGGGACGTCGTTTAAAGATGGCGCCCTGATCTCTGTGGAGCTGCCCTTGCCGGCTCTATCAGACCCTGCCAGAGTTACGACCGCCCCCCCCCCACCGTTTTTTCTTGACAGAGTGTCAGAGGCTTGGCTTCTGGAGAGAAACATGCTGATTTTCAGTCAGAACCTGACGCTTCACCGGTTTTATGGGACAATTCCACCCTTTGTCTCTTTTATAATTGCATCATCTCCCAACTGAAACCAGCAGGAAATTATATCCTATTGTGTGTGTTATGTCATGTAAGATATTCATGTGCATGTTACTTATATTTTTCTCTACAGTGCAACTTAAATTTAAAACGCCAAATAGAATTAATGGAACAGTGATTGTGGTTTTATGTTTTTCAGATTTAGTCGATGAAAATTAAACTCCTGGGCTGAATTTTCTGGCTCCATTGTGATTGGAAATGGAGGCACACAAAGCCCAAAAATATTAGCAATGATTGGTTGCTGGTTTCCTGATCCCATTTCCAGTGCTGGCCATGTTTGCTTAGGTAGGTTTGGGTCCAGCGGACCACCTGTTTCCATGAGGCAAGTAGCCTTATTAAGAGCGTTGTTAAGGGTACGAAAGGAGGCCAACATAGTATTGTGTACTATTTCCCTTGTAGTGATCTGCATATCTGTAGATATACAAGGAGTTAATGTATAGACATAACAGCTAAGTGATCACTAGATGGCAGCACTAGAAAGGGGTATAAAAACAGACTCAAGCCGAGTTCCCACCTCTTCATGTATATAGTGACTAGTGACCAGGGGTAGAGAGAGGTAGCTCAGAGTGCAGGTGTAGTTAATCATAGTTTATTCTTATTCAATCTTGTTTATTTAATATCTAGTATAAGTATTAGAGAAAGAACAAACTCACAGTTTATTTGTTAAAGTTACTCAATAAATTATTTGCTTTATTTGGAAGAACACGAATGTTAATCAACATCGAGTTTAAGATCATCTTGGTAAGAAGCAAATGAGTAACATATATTACACAAGGTAATATAACATCCCTCTCCTCACTTAAAGAGAGGGATGTTATATTACCTTAAAGGTTCACTCGCCTGAATCCTCAGATGAGGCACTGTCTGATTTGAAGAAGTTGTGCAGGTTAGATCCATACTCATTGAGTTTAGAAGAATGAGAGATGATCTGACTGAAACGGTATGCAGCAAGGTTGCACAGTGGTTAGCACAGTTGCTTCACAGTTCCAGGGTCCCAGGTTCCCAGCTTGGGTCACTGTCTGTGCAGAGTCTGCACGTTCTCCCCGTGTGTGCGTGGGTTTCCTTCAGGTGCTCTGGTTTCCTCCCACAGTCCAGAAATGTGCGGACTAGGTGGATTGGCCATGCAAAATTGCCCTTAGTGTCCAAAAAGGTTAAGTGGGGTTGCGGAGATGGGATGGAGGTGTGGGCTTGGATGGGGTGCTCTTTCCAAGGGCCGGTGCAGACTCGATTGGCCGAATGGCTTCCTTCAGCACTGTAAATTCTATGATTCTATGAAAGATACATTATCAGATTGACAAAATAGATGGTGAGAGGATGTTTCCTCTAGTGGGGGAATCTAGAATTAGGGGCAAGTTTAAAAATAGGGGTTCCCATTTGTTTCCCATTTAAGGCAGAGTAGGTGCAATTTCTTCTCTCAGAGGGTTATTACCCTTTGCATTCTTTCCCTCAGAGAGAAGTGGAGGCTGGGTCATTGAATATATTAAAGGCTGAGTTAGACAAATTTTTGATTTACAAGGGAGTCAGAGGTTAGGGGAGGACATGCAGCAAAGTGAAGTTAACCTGCAATCGGATGAGTCATGATCTTTTTGAAGTCATTGATGGTACATCAATTTATTGTGCTAGAATTTTGAAGATGAGCGTCTTACTCAAGCCGGATCGCCTGGAGCTGAACCCACACGCAGCCGACGCCACAGCGACTTTTGAGCACTGGCTAGCCTGCTTTGTAGGATATCTCGGAGCATCCACAGAAGTCATCTCAGACCCACAGAAGCTCCAACTATACGCACGGGTGAGCCCACAAGTCTTCCTCCTCATTCGGGACGCTCCCACCTACACGGAGGCGATAGACCTACTGAAAGGACAGTATATCAGGACTGTAAATCAGGTGTTCGCCAGGCACCTCCTGGCCACGAGACGGCAACTCCCAGGGGAGTTTCAGGACGATTTTGCATTGCGGCTACTTGGCAGAAACTGTAGTTGGCAGGCAGTGTCGGCAGTCCAACACACGGAGCTGTTGATCAGGGACGCCTATGTCACGGACATTAAGTCCAACTACATCCGCCAGCGCTTATTAGAAGGGGGTACACTCGGCCTCACAGAGACAGTACAGCTCGCAAACTCCTTAGAAGTGGCCTCCCACAACCTGGAGTCCTACACCCCCGACCGCGCGGCACCCTCATGGGCGTCATGGGCACCGCCATCATCTGACCCAGGTGCACCGCATGCCTGTGTCGCGCGGCAGCCAGCTAACCCCGGAGGCCCCAAATGCTACTTTTGCGGCCAGAACAAACACCCCAGACAACGCTGCCCAGCACGGAGCGCGACCTGCAACGGATGTGGCAAGAACGGCCACTTCGTCACCATTTGCCAGGCCTGATCGGTCGCTTCCATTTCTAGGCCCAGCATCGCTACCGCAACATACCCCATGTGCGATCCAGGGGCGCCGCCGCCCACCACGTGCGGCCCGTGGGAGCCGCCATCTTGGATGTCGCCCGCCATGTGCGCCCCGTGGGCGCCGCCATCTTCGGCGCCAATTTGGAATGCACCCCAGGACCCCTGCACCGCCGGCCAGCCCTCCCACCATCTTCCGCAGCTCACCTCCATCACCCTCGACCAGTCTCGGCCTCTCAACCTTGCGACCGCTACAACGACCGTATGGATCAACGGGCACGAGACGACCTGCCTCTTTGATTCCGGGAGTACGGAGAGTTTCATACACCCAGCTACGGTAGGCCTTGCTCCCTCCCAGTTCTCCCCGTGACCCAGAAAATCTCCCTGGCCTCCGGATCCCATTCCGTACAGATCCGGGGGTACTGCGTCGCGACCCTCTCGGTACAGGGCGTAGAGTACAGTAACTTCAGACTCTACGTCCTCCCCCATCTCTGCGCTGCCCTGTTACTGGGTCTCGATTTCCAGTGCCACCTCCAGAGCCTCACCCTAAAGTTCGGCGGACTTCTACCCCCCCTCACCGTTTATGGCCTCACAACCCTTAAGGTCGATCCACCCTCGCTCTTCGCGAATCTGACCCCGGACTGTAAGTCCGTCGCCACGAGGAGCAGACAGTACAGTGCCCAGGACAGGAGCTTTATCAGGTTGGAGGTCCAACGACTTCTGCGGGAGGGGGTCATTGAGGCCAGTAACAGCCCCTGTGGAGCTCAAGTGGTGGTCATTAAAACTGGGGAGAAGCACTGGATGGTCATCGACTACAGTCAGACGATCAACCGGTACACGCAGCTCGATGCGTACCCCCTTCCCCGCATATCTGACATGGTCAACCAGATTGCGCAGTATCGAGTCTTCTCCACCGTTGACTTGAAATCCGCGTACCACCAGCTCCCCATCCGCCCGGAGGACCGCCAATACACTGCATTCGAAGCAGGTTCCCTTTGGCGTCACCAATGGGTTCTGTGTCTTCCAGCGAGAGATGGACCGAATGGTTGATCAGTACGGGCTGCTGGCCACGTTTCCGTATCTGGATAACGTCACCATCTGCAGCCACGACCAGCAGGACCACGACGCGAATCTCCAGAAATTCCTCCACACCGCTAAACTCCTTAACCTTACCTATAATAAGGAGAAATGCGTTTTCCGCACAACCCGCCTAGCCATCCTTGGCTGCGTTGTGGAAAATGCAGTCCTAGGGCCCCCTCCTGGAACACCCCCTCTCTCACTGTCCCACGGCTTTGAAGCGATGCCTGGGATTCTTCACATATTACGCCCAGTGGGTCCCTAATTATACGGACAAAGCCCGCCCACTCATCAAGTCCATCATTTTCCCTCTGACGGCTGAGGCCCGCCGGGCCTTCAACCACATCAAGGCGGACATTGCCAAAGCCACGATGCACGCAGTCGACGTGTCCCTCCAATTTCAGGTGGAGAGCGACGCATCGGACGTGGCTCTGGCCGCCACCCTCAACCAGGCGGGTAGACCCGTGGCTTTCTTCTCCCGTACCCTCCATGCCTCCAAAATTCGGCACTCCTCTGTCGAAAAGCAAGCCCAAGCCATTGTGGCATTGGAGGCATTACCTGGCCGGCAGGCAATTCACTCTCCTCACTGACCAACGGTCGGTTGCCTTCATGTTTAGTAACACACAGCGGGCCAAGATTAAGAACGACAAGATCTTGAGGTGGAGGATCGAACTCTCCACCTATAATTACGAGATCTTGTTTCATCCTGGGAAGCTCAAAGAGCCCCCAGATGCCCTATCCCATGGTACATGTGCCAGCGCACAAGTAGACCGACTTCGGGCCCTCCACAATGACCTCTGTCACCCGGGGGTCACCCGGTTCTTCCACTTTATCAAGACCCACAACCTGCCTTTCTCCATCGAGGAGGTCAGGACCGTGACCAGGGACTGCTAGGTCTGCGCGGAGTGCAAACCGCACTCCTACCGGCCGGACAAAGCGCACCTGGTGAAGGCCTTCTGCCCCTTTGAGCGCCTCAGCATCGATTTCAAAGGGCCCCTCCCCTCCACTGACTGCAACGTGTACTGCCTCAACATCATTGATGAGTACTCCCGTTTCCCTTTCGCCATCCCATGCCCTGACATGGTTTCTGCCACTGTCATCAAGGCCCTACACAGTCTCTTCACTTTGTTTGGTTTCCCCACCTACATCCACAGTGATCGGGGATCCTCCTTCATGTGTGATGAGCTGCGTCAGTTCCTGCTCAGCAAAGGCATCGCCTCGAGCAGGACGACCAGCTACAACGCCCGGGGAAACGGACAGGTGGAGAGGGAGAACGCGACGGTCTGGAAGGCCGTCCTGCTGGCCCTTCGGTCTAGGAGTCTCCCAGTCACCCGCTGGTAGGAGGTCCTCCCCGATGCGCTCCACTCCATCTGGTCGCTCCTGTGCACTGCTACCAATGAGACCCCTCATGAACTTGTGTTTGCCTTCCCCATGAAGTCCACCTCCGGGGTCTCGCTCCCGACCTGGCTGACAGTTCCTGGGCCTGTCCTCCTCCGGAAGCATGTGAGGACCCATAAGTCAGACCCCCTCGTTGAAAAGATCCTCCTCCTCCATGCGAACCCACAGTACACCTACGTGGCACACCATGACGGGCGGCAGGACACTGTCTCCCTCCGGGACCTGGCACCCAATGGTTCCCCATCCACCATCACCACCGCCCCTGACCTGGTACCGTCTCCTCCCCCTCCGCTGGCGACCACCGCCACCCCCGCCCCTGCGCCGCTTCCTCCCCACCAGCGACCATCACCGCCACCCCCGCCCCGGTGGCGCTCGTCCCCCCACCGGCTCATCTACTGGATGAAGAAGGAGAGGACAACACGCTCCCAGAGTCGCAGGTACCCACATTGGCGCCCACACCACAGCCAGGGCTGAGGCGATCGTGGCTGAAGGTCAAAGTCCCCGACAGACTTGACCTATAACTTCGCGTCACCCCCGCTGGACTCTTTTTAAACAGGGGGTGAATGTGGTAAACCACTGAACATACCTTACATGTATTACGGTACACTGCCATTACACTACAGTTATTATGGTAGATCCCAGCCTGCTGGCTCCACCCAGCAGGCTCTGTATAAAAGTGTACGCTCTCCTGCACTGCCCCCATTCTTGGGTCCAGCTACAGGAGGCTTTACATCCAGCACAATAAAGCCACAATAGTTCACCATTCGTCTTGTGGTCATTGATGGTACATCAGTTGGTCATGTTAATAAATGGAAAGAAGTCTCACTCCAGCTTTCAGATTCATGAAAAATTAAATCAACTGGATTGTGCAGCTTTAAAATTCTGCTAATGTTGAAAATTGTGAAAATGTAAACATTTTCAAATACCGCCACATCGCATCAGCAATGTGTAAGCTAGGAGAAGTAGTATACAGCATAAGCCAGGAGATCGCCGTCCTCAGCTAAATGAGCTTTCTTAATCCAGGCCTTCCTACGGACCAGGAAATCTAACTTGACTCTCTCCATGCGGTAGGTACACTTGCTACTTAGACTATTCATCAAACAACTGTGGGTGCCAATGGCAGTGGGATCTCTCACTCATTGTTAAACTGTCACAGCTCTATCCATGGATGAATTGTTTGCAAGTACTTCAACTGACTGTTGAGTATACAATCCTTTGGAAATAATCTGTTTCTCTTTGCATGAGGTTGAATTTCCCTCTGGTGGTGACGATGGAAAACAGTAACTGATTTAAGCAAAATCAGTTATCCCATTTAAATCTGTAAACAAATTCAATGTTCTTTTAGATTACAAATGTACAGAGGTATCCCATATGAATGAATATATGTAGGCATTTCAATTGGTTACTGAAAGGTGATACTTGGTTCAGATGCACTGAGAAATAGCCAATAGTTTATCTGCACTGGGAAGATGAAAGAAAACAAACTTTCCAGTACGGTTTGGAACAGGGAAACTAGACAATTCCTGTACGATTGATAAGTGGATGGATAAATAATGACACACCCTGGTACTAATAAATGGATCTATCTCAAATCTCAGTTGTTTACTAATCAGACTGACTAATAAGAATTCACATCTCTTATATGTGACGGCAATATTTTTGTCAGAATGATAACATTAGTAAACCAGTAACTAATCTTCCTGAGTAATTGGAAATAATATCAAATTACCCACAGGAGGAAAAGATAATTGAATCTTAAGGAGAAATAGTTTTCTCAGTTTTATTTTAATATGGGGCCCTTTCACGTGATCTCTTGGTGCTGGAGTAAACTTAGCTCCCAATAACATTTTCTTGCTTTACCCTGCTGCAGTGTAAGAGAAGAGATCAGCATTGACCCAGTTTAACATTCCACAGCTGGGCAAGTCATGAGTGGAGACCCAGAGGCATATGGAGTTGCTGAGGGCCGCAGATGAAGGGGAAGCATGCCACAAATAGCTTTCAGACCGTGTAATGTGTACCACGACTTTGTGGCGACAAACCTGAAGAATTCTTGGGCGCTGTTCCAAATGAGTATTTTAATAGCATCACTAAACGGAACATGGGCACTGCGGGGGGATTTGCATGCACATTCAGAATATCAGATGAGAAGGGTTCGGCAGCATCAACAACTAAAAGCCACTCATCAGGTTAAAAAAAAAGAGAGAATGTTCCTTTGCTAGCATTGTGAGTAAAGGCACTGTTTGGTCTAACAGTAAAGTGGTACAGAGAAGTGGGACTAAGCCTCACAATTTAGGTGGCTGCTGCCTTACACCTACCATTACTGATTGTGACCACAGGATCTGGAGAATGAGAGTGTCATGATATGCAGAAATGCAGATAATGATATACAGACAGGCAGCTAATGAACACAGAGAACAGGACATGACCAATGAGCAGGCAGGACACTCAGGGATGGTATCTCACCATAAAAGGCATGAGGCACTCACTCTCTGCCTCTTTCCACTGATGAACATCTACAGAGTGAGTCAGGGTGTATGTATGGTATCACACTTTCAGTACGTGGCTAAGAGCTAGTCTGGTTCAGTCAGAGTAACCACACTTAGGTTAGCAGAGAGTCGAACTCATAGAGAACTGTGCTAACTGTGCTACTGGTTCAATAAATCAGATTGAACTAATTTCAAGGTCTGGAGTATCTTTTGGTTAAAGCTGCATCCAGTTGCAGCCTGTGTTATCCCAGAGTACATAACACGACAAGCTACCAGGAGACTGCTTAATCTAGGTGGTTTACCTCAGTCCATTCCATAACGACCAGTGAATGTATCCCGGCACCATGGAGAAGATTCAGGCTCCTCACCAGCTCAGGACCTCCGGCAATCTCAGTGCCAACTGGCGGACATTCAAGCAAAAGTTTCTGCTGTACATCAGACCTCGTGGGTGCGTCTGATGCAAGGAAGATCGCGCTTCTCCTCTCAACAGCGGGTGATCAAGCCATCAGACACTTAAAATCTTTTCACTTCACCGAAGGCCAGGACAAGACAAAGTTTCAGACCATCCTGGACAAGTTTGGCAGTCACTGTGAAGTGGACACCAATGAAATCTTTGAGCGCTACATATTCAAACAGCGTCTACAAGGTAAAGATGAATCTTTCAACTCCTTTTTAACCAACCTCCGCCTGCTAACTCTGTCCTGCAACTTTGGTGATATTGCTGACTCCATGATCAGAGACCAAATCGTTTTTGGAGTTCACTCTGATCCTCTGAGAGAGCAGCAACTGAAAATCAAGCATATGACCCTGCCAGTCGCAATTGAAACATGCACAGTGCATGAGCACGCCAAAAATCTCTATGCCCAGTACAAATCGGCTGAAAATGAGAAACTTGGCTCCCACGAGTGCAGGCCATCTCCCGGATGCAGCGCCTCAGCATTGATGAAAGCGGCCATTTTGCGCGCTTTTCCCGGGGCCCCACACATGTGCGATGCGAACGGGATAATGAAGCGGCCGACACCCCCACTGCGCAAGTGCGACGACGCGCGGAGCGTCAGGATGCCGATGTCATGACGTGCTTGAACTGCGGCAATGCCCACTTAAAGAAACACTGCCCTGCAAGAGGCAGGTGATGTTTAAACTGCGGGAAGCCTGGACACTATGCAGCCTTGTCCAGGTCTGCACCACCAGTCAGGGGCCAGCGCTCCCAATTCCGAAGACGGCGCGTTCAGAGTGTGCAACAACGATTACAGGATTCTGATCCTGGCAGCACAATGGATCCAGAGGAAGAATGCCTGGACTCCGCCTACTGTGTGGGCATCATTACCAAATGTGAATATGCAACACCCAACTCATCACAAATTCAATCCATCCTCACTGTGGATTCTGTGGACGAATGGCGTGCGGTGATGCAGGTCAACCACTGCTCCACCCAGTTTAAGCTGGACACAGGTGCTTCTGCCAACCTTCTCTCACAGGCAGATTTCAAACGCTTCAAGAAGACCCCTCAGGTCCTTCCAGCAGCCTCCAGGCTCCTGGACTACAACGAAAATGTCATCATGGCACTGGGATCCTGCCATCTACTCGTCTCCAACTGGAGCACCCGTGCACGGTTATGTTTTGAAATTGTCAAGCCAGACAGGGCATCCCTACTGGGCGCGCAGGCCGGCAAGCAGCTGGACCTCGTGCAGCAGGTTTACACAACAACATTCTCCAATGTGGATCTTCAGGCCGGCATTGACGACATCCTCGCTCAGTATCCAGATGTGTTCGACGGGATGGGAACGCTGCCATATCGATACAAAATTCTGCTACGACTTGATGCCAAGCCAGTGGTCCATGCACCACGCCGGGTCCTGGTTCCGCTGAGGGAGCACCTGAAGGCACAGCTCAAGGATCTTCAGCAACAGGGCATCATTTCCAAGATAACCGAACCGACTGAGTAGGTCAGCTCGATGGTATGTTAGAAAGCCTTCGGGAGACCTGCACATCTGCACTGATCCCAAGGATCTCAATAAGAATATAATGTGTGAACACTACCCCATCCCGAAGCGGGAGGAACTCACCAGTGAGATGGCACACGCATGTTTTTTCACCAAGTTAGATGCGTCACATGGATTTTGGCAAATCCAGCTGGATGAATCCAGCAGAAGGCTCTGCACCTTCAACACACCATTTGGCAGATACTGCTATAATCGCATGCCGTTTGGCATTGTCTCGGCATCAGAGATCTTCCATCGCATCATGGAGCAGATGATGGAGGGCATTGAAGGATTTTGTGCGTACGAGGACGACATCATCATATGGTCCACGACCCCTGAAGAGCATGTTTCCCATCTCCAACAGGTATTCCGCTGTGTCCAAGCCAATGGCCTGAAGACGAACAGGTCCAAATGTTGCTTTGGCATGTCGACACTCAAGTTCCTACGTGACCAGATCTCTCAGCAGGGCGTGCACCCGGACACAGACATGGTCAAGGCCATCGCAGCCATGAAGGTCCCTGAAGACAAGAAGGCGGTGCTGCGCTTCCTGGGCATGGTCAATTTTCTGGGCAAGTTCATCCCAAACCTGGCCTCACACACCACGGCCCTACAAAACCTGGTAAAAAAGTCCACTGCTTTGAGTGGAAGGCAGAGTGGATGGAGCTGAAAGCCAAGCTCACCACTGCACCCGTCTTCGCATTTTTCGACCTAGACAGGGAGACGAAGATCACGACAGATGCGAGCCAGGATGGCATCGGTGCGGTGCTGCTTCAACGCGATGACACTTCATCCGGGGCACCGGTAGCTTACGCATCGAGGGCCAAGATGCCCACCGAAACAAGGTATGCGCAAATAGAGAAAGAATGCCTGGGTCTTCTCACTGGCATTCTCAAGTTTCACGACTATGTCTACGGCCTGCCAACATTCACTGTCGAAACAGATCATAGGCCTCTGGTCCACAGTATCCACAAAGACCTGAACGACATGACACCTAGGTTGCAGCGCATCCTCCTCAAACTCACTTTGATTTTGTGTACACACCTGGCAAGGAGCTCATTATCGCTGATGCACTGTCCCGCTCCATCACATTACCTAGTGAACTGCTGGAAATCATCCGGCAGATTGAATCACAGGTGCAGCTGTGTGCTAGCACCCTCCCGGCGTCTGATGAGAAGGTGGTTCGTATCCGCGAGGAGACAGCCAAAGACTTGCAGCGTGTCATGCACCACCTCGCCAATGGCTGGCAGAAAGGGCAGTGCCCTCAATTTTACAATGTAAAGGACGACCTGACAGTGAATGATGGTATCCTCCTCAAGCTGGAGCGGATTGTCATTCCACTCAGTCTCCAGAGCTTGGTGCTCCGCCAAATCCATGAGGGACACCTGGGCATCGAGAGTTGCAGACGCTGAGCCAGGCAGGCTGTCTACTGGCCCGGTATTAGCCAGGACATCTCGAACACGGTCCTCAACTGTGCGACCTGTCAACGCTTCCAGCCAGCGCAGAGCAAGGAGACGCTCCAGCAGCATGAAATCGAGACCTCCCCATGGTCCAAGGTTGGCATCGACTTCTTTCGTGCGAATGGTCGTGACTACGTGTTGATTATTGACTATTTCTCCAATTACCCTAAAGTCGTGAAGCTCTCAGATCTCACATCTCGGACCGTCATCAAGGCCTGTAAGGAGACGTTCTCCAGGCATGGTATCCCACTCACTATCATGAGTGACAATGGCCCGTGCTTCAACAGCCACGAGAGGTCTATGTTTGCCAAGTCATACCATTTCAAACATGTCACTTCCAGCCCACACTATCCGCAGTCCAATGGGAAGGTTGAAAAAGGGGTGCACATTGTGAAACAGCTCATCTGCAAGGCCGCGGATTCTGCTTCTGACATCTACCTCACGCTGCTTGCGTACAGGGTGACCCCACTCTCCACTGGCATGTCGCCGGCTCAACTCCTGATGAACAGGGACCTGCGGACAACACTCCCAGCCGTACACTTGCCCAACCTGGATTTCCTCCCAGTGCTGCAGAAGGTCCGAAACCAGCAAAAGCAGGGCTATGATGCTCATGCCACCGATTTGCCCGTGTTATCCCCGGCAGACACTGTCAGGATCAAGATACCGGATGGTGGCTGGTCTGCTCCAGCTGTCGTTGTTCGACAGGCTGCACTCCGCTCGTATGTTGTATGTATGGCTGATGGCTCTGTTGTGCGATGAAACAGACGGGCACTGTGCAAAGTTGCCTGCCCGCAACCGCTTTCTTCTCCATTTCTGTCCGTTATTTTGCCACCCCCTGATACCTCGAACTACGAGGCCACCAGTCAGGCTTCCATCCCGCCTGTCAAGGCGCCGTCGTCCCCACCACCACCTCTCCGGCGGTCGACAAGGATCAGGCGCAAGCCCCAGAGACTGGACTTATGAACATTTGTTTTGTTTGCTATGTTCTGTTTTCTCATATTAGACAGCTGTCTTCACATGTAAATACGTTCACATATGCCACCGCTTGTAAATATGTTAATCTATGTCACCACATGTAAGTACGTTTCCATGTACCAACAAAACATTAAAAAAAGGAGATGTCATGATATGCAGACATGCAGATAATGATATGCAGACAGGCACAGACAGGCAGCTAATGAACACAGAGAACAGGATATGACCAATGAGCAGGCAGGACACTCAGGTGTGGTATATCACTATAAAAAGCACGAGGCACTCACACTCCGCCTCTTTCCACTGATGAACATTTACAGAGTGAGTCAGGGTGTATGTACAGTATCACACCTCCAGCACATGGCTAAGAGCTAGTCTGGTTCAGTCAGACAGAGTAACCACACTTAGGTTAGCAGAGAGTCAAACTCATAGAGAACTGTGCTAACTGTGCTACTGGTTCAATAAATCAGATTGAACTAACTTCAAGGTCTGGAGTATCTTTTGGTTAAAGCTGCATCCAGTTGCAGCCTGTGTTATCCCAGAGTACATAACACGACAGAGAGAGGGGACAGAGAGAGAGAGTCAGAGCCAGATGCGCGATTTAATGGCCTTGTTGCACCTGACTTGGTGACGCTACGAGGCCATTGTATATCGCAAGATCCTCTTGTGAGATTCGCAACGCTTGCAACATCTCGCGAGATTTAATGGAATCTCGCGAGACATCACAATGTAGATCTTGCCATCGCTGTGCGGGATCCAGATTAACATATTTAAGTGAGTCATTAGGCTAATTTAAACATGCCTGCGCCGTATTCTCCTGGGGTCCGGGTACGAACGGCCAGGGTGCTGTTTAGCACTGATTTCCACAAATGTGGACCAGGTGTAATGGCACCTGAGGGGGCCGAGAGACCATTTGAGATCCCCAGATGGTCAGCTCTGGGCAGGGTGGTACCCTCGCATTCCCACTGACTTCCAGGCACCTTGGTACTGCCAACCTGGCCATGGCAGTGTGGCACTGCCAAGGTGCCAGACTGGCAATTCCAAGGTGCCCGTGTTCCAGGTGGTGCGTGCCAGAGATCGGGTCCTGAGCGCATTGCTCATAAGAGGTGGGGTGAGGGTGAGCTCTGTCATGTTATTCACCCTGGTGTAACACGGACTGCAACAGGATGCAGATGAACTGTAAAGCATACACCAAACGTAGGTGTTGGTTCAATACGATTTATTGAACTTCTGTAACAATGCACACAGCTGGCTGTGGGTTGACACTCTACTACTCTAAGTGTACTAACTCTAACTTACTGGACCAGGCTAGCTCTGATCCACGTGTAGAAGGTGCTGACTGATATATACACCCTGACTGTCACTACAGTTGTCACCAGTGGAAAGAGGCGGAGTGCTGATGCCTTGTGTGTTTTATAGTTGGAAGCTCCCCTCTGGTGTTCTGTCTGGTGATTGGCTGTGTTCTTTCCTGTATGTTGATTGGCCAACCTGGGTGTCTGTCACTGCCTGTTTTTACCTCATGATGTGCATGGGTGCATATTATGACATCCCCCCTTTTAAAAAAAAAATTGTCGGTTGCTTAGAGCATATACGACATATTTACACATATAACTAATTACAGCAAATGGCGAGTGAATGCATATGTACATGGAAGGTGTCTAGCGTGCAGATACAGAACAATATGTACAAAGGAAATATTTATAAGTCCAATCTCTGGGGCTGGTGTCAGATCCTTGTCGACGGCCTAAGACGTGGAGGTGGGGACGACGGCGCCTTGACAGGCAGTGTTGCAGCCAGATTGGAGGCCTCGTGGAGCGAGGTGTCAGGAAAAGGCATAACGACAGCTGGGAACGTGAGATCCGGTGGTGGGCAGGCAAGTTTGCGTAGTGCCCTTCTGTTGCGCCTGACAATGGATCCATCAGCCATGCGAACCACAAACGACCTGGGAGCAGCCTGTCGAACAACAACAGCTGGAGCTGACCAGCCTCCACCAGGCAACTTGATGCGAACAGCATCTTCCGGAGCGAGCACAGGCAAATCAGTAGCATGAGCATCGTATGTTAGCTTTTGCCGGTTTCTCAGTTGCTGCACCTTTTGCAGCACTGGGAGGTGATCCAGGTCAGGTAAACGAATGGCCGGAACAGTCGTCCGCAGGTCACGATTCATAAGGAGTTGGCCCGGAAACATACCGGTGGACAGAGGGGTTGCCTTATATGCCAGAAGCGCAGGGTTAAAGTCAGAAGCTGAGTCCGCAGCCTTGCAGAGCAGTTGCTTCACGATATGGACCACTTTTATGACCTTTCCGTTAGATTGTGGGTAATGCGGGCTCGAGGTAATGTGCTTGAACTGGTATAGCTTCGCGAAGTTGGACCACTCTTGGCTGTAGAAGCAGGGACCGTTGTCGCTCATGACCACGAGCGACAACGTCTGGCAAATGTCTCCTTGCAGGCCTTGATGTCAGTCCTTGATGTGAGGTCGGACAGTTTCACCACTTCGGGGTAACTCGAGAAGTATTCAATTATAAGCACGTAGTCACGCCCATTGGCATGAAAATGGTTGATTCCCACCTTAGACCACGGAGAGGTCACAATCACGTGTTACTGGACTGTTTCTTTGGGCTGAGCAGGCTGGAAACGCAGCAAGTCGCACAATTGAGGACCATGTTAGCAAATGTTGTCCCCTTGTTCAAGAAGGGGAGTAGCGATAACCCCGGTAACTATAGACCAGTGAGCCTTACTTCTGTTGTGGGCAAAATCTTGGAAAGGTTTATAAGAGATAGGATGTATAATCATCTGGAAAGGAATAATTTGATTAGAGATAGTCAACACGGTTTTGTGAAGGGTAGGTCGTGCCTCACAAACCTTATTGAGTTCTTTGAGAAGGTGACCAAGCAGGTGGATGAGGGTAAAGCAGTTGATGTGGTGTATATGGATTTCAGTAAAGCGTTTGATAACGTTCCCCATGGTAGGCTACTGCAGAAAATACGGAGGCATGGGATTCAGGGTGATTTAGCAGTTTGGATCAGAAATTGGCTAGCTAGAAGAAGACAAAGGGTGGTGGTTGATGGGAAATGTTCAGACTGGAGTCCAGTTACTAGTGGTGTACCACAAGGACCTGTTTTGGGGCCACTGCTGTTTGTCATTTTTATAAATGACCTGGAGGAGGGCGTAGAAGGATGGGTGAGTAAATTTGCAGATGACACTAAAGTCGGTGGAGTTGTGGACAATGCGGAAGGATGTTACAAGTTACAGAGGGACATAAATAAGCTGCAGCGCTGGGCTGAGAGGTGGCAAATGGAGTTTGATGCAGAAAAATATGAGGTGATTCATTCTGGACGGAATAACAGGAAGACAGAGTACTGGGCTAATGGTAAGATTCTTGGTAGTGTGGATGAGCAGAGCGATTTCGGTGTCCATGTACATAGATCCCTGAAAGTTGCCACCCAGGTTGAGAGGGTTGTTAAGAAGGCGTACGGTGTGTTAGCTTTAATTGGTAGAGGAATTGAGTTTCGGAGCCATGAGGTCATGTTGCAGCTGTACAAAACTCTGGTGCGGCCGCATTTGGAGTATTGCGTGCAATTCTGGTCGCCGCATTATAGGAAGGATGTGAAAGCATTGGAAAGGGTGCAGAGGAGATTTACCAGAATGTTGCCTGGTATGGAGGGAAGATCTTATGAGGAAAGGCCGAGGGACTTGAGGTTGTTTTCGTTAGAGAGAAGAAGGTTAAGAGGTGACTTAATTGAGGCATACAAGATGATCAGAGGATTGGATAGGGGGGACAGTGAGTGCCCTTTTCCTCGGATGGTGATGTCTAGCACGAGGGGACATAGCTTTAAATTGAGGGGCGATAGATATAGGACAGATGTCAGAGGTAGGTTCTTTACTCAGAGAGTAGTAAGGGTGTGGAATGACCTGCCTGCAACAGTAGTGGACTCGCCAACACTAAGGGCATTCAAATGGTCATTGGATAGACATATGGACGATAAGGGAATAGTGTAGATGGGCTTTAGAGTGGTTTCACAGGTCGGCGCAACATCAAGGGCTGAAGGGCCTGTACTGCACTGTAATGTTCTATGTTCTATGTTGCATATGTCCTCGTTGATGCCAGGCCAATAGACATCCTGCTGGGCCCTACGCCTGCATTTCTCGATACCGAGGTGTCCCTCATGGATCTGTTTGAGCACAAAGCTCTGGAGGCTGCGAGGAATAACGATACGATCCAGCTTGAGGAGGATCCCCTCAACAACTGTTAGGTTATCCTTGACATTAAAGAACTGGGGGCATTGCCCTTTCTGCCAACCATTTGCAAGGTGATGTATGACCCGCTGCAAAAGAGGGTCCTTGGCAGTCTCTTCTCGAATGTTGACGGCTTGTTCGTCTGAGGCCGGGAGGTTACTGGCACACAGTTGCACCTGTGCCTCAATTTGGCGGATGAAGTCGACCTGTTCACAGGGCGAGGTGATGGCGCGAGACAGGGCATCCGCAATGATTAGCTCCTTGCCCGGTGTGTAAATCAATTTGAAATCATACTGGCAGAGTCAAAGGAGAATGCGCTGAAGCCTGGGCATCATGCCATTCAAGTGTGAATGATATGGACTAGGGGTCTGTGGTCAGTCTCTACTGTGAAGGTTGGTAGACCATAGACGTAATCATGGAACTTTACAATACCGGTGAGGAGGCCCAGGCACTCTTTCTCTATCTGAGCATACTTCTGCTCAGTGGGAGTCATGGCCCTGGACGCATAGGCCACTGGAGCCCAGGACGAGGAGTCATCCTTCTGGAGGAGCACCGCACCAATGCTGTCCTGGCTGGCATCCGTGGAGATTTTTGTCTCCTACTCTGGGTCAAAAAACGCTAGTACCGGTGCAGTGGTGAGCTTTGCCTTTAACTCGAGCCACTCTGCTTGATGTGTGGGTCGCCACTGAAAGGCAGTGGACTTCTTCACCAGATGCCTGAGAACCGTGGTGTGTGATGGAGGTTGGGAATGAACTTTCCCAAGAAGTTAACCATACCCAGGAAGCGGAGTACCGACTTTTTGTCTTCCGGGGTCTTCATGGTGTTGATGGCCTTGACTTTGTCCGAGACCGGTTGCACGCCCTGCTGGGATATCTGATCACCCAAAAACTTGATTGATGACATGCCAAAGAAGCATTTGGCCTTGTTCAACTTGAGGCCGTTGGCATGTATGCATCTAAAGACTTGTTGGAGACGAGATATGCGTTCCTCTGGGGTCATGGACCATATAATGACGTCATCAACAGAAACCCGCACACCCTCAATGCCCTCCAGCATCTGTTCCATGATCCTGTGAAAGATTCCAGAGGTTGAAACAATACCAAACGGCATGCGGTTGTAACAGTACCTTCCGAAAGGTGTATTAAACGTGCAGAGCTTCCTGCTGGACTCGTCCAGTTGTATCTGCCAGAAGGCACGCAATGCATCTAGCTTCGTGAAGAATTTGGCATGTGCCGTCTCACTGGTTAGCTCCTCCCCCTTCGGGATCGGATAGTGTTCCCGCATTGTGTTTTGGTTCAGATCCTTGGGATCTATACATATGTGCAGTTCTCCAGAGGGCTTCTTCACGCAGACCATCGAGCTGACCCAGTCAGTCGGTTCCGTCACTTTGGAGATTATATCCTGGTCTTGGAGCTCCTGCAGCTGCGCCTTTAAATGGTCCTTCAGAGGAGACGGCACCCGGCGTGGTGCATGGATCACAGGCGTGGCATTAGGCCTGAGTAAGGTTTTGTAGCGGTATCGCAGCGTGCCCATGCCACTGAACACATCCGGGTATTGTGACAGGATTTCATCAATGTCAGCCTGAAGATTCATATTGGCAGAGGACATGGCATGTACGCGCTGGATGAGATTGAGTAGCTTGCATGCATGGGCACCAAGCAGGGAAGCCTTGTCAGGATTGACGATTTTGAATCGCAGTGTGGCTTTGATGGCCTTGTGGGAGACATGCAGGTGACAAGACCTTAACGCAGTAATGGCATTGCCATTATAATCAAGCAGCTGGCAGGCCGGCGGAAGAATTTTTGGCTGCCTTTGGATGCGAGCAAGATCTGCTTGAGAGATGAGATTGGCTGAAGCACCAGTGTCCAGCTTGAACCGGGTGCTGCATTGGTTGACTTGTACGACAGCACGCCATTCGTCAGCAGAATCCACGTTGAGGATGGGTAGGCGTGTTGCTGAATTTGAGGAGGCCTTGTCATACGTGGTAATGATGCCCACACGATATGGGGACTCCAGGCAGTCATCCTCTGGATCCGTGGTGTTACCAGGTTCCGAATCCAGCAGCCCTTGTTGCACACTTCGAATGCGTTTGCGTTGGATCTGGGATCGCTGGCCCACGATTGGAGGTGCAGACCGGCACAAGGCTGCATAATGGCCAGGCTTCCCACAATTTAAACATCGCCTGCCTCTTGCAGGGCATTGCCGCTTTAAGTGGGCGGTGCCGCAGTTTGGGCACGTCATGACGTTGACGTCGTAACGCTCCGTGCGTCGTCGCACATGCGCAGTGCGGTCAGCCGCCGCTCGCACCTGCGCAGTGTGGTCTTCGGCCGCTTCATTCTCCCGTCTGTGGTGCGCATGTGTGGGACCCGGGGAAAAGCGCGCGAAATGGCCGCCTTCATCGATGCTAAGGCGTCGCATTCGGGCGATGGCCTGTACACTCTCTGACTCGCGGGAGGCAAGTTGGTCCTGTTCTGCCGATTTAAGGCGAGAGTAGCGACTTTTTTGCCTGTTCATGCACTTTACACGTCTCGATGGCTACTGGCAGGGTCATGTTTTTTATTTTTAGGAGCTACTCCCACAGGGTGTCGGAGTGGACCCCAAACACGATCTGATCCCTGATGAGGGAATCAGCGGTGTCACCGTAGTTGCAGGATTGCGCTAATATGCGGAGATGAGTTAGAAAGGGTTGGAAAGGCTCATCCTTACCCTGAAGGCGTTGCTGGAAGACATAGAGCTCAAAGCTCTCGTTCGTTTCGACTTCCCAGTGACTCTCGAATTTGGCTAACACGGCCTGGAACTTGGTCTTGTCCTCGCCGTCGGCAAAAGTGAGCGAATTGAAGATTTGGATGGCCTGGTCCCCCGCAGTCGATAGGAGCAGCGCGATTTTTCTGGCATCGGATGCATCCTCGAGGCCCAAGGCCTCAATGTACAGACTGAATTTCTGCTCGAAGACCCGCCAGTTGGCGCCGAGATTTTCGGAGATCCGGAGCTGTGGAGGGACCTGGATCTTCTCCAGGCCGCTGGAAGGCACTTGCTGGTCGTCACTGAATTATTCAAGGCAAATTACTTAGATGAAGTAGACTCCTGGTATCATGTTGTGTTATTCATCCTGAGGTAACACGGACTGCAACAGGATGCAGATGAACTGTAAAGCATACACCAAACGTAGGTGTTGGTTCAATACGATTTATTGAACTTCTGTAACAATGCACACAGCTGGCTGTGGGTTGACACTCTACTACTCTAAGTGTACTAACTCTAACTTACTAGACCAGGCTAGCTCTGATCCACGTGTAGAAGGTGCTGACTGATATATACACCCTGACTGTCACTACAGTTGTCACCAGTGGAACGAGGCAGAGTGCTGATGCCTCGTGTGTTTTATAGTTGGAAGCCCCCCTCTGGTGTTCTGTCTGGTGATTGGTTGTGTTCTTTCCTGTATGTTGATTGGCTAACCTGGGTGTCTGTCACTGCCTGTTTTTACCTCATGGTGTACATGGGTGCATATGATGACAAGCTCGAGTAGGTAAGTTGTGTGCAGTGTGAGGGTCCAGGTGCTATGGTGGGGTGGCTGAGGGGGTCGAAAGATTGGACTGGCATTCAGAAATGGCACCCCAATCCGCAAATATTCTTCCTGCATTGGCTAGTCAGTGCAGGAAATGACTAAAGTGTGGCCTCGACAGGGCTTTCCCCACTAAGGCCCCAAAAAATGGCAAAGTGCTTTTAAATAGCGAGGATATTCTTGCCGCTGCAGGGTCACTGGGTGCGATTCTCCAGAACCATTTCCAAGTGCTGTAGCGAGCGGAAATTGCCACGTGTTTACCGTTGCTGGCAACACTATTCAAGGTTAATTGGTCCACTTAACGAGGCCTCACGGGCTTCTTGCCCCGAATGCTGGCTCGCCAGCTGATTCACGGGATCGCGCTGGCCAGCCCCCTGCTATCAATGTCGAGCAGCACTTAAGTTGCACTTGCTCAGCCAACCCCATCTAGCTCGCAACAATGGCACTGAGAAGACCATCCCCAAGATTCAGGGATGCTGACCTGGAGAGGCTCCTGAACGCTGTGGAGGCCAGAAGAGATGTCCTGTTCCCCCGAGGGCCCTGGAGGGTGAGCCACAAAGCAGCCAGTGTGCCTGAGATGAGATAGCGACAGCAGTCAGCTTGGGCAGTGTGACCTGGAGGACTGGCCTTCAGTATCGGAAGGTCAATAACCTACACCGGGCAACCAGAGTGAGTAGAAACCAACATCCCACCTTCCAACTCCGCATTGGGGACATTCCACCAGGCGATCCCCAATCCTCCATCCATCCCCCTCCCCCTTCAGCATTCCCTCCACCCACCCCTTCAACCCTCCCCCCACCCCAACCCTCCCTTCACACCCGCCCTCACAACTGTGAACCACGCGTGTGGCTAACGATGCCCTCTCTGTGCCCCTCAGGAAAAGCTCTCGCATAATCGGAGGGAGAGGGCCGAGACTGGCGGTGGGGTGCCAGACTTGAGAATCCTCACCTCCTTCGAGGAGCGGGCCCTGGAGGTGACTGGTGTGGCCGAGGACAAGGCGGTAACCAACGTGGAGGCTGGCGGACGCCACAGAGGTGAGGGACGACCGGGCTCCACCCTGAGGAGCTATCAAACGTGAGTAGTGATTGCCTTACTGACCGACCCATCCCTCCCACTGACCACATATCCATTCTCCCGGAGTCCAGCAACCGACAGCGTTGGCCCATCCCGGGCTGCCCCCTCTCCTGACTCCGAGGAGACCACCTTGGAGGAGATTTCAGAGGATGCAACTGTTAAAGTTGCGGCACTGCTGTCACCCCCACCCTCCACCAGCGCAGATACACACACCTCGGTGGGAAATGTTAGTGGTCAGGCTTCTGGGGCACAATCTGGTGAGCACCACACAGCTGCTGATGCACATCAGGTGGAGGCAGGAACCCCCAAGTGAGACAGCAGTCAGAGGGCTGCTGGAACCCTGGACCCAGCTGGGACCCTGCCTCATGCTGAGTCTGTGATAGAGAGGTACCCGGAGCTGATGGGGACGATAGGGGCCAACCTGGACATTCATAGGGAGATGTCAGCGACACTCCAGCAGATCCATAGCTGATTGGAGGAGTTCCAGAGGCTACAGGTGCAGGAAATGGTGCCGGCAATGAGTGGCACCCAGGCCAACACTGCTGGGGTGGCGACCGCATTGGGGATACTGGTGCACGACATCGGCACTATGAGTAAAGGTGTGCAAGGTGTCGCGCAGTCAGTGACGGCCATGGCTGAGGGTCTCGGCAGTATGTCTGCCTCACTGGGAGTTGTCACCCAGTACCAGGCTGACCTTGATGGGGTTCTGCGGGACATGTCCCGCTCTCAGATGGGAATGGCCAAGGCGTTGAGGAGCTTGACCCAGTCACAGGTGGGAATGGCTGAGGCACTGCAGAGCATGTCCCAGTCACTGAGGAGCATCGCTGAGGGTTTTGACAGGATGGTGCGGACTATGGGTAACCACCAGGGCTGGCAGAGCCAGATGATGCAGGGGCAGCCAGGGCTCGAACCAGCTGGCCCTCCGTCCCAAGGTGAACCATATGGGCACCGACCAGGAGGACGGGGCACTGAATGCCAACCCGGGCCCGTCCCATGGGGCAGTGACTGTGGCCACCAGTTCCCCCGAGTTGCACCACCCCGATGAGGCCAGGTCTCGGGGTCAGCACACGGGAGAGGGCGGCATGGCTGTGCATGTGCTGTCGACAAGTGAGCCAGGGCCCTCCGGACCCAGAGGACCTCCGCCGGGGGCATCGAAGGCCACGGGACGAGATAAGCAGCTGGCTGCCTCCATGGTAGCACAGTGGGTGCTAGGGCAGCACGGTAGCACAGTGAGTAGCACTGTTGTTTCACAGCTCCAGGGTCCAAGGTTCGATTCCCGGCTTGGGTCACTGTCTGTGCGGAGTCTGCACGTTCTCCCCGTGTCTGCGTGGGTTTCCTCCGGGTGCTCCAGTTTCCTCCCACTACTCCCGAAAGACGTGTTGTTAAGTAAATTGGACATTCTGAATTCTCCCTCAGTGTACCTGAACAGGCACTGGAATGTGGCGACTAGGGACTTTTCACAGTAACTTCATTGCAGTGTTAATGTAAGCCTACTTGTGATAATAAAGATTATTATTATTAGATTTAGGGGGGCCAGGCACGTTGAGCATCACTGATGGCACGGGGTAGGGGGGAGTGGTTAGGTAGGGGGTGGGGTTGGGGACATTGTGGGGTTGGGGGGGTGGCACTATTGTAATGGGGTATTGTACAACACATGAAGCAACTTTTTGCACAAAATTATGATGCCTCTATCACTTTCTTCTGCAATGCGGGCTGACCCCCGGACCCTTTGCTGACCCCCCCCTCCTTTCCCCCTTCCCATGGCACCCACCCTCCGGCCGTGGTCGTGTCCCAGGAGCTGTGTCCCATCCCCTGAGTGTTCGGATGTTGGCTTTTGCATGTGTGGTGTTGACTCCCACACAATGCCCAGGCATCAAGGTGCGATCAGGGTGTGAGGCAATGACTCCCTAATGCTACATGGCCGCCTACCCACGGGAACCCACTTGGCATGTGTCAAGTGCTCACTTCTCCATGATTGCCAATTCCCTATTAGCGATTGACTTCAGCCGGGCGGCCAGAGGACTCAGCAGTCAGTGGGGGTTTTGGGTGATCAAAGGGGCAGATGGGCAGAGACAGGGGTTGCCCCTGGAATGGGGTTGGGATCCAGGGTTTGGCATGGTGGTGCCACGAGCAATTGCCCCCCCCCCCCAAGTTGGCCCCACAGCTCTTTCCTCCACACCCTCCCATGGCGGCCCACACCTGTGGAGGGTCACCCAACCTCACCGAGTACTGGGGTTGCAAGCCTAGCGCCTCCGGTCTCTTCGCCTGTGAGCAAAAATTGCTACTCCCCTTCTCGGCTTCTCACGGAAGCCCTTCCGCCAAGTTCACGTTTGTCAAAAGGGGTACTAATCGGCGCCAATGTGAGCACTTGCTGGGAGGCCGCTGAATGACAGGAGGCTGTTGGATGACGGGTGGCTCTCGTTGATTGCATGGAAATGGGGCTTAAGTGGTGATTATTGGTTTCTCGCCACGCTACGGCGAGATTCCGAATTCGCCTACGGGAGCGGATTGGTTGCATCGCAAACTGTTTGGCACTTGGCCCGGTTCCAGTATTTGCCCTCTCCTGCTATTCACGAGGCCGGAAGATTGTGTCCTCTTTGTTTGTCCCATTAAGTCGCACCCAGAGATTCTGAGAATGGGACAGTAAATAATATGCTTTGCTTCTGCAGAGGAAAACAGCACACAATTCCAGCAAATCCAAGCTACTGGAGCATTTGGCATTTACTACCAAGAGAAAGCAATAGCCAATATTGACTTGAACTCTGACCCTCTGGTTGGGGTTGGAGATGTGAGAATATCAGTGCCATCAGCGGGTGAACGTACACCCTTCATTGTGTTTTTAATCCGTTTACCAGCTACCACGTCTTTAATCAGAGATGCCAATGTATCTGATTAACATAGAATGTTGATCAGAACACTAAAGTTAACATGACTGTTCTTTTTCCCTCCAGAGACTGTGAGCCAAGAATTGATAGTGTTTGTCGAAGAATAAAATAAAGAACAAAGAACAATACAGCACAGGAACAGGCCCTTTGGCTCTCCAAGCCCGTGCCGGTCATGATACCAACCTTGGCCAAAACCTTCAGCACTTCCTTGTGCCATATCCCTCCATACCCATTCTAACCATGTGTTTGTCAAGATGCCTTTTGAACGCAGTTAATGTATCTGCTTCCACAGCCTCCCTGGCAACGCATTCCAGTCACTCACCATCCTGTGTAAAAAACCTGCCTCGCACATCTCCTCTAAACTTTGTCCCATAGAGATCTGGGCGTGCAGATCCACAGATCTTTTAAACTGGCAACACAAGTGGACAAGGTAGTCAAGAAAGCATATGGAGTGCCTTCATTGAACGTGGCATTGAGTAGAAAAACTGGCAAGTCATGATACAGTTGTATAGGACATCAGTACATCCGCACTTGGAATATTGCACGCAATTGTGGTCGCCATATTACCAAAAGGATGTGGTGGCTTTCGAGAGACTTTGCCCCACGGACCTTAAATCTATGCCCCCTGGCGACTTACCCCTCCACTCTGGGAAAGAATGCCTGCCCATCCACTCTATCCATGCCCCTCATAATCTTGTAGACCTCTATCAGGTCACCCCTCAACCTCCGTTGTTCTAATGAAAACAGTCCGAGTTCATTCAGCCTCTCTGCAAAGCTAACACCCTCCAGACCAGGCAACGTCCTGGTAAACCTCCTCTGCACCCTCTCCAAAGGTTCCTTCTCCGTTCTAATGAGAAAAGGCCTAGCACCCTCAACCTTTCCTCGTAAGACCTACTCTCCATTCCAGGCAACATCCTGGTAAATCTCCTTTGCACCTTTTCCAAAGCTTCCACATCCTTCCTAAAATGAGGCGACCAGAACTGTACACAGTACTCCAAATGTGGCCTTACCAAGGTTTTGTACAGCTGCATCATCACCTCACGGCTCTTAAATTCAATCCCTCTGTTAATGAACGCTAGCACACCATAGGCCTTCTTCACAGCACTATCCACTTGAGTGGCAACTTTCAAAGATCTATGTACATAGACCCCAAGATCTCTCTGCTCCTCCACATTGCCAAGAACCCTACCATTAACCCTGTATTCCGCATTCATATTTGTCCTTCCAAAATGGACAACCTCACACTTTTCAGGGTTAAACTCCATCTGCCACTTCTCAGCCCAGCTCTGCATCCTATCTATGTCTCTTTGCAGCTGACAACAGCCCTCCTCACTATCCACAACTCCAGCAATCTTCGTATCATCTGCAAATTTACTGACCCACCCTTCAACTCCCTCATCCAAGTCATTAATGAAAACAGTAGTGGACCCAGAACTGATCCCTGCAGTACGCCACTGGTAACTGGGATCCAGGCTGAATATTTGTCATCCACCATCACTCTCTGACTTCTATCGGTTAGCCAGTTCGTTATCCAACTGGCCAAATTTCCCACTATCCCATGCCTCCTTACTTTCTGCATAAGCCTACCATGGGGAACCTTATCAAATGCCTTACTAAAATCCATGTACACTACATCCACTGCTTTACCTTCATCCACATGCTTGGTCACCTCCTCAAAGAATTCAATAAGACTTGTAAGGCAAGACCTACCCCTCACAAATCCGTGCTGACTATCCCTAATCAAGCAGTGTCCTTCCAGGTGCTCAGAAATCCTATCCCTCAGTACCCTTCCCATTACTTTGCCTACCACCGAAGTAAGACTAACTGGCCTGTAATTCCCAGGGTTATCCCTATTCCCTTTTTTGAACAGGGGCATGAATTTCGCCACTCTCCAATCCCCTGGTACTACCCCTGTTGACAGTGAGGACGAAAAGATCATTGCCAACGGCTCTGCAATTTCATCTCTTGCTTCCAACAGAATCCTTGGATATATCCCGTCAGGCCCGGGGGACTTGTCTATCCTCAAGTTTTTCAAAATGCCCAACACATCTTCCTTCCTAACAAGTATTTCCTCGAGCTTACCAGTTTGTTTCACACTTTCCTCTCCAACAATATGGCCCCTCTCATTTGTAAATACTGAAGAAAAGTACTCGTTCAAAACCTCTCCTATCTCTTTAGACTCAATACACAATCTCCCGCTACTGTCCTTGATCGGACCTACCCTCGCTCTAGTCATTCTCATATTTCTCACATATGTGTAAAAGGCCTTGGGGTTTTCCTTGATCCTACCCGCCAAAGAATTTTCATGCCCTCTCTTAGCTCTCCTAATCGCTTTCTTCAGTTCCCTCCTGGCTAACTTGTATCCCTCCAGCGCCCTGTCTGAACCTTGTTTCCTGAGCCTTCCATAAGTCTCTTTAGTGTCATAGTGCCATAGAGTGGTCCAATCCTTTCCCTGTCCACCCTTTTGCTTTTTACGTATGAATAAAAAGCTTTGGGATTCACCTTAATCCTACTTGCGAGGACTTCTCATGACCCCTCCTAGCCCTCCTAATTTCCCACTTAAGTACCTTCCTATTTTCTTTATACTCTTCAAGGAGTTTGACTGTCCCCACCCTTCTAGACTATACAAAAGCCTCCTTTTTCGCTTTGATGAGGTTCACAATATCTCTTGTTATCCAAGGCTCCCTAAACTTCCAATAATTATCCTTCATTCTCTCAGGAATGTGACTTTCCTGAATCCTAATCAACTGTCGCTTGAAAGACTCCCACATATTCAATGTTGATTTACCCTCCAACAGCTGTACCCAATCCAAATTCTTCAATTCCTGTCAAATGTTATTGCACTTTGTCTTTCCCCAGTTTAGTACCCTAAAGCAAAGGTTACCCTCATCCCTATCCAGAAGTACCATGCAACATACGGATTAGTGGTCACTACTCCCAAAATGCTCCTCTACTCAAACCTCAACCACCTGTCCAGGCTCATTCCCCAATACCAGATTCAGTACTGCCCCTTCCCTCGTTGGACTACCGACATATTACATCAAGAAACCTTCCTGGATACTGATGTGTTAAGTAAGTTGGTTCAATGTTGACTGTAACTGGATGCAGTGAAACTAGAAACAGGCTTCTGACACAGGAGAAAACACTGTTTTATTGAACTTCCTGATTGCTGTGCATAGTCTGCTGTGAGTTGACACTCTCAATCTAACTGATAACCTCCTACTGGCTTGACCAGACTAACTCTCTACCTCATGGTGATAGTGCTCACTGGCTTGTGCACTCTAACTATCTCAGTAGCTGTGTCCTGTAGAGAGAGGGAGTCTTAATGCCCTGTGTGCTTTATAGCGGTGGTGTCCTGTCTGGTGATTGGTTGTTATGTGTCATGTGTGTTCATTGGTTATCCTGTGTGCCAATTACTGCCTATCTGCATCTCATTATATACATGAGTGGATATTATGACAGATACAACTTACAAACTCTGCCCTATCTAAACCCCTAGCATTAAGTGAGTCCCACTCAATAGAGGGGAAGTTAAAATTCCCTCCCACTGCAAACCTGTTACTTTTGCACCTATCTAAAATCTCTCCACCTATCTACTCGTCTATCTCTCGCTGGCAGTTAGGGGGCCTGCAATAAATGCCCAACATTGTGATTGCCCCATTCCTGTTCCTGAGCTCTACCCAGATTGCCTCATTGTATGAGCCCTCTGAGGTGTCCTCCTGCAATACGGCTATAATATTCTCCTTAACCAGTAATGCCACTCCCCCACCCCTTTTACATCCCCCTCTATCTCTCCTGAAGCATCTATATCCTCCAACGTTCAGCTGCCAATCCTGTCCTTCCTTTAACCATGTTTCTCTGATAGCCACAACATCATAGTTCCCAGTACTAATAAGTGCTCTAAGTTCATCTGCCTTACACGCTATACTTCTGGCGTTGAAACAAATACACTTCAAACCATTGTGTTTGAGCAGACAGGGTGATGTTGTTCTCTTATTTTTGTTCTCTATGTCCCCTTCAGTTATTATATCTTCTAAGCTAATGCTCTGGTTCCTACCCCCCTGCCATACTTGTTTAAATCCTCCCGAGTGACTCTAGCAAACATCCCAGCCAGGATATCGATACCCCTCCAGTTTAGATGCAACCCGTCCTTCTTGTACAGGTCACACCTGCCCCAGAAGAGATCCCAGTGGTCCAGAAATCTGAAACCCTCCCTCCTACACCACCAGTTTAGCCACTGTGGTAGTCACCACTGTTGTATTGTATATACCGCATATGAGGGGTATTACGGTAAGGCCCCTGTACTACAGGAACGGGGGTAGATCCCTGCCTGCTGGCTCCACCCAGTAGGTGGAGTATAAATGTGTGGGCTCTCCGAGCTGCAGCCATTTCGGCAGCAGCTGCGGGAGGCTACACATCTCTGCGTAATAAAGCCTCGATTACTCTCTACTCTCGTCTTGTCGTAATTGATAGTGCATCAATTTATTACGCAGAGATTGTACAACGATGGATCTCTACATCAAGCCTGATCGCCTGCAGCTGCACCCTCAAGCAGCCAATGCCAAGTCGGCCTTCGCACATTGGCTAGCTTGCTTTGAAGCACACATCGGATCTGCGACAGAACCACCCTCAGAGGCACAGAAGCTCCAGATCCTTTACACGTGGCTGAGCTCTGATATCTTTCCCCTCATCCGGGACGCGCCGACTTACGCTGAAGCCATGGCGCTACTGAAGGAGAACTACACTCAGCAGACCAACAAAATCTACGCCAGGCACCCCCTGTCCACGCGGCATCAACTCCCCGGTGAGTCTGTGGAAGATTTCTGGCGTGCCCTGCAAGCCCTGGTGAGAGACTGCGATTGCCAGGCCATTTCGGCCGTTGAACATTCTGACCTGCTAGTTAGAGACGCGTTCGTTACGGGCATGGGGTCGGCCTACATCCGCCAGCGCCTCTTAGAAAGGGCTACCCTCGACCTCGCGGCGACCAAGAAACTAGCGATCTCGCTCACAGTCTTCTCACGCAATGTACAGGCGTATGCCCCCCGACCGCACGGTTCACCCCTCCTGGGCATCGTGGACCCCACCAGTGAACACCGCATCGTGGACCCCATCAGCGACTGCCCCCTGTCAACCCCAGGCCTGTGCCACGCGGCAGCCAACCAACCCCGGGGGACCCAAGTGCTACTTCTGCGCACAGACAAAACACTCCCGGCAGCGCTGCCCAGCGCGAAGCGAGCTCTGCAAGGCCTGTGGGAAGAAAGGACATTTCGCTGCTGTGTGCCAGGCCCGCTCAATCGCCGCTATTGTCCCTGCACCCCCACGTGGGTGCCGCCATCTTGCTCGCCTCACAACACGTGCAGCCCATGGGCGCCACCATCTTGCCCGCCTCAGGACACGTGCGGCCCGTGGCGCTGTCATCTTCCCCGCCTCAGGACCCCTGCTTGTCGGCCACCTCATCGGGCCGCCCATCGCCTGCAACCGCCGTCGACTGGCCGCGTCTTGCCTCCATCATGATCGACCAGTCCCAACCGCACAACCTCATGACCGGGTCAACAACAGTGAAGGCCGGCGGGCACAAGATATCCTGCCTTCTGGACTCCGAGAGCACTGAGAGCTTCATCCACCCCGATACGGTAAGGCGCTGCTCCCTCACGGTACACCCCATTAACCAGAAAATCTCCCTGGCCTCCGGATCCCACTTCGTGGTATTCCGGGGGAACTGCACCGCCGCCTCACCATCCAGGGTGTAGAGTTCAGCGGCTTCCGGCTCTACGTCCTCCCCGACCTCTGCGCTGCCTTACTACTCGGCCTGGACTTCCAGTGCAACCTCCAGAGCCTAACGCTGAAATTTGGCGGGCCCCTACCACCCCTTACTGTCTGCGGTCTCACGACCCTTAAGGTCGACCCGCCTTCTCTGTTTGCAAACCTCACCCGGGATTGCAAACCTGTCGCCACCAGGAGCAGACGGTACAGCGCCCAGGACAGGACCTTCATCATGTCTGAGGTCCAGCGGCTGCTACGGGAAGGTATTATCGAGGCCAGCCCCTGGAGAGCCCAAGTGGTAATTGTGAAAACTGGGGCGAAAAACAGGATGGTCGTTGACTACAGTCAGACCACCAATCGGTACATGCAGCTCGACGCGTATCCCCTCCCACGCATATCTGATGTAGTCAATCAGATTGCACAGTATCGGGTCTTCTCGACAGTGGACATGAAATCTGCCTACCACCAGCTCCCCATTTGCAAGGCGGACCGTCCGTACACCGCGTTTGAAGCGGACGGCCGCCTTTACCACTTCCTTAGGGTCCCCTTTGGCATCACTAACGGGGTCTCGGTCTTCCAACGGGAGATGGACTGAATGGTTGACCGGTACGGACTGCAGGCCACCTTCCCGTACCTGGATAACGTCACCATCTGCGGCCACGACCAGCAGGACCACGACGCTAACCTTTCCAAATTCCTCCACACCACTAAACTCCTCAGCCTAACCTACAACAAGGAGAAGTGCGTGTTCAGCATGAACCGATTAGCCATCCTCGGCTATGTGGTCCAGAATGGAGTGCTAGGGCCCGACCCCGATCGCATGTGCCCCCTCATGGAATTCCCCCTTCCCCACTGCCCCAAGGCCCTCAAACGATGCCTGGGCTTCTTCTCGTACTACGCCCAGTGGGTCCCTAACTATGCGGACAAGGCCCGCCCACTCATCCACTCCACCGTTTTCCCACTGACGGCCGAGGCTCACCAGGCCTTCAACTGTATCAAGGCCGACATCGCCAAGGCCGCGATGCACGCAGTCGACGAGACGCTCCCCTTCCAAGTCGAGAGCGATGCATCAGACATCACTCTAGCCACCACCCTCAACCAGGTAGGCAGGCCCGTGGCATTCTTTTCCCGCATCCTCCATGCCTCTGAAATTCGGCACTCCTCCGTCGAAAAGGAGGCCCAAGCTTCAATGAGGCCCAAGAAATCGTTGAAGCTGTGCGACATTGGAGGCATTACCTGGCTGGCAGGAGATTCACTGTCCTCAGTGACCAACGGTCGGTTGCCTTCATGTTCAACAACACACAGCGGGGTAAAATCAAAAATGATAAGATCTTGAGGTGGAGGATCGAGCTCTCCACCTACAATTACGAGATTTTGTATCGCCCCGGTAAGCTCAACAAGCCCCCCGATGCCCTATCCCGAGGTACTTGTGCCAGCGCACAAGTGGACCGACTCCGGACCCTGCACGATGATCTCTGTCACCCAGGGGTCACCCGCTTTTATCACTTCATAAAGGCCCGTGATCTGCCCTACTCCATCGAGGAAGTCAGGGCTATCACCAGGGACTGCCAGGTTTGCGCGGAGTGTAAACCGCACTTCTACCGGCCAGACTGAGCGCACCTGGTGAAGGCCTCCCACTCCTTTGAACGCCTCAGCGTGGACTTCAAAGGACCCCTCCCCTCCACCGACCGAAACACGTACTTTCTTAATGTGGTCGACGAATATTCCAGATTCCCCTTCGCCGTCCCTTGCCCCGATATGACGTCTGCCACCATCATCAAAGCCCTCAACACCATCTTCGCTCTGTTTGGTTTCCCCACCTACATCCACAACGACCGGGGAACCTGCTCAACATGGGCATTGCCTCGAGCAGGACGACCAGCTACAACCCCAGGGGAAACGGGCAGGTGGAGAAGGAGAATGGGACGGTCTGGAAGGCAGTCCAGATGGCCCTACAGTCCAGAAGTCTCCCGGCCTTCCGCTGGCAGGAGGTCCTCCCCGACACCCTTCACTCCATTCGGTTGCTCCTTTGCAGCACTGCGACTAACAAAACTTTCCATGAACGTCTCTTTGCCGTTCCCCAGGAAGTCCACCTCCGGGGTTTCGCTCCCAACGTGGCTGGCAGCTCCAGAACCCGTTCTCCTCCGCAAGCACGTGTGGCTCCACAAAGCAGACCCGTTGGTTGAGAGCCAACGCCTGAATCGCCACCAGCACTGCGGCGCTTGCAACAACGGATCAAGGAGCCCGATCGTCTGAATTTGTAAACTTTTCCTTAAAATGTTAAACACCTGAATGTAAATAGTTTTCCACCACTCCCGCTGGACTCTTTTTTAACAGGGGGTGAATGTGGAAGTCATCACTGTTGTACTGTCTTTCCCGCATACGAGGGGTATTTCTGTAAGGCCCCTGTACTACAGGTACGGGGGTAGATCCCTGCCTGCTGGCTCCACCCAGTAGGTGGAGTATAAATGTGTGGGCTCTCCGAGTTACAGCCATTTCGGCAGCAGCTGCGGGAGGCTACACATCTCTGCGTAATAAAGCCTCGATTACACTCTACTCTTGTCTCGTCGTAATTGATAGTGCATCAGTCATGTATTTAGCTGCCCTATCCTATATCTAGCCTCACTGGCACGTGGCACAGGGAGTAATCCTGATATTACAACCCTTGAGGTCCTGCTTTTTAGCTTACTGCCTAATTCCCTGAACTCCTTCTGCAGGACCTCATCACTCTTCCTGCCTATATCGTTAGTAACTGTGTGCACTATGACCTCTGGCTGTTCACCCTCCGTCAGAAAGATTTCCTTTATAGTGCCAGTAAAACATTGCATTTCAACTGGCAACAGCCTAACTTTAACAAAACTGACCTTACCGAAAAATACCAGACTCAAGATGCATCATTTAATCCATATACACATTTGTTCAACTTCCAGAGTACCCCTTCTGTGTTAGCTGCTTCTTTAGGAGGACGGAGAAAAATGTCTCTCTGGAGCTGATGCCCCTGCAAAAAGGCAGCTTTTATATCTATAGATTTGCATTCCCATGCCTTTGTGGCTAATAGAGCCAAGAAGATCTTTAAAATAACCTTTCCTGCTGTAGGTGAACCTACCCTTAAATCCTGATCTTCTAAGTTTTCTTCAAATCCCCTTGCCACAAGCCTGGCCTTTGCCTTATAAGTTCCACCCGGAAGAACCTTTTCCATGAAAATCCATCTGTGGAATAGAGCTCTTTGTCCCCTATCCGGTACTTCCGTGTATACCCCAAATTCGCTCCAACTATGCAATTCTTGCTGTTTAGCTTCTTTAATAACTTTTTCATCTAATTTATTTGAAGCCACCAAAATCTCACATGCATGTGGGCTTCTACTCCTATTAGTATTCGTAGTCTTACTCGTGTTCCGAGATCTTGACAAACTACGTCCCCTCTCCCGCCTGGTATCTCGTTCTGTACTGCTACTGCTTGATCTTTCCCTTCTGCTGTGGGATGTCCTTTCAATAGTTCTCGACCCTTTCCTGCGGACCTGTTCACTATCCGATGTACTATCTGAACTGGCACTGCGTTTCTGTGCCCTCCATTTTTGAACTTCGTTTTCCCAATCCATTGTCTTGACTCCTTCCCCTGAATGCTGTACATTCAACCAATGTTTATAATTTCCAGTGGCCTTCCCTGCTCTACTAATATCAGTTGCATCCTTTCATTGACTAGACCCTTCAGGCAAGTATGTCACTTTTGTACCAACTTTTGGCAGTTGCCCTTTCGGAAAAATGGCCTGTTTTAATTCACCAGAAGTGTTGTGTTCCTCCACAGAAACCCTGTCTATATGAGTTAATTGGTCCTCAGAGTTCTATAACACATGCGTACCAGATGACTCTGGTTCCTCGTCATGTCTGTCTGCTCTGTCTAAATTTGAAAATTTGTAATCTGTACCCATTATCCTTGATGAATGGACCCTAACAGTTTGATTACCATGTTGCAAAATAATTGTTTTGCCATCTATGCCTATGATCTTCCTTGGGCCTTTCCATTCATTAGAATTGTCTCCCTTATAGTATACCATGCCTCCTTGCTGGAAAACGGAATCTGATGGCCGTACGTTATGTTTTAAAGCTCTGCGAATTATTTCAGAGACTTCTGCTTCCAAAAAAGCTTTTCTACTGCTATGTAATGCATTTAAATGTTCAGCAAAACCAGAGCTAATTGTAGTCCTCTCCCAAGCTGGATGCTGGTCATTCAAAATGGACGGAATTTTAGGATTTCTACCAAACACTAATTGATAAGGACTATAGCCCCCAACCATCTGCAATGAATTCTTTGCATGTACTGCCCATGCTGAAGTTGAATTCAGCCTTCAATTTGGTCGATCGGCCAATATTTTCCGAAGCATGTCATCGATGACAGCATGATTTCTTTCACAGACACCATTACTAAATGGGCTTTCTGCAGCCGTATTCATAACTCTGATATTCATGTTTTCACACATATCCCTAAACTCATCATTAGCAAATTCTCCCCCATTGTCCGTAAGGAATTTTGCCGGTGGACCCATTCCTGTCCCTATCCATTTTTCCACGATTTGATCCAGAATTACTCTCTTTTCTTTACTTCGTACAATCGTTGATTGACTAAATCTGGTTGCTTAATCTACAAAATGCAAAATAAATATATTATTTGCTTTATCCCAGATCTTAAGGTCCATGGCCACAATGTCGTTAAAATCCCTGGCCAAAGGTAGGGTTACTATCGGTCGTGCTGGTGTCCTTCTGTACTTCCTACAAACTTCACAGTGGTCACTAAGCTGTTCTATCAGTTTAGTACAGTCGTCATCCCTTACCCCTGCATCCTTTAATACATTTTTCAGCCTCCGAGGAGACGGATGTGCAAATTGCCTATGCAGTTTTAATACCACAAGCTTTTTATCAGCTAAAGTCCCATTTTCAACTGCCATTAACACACCCTTAACCACTCTACTTGAAAAATTATTTGTCAGTAATGGAAACAATAGTGTCCCGACTGTGTAAATTGTAAGTCCACCGTCTTTCCAAAAACTGTTGCCTTATCCTGTTCCATATCCAGTTTCATGTGTGCTTTCTTCATCAATGGTCTGCTCAGAAGCAAAGGTATCTCACTTGATACAACATCCGTGCTAATGAAATGATTCACTCCGGCAGTATTGCAAGGGATCACCACCCTTTTCAGCGACTTCAGAGTATTATCATCCCCAAACCTGAAACTTGTGGAACTTTCAAATTCCTTAACCTTGTTACGATTTTCAGCATTCAAAGAGTCCAGGTAACATTTTAACCAGTCAATTCCACACACAGTAGATGTGCAGCCACTGTCCAATACAGCACAGTTGAAGGATTCTGCAACCAACACCCTCATTACTGGCGTAAAACTGCTTGTCAATAGGACAATGCCTTCTTTCTGGTCACTATCTTTTTCCTCTTCTGACTCTTCCGTGTCATGTGTCGCTTCAAACACTCTATCATAACGAGTTGGACAGTTGAAAGCATAATGGTATTGAGAGTCACATCGAAAACATCGATTTATCATGCCCTGTGCATTTCTGGGGTTCATCTTCCTATTGTAGGTTCTAACTGGGTTTCTGTCTTCATAATTCCCTTGTCTCGGTCTCCGTCTATAGTCTTGAGCCCTGTTCGTAGCCATACGATTTCGCCATCCTGTTACTAGTGTATCTTCCATATTCTGCTTTATTGCAGGCTGACCTATTTGGGTCATCAGAGCCATCGGAATCGAATGTTTCCCCAGAAACTTTTGTAAAGCTTTTGTCATCTGTTCAAATAAGGTATCCTTATCAGTAAACTGAACTCCTGTCAAAACCAGGAGCCTATCCATGTTGCTCACTCTAGCACAGTCAAGTAATTTAAAGGCCAACACAGACTGTGGAAATTCCAGATTGTGTTTCTGCAGCCTTTTATATAGACTGCCAAATTCCATTATATAGTCTTTAATGGAGATATACTCCATTTTCCAGAACTTATCAAAATCAGACCATGCTTCATACGCACTTAACAAGTCATCTTTCTTATAAATCTTATCCATATAATGTAATAAAGTCTCCAGACATTCTTCTGAGTCTAACTCTTCCAATTGCAGCTCAGAAGGCACTTTGTTTTGGATTTTACTGCCATATGGTAGAGAAAGAGCCAATGCCATACCTTGTTTTCTCTTTCCCAAAGCAGTTACTTTAGTCCTCATAACTACTGCACTTCTCCATTGGTCATACGATTCCCTTTCAGAAAATAAGGGAGGATAGTCATATCCAGCCATCTTTATCCTGGGTTCAGACATGTATCTTTTTTTTTCCTTCTCACTCACTCCTTGGTTTGATCAGGAAAAGTTGTATCTTTCAAACCTTCACATTTGCACAGCAACCATTCTCTGCTACCACTGTTATACGTTTTAGTAGCTGTGAAATGAAGAGTCTAAAGTTCTTGTTCCTTTTCACCAAACACCATTTATTTCACTTCCACAGCTTCTACACAAAACTCTTAACAACAAACCACCTGACAGAGGCCATCTGAAGCCACTTTACATATCAGTGTCAATTAATGGATACTTAACATAAATGAGACAACTAATTGCAATATCTCTTCACCCATTACTTAACAAAGGAGGCCACGCATCTGACTGTAATAAAGCCACAGTTGTACCCAACTTTAGTCTTTGTGCAATTGATCGTGCATCACCCACCACCCCAGCCCTCACCCTCCACCCTCCCACCCCAACTCCCAAGCTCCATCCCCGCAGCCCTGCTCCTCAGCCCCCACGCCAGCTGTGCACAGAGCCCACCAGGATGCCCCGGTGGTGGGGTTTCCCATCATTGCCAAGACGCCAGGTCCAATGGGTGATCAACGGGATGCATGTTGCCCTGGGTGACAGGGGTTACCCACTGCTGCCGTGGCTGATGACACCTATCCGGAGGCCACAGATCGACACGGAGACCCACGCCAAAGACGCACATGTATCGACCAGAGGTGTGATCAAGCGGTGCTTCGGCATCTGGAAGATGCGGTTCAGGTGCCTGGACCGCTCTGGAATGGTCTTCCAGTATAACGCTGGGAGGGTGGCCCACATCGTGGTGGCCTGCTGCATCCTCCACAACATCATGCAGCATGGGGGCGACGTGCTGGAGGAGGTGGATGAATGCCAGTTCTCCTGCGATGAGGAAGATGCGGGGCAGGACATGGTGCCCGTACAGGCACGGGAGGCCGCACAATGTGTGTGCCCAGGCCAACGCGCATGGGACACTGTAATCATCTCCAGGTTCACCCATTAGGAGGGGGACTGGCCAGGGGCAGGGACACTGCATCCCACCTCCACACACCCCTCCACTCCCGTTTGCTACCGCCGCACTTGCAACAATCTCCATAATTCCTACCTGCCTCACTATGGGGTGCGGGCCCTGGGTTGGCAGTAACAGCAGCCTAGACCACGGCTTGGGGGATGATGACAACCCGCTCTGGGTTGAACTCTGGTGCTCAGCATCATTTGACAACATCTGACTCCTGTCCATGAAAGCACTTACCGCTGTCCACCTGGGTGATCCCTGCATGCAAGCTGGCCATCACACAATCCCATCGAATGGATGGGAAATGGCGGTGGGGTGGGACACCGGAGAGGTGAGAGCTGGCTGAACTGCAGTTCCCAGGCCAAGCCTACTCCCAACGTCCACCCATTCCTCTTCCCTCCCACCCCCTGTCACCCATACCCCCTCTGCGGCCAGCTCAGACCAGCCCACCTGTCACACCCTTCTAACAGAGAACTGAGGCAGGTTGTAACATTGTGCACAGGTGATTAATGTGAACAAATATATACAGATTTGTGCCCTAGACCCTATCTCTATACTGTGCCTGCACCGGTGTCAACGTAACTGGTGTCTACTTTTCTGGCCTTACGGGCCCTAAAGCGATGACTACTTGGGTCTTCTGGGGCGATCTGGCCTGGATGGGCTGGGCTGCTGCTTGATTGTCCCAGATGGCGTGGTGCCGCCCCGTTCTACCTGCTGCCCATCTGATGCGCTAGGGACAGGAGGGGGGATGGGGGGGGTGTCAAAGGCGCTGCGCTGCTCCGGCACCTCTCCTGCGAGAGTCACTGGCCCGGGCCCCATCACCTCCTCCTCCCTTGGGGTGCCCAATGGCCCCCAGGCTACTCCATGGGATGGGGTGTGAGAAGAGATAATCCTGAGGCTCCCCCACCACCTGGCACTGCTAGTCCGCTGCCATCTCGACTAGGGTCCGCGGCCATGGAGCACAGAAAGTGGGCCATCTCCGTCTGGGACTGCGCCACATCATGCTGCGACTGTGCCACCACCTTCTGGGTCTGCACCACATCAGGCAGTGACTGCGCCATCTCAATCTGGGACTGAGCCACCTCCCTCTGTGTCTGTGCCACATCGGACAGCGCTTGGGCAGTGCCGCCATGCTCTCAGCCATAGTCCATTGTGACTAGGCCATGCTCAGGAGCGCCGCTGCCATGTCCAGGTGGCTCTGGCACATGGCTGCCTGTGATACCTTTTGTACCTGAGCAGCTGTGTGGTGTGCACCAGATAGTGTCCCAGGAGCCACTTCACTAAATTGCCCAACCAAGGTGAGTGGCTTTGGGATGGTGGAGGGTGTTGAAGACAGCTGTGATGGGAAGTTAGTGTCATTCCCGGACCCTAGCTCCGGTGTTTCTCGGGATGCAGCCCAATGGCTCTTGTCCATCTCGATGTCATCCTTGCCACTGGTTGACACCTGGGGTTCTGGCTGTGGCTGGGTTCAGGAGTGGGGACACCAGAAGGGCCCACTCCATCACCAGAAGCTCCTGCAAGACACAATACAAGATGCATGATTGCATCACAGTCTGGGGGGGGGGGGGGAGGGGGGGAGGGAGGGGGTGTAGGGATGATGGTGGCGTGGGGGTGGTGAGAGAACGCACAGTCCTGCATTGACCACCTCCCTTCTCACATTTGTCACAGTGACCACAATATGATAGAATTTACCCTGCAGTTTAAGAGGGAGAAGTTGGAATCAGATGTAACGATATTATAATTGAATAAAGGTAACTGCAGAGACATGAGGGAGGAGCTGGCCAGAGTTGATTGGAAAGGGAGCCTAGCAGGGAAGACAGTGGAACAGCAATGGCAGGAGTTTTGGGGGGTTATTCGGAAGGCACAACAGAAATTCATCCCCAGCAGGACGAAACACCCTAAGGGGAGGTCAAGGCATCCATGGCTGATGAAGGAAGTCAAGGATAGCAAAAATTAAAAAGAAAAAACAGACAAGGTGGCGAAGATTAGTGGGAAGTCAGAGGATTGGGAAGCCTTTAAATGCAAGAAGAGGGCAGCCAAAAAAAGCAATAAGGGGGAGAAGATGAAATATGAGTGCAAGCTAGCTAGTAATATAAAAGATAACAAGAATTTGTTTTCAATATATAAAAGGTAAGAGAGAGGCAAGAATCGACATTGGACCACTGGAAAATGTGGCTGGAGAAGTAATAATAGGAAACAAATAAATAGCAGAGGAACTGAATAGTTACTTTACATCAGTCGTCACGGTGGTGGACACCAGTGGGATACCAGAGCTCCAGGAGAATCAGCGGCACAGGTGAGTATAGTGACCATCACTATGGAGAAGTTTCTGGGGAAACTGAAATGTTTGACGGTGGTTAAATCACCTGGATCGGATGGACTACACCCCAGGGTTATAAAAGAGATAGATTGTGATGAGGCATTGGTGGTGATCTTTCAGGAATCACTGGAGGCAGGGAGGGTCCCAGGGGTTTGGAAAATGGCTAATGCAGCACCCCTGTTTAAGAAGGGAGGGAGAGCAGAAGACAGGAAATTACAGGCCGGTTAGCCTGACTTCGGTCATTGGTAAGATTTTAGAGTCCATTATTAAAGATGAGATTGCGGAGTACTTGGAAGTGCATGATAAAATAGGACTGAGTCAGCACGGGTTCATCAAGGGGAGGTCAAGTCTGACAAATTTGTTCAAGTTTTTTGAGGAGGTAACAAGGAAGTTAGACAAAGGAGAACCAGTGGAGGTGATCTATTTGGAATTCCAGAAGGCCTTTGACAAGGTGCCATACAGGAGGCTGTTAAATAAGTTAAGAGCCCATGGTGTTATGGGTAAGATACTGGCATAAATAGAGGATTGGCTGACTGGCAGTAGGCAGAGAGTGGGGGGATAAAGGGGTCTTTTTCGGGATGGCAGCCGATGACTGGTGGTGAGCCTCAGGGGTCGGTGTTTGGACCACAACCGTTCACAATATACATTAATGACTTGGAAGAAGGGACTGAGGGCACTGTTGCTACATTTGCAGATGATACAAAGATCTGTAGAGGGACAAGTATTAAGGAAACAAGGGGGCTGCAGACGGACTTGGACAGGCTAGGAGAGTGGGCAAAGAAGTGGCAGATGAAATACAAGTGGAAAAGTTTGAGGTTATGCACTTTGGTGGGAAGAATGGAGGCATAGACTATTTTCTAAATGGGAAAGTGCTTAGGAAATCAGAAGCACAAAGGGGCTTAGGAATCTTAGTTCTTAGAATACAAGAGCAGGGATGTACCTCTGAGGCTATATAAGACTCTGGTCAGACCCCATTTGGAGTATTGTGAGAAGTTTTGTATCCCGTATCTGAGGAACGATGTGCTGGCCTTGGAAAGAGTCCAGAGGAGGTTCACAAGAATGATCCCTGGAATGAAGAGCTTGCCATATGAGGAACAGTTGAGCACTCTGGGTCTGTATTCCTTGGGGTTTAGAAGGGTAAGGGGGGGATCTTATTGAAACTTACAGGATACTGAGAGGCCTGGATAGAGAGGACATGAGAGGTTGTTTCCACTTGTAGGAAAAACTAGAACCGAGGCCACAGCCTCAGACTGAAGGGACGATCCTTTAAAATTAAGATGAGGAGGAATTTCTTCAGCCAGAAGGTGGTGAATCTCTGGAACACTTTGCCGCAGAAGGCTCTGGAGGCCAAATCACTGAGTGTCTTTAACACACAGACAGATAGATTTTTGATTAATAAGGGGATCAGGGTTATTGGGAGAAGGCAGGAGAACGGGGATGAGAAACATATTAGCCATGATCGAATGACGGAGCAGACTAGATGGGCCGAATGGCATAATTTTGCTCCTATGTCTTATGGTCTTATAATCAAGTGGGCTGCTTTTATCTGGCTGGTATCAAGTTTCTACAGTGTTGCTGGAACTGCACCCATCCGGGCTAGTGGACAGCATTCCATCACACTCCTGACTTGTGACTTGTCGATGATGGACAAGCTTTGGGGAGTCATGACATAAATTACTCACCACAGGGTTCCTAGCCTATGCTATTGTAGCTACAGTATTCATATCGTCGATCCAGTTCAGTTTCTGGTCAATGGTAACCCCCAGGATGTTCAGCGATGGTAATGCCACTGAATGTGAAGGGGCAATGATTAGATTCTCTCATGTAGGAGATGGTCATGGCCTGGCACTTGTGTGGCACAAATGTAACTTGCCACTTGTTAGCCCAAGCCTGGATATTGTCCATGTCTTGCTGCATTTGCACATGGACTGCTTCAGTGTCTGAGGAGTCGTGAATGGGGCTGAACATTGTGCAGTCATCAGCAAACATCCGCAATTCTGACATTATGGTGGAAGGAAGATCATTGATGAAGCAGCTGAAGATGGCTGGGCCTAGGACACTACCCTGAGGAACTCCTGCAGTGATGTCCTGGAGCTGAGATGGTTGTTCTGGATTCCTTCATTAGATTACCCTGCAACTTTCTGATTTCAAAAAGGCACAACCTGAGTTTCCAACAAAGAATCAATTAATGCTTACTGCAAAGAAGGAGGCAATTCGGACCATCTTTCATTGCCAGCTCTCTGCAAGAACTTTGGGCTGGATTCCCATCACACCACAACTGTTTTCCAGTGCGGCGTGGCCCCACCGGCAGCGGGATGCTCCATCCGGGCAGCCGGCCTATGGGGTTTCCCATTATGGACACTCCCACGCTGTTGGAAATCCGGAGACGTGAGCGCGCTGCCGGCGAAACGGAGGATCCAGCCTAGCTTTTTCCCTGTATTCCTGCAATTGTTTTCTCTTCAGATAATGATCAAATTCTCTTGCGAAGGCCTCATAATTTAACCTTTGAAGTCTCTGTGACATTCTGGTGAATCTGTGTTGTACCCATACAGATCCTCAAACTGATCTGGAGGTTCTTGCCTTTGCTCGGTATCAATGGCACTTGAATACTGCTCCCCTAAATGTGGTACATCTTTATTAATACCTCAAAGCAATAGTACATGCTCACAACACTGATTATTTAGTAGCCCTGCGAGTTGGAGTTCACCTTGGTGGTTAATCTACCAGTGAGGTCTCTGTCCATGGCTCCAGTGTGGTTGAACCAGACTATTCTATCCAGTACAGCAATAATGTCCTGTGGGCTCTTTGTACCTTATAAGGTTTTTAGTCCATTTAACTGGTTTTCAAATACATCAGTGTCTTTTCCTTTGTCTTTACACCCTGGGCCTCTCACACAGTTATGTTGTGTTCTGTGATCTAGCCGATGAAACGAAGTACACAGAACATCTAGATGTTTAACTAGAATGATAATTTATTGATGAACATGAGGAAAGATAACAAACAGGTGACTATACAGCCAAAGTTACTAAATGAGTTTGATGAACTCGTCTTGAGCTACCCTATGTGCGACTGCCCTGTTGTATACCTTACTACCAACTGGTGAGAGTCTCACATCACGTGACTGATGTCTGACACCACCAGCTGGCCGGAGGTCGCATTACTATGTACAAAACTATTCACAGGCATATCACCACAGGGTACGGTTGAAGGAATAGAACTAGCCCAATTTCGTTTTTTAAAATCCCTAACACTGTTATCAATCCCCAGGCTAGCACAGACATCTTTATTATCTCTAACCAACACAAAAAGAGTCGATCATTCCCACAGCTCGAGGCCAGACCTCTGGCACAGTTTAATTCATTTTGCAGACCTTGCTAATTCTGACAAGGAAGGCTGTGTCTTGAATAAATTACCCACCCTGCCTTGTGCCCACAATGCCTTTGCTCTACTGATATGTCTAGGTGCATCCCCAGGATGAACATCAGAGGTGGAGGCAGCCAGCTGCTTATCTTGTCCCGTGGCCTTTGATGCCCCTGGCGGGCATCCTCTGGGGGCTCTGGGACCCAGGGCCCTGGCGCATTTGATGGCGGCACATGCACAGCCGTGCTGCCCTTTTCCAGATGCTGGCTGCAAAACATGGCCTCATTAGAGGGGTGGAACTCCTGGGAGCTGGTGGCCACCGTCGCTAATCGATAGGATGGGTACGGGTTGCCACCCTGCGCCCCTCCTCCCGCTCAATGCCTGAAGGATGAAAACAACTCTGATTAAAAGCAAATCTATATTCCAAGAGAACACATCGTTATTGGGAATTTGGCAGCAATCCAACTTTTACACCCAGTCCATTTGAGTGACATGTATGAAAAATGTTTAGAGATGCAAATGGCATCATTCCAATTTATCCACCCACTAAATGCCCTTTTTGTCTCTGCAGAAAAATTAACCCTTTCAACAAGTTTTTGTGTATAATTCAGAAGATGTCAAAGACTTAGCAATTCACATCCAATACAAAGTTAAAAACCAACCTTTTGATTACACTTATTGGGGTTGACGTTCCAATTGGTTGGGTGGCACAGGAATTAACATCATTAAGGGATTTTTCCTATTTTGCATCTTCGGACTTATCATTTATGTACTAATGCTGCTGATCAGATACATTGGCTAATGCATGCCTACCCTTAGTGCCCTACCAATCCACATGGTTCATATTTATTTGTATGCACCACTAGCCAATAACATCAAAATGGAAGGTTTTGTTGAACTATTATTTACTGCATTATTATTATTTGTTAGTGAATTATTATTAATAATTTATTACTAAATCATATATTCAACTTTTTATGTATAATAATTTTATTTGTATACATGAAATTATTATTTGACTGTATTATTAACATATTGCATAATTTATTAATATTGAATCAGTAGTATCAAATTTAATTAATTTATTAATTGTTATTCTTTAAGAATTATAATAATTATTGCTGAAATGCTTGTAATGCAATGCTTATCCACTCTATTGTTTAAAACTGCAATGATAATATGAATGAGTTGCTCTGCGCTTTTACCTATCCTATCGCATTAATGATGTCTTTTGTCTTATTGTGATAATATCTCACTTATTCTTTCGATTTATCAAAGGGCAGTCTGTAGAAGCCAGCTATTTTCTATGGGTAAACAATAGCTATTTAGCATTAAGCCCCGAGTCCATTAAATACCATTTTAAAACTCACTCATAACCTCAGGTCATTTCAGAACACACATTCAGCATTTCAAAATATAGCTTCAACAGAATAGAGAAGCAGCTAGATTAAAACAGCATTCTTATTCAGCTAACAAATACATTTGCAAGATAAAGTGCAGTCCAAGGCCATGACAACAGCATAGCAACAGTATAGATCCCAAAAGAACTATTGTCCCAACAGTCAAGTCAGCAACAAACCAGTTCAGGCTGCTTGCGATAACAGAGCCGAATCGCATTCCATAGCTTATACAAGAATACATTTTAGGTTAATGTTGCCTATAAATGTGTGACAACTAACCCTCAAATCAAACTCATTTGATGTAATTCCAAACCAATTAGGATTACATTGGGGTGTAATTAGATGGCTAAATACAGATATGATACAATATAACTGTGATGGATTCTCTGGATCTCTCTCTCTTTCCGTAATCAATCTATACTTTGACTTAACTTCGCTGTCTTTCATCTTTCATTTTCAGACTTTGACTTCTAAAGTTATTGCGAGCTGTTTGCCTAAGCAAGAAAATCATTTCTGTGATTCTTTGAAAGTTTCAATTGTCTACAAATTGCCTCTCTGTGAGTCCTATGCTGGCTGGACTTATTAGAGAATTAGACTTTTCAATGACTCTCAATTGTAATCAATAGAAGACAAATAAAACAATTCTTATTTGCACCTGAGAAGTTTTAACTTAAATTTCTACTGAGATCTAGTAATCGCAAAGTGCTGCTAGTACCGCATGGTAGATCTAACAATGCCCCTAGAGCCCTGGGGTTCACCTTGGGATGGAGGGGCAGCTGGGTTGAGCCCCGGCTGCATCTCGGCATTGCCCACCTGTGACTGGGACAAGCTCCGCAGTGCCTCAGCCATTCCCATCTGAGAGCGGGACATGTCCTGCAGAACCTCATCAAGTTCAGCCTGGTCCTGGGTCATATCCCCCAGCGAGTTGGACATTCTGCCGAGGCCTCCAGCCATGGCCGTTACCAACTGCGCCACTCCTTAGACACCTTCACTAATGCTGCTGACGTCATGCACCAGGCTCGCGTTGCTGGTGACATCTCCTGCGCCCGTAGCCTCTGGGACTCCTCCAATTGGTCTAACCACTAATGTTGCCCACCATGGTACGTGTCTCTGTGCTGGTGGAGGGTGGGGATGATAGCTGTGAGGCATCTATGGTGGCATCCTCGGAGATCTCCTCCGAGGTGGTTTCATTGGAGGCAGGGTAGGGGGCCACCCCAGATGGGCCGTTGCCATCGGCTGGAGGACCTGCGGGGGAACAAACACATGATCAGTGGAAGGGATGGGTCAGTCTGTATGGCAATAACAACTCATGTTTAGCAGGTACTCCAGGTGGGGCCGACCTCCGTATTGGTGACCGCTCTGTCCTGTAACCCACTGTAACAGCCCACAGGGGCTGTTTAGCACAGGGCTAAATCGCTGGCTTTGAAAGTAGACCAAGGCAGGCCAGCAGCACGGTTCAATTCCCGTAACAGCCTCCCCGAACAGGCGCCGGAATGTGGCGACTAGGGGCTTTTCACAGTAACTTCATTGAAGCCTACTTGTGACAATAAGCGATTTTCATTTCATTTCAACTTCCAGGGCCCATTCCTCGAAGGTCATGAGGATTCTTATGTTTGGCACCCCTCTGCCAGTCTGGGCCCTCTCTCAACAATTGTGGGTCAGCTTCTCCTGCGAAGACAGAGAGGACATCGTTAGCCGCATGTTAGTTCGCATCAATGGTGGTCGCGGGGGGGGGGGGGGGGGGCGGGAGTTGGGAAGTGAGGGTTGGCTGAAGGGCTGGTTGGGGTAAAGGAATGAGGGTGAAGGCGGGTGGAGGGAGGGGGGTGAAAGGAGGGTTGGGGTGAAGGGTGGGGTGGGGCCAAATGGATGATTGGGGGGGACTGGTCACATGGGAGTGGGCAGGTTTTGGGGGAGGGAGGCATTGGTGACAACTTACCTGTGCTGCCCGATGTAGGCCGCTGACCTTCTTGCGGCACTGGAGGCCAGTTCTCCTGCTCACGCTTTCCGAGCTGTCTGCCACTGCCACTTCATACCAGGTGGCACTGGCTGCTCTGTGGCTCACCCTCCGGGACCCCCGGGGAAACAGGAGGTCCCTCCTGGCCTCCACCGCACCTAGAACCCTTGCCCGCCCTGCACCTCCAAACCTTGGGGCCGGTCGTCTCGGTGTCATGGCCGCGTGCTGAGTGAGATTAGCTGTGCAAATGCTGTTTAAGTGATTCTCGACCTTGTTAGTGGGGGGACTGGTGAGCAAGGCCCAGCAAATTGGCTGATGAGCCTCCATTGGTGGCGTGAAGCATTTGGGGCCTCCTTAAGTGGACCAATTAACATTGTATTGCATTGCTGGCCTCGCTGGGCCGATCGTTGGGAAGCTAGCAGCAGTTCCTGCTCGCTACCACACTTAGAAATCTTTCTGGAGAATCGTGCCCTGTTGTGTGAGAGAGAGATGAGAGAAAGAGAGGGCGAAAGAGGACTGTGTGTGAGCGAGAGATGAATTTCAGAGAGAGAGAAGTGTATGTATGTGAGATGAGTGTGTGTGTGAGAGAGATGAGTGTGCTTGAGAGAGAGAGAGATCTGTTTGTGTGTGAAAGAGAGAGGACTGAATGTGAGAGAGAGATGAGTTTCAGAGAGACATTAGTGTGTGTGTGAGAAATGAGTGTATGTGTGAGTCAGATGAATATGTGTGAGGGAGAGAGATGAGTGTGTGGGTGTGTGCATGTGAGAGAGAGAGATGAGTGTGTGAGAGAGGGATGAGTGTGTGTGTGCGAGAGAGGGAGGTGCGTGTGTGCGAGAGTGGGATGAATGTGTGTGAGAGCGAGATGAGTGTGTGTGTGAGAGCCAGACAAGTGTGTGTGAGAGTAAGATGAGTGTGTGTGAGAGCGTGTTGAGTGTGTGAGAGAGCGAGATTAGTGTGTGTGAGAGAGGGATGAGTGCGTGCCTGAGAGAGAGAGGTATGTGTGTGTGCGAGAGAGAGATGAGTGTGTGAGAGAGCGAGATGAGTGTGTGATGCAGTGATCTCTGTATATCAATACATGATCAATATACGTGCTCTCATCCCACGTACTCCCCGCATTGGAGATCTCTACTGCCTCCCGAAAATACATAAGGCCAACACACCAGGCCGCCCTATCGTTTCAGGCAATGGGACCCTGTGTGAGAACCTCTCTGGCTACATCGAGGGCATCTTGAAACCCATCGTACAAGGTACACCCAGCTTCTGTCGCGACACGACGGACTTCCTACAGAAACTCAGCACCCATGGACCAGTTGAACCAGGAACATTCCTCGTCACAATGGACGTCTCGGCACTCTACACCAGCATCCCCCATGACGACGGCATTGCTGCAACAGCCTCAGTACTCAACACCGACAACTGCCAATCTCCAGACGCAATTCTGCAACTCATCCGCTTCATTCTGGATCACAACGTCTTCACCTTCGACAACAAGTTCTTCATCCAGACGCACGGAACAGCCATGGGGACCAAATTCGCACCCCAATACGCCAGCATCTTCATGCACAAGTTTGAACAGGACCTACTCACCGCACAGGACCTTCAACCGACGTTATACACCAGATGCATCGATGACATTTTTTTCCTTTGGACCCACGGCGAAGAATCACTGAAACGACTACACGATGACATTAATAAGTTCCATCCAACCATCAGACTCACCATGGACTACTCTCCAAAATCAGTTGCATTCTTGGACATACTCGTCTCCATCAAGGACGGTCACCTCAGCACGTCGCTTTACCGCAAACCCACGGATAACTTCATGATGCTCCACTTCTCCAGCTTCCACCCTAAACACATTAAAGAAGCCATCCCCTATGGACAAGCGCTCCGTATACACAGGATCTGCTCAGACGAGGAGGAGCGTAACAGACATCTACAGACGTTGAAAGATGCCCTCGTACGAACGGGATATGGCACTCGACTCATCGATCGACAGTTCCAACGCGCCACAGCGAAAAACCGGACCTCAGAAGACAAACATGGGACACAACCGACAGAATACCCTTCGTCGTCCAGTACTTCCCCGGAGCGGAGAAACTACGTCATCTTCTTCACAGCCTTCAACACGTCATTGATGACGATGAACATCTTGCCAAGGTCATCCCCACACCCCTACTAGTTGCCTTCAAACAACCGCGCAACCTCAAACGAACCATTGTTTGCAGCAAACTACCCAGTCTTCAGAACAGGGACCACGACACCACACAACCCTGTCATGGCAATCTCTGCAAGACGTGCCAGATCATTGACATGGATACCACTATTACACGTGAGAACACCACCCACCAGGTACGCGGTACATACTTGTGCGACTCGGCCAACGTTGTCTACCTCATACGCTGCAGGAAAGGATGTCCCGAAGCGTGGTACATTGGCGAGACCATGCAGACGCTGCGACAACGAATGAACGGACATCGTGCAACAATCACCAGGCAGGAATGTTCCCTTCCAGTCGGGGAACACTTCAGCAGTCAAGGGCATTCAGCCTGTGATCTCCGGGTAAGCGTTCTCCAAGGCGGCCTTCAGGACCCGCGACAACGCAGAATCGCCGAGCAGAAGCTTATAGCCAAGTTCCGCACACGTGAGTGCGGCCTCAACCGGGACCTGGGATTCATGTCGCATTACATTCATCCCCCACCATCTGGCCTGCAAAATCCTACCAACTGTCCTGGCTTGATACAATTTACACCTCTTTAACCTGGGGTTACCCCATCTCTGGATCTGTAAAGATTTAATCACCTGCTAATGCTCGCATTCCTAGCATTGTTTGGCATCTTTGAATTTGTCTATATATGTGTTTCTGGACCAGACCTCTGCATTCACCTGAGGAAGGAGCAGCGCTCCGAAAGCTAGTGACATCGAAACAAACCTGTTGGACTTTAACCTGGTGTTGTAAGACTTCGTACTGTGATCAATATATGTAATGCTAGTACAGGCAATTGAACACTAGAGGTCTCACTATCAGAACCTATATTACTGGTTTTCCCACTTTTTCTCATGAGAGTGTATCAGGAGTGAAGAGAGAACAGACATAGTAAAGCTAGATAGAGAAGTTATTTGTTATCAAAGCATTGTATTGTATAATTTAATTAGTTATCTCTACAATTGTTTATTTATTTTAGAGAGCGAGATGAGTGTGTGTGTGAGAGAGAGGTGAGTATGTGTGAGGGAGAGAGAGATGTGTGTGTGTGTGCAAGAGAGAGAGGACTGAATGTGAGAGAGAGTGAGTGTGTGTGAGAGAGAGAGTTAGCGAGATGAGTGTGTGTGTGAGAGAGAGATGAGTATGTGTGAGAGTGAGATGAGTGTGTGTGAGGGAGAGAGAGATGTGTGTGTGTGTGCAAGAGAGAGAGGACTGAATGTGAGAGAGAGTGAGTGTGTGTGAGAGAGAGAGTTAGCGAGATGAGTGTGTGTGTGAGAGAGAGATGAGTATGTGTGAGAGTGAGATGAGTGTGTGTGAGGGAGAGAGAGATGTGTGTGTGTGTGCAAGAGAGAGAGGACTGAATGTGAGAGAGAGTGAGTGTGTGTGTGAGAGAGAGAGTGAGCGAGATGAGTGCGTGTGTGAGAGAGATGAGTGTGTGGGCGCGATTCTCTGGTCTCGTTGCTCTCTCGCTCAAGCGAAACGAAGCTGGTGAATAGCAGGAGAGGCCGGAAATGAGAACCGCGCCAGGGGCCAAACAGTTTGCGATGCAAGCGGCCGGCTCCAGTAGGCAAAATTGGTATCTCGCCGTAATGTGCCGAGAAACCAATTATCAACACTTAAGCACTATTTCCATACAATTAACGGGAGCGACCCCATTTCCAATGGCCATGCCCGTGATTCAGCGGCCTCCCCAACAAGTGGTCACGCTGGCATCGATTAGTGCTCCTGTTTAAAAACGTGAACCTGGTGGAAGGGCTCTGCGGGGAACCAAGGAGGTGAGTAGTTGGCGACACCTCCTGCACCCGTAGCCTCTGGGACTCCTCCAATCGGCTATGGACCTGCTGCAGTGTTGCTGACATCTCCCTCTGAATGTCCTGGCAGCTCCCTAATGTCTCCACCAGCTCCAGGATAGCATGTTCCATAGGCTCGGCATCTGGCTGGGACCCAGCTGGATCCTGAGATCCAGCAGAACTCCAACTACTGTCTCGCCTGGGGTTTCCTGCTCCACCTGATGTACATCAGCAACTGTGTGGTGCTCACCAGATTGTGACTCAGAACCCTGACAACTAATGTTTCCCACCGAGGTGCATGTATCTGCGCTTGTGGAGGGTGGGGATGACAGTTGTGATGCGTCGATTGTGGCATCCACGGAGCTCTCCTCCGAGATGGTCCCATGGGAGGCAGGGGAGGGGGCCAACCAAGATGGGCCGTTGCCATCGGCTGGAGGTCCTGCGGGAGAATGGACATGTGGTCAGTGGGGGGGGGATGGGTCAGAGTGTGTGACAATAAGAACTCACGTGTGACAGGTCCTCCGGGTGGGGCCCGGTGGATTCTCACCTCTGAGGCGTGCAGGACCTCCGCATTGGTGACAGCTCTGTCCTCGGCCACCCCTGTTACCTCCAGGGCCTGCTTCACAAAGGTTGTGAGGATTCTGATGTCTGGCACCCCTACGCCAGTCTGGGCCCTCTCCCGGCGATTATGGGATCTGCGGAGTCACAGAGAGGGTATCGTTAGCTGCATGCATGGATCACAGTGGTGGTGAAGGAAAGGTTTGGAGACGTTTGAAGAGAGGGGGATATGAAGTGAGGGTTGGGGACTCCATAGAGGTTTGGGGGGATGGACGCTCATGTGGGGGACAAAGGTCCTGGGGGGAGGGGGGTGGCGTTGGTGTCAACTCACCTGTGTAGGTCGTTGACCTTCTTGCGACACTGGAGGCCAGTCCTCCTGGTCACGCTTCCTGAGCTGACGGCCGCCACTACCATTTCAACCCAGGCAGCACTGGATGCACTGTGGCGCTCCCTCCAGGACCCTCGGGAGAACAGGACATCCCTCCTACCCTCCATTGTATCAAGAGCCTCCCCAGGTCCATGTCTCAAAATCTTGGGCTGGTCTTCTCGGCGCCATGGCTGCTAGCTGAGTGAAGTTGGCTGTTTAAGTGCTGCTCGATCTTGTTAGTGGGGGGTTGGCGATCACGGATCCAGCAAATCGGCTGGCGAGCCTTCATTTGCGGCGTGAAGCCTGTGGGGCCTCGTTAAGTGGACGTTGAATTAGCATTCCCGACCTCGCCGGGCCAAGCACCGGGAGGCTAGTGGCAGTTCCTGCTAGCTACCACACTTAGAAATCTTTCCGGAGAATGTTGGTGAGAGAGATGAGTGTGTGTATGTGTGTGTGTGCATGTGCGTGTGTGTGAGAGGGAGAGATGAATGTGTGTGTGAGTGAGAGATGAGAGTCTGTGTGAGGGATGAGTGTGTGAGAGGGATGGGTTTGTGTGAGAGAGGGAGATGAGTGTGTGTGTGTGAGAGAGAAAGATGTGTGTGAGAGAGAGATGAGGGGCGGGATTCACCCCTACCCGGTGGGGCGGGGGGTCCAGGCGGGAATTCAAACACTAGAGGGCACCACCACTTCTCTGTATATAAATCAGACCCTGAGGGAATTCTAGGTATTAGTGTAAGGAGAAAGCATGAAAACAGCATGTAGGAGAAGATTAGATTAGACAAGAGTTAACACGAGATTAGATCATAATGTAGTTAGTGACTATTCAGATTATTGAGTACTGCTAGACAGATTCAATATTACTTAATTATTAACTGTAGATCAGTAGAGGGTGTGAACTTCATTTAATCAATAGTTTTATAATAAATTAGTTTTGTTTCAATCTTTTGATTGGTGGATTCTTTGTCAACGACACATCGGATCCTTCTGGAAGAAAAGACAAAGAACACAACATATTACCACAAAGGGTAATATAACAGTAGTCAGCAAGAGATTACAGAAGTACAGAAAGACAAGGCCAGGGGACATGAAGGTAATAATTTTAAAATGCAGGCCTTGGGACACCAGGAGGTTAGCAAATCAGGAAGTGAAGGGTCAATGGGATTTGGTGCAGGATACGGTGTTGATGGGCGATGTTACTAAGATGGAAGTTGCAATCTTCATAATAGACACAATATGCGGTTGAATGCAGTTTTGGTTCAAATAGGACATCAAGGTTATAGACAGTCTGATTCAACCTGAGACTGTGGCCAGGAAGGGAAAGTCTTTAGTCTTCCAAGTGTTTAACTTTAAGAACTTGGATTCATCCAACACTTGTTGCCAGACAAGCAGATTGACAGCACTGAGGTCTTGGATGCTTGGAGAAGGATGATCGGGAGAATGGGAAGTGAACATCTCCGTGTAAAATTGCCAAGAACATATTGATAAAGTTGGAATTGGCAACATGCGAACAATATAATTTTAATAGCTGGATTTGAGAATATACAGATACTTAGAATATACAGTTACTTAAATACTTCGCAATATCTGCAGACAATTGAGAAATAAAATTTTGCTTCTTTGTTCCATAAGAAAGGCAATGGGAAATATTGAAATATAGATAATGAGAATAAACACTACAGAAAGATGTTCCGAAATGTATTGGAAAAATGGTTGTTCAGTATGTAAAGATGAAACTGCATGATTTACGGTGCAATTTCTAAAATAATCATAAAATCTCTTTAAATCATAATTCGTACAATACAATTCTAACTCCAAACTGTATACTACAGTCCAATTCCTAGCGATTATGAGAAATTCCACTTTCATTTCATGTATTTCATGTCAAACCCTAATCTGTATAATTCATTACAGTATAATTTGTTTGCTGCAGTATTCCCTGTAACACAACATTCATTTTGTTCCCAATCTGTTTCATTACAATTAAAAAATCCTTGCATATATATATGCATATAGGACTTTATCACTGAAATTATTCAATCACTTAATATAGACAATTAACTGCTTTTGGACTGCAGTAATGACTGTTATGCAGTTATTCATTGTTAAACAAATGCGTAAACAGCATTGAAATGACTAAACTTTAATCTGTTTGTTGGCGATATTGGCTGAGTGAGGACTGATAATCAGTAATGTTAAATCATACCCAAATCCTGACTTTGTATGCCAACTCTACGAACAAATTATGATTTTTAGAAATGAATATTAGTCTTGAGATCAAATATTTTATCATGATTAGAAAAGGTAATGATAAAACAGACCTTTAAACATAATTTAACTCATTTCTACTTCATTCACAAAGATCATAAAGATAAGAACAGATAAGCAAGGTCACATGACATCTCGCTCATACATCCTTAGTGTTGGTGGTTTACCTACCCAACAGCGTCGCCAATACTGTGGGTATTTCTATTTATCTTAGTGAACCACAGGCCTTCCCTTATATTGATCAAATGACCACACAACCAGTTAGTTAGTTCAAAAGATGGTTTATTTACATAGAACATAGAACTTACAGTGCAGAAGGAGGCCATTCGGCCCATCAAGTCTGCACCGACCCGCTTAAGCCCTCACTTCCACCCTAACCCCGGAACCCAATAACCCCTCCTAACCTTTTTGGTCACTAAGGGCAATTTATCATGGCCAATCCACCTAACCTGCACGTCTTTGGACTGTGGGAGGAAACTGGAGCACCCGGAAGAAACCCACGCAGACACGGGGAGAACGTGCAGACTCCGCACAGACAGTGACACAGCGGGGAGTCGAAACTGGGACCCTGGCGCTGTGAAGCCACAGTGCTATCCACTTGTGCTACCGTGCTGCCCATACACAAGAGTTATCTCGACATGCAAACACAATATCTACTACGAGTTAAACTACACCTATCAGCTACAATAACCTATACTTAACTTCAGGGCGACTGGCACTGTGCAACTGGATAAGGCCTTTATCTGGATTTCACTTGGCTGGTTCGAAGAAAGTGGCTCTGTCTCTGCTGGGCTCATCCGTCAGGTAGCGATTGTTGGTCTTAAACTTGACTGGCTGTTCCAGCTACGATTGGGTTGGCACAGGCCGGATCCAAAAGAGACAGAACACGTGGCTGTGCTCTCTTTTACCCCTATGGGATTTTGCACTCTTTGGGGCGGTCCTTAACCTTGGACCCAATAGCTCGACAGGGCTCTAATCACTGTCTTTGATTTTGGCCAATAAATGGGCGGGTGCCTTGGTAGCTGGGCGGGTCCTTAGCAGTCATTGACCTTGGCAGTTGTGCTTTCTGAGTCAGGGGAGTGGCACTGATCAGTCTGTGGCTGTACCGGTTGCTTGATTGGAGTTCTTTTGTCTTGGGAAAATGGGCCATGAAAATGCAAACAAGCAGGGGTTTCGATCAGATCTGGTTACCTATGTTTCAGATACACATAGGCTCTGTACCTGTCTGAGTCCTGGGTTGGCCATAATTCCAATGGTCCATCTCAGGTGGCCATCTTAGAGGCTCTTGAGTTGAGCTTCTGACGTGATATTCATTCACTCATCAAGGCCACGTATCTCCATCTCCATAATATTAGCTGCCGCTGTTCTTTTCTCAACTTATCTGATACTGAACCCCTCATCCATCCCATGTTACCGCTAGGCTTGACTATGTATATGTGCTTGGTTGTTTTCACACAATGTATCCTGCATAAACTTGTAAAACTATTTTACCCATGACCAAATTTGTACCAAGTCCTGTTGTTAATAGAATGTTCATTATATTGTTTATATTGTTAACATACACAGGGGAAGGACATTGTTTAATTACATACTTTGTCCACATAGGTTTATTTGGAATCACTAGCTTTTAGAGTGTAGCTCCTTCATCAGGTGAGTGAAGAAGTCCTGATCACTCACCTCCGGCCACTCAGGTCGCTCACCTGATGAAGGAGCTACGCTCCGGAAAGCTAGTGATTCCAAATAAACCTGTTGGACTTTAACCTGGTGTTCTACTTCTTACTGCGCCTACCCCAGTCCAACGCCAGCATCTCCACACCTTGTCCACATATAAATAGGGGAAAGTTGGGAACTGGAGATTGAAGAACTACGAGACTGAGCAAAGTCAATAAACTGACTTGGTAAAGAGCAGCTCTGTGGATTCTATTATCACCCCTGTATTCGCAGACCTGCATTGGCTCTGATGGAGACAACACCTCTCAGGGAGTGTGCTTTAATTTTGAAAGAATGCTGTTTTCCAGGATAAGGGCCCGTTAATATTCTTACCTGATATAACTTCAATTCATCGAGAGGCAGAGAGAGCGAGTGAACATTAAGCTTTATTAATCATGAACTTGCCTAGCCAGAGTCGGTTGTACAGATGAATGCGGCCGGTCTATATATGGCCCCGATGAGGGCGGAGCCCACCAGGGTTACAGTACATTACCTGGAAGCAGCTCGTATCACCACTTCCAGGTCATAGGTCATAGGTTACAGTATCATACATGCATTAAGTGAATACATTCACCACATTACCGTAAGCATTTTTTGACATATTTTAAAACTGCTGGCAATTGTTTTTAGGAGGAAAATATTGCTAGTAATAAATCTACCCAATGACGGCATTTGTTGTTTACTAATGCATCTCCCTGTGTTTTATAAATACAAACTCAGTTAATTGAAATCAGTGATGTGGCTCAAATAGCTGATTTACACTTGGGACGGTTGTGAGCTACAGCAATTCCCTACTGTGCAAGCTCTACCACCAAGGGAAGCAACATCATGGGATTACCATTACCTACAAGTTGCAACATCTGTGGAGAGATAAACAGAGAAAACGTTCAAGGTCGATGACCTTTCTTTGGAATAGTCCTGACCTGCTAAGTATTTCCAGCATTTTTAACTTTTATTTCAGTTTTTCAGCATCCGCAGTATTTGCTTTTGATTCACCTCCATGTTCCCTTCCAGGTCACACACCAAACCCCTGGACCAAGATCTAGGCAAGAGTGAGGTCAAAAGGAAAGAGAGCAGGATCAGGGAGCTAGGGTACAGTGAGACAGTACACAATCTCTGTGTCCCTACCGCATTGTTTGAGCTTCAAAATAGGGTGGTAGCAGGACCAAAACAGTGCATAGCATGTGTTATGTTCTGTGTTGTGGCCGTGGTAAAGGTGCACTCAGAACATCTGGTTCTTTGATGTGTAAGATAGTTTATTAACAAAATGAAGACGTGGAAAGATGACTAACGAACTATAACACAAACGGTAACAAAAAAGTCAATTCTCCTGGAGCTACTTCGAATGCGACTGTCCTCTAGTATGAGTTACTACTAACTGCCGATCTGTGGAGTCACATGGTGGATCACTGTCCCCCACCTGCTGGTTGGAGATCGCACATCCAACTGTATACATTGCTATGTGTATCATCAAAGCATTGAAGAACAAAGCAACTGCTTTGTGTTTGCCCCTCAGGGGTAGAGAGAATAATTGGTAAATTAAAATTGTGGCCAGATCAGATGAATCTTCATGCAATTCTTCAAATCCTCAAATCCACCCACTAGAGCTATTGACAATCCAAGTCATGAGGCAGCTGTTTCGGATAAAAGTTAACAGTCTCCTCAGCTCCTCTAATGTATATAATATTTTAGAACTTTTTGGGAGTTTTTTTTCTACATCTCTGCTGAATTCAGGATAGCTAGCAAGCGTGTTGACCCTCCATAGTTGTTTTCTTGGGCTATCCTTTCCACTTGCACCAGCTCCTTCTCATTGCTACTTGGAGAATTAACCATTGCAGTCCCCATGACACACTATCTGTATTATTTGATCTATCAGAACAGAGAGCCCTGGGGGTCCCCATACAGACATCCTCGATGGTGTCAGGTGAAGTGGAAAAGGTTGTGAAAACAATCAGACCGGATCCTTGGCTTTATAAATAAAGTGACAGAGGCATAGAATACAAAATCAAAGCACTTATCTTAAAAATTTGTATTTCACTAGTTAAGCCTAAGTTGGAGTATTGTGTCCAAATTTGGTCAGCACACTTTAGGAAGTGTGCCAAGACCTTTCAGAGGGTGCAGAGGGTGTTTATCAAAATAATACCGGGTATTAGGAACTTTCATTATATAGGGAGAACAGATAAACTCCGTGGAGCAGAGAAGTTAAGGGTAGGTTAATAAAGATGTTCACAATTATGAAGCGTTTTGGCTCAAAACTATGTGTAAACGTTATAACAAGAAATAAAATTTGTTCATAGGAAACATATGTAGAAATTAGGGGCGGGATTCTCAGGCCGCGTCCGCCCAGCAACCGGAGAATCCCGCACGAGGTCACCGGACTGCCCACTGTCCGCGTCTTGCCCGTGGTGCTCATGTGGCGGGCGGGGCAGAAGAATCCAGCCCAAGATTTTTAAATTTTATTATGGATTCAAGTAACACTGTTGGCTGGTAAAATGTCACGTGGTATGCAGTGATGTCAGCAGAGCATTTTGCGGGCTTTTGGAGAGTTCACCATCTTATCCTGGAGGAGCAACATCTCTCAATCAACCTTGAACTATGTTTTACCGAACTTAAATCGTGGCAACCCTACTTCTCTTTCTCTTTGTGGCAACACCAAATATATAACAATTATAAACTAACATGGACAGGTAGTGAAGATAAGATCTAAGAGCACAAAATGTATATGTTCTGAATGTTATTGTTCACAATGCAGTGATCCAAATAAAAGTTTGGTAATAGTTTTTACAAAAATGTTTATTATTGCTTTGTAGCAGGGAGTGCTGCATTGTTGTGGTGCTGCATTTTGGATCAAAAGTTAACTCATGGCCTTGTCTGTCTTTTTGACTCAAGAACAGTGAGAATGTTTTCTGTAGTCCTAGCTAACATTCCTCTCTCGATCAAGACCATTTTGTCTTGGGTTCAGGATCTAGATGGGGTTTCTTTAGGGTTTGCCTGTGACCCTAATAATACTACCATAGACTGTTATTTGGAAAAATCATTCTTGCTCAGTTAAAGATCTATATACTCATTTCAGTACTCTACACAAGGTTATACTTCTGCTTCCTCCCAGATACCAGTGTCTTGGCCATGTGTCTTTGTGTCATAGTTACATAATTAGTTACACCAGTATTAGGTGCTCTCGATCTTAACCCTTTACTCCACATCTTCCCCCAAGTCTTTATCACAACTATATACATCCTCCTACATGTGTCAGACTTCACAGAGTTAGTCTCTGGGGCACTGTGACCAATCTCCCTGACCTGGTCCTGATTTTATTTTGAGGTTGAGGATGGACTACATTCTCTCATCATTCTATAAGAGTGTCTTCCACCTGGGTGGTTGTAGAGTTCTATTTCCTTCTGGTTCCTTGTCTCCATCTAGTTCTAAATATCATGCCCAATATTCCGTTAATTTTTTTCTCAAAGATGCCAAGGCTTTTCCGTTCCTTCTGATATTTCCCTGGCCCGTCTCAATTCTATAAGATCTCAGCTGTGGAGCTCTTCCTATCGCAATGCCTTCATTCTGTTGATCTTGCTTCTACACACTCTCCCCGGGCTGTAGCACTTTCAAGTCTCGTGCTCTGTGTTGGACTTTTGCGCTTCGCTGTCTCTTTGCAGCTCCTTAGGCTTCCTAACATCCTCATGATCTTCTGAGGTAATGTTAGGCTGTGGTGTTTGTTGTTGAGGTGGGAGTCGCGTTCACAGTCGTCTTCCAATTTGGAGGTGACTAGTCTGTTGTTAAAAACTAAGAAATCATGGATGATTGTGAGATGTTTTCTCTATTCAAAGTATTGGTGAAGCACTGAGTTGTTAGGGGTATAATTGAGCCATTTGTTTGGCAAAACTCTTTTATTTTGATGCACTCAACATCCTGCTGCTGTCCTTGCTTAATTTCTTGTAAACTCTTCTTAGTGGCTGGTACGTTTCATTATTGGTCGAAGTATATGCTTCCACTTTCTCTATAAGCCTTAAATCTTCCAGCTTGACTCCTTCCACTGGTATTCTTGACAAAGCATTTGCTATTATTTGGTACTTCCTAGAACGTACTCAGTAACTGAATCGTATCCCATGTGTCTCAGTCTAAAACATTAAATTCTAGGAGGTTTGTGGCCGGTTCCAATTTTCAATCTTATTCCATGACATAATCGGAGAACTTCTCACAGGCCTATGTGGCTCCTAACACCTCCTTCTCAATGTTTGCATACCTCCTCTCTGTGTCCGTAAGTGATCTTGAGGTATAATAGAACGGGTCTTCTGTGTCCATCTTTTTATACTTGAAACAGCATTGCCCCCAAGCCTGTACATGATGCATCTGCTGTGCAACTGTGGATCATAGTGTGCTCGAATGCTTGGGGCAATTAGAAGATTTTGTATCTTGTCAAAAGCATTTAGCTAGTCCATGTTCCAGCACCACTGCTTACCTGTCTCAACTGCTGTCATGTTGGCTCATTGATTTCCATCACGTTTGGTGGGAACTTGTCTGCCTGATTGATCGATGCCAAAGAATATGGAATTCTGTGATGTTTTAAGGCTGTGGGAACTCTCTAATAACATTGATTTTCTGTGGGTCAGCTGTTATTCCTGAAGTTTTCACAATGTGGCCCAAGAATTGTATCATAAGTTTTGCAAATTCACTTTTGTCATTTTATGCCAAACCTGCTTAGAATCATAGAATCATAGAAGTTTACAGCATGGAAACAGGCCCTTCGGCCCAACCAGTCCATGCCGCCCAGTTTTTACCATTAAGCTAGTCCCAGTTGCCCGCACTTGGCCCATAACCCTCTATACCCACCTTACCCATGTAACTATCTAAATGTTTTTTAAAAGACACAATTGTACCCGCTTCTACTACTACCTCTGGCAGCCCATTCCAGACACTCACTACCCTCTGAGTGAAGAAATTGCCCTCTGGGCCCTTCTGAATCTCTCCCCTCTCACCTTAAACCTATGCCCTCTAGTTTTAGACTCCCCTACCTTTGGGAAAAGATGTTGACTATCTACCTTATCTATGCCCCTTATTATTTTATAGACCTCTATAAGATCACCCCTAAGCCTCCTACGCTCCAAGGAAAAAAGTCCCAGTCTATCCAGCCTCTCCTTATAACTCAAACCATCAAGTCCCGGCAACATCCTAGTAAATCTTTTCTGCACTCTTTCCAGTTTAATAATATCCTTCCTATAATAGGGTGACCAGAACTGCACACAGTATTCCAAGTGTGGCCGTACCAGTGTCTTGTACAACTTCAACAAGACGTCCCAACTCCTGTATTCAATGTTCTGACCAATGAAACCAAGCATGCCGAATGCCTTCTTCACCACCCTGTCCACCTGCGACTCCACCTTCAAGGAGCTATGAACCCGTACTCCTAGATCTCTTTGTTCTATAACTCTCCCCAACGCCATACCATTAACTGAGTAGGTCCTGGCCTGATTCGATCTGCCAAAATGCATCACCTCACATTTATCTAAATTAAACTCCATCTGCCATTCGTCGGCCCACTGGCCTAATTGATCAAGATCCCGTTGCAATCCTAGATAACCTTCTTCACTATCCACTGCTTCCTTTAGGACTTTGGAGACTGTTCTTATATGACGGGCAGGTACTTCCCTCAATGAATCATGTATGAGAATGTCCTCCATGTGACATATTATTTCTTCCGTGCCTTCCAGAGTCTGAGACATCATTCGTTGGAATGTCTCAGGTGCAGAAGGAATTCTGAAATGCAACGCGTCAGAACAATAACGCACAAATGGGATGATAAAAGTAGTTCGTAATCTGGATTCTTTGTCTGGAGACAACTGCCAAAAGTCATTGTTAGCATCCAATTTTCTAAAGGGGGTGTTTTTTGCTACTTTGGTGAGATTTTCATCTACTGAGGCCATTGGTGGTTCTTGTGCTCTACAGACTTGCTTAATTAAGTCAAGGCCACAGAGATTCTAATTGAACCATTAAACGTTTGTACTGTGACCATACTAGCACACCACTTCATTGGTATGGATACAGGAGAAATGACGCCTTGTTGTAACATGTGTTCAATCTCACTCTTGACTTTGTACAAGAGTGGGTGAGGGTCCATCCTTGCTGTGAATAGACATATAGGTATAACGTTGGCCTTGGGTTTATATAATACTCTCTTTTCAGCTTTCCTATGTCTAGAACCCAAAAATGGCTAGAATCCCGTAACAGCCTCCCCGAACAGGCGCCGGAATGTGGCGACTAGGGCTTTTCACAGTGACTTCATTCGAAGCCTACTTGTGACAATAAGCGATTTTCATTTCATTTCATTTTCATTTTTGACTGGAAACGCTGTAGTTCGAGTACTTTAGATGGGTCTGTTTTTGTCCAATGTGTGCAGGAGGGTTTCCTGACACAGTATGTAGATAGGCCAACGAGAAGCGAGGCAGAGAATGAACCAGGACAGGTGTTAGATTTGGAGGTAGGTGAGCACTTTGGTGATAGTGACCACAATTCGATTACGTTTACTTTAGTGATGGAAAGGGATAGGTATATACCACAGGGCAAGTGTTATATCTGGGGGAAAGGCAATTATGATGCGATGAGGCAAGACTTAAGATGCATCGGATGGAGAGGAAAACTGCAGGGGATGGGGACAATGGAAATGTGGAGCTTGTTCAAGGAACAGCTACTGCGGGTCCTTGATAAGTATGTACCTGTCAGGCAGGGAGGGGGTGGTCGAGCAAGGGAACCGTGGTTTACTAAAGCAGTCGAAATACTTGTTAAGAGGAAGAGGGAGGCTTATGTAAAGATGAGACATGAAGGTTCAGTTAGGGCGCTCGAGATGTTACAAGTTAGCTAGGAAGGACCTAAAGAGAGAGCTAAGAAGAGCCAGGAGGAGACATGAGAAGTCTTTGGCAGGTAGGATCAAGGATAACCCTAAAGCTTTCTATAGATATGTCAGGAATAAAAGAATGACTAGGGTAAGAGTAGGGCCAGTCAAGGACTGTAATAGGAAGTTGTGCGTGGAGTCCGAGGAGATAGGAGAGGTGCTAAATGAATATTTTTCATCCGTATTCACACCGGAAAGAGAAAATGTTGTCGAGGATAATACTGAGATTCAGGCTACTAGACTAGAAGGGCTTGAGGTTCAGAAGGAGGAGGTGTTAGCAATTCTGGAAAGTGTGCAAATAGATAAGTCCCCTGGGCCGGATGGGATTTATCCTAGGATTCTTGGGAAGCTAGGGAGGAGATTGCTGAGCCTTTGGCTTTGATCTTTAAGTCATCTTTGTCTACAGGAATAGTGCCAGAAGACTGGAGGATAGCAAATGTTGTCCCCTTGTTCAAGAAGGGGAGTAGAGACAACCCCGGTAACTATAGACTAGTGAGCCTTACTTCTGTTGTGGGCAAAATCTTGGAAAGGTTTATAAGAGATAGGATGTACAATCATCTGGAAAGGAATAATTTGATTAGACATAGTCAACACGGTTTTGTGAAGGGTAGGTCGTGCCTCACAAACCTTATTGAGTTCTTTGAGAAGGTGACCAAACAGGTGGATGAGGGTAAAGCAGTTGATGTGGTGTATATGGATTTCAGTAAAGCGTTTGATAAGGTTCCCCATGGTAGGCTACTGCAGAAAATATGGAGGCATGGGATTCAGGGTGATTTAGCAGTTTGGATCAGAAATTGGCTAGCTGGAAGAAGACAAAGGGTGGTGGTTGATGGGAAATGTTCAGACTGGAGTCCAGTTACTAGTGGTGTACCACAAGGATCTGTTTTGGGGCAACTGCTGTTTGTCATTTTTATAAATGACCTGGAGTAGGGCGTAGAAGGATGGGTGAGTAAATTTGCAGATGACACTAAAGTCGGTGGAGTTGTGGACAGTGCGGAAGGATGTTACAAGTTACAGAGGGACATAAATAAGCTGCAGCGCTGGGCTGAGAGGTGGCAAATGGAGTTTAATGCATAAAAGTGTGAGATGATTCATTTTGGAAGGAATAACAGGAAGACAGAGTACTGGGCTAATGGTAAGATTCTTGGCAGTGTGGATGAGCAGAGAGATCTCGGTGTCCATGTACATAGATCACTGAAAGTTGCCACCCAGGTTGAGAGGCTTGTTAAGAAGGCATATGGTGTGTTAGCTTTTATTGGTAGAGGGATTGAGTTTCGGAGCCATGAGGTCATGTTGCAGCTGTACAAAACTCTGGTGCGGCCGCATTTGGAGTATTGCGTGCAATTCTGGTCACCGCATTATAGGAAGGATGTGGAAGCATTGGAAAGGGTGCAGAGGAGATTTACCAGAAGAGGGAAGATCTTATGAGGAAAGGCTGTTCTATGTTCTATGTTCTAGAACTAGGGCTGGAAATTCATTCCTGAAGACCTCACCAGACAGCTCGTCAGCAATATTGTCAACCTTGTAAATAAGCCTCAGCTACAAACGTGTTTTTCTGCTCAGTAATGATGACTCCTGGTTCTTTAACACATACAAGTGTTCAACAATGTATTCATCCTTGTATCTTAATTTTGCCAACTGTTGGCCTATTACCTTCAGTGTAGTCTTTCCTGAACATTGCAACTGGATGGAGGATGGTTGTAATGTGTTATTTTTAAACCATTTAACTTCATCAGATAATACAGAAACATGTCTGCCAATATCGATCTTCTATTCTGTGGCGTGTTCATCAAATTCTAATTTAAAGCTCGAATAATAATGGAAATGGAGGCTTGGGTTGTGAGAGGAGGCTTTGAGGAGGGTGAACGCATCTTCCTCGTGTGCTAGGCTTAGCTTTATTCAATTCAATGTAGTGCATAGTGCGCATATGACGGTGGCCAGGATGAGCAGGTTCTTTGAGGGGGTGGAGGATAGGTGTGGGCCGTATGCAGGGAGGCCTGCGAACCATGTCCACATATTTTGGGCATGTCCGAAGCTGAAGGGGTTCTGGCAGGGGTTTGCGGATGTTATGTCTGAGGTGTTGAACATGAAGGTGGCCCCGAGTCCAGAGGTGGCAATATTCCCCAGTGCAGTCCGAAATACCCCAAACTCACCCGATTCGTCCTAACACTCGCTACTGCCGCCCTAGACAACAACCGGACACAATCCACAAATTCCTGCCTGAACCCAAACCATTCCAGCAATTCTCACACCTTCATCACCTCCTGTCCCTCCCAGGGCACCATTATCACATTTAACAAATGCCTAACATTAGCGTACAGATGCCTCCCCTTTACGAACCCCGTCTGGTCTTCCCCTATCACCCCTGGCACATAGTCCTCAATCGGCGGGCCAAGATCTTTGTCATCAGTTTAGCATCCACATTTAGCAGCGATATGGGGGTGGTAGGACCCACACTGCTCCGGGTCCTTATCCTTCTTCAACATTAAGGACATTGAAGCTTGCGATAACGTAGGGGGAGGTATCCACTTATCCCTTTCCTCGTTGTATGCCTTTACCTGCAGGGGCCCCAGATCCCTAGAAAACATCTTGTAAAATTCCATTGGGAACCCACCTGGGCCCAAGTCCTTCCCTGCCTCCATCACCTCCATACCCTCCTTCATCTGGTCCACCAGCCGGGCCAAGTTCAATTTATGTAGCCTGTCCCAATCCCTCGCCACTTGGATACCTAGGTATCTGAAACTGTCCCCTACCAATCTAAATGGCAGTTCTCCCAGTCACTTCTCCTGACCACTCGCCTGAACCACAAACAACTCGCCCTTCCCCATATGAAGCTTATATCCCGAAAACAGGCCGAATTCCCCTAAGATTCCCATAATTTCCTCCATCCCCTCTATTGGGTCTGAGAGAGGATTTTTCTTTTGTAATGTAAGGCCCTTTCTAAAAACTAACAACAGAGCACTTTGCTGTGGTAAATGCCATAAAACAGTTGGTTAAGGGGTGGTTACACATTAAATCACTTCTGAGGCTGGAAGCTATAGCTGTACATTGGACCAGAATCTGATGACAATGCAATATTTCTTTAAGTTGGCATCACAAGCATAATGAGGCTCTGTGATTTGAAATTATTAGTGTTATCCCAGCTGTGTGCTTTCCAAAGCTTGGAAGACATCCTGATGTATTAATTTGCATACATTTTAAAATTACAAACAGCCCATCATCAACAGATTTTATCTCATCCATAAATGAAGTGGCTGACACAAGGATGAAACAGAAATCAATCAGTTAGAACTATTGTTGACATATGCAGATTAACAGGAATTGCAAAGCATTTATCTTTTTACTGCAGTGTGAAAAACACAGAGCTATTTTTATCATTGCCAGTAGGTGGTGCAATGTTAATAATTACTTCAACATTTTTAAAATTGAAATATGAAATAGTTTTCCAGCAAAGCCTCACACCACATGGATGTGCACACATAATCCCAGCACACAAAAAAATGCACAAATGTAGACATTGCTGGGTTGTGTAGACTGACATCAAGGGACTAACAAGCAGAAGGATTTATTCAACAATCTTAGCAGCTCTTATATGCTGTATGTCTGCCCACAGTCATGAGGGAGAACTTCCTGTGTCCACGTGTAGGATCTCTGTATCTTTTTCTATACATGTAACTCCGTACCAAATACCAAATAACAGAGATTCAAGACTGGCTTCTTGGGTTAAAAGCAATTGGCAACTTTTATTTTGTCAGCTATTAGTGTCTACTGGTAAGCTTCAATTTTCACGCAAGTACAGAATTTAGGAAGGTCCGACTAGCCTTGCAGTAAGCTCGTCAGATGTATCGATTGTCTGTCCTTAGCAAATGCAGATAAGTTGAATTGAATTTAAAATACAATTCGAGTTCATGGTAATTTCTTCAAATCAAGATACACAGTACAAAAGGACTGCGCAGTTTAAAATAGAATAAAATAGCGGTTTTGCAAAGCAAGCAGATAGATTTCAGAGATAGGTTGAATTGATTCTAGAATCGCTTTCCCATCCCGATACCTGAACTTTTAAAGAGATTACTATCTTTAAAGGTGTGTCCTTTTTACAGCTGTGATTGGTTTTAACTCGTCTATAATTCATTTAATTCGGCCAAAGTGTCTGTCAAATTAAGAGACAAAAGATTTCTGTATTTTTCCACGCAAAGAAAATCTTTCCCACCAAAGATTGTTACCATGGACACATAACTGGATCTTAGCCCAGCGCTCTAACACAAGAAGTCTTTCTGCCAGTTTGTCCTTGCAAACACTTGCAGTTTGCTTATCTGATACATTCACAAGCAGTCAGCCTTTTCTTAATGTTATGGATAATATATATTGATTTAAAATTTTAGTTAATATGATTTCTTTAAATAATTTCTTCCTTTAACCCTTTTACCTGTAATAAAAGGTTGGTTTCTATCACCACGTCATCCCGATGTACACATGACCACCTGGTCTATATCTTCCCCATTTAAGTTGGGACACCTGCACTACAGGCATATGGAAATGTAAGACAGCAGTGACAAGTTCTAAACTATTTACCGTGAGCAGAGCACAAACTTGGGCAGAAGAACATAAACTACTTACAATATGCAGAGCACAGGCTTGGGCTGCTACACCTGGTGCATTGCCCATCGCGTCTCTTCCCCCCCCCACTCCCTTTTTCAAACACACCATTCATGCGCAGAACATGTCAATACATGGTCCTTAGACTTTAACTTTGACCTGCTCACTCAGGCACCCTGATGGTGAGATTGTGCCATTTGACTGTTCCTGGGATGCCCTCAGGTTGGAGTCCTCAGGGTGGATGGCATCAGAGATCCTGCTGGTGTGCCCAATGGCTGCAGGGCTTGTTGCATTGGCCTCGCCTACTTCATCCATTCAGATAAAGAACTTCAGTTTCATTTTTTATTACTATTCCCTGCACTGATCTTATTTACTAATGCATAATTAATGTTTAACTCTCCGTCCCTTCCTGCCCTGCTCTGTTTTGTCTTTACCCACATCAATAAACAGTTTCATCACCTCAAACTTTCTCTTTGGATTTCTAACTCTCTCTGCATCTGAACCCTCAACCTCCAACACTGACTCCCCCCACCCCCACCCTGTTAGCTTACAGCCCTGTCCATAGTCCTACTTATATAATTTGCCGAGACACTGCTCCCAGCATAATTTAAGTGGAACCTATCCCGATGGAATGGCTCCCTCTTCCCTGAGTACTGATGTGGAGAAGAAAGGCGTTGGACTGGGGTGAGCATAGTAAGAAGTCTTACAACACCAGCTTTGTTTCAAATCACTAGCTTTCGGAGCACTGCTCCTTTCTCTGGTGAATCTGAAAGCTAGTGATTTGAAACAAACCTGTTGGACTTTAACCTGGTGTGGTAAGACTTCTTACTGAGTACTGATACCAGTGTCTTATGAATCAAACCCCTTCTTCTCACACCACTCTTTGAGGCACGCGTTTAATTCTCTAACTGCCAATTGGTGCATGGCTCAGAAAACAATCCAGAGATATTAATCTGTATGTTTGCTCGTCAAAATCACACAGAACATCATTCCTCGTTCTACCTATGTTGTTTGTCCCCATAGGGACCATGACAGTTAGGTCCTCTCCGTCCCTCTCCAAGTTCCTCTCCAGCATGAGGAAATGTTCTTGACCATGGCACTGGGCAAGCAACACACACTTCAGAGGTCCTGGTTGCAGCTGCAGAGACTAGTATCTAGCCTCCGAAATTTCTGCTCCTATCTATTCCTTTTCGCTCTCCGCACTTAAATGGCAGCCATCCTGCAGTCCTTCTCCTCACCCAGATAGGCTGGAATTCTCTGGTCATTGGGATTCTCATTTCCCGCTGGTAGTGCACTCCTGTCCGTGTGTTTCCCGACGGTGTGGGGTGACTTCAATGAGAAATCACATTGACAAGTGGTAGGACGTGGGAATCCCACCAGCAGCGAACAACGCACTGCTGAGGAACACATGGCTGGGGAACCGGAGAATCCAACCCATAGGTACAAAGAAACTTGTATGTGTTGGACAAAGACAAGGGCTGAGGTTCCTCCATCATACATGTTGGTTCCCTATACCTGCCTGACTCACAGTCACACCCTCGTGTCCCTGATCATTGAGCAAACTTAAAGTTCTGCTTAATCGGAGATTGCCTCATGATACGAAGAATCCGGTTAACTCTTTCCCCCATGTCCCCAATGTCTGCAATTCAGACTTCAAATTGCACAAGCTGCAGACACTTACTTCAGATATGGTTTGTCCGGGATTGTAGTGCATTCCACAGATACCCACACGATGCACTGATGTCACACCACCAACCCTGTCATAAAAGCAAATGACTGCGGATGCTGGAATTTGTTTTTATTCGTTCTTTGGAATGTGCGCGTTGCTGACTGGGCCAGCATTTGTTGCCCATCCCTAATTGTCCTTGAACTGAGTGGCTTGCTCGGCCATTTCTGTGGGAGGAAGTTAAGAGTCAACCACATTGTTGTGTGGGTCTGGAGTCACATGTAGGCCAGACCAGGTAAAGTTAGCAGATTTCCTTTCCTGAAGGACATTAGTGAACCAGATGGATTTTTATGACAATCGGCAATGGTTTCATGGTCATCATTAGACTTTTACTTCCAGGATTTTATTGAATTCAAATTTCACCAACTGCCATGGTGGGATTCAAACCTATTACCCCTTGCATTACCCTGGGTCTTTGGATTACTAGTCCAGTGACAATACCACGACGCCACCGCCTCCCCTGGAATCTGAAACAAAAACAGAAAATCCTGGAAAATTGCAGCAGGTCTGACAGCATTTGTGGAGAGAGAAGGGAGCTAATGTTTCGAGTCTGGATGGGCTTTGCATCCTTATTTGCATTGGGACAATTGACAAAACCATCCCTCAAGAAAGCACCTTTATACTGTTTTGTTACCAAGTTAAGTTTCTTCTTTATAGGCTGCTAACCAGAGTCCCTGGAACACTGCAGAGTGCAGACTCGCACTGCTCTGTCCTTCCATGGACTCTCCGGTGCAGCTCTCTTCAGCAGTTTCATTTGTGAGTCTCTGCCCATCTCCTTGTAATAATATGATTCATTGTCTTTTTAAAATATTATCATTCTCCTTTTTCACATTTTCTCCCAGATTTACACCCAACAATAAACAATAATCAGTAACAAATACAATGTCAATCCCCATATCAATGACAACAATCCCATCCTCCCACCAAACCCCCAACATTAGCCCACATGTTAACATAAATAAATAACAAAAAGGAATCAGGAATCGCATACAGCCCCCCTCCCCACAACTCTCCCAACCCCCCCCAATGTTCGATGTAATCCAATTCTCGAAAATGCATAATGAATAATGCCCATGAATTGTAGAACCCCTTCATCCTTCCCCTCAGTTCAAATTTGACCTTCTCAAGAGTCAACAATTCCAGCTGGTCCCCCCGCCACGCCAGGGCACAGGGTGGAGAGGTTGAACTCCATCCCAACATGATCCGCCTTCGGGCAATCAACGAGGCGAAGGCTACAACATCTACCTCCTCACCCGTTTCCAACCCCGGCTGGTCCGATACCCCGAATATGGCCTCCCAAGGGCCCGGGTCCAGTAATAATATGATTCATATTCACAGCCCTCTTGTCTTATTTGCCAGCTGCTAAAAAATGGAAGAAGCTCTCCTGCGTGATTTGGCGCTAAATGTATGACATCACCTGTACAGGACACGTGATCTGCCCACCGCTGCTGCTTATAGAACACAGAATATGGAACATACAGTGCAGAAGGAGGCCATTCGGCCCATCGACTCTGCACTGATCCACTTAAGCCCTCACTTCTACCCTATCCGCGTAATCCAATAACCGCTCCTTACCTTTTTGGATACTAAGGGCAATTTAGCACGGCCAATCCACCTAACCTGCACGTCTTTGGACTGTGGGAGGAAATCGGAGCACCAGGAGGAAACGCACGCAGACACGGGGAGAATGTGCAGACTCCGCATAGACAGTGACCCAGCGGGGAATTGAACCTGGGACCCTGGCGCTGTGAAGTCATAGTGTTAGCCACTTGTGCTACCGTGCTGCCCATATGGCCAGAAGATTGCCCACAGCCTCATTTCCTTCTCATTTAAAAGGCAGCAATTCGCCATTCTCAATAAAAATAATGGTAGCGGCCATTGGGCACCTTGCTTGTGATCGGGACCACCATGGGAATGCCGCGACCTATCACTCGGCAACCCCCCACCCCCACCCCCGACAGCCCCGTGCAACCCACCAATGGATCGTAAATCACACTTTGAAAAACTCTGGCTTAAAAGGGTGCTGATAGTGGCACATTAAGAGATCAGAATGTGTTAATGGCAGTACAAAGTAAGCAGTATGTCAAAGGAAAACCTGGAACAGGTAACAGATGACCCTAGTGGGGGTGGTCTGGGGGAGAGGTTGGTAAGGGAAAAACATATCAACTAACCCATCATGTTAGTAGGGCCCATTAAGGAACTAGGGGGAAATCGGTGGATGGAGCCAAAGGACCTTGGTAGGGTGTTGAACGAATATTCAAAATCTGTCTTCACCCAAGAGAACGAGGAGGTAGTTATGAAACTTAGGGAGAGAGATTGTGAGGTTCTTGAGCAAATTTTCATAGGGAGTGACAAGGTATTGGAGGTATTGGTGGGCTTAAAAGTGGACAAATCTCCCGGTCCAAATAGGTTATGTTCCAGGCTGCTGTGGGAGGCGAGGCAGGCGACTGCCGGGGCTCTGACCCAAATTTTTAATTCCTCTCTGGCCACGGGGAGGTGCCAGAGGACTGGAGAACAGCTAATGTGGTCCTACTATTAAAAAAAGGTTGTCGAGACAAGCTAGGGAAGTACAGGCCAGTGAGTCTCACATCAGTGGTTGGAAACAACTGGAGAAGATTCTGAAGGAGAGGATCTATCTCCACTTGGAGAGACCCGGTTTGATCAAGAATAGTCAGCGTGGCTTTGTTTGCAAAGAGGGAGGCCATGCCTATCAAATTTGATTGAATTTTTTGAGCAGGTAACCAAGTGTGTAGATGAGGGTAGTGCAGTTGATGCAGTTTACATGGATTTCAGCAAAGCTTTTGACAAGGTCCCACTTGATGGGCCGAAGGGCCTCTTTCGCACTGGAGTATTCCGTGAGTCTGATTCTGCAATCTCTCCGGAGAGGATCATGTTTCCCGATTCTCTCTGTATTTTCTGCCTGCCTCACTGTTCTGATGGCGAACGTGGGTGAAAATTGACCCTTGTCTCCTCTCCATGCGTTGCTTTACTCTGTGCAGTTTGTGAACCTACCTGCTTTTACAGATTACTGATGACACACTTCTATGTTACAATGCGAGCTCAGCTTCCTGCTCCAGTAATTAACCCCTATTCTATGCAACCACTTTCAACTGATTGATTGATAACTGCCACTGCCAGGCAGCTCCTGTTTAATTGAAATATTTAACTAGTGGCAGTTTGAAAGTTCTGTGTCAGAGTCTGATTCATAATCTAAATTTAAACTAATAATAATAATCTTTATTAGTGTCACAAGTAGGCTTGCATTAACACTGCAATGATGTTACTATGAAAATTCCCTAGTCGTGGCACTCCGGCACCTATTCGGGTACATAGAACATAGAACAGAACAGCACAGTACAGGCCCTTCAGACAGAGTAACAACACTTAAGTTAGCAGAGTCGAACTCACAGAGAACTGTGCTAACTGTGCTATTAGTTCAATAAACCTGATTGAACTAACTTCAAGGTCTGGAGTATCTTTTTGATCTAAGCTGCATCCAGTTGCAGCCAGTGTTATACCAGTGTACCTAACACAACATGATACCAGGAGACTATTAATTTAAGGTGGTTTACCTCAGTTCGTTCCGTGACGACCAGCAACTGTATCCCGGCACCATTGAGAAGATTCAGGCTCCTTACCAGCTCAGGATCTCCGGCAATCTCGGTCAGAGGCCAGCGCTCCCAATTCCGACGACGGCGCGTCCAAAATGTGCAACAACAATTACAGGATACTGATCCTGGCAGTACAACGGATCCAGAGGATGAGTGCCTGGAGTCCGCCTACCGAGTGGGCATCATTACCACACGTGAAGATGCCACACCTAACTCATCTCGCATTCAGTCCATCCTCGCTGTGGATTCGGAGGACGAATGGCGTGCGGTGATGCAGGTCAACCGCTGCTCCATCCAGTTCAAGCTGGACACAGGTGCTTCTGCCAACCTCCTCTCACAGGCAGACTTCAAACGCATCAAGAAGCCCCCCAAGGTCCTTCCAGCAGCCTGCCAACTCCTGGATTATAACGGTAATGCCATCACGGCACTGGGGTCCTGCCATCTACTCGTCTCTAACCGGAGCACCCATGCACGGCTAAGGTTTGAAATTGTCAAGCCGGACAGGGCATCCCTACTGGGCGTGCATGCCTGCACAAAGCTAAACCTGGTGCAGCGGGTTTATTCAACGACATCCTCCAACGTGGATCTTCAAGCTGGCATTGACGACATCCTCGCTCAGTGTTTGACGGGATGGGCCATATCGGTACAAGATCCTACTGCAACCTCATGCCAAGCCAGTGGTCCATGCACCACGCCGGGTCCTGGCTCTGCTGAAGGAGCATCTGAAGGAACAGCTCAAGGAGCTGCAGCAGCAGGGGATCATTTCCAGGGTAACCGAACCGACTGACTGGTTCGGTTCGGTCAGCTCGATGCTGTGTTAAAAAACCCTCTGGAGACATGTGCATCTGCATTGATCCCAAGGATCTCAACCAGAATATAATGCGTGAACACTACTCCATCCTGAAGTGGGAGGAACTCACCAGTGAAATGGCACATGCAAGGTTTTTCAGGAAGTTAGATGCGACACATAGATTCTGGCATATCCAGCTGGATGAGTCCAGTAGAAGTTTCTGCACCTTCAACACATCATTTGGCAGGTACTGCTATAACCGTATGCCATTCGGCATCGTCTCGGCATTGGAGATATTTCATCGCATCATGGAGCAGGATGGAGGGCATCAAATGGGTTTGTGTGTACGTGGACGACGTCATCATATGGTCCACGACCCCTGAGGAGCATGTTTCCCGTCTCCAGCAGGTATTCCGCCGTGTCCATGCCAATGGCCTGAAGCTGAACAGCGCCAAATGTTGCTTTGGCTTGTTGACACTCAAGTTCCTAGGAGATCTCTCAGCAGGGCATGTGCCCGGACACAGACAAGGTCAAGGCCATCGCAGCCATGAAGGTCCCGGAAGACAAGAAGGCGGTATTGCGCTTCCTGGACATGGTCAATTTTCTGGGCAAGTTCATCCCAAACATGGCCTCACACACCATAGCCCTACGAAACCTAGTGAAGAAGTCCACTGCCTTCGAGTGGAAGGCGGCCCATCAGGCAGAGTGGTTGGAGCTGAAAGCCAAGCTCACCACTGCACCCGTATTGGCATTTTCCGACCCAGACAGGGAGACGAAAATCTCGACAGAAGCGAGCCAGGATGGCATCGATGCGGTCCTGCTGCAATGCAATGACACCTCATCCTGGGCACCGATTGCCTACGCATCAAGGGCAATGACGCCCACCGAACAAAGGTATGCACAAATCGAGAAGGAATGCTTGGGCCTTCTCACTGGCATTCTCAAGTTTCACGACTATGTCTACGGCCTGCCAACATTCACAGTCGAGACAGATCACAGGCCCCTGGTCCACATTATCCACAAGGATCTTAATGACATGACGCCTCGGTTGCAGCGCATCCTCCACAAACTCAGAAGGTAAGACTTTGACCTGGTCTACGTGCCTGGCAAGGAGCTCATCACTGCCGATACACTGTCCCGCTCCATCACCGTGCTGAGTGAACCACTGAACGTCATCTGGCACATTGAGTCACAGGTTGAGTCACAGGTGCAGATGTGTGCTAGCATCCTCCCGGCATCTGATGAGAAGGTGATTCGTATCTGTGAGGAGACAGCCAAAGACCCCGTCTTGCAGCGTGTTATGCAACACCTCGCCAATGGCTGGCAAAAAGGGTGGTGCCCTCAATTTTTCAATGTAAAGGATGACCTGATGGTGGTTGATGGTATCTTCCTCAAACTGGACCGGATTGTAATTCCACACAGTCTCCAGAGCTTGGTGCTCCGTCAAATCCATGAGGGCCACCTGGGTGTGGAAAAGTGCAGACGCAGAGCCAGGCAGGCTGTCTACTGGCCCGGCATCAGTCAGGACATCTCGAACATGGTCCTTAACTGTGCGACCTGTCAACGCTTCCAGCCAGCGCAGAGCAAGGAGACGCTTCGGCAGCATGAAATCAAAACCTCTCCGTGGTCCAAGGTTGGCATCGACCTCTTTCATGCAAATGGTCGTGATTACATGTTAATCATTGATTATTTTTCCAACTACCCTGAAGTCGTGAAGCTCTCAGACCTCATATCTTGGACCATCATCAAGGCCTGTAAGGAGACGTTCTCCAGGTATGGTATCCCACTCACTGTCATGAGTGACAATGGCCCGTACTTCGAGTCTATTAACCTGGTTCACACTGTTCCCATGAGCAACATGGTCCCTCTCTCTAGTGAATACTGAAGCAAACTATTCATTTAGGGCCTCCCCCATCGCCCCAGACTCTAGGCACAAGTTCCCTCCACTATCCCTGATCGGCCCTACTCCCTCTCTGATCATACTCTTATTTCTCACATAAGTGTAGAACGCCTTGGGGTTTTCCCTAATCCTTCCCGCCAGGGAATTTTCATGCCCCCTTCTAGCTCTCCTCAGTCCATTTTTGAGTTCCTGCCTGGTTACCTTGCAACCCTCTCGAGCCGAGTCAGATCCTTGCTTCCTCAACCTTACGTAAGCTTCCTCCTTCCTCTTGACTAGAAGCTCTTGTCATCCAAGGCTCCTTCACCTTACCATTCCTTCCTCGTCTCAGTGGGACAAAACAATTCAGCACTCACAGCAAGTGCTCCTTTTTTTAAAAAATGTGTTTATTCAAATTTTCCAACAATATTTTTAACAAACCCCCCCCCCCCATAACAAAAAGAAACGCAAACACAACAGTCAAAAATTATACAAAACTTTTACATTGGGTTTCCCCCTATACAGTAACCCCCCCATATGACATTCTAAGATACCCGTAGGGAAGCCCCCCCCACCCACCCGAATTCCCCCCCCGAAAGAGACCCCCCCCCTCCTCCCCCCCCCACCCTTGGGAGGTCTGCTGCTGCTGATCTCCTCCTAACGCTCCGCGAGATAGTCTAGGAACAGTTGCCACCGCCTGAAGAACCCCTGCACAGACCCTCGTAAGGCAAACTTTATCCTCTCCAGCTTAATGAACCCTGCCATGTCATTTATCCAGGCTTCCACACTGGGGGGCTTCGCGTCCTTCCATAATAGCAAGATCCTCCACCGGTCTACCGGGGACGCAAAGGCCAGGATACCGGCCTCTTTCGCCTCCTGCACTCCTGGCTCGTCCGTTACCCCAAATAATGCCAACCCCCAACTCGGCTTGACCTGGACTTTCACCACCTTGGACATAGTCCTCGCAAAACCCCTCCAAAACCCATCCAGTGCTGGGCACAACCAGAACATGTGGACGTGATTCGCCGGGCTTCCCGAGCACCTCCCACATCTATCCTCCACCCCAAAGAACCTACTCAACCTCACCCCTGTCATATGCGCTCTGTGAGTAACCTTGAATTGTATTAGGCTGAGCCTGGCGCAAGAGGAGGAAGAATTAACCCTACTCAGGGCATCAGCCCACAGACCCTCATCTATCTCCTCCCCAAGCTCCTCCTCCCACTTGCCCTTTAACTCCTCTACCGAGGCCTCCTCCTCTTCTTTCAGCTCCTGGTAGATCGCCGAAACCCTGCCTTCTCCAACCCATACACCCGAAATCACCCTGTCCTGAGTCCCCTGTGCCGTGAGCAGCGGGAATTCCCTCACCTGCCGCCTCACAAACGCCCTCACTTGCATATACCTGAAAGCATTTCCCGGGGGTAACCCAAACCTCTCCTCCAGCGCCCCCAGGCTCGCAAACGTCCCATCTATAAACAGGTCCCCCATTCTTCTAATCCCTGCCCGATGCCAGCTCCGAAATCCCCCATCCATCCTTCCCGGGACGAACCGATGGTTCTCCCGAATCGGGGACCAAACCAAGGCTCCCACCTCGCCCTTGTGTCGTCTCCACTGCCCCCAGATCTTCAACGTCGCCGCCACCACCGGACTCGTGGTGTACCTTGTCGGCAAGAGCGGCAGCGGTGCCGTCGCCAGCGCCCTCAGGCTCGTGCCCACACAGGACACCATCTCTAACCTCTTGCACGCCGCCTCCTCGCCCTCCATTACCCACTTACGGATCATCGTCACATTAGCTGCCCAATAATAGTCGCACAAATTCGGCAGAGCCAGCCCCTGTCCCTACTACGCTCCAGAAACACACTCTTTACCCACGGGGTCTTATTTGCCCACACAAAACCCATGATACTCCTACCTACCCGTTTAAAAAAGGCCTTGGGAATCATAACGGGAAGGCACCGGAACACAAAGAGAAACCTCGGGAGGACCATCATTTTAACCGACTGCACCCTGCCCGCTAGCGAGAGTGGCAGCACATACCATCTTTTGAAATCTTCCTCCATCTGCTCCACCAACCGCATCAAATTGAGTTTGTGCAGAGCCCCCCAACTCCTAGCCACCTGGATCCCTAAGTACCGAAAGCTCCTTTCCGCCCTCTTCAACGGCAGGTCGTCTATCGCCCTTCCCTGGTCCCCTGGATGCACCACAAAGAGCTCACTTTTCCCTACATTAAGCTTATACCCCGAGAAGTCCCCAAACTCCCTTAAGATCCGCATGACCTCCGCCATCCCCTCCACTGGATCTGCCACATACAGCAACAGGTCGTCCGCATACAGTGACACCCGATGTTCCTCTCCCCCTCGGACCAGTCCCCTCCATTTCCTGGACTCCCTTAGTGCCATGGTCAGAGGCTCAATTGCCAATGCAAACAGCAAGTGGGACAGGGAGCACCCCTGCCTCGTCCCTCGGTACTGCCGAAAGTACTCCGACCTCCGCCGATTCGTAGCCACACTCGCCATCGGGGCTCTTTTTAGCAACCTGACCCAGCTGATGAACCCCTCCCCAAACCCAAACCGCCGCAACATTTCCCAAAGATACTCCCACTCCACCCGGTCGAAGGCCTTCTCCGCGTCCATAGCTGCCAATACCTCCGCGTCTCCCTCCACCGAGGGCATCATAATCACATTGAGGAGCCTCCGCACATTAGTGTTCAGCTGCCTGCCCCTTTCAAATCCTGTCTGGTCCTCATGAATCACCCCCAGGACACAGTCCTCAATTATCGTAGCCAGCACTTTTGCCAGCAACTTAGCTTCCACATTGAGGAGCGAGATCGGTCTATACGACCCACACTGCAGTGGGTCCTTGTCCCGCTTCAGGATCAGAGAGATCAGCGCCTAGGACATTGTCGGGGGCAAGGTCCCCCCCTCCCTTGCCTTATTGAAAGTCCTCACTAGCAACGGGCCTAGCAGGTCTACGTATTTCCTGTAAAACTCGACCGGGAACCCATCTGGTCCCGGGGCCTTCCCCGCCTGCATGCTCCCCAGTCCTTTAACCAGCTCCTCCAGCCCAATTGGCACCCCCAAACCAGCCACCTCCTGCTCCTCCACCCTCGGGAACCTCAGCTGATCCAAAAATCGTCGCATCCCCTCTTCCCCTGTGTAGCGCAACAATTACTCACTCATGTCGAGAAGAGATGAAATCAATCGAGGCTTTATTAAGCAAGACGTGTTCCCCAGCAGCTCAGTTACAGAATGCGGCTGCTGGGAGAACTCGAGCTCTTATACTCTGCCTTCAGGGCGGAGTCAGCAGGCGGCAGATCCAACCAGGACACGGGACTTGTCAGCCAATAGCCTCTCGGCTTCACAGGTACCATACTACCCCTAATACATACCACCACATTCACCCCTTGTTAAAAAAGAACCCGGCGGGGTGGAGATTCGCATGGTGGTAGGGGTTTACAAGGTTGGTCCTGGAACTGATTCCGCACAGTGGCTATACATTTAGCCCAACAGTTAACTATGTACAGGTTGTCAGAATTATTTACAAGTTCGTTTTCCTTTTCTTGTTGTGTCATGCGGATTCCACGTGTCGAGTGGGTGCCCTGGTCATTCTTGTCGATCGCCTCAGCCCCAGTGGTGGTGCAGGTGCTGGCTCGGGCACTGTCGGCTCTGGGAGCGGTGTGCTGTTCGTCCCTGTTTTTTTACTCCTGGGCGGGCACGGGAGGAGGACCGATCCACCCGGCAAGGGAGCGGTCGCGGGGTGCGCCGGTGGCAGGGAGGGGGTGATTGGTGTTGGGGGTGTGTGTGTGGTTCCGGCGGGCGCCAGGTCTCGCAGGGGGACCGTGTCCTGTCGGCTGTCGGGGTATGCCACGTAGGCGTACTGAGGGTTTGCATGGAGAAGGTGAACCCTCTCGACCAACGGGTCCGATTTGTGCGCCCGCACATGTTTTCGGAGCAAGACGGGTCCTGGGGCTGCCAGCCAGGTCGGCAGCGACGTTCCGGAGGAGGACTTCCTAGGGAAGACAAGGAGGCGCACGTGAGGCGTTTGGTTAGTGGTGGTACACAGCAGCGACCGGATGGAGTGGAGGGCATCCGGGAGGACTTCCTGCCACCGGGAAACTGGGAGATTTCTGGACCGTAGGGCCAGTAGGACGGTCTACCAGACCGTACCGTTCTCCCTCTCTACCTGACCGTTCCCCCGGGGGTTGTAGCTGGTCGTCCTGCTCAAGGCAATGCCCTTGCTGAGCAGGAACTGACGCAGCTCGTAACTCATGAAGGAGGATCCCCTGTCGCTATGGTTGTACGTGGGGAAACCGAACAGTGTAAAGATGGTGCTGAGGGCTTTAATGACTGTGGCCGCTGTCATGCCGGGGCAGGAGATGGCGAAGGGGAAACGGGAGTACTCGTCCACCACATTCAGGAAGTATACGTTGCGGTCAGTGGAGGGGAATTCAAATCCAAACTGAGGCGTTCAAAGGGATGGAAAGCCTTTATCAGGTGCGCTCTATCTGGACTGAAAAAGTGCGGTTTGCACTCCGCGCAGATTTGGCAGTTCCTGGTGGCTGTACGGACCTCCTCGACCGAGTAGGGGAGGTTGCGGACTTCACGAAATAGTAGAATCGAGTGACCCCCGGGTGGCAGAGGTCCTCGTGGAGGGCTTGGAGGCGGACTACTTGTGCGTTGGCACATGTGCCGCGGGATAGGGCATCGGACGGCTCTTTCAGCTTTCCGGGACGGTACAAGATCTCATAGTTATAGGTGGAGAGCTCAATCCTCCACCTCAAGATCTTGTCATTCTTGATTTTGCCCCGCTGTGCATTATCGAACATAAAGGCTACCGACCATTGGTCAGTGAGGAGAGTGAATCTCCTGCTGGCCAAGTAATGCCTCCAATGTCCACAGCTTCCACTATGGCTTGGGCTTCCTTTTCCACTGAGGAGAGGCGGATTTCTGAGGCGTGGAGGGTCCGGGAGAAAAAGGCCACGGGTCTGCCCGCTTGGTTGAGAGTGGCCGCCAGAGCTACATCGGATGCGTCGCTCTCGACCTGGAAGGGGAGGGACTCGTCGATGGCGCGCATCGTGGCCTTTGCGATATCCGCTTTGATGCGGCTGAAGGCCTGGCGGGCCTCTGTCGACAGGGGGAAGGTAGTGGACTGGATTAACGGGCGGGCCTTGTCTGCGTACTGGGGAACCCACTGGGCGTAATACGAAAAGAAGCCCAGGCAGCGTTTCAGGGCTTTGGAGCAGTGGGGGAGGGGAAATTCCATGAGGGGGCGCATGCATTCGGGGTCGGGGCCTATAACTCCATTGCTCACTACGTATCCCAGGATGGCCAGACGGTTGGTGCTAAAAACGCATTTTTCCTCATTATAGGTGAGGTTCAGGGCGTTAGCGGTCTGGAGGAATTTGCGGAGGTTGGCGTCGTGGTCCTGCTGGTCATGGCCGCAGATGGTTACATTGTCGAGGTATGGGAACGTGGCCCGCAACCCGTGCTGATCAACCATTCGGTCCATCTCCCGTTGGAAGACCGAGACCCCGTTCGTGACGCCGAATGGGACCCTTAAGAAGTGGTAGAGCCGCCCGTCTGCCTCGAAGGCCGTGTACAAGCGGTCACTCGGGCGGATGGGGAGCTGGTGGTATGCGGACTTGAGGTCCACGGTGGAAAAGACCTTGTACTGTGCAATCCGATTGACCATGTCAGATATGCGGGGGAGAGGGTACGCATCGAGCTGCGTGTACCTATTGATGGTCTGACTATAGTCTACGACCATCCTTTGCTTCTCCCCGGTCTTCACAACTACCACCTGGGCTCTCCAGGGACTATTGCTGGCCTGGATTATGCCTTCCTTCAGCAGCCGCTGGACTTCAGACCGGATAAATGTCCGGTCCTGGGCGCTGTACCGTCTGCTCCTAGTGGCGACGGGTTTGCAATCCGGGGTGAGGTTCGCAAACAAGGAAGGCGGTTCAACCTTGAGGGTCGCGAGGCTGCAGATAGTGAGTGGGGGTATTGGGCCGCCGAATTGGAACGTTAGGCTCTGGAGGTTACACTGGAAATCTAACCCCAAGAGAGTGGGTGCGCAGCCTATAATTCTTAAACTCCCTCCCTTGCACCGTTAGGTTTGCGATGCAGAACCCTTTGATCTCTACTGAATGGGACCCCGCAGCCAGGAAAATCTTTTGGGTACTCGGACGAATAGAGAGAAAACAGTGTCTTACCGTGTCCGGGTGGATAAAACTTTCCGTGCTCCCAGAGTCGATTAGGCATGGCATCTCGTACCCGTTGACCAGCACCGTTGTCGTTGCTGTTTGGAGCATCCGGGGCTGCGATTGGTCCAGGGTCACCGAAGCCAGCCTAGGTTGCTGCACCGCGGCGTTTTCTTCCGGCCCCGTGGAGCCATCTATGCTGGGGTCCTTGGCTACCAGCCAAGATGGCGGCCATGGATCGCACGCGGTGGGCGGTGGATAAAATGGCCTGCCCCATGGATCGCACGTGGCCGGGGGTGGTCACAAGATGGCGGCGCCCATCCTTCCCTCGTGGTGTCCGGGGCCCAAAATGGTGGCGCCCGCGGGCCGCACATGGAGCGCTGGGGGGGGGGGGTTGAGTCTGCTGTCCCCGTTCTCTCCCGGAGATTGCGGCGACCCCCCGGGACTGGCACACCGCTGCGTAATGCCCCTTTTTGCCACAGCTTTTACAAATAGCTGCGCGGGCCGGGCAACGCTGCCGGGGGTGTTTCGCGTGCCCGCAAAAATAGCAGCGGGGCCCACCGGGATGGTCTGGTGCTCTAGCCGCGCAGGCTTGGGGGGTGAGGGGTGCCAAGGAGTTGGTCGCAACGGGCGGGGGGGGGGGGCGGGTGGGTGTGCCGGGGAGTCGGTCGCAACGGGGGTCCACGGAGCCCAAGGGGCTGCCGCGTGGTCGGGGCCGTGGCGCGGGCATTTTGTGAGGCCACGTCGAGGGAGACCGCAAGGGCCCGTGCCGCTGTGAGTCCTAATGAGTCTCTTTCTAACAGTCTTTGGCGAATTTGAGAAGAAGTCACACCTGCCACAAAAGCATCCCTGATTAGGAGCTCCATGTGCTCGTTTGCGCTCACCGACGGGCAGTTGCAGTTCCTTCCCAGAATCAAGAGCGCGCTGTAGAACTCGTCGAGAGATTCTCCGGGGATTTGCCGTCTCGTCGCGAGTTGGTGGCGTGCGTAGACCTGGTTTATGGGCCGAATGTAGACTCCTTTCAGCATGGTGAGCGTCGTCGGGAAATCCTCCGCGTCTTCGATGAGCCTGTAGATCTCCGGGCTCACCCTGGAATGCAGGACCTGCATTTTCTGATCTTCCGTGGTCCGGCCGGGGGCAGTTCGAAGGTAACCTTCGAAGCACGCTAGCCAGTGTTTAAACACGGCTGCCGAATTTGCTGCATGGGGGCTGATTCGCAGACACTCTGGGGCGATCCGGAGCTCCATAGTCTTTTAAGCTTGCTTAATAAATTGTAGCGCAACAATTACTCACTCGTGTCGAGAAGAGATGAAATCAATCGAGGCTTTATTAAGCAAGACTTGTTCCCCAGCAGCTCAGTTACAGAATGCGGCTGCTGGGAGAACTTGAGCTCTTATACTCCACCTTCAGGGCGGAGTCAGCAGGCGGCAGATCCAACCAGGACCTGGGACCTGTCAGCCAATAGCCTCTCGGCTTCACAGGTACCATACTACCCCTAAATCATACCACCACACCCCGCTGGGGGCTGGGATCTGTACAGCCCCTCATAGAAGGCCTTAAATGCCTCATTTACTTTCACCGCACTCCGCACCGTAGTTCCCCTTCCATCCTTGACTCCACCTCTCTCCCTCGCTGCCATCCTCTTACGGAGCTGATGTGCCAGCATCCGGCTCGCCTTCTCCCCATACTCATACGTCGCCCCCTGTGCTTTCCTCCACTGTGCCTCTGCCTTCCCTGTGGTCAACAGATCGAACTCCGTCTGGAGACTAAACTGGCTCTCTTCTTAGCCACCTCTGCACTCCAGTCCTTTTTTTTAAAGAGTACCCAATTCATTTTTTTCCAATTAAGGGGCAATTTAGCATGGCCAATCCACCTAGCTTGCACATTTTTTGTGTTGTGGGGGCGAAACCCAAGCAAACACAGGGAGAATGTGCAAACTCCACACTGACAGTGACCCAGAGCCGGGATCGAACCTGGGGCCTCGGTGCCGTGAGGCTGCAGTGCTAACCCACTGTGCCACCGTGCTGCCCCTGCACTCCAGTCCTGATAGATTTGGATCTCCGTATTCTCCCACCTGCTGCTCCGCTGACAGCTGACCTCGTTAGCTTTGGGTCTCCTCGCCAGGACCGGGTGAGCCCCATCTAGCTCCAGGGGACTCGGAGAGGCCTCCGCACCCATCAGCGAATGGAGCATCGTGCTCACATACGCCCTGGCATCGGCCCCCTCCGCCCCTTCAGGGAGACCCAGAATCCGAAGATTCTTCCTCCTCGACCTGTTCTCCAGGTCCTCGAATCTTTCGGCCCACCTCTTGTGCAGCGCCTCGTGCGCCTCCATTTTCACCGCCAGGCCCAAGATCTCGTCCTCGTTCTCGGTGGCTTTTTCCCGCACCTCTCGGATCTCTACCCCTTGGGCCTTCTGGGTCTCCTTCAGCCCCTCGATCGCTGTCAGCAGTGGCGCCAGCACCTCTTTCTTAAGCTCGTCCATGCAGCGCCTGAGAAACTCCTGCTGCTCCGGCCCCCATGCTGCTCGATCTCCGCCCTCCTCCATCTTGGTTTTTCTCCCTCGTTTCTTTTGCTGCTCCAAAGCCGCTTTTTTAACCGCTCCACTTCTGTCCACTCCATATACTATGGAAGGGGGACCTTGCTCTCACCTTCCCACACGGGAAGTCGTCGAAAAATTTCCATTGGGGCTGCTCTGGAGAGCCCAAAAGTCCGTTCTAGCGGGAGCCGCCGAAATGTGCGGCTTAGCTCCGCATCGCCGCAACCGGAAGTCGCCTCCTGCTTTCTTAACTGATGAGCCAAGATCCTGCTCACCTTTCCCCGTACTTATACACTGCCCCCCCCCCCCCCCCCCCCCCCCCCCCCCAGCCCTCCATAAATGCCTCACCACCTTCACCATAGAAAGTAATCCAAACTCCAGCTGGAGCCTCAGGCTCACCTTCAACAACCCTGCCTCAGTCACCTCTGAATATTTCCTGTCCACCCTCAAAATCTCGACCATCAGTTTTGTCCTCTCCTCCCACTACGTTTTCTCCCTAAGCGCCCAAATTGATATGGTCTCCCCCCTAACTACAGCCTTGAGTGCCTCCCACAGCATGGCGGCTGTCACCTCCCCATGTTGTTCAGTTCCATGTCGCCTGAATGGCAGCTGTCACCAGCTCACACACCTCCTCATCTGCCAGCAACCCCACATCTAGTCTCCAATGAGGGTGCTATCAGGAAACCCCCCTACCCCGGACCGGCCACAATAGTCCCCACCTCGAACGCTACCCGCTTATTTACTAACACCGCCACCACCCTTGTCTTCATATCCAGCCCCGAATGAAACACCTGCCCACCCATCCCTTTCTCAGCCTCATCTGGTCCACCAGCTTCAGGTGTGTCTCCTGCAAAAAAGCCACATCGCCTTCAAACTCCTCAGATGTGTGAACACATGCAACCGTTTAACCGGTCCATTCAATCCCCTCACGTTCGACGTGAGCACCCGGTCGGTACACCCACACTTCACTCCCTTCCCAGGTACATTTCTTGGTCTGCCTTGCCCATTGAAGAATCTTCTCCTTGTCCAGAAAGCAATGCAACCGCACCACCATTGCCCTTGGCGGTTCACCTGCCTGCAGGCTCCTCCTCAGGGTCCTGTGCGCTCGGTCCACCTCCAGAGGCCAACCAAAGGCCCCCACCTCCATCAATTTCTCCAGCAATCTTGCCACATATCCAGCAACGCGGATTCAATTCCCGTACCAGCTTACCCGAACAGGCGCCGGAATGTGGCGACGAGGGGCTTTTCACAGTAACAATAAAGAGTTATTATTATTACATACACTGCAGCCTCCACACCTTCACTGTCTTCAAGCAGCCCTACAATCCTTAACTTTAGTCTTCTTGATTCTCCAGATCCTCCACCTTCTCCCTCAGCCTCTCAGGCTCACCTGCATCACTCCCACATCCACCACCAATGAGGCCAACTGCTCCTTATGTTCCCCACCATCTCCTCCGCTTTCTGGATCGCCAGGCCCTGGGACTTTAGCCTCTGCTCCACTCACTCGATCCCAGATCTCAGTGGTTCCACCACCTTAGAACATAGAACATAGAACATAGAACAATACAGCGCAGTACAGGCCCTTCGGCCCACGATGTTGCACCAAAACAAAAGCCATCTAACCTACACTATGCCATTATCATCCATATGTTTATCCAATAAACTTTTAAATGCCCTCAATGTTGGCGAGTTCACTACTGTAGCAGGTAGGGCATTCCACGGCCTCACTACTCTTTGCGTAAAGAACCTACCTCTGACCTCTGTCCTATATCTATTACCCCTCAGTTTAAAGTTATGTCCCCTCGTGCCAGCCATATCCATCCGCGGGAGAAGGCTCTCACTGTCCACCCTATCCAACCCCCTGATCATTTTGTATGCCTCTATTAAGTCTCCTCTTAACCTTCTTCTCTCCAACGAAAACAACCTCAAGTCCATCAGCCTTTCCTCATAAGATTTTCCCTCCATACCAGGCAATATCCTGGTAAATCTCCTCTGCACCCGCTCCAAAGCCTCAACGTCCTTCCTATAATGCGGTGACCAGAACTGTACGCAATACTCCAAATGCGGCCGTACCAGAGTTCTGTACAGCTGCAACATGACCTCCCAACTCCGGAACTCAATCCCTCTACCAATAAAGGCCAACACTCCATAGGCCTTCTTCACAACCCTATCAATCTGGGTGGCAACTTTCAGGGATCTATGTACATGGACACCCAGATCCCTCTGCTCATCCACACTTTCAAGAACTTTACCATTAGCCAAATATTCTGCATTCCTGTTATTCCTTCCAAAGTGAATCACCTCACACTTCTCTACATTAAACTCCATTTGCCACCTCTCAGCCCAGCTCTGCAGCTTATCTATATCCCTCTGTAACCTGCTACATCCTTCCACACTATCGACAACACCACCGACTTTAGTATCGTCTGCAAATTTACTCACCCACCCTTCTGCGCCTTCCTCTAGGTCATTGATAAAAATGACAAACAGCAACGGCCCCAGAACAGATCCTTGTGGTACTCCACTTGTGACTGTACTCCATTCTGAACATTCCCCATCAACCACCACCCTCTGTCTTCTTTCAGCTAGCCAATTTCTGATCCACATCTCTAAATCACCCTCAATCCCCAGCCTCCATATTTTTTGCAATAGCCTACCGTGGGGAACCTTACCAAACGCTTTGCTGAAATCCATATACACCACATCAACTGCTCTACCCTCGTCTACCTGTTCAGTCACCTTCTCAAAGAACTCAATAAGGTTTATGAGGCATGACCTACCCTTCACAAAGCCATGCTGACTATCCCTGATCATATTATTCCTATCTAGATGATTATAAATCTTGTCTCTTATAATCCCCTCCAAGACTTTACCCACTACAGACGTGAGGCTCACCGGTCTATAGTTGCCGGGGTTGTCTCTGCTCCCCTTTTTGAACAAAGGGACCACATTTGCTGTCCTCCAGTCCTCTGGCACTATTCCTGTAGCCAATGATGACATAAAAATCAAAGCCAAAGGTCCAGCAATCTCTTCCCTGGCCTCCCAGAGAATCCTAGGATAAATCCCATCAGGTCCCGGGGACTTATCTATTTTCAGCCTGTCCAGAATTGCCAACACCTCTTCCCTACGTACCTCAATGCCATCTATTCTATTAGCCTGGGGCTCAGCATTCTCCTCCACAACATTATCTTTTTCCTGAGTGAATACTGACGAAAAATATTCATTTAGTATCTCGCCTATCTCTTCAGACTCCACACACAATTTCCCATCCCTGTCCTTGACTGGTCCTACTCTTTCCCTAGTCATTCGCTTATTCCTGACATACCTATAGAAAGCTTTTGGGTTTTCCTTGATCCTTCCTGCCAAATACTTCTCATGTCCCCTCCTTGCTCGTCTTAGCTCTCTCTTTAGATCCTTCCTCGCTACCTTGTAACTATCCATCGCCCCAACCGAAACTTCACACTTCATCTTCACATAGGCCTCCTTCTTCCTCTTAACAAGAGATTCCACTTCCTTGGTAAACCACGGTTCCCTCGCTCGACGCCTTCCTCCCTGTCTGACCGGTACATACTTATCAAGAACACGCAGTAGCTGATCCTTGAACAAGCCCCACTTATCCAGTGTGCCCAACACTTGCAGCCTACTTCTCCACCTTATCCCCCCCCAAGTCACGTCTAATGGCATCATAATTGCCCTTCCCCCAGCTATAACTCTTGCCCTGCGGTGTATACTTATCCCTTTCCATCATTAACGTAAACGTCACCGAATTGTGGTCGCTGTCCCCAAAGTGCTCTCCCACCTCCAAATCCAACACCTGGCCTGGTTCATTACCCAAAACCAAATCCAACGTGGCCTCGCCTCTTGTTGGCCTGTCAACATATTGTTTCAGGAAACCCTCCTGCACACACTGTACAAAAAACGATCCATCTATTGTACTCGAACTATATCTTTTCCAGTCAATATTTGGAAAGTTAAAGTCTCCCATAATAACTACCCTGTTACTTTCGCTCTTATCCAGAATCATCTTCGCCATCCTTTCCTCTACATCCCTAGAACTATTTGGAGGCCTATAGAAAACTCCCAACAGGGTGACCTCTCCTTTCCTGTTTCTAACCTCAGCCCATACTACCTCGGAAGAAGAGTCCCCATCTAGCATCCTCTCCGCCACCGTAATACTGCTCTTGACTAGCAGCGCCACACCTCCCCCTCTTTTGCCTCCTTCTCTGAGCTTATTAAAACACCTAAACCCCGGAACCTGCAACATCCATTCCTGTCCCTGCTCTATCCATGTCTCCGAAATGGCCACAACATCGAAGTCCCAGGTACCAACCCATGCTGCCAGTTCCCCTACCTTGTTTCGTATACTCCTGGCATTGAAGTAGACACACTTCAAACCACCTACCTGAACACTGGCCCCCTCCTGCGACGTCAAATCTGTGCTCCTGACCTCTATACTCTCATTCTCCCTTACCCTAAAACTACAATCCAGGTTCCCATGCCCCTGCTGCATTAGTTTAAACCCCCCCAAAGAGCACTAACAAATCTCCCCCCCAGGATATTTGTGCCCCTCAGGTTCAGATGTAGACCATCCTGTCTGTAGAGGTCCCACCTTCCCCAGAAAGAGCCCCAGTTATCCAAAAATCTGAATCCCTCCCGCCTGCACCATCCCTGTAGCCACGTGTTTAAATGCTCTCTCTCCCTATTCCTCATCTCACTATCACGTGGCACGGGCAACAACCCAGATATAACAACTCTGTTTGTTCTAGTTCTGAGCTTCCATCCTAGCTCCCTGAAAGCCTGCCTGACATCCTTGTCCCGTTTCCTACCTATGTCATTAGTGCCAATGTGGACCACGACTTGGGGCTGCTCCCCCTCCCACCTAAGGACCCGGAAAACACGATCCGAGACATCACGTACCCTTGCACCTGGAAGGCAACATACCAAATGTGAGTCTCTCACGCTCCCACAAAATCTCCTATCTGTGCCCCTGACTATAGAGTCCCCAATTACTAATGCTCTGCTCCTCTCCCCCCTTCCCTTCTGAGCAACAGGGACAGACTCCGTGCCAGAGGCCCGTACCCCATGGCTGACCCCTGGTAAGTCCCCCCCCCCACAAGTATCCAAAGCGGTATACTTGTTTCTCAGGGGAACGACCGCAGGGGATCCCTGCACTGACTGCTTTTTCCCAGTCCCTCTTACAGTTACCCACCTATCTCCAATCTTTGGTGTAACTAATTCCCTGAAGCTGCTATCTATGACCCCTTCTGCCTCCCGAATGATCCGAAGTTCTTCCAACTCCAGCTCCAGTTCCCTAACTCAGTCTTGGAGGAGCTGGAGATGGCAGCACTTCCTGCAGGTAAAATCAGCAGTGACACTAACTGCATCCCTCACCTCAAACATCCTGCAGGAGGAACATTGCACTCCCTTCCCTGCCATTCCTCCAACTTTCTACCAAGATCTGGCTAACAACTAAATTAAATTTTTATAAAAAATAATAATAATATAAAATATGGTACCTCCAGAATTTATTGGTGAGGGTCTTCCCAGACGTCCGCGGGTCGACTTCCTGTTCCCGCCTAAAAAACTCCCAGCAACCTCCTTCCGCAATGCTCCCGCTGAAACTGACTCACCAGCTGTTCTCACGCCGAAATCGAATACCTTGGCTCAGTATTCCAGGGCCTCTTTCCTCTGTTGTTGAAACTTATTATTCAGGAACTCTACCAACTGCTCCGTTGACCACGGGGCAAGCAGCAGGCTCCCCTTGCCCTCCAGCATCTTTTCATGTGGTGCACCACGAAGACTCTCCTACTACTGCTGCTCTTTGTTTCTTGATGTGGAGATGCCGGCGCTGGACTGGGGTTGGCACAGTAAGAAGTCCAGGTTATAGTCCAACAGGTTCATTTGGTATCACAAGCTTTCGGAGGGCAGCTCCTTCATGAGGTGATGAAGCGAAGGCAGATTCACAATCACAGTATTTATAGAAGAGACACAATTGCAAGGTAATTACAGATTGGAATGCGAAGAATGGTTGGAATGTAAATCTTTACAGGTAAACAAATCTTTACAGGAACAAACAATGTGAGTGGAGTGAATGATAATCACAGGTAATCAAGGAGTGAATTGTCCCAAGCCAGGACAGTTAGTAGGATTTGGCAAACCTGGGCAGTATGGTGGGGGTTACATGTAATATGACATAAACCCAAGATCCCAGTTAAGGCCGTACTCATGCGAGTGGAACTTGGCTACCAGTTTCTGATTTGGCGATTCTGTATTGCCGTGCGTCTTGAAGGCCGCCTCGGAGAATGTTTACCCGAAGATCAGAGGCTGAATGTCCTTGACAACTCAAGTGTTCCCTGACAGGAAGGGAACACTCCTGCCTGGTGATTGTTGCGTGATGCCTGTTCACCCGTTGTCGTAGCGTCTGCGTGGTCTCGCCGATGTACCACTCCTCGGGACATCCTTTCCTGCAGCGTATGAGGTAAACAATGTTGGCCGAGTCGCACGAGTATGTACCACGTACCGGGTGGGTGGTGTTCTCACGTGTAAGGGTAGTATCCATGTCGATGATCTGGCACATCTTGCAGAGGTTGCCATCGCAGAGTTGTGTGGTGTCGTGGGCGCTGTTCCCCTGAAGGCTGGGTAGTTTGCTGCGACAATGGTCTGTTTGAGGTTAGGCGGTTGTTTGAACGCAAGTAGTGGAGGTGTGGGGATGGCCTTGGTGAGATGTTCGTCATCAACGATGACATGTTGAAGTCTCCGAAGAAGATGTCGTAGTTTCTCCGCTCCGAGGACGTATTGGACGATGAAGGTTACTCTGTCAGTCACGTTCTGTGTTCGTCTTATGAGGAGGTCAGTGCGGTTTTCCGCTGTGACGTGTCGGAACTGTTGATCGACGAGTTGAGCGCCACATCCCGTTCTTACGAGGATGTCTTTCAGCATCGATAGGCATCTGTCATGTTGTCCGAACTGATCCTGTGTATATGGGGCGCTTGTCCATAGGGGATGGCTTATTTAATGTGTTTAGGGTGGAAGCTGGAGAAGTAGAGTATTGTGAGGTTATCCGTGGGCTTGCAGTCAAGTGAATTGCTGTGGTGTCTGTCCTCGATGGAGATGCGTGTGTCCAAGAATGCCACCAATTCTGGACAGTAGTCCATAGTGAGTCTATGGAGGGATGGAACCTGTTGATCTCATCATGTACAGTTTCAGTGATTCTTCGCCGTGAGTCGAAAGGAAATGTTGTTGATGTATCCAGTGTACAGCATTGGTTGAAGGTCCCTTGCGGTGAAGAGGTCTTGCTCGAACTTGTGCATGAAGATGTTGGTGTATTGAGGTGTGAACGTGGCCCCCTTGGCTGTTCCATGTGTCTGGATGAAGAACTGATTGTCGAAGGTGAAGACATGTGGTCCAGGATGAAGTGGATAAGTTGTATCTGGAGATTGGCAGTTGTCGGTGTTGACTACTGTGGCTGTTGTCATTGCCGTCATTGTGGGGGATGCTGGTGTAGAGTGCCGAGACGTTCATTGTGATGAGGAGTGTTCCTGGTTCAACTGGTCCATGGGTGCTGAGTTTCTGTTAGAAGTCCGCAGTGTCACGACAGAAGCTGGGGGTTCCTTGTATGATGGGTTTCAGGATGCCCTCGACGTAGCCAGAGAGGTTCTCACACAGGGTCCCTTTGCCTGATATGATGGGACGGCCATGAGTGTTGGCTTTGTGTAACTTCGGGAGGCAGTAGAGCTCTCCAATGGGGGAGTAAGCAGAATTAGAGCACGTAAGATGCTCTCAAGGTCTGGATCAAAGATTTTGCCCAGTCTGTTGAGATGGCAGATCTGTACTTTGGTCGGATCAGCAGCGGACTGTCTGTAGTGTTCTGGTTGTTGAGTTATTGGTACACTTCTTTGTTCAGTATGATGGGGCTCCTCCTTTGTCTGCTGGTTTGATGACAATGTTGCGGTTGGTCTTGAGAACACGGGTGGCGTTGTGTTGTGCTTGGGTAATGTTCAGGGCTATTTTGTGAGTGTGGCTGATGAGTCTGGCATTGACGCATCTCCTGACTCAACTCCTACTTTCTTTCTTGCACCACTCCTTGTCTGTGCATCCATCCATCAGCCACACCAGAGGAGTATTACCTTCCCCAGGCACTTCTGTACCATTTACCCTCAAATACTTTGACCTTTGGGCAAGGAACAGACAAAAAAAACTGGCCTTGAGCAGGAGCCACAAAATGTGTGACCTACCACTCCCTGGCCGCCATCGGAAGTCCCTGTATAAATCTCTTTAAAGGTTTTTAAATGGCACAGGGCTGCGGACTGGGCAGTTATAAAACAATAGTGAACATTTTGGGAACAATAGGTAATTGAAGAAGGAAATATGAAGATTTGCAGTGTGGTAGGTCGGTGGGATAGAGTAGTGAGAAGCAAAGGAGCAACAAGAGAATATGTAACGTGATCGAGGGATTGGATTTGTTGTCATGGATGGTTTAATTAGGGTTGGGGGAACTTGAATCCTGAGTAACTGATGATAGTTAGCATTTAGGGGTACAGAAGAGTTAAGAGATGTGTAGAGGGCAGGGCAGATGAGGACGTGAGGACAGCCTGGCATCCTGGCAGTGCCCCTGCCACCTGGGCACCTTGACAATGCCATGTTGGCACACACAGGTGGCACTGCTAGGGTGCCAGGCTGGCAGTGGCAGGGTGCCTGGTTGGCACTAGCAGGGCCAGGGTGTCACCCTTCCCTGAGGGCAAGCATCTGAGGGCCCACAATCCCCTGGGAGATCCCCACGAGAGCCATTCCACCTGGTTCCCGTTTATGGAGCCCACACCGAACGGCACTCACCCAACATCTCCAAGGTGAGGGGTTAGATCCCACAACTTGGGTAGATCTCGGGAATGCATATTCTCACTCTAATATACAGATTTGCTAAAAAGCGATCTTGCCCAACAATGGGCAGGATTCACATTGCGACGTCTCGCATGGTCACGTTAGCTCTCGTGAGGTGTGGCTAGCTGGGTCAATCCCAGAAGAGGGATTTCCCGGCATCTACCGGCTGTGCCATGCCATGCAGCCTTTCAGGCACAACGTGGTCGGTAGATCTTGCCCAATATTATTAAAACAAGAACTTTTTTTTGGTGTCTTGCTACTTGCAAGATGCTTGTTGATTTCTGTATTGAACAAAAGCAATTGTGTTGATTTCAAAAATGCTTTAAAGGTACGTGTAACAACAGTAATATGCATTACAAGAAAACACTGCCCCACTAATTAAAGGGATTTACATGTTCAGCATTTATTGTATCACAGTGTGATATTAAAGCACATTGATATTAAACTGCAGCCAGAAAAATGACAAACAACACTGTCAGCTTAGATACTATTTCTTCGGTATCAAGTCTCCTCCACTTCTCAATTGCACTGGCTATCCCCTATCCTTAAAGGCAAAAATGAACATGTCAGTTCCCCAATTGCTGGGAGGATGCATAAAACTCTTAGTTAGGGTGATAGCTCCAGAAGCAATTGTGATATTATCCTGTGATCCTAGCCAAGAAGAGAAATAAACTAGATGTGTTTGTCACTTTTGATTGTCCCCAGTAAGTCATGCTGGAAGTGAACTAATTTGTCTCCTCACAGAGGATCGGAGGCGGGATTCTCTGAAAATGGGGCTATGTCCCCACTCCGCCGGGAAAACCGGCACCAACCACTCCGGTGTCAACAGCCCCCGAAAGTGAGGAATTCTCCAATTATTCGGGGGCTAGGTTGAGGCCGGAGCGGTTGGCGCCGTTCCAGCCGGCGCCAAAGGGCCAGCGCAAGTTCGCGCATGTGTGGAACGGCCGGCGTGATCTCGCCATGCACGGACCGGCCACCGTATTTCCACGCGTGTGCGGGGATTCCCTTCTCCACGCCAGCCCCCGGGCAATATTGCAGAGCCCTACAGGGGCCCAGCGCGGAGGAAAGAAGGCCCCCCATGGAACCAGCCTGCCCGCAGAATGGTAGGCCCCAATCGCGGGCCAGGCCACTGTGGGGGGCCTCTCCGGGGTCAGATCCCCCCGCGCTCTCCCTCAAGATGGCCCCTGCACACTTATCTGCCAGGTCCCACCATGCGCGAGGTGAGTAATTCACGCCGGTGGGAATGGCCAAAACTTTACGGCCACTCGGCCCAACCGGGGCCCAGGGAATCGACGGGGGGGGGGGCGCTGTCAATGGCCCCCAACCGGCGTGGCGGGAATCCCGCCGGCTGCCGGAGAATAGGGCAGCCGGTGTCGGGGCGGCGGGGCAGGATTTGCACCTCCCCTCGGGGATTCTCCGACCAGGCGCAGGGTAGGAGAATCCCGGCCCGGGTCAGGCTCAGCTGTGATGTTGCCACAATCAACTTGACTTTCAGCGTCATGTATGAAGAAGGGTCACTTGTTCAAGGTTACTGTGTACAGTTCTGGTCACTCCATTTTAGAAAGGATATTATTAAATTAGAAAAAATGCAGAAAAAATTTACTAGGATGCTATCAGGACTTGATGGTCTGAGTTATAAGGAGAGGCAAGGTAGACTGGGACTTTTTTCCCTGGAGCGTAGGAGGCTTAGGAGTGAACTTATAGAGGTCTATCAAATAATGAGGGGCATAGATAGGTAGATTGTCAACATCTTTACCCAAAGGTAAGGGAATCTAAAACTAGTGGGCATAGGTTAAGATGAGAGGGGAGAGATACTAAAGAGACCAGAGGGTTAGTTTTTTCATACAGAGGGTGTTGAGTCTCTGGAATGAGCTGCCAGGTGCAGGAATAGAGGTGGGTACAATTTTGTCTTTTAAAAAGCATTTAGACAGTGGGAAAGCTGGGTATATGGGCCAAATGCAGGCAATTGGGACTAGCTCAGTGGTAAAAACTGGGCGGCATGGACAAGTCGAGCCAAAGGGCCTGTTTATATGCTGTAAACATCTATGACTCTATCAGAAGGCCAAGAAGACCAGAAATAAAACAAATGTACCATAAAAATATTATTCAGTTCAATATTTATTAAAATACTTGAAAGAGAGTAAAATCCCCTTTGTGAAAGCTGCCAAAGTAAAGGGTTGGAGTAATTTATTTTTTTAACACTTTAAAAAAATCTGTCTGGAGTAATAATGTAATGTACCAAGCAACAGTAGTTCAACATAGCTAAATAGAGGTGTGCCTGAATGTATTTGCTCATCTTTATTTACCAAAATGTTTAATTTCCGCCACACCATGATGCAGAACAGAGTATTTTGCAAAGTGCATTCTTGTATTTTAAAATACAAAGTATCTCAAGTCATCAGATGTGTAATTCTTTACTTCATGCTTTGAACACATTTCTCTCAGATGATTCAATTTGTTTCACTCCGTTATGCAGGAAAGTGAGGAATGGATGCATAACTCCACTGAAAGAATTTGGAATAAATTCTGTCAGAGCAATCTCCTGCTATAAATCTGATGGGAGACCACAGGAACAACGAAGAGCCAGGGCAGAAACTGGTTTTACCAAAGTTTCCTGAGTAGTCTAATGTGAACAGAACCTTTATGCAACCCTTATAAGGTGACCAATGAGAGAGGGAGAACTGGAGACACAGGGTAGGGTTAACCCAAGTACAACTGGTCATGTCAGAAATACCGGCCAAAACACTAGTGATTAAGGGACGCATCTGGGCATGTAGGTTGATATTAAATAAGGTTAAGGAAATTTGCTAGGTGGCTGGGTCCTGCTTCCATGCCTCTACTTGTTCACAATTTTCTTTTCTTTACATTTTTGACGTGACCCCTTTTTTAAAGGGTCCCATAGGGCTGGGGCACCTACGCCTTTCGTCAATGTGGGACCAGTGAGGCCAGCTCTGGCTGGGATTTATTACCTTGGCATTCCTCCCTCTTGGATGAAGAGGGCTGGGAGAAGCTATGGAGTGAACTGCGGTCACAACCCTTGTTTCCCGAAGGCAGGCAAATTACAAGACCTTCCCACATTGCCACAGATGTTGATGAGGTCAGGAGCAAAGGTCTGGGTGCAACTCGGCATATTGTTAAGTCAAACCGCTCTATCGATTTTCAACAGCCCTTCAGCACCTGCCTACCTCTCCACAAAACCCCTCACACTTTAGTAATGATGCAAGTATTTTTTTGAGAGGTGAAATGGTCACATTAACAATGAAGATACATAAGTAAATAAATGTTACAATCGCATAAATATTTTTACATGTAATATAGGGAAGCAACTCTTTACCTTTACTGTCCATCTGTTTAGGTTTTTTATACCAAATACCAGGAAATATAAAAAACTGAAGAAAGAATGTAAACTAATTTACATCTTTCCTGTGCTACCCAACAGGTAAAGGTAAAGTTGTCATAGTCCCAGATGATCATAGGCTACTTTCCCCTTTGAGAGGGAGAGCTGACTGGTGGTGGTTTAACCTGAGGGTCACCACACCTCAGGTGAGCGGCAAATTGAGAAGGCGGGGCCTTCATGTCTAACCTATCACTGGATTTGGATTTGTTTTATTGTCACGTGTACTGAGGTACAGTGAAAAGTATTGTTCTGTGTACAGTCAGACAGATCATTCCATACATGATAAAAAGAGAAACAACATACATAAATACACAATGTAAATACACTGCAGTAGCACTTGGTGTGGAATAAAATGCACCCCTTAAATCTGCATATATGAATCAGGAACTTTTATTGGCAACTTCCTTCCAAGCATTAATAATGGTACAATCCTTCAAAAATATGCTGTTGTTTACATAATAACTACTGTTTTGAGTTCACAATATAAATACAAGCAAAATACATTACTCAGTAGTACTGAAATTGAACATTGCTGAAATGGGGGACCTGTTGCTGAAGTTTTTTTATCTTGCACCTATCAGGACAAATGCAAGAATGCCAAATTTTAAATCATCGTAACAATTTATACTACAGGAGAAGAGTACCAATTAGTTGGCAAGTCATCTCTGATTGGCTGAGAAAGCAATGGGGAACTCTTGGCTCCCCGCACTTCCAGATAATTCAAAAGAGGTGCAAGACTTGAACATATTCCATTTGTTTGTAGAGATTTGCTCCTCCATTGAATATATGAGTTACATTAGGAGTTCAACAGATTATCTTAAATTGGTTGCTACTGTAGCTATCAGCACCATCAGGATTGTTGAGTTAGTGCTGCCCAATCGCAGGATCACATACAACTGTAGAAGCTTTTTTGATTTTGCAAGCACAGACAGGTTGAGTATGGTCTGTACTCTGGCCTATCATGAATAGCCGGAGGAACATATTCCTTGATTTGATTAGCCAATCATTGGGAGATATGATCTACATCCTGGCATCTGAATCTGCAGCTGTTCATTATTCTGTCATTCGCACCTCCTCCAGATATTTGTTTGTTTCTTCACTTGACACATGATCACTTCCTTTGGCCCAAAAACTAACCCTTTTGTCATTTAATTTTTCCTGTTCCGCCCTATCTTAGAGATTCTCTTATGTTCTATTTTCTCCCTTTCATTTGATTAAAACCAATTATTTTGCAGTCTGAAATTGTTGAACTCATCTTTGAGTTTGGAAGGCTGCAAAGTGCTTATTGAAAAGTTGACGCATTGCTCTTTGTGCTTTCATTGAACTTCTTCAAAACATTACTGAAAGCACGCAAATACAGCAGGCAGTAAAGAAGGCAAATGGTATGTTGGCCTTCATAGCAAAAGGATTTCAGTGCAGGAGCAGGGATGTCTTGCTGCAATTGTACAGAGCATTGGTGAGGCCACATCTGGAGTATTGTGTGCAGTTTTGGTGTCCTTATCTGACAATGATGTTCTTGCTATGGAGGGAGTGCAGAGAAGGTTTACCAGGCTGATTCCTGGGTCGACAGGACTGTCATATGAGGATAGACTAAGTTGATTAGGGTGATATGCATTGGAGTTTAGAAGAGTGAGAGAGGAATTCATAGAAATTTACAAAATTCTAACAGGATTAGACAGGGTAGATTCAGAAAGAATGTTTCCAATGGTAGGGGAGTCCAGAACTAAGGGTCATAGTTTGAGGATAAGGTGTAAATCTTTTAGGACTGAGGTGAGGAGACATTTATTCACCCAGAGAATAGTGAATCTGTGGAATTCACTATCACAAAAAGTAGTTGAGGACACGACGCTGTGTAATTTCAAGAAGGAATTAGATTTAGCTATTGGGGCCAAAGGGATCCAGAGATATGGGGGTGGGGTGGGGGGAGGGGGGAGAGGCAGTGTTGCTCTATTTATTTCACTTGGTGAACCACAAGTCTTTCCCTTGTATCGATCAAATGACCACACAACCAGTTAGTTAGTTCAAGAGATTGTTTAAGGGGCTGGTTTAGCACAGGGCTAAATCGCTGGCTTTGAAGGCAGACCAAGGCAGGCCAGCAGCACGGTTCAATTGGGCTTTTCACAGTAACTTCATTTGAAGCCTACTTGTGACAATAAGCTATTTTCATTTCATTTCATTATTTACTATCACAAGAGTTATCTCAACATGCAAATACAATGTCTACGATGAGTTAAACTACACCTATTAGCTACAACAACCTATACTTAACTTCAGGGCGACCGGCACTGCGCAAATGGATAAAGGCCTTTATCTGGATTTCACTTGGCTGGTTCGAAGAAAGTGGCTCTGTCTTTGCTGGGCTCATCCGTCAGGTAGCGATCGTTGGTCTTGAACTTAGCTGGCTGTTCCTGCTGGAATTGGGTGGCACAGGCCGGATCCAAGAGAGACAGAACACATGGCTGCACTTTCTTTTATCCCCCCTGGGATTTCACGCTCATTGGGGTGGTTCTAAACCTTGGACCCAATAGTTCAACAGGATTCTGATCGCTTTCTTCGATTTCGGCAAATAAAGGGTGCCTTGGTAGCTGGGCAGGTCCTTCGTGGTCATTGACCTTGGTAGTTGTGCTTTCTGAGTAAGGGGAGTGGCGCCGATCAGTCTGTGGCTGTACCGGTTGCTTGATTGGAGTTCTATTGTCCTGGGAAAATGGGCCATTGAAATGTAAACGAGCGCAGGTTTCGGTCAGGTCTGGTTACCTGTGTTTTAGATACACATAGGCTGTGTATCTGTCTGAGTCCTTGGTTGGCCATAATTCCCATGGTCCTTTGCAGGTGGTCATCTTAGATGGCTACAGCAGGATTGGGGTATTGTACTTGATGATCAGCCATGATCACAATGAATAGCAGAGCAGGCTCAAAGGGCCGAATAGTCTGCTCCTGCTTCTATTTTCTATGTATGTTTCTATGTATCTGGGAATATATTCCTGCTGGTTCTGCTGTGATGTGTAGTGACGTCAGCAGAGTGTTGGCGTGGGCTTTGGGCAGTTCACCATCTTGATTGTATTGAGCAATACCCTTAATAAACCTCTCATCGTGTTTTACAAGAATACAGAGTGTGGGCACCTCCATATCTTTTCTCTTTGCAGCTACGTTAGAAGATTTTTGGTTCCCTTTTATGTTAACTGCGATTCTATGCTCACATTTTGTCTTTGTCAGTCTTATTTTCCTCTTGCCTCTTCCTCTCAACTTCATGTATTTGACCTGGTTCTCACATGCAAAACATAGCATTTATCTTCTCTTGCACAGGTGCTTCAGGGGCTATGGATGGGTTTTGAAGGGAGCATGGGATGAAACACATTGCGGCAGCAGAAGAACAAGTGAAGTGGCTGAAGAAGGGCTGATTACTACTGCATTTCTTGCGATCTTGATGGGCCAACTGTGGAATGGAGGATTCTTCAAGATTAGCACCAAGATTGGGAAATCATCGAAAGGTTGCAGCACAGAAGGCCATTCGGCTCATCGTGTCCATGCCAGCCAAGGACACCCAGGTGCTCTTTCTAATGCTGCACCCGGTCCATAGCCTTGTAGCTTAGAGCACTTCAGGTGCAGATCCAGGTACTTCTTAAAAGAGTTGAGGGTCTCTGCCTCCACCACCAACCCGGCAGCGAATTCCAGACTCCCACTCCCCTCTGTGTAAAAATGTTCTTCCTCATGCCCCCTCTACACCTTCTGCCATTTATGGTCTCAGATGGTGAAGGTGAAAATGTATCTCCAATCCCCTAGTCCTGCGCCTGTTGAAGGCATTAATGAGTTGGAATGCAAAATTCAACAAACAAATAAATTTGAATTTAATGTTGTTATATTTCTTTGATAAAAGATAAAGGGCGCGATTCTCCGCTCCCGCGCCGGTTTGGAGAATCGCCTGGCGCGCCATTTTTCCCCGCGACGCCGGTCCGACGCCCTCCCGCGATGCACCCAAGCGGCGAGAACGGCCCCGTCGAGTTCTGCACGGCGCAGGCCAGAGTATCGCACGGGACACCAGAATGGCGATTCTCCACTACACCCGCTATTCTCTGGTCCGGATGGGCCGAGCAGCCTGCCCAAAACGACAGCTTCCCGCCGGCGCCATCCATACCTGGTTGCTGCCAGCGGCAACAGCGTGGGAACGCTGGTGGGGCAGCCTGTGGGGGGGCAAGGGGCGTTCTTTCACCGGGGTTGCACTCAAAAGGGGTCAGGCCCCTGATCGGTGCCCACCGATCGGCGGGCTGGCCTCTCTGAAGGAGGACCTCCTTTCCTCCGCGCCCCGCAAAATCCATCCGACATCTTCTTGCGGGGTGGCCTCGGGGAGGACGGCACCGGCCAACCCGCGCATGCGCGGGCGATGCCAGTTAGGCGGCGGATGACGCGGCGCCGTTTTTATGCGGCGCCAATGCCCGGCGCGCGCTGACGACACTGCTTTAGCGACACGCCCCCCCGAGTTTCTCGAGGCCCCGATCCTAGCCCATTTTCGGGCCCTGAATCGGTCGAGATCGGGCCGTTTCGCGCCGTCGTGAACCTCGACGGCGTTCACGCGGCGTGGGCACTTAGTCGCGGGAGCGGAGAATCGCGCCCAAAAGGTATGGAGGTGGCCACACTCTGGATTCTTGTAAAATACGATGGGAGGTTTATTAAGGGTGTTGCTCAATACAATCAAAATGGTGATCTGCCCAGAGCCTGCACAAACACTCTGCTGATGTCACTGCGCATCACATGATGCAGCACCGCAAGAAGGTATTCCCATTTCCATAACATCCCTCCCTCTTTACTTCGTTGGTGCAACGACATGTATTAACATTTATACAACAGATCCCCGCTATGTTATTAACATACATATATACAATTCAATAAGACTGTCTCTGTGGTGGATGTCTATTCATTTTTGGTAGAATTAGGTGTCCTGAACTCGGCTACTTGTGACATCAGGAGTGTCCTCGTTCGTTTCTGTAGATGGTACTTCTTGAGTAGTTATTTCAGTATCTGTCACTATAGGTATTGAAAAATCCTCAGAAACAGAATCTGAACCTGTCACTGGTCTCTGCTCCTGTAGCTCTCCTGAACGTCTAAAATTGAACCTCTTGCAACAAAGTACATCCTCTGTGCATGGTGATGTTTGCTGACATTCAGATAACTGGATGTTATCTGGATCACTGGATGTGACTCAATAAACAGTATTTGCTTTATTTGAAGACTTCGAGTGTTACTGAACATCACGCATATGACCATTCTGGCAGAAAGTAAATGAGTAACAAGATATTACACAACGTAATATAACATGGTACTAGGGATTGACTTCAGCAAAACGAACTAGTTAGATTAGAAAAATCGAGAAAAAGAACAGATTCATACTGACTATTCAACTGGGGAAGCTTTGCAGCATTCGGATCCTTCGCAGAAAAGTCACATCGATGGACCACGTTCAAGCTTCACGTCAACTCAAGACAACTGATAATTTTAATTCCAATTGGAAATTGTTCAAGCAACAGTTTCAGATTTATCTAGAGGCTTATGATTTAACCACCGTTACTGACGCTAGGAAGATTGCACTGTTTTTATCCATGGCAGGACAGCATGCAATAGTAATTTATAATTCATTTATCTACTCTAAAGGGGAGGACAAAAGCAAATTCGATATAATAGTTAACAAATTTGATGTCCATTGCAAAATTCAGACGAGTAAATCTTTGAAAGATTCAGAGATTCAGAGATAACAAACGTTTGCAAAAAAATGGGGAATCATTCACCAGCTTTGTCACCGATTTAAAATTACTGGCACAAACTTGTAACTATGCAGCATTGCACGACTCACTGATCCGTGAACAAATTGTGTATGGCATAAGTGATGAGAGTCTAAGAGAGAAATTGTTAAGACAGCAAGATCTAACGCTATAGAAAAATGTTTAGCTCATGAACAAAGTAAAAACCAGAACATTGAACTTTATCACCGTGAAAAGGCGTGCGAAAGTCCACCACGAAGTTGAGAGTGTTAAAATGGTGTCGCAGTAATAAAGAAGCACGTTTCGGACGGCAACTATCATGTGCACGCACACTCCAATCCAGCACAGGCGCACTTCGACAGAAAATGCGAGACGGAAAAGAAAAGGTCTGCGCATGCGCGAACGTGTCTCATACATCAGAGAGACAACGTCATGACATGTTGCAGATGTGGCAATGCCCACTTGAAAAGGACATGTCAGGCTCAAGGCAAACAATGTTTAAAGTGTGGAAAACTCAATCACTATGCATCACAATGCAGATCTTCAGCACAATTTCAAACTCCGAAACCAAAACAAAAGAACATCAACATTCGAAGTGTGGATTCAGCAGAGAAGAACACCGAAGAGAATTATTAATCAGAAGAGGACAGCTTCTCATTAGAAGACATGCTTTTCGTGGGAATCATTGAAAGAAGTGAGGAACCTAAAGCTACAACAGCACTCCTCAACCAGTCAACACGATCAACTCCAGCAGTGACTGGAATTCTGTAGTGCAAGTTAACAATTTTCCCATATTGTTCAAGCTTGATACAGGGCTTCAGCCAATCTAATGACAAGCATGGATCTCAATAAGATTCCAGGAGAACATGAGATGCTTCCAGCTGTATGTAGACTGAAGGACTACAATGGTAATCAGATCGCTTCAATGGGATCGTGCCATCGTAAAGTCACAAACAAAAGAATTAAGAAGACACTATGATTTGAGATTGTTACAAATTAAAAATCTTCACTGTTAGGCGCACAGGCTTTCAAAGACTTGCAGCTTTTTCAAAGGAACTACATGACTACTCTGGACACATTACACATGGAAGATGAAATCCAGCATATCCTACAACAGTACCTTGATGCATTTAAAGGTCTGGGCACGTTACCTTTTCAGTACAAGATCTTACTTAGAAAAGTTGCCAAACCAGTAATTCATCCGCCGAAGAGAGTTCCTACTCCTTTGCGAGAAAGGTTAAAACTAGAACTTGACCGACTGCAATCACAAGGCATCATATCTCGAGTCACACCGCCGACTCACTGGGTCAGCTCACTATCTGGAGATCTTCGAATCTGCATCGATCTGAAAGATTTAAATAAAAATATTCCGTAGGGAACATTATCCCATTCCAAAGCGTGAAGAAATCACATGTGAGATGGCGAATGTTCGTATTTTCAAAAAACTCAATGCTTCGCAGGGATTTTGGCAGATACAGCTTTAAGACTTGAGCAGATTATTGTGCACTTTCAATAGTCGATTTGGACGCTTCTGCTTCAACTTTATGCCGTTTGGAATAATATCCACATCAGAGATTTTCCATAGGATAATAGAACAGGTGACAGAGGGCATTGAAGGTCTGAGGGTGTATATTGATGACATAACCATTTGGTCCACGACCGAGGAAGAACACATACATCGATTAAGAAAGGTTTTTGAAAGAATCCATAAGTTTGGTTTGAAATTCAACCAGGCAAAGTGCACATTTGCACAAACCTCATTGAAATTCCTGGGAGATACCTTATCCTCTCAAGGTATCAAACCTGACAATACAAAAATAGCAGCAATTCAAAATGTGAAAATACCAGAAGATAAGAAAACTGTTCTGAGGTTTCTGCGCTTTGTTAATTTCTTGGGCAAGTTTATTTCAAACCTGTCATCAAAAATGTCTGCATTACGAAACCTGATCAGAAAGTCCACCACTTTTGAATGGACACAAAGTCATCAAAACGAATGGACAGATCTAAACAACAACTTATGACCGCACCAATACTTGCTTTCTTCGACCTGAAGAGAGCAATCAAGATATCCACCGATGCAAGTCAGGATGGAATGGCGCAGTTCTCTTACAGCAGGATGATCACTCTGATTGGATTCCTGTAGCATATGCTTCGAGGGCTATGACTGCAACAGAGTGTAGATATGCACAGATAGAAAAGGAATGCCTCGGATTACTCATGGGAATCCTTAAATTCTATGACTATATGTACGGACTTCCAACCTTTACTGTGGAGATGGATCATAGGCCGTTGGTTCAGATCACTGGAGGTTATACTATGATCAGCATGCAATCAAATTGGACCCACTGAACAAAGACGACATTGTCAGAATAAAGAATCCAGAGGGAGGATGGTCTGTTCCAGCTACTGTCATTCGGCAAGCAGCACCACAATCCTACATCGGCAAATCTGCTGATGGAGCAATTGTTTGATGCAATCGACGAGATTTACTGAAAATTGAACTTCAACCACAGATTTCTCCAACATTAAGTTTCAAGGAATCGCTTTTTCAACAAAATCTACTTAATAGCAAGAAAACAGATGACATGCACAAAAATATAAAGATTTTAGACTCACCACTTCAACAGTTGAGAAGATCAACCAGAAGGAGACAAAAACCTAACAGACTCAACTTGTAAAGAATGGACTTAGAAATATTAATTCACTGTGTATAGTCATCATTACCATTATGTTTGTACAGATATACATATCATTATTTCTGCTTAATGTGTTGTACCATTTTCTTTATAAGTATAAAGAATGTGTAAAAAAAGGGGGGATGTAGTGATCTGCACATCTGAGTGTATGTAAAGGGTTAATATACATAAACAACAGCTAGATAACCACTAGATGGTAGCACCAGATATGGGTATAAAAGATAAACTCAGGGAGAGTTCCCGCCTCTTCGTGTTAGAGTTAGAGGGAGATAGCTTATTGTGCAGGTAATCATTAATATATATATTTAAGCTTGTTAATCTAATCTACAGTTATTGTTGTAGAAGAGTGAACAAACTCATTGTTAATTTATAATTGTTTCTGAATAAACAGTATTTGCTTTATTTGAAGACTTTTGAGTGTTACTGAACATCACGCATACGCCCATTCTGGCAGAAAGCGAATGAGTAACAAGATATTACACAACGTAATATAACACACATTCATGCTCCTTACATTGCAGCAGGTAACAAGAAGTTCGGATGATATTGATGCCCTTGACTCACCATTCTGCTGCTTGTGCTCTTACCAAAGCAATAACAGACATGATGGTGCACCCATACTGGTGTGTAACCTGAAAGACTCCTCAATGACTATTTCATTAATGTCTCTTCTAACTGTTCACACCTGATTCTGTTGATTTCTTTAACTGACATTTAAATTGTGAGAAAGCAAAGCAATGTGTGAATAACGGCACAACTCAGCAAATTTGAATATTTTGATTGTTTCTTAATAGCAAGGAGTTATAAATTTTGAAAAAAAAATGCTCTTCTGTATCATTTGGATTTGGTGCCAAATGGCTAATTACAGTCTGGTGTGAAACCTGTGTTCTAAAACACTTGAGCTGTCTGTTGCACTGAGTCCTTTAATTCAATGAGATAGCAGGCATTGATGTATAAATTCTTCTTTCAATTTATTACCAAGTAGCTGCCATGTAAATTGAGGCCATCTAAAATGGCCGCCCACAAGGGGTGATGGGAATTGTGGTCAGGTTGGGACACAGACAGGACACAACTAGTGTATATTGCAAACAACAACTCAGACTTATGCAGAAACTTACACCCGCTAGAGGCCACTCACAAGTCTGCCCAGGACAATGGGCTTCAAATTGAAACTTAACATTAGTAGCAGACTCAGGGGCACCTATTTGCCTTATTTGGGAGTCCCAACATGCCTTGGACAATAATAACTAGTACCCGCCCAGCATTCAAGGTATCCACCCCTAATTGGCCAGATTCGATCTGGGTGATTGAAATCCTATCAATCCATTGGATCCCTACCAGGCACGGCCCAAAAGAGCATGAAAGATCGGAGGATAAGAAGAACTGCGCAACCAGCATTCTGTCTCTTTTGGGGGACCGGCCTCTGTCATCCAACTGCAGCACATCGACCAGCCAAGTTCAAGGACCCTCGATCTCCACCTGAAAGACGACACTCAGCCTAGACGCGCCAAACAACCTCCAGCCACCACATGTGAGAAACCAGATAAGGCCTTATCTAACCTGCACAGAGCCAGTCACTTGGAAGTTAAGTAAAGGTTGTTTAAACTGCTAGACATAGTCTAATGTGTCGTAGCGTGTTATTTATTAAGTATAGAACTAATCCTATGTAATAATAAACTGTGATTATCCTGAAATCTTGTGTGGTCATTTGTCCAATACACGGAACACACTCACATATTGTGGTTATTAACAAAGATAGAAGTCAACAAAATAGGCATAAGATATGATGTTGGAGCAGAATTAGGCCATTCGGCCCATCAAGTCTACTCTGCCATTCTATCATATGCAGGGACTTCTCCTAAGTAATCTCAGATCAACACAGCCTACAATAATATTAATATCCTTCAAGTTGCCCAGTCCTTTAATATGCTTTGAGACCTCTGACTGATGCTGATGGTTCTTATGTACGGGCCATTTGTACTGCCAGTAGCAACTCCCAAAGAAACTTACCAAGTGTCATTGAAGCTGCCCTTCAGGAAGAGTGGCGAAAGCCAGGCGTTCAGAATTAGCACTGTACTTAGCCAAATATAAAAACAGATTGATGTACAGTAGCCTTTTGGCAAATAGGCTTTAAATTTCTGTGTGCAAACCTGTTTTGGCAAAATAGCATTCATCCTCTAAAACGGAGTAATTGTTTTTATCATGCCTTTGATAATTAAAATATGAAATGCTTTCATTAAAATACATTCCTATTTTTTCATTTTAGCTTTTAATTAAAATCATATCAGAATTAATGTGATTAAATAAATTTTAAAGACAAATTTGGGAATTCAATTTAATATAGCACAAATGAAAAGTTGCTGCAAACTTTAAAATGGAACAGATGTGAATTTCCCTGGCGGCCAAGCCCATAATTAATCATTTCTATAATTGTTTATATAATTTAGGATTTCCGTTTACCTATGAAGATCCAGCCTAGTGTTCTTTAACGTTCTAATCTAAACTCTTTGACAAGCGCTCTGAAGAATATCTGTTTGACATACCAATAAAGAGATTACTTTTCACTTTAAAGAATGTTTTTCAGGATTTCTAAAGTTCAGATTCCGTATTGAACTCCCTGTGATTAACTGTCACAGTAAATGTCTCTGTGTACAGCAGAAAGAATGAGATTAATCGCAGTAAAAACAGAAAGTGCTGGAAAAACTCAGCAGGTCTGGCACATCTGTGGAAAGGGAAAGAGAATTAACATTTCGAGTCCAATGTGACTCTTCTTCGAAACTGAAGAGAGGTAGAAATGTGATGGGTTTTACTGCTGTTGAAAAAGAGGGGAGGGTCAGTTACAGCAAAGGGGAAGGTCAGAAATAGGTTAGAGAGCGGAGAGATTTAATTACAAAGATTTAATGGAATAAAAGGCAAATAGACTGGCAATTTACAGTAGTAAATAAACAAAACATAGGCCCAGAGTGGGCGTTAACAGCAGAATAAACAGCAGCTCAGTCTGAAATCAAAAACATGGGGCGAGATTCTCCGACCCCCCGCCGGGTCGGAGAATCGCCGGGGGCTGGCGTGAATCCCGCCCCCGCCAGTTGCCGAAGTCTCCGGCACTGGAGATTCGGCGGAAGCGGGAATCGCGCCGCGCCAGTTGGCGGGCCCCCCCACACGATTCTCCAGCCCAGATGGGCCGAAGTCCCGCTGCTAAAATGCCTGTCCCGCCGGCGTAAATTAGACCACCTACCTTACCGGCGGGACAAGGCAGCGGGGCGGGCTCCGGGGTCCTGGGGGGGGCGCGGGGCGACCTGGCCCCGGGGGGTGCCCCCACGGTGGCCTGGCCCGCGATCGGGGCCCACCGATCCGCGGGCGGGCCTGTGCCGTGGGGGCACTCTTTCCCTTCCGCCTCCGCCACGGTCTCCACCATGGCGGAGGCAGAAGAGACTCCCTCCACTGCGCATGCGTGGGAAGCTGTCAGCGGCCGCTGACGCTCCCGTGCATTTGCCGCCCGGAGATGTCATTTTACACGCCAGCTGGCGGGGCACCAAAGGCCTTTTCTGGCAGCTGGCGGGGTGGAAATTCGTCCGGCGCCGACCTAGCCCCTCAAGGTTGGGGCTCGGCCCCCAAAGATGCGGAGCATTCCGCACCTTTGGGGCGGCGCGATGCCCGTCTGATTTGCGCCATTTTGGGCGCCAGTCGGCGGACATCACGCCGTTTCCGGAGAATTTTGCCCCTGATAACAAGATACAATTTTGCACTTCATAGAATTTACAGTGCAGAAGGAGGCCATTCGGCCCATCGAGTCTGTACCAGCTCTTGGAAAGAGCACCCTACCCAAGGTCAACACCTCCACCCTATCCCCATAACACAGTAACCCCACCCAACAATATGGGCAATTTTGGACACTAAGGGCAATTTATCATGGCCAATCCACCTAACCTGCACATCTTTGGACTGTGGGAGGAAACCGGAGCACCCGGAGGAAACCCACGCAGACACGGGGAGGATGTGCAGACTCCGTACAGACAGTGACCCAAGCCGGAATCGAACCTGAGACCCTGGAGCTGTGAAGCAATCGTGCTAACCACTATGCTACCGTGCTGCCCTTGGGGGATGAAAATTCAAAATGGAGGACAGAGTTTATGGTCTGCAGTTGTTGAATCAACATTAAGTCCGGAAGGCTGCATTGCGCCTAATTGGAAGACGGGGAGCTCTTCCGCCAACTTGCATTGGACTTCACTGGAACACTGCAGCAGCCAAGGATGGAAATAGGAGCATGAGAGCAAGGTGGGGAACTGAAATGACAAGAGAGCAGAACATCATGGTTATGCTTGCAGTCTGGGCAGAGGTGTTCAGTTAAACAGTCACCCACTCTGTGTTTCCTCTTTCCAATGTAGACCAGCACACTTGTGACCATCAAAAGTAGAAGATTAAATTTAAAGAAGTACAAGTAAATCACTGCTTCACGTAGAAGGAGTTCTTGGGCCTTGAACAATGAAGATGGAGGAGCCAAAGGGACAGGTCCTGTTAAACTCCTGTGACTGCATGGGAAGGGGATGAAGTGTTGGTAATGATAGAGGGGTGGATCAGGACATTGGGGAGGGAATGGTCCCTTCATAATGTTGACAGGGGGTGGTAGTCTGTGTACAGGTATTACGGTACCTAGTAATGCTGGAAAAACCATTGGTAGATATTGTATGTTTCCCATTGGTCAAGCTGTATGGTAGCTCCACCCTGAAAGGCGGGGTATAAGAGCCCGTGCCGCCCCAGCAGCCTTCTTTCTGTACCTGAGCTGCTGGGGGAAATATCTAGCTTATTAAAGCCTTCAGCTGGACTACAACCTCGCTTTAGTAGTTAATTATTGTGCATCAATTTAATAAGTTAGATTTGGAGCTCTGAATCAAGGAGTGTCTGCAACTCAGCCCCCACGCAGCAAACTCAGCGGCAACCTTCAAGCACTGGCTGGTGTGTTTTAACGGATATCTCGGAACGGCCGAAAACACACCCACGGGAGAACAGAAATTGCAAGTCCTGCACTCGAGGGTGAGCCCAGAAATTTACACCCTCATCGAGGACGCGGACGAGGAGCTGCTAAAAGGACATTATATTCGCCCGGTAAACCAGATCTACACCCGACATCTGCTAGCGACAAATCCCTGGGGAATCGCTGGAAGAATTCTACCGTGCGCTCCTGGTGTTGGGGAGAAACTGCAGCTGCCCGCATGTTTCGGCGAGTGACCACACAGAACTTTTGATCCGGGACGCTTTAGTTGCAGGTATGCTGTCCTCCCAAATTCGCCAGCGATTGCTGGAGAAAGACACCCTCGGCCTCAAGGAGGCACGGGCCCTCCCTGGCTCCCTGGATGTGGCCTCCCGAAACACCCGTGCTTACGTCCCCGACCGCACGGCAGCCCCCTGGGCAGCGTGGAACCCCCCCGCGGCCGACCCCGAGACATCGCCCATCCCCCCACAAGCTTGTGCTGCAAGATGGCCTGGCAACCTCGGGGGGCCCCGCTGTTATTTTTGCGGGCAGGCCAAGCACCCCCGGCAGCGCTGTCCGGCCCGCGCATTCACCTGCAAGGGTGCGGTAAAAAGGGCCATTTTGTGGCGGTATGCCAGGCCCGGGCGGTCGCTGCGGTCTCCAGTGGCGAATGCCGAGAGGGTCCATCTTCTCCACACTAACCCCCAGTACGCCTACGTGGCGTACCCCGACGGCCATCAAGATACGGTCTCCCTACGAGACCTGGCGCCCGCCAGATCCCCACGCAGACCCCAGCCACCAGTCCCACCCTCCCTCCCCCCGTTGTGCACCTTACAGCCGCCCCCTTCCCAGGAGGATCGGTTCTTCCGCGGGCCCCGTCTAGACCCCCCCGCCCACCGACGCACCCCGCAGACGCTTCCTTCCCAGGTCAATCGGCTTCCCCACCAGCGCCGTCTAGGAGTGTTGAAGCTGCCACAGAGATCGAGGTCACAGTCCTTGAGTCACAGACGCCCGAGCCTCCACCGGCGTCACCACCAAAGCTTTGACGATAACACAGGACGACCAGGGCCCCCGATCGACTGATTGCTTCATCTTAAAGTGTACATAGTTAATTGTAAATAGTTACGACAATAAGACAAAACACTGTACGGAGGTATTACGGTGCTTCCATAACTATAACTTCTACCACATTATCATGTTGTAATACCAAGCCACCAGCCCCACTGGACTCTTTTTTTAACAGGGGGTGAATGTGGTAGTCTGTGTAGAGGTATTATGGTACCGAGTAATGCTGGAACACCATTGGTAGATATTGTATGCTTCCCATTGGTCAAGCTGTATGGTAGCTCTGCCCTGCAAGGCGGGGTATAAGAGCCCGTGCCGCCCCAGCAGCCTTCTTTCTGTACCTGAGCTGCTGGAGGAAACATCTAGCTTATTAGTTGGACTACAACCTCGCTTTAGCAGTCATTGATCGTGCATCACAGGGAAGAAGGGAAAGATGTGTTTGGTGGTGCCATCATGCTCAAGGTGGTGGGAATGGTGGAGAATGAACTTTTGAATGCGGAGGCTGGTGGGGTGGAATATGTGGATAAAGGGAACCCTATGATGGTTTGGGAAGGCAGGGACGAGGGCAGAAGTGCAGCTCATTCCCACTGAATGGAAGGTGATGGGAGTAATCCAATAATGGTTTCTTCTACACCTTCCCAGATAGAAGTGCTGTGGACTCTTCTATTCTCTAAGAGCCATTAAAGAAAAGATATCGCAAGCTCCCCATTCTCAATATTCCTGCTGCTCACAGAGAATTGGACAGCAAATATTTTTGTAGCTCAATTTTGGCTTAGCTTTAGACTTATAATTGGATCAGTTCTTAAACAAGTGATTAAAATGAAGATGAGAGGGAATCAAGTGACTCAATGAAAACTGGTCTGAATTTTGCCTTTATTTTTGTGCCTTTTCAACTTGATAGCTCTGATGTTCTTGATCAGTAAACCGGGCTGGGCGAGTTAAATATTTTCAACACCGTTCTTCATGTTTTTTTTTAATTGCACCATTTTAATTTATCAGGAGCCCTGATTTTTAAACGGAATTGCCTTTTAAAAGGGACCCACACGCCACAGTATTATCATATTGTTATCACAAAAGTATAGATGTATGAAAGTTTTTTTATGGTTGAAATTCTTTTTAGATAGTTGCAAGTTTTTTTTAGATGGTTGCAAGTTTTTTTAGATGGTTGAAAACATTTTTTAAAAGTGTAATCTCGGATCGGATTAAATGTAATTCTGGTTTTGAATTTCGAGTAGTTGGAGGAACAGGTTTGTGCCGAGCACACACACGCTTTGATCTTGCTCAGTTGACCTTTCCTGTTTTAATATATTCACTGATTCGCCACCTTCTTCAGAGCAAAAGCTGAGAAAGGAAATCAAATTCGAACCACTGACAGCCACCAACGCAACAGTAATGTAACTACCGACACACAGAATTTAGTAATCACCACTTAGCCAGTAACAATTAATCTGCTGGAATTGTGTGTAACTCATGGAAATAAACTCATATGATTCACATTTCAACATATCTCTTCTATATTGCTCGCTGGGTTTACCTCCCCTCTCACATACTATCCCCAGGACAGAATCTGTCCTTGCTGATCCCATCTTTTTAAGAATCGAATCATTATTTGGGTGGGTGTTTTCAATTCACTAAATAAACGCCAAATCTTTTGTTCCCGTCGAACGCACGGAACATAAAAAAAGATTGGATTTGAAGGTAAACAATGTCCGTCGCCAATAACTTTCAAAATCATAGCAAGAAATTTAGAATAACTGCACCAGCCTTGAGTCCTGCAGATCAGCGACTGGGTCAATATTAGAGAGAGGGCTGGCGCTCAGAGCTTGGACTGAGGTTGGAAATGATGCAGGGTCTGGGCTGCTGGAGCCTCTGCTGGAGTCGCTGCAGGGTCTGGGCTGCTGGAGCCTCTGCTGGAGTCACTGCAGGATCTGGGCTGCTGGAGTCGCTGCAGGGTCTGGGCTGCTGGAATCACTGCAGGATCTGGGCTGCTGGAGTCGCTGCACGGTCTGGGCTGCTGGAGTTGCTGCAGGATTAGGGCTGCTGGAGTCGCGACAGGATCTGGGCTGCTGGAGCTGCTGCTGCAACTGCTGCAGGTCAGGGCTGCTGGAACTGCTGCAGGATCAGGGCTGCTGGAACTGCTGCAGGATCAGGGCTGCTGGAGCTGCTGCAGGATCAGGGCTGCTGGAACTGCCGCAGGATCAGGGCTGCTGGAACTGCCGCAGGATGAGGGCTGCTGCAGGATCAGGGCTGCTGGAACTGCCGCAGGATCAGGGCTGCTGGAACTGCTGGAGGATCAGGGCTGCTGGAACTGCTGGAGGTTCAGGGCTGCTGGAACTGCTGCAGGGTCAGGGCTGCTGGAACTGCTGCAGGGTTAGGGCTGCTGGAGTTGCTGCAGGGTCAGGGCTGCTGGAGCTGCTGCAGGATCAGAGCTGCTGGAGCTGGTGCAGGGTCAGGGCTGCTGCAGGATCTGGGCTGCTGAAACTGCTGCAGGAGCTGCTGCAGGGTCACGGCTGCTGGAGCTCCTGCTGGAGCTGCTGCAGGGTCAGGGCTGCTGGAACTGCTGCAGGAGCTGCTGCAGGGTCACGGCTGCTGGAGCTCCTGCTGGAGCTGCTGCAGGGTCAGGGCTGCTGGAACTGCTGCAGGAGCTGCTGCAGCATCACGGCTGCTGGAGCTCCTGCTGGAGCTGCTGCAGTGTCAGGACTACTGGAGCTGCTGCAGGACTAGGGCTGCTGGTGCTACTGCTGTGTCACGGCTGGAGCAGCTGCTGGAGTGCTGCTGGGTCACGGCTGCTGAAACTGCTGCTGGGTCAGGGCATCTGCAGGGCTAGGGCTACCGCTGGGTCACGGCTGGAGCAGCTGCTGGAGTTGCTGCAAGTTCAGGGCTGCAGGAGTTGTTGGTTCAAGCTCCGGCTGCTCTTAAATGATCTGGCTCTGCCAGCCCTGGTAGCTCCCATAGTGCGCATCATTATGTTGACGCCCTCAGTGACTGGGACAAGTTCTGCAGCGCCTCTGCAATGCCCACCAGCGACTGGGACATGCTCCGCAACACCTCGGCAATGCCCACCAGCGACTGGGACATGCTCCGCAGCGCCTCGGCCTTGCCCGTCTCAGAGCGGGACATGTACCGCAGAACCTCATCAAGGTCGGCCTGGTACTGGGTGACATCCCCCAGCGAGGTGGTCATTCTGCCAAGACTCTCAGCCATGGCCGTCGCCGACTGTGCGACGTCTTGGACACCATCACTCATGGTGCCAGCACCAGGCTTTACACTGCGGTCGCCACCCTAGCAATGTTGGCCTCAGTGTTATTCATTGCCAGCACCAGCACCTACGGCCCTAACCTCTGGGACTCATCCAAGCGGCTATGGATCTGCTGGGGTGATGCTGACATGTCCCAGTTAAAGTCCCGGCTGCTCCCTATTGTCTCCGTGTGACCCCCTTCCAGAGGCTCTGCATCAGACTGGGACCCAGCGGCGAGAAGCCCATGAGACCTTGTTAAGTGGACCAATTAAGTTGAATTGCATTGCTGGCCTCGCTGGGAAGTTCGTGGCAATTCCCGCTCGGTGCCACACTTAGAAATTTGTCCAGAGACGTTCATATGTTTTGGTCCTGTCCAAAGCTGGAGGATTACTGGAAGGAGGTGTTTAGGGTAATCTCTAAAGTGGTGCACATGAAACTGGACCCAGGCATTCGGGAGGCCATATTCGGGGTGTCGGACCAGCCAGGGTTGGAAACAGGCATGGAGGCAGATGCTGTAGCCTTCGCCTCGTTGATCGCCTGAAGGCGGATGTGCCCTGGCATGGTGGCGGGACCTGCTGGAATTCTTAACGCTTAAAAATTTGAACTGGGGGGGAAGGATGGAGGGGTTCTACAATTCATGTATGCTATTCATTATGCACTTTCGAGAATTGGATCACATCGAACATTAGTGGGGTGCTGGGGAGGGTTGGGGGAGGGGGACTGTAAGTGTTAATGTTGACTATGAGTGATTCCTGATTCCTCTTTGTCATTTGTTTATGTCAACATGCGGGCCAATGTCTGGGGTTTGGTGTGAGGATGGGATCGACGTTATTTATATGGGGATTGACATTACATTTGTTCCTGATTATTGTTTATTGTTGGGTGTAAATTTGGGAGAAAATGTGAAAAAAGAGGAGAATAAAAAAAATATTTAAAAAAAGAAAAGAAATTTGTCCAGAGACTTACACCCTTAATTTTCGATTCTCCTTGTAAATCCTCCAGAGTGATTTCTCCACCCCCAGGACATATTTTGCAACTGCAAGGGCTCCCCCAGTCACTCCTTATTCCACATTTCAAATCAGGAAAAAATGCAATCGATCCGCACATATACACTGTCTTTAAGTTCGATAACCCCAAGCTAAACCAAGAATTATTCGCAAAAATATCCCGGATATGGGAGAATGGTTAAGACACTGAACCAGAACAAGGGGCGCAATTCTCCCATCGGGAGACTAAGTCCCAACGTTGGAGTGAAAACCAGAGTGTTTCACTCCGGCGTCGGTGGCCACTCCTAGCCCCCTATTCTCCCGCCCCCCGGGGGCTAGGAGCGGCGTCGCGTCATTTACGCGTGCCGGGCCTTGGTGCCGCGTAAAAGCGGCGCCGCGTAAATGACGTCACCCGTGCATGTGCGGGTTGGCCAGTGCCAACACGCGCATGCGCGGTTGCCGTCCTCCCCGAGGCCGTCCCACAAGAAGATGTCGGATGTATCTTGCGGGGCGGCGGAGGAAAGGAGGTCCTCCTTCAAAGAGGCTGGCCTGCCGATCGGTGGGCACCGATCGCGGCCCAGACCCCATTTCAGACCGTCCCCGCTGCAGAAACCCCCCCTCCTCCCCCCACAGGCAACCCCCCCAGCGTTCCTGCACTGTTCCCGCCGGCAGCGACCAGGTGTGGATGGCGCCGGTGGGAAGCCATCGTGTTGGGCAGGCCGCTCGGCCCATCCGGGCCGGAGAATTGCTGCTCGCCCGTTACAAACGACGAGCGGCGGTTCTCCCAGTGGCCAGCCATGATTCTCACCACGTCGGATTGGGGGGTTGGGAGAATCGTGTGCGGGTGCCGGGGCGACGTGGCGTGACTTGCGCGGCGCCCCGGCGATTCTCCCACCTGGTGTGGGGGGGGGAGAATTCCGCCCCATAACTTTTAAGTTTTAAGACAGTGCGGAAAGATTGATTTATTCCATGAGTGATAATATGAGAAATAGAGCTTGTTTATTTTATAAACAAACTTTATTAAGACAAAGGAAAATAAAACAATATTTAAACTTTTAAATTCAACAATAGCAGATATGTAGTTTCTTAATCCTAACACACTAGTTCCCATTAATCAACACTTTAGCAGAACATGCAGCTCTCAGATTTCTATTAGAAATCTAGTGCTAGGAAACAGATAGTTGACAGTAACTTTGAAATTTTTTTAAAAATATTGAAAAAAAAAAGACAAATTTTAATTTTAATTTTAATTAATTGACGCAATGTCAGTTAGAGGGGTGCTGTGCTCTGACTGTGAGATGTGGCAGGTCCGGGAGGCTTCCAGCGTCCCGGATGGCTTCATCTGCAGAAAGTGCACCCAACTGGAGCTCCTCACAGACCGCATGGTTCGGTTGGAGCAGCAATTGGATGCACTTAGGAGCATGCAGGTGGCGGAAAGCGTCATAGATCGCAGTTATGTAAATGTGGTCACACCCAAGGTGCAGGCAGAGAAATGGGTGACCACCAGAAAGGGCAGGCAGTCAGTGCAGGAATCCCCTGTGGTTGTCCCCCTCTCGAACAGATATACCCCTTTGGATACTGTTGGGGGGTTAGCCTATCAGGGGAAAACAGCAGCAGCCAGAGCAGTGGCACCACGGCTGGCTCTGATGTTCAGAAGGGAGGGTCAAAGCGCAGAAGAGTAATAGTAATAGGGGACTCTATAGTCAGGGGCACAGATAGGCGCTTCTGTGGACGTGAACGAGACTCCAGGATGGTATGTTGCCTCCCTGGTGCCAGGGTCCAGGATGTCTCCGAATGGGTAGAGGGCATCCTGAAGGGGGAGGGCAAACAGGCAGAGGTCGTTGTACATATTGGTACTAACGACATAGGCAGGAAGGGGCATGAGGTCCTGCAGCAGGAGTTCAGGGAGCTAGGCAGAAAGTTAAAAGACAGGACCTCGAGGGTTGTAATCTCGGGATTACACCCTGTGCCACGTGCCAGTGAGGCTAGAAATAGGAAGATAGAGCAGATAAACACGTGGCTAAACAGCTGGTGTAGGAGGGAGGGTTTCCATTATCTGGACCACTGGGAGCTCTTCCGGGGCAGGTGTGACCTGTATAAGAAGGACGGGTTGCATCTAAACCGGAGAGGCATAAATATCCTGGCCGCGAGGTTTGCTAGTGTCACACGGGAGGGTTTAAACTAGTATGGCAGGGGGGTGGGCACGGGAGCAATAGGTCAGAAGGTGAGAGCATTGAGGGAGAACTAGGGAATAGGGACAGTGTGGCTCTGAGGCAGAGCAGACGGGGAGAAGTTGCTGAACACAGCGGGTCTGGTGGCCTGAAGTGCATATGTTTTAATGCAAGGAGCATTACGGGTAAGGCAGATGAACTTAGAGCTTGGATTAGTACTTGGAACTATGATGTTGTTGCCATTACAGAGACCTGGTTGAGGGAAGGGCAGGATTGGCAGCTAAACGTTCCAGGATTTAGATGTTTCAGGCGGGATAGAGGGGGATGTAAAAGGGGAGGTGGAGTTGCGCTACTTGTTCGGGAGAATATCACAGCTGTACTGCGAGAGGACACCTCAGAGGGCAGTGAGGCTATATGGGTAGAGATCAGGAATAAGAAGGGTGCAGTCACAATGTTGGGGGTATACTACAGGCCTCCCAACAGCCAGCGGGAGATAGAGGAGCAGATAGGTAGACAGATTTTGGAAAAGAGTAAAAACAACAGGGTTGTGGTGATGGGAGACTTCAACTTCCCCAATATTGACTGGGACTCACTTAGTGCCAGTGGCTTAGACGGGGCGGAGTTTGTAAGGAGCATCCAGGAGGGCTTCTTAAAACAATATGTAGACAGTCCAACTAGGGAAGGGGCGGTACTGGACCTGGTATTGGGGAATGAGCCCGGCCAGATGGTAGGTGTTTCAGTAGGGGAGCATTTCGGTAACAGTGACCACAATTCAGTAAGTTTTAAAGTACTGGTGGACAAGGATAAGAGTGGTCCGAGGATGAATGTGCTAAATTGGGGGAAGGCTAATTATAACAATATTAGGCGGGAACTGAAGAACATAGATTGGGGGCGGATGTTTGAGGGCAAATCAACATCTGACATGTGGGAGGCTTTCAAGTGGCAGTTGAAAGGAATACAGGACCGGCATGTTCCTGTGAGGAAGAAAGATAAATACGGCAATTTTCGGGAACCTTGGATGACGAGTGATATTGTAGGCCTCGTCAAAAAGAAAAAGGAGGCATTTGTCAGGGCTAAAAGGCTGGGAACAGATGAAGCCTGCGTGGAATATAAGGAAAGTAGGAAGGAACTTAAGCAAGGAGTCAGGAGGGCTAGAAGGGGTCACGAAAAGTCATTGGCAAATAGGGTTAAGGAAAATCCCAAGGCTTTTTACACGTACATAAAAAGCAAGAGGGTAGCCAGGGAAAGGGTTGGCCCACTGAAGGATAGGCAAGGGAATCTATGTGTGGAGCCAGAGGAAATGGGCGAGGTACTAAATGAATACTTTGCATCAGTATTCACCAAAGAGAAGGAATTGGTAGATGTTGAGTCTGGAGAAGGGGGTGTAGATAGCCTGGGTCACATTGTGATCCAAAAAGACGAGGTGTTGGGTGTCTTAAAAAATATTAAGGTAGATAAGTCCCCAGGGCCTGATGGGATCTACCCCAGAATACTGAAGGAGGCTGGAGAGGAAATTGCTGAGGCCTTGACAGAATTCTTTGGATCCTCGCTGTCTTCAGGGGATGTCCCGGAGGACTGGAGAATAGCCAATGTTGTTCCTCTGTTTAAGAAGGGTAGCAAGGATAATCCCGGGAACTACAGGCCGGTGAGCCTTACTTCAGTGGTAGGGAAATTACTGGAGAGAATTCTTCGAGACAGGATCTACTCCCATTTGGAAGCAAATGGACGTATTAGTGAGAGGCAGCACGGTTTTGTGAAGGGGAGGTCGTGTCTCATTAACTTGATAGAGTTTTTCGAGGAGGTCACTAAGATGATTGATGCAGGTAGGGCAGTAGATGTTGTCTATATGGACTTCAGTAAGGCCTTTGACAAGGTCCCTCATGGTAGACTAGTACAAAAGGTGAAGTCACACGGGATCAGGGGTGAGCTGGCAAGGTGGATACAGAACTGGCTAGGCCATAGAAGGCAGAGAGTAGCAATGGAGGGATGCTTTTCTAATTGGAGGGCTGTGAACAGTAGTGTTCCACAGGGATCAGTGCTGGGACCTTTGCTCTTTGTAGTATATATAAATGATTTGGAGGAAAATGTAACTGGTCTGATTAGTAAGTTTGCAGACGACACAAAGGTTGGTGGAATTGCGGATAGCGATGAGGACTGTCGGAGGATACAGCAGGATTTAGATTGTCTGGAGATTTGGGCGGAGAGATGGCAGATGGAGTTTAATCCGGACAAATGTGAGGTAATGCATTTTGGAAGGTCTAATGCAGGTAGGGCATATACAGTGAATGGTAGAACCCTCAAGAGTATTGAAAGTCAAAGAGATCTCGGAGTACAGGTCCATAGGTCATTGAAAGGGGCAACACAGGTGGAGAAGGTAGTCAAGAAGGCATACGGCATGCTTGCCTTCATTGGCCGGGGCATTGAGTATAAGAATTGGCAGCTGTATAGAACCTTAGTTAGGCCACACTTGGAGTATAGTGTTCAATTCTGGTCGCCACACTACCAGAAGGATGTGGAGGCTTTAGAGAGGGTGCAGAAGAGATTTACCAGAATGTTGCCTGGTATGGAGGGCATTAGCTATGAGGAGCGATTGAATAAACTCGGTTTGTTCTCACTGGAACGAAGGAGGTTGAGGGGAGACCTGATAGAGGTATACAAAATTATGAGGGGCATAGACAGAGTGGATAGTCAGAGGCTTTTCCCCAGGGTAGAGGGGTCAATTACTAGGGGGCATAGGTTTAAGGTGAGAGGGGCAAGGTTTAGAGTAGATTTACGAGGCAAGTTTTTTACGCAGAGGGTTGTGGGTGCCTGGAACTCGCTGCCGGAGGAGGTAGTGGAAGCAGGGACGATAGGGACATTTAAGGGGCATCTTGACAAATATATGAATAGGATGGGAATAGAAGGATACGGACCCAGGAAGTGTAGAAGATTGTAGTTTAGTTGGGCAGCATGGTCGGCACGGGCTTGGAGGGCCGAAGGGCCTGTTCCTGTGCTGTACATTTCTTTGTTCTCTGTTCATGCCACTTACATAGGCAGATAAAGGCAGTACCTGCATTTACGAAGCTAATTTTCTTCTGTTAGGGACAGTCATTCAGAACCTTTTTCCAAAGCCTGCCTCAGTGGCAACTTTCATAACATCTCGCGGTCTATTTCCAAAGCCTTCTCCCTCTACCTGTTCAAAACAGGATACTTTTTCTCTCTCTCTCTAAGCTCCACGCAGCTCCTCAAACAAGGGTTCTCTGGGGTTTTCAGATTTGTACCTATAATCATTATGTTCGTTGATTGATTGCCGACTCCCATTTATACAAAAGAACAGACATGCTATTGCTATGCAACTAACCTCGCATTGACATACAAGGAAACTATCAGATTTTGTAATGGATTATTGGCTGGTCAGGCAGGAGTGTACCGAAGGACAACGGATCTGGGGCATCCTGTGTATTCCCACTAACGAGTTTAAATCTGACTGGGACAATGTAACTCGGCCTGATGTGAGCTATAGCCCACTGACACCATGCTATCAATTGTTTTTCTCCTCAGTCTGTTTAATCACCAATTCTTCGATCTAATTTCTTGACCCAAGTTCCAAATATCTCAGGGTTTGGGGATTGCTGCAGGTTTGGGCCTGTTGGAGTTGCTGGAGGGTCAGGGCTGCTGGAGTTGCTGCAGGGTCGGGGCTGCTGGAGTTGCTGCAGGGTCGGGGCTGCTGGAATTGCTGCAGTGTCAGGGCTGCTCGAGTTTCTGCAGGATTAGGGCTGCTGAAGTTGCTGCAGGGACGGAGATGCTGGAGTTGCTGCAGGGTATGGGCTGCTGGAGTTGCTGCAGGATTAGGGCTGCAGGAGCTGCTGCAGGATATGGGCTGCTGGAGTTGCTGCTGGGTCAGGGCTGCTGGAGTTGCTGCAGGATTAGGGCTGGTGGAGTTGCTGCAGGGTCACGGCTGCTGGTGTTGCTGGAGGGTCACAACTGCTGGAATTGCTGCAGGATTAGGGATGCAGGATTTGCTGCTGTGGTTGCTGCAGGATTAGGGCTGCTGGAGTTGCTGCAGGGTCAGGGCTGCTGGAGTTGCTGCAGGATTAGGGATGCTGATGTTGCTGGAGGGTAGCGGCTGCTGGAGTTGCAGGGTCGTGGCTGCTGGAGTTGCTGCAGGATTAGGACTGCTGGAGTTCCTGCAGGATTAGGGCTGCTGGAGTTGCTGCAGGATAAGGGCTGCTGGAGTTGCTGCAGGTTCGGGGCTGCTGGAGTTGCTGCAGGTTCGGGGCTGCTGGAGTTGCTGCAGGTTCGGTGCTGCTGGAGTTGCTGCAGGTTCGGGGCTGCTGGAGTTGCTGCAGGGTCGGGGCTGCTGGAGTTGCTGCAATGTCAGGGCTGCTGGAGGTGCTGCAGGGTCAGGGCTGCTAGTGTTGCTGCAAGATTAGGGCTGCTGGAGTTGCTGCAGGGTCAGGACTGCTGGAGTTGCTGCAGGGTCAGGGCTGCTGGAGTTGCTGCAGCATTAGGGCTGCTGGGGTTGCTGCAGGATTAGGGCTGTTGGAGCTGCTGCAGGATTAGGGCTGCTGGAGTTGCTGCTGGGTCAGGGCTGCTGGAGTTGCTGCAGGATTAGGCTGGTGGAGTTGCTGCAGGGTCAGGGCTGCTGGTGGTGCTGGAGGGTCACGGCTGCTAGATTTGCAGAGTCAGGGCTGCTGGAGTTGCTGCAGGGTTGGGGCTGCTGGAGTTGCTGCAGGATTAGGGCTGCTGGAGTTGCTGCAGGATTAGAACTGCTGGAGCTGCTGCAGGATTAGGGCTGCTGGAGCTGCTGCTGGGTCAGGGCTGCTGGAGTTGCTGCTGGGTCAGGGCTGCTGGAGCTGCTCAGGATTAGGGCTGCTGGAGTTGCTGCAGGGTCGGGGCTGCTGGGGTTGCTGCAGGGTCAGGGCTGCTGGGGTTGCTGCAGGATTAGGGCTGCTGGAATTGCTGCAGTCTCAGGGCTGCTCGAGTTTCTGCAGGATTAGGGCTGCTGGGGTTTCTGCAGGGATGGAGCTGCTGGAGTTGCTGCAGGGTCAGGGCTGCTGGAGTTGCTGCAGGATTAGGGCTGGTGGAGTTGCTGCAGGGTCACGGTTGCTGGTGTTGCTGGAGGGTCACAACTGGTGGAGTTGCTGCAGGATTAGGGAAGCAGGATTTGCTGCTGGGGTTGCTGCAGGATTAGGGCTGCTGGAGTTGCTGCAGGGTCAGGGCTGCTGGAGTTGCTGCAGGATTAGGGATGCTGGTGTTGCTGGAGGGTAGCGGCTGCTGGAGTTGCAGGGTCGTGGCTGCTGGAGTTGCTGCAGGATTAGGACTGCTGGAGTTGCTGCGGGGTCAGGGCTGCTGGAGTTGCTGCAGGACTAGGGCTGCTGGAGTTGCTGCAGGATTAGGGCTGCTGGAGTTGCTGCAGGTTCGGGGCTGCTGGAGTTGCTGCAGGGTCGGGGCTGCTGGAGTTGCAGCAATGTCAGGGCTGCTGGAGGTGCTGCAGGGTCAGGGCTGCTAGTGTTGCTGCATGATTAGGGCTGCTGGAGTTGCTGCAGGGTCAGGACTGCTGGAGTTGCTGCAGGGTCAGGGCTGCTGGAGTTGCTGCAGGATTAGGGCTGCTGGTGTTGCTGCAGGATTAGGGCTGTTGGAGCTGCTGCAGGATTAGGGCTGCTGGAGTTGCTGCTGGGTCAGGGCTGCTGGAGTTGCTGCAGGATTAGGCTGGTGGAGTTGCTGCAGGGTCAGGGCTGCTGGTGTTGCTGGAGGGTCACGGCTGCTAGATTTGCAGAGTCAGGGCTGCTGGAGTTGCTGCAGGGTTGGGGCTGCTGGAGTTGCTGCAGGATTAGGGCTGCTGGAGTTGCTGCAGGATTAGAACTGCTGGAGCTGCTGCAGGATTAGGGCTGCTGGAGTTGCTGCTGGGTCAGGGCTGCTGGAGTTGCTGCTGGGTCAGGGCTGCTGGAGTTGCTCAGGATTAGGGCTGCTGGAGTTGCTGCAGGGTCGGGGCTGCTGGAGTTGCTGCAGGGTCAGGGCTGCTGGGGTTGCTGCAGGATTAGGGCTGCTGGAATTGCTGCAGTCTCAGGGCTGCTCGAGTTTCTGCAGGATTAGGGCTGCTGCAGTTTCTGCAGGGATGGAGCTGCTGGAGTTGCTGCAGGGTATGGGCTGCTGGAGTTGCTGCAGGATTAGGGCTGCTGGAGCTGCTGCAGGATATGGGCTGCTGGAGTTGCTGCTGGGTCAGGGCTGCTGGAGTTGCTGCAGGATTAGGGCTGGTGGGGTTGCTGCAGGGTCACGGCTGCTGGTGTTTCTGGAGGGTCACGACTGCTGGAGTTGCTGCAGGATTAGGGATGCAGGATTTGCTGCTGGGGCTGCTGCAGGATTTGGGCTGCAGGAGTTGCTGCACGGTCAGGGCTGCTGGAGTTGCTGCAGGATTAGGGCTGCTGGAGTTGCTGCGTGGTCACGGCTGCTGGAGTTGCTGCAGGATTAGGGCTGCTGGAGTTTCTGCAGGAGTAGGGCTGCTGGAGTTGCTGCAGGATTAGGGCTGCTGGAGTTGCTGCAGGTTCGGGGCTGCTGGAGTTGCTGCAGGATTAGGACTGCTGGAGTTGCTGCGGGGTCAGGGCTGCTGGAGTTGCTGCAGGATTAAGGCTGCTGGAGTTTCTGCAGGATTAGGGCTGCTGGAGTTGCTGCAGGATTAGGGCTGCTGGAGTTGCTGCAGGTTCGGGGCTGCTGGAGTTGCTGCAGGGTCAGGACTGCTGGAGTTGCTGCAGGGTCAGGACTGCTGGAGTTGCTGCAGGGTCAGGGCTGCTGGAGTTGCTGCAGGATTAGGGCTGCTGGTGTTGCTGCAGATTAGGGCTGCTGGAGCTGCTGCAGGATTAGGGCTGCTGGAGTTGCTGCTGGGTCAGAGCTGCTGGAGTTGCTGCAGGATTAGGGCTGGTGGAGTTGCTGCAGGGTCAGGGCTGCTGGTGTTGCTGGAGGGTCACGGCTGCTAGATTTGCAAAGTCAGGGCTGCTGGAGTTGCTGCAGGGCTGGGGCTGCTGGAGTTGCTGCAGGATTAGAACTGCTGGAGCTGCTGCAGGATTAGGGCTGCTGGAGTTGCTGCTGGGTCAGGGCTGCTGGAGTTGCTCAGGATTAGGGCTGCTGGAGTTGCTGCTGGGTCAGGGCTGCTGGAGTTGCTGCAGGGTCAGTGCTGCTGGAGTTGCTCAGGATTAGGGCTGCTGGAGTTCCTGCTGGGTCAGGGCTGCTGGGGTTGCTGCTGGGTCAGGGCTGCTGGAGCTGCTGCAGGGTCAGGGCTGCTGGAGTTGCTGCAGGGCCAGGGCTGCTGGAGTTGCTGCAGAGTCAGGGCTGCTGGAGTTGCTGCAGCGTCAGGGATGCTGGAGTTGCTGCAGCGTCAGGGATGCTGGAGTTGCTGCAGCGTCAGGGATGCTGGAGTTGCTGCAGGGCCAGAGCTGCTGGAGTTGCTGCAGGGCCGGGGTGGCTGGAGTTGCTGCAGGACTAGGGCTGCTGGAGCTGTTGCAGGATTAGGGATGCTGGTGTTGCTGGAGGGTCGGGGCTGCTGGAGTTGCTGCTGGGTCAGGGCTGCTGGTGTTGCTGGAGGGTCACGACTGATGGAGTTGCTGCAGGATTAGGGATGCAGGATTTGCTGCTGGGGTTGCTGCAGGATTAGGGCTGCTGGAGCTGTTGCAGGATATGGGCTGCTGGAGTTGCTGCTGGGTCAGGGCTGCTGGAGTTGCTGCAGGATTAGGGCTGGTGGGGTTGCTGCAGGGTCACGGCTGCTGGTGTTGCTGGAGGGTCACGACTGCTGGAGTTGCTGCAGGATTAGGGATGCAGGATTTGCTGCTGGGGTTGCTGCAGGATTAGGGCTGCTGAAGTTGCTGCAGGGTCAGGGCTGCTGGAGTTGCTGCAGGATTAGGGATGCTGGTGTTGCTGGAGGGTCGCGGCTGCTGGAGTTGCAGGGTCGTGGCTGCTGGAGTTGCTGCAGGATTAGGACTGCTGGAGTTGCTGCGGGGTCAGGGCTGCTGGAGTTGCTGCAGGATTAGGGCTGCTGGAGTTTCTGCAGGATTAGGGCTGCTGGAGTTGCTTCAGGATTAGGGCTGCTGGAGTTGCTGCAGGTTCGGGGCTGCTGGAGTTGCTGCAGGGTCAGGACTGCTGGAGTTGCTGCAGGGTCAGGGCTGCTGGAGTTGCTGCAGGATTAGGGCTGGTGGAGTTGCTGCAGGGTCAGGGCTGCTGGTGTTGCCGGAGGGTCACGGCTGCTAGATTTGCAAAGTCAGAGCTGCTGGAGTTGCTGCAGGGTTGGGGCTGCTGGAGTTGCTGCAGGATTAGGGCTGCTGGAGTTGCTGCAGGATTAGAACTGCTGGATCTGCTGCAGGATTAGGGCTGCTGGAGTTGCTGCTGGGTCAGGGCTGCTGGAGTTGCTCAGGGTTAGGGCTGCTGGAGTTGCTGCTGGGTCAGGGCTGCTGGATTTGCTGCAGGGTCAGTGCTGCTGGAGTTGCTCAGGATTAGGGCTGCTGGAGTTGCTGCTGGGTCAGGGCTGCTGGTGTTGCTGCAGGGCCAGGGCTGCTGGAACTGCTGCAGGGTCAGGGCTGCTGGAGTTGCTGCAGGATTACTGATGCAGGTGTTTCTGGAGTGTCGGGGCTGCTGGAGTTGCTGCAGAGTCAGGGCTGCTGGAGTTGCTGCAGCATCAGGGATGCTGGAGTTGCTGCAGCGTCAGGGATGCTGGAGTTGCTGCAGGGCCAGAGCTGCTGGGGTTGCTGCAGGGCCGGGGCGGCTGGAGTTGCTGCAGGACTAGGGCTGCTGGAGCTGTTGCAGGATTCGGGATGCTGGTGTTGCTGCAGGATTAGAATTGCTGGAGCTGCTGCAGGATTAGGGCTGCTGGAGTTGCTAAGGATTAGGGCTGCTGGAGTTGCTGCAGGGTCGGTGCTGCTGGAGTTGCTGCAATGTCAGGGCTGCTGGAGTGGCTGCAGGGTCAGGGCTGCTGGATTTGCTGCAGGGTCAGGGCTGCTGGAGCTGCTGCAGGGTCGGGGCTGCTGGAGCTGCTGCAGGGTCAGGGCTGCTGGAGTTGCTGCAGGGTCAGGGCTGCTGGAGCTGCTGCAGGGTCAGGGATGCTGGAGTTGCTACACGGTCAGAGCTGCTGGAGTTGCTGCAGGGTCAGGGCTGCTGCAGGGTCAGTGCTGCTGGAGTTGCTACAGGGTCAGAGCTGCTGGAGTTGCTGCAGGATCAGGGCTGCTAGAGTTGCTGCAGGATTAGGGCTGCTGCAGGGTCAGTGCTGCTGGAGTTGCTACAGGGTCAGAGCTGCTGGAGTTGCTGCAGGATTAGGGCTGCTGCAGGGTCAGTGCTGCTGGAGTTGCTACAGGGTCAGAGCTGCTGGAGTTGCTGCAGGATCAGGGCTGCTAGAGTTGCTGCAGGATTAGAACTGCTGGAGCTGCTGCAGGATTAGGGCTACTGGAGTTGCTAAGGATTGGAGCTGCTGCAGGGTCGGGTCTGCTGGAGTTTCTGCAGGGTTGCTGGAGGGTTGGTGTTGCTGGAGGGTCGGAGTTGCGAGCGCTGCTGCATCGGGAAAGAATCGTTTCAGGGAGTGTTTACTGAGAAAAACAGCGGAAGCGGAAGTACTCTGATAAGTTGGGCAAGTTTTAGACTATTCGATTGTGACTTTTTCACCAAAGACGCAGACACGGCAGATGTGGTAGGGTGTTAGCATTTTCCCTCTTTCGTTTGTTATTTGCAACCGAATGGATTGTGTGTGAACAGGTTCTCGACTGGAGCTACTGAGATTGAACTGACCGAAAGAAAAGTGCGCGCGAGATTGAGGGAAAGTTTGTGTGAGAGAGAAAGTGTGTGTGTGAGAGAGAGAGAAAGTATATGTGTGAGAGCGAGGGAGAGAAAGTGTAAGCGAGAAAGAGAAAATGTGAGAGGGAGAGAGAGAATGTGTGAGAGGAGGGAGAATGTGTGAGAGGGAGAGGGAGTGGGGGAGAAGGAGAGAGTGTGTGTGTGTGTGTGAGAGGGAGAGAGTGTGTGTGTGTGTGTGTGAGAGGGAGAGAGTGTGTGTGTGGGAGAGGGAGAAGTGTGCGTGGGAGAGGGAGAAGAGTGTGTGTGTGTGTGGGAGAGGAGGAGAGTGTGGGAGAGGGAGAGTGTGTGTGTGTGGGGGAGAGGGAGAGAGTGTGTGGGAGAGGGAGAAGAGTGTGCGTGGGAGAGGGAGAAGAGTGTGAGAGGGAGAGAGCGTGTGTGTGGGAGAGGAGGAGAGTGTGTGGGAGAGGGAGAGAGTGTGTGGGAGAGGGAGAGAGTGTGTGGGAGAGGGAGAGAGTGTGTGGGAGAGGGAGAGAGTGTGTGGGAGAGGGAGAGAGTGTGTGGGAGAGTGTGTGTGTGGGAGAGGGAGAGAATGTGTGTGTGTGGGAGAGGGAGAGAATGTGTGTGTGTGTGGGAGAGGGAGAGAATGTGTGTGTGTGGGAGCGGGAGAGAATGTGTGTGTGTGGGAGAGGGAGAGAGTGTGTGTGTGGGAGAGGGAGAGAGCGTGTGTGTGGGAGAGGGAGAGAGCGTGTGTGTGGGAGAGGGAGAGAGCGTGTGTGTGTGTGAGAGGGAGAGAGTGAGTGTGTGAGAGGGAGAGAATGTGTGGGGGAGAGGGAGAAGAGAGTGCGTGGGAGAGGGAGAAGAGTGTGTGTGGGAGAGGGAGAAGAGTGTGTGTGGGAGAGGGAGAGAGCGTGTGTGTGGGAGAGGGAGAGAGCGTGTGTGTGGGAGAGGGAGAGAGCGTGTGTGTGGGAGAGGGAGAGAGCGTGTGTGTGTGTGAGAGGGAGAGAGTGTGTGTGTGAGAGGGAGAGAGTGTGTGGGGGAGAGGGAGAAGAGTGTGTGTGGGAGAGGGAGAAGAGTGCGTGGGAGAGGGAGAAGAGTGTGTGTGGGAGAGGGAGAGAGCGTGTGTGGGAGAGGAGGGGAGAGGGAGAGGGTGTGTGTGTGGGAGAGGGAGAGAGTGTGTGAGTGTGTGTGTGAGCGGGAGAGAGTGTGTGTGTGTGGGAGAGAGTGTGTGTGTGTGGGAGAGGGAGAGATCGTGCGTGTGTGGGAGAGGGAGAGATCGTGCGTGTGTGGGAGAGGAGGAGAGTGTGTGTGGGAGAGGGAGTGTGTGTGTGAGGGAGTGGGAGGAAGTGTGTGTGTGTGAGGGAGAGGGAGTGTGTGTGTGAGGGAGAGGGAGTGTGTGTGAGGGAGAGGGAGTGTGTGTGAGGGAGAGGGAGTGTGTGTGTGTGAGGGAGAGGGAGTGTGTGTGGGGGAGGGAGAGAGTGTGTGTGTGGGGGAGGGAGAGAGTGTGTGTTGGAGAGGGAGGGAGAGAGAGTCTGTGTGTGGGAGAGGGAGGGAGAGAGAGTGTGTGTGTGGGAGAGAGTGCGTGTGGGAGAGGGAGAGAATGCGTGTGGGAGAGGGAGAGAATGCGTGTGGGAGAGGGAGAGAATGCGTGTGGGAGAGGGAGAGAATCCGTGTGGGGGAGGGAGAGAGTGTGTGTGGGGGAGGGAGAGAGTGTGTGTGGGGGAGGGAGAGAGTGTGTGTGGGGGAGGGAGAGAGTGTGTGTGGGGAGGGAGAGAGTGTGTGTGTGGGGGAGGGAGAGAGTGTGTGTGTGGGGGAGGGAGAGAGTGTGTGTGTGGGGGAGGGAGAGAGTGTGTGTGGGGGAGGGAGAGAGTGTGTGTGGGGGAGGGAGAGAGTGTGTGTGGGGGAGGGAGAGAGTGTGTGTGGGGGAGGGAGAGAGTGTGTGTGGGGGAGGGAGAGAGTGTGTGTGGGGGAGGGAGAGAGTGTGTGTGGGGGAGGGAGAGAGTGTGTGTGGGGGAGGGAGAGAGTGTGTGTGGGGGAGGGAGAGAGTGTGTGTGGGGGAGGGAGAGAGTGTGTGTGGGGGAGGGAGAGAGTGTGTGTGGGGGAGGGAGAGAGTGTGTGTGGGGGAGGGAGAGAGTGTGTGGGGGGGAGGGAGAGAGTGTGTGGGGGGGAGGGAGAGAGTGTGTGGGGGGGAGGGAGAGAGTGTGTGGGGGGGAGGGAGAGAGTGTGTGGGGGGGAGGGAGAGAGTGTGTGGGGGGGAGGGAGAGAGTGTGTGGGGGGGAGGGAGAGAGTGTGTGGGGGGAGGGAGAGAGTGTGTGGGGGGAGGGAGAGAGTGTGTGGGGGGAGGGAGAGAGTGTGTGGGGGGAGGGAGAGAGTGTGTGGGGGGGAGGGAGAGAGTGTGTGGGGGGAGGGAGAGAGTGTGTGGGGGGGAGGGAGAGAGTGTGTGGGGGTGAGGGAGAGAGTGTGTGGGGGTGAGGGAGAGAGTGTGTGGGGGTGAGGGAGAGAGTGTGTGGGGGTGAGGGAGAGAGTGTGTGGGGGTGAGGGAGAGAGTGTGTGTGGGGGAGGGAGAGAGTGTGTGTGGGGGAGGGAGAGAGTGTGTGTGGGGGAGGGAGAGAGTGTGTGTGGGGGAGGGAGAGAGTGTGTGTGGGGGAGGGAGAGAGTGTGTGTGGGGGAGGGAGAGAGTGTGTGTGGGGGAGGGAGAGAGTGTGTGTGGGGGAGGGAGAGAGTGTGTGTGGGGGAGGGAGAGAGTGTGTGTGGGGGAGGGAGAGAGTGTGTGTGGGGGAGGGAGAGAGTGTGTGTGGGGGAGGGAGAGAGTGTGTGTGGGGGAGGGAGAGAGTGTGTGTGGGGGAGGGAGAGAGTGTGTGTGGGGGAGGGAGAGAGTGTGTGTGGGGGAGGGAGAGAGTGTGTGTGGGGGAGGGAGAGAGTGTGTGTGGGGGAGGGAGAGAGTGTGTGTGGGGGAGGGAGAGAGTGTGTGTGGGGGAGGGAGAGAGTGTGTGTGGGGGAGGGAGAGAGTGTGTGTGGGGGAGGGAGAGAGTGTGTGTGGGGGAGGGAGAGAGTGTGTGTGGGGGAGGGAGAGAGTGTGTGTGGGGGAGGGAGAGAGTGTGTGTGGGGGAGGGAGAGAGTGTGTGTGGGGGAGGGAGAGAGTGTGTGTGGGGGAGGGAGAGAGTGTGTGTGGGGGAGGGAGAGAGTGTGTGTGGGGGAGGGAGAGAGTGTGTGTGGGGGAGGGAGAGAGTGTGTGTGGGGGAGGGAGAGAGTGTGTGTGGGGGAGGGAGAGAGTGTGTGTGGGGGAGGGAGAGAGTGTGTGTGGGGGAGGGAGAGAGTGTGTGTGGGGGAGGGAGAGAGAGTGTGTGGGAGAGAGAGAGTGCGAGTGTGTGTAGGAGAGGGGGAGAGGAGGGGAGAGGGAGAGAGGGAGACGGAGCATGGGTGTGTGAGAGGGAGGGGGAGAGAGAATATGTGGGTGTGTGAGAGGGAGGGGGAACGTGGGTGTGCGTGAGAGGGAGGGAGAGAGAGAGAGAGAATGTGTGAGAAAGGGAGAATGTGGGTGCCTGGGCGAGGGAAAGGAACCAGGAAGTTATAAGTGAGGGCAATACAAGAAGGATAGAGAACCAGAAACTGGACAGCAACTAACTGGCAATGGGAGATTATAACATGTTGCAGAAGAATAAACTGAGGAAAAGAAAGGTTATATCTGTGAAGAGGGTAAAACTGGAAAGCTGAGGGAGAATGAATAGGAAACAAACCATGATAGGAATGAAACACAGAGAATTGGGCAGCAGAGAAGGAAATTGAGTACAAGCAGAATGTACAAGATTGTAAAGTTGGAGGACATTGGAACCTGGGGAACTCGGAGCATAGGTAAGGGAAGCACAGGGAATTGAAGGGAATCAGTGAGCGACCACTGGAATTGTGAATGTGTGGAAAAACTGGGAAGAACAAAGGAAGATGAGAGTGAGAAAAGGGGCAGAAAAAAACTGGGCAGTGAAGATGGATTAGAAGATAGCTGACAAATGGATTCCAGGAGAAACCGGAATGAGGTGGAAGAAAACAACTGGATAGGAGAAAAAAGGAAAGTGGAGATAGTAAGAGAAAACTGCTGGGGGTAGAGAGAGAGAGCGAAAGAGCACGTGACTGGCATTCGAGAAAAGCTATGTTTTGGGGAAGGTGCATGTATGTAAGGCTGGTCAAGGTTATAGAGATGGGGACTGATGAAACCATGAGGGAATTAAACACAAAATTAGGATACTAAATTTGAGTCTTTGACAAGGCCATAACCATGTTTGGTGAGTGGGATTTGATGAGAGGTAGGATATAAGAACCAGAAATTTGGCTGGGCTAAAATTGATGAGATATGGTGAATGAGAAGCTGACGAGAAAGCATTGGAATGGTCGAGCCTGGCGATGACCAAGGCATGAATGAGGTCTTCAGTGGCAGCACATTTTGAGGTAGGGCTAAAAGCTTTGGAAGTGGAAGAAGGTGATTTTTTTTGTGATGGAAAGCACGTTGTGTCAGAGCTCAATTCAATATTAACTGGGATACTGAGGCTGTGACAAACTGGGTCAGCCCGAGGTAATGGACATGTGAGGGATTGCAGTTGCTGATGAGAGCATGGTACTAGTGATAATTTACCAAAATTCCCTAGACTCTGGGGTGGTCCCGGCAGATTGGAAATTAGCAAACGTGACACCACTGTTTAAAAAAAGGAGGTAGGCAGAAAGCGGATAATTATAGGCCAGTGAGCTTAACTTCGGTAGTAGGGAAAATGCTGGAATCTATCATGAAGGAAGAAATAGTGAGGCATCTGGATGGAAATTATCCCATTGGGCAGACGCAGCATGGGTTCATAAAGGGCAGGTCGTGCCTAACTAATTTAGTGGAATTTTTTGAGGACATTACCAGTGCGGTAGATAACGGGGAGCCAATGGATGTGGTATATCTGGATTTCCAGAAAGCCTTTGACAAGGTGCCACACAAAAGGTTGCTGCATAAGATAAAGATGCATGGCATTAAGGGGAAAGTAGTAGCATGGATAGAGGATTGGTTAATTAATAGAAAGCAAAGAGTGGGGATTAATGGGTGTTTCTCTGGTTGGCAATCAGTAGCTTGTGGTGTCCCTCAGGGATCTGTGTTGGGCCCACAATTGTTCACAATTTACATAGTTGATTTGGAGTTGGGGACCAAGGGCAATGTGTCCAAGTTTGCAGTCGACACTAAGATGAGTGGTAAAGCAAAAGGTGCAGAGGATACCGGAAGTCTGCAGAGGGATTTGGATAGGCTAAGTGAATGGGCTAGGGTCTGGCAGATGGAATACAATGTTGACAAATGTGAGGTTATCCATTTTGGTAGGAATAACAGCAAAAGGGATTATTATTTAAATGATAAAAGCTTACAACATGCTGCTGTGCAGGGAGACCTGGGTGTGCTAGTGCATGAGTCGCAAAAAGTTGCTTTACAGGTGCAACAGGTGATTAAGAAGGCAAATGGAATTTTGTCCTTCATTGCTAGCGGGATGGAGTTTAAGACTAGGGAGGTTATGCTGCAATTGTATAAGGTGTTAGTGAGTCAACACCTAGAGTATTGTGTTCAGTTTTGGTCTCCTTACTTGAGAAAGGACGTACTGGCACTGGAGGGTGTGCAGGGCAGATTCACTAGATTAATCTCAGAGCTGAAGGGGTTGGATTACGAGGAGAGGTTGAGTAGACTGGGACTGTACTCGTTGGAATTTAGAAGGATGAGGGGGGATCTTATAGAAACATATAAGATTATGAAGGGAATAGATAGGATAGATGCGGGCAGGTTGTTTCCACTGGCGGGTGAAAGCAGAACTAGGGGGCATAGCCTCAAAATAAGGGGAAGTAGATTTAGGACAGAGTGTATGAGGAACTTCTTCACCCAAAGGGTTGTGAATCTATGGAATTCCTTGCCCAGTGAAGCAGTAGAGGCTCATTCATTAAATGTTTTAAAGATAAAGATAGAAAGTTTTTTGAAGAATTAAGGGTTATGGTGTACGGGCCGGAAAGAGGAGCTGAGTCCACAAAAGATCAGCCATGATCGCATTGAATGGCGGAGCAGGCTCGAGGGGCCAGATGGCCTACTCCTGCTCCTAGTTCTTATGTTCTTATGTTTCTGCTGTGGTCACAGATAACAACTTTGGAAGAGATAATGAGGTGGTGGGGTGATGGTGCAGCTTCTGAAACGTTCTGTGGAAGAGGAGGATAAATAACGTCAGAGGAAAGTGGAAAACCCAGAGAGAAAATTTAGTGGCTGAGAAAAAGCTAGGAAAGGCGAGAAGAATAGAATCGGGGAAAAGGGAAGAAAGTGAAGCTGACATGAAGAGTGCCAAGAGGAGGATAAGGAGAAAACTGGATAAGATGTCAGGGATAGGAGGAGAGTAAATAGAGGTGCAACGAGAGTGAGACAATCAATGAAGGGAAAGAAGCAACTGAAGGGATGAAAGGACGCTGGAGAGAGATAAACATGTGAGGGAAGTGCCTACTGCACAGTGGGGCAACAGATGTTACCTCGGATGGTACTTGAGGGCGAGGAATAGATGGAAGGAAGGTGCAGGAGTGAGAGTGCTGCAACTCGAACAAAATCTCAGTATGTCTACAGCTTGTGCTGTGAGAGTATGCATTGGCTTTTCTAGAAATGCAAGACCTTTTTTAAGATGGAATAATTACTTTGCTTTAAATGCTAAATTACATCAGCACTAGGATACCAATGAGTAGAAGTCGGCATGTGTATTGAAACAAATATGCAGAACTCTGCTTTGCCTGAGTGTGGTTGGACCAGGGTAGCTCAGTGCTGCCCCTTAAAGCCAGGGACTGATGTCAAACTACTGTCTGAAGTATCACTGCCACATAAAAGGCATCAATTGTTATGGCCAGCTTTCTGTATCTTGACTTTTCTTTTTAAAATTGTTTTGTTTCTGATCTGTAACATAAGATCAAGTGAAACTACTTTGCCATTTAGTGATTTTTACCAACCATAATAAAAATCTGGTTTCTTGCCGGTATTTTCCCAACCGTTTGAGAATTGGAGAAATCGCTTTGTAAAGTCTATAGTATATAAAGTATATTTACACATCAAGGTAGGTTAGAATTAACTTTTTGTGCAAAGATTTGAAAGATTTAGAATACTCTACCTCAACTGGTTATTAAAGCTGGGTCCATTTCCATTAGATAAATGCTTTAAAAATATATATATTAATGGCTACACAGGGAAATAGATAGTTCTGTTAGAGAACTAATACTGACACTGACCGAATGATGTCCTTGCATACTGATATCCTATGATAATATGCAGACTTAATCAAAGACAGCACTAGTAAATGGGAAGCCCACATGTTTATTTTTTGGGGGCGCAGGGCATACATATATCTTGTTTGGAAGCTCCATGTGAAGGATGGTGGTAGAGTGATGTTCCAATTACACCTCTATTCATTTTTTATTTGGGACTATAGTTACTTTGTAAGCAGAGCAAGAAGATTCCTGTGTGATACATGAGAATGGCTCACCAGGAATTATTGATATAACTATCATCATTTTGTTTTATAGTTGTTTGATATAAGTAGAATTTAACTATTTCAGACAAAAATGCTTTTGTAGCAAGTTGGAAAACCTTAGTATTTTTAAATTGAGATTGTATCCAGTGGGAAAATGTTTTACATGCAATACACACTTTATAAGACTACATTAAGCTATGGATTGTGGAGTCATTGTGGTAACATCATTCTAGTTTTAATTTTCCCTGCTGTTCCATTGAGATATGACATATATATGGCTTAAAATATATGAATGAATAAGCGAGTGAAGGTTTAATACTTTAATATGCTTGTAAAAACAGCATTGTATGTGTATGTGTTTAGTTTAGTCTGTACACTTGAGGTTTTTCAACCTATTATTTCCAAACATTTTTAATGACTCATCCTTTTAATCATGTCCTGCAATAAAAGTTGCAAAGGCAAGAAACAATTCAAACACATTTTTTCTTTAGATTAGAAATGTTTGGAAAATATTTTATTAAACTGAAAGCATAGAAATGTTATATCTGGTATGTCAGTCTCCACTCTTGAAGTGAAAATGTATCTGCCAGTGAGATCGGTCACAAGTTATCGTTTGCCTTTAAGTATATTAACTGTTGGTTAATAAGCATCCTTTGTTTGTGTCATGTCATAATTTGACTTCAAATGATCATAATCAGAGTAGATTTTAATAATACCTGATCTGAGTTGCAGACAAATATTTATCAGCTAGCAATAAAAAAAACACCATCAAGAATGAATAATTGTTTGACTCTTGTTCAAGAAAATTATTCAATTTGTGCTTCAAAACCATACAACAGATTTAATTTAAAAATCTATAAAATATTGTATAAAACAGTAAAATGAAGTATTGTTCAGAAAACAAAGGTAGTTTTATATTTTTTTCTATTGTGCTTTGAGAGGGCTGGGGCATGAAGAACAAATAAAAGGCATGTGCATGTGAGTGATGCTTAGCAATTGGGGCCTTATTATTGTAAGGTACATAAGCTTTTATGTTTTAGCTTCAGCTGAATTTGTGGGTAGTTGGAAACAGATTACTGAGGGGCGAACAGCTCTCAACTCTGCCAGGAGAAGCGGGACAGGACAGGACAAGGGAGTTGCAAAGATGCAAGCTCCCTGAGGAACAATATATAATTCAGATAACCAGGGAATTGGGAGAGAAAAGATGTTTACGCCACCTGAAGTTAAGAGAACAGAGACCAAGGTATTGTTCAGAATGATTCCAGGAAGAGCAAACAAAGTGTTCTGAAGTAAAGAGACAATTGCAGTTGTGGAACTGCAGACTTCAGAGGTAGTGAAACATTTGATGTCATTTTAATACAGTATGGGAATTGACAGTTAAAGCAATTGTGAGCAGTTTTGCACAGCAGCTAAGACAAAGAAATCCTAAAGGGGTTGGTTTAAAATCCTGAACAATGATTAAAAGTGGAGTGAAAGCTTTGTTGAAAAGTGTCATTCGGAAAATCTGGTCTGGATTTCAGAAATGAAAGAGCTAAGGGAAAGCATAATTTGAAAGTGTGACTTTTTGAAAGCGGAATTTGAAATTACTCGTGTGGAAGCCGGAGTTCAGTGCGACAAGGTGGTTCACGGTGTAAGAATCATCTGGGAGAATGTTGAGGAGAAATCCACAGGCATTCACTTGGGTTCAGAGAGGAGTGTGTTTTGCAACAGTCAAGTGTGCTTAAAAGTGACTTTGTATGCTAATGAACCCCTGTAATTTAAAATGTACTTTGTAATCCATGTTAATCATAAAATCTGTGGATAATTAAAACAAGGGGGTTTTTGTATCATAATCTAATTTTTTCATGTTTTAACAAATGTTTTTTTCTTGTTGCCAAATCTATTTAGTTGTCCTGTGATTCTGGTCCTCCACGTTATATATAAGAAAGTAAAAGTTCCGGTCTTTTGAACAAGGGTTCCATTCTGGGATCTTCCTGTCCAGTTAGAACATCAACTGGGATCATAACTGTAGACAGCCTCCATTTGCAGATACAGCTTGTATTTGCACATCACCATGAAAGAGCAATTAAGCAATCCTGACTAATCCGATGCGACGAAAACAAAACATTTTATTCAAGTTACAGAATCTATTGGTTCCACTTTTAGATACGGCGTCTTGAATGGCGAGGCTCCTTCTTCCTGAATCTTTCCCATCAAGAATTTTTATTTCCAATTGCCTTAACACCTTCCTGCCCAAAAATCTGGCTGCTTAAATGATTTGCAGCTCCTGAAATTCGGGTCGGAAGGAGTTCAGATTATGTAAAAACGCAGTCACCTGTACAGAAGTCAGCGGTTTCAGATATCTTATTCCAGGAAGGACTGGGGAAGTGTGACTCAGTTTCCATTCTCCTTTTCTATTCACCGGTTCACCCCACTGGGAAAGTATTTTTTGCACATCTTTTATATTAATTACATGAAGATGTTCCACACACTGCAGTAGAACAACGTACAAGTGAATAATTACAAATGCATAGCTTAAACTTTTGGCTCGCTTCCAGAATGAAAGACAGCAGCTACCTGTGTGTGTGGTCTTTAATTAATTATAAAAGTGAGTTTTATTCTGTTTTATCTTTGCTGAATAGAACCTACTGGATATCTTCATCAATTCTCGAAACCAGTTACAATTTCTGGTTTTATAGCTTGCATAAATAGCTGCAGTCTAATTTTGTAACTTTTTAATAATGGCCTACGTACGTTAGCTTATTTAAAATTCATTCGATCTATAACTTCAGTAGTATCAACAAGTGGTTAATTAACTTTATTTTGCAGAGAACGACGAGCGACACTGAGGCCCTCATCTTGTCTCACATTTTCTCCTCTGTGAATTGAATTCAATCTTTGCGTTCTCTTTAAGGTTGAGCAATGTAGATTGTGGAGCTTGGGTTAGTGCAAATTCAATAAATTTCAGGCTCCAATGCTTGGCATGAGTAAAGCTTTCTGCACCTTGTTCCCTTAAAAATCAGAATTTTATGAGCCTCTAAAGCTCTGAAATAGGTGCAATTAGTGCTGACTCAATTGTAATCAAACCCATCGGGGGGGGGATGGGGACGGTGGTGGTGGGTGGCCAGCTTTGTGGGATGGGAAGCTGCTTTCCAGTTTTTCTTACACCAGCACAAAAGATCACAATAATTTGATTTGCTCTGGATGCCATTTGCACTGCAAAGTGCGTGATCATGTGTGATGGTTTGGCAAATTCCAGACGAGTGGCTCTGAAAATCCAATACAACCTATTGGAAACTCCAAGTCATATTGGTCTTAACATTCAGTAGTGGTCATTTGCTGTGCGTTTTCGCCTGTCTTACCCTTTAAATAATACTGCCGTTTGTACATTTGGAGGTCTGTAAATTTTAGTGTTGTGGCCTGATTGAGCTTGCAGTTATTTTCAATAATAATTATGTAAGTTTCTAATCTCCACCATATCTATTGACATATGTGACATTAAGTGCTTTTATTTCATATTTGCATCTAGTTTTTGCTAAAATATATGTACGTGTATTCCGTCTTCCATTTGTTTTCCTCCATTTGTAATTTCTGAGAACCTTGTACTGAGAATTTTCTTGTATAAAAATAATCTGCTATGGTTATGAAAGAAGAAGTTCAAAAATGCTGACCTGTAAATCCCATAACTGAATCATGCAGAAAGTTTGGGAAGTTGTAATTTCCTCCTCCTCGTAACTCTGATTTCCATCTCCACACTGTACCATTAATTAACTGATGACAATTGCTATCCAATGGTGTGATTTAGTGCTTCTGAATGTTGTTTGCAAAAGCATTATTTTCTTTTTCTGCCTCTTTGTTGTGTTCAGTGTGAGGGAAATTCTGCCAAACACTTCAACTCATTCCTTTCATAGTGTTTGTTTGTGGTGTACATAAACGATTTGGAGGAAAATGTAGCCAGTCTGATTAGTACGTTTGCGGATGACACCTGTGGTAGTCTGTGTCGAGGTATTACGGTACCTGGTAATGCTGGAACACCATTGGTAGATATTGTATGCTTCCTATTGGTCAACTGTATGGTAGCTCCGCCCTGCTAGACGGGGTATAAGAGCCCGTGCTGCCCCAGCAGCCTTCATTCTGTACCTGAGCTGCTGGGGGAAGCATCTAGCTTATTAAAGTCTTCAGTTGGACTACAACCTCGCTTTAGTGGTCATTGATCGTGCATTAATTTAATAAGCTAGAATTAAAAGGATGGAGCTCCGAATCAAGCCGGAGTGTCTGCAACTCAGCCCCCACGCGGCGAACTCAGCGGCAACCTTCAAGCGCTGGCTGGCGTGTTTTAAAGGATATCTGGGAACGTACGAAAACACTCCCACAGGAGAGCAGAAAATGCAAGTCCTGCACTCGAAGGTGAGCCCAAAAATTTACACCCTCATCGAGGACGCGGGAGACTTTGATGCGGCAATAGACCTGCTAAACCTGACAACCCCGGGGGGCCCCGCTGCTACTTTTGCGGGCAGGCCAAGCACCCCCTCCAGCGCTGCCCGGCCCGCGCATCCACCTGCAAGGGATGCGGTAAAAAGGGCCATTTCGTGGTGGTATGCCAGGCCCGTGCGGTTGCCGCGGTCTCCGGCGTCGAATGCGGACCGCCGCCACAAACCTCTCCACGGTCCCCGTGCGGCCACCAGGCGCCGCCATCTTCCTACTCCAGGGCCACGTGCGGGCCCTGGGCGCCGCCATCTTGCCCCGTGGACGCCACGTTAGATGGATGGGCACCGCCATTTTGTGCACCCCCAGCCATGTGCGACCAATGGGAACCGCCATCTTGGATGGACCCCCAGGACCCCAGCTTGGCTGACCACACACCGCCCGAAGAGAACACTCAACTGCTGCGATTAGCCTCGGTGACTCTGGATCAGTCCCGGCCTCGAACACTCTCAACTGCGACAACGACTGTACTTCTCAATGGGCACGAGACGCCCTGCTTAATCAACTCTGGGAGGACGGAGAGCTTCATACACCCCGACACGGTAAGGCGCTGTTCTCTCCTCATCCACCCCATTAATCAAAAAATCTCCCTGGCCTCCGGTTCCCACTTAGTAGAGATGAAGGGGTTTTGTGTAGCAAACCTCACAGTCCAGGGAAGGGAGTTTAAAAATTACCGGCTCTACGTCCTTCCCCACCTCTGCGCGGCCACACTCCTAGGTTTAGACTTCCAGTGTAATCTTCAAAGTCTAACTTTCAAATTCGACGGCCCTTTACCCCCCCTCACTGTCTGCGGTCTCGCGATCCTTAAGGTCGATCCGCCTTCCCTGTTTGCGAACCTCACCCCGGATTGCAAACCCGTCGCCACCAGGAGCAGACAGTACAGTGCCCAGGATCGGATCTTTATTAGGTCAGAGGTCCAAAGGCTACTGAGGGAAGGAGTCATTGAAGCTAGCAACAGTCCCTGGAGAGCTCAAGTAGTGGTGGTAAAGACCGGGGAGAAGCATAGAATGGTCATCGACTACAGTCAGACCATCAACAGGTTTACGCAGCTAGACGCGTACCCTCTCCCCCGCATATCCGACCTGGTAAACCGGATCGCGCATTACAAGGTCTTCTCCACGGTGGATCTTAAGTCCGCCTACCACCAGCTCCCCATCCGCACTAGTGACCGCAAATACACTGCTTTCGAGGCAGATGGACGGCTCTATCACTTCTTAAGGGTTCCCTTCGGTGTCACCAACGGGGTCTCGGTCTTCCAGCGCAAGATGGACCGAATGGTTGACCGGTACGGTTTACGGGCAACATTCCCGTATCTCGATAATGTCACCATCTGCGGCCACGACCAGCAGGACCACGACACCAACCTCTTAAAAATTCCTCCAGACCGCAAAGATCCTTAACCTTACATACAACAAGGATAAATGCGTGTTTAGCACCGACCGCCGAGCCATCCTCAGCTGCGTAGTGCGAAATGGAGTTATTGGCCCTGACCCTGAGCGCATGCGCCCCCTTATGGAGTTCCCCCTCCCTCACTGCTCCAAGGCCCTGAAGCGCTGCCTAGGGTTTTTCAGTTACTACGCCCAGTGGGTCCCAAACTATGCGGACAAGGCCCGTCCCCTGATCCAATCCACAGCTTTTCCCCTGTCGATAGAGGCCCAGCAGGCATTCAGCCGCATCAAAATGGACATTGCAAAGGCCGCGATGCACACCATCGACGAGTCCCTCCCCTTCCAGGTTGAGAGCGACGCGTCTGACGTAGCTCTGGCGGCCACGCTCAACCAAGCGGGCAGGCCCGTGGCCTTCTTCTCACGTACCCTCCACGCCTCCGAAATCTGCCACTCCTCAGTAGAAAAGGAGGCCCAGGCCATAGTAGAAGCTGTGCGACATTGGAGGCATTACCTGGCCGACAGGAGATTCACTCTCCTCACTGACCAACGGTCGGTTGCTTTCATGTTCGACAATGCACAGCGGGGCAAGATAAAAAACGATAAGATCTTGCGGTGGAGGATCGAACTCTCCACCTACAACTACGAGATCTTGTATCGTCCTGGAAAGCTAAACGAGCCTCCTGATGCCCTTCCCGCGGCACATCTGCCACCGCACAAGTAGACCGCCTCCGAGCCCTCCACGAGTACCTCTGTCACCCAGGGGTCACTCGCTTTTTCCACTTTATCAAGACCCGCAATCTGCCCTACTCCATCGAGGAGGTCAGGACAGCCACCACGGACTGCCAAATCTGCGCGGAGTGCAAACCGCACTTCTACTGGCCAGAGAAAGCGTACCTGATAAAGGCTTCCCGTCCATTTGAACGCCTCAGCATGGACTTCAAAGGCCCCCTCCCCTCCACCGACCGCAACACGTACTTCCTGAATGTGATTGACGAGTACTCCCGGTTCCCATTCGCCATCCCCTGCCCCGACATGACCGCAACCACCGTCATCAAGGCCCTCCATAGCATCTTTGCACTGTTCGGGTTCCCCGCTTACATACACAGTGATAGGGGGTCCTCCTTTATGAGCGACGAACTGTGTCAATTCCTGCTCAGCAAGGGCATCGCCTCGAGCAGGACGACCAGTTACAACCCCCGGGATAACGGACAGGTAGAGAGGGAGAACGGAACGGTCTGGAAGACGTCCCACTGGCCCTACGGTCCAGGAATCTCCCAGTCTCCCGTTGGCAGGAGGTCCTTCTCGATGCACTCCACTCCATCCGGTCACTGCTTTGTACCACAACCAACCAGACACCTCACGAACGTCTCCTTGTCTTCCCCGGGAAGTCCCCCTCTGGGACCTCACTCCCGACCTGGCTGGCAGCTCCCGGACCCATCCTGCTCCGAAAACACGTGCAGGCGCACAAGTTGGATCCGTTGGTCGGGATGGTCCATCTGCTCCATGCAACCCCCAGTATGCCTATGTGGTGTACCCCGACGGCCGACAAGATACGGTCTCCCGACGGGACCTGGCGCCTGCCGGAACCCCATGCACATTCCAGCCACCAGTCCCACCCTCCCCTCCACCGCAGCACCTTACAGGAGGATCGGTCCTTCCGCCGCCCCCGTCTAGTCCCCCCCACCCACTGATGCCCCCCACATGCGCTCCCTTCCCAGGTCAGCTGTTTTTCCCACCAGCACCGTCTAGGGGTGACGAAGCTGCCATGGAGATCGAGGCCACACTCCCGGAGTCACAGACGCCCGAGCATCCACCGGAGTGACCACCGAAGCTCCAACGATCACAAGAGGACGACCAGGGCCCCCGATCGACTGATTGCTTCATTTTAAATTGTAAATTGAAATTATAAATTGTAAATCGTTAATAGAATTGTAAATAGTTACAAAACGCTGTACGGAGGTATTACGATACCTCCATAACTAATTGTACCACGTTGCCATGTTTGTAGTATCAGGCCACCACCCCCGCTGGACTCTCTTTTAACAGGGGGTGAATGTGGTAGTCTGTGTAGAGGTATTACGGTACTTGGTAATGCTGGAGCAGCATTGGTAGATATTGTATGCTTCCTATTGGTCAAGCTGTTTGGTAGCTCCGCCCTGCTAGGCGGGGTATAAGAGCCCGTGCCGCCCCAGCAGCCTTCATTCTGTACCTGAGCTGCTGGGGGAAGCATCTAGCTTATTAAAGCCTTCAGTTGGACTACAACCTCGCTTTAGTGGTCATTGATCGTGCATCAACACCAAGGTTGGTGGAATGGCAGATAGCGTTGAGGGTTGTCAGAAGGTACAGCAGGATGTAGATAGGTTGGAGACTTGGGCAGAGAAATGGCAAGAGTTTAATCCGGACAAATGTGAGGTAATTCATTTTGGTAGGTCTAACATAGAGGGAAATATACCGTAAATGGCAAAACGCTTTGGAATGTAGAAAGTCAGAGATATCTGGGCGTGCATGTCCACAGATCTTTGAAGGTGGCAACACAAGTGGACCAGGTAGTCAAGAAAGCATACTGAATACTTGCGTTCATTGGATGGGGCATCGAGTACAAAAACTGGCAAGTCATGCTATAGTTGTATAGAACCTTGGTAAGGCCGCACTTGGAATATTGCGCACAATTCTGGTCGCCACACTACCAGAAGGATATGGAGATTTTGGAGAGGGTGCAGAGGAGGTTTACCAGGATGTTGCCTGGTCTGGAGGATGTTAGCTATGTGGAGAGGCTGAATAGACTTGGACTGTTTTCATTAGAAAGACGGGGGTTGAGTGGTGACCTGATGGAGGTCTACAAGATTATGAGGGGCATGGATAGAGTGAATGGGCAGAACTCTTTCCCAGGGTGGAGGGGGTCAGTCACCAGGGGGCATAGTTTTAAGGTCCATGCGGCATCATTTAGTGGAGATGTGCGAGGCAGTTTTTTTACGCAGAGGGTGGTGAGTGCCTGGAACGCGTTGCCAGGAGAGGTTGTGGAAGCAGATACATTAAGCCGTTCAGAAGGCATCTTGACAAACACATGGATGGATGGGTATAGAAGGATACGGCACAAGGAAGTGCTGAGGGTTTTGGCAAAGGTTGGTATCATGACCGGTCCAGGCTTGAATGGCCGAAGGGCCTGTGTATTGTTCTTTGCAGGAGGCCATTCGGTCCATCGGGTCTGCATTGACAACTACACCTAAGGGCGGGATTCTCCGGCCATGATTGCCCGGCGACCGGAAATTCCTGCCCGAGGTCAATGGACCATTACATGGTCTGTGTCCCGCCCGTGACGATCTTGTGGCAGGTGGGGCGGAAGAATCCAGCCCTAAATCTACACTAATCCCACTTTCCATCACTTGGCCTATAGCCTTGAATGTTATGACATTTCAAGTGCTCATCGACACACTTTTTAATGGTTGTGAGGTTTCCTGCCTCTACTACCCTACCAGGCAGTGCATTCCAGACTCCCGCCACCCTCTGGGTGAAAATGTTTTCTGCAAATTCCCTCTAATCCTCCTGCTTCTCACCTTAACATGATGTTGTTGCCATTACAGAGACCTGGTTGAGGGAAGGGCAGGATTGGCAGCTAAACGTTCCAGGTTTTAGATGTTTCAGGCGGGATAGAGGGGGATGTAAAAGGGGAGGCGGAGTTGCGCTACTTGTTCAGGAGAGTATCACAGCTATACAGCGAGAGGACACCTCAGAGGGCAGTGAGGCTATATGGGTAGAGATCAGGAATAAGAAGGGTGCAGTCACAATGTTGGGGGTATACTACAGGCCTCCCAACAGCCAGCGGGAGATAGAGGAGCAGATAGGTAGACAGATTTTGGAAAAGAGTAAAAACAACAGGGTTGTGGTGATGGGAGACTTCAACTTCCCCAATATTGACTGGGACTCACTTAGTGCCAGAGGCTTAGACGGGGCAGAGTTTGTAAGGAGCATCCAGGAGGGCTTCTTAAAACAATATGTAAACAGTCCAACTAGGGAAGAGGCGGTACTGGACCTGGTATTGGGGAATGAGCCCGGCCAGGTGGTAGATGTTTCAGTAGGGGAGCATTTTGGTAACAGTGACCACAATTCAGTAAGTTTTAAAGTACTGGTGGACAAGGATAAGAGTGGTCCGAGGATGAATGTGCTAAATTGGGGGAAGGCTAATTATAACAATATTAGGCGGGAACTGAAGAGCATAGATTGGGGGCGGATGTTTGAGGGCAAATCAACATCTGACATGTGGGAGGCTTTCAAGTGTCAGTTGATAGGAATACAGGACAGGCATGTTCCTGTGAGGAAGAAAGACAAATACGGCAATTTTCGGGAACCTTGGATGACGAATGATATTGTAGGCCTCGTCAAAAAGAAAAAGGAGGCATTTGTCAGGGCTAAAAGGCTGGGAACAGACGAAGCCTGTGTGGCATATAAGGAAAGTAGGAAGGAACTTAAGCAGGGAGTCAGGAGGGCTAGAAGGGGTCATGAAAAGTCATTGGCAAATAGGGTTAAGGAAAATCCCAAGGCTTTTTACACTTACATAAAAAGCAAGAGGGTAGCCAGGGAAAGGGTTGGCCCACTGAAGGATAGGCAAGGGAATCTATGTGTGGAGCCAGAGGAAATGGGCGAGGTACTAAATGAATACTTTGCATCAGTATTCACCAAAGAGAAGGAATTGGTAGATGTTGAGTTTGGAGAAGGGGGTGTAGATAGCCTGGGTCACATTGTGATCCAAAAAGACGAGGTGTTGGGTGTCTTAAAAAATATTAAGGTAGATAAGTCCCCAGGGCCTGATGGGATCTACCCCAGAATACTGAAGGAGGCTGGAGAGGAAATTGCTGAGGCCTTGACAGAAATCTTTGGATCCTCGCTGTCTTCAGGGGATGTCCCGGAGGACTGGAGAATAGCCAATGTTGTTCCTCTGTTTAAGAAGGGTAGCAAGGATAATCCCGGGAACTACAGGCCGGTGAGCCTTACGTCAGTGGTAGGGAAATTACTGGAGAGAATTCTTAGAGACAGGATCTACTCCCATTTGGAAGCAAATGGACGTATTAGTGAGAGGCAGCACGGTTTTGTGAAGGGGAGGTCGTGTCTCACTAACTTGATAGAGTTTTTCGAGGAGGTCACTAAGATGATTGATGCAGGTAGGGCAGTAGATGTTGTCTATATGGACTTCAGTAAGGCCTTTGACAAGGTCCCTCATGGTAGACTAGTACAAAAGGTGAAGTCACACGGGATCAGGGGTGAACTGGCAAGGTGGATACAGAACTGGCTAGGCCATAGAAGGCAGAGGGTAGCAATGGAGGGATGCTTTTCTAATTGGAGGGCTGTGACCAGTGGTGTTCCACAGGGATCAGTGCTGGGACCTTTGCTCTTTGTAGTATATATAAATGATTTGGAGGAAAATGTAACTGGTCTGATTAGTAAGTTTGCAGACGACACAAAGGTTGGTGGAATTGCGGATAGCGATGAGGACTGTCTGAGGATACAGCAGGATTTAGATTGTCTGGAGACTTGGGCGGAGAGATGGCAGATGGAGTTTAACCTGGACAAATGTGAGGTAATGCATTTTGGAAGGGCTAATGCAGGTAGGGAATATACAGTGAATGGTAGAACCCTCAAGAGTATTGAAAGTCAAAGAGATCTAGGAGTACAGGTCCACAGATCACTGAAAGGGGCTACACAGGTGGAGAAGGTAGTCAAGAAGGCATACGGCATGCTTGCCTTCATTGGCCGGGGCATTGAGTATAAGAATTGGCAAGTCATGTTGCAGCTGTATAGAACCTTAGTTAGGCCACACTTGGAGTATAGTGTTCAATTCTGGTCGCCACACTACCAGAAGGATGTGGAGGCTTTAGAGAGGGTGCAGAAGAGATTTACCAGAATGTTGCCTGGTATGGAGGGCATAAGCTATGAGGAGCGATTGAATAAACTCGGTTTGTTCTCACTGGAACGAAGGAGGTTGAGGGGCGACCTGATAGAGGTATACAAAATTATGAGGGGCATAGACAGAGTGGATAGTCAGAGGCTTTTCCCCAGGGTAGAGGGGTCAATTACTAGGGGGCATAGGTTTAAGGTGAGAGGGGCAAAGTTTAGAGTAGATGTACGAGGCAAGTTTTTTACGCAGAGGGTAGTGGGTGCCTGGAACTCACTACCGGAGGAGGTAGTGGAGGCAGGGACGATAGGGACATTTAAGGGGCATCTTGACAAATATATGAATAGGATGGGAATAGAAGGATACGGACCCAGGAAGTGTAGAAGATTGTAGTTTAGTCGGGCAGTATGGTCGGCACGGGCTTGGAGGGCCGAAGGGCCTGTTCCTGTGCTGTACATTTCTTTGTTCTTTGTTCTTTGTAAAATGATGCTCCCTTGCTATTGACCCTGCAACTAAGGTGAACAGCTGCTTCCTCATGCACCCTACCCTTTCCCGGTTATCCTCTGTCCCATAATCTCGTGATTCTCTCTAATTTTACCTGCCAGTTCTTTTTCATTTCCTCTCTTTGCTCTCAAAATTACTTTCTTACATTTCCTCCCCCTTCACTTTCTATACTCCACTGAGGCCTCTGCTGATTTGCTCCCTTTGTACCTGCTAAAAGCGCCTCTTTTCTTTCTTATCCAGTCCTGAATATTCCTATATACCCAGGATTATCTGGGCTTGTTGCTCCTACATTTCACCCCCAAGGGAACAGATTGGGCCTGCACACTCCCCCATTTTTTGTTTGAATGCTCTGCTGTAGATTTTTCCCAGTCTGCTTTGGTCAGATCATAGAACATAGAACATAGAAAATACAGCACAGAACAGGCCCTTCGGCCCACGATGTTGTGCCGAACCTTTGTCCTAGATTAATCATAGATTATCATTGAATTTACAGTGCAGAAGGAGGCCACCCGGCCCCCTGAGCCCGCACTGGCTCTTGGAAAGAGCACCCCACCCAAACCCAACACCTTCACCCAACACCAAGGGCAATTTGGACATTAAGGGCAATTTATCATTGGCCAATTCACCTAACCTGCACATCTTTGGATTGCGGGAGGAAACCGGAGCACCCGGAGGAAACCCACGCAGACACGGGGAGGACGTGCAGACTGCATTATTTTAATAAAATCTGCCTTCTCCTAATCCAAACCGTGTTTTGCAGACTATGTTTTTTCCTTTTCCATAATAAACTTAAATTGTACGGTATCATGGTCACTATCACTAAAATTCTCCCCCACTGCCACCTCGAATACCTGTCCGGCCTTGTTTCCCAGAATTAAATCCAGTACTGTGCTGTCTCTTGTTGGACCTACTACATATTGACATTAAAAAGCTCTTCTGAATACACTTCAAGAAATCTGTTCCCCAAACCCTTTCCACTATGGCTATCCTTGTTATTCCTCAACTCCATCCACAAAGCCTCATTTGACGATTCTTCCAAGATATCGTCCCTCCTTACTGCAGTAACTGACTCCTTAATTAATAATGCGGCACCACCTTTTTAAAGCCCTGTTTCACCTGAAGATCCGATACTCTGGAACGTTGAGTTGCCAGTCCAGCCCCTCCCTCAACCATGTCTCTGTGATGGCAACAAGATCACTATTCCACGTGTCAATCCATGCCCTTAACACAACAGTCTTACCTAAGATGATACGCGCATTAAAGTAGAGGTCATCCAGCCTCACTTGGAGCTCAACATGGCTGAACTCCCTCTGTCTTGATTCCTTTTACTATAGTATGCTGTGTCTCTATTGTACTAATGCTCTGCATCCCCTTCCCCTGCCAAACTAGTTTAAACTCCTCCCAACAGCACGAGCAACATCACCCGCAAGGATGTTGGTCCCATTCTGGTTCAGGTGCAGACCGTCCTGTTTGTACATGTCCCACCTTCCCCTGAAACAGTCCCAATGATCTAGGAATCTAAACCGCCTCCCTACACAAACTCTTCAGCCTTATATTCATCTGCCATATTCTCCTATTTATGTACTTGCTGGCACATGGCACCGAGAGTAATCTCGACATTACAACCTTTGAGGTTCTGCCCCTTAATCTGCTGCCTAGCACCCTGAATTCTTGATGCTTCATCCTTCATTCTACCTATGTCTTTTCTACCATGTGTATCATACCCTCTGTCTTATCACTCTCCCCGTTTAGGGTTCCCTGTAGCTGTTCAGTGACGTGCCTGACCCTGGTTCCAGGGAGGCTACACACCATCCTGAAGTCACATCTGCAGTTGCAGAAACACCTGCCGTTTCCCCAACTACTGACTCCCCTCTCACTATTGTTCCTCCTTCCTTCCTTCCTCTCCTCCTGTACGCTCAGCCCACTTGTGGTGCCAGAAGCTTGGCTGTGACTGCACTCCCTTGAGGAACCAGCACCCTCATCAGCTTCCAAAATGGAAACCGATTTGAGAGCGGGACCCCAGAGTACTCCTGCAATATCTGTCTGCTTCTTTTGGACTGCCTGGTGGTCACCCGACTTTCCTCCAGTCCCTTGAGCTGCCGTGTGACCACCTCTCGAAACATGCCATCCACTTAACTCTGAGCCTCCCATTTGCACCAGTGTCTCTAGCTGCCGCTGGAGCTTTGAAACCTGCACTCTGACTGATAGAACATAGAACAATACAGCGCAGTACAGGCCCTTCGGCCCACGATGTTGCACCGAAACAAAAGCCATCTAACCTACACTATGCCATTATCATCCATATGTTTATCCAATAAACTTTTAAATGCCCTCAATGTTGGCGAGTTCACTACTGTAGCAGGTAGGGCATTCCACGGCCTCACTACTCTTTGCGTAAAGAACCTACCTCTGACCTCTGTCCTATATCTATTACCCCTCAGTTTAAAGTTATGTCCCCTCGTGCCAGCCATTTCCATCCGCGGGAGAAGGCTCTCACTGTCCACCCTATCCAACCCCCTGATCATTTTGTATGCCTCTATTAAGTCTCCTCTTAACCTTCTTCTCTCCAACGAAAACAACCTCAAGTCCATCAGCCTTTCCTCATAAGATTTTCCCTCCATACCAGGCAACATCCTGGTAAATCTCCTCTGCACCCGCTCCAAAGCCTCCACGTCCTTCCTATAATGCGGTGACCAGAACTGTACGCAATACTCCAAATGCGGCCGTACCAGAGTTCTGTACAGCTGCAACATGACCTCCCAACTCCGGAACTCAATCCCTCTACCAATAAAGGCCAACACTCCATAGGCCTTCTTCACAACCCTATCAACCTGGGTGGCAACTTTCAGGGATCTATGTACATGGACACCTAGATCCCTCTGCTCATCCACACTTTCAAGAACTTTACCATTAGCCAAATATTCCGCATTCCTGTTATTCCTTCCAAAGTGAATCACCTCACACTTCTCTACATTAAACTCCATTTGCCACCTCTCAGCCCAGCTCTGCAGCTTATCTATATCCCTCTGTAACCTGCTACATCCTTCCACACTATCGACAACACCACCTACTTTAGTATCGTCTGCAAATTTACTCACCCACCCTTCTGCGCCTTCCTCTAGGTCATTGATAAGAATGACAAACAGCAACGGCCCCAGAACAGATCCTTGTGGTACTCCACTTGTGACTGTACTCCATTCTGAACATTTCCCATCAACCACCACCCTCTGTCTTCTTTCAGCTAGCCAATTTCTGATCCACATCTCTAAATCACCCTCAATCCCCAGCCTCCGTATTTTTTGCAATAGCCTACCGTGGGGAACCTTATCAAACGCTTTGCTGAAATCCATATACACCACATCAACTGCTCTACCCTCGTCTACCTGTTCAGTCACCTTCTCAAAGAACTCAATAAGGTTTGTGAGGCATGACCTACCCTTCACAAAGCCATGCTGACTATCCCTGATCATATTATTCCTATCTAGATGATTATAAATCTTGTCTCTTATAATCCCCTCCAAGACTTTACCCACTACAGACGTGAGGCTCACCGGTCTATAGTTGCCGGGGTTGTCTCTGCTCCCCTTTTTGAACAAAGGGACCACATTTGCTGTCCTCCAGTCCTCTGGCACTATTCCTGTAGCCAATGATGACATAAAAATCAAAGCCAAAGGTCCAGCAATCTCTTCCCTGGCCTCCCAGAGAATCCTAGGATAAATCCCATCAGGTCCCGGGGACTTATCTATTTTCAGCCTGTCCAGAATTGCCAACACACCTTCCCTACGTACCTCAATGCCATCTATTCTATTAGCCTGGGGCTCAGCATTCTCCTCCACAACATTATCTTTTTCCTGAGTGAATACTGATGAAAAATATTCATTTAGTATCTCGCCTATCTCTTCAGACTCCACACACAATTTCCCATCCCTGTCCTTGACTGGTCCTACTCTTTCCCTAGTCATTCGCTTATTCCTGACATACCTATAGAAAGCTTTTGGGTTTTCCTTGATCCTTCCTGCCAAATACTTCTCATGTCCCCTCCTTGCTCGTCTTAGCTCTCTCTTTAGATCCTTCCTCGCTACCTTGTAACTATCCATCGCCCCAACCGAAACTTCACACCTCATCTTCACATAGGCCTCCTTCTTCCTCTTAACAAGAGATTCCACTTCCTTGGTAAACCACGGTTCCCTCGCTCGACGCCTTCCTCCCTGTCTGACCGGTACATACTTATCAAGAACACGCAGTAGCTGATCCTTGAACAAGCCCCACTTATCCAGTGTGCCCAACACTTGCAGCCTACTTCTCCACCTTATCCCCCCCCAAGTCACGTCTAATGGCATCATAATTGCCCTTCCCCCAGCTATAACTCTTGCCCTGCGGTGTATACTTATCCCTTTCCATCATTAACGTAAACGTCACCGAATTGTGGTCACTGTCCCCAAAGTGCTCTCCTACCTCCAAATCCAACACCTGGCCTGGTTCATTACCCAAAACCAAATCCAACGTGGCCTCGCCTCTTGTTGGCCTGTCAACATATTGTTTCAGGAAACCCTCCTGCACACACGACAAAAAACGACCCATCTATTGTACTCGAACTATATCTTTTCCAGTCAATATTTGGAAAGTTAAAGTCTCCCATAATAACTACCCTGTTACTTTCGCTCTTATCCAGAATCATCTTCGCCATCCTTTCCTCTACATCCCTAGAACTATTAGGAGGCCTATAAAAAACTCCCAACAGGGTGACCTCTCCTTTCCTGTTTCTAACTTCAGCCCATACTACCTCGGAAGAAGAGTCCCCATCTAGCATCCTCTCCGCCACCGTAATACTGCTCTTGACTAGCAGCGCCACACCTCCCCCTCTTTTGCCTCCTTCTCTGAGCTTACTAAAACACCTAAACCCCGGAACCTGCAACATCCATTCCTGGCCCTGCTCTATCCATGTCTCCGAAATGGCCACAACATCGAAGTCCCAGGTACCAACCCATGCTGCCAGTTCCCCTACCTTGTTTCATATACTCCTGGCATTGAAGTAGACACACTTCAAACCACCTACCTGAACACTGGCCCCCTCCTGCGACGTCAAATCTGTGCTCCTGACCTCTATACTCTCATTCTCCCTTACCCTAAAACTACAATCCAGGTTCCCATGCCCCTGCTGCATTAGTTTAAACCCCCCCAAAGAGCACTAACAAATCTATCCCCAGGATATTTGTGCCCCTCAGGTTCAGATGTAGACCATCCTGTCTGTAGAGGTCCCACCTTCCCCAGAAAGAGCCCCAGTTATCCAGAAATCTGAATCCCTCCCGCTTGCACCATCCCTGTAGCCATGTGTTTAAATGCTCTCTCTCCCTATTCCTCATCTCACTATCACGTGGCACGGGCAACAACCCAGAGATAACAACTCTGTTTGTTCTAGTTCTGAGCTTCCATCCTAGCTCCCTGAAAGCCTGCCTGACATCCTTGTCCCCTTTCCTACCTATGTCGTTAGTGCCAATGTGGACCACGACTTGGGGCTGCTCCCCCTCCCCCCTAAGGACCCGGAAAACACGATCCGAGACATCACGTACCCTTGCACCTGGGAGGCAACATACCAAACGTGAGTCTCTCACGCTCCCACAAAATCTCCTATGTGTGCCCCTGACTATAGAGTCCCCAATTACTAATGCTCTGCTCCTCTTCCCCCATTCCCTTCTGAGCAACAGGGACAGACTCCGTGCCAGAGGCCCGTACCCCATGGCTTACCCCTGGTAAGTCTCCCCCCCCCCCCCCCCCCCCCCCCCCCCCACAAGTATCCAAAGCGGTATACTTGTTTCTCAGGGGAACAACCGCAGGGGATCCCTGCACTGACTGCTTTTTCCCAGTCCCTCTTACAGTTACCCACCTATCTCCAATCTTTGGTGTAACTAATTCCCTGAAGCTGCTATCTATGACCCCTTCTGCCTCCCGAATGATCCGAAGTTCTTCCAACTCCAGCTCCAGTTCCCTAACTCGGTCTTGGAGGAGCTGGAGATGGCAGCACTTCCTGCAGGTAAAATCAGCAGGGACACTAACGGCATCCCTCACCTCAAACATCCTGCAGGAGGAACATTGCACTCCCTTCCCTGCCATTCCTCCAACTTTCTACCAAGATCTGGCTAACAACTAAATTAAATTTTTTATAAAAAATAATAATAATATAATAAAATATGGTACTTACCTCAGACCAATGGTTTTATTATTAGGTTAGAGGAGGAGGGCGGGTGGGAGACACTACACGTGTAGTGTCTCGGGTTTCCTCTCCACCAGAATTTATTGGTGAGGGTCTTCCCAGACGTCCGCGGGTCGACTTCCTGTTCCCGCCTAAAACACTAATTTAAAAAAAAGAATTCTCAGCTCCTGCTGAAATTGACTAACCAGCCAGCTCCACTCCCGCCAAAATCGACTGGCCTGCCCCTGCAAAGACAAGTGCTTTTAAAGGACAGACTTACCTCCCAGCAACCACTTCTGCACAGCTCCTGCTGAAATTGACTAACCAGCCAGCTCCACTCCCGCCAAAATCTATTTGGCAAAGATGTCTACACCTGATTTGCCAGATAGTTTCACTGAAATGTAGTCACAAGACAAAGAAGGATGAAGGGAGTGTGCATTTTCAGGTGGAAATGTTTTAAAAAAGCTTCCCATCCTAATTTTCAACAAGTAGTCACTTAAATAGATGGGTGTTTATTAAAATCATTAGCATGCCATATTTTGGAATGAAAAAATGGTTCGAATCCTGGGCATACTTTTTTACTTGTTCAAAATTGCACATTACTGGACACAACTTTAATTTTTCTAGATTACATAGTTTTGTATCACCATATCCCTTTCTTGTGAGGGCGGTGGGGGGGGGGGGGGGGGCTGGGGGGCTGCTGAGGTGGAGTTTGAGATGAAAACAAAATATATCTTGAATTCTTTAAATGTGGCCCTGTAATTGGAGTATGTTTTACAGGCTTGCTTCCTTTTTCATCTAACGGAGGTGTGTGTGTGTGTGTGACAGTCCAGTTGCTTTCCCCTCTCAATGTGGGTCTCACAGCTCCTGGGCTGTAGATGTTGGAATGACCTCAGACCACTGCTAGTATATCCCTTGAGCTTGGCAATTGGAGAGCAACTCAATCCTGAATCCCTTCCCCTAGGAAGGCCTCCCCTCACATTATCTCCCTCATGCCACATGGGTTAGATGCGGAACTCAGTATTGTGGGAGTAGAATTTGTACAGGGACAGTGTTTCAAATCTGGCTATCCGAAAACTGGACAGTTTTATAATATGCCATGCATGAATGTAGTTTTTATTAAATGAGTAAAACAACTTGCTGATTTGTTCAGATAGTTGCTGGACTAATTATTGGCTTTGCACACTGGTCTCTTCCCACACTCTTGAGTGGTTTGAGCGACCCTTGGCCTGAACCACCTGACCCGAAAACCGGCAATATCTGGAATCTGTCATGGACAACAGTTCTGAAGTTGCAGTTTGGGACATTGTACCTGTACTCTGTTGTTTTCTCCTAAAGTGTGCTGATATATGAGCAAGCAATGGAATTATGACAACTTGGATGTTATGGACTTTAACAAACTGAGATATTCTTGCAGTGAAAACCCAGCCTTACTTGTTGGTTTGAAATACAAGTGTATAAGGTCTGCTGCAGCATTGTTGAATTCACTTCAGTTAAGTTCCTCTGGTAGAATCCTTGGCCGTAAAAAGGATAAATGATTCAATATTTTTGTGCATGGTTCAATTGGCAAATATACTGCATTGTGTACTACACAGATGCCAGGATGGTGTCTGGTCCATTTGCTTGATTTTACTCAGATCACTTTCCACCAACTTGTTGATCTGGTTAGGGAATTGGCTGAGGCGTAGGAGACAGAAAGTAGGGATAATGGGCAGGTCCTCTAAAAGGCAGGATATGACTCTCCATATCCTGAAAGGATCTGTGCTCAGAGTGCAGCTATTCATTGTAATCATAACAATTTAGATGAAGAGATTGAAGGCCACATATCTAAATATGTCAATGCCACAAAGATAGGCTGTAATGTAAGCAGTGCAGAAGGAAGCATAAACTTACACAAAGATAGATCAAGTGAATGAGCAAACTATGGTAAATGGATTTCGCTGCGGATAAACCTGAGGTCATCCACTTTGGACGTTAAAATGATAGTGGGACTTTAAATAGTGAAAAAGCTAAAAACATCATAGATCATAGAATTTACAGTGCAGAAAAGGAGGCCATTCGGCCCATCGAGTCTGCACCGGCCCTTACAAAGAGCACCTTACTCAAGCCCACGTATCTACTCTATCCCTGTAACCCATTAACCCCCACTTAACCTTTTGGGACAATTAAGGGCAATTTAGCGTGGCCAATCCACCTAACCCGCACATCTTTGGACTGTGGCAGGAAACCGGAGTACCCGGAGGAAACCCATGCAGTCACGGGGAGAAAGTGCAGACTCCGCACAGACAGTGACCCAGCCGGGAATCAAACCTGGGACCCTGGAGCTGTGAAGCAATTGTGTTAACCACTATGCTACCGTGCTGCCCAGAGGTCCAAAGAGACTTGATGATCCACTTGAAAAGGTGATGAACATGTTACAAAAAATAATCAAAAAATATTAATGGCACACAGGCCTTTGTTTTTAAAAGACTGGAATACAAGAGGCAAAATTCATGCTTAAGCTATATAAGGTCATGATTTGACCAGTTCTGGGCACCATACCTTCAGGAGGATTGGGAGGGAATACAGCATAGATTTACCAGAAAGATATTTAGTTCCAAGGGTTAAATTATGAGGCGAGTTTACGCAAAGTTCTGATTGTATTCCATGCATTTAGAAGGAAACAGAGTAACCATGATTTGGTCGTATTCAAAATATTGAGAAAAACTTTTACTGGTTGGAGAGTTTACGACTAGGGGCCATGGCTTAAAAATTAGAGTCCGACTTTTCAGGAGTGAAATTAGGAAACATTTCTGTACACAATAGGTGATCGAAGTTTGGAACTCTCTTGCCCACATGTGGAAACTGATACAAGATCAGTGGTAAATTTTAAATCTGAGATTGTAAGCTTTTTTTATCATCCAAAGTTATTAAGGGATTTGGGGCAAAGGTAGGTATTTGCAGTTAGGTGGTGGATCAGGCATGACATCATTGAATGATGGAACAGGTTTGAAGGCCTGAATGGTGATTCCTGTTCCTATATAACCATAAAAGCCATCAGAGCCGCCATAATAAAATTGTAATAACAAAAAACAAGAGAAAAAAACACTGGTGCATTCTTTCTGTTTATTGCCGTGTGGTGATCCTAGCTGTGTATTTGTGGGAACTGGGTGAGGACGGGATCAGATATGGCTACAGCTCCCAAAGGTAATCAGTACATGTACTCGCAGACTAAGAGATGAGGGATAGCCACTTGGGTGAGATATTAAAGGATTGGTACCATCTGCAGAGAAGTATATTGCTATTCGTTTACATTTAAAATGGGAGAAACTTTGAAATGTATCCTTTTTTGTATTTGTGGGGGTAAGGATTGCAACATTGGGGAGTGGATGCATTGTTATGCAGTGCCAGTATTCTCAATGTGGGAATGTCATACAAGCAATGCAGTGTGAGATGGTTTTTTTATAATGTTCTTCAACTATTCACTTTGGGAAAACACCCATTTGTACTGGATTGTTGTGGACACTGTTGTTCTGTGGGCCCCTTTCCAAAAGAAGCCAAAATTAAGTTTGGCCAAACCTGTTCCACACATAGAACACTTGCAGAGAAAAGACACTGGGCACGATTCAACTAAAAGGGAACAAATTCCATAGCGAGCACGTTTAGCCACGTGTTTTCCGGCGCTTGTAGTGCCGAGAAACACTAACGGCACCCGTGTTAGATAAAGGGCCTAAATGGGAATGCGCGACCAAGGCCCGTTTTATGCACTGAGGAGCTCCGCTCGCTCCCGGAACTCCTCAGTGCAGTGAGAGATCAGGACGCCATTTTTGAATGGTGTCCTGATCTCCGAAGCCCCTGATACGACCCCCCCCGCCCCCCAAAAGCCCATACGCGCGATGAGCGGGTCCCCCCAGCCTGATCGCCAGCAAAAGATGCTAACTTGGCACAGCCAACTTGGTAGTGCCCCTGCCAATTGGCAGTGACATCTGGGCACCTTGTCAGTGCAGGCTGGCACCCAGGATGGCATTACTAGGGTGCCTGGGTGGCACCAGCAGTGCCAGAGTACCACCCTTCCCAAAGGGCATGCACCTGGGGATCTCCAATCCTCTGGGAGACCCCCACGAGTGTTCTTCCATCTGGTCCACGTTTGTGGAGACCAGTACCCATGCCTTGGGTAACTCCGGAATCTGCATATTAAAGTGAGACTAGCTGCCTTGCTTTAATATGCAGGTTTGCTAAAAAGTGGTCCCGCCCACAATGGGGGGCGGGGGGGGGGTGGGGGGGGCAGTGATTCACATCGCAGCATCTCGCGAGATCGCATTAGCTCTCACGAGGTATTGCGAGTTGGGGTTGATCCCGGGAATGGATTCACCCGACTTCTGTCGGCCACAAAGTGGAACTGCATTTCGGGTGCAGCGTGACTGTTGTGTTGTGCCCACGAGGTTTTGGATTTGAACCTATGCCCAAAGTGCTAAGTAAATTGTCACCTGATATCCCTCACTTGCAACTTTTGAAAATCTAAATTAAATTCTTGGGCTGTGTTACAAGTTCAAATTAAATTACATGTCAAAGAAGTTATTTTTTCATAGAAAAGGATTTTTGGATGCCTTGGGTAGTCAGATCTGTAGTCTCCTCTTCCCCCCCCCCCCCCCCCCCCGGCCTTGTTTGCATCACACTTTGCAAAATAATCATTCAGCATTTAAACTCAAAAGATTCCTGTATGAATTAGCATGAAGCTGTGGACATTGTCGGATGATCATTTGCAGCCTTGAGTGGTGAATAATGTATTGAAAGAGGAAGGGTATTCTTTAAGGAGCAGACTTAGACATAAAGCAGTGGGTCTGTACTGACTGTAATAAAGTGCTGGAAGGAATAGAACAGCAGGATTTAGCATAAAGGTTTCTTGGCAGTGTTGTTTCCACTTCATCAGGAATGTTAAATGGAGTATTTTCCCAGGAAACACTAAGCTGTGGCATTAGATGGATAACATTATGATGCCCTCCCTTAATGCACAGTTAGTAACTGTTCAGATGCTTTGAAATGTTAGACATTCAAATTTGATACGAGGAGTAACTGCTCAGTCATTTTTGTGTTTAATATCCTTACAGTAAGATAAAAGCAGTGGGTATTTTCCAGCTGTCTCATGTTTACCCAAAATGTCCTTGTAAACATTATTTTTGATGTTTAGATGAAATAGCAGATGGTTTTGCTGAATTGAACGTTAATGTTTCCTAATAATTTGCCCAATCATTGGCAGTTTGCACTAAATTACTGTATCAGCGAAACATGCAGATGTTCATTTGAACCTCTGGTCTGGCCTGCCATATTTAATAATACTTTCAATAAGTGGAAGTGTTGAATTTTACACATTTCATAAGTGAGCAAATGTTACTATAATCCTGTAGGAAAAAGACACAATTAAAGAGGGTTAAATTTGCCATTACCCTAATAGAGAATTAATTTGATTCCCTGTGGATTTGAAGTTTTCTTCTCATCAAATAAACTCTGCATAATTTATCAAGGCAAGTGAGTAGTGATGGAAACAATTCAATACTGTTCTATTAATTAAATAGGCTCCTTATTTTAGTATTTTTATTGTGGTGATTTCTGTCTAAGAGCTTGAGACCTTGAATCACACCATGTACTATCCCAAACACTCAGCTCCCAAGCTGTTTAATTTAGCCCTTATTTGATATGAAGTTTTCTTTTATATTTGTAATGCCATTTACGAATTCATGGCAACCCTTAATCTTTTACCCATCACATACCTTAAGGGTTATGGAGCCAATAGGCCAGTCAAGTGTTTGTGAATGGATGGCCACCTCAAACTCAGGGGTGAAGTTCTTTTAGGAAAGCAGACTTGAATAATATATCCAGCCTGCCTTTTGTTTGTGTGTGCCCCCACGTGCTTGTGTCAGGAGCAGTGTTTATGCAAAATTGAACCACTTGAGTTTCTGTTTGCAAAATTCACCAACATGGCACATGAACTATGATGGGTACTTGTGGTACAAGAGGTTTCACTTGTGCAGACATTAATCTTTTATAGAAGCTCCATTTTTGGTAATTTCGTGAACTTTTTGTTCCCAGTTTTATTTTTGATTTTTGTTTAGATTGCATTTAGTTTGCTGTATTTAGGCAGAATAGTGTGGATTCAGTGTGGGGCTGAACAGTGATGCTGATATCTCGTGAGGTGACAAAATGTATTTTTTAGAATAAATTGAATATAATGTCTTTATGGGGGATAAAAGAATGTTCAGTCCTGGAATATGTTGTGAGTATGCACTTGACATAAACAAATTAATCTGTTTTCATTTTTCTCTCCTTGCTTGCTGGCACATGGCGTGGTTAATGTTGTGGAATGGTTAGATAATGCTGAAGGTCCTTGGTTGTTTCGGCCCAGTGGCCATTCCTCAAAAAACGAATCCAGATTATGCAGTCACTAATGATGCAATGGTACTCGTTGCTGGCCTTTAAGAAAGCAGCCCATAAAGGATTTTGCAATATACGTGGCACAAATTCCCCCTTTATGACAATTTAAATCTGGTGCCAAGTTAAGTGGATCTCAATGCACCAGCATCAATGATGTCAGCAAGCAGTGTGGGTAGCCAATCACATTGAAATACTCTCACAGACAGCAAACCAGGATACTAAAAACACAGATTATCCTCATTTTAATGTAAAATTTCAGAAGGTGAAGTAAATTATTATGATTGGATTAGGATAGTAAACAAAATATTTCTAACTTTGAAAAATTTGATTGTAAAAAATGTATTTTATCATTGTGAAATTTGACATTTCATAAACACTTTCCAAGATTTGAGGAGTAATTATGAGCTAGCCATATGATTTAAAAAGAAATGCAATTACACCTCATTCAACTAAGTGTCACATTTACAAGGATTTTTGCAGCAAGATGGATGGTGTAAAATTTGTTTTGTCAATTTGCTGTTTGCATCAGGATTGCAATGTGGGGTAACGTCAACAGTGCCCCCTCTGGAGTGCGTGGAATGACTGACGGAAACATTTGGAATTCTGTATTATTCCGTGCTTGTGCAAACTCTTGAAGTTGCTGCCATTTTTCAGCAGAGTAAAGATGGCAAATGTTGACAGTTTCACCGTTGTTACTAAAAGTGATTGGGAATGGGGAACCTGCGTAACATTTTTTCCCCTAGCCTTCATGACACAATGGCCAAGACCTGATTGGAAATCTGGTCAAGATCAAACCTTTCTGGTGTGAATGCACAACATTTACTCTGGCTGGTATATTTCAAAAATAGACCATTAGAAAAGATCCCTTTAAATTGAAAAGGCATCCTAGTGTGGGCAGCACGGCAGCACAAGTGATTAGCACTGTGGCTTCAGGGTCCCAGGTTCGATTCCCTGCTGGGTCACTGTCTGTGCGGAGTCTGCGTGGGTTTCCTCCGGGTGCTCTGGTTTCCTCCCACAGTCCAAAGACGTGCAGGTTAGATGAATTGGCCATGATAAATTGCTCTTAGTGATGAAAAAAAAGGTTAGGGGGGCTATTGGGTTACGGGGATAGGGTGGAAATGAGGACTTAAGTGGGTCGGTACAGACTCGATGGGCCGAATGGCCTCCTGCACTGTATGTTCTATGTTCAACACAAATCAATAAGGCAAAGTTTGTAGGGCACCTTATGGACACAATTTTGCAGATTTTGGTTTATAGACAAGAACCCAGGACTATTTTAATACACACACTGTAATGCATAGGATTACATAGAATTCAATCCAATGATTCTGTGGAGTCCATGTAAGTGTTTGTGGTCCACACGGGCCTCACCCATCTTTTGTCATCTAAGTCTATCATTATTTATTTATTTAGCCTGTGCATAGTCACAGGGCCAAGGAATAGCCTTGTCAGTGGCTAGCTGTGTTCTGTAAGCCTGCCTTCAAGCTTAGTCAACGGACACTCCTCGACAATGTGAGCCATTGTTTAGACTGCATCGCAACTGCAGCCCAGATGGTCTTGGCGACCCCACTCATGTCAGGTGACTACATCGAGGAATTGGCCAGTCTTTCATCGTAATCTTCTGGCCTTTCTCCATCATAAACTTGTCTTGTTTCTTCAATGCTTCTCTGCTATTTGTTTCAGCCACTGCCCATTATAGTGACTTCCACATTCTCACCATTCTGTGGGTAAAGACATTTTTGTCTGAATTCTCATTGGAATTTGTGGTGATTATCCTATATAGTTATACTCTTCCCCACACGAGGAAACATTCTCTCTCTATCCACTCACTCTATGAAAACCTTTCCAAATTTTAAAGACCTCTCAAGCAGCCCCTCAGCCATTTTACAGGAGGAAATATTGTTTGTAACTTCTAATTCAACAAAAAAAAAACATTTATATAAATGTTGGCAAACCAACATGGATGCGGAGGGGTGGAGAAGGATTTAGTTAGCTCTTGCTCACATTCTATTCTTTGGTTTGTTGCAATACAATGCAGTCACTAGATCTACAAATCCTAATAGTGCAAACCTATTTTGAAATTATCGTGTCAGGGTGTGCTTTGTTTGTCTGGAAGGGATGTTTTCAAACTACATTACTTCAAATAGATTAAATTGAATAAAGTTGATTGGAGCTACATTACGCCCGTTTATATTGCACGTAATGGTAAAGGACTTTGACCTGTGCCATTTAAATTATCAAGATTTTGGGTTGCTTTCTTTCTCATTTTAAGGTGAGTAATGGGAGTGGATTTCTTTGACATTGTTTTCTAACTTCCAAGCCTTTTATAGGAAGAAACAAAAGCAGTGTGCAACTCACCTTTCACTAACCCCGCATATCTCTGGCCCAAAATCCACAAACAAGACCATCCTGATAGACCCCTCAGTTCAGCCTGTCCCTGTCCCACTGAACGTACTCTTCCATGACTCAATTTTTCTTCCCTTGTCCAGTGTCTTCCCATGTACATTCGTGATTCTGTTGACGCTCTGACATTTCAAGCATTTCCGTTTTCCTCGCCTGACTACTTCCTCTTTACTATCGACGTTCAATCTCCCCATACCTCCGTCCCCCATCAGGATGGCCTGAGGGCTCCCTGCTTCTCCCTTGTACCAAGGCCTGAACAACCCCTGTCCCGCTACTTTCCTCCGCCTGGCTGAACTTGTTCTCTCACTCAACAATTTCTCCTTTAACTTGTTTCACTCCCTCCAATAAAAGGCATTGCTATTGGTACCTGCGTGGACCTAGTTATGCCTTACTTTTTCTGGTACATTGATGATTGTATCGCTTTCTACTCTCATCCAGAACTGAAACAATTAATCAATTTTGTTTCAAATTTCCAACCTTCTAATACCTTCACATGGTCCATCTCCAACACCTCCCTTCCCTTCCTTGAGTTCTCTGTCTCCATGTCTGACAATCGACTGACTAATATTCATTACAAGCCTACTGACTCCCGCAGCTACCGTGACTACACCTCCTTCCACTCTGCCTCCTGTAAGGACTTAATTCCATTCTCCCAGTATCTCTGTCACATCTGTTTTCATGATGCTTCCTTCCACAACACCACTTCCAACTTTGCACCCTTTTTCGCAACTGAGTACCACTGTGATTGACAGAATCCTCACCTTCTGTCAGGATTTTTCCCTTCTCCTCCCTTCCGGAACCATGATAGGGTTCCCCTAATCCTCACTTTCCACCCCACCAGTCTCCGTATGCAAAGGATCATCCTCTGCTATTTCCACTAGCATGTGCCATCACCAATCACATCATTCCCTCCCGTCCCCTGTCAACATTCCAAAGGCACCACTCCCTCCGTGACTGTTCCTCTCACCTCAACCGCTTCCCATAGCATCTTTCCATGCAATCGCAGGAGGTGTAACACCTGGCTCTGTACCTTCTCTTCACAAGGCCCAAAACACTTCTCCAGGTCAATCAGCGATTTACTGAGACAGTATGCTAAATTGAGAAAAATATTCACTGCTCACAATGTGGCCTCCTATACATTGCAGAGACCAAACGCAGACTGGGTGAGCACTTTGCAGAACACCACCCTTAGTCCACACGCATGACCCCGACTTCTAGTTGCATGCTATTTTAATTCGCCATGTTGCTCTCAAGCTCACATTTCTGTCCTCGGCCTTCTGCAATGCTGTAGTGAAGCCCAATGCATGTTAGAGAAAGTTCCTACTATGAACTCCATTTTAATTTTTTTTGCCAAGTGCACATCTGTATCTTGTTTTGCTTTCAGACTGAGCTGACTTTTTTATTCTGATATCAACACCTACTCTGGACCTATGCTTTGTTTCGTTACTATGACCATTCTCAGTCTTTTTGCTTTTTGTTCCTTGACATCTCCTCCACCCTCTAACCTATTCATGTCTTTCTGTTTTATTCCACCTGACCCCCCCGCCCACCTTTTTCAACATCATAAAGCCCATCATATTTCTACCCCTCTCCGTTCTGGAGACGAGTCATATTGGGCTTGAAACGTTAACTCTTGTTTCTCTTTCCACAGATGATATCAGTCATGCTCAAACTTTCCATTCCTGTATTTATATCTTTGGCCTGACCTTGGAAGAGCATACTCCAATTGTATCAATCCATTGCCTCTACATTCAACAATGACCGTTGATGTTTACTGTATTCTCGACAGTTTTTGCACTATTGACTCTTGGGTCCATATATATGTTCCAGTGACCAATTGCTCAAGTTAGGAATATCCATGGCTCGGCACAGCCGCCTCGGGGTGGGGGAGAAATTGCCCCAAATGGTGTGATTCTGCTCTGGATGTGGTGGGGTTTGTGGGAGTGCGGAGGTACACTGTGTGGTGCTGTTGGGTTGAATTGGGCCCACTAGGTCTGGACGCAGATCGGGGGTGGCCACAAAGGCTGCCGAATGCTGAGCCAGGCGGTTTAAAAGGCCACCCTGAGTTTTCTGGGATTTTATCCCAGGTGTTCTAAATATTAGGCCTTCTAGCCACACCCCTCACAGCCCTTTACCTGCCCATCCGCTCTCAAGCCTCATCCGTACCAACTCGTGCTTCCTGTCCATCCCCCATGGCCCCTTATAACCTCAATGCCAACTTAATGCAATGCTATGTCTCCAGCCCCATGGCTTCTTATAGGCTCTACCAAGTGCCAACTTGTGATAATCCATGCCCCCCCCCAACCATCCTTTGCCAACTCAACCTGTATCCACCATAGATCACACTGAGCAGGAAAAAAGTAATTTTAAAGATCTATTATAGAGTTCATGATATTGAAAACGTTCCATTAATGCAAGTCCATTTAATACAATTCAATCCCTTCAGATCCTTAAACTCTTAAAAAGAAACATTTCTATTAATAACCCTTTATCAAAGACGGCCTTTAATAACTTCTTGAACTGCCAATCAAACTGTGATCATAACTCCCCCACAATTGTGATAATGATTGCCTGTGGGTCATAGCCAAGCATTAATAATGCTATGATCTTTATTGTCACAAGTAGGCTTACATTAACACTGCAATGAAGTTACTGTGAAGATCCCCTAGTCGCCACATTCCGGCGCCTGTTCGGGTACACGGGGAGAATGCAGAATGTCCAATTCACCTAACCGCACGTCTTTCGGGACTTGTGGGAGGAAACCGGAGTTCCCGGAGGAAACCCACGCAGACACGGGGAGAACGTGCAGAATCCGCACAGACAGTGACCCAAGTCGGGAATCGAACTTGATACCCTGGAGCTGTGAAGCAACAGTGCTACCCACTGTGCTACCGTGCTGCTATAATGAAATCATTCAGGGATACATCAACCAACAGCTACTGAGCATGCAAGAACAGATTTTTTTTCAGCTCGCACAGACATAGGCAGGCAGTTTTCAATTTTTAAATGGCTGATCATTTAGATAACTTTAGAGCTTGACAGCTCTCTAAAGATCTTGTACATTCTTCAAGAGCATTTTTGACCCCTCTAAGGAATTGTAACTCACATAGTGGAATAAGGCCCTTGACCCAGTGAAAATAAGATCTATTTGAACTCAGCACTGACCACCAACCAACCTCTTATCATTTGTATCCTTTTCAGCTCCATCCTCCCCGAAGAGTTTATATCTCCCCATTTCTGCACCAATACTAACAGTCCCCTCTGCATCGTGCATTTCCAGCTTTGCACTTGTAAAACAAATTCCAAAGTGATCCGATCTTCTTTCAAATGTACCTCTTCCAATTAAATGCTCTGCTCCAGATAAGGTCCAGCCTCTGTATCAGCCAGCCTCAGTGGGATACACCCACTGTCAGACATTTAACAGAGAAACATAGAAAAAAGAGCAGGAGTGGGCCCTTTGGGTTTGCTCTGCCATTCCACATGATCATGGCGGATCCTCTATCTCAACCCAAACTCTAGCACTCGTCCCATACTCCTTGACACCTTTTATAGCATAGGTATCTGTCTATTTCCTTCTTAAATAGATTCAGTGATTTGGCCTCCGCCTTCTAGCAATAATCAACTCACACCAGCAACACAGTGGGTGTCTGTTCAGTCTATGCCTTCTCTTGCAAGTAGAATTCAAAACCCAAACTCTTGCAATGGTGCTGCAGCTTCCTCTGCTTCCAGTACTCATCTCATTTTTCTTTTGAGTTGCAGTGGTCCTTTTGCGAAATGTCCCATGCCCCAACCAGCTTCTACATAAATACATTTTTCCTGACACCTTAAATTTATTTCAATAATGTTTAAGTCCCACTTCAACTAAAACCTGAGCTCAAAAGCAATCTAGGTTGGCACTTCACAGCAGCAGCTCCATGGGAAATGTTGCACTGTTGGAGGTGCTGATTCTTTCAGATGAGACGCTAAAATGGAGCCCCGTCTGTTCGCTAAAGTGGACGTGAAAGATTCCATGATACTAGTTAGAAGAGCAGGGAAGTTACCCCCAGTGTCATAGCCAATTATTTGTACCCCCCCCCACCCCCGTCAAAATCACTGAAAAGATCATTTGGTCATTATCACATTGTTATTTATGGGAACTTGCTGTGCACAAATTGCTTGGTGTTTCCTACATTACAATAATGATCCAAAAGTACTTAATTGGTGTTTTGGGATATTCTATGGTTGTGAAAGATGTTTTTTGAAGTGTAAGTCTTTTTTTTGTTGTTGTCACTGACTGCCCTATTAAAAGAAAATTGTCCCACTATTCATTTAAAACATCTCTTTTTATTTTTTAGCCATCTGTACTCCAGAGGAAATAGTCCTAATATATATTAACAATCTCTTTCTATGGTGCGTCCATGTTCCCTCTGGCTTCAGTATCCTTACTCTAAGTGGGCATTCCACACTACACACGCCACTCTAGCCTACCCAGTTTGTGTTGAAAATTTATGATTACTTTCTTTTACTTCGGGCCACTTAATCCTTGCCATGGTGAAACTGGCTAACATTATATATTGGGATGATGGTTGGCACTGGTATTTTCGAATTCCACCCGCTTCCAATCCTGCCCCCAGCAGGGCTTGAATATTGTGCCCCATGTTGAGGTACTTGGATGGATCCAAGAGATTTGTGGCATTTTCATAACATTAAAAGATCAGCAATTTTAATATTTGGCATCTATCCCAATATGTACCTCGTGTGACCTCGCACATTTATCTCCATATCTAGACTAAAAGAGGAGACTATGTTAGTGTTCTTGTTGGAATCAACGAGATGTGCTGCCATGATAGTGGCTGATTGACAGAAAGATAGCAAAACCTTAGCAGAAACTAAACATTTTGCTCAAATGTCCCAAAGTTTGTAAAAATATTCAACGAAGGAAATGTATTTATCACTTTTTGTCAAGGAATGCCAAGGCTTTCTTATGGGAAATTTACCAGATGGCAAGGAGAACTATTTACTTTTTATGTGGTGGTTAATTGCATCCAAGGTATGCTATCTTGGTTGCATAATGCCGCTGAAGTAAAGCATTTTCCTAATCTTGCACATGGAACAAGGATGGGTTTGAATTAACATGGGTGCAGTTTGGCATCTTAAGCACTGTGTAGCCTTTAGTGAGATGTCACAACATGACCATGCTTGTGTGACGGGCGTGCTCACGAGAAGCTAAGAACATAAGAATGAATAGACGATTCAGCCTTCGAACCTGCCCCACTCTTCATGATCATGGCTGATCTACCTCAATTCCACCTTAATGCTCTCTCCCCATTTCCCTTAATTTCCTCAATACCTAAAAATCTACTGATTACTGTTAGTTTATTCAACAACTGAACATCCACAGCTTTCTGCGGTAGAGAATTCCAGTGATTCGCATCCTTCTGAGTAAAAGGGTTTTCTTCACCTTGGTTCTTTTGGCCGACCCCTTCAGCATCTACCCTCTCAAAGCTGTTAAGAATTTAATATGTTGCACTGAGATCGTTGGTTACACTTTTCGCATTGTAAATATCATTTGAGCACTTTTTGAATATATTTGCACATAATTGTAGATAGGTCCGTATGTTTGTATTATGAAGGGTGTTCCTATCAGTGATCATGAAGGTACCATGCTGATGTCCATTTCAAGAAGAAGTCATCCGAAGCAAAGGTATGACCCTATTTGTGAGGCACTAGAAAGCTCCCTCCTTTTCTGGAGCAACATATAAGAAAGGTGTTGAAAGCCTCGAGCGGTGAGATGCTCCTTGTATCTTTCATTGTCTATCCAAACAAATGTTCAGACCTCACGAACAGATGCTGGGACAGCAGGTGCATCTCAACTTGAGCCCTGGGTCCACGGTATTCATTCGCACGGCAATGTCACGCATTAGCCTAGGTGTCAGCAGCTCGAGATGTCATGTATGCTCCAGGGAATATTGCTCACCTGCTGTCTTCACTACTTAGACGCCTTTGTATTCCAGGTGGTAGAGGATGTGCTTTGTGAGCGATGCCGAGGTTTATGGAAACCTGGAATACTGCACATGGACCTAACTGCACCATTGGCAGGAATGGATGGGGGTCTGCAAGTTTCCCAAAGATTTGTTGTTGTACAGTTGTGGGCACATGCTGTGAAATATGCCTTATCTGCATGTTTTTTGGCACATAAAATCTTAACATGTAGAGTTTGTATAAGTCTGAAGTCATGTCACTCAGTATTATTGGCATGGTTTGATTATGGATAAGTTTGCTAGCTTTGGTGCCTCATTGTTCATGTGAGGGGACCAGATTGTGAAGAATCTCTTACCATGTGTGTTTGTAATATGATGAGGCCCATGATTATGGTGGTGAGGGATTCAAGCATTTTAATGTGACCAAGTCAAAATCATTGATGTTGATTTGCTCCCTTGTGGGGGATGGGCATCCCCCTGAGTAATTGTGGCGTCAATGTGAAAAGGGTCTTTGCTTGGAGGTTGCTCACCAGAGACTGGCTGATGGCAGCTGTGAGACAGGAAGACCTATGTGAATTGATTTGTCCACAAAAACACATCTGACGTGATTCCCTCTTCCACTGAGTCAGCTCTGCCTGCATAGCCACACCTTCAATGCTCTGCCTTAGGTGGCCTCCTCATCCTCCTCCGTTTGGGGATCGTTAGAATGGCCAGGGGCTTCCTCTCCCTCATGGTGATCATCAGTGATTTCTAGTCTCTTAAATGTCATGAAGCATGTAGCACAGCACTATTATTCTTGTTACCCTTACTGGGGCAAATTGTAGAGCGATTGAGGCACCTGAAATACATTTTTAAAGTGTCTCCTTATGATGACATGGATGCTGTCGTGGTTCTGCTCCGCCTCAGTTTTAGGGTTCTAAATGGGGGGTCATTAACCAGGTTCTTAAGGGATCCCTTCTACCCTAGAAGCTAACTGCAGATCTGTGAAGGTGGCTGAAATACCTGAGCAAGTTGGGAACTCCTTAGTACGAAGGAGTCATAGCAGCATCCAGGGCACCTTGCCCACGTATGTGTGAAGGAAGACCTTGTGGTCACAAACCACCTATATATTGATTGAGTGGAAAGACTTCCAGTTTACGAATGTGTCTGCATTTGTCCACAAGTTGCGATAGGGCCTTTGTGGCAACATGAGTACAATCAAGAACACACTGCCCATGAGGGAAGCCTGCTAATTGGGCAAAGGCAGTGGGCCTGAGATGCCAAATCTATAGGGAAATTAAGTGGTGCCCCCCGCACAAACAAACAAAGTATTGGGTACAACTTTATGTACTGTTGATTGGGATATGTCAGACCGGTCTCCTGCTGACCCCTGGAAAGAGACTGAGGCATACCAGTTGAGAGCAATGGTTACCTTTATGGCCACTGGCAGAATATGGGAAGCAATAGAGTTGCTGCTGGACCATGTAGTATATGCCTGAATTTACCTCATGGCTTAGTCTCAGCCATTGACACTGGTTCCACTTTCTCCAGCACTATTTATTTGCCACTAATAAGTTTCTCATTACCACTAAACCCTTGATTTCCCCACTCTTCCAGAAAGTTCTGGTTTTCTGCTATGAAGACAAATGCCATGCAATTTCATTATTCTCCGTTATAATTGCTTCTGTCATCGCTTCTCGGCCTTTTGGCTCAGATTAAGTGTAGTATCTGCTCTGCCTTTTGGCTCAGATCTGGTATGTCTCTCTTGTGGGGACCATGAATTGGATTCAATTTGAATTGGTTTTTGGAGCAGGCAAGGAGCTGGATTAGGGGTTTGCCCCTGTCCACACTCTGAGCCCTGGCTTTGTAACTCAGAAAAAGTAATTTAAAAATAAATAAATAAAAAATAATTACTTCTGTCTCTGAAAGGGACCCATGTTTACACCCACTCGTCTCTTCCTTTTTTCATACCTATAGAAACATTTGCAAGTTGTTTATTTGTCTCGTGCTAATTTACTGTCATACAGTATTCCATTTTGTCGCTATCCATTCCTTTATGAACCTTTGCTGAATAATAAAATCCTTCCAATTTCCAAGTTTGTTTCCTTTTTGGCAACATTATAAGCATTATGTTAGTGAGAAACATTATTGGAGTGAGTAAAGGGAGTATTGTTTTCTTTCTGACATGATCTGGGTCTGCTGGCTGCTGACACGAGCCACTTTTGGCACAATGACTATTAAGGACATAATAAGTTGAAGTCGGCAATTCAGCTCCTCGAAGCTGCTATGCCATACAACACAACCAGGTCAGATCTTCACTCTCAACTCCTCTTTCTTTCCTGTTCCCCATAGCCTTTGATTCCCTATTGACTTCTGTTTTGCATATACTCCACAATGGCAATCCATAAACATCTGGGGTAGATCATTCTGAAGATTCACAACCCTTTAAGTGAAGCATGTTCTGCTCACCTCTGTCCTAAATGAGTCCCTTATCCAGAGGCTGTGCCCCATGTTCTAGATTCCCAAGCTAATAGAAACAACCTTGCTGTGTCTACCATGTCCAATTCCTTCAGGGTCTTGTATGTTTGTGAGGAAATCAACTCTCATTTTCTATCATCCCAGCAGGTATAGGTACACTTTACTCAACTGCTCTACTCAACCCCTTAGTGATCCTTCACTGGATTGCAAGTATATTATCCCTCCCAACATGAAGGCCAAAACTATGCACTGCACTCGAGGTGTGGCCTTGTCCAAGCCCTAGACAATTGTAACAAGAATTCCTTTTTCTTGTACTCTTATCTCCTTGCAGTAAAGGCCAACATACCACTTGTCCAATTGCAATCTGTGCCTGCATGCTAACATTCTAAGCAACTTTTTCACATGTATGGTTAACATTTAAAAGTTTCATGCCTTTTAAAAAAAAAAAAAAATCTGATTTTCTATTCTAACTACCAAGACAAAAAACCCTGCACCTCCCCACATTATGCTCCATCTGCCACCTTGTTATCCACCCATTTAACCTGCCTATGGTTTGTGATGCAGAACAAGGCCAGCAGCGTGGGTTCAATTCCCGTACCAGCTTACCCGAACAGGCGCCAGAATGTGGCGACTAGTGGCTTTTCACAGTAACTTCATACATGTGACAATAAAAGATTAATATTATTATATCTGTTTACATGGGCAATTTAATGTAAGTGATTTATGGGCTGCTTCAAGGTGACAAATCAGTCTCCAGCTCTTTGAACTGGAATGAGTGAAATTGATCCCTGCTGATATTTCCTCCTACCTGGCGCAATGGGCAGCATTGAGAGATTTAATGAGGTGGTCTGCTTTTACGGGGTCACCGGATGATTTGGATTTCTTTAGGAGTGCTGCCTCACTTTTGTGAATAACATCACAAAAGCGCTTCTGTTATTCTTCCACAGGTATATTATGAATAGGTATAGTTACAATAATGTGATACATGGTCTTGCTGTATTTGCATCCTCTTTGTACTGTTGATTACTACATGGAAAAGGCCAATGTGAATGAGCGATGGCCTGTGTTTGACTTGGTGGGATATTGTCCAGGACTAGGCACTGTGCTTGTTGGGGATGACCATGAAAGCAACTGACCGTGCAAAGGTCGGGTGAGTATTTCTGACCCCATTTGGCTGAATAGAGCGTTTCTCATTATTTGGGGTTAATTACAGCCAACTCCATGAACCCTTATCTCGGTATCAACTTTTGGAACGGTACCTCATCAAATGCCTTTTAGACATCCAAGTATGTTCCATCTACTGTTCCTCCTTTTACCCTACTTGTTGACTTTGATCATACTATGATTTTCCAAGTGCATGGTTAAGACTTCCTTACTAATAGATTCCTGCATCTTCCAATAATTTATATTGGACTAACTAGTCTGTAGCTCTCTGTTTTCTCTCTCTCGCTCTCTACACTTGCTAACCAATCCACTGAGACCATTCCAGAATCTATAGCATTTTGGAAAAACATAAGGATTCCCCGTCCCACCGGACCTGTGGAAGAATAACGGAAGTGCTTTTGTGGTGTTATTCACAAAACCACTTCTCCTGGCTATCAGCCCCTCTACCTATCTATTGTCTCATGCCTTGATGCAGTGAGGCAGCACTCCTAAAGGAATCCAAATCATCTGGTGACCCTGAAATAGTAGACCACCTCATTAATCTCTCAATGCTGCACATTGAGCCACTGTGGGGGTGCTGCCGGCGCAACAGAGAATACTGCCAGCAGAGAATCCAGCCCAATGTATCTGTTATCTTTGCAGCTATCCCTTTTTATTTGAAATGAAATGAAAATCGCTTATTGTCACAAGTAGGCTTCAAATGAAGTTACTGTGAAAAGCCCCTAGTCGCCACATTCCGGCGCCTGTTTGGGGAGGCTGTTACGGGAATCGAACCGTGCTGATGGCCTGCCTTGGTCTGCTTTCAAAGCCAGCGATTTAGCCCTGTGCTAAACAGCCTTCCTAGCTTGTAGATAATTACACCGTGGCAATTTTAGTTCTTTAAGTTTCTTTGATATATGTTCTCTGCTGATTTTCATTACTTTATAAGTTCCTCACTCTTAGCAACTCCTTGGATATCCTCTGTTTCTGGTATACAATATACATCTTCTACTGTGAAAACAGACAAAAAAATGTTAATTCCACTTCTCTGCCACTTTCTCTTTCACCATGATGATTTCTCCTTGCTCTGCCTCTAACGGACCATAATGAACTTTAGCTATTCTGTTCCTTTTTCTATACTTGTAGAAACTGTTTTTATCTGCTTTCTTTCCAGCTAGTTTACGTTCATATTTTTATTTATTCCCTTTTTCATCGCATTTTTAGTCACGCGTTGCCATTTCTAAAACACTCCTAACCCTCAGGCTTGCTACTGTTCTTTACAACATTATAAGACTCTTCTTTTAATCTATTACTATTCTTATCTACCCTAGTAAGTCATGGATGGATCTTTCTCGCCGAGTCTTTGTTTTTTTAATAGAGTAGTTTTTTTTTGAGCATTGGAATTGTTTTTAAAAAAACGTTATTCCCACTGTTTATTTACCCCCACACCTTTTTAGTTCTTTACCAAAGCAGCCTTCACCAGCTCCGCATTTAACTTAGATAATTGACTTTCTTTAGATTGAAGGTTATTTTTGGAAGTGGAGTATGTTGCTGCCAAACTTAATATGGAATTCAATGTTTTTCATCATACTTTCCAGAGGATCTGTTACTATGTGACTATTAGTTCAGCCTGTCTCATTGCACAAAACATAATATGAAATAGATTAGCCATAGTTGGTTCCATTGCATATTATTACAGGAAACTGTCACAGGGTGTAAAAACTCTTCTTTCAAACTTTGTTTGTCAATTTATTCAGTCTGTATGAAGATTGATGACCCCCATGATTAATACTCCGCCTTTGTTACAGGCTCCAATAATTTCTTGTCCAATGCTTTATTCAGTGGTAAAGCTAACTTTAGGGAGCCTATTAACTGCCCCATGAAGTGTTTTCTGACCCTTGTTACTCCTAATCTCCATCCATCTGAATTCTACTTCTGATCTTCTTGGCCAAGATTCTTTATCATGACTGTCCTTACCTCATCCTTTACTGGCCCAATTGGCACATGGCTCCGGTGGCAATCCAGAGTGTTTTAATTTGGACCCCAACTCCACAAGATTTCTCAGCAGAACATCATTTCTAGATCTATATATGTTGTTGGTTCCTATGTGGCCCAAACACCTGGATCCTCCCCCTCCCAAGTTTATCTCCCACTGTGAGGAGATGTCTTTCCATTGAGCCAACTGACGAGTGAGTGACACTGAGCCAGCTGGCTTTGCAAACAAACAGTATATTTTGCCGCAAATAAAGTAAACAAGCCTGTTCACCGAATCTATTTAAAAATATGCCATGAATTCATGCAACAAACAGAAATTTATTTGATTAAAAGCAGGATGACTGCTCCAGAAATATGCAGCGAGTGGAAGATAGTTACACTAAACAAATTGATGACTTTTCTAGGAATATACTGAGTGGCGGATTGTTGCATAATACAAACTGGTGATTTTTGCAAAACTGTGCAGCATGGGAGGCTAGCTATATTCAAATCCTGTGTGCGACAGCAATCCCTGCTGCTTACAACAGTGCTGTCTCCGGGATGTGATTGAAGGAAGGAATTACCCAACTATCTTCATTTTGGCCTTGGGCAGTGGCATCAGTGTAAGCAGCAGCCACCAGATCTTCATACCCACAGGTCCTAGTCAGTTGTGATGAACAGTTTTTATTTCTGTCCCCCGAGGAATCCAAGAAGTGCCGCTGAAAGTTGTAGTGAGCTGCATGAGACTCAGAAGTCAGAAACCACCATTATTGCCACCTCGCAGCTGCTGTATACCGAAAATAGAATGCTCCATTTCCCAATTTGTAGTGTCTCTTAAATAGCCCATGTGAATAGATTTTGTAAAATAGACCCTTCGGCTGAAATTCCTGCCATAAGCCTTGCCTCACCTCAAAGTCATTGACTGACATTTCCTGACAAAGGAAATAAAGCCCAAGTCTGTTACTGAAAGGAAGAGGCCATAAGAAAGGACCTGATAGTTGGAAGTACAGTAAAAGCCACTGAGATTGATGTAAAATGGGGCAGGAGAAGAAAGCCAATGAAGTAAAGTCATTTTTCTTTTGATCATTCTGTTAACCGTTTATTTTTCTTATACAAGATTTATAATATTCTGCGACACTAAATAAAAAAAAGCTTTGGCTGTGCTGCAGTTCCCTTACAATATCTTTCAGTCTGCTTAGTTTACCTTGCGGTGTCCTAGTTGGAGTGATCGAGCAGGTCAATCAGCTTTTCAAAGAAATACTCTTGACGTACAATATTATATAAATCCATATTCTGAATTACTCAGTAATTGTTATAAATCATACTGTGGGACTAACAGCAGTTTAGACTTAATTAAAGACAGATGTCCTTGCCATGTACAGTAGCTGGCTTTCTATTCCCAGTCTTCAGAAGGGTCTTTACAGTTTTCACAGAAATGTTGTTAAAATTAAAGGGAAAGGTCTGTGCCTGCAAATGGGGAGGGATCATTCTGTGCCAGTGGTCTGCTTTTATTTATAGCCCAAGATTTCAGCCTCACTCTCTGTCCGTGGGAACGTTGTTTTGCTTTTTACTCTGAAAGCGTGCATGAGAAATGTTTGGAGTCGAAAACAGCTGTGTTAAAACTACTCTGACTCAGCGATGTTGGAGAAATGGGCTATGGAGAGGGTAACCCAAACATATGTTCTCTTTTTTTCAAATAATTCAGTGATGATGTAATTTCAACTCTTCCTTATGGGGCTGGTTTAGCACGGGGCTAAATCGCTGGCTTTGAAAGCAGACCAAGGCAGGCCGGCAGCGCGGGTTCAATTCCTGTACCAGCCTCCCCGAACAGGCGCCGGAATGTGGCGACTAGGGGCTTTTCACAGTAACTTCATTTGAAGCCTACTTGTGACAATAAGCGATCTTCATTTCATTTAATTTCTACAAAAATAATAATTTCTCACCTATACCTAGACATGTTCAGTTAGTGTTACTTCACCACACAATTGGTTGAGATTGACCAGAGCCCACATCCTAAGTTGGAATAATCCACCAACTTGAATTATGTGTTAGGGCACATGACTCTTGTGCATGGGAGGTAATATTATCAATGGTGGTGGTTCGTCACATTGTGACCCACTGGCAAAATGCATTGAATCAGAATGGGACTTGGAGAGAGGAGCCTGACTTTTTTTGAATTCAGTCGCCAGTTCAAACTGCTGCATTTTAATCCTCAACTTCCTTCTGGAAAGTGACCTGCCACATGATATATTGCCACAGCCATGTAAGTACCACATAGAATAAAATAATTAACCGATATATACTCAGAGTCCTGGCAAATTCATACAGCACCAGGTTACTGTCGAACAATTAATTTTCCAAAACTCCCAAGATTCGAGGAAGATTCTCTGAAAAGGTTCTATTAGATTGGAAAATAGTGAACCAACTCTTTCATTCAAAAAGGGAGGGAGACAGAAAGCAGGAAACTATAGGCCAGTTAACAACATTGCCACAGGGAAAATGGTAGAAGCTATTATTAAAGATATTGTAGCAGTGCACTTGGATAAATTCAAGGCAATCAGGCAGCATCAACTTGTTTTATTTTGAGAGGGACAATGGGCGCGATTCTCCGGTCGCATTGTGCTCTCCCTTGAGAATGCCGGGAGAGGCTTCCAGCGAGCCTCCCTACAACGTCTGTCCCTCAGGAGATTCTCCGAAGTTCCGTGAGACGTCGGAACTCCACCCAAATGAGCGTGGCTAATCGGCGCTCCCGAAAATAGGTCGTAAACCTGCTTGTGACCTACTCACGCAGGGTCCATCGGTTGGAGGGGTGATGGGTGGGGTTCCTGGAAGAGAGGGAGTGCTGTAAGGGGGGTGGGGATGGGGGCCTGAGAAGGGTGACCCCCAGGGACTCCATAGTGGGGTGTCCTCACTTGGGGGGGGTAGGGTAGTGCCCATGTATGTAGCAGGTGGCATTACCCATGGGTGTGGGGTGTGGGGGACCCCACAAACTCGCTTAGAGATCAGTGCGAAACTCCCCAGGGCCCAGAAAAGTGACGAAGTGTCACTGAATAGCGGCGGAGAACTTGTCGGCAGAGCAGACGGGAAACTCCCCGAAAAACCCGCCACAGATTAACTTCGAACTTTTTGGGGAGAATCATGGCCATTATGTTTAACAAATTTATTGAGAGTTCTTTCAAAAAGTAACATTGGGTAAAGGGTGGATGTGCTGAATTTAGATTTCCAGAAAGCATTTGATAAGTTGCACATCAAACGCTATTGCCGAAAATGGGCACTCCTGGTGTGGGGTTGACATATTGGCAGGGAAAGAAGATTAGCGACTTAATAGGAACTAGGGAGTAGGCATAAATGGGTTAATTTCTTGTGAGCAGGAAGTAATGAGTTGTGTGCCACAGGGATCCGTGCTTGGCCGCAACTTTTAACAATTTATATAAATACCTTGGATTTAATAATCTTTATTGTCACAAGAAGGCTTACATTAACACTGCAATGAAGTTACTGTGGAAAGCCCCGAGTCACCACATTCTGGCGCCTGTTCGGGTACACACGCTCAGAATTCAGAATGTCCAAATTACCTAATAGTACTTCTTTCGGGACGTGAGAGAGGAAACCAGAGCACCCGGAGGAAACCCACAGGGAGAATGTGCAGACTCTGCACAGACAGTGGACCAAGCCGGGAATTGAACCAGGGACCCTGGTGCTATGAAGCAACAGTGCTACGCACTGTGCTACCCTGCTGCCCATGTATGTTGATGACATTATAATATGGTCACCTACACGTGAAGAACATAATGCAAGACTCCTGCAAGTGTTTCAGAGAATACACAAATTCGCTGACCAATAGGAGGAGGCAGGGGCAGTACTTCTCGTGTTGGGACTGTTGGAACTCGAGGCCTGTGAAGGACATTGAGAGAGGCCGAGTGAAACCTGTGTGAGGGATGTGAATGGCGGGTTACAGTGCTGGCAGTCAGCACCAGTTCACTGGCTTCCACAAGTATTTCAATGCCTACACCATAACCGGGATGAGGAATTATGTGTCAGCTACATAAACCGGGATTGCAGCGATTTGTTTGTTCTTCAAACTGAGATCCAAGAAAAAGGCCCCAGCACTCACAGAAAATAAATAATGTGTGTTTCTCCTCTGGGGCAGGACAAGTGGAATATAAGAACCAGTGTGTGAAATCTGTGTGAATGTTTGAAACCTCTGCAATCGTGTCACTATATGGTGTATCAGTCTTGACAAATAAAACTCATGGGACACCATGTGCTATTAAAAAAAAAAGAAGAGAATGCCGTCCACATGCATGTCCCCTCAGGCAGAGCCGGCAGTGCACAGGCCCGGTGCCTAGTGGGGCAGAATGCCCCTCTTGGCATCAGTGCTCTATCCCAGGTCCGTCTCATCCGTCTTGTTAGCACGCTGTCCTAGTACCGCCTCCTCCTGATGTTGGCTGCTGTCCCAGGACAAACTTCTTATTAAAAACGGCAGAGTCTTTGCACCAGAATTTGTGAGAGAAAGCAGGTTACACGACTGTCATGTCCACTGATGTCACGCGATCTGTGCTTTGGCTACAAAATCCTGACGGAGAGATTCCTCCATTTTGTAGCTGCAGGCAAGCAAGCAACAGGATTGTGTGAAAAACTGAAGATAAATCAGTTTGTAATAAGGAAGAGAGGGCCAGAGACATAAACAGGCCAGGATTTCACAACTGAATCTGCTGGAGAGAGCTTCGCAGGAGAGTCCACAGCAGGACAAAGCAGTGCTGGTGTGAGTTCCAGGGCCTCTGGTGAACAACCCATTAAGATGAAGCTGAAAGTGGAAACAAAGCAGTATAAAGATGATTTCTTGAGGTCTGGCTTTATTAATTGTGCCAATGCAAATCACGTTTCAATGCCAAGATGCGTTATGTGCAGGAAATTACTGTAAAATGGAAAGTACTGTCAAATGGAAAGTACTGTCAAATGAAAGAGTAAACATTCAAAACTTCAAAAGCATCTCCTGACTAAGCATGGCGAGTTCGAGGACAGACCTCTTGATTTTTTTTCAAAGGATGCAGTGAAAACTTAAAAATAATCAGCTGAAGCCCTTAGCAGAAATGTAACATTGAATGACAAAGCAAGTGACACCTTGAGGACAAAGCAGTCTCACCTGCCGCATTAAAGATAAGCAAACAAAATCAGTCATGAAGTTCGGTCAGCATGGGTCACAAAGATTGGCCGGCGTGGGTCGCGAAGATCGGCTGGAGTGGGTCCCGAAGGATGGCCAGTTGGTAAAAATGGGTCCTGGGCAAAACTGTTCGATAAACACGTGTACAGGATTGTTCCCCTTATTTAATTAAGGATGTCAATTTGTTTGAAGTGGTTCAGAGGTGGTTTACTTGACTAATACCTGGAATGGAAAGGTCTCCGAGGAAGGTTGGATTGGCTAGGTTTTGTATCCACAGAGTTGATAAAAGTGAAAGGCGACTTGATTGAAACATAGCGGGCACGAATCAATGGCCACACTGCGCCTGAAAAGCAGCTCACTGTGGCGTAGCGTGGCCGATAAAAGTCGGGAGAGATCTAACGTGATTTTGCGAGACAGTGTGATGTAAATACCGCCCATTGTGGGCAACATAATTTTTTGGCAATTCTGCATATTTAAGCGAGTCAGCTAGTCTCACTTTAATGTGCAGATTCCCGAGGTATCTGAAGCTTTTGGACCTATCCCATTCACCTCGGGCGAGCGCCGTTTGTTACTGGTCTCCACAAACGGTGACCTGATGGAATGGCACCCATCAGAGGCCCTCAGCTGTATGTCCTTTGGGCAGATTGGTGCCCGGCCACTGCTGGTGCCACCTGGGCACCTTGGCAGTGCCAGGCTGACACCCTGGCAGTACCACCTGGGTGCCACCCTGGTGGCACTGCCAGCTGGCATGGGCACTGTCAGGGTGCTAGGCCAGCAGAGCTCCTCCGCGTGGGGAAAACAGGGCTATGTGCGGCCTTGACTGTATGTTCCCAGATAAGGCCCCTTATACAATGCGGCTAAATACATTTGTATGGGACTTTATTCCAAGTTAGTTGAATTGTGTCCATAAGCACCCGAGGGATCTTGACATTGTGGACATGGAAAGGATGTTTTCTCTTGTGGGAGAATCTAGTGCCAGGAGTCACTATTTAAAAATAAGAGGTTGTCGGGGGGCTGCCTGTGTGTGGGGGGCGGGGGGGGGGGGGAGAGAAGGAGGGAGGCTCCGAACCCCGGGGGGGCCTCCGATGGGGCTTAGCCCGCGATCGGGGCCCACCGATCGGCGGGCCGGCCTCTCGCTCCCCGGGCCTATTTCCTTGCGCGCCGGCACCTGAACTCCCACGCCATGTTGCGTCGGGGCTGGTGGGTTGAGGGAGGCCACTGCGAATGCGCGGGTTGGTGCCTTCGCCACTGTACATGTCCTCGTTGACGCTGGCGCCACTGCGCATGCACGGATCCCGCGGCGCACAGTTCGCGCCGGGATGGGAGGCTGGAGCAGCGTGAACCGCTCCAGCGCCGTACTGGCCCCCTGTAGGGACCAGAATTGGTACTCCCAGCGGCCCGTTCATGCCGTCGTGAAACGCGACGGCGTTTCCGACGGCGTGGCCACTCTGCCGCCAAATGGGAGAATCCCGCCCATCATATTTGCAATTACAAACATTTTATGTGTCACACGTTAGTAACAGATTGTACTGGCTCCAGCTAAATGTATTTACTAATCAGTCACAAGTCTCATTGCAAACTTTTAAAATGTTATTACATGCAAAAGCTAGCTTCTGCCTTAGCATAAAGACTTGCATTTATATTGCGCCTTTCACAACCACTGGATATTGCAAAGCATTTAATAATAATCTTTTTTATTGTCACAAGTTGGCTTACATTAACACTGCAATGAAGTTACTGTGAAAATCCCTTAGTCGCCACACTACGGCGCTGTTCGGGTATACTGAGGGAGAATTCAGAATGTCCAATTCACCTAACATGTCTTTTGGGACTTGTGGGAGGAAACCGGAGCACCCGGAGAAAATCCGCGCAGACACGGGGAGAACGTGCAGTCTCCGCATAGACCGTGACCCAAGCCGGGAATTGAACCCGGGTTCCTGGCACTGTGAAGCAACAGTGCTAACTCACTTTGCAAGCAGTGAAGTACTTTTGAACTGTAGTCACTGTTATAACCAATCATCACAACACAAAGTATTGCATGCCTACATTTAATTATGTGCCAGTCTGCTGGATTGAACTGTTCACCCTCTGAAGTTGGTCTCCAGTTTCTTTGGTCAAAACTGCACACCCTTCACCAATGTGCCCTCATGTTGTACCTTCTTCTATACCACACCTGTTTTTAGTAACAGAATAAAATATGGCAGCACTGTATGCAGTAGGCCTCACCTATCTCCTCCGATCATTCCTGCTAATTTCTATATCCCTGGTAACGTCACTTAGCATTTAAACTTAAACATATCTGAAGTCATGAGACCATTCCCATGATTAAATTTTTTTAATATCGTATCACAATCATGGGTATGAACATTGCACATTATAACATAGTCTATCCTATTACTCATAATTCTTCCTACTAAGCTCATTAGCTGTTTCAACTAACCAATTCTAAGAAATGTGTCCCAACATCTGCAATATTGTGTTTATTGATTAGTTGTTGCCTTGACGACCTGTGTGCAATGAAGGTACCTGTCTGTGTCTCTTTTAATTGGCCAATCGGGATGACACTGATTGCCCCAGTGCCATTGGGCAAATAATCTGACTAAAGTACTCACTTTTCACAGTAACTTAATTGAAGCCTACTTGTGACAATAAGCGATTTTCATTTCATTTATACAGGGCACAAGTTATAGAAAATAATCATAAAAAGCAAAAGAAAATGACCAAATTCAAATAAAATGTTATTTTCTACTGCCAACAACGAAATCCAAACCCTCCAGTATCCACTGGTCATGGAAAGCCTCGAGTGTACTCTAGGACCACTTGGGCCCCACAAAGCCACAGAAAAGAGACAGCCAGAGCGCAAACCACCACTGGTACAACTAACCGGGACTTGTGGGTGGCTACCTTCGCTAGGCCCAGGAGCAGGGTCATGAACTTCTCCAACTTTCCTGTCCCCCAGCTGCACTGGGCGGCCAATGTATGGAATGTTTCATAAATTTATGTTTCGTCCTTGGGCAGGGACCATGCTAATCTTCTCTGTATCATTCCAATTTTAGTACCGCCTATGTGCTGCTGAATTGAGCTGGTTTAGTTTTGCTGCTCTTTCTCGTAATGTATAAATCAACTAGTTTATATAACTCTGAAACCTGCAGAACAATCTCTATTCCATCTTTATACATTCCTCTTGCTAATATAGGTTTCAATGAAGTGTAAAATGGAGCATGTCTGTTGTGGATTTTCAGAAAAAGAATCGTGCAATAAAACTAGTAAAAATAAATTCTCATTCTTTATCAACCATGCAGGAAATTTCCTTGCTGTTTTTTTAACAAAAACAATTTCCAATGTATAAAGAGGATCATATACAAGGAAATTATTTTGTTTTAAATCTTTTTATTCTCCTCATTTTCAAAATTTTCATCAATAAACAACCAAAGAAAAAGCAAACATATAAATAACAATCCCCCACACACAAACTGCACCCCGCTCAATATACAGACCAAAACATCCTCCCGTACATTCCGGGTTTAAAAAAAACACACATTAACAATCAATCCATAAACAGTGTAACCAAAGACAACAATACGTCCAGCAACCCCCCCCCCCCCACTTTCAATGACAAGCAATTCTCAGAAGTACCCCCATAAACAGCCCTCATGAATTGTGAAACCCTTCCTTCATCCCCTTCAGCTGAGACTTCACTTTCCCGAGAGTCAAAGAAATTGAAGTAGTCCCCCGCACCAAGCCGTGTCACAGTATCTTCATTGCAGTGTTAATGCAAGCCTACTTGTGATAATGAAGATTATTAAAGATTAACTTATTAAAGGATGGAGAAGCTAATCTCCACCCCAACAGGACCTGCATCCGGGCAATCAGCGAGGTAAAGGCTAACATCTGCCCCCCGCACCCGTCTGCCGCCCGAGCTGGTCCGAGCCCCTGAAAAAGGTTTCTACATCCAAGGAAATTCTTAAGATAAATTTGCACAACTATGTCCCATAGAGTTTCATAACATGACACTTTCTGACGTTAAAACCATTCACCTAGCACAACTTAGCACTCTTCTGTAATGTTTGTTCAGATAGCCACACTACCCTCTGTCACCTTCCGCTGGTGGATGTTCACCTGTTTTGACTGTTCTTGGTTTCCTTTCTAACTAAAAGCGGAAGGACCTTCAAAACACGAAAAGATCAGCCAGTGGCAATTGTAGGAACCTGTTGGTTTTGTATCCATATGAATAACCCAATGTGGATCTGAGAGTGATCAGAAAAATGGCATTTTTCACAATTAGGGATTCTGTGATTTTATGCAGATACAACTTGAAGGTAGGTGGCTAGTGCTTATTAACATTCAGTTGGTGGGTTCACTGTATGAAAAGTGAAGCCCGACATTTTACATGTACCATTAGCTTAAATTGCAATAGGGCTTTCTCATAATTTGTCGCTCTTGCACATGAGGCAGTAAGACTTGGTTTGCTGAATAAACTTAAGTATTCTTGCTAGTATACCTATTGTACTCTAAGTAACATTAAATGTCAGGTCCACCACTGTCATTAACTTGATTTTAAATGAATGAAATGATTTTAAAGATCAAAACTGAACTATAAACTACTTATATAGATGTGCAGCAGTCAATTCGCCAGTAATGTTTTTTAAAAAAGGCTTTAAGCATCGTGTCATGGTCAGTTTTGTGGGTGGGCTGGTTTCCAGCATGTTGTTTTAATGTTTTTGAAACTGATGGGAAAGATAGCAGAAACTCACTGGATATTATTTGCACTCAAAATGTTGTGTTTTTTGTGCTCAGGTGCCCAAGTTTTAAAAAATTAATTCATGGAATGTGGCTGTTGCTCACATTTCTAATTACCCTTGAATGAAGCAGTTTGCTAGGCCATTGCTGTGGGTTTGGAGTCGCATGTAAGCCAGACAAAGGCGAGTATGGCAGATTTCTTTCCCAGATGGGCTTTATGAGAATTGTCGAATTGTCTTTTAATTTCAGATTTTTATTGAATTCAGATTTCACCATCTGCCGTGGTGGGATTCGAACCCGGGTTCCCAGAGCATCACCTTGGGTCTCCGGATTACTAGTCCAGTGTAGTCCACTACACCACCGCCTTACCTGGGTAATTTGCAATAGGGAGGTGAGATGGGGGGGGGGGAACAAAGAAACTCCAGACCAGTATTTCTTCAGTTTGAACATTTCTAGAGTGAAGTAATGTCCTTCCCGTGTCCATGCTTCTTAAACTGGGTAAGTAGGTAGTGGGAGAGTGAACAGGTTACTAAGACGCAATGCAGTTCTAACTTTTCATGAAGCATTAGACTAGAAAACATTTTTGTATTCAAAGTGCAAATTTGAAAAGAAATGTTGTATTTTTTTAGTGGTAGATATTTGATACCAGTGAGAGTACTGGCAGTTTGAGAAGCATGTGCTACTGGGAATCCAAAATCTCCCGTAAAAATAGACTGGCATGAAAAATTAAACACCATTTTTAATGGATATTAAAGCTGTCGCTTTAATTATGATCAATGCATAATGTGACTCTGTTAAATGTAAGCTTACATAGACTGTGTGATGGTTCTTTTAATGTAGAAACTTCCAAATGTTTTTGAGTGCTGCTTCAGAGGGCCATGTTCGAATCACGCCTCCTCCATTTTTCTTGAGAAATGATCCTAAATGTTTCAAAAGCAGGGGAAAAGATTGAGAAAAGTTGCACATGTCCTATCTGTTTTCAGTAATATTGGCTGGAATTCTCTGGTCAGTAGGATTCTCTTTATCCCGGTCGGCAGCACACCCCCACCCACGGGTTTTCTGACGATGTGGAGTTCCTTGACATCCCATTGACAAGCGGCTGAAGTGGAGAATCGTGCTGCCGAGAAACATGCAGCTGGGGGCTCGGAGAACCCAGCCCCTGATGTTTGATGTGCCTCAAGTAGTCGACCCTGCTTTTTCCCAGAATGAGGCGATGACACAGTCTTTCACTTTTGTTGGACAATACACACAGAGCGGGCGTATTATGGGATAATCACTACTCAACCAGGAGGTCTGATTCCTCCCAGATTTTTAGAAAGGAAAGACTTATTTATATAGTACCTTTCATGACCTCTGAACACCAAAAAGTGCTTTACAACCTATGATGTACATTTTTTGACGTGTAGGGCACAGTTGTGATAAGGGAAACATGGCAGCCAGTTTGCACACACTAAAATCCCTGAAACAGCAAACTGGTTTTGAACACCTGTTGGGTGCGGGATCAATATTAGCCACGACACAGGGAGAACATACTCATTAAAGTGGTGCTGTGGGACCTTTTATGTTCACTTGAGAGGGTAAATGGGACCCTGGCATAACAGCTTATTGAAAGGTTGGCACTCCTGTCAGTATATCACTCACTCAGAACTGCACTGAATGTGTCAGCCTGGATTAGGTACTCGAGTCCTTGAGTATGACTTGAATTCAGAGGTATGAATGCTACAAACTGAGGCACAGCTGACACTCAAGAACTCTTTCTAGAAGTGGACATTAGATCTAAGTTGCTCGCGATGCAAGGTAACTGATGTCAGTTTGACCAGAAAGTTTTGATCTGTTCTTGTTCTCTGTTCGTGTCAAATTGTATTGATGGCTCTCATTCTTGGCCAGCCTGATTTCTATGTTCTTTTTTTCTGTCCTTTCACCAGCAAGCTGTGCCCCGCCCTCCCCAACCCACCATGAGGACCTTGGCATAGCTTCTTGTTTTGGGAACCCTGCTGTAGTGAATTTAGTGTTCTGCATGTTCTATCTCCACCTTGCGCATATCGTCGCACATAAACCGGCACCGGGTGGCGGCGGTTTAGCTCAGTTGGCTGGACGGTTGGTTTGTGATTCAGAGCGAGACCAACAGTGCGGGTTCAATTCCCGTACAGGCTGAGGTTATTCATTCCGCCTTAACAACCTTGCCCCTCACGTGAGGTGTGGTGATTCTCGGGTTAAATCATCACCAGTCAGCTCTCCCCTCAAATTGGTGATTTGATGTTTTAAATTTTTTTTAATAACCATCTAGAACTTTGAGGTTAGGTGTAGAATGAGTCTAATGTTCAGTAAACAACCCACTGCCTAACTATGTGTCTTTATACTAATTTAAAAGAGAACTGGCTATTTCACGATTGTGAATTTTCTAACTCCCTCAACAACTGACCCTTCCAGTTTCCCTTGGTGAGATTAGTAATTTAGTTGTAATGGATACTGAAGTGTGGGCAGTTTTGTGCAGTGAACCTGAAAAGTACTTGCCTGCACAACGGTATTCGCATTTCAGAATCATTCATTGTGACATGTGCTTTGGTTCTGATTCCGATTCCATCTGGTAGAGGCTTTTAAAAATGTCAAAGTCCAACTCTCTCCGTTTCCCATAGTTTTCTACTGTATGATATGCTATTTGAAACTGTTCAAAAGGAATGGAACACTGGGTGTACTTCTCCTTGGTAGCAACAAGTAAAATATATAGAGAACGAATCAGAGTTAGAAAAATAAATTGCAAAGCTAGGAGGTGTATTGTTAACACTTAGTGTTTACTGAGCTTCCACTGCTAAAACTATTCCCTTGTGGGCAAATTATCTTGTGTGTAATCTCATCGTTCAGCACGGGACCAGTTTTATCTTAACAGTTCGACAGCTTAATTGTGTACTTTGTTCTTTCTATTTACAAATACATTGTTTTAGTATTTTCAGTCACCATATTCAGCAAACTCCAATTAGTCTGTTGATTAAATGACGATGGAAGTGCATCGCTGTGTAATTCTGTCCTGGCACTGCGGGGTGTCATGGTCTGTGAAAACTAAATGTTCATTCCTACATTTGTGATTTTGTGAAAGCAACATGTCACTCAGTTTCATTATACAATATGTGCAACATGGTTTACTTATTTAAGTGACCTGAAATGATACAGCCTTTGCAAGTTGTCCCATGTGCGAATACAAAATAGAATATCCTTCCAGAATGTCAACCACACAGATTGGCACAGTTCAAGAAGGTGGTCCATTGCTCCCTTTGCAAGGGTAACTAAAGATATGCAATGAATGTCGACCTTGCTGGCAAAGCCCACATCCAATGAGTTAGTAGGTTTTAAAAATGTATACTTAATGTTTTGCTGATACTAAATGTTTGGTCAGCTAAATATTACCCCAGAGGTCATTTCATTTAAGTTGATCATTCCTGCTGCAAAAAATTAATGTGTGTATTTTATAAAAACAACAGATGGTTAATGGCCGGACTGGAAACTCGCTGATTCTGAGATGGCATATTCTGGAGGGCCTCATTCAAAGTGTAATTTACTGCTGACACATTAATTTATTCATCATTGAGAGCTGTGTTGCAAACCAGATTGCATGCCTGGAAATCCTAGATCCAAAGGATGATGTGAAACTGGTCTCCATTGCTGAAAGGTTTTAATTTTATGATATCACTGTGTTATAGTAAATGAGTGAAATTTCAGTACCAAGTAACGAAAGAAGATGGCCAAGGAGACACATTCAATATCTGCCCTACAAGTTTTGTTTACGTCTAAAGAGATTATTTTGAGTTACTTAAGAGGGTAAAATACAATTGTATAGTGACCTAATACTAGCAATAACAAGAGTATTACTTCAAGAAGCATATTAACTAAGTATGATTAACTCCCACTCCCAACTGTACCAGGACATTTAGTAAGTCTACTGAACTCACTTTTTTCGCTGCCTTGGTGTGATTTACAGATATGTCAACATCATGGAAATATTAGTGATGAACTTTACAATCAGTCGTGTAAAACTGATTGCAAACCCATTGATACATGGTGAGGAGTCTACTATTGTGTTAGATATGGCACATTGTGAATGTTTTTTAAAAATTTGTGACAACCTGATATTTTATATTTCCTTTTAAATTTTAGAGGATCCAATTAATTTTTTTCCAATTAAGGGGCAATTTAGTGTGGCCAATCCACCTATCCTGCACATCTTTGGGTTGTGGGGGCGAAACCCGCAGACACTAGGAGAATGTGCAAACTCCACACAGACAGTGACCCAGAGCCGGGATCGAACCTGGGACCTTGGCGCCGTGAGGCAGCAGTGCTAACCACTGCGCCACCGTGCTGCCCCGTTTTTCCACATATGAACAACTGTGTAAACACACAGCTGACTGTAAGAAATAATGTGCCTGAAATCACTGTTTATACAGTTGGCTAGAGATTGTTTGGTGTGCAGTATGCAGCAAATGCTACATTACTCGGGATCTGTATCATGTTGCAATTGATTAAACATTAGAGTTAGTACAACATCCAATTCAATTGGTGCTGTTTACTTTTATTTGTTTGCTAACTTTGTGCAAGTCATGACATAAAGATAGGTAGGAAAGGAAGTAGTGAAGAGGACATGAGGCGAGAAAAGGGCAAGATAGGTTAAGTGAATGGGCAACGATCTGGCAAACGGAGTTTAATGTGGGAATATGTGAAATTGTCCAATTTGGCAGGAAGAATAAAAGAGAAGCTTGTTATCTAAATAGTGAGAGATTGCCGAGTTCCTAGATGCAGTGGGACCTTGGTGACTTGGTGTACGAATTGCAAAATGTTAGTATGCAGGTACAGTAAGTAATAAGGAAAGCTAATATAAGGAAGGATGTAAATAAGTTGGAAGCAGTTCAGAGAAGATTTACTCGACTAATACCTGGAATGAAGTGGTGTCTGATGAGAAATGGTCGGAAAGGCTAGGCTTGTATAGAACATAGAACATACAGTGCAGAAGGAGACCATTCTGCCCATCGAGTCTGCACTGACCCACTTAAGCACTAACTGCCACCCTTCCACCCTAGCCCCCTAACCCAATAACCCCATCTAACCTTTTTGGACACTGAGGGCAATTTAGTATGTCCAATCCACCTAAACTGCATGTCTTTGAACTGTGTGAGGAAACCGGAGCACCCGGCGGAAACCCACAGAGACACTGGGAGAATGTGCAGATTTCACACAGACAGTGACCCAGCAGGGAATCGAGCCCGAGACCCTGGCGCTGTGAAGCCACTGCTAACCACTATGCCCCGTGCTGCCCTATCCGCTGGAGTTTAGAAGAGTAAGAGGCGACTTGATTGAAACATATAGGGTGCGATCCAAAAAGCAGCTCTCCACGGTGGCACAATGTGGCGAGTAAATGATGGGAGAGCATGTTCCCGGGATCTACATAGCTCGCCACGCCCTGCATATCTAACCCGATCTCGTGAGATGTTGCGATGTGAAGCCTGCCCATTTTGGGCGGGATCACTTTTCGGCAAATCTGCACATTACAGCAAGACAGCTAGCCTCACTCTAATATGCAAATCTCTGAGGTAATCAAGGCGTTGGGATCGATCCCCTTCGCCTTGGAGACTTCAGGCAACCGTCGTTCAGTACTGGTCTCGACAAACTAGGACTGGACTGAATGGCACTTGGGGTCTCCCAGGTGATTGGAGGCTCTAGGTTGCATGCCCTCTGGATGGTACCCTGGCAGTACCACCTGGATGCCAGCCTGGCACCCTGGCTGTGCCACATTGATGCCAGTCTGGTGCTGCAAAGATGCCCAGGGGATACTGCCAGGGGCACCAGGCTGGCACTGCCAGGCTGACCTTTCTTGTGTGTTGTGTGGTGGTGATCGGGTAGAAGGTGCCCTGTGCAAATGTGAGGGGGACCCCCTTACAGTGAGTTGGGGCTTGGGGGAGGTTTGGAGGTCACATTGGGGGCTAGAGAAATTGGGACACCATTTTAAAATCTCTCCCTGCACTGAGGAGTTTTGGCAAGTGGGGCTCCTCAGTGCAGGAAACGGGACTAACTGCAGCCTCGACTATGCATTACCTGCTGAAGCTCCGTGTCTAACTGGAGTCATGTTCGATAGCATTCTGTTTCTCATTGCTGTGAACGCCAGGAACCACGACTAAACCTATTCGCTATGGTTAAATCGCTCCCATAAGATCTTGAGTACTCAACATGGTGGATGTAGTGCGGTTAACATAGAACACACAGTGCAGAAGGAGGCCATTCGGCCCATTGAGTCTGCACCGACCCACTTAAGCCCTCACTTCCACCCTATCCCCGTAACCCAATAACCCCATCTAACCTTTTGGACACTACGGGCAATTTAGCATGGCCAATCCACCTAACCTGCACGTCTTTGGACTGTGGGAGGAAACTGGAGCACCCGGAGGAAACTCACGCAGACATGGGGAGAACGTGCAGACTCCGCACAGACAGTGACCCAGCGGGGAATCGAACCTGGGACCCTGGCGCTGTGAAGCCACAGTGCTAACACTTGTGTTACCGTGCTGCCCATGTTGTTTCCTGTTGTGGGACAACCCAGAACTAGGCACCACTATTTAAAATAAGTGGTCACCCAGTTAAGACGGAGTTGAGGGTAAATACTTTCGTTTGTAGATTGTGAGTCTGGAAGCAGAGTCTTTGAATATTGTTAAGGCAGAGCTTGATAGATTCTTGATAAACAATGGGAAGAAGATTACTAGGAATAGCTGGGAATGTGGGGTTGAGGGTACAATCAGAACTATTGAATAGCTAAGCAGGCTCAAAGGACCGAGTGGCCTACTCTTAATTTATATGTTCGTGAGCCAACTGTTGTTACAATTTCAATTGGATGAGATTTCAAAGGATCGCTTCTTTAGAAATTGAAGTCCCAAACCTATAGTGTATTCCTGATAATTCAGTGCTAAAAACCGTACATTATCCAATAGTAATAGAGTGGGAGTTTAATGGTTAAAATGGAATGGTCAGGTTATTCAAATTACGTAACTTTGAATTAAAGAAAGATTTGTATTTATACAATATGTTTCACAACCACCAGACTCTTCAAAGTGCTTTCCAACCAGCGAAACATTTTTGATGTGTAGTCCCTGTTGTAATGGAAGCTCCCAGAAACAGCAATGTGATCTGTTCTTTTGTGTTGTCGACCTGAGAGAAAAACATTGGCGAGGACACCGGGGGATAATGCTTCTTCAAAATAATGCAATAGAGCCTTTCACGTCTATCTGAGAGGGCACGGGGGCCTTTGTTTAACGTCTCATTTGAAAGCGCACCTCCAATTTTCAAACAAGTACAAATAGAGTTAAAACAAATTCTGATAACTTATGTATCATTCCCTTTCCTTCACTGTGCACTGGTTTATAGATGCTACATTGGGCTTTAGTCAAGAAGCTTTTGACATACCTTTTCTCCATTTGTGTCTGAACACAAAATGCAACAGCGTCCACTTGGTTAAAGCGCATCATTATTTTATGGATTAAAGGAAGCCATGTGGTGAACCTTTCCCTTTCCAAACCCACTGTTCGGTTATTTTAATGTGTGCTGTATATTAATAGAATACTATTAAACCTTAGTGTAATTGGATGCAATAATGGTGGTTTACATAATTTAAAATATAAGTAGTGCCTTGCATGACGCTCTTTTTATTAATTGAAGTTATCTATTTTAATTGGTGATATATATTTACCAGTTACGAGAGGGTGGATACCTTAATATACAGTGCTGTGCAAGTGCAGGAACTGTGATAATGTCAGGAAATGCCTGCAGAGTCTTCGGATGCAAAATAAACCATTAGACTTTCCCCAAGGCAGCTTTGTAAGCTTTAATTTTATCAGCTATAAACCTCATGCTGGCAAATTAATGGGTCATCATTAAATGGAAACTTAATTTCAAGAAATGGCCTTCAGTGACAAGTAAATTCTGTGGCAAATTACTTGTGCTCTCTATCAGGTTTGCTCTGCATATTCCCACTGAGGCAGTGAATTTGGAGGCTACTGTGAACTGACAAGGGAAACCTGCATTTATATAGCACCTTTCGTTTAATAAAACCTCACAGGTACCAAGTCTCACAGAGGTATTGGGGCCAGTGACTGAAAACTTGGTCAAAGCAGATGAGCTGAGTGGGGTCAGTGGAGAGGAAGTAGAGTTTGTGGTGGTGACTGAAAATAATGGCTTTGGTATTCCCAGTATTTAATTGGTGAGGGAGTTAAAAAACTCATCTAACACTGCCGGCACCGGCTGGGGACCTCCGGCGGCGACATGTAGGTGGCGGTCTCGTGTTGGGTGGCTCCCGCCAGAGTTCTTGGTTTTTTTTGGGCTCTTTTCACCCAGTTTTAGGGGGAACCTTTATGCGAATGGTTCCAATAAAGTTGTGGGTATTCAAGGATGTCAAAAACCCAACGAACGGGCACAGCATGAAAACGAACGCGTGCTAGTCCGCCAGCGCGTCTGTGAGTGATGTGGAGTTCTGTGGGAGGAAAGATGGCGGGAGCAAGCTTGCTGGGTGGGGCTGCGCCCATTACGGTGGATATGCTGGCCGAGGTGATGGCGGTGGAGTTTGAGCGGCAGTTTGCTAAGCATTTCAAGCGGCATGGGAAAGAGATGATTGGAACTCTCAATCAGTCGGTAGAAGATATGCTGGCCCCGAGGCTCTTGGAAAGACGTCGGAAATTGGTGCCGTAGCATGGTGAGATGTTGGAGGAGGCATTGTCGTACCACAGCGACCAGCTCGTCTCGCTGGAAGAGGAGCTGCTGAAGTTGGAGGACAGTAATAAAGGGCTGAGAGCCAAAGTGGAGGACCAGGAGAACAGGTCACTGTGGACCGTGGGGCTGCCTGAAGGGCTGGAGGGCCCGAGGCTGATGGGAGTATTTTTCATGGATGTTTACTAAATTGCTGGGGGAGGTGGATATCTTATCCTTTTGAGCTGGATAGGGCCCATCACAAAGAGTCCCTTTGGCCCATTGAGTCTGCACCGATGCATGGGAAACACCTGACCTGCCTACCTAATCCTATTTGCCAGCACTTGGCCCATAGCCTTGAATGTTATGACTTACCAAGTGCTCATTCATGTACTTTTTAAAGGATGTGAGGCAAACCACCACTATCACCCTCCCAGGCAGTGCATTCCAGGCCGTCACCACCCTCTGGGTAAAAATAGTTTTTATCAATTCCCCCCTGAACCTCTCATCACTCACCTTGAACTTGTGTCTTGCCCCGCACCTTGAACTGACCCTTCAACTAAAGGGAACAGCTGCTCCCTATCCACCCTGGTCATGCTCCTCATAATCTTGTACACCTCGATCAGGTCGCCCCTCAATCTTCTCTGCTCCAGCAAAAACATCCCAAACCTATCCAACCTCTCTTCATAATTTGAATGTTCCATCCCAGGCAACATCCTGGTGAATCGCCTCTGCACCCCCTCCAGTGCAATCACATCCTTCCCATAATGCGACCAGAATTGCGCACACTACAGCTGTGGCCTCACCAAAGTTCTGTACTACTCCAACATGTCCTCTTTGGATTTGTAATCTATGCCTCGATTGATAAAGGCAAGTGTCCATATGACCTTTTCACCACCCTATTAACCTGCCCTTCTGCCTTCAGAGATCTATGGACAACCGTGCCAAGGTTCCTTTGTTCCTCGAAACTTCCCAGTGTCATGCCATACTTCCTTGTGAAATTAATCCTTGCAAAGTGTATCACCTCACACTTTTCAGGGTTAAATTCCATCTGCCACTTTTCTGCCCATTTGACCATCCCGTCTATATCTTCCTGTAACCCAAGACACTCAACCTCGCTGTTAACCAACTGGCCAGTCTTTGTGTCATCCACAAACTTACTGATCCTACCCCCCACATAGTCATCTATGTCATTTATATGCATGACAAACAATAGGGTGTGGTGTTCTTTGTGTTGATTATTTAGAATGGTTGGCAGGGTGTTCCACAAAGACCACCGTATAGCTTTTACTTAAACAAAGCTATGATGTTATTTACACTACTAAACTGGGTTTCAACACTTAATCCTTTTAGAATACAGAATTGATCAATACCATCCACCTACACTTGCCTACTGCTAATCTCACTACTGGTTATAAACTATAATCCAACCTACTCACACTAACTGCTCTTGTGATCTTCACTAGCTGTCGCCTGCATTAACCCTTGTAATGCTGAGTAGTTATGATAATACCACATAGGGACCCAGCAGATCCCTGTGACACGCCACTGGACACTGGCTTCCAGTCACTAAAGCAGCGCCTGTCATCACCCTCTGTCTCCTACAGCTAAACCAATTATGAATCCACCTTATCAAGTTACCCTCAATCCCATGTACATTTGCCTTCTTTGTAAGCCTGCCATGTGGGACCTTGTCAAAGGCTTTGCTGAAATCCATGTAAACTTTATCAACTGCACTACTCTCATCTACACGCCTGTTCACATGCTCAAAAAATTCAATCAAATTTGTTAGGCATGACCTCCCACTGACAAAGCCATGCTGACTATTCCTGATCAAACCTTGCCTCTTCAAGTGGAGATAGATTCCCTCCTTCAGGATTTTCTCCAAATTTCCCTTTCACTGACACTCCTTGGTTGCTCCGGCCAAAGCCAAAGATGAATGATCCACCAAGAGCTGTGATAGTCTATTTTCACAGCTATTAGATGAAGGAGATGGTCTTGAGATGGACCAAGCAGAATCGGTAGATGAGGTGGGAAGGTAGCGGTATTTGAATATACCAGGACGTTACGGTGGAGTTGGCAAGAGTTTAACAGAGCAAAGGCAGCACTTTACAAGAGTGGTGTGTGTGGTTCGGGGTGGTCTGCCCAGCGAAGCTGAGGGATACGTATAACTCCAATGACCATTTCTTTAAAACGGTGGAGGAGGCGGAGGTATTCGTGAGGGCTGAAGGACTGGGACTGAACAGAGTTTGGAATCTGATCTCGTGTTGTGGTTAGGAGGGGTGGGGAAAGTGGGGTCATGTTTGGTTGTTTCGAAAGGTTGGTTGTGGGAGGGATGGAGGGGATTTCTGTTGGCTTTTGTGTTGGGTATGTCGGGGGAGGGGGCTCTGGTGGGAGCCAACCTGCTAGCAAACTTCAGTTGGCTAGTGAACAGGAGTGAGGTGGGGGGGGGGAGGGGCTGTGAGCACCCGAGCCTGTGTGGACAGGTTTCTACTGGCCTAGGAGGTGTGAATGGTGGGGGGATGGGGAGAATGCTTAGAGGAGCGGTTTTGAGAGAAAGTGGGGGGGAGGTTTCCCGGATGGGAGAGGATAGTCGTTTGATGGTGACTAGGGGCAGGGCTTGGTCCCATTCATGGGCCGGTGGTCATTTTGGGTGGACGCTGTGCCTAAGACTTTGGTGAGGGGGGGCAGGTATGCCCCGCGGGGTGGTTATGGCTGATAGGAGGGGGCGGGAGTGAGACACCACGAGGCTGAATGGTAACATGGAAGGGTTGGGTGGACCGGTGAAACTGGCGAGAGTCCTTTCAGATTTGAAGCGCTTGAGAGCCAATGAGGTGCAGGGCACCCACCTGAGGGTGAAGGATCAGGTAAGGCTTTGGAAGGGTTGGATGAGTCAGGTGTTTCACTCTGGCTTTGATAGGGCCCGGGGGGCGGCGGGGGGGGGGGGGGGGGGGGGGGGCTGTAGTGATACTGGTGGGTAAGAGAGTTGGATTTCAGATGGAAAAGATGGTGGCAGATCAGGGAGGCAGATGGAAAAGATGGTGGCAAATATGTGAGAGTAATGAGCTCTTTGGAAGTGAGGTTTGTGGTGTTGGTTAGCGTGTATGCCCGGATTTGGGATAATGTAGAGGGTTTATGAAGAGGATGTTGGCGACCATTCCAGGCTTGGATACGCATCAGTTAATTTTAGGTGGGAACTTAAATGCAGTGTTGCATCAGAAAATGGATCGACCTAAGCCTTGCTTATTGACCCCTTTGGGGGGGGGGGGGGGGGGGGGGGCGAAGGTGTTGGCATCAATCATGAAGGGGATGAGGGGAGCTGGCCCATGGTGGTTCTTACGAGGATTGATTTCTTTATTTTGGGGAGGTTGTTGTTGATCAGGGTATGGAAAGCGGAATACTTGGCGATCGTTATTTCAGATCAAGACCACTGGTAATGTGGTCTTGGAGAAGGGGCCTGCACAGGAGGATGGATGGGAGGTGCAGCTTGCGGATCCAGATTTTTTGTGTGAGGTAGGCAAAGGTGATTGTCAAAGATGTGGGGTTCAATAAAAATGGGGAGGTCTCGCTGGTGGCATGGGAGGTGCTGAGGATGGTGGTAAGGGGCAAGATCATCAAGTACATGGTGAAAGGCAACAGAGCAGTGGCAGTGGCTGGTAGATGAAATTTTGGCACTTGATGGGAAGCATGTGGAAGATCCCATGCTGGAACCTTTGGCCAGTAGAAAGGAACTGCAGATGCAGTTAAGCCTTTTCCCCACAGGGAAAGCGGTTTGCCAGTTGAGGTGGGCAAAGGGTGGGGAAAAGGTCAGTCGCTTGCTGGCGGGACAGCTCCACCGGCAGGCAGCATTGTAGGAGATTGTTCAGGTCCAAATGGGGTGAGGGGGCTGATGACTGCGCCTGAGCAGGGCATTTGAGGAGTTTTATAAAAGGTGCAGGTTGGGCCCCAGGGGACGAGTTGGATATGAGAGTGTTTTTAGAGGGATTGGAGTGTCCCGCAGTGGAAGAGGAGGTTAGGGCGGTGTTGGAGGAGCCAGTGGGGATCGAGGAGGTTCAGACAGGGATAGGAAAAATGCAAACGGGTTACGCGCTGGGGCCAAATGAGTTCCCAGTGCATTTTTATAAGAGGTTTTCGGAAAGGCAGGCACAGCTTTTGATGGAGTTGTTTGAGAATGCGGTAGCTTGGAGGGGTGCTTCCGGAGATGATGTGAATGGCATCTATTTTGTTTTTGTTTTAAAAAAAGGATAGGAACCAGACGGTGGGCTAGCAGGAGCTGGTGGCGGCGTTGGATGCGGAGAAGACATTTGATCAGGTAGAGTGGAATTATTTGTTTATGATGTTGGAACGGTTTGGGATTAGACCTAAGTTTGTGTCATGAGTCAAAGGACCCAAAGGTGAGTGTTCATAGAAATGAGGTGAACTCAGGATATTTTCAGCTGCATTGGGGAACAAGACAGGGTGTCCCATGTTCTCTTCCCCCCCCCCCCTTTTTTGTTCTGCTGGCGATAGAGCCTTGGGCCATTGCGCCGAGGAGCTTGGATAAGTGGAGGGGGGTTACGAGAGGGGTGAAGCCCAGGGTATTCCTGTATGCCGATGACGTTTTGTTGTACATTTCCAACCCGATTCCCATCGTGGGGGATATAATGGGGCTGCTCACACGAGTTGCGTTATTTTCGGTACACAAATTGAATTTGGAGAAGAGCGAGTACTTTTTGATCTCCCTGCCGAGCACGGGGGCTGGATTGGGGAGATTGCCATTTCGTGTGATCCACCTACTTACCTTGGGTGCAGGTGGCTTGAGATTGGGCACGGCTCTGTGAATTGAATTTTACGAGTCTTGTGAGCAGGGTCAAGGCGGATCTGTTGAGGTGGGACAGCCTCCCCCATATCATTGGATTGGATTTGTTTATTGTCACGTGTACCGAGGCACAGTGAAAAGTATTTTTCTGCGAGCAGCTCAACAGATCATTAAGTGCATGAAAAGAAAAGGAAATAAAAGAAAATACATAATAGGGCAACACAAGGTTCACAATGTAACTAGATAACACCGGCATCGGGTGAAGCATACAGGGGTGTAGTGTTAATCCGGTCAGTCCATAAGAGGGTCGTTTAGGAGTCTGGTAACAGCGGGGAAGTAGCTGTTTTGGAGTCTGTTCGTGCGTGTTCTCAGACTTTTGTATCTCCTGCCCGATGGAAGAAGTTGGAAGAGTGAGTAAGCCGGGTGGGAGGGGTCTTTGATTATGCTGCACGCTTTCCCCAGGCAGCGGGAGGTGTATATAGAGTCAATGGATGGGAGGCAGGTACGTGTGATGGACTGGGCTGTGCTCACGACTCTCTGAAGTTTCTTGCGGTCTTGGGCCGAGCAGTTGCCACACCACGCTGTGATGCAGCCAGATAGGATGCTTTCTAGGTGCATCTGTAAAAGTTGGTAAGAGTTAATGAGGACATGCTGAATTTCCTTAGTTTCCTGAGGAAGTATAGGCACTGCTGTGCTTTCTTGGTGGTAGCGTCGACGTGGGTGGACCAGGACAGATTTTTGGAGATGTACGCCCTAGGAATTTGAAACTGCTAACCATCTCTACCTCAGCCCCGTTGATGCTGACAGGGATGTGTACAGTACTTTGCTTCCTGAAGTCAATGACCAGCTCTTTAATTTTGCTGGCATTGGGGGATAGATTGTTGTCGCTGCACCCCTCCACGAGGTTCTCTATCTCCCTCCTGTATTCTGACTCGTCGTTATTCGAGATCTGGCCCACTATGGTCGTATCATCAGCAAACCTGTAGATGGAGTTGGAACCAAATTTTGCCACGCAGTTGTGTGTGTATAGGGAGTATAGTAGGGGGCTAAGTATGCTGCCTTGCGGGGTCCCGGTATTGAGGACTATTGTGGAGGGGGTGTTGTTGTTCATTCTTACTGAATGTGGTCTGTGGGTTAGAAAGTCGATGATCCAGTTGCAGAGTGAGGAGCCAAGTCCTAGGTTTTGGAGCTTTGATATGAGTTTGGCTGGGATTATGGTGTTGGAGACGGAGCTGTAGTCAATAAATAAGAGTCTGATGTGGAGTCCTTGTTGTCGAGATGCTCTAGGGATGAGTGTAGGGCCAGGGAGATGGCGTCTGCTGTGGACCGGTTGCGATGGTATGTGAATTGCAGTGGATCAAGGCATTCTGGGAGTATGGAGGTGATACGCTTCATGACCAACGTCTCAAAGCACTTCATTACGACTGAAGTCAGGGGCCATAGGGCGGTAGTCATTGAGGCACGTTGCCTGGTTCTTCTTTGGCATCGGTATGATGGTGGTCCTCTTGAAGCAGGTGGGGACCTCGTACCTCATTGGCAGGCCGGGTATAGTTGGTAAAGATGAATGTTTTGCCAAGTTTTTAATTTTTATTCCAGTGTTTACTGGTCCTCTTGCCGAAAGCATTTTTTATGGGGGTGGAAGCATTTTCTCTGGATTTTGTTGTTTGTCTTGGCAGGCAAGGGAAGCTAAGGTTCTGAAAATGGTGCTTCAGAGAGATCAACAGTTAGAGTTTGATGTATTGCCGAATCTGATGTATTATTATAGGGTGGCGAACGCTGAGAAGGTACGGGGTTGGTGTCAGTATGTCAGTGAGGAAAGAGGCAGGCTCTTGTAGGGGTCGCGGTTGGCGCTGGCAATGGCGCCACTTCGGTTTGCTTCAGGGAAATAGTCGGGTGGGTGGTTGCGGCAACACTGAAGATATGGAGACAATTTCAGCAACATTTCAAGTTAGGTGTGAGTCGAAGTTGGTGCCGATCCGAGAGTTGATGCCGTTCCCCGTTGTAGCCCGAAACAAAATGAGGCCGTTTGATGCCGGGGTCATTCCTGGCGCTGGAACGACCCCTCTGATTCTCCCAGAACGGATTTTTTTTTTTAGATCGCGCCCATGATCTTTTCACTTGATCTCTTCAAACCTGCCTTGCGACATTCTATGCCCACATTTTAAGATCTACCTGGCAAGTATTAGAATTTTTACTGGGGCACTCTCTGAAAGGCTCAACAGGGGCTGGTTTAGCATACTGGGCTAAATCGCTGGCTTTTAAAGCAGGCCAGCAGCACGGTTCAATTCCCATACCAGCCTCCCCGAACAGGCGCCGGAATGTGGCGACTAGGGGTGACAATATTGAATTCTTTACCCGTCAGTCTGGCCTTATTATTAGCATTATTTATTTTTAACCAACTTGCAAGTCTGACTCCCTTCACAGTGACCCAGAACACACAAGCTGTCTCCTGGAACTACGGAACCGAGTGCTATCGGAGACAAAGGAATCTGTACAAATACATTCAAATGGCATTAAGTTTCACATACAAGATTCCCATAGGCCATCCTATACACCTCCTTACCTGGCCATATATCCTGATTGGCTCACTTCTCATTCCTTAACCCTGGGCCTCTTGTTACCCAGCATCCTTTTCCCATCCTCCACCAGACACCCCTTCCCCTTCCTTGCCATGCTTTCTGAAATCCTTTGTCTGTGAACTCACTACTATTAGACTGATCAAATCCACATTACTGTAACTAATATTTGAACTAACTATTTTATATCACATACGTTTGTTCAATTCCTCAGGGGCTTTTCACAGTAACTTCATTAAAGCCTACTTGTGACAATAAGCGATTTTCATTTCATTTTCATTCATTACTCTGAAGACTGTATCCACATCTTATTGCACCATCATACTTCCAGGTAAGTTAACAGGCCGACAATTCGCAATAACTTTCATTATGGATATTAGAATGTATCTTTGCCCACAAGCACTTTAACTGAGTTGATGCCACTGCAGTTCACAAACAAATGAGATTGGTCAACACAGTTTTGTTAGCTTCTCAAAATCATTGGGACGGGCAGAGAAAGGCAGGAGCTCCTTCAATGGGGAGGAGGAAAGCATCTCCTTATTGTACAAAGTGTACCAATCTAATGTACGATGTTAGTAGTAGGGGGATACAATGTTACCAGAATTTGTTTCCTTTTGGCATGAACCCTGGCTGTTTTGTGCATTCCGAGTGCAGCTCACGGAAGCAGTGAACTTGCAGGGCTATTGTGAACAGATAAATTCATGGAAAAACACAAATCGCGAGAGAATCCCAGAAGTTTAAATAAAGTGCTGTTTGAGCCATCCCAATATTTGTCGATGCTGCTTTAATGAAAAATATCACTGATGTAAGAGTGGCTGGTGGGCATGATAGAAGATGAAAAATGGACAGATAAAAAATCTGGAGTTGTGAAGGGAAAGACCCCAACGAAGTGGGAGGCGTACTATGAATGCTTAAAGTAGCATTATCCATCAGGAGTGAACTTAGGAGATAGTACTGTATGCTTTCAGTTAACTGCTTGTTTATACCCTATGTCAGGCTTGTCCAACTGGCAGCCCACGGGCCGCTTTTCGGTCCTGCCCGCCAATCATATAACTGACTTAAATTTGAAAAATGCTGTAAAACCGTGTGTGTGTGTGCGCGTGTGTGTGTGTGACAAGCCTGCTCTATGTGCAATGGTGATATGGCTGAATTCTGGTTTCAGCCGTGTGACCAAACTACTGTGGATTGCTCCTGGACTTGTTTTACAGGTTTTACTGTTTCAGCACAGGTGAATAGCCATTACCAGAACATATTGCGGACTAGAATGTATGACATTACAGTGTGTGTGCACGTATGTGTGTTGTGTACATATGCTTGGAGTTGGAATGTGATTCTGGTGCTATCTGATTCTGGGTAGTTTGGCATTTAAGCAGAAATGGTGATACTGTATATTTAATAATTTTGTTAAGAGTGACTTAATACAAAGGCACTTTTCAAAGAATATCTGCATGGCAGTTTCCCCCATCTGTTTAAATATATGAAAAGATGGGAGAAAACTGGGCAGTTCTATCATGATGCCTAGCCAGGAATTTGAAAGAGCCTGCCAATCAATGCTGTTCTCACCGAACTGGCCTCTTTGGCAATTAGATTCTGGAGTTTTAAGGAACAGGACAGGCTAAATGCAGCTTGAGCTCAGCAACTGAATACTGCGCATACGATTCTCGGGAAAGATTTTGAAGTGTGGTAGCGAGAGGGAACTGCCACGAGCTCCCCGGCGTTCGGCCCAGCAAGGCAGGAAGTGCAATACAAAGTTAATTGGTCCACTTAAGGAGGCCCCATGGGCCTCACGCTGCAAATGAAGGCTCGCCAGCCGATTCGCCGGATCTGAGCCCGCCAACCCTCTGCTACCAAAGTTGAGCAGCATTTGAACAGCTCTTGGAGGCGGTCGAGGCGAGGAGGGATATCCTGTTCCCCGGGGGTCCCGGAGAGTGAGCCACCGGGCAATCAGTGCATTCGGGGATGAAGTGACAGCGGGTGTCAATTCGGGGTGTGTGACCAGGACGTCTGGCCTCCAGTGCCGCAAGAAGGCCAATGACCTACACATTGAGCCTCATGTGTGAGTCGGCATGCCCCCCCCCCCCCCCCCCCCCCCCCCCCGAGGCCTTCCCACCCCCTGCCTCAAACATTCCTCCTTCCCCCACGCCTCAAACCTTCCTCCTCCCCCCCCCCCCCCCCCACCAACCTCCCTCCGCGGCTAATGATGCCCTCTGTGACCCCGCAAGAGAGGTTGTCCCACAACCGTCGAGAGAGGGGCCAGACTGGCAGCAGTGTGCTGGACATCAGAATCCTCACCACCTTCGAAGAACGTGCCCTGGAGGTTACGAGGGTGGGCCGAGGACAGAGCAGTCACCAATGCGTCTGAATCGGGTTTACCCGGAGCTGATGTGTCGGTGATATTCGGAGGGAGATGTCAGCGACATTCCAGCAGGCCCATAGCCAATTGTGAGAGCCCCAGAGGCTATGGAGCAGGAAAATGCACCTGCAATGCATGGCACCAAGGCAGCAGTGCAAGGGTGGTGACCTCTCTGGAGCGTCTGGACGTGACGCCGGCACCATTAGTGGCGGTGTCCAAGGCATTGCTCAGTCTGTGACAGCCAAAGCTGAGGCCCTTTGTAGACTGTCTGACTCGCTGACTACTAGGCGGACCTTGATGAGGCGCTGCGGGATATAGATGATACAGTGCAGAAGGAGACCATTCGGCCTATCGAGTCTGCACCGGCCCTTGGAAAGAGCACCTCCACTTAGGCCTACGCCTCCACCATCTCCCCGTAATCCCACCCAAACGTTTTGGACACAAAGGACAATTTAGCATGGCCAGTCCACCAAACCTGCACAGCTTTGGACTGTGGGAGGAAACCGGAGCACCCAGAGGAAACCCACGCAGACACGGGGTGAACGTGCAGACTCCGCACAGGCAGTGACCCAAGCCGAGAATCGAACCCGGGTCCCTGGAGCTGTGAAGCAACTGTGCTAACCACTGTGCTATCATGCTGCCCATCATTTCCTGGTCCCAGATAGGAATGGCCGAGGCACAGCATGGCTTATCCCAGTTGCAGATGGTCATTGCCGAGGCATTGCCTCTCCGTTCTAAAGTTAATCCCAGGATTCTATGGGCACTGACTGGGAGGAGGGTTCTTTGCGTGACAACCCGGACCCATCCCATCTACAGGCAACGCTAGCCACCAACTCCCCAGGGTGACGATGCAGTCAGCACACGGGACAGGGTGGCATGGCTGTGCATGTGCTGCCAGCATGTGCACCAAGACCCTACGGCCCAGATCCCCCAGAGGATGCCTGCCGGGGCATCGAAAGCCATGGGACGCGGTAAGCAGCTGGCTGCCTCTGATGTGTATCCTGGGGATACACCTACGTGGTAGAGCAAGGAAGCCCAAGCATGTGGAGGATCACTCAGAGCACTAGGGAGGGTGGGAAAGGTAGGGGATAAGGAGGGGAGTGCGTGTGTGGGGTGGGGGGGGGAGGTGGGGGAGAGTGGGGCATAACCATTGGGAGAGTGGGGCAGTGGTATACAATTGTCTGAGACAAATTAAACACCCTCACACAACTAGTATGATGCCTCTGGCTCTGTGTTCCGTGATGTAGGCCGACCATTAATCCCATGCACCATCGCCCCAAGCCGCTAACTCTGCATCCCGGTACAGAATGTCGCCATGTAACCAGGGCTGGGGCCCATCACCTGGATATTCAGAAGTTGGCTGCTGTGTCCATGGTGCTGCCTCCCGCAGTATTCCAACACAGTGTCCATGCGTCAAGGTGTGATTGGGATGCTGGGCAATGAGCCCCACTTGCTACATGGCACACCTACGCACAAGGATCCACCATGATTGCCAATTCCCTATCAGCAATGGCGTTCAGCTGCACGGCCAGAGGCCTCCACAGTCAGTTTGAGTATTGGGTGGCCACTGGGGCAGACAGGCAGGGACTAGGGTTGGCCCTGGAATGGGTACACAGGATCCAGGCGTTGGCATGGAGGACCTGCAAATAGTGGGAGCCTACCCCCCTCCAAGCACTGGGGCTGCAAGCCCAGTGCCCTCGGGCTCTTTGCCTGTGAGCGAAGGTGGCTACTCGCCTCCTAGGGTCCCCGCAGCAGCCCATCCGCCGGGTTCACATTTTTCAAAAGCAGTATTGATCAGCGCCAGTGTGACCACTTGCTGAGGAGACAGCTGGATCATGGGCGCTTGTTGGATATGGGGTCTCTCCCATTAATTGAATGGAAATGGGGCTTAAGTGGTGCTTATTGGTTTCTCTCCACACTACGGCGGGATCCCGATTTCGCCTATAGGAGCGGGCCAATTGCATTACAAAATGTTTGGCGCCTGGTGCGGTTCTCGTTTTTGGCGCCTCCCGCTATTCACCGGCCTCATCGCACTCTCGCTCGAGCACAACGAGGCCACGGAATCGCCCCCTGTGTATTTCATAATCGAACAGCCCATCACAATAAAACACTATTCCATTCTATAATTAACATAATAGGGTATTTGCTAGGAAGTCAAATTGCAAAAATGTGCCATGAGGGCGAGCAAGTATGTGAATGAAGGAATCAGTTCATGGAGTTTCTTAGATATTGCAATGGTTGGCTCTTGTATCCCATCATTCAGAAGGCCAAAGAAACCTGCATTCAATATGTTGTTGTTTTGTTACTCCAACTTCCTACCCCTTGACTATTCCTTGAGAAAATGGTGTTAATATCAGTTTATAAAAGAATTGCACTGAAGCTTGTTAGGAAGATGATATAAGTGCCTTTATTTATTGTGTAATTTGGGCATGTGGTGTGGATTAAACCAAACTAAATAATAATAATCTTTATTATTGTCACAAGTAGGCTCACATTAACACTGCAATGAAGTTACTGTGATATCCCAGACACCAGCCATTATAGTGTGCAATAGGCTTGATGGATTATTTAACCATCCCCTGCCTGCCCATTTTGAATGTTCTTCACAAATTGTTTTGACAGTCATGTGCACTCGTTGCCCTCATGGCCGTGTAATCCTTAACTGAATTTGTACAGCATCGTGGGAGAAAGCATGAGGGGAGCAAATGGAAAGCAGTACCATGGCAGCAACAAGGCACAGCTCAGATGCCATTCATTTGATTACTCTAGACCATAGTTGCCAGGGCGGTTGCTCACCAGTAAGGTTGACCATGTGTCATGGGTCCCTGGAAAGTCTCCTTGTGCTGCAAGGGTCCCCTTGCCCCAGTTTGAAAACCACGGTGTTAATATTAATGATAATAGTAAATTTGGATGATGGCCATTTAGTTTTCTACAGTTCTCCTAACTCCTAGGACATTTGCTTTTATGTGATTGAATCTTTTGAAAGGTCAGTGCAAATCTTTTTTAGATTAAATTATCTTTGAGGAATTATTAGGGTTATTGGCTATTGTTATTTCAGATTTTGATCTTTTTTCCCATTTCGCTATGTATATCTTGCTTGTGATTCTAAATCTCAAACATAAAAACACTTTGGCCTAGATTTTCACAGAATTCTGGAATGTCCACAGCTTATCCAAAATAGTGCTGGCTCATGGCTTATCCAAAAACCTGCATCCAGAAGTCCCACCCCCATTTCCGCCAGATCCTATTTTTATCAATAAGGGAATGGCGCTGGGAAGCCTGAATTCAGCAGGACTATTTGAACTCATTGCTATCGAAAAAGACCCAGCTTTCACTGGAGCAAGGGCCTCATTCCACAGTGTGTGTAATTCTTTTTAATAAGAGACGGGAATGCTAGGGCGACTATGGTCTGAGGAACTGTTGAGCTGTCAAGTTATTTAAATGGCCAACCCTTTAGATTGGGTGGTGGGGGAGGGGTGGAAGCATTCTGCCTATGTCTGTGAATTGCAAAAAATCAGTGCTTGCTGTTTTACTGAATCTTTGTTGACGTACTTTAAATGCTCTTATTATAACATTATTACTGCTTGACTGCTTTCATGACCTGTCATTATCACAAGGGGAGAATGTAAATTCACAATTTGATTCACAGCTCAAAGGGGCTATTAAAGGATTAGCTATCTTTCATGTCACATTATAAATACACATATTTATTTTATATGGGATTAAATACTTGAGGGGGTTTGCATGTATTGAATGGGCTTTTATGAATGGGTGTTTTTTATTCCCATAGTGCAGCCTGCAATAGATACTTAGAATTTTATATAATGTCAGATGGCCCAAGTTGAATACTGGGTGATTTGATAAGCAGGGTGTATAGTCAAAGGGTTGTATGTGGTGAGCATGAGTTGGCATTAATTTGGCATGGGGCCGGTAGTGGACCGTGGGCAATGGGTTGGAATGGAGGTTATAAGGGGCCATTGGTGGAGGTTGGATTTTGTGTTGACCTGAATTTGCAAAGAGGGGAGTAGATGTGAGATGTGATTGGGTGTAGGGCATAGAGGGCAGACAATTTAACAACACAGCCGCAACAAAGTCTTAAAGAACTGAGGTGGGCCTAATGAACCAGCCTGCAATGAAATCTGCCTGCCCCACTGGCTGCCTTCGATTTGCATCCAGGCCTGGGGAGCTCCACCCCACACTTCTGCCTCCCACCCCCCAGAATGAAGATCCTGACTTCACGTCTCTTGCTCGGGTGAGAGCCCTGCGCAAGAATGCAAGTATAAATATGCAGAGTCCTCTCCCAGCATCAATATTGTGTATGCATTTCAATTTACTTGCAGAGGAGTGTGAAGGTATGCAGCACGTGGCGCTCTGAGGAACCTGCTTCGCTCCTGCCACCTCTACCCACTTCCCCACTGCATTTTAGCACCTGATTTGTCCCAGCACTGGTGGTTTGCAGTAGTTTGATTTGATCCTTTTGTAAAAGCTCGTGAAGATGTTTGTGTGTGTCTGAATACACATTTACGTAGACACTTAAATCCAGCAAAATTATATTTCTCAAGAGAAATTCTAAATTGCCCCACAGGACTCCATTATGCCCTGATCTGATATGAAAACATTTTCCTGTCAGATACAGTTAAATGGAATATCTTCATAAGATAACAGCAGTTAAAGAAGATGATATTTCTGACTTAAAATTGCAACTAGAAATCTCAAAGTATAAAACTGCTTTGTTTGGGAATATGTCAAGGTTGTAGTGAGCTCTTGAGAGTTGGATGGTATGGTTCTAAGCAAGGAGCTCCTTATTGTATCTTGGCTTTATATTGACAAATAGAGCACAACATGTTTTTTCCAGTTGACAAATATTTTTGCTGCTGCATCATCGAGAATATATAATTGAAAACAGGATCTAGGAAAACATGTTGCCACTTGTTCTTTCAAAATTCGTTTCTCAAAAATATATTTTTAATTTTGAAATTGAGATGAACTTGTAGGTTTCTTGATGGATGGTTAATGGGGATTGCATGTGATGAACCAGGTGTTTGTTTTATTCTCGTTGTGCATTGAAGATTGGGACAAGGCCAATATCTGCTAAATAGTGTTTATTTCATCTTTTAGCTTCAGTTGACATATTAGAAGATCATTGAATAAAGTTAACCATACACAACTTCTGCAATCTGTTCAGTTTATAGAATTTGTGTTAACTTAGAAGTGCGGAACCTTCTCCTTGCCTCTTCTGGCAGTTTATCCTTCCCACAATCCATGTAGCTGTCTATCGTCTTGTAGAATTTACTGAATTACAGTTCACGTTCTAAGTTTATTGTACTCTCTTAGCTTTCAAATATTGTGAAATTTTCACCAATGCGTTGAAAGTTTTATAATTGTGATATAATCTAAAATGTTGCCATTATCTCAAGAAACGGAATAAAAAAGTATCAGCAGTTTATCAACAATTAATAAAGAGGTTGGTGCCTCTGTGAAGTTAATAATTTAAAGGATAATCTTTCAGTGCGAGAGATGTATTTATGCAGACATGATCATTTCCCTTTCTTCTCTACCATAGAATGAAACCTGATAAAGATCAAATATTTTAGAGCCTGGTTCTTGTTTTTGAAATAATTAGTTTGAAATTAGCTTTGTTTAGTTAGAAAAAAGTTCAGAAGGAACTTGACTTTCTGAAATGCGTCAGCATGTTTTCAGAATTAAATACCAAATTTCATAAAGACCAGTGAATTACTTCTGAAGTGAAGTTGCTCTTGTTACATGGACAAACATGGCCTGCAATGAGTGCAAAGCAAGATGCCAGAAACAAAATAAATAACATTTGGTGCTGTTGGTCAAGTTTTGTTTTATTTTATTAGAATATTTATAATTACACAAAACTGTTTCATAGAACATAGAACATTACAGCGCAGGACAGGCCCTTCAGCCCTCGATATTGCGCCGACCTGTGAAACCACGCTGCACTATGCCCTTTTCGTCCATATGTCTATCCAATGACCATTTGAATGCCCTTAGTGTTTCAGTGGAATAGGAGCTATAATTTAAATTTTTAAACGGAAAAAGTGATGATAGGAGCTATAATTTAAATTTTAAAACAGAAAAAGTGATTATATTTAAAACAATGTGAATTAATATATATGGAAGTGACATCTCTGCCTCACCGCCGCATGTTCCTCGGCTGCAGCCACCTGGGTTGGCCACTTCCCGACTTAAAACGGAGAACCGCAAAGGCTGAAGGGAAATTCAGCCAACACAGGCAAAGACTAGCAAATACAGAAATCATGTGTACTGAAACCTGGAAGGAACCAGACAGCACTGAAACCAGCAGCCATCTGCATAGTAATGATCAATTCCAAGGCACAATTGCAACAATTAAGGTGAAAAAAGCCAAGCCAGACTCCTCGGCGCCAGCAGGAGTCAAGACAAAGGAAGGCCAACGGGCATTTCGGGACCACCCAGCGATCAGGGAACAACTCCAGTATTGGAGAAATCGATCCAAGTGATCGGAACGCAGTCCAATCACTTGGAACCAGGTACGGGATCCGCCCCAAAGGGCGGGAAGCCCCTGGGGACTATAAAGTAAAGCCCCCAAGTTCAAATCATCCTTCTTGACGGGGTCTCTCAGCAACGCGACGCAACCCCTGAGATTGAACTGTCCAGCGGCCGCCAACCAAGTAAGTCTCAAGTCAATGACCGCTACGAGATAGGCGCTCCTAGCTACCAGTCCATACCAGCTTTTGAATCCTGCAGACTCAGGACCTGAACGAAAGGCCATTTGTTCCCCTGACCTGGTGGGCCATTCCGAAGCTAAGTATAGGCCTTTTAGTGATAGGAATAGTCTAGAAAGTAGAGTTTATGCATGGATTGTGATTTAATGTGTATAATAAATGTGTTTTGATTTGAATTTTACTAATTGGTGTGTTGAGTTATTGATCATTACTTGAACTTGAACCTCGTGGCGGTATCATAAAGATACCTGGTGACTCTAGAGCAAAGGTTCAACAAACAGAGCAAATTACGATTTAAAAGCCAACCAAAAGTTAGCGACACGGCAGCGCGTCGTCGCTGGCAGCGGGATTCTCCATTCCCGCTGCCAGCCAGTAGGATTTCCCATTGTAGCCACCCCATGCTGCTGGGAAACTAACAGACGGAGATGAACTGCCAGTGGAATGGAGAATACTGCCAGCGGAGAATTCACACCTATATTTTTCCATATGTCGAGGTACAGAGTGTGCAAAGAAGGAGAGCTTGATGTAATGGTATTACTGTTTAATCCTTTTAAGTGTAAAGAAAACAACATTTTACTTGCATCATATTGAACAGGAATTGTGGTCATCTTCGAAAACCTGCTTTGCCTATCATCACAAGGGGGAAGGGATACACAAATGTTTTGGAACACAATTTGTGTCATCACATTGGCTTGTCAAACATTTTTTTTCAAGTTTGCCACCCAAGACAATTTGACCAGGTGTCTCACATCCAGTGGGCAGAAATTAGCAATGAACTACATTATTTAAAAAGCTGCTGAGCCTTAAAGACATGTTTCTGCGCTGTAAGATTCTATGTAACTGAAGATATTTTACTTTGAGAAATGCTGCATTTATTCTCTGGTGGCACAGTGGTTAGAGTTGCTGCCTCACATTGCCAGGAACCCGGGTTCAATTCCGGCCTTCTGTGACTGCCTGTGTGGAGTTTGCACTTCCTCTCTGTGTCTACGTGGGTTTCCTCCGGGTGCTCACAGTCTTAAGATGTGCAAGTTAGGTGGATTGGCCATGCTAAATTGCCCTTCGTGTCCAGAAATGTGCAGGTTAGGTGAGATTACGGGGATTGGGGAGAGGGGTGGGCCTAAGGTTGGTGCAGGCTCAATAGGCTGAATGGCCTCCTTCAACACTGTTGGGATTCTATGGTTCTATGTAAGATTGAACATGTATCCTTAATTTTGAAATCTGTGTAATTTTGGGACAGCTGCTGAATGTTCTTCTATGAGTGAGTAAACATATATCAAAATATTTTCCAACACAGATGTGATTTCTCTCAGCGCAGTTGTTTCTTGGTAACTGGGATCTGGTAAGCTGTGCTTTGTCTGGCTGGAAAAGTATACGCAAATTGACATACACCCAATCAACTATATTCGTACGAAGTTTTGCTTCTGACAAATTGGCCGAATAATTCAGAAATGGTTCATATTAATCTTTGACGTATGATGCAATTTACAGGTTATGCAATAGATTTCACTCCATCACTTGCTTTAAAAGCAAGATAAATTAATCCCGTAATTAAGTGCCACTTACTTTAAGATTCTAATTTCAGCTTGCTACTTCTGCTAGGAGATCTGCTGTCATGGTATGTCAAGCTCGTTTATCTTGTGACATCTTCACACACCCACTGTGGCTTGTCTGCAATCATTCTGTGGCGTCCATCATCCAACTACACCTAAGTCCACCCCTTTTTCTGTTTGTCTCCACTTGGTCCCTTAAAGGTAGTTTTGCAGCTTTTTAGCTCTTATAAAATGACTAAAACGCTGACATTTTCTTTCCTGCATGTCCTTTTTAAGAATTATTTTTGCTCTTGCAATTTCAAGCTCCTCTTCATTTGTCTTGCAGTCTGGAATTTTAAACCTGCATCTTAGCATACACATTTCAAAGGCCTCTATTTTCTTTCACAGATCTCTATTATTGTCCAGGTTTTGGGGGCATACCCGTAAAGTGGGTAGAATGTAACATCTCATGAGTTTTCTTTCCTTGTTAGAAGCTTGAGTATTCTTTTTGTTAACACATTCTTCATCTTCAAAATTACTGAGTATCTCTATCCTCCTTCCAATTTTCAGCATCACATTCTACCATTTTCAGTTATCATTTGCCATAAATAGACAAACTTGTCTACTTGTTCCACTGTGACACCATCCAATTCAATCTTCAGTCTAGTTTCTTCTAATGCGTTCTTTCTAACGTTTTGGCATTCACATTCAATCCATATTCTAAACTTCTCGGCTGTACTTGATCCATGATATATCCGAGTGTGCAGAACTGTGACTTTGGCTTGAAATTTCAACCTTGAGACAGGTAGTGGGATTCGGGAAAATTCTTGGTTTGGCCCACCAGCCTCTGGAAAACGTGCCCACAAAGGCAAGATCTTCAATGTTGGGGACTGTGCAGGCTGAAAAAGTTTGGAGGCAGCCACAGGACCAGAAATGGGTGGGTGGAAGGGAATTACTTGGCAGGAGAGGCATGTGGGACCATTGGGGATGGATGAAGGGCATGAAGTGGCATGGATGTGTTATGGGGAGCGTTTGGGGGCAGATTAATGGTTGCCCAGGATGTCAGACAACCATACATTATAAGGCTTGGTTGAGACCTAGATATCCAGTATGCCTGCCATTTCTGAAGGGCTCTTGAGTCATCTCAACTCAGGGTAAATCAAAGCCATTATGAGTGTGCTTATCACAGGATTGAGCTGCAATTAAAACTTGGATTTGGCTACTGCAAACTGTAAGTACTTCTATAAAAACATTTTATAGAAAAATTAATTTAAGATCTTGGAAGAAATTTTGTAATTTGGGGGCTTTAGGCTTTCACGCAGTCATTAATTTTGTTGATCAATTAGACATGGCTTTGAGTTAGGAAATATTACTGCTTCGGTCAACTTAAGTAAAGAAGGAAAGTCTGAAACAGTACTAAAATTGTTACTGAAAACCATCCAATTAATCAGATTAAGCATGTTCAGTTCCACTGACTCCAGTCTAACAGGGTGACCCTTCAGCCTACGATTAACCAAATGGACATTGCTCTGTTATGGGTGGATCAATGGATCGTTCTGTCTGACTTGTTTGGCTGGATGTTGCCCATGTCAGAGTTTAGTCTGTTTAGCTGATGTGGTATTCTTTCTGTGTAAAAGTGATGTGCTGTACAATTATTGTAACTAATCTGTTCCTTGCTTGCTGTTTCACTTGGAGCATGTTGCTAAGTGATAAATAGTGGCCATCTTTGTGATAATGTGTTACAATCAAGAGAACAGTAGGACAAGGATCCCATTAACTGGGATGAAAATGACCACATTGTTCAAAGGTTTTGCAAAGTAACTGCTATTCTCAAGGTTTTTGATGATTCTGCTGTTTGACTAGTTGAGATTGCTGTTACATATTTTCCGCTGAGCAGATGGCTACAGATAAGCTGATTATTTTGTCCAAAAAACGATAAATGGGAAGAGATCTTAGAAAATATTATCCATTGTCCTGTAACCATCTGCTCAAAAGAAGCTTGCAAGGATTTTCAACGGTAGGGGCTCTGGTATGTGGCGAACATTTAAAGGACTAAGTGGCACAGTTCAGTTGGTAGTTTTATTGTAATGTGACACTGAGTCATGCTGAAATAAGTGATTTTAGCAACATAAGTGCAATTGGCCTCAGCATCTCTCTGCACGGAGCAAGCAGTGTTGATGAGGGTTCCTACTTTTATTTGTTGTTCAGTGAAGCCGATTAGAAGGTTGTTTGTGTGACCTTCTAGGGAACAGCGGATTAGATTTGGCAGTGACATCTTAAATGGTAAAATAATTATGTGCTCATTTTCTGTACTTGAATGTGAAATATGCTTATTTAGGCAAACGATCAGTAGCACTGTTGCTTCACAGCGCCAGGGTCCCAGGTTCAATTCCCGGCTTGGGTTACTGTTTGTGTGGTGTCTGCGTGGGTTTCCCCCGGGTGCCCCGGTTTCCTCCCACAAGTCCTGAAAAACCTGCTGTTAGGTAATTTGGACATTCTGAATTCTCCCTCCGTGTACTCGTACAGGTGTCGGAATGTGGTGACTAGGGGCTTTTCACAGTAACTTCACTGCAGTGTTAATGTAAGCCTACTGGTGACAATAAAGATTATTATTCTTTTTTAAAAGTTGCAGGTGTCGGTGTAAAACCACGGCATTCTGGTTTTTGTTATTTCAACAATACGCCAAATATTGTGTGGAATTGCAACTCCATTTATACTGCCTACTTGATCTTTCTACTTGGTAACAAAGTTGAATTTAAAATGGGGGGAAAGAAAAGGAGCAGGAGGCTATTTGACTCTTATTAGGTTCTTGATTAATAAGGGGATCAGGGGTTATGGGGAGAAGGCAGGAGAAAGGGGATGAGAAAATATTAGCCATGACTAAATGGCAGAGCAGACTCGATGGGCCAAGTGACTTAATTCTGCTCCTATATCTCATGGTCTTATGGTCTTGTACATTGGGAAAAGAGGGCTAAAGGGAAGGGAGTAGGTCTGAAAAGCTGGTTTACTTATTCAGTTGTGACAGTAATTAAGAGCCATATACTACATTCGCCCACGCCAGGTTAAACAGGCAAGAGAGTATTTTTATAAAGAGGGGGACTAAATGGGGAGAAAAAGGAACATTTTGGAAGATTGAATATACAATTCTGAATGAGCAAATATTCCATTGCGAGTTATGACATTTTTTTTACATATCTTGTCCAGTCAAGGTTGTTCTGATTTGACCTGGAAGCATTAACAAGCCAGAATAAGTACAAGTGTGAAATAAGACAACCTATTCAGCGTGTTAAGTTTAGTTGTTCCATTGTTCTACAGACTGTGTTCTTTATCCAGTGTGTATAATCTCTTGAGGAATGCAACCGCACACAGGTAAAATGTTCAAATGGTGAATCTTAGCACAACACCTCAACTTTTTAAAAACCAGGTGAGAATTCCAGGAATAGAATCCAATGTATTTCAATTACCAATCAATTAGATTTTACAGATGCCATTTCCATCAATGCAGTTCGGCTTTTTAAGTTACTGTTGTAACCTTATTACAGCGGTTATACCCCGCTGCTAACTTTAGTTAAATAGCTGGCTTGCGTCTATAATATCCAAGTTTGTCAGCATTGGCCCACTTGTTGGAAGGCAGGCACGGTAGCGCAGTGGCTAATACTGTTGCTTCACAGCGCCAGGGACCCGGGTTCGATTCCCGGCTGTCTGTGCAGAGTCTGCACGTTCTCCCAGTGTCTGTGTGGGTTTCCTCCGGTTGTTCCGGTTTCCTCCCACAGTCCAAAGATGTGCAGGTTAGATGGATTGGCCGTGCTAAATTGCCCTTTGTGTCCAAAAAAAAGGTTAGGTTGGGCTACGGGAATATGGTGGAGGTGTGGGCTGGAGTAGGGTGCTCTTTCCAAGGGCCAGTGCAGACCCGATGGGCTGAATGGCCTCCTTCTGCACTGTAAATTCTATGATTCTCCCCATGTCTGCATGGGTTCCCTCCGGGTGCTCTGGTTTCCTCCCACAAGTCCTGAAAGACGTGCTTGTTAGGTGAATTGGACACTCTGAATTCTCCCTCAGTGTACCCGAACAGGCGCTGGTGTGTGGCGACTAGGGGCTTTTCACAGTAACTTAATTGCGGTGTTAATATTAGCCGACTTGTGACACCATTGAAGATTATTATTATTATCATTGTGACTTTGCTTTCATGGAAAGAACTTTTCTTCTGAGACCCTTTTTAAGTCGAAGCCAACTCGCAGACCAACCTATTATTTCTCTCCAATGCGTCAACACCCTTTAGAAGTTAGATATCCCAACCTTCGTATGCTATTAAATGTGTCTTTACCAGTGAGTTACACAAGATTAAACAATTTGTTTCAACTTATCAGATGCCCTTGAGATACCCAATCTACTTGATTAGCCTTGTTGACAGCAGCTTTATGCTTACTGGATACTTTCCACCATCGCCATTGGACATGCCTTTCACTCTGCATACTGTATATGATTCACCAGTTCTGTTTGTGTCCATTACCTTTAACATTGAAATCCATAGAGGTATTCAAAGTCAAAGTATTTTGAAGTGTTAGCGTCCCTCTGCTGTGTCATTACAAATGGATTGCCTCTGAAGAAACATGAGCTGAACAACGGCGGATGGTTGGTGCTGATTTCAGGTATCTCTCGGATGGTTTGTTTGGGGAAGCAGTATGAGTTTATGCATTTCGAATATTTCACAAGAAACAGCACTTGGTGCCGAAGTATTATTAGTAGTACTAGTAGTAGTATGGAGTGTTAAGGTCATACCTGCATTAATTCATTTTGAATAGTTTGCAAATTTCAAATGTAATTGGTCTTAGTATTTTCTTTTAAAAGTAAACTCCATGCGTTTGGCTCACTCAAGCTGGGAGCTTTAGCTGTGTCGACTCAATTACCAGTAGATGGAGTCCCATTGAACACCTTGTTTGTGTTTATTATTTGGAAATGAGGGGATTGACATTCAAGGTGAAAGATTATTTTAAAAACATTTTATCCTATTTCTGTGTGTAGTCAAAATATTTAACTAACATGATGCATGAATCTTGGAAAATGTCAACAGTTATGACAGAAAAATGAATGCAGTGCTTTCAGTCCACTTGACAGGATGTGAAAATCTTCAAGGTTTCTCTTGAATGTAGGAACTGGAGTCGTGCAAACCAGTGGATGCCTTAAAATCAAAATGATTTATTGCCAAAAATTGCACAATGGGATTTATACTTTTAATCTCAGGAAATAGTTCCAAGTTCAACATTGAACCTGTGGAGCTGGGAATTAATCTAATTGAGTTGCTTTATAATGCATATCAATCCTGCTGTGAGCAGAAAGGAACTACAGAATTGTCTAGTTTACAGCCCTGACTATACCGGACTGTCACCAATTGACAATCTCTTGTTCAAAACACACTAAAGATTTCTGATGAATAGAAAACCTATATTTAATATTTCATTTTGAATATTGTTCTATGGTCATAAAGTCAGCTCTGTAAATCGTCACCACTGTAACTCGAGGCTTCAGGCCATTTAATATCTGGTGCATTTGTGGGTTGGTCATCCAGGCCACCAGTGATAATGAGTTCCTATAATTTTCCAGTTTGCTTCCACATGTGCTGTGCTGAGCCCTGCTACCAGTTGTGTCAGATGAAAGCGCCAAAGTTTTACAGTGTGTCACGATGAGATGGCAGTGTTACCAATTAATAAAATGTTACTGAAGGCCTCTAGCTATTATTAAGTTTGAAACTCTGCATGGTGGGATGGCTACTCTCCAGTGAAACAGGTCCTTGTATCAACTGAACTGTGGGAACTCTCAATGTACTGTTGCTGCCCCTTTTAACTGATCACGTTTGTTCCAAAAATATTGGAAATGCATCTTATTATATAGTTCTGCATTTATTGTAATCCTAGCTGGAATATTGGATGCAGCGTTGATGAAACTTAGTGTAATTCCACATCAGAATATAATGCAGACTGCTGGTCCACAGCCAGTAGCAATGGAGATAACAATAGGCTTGCATCACATTTTGTTGTTTTTGAGAGGGGGATATTTTACATCTATTGGAAAAATAAGAACTGCAAAACAGACACAAATTGGATTATTATTTCAGATTATAATCTGAAACTAATTTCATCTTTGAAAAATCAGCGACACAGTGGTTAGCACTGTTGCTTCACAGATCCAGGGTCCTAGGTTTGATTCCCGGCTTTGGTCACTGTGTGGAGTCGTCACGTTCTCCCCGTGCCTACGTGGGTTTCCTGCAGGTGCTCCGGATTCCTCCCACAAGTCCCGAAGGAAGTGCTGTTAGGTAATTTGGACATTTTATATTCTCCCTCAGTATACCCGAACAGCTGCTGGTGTGTGGCGACTAGGGGATTTTCACAGTAACTTCATTGCAGTGTTAATGTAAGTCTACTTGTGACAATAATAAAGATTATTTTATTATTAAATATATATATATGTAATCTTTAGCTTCATATTTGTTTGTTTGCAGCTAGAATGAAAGATGTGCCTTTGCAATAATCTTAAATCCAAAGCAGGGTCTTTTGCGTATTATGTTTGAAGCAATAACACTGGCTATCCTTTGGGTGTCCTTGTTGCTTTACATATACGCTGCGTGTCCCTTATTTTATCACGTATTTTGTATCCCTTTGATCCAATTATGGGTGTTTACTCCTGTGTATGATCTGGATTTGTGGTGTTGGAGTCTCTCCTTGAATGGTGCGTAACTGGCTAGCTGACCTAAATCAAAAGTATGGTTTGCACTGAAAGTCATCTGGAAACTCTTTTCCTTAAAATACTTAGTGGATGTTGGACAACCAAATTCAGAAATAAAAATTGTCTATTAGTGTTTCTTCTCTATCTGTTAATTAAACTTGCTATTGATTTTCACTCTTAGTACTTTGGTAAATGGGGGTAAATTCCACAGCACCTCAGAGGAACACAGAACCAAACATTATCAGACTAAGTCTTAAAACGTTATTGCCCCATGACAACCCTAAGTACAAAGTAAAGCCTCTTGCTGTGGTCTCAACTTTGTTGCAACATATCCTAAGCTGATGACAACCCTTGCAAAAGTTATTTTTGTGTAAGCGCTGTTGCTCTTTTTAACCTTAGTCTGTTTGCTCTGTTTACGTCACATTTGCTCATGAGTCGCCAGGTATCTTTATGATACCGCCACGTGGTTCAAGTTCAGGTTATGATTAATAATACAGCACACCGCTTAGTAAGGATTAAAACAATGGTCATTTATTATATACAACAAGCAATATTAATACCCTAATACTACTATTTATATAATAAACCTATCACTACTGGCCAATACTTAACTTAGGAAGAGCCCACCAGGTCAGGAAAACGAATGGCTTGTCCAATCAAATCTGGCCCGCGGGATTCAAAAGGCTGCTACAGGTCGGTGGCTAGGTGTCTCTACCGGATAGCGATCGCTGGATTCAAACTTACTATTACCGGTGGCTGGTCTTGCGAAGGTCTCGAGCAGGCGAAGATGAGAGAGAGAGAGAGAGACCTAAACTTGGACCTTCACTTTTATAGGGCCCAGGGGCTTCCCACCTCCCGGGGCGGCCCTTGACCCTGAGTCCCAAGTGATTGGATTCTGTCCCCAATCTCTGGGGTCGATGTGTCCAATGGTGAGGCGATTCCTCGATCGGGGGGTGGTCGCTCACCTGTCTATGTTTCGGTCACTGCAGGCGCCGACAGGTCTGGCCCGGTATTCAATTGCTAATATGTTGCAATTGTTCCCGGGGATAGCCGATTTAACTGTGGATGTCTGAATAGATTGGCTGCAAACAGTCCTGAATGCAACTGTGAATACCTGGGTTGATGGGCTGTTGATAGCCCTGTGTATCGATCTGGGCTACCTTCCCAGAGCCGAATATGCAAAACTGTCTGCAGCTGCCTGCTTGTGTCTTCTTGGTTGCTTTTCCCAGCAGTCTTTCGGGTTAGCCGTTTAAAACTGGGTTTTGGCCAGATTAAACAGAGCGCAGCCATTTTACATGGCTACAGTGCTCAAGTAACCATCCAATCAATGCTCTCCACCTGTATGTACGTCAATGTATGTTTAATTGACATGCTGCTTTGTTGAGACTGAGGCATTGTCTTGGCAATGGATTCACAGGGAAATTAAGGACAGTGTGTGATTAAAAGAAGAGGTTTATAATTTTACAATTTATAAGTTTAAAAACCAGCTAATGGCTAGCAAAACGATGGTAAGTTACAAGAAAACAGAATATGAATTAATTAGCCAGGAATAAATCAGCAGATTGCAAGAGCTTTTAACAAGTATTAAAAGAATGAGAGTAGCTAAAGTAAGCATCAATCCTGAGACACGGAGGTGAGAGAAATTGTCATGGCAAATGAGGAAGTAAAGCAAGCAATTGGAAATGTAAGTAGCATATTGGCCTTTATTAGAAGGGGATCGTAATACAAGTATTGCAGCCGGGGGGGGGGGGGGGGGGTAATTTGAACAGCACTAATTTCTCGTTTCACTAGCTTTTTCTGTGATGCTGCTAGTTAGATGGTAAAATGGCAGATCACGTTTGCAGTATAGCAAGGCAATATAACTGGTTCCTCAAGTTAGAGATCCATATCACACGACTCTTGCCTCTCTACATTGTCTTTGACAAGGGATATGTATTCCTCGTCTGAGTCCCCAAGTTGGTTAAATGCCTCAGCCATTCTCAGCCATTAATACTTAGGAAGTTTGCAGGGCCCTTTGCCTCAGTAGGTGAGTATACTCCAGTTCCCCACCGAAGTTATGAAATGCATATGACCTTTGTATAACTCTCTTTGAACTTGATCTGTGCAACCCATAGGGAGATCGTTAGTGTCTCTTCAGCGACAACAAGGTGCAAGTTTCTCCGATATTACCAGGTAGCTGCTTTTGTTTGAAGGTTGCTGACAGATGTAGATTCAGCCATTTTAAAAGGTATTTGTTCAGTTTTTAAAATTGTCGAAATAGCCATGAGGTTATTTATATATATATATATAATATATATATATATATTTTAAACTATGCAGCGTGATGATGTCTCAGTCACAGAAGACTTACAACAATTGTGTAGGGTTTTGCGTAGATCATTTGTGGAATATTGTATGCAGTTTTGGCCTCCATAGCTAAGGAAATATATTCTAGCATTGTTGGCAGTACTGCAAAGGTTTACTAGATTGGTTCCTTAGATAAGAGGATTATCCTCTGGAAAGAGACTGAGTAAATTGGACCTACATGTGGGATGCCAAAGCGCCAGGAAAATCAGAGGGCAGAGGTGAGTGCAGTGACCATTACTAAGGAGAAGGTTCTAGGGAAGCTGAACGGTCTGAAGGTGGCTAAATCACCTGGACCGGATGGACTGCACTAAAAGAGACAGCGCAGGAGATTGTGGAGGCATTGGTAGCGATCTTTCAGGAATCACTGGAGACATGAAGAGTCCCAGAGGACTTGAAAGTGGCTAATGTAACACCCCTGTTTAAGAAGGGAGGGAGGCATAAGACGGGAAATTATAGGCCGGTTAGCCTGATTTCGGTCATTGGTAAGATTTTAGAGTCCATTATTAAAGATGAGATTGCGGAGTACTTGGAAGTGCATGATAAAATAGGACTGAATCAGCACAGCTTTGTCAAGGGGAGGTCATGTCTGACAAAATTGTTAGAATTCTTTGAGGAGGAAACAAGGAAGTTGTTAAAGGAGAACCAGTGGATGTGATTTATATCGATTTCCAGAAGGCCTTTGACAAGGTGCCGCATAGGAGACTGTTAAATAAGTTAAGAGCCCATGGTGTTAAGGGTCAGATCCTGGCATGGATAGAGGATTGGCTCACTGGCAGAAGGCATTAGAGGATTGGCTGACTGGCAGAAGTCAGAGAGTGGGGATAAAGGGGTCTTTTTCAGGATGGCAGCCGGTGACTAGTGATGTGCCTCAGGGGTCGGTGCTGGGACCACAACTTTTCACAATATACATTAATGATCTGGAGGAAGGAACTGAAGGCACCGTTGCTAAGTTTGCAGATGATACAAAGATCTGTAGAGAGGCAGGTAGTAATGAGGAAGCAGGCGGGCTGCAGAAGAACTTGGACAGGTTTGGAGAGTGAGCAAAGAAGTGGCAGATGGAATACAATGTGGAAAAGTGTGAGGTTATGCACTTTGGAAGGAGAAATGGAGGCATAAACTATTGTCTAAATGGCGAGATGCTTAGGAAAGCAGAAGCACAAAGATTCCTTGTTCACGATGCAAAGAGGAGGTGAGCAAATTGCAGCAAAAGATCAGCCATGATTGACTTGAATGATGGTGCAGATTCAAGGCATCATATAGGTTACTGCTTCCATTTTATTTAATGTTCTAATGTTTTTAAAACAAGTGTGAGCGGGACAGCATGGTGGCACAGTGGTTAGCACTGCTGTCTCACGCGCTGAGGTCCCAGGTTCGATCCCGGCTCTGGGTCACTGTCTGTGGTGTTTGCACATTCACCCTGTGTGGCGTTTGCACATTTCACCCCCCACAACCCAAAGATGTGCAGGCTAGGTAGATTGGCCATGCTAAATTGCCCCTTAATTGGAAAAAATGAATTGGGTACTCTAAATTTATATTTTAAAAAAAATGATTCTTTAACATTCTTACCAACCAGGTCACAAGCCTGTTGTGAGTTCTGGGTATTATTTGAACTCCAATTCAACCAAGTAAAAGTGTCGAGCTCAGTCTTCCAGTTAGGATTCGCTTTAGCAGATTTTGTAGACTATTAATGTTGAGCAGGCTACTGGTGGTTTCTGTCAATAGCTTCATGCCTTGAGCATTTTTATTAATTTGCTTTTTGACCTTGTACAGTATAACGTTGGTGTTAGAGCCGGGTAAATAATTTGCAGGTTTCTTTTTCCTTAAACACAAAGGCCTCTTAGGACAAAAACCTTTTGACTTTAAAAAAATTGAACACTGCTTTAACGGAGAGACGTGACATATTTGATTAAGAAGTTGCTAGCGATCCACATGGCTGATATTGGCCAGAGGCTTAATTTCTAAACCGCACTGTTGAAATGGCAGTGGCTAACATCTTTTCATTCTTGGATGGAAAGAAAGAAGAAAAAAGATTTACATTTCTCCAGCACTTTTCATGACCAAAAGATGTCTTGCAACAATGACTTATTTTTGAAGTGTCATCATTGTTGTAATGCAATCCCAAAGTAAGATTTTTCTCACTCGGCCCTGCCTGAATTGTATTTTCTTTTTGTGGTGAGGAGAATATGAAATTAAGTTTGTGTAATAGGGTCACATTTTTTGTTTAAACTGCAAAATGAAGATAATTGATTAATTGACACTCATGATTTTTGACATTAATAAAATAGGCATTCGATCTAATTTTTTGAAAATACGTGGTAGATTCTTTGGAAAGGTGGGTGGATTTCTTTCCATTTAACAAAAAGGTATATGATTTCCCTGGATTGGCCCAAAGATATGTGTTTCTATATATTATTTTACTGTTGCTGCAAATATTTTTGTCAAAAAAAATGATTACACTAGTCCATTCCACACCCATACTTCCACGCACATTTCTTAGAACTCATACCCAGAAAGACACTTTGGTCTAGAGTACGACATGTTTGTCTAACTTCACTGAGAAGAACATAGGTCTTGCTGTTTGTAGCCATGCCAGCAGGACAACATGCGGAGTGGAGATCAAGTACATGACCACATAGACCTGAGAAAATCTGGAAGGCCACTTCTAGTTGCCCGTAGAGTGATCATGGCACAGAAGAGGCCATTTGATGCATCAAATCCATGCTAAAGTTCTCTACCTGCTAGAGTGAGAGCTGGAAATATGCTGTCTGCCTGCTCTCTTGCGGAGATGCTGGTAAGCAGTTGGAAACTTTTCATTTTAATGTTAAAACTGTTTGAAACTATTTCTAACTTTCTGGATAATTTTGAGAGTCCTTTCAAGTGGAAGGAATTAGTTTTGTCTGGAGCGTAAACAATTATTAAATAGTGTAAATTTTGAGAATTATTTGAACTAGTTTTGTTGCTGGTGGCTGATAATAAAGGCTTCTGCATTCATATTAAAAAGCTATTTGAAGTATTTCCTTATAGTTGTGGAGCTCTGCTGTATCTCCAAGTGTGGTATTTTATTGCATTTTTAAAAAGTTTGAAATGAAGAGAATTTATTTCTTTGGGGGTTGTTGAGTCTTTGGACCCTCTTCCCCAAAGACCAGAGGAAGCAAGGTCATTGAATATTTTTAAGGCAGATATAGATGTAGACAGCTTCTTCATTAACTGGAGAGTCTAAAGTTGTCTGGGATAGGTGGGATGTGGAACAGACGTCACGATCATATAAACCATGATCTCACTGAATGGGGGAGCAGACTTGAAGGGGCCAAAATGGCCTACTCCTGTTCCAGCATTTTCTGTTTTTTTTCCCGAATTTCTAGCATCTGCAGTATTTATCAAATTTGTTGAATTATACAGTAATGGCGACATGGTAGCACAGTGATTAGCACTGCTGAATCACAGCGCCAGGGATCCAGGTTCGATTCCCGGCATGGGTCACTGTGTGGAGACTGCACGTTCTCCCTGTGTCTGCGTGGGTTTCCTCCGGGTGCTCCAGTTTCCCCCCACAAGTCCCAAAAGATGTACTTGTTAGGTGAATTGGACATTCTGAATTCTCCCTCTGTGTACCCGAACAGGTGTCAGTGTGTGGCGACTAGGGGATTTTCACAGTAACGTCATTGTAGTGTTAATGTAAGCCTACTTGTAATACTAATAAAAGATTATTAGATTAAAATCTTTGCTGTCTCATTTGCTCAGGGCATGGAATGGTGTTGGACGAGATGCGGTATATCCTTGTTCAGGCACAATAACCAAAGTTGACCCAACAATTTCATTATTTCAATATAAAACCTATGAATAACTTCTGTAGAATTACAATCTATTGTTTTTATTAGTTTTTTAAAATGCATTATTGAACACTGAAAGTGATCGGTTTTCTGATAACATCAAACTGTCTGAAATTCTGATTATTAGAGTGTTTGGTTGTTTGAGTGCTGGATAAGACAAAATCTCACTTTCTATATTACAGTATTAGCTGATGTGGTACATTTTGTCATTTCGGGAGATGCGTACCTTAATTTGTGGCGGTAGATTTACAATAATTGTTTTTCAAAAGGTATTTCTGAGATTTGAAAAGGATTTAAATAAGTGAATCAGAAAGCTAGCAATACAAAGCATCAACCACTTCCTCTTGGCCCATGATGCCTGACTCCTGAATTGAAGAAGTCAGGGGAAGTCATCCGAAAGGACGCCAACCACCCTTTGCAGTAGCTGCAACAGAGGGAAAAACAGTTCTCACCTTTCCCAATGTACTGTAAACTGTTTTGACATTGGAAAGAGATGTATTAGAACAGGTAGGCATAACATCAGCATAAGTGTTGTACTGTATATCATTTCAGAGACTAAAAATGGTAAGGCCTGTTTTGCCTTGATTTGATGTATTACAAATTGCAGCTAAAAGACAAAATAATTACATTTTAAAATATAAAGCCCCATTAGAATTGCTGTCGGGAGACTAAACACAATATATCTAAAGGTTTGATGGTGGTCTACAGAAGTAGTTAAAAGGAACTATGAATATTTAGCCACCTATATAGCTGTTTTTTAAAGGTAGTTTGGTTACGTTTGTCCAATCACACAATGCCATCATACTTTGGAATTCTGTGCAAGGATTATAGGCAGCTACATTGAATTAAAGGTCAGTCTCTAATTTATTATTTGCATGTTTATTTCTGCTTTTGGCTTACAGTTTCAAAAGAATGAGGCAGATGGCTCAAATGCTGATTTTGACCAGAGTTTCCATAGAGGGTAATCACAGTCAGATTGACACTACACTCCTTTTTACTTACATTAGTCTGGAGCTGTACATTTCTCGCCCGCACCTGATCCGGGCCTGGTGAGAAATGTGTAGTGCACCTGAATCCATCCAATGCAGGACAGCAGTGTTGGGTGAAGTAATGCAGAGACCCTTTTTTATGCCACTAGCTGCCGTGAACCAAATAATGTTAAAGGTTCAAGCCTCTTTGAGAAGCCAGAAAGAAGTTAAGTATGGGTGTGTAAGGGTTAGGATGGTTGGGGTGGGCAGGGTTAGGGGAGATGGGGTTGACTGGTTGCAGGGGCTGCAGGCTTGGGTAATGAGTGGGAAAAGTAGATGTGGAGATTACCTGCAAAGACTTGCATTCAAAGTAGCATCTTGAATCATTGGACTTTGTCTATATATGTGTTTGTGGAACCTACCTCTTCACTCACCTGATGAAGGAGCTGCACTCCGAGAGCTAATGATTCCAAACAAACCTGTTGGACTTTAACCTGGTGTTGTAAGACTTCTTGCAGGTGGAAGAGAGTCAGCTGGTCAGGAGGATGGGGTATCGAGTGGTTACGGCGTTGTTTGAGGGGGAAGGGAAGTTTGTTGGGTAGGGTTGGGGATGTTTGGGCATGTTGTTTGGGCATGTTGTCCGGGCATTGGGGGAGGGGTCAGTATTAAAGTAGTTAGAAGTGGTTTTAACCTTTCTAGTGTTTCCTGGGTAACTATTTTGCTAAGAGAGTCAGAACCATCTCAAATCTTTGCTTTAAATCTGCCTCAGGTGCTGGGTAATTACCTGGCGGATGTTTAAAGTTCCCGGGCAATTCCCATGGGGACATCCGGGGGTGTCCCACAGTGTATTCATCACTGGGATATCTCCAGGGTACGACTGCTCTGAGATTGAAAGTACTGGGCCAATATGCAACAGTTCTCCGTTCTAAAACCCAACTTTAGGAATTTTTTAACTGCTTTCTTTGTGTGGGTTTAGTTGCACATCTTTCCGTGCAGAGGAGATTTGCTTGTTCACTTCCTGAACTTAACCAGGAAAAAAACTGCGGTCTAATATGCAAATAAGGGGGTAGGAATTTTGAAGAACACCCCTATATGGAAATAACCAGTTTATAATCGTGACTGGAGGAAGTTACCCTTAGAGTACTCAAATGCTAGGGAATCCACCTCCAAATACTAATCTTTATTATTGTCACAAGTAGAATTATATTAACAATATAATGAAGTTAATGTGAAAATCTCCTAGTCACCACATTCCGCGCCTGTTCAGGTGCACAGAGGGAGAATGCAGAATGTCCAAATGACCTAACAGCATGTCTTTTGGGACTTGTGGGAGGAAACTGGAGCACCCGGTGGAAACCCACGCAGACACAGGGAGAATGTGCAGACTCCACACAGACAGTGACCCAAACCAGGAATCGTACTTGGAACACTGGCACTGTGAAGCAACAGTGCTAATCACTGTGCTACCAAGACGCAAATTTGTGTCAAGTGGAACTTCGTAATAGCCAGCGAGTCGCATTTCCTACATGAATATATCTCTTTGTAGCCCAATATACTTGCAAGCGTGGCCTATGCCAAAAACAACAGACTTAAATGCCTTTGCCTTCTCTCCGATCGGTAACACTTCTAACCTTCTTGCAGCTTTAGCCATTCTCGCAGTTTCTCGCATCCTTTCACACGGAGGTCTTAATGCCAAATGATGGCTCGGTAGCTTCAGGATTTTACGCTCTTGTATGGCCTAACCCCATTTGGGTTGGTGTGGTCATGTGAAAAGCTTAGACAAGGTCAGCTAATCCAGAGTTACCAGCTTATCGGTCCATGGGAGCTGCTATTCTGCTGGCGGGAATGGTTGACACCGTTGACACAATTGGGATTTCCTATCATCTGAATTTGAATTATTGCAACTTGGATCTATGCCCAAAGTGTCATTTAAAAATGGAGATGTATGTAATTGTCATGAGAAACCTTTCCCTCAGTTTTGTTCGTAATTGTATGAAGTAGAATGGGATGCTAAACTTTTGAGGTTAACAGCTTCTAAAAATGTGAAGTTTCCATTCCGGCATGAAATCTTTTGAAGGAATATTAGTGTTCTACGTTTTGTTAACTGCATGTTGAATAAAAGCTGCGCATTCACTCATATTTAGTGCAGTGTGCTTCTGTATGATCTATGGATGTTTATGGCAATCCCGTCATATTTCAAAGCATTTGGCAAGTTTGTATAAGTGATGGAGAGGCTTCTATTCACTATTCTAGCGTCTTAAATGGGAGCAACAGAAAAGCTAACATGTTAACCACCAAATAAATGTTGACTTTTTTTCTTAAGACATTGAAAGTGCAGTAAGACTCTGGGGTTTTGGTTTGTAACTTAAGCTGCAGTTATTACTTCAATTCCTTCAATTGTGCTGAGAAATAAAACCATAAGTAGATTAAAGTTTGAATTACACTCGTGTATTTGCTGTTTCAAAATGAATGTTTTTTTCTGTATATTTGAGAACCTCTTTCCAGTCATAGCTGAAATGCTTTAATTGGAAGAAAACGTTTAAAATAAACGATTGAGGCTTTGCCTGCCCACCCATTTCAGTTGGACTTGTCAGCAATACCTACAAATACCGTCAGAATGTTCTTCCCATCTCCTTACGGCAACTGTTTATGTTTATCCGTGGGTGTCCCTGGGGGCTTAGCTGGTAAATTTGAATGTTTAGGTTAAAAAATAGTGCATTCTTGTTCTCCTGCAAACATTTAATACTTCACAATTTGTAATTTATAATCAGAAAAGGAAAATATGCAACATTCTCGAGTTCATAACAGAGCAACAGCTATTGCTCCTCCCCAAACTACTTCTACAGGTTCTTTTTCCCCCTTGGCCCCTTCTCTCAGCTCCTCTTTCTCCCTCCAAACAAAAAGATATTCGACTGCATTTGCACTTGTTGATGGAGACACTGCACCCATTATGAACTGTCTCCTTTGCCATCATCAACTCCCTCCTTTCATCCTCCAAACCACCATGGTCTTTTTGTCTTGTCTCCCTTGGCTGAACCTGGCCCCCTTCTGCTTCCTCCCCCATGTACTACAAGTTAAAGTGGCACTCTCTTATCCCTCTTTTCCTGTCAAGCTGGTAATCTTGCTCCTGCCTCAATCTCACATTCTTCTTCCCTGCCCCACCTCCACCCATATGTTCACCCTCCATTTATCAGACCCAGACCCCACTTCATGTTGGCACTCTCCTCCCTCTGGTAAGTTGATGCTTGTAACCCCGGCGCAGACACGAGGGGCCGAATGGCCTCTTTGCATTCTGTAAAAGTGTGACTCAGCTCGAAACCCTTTTCTCCTTACTCATGCTTCGTGGTATTACTCCAAGGCTTCTACAGAAATCTTATCATGACTGCTATTGTATGTCAAAGTGGTTAAATATATTTGTATATAATGGGTGGAAATTCCTGATCGCTCAAGAATTTGTGTCTATAGTTAGCAGCTATTTTCAATCACTTTGCTTTAAAGTAGCAGTTACGACAGAACTCCAGCCTTTGAGCAGTGCTGGAGGGGGAAGCCTGCCCAGAATTATATCTGTAAATGTGAATATGTGTGCTAGTTATTCTTTCAGAATGTTGGGCTGGTCAAATGTGAACAAGTGGTACATTAATAAAGCGTGCAGGCCTTCCTATTGATTTCACATGGTTTCTGTATATCTAATGCACTTATGTTTCCTTGTTTTGGCAATGTGAGTCACAGACCAGTGCTTGGAAGTTGGACCTTGCTTCTTTAGATACTAAAACACTGAAAGGCATTCCCGCCAAATTGGATTGCCCAAAATAACAATTTAAAATATTAATTGTATCCTTCAATAATTCACCAGAGACAGGAGAAAAAGTGATGGCATTAATACCCAAAACTATAAGTAAATCTATCCAGTATGCCAAAATAAAAAGGATAAAGCGATCGTTTCCAATGTTCAACTTTGTAAAAATCACTTTAACATGCAGGTAATGAGATACGGCAGTACAAACGCCATTTCCTGGGGATAGGCAACAAATGGTTTTGTTGTGATATGATGTGCATGCAGCTTCAAGGGTGGGTCGCTTAGACTACTGTCAATCATTACCATCTTGATAGCATATATGATGTTTTAATCCCTTGATTTGCCATTCTGAAAGCTGCAGGAAAAGAGATTAGGCCCCTCTAGAGCCTGATAACGTACATCCCAGAGTACTCGAGAAAGTGGCTCTGGAAGTAGTGGATGGTGGTCACCCAAGATTTTATAGACTCTGGAACAGTTCCTACCGATTGGGGGGTAGATAATATAACCCCACTATTTAAAAAGGTAAGTAGAGAGACAACAGGGAATTATAGACCAATAAGTCGTACGTCGGTAGTCAGGAAAATTCTGGAATCCATTGTCAAAGATTTATAGCAGAGCACTCAGAAAACACTGGCAGGACCGGGCAGAGTCAGCTTGGGTTTATGAAGGGGAACTCATGATTAACAAATCTACTGGAATTCTTCGAGGATCTAACCACTAGAGTGATGAGGTTGAGCCAGTGGCTGTAGTTTATTTAGACTTTAAGAAGGCTTTCGACAAAGTCCCACATAAAAGATTAGCATGCAAAATTAAAGCGCATGAGATTAGGGGAAGTGTACTGAGGTGGATAGAAAACAGGTTGGCAGACAGGAAACAAAGAGTAGGAATGAACAGGTCTTTTCCAAATGGCAGGCATTGACTAATGGGGTACCACATGGATCGATTCTGGGACCCCAGCTATTCACAGTATAAATGATTTAGATGAGGGAATTAAATGTAATATCCCCAAATTTGCAGTGACACAAAGTTGGGTGGGAGGGTGAGCTGTGATTTGTGATTTGGACTAGTTGAGTGAGTGGGAAAATGAGTGGAAGATACAATATAATTTGGATAAATATGAGGTTATCCACTTTGGTAGCAAAAACAGGAAATCGTTCAGGTTCGGGATATGAGAGGTGGTGTCCGCATTGGCCAAGGTGAATGGGGCGTTTTATGAATGGTTGTATAGGTCGGAGCTGCTGGAGGATGAGTCGGACATGGTGGATTCCTGGAATGGTTGGAGTGTCCCACAATGGAGTTGGAAGACCAGGAAGGGTTAGAGGAGCCATTGGGGGGTGAGGTAGTTCAGAAGACACCAGGGAGTATGCAAACTGGCAAGACACTGGGGAATTTTATTCTACCCTGTGGAATTTTTATAAAAGGTTTGCCGACTTGTTGATACCGTTGTTGGTGGAGGCATTTGAATATTGACTAGCGCGTGGGTTGTTCCCGGAGACTATGATTACAGGCATCTATCTCGCTCCTTTTAAAGAAAAATAAAGATCCGTTGGAGTGTGGGTCATACCAGCCGATTTCTTTATTGAATGTGGAAGCAAAGAATTTGGCTGAGATGTTGGTGCTCAGGTTGGAAGAGTGTCTCCCTCAGGTTGTTGGGGAGGCGCCGCCTGTTGAATGTGATTTTGTCCCCATTGGAAAGGGAGAACAGGGTGTTATTGTGGCATTGGATGTAGCGAAGGTCTTCGATAGGGTAGATTGGAGTTATTTGTTCGCGGCGTTGGAGTGGTTTGTGATTGGGCCCAAGTTTGTGCTGTGGGTTAAGCTACAATAGAAGGAACCTAAGGTCAGCTTCCGTATGAATAATGTGAGCTTGAGATATTTCCAGCTGCACAGGGGAACGAAGCAGGGTGCCCTATATCACCACTCCTGTTCACGTTGGTGATTAAGCCTTTGGCCATTGCTTTGAGAAATCGGATAAGTGGAGTGGGATAGCGAGGGTGTTTGGGGGGGGGGGGGGGGGGGGGCGGTGGTAGAATGTTCCTGTATGCTGATAATCTGTTGTATGTTATGGACCAGGTCACAACAATGGAGGAAATAATGGACCTGTTGAAGCATTTGGGGCCTTTTCTGGATATAAGATAGATTTGGAGAAAACAAGTGTTTTTCGGTTACTCTGCTGGGGAAGGGAGCTAATGTGGGGGTGTTTGCTTCTCCGTCTATCGGGCACTCACTTCAGGTGCCTAGGGATGCATGTGGCTTGGGTCTGAGCCCGGCTTCGCAAATTGAACTTTACGCGCCTGGTGAGTAGGGTTAAGGATGACTACAGAGGTGGGATGACCTCCCTCTATCTTTCGCAGGCTGAGTTCAATCTGCCACGGTTTTTGTTTTTATTCCAATGTCTACCGTTTTGTTTTACCAGAAGTGTTTCTGGTGGGTTGGAGAGATTTCTCCCGTCCTTCATGTGGGTGAGCTGGTTAGCCAGGATTCGGAAAGCAGTCCTGCAGAAGGACCAGCAGTCAGGAGACTTGGTGTTGCCGAGCCTGATGTATTACCTTTCGGCGGTGAATGCGGAGAAGGTTTTCTGTTGGTGTGGGGACCAGGATGCAGTTTGGGTGAAGGTGGAGTCAGGTTCCTGTAGGGAGTCAGGATTGCAGGCATGGGTAACGGCTTTGCTTCTGTTTTCTCCAGGGAGATAATCAGGTAATCCAGTGGTGGTCGCTATGCTGAAGATATGGAGACAATTTTGACAGCACTTTAGGAGCGGTGTCGAAATGTGCCATATATTCGAACTGGAAAGATTAGATGCCGGGAGGACAAGGGGGTGGAAGGAATGAGGGATTTGTTTCTGGAGGGGCGGTTCGCAAGTCTAGAGGAGCTGTCAGTGAAGTTTGGGCTCTCGGGAGTCAAAGTTTTAGTTATCTACAGGTTTGGGCTCTTTGCGAGGTAAGTCTTTCCATCTTTTCCGGTAGTGCCGCCATTGTTGCTGTTGGAAAGGGTTCTGTTAGTATAAGTAGTAGCTTGGTTTCTTCACCGTTCATCTGCACCATGGGCGCAGACAGATGAAACCTCAATTTAGCATCTCGCCCAACAAGAAGACATTTCAGATATTATAGCACACTCGGTGCCGCACTGCAGTTACAGCTTACATTATTTGTTCAAGACCTGGAAAGGGGTTGAATATGGGATCTTGTTGGCCAAAGTCACATGCAGCCAATCTAAAACTGTTGAGCTGGCACATTAATTAATATGTGGCATTACATGAACATCTGTGCTATCTGCAAGTAGGAGAGGCAGTGTAGTGGTATTGTCGCTGGACTAGTAATTCAGAGTACCAGGGTAATGCTCTGGGTACTCTGGTTCAAATCTCACCACAGAAGATGGTGAAATTTGAATTCAGTAAAAATCTGGAATTAAAAATCAAAACCTGACAATGGAACCATTGCTGATTGTCGTAATAACCCATCTGGTTCACTAAGGGAGCCTGTTCTGGCCTACACGTCACTCCAGATCCACAGCAAAATGGTTGTCTCTTCAAATGTCCTCTGAAATGGTGTGGCAAACCATTCAGTTCAAGGGACGGGCAATAAATGCTGGCCCAACCAGCAACACCTCAATAAATAGAAAAAGAGGTCTTCATTTACTACTGGCAATCAGTTACTTAAAAGGTGAAAATATTGTGACTTTATTTGTCTTTCTGATGTTCTGGCATTAATGATTATTCTTTCACTTGCAGGTTGATATTTCCATTGTAATAAAAATATAATCGTAGCTATGGAATGTGCACATAGTTGGAGAAATGCGAAGGACAAAAGGAAGGCTTGGGCAAGAAGCAGAGACTCTTGGCAATTTTCTGAGACAGGCGACAGATGTGATGCCACCGAGACCACGGAGCTCTCCGAAGGCAACAGCGCAGCAAATCTAGAACTGACAGAAACATCAACTGAAGGTAGGGGTTTTCTGATGCATGCATTTGTGTTACTGTTTGATGAATGAATAATGTCATATTGTAGGTTCTCCAGATTGATTTACATGTCGACCAAATATAAAAATCCTTTAACTACTTGTCTGGAATTAACTGCATGGATGTGTTTCTTTGTAAACTTAAGCATCTAGTCCAACACCAACACTGTCCACCCTTAACTGCCCTTTGAAGTAACCTATCAAGCCACTCAGTTAATGAGACGTGGAGCATCTAGGAATGGGAAATAAATGCTGATCTTGAAAGCGACACGCATCCTGAAAATGAATTTAAAAGAATATTCCTCCTCCTGTCATTTTTTTTTATGGTCCCGTCAGTACATTGGTGACTGCTGAAGCCAACCTGCACACAAAAGGTTCTGCTACAAATAGTAGGGCAGCATACTACAGATTGAATTTTGGATTTGTTGCTAGCTCATTATTTACTCCCCTTACATTTTCTCTCTGCCTCTGATATGTGTTTGCTTTTGAAAGAGGTAAGTGCTCTTTGGGATTTAAAAAAATAGACTTGAATGTGCTTAAAATGACACAAACTCAGTGGAACTGTCAAAGAGACTGTCAAGCTGTCAAAGGGATTTAAATCTCCTGCCCTTTTTAAATGTTAGAAAAAATAATGCAGTATTTTAAAAATCAGTGCTTACTATTTCACTCTGTCTGCTGACATGAGCCTGAGGGCTATCATTACAGTATTAATAGTCCATACTGATTTTATTTTACAGCGTTTCATTATCACATTATCACTGACTGTGTCAGTTCACAGTCAGACTGACATCTCAAAGAGCTCATAATTTCTTTGAAGTGGAACTATAAATGCAATTATTTATCTTCATAATAGATTAAAGGATGTTAAATGTAATGATTTAAAAAAATCGATTGAGTGTATTTTTTTGAGCAGACAACACATCATTCCACCTCCTCCAGGTACGATTAGCAAACGTGGATTTCCATTTGATTGGTCCATGTTTATGCTTGGCACAGTACTGCAGTAATTTGCTATTGCCTTCTGTAGTATGTCTGATGAGGAAACTATCCCATTCTGACTTCCTCTCATTAGGTATATTGGAAGGATTTACAGGTTGATAATCAACCTGTCTGGCCATGTTATGAAAGCACCCTCCATGGCCATCTAGCCATGAAGCGGGACTTGAACCCAGAGTATCTAGCCCAGAGGTAGGGATACTACCGCTGTGCCACAAGATATCCTGCAAATTCATCATAAGAACATTATTTCATCTCTACATGTCTTCTGGGCTCTGCCCATGGTGAGTTGGTATGATGAGTGTAAGGGCAAAAGGTGGTGAGTGCAGGGGTAGGGGCTGGCATGAGTTGGCACAATGTCGCTCCAGGGACTATAAAGGGCCATGTATGGATGGGATTGGGAGAACGTGCAGACTCCGCACAGACAGTGACCCAAGCCAGAAATCGAACCCGCATCCCTGTGCCGTTAGGTAATTTGGACATTCTGAATTCTCCCTCAATGTACCCGATCAAGCACCGGAGTGTGGTGACGAGGGGGTTTTCACAGTAACTTCATTGTGGTGTTAATGTAAGCCTACTTGTGACACTAATAAAGATTATATTAAAAAGGGTGTCTCCTGTCTGCAGTAATTATGGCAAGAGCCCTACGTCACCTCTTTTCGAGAAAGTCTCACTACATTAACTGCCAATTTGGCACTTAAAGCAGTGGTGGGCCCTCTCTGGGATCAAGGAACCTGAGTGCAGAACTCCTGTCTGGCGAGATCTGCCAGGCAGAGGCCAGGGGCTCTTATTGCTTGGCAGTGCCACGGGGAAGGTGGCTGCTGCTAGCAATGTACCCTCCTGAGCTCCAGGATCTCTTGACGAACCCAGGTCCCAGATTAGTGACGGCAGGAAGGGGGTGAGTCGCAGAGAAGGATCAGAAGCAAGGGCAGGAGATGGTTCTCAGTTGGCCCTCCCTTCCGGGTGCTGGTTCCCTCAATCAGGCACTGAGACCCCATCTCTCCTGAAAACCCTTGAGCAATGCTAACAGGGTTTGATTTGCATGCGCCCTGCATGGGGAGTTCCCCACCCTCCGTTGGGTGAATAACAGCAGCAGTGTGATGAGGTCTTTTAAGTGGGCATTATTGGTCATTAAAGGCCTCCATTGGCAGCAGAGCAGGAAGGCCGTCCATGAGTCTTTCCATCGTGGACGTAACCAGGGCAGAGATGGGAAGGCAACAGGGTTCCCAGCTGCCACCCTGTAACCTGATGAAATCCCCAGCTGTCATCAAGCTTACCTCGAGGGAGGGCATTAAATTGTGCCCCATGATACTCAAGTGAAGGGGGACACGTGAAGGAGTTGAAATGAATGGCAATAAAGCTGAGAAAGAAGGAGAGTTTGAGTTGCAGTTGCATTTATTGCTAATCTTCAGTTGACCTGAGAGGAAGGTTGTTGGCCTTTTATAGAAATTATTTGTACAACTAGAATATGTTCCTCGTCTCATCCAGTATTTTAAAGTGATTGTACAACACAGCGGCTTTCCAGGCCGCATCAGAGAGCTTTAAGAAACATCCGTAGAGCGTTTTCATGTGTAGGCCCAACTGGGTAGGAGTTACCTTCCTTGCAGAACTTCAGTTAATCAGAGAGTTTTATTTTGACAATCTAGCAGTTTTCATGAGTTACTTTTTCAGATGGTAACATACCAGATTTATGGAAATCTGTTTTTAACAGCTTGCCATGGTGGAGGTTGAACTTGTGACTTCAAGGTCACTCAAGCAGCATCATAACCAGAAATGAAAGGAGGAGGGAAGAGAGAGGAACATGGATGGTAGAGAAGCTAAAAGGGAGTGGGGATATAGGTGACATGAAGCACTCAGGGAATGTGGATGTGACTGTGCCGGCATTGAGAAGAGTGAGAAGAGAGGAAAATGGGTGGTAATAAATGGGGTGGGAGAGGTGCAGTGAATGGTCGAAGGAAGAAGCAATAGGGAATGGCTGGCAATGATGAGAGAATGAAGGAAGTAAATGGATAGGAATGAAGCAGAGATAGCATGGCAGTGAGAAGCAGATACAATAAAACGTTAGTGAAAGGTCAGTCCAAAGTTGTGCAGGTTAGGTGGATTGGCCATGATAAATTGCTCTTAGTGTCCAGAATTGCCCTTAGTGTTGGGTGGGGTTACTGGGTTATGGGGATAGGGTGGAGGTGTTGACCTTGGGTAGGGTGCTCTTTCAAAGAGCCGGTGCAGACTCGATGGGCCGAATGGCCTCCTTCTGCACTGTAAATTCTATGTAAATTCTATGAAGTTGGGAGAAATGTTTTATTGTAAGGAAGGAAAGAGGGAAGAAACTGGCAGTGGTGTTTTGGAATGGGTAAAGTAGTGTGTTACATTAACTGAGGGCAGGGAAGTGTTCCAGCAGAAGTGGGGGTATGGGTGGAAGTTGACAAATGAACAAAAGAATTAGAAGCAGTCGTAGGCCATTCAGCCCCTCAAGCATACTTTGCCACTCAATATGATCAAGACTGATCTGATTGTACCCTCAACTCCACACTCCACCTATCCCCGATAACTTTTCACCCCCTGGCTTATCACAAATCTCTCTAGCTCTGCCTAAGTATTCAAAGTAAGACGTCTTACAACACCAGGTTAAAGTCCAACAGGTTTGTTTCGATGTCACTAGCTTTCGGAGCGCTGCTCCTTCCTCAGATTCACCTGAGGAAGGAGCAGCGCTCCGAAAGCTAGTGACATCGAAACAAACCTGTTGGACTTTAACCTGGTGTTGTAAGACTTCTTACTGTGCTCACCCCAGTCCAACGCCGGCATCTCCACATCATAAGTATTCAAAGACACTGCTTCCACCACCTTCTGAGAAAGAAAGATGGAGTCGGTGCCAAGCATACTGAGTTTGTGGCAGGGGGCAACTGTGGTTCATTCAGGTCTCTATTTAATAAGCGGTTTAACAGTACAGCAGAAGTAGAGAAGTTGAGAGACCGGTCAAATCATACAAAGCTTCAAAAAGTTAAAACACCAATTTGGAAAAGTCCAATTAATTCCGTTCTCAACCTTGAGAGCAGTGTTATTATCAGGATACTTGGTGTTTTGGTGCTAATGTTCTCCCGAGCCTCAAATTGCTTCCCTTGCTATCACCATGCCACAATCATCAGTCTTGTTAATATGAGTGCCACATAGTGTAGTTCAGACACAAAGTACAGCTGATTATTGTACGGTTGAGTGGGTGTTATTTGTGAAAAGCATAGTCTGAAAATTTCAGATGTGCCAATTAGGTTTTAATGACATTTTAGCAAAGTCACTTGTAAAATAAAACTGAACAAAGTGCTACGAAATAAACAGTGCTGTGCCATATATTGAATGACCCGAACACTTAGTGAATTACACTAGAACTAATTTATAAAACTGGCTTTGAGTGTATTTAACACTCATTCTATTAGTAAGGATTCCTTCTTGTATGTTTGGCAAGAGATTATTTAGGTATGTTAGGCATTTTAAAATGGGCAGCAATATATTTTCTTTCTGTTCGGAGTTTGACGTAACAAAATTAGTCACAGGCTACATGCATATTTGCAAGCCTGAGTTTGAATTGATTTATTTTCCATTGAATAGAAGGGGTTATTATACCAAATGTATCTTCCAGGCTAAGAATTGCAAGCTCAAGCCAAACAGGTCTTCATGTATCTGAAAGATACCACTTTATATCTTGATGGCAGATCTGTCCAGGGGACAGAAAAATTGCAAACAATTGCTGCACATGTAAATGATCTGGGTAATATAGAGCAGCCTTTTAAACGTATTGGCTCAGTGGTAACATTCCTGCCTTGGAATCAATAGGTTGTGGTTTCACAGGCACTTGACCATATCATTTGGGCTGACTCTTCAATGCAGCACTTCTATAGCCAATCTTGTGTCCAAAGACCAAAATTAGCCAGGTGGTATTCTTTGTATGATCTGACGAAGGCCTCCAAAGACTTACAATACTTATGTAGATTTGAAGTTCACTGATGTTCTTCAATTCTGTTAGCATTTGTAATTTTTTCACCACCGTTCCTGGACCATTTTGAAAGGATGATCTTAACTTAGCCAGCCGGGTAAGAAATTGGCACAAATGGGTATGATGCCCATTGTACACCCAACTTGATTTTACTCTGTACTGACAGTCAAATCGAGCCACTTCTCTTCCTGCCTCACCCTACTCTTGAGGTTAAAGTTACTTCCTAAAAAAAGCAATCTTTTTGATTTTACTTTTGTCCTACTTGGAACCAAGGGCCATTTTCAGAATGGAAGCCATTTGCAATTGAGATGTACAACTGTGAATAGAAGCAATTATTATTTCAAACTTGGACTATGAAAGTTTGTGGAAATACATTTTGCCCAATTTAAAAAAATATTCTCATTCTCTCCCGTTATTTTTAGGAAGGAACTGAGCTTCTTTCCGGAAATTGACCTCTTCCACTGATATGTTTTTGTTCTCCTCCCTCCACTGGATATACCAAAGTTATCATCAGGTTTCTGGCTTTGGGTTAATTTTCAAAATGGAAATGCTGGAAAAATGGAGAGTATCAGCAAGCTGCTTGGCAAGTCAACTGAGAATGTATGCAGCACAGTAGCACAGTGATTAGCACAGTTGCTTCACAGCTCCAGGGTCCCAGGTTCGATTCTCGGCTTGGGTCACTGTCTGTGGGGAGTCTGCACGTTCACCCCGTGTCTGCGTGGGTTTCCTTCAGGTGCTCCGGTTTCCTCCCACAGTCCAAAGATGAGCAGTTTAGATGGATTGGCTATGCTAAATTGCCCTTAGTGTCCGAAAAAGGTTAGGTGGGGTTACTGGGATAGGGTGGAGGTGTGGGGATAGGGTGGAGGTGTGGGCTTGGGTAAGGTGCTCTTTCCAAGAGCCGGTGCAGACTCGATGGGCCGTATGGCCTCCTTCTGCACTGTAAATTCTATGATTCTTATTAAGATGGAAGATCCCGTTGAAGGATAAAATATCTATAATAGTAATAATGAATTGTAGTGACTGTGTTTATGATGCCCATTTTTGAATTACACTCGTCACCAACAGTATTTTGCTCTTGATCACAGCATTGAAATGGCTCTTACAAATATCATTTTGTATGTAATTGTGACAAAAGTAATTGCGACAAAAGTAAGCTATGCCGCTTTCATCCTTCTCACCCTGTCTGCAGCCTTTGACATAGTTAACTATACCATCCCGCTTCAAAACCCTTTGCCATCATCCAGCTGGGTGGAAATTCAGTCACCTGGTTCCATCCTTGCCTATGTAATCATAGGTTGAGAATCAACTGCAATCGCTTCTCTTCACACTTACCCATCCTTCACCCTGGTGTCTCCTAAGGATCTGGTTCTATCCTATTTCTAATCCACATGCCGCTCCTCGGCAGCATCATCCAAAATTACCGTGTCTGTTTCCACATGTATGTTCATGTCATTCAGCTCCAGCTCACTCGGCCCCTCCTCTGTCTATCTAGATTGACGGACTGTTAATCTAACATTCAGTACTGTGCAACAACTGGAGATGACAAGTGTCAAGACTTGCCTTTTCTTTCCGATTCCTCAATACATCATCGGGTTTTTGGGGTAATATTTAAGGATGAAGAGGTTCATTCCATGTCTGTGGTGAACCATTTACATGCAAAGAAACCAGTTTGACATGATTTCTTGAGTTTAAAAAAAAGTGTTAGTTTTAATTGAACAAAAGCACTCACCCAGGTAAAGATATAAAAAGGTAAACGCGCATCCGGACCTTTGCAGCCCACACACGCACACACACCTGAGCATGCAACATAACACGTTATACAGTAGGCCAAATGAAAATTGAACAATAAAAGGCAAAAGTTAGCGAGTTCACTGTTTATGAGTCATCCATTGGTATGGCTGAGGCATAATCTTTCCATGGTAATCTTGAAATTCCAGTGGTTTTGCAGCAGATATAAACTGGAGATCATTTAAAAAAAAAGTAGTCCATCTTTTCCAAATGTCAATGATGTTTGCACCTGATGTTCCTTTTGCTTGTAAATTCTCTACCTCTGTAATTTGAACACGTGGAGGAAATAAACTTGCGGAGCTATGGGGATAGATGAGGGAATGGGAGTGTTTGGGTTGCTCTGTAGAGAACCAACATGGATTCGATGGGCCAAGCCATCTGCTCCGATACCATTATACTCTATAAATATTTGAGATAAACTAGACTGCTTGTAATCGTGGTGTGATATTTGACACTGCTATGAGCTTCTTGACCACATATCTGTGCCATCGCCAAGACTACCTAGTTCCACCTCCCTAATGTTGCTTAACTCTGCACTTCTCTCGGCTGCCGAAACCCTCATCCAAGCCTTTGTTACTTTAAGATTTGACTGTTCCAATGATCACTGGCCTCCCACATTCTACACTCCTTAAACTTAAGATCGTCCAAAGCTTTGCTACCCATTTCCTAACTTGCAGCGAGTTCTGTTCACCCTTGTGCTCATTGACCTACGTTGGCCGTTATAAGCAACACTGGAATTTTGAAATTCTCGTTCTTATTTTCAAATCGCACTATGGCCTCTCCCCGCTCGATCTTTGGAATTTCCTCCATCCCTCTACAGTCTTCCTAACTTCCGGTACTGCTTCAATTCTGGCCTCTTGAGCATCCCTGATGTCATTGCTCAGCCCTTGGTGGCTGTGCCTTCGATTGCCTCGGCTCTGAACTCTGTAATACCCTCCCTAATGCACTCAATCTGCCTCTTCACTTCTCTTTCCTCCATTGAGATGCTTCTTAAAATCTCCAGCATTGACATAGCTGTTGGACATCAAACCGAAGACCTCCATATGTATGTTGCTGGCTGACATTTGTTTTATGATGCTTCAGCACTTGGGCACAGCTTGTTATGATAAAGTTGCTATGCAAGTACATACTGTTGTTATCACAGCTACCCTGATTCTTCTTAACTTGCAATTTCTGTCATCGCCAATGCCAAAAGGAATTGTTGCCGTCTCATTAACGGGTCTTAATTTATTCTTGTCCATCCAGTACCACTTATCCCCCAATTACACAATAGTGAAATTGAAATTTGTTCAGTGAAAGCAATGCATATAAACATAACATGGAGAGATAGAATAATGCTCTCCCCCATTCCTGCCCTGGTATTGCATTGGGCACTTTACTCTGACTTCTAATGTTGGCACACCTTTTAGATAGCCAATGTTCCTGCATAGGCATTGAAGTGTCCGATCAGCCATGATTGTATTGAATGGTGGAGCAGGTTTGACGGGCTGAATGGCCTATTGCTGTTACTATGTTCCGATAATTGTTTCTTGTCCCATTGGAAGTTCTGAGGAAACTCTCCAAATTCGAAGAGCGTTTTAGCACAGTTCTTTAAGTCCAATACTGTAGTCCAATACTGGCACAGTGGTTAGCACTGCTGCCTCACAGAACTAGAGACCGGGTTGAATTTCGGCCTTGGTGACTTTGTGTGGAGATTGCACGTTCTCCCCGTGTCTGCGTGGGTTTCCCCTGGGTGCTCCGGTTTCCTTCCACAGTCCAAAGATGTGCAGGGTGAGTATATTGTCCATGATGACTTGCCCTTAAGTGTCCAAAGGTGTGCAGTTACATGGATGGGCCATGCTAAATTGCTCCTTAGTGTCTAAAGGTGTGCAGGTTAGGTGGGGTTACGGGTTGCAGGGATTGGGCGGGAGCGTGGTTTGGGTGCTCTTTCACTCGGTGGACTGAATGGCCTCCTTCTGCACTGTAGGAATTCTAAGCCTAGATGCACTGCAGGAACTCACCAAGGCTCCTGGGCCAGCACCTTCTAAACCCCTGACCTCAACCACCTAGAAAGACGAATGCAACAGATGCATGGGAACACCACCTGCAAGTTCACTCTTGAAGGCCACTCTTGATGATATAACACCGCTCCTTTGCTGTTGCTGGGTCAAAATCCTGCAATTCCCTAACAGCGCTGTGAAAGTACCAACACAACATGGATTGCAGCGGTTCAAGAAGGTGGCTCACCACCACCTTTTCAACGGCAATTAGGATTTGGCAGTAAATGTTGGCCTAGCCAGTAATCCCATAAACGAATGCTCAAAACAAAAAACAAAAAATTTTGCTGCTTATGGTGCTTTGGTGAAAGCTTTAGACTCTTGCAGAAACGCCCTCATATTTGCTGGAACTTTAAATACTCTGTGTATTTTTAAAAGCAGTACATTCTTCATTGTTTGTGGCTGCACTGTCATTCCAGATGTGTTCAGGATCTTTTAAAGGTCCACATATTCAGTCAGATTTCTACTTAGTGTTTTTAATTTTTAACCATCTTAGTTCTGCTGCTACTTTGTGAGTGAAGGGTAATATGATAACGCATCGCTGACACATAATTTGACATAATCTTTTGACAGAAAATGGCATATCAAATAAGAAGATTGAAATTTGGCTTCAAGATTGTGGGTAAGTTACTCTGTCGGAGAGAAACATATGGTGATGTTTTTTAAAAATACATCTTTCATTTAATCTTTTTAAAATTCACTATATACAGAAAGGTGCTGCATTGTGGTAACTTGTTTCAACTGTAATATTCTCATTACTGTATCAAATAATATAGATTTAAACATGAATGCAGGCCAAACAATTAACATTGATTTTATTTAACTTGGTGAATTTTCTTTTTAGCACAAATGCCTTTCTATATTTGTCTTCTATCTTTAGTGTAAAGACTATTCATCAATAAGCAAGTTGATTTTAAGGTCAAGTCCGTTTTCTGAAATGCAGTAAAATATTCAATTCTACCCTGAGGATTTCAGAAGAGTTCCAAGAAATGATAGGATCATGTTGTTCGCTTGTACTACCGGTTTCTCCTAAACAGAGCTTTGTTTGTGTTTAGTTTTCTTCGAGCATTCAAAGCAGGACTTGATTCATAGTTTTGCTTAAAGGGGAAAGTTGGTCTCAGGAGTTTGATAACATGTTTAAACATGTTCTGCAACAAAAATAATAGTGAGAATTCACTATTTAAAAAAAAAAAAGTTTTATCAGTGACTCTCAAGTTTAGCGATGGTACATTGTCAGGGAGTGGCCTAGAATGACCACATGGGAAACAAGCTACAAAATCTGCTTGGCTGAGCTTTGCTCAGTGGGGGTTATAGGTTGGTAATTCAGTGTACCCTGGCTATGGTATATTGTCCCGGGATTGTGTGATTCTGTGGCTTTGAATCTTGAATTGCACCAGTCAACTGATACCCTTTCCTGCTCCCCCACAACCCCGCCCATCCCATCTTCACTCACCTGTGGCCTAGGTCCGTCCACGTTCCTGGGCTTTGGGTAGGTGCAATGCTACTAGCAGTCTCCACATCCTGTGTTGGTGGCTTAAGAGCTATGGCAACTCTTGGTAGATATGCCTTCTGGGGATCTCAATCGTAGGGAAGGCCCAACTGCCGCACTTGATTCCATCGGACCTCCTTCACCACAATGGCAGATGTATACAATAAAATAATTCAGGCTAATTAAAAACCTCTTGCTCAAAAATAGTAATTAATTGGTAGAAAATGTGCTACCCTCTGCAAATTTACTTGCCCTCTGAGTGAAAACAATTCTCTGTTAATATGATATATCTCTGGTCATGTGGAGCACAAGCTTTGAGACAAAGTTCTTAAAAGCAGTAGTTTACTCATTCCAGAACAATTACATTTCAAAGACATTCTGATTTTGCTTAGTGTAATCACAGAGCAGATCGGCTTGCTTACTGAAGATGAAAGAGTATGTGGTCATCTGCATTATGTCTTGTTTAAGTGAAACAGGGAGAACCTTTGGCTATCAGCTGCTGTTTTTCATGAGGCTTTTTGCCAATGAGCAACCGGCTTTGTCTTAGCTGTCGCACTTGAACCCGAGTCAGAATATTTTTGGTCCAGACACTTAGTATGTTACATTGGCAGGCAGTTCAGGGCAGTGTTGAGGAATTGCTGCACTGTCAGATGTCCATCTTTGAAATGAAAAGTTAAAGTGAGGCCCTACCCACTCTTATGAGGTGGATGTAGAGTATTCACTGCACAATTCAAGGTGGATGAGGAATTTCCCCAGGCCAACATTTGTCCCAAATTTGATGCTTAAAATCGAATAACTAGTCATTTATTTTGTTGTTGTTTGTAGGACATTGCCTTGTGCAAATTAACTGCCATATTTCCTACATCAGTGAATAATCCATTTGCTGTGTTACCAGAGGTGCTTACTCGCAAGAGTTTATATTATCATAAAGCATTTACATCCTTTTACAGTAGATGACAAAGATCAACATGCATTGCAGAATATTGACATTTCTGTTTTCCTCTTCTCCAAAGGACAGTATTGCAATTAGTTTAACAAGATAATATAAACTAATTTATGCATGTTATAGACTTTGCTAATACTTCAGATAGTAAGCATTTTCAATTGACAATTGTGTTCGCAATTATTTTTGGATGAAAATACTGTTATGGAGTATTGAACAAAAAAACCTTCCCCTGAATAAAGAAAATAGATACATATCCCATAATTTGTGCACTTAACAGCACAACTGTTGCCGAGGTAGAATAACACTATGTAGTAAAAGATTTCGAATCATTCCAATAATGACCCAGACATTCTGGTCTCTGGTTCATTGGAGGCTGGATGTATAGCCCAAGATGTGTCTTGGGACCCCACAAACGCCCTGAAATGTGAACCTCTATGGGGTTTTCCCGGGAAGTTTAAACTTTGGGCAATTCCCCTGCTGTCTGGAGTTGTCTGGATAAAGTCAGTTAGAGCCAGAGACTTTGGACAGCTCTGATGTGCTAACCTGGATAGTTACTCAGGAAATGTTAAACAGAAAACCCCTGATCTAATTCCTGGGTAACTAGAGAATAGCGTCCCCTCCCTTGAAGAACTTGGAACCAATTTTTGTGAAACCACAATCAGTGATAGCCTCAATAATGGTGACCATGAAACTAACTTTCAATTCTTCACAGCGCCAGGGACCCAGGGTCGATTCCCAGTTTGGATCATTGTCAGTGCAGAGTCTGCACGTTCTCCCCATGTCTCCATTGGTTTCCTCCGGGTGCTCCGGTTTCCTCCCACAAGTCTTGAAAGATGTGTTTATTAGGTGAATTGGGCATTCTGAATTCTCCCTCAGTGTACCCGGAGTGTGGCGACGAGGGGAATGTCACAGTAACTTCATTGCAGTGTTAATATAAGCCTACTTGTGACACTAATAAAGATTATTATTATAATTGAATTTAAATTCCACCAGCTGTCATGGTGGGATTTGAACCCATATCCCCAGAGCAATAGCCTTGGCTTCTGGATTACTAGTTTAGTGACAAAATCACTGTCTCACCCTAGAAAAATATAAATTTGATTCCCTATGAAAACTATAAACTTTTTTCCCCATGAAAACTATAAACTTCTTGTCCCATGAAAACTATAAACTTGTTCCCCATGAAAACTATAAACTTGTTTATCAAATTTATATTGTACCCTTGCAGAATACCATTAGGAGCATCTTTGGAAGAACAAAGCCAGTTAGCATTGAAAGGTAAGTTTGTCTCTTACCAATGAATGTTATTGTGGAACAGGTGCCCTGTTTTAGACACGTAAAAGTCGTGATTTTTTCTTTTGTGTTTTATTAATTTAATTTTCAGTGTCAAAATTTAAAAATGTAATTTGCATAAAATAATTTTGACATGAAAACATTTTGAGAAATGGAAGCAAAACATTCAAAACGAATTGATCCTTACCTAGGCTTGTGACTGTCTCAACAGGTGCAGTTACAAAAAATGGATGTAGCTTTGAGGATGACCTGTCGTTGGGTGCAGAAGGTGGGCAGTGGTTTATGATGGCTGATGTACAGTGATATTTGCACCAGGCCTCTGTTGTACTCTGATAGCCTGTTCATTTTGTGAGTTACCATTCAAAAAGAAGTGTCATTTGTATCTTCTGCTTATCCAATTATCCAATTATCCAATTTGCGAATCGTTCCTGATGACAATTGTAGCTTCTCGACGCACCACTGCTTATTAGGTTCCCTAACACTTGTTTAGCCGTTGTGTAAACATTGCAGTTTGTGAAATGTCAAATGCTGATTTTTAACAGGAATATTTCTAGAACAATGTCTGAAAATACCATTTGGACATATTTTTCCACAACTTATTTTAGAAGCGGGTTTGAATTTTAGAACAATAACAATTCTCTTTCCAATTCTATCTTGTGCCATGGTGCAAAATGCTCAACCTGTTTTCAAGCTGTTGCTAGTACCATTGTGAAATCCCGGTAAGGAGATATGAGATGGGACGGATTTATCTTCAAATTTTTTAATTGTTAAAATGAAAATCCCCGTGTACACTCATGAGCCACCATCCCATTTTTAGTACCTGTGTAAACAGGTGAACATTCTAGGTCATTTGGAGACCTAGATTTGGACAGATTGAAACCCGTTTTGCTTCTTTTTGACAATTTCCTTTAATCCTAGCCCTGAATAATCATCCTTTAGTTCTCAAATGACATTTCCAAAAGACGCAACAGCTATCCTTGAGGTTTCTGAGTGAGGTTGCTAGTTTATGCACGTTTAGTGTCGGATTAGGGTCAATTTTGTGGTGTGGGCCTGTGCCAGCTGTGCAATGGGTTTAATGTTGGGGTTTTCGCTTATCTGTATAGAGATTTTCATCCCATAAATTTGAGTTGGATTCCACTCGAGCACGGGAGAAATTCTGAAATGGGGGGAAATTACAAAAGCAAATCTGTCAATAATTGCGCTCTCTTGCCGTGCGCCCAACCTCCAATGTGGTACATCATCTTCAAGAGTTGTTTTGGAACTGCTTGCCGAATGCCTGGAGCATGAGTAAAAACTGGTTGCCCCTCCTGTAATTAATTCTTTTTCTATCTTATTTTTGACTGGGTTTGAAAGGATTTGTTAGCTGGTGAAGTAGTTCGATTTTTCTTGTGTTGCTTAATAGGCTGCAAAATAATTTTCTTACTTATTTTCTTTTAGGATGACCCTTGCATTTTAGAAACAATATTGTTTTGGAATTGATTCTTGGGATGGAGATCTGGTCCACAAATGTGTTAAATATTTGAGTTTTGACAAGTTAAGGGATACTTGTCAAGAAAAGCTGCTGTAGGTCAAGCTACAGGAATGGAATCAGTGAACCGTGGTCTACTGTTCACCTCACGGTGCCAGGGACCCGGGTTCAATTCTGGTCTTCAGTTACTGTCTGTGAAGAGTTTGTAAATTCTCTTTGTATCTGCGTGGATTTCCTCCAGTTTCTCCGGTTTCCTCCCACAGTTCAAAGATGTGTGATTGGCCATGCTAAATTGCCTCTAAGTGTCCAGGGATGTGCAGATTCAGTTATGGGGTTACGGGGATGGGGCGGAGTTGACATGAGTTGAGTGCTCTTTCGAAGGGACTCGATGGGCCGAATGGACTCCTTCTGCACTACGATTCTGAAAGATGATCTCTGTGGTGTTGATATTAAAAGTTATTCACCTCTTGGTTAGTACATAGTTTTCTTGTATAATTGAAGAGTTTGTTCGAGGATACTGTGCCTTGTATTTAAAGCTTTAATTTGGTCCCACATTCAAGAAAAATTTCATTTCATTTGGTTCCCACATTAAAGAAAAATTTCATTTCAACCATATATGCAAAGCAACATCAAGGTTAAACATTGACAAAGAAACCTCCTGGCTGATTACTACCTAATATTAACTCCTCCTACCGTCTTCCTGAAGTCCCCAAATCAGCGAATGAATCAGCAGTCTTATGTTGAACACCAATTGAAAGAAGCACAAAGAGTGGTAAAGGCACAGAATGTGCTCTAGGTGGGGGACTTCACTGTCCATCACCAAGAGAGGCTCAGTAGCACCATTGCTGACCGTGTAGGCAGAGTCATAAAGGACGTAATTGTTAGATTTGATCAGCAGCAGGAGGGAAAAACCTACTTCACCTCACCCTGCCCAATCTACCTGTCATAGATGCATCTATCCATGACAGTATTGGTAGGCGTGACCAGTGCTGGTGGAGACAAAATCCCATCTTCATCGTGTTGTATGACCTGACCACCATGCTAAATGGGATGGGTTTTGAACAGAGCTAGCAACTCAAAAACTGGGCATCCATGAGGCACAGCAAACCATCAGCAGCAGAGAGTTGTCGTCAACCACAATCTGTAACCTCATGGCCCACATATCCCTCACTCCATCGTTACCATCAAGCCAGAGGGTCAGCCCTGGTTTAATGAAGAGTACAGGAGGGCATGCCAGGAGCAGCAGCAGGCATACAGAAAATGAAGCATCAATTTGATGAAGTTACAACAAATGACAACTTGCATGCCAAAAAGCAGAAGCAGCATGCGATAGAAAGAGTTAAGCAATCCCACAACCAAGGGATCAGATTTAAGCTCTTCCGTCCTGCCACATGTGGTCATGAATAATGGTGGCTGATTTAACACCAACTCACTGAAGGAGGAGGAGTTTCCACAAATATCCCCACCCTCAATGATAGGGGAAACCCAACACATCAGTGTAAAAAATAAGTCTGAAGCATTTGCAACCACCTTCAGCTAGAAACACAAAGAGGATGATCCATCTCGATCTCCTCTTGAGGCCCCCAGCATCATAGATGTCTTCAGCCAATTCTATTTACTCCACATGATATCAAGAAAGGGCTGAAGGCACTGGATATTGCAATAGCACTGAAGAGTCATGCTCCACAACTAGCTGCATCCCTAGCCAAGCTGTTCCAATACGGCTAAAACACTGGCATTCCCAAAGCCTGTCCACTATCTACAAGGCTCAAGTCAGAGGTGTGATGGAATACTCTCCATTCACCTAGTTTAGTGCAGCTCTAACAATACTCGAGAAATTTGACATCATTCAGGACTAAGCAACCAACTTGATTGGTATCCAATCCACCACCTTAAACATTCACTTTCTTCACCATCGTCACAATGGCAGCAGTGTGTACCATCTACAAGATACATTTGCAGCAATTCACCAAGGCTGTTTCAACAGCACCTTTCAATTCTGTGATCTCTACCACCTAGAATGATAAAGGCAACAGATTAATGGGAACACCACCACCTTTCCCTCCAAGTCATACACCATCCTGACTTGGAACTATATCGCCATTCCTTCCTTCACTGTTACTAGGTCAAAACCTGGAATTCCCTCATAAGCAGCACTGTGGGTCTATCTACCCCACATGAAGAGCATTGTTTCAAGAAGGCAGCCCATCACCAATCACCACCATTGGGTCAATTGGTGATGGGCAATAAATGCTGACCTGGCCTGCATCCTGCGAAAGAATAAACGAAGCCGAGTTTGCAAGTGCGCTAAAACAACTGTCTTGTTCAATTATTTGTGGGAGTTAACGCATACAATTTCTGATTATTTTCTGATAGATTTGTCTCATCTTGTTTTCCGCACAGAATTGCCTCAACCTCAAACAAAGCTGTTAAACATGTGATGGGATAATATGATCATCCTCCTCCAACTCTCCAATGCCATCCAGCTGGGTGGGATTGCTCTCACTTGGTTCTCTTTTTGTCTATCTAATTGCAGCCAAAAGTCACATTTCCAATGGCTTCTCTTTCCACTTCCTGCACCTTTATCGTTTGTATCTCCCAATGATCTGCCCTTGCTGGCTCCCTTCTATATCTCATCTACACGCTGCTCCTAAGTGACATAATCTGAAAATGCATGTATTAGCTTTCACATGTACGTTGATGCCACCCAGCTCTATCTACCTTGCCACCACCTCTCTTGTCTGCTCCAGTGTTGCTGAATTATCAGGCACCTTTTCTGACATTCAATCCTGGATGAGCAAAAATTACTTCCAATTAAATATTGGGAAGATTGACACCATATTGTTTTCAATCCTCACTCCAAACCCCATTCTCTGGTAACTCGCTAACGGCCTAAGACTAAACCAATCTGTTCACAATCCTGGTGTCATATTTGACCCCAAGATGAACTTCCGACTCTATATCTGCAATATCACAAAGACTGCTTATTTCCAGCTTCCTGATTTTGCCCCTGTTTGAGCTCATTTGCTGATGTACACTCCTTTTCTTACCTCCGGACTCAAATATTAAAATTCATCCTTGGCTGGTCTCTACTTTCTACCTTCTGTAAACTTCAGATTATGCAAAGCTTGACTGCCCAAATCTTAACTCCCATCTAGTCTCATTTACCTCTCACCTCTGTGTTTGATGACTTACATTAGCTCCCTGTGAGGCAATCTTGTTTTTAAACGTCCCCATCGCCTCTCTCCTCCCTGTAATCTCCTCCAGACCCTCAAACCTCTGATACTGCGCTTATCTAATTCTGGTATCTTGAGCATGATTTTAATTACTGCAACTTTGGTGGCTGTCTAGGCCCTAATCTCTGGAATATCCTTCCCACGCCTCTCTTTCTTGCTTTCTTCTTACTTCTGCTTCCTTTCAGACAAAATCCACCTCATCAAGATTTTGGTCATCTGACCTAATAATGTTTATTAGTGTCACAAGTAGGCTTACATTAACACTGCAATGAAGTTACTGTGAAAATCCCCTCGTTGCCACACTGCTGCGCCTGTTCGGGTACACTGAGGGAAAATTCAAAATGTCCAATTCACCTAACGAGCACATCTTTCAGGACTTGGTGGGAGAAAACTGGGACACCCGGAGGAAACCCACGCAGAGACGGGAGAACATGCAGACTCTGCACAGACAATGACCCAAGCCAGGGATCAAACCCGGGTACCTGACGCAGTGAAGCAACAGTGCTAACCACTGTTACCATGTTGCCTTAATGTACATGACAGAAGCTGAGATTTGACCCTGTGACCCTTGGCAAGGAAGTTTCAATTATTAGAGCAATGCATCTATGTTACAAATTTTGGATCTACACAAGATGTTCGAATAATTAGTGGTATTACAGAAATGCTCAAAATCTTCAAAGCTCAACATATTCAGTTACAGCAGGCTTAATTTTCAACAAGCTTAGCTATGGCTAATGGCATATTAACGGTTTGCACTAAATTGGTATAATCTCCCTTTGACAGAGAATTTTTGAATTAAGACTTGATTATTGTGATTTGTTATATTCTGTGATCACGCATGTGTTTCAGTACATTCATTTCTTCTGCCTTTTGCCCACAGATTGATTAGCACGGTAGTGAGATGAGGACAATTGTAAACTGACAGACTATTATTTTACTACAAATACAGGACTCAACATCATTTCAATGAAATTCAACTTATTTTGTATCACTCCTCAGAGCATGAGATATAAAAAAATATGGATATTGATGGACTAGCTTCACTTGACAAGCTAGCAACCCCTGTAACTAGCCAACAGTGACCTTTCTCTTAAAGGATCTGTCTGTTCTATTATTGGCCTGGATTGGTTAAAGTGAGACCCAGCTGACTTGACCTCCTAAAACATTCATAAAGACAGGTAATGCAGAAAACACTCGAGGTCACCTTCTGAGGAAAATACAATGCTTATTTTCTGCTAGCTCTCTCTTTTGAGGATTGACTCATTGCACTGGGAATAAAAACTGCCACCTCCGAAAGCAGCAACCATCTATGGCACTTTACTGCCTTTTTGGCTAGATGTCTCTAGGCCCTTTGACAGCGAAGCCACTCTCAATAGGTGTAAATTCTTCTGCAGATGTTGGAATGCACACTAATCATTTCTTTGAATGGCAAACCCATTTATCTTCGAAAAGGGTTCTTCAGATTCCTAACTATTGTATATTATACTGGCTCCATGCCTTTTTGCTATCACGTTATAAAAGTATATTGATCCTCTGGGAATTAAAGATTTGATCCCAGATCTGACGTTGTATCTGAATAAGCTATGGCTTAAAAATGAACGTACTTGCCTACACTCCTGAAGAAGCTGCCTACTCTTGAGCCACATTGTGTGCTGCAGCAGCCCACAGCAATCTCTTGCAATGAGTGACAACAATTTTCATTTTTATATTGCCTAATGTCCCAAAGCATTTGACGGAGGTATAATTTTAAAAACTCTGAACTAAGTAAGAAGATAGAAAATAGGAGGAGGCCATTTGGGCCTTCGAGTCTGCTCCACCATTTATTATGAGCCTGGCTGATCATCCAACTCAATGGTTAGCACTGCTGCGTCACGGCGCCGAGGACCCGGGTTCGATACCAGCCCAGGATCACTGTCCATGTGGAGTTTGCACATTCACTCCATTTCTATGTGGGTCTCACCCACACTACCCAAAGATGTGCAGGGTACGTGGATTGACCACACTATATTGTCCCATAATTGGAATAAATAAATAACTAAACAATTAAAAAATATATTTAAAAAAATTATTCTGAACTCCAGGGAATACAATCCAAACTAACTCAATCTCTCCTCGCACATCTGTCCTGCAATCCCAGAAATCAGTCTGGTAAAACTTCTCTGCATTTCCTCTACAGCAAGAACATCCTTCCTCAGATAAGGAGACCAACACTGCACACACTACTCCAGGTGTACAAAGTGCCTGTATAATTGCAGCAAGACATCTCTGCTCCTGTACTCTAATCCTCTTGCTATAAAATTCAATGTACCATATACCATCTTTACCACCTGCTGTACCTCCATTATTACCTTCAGCGACTGAAGTTGGCACGGTAGGACAGTGGTTAGCACTGTTGCTTCACAACTCCAGGGTCCCAGGTTCGATTCTTGGCTTGGGCCGAGTCTGCAGGTTCTCCCCGTGTCTGCGTTGCTTTCTTCCGGTTGCTCCAGTTTCCTCCCACAGTCCAAAGATGTGCAGGTTAGGTGGATTGGCCATGCTAAATTGCCCTTGGTGTTCAAAATGGTTAGGTGGGGTTACGGGGATAGGGTGGCGGTGTCGGCTTAAGTGGGGTGCTCTTTCTGGGGGGCGGATGCAGACTCGATGGGCCGAATGGCCACCTCCTGCACTGCAAATGCTATGGTGTACGAGGACACTTGGGTCGCATTGCACATTCTCCTCTCTTAATTTATCGCCATTCAGATAATCTGCTTTCCTGTTTTTGCTACCAAAGTGAATAACCTCACATTGATCCAAATTATACTGCATGTGGCATTCAACTGCCCACTCACTCAAATTGTCCAAATCACACTGAAGGACCTCTGCATCCTCTTCACAGCTCACGCTCCCACCCAACTTTGTGTCATCTGCAAATTTCGGGATATTACATTTTGTTCCCTCATCTAAATCATTAATGTGTAGTGAATAGCTGGGGCCCCAGCACCGAAAGCTGTTGCACCCCACTAGTCACTGCCTACCATTTGGAAAAAGACCTATTTAGTCCTATTCTTTGTTCCTGTCTGCAAACCAGCTTTTTATCCATCTCAATACACTATCCCTAATCCCATGCGCTTTCATTTTACATGCTAACTTCATGTGGAACTTTGTCGAAAGCCGACTGAAAGTTTGAATAAATCACATCGACTGGATCCCTTCGTCAACTCTACTAGTTACATCCTTGAAGGATTCCAGTAGATTTGTCAAGACCCCTTCATAAGTCTATGCTGACTCTGTCTAGTTGTGCCACTGTTTTACAAGTGCTCTGCTGCAAAATCCTTGGTAATGGATTCTAGAATTGTCCATACTACTGCGTTAGGTTTACTAGTCTATATCCCTGTTTTCCCTCTACCTCCCTTTTTAAATAGTGAGGTTACATTAGCTACCCTCCAATCGTTAGGAACTGTTCCAGACTCTATAGAATCTTGGATGATAACCACCAATGGATCCAGTATTCCTAGAGCCACTTAATACTCTGGGATGCAGATTATCATGCCTTGGGGATTTACCGGCCTTCAATCCAATCAATTGCCCAATACCATTTCTCTACTAGTACTGATCTCCTTCAGTTCCTCCTGCTCACTGAACCTTGTGTTCCCCAACATTTCTGATATCTGATTTGTGTCCTTGTTTGTGAAGACAGAACCAAAGTATGTATTTAGTTGCTCAGCCATTTCTTTGTCCCCTATTGTACATTCCCCTGTTTCTGACTGTAAGGAATCTACATTTGTCTTCACCAATCTTTTCCTCTTCACATACCTATAGAAAATTTTGAGCCAGTTTTTATGTTCCCCTGCAAGCTTACTCTCGCACTCTATTTTCCCCTTCTTAATCAATCCCTTGGTTTTTTGCTGAATTCTCAACTGCTCCCAATCATCAGGCCGTTTTTTCTTCTTGGTTAATTTGTATGCCTCTTCCTTGGATCAAATACTATTTCTAATTTCCCCTGTAAGCCATGGATTGGCCACCATTCCCCTTTTACTTTTGCACCAGTCATGACAATAAACAATTGTTGACGTTCACCCATGCTTCTGAGATATTTGGAGGGATGATCTGAAGCTTGTTACACTATATGTTAGGGGATGCAGAGTTTTGATTGAAGACAGTGGTCAGTGGAGGCGCCAGTCAAAAAAATATTAAAATAAGCCTGAAGGTGCAGGATGTTACAGAGCAGAAGTAAGCAACACTTATGATGGACTGGATAAGGGTTGGAAACTGATCTTGGAGCTGACTGAGGTGCCAAGTTTGCAAGCAGTCTGATTCGTTATGAGAAAATGGCTTGGGATAAGAATGAAGTTGGTGGTGAAGAGATTATTTTTATTTCAGGAGCTGAAGATGATAACAAGGGCTCATTCAACACTGAGTACAAGACATGTAGTTTGACGGAATAAAAGAAAGGTTAAGGGAAGGTAGAGCTGGATTTTATTAGTTAACTATGCTAGATTTGTGGATGATGACATCCAGCAGTTCTTCACATGAGCTTGATTAGTGAGAATTCGATTTGTTCATTCTGGCCAGTGCAAGCAAGTTCTCATCTGTTCTCGTCTTGTCGTTTTACATGGGCGCACCTTTGCACATGAGTCATTGGAAAATGATTGAGAGGGAGAATTCTGCTTGTTTATTTTTTTTCTCTGCTCAGCCAACAGCCTTGAGGCCACAGTTGCTTCCCTGACTAAAATCAGCTAAATCCACACAGATTAAAGATTTAACCTGGGGTCTACTCTACATATTTTAGTAGTATATTTGGTGTTGTCTTCATCCCTATACCTTCAAGAGAGGTGGGAATGACTTCTAGTTACAATTCAGATGTCTTGAATTATCTTAATTCACACATTACAGAATTGTATGTTGAAGAATATATACTCCCTCTATTAGTTTGGAACTAGGAAGAAAAATACTTCATAGAATTATTGAGAGGATATAACACAGAAGGAGGCCATTTGGCGCAACAAGTCCATTTGGCATGTATGCTCTTCTTGAGCTTCTTCCCGTTCTTACTTGCATTACCCTCCATATCCTTCTGCTTCATAGGTTTTTCCAGCCTCACTTTAAATGCATAAATACGACTTGCCTCAACCACTCCCTGTGGTAGCAGGCTCCAGCTTCTCGCTACTCTGTAAGTAAATGATTTTTTTCTGATCTCTCAACTTGATTTCTTTCTGAACATTTTATATTGATGGCCTCTTGTTTTGCCCTCCCCCAAAAGTAGAAACATTCTAAATATAAATATATACCTTTCATATTTTTAAAGCCTTCTACTAGTTCACCCAAGCTTTCTCTTTTCAAGAGAAAACAGCCCAGCTTGGTAGCTAAAGTTACGCCTTACTCCAAACCTAACTAGGTTTGATACACATTTAGCACAACATCTCGACTTTTCAATTCTATTCCTCCACACACAAACTCTCGTGCTTGGTTTGCTGTTATATGCCCTTGTTGGCAGGGATTGCTACTTTTGTGCTCTCTTGCTGCTTTGCTCCTGTTCCCAACTTCAGATTCTTATTTTCCAAGTAATATATTTAGATTCAGCAGAGGGCAGTAGAGCGGAGCTGCTGATTGGCGGTTGTGGGGGAAATGTGCATACGTGCATTGTGGTCACCGTAACTTGAAGGTGATTTGTGGAGGCGCTGTTGTCACTTGTCGTGTCCCCCACCCTTCCACCTCCTTTAATCTAAGGGGTAGAGTGAATAACGGGTAAGCTCTTTCTTTCTTTTTCTTTTTTTATCGAGAGGGGATGGCAGGGAAGGTAGTGCAATGTTCCTCCTGCAGAATGCTTGAGGTGATGGATGCCGTCAGTGTCCCTACTGATTTCATCTGTGGGAAGTGCACCCATCTCCAGCTCCTCAGAAACCACGTTCTGGAGCTGGATGAACTTCAGATCATTCGGGAGGCAGAGGTGGTTATAGATAGAAGCTTCAGGGATGTAGTTACTCCAAAGAATAAAGATAGATGGGTGACGGTGAGAGGGGCTGGGAGGAAGCAGTCAGTACAGGGATCCCCTGTGGTCATTCCCCTTAGTAACATGTATACCGCTTTGGATACTGTTGGGGGGGATGACTTACCAGGGGTAAGCCATGGGGTGCAGGTCTCTGGCACAGAGTCTGTCCCTGTTGCTCAGAAGGGAAGGGGGAGAGGGGTAGAGCATTAGTCATTGGAGACTTCATAGTTAGGGGGATAGATAGGAGATTCTGTGGGAACGAGAGAGACTCTCGGTTGGTGTGTTGCCTCCCAGGTGCCAGGGTCCGTGATGTCTCGGATCGTGTTTTAGGGATCCTTAAGGGGGAGGGGGTGCAGCCGCAGGTTGTGGTCCACATAGGTACCAACAACATAGGTAGGAAAAGGGATAGGGATGTAAGGCAGGAATTCAGGGAGCTAGGGTGGAAACTTAGATCTCGGACAAACAGAGTTATTATCTCTGGGTTGTTACCCGTGCCACGTGTTAGCGAGACGAGTTTGAGCACGTGGCTACAGGGATGGTGCAGGAGGGAGGGTTTCAGATTTCTGGATAATTGAGGCTCATTCTGGGGTCGGTGGGACCTCTACAAACGGGATGGTCTACACCTGGACCAGAGGGGTACCAATATCCTGGGGCGGAAATTTGCTAATGCTCTTCGGGAGGGTTTAAACTAGTTCAGCAGGGGATTGGGAACCTGAATTGCAGCTCAAGTATACAGGAGGTTGAGAGTAGTGAGGTCATGAGTAAGGTTTCAAAGTTGCAGGAGTGTACCGGCAGGCAGGAAGGTGGTTTAAAGTGTGTCTCCTTCAATGGCAGGAGCATCCGGAATAAGGTGCGCGAACTTGCAGCATGGGTTGGTACCTGGGACTTCGATGTTGTGGCCATTTCGGAGACATGGATAGAGCAGGGACAGGAATGGTTGTTGCAGGTGCCGGGGTTTAGATATTTCAGTAAACTCGGGGATGGTGGTAAAAGAGGGGGAGGGGTGGCTTTGTTAGTATTACGGTGGCAGAAAGGACGTTTGATGAGGACTCGTCTACTGAGGTAGTATGGGCTGAGGTTAGAAACAAGAAAGGAGAGGTCACCCTGTTGGGGGTTTTCTATAGGCCTCCGAAAAGTTCCAGAAAGTAGAGGAAAGGATTGCAAAGATGATTCTGGATAGGAGTGAAAGCAACAGGGTAGTTGTTAAGGGGGACTTTAACTTTCCAAATATTGACTGGAAACGCTATAGTTCGAGTACTTTAGATGGGTTTGTTTTTGTCCAATGTGTGCAGGAGGGTTTCCTGACAGTATGTAGATAGGCCAACGAGAGGCGAGGCCATATTGGATTTGGTATTGGGTAATGAACCAGGAGAGGTGTTAGATTTGGAGGTAGGTGAGCACTTTGGTGATAGTGACCACAATTCGATACGTTTACTTTACTGATGGAAAGGGATAGGTTTATACCACAGGGCAAGAGTTATATCTGGGGGAAAGGCAATTATGATGCAATGAGGCAAGACTTAGGATGCATCGGATGGAGAGCAAAACTGCAGGTGATAGGCACAATGGAAATGTGGAGTTTGTTCAAGGAACAGCTACTGCGTGCCCTTGCTAAGTATGTACCTGTCAGGCAGGGAGGAAGTGGTCGAGCGAGGGAACCGTGGTTTACTAAAGCAGACAAAACACTTGTCAAGAGGAAGAAGGAGGCTTATGTAAAGATGAGACATGAAGGTTCAGTTAGGGCACTCGAGAGTTACAAGTTAGCTAGGAAGGACCTAAAGAGAGAGCTAAGAAGAGCCAGGAGGGGACATGAGAAGGCTTTGGCAGGTAAGATCAAGGATAACCCTAAAGCTTTCTATAGATATGTCAGGTGTAAAAGAATGACGAGGGTAAGAGTAGGGCCAGTCGAGGACAGTAGTGAGAAGTTGTGCGTGGAGTCCGAGGAGTTAGGAGAGGTGCTAAATGAATATTTTTCGTCAGTATTTACACAGGAAAAAGACAATGTTGTCGAGGAGAATACTGAGATTCGGGCTACTAGACTAGAAGGGCTTGAGGTTCATAAGGAGGTGGTTTAGCAATTCTGGAAAGTGTGAAAATAGATAAGTCGCCTGGGCCGGATGGGATTTATCCTAGGATTCTCTGCAAAGCTAGGGAGGAGATTGCTGAGCCTTTGGCTTTGACTTGAAAGTCATCTTTGTCATAGTGCCAGAAGACTGGAGGATAGCAAATGTTGTGCAGAAAAGTGTGAGTTGATTCATTTTGGAAGGAATAACAGGAAGACAGAGTACTGGGCTAATGGTAAGATTCTTGGCAGTGTGGATGAGCAGAGAGATCTTGGTGTCCATGTACATAGATCCCTGAAAGTTGCCACCCAGGTTGAGAGGGTTGTTAAGAAGGCGTACGGTGTGTTACCTTTTATTGGTAGAGGTATTGAGTTTCGGAGCCATGAGGTCATGTTGCAGCTGTACAAAACTCTGGTGCAGCCGCATTTGAGTATTGCGTGCAATTCTGGTCGCCGCATTATAGGAAGGATGTGGAAGCATTGGAAAGGGTGCAGAGGAGATTTACCAGAATGTTGCCTGGTATGGAGGGAAGATCTTATGAGGAAAGGCTGAGGGACTTGTGGCTGTTTTCGTTAGAGAGAAGAAGGTTAAGAGATGACTTAATTGAGGCATACAAGATGATCAGAGGATTGGATAGGGTGGACAGTGAGAGCCTTTTTCCTCGGATGGTAATGTCTAGCATGAGGGGACATAGCTTTAAATTGAGGGGAGATAGATATAGGACAGATGTCAGAGGTAGGTTCTTTACTCAGAGAGTAGTAAGGGCGTGGAATGACCTGCCTGCAACAGTAGTGGACTCGCCAACACTAAGGGCATTCAAATGGTCATTGGATAGACATATGGATGATAAAGGAATAGTGTAGATGGGCTTTAGAGTGGTTTCACAGGTCGGCGCAACATCGAGGGCTGAAGGGCCTGTACTGCACTGTAATGTCTATGTTCCATGTGATCTCCTTGTATATCTTGCCAAAAGGTAATGCGGCACACTTCTATTTAAATAAAGTAGTGCTTCGGTATTGTAGGAATACTTGTCCACACTTTGTGGCTATCACAGGGAATCTTGTACAATGTAGCTTGCCTGATTTTACAATCATAGGGCACAGCCCTGGAATCTGATATGCACTCCTGGAGGCTTAGGCATGCCATCGGGCATGCACAGCCACAAATTTACACTTTTGTAAGTCATTTGTCTAAGTTTACTCAGTGGTTTAGCAAGTCCGTACAGAGTCAAGTTTGGTTTTTGTGCAGGTTGTCTTTGCTTTGTGATATGTTGTCAGGTTTTTTAAAGAAGTAAGCATTAATGTTCTGACGCATTTGGAAAACTGAATAAACAGTGAGATGAGGATGCTAGTTAAGTGTCAAAGTGAAGATGAGCTTGAAGTAAACAAACTGGTGGTCTACCTTGCCACGGAACAGCCATATTTGAGGTTCTGATTGCTGGCATGTAAACAAGTTGATATTATTTTTGGATTGTGAAGTTGGATGACTGCATATATCCAATTGTGTTTAAAATTTGGAAGATGCATTTTATTCACACCATGCACTTTTCATCTACAGCTAATTATCTTCATTCTCGCAGTGACTCAATGTCAGCACCAAGGTGAGTATATGTCTCAACCAAAAAATGCATTTCTTGATTTTTGAAAAATTATTTATATTTTTCTGATCAATAACGTCTGTCTTGCAGCCGTGGGACATCGGCCAAGGAGAAGCGGAAGCAGTTTTATCAAATGGGAAACAGTATGAACTCCACTGGCTCTGGCAAGAGCAATACAACTGTATCTAGGTAAGCTGATGAGTAATCAAGATGGCAGACAAAACACATTGGAGAGAGTTGATTGCGACTTCATATAAACATATGAAAATATTTTGATGTGCCATCTTAGACTTTCTTTGTGTCTGACGAGCTAAAATTACTTCTTCATTACTTCAAATTAAAAAAATTGTAACCACTACCCCAATGGCTCCACCTGTTAAGACATTGAGGCTCGAATTTTCATAACTCTGTCATGTTGGAATGGAGGCTGGTGGGAATTAAAAATGATGGGTAGGGCCTGTTTCTGCCCCTATTCCCATTATCTGGGATTTTATTAGCAGCGAGCCTACATGCAGAAATCCTACCCCATTGCAGTGGTCGGAATTTTAGACCCCATATATTTCCATGGAGCTGGACCCATTCTGTTAGATATAGTTCATGGTAGCTCAAAGGAATTATGAACAAAAGGGGAAACTTGGTCTGGAGTCGGGAGCCTTTTGACAGATAAGATAAAAGGTAATGACAATTTCACATGTCATGGGTAATGATATATGATAAGTTAAGTGCTGATAGGGTATTTCAGTGGAAAAAGTACTCTTCTGCATTTACCAATATTGAGATTTTAATGATTTAATCTTTTCTTTGATTGGAAGTTCCGTCATCATCTGTTCAGCCATTTGAAGCAATGGAACAGACCACCATCTGCTCTAAATGCTTTCATATATTTAGCTCTAGAGGTTTTGTTTATATGGCTGTGCTTTTGAATATCATTACGAATGCTTGGCTGATCTCCAAGACCCAGTAATGAAATTAGCTGGGGTTGTTTATACAGTGGTCAGGATATTTTTATGAACACTTAATAGGAATACATTTTTTCAAGTGAAGTTTAAATGGCTGTGTTTGACAGTGTTATGAGCTCTTAAGAGGATTAATGTTTTTTGAAGAGGCTTTTGAATGGTGGTTTGTTTATTTTGACAGTTTCAAGAGCAAAAGACTATATAATGTGATTAGAACAAAGAACAATACGACAAAGAACAATGGGTGGAATGGTAGCACAGTGGTTAGCACAGTTGCTTCACAGTTCCAGGGTCCCAGGTTCGATTCCCGGCTTGCGTCACTGTCTGGGTGGAGTCTGCACGTTCTCCCCGTGTCTGCGTGGGTTTCCTCTGGGTGCTCCGGTTTCCTCCCACAGTCCAAAGATGTGCAGGTTAGGTGGATTGGACATGCTAAATTGTCCTTAGTGTTCAAAGAAAAGGTTGGGTGGGGTTACTGGGTTACAGGAATAGGGTGGAAGTGTGGGCTTAGATAGGGTGCTCTTTCCAAGGGCCAGTGCAGACTCGATGGGCCGAATGGCTTCCTTCTGCACTGTAAATGCTATGATTCTATGAGTACAGCACAGGAACAGGCCCTTTGGCCCTCCAAGCCTCAACTGGTCATGATACCAACCTTTGCCAAAACCCTCGGCACTTCCTTTTGCCGTATCCCTCAATAGCCATCCTATCCATGTGTTTGTCAAGATGCCTTTTGAATGCCGTTAATGTATCTGCTTCCACAACCTCCCCTGGCAACGCATTCCAGACACTCACCACCCTCTGCGTAAAAAACCTAGCTCGCACATCTCCTCTAAACTTTGCCCCACGGACCTTAAACCTATGGCCCCTGGTGACTGACCCCTTTTCCCCTGGGAAAGAGTGCTGCCCATCCACTCTATCCATGCCCCTCATAATCTTGTGGACCTCTATCAGGTCACCCCTCAACCTCCGTCTTTCTAATGAAAACAGTCCGAGTCTACTCAGCCTCTCCATATAGCTAACATCCTCCAGACCAGGCAACATCCTGGTAAACCTCCTCTGCACCCTCTCCAAAGCCTTCACATCCTTCTGGTAGTGTGGTGACCAGAATTGTGCGCAATATTCCAAGTGCGGTCTTACCAAGGTTCTATACAACTATAGCATGACTTGCCAGTTTTTATGCTGAATGCCCCGTCCAATAAAAGCAAGCATTCTGTATGCTTTCTTGACTACCTTGTCCACTTGTATTGCCACCTTCAAAGATCTGTGGACCTGTATGCCCAGATCGCTCTGACTTTCTATACTCCTAAGAGTTTTACCATTTACAGTATATTTTTCCTCTATGTTAGAACTACCAAAATGCATTCCCTCACATTTGTCCGGATTAATCTCCCATTTGCCATTTCTCTGCCCAAGTCTCCATTAGTAATCCTATGTCCTGCTGTATCTTCTGACAAGCCTCAACACTATCTGCCACTCCACCAGCCTTGGTGTCATCTGCGAACTTACTAATCAGACCGGCTACATTTTCCTCCAAATCATTTATGTACACCACAAACAACAGAGGCCCCAGCACCGATCCCTGTGGAACACCACTAGTCACAATCTTCCATTCAGAAAAACATCCTTCTACTGTTCCCCTTTGCCTTCTGCTCATGAGTTCTGTCCATGATTAGGCTCATGAGTTCTGTCCTCCGTGGATATCAGGATATTGGGGGAGTGAGAGATAGGGGTAGAGTGCCTAATACTTATTTGCAGAACTGGTTTGATGTTCCAGTGAATGGAGGCAACTTTATAACCTGCCTATCTCGGACATGAGGTGGGATCATCACAATGGGAAATAGCCCGGCTTGCAATTCCTGCCTCAATGGTGACTATCCAGGTCATGAGTAGCTGGGTGATACAGACCAGGAAGGTCCCAAATTCAATTCCAGGTCTTCAGTAAGTTTGTAATCTTAGTTAGGGAAACAACAGTTTCCACCAGGGAGCATCAAATCTACCAGGATTCCTCTGTTGCCTGGTGCTATGGTCACCATCAATTGAAGAAAAGGCCAGGATCAGCTGTGATGCCCCCTGGTTGAATACAGGTTCAAGTACAAAATATATCTCCTCAAAGTAAGCAGTGGAGGTTACTGTCACCCATGATGCCATTCTCCAATAAGAGGTGGCACCTTTAGGGGGAAAAAAAGAGTGAATAAAGTGCTTTAATGAATAGTCCTAGTTCTGGTAATTGGATATTTATTTTATTTGTTCTTGGACGTGCGAGTCTCTGGCTAGACTGGCATTTGTTGCCAACTCTAACTGAGAGGATCATTTGGGTTGTACGAAAGAATCACAAATTTAATTTTTGAACCATAAACACACAATTGTCTATATGTTTTGTTGGACAGTTTGGTAATCTTTCGAACTAGTATTGTTTGATGCACTTTTGCATTTTTAAAAATGTTAATTGCAACAATTTTTTTTTTTTTTTCACCATCTCAGTGTTTCAGAATTATTGGACCTTTATGAAGAGGACCCTGAGGATGTTCTATATAATCTTGGATTTGGAACAGATGAACCTGACCTTGCATCTAAAATTCCATGTCGGTTTTTTAATGCTTCATCATTTGCAAGAGGAATAGATTTTAAACTATTTTTAGATGCTCAAATGCAACGACTGGAATTGGACAACCCAAATTTTGCTCTTACAAGTAAGTTTTAAAAAAAAAAAAAAAAAAATTCAAATGCATTAATATTCTGTGGATATTAATATTTCTGCCAAAGTTAATATTTTGCCATCGTTACATAGCTGGATGGTTTACTTGTATATTCATTTTCTGAAGTAATAATCGTGCTTCCCATTTATTTTTTTAAAGGGTAAAGTGCTTTAACAAATGTCAGTCTCTTACTCCTGATCGCTGTATGTGTCTCAAGTGGCATGATGCTGCGAGTTTCTTGGTCTGCTCCCAGGGCATAAAGTAGCAGAATGCAATCTTGGTCATTATTCAAGTCACAGGGATGGCTGATGAGAGAGCTGTGACGAGCTACTCTCCTGACTTTAGGACAAGGCTGCACAGTTAGGGAAGTGTCAGTGTTTTAGTCTACTTTTGATATCTGGTGAAACTGCTCCCACTTGCGCTACAGTCCAGCCTCTATCGCTATTCCTTGTCTGACACTGACTGCAGTCCCAGCAGTGGCCACCACTCCCATTGGCACTGCTGGGACTGAAGAGCTGTCAGTCATCTGATTGGCTGTCAGTTCTTGGATGCGGGACATTTTCCCTGATGGGGGCAGAAGTCAGTTAACTGCCCGAAGACTGTAAAATAAGACTGGGGCTTCCTGGGCTGGAGGAGGTGGGCCAGGCCCCAACTTTCAGCCAGTGGCTGGGGCCATCACCTCTGCCAAAACTTGGCTGTTGTCTTTATCTAGTTGTTTGTGTATCTTACTGTTGTTCATAGAATCATAGATCATAGAATTTACAGTGCAGAAGGAGGCCATTTGGCCCATCGAGTCTGCACCGGCCCTTGGAAAAAGCATCCCACTTAAACCCACGCCTCCACCGTATCCCTGTAACCCAATAACCCCACCTAACCTTTTTGAACACTAAAGGGCAATTTATGATGGCCAATCCACCTAACCTGCACATCTTTGGACTGTGGGAGGAAACCGGAGCACGCGGAGGAAACCCACGCAGACTCGGGGAGAACATGCAGACTCCGCACAGACAGTGACCCAAGCTGAGAATCAAACCTGGGACCCTGGAGCTGTGAAGCAACTGTGCTAACCACTGTGCTACCATGCCGCCCCACTTGTCCTCACTTGTTGTTGTTCTCACTTATCTTTTATTTTAACCCTTTTAGTAATCCTTTTGCATCATGCACTAATTAGATGAAGAATTAACTTATGGCTACACTGCTGTTATGTAGCAGTACTTCCAAAACAACATGGTTTTCATCCATGCCTCTGACAGAAATCTTGCCTCAACCTTCACAGTAAACACTAAGTAGCAGTGGGGTTGAGCGCAGAATTGCCAGAGGACATGTCTTCTGGGGAACAGGGTGCCTGAACTGTTCTGCTTAAGTTTATCAAGTAATGGACTGCTTTCATAACACTGATCTTTTGGGGCTTTCTGCGTCTATCTGTTGAGAAAGTTATTGGTGATGAAGAACATTTTTCTGAATGTCGATGCCTGTGAACCTGTGTGTGGTGTAGAATAGTCCTCAGTATTACTGATGCTTGTTTGGGAATAGGAATCAGTTACGTCTGGCGGTTGTATGTTGTAAAGTGTTCTATAAATCTTACATATAGCACAAAATCCTGTAAGTGAATCACTTACCTCCTGTAACACTTGCTCCATCACACTTTGCTGATACCAACCCAGTTGTTGATAAAATTTAAAATTTTGACTTGTTCTATGAGCTAGTTACTTTAAAATGTAAATTAAATCTGAAAAATTCTAGCCTGCTTTATTCTCTTGTTCTTTCTAGTTTCCATGAGCTCTTTGCTATATTTGTGTTAAACAACAGACATTTGAATTAACTTTGAGTTCCAAGTTATCATTGTGATCTGAAATGTCTTAAAATGAAAGCTTACTGCTTAGATTTCTGGATTTCAAAGTTCTCATCCTTGGTTTCACATTTTTCTTTGGCCTCGCATCTCCCTAATCCTGTAAGCTCCTTCTGCCCAAAAAAACTCTCTGGGATACCTGCTCTCCTTTAATTTTGGCCTCTTGTATGACCCCAATTTTAATCACTGCATCATTGGCAGCCATGCCTTCAGCCACTTAGGCCATTATCTCTGGACTTTGGCTTTTGATATTTTCTCCAAATATCTCCTGAAATTCCGAGTGCCAGACTTTGATCGTGCTTCTGTGAAGGGGCCTTGAATGATTTAATACATTAAAAGCATCACAGAAGTACCAGTAGTATTTGCTGCTTAACTAGTATTGTTTTACAAATATCTTGAATAGTTTTGGGCAGAAACCATCACTAATTATCATTATTTGCCATGATAGCTCTTACTCAGGAGTTCTACTTTCAGATGCATTAGTTGTCAAATAATAATGTTGAACCTATTTCAAGAATCTAGCATATTGGCCACTCAAGATGGCATAGAGTGCTGCTGCCATAGCTTATAAATGTTTAAGGTAGATAAGTCCCTAGCGCCTGATGGAATCTACCCCAGAATACTGAAGGAGGCTGGAGAGGAAATTGCTGAGGCCTTGACAGAAATCTTTGGATCCTCGCTGTCTTCAGAGGATGTCCCGGAGGACTGGAGAATAGCCAATGTTGTTCCTCTGTTTAAGAAGGGTAGCAAGGATAATCCCGGGAACTACAGGCCGGTGAGCCTTACTTCAGTGGTAGGGAAACTACTGGAGAGAATTCTTCGAGACAGGATCTGTCTGAAGAGATAGGCGAGATACTAAATGAATATTTTTCGTCAGTATTCACTCAGGAAAAAGATAATGTTGTGGAGGAGAATGCTGAGCCCCAGGCTAATAGAATAGATGGCATTGAGCTACGTAGGGAAGAGGTGTTGGCAATTCTGGACAGGCTGAAAATAGATAAGTCCCCGGGACCTGATGGGATTTATCCTAGGATTCTCTGGGAGGCCAGGGAAGAGATTGCTGGACCTTTGGCTTTGATTTTTATGTCATCATTGGCTACAGGAATAGTGCCAGAGGACTGGAGGACAGCAAATGTGGTCCCTTTGTTCAAAAAGGGGAGCAGAGACAACCCCGGCAACTATAGACCGGTGAGCCTCACGTCTGTAGTGGGTAAAGTCTTGGAGGGGATTATAAGAGACAAGATTTATAATCATCTAGATAGGAATAATATGATCAGGGATAGTCAGCATGGCTTTGTGAAGGGTAGGTCATGCCTCACAAACCTTATTGAGTTCTTTGAGAAGGTGACTGAACAGGTAGATGAGGGTAGAGCAGTTGATGTGGTGTATATGGATTTCAGCAAAGCGTTTGATAAGGTTCCCCACGGTAGGCTATTGCAAAAAATACGGAGGCTGGGGATTGAGGGTGATTTAGAGATGTGGATCAGAAATTGGCTAGCTGAAAGAAGACAGAGGGTGGTGGTTGATGGGAAATGTTCAGAATGGAGTACAGTCACAAGTGGAGTACCACAAGGATCTGTCCTGGGGCCGTTGCTGTTTGTCATTTTTATCAATGACCTAGAGGAAGGCGCAGAAGGGTGGGTGAGTAAATTTGCAGACAATACTAAAGTCGGTGGTGTTGTCGATAGTGTGGAAGGATGTAGCAGGTTACAGAGGGATATAGATAAGCTGCAGAGCTGGGCTGAGAGGTGGCAAATGGAGTTTAATGTAGAGAAGTGTGAGGTGATTCACTTTGGAAGGAATAACAGGAATGCGGAATATTTGGCTAATGGTAAAGTTCTTGAAAGTGTGGATGAGCAGAGGGATCTAGGTGTCCATGTACATAGATCCCTGAAAGTTGCCACCCAGGTTGATAGGGTTGTGAAGAAGGCCTATGGAGTGTTGGCCTTTATTGGTAGAGGGATTGAGTTCCGGAGTCGGGAGGTCATGTTGCAGCTGTACAGAACTCTGGTACGGCCGCATTTGGAGTTTTGCGTACAGTTCTGGTCACCGCATTATAGGAAGGACGTGGAGGCTTTGGAGCGGGTGCAGAGGAGATTTACCAGGATGTTGCCTGGTATGGAGGGAAAATCTTATGAGGAAAGGCTGATGGACTTGAGGTTGTTTTCGTTGGAGAGAAGAAGGTTAAGAGGAGACTTAATAGAGGCAGACAAAATGATCAGGGGGTTGGATAGGGTGGACAGTGAGAGCCTTCTCCCGCGGATGGATATGGCTGGCACGAGGGGACATAACTTTAAACTGAGGGGTAATAGATATAGGACAGAGGTCAGAGGTAGGTTCTTTACGCAAAGCGTAGTGAGGCCGTGGAATGCCCTACCTGCTACAGTAGTGAACTCGCCAACATTGAGGGCATTTAAAAGTTTATTGGATAAACATATGGATGATAATGGCATAGTGTAGGTTAGATGGCTTTTGTTTCGGTGAACATCGTGGGCCGAAGGGCCTGTACTGCGCTGTATTGTTCTATGTTCTATGTATGTTCTATGTACTCCCATTTGGAAGCAAATGGACGTATTAGTGAGAGGCAGCACGGTTTTGTGAAGGGGAGGTCGTGTCTCATTAACTTGATAGAGTTGTTCGAGGAGGTCACTAAGATGATTGATGCAGGTAGGGCAGTGGATGTTGTCTATATGGACTTCAGTAAGGCCTTTGACAAGGTCCCTCATGGTAGACTAGTACAAAAGGTGAAGTCACACGGGATCAGGGGTGAGCTGGCAAGGTGGATACAGAACTGGCTAGGCCATAGAAGGCAGAGAGTAGCAATGGAAGGATGCTTTTCTCATTGGAGGGCTGTGACCAGTGGTGTTCCACAGGGATCAGTGCTGGGACCTTTGCTCTTTGTAGTATATATAAATGATTTGGAGGAAAATGTAACTGGTCTGATTAGTAAGTTTGCAGACGACACAAAGGTTGGTGGAATTGCGGATAGCGATGAGGACTGTCGGAGGATACAGCAGGATTTAGATTGTTTGGAGACTTGGGCAGAGAGATGGCAGATGGAGTTTAATCCGGACAAATGTGAGGTAATGCATTTTGGAAGGTCTAATGCAGGCAGGGAATATACAGTGAATGGTAGAACCCTTGAGTATTGAAAGTCAAAGAGATCTAGGAGTACAGGTACACAGGTCATTGAAAAGGGCAACACAGGTGGAGAAGGTAGTCAAGAAGGCATACGGCATGCTTGCCTTCATTGGCCGGGGCATTGAGTATAAGAATTGGCAAGTCATGTTGCAGCTGTATAGAACCTTAGTTAGGCCACACTTGGAGTATAGTGTTCAATTCTGGTCGCCACACTACCAGAAGGATGTGGAGGCTTTAGAGAGGGTGCAGAAGAGATTTACCAGAATGTTGCCTGGTGTGGAGGGCATTAGCTATGAGGAGCGGTTGAATAAACTCGGTTTGTTCTCACTGGAACGAAGGAGTTTGAGGGGAGACCTGATAGAGGTCTACAAAATTATGAGGGGCATAGACAGAGTGGATAGTCAGAGGCTTTTCCCCAGGGTAGAGGGGTCAATTACTAGGGGGCATAGGTTTAAGGTGAGAGGGGCAAGGTTTAGAGTAGATGTACGAGGCAAGTTTTTTACGCAGAGGGTAGTGGGTGCCTGGAACTCGCTACCGGAGGAGGTGGTGGAAGCAGGGACGATCGTGACATTTAAGGGGCATCTTGACAAATACATGAATAGGATGGGAATAGAGGGATACGGACCCAGGAAGTGTAGAAGATTGTTGTTTAGTCGGGCAGCATGGTCGGCACGGGCTCGGAGGGCCGAAGGGCCTGTTCCTGTGCTGTACCTTTCTTTGTTCTTTGTTCTTTGTATATTGGTGTTTAATCTTTCAATCGCTGCCTTCTTATATACTTTGTCACATAGGTTGTCCCTTGTATAATAAATTCTTCCCTTTTAATTACAGGCCGGTTCCGCCAGATTAAAGTTCTCACCACAGTGGCTAACGTATTCTCCTCGCTGTATTCCCAAGTTTCTGGTGCTCCTATAAAAAAGATCGGTAGCTCATCTGATGACTCAGCTGCAGGTGAAGCTGGAAACCATGCAGCTGGTAGATTAAAGAAGACCGTTTCAAAACTCAATTTACTTGCGCCTCAGCACATAAAAGGAACAGAAACAAGCAATCAAGCAGAATTACCAGGTACAGAAAATTCTAAAGCATGCCACTCTTCCCGAACTAATGAAAGTATTCCTGACAATGAGAAGAAAGAGGATGTAAAGCAAAAGAAAGAAGCAAGGTTGCAGAAATGGCGTAAATTGACCGACTCTTCGCTGAGAACAGTGACTGAAGAAGTGATAGGTGCAAGTGACTGCCCTTTTAGCCCCTCGGAATCTATTCCTCCGGAAAATACCTGCAACGTAAAAACTGGTCAAACTAAATCCCCGCAGAGTGGGGCCATTTCCTCAAAAGAAGGATCAGGGAATCGCCTGCATGACAAGAATGGAATCTCTGATTCTGATACTAATACCGAAGACTTGAATGCATCCACAGACATGGAGCTGGAAGCAATCAGTGAGCAGACATCTGTCCCCTCAAGCGAAGATGCCGAGATTGGGAGCACCAGACCAGTGTGCTCAACTCCTGACAAAGGGCTTGCTGCAACTATTCAGCACCCACTGGTCAAAACTCTGATGGAGGAGCAGAAGGAATTCTCATTTGATTTGGAAGAGGCAAGTTGTTCCTTCAGTTTTGTGTTAACTTTGTAAAGGGTTTTCTAAACATATTATTTGCAATATTGATCTGCAGCACCCTCCCACCCACAATTTTAAGGGGGGGTGGTGAAAGGGATGGTGATGACCTGCAGGGATTTGGGGCTGTTCATTTCTGTTCACCAGGAACTTGGCCCCTTTCTTAGTAATAACATTAACCTGTTAGACCTATAGTTGTGTCTGTCATTCAAGCTGATCTAGAGTTGGAGTTGGGTTACAGTAAAACAACCCACCTTGGGACTGACTTTTTGTAACCTGGCATTTTGAATTTGAATGTTGGCCAGTTTGATTGGGAGTAACCTGTTGGGGCTGTCTGAGCAAGTTTCCGTGTGCATTCCTGTAAGTTATGCATTAATTCTGACACATCCTTATGATTTATTTTGTAACTTTTTATTTATCTTGCATATCTATCGTTTAAGGCTCCGTTTCTGGTTTCAATAAGTTGGTAGGAAGCATTTGAGTTTTGGATCCAGTTCCGGTTTATATTTACAAATATTTATGTTCTATGATTATGCAGCACAGATATGCTGAAAAAGAGCTCAAATGAAAGTGATTATTTTTCAATAGCTTTGCATAATTCAATTCCATATTAGTGGTAGTCCAAACAAAAAAATGTTTGCGTTTTTTATATTCTGGTGACCAACTATATAGTCAAAACCACAAATTTAAACTGAACATATTTAGTATTTTTGACCATGAGTGATGATATTGATAAAAATGAAAAATGGTGACTGTATACATTAGGCACAATTACATATTTTTTGTTCACTGCAACATTTCATGGGTTCTGCATTTTGCATGTTCAAATAAAGATTTGACAGTTGGCATTTCCAGTTTTATTAAAAAGGTGGATGCATACGTTGAGAGAATTACTGGAGAAATTCGCAATGGATTAATCATTTCCTGAGAGCATTCGTGCCTCTTATAAACAGGCTTATGAAAAGCGGAACATAGGCCATCTAAAAGTCTCAAGATTTTTGTCTGAACTCCTGCAACATTCAATACAAATATACAAATTGGGAGCAGGAGTAGGCCACTCGGCCCATCGAGCCTGCTCCGCCATTTAATACGGTCATGGCTGATCTGATTGTAACATCAACTCCACGTTACCACTTACCCCCAATAACCTTTCAGATACTTGCTTATCAAGAACCTATCTAGCCCTGTCTTTAAAAATCTTCAAAGACTCTCTTCCTCAAAAGATGGTGGAAGCAGAGTTCCAAAGACTCACAACCTCCTGAGGGAAAGTATTCCTCCTCATCTCCGTCTTAAATGAGTGACCTATCTATTTTTGAATGTGACCACTAGTTCTAGATTTGCCAACAAGAAGAAACATCCTCTCTGCATCCATCCTGTCAAGACCACAAGATCTTATATGTTTCAATCATGTCACCTCTTACTCTTCTAAACTCCAGCGGATACCAGTCTAGCCTGTCCAACCTTTCCTCATAAGACAATCACCCATTCCAGGTATCAGTCTAGTAAACCTTCTCTGAACTGCTTCAAACACCAATGCATCAATTATCTCACTGGACATTTCTTCAAAGACCCTAGGATGAAGTCCATCAGAACCAAAAAACTTGTCCGCCCACAGTTCGAGCAACTTGCTCACTACCACTTCCCTGATTTACAGCTATTTCTGGGGTGTTACTTGTATCGTTTATAGTGAAAACTGATGCAGAATACCCAGTTCATCTGCCATCTACTTAGTTTCCATTATTAATTCACATTTGATTGGACTAATGTTTACTTACTATAGAAACTCTTCCTGTCTGGTTTTGTGGGTCGTAACTTCCTGACTCCCCAGCGTCACATTTGGGGGAGATACTCCAAATTGCACTGGGGAATCCCTCTAGGATGTTCCCACGTAAAGGGTTTACCCAGCATTTGTCCAAAAGGGCTAGCTGGACAATTGTGCTGGGCTGGGGACCATCTGAAAAAGCGATTTTTAAGTTGCTAACTTTGGATGGTTCTGCCAGTTTTACACTGCTATACTGTCAAACTGCCAACATTGAATTTTGTCCAACTGCCATTCCATCCAGTTTCAGTCATTACATTTTCCCATTAAACCTAGATGAATACTGATTAATTTCACAACGTTCACCAGATTCTTAATTTTTAACACATTAGATTCAAACATGTTCTACATTCTTGATTGTAGCTTAAAATTAATAATTTCTAGAATTATTTAAAGATCAGAAGAATAATCTCAAATCTAGCATGTATGTTTTTAGGCAACAAAAATTACAGTCATAAGAGGCGTAAAGATGACACAAAATATTGTTATTACTCGCTTTTAAATTGGAGATATTTTCGGACCTCGGTGGGAGGCTGAATATGCGAGGGGAAGGGCAGAAGCAACTTCATGAATGGTCTCAATCTTAATAATAGAAAGAGTGCAGTGGTTAGCACTGCTGCCTCACGGCGCCAGGTCCCAGGTTCGATCCCGGCTCTGGGTCACTGTCCGTGTGGAGTTGCTCATTCTCCCCATGTTTGCGTGGATTTCGCCCCCACAAGCCAAAGATGTGCAGGGTAGATGGATTGGCCACGCTAAATTGGAAAAATTTAATTGGGTACTTTAAAAGTTTATTTTTAAAAAATAATATAATGAGATCCATGAGCTCCTCACACTTGTTGAAGGCGAGGATGGAGCATATAGTGGACAAGGCCCAACCATATCTGGCAATGAATGGCTGTACAAGTTCTATGCCAGATTCTCTGATAACCTGCACCTCTTGGAAGAGAAGATTAAAGGTATACAAGGTGGATCAATCCGAGTGGGAAAGGTTAAGAGCCTTGCTGGAGACGAGGCATCAAAGGTGGATATGAGACATGATTAAGCAGATCAGCAGCTGCAGGAGTGTTGTGGTGAATGTAGGATCAAAGGCTCAACTTTATGCAGTTATAAGGGATTTGGGGGGATTCCTTGATCCCAGGAACAGAGGTGATGTGGGAAGAGGTACATGGGCAGTGAGTATTAGGAGGAAGTAATTAGACAAAGACTTGTCTGGCAGCGCAAATGTGAAGATCTAGTGTCTACTCCCACAATATTAAGTAAGGGATTCCAAGAATTTGATCTAATGATGTTAAAGGAACAAAAGTTATATTTCCAAGTCAGAAGAGTTTGTGCTGGGAGTGAAAATTGCTTAAACGATAGTGTTTCCATGCCCGTGCTGACCTTGTTCCCTTAAGTGATTGAGATCATGGGTTTGTAAGATAATGTCTTGTGGATGAACACGCACTGCAATCATGGTATAACAGTGGTAGATGACATGCCCATCAGTTGGGCTGCTTTGTCCTGGATTCTGCCAAGCTCCTTGTTGTAATTGGACCTACATACATCCAGGCAAATATTGTGTGTCATTCCTGACTTGCATCTTGTAGATGATGGAAGGGCATTGGGGAGTCAGGAAGTGTGATACTTGTGGCAGAATTTCCAGTTTCTGACTGCTCTTGTAGCGTTGGTATTTATGTGATTGGTCCAGCTAAGTTTCTAGTATTTAGTCAGTGGTCTCTCTTCTCTCCACCCTGCCCCTCACCACCATTCTCTGACACCTATGTGCCATGAATCTTACTTGCCACTTATCAGCCCAAGTCTGACTGTTGTCCAGCTCTTGCAGCATGTGGGAATGGACTATTTCATTATCTGAGGGGATGCAAATGAAACTTCAAGACTGTGCAATCATCGGCGAAGATTCTCAATTCAGACTTTGGAGGGAAAGTCATTGATTAAGCAGTAGAAGATAATGGGACTGGGATGTTACCCTGAGGAATGCCTGGGGCTAAGATTGTTGGCCTTGAATAACCAGAACCGTCTTCTTTGTGTTAGATTTGACTCCAAGCAGTGGACAGTTTTTTGTGTGATTTTGATTGTCCTCTGCATGGAAGGCAACTCGTATTTACCGAATTTGGTTGACATTTTTGATGATCTAACTGAAATGGTTGATCAGGCTAATACGGTTGATATTGTGTACATGAACTTCCAAAAGACATCTGATAGATTCAAAAACAAACTGGAAACTCCAGGATTAACAGTGCATGTGGCAGCATGGATAAGGAGTTGACAGAGTGGAAGGAAACAGAGCAGTGGTGAATGGTTGATTTACGAACTGGGGGAAGGTATACAGTGGACTTCCCCAGTGGTCTGTTCTGGGACCACTGTTTTTGATCTGTATTAATAACCTTGTCATGGGGGTATAGGCTGCAATTTCTGAATTTTCAGGCACATCAAAATGTGGAAGTATTGTGAGCTGTGAAGACAATAGTGATAGACATTCAAAAGGACAGACGGGCTGGTGGAACGGATGGACGCATGACAGCTGAAGTTTAATTCCGATTCCGAAGAAGAATGAGGAGTGGCAATATAAAATAATGGGAGTGTCGGGGTGAAGAGACGGGGGGTATATGCGCGCACATTGTGGCAGGACAGGTTGGAAAAGTGGTTAAAACATGGATTCCTAGGCTTTAGAAATAAGGACATAGGGGAGTATTTAAGGGGGCTTGTAAGAGCAGGAAATGTGGCAGGCAGGGGGACTTAATTAAATGGGAGCTGAAATCTTAGTCTTTTGGCATTGGTATGAGTTCTTGAGATACACAGACACTTGTGTCAGCAGCAGAGCAGCCAATATGCTGTCAATGAGGGGAACCTATTTACCATTCATTTGCATAACATAAATACACATTAGTTTGGAAACGCAATAAATTAAGCCCTACCTTCAAGATTAAGTCAATGTCAGATGGGAACTGCATATTTCCCGATAGCTGACGGTAGTGTGTACCAGGCAAAATTGTTCAGTCCCTTGACCTAAGGTGAGCTTTTCTGTTTGACGAACTGAGCGGCTCAGGGGAGTGGAGCAGGAGAACCAGACAGTCCCGTACTGATCGGGAGAAGGAAGGCGCTGCAGAGGGGGATATGTGGTGGTTGGACACTCGAATGGCGCAGCTTTGGATTGACAGTCGGGTTCTCAAATGCCAGCACAGTAATTCCCTGGCAGGTTTGGGGGCTGGGGGGAGGCAGTGCCTGAAGGGAAACAAGGCTTTGGTCTAAAGGATGGTTTTGTCCTGTATGTCCAAGGGAGGCAAGTTTGAAGAAGGACAGGTCCAGGTGCTGAGGAGGGGAGGGAGCTGCAGGTCAAAGGTCCTTGGATATGGGTCCGGGGAAAGCAAAGGCAGGTGAAGATAATGGAGGGAGGTTCCAGGGTGATGACAGAATGTCAAGGGTGAGCGATGGAAGGTCAAGAATCAATAGCTCTAAGCCAAAGTTGATGGTTTGATGATCTAAGGCGATTGAGGGAAAGAGCAGGGGGAAGTTGGGAGGGTAAAGGAAGATGGGAGGAAGCTCGAGGGTCCTGGGGGGTGGAGGTGGGAAGAGCTCCAAATGATGGAACCTCGTGCTCGTGTCCTTTGACAACAATTCTAAGAAACTGTTAGCTCACTGGAGACCAGGGGCTGCTAGGACATTCTTACCTCGCAGGAGATCAATTTTGGGGGGGCAGAGGCCACTATGGGATAGGAGGAGTTCTGGATGTAAACCCTGGTGCGTCATGATTTCCCATTGGCCATGCTAATGCCATGCCAACAGATGTGTTCATTTATTTGCCTGCCTTTTTCACACAGTTCACTTTGTGGATTTGCAATGGGTCTCATACAACCAATCTCTTTGCAACCTTGGGCTATGAAGGAGGGGAGTTGCCAGAGGAAGGCCATGGTCACAAACATAGGTCACAAGGCCATCAGCCTTGTCACAAGGAGAGAGAGGTCAGGAAGAATCCAGTCAACCATCCGCATCACTGAAGAGCATTGGCATGTCACTGCATTTTTGGAACACGGTCGGGCAGCATGGTGGCATAGTGGTTAGCACTATGGCTTCATAGCTCCAGGGTCCCAGGTTCGACTCCTGGCTTGGGCCACTGTCTGTGCGGAGTCTGAATGTCCTACCCGTGCGTGTCTGTGTGGGTTTCCTCCGGGTGCTCCGGTTTCCTCCCACAAGTCCTGAAAGACATGCTGTAAGGTCATTTGGACATTCTGAATTCCCCCTCTTGTGTACCCGAACAGGCGCCGGAATGTGGCGGCTAGGCGCTTTTCACAGTAACTTCATTGCTGTGTTAATGTAAGCCTACTTGTGATAACAAAGATTTTTTTTTTTTAAACTACCTGAAGACGTTTGAAAGGTGATGTCAGAAACAGCTAAGGCTTCCCAGGTCACTAACCTGTGAGCGCTCCTTCAAGACCTACAGCTTCCATGGCTTTGGAGGGAACCCCATAGCAGTCGCCCTGAAGGTAACTGCAGCTTTTGCCTTCCACCCCAGTGAATTATTTCAGGGATCTCTGGGTGACATGTGTGGCATTTTTAGGCTCCATCACAAATGTGCAAACAGGAGGTGACATCGGAACTAATGAGTTCATCCAATTCACAACAGTTGCTGACAGCCAGACCGCTGTTGGCTTCAGGGTCATCATGCAGTTCCTGTGGGTACAGGGTGTAAATGAGTGCGCACATGTGGCCATTAGAACTCCCTGGGAACACCCAGCTGCACCTGTCAATCAGACAAGGTTTCACTCCTGTAGATTTCAAGTTGTCTGCAACCGCTGGAAAGAATGTGCTCATTTCCCAGAAAGCTGTCATGATTCTTACATCTTAAAGAACTCCCCAGCTGCCCACGGCTCTTTCAGGCCCTGCCCATGTGCACTGTTGGATTCTGGATGACGAGGGCTATCCTTTCAGGATGTAGCACATGACACCAGTGTCGCGCCCCCACGATCCAACAGAGGAGAGTGACAGTAGTGCTCGCTCCTCAACACGTGCAATCATAGAGCAAACCATAGGATTGCTCAAAATGTGCTCCCGGTTCCTTGACTAGTCAAGTGGAGTGTTGAAATACCTGTCACAGCGAATGTCCAGGATTATTGTCCACTGTGTCCTGAGCAACGTGATATTGCAAAGGGGAGAGGAACTGCAAATTGAAGACATGGAGAAACTGCTAACCTCCTCAGATGAGGATGACAGGCCTCACAGCAGTTCTCCCAGATGCCAGGGCCATGGAGGGACTTGTCAGACATCTATCAGTGACAGCAGCATCTTCAATAATTTTGGCCAGGAATGGTGCACCATTACTTCCTCACCTACAACCCTTTGTCCACTGCGATTGTGCGCCTGCCTGTCGGCCTCCATCCAGAACTACCTCACTACTCACTTCCTCTCGGGAGTGTGTGCCTAATTCAGTGTTAGGCAGCTCCCCCGGCCTTATTATGCTCCGCGTAGCGGTTTCATACAACTTGCGGGCCAGGGAGCAGTTAAATGTCAGCCACGTTGGTGTTGGTCTGGAGCCACCTTAAGACCAGACTGAGTCAGGGCATTGGTGAACCAGATGGATTTTTACAACAATCTGATAGCTTTGATCACCAATGCTGACACTAACATTTTTATTCCAGATTTATATAATTAACTGAGTTTAAATTCCCCAGCTGCCATGTATTCACACCACTGGATAATTAGGCCAGGCCTCTGGATCACCGTCTGGTAACTGCTATCTAATCTGGGATGTTAAAGGTAATTTATAAATGTAAGTTGTTACAGTGTTTTTAATTTAGAACTACTAATATTTAAGCTCTAAATTATTTCAGACAATTTGCAAACAAGACAAAGGGCTCCAATAATAACAGTAGAAGATGTCCCCTGTTACGATCAGCTGGTTTCTTTGACTTCCTTCAAAATGATAATCTAATACGTTATTCTGTGAAAAATCCAAATGGTTGTATTCAGCTTATCACTTTATTGAACAGGTCCAAAGCAACGAAGGTGAAGGGACAAATGTTCCAGCAACTAGAAATGCTGCTCCACATGACAAAGTTTCAGCAGCCAATAAAAGTAAGTAGTAAGATTTAAAGCACTGTGATTTTCCAGATTTAATGAAGAAGCTGTTCATTTGTTTTGAGCATAAAGTGACTGGCATCCAGATATTAAAGAGCATTCCTTAAGCTGTGGTACAAGGACAGTTGCAGCAACAAAACAGAGGACCCAACACATCAAAGTAAACTTGTCCTGTACTTAAAATCTGAATATTTTACTCCCCCACACTGCTCCCCCACATCTCCCTCACGTGTAAATCTAAGGTATCAATATTTTTCTTCTTGAATTTTGGAGCCATTTAACATTTTTAGTCAAGTTGAAAAGTGAAAAGGTGGAAATACTCAGTGAATCTGGCAGTATCTGTGGAGAGAGGAACAGTGTTAATTGAGGGTATTACTGTACAAAAACATTTCTGCTTGGAATGATGAAAGTTCATTGACCCTGCTATATTGTCTCTGGTTCTCTTGGCACAGATGCTTCCTGAACTGATGAGTTTTTCCTGAATTTTCTATTTTTATGCCCACTTTTCAACATGCACAATATTTTGCTTCGGTAACATTTTTATGTATCATCTGCATATAAGCATGTGCTGTAATTTCACTACTGAATCCAAAATTCAGAGAAACGTCCTCTCATTTAAGGGTTCATCATTAAATAGGGCCATAAAGCAATAGATTACTTGCTGAGCCAATATCTGTTTGGCTGTGTAAATCTATAAATTAGGCAAGCAGTTTTATTGAATCCAGCATCACGTTAGAAAACAAATGCAGCAGATAAAATTTATTTTCACTCTGTTCTGGCAAAGGAAAATATTTTAATGCGTTTCTCCTGGTCTTCCGGCATTATCTCGAACATGGTAGTCATCAAGCAATTGACTCTGTAGTCACGTGTTGAATAAACCTTCTGCTGTCATTTACGGCCACAGTATTTCTCCTCCCCTGGAATCTGGTGATGTTTATTGTTCACATGATAAGTTGTGCAGAATTGTCACGAGTGTCAAAGTGCACCTCACAGCACCATTTCAACAGTAGAGGGCCATTCTATCTGGTTTGTTGTTATTCAACTGGTTTCAGTTCATCAGAAACAAAACTAGCAGGCATGTGATCTATTATCTGGCCAACGAGTTAGATAGGAATTACAATTCTTTAAATATTTGTAGTGAATATTAAACAATTTACCCTCTTTTTGAGTGACAGTTCTGCCAGTTTTGTTGTGTACGTGAGCAGTGTCATTACTGTGAGAAATTGCTTGTATTGAAGTTGTTAATCTAACAGTTAGGCGAATGTTTGCCCCAGAATTCTCTCTTTTTTTTTTAATTACCAAGTTACCTGGCTCAGAATCATAGAATCCCTACAGTGCAGGATGAGGCCATTCAGCCCATCGAGAATGCACCGACCTTGAATGTGCTGCTCATTTACATCGCCCCCATCCTATCCCTCTTGCCTAACCTGCACATCGAGGGGCAATTTAACATGGCCAGTCCTCCTAACCTGCACATCCTTGGACTCTGGGAGGAAACCGGAGCACCCGGAGGAACTCCACGCAGACACGGGCAGAACCTACAAACTTTACACCGACAGTGACTCAAGGACCAGAATTAAACCTGGGAGCCTGGCGCTATGAGGCAGCAGTGCTAACCACTGTGCCACCATGCCACCCCATTTATTTGAAAGGAGTATGTAACTTTTATCTAATTAAGAGATGGATTGAATTAATGCTCAGAAAATGGGAGTTAAAAAATTGCTTTAGAAAATCAATCAATTCTGTCAGCTTTTGGAATACCATAATCCACTAAAATAAGATTGGACACATGGCTAATCTGTTATGGACTTCACTTGTGTCAACCATAATGGTTTGAAAATCTGTACAAAAAGATGATCTACCACTGTTTTGTACTGTTATACAATTGGCAAGATAGTCTGATTTGTTGTATCTTGTGTGCCTCCAGATGGTTAATGGAGATGTTACGATGGACATGCATTATTTTAGGATTGTTACAGCAGGAATTGCATTTTTCGAGGTCTGCAGTTGTGTAAATGCTGTAAACACTGGGCGTGGGACACAGACCATATAGACTGCAGTTACATTTTCGAGTCCTGAACCTTCCTTTGTATATGGGTCAAAGCAGCTATGTCACTGAGAATACAAATGTGAATACATTGCGGTCATACAGAGTACAGTATACAACAAGATAGGGAATGATCAGATGGTCCGTCAAGCTTGCCGAAGTCCGTCATGATGTAACCACGTACACCACTGACTGCACCTCCCCAACCCCACCCTTTCATCAGTCTCTAGAGAGGTGAAGAACATGAAAAGTAGGAGTAGAAGTAAGCCATTTGGCCCCTTGAGCCTGCTCTGTCTTATAACGAGTTTGTGGCCTGAACTCCATTTTCTTGCCTGCGCCCCGTAACCCTTGTCAATAAAGATGTGTCTAACTCAGCCTCGACTGCTTGCTGGGGAAGAGAACTGCAAAGTCTAACAACCCTCTGAGAGAAGAAATTCCTCCTGATTTTTAAACTGTGCCCCTCCCCCCAATCTCCCCCTCCCTGCCAGTTCTAGATTCTCTCATAGGAAAAAATATTCTGTCAGCATCTATTCGGTCAAACCCCTCAAAATCAATGTTTCAATAAGATCACCTATAATTCTTCTAAATTCCAATGATTATTGGCCCAACCTGTTCAATCTTTTGTCTAAAAACATCCAGGTCCCTCATCCTAGGAATCAGCTTAGTGAATCTTCTCTGAACTGCTTCCAATGCAAACATTTCCCTGCTTAAGAGACCAAATGTATGCCTGGTATTGCTGCAATCTCTGAATTCTCTGTACAGTTGCCACAAGATTTCCATACTTTTATTTTCCATTCCTCTCACAATCCCAAGGTCAATATTCTGTTTCTAATAATTTGCTGTTCCTGCATGCTGACGTTTTTGCCATTCCGCCCAGATTTCTCTGCACTGGGGCATTCTGTCGTCTCACTTCATTTAAATAGATTATTTTCTATTATTTTTGCCAGAGTGGACAACCTCACATTTTCCCTCATCCTACTCCCATCTGCCCAATGTTTGTCCAGTCACCATCCTAACATATTGATATCCATTTACAGACTCTTTGTATCTGTACAACTTGCTTTCCTGCCCCTCTTTGTATTGATAACAAATTTGGCTACAATACAGTTAATCCTTCCATCCATTTCATTAATATAGATTGCAATTAGTTGAGACCCCAGCACTGTTCCTGTGACACTCCACCAGTTACAATTTGCCACCCTGAAAATAACCCATTTACCCCAACTGTATATTTCCTGTTAGTTAACCAGTCCATTTGTACTAGTGTATCATCCCCAACACCGTAAGCTCTTATATTGCATGGTAACCTTTTATGTTGTCACTAAACAATTGCCTTTTTGAATTCCAAATACACTGCACCAATTGGTTCCCCTTAATCCACCCTGCTTGTCACATCCTTAACGCACTTCAAATTTGTCAAATATGATTTCCCTTTCATAAAACAATGTTGAGTCTGCTTGATAGTATTATGGTTTTCTAAATATCTTGCTGCTACCTCTTTACTAACCGGTTCAGCAATGAGACACGTTCGGTTTACTGTCCTGCATTTTTCTGCTCTCTGTTGAATAAAGGAGCTACTTGCAACTTTAAAATCTGCAAGAACATTTCCAGAATCTCGGAGTTCTGGGAAGATTACAACAAACGTGTTCACTATCCCTGTAGTCACTTCTTTTAAGAGCCAAGGATGCAGGCCATCTGGTGAAGGGGACTTGTCAGATCTCAGTTACTTTATCTCTAGCTATTGTGATTGTTTTAAGTTCCTCCCTCCCTTTGCCTCTTGATTTTCTACTATTCTTGACTTGGACATTATCTTTATAATAAAATAGGCTCATTCTCAAATACAGCTTAGAGTGTATGTTGTAAAGATTTAAACTGCAATATATTTTGGGGGTCAGACACCAAATTATGAGAGCTTTTGTGATTGGGAAAGAGGTAATTTCATTTTACAGAGATTTACAGCAATAATGTAATTGTTTATAGCTTCTAGTTATGAACTAATATCCCAGGATTATCCTGATCCCAAATTCCAGGATATATTCTGATCCCAAAGCATGGCCATTTCATAATTTTGTATTGGATAATGCAAAGGTCTCACCACAGCCTAGGTTGACTGAATTGAGACTATTTAAATGGGTGATTTTGAACTTGAGCTATAAATATCAGAACAGGAGATTGTAATTGTCATAAAAACAGGACTGAATACAGCATCAATATAGATTATTCAGTTCTTGTCAGAAATCTTTTAGGCGAATCCAAGTCAACAATGATTCTTTTCTCGCCTTTAATATTCCAGCCTTCTCCTATCCTGCAAATGTTAGATGTTGTCTGTCTGGTTGACAATTCCAGTTCTTATTGCTCCTATTTTTTAAAAAAAGAAGTAAAAAAATATATTGTCTGCCGCACATGATATTAGTAGTCCACCCTAATGGGGTAGATGGTGACTCTCAAATTTCTCCCATCCTAGTTGTGAAACAATAGATGGAACTGTACACTATGTAGACAGCACGGTGACTTCCAATTTCAATTACTTTGTTGCCAGAATTGGATCAGAGAATTCCATTCATTTGGAACTTCTGATCACAATTTTCTTACTACCATTTATAAATCAATGATTAGGATCAGAGCAATGATAAGCTTGCAAAATTAAGGAAAATATATAGTGCTTGGGAACTTCTATCAAAATCACTTGATTTCAGGCTGAAGACGAGGCCATTCTGTAGTAGATGTCCTTCAAACCTGAAATGTATTGTGTTATACATTTGGGTTTCGGAAAATCGAGACATCCTTCTACTGTGTGGGAATATCTGCTAAACGGGCTGCACGGTGGCACAGAGGACCCGGGTTCGATCCCGACCCCGGTCACTGGTCTGTGTGGAGTTTGCACATTCTCCCCATGTCTGCGTGGATATCACCCCCACAACCCAAAAAGATGTGCATGGTAGGTGGATTGGCCACGCAAATTGCTCCTTAATTGGAAAAAAGAATTGGGTACTCTAAATTAATAAAAAAGAGGATCTGCTAACGGTTACATAAGCTCAAGAGAGGGACCAATGTTACCTCTGACCTGTGCCGCAAAGTGAAGATTCCCAAGCAGGCTGCACACGCGTTAGTTCCTTCAGGTACTAGGCTTGCATAGCTGCAAAAAGACATTTCAGCGGCCCAAGCACTTGAATAAATCAGCCATACATTACAAAAGTATTTTAAATGTGCATTGTTCAAAATGGAGAAGCAACGTGACGATGCAATGAAATGAAATGAAAATCGCTTATTGTCACAAGTAAGCATCAATGGAGTTACTGTGAAAAGCCCCTAGTCGCCACATTCCGGCGCCTGTTCGGGAAGGCTGGTACGGGAATTGAACCGTGCTGCTGGCCTGCCTTGGTCTGCTTTAAAAACCAGCTATTTAGCCCAATGTGCCAATTGGAGGGGTTTTGATTACATTGTTGGAATACAATTTTTTAACAAATTATTATTATTAGGGAAGGAGGAAAGGTTTACCATTGTCACACTCGTATAGGGTTGTAGTTTTAATAAGAGCTGTTTCAGTACTTTGTTAGGCCAGATACAGAAGCAAAAATATATTCAATTTTCATTGGAAGAACCGTTGTTAAGGATTAATTCATTGGCAACAAGAAGCAACTTATTATTTCAACTATAAATGAATGTTTGCTTTTCCTTTGTCTGTACTGGCAGGGCTTCTTTTTATGTTGCATAATCTTGAGGTGACATTGGTACAAAGGTGTTTGCTTAAACCTTGTGATATCATTGCTCAAACATTTTCAAAAATGATCTGATAATTGCCATGAAATTTTATATCTATTGTACTGGCCCAATAATTTTGTAGACTGGAATTTTCCTACTGAAGATCATTTCGTAACCCAGTAGTAATCAACTTTGAAGTCGTTTGTGCTATGCTTTGCATGGATCATTTATTTTAGGATGTGCTTCAATGTGTTTACCCTGAATTTTCTGGGGGTGCTTTCTCAAATGAATCCTCCTTAAAGCTTTAATGCAAAATAAATTTCAATGCGTCTAGATTTTCACAGAGGTTCTGCACCTTAACCAAAATGATGCTGAGAACCCAGACCTGGAAGTCCTGCCCCATATCTGGCAGAAACCATCTTCGCTGGCAGGTGGTGCAGGACGGATTTTGCATGTTTCATGAATTTGAAAGTGCTTCTGAGAGCCATTAGAAAAGACTTTCACCGGTGCCTTTGTCAGAACCCGACTTTTGTAGAAAGGTTTTAAAGCCATTTTAACATCTCTGTAAAGACCTGTAACATTTTTGGAGAGGGCAAAACAGTTTAAGAAATGCAACAAAACGACCACAAATACAGATATGTGGCTGACACTGATGGAAGTTAGAGGGTAGTCTTGCAAGGCTATATCTCTTTGTCCTTGCAAGACAGTTCCCTGACCGGGGTATCCAGGTAGGAGGAAGGATGGGATGTCCGGCTCGGTAAAGGGATGAGTGCGCAGAGTGCATGACACCATCTTGTAAATGGGCCAGACCGGCATGTGAACGGGAGGACAGAGCAAAGGAATAAGGCCAGGAGTTAGAAGCAGGGCAGCGTGCACCAGGGAGTAGAAGAGCCGCAAGATATTATTACCCCAAGGTGAGGGTATACTGAATCTGAAGGTCGTATGTGGACATGACGGAGAACCAGTGAAGGCTGCAAGTATCCCGGTTGTAGACACATGTGCCAAAATGCAGCAAGATCTGGCATGACAGTCTACAGATCCCTATGCCCTGTTACACAAGGTGACATTGGCTCTCAATCTTTATGCAACCAGATTGTTCCCGGTTCTGGCATTTCAGTCCGCTCCCCACAGTGCATTACAGTCCTCTTGGTCAGGTGGGGGCAGACATAAACTTGCTTTCCAATGGATATGTCGGCAAAGAGGCAGGCCACCAGGAGCTTCTGGAAAATAGGCTTCCCTCAAATACAGAGACCTGTAGACTGCACCTTATTACCATCAGTTCATCAGTCGGATACTTTCATTAACAGGAAATCTTCTCCCTCACTGACCAGTTGGTGCGTGACCACAACAAGTTGTTCCTGCATGTATTTTCGCATTATCTAGGAAGCTGCCATGACTCGTTTACACTCAGGAATTCACAGCTCCTCAGCTCTTCCAGACTAAACACAAACCCGTGGTGAGCTTCTCGGGAGGAGGTGGCTGATGACCCCCTTTAGGTGCCCATATGTCTGTACAATAACAGCCATGTGCAGACCAGCAACACCATTGAACAGGGTATTGGCATTTTGAAGATATGCTTCAAATACCTTGACCATTCTGGAGGATCACCCCTGTATTCCCATACAAGAGTTTCCAGAATAGGCATGGTGTGCTCCAAACTTCAGTGAAAGGGCCTACAATCAGAAAGGAAAGTAGCTGCCATTATAGTTAGCTCAGGAGGGAGATGACGAGTGGAGGGAGGAGGCCGTTAGCAGGAGACCAACTGAGGGGCAGGCCTATGTGCCCATGGCCAATTCTTTAAAGAATGTGGAAATTGACAGAAACCTCTTTTTATTAAAAAAGAGAAGATTCTCCTCGGCATTAGTACATCAGTCCGTTCCCATGGAGCAGGGACCACATAATTGATCTTTAACATGGAAGCCACATTTCTTCAGTAAAACGCCCATCCCCAACTAGAGAGAAAACCAACAGGACATGTAAAAGTCGGTGTCATCGACTTCCGGTGACGGCGGGAGGGAGGCAGCCGCAAAATGGAGGGCTCCCATTCGGGAACAGCATTTTCGGGGCTTTAAGCCCGGTCCCAGGGTCCACGGAGGCAGCAAAAGCAGGGAGAAGGCACCGAGGAGGCACAGTGAAGGCACAGTAAAGAAAATGTCGAGGGTGAGCAAAAAAACATTCGTAAATTAAAGAGCTGAAGGTCCGTCGGGAAGTGGAAAGGTCACCAAGGAAAATTGAGGCTGGAGCACCAGGGGAGGCCGCATTGCTTACGGCTGAAGAAATAACTAAGGTGATTGCTGCGGAATTCGAAAGGCAATTTACAAAATACATGGAGACAATGAGGGAGGTTTTGAGTGTGCTGGTGGAGGAGGCGATTTCCCCGGTGACTACGGCAGTGGCGGGCGCAGTGGCGGAGGTGCGAGAGCAAGGGGAGGCACTGAAGGAAGTGGAGGAGACATTATTGCAGCACGGTGATCAACTTACCTCGATGGGGAAGGAGATGCGGAAGGTGATGGGGATTAACAAGGATTTGCAAGGAAAAATGGAAGATCTGGAAAACCGATCCAGGCGACAGATGTTGAGGGTTGTGGGGCTGCCCGAAGGAGTTGAAGGACCGAGGCCGACTGAGTATTTTGCCGCGATGCTGGCGAAACTATTGGGGGAGGGGGATGATCCCTCCCGATATGAACTGGATCGGGCTCATCGGTGTGTGGAGGCCTGTACCAAAGGCAAGTGAGCCACCAAGGATAGTGACTCTGTGCTTCCGTAGGTACAGTGTGAAGGAGAAGGTCCTGTGCTGGGCCAAGCAGCAGCAGGTGGTGCAGTGGGCTGGAGCTGGTATATGTGTATACCAGGACTTTACGGTGGAGCTGGCGAGGAGGCGGGCTGCCTTCAACCGGGTGAAGAGGGCACTGTACATTAGCAAGGTGCAGTGCGGCATTGTATATCCAGCGAAGCTGAGGGTGACCTACAAGTTCAAGGACTTTTATTTTGGAACGGCAAAAGCAGCGGAGGAGTTTGCGAAGGCAGAAGGACTGTGGCAGAACTGAGAAATTGAGAAATGGCCATGTGCCGATGTAACCTCATGACTGTATTTTCTTCTTTTTTGTTTCACTGCGTGCGGGTGTATGGGCTAAAGAAGCCAATGTTGTATATATTTGGACAAGGGAAGTGATGGAACTTTCACTCGAAATTAGGGCTTTTTGGGGTGTAGGTAGATATGCGGGGTTTGTGTGCTAAAAGGGGATTTCTGGGCTTTCCTAGGGTCGGCAAGGGGGAAAGGGACCCGGGCGGGTGCTTCCGACTGGCCAGTGAATGGGAGTGAGGTGGAGGGAGGGGCTGCGGCCATCGAAGCCTGGCAGAACAGGGTCCGAGTGGTCTAGCCGGGGTGGAAAGTTGGGGGGAAGGAACCGAGGTTGGGGGGAGGAATTTTACAAACGGCAGTGGATGGGCAGAGTTGGAGGGGGGGGGGGGGGTGTGGTTACAACTCTTGAGTATCATGTACAGTACTCTTTCAGAGGTTGGATGACATTGAGTGTGGGGGGGGGGAGGGGGAGTGGACTCTATAGGTAATTGGTGACCATGGGCGGTCCTGGACTCCTTTTTCTCCTTTGTTTTTTGTTTCCACCGTGGGAGGGTTTGTTTTATTGGATGCATATATTGACAGGTGGGCCGTTTGGGGTGGTGGGAGGATGGGATCGTTGGTATTGTTAAGGGGATTGATTTTGTATTTGTTACTGTTTGTGGGTGGGGTATAAATTTTGAAGGAAAATGTGAAAATGGAGAATAAAAAACATTTTTTTTAAAAAGTCGGTGTATCAACATGGCTGAAACCATGACCATCATGACCCTCAGCCTGAACATATTCCATGAATACACCTTGAGAAGACCTTTACAATGCAAACCATACATATTTATGTTAAGAGATTTTTGAAGAGCCAGAGAAAACATCAACTTGTTGCCCAGTTAAACCATGTCCACTATGCCAAGAGAGCCAGTAGGAAGTACAACTGAAGAGACACAACCTGAAGATATGATTGTATGTGCCAACGGTACTATAGCAACTGCACTTTGTGCAGGTTAATGTCATGTGTGTGTTTGCTACTCCTTCAACTACCTCACATTATCCTTCCACCACCAGTGGCAGCAGTGTGTGACATGCAGTGGTGCCAAACACCCAGGTTCCCTGTGAACCCACAAAGTCTACCACCAAGTTGCAGGGACGATACCACGCAAGCATGCTTTCCTGGAGCATACATGGCATCTTGTCATGTGGGGAATCAATTTTAGTAACTGCGTAACAATCACATGAGGATGACTGCCTTTGACCCAGCATGCATGCTTGAAGTGCACCTGATCAATTAGATTTGATCATCGAGTCTGGCCATTGACCCTCCCTCAGAAGCGATCATTGGCCAACAAATGCTATAAGTAAGCTCTCAATCCGCGCAATCATTGGTGTTTAATACCTTATCTGAAGTTCTGGATAATGAAGCAGTCTTTCCATTTCAGTATATGCTTGGACACACCTTGCTCCTGATGGTGTCAATGAAATATGGATTCCGAATGCTGTCTCTTGTGCCAATAGTAAGAACTTCAGACTTTCTGTTAACATCCTAATTGGGGGTATTACTATACAAAAACAGACCAAAACATTCTTCGCACTATATATGTGCACTATATATTGATTGATTGTGATCTTAAAGTGACATTATGTAAAACCACGGTGATTGAGGCTACATGTTCTCAAAAATTCTACGTTGTGCTTGTTTTCCCCCCCCCCCAAAGTTGCCTCAGAGGAGGTGGAGGTAGGCTGCTCAGCTCTCCTGCCAAATGGCATTGAGGAATGTGGTACTTGGCTTTGTGCGTGAATCCATTGGAGACCTACCTCAGACTGCAACATGTACATTTCCCCAGGGGCAATGATTATCACTGGGGCGTGTAGTGCAGATGAGGGCTCTGGAGGAGGAGCTGGGGAGTTAGAAGAAAATGGGGTTGCTGTGATGCTCTAAAAATCTTCATCCTCTTTGCTAACTTCCTTAGCCAAGGGTTGACCTTCCAGTGGGTCAGCTGGAGCTGGATCCTGGCCATCCATCCCAGCAACCAGTGAAATGAAATGAAAATCGCTTATTGTCACAAGTAGGCTTCAAATGAAGTTACTGTGAAAAGCCCCTAGTCGCCACATTCCGGCACCTGTTCGGGGAGGCTGGTACGGGAACAGTGCGACTGTCCTTTTAAGAGTATGCAGCTCCTTATATATTCTGTGGAGATCATCACTTGTTTTCTGAGCTTCGCCAGGTTACTGACTGAGCCGTGTACTCATGGAGTTACGCGGCTCTTGCAATCACCCTCAGTGCTGCTGCATGTGTCTCTACACGAGATTGGTCATTCTCTTGTGGTTTGAGTTCTTGTGTTCGAGCCCTGAGACAAAGCCGAGCTCATCACCGTGATGGACTTCTCCGCTCGGAAGTCTGTGAACTCATCCTGCCTCCGGGAACTCCGCCATTTGTCTACACATCTCCAATTCCTCCTATTCAGTCCCACCTACTTCAATAAAGATTAATATTGGGGGTGTGGCATAATGGGAAGCTAAAGGAATTGTTCCTGTTTATAACCAAGTTCACTCTCACCCCCACATGTGTCCAAAGTGAGCTTTGCTAGGCTAGGGGTGCAGTTTTACTTTGATGAAGGTGAATAAACCTGCTCCTCAGATTAAGTGGGATCCTGGTGCTCTGTAAGATCTCCTTCCTGAATGTGCTGTGGTGCTTGCATCCCTGACAGGTTTGCCTCCCAGGAATGAAAGCACGTCTACCAGTGAGTTGGTGACCTCAGCCTTTACTGTGGGATGGCGTTTGGATTGGAAATGCAAATTGCAGGCAGTATGTGTGGGTTTTCTATTGATTCAAAGGTTCTGCGAAACAAGTATATCCCTTGTTCGAAACTGTTAGAAATGGCTTGTCAGAAAAGTCAAAAGGATTAAAAACCCAACAATTAGAAGCATTGGTGAACGCTAATGGAATACCATTATTAATACAGGAACATTCCTTTTGCTGTTTCAGCGTATTATTTTAACTTTTTCAAAGTAATTCATATTCTATTTTACTATTTTGGAAATGTTAGGAGCTGCACAAATGGTCAGATTAAAATTCTGCAATTAAAATAAAAGAGGCCACTAGGAATGACGCACGGTTGTTCAGTTGAATGTATCTGTTGTGAGCAGATGTAAAGTGCTGTTTTGTTACATACATAACTAAAAAGAACAGAGTAAAATCTCTTAACCTTTTAGACCTGTGAATTTGATGATGCTGAAACCCTAATGATGTATAATAGGTGTGCAAACAATTACTTACACCAACAGATTCATTATCTAGCTGGCAGTCCTGCAACTTTACCACATACTGACAATGATTGTCCTGTAGAAATCTTCACTAAGGCTGCCCAGTTGGAAAAGCTCAACAGGATCTGTGATTGGAGGAGCAGCTCTGTCATTTCTAGCTCTGCTTCTCCGATCACTGCTGGGCAAGCAGTTCCCACTCTCAGCAACTGACCATTTAAAAAAAAAAAAACAACGGTTGCTGGGAGTGGGAGAGACTTTCGGGCAGTTTTGTGGCTGACCAACTTAAAACCAGTTTTTCAGCCTCGACTCTATTGCTGCTCAGACTGGACAATGATGAGGACTCCATTGATAAACAACCCTAACCTCTGGGTCCCAGTGTTTTGCATGTTATGCTTCCCCCTCTCTCTGATGACACCAACTCTAAATGCACGCTACATCGCTTTGATGTGCTAGTCTCTGTGTTGGTAGAGTGTGGGCTGGTCAGACGTGACACTGCCTCTCAGATGTCTCTTCGTTTTCCTGATGCCTGAGGGGGGGTTGTTAAGCAAGTGCAACTAGAACCTGCGTAAAACATAAAATTAGGTAATTATAGTTGGCTCTTGACATTCCTAGTCCCTGACAAGCACACTTGGATTCAGGCCATTGTTTTTAACCGTAAATGAAAATGCCCTTACATTCAGCTCAACCATCGCACTCCTCTCATACCAAAGTCCTTTTCAACTAGTGCAGTGACAGGGTCACTTCCACCATTAACAGCATGTTCCAAAGTGCTTCGACCACCTTAATTTGGACATTCTGAATTTTCCCTCTGTGTATCCGAACAGGCGCCGCAATGTTGCGACTAGGGGCTTTTCACAGTAACTTCATTGCAGTGTTATTGTAAGCCTACTTGTGACAATAAAGCTTATTCTTATATTTAGCTCCTGCTATGTGCAATTCTCCATCCCCGACAACAAGCCAGGAGGACATTCTGGCTACCTTCATGGCTGCACCTTCAGTGTTTCGAATCACCCGTAGACTTACAGACACACCATCTGTCTGTACCACCTCCCTGGTGCTCTCGTCCTATAAAGAGAATTTTTGTGATAATAGCCCATTATATAGCACTGCCAGGGATAAAGCTCTTGAATGTGGCAGTGCATCACAATGGACTTTCACATTTCAACCTAAAAACTGTGTATACCTACAGGAACGTTTTGGACACACAAGTGTTCATGCTTTCGGAGAGATATGTGCCAGGTCTGCCACCCATGGTCTAGTTTCCAGCTGTTATTCATCACAAGGATTTCCTTGTGCTTCTGCCAAACAGAATTCAGAAGGTGTTTGTTGTGGGAAAATCAACCATTTCAGGAGTCAGACTTGCTGTGTCTAATTAGTGCAGTTTATTGTTACACGAAGCTTCGGGAGAAAGCGTACGTACCCCGCGGTACGGTAGCCAGCCTTTCTCGTGGTTTGAATGGCAGTCATTCATTTTATACTTTGGGTTCACAATGGGCCCAGATACAAAACAATTATCACCTTGTTATCTTTAAACATTTTATAGATTGTACATCGCTATTTGTAAGCATTTTGCCATTTACACATGGTTATAGTTAGAGGTTTTACAGGTCACAGGTAGCAGCAGGAAAGCAGTATCGATTATCCCTTTGTTTTAGGAAATGGCCCAAGACATTCGTATTAGCATATCATTGTGTACACCTTGGCTGAAGTCAGCTTTATTCAAGTGGTGTCCCGCATTTATGCATTTCTTAATCTTCCTGTCTAGCTCCCTTTGCCCTGGATCTGTTCCTATCTGTCCCACTGGCACCCCGCTGGGCTCCAGGCATCAGTTATGTCTGCTTTATTCTCTGTGTCTCCATCTTGTGTTCTCTTGTTCACGGTCTATGGGTTCCACTGGCCACTTGGATATGCTATTCGCTGGCATCTCTGGATTTGGAAGTCCTGGTCACTGAAACAGGGTGCCATTTCTCCGACTGCTTCACCAGTTGGCCTCCTCTGTGACATTCTGACGTGACAATTAAAAAAAACATGGGTACGTAAGGTTTCCAGCTTCGATTCGTCTCCCACATAACGTATGTCTGCTTGCATGCAGATGCAATATTCTCTAGCTCAGGAATACCTCGGGTTGGGCTGGGGGATAAATGGGTAATACAGGATGGCCTGGCATCTGTTCCTGTCACTCACAGATGCCATGTTGTACTCCTGATCACTAATCGCCCTGCCAGCCTGCTCCCTCGAAATCACACTGGTTTGCCAATGAGTGTGCAGTTGTGATCGACCTGGGCAAGACTTAATTGCATGGCCATACCCTGGGAGATGGGTGGAAAGAGGGTAGGAGAAAGGGCAAAGTTTCTTTATGTGGTGCATAGCTGACACCCGCTGAGGCATTATCCTAATCTGAATCAGCATGTCGTGAGTAGCTGATGCAGCCAATATCTCCAGGAATGTGTTTTGTGAAGCTTATTGAACCTTCATGGTGAAGAGAACAAACAAACAAAGAAATGTACAGCACAGGAACAGGCCCTTCGGCCCTCCAAGCCCGTGCCGACCATACTGCCCGACTAAACTACAATCTTCTACACTTCCTGGGTCCGTATCCTTCTATTCCCATCCTATTCATATATTTGTCAAGATGCCCCTTAAATGTCCCTATCGTCCCTGCTTCCACTACCTCCTCCGGTAGTGAGTTCCAGGCACCCACTACCCTCTGCGTAAAAAACTTGCCTCGTACATCTACTCTAAACCTTGCCCCTCTCACCTTAAACCTATGCCCCCTAGTAATTGACCCCTCTACCCTGGGGAAAAGCCTCTGACTATCCACTCTGTCTATGCCCCTCATAATTTTGTATACCTCTATCAGGTCGCCCCTCAACGTCCTTCGTTCCAGTGAGAACAAACCGAGTTTATTCAATCGCTCCTCATAGCTTATGCCCTCCATACCAGGCAACATTCTGGTAAATCTCTTCTGCACCCTCTCTAAAGCCTCCACATCCTTCTGGTAGTGTGGCGACCAGAATTGAACACTATACTCCAAGTGTGGCCTAACTAAGGTTCTATACAGCTGCAACATGACTTGCCAATTCTTATACTCAATGCCCCGGCCAATGAAGGCAAGCATGCCGTATGCCTTCTTGACTACCTTCTCCACCTGTGTTGCCCCTTTCAATGACCTGTGGACCTGTACTCCTAGATCTCTTTGACTTTCAATACTCTTGAGGGTTCTACCATTCACTGTATATTCCCTACCTGCATTAGCCCTTCCAAAATGCATTACCTCACATTTGTCCGGATTAAACTCCATCTGCCATCTCTCCGCCCAAGTCTCCAGACAATCTAAATCCTGCTGTATCCTCAGACAGTCCTCATCGCTATCCGCAATTCCACCAACCTTTGTGTCGTCTGCAAACTTACTAATCAGACCAGTTACATTTTCCTCCAAATCATTTATATATACTACAAAGAGCAAAGGTCCCAGCACTGATCCCTGTGGAACACCACTGGTCACAGCCCTCCAATTAGAAAAGCATCCCTCCATTGCTACCCTCTGCCTTCTATGGCCTAGCCAGTTCTGTATCCACCTTGCCAGTTCACCCCTGATCCCGTGTGACTTCACCTTTTGTACTAGTCTACCATGAGGGACCTTGTCAAAGGCCTTACTGAAGTCCATATAGACAACATCTACTGCCCTACCTGCATCAATCATCTTAGTGACCTCCTCGAAAAACTCTATCAAGTTAGTGAGACACGACCTCCCCTTCACAAAACCGTGCTGCCTCTCACTAATACGTCCATTTGCTTCCAAATGGGAGTAGATCCTGTCTCGAAGAATTCTCTCCAGTAATTTCCCTACCACTGAAGTAAGGCTCACCGGCCTGTAGTTCCCGGGATTATCCTTGCTACCCTTCTTAAACAGAGGAACAACATTGGCTATTCTCCAGTCCTCCGGGACATCCCCTGAAGACAGCGAGGATCCAAAGATTTCTGTCAAGGCCTCAGCAATTTCCTCTCCAGCCTCCTTCAGTATTCTGGGGTAGATCCCATCAGGCCCTGGGGACTTATCTACCTTAATATTTTTTAAGACACCCAACACCTCGTCTTTTTGGATCACAATGTGACCCAGGCTATCTACACCCCCTTCTCCAGACTCAACATCTACCAATTCCTTCTCTTTGGTGAATACTGATGCAAAGTATTCATTTAGTACCTCGCCCATTTCCTCTGGCTCCACACATAGATTCCCTTGCCTATCCTTCAGTGGGCCAACCCTTTCCCTGGCTACCCTCTTGCTTTTTATGTACGTGTAAAAAGCCTTGGGATTTTCCTTAACCCTATTTGCCAATGACTTTTCATGACCCCTTCTAGCCCTCCTGACTCCTTGCTTAAGTTCCTTCCTACTTTCCTTATATGCCACACAGGCTTCGTCTGTTCCCAGCCTTTTAGCCCTGACAAATGCCTCCTTTTTCTTTTTGACGAGGCCTACAATATCACTCGTCATCCAAGGTTCCCGAAAATTGCCGTATTTATCTTTCTTCCTCACAGGAACATGCCGGTCCTGAATTCCTTTCAACTGACACTTGAAAGCCTCCCACATGTCAGATGTTGATTTGAGGGAGCAGTATTCTCAGCATTTTCCAATGGAAAGTCCATGGTAAACCATCTGCTCTAGTGTGAGCAACTAGATGGGAAACTATTACAGTTAGCACTCACCTGGAATCCTGATCAATCTCTCCTCCCAGGACCAGCAGCACTGTCGTCAACTTCCCGTCTCACAGCATGACCTCCTTACAGGTTAGTCTTTTCTCCCGCCCCCGAGACAGTGTTCCCCTCGCAGGGCTTGCCTCTCCATTTCTATTGTCCCTGGGATCAGCCGGCCAGACTCCATTCTGCCTCCATCCCCACAGAGTTAAAATCGAGCCGTTTGGGGCAGGTTCTCCTGAAGCAGCTGCAACGAGCCTGGATAAGTTTGTACTTCAAGTTGATCCTTTAATATTCAGGTACTCCTATAAAACTCAGTAAACAGTTAGTTCTCTACTGCTGTCCTAACCAAGAAATGTGAATTCTGTAAGAAAATCCACATCTGCACCAAGTCATAACTTTACATCTCAAGTGAAAATTAGCTGCTTCTTAAGTAATGCTAGTTCAGGATTTCTTTAACATTTTAAACTTGTGATTTCTCCAGGCTCAATGCAGAAGAGTTCTGTATGTCCACTTCACCATTTTTAATAGGATTTTCTCGCTCCATGTTCTCTCATAATTATTGTTTTGTTAAAGCTCTGTCAGACCTGTAGAATAGATGCAGGAGTTTAAAGTAGTTGAAAAGCATTCAGGTATAAAGCTAGAACATTTATCTACATTCTGAACAATACTATTTACGATACGAATCAATTCATTCTAAAATTGTATCTTAAATTAATCTAAAATACTGCACAATGAAAGGTTTACCATCCCAAACTTAATCGCATGCAAGTTTCTGTCATGGATCCTTAATAGCCTTGTGGATGCTGCCATCATTTGGTTAAAATGGAGAAGTGCGCTGCCCTGTCGTTAGAGTTGGTGAGAATTAGCCCTGCTGCCTCACGGCGCCGAGGTCCCAGGTTCGATCCCGGCACTGGGTCACTGTCCGTGTGGAGTTTGCACATTCTCCCCGTGTTTGCGTGGGTTTCGCCCCCACAACCCAAAGATGTGCAGGCTAGGTGGATTGGCCATGCTAAATTGCCCCTTAATTGAAAAAAATGAATTGGGTACTCTAAATTTATTTTTAAAAAGAGTTGGTGTGAAAACTCATGGCTTAATAAATATATATTTTTTTTAAAAAGAGAAAACTCATGGCTTGTATAGAATTCATAAAAATATTGGGATTGTTCAAAACAATCCATTTAAATACATTTTCATGTTGTATTTGCATCTCCACAATAAACAAGCTGGCTGGTTTTAACTAAAATCTGAAGAAAAACAAATAGTACTTCCGTTTTTAATATAGAAATTCCAAGAAATAAAACAGTTTTTATCATTTTTGGTAATTATTGAAAATTGTAGCAAACATTTGTAGGTCTGATTTTGAAATAGGTTTCCGATGCCCCCTCCAATTCTCTCTCAGAATCAAATTGTAGATTTTCAAAAAATTTTTAAACCTCAAAGTAGACATATCTTGTGCTGTGTAACTCCTTCAAAGAAATTCTAAATGGTCTAAGCTATTGGACCCCAAGCTGCTAATATTGCTGTGTTCCGACTCTGCTTGCTTGCTGTACAGCATTCTCAGTCTGATTTCTTGTAATTTGGCCAAGAGCTGATGAAGTAATCACTCTTTCTCCCCTGCACTCTGAAACCTTTGACTGATGATGAGGTATAGTTGTGTGGGCCTTGGACTGCTCCTTTTGTACCTTATGTTAATAGGCCTGATTTGCATGCGAGTCCAAACAAAGTCTTATTGTGGGCAGTGTCACAGCCAAAGCTAAATTGCTCTTGCACAATGCCCATGCATATATTTTCTACCAGGAGTCACCAGTTAGGAACCCCCTAGTGGATTTCTCTCCCTAATGAGGGGCACTGAGGCTATTGTAATGTTCCATTACTAACTTGAGTTGTGCAAATCAGGCCTAGTCTTGGGAATTGAATTTGGGACCTATTTCCCCTGATGAAACTACCCAATCTTTAAATTCGAGCTAGGACATTCAGAACTGAGATCAGGGAGTACATTTTCACACAAAGGGTCAAGATGATCTGGAATCGCACCCAAGAAAGAGTGTTGGGTCCATTTGCAAGGCTAGGTCAACCGACTTCGATTCAGTGAGGATGTCAAGGGACGTGGGTTAAAGAAAAGTAAATGGAGTCAAAATACTGAAGAGTCATGATCTACTTGATCAATCAGAAGTAGGCTCAAGGATTTGGATGGCCTGTTCCTTTTCATATGTATGTCTGGCTCAATTCCATACTGACTATTTAGCACAATTTCTTCTGTGAACTAGTATTTGGAAAACAATAACAGCAACTTGTCTTTGTATAATGCCTTTAATGTCATAAAGTCCCAAGTTAGTTCCTGGGCACTATCAAACAAAATTTGACATTGATCCACGTGAGGTGTTAAGGCAGATAATGAAAAGTTTGTTCAAAAGAGATTTCCTGGGCCTGGGCAGCTGAAACCATGTCTCTAAAGATAAAACAATTGAAATAACCACAAAAGTAGCATTCCCCCCCTCACAACAAAAATTAAAAATGAAAGCACTCCTAAATCAAGTCAGTTCATCCATCCTAAACATTTTTTATGTGGTAAAGGTGGATTGCCTCTTGCTGTGTAGCAGAGAATTTAGGAATATTGGGGTAATGTTTCTGCAAATTTGTGCTGACTTTTTAAGTGCAATTCAATCAAAATCTGCCCACCACAGCAAAAGTGCAAGAAGTTTCAAGCGCCACTGATATCCAGCACAAAAGGACTTTTCAACAACCTTTTGTCTTATCTTAAGAAACATTTCTTTAGAATCTGGCTGCACATACTGATTGAATTGATGAGTACATGGGTTTTCTCCCATGTTGGAAATAAAAGGGAATAAAGGAAAAAATAAACAATTATCTAAAATATTCATTCATGAAAGACTTTGGGCAAAATTCTTGCATGGCCCCGCTGGCAGGTTTAATGGTGTGCTTCCTGGGAGGGATTCGGCAGGAGTCTAGAAATCTGTATCGTACCAGTGTGAATTTGATGTGGGAACATCCACTAATACCCACCATGGCAGATTGGAGGCCAGCGTGAAACGTGTTTGAGTCCCGCGAATGGGATGCACATAAAGGCCTGACCAGAATTCACCCCCCCCAAAAAAAAACTTCTGATGCTCCATGACGTCAGCGGGAAAATTAATTATTCCAGAACCCGTCTCGAGCAATGTGGCATGCAGAAGTTGGGAATCACCTGGACAATGCCTGAGGCGGCCTCCAGGATTCAGGATGGAGACCATCAGCAACTCTGGAGCCCTGAGCACCACAGCAGTTGGGTGGAGCGAGCATCTACAGGTGGATCTCTCAGATTCAGTGTGATGAGGAAGTCCACCATCCAGCCTCCGTGTTCCTGGAGATCCACCTTGTTTCGTCAAATGTGATGCTGGTCACCTTTTCAATATGGCACCTGGATATGATGGTAGGACTCATGCCATCAAGCCACCCCTGCCATGGATTATGTCGCAAATCCCCTAGGTGCATAATTAATGAGGTCTGGGATAAATGTTTGGCATAGTTTCCCACCGGCCTCTACAGCAGGAAGCAAACCACATTCCCACCTCTGAAAATTCCACCTTTCTTTCTAATTATACAAATGGATTTAAGCAGAAAATGAAATCATAACTTCTGAAATTCAGTGCAATTTTGAACACAGTTTGTGCCTAAATTGCCGAATGTGCCCAAAGCAGAATCTCTACCCTGATACATTCAAATCTGTATTGGGAAAGGTTTTACATTTGCAAAGTTAAGGATTGAATATGCACTACCCCCCCCCCCCCCCACACACACACACACACTTAACTGTAAACAGTCAGTGACCCCAACTTGTCTTTTGCTAGCTATAATTTGAACAGCAGAAACATATTTATTGACCAGTAGCCCTGAAAGCACGATTGCCTAAGTATACTAAAAGTGTTTATCACCTCTGAGTGCCTAGGACATGTTGTTTTCATATCTGAGGTTCGCTCGTTGTGCTGCAATAACTGGTTAGCCTTTATTTGCTTTATTGATTGTGCATTCCTTCTGTACTAAGTACTTCTCATCTCCCACAGCAGATCCCTGTTGACTTTAGATTAAGTCCGGCAAACCACATACAATGTAGCTTGCCTTGTGTAGCATGTTTATTTTGTACTCAATATTTATACATAATGAAGACCACCAATTCCCTAACAGCATGCAGTCGTTGTAGGTGAGGTCTAATAACATACTATTTTCATACAGAGAAAACAGAATTAGTTTTTAAAAAAGTTTAACAAATGTTATGTTTCCAAGAGTTGGCCATCTACATATTTGGGCTTAAAAGAAGGGTCGGCGCGAATTGGGCCATGATTTTGGTGCTGAGCACACAGCCCCCATCCAATGAGGAGGTCAGTGGAGGAAGCACAGGAAATTGGTTTGCTGATGGGAGTGGCAGCCATCAGTCATGGTCCCAGATGCAGCTTGCCAATCCCCATATTGGTCAATATGGATGTCGGTTGCAGTTGTAAATGGAGTCTGGAATGGCAACCGAGACAGGAGGGTATGCGGTGATCAGCAGTGGAGCCCCGATTTATTGTTTCACTAAAACTTGTATTTCTGGAGGAAGCCTCCAGGGTTCTAAAGTATGGCTGGTTTGACTGCCAAGTGCCAGAGAATATCAACAGAAACATGCATGGGTTGGTGCTGGCAGTTGATGAATTTTCAAAAGAGGGCATGAAACAGGCATTCCTCCCCCTATTTGCATATAAAAAGTGCCAAATGCTTATTTCAGGCATGGGCCCCAGGCGCCAATGCAAGAACTTTTACCAGTTTGGCAGGCAGCACACTAACCCGCAAAGGGAGCATATGCTTGCTATCTGCCATATTGGATCTTCAGGCACCTCTTCTATATGTGTAAAATTGGCATGGTGCCAGAGAATTTCTAGGCTGTGATCTTTCGAAATATCTGATTTTAATCAAGTCTAGGTCATGACATGTGCTTTGGACCAACTAAGTTTTTTTTTGTTGTAAATAAACCTTTGAATTCATAACATTTATATCAACATATTCTTGCAGGGCATGGTTGAAGGATGAAAGTTGAGCATTTTCCAATTAGATCAATCAAATGGTTAGGAACATAGAAAATAGGAGCAGGAGGAGGCCTTTCAGCCCTTCGAGCCTGCTCGCCATTTATTATGATCATGGCTGATCATCCAACTCAACAGCCTAATTTGCTGTTCCCCCATATCCTTTGGCCCCCTCCGGACTAAGTGCGATATCTAACTGCTTCTTGAAAGCATATAACGTTTTGGCCTCAACTACTTGCTGTGGTAATGAATTCCACAGGCTCACCACTCTCTGGGTGAAGAAATTTCTCCTCATCTCTATCCTAAATGGTCTACCCCGTATCCTCAGACTGTGACTCCTGGTTCTGGACACCCTTCTGTGCCTTCTCATAGGCTTCTATGAGATCGAACCTCGTTCTTTTGAACTCCAGCGAATACAATCCTAAACGATCCAATGGGCAGCACGGTAGCGCAAGTGGATAGCACTGAGGCTTCACAGCGCCAGGGTCCCAGGTTCGATTCCCCGCTGGGTCACTGTCTGTGAGGAGTCTGCACATTCTCCCCATGTCTGCGTGGGTTTCCTCCGGGTGCTCCGGTTTCCTCCCACAGTCCAAAGACGTGCAGGTTAGGTTGATTGGTCATGATAAATTGCCCTTAGTGACCAAAAGGTTTAGGAGGGTTTCTTGGGTTACGGGGATAGGGTGGAAGTGAGGGCTTAAGTGGGTCGGTGCAGGCACGATGGGCCGAATGGCCTCCTTCTGCACTGTATGTTCTATGTTCTCTCCTCACACGTCAGTCCCGCTGCCCCAGGAATCCGTCTTGTAAACCTTCACTGAACTCTCTCTAGAGCGAGAACATCCTTCCTCAGGTAAGGAGACCAAAACTGCACACAATATTCTAGGTGTGGCCTCACCAGGGCCCTGTATGATTGCAGAAAGACTTTCCTGCTTCTGTACGCAATTCTAATGTAACTGTTGCTGGTTCCCTTCTTGAGTGTGAATAAGATTTACTGATGCATTCATTAATACAAGAGCTGTTGAGCATGCACTGGAAGTGACTTGTTTAGAGCAAAAAAAGGAACAGATGGGTCCAGTGCTTACAGCGTAATTTTTTTTTCATTCAAGATAAAGTAAACTTGGAGCTGTGTGGAATTGATTTAGGTTTTGCAACCTGGTTGATAATTGACAGATTCCCTCCCATTCTGTATGACCACAGCTAATCAGATAACACCTCATTGTATTTTGCTCAGAAGACATGATTATTTGGTACAATATTTTAAAATTGCTAATGTACGAAGTAACAATTAATATAAACTACTTTATAGAAATCTGTTAGATAACTGTATTTTACAGTACAGTCAACGTATGTTGCTAATAAGAGAAGTTTGTCCATAAGGAAAACCAGTTAGTGTGATCATAAGTGCTCTTAAAACGGTTGCAAATAATTTTTTAAGTTTCTGTTTCTCATTGCCTTTATGGATCTTTTTATGTAAAGGAATACGTACATCTTTATTTGGTTCTGTAAAGCTACAATCATGCAACAAAATATAGCTCTTGTCCTATATTATTTTACTTTCTCTCATGTTAATTTTGGCAAAGTTTAAACTTCATTTGGACCAAAATATTTGTAGGATTTGCCTCTCCTCGGATGATCCAGCTGATTGAAGGTGATGCGCAGCTGAACCATGCACATCAAGTTCCACACATTGTGCCATGTCAGTTAGCTGGTCTGGAGAGCGCTACAATCGATCTTAGTGTCTCAAGTTAGGAAGAATATCAACAAGGATTTCTGCTTCCAATGATTTTACCAATGTCACCCACTGAAACTGTGGATACGTTGATGTCTGATGAAGATAAAACCAAGCTTGGCTGTGATGCCCTAGAAGATAGAATAACTCGTGAACACTCAATGTCACCTGCAGAATTGCCACTCAAGCAAGCTGTATCTCAGCACAATCTGTAGGGGCTGGCGGGAGGAAAGGAGGAAATGGTAGTATATATAACAGCATATCTAAACTTGTCTCTCTTAAAACATGAGAGGGAAAAATTGAAAGGAGTGCAAACATAGTAAGAGAAAGACTATTGAATGATTATGGAGCTTGAAGGCAAAGCAATGCCTATCAGGTAGCTGGGTAGTCCTGTGCCCTACTGAGAGAACAAAGATGTTCCAGAGGGGCTTCCTCGGGAATAAGAGTCATGTTACGAGATTTGTGTGGCCGTTTGATTTTATTGCATTAAGCCAGCACATTTCAGTGTTTACAAAGCATGCTGGAGGGCCCCACTTCATGCAAGCTTCAGCGGCCCTGCACAAGGAGATGCTGTCAGTCATATTGAAGGAATTGACAATCATAGCTGAGAGGAAGGGAAGAGAAGATACAAAAGAGGAAACCAAGCTTTTTGGGGCTACTTTAGCAATGTCGGAAATAGGTTATGAATTCGGCTAAAAAAAAATAGGAATTGCCAGATTATTAATGTGCAATGTGCTGCAAATAAAGAAGGAAAGGTTTCTGATTGATGTGGCTTTCCTTTAAATTGAGAAATCTGCATAGGATTCATCTAGGCCAAGATAAAATGGAATATTTTGAAATTGCCACCCAAAACAACTTAAGTCGAAAATTAACTCAAACTGTGAAACCTTACCTTGTCGATATAGGCCCACGAAAATAGAAACCGTGTTATGAACAATTAATGCAACTTTTGCCCTACAGGTTAATACTAATTTGGTTTTAGTTTTGCGCAATGCATTCCATTCTGACATTATAAATTCTTAGGGCCCAATTTCCATTTCTAGCTCATGCTTTGTGTGTGTGTGCGTGCATACTAATTGAGGTTCAGATTTAACCAGGGCTGCTGTACTTTTCAGAACATTTTACAAGGACCAGCAGTTCCCATTCTGATAGTAGCGGCTTTGCAGAAGATCCATCTTCCGACTTGGCTGGACAGTGTCAGGTATTATACTTTTTACTTTAATTAAAACAATTTTGTGCATGATTTACTTATTGATCGTTACCTTTTTATGTAGCGCCTTCAGGGGAATACAAAAAGATAGTCAGTCAAAACCAGGGAATAGGAGATGTCTCGGTGCTCTCGAATGTTGTATGACATTTGAAAGGGATGGCGAAGTAAAAATATTGGGAAAGAGAGGGGAAACCTGCAGCCACAACCTCAAATAAGATTGAAAGGGGAAATATTTTTCTAAATATATATATTTTCTGTCCACCTGTAGCCTGGTAACACTGAGGCAAAATTCACTGCTGGGAATATATATCAGGTCCATCAAATCTGGAAAAAAAAGAAGACGCATTTGTGTTTTTGCATTGTTTTTTTGGACCGGCAATCATTTTAAATCAGCAAGTATTCAATTCATTGAAATAAAATATTCTTTTAACAAATTGGCTAATAATTTTTAAGGGCCTGCTATTATACCCCAAGCACCACACCATCATGATGTTTACTAAAGGTGTCCTAATCTGTAATGTGCACTCACTTCAATTACCCATTTAAATTAGCCATATTATATCAGGGGCAATATCAGATTTCTAATGCATGTCCTGTTGACTTTTAAGAATATCTTTAATGTCTAATAAATCTGTTCGATCTGCAATTGAAACATATACCTGGGGATACTTGTGACCTTTTTGGTGACTGAGACGCAGCAGATGCTATAGGTCACATATTCAGTAACTTGAAAAGCAAAGTAGGTACTGGTATTTGTAAAATAATCGACATTGATTTTTAAATTGGGCAGCTGTATTCGCTATTGCATCCCTTGTGACTCAGATGCTATGTTGACGCATGTCTGGTGTCATATTCAGATTCGGTGGAGCTTATGTTATTTACCCTCGTGTTACTTTGCACCTAATGCTTTGTTTCTAGGATCTTTGCTATTTTTCAATAGATCAATTGACGTCGTGGTGCTGCTGATTGCTAAATTTTTGCCAGTTATTTCAATCCCCCCCCCCACCAAGTTTCTGTACAGCGCCTTGATACGACTGCTGAGATATGACTTCAGATTAGCCATCGTAAAATAAATATTCCCATACTATTTATTTAATTTGAATGTATATTTTTAATGCATTTTGCCGCCCTGTAATTCAATTTATTTAAATGTGAAGATTAGCTTTCGCTCATAACATTCCTGGGATGGCTGATTGGTGCAAATACATTTTTGTAAAAGTTTCAGGTCATTTAGTTGAATTGTAGCAGTGTGCAACTGTGGTGTTTTCATTGAGTGGATTGAGGGAAAGCCAAGGGACCGTAACCAGACACTGGTCAGATTTAAAATCAACTTTGGGGGCTTTCATGGTTAGTTAAGGGTTTATCTTTTGCATGTCACCTGCAATTTAGCCAAAACCGACTTTATTTTACGATTAGTGTTATTTTGCTATAACATTATTTCTCTATGTCTCAGCTATGTGAGTGATTTTGTTTAAATGAGCAGTTTAGCAGCAATTTCAATTCCAGAAAAGAATTCCCCTGAGCTTGTTAAATAATAAGACCTATGGTATAGAAAGCATTTGTCAGGGAACGTTTTCCACAAATTTGGAGGTTGAAGACTTTTTTTTGTGGTCTATCGTTACCGAAATGAGACAGATTTGTTCTGCGTTTCTTTTGCCCAATGTGTCAACGCTTTCCACATTGTGAACACTAAATTCATCTTTATCTATGAACAGCAACAGCAGCATTGTACATAGCTGACCTCTGTTTTTTAGACGGCTCCGAAACCCGTACCAGTGACAACATAAAAGATCTTTACTTATCCATTTCCAAGTGTGAATTCTCGCCCCCCCCCCCTTGTTGAAATGATGCAAAAAAACTTTGAATGTCTAACTGGATACAAAATCATTTTGTTTAAGCAATCAGTAACTGTCTGATTTAATTGTTTCAGCAGAATTCATTTTCACCCCCGCATTTAATCCTTGTGCTCTATCCTAGGGACCAGATGGTTACCTGCAAGCTATGGGAAGCAGTGCTGACAGCTGTGACAGTGAGACAACAGTCACATCATTAATTGATGACCTTAAGACTCCTCTGAGTTGTGACCAACAGTTTTTCACTCCATTCCAAACTCCAGTGGAAAATATGACTCTGGATCTGAAAGAAACAATTTTAGATTTGAAAGTAGCGTTAATCCCTGATGCTGCGCTCGATTCAAATGAAGAAGAAGAAATGGTTGAGAATGACAGCAAAGAAGCTACTGGTGTGGACAGTTCTATCCAGCCAGGTGAACAGAAGGCATTGGGCTTTCCCGCAGACGAATATTCATCACAAGATAATGAGGCGCTGTACCCAGAAAGTGACATGAACTGTGAGAGTGATGTTCCTACATATTCTGTGCATCATAGGCTTGGACTGAGGCAAAGCAGCTTGGATCCTGCCCTGTGCTGGCATTCCGATCCTGATCCTTTAAATGTAAATGTTGCTGAACCAATGAACTTCTCCTCGTCGTCAATAGATAAAATTGCTACAGTCCTTGAGAGAGCCAAAACAAAAACATATTCTGTCTCGAGTACCTGTGGAAAAGCAAGGCGGCCAGTGACCAAAGCAAGTGATCGAATAATGAGAGAGGGAGAGGGAATGTCCAAGAAAGAATCTCTTGCAGAGGTGAAGCGATCCACTTTTCAACGGTCCAGCTCGCTCCCAACTACACTGCTTAGTCCAGTGCGAGTTGTGTCAACATTAAGTGTGAAATTGATGCCGGAAAGTGGTTCGCATTGCAGTTCACCTAGTTTTACCTATAAATATACTGCTGTGAGGGAAAAGGAGATGCCTGTTAATGATGAAGATGAGCAGTCAAGTTGCCGATCCATGCTTTTCATCCCATCTGCAAAAAGAGAGAGTAGAAAACAGTTCACTTTGAACAGGCATGATGAAACGCCACAGCATAGGCTGGACTCCGAGCCATTACCGATGCCAGCACATCTGACACAGTCTTGCTGTTCCCTTCATGCACTTCCTTCAGATTGGCACGGCCAACATCTGTGTGATCACATGAGAGCCAGGAGTATGTGCAGTCTTCCCAACCTCATGGAACCTACTTGCGCAACATGTGCAGCACCTATCGGACATTTCTCTCCTCAGAGACCAATGGCACACTCTTATCATCACATTCCAATAAATCCTCCATCTGCTATTGAATCACAGCTCCGCAGAGTCCTTAATGAGATTAGAAGCACAGTGCAGAATCTTCCTCGGGTAATGAAGCATCATTTTATTTAAAGAATTGTGGAAAATAAAATTACTCTATAAGTCTCGAGGTGCTGTTTGCTTCAGTATCTAATGGTAATGAATATACAGCACATTCCTGAAATGCATAATTTGGGAGATTAATAGCTGTTTCACTATTTAATATTCATTTTTGTGAAAGGAGGTGGTCTGCTATTGCATTTATTAACCTGACATGGAAACATTGATCCTTCAAAACATTTTTTAAAAATATGATTGTTTAGTTTTGCCCTTAATTGTTCATCTTAAATCTACATATGATCTGCAGATTTTAAAACCATCTCTTGGCATACTAATTATTTCTGCCTGTTAATCAAGCCATTTTCATTTCAGCTCCCAATGTTTCAGGGCAGAGATCACCCTTTCTCTTACTATACGTCATCAAGACTAGGCCTTTTACCCTTATATGAAGTAAGTTGCCATTTAAAATTCATGAAATGTCTGTTAGTTTTTCATGTTTTTTTCTTCACAATATTTCAAAAATATTAGTGGATGGATGTAGACTGTAACAGTTGTTTTGTTGACCCATTTCATGACTATTGTACCAGCTTAACCACCAGCATGATCATTATGATGACTGGCATTTATAACAGTGGTTCGTCAGTACATGTTCCAATAATTTATTTTCCATTAGTTCTTAATTGTGTTCTTAAGCAATTAGTTCTGAATCAGTATATCCTAACTAAATGAGGTGCATAGATAAGGTAGATAGTCAACATCATTTCCCAAAAGTAGAGGCGTCTAGAGGTTTGAGGGGAGAGATATAAAAGAGAGCAGAGAGGAAATGTCTTTGCACAGAGGCTGGTGAGTATCTGGAACAGGCTGCCAGAGGCAGTGGTAGAGGCAGATACAATGTCTTCCTTTAAAAAGCAGATAGACAGTTACATGGGCAGGGTGGGCATAGAGGAATATGGGCCAAATGCGGGCAAGTGGGACTAGCTTAGTGATAGAAACTGGGCGGCATGGACAAGCTGACCCGAAGGGCCTGTTTCCTTGCTGTAAACATCTATGACTCTATAACTAAGCAAAAACTCTTTTCATAGCACAATAGGAAAACTTTGGACAAGTGGGAAAATGAAACAACTGCTTTGTGAATTTGTGTTTGAAATGGAATCTTTATTTACTTCATTGTTGGTGTGCCATCACTGGAAAGACTGAAGCGGTTGAAAAAGGTAGCTCCACCAAGACCATTTCAAGGGCAACCAGGCTTGGGCAATAAATAGATGTTGCCAGTGAAACCTGAATCGATTTTTTTTTTAAAAATTCCCAGTCTAGGATAAAACAGGAACTGAATGCAGAGTCTTGCTGCTCTTGAAAAGGTGCCTTAACACTAACCTCCAAAGAACTACTGCAATACTGGGAAGTTCTCCATTTTCGATAGCAGCCGTGCCATGGCTTATCTGAATAAGATCACTAAATTAGTACAGATTGTGCCAAAGAGTTCCCATTTTGAGCAGTTAGGAATTGGGTCCAAATTCATGTGGAGTCACATCTGTCGAAAGAGAAGACCTTTAATTGTGGGTCTTTAAGCAATTTACTGTGGTCCTAGTATCAGCTGCAAAGTGAAAATAAATGAGACATTTGGGGTGACGCTATCAAAGAGATTCCATAACACACTGTACCTGGCAACAGAAGTCTTTGCTGTGATTAGCTTAATGGAGAATTATCAACAAAGTTCTAATTGAGGGGTTTTATTTGTCCATTTAATTCTTTAAATTGTAGATTTTGCATGGTGCTCATTCTAGGTTCATTGTTTTCATATGTTCTTCGTGAATGTTACAAAAATGTAATTGCTCTTCGAGATATGAATGCATTGAACTGAAGGAAATCTTTATTAAACAGACATCACCTTCCTTTTAAAAATAAATGTTCAACAAGCTCTCCATTTTATTTAGGAACGGACTAATGTAACATCTTACTCCTGTACCAGCATACCAGACACATGAGAGCACAGGAACGCCACCTCCAGAGATTCCCCTCCAATACACACACCATCCTGATTTGGAAATATAGCGCCATTCCCTCGCTGCCTCTGGGTCAAAAGTCTGGAACTCCATCCCTAACAGCACTGTGGGTGTACCTACACCACATGGACTGCAGCAGTTCAGGAAGGCAGCTCACCACCACCCTCTCAAGGGCAACTAGTGATGAACCAGCAACACCCTCACTCCATAAACATGAATTTAATAAAATATACAGTATGGGATGAGCAATCCAAGGTCTTAAGTTTAAATTCACCATGTCAAGATGTGAAAATACGTTTAAGAAATTTGGCAATTTATGGGCTGGAACCGGGAAAACAAAATGACTCAGAAAGCTGGATTGTTGGAAAAGCCCAGTTTGTTCACTAATGTAATAGAAGGAACCTGCCATATATGTTTGGTTTACCTGTGAACCTAGGCAAGAAACCAATCGATGGGATTTTGCATCCCTCCTCTCTCCCTCAAATCGTCAGGCCTCAAATCGTCAGGCAGAGGAGAGCCAAAATCTACTGCCTTGACACTGTTGCTATGCCTGTTGTTTTTCCGCTTATGCTGGTATTTTATCACCTATGTGGTGGCAGTGGGCAGCCCTTGGGCCAATTAATGGCCACTTAAGGGACTCCTCCTGCTACACCTGATATTTTACCACTGGCAGGAGGTGTCCATGTCATGCTGCAATGGTGGCCTTTTTGTGGGCTACAGGAGGGAGATGCATCCCTCCTGTTTGAGCACCCATCCTCTCCCACATTATTCAACAACTCACCCATCCATCACAACCTGATATTCCAGCCATTTGCTGAGGCCTGCCAGACTGGCCCATGCAAAAGGCTCATCCATCTCCTCCATTGCTAATTGCTGTTGAATACTGCCAGCTGTGGCCACTGCTCCTGGTGGCGATACTAGGACTAGAGAGCTGTCGGCCATGTGATTGACAGCAGCTCAAGGAGACTGAACTTCTCACCTACCATGGATTGTAAGTCTTGCCCTTAGCCAATTAATGGCCTGAGGGTTATAAAATTGGCTTGTGGCTACTTGGCAAAGTGGAGACTGCCTGGCCCCTGACTTTTCAGCTAGGGGGATCGGGGGGAAGAACTAATGCCTTCATATAAAATGAAGCCCTATAATAATTGACTCTTCTTGCCCTCAAAAGGTCATTAGGGATAAGCAATACTGATTTGCCAATGTCATTCATATCCTAAGGACAAGTTTTTTTTTAAAAAAGGAGACATAGTGTAAAACGTCACTGTAATGAAATGGCGTCTTCTTCCAGATTTCTTTCCCAAATAGAAGCTATTTTTGCTGACTACTGCTAAAAATACTTCCTAATGGTAAATCAATGGGCCAGATTTTGCTGTGAAAATAAGAATGAGACTAATGGCACCTATCATTAATTTTGTGTAAATGGCACATTAGCCTCAGAGTAGGAATAAATACAGGTACAGAGTCTCATACCGGCTGTCCAAAAACTGGACATTTTTATAATGTGCCATGCATCAATTGAAAAACATAACTTGGACAAGTGATGAAAGGGGTCATCAACAGTGCTATCAAAGGGCACATGCAGAGCAATAACTGCTCACTGACCCCAGATTGGGTTCCCATAGCGTTACTCAGTGTGGCATCAAGGAGGTCTAGTAAAACTGGAGTCAATGGGAATCGGGTGAAAACTCTGCTGGTTGGAGTCATACTTGGCACAAATGAAGGTGGTTGTTGGAGTCAATCACCTTGGCTGCAGGATGTCACTGCAGGAGTTTCTCAGGGTGGTGTCCTAGGCTCAAATATCTTCAGCTGCTTCATCCACCTTCCTTCCATCATATGGTCAGAGACAGGAATGTTTGCTGATGACTGCACAATGTTCAGCGCCATTAGTGACTCCTCAGATACTGAAGCAGTCCATGTCCAAATGCAACAAGACCTGGATAATACCCAGGCTTGGGCTGACAAGTGGGCTCTCAGAGAGAAGCAAGAGACTGCTGTGTGCACTGTTCCAAAGAGACATAACTCACCCCTGTCTTACCGGACTATGCTATACAACCTGACGACTTCCCAATACACCAATGGACCGCACGGCATCACCGGGCAAAGCCAAGGGTTGTGGGATTTGCCTCCTCATCAACCCCTGCTGGTGCTTGGACATGGAGACCCTGGTGACATACTGCTCCCTGGATCTGGATTACCTGCTGATGAAGTGCAAACAATACTACCTTCAACGGGAGTTCACTTATACCATCATCACAGCGGTCCACATCCCACCCCAGGCAGAAGTGAAGAAGGCATTTGATGAATTGTACACGCTATAAATAACAATGAAACAGAATACTCTGAGGTGTTGTTCATCATGGCCGGGACTTCAACCAGGCGAAACTCAAGAGTGTACTGCCAAAGTTCCACCAACACCTCTCCTGTCCCACCAGGGGTGACAACACTCTTGAACGCTGCTACACCAACATCAAGACTAAGCTAGAGTCACAGACTAACATCACGTACTCTGTAGGTTGTGGCAAGGCTTAAACAACATAACGGGCTACAAAGCAAAGCTGAGTAGCATCACCGGCAAGAGCGCACCCCGCCCCGATGAACTCACTGCATTCTATGCTCGTTACAAGCAGGAAACCAACAAACCGTTGTCAACTACCCCAGCAGCCCTCGGACACAACCACACCTACCATCACAACTTCCGAAGTCAGATTGGCCTTCTTGAAAGTGAACCCTCGGAAAGCAACGGGTCCTGACGGAGCCCCTGGCCGTGCACTCCGATTTTGCGCGGACCAACTGGTGGGTTGTTCGATGACAATTTCGACCTCTCCCTACTCTGTTCTGAAGTTCCCATCTGCTTCAAGAAGACCACCATCATACCAGTGCCAAAGAAGCACCAGGCAACATGCCTCATTGACTACCATCCGGGGTAATGACATCTATCATTATGAAGTGCTTCGAGAGGGTGGTCATAAGTCACATCAACTCCATACTCCCAGAATGCCTTGAGCCATTGCAATTCTCATACCACCACAATTGGTCCAGAGCAGATGCTATCTCCCAGACCCAGCACTCATGCCTGGAGCATCACGACAACAAGGACTCCTACATCAGACTCCCATTGATTGACTACAGCTCCGCCTCAGCACCATAATCCCAGTCAAGCTTGCATCAAAACTCCAAAATGCTAGGACTTGGCTCCTCCCTCTGCAACTGAATCCTTAACTTCCTGGCCATAGACCACAATCAGTAAGGATAAGCGACAACTTCTCCACGATAGTCCTCAATACTGGGGCCTCGCAAGGCTGCGTACTTAGCCCCTACTATACGCCCTATACACACATGACTGCGTGGCCAAATTTGGCTCCTACTCCACTCCATCTATAGGTTTGCTGATGACACGACCGTAGTGGGTCGGATCTGGAACAACGATGAGTCAGAGTATGGAAGGGAGATAGAGAACCTGGTGCCATGGTGTAACGACAACAATCTCTCCCACAACGTCAGCAAAATTAAGGAGCTGGTCATTTACTTGAGGAAGCGAAGTATCGTACACACCTCTGTCTGCATCCATGATGCCGAGGTGGAGATGGTTGATAGCTTCAAATTCTTAGGTGTGCACATCACCAACAATCTGTCCTGGTCAACCCACCTCAACGTTACAACCAAGAACGCACAACAGCGCTTATACTTCCTCAGGAAACTAAGGAAATTCGACATGTCAACATTGACTCGTACCAACTTTGGCATGTGCACCGTAGAAAGCATCCTACCTGACTGCATCACAGCCTGGTATGGCAGCTGCTCGGTCCAAGACTGTAAGAAACTTCAGAGAGTCGTGAACACAGCCCTGTCCACAATGCGAACCCGCCTCCCATCCATTGACTCTGTCTACACCTCCCGCTGCCTTGGGAAAGTGGGCAGCAAAATCAAAGACACCCCCCCCCCCCCCCCCCCCCCCCAACTCCAACCCGGGTTATTCTCCCTACCAACCTCTTCCATTGGCAGGAGATACAAAAGTCTGAACACGCACAAACAGATTCAAAAACAGCTTCCTCCCCGATGTTGCCAGACTCCTGAATGACCCTGGAGAGAAAGATGTCTCCACGCATCTTCTCTACTGAGTAGTGCTACACTCCGTATGCTTCACCTGATGCCTGTGTCTATGGATCGTATGTCCTATGTTTTTTCATGTATGGAACGATCTGTTTGGACTGTATACAGAACAATACGTTTCAGTGTTCCGAGGAACACGTGACAATAAACGCACATCCAATCCAAGTAACACTCTCACCACACAAGTGCCAAGCAATGACCATCTCCGGCAAGAGAAAATCATTGCCCCTTGACACTCAACAGCATTACCATCACTGAATCCCCCACTATCAACATCTGGATGCTTCCATTGACCAGAAACTGAACTGGACTAGCCATATAAGTACTGTGGCTACAAGGTTAGGTCAAAGGCGAGGAATCCTAAAATGCATAACTCTTTCTCTACAATTTCCTGGATGAGTGCTGCTCCAACAACACTCAAAAAAGAAAACTTGACACCATCCAGGACAAATCAGCCGCTTGATTGACACACCTTCCACAAATATTCACTCCCCCCACCCCGACGCACAGTAGCAGCAGTGTGTACCATCTGCAAGATGCACTGCAGGAACTCAGCAAGGCTCCTTAGACAGCACCTTCCAAACTCACGACCACTACCATCTACACTCATCCCTAGAGCATCTTGACAACAAGGACTCTTGCATTAGACTCCTATTTATTGACTACAGCTCTGCCTTCAACACCATAATCCCAGCCAAGCTCATATCAAAGCTCCAATACCTAGGACTTGGCTCCTCACTCTGCAACTGGATCCTTGACTTTCTAACCCACAGACCACAATCAGTAAGAATAAACAATAAAAACTCCTCCACAATAGTCCTCAATACCGGGGCCCCGCAAAGCTGCGTATTTAGCCCCTTACTATGCTTCCTGTACACACACGACTGCGTGGCAAAATTTGGTTCCAACCCCATCTACAGGTTTGCTGATGATATGACCATATGGGGAGGATCTCGAATAACGACGAGTCAGAATACAGGAGGGAGATAGAGAACCTAGTGGAGTGGTGCAGTGACAACAATCTATCCCTCAATGGCAGCAAAACTAAAGAGCTGGTCATTGACTTCAGGAAGCAAAGTATTGTACACACCCCTGTCAGCATCAACGGGGCCGAGGTGGAAATGGTTAGCAGTTTCAAATTCCATGGGGTACATATCTCCAAAAATCTGTCCTTGTCCACCCACGTTGACGTTACCACCAAGAAAGCACAACAGCGCCTATACTTCCTCAGAAAACTAAGGAAATTTGGTTGTCCACATTAATTCTTACCAGCTTTTACAGATGCACCATAGAAAGCATCCTATCTGGCTGCATCACAGCCTGGTATGGCAACTGCTCGGCCCAAGAAGACAAGAAACTTCAGAGAGTCATGAACACAGCTTAGTCCATCACACAAACCTGCCTCCCATCCATTGACTCTATCTACATCTCCTGTTGCCTGACAAAAGCGGGCAGCATCATCAAAGACTCCTCCCACCTGGCTTATTCACTCTTCCAACTTCTTTCTTCAGGCAGAAGATACAAAAGTCTGAGAACACACACGAACAGTACATTCCTTGGGACACGTGACAATAAACAAAATCCAAATCCATCTAGAAGGGCATGGGTAGCAGATACCTGGGAACCCCACCACCTGAAAATTCCTGTCCAAGTCACTCACTATCCCGATTTGGAAAAATATCGGAGTTCCTTCATTGTTGCTGGATCAAACGCCTGGAACCCCCTCCCTAACTGCATGGTGGATTTACCTACACCACATGGACTGCGTGGTTCGTGAAGGCAGCTCACCACCACCAAGGGTGCACAGCGGTTGGTACTGCTGCTTCATAGTGCCAGGAACCCAGGTTCGATTCCCGGCTTGGATCACTGTCTGTGCGGAGTCTTCACATTCTCCCGTGTCTGCGTGGGTTTCCTCCGGCTGCTCCGGTTTACTCCCACAAGTCCCGAAAGACGTGCTGTTAGATAACTTGGACATTCTGAATTCTCCCTCTGTGTACCCAAACAGGCGCCGGAATGTGGCGACTAGGGGCTTTTCTCAATAACTTCATTGCACTGTTAATGTAAGCCTACTTGTGACAATAAAGATTATTAGAAAAGATTATTATACTTTTTCAACAGCAATTAGAGATGGACAATGAATGCTGGCCTAGCCAGCGAAGTCCCCATCCCTTGAATATTAATTTTAAAAATTGGCTGTGCAGTGCATTGGTGCAGTGTGGGGCCTCACTAGCGCATGTCGGTGTATTCCCACATTGCAAGTGACCGTTGACTACACAGACCTGTTTTGGCCCAAACCACCCACGCCCTGAACCGCCTAATCCGGAAAGATCTGTAATCTTTGGTCCCGTGGTTACTGGTTTTGAGACATTATACCTATATGTGATTAACTGCTGATGTCTAAAGATTGCTGCCTGATTTGCATTGCTCAATTGTTACCTACACAAAAACAATATCTCACTATATGTTTCACATATCCAGAAACATATGTATTGGCGTCTATATATATTTGATTATGCTGCCCGTCTATATATATGTTTCTGGAACCCACCTCTTCATTCACCTGAGGAAGGAGCTGTGCTTTGAAAGCTAGTGATTCGAAACAAACCTGTTGGACTTTAACCTAGTGTTGTAAGACTTCTTACTTTAATTTGACTGGTTGAGGAGAGACATAGTTGTTTGACCTGTTCTCAAATGCCCCAAAGGCCCTGATTCTCTTGATTTTCCAGTGAATCCTAACACCCCCCGCCCCCACAACTACCACCACTGAAATGATAACTATTGTAGTAGCAGATGAGGAACATATCAGCCATGACAGAATGACGGAGCAGACAGAATGGGCTGAATGGCCTAATTTTGTGTCTGTATCTTGAACTTCTGAACTTACAAAAAATGAATTGACAATAAACCTGAAGCTTTGAGGAAGTATGTAAGCACCCACCTGCAGGTTGCTCTAATATAATCCAAATCTGAGAGGCTCAGCTTGATGGGGATTCAGCAATTTTTAAAAGCTAAACGCACACTCACAACTCTAATAGGAAATGCCATTAGATTGGATTTGTTTATTGTCTTATGTACCGAGGTACAGTGAAAAGTATTTTTCTGCGAGCAGCTCAACAGATCATTAAGTACATGAAAATAAAATAAAAAGTACATAATAGGGCAACGCAAGGTACACAATGTAATATCCTGCTGCAGCAAAATCTAGGCTAATGCAATTCGTTGTACATCATCTGTGATATTCATTTTTCTTAAACTTTTTTTCAGACCACATATCAAGAACTGCAGATAATGAGAAGGAATCTGAACTTTTTTAGAACACAAATGATGGACTTGGAGTTTATTATGCTGAGGCAACAGACCCTGGTGTACCAGCACTTGTCTGATGAGGAGAGGTAAGATTTAACAGCCGTGCTTAAGTAGTGACGTGTTTACATTTTCTTCACATCCTTGCATTTCCTCTTTTTTATACTTCCAAGATTTTAACAAAGTTCTCATCAAGAAAGTCGTCTCTCTACAAAATTGTTCATTTATTCAAGGCCTTTTGAATTGTAAGATAGAGTTGCGGGAAGAAGAAAAAATTAAAGATCTTTCTTGTATATTAGCTGGTATTTTCTGAACAGGTAAAAAAAATAAGCTAATTACATTTCATTGCTGTTTAGACGGCTTATAAAATGAAATTGAACGCTGACCAATTGATTTGAGGTTTTTGCAGCCTGTGTGGACGAGCAGGGACTGCATTCGAGCTGAAAAACGGACTGCAACACGGTGATCGAAGGTGTCAATCAAGTGGCGGGGGGAGGGGGGGGGGGGTAAAAAGTAAGTGGTAGAGGGATTGTATAGTTAGGGGGTTGGATACTGTTTCATTGCAGCGGAGAGTGAGGTCCTAAAGGCTGTATCAAGGAGAGGAATTTTGGAATGTGAAGGGGTAGGATTCTGCAGTCATAGTTCACATCAACATTACCAACATGAGTAGGACTAAGAAAGAGTTCTGCTAAAATATTATCAGCAGCTAGGGGCTAAATTAAAAAGCAGAATCACAAAATAATCATCTCTGAATTGCTACCTGAACCACAAGAAAATCTGCAGAGGATAAGTAAGATCAGATGGTTGAAAGTATGGCTCAAAGATTTGTATGGGAGAAATCGGTTTTGATTCATGGCTTACTGGCATCAGTACTGGGGAATAGGGAGCTGCATTGTTGGTCTTCACTTGAACTTCACTGGGGCCAGGGCACTGGCAGATTATATAAGTAGCGCCGTAGAGAGAACTTTGAATGAAATAGTAGAAAGTTATAGGCAATAGCACAGAGTAGTAATAGGGATAATGATAACCAGAGTGTGACAGGAAGAGGCAGAGCAAACAAATATAAGAGTGCCTTAGCAAATAGGGCTAGAGAAGGGAAAAATTATAAAACAAGAGAATTGAATGTATGCAGCATTTGTAACGCGATAGATGAACTGATAGTATGAATAGAAATAAATAAGCATCATATGAGAGCCATTACAGAGACATGGTTGCAGAAGTGATCATGGCTGGGAACTGAATATTAAAGGACATTTCACATTTCAGAATGACAGGAAAAGGAGGTGGGATAGCTGTGTTAATAAAAAGGACAATCCGTAAAGTCGTGAGGAATGATCTTGACTTGGAAGAACAAGATGTGGAATTTGTTTGGGTGGAGACTAGGAATAACAATGGAAAGAAGTTACTGACGGGAGTTTGTCACAAAGCATACTGATGCTATCTGCTAGGGTATCCCAACTTGGAGCATCAGTTCGTGGGGGGTGTATAGTTTTGTTTTTGAAATGGTGTGAGGAGCCAAATAAAATCTCCAGTGAGAATAAGCAGCCCAGTCATTCTGTAACAAATACTTAAGACTCTATATTAAATTAAAGAAAGGGGCAGCACGGTGGCGCAGTGGTTAGCCCTGTTGCCTCATGGCGGCGAGGTCCCAGGTTCGATCCCGGCTCTGGGTCACTGTCCGTGTGGAGTTTGCACATTCTCGCTGTGTTTGCGTGGGTTCCGTCCCCACAACCCAAAGATGTGCAGGCTAGGTGGATTGGCCACGCTAAATTGCCCCTTAAATTAGAAAAAAATTAATTGGGTACTCTTAAATTCATTTTTTTTTAATTAAAGAAAGGACAAATACACAGAAACAGGACTACACTACTCTAAGGCAATTAAGTATGTGATCCACTAAACACACACAATTAATATAGAATGTACCCCTTGTTTCAAAATATATCTACGATCCCTGACCTCCTTAAAACTTCCTTTTTCCTTAAACAACATCCAAATTAAATAAATCTTTGAAATCAAATCCACTTTACAATTACCACACCATGCAGGACTGGTGATCAAGTCTGGGAAACTTCTTTCCTGATCCAGCGAAGATATTTAAACTTTTCCAAAGATTTCTGCGCTGCTCTGGCATTCGATTTGAGGGTGGGAAATTTTTAAGCTTAGTGTTTTAAGCTTAGATTAAGTAATTAGAAAACTATAAAGTCAGAGTTGGCAATACTGGACTGGGAAAACAGTTAAAAAATAAGGCAGTAGATGAGTAGCGGCAGACATTTGAAGATTTTTTCATTGCTCTCAACAAAGAATTATTCCATTGAGAAAGAAAGACTCCACAAGAAGGATGCACCATCTGTAGCTAGCTACGGTATCAAATTTAAAGGAAAGGTGTACAATGCTGCAAAGATAAGTAGTAGACCAGAGGAGTGGGAAAACTCAAGAAACTAGCAAGGGATGAGTTTTTAAAAAAGAATATGAGAGTAAACTAGCAAAGAATATAAATCTTTACAAGTATATGAAAATGACACTGGAGTATTACTAATGGTAAACGAGGAAATGGCAGAGACTTTTAACTGTCTTTTCAGAAGAATTTCATAGAATTTACAGTGTAGAAGGAGGCCATTCAGCCCATCGAGTCTGCACCGGCCCTTGGAAAGAGCACCCTCCCTATGCCCACACCACCTCCCCGGCACCCAGCAACCCCACCTAACCTTTTTTGGCCACTAAAGGAAATTTAGTATGACCAATCCACCTAACCTGCGCATCTTTGGACTGTGGGAGGAAACCGGAGCACCCGGAGGAAACCCACGCAAACACGGAAGAATGTGCCGACTCCGCAACCAAGTCAAAATTGAACCTGGGACCCTGGAACTGTGAAGCAACAGTGCTAACCACTGTGCTACCATGCTGTCCATGATGATGCAAAGAAAGGTAGGAAAGCAAGTTGTGAGCTTTGAGCAAAGAGATTGCAAAGAAATATAGGTACTTAAGTGAGGGGAAAAAAATAGAAAAGCAGAATATTATTTACATGGGGAGAGACAGCAGAACACTACAATGTAGAGGGATCTGGGTGTTCTTATATATGAGTCACAAAAAGTTAACATGCAGATACAGCAAATAATTAGGAAGCATAATGGAATTTTGGCCTTTATTATAAAGCTGATAGAGTGTAAAAGTGGGGAATTTGCCACAACTGTACAGGGTATTTGTGAGACCATACCCAGAGCACCATGTGCAGTTTTTAATCTCCTTATTTAAGGAGGGAAAAGTGCAGTTAAGGCCATAATCAGATCCGCCTTGATTTTATTGAATGGTGGAACAGACCTGAGGGACCAAATGGCCAACTTCTTTTTATATCTTGTGTTCGTATGACAAGACTTCCAGTCTGTCCCATGTGATATAATCAGCGTGGGTCTTTAGATTTTCTAAGTTCTACCGTGAAACTACCTTGAATTTAAGTTAAACAGCAATTCTTTCTATTTTTCTTGTCAAAATCCTTTTGATATACCACACCCTGTAACTTTCTATATATAATTTCTGATTTTTTTTTTAAAGTCAAGTAGGTTGGTTAGCCTCTTCTAAACCCATATGGCTGTCTAGTAAGTTATCGTACAGATGATCAGGTTTATTTCTGCTCATTCCATTATTTTACCCAGTAGTGCGGTATTGCTGATGGGTTTGTGGTTACCTGGGTCTGCGTGGTCACCCTTCCTGAAAATGAATACCACGTTCAATTATTTCTAATCACGCAGAATCTCTCCAACATTCATTCAGCACTCCAAAATGGTTCAGCACTCAGCCCCTGTTCATCCTTTGATTTTTGTTATTCAAGATTTACATAGTGGACACGAGAGGACACAATCCTACCATGATGAACTATTTTATGCTCATCCTCCATTTTAACCTTGCAACCAAGGTTTGTTTTCTTCCTTATTCTACTTCTGGTGGATTTGTTTAGTTCAGAGTTAAGAATGGTAAATGAAAGCTTAGTTTATATGATGAACATTAATTTACTTAGCCAGAAATTTCCTGCCACTCTCACCGATGGCAAACCATCCCTTCTGCACAATGGGTTTCCCAGCGGCGGAGGGCGCAAGCCATGCAGAATCTTGCAGGCATTAGCAGGACAGGAAGACCCCACCACCAGTCAATGGTGGGCCAGCCACCTCAGCTGCTGGAAAACATTCTATGGGTGGTGGGGGGGGGGGGGGGGGGGGGGGGGGGGGATCTCCCAAATTGAGTCTTAAAACAATTTTCTTTGGTAGCAAACTATTCATCTATAACTAAGCCTTTTTTTAAAACTTATTTCTAACTTACTGCGATAGGTGCACAAGGGCATATGCGAATATGTCATTCTGCCTTGGGCAAAGTATTGTTCCCACCTTCCTGTTGTTATCCAGTGGAAGAATCAGAGGTGATATGTTCAGAAGACCTGATAACTGCTGATCATAATTATATGATTATCTCAAAAAATCCTGTTGTCCAACATCCGTGTTGAATATGTTGTTCATTTTTTTAAAATGCAATTAGTGTATACCAATGGATTTATGTGAAGCCTTGAATATGAGTTATTAATTTAACCATAGAATTCCAACCGTGCAGAAGGAGGCCATTTGGCCCATTGAGCCTGTACCAACCCTCTGATAGAGCTCACCCGCCCACCCTATCTGTGTAACACCATAAGCCCACCTAACCTGTGATGCACGATCAATTGCACAAAGACTAAAGTTGGGTACAACTGTGGCTTTATTACAGTCAGATAGAACATAGAACATAGAACAATACAGCGCAGTGCAGGCCCTTCGGCCCACGATGTTGCACCGAAACAAAAGCCATCTAACCTACACTATGCCATTATCATCCATATGTTTATCCAATAAACTTTTAAATGCCCTCAATGTTGGCGAGTTCACTACTGTAGCAGGTAGGGCATTCCACGGCCTCACTACTCTTTGCGTAAAGAACCTACCTCTGACCTCTGTCCTATATCTATTACCCCTCAGTTTAAAGTTATGTCCCCTCGTGCCAGCCATATCCATCCGCGGGAGAAGGCTCTCACTGTCCACCCTATCCAACCCCCTGATCATTTTGTATGCCTCTATTAAGTCTCCTCTTAGCCTTCTTCTCTCCAACGAAAACAACCTCAAGTCCGTCAGCCTTTCCTCATAAGATTTTCCCTCCATACCAGGCAACATCCTGGTAAATCTCCTCTGCACCCGCTCCAAAGCCTCCACGTCCTTCCTATAATGCGGTGACCAGAACTGTACGCAATACTCCAAATGCGGCCGGACCAGAGTTCTGTACAGCTGCAACATGACCTCTCGACTCCGGAACTCAATCCCTCTACCAATAAAGGCCAACACTCCATAGGCCTTCTTCACAACCCTATCAACCTGGGTGGCAACTTTCAGGGATCTATGTACATGGACACCTAGATCCCTCTGCTCAGCCACACTTTCAAGAACTTTACCATTAGCCAAATATTCCGCATTCCTGTTATTCCTTCCAAAGTGAATCACCTCACACTTCTCTCCATTAAACTCCATTTGCCACCTCTCAGCCCAGCTCTGCAGCTTATCTATATCCCTCTGTAACCTGCTACATCCTTCCACACTATCGACAACACCACCGACTTTAGTATCATCTGCAAATTTACTCACCCACCCTTCTGTGCCTTCCTCTAGGTCATTGATAAAAATGACAAACAGCAACGGCCCCAGAACAGATCCTTGTGGTACTCCACTTGTGACTGTACTCCATTCTGAACATTTCCCATCAACCACCACCCTCTGTCTTCTTTCAGCTAGCCAATTTCTGATCCACATCTCTAAATCACCCTCAATCCCCAGCCTCCGTATTTTTGCAATAGCCTACCGTGGGGAACCTTATCAAACGCTTTGCTGAAATCCATATACACCACATCAACTGCTCTACCCTCGTCTACCTGTTCAGTCACCTTCTCAAAGAACTCAATAAGGTTTGTGAGGCATGACCTACCCTTCACAAAGCCATGCTGACTATCCCTGATCATATCATTCCTATCTAGATGATTATAAATCTTGTCCCTTATAATCCCCTCCAAGACTTTACCCACTACAGACGTGAGGCTCACCGGTCTATAGTTGCCGGGGTTGTCTCTGCTCCCCTTTTTGAACAAAGGGACCACATTTGCTGTCCTCCAGTCCTCTGGCACTATTCCTGTAGCCAATGATGACATAAAAATCAAAGCCAAAGGTCCAGCAATCTCTTCCCTGGCCTCCCATAGAATCCTAGGATAAATCCCATCAGGTCCCGGGGACTTATCTATTTTCAGCCTGTCCAGAATTGCCAACACCTCTTCCCTACGTACCTCAATGCCATCTATTCTATTAGCCTGGGACTCAGCATTCTCCTCCACAACATTATCTTTTTCCTGAGTGAATACTGACGAAAAATATTCATTTAGTATCTCGCCTATCTCTTCAGACTCCACACACAATTTCCCATCCCTGTCCTTGACTGGTCCTACTCTTTCCCTAGTCATTCGCTTATTCCTGACATACCTATAGAAAGCTTTTGGGTTTTCCTTGATCCTTCCTGCCAAATACTTCTCATGTCCCCTCCTTGCTCGTCTTAGCTCTCTCTTTAGATCCTTCCTCGCTACCTTGTAACTATCCATCGCCCCAACCGAAACTTCACACTTCATCTTCACATAGGCCTCCTTCTTCCTCTTAACAAGAGATTCCACTTCCCTGGTAAACCACGGTTCCCTCGCTCGACGCCTTCCTCCCTGTCTGACCGGTACATACTTATCAAGAATACGCAGTAGCTGATCCTTGAACAAGCCCCACTTATCCAGTGTGCCCAACACTTGCAGCCTACTTCTCCACCTTATCCCCCCCAAGTCACGTCTAATGGCATCATAATTGCCCTTCCCCCAGCTATAACTCTTGCCCTGCGGTGTATACTTATCCCTTTCCATCATTAACGTAAACGTCACCGAATTGTGGTCACTGTCCCCAAAGTGCTCTCCTACCTCCAAATCCAACACCTGGCCTGGTTCATTACCCAAAACCAAATCCAACGTGGCCTCGCCTCTTGTTGGCCTGTCAACATATTGTTTCAGGAAACCCTCCTGCACACACTGTACAAAAAACGACCCATCTATTGTACTCGAACTATATCTTTTCCAGTCAATATTTGGAAAGTTAAAGTCTCCCATAATAACTACCCTGTTACTTTCGCTCATATCCAGAATCATCTTCGCCATCCTTTCCTCTACATCCCTAGAACTATTAGGAGGCCTATAAAAAACTCCCAACAGGGTGACCTCTCCTTTCCTGTTTCTAACTTCAGCCAATACTACCTCGGAAGAAGAGTCCCCATCTAGCATCCTCTCCGCCACCGTAATACTGCTCTTGACTAGCAGCGCCACACCTCCCCCTCTTTTGCCTCCTTCTCTGAGCTTACTAAAACACCTAAACCCCGGAACCTGCAACATCCATTCCTGTCCCTGCTCTATCCATGTCTCCGAAATGGCCACAACATCGAAGTCCCAGGTACCAACCCACGCTGCCAGTTCCCCTACCTTGTTTCGTATACTCCTGGCATTGAAGTAGACACACTTCAAACCACCTACCTGAACGCTGGCCCCCTCCTGCGACGTCAAATCTGTGCTCCTGACCTCTATACTCTCATTCTCCCTTACCCTAAAACTACAATCCAGGTTCCCATGCCCCTGCTGCATTAGTTTAAACCCCCCCAAAGAGCACTAACAAATCTCCCCCCCCAGGATATTTGTGCCCCTCAGGTTCAGATGTAGACCATCCTGTCTGTAGAGGTCCCACCTTCCCCAGAAAGAGCCCCAGTTATCCAAAAATCTGAAACCCTCCCGCCTGCACCATCCCTGTAGCCACGTGTTTAAATGCTCTCTCTCCCTATTCCTCATCTCACTATCACGTGGCACGGGCAACAACCCAGAGATAACAACTCTGTTTGTTCTAGTTCTGAGCTTCCATCCTAGCTCCCTGAAAGCCTGTCTGACATCCTTGTCCCCTTTCCTACCTATGTCGTTGGTGCCAATGTGGACCACGACTTGGGGCTGCTCCCCCTCCCCCCTAAGGACCCGGAAAACACGATCCGAGACATCACGTACCCTTGCACCTGGGAGGCAACATACCAAACGTGATGTTTGGCCTCCTGCTGCAGCTGGCAAAATGGCAGGGCACTGGAGGTCATGCATATTTATACAGTTCTCCGTGGGCGGAGCCAGCCGGCAGGAGCTACCGGCGAACCTGTAGTGCAGGTCCTACCTTACATCTCCTATTACAGTGGTTCACCACATTCACCCTGTTAAAAATGAGTCTGGCGGGGGTGACGTGCAACTATATACAATTAGTGCAATTATGTACAGTGGCAGGGAAAGAAAAGTCTATGTTGACGGTCCGGAGTCCATCAAAGGTTCAGCCGGTCAGGTGCTTTGGTGCTTCGTTGGGAGCGGCGTAACGGTGGCGGCGATAGCGGTGGTGTAGGTGGCACCGGTGGTGGCGGTGCTGATGCTGGCCAGTCATCGGGGAATTCAGGGAGCATGCAGAAGTCCTCTTCGTCCTCTTGTGTGGAAAAGGGGAGGGGGTGGTGGTCTGGTGGGGTCAATATTGGCGGCGAGGTGGGGGTGGGGAAGAGGGGAGGGAGTGTTGAGGTGGAACCTGACTGTGCCAGGTCCCTGAGTGAGACAGTATCTTGGCGGCCGTCGGGGAACTCAACGGAGGCATATTGAGGGTTGGCGTGGAGCAGGTGACCCCTGTCCACCAAGGCGTCCGCCTTGTGGAGTCGGACGTGCCTACGGAGAAGGACCCAAGGAGACGCAAGGAGCAGCGAGCCAAGTCGGGAGCGACACCCCGGATGTGGATTTCCTGGGGAATGTAAAAAACACGTTCGTGGGGTGTGTTATTAGTGGTGGTGCACAATAGTGACCGGATGGAGTGCAGAACGTCAGGGAGGACCTCCTGCCAGCGAGAGGCTGGGAGGTTACCGGACCGTAGGGCCAGCTTGCCCTCCAAACCGTCCCATTCTCCCGTTCTACTTGCCCGTTTCCCCGGGGGTTGTAGCTGGTCGTCCTGCTGGAGGCTATACCCCTGCCGAGCAGGAACTGACGCAGCTCATCGCTCATGAATGAGGAACCCCTGTCGCTGTGAATGTAGGCAGGGAAACTGAACAGAGCGAAGATGGTGCTCAGGGCCTTGATGACGGTGGCAGACGTCATATCGGGGCATGGGATGGCGAAGGGGAATCTGGAGTACTCATCGACCACACTGAGAATGTACGTGTTACGGTCGGAGGAGGGGAGGGGCCCTTTGAAATCCACGCTGAGGCGTTCAAAGGGGCGGGAGGCCTTCACCAGGTGCGCACATCCGGCCGGTAGAAGTGCGACTTGCACTCCGCACAGACCTTGCAGTTCCCGGTGATTGTCCTTACTTCCTCGACGGAGTAGGGCAGATTGCGAGCTTTGACCAGATGGTACAATAGAGTGACCCCTGGGTGACAAAGGCTGTCGTGTAGGGCCTGGAGTTGGTCCACTTGTGCGCTAGCACATGTACCTCGGGAGAGGGCATCTGGGGACTCGTTGAGTTTACCGGGGTGATACAAGATCTCTTAATTATAGGTGGAGAGCTCAATTCTCCACCGCAAGGTTTTATCATTTTTGATCTTGCCCCGATGTGTGTTATTGAAAAAGAAGGCTACTGACCGGTGGTCTGTAAGGAGAGTGAATCTCTTACCGGCCAGGTAATGCCACCAATACCGCATAGCTTCAACGATAGTTTGGGCCTCCTTCTCGACGGATGAGTGTCGAATTTCAGAGGCATGAAGGGTGCGGGAAAAGAATGCCACTGGTCTGCCTGCCTAGTTTAGAGTGGCGTCTGAAGAGTCGCTTTCTACTTGGAAAGGCAGTGACTCATCCACTGCGCGCATCCCGGCCTTGGCGATGTCTGCTCTGATGCGGGCGAAAGCATGTTGTGCCTCGGCCGCAAGGGGGAATTGGGTCGACTGAATGAGTGGGCGGGCCTTGTCCGCATAGTTTGGGACCCACTGAGCGTAGTAGGAAAAGAACACCAGGCAGCTTTTGAGGGCCTTGGGGCAGTGGGGGAGGGGAAGTTCCATGAGAGGGCGCATGCACTCGGGGTCGGGCCCGAGAAGTCCATTTTGGGCTACATAGCCGAGAATGGCTAACCGGGTTGTGCTGAACACACGCTTCTCTTTGTTGTAGGTCAGGTTGAGAAGAGTGGCAATGCGGAGGAATTTATCGAGGTTGGCATCGTGGTCCTGCTGGTCATGGCCGCAGATGGTGACATTATCTAAGTACGGAAAGGTGGCCCGCAAACCGTACTGGTCGACCATCGAGGGCCGAAGGGCCTGTACTGCGCTGTAATGTTCTATGTCCTATTCGGCCCATCTCTCTTTGGAAGACCGAGACCCCATTTGTGACACCGAAAGGGACCCTCAGGAAGTGGTAGAGGTGACCGTCCGCCTCAAAGGCAGTGTATGGCCGGTCCGACTTCCGGATGGGGAGCTGATGGTAGGCGGATTTCAGGTCAATTGTTGAGAAGACCCGGTACTGCGCAATCTGACTGACCATATCAGATATGCGTGGGAGGGGGTACGCGTCGAGCTGTGTGTACCTATTGATGGTCTGACTGTAGTCCACGACCATCCTGTGTTTCTCCCCAGTTTTAACCACTACCACTTGGGCTCTCCAGGGCTGTTGCTGGCCTCGATAATACCCTCCCTAAGCAGCCACTGGACTTCGGACCTGATGAAGGTCTTGTCCTGGGTGCTGTACCGTCTGCTCCTAGTGGCAACCGGCTTGCAATCCACAGTTAGGTTAGCAAAAGGGGAGTGGGGATCGGCCTTGAGGGTCGCGAGGCTGCAAACGGTAAGGGGGGGTAAGGGCCCGCTGAATTTGAGGGTGAGGCTCTGGAGGTTGCACTGGAAGTTCAGGCCCAACAGGAGTGCAGCGCAGAGATTAGGAAGGACATAGAGGCGGAAGTTATTAAATTCTACGCCCTGGACCGTGAGGGTGACTGTACAGAAGCCTCGGATCAGGATGGAGTGGGATCCGGACGCTAGGGAGGTCCTTTGATTGGCAGGGTGGACCACGAGGGCGCAGCGCCTTACCGTATCTGGGTAAACAAAGCTTTCGGTGCTCCCGGAGTCCAGCAGGCACGAGGTCTCGTGGCCGTTGATTTTAACGGTCGTCGACGCGGTGGCCAGGTTGTGCGGGCGAGACTGGTCCAGCGTCATCACATGCGAGCTGTGGGTCGCCATTGGGTGGCGAGCGTGTGCGGTTCCGGTCCGGAGACCCTGTGGGGGACAAGATGGCAGCGCCCATGGTGCGCACATTGCGGGGTCGGGACAAGATAGTGGCGCCCATGGAGGGCACATTGTGGTGTTGGGACAAGATGGCAGCGCCCACGGGGCGCAGGTGGCCGAAGGGGAACAAGATGGCGGTGCCCATTGGTCGCACATGGACCCGTGAGGAGAAGATGGCACCTCCCATTGTGCGTCTGGCATGGGGGAGGGGGCGATAGCGGGTGCGATCGCAGCCACTGCGCGGGCCTGGCACACAGCTGCGAAGTGGCCCTTTTTACCGCAGGCTTTACAAACGGCAGTGCGGGCCGGGCAGTGTTGGCGGGGGTGCTTCTGCTGACCGCAGAAGTAGCAGCGGGGACCCCCGGGGTGCGCAGATCGGCGTGCGGTGCAGGCGTATTGCGAAGGCAGGGTAGCGGCTGAGGAGGTCGTCGGCAGGGTCCAGGACGGGTAGGAATGAGTAGAAGGGTGGGCAGCGCGGCGGGAGAGGTACGATTGTACGTTGCGGGATGCGACCGTCATGGAGAGCGCCAAGGTTTTCGTCTCCGCCAGTTCGAGCGTGGCCCCTTCCAGCAATCGTTCAGGGATGCGGTCCGACGCAATCCCCGTCACGAAGGCATCGCACATGAGGAGATTAGCGTGTTCATTAGCGGGCTTAATTCGGACATCCATTCTGTGGAAAATCTGACTGTAGTAAATTGATGCACGATCAATTGCACAAAGACTAAAGTTGGGTACAACTGTGGCTTTATTACAGTCAGATGTGTGGCCTCCTGCTGCAGCTGGCGAAATGGCAGGGCACTGGAGGTCATGCATATTTATACAGTTCTCCGTGGGCGGAGCCAGCCAGCAGGAGCTACCGGCGAATCTGTAGTGCAGGTCCTACCTTACATCTCCTATTACTTTTTTAAAATATATATATTTATTAAAGTTTTTAACACAATTTTTCTCCCTTACAAACAATGACCCCCCCCCCCCAGTAACAAAAAAGAAATGAGAAATCACGCGGAGCAAGATATATACATGGCAAAATAGTATATTTACATAGCTTTGTACACTGGCTCTCTCCCGTACGTGCCAGTTTCCTCGACTCTTCATGTTATCTCTTGCTCATCTCTTCTCCTCCTCCCCCCCCCCCCCCCCCGGACGTCCCCCCGGGTTGCTGCTGCTGCTGACCGACCTTCCTCTAACGCTCCGCGAGATAGTCTAGGAACAGTTGCCACCGCCTGTAGAACCCTTGCACAGACCCTCTCAAGGCAAACTTAATCCTCTCCAACTTTATGAACCCAGCCATATCGTTTATCCAGGCCTCCACGCTGGAGGGCTTCGCCTCCTTCCACATTAGCAAGATCCTTCGCCGGGCTACTAGGGACGCAAAGGCCAGAATGCCGGCCTCTTTCGCCTCCTGCACTCCCGGTTTGTCCACTATTCCGAATATTGCTAGCCCCCAGCTTGGCTTGACCCGGACTTTCACCACCTGAGATATTGCTCCCGCCACTCCTCTCCAGAACCCCTCCAGTGCCGGGCATGACCAAAACATATGGACATGGTTCGCCGGGCTCCCTGAGCACCTTCCACATCTGTCCTCTACCCCAAAGAACCTGCTCAACCTCGCCCCCATCCAGTGAGCTCTGTGAACCACCTTAAATTGTATCAGGCTGAGCCTGGCACACGAGGAGGAGGAATTAACCCTACCCAGGGCATCAGCCCACAGACCTTCCTCGATCTCCTCCCCCAGTTCCTCCTCCCATTTACCCTTCAACTCTTCTACCAGCGCTTCCCCCTCTTCTTTCATCTCCTGGTGTATTGCCGACACCTTGCCCTCCCCGACCCATGCGCCCGAGATCACCCTGTCTTGAATTTCTTGTGCCGGGAGCAACGGGAATTCCCTCACCTGTCGCCTCACAAAAGCCCTCACCTGCATATACATCTCCTATTACAGTGGTTCACCACAACCTGCACGTTTTTGGACGTTAAGGGGCACTTTAGTATGGCCAATCCACCAGTAACTTCATTGCAGTGTTAATGTAGATCTACGTGTGACAATAAAGATTTAAAAATTAACCCGCACATTGTTGTACTGTGGAAGGAAGCCAGAGCACTGGAGGAAACCCACGCAGACGGAGAGAATGATCAAACTTCGCACAGTCATCCAAGGCTAAAATCAAACCTGGGTCCCTGGTGCTGTGAGGCAGCAGTACTAACCACTGTGCTGCCCTTTTAAATATTTTTTAAATTCTCTATTCAGTGAAGATGTCAAACTGACTTACTGGTTCTTTGGGTTTGGCTTCATATCCAGAATTACTAGCTCATTCATAAACTTTAATGGAGCGACAATTTGGCCATTACCGTGTAAATTTTTTTAAATATACATTTAAAAACCAATATAAAAACTTCATGCCCTGAAGCATTGGAATGTAATTTCATGCATGCAAAGAGCATTCGAAGTGGAAAATTGAGATTAACAGTGTTTTCTTTTTTGTAGACAAGAGGCTGACCAATTGCAAAACCTTCGGAACTGTGTGCGCTTGGAGCTGCAAGAGTTGGAAATGCAGCTGGAGGAGCGATCGTTCGCTCTGGAGGAGCAGCTCAAAACCCCAAACCAGTTTGCCATGTTCAGTCCTCCACCTCGTGCTGTGAGTTACATGTGTTTAATCTTATTGATCTTCCTCCACATTACTGTGGTGGGTGGATATCTTTGATTTTGCTGTAATTTAATTATTTTCTTCCTTGGCCTGGCAAGATCTGGCATCCTTGCAGTTGAGAGGGCATTGACGGGGCCATTCTCAAGCCACTGTCGTAGACTGTCATAGATTCTGATAATCAGATCCGACTCTCGCCTCTGAATTTATATTGCTAAGAAGCACCAGAGGCTCTGCTTGGCAATTTCAGATTTAATTGAATTGAATGAGTGAGACTGTTGCCCAATGCCATTCCAAACACTGGCTTTCATGTATTCTAAACAGTTCATAGTATGACTGAAATGATCAGACTCCTCCGACATCTAGTACTGGATGAACAGAAATGTCTTCAAATCAATATTGGAAAGACAAAAGCCATCGTGTTCGATCCCCACTATAAATTTCATTCTCCGGCTTTCTCTAACTTCACATTCCATCCCTCCACTTGGCAGCTGTCTGAAGCTGAACCAGCCTCCTACAACCTTGGTATATTTGACCCCATGATGAGTGCTGATCACATATACGAAGACCATCTCCATTAAATCACCTGATACTACTTTTGTCCCAGTTTATCTGCTGCTGAAATGCTCATCCATGTGATTTTACCTCCAGACTAGATTCCTCCCACACACTCCTGGCTGGCATCCCACATTTTACTCTTCGTGCAGATCATCCAAAGCCTGCAGCCCATGTTCCTACTTCCACTAAGCCCCATTCACCCACAATTCCTGGTTTCTATTACCTTCAAGACATCTCGCTTCCTTATTTCTGTGATCTCCTTCAGCTCACAACACCCATCCAATTTTGGCCTCTTGAGCATGCCCAGTTTGAATCACTCCATCACTGGTGACCAGGCGTACAGTTGCGTCAGATCTAGATTCTTAAATTCCCTCCAAACCTCTTGGCCACTCTACATACTCTTTCTCCTTTAAGATTAAACCTTCCTCCGACCAAGCTTCTGGCCCATGCTGTAATATTGCCTGTTGTGACACAGTATCAAATTTTGCTTTAAAACGCTCTTGCAAGATTTTGAGTCTCCTTCTTTAGCACCATGCAAGCTATTCTTAACATTGACCTCAAGCCTTCTTCTGTTGGTGGCCATTTCCGGGGTGACGGACTCACTGGGGCTGCAGACCGGGCAGGGTGAATGCAGATGCTCTTGCCTTTGCCTCGCTAATAGCCAGGAGGCGAGTTCTACTGGGACGGAGAGTTTCCACTCCACCTAGTGCCTCGGCCTGGTTGGGTGACCTTATGGAGTTCTTATACCCGGAGAAGGTCAAGTACACCATTAGGGGGTCGGCCAAGGGTTCTATCTGAGGTGGCGGCCATTTATCGCATACTTCAAAGAATTAGTTACCATCAGCTATTAGTGGGGATAGAAAGGTATAGTTGCTAGGTATGGGGTGTTATGATAGTGGTTGAGTGTTGCTTTTGTTTTGTGTTATTAACACGGCAAATGTACCATGAATGAAGCGTTTTCTGGGCTTTGTTGAAGCTGAGTTGTGTTTTGTTATCTTTAATAAAAAGAGGAATGCCTGATGTTTGGAATTCCATGATGTTTGGAATTCCATGATGTTGATCTCAAGCAAGTAATTTTATTTTTATTTTAGAATTTCGAAGAACTGGAAAAGTCAGTACGTTTGCTGAGTGGCACTAGCATTCTATGTATTTTTAAGTGTTTGCTTTCTTGTACTTCTGTATTTCAGGGGGCATACACTAATAACACAGATACCATGTCTTCCTCCTCTCTCAATGTAATGGAACCGGTAAGTAAATTGGACTTCTCTGAACAGTGGTTAAATATAAACTGCTACTCAATCAGGCGAGGTGGAAACTCCCATCTCCGATACACAACTAAATATTAACCCAGGTGATCGAATGTGATTGACTTCTGACGGCAATTATAATTTCCTGTGATCAACACTCTAGCTTTCACATTCTGTAATCAATCAATGCACTGTATTATCTGGATCACTGAATGTTACTTTTTACATTAATCCTAGCAAGCAACTACAAGTTAACATAGATTCTAGCAAATGGCGTCAATAATAGATTCCCAATCTCTTTCTACTACTTCTCGTGTTTTCATCTTATATTTGACTTAATAGCATTGTGTCCTCTTATTGATTACATTATGATTGAATCTCATGTTATTGCCAAATGACACGCAAATTAATGCTGAATTATGCAAATTATTGTTGGATTGTGGAGACTGCTGGATTAAGTAGTTATAAATGGTGGCAATTTGTCTCATTGGTCCTATGGTTGTGGTCTGTGGTCATCAAGGTGATGTTTAGTTTAAAACAAAAGGTTTGTTTATCAATCTCAGATGGGTTAACTCTACAGTTTTTTAAAACATTAATAACTAGTTCACCTGCTAATGACCTTCCCAAATAAAAAATCCTGATTTAGGTTTGTGACGTTAACAGTAGGGAGAATGGGATTAATTGGTAGCTCTTTTAAAGATCTATCGCAGGTACAGTGGGCCAAATGATCATCTTCTGTTCTGTAAGATGTGATAATTCTATTGCATTGGACAAGAACAGAAGCAGTGTTTAGCACAGGACTAAATCGCTGGCTTTGAAAGCAGACCAAGGCAAGCCAGCAGCACGGTTCAATTCCCGTAACAGCCTCCCCGAACAGGCGCCGGAATGTGGCGACTAGGGGCTTTTCACAGTAACTTCATTTGAAGCCTACTTGTGACAATAAGCGATTTTCTTTTCATTTCATTTCATATTGTAACTAAAGTGTACTTTATTAGAGGACACATGCCTGAGATTGTAAGAAATGAGGTTAAGTGATGTGGGTTTTATCATTCTGTTCTTCTGTAAAGTACATCTGTGTTGTGTGGAACTATGAATATTGAAGCCATGAAAATGAATTAAAATAAGAAAACATTTTAATCTACCTGCTTTATCTCAAGCGTTTTGAAACTATTGATGCTTTGGGGGAAATTGTAACAGGACCATAAACTAAAATGGTCAATAGAATGCACAAGTCTCATTTCCTGCTGTACAACAAAGTCTTGATGGTCTTAACTGTTGGAAGCTTTAGTTTACTTTGTTATGAAGTAATAAATTAGAGGCTTATTTCCCAGTTAATAGACTGGGAACATTTATCATTTTAGTGATTTTAAGCAGCTGATATTTATTTTCCTTTCATCCATATTTACATTTGTATCTCATTACCTGACACTAAATGACACAGATTAAACAGAATGAAAATAAAATTGTAATTCAAGCAAGTTTGTTCTCTCCTGTTGAGAGGAAGAACATTTCAGCAATATATTATTTTCATTGCAACATCCTGCTTTACTGTTAATTTTGTTTAAATCTAGGTGGCTGAGCTTTTGAGGGAGCAGTCTTGCCTTCGATCTGAACTAGGGTTCTCTGAAACTTCAGGAGATGAATATGAGTACCCACAATCCTACACTACACCATATACCAACTTCGAGTCCACTTCACGCTGTTCTAGCCCAGGCCGGATGCTGAGGCATTCGAGTTCTTTGGGTCATGGCCATCAAGGTGAACCAAGCACTACTGTACAGTATGGCAAACCGGCAAACCTAGCTACCTCATCGCCACAAAGCAGACCAGTGTATCGTTCTTCAGTTATGCTGACTCCCTCACCACCTGTCCGAGTTGAACGGGGAGAGCAGTTTACAGAAGGTCAATGTTCACCAGGAATTGTGGACCAGAAGTCAGTAGCCGAAAAAACTGAACTGACTGGAGCTACAGCAGCCCCTGTTGCTAAAGAAGCAAGAAGCAATATCGTGGACCATCTGGATTTCCAGAATGCTCTACAAGAGGTTAGTGATTTATATGTATGAGAAGCTGCTGGTGTACCTGAAGGCTGTAACAATAAATTGTTGCCTAAAGCTTGGAGAGGTTATGCGTCTTGTAAACCTGTGGTCATCTTTAAAACCAGTGGAGTTTACCTTGCAGCTCAAAAATCTCATGTTTTAACTGTAGCCTGGAACAGTATGCATTTCTAAACTGAAACCAGTTCAGTTAAAAAATAACATCTAGAACATGATTAATTGATGAAGACGAGAGTGTGTCAATTAATATCCAAGGTGCTGCATAGTCAAGAACGACACTTTACTGGAGAAATTACTGGGCACAAACATAGGGAGAGGGGGAACTGTGGGAACATTTACGGAAGACTTTGGGAGGGGCAAGAACACCATTGGATGGAGCTGGGCAGAAATGGGAAGACAAACTCAGGACGGAAGTGGGGTGGGGACTCTGAAGCGAAGCACTAAGTATAGCCAACTCCACCTGCTCCTGCGCAAGGCTAAGCCTCATGCAACTAAAAGTGGAGTACGGAGAGCACCTAACCAAAACCCGAATGAACAGATTCTACCCGGAGGTGGAGGACAAATGTGAATGGTGCCAGGGAGGCCTGGTCAACCACGTCCACATGTTCTGGGCCTGCCCCAGACGGATGAGGTTCTGGTCAGCCTTCTTCGAGGCAATGTCCAAGGTTGTGGGGGTGAGGGTGGAGCTGTGCCCAAGAGTGGCAGTCTTCGGGGTACCAGAGCAGACAGAACTACATATTGGAAGAGGGCCGATGCCCTGGGTTTTGCTTCCTTAACCGCACGACGGAGATACTGCTCAGCTGGCGATCAGCAGCATCACCCGCCACTGCAGACTGACTGGCAGACCTGTCAGAATTTCTCCACCTCGGAAGATCCGGTACACCATCCGAGGGTAGATCCGGTACACCATCCGAGGGTCAGACAAGGCTTCCACAAAGCGTGGGGGCAATTCATCATCCTGTTTGAAGAACTGTTTGAAGCCAACAGTGATTACGAAGAAAGGGGGAGCGGGCAACCGATGAGAGCAGAAAGAACGCATTGAACGGAGAGGAATAGGGTGGGGGGAGGAAGGCAAGGAAATAACCCAGGGGAGTATTAGGGAGAGTCATGGGAAAAGAGTAAGGAGGAGGGGGAGGCAGAGAGCCCCCCACTCTTTCCCCCCCCCCCCCCCCCCCCCCCCGCCCCTCCCCCTCCGAATCCACAAGGAGGTGGCAGGAATCATATAAGGAAGAAAAGGAGTATAGCAATATGACACCCAGGGCAAAGGTAATGCCAGGAGTGAGCCCAACAAACAAAGGGGGGGGCGGTTGCAGGGCGAGGGGGGAGGGCCGACAAGGAGTGCGTGTGAAATTGTATATAAGAAACATCATGCTATGTAAATATTATGTGCTTTATATGTCAATTTGTTAAAATTGGAAAATGCCAATAAAAATATTTTAAAAAACGGAACGACAAGCGAGGAGCAGCCTGGTGCCACAGTGGTTAGCATTGCTGCCTCATGGCGCTGAGGACCCGGGTTCGATCGCGGCCCCGGGTCATTGTCCGTGTGGAGTTTGCACATTCTCCCCACGTCTTTGTTGGTCTCACCCCCACAACCAAAAAAGGTGTCTAGGATAGCTGGATTGGCCACGCTAAATTGCCCCTTAATTGGAAAAAAGAATTGGGTACTCTAAATTTATTTTTTTTAAATGACAAACGACAGAGGAGAACAGAGTATAAATTTGGCTGAGGCCTAAATATGTTAACTATACATATGAGGTAGCAGTGATTCCCAGTGTTGCAAAAGATGTATGAAAAGATTCCAGCAGGCAGAATCTTATACTATAATGTGGCCATGGATGTTTTAGGATACCTGAACAGGCTGAGAAATGGAATTCGATGAAGGTTGTGGAGTTGAAAGTAATCACCTAACATAAGGGAGGGGGGTGGAGAAGGTTTAAAGGTATACATTTAATATGTTTTGTTAACATTTATTTATTTTGTGGGGGAAAAGCATCTCTCACCTTCACACTAACTTGACATATTAGAAATGTGAGATGGTGGTGATTCAGGGCTAAAATGAAGAATCTAGTGCTCCCAATTCCCCCCTCAATGTCCTGAACATGGAACTGAAGTCACACACAAATTGGTTCTTAAAAGTTTTCAAATTTAGATTTTAAAAAGTTCCTTAAAAACGTGGCTTAATTCAGTTGTCACCAGGGGATGGCACAATTAACATTGAAAGTCCCATTGGGACTGTTGGCAGAAATCTTTTTCCAAATGTAATTATATATAGATATGTAACATGTATGGTGTAGCAGATAACTATTTGAATTTGAAAATTCTAATGGCAGATTACATTGAATAATATCAATAACTTTGTGAATTATCCAAATCTGTTTGCATGTGGGGGAAAAAGTAAAAACGTTTGAATCATGTTATCATTGGGATAGAGGATAAAACAAAATACGTTTTGAATGAAAGTGAATAGAAGATGTGATAAATGCAAGGATGTGAGACTTTTGCCCCACAATGTTAGGGAAAATTTGAAGTTAAAGTATAGACCTAATATGGTTTTATTGCCATTACTTTTAGGCATGAAACTAATACTGGAGGTTTACCAGGCTAATATGCCTCCCAGCAGATTGGAGATAGAAAACAATTGCCAGCAATCTAATTTTCTACAAAGACCTGTGGCAAATGTATTGAATAAGAAATTTTAAGTGCAAGAACTAGAATAGGACCTGAACTTAACAATCTTTGAATATGGAGACACTAATGTTGCCAACTGAGCCAAACCATTGCTAGGCTTCAATAAGAGGAAGTTGAAATTCAGCCAGTTTTACACTTAAAGTTATTAGTATTCCATGTATGTTTGAGTTGAATTTTAAGGCTAGAAATGAACTCTGCATGTAGGTGATATTAAAGTTGGACCATTGTCCAGCAGAAGTATCAAATCCAGTGTTTAAATCAAGTAGCAGGTTATTTGCTAAATACTGCTAATTACTTCCACAGATAATTTCTTATGTCTTGAATAACATTTTTACAAACGTGTCACTTTAATCTTCATTGACTGCTTTCCTCCATGGAAGCTATCAGCATTGACTCATATAACGCAAGCAAACCAGATCAGGGTGAGAATAAGTGCCTCTGGTCTACAAAATGGCAATCTATATTGAATAAAACTGGAGAAAATCAAGGCCAATTCTACCTTGGCATGGGCATTTACCCCCTCCCCAAGTGAGGAAACCCCACTATGGGGTTGCTGAGGGCCCTCTCCCTTTCAGGCCCCCCTCACCCACCTTTCAGGACCCCCCCCATCCTCCCCTTTCACCCCTTCCCAATCTTTGGGGTCCCTTAATACCCCCTCAACCCCCATCCTTCATACACCGACCTTCCATGCGCATCCCCCCCCCCCCCCCCCCCCCGAGGCACTGCTTGGCACTGCCAGCCTGGCATCCAGAGAGCGCCCCGGCACTCCCAGCTTTGCAGTACTGGAGTGCCAGGGAACTGCCTTGCCCTGTCCCCGGCCAGATGGAGAGCTCTAATGGCCTCCAGTTCTCCCGGAGTGGCCATCACGCCATGGCCCGTTTAAATATGATTATCTGAATCATGCTCAGCGAGGGTACTGCGTGTGGACTGACTTGCACCTGGCGCGAAGCCCGATTTGGGCTTCTTCTGTAATTTACCCTTGTGCCCGGATCGGCGTCGGGCACAACGCGGTGGTAGAATCACGCCTTCAATCACTGAGTTATCCTCCCATCAAAGAGCTAGTATATCCAGAGTTATGGAAGATTTCTTAGAATGCACTCTATGAATATTTATCATTTCTCCAGATGCCAGGTATAAATAACCTTGAACAACTGAGAAAGTAGGTTTAACTTTGAATAAAATCCAATGTGATCCAGGAACCAACTCCTTCTGTCATACAATATAATTTTTCTAAACCTGTTTGCAAACTGATACTGGATTGATATTCCATAAAGGGAAAATATATTTGCTGGAAGTAGGTTTTTCCAATGTTATCCCTGCCCTGAAATATTTTAGAAAACAAACTTTTTTTAAACATGTAGAAGCTAGGCCATTCATAAGGTTATTAATTGTTACAGTACTTTTCCTGAATTAGCTGTTCATTACTTTGAATTGTTGGCTTCGTCTTATTTTCTTGGCAAAATCTTGAAGTTCTGCTTAAGGTTTACCTTTCTTCTGTACTATTTAGTATCTTGTGTACTTCTACAATATATTCCTCCCTTCCAATCACAGTTGCCTTTTCTTTTAAGGGTAAAGAATCCTAGCTTCTCTAAACTACACTAATATAGGCTGGAGGTCATTCTCATGGCCTTTTTTCATATTGCCCCCAAGACTTGACCAGTTCCCTTGTGATCTAATGATCAAAATTGGGCACCATATTCAAGATATCATTTGATTTGGCTGAAGTCCCTGTTCAAATTACTGTTGCCCCACCATTCCTTTACATACAAAAAGGAAAATCTGTTTGCACGCTCTGATTTCTATCATCCTTACCTCTTAGCTATTTCTACAAACAGATATTAGAAGCAATAATATTTAAATACATTGATCAAGGGATCATATTTGCTTAAGGAACGCCTTCATTAACTGACGATGGCCATCCTGAAATTCAGAACTATTGTCAGTGACACAACCTCTTATCATTTTATGATTGGTTTTTGGTTTATTATTATAATAACACTAATCTTCAGAAAATTAATATTCATTTAAATATGTAGCAGTAATATAGTTTGCAGCCTTTCAACAGCATTGCAGACTCACAAAATGAATAGTGCAACACATTCAGAATCTCCTAATCATTAATAGATTTGTTTTTGTTGGGATAGAAGAGTTTGAGAAAAGCAGGATATTGCTAAGTTTTGTTACTTCTCCATTTTCCACTTCCCAAGTGCCTCCAGCTGGTTCCTGATGATTTAAGTCCAAGAGGTTGGATGTTAAATTTCAAATTTGTGAGACAAATTGTAAAGTAATGATGTTTGGGTTTGCGAACATAACATCAGTGTTCACCACAACATTGCAGAAACGTGGGGCGTAATTTAATGTCCAAACAACAGAGTCATGTTTTGGGCATCTGTAGCGGTTTCTTGGCGCAACCTGCTATCAAATGGGACTCATTTTGTTGGCCTCGTCGAGGAACACCCTGCCGAGGCCGAACTTGACTCACTTCTTGCACTGATAAGATCAGGGTGCCATTTTTAAATGCCACCCGATCTCCGGACTCCCCACCGTGGCCTCCAACACCCCAATTTACCTCTTAGGAGGTCCTCGAGCTCACCCCGCCTCTTAAGGTCAGGGCACCCTCGAGCCTGATCCCTGGCATGGGCAAACTCTCATGCGATTTAATGGCTTTGTCACGTCACCGAGTCAAGCGACGAGGCAATTCGCTCGCACCCGTGGCTTTGTCAGTTCTTAGAATTAATACAAATCTCCCGCACGAACATGAAAAATATTATTTTAATTAATTAACTGAAGATAATGTTTGTCCAGAGGAAAATGCATTTCTTAGTTTTTACTTTTAACAATTGCTGTAATAAACAAACAATTATAAATTTCTGGCAGACATCAGGGGTATCGTTTCCAGATTTTAATTACGTTAAAAGATTGTGAAGTATGCAAAGTATTTAGTAAAAATGAACAAGGCCTAATTTCTCTCAAGTATGAGACATTTGTGGCTAAATTCTCAGGTCTTGCTGGGGTTGGGAGGGAAGCAACAAAGGGACAAAGTTACCAGCGCCAGATGGCCATGCCGGTATCCCGATACTGTTCCCGGTGCCAGTGAGTTTCACCAGGGCGGAGGAAGGGTGACAACAAGATCCCGCCCAATCCATTAAAAAGACCAGTTAACATTGTTGAAAAGCTCGCTGAGAGGTCATGAAGGGTCAAGCTGTGCTTTTTAAGGGGGACCTGCACTTCTCTGGCTAAATGAAGGTCAGCACACAGTGGGAGCCAGTCATGCTGGGCCCCATGAAAAGGGGAACGGTGCAGAGGGGAACTCGGCCATTGGGAAACAAATGCTCTGGCTCAGCACTAGTTACGGGAAAAGTGGGTAGTTAGTGCGCAGGAACTGTCAGAATATGTGGATATTGTAAAGCACATGAAGGGTTAATGTAATGTTACTATTCTAGTCACTAGATAGTGCTATAAAGCAACCATATAAACATCACATGTCTCCTAGACACGAGAGAGTGGAAGTGAGCTAGACAGAGTAGGTGGGAGATAGTTTAACTGATAGAATAATTTGGTATTGTAGAAGTATAGTGTAATCTTTACTTATCTAATCTCTTCGTAATATGTTTGAATCTAATTAAGTGTAGTGTAATAAATTAGCTTTGTTTGTTAAACACTGCTTGCTGTTCTTTGTTCACACTACAACATTCACCATCCTGAAGAACAAAAACAAAGAACACGGCATGGTACCAGGAGTGATTACTAAAGGGTTTTAGTTAGGTTAGAAAGAAGATCATCAAAGAAGAAAAAAGTTTGTCGAGAAAAAAAAAAATCTTCGAAAAAATCTCGCATCGCATTCTACAAGCCAGTCGCATCGAGACGCACTGTGAAAGAAGCAAAAATGCATGGTCTACAGACTCCTAAACACTTCAAGACTACCAGTAAACTAGATGTGAATTGGAAAAGTTTTAAGTAACAATTTAATTTGTGTCTCTCTGCTTCAACTTTAGAGTCAGCCAGTGACTAGCGGAAAATTGTGCTGTTTCTCACTGTGGCTGGACCACAAGCCATAGAACTGTTATGTTCTATAACTGTTATGCAGTCAGTACGTTTAATTTTGAAAATAATGACGACAAGACAAATTTTAATGCAGTAATGGAAAGGTTTGATCTGCATTAGAAGGCTCGAATTAATGAAACATATGAGAGATATACATTTACAAAACAGGCACAAAAAGCAGGTTTATCGGTAGATTCTTTCATCACGAGTCTCCGTTTAAGAGCTCAGACTTGCAATTTTTCAACGCTAACAGATTCCCTCCACTGTGACCAAATCGTATTTGGTATAAAAATGAAAATCCTTATGAGCGTTTACTGAGGCAGCACAATTTATTGTTAGAAGATACAGTAAATTTATGTTGAGCGATTGAGTCGGTCTGCAGATATACAATCCCAGGAAAAAGGCTCAAAAGAAGACAACATGGCTGATGCCATTATAGCTGTGGTGCAATTAAAGAAGCGGCATGTTGAAGCTGGTGGCCACTTTGCAAATGATGTAAGCAGTGTGGTGCTGTGGCCACGCCCACCAAGGAAAAAAATGTCCAGCCACCAGGAAAGTCTGCCTAAACTGTGGCAAACTTAATCATTACAGTGCCGTTTAAGTACAAAAAATTTCAATGAAGAAGCATATTCTTTGCTGATGCAGTCAACAAGGTTTATAATGTTGAAAAACGATATTTAAAGCATATATCATCTGTGCATATGAAGAAAGATTGGAACATATCATTAAAAGTAAATGGGTCCAAAATGTTTTTCAAGTTGGATACTGGAGCTCTTGCAAATTTGATCACTGCATCAGACCTCTCTAAAATACAGTGTCCTACAATTGAAGCTACTAAATGCCAATTGAGGGACTACAATGGCAACATCATTAGCACAAGAGGATCATGCTGTCTAACGGTCAGCAACAATGATATCCACCTACCGTGCTCTTTGAAATAGTTGATGCCAATAAATTGTCTTGTTGGAGGGAAGAAATGCCCAGAGTCTGTTTGCGACCGAGTGGTGTTGGTAAAATTTTTGTTTATTTGAAAAATGGCTGTGTGCACAACAGGAGAAACAAGTTGCTGCTGCCTTCAGCTCGCATGTGTCTGTTCTGATTTTTTAACAGGGATTTCATGCATATATATTTTAAGTTCATTCACAGTTACAGATAAGCATTGACGTCATCAATCAATTTCATACAATATAATCTGATCAGTAGAGATGTTTCCTGAGCCCCTTAATGGGAAACTGATTTACTCATACAATGGACTTTTACAAGTTACCAGATCATGTTCAGATTGTTCCCCTTAACCTGAAATAATGCCATTAGTCCTTGATGAGGCGTTAATGGGTTTGTATTCCCTGCTCTGGGTAGAACAATGAATCTCCTGCAGACAAGCTGGGGCCATAGTCTTGTGACGTGGGTTCCCCATATCCTGTAAAATGATTAAATTATCCTGAGTGCAGGTTTTTGTTAAGTTTCTGGCTGATCCAACAATTTAACCTTTTGCCTACCAGTTTTCCACTTCCCGTGTGCTGCTTTTAACCTAGAACATCTTTTTATTAATATATATATTATTTCCTTGCTAACAGTCTCTGCTGAATCTTGTGAAAGGAATTCACAGCGCCAATCAATGGGTTAGTTCACAACAAGATGACATAGAGGACATCCTTGCTAGGTTTCCAAATGTATTCACTGGTATGAGTATGTTACCATTTACCTATAAAATACAGCTTAAAGAAAATGCTACACCAGTAATACATCCTCCGAGAAGAATACCAGCCCCTCTCAAAGGATGGTCTCAAGCAGGAACTTGATCATATGCAGAAACTGAACATCATATCCAAGATAACTGAACCTACTGATTGGGTTAGTTCCATGGTATGTGTACGAAAGCCTAATGGTGATCTCCGCATATGTATTATATATAGAGCTAAAGGATTTTAACAGGAAAGAGCACTATCAAATTCCTAAGCGCGAAGAGATTACAGGAGAGATGGCACAATAAATTAGATTCTGAAGGGTTTTGGCAGCTACAACTTGATATGTTTGGCAGAAAGTTCTGTACTTTTAATAGGCAGTATGGAAGATATTGTTTCAGTTGCATGCCTTTTGGAATCATCTCTGCTTGAGAAGTTTTCCATAGAGCAATGGAAACCATTACAGAATGTATTGATAGGGTACGGATGTACGTCGATGAAATTATCATCCGGTCTGCAACACCAGAAGAGCGCAATTCCAGACTACTACAAGTGCTACTACGCATTGATTCGTATGGATTGAAGCTCAACAAATCCAAGTGTCAATTTGGGATTTCCAAACTGAAGTTTTTGGGAGATCTCGTATCTAAAAATGGTGTACGACTGGACTGTGATAGAGTTAAAGCTATACATAACATGCCTATTCCGACAGGCAAAAAACAATCTTGAGAATGCTTGGAGCTGTCAACTTTCTTGGCAAATTTATTCCGAATCTTTCATCTAGGATGACAGCTCTTCGACAATTGATGTAGAAAAATGTTTCTTCTTCTTGGCCTTTACAACATGAAAAGGAATGGTCTGACCTCAAATCCGCACTGACACAGCCCCAGTCCTCACATTTTTCGATCCGACAAAGGAGACAAAAATCTCGGCGAACATGAGTCAAGACTGGATAGGAGCTGTTCTTCCACAGAAGACTTCAAATAATCTGTGGAGACCGGTAGCACATGCTTCTAGAACCATGACGCCCACAGAACAATGCTATGCAAAGATGGAAAAAAAATGTCTTGGTCTGGTGACAGGTGTTGGAAATATGTCACTATTATGTTAGATCTACCTACATTATGATTGAGACTGATCATAGGTCGCTTGTGCATATTATTTACAAGAGTCGAAATGACATGTTGCCCAGATTGCAAAGAATGCTAATGAGACTAAGATGATCTGATTTTTGACTGGTATATACTCCAGGAAAAGATCTAACCCTAGCAGATACACTATCATGTGCTACTGAACATGAAGATAAAATTCCAGATCTTGTGCAGGTGATAGAAGCTCAAGCTGACATGCCAGCGGACACACTAGCTGTTTCTGATGTCAAATTAAGACTGATTAAAGAAGAAACTGCAAAGGATGAAGCAGCAAGTGATTCATCACATGGCTGATGGATGGCCAAATGCAAGCTGTTCCAGCTTCTGAAGTGTTAAAGATGATCATTCTGTGGTAAATGGATTTTTACTCAAATTGGATAGAGTAGTCATTCTTAAAAAGTTGAGAAGACAAATTCTTACACAGATCCATGAATACCAGGGTATTGAGAAATGTAAGTGATGTGTGAGGCAATCCGTGCATTGGCCTGGCATCAATTCAGACATTGACAATTTTGTTTCTGAATGTGACATTTATCAAAGAAACCAGTCTGCTCAACAGAAAAAGAAATTCACAATGATGGATATTGTTACAATTCCATGGTCTAAAGTAGGAATAAATGTTTTCTGCTTTCAAGGCAAAGACTACCTCATCATTATTGACTATTACTCAAATTATCCAGAAGTGATGAAACTTAAAAACTCGAGTTCGAAATCAGTCATCACGGCAGCTAAAGATGTTTTTTCTAGATATGGGATACCATTGACAGACGTAATGGACAATGGACCTTGTTTCGACAGTTGGGAATGGACTGAATTTTCTCAGTGCTACAATTTCAACCATGTCACGTCAAGCCTTCTATATCCCCAGTCCAGTGGGAAGGCTGAGAAGGGTGTGGGTTTAGTGAAGAAATTGTTGAAGAAAGCATAAGAGGAGAGACAAGAGTTTCTGTTAGCTTTATTAAGTTACAGAGTTACTCCTTTATCGACAGGTCTTTCACCAGTGCAACGTCTTATGAACATACAGCTGCATACCATGTTACCAAGCCTAACTGTACTGAATCCTGATGATAAGCCAATCATTAATAAGATGAGACAGCAGCAGCTAACTCAAAGCTTGTATTATAACAAGTCAGCCAAACAGCTGGTTCCGCTAGTTCCAGGAGATTGTGTGCGTGTACAAGATCCAACAGGTGGATGGTCCTGCATGCCTCGTGTTTTAAGTCAGGCAGCTCCACATTCCTATCTTGTCACAACGTCTGAAGGTTCAATATTCAGGAGAAATCATCATGCATTGCTGAAGATGAAGCCACCCCCAACTCCAGTTTAACCTCAACAATTGTTTTCACCCACCAGGTTCCCTGGACATTTGTTAAAACTAAGTACTTCATCAACTGATACTCAACTGACTAATACAATTCTTAATCAGAAGAAAGAACATTCTGATTCAATGACAGTTGGATTGAGAAGACCAACGAGATCAAGAAAGAAACCGGATTGTCTCAATTTATGAACTGTAAAACACTGATTTAACTCCTGTAACTTTTAATAATTTTCATTATTGTACATTGCTTATACACTGCTTGTATGTATATTTGAATGCAAGATTCAAATTTTTCAAAGAAAGGGGGATGTCACAAAACGTGAACATTGTAAAGCACATGAAGGGTTAATGTAATATTAATAATCTTTAATGTCACAAGTAGGCATACATTAACACTGCAATGAAGTTATTGTGAAAAGCGACATTCCGTCGCCTGTTCGGGTACACTGAATGCCCAAATGACCTAACAGCACGTCTTTCGGGACTTGTAGGAGGAAACCAGAGCGCCCGGAGGGAACCCACGCAGACACAGGGAGAACGTGTAGACTCCACACAGACAGTGCCCCAAGCCAGGAATCGAACCTGGGACCCTGGAGCTATGAAGCAATAGTGCTACCCACTGTGCTACCATGCTGAAATGTTACTACTCTAGTCACTAGATGGTGCTATAGAGCACCCATATAAATATCACAAGTCTTCTGGGCACGGGAGCGAGTTGGAGGAGCCAGACAGAGTAGATGTGAGATAGTTTAACTGATAGAATAATTTAGTATTGTAGAATTGTAGTGTAATATTTACTTATCTGATCTCTTAGTAATATGTTTGAATCTAATGAAGAATAGTGTAATAAATTAGCTTTGTTTGTTAAACACTGCTTGCTGTTCTTTGTTCACACTACAACCTTCATCATCCTAAAGAACAAAAACGAAGAACAGAACAGGAACTGCAGGGTGTTGTTGCCGCCTTGGCATTATGGGGCCATAATATGAGGGCAAAAGACCACCAACCATTATTAGGAAGTCAGTATGTATGTGTGGGCTGAAGCTGGCAATGGGAACACAACGCTCAGATTTTGCACCCAGTGGCAATGAGGGGCAATGGCGGGTAGAGGAGAAGGACAAGGGGCAGGAAGGACATGGGGGACATAGCCTCAGTATAGGAGCTTACCCAGAGATGACCAAGAAACAGTGCCAGAGGAAACTGCGTCTCTCCTGGCAGAGGGTCGCAGAGATTTGTACGCTTGTTGTGAACGACCTCAGACCTCACAGCACTACCCGCCATGTCCTGTCAGTCGCCATGGAAGACACCTTGGCCTTCGATATCTTGGATTCCAGCTCCTTCCAAGGATTAGCTGTGGATCTTGGTGGCATCTTGCTAGCAGCAGCACACCATTGCATCTAGAGGTTCACTGATGCCCTCTTAGCCAGAATTGGACAGGAATTCAGTACAATCTAACTCCCGGGTCAGAGACATTTTCTGAGGGTCTCAGGGAGTGGGGGAATTGCTCATTAGAAGTTCAAACTTCATGGGCAATTCCCACAGAGTCAGTGCATGGGGGTGGGAGAGGGGAGGGGCTGGGGCTAAGAGGGCATCAGTGAACCTCCATATGCAAATGGTGTGCTGCTGTTAGCAAGATGCCGATTCGCAACTTGGAGATGCGTCTCATCTCTGACCATATGAGCTCATCTCACCATGAGTATTTTAAATATTCTTTATGAATTAAAAGTTGGGGTTATGAAGTTTGGTTGTAAGATCATTTTCAGCCATTAGCTGCTCCTCAACCTGTTTGAACACTACATATTTTTAAAGTACTGTAGAATGGCAAAGATCTGAGGACAGCATGGCGATGCAGTGATTAGCACTGCTGCCTCACGGCGCCGATGTCCCAGGCTCGATCCCGGCTCCGGGTTACTGTCCATGTGGCGTTTACACATTCTCCCTGTGCCTTCTTGGATCTCACCTCCACTATCCACAGACATGCAGGGTAGGTGGCTGGCCACGCTAAATAGACCCTTTTTATTTTAAAAAAAATGGCAAAGATCTTTTTTATAGTTAATGATGACAAGTTTCACCCATGAAATTTCAAGTTGTGGAAAATCACACTTCAGTGTTCCTTTGACCATAAAACATACAGTAAATTATGAGGTAAGAGTGGCTGCCCTTGACAACAAGGTAACAATTGACTTGAATGTGGCATGAAGGATCCCTAAGAAAACTTGAAGTCAATGGGAATGGGGGGGGAACTTTCCAAGGTTCCACCTAGGACAAAAAAAGTTGTTTGCGCTTGTGGGAGGCTAAGCATCACGTCCCAGGCTATCATTGCAGGGGTTCCTCGGGTAAGACCCCCAATCCTCAGCTGCTTCATTAATTACCTTCCCTCCATCATGAGATCAGAAGTGCTGATGATCGTACAATGTTCAGCTCCATTCCTGACTCCTCGGATATTGAAGCAGTCCATGCCAACTTGCAACAGGAACTGGATAACATGCAGGCTTCGTCAAATAAGTGACAACTAACATTAACATCATAGGAGTGCCAGGCAATGACCATCTCCAACAAGGGAGAATCTAACCATCTTCCCTGGACGTCTGTGTGGAGTTTGGGACAGCAGAGTGGTTAGCACAGTTGCTTCACAGCTCCAGGGTCCCAGGTCCGATTCCCGGCTTGGGTCACTGTCTGTGCGGAGTCTGCACGTTCTCCCCGTGTCTGCGTTGGTTTACTCCGGTTGTGGGGCCAGGGTGTAAGTGTGGGCTTAGGTGGGTTGGTCTTTCTGGTGTGGACTCGATGGGCCAAATGGCCTCCTTCTGCACTGTTAATTCTATGTCTATGTTTGCACTTTCTTCCCGTGTCTGCGTGGGTTTCCTCCAGGTGCTCCAGTTTCCTCCCACAGTCCAAAGATGTGCAGGTTTTGGGCCGTGATAAATTGCCCCTTAGTGTCCAAAAGGTTAGGTGGAGTTACTGGGATAGCGTGGAGGTGTAGAATTAACTGAGGTGCTCTTTCCAGGGCTGGTGCAGACTCAATGGGCCGAATGGCCTCCTTCTGCAATGTAAATTCTATGATTCTATCCAGTATTACCGCCACTTCTGAATCCCCCATTATCAACATGGAATACCATTGATCACAAACTCCTGGACCAGGCATATAAATGGCTGCAGAAGCAGGTCAGAGGCTGGGAATTCTGTGGAGTGTCATTCACCTCCTAACTCCTAAAGCCTGTCCAAAATCTACACTTCACAAGTCAGGGTGTGATCGAATACTTGACACTTGCCTCCAACAATACTCCAGAAACGTAACACCATCCAAGACACCCATCCATGTTAACCACTCGCTTCCTCCATCACCAGTGCACATTGGCAACAGTGTGTACCATCTATAAGATGGCTAAACTCTCTTGACAGCACCTTCCAAACATCTGACCTCTACCACCCAGAAGTACAAAGGCTGCAGATGCATGGAAAAAGCTGCACGTTCCCCTTCAAGCTACACACTATCCTGACTAATTGTCATCCTTTCATTGTCACTGCATCAAAAACCTAGAACGCTCTTACCAACAGCATTGTGGGTGTACCTACACCACACGGCCTGCAGTAGTTCAAGAAGGCAGCTCACCACAACGATCTCCTGGGCAATTTAGGAGGAGCAATAAATGCTGGCCTTGCCAGTAACAATTCTTTTTTAAAATAATGTTGTAATAGAAATTGGCTGTAAAGCACTAGGCTAACAAATTACTAAGAGGTGTTTGACTCTATTAAAAACTAAAAAACACTTCTTATTTAATCTCTCCACATCTCTGAGACTTTCCAATTTTCTTTCTTTTTTGTGATTATAGAAACATAGTAAATAGGAGCAAGAGGAGGCCATTCGGCCCTTTGAGCTTGCTTCGCCATTCATTATGATCATGGCTGATCATCCAACTCAATAGTCTGATCCCACCTTCCCTACCCCCATATCCTTTGATCCCCTTCGTCCCAAGTGCTAGATCTAACTGCTTCTTGAAAACATACAATGATTTGGCTTCAACTACTTCCTGTGGTAATGAATTTCACAGGCTCACCACTCTCTGGGTGAAGAAATTTCTCCACATCTCTGTCCGAAATGGACCAACCCATATCCTCAGACTGTGACCCCTAGTTTTGGACACACCCACTATCGGGAACACCCTTCTTGCATCTATCCTGTTAGAATTTTATAGGTTTCTATGAGGATCCCCCCTCATTCTTCTGAAATCCAGTGAATACAATCCTAACTAATTCTCAATCTCTCCTCATACGTCAGTCCCACCATCCCAGGAATCAGTCTGGTAAACCTTCACTGCACTCTCTCTAGAGCAAGAACATCCTTCCGCAGATAAGGAGACCAAAGCTGCACACAATATTCCAGGTGTGGCCTCACCAAGGCCCTGTATAATTGCAGCAAGACATCCCTGCGCTTGTACTCTAATCCTCTCGCTATGAAGGCCAACATACCATTTTCCTTTTACAGCCTGATGCCCTTGTATGCTTACATTCAGCGACTAATTTACGAGGCCACTCGGGTCCTGTTGCACATCCTCTCGCCTAATTTATCACCATTCTGATAATAGTTTGCCGCCTTGTTTTTGCTGACGAAGTGGATAATCTCGCATTTATCCAAATTATTCCACATCTGTCATTCATTTGCCCACTCACTCAACTTGTCCAAATCACACTGAAGGACCTCTGCATCCTCCTCACAGCTCACCCTCCCATCCAACTTTGTGTCATCTGCAAATTTGAATATATTACATTTTGTTCCCTCATCTAAATCATTAATATAAATATTGTGAATATCTGAGGTTCTAGCATCGTCCCTGTGGCACCCCACTAGTCACTGCCTGCCATTTGGAAAAAGTCACATTGATTCTTACCCTTTGTTTCCTGATTATCTGTCTCAATGCACTACCCCAATCCTATGCGCTTTAATTTTAAACGAAAACCTTCCAAAAGTCCAAATAAATCACATCCACTGACTCCACCTCATCAACTTTACTAGTTGCATCCTTGAAGAATTCCAGTAGATTTGTCAAGCATGATTTCCCCTTCATTAATCCATGCTGACTCTGTCCGATCTTGCCACTAATTTATGTTAATTCGAGCTGACGGTGTAGATAATTTGTTGATGGGTTATAGTTTTCTTCTTGTGCTGACCACGTTTTACAAACACTATAGCCACACTGAAACTGAAACTTCCCATGCAAGCCGTGCACAAATTGGTTTCTTTAAATTATAGTGTGTGTATAGCTGTGTAAAAGATATAACAAGCCTGTGCACTTAAACAAGTTGGCCGACTATGGAAAATTCGAGGGTCCGTTGCTTACTTTGGTTCTGGCCGTTAATGCTTCCTTGCAGTCACTTTATTATCTGTGGCTTGTTATTTTAGCTTTCATGCTCTGAATAAAATACTAAGATTGAGCTGCATCTTGTGACTTTGCTAAATCCTTTCTTGCTGAGCCAAGGTATAGGTCTTTGTAATTAAGTAGTGTTTTGTTAGGTGCTGTGCATTCCTACGCTAACCTCTACTACATTCCCACAGCATGGATTATGAAAAATGCTTGACGTGTCCTGGCCATTGTTTTGTCTTCTGGCAACTGTCCATAGAATCCTTACACTGCAGAAGGCCATTTGGCCCATTAAGTCTCCACTGACCCTCCAAAAGAGCACCCTATCTCGGCCCATTCCCCCAGCCTATCCCCGTAACACCAGTTAACCTGCACATTTGTGGACGCGAGGAATAATTTAGCATGGCCAATCCACCTAACCTGCACATTTTTGGATTGTGGGAGGAAACCGGAGCACCCGGAGGAAAGCCACGCAGACATGGTTTGCTACTGTCACTCAGGAGGATTTAAACTAATATGGCAGGGGGGTGGGAACCAGAGCGTTAACTTAGAAGGTATCATAACTGAATGGGAAATAGAGAACAAAAAAGTAGAACATCACCCTCAGGCAGAGCAAAGAAGTTGACAGGTGTGAGAAGGGAGATGGTCAATGCAGGACTGAGGATATTGTACCTTAGTGGGTGCAGTATACGGAACAAGGTAAATGAGCTTGTTGCGCACATTGAAATTGGCCGGTACGATGTTGTAGGCATCACAGAGACATGGCTACAAGGGAATCAGGGCAGGGATCTAAATCTACAAGGATATGTGTCCAACGAAAGGACAGGCAGGTGGCAAAGGGGGCGGGGTTGCATTGTTAGTAAGGAATGAAGTTAAATCGATAGCAAGGAGCGATATAGAATCAGAAGGCATAGAATCTCTGTAGGTAGAGTTGAGGAATCGCAAAGGTAAAAAGACCCTGATGGGAGTTATGTACAGACCCCCTAGAAGTAGTCAGGATGTGGGCAGGAAATAAATCAGGAGATAGAGAAATCATGTAAAAAAGGCAATATTACAATAATCATGGGCGACTTCAACATGCACGTGGACTGGGAAAATCATGTTGGTAGTGGATCCCAAGAAAAGGAATTTGTGGAATGTTTAAGAGATGGTTTTTTGGAGCAGCTTGTGATAGAGCCTACTAGGGAACAGGCAATTCTGGATTTGTTGATGTGTAATGAGGCCGACTTGATTAGGGATTTTAAGATGAAGGAACCCTCAGGGAGCAGTGACCACAGTATGATAGAATTTACGCTGCAGTTTGAGTGGGAGACGCTGGAGTCAAATGTAACTGTATTACAATTAAATAAGGGTAACTGCAAAGACACGAGGGAGGAGCTGGCCAGAGTTGATTTGAAAACGAGTCTAGCAGGAAAGACAGTGGAACAGCAAAGGCAGGAGTTTTTGGGGGTTATTCGGGAGGCACAGCAGAAATTCATCCCAAGGAGGAGGAAACATGCTAAGGGCAGGACAAGGCATCCATAGTTGATGAGGGAAGTCAAGGACAACATTAAAGCCAAAGAAAAAGCAGACAAAGTGGAAAGGACTAGCGGGAAGCGAGGGAATTGGGAAAAATTTAAAAGCGAGCAGAGGACAACTAAAAAAGCAATAAGGGGAGAGAAGATGAAATATGAGTGCAAGCTAGCTAGTAATATAAAAGAAGATAGGAAGAGTTTCTTTCAATATATAAACAGGAAGAGAGAGGCAAAAAATAGACATTGGACCACTGGAAAACGTGGCTGGAGAAGTAATAATAGGAAACCAAGAAATGGCAGATAAACTGAATAGTTACTTTGCATCAGTCTTCACGGTGGAAGACACCAGTGGGAGGTCAGAGCTCAAGGAAAATCAGGGGGCAGAGGTGAGTGCAGTGGCCATCACTAAGGACAAGGTTCTGGGGAAACTGAAAGGTCTGAAGTCACCTGGATAAGTCACCTGGACCCGATGGACTACACCCCAGGGTCCTAAAAGAGATAGCTGAGGAGATTGTGGAGGCATTGGTGGTGATCTTTCAGGAATCACTGGAGGCAGCAAGTGTCCTAGAGGACTAGAAAGTGGCTAATGTAACACCACTGTTTAAGAAGGGAGGGATGCAGAAGACGGCAAATCATAGGCCGGTTAGCCTGACTTCGGTCATTGGTAAGATTTTAGAGTCCATTATTAAAGATGAGATCGCAAAGTACTTGGAAGTGCATGGTCTGACAAATCTGTTCGAGTTCTTTGAGGAGGTAACAAGGAAGCTAGACAAAGGAGAACCAGTGGACCTGATTTATTGAGATTTCCAGAAGGCCTTTGACAAGGTGTGGCATAGGAGATTGTTAAATAAGTCAAGAGCCCATGGTGTTAAGGGTAAGATCCTGGCATGGATAGAGGATTGGCTGACTGGCAGAAGGCAGAGAGTGGGGATAAAGGGGGCTTTTTCAGGATGACAGCCGGTGACTAGTGATGTGCCTCAGGGGTCTGTGCTGGGACCACAACTTTTCACAATATACATTAATGATCTGGAAGAAGGAACTGAAGGCACTGTTGCTAAGTTTGCAGATGATACAAAGATCTGTAGAGGGACAGGTAGTATTGAGGAAGCTAGGGGGCTGCAGAAGGATTTGGACAAGCTAGGAGATACAAGATACAAGACCAGGGATGTACTTTTAAAAAAATTTTTTTATTTAAAGCAAATTTGTAACATTTACAGAAAAAAGGCAATAAGCAAAGAACCTTAACACGGTGAAAACAAACAGTGGGAAAAAACAAACATAATAAGGCACTTCCCCCGTTGGCTCTGTTTGCACAGCCCACCTATGGTCATCTAAATTAAAGTGGCTTTGGCATCCCCGGGGGGGTGCTGCTGCCGGTATCCTAGATTTCTCCCTGAAAGTCGACAAGCGACTTCCCGCTCCGGGGTACCACTGGTCCCCACTACTGACCCACTTGTGCCTCCCCTACCCTATCTCACAGCAGCCCCCCCCAGACTTCCCCAGCCCCAAAAGCCTGAACTCCCAGGTCAGCCATCTGCTTGGCCCTCGCTTGCTTCTCCTCCTACGCTCCCTAGTGCCCCCTGACCTACGCTAGCCTTGCTGACCCCTACACTTGGCGCCTGTCTGACTACCACCTGACCACTCGAGCCACCCCCCCCCCCCCCCACACACAGAAAAGACCCATTAACCTGATTGCATTCCTTAGTGAGTAACCAGCTACTCTCTAAAGGACATTTATATAGCCCTTAACCAGCCCAGAGCCAGTCCCCCAGACCAGAGGCCCCGCTGTCCCGCCGAAAGATACTGACTGCAGGGCCCCTCTCCCCCTTCCCCCACCCCCCTCATGCGAACACCCGAAACAATGTGCCCTCCAACCGTCCCTCCAGTCCATATTCTCTGCCAAGACTAAGTACCTTCTTGAATGGAGCAGTACAGCACAGATTAAATTAACAAACCGCCGCCACATTACATCTATGGAAGCCAAAAGTCCTTCAGTTCAAATCCAGTTTCTTCTCTTAATACAAGTCCAAACCTGATCAGGACAAATTCGATTAACAAACCACCGCCACTGTACAACACTGGAAACTAAGTGCCCTTCAGTTCAAGTCCAGTTTCTTTTCTTTAATAAAAGTCCAAACCTGATCTGGTGACTCAAAGTAGCAGTGATGCTCTTCGAACGTAACCCAAAGCTTCGCAAGATGCAGCATTCCAAACCTCACCTCCTTTTGAAAGAGGGCTGCCTTTACATCGATGAACCCCGCACGCCTCTTGGCCAGCTCCGCTCCCAGGTCCTGGTATATGCGCACCTCACAGTTCTCCCACCTGCTGCTCCGCTCCGTCTTGGCCCACCGCAGCACACGTTCCTTGTCTGAAAGCCGGTGGAAGCGAACCACCAGGGCCCTCGGTCGGTCGCCCGCCTTGGGCTTCCTTGCGGGGGCTCTGTGCGCCCCATCCAGCTCCCTGGGTCAAGGAAAGGCCCCCGGCCCCATCAACGCCTCCAGCATACTCGACGCGTATGCTCCCGCGTCCGACCCCTCACTGCCTTCGGGAAGGCCAATGATCCTTATGTTCTGTCTTCTGGCTCTGTTTCCCAGCTGCTCCTGCATCCTCTTTTGGGGGGCGTTCAGTCCCTCCACCTCGTGCTCCAGCACCATGATCGGGTCTTCCTGGCTGGAAAACCTTGACGCAACCTCCTTGATTGCCTTCTCTTGGGCCGCCTGTGTCTCGACCATTCGGTCCATCACCGCTCTCATTGGGTCCAGCGTGTCTCTTTTCAATTCGGCGAAGCAGTTCTTAAAAACCTCCATCTGCTGCTCCCTTGGCCAGTGAGCCTCCGCTCTCTGGTCCCTGCCGTCCGCCATGCATCGCCGCCCGGTCTGCTGTCCTCGCAGCTCCCACTTCGTTCCTAGCAGCTTCACTCGACCACTTCTGGTCCAGCCGTCCATACCCCGGGGGGAAAACCTCTTCCCTGTTGTTTCCTCCACCGATTCAGGTCGAAAAGTCCGCTCGAAAAAGATCCGTTAGCCCATCACTGGCGGGAGCGATTGGACCTGTGACCTACTTCATTCTGGCCGCCACCTGAAGTCCTCTGTTGTTCTGTACTTCATGGATGTACTTCTGAGGCTGTATAAGGCTCTGGTCAGACCCCATTTGGAGTTTGTGAGCAGCTTTGGGCCCCGTATCTAAGGAAGGATGTGCTGGCCTTGGAAAAGGTCCAGAGGAATGATCCCTGGAACGAAGAACTTGTCGTATGAGGAACAGTTGAGGACTCTGGGGTCTGTACTCGTTGGAGTTTAGAAGGATGAGGGGGGGGGGGGGGGGGGGGGGGGATCTTATTGAAACTTACAGGATAATGCGTGGCCTGGATAGAGTGGACGTGGAGAGGTTGTTTCCACTTGTAGGAAAAACTAGAACCAGAGGATACCATCTCAGACTAAAGGGACGGTACTTTAAAACAGAGATAAGGAGGCATTTCTTCAGCCAGAGGGTGGTAAATCTATGGAACTCTTTGCTGCAGAAGGCTGTGGAGGCCAAATCACTGAGTGTCTTTAAGACAGAGATAGATAGGTTCTTGATTAATAAGGGGATCAGGGGTTATGGAGAGAAGGCCGGAGAATGGGGATGAGAAAATATCAGCCATGATTGAATGGCGGAGCAGACTCAATGGGCCGAGTGGCCTAATTCTGCTCCTATGTCTTACGGTCTTATGGGGAGAAAGTGCAAACTCCAAATGGATAGTCACCCAAGGTGTGAATCAAACCCGGGTCCCTGACATTGTGAGGCAGCAGGGACAACCACTGTGTCACTGTGTTGTTGTCGGAAGAATAATACTGCTGGATCCTTTGGAGTAGTCACTTACCTATATTTATACACAGGGGCAACAAGGTTTGGTGATTCCTGGTTTGAGGAAGAAAATGGAGGGTTTTCAGAAATGCTTCCAGCTTAATGCCAGATTGCAGCATACTGCGACACTGAAGGAATTTTTTTTGTCCCCAACAGATGAAAGAATCACTTGCTGGAGAAATAAAGCGGGAAATTATGGATGGGCTTCTAGCTGCGATATCTCCGACCAGTAGAGCTGCTGTTGGGCAACGGGAAGAGTTCTTGTAACGCCGGTGAGTAACCATTGTTAATTCAAGCCATCTTGCTGATGAAGAGATAGAACATCTTTCTGAAGTTTGGCCGCCTTCTGTTATTTGAAGTTCTGTAAAACTAACTAGAAAGCATTTTTATCAGATTCCTTTGTTTTTTTCTTTCATTCCTAAAATTCCTTCATTGCCTAGATTTGGTTGCCGTTATTTTAAGATTCTCTCTGTTTTACTTTCCAAGTAACTTTCACTAGCGACCATCTATCTGCCTTGCACAGCTTGCGCAGTTCGAGCCTGTATTACTCTTCAGAGCTCTGAAGAAGTCACATGGACTCAAAGTTTTAACACTCTCTCTCTCCGCAGATGTTGCCAGACTTTGAATTATCCCAGCATTTTCTGTTTCTAATTCAGATTTCCAACCTTCACTGTATTTTGCTTTTATTTTGGTGCACAGTGATTCATTTGAAATGTGTTCTCCCTTCTGAGAGATTGACAAAAATGTGTGTGAAATACACATGTATCTGGTATAGATCACAAAGTGATGCTATCGACCTAGGTTATAATATTGATCAAGTAGATATCAGTGTGAGTAAACTCCATTATAGTAAGACTGTTTCATGGAGTAATCAATGCCACTGAACCCAAAAAAGCATATATGACTGACCCAAATTGTAAACAGTTACTCGAATATAGTGCAGTTTCAGTTTTATTTTGTGATTGTCTGATCATACCCCATTTCATTTTCCACTTGAATTTAATTTGTTTTGATTTTCTTTCAGTTTCAAGGAGGAATTTTCTGGTTGTGGCCTAGTTTCAAAAGAAGCTGTCTTCAGTACAGCCAGAACACAATTCACTTTGGCTGCTTGAAATACTGGCTTCTAATCGCTCGTGGTGTTGGAACATAACCTATCAGATGCATTCGACTTGGATATCCAATGCTTCAGGAGACGCTATTGCTGCTGACATGGGTTGCTTTTAATCTCATCGACTTTCAGAACACCTTGTATGCAAATCCTAAACTGAACTGTGTGCATTTGATTAAGCGCTTCACCTAGCTAAAATTGTTTTAAAAGTGGTTAACTCAACTGTAATAGGTGTAACATGTAGAAGGCTTAAATTTGTTCTAATATTGATAGTGTCTAGCTGTTAGACATTTACCTCTAGTAAGGTCAAAACTTGAAATTCCACTTTTAGCTAAAGGTTAAGTCAATTACGTGTGCTGTAACACTAGTGTGGAAATTTGTTTAGCATTTCATTCTTGAAGCACTGACCTCTATGAGGTATTCCCTGTGCAATAACTGTTTTAAATGGCAAACTTGAATTGACAAATGTATCTTTACTACTGTTTGTAATCACATCAACCTTAATATCTGTGAAACATTCCGTCTACTACATTTTAGTTCGAAAAAAATAACCTTTTGACATTAGGTTTATTTTTTCAAAAGAGGAGAGATTAGAGGACACCTAATGAGTGCTACAAACTGGTTTAGGGGTGGTCTTACACTGTTTTTTATAAGCTTTAAGTACTTAATTCATTTAATAATCTTGAATTCATTTCTAATTTTTGAATGGGTGCAGCAACGGGGATTGGGATGCAACAATACTTAAGTGCCGAAAGCTTTTCCTATTTTGTACTTGATACATTATCTTATCATACATATATTTACTAAAAGTGTGTGATGGTTCTTGTATATGGAATGTATGTTAAAGGAAATTGTATAAGAGTTTAACTTGGGATGCATGTGGAATAGATTAAAATCACTAATAAATATTTATTTTAAATATAAAAGGCTCTTTCTGAGCACGATCTTTGCAAAATCCATTTTCCATTCAATATAATCTGGTAAGGGGGTGGGGGAGATAAAAATGAGAGGAGGAGAATGCCACAGCAGGCAAGGGAGGAACTGGAGAGGGGAAAGGAATGAAGGGTGGCAGATTCCAATTTTGCCTCTGGAGGATATGTTGTGGAGTTGATGAAATGCTGTGTGGCCTTGCTGTAACAATGTCTAAACTGCTGGATAATCATTTTTCGGCATAGGCTGTATAATTCGAGCTGGCTTATGCAAACACTTTAACCACACATTTCTGATGGGGGAATGTGATTCCAATGAAATTATACTTTGCCTACTGTAGTTTACCCTCTGTTTCTCATGTTCAGGAATACTTGCACTATTATGGGCTATGCACGTGCTAAGCAACAAGACAGAGGCCTACCTAGTCCTGATCTTGATATTCAGTGGCATTAGCTTGTAGAGTGTCTCCCCCACCCCACTTCATCAACATCCTGGGGGGTCACCACTGATGACAAACTGGATCAGCCATTTTAATACATTGGTTATTAGAGCAGGTGAGTGACTTTGCCCCTGACCACAAAGTCTCTTACAAGGTGCCAATCAGCAGTCTACTCTTCACTTGCCTGAATGGGCTTACCTATAATGTTGCTTACAATATCTGTGGAACATTACATCTACAGACACCAATCAAGATAACAGAGCCCTCTTGATTTGCACTTCTTCCATATGTCAAAATACATTTGGCTACGTTATGCACTGAAATAAGATGTACTACAGCACATTGCAAAGCCTCCTTGGGCTGCACATCCAAAACTCAAGATCTTCCACATAGAGAAAGACGAGGGCAGCAAATCCACATTTACTATCTAGAAGGACAAGGGCAGCAGACTCATTGGAAGTTCACCTCCAAACCATACACCATCCTGATTTGGAACTATATCGCTGTTCCTTCACTGTTGCTGGGTCAAAATCCTGGAACTCCTTCTCGAACAGCACATTGGGTGTACATACACCACATGGACTGCAGCGTTTCAAGAAGGCAGCTCACCTCTACGGCAATTTGCAATGGGCAATAAATGCTAGCATAGCCAGCGACACTCGCATCCCATGAATGAATATTTTTTTTAAGTAGCTACATGGGAACACTAGAACTTAAGTTGTACACTTTTTTTAAAAAATTGTTTTAATTAAGATTTTTCTCAAACAGAATTTTTACATAACCAATGAAAAAAAAGAAGAATATTTAACAAAACAAGGTGGCTGTTATTGTTATACAAAAAGAGAATATACATTAAATGAACAGTTCCCCACCTCACCCACCCCCCAACCCCACCCGGATTGCTGCTGCTGACATTTTAACGCTCTCCTAGAAAGTCAAGGAACAGTTGCCACCGCCGGGCAAACCCCAGCAAGGACCCTCTCAAGGCAAACTTTATTCTCTCAAGACTGAGGAACCCAGCCATGTCACTAACCCAGGTCTCCACACTCTGGGGTTTCGAGTCTCTCCACATCAACAAGATCCGTCTCCGGGCTACCAGGGCGGCAAAGACCAACACTTCGGCCTCTTTCGCTTCCTGCACTCCCGGATCCTCTGACACCCCAAAGATCGCTATCTCTGGACTCGGCTTCACCCGCGTGGCTTTGATCCTGGACATAACCTTCGCAAAACCCTGCCAGAATTCTTTTAGCGCCGGGCATGACCAGAACATATGGACATGGTTTGCTGGGCTCCCTGAACATCTCGCACAGCTGTCCTCAACCCCAAAGAGCTTGCTCATTCTCGCCGTCGACATGTGTGCCCGATGTACCACCTTAAACTGAATTAAGCTGAGCCTGGCACATGAGGAATTCACCCTGCCTAGGGCATCAGCCCACAGGCCCTCATCCAGCTCCTCCTCCCACTTGCCCTTCAGTTCCTCGACTGGGGCTTCCTCTGCCTTCTGCAGCTCTTGGTAGATGTTTGACACCTTCCCCTCTCCTACCCAGATGCCAGACACCACCCTGTCCTGTATCCTGCGAGGGGGTAGCAACGGAAATGTCCCCACCTGTTTTTTGAGAAAGGCGCGGACTCTTAAGTTGTAGACTTAAATGTAATTTAAACTCTGGATATCTGAATGGGATATCCTATGCATGGGAAAACATGTTTTGCCGCTGGTGATGTTTGATAGCAGTAGGCACTGGTCACAAATTAACGATTTTAAAATGCAATAGAACCAATCTATTGTTCGATTCCTGCTTGGGCCACTGTCTATGCTGAGTCTGCATGTTCTCCCTGTGTCTGCTTCCTCCAAGTGCTCCTGTTTCCTCCCACAAGTTCCGAAAGACGTGCTTGTTCGGTGAATTGAACATTCTGAATTCTCCCTCTGTGAACCCAAATAGACGCCGAGTGTGGCGACTAGGGGATTTTCACTAACTTCATTGCAGTGTTAATGTAAGCCGACTTGTGACAATAATAAAGATTATTATTATCTATTGACCATTAATGGCCTGAGATGACGACTGCAGCCAATTCCGAACGGGTGCAAGCACGTCTCATTTTAAAGATTCAACTTCAAGACATATAAAGTGCAGAAGTGGGACTATTATGGATAAATGATTGCCCCTCCCTCATGTTACAGAAATGACCTAAGCTGCAATGATAGCAGTACAACTCAAATTGCTTCTGCAACCCGAAGGCCAATGGTGTGGCCTCTTGAGAAACATTACTACAGTATTCAATTGCAGTCAGTATTTTTATTTTATAAGATGATTTATGATAAGACTGCTTTAGTGGGATAGTTACTGGAAAGGACATCAATGACACCACTTATGTCTCCAATTTATCTTTTCCCTTGTAAATAGACATGTAATTATTGCTTTTAATCTGATGGCTTTAGGTAATGTATATTTCATTTGTAACACTGGAATAATTGTGAGCATCTGTACATTGACTAGTAATATGAGGTTGACCCACTCATCAGCTTAGAATAGATTTTTTGCAAAGTTATTGCAGCAGTAAATAATGCCGTTCTCTCCAGCTGATGCTGTCTTTGTTATTGGGAGATCCAGTTAGAGACACCTAAAACAAGCAAATTGAGCATCTACCACACCGGTTTCTGTTGTGACAAAAAGACTGAGACTGACTGAATGAAGGACTTCTCTTTCAGATGGCAAAAGCCTTACATAAAATGTTATTTGACGACGTCGGTTCAATTCCAAGGAATCCTTAAGTTAATGACACTCAGCTTCCATAATTTACCCTGAATTAAAAATGTCTGTCAGAAAGCACAGGAGCATCACCAATGCAGAATAATGTAAAAAAGTTATTGTAGTTAATCAGAAGGGTATTCTTTTGATATTGGGTTTAAAATGCATTTTCTAAGCAGTACAGGAGCATACTATTCAGTTGGCCTGTGGTACACCCGATATTGAAGTGCTTAGTATTGCATTCCATGACAAAGTTCTTTGCTTCTTCCAAGCACAAAATGTACAAAGGAAAAGCATCATTTTTGCAGTAACTTTGATTAAGTAGCGTATTAACTGGTATGTTGAAATAATTCAGTGTCTCTGTATCATGTTATTTCTGGAGTAGGTTTAGGGTGAGTTGTGTGCATCATTCTGCTTTACTGATGATTTTTTAAAATGAATCTTTGTTAACATTTCCTGAAACCTGTATAACCCTGCTGTTACTTCAATCATTACTGTTCTGCTACTCTGTTTAACAGAACATTCCAATTTTAGATAGACCCGAGTTTTGATAAATTATTATTTTGGGCAAGTTGACCAATAGCCCATTATAAAAATGAGACCCAAATTAAAGTTTTGCACGCACATCTAATACTTTTAACTGACTGACTGTCTCTGTAAAAGTCTTCCCATCTACACATTAAAAGTTGGGAAGTTACATTTCGTAAAAATCTTTCTCAAGAATTGAAGTGATCAGTGCCGCTGACCAAGTGTCTGTAGACATAGAATCCTTTTTGAAAGTCTCTTCTCTTATCTGGTTTGAACCTTTCACTTATTTTCTTCTATGTCAGCACAGTTCATTCGCCTTTAATGCTGTGATATCAATATTACTTGGAAAAGTTTTTTTTTCTTTCCAATTAAAGGGCAATTTAGCGTGGCCAATCCACCTACCCTGCACATCTTTAGGTTATGGGGGCGAGACCCATGCAGACACTTGAGAGAATGTTCAATCTCCACACGGACAGTATCCAAGGCCATGATCGAACCTGGATCCTTGGTGCCGTAGGGCAACTGTGTTAACCACTGGGCTACCCAAGGAAAAGTTTAATAAAAATAAAACCGCACTGACCTCTGCATTTGCTTAGGCTACAGATTTGGACAGAATGAGTATGTGCCCTGCCCAATCAGCCTTCCAAAGTCCTCGTTAACATTTGGGGACTGGTACCAAAATTGGGATAGCTGTCAAAGAAACTAGTCAAGCAACAGGCTGACACATTTATAGCCAGACTCCTTCAACACCATGCCTGTGTATAAACTGTTCCACTGACCGGACAGATATGCATACCAGAGATGGCAACACACTGGTACACATTTGGGAGGGAGTGGCTCCTGGAATCTTCAATATTGATTCCTGACTCCATGAAGTCACACACCCCTGTCAGCATCAACGGGGCCGAGGTGGAGATGGTTAGGTTCAAATTCCATGGGATACACATCTCCAAAAATCTGTCCTGGTCTACCCATGTCGACGCTACCACCAAGAAAGCACAACAGCACCGATACTTCCTCAGGAAACTAAGGAAATTCAGCATGTCCACATTAACTCTTACCAACAGATGCACCTTAGAAATCATCCTATAGGGCTGCATCACAGCCTGGTATGGCAACTGTTCGGTCCAAGGCCGCAAGAAACGTCAGAGAGTCATGAACACAGCCCAGTCCATCACGTGAACCTGCCTTCCATCCATTGTCTCCATCTACACCTCCCGCTGCCTGGGGAATCAAAGACCCCTCCCACCCGGGTTACTCACTCTTCCAACTTCGTCCATCGGGCAGGAGATACAAAAGTCTGAGAACACGCATGAACAGATTCAAAAACAGCTTCTTCCCCACTGTTACCAGACTCCTAAACGACCCTCTTATGGACTGTCCTCATTAACATTACACCCCTGTATGCTTCACCCGATGCCGGTGTTAAGTAATTATATTGTGTACCTTGTGTTGCCTTATTATGTATTTTCTTTTATTTCCTTTTCTTTTCATGTACTTAATGACCTGTTGAGCTGCTCGCAGAAAAATACTTTTCACTGTACCGCGGTACACGTGACAATAAACAAAATCCAAATCAAAGTCTTATGGAATCAGGTTAAACATGGACAATGGTGCATCCTGCTGATTACCACCTACCAGCCTCCCTCAGCTGACGAATCAGTGCTCATCCATATTGAACAGCATTTGGAAGATGCTTTCAGGGTAGCAAGGGTACATAATGTACTTCAGGCAAGAGATTTCAATGTCTATTGCCAAAAGTGACTTGGCGGCGCCACTGATGACCAAGCTAGCAGAATCCTGAAGGACAGATCTGCCAGAGAGGCCTGCCCAGTCTGACTGATGAGATAACCAAGAAGAGCAAAGCCCTACTTGACCTGGTCTTCACCAGGCAATGAATGTATCTGCCCATGACAGTATTGATAGGAATGTCCTAGTGGAAACTTAAGTTCCGTCAACAGATTCAGGCCACACTGTTTTGTTGTGTGGTACTATCACAACAGATAGATCAATCTACCATCTCAAACCGAAAATCCATGAAATGTGGCCATGAGCTCAACAGAATCATATTCAACCACAATCAGTGAACTCATGGTCTGACAAATCCCTCGTTCTACCATTACCAACCCTGATTCAGCAAGGCGTGCAGAGAGCATGTCAGGAGCAGCACCAGGCAGACCTAAAAATGAGATGGAAACCTGTTGAAATAACAACACAGAATTGCTTGCACGTTAAACAGCTGAAGCGGCATACTGTAGACAGAACTAAACAATGCCGCAAAAAATTGATCCGATAATAGCTCTATACTCCAGGCACATTCAGTCATGAATACCCAGGGAAAGAGGGATAAGACTACATGACATCTTATCCTTGATAATGCAACAAAAAGCTGGTATGGAGTGGGATGGGCGGGGGGGGGCACCGCCTGTGGGGGACACAGCTGCGTGGGAACCGGGTGAGGAGCTGGAAAAAGGGGATGGCTAATCGACAAGGGGGGGGGGGTAAAAAGCCGCCCAACCCGGCTGATCACGTGGAACGTGAGAGGGCTGAACGGGCCGATAAAGAGGGCACGGGTACTCGCACACCTTAAGAAACTTAAGGCAGACGTGGTTATGTTACAGGAAACGCACTTGAAACTGATAGACCAGGTTAGGCTACACAAAGGATGGGTGGGGCAGGTGTTCCATTCGGGGCTAGATGCGAAAAACAGGGGGGTGGCTATATTAGTAGGGAAGCAGGTAATGTTTGAGGCAAAGACTATAGTGGCGGATAGCGGGGGCAGATACGTGATGGTGAGTGGCAAACTACAGGGGGAGACGGTGGTTTTGGTAAACGTATATGCCCCGAATTGGGATGATGCCAATTTTATGAGGCGTATGCAATGACGCATCCCGGACCTAGAGGTGCGAAAGTTGGTAATGGGGGAGATTTCAATACGGTGTTGGAACCAGGGCTGGACAGGTCGAGGTCCAGGACTGGAAGGAGGCCGGCAGCAGCCAAGGTGCTTAAAGATTTTATGGAGCAGATGGGAGGAGTAGACCCGTGGAGATTTAGCAGACCTAGGAGTAAGGAGTTTTCGTTTTTCTCCTATGTCCACAAAGTCTATTCGCGAATAGACTTTTTTGTTTTGGGAAGGGCGTTGATCCCGAAGGTGAGGGGAACGGAGTATACGGCTATAGCCATTTCGGATCACGCTCCACATTGGGTGGACTTGGAGATAGGGGAGGAAACAGAAGGGCGCCCACCCTGGAGAATGGACATGGGACTAATGGCAGATGAGGGGGTGTGTCTAAGGGTGAGGGGGTGCATTGAAAGTACTTGGAACTCAATGATAATGGGGAGGTCCAGGTGGGAGTGGTCTGGGAGGCGCTGAAGGCAGTGGTTAGAGGGGAGCTGATATCAATAAGGGCACATAAAGGAAAGCAGGAGAGGAGGGAATGGGAGTGGTTGCTGCAAGAACTTCTGAGGGTGGACAGGCAATATGCGGAGGCACCGGAGGAGGGACTGTACAGGGAAAGGCAAAGGCTACACGTAGAATTTGACCTGCTGACAACGGGTACTGCAGAGGCACAGTGGAGGAAGGCACAGGGTGTACAGTACGAATATGGGGAGAAGGCGAGCAGGTTGCTGGCCCACCAATTGAGGAAAAGGGGAGCAGCGAGGGAAATAGGGGGAGTGAGGGATGAGGAAGGAGAGATGGAGCGGGGAGCGGAGAGAGTGAATGGAGTGTTCAAGGCATTTTATAAAAAATTATACGAAGCTCAACCCCCGGATGGGAGGGAGAGAATGATGGGCTTTCTGGACCGGCTGGAATTTCCCAAGGTGGAGGAGCAGGAAAGAGTGGGACTGGGAGCACAGATTGAAATAGAGGAAGTAGTGAAAGGAATTAGGAGCATGCAGGCGGGGAAGGCTCCGGGACCGGATGGATTCCCAGTTGAATTTTACAGGAAATATGTGGACTTGCTCGCCCCGCTACTGATGAGGACCTTTAATGAGGCAAAGGAAAGGGGACAGCTGCCCCCGACTTTGTCTGAGGCAACGATATCGCTTCTCCTAAAGAAGGAAAAGGACCCGCTGCAATGCAGGTCCTATAGACCTATTTCCCTCCTAAATGTAGACGCTAAGATTCTGGCCAAGGTAATGGCAATGAGGATAGAGTATTGTGTCCCGAGGGTGATCCATGAGGACCAAACTGGGTTTGTGAAGGGGAGACAGCTGAATACGAATATACGGAGGCTGCTAGGGGTAATGATGATGCCCCCACCAGAGGGGGAAGCGGAGATAGTGGTGGCGATGGATGCCGAGAAAGCATTTGATAGAGTGGAGTGGGATTATCTGTGGGAGGTGCTGAGGAGATTTGGTTTTGGAGATGAATATGTTGGATGGGTGCAGCTGTTGTATAGGGCCCAAGTGGCGAGTGTGGTCACGAATGGACGGGGATCTGCATACTTTCGGCTCCATAGAGGGACAAGGCAGGGATGCCCTCTGTCCCCATTATTGTTTGCACTGGCGATTGAGCCCCTGGCAATAGCATTGAGGGGTTCCAAGAAGTGGAGGGGAGTACTTAGAGGAGGAGAAGAACACCGGGTATCTCTGTATGCGGATGATTTGTTGTTATATGTAGCGGACCCGGCGGAGGGGCTGCCAGAGATAATGCGGACACTTCGGGAGTTTGGAGAATTCTCAGGATATAAACTGAACATGGGGAAAAGTGAGTTGTTGGTGGTGCATCCAGGGGAGCAGAGCAGAGAAAGAGGACTTTCCGCTGAGGAAGGTAACAAGGGACTTTCGTTACTTGGGGATCCAGATAGCCAAGAATTGGGGTACATTGCATAGGTTAAATTTAACGCGTTTGGTGGAACAAATGGAGGAGGACTTCAAGAGATGGGACATGGTATCCCTGTCACTGGCAGGGAGGGTGCAGGCGGTTAAAATGGTGGTCCTCCCGAGATTTCTCTTTGTGTTTCAGTGCCTCCCGGTGGTGATCACGAAGGCTTTTTTCAAAAGGATCGAAAAGAGTATCATGAGTTTTGTGTGGGCCGGGAAGACCCCGAGAGTGAGGAAGGGATTCTTACAGCGTAGTAGGGATAGGGGGGGGCTGGCACTACCGAGCCTAAGTGAGTACTACTGGGCCGCCAATATCTCAATGGTGAGTAAGTGGATGGGAGAAGAGGAGGGAGCGGCGTGGAAGAGATTGGAGAGGGCGTCCTGTAGGGGGACTAGCCTACAAGCCATGGTGACGGCCCCATTGCCGTTCTCACCGAAGAAATACACCACAAGCCCGGTGGTGGTGGCGACTTTGAAAATTTGGGGACAGTGGAGACGGCATAGGGGAAAGACGGGAGCCTTGGTGGGGTCCCCGATAAGAAATAACCATAGGTTTGCCCCGGGGAGAATGGATGGGGGATTTGGAATATGGCAAAGAGCAGGAGTAACGCAACTGAAAGATCTGTTTGTGGATGGGAAGTTCGCAAGTCTGGGAGCGCTGACCAAGAAATATGGGTTGCCCCAAGGGAATGCATTCCGGTATATGCAACTGAGGGCTTTTGCGAGGCAACAGGTGAGGGAATTCCCACAGCTCCCGACGAATGAGGTGCAGGACAGAGTGATCTCAAAGACATGGGTGGGGGACGGTAAGGTGTCAGATATATATAGGGAAATGAGGGACGAGGGGGAGATTATGGTAGATGAGCTGAAAGGGAAATGGGAAGAAGAGCTGGGGGAGGAGATTGAGGAGGGGCTGTGGGCGGATGCCCTAAGTAGGGTAAACTCATCGTCCTCGTGTGCCAGGCTAAGCCTGATTCAATTTAAGGTGTTACACAGGGCGCATATGACTGGAGCACGGCTCAGTAAATTTTTTTGGGTAGAGGATAGGTGTGCGAGATGCTCGAGAAGCCCAGCGAATCACACCCACATGTTCTGGTCATGTCCGGCACTACAGGGGTTCTGGGTGGGGGTGACAAAGGTGCTTTCGAAAGTAGTGGGGGTCCAGGTCGAACCAAGCTGGGGGTTGGCTATATTTGGGGTTGCACAAGAGCCGGGAGTACAGGAGGCGAGAGAGGCCGATGTTTGGGCCTTTGCGTCCCTAGTAGCCCGGCGCAGGATACTGTTGATGTGGAAGGAAGCCAAGCCCCCGGGTGTGGAGACCTGGATAAATGACATGGCAGGGTTTATAAAGCTGGAACGGATTAAGTTCGTCCTAAGGGGATCGGCTCAAGGGTTCACCAGGCGGTGGCAACCGTTCGTCGAATACCTCACAGAAAGATAGAGGGAATGGAAAAGAAGAAGGCAGCAGCAGCAGCCCAGGGGAAGGGGGGGGGGGGGGTGGGGGGGGGGGGGAGGGGGGGGGGACCAGAAGGACTCTCAGGGTTGTTAATATATATGTATAATATGTATAGGTCGTTGCTATAAATAATTGTATATTGGACTGTTAAATCATATTTTTGGAGAGTGTTTATCTGAGACAAGGCAGTTGCCATTTAGTTTTAGTTTTCGTTTTTGTTATATATTATTTATTTTTTGTTTATAAAACAGGTCATTGTTATTTATACGGTTATATTATTGTGCAAAGGATACACAATGTACTGTGATGGTTGACCAAAAATTTTCAATAAAATATTTTTTTTTAAAAAGATAATGCTACAAAAGTTAATACTGAAATGTTTGCAACCACATTCAGCCAGTATTTCTGAATTGGTGATCCATCTCAGCCTCTAATCTGACGTCCCACCATCATTAATGTCAGTCTTCAGTCAAATCAATTCATTTCCTGTGATATGAAGAAATGGCTAAGCACGCTGGATATAGAAAAGTCTATGGGCCCCAACAATGTCCGGCTCTACTCCAAAGACTTGTGCTCCAGAATGTTCCAAGCCTCTGGCTAAGCTGTTCGAATACTGCCACAACATTAGCGTCTAGCTGACAATGATCCTGTCTGCAAACCACAGGATGAATCCAATCTATTCAATTGGCACCTCATCAGTCTATTTTAAATCATCAATAATGTGATCAAAGGTATGGGCAGTGCTATCGAACATGGGCAAAAATATTGAATGCCAGAGAAGAAGGGCACGATAGTACAGCCTCGTGCCCAACTGTGATGCAACCAGGCCATTAAATCTCGCGAGAGATGCTCAGGACGTCAAATGAGATTTTGTGAGGTGCCATGAATTGGATCGCGCCCTCATTGTGTGGGATCCAGATTTGCACACGGTGCCCAGGCGACACTGGCATTGGTACTTCCAGGATGCCAGACTGGCAGTAACAAGGTGCTAGGTTGCCCAGGCCGGGGATCAGGCCACAGGCTGCACTACCCTTATGAGGGTGGGCTCGAGGACCCCCTAACAAGTATGTTGGGGCATTGAGGATGGCCGGAGACTGTGGGCGGGGGGAATCGAGAGATCAGGGTGGCATTTAAAAATGGCATCCTGATCTCTTCCTGCACTGGCGAACTCAGCTCAGAATGGAAGTGTAGCCTCAGCAGGGCGTCCATTGCCGAAGCCCCCAAAAACCCCAGAGTCTGTTTAATAAACGGATCATTCAGGGCGCTGCAGGCATGAGAAGCAGCCGGCTAAACTTGCTCAAAACGGGACTCTTTCCCATTAAATTGCCCCCGAAGTGACAGTGCCTTTGATTCAGGACCACATTTGACCGAATGTGGGCATCAAGCAAACTAGGAAAATACAAGCCAATGAGAATTGGGGAAAACTCTATACTGACTGGTGTCATAGTGAGCACAAATATTTCAGGATGAGGAACTCACCTCCTGACTCCTCAAAGCCTGTCCACCATCTACAAGGCATCAAATCTGTCGCTGTAGTACATCTACATCACACATGCTTGGATAAGTGCACCTCCAACAACATTCACAAGGCTTTACACCTTTAGACAAAGCAGCTAGCTAGATTGATCTCAAACATTCACTCCCTCCACCACCAGCATACTGTTGTTGCAGTGTGTACCTCATCAAAGTTTCAGCATCACCTTTTAACCCTGCGGCCCTATCATTTGGAATAATAATGGCAACAAGTGCAGGGAAATACCATCAAGTCCAAGTTCCCTTCGAAGTCACACATGATCCTGAATTATATCACCCTTATGTGAACTATATCACTGTTCTGTGAACTTTGTCATCATTTCTTCATCTTGTCATCTGGTCACAATCCTGTAACTCCTCCCTTCCACTCGACTCTCCACACAAGGTTCATGGAAGCCTGAAGATGTATTGAGATTCCGACAGCATGCGCTGGGAAGCATATGTGCATGTGTCTGAATGTCATGTATGCTCACTAAAAGGTCAGCTCACCTGAATTAAGTTCTCCTTTCCAACTAAATTATTGACAAGCTAGCAACTCATGCCTTCAGACTTAAGACCACACAAAACTGGCGTGCAGAAGGTGAGGCAGTCAACTTGCTAGCGGTGGAGTGAGTAGCCATATTCCTTTCCTTGTTGGGAGTGTTATTCAACAAGGCTATGATCGGGTGGTGGCAGTCGAAGGGGCAGGGTGGTGGGCTGAGGGAGGCTGGCTGTCTGGATCAGCGATGGAGCCAGGGAGGGAAGAAGATGGTGCAGGGATATGGGAAAGATGGTGGGGCCTTCTATGTTTTGTGTGGGGGTCAGGGTTGGCATGGGGATGGGAACAGTTGTGGGCTCAGTGGGGAGAGAGGCACGTAGACGATGATGGTTATAGAGGGGAGAGGAAAGGTTTTATTTGGTAGGTTAAGGAAGATGGGATGCGGATGTAGGTGCGTTCTCCTCACTATGATGAAGCCCACAGTGTAGCAGCAGCTGTGCACCTTGATTCACGAGTCTCATAACACAATCCTGTAACTCCTCCCTAAATCGTAAGTTGATTTAAAATAATTGAAAATGACTTTTAAAAATTTCTAAACCATTTTACTCGCTTGATTTGTGTACGATAGCCTGTTTCCTAGAATCAAATATTTTTATTTTGAAAACATTTTCAAAACATACATAATAGTGCCTTTGCTCTTACAAAAGTGAGTGCAATTTGATACCCCCTCAAACAGGCCATAATCAGTGGAAACTTGCCATTCTCATTATTTCTACCCAGCATGGCTAGTTTTGATGGCATCGCCTGCTTCAGCAACAATTATTTTTAAACCAGCATTAAAGATCAAAGTAACTTGATTTATGTGTGATGCAACTTACGAAAATTCTCCCAATCTTTTGCACTTGTTCAGCCGATTACATCTGAATTCCGCCAATAATGCCAATAAACTCTCCACTTTATTTACATTTTTGTGCAAGGAAAGGTGAACAGTTAAGGTAGTAAATTCTTCTTCAGTTACCTCATGACAGAAGTTATTGTATTTTTCCATTAAACAAGTACCCATAATTAATCCTTATGTAGGAATACAATGACATTAGATATTTTTAAGCCCTCCCAAACTGCTGTAGGAATGCAGATGCATTGGCTTCAGGCTGTTACAGGTGAATGGATGTAGTGATTAAAGTTCATTGTTCAGAAAGAATGCCAGTTGTTGGTACTCATATATACAGAGCTTTGTTTATGTATTGCATAATATCCCTGCAAAGTTGTGCAGAGCCAGGGACAGGATTAATCTTGAAACAAGTAGACATTTTGAATAAAGTTTGAGACATGCTGCAGATAGTCCTCTGCGAATTGTTCCAATAAACTACAAAGCTTTGATATTGGATAAAAATGGAAGGTTTAAAACCTCTTGCGTATTTGAGCAATTGTCGTGAATATATGGAAAAAATGAAACAAATACTTTGATTTATTTGTAAAAGCAATTGGCAATAGCAGACAAAATACCCATGTCGTAGTTTATTGCATGATAGTTAAGGGAGTGATAGAGGTGTTTGGTTGCATATAGTGACTGAGAGGATAAATAGAACAAGAAGGTTCCAATAGGAAATATTTCCTACCTTGCAAGAATGTTACAGATGACATGTGTACTGTTGGGTGTCAAGGAGAACTTTTGGGTCGATGCTGAAGTGACTAGCAAAAAATGGCAAGTCTTTTTATATTCATTCATTCACCAGTTGTGAGTATTGCTTCCCAATATTTATTGCTCATTGCCAAACAACTAAATGGCTTACTAGGCCATTTCAGAGGACAATTAAAGGTCAACCACAGTTCTGTGGGTTTGGAGTCATTTATGGGTCATACTGGATTAAGACATTAGATTTTCTTTCCGAAAGGGCATTAGGGAGTTATTTTAAAAATAACTTTATTCAAGATTTCCCGTTTTACAGTAAATTGTATAACCAAACCCATATTACCCACAGCAGATGTTACACAAAACCAACATAACAAAACCTAGCCAACTGTACTTACCTCATCCACACAGAGAAATGAGAAACAAAAACAAAAAAAAAAACACCTCCTAAACACGTCCACGCAACCCCCCCCCCCCCCCCCCCCCCCCCAACCCCCAGAGCAATTGACAGTGACTAATTCCTTAAAATAGCTAATGAATGACTGCCACCTCAGGTAGAACCCCTCAACCAACCCCCAATGGTGTACTTGACTTTCTCCAGGTACACCATTAGGTCACCCAACCATAATGAGGTGCTGGGCGGAGAATGAGACCTCCACCCCAGCAGAACCCGCCTCCGGGCGATCAACAAGGCATCTGCCTTCACTGTCGTCTGCAGCCCTGGCGAGTCTGACACCCAAAAATGACCACCCAGATCAATATTCAGAGTCACTGACATGGTGCTAAAGAAGGAGACCCAAAAGCTTAATTGGGGGGCTTCATTCGGGGCTGGGGGCAATGTGTGTGGGCGGTCCGGGGTGCGCGAGCGGCCGATGCGGGCTCTATTTTGGCTGTTCAGGTCCGCAGGCTGAGTCCGCCATGGAGTACGGCGCGGCCGCTGCAGGCCACCGCCGTGTGCATGCTCCGCCTCTGACCCGGAAGTGCTGGGGCTGTATCAGCAGCTAGAGCTGAGAGGTCTACGAAGGCTCCCTGCTAGCCCCCAGCAAAATGAGGAATCTGTGGCCTTTTGACCCCAGTTTTCCTGGCGTATAAGACCCCACAGATTTCCCAAAGGCGTCGGGACTTAGTCTCCAAAACGGAGAATCCAGCCCCACGTCAGTGAACCCCCGCCAAAATCCCTCCAGCTTCAGACAGGCCCAAAACATGTGGACATGGTTCGCTGGCCCCCCGCGCACCCCCCCACCCCTAACCTCCACCCCTTCAAAAAACCTGCTCATTCTGGCCACCATCATGTGGACTACTTTATACTGAATGAGGCTAAGCCTAGCGCATGAAGACGATGCATTCACCCTCCTCAGAGCCTCTTCCCATAACCCCATGTCCAACAACCTCCCCAACTCTTCCTCCCACTTCTGTTTAACTTCTCCTATTGGGATGCCCTCCCAGTCCATTAATTTCTTGTAATTCTCTGACACACAGCCCTCACTAACCATTGTTTTTGACACCACCTTGTCCTGCAACCCCGTGGGCGGCAGGTCAGCAAAGCACGGCACCTGTTTCCTCACATTGTTTCACACCTGTAAGTATCGTAACCCATTCCCGGTGGGCAGTCCATACTCCTCTACCAGTCCCTCCAAGCTCGGGAAGCTGCCCCCCATGACTAGGTCTCCAAACCGCTCAATCACCGCCCACTACCACCCCGGAACCCCACATCCAGCCCCCCTGGAACAAACCTATGATTCCCGCAAATCAGAACCCAAACCGAGGCACTCTCCAGTCTCAGGTGTTGCCACCACTGTCCCCACACCCTCAGGGCCGTCACCACCATCGGACTTGTGGAATATCTGGCCAACGAGAATGGAAGAGGCACAATCAATAATGCCCCTAAGCTACTAGCACTTACAAGAGGCTGCCTCCATCCGTTCTCACATTGACCCTCCCACACTACCTACTTCCTGACCATGGCTATATTTGCTGCCCAGTAGTGGTTCATTAAATTTGGCAAGGCTAGCCACAACCCCACCCCCCCGTCACGTCCCACTCCTGCAGCACCTTCTTCACCTGTGGCACTTTCTCCACCCACACAAACCCGAAGATCAAGCATTAATCTTCCTTAAGGAGGCCTTTGGAATAACATTTCGGAAGGTTCTGGACAGTTAGAAACCTCGGGAGTACCGACATCTTCACGGACTGCACCGGCCCCGCCAACCACAGTGGGAGCACATCCACCTCTTGAAATCCCCTTCATCTGCTCCACAAACTGCGCCAGATTGATTTATGTAGTTGTTCCCATCCCAATGCCACCTGGCTGCCCAGATACCTGAAACTTGTCCAAACTATCTTAAATGGCAGCTCGCCCAACCTCCTCTCCCTCGGCTGGATCGGAAAGACCTCGCTTTTCCCCATGTTTAATGTATACCCAGAGAACCGGTCGAATTCCACCAAAATGTCCATGGTCCATCCAAAACTTTCCAATGGGACCGATAAGTAAAACGCAGAAAGCAAAACCCTGTGCTCCACCCACACCCGCACTATCGCTTCCCAACTCCTTGATGCTCTAAGCGCCATTGCTAGTGGCTCTATCTTCAGGGCAAAGAGCAACGGGGAGAGTGGGCATCCCTGCCTCATCCCACGATGCAGCCTAAAATACCCCAAACTCACCTGGTTCATCCTTACACTCGCTGCCGGCGCCCGATACAACAATCGGACCCAATCCATAAACTCCTGCCCGAACCTGAACTGCCCCAGTACCTCCCACAAATATTCCCATTCTACCCAATCAAAGGCCTTCTCCCCGTGCATAATGATAATATTTATTATTGTCACAAGTAGGCTTACTTTAACACTGCAATGAAGTTACTGTGAAAATCCTCTAGTCGCCACACTCCAGTGCCTGTTCGGGTAACTGGGGAGAATTCAGAATGTCCAAATGACCTAACAGAATGTCTTTCAGGACTTGTAGGGGGAAAACGGAGCACCCGGAGGAAACCCACGCAGACACAGGCAGAACGTGCAGACTGCACTGTCAGTGACCCAAGCCAGGAATCGAACCTAGGACCCTGGCGCTGTGAAGCAACAGTGCTAACCACTGTGCTACCGTGACGACCACCACCTCCGGATTCCGGCCCTCCGATAGCACCATTATAATGTACAACAAACGCCTAATGTTAGCCGACAGATGCCTCTCCTTTGCAAACCCTGACTGGTCTTCCCCAATCAACCCGGCACACAGTCCTCAATCCGCGAGGCTAAGATTTTTGCCAACAACTTAGCGTCTACATTCTGGGCTGGAGGACCCACACTGCTCCAGATCCTTATCCCTCTTCAAAATTAAAGATATTGAGGCCTGCGATAACCTGTGGGGAGCTCCCCCGTCTCCCTCGCCTCATTAAATGTCCTTATCTGCAGGGACCCCAAATCTCAAAAAAACCTTTATAGAATTCAACCGGGAAGCCACCTGGGCCCAGGACCTTCCCAGCCTGCATTGCCCCCATACCCTCCGTCACCTGCACAAGTCGAATGGGTGCTCTCACCTCTCTACCAGGTCCTCCTCTACCTTGGGGAACTCCAATACGTCCACGGTCGGGGGCTCCAATTCATAAAGCCTTCTGTAAAATTCAAATACCCTGTTCACCTCCACCGGGTCCAATACCACTCTGCCCCTCCCGTCCTTCAGCCTTCCAATCTCCCTCGCTGCCTCCTGCTTGCAGTGTTGGATGGCCAGCATCCGACTAGCCTTCTCATACACTGCCCCCTGTCCCTCCACAGCTGCCCTACCACCTTCTCCATGGACACCAGCCCGAACTCCATCTGGAGCTTCTGCCTCTCCTTCAACAATCCAGCCTCCGGGACGTCCGAAAGCTCCTGTCCACCCGCAGAATCTCGTCTACCAACCTTGTCATCTCTGCTCACTCCTCCTTCACCCCATGCACCCGGGTCGATGTGAACTCCCCCCTAACCACTGCCTTGAGCGCCTCCCACAGCGTGGTGGCCAAGACCGCACCTGTATCATTTAGTTCCACATACCCCCGGATGGCGGCACTAACCTGCTCACACATCTCCTCATCCGCTAACAACTCTACATCCAGCCTCGACTGCAGGTGTCCCCCCGCCCTGGTCCACTTGCAAGTACACCCAATGCGGCGCATGGTCTGAAACCATGATTGCCGAGTACCCCCTGTCGACCACTCCCGCCAACAACTTCTTGCCCACCACAAAAAATGAATCCAAAAGTATACCCTGTGCATATGTGAGAAGCACGAAAACTCCTTCGCCCTTGGCCTCCCAAACCTCCACAGGTCCACCCCCCTCCCTCCCCCAATGTGCTCCATGAACCCTTTCAGCTCCTTCGCCACCACCGACACTCTCCTGACCTCGGACTCGACCGGTCCAACCCTGGGTCAATGATCGTGTTAATGTCCCTCCCCATAATCAACTGGTGTGAGTCCAGGTCCGGGATCTTCCCCAGCACCTGCCTCATAAACTCCACATCGTTCCAATTTGGGGCATAATCATTAACCAAAACCACTGGCATCCTCTACAGCTTCCAACTCACCATCACGAACCTTCCCCCTGAAACTGCTACTATATTCCCCACCTCAAACACCATCCATTTATTTTCTTGTACCCGCCATCCCACGCATCTTCATGTCTAATCCCGAGTGGAAGACTTGCCCTACCCACCCTTTCCTTAGCCTTGTCTGATACCGATCTTCAAATGTATTTCTTTTAAAAAGGCCATGTCCGCCTTCAAGCTCCTCAGGTGTGTGAAAACTCATGACAATTTAACTCATTCAGCCCCCTCACATTCCATGTGACTGGCCTGGTCGAAGGGCACCCCGCCCCCTTCCCTGTCGATCAACCATATCCCTTCTTGGGCCAGCCTCCAGCTCAAACCACGCAACCCTCCAGGTCCACCCTTGGATGTCCACCATCACCACTCCCTCCCATGCTACACCACAACAACAACACCTTTGTTCGCAGCCCCCTCCCCCTTCCCCTGAACAAAACCCATCCCCCTCTGCTACACCAACCACCTGATCACCCCCCCCCCCCACTGTGCTCCTGTTAACTAGCCCACCCAGCTAGCCTGGCACCCCTGCCCAAGGCACCTGAGCCTCCTACGCTGATTCCCCTTCTCCCCGCTCGCACACCTCACAAACAACAATGAAACAAAAAAAAAGGTGCACTCAGCCTCAACGCAACAAAACATCTCAAAGGAGAAAAGTTCTCCAACAACCAACAAATGAGAAAATAGATAAAAGAAAAGATGGACAGAAAAAGCACCCATCTCCTCACACTCTTCCACAGTTCAATGTCCTCCTTCTCCTGCCAGTCCATTGTCTCTTAAAAACTCCATCGCCTTCCAAAATAATGTTCTCGGCTATTAAAAGTCACCCAGAGGCGGGCCAGGTACAACATCCCAAACTTCACCACCTTTTTAAAGAGGGCAGCCTTCACCCGATAAAACCCGGCTCTTCTCTTCGCCAGGTCCGCGCCCAGGTCCTGGTTAACCTGAAGCTTGCTCCCTTCCAGGTGCACCGCCTCGTCTGCCTCGCCCATCTCAATATCTTCTCCTTATCCAGGAACTGGTTAAGATGCACCACCATCACCCTCAGCAGCTCAGACCCACTTCAGCCACCAACGAGGCGAGCTGCTCCTCGTGCTCCCCCACCGCCTCCTCCACTTTCCGAATAGCCTGACCCTGGAACTTGAGCCTCTGCTTCACGCGGTCAATTCCCGCTTTTAACGGCTTCACCGCCTTGTCTCGATCCTCCTGGGTCTCCCTCCTCTGTCGGTTAAACTTCTCATTTAAGAAGTCCACCAGGTGCTCCGTTGACCACTGGGCAGGCAAGGCAGAACCGTTATCCTCCGCTATCTTGACCTATGTCACACGAAGATTCGCTTGCTCCAGCAGCTCCCTTCTTCTCGAACCACTTCTGGTCCGTGGATCCATCCACCAGCCCCACCAGTGGAGTTAAACTTTTCTCCAGTCACTCCTGTACCTTTTATCCACAAAACATCCACCCTGCAAACAGGGAAAAGGTCCGAAAAAAACGTCTCGAGCGGAAGCTGCCAAACGTGCGCCCACTCACTCCATGGCCGCCACCGGAAGTCTTCATACAAAATTGTTGATGAACTCTGGCCACAACATCAAGTTGATACAAATAATGCACAATGCAATGTGACGTTTAAAATAAAATGGCAATTAACAAAGTCAACAATTTAAAATTCTGAAGTAACATGTCCAGGCTCTCTTTGGACTTTGATAGTGTCAGTCGTTAGAACCGGTCAATAGAATTGTTGGAGCTGCAAATGGCACTTACCAATGTGAACCATATGTAAAGGCTTGGGATGCAAAGTAAGAAGGCAGAGCATAGAACTAAAGGCAGATGGTCAACAAGCCATTCTTCCATCAAGGAATCTGCTAAGTTTGTGATCAGCTAGTTGGAGTAAAAATATTTGCAATAAAGAAATTTAAAGACTTGCACAAGTGTGTCAACACTTTAATGATAGAGAAACAATCAATGAGTGAGAATATATTTTGTGCCTAAATATTTGAATAATGCCATAGAAAAATAACATTTTCTTATGTAAATCAGAAAGGAAGTCGTGTTAAAGTTATCAAATGTCAAAACTTCAATGTGTGATGCAAATTGTGACCTATGATAAGAGCATTTAGGTGAGTTGAGCATTTTTAATATTCTCCTTGGCAGATACTCATATACCAGAATGCTCTTCGGGATCACCTCAGCTTCTGAAATTTTCCAAAAGAAAATATCAAATTTACTCGATGTGGGAGAAAATGAGCAAAGACATGAACAAATGTTGAAAACATCCGTCAATGAGAACACGATGAGCAGCTGATTATATGTATGTCACACCATGGAATGTATGAATAACGCAGAAAATATTTTGCCTACTGAATATATTTATATACCTAACGTAATGTGGCATGTCTAAATATTTTTGACTCTTTGGTGCTTTAACTGAAATGTTTCCTTTTTAAGTTAATGAGATTCAATTCAAAAAGGCTCTGATTCCCTTCATATTAACTGTAGATATGTGACAAGCAATGATTATTTCACTAAATATGTTTGTAAATGCTCAAATAGTTGCTATTAATGCACTGTATAAATAACAGCATAAATAGTTTTTTATTCATTTATGGGTTCTAGGGGTCACTGGCAAGGCCAACATTTATTGCCCATTCTTAATTTTTCCTTGAGAAGGTGATAGTCTGCCACATTTTTGAACCTCTTCAGTACTTGTGCTGTAAACCTCCATGGCCATACCTTTCTGACTGTATACTATTGTGCCGCCACTCCTTTGGGCCTATCTTGCCATAGGATGGGGATACTGATGGAGAGTCTGAGACAATGACTGTGAGGTATGATTCAGTGATTATAATAATGTCAGGTTGTCATTTGACTGGTTTGTGGGGTTGCTCTCCCAATCTCGGCACAAATCCCTAAATGTTAGTGAGGAGGACTTTGAGAGTCGACAGGGCTGGCTTTGCTTTTATTATATGCACAAATGTTAGTCATAATTATTTGTTGCCCTATACTATAAAAAATTGCAGTACTATATTTTACAGTTATAGTTATAACATTGAAAGGCAACATTTCAAGTTACGATAAATGTCAACTATTCTTGAGTAATTTTTCTACTTTCTAACTTATAGATACTAAGATCAATGTAGAATACTTACTGTAGCAGGTCTTATTTTATAAGATTATAAATTAGGCATCAGTAATGGAGAGTGTGAAGTGCATGTAACAGAGAGGAATCTCTGGAAGACCACTGGGAATCTACTAATTAGGACAACGTACCAGGCTGAAGAAGACAGATGATAACTATGAGAACAACCCCAGAGTGTCTGAACGTAGCCTAATTGAACTATAATGTGACTTCTACTATTGCCTCAGCTGAGATTAGCTAACTCAGTGCTGAACACTGATTGAATGGGGAATTTCCCTCATCTGTTATACCTATCATTTCACCAGTTAAACTTGATGAGCTATCATGAGTGTCAAATTCTCTTATTACCGATGGTGACATTGATTCTAAATTATTTAAGGGGGAAAGAAACAGAATTATAAAGATGACGATTTTCATTAACTGTATACCTGTGAATTGAATGAACCCTCTTAAGAGTGATTTCTGATTTGTGAACTGGGAAAACTGCATATTACTGGATTTGTTTTCGACCAAACATATGCCCATTTGCAGCAATTCTTCCAGTTTCAGTTTCCACAGCACTTGGAAATAATGGATCTTTTCTGTTTGTGTAATGGACCTTTCAGTCACATGATACCCATCGGTCACACACTTTCTCGGACAGTCTGATTCAAATTTAGAATGTCTTCCCAACAATATGTTCCCTTTGGTTACACCTGATTACTATTTCTTAATACATAATTCACATCAAAGGAAACTGCTTAAATAAAGTGCAACTTACTCTGTATACTGATTTAAGCTTTCAGCTTGAATTTTTCAAAAAGATATCGATGATTTGTAAAATAGTTTTCCAACTATAAAAATTGATATACTGATGCTTTACTTCTGGATAATGCAGAATTATCTCATTCATATATGTTTTGTGATTGTCCAGTGTACTGTCAGTGTGCATAGATAATGCTGTCAGTACTTGAGCACTTCTGTCATCTGACTTAAAACAGCTATTTAGACTGTTTATTTCTGGATTAAAGATGCACTGACTGTGATATTGAATGATTCTGCACTTGTGTATGCAGCAATAATGAATTTACTTCATTCAGAGATGTTAGCTCATATACGTCCTGTAAACCTTCTAATCCCTTTTCTCTGCTCGTGGGAAGGGCCTGCAAGCAGGCAATATTGCACACAGTTCAGAGATCAGTGAGGTTTGCAACAGCTGAGGGGAGTGAGAGCTGTTCTAATGGGTTTTGTTCCCATCTGTTGTACACAATAGGATCATTCTCATATTTCTGCGAAAAGGTGCACAACCTTCTGTTCCTGAGAAAATTATCCAGTAATTAGGCTGAGAAGGATTAACGGACATTTTAATATAGAACTCTGCAGTGGAAAATTTAACTATGACTGTCAATGGGGTAACAGCCACCTAATGTTGTAAAATGGCAAGATTGTATCGGGATAATTTACACTTAAAAGAATAGCAGTGTCGAATCATTAGATTCTCATTTACTGAAGTAAACTCTTCAGTCACAACCCGTATATATGGCAACCGCTCCAGTTAGCCCTGTATCTGAATAAACTATTCATAACCTGCTGATGTTGCATCATAGAGTCTTGCAAACAAGTTGACAAATTCTGCCCCATTAGAACACTCAAGCTATTACAATTTGGCACAACTATCCATATCAAATTATCTGATGAGATTTAAAACAAGAACAGTAATGAATGTTGTAAAAATGTGTAATATAGAAATGAATGCAGCCAGACACATAAGGATGGACTTTAGGCCCCCTGCAGGTGGGTTTGAAAGTGGGGGCCTGTAAAATCCAATGGAAGGCCTGTCTGCTACCACCAGCCCAACTCGGACATGTCTGAAAACTTAGAGGGGACAGGGAAGTGTGGGTGGCCTGCCAGTTCTTGGGCCTATAATTGACGGACACTTAAGGGGCTTAGCCCACTGCCACTGGTGTTTTTCCTGAGATGGGCTGAGGACCACACCAATAGGAAAGCCTGTCAGTTTTTGCTGCTTGGATAGCTGTAGGGAAAAGAAGGGGTTTCTTTGGGGACTCCCTGGGAACACCCACACCAGGTCAGCCCTACCCTTTAACTTCCCACCCGGTCTCTTGAACCCAGCCCTCCACCCCCTCAACCCCTTTGCCAAGACCACTACCCTGGACTTAAGTTGGGCTCCTCAACATGTTTGGACTGCCTGTAGGCCCAGCTGAGGCCAAAAGGCCCAACTGGCACTGCTGGGCCTATAGAGCTGCCAGCCAATCCAATTTACCATCTGATCTCTAGACCCTCTCAAAATATGGGTGGAGGCGAATAACGCTACTCAGAGTGTTAAACTGCTGCGGGACAGCCATTGGGATTGTGCTGGGGTTTCCCCCGCTACTCCACTCCTCTGAATCTTTTAGTCCCAGGGGCAGAAATAAGGTGCTCTGCAAAATTCCACCCATAATGTTACTGGATTGGATAAGACTATTGCTTTTCAAATAATTAACATTTTCTTTTCTTCATGATTTATTCTAACAATTAATGATCTCTAAGCATGCCAGAGAATTTCTTCATACTGATCATTTTGGCTACGTTGGTGTTTAAAGTGGACATTTGAACTCAGCTGCTTTATGTGGGCCTTCAGGAGCTCTGATCGCTCATCCGAGGAAATGCCTGACAACCTGCTTGAGTCTGGTTGCTGGGGATGCACAGCTTAGTTGCGGACCAATATCAATCATTAATGTGCTTAAAATCCCCAAGCTGACAATGTTGCTAAGAAGCCTGATTTTAACTGTGTAAGTGGGAGTGTTTTGAATAAATTAAAATCATGCCCATAATGTTTTCTATATAACTGAAGGTAACTTTTTCTCTCACTGTTTCTGTGATACTCCTGTCTGATCCTTTATCTTATGTTGTTCCCGGCTCCTTTCATTCCCAACTGGATTTGGGCCCATTCTTCCCAATTTTATTTATTTGTCTCATTGATGTTTTTTGTTCTTCCCTGGCTAATTTGTCTTTGTTTCACCCAGAGATACAAATCTTCCATTTTAAGAAAAGGATACTTACTGCCTCGAACCTGACAGCATTAAAATAAAATTGTGGTAGTCTGTATTAGGGGTATTACGGTACCTAGGTTGAGGCTGTAAGACCATTGGTGTGGCAGGTAGCTGAGGCATGAAGATCATTGGTGAAGCCTGCCTGCTGGTTCCGCCCAGTCAGGTGGAGTATAAGAGTCTGTGTCTCCCCAGCAGCTGCATTCTGTACCTGCGCTGCTGAGGGAAACATCTAGTCCAATAAATTGATGCTCGATCAATAACTCCAGAAGTGAGATTGCAGTCGGTGGAGGGGAGGGGCCCTTTGAAGTCCACACTGAGGCGTTCAAAGGGATGGGAAGCCTTTATCAAGACCCGCAACCTGCCCTACTCCCTCGAGGAGGTCAGGACCGCCACCAGGAACTGCCAAATCTGCGCATAGTGCAAGCCGCACTTCTACAGGCCAGAGAAAGCGCACCTGATAAAGGCTTCCCGTCCCTTTGAATGCCTCAGTATGGACCTCAAAGGGCCCCTCCCCTCCACCTACCGCAACACGTACTTCCTGAACGTGATTGACGAGTACTCCCGGTTCCCATTCACCATTCCCTGCCCCGAGATGACCGCAGCCACCGTCATAAAAGCCCTCCACAGTATCTTTACCATGTTCGGTTTCCCCGCCTATATACACAGTGATAGGGGCTCCTCCTTCATGAGCGACGAACTGCGTCAATTTCTGCTCAGCAAGGGCATCGTCTCGAGCAGGACGACCAGTTATAGCCCCAGGGGAAACGGACAGGTAGAGAGGGAGAACAAACGGTCTGGAAGACTGTCCTACTGGCCCTACGGTCCAGGAATCTCCCAGTCTCCCGCTGGCAGGAGGTCCTTCCCGATGCACTCCACTCCATCCGATCACTGCTGTGTACCACGACAAACGAAACACCTCATGAGTGTCTCCTTGTCTTCCCTAGGAAGTCCTCCTCCGGGACCTTGCTCCCAACATGGCTGGCAGCTCCTGCACCCATTCTGCTCCGCAAACACGTGCGGGCGCACAAGTCGGACCCATTGGTAGAGCGGGTCCACCTCCTTCACGCTATCCCTCGGTACGCCTACGTGGCGTACCCCGACGGCCAGCAGGATACGGTCTCCCTATGGGACCTGGCACCTGCTGGATCCCCACCCACACCCTCCCACCAACCCCACCCTTCCTCCCACCGGTGCATCCCATGGCTGCCCCCTTTCCAGGTGGATCGGTTCTTCCACTGGTCCCACCCAGGGGTGATGAAGCTACCGAAGAAGCCAAAGTCTCACTCCCGGAGTCACGGATGCCCAAGCCGACGCCTGCATCACCACCGAAACTGCGACGATCACAGAGGATGACCAGGGCCCCCAATCGACTAATTACTTCATTCTGACATGTACATGTAAAATGAATATTGTAAATAGTTGTGACATGTAATAAGGCAAAACACTGTACCACCGACGGGTATCACCATAACCTCTACCACTGTATGGTGCGAGACCACCACCCACGCCGGACTCTTTTTTGACAGGGGGTGAATGTGGTAGTCTATATTAGGGGTATTACGGTACCTAGGTTGAGGCTGTAAGACCAATGGTGTGGGAGGTACCTGAGACATGAAGATCATTGGTCCAGCCAGCCTGCTGGTTCCGCCCAGTAAGGCGGAGTATAAGAGTCTGTGTCTCCCTAGCAGCTGCATTCTGTACCTGCGCTGCTGGGGGAAACATCTAGTCCAATAAAGCCTTCAAGTGTCATCCAATCTCACTTCTGGAGTTATTGACCGAGCATCAAAAATGAAAAAAGAACTCCACGTATGTGCATAGATTTAGCTACGTACCATGGGCTTAATTCCCCCAAAATGGGGCTTTGCCCCACGCCGGCGTAAAAACGCTGGCGTTTCACTCTTGACTTTCCTGAAAAAAGTAAAGAGGGATTCACTTACCTACAGGGGACTAGCAGGGCCCCGAAGTGCTTCTCGCAGCTCTGGCTGCGGATATGGGTCCCCGCACTTCCGGTCGGGAGTCCGCGCATGCGCGCAGCGGCCTGCAGCGTCCGCGCCGTTAGCCATGGTGGACTCGGACCGACATCGACAATGTAGGCCCCCCCGAGATGGCATGCGCCCGCGGGTCTGAGCTGCCCAATCGTTGCCCCGTCCGCCCATGAGGCCCCCTCCAAAGCTCGATCCCCTGCCCCCCCCCCCCCCCCCCCCCCCCCACCGGGGAGGCCGTGGACTGAGTCCGCAGCCGCCACCCGAGGTTCCTGACCAGCAATACGTGGTTAGAACTACGCCGTCGAGAACTCGGCCAGTTTTGCTCAGAGAATCGCTGGCCGGCCTCTGTCAATGGCCCCCACAGCCGCGCCCCGTAATCCGCGCGGGAGTGGCGGGAGACACGATTCCCGCGTAAACATCGATTCTCTCCCCCCCGCACAAAACCCAATTTTGGCGCGGGGCTGCGGAGAATCACACCCCATATTTCTCCAACTATCGGCTTGTGTATTTCAATCTATTGTGTGGTTTATTCTCAAATCCCCAAGCAAAAATCTGAATGAAAGCAGTCTTCATAGTTGCAAGAAAATTAAGTTACCTCACAGTATTTGTGGACATGGTGGGACCAAGCAGGATAATTAATCTTGACTTTGACTTGTTCTAAATGGTGTCATTGGTTTGGATACAAAGCTTTCTCATAAAATGTGTAATCGGTATATATGACGCCTTCACTAGTTACACTGCAAATATATACTTTTCCATTATTTGCCAGAACTATGTGCAAGCTTTTTGCATCATCACATTGACCATTAGTGGTCTTTTTGTGTTTAACATCTTTACTTGGTGATATTTAACTTTTTACTTGTATTTTTCTGACTTCACTCCAGTGGCTAATCTATTTCTGTATCGCATGTGCACCAGAAAAATCTGGGGTAATTACAATTACCTTCCATTTGTCACTGTCTACCAGAAAGTCACCGCTACTGTGAGCATTAATAGACAGTTCCGCATTAAGACATTTAAGCCTATGTTTTGTTTCTGTGAACAGTCACAGGCAGAAATATTTAATGACTCCATTGAGATATATTGCACTGGAAAGTTAAGGGTACCACACTTGTGTCTCAGGTGCAAAACCGATCCCATGCATCTGATATGGCGAGCTGGATTTACATACGGTCATGATCTGAAATAAATCTGTATGTTCCAGGGAAAGACAGCAATGTGACAATAACAATACATGCTTCTGGGGCGAAATTCTCCCCCAACGGCGCGATGTCCGCCGACTGCCAAAGACGGCGCCAATCAGACGGGCATCGCGCCGGCCCAAAGGTGCGGAATGCTCCGCATCTTTGGCGGCCTAGCCCCAACATTGAGGGGCTAGGCCGACGCCGGAGGGATTTCCGCCCCGCCAGCTGGCGGAAATGGCGTTTGTTTCCCCGCCAGCTGGCGCGGAAATGCGGCGCATGCGCGGGAGCGTCAGCGGCCGCTGTCAGTTTCCCGGCGCATGTGCAGTGGGGAGAGTCTCTTCCGCCTCCGCCATGGTGGAGGCCGTGGCGGAGGCGGAAGGGAAAGAGTGCCCCCACGGCACAGGCCCGCCCGCGGATCGGTGGGCCCCGATCGCGGGCCAGGCCACCGTGGGGGCACCCCCCGGGGTCAGATCGCCCCGCGCCCGCCCCCCCCCAGGACCCCGGAGCCCGCCCACGCCGCCTGGTCCCGCCGGTAAATACCAGGTTTGATTTACGCCGGCGGGACAGGCAATTTCTGGGCGGGACTTCGGCCCATCTGGGCCGGAGAATCCAGCGGGGGGTCCCGCCAACCGACGCGGCCGGATTCCCGCCCCCGCCCAATCTCCGGGAGCGGAGACTTCGGCGGGGGCGGGATTCACGGCGGCCAACGGCCATTCTCCGACCCGGTGGGGGTCGGAGAATGACGCCCCTGATGTGAGGAGTGCTTTGTAAATGAGTTGTTGTGTAACCCTTAACCTTTTGTCATGTATTTTTAAAAAAATGTTTTTGAGTTTTACAATATTATAAAGGTGTACATGAAAACAAAAAGCATGAACACAAAATGAAACAATTATGGCACACGTGCACATACACACAAAATGAAGGAGCATCACATTCGTAAGGCAAGTGTTAGGGAACAATACTATAACTGAGCACAGTGCTAAAATACCTCATTAAGCCACTAGAAACCATTGCCATCCCCCATCCCACCACTGTCTCAGTTTAAACCAGATGGTTCACAACTATTGCACGGCAGCACGGTAGCATTGTGGATAGCACAATTGCTTCACAGCTCCAGGTTCCCAGGTTCGATTCTGGTATGGGTCACTGTCTGCGTGGAGTCTGCACATCCTCCCCGTGTGTGCGTGGGTTTCCTCCTGGTGCTCCGGTTTCCTCCCACAGTCCAAAGATGTGCAGGTTAGGTGGATTGGCCATGATAAATTGTCCTTAGGGTCTCAAATTTGCCCTTAGTGTTGGGTGGGGTTACTGGTTTATGGGGATAGGGTGGAGGTGTTGACCTTGGGTAGGGTGCTCTTTCCAACAGCCGGTGCAGACTCGATGGGCCGAATGGCCTCCTTCTGCACTGTAAATTCTATGATAATCTATGATATTCAACGCTGAGCTTTAGACCTGATTTTCTCTTCATCATGAAGACCACTTAATTCCATCTTCTTAACATCACCAACCTTTGCTTCAGCCCATCCAGAAATGAAGCCTTCATCTTTTTTATCGACACATTTGATTGTTCCATTGCTCTCTCGCATGGTAAATTACCAGTAAACACTCTAAACTCTGCTAACTGTATTCAATCCCACACCAAATCCTGTTTAACCATTATTCCTGTCCTTGTTGACATTGGCACCTGGTCACCCAAACCTGAAATTTAAAATTCTCCTCAAGTTTAGCTGTTTTCATGACCTTAGCATGGTCTCTATCTTTGTTATTTTTATTCATTCATGGAATATGGATGTCGCTGGCTAGGTCAGCATTTGTTGCCCATCCCTAGTTGCCCTTGAGAAGATGGCGGCGAGCTGCCTTCTTGAACCGCTGCTGTCCCAGAGGTAGAGGTACATCCACTGGCTGTTAGGGAGGGAGTTCCAGGATTTTGACCGAGCAACAATGAAGGAACAGCGATATATTTCCAAGTCAGGATGATGAGTGACTTAGAAGGGAACCTCCAGGTGGTGCTGGTCTCAGGTATCTGCGGCCCTTTTCCTTCTAGATGATAGTGATCGTGAGTTTGGAAGGTGCTGAATAAGGAGCCTTGGTGAGTTCATGCAGTCCCTCTTGTAGATGGTACACACTGCAGCTACTGTTCGTCGATGGTGGAGGGATTTAATGTTTGAGGAAGGAGTACCAATCAAAAGGGCTGCTTTGTCCTGGATAGTTTTGAGCTTCTTGAGTGTTGGAGTTGAACTCATCTGGACAAGTGGAGTGTATTCCATCACACGCCTGACTTGTGCCTTGCGCATATACTTTGGGGAGTCAGGAGATGAGTTACTCACGACAGGATTCCCAGTCTCTCACCTGCTCTTCTTGTAGCCATAGTATTTACATGGCTAGTCCACTTCAGTTTCTGGTCAATGGTCATCCCCAGAAAGTTGGGGGTTAGCAGCCTGACAACCACCACAAAAAGACTTAATTCCCCTGACGTGGCCTGTCATGCATTGCTGCCCTTTCACCCCCCCCCCCCCACCCCCCCCCCCCCCCCCCAACCCCCACACACACATATTGGTGACGTCTTGAGCTGTTTGGGACCCACATTCTAGAATTCTCTCCCTAAAACTATCACTGATATACCTCTCCCTGTTCCTATAAGGCCTTCCTCCCAACCCAACTCTATGGCCAAGCATTTGATAACCACTAATCATATCTGCTTCTTCAGCTTGCCATACATTTTTGCCCAATTTTGCCACTGTGACATGTTCTTGGATGTTTTGTTGTCCCACATTAAAGATGCCATCTAAATGCAGGTTTCTGTTCACGTAGAATAGAGAAGGTGTAGTTGAGCCTTTCTGTCTTGGCAAAACACTGAGTGGGAAGAAATAGTAAGTGTACATCATAAAAAGGAGAACTTCCAATAACCTATGCATTAAATGGGGGCAGAGAGTCTTAAGTGTTTAGTTGCTACATTGGATATTAAATGCTGCTTGGGCAGTTTAGAATTTGAGGGATAGGGTGGTGCAGCCAGGTGCATGGAGTTGATTCAAACTTTGTGAGGAATTGATGGGGACTCTGCATCATGTTTTATATCTCTTCTTGTTTCTAATTCCATTGACTGGAGATAACATTTTGGAGAGTTGTAAATGGGACTACCTATTCACTATCAGCAATTTTACACATTACGCAAAGTTCAAGTTACACACATGGGATTTTAATATGACCCAGTTGCAGTAAGTGCACACGATAGCACCAGAATAAATTTAACCTTGCTGATGTTGATATATTTTTGAAAACCTTTATCTTTAGTAATGTTAAAAACTGGGCTGTCTCTGTGAAGTGTCAGGAAAAGTGATCCATTTCCATTTTCTGGAAACTGAAGAGCAGAACAATGAAAAATAAAAGTCTGCCAGTGTTTACAAAATCATAGCTGAATCATTATTTAAAAGAATGACTTATAACCTCTGTCCTTTGTTCTGCAGTCAAAACCCTCAGCAGTTCCAGTGTGCATGTTTGACATACAGATGGAGCACATAATTAAACGTATCTTTACTTAAATAGAGCTTTCTTCAATGTATTGAAAATAAAATTGCTTCTAGATCAACTCCTCTTTTTGAAGAGCATCCGACATCCTGACTGCACTTCTAGTAACAAAACTATTGTTGTATAATCGTCTTTTGGAAAATAAAGCAAGCAGACATTTTATGAATATAATTTCTGTAAAAAACTAGAGAAAGATTGTAATTGAAATAGTTTTAGTCTTACAGGTATTTTTTATGCTTATTTTATATTTTTGATATATTTCAATGACTGAAATGGTAACATATTTAACAAGCACAGTCCAAATTCATTAAAAACAATGTCTACGTTAAACATCTGTATTAGTCCCGTCACACACTTAGTTATGGATGGCTGCATCTTGGCTCTGAGGAGAAGTGACAGGTTTCAGCCCGGAAGCAGCTAACCACGCTGTTGCGATAAATGAAACAATGAACCATAAAGATAATATTTTTCCGACCTTGCAGTTAATAAGTAACAGGCACGTTAGTAAACATCGCCTATTTTTGCCTGTGTACTCAGAATGACCATATGTTTTTCCCCTCTTTTAATGTGAAATGCTCACTGGTCCTACAGAGGCTTGCTGAGGAGAGAAGGGAACCCGCTGCAATATGGTCTAGTCTGGTGTGCAGGTCTGATGGACACAGTATTCAAAAACATAGCCACCCTGTTCTTTTGAGTGCTGCAAGAGATTTTAGAGATCCAAAATGGCATTCACAGCATGCGTGCATAGCTCTGATGCAAGTCAGGCTAGACAGCATATTAGAGAGGGTATTAACACACAGGTGCAGTGACCATCAACTGAAAGCATGCAGAGTAGACAGAGTATGGCATAAATCAGGTTGCAACTCTGATCTGATGCCAGCACTACCATTTTGGAGCTTAGGGCTCCAGCTAATGCTGTCTCTTAAATATGCACAATTGAACATTTGTTCATCAGCAGAAGGAACCCCCCTCTCCCCACCACAATCAGTGATATTTAAAGGGATTATCAACTACTTTCAGGTTAGTTGCTTATTGATTTCTGCTGGTTGCCGTTGCAACTGCAGAAGCTCTTGTTGGTGTCCAAAGTTGTGTAAGTTGCTGAAGTCTGCAGGGAGTGGGGGCAGTCCTGAAGGAGTCAGTCTTCATTTAAAGGATTCTGCTGAAAAGAATTACTACCAGACATGGGCGTTATGTTTTGTGTTGTGTAGATGGCTACAGAACATCTAGTTCTTTGACTAATAAGATAGTTTATTAACAAAATGAACACATGGAAAGATAACTAACAAACTATGATGGTAACGAATAAATGAATTCTCCTGGAGCTACTTCTAATGTGACTGTCCTCTAGTACGACTTACTACCAACTGCCGATCTGTGGAGTCACATGGTGGATCACCGTCCCCACCTACTGGTCAGAGGTTGTACATCCAACTATATACATTGCTATGCAAATACATATCACCACAATGGGGTGAAGTAGTTGACATTCCACTGGACTATAGCAGGGCTGGGCAAATGAGCAGAGCAAGACAAGCTGCTGAAAGATGAAGGGGGCAGGAGGAGGAGAGGGAGAAGTGCTCTCAGCAGTAGGTGTCATCCATCCATGGTGTTGAAAGAACAATTGTCCCACCTGAACCTTAGCGCAAAATAGTGTATGATGATGTGTTGGGTACTCTGGATCTGTGGAGACTGCGTTTACCTTAGCGGTAACATAGACAGGCTACCAACACTTGTAATAGTACAACTCTATTTTATTTAACTAAGAGCTGTTAAACATACTTGCACTGTGGGTCGACGCTATGTTAGATTGACTGAAGACCTATGCCTAACCTGACCAGCCTATACTGCTAGCACATGGTGGATGTTTGTGCTACTGACTGCAGGCTCTGTCTGTCTCAGAGGCTGCATCCCGAATGATCGGCAAAACTAGTGTCCTCTGTCTTTATAGTGACCGTGCCCTAACTGGTGACTGGCTGCTGTGTTGTGTGTGTTGATTGGTCTTGCAGTGTGTCAGTCAGTGTGTGTCTCGGCACCATCGTATACTGATGTGTATATTATGACATCCCCCCTTTTCTAAAAAAAAAGTGTGTTCGTGGCAATAAATAATGTAGTATGCGAATGTTCCTAACTATGTGTGGCACATGCGAGCATATTTACAGGACTATGTACATAAATTCTGAGATATTTACATTGGAAGGTGTCTAGTGCAGATGGACAGTATGTAACACAAAATATAACTAGAACAATAGTATGTACAAACCAGTGAGTTAATCAAACAGGGTAACGAAACAATAAGTTCATGAGTTCAAAGAGTCCATGAATTCAGGCAGTTCATAAATTCAGTCTCTAAGGTGGGCGACGAATTCTGGTTGACCGCCTGAAGGGTGGGTCAGGGGCCGCCTGTTCTGGAATGGGCGGGACTGTGTCAGACTCAAAGGGAGATCTGCAAAGTCTGTGACGGGTTTGTCGTGACGGCGAGGCAGGACATGATGATCTGGTGGCGAGTGAGGAAGGAGTCGTAGTGCCCGCCTATTTCGGCGAAGAAGAGAGCCGTCTTGAAGATGAACCAAAAATGACCTCGGGGCCACTTGTCTGAGCACCACAGCGGTGGCGGACCAACCACCATCGGGAAGTTGGACACGGACCTCGTCATCAGGAGCCAGAGCAGGGAGATCCATGGCGCGGGCGTCATACGCCGATTTGTGTTGGGCCCGAGACAACTGCATTCAACGAAGGATAGGAATGTTGTCCAAGTCCGGGACATGAATGGCCGGCACCGTCGTCCGCAGAGTGCGATTCATCAACAATTGAGCCGGTGACAGGCTGGTGGACAATGGAGCTGATCTGTAAGCAAGCAGGGTGAGGTAAAAATCGAATCCTGCATCGGCCGCCTTGCACAGGAGTCGTTTGACAATGTGCACCCCCTTTTCAGCTTTGCCATTGGATTGGGGGTAATGGGGACTGGACGTGACATGTGTGAAGTTGTATCGTTTGGCAAAATTGGACCACTCCTGACTGGCAAAACACGGGCCATTGTTGGACATGACCATGAGCAGGATGCCATGGCGAGCGAAGGTTTCCTTGCACGCATTGGATGACCGCAGTTGAGGTAAGGTCGTGTAGCCTAACTACCTCCGGGAAGTTTGAGAAATAGTCCACTATGAGGACGTAGTTCCAGCCAAGTGCATGGAACAGGTCGATGCCCACTTTGATCCAGGGGGACGTGACCAACTCATGGAGTTGCAAGGTCTCCTTTGGCTGAGCAGGCTGGAAACGCTAGCATGTTGGGCAGTTAAGAACGGCGTTGGCAATGTCCTCGTTGATTCCAGGCCAGTCCACTGCCTCACAGGCCCGTCGGCGGCATTTCTCCACTCCTAGGTGGCCCTCATGGAGCTGGTCAAGGACGAGGTTCCGCATGCTGTGCGGAATGACGATCCTGTCCAGCTTTAGTAGAATTCCATCTACCACCGCCAGGTCATCTTTAATGTTATAGAATTGAGGGCATTGGCCCTTCAGCTATCCGTCTGTCAGGTGGCGCATGAAACGTTGGAGCAGGGGACCTTGGCCGTCTCATGACGAATCTGGATGAGTCGTTCATTCGTGGCGGGCAGATTGGATGCGGCGAATGCCACCTGAGCATCAATTTGGCACACAAAGCCCGCTGGGTCGCAGGGTGTGGTGACAGATCGGGAGAGTGCATCAGCGATGATGAGCTCCTTACCCGGGCTGTAGACGAGTTCGAAGTCGTACCGCCTGAGTTTAAGGAGAATACGCTGCAGGCGCGGCGTCATGTCGTTAAGGTCTTTTTGAATGATATTGACCAGTGGCCTGTGGTCTGTCTCGACTGTGAACTTTGGGAGTCCATAGACATAGCCATGGAATTTGACGACTCCGGTAAGAAGGCCCAGGCACTCTTTTTCAATTTGACCATAGCGCTGTTCGGTGGGCGTCATTGCACGTGACGCGTATGCGACAGGAGCCCATGAGGAGGCGTTGTCACGTTGAAGGAGCACTGCTCCAATGCTGGACTCACTGGCATCCATGGAGATTTTTGTTTCTTTGGCCGGATCGAAAAATGCCAACACCGGGGCCTTGGTCAGCTTCGCCCTGAGCTCCCGCCATTCTTGTTCGTGGGCGGGGAGTCATTGGAACTCGGTCGTCTTCTTAACCAGGTTCCTGAGAGCCGTGGTGTGGGAGGCGAGGTTAGGGATGAATTTTCCCAGGAAATTGGCCATGCCCAGGAAACGGTGGACCGCCTTCTTGTCCTCCGGTGTCTTCATGGCCTTAATGGCAGATACCTTGTCAGCATCCGGCTGCACGCCAAACTGTGAAATGTGGTCTCCGAGGAATTTAATTTCTGTTTGACCAAAGGAGCATTTGACCCTGTTGAGGCGTACCCATGCCCTCGAATACACCGTGGTATCGGGTGATCTAATAGAAACTTACAAGATAATGAATGGCTTAGATAGGGTGGATGTAGGGAAGTTGTTTCCATTAGCAGGGGAGACTAGGACCCGGGGGCACAGCCTTAGAATAAAAGGGAGTCACTTTAGAACAGAGATGAGGAGAAATTTCTTCAGCCAGAGAGTGGTGGGTCTGTGGAATTCATTGCCACAGAGGGCGGTGGAGGCCGGGACGTTGAGTGTCTTTAAGACAGCAGTTGATAAATTCTTGATTTCTCGAGGAATTAAGGGCTATGGAGAGAGAGCGGGTAAATGGAGTTGAAATCAGCCATGATTGAATGGTGGAGTGGACTCGATGGGCCGAATGGCCTTACTTCCACTCCTATGTCTTATGGTCTTATGGCATTCAGCTGTGTCCGAAAGTCAGCGTCCTGAGATGCGGAAGCGTCAGCGGGTGACAGGGAGTGAACCCTTTGGACAAGGTTTAGAAGTTTGCACGCCTGAGCACCAAACAGGGAGGCTTTAGTGGATCCCACTATTTCGAATGGCAGGTTAACCTTTAATGACCGGTGCGACACTTCAAGCTGGCAAGAGCCACTGGCAGCAATGGCATTACCATTATAGTCCAGAAGCTGGCAGGCGGATGGCAGGATGGTAGGCTTGACATAGAGGCTTTCGAGGTCAGACCACGTAATGAGGTTGGCGGAAGCGCCGGTGTCCAGGCGGAATCGGATGTGGGATCGGTTGACCGTAAGGGTGGCACACCACTCGTCGTCCGGATCAATGCTGAATATTGTGTTGATTCAGCATGGTACGGTAGCATAGTGGTTAGCACAATTGCTTCACAGCTCCAGGGTCCTAGTTTCGATTCCGGCTTGGGTCACTGTCTGTGCGGAGTCTGCACATCCTCCCCGTGTGTGCGTGGGTTTCCTCCGGGTGCTCCGGTTTCCTCCCACAGTCCAAAGATGTGCAGGTTAGGTGGATTGGCCATGATAAATTGCCCTTGGTGTCCAAAATTGCCCTTAGTGTTGGGTTGGGTTATGGGGATAGGGTGGAGGTGTTGACCTTGGGTAGGGTGCTCTTTCCAAGAGCCGGTGCAGACCCGATGGGCCGAATGGCCTCCTTCTGCACTGTAAATTCTATGATAATTGGGAGAGACTTGGCTTTTGTCTTCTGGAGCATCTTGTGTTTGGTGATGATGCCCACCCAAAATGGTGCTTTAGGGTCCTCGGTGTCAAGGTCCGGAATCAAGTCGGAGTCGGAATCGGTGACCGATGGCTGGATGGTTCGGACATCCCTGCGTGGCTGGTTGGAGCGACGAGAGGCAGTATGTTGAGCAGACCTGCATAGGGCTGCATAGTGGCCAAGCTTGCCACATTGGAGACAGCGTCGGGATTTTGCAGGACATTGCCGCTTTAAGTGGGCGGAGCCACAGTTGCCGCACGTCGTGACGTCAGAACGTTCGGTATACCACCGCGCATGTGCGGTGCGGTTGTATGTAGTGCGCAGTGCGGTCTTCGGCCTCGCCGTCCCCTCGGTCAGTGCGCACATGCATGGGAGCCCGTGAAATGGCTGCCCTCGTCCAGGCTTAGGCCCTGGAGTTGTTTAATGGCTTGCACCCGCTCTGCCTCTTGGGGACCTTGCCGCGCCGTTTCAGCCGCTTGAATGTGCGAGTATCGGTTAGTGGCATGTTCATGCAGAACGCAGGCCTCGATGGCTATCGCAAGGGTGAGCTGTTTAACCTTGAGGAGCTGCTGACGTAGGGGGTCCGATTGCACACCGAAAAGGATCTGGTCACGGATCATCGAGTTGGAGGTGGAGCCATAATTGCAGGACTGCGCGAGGATGTGAAGGTGGGTGAGGAAAGATTGAAAAGGTTCATCCTTAGCCTGTAGACGCTGTTGAAAGACATAGCGCTCAAAACTTTCATTTGCCTCGATGTCACAGTGACTGTCGAATTTGAGCAGGACTGTCTTGAACTTGGACTTGTCTTCTCCTTCAGCGAAAGTGAGAGAGTTGAAGATATGGATGACGTGGTCCCCGGCCGTGGAAAGGAAGAGAGCAATCTTCCTGGCGTCTGAAGCAGCTTCCAGGTCTGTAGCTTCGAGGTATAGATCGAATCGTTGTTTAAAGATTTTCCAGTTCTCACCGAGGTTGCCGGTGATGCCGAGCGGCGGGGGAGGGTGGACGCTGTCCATACCACCGGATGGCTGATTGCTGGTCGAAGGCAGATCACTTGAAGGTAGGTCTATTAAACTCTAACATCACATACTGGTACCATGATGTGTTGGGTACTCTGGATCTGTGGAGACTGCGTTTACCTTAGCAGTAACATAGACAGGCTACCAACACTTGTAATAATACAACTCTATTGTATTTAACTAAGAGCTGTTAAACATACTTGCACTGTGGGTGGGCACTATGTTTTTTTGTGTGTTTTTGAAAAATATATTTTATTAAAGTTTTCAAACAAAATTTTTCCGTTTTTACAAATCAACATAAAAATAATACAATAACTGATAAATAACATTATTTAAATAATATAGTGAACTAACAAAGTGACAAAAAATAGTGCTCCCCCCTCCCCCCCCCCCCCCCGGTTGCTGCTGCTGTCAATCTATTTTCCCTTAACGTTCCGCGAGATAGTCAAGGAACGGTTGCCAGCGCCTGGAGAACCCCTGAGCCGATCCTCTCAACGCAAATTTCATTCTTTCCAGCTTTATGAACCATGCCATGTCGTTTATCCAGGCCTCACTGCCGGGGGGTTTCGCTTCCTTCCACATAAGTAGGATCCTCCGCCGGGCTATCAGGGCGCAAAGGCCAGAATATCGGCCTCTTTCGCCTCCTGCACTCCCGGCTCTTCCGCTACCCCATATATCGCTAACCCCCAGCCTGGCTTGACCCGGACCTTCACCACCTTTGAGATCACCTTTGACACTCCCCTCCAGTACTCATCCAATGCCGGACATGACCAGAACATGTGTGTGTGGTTCGCCGGGATTCCCAAGCACCTCCCGCACCTGTCCTCCACTCTAAAGAACCTGCTCATTCTTGCACCCGTCATATGTGCTCTGTGTAGAACCTTAAATTGAATCAGGCTAAGCCTGGCACACGAAGACGAGGAATTTACCCTACTTAGGGCATCAGCCCACAGCCCCTCCTCAATCTCCTCCCCCAGCTCTTCTTCCCATTTTCCCTTCAGCTCCTCTACCAGCGCCTCCCCCTCATCTCTCATCTCCTGATATATTTCGGACACTTTGCCCTCCCCGACCCATACCCCCGAAATCACTCTACCCTGGATCCCCTGTGTCGGGAGCTGCGGTAATTCCCTCACCTGTTGCCTCGTAAACGCCCTCACTTGCATATATCTGAAGATATTCCCCTGGGGCAACTCATATTTCTCCTCCAGCGCTCCCAGGCTCGCAAACGTCCCGTCTATAAACAGGTCCCTCAGTCTCCTAATTCCTGCTCGTTGCCAACTCTGGAACCCCCCCGTCCATCCTTCCTGGGACAAACCTGTGGTTATTCCTGATTGGGGACCACACCGAGGCACCCGTCACCCCCCTGTGTCGCCTCCACTGCCCCCAGATCCTCAAGGTTGCCACCACCGCTGGGTTTGTGGTATACCTTTTCGGGGAGAACGGCAGCAGCGCCGTCACCAGCGCCTTTAGGCTCGTTCCTTTACAGGACGCCATCTCCAGCCTCTTCCACGCCGCCCCCTCTCCCTCCCTCATCCACTTACAAACCATCGCCACATTGGCGGCCCAGTAGTAGTCGTTCAGGCTCGGCAGCGCCAGTCCCCCTCTATCCCTACTGTGCTGCAGGAACCCCCTCTTTACCCTCGGGGTCTTCCCTGCCCACACAAAGCTCATAATGCTCCTGCCTATTTTTTTGAAAAAGGCCTTTGTGATCAGAATGGGGAGATACTGAAACACAAAAAGAAACCTCGGGAGGACCATCATTTTTACCGCCTGCACTCTGCCCGCCAATGAGAGCGGCAGCATATCCCACCTCTTGAAATCCTCCCCTATCTGCTCCACCAGTCGCATCAGATTAAGTCTGTGTAGAGTTCCCCAGTTCCTAGCTACCTGGATCACCAAGTATCGGAAGCTCCTTTCCGCTCTCCTTAATGGCAGAGCGTCTATTCCTCTTCCCTGGTCCCCAGGGTGTACTACAAAAAGCTCGCTCTTCCCCATATTTAGCCTGTATCCCGAGAAAGCTCCAAACTCCCTCAATATCTGCATAACCTCTGGCATCCCCTCTACAGGGTCCACAACATATAGCAGTAAGTCATCAGCGTAGAGTGACACATGATGCTCCTCTTCTCCTCTAACCACCCCCCTCCATTTCTTAGAATCCCTCAACGCTATGGCCAGTGGTTCAATTGCCAATGCGAACAGTAATGGGGACAGGGGACACCCCTGTCTTGTTCCCCTGTGTAGCCGAAAATACTCCGATCTTTGCCGGTTTGTGACTACACTTGCCACTGGGGCCCCATATAGGAGTCTGACCCATCTGACAAACCCCTCCCCGAACCCAAACCTCCTCAGCACCTCCCACAAATACTCCCACTCCACCCTATCGAATGCCTTCTCCGCATCCATCGCCGCCACTCTCTCTGCCTCCCCCTCCGCTGGGGGCGTCATCATCACCCCCAGCAGCCGTCGAACGTTGACATTCAGTTGTCTCCCCTTTACAAACCCTGTCTGGCCTTCATGCACCACCCCCGGGAGGTAATCCTCTATCCTTGTCGCCAGCACTTTTGCCAGCAGTTTGGCGTCTACATTTAGGAGTGAGATAGGCCTGTATGACCCGCATTGCAGCGGATCTTTATCCCGCTTCAGGATTAATGATATCTTCACCTCCGACATTGGCGGGGGTAGTATCCCCCCTTCCCTGGCCTCGTTAAAGGTTCTCGCCAACAGCGGGGCCAACAGGTCCACATATTTCCTGTAGAATTCCACCGGAAACCCGTCTGGTCCCTGGGCCTTCCCTGCCTGCATGTTCCCCAGTCCCTTAGTCACCTCGTCCACCTTGATTGGCGCCCCCAGACCTGCCACCTCCTGCTCCTCCACCCTCGGGAACCTTAGTTGGTCCAGAAAATGTAGCATTCCCTCTTTTCCCTCCGGGAGTTGGGACTTTTTTTAGCCTCTCATAAAAGATCTTAAACACCTCATTTACCTTCCCTGCTCTCTGCTCCATAGTTCCCGTTTCATCCCTAACTCCCCCAATCTCCCTCGCCACTATCCTCTTACGAAGTTGGTGGGCCAGCAGCCGGCTCGCCTTTCCCCCATTATCATATCTCATCCCCTGTGCCTTCCTCCACTGTGCCTCTGCCTTTCCTGTGGTCAGCAGGTCAAATTCCGTCTGAAGTCTTCGCCTTTCTCTATATAGTCCTTCGTCTGGGGCCTCCGCATATCTTTTATCCACCCTCAAAATCTCCCCCACTAATCTCTCCCTTTCTTTGCCCTCTTGTTTCTCCTTGTGGGATCTAATGGAGATCAGCTCTCCCCTAACCTCTGCCTTCAGCGCTTCCCATACTACCCCCACCTGGACCTCACCATCGTCATTGACCTCCAGGTAACTTTCAATGCACCCCGGCACCCTTCCACAGACCCCCTCATCTGCCAATAGTCCCACATCCAGTCGCCAGAGTGGGCGCTGCTCCCTCTCCTCTCCTAGTTCCAGATCCACCCAGTGCGGGGCATGGTCTGAAACGGCTATGGCCGAGTACTCCGTTCCTGCCACCTTCGAGATCAGTGCCCTACTCATAACAAAGAAGTCTATTCGGGAATATACCTTGTGGACATGGGAGAAAAAGGAGAACTCTTTGGCCAACGGCCTAGCAAACCTCCACTGATCCACTCCCCCCATTTGTTCCATAAATCCCCTTCGCACCTTGGGCCGGCCTTCTTCCGGTCCTGGATCTAGACCGGTCTAGCCCTGGATCCAGCACAGTATTAAAGTCCCCCCCCATTACCAGGCTTCCCACCTCCAGGTCTGGGATACGTCCCAGCATCCGCTTCATAAATCCCGCGTCATCCCAGTTCGGGGCATATACATTTACCAGCACGACTGCCTCTCCCTGCAATCTACCACTCACCATCACATATCTGCCCCCATTATCCACCACTATATTCTTAGCCTCGAACAACACCCGTTTCCCCACCAGTATCGCCACCCCCCTGTTTTTCGCATCCAACCCTGAGTGGAATACCTGTCCCACCCATCCTTTTCTTAACCTAGCCTGATCGGCCAACTTCAGATGCGTCTCCTGGAGCATGACTACGTCCGCCTTCAGTCTTTTTAAGTGCGTGAACACCTGGGCCCTCTTAATCGGCCCATTTAGGCCTCCCGCATTCCACGTGATCAGCCGGATTTGGGGGCCACTCGCACCCCACACCCACCCCCCCCCCCCCCCCCCGCCCCCCCGCCGACTAGCCATCCCCTTTTCTGGGCCAGCCCCCCGTCCAGGTCCCGCGCACCCACCTGTCCCCCAGGCGGCACTCAGCAGCAACCCAGTTAGTCGTCCCCCCCGCTATATCCCCATCTCGCATGGTTACTCCCCCCATAATGCTTCCGAAAGTCAGCTAACTCTAGCTGACCCCGGCTTCCCCCGTTCTCTCTTTGACCCCCCTGCGTGTGGGGCTCTCTTCCTACCTGCGCCTATCTTCCCGCCATCATCTCCATAGCGCGGGAAAAACCCCGCGCTTTCCTATCGGCCCCGCCCCCTATGGCGCAGCTCCCTCATTCCCCCTCCCCCTCTCCGTTCCTTTTTCCCACCGGCGCCCACATTTCTTCGTGTCCCCCCATCATGGGGAGAGAAATTCCCCATCCAACATTACTATATAATAAACCTCCCATTTCCCAATTTACATTTCTGTACCACAACCTCGTTGTTTCCCCCCCAACATCAAACTCTCAGTTCTAGTCCAGTTTCTCTTCTTGGATGAAGGTCCATGCCTCATCCGCCGTTTTGAAGTAGTAGTGCTTGCCCTGATGCGTGACCCACAATCGCGCCAGCTGCAGCAGCCCAAATTTTATATTTTTCCCGTGAAGTACCGCCTTGGCCCGATTAAAGCTCGCCCTCCTTCTCGCCACCTCCGCACTCCAGTCCTGATACACTCGTATCACCGCATTCTCCCACTTGCTACTCCGTACCTTCTTGGCCCAGCTCAGAACAGCCTCTCTGTCCATGAAGCGGTGAAATCTCACCACTAATGCCCTTGGTATTTCACCCGCCTTTGGTCTTCTCAGAAGGACCCGGTGCGCTCCTTCCACCTCCAGGGGGCCCGTTGGGGCCTCAGCTCCCATTAGCGTATGGAGCATCGTGCTCACATAAGCCCCACCATCAACTCCCTCTGTTCCTTCGGGGAGACCTAGAATCCGTAGGTTCTTCCTCCTCGAGCTGTTCTCCAGGGCTTCCAACCTTTCGATAAACCTCTTATGTAGCGCCTCATGCGTCTCCGTTTTTACCACCAGGCTCTGTATCTCATCCTCATTTTCGGCTGCCTTTGCCTTCACTCCACGGAGCTCTATCGCCTGGACCTTTTATGTTTCCTTCAGTCCATCGATTGCCAATAGCATCGGCGCCAGCACCTCCTTCTTTAGTTCCTCCACACACCGTCGGAGGAATTCCTGCTGGTCCGGGCCCCATGTCGTCTGGGCTCCAATCGCCGCCATCTTGCTTCTCCCTTCTCTTCTCTGCCGCTGCTCCAAAGGATCCTTCACAATCTGGCCACTGCCACTGGTCCTTTCCATACACCCCCGGGGGGACACCTTCCTTCGTCGCCCCACACTGGGTTTGGTCTGAAAAGATTTCCGTTGGGGCTCCCGAAAAGAGCCCAAAAGTCCGTTAGAACGGGAGCTGCCGAAACGTGCGGCTTAGTAGTGCATCGCCGCAACCGGAAGTCCCGGTCGACACTATGTTAGATTGACTGAAGACCTATGCCTAACCTGACCAGCCTATACTGCTAGCACATGGTGGATGTTTGTGCTACTGACTGCGGGCTTTGACTGTCTCAGAGGCTGCATCCCGAATGATCGGCAAAACTAGTGCCCTCTGTCTTTATAGTGACCGTGTCCTAACTGGTGATTGGCTGCTGTGTTGTGTGTGTTGATTGGTCTTGCAGTGTGTCAGTCAGTGTGTGTCTCTGCAGCATCATATACTGATGTGTATATTATGACATATGGGACATCTGCAGTTCACCAAGAATGTCCTCACTGAAATCTGCTACTTGCTGCAGTTTCACAGCTGGCTGAGAACAGCATTAACAGTGACGATAAAGGTGACCATAACCATGAACCTTTATGCACCTGGCTTCTTCCAGGTTGAAGCAGCCAATATTTGCAACATCTCCCAGTTGCACAGTGTTGCATAACAGAAAGATCACTGGTGCAGTTTTTTCTAAAGCAGTCAAGTATATTTCCCTTTGTTCTGGTCAGAGAGAAGCAGGCACAGCAAGCATAGAACATAGAACATAGAACATTACAGCGCAGTACAGGCTCTTCGGCCCTCGATGTTGCGCCGACCTGTGAAACCACTCTAAAGCCCATCTACATTATTCCCTTATCGTCCATATGCCTATCCAATGACCATTTGAATGCCGTTAGTGTTGGCGAGTCCACTACTGTTGCAGGCAGGGCATTCCACGCCCTTACTGCTCTCTGAGTAAAGAAACTACCTCTGACATCTGTCTTATATCTATCTCCCCTCAATTTAAAGCTATGTCCCCTCATGCTAGACATCACCATCCGAGGAAAAAGGCTCTCACTGTCCACCCTATCCAATCCTCTGATCATCTTGTATGCCTCAATTAAGTCATCTCTTAACCTTCTTCTCTCTAACGAAAACAGCCTCAAGTCCCTCAGCCTTTCCTCATAAGATCTTCCCTCCATACCAGGCAGCATTCTGGTAAATCTCCTCTGCACCCTTTCCAATGCTCCCACATCCTTCCTATAATGCGGCGACCAGAATTGCACGCAATACTCCAAATGCGGCCGCACCAGAGTTTTGTACAGCTGCAACATGACCTCATGGCTCCGAAACTCAATCCCTCTACCAATAAAAGCTAACACACCGTATGCCTTCTTAACAACCCTCTCAACCTGGGTGGTAACATTCAGGGATCTATGTACATGGACACCGAGATCTCTCTGCTCATCCACACAACCAAGAATCTTACCATTAGTCCAGTACTCTGTCTTCCTGTTATTCCTTCCAAAATGAATCACCTCACACTTCTCTACATTAAACTCCATTTGCCACCTCTCAGCCCAGCTCTGCAGCTTATCTATGTCCCTCTGTAACCTGCTACATCCTTCCGCACTGTCCACAACTCCACCGACTTTAGTGTCATCTGCAAATTTACTCACCCATCCTCCTCCAGGTCATTTATAAAAATGACAAACAGCTGTGGCCCCAAAACAGATCCTTGTGGTACACCACTAGTAACTGGTCTCCAGTCTGAACATTTTCCATCAACCACCACCCTTTGTCTTCTTCCAGCTAGCCAATTTCTGATCCAAACTGCTAAATCACCCTGAATCACATGCCTCCGTATTTTCTGCAGTAGCCTACCATGGGGAACTTTATCAAATGCTTTACTGAAATCCATATACACCACATCAACTGCTTTACCCTCATCCACCTGTTGGTCACCTTCTCAAAGAACTCAATAAGGTTTGTGACGCACGACCTACCCTTCACAAAACCGTGTTGACTATTTCTAATCAAATTATTCCTTTCCAGATGATTATACATCCTATCTCTTATAAACCTTTCCAAGATTTTGCCCATAACAGAAGTAAGGCTCACTGGTCTATAGTAACCTGGGTTGTCTCTACTCCCCTTCTTGAACAAGGGGACAACATTTGCTATCCTCCAGTCTTCTGGTACTATTCCTGTAGACAAACATGACTTAAAGATCAAATCCAAAGGCTCAGCAATCTCCTCCCTAGCTTCCCTGAGAATCCTACAATAAATCCCATCCGGCCCAGGGGACTTATCTATTTTCACACTTTCCAGAATTGCTAACACCTCCTCCTTATGAACCTCAAGCCCTTCTAGTCTAGTAGCCTGAATCTCAGTATTCTCCTCGACAACATTGTCTTTTTCCTGTGTAAATACTGATGAAAAATATTCATTTAGCACCTCCCCTAGCTCCTCGGACTGGCCCTATTCTTACCCGTCATTCGTTTATTCCTGACATATCTATAGAAAGCTTTAGGGTTATCCTTGATCCTACCTGACAAAGACTTCTCATGTCCCCTCCTGGCTCTTCTTAGCTCTCTCTTTAGGTCCTTCCTAGCTAACTTGTAACTTTTGAGCACCCTAACTGAACCTTCATGTCTCATCTTTACATAAGCCTCCTTCGTCCTCTTGACAAGTGTTTCGACTGCTTTAGTAAACCACGGTTCCCTTGCTCGACCTGCCTGACAGGTACATACTTATCAAGGACAAGCAGGGTGGCTTCATGCATAACACTTTCCATGCACTGCATGTCAACTCTAAAATACTGCACCCAAAAGAGATTACAGTCCCTCAATGTCCAGCTTTGTGTGACCATAAACAGAAAATCCTGCAGGCCAATGACCTGTACCATGGCAACAGTTCTGATGCTTTCATTCAGCGGCCGCATGGGCCACACGACAGAAAAAACGAGAGTGGCTTTTGGGTGACAAGGTCTATCTTCTGACTACATAACACATGAATCCGGTGAGCAACCCATGCATATGTGAGCAACAGAAATATAATGAAAGCCATGCTGCTACAATCAAATGTGCTGGAGGAGGCCATTAGCATGCTTAAACATGTCAGTCTGCTGCATGGCTGCATAAGCTTGTCATCATGAGCGCATAGATCTTTCCACCAGCTAGATGGTGGACAGCTGAGGTACAGGAAGAGGAGCAGAAGGAGGAGAAAAAGGGAGAGGGGGCACTGCACTCAGCTACTAGACTGTGTCCACTTAGGCATTGGGCACATTGCAAAAATTAAAATCCAACACAAAATAAACATTCCAAACCAAATCAGTAACTCAAACCATATCATTATCCATAAGTATTCATTGATCAGCACTGTGCATTCTGTTAGTGCACATGCTCCATGTACCTTGCATAGCTTTGTGCTCCTACACAGTGCTATCTGATTGGCTGCAGCATGCTGGTGGAAGGCTGCTGACTTTCAGTGAAGTTGGCTGCAGTTAGCCTTCGAGGATGGCCTCAAGCCATTGTGGCCTCTGAATGCCTGACTTCAAACTGTACCATTTTAGCATCAGTGGCAGTGGGTTTAGTGAGCTCATTGAATGGTGGAACAGGCCCGAAGGGCCAGATGGTGTATCCCTGTTCCTTTATTCCTAAGTTTCTGTGGTGAGAGGAGGGGTAAGAGGTGCTTATGTATACATTCTGCAGCTTCTAAATCAGAAGAGTTGACGGACGAAAAGCAAGTGGAAAGTGAGAAGACAGATTTAGTACCAAGGTACTGTCATCTTCTATTGTTTCAGCTCTACTGCTTTCCATTGTTTGAGCAATAGTTGCTCCAATGATAGCAGGCACAATCTCCTCCAACCAGGTGAGGTTGCTGGGGAGCTCCCCAACTGGGGAGCTGAGCCTGTCCTACACTAGTTAACACCCTCTCCCTCCAATTGTGCACCATCTTGTCCTGCAAGAGAGAGGGACATGTATCAGTGAGCTTGATACAATCTGTTTGGGTGATATGACTATCCAAGTTAAATAGCTGGCAGCACGTGCAAGCAGTGGGATGTGGATATGAGGTTTGCAGCATTCCTAAGTGTGAGGTGAAACTATGAATGTTCGGTATGAGTCCTGCTAGATAGAGACTATTGGTTGGTGAGTGATACGGGTGTGCTATACGGAGTAGTTGCTGAGGCTGCTGGTGTAATTGGTCGGAGCCGGCATTTGAAGATGCATTCATTGGCCTTGACCTTTCCTGTAAGGTTATTGAATTCCATGCAACATTGCATTCAGGTTCACAAGGCTTAACTTCTAGCATTAGCTGTCACTGCTATCTGGTTCCCCCTGCCTGCTGAGACTGTGTTTGGAGAACCTTCTGGCCGTCTGGGGATGGAGCACATCATTCCTCCCCTGCACCTTCTTGACCAAGCATCAGAATATCTTGAAGCCTGCTCTCTCCTCTGTTGTGCCGTTTTCCCATGTCAGAATGAGTTCCACGATAACTTACTGCACCTGCGACAGTCAAAATATACCTCTCCTTTAAGAGTGCAGGGTGACTCTAAGTAGTGCAGGAACACAGTTGTGAACTAATACTAGCCTTCTAGGATTTTGGGGTCCCCACTGAAATGTGGCGTGCAGCCCCTTAACAGTGCATTTAATGTTGATTACACCTTGCTAAGATTTAAGTGAGCAGGCAGCATAAAGTTTGAGTGCTGCAAGTATTGGAACACTGCAACACAATTCCTCTGTCCGTCTTTGGGGGCTGATCTCTTTAGTTCTTATTTAAATGGAGTGGAATATGCTTGCATAGATTTAAAAAACTGATAGGCTGAAAAGTCCACATACAACAGTGATTGAAAACCAAACTAAGAAGAGAAAGGAGCAGATGTACAAAAGCGCAAGCTATTGTTCAATTAATTGACTTGTATGAGGTTACAGCCCACTCTACACTGTACTATAAGGGAAAGGGATCGAATGCAGGATTAGGTTTTTCTCAAGGTTCAAAATGGTGAGATCTTGTTTAATATATCTCCAGTGTAAAGGGACAAAACAGCAGCGCAAATGTTCTGAAGCGTTTTCCATCAGGATGCTTCTGCAGTATTTAAATAAACAAAGTGATATTTTTAAGATTGGTATTTGAGCAGTTGTAAACATTTTCATGAAGATCATACAATGATAAATATTTCTAGCTGAAAAATAAAACTCCTGTCTATGTTGAGATTTCCACGATCCATTGCTGAGAGTAGTGCCTTATCTGTTTTATATCCAAACATTTTGAAAACACTGTCAGTTATGTAAATTATAAATAAATTGGAAACTTGCCCTTTAGGTGTGCAATGTGAGACACATTCTGCTCATTATTATGGACTAAACAAAGGCAGATTAGAGATCAAATTTGTGCTGTAAGTGGACAGTAATTTAATTATATTAGGAGCATTATTCAATTACATTACATGCGAAGTGCATAGCATTCTCACTCGGTAATAGAATTTCTTATTAAGGAAGATTTTACCATATTTTTACGTATTTTTATTCGCACCTTTACTGAAGTCTGATAACATGGTGCTGCTCAACCTAACTACAGTGGGAACAGATAGCTCCTGAAATCAAGACTAGTGGTTGTTCTGAGATGGGTCTTTCTATCTTGGACTCTAGGTGTGGGATCTGATTATTAGACAAACTCTAGACATAATCTGGTATCTGGTTGACATTTCTTTATTAGCACTAATCAAATTACAGAGTAGGCAAATTGCTCCTCGGCATGATTCCAATCTCGCTCTCAAGAGTCTAATACATAACTGACTAATATCAGTGGGACATCATCAGCTATGTCAGGGTTACGCCGCTGAGGGCCCAGTTTCGATCCTGGCCCCAGGTCACTGTCCATGTGGAGATTGCCCATTCTCCCTGTATCTCCGTGGTTCTCACCCCACAACCTAAAAATATGTGCAGGGTAGGTAGACTGGCCACATTTAATTGCCCCTTAATTGGAAAAAAAAGAATTGGGTACTCTAAATTTATTTTTTAAAAACCTATGGCAGGATTTTTCAAAGTAAGGATCGTGACCCGTGGTGGGTAGCAGGCGGGTGTCGGGAGGGTCGCAGACCGATTGGTCATACCATTCCCGCGGTGGTCCCAATCGCGGGAGAAGCGGCCAATGGCCACTACTGGCTTTTTAATTGAGAATGGCGGATGCTACCGCCTTTTAAATGAAAAGAAATGAGGCTGTGTGCAGTCTTGCGGCCAGAAGCGGCAGCGGAAAGCAGGTCACAAACTGCAAGTGCACTTGACGTCAAGCACCCTCCATGTACGTGTTTTTGGTACCAAATCACGGAGTAGAGCTGCTTCCATTTTCCAGCTGCTGGTTAGAAGACTGTGAAGATGCATTGTTCTCTTAAAAGTAAGAGATGGCTGAGACTCAATTAGGCAGTTTACCTATAGGGTAGGATCTCTCAACTTCTCAGGAGAGTCCAGGGCAGCACAGAGTAGTGCTAGTGTTAGCTCTGTAGAGAGCTCCAGGGCCTCTGGTTAACAGCCTACAGAGAAGAAACTTAACTTGGGAACAAAGCAGTATAAGGATGATTACTTGGGGTATGGTTTTGTCAACTGTGCCAATGTAAACAAAGATGCAAAACTCATGGGTGTAATTTAATGGGCATGTTGCACTTGAGTGAGAGTGTGGCGAGGTCATTAGATCGTACGATAGGCCAAAATCAAGAACCGCGCCGGGTACGATTGGTTTGCGATCTAACCGGCCCACTCCCATTGCCGAAATCTGGGTCCTGCCGTGGCATGGCGAGTTACTGATAACCAATCACCATACAATTAACGGCCTCCCGTGATCTAACCGCCTCCCCAGCAAGTGGTCACGTGGGCGCCAATTAGTACCTCTTTTTAAAAATGTGAAGTTGGCAGAAAGGCTGCTGTGGGGATCTGAGGAGATGAGGAGCCACCTTCGTTCCCAAATAATGTGGCCGAGGCACTGGTGTTGCTGCCCTGGTACTCGGGGAAGGAGCCTCTGTGGGGGCAACCTCGGTTGGGGTACGATGCCCCTGGGTTGGGAGGGTGGGTGTCTTAGCGCCCATGGGTCCATCATTCCACCCCCTGGGTCGTGTGTACCCATTACAGGGGCAACCCCAGGCCCTGCCTATCTGTCCCACCAACCAGCCATAACTCCCACTGACCATGGAGGCCTCTGACCGTGCGGCTGAAGGCTAATGCTAATAGGGAATTGGCAATTATAGTTAAGTCAGTACTTCACAGCTCCCAAGTGATTCCTGTGGGTGGCGTCCCATGTAGAAAGTGGGAGTTATAGCCAAGCATCCCAATCAGACCATGATGCTTGGACACTGCTGGAAGCAACACCAGGGACTCAGCAGCCAACATCCGAACACCCAGGGGTTGGACACCAGCACTGGGGACATCTTCGTGACCTGGTGTGTGCACCAGCGAGGGGATCAGTGCCCGGTCCAAGTAATGTTACATGTGGGTGTCCAGTGACCATGGGTCCCTGCTGAAGCTGGGATTGTGTGGCCAGGGGGGTGTTGGGTGACAGGGGATGTGGGGGGTAGAGGAGAGAGAGGGGGAACAATAGTGGAATGGAGGGTCTCGGGTGGAAGACACCGCTGGTTGCCAGTCTCTCACCCTCTCCAATTCCTTAAAGATATTACACTGGATGGATGATATCTTGGACCCCGCGGAGGTTGTCCTCGTAGTTCTGCTGGCAGGTTAGACGCCGGAGAAGGTGGCGGCAGCAGTGTCGACAGAGGCTGAAGGCAGTGACCCATGTTCAAGACCCCACCCCACACCCTGAGGACCCGGGCGTCAATCAGGCCAGGGAGGGACCCAGAGGGAGAGGCTGGTGACAGCCCAAGGTGTACAGACATCACAAGTCTTTCGAACAGATGATAGACAGTGTGCGCTGCAGGAGGCTCCACTTCAACAAGGAGATGTTGCGACACCTGTGCCATGCCCTTGCAGACTTGCCACCACATGGAGGAGGAGGACACCCACTCCCAGTGGCCGTCAATGTCTTCTATGCCTTAGGGTCATTCTAGGATTCGCGCGGGGACATGTGTGGGATCTCACAAGCTACAGCGCACAAGTGCATCCATGAGGTCAGGGATGCCCTGTTCCAGTGGGCACATCGACATGGACTAGGCTCAACAAGATGTCCAAGCAGCAGGTTTCTCCACCATCGACGAGATTCTCAAGTCCAGGGTATAATAGGTGGCACGCATGTCGCCTTGTGTGCACCGGGACGTCTGGGTACCCTACATCAACAGAAGGGGGTTTCATTCCCTGAACATCCAGCTCATGTGTGACTACCACCTGAAGATCATGCCCATGTGTGATTGCTTCCCAGTGGATGCATTAAATTGCGACACATGTGCACTGGCAAATGAGAGGAGAAGTTTCAGATTTTGAAAGAGAAGTGATGGGTGAAAAATTCCTTGTGAGGTTGAGACCCCAGAGTTATTAACTTACAAATTAAAAGACTACACTGCTGTAGCTGACTTGTGATACCACATTAAAGACACAACAAAAGCTCATGAGGATGTCAGAATTCTGGAGTAGCATTACCCAGGAGTATCCAGTGCTGAGTAAAACAAGCATTTTGGGCAGGATTCTTCAGAAACTGGCGGGGCGGGCAACTCCGGCGGGAAGGAGTGGCGTGAATCACTCCGGCGTCGGGCCGCCCCGCACATTCAGGGGCTAGGCCAGTGCCGGAGTGGTTTGTGCCACACCAGCTGGGGCGTAAGGGGCTTGGCGCCACGCCAACCGGCGCCCAAGGGCCTCTGCCAGCCGGTGTGAGTTGGCGCATGCGTGGGAGCACCATCGTGTGCTGGCATCATCCCAGCGCATGTGCAGAGGGGGTTCATCTCTGCGCCAGCCATCGCGGACCAGTACACCAGCCGGCGCGGAGGAATAAAATGCCCCCACGGCACAGGCCCGCCCGCGGATCGGTGGGCTCATGGGGGCACCCCCGGGCCAGATCCCCCCGCGCTCCCCCGATGACCCCGGAGGCTGCCCACCGAGCCAGGTCCCGCCTGTAAGTACCTGTCGTAAAACGGGCGGCCACTCGGCCCATTGCAGGCCGGAGAATTGCCGGGGGGGCCGCTGTTAGCTGCCGCCGACCGGTGCGGCGCGGCACGATTCCCGCCCCCGCCAAATCCCCGCCGCCGGAGAATTCGACAGCCGGCGGGGGCGGGATTCACGCCGCCCCCCCGGCGATTCTCCGACCCGGCGGGGGGGTTGTTGTTGCTATTGCCCTTCACTGCGACCTACATGTGTGAGATTAGATTTTCCGTTTTCATAAAGATGAAGACGGCACAAAGGAATTGGCTCAGGTCTGCACCTGATAGGCACATTGCCCTCTCCTCTTTTAAACCCGATGCAAGTGAGATCTGAGGACCAAGCAGGCTCCCTATTTGCATTAAAGGTAAGCAAAGGTTGGCCGGCGTGTGCTGGGAAGGTTGGCTTTCGTGGGTTGTGAAGGTCGGCCGGTGTGGGTCCAGAAGACCGGCTGGATGGCAAAAGTGGGTTCCCAGCAAAAAAGTTTGAAAAACACTGAGGCATGGAAGGTCTCAGCTCTCCCTGCTACAGCACATTCACAGGAATGTTTAGCTCAGTGGACTAGACAGCTGGTTTGTAATGCAGAACAAGCCCGGTTCAATTCCAGCTTACCTGAACAGGTGCTGAAATGTGGTGACTAGGGGCTTTTCACCGTAACTTCATACTAGTGACAATAAAAGGTTATTATTATGATTGAAACTAGTGGGACCCATCTTCCACCCCCCCAGCTCCTTAAATGATCAATATGCTTTTTAACCATCCCACCTTTTACATTAACCACATATGACACAGGCCCACATTGGGATACAATCTGCCCGCCTCACCATCGTGGGCCCGAAGCAAAATTTCAAACTAAAACTGGGTCTCCCGGCCAGAATGATCTGTCACTCTTTTGCGTAGTACGTTGATTTATCTGGGAGGACTGACGTGCCTCCGCACTCTCCACCAAGGTAGGAAATACCAAATCCAAATGAGTTCTAAAGCCCCATCAGCAACTCGAGAGGTGTGACCCCCGTAATGGTGTGGGGGGTCGTGTTGTAGAATATCAGAAAATTAGCAAGCCTATGGCGCAGCGGTCTGTCTGATTGTTCCCTCGTGGCATTTTAACAAGTTTGTACAGCCGATTTGCCCAACCTATTCCACACAGGGTGGTATGGAACCGCACTGGTTTGGCGAATACCGTTCACTTGAAGGAAAGTTTGCAACCTGTTCTCTGTAAAAGGGGTGCCATGTCAGATACAATGGACACTGGCAGATCATGTACGGCGAACACTTGGCATAAGGTGTCCGCCATAGCTGTCGAGATTGTGGTCCCCATCTCCTGTATAGAAGCCACTTGGAGTGGGCATCCATTAAAACTAAGAACATGCGGCCCTAGAAAGTCCACAAAGCCCACATGGACCCTGGTCCATGGGTGACTCGGCCACTCCCAGGAGTGGAGGCTGGCCGATAGAGGCAATGATTGTTAAGATACACATTTCTTTGATGGTTTAATCATTCCCAGCCACCATATACAGCTGCGTGCCAGCTTCATCTTTGTTTGCTGTGGGTGGGCATCATGCATCTCCCGTAAGAGAGAGCCTGGCTGGTGGTGGAACGAGAACTTGTGCGCCCCACAAGGTCACAGCATCCTCACAGGTCAGTTCATCTCGGCGGGCAAAGAAGGGTCTTAACTTCTCGTGGTGCCATCCGGTCTGTATCATTTGCTTTACTTTCAACATTATCGGATCACACTGGGTCCAGTTTCGGATGTGACGAGCCGACACTGGCAGAGGTGCCATGTTTTTCGCTAGGGGGAGTCAGCTTAATGCAGCCACATTGGAAATTTGCATGCCAGATCTGTGCTGGAAAGTATAGTTGTGGGGTGCTAGCAGAAAGGCTCGACATTGCACCCTTGCAGAGGCTATTGGTGCTATTGGTTTGTCCTCTCTCAAGAGCCCCAACAGTGGCTTATGGTCAGTCACTATAACGAATTGGCGTGCACAGATTTATTGGTGGAATTTCTCATACCATATGTAACTGCTAGTCCGTTTTTCTCGATATGAGCAGTTTTGATCCGCTTCCGAGAGAGTCCTCGGGGCAAAGGTGATGGGCTGCTCGGAACTATCTCCCTCTTGTGGGATAGGACTGTCCCTATCCTGTAAGGACAGTCGGTTTCTAGGGTCAAATTGATCTAAAAGGTTCGAGGATTGCAAAGCTTGCTTCACCAGACAAAAGCTTTTTCTTATGGTTCCGTCCATTGCCACCATTGATGTTTCTTTAGGAGCCGGTGTAATGGGGCCAATTTTTCCCATAGAATCCTGGATTCTGGGACCTCTCAGATAGCTTTGATTTTCTCCATGAGGGGATGTAGACCTTTTGCATCCACCAGAATCCTTTTTTTTTCTTCTTTTTTTCTCCCAAAGTCCCTTAGGATCCGGATGACCTCCCCCATCCCCTCTAGCGGGTCCGAAATGTACAACAACAGGTCATCCGCGTAGAGGGAGACCCGATGTTCCTCCCCCCCGCGCACCAGCCCCCTCCAGTCCCTTGAAGTCCTGAGCGCTATGGCCAACGGCTCAATTGCCAGGGCCAACAGCAACGGGGACAGGGGGCACCCCTGCCTCGTCCCCCGGTGCAGCCTGAAATACTCCGACCGCAGCCGGTTTGTGGACACACTCGCTACAGGGGCCTGGTACAGCAGCTTGACCCACCCTATGAATCCCTCACCGAATCCAAACCTGCTTAACGCTTCCCACAGGTACTCTCACTCCACCATGTCAAAGGCCTTCTCCGCATCCATCGCAGCCACTACTCCCGCATCCCCCCCCCCTCCGAGGGCATCATGATAATGCTCAGGAGCCTCCTCACATTCGTGATCAGCTACCTGCCCTTGGCGAAACCCGTCTGATCCTCCTCAATCACTCCTGGGACACAGTCCTCTAGTCTGGTGGCCAGAATATTCGCCAACAATTTAGCGTCTACATTCAGGAGCGATATCGGTCTGTAGGACCCACACTGAAGCGGATCCTTCTCCTTCCAAAAAAGCGAAATCAATACCTGCGACATTGTCGGGGGGGGGGGGGGGGGTGGGTCCCTCTCTCCTTTGCCTCATTAAAGGTTCTTAGCAGGAGTGGGCTCAGCAGCTCCGAGAACTTCTTATAAAATTCTACAGGGAAGCCATCCGGCCCCGGGGCCTTACCCGACTGCATGCTTGCCAGCCCCTTAACTACCTTCTCCAACTCAACTGGGGCCCCCAACCCCTCCACCCTTGGGAACCTCAATCGGTCCATAAATTGCTTCATCCCTTCCCTCTCCTCGGGGGTTCGGACTCATATAGCTTCCCATAGAACTCCCTAAAAACCTTGTTGACCCTCTCTGGGCTCAACACCATGTTGCCTTCCGTATCCTGCACTCCCCCAATCTCCCTAGCCGCCTCCCTCCTGCGCAGTTGGTGCGCCAGCATCCTACTCACCTTCTCCCCATACTCGTAGACTGCCCCTTTCACTTTCCTCAACTGTGCCTCCGCCTTCCCCGTGGTCAGTAAGTCGAACTCCGCCTGCAGTTTCCGGCGCTCCTTTATCAGCCCCCCCTCCGGGGCCTCCGCAGATTCCTGTCTACCCTAAGTATCTCTCCCATCAGCCTCTCCCTCTCCGCCCTCTCCTTCTTCTCTCTGTGGGACCTAATAGAAATTAACTACCCCCTAATGACCGCCTTCAAAGCCTCCTAAACCACTGCCACTGTTGCCTCCCCTGTGTCATTCGCTCCCACATAGTTCTCGATGCTCCTCCTTATCCGCCCACACACCTCTTCATCCGCCAGCAGCCCCACATTCAGTCTCCAGAGAGGGCGCTGCCCCCGCTCCGCCCCCAGCCGCAGGTCCACCCAGTGCGGGGCATCCACCCAGTGCGGGGCATGGTCCGAGACCGCAATGGCCGAATACCCGACCCCCTCCACCCTCGGGATTAATGCCCTGCTCAACACAAAGAAGTCTATCCGCGAATAGACTTTATGAACGTGGGAGAAATAGGAGAACTCCTTCGCCCTTGGCCGCGCAAATCTCCACGGGCCCACGCCCCCCATCTGGTCCATGAACTCCCACAGGGCCCTGGCCGCCGCCGGCCTCTTTCATGACCTGGACCTGGAATGATCCAAGACCGGATTCAAGATCGTATTAAAGTCCTCTCCCATAATCAGGTGACTTATCTCCAAGTCCGGGATCCTACCCAACACGCGCCTCATGAAGTCCGCATCGTCCCAGTTCGGGGCATATACATTCACTAACACCACTCAGGCCCCCTGCAGCTTGCCACTCATCATTATGTACCTGCCCCCCTTGCCCGCCACGATGCTCCCCGTCTCAAATGCCATTCGTTTACTGACCAAAATTGCCACTCCTCTGGTCTTTGAGTCTAACCCCGAGTGGAAAACCTGGCCCACCCATCCTCTCCTTAACCTCGTCTGGTCAGCGACCTTTAAGTGCGTCTCCTGCAACATGGCCACGTCCGCCTTCAACCCCATTAAATGAGAGAACACGCGGGACCTCTTGACCGGCCCATTCAGGCCCCTCACGTTCCAAGTGATCAGCCTGGTCGATGGGTTGACCACCCCCCCATCCCGCCGACTAGCCATCTCCCTTTTTCGGCCAGCTCCATTCCCGCGCCTCCTGCTCGCTCCAGCCCTCCCCCCGGCGGCCCCCCAGGCCCGACTCTCCATTCATTCCCTTCAACTGGCTCCCCTTCAGTCAGCAAAACAGCACCCCTTCCCCCCCCATCCCCCGCATCCCCCCCCCTTGCCAAGCATCCGTTTAGCTCTGATTTACTCCCCATTGCGCTTCCGTAAGTCAGCTCACCCATGCTGACCCCGGCCGCTCCCTCCTCTATTCCCCGACCTTAATCTTGTCACCTCCTTCGGGCCACCCAACCCCCCCTCCCCCGCAGGGTAGAAGAGCAAGTGCCATCCGGGACCTTCCCGTGCGCCGGACAACACGACCCGGGCGTTTCCCACCCCCTGAAACAAAACACAAGGAAAACACAAAACAACAAACAAACTGGAGCAGACAGGCAATCAAACTTATGCTCTACCCGCCATACCCCTTCCCATCAGCACGTTTCACCCACATACCACTGCCCCTTAGTTCAAGTCCAGCTTCTCGTGCCTGATGAACGTCCACGCCTCGTCCGGCGTTTCAAAGTAATGGTGCCTGTCCTGGTATGTTACCCAGAGTCTCGCCGGATGCAGGAGCCCAAACTTCCTCCTTTGCCATGGAGGACTGCCTTAGCCCGGTTGAAACCCGTACATGTTCCTCGCCAGCTCAGCTCCCAAGTCCTGGGAAATGCGGATCTCGCCATTCTCCCACTTACTGCTCCTCTCTTTCTTCGCCCACCGCAGGACATGATCCCGGTCTGCAAAACGGTGGAACCTTATCACCATCGCCCTCGGTGACTCGTTCACCCTCGGCTTTCTGACGAAGACCCCATGCGCCCCATCCAGCTCCAAGGGCCGCGGAAAGGCCCCCGCGCCCATCAGTGTCCCTAACATTGCGGACACATACGTGCCGCGTCCGCCCCCTCTGCACCTTCGGGAAGGCCCAGGATCCGCAGATTATGGCTCCGAGACCTGAACTCGAGGTCATCCAGCCTCTCCTGCCATCTCTTATGTAGGGCCTCGTGCGCCTCCACCTTCACCGCCAGGCCCAGGATCTCGTCCTCCTTCTCCGCCACCTTCCTCCTCACCTCCTTGATCGCCTTCTCCTGTGCCTACTGGGCCTCCACAATCTTCTACATAGAGCCTTCATGGGGGCTAGCATCTCCGTTTTTAATTCTGTGAAACAGTTTCTCAGAAATTCCTGCTGCTCCCTGGCCCACTGGGCCCACACCTCACGATCCACTCCGGCCGCCATTTTGTTTCCCCGGACCTTCTCAGCCCTCAGCTGTAATGTTCTATGTTCTATGTTCTTTCCCGCAATTGCACGTCTGACGGCCCCACTCCTGGTTCCTTCCATATAGCACCGGGGGAACCTCTCCAGCATCCGTTCCCACACCGGTCTCCACCTCCAAGTGCCGCCGCCCCGTTTAGCGGCCCGAAGTCCCGATCTCGGCGGGAGCTGCCGTGAACGCGGCCTAGCTGGTCATGGCCGCCACCGGAAGTCATCCACACAGAAACCTAAAGACGTCACTTCTGAAGCCTGGAATGTACATTTGAGGCGGACACCCGCATCGCAGAATCATTGTAGTCCTTCTTCCAGGCTAGACATGTGCCCTTCGGGAGTAGACCCATAGAATCCCTACAGTGAGGAGGAGGCCATTCGGTCCATCGAATTTGCATCAAACCCCCCAAAAGAGCACTCACCTAAGACCACTCCCCCACCCTATCTCCATAATCCCAAACATTGATCAGAGCCAGTCAATCTAGGCTGCACATTTGGACACTAAGGCATGATTTTTCATGGCCAATCCTCTGAACCTCTACATCTTTGGACTGTGGGAGGAAATTGGAGAACCCACAGGAAACCCACACATGCACAGGGAGAATGTGCAAACTCCACACAGTCACCAAGGCCGGACTCGAACCCAGGTCTCAAGCACTGTGAGGCAGCATTGCTAACCACTGTGCCGCCCCTAAAACCGTGCCGCCGTAGTGACTAAAACATCGTTGAGGTAAATCACCACCTTTGGGATCCCTTGAAGGCCGTTTTCCATCGTACTGATGCTATGCTAAATGGTAGCCTCATGTACTGAAATAGACCCTTATGTGTATTCATCATAGCGAACATTTGAGACTCTTCATCTAATTCAAATTGTAGGTATCTGTGGCTGTGATAATTTAGAATAGCTTTGGTCTCCTGCTAACTTATAATAATAATAATCTTTATTATTATAATAATCTTTATTAGTGTCACAAGTAAGCTTACATTAACACTGCAATGAAGTTACTGTGAAAATCCCCTAGTTGCCACATTCCGGCACCTATTAGGGTACACAGAGGGAGAATTCAGAATGTCCAATTCATCTAACAAGCACGTCTTTCGGGACTTGTGGGAGGAAACCAGAGCACCCGGAAGAAACACACGCAGAAACACGGAGAACGTGCAGACTCCACACAGATAGCGACCCAAGCGGGAATCAAACCTGGGACCTTGGCGTTGTGAAGCACTGTGCTACCATGCTTGGCGTAGAGGTCTTCGATCCTGGGATTGAATAACTATCCACTTGGGCAGCCGGACTGATGGTTAACTTGCAGTCCCCACATTGGCGGGGGGAAACAAATTTTGATATCTGCAGGTGTTGGACTTTATGCGTAGCCAGGTACCAACCTTCCCACTCCTGTCGCTAAGGGGGATTCAGGATAGGGTGGTTTCTAGAGGATGGATAGGAGAGGGGAGCGTGTCTGACATTTATAAGGAGCTTATGGGATCAGAGGAGATGCAGGCCAAGGAGCTGAAGCGAAAGTGGGAGGAGGAGCTGGGGGAAGAGATAGAGGAGGGCCTTTGGGCGGACGCGTTGAGTAGAGTCAACACGACCATGATGTGTGCCAGGCTCAGCCTGATTCAATTTAAGGTTGTGCACTGGGCTCACATGACAGTGGCTGGATGAGCAGATTCTTTGGGGTGGAGGACAGGTGCGCAAAATGTGCAGGGAGGCCGGTGAACCATGTCCACATGTTTTGGACATGTCCAAAGCTGAGGGGATTTTGACAGGGGTTTGCTGACGTCATGTCCACAGTATTAAACACAAGGGTGGCATTGAGTCCAGAGGTGACGATGTTCAGGGTGTCGCAGGATCCGGGAATCCAGGAGGAGAAAGAGGCAGACGTTCTGGCCTTTGCTTCCCTGGTAGCCCGGAGGCTGATATTACTAGCATGGAGGGACTCAAAGGCCCCCAAAGTCGGAGACCTGGCTATCGGACATGGCTGGCTTCCCCTGCCTGGAGAAAATTAAGTTCGCCATGAGAGGGCCACTGTTAGGGTTCGCCCGGAGGTGGCAACCATTCATCGACTTCTTCGCAGAGAATTAATCGTCAGAAGGGGGGTGTAGGTTAGCGTAGAGTAGGGGGTTAAGTAATGGTGGGACCTGTGGGGGAGGGAGGTGGTATTTGCACTATGTTTATATTTTTATGTACATTGTTTATATTGCTGCTGTTACAATGCCAAAAAATACCTCAATAAAATGTTTATTAAAAAAAAAACCTTGCAGTCCCCTCAGTTTTCTATGGGATGGTCTGGCTTGAGAACAGGGACTATGAGGGATGCCCACTCAAAGAACTGAACTGGTCTGATTATGCCCAGTTCTTCTAATCATTGCAGCTCAGATTCAAATTTTGATGCAGGGCATAGGGGACTGGTCTGGCTCTAAAAATCTTGGGTTTGATTTGATGTCTTTAAACCTGCCAATTCGCTGTGAAAAATGTTCTTATCCCTTCTCAGGACACCTTGAAGGGCTCTGTTGTGTCATGAGAATGTCGCTTTAAGAAATGTTTGGCTGCTCATATTACTGCAGTGATGTCAGAGTGTGGGTGGAGCTGGGCTATCTGTCAGCTTTTTACTTTTGTTTTAGGCTGTTTGCTGCAGGGTGTGTTTTAGTTTTGTTTTCAGTGTTGGAGCTGAAGCCAGACCAAGCAGGCGTACTGCTGTTCTTTCTGCCATCAAAAGACTATCTGTTGATCATTTGGTGAATTCAGAATTATAAATGTTTTCAGTCGTGACTTTAACCTGATGTGCTTCTGTTAAAGGTTTTGTTTTTAAGTTGTGTGGGTAAAGTTTACTCATGTGTATCAAGAGGAGTAGGTAAAGAAGTCACAATTTTAAGAGATACGGGAGCTAGTCAAGCTTTAATGGTAAGAGATGAGGAGTTATGTAGTCAGGGGAGAATATTGCCAGAACAGGTGGTAATATGTGGAATTCACGGTGAGAGGAGTAGTGTTCCATTATATAAGGTAAGGTTGGAAAGTCCAATGAAGAGTGGTGAAGTGGTATTAGGAGCAATAGAGAAACTATCTTGTCCAGGAATACAGTTTATCTTGGATAATGACATAGCTGGATCGCAGGTGGGAGTTGTGCCTACTGTGGTTGATAAGTCAGTGCAAAATCAGACAACTGAAGTGTTGAAGGACGAATATCCTGGGATTTTTCCGGATTGTGTAGTAACAAGGTCGCAAAGTCACAGGTTAAGACAAGAGGAGAAATCAAAGCGTGAAGATGAAGTTGAAGTGCAATTATCAGGAACGATTTTTGATCAGATGGTTGAAAATGAACAAGAACAGGTGGAGGATGAGGCGAATATTTTTAGTTCAGGAAAATTGGCGGAGTTACAACAGAAAGAAGTAGAAATAAACCGGATGTATCAGAAAGCATACACGGAAGAGGAATCTGTGTGTAGACCAGAGTGTTATTACCGTAAAAGTGATGACTTGATGAGAAAATGGAGACCTTTACATATGCAGGCGGATGAAAAGTGGGCAGAAGTTCATCAAGTAGTATTGCTGGTAGGGTATAGAAAGGAGGTGTTCCGAGTTGCACATGAGGTACCAGTGGGAGGTCACTTGGGAATAAAGAAAACTCAAACTAAAATCCAGAAACATTTTTATTGGCCTGGTCTACATAAAGATGTTGTTAAATTTTGTTAATCATGTCACACATGTCAAGTGATAGGGAAACCTCAAGCAGTGATAAAACCAGCACCCTTAATACCCATTCCAGTATTTGAGGAACCTTTTACACGGGTCCTAATTGATTGTACAGGACCGCTTCCGAAAACGAAAAGTGGGAATCAATATCTTTTGACTATAATGGATGTGAAACCAACAGTCATTGAGGAGTTTACGATACCCTCAAGACAAAGGGAAATAATGCGAGTTCTTGGCATGAGTGGATTTGATCGAACATTTGTGCAAAGGCTTTGTGGTTTGATTGCTCCACTGATGGACTTGCTGAAGAAACGTCGAAAATTTCAGTGGACAGCGGAGTTTCAACAGGCATTTGACTGCCTGAAAGCTGTGATAACCAATGCTCATGTGTTGGAGAATTACAAGGGACTCTGTGATCAGATTGCACTAAAAAATCTGACTTTTAAACAGAAATGCCAAGGCGTAGAGAAATGGACGGATCGTGCAAAGACCTTCTTGTTCAAAGAGACTGTCAATCGAGAAGGATTCCAGTTGGAGGAAAAACAAAAAAATGGACTATATTATTTTACCTGTTTGTGTGTGTTGTTTTTTGAAACAAAAAGTATATTTACTGTGTGCATTTCTTAAAGGATAGTGAAAAGGTGAAAAATGAAACCATCTTGAAGTTGATGGTTTATTTTTTTTTTCTTGGGGGCAGGTTAAGAAATGTTTGGCTGCTCATATTACTGCAGTGATGTCAGAGTGTGGGTGGAGCTGGGCTGTCTGTCAGCTTTTTACTTTCATTTTAGGCTGTTTGCTGCTGGGTGTTTTAGTTTTGTTTTCAGTGTTGGAGCTGAAGCCAGTCAGAGCAGGTGTACTGCTGTTCTCTCTGCCATCAAAAGACTATCTCTTGATCATTTGGTGAATTCAGAATTATAAATGTTTTCAGTACTGACTTTAACCTGATGTGCTTCTGTTAAAGGTTTTGTTTTTAAGTCATATGGATGATAAAAGGAAAGCTTAAAGGATTACTTAGTGATGTAGTCTTTGGGGGTTGTATTTCAATTGATGGTTGCTAAGATGTTAACTGTATGTTTTAAAAAGGTTAACTTGAGTTCATAGAATAAACATTATTTTGCTTTAAAAAATACTTTTCCATTTCTGCTGTACCACACCTGTAGAGTGGGCGTGTGCTCCCCATACCACAATCTATTGAAAGTTGTGGGTCAGATGAACTCCATGATACACTTTGGGGTTCTCTAAACCCTGGCCCATAACAGTTGGAAATTTAAAAAAATTCCAGCCCATTGAGTTTGATTTGCTGTAACCAGTCTCTTCCTATTTGGCTGATTCTGTGCCCTTCCACAACAACCATGGGCAGATGTGCTTCTTGCTCTTTGTAAGCCAATGGTGTGTTGGTGGTCCCAAGGATTTTCAGGGTTGCCCCCATGTAAGTCAACAGCTTGGCCATGGTGTTGCTCAAATCACAATATACTTGAAACGTCTGCTCCCCCACCACTACTGATACCCTGGTATCCACTATCATTTTCTTTTTTTTATTTTAGTGTAGCCCAATTATTTTTTTCCCAATTAAGCGGCAATGTAGCGTGGCCAATCCACCTACCCTGCACATCTTTTTGGGTTGTGTGGGTGAGACCCACACAGACATGGGGAGAATGTGCAAACTCCACACGGGCAGTGACCTGGAGTCGGGATCAAATCTGGGTCCTTGGCGCTGTGAGGCAGCAGTGTTAACCACTGTGCCACCATGTCACCCATGACTTTTGTTATCAAGGGCATACCATTCACACTTCGGGTGATTTTAGTGGGGGCTGTCTTGTTCACCTGGACAACATTCAGGCGGTACATTGTGTGCTCCTCCTCAGAGCTCTTCTCTTGGTTCAGTGGCATCGTGGACTTCAGCTGCTGCTGTTTTTTTTTGCATTGGAGTGCTCTACCTTGCGTGACAACGTGCTTGAATATGGCCTCCACCATTACAATTGAAACACATAAATCTGTGACAATGGCAAGCCTCTTGGGGATGGTCCCCCCACCTTGATAGCAGTCCACCTCTGTCTTAGGTTTATCCCTAGTTCTTTACTCTGGTCTGGTCCCGAGGACAATGTCTAGCGTTATGGTAGCTTCAGCGAGGAGTTGTTTTTGGATGTTGAGGTTATGGATTCCACAAACTAAATGGTCGCACAGCAGGTCACTGGTGCGATTCCGAACTCGCAGTGCTCAGCGAACTGACGAAGCCTGGCTATGAAGACTGAGATGGACTCTTCAGGGTCCCTGACAGCGGAATTGAATCTGTATCACTGGAGGATGATCGAGTGGCTGAGCTTAAAATGTTCCTTGACTTGCTGGTCAAAGGTCTTTGAATCAGGTGCTTCCGGGATATGATGTTCCTTATTGGATTATATGTTTGGGGTCCACAAAGTGTCAGAAGTATCACCTTCTGCTGGTCTTCCCCTGTCATCTCATTCGCAGTGAAGAAATAGCAGAGCTGTTCGATGTTCTGACTCCAATCTTCAGCCCCTTGGTCAAACGGATCTAGTTTATCAGTAATAGGCATTTCCACTCATGTTTTGGGTGCCACGGTTGATGGTTCCCAACTCTCGTTGGTCTTTTTTTTGAATGCTCCTTCCTTCCCCCCTCGAATCGCGAAGTGCTGCAGATTGCGATTGAACCTTTTTCAATATGGTGACTCGGGACAGCACGCAGGAAGCTTCCAATAATAACAAAGTGGTTTATTAACGAAAGGCAAAGGCCAGCACGTGTACAGTCACAGAACACTAAAGTATGGGTCTTAGCTCTCCGGTTCTATGGTCCACACTGCTCCCAGGGCCCCGTGCTTACTTGATATTGATCAGAGTTCACACGCTCCCATGTGATCAGCCTGCACCAGAGCTAACCGCTGAGTCCCCCCTCCATCACCTGGCACTGCCAGCCCTGGAGGCCTGCTCCCGTCCCAACCAGGGTCCCAATACTCACGGCCATGGAGTACAAGGAGTGGACCACCTCCCTCTGGGACTGCTCCACATCATGCTGTGACTGTGCCACCACTTTCTGGGTCTGTGCCACATCAGTCAGTAACTGCACCACCTCCCTCTGGGTCTGTGCCACATTGGCCAGAGCCCAGGCAATGCCGCCATCGCCCTCAGCTATGGCTCGCTGTGACTGGGCCACACTCTGGAGCACAGCTCCAATGTCCAGGTGGCCCTGGCACATGGCTGCCTATGATAGGGCAGCCCTGCCTGGGTCTCAGCCACCACCCGCTCAGAGTGCCCCAGGCCTTGGACATCCTGACCCATGGTCAAAACCTTTGTCCCCAAGGCCTGCACCATGGACGCCACACGTGCAGCGTTGGCCTGGGTGGCATGCATGGTCGGCACCACCTCCTGTTCCTGCAGGTGGTTGGACTCCTCTACCTGAACCTGCAGGCACGGGATGGTTGCCCGCAACCCCTCATATAGTCCCTGGCTCTGCGACTGCATCTCTACTATTGATCGGACAGCACTTTCCAGAAGCTTGAAACCTGTCTGGATGGCAGCTAGTCCCTGGGGTCAGGCCGCCCTCCGAAGACTCCTACCTCCACCTGCTGTACCGCTCCGTGTGTGTGGTGTGCTCCATGAGCCTCTTCACTAAAGTGCCCACCTGAGGTTAGTGTCTCTGGGATGGTGGGGGTGTGACGGGAAGTCAGTGTCATTCCCGGACTGGTGCTATAGGGTATTGGGCTGCAGGTTGAGAGCTTCTGTTGCTGTCCGTATCCTCTTCCTCGCTGCTCTTCTCCTGGGGGTGTGATTGGGCTCGAGGGGGGCACAGACCAGAAGTGTCCGCTCATCGCCAGGAGATCCTGCAAGACACAAGACATGAAGCATGATTGGATCGTGGATTGGGGTGATGATGATGGAGGGGGGGGTGAGGGGTAGTGGTGGTGGGGTTACGGTGATGGAGGGGGTGTAGAGGTGGTGATGGGGTGGTGGTGTGGTGGTGGCTGTGGGAGTGGTGCTGGAGTGGGTGGAGGGGGTAGTGGTGGTGAAAGGGGAGTGTGGGGGTGGTGGTGGGGTGATTGTGGTGGTGGGAGGTGAGGGGGGAGGGGGGGAGTGGCGGTGTGGTGGTGGGTGTGGGGATGGTGGTGGAGTGACTGTGGTGGAGGGGGTAGTGGTGGTGAAGGGGGTGTGTAGGGGTGGTGGTGGGGTGACTGCGGTGGTGGGAGGTGAGGGGGAGGGGGGAGGGAGTGGCGGTGTGGTGGTGGGTGTGGGAGTGGTGGTGGAGTGGCTGTGGTGGAGGGGGGTGAGGGACTGGCGGTGTGGTGGTGGGTGTGGGGGTGGTGGTTGGGGGTGGTGGTGGAGTGACTGTGGTGGAGGGGGTGAGGGGTGGTGGTGGGGCGACTGTGGTGGTGGAGGGGGTGAGGGGGTGGTGGTGTGCTGGTGGGTGTGGGGGTGGTAGTTGGGGGTGGTGGTGGAGTGACTGTGGTGGAGGGTGGTGAGCGGTGGTGGTGGAGGGAAGTGAGGGGTGGTGGTTGGGGGTGGTGGTGGAGTGACTGTGGTGGAGGGGGTGAGCGGTGGTTGTGGAGTGACTGTGGTGGAAGGGGGTGAGGGGTGGTGGTGGTGGTGGTGGAGGGGGTGAGGGGGTGGTGATGGGGTGAGGAGGTGGTGGTGGGGCGACTGTGGTGGAGTGGGGTGCACGGTGGTGGTGGTGGTGGAGGGGGGTGAGGGGCTGGCGGTGTGGTGGTGGGTGTGGGGGTGGTGGTTGGGGGTGGTGATGGAGTGACTGTGGTGGAGGAGGTGAGGGGTGGTGGTGGGGTGACTGTGGTGGTGGAGGGGGTGAGGGGGTGGTGGTGTGCTGGTGGGTGTGGGGGTGGTAGTTGGGGGTGGTGGTGGAGTGACTGTGGTGGAGGGGGTGAGGGGTGGTGGTGGAGTGACTGTGGTGGAAGGGGGTGAGGGGTGGTGGTGGTGGTGGTGGAGGGGGTGAGGGGGTGATGAGGGGTGAGGGGGTGGTGGTGGGGTGACTGTGGTGGAGGGGGGTGCACGGTGGTGGTGGTGGTGGTGGAGGGGGGTGAGGGGCTGGCGGTGTGGTGGTGGGTGTGGGGGGGTGGTAGTGGAGTGACTGTGGTGGAGGGGGGTGAGGGGTGGTGGTGGTGGTGGTGGAGGGGGGTGATGGGGTGGTCGAGGGGTGACTGTGGTGGAGTGGGGTGCACGGTGGTGGTGGTGGAGGGAAGTGAGGGGTGGTGGTTGGGGGTGGTGGTGGAGGGGGTGAGGGGGTGATGAGGGGTGAGGGGGTGGTGGTGGGGTGACTGTGGTGGAATGGGGTGCACGGCGGTGGTGGTGGTGGAGGGGGGTGAGGGGCTGGCGGTGTGGTGGTGGGTGTAGGGGGGTGGTAGTGGAGTGACTGTGGTGGAGGGGGGTGAGGGGTGGTGGTGGTGGTGGTGGAGGGGGGTGATGGGGTGGTCGAGGGGTGACTGTGGTGGAGTGGGGTGCACGGTGGTGGTGGTGGAGGGAAGTGAGGGGTGGTGGTTGGGGGTGGTGGTGGAGGGGGTGAGGGGGTGATGAGGGGTGAGGGGGTGGTGGTGGGGTGACTGTGGTGGAATGGGGTGCACGGCGGTGGTGGTGGTGGAGGGGGGTGAGGGGCTGGCGGTGTGGTGGTGGGTGTGGGGGGGGTGGTGGTGGAGTGACTGTGGTGGAGGGGGGTGAGGGGTGGTGGTGGTGGTGGTGGAGGGGGGTGATGAGGTGGTCGAGGGGTGACTGTGGTGGAGTGGGGTGCACGGTGGTGGTGGTGGAGGGAGGTGAGGGGGTGGTGGTTGGGGGTGGTGGTGGTGTGACTGGTGGAGGGGGGGTGGGATGGTGGTGTTGGTGGAGGAGAGCGGTGGTAGCGGAGGGGGGGGGGGTGAGGAGGTGGAGGTGGATGGGGATGCAGGGTGGTGGAGGGGTGGTGGAGGGGTGGTGGTGGTGGAGGGGGGGGAGGGGGTGATGGTGGGGTGACTGAGGAGGTTGTGCAGTTTCTTCCTGCACTGCTGGTCGGCCCTGGCAGTGTTGGCTATGGCGCTGAAGACCTCTGCCAGCTGCACCCAGGCCCGGTGAACAGCGGCAGGTGGCAACCTCCTTCCATCCCGGGATACAGTGTGGTCCACTTCTCCTCCATGGCGTCCAACATGATCTCGAGTTCAGCTTGAATGAACTGGGATGGTTCTCTCTGTGCTGCCATCTTATTGGCGAGAATGAGTATGTGTGGGGAACGGGATGCTAATTTGTGGCAGCAGCTTGTCAGCCTCTCGAGTGTCAATCCTGATTGCGGGAGGATTCATGAGTGGTAATTGGCCGGTTTGGATTTGTGTCCAGAACACGCCTGGGCAATTTTCCTCATTGTCAGGTAAATGCCAGTATTGTAACTGTACCCGGAACAGATTGGCTTGGGGGCTCAGCAGGTTCTGGAGCACAAGGCTCAAGTACTATTGCTGACATATTGTCAAGGCCTATAGCCTTTGCAGTAAATTACTTACATTACAGTATTAGAAATGCTGGTAATTTTAACATGAAAACTTTAATTTGCACTCCTCCCCAATATGTGTAGTTTCTCAGGCCACACTCACTACTGTACAGATATAGACCTCTGAAGCAAAATTACCATTGACATTTCTGCTGTATTAAGATCTGTACTGGTGGTCAACAGGAATGCATTTGTTTCTCTCTGTTTATTCCAATGAGTAAATGTAGCATTCTATGTTGTACACAAATTCTAGATTTCTAGTTATAGACTCACGCACTGAAGGGACTTTATTGGACATTGTGTTTAAATGATATTGTGACTCATGTGCCACCATTTTATCACAATGTGGCCCTAGAAGTGCTGTGAATTCGAGCACAAAGCGTACACTTTGTTATTGAGGAATATATTCGGCTGGTGGGGCGCAGTCTATCAAAATGGAATGTAACAAAAGGTTGTGAATAGCAGCGGATGAAAATAGCTCAGTTTCACAAGTAGAATGATAAAATTGTTTTGTCGTGCATCATTTTGCATCTATGTTCTTTTGGAAGGCATTCAACAAAGTTCGACACAGTGGGCTTATTCAGAAAATGGAAGTAAGAGAGTACACTAATATGGAATTGGCCAGGAATCAGTGGGTGATTATCAACAGGATGTTTTTCAGACCTGGGGTCTTTTGCAGTGATATTCCCGAGGATCATTTTTGGATCTATTATTATTTACAATTTTTCTAAACAACCCGTACTCTGGTGTAGGGAGAAACAGTACACAATTTGGAGATGATACAAACTTTTGAAATGTGTTAGATAGCGATGAGGATAAAATTTGATGTGTTGCTTAAGAAGGAATCAGTGTATGTGAGCAAGGCTTGGGCTGATGGCTGAACAACGTTAGGTGCGAGTTGGGACATAGGTTTTGGATGACCTCTTCCAGGTTTAATTAATACACCAATTAAGAACTACTTTAACCCTCATTTCTGGATTTTCCAACCAGGAAACCTGTTTCCCTACCTACCAGTAATTCACCAGGATGAGCAAAGTTGGGAAAATGTTGATCTGTTATACTGAAGCACTCCAGTCATGGCCATTGACAGGCTGCTGTTCAAAGAATGTCTTCCGTCAGACAGCTTCACTCAGCTTCACCTGCACCTCCCTCCTGTCAGACTTCAACACAGCATAGGAGCAACATATGCAGCTCTGCCTCACACTTTGCTGACGGTCAGGAGCAACAGCATCAGCATCGCCAACTGTTCCAGCAGCAGCAGCAACACCAGCAAGTGTATCAGTGGCCTTATCCTCAACCATGTACCCTCCAGAAGGGAATGGACATTGAGGTCTAGCAAGAAGGGGACAAGATCCCTCCCCAATAAAGGCACTACCGGCTCTCTCAACATATCTGATCAGCAGTGCCTTCCGAGGCTCAATTCTCACAGCAAGCCATGGCTGATTGTAGCAGCTTCCCAGATGAGGGTGACTGTGAGTGTTGCCTGCTCAGATGTGAGGTGCCTGGAGAGAGGGGAATGAGTGGAGCTGCAAGGTGTGTTGATGAACAGTGCTGTGCAGGAGAATGCTGTCAGAATGTCGGAGCCTGGATTTTTACTGAGTGGTGGAGATTTTGTGGCATGTATGAAAGGATGGATCTCGGATCTGGAAGTCCCGTGTCCATATTCAGCAGATACCGTTTTCATTGGGAAAGGAAAAAAAGGGGGGTGGGATGTGACTTGCACATGTGGGAAACCCAACCTCTTCAGACTCATTTTAACTCCGTGCTAAGTTCAATCAGACGTTGTTTTCACTGGAGCGAAGACTATATCCTGCAGTTTGTGAAGTACAAATTTTTAGAGTAGATGCAAATGCTATTGAATAAAGTCTGTAGAACTGTCAAGCTGTCATTTTATAAAAATCCCTTGCCCTTTAGAAATTGGGAACATTAATGTACTGGATTCTCCTCCGCTTTGCCGGCAGCGCATTCACGCCCGCGGATTTCCCGATGGCGTAGGGGTGACCACAATGGGAAACCCCATTGACCTGCTGCCGGGACGGAGGATCCTGCTACCAGCGGGACGGAGAATCCCGCCCAATGTCTCCCCGTGACTGTGGGTTGAAAAAAACTGTTCTTGTAGTTTCAAAGCTGCTTGTTGATAAATCCCTAAGTACTAACATCACAACATTATTAATACTTGCCTGCTTTCCATAGCCTATCATTGTCGCAGTGGGCTCAGCGAGTTTACAGTTTGATTGATAGCTCCAAGAGGCTATTAAGTGATCAGTTGTCTTTAATATTTGGTTATAAATACAAATGTTTGTTTTTGTATGGGTTTAAGTACTTGAAGGGATTTAAATGTATTAAATGGTCTTTCTTGAATGGAGGAGTGATTTTTAATATAATGAGGTCCATAATAGATATCTAGAACTTTATTTTATTTCATTTCAGCATGGCTTCTAAGGTGGATGCAGGGAAAGTTGGCATTGGGACTATAAGAGGCCATGGGAGTTGGTGTGGGGTTGTGACTTGGCACTAAGTTGGCATGGATGTTTTAAGGGACCCAGTGAGTGAATGGGGGGGACATGGGTTGGCATATGCTTACTACAAGGGGCTATGGGGTGGGTGGGGAGCTTATGTTGGCATGAGTTGGTATGTGTGAGAATGGATTGTGTCTGGCTGGATGAAAGGTTATCATGGGTGAGGGCTAGAGGGCCTAATATTTAAAAAAACAATGGGGATGCAATCCAGGGAACTTTTTAAACAGCTGCCATGACACTTGGCAGCGCCTGTCGCCACCTCCGATTGGTGTCCAGAGTCCAGGGCCAGTGGGCCCACCTCCATCTTGCACTCATTCCCCCACCGGAATGAAGATCCTGCCCCACCATTTAAGGCACCTTTTCCCTCAGGTAGGTGTGACCAGGCCTGGAGATTTCTTGCGAGTGAAAGTACAGGCTGATGTGGTGAGTTTGACAAACTAAAGTCTAATGGCACTCACTTATCATGCCATCCTGAGGCTCTGGATCCTCCTGGTGCACTGATTCCAGGCTGGAGTGATCACTTTTCTGCTGATGACTTCCTTGTTCACTTCTATCCATGACTGCTTGGTTGGAGAGGTTGCCCTCCTCCTCTCCATCTTGGGAGAGTTCACCTCTCTGCAGCCCCTCAGTTTCCACAGGACCTTCAGGTAAATGTGAGTGACCTGGGGGAGCAATCTTCTCAGGTCTCCTCTCCATTCCTGTAGTTGCTGTAGCCTCAAAAATCCAAATGTGGGGGAGCAATCTTCTCAGGTCTCCTCTCCATTCCTGTAGTTGCTGTAGCCTCAAAAATCCAAATGTGGGTCAGACTTGTCACCCATGCTGTGGTCTCTTAAATTAGAAATTCCGCCTTTGACAGAATGGACACCTCATTCCACCCAACCTCCCCAAATGATGGGACACCCAAAGGCAGCATGCATATGCTGTGGCTCAGTAAATAGTCACAATTAAGCCTATCCATTAAGTAATCGGGTTCTTGACCCAACAATACTCCTGCCTTTCCAACAGGGACTAAGTGCAGACGATTCTGTCCAAAGATATCAAATACTCTCACTCTATTCCTATTAATTAACAAAAGTTGCCTCTTAAAACATTTTTCTCTTTGAATTGTACAGTCAAAGTCAACTGAGGTAAAATAATGGTACATTTGTCTTCTTTCAAAGTGTGTGTGACTTATATATCCAAGCAGTATAGGGGTGAATTGTGACAGCTGAACCATTGAGTAAAAGAACATTTGGAACATACTGCCACCTGGTGTAATCTTTTATTCTGCATGCCAAATCTTCACAGAGCAAGTGACTATTCACTCGCCTGTAACATAAAACATTTTTATACAACTGCAGACTTTATTTTCACCGGACCAATGAGTAGTCTGTACACGAATGAAAATAAAAATAGCATTTTGTACAAGTGAGAAAAGCATTCATTTCAGGCAGTTTCCTAACAATGCTGGTTATCAGCTGGATGATCAGATGGAGCAGAATGCAGATGAGAGCATTGCACTGGGAAATGGAGGAAAGCTGCACAGCGTCTGCAGTGCAGTCATCCAAACACCAGAGGGGGAATTGGGAGTTGTTGTTGAGCAGGACCATGTTATGTAAATTTCTGCAAATAAATAATCAGTGTTTACATCGCTGATGTAAAGCATTTCGGGAACAGTGACCACAATTTAGTAAGTTTTAAAGTGCTAGTGGACAAGGATAAGAGTGGTCCTAGAGCGAATGTACTAAATTGGGGGAAGGCTAATTATAACAATATTAGGCGGGAACTGAAGAACCTAGATTGGGGCCGGATGTTTGAGGGCAAATCAACATCTGACATGTGGGAGGCTTTCAAATGTCAGTTGAAAGGAATTCAGGACCGGCATGTTCCTGTGAGGAAGAAGGATAAATACGGATAACGAGAGATATTGTAGGCCTCGTCAAAAAGAAAAAGGAGGCATTTGTCAGGGCTAGAAGACTGGGAACAGACAAAGCCTGTGTGAAATATAAGGAAAGTTGGAAGGAACTTAAGCAAGGAGTCAGGAGGACTAAAAGGGATCATGAAAAGTCATTGGCAAATAGGGTTAAGGAAAATCCCAAGGCTTTTTACACGTTCATAATAAGCAAGAGGGTAGCCAGGAAAAGGGTTGGCCCACTGAAGGATAGGCAAGGGAATCTATGTGTGGATCCAGAGGAAATGGGCGAGGTACTAAATTAATACTTTGCAGCAGTATTAACCAAAGAGAAGGAATTGGTGGATGTTGAGTCTGGAGAAGGGTGTGTAGATAGCCTGGGTCACATTGAGATCCAAAAAGACGAGGTGTTGGGCGTCTTGAAAAATATTAAGGTAGATAAGTCCCCAGGGCCTGATGGGATCTACCCCAGAATACTGAAGGAGGCTAGAGAGGAAATTGCTGAGGCCTTGACAGAAATCTTTGGATCCTCACTGTCTTCAGGTGATGTTCCGGAGGACTGGAGAATAGCCAATGTTGTTCCTTTGTTTAAGATGGGTAGCAAGGATAATCCAGGGAACTACAGACCGGTGAGCCTTACGTCAGTGGTAGGGAAATTACTGGAGAGAATTCTTCGAGACAGGATCTACTCCCATTTGGAAGCAAATGGACGTATTAGCGAGAGGCAGCATGGTTTTCTGAAGGGGAGGTCGTGTCTCACTAACTTGATAGAGTTATTTGAAGAGGTCACAAAGATGATTGATGCAGGTAGGGCAGTGGATGTTGTCTATATGGACTTCAGTAAGGCCTTTGACAAGGTCCCTCATGGTAGACTAGTACAAAAGGTGAAGTCACACGGGATCAGGGGTGAGCTGGCAAGGGGGATACAGAACTGGCTAGGTCATAGAAGGCAGAGAGTAGCAATGGAAGGTTGCTTTTCTGATTGGGGGGCTGTGACGAGTGGTGTTCCGCAGGGATCAGTGCTGGGACCTTTGCTGTTTGTAGTATATATAAATGATTTGGAGGAAAATGTAACTGGTCTGATTAGTAAGTTTGCAGACGACACAAAGGTTGGTGGAATTGTGGATAGCGATGAGGACTGTTCGAGGATACAGCAGGATTGTTTGGAGACTTGGGCGGAGAGATGGCAGATAGAGTTTAATCTGGACAAATGTGAGATAATACATTTTGGAAGGTCTAATGCAGGTAGGGAATATACAGTGAATGGTAGAACCCTCAAGAGTATTGACAGTCAGAGAGATCTAGGTGTACAGGTCCACAGGTCACTGAAAGGGGCAACACAGGTGGAGAAGGTAGTCAAGAAGGCATACGGCATGCTTGCCTTCATTGGCCGGGGCATTGAGTATAAGAATTGGCAAGTCATGTTGCAGCTGTATAGAACCTTAGTTATGCCACACTTGGGAATATAGTGTACAATTCTGGTCGCCACACTACCAGAAGGATGTGGAGGCTTTAGAGAGGGTGCAGAAGAGATTTACCAGGATGTTGCCTGGTATGGAAGGCATTACTATGAGGAGTGGTTGAATAAACTCGGTTTGTTCTCACTGGAACGACGGAGGTTGAGGGGCGACCTGATCGAGGTCTACAAAATTATGAGGGGCATAGACAGAGTGTATAGTCAGAGGCTTTTTCCCAGGGTAGAGGGGTCAATTACTAGGGGGCATAGGTTTAAGGTGCGAGGGGCAAGGTTTAGATGAGATGTACGAGGCAAGTTTTTTACACAGAGGGTAGTGGGTGCCTGGAACTCGCTGCTGGAGGAGGTGGTGGAAGCAGGGACGATAGTGACATTTAAGGGGCATCTTGACAAATACATGAATAGGATGGGAATAGAGGGATACGGACCCAGGAAGTGTAGAAGATTTTAGCCATTCCTCTGGTCGGCACAGGCTTGGAGGGCTGAAGGGCCTGTTCCTGTGCTATACTTTTCTTTGTTCTTTGTTTTGTTCTTGTTCTTTGTTCTTTGATAACTTCGTATATCCCCATTCAACCTAAACAGTGACTGTCCTTTCAAGATGGTCAAAATTATTTGCAAGTGTGCTATGCTGGGGTTTTTTAAAAAAGCTACACTACATAAAAATAAGCTGATGCATTGTACATTTTATCCTTCCTAAATGTAGTAAGTTTGCATGACAGGATTCCAGAGACATCATGGTAAACTATTGCTAAAATCTAATGTATCTTTTTAAATGGACAGTAGCTTAAACCTTATGCCTGTTAGAACATAGAACATAGAACATAGAAAATGTTTAGGTTTAGATAACTGATCTGTTGTTGATTCATAAACATGATAGTTTTAGACCTGCTTTGCTTCTGAGAACAGGACCACTGACTTGGTGTGGTAGTCTGTATTAGAGATATTACAGTACCTAGGTTGGAGGTACCTGATACTGTAAGATCATTGGTGGAGCCTGCTGCTGGTTCCGCCCAGAAAGGCGGAGTATAAGAGTCTGTGTTTCCCTAGCTCCTGCATTCTGTACCTGCGCTGCGGGGGGAAACATCTCGTTCAATAAAGCCTTCAATTGTCCTACAATCTCGCTTTGGGAGTTATTGATCGTGCATCAATTTATTGAACTAGATTTGAAGAATGGAGCTCTGCATCAAGCCGGAGTGTCTACAACGTAGCCCCCATGCAGCAAACTCAGCAGCGACCTTTAAACACTGGCTGGCGTGTTTCAACGGATACATCAGGATAGCCACGAGTACACCCACGGAGGACCAGAAACTGCAAGTTCTCCACTCAAGGGTGAGCCCAGAAATCTACACGCTCGAGGACGCAGACGGTTTTGAGGCCACGATGACCCTGTTAAAAGGACACTACATTCACCCAGTAAATCAGGTTTACGCCCGACAGCTCCTAGCTACCAGATGACAAATTCCGGGGGAATCGCTAGACGAATTCTACCGCGCATTGCTAGTACTAGGTAAGAGCTGTGACTGTCCGCAAGTTTCAGCCAACGACCACACCGAACTTTTAATCTGGGACGCCTTTGTTGCAGGTATGCTGTCCTCGCAGATCCGCCAGCGGCTGCTGGAAAAGTAGACGCTGGGTCTCAAGGAGGCATGGGCACTCGCAGGCTCCTTAGGCATAGCCTCCCGCAACGCCCGAGTGTACGTCCCCGACCGCGCGGTATCCCCATGGGCAGCGTGGACCCCACCCGCAGCCGATCCCGATGCATCCCCCAACCCTCCACAAGCTTGTGCCGCATGGCTGCCAGGCAACCCCGGGGGGCCCCGATGCTATTTTTGTGGTCAAGCCAAGCACCCCTGGCAACGCTGCCCGGCCCGTTCCGCAACTTGCAAGGACTGTGGGAAGAAGGGGCATTTTGTGGCGGTATGCCAGGCCCGGTCAGTCGCCGCTGTCTCCGCAGATGAACCGGGGCCGCCGCCATTCCCCTCCTCACAGGCCACGTATGGCCCGTGGGCACCGCCATCTTTGGTCCCGCGAGCCATGTGCAGACCTCGGGCGCCGCCATCTTGTCCCCCAGAGGCCACGTGTAATTCATGGGCGCCAACATCTTGCCCACCCACGGCCATGTGCGACCCGTGGGCGCTGCCATCTTGGCTAGAGTCTCAAGACCCCGATTCGGATGACCGCACACCGCCCGAGGAGATCCATCAGCTTCTGTCCCGACTCGCCTCGTGACACTGGATCAGTCTCGGCCCCGAACTCTGTCGACAGCTACGACGACTGTACTCATCAACGGACACAAGACATCCTGCCTGATCGACTCCGGGAACACAGAGAGCTTTATCCACCCCAATACAGTAAGGCGCTGTACACCCAGTTAACGAGACAATCTCCCTGGCCTCTGGGTTGTAGCCACCAGGGTTGGTCAACTCCCGACATAAAATGGAGAACAGCAAAGGCTGCATGGAAATTCAGCCAACACAGGCAGAAACCAGCAGGCGCAAGTTACTGTGTATAAAACTCTGCAAAAGCCCAGACAGCATCGATACAAGCAGCCATCTGCATAATAATGTAGCAGCCATCTACATACTAATGAGCGATCCCCAGGTACAATCGAAACATTTGGGATAAACAAAGCCAAGCCAGACTCCTCGGCACCAGCAGGAGCCAACACAAAAGAGGTTAACGGACACCTCAAGACCGCCCATCGATCAGAGAACCGCTCCAGTATTGGAGAAATCGAACCAAGCGATTGGAACAAAGTCCAATCACTTGGAACCAGGTACAGGGTCCGTCCCGAAAGGCTGGAAGCCCCTGGGGACTATAAAGTTAAGCCCCCAAGTTCAAATCGTTCTTCTTGACCGGGTCACTCGACAACGTGAACCAACCCTTGACAGTGACCGGTGCAGCTGCCGCCGAGATCCAGTAAGCCTTAAGTCAACGCTCGCTACGAGATAGGCGCTCCTCGCTACCAATCCGTACCAACTTCGAATCCCGCAGACTCAGAACCCGAACGAAAGGCCATTTGTTCCCCTGACCTGGTGGGCCAGTCCAAAGTTAAGTATAGGCCTGTTAGTTGTAGAAGTAGCTTAGAAGTAGAATTTATGCATGAGTAGCGATTACTGTGTATAATAAATGTGCTTTGATTTGAATCTTACTAATTGGTGTATTGAGTTATTGATCATTACTTGAACTTGAACCTCGTGGTGGTATCATAACGATACCTGGCGACTCGAGAGCAAAGGTTATAAAACAGAGCCAATTGAACCAACCAAAAGTTAGCAACATATCACTGACGACATCTGACGGGACCCGAACTAGAAGTGGCTTAACCACTCCGGGAGAATCCAAAAATTTGAATTAGAGATCCAATTGGGAACAAAAAAACCACAAGTGTTCAAGCAGTTCTGATCAATCCTCATAATTCGGAAGTGTGTTAATGCATGCGTAACAAACAGGGCGATAAGGTAAATGTTCCAAATTTTAAAAGAAGCATTCAGATAGGAAAGATGGCAATGCAGTCAGTGCAACGCCTCATGAACCCAGAAGAATTTGCGGTCGCAGCGACCAGCAGCAGTAGAGTAGGACAATGTCCTGTATGGGAAGAAGAAATCAGGAAGTACCTCAAAGGGAAAGGATGGCCCCTTTGGAGCAAATTCTGTAACAATGAGGAAACAGGTCCCGGGAGTATAGGACATACTTGGTGGGAGAACTTGAGCGAGATTCACAAGAAGAGCTTAGGAAAAGCTCACAAGCCAATGGCAATCGTGTCCTGTTTGGCACAGTTGCGAGGCACAGAGGAGGTCGTTAGGACGCTCCGGAAAGAGATAGAAGGCATACATCGAATGAGCAAGGTCGATGTCAGTGAAGTAGAGAGAGAGAACGTAGAGTTAAGGAGGAAGTTGGCAGCAAAATACGGAGAGGTGGATGATGCCAAGCGGGCACACCAGTCTTGTCTGGCGCACTTAAGCAGCTTCCAGTCCCAGTACGAAAAGGCCTATCAGAACATGCAACGTGCAGTCCTGGTACGAGAGGAAACTGAGAAGCAGGTAGAGGCATTGCAGAGGCAGTGTAGTGACCTGAATGCAGCGTTAAGAGCACTCCATGCTGCCACCATGGAGCAAAGACAAAGCTCACTAGACCACGCAAAGTGCCGGAAGCAGATTGCAGAACTGCAATCTCTGCTTTCAGTTCAAAAAGGATTCCAGGAAACCTTTGGAGCAAAGTTAGATGAGGAAGACGGCCCTGATTGAGAAGAGTTAAGTGAGACAGCGCAGAGATATGTTCAGGGAACACGTGCGCAGGGAAAGCCCCAAAGAGGAAAGCGCCCCAACCCCCCACAGAGCAGATAGTTCAGGCTCCAATGAACCCAGTAACCACCCACCGCACAGCCACATCGGACGACACGGAATTTCTGTACACCACCCCCTTAACAGCGACCCAATTACGGGATGCGTGCGAGAAAATCACACCGTTCCTCCCCACCTCAGACCCCCACCACTTCTTTGCCAGAGTAAAGCAGCAGGCGACCATGTACGGCCTGGATGAGCGAGAGCACGTAAAGCTCACAGTTTTGAGTTTGGACCTTTCCGTCAAGCCAGCCCTTCCCGACCCACAGAATGTATGAGGAGGCACCCTTGCAGAAATGCATACCGCGGTCCTAGACGCGATCTGGTATAACCGGGGTGACCCCGTAGATGGCCTCAATAAGTGCAGGCAAAAGAAAACCGAGCACCCCCACAGCGTTTGCTGGACTCCTGTGGATCCATTTTGCAGCAGTTTTTGGAGACTTAGACCGCGCCCATTTGTCCCCAGACAACATGGCCAAATGGACCCGCACCCTTATCTCCCCTGCCACAGAAACAGGACAAAAAGCTTGTGCGAATTATGATCCCTCAGAGGAGGCTCATAATGAGAAATGGGTCGTAAAAAGATTGTCCCGCACCTGGGAGCAGTCTGTACAAAACAAACCCGCAGGCAAAAATCCCGAAGGACAGCAGGCAGAAGCAGACATACAAGCAGTTAAAACACACCAGAACCCCGTATGGATAAATGAAGGCAAGAACAGCCCCCCACAAAAGTCACAGGAGTGTTACAACTGTGGACAGTTGGGACACTTTGCAAGAGAGTGCAATGCCCCATGAAAGCCACAGAGAGCTCAGCAGACGGGCACTCTAAGTAAGAATAAGGCAGAGCCCATACATAGTGTGAGCACCCATTCAGATCAGACGGACCTGAACGGAACGGACTGACGGTGTTCGGGCTTCCCCAGTTGGGTCTGCGACACACTTTGGGATAGGTCCGGCCGACCGGTAGTTGCAGCAAAAATACGGAGACAGCCCATCGAGTTTCTCTGGGACACAGGAAGGTCCCGCACCACAATAAATTCTTCCACCATGTTTCAAAAGGACACGTGGCCCACTACAGCCACTATCACCCTCAGCGGCTTTACAGGCCACTCACAGCAGGGACACATCACAGCCCCTGTACCCATTCAAATCGGCAACATCACCACCAAGCACCCTGTAGTCTTAGTCGATCTACCCCACACAGCAGAACACATTTTGGGAATTGACTTTATGAATTCCCACAACCTATCCTTTGATCCAGTCAATCGATGTGTCTGGAAAATGGCAAAATCTGCAAGAGCCCCCGCAACGCTCACAATAGGAGAATACGCCAACAAAACTAGCGCCGTAGGCGAATTTTGGTTTAACCCGACTACAATTAGCACAGACAAGCAAGTTAGGGCAGTTTTACAGAAGAACAGGACAGCATTCGCGACCCACAAACATGACTGTGGCCGGATGACTGGTTGAGTACAAATCACAGGACCTGACCCTCGACCCCAAAAACAATATGGATTTCCCCAAGAGGCAGAGGGAGAAATCACAAAAGTTTTCGACAGCTTATTAGAGCAGGGCATACTTAGATCAGTAGCCTCCACTAATAATGCCCCGATTTGGCCATTGAGAAAGCCCGATAGATCATGGCGACTGACCATCGATTACCGGGAACTCAACAAAGTCACCCCCGCAGCAGCCCCCACAGTAGCAACAAGTCCCGAGACCATGCTCAAGCAGGGACTCAATTCCCGATACTTTACGGTTTTGGATATCAGTAATGGATTCTTGTCCATTCCATTGGCAAAGGCGTGCCAGTACAAATTTGCCTTCACCTTTAAAAATCAACAATACACGTGGACATGCCTTCCACAAGGATTCCACAACTCCCCCTCCATTTTCCACCGACAGCTGGCAAATGGTTCAGCCAAATTTTCTCGCCCCGAATGTCTGGTCCAGTACGTAGACGACCTACTACTGCAGACAGACACTAAGGAAGAGCACATCGAACTTCTGTCCGAACTCCTGGAACTCCTACAAGCAATCGGATGTAAAATTAACCCCAAAAAGGCCCAGATTTTGGAACACAAGGTGATATATTTGGGAACAAATATCGCGCACGGTAAACGCGCGATCGAGCATAAAAGGATTGACTCGATCGCTAAATTGCCCCTTCCCCAGAACGTTTCAGCCCTCCGGTCGTTTTTAGGACTGGTTGGCTACCCCCAAAACCACATTGACGGTTTCGCCAGCAAGGCAGCGCCCCTCTCAGACGTCCTAAAGAAAGGAGCCCCCTGGGAATGGCTTCCGCAGCATACGGATGCTGTGGACTCATTGAAAAGAGCACTCATAGCAGCCCCCGCACTACAAGTTCCAGACCCGCTTTCCCCTTACGCTATAGAGGTAGCAAGCACAGACAAGAGGCAGCAAGCAAAACAATATGGATTTCCCCAAGAGGCAGAGGGAGAAATCGCAAAAGTTATCGACAGCTTATTAGAGCAGGGCGTACTCAGATCAGTAGCCTCCACTAATAATGCCCCGATTTGGCCAGTGAGAAAGCCCGATGGATCATGGCGACTGACCTTTCGGCCGTGCTCCTCCAGGAACAGCACGAACAGTTAAGGCCGGTGGCTTACGCCTCCAGAGTTTTAGATGCTGTGGAGCAGGGATTTTCAGCCTGTGAGAGGCACCTGCTCGCAGTTTTCTGGGCAGTTCAGTATTTTTCTTACATTACCGGACTGAACCCCATCACAATCCTCACAGAACACCCCCCCACCCAACTTTTACTGGACGGACGACTCAAGGACGGTACAGTCAGTCAAATAAGAGCAGCCAGTGAGTCAGATAAGAGCAGCCAGATGGACCCTTCTTTTGCAGGGACGGGACATCACTGTTAAAAGGACAAAGACCCACACCCTTTTAGCCGACAACCCCCCATGAATATGAAATTATCTCTCCACACCACAACGCAGACCACTTCATTGCTAACCCCCCCCCCCGAAAGATAGGTCGTTCAACCCAGAGCCCCAACCACTCAGACACGTGCGAACCCATTAGAATATATGTGGATGGATCTTCCACAATATTAGAAGGGAAGCGCATAACAGGATGCGGCATTTATGTTGAGGACGCGCAGAGACGCGCCCTAGAAGAAATAGCAATAAAACTTCCAGGACACTTAGGCGCGCAGGCAGCAGAACTTGCGGCCATTGCATACATAGTGGAACACCCAGATTCCTTCCCCAGCCCAGCAGACATATAGTCGGACAGCCTCTATGTCTGCAACAGCCTTACGGAATTCCTACCCCTGTGGAAAGCAGGATGATTTGTTTCCGCAGATGGAAAACCCCTCCCTTCAGCCCCATTGCTCCGTCACATTTTAGAGCGAGCACAGAACAGGACTTTTGGAATAGTTAAAGTTCGTAGTCACCATCGTTCCTCCCCCCCTGGAAATGTAAAGGCCGACGCACTGGCAAAAGCAGGTTCCAGGCATGGATATTTTTGGACACCCCCCGAAAGCGCACCAGTGAATGCAGTTCAGGCCTCGCAGACTAATATCGAGGATTCAGTGCAGGCCCAGAAGCAGGATAGCAATCTCAGGGCCACGATGAATCCCTTCCCTTCCAGGTCGAGAGCGACGCATTCGACGTAGCTCTGACGGCCACCCTCAACCAGGCGGCAGGCCTATGGCCTTCTTCTCACGCACCCTCCATGCCTCCGAAATCCGTCATTCCACCGTTGAAAAGGAGGCCCAGGCCATAGTAGAAGCTGTGCGGCATTGGAGGCACTATCTGGCCGGCAGGAGATTCACGCTCCTCACTGACCAACGGTCGGTAGCTTTCATGTTCGATAATGCACAACGGGGCAAGGTAAAGAACGATAAGATCTTACGGTGAAGGATCGAGCTCTCCACCTACAACTATGAGATCTTGTATCGTCCCGGGAAGCTCAACGAGCCTCCTAATGCCCTATCCCGTGGCACATGTGCCAACGCACAAGTGGACCGACTCCGAACCCTTCATGATGACTTCTGCCACCCGCGGGTCACTCGTTTCTTCCATTTTATCAAAAGGACGCAACCTGCCCTACTCCATCAAGGAGGTCAGGACCGTCACCAGGGACTGCCAAATCTGCGTGGAGTGTAAGCCGCACTTCTACCGGCCAGAGAAAGCGCACCTGGTGAAGGCTTCCCGCCCCTTTGAGCGCCTCAGCATGGACTTCAAAGGACCCCTCCCCTCCACCAACCGCAACACGTACTTTTTGAACGTAACTGATGAGTACTCCCGGTTCCCGTTCGCCATCCCCTGTCCCGACATGACCGCTGCCACCATCATTAAAGCCCTCCACAGCATCTTTAACCTGTTCGGTTTCCCCGCCTACGTCCACAGCGATAGGAGGTCCTCCTTCATGAGCGACGAGCTGCGTCAATTCCTGCTCAGCAAGGGCATTGCCTCAAGGACGACCAGCTACAACCCCCGGGGAAACAGGCAGGTGGAGAGGGAGAATGGAACGGTCTGGAAGACTATCCTACTGGTCCTACGGTTCAAGAATCTCCCAGTCTCCCGCTGGCAGGATGTCCTCCCCGATGCACTCCACTCCATTTGATCACTTCTGTGTACCACGACCAACGAAACACCTCATGATCGTCACCTTGTCTTCCCTAGGAAGTCCTCCTCCTGGACCTCGCTCCCAACCTGGCTGGCAGCTCCTGGACCCATTGTCCTCCCCAAACACGTGCGGGTGCACAAGTTGGACCCGTTGGTCGAGAGGGTATACCTCCTTCATGCTAACCCTCAGTACGCCTATGTGGCGTACCCTGACGGCCGACAGGATACGGCCTTCCTCCGGGACCAGGCGCCCGCTGGATCCCCACCCACACCCCCTTCACCAACCCCACCCACCCTCCCACCGGCGCACCCCACTGCTGCCCCTTTCCCAAGGGGATCGGTCCTTCCACTGGTCCCACCTAGGGGTAATGAAGCTGAAGACGCCACGCTCCCGGAGTCACGGATGCCCGAGCCGGCGCCTGCATCACCACCGAGACTGCGACGATCACAGAGGACGACCAGGGCCCCTGATCGACTAATAGCTTGATTATGAAATGTATCTGTAAATAAATACCTGTAAATAATTTGTGTGACATGTAAAAAGGCAAAACACTGTACCACCGACGGGTACTGCCATAACCTCCACCACTGTGGAACGCAAGACCACCACCCCCGCCGGACTCTTTTTTAACAGGGGGTAAATGTGGTAGTCTGTATTAGGGGTATTACAGTACCTAGGTTGGAGGTACCTGATACTGTAAGATCATTGGTGTTGGAGGTACCTGATACTGTAAGATCATTGGTGGAGCCTGCCTGGTAGTTCCGCCCAGAAAGGCGGAGTATAAAAGTCTGTGTTTCCCTAGCAGCTGCATTCTGTACCTGCGCTGCTGGGGGAAACATCTAGTTCAATAAAGCCTTCAATTGTCCTACAATCTCGCTTCGGGAGTTATTGATCATGCATCACTTGGTATCCCTTAGTATCGTTCACTGTTCATGTTTTGATGGTATGAACTTAGGCCTTTCTCTGCTTCTTGCTGTATCATTGTGATCCAACGTTTTTTTCAACATATACATTTACACCACAGGATGAGGCCAGCATTTATTGCCCATCCCGAACTGCACTTGTGAAGGTGGTGCTATGCCTTCTTAAAACACTGCAGTCCATGCACTAAGTTTTGTCGCATAGGGAATTCCAAGATTTTGATGTGGTGAAGCATGAAACTGTTCAGCCTTTCCTGGTAAGTGTAGCCTCAGTTTTGGCATCATCCCTGTGTTTCTTTTACACTTTATCCCATGCTTTCATATCTTTTTTATAATAAGGACACCAGAACTGCACTCAGCAATCAAATATGGTTTAACTAACTGTTAACGAACTGTTTCAGTTCCCTAGGACCTCTGGTGAGCACTGGGACAATGAGGCTCAAGGTAGCAATAGGATTCTAATTATCACATTTCAAGTACCTTGATAGATCTCAGGGAGCTCAATAATAAAGTCAATTTAGTGTGGCTTTTTAATCATTTTTTCACTGCATTCTGTGTAACTTTATGTGGTATTATCGGGTATTGCAGTACCCGAGAGGCTGTAGATCATTGGGTAAACCTAGGAGTTTACCATTGGCTGTTTGGTATGTAGCTCCGCCCTGACAGGCGGGGTATAAGAACCAGTGCCGTCCCAGCAGCCCTCATTCTGTACCGAAGCTGCTGGGGAACAGATCTAGTCTATTAAAGCCTTCAGTTATGTTACAACCTCGTCTTTGAGTTTAATTGATCGTGCATCACTTTACAATTCACAGAGCATTTGCAGCAAGGCTGACAGGCCGCAGAGGTGTCACTTGAGGTAGAGTTTGGAAAGCAAAATAAACATTTGGCTTTCTTTCACAACTTCTATTGCTCATTCAATCAGGCATTGCCTCAATCTTGCCCGATAATAATTTGGACATTAGTGCTCTGAATTCTTAATGAACAGATATCTCTGTGCCTTTCTAAAAATGTCTGCCAGCGTGGATTAGCTTGGTGCCTGCAACTGTGTACCCTTTCAGCCTCGATTTTGCTACTTCTTAGCTCTGCCTCAGTGGCAGAAGGTTGTGAACTATCAGGCCAAAGCTCTTCTTCTGCTGAGGACTTAGATAGCCCTCATCTTAGGGCAGCTGAGGCCCCGGATAGACCTATTACCAGCTGTTGTGGCATCCTGACCCTGGATCATTTCATTTCTGTATACAGATCTCTAATTGTGTTTGTGGACTGCTCCGTCTCTGGTATTGTCTTGAGAAATGGTTCATTTGGAATGAATTGTGGGTCTGCCCTAATATTCTCTCAGGTTTGATTGACACAAGAAGCCTCTGAAGCAAATCGGCATTCCTTGTAGTCAGTTGTTCACCTACACTGCCTGACGTCACTTTATATAGTCTGGAATTCTCCGGCCATTGGGATTCCCTGTTCCCGCTGGCAGCACACCCCCACCCCAGTGTTTCCTGGTGGCGTGGGATGACTTCAATGGGAAATCCCATTGACAAGCGGCAGAAGTAATGAATCCTGCCACTAGCGAACAGCATGCCACCAAGAAACACACAACTGAGGCCCCATGATAGCTTGATCCATAATAATAATAATCTTTATTAGTGTCACACGTAGGCTTACATTAACACTTCAATGACGTTACTGTGAAAAGCCCCTCGTCATCACATTCCGGGGCCAATTCTGGTACACAGAGGGAGAATTCAGAATATCCAAATTACCTAACAGCACATATTTTGGGACTTGTTGGAGGAAACCGGAGCACTCGGAGGAAACCCACGCAAACACGAGGAGAACGTGCAGACTCCGCACAGTAACCCAAGCTGGGAATCGAACCTGGACCCTGGCGCTGTGAAGCAACTGTGCTAACCACTGTGCTACCATGCCGCCCATAAAAAGTGTAGTAATGAGCGTCTTTGCTTAATAGACTGATACCTCCACCCTTGTCTTCTTGGCCTCTTTCAAATGGGGCTAATTTATTCTTTAATAAGATGAATTAACATGAACTTGAAATGTTTACCTTGCAGCCATTTAGGGGACATTCAGGGAAAAATATTATTTGATTCTGTATTCCTTCTTGCAAGAAATAAATATATTAAAATATGCCTCATTCAATTTGGTTGAGTTAAAATGATTTGTGCAGTCTTTCCATTGAACCAGACCAAGTTTGCTCTGGGTCTGATATCATTGTTCTCTTTGTAAGGTAAGCTGGCGAAGGTATTAGCTGCCACTTTTTCTGCAGAACCTACTAACTGACAACCAACTGGTGTTTTCTCTTCCGTTGTTGCCAGAAATACAGAAAGTTTAGGACTTGACCTTTGACACCTTTCCTGTTTTGGGGTTGATCAGTGGCACTGTTGTTTAAACTAATGACTGCACCACTGCTCCTACATCTGTAGATACATGAATTCATTTTTGCTCAACATTTAGAGTATAAGGACCAGCATTGGCCTGTATCTCTGCCATTACCTTCCATGATTTAGGAGGTGATCCACGCATCACTCATTTTGGGCATACCTCAGACTGCTAAGATCCTAATACGGCCGGTAAAGCTTTCTTGCAGAGAATTTCCACCTGTGGTATTGGGGACAAACAAATAAGGGATGCCTTTAGCCACACCTGAAGCAAGCACCAGACCCCTTCCGATGAAAGTAGAGAGCCTCATGCAATCTTTTAGCTTCCCTTTCCAAGCTCCAACACTGAACAAGCCTAGTGATCACCTTAACAATTAAGGTAAGCATTTTCCTTGAATTTGGAGCAGGGAGGCGCAGGATTTGAAATCCAAATTAAAGAACACGATTGCTGTTGTTACAATGCCATCCTAGCTGCTCCTGGGCTGACTGCCTGCTTCCTGGTCCCAAACTTTTCTCAATCCCACTGTGATCAGCAAAGGTTTTGTGGTAGTATGTATTGGGGGTCATGTGGGACTGGAAGCCCTAATGTCATTGGCTGACAGATCCCGGGTCCTGGTTGGCCGTTGACCGCAAGCTCCGCCCTGAAGGCAGAGTATAAGAAGCCGGAGTCTTCCCCCGCAGGCCAGTTTACTATCGAGCTGCGGGGGAACAGACACGCTTAATAAAGCCTCATCGACTTCACTCTATTCGTCTCACGGAGTCTTTGTGCGCTACAATTTATTAAGCGTGCCTAAAAAAAAAAGGACTATGGAGCTCAGGATCATTCCGGAATGCCTGAGGATCAGCCCCCACGCAGTGAACGCGGTAGCAGCCTTCAAGCACTGGCAGACTTGCTTCGAGGCCTACCTCACAACGACCACCGGCCGAGTCTCAGAAGACCAAAAACTGCAGGTCCTGCACTCGAGGGTGAGCACGGAGATTTTCTCCCTCATCGAAGACTTGGACGATTTCCAGACGGCGTTCGCAGCACTGAAAAGTCTCTATGTCCGCCCTGTTAACCAAATCTACGCTCGCTACTAGCTCGCGATGAGACGGCAAGCTCCCGGAGAATCGATGGACGAGTTCTACGCCGCGCTGCTGATTTTGGGACGAGCCTGCAGCTGCCCGTCGGTGAACGCAAACGAACACACGGACATGTTAATGCGCGATGCTTTTGTGGCAGGTATGCAATCCTCCCAAATCCGCCAAAGACTTCTAGAAAAAGAGTCGCTAGGACTCTCAGAGGCACGGGCCCTAGCAGCCTCCCTAGATGTGGCCGCGCGTAATACCCGCGCCTACGGCCCTGACCGCGCGGCAACCCATTGGGCCCCGTATGTACCCGTCGCGGCAAACCCCCTACCCTCCCCCCCGGACACCCCACAGGCTTGCGCGGTCCAAACGTCGAGTCGCACCGGGCGCCCGCTGTTATTTCTGCGGCCAGGCGAAACACCCCCGACAGCGCTGCCCGGCCCGCGCAGCTCTCTGAAAAAGCTGCGGGAAAAAGGGCCATTATGCGGTTGTGTGCCGGTCCCGCGAGGTCGCCGCCGTCCCGGGAGCACAGGGAGCCCTGCAAGCAGTTTACGCACCCCAACCCCCCCAGCACGCCATGTACGACCCGCAGGCGCAGCCGCTCTGGGTCCCGACCACCGCGGTCCCGGGAGAACTGGGAGCCCTGCACGCCGCCTACGCTCCGCAACCCCCCTCCCCGCAGCCCATGTATGACCCGCCGCCGGCGCTACCGCTTTGGATCCCGGCCAACACTCTCCACGGAGAGGAGAGAGTTTTCCACGTCCCTAACGCCACCCTAACCCCCACCCCGCGCCCCACGCCTGACCCGCCGGCGCCACCTACTTGGGCCCCGACCACCGCTGTCCCCGGTGAGGGAGCTCCGCGCGGTCATAGCACTCGCGGTCCTAGCGCTCGTGGTCCTAGCGCTCCCCAGCCCCCCCAGCACACCATGTGCGACCCGCAGACGCCGCCATTTTGGGTCCCGGCCACCACGAGGGAAGGAGGGGCGCCGATGTGCGACCCGCAGACGCCGCCATTTTGGGTCCCGGCCACCACGAGGGGAGGAGGGGTGCCGCCATCTTGGACCGCCCCCGACCTGTACGACGCATGGGGGCGGCCATTTTGTCCACCCCCGCCGCCATCTTGTGACCCCCCAGCCACGTTCGATGTATGGGGGCGGCCATTTTGTTCATCCCCGACGCCATCTTGGACGGCAACAACGGACCCCACTCCACTACTACAACCACGGCTCGCTTCGATTACGCTCGATCAAGCTCGGCCCCGGACACTCCAGACGACGACGACAACGGTACTAATAAACGGCCACGAGACGCCATGCCTAGTCGACTCCGGGAGCACGGAAAGCTTTATACACCCCGACACGGTAAGACGCTGTTCCTTGACCACCTATCCCAGCGCACAAAAGATTTGCCTAGCTGCAGGATCCCACTCCGTACAGATCCAGGGATTCTGCATAGTTACCCTAACGGTGCAGGGGAGGGAGTTCAAAAACTACAAACTAAACGTCCTTCCCCAACTCTGTGCCCCCACCTTGCTGGGATTAGATTTCCAATGCAATCTACAGAGCCTTACGTTCAAATTCGGCGGCCCCATACCCCCACTCACTATCTGCGGCCTCGCAACCCTCAAGGTGCAACCCCCGTCCTTGTTTGCGAACCTCACCTTGGATTGCAAACCCGTGGCCACTAGGAGCAGACGGTACAGCGCCCAGGACCGGACCTTCATTCGGTCCGAAGTCCAGCGGCTACTAAAGGAGGGCATAATCCAGGCCAGCAATAGTCCCTGGAGAGCGCAGGTGGTAGTAGTGAAGACAGGGGAGAAACAAAGGATGGTCATTGACTATAGCCAGACCATCACCAGGTACACACAACTAGACGCGTACCCTCTCCCCCGCATATCCGACATGGTCAATCGGATTGCCCAATATAAAGTCTTCTCCACCGTGGACCTCAAGTCCGCCTACCATCAGCTCCCCATCCGCCCAAGTGACCGCAAGTACACAGCCTTCGAGGCAGACGGGCGATTATACCATTTCCTACGGGTCCCTTTGGCGTCACAAACGGGGTCTCGGTCTTCCAACGGGAGATGGACCGAATGGTTGATCAACATGGGTTGCGGGCCACGTTCCCGTATCTCGACAATGTAACCATCTGCGGCCACAATCAGCAGGACCACGACGCCAACCTCCAAAAATTCCTCCAGACCGCCAAAGCCTTGAACCTCACGTACAACGAGGACAAGTGCGTTTTTAGCACCGACCGGCTAGCCATTCTGGGCTACGTAGTGCGCAATGGGATAATAGGCCCCGACCCCGAACGTATGCGCGCACTCATGGAATTTCCCCTCCCGCACTGCCCAAAAGCCCTGAAACGCTGCTTGGGGTTCTTTTCGTACTACGCCCAGTGGGTCCCCCAGTACGCAGACAAGGCCCGCCCCCTAATACAGACCACGACCTTCCCTCTGTCGACAGAGGCTTGCCAGGCCTTCAGCCGCATCAAAGCGGATATCGCAAAGGCCACGATGCGCGCCATCGACGAGTCCCTCTCCTTCCAGGTTGAGAGCGACGCCTCCGACGTAGCTCTAGCGGCCACCCTTAACCAAGCGGGCAGACCCGTGGCCTTTTTCTCCCGGACCCTCCACGCCTCAGAAATCCGCCACTCTTCAGTAGAAAAGGAAGCCCAAGCCATAGTGGAAGCTGTGCGACATTGGAGGCATTACCTGGCCGGCAGGAGATTCACTCTCCTCACGGACCAACGGTCGGTAGCCTTCATGTTCGATAATGCACAGCGGGGCAAAATCAAAAACGACAAAATCTTAAGGTGGAGGATCGAGCTCTCCACCTTCAACTATGAGATCTTGTATCGTCCCGGAAAGCTGAACGAGCCGTCTGATGCCCTATCCCGCGGCACATGTGCCGACGCACAAATTAACCGCCTCCAAACCCTCCACGAGGACCTCTGCCACCCGGGGGTCACTCGGTTTTACCACTTCATCAAGTCCCGCAATCTCCCATACTCTTCAGAGGAGGGCCGTACAGTCACAAGGGACTGCCACATCTGCGCGGAATGCAAGCCGCATTTTTTCAGGCCAGATGGAGCGCACCTGATTAAGGCTTCCCGCCCCTTTGAACGCCTCAGTCTCGATTTCAAAGGGCCCCTCCCCTCCACCGACCGCAACGCATATTTTCTTAATGTAGTGGACGAATACTCCCGCTTCCCTTTTGCCATTCCCTGTTCTGACATGACCGCGGCCACAGTCATTAAAGCCCTGAACAGCATCTTCACACTGTTCGGTTACCCCGCATACGTCTTTCATGAGCGACGAGCTGCGCCAGTTCCTGCTCAGCAAGGGCATAGCCTCAAGCAGGACGACCAGCTACAACCCCCGGGGGAACGGGCAAGTAGAAAGGGAGAACGGCACGGTCTGGAAGGCCGTCCTACTGGCCCTACGGTCCAGGGACCTCCCAGTTTCACGGTGGCAGGAGGTCCTCCCAGACGCTCTCCATTCCATCCGGTCGTTATTATGTACGAGCACTAATCAAATGCCTCATGAGCGTCTCCTTGTCTTCCCTAGGAGGTCCTCCTCTGGAACGTCGCTGCCGACCTGGCTGGCGGCCCCAGGACCCATCCTGCTCCGAAAGCATGTGCGGGCACATAAGGCGGACCCGTTGGTCGAAAGGGTTCACCTCCTCCACGCGAACCCCCAGTACGCCTACGTGGAGTACCCCGACGGCCGACAGGACACGGTCTCCCTGCGGGATCTGGCGTCCGCCGGCAACACGCACATCCCCCGACACCATCAACCCAACCCCCCCCCCCTTCCTGCCACCGCCGCACCGCGCGACCGCCCCCTTCCCAGGAGGATCGGTTCCCCTCCCCTCAGCACCGACCAAGAATCAAGCCCGAGCTGAAACCGTATGGCTCCTGGAGGCGACAACACTGGTACAAGCACCACCACCACCGCCGGGGCCGAGGCGATCGACACGGACGACCAGGCCGCCCGACCGACTCGTGGCGTCGATGTAAAACAAATATCGACTGTTCACAAGAACATTTTGCTTTTCTTCCTATACCCTCTGTAAATAGTTGCAACAGGACGAAATTGTCCAATACTGTATTGCCATGTGAATGTTTTGTCCTCCCAGGACCAGCCCTGTAAACCCTTACCACCATACGAAGCATCACCCCGCCGGGTTCATTTTTGACAAGGGGTGAATGTATTGGGGGTCATGTGGGACTGGAAGCCCGAATGTCATTGGCTGACAGATCCCGGGTCCTGGTTGGCCGTTGACCTCAAGCTCCGCCCTGAAGGCGGGGTATAAGAAACCGGAGTCTTCCCCCGCAGGCCAGTTTACTATCGAGCTGCGGGGGAACAGACACGCTTAATAAAGCCTCATCGACTTCACTCTATTCGTCTCATGGAGTCTTTGTGCGCTACAGGTTTATACCAACAAAAAGGAAGGACGGTAGAAGGAGGGAAAATCGACCGTGGATATCTAAGGAAATAAGGGAGAGTATCAAATTGAAGGAAAAAGCGTACAAAGTAGCAAAGATTAGTGGGAGACTAGAGGACCGGGAAATCTTTAGGGGGAAACAGAAAGCTACTAAAAAAAGCTATAAAGAAAAGTAAGATAGATTATGAGAGTAAACTTGCTCAGAATATAAAAACAGATAGTAAAAGTTTCTACAAATATATAAAACAAAAAAGAGTGGCTAAGGTAAATATTGGTCCTTTAGAGGATGAGAAGGGAGATTTAATAATGGGAGATGAGGAAATGGCTGAGGAACTGAACAGGATTTTTGGGTCGGTCTTCACAGTGGAAGACACAAATAACATGCCAGTGACTGATGGAAATGAGGCTATGACAGGGGAGGACCTTGAGAGGATTGTTATCACTAAGGAGGTAGTGATGGGCAAGCTAATGAGGCTAAAGGTAGACAAGTCTCCTGGCCCTGATGGAATGCATCCCAGAGTGCTAAAAGAGATGGCTAGGGAAATTGCAAATGCACCAGTGATAATTTACCAAAATTCACTCGACTCTGGGGTGGTCCCGGCGGATTGGAAATTAGCAAACGTGGCACCACTGTTTAAAAAAGGAGGTAGGCAGAAAGTGGATAATTATAGGCCAGTGAGCTTAACTTCGGTAGTAGGGAAGATGCTGGAATCTATCATCAAGGAAGAAATAGCGAGGCATCTGGATGGAAATTGTCCCATTGGGCAGACGCAGCATGGGTTCATAAAGGGCAGGTCGTGCCTAACTAATTTAGTGGAATATTTTGAGGACATTACCAGTGCGGTAGATAACGGGGAGCCAATGGATGTGGTATATCTGGATTTCCAGAAAGCCTTTGACAAGGTGCCACACAAAAGGTTGCTGCATAAGATAAAGATGCATGGCATTAAGGGGAAAGTAGTAGCATGGATAGAGGATTGGTTAATTAATAGAAAGCAAAGAGTGGGGATTAATGGGTGTTTCTCTGGTTGGCAATCAGTAGTGAGTGGTGTCCCTCAGGGATCAGTGTTGGGCCCACAATTGTTCACAATTTACATTGATGATTTGGAGTTGGGGACCAAGGGCAATGTGTCCAAGTTTGCAGACAACACTAAGATGAGTGGTAAAGCAAAAAGTGCAGAGAATACTGGAAGTCTGCAGAGGGATTTGGATAGGCTAAGTAAATGGACTATGGTCTGGCAGATGGAATACAATGTTGACAAATGTGAGGTTATCCATTTTGGTAGGAATAACAGCAAAAGGGATTATTATTTAAATGATAAAAGATTAAAACATGCTGTTGTGTAGAGAGACCTGAGTGTGCTCGTGCATGAGTCGCAAAAAGTTGGTTTACAGGTGCAACAGATGATTAAGAAGGCATATGGAATTTTGTCCTTCATTGCTAGAGGGATGGAGTTTAAGAATAGGGAGGTTATGCTGCAATTGTATAAGGTGTTAGTGAGGCCACACTTGGAGTATTGTGTTCAGTTTTGGTCTCCTTACTTGAGAAAGGACGTACTGGCACTGGAGGGTGTGCAGAGGAGATTCACTAGGTTAATCCCAGAGCTGAAGGGCTTGGATTACGAGGAGAGGTTAAGTAGACTGGGACTGTACTCGCTGGGATTTAGAAGGATGAGGGGGATCTTATAGAAACATATAAAATTATGAAGGGAATAGATAGGATAGATGCGGGCAGGTTGTTTCCACTGGCGGGTGAAAGCAGAACTAGGGGGCATAGCCTCAAAATAAGGGGAAGTAGATTTAGGACTGAGTTTAGGAGGAACTTCTTCACCCAAAGGGTTGTGAATCTATGGAATTCCCTGCCCAGTGAAGCAGTAGAGGCTCCTTCATTAAATGTTTTTAAGGTAAATATAGAAAGTTTTTTGAAGAATAAAGGGATTAAGGGTTATGGCGTTCGGACCGGAAAGTGGAGCTGAGTCCACAAAAGATCAGCCATGATCTCATTGAATGGTGGAGCAGGCTCAAGGGGCCAGATGGCCTATTCCTGCTCCTAGTTCTTATGTTCTTATGTTCTTATGTATGCAACACACTTCTTACAAAGCCTCCAGGCCAATCCAACAAGTTCAGTATGTCTATTTAGTGGCCTATTCTTGGGCTATCCAAGGGCCAAAAGGGGGAACTGAAGGGGATCCTGGGATGAGACCCCTTAAAACCAATAATTGGATAACACTAGAATATCTCTACATAAGTTAGTTTATTGAGGATTGAAACTAATCATAGAAAGGATATCCAGTAATCATTTTTAACCATTAAACATGAATTCTTAGAACATAGCAGTAACAGGCATTTAAACTCTTGCTAATAGTGGTGGCCACAATGTATAATGGGATTTAAGATAGCTAACTTGACCACAGTCCTATGACAGACAGAATCAGACAGAAATTATGTGGTCAGTAATAACACAGCCAGCTCAATAGGCAGTTCTTATCAGTAGCTCCAGCATTCTGCGCTCAGACAGACCAATGGTACGGGCAGGAACTACACTGAGATAAGAGAAATGGGAGTAGGGGAGAGCAAGAGACAGCGGATGCGAGGGTCTTGAAAAACAACAGATGGCCAAGGAACAGGATGGGACTAAATCAGGAGCTGATCATGCAGTCACCATGCTGCCTAAAGTAAAATTAATTGGTCAAGGTGAAATCACCAGCTACAAGTATTGGATTGAGTCCAACTGGGGTGGGCTACTGATTTTTGGAAATTGTGTAACTGTTGAACCTGAAGCAATGTAAAGCAGAGTGGTTTTAGCGTTTATCCAAATCACTCTCCCTCGTACATTAAACCAAGCTTGGAAAGTAAAGCCGTCTTAACTAGAGTTGTTGTCTCTGCAAATCTTTGTGTTAGCTGAACTGCAATTAGGTGGGAAAAAGTTCCCATCTATAAGCCAGCTCAATACTCAGTCTCTGAAAATGCTCCTGCAATTCTAACAATAATTTTACCATCTATCTTAATCATCTCAGCTCCTGGACATCTATGCCGGATTTCCTCAGCATAGCATCACAGTTCCAACCATTTTCCTTGATCTTTCTTCTAGGAAAATGAGCTTCCTTCAAGGAATTGGAGGTTTTTGCTGATGATTGCAAAACGACTGGCATCCTCTGCAACAGCTCAGATCCTGAAGCAGTCCTTGCCCATGTGCAATAGGATTTGCACAACAGAGTTGGGCTGATAAGTGGCAAGTAATATTTGTGCCACATTAGTGGCAAACAATAATAATTTTCAACAAAAGAGAACCTAACCACCTTGTCTTGATATTCAACAATATTACTGTCATTGAATCCCCAACCATTAACACCTTGGGAGTAGGGGGCAAGCGGTTAGAGTTACTATTGAACAGAAACTTAACTAGACCAGCAATGTAAATACTATGGTTGTACCAGAGCAGGTCAGTGGCTGTGATTTCTGAATTGAGTAACTCACTTTCTGACCCGCCCCCCCAAAACCTATCCACTATCTACAAAGCACATATCAGGAGTGTGATGCAATACTCTCCACTTGCCTGGAGCTCCAACAACAGTCAAGAAGCTTGACATCATCCAGGACTTGATTGATACCTTATCCACCACCTTAATCATTCGCTCTCTCCACAAATGGCATACAATGGTGGCAGTGTGTACCATATACAAATTACACTGCAACAACCAGCCAAGATTCCTTTGATAGCACATTGCAAACCCCTGACTTTGATCATCTTGAAGGGACAAGCAGCATGTGATTGGGTGCAGCACCACCAGCACATTCCCCTCTAATTTCACACCATCCTGACTCGGAAGTCAGGATGATCTGGGTCAGAATCCTGGAACACCCTCCCTTCTCCACTGTAAATTCTATGATTCTATGATCAGCATGATTGGTGTACCTCCATCACATGGACTGTAACAGTTCAAGAAGGTGACTCAACATCACCTTCTCAAGGGAAGTTCGGGATGGGCGATAAATGTTGACCTTGCCAATGGTGACCCCATCCCATGAACCAATAAAAACAAATTTGCGCAAGTCTTTGCAAATTTCAGTTATAACTGCAATTACGCTTTACAGTACTTCTTGCCCTATACTATGCCATTTGCATTGGCCTTTATCTGAGCTGATATGACTCTGTTGAATATCACTCAGGATCTATCTCAGGGGTCTGTGGTGCTTGAATGGACCATGCACTCACCCAGCATGGTCCATTCAAGCCCCACAGACCCCTGAGTCCCAACATAAGTGAATTAACCAATAATTTGTATTTTCCTGAAATCTTTCAACCCTGACTGCTCCAAAGAGTTACAGATATTGGGGCCTGGATTCTCCGCTGGCAGGATACTCTGTTGCACCGGGAGTGCACCCACAACTGGGGATTTTTCATAGGGCATGGGGCTTCCCACAATGTGAATCCCTCTGCCGGCAGGGCCATGCCGCACCAGAAAACTATTGCGGCGGAACGGAGAATCCTGCCCCCAGATTTATAAGTAAAACATTAACAAACTGTGTATTAATAGCAAGATTAAAAGAGGAACATATAAAGGAAATAATTGGAACTAGCCTACCTATTCTGTAAACACCTTCCCACACTCTATCCAGACATACACAAAGCAGACACACGGTGAAGAGGTGGGAAAAGGGTTAGAATAATGGGAATAGAAGAAAAAGGTTTGATATGAATCTTTACTGCTGCAGTTGTGGCCTTTGTAGGCGCCGGTCTCCTCCGAATACCACCCTCTGGGGAATTGGTTTATATAAGAGATTCAGGTTGGTGCAATCGTGACCTCCAGCCACTAGATGGAGCCTTCGTCTCTCTGAGATATTACTGGAGTTTAAACCTGGGAAATCACAGACCCTTTCCATTCACTTAATCTCTGCAAATTGGCTGTATTATAAAGCAAGTTCTCTGTTTGAGTTCTTCCAAGCTATTCTGACAGAGGATTATAGCATTACAGCTGTGGCGAGAAACTGCTTGCAATCTTTCAGACCAGAAGTTGCCTTTGCAACTCTGACTGTTGTCTGTATTTTAAATAGGAATGTTTTCACAGGTTTTTAAAATTGCCTGGCAGAGGGAGAGAGAACAGAGCGAGAGTGTCTTCCAGCTGCTTCCTGCCTAAATCTCAACTCAACTCAGGACAAAATGCAGCTCTTGACATGACCCACCTTTCCTCCAGAGGATTCTGAATGGATCCACCAATTTCAAGCAATAATCAGAGATGGCTTAGAATTCCAGACTCACTGATTAACTGCTTGCCAAGTCTATCAAACTGACATCACAGGCTCTGCCTCAGAATCTAAAAGGGAAGTCCTGGGATAATCCATTAGACCGGGGGAGTTTTTGGTTTGCAGCAACTAGCAAGAGGATTGTAGATTAAAGGTAGCCAGGACAGGAATTAAAAACCTGTGCGGCACGGTGGCACAGTGGTTAGCACTGTAGCTTCACCGTTCCAGGGTCCCAGGTTCAATTCCCGGCTTGAATCACTGTCTGTGCGTAGTCTGCACGTTCTCCCTGTGTCTGCGTGGGGTTCCTCCAAGTGCTCCGGTTTCTTCCCACAAGTCCAAAAGACGTGCTGTTAGGTAATTCGGACATTCGGAATTCTAGCTCTGGGTACCCAAACAGGTGCCAGAATGTGGCGACTAAGGGCTTTTCACAGTAACTTCATTGCAGTGTAAATGTAAGCCTACTTGTGATAATAAAGATTATTATTATTAAAGGCAACACAGAACAGACAAAGGTTTTATGACAGTAGCCTGACAATGTGTATTCAATGTGTATTTGTGGAGTTTCCAATAACTCTTGACAATCTAAATATGCAATACTATAGCAATTTAGGGCAGCACGGTAGCATTGTGGATAGCACAATTGCTTCACAGCTCCAGCATCCCAGGTTTGATTCCGGCTTGGGTCACTGTCTGTGCGGAGTCTGCACATCCTCCCCGTGTGTGCGTGGGTTTCCTCCGGGTGCTCCGGTTTCCTCCCACAGTCCAAAGATGTGCAGGTTAGGTGGATTGGCCATGATAAATTGCCCTTAGTGTCCAAAATTGCCCTTAGTGTTGGGTGGGGTTACTGGGTTATGAGGATAGGGTGGAGGTGTTGACCTTGGGTGGGGTGCTCTTTCCAGGAGCCGGTGCAGACTCGATGGGCCGAATGGCCTCCTTCTGCACTGTAAATTCTATGAATATATTTTTATATTTAAAATGTAGTACTTTACAGCCCAAAATGTATTCTAGACAGGCCTTTACCATTCAATTACATTAACTTGCCTTCAGTGAACGTATGCCTATGGTAATCTGTGCTACATTTCGGAAAATAAGAATTGATATTTAACTTCACTCACAGAAAAAAGGACATATATCAAAATAATAGATTTTTAAGTAAGAAAAAATGAGTTTAAGGAGAAAAAGTTTCAGCTTATCCTGATGACAGTCCAATGCAGATCAAAGACGCAGACAGAATCTACCTGAAGATCTACTTTATGTAAAAGGAGGACCCCAAAATTGAATTTTAAAAATTAGATATGAGATTAAGCATGTATCAATCCCCGTCAGTTTATAATAGGTCTGACTCTTTTGGCTGTGAGTTCACGTATGTTATGTTGCTCCTCATCTTTAGCTGTTCCTCAATTTGAAGATGATGTCGACTCAGGGTCATGAGTTCCTGCCAGGGGTCTTCATGTGATTGAACTGGCCAACTCCTGACCTGAAGATCTTTGGGTAGATGGGAGCAAGATATCCCATGAGGTAATGAGATCTAGAGAATGGGAAGATTTACTTCCCATTCTTTTCTTCTCTGTCTCATCTTTAAGATGTTGTGACTCAAACCATGATGAAGCTTGATGAATAAGTTGTTGCCACTCTGAAGGGTCGGTGGCAAGCTCCTCCCATTCATTAATGAAAATGCTGCCACATTTCAATGACAATTTCACCTGGTGCAAAATCTCAAATTGGTTGTTTATTCAATAAAAATGCAAAAAAAACACATTTACATATTCATGGTAAGCTGTCCCCACAAACTGTTATGGAATCTGTTGAAAAGGCCAGCAAACAGGCTATTTGTAATCTGTCAATGTATCTTACCAGTGACGTTTATTTGCTATGAAGCTGCCGAGAGAATGGCAACATCCCTGAGCAAATTCATCTGTTTAAACAGAGTTTCAGACAAAAGCTTTCAACTCATGATTGACAAACTCTATTGATATTTTAGAATACATGCCTTATATGTAATTATATGGTTACATTTCTATATTCCACACTTGATATTTTTTTCATTTTAGAACTGGAGTCTGAATGTTGTATAATGGGGTTGATAAGGGAACTGTTCATCTGAAGATAGTTTGAGGCACATAGGCCCTGCACACTAAATTCACAGAGTGCTAGATTTTGCAGTACCATTTTCTGTAGGCATTTTGAGACCTCAGTGGCAAGATGTGAGAGCTTTGTTTTTCACCACGTCCATGGTAACGCATGGCAATATGTCCCACATGGGCTGTTAATGATTTTGTGAATGTTTTCTCTCTCCGAAAGTTGTCCATTTGTCCGGATTGAATAGGGGATATTTCAATACCCTTTGACTTTGCATGCGAACATGGGATATCTTTGACTATTAAATGATTCAGTTGCATTTTGGTTAGTTAATTAGTTGTTCATGGTCGTCACTGATTTGTTTTTCTTGAGATTTGAACAAAACAGTTTTGCTTCAAGTTGTTAGTTCAATTGAAACAAGCCAAGTGATGAAAATGGGAATTCCTTTGGGGTTCCAAGGCTTGGAGGAGGGTGATCAATTGAGGGACTGGTTGGGTTGGACATATGTGCTATTCCATTGAGAAGCTGCTGGTTAATCTGCTCATTTTGTTGCCTCACTTGAAGTGTTGGACACTTCTCCAGATGACCAGAGATCTGCATGAAAACAATCCTTTGGCTGGCAATAAAAAAGACTGAAGCCTATTTTCTCCAATCTAATCCAGAATTGAGAGACTCCTATAAATCAAAGCTTAAACTGGAGCATTCAGGAGAGAAGCTGCAAGCGTGTCTTGGACCTATGACTTTAAGGGGTCTGATGGCCATTGAGCTATCATACCCTCTGTTGTGAACTTCTGATCCATTGATCTGTGCTTAATGAGTCCACATTTGCACATGTAGCCAATAAGTGTTATGGCCGCCGTGAACGCCGTCGCGTTTCACGACGGCGTGAACCGGGCCCGGGTACAACCGAGTCTGTCCCCACAGGGGGCCAGTACGGTGAGCGCCAGATGGGCGCCGCGCCGCGCCAACCTGCACATGCGCTGGGGACTTCTTTAGCGCATCGGCCCCGACTCAACATGGCGTCGGTGTTCAGGGGCCGGCCGCGCCAGAAAGTAGGCTGATGGGGAGGGGCTGGCCCGCCGATCGATGGGCCCCGATCGCGGGCCAGACCCCATCGGGGGCCCCCCCCCGGTGAAGGAGCCCCCTACCCCCTCACAGTCCTCCCCCCGACGGTTCGCGCAGAGTTCCCGCCGGTAGCGACCAGAGGTGAACAGCGCCGGCGAGACTCTGTCAGATTCGCATGGCCGCTCGGCCCATCCGGGCCAGAGAATTGGCGGCCCCGCCGATTCTAGCGACCCGCGGCCGCCGCTGTACCAAATGCGCCGCCGCAAATGGCGGCGATTCTCCGCACTGCGGAGAATCGCGCGCTGGCGTCGGGGCGCGGTTGCAGCGATTCTCCGGCCCGGCGCGGGGCTCGGAGAATCGCCCCCTGAGTTCTTACATGGTTGTAGAATTGCAATTGCAATTTTCAGATCAAATGGGCTACATTTTCAGATCAAATGGTTGCATCTGGTAAGTAGCAAAACTTGCAAAAGTCCAAAAAATTACTGCAGGAGGCTGCTCACAAAATGGGCCAAGAAACTTTCAGTCGATTTCTTCATCTCCATGAGTTCCCAACATATATATGACCCACATATGGTAAGAACCTCACCACTCCTATGCAGGATCCTGTCCCTGTATAAGGCTCAGGCCTGACTTGTCTTCCTGCTCAACATCGGAGCTCAATGACTTCTTGCCCTCCAAGAACTGCTATGTTGAAGGGATGACCATTTAACAAGCACAGCAGCAAGAAAGTTTGACCTGGGCCATGTCCCATTTGAGAGTGTGCATCATCACTATGGGCTGGATGGGGTGCGCAAGTCGGGATCTCACAAACCTTTCTCTGTTAAGGAGGCCTCCACCCACCAAATATTTGTTCTGGGAAGCAGGGGTGAAATTAAGTGAGGCTTTCCACCTGTGAGACAGGCCCAGGCGACAATGGAGATGGGTGACGAGGCCAGCAGAAACAAAGGCCTGCCTCCATTTAATGAACCCAGTTGTAAGCATGACTTTCAGGCCCTCATGCCCTAATCCTTTAAATCCCTAACCTCCTCATCCACTCCCATATCCCCTCATATCTCCATTGTCCCATATCTCCCATGCCCCCATGCCCCCTTTTATCCTCATATGTTTTCCATGTCACCCATACATTCTCCATACACATTCTTCCACTGTCCACTGTGTACAGAACCAATGAGCCACTGGCAGGCCTGACAAGTCTTTGAAATTATCCTGTGACTGGCAAAATAAGCAGAGGCTTTGAAAACATACTGTGAAAAAACAGCTTGCTTACAATCTCGTAAAAGTGTCAAGCAACCACAGGCATTCTATAATATATGTCTGGTGCTTATATCTACCTCACACCATAATCTTATGTAAATTAACACACGGGCACTGAAAAATCAACTCAAAGAAAGAATAACTCTTTAGCGATGTCAATCAAAAAAGCTATCGCTCCCCTCTGTAGCCATGTTCACGCTGCCTGCTGTTTTGGAGCACACCCAAGCATTCAGAATGAGGCCATCTGTAAAAAACAGATGTTTTCTAATGCTGATGCAGTTGACAGACAGTTTGATTGACATCTCTATTACTTTGTAATAAGTATTCTTTCATTGATATGGGTTTTCAATGTCTGTTTGCTGCGTTACAAAAGATTAAGAAGTTTGAAGTAGATAAAAAGCATTTTGAGATTGATGAATGGCTGTGATTTACTGACAGAGCTATGAAAAGAAATTAAGGGCAATGTATTTCAAGGAGAATATTAAATGGATTGTTTTGTTGCTAACTTGAGACTGTGGTTCCATGAGGTGCCATGGTCCACATCTACTAACAGAACAGTCCCAACTCTATCAAACTGGTTGGGACATTGGGGTGTTGAAAGGCCCAAATTTACAATAAAGCTGACAAGAACAAGAGGGCTGTGTGCAGGCTTGCTAGTCTAGGCCTATATGCCTTGTCCTGTGTCTATATCTTTAATGTCAGGATATGCCTCATATTACAGTCTGTTATGTCACTTTATGCCCATTTTAGGAACTTGAACAACACAATGGGCGGGATTCTCCATTGGCTGATGCCGGAATTGGTCGGAGAATTGGTCGTGAAGCAAAACTCGTGGCCGGCACCGGGCGCCCGCCAGAATGCCATACTCCGGTTCCTCGGCAGGGGTGTCAATGTGTTCTACTCCGCATGTACAGTAAATGCTATTTGCATATCATTAGTGGGACTGACCCGGTATTCTCCAGGGCTCCATGGTGCTCCGCCTCCACCGGGAGGAATTACCGAAGGCGTGTTTCATTTGTGGTTTCAAAAATCGGGAACCAGGTGCCGTGGCTGATGAGGGACGGAGAGGAGGTAGGACATGCAGAGGCGCAACTGTGGGCTGGCAGACCTGCCAATGGCAGGCATGGCTGGGGAGGCCAGGGGGCATCTGCCAGGCCGAGGGATGACAGCAGGGGGTGACGGGGGTGGAGTTGCCACCCCCCATGGGACCTGGGTCCAAGCACAGACCACCATTGCCGCGGCCTGCAAGGCAGCCATCTTGCTGCGCACCCCACTGACTGCCCTCCATAGCCCGTGGTTGTGACACCAGCCATATTAGTGCACCCACCCCACCACCCCATGGTACTTCAGCATCCTGAAGATGCGGTTCCGGTGCCTGGACCGCTCTGGAAGTGCCCTCCAGTATATTGCTAGGAGGGTCTCCCACATCGTGGTGGCCTGCTGTATCCTCCACAACATCGCGCAGCAGAGGGGCGATATGCTGGAGGAGGGGGGTGAACGCAGGGCCTCATCCGATAAGGAGGATGCGGATAAAGGCCAGGATGGGCAGGGCATAGTGTTCCACGTGGCGCCTGTGCTAGCCCATTAACGGCTGATGATTTGGTCCGGGAGTGATGCCAATTTTGCTATCGTAGAAGTCCACCTATTCAGTCGCGGCATTAGCACTTAGATTCTAAAATGGAGAATCCCACCCAATATGTCCCATTCTCATTGTATGTTCCATGTTAAGTGCCTTTATCATCACAATGTTCCATATTCTGACAAATATAAACACTGCAGGTGCTGGAAATCTGATGACAGGTCTCGGACATGAAATATAAAATTTGTTTTTCTCACCCCAGATGATACCAGAATATTGAGCATTTCCAGAATTTTCTATTTTTATGTTCAGAGTCTGTGTCATCCTTGTACATCCCATGTTGGAGTTCGTATTGTCACTCTATGTCCCATGTTCGAGTTTGCAATAACACTGTATGTCCAATGTTAGATCCATGTAAGAATAAAAATGACTTGAAATGCATGTTAAGGTTCAAGTGATTTGGAACAAGTTAAAACTTAGAAGTACCACTTCAAAATCAGGAACAACAAATATTTTATTTACCTTGCCAATCAATAAGGTAGATGTCTGATTCATGGGCTGTTGAACTGTCTGGGTGTTTTAAAAAAATGCAAAGAGTTTATTCATATTGAAATGATTTTCCTTTACGAAAAAGAACTTTGATATTTTTGTTTGCATTTGTTTTGCAACCTATGGGCAATTTATATTAATATGAAAGTAATAGCTGTTCGAGCAAGACTGGCATCTACTCCACCCATTAGAAAATTGCCCAGGTATGTGTAGTCACATGTGACGGATGGAGGATTTTAAGAATATTGGATTCTAAGTATTGGGCAATTTAAGGGTTAAAAGCCTGGGGTCATAGTGTATTTGACTGCAGTGGTCATGTTTTTTTTTTAAGAATCCTGTTTTGCAGTGCCTGGGAGCTTTTAGGAGCCAGAAGGTGAAATTGAGCAGAAGAAGGCGTTTCTCAGTCTGGGATAAGGCATTGTGGTTTGACTGAGGAAGTCCCAGAAAGTGAGTTTGTTTTTCAGCTTGGGAAGATTATGTAAATTGGAGGGGAATTTGAGTCTTATCTATCTGACACTAAGTCCATAATTCTCTCCCAGTGGGATAGTTATAAAACGAGTAATAGTATTTAAAGCAGAGTAGTCTTGTCTGAGGATAAGAAAGAAGCTGAAACACAGCAGGTGAACCAGCTTTTTGAAGATATTCAGCTAGAGTCTGAAAGAGTTTGAACAGGAGTCAAAAATTTGATCTGTAAGCAGGTATTACTCTATGCTGAGCTGATTTTAAGCTGGATTTAGAGCTGTATGTTTCTTTTCTTGTTGTTTAATGGGGAATTGAGTAGTGGTGTTTAAGGGGTAATTATAAGCTATTCTTTTCAGTTGTGAAGTTAAAGGGTTTAATATTTTATTCATAATAAAGTTTTGCTTTAAAATACTAAATCCCTACTTTTCATTCAATCGCTCGTGGAGCGAATCGTTCTTCCTGCACAGTTTTACAAAATAAACAAAAATATTGGGATTTTGGTCCAGCATCCTCGCCATTGTTGGGTTTGGTCTGGGATCGTATACACAAAAAGCAAGACAAATCCAATGCATCCCCATTGATTTACTCTCAATCATTCGCAGAGTAAGGAAGTCATTGTCAACAGCAGTGCCTACTCACCAATTTGATGCACACTGCTGCTCTTTTAAAAAAATATTTTTATTCATAAATTTCTATTTATAACATACAAAATATTCAAGCCAGTCAAACAAATTTTACATTATTACAAAAAAACAAAATATCCACAACATAACCCCATCTAAACCTAACCCAGCTTTGGACCCAGACTAATCCCTCCCAAACCCCCTCCGCACCCCGCTTCCCCCAAAGAAAGCCCTACCAAACTGACCAATGTCCGGACCCCCTATTCTCCCCCTAAGAGCTGATGGTAACCAGCTCCTTAAAAAAGATAATGAACGGCTGCCACCTTGAGTAAAACCCATCCACCGACCCTCTCACAGCATATTTTATCTTTTCCAGGTGCAGAAAATCCACTAGGACTCTAACCAAGCCGAATCATCAGACAGTGCTGGGGACCTCCACCCGAGCAAGAGATCTGCTATCTTCGCCTCCTGCAGCTCCAGCAAGCCTGAAACGCCAAAGATGGCCACCATAGGGCACGGCTCCACCTTAATCTCTAGAATCCCTGAGGTTGTTTTGCAAAAGGAAACACAAAAATCAACAAGACCGTGGCAAGACCAAAACATGTGCGTATGGTTTGCCGGCTCCCTAGAACATCTCTAACACCTATCCTCCATCTCCGAGAAGAACCCACCTTAGTCAAATGTGCCCTATGCACCACCTTAAATTGATTCAAACTGAACCTTGCACAAGAGAAGGTGGAGTTGACCCTATGAAGAGCTGCATTCCACAACTCCCCTCCAAGACCACCCCCACCTCATCCTCTTTACTTCTTCCAAAGAAGCCTGCTCCATCGTCAACATTTGCCCATAAATGTCTGGGATCTTTACCTCCCCTAGCTCATCCACAGACAGAACCCGGTCCAAAAGCAAAGGTGCTGACACCAGGGGAAATGAAGGAATCTCTTTATGCATAAAGTCTTGCACCTGCAGATATATAAAGATATTCCCTCTCGCAAATTGGAACATCTCTGAAATCTCTTCAAGTCCTGCAAACCTACCCTCCAAAATCAAGACACTAAACCTCTCAAACACTCCCTCTCCCATGCCCTGAACGTTTAATCTAGACCAGGAGCGGGATTCTCCAATAATGGGTCAATGTCCCCACTTCAGCGTCAAAATGCGGGAGCTTCACTCTGGACTTTCTCTGGAGGGGGGACTAGCAGAGTCCTGGAGTACTCCACACAGCTCTGCCTGCCGATATGGGGCCCTGCACTTCCGGTCGGGAGTCCGCGCCTGCGCGTGGCGGGGGTCTTCGGTGGCCACCCCGCGCGACATGGCAGACTCACTACGCGGAGCAGCTCAGAAAATATAGGCCCCCCCGAGATCGCATACGCCCGTGGATCGGTGGCTCCCGATCGCGAGCCTGATCGTCCCTAGGGGGTAGTGAAGGATCCCCCCACCAGGGCGGCCATGGACTGAGTCTGCAGCCACCGCCAACATTTCCCGACAGGCAAAACGTGGTTCGAACCACGCCGTCGGAAACTCGGCCAGTTGTCCCTGCAGAATCGACGTGGGGGCCTCTGTCAATGGCCCCCTACCCACGCCGCATAGACGCGCGCACGCGATTCGTGGCAATTCTCTGGGGAGCGGCGTCACGCCGGTTTCCGCCATCAACGCCCATTCTCTGCCCCACGCCAATCATAATTTCAGTGCGGAGACTCAGAGAATCCCGCCCCAGATGTCACAAACCTATCATTCCTTAAGATCAATGCCAACAATGGCATAATGCCTAATTTAAAATGCTATCTAAATTGGTTCCAAATTCGAAAAGGGGTTATTACCACTGGGCTTGATGAAAACCTTACTGGAGAGAATGGGAGAGGAGCAGTAACAAGTGTCCCCAAGCTTGATTCTATACAAGAAGCCTCCTCCATCCACCCCCATATGCAGAGTGCGGATCCTTAAACCACCTCCATCCCTCATCAATGTTTGCTGCACGGTGGCGCAGTGGGTTAGCCCTGCTACCTCACGGCGCCGAGGTCCCAGGTTCGATCTCGACTCTGGGTCACTGTCCGTGTGGAGTTTGCACATTCTCCCCGTGTTTGCGTGGGTTTCGCCCCCACAAATCAAAGATGTGCAGGGTAGGTGGATTGGCCAAGCTAAATTGCCCCTTAATTGGAAAAAATGAATTGGGTACTTGAAATTTATATTTTAAAAAAATCAATGTTTGCTGCTCAGTAATAACACAGCAGATTAGGTAGTGCCAACCACCCTCCCCCCCGACTGTCTATCCCTTTGTAAACAAGCACTACACATCCGAGGGGTCTTGTCCGCCCAAACAAAAGTAGATATTAACATATTCACCCTGCCAAAAAAAGCCTTAGAAAGAAAGACTGGGAGACACTGAAACAAAAACCTTGGAAGAAAATTAATTTTCACTGGCTGGACTCTTCCCACCTCTTCAAATCAGCCTTCACCCCATCAACCCGACTAGCCAAGATAAGTTTATGGAGCGAGGCCCAATTCCCAGAGACCGGAAACTAGTCCTGGCCAGTCGAAAGGGTAGCCTCCTCAGATCAGCTCGCCTCCTCAGATCAGCTCCCCTCTCCGGGGGATTCACTGGGAAAAATTCACTTTTGCCAAGCTTTAACTTATACCCCGAGAAGGAACAAAACTTCCTGAACGTCTTCATTATCTCCCTCACATTGGAGAGAGGATTCATAATGTACAACAACAAATTGTCCGCATACAGAAATACATGTATGCCTCAAAGCAGCGTGGATAATGGACAATCCGGCCTTGTACCCCTGTTTAGTTGAAAGTACCCCAAGTTCGGGGCATTGGTACAGGGCCCTTTACAAAAGCCAAACCCAGGATATAAATATCGGTCCAAAACCAAATTGCTCCATAATCTCGAAAAGGTACCTTCACTCAATGTGATCAAACGCCTTCTCTGCATCCATCGAGATAATCACCTCTGACTCAGCCACTGAGGAGGGCGGAAGCATCACATTCAAGTGTCTCCTAATGTTGACCAACAACTGCTGCTCCTTAACAAACCCTGTCTGCTGCTCTGAAACCACATCCGGCAGGCAAGGCTCCAAATGAGTTGCCAGCACCTTAGCCAACAGTTTTGCATTAACATTTAAGAGAGAAATAAGTCATCCCACACTCCATGGGATCCTTGTCCTTTTTCAAGATCAAGATCGATGCCTGCCACCGTGGCAGGCAGTACCCACTGAGGCAAAGAATCGTTGAACATATCCAACATAGACCTCCGGTTGCGGCTGTGCCTAGGTAGGTCGCACGTTCAGCAGCTCCCGCCGGGAATGGACTTTTGGGCTCTCTAGAGGGGCCCCAACGGCAATTGTTCGACGGCTTCCAGTGTGGGAAGGTGACAGCAAGGTCCCCCCGACATTATATGGATTGGACGAGGAGTGGAGCGGTGAAAAAAGTGATCTTGGAGCAGCGAAAAGGGAGAGGGAGGAAAAACAAGATGGCGGCGGGTGGAGACCAAGCAGCATGGGCGCAGTGGTCGCAGGAGCAGCAGGGGTTTCTTAAGCGCTGCTTTGAGGAGCTGAAAACCGAAATGCTGGCGCCAATGAAGGCAGCGATTGAGAAGCTAGTGGAGACCCAGAAGGCCCAAGGGGCGGCGATCCGGGAGGTGCGGCAAAAAGCCTCGGAGAACGAGGACGAGATCTTGGTCTGGCTGTGAAGGTGGAGGCGCATGAGGCGCTGCACAAGAGGTGGGTGGAAAGATTTGAGGACCTGGAGAAAAGGTCGAGGAGGAAGAATCTTTGGATTCTGGGTCTTCCCGAAGGAGTGGAGGGGCCCGATGCTGGGGCATATGTGAGCACGATGCTCAATTCGCTGATGGGCGCGGGAGCCTTCCCGAGGCCCCTGGAGCTAGATGGGGCTCACCGGGTCCTAGCAAGGAGACCCAATGCCAACGAGCCGCCAAGGACTGTAGTGGTGAGGTTTCACTGCTTTATGGACAGAGAGTGTGTCCTGAGATGGGCCAAGAAAGAGCGGAGCAGCAGATGGGAGAAATCGGAGATCCGAATCTACCAGGACTGGAGTGCAGAGGTGGCTAAGAAGAGAGCTGGTTTCAATCGGGCTAAGGCGGTGCTCCATCGGAAGGGGGTGAAGTTCGGTATGCTGCAGCCAGCGCGATTGTGGGTCACGTTCCAGGATCGGCACCACTATTTCAAAACGCCTGATGAGGCATGGAGCTTTATACGGACTGAAAAGTTGGACTGAAATTGAGTGTTTGTTGTGGGGGGATGTTTACTGTGTATATAGTGTTTATTACGTTTAGGGAATGTTCCTTTGGTTTGGGTGCTGGATGGGGATGGGTGAAGGGATCTGATGGGGAGACTGTGGGAGAGTGTGGGCGTTGGTGTTGGAGGGGCAGACCCCCACGAAGGAAGAGGGGGAGTGGAGGCCCGGGGATGGGGAATTGGGGAAAAGGCCGCCAGAGGGGGCGGGGCCGGCTCAGGAAAGCGCGGGCTTTTTCCCGCGCTAGGGAAGGACGGGGGTGGGGGCCGGGGGGGGATGGGCGGTGCTGGTGCGGAGCACACACTGACTGCCAGGGAGGGGAGGGGGGATTCTCACACTGTGGGGGGGGGGGTCGATGGAATGGCGGGAGAGGCCGGGGTCAGCAGGAGTCAGCTGACTTACGGGAGTGTTATGGTGGGAGCAAAAGGGTTAGATGCGGATCGAGCAAGGGGGAGGGGGGGATAGGGGGGGTATAGGGTTGCTGTTGCATTGGCCAAAGGGGATCTGGAAGTAGGAGAGGTGGTCGGGGCGGGGGTCCGTCGTCTGGGGGACTGGAGGGTGCAGGAGGCGCGGGCACGTGGCTGGCCTAGAAAAGGAGATGGCTAGTCTGCAGGGGTGGGGGGGGGTGAGCAGCCCCCCAATCCGGCTGATAACTTGGAATGTGAGGGGCTTGATAATGCCGGGGGATTTCAACACGGTGCTGGACCCAGCACTGGATCGCTCTCGGTCCAAGACGGTAAGAGGTCGGATGTGGCCAAGGTGCTTCGGGGGTTTATGGACCAGATGGGAGGAGCGGATAGATTTTAAAATTTTGAGTAGCACGCTAATCCCGAAAGTGGAGGGAACGGAGTATTCAGCCATAGCCATCTCGGACCACGCCCCACTGTGGCGTGGAGCTGGAGTTAGGAGAGGAGAGGGACCAGCGCCCGCTGTGGCGTCTTGATGTGGGATTACTGGCGGATGAGGAGGTGTGCGGGCGGGTGCGGGGGTGCATTAAAAGATATTTGGAGGCCAACGACAACGGGGAGGTGCAGGTGGGGTGGTCTGGGAGGCGCTGAAGGCGGTGGTCAGGGGAGAGTTAATCTCCATCAGGGCCTACAGGGAGAAGAGAGAGGGCAGGGAGAAGGAGAGGTTGGTAGGGGAGATCTTAAGGGTGGAAAAGAGATATGCAGAGGCCCCCGAGGCGGGACAACTCAGGGAGCGGCGGAACCTCCAGACGGAGTTCGACCTGTTGACCACAGGGAAAGCAGAGGCACAGTGGAGGAAAGCGCAGGGGGTGACGTATGAGTATGGGGAGAAGGCGGATGCTGGCACATCAGCTTTGTAAGAGGGAGGCAGCGAGGGAGATAGGTGGAATTAAGGAAAGTGGGGGTAATACGGTGCGGAGTGCGATGAGAATAAATGAGGTATTTAGGGACTTCTATGGGGATCTGTTCAGATCCGAGCCCCCAGCGGGGGAAGAGAGGATGCGAAGATTTTTGGATCAGCTGAGGTTTCCGAGGGTGGAGGAGCAGGAGGTGGCTGGTTTAGGGGCGCCAATTGGGCTGGAGGAGCTGATTAAAGGGTTGGGGAGCATGTAGGCGGAGAAGGCCCCGGGGCCAGATGGGTTCCCGGTCGAGTTTTACAGGAAATACGTGGACCTGCTTGGCCCGTTGCTAGTGAGGACTTTCAATAAGGCAAGGGAGGGGGGGACCTTGCCCCCAACAATTCCGGGGTGCTGATCTCTCTGATCCTGAAGCGGGACAAGGACTCGCTGCAATGTGGGTCGTATAGACCGATCTCGCTCCTCAATGTGGATGCTAAGTTGATGGCAAAAGTGCTGGCTACGAGAATTGAGGACTGTGTCCGGGGGTGATTCATGAGGACCAGACGGGATTTGTAAAGGGCAGGCAGCTAAACACTAATGTGCGGAGGCTCCTCAATGTGATTATGATGCCCTCGGTGGAGGGAGAAGCGGAGGTAGTGGCAGCTATGGACGCGGAGAAGGCCTTCGACCGGGTGGAGTGGGAGTATCTTTGGGAAGTGCTGCGGAGGTTTGGGATCGGGGAGGGGTTCATCAGCTGGGTCAGGTTGCCATATAGAGCCCCGATGGCGAGTGTGGCTACGAATCGGCGGAGGTCGGAGTACTTTCGGCAGTACCGAGGGACGAGGCAGGTGTGCCCCCTGTCCCCCTTGTTGTTTGCATTGGCAATTGAGGCTCTGGCCATGGCACTAAGGGAGTCCAGGAAATGGAGGGGACTGGTCCGAGGGGGAGAGGAACATCGGGTGTCGCTGTATGTGGACGACCTGTTGCTGTATGTGGCAGATCCAGTGGAGGGGATGGCGGAGGTCATGCGGATCCTAAGGGAGTTTGGGGACTTCTCAGGGTATAAGCTCAATGTAGGGAAAAGTGAGCTGTTTGTGGTGTATCCAGGGGACCAGGGAAAGGGGATAGACGACCTACCGTTGGAGAGGACGGAAAGGAACTTTCGGTACTTAGGGATCCAGGTGGCTGGGAGTTGAGGGGCCCTGCACAAGCTCAATTTGACGCGGTTGCTGGAGCAGATAGAGGAGGATTTCAAAAGATGGGATGTGCTGCCACTCTCGCTAGCGGGCAGGGTGCAGTCGGTTAAAATGATGGTCCTCCCGAGGTTTCTCTTTGTGTTCCAGTGCCTTCCCATTACGATTCCCAAGGTCTTTTTCAAATGGGTAGGTAGGAGCATCATGGGTTTTGTGTGGGCAAATAAGACCCCGAGGGTAAAGAGGGTGTTTCTGGAGCGTAGTAGGGACAGGGGGGGGCTGGCGCTGCCGAATTTGTGCGGCTATTATTGGGCTGCCAATGTGGCGATGATCCGTAAGTGGGTAATGGAGGGAGAGGGGGTGGCGTGGAAGAGGTTGGAGATGGCGTCCTGTGTGGGCACGAGCCTGAGGGTGCTGGCAACGGCACCCATGCCGCTCTCACCAACAAGGTACACCACGAGTCCGGTGGTGGCGGCAACGTTGAAGGTCTGGGGGCAGTGGAGACGACACAGGGGCGAGGTGGGAGCCTCGTTTTGGTCCCCGATTCGAGAGAACCATCGGTTCGTCCTGGGAAGGATGGATGGGGGGCTTCGGAGTTGGCATCGGGCAGGGATTAGAAGAATGGGGGACCTGTTTATAGATGGGACATTTGCGAGCCTAGGGGCGCTGGGGGAGAAGTTTGGGTTACCCCCGGGAAATGTTTTCAGGTATATGCAAGTGAGGGAGTTTGTGAAGCAGCAGGTGAGGGAATTCCCGCTGCTCCCGGCACAGGGGGCTCAGGACAGGGTGGTTTCGGGTATATGGGTCGGAGAAGGCAAGGTTTCGGCGATCTACCAGGAGCTGAAAGAAGAGGAGGAGGCCTCGGTAGAGGAGTTAAAGGGCAAGTGGGAGGAGGAGCTTGGGGAGGAGATAGATGAGGGTCTGTGGGCTGATGCCCTGAGTAGGGTTAATTCTTCCTCCTCTTGTGCCAGGCTCAGCCTAATACAATTCAAGGTTACTCACAGAGCGCACATGACAGGGGCGAGGTTGAGTAGGTTCTTTCGGGTGGAGGACAGATGTGGGAGGTGCTCAGGAAGCCCGGCGAATCACGTCCACATGTTCTGGTTGTGCCCGGCACTGGATGGGTTTTGGATGAGTTTCGCGAGGACTATGTCCAAGGTGGTGAAAGTCCAGGTCAAGCCGAGTTGGGGGTTGGCATTATTTGGGGTAACGGATGAGCCGGGAGTGCAGGAAGCGAAAGAGGCCGGTATCCTGGCCTTTGCGTCCCTCGTAGCCCGGCGGAGGATCTTGCTATTATGGAAGGACATGAGCCCCCCAGTGTGGAAGCCTGGATAAATGACATGGCAGGGTTCATTAAGTTGGAGAGGATAAAGTTTGCCTTACGAGGGTCTGTGCAGGGGTTCTTCAGGCGGTGGCAACTGTTCCTAGACTATCTCGCGGAGCGTTAGGAGGAGGTCAGCAGCAGCAACCCAAGGGTGGGGGTGGGGGGAGGGGGGGGTCTCTTTCGGGGGGCGAATTCGGGTGGGTGGGGGGGGGCTCCCTATGGGTAACTTTGAATGTCATATGGGGGGGTTACTGTATAGGGGGAAACCCAATGTATAAGTTTTGTATAATTTTTGACTGTTGTGTTTGTGTTCCCTTCTTTTTGTTATTGGGGAGGGGGATTTGTTAAAAGATTCTGTTGGAAAATTTGAATAAACATATTTTTTTAAAAAAGAACATATCCAACATAAGCGGAACCAACAGCTCAACAAACTGTTCAGAAAACTCAATAGGGAATCCACCCAGACCCGGCGCTTTACCCGTCTGCATTAGACAAATACAGTTCAAAATCCCCTCCTGTCCAATCGGTCCTCCAGCTCTGCCTTCTATCCTGTTCCACCTCCGGAAAGGACAACACATCTGAAAATTGTACCATTGTCGATTCCTCCACCGGAGGCTCTGATTTATATGGCCATCAAACACCTCATTGACCTCTCTTGGGCTGAAACCAACCCCTCACCCTGTTGTGATATGCCTGTGCACAGTTCTGTATATAGTTTGCAATATGACTTCTGACCAGCTGGTGGTGATAGAGATCTATCACGTGACTTGAGATAGCCGCCAGTTGGTAGTAAGATGCACCAGAGGATAGTCACACTTAGAGTAGCTCCAGGAGAACTCACTGAATTCCTTTACCAGCTACCGTCTGTATTATAGTTCATTAGTTATCTTTCCATGTGTTTGTTGATAAATCATCTTTCTAGTTAAACAACTATATGTTCTGTGTGCATCATTGCAACAGTTATATCACAGAACACAACACACCCAAGTCCCTGATCTGAGCTATCTCCCAGGAGACAATCTGCTGTCTCGGCTGGTACGTTAACAAGCGGCTGGCCTTCTTACCATACTCATAAAATGTCCCTCTCACACAACAAACCTGGTTCACCTCCTTCCCCGTTAACAACAGCTCAAGGTCCATCTATATATTCTTTCTCTCGGCCAAAAGCTCCGGCGTTGGGGTACTCACATACTGGCGGTCCAGGGGAGGCAGTAGCGTGGTGGTATTGTCACTGATCTCGTAACCCAGAGACGCAGGATGATAATGTTCTGGGGACCGGGGTTCAAATCCCACCATGGAAGATGATGGAATTTGAATTCAATAAAAATAAATCTGGATTTAAAAGTCTGAATGATGACCATGAACCTATTGTCGTTTGGCGTAAAAACTCATCTGATTCACGAATGTCACTTAGGAAAGGACACAGTAAGAAGTCTTACAACACCAGGTTAAAGTCCAACAGGTTTGTTTCGAACACTTAGGGAAGGAATACTGCCGTCCTTACCTGGTCTGGCCCAGATGTGACTCCAGATCCACAGCAATGTGGGTGACTCTTAACTGCACCTCAGGGATGGGCAATAAATGCTGGCCCAATCAGTGATGCCCACATCCCATGAATGAATTAAATAAAAACTTCCGGAATAGAGTCCACCAGTCTCTGCCTCTCCACCCTTCCAGATTCATCCCTATACAACTTATATGAAATTATCTCCCCCCTAATAAATGCCTTCAATGCTTCCCAGAGCATAGAGGGTAAGACCTCCCCATTCTTATGGCAGCACGGTAGCCTTGTGGATAGCACAATTGCTTCACAGCTCCAGGGTCCCAGGTTCGATTCCGGCTTGGGTCACTGTCTGTGCGGAGTCTGCACATCCTCCCCGTGTGTGCGTGGGTTTCCTCCGGGTGCTCCGGTTTCCTCCCACAGTCCAAAGATGTGCAGGTTAGGTGGATTGGCCATGATAAATTGCCCTTAGTGTCCAAAATTGCCCTTAGTGTTGGGTGGGGTTACTGGGTTATGGGGATAGGGTGGTGGTGTTGACCTTGGGTAGGGTGCTCTTTCCAAGAGCCAGTGCAGACTCAATGGGCCGAATGGCCACCTTCTGCACTGTAAATTCTATGAGTAAATTCTATGAATTATATAACTCCACATATTTCTTAATGGCAAAGGATATCAAGGCTAAAAACCTTCTCCACAAGCAACACCATGTCCAACCTCCACTGGGGTTGCTGAGAGTGGCCCGGCTCCAACAACAGAGGCACATAAGGTGGGGAATGATCCAATATTACTATCACCGAGTATACCCTGACCCCTGGAATCAAAGACCCACCCGAAAAAATTAATCCGGGAGTAAACTGATGTCACAGGTAAACAGGTCACCAACGCTGGAAGTGGTGCAACTCTATTTTATTATACGGTTAACTATATTAACATACTTGAACTGTGGGTAAATGCAATACCAGCTTTAACTGTTGACCCTTACCTAGTCCTAACCAGGTGATGCACTCAGCACATGGTGAATATCTGTGTTGCAGGCTGTGAGCTCTGTGCTGCGAGCTGGCTGCTACTAGAATGAGCGGGAACTCTCCTGTCCCCTGTCTTTATAGTGCGTGTGCTCTCACTGGTGATTGGCTGCGGTGTTGTGTATGCTGATTGGTCCCACTGCATGTACATCAGTGCGTGTGCGTGTGTCTGTACCATAATATACTGGTATATATTATGACAACACCCCTTTTATATAAAGAACATGTGCCTGCGTGACAATAAATATTGTATAGTGAATGTACCTGACTATGTGTGTGCGTGTTATTTACATGACTATGTACATGAGGCTAATCTATTTACACGGGAAGGTGCCTGGTGCAGAGAAATAGGGTGTCACACCAACAACGAAATGAACATTATTTACAAACTACTGGAACGATGAAACAGGATAACAGAACAGATCAAAGAGTCCAACATTGTAAAACTCATAAGTCAAGTCTCTGAGGTGGGCGACGAATTTGGGTTGACCGCCTCAAGGGTGGGTCAGGAGCCACCGGCTGAGGAACGGGCTGGGCCACGGCAGAGTGAGGAGGATGCGGAGTATTCGGAATCTCCACATAGTCCAGGTTGGGGACAACAGGAGGGCGTGGCACTGGTGGAGGATCACGTAGCGAGCGTGGAACGAGACGAAGGGCACGCCGATTGCGGCGGCGAATGGAACCATCTGGCAGACGAACCAGGAACGAGCTGGGAGACACCTGCTGAAGAACCACAGCAGTTGCAGACCAGCCACCCTCCGGAAGATGGATGTGGACGTTGTCATCCAGCGCCAGAGCAGGGAGATCAGTCGCCCGAGCGTCATGCGCCGCCTTGTGTTGTGCACGAGTCTGTTGCATCCGCTGAAGGACCGGAACGTGGTCGAGGTCTGGGACGTGAATGGACGGCACCGTGGTCCTGAGGGTGCGACCCATGAGCAGCTGGGCTGGCGACAGGCCCGTGGAGAGTGGGGACGAACGATAGGCCAGCAAGGCTAGGTGGAAGTCGGATCCTGCATCGGCAGCCTTGCAGAGGAGCCGTTTGACGATGTGGACGCCCTTTTCCGCTTTGCCATCGGATTGGGGGTGCAGGGGACTGGATGTCACATGCACAAAGCTGTACCTGCTGGCAAAGTTGGACCATTCCTGACTCGCGAAGCGGGGGCCATTGTCCGACATCACAGTGAGTGGGATGCCGTGACGAGCAAAGGTCTTCTTGCAGGCACGGATGACCGCCGATGATGTGATGTCGTGCAGGCGTACGACCTCCAGGTAGTTCGAAAAATAGTCTACAATCAGAACATAGTCCCTGCCGAGCGCATGGAACAGGTCAACGCCTACCTTAGACCAAGGGGGCATGACCAACTCATGGGGCTGTAGGGTCTCACGTGGTTGGGCCGGCTGGAACCGCTGACAGGTGGGGCAGTTGAGCACTGTGTTGGTGATGTCCTCATTGATGCCGGGCCAGTACACAGCCTCTCGGGCCCTCCGTCGGCACTTCTCCGTGCCAAGATGGCCCTCGTGTAGCTGTTCGAAGACGAGCTGGCGCATGCTGTGTGGGATCACGATGCGGTCCAGCTTCAGGAGGACACCATCGACTACTGCCAGATCGCCTCTGATATTGTAGAACTGCAGGCATTGGCCCTTGAGCCACCCGTCCATCATGTGGCGCATGACACGCTGTAGTAAGTGGTCAGCCGCAGTCTCATGGCGAATGTGGATAAGGCGATCATCCGTGGCCAGCAGATTGGAGGCCGTGAAGGCCACATGGGCGTCAACCTGGCAGACGAACCCCTCTGGGTCACACGGGGTGTTGACTGCCCTGAACAGAGCATCAGCTATGATCCGGTCCTTGCCCGGTGTGTATAGGAGCTGGAAATCGTACTGCCAGAGTTTAAGCAGAATGCGCTGGAGGCAAGGGGTCATATCATTCAGATCTTTTTGAATAATGTTGACCAGCGGGTGATGGTCGGTCTAGACAGTGAATTGGGTGAGACCGTACACGTAATCATGAAATTTGTCAACCCCTGTCAACAGGCCCAGGCATCCCTTTTCGATCTGCGCATAGCGCTGTTCCGTGGGGGTCATGGCACGTGACGCATATGCAACGGGGGCCCATGATGAGGCCTCATCGTGTTGCAGGAGCACCGCCGCAACTCCGTTGAAATTTTTGTTTCCTTCGTGGGATGAAAAAATACCTATACCGGGGCGGTGGTAAGCTTGGTCTTAAGCTCCTCCCATTCGCGCTCGTGGGCGGGAAGCCATTGGAAGTCTGTCGTCTTCCTGACCAGGTTCCGGAGAGCTGTGGTATGGGAGGCGAGGTTGGGGATGAACTTCCCCAGGACGTTGACCATGCCCAAAAATCGGAGGCCCTCCTTCCTGTCCGCTGGCTTCTGCATGGCCGTGATGGCTGCCACCTTGTCCGCATCCGGCCACACACCCAACCGGGAGATGTGGTCCCCTAGGAACTTGAGTTCTGTCTGGCCGAAGGAACATTTGGCTCTGTTGAGGCGAAGGCCTTGGTCCCGTATTCGTATGAAAATGCGCTGGAGGCGACTGATATGCTCCTGCAGGGTGGTGGACCAAATGATGATGTCATCAACATAGACGCGCACACCCTCAATGCCCTCCATCATTTGCTCCATGATCCGGTGGAATACTTCTGATGCCGATATAATCCCAAACGGCATCCTGTTGTAGCAGTATCTGCCAAACAGGGTATTAAAGGTACACAGCTTTCTGCTGGACCTGTCTAGTTGAATTTGCCAGAATCCTTTCGAGGCGTCATGTTTGGTGAAGATGTTAGCCCGAGCCATCTCGCACGTGATCTCCTCGCGCTTGGGGATAGGGTAATGCTCCCTCATTATGTTGCGATTCAGATCCTTTGGGTCAATGCAGATCCGGAGCTCGCCGGAAGGCTTCTTTACGCACACCATGGAACTGACCCAGTCGGTTGGTTCCGTCACTCTGGAGAGCACTCCTTGGTCCTGGAGGTCCTGCAGCTGCTGCTTGAGGGTGTCCTTGAGGGGTGCTGGGACTCTGCGAGGTGCATGAACCACAGGCGTGGCGTCTTGTTTGAGCAGGATTTTGTAAGTGTATGGAAGCGTACCCATGCCTTCGAAAACATCGTGGTGCTGGTCGATGATGGTATTGAGTTGCGCCCTGAAGTCCGCATCCTGGAAGGCAGACGTGTCCTCTGGAGAGAGAGAGTGTACTCGTTGAACGAGGTTTAGGAGTTTGCACGCCTGTGTGCCTAGCAGAGAGTCCTTCGAGGAGCCCACGATCTCGAAGGGAAGGATGGCTTTTCGCGAGTTGTGCGTCACTTCGAGTTGGCATGAACCGGTAGCAGGAATGACGTTGCCATTGTAGTCCACTAGTTGGCAGGTCGACGGAAGAATGGTTGGTTTAACCCCAAGGGTCTGAAAGTCTGACCACGCTAGGTGATTAGCGGAAGCACCAGTGTCTAGGCGGAATCGTATCTGGGATCGGTTGACCATCAGGGTGGCACACCACTCGTCGTCTGGATCAATGCTGTGCACCGACAGCTGCTGGTGGTTTTGATTCGGGGACAGCCTATTCTTTGTTATAACAGCGACTCGAAAAGACTCCCTCGGTGTGGTGTTGGGTGCTCTGGTGCACAGATGAGCCAACACAGTTGTATGTGGTACAACTCTATTTTATTATAACTCTTATAATACAGTTTGTTCTGGATACTCTGCACGTGCTGTCTCCCTAAGTGTGTTTGGCAACAGATGTGTCCTGGTTCTCCTCTGCAGCTAATACTGACCACCGGGGGTCGTGTCTGTGCTTTTATATCTTTCTGTCATTGGTTGTGGTGTTGTGTGTTCTGATTTGTCTGTTGGTGTGTCTATCATGATGTGTGTGTTTGAATATCATGACATCCCCCCTTTTTACAAAGATATGTGCCTACGTGGTTATAAATATAATTGTGTCGTGAGTGCATCGAAGAGTGTGTGTATGTGTTATGTACAGCGTGTGTATACGACGTAACTATTTACATGGGGCGATGTCGGGTGCGTCACACTAACAAGGTTGTACCATAACAAAACTTGGATGCGAGAGAAAAAAAAAACTTGAACATTGGTCTGGTCAGACGATATCTGGAACAATAAACAACAACAGGTTATAATACAGAAGTGTTTGACTTTTTGAACGTATGAACAGCGTTATAAGTCCAGTCTAATGGGTGACCGCCTCAAGAATGGGCTGGTCCTCAAGCCGGTTCAGCTGTGGAGATTTGGGGTCACACTGGTTCACCTTGGACTGTTGGAGGTGATGCTGTTGCCGAAGTCTCTACTTTACCATTTGTTGTACTTCGTGCAGTGCTTGGTTTTTTCATTCGTGCAAATATAACATTCAACATCTTTGTTAGTGGTGCCTTGGCTGTGGTTTGGTTCTGGTGGCGATGGAAGGGGCATGATCCGTGGCATCTCCACGAAGTCATCCTTGGGAACCAGTGGAGGATCCGGCGTGTGCGTACGGTTCAGTTGCGAGCGTGGAAGGCGGCGCAAAGCTCGCTGATTGCGCCTACGCACCAATCCATCCGCCCTGCATGCCAGGAACAAGGTGGAGTCTTTTTCTTTTTATGTTTGTGGTGGACGGCATCTTGTAGCCGATGGGTCGTCGCCATCGAAGTAGCACCATCACTAATATCATGCAAGGCGATGACTGTGCCAGATGTGGAAGTTGGTCGAGACCGTGTACGCTGGTTCCGGCCACCTGCTGTGCCGGAAGGGCGACTCCGCAGAGAAACGTCGAAGCATGTCGCCTTGGAGAGAGAATTGTTGCTCGCATCAACGTCTGGCGATGGCGCGAATTGGTGTGTCCATCTTGGACCGCCGGTGCTGGTTGCCACTGCCGACCCAGTGGGACTGCCACGCGATCCATTCCCTGTCGCCGTGGCATCCGCCGTCACCCTGAGCGTGCCATCACCGAGGCCGCGACACCGCCCGTCCGGAGCAAGGTCTGGCGTGCGCAAATCAGAGTCGGCGCTTGGCTGCTCCCCATCTGGAGTCCGGTCTGCCTTCCGTCGATGCCCCCCGTCCGGAGTCCCAACAGGTTCACTGGAGGCAGCCGAGATTCCCTGAAGCTGCACTTCTGGAGTCGGAACATGCAGGAATGCACCAACCAGTGGAGAGGGTCGAGCCATCGAGGGTGGAAGCGGTGCGCCGCCACCGCAGTCGTCAGTGGTCCCACCGTGATCGTCGAGTGCCTCGGTACGCACTAGGCGAGGTCCGTCACCTTGCACCTTTTGCATGGGAAGTGGGATGCTGTCGTCACTCGTCTCACATCCCGTGGATAGATCCTCATTAGCAGCTTGCTGTTCACTAGGGTTGGGTAAATTGTCAGAGTTTTCATCTGGTGGTGCACACCATGTCGGTGGACTGTCATTGTCTTGCCGTTGTCCTTCATTTGGGCTTTTCTTCTTTGGAATTTTAAATCTTCCCCCAGACATTGCAGAACCTTGTTTATTACCCCCAAATTCTCCCATAGGTATGGTCTCGAATATAGGATCCAATGTTTCTATCGACATTGTACTATTTTCCAAAGAACATTCCGTTTCACTTTTCTTCTCAGGTGCCTCATATGTATCTTTGTCTAATGTACATGCCTTCATGGTCTCTGGGTCTGATTTTGCTGGGACTGGCATGGTCACAGTCTCTCTTTTACTGTTCTCAATTGCCCACATTATACTCCCCATACATAACTGCTTAATCACTGGGGTTAGTGTGGTACAATGGATAATCGGGTCGACCTTATCTGCATCTTCACCATTAGTGGAAAGCACACTTGGTTCACTTGAAACTGCTGTGGGTTTTAAATTCGTTATCTGGCTACTCGATGTCGGTGTCCTCAGGATTCTTGCTCCAATGTTCTGCTCAATAATCAGTGGAGCGTGTATAGGTTCAATGCAATTAATGTTCCCCTCAAGGTTTGAAGAGTCATTACTGACGAACTGCTGGTCTCCGTAGTTGGGATTTTGCGGTGTTGTGTTGAAGGGAGACATTTGTCCCTGCTGTAGATATGATTCAGGTTGTGTTATTTCCATTACCTGAGGATCAATGTCTTGTCCATTTTTTCGATCCGTACTAAAACACTGGCAATTCTCAGTCTGCTCCTTGCAAGTTAAACATTCAATTAATTTCGTTAGCAAATCCTCAGCATCCTTCTGTGGCCGTGCAGCATTATTAATCTCTGTTCGGCTATAATGATCCTGAAGGTCAGCGCATAAACCTTTTTTCTTCGGGCTTGGACGAGGCGATTCCTTTGGCTTGTCTTCAGTTGGGCTTGAACAGTCTTCAGCGCTGTGCCCTTCATTGTAGCATGAGAGACCGTCATGTTCATGCTGCTGTGTAGTGGAGCATGGTAGGCTGTTATAGCCTTCTTGCTGTTCACGTGAGCATGGCAGACTTGCATCGTCTGCCGCTGGTTGGTCAGGAGAGGTTGCTAGACCCTCATGGTCTTGTTCCTGCAAGGACTGCGCTCTGGAGTCTTGCGTTCCTTCCATCGTGGAGTCCGTCCACGAGCTCTCTGTGGAGGCTTGTGACACTGGAGTCATTGTTCGTGCAAGGACTGCGCTCTGGAGTCTTGCGTTGCTTCTATCGTGGAGGCTGTCCACGAGCTCTCTGTGGAGGCTTGTGACACTGGAGTCACTTCTTGTTCGTGCAAGGACTGCGCTCTGGAGTCTTGCGTTGCTTCTATCGTGGAGGCTGTCCACGAGCTCTCTGTGGAGGCTTGTGACACTGGAGTCACTTCTTGTTCGTGCAAGGACTGCGCTCTGGAGTCTTGCATTTCTGCAATTGTGAAGTCTGTCCACGAGCTTGCTGTGGAAGCTTGTGACACTGGAGTCACTTCTGGTTCATGCGAGGACTGCACTCTGGAGTCTTGCATGTCTTCTTTCATAGAGTCGGGAACGTTGAGCGGGACGTGGACCACGCTCTGTGTGGCAGCAGGGCACTCTCCGTGTGCTTGCACCGCTCCCTGTCTGTTAATGTCAGGCTGCAGCATCATCCGGTACTGATAAGTTGGAACGTCATATCTGCTGGATTGAAGATCCTCAAATCCGAAAAATGAATCCGCATCTGCGTCGGATTCAATGTGGGGGCCGCCAATGTGCAACACGAAAGGTTCGTCCGAGTCATAGTCATATAGGACCACGGAGCTATCATTGGGCTCGCGAGGTCCGGAAACACTGTAAAGATCGTCATCGAAGTATTCAAGGTCGGAATCATCGGCTTGTGCGTAGGTAACTGCTTGTCGGAGGGTTCTTCGGAGGTCAAATTCATCTCCTGGGTCAATTTGCGGCACTGTGCTGTCATTCCAGGTGAGGGAAGGTTGTTTTACAGCTTTAACAGATTTTTGTTTTTTTTGATTTGGGACGTTTCCCTTTTAAATTGGATTTGGGACGTTTCCCTTTTAATTTGGTGCAGTCTGGGGCGTCTGACATCCTGACGCTCGGTATGTAGCACGTAGGAAGCGACTGCGCATGCTCAGATCGCTGTTCCTTTACCGATGGCCGTTTTCTGGACTGCGCATGCGCAGCATCTCGTGCATGCGCAAACGAAACTTCCGGTTCTGCGCACTGCTCGCGCAACTGTGCTAGCGTGATACCTTTAGCAAGATGGCCGCCGACCTCGACCCAGCCTTCTCTCAGGCCCGGGATTTCGGCCTCTGGGAATTCGGGCTCCGGGATCCCAGCCACGAGGTGAGTACTGCAGCTTTTCTTACCTTTATGTGCCGATTGAATTGCGTTTTCTTCACAGTACTTGGAGAATTTGTCCAGGACTGCCTGGTAATCGTACCTTTGCTGCCTCCTGAAGAACCTGAACCTTCTGAATATTTCTCTTGCCCTTGCACCGGCGATGGTGAGGAGAAATTCAATTTTTTCCCTATCATCCAGGTCTTGGAGTTCAGCTGCCACCAGGAACAATTCGAACATTTGCCGGAATCGGCGCCAGTTTTCGCGGAGGTCGCCGTGGCACTGGAGCGGCTGCGGAACCGGGAGCTCATACATCATGCCTGGGCACTGCTGGTTGTCTGTGTACACGGAGGTATGCCGGCAGGTATCGATCCACTCCTGTACCATGTGGTGTTGGGTGCTCTGGTGCACAGATGAGCCAACACAGTTGTATGTGGTACAACTCTATTTTATTATAACTCTTATAATACAGTTCGTTCTGGATACTCTGCACGTGCTGTCTCCCTCAGTGTGTTTGGCAACAGATGTGTCCTGGTTCTCCTCTGCAGCTAATACTGACCACCGGGGGTCGTGTCTGTGCTTTTATATCTTTCTGTCATTGGTTGTGGTGTTGTGTGTTCTGATTTGTCTGTTGGTGTGTCTATCATGATGTGTGTGTTTGAATATCATGACACTCGGGTCCTCAGTGCCACTGATATGCGGGAAGTCGGAATCGGACTCTGTGAATGTGGGTTGAATTGTCCGAACGTTCCTGCGAGGCTGGCTGAAGCGATGCGAATTGGCTGGCTGAGCTGCTCGACAGCAGGCAGCATAGTTGCCAAGTCTGCCACATGGTAGGCATTGTCGCGATTTTGCAGGACATTGCCGCTTTAAATGGGCGGAGCCACAGTTGCCACACGTTGTGACGTCAGTACGCTCGTTGCCCCACCGCGCATGTGCGGTGCGGTCTTGCGTGGTGCGCGCCTGCGCATCACATTCCTCCACGTCACCGTCACCTCGTTTGGCGAGTACAAGCGCGGGAGGCTGCGAAAAGCGTGCGAAATGGCCGCCCTCATCCAGGCTGCAGCCTTGGAGGTGTTCAATTGTTTGGACCCGTTCCGCCTCGTGGGGACCTTGCCGCACCGTTGCAGCTGCCTGTGTGTGGGGGTAACGGCTGGTGGCATTTTCATGCAGAACGCAGGTCTCGATTGCAGTCGCTAGGGTGAGTTGCTTAATTTTGAGGAGCTGTTGACGCAGGGGGTCCGACAGAACACCAAATACGATCTGGCCACGTATCATGGAGTCGGAGGTGGGCTCGTAGCCACAGGACTGCGCAAGGATGCGGAGGTGTGTTAAAAAGGATTGGAAAGGCTCGTCCTTACCCTGCAAGCGCTGCTGGAACAGGTATCTTTCGAAGCTTTCATTGACCTCTATGCTGAAGTGGGTATCGAAGTTGAGGAGAACTGTCTTGTACTTTGTCTTGCCCTCATTGTCTGCGAATGTGAGGGAGTTGAAGATAATGGTGTGTTGCCCGGCCGTGGAGAGGAGCAGAGCAATCTTCCTGGTGTCCGAGGCGTTCTCCCTGTCCGTGGCTTCGAGGAAGAGCTGGAAGCGCTGTTTAAAAATCTTCCAATTGACCCCGAGATTGCCGGCGATGCGGAGCGGCGGCAGCGGGTTGATGTTCTCCATACTTCAGGATGCCGGAATGCTGATTAGTTGCAGGTGGGTCTCAGAAGTGCTAGTATGCAACCAGTCCTTGTACCATGATGTGTTGGGTGTTCTGGATCACAAACAGGTCACCAACACTGGAAGTGGTGCAACTCTATTTTATTATAAGGTTAACTATATTAACATACTTGAACTGTGGGTAAATGCAATACCAGCTTTAACTATTGACCCTTGCCTAGTCCTAACCAGGTGATGCACTCAGCACATGGTGAATGTCTGTGTTGCAGGCTGTGAGCTCTGTGATCCGAGCTGGCTGCTACTAGAATGAGCGGGAACTCTCCTGTCCCCTGTCTTTATAGTGCATGTGCTCTCACTGGTGATTGGCTGCGGTGTTGTGTATGCTGATTGGTCCCACTGCATGTCCATCAGTGTGTGTCTGCACCATAATATACTGGTGTATATTGGTGTATATTATGACATAAACCTGATGAACATGGAAAAAGAAAGAAAACTCCTTGGGTGGAACTCTCCATTTCTGCGGCTAAGTGCCGGCTCGAAACGAGAATCCATGGGAGGTTCATGTCAACAAAATCAGTGCGAAACCCTCACCGATTCTGGTACCATTGAGGGGTTAGCACTGGTGCCGCTTGAAACTCCCACGGATCACGCCGAAAAAGGCCGGAAAATGGCCAGGTCCTGGGTCACGCAGGCGCACGGCTGATGACCAGCAGCAGTCGCACCGTACAGCATGGCACCAGGTGGGCGGGTAACCTAATCTGCCAACCGTGACCCGACAGTCCACCCCCTGGCCAGCCCCTGGCCATCCCCTTGCCACCCCCCCCCACCAGTCTCCCCACCCCTGGCAGATGACCCCTCGGCCAGCGGCACAGGTCCCGGCCGAGTGTGGGGTGCTGTGGACACAGTCCGCAGCCGGCACGCCGGCTCAGACCACACGTGTCCTGCGCCGTCAGGAACGCACCCGTCAGGGGTGGAACATTGCGGGTGGGCCAGCCGATGAGGTGGTGGCCTTCATGATGTAGCCAGATGGGGCAGAGAATCGCAAACTGGTGCCGGCCCCGATTCCAGCATCAGAATCGATTCGCCGCCTAATCGCCGATTACGATTTTGGCGTCGGGTAACGGAGAATGCCGCCCCATATCACTTGAATGTCTAAATCTCGATGGGTCTGCCCCCCCCTCATCTGTTCCATGAACATCAACAGTTCCTTTGCCACTCCCAATGCAGTGAAGGACTTGGGACTTGACCTGTCCAGCCTAGGGTCTAACATACAATTGAAGTCCATTCTCATAACTAACTGATGCATATCGAGAACAGGAATAGACACCAGCCCCCTCTGAAAAAATGCCGCGTCATCCCAATTCTGCGCATGTACGTTACCCAAAACCACTGGCGTGCCTGCTAAAACCCCACTTATTATCAAATAACTCCCTCTTAAGTCTGCTATAATGTTGACCGTTGAAAAAGCCACCCTCAGGGCGGCATGTGGCACAGTGGTTAACATTGTTGCCTACGGCACTGAGGACCCGGGTTCGAATCCCGGCCCTGGGTTACTGTCTGTGTGGAGTTTGCACATTCTCCCCGTGTCTGCGTGATTTCCACCCCCACAACCCAAAGATGTGCAGGTTAGGTGGATTGGCCACACTAAATTGCCCCTTAATTGGGAAAAAAATAATAATTGGGTACTCTAAGTTTATTAAAAAGAAAGCCACTGTCTTATTAATCGACACTGCTGTTGCCCGTGTCCTGGCATCAAAGCTAGAGTGAAACACTTGTCCAATCCATCCTTTCTGTACCCCTGTTTGATCCCTAACTTTCAAATAGTCTCTTGTAGAAAGACCACATAAGCCCTCAAACTTTTCAAATGGGCAAATGGGTTTTAAGTGGTCCATTTAACCCCCCCACATTCCATATAACCAACCTGACAGGGGGGCCTCTGCCCCCCCCTTGCCAGGATCAGCCATATGCCCCCCATGAGTCAGTCCGGCAGGGCCCCGGCTTGCACCAGCTCCAGTCCCACCCAAGATGGCCACCATCACTCCTATCAAATCATTTTAAAAACAAAGGAATCTGCACCAACTCCTCTCCCGCCTTCCCACCTAGCCCCACACCTCCGCACGCCAAACAAACAACCCACCAAAATCCTCCTTCCCCACCCCGAGAAAATCAAACTCCCAAAACCTAAGGTCGTTGCCTTAAGAAACAAAAGAACCCCCCCCGCCCCCCCGCCATAGGTAACCACTGCGGCCATTTTCCCCACTCCACTCCAATTAACTAGCAAACTTGCTAGCTAGGTGACCCCAACCTAGAAAAAAAATCTTTCACACCATGTATCCATGACAGCCCCCTAGCCCATACCCAACTTTAATATCAAATATTATAGGAAGAAAACAGAAAACCACACCCTAATCCCCTCCCTCCAACAGTTCCAACAGTACAATAAGCAACCCCAAAATACACCCAGAAACAACCCCCACCAGCAAACCCCATTACAACAATCTGCCCTCCCCCACTTTACAACCATCCCACACACAACAAAAGAAATACGAGTACAAGAGAACTCAAAAATGTCCAAACAAAAATAATCATAGTCCTCAATGCCTTTAGTTCCCCCCAATCAGTGTTTATTAACAAAGTCAGTTGCTTCCTCTGGCTCATTGGAATAATAATCCGTCTCTGAAAGCAACATGAAGACGAGCCGGGTGCACCATCCCAAAAGCACATTGTTTCTGTAAAGGGTCGCATTGGTCTTATTAAACTGCATGCCTTTTTGCCAACTCTGCCCCAACATTTTGATATATTCAGATGGGATGGTCCCCCCCATCTACACTCCTTTGCTCTGGACAATTATCATGCATGGTGGCTCTCCCGATATGGGCTTCTGTCTCAACGATCAACGGGCCCGGTCCAAGTTAGGAGGGGTCGAAAAGACCCCGTCCTCCACCAAATAGTCAAACATCTTAGAAACCTAGTTAATGGTGCTTGTACCTCCCAGGCAGACCAACAATTCTGGAGCGGTTCTCCAGATCATCGACATTGGCCGCTAACCTTTTTAGCTCCCTCGCCAACGATGCCATCTCGGTCTCCAATGAGAAAACACTGTGATGATTGACCTGTCCGAATAGATGCCAAGGCCCCCTCAATCACCTTATCAGATCTTCAGCAACCGCTTGTCGCTATTTCTTAAATTCCCCCGACAAGAATTCCACCAACTTCTGGGTCGTTCACTGAAGGGACAACAATGCCAGAGAGCCTCTGCCATTTTCTCCTCTGCTGAGGCTTGAGAAACTTCTGAATTGGACAAAGAGTACTACAGCAGTTCGAGAAGGCTGCTCACTGTCACCTTCACAAAGATATTTAATGATGCACAATAGATGCTCGCGATATCAGTGATGCCCACGTCCCATGAACAAAAAATGATAAAAGTCACAATTGCCATTGTAGTTGCATAGGTGCATAGGGTTGAATACCTAAATAGCAAAGGAGTTCTCTTGGATAAAATTGGTTTGAAATGACTAGTCATTCTCAGAAAATAAATCTTACTTCAGTATAATTGAAAGTTTAACCAGGATAAGGTGAAAATACACTAAACCCGCCATGTCGTAACAAGTACTTTAAATTCAGGATCATGTTAAACCTGAACAACTGAGAACAAGTTTTCTCAAGGGTAACCAGCAAATCACGACTGTATGTGTTTTATATCTATCGTACTTCGGCATTTATTAATTATTGGGTCTTGCACTTTTTAATTGCATTTGAAGATACTGGGTGGTTTATTCACTCAACCTTTGGTCTGTGTGATAATATCAGGCAACTTGAAGAGATTTTGAGCAAATAGCATGATACTACATTAAATGCAGTTAACAGATTATTGTTAGTGGGTACTTTGTGCCCCTTATCTCTGCCCAAGTTGCCCTTTAGGCAACGGTTGTCAAACTGTTGCGATATAGTATTAGAAAATCGTACCAATAAAACTACCAAGAAAAAAATCTTAATAATACACATCAAGTAAAATATTTTTTGTCAAATCCAAATACCAGAGGCTTATTCATTTCCATCATTTCAGCTTATATAGATAGTTAATAAAAATAAACTCCTACAGTGTTTTGTAATTAAATGTTTTATGCAGGAGTAAAGCAGCTTACAAAAAAGACTGCCTGGAGATTATAAAGGGTGGATGCATTTTATATTTTGTTGTGCGGTACAAGGAGCTAGAAAGTAGTGAGAAATGGCATTAAGTTGTGGAAAGCAAAAGCAGCTTATTTCTGAACAGCATTCTTTCTGTGATTATTTTTAATATTACATTATTTGAACAATTGAGTTGAAGAGGTGGACATGCATTTTTATACCAGAATGCTGATCTTTCCTTTTGCTTTTTCTTTGATTTTGTATTTGGCAGTAACTAGAATGGAAAGTAGAGGTCAGCGTCGTTATGGTCCAAGTCCTCAGTTGCGATGATTAAAAAGCTAATACTTTTGGATCTAATCATATTAGAAATGCAAGGTCTTAGAAGCAAAACTGGTCAGGGTAACACAAGGTGACTACCTCCTGCTGCCCAGCTTGTGGAATTGTATGTTAGTAATGCAGTCAACATCTACAAAAGAGAAGGGAGGTTAAGAATTGAAGAATACAAAAGATGACACAATAGAGCGCAGAAATGGGTTTAGTTTGGTGCTCTACACACAATTTTATCATTTGTTTATTTTTGCCTCAGAGATGAGGACTAGTTGAAGCCAAGCCTTATTCATGAGCAATAGGTAACATTGGGCATGGTTACATGAAGTTTACTTTCTATCTTATTTTCCAAATATACCTTTCCTTCCAAGTTATCTATGGTGCGGGGGTATGGTGGGGGTGGGTAGAGTGAGAGAGAGGTGGGGTGATGATGTCTGGAATCTGGGAACTGTCCTCAATTTCAATCAATGTTTCTCCAATATCATCCTCCACTCAGGAGGAGGCATCCTTGAAATGCAATGAATATGTTCTCTTCAACAATTCTGATGTTGCTAAAATTAAATTGGGAACAGATTTTTATTATTTCTTGTTTATCCCTGACAAAACCAATTAATCTTAAGGCACTTCTGTCTGTTTGTCAGATCACAATCTAATGTCAAGAGTCATGAGAATTAAATTGAACCTGATCTATGAGGAAATAAAACGGTAATGTAATAGCTGTAAAACATCAAACTAGACATATTTCTGGGCCAGTCTGTTTCATCTTTGTTCTCTTCAATTCCTGCCCCTCCATGCTCCTTTTAACGTGTTGACTGCTTTACTAGAATACAATTCCATGGTGGAAAGTCACCTTATGTGAAGGTCTTGTGGTGTAGTGGGTCGTGTCCCTTCCTCTGAGCTCCGGGTTTAAGTCCCACCCCAGGACTTGATGGCCAAGGAAGGTGCATTCATAACACGGCCAAACAGGTTGAGTTTGAACCTGCAAATTCTTCCAACACGTCATTGGCTGGCGTTAAGAGCAGGAGAGACTCCTGGTCAGCCACGCTTGATGTGGAGTGGTGGCCCTCAAGCTAAGCCCCTGGCGACAGACTAGCAACCTGTTCCAGAAATAACTAGCAATGGAACCAGACAGAAGTCTGTCTTAGTGCACCACTAGGTGTGGAAAGAGAATTGAAATTGGAGTCACCTTATACTAACATGACCATTCAGTTGGACCAGTGTTTTTCGAACTTTTTTTCCTGGGATCCACTTTTGCCAACTGGTCTACCTTCGGGACCCATGCCCGCTGACCTTCATGATACATGCCATGTTCGCTTACCTAAATATGATAGGGGAGCCTACTTGGTCCTCACGCTCTCACTGCAATCAGGTTCACAGAAGGATGCGCATATCAGGTGCAGACTTCAGCTGTTCCTTTGTGCTGTCTTCACCTTGGTAAGAACGGAAAATCCAACCTCATACATGTAGGTTGTTGTGAAGGACCAAAGCAACAAAATGCTTGTTTTACTCAGTACTGGATACTCCTCGGAGACACTAATCCAGAATGCTGACAGCCTCATGAGTTTTGGCATGTTTATAATGTGCTGACACAGGTCAGTTACAGCAGTCTAGTCTTTTCATTTGGAGTTAGCTGTAAGTTAATAACTGAGTCTGGGGTTTCAACCTAAAAAAGAAATTTTTCAATCACCACTTCCCTTTCAAAATCTGAAAATTCTCCACTCATTTGCTAGTACCTCCCTGTATATAACACACAGGGGCTTTGCATCCTTATTTGCATTGGTATAATTGACAAAACCATACCTCAATAAATCATCCTTATATTGATTTGTTCCTGAGTTAAGTTTCTTCTTTGTAGGCTGTTAACCAGAGGCCCTGGAGCTCTTTATAGAGCTAACACTAACACTGCTCTCTCCTGCCATGGACTCTCCTGTGCAGCTCTCTCCAGCAGATTCAGATGTGTGATCCTGTTCAGTGGGTACACTGCCCATTTGTCTCTCTGGCCATCTTACTTGTAAGAAAACAATTTACCTTCACAGTCATTTTGTTTTGCTTGCAAGCAGCTAGGAAATAGAAGAAGCTCTCCTCTGTGATTTGGCACCAAAAGCACGTACATACAGGGTGCTTGATGTCAAGTGTACATGCAGGGCGCGTGACCTGCTCACTACTGTCTCTTATGGCCAGAAGACTGCACACAGCCTCATTTCATTCTCATTTAAAAAGAGTCAGCGACTGCCATTCTCAATAAATATGCCAGTTGCGCCGGTTGAGCTCTCCTCCTGCAAACGGTATGACTGATCGCTCTGCGACCCTCCCGAAACCTGCCCTCAGTGTTTCAGCTATTCTCAGAGGTATAACATTTCATGGGGTTTCTTCCATTAGATTTTGGCTTAACAAACTTCCAATTTTTCTTCAAACCCCATGACTGTGGACTTCTTAGTTCATATGTGAGCTGCAGTCTATACAAAACCAAATCTGTATCTATCTTTTGGGATAAATAAATGAAACATACGAAAACATTTTAGTCCCCACAGTCCATCTTTATGGCAACCTGCCATTTTTGGAATATTCCAAACTGAAATGGTAATTAACTATTGTGGCGCACAAAGACTCCGTGAGACGAATAGAGTGAAGTCGATGAGGCTTTATTAAGCGTGTCTGTTCCCCAGCAGCCCGATAGTAAACTGGCCTGCGGGGGAAGGCACCGGCTTCTTATACTTCGCCTTCAGGGCGGAGTATGAGGTCAACGGCCAACCAGGACCTGGGATCTGTCAGCCAATGACATTAGGGCTTCCAGTCCCACATGACCCCCAATACATACTACCACATTCACCCCTTGTCAAAAATGAACCCGGCGGGGTGATGCTTCGTATGGTGGTAAGGGTTTACAGTACTGGTCCTGGGAGGATAGAACAGTTACATGGTAGTACAGTATTGGACAGTATCGTCCTGTTACAACTATTTACAGAGGATATAGGAAAAACAAAATGTTCATTGGACAGTCCATCTTTGTTTTACATCGACGCCACGAGTCGGTCGGGCGGTCTGGTCGTCCGTGTCGATCGCCTCGGCCCCGGCGGTGGTGGTGGTGCTTGTACCAGCGTTGTCGCCTCCGGGAGCCGCACGGTTTCAGCTGTCGGTGCAAAGGGGAGGGGGACTGATCCTCCTGGGAAGGGGGCGGTCGCGGGGTGCGGCGGTGGCAGGAAGGGGGGCGGTTGGGTTGATGGTGCCGGGGGGGTGTGCGTGGTGCCGGCGGGCGCCAGATCCCGCAGGGAGACCGTGTCCTGTCGGCCGTCGGGGTACTCCACGTAGGCGTACTGGGGGTTTGCGTGGAGGAGGTGAACCCTTTCGACCAACGGGTCCGCCTTATGTGCCCGCACGTGCTTTCAGAGCAGGATGGGTCCTGGGGCCGCCAGCCAGGTCGGCAGCGACGTTCCAGACGAGGACCTCCTAGGGAAGACAAGGAGACGCTCGTGAGGCGTTTGATTAGTGCTCGTACATAATAACGACCGGATGGAATGGAGCGCGTCCGGGAGGACCTCCTGCCACCGTGAAACTGGGAGATCCCTGGACCGTAGGGCCAGTAGGACGGCCTTCCAGACCGTGCCGTTCTCCCTTTCTACTTGCCCGTTCCCCCTGGGGTTGTAACTGGTCGTCCTGCTTGAAGCTATGCCCTTGCTGAGCAGGAACTGGCGCAGCTCGTCACTCATGAAAGAGGACCCCCTGTCGCTGTGGACGTATGCGGGGTAACCGAACAGCGTGAAGATGCTGTTCAGGGCTTTAATGACTGTGGCCGCGGTCATGTCCGAGCAGGGAATGGCAAAAGGGAAGCGGGAGTATTCGTCCACTACATTAAGGAAATACGCGTTGCGGTCGGTGGAGGGGAGGGGCCCTTTGAAATCGAGACTGAGGCGTTCAAAGGGACGGGAAGCCTTTTCCACTGAGGAGTGGCGGATTTCTGAGGCGTGGAGGGTTCGGGAGAAGAAGGCCACGGGTCTGCCCGCTTGGTTAAGGGTAGCCGCTAGAGCTACGTCAGAGGCGTCGCTCTCGACCTGGAAGGGGAGGGACTCGTCGATGGCGCGCATCGTGGCCTTTGCGATGTCCGCTTTGATGCGGCTGAAAGCCTGGCAAGCCTCTGTCGACAGCGGGAAAGTCGTGGTCTGTATTAGGGGGCGGGCCTTGTCTGCGTACTGGGGGACCCACCTCATCGACTTCACTCTATTCGTCTCACGGAGTCTTTGTGCGCCACAATTTATTAAGCGTGTCTGTTCCCCAGCAGCCCGATAGTAAACTGGCCTGCGGGGGAAGGCACCGGCTTCTTATACTTCGCCTTCAGGGCGGAGCTTGAGGTCAACGGCCAACCAGGACCCGGGATCTGTCAGCCAATGACATTAGGGCTTCCAGTCCCACATGACCCCCAATACATACTACCACAACTATATATTCCCTTCAAAACCAAACCCTTTGATTCTGTGACCCATATTAACAATTTATAGCTCTAGTAGATATCAATAAGACCATGAGATCATAAGACATAGGAGCAGAATTAGGCCACTCAGCGTATCCAGTCTGCTCCGCCATTCAATCATGGCTGATATTTTCTCATCCCCAGTCTCCTGCCTTCTCCCCATAACCCCTGATTCCCTTATTAATCAAGAACCTATCTATCTCTGTCTTGCAGACAATCAGTGATTTGACCTCCACACCCTTCTGCGACAAAGAGTTCCACAGATTCACCACCCTCTGGCTGAAGAAATTCCCCCTCATCTCTGTTTTAAAGGATCGTTCCTTTAGTCTGAGATTGTGTCCTCTGCTTCTAGTTTTTCCTACAAATGGAAACATCCTCTCCACGTCCACTCTATCCAGGCCTCGCAGAATTCTGTAAGTTTCAATAAGATCCCCCCCTCATCCTTCTGAACTCCAACGAGTACAGACACAGAGTCCTCAACCGTTCGTCATATGACAAGTTCTTCATTCCAGGGATCATTCTTGTGAACCTCCTCTGGACCCTCTCCAAGGCCAGCACATCTTTCCTTAGATACCGGGCAGCATGGTAGCATTGTGGTTAGCACAAGTGCTTCACAGCTCCAGGGTCCCCGGTTTGATTCCCGGCTTGGGTCACTGTCTGTGCGGAGTCTGCACGTTCTCCCCGTGTGTGTGGGTTTCCTCCGGGTGCTTCGGTTTCCTCCCACAGTCCAAAGATGTGCAGGTTAGGTGGATTGGCCATGCTAAATTGCCCTTACTGTCCAAAATTGCCCTTAGTGTTAGGTGGGGTTACTGGGTTATGGGGATAGGGTGGAGGTGTGGACCTTGGGCAGGGTGCTCTTTCAAAGAGCCGGTGCAGACTCGATGGGCCGAATGGCCTCCTTCTGCACTGTAAATTCTATGATTCTATGATTCAAAACTGCTCACAATACTCCAAATGGGGTCTGACCAGAGCCCTACACACCCTCAGGAGTACATCCCTGGTCTTGTATTCTAGCCCTCTTGACAGGAAGGCTAACATTTCATTGCCTTATTAACTGCTGACTGAACCTGCATGTTAACCTTAAGAGAATCATGAAAAAGGACTCCCAAGTCCCTTTGTGCTTCTGATTTCCTAAGCATTTCCCCATTTAGAAAATAGTCTATGCCTAAATTCCTCCTTCCAAAGTGCATAACCTCACACTTTTCCACATTGCATTTCATTTGCCACTTCATTGCCCACTCTCCTAGCCTGTTCAAATCCTTCTGCAGCCCCCTTGCTTCCTGTCCCTCTACAGATCTTTGTATTATCTGCAAACTTAGCAACAGTGCCTTCAGTTCACACCACTAGTCACCGGCTGCCATCCTGAATAGGACCCCTTTATCCCCACTCTCTGCCTTCTGACAGTCAGCCAATCCTCTATCCATGCCAGGATCTTATCCTTAACACCATGGGCTCTTAACTTATTTAATGTCCTCTCTCCAGAATCCCTGGTTTGACTAAGAGTTCCAGAGATGGGTCGTCCATTGTTTAAGCCTTTTTTGACTTCCACCTTGGACACTTTAAGATAAACATAGCTTACCTTTTAACTGTAATTAACCATGGCTTGTTTGGTTTGCATTCACTTTAGCGTTGTTTACTAGGTTCTTAAACATTTTTTCTATTCATCATTATATTTAACACTTTAATCACCTTACTAAAAGATATATAAGGGGCTGTTTAGCACATGGCTAAATCACTGGCTTTGAAAGCAGACCAAGGCAGGCCAGCAGCAAGGTTTGATTCCCGTAACAGCCTCCCCGAACAGGCGCCGGAATGTGGCGACTAGGGGCTTTTCACAGTAACTTCATTTTGAAGCCTACTTGTGACAATAAGCGATTTTCATTTTTCATTTCATACTCCTAAAACTAAAATTTCTGGAATCATATAAATACAACACCAGACAGCACATAATATTCGTCATGTGTATTCATTTTGAGTCTGGTTTGCAACCAACACTCCCCATATTATTCATTGGCTGCATGGCTGTTTGGAGCTGCAAATCAGGTGTCTTTTATGCTGCATAAATTCAGCCACCATCTCTTAAAGGAAAATGGGCTCAGGCTGCAGACACCGGGGAGACATTTGTAAGAAAGGAGACAGCTGCTAGATCACGCCCACAGGTTCTCCAATGTTGCTTTGGAGGAGCTGAGCCATGTATTGGGGGGGGTCTTCTGTCCCCAAGGAGACAGAAAGCTCTATGGCTAACAACTCTTTCACCATTAGGAACATGCCACAGATTAGATCAATTCCTGGAGCCTACCTCCCAGCACATGGTTACAATGTCAAAAGACTTGTGTTGGCAAGAGAAGATATGTTCTCTGATGTCGGGCCCACAGCTCCATCACTTCCAGCCTCATTACTCACAATACCCTCTTTGGCCATTTGCCTTCACGTTGCTACAATCACTGAACTAAACTTCACCACACCTTCTTCTCCTCACACTAATACTCTTCACTTTTGAAGTCTTCACTTCCCAAAATGTACAACCATTAACTGCATATCAAATATTCCATCATGGGAGGAACATTCTCTAAACTCCTCACATGACTGCCACAAACACATTTTGCTTTTTCTTGGAGGAGAAGGTTCCTCACGGCTCCAGATTGCAGCTGGACAGTGGAGTAGGCGGAACCAACCTGCATACCCTCAAAGAAAGTGTACAGATCACCATGGACAGATACAGGGTCATAATTGTGACATGGAGCCTGGCAATACTGGGAGAGATACCACACAAGACCTCTTCACATCATAGCCTCTTTAGCCCTTTTCACTTCTATCTAACGCTATACACTCTGAATGATGCATGACAGTTGTGTTCATTAGCCACATCCCTCTAACTGTTCTCACTTTGTACTAAAAACTAATCTTTGTTCATTTCCTTCATTTCAGATGTTGAGGGTGCACCTCTGCTACTTTAGAAAGAGGAGGTTGTAGTGATCTGTACATCTGTACATACATCTGCACATACACCAGGGACTACAGACAGATGTAATAGCCACAGCATCACTAGAGGGCAGCATAAAAAGGGTCCAGCCCAAGGGAGGATCAACCTCTTTCAGAAGCACAGGGCGAGTGAGCAGCAGCAGACAGAGACAGCTCAGCATAGGCAGTTTACCTTAGCTTCACTGGTCATACCTCTTGACTGTATTATATCTAGTTAAGCTCTAGAAACAGAACAAACCTACTGAATAAAGTATTTGTGTTAACTGGAAGTTTACAATCTTTATTCAGACTCAGAGAATAACATATGATACCAGGAGTGATTTCAGAAAGATAGCTAGACACCAGCAAGAGAGGACAAACTTAAACTGGATATTCGACTGTGGAAGACTTCGCAGCAAATGGATCCTTGACGACTAACTGATTCGATGGAACTTGTTGGAACTCCATGGCAGCTGGAAACAACTGGTAATTTAAGTTATAACTGGAAAATGTTTGAACAGCTGTTCAAAATATTCATCACAACTAATGATTTAAGCACTGCCTCTGACACAACGAAGATAGCCCTACTACTCTCAACCGGAGGGCATGAAGCTAGAGAAATCTACAATTGCTTTAATTACTTAGAAGGTGAGGACAACACCAAAGTAGACGTTATACTCAAAAAAGTTGCTAAACGCTCTAACAGTCAGTCTGGTGTGATGCTGGAAAGATTTAACTCTTGTCAGAGAAACGGAGGGCCCATCTCTGATTTTATTACAAATCTCAAGTTAATACCACAAGGCTGTGATTATGCTGATTTCAGAGACACTGTGATAATGCATCAATTATTTTCTGGACTATCTGATAAAAATTTGAGGGAAAAACTTTCACAAAATAAGTATCTAACTCTAGAAATCACTATACAAAAATGCCTTGCTTATGAACAAAAACAAAATCAGTACTTTGAGTCTCTACAAACACAGAATCATCATTTAGAAAACAAAATCGGTATAAATGGCACGAACACTCACCATGAGGCGGAGGCAGGGTTGAATCGGGAGAAGACGGAGGTTCTGAGCGGCAGCCATCTTGGGAAAGGATCCGCACATGCTCAGTTACGAAAAGAGCGCACAGTACAGGAAACTCGGTGTGCGCATGGGCAATTGAGTCCTACGCATGACGTCACGAGCGTCATGACGTCAGAGGACCAGGACCACGCCCACTTAAAAGGAAATGCACAAAAATGAACAAAAAGAAATTTAAAGCTGCAAAACCCAATTTTCTTGCCTCAAAAGACAGAAAAATGCCCGGACTTACACCAGCAGTTGAAAATAACTTTCACAACACCCTGGAACAAGCAGTTAGCACCACCCTACAAGATGATATAGTCCTTGTAGACTACGACTCAGGCGAAGATTTCATCTTGGGAGATGGCTACCCCAGTACCAAATCCGAACCGCAACTAGAGGAGTTTGACCGGGAAGAGCCCGACGATGAGTTATTCGGAATGGGGAATCTTCAGCCCAGCATATATGACATCCCGACTCGTGAGTGCAGGATTATGCTGCAGCCTGACGCCAAGAAACAGAGAGTGGTCCACGCACCACGAAGGGTCCCAGCCTCCACACAAGAAGATGATTTGTTCATTGAACATGAAGAGAACGATCACAACTCTGAAACAAAAAGCAATGATTTGTCTATCGAACAATACACACAATACTGCTCAGACATAGATTATCATAGAATCATAGAATTTACAGTGCAGAAGGAGGCCATTCGGCCCATTGAGTCTGCACCAGCTCTTGGAAAGAGCACCCTACCCAAGGTCAACACCTCCACCCTATCCCCATAATCCAGTAACCCCACCCAACACCAAGGGCAATTTTGGACACTAAGGGCAATTTATCATGGCCAATCCATCTAACCTGCACATCTTTGGACAGTGGGAGGAAACCGGAGCACCCGGAGGAAACCCACGCACACACATGGCTGAGATATTCAGAGATCCTGACCACAGCATCAGCAACACGGTTGAAAAGCTCAATACAACTCTTCTCATGGTAGATGAATCCAATACCATGGTGCCATGGCAGATCGTCGATACATGGGATGACAGCAATACCCAAGACGAAGACGACGCCACACAGAGAGCACAGAACGACACCGTTGAGAGAGCACAGATCGACTCTACAGCAAGAACACTGCACAACTTCACAAAGAGAGCGATGACAGACTCCACAGAGAGAGCGATGACAAACTCCACAGAGAGAGCGATGAAGGACAACACAGAGAGAGCGATGAAGGACAACACAGAGAGAGCGATGAAGGACTCCACAAAGAGAGCAACACAAGCCTCCACAAAGAGAGCGATGCAAGCCTCCACAAAGAGAGTGATGCAAGGCTCCACAGACAGCTCGGTGACAGACTCAAAAATGGAAGCAAGCAAACACTCCATAGCGAATGCCATGCATGTACAAGACCATGAAGATCTATCAAGCTTATTTGAGCTACCAGAAGAAGACACTGAATGTCTACCCACTGTATGTGAGATAAGTGACGAAGAAATCACAATTCCCATACAGGAGGTGCAGGATCACAGCGACACTGACATATCTCAGCTCGTCTGCACAGAAGCATTCAATAATCAGAGGACGGCCACCCATGAGTCCAGAGAGACCACGTCAATAGAAAACTTGAAGATTTTGACTCCAGAAAAGGAGCACAAAGAGATCACAGATGATTCAAATGAAACTGAAATGACTCCAAAAGAGGAGCACCAAGAAATCAATGATGATTCAAGTGAACCGGAAATGACTCTAGAAGAGGAGTACCAAGTAAGCAAAGAAGAGGAATTGAATCCACCACAAATGACTGATGTCGCCAACATCAATGCAACATCAGATCATTCTCACAATTCTCAAGAAGACACGCTGAATGTAGCAGATACCACAAAGGACACTGACACCAATAACTGTGACAATGACTCAAATCATCCACATGGCACACGCATTGAGCGCAACAAGAACAACAAAAACCGCAAGAAGCACAGCAGAAACAAGACCAACTACAGCAACAAAAACAACATGCAGCGCAACAAGAACCACAAAAGCACCAAGAAGCATCCCAGAAACAACAAGCACGACAAGAAAAAGAACACGAATAAAAGCGAAAACAACGAAAACAGAATCAACAAGTGCGACAAAAAGAACAACAAGATCGACAACAACAAGAACGACAACAACAAGAACACCAACGAAAACAACCAAGATAGAAACGCCAAAAACAACAAGAACGACAACGAAAACAACAAAGAACGAAACGATAGAAACAACAACAATGAAACAACGACCTGTACAACATGGCACAACTCTGCACGTGAAGGACAATGCCACAGCACACTGTAAAACAATGACAAGACTATAAACATGCCATGGCAGGATAAAGAATCTCACGAATTCACATCTGCTCCAGAATAAACAAGCAAAACAGCTTTCACGAACGATGACATACAGAATCAAAACCACAAACACAGGAAAAAGTCGAGGTCAGACAACGGTGCAACACAGAATCACTACCCACAATCAAATGGAACAGGGGAAAAAGGTGTCCATATCATTAAACGACTCATCAGCAAGGCAACCGAGTCACGTTCCGATATCAACCTAGCTCTGTTATCGTACCGAGCAACCCCATTGAGCTCAGGACAGTCGCCAGCGCAAATGCTCTTCAGCAGAGACATCTGGACAACCCTACCGACAAAGCAATTCCGAGACCCCGGCAACGCACCGGTTCTTGACGACATGCGGGCACTATGCTCCAAACAAAAACTATACTACGATCAACATGCGATCCCACTCAAGCAACTGACAATAGGTGACACCATCAGAATCAGGGACCCAGAAGGCGGATGGTCTGAGTCAGCCAAGGTGATCAGGCAGGAGGCACCGCGATCCTACATTGTCAAATCGTCTGTGGGAGTACTTTTTCACCGTAACCGCTGGGATCTATTAGAGATTCGACCTACAACGCCAGTATTTCCCACACTGGACTTGACCGAGTCCATTTGTCCACAGGACGTTCCTCGCCACACAACGCCAGACAGTACTCCTGATGACATCAAACCATCGTCCCTACTACCACCGTTAAGACGCTCCAGCAGAAGCCGTAAGGCACCCGACCGGCTAGATTTGTGATGCCACTTCAACACACGCACAAGACGAATATGGACATTTCTCATGATGGATTCACAACACAGTTAATTGTTTCTGTATTACTTTTATCATTTTCACAGTGTGCAGATTTGCATATTCTCACCACTTGTTATGTACAGTTTTCTTGAGGCCAGTCTAGAAAACATGTCAAATAAAAGGGGGGGGGGATATAGTGATCTGTACATCTGTACATACATCTGCACATACACCAGGGACTACAGACAGATGTAACAGCCACAGCATCACTAGAGGGCAGCATATAAAGGGTCCAGCCCAAGGGAGGACCAGCCTCTTTCAGAAGCACAGGGCTAGTGAGCAGCAGCAGACAGAGACAGCTCAGCATAGGCAGTTTACCTTAGCTTCACTGGTCATACCTCTTGACTGTATTATATCTAGTTAAGTTCTGGAAACAGAACAAACCTACTGAATAAAGTATTTGTGTTAACTACAAGTCTGCAATCTTTATTCAGACTCAGAGAATAACATAGAGGTTAGCCTTCCTAATGGTACAGCACCACTCTATCTGAGCTTCACAACCACCAGCTCAGATACTGGCACCACGCATACTTTAGAGGCTAGGTTAGAGGGTGGGTATTCACATGATGAATTTCCAGGCACAGCTGTGCAGGTGCTATGGTAGAGGGATGGAGTGTGACAGATATTAGTTTGTAGAAGATTCGATGCTATACTGTACTGGTTCTGCTGCAGGGAACTCTGATGCTGTTTTTGGGGCTCAGTCTACCAAGAAAGGCTGACAAGCATTTATCAGGAAATTCTAGTTTCTCTGGGCAGCCAGTGAGCTTATGCACATTGTCGTCCAGCATCTAGATTCAACTTGTGTTGAAGTTTTTTGCTGAGCATGGAAACCATTCTGGCCAACATAGACTTAACGATCAGCTTCATCAACATAACATGAAATGCTTATCATTATGGAGCCTCCTGACGGCTCTCAGAGGTGCCATGGAAGCTCAGGTGGCTGTCATCTTGGGATTTTAGAGGCCAATGTTGACAGCTGTCTCCAGAGTGTCATGCCATTCCTGCCCTTTATTCTTGCACAGCACCTCAGGAGTGTTGAAGCATAGCCCCAGTAGAGTGTCCTTGGCTCCACGAGAGAGGCATCTGCTGTTATCTGTGAGGATGGCAACTTGCCTGCTCCCCTGGCACCAACTCTGCCAGGGCCCTTGTTTGCTGCACAGCCAGCTGGGTTATATTAGCCCAGTCCATGCCAAGATGCTGCAGCCTGCACCCGATCCTTCAAGTCCCAGAGCTGCATTAGGCCAACCACCATAGTCATCTGAAATGTCCTCAATGAGGGCTTGGCAGCCTTCCACCTTACAAGATATAGTCACTGGGAAAACACATTTCAGCAGCAGAGATAGATAACTGAGCACACAGGACAGGCTCGAAGGGCATGCAGAAGGGTGATTCGTATTTCTTTCTATGAGTTGTTAGATACTGACAGAATTGAGTTGTTTGCTGAATTTGCTTTTGTTCTGGATTTGATGTTGATTCTTAGATTTCCAGTAAAGTGAGGGAATGACAGGACTAAATGAAGACAAATTAATAGTGTTTGTAATGAGAGTAATAAAGATTGAAAGATTGGAATTGAGAGGGGTGACTCATACGAAGTGCCCCTCGACGAACTTCTCTCTGGGAACTCTAGAGCTACGAACAGTTGACGCTTATCCTGTAGTTCTTCCTCTTTATGCTCCTTCTCCTGATCCTGCTGCACATCTTGCTTCCCAGTTTGATGGTAAGGGCTTCTTCCTCACGATGGCAAAGTTATGGAACATGCTGCAGGTGATCACAGATGTGAATATCTGCTAATGAAGGTGCCATAGTACTGTCAAAACTCACTGGGTAACTTGATACTTTCAGGAGAACAGATAAGAAATTAGAAGGAAATAAGACATATGAAAATTTTAATTGACTTGTACAAAATTACTATTTCTTTATGTAGATTCAAATTGGCTGAATTGACCAATTTTCTGGTCAGTTGTTTGAACCACTTCCAATAGATCCACCTGGCAATATTAAAGTTTCACACACAAGGTAAGCCTCAATTTATTTAATTCTGCTCAGTCACGCTTGGTAACATTTACTTCATGACTTTTCATATGCTCTCCTCCCCAAAAGTTTCCTTCAGCTGTATTGACGGTTGAGTGAAATATTGCTTTGAAGGTCATGTTGATCTGCATCCAACCAACAGAAAGCTGTGCTTATTATGCTAGGTATGAGCACAACTTTAGGTATTTTTTAAAAAGTTGAATCTAAGCCAACTTTCTACTTTACCATTGCATTGGAAGAAAGGATCCACAATTTTTATAGTTTGAATTTGGCTTGTATTCAATGTCAGACTGCTCACTCATTCCTGTTGTTTGATGCAGGTGCCTGCACTCCATCAGACCTCATTTTAAGTAAGCTACGCTCCTATTCACCTGCCATACACTTACAAATCCAGGAGAAAACTGGCACACCTTATCCAAATGTGGCTGATGGCATTCAAACATTGGGTAATCTTGCAGCTGATACCAGTAGCTATGAATTTACTTTGTTCAAACAGCCTGTGAGTTCACAACATTGCTGTCACATTTAACCCTAATGTGAACTTCTGAGCTAATTCGCTCATCTTTGCCCCATCACAGCTTGGGCGAAATTCTCCGATCTGTCAGCGGGAAAGCCAGAGTGATTCCCATTGGTACTGGGAGCTGAAATTTTTATTTATTTTTGTCAAAATCGACTTTTCCATGTAATTCAATGGCCCACAGGGATCTACGTTGCAAATGAGAGGGGCGGAAGCTGGGCCGGGATTCTCCAGTCACCGATGCCGAAATGGGGTTTGGCTAACGGCCGGAGAATCCAAGTTTACGACAGAATCAGGGGCGGCGCCGCTTTTGCGATGCTCCGCCCCCTCCAAAGCGGTGTACTTCACGTATCGACGACCTCAGGATATTGTCTGAGGCCCGCCCCCTGATGCTCTGCCCCCAACTGGCTGAGTTCCCGACAGCGTGGGTCTCTTCAATGCCGCCACAGTCGGGGGAGGGCCGATCCGCAGGCAGGGGGGGACATTATTCGGGGCTGGGGACACTGAGGGTGGATAGTCCGGGGCGCACGAGCCGGCCAAAGGGAGGGGCACCATTTTGCGGGAAGGGTCGGCGGGCTGCGTCCACCATGCAGCACAGCGCGGCCGCTGCAGGCTGCCGCCCTGCGCATGCATAGCCATGGACCTGGCAATTCTTCAGAGCGTATCGGCAGCTAGAGGAAGGTGCTCTACGCTGCCGTCCTGCTAGCCCCCAGCAAAAATGGGGAATTGGTGGATGTTTTGCACCAGTTTTTCTGGCGTAAAACGCCACCGTTCCCACACCAGCGTGGAGGCATAGCCCTAGAATCGGAGAATTGGGGCAGCATGGTGGCGCAGTGGGTTAGCACTGCGGCCTCACATTGCTGAGGTCCCAGGTTCGATTCCAGCTCTGGGTCACATGTGGAGTTTGCACATTCTCCCCGTGCTTGCGTGGGTTTTGCCCCCACAACCCAAAGATGTGCAGGGTAGGTGGATTGGCCACGCTAAATTGCCCCTTAGTTGGAAAAAATGAATTGGGTACTCTAAAACATTTTTTTAAAGAATCGGAGAATCCAGCCCCTGGTCTTCAGACAGGTCCCGCAGTCCTGAGATTAGAACGTCATTTTTAAAGGGCACTCCAATTTCCATTATGTGCTGCTGCCCGTCCCCTCCTCCTTGAATCACAGCTAAGGCACCACCCCACTTTAATTGTTTGCAAGCCCCCATGTGAGGACCCTCCTTCAGTCCCCCAGGCCCACCATTCAGTTCCCTCACCCCACCAAGCCATCCCTTCAGCACTCCCTCTTTCACCCACCTCATCCCTCCCTTCAACCCCCACTCATTCCCCTACCTCAAGCCCATCAGTTCACCCTTTTAGCCTCCCAATCCCTCCCCCCTTCAGGTCCCGCTCCTTGGCAGTGCCAACCTGGCACATTGCAGTCCGAGGGGTGGTGAGGTGATAAGTTTCCTCCTAATAATAGCTGCCAGGTTGTGAAGAGGAGTCCTTCTGGGAGGTAGAGGTCAGAGGGTTTGTGTTGTTTGAAGGGGTTGAGGTCAGGGGTCACCCCATCTGTAGCCTTTAAACCCATTTAACAGTTAGTCAGTATGTAGCACTTAACGTTTTCCCAAAATAAAGTGTCAGTATGCTAAGTTTAAAGGCCTGTGAGATGAAGGTGAAAGTTATGCCTTTAAAGTGATGGAAACCTTTGAAGTGGTTTACACTCAGTCAATTTTATTGCCTTTGATGTTTTGAAGGCACTGTGTATGACGAGGAGGCTGAATGCTTAGAACTGGATTGTTTACATTGAAATTTACACTCCATTTCCTGCTAAAAGAATCGTGATCGACAGCTCGCTAGAACTTCAACAGGATAAATCAAACTGTTTATTTTTCCAGCTCTGCAGGTGTCCATTAATTCAGGGTAAGAGAGCGGGTGCAATGGTTAGCACTGCTGCCTCAAGGCACCGAGGACCCGGGTTTGATCACGGCTCGACGTCACTGTCCATGTGGAATTTACACGTTCTCCCCGTGTCTGGTTGGGTCTCAACCCACAACCCAAAGATGAGCAGGGTGGGTAGATTGGCCATGCAAAATTGGCCCTTAATTGGAATTATTTTTTAAATTAAAAAATCATGGTAGCAGCTGTTTCTTGAACTGCATTTTTTATGAGTCTGCCTTTTTATTCTTGAGGAAAGACTGGTGTGGGGATTGCCCCTTCACTTTCCATGAAGCACTCGATTTTTAACAGGCAACGCAGTGTGAATTTCAATGTAAACAATCCATTCAAAGAATTCAGCCTCCTATCCATATATACTGCCTTCGTCAAAAGCCATTGGATGAGATTCTCCGTTAGCCGACCCCAAAATCGGGTTGTTTAGGTGTTCCCCGTCGGGCACCCCTCTGGGGGCCCTCTGGCCCCAGCCGAGCTGTATAGGCATGCTCCAGCACAATCAGTGCCATCTTTTTGGCTTTGATAAGTGTGCGTGTGGGGAGTGCGCGGCTGCTGCTTGTCAGCCTCCCAAGTGTCAATCACGGACCGGCCAATCCCGCACCATTGTTCATGAGAATCCGCGGCGCCTTTGCTAGCCCCTCAACCGTAGTGGAATCAGTCCAGGTGCGGCATCGAGTTTCCTGCAGTAAAAGTCAACGGCTTCTCCATTGGCGTCAGCACTTAGGGTGGGATTTCCCACTTGCCGATGGCGAGATTGCATTCGGCGATCGGGCGGAGAATTCCTTTTGGCACCGAAATCGGGGCAAAGCCTGTTTTCAGATGATCTGCCCCCTCCAAAACGGTGTCATCGGTGAGTACACCCCACGCCATTGGGACAGCCTCAGGACGTCACCTGAAGCCACTGCCCTGATGGGACGTCTTCCCGACGGCGTGGGTCACTTGTGCTCTGAGTTTCCGTCAACCTCGCGAGGCGGCTACGGACTGTGTCCAGCGCCGCCATAGTCGCGGGGGTGGGGGGGGAATGTTCCACTGGCCGGGGGGGGGGGCTTCGGCGGGGCTGGTGGACTGGTGGGGGTGGTCCGGGGGTGGCAAGAGGGGTTACAGGGGGACACTTTCTGATAGGCCGGGTCCATGCGCGGCCAGCGCCATTTTGTCGGCGCGACCGCTGCAGGTCATGTGCATGCGCCGCCACGGACCCGACAATTTTCCGGCATTTTTGTTGGGAAAGGCGGGGGTTTTACGTGGCATGGCTGCTAGCCCCCCACTGGGCGGAGCATCAGTGTGGGGGCGCAGATGACTTTTTCATCATAAGACTAGACACTTCCTCAGGACATAGCCATAAAATCAGAGAATTCAGCCCTTAGTCTCAGAAATGAATAATCCCGCCCAATGAAATTGACTGCGTGAAAACCACTTCAAAGGTTTTCACCACTTTAAAGGCATAACTTGATCTTCATCTCACAGTCCTTTAAACTTGGCATACTGACAGACCTTATAAAGAGTTTAGGGATGCAGATGAGAACATTTTTACTTATTATTCGGCATATGTATTTATGAGATAATGAGTGGCTGTGTAAATGGTATAGGGGTACAAATAAACACATTTGCTTTTCATTGTAGGAAAGTATTGACCGTTACATACTGAAAAATGTTTAAGAACATAAGAACTAGGAACAGGAGTAGGCCATCTGGCCCCTCGAGCCTGCTCCGCCATTTAATGAGATCATGGCTGATCTTTGTGGACTCAGCTCCACTCTCCGGCCCGTACACCATATCCCCGAATCCCTTTATTCTTTAGAAAGGCATCTATCTTTTTCTTAAAAACGTTTAAAGAAGGAGCCTCAGCTGCTTCACTGGGCAAGGAATTCCAGTGATTCACAACCCTTTGGGTGAAGAAGTTCCCCCTACACTCCGTTAATGGGTTTAAAGGCTGCAGATGGGGAAAACTCCCAAAGGAGCCCCATCCCAAGGAAGATCCCTGACCTGAGCCCCTCCAGTTCAGCAGGAACACCACCTGACCCAACATCCTAGGAACAATACCCCATCCCTCGGTACCCTGGTGGCAATTGTTGAGAGGGTATTTATCACCTTGCCACCCCTTTGACTGCAAGGTCCACGCTTCTCAATACGCTCCCAATTCACTGCAGTGGGACTCTTAACTGGGGGGTGTTGGAGCATCCCACCTGTCTGTGAATGGTATGGCCTATCCGCCAATGACATGAGAAATCTCTAATGAGAAATTTGCATGGCTACACCGGGTTGGAGCAGGATGCCCAACTGGACCATCGGAAATCTGCTATGGCCAGCAGGGCGGGTACAGAAACTCAGGACCGGTTTGCTACCAGGTGTAAATCCCGATTTTGCCCAATCAGGAATACCAATTTTATCGGCAAGGAATGGAAAATTCTGGCCCTCATCTACTGCTGATACCATCATGCCTTTGTTACCTCTAGACTTGACTAGTCCAATGTTCGCCTGGCTTGTCCCCCACATGCTACTTCATTCAAAACTGTGCTGCCCATATCTTAACTTGCAGCAAGTTCCATTCCCCTATTATCCCTGTGCTTACTGACTGTCCAGCCAAGCAGCGTCTTGATTTTAAAAGTCTCATCCTTATTTTCACCCCTCCTGAGCCCTGTAATCTCCTGCAACCGCATCACCTTCCGAGATATTTGCGCTCTTCTAATTCTGGCTTCTTGCTCATTCCCAATCATCATCCCTCCACCATTGGTGGAACTGCTTCGAGTTGTGCCTCCAGTTGTCTAAGCCACTAGCTCTGGAATCCCGTCCCTATATTTCTCTGCCTCTCTACCTTGCTTTCCTCCTTTAAGACACTTCTCAAAACCTGACTCTATAAACCAAACCCTTGGCCATCTGACTTAAATTGCCGTTGTGGTTTGGTCTCACTCATGGTTTTATTAATCAAGTGAGGCATCTTGGGATGTTTCATCACATTAAAGGCACTATATGAATGTACATTGTTGCTGTTTGGAATCTAGCCATTTGCACCATTTCAAAACAGTTCCAGGTTATTTTGTTGAAAAGAGTTGAAATTAAAACGAGTATGCCTAAGTTTCCCTAATTTTTCATTTTTTAAGGAAAAAAGTCTTTATCCTCATTTAGACTTGCCACCAACCACATTTGGGTAAGGTGAAGCAGGTTTTTCCTGGATTTGGGGATGTGAGGCATATGAGTAGGAGTGCTGTGTACTCAAAAGTGAAGGTCGGATAGAGTGAATGCACCTGGGTCAAACAATTGGGATGAGTGAGCAGTCTGACATTGAATGTGAGCCAAACTCAAACCAGGACAAATTTGTGTGCATGCCTAAATTTTGAGGGACAAAAGTTATTTGGCTCTTGTATCTCAGCTCATGTGCAAAATATATGGCAGAATTTTAAGTTATGATTCCTCCACTAAGCAGTTCAGTGGATGTGCAGCGTAATCCACTCCATCAAATATAAGCAAGAAAAAAGCTTCCTGAGTTGTGCTTATCAATAATTAACAGTGCATCAGCAGAGTCCAAAGGGAGCTTATATTGCACATTTGAGTAGACTGCTAATAATATATAGTGGATGGATTGGTGTATTCAAATCCCAGGACACAAAGCCATTCAAGTCCAGCATCTCATTTTAAATTAGCCTGTGGATAAATGCCTGGCTATTGTGGAGTTGGGCTAGTGTACAATTAGCTCATTGTTTTTGATGGTTGTATTGAGGGAACTGTAGGATTGCAATAGCAAAGGCAAACATGCTCCTGGATGTCTAAAAGGGAGTTGCTCAGTACAGTAGACGCAGCTTAGAGGACCTTCATTCACTAACTGGGAGACTTTGAGACAGGCTGCAACAATCCCTGTGTCTTTAAGGAGTGTGACGGTGGACAACAACAGTAGCTCATTTCTGCTTTCAGGATTGTTGGAGTCTCCTGTGCTACAGTATGGAGCCAAACAGTCCAAAGAAGATCCAGTTTGCAGTGCCGTTATTTCAAAGTCATTTAGACCCTGAGGCAGCTGAACAGGTAATGTAGCACCTTTCACAAAATATTTGATAAATGAAGACATTTCAAACTGGTTTCATGCTTGTTGAAGCAAGTCTTATTTTAAATTCTTTTTCTATTCTCAGCATTACTTTTGATTCAAAAATTGGAAGGTACTTTTAAAACAACTGAGGTGGATCTTAAAGTTAAAGTGTTTGTGACTAAAATAATTTGTTCTGTTTTGGCTGATTTTTCACAGATCAGAAGACGAAGACCTACTCCAGCTTCACTGGTTATTCTTAATGAGTCATCCCCAGGTAATTGATAAATGGTAGAAATCATATGGATTCAGTGTATGTATTCAATGACAAATTTTTAAAAAAAATTTTGTGACTGGATTAATCACTGCTGATTCTTTCTAAATCACATTCAGCACAAAGAAAGTATCGGGCAATGTGTTATCAATTTCAAAATTTTGGAGAATTACATTTTTGTTTGAAATGTGTCATTGCAAAATCCATGAAATACGTAAGCTAATTAACTATGACTTGCTTCCAAACCTCGGAATGTTACTTTAATAATTCACCAGATATGCTTAATTGTAATGCTGGAGACCGTCAGCTCTCTTTTACTGCCAGTTACCAGTGACCTGATACCACTGATAAAAGAGTAACACGCTGGTTAAGGCAGTCAATATTAATGAAGATTTCAACATAAAGGTTACTTGGTTTCCCACCCATCACCCTCATATTAAACTATCTCATTCACTGTGCACACAGACTGGAGACCCAATGTGAACGGGTGGGAATGTATTTGATTAGCAGGCAGAAATCCGAATGCTCTTGGCTTTTCTGCATTGATTTCTCACATTTGTTCCAGCGGGCATCTCCATGTTTTGTCCTTGTGAATTATAAACAGAGTACGAGATAAAGGAATCTGGCTCTACAAAATGGACATTGTACTGACGCTGCATACTTGCACCTTTTGCCCTTGGGATTTTTTTTTTATTTGCCTGTCTGACTTTATCACGAGAGTACATCATTGCATTTTGTTTGTGCATTTTGATTCCTTGGCCTGTCCTCGTTTGTGATTACATTCATGCAGGGTACCCTAATTTGCTGAGAAAACAGATGCTTCAGCACATTTTAAAAAATCGAACGCATTGAATGATATAGAGGTCTGTTCAGAAGTAAACTGAAACATTCTGGAAGCATGCAGTGGTGAAGCAACTCTCTCAGGAAATGAGTCATCAGCTAAAGTACTGCAGGAGTCATAGGGCAGCATGGCAGGCTCCAGAAAATACAATATTAGTTTCCGTAGCAATGTATATAACAAGGCTAGAGTTTGCTGTCTTAGACTCACTGAAGACCTTTTAGTATCATGTGAATACTTATTGATGTGTTCAAATCAGATGAGGAGTGAAGTTCAGGTCTTCTGCAGAAGTCTTCAGTTTCCAGCCTAATTACTGGGCAGTCTTTTGTGGCAGGTGTAATCTGTTACTGCTTGGAGGATACAAAGTACAATTTATAGCCAATTGTATCCTATATATTTGAAACTGACATATCAATCAGCATCTTACAGAGAATATTAGAAGCAATTGTACTGACTCAACCATACAATTTGCAATGGTCTCATCACAATAAAATGTAAATACAGTTGTGGAAGAAATTCAAACCACTAAATTCACCTTCAGTGGAATTGTTCACAAACCAATAATCCATGTCTGTAACTATTTCCTGTGGTGTTGGGCGTTCTGACACACAGATGAGCCAACACGATTGTGTATGGTACAACGCTATTTTATTTAAACTTTCTATGTACAGTTTTGTCTTGATACTCTGCACGTGGGGATTCCCTGTTTGTGATCTTGTAACAGGTCTTGTCCGTGTCTTTGTCCCCAGACCTACTGTCCACTAGGTGTCGTGCTCGTGCTTTTATGTGGTTGCTGTCCTTGTGTGTGATTGGTTGTGGTGTGTGCTCTGATTTGTCTGTTGGTGTGTCCATCATGATGTGTGTGTTTGAATATCATGACATTTCCATGTTTAACATTCTCTATTTTATTTGTACCTTTGTCTCTTTCTATTTGTCTTCCACTCCTTTTCTCAATAGCTCTCATTTGCTTTCTTTCATTATTTCTCTCTTTCTTCACAATTCTGTCCTCCTCTCTCTACACTCTTCCTTCCACCTGCTTATCATTGTGTCTCTATACATCTTATAGGGTATCCTTCTTTGCTCAATGAACTTGAATTTTTTTCTTTACATTTTGTGATGGCTAGGGTCTCAATTTGTCTGGTTGAGAATAGGATTGAGGGGAAGTGAGAGAGGAGTGAGTGAGGCTTAGGCTGGCAATGAGTTGGCAAGTGAGGCCTGGTCTGAGGGTGAACTATGTATGACTCTGCTGATATTGTGGTGCACCATTGTTAAAATGAAAATCAAGCAATAATACAAGTGTACGGGTGCAATAATGGGATTTTCCTATGCCCGCCATTGGTTAAATGGTAAAGGCAGAACCACCTCATCTGCTGAGTTTGGTGTCTTAGCAAAGCTAGCCATTTGGAATGCCTGTATACAACATGTATACAGGCATTCAATGCTGCTTAACAATGTTTCACGAGATTAAGAAAATAACATAGCAGGAAAATGAATAGAAGGAAAGGCAATTGATGAAGGTTTCTGCATATTTATTTTTAAACGTTCTTCAGTGATGGTAACTAAATACTTTGTGTCCCTCCCTCCCGCACGACCCCCGGATGTTACCTGGCCCTTTAAACGTATTACAAATATGTGAATCTTACAGAAAAAAGGCACTTCTAACCTCCTTTCCATCGTGAGCTGTGCATTAAAGATGACAACATCCCTGGTAGCCCAATTTAATTATGTAATTTCAGCTTATTCCAAACATTTTAAAAAGGTCAATGCCGATTTTCAGGTGGGCCTGGAACACAACTGGCAACAACATCATCAGAGAGGAAAATTTGGGCTAATATCTTTAATGGTCTGGGCGGCACGGTGGTTCAGTGGGTAACACTGCTGCCTCACGGCATCGAGGTCCCAGGTTCGATCATGGCCCAGGTCACTGTCCGTGTGGAGTTTGCACACTCCCCGTGTCTGTGTGGGTCTCATCCCCACAACCCAAAGATGTGCAATCTAAATTGTCCCTTAATTGGAAAAAAAATATCTTTAATGGTATAGATAAATGTTCCAAATAACAAGACAGTCAAAAAAATGATAGAGAGAATTGTAAAAAATAAATTACAAAAGAGAGCTCGCTCTCACCATAAAGCTAAAAACTTTACCTAATCCATCTTCAGCCTCTATGGCTCTCTGGCTTCAGTTGAGGTCCGTGCCCTGGATTTTCTCTCCTCAATAGTGCACGTTGCAATAGCCCCTGTACCCAGCAATACCAGTCAGCACTATGACACCAGGCCAACTACAGCAGAAATGTGAAGAACACTCAGCTCAATTTGTGGCTTCAAATACACTGCTTTGTCCTAAAGCAGGCCACCTGCCTCTCACATTAATCTCTGGCACTTACCCTCATCAGGTCTGTATAGAACGTAGCCCCTCACACCCTGAGACCCTGTTTTCTCCGACTCCAAGCCCCAAGACCCAGCTTCTATTGCAGCTGTGCATGCACCACCTCCCAGGTTGCATGTGAATGCCCAGCATGGCTGTAGCCTCCCACTCATCTAACTAGGTGCATTTTATCTTATGTTGAATGCCACAGCCTTTAAAAAAAAATAGAAGAAATTACAAATTCAAAGAATCAATAAAGGAACCTGTCAGCTTAAAAAGACGTAATAAGAATGTGTCATTTTTTTTGCTTTAATGTTTTTTCCTGTTTTAAACTATATTGATTTTTAAAATATTCAGTGGAGTGGTATTAACAGACAAAGGCTGTTGTGCCAGTTCAATATTCCAGCATCAGTATTTGTTTGCTCTTTCCGGGCTTCTTAATGGCAGAGCTACATGAATGTTTTTGCAACCAAATGTCTCTGATCAAGATGCCCTGATGCTTGATACTTGATCATTGCATGGTGAGCTAACGAGCTATAGCGACCGGGTTTAATAGTTAGCTTGCTGATGTCACTAGGGATGTCCTAAATCTGGATGTTGTACTTCTGAGCTAAGTAAAATATTGTAGAATTCCACTGCAGAGAAGGTTTGTTTTGCTAAATTTTTATTATTGATTTTCAAAAGAGGAAAGGAACAGGTAAACAAAGTACAGAACAGTACAGTACCATAATGCAACTACTCGTCCCCAATAAAAAGACAAACAAAAACTAGACCAAAAAAAACAGTAAAATTAACAGTCGACAGTAATTAACTCTTTAAAGAAAGAGTCAAATGGTTGCCATCTACAAAATAATTTCTCAGTGTGTCCTCTTAGTAGGTTCTACTCACTTAATTGCATTTTCCTGGATTTTATCAATTTTTCTTTTATCTCCTTTAAAAGATATTACAAATTCTACCTCCAAATCTTTTTGATGGTTCATTCCACATACTAACAATGCTGGATAGAAAAGAAAAAAAATCTCCCAACATCTCAGTTTTTAAAAAATCAATTATCTTAATTTTACGCCCTCTTATTGCAGTGAAAATAGCTTCTCATCAAAACCTGAAATAATCCTGAACATCTCAGACTCATGTCTACATTTTGATGAAATTAGCTAACATGAAAACTTCAATTCCTGGTAAGGGAGAGTGAGGATGATAAAATCTTGTAATTTATAATCCAATAAACAAATTATTTTAGGATTGCTGCAGAATTCCTCCATTTAGACTGAAATTTCAAAGAAAGACATTTGTTGAAGCTTTTAACAAGAATCTGAATGTGGTGATATGCATCACTGTATATACACAAGGGGTTAATGTAAATACACTACAACTAAGTAAACACTAGAGGGAGGACCAGAGATGTCATGATATGCAAACATGCAGCTAATGAACACATAGAATAGGACACAACCAATGAGCAGTCAAGACACCCAGGGGTGGCATTACCACAAGGGGGCATTACACAACCCGTATAAAAGGACAGGGCACACATGCTCTGCCTCTTTCCACAGGCAACACTTAGAGAGTAGGACAGGGGCAGATAGAAGCATCACACCCACCACGTGGCCTAGAGAAGACTGGTTAGTTAGACTGAGTTACTATCGCAAGATTAGCAGGAGAATCAAACTCATAGAGAACTGTGCTAATGGTTCAATAAATCACATTGAACTTACTTCAAAGTCTGGAGTATATTTTGGTCAAAGCTGCATCGAGTTGCAGCCTGTGTTATCCCACAGTACATAACGCAACATGATACCAATAGTGCCTGTTGAATCTATATTGTTCAACTCAGCAAGATCCGTGATTACCAGCAACAGCACCCAGGCAAGATGATCGAGATTCCGGTTCCTCAGCAGCTCAGGTACCACGGCAATCTCAGTGCCAACTGGCGTGCATTCAGGCAGAAATTTGAGAATTACATGGTAGCATCCGATCTAGATGGCGTGGCCAATGCTGAGAAGATAGATCTTCTACTCACCATTGCGGGTGAAAGTGCAACAGAAATCTTCAATTCCTTCAAGTACTCCAAAGGGCAGGACAAGAGAGACTTCCAGACAGTCCTGGACAAGTTTGAAAACTACTGCGAAGTGAACACAACAGAAATCGGTAAAACTGGCGCCTATACTCACCACGAGGCAAAGGTAGGCTTGCAATAGAAGCAAACGGCAATTTTGATTGGCAGCCACCTTGCACAAGGAGCCGCACATGCGCAGTTCCCGAGAAGACGCGAACTGGCGAAACAGTGTTTTGCGCATGCGCGAGAAGCTACGCATGCACAGTTGCGAAAAGACCGCACAGCGAAGGAAAAGCGATCTGCGCATGCGCAATCCATTCCTATGCTCTACATCACAAACGTCATGACGTCAGAGGCCCCGGACCGCGTCCACTTATAGGGAAAATGTCCGAAAATAGTTTTTAAAAAATTTAAAGCCAGAAAACACAATTCTTTCGCCTGGAACGACAGCACAATGCCTGAACTTCGACCAGTAGCTGAAAGTAACCTCCGCAGAGCCCTGCAACAAGCAGTAAACACCGCCCAAAGAGATGATACAGTCCTCGAAGACTACCACTCAGACGATGATTTCATCATTGGATGTGGCGACCTCAGTACCAAATCCGAACTGCAACGAGATGTGTTGTACATTGAAGCATCCGACACAGTCATGGACGAGTTCTTCGGATTTGAGGATCCTCAGCCCAGCATAGACGACATCCCGACCAAGGAGTACATGATTCTGCTGCGGCCTGATGCCAAGAGACAGAGAGCGGTACAAGCCCACAGAGAGCGGCCTGATGCCAAGAGAGTGGTCCACGCACCACAAAGAGTCCCCGACTCCACACAGAGAGTGGTCCACGCACCACGAAGAATCCCCGACTCCGCACAGAAAGCGATGACAGACTCCACAGCGAGACCACTGAATGTCTCCACACGGAAAGCGATGAAAGACTCCACAGCGAAACCACTGCAACACTCCATTGAGAGCGCACAGATCGACTCCACAGTGAGACCACTGCATGACTCCACATAGGGAACGATGCCAGACTCCAGAGAGAGAGCGATACAAGCCTCCACAGCGAGCTTGTTGACACACTACACGATGGAAGCAACGCAAGACTCCAGAGCGCAGTCCTTGCATGAACAAGACCATGAAGGTCTAGCAACCTTATCTGAGCAACCAGCAGCAGACGATGCAAGTCTGCCACGCTCAAGTGCACAGCAAGACGACTATGACAGTCTACCACACTCACGTGAACAACAAAAAGACTATGACAGTCTACCCGGATTATTTGAGCCACCAGAAGAAGACTCTGACAATCTACCCAGCTCATCTAACCGACAAGAAGACACTGAAGGTCTACCCACTGTATGTGCGACAAGTGACAAAGGCTTCACATTTCCCATACAAGATGTGCGACATCTCAGCGAGGCTGACAGATCTCAGCTAGTATGTACAGAGGCACCCGACAATCAAAGTGAGGCTACTAGTGACTCCAGTGACACCACGTTAATTCAAAACTCATCCACTCGAGCCTCTCCTCAAGTACCTGAAATGACTCCAGACGGGGAGCATCAAGAAACCAAAGGTGATTCAGGTGAACCAGAAAGGGCTCCAGACGGGGAGCATCGACAAGCCAAAGATGATTCAAGTGAACCAGACCAGACTCCAGACGGGGAGAGCCGAGGAATCAGAGACGGCACGCTCAATGAAACAGCAGATACCACAAAGGACACTGACACAAGTAACTTTGTGAAGGATTCAAATTCTCCACTCGGTGTGTTCATTGAGCGCAACAAATACAACAACAAAACCTACACAAACAACAACACAGACAACAACAAGAAGCCAGACAACAACAAGAAAACCAACAACACTGGAACAACAACTAGTACGACATGGTACAACTCTGCAAATGCAGGACACTGTGACAGCACAGCTCAAGACAATGGCAAGTGTGCAGACATACGGCATGATAACGCATCTTACAAATTCACGTTTGCTGCAGTACAAACAAGCAGACCAGCTTTCAAGGCAGCTGACATGCGGCATCAATACCGCAAACACAGACACCAGTCCAGGTCAGACAGGAAAGATGACATAAAGAATCGCTACCACAAGCATAAATAAAAAAGAGTTCACCTCAGACATTGAAGTGATTTGACCATTTGAACACCTCCTGATGACTTCTTGGTTACGTAAACACCAGGACACTGATGGCGTTCACAAGGGAATGACAACATCAACATCGACACTTCCATAACAGCACAAGAAAGCAACTCGACAGTGTAAACTCATGAACTTTGGACTCATAACTATTATTTGGTATTGTATAATCCTCAACATCATCATAACTATTATTTGGTATTGTATAATCCTCAATGTCATCATAACTATTCTTTGATCTTGTATCATCATCACAGTCATCATAACTTGTACATGTTACCGCTTATTTACCTGTTTTTGTTCAATTTTTATTTAACACAGCACAGAAAATATGTAACACGAAAAAAGGGGGGATGTGGTGATATGCATCACTTTATATACACAAGGGGTTAATGTAAATACACTACAACTAAGTAAACACTAGAGGGAGCACCGGAGATGTCATGATATGCAAACATGCAGCTAATGAACACAGAGAATAGGACACGACCAATGTGCAGTCAAGACACCCAGAGGTGACACTACCACAAGGGGGCATTACACAACCCATATAAAAGGACAGGGCACACATGCTCTGCCTCTTTCCACAGGCGACACTTAGAGAGTAGGACAGGGGCAGATCAGAAGCATCACACCCACCACGTGGCTTAGAGCAGACTGGTTAGTTAGACTGAGTTACTATAGCAAGATTAGCAGGAGTGTCGAACTCCTGCTAATGGTTCAAAAAATCACATTGAACTTACTTCAAAGTCTGGAGTATATTTTGGTCAACGCTGCATCGAGTTGCAGCCTGTGTTATCCCAGAGTACATAACACAACACTGAAGAGTGAAAGATCGAATGACAATATAAAGGAGAGGCCTCCAAGAAGAGGATCTCATGCAGCTGTAATACTCTCCATAGCTGAATAGCCTGTTAGCCTCGACTATTTAGGACTCACATTTAAGCATTTAATTTTGTTTAAACATAGGATTGCTGCCATTCCCTCTGGAATAGTGCTCCTCAATGATTCAGCCTTGAATCAAGAGTGGAGATGGAAAAGTAAAATTGAAACCGTATCTGATCCTAAACCCTGCTGTTAAAAAATCTTTTACAGAGCATATTCTGGCAAATGATGGAATTTTCATTATGTCATTTCCTCTGAAGAACAGAAAATGCAGCTTTAATATGTTCTCAACATCAGAAATACTATGTGATAAATTGTAACAGACTGCAATAAAGTATAAACCCTCAATGGACATGCTTGGCAAAATCTCTTTCACACTATTTCCTGAGAAGTGGATTCTGTGAAGAAGGTGGGGGGGGGTGGGGTGTTGAGGGGGTTGGTGTGACAGGACCAATCCCATTCTGCAAATGTAGATCCTGTCACCTATTGACAGTAACCATCACTGTAATGCAAAATGTCCTGTCCTCCAAGCTACAAATAGCAGTTATTAATGGGCTATAGAAAAAAGTGGGAAAATACTGCAAACCAGATTTTGCTGACGGAAAAATAAAACTCCCTTTGCAAAATCTAACAAAATAACATGACTTATTATCAAAAATAACCATGTGAATATTTAATGGAGGAGGAATTGGCCTGGTTGTTATGTGTAGTAAAATTGTAAATATACTCTTTCTGAATGTGTAATCAAAGCAATCCATTCCCCCAAAACACTTGTGCAAAGATGCTTGACAATGACCCCGCACATCAGTCATAGTTTTTTGTCTCTCAGATTTACATTGATTTACAAAATTGGCATAAATTTAAATAGTGAAAAACTGAACACATTTTAAAATGCAATTATCGTGGAGAACAGAATGATGGAGCTAATTAAGATACTTAGTTAGAACATCTGGCAAACACGTTTTATCCAATTTTGGAAAATAATATCAACATATTTCTTCTTGATACATGTACAATCTCTTAAATTAATTTCATTCAGGCTGTCTTGATCCTTTTTTCCCCTTTTCTCCCTTCCTATTCAGACACCTTTCGTTTAGTCTATTGCAGACACAAAATATTTCCTCTACCAAGCGTTTTTAATACTAGTTTGGAAGTTTGAATTCTTTAAAAGAGTCACAAAGTCTTTTAGAAATGGTAATGTTACAATGAGGGTTTAGATTTTCTCACTGCAATGAGTTCTGGACTATGCCTGTCTGAACAAGGAGTATTTGACATTGAAGTTGGGTTTAAGGTTTTTGTGCCTTAACAAATTTATTGTCTTTCACCTTGAGCAAACATCTCCAAAAAGCTTTGTAATGAGCTTGTGCTTCATCCCAAAAGCAAAGGTAAAACTGGATGAATTATTAGAGACCTTAGTAAATCAGTGATCTATTTGCACTGTTTTATTACATGAATGGAATGTGCAATTAAATCGAGGAAGATTTGAATGTAAAAGTACTAGAATGAAAAAATAATGTTTGACTCTTCTACCCAACCTTGTATTATTCATATTCAGGGCATATACAGATCACTTTTATCTCTGCCCCATAATGGTGCCATGTTTAAATCACTTATCACTATTGAAACAACAATAGGTATGCTTGCTCTAACTGATTCAACATTCCCTGTGTTAGACTGTAGTTCATTTGCGAAGTGAACAACTTCAAGTTTGAAGTAACTATTGAAATTAGGGTAGCACGGTAGCACAAGTGATTAGCACTGTGGCTACACAGCGCCAGGGTCCCAGGTCCCCTGGGGCTGAGGGAGGTGCTAGATAGTATCAGGGGTATGAAGTCGGGGAAGGCCCCTAGGCCGGATGGGTACCCTGCGGAATTCTATCAGGAATTTGCGACGGACCTGGCTCCACATCTGTTGGGGGCATTCAACGAAGCACTGGAGAAGAGGGAGTTGCTGGAGACAATGACGCAGGCAGTAATCACACTAATTCCGAAAAAGGGGAAGAACCCAGTGGAATGTGGGTCATATAGACCCATATCACTATTGAACATGAATGTGAAAGTATTGGCTAAGTTGTTGGCGGGGACTTTGGAGGAGTGTGTCCTCGGAGTGGTGGCAAAAGATCAAACAGGGTTTGTGAAGGGCAGGCAGCTTGCGTGTAATATAAGACGGCTGTTGAATGTGGTGATGAATTCGTCGGGGGCCCAGTTACCGGAGGTAGTGGTGTCCATGGATACGGAGAAGGCATTTGATCGGGTGGAGTGGTGGTACTTGTTCGAAGTTTTGGGAAGGTTTGGGTTTGGGCCGAGATTTGTGGCATGGGTACGATTGCTGTATGTGGCAACAAGGGCGAGCATGAGGATGAATGATATGACCTCACAAAGCTTTCACTTGCGCAGGAAAACGAGGCAGGGGTGCCCGCTGTCATCGCTGCTGTTTGCGTTAGCCATAAAGCCATTGGCAATGGCTCTCAGGGGGTCGGCAGAGTGGCGGGGGATTGTGAGGGGCCAGAGGGAGCATCAAGTGTCGCTCTATGCCGATGACATCTTGCTGTATGTTTCGGATCCGGTGGAGAGTATGGGAAGGATTATGGGCCTGCTGGGGAGGTTTGGAGGGTTCTCAGGGTACAAGTTGAATGCAGGGAAAAGCGAGGTATTCCCGGTGAATGAGCTGGCACAGCGGGCTAATTTTGGGGGGATGCCATTTACGGTAGTGAGGGATAGGTTTAGGTATCTGGGGATTCAGGTAGCGAGGGAACGGACGGGGCTCCACAAGTGGAACTTAACAAAGCTGGTGGAGGAGGCTAGGGAGGATCTTAAGAGGTGGCACTTAACGCTGGCAGGGAGGATCCAAGTGGTGAAAATGAATATTCTGCCGAGGTTCTTGTTTATCTTTCAGGATCTCTCGATCTTTATACCAAAGGCCTTTGTTCGGAAAGTGGACACGATCATTTCTGACTTTGTATGGACGGGGAAGGTGCCGAGGGTGGGGAGGACCCTGCTACAGAGGCAGGGGCAGCTGGGGGGGGGGGGGGGTGGTTGGCATTGCCGAACTTGCTTCAGTATTATTGGGGGCGAATGGAGACAAGGTACAGCGGTGGTGGGAAGGAGAGTGGTTGAGTGGGTTAGGATGGAGGAGGAATCCTGTAAGGGGTCTAGTTTGAGAGCTATGGTGATTGCAGCATTGCCAATGGCTCCGAGTAGGTATTCAAGGAGCCCGGTGGTACAGTCCACAGTGAAGATATGGAATCAGTTGAGGAGGCATTTTAGGGTGGAAGAATGTCAGAGCTAATGCCGCTGTGCAAGAATCATGAGTTTGAGCCGGGGTGGATGGAAAGTGTATACAGGAGGTGGAGGGAAGTGAGGCTGGTCAAGGTGAGGGATCTGTATTTGGAGGAAGGGTTCACCAGTCTGGAGGAGCTAAGGGAGAGGGTAGAGCTGCCGAGGGGGAGTGAGTTCAGGCATTTGCAGGTTAGGGCCTTTGTGTGAAAGGTTTGGAGAGGGTTCCCTTGGTTGCCAGGATACACCCTGATAAAACGACTGCTGTTCCTGGATGTGGAAGGGGAGGGAAGAATTGGGGATATATCCAAGTGGCTGGGGGAGCAGGGAGGCGAGCAGGTGGTGAAGATCAAAGAGAAATTGGAAGCGGAGTTGGGAGGGAAGATCAATTGGGGAGTATGGAGCGAGGCACTGCGTAGGGTAAATGGGACCTCCTCCTGTGCAAAGTTGAACCTGATACAGTTTAAGGTGGTGCACAGGATGCATATGGCTCGGGTGAGAATGAGTGGTTTTTTTCAGGGGGTAGCAGATGAGTGTGAGAGGTGTGGGCGGGGGCCAGCGAATCACGCGCACATGTTTTGGGGTTGCGCAAAATTGGGAAGATTCTGGGCGGGAGTGTTCGCAGTCTTAGCCAGGACAGTGGAGGAGGAGGTGGATCCGGACACTTTGGTGGCGATATTTGGGGTCTCAGAGAAGCTGGAGCTCATGGAGAGGAGGAAGGCCGATATCATGGCCTTCGCCTCTCGGATTACACGGCGGCAAACTTTGCTGGAGTGGCGGTCGGCATCGCCACCAGGGGTAACGGCTTGGTTGCGTGACCTGTATGACTTCCTGCGATTAGAGAAGATAAAGTATGAGTTAAGGGACTCTTCAGGGGGGTTTGAGAAAAGGTGGGGATGTTTGTGACCGTGTTTGAGGGATTGCTCGTCGCGGGGGAGGGGGGCATGAAAAAGAGGAAAAATCTGTACAGACTGTATAGTTGATTGTGGGGAAGCATGTTTCCTGGGGTGTTTCTTCGTTGTAACCTGTTTTGATACATGCTTGTAATAAAATACAGTACAAAAAAATCAAATTTCATCATCTGTAGTGGCAGGATTCGAACTCGTTTCCCCAGAGCATTACTCTGGGTTTCTGGTTTTGTATTCCAGTGTCAATACCATTACACCACTGTCTCCCCACCAATGCATTGCTGCATACATTATCTCCGAGAGTTCCTGGCTCCTTTTCTGCCAAACAGGAAACCTGAGAGAGATTTGTTCCCAAAAGAGAAAATGCTGAAAAATCTCAGCAGGCCTGGCAGCACCTGTAGGGAGAGACAAGAGCTAACGTTTCGAGTCCAGATGACCCTTTGTCAAAGCACAAAGAGATTTGTTCCTTCTCCTCACAAAAATTTGGTGTGTTTCCTTTATTGTCTCTGTCTGCCTTCTCTTTGCATTTGCATCTGTGTGCTGATGCTTTGGAAATCAGAAGCACAAAGGGACTTGGGAGTCCTAGTTCATGATTCTCTTAAGGTTAACGTGCAGGTTCAGTCGGCAGTTATGAAGGGCTAGAATACAAGACTAGGGATGTACTTCTGAGGCTGTATAAGGCTCTGGTCAGACCCCATTTGGAGTATTGTAACCCGTTTCTAAGGAAGGATGTGCTGGCCTTGGAAAGGGTCCAGAGGAGATTCACAAGAATGATCCCTGGAATGAAGAGTTTGTCATATGAGAAACGGTTGAGGACTCATTGGAGTTTGGAAGGATGAGGGGGGATCTTATTGAAAACTTACAGGGATACTGCGAGGCCTGGATAGAGTGGACGTGGAGAGGATGTTTCCACTTGTAAGAAAAACTAGAAGCAGAGGACTCAATCTCAGACTAAAGGGATGATCCTTTAAAACAGAGATGAGGAGCAATTGCTTCAGCCAGAGGGTGGTGAATCTGTGGAACTCTTTGCCGCAGAAGGCTGTGGAGTCCAAATCACTGAGTGTCTGTAAGACAGAGATAGATGTGTTCTTGATCAATAAGGAGATCAGGGGTTATGGGGAGAAGGCAGGAGAATGAGGATGAGAAAAATATCAGCCATGATTGAATGGCGGAGCAGACTCGATGGGCCGAGTGGCCTAATTTTGCTCCTATGTCTTATGGTCTTATGATCTCCTTCACCCTCCAGCTCTCCTATGTATTCCTCTCCTTTGTGTCTGCCAGCTGCATGGCTTGTAGTCTTGTTAATATTGCTTCCAGGTCAAGGATGGGCCAGTATTTATGATCCAAGACAATTACAATTGATTCCTCTATAGATAGATAGATTGATAGATATAATTGTAATGATCAATATAAAAAAGTTATCATATTTCATGGTGTAGTTATAGACAATCATTACAATTAAGATAACATTTAAATTAATAAAAGGATTGCATACATATGATAATTTCAGCATGCAAATAATTATAATCTATTGCAAAATGCAGGTAGACCTAATGTACAGAATAGAAATAAAAGGTCTTCGGCAATCTGCATTTTGTATTGAAAACAATTAGTTTTCAAAGGCCTTTTAAAGAAATTACAAATGTTCCTTACTGTTCTATTTCTGAGGCAAAGGTTGCTGCACCTCTTTTCATGAACACATTGCATCTTTGGTGTGGTGAAGTTCTTTTAGCTTCAGTTGCTCTCTGGTACCTCGTTCAAGTGCCATTACTCATCTAAGATTTTTGGCTTGTAAGATTTGCCAATTACTCAAGTGCTGCCCCTCCATGTTATGCACAGGATAAACTCACTGGACCACTTCTTTTAGCTACTATTTGAGTTTGATAAACAACACGGGGCGTCATTCTCCGATCCCCCGCCGGGTTGGAGAATCGCCGGGGGCTGGCGTGAATCCCGCCCCCGCTGGTTGCCGAAGTCTCCGGCACCGGATATTCGTCGGGGGCGGGAATCGGGCCGCGCCGGTTGGCGGGCCCCCCCTGCTGGATTCTCCGGCCCGGATGGGCCGAAGTCCCGCCGATAAATTGCCTGTCCCGCCGGCGTGGATTAAACCACCTTTTGAACGGCGGGGCAAGGCGGCGTGGGCGGGCTCCGGGCGATCTGGCCCTGGGGGGTGCCCCCACGGTGGCCTGGCCCGCGATCGGGGCCCACCGATCCGTGGGCGGGCCTGTGCCATGGGGGCACTCTTTCCCTTCCGCCTCCGCCACGGTCTCCACCATGGCGGAGGCGGAAGAGACTCCCTCCACTGCGCATGCGTGGGAAACTGGCAGCGGCCGCTGACGCTCCCGCGCATGTGCCGCCCGGAGATGTCATTTCCGCGCCAGCTGGCGGGCAACAAAAGCCATTTCCGCCAGCTGGCGGGGCGGAAATTCCTCCGGCGCCGGCCTAGCCCCTCAATGTTGGGGCTCGGCCCCCAAAGATGCGGAGCATTCCGCACCTTTGGGGCGGCGCGATGCCCGTATGATTGGCGCCGTTTTGGGCGCCAGTCGGCGGACATCGCGCCGCTTCGGGAGAATTTCACCCATGATTTGTGATTATTTTGGGGATTCCTGGAATTTAGTATTAGTCTTTATTCTTCATAGAATTGCCCTTCAATTACTTACGAGTTGCTATTATGTTTTGCATATGGGTGCTTTATAATCCGAAATTATTACATTTGCTAAAAAGACATTTGGTTGAAGATCACTTTATTCTGTATAAACTGAGATGAAGCCTCTGCTGTTTTAGTTATTGAATTAGTAATCCACTGAATGGAAACTATTGTTCATTTTTATTCAGTGTACCAATCTGTAACGTAAACCTAAACCCTTGAGCAATCCTTTGGATTGCCAACCAGAGAGCCAAAGAGTTGCAATCCCTGGGGCAGCACGGTGGCGCAGTGGTTAGCATTGCTGCCTCACGGCATCGAGATCCCAGGTTCGATCCTGGCTCTGGGTCATTGTCCGTGTGGAGTTTGCACATTCTCCCCGTGTTTGTGTGGGTTTCGTCCCCACAACCCAAAAATGTGCAGGCTAGGTGGATTGGCCACGCTAAATTGCCCCTTAATTGGAAACAATGAATTGGGTACTCGAAATGAGTTGCAATCTCTTAAAGCTAATTTGCCTGGGTCAATTTGGTGAATTATATTAATTCTTTACTCGGCTGGAATAAATGGGAATTATTTCTTGATATCATGTGGAGTGAATCATATTCACCCCATGTGAAGACTGACATCTGTGATGCTGGGGACTTCTGGAGGAGACCGAGATGGATCATCCACTCGGCATTTCTGGCTGTAGATTGTTGCGAATGCCTCAGCCTTGTCTTTTGCACATATGTGCTGGGCTCCTCCATCATTGATGATGGGATATTTGTGGAGCCTCCTCCTCCAGTGAGTTGTTTAATTGTCCACCACCATTCATGGCTGGATGTGGCAGGAATGCAGAGCTTAGATATGATCTGTTGGTTGTGGAATCGCTTAGCTCTGTCTATTACTTGCTGCTTATGCTGATTGGTACACAAGTAGTCCTGTGTTGTAGCTTCACCAGGTCGACATTTTTTGGTTTCTTGGTGTTGCTCCTGGCATGCTCTCCTGCACTCTTCATTGAACCAGAATTGGCCCCCTGGCTTGGTGGTAATTGTAAAATGGAGGATATGCCGGTCCATGAGGTTGCAGATTGTGATTGAATACAATTCTGCTGCTGCTGATGGCCCACAGCGCCTCATGGATGCCCAGTCTTGAGTTTCTAGATCTGTTCGAAGTCTGTCCCATTTCACACTGTGACAGTTCCACACAACATGTTGGAGGATATCCTCAATGTGGAGATGGGACTTTGTCTCCACAAGGACCATGCAGTGGTCACTTCTACTGATACTGTCATGCACCTGTAGCAAGCAGATTGGTGAGGATGATGTCATGTATGTTTTTTCCTCTTGTTGGTTCCCTCACCACCTGCTGCAGTCCCACTCTAGCAGCTATGTCATTTAGGACCTGGCCAGCTTGGTCTGTGTACTACCGAGCCACTCTTGGACATTGAAGTCCCCCACCCATATTCTGCACCCTTGCCACCCTCAGTGCTTCCTCCAAGTGGTGTTCAACATGGAGGACACTGATTCATCAGCTGATGGTAGCCAGTACTTGATAATCAACGGGAGGTTTACTTGCCCATGTTTAACCTGAAGCCACAAGACTTCTTGGGGTCCAGAGTTGATGTTGAGGACTCCCAGGGTAACACCCGACTGTATACCACTGCGTCACCACCTCTGCTAGGTCTGTTCTGCCAGTGAGGCAGGACATACCCAAGAATGGTGATAGCGCTGTCTGGGATATTGTCTGTAAGGTATGATCCTGTGAGTATGACTATGTCAGGCTGTTGGCTGTTGCTTGTCCCAACTTTGGCACAAGCTCCCAGATGTTCGTAAGGAAGACTTTACAGGGTCAACAGGGCTGGGTTTGCCATTGCCATTTCCAGTGCCAGGTGGCCCATCCGGTTTCATTTCTTTTTTGTGTTTTTATAGTGGTTGAATATAACTGAGTGTATTCTGCTACTGCTGCTGGCCCAAGGATGCCTAGCCTTGAGTTGCTAGATCTGTTCAAAATCTATCCCATTTCGCACTGTTGATTTAAAAGTCAACCACATTTAATTCCAGATATTTTATTGAGTTCAGATTCCACCACCTACTGTGGTAGGATTGCGAATCCGGGTCCCCAGATCATTATCCTGGGTCTCTGGATTACTCGTCCAGTGACCATACTCCTACGCCACCGCCTCAATGGTTTATTCTGAGCAGAAGTAAAACTAGACCATGTTGGCCTTTCCTGAATTGTAGCCCCTGTCACTTGAAGGTAGAGCAACATTAACTATGGTCGTGTCAAGAGAAATTCATCACTGAGGTATCTTGCCCCAACCGGACACAGGACTCCATTGGCAGATAGCACTATTACATTGAGGGAAATTATAAAAAAGGACATTTTTACAAAATGTAATGATTAGTAGGTTCTGCCTGAAGTCAAAATCATATCTTGAAGAGATCTTCAAGGAGAGAACAAATCGACTGAAGTGAACAGCACAGTTCATAGTCATTGAACTGAAACCCAGGAACAATGTAAGATATCTAAATATTTTGTGCTGTCAATGATTATTTCAGGAGGAGGATTGTTCCATGGATTAAGAAAGGAAAGGATAAAAAGAAGGATTAAGAGGAAATTTGTAACGGGCTCTGTCAATTATTTGCAGAGTTGACGAAATGCCTGCCATTCCAGTTTAATTCATGTGCCACATTATCCATACAGAAAATAGATTACTTTCCCCAAGGTGCAAGTGCGTGGCAAAATGTGTGTAACTGTTGTTTGTGCAATCCGCTTTTTATTGTGTTTCTAAGAGGTTTATATCCTATTAAACAGAAATCAGCTTAACTTTGCACTGAGAGGATGTGGATAGTGGTAACATATACATTTCAAAGAAAACTACTGTTTGCACGGTGGTTAGTACTGCTGCCTCACAGTGCCAGGGGCCTGGGTTTAATTCTGGCCTTGGTCATTGTCTGTGTGGAGTTTGTGCGTTCTCCCCATGTCTGCATGGGTTTCCTCCGGGTGCTCCAGTTTCTTCCCACAGTCCAAAGATGCGCAGGTAAAGGGGATAGTTAAGCACAGTGGGCTAAACAGCTGGCTGGTAAAGGAGAACAAGGCCAGCAGCGCTGGTTCAATTCCCATACCAGCCTCCCTGAACAGGTGCTGGAATGTGGCGACTAGGGGCTTTTCACAGTAACTTCATTTGAAGCCTACTTGTGACAATAAGCGATTTTCATTTCATTTCATTTCAGGTTAGGTTGATTGGTCATGATAAATTGCCCCATTGTGTCTAAGGATTTGCAGGTTAGGTTATGGGTTATGGGGGTAGGCAAGGGTAGAGTGCTCATTTGAACGGTCAGTGCAGACCCAATGGGCTGAATGGCCTCTTTCTGCACTGTAGGGGTTCTACGAAATCTCATTATCCTGAGGTAATGCTGTTGTGGATGTGGGAGATGGGGTGAGTGGCTGTATTATGACAGTGATTTATGGAAATTTAAACCCAATAGGTACAAGAATAAGTCAAGATCGATGGACGGATTCTCTGTCCCTCCAGCCGGCCAATGGGGTTTTCCATTGTGGGCAGCCCCATGCCGTCGGGCAGTCCCCGGGCGTGGGTGCGCTGCCGGTTCAACGGAGAATTCTGACAGCGGAGAATCCAGCCATATATCTCCACGCCTAGTGTCCATAGCTTTGTGGAAAGAGTGGGCTGAATGTTTTCAGGAGCTGGAAGTCTCACCATTGACGATGAAATTGAGAACTGGCCCCACTCTGGTTGGTGCTAGAACCATGCTGTGGCATTTTGCCGGCAGCAGTGAATTATCAGGCCATGCTGGAGTCGCTGCTCGAAAACCATGTTCAGCAATTGCCCGTGCTGAGACTGCAGCTTCAGGGTGATGGCACATGCTAGCCAAGCAGGTGATTGGGGGTTGTGGTATGGGGAAGTGGTTGTGACGACAATGGCACTTTGGGCACAGGGGTAGCCATTGCTGTCAGGGAGCCCTGCTGTAGGCATTGCAGTACCCAGATATTGGCCCAAATAGCTGCCTCGGGGGCATATGAACATATTAATTAGGAGAAGGAGTGGGCCACTTGACCCTTCGAGCCTGTTATGCTCCCATTCAATAAACTCACGATATATCTAAGTTTAACCTCAACTTCACATTCTTGCCGACCCCCGATAACCTTTCACCCCTTTGTTTATCAAGGATTCTACTTACTTCTGCCTAAAAGGTATTCGAAGACTTTGCCTCAACCACCTTTTGAGGAAGAGAACTCTAAAGTCTCACAACCCTCAAAGAGAAAAAATCTTTCCTCCTCTCTTTTAAATCGGCGACCTCTTATTTTTAAACAGTGGGCCATAGTTCTAGATTCTCAAACAAGAGGAAACACCCTTTCCTCATCCACTCTATCAAGTCCCTCACGATCTTATAGGCAGGATTCCCTGTGCCTCCCGCCACATGTTTCGTGGTGGTGGAGGCGGCCCGCCATTGGGCGGCAGTGGGATCTTCTGGTCCTGCTGTTGTCAATGGGGTTTCCCGTTGACCACGGGAAACCCGCGGCAGGGGTGTGCCATCGGAGGGACCGGAAGGTCCTGCCAGCATGAATGACTGGAAAATTTCGGCCTGTATGTTTCAATCAAGTTGCCCCTGACTCCAAACCTACCGATACTAGCCACGCTTGTCCAACCCTTCCTCATAAGAAAACGTGCCCAGGTATTAATCTAATAACACTTCTCTGAACTGCTTCCAATGCATTTACATCTCTTCTTAAATAAGGAGACCAATACTGTGCACAATACTCCAGATGTGGTTTCACCAATGCCCTGCATAACTGAAGTATACCCTTCCTACTTTTGCATTCAGTTCCCTTTGCAATAAATAATATTTCATTAACTATGCTAATTATTTGTTGCACCTGCGTACTCATAGAATTTACAGTGCAGAAGGAGGCCATTCGGCCCATCGAGTCTGCACCGGCTCTTGGAAAGAGCACCCTACCCAAGGTTAACACCTCCACCTCATCCCCATAACCCAGTAACCCCACCCAACACTATGGGCAATTTTGGACACTAAGGGCAATTTATCATGGCCAATCCACCTAACCTGCACATCTTTGGACTGTGGGAGGAAACCGGAGCACCCGGAGGAAACCCACGCAGACACGGGGAGAACGTGTAGACTCCGCACAGACAGTGACCGAAGCCGGGAATCGAACCTGGGACCCTGGAGCTGTGAAGCAATTGGGCTAACCACCATGCTACTGTGCTGCCCGTACTAACCCGCTGTGATTCATACATCCCAGATCTCACACCATTTAGATAATATGCTACTTTTTATTTGGCCTGTCAAAATATACAATCTCACATTTTCCCACATTGTGCTCCATTTGTCAGATCTTTGTCCACACACCTAACCTATCTATATCATTTTGTAGCCTCCTTATGTCACCTTAAGAACATACATCCCTACCTATCTTTGTGCCATTCGCAAATTTAGCAACCATACCTTCGGTCCCTTCATCCAAATCATAAATTGTTAAGAGCTGAAGCCCCAGCACTGAGTCCTATGGCACACCATTCCACCAGAAAATCACCCATTTATGCCCATTCTCTGTTTTCTGTTAGCTAGCCAATCTTCGATCCATTTAAAAAACAATTTAGAGTACCCAATTATTTTTTTCCAATTAAGGGGTCATTTAGTGTGGCCAATCCACCTACCCTGTACATCCTTGGGTTGTGGGAGTGAAACCCACACAGACACAGGGAGAATGTGCCACCTCAACAGACAATGACCTGGGACTGGGATCAAACCTGGGTCCTCAGTGCCATAGGCAGCAGTGCTAACCACTGTGCCACCGTGCCACCCATCAATCTTCGATCTATGTCAATACATTACCCTCAACACCATGAACTTTTATTTTCCACAATAACTTTTGATGAGACACCTATCAAAGGCCTTATGGAAAGCCAAGTACAGTACAGCCACTGGTTCACCATTATCCACAGCACCTGATTCAACTTCAAAGAACTCCAATAAATTTGTTAAACATGGGGCACAATCTAACGGCTGTATCGCGCCTGACTTGGGACACAACATGGCGAGAGGCCTCTTGCGAGATTTAGCTGGCACACCATGCTTGGCGAAATCTAACGAGATCACATTGGGGAATCATGAGATGAGGGCATCAGTTAAAAATGGCAGGGCCTTCCCTGTTGAGGCCCCAAAAAATAACAGAGTCCCATTTGATAGAAGGGTCATTCCCGGTGCTACAAGCAGGAAACATCCCGCTAAACACCCCCCCCCCCCTCCCCCTCCCCCTCCAGCAACAGAACTCTGCTTTTTCATTAAATCAGGCCCATGATTTCCTTTTCATAAAACCATGTTGACTTTGCCTGGTTCCCTTGAATTTATCTAATTGTCCCACTATAACATCTTTAGTAATAATTTCTAACATTTCCCCTTTGGCTGATGTTAAGCTAACTGGCCTCTCGTTACCCACTTTCTCTCTCCTTCTTGAACAAAGGAGCAACATTTGCTATTTTCCAATCTTATGGAACTGTCCCTGAATCTAGTGAATTTTGGAAAATTAAAACCAATGCATCAACTATCTCACTAGCTACTTCTTTTAAGACCTGGGATGAAATCCATTAGGACCCAAGGTACCCCATTGTTCCAACAATTTAAGTACCACTTCCCTGATGATTATAATTTTCCTGAGTTCCTCCCTGCCTTCCAGCTCATGATTTAAAGCTATTTCAGGGATGTTACTTATATCCTCTGTAGTGGAGAACAATGCAAAATACTTATTTAATTCATCTGCCATCAATTATTTTCCATTGTTAACTCCCCAGAACCCGCAATTTATTAACTCTTTTCATTTTTAAGTATCTACAGAAATTCTTATTATCTGTCTTTATATTTCTAGATAACTTTCTCTCATATTCTAATTTTTCCCTTCTTAATCATTTCCTTCCTTTAGTCATTCTTTGCTGTTTTTAATATTCTGTCCAATCTTCTGACCTGCCATCCATCTTTCATATGCTTTTTCCTTAGGTTTGATACTATCTTTAGTCCTCCCATTGGAATTTTTCTTTCTCTGTGCCCCTAATGTCCCTGCTGCTGGCAATATTCTATAGCGCTGAAAAAAGTTTGCGTTCCCCTCGTGAAGCCTTCCTCTGCATATTGTTTGGAATTCTTCGGCCGTTTAGCAATGCATCTCCTGCCATGGGTTTCCCGGTGATGTGCGGTGGCTTCAGTGGGAATTCCAATGTACAGTGGCAGGACCAGAGAATCTCGCTGCCAGCTAATGGCACGCTGCACCCTGCCACTGAGAAACTTGTGGCTGGGAGGCCAGAGAATCCTGCCCATTATCATCCCTCTAGCCTGTCTCCAATGGGTGATGAAAATTCTACCTAATTTGCCTTGGTGCAATGCTGGATGTATCTGATTTGGCAATTATGGGTTAACTCACCCTGTGGATTGGGTGTAATGTTGAATTTATTCCCTACTCAATATTATGATTCAATGATGTGTGGAGCCAACATTGCACCCGATCCTCTCGGTTTCTCAACCAGGGTTGGTGGGGGAAGGTGGGAGGTTGCTAGAAGTTTAACATGCTATTTTTGAAAGTTAATGGTCTTTATTGGAATTGTAACACAGCTGCTTTAATTTTTTTTGTGCTCAACTCAGAGAACATTGACCACCTTTGCAGCATTCACAAAAACAATAACTCTCTTACAAAGGGCGAGATATTCCTCCTCCTCCGTGGGGTTTCCTGCCGCGGCGGAGGGCAGCTTGCCAGTACTGGTGGCAAGATCTTCTGGTCCTGCCGTTGTCACTGGGGTTTCCCATTGAATGTGCCCCTCGCTGCAGCAGGAGTGTGCCATCCGCAGGACCATAAAATGTTAACATGACTGGTCAGAAAATCCCTCCAAGACTGCCATTGACGTCGTAAATTAGCCCACCGTGTTTCACAAAGGTGTTATGAAATAAAATTCAACACCAAGCTAAATAAAGAGATTGTAGGACAGGTATCTAAAGGCTTAGTCAAAGCCATAAGGCCAGTCTTACAGAGGATGCAGTCATCACAAAATACTTGGTTAGATATTAGATCTTTGAGCTCATTATAATCTTTCCCATACCAACCTCCCCGAACAGGCGCCGGAATGTGCCGACAAGGGGCTTTTCACAGTGACTTAATCGAAGCCGACTTGTGACAATAAACAATTATTATTATAATTATTTTTTGCCCCATGAATGGTGGTGAATATATTGAACGTGAAATTTGTTCTGGTGATATGTCTGAGGTTGCACATTCTGGTATGATAGCTATGAGAGATATGGCACGATGGTTGTAGCATACATGCAAATGTTCTATGTGTAGCTTATCCCTATGTTATCGACAGCAGAGGCATGAGGCCGAAAAGTATGTCCAGGTTTAAGTGCAACAGGTTTATTTGGAATCACTAGCTTTCGGAGCGTAGTTCCTTCATCAGGTGAGTGGACCTGATGGAGGAGCAACGCTCCGAAAGCTAGTGATTCCAAATAAACCTGTTGGACTTTAACCTGGTGTTGCAAGACTTCTTACTGTGCCCACCCCAGTCCAACGGCGGCATCTCCACATCAGGTTTAAGTGCACATCAATTAGCAGCAGCTGCAAAGGCTGAGGATCTTGGCACATGTTATATGCCAGACTTGGGCCACATAGAGCCCATTTTGACCAGCTGCTGGAGAGGAGGAAGTTCTTATTACAGAAACATAAATTTGTGGCTGTCCCTGTCTCAGCTCCCCGGCCCAGTTCCACCAATTCTCTCTATCCCTGTTGTGGTAAATTAGCCTCCCCTTGCTGCTGAGTCCAGACTTGGTATTTCTAACATGTCACAAGCAATGCAGTTGCATAGAGCTTCACAAAGTATCCAAATGAACTGGACTCGTTGAGTAGTATTTTAAAGATCAAGAGCAATTGGCCGTCCCCATCGCTAGAGGCGGCGCCAAACACGCTACCACTGGATCTTGGAAGCCCACTGCCATTTAATGTACACAGAAATGCTGATTGGCAGTGAGTGGGACTTGCACCTACCCATGGAATGAAGTTGCATCCATGAGAGCTGCCGGCCAATCAGATTGGGCGACATCTCTCCAACCTTGCCAGGCACAGTGCCGCAGTGGCTAGAAGTGGTACTGCAGCACTCTGCCCGAACCAAGTCCCAGGACCTTTGGAAAGGCAAGTCTCAGGGCTTCCAGGGGCAGGAGTGAAATGAAAGTGAAAATGAAATGAAAATCGCTTATTGTCACAAGTAGGCTTCAAATGAAGTTACTGTGAAAAGCCCCTAGTCGCCACATTCCGGCGCCTGTTCGGGGAGGCTGGTACGGGAATTGACCAGTGCTGCTGGCCTGCCTTTGTCTGCTTTGAAAGCCAGCTATTTAGCCCTGTGTTAAACCAGCCCCGTTTGTAGGATGTGCACTGGGGGTCATGGGAGATCGGCGATCATGGTATTGTGGGGTAGGCCAAGATGGGATGGGGGCCTGGAGAGCTAAGGTCCCCGAGGGGAGGCTGCCCGAACTCTGAAGGGGCCTTAAGGTCAAAGATATAAGTTGAGAGGCAGTAGATTTAAAACTGAGATGAGGAGGAACTCCTTCTCGCAGAGGGTGGCAAATTAGTGGAACTCGCTGCCCCATAGTGCGGTGGAGTCTGAATCATTAAATTGTTTCAGGAAGGAGATACATTTCTGATTTTTTTAAACGGGTTAAAGGGATACGGGGAACAGGCAGGGCGGTGGATTTGAGACCAGCCATGATCTGATTGAATAGTGGAGCAGGCTTGAGGGGCTGAATTGCCTACTTCAGCTCCTAATTTTAATGTTCCTATGTTCAGAGTGAGGTACCACTCCGAGATGGAGAAAGTTTTTTTTGCTGTTTCCCACCCTACCCACACCTGCTCCTACCAGCCTAAACATTAAGGCTTGGTGGGAAAATGCCCTTAAGTGGCCCTAAAGGGCCTTAATAGGTGAAAAGATTGATATCCACCCCCCCAAGTGTGAAATTGCGGCTGGGTTTTGGTGGGCCGGTTTCCAGGGGGAATCCCGTCCATTCAATTTTACCCCCCCCCCCCCCCCCCCCCACTTACCCCCACCTCAGAACCTGTCTGGCAGGTTCAATAACCTTGTGCACAGGTAATACCAGGACAATGGAGTGGCTGGTGGCCCTGTGTTCCATTAGCTCCAAAATTCTATACAATAAACACAATGAGTGCGATCTAACCAAATTCTTCCTAAGTGTGATAGCGAGTGGGAAATGCCGCATGTTTCCCGACAGCCGACACGTGGAGGCCATCACCAGTATCTGACTTTAATTAGGCCACTCAAAGCCCCAATGACTTCATGCTGCAAATGACCATCCCACTGTCTGATTCACCGGGACAGCGCTCGGCAGCTCCCTGCTAATGAGGGGGAGCAGCACTTAAACCGATCCCACACAGCAAACCCCAGACAGCACACAGCCATGCCAATACGCAGACCAGCTCCACGCTTCGGGGATGCCAACCTGGCCAGACTGATGGATGCAGTCTTGTCCAGACGGGATATCCTGTTCCACCGTGGGGGTAGATGGGTCAGCCACAGGTCAGCCAATGCAGTCTGGGAGGTAGTGGCAGCAGCCGTCAGTGTGGGGAGTGTCACCAGGAGGAGCGCAGCCGAGTGCCATAAGAAGCTCAATGACCGGGCCGCACGGGTGAGTTGGCATTGGCCCTCTGACACCAGTCCCGCCTGCCTGCCCCAACAACCTAGTCTGGCGCCCCCCCCCCCCCCCACCCCCTCCCCCTGGCCCGCGCCCCCCCCCCCCCCACAGCACACCAACTCAGTACACCTTTCAGCACAATGCCACAACATGCCCCAGCACACCCTGGCACCCACCAGCACACCCAATCCGTGCCCAACAATGGTGCCCATGTCCCACGCCATAGACCCCCACTCCCAATGCTTGAAGTATGTTGCTCACATTGCCCCTTCCATGACCCCATGGGAAAGGTTGGCCCACACCAGATGGGAAAGGGCTCAGACAAGTGGCAGGGTGCCGGACTTCCATGTCCTCACCACCTATGAGAATTGGCCCATGGAGGTCGTAGGGATGGCCGAGGACAGATCGGTCACCGATGCCGAGCTTGGTCGGCGCCGCTGAGGGTATCGACACACGGGCATCCGGAGCTTACACCAGCCGGCCATCCGTCCCAAGGTGACCCTCAGGGCCTTGCAGGCACCGATTGGGAGAAGGGACTGCTGGAGGCCCACCCTGAGCCTCCTTATGGGGTGATGACGGAGCCACCAGCTCTCCCAGAGCTCTCCTGCCCTAAGCCCTCCAGAGGACGCCTCCCAGGGGCATCAAAGGCCATGGGACATGGTAAGCAGCAGGCTGCCCCATCTCTGATGTGCCTCCTGGGGACATATCTAGATATAACAGTAGATGACAGAGGGCTAAGCAGATCGGGGATCACTGAGAGGGCACTGAGGGGGAGGGAGGGTAGCACCAGCAGGTGCTAGGGGTGGCTGGGGTCACAACTGTACACCATTAAAATGTTACAGCCGAGACATGTGAAGCCTCTGTCACGTTAGTCCACATTATGGGGCGGCATGTGCCTTTCCCTCCCCCGGTCGCTCTTCTCCCTCCCCCCACCCTTCCCCTAGCTCCACCCAAGTCCATTGGGCTCCCAGACACCAGATCACACCCCACGCCCCCCTGCCCTCCCAAGGCATATCGTGTGCAGGTGATGGGTGAGATGGGTGTGAGTACGTACTCAGCAGACAGACAGCAGTCAGGCTATGGCATAGATTGAGTACCAGAGTTCAGCTCACAGCGGGTTATGATCACCCTCCTGCCTTGTTTATTGACCCGCTGACAGTGCCGACACAGGCCCATCATCCTGGAGTGATGAAAGAAGATCTGGAAGGGTATGGACAGGGCGATTGGAGGGGGGGAGCCATAATGGGTGGGTGGGTGGGGGTGGATGGTGAGAGATGACAGACAAAGCCACGTCCTATGAGAAGGGTGCAAGGATGAGGGCCTCCTTGGTTGTCCCAATATGGTGGACCCTCGCCGCCGACGCCTGTCCTCCATCCTCCTACTTGTCCCATGGGTTCTCCCTGGACTCATCCTCCAGTTCCTCTTGATCTGGCTTCTCCTCGTCTTCCTCCACCAGCACATTGTCCCGTTGCTGTGCCAGGTTGTGGAGGGCACAGCAGATCACAACAAAGCTGGCGACCCTCCGGGAGGGGGTTTAATGCTGTGCACCACCAGAGCGGTCGATGCATCGCTACCGCATTTTCAGCAGTACTATGCACCGCTTAATGCCAGCCCAGGTGGCGATCTGGGCCTCATTATATCGGTCTTTGCATCGGTCATTGACCTCTGTACTCTTGTCATTAGCCTGGTCCTAAGCAGGTACCTGTTATCTGCCAAGAGCGAACTTGTCATCCTGGGGTGTCCCTCGAAGGTGCAGGGAATCTCCGACTGCCCCAGGATGTAGCTGTTGTGCAAACACCCTGGGAAACTGAGGTGTAGAGGTTCAGGGCTGCAGTGAACTTGACGGTCATCGGGAGCAGGTATCTACCTCCCCCACATGGACATGGCACAGATGTGCGCCGTCTCCTTGTCGAGGTGGAGCCTCCTGCAGCACAAGCTGTCTATCATCTGTTTGAAGGACCAGCGACGTCTGTACATCTTGGGCCATTGTCGGCCTCTCCCTTTGGCTCCCGCTCTGGCCTGATGGGCTGCTGGGTCCTTAGGGTGTGGGACAGGGCCCTGCATATGGGCTGCCGCCTTGAACCTCTGCTGACATTGCTGCTGCCGCCTTCTCCAACATCTGGCCAACAGCTTCCGCGAAGTCTAAGGTATCATCCATAATGTAACATCTGTAAGGAATTGGAGACATTGAGAGACAATCAGTTAGGGTTTCCACCCCGAGACCCTTGGATCCCCCAAGCCTCCCCAACCTCACATTCCCTACCATCTCTCAGGATGCCACACAATACGTCCTCCACAAGCACCTCGGCCAAGGCAGTGGCACCTGCGCACCGGACCCCGTACCCTGTACCCCAGACATCCCTGGTAACATCGCCTAGGCCGGGCGCTGGTTCCCCCCCAGTCAACACACCCACCCTCTGGTCTCGGGGATGTACCCAGTGCTGAGGGCCAGTTCCTGGGTGTGCAGATGCTAGCCAATGCCTTTTTGGTGTTGATGCCTCCGGTATTCAGATAAAGTGTCGAGGCCTCACAACCTGATTGCAATGCTAGGCAATAACACTCGCCTGCTTCATTGCATGTCTACTCACGGGAATCCACTTGGGAGTTGTGAAGTGCTCATACTACTAGAATTGCCAATTCTCTATTCACAATAGACTTTAGCTGTGCAGCCAGTGGCTGTCACGGTCAGCAGGGGTTAAAATGACCATCACCATATTACCGCAGGTGATGCTCTGTCATGGATTTGTTCGGTGGGATGGACAGGCAGCAGCTGGAGCTAACCCCGTAATTGTTTTAAACTTTTAAAATTAATTTACAGGATGTGGGCGCCGCTGGTTAGGCCAGCATTTATTGCCCATCCCTGGTTGCCCCTCAGAAGGTGGTGGTGAGTTGCCTTCTTGAACTGCTGCAGTCCTTGAGGTGTAGGTTAACCCGCTGTGCTATAGGGGGGGTGTTCCAGGATGTTGCCACAGCGACAGTGAAGGAATGGTGATATATTTCCAAGTCAGGGTGGTGAGTGACTTGGAAAGGAACCTCCAGGTGGTTGGGTTCTCAGGTATCTGCTGCTCTTGCCTTTCTAGATAATAATAATAATCGCTTATTGTCACAAGTAGGCTTCATTGAAGTTACTGTGAAAATTCCCCAGTCGCAACATTCCGGCGCCTGTTTGGGAAGGCCGATGGCGGTAGTCATGGGTTTGGAAGGTGCTGTTGAAGGAACCTTGGTAAGTTACTGCAGTACATCTTGTAGATGGTACACACGGCTGCCACTGTCGTCAGTGATGGAGGGTTTGAATGTTTGTGGAAGGGGCAGCAATCAAGCGGGCTGCTTTGTCCTGGATGGTGTTGAGCTTCTTGAGTGTTGTTGGAGCTGCACTCATCCAGGCAAGTGAAGAGTATTCCATTACACTCCTAACTTGTGCCTTGTAGATGGTGGACAGACTTTAGGAGGTCAGGAGGTAAGTTACTCACCATAGGATTCCGAAACTTTGATCTGCCCTGGTAACCACAGTATTAATATGGCTAGTCCAGTTCAGATTCTGATCAATGGTAACCTCAGGATGTTGGTTGTGGGGGACTCAGCAATGGTGATGCTATTGAATGTCACGGGCGGTGGTTAGATCCTCTCTTGTAGGAGATAGTCATTGCCTGGCACTTGTGTGGCACAAATGTAACTTGCTATTTGTCAGCGCAAGCCTGGATATTGTCCAGGTCCTGCTGCCTTGGGACACAGACTGCTTCATTACCTGAGGCATCGTGAATGGTGCTGAACATTGTGTTATGCGTATACATGATCCAAGTGATGGCATGGCAGACCCACGGATGCTGCGCCCCCCGCCCGACAGTCCGTCGGCGCTCAGGGACTCCCCAACACCCAGCGCTGGGGTAGTTGCCCTGCTGCCCTCGGGCTGACTGTCCGATTTCCAAGATGGCTACTCACCTCCTTAGATCCTTCCAGCAGCCATTGCCTAGCTTCACGCTTTTTAATCGGTGTACTAAACGGCGCCCGTGTGACCGTTCACTGAGGTGGCGATGAGATCACAGGGGGCCGTTCGATAGGGGGTCCTTCCCATTAATAATAATAATCTTTATTATTGTCACAAGTAGGCTTACATTAACACTGCAATGAAGTTACTGTGAAAATCCCATAGTCACCACACTCCAGCGCCTGTTCGGGTACACAGAGGGAGAATTCAGAATGTCCAATTCACCTAACAGCAATTGGTGATTATTGGTTTCTCACCACGCTATGGCGGGATCCTGAACTCACCAAAGGGAGTGGGCCGGTTAGATTGGAAACTGATCGTGCCCGGCGTTGTTCCTGATTTCGGCCTTTCGCATTATCTAACCAGCCTACTCGTTTTCAGCCACGCATGACATGACCGGTAGATCGCGCCCAACATTTGCTCTCAGTGGTGAATGAACGGCACCAATCGCTCATTCCACTTATATTTTCCCACAAACTTTCTGTTGGCCTTTTCATTGTGACGTGCAGTAATTAGAGAGGCAAAATACCATCCACAGAGAATCTGGGACCTGTGTAAATTCAGATTGAAGAATCCTTATTGAGACACGCAGAGTGCAATTTTGTGCCAACAGACCTGAACGCAGTGGGGAAGTCGGTAATAGGCGACATGATACACTCTGACCAATCAGAGAGGATGAGCAAGAGGATATGTCAAATTTGTTAAAGGAAAGAACATCTCCGAGTGTTGTTGGTCATGCTATTGTTACAGTTCCTCGTGTTCCTCACCAGAGGCCCGAGATAGAACTTCCATACGCTGCCCTAAAGCTGCAGTAAAAGCTGACAACAGGGAAGTGTTGGTCAAGGTGAATGAAGCTCAGGACAGGTAAGCTATCTTCCAAGAAGTTGGAGATTACCAGTCAAGCAACGCTCTTTAAGAAGAAGTGCCATGAACATCAAACTTTCAGCTTGGCATGGCTGCGGCTTTAACTCTTTAAAGCTTCCCAGCCAGTCAATTTCAATGAACAATCACTTCCCGCCTTGACCTCACCTGGTTCAACCTGGCAACATTCAGACAGCTCGAGAAACCTAACCTCTGGATGTTAATGTTTTCCGGATTAAGAATTCTGGGTTAAGAGCAGAATCAATCATCCAATTGATAATTTTAATTACTTCCTGACAGATCCATGTGGCGACTAGGGGCTTTTCACAGTAACTTCATTGAAACCTACTTGTGACAATAAGCGATTATTATAATATTATTATAATAATTATTATTAATAATAATAAAGATTATTATCATTAATAACAGGAAGGATCCCCTATCGAACGCCCCCCCCGGTGAACTAACCACCTCCTCAGCGAACGGTCACGCGGGTGCTGTTTAGTACACCGATTAAAAAACGTGAATCTAGGCAATGGCTGCTGGAGGGATCCAAAGAGGCGAGTAGCCATCTTGGAAATCAAACAGTCAGCCGAGGGCAGCAGGGCAACTGCCCCAGAGCTAGGGGGTGGGGAGCTCCCGGGCGGAGACGGGCTCGGTCAGGCGTGGAGTGGCTGCCATCAATTTGGGCGGCTGGGTCGCCCCTGGGCTGGGGGGGGGGGGCGAGGGGGCGCAGCGTCCGCGTGTCCGCCATGCCACCACTCAGATCGTGTATACCCATAACACAATGTTCAGCACCATTCACGACTCCTCAGATAATGACGCAGTCCGTGTCCCAATGCAGCAAGACCTGGACAATATCCAGGCTTGGGTTGACAAGTGGCAAGTTACATTTGTGCCACACAAGTGCCAGGCAATGACCATCTCCTACAAGAGAGGATCTACCACCGCCCCTTGACATTCAATGGCATTACAATGGTAATGGTGGAGTGAGGGATATGCTGGGCAATGAGGTTGCAGATTGCAGTTGACTACATTTCTGCTGCTGCTGATGGACTACAGTGCTTCTTGGATGCTCAGTTTGAGCTGGTAGATCTGATCTGAATCCATCCCATTTAGCACAGTTGCAGTGCTAACCCAGAAGAAAAAAACAGTAAAACGGGGAAATAAGAATACTGGTTTGAACTGGTCTTGTATACCTTAAAATGGAACACCAATAAAATGGGGAAATAAGAATACTGGTCCAAACTGTTCTTCCTTCTGGCAAATAACACTATATAGGGTGCCCTCAGCATTATCAACTTCCTATCAATACTGTCATGGACAGACATATCTGTGAAAGATAGATTAGTGAGGACAGGTTCAAATATGTTTTTTTCTTGTGTTTGTTCTCACCCCACTTGCCACAAGCTCAGTCTGGAAGATGCATCCTTCGGAAAGGAACTGTTTTGGTCAGCAGTAGTGTTAGTGAGCTAGTCTCTCAGGTGGACATTAAAATGTATGAGTACACTCTAATTCCTTGCTACTTTCCCTGCTTCCTGCAAGTGGTGTTCAACATGGAGGAGTACTGGTTCATCAGCTGTGGGAAGATGGTAGGACCAGAAACTGAACTGGACTAGCTATATAAATACTGTGGCTACAAGAGCTGGTCAGAGGCTAGGAAAAGTGCTTCAAGCATGTCCATCATCTACAAGACACAAGTCAGCACTGTGATGGAATACTCTCCACTTGCCTGGATAAGTGCACCTCCGACAACAAAAGAAGCAGCCCGCTTGATTGAATGGCCCATCCAGTTTAATTCTTACCAAAGATGTCAGCTTTGAAGTCTCATAAAACCCCTTCAAAAATGGGGATTAACTTGTACACCAAATAGAAACGTGAAATTCTACCCTGGGTTTTGGTGTTTTCCATCTTTGTCATTTGGCATGCAGGATCTGCTCTGTGTGGATGGGTCTTAAACACCCGTGCATCTTCACAACACAACCTATGTTACCTGTGCAATCCCTTCTCCCAGTTATAAATTGAATGTAAACTTGTAAATACTTAGAAGTAAAACAGATACTTGGGTGAAAAATTAATGTTAATGACTAGTGGGAGGATAGTATGTCAAGACTGAAAAAGGAGGGTTTAAAGGCAAAAAACATTCAACAGGATTCGCCGCTTCGCCAGCAGCACACTCATGCCCGCAGGTTTCCAGATGGCATGGGATGGGCACAATGGGAAACCCCATTGGCCAGTGCCGGAATGGAGGATGCCACTGCCAGCAGGGGCGCGCCGCATTGGAAAATGGAGCAGGCGGGACGGAGAATTCCACCAATGGTTTTTGGGGTTGAGAAAATGGAGCTGTCTTACACTCCAGGTTGGCTTCTTTACCTTGATCTATGGTGTTTGATTTTTCTGCAGCAGTTTGATACAACTGAGTGTCTTGCCAGGCTATGTCAGAGGGCAGTCGAGAGTCAACCACATTGCTGTGTGTCTGAAGTCACGTAGACCAGGCAAGGATGGCAGATTTCCTTCCCTGAAAGCCATATGTGAACCAGATGGATGTTTACGAAAGTCTGGCAGTTTTATGGCCACCATCACTGAATCTAGCTTTTATTTACTCAAGGCGTATTAATTAATTAAACTTAAATTCTCCCATCTGCCATGATGGGATTTGAACTCATGTCTCCGGAGCATTAGTGCAAGCCTCCAAATAACTAGTTCAGTATCAATATCACCACGCTACTATTTCCATTACTTACCATTCCTCCTTGCTCAGTGTCATCAGCAAAGTAGGACATACAACTCTATTCCTCATCCAATTCATTGATATACATGCGAAACAGCTGAGTACAGAACCATGGGGAACATCTTGTCACATATCACCGATTAGTCTGTGTTCCCTTTATCACTATTCTCTGTTTCCACCTCCCAAACAATTATCAACTCATGTCACAAATGGGTTTGGATGGTTGAGCAGAGCTACACTCCTCGGCCATCTCATTTTCAGTGTTATGCAACAACAGGAGAAAGAATTTGTTTTCTCTGGGTGTTGAAGAAAAGTGAAAAGTTTTTAAATAGCCATTGCTAATGGTGACCCTTTGCTAAATGACACTGTTCTGTAAAGTAAGAGGGGAAGAAATAATTTAAATTCTTCTCGAAAAGATGGAATTCCTTTGTTCTGCTGTGCTTGAATTTATAATCAAATGAAACAAAGACATTTTCTTTTCCGAGGGCTTGTTTTCTCTCTCATTTTGACCAAAATACTTAAAATTCAGTATGAAATATTTGTGGCTTTGTCAAAACTAAGCAGCAGAGCAATTTTTTTCTTTAATTATTATTGGATTCTGAAGTGAATGTGTTTATTTTTGATTTTAACTTTGCCCCGAGTATGTTGTGTGTGTTTGGTTTTTTGAACCATGTTCGCCTGCCGCGAGTTCACGCATGCGCACCACGGCTGGCTCGAGTTCGTGCATGCGCGTGGGTTGCCGTCTCCGCACTGGCCCCGATGCAACATGGCAGTGACCTACAGGGGCTCGGCGCGGAGGAACATAGGCCCCACCGGGATAAGCCCGCCCACCGATTGGTCGGCCCCGATCGTGGGCCAGGCCACCGTGGAGGCCCCCCACCCCCTGGAGACGGATCCCTCCTACCCCTGACCAGGCCGCCCCCTACAACATGAATGGCGAGGTCACGCCGAGTAGGACCATACAAAAACAGTGACGGCGGGACTCGCCCTAACTCGGCCGGCACTCAATCGGGCCAATGGCGCCCATTCTCCGGTCGCCGAAGAATCGGCAGACCGGCTTCGGAGCGGCGGCGCGTGATTCGTGCCGCCCCCCCCCTGGCGATTCTCCGACCCACCGCGGGGTCACAAAATCCCGCCCCCTTATCTCTTTACTCGAGTTTTATTTCTTAAAACACCGAACAACTATATATACAGACGAACAGCATCCACAATATTTTTCTTTCTGAATATAAGTTTGAGTCCTGAACTTGCAATGTTTACATTCTGAAATGCATTTGGCCACCTCAGGCAATAGTCATAAATCATAACAAGGTAATACGTCCAGAGTTTTTATATTTTATAACAGGAATATCTTTGTTTGATTGCACTCCAATATTTTAAAGATATATTGCATGTTATTGATGAATAATCACATCCAAAATATTAATGTACTGTTGATGTACTGTATTAGTTGGTCTAAGAATATGGGCCGGGATTCTCCGGTATCTGGCGGGGCGGGCTGTACTGGCGCCAAAGAGTGGCGTGAACCACTCCGGTGCTGGGCTGTCCGGAAGGTGTGGAATCCTCCGCACCTTCGGGGGCTAGGCCGGCGCTGGAGTGGTTGGCGCCGCGCCAACCGGCGCCGAAGGGCCTTTGCCAGCCGGCGCGAATTGGCGCATGCGTGGGAGCGCCAGCATGTCCCCAGAACCGCTGCATACGCACGCGCAGGGGGTTTCTTCTCCGCGCCGGCCATGGCGGAGCTTTACAGAGGCCGGCGCAGAGGGAAAGAGTGCCCCCACGGCACAGGCCCGCCCGCAGATCGGTGGGCCCCGATCGCGGGCCAGGCCACCATGGGGCCCCCCCCGGATCCCCCCGTGCCCCCCCCCCGAGGACCCCGCAGGGGGGGTCGGAGAATCCTGCCCCAGGTCTCCGAACATCTTCCAGTGAATGTGGGTCCAGTCATGGGACAAAACCCAGTATGCAAAGTCAACTGGATTACTGATTAGAGGCTCCTGCACATTCATTATGTTCTCCACCTGAGGCTCATCCCATGCATCCTTACATGAGGAGGAGTGTTGTTCCTTCCGAAGTTGTCCTGACGCAAGGGTTTGCCATGTTGAAAGGTCACATCCTTGAAACTCTCTCTGGTGCATCATGGAGAGTCCATCCAGACCTTTCAAGGCATTTCTAACATGCCAATGGCCTCTGGTGGAGGTGTGGGCTGTGTTGAATTGCTGTTCTGCTGCACTGAGGCTGCCACACTGGTGTCATCAGCCGATCTGGAGGGATAACCTCTGTCACCCAGTATCCGGCTGTTGATCAGGGCAGCGGGCTAGAAAAGCTTAGGGAGCTGCGAGTTTTGCAGCAGATATGAATCATAAGAGCCCCCTGGAAACTGATGACAGACCTGCATGACTCTTCGCCTGTGGTCTTGGCCAATTGGTTGTTTAGAAAGTGGAACAGCAGCTGGCTGTTCTCATGGAGCTCGAATAAAAACATAAGTGTGGTCAATGAGACTCTAGGGAAACGTGATGACCATGAAGCCCATTGACCTGGCTTTCATCATCTGTGGTGAACCTGATCAATTCATTGGCATGATGGGAAAGGGCATTGGCCACCTCCTTTATGGACATATATGTGGCAGTCTATGAAATGACATAAATGTCGCCCTTGGAGCCCTGGAAGAAGCCGATGGTGAAAACATTGAGCACAGCACTCACTTTGAGGGCCACGGGCATGGTGTTGCTGCCAAATCCATGTAGCTGCAGGTCGTACTGCAGGATCTGGGAAATTTCAATGATTACTTCCATGACAGTGTCAGGCATCTTTGGCTTGGACATCTTGAAGTAGTTTGTTCAACTTCTGAAGACATGCTGCTGTGACAGTGATCGTCTTCTCCTGTGCCTTTGCTGAGTGGTGGCCTTCAGACCAGCCTGCCCCTCCTGTGTTGCCTGTCGCTGGCCTTGTGGCCTCAGTTGTTGACCAGCGAGAGCCCTCCTTATTCCTCTTAAAGTTGTAGGAAGATTCTATCAGATCCATAATGATAATAGCTTATTGTCACAAGTAGGCTTCAATGAAGTTACTGTGAAAAGCCTTTAGTCAACACATTCCGACGCCTGTTCGGGGTTGCTGCGCTGCTGGCCTTGTTTTGCATTACATGCCAGCTGTTTAGCCCAATATGCTAAACCAGCCCCTAAGGTTTCCTACCAAGTGAACTGCGTGAAACTGTGATACGAGAACCTGTGTATCCATGGGTTTCAAATGCCGAGCAGTAAGAATTTCTAAACCTGCCATTGTTCATGCCCCCAAAATCCATCACAGTGCCCTTACCCCACATGGATCTGCACTCCTGGCAGCAAAAGTAAGTTTTTGAAAATGACCAGTAACACTCTGTGAGTGACCCTCAGATTGTAACCCATGGCCCTGCACCTTCTTTCTCCCTGTCCCCTTTCACTTTGTCCCAACACCCTGAGTCCTCCCAACATTACTGTGTGCATCTCCTCTGTAACCCTTGCTCCTCCACCCAATCCAGCCTGAAACCTGTCATCTTGAAGAGGGCATGCCATCTCCCACCTCTTAATACTTTCCCATCTCTGTCAATATTCTTCATCCGTTCCTGGACCCTCCCTGGATCAGCCTTAGAGTTTCTGTGACATACCATAATCCAGCCTATGAGACTTTCAAACCTTAGAGTGGACCTGCGCCCCACGACCGAGTCGATCTCCCCTGTGATTGTGAACTTTCCCCCTGCCAGCTAACACCCTGACTTATCGCCACAGGATCCACATGAGAACTGGACTGAACACGCCCTTCAGGCTTCCCACTTTGTTATCCACATTGACTGCACCCTCAACCCCACCACGCCCAAGACCTTGAGCTCTTCCCACTACACACTTCCATGCACCAGCCCCACCCTCTGTCATCCTTTGGAACCCTCTTCCACTCCTCCATGTTCTTGCCCAAACCCTGCCAGTCTCCTCACCCTTGACTTGCCCTTAACAGTCCCAACTTTCCTTGCAAGCTGTCATTCTCCTGCTTCCCTTCCTTGTGCCACAGGGTTCAAAAAAGACAATCCCTCATCTCAGACACAACTGCACAAAGCCCACGGGTATATTCCACTATTAAACTAACATGAATAATGTGCTGTGGGGTTCTGTGTGCTGCCAACCTCCCTCCAGCCCCTTTGCCAATGTCCCTCTTCATGCCATCACTCACCTGGTGCCTAGGATCCAGCAACAATCTGAGGCCTTGGGTTATTATTGTTCCAGCAGCAGCCACTGCCTCCCCAGTAGCTCTGCTGTTCAAAAGAGCTGCCGACCTCTGATTGGTTTTCAACTCTCGGTAGGAGGCACCACTGTCCCCGGAGCCCTGATCAAGAGAAAATGTCGGTCGCTGTCCTGTTAAATGTCAGATTGACATGTACTAGCTCTCTCCAGCTGGAGTTCCAGACCCCTATTGCTGGCTCACCATTCCACCCTTAAACTTGAAGGTGGGGCTTATTTTCAAAAGGTTTAATATGAGTATTCATGACATGCACATATAGTGCAAGTAAATGGCCGATGAACTGAATAGTTACTTTGCATCAATTTTCACGGTGGAAGACACCAGTGGGATGCCAGAGCTCCAGGAGAACCAGGGGGCAGAGGTGAGTGCAGTGACCATTACTAAGGAGCAAGTTCTGGGGAAACTGAGAGGTCTGAAGATGGATAAGTCACCTGGACCGGATGGACTACACCCCAGGGTCCTAAAAGAGATAGCTGAGGCGATTGTGGAGTCATTGGTGGTGATCTTTCAGGAATCACTGGAGGCACGAAGGGTCCCAGAGGACTAGAAAGTGGCTAATGTAATTCCATTGTTTAAGAAGGGAGGGAGGCAGATGATGGGAAATTATAGGCCGGTTAGCCTGACTTCGGTCATTGGTAAGATTTTAGAGCCTGCTATTAAAGATGAAATTGCAGAGTACTTGGAAGTACATGGTAAAATAGGACTGAGTCAGCACGGCTTTGTCAAAGGGAGGTCATGTTTGACAAATCTGTTATTGTTCTTTGAGGAGGTTACAAGGAAGTTAGATAAAGGAGAACCAATGGACATTATTTATTTAGATTTCCAGAAGGCCTTTGACAAGGTGCTGCATAGGAGATTGTTAAATAAGTTTAAGAGCCCATGGTGTTAATGGTAAGATTCTGGCATGAATAGAGGAGTGGCTGACTGGCAGAAGGCAGAGAGTGGGGATAATGGGGTCTTTTTCAGGATGGCAGCTAGTGACTAGTGGTGTGCCTCAGGGGTCGGTGCTGGGACCACACCTTTTCACAATATACATTAATGATCTGGAAGAAGGAACTGAAGGCACTGTTGCTAAGTTTGCAGATGATACAAAGATCAGTAGAGGGACAGGTAGTATTGAGGAAGCAAGGGGGCTGCAGAAGGATTTGGACAGGCTAGGCGAGTGGGCAATGAAGTGGCAGATGAAATACAATGTGGAAAAGTGTGAGGTTATGCATTTTGGAAGGAGCAATTTAGGCATAGACTATTTTCTAAATGGAGAAATGCTTAGGAAATCAAAAACACCAAGGGACTTGGGAGTCCTTGTTCACGATTCTCTTAAGGTTAACATGGAGGTTCAGTCAGCAGTTAAGAAGGCAAATGAATTTTAGCATTCATGTCAAGAGGGCTAGAATACAAAACCAGGGATGTACTTCTGAGGCTGTATAAGGCTCTGGTCAGATCCCAACAGGAGTATTGTGAGCAGTTTTGGGCCCCATATCTAAGGAAAGATGTGCTGGCCTCGGAAAGGTCCAGAGGAGGTTCACAAGAATGATTCCTGGAATGAAAAGCTTGCCTATGAGGAATGGTTGAGGACTCTGGTTCTGTACTCGTTGGAGTTTAGAAGGATGAGGGGGATCTTATTGAAACTTACAGGATACTGCGAGGCCTAGATAGAGTGGATGTGGAGAGGATGTTTCCACTTGTAGGAAAAACTAGAAGCAGAGGACACAATCTCAGACTAAAGAGGCAATCCTTTAAAACAGAGATGAGGAGGAATTTCTTCAAACAGATGGTAGTGAATCAGTGGAGGCCAAATCACTGAGTGTCTTTAAGACAGAGATAGATTGATTCGAGATTAATAAGGGGATCAGGGGTTATGGGGAGCAGGCAGGAGAATGGGGATGAGAAAAATATCAGCCATGATTGAATGGTGGAGCAGACTCGATGGACTGAGTGGCTTAATTCTGCTCCTATGTCTTATGGTCTTAAGTAGGACTCCGACACGGAATGGTGTGAGGCCATGCTGTTGCCTTAATGTTTTGTTCTGAACCCACTGTTGTGATTTGAAAATCTCACTCCGGCCTAATTAACTCATCCACCTGTCAAATTATCCATTCCTAGAGTGTTCAGTAAATTCTGCCTTATGCTCTGTGACTGGAATCTTGCAGAGATGGCTGGGGTCTTGACCGCTGGCTGAACAGCCAGCAGGGCCCCTGATGTTGTGTCTTTTATGGAGGGCCTGTTGCATCTTTTTCCACCAGGGTACTTGACAGGCTAGTGGCAGACTATCCCCTGGAATCAAGGACCCCAGGGGTAGAAATAATGTCCATTGAGAGTTGCTGCAATTGGTAAGACACCCGCCTGTTGCCTTGGATTATCCCTGGATCCCAGGCCAGAGGTGAATGATAGCTGCAAGTGGGGGTTGTGAGGGAGAGATGGGGGAGTCAGAGTGGGATTTGTGAGGGAGAGGTGGGGGGGTCAGAGTAGGGATTGTGAGGGAGAGGTGGGGGGGTGGGGTCAGAGTAGGGCTTGTGAGGGAGAGATGGAGGGGGGTCAGAGTAGGGATTGTGAGGGAGTGGTGGAGGGGAGTCAGAGTAGGGATTGTGAGCGAGAAGTGGAGGGGTCAGAGTAGGGATTGTGAGGGAGAAATGGAGGGGAGTCAGCAGCAATGGCAGCAGGGTGGGTCTTGGTGGGTCCGACCCCCATCCAGATACTGGGTGCCCACGATGAGCCACTTTGAATGAAGGGTCCCTCCCCCAGCTCCGGGGGGACCAACAGGCATTAATTGCCATGCAGTTAGCCCGCATCATTGGGATGGCACTGCCAATGACACCCTGTTTCCTCTCAGGCTGACATAGAGATCATAGATTCAAAGATATCATTGGTATACCAATTGATGAGCAGCTTGACTTTCCTCATTTTTTCCATTCAAAGGCAGCATGACATGGTTTTCCATTGTCACTGAACTGCTGCTTTTTCTTTGGCAGGGGCTCATTGACTAGTCACATGACATGTCAAAGCCCATCGTGATTCAGTAAGTGAGTATATATCATGCAATTGGTTTGTGTTACAAAGATGTTACAGTGATGTTTTCCCAATGTGGTTGGTTATCTGTTGCAACTTGCTTGTGTGTCCTGCTGGACTAATAACCAAAGAGAGAACAATACATTTGTGTGAGAGCTTAGCCTTAGACAGCAGTAAATGTAGAACAGTTTGACAGACACTTTGTACCACACATACTTGGAATAGTAACCTGGTATGTGATATTGTTGGGTAGTTTTTCATTTGGATATCAACCATTTCAAGGTGATCTGACCACATAAACAATGTCGGCTCTAGCCACCGACTACTGCCAGGCCTACTGCACTCCTGCCTGCTGGGGGCAATGTGATTCATTGACAAAAAGGCCTATGCTCTTCATGTTCACCTCAACTGCAGCATCTCTGCTTCACCAGCCAGGAAAGAGGTTCAGGCGTTGAACTGTTCCATCATTTGCACAAAGTTTCTGCTTTCTGTCTTCACATTTATATTATTAACCAATTTATTTGACTCCATACATGCACCTAAGTAGTCACAACCTTTTAACTATAAACTGTGTTGTTTGAGGGCTGTTGGCATGTGTTTGGCAAACTCTCAGCGCCAAATACCATGGGTTACGAACAATTTATTAATTGTGGCTGACATGGACTGATCAGGGAATTCGACACTGCAGAACAGTTGAATGATTGAACCTTTTAGCTCTGGGTTGTAAGCTTACAATTATAGAATCACTACAGTGCAGAGGCAAGCCTTTGGCCCATTGAGTATGCACTGACGCTCCGAAAGGCCCACACTCACACCCTGATCCCTGTAACCCAGTAACCCCACCTAACCTTGTGGACACTAAGGGGCAATTTAGCGTGGCCAATCACCTAACCTGCACATCTTTGGGTTGTGGGGGTAAGACCCATGCAGACACGTGGAGAATGTGCAACTCCACACGGTCAGTGGCCTGGGGCCGAGATCGAACCCGGGTCCTTGGCACCATGCACTCACGTACATTTTAATGATTTACATTGCTTCCTATAAGTTTAGCAATTTTAAATCCAACACATTTAATTGTTTTTGAACTAATGGGCTGCTCCCTTTGAAAAACACAGACAGCTTCTTCAATATGATTTCTTCTTTCCTTTCACTAATTTTCTCTCCTCATCCACACCTTAGACAGCTTGTTTTGTCTGGTTCCAAAGGTGTTAGGTACCCCATTACTTTACCCATCTGGTTATTTTTAACATGTGAGTTGGATCTGAATGGCAACTGTCTAATCCTCCATAAGGTCATTCTACAGATAAGCAAGATCCATTACTCTCCAGATGCACACAACACTTGTACTTCCAGTAGCGTCACTGAACAGTGACCAGGAGGCTGTGTAATCTTGAGTTCCCTAATCCAGTGCTGTAGTGACCAATGCTGTGCTGATCAGATTCAGCTATCACAGCACAACCAGGAAATTAAACCATGGTATCCTGAATAAAAGCAAATTACTGTAGATGCTGGAATCTGAAACGAAAGAGAAAATGCTGGAAAATCTCAGGTCGGGCAGCATCTGTAGGGAGAGAAAAGAGCTAACGTTTCGAGTCCGATGACTCTTTGTCAAAGCTAAGGCGACTTTATTGAAGTGTACAAGATAATGAGGAGCATGACAGGGTGGATAGGGAGAAGCTGTTCCTCTTAGTTGAAGGGTCAATCACGAGGGGACACAAGTTCAAGGTGAGGGGCAGGAAATTTAGGGGGGAATGTGAGTAAAGGTTTTTTACCCAGAGAGTGGTGATGGGCTGGGATGCACTGCCTGGGAGGGTGGTAGATGCGGGATGCCTCGCATCTTTTAAAAAGTACCTGGGTCAGCACTTGGCGCATCATAACATTCAAGGCTATGGGCCAAGAGCTGGCAAATGAGATTAGGTAGGTAGGTCAGGCATTTTTCATGTTTCGGTGCAGGCTCGATGGGCGGAAGGGCCTCTTCTGCACTGTATTAGTCTGTGAATTGACCCACTGACTGGAACCTATGGTTACCTCTTAATCTGTTGTACTGACCCCTTGTTAGCAATTCTGCCAATGTTATTCACAAGAATCTGTTGCCGACTGTATATTTACTGAACTATTCATATTTACTCAAATTTTAAAAATGATTTCTTGCCAACAGCATTGTCAACAAATTACAGTGGGGGTGACATGACTGGGCCAGACCTGTTATCCTTTATTAATGCTTTCAGCTCCCTGACGATAGGCAACTTCTTATTGGCAAGTACTGTTTGCTTAGATTCATCATTAAGGGAAGTAAACCTAACAGCCCATACTTATCTCCCCTTTCAGGCCCATCTGCTCAAAAAGCTTATGTGGTCTTGACATAGTTTATTTTTTAAAAAAAAACAAAGCTGGCCAGAGGATTAGTTGCAAATCCTGTGGGATTTTACTATTTTTGCAGGAACACAATAAATCCTGTGAGAATATGTATGCAAAACCGATTTTTAGTTATGGATTGCCCTTCATTCAGCAAATAATGCAGCAGCTTGTGTTTCATAGCACTACCATTTATACTTTCAATCTCAGCTCATCTTTCCAGGCTAAAAGCCATTAGAAAGCACACTTTCTGCTTCACTGCTTCCTTTAATCTGTACCTAGACTGAAAGCAAAAGGCACATCAAGGACCAGATGATCCAGAATGTATTTTTCTGGAGCCCAGTTATATTACCTCCGTCTACTATAACCAGAGGTCATATTTGTGCACTTTATTTATTTATTTCATTAGCATGCGACAGTTTGGGCACTGATCTGATTTAATGTCCACAGAGAACTGGGCTGAAGTGCCCAGTATCATCATCTGAGAGAAGAAACACATCTGCCCAGCCTGATTTAAACCCAGACACCGGAGGTTAAAACAAAATGTCCACGTCACTCAGTCCATGACATAAAGGGTGCATTGTGAAGAAGAGAACATGATGGCAGGAATGTTTTGCTTTTAAATTAGATTTTGTTTCTAACGGGACTGGCATAGTTAAGGAGGTAGGACGTGCTCTTCATTGTGGGAACGTTACTCTAAGTCTCTGGAGAGCGAAACATGGCATTTCATACACAGATGTGCCACTGGAATTTTAGACACCCACGAGTTAAAATGAATTGAGTCCACCATCACTGCCGTCTCTCCTCCATCTGCTCAAGTAGATGACTTTTACTCTGCCTGGAGTTTTAAATTTCAACGATTCACTCCAGATCATTTAATGAAACACCCGACATGGCTGCTGCCACTAGTGTTATGATATTCTCTGAAGAAATTCATAGGAACTCTACCTGTTCAAAAGCTAACATGTGTTAGTTCAACTTATTGTGGATAAGGGCGATGTCTGCCTTATTAATAAGCTCATTAAAATAGCACTGAGCACGCTTCACATCTGTGACAGGATTTCACGGCAGCTAAGCTTGACATTAGAACTCTGGCTTCAATAAATTCCGCTGTTAATAATCTTCAGTGGGTCATCTGTCAGAACCATCAGCCGGAGGCTAAAGGCACCGCTCCCTCTCCACAATGCGGGTGGCGCTGGGGCTAATGGCGGCAGTGGGGGAGGTGACAGCTGCAGAGGGCACTTCACCCCTCCACCGGCGACTGGAGCCTGGAGGCGGCGGCCGCGCATCTCGGCACCTCGCAGGACGCCCTGAAGCTCTTCATCTCTATCGTTTTAGGATATCCATTTGCACTTTTCCACTGACAGTTTCTCTATGGAAAGCAGCCCCACGTGATCCACTTTTACCACACCGCTTTAGAACTCTGGCTGGCATATTTTAATTTTGGTAAACGAGTGGCTCTCTTCCTGGTGAGGGGCTGAAGGGGCAGGACGGAGGGTGGGAGGGAAAGGCTCCACCTTTTGGTACACCTGCCGCGAATCCCGAGCCTATACACCGTTTCTGCACATAAAGAAGCCTTCGACTGTGGCCTGGAATCTCCTCGGACAACCTGGCATCCTCAGATTTGCCTCTGTCCAAAATGGCCACCCTCTTACCCCCGAGGGGCTGCCTCCCCTCCTTGAGTTCTGGGCTCACAAGCAGGGAACAGCCTGTCAGCCACGTGAGACCCTGTCAAAACTGCTGAAGAGTTCAGAGATGTCTCAATGTGATCCTTTGTGCGTTTTACAAAACCCAGGAGAACATCGTCCCTCCCCCCGTTCCACTCAATAGGACAAGGCGACCCACCCCCCTCCCCGCCTCCTCTCGTCCCACCACCCGAACAGGCACTGCAGTGGTGCGGCTAGAGGATTTTCACAGTAACTTTATTAGTGTTAATGTAAGCCTACTTGTGACACTAATAAAGATTACTATTATTATTAGCAGTGTGACTGGGTGGAATTTTCCACTGGTGGGATTTTCCACTCCTGCCGAAAACAATGGACTTTTGAATGGCTCGCTGCATTTTACAGTCCCACCCACTTGGTGAGGGGGCCATAACATTCAGCCCACTTGAAATTTTACTCTTATATTCTGTAATTTTGTTATTTTTAAATCTGCAGTAAAGTCTTCTAGTCTGACCTCTGTTCAACAGTCCAGAGCTTATGAAACATATGAAATGTATTATAGATATGTGTGAAACAATTGACACATGTAATACAGCATTTCGTGAACCTCAGTAAAATGGCAAGAGGCAGACTTATTGATCTCTGATATTTATCAAATATCAAATTTATCAGCTATTGCTGATGACGAAGTTCTCATCGCCACCCAGTTTCATTTTAACCTCTCTGTAAAAGACGAGTTATTCCTGATATGATTAGAGGTTAGCCGGAGTACAAAATGAGACTTATTAGGAAAAAGGGCAAATTCATTTGGACACTGCCCGGGGCGGTGGGGGTCGGGGGTTGGGCATTTTGTCCCAGCCCAGCTGGGGATAAATTGATCACATTCCTGTCTTACAGCTTACCTTTAATATCGGTAGAAATTAATATTACGCTGAGTGTTAAAGATACAGCTTATCTGGTTCAGTCAGTCTACCGGTGAACAGCAGGGGCTCTTCTGTTCATATTTAATAATCTTGGGGTGCTGTTTCCACAGGAGTTTCCTGAGCTGCCACTCCATCAGGCTCAAACCCCAGAGAAAAGGCATCAAGGCAGGAGATTGGGAGAACACTTGCAGGATTACTGTCACTCACCACAAGTTCCAATTCCTGCGGCCTAATGATACCATTGGTTTTCTATAGCTGCTGTTGCATGAAACAGAAAATGCTGGTGTCCCTCAACATCTGTGGAGAGAGAAACAGTTAACGGTTCCGATCAATAATCTTTCAACAGAGATGTTTGAGATGAACAGCTTTAAAGCAAATACAGAACCAGGGAAAATGTGGGGGTGGGCTAGGGATGAGTGAGGGTGGAAAGAACAAAAGCACAAGTCTGCACTAAAAACAGGAAATTCGGTAAATGCTCACCAGGTCGGGCAACATCTGTGGAGAATGAAACAATTAAACCTTTCAGGGAGAGATCTGTCTTAGGGTGGAGGGAAAAAGGAAAGTTGTTGCAAGGCTAAAAGACATGATAATGGAACATGTTTACAAACAAAGGGGGTGGGGGGGGATTTTCCATCCCGGTTTTGGCGAGCGAAAATGGAGGCTGGGACGTAGAATCGAGGGGGTTCCCAGACCACCCCCCCCCCACTTGGAAAGTACCCCCCTCCCACCCCACCACCCCCCTGACGGCATGACATCACATTGGTGGGGTTTACAACAGGTTTTTTAAAACTGGAAGCTGCAAACAAAACCTGCCACGGGTGCACAGCTAAGTACAGCCTCCGGGGGTGGGGGTGGGGGGTGAGGGGGAAAGAGGGTCATGCCCGGGCAGTACCCTGATACTGCCCAGACACTGCCACTCAGGAGGTGCTGAGGGTTCTGTATCCAATGGGAGAAGAGGGAATTCCAGGTGATGGGAGGGTGGGGTGGGTGGGGTGTGGATTCGGTGGTGGTGGGGGGGGGTGGGTTCCATGTCCATGGGAGTTCCATGTCCGTGGGGGGCGTTCTGTGTCTGGGGTGGGGATTTCCATGTTCATCGGAGGTTTCTGTGTTCACCGGGGCTCTGTGACCATGGCGGGGCGGTGGGGGGGGGGGGGCAGGTTCTGTGTCCGTGGGGTGATGCTAAATTGACATTGTGGAACCTGCCTCCTGTTTTTTTCCCCCCAAAGTGTTTAAAAATTTGACCGGGAAAGCGGCTGCACAGCAAACGGGCTACACACCACTTTGGAAAAAAATTGGAAAATTCCGCCCATAACATTAGATGGAATGGTGGAAATGGTTACAGCAGAATGAGGAGGGATGCATAGAAAATCTGACAAAGTGCAGAGGCTTGGTGCGACCCAGGAATGTGGTGGAAGAAAGGCAGGTAGACTCCAGGGGTACGGCCCACCTGACCGAATGGTACTATCAGCACATGCCAGCCGCTCAGGGGTTTCCCGGTCTGTCTTCCAACTGGGAACAACAGTCAATACACCTTCAAAGTCTTTAATTGGATGTAAAGCGTGTTGGTCATTCTGAGGACGAGTTAGGCACTAGACAAATGAAATTCTCTTTTATGAACTTATAACTATGGTAAACCACTGTATTAGGGGAGGTAAGGTAGGACCTGCACTACAGGTTCGCCGGTAGCCCCTGCCGGCTGACTCCGCCCACTAAGAACTGTATAAATATGCATGACCTCCATTGCCCTGCCATTTCGCCAGCTGCAGCAGGAGGCCACGCATCTGACTGCAATAAAGCCACAGTTGTACCCAATCTGCGTCTTTGTGCAATTGATTGCGCATCAATTTATTGCAGTCAGACTTTTCCACAGAATGGATATCAGAATCAAACCCGATAGCCTACAGCTGGATCCGCACTCCCCCGACGCCAGAAAAGACTTTACTCACTGGCTAGCATGTTTTGAGGCCTACATCAACACTGCGGACCCCTGCGGAGGCTCAGAAGATAAACGTCCTGTACTCCAGACTGAGCTCCAGCGTGTTCCTGTTGATCCAAGACGCCACGAATTACGCAGAAGGAATGGAACTCCTTAAAGATCACTATGCTCAGAAGGCGAACACGCTCTTCACCAGGCATGTACTCGCCACCCGCTCGCAACTACCTGGTGAGTCCATCGAAGACTTCTGGCGCGCCCTAATTCCACTCGTCCGGGACTGTAACTGTCAGGCTGTTACGGTCGCTGAACACGCAAACCTTCCCGTGCGCGATGCTTTCGTGACGGGGATTGCATCGGACCGCATCCGAGCACGATTACTGGAAGGGGCCACGCTCGAACTGGTGGAGACGAAAACCTTGGCGCTCTCCATGACGGTCGCCTCCCATAATGTACAATCTTACCCCTCCCGCCACGCTGCCCACCCTTCTACCCCTTCCAACCCCTCCTGGACCCTACCGACGACCTCCTCAGCTGGGGCCCTGCCTTCCCAATATGCCTGCACCGCACGTCGATCCGCGCACCCCGGGGATCCCCGCTGCTACTTCTGCGGTCAGCAGAAGCACCCCCGCCAAAACTGCCCGGCCCGCACTGCCGTTTGTAAATCCTGCAGTAAGAAGGGCCACTTCGCGGCTGTGTGCCCGCGATCGCCCTCTCCCCCACGCCAAACGCACAATGGGAGCCGCCATCTTCTCCTCCCGGGGCCATGTGCGACCAATGGGCGCCGCCATCTTGTCCCCCTTCGGCCACGTGCACCCCATGGCGCCACCATCTTGTCCCGACCCCGCAATGTGCGCACCATGGGCGCCGCCATCTTGTCCCAAACCCGCAATGTGCGCACCATGGGCACTGCCATCTTGTCTCCCACATGGTCTCCGGATATCCTGAGATCGGAAATGCACACGCTCGCCACCCGAAGCATCCGACGACTACCCGCAGCTCGCTTTGATGACGCTGGACCAATCTCGCCCGCACAACCTGGCCATCTACGACGGTGAAAGTCAACGGCCAAGCGACCCCGTGCCTACTAGACTCCGGGAGCACCGAAAGCTTCGAACCCCCAGATACGGTAAGACGTTGCTCCCTCGCGGTCCATCCTGCCAATCAAAGGATCTCCCTAGCCTCCGGATCCCACTCCGTCCCGATCCGAGGCTTCTGTACAGTCACCCTCACGGTCCAGGGCGTAGAATTTAGTAACTTCCACCTCTATGTCCTTCCTAATCTCTGCGCTGCACTCCTGTTGGGCCTGGACTTCCAGCGCAATCTCCAGAGCCTCATCTCAAATTCGGCGGGCCCTTACCCCCCCTTACCGTTTGCGGCCTCGTGACCCTCAAGGTCGATCCCCCCTCCCTTTTTGCCAATCTAACTGTGGATTGCAAGCCCGTTGCCACCAGGAGCAGATGGTACAGCACCCAGGGCAAGACCTTCATCAGGTCCGAAGTCCAGCGGCTGCTTAAGGAGGGTATTATCGAGGCCAGCAACAACCCCTGGAGAGCCCAAGTGGTAGTGGTTAAAACTGGGAGAAACACAGGATGGTCATGGACTACAGCCAGACCATCAATCGGTACACGCAGCTTGACGCATACCCCCTCCCACGCATATCTGATATGGTCAATCAGATTGTGCAGTACCGGGTCTTCTCAACAATTGACCTGAAATCCGCCTACCACCAGCTCCCCATCCGGAAGTCGGACCGTCCATACATGGCCTTTGAGGCGGACGATCGCCTCTACCACTTCCTTAGGGTCCCTTTCGGCGTCACAAATGGGGTCTCGGTCTTCCAAAGGGAGATGGACCGAATGGTCGACCAGTACGCTTTGCGGGCCACCTTTCCGTACTTAGATAATGTCAGCATCTGCGGCCATGACCAGCAGGACCACGATGCCAACCTAGATAAATTCCTCCACACTGCCACTCTTCTCAACCTGACCTACAACAAAGAGAAGTGTGTGTTCAGCACGACCCGGTTAGTCATTCTCGGCTACGTAGTCCAAAACGGACTTCTCGGGCCCGACCCCGACCGCATGCGCCCCCTCATGGAGCTTCCCCTCCCCCAAGGCCCTCAAACGCTGACTGGGGTTCTTTTCCTACTACGCCCAGTGGGTCCCAAACTATGCGCACAAGGCCCGCCCACTCATTCAGTCCACCCAATTCCCTCTCGCGGCCGAGGCACAACACGCTTTCGCCCGCATCAGAGCAGACATCGCCAAGGTCGGGATGCGCGCAGTGGACGAGTCACTGCCTTTTCAAGTAGAAAGCGATGCTTCAGAATTTGCCCTTGCCGCCACTCTAAACCAGGCAGGCAGACCCGTGGCATTCTTTTCCCGCACCCTTCATGCCTCTGAAATTCGACACTCATCCGTCGAAAAGGAGGCCCAAGCTATCGTTGAAGCTGAGCGGCATTGGAGGCATTACCTGGCCGGTAAGAGATTCACTCTCCTCACTGACCAATGGTTGGTAGCCTTCATGTTCAATAACACACAGCGGGGCAAGATCAAAAATGATAAAATCTTGCGGTGGAGAATCGAGCTCTCCACCTATAATTACGAGATTTTGTATCGCCCCAGTAAACTCAACGAACCCCCAGACGCCCTCTCCCGAGGTGCATGTGCCAGCGCACAAGTGGACCACGACAGCCTTTGTCACCCGGGGGTCACTCGATTGTACCATCTGGTCAAAGCTCGCAATCTGCCCTACTCCGTCGAGGAAGTAAGGACAGTCACCAGGGACTGCCAGGTCTGTGCGGAGTGCAAGCCGCACTTCTACCGGCCAGACCGTGCGCACCTGGTGAAGGTTTCCCGCCCCTTTGAACGCCTCAGCGTGGATTTCCAAGAGCCCCGCCCCTCCACCGACCATAACACGTACATTCTCAGTGTGGTCGATGAGTATTCCAGATTCTCCTTCGCCATCCCATGCCCCGATATGATGTCTGCCACCGTCATCAAGGCCCTCAGCACCATCTTTGCACTGTTCGGTTTCCCCGCTTACATCCACAGTTACATCCTCATTCATGAGCGATGAGCTGCGTCAGTTCCTGCTCAGCAGGGGTATAGCCTCCAGCAGGATGACCAGCTACAACCCCCGGGGAAACGGGCAAGTAGAACGGGAGAATGGGACGGTTTGGAGGGCTGTCCAGCTGGCCCTACGGTCCAGGAACCTCCCAGCGTCTCGCTGGCAAGGAGGTCCTCCCTGATGCTCTACACTCCATCCGGTCATTGTTGTGCACCGCCACTAATAACACACCCCATGAACGTGTTTTTACCTTCCCCAGGAAGTCCACATCTGGAGTGTCGCTCCCGACTTGGCTCGCAGCTCCAGTACCGGTCCTTCTCTGTAGGCACGTCCGACTCCACAAGGCGGACCCCTTGGTTGACAGGGTTCACCTGCTCCACGCCAACCTTCAATATGCCTGCGTTGAGTTCCCCGACGGCCGCCAAGATACTGCCTCACTTAGGGACCTGGCACCGTCAGGTTCCATCCCAACACACTCCCCACCCATGTGCCCCCCCCCCCCTCCCACCGTGCCGCCAACACTGAACCCACCAGACCCCCCCCCCTTCCCCTTTCCACACAAGAGGACGAAGAGGACTTTGGCACGCTCCCGGAGTTCCCCGATGACTGGCCAGCATCAGCACCGCCATCAGTGCCACCTCCATTACCGCCAGCACCGACTTTGCCGCCACCATTACGCCACTCCCAACGAAGCACCAAAGCACCGGATCGGCTGAACCTTTGACAGACCCCGGACCGTGAACATGGACTTTTTCTTTTTTTTCTTCTTAACACTGTACATAATTGCACTATTTGTATATAGTTTCACATCACCCCCGCCGGACTTATTTTTAACAGGGGGTGAATGTGGTGAACCACTGTATTAGGGGATGTAAGGTAGGACCTGCACTACAGGTTCGCCGGTATCTCCTGCCGGCTGGCTCTGCCCACAAAGAACTGTATAAATATGCATGACATCCATTGCCCTGCCATTTCGCCAGCTGCAGCAGGAGGCCACGCATCTGACTGCAATAAAGCCACAGTTGTACCCAATCTGCATCTTTGTGCAATTGATTGCGCATCAATAACTATGAAAGGTTAAGAAACTATTGAAAAGAGAAATAACTGGAGACAAGATACACAATACCAATTTTAGAGTTCCAATAGATAACAGTTTTCCTTCAACAGGCTTCTGTTTTTTTAATTGTCTGGATTGATGTCTAGTGATGACAACTTCAATGCTCAGTTAGCAATTTTCTTTGTTGATGTTACTGGATGAACTCCAAAGGGTAGAAAGCACTTTATCAATTCTCAGAAGCACCGCAAAGTGCATCATGTACAGTGAATGAACTTGAACTGCTTGTTACCTGAGGAAATTCAACATCCGTCTTCAACACAGCAAAATGGCACAAGGAACAATAAGGCCAATATAGCATTAGTCACCAGAACCTCTTTAGCTGGTGACATGGGCTCTTTAACATTCATCTGTCCAGTGGAATGGGAAGATGGGTGCCAGTATAATATTACCTTCTCTAAAACAGTGTGCACGAGACAGTGCAGAATTCCCAAAATACGGGTCTATCAGCCTAGATTATATGCTGAAAGTTCTGAAGTAGCATTTGACTCTCCAGCTTTCTTATTCAGAGGTGAAAACAGGATCAATTGAGCCAAACTGACACACATAATAGTCAAAGCAAATAAGAGTACTGTCACATACTGTACTTCTTAATGAAGGTGGGAGGTCAGATTTGGCTGCGTTTATTTTCTAGTGTTGGTAGAATTTATGTAATAAACGTTATAATGTTCACCACTTATATCTTGTGACCTGCATATTTCTCGCTAACAGGAGGGAGGACATATTCACATTCTCTGCAGAGCAATTAGTAGGCGGGGAATTGTATTGTATTTGAGAATAGAAAGCAGAATTGGAATTCACACATTTACTGTGAAAACAAGGCTTGTGTGATAAAGCTTACTTGTAACTGCGGTACTGACACGTTGTTCCACTGGGATCCAATTAAGCTGTCCAATTAACTAGGTTATTTGTTTTGCAGCAGTATTGTGACACTCAGTTTCTATGCAATGCTGTATTTTTGTTCAAAAGAAAACTGTGGCCTGAAAATGTAATTAATGGAGACAATAAATACAAATAAAAAATATCTAAATATAAATAGTGGCATGCCTAAAACTTCCAACAATACCTTACATTTATAAAACTCCTTGAACACAAAGTCCAAAGACACTTTGCAGGAGAATTCTAAATCAAAATAGGACACCGAGGCACATGAGGAGATTTGGAGCCCGATCTTCTGGTCAGTGCCGAAGCAGATGTTTATTCCATTGACTGCATTCAAAAATTAATTTTTACCTTTTTCATATGCGGTAGTGTTAAATTGAGGGGTCCTATTCTCTCTCTAGTTATTCTTTTTCCTTTAATATACTGAAAGAATCCCTTTGGATTCACCTTAATCCTCTCAGCAAAAGCTACCTCATGTCCCATAATGCTCAGCTTTGACAAAGGGTCATCTGGACTCAAAACGTTGGCTCTTTTCTCTCCCAACAGATGCTGCCCTACCTGCTGAGATTTTCCAGCATTCTCTCTTTGGTCCCCCTCCATCTTAACCGGTTTCCCCCCTTTTGTACATTTGTTGTTTTTCAGTTCCCTGGACTGCCCCAACACAACTTCACCCCTCCTCCACTTGGCCACCTGTCCCATTAACACATGCTGCTGTCTTACCTTTTGTCACCATTAGATCTTTTCATCCCTTAATGGCACCATTAACGCTCCCCTTAGTCTTATGTCTATGACAGATTTGTCCATATTATCTCCTTTGCCTGTCTTATCCCTGCTCTTCTATTCTGACCCATGTCCTCCGCCCCCTTTCCAACTATATAATTCTGTACATTTCTACTTTCCTAAGTTCTGCAGAAGGATCATTTAGATCCAAAAGGTTAACTCTGTTTCTCTCCACAGATGCTGCCAGACCGTCCGATTTTGTCCAGCATTTTCTGCTTTTATTTTAACCTGGAATGACTCTCTGTTGACAAAATTCCATCCATGATACTTCTGATCCAGACTAATTTTTCAGAATCAGTGTCATTTGGAATTCTGGGCAGACTTCTTGCCTTTTGCACTTGAGGGGTGGGAGGGGGGATGCAGCTGGTAGGTTTAGATTATCTGTGAACTTGGAGAGTTGCTATGATCAGTGGTTTCTTGGCTGACTGAAGAACAGTCACTTATTTTTAAAGGAAACAATAGTGCGTGCTCTGTTTAATTGTGATTCTTGGAATTGAATGCATGGACGATCAAACTCTTGAAAATGTAAATCCTCCCCCTCGAATAGCAAATTGAAAACTAGGAATGTGCCGGCATTTCTTGTGCTTGGATTTGCTTTGGTATGAAGTAGAAAAAAACCTTGTATAATGTACTCCTATTAGTGGCATGCATACATGTGTTTACTGATATTTCGATGTGCATCCAACATCACTTGTGACAGAAATGGTAAGGGCGAGTGGAGAGCTGGTGCAGCATCTTTCCCATATTTCACCTAATTTACACTAGGGAGATAGCATAATTCAAAACAAAACTTCTGCTCTGTACCTTGCCGCAGATCTGACTGCACACACAAATGCACACACTCCAAGGGCGGGATTCTGTGTTCCTCCTGAGGCTAAGTGTTACCACCGTTGGAAACGCCGTTGCGTTTCTCAACGGCGCCGACACGACCTCAGGATCAGCAATTCTGGCCCCTACAGGGGGCCAGCATGGCACTGGAGCGGTTCAGCAGCTGAACTGTGCGTCGCGGGGTCCGCGCATGCGCAGTGACACCGGCACCAATGCGCGCATGCGCAGTGGCTCCCTTCAACGCGCCGGCCCTGATGCAACATGGCACAGGGCTACAGGGGCCGGCGCGGAAGAAAGGAGGCCCCCAGCCAGAGAGGCCGGCCCGCCGATCGGTTGGCCCCGATCGCGGGCCAGGCCACATCAGAGGCCCCCACCCCCCTAACCCCCCACCAGGGTCGGCCCCCCCTCCCCCATAGGCCGCCACCCGACCCTTCCACGCCGAATTTCCATCGGCTGAGAGCAGGTGTGGACGGCGCCGGCAGGACTTGGGTTTTTTACGACAGTCGCTCAGCCTAGCCCGGGCCGAGAATCGGCGGGGGGGGCCGCGTAGAGCAGCCCCCGACCTGCACAGCGCCAACCACGCAGGCCCCAGTGGCGCCGATTCTCCGCTCTGCGCTCTCGCCCGGCCCCGGGCTGAGAGAATCCTGCCCCAAGTGTTTCAATTTAGGACATAATGCATTAACTTTTGCTTAAACAGCTATGCAAATATTGTTGCCCCCAAATTATTTGTTAACACAGTTCATTGACTTTTTTTTTTTACAAAACTGCCAAGGAAATGTCCTGTTCAAGATTGACGTTTAATCTGGGACTCCTGTTACACAATGTAGTGTTTGCAATATGTAAACAGAATATAATTTTTAAAAATCCCTGTCAATTTCTACCCCCAGGTACAGGTCTAGGTACAGAGTGGAATTAAAGGGGCAGAAGTTAAGTGGGGAAGATGACGGACGGTAGAGGGGATTGGAGGCGCAAGCCCTCCGGTAAGGTTGGTAACGTGGAACGTCCGGGGACTGAATGGGCTGGTTAAAAGGTCGCGGGTGTTTGCGCACCTCAGGAGCTTGAAAGCGGGGGTTGTCTTTTTGCAGAAAGACACACCTCCATGTGAAGGACCAGGTTAGGTCAAGGAAGGGGTGGGTCGGGCAGGTTTTTCACTCGGGGTTTGATTTGAAATCGAGGGGTGTGACGATTTTAATGAGCAAAAATATGGGATTTGTGAGTGCAAAGGAGGTGAGGGATCCAGGTGGGATATATCTAATTGTGAGTGGGGTATTGGAAGGGGCACCGGTAGTGTTGGCAAATGTGTATGCCCCAAATTGGGTTGATGTGGGTTTTATGAGGGGGGTGCTGGCAGCAATCCCGGATTTGGCCACGCACAAGTTGATCATGGGAGGAGATTTTAACTGTGTCCTGGAGCCGAGAGTGGATAGATCGAGCCCCAGGTCGATGGGTAGGGTACGAATGGCAAGGGAGCTGGGGGGGTTTATGGAAAGGATGGATATGGTGGATCCAAGGCGCTTTCAGAACCCAGGGGGAAGGGGGTATTCCTTCGTTTCACATGTCTATAAGGTGTATTCGAGGATTGATTACTTTGTAGTCAGTCGGGAGATTTGGTTGGGGTGGAGGGTGAAAAAAAAAGCTATCGACAACTGTCCGGAGGTTACTGAATGTCATTAGGTGCCCTTGGTGGACGGCGAATTGGAAGTCGTTGTGTCGATGGACGCAGAGAAAGCTTTTGATTGGGTGGAGTGGGTTTACTTATTCGAGGTGCTGGAAGGTTTGAGTTTGGGCAGGGATTTGTGGACTGGGTTCAGCTGTTGTATAAGGCACCCAAGGTGAGTGTTTGGACTAACAGGGTCATCTCTCAATACTTTGGGTTGCAGCTGCAGGCGAGGCAGAGGTGTCTGTTCTCCCTGCTGCTCTTTGCCCTGGCAATTGAGCCTTTGGCAATGGCGCTCAGGTTCAGGCAGCACGGTAGCATAGTGGTTAGCACTGTGGCTTCACAGCGCCAGGGTCCCAGGTTTGATTCCTCGCTGGATCACTGTCTGTGCGGAGTCTGCATGTTCTCCCCGTGTCTGCGTGGGTTTCCTCCGGGTGCTCCGGTTTCCTCCCACAGTCCAAAGACGTGCAGGTTAGGTGGATTGGCCATGCTAAATTGCCCTTAGTGTCCAAAAATGTTAGAAGGGGTTATTGGGTTACGGGGAAAGGGTGGAAGTGAGGGCTTAAGTAGGTCGGTGGAGACTCAATGGGCCGAATGGCCTCCTTCTGCACTGTATGTTCTATGTTCTATGTTCTCGACGGGGTGGAGGTGTATTGAGCGGAGCGGAGGGGTGGAGCAATGAGATTCTTTGGACACGGAGGATATCCTGTTGTATATTTCGGACCCAGTCAGGAGCTTTGACAGGATCATGGGGATTTTGGGGGAGTTTGGTCTCTTATCGGATATAAGTTCAACATTGGGAAAAGTGAGATATACCCAATTAAAGGAGTTTGGGGGGGGTGCCATTTTGGTTGGTAGAGGTGAGTTTTGTTCCCTTGGGATACAGGTGGCACAGAGTTGGGCTCAGCTGTATAAGTTGAATTTGGCGAGGTTGATGGAGGGAATGAAGTCAGACTTTAAGAGGTGGTATCTGCTGCCATTGTCATTGGCTGGTCAGGTCCAAACAGTAAAGGTGTTGTCAAAGTTTTTGTTTGTGTTTCAGAACATCCCGTTCTTTGTGCCCAAGGCCTTTTTTAGGAAGGTTAATGGGATGATTTTGAGGTTGTGTGGGCAGGTAAGTTGTTCTTGGAGAGGGAGCAATGGGGCGGTGGGGGGTGAGGTTTAGCATTGCTGAATTTGCAAACCTATTATTGGGCAGCAAATATTGCAACGGTTCGGAAATGGGCAGTGGAGGAGGGGTCGGTGTGGGGGAGGCTGGTGGTAGATTCATGTAAAGGGACCAGTTTAACAACACTATCGTTGGCTCCCCGTCCATTCTCGCCAGCCAGGTACTCCATGAGTGGTGGTATCAGCGTTGAGGGTGTGGAACCAGTGCTGGCAGCATTTTCCAATGGAAGGAATGTCCTTGTGAACACCGATCTGCGCCAATCATAGGTTTTATCCGGCGGGTTTGGATGTGAGGTTCCGGGGGTGGTGGCCGGTGGGGATAGAATATTTTAGGGATTTATTTGCTGGAGGGAATTTTGAAGACCTGGAGGAGCTGGAGTAGATATATCAGTTGCTGAAGCGGAATGGGTTCAGGTACCTGGAGGTGAGGGACTTTATGAGGAACGCGGTGCCACCCTCGGTGCTGCAGGACAAACTTCTTTCTGAGGAGGAAATAGGAGAGGACATGGTCTCAGATATATATGGGGAATGGTTGAAGAGAGACAGTGCCTGGTGGAGAAGCTTAGGCGTAAGTGGGAGGAAAAGCTGGGGGGGAGGGGCTCTGGGTGCTGGAGTATGGAGTGAATTGCAGAAGGTTAATGCGTCCTCGTCGTATGCAAGACTAAGTCTCATCCAGTTTAAAGTGGTATACAGGACCCACATGACGGAGTTCAGGAAGAGTCCGTTCTCTTCAGGGATGGAGGATAGGTGTGAGCAGTGTGTGTGTGTGTGTGTGTGGGGGGGGGGGGGGCAGTGAACCATATCCATATGTTTTGGGTGTGTCCAAGGTTGAGGGGGGTTTTAGGTGGGATTTGTGGATATGATGTCAAAGATTTTGGGGGTAACGGTAGCTCCGAGTCTGGAGGTGGCAATGTTTGGAGTGTCGGAGGCTGTTGTGTTGGCCTTTGCCTCCCTGATAGCTTGGAAACGGATTTTATTTGCTGGTGAGACTCGGAGCCACCGAGCGTAGAGGTGTGGAACAGCAATTTGGCAGAGTTCCTGCACTTAGAGAAAATCAAATTTGCTATTAAGGGGCAGAGGAGGGGTACACCTCGAGGTGGAAGCTGTTCATCGACTTCTTTAAGGAGTATTGAGTTGTCAGCAGGTGGGGAGGATGGGTTCAGTTCATATTGAGTTAAGCATTAAAAAGGGGGGCAGGTGCCGGGGTGGCAGCGGATAGATTGGGGGGTGGGGCAGGTGCCGGGGTGGCAGCGGATAGAGTAGGGGGGGGGGCAGGTGCCGGGGTGGCAGCGGATAGAGTAGGGGGGCGGGGGGGGGAGATGGTTGGGGAGGGATGTGTAAGGATGTTTAGGCAGTTTGCTGTTGCCTTGGTTGTTTCTTGGGTTGTTTCATCTTTGCCATGTATGTATTTGAAAATGCCTCCAATAAAAAAAGTCTGGGTAGGGCTTTCATAAGAACATAAGAACATAAGAACTAGGAGCAGGAGTAGGCCATCTGGCCCCTCGAGCCTGCTCCGCCATTCAATGAGATCATGGCTGATCTTTTGTGGACTCAGCTCCATTTTCCGGCCCGAACACCATAACCCTTAATCCCTTTATTCTTCAAAAAACTATCTATCTTTATAACATTTAATGAAGGAGCCTCTAATGCTTCACTGAGCAAGGAATTCCATAGATTCACAACCCTTTGGGTGAAGAAGTTCCTCATACACTCTGTCCTAAATCTACTTCCCCTTATTTTGAGGCTATGCCCCCTAGTTCTGCTTTCACCCGCCAGTGGAAACAACCTGCCCACATCTATCCTATCTATTCCCTTCATAATCTTATATGTTTCTATAAGATCCCCCCTCATCCTTCTAAATTCCAACGAGTACAGTCCCAGTCTACTCAACCTCTCCTCGTAATCCAACCCCTTCAGCTCTGGGATTAACCTAGTGAATCTCCTCTGCACACCCTCCAGTGCCAGTACGTCCTTTCTCAAGTAAGGAGACCAAAACTGAACACAATGCTCCAGGTGTGGCCTCACTAACACCTTATACAATTGCAGCATAACCTCCCTAGTCTTAAACTCCATCCCTCTAGCAATGAAGGACAAAATTCCATTTGCCTTCTTAATCACCTGTTGCACCTGAAAACCAACTTTCTGCGACTCATGCACTAGCACACCCAGATCTCTCTGCACAGCAGCATGTTTTAATTTTTTATCATTTAAATAATAATCCCTTTTGCCGTTATTCTTACCAAAATGGATAACCTCACATTTGTCAACATTGTATTCCATCTGCCAGACCCTAACCCATTCACTTAGCCTGTCCAAATCCCTCTGCAGACTTCCAGTATCCTCTGCACTTTTTGCTTTACCACTTATCTTAGTGTCGTCTGCAAACTTGGACACATTGCCCTTGGTCCCCAACTCCAAATCATCTATGTAAATTGTGAACAGTTGTGGGCCCAACACTGATCCCTGAGGGACACCACTAGCTACTGATTGCCACCCAGAGAAACACCCATTAATCCCCACTCTTTGCTTTCTATTAATTAACCAATCCTCTATCCATGCTCCTACTTTCCCCTTAATGCCATGCATCTTTATCTTATGCAACAACCTTTTGTGTGGCACCTTGTCAAAGGCTTTCTGGAAATCCAGATATACCACATCCATTGGCTCCCCGTTATCTACCGCACTGTTAATGTCCTCAAAAAATTCCACTAAATTAGTTAGGCACAACCTGCCCTTTATGAACCCATGCTGCGTCTGTCCAATGGGACAATTTCCATCCAGATGCCTCGCTATTTCTTCCTTGATGATAGATTCCAGCATCTTCCCTACTACCGAAGTTAAGCTCACTGGCCTATAATTACCCACTTTCTGCCTACCTCCTTTTTTAAACAGTAGTGTCACGTTTGCTCATTTCCAATCCGCTTGGGACCACCCCAGAGCCTAGTGAATTTTGGTAAATTATCACTAGTGCATTTGCAATTTCCCTAGCCATCTCTTTTAGCACTCTGGGATGCATTCCATCAGGGCCAGGAGACTTGTCTACCTTTAGCCCCATTAGCTTGCCCATCACTACCTCCTTGGTGATATCAATCCTCTCAAGGTCCTCACCTGTCATAGCCTCATTTCCATCAGTCACTGGCATGTTATTTGTGTCTTCCACTGTGAAGACCGACCCAAAAAACCTGTTCAGTTCCTCAGCCATTTCCTCATCTCCCATTATTAAATCTCCCTTCTCATCCTCTAAAGGACCAATATTTACCTTAGCCACTCTTTTTTTGTTTTATGTATTTGTAGAAACATTTACTATCTGTTTTTATATTCTGAGCAAGTTTACTCTCATAATCTATCTTACTCTTCTTTATAGCTTTTTTAGTAGCTTTCTGTTGCCCCCTAAAGATTTCCCAGTCCTCTAGTCTCCCACTGATCTTTGCTACTTTGTATGTTTTTTCCTTCAATTTGATACTCTCCCTTATTTCCTTAGATATCCACGGTCGATTTTCCCTCTTTTTACCGTCCTTCCTTTTTGTTGGTATAAACCTTTGCTGGGCACTGTGAAAAATCACTTGGAAGGTTCTCCACTGTTCCTCAACTGTTTCACCAGAAAGTCTTTGCTCCCAGTCTACCTTAGCTAGTTCTCCTCTCATCCCATTCTTCTCTCATCCCAGGCTTTCCTTGCCTGTATTAAATTGAGAAACTTGGGCAATAGAGATAAAGCTCACAGTACAAAACACACAGTCTGGAAAATAGACAAGGTGTGGACAAGGCGAATCCAGAACTAACAGTCATCTAATGGCATGTTTGATGTTTAAAATACTGTAATTTATAGGAGCGAGGAGAGACTAGAGGAGGTTAGAAAGTTCCACTGCTTTGATTTTGAGTTTCTGTTTGATGTTCCTGTGGGCGGGCAATTTTATTCTGAAAAGGTGAGTAGGTTTGGGAGCAGCTAGCTGCTTAAAAGGGCTAAAATTGACAGTGTTGGGAAATCAACAGTGACCTGCAAACCTCCGCCTTTAACTTCAACATGTTTAGCTTTGCACAGGAAACCACTTCAGATGGGGCACACTAACAACTATAATATGTAAAAAGACAATTAGCCGAGGACCTAGGTTCTATCCCGACCCGGGTCACTGTCCGTGTGGAGTTTGCACATTCTCCCCGTGTCTGCGTGGGTCTCACACCCACAACCCAAAGATGTGCAGGGTAGCTGGATCGGCCACGCTAAATTGCTCCTTAATTGGAAAAGAAAAATAATTGGGTACTCTAAATTTATTTTTTAAAAAGACAATTAGCCGCTGTTTTATCTTTGATTTTCAAATTTAATTCTGGGCGCAGAACTTTTACAGACTTCCGGGAGCTCACCAGGTGAAAGAATAGCAGGAACTGAGAGAGCTGAACAAATGGCAAAATCCTACAAATACTCAAAGCTTACATCAGCTGCTTTGCCGAAGTGAAACATTTTTCTTCTCACTGCACTTATAACCTTGGACGTCATTTCTTGTACCCTAGAGTTTTGCACATTTGATCGACACTTCCCATCTGTCAAACATCAGTGCAATCTCGGTACCTGGTATGATGACCACGAAGGCCATGGGGAATAGATCTCCCTACGGGGTTTGTGGAAACAGTCGCCTACGTGTCTAAGGCTTTTGGATGCAGAGCGGCTCTACTCGCAGATTGAGAAGAAAGGCTTGGCAGTCATATTTGGTGTAAAAAAGTTTAATCAGTACGCCTGTAGCAGATATATTGTGATTTTGTGATTGTGACAAACCACAAGCCTTTATGGACCTTTCTAACGAAGATAGGGCAATCCCTCCTATCGCAACTGTCCAGATACAGCATTGTTATTGGCAGCCTACAAATATTCCTTAGAGCATCACCTTGCATCGTGTATAGCCAATGCTGATGCTTTGAGTCGCCTTCTGCTGCCTACAAGCCCAGCTCTTTTGCCTGCGTTAGAAGAGGTCATGTTAACCTTGAATTTCTTAGGAACCTATCGGTGAAGCAAATCAATGCTTGGACACAAATCATGATCCTGAGCAGCGGGCTCCGGGGACAACTGTCTGATGACATGAAGCCACGTCTGGCTAAGCGAGAAGAATTTAGTTTAGAGGATGGTAGAATCCTGTGGGAATCCCACGTGTTAGTTCCTGCCTGTGACATTATGTAGAATGTTTAGTATATAAAGAGTTAATGCAATATCATAATTTTTTCTAAAATGTACTTTATTACAAACATGTATCAAAACAGGTTACAGCAAATAAACACCCTGGAAAGCATACTTCCCAGCAATCAACTATACAGTTTGTACAAAATTTTTCCCCTTTTCACCCTTCCTCACCTCGCGACGAACAGCTCCTCAAACGCGGTCACAAACATCCCCCACCTTTTAACGTAATATCATAACTGACCACTAGATGGAGCTGGGAACAGACCTATAAAACAAACTGACTCTCAGGCTTCTAGGAGAGAGTGAGAGATAGTGTAGGAGAAAGCAGAGTACAGTTTAAGACAGAGTGCATGAGACAAGTATTAGCATAGTGTAGATTGTAGTTTCATAGATTATTGCTTGTTATAGAAGTAAGTGGGCGAGCTGTATATTAAGTAGTGTAATAAATGTTACCTTTGTTATTGAACTTAGCTTGTGTGGTCTTTGTGAACACTATGACATCCAACCTGTGTATCTGAAACACAAAGAACACCACGCCGCCCAGGGCGCCACCCAGTTTTAATAGAACTACATAGTGGTTACCCTGGGGTTTCTAAAATGAAGATGCTCGCGAGGAGCTATGTTTGGTGACCCAGACTCGACACAGACATCGCAAATTTGGTAAAACAATGCAACATATGCCTGGAAAACCAGAAACCTTCCTCTTCGGCCCTCTCCAGCCAGGGCAGTGGCCAGGCAGACCATGGGTGCGGGTGCATGTCGACTTTGCCAGGCCTTTCTTGGGTTCTATGTTCCTGATCTTGGTGGATGCGCATTCCAAGTGGATGAAGGTACATCGCATGGCCTCTACAATCTCTCACACTTCAGAAACTTTGACAAAGTTTTTGTATATGCAGCATCCTGGAAGTCGTAGGGCGAGATTCTCCGACCCCCCGCCGGGTCGGAGAGTCGCCGGGGGCTGCCGTGAATCCCGCCCCCGCCGGTTGCCGAAGTCTCCGTTGGAGGGCCCCCCCCGCGCGATTCTCCGGCCCGGATGGGCTGAAGTCCCGCCGCTAAAATGCCTGTCCTGCCGGCGTAAATTAAACCACCTACCTTACCGGCGGGACAAGGCGGCGCGGGCGGGCTCCGGGGTCCGGGGGAGGGCGCAGGGCGATCTGGCCCCGGGGGGTGCCCCCACGGTGGCCTGGCCCGCGATCGGGGCCCACCGATCCGCGGGCGGGCTTGTGCCATGGGGGCACTCTTTCCCTTCCACCTCCGCCATGGTCTCCACCATGGCGGAGGCAGAAGAGACTCCCTGCACTGCGCATACGTGGGAAGCTGTCAGCGGCCGCTAACGCTCCCGCGCATGCGCCGCCCGGAGATGTCATTTCCGCGCCAGCTGGCAGGGCACCAAAGGCCTTTCCCGCCAGCTGGCGGGGTGAAAATTCGTCCGGCGCCAACCTAGCCCCTTAAGGTTGGGGCTCGGCCCCCAAAGATGCGGAGCATTCCGCACCTTTGGGGCAGCGCGATGCCCATCTGATTTGCGCCGTTATGGGCGGCAGTCGGCGGGCATCGCGCCGTTTCCAGAGAATTTCGCCCTTAGTCTCTGACAATGGCATGGCCTTCACTAATGGGGAATTCCAGGCCTTAATGAAATCAGATGGCATCAAGCACATTAGGACTGCACCATATCATCAGTTGTCCAAACATTTGGCAGAGCGAACAGTGCAGACTTTCAAAAATGGCATGAAGAAGCAGCCAGCCGCATCTATAGAAACTAGGTTGGCATGATTCTTATTTGATTACAGAACCACTCCCCTTACCACAACAGGAGTCACTCCGGTGGAACTATTGATGGGACGATTGCTTTGCACCAGGTTATGCTTGTTAATTCTGAATTTGGCGGTGAGGGCGGAGTCTCAACAGGAAAATCAAAAATGAAATCATAATGTCATAAGATCTGTGAGTGTTTAAGACTGGTGACGCAGTCTACATACGGAATTTCGGAGATGGCTCCAGTTAGGCCCCTGGAGTCATATCCGGAAAAAAAGGACCTGTATCCTACAAGGTGAAGGTGCAAGGCAAGGTTCTGAAGAAGCACTTGGACCACATCTGAAGAAGGGTGCTTGCCCCTGTTGTGACCTCGCCTCTGACTCCATCTGGTCATCATCACATAGCTGTTTGTAGGAACTTCCCGTACACAAATTAATTGCTATATTTCCTACATTAAAATAGTGACTACACTTCAAAGGTATTTCATTGGCTGTAAGGTGCTTTGTGACATCCTGGGGTGTTGAAAACGGCTATGCAAATGCAATAATTTTTCTCTAATCTATCATACTGTTTTCTCAGCAGATCCTGGTCATGGAACCTGTATTCCCATTTTATATTAAGATGTTGCTGAAGCTTTAGTGCCTTTGAACACTGCAGTTTGATGCACAAAACTATTTCATTAAGACAGTTGGCTAAAGTTTTAGTTGAATCACTCCTGAACTTTTATGGCTTGTGAAGCAGAAATTGACTTCAACATTGCTTGATTTGACAAATCCTAAGCGGTTTCTCTGAGGGTGCAATTGAAGATTCAAACCTTTTGGTGAAATAAATGTTGCTTGATCTAAATGGTCGATGACTGGAGTCAAATCAAATGGGTGGGGTTTTCTGTGCCCCACTCCCGCAGCAGAGGCTGCTCGCCATTGGCAGAGGCTGCTCGCCATTGGCAGAGCTGGCAATGGGGTTTCCCATTCTGTGCGCCCCTCGCTGTCAGGAAACCGATGGGGCCAGAAGATCCCGCCGGCAAGAACAGCCAGAAAATTCCGGCCGTAGGGCCAGCATTCTGCCGATGTGAATTATAAGCAATTGCCACTTCGTTGGCGGTGGATTTGTTTGGGCTGGAATTAGCGCTAAAGAGCCTAACAAGTTGGATCTGCTTATACATGCTCCACTCACCACACACTCTCATTCCAACCAACGGTGTGGTCAGAGAAGACCTGAGCTTTTAAAGGACACAGTGAAAAGTCAGGTGTGAACATCCAAGGGCCTGTAAGTTGTACCAAAAAGGTGTGTTTAAATCACATACTGCAGCAATGACGGTCTGAGTAAGGCCACCCCGGTCCAGAGGGGAACAGCCTGAGTGCTTGAATTTGGCACCGAGTTGTTCTCCATTACTGAAATAACTAGAAAAATGTGAGAATAACAATTGTTCTACTTTCTAAGTAATTTTGGAAGGGAACCTAAAAGTCAACAATTGAAACAATTGTACGCCTTCATTAATGCAGTGATCACATTTTTATCAATACTGTTATTTAAATATACAAACCTATTTTAAAAAATTTGTCCATGGGTTGCAGGCTTCGTTAGCCAGTCAAGCACTTGTCACCCATCCCTAATTGTCCTTGAGAAGGTGGTGGTGAGCCTCCTTCTTGAACCGCTGCTATCCTTGCCCTTCTAGATTGTAGAGGTTGTGGGTTTGGAAGGTGCTGTTTGATGAGTTAGGCAGGTCGGTTCGGTGTGGACTGCACTTGATGCAGCGATACGAGAAACAGACCTCTAACACTGTAGAAGACCCAACAAGGTTTTATTGAACGATAGAACTAACATACATATTTAACTGTGGGTCGACACTATACTGAACTGACTGGAGACCTTGTACTAGCCTGACCAGACTTACTAGCTACCGCATGGTGTTTGCACTGTGCTAGCCCGTGGACTCTGACTGTCTCAGTGGCTGGGTCCAGAGAGAGCGGGAAAACTTGTGCCCTCTGGCTTTATAGTGGTGGTGTCCTGTCTGGTGATTGGCTGCACTGTGCTGTGTGCTTACTGGTCATCTTGTGTGTCAATCACTGCCTGTCTTCACTTCATTATTTATATGCATGGATATTATGACACATTTGACTGACTCTTGGTGAGTTGCTGCAGTGCATCCTGTAGATGGTGCTCATTGCTGCCACTGTGCGCGGTGGTGGATCAAATGAATGCTGAAGGTGGTCGATGGAGTGTCAATCAAGTGAGTTATTTTGTCTTGGATAGTGGCGAACCTCTTGAGTGTTGTTGGAGCTTCACTCATCAAGGAAAGTGGAAAGTATTCCATCACACTCCCAAGTTGTGCCTTGTAGATGGTGGAAAGGTTTTGGAGAATCAGGGTGTGAGTTACTTGCCACAGAATTCTCAGAGCGTTGCCTGCTCTTTTTGTCACATTAATTATATGGCTAATCCAGTTCAGTTTCTGGTCAATGGTAACCCCCCAGGATGTTGATGGTGGGGCATTTAGCCATGGTAATGTCACAGAACGTCAAGGGGAGATGGTTGGATTCTCTCTTGTTGGAGATGGTCATTGCCTGGCACTTGTGTGGTGAGACTCTTGCTTGGTTCTTATCAGCCCAAGCCTGAATGTTGTCCAAGTTTGCTGTATATGGACATTATATATATAATTTTGGATATGCACCCGCATGTAAACTTGGTTCAGGAATGAAGATGTACAAGGCTGGTTTGAACCAAGCACATGTCTGGGACAACAATTCCCATTGAAGGCCAGAGATTAATGAGATAATCGTACGAGTATTCTGTAACATCTTTCAGTGACAAAATTGATTATCATCCATTCAGTCAAGATACTGAAGCGGGGATAATATTTTCTTTAAACAGTGTGTTGCTGCTCTTCCAATTTGTCTTGGAAAAGGGGCAGGGGTGAAGGTGAATCTTATGTTTTTGGAAGCAAGTTATGTCTTTCATGCATTTCCTCCGAATTGGTATTGCAACACTGATAGTGGCTTTAGGTTAAAACCACCTGTTTGCCTGTTGGGACAATGATTAATATTTTCAGATGGACTATCTGGTGCTGGGGACCACTACTGTAAATTCAAAGCAATGGTCTCCTGCTACTCAAATTATTGTTTCCACCCCACTCAATACAGATGCTACCTTGAGTTAAAATTGAGGCCTGTGTCAAACAGCGCAACTTCCGCTCAACTGGTGGAATGCCACAGGGATCAGCGCTGGGGCCTCAACTATATATAATCTATATTAATGACTTGGGAGATGGCTCAGAATGGATTTTAGCTAAATCTGCTGATGATGCAAAGATATACAACATAGAACATACAGTGCAGAAGGAAGCCATTTGGCCCATCGAGTCTGCACCGACCCAGTTAAGCCCACACTTCCACCATATCCCCATAACCCAATAACCACTCCTAACCTTTTTGGACACTAAGAGCAATTTAGCATGGCCAGTCCACCTAACCTGCACGTCTTTGGACTGTGGGAGGAAACCAGAGCACCCAGAGGAAACCCAGACAGACACAGGGAGAATGTGCAGACTCTGCACAGACAGTGACCCAGTGGGGAATCGAACCTGGGACCCTGGCGTTGTGAAGCCAAAGCACTAGCCACTGTGCTACCTTGCTGCCCCCAGGCATTGGATCAGCCAGAATGCAGGAAAGCAAGTTTTGAGGAGGACTTAGAATCTCCAAAGGATAAAGAGAGGTGAAGTGAGCGGGCAAACATTTGGTAGATGAAGTATAATGTGGGGAAATGTGAGATTGTTCACTTTGGTGGGAGGAATGGAAAAGCAAAATATTATTTAAAGGGACAGAGATTGCAGAATGCTGCAGTACAGAGGAGTCTGGGTATCCTTGAACACAAATCATAAAAATTCAGTTTGCAGGTAGAGCAAGTAATTAGGCAGACAAAAAGAATGTTGGCCCTTTATTGAAAGTGGGATAGAAAATAAAAGTTGAGAAGTCTTGCTACAGCTGTACAGGGCATTGATGAGACTGTACCTGGTTTTGGTGTCCTTATTTAAGAAGGCAAACTTGCATTGGATCCATATTAGGGAAAGTTCACTGGAGTGATTCCTGGGATGATTAGGCTATCTTATGAGGTATATTTGAGAAGGTTGGGTCATTACTCATTGGAGTTTAGAAAAGTGAAAGATGATTTTATTGAAATGTACAAGATTCTGAATGGGCTTGATAGAGTAGATACTGAAAGGCCTCATCCAGTCCACAATGATGTGAAGGCATTGGAGAGGGTACAGATGTGATTCACAAGAATTATTTCTGGAATAAAGAACTGTAGCTGTGAGGATAGATTGGAGAAGTTGGGACTTCTTCCTTGGAGAAAAGAAGGCTGATAAGAGACTTGATAGGGCTATCCAAGGTTTTGAGAGGAATGGACAGGCAAAATAGTGAGAAACTGTTCCAATTCAAGAGAGCATCAAAAACTATAGGACACAGATTCAAAATAATGAGGAAAAGGAGTTGAAGTGATGTGAGGAAAAGATTTTTCACAGAGCGTGGTTGGAGTTAGGAAGGTGGTAAAGGCACGTTCGCTTGAGTTATTCAAAAGGGAATTGGATTGTTTTTTGAAAGGAAAGAATGGTCAAGGTGACAGGGACTTGGTAACATGCTCTTTAAGTGAGCCAGTGCAAGCTCGATGGACCGAATGGCTTCCTTTGGCACTGTAATGATTCTGTGATGTTTCCCTTTGTGAAGGAACAGTCAAGACAGAGATGAGGAGAAATTTATTTTCTCAGAGGATTGTGAGACTTTTGAATTCTCTACCACGGAAAACACTGGAAGCTGGGTCATTGAATATAGTCAAGGCTAAGTTAGACAGAATTTTGATCTACAAATGTGTCAAAGGTTATGGGAGTCTGGGAAAAAAATGGAGTGGATCAGCCATGATCTTAATGAATGGCAGAACATGCTCAAGGTACTAAATAGCCCACTCCAGCTCCTATTTCTTATATTCTTATGTAGGTGTGTGTGCCTGTGGTGGGGGGAGAGTTGAGAGAACAATTGACATGGAGAGAATTTTACAACCCCCACCAGTGTATTTGAAGATGGAGCTGGGGGCATGTAAAATAAAATGGATGACTAGCACACCACCTTCCCACACACTGTCCGAGCTGTCCAGTATGTTATGATGAGCAGTTAAGGCATCAGCTGACCTGACTGCTCTTAGGTCTATTGATGCCTTTAAGTCACGGTTATAACTCTCACAACACCCATGGGGATGATCCAATTAGTCTCCCCGTGAGCCTCGTGGAGTAAGAGCTCCCCCGCTGAGGGGTGGAGGCCCATCAGTGGGCTTGTTAATTCATAGCCATAAAAGTCGGTCCAGGATGGAGCCGAGCCACAGAGTAGTCCTGGCAGGATGGGATCTACCCCAGAATACTGAAGGAGGCTGGAGAGGAAATTGCTGAGGCCTTGACAGAAATCTTTGGATCCTCGCTGTCTTCAGGGGATGTCCCGGAGGACTGGAGAATAGCCAATGTTGTTCCTCTGTTTAAGAAGGGTAGCAAGGATAATCCCGGGAACTACAGGCCGGTGAGCCTTACTTCAGTGGTAGGGAAATTACTGGAGAGAATTCTTCGAGACAGGATCTACTCCCATTTGGAAGCAAATGGACGTATTAGTGAGAGGCAGCACGGTTTTGTGAAGGGGAGGTCGTGTCTCACTAACTTGATAGAGTTTTTCGAGGAGGTCACTAAGATGATTGATGCAGGTAGGGCAGTAGATGTTGTCTATATGGACTTCAGTAAGGCCTTTGACAAGGTCCCTCATGGTAGACTAGTACAAAAGGTGAAGTCACACGGGATCAGGGGTGAACTGGCAAGGTGGATACAGAACTGGCTAGGCCATAGAAGGCAGAGGGTAGCAATGGAGGGATGCTTTTCTAATTGGAGGGCTGTGACCAGTGGTGTTCCACAGGGATCAGTGCTGGGACCTTTGCTCTTTGTAGTATATATAAATGATTTGGAGGAAAATGTAACTGGTCTGATTAGTAAGTTTGCAGACGACACAAAGGTTGGTGGAATTGCGGATAGCGATGAGGACTGTCTGAGGATACAGCAGGATTTAGATTGTCTGGAGACTTGGGCGGAGAGATGGCAGATGGAGTTTAATCCGGACAAATGTGAGGTAATGCATTTTGGAAGGGCTAATGCAGGTAGGGAATATACAGTGAATGGTAGAACCCTCAAGAGTATTGAAAGTCAAAGAGATCTAGGAGTACAGGTCCACAGGTCATTGAAAGGGGCAACACAGGTGGAGAAGGTAGTCAAGAAGGCATACGGCATGCTTGCCTTCATTGGCCGGGGCATTGAGTATAAGAATTGGCAAGTCATGTTGCAGCTGTATAGAACCTTAGTTAGGCCACACTTGGAGTATAGTGTTCAATTCTGGTCGCCACACTACCAGAAGGATGTGGAGGCTTTAGAGAGGGTGCAGAAGAGATTTACCAGAATGTTGCCTGGTATGGAGGGCATAAGCTATGAGGAGCGATTGAATAAACTCGGTTTGTTCTCTCTGGAACGAAGGAGGTTGAGGGGCGACCTGATAGAGGTATACAAAATTATGAGGGGCATAGACAGAGTGGATAGTCAGAGGCTTTTCCCCAGGGTAGAGGGGTCAATTACTAGGGGGCATAGGTTTAAGGTGAGAGGGGCAAGGTTTAGAGTAGATGTACGAGGCAAGTTTTTTACGCAGAGGGTAGTGGGTGCCTGGAACTCGCTACCGGAGGAGGTATTGGAAGCAGGGACGATAGGGACATTTAAGGGGCATCTTGACAAATATATGAATAGGAAAAAGAATAGAAGGATACGGACCCAGGAAGTGTAGAAGATTGTAGTTTAGTCGGGCAGTATGGTCGGCGCGGGCTTGGAGGGCCGAAGGGCCTGTTCCTGTGCTGTACATTTCTTTGTTCTTTGTTCTTTGAATTGGGAATGTTTCTTGTAAATGCTTTCCTTTGGAGATAAACCTTATTTTGGCTCTCCTTTCCGGACTCCTCCATGACTTACTAAAGTCACCAATTAAAGGCCATTTAAGGGTCTCTTTCCTCCTCTGTCATGATAATACATTGGGCAGAAGAAGGAATGAGGCCAGCCTGCTACTTTCCCAGCCCGTGGTGAAACGTGGGAAGCAAGGTGGATACCTCCTTTGGGAGGAAGTTACCTGTGCCCATCGGAACACCCTCACCCCTACCAGCCTTTTGAACCGGAGCCCCCCTCATACGCCCATCCCTCCATCTCCTCCCAGACCCCTCCTCCCTTCGCTAGGGTTCCCCTCCCTGGCCAAGAAACCCAAACTTACCTTGCAGTTTGTTATCCACTGATTTTCTTAGGACTTCCTTGTGATCTCAGCAGTATTAACAACTGCCTTCTGGCACTGCTGGGATACTCGGCTGCCAGGCAATGAGATCAATTAACAGTTCTTGAGGATAGTACACTCCACTCTGCACCTCCCCCACCATCGTAAAAATTCATCCCTTGGTCTTCTTTGTTTATTTTTAAAATGTTGAACTTGATAATGAAGGATCTTGATTTAAATTTCAACTTTGATCTTAAAATGTTATGGGTTTTGAGGCACAATTAAAATGCAATTTGATGAATCATCCAGAATAATTTGTTGGCTATTAAGTGCTCCAAAATTGTTTTTCAAAATTGAAACTAGTCTCAATTTATATTGATGGTCCTTCATAGTGGGGAATATGTATCTTTTTACATATATTTAGTAGAGTCAAGAAAGCTGCTTTGGGGCAGCACAGTGGCGCAGTGGCGCAGTTACTAGCACTGCTGCCTCACGGCGCTGAGGTCCCAGGTTTGATCCCGGCTCTGGGTCACTGTCCGTGTGGAGTTTGCACATTCTCCTCGTGTTTGCGTGGCTTTCGCCCCCACAACCTAAAGATGTGCAGGGTAGGTGGATTGGCCACGCTAAATTGCCCCTTGATTGGAAAAAATGAATTGGGTACTCTAAATTTAAATAAAAAGAAAACTGCTTTGTATTGAACAATCTGATTAGCTGCCTAGGGTGCGTTGGTTCATAATGGTGTTCCATGCTTTGCGTAGATACTTAAGCAATAATATCTCATGCATCTATGTCCAGGAAACTTAGTAAGAAGTCTTACAACGCCAGGTTAAAGTCCAACTTAGGAAACTTAGGTACAGGTGGGCAAATGCTAAGGCAAGTGAATGCCTTTGAGAACTGATAGAGACTGAAAATCAGCTCCACATTGCTCAACTAATGGTGATATGTGGGACCACACAACTCTTTTTCTCGAATACTTTATCAGTGACCTTTTGACTGCATATAGCAATAGACATAAGACAAATGTCAGAGGTAGGTTCTTTACTCAGAGAGTAGTAAGGGCGTGGAATGCCCTGCCTGCAACAGTAGTGGACTTGCCAACACTAAGGGCATTCAAATGGTCATTGGATAGACATATGGACGATAAGGGAATAGTGTAGATGGGCTTTAGAGTGGTTTTACAGGTCGGCGCAACATCGGGGGCCGACGGGCCTGTACTGCGCTGTAATGTTCTATGTTCTATGTTCTAACTCACCCTGCCTCAGTCTAGAAATTCAATTTCACTTAACTTGACAATTTTATGCCTGGTGAATTGAAGGATGAGATTATCACAGATCAAATCTTTCATAGAATCATAGAATCATAGAATCCTACCATTTGTGTGTCTCAGTGACTTTTCAAAATTTCCTGCTCAATTTTGACTTACCTTAACGCATGTGCTCTAAATCCCATTTTGCTACAAAGTGAAAAATACGTCAGTTTTGACAGGCAGCAGAATATAATGATATAGCCATTAATCCAGAATGTCACTCATGATAACCTATTCAGATTCCCTACCACAGATGTTTGTTTATGTTGTACAGACCATGGTTGTATTAGTATAATTTAGTAGCTCCAGTAATTAATGTAGAATGCATATTATATCAAATATGAATTCAACATGCAATATTACAAATGTGTTGTTTGTAAAAGAGAATGTCTGCATTTTACAATCAATGCTTTTTCATTTTCTTATTCAGAAGTAGACGAAAAGAGGGAGAACAATCCACAAGGTGAGGTAAGTTGAACGATATATTTCCTTCATACATGAATATAAATTGGCTGATCAATGTTGCTGCTACTATTTAATGACAGCTGTGAATTCTAATAGTGCCATGTAAACATTTTTATAGCTATTTTACAATCTCTTTCACAATGTTGTTGATTGTTCCAATCTGAGTGCATTCATTTAAGGCAAAGAGATATCTTATTCGGAAGCAATTATTTACCAGCCAAACATTAAACTCAAAAAAGAGGAACATTACGGGTAGAAAAAGGGTTTAAAATTGACCATAGGGGTTGGTTTAGCACAGTGGGCTAAACAGCTGGCTTGTAATGCAGAACAAGGCCAACAGCGCGGGTTCAATTCCCGTACCGGCCTCCCCGAACAGGCGTCGGAATGTGGCGACGAGGGGCTTTTCACAGTAACTTAATTGAAGCCTACTTGTGACAATAAGTGATTATTACTATTGTGAAATCCCATGGCACTATTTGAAAAGCGTGGAACGGCAAAGCTGAGATACTGCAAAAAGGATTCCCCGATTTTACCTTGATGCGCAGAAGGAATTGATGGGAGGTTACCAGGATTTAATTCCAGTGGGAAAAATGTGTCTAAGCAATTTGCACAGCCACAGTCAGAGGTGGTGAAGCAAGTGAATGCCAACAGCATTACATCAAAGGGAATTCAGAGATCTCACTAGCACTGAAAAGGTAAGGTTCCTACTCATATCTCTTTTACTCTCACTCTGTAACCCACAATCATTACCTCCCACCTCCCATCACTATTTTCTGAAAACAACATCAATGGCTTGTAATTATATATTGTTTTTAACTTAGTAAAATGTCCAAAGGTGCTTTACAGGAGTGATGCACGATCAATTGTACAAAGACTCAGATTGGGTACAACTGTGGCTTTATTGCAGTAAGATGCGTGGCCTCCTACAGCAGCTGGTGAAATGGCAGCTGAATGGAGGACACGCATATTTATACTCCTCCTCCTGGGCGGAGCCAGCAGGCAGGGGCTACTGGTGAACCTGTAGTGACCGAATGGAGTGTAGTGCATCAGGGAGGACCTCCTGCCAGCGAGAGGCTGGGAGGTTCCTAGACCATAGGGCCAGCTGGACGGCCCTCCAAACCGTCCCGTACCCCCTCTCTACCTGCCCGTTTCCCCGGGGGTTTTAGCTGGAGGCGATACCCCTGCTAAGCAGGAACTGACGCAGCTCATCACTCATGAATGAGGATCCCCTGTCGCTGTGGATGTAGGCAGGGAAACTGAACAGAGCGAAGATTGTGTTGAGGGCCTTGATGATGGTGGCAGATGTCATATCGGGGCATGGGATGGCGAAGGGGAACCTGGAGTACTCATCGACCACACTGAGGATATACGTGTTTCGGTCGGTGGAGGGGAGGGGCCCTTTGAAATCCACGCTGAGACGTTAAAAGGGGCGGGAGGCCTTCACCAGGTGCGCACGATCCGGCCGGTAGAAGTGCGGCTTGCACTCCGCGCAGACCTGGCAGTCCCTGGTGACTGTCCGTACTTCCTAGACGGAGTAGGGCAGATTGCGATTCTTGACAAGATGGTACAATCGTGTGACCCCCGGGTGACAAAGGCTGTCGTGTAGGGCCCGGAGTTGGTCTACTTGTGCGCTGGCACATGTACCTCTGGATAGGGCATCTGGGGGCTTGTTGAGTTTGCCGGGGTGATACAAAATCTCGTAATTATAGGTGGAGAGCTCGATCCCCCACCTCAAGATCTTATCATTTTAGACTTTGCCCCGCTGCGTGTTGTTGAACATGAAGGCTACCGACCGTTGGTCAGTGAGGAGAGTAAATCTCCTGCTGGTCAGGTAATGCCTCCAATGCCGCACAGCTTCAACGATAGCTTGGGCCTCTTTTTCGACGGACGAGTGCCGAATTTCTGAGGCATGAAGGGTGCGGGAAAAGAATGCCACGGGACTGCCTGCCTGATTGAGGGTGGCGGCAAGGACGAAGTCTGATGCGTCGCTTTCTACTTGGAAGGGCAGTGTCTCATCTACTGCGTGCATCCCGACCTTGGCCAAGTCTGCTCTGATACGGGCCTCAGCTGTAAGGGGAAACTGGGTGGACTGTATGAGTGGGTGGGCCTTGTCTGCGTAGTTTGGGACCCACTGAGAGTAGTACAAAAAGAACCCCAGGCAGCGTTTGAGGACCTTGGGGCAGTGGGGGAGGGGAAGCTCCATGAGGGGGCGCATATGGTCGGGATCGGGCCCCAGAACTCCGTTCTGGACCACATAGCCGAGGATTGCTAAGCAGGCCGTGCTGAACACACACTTCTCCTTATTATAAGTAAGGTTGAGGAGAGTGGCGGTGCGGAGGAATTTAGCAAGGTTGGCATCGTGGTCCTGCTGATCATGGCCGCAGATAGTGACAGTGTCTAGGTACGGAAACATGGCCCGCAAACCGTATCGGTCAACCATTCGGTCCATCTCCCTTTGGAAGACCGAGACCCCGTTAGTGACGCCAAAGGGAACCCTAAGAAAGTGATAGAGACGACCGTCTGCCTTGAAGGCAGTGTATGGACGGTCCGATTTATGGATGGGGAGCTGGTGGTAGGCGGATTTTAGGTCATTCGTTGAGAAGACCTGGTACTGCGCAATCTGATTGACCATATCAGATATGCGTGGGAGTGGGTACGCGTCGAGCTGCATGTACCGATTGATGGTCTGGCTATAGTCCACGACCATTCTATGCTTCTCCCCAGTTTTAACAACTACCACTTGAGCTCTCCAGGGGCTGTTGCTGGCCTTGATGATACCCTCCCGAAGCAGCCGCTGGACTTCGGATCTGATGAAGGTCTTGTCCTGGGTGCTGTACCGTCTGCTCCTGGTGGCAACGGGTTGGCAATCCGAAGTTAGATTGGCAAAGAGGGAGAGCGGGTCGACCTTTAGGATCGCGACGCCGCACCCAGTGAGAGGTGGTAGGGGCCCGCGGAATTTAAGGGTGAGGCTCTGGAGATTGCAATGGAAATCCAGGCCCAGTAATAGTGCAGTGCAGAGATTAGGAAGGACGTAGAGGCGGAAGCCGCTGAATTCTACGCCCTGGATCGTGAGAGTGACCGTGCAGAACCCTTGGATTGGGACGGAATGGGATCCGGAGGCCAGGGAGATCCTTTGATTGGCGGGGTAGTCCGTGAGGGAGCAGCGCCTTACCATATCTGGGTGGATGAAGCTTTCGGTGCTCCCGGAGTCCAGCAGGCAAGAGGTCGCATGGCCGTTGATTTTCACCATAGTCGAAGCGGTGGCCAGGTTGTGTGGACGAGACTGGTCTAGTGTCATTGAGGCGAGCTGCAGTTGATCGTCACTGGTGGTAGAAGACGGAGAGCGTGGGGGGCCCAGGTCGTGGAATGTCGTCGGCATTCATGCCCCGTGGGGAAGACAAGATGGCGGCGAATGAAGATCCTGCGGGGGACAAAATGGCGGTGCCCGTGGGCCGCACGTTGCGGGGGCGGGGCAAAATGGCGGAGCCCATGGGCTGCACGTGGACTGAGAGGTGGGGAGATGGCGGCGCTCACTGGCCCCGGGAGGTGAAGATGGTGGCGCCCTCTGGCTGATCGTGGTCCTGGGGGGGTGAAGATGGCGGCGTCAATTGTGCGTGTGTCAGAGGCGAGGGGGCGATAGTGGCAACTGTGTGGGCCTGGCACACTGCGGCAAAGTTGCCCTTTTTGCTGCAAGCCTTGCAAATGGTAGTGCGAACTGGGCAGCGTTGGCGAGGGTGCTTCTGCTGGCCGCAGAAGCAACATCGGGGACCCCTGGGGTGTGCGGATTGGATTGTGGCGCAGGCGTATTGGCTGGGTAAGGCCCCGGCTGGGGCGGCCATTTGCGGGGTCCAGGAGGGATAGGAGGGGTGGGCCGCGCAGCTGGAGGGGTAGGCCTGAACATTACGTGAGGCGACCGTCATGGAGAGCGCTAGTTTGTTTGTCTCCGCTAGGTCGAACATGGCCCCTTCAAGCAGTCTTTGGCGGATGAGGTCCGACCCAATCCCCGTTACAAAAGCATCGCGCATGAGGAGATTAGAATGTTCGGTGGCCGTAATGGCCTGACAGTCATAGTCCCAGACGAGTAGGATTAGGACCCGCCAGAAGTCTTCAATGGACTCACCAGGGAGTTGAGAGCGAGTGGCGAGTACGTGCCTGGCGAAGAGTGTGTTCGCTTTCTGCGTGTAGTTCTCTTTGAGGAGCACCATGGCTTCTGGGTAGGTCGGGGCGTCCTGGATCAGTGGAAACACGCTTGAGCTCAATCTTGAGTACAGGACCTGTATCTTCTGAGCCTCCGTCGGTCGGGTGTTCGCTGAGTTTATGTAAGCCTCAAAACAAGCTAGCCAGTCATTAAAGTCTTTTCTGGCGTCGGTCGATTGCGGATCCAGGTGCAGGCGATCTGGTTTGATTCGGATGTCCATCTTGAAAAAAATCTTACTGCAATAAATTGATGCACGATCAATTGTATAAAGACTCAGATTGGGTACAACTGTGGCTTTATTGCAGTCTGATGCGTGGCCTCCTACAGCAGCTGGCGAAATGGCAGCTGAATGGAGGACATGCATATTTATACTCCTCCTCCTGAGCAGGGCCAGCAGGCAGGGGCTACCGGCGAACCTGTAGTACAGGTCCTACCTTACATCCCCTAATACAGGTGTATTACCACAAGGAGCATTACCAAACAAAATTTGAGACTGATAAGGCAATGTTAGGATAGATGACCAATAACTTGGTCAAAGAGAAGTTTTAAAGAGCGACTTAAAGGAGGAGAGAGGTGGCGAGTTTTAGGGAAGGAATTCTGGAGCTTTGCACCTAGGCAGCTGAAAGCGGTTACCAAGGGTGGGGTGATTACATTTGTGGATGTTAAAGAGGCCAGAATTAGATGGATGCAGATATCTTGGAGGGTTATGGGCTGGAGGAGACTATTCATATAGAAAGGGGTGAAACCACAGAGACATTTGAAAAGGATGAAAATTTTAAAATCAGGGCATTGTTTGACTAGGAGCCAACGATCACAAGGATAATAGGTCAATGGGATTCAGGGTGAGTAAGGGAACAGGCAGCAGATTTTGGATGACCTCAAATTTATGGAGGGTAGAATGTGGAAGAGCAGCAGGAGGTTTTTAAAAAAAGTTATTTCACGGGATGTGGGGGTCCTTGGCTGGCCCAGCCTTTATTGCCCATCCATGAGGGCATTTAAGAGTTAGCCACATTGCTGTGGATCTGGAGTCACCTGCAGGCCAGACCAGGTAAAGATGACAGATTTCCTTCCCGAAAGGACAGTAGTGAACCAGATGGGTTTTTATGGTTTCATGGTCATCATTATACGTAATTCCAGATTCTTATTGAATTCAAATTTTACCATTTGCCATGGCAGGATTCGAACCCAGGTCCCCAGAGCATTACCCTGGGTCTCTGTATTACTAATCCAACGACAATACCACTACGCTACTGCCTTCCCATTGGGATAGTTACTTCCACAGGTATCAAATGCATGATTATTTCAATGGCTGATGAGTTGAAGCAGGAGTGAAGTCAGGCAAGTTACAACACACAGATAGGCTCACTTGGTGATCATGCCAATGTGTGGTTGGAAGCTCCATTTGGGCTCAAATTATGTTGGTGAACAGTCTGATTTTGTCTCAGCTAGTTGCCTGCTAGAGCAATGGACCCAAGAGCTAGGGAATGGAGTTTTGGAATGGGTAATGAAGACATAGGCTGGATTCTCCCGCCCCACCCACCACAAGAACACCACGGGCGAGCCGCGTAGAATGGAGAACGCCATTGACATCGGGCGGGATTCTCAGGTCGCCAGGTGGACATGGCCGGAGAATCCAGCCCAATGTTTTCAGTCTTGTCAATATTTAATTGGAGGAGATTTCCACTCACTGTCAGATAAGCATTCTGATCATTTGAATTTGAATTCAATGGCAGATTTGAAGGGAAGAGACCAGTAAGCAATTTCAGCTAACAGTTGGGGGTGGGGGGGTGGGGGGGGGCTCCTAGAATAGTGAGTACTTTCGGCCAAGGATAGTAGGACCCAATAATGTTTTACGTGGTCCAGTCAGGTCAGATGATGATTGGTCTGCCATCTTTCCTGCAACACTATTCTATTCTGACAGAAATATCTTCATAACTTTTCACTGGCCCAAAAACTGATTCACACCAATAGGGAGCAGGGGCACAGAAGAGACCTTTCCTCCATGTTCTCTACACATTGGGAAAGAATGGTATGGATATTATGGACATGAGGCAGATTGGGAGTATTGAAACCAGGAACTTGGAGGACCTGCTGCACAGAGGGTTTGACCATCTTTCCGTCTTTTTCTCTTCTCAATGAAATTCCTCACTCACACAGTGTGCATGACAATGTGGCCCTGCTTTCACCTCACACGCATTTCTCTCTCACTGCTTACCCCTGTGACTAACCGCTAACCACTGTCTCTCTCTTCCATTTCCACGTCCAGCAAAAATAGCCACAGCTCAGTGAAGAGAAAGCCTTTAGAGCACACCTATTCCTTAACCAGCTCAGAACTGGCACTCTGCATGATGTAGAAGGTCAAGTAGAGGAGTCTGAACCAGGAGATGTACCCAGTACCAGATTGGTGAAATAAGGACATGGGGAAGATGGTGGTCCAGAAAGCGGAGCCTGCAGAATGAGCTTACACCCAAAGTCTGCTGCACAAAGGCTGGGTAATTATTTCTAGGGCTCAGCTTATGGAAGAGGACTGATGGTTGCGTATGACAAACCATGAAATGCTTTCACTGCCTGCAAGCGAACCTGTGCTTGGGAACATTGTTATGGGCCAGGGTTTAGAGAACCCCAAAATGTATCATGGAGTTCATCTGACCCACAACTTTTACTAGATTGTGGTATGGGGAGCACACGGCCCACTCGACAGGTGTGGTACAGCAGAAATGGAAAAATAATTTTTAAAGCAAAACAATGTTTATTCTATGAACTCAAGTTAACCTTTTTAAAACGTACAGTGAACATCTTAGCAACCATCAATTCAAATACAACTCCCAAAGAATACAACACTAAGTAATCTTTAATAACTTCCCAAACAACATCCAGAAGACAAAAGAAACACCTTTTAACAGAAACACATCAGGTTTACATTCACTACTGAAAACATTTATAATTCCAAATTCACCAAATGATCAAGAGATAGTCTTTTCATGGCAGAGAGATCAACAGTACACCTGCTTTGTCTGGCTTCAGCTCCAACACTGAAAACAAAACTAAAACACACCCTGCAGCAAACAGCCTAAAACGAAAGTAAAACGCTGACAGACAGCCCAGCTCCACCCACACTCTGACATCACTGATAAACACCCATTTCTTAAAGGTACATTTCTTAAACACCCATTTCTTAAAGATACTCTTACATGACAACATGGAGGAGCCCAACTGCAACTTGTGTGTACGAGCATAGAGGCAACATAGTCAACCATGAAGCATTTGGTCAGTTCTCTGAACATTACAGCAGGGCCCACAGTGATGGAGGTGCTGATGATTGCTCCAGTAGTTTCAATGGTACCTCAGACTGTTGCGGTCTTAGCTCTACTTTTGCTTTCAAACTTTGGAAAGCATTATCTCAGTTCTAGACTCTGTAGTACTGAAGTGTAGTCCAATGAAAGTGGCATTGAGGCCATGGGAGTGGCAATGTGCTTTCATCTTTCAGATGACAATATGTTTCCCTGATGCACTTTGGTGCCTGATGGCCAGCTGGGCCAGACTGCATCAGTTGCTCTCAAGATGCGGTGGTGTGCAACCGGACCCTCTATGTTCATAGCTCCTCAAGATTGCCAACCACAGCTATCTTAAATGTCCTCACCTTCCATGCTGTTGCCACTATAGAAATACCACTTAGGAGTGTCAGAATAGGATATCAAGCTCGAAGGACAGGCCCCGGGTTTTGCACAAGATTGACTTTTGCAAAGTGTCACTGTAAACCAATTTGAAATGAACCATTACTGACCGGTTTGCCGCTGGACTACATTTCCTTTGCATTGGTTTGGACATTTTTCAGCTGGGTGTAAAGGTTGGTTGTGAAGGTTGAGAGACTATTGGGGCATTGAAAGGCAGGTGAATTCAACAGAACCTGTCATGGGTTAGTTTCTGATACAAAGTTGGCATCGTTGCTGATCCATGCCCTCCTCATTGTTCTTGGATGCCTGGTTTCCTCAGCTTGCTCCACTATATCTTCTTCACAATGTGACTACAAAACAATACTATGGAGAATGAAGCAAAATGAGGACGATTCTGAAGGCCCTCCCAGGTTGTTGCTGAAAGGCCTTTGATTGCAGCATTGCTAAGCCTGTGTGTGCAGGTTCTTTACAGAAGCCAAAGGTCAGGTGTTCATAGAATCTTGCCTCCATGCAACATCTTTTGACCCAATGGGATGAATAGAAGAAAAGGACGATAGTGGGCTGGGGTAGGACAAAGTCACCATGAAAACTACCAGGAAATGCACCACAGACCTTCATTATTTACTGCCTGTAGTTAGATACCAGCTGCACTTCCCATTCATGAATACTCTAAGGTCTTCATGTGGAGCTTGAGAGCACTGTGTATAATAAATTATTCCCTGGACTTTTAGGAAACTACACATTGGAGGAATCCCAGAGCTTGTTCCTCTGGCTTGCTTGCCTCCATGGGGATGCTGACAAAATTGTTCCTCTTGTCAAAGTGTGCATCCATTGCATGCAAAGCAATGCAAATTGACTGGCAATGCAAGTGTTATCTGGATTGGATTGGATTGGATTGTTTATTATCATGTGTACCGAGGTATAGTGAAAAGTATTTTTCTGCGAGCAGCTCAAACAAATCATTTAGTACATGAAAATAAAATAAAATACATAATAGGGCAACACAAGGTACATAATGTAAATACATCGGGCGGGAATCTTTGACCCCCCCGCCTTGTCGGAGAATCCCCGGGGGCGGGCGGCGTGAATCCCGCCCCGCTGCTCCGACGCCGGCTGCCGTATTCTCCGGCGCTGGTTTTTGGGCGGGGGCGGGGATCATGGCACGCTGGTCGGGGGCCATTGGCAGCGCCCCCACCCGGCAATTTTCCAGACCCTGGTGGGCCGAGCGGCCGTCAGTTTCTGGCCAGTCCCACCGGCGTGGATTGGACATGGCCCCACACGGCGGGACCTGGCTGGTAGGCCGGGTGGTGCGGTCCTTGGGGGGGCACGGGGGGATCCGGCCCCGGGGGGGCTCCCACGGCAGCCTGGCCTGCGATCGGAGCCCACTGATCTGTGGGAGGGCCTGTGCCGTGGGGGCTCTCCTTCCTTCTGCGGCGGCCCTTGTAAGTCTCCGCCATGGCGGGCGCGGAGAAGAACCTTCCTGCGCATGCGGGAGAATACGCCGGTCGGTCTGCGCAGGCGCGGAAGCACGCCGGCGGTTCTGCACATGCGTTAACTCGCGCCGGCCCTTCGGCACCGGTTGGCGTGGTGCCAACCCCTCCGGCACTGGCCTAGCCCCTGAAAGTGCGGAGGATTCCGCAACTCCAGTCGGCCCGATGCCGGCGTGGTTCGTGCCGTTTTTTGCGCCAGTGTCGGGCTATGGCGGGGATTCGGGAGAATCCTGCTGATCGACACCGGCATCGGGCAAAGCATACAGGAGTGTAGTATTAATCAGGTCAGTCCATAAGAGGGTCGTTTAGGAGTCTGGGGCGAAATTCTCCGGTATCGGCGCGATGTCCGCCGACTGGCGCCTAAAGCAGCGCAAATCAGTCGGGCATCGCGCCGCCCCAAAGGTGCGGAATGCTCCGCATCTTTGGGGGCCGAGCCCCAACCATAGGGAGCTAGGCCAGCGCCGGACGAATTTCCGCCCCGCCAGCTGGCGGAAAAGGCCTTTGGTGCCACACCAGCTGGCGCGGAAATGACATCTCCGGGTGGCGCATGCGCGGGAGCGTTAGCGGACGCTGATGGCATTCCCGCGCATGCGCAGTGGAGGGAGTCTCTTCCGCCTCCGCCATGGTGGAGACCGTGGCGAAGACTGAAGGGAAAGAGTGCCCCCACGGCACAGGCCCGCCCGCGGATCGGTGGGCCAGGCCACCATGGGGGCACCCCCCGGGGCCAGATCGCCCTGCGCCCCCCCCCCCCCCAGGACCCTGGAGCCCGCCCGCGCCGCCTTGTCCCGCCGGTAAGGTAGGTGGTTTAATCTACGCCGGCGGGACAGGCAATTTAGCGACGGGACTTCGGCCCATCCGGGCCGGAGAATCGCGGGGGGTGGGGGCCCGCCAACCGGCGCGGCCCGATTCCCGCCCCCGCCGAATATCCGGTGCCGGAGAATTCGGCAACCGGCAGGGGCGGGATTCACGACCGGCGATTCTCCGACCCGACGGGGGGTCGGAGAATCTCGCCCAAGGTAACAGTGGGGAAGAAACTGTTTTTGAATCAGTTTGTGCGTGTTCTCAGAATTTCTTCAGATCTCCTGCCTGATGGAAAAATTTGGAAGAGTGAGTAAGTCGGGTGGGTGGGGTCTTTGATTATGCTTCCCTCTTTCCCAAGGCAGAGGGAGGTGTAGATAGAGTCAGTGGATGGGAGACAGGTTTGTGTGATGGACTGGGCTGTGTTCACGACTCTCTGATGTTTCTTGCATTCTTGGGCTGAGTAATTGCCTTACCAGGCTGTGATGCAGCCAGATGGGATGCTTTTTATAGTGTATCTGAAAAAGTTGGTAAGAGTCAGTGTGGACAAGTTGAATTTCCTTAGTTTCCTGAGGAACTAAATGTGCTGTTGTGCTTTCTTGGTGGTAGTGTCGACGTGGGTGGACCAGGACAGATTTTTGGTGATGTGCACACCTAGGAATTTGAAGCTGTCAACCATCTTCACCTCTGCCCTGTTGATTCAGACAGGGGTGTGTACAGTACTTTGCTTCCTGAAGTCAATGACCAGCTCTTTAGTTTTGCTGGCATTGAGGGATAGATTGTTGTCATTACACCACTTCACTAGGCTCTCTATCTCCCTCCTGTATTCTGATTCGTCGTGGTTTGAGAACCGACCCACTATGGTTGTGTCACCAGCAAACTTGTAAATGAAGTTGATGCAGCAGTAAACAACCTTGTTGATTAGAAATTGAGGTCCATATTTCAATAGCCAGAGGTAGAACTTTCCTGAGGGGCTTCAATAGTTGCTGCAAAAGTCGATCTTACTTGTTGAAGTGAAGGCTCTAGACACTCTGTTCCACACTCACTTTGAGGCAGTAGATCTTGTTGAAGGTGAACCGTGTGCTTTAAGGCCTCCTGTGCTTGATCTTGTTTCACACTCTTTTGCCAGCAGTTGCAATTCTTTGCTGTCTTTGCTCGCTGCTGTTCCTTATGTAGCTCTAAAGGTGGACACGGCAAAACATCCATTTAAAAAATAACAAAATGGTTGAAGCTCTTGTACAAACAAAGTGCTAAAGCTGTAAAAGATCACATTGCCCCATCAATATGCAGCTAAAATAACAGATCCAAGCCTACTGACAACCTAAAACAGCCAGAGCATTAACTGTCTGCTGTTGAGGATCCCTCTGTATATCACCAAAATAACCAGTTGGCTGACTGGCACCTAGAATCACTGGGCCAGCCTCGGAACACTCATATCCCACATTCCCTCAATCCAGTATTGTGAAAGGCAAAGGACCTTTATTTACATATTTCAACTGCTCTGTTCAGGAGCTTGTCCAGGATGGTTTAAAGCCACCTGAATCAATATGGTGAATGCCAGACCACAAAAAAATGCTGTATTGGGTGAGGGATATTGCTGACCCAAATTGGTCCCCACTGCACTTATTGGGCCCAATCTAGCCCAATTTCCACCCACTGTCCCAACCCATAGTTCCACATCTGGGGCAGAATTTTCCCATAATTTGTCAGCGTGTCAGGCTCTGACTGAAGACCAGTGTGCATCTCGCCATATGCACAAGTGAGTTTTCAGACCAGATCTGAAGCAACCCTGACAAAAAAATCATGGCAATGCTTTACACTGTCAGTCTGGTGGGGCAGGGCCTGATTGAGCCAGCAAGGCCGGCTCCACAGGAATCGGGCTACTGTCTTTAAAGATTGCCCTGAAGAGAACTGGAGATAAACTCCTTACAGTCCCCGCACCCACCCTCTCACCACAAAGATATCAGGGGCTCTCACCCCACTCCCCATTGCACAATTATTGGGATTTCTCCCCCACCACACAATTGTGCACAATTTCTCCCCCACCGCACAATTATCAGTGTCTCTCCCCCATAACCACCACAGCAGTATTGCCAGCGCTCCTGTCCCATGTCTGCTCCCCCCCTCAATGCCAGCCCCCCAGGTTCCCCTCCCTCACTGCCCACTCTCCCGTCACTGCCAATTCCCCCCTTCAAAGGCTTTCCACCCCCCACACCACACATAATGGGGAAACACCCCCTCCTCCCAAATTGGGCTCCCCAGAGGTCCCATCTCTGGCACTGCCCCCTTGTACAGGTTGGCACTGCTACATCACCGGCGAGGGGCGGTGAAAATCGGGAAGCAAGATCCCGCCTGCGAGAATCTCGTTTCCCGACTCTTCAGGTATTTTGCTCCAGATTCACTTTTCTCACTAATGCAAAACCGCCCCCACTAGACTCAGAAATAAAGGTTATGTCATCCCATTTTGCAATCTACCATGTAACAGTAGCTAAAATATTGATTCCTCATGGGTAACTGTTGTGCTGAGCTCGACTAATTCTCGAAGCTTCCGTGAAAATGTGAGAGCAGGATTCTAATTTGATTGTCACCTTGAAACACTAACTTGATTTCTGGGACGTGTTATGCACTAAATCTATATATACAGAGTTTTGGAACACTCATATCCTCCCTACCCACAATCTACTATGCAAATAATGGTTTCATTTTGGAAGATGATGATGAGGTTCTGATTATTGACATGGTCATGAATAAAGAACAGAATATTTTTAAAAGAATCACTGAGGTGGAATATTTGTTGCTTCCGTTAATGACAATAGCTTGCCACACTAAGCACTTTTCTTCAATTTTGAACACATACTTTTTTGAAAAAGGCTTTGTTGTGTTGGGTGTTCTGATGCACAAATGATCCAACACGGCTGTGGATGGTACAACTCTGTTTTATTGTCCTAACAACGGTAACAACTAACTGCTGGCTTGGGTACGTACTTCACCAGCTAACCTGTGGACCCAGCCCTATCACTATCTTAGTGAGGCACTCAGCACATGGTCTATGTCTGAGTGGCGCGCTGTGAGCTCTGTGCTCTGAGCTATCTCCTGGTAGAATGAGCGGGAACTGTGGTGTTCCCTGTTTTATAGTGCGTGTGCTCTCGCTGGTGATTGGCTGCGATGTTATGTGTGTGCTGGTTGGTCCAACTGCCTGTCCATCAGTGTGTGTGTGATTGCACCATGATATGCTGATGTGGATATCATGACAGGCTTGTCAATATGTTAATATAGCTATCAAATTCTAAAACTTCCCTTAATGTATTCCTCGGGAATTATTTGGCGAGCCCATGTGATTTGATGCTACTGATGTGTTTTTTTTATAGAATGCTGAGATGTCGCCTCAACAGAGGAAGAAGAGTGTATACACACCTCCAACTATGAAAGGTACTGTTCAGGTACTGTTCTGAATTCTGCTTGTGCATGAGTACTGTCCAGTGCAAAAGCCGACTGGAGCCTTTCTGACCTTGCTTACCTCAGCAAATATTTCCATTGTGAACTTGGTTGAACTAATTCTCATCCAAAGAATGCAGTGGATAAATTAAATGATTTGCAATGGATTGATAATAGGTGATTCATCAACCTATTAATTTTACACTGCAGTGAATCAAATTATAATGGTGGCTTTGCCCTCATTATTTTGTCACTTTAACCTGGAATCTAAATTAACCAATTTTGACTGACTTAAGATCCTCACCTTACTTGATACCTTGCTGGAAGCACAACAGAGGTCAAAAGGCCTACAGATAATTTGGTTTCTCCATCTTCAGTGCCGTCTAAACTTAGAATGTAAAGGTTAAATTAGAATGGATATTGAAGGTGCCTTCTGATAAGATCACTTAAATGCATAATAGATTCCTCAATGGCAGTCACATCACCCTGCGCTGAGTATATGTTCACAAGGCTCGCTCATACTGGCCATCACAGGCTTCATTCCACTAATTCCAGCAACATGTTTGCAGCACAGGATTAGGAACTATCCAGAGTAAAGAAAAACATTTTCAAGGGGTGAGGCGGGGGTGGGGAGGAGAACCACATTTGGTAATAAAGCCAAACTTACTGATAACACATTCAGAATGGTCAGTCAGTGGTTTTCTAAACCGATGTTTCTACCAATGCAAAACAAAATTGAAAGATTCGAACACATTCCTCACTTCATAATCACTGCCATTTCAAATTACAATGTTTGTTGCCACAAAGATAATTATCAATAAAGCAAGTACTAAAAGATTATTGCAGACTTTTAATGAAGCTTGCTACATAAGACCATGAGACATAGGAGCAAAATTAGGCCACTCGGCCTATCGAGTCTGCTCCGCCATTCAATCATGGCTGATAATTTTCTCATCCCCATTCTCCTGCCTTCTCCCCATAACCCCTGATCCCCTTATTAATCAAGACTTTTGAAGAAACATAAAATGAGAAAACAGTTGTTTAAATATTTCATAACCAAGTGGGCTGAATTCCACTTAAAAGTGCAATGAGCCAAATTTAAAATTCCTGATACAAGCAGACCTTTACTGAGTTTATTTTCATTAATGACTTTAATATCAGTGAAAGTAATATCATTGTTAAATTCCTACACGTATATACTTCAGATATGCTATTTGACCAGAGTTTAATGATGTTATAGACTGGCTTTGTCTAAATGGGTTAGTTTGTTAGAAGTCTGACATTATTTACTTTGATATAATTTCTTAATATACAATTATTAATCTGAACTACACTGAGCCTTAAATCCCACAGGTCAAGGGCCCGGATTTCCCACTTCCAACAGTGGTGAATGCTGAGACATTGGGCATTGTTGTGTACGGGGCCTTTCGGAAATCCTGAACCGCGCAAAGCATGGTAATTGCCTGGGAAGTTTAAACTTCCGACGGACAAATTTGTGCTGGCTGGGCTCCTCCAAAAATGTCTTCAACACTCGAATGTTGGAAACTTGGGCCTGTTGCATGATACTTAATCAGATACAGCAGAAATTACCCCACCAGCCTCCTAAAATACCTCCACACAGCCTATCATACCTCGAAAGCCATGCACCCCGCCCCCAAATACCCACCCTCCGACCTTAACATGCACTTCATACCCATTCCCCACATATCTGCAAGTACCTTCACACTCCTGACCTAACTACTCGCCCCTCCCGACTAGTCACCCCAATGGCCTTTCCGTGGATGGCTGAACAGACTGATTGCTGCTGCAGCCAAGACAGGGAGACCTGGCTGCAAGGAAGGATAAAGGCTGGGCTCTATATTCGCAGTCATCAGAAATATCTGCAGCATTGCCACTGACCAGGAGATTTAGGCCAGTCTTCTCCATTAGAAGCTGCTGGTAAGTCACAGTGTGGTTATGGAGGTACCATTTTAGCCATAGGCATGATTATTAAAATAATAATTAATGGCATACATTGCAAATAAATGTACTTCACATGTATATATTTACTTACCGTGCAGTAACCAGGAAGTAAATTAGAAACTTAGAAAATTCAAAAAAGGTTACACATTTTGTTATTCAGCTTACCGTTTTACCAACAAATACACAAAAGGTCAAATATGCAGATTGTTAGCAGCATATGATTATTGAGATCACATACCAATGGCTGTCTTTACTCATTCATATGGCGGGAGCGGCACAGTGGCTAGCACTGCTGCCTCACATCACCAGGGACCCAGGTGCGATTACGACTACTGGGCCGAAGTAGGGTGCTCTTCTGGAAGGTCGGTACAGACATGATGGGCCGAATGACCTCCTTCTGCACTTTAGAGACTCTATGAGTTACTAATCAGGAATATAATTATCCTCATCTGGATTCCCTAATATATGGCTAGTGCCTACTGCATTGGACTACACTGGTAACTTACCTGTTACATTGTTGCCCAATAATACCCTTGTTTTTCAATTATTTTTATATCCCAAGTAGAACGCATGATATAAAAGTCAATGCCTATTAATTTCAGCAGGAATTCTCTTGTTAATCCATAGTTTCAGTGGAATAGTTGTGGAAATCCCGGATAAATGTGTAAAGGATGTTTAGTTTTTTAAAAAGAGTTTTTCAAGCTCTTTCTGTAGACGTTGTAGCAGAAGAGTGGGACAACCTGTACTGAAATTCACCCCCCTCTCCCCCCATAGTTGAAAGTTGCCTAATCCCAAACCATTACCACGGCTGCATAACCTATGACCTGGATCTCCCCATGTTGGTGGTCTGCTGGTGGAGAATTGTTTGCTTCCGGACAACAGTTGAAGCTGACACAATGTGGGTAATTTTAACTTTTGGAGACAGTGCAACTAGAACGATACAGAATAGACCACCCATTAAACATCTCTTATGATTTTAGTTTCCATTAACATCAATAAGGAAGAATATGGCGACAGCTGTACAATGAAACAATGGATCAGATGTTATATTTGTACTCCTGCCAAAATTTAAAATGACCCCCAATGCCCTAGGATTCAGTAGTCCTCATGAGATGACTTCATTGCAGTAATGTAAGCCGACTTGCGACGCTAATAAGGATTATTATTATTATATGTTGAAACCACTCTGGTGTTCCAACTGACAGTTAGCAAAATCATCACATTAGTGAAATAATGTCCAATCATTTGAGTTGAATTGAAACGTTTCCATGAATGTAGGACGAGGAAGAGTCCAGCATTTCTTCCCCCAATGCTGCCAAATGCACTCAATAATGAACTATTTTTCAATAAACGGTATGATATACATTCACACAGTGCAAATAAATCTACTATATTTACGGACCATTCTAAAAAGTATACATAACCAAACTAACCAATGTATTTAACATTCTAATCTGAAATAGACATGTATTTTCTTTGTCTTACTGATGAAATAATATTGAAACATTAAATATGGCTGCAAGACAAATCTTTCAATTCTGTATGAAACAGCTGTAAGATATTGTAACAATGTTTAGACTTTGTTTGCCTTTGCAAATGTCCAGGGCAGTGGTGCAGACACATGGGTCATCCTAACGGCCCAGTTTTTATACAACTATATCAAAAGTCTTAAATTGTTTCCAGATTCACTATTCAGTCTGGGACAGGTAATCCTGGGATCATTCATCATTAATTGCTGCAGAGTTCCACAAGGTGGGGCGGGACAGGAAGAATCACCCTGGGCTCCTGCACCTGGATATTATTTGTTGAGAAGTTTGCACACAGAAATCAGGTGAAAAGACTGGAGTCATCTGTGGTGACTCCACAGCTAGTGTCTGTCAATATTCAGATATCAAGGCAATGGTCACATGTGCAAAGTATTGTTAAATTGAAGAAAGAAGAGGGCACCTAGTGCATGAATCAGTACAAGAGATAGGAGGGAAATACATACCTTAAAAAGACAAGGGCTGGATTTTATGGGACACATTAGTCCCTGTAGCTTTTCCCTAATACCTCCCCCAGCTAAAGAGTCAGGGGAAAGCACAACCGGCAGAAGAACAGCTATCCCACTGCCATTGGCTTGAAGACAGGATTTCCACTCTTCAGGAACAGGAAATCGCACCTTAGAGAGCTTCCAGCTAATCAGGTCCCAGCAGTTCCACTGCTGGTGCTGCACTCATGGCTTGAGAAGGCATTCAGAATCAGATGGCAGCATGGTAGCATAGTGGTTAGCACAATTGCTTCACAGCTCCAGGGTCCCAGGTTCAAATCCTGGCTTGGGTCACTGTCTGTGCGGAGTCTGCATGTTCTCCCTGTGTATGCGTGGGTTTCCTCCGGGTGCTCTGGTTTCCTCCCAAAGTCCAAAGATGTGCAGGTTAGGTGGATTGGCCATTCTAAATTGCCCTTAGTGCCCAAAATTGCTCAGTGTTGGGTGGGGTTACTGGGTTATGGGGATAGGGTGGAGGTGTGGGCTTGGGTAGGGTGCTCTTTCTAAGAGCTGGTGCAGACTCGATGGGCCGAATGGCCTCCTTCTGCAACGTAAATTCTATGATTCTATGAGATCACAACTTAGGAAGTATTTAAGGGCCTTGCTGGTGGGTCCCAGCAAGGAGAATGGGGGACCATTGTTTGAGAGGTTATGGTGGGGAGAGGGACCCAGATGTTGCAGGGATACCTGCTGGGTTGACTGCTTGGCAGGGGCCTGTCGTGCCATTGGTTAAATCCTGGTGACGGAGGGGTTAGGCACTTAAGTGGATCATAATTGACCCACTGGTGAGCAGACCACCCGACAGCAACCCTGCTACTTGTAAAATTGAGGTGGCGGCAGGGGCAGATAGGTAGGTGATTGGCAGACCATCGGTTGGATTTTACATGACCCCCCGCTTTCAAACCCACCGGTGGGGCTGTATAAAACCCAACTCAGTGATAGATAGATTTGTGTGATTTCCTAATGTTTTCAAATATTCTTGACATGTGTAACCTTTGAAAATATTTCTGAATAATAGTTAAAGGGATCAGATTTCTGTGATAGTTACTCTTGTAACTGATTTATATTTTTTATTTTTTTACAGTATTTTCTTAATAGTTTCCATTAGATGGCTTGCCGTATTATGATATTAAAGCAGATTTCTATGTTCCTGCTTGCTTTTAGCTCTAAAATATTCTTATAATAAGAGTAATGGGAAAGATAGCTTTCAGTGTAATGAGAGACTTTGCGTTCTGTATGTGCAAATGTAATCCAATTTACAATGGGATTAATGAAGCAGCGAATGTTTCTAAAGGAGAAAATTGAGGCATATAGTGAGAAGGTGGCTATGTGGAGATGAGATCAAAGAGAAAGACTTGCAGGGCCTAATTAACATTTCTTGTTTCTGAAATGTATGTCCTTATATTTATAAGCCATTACTGCAAAAAGATATCAGTCCAGAAGTAGCGTTAACATTATTCCGAAATTGCAGGTTAAGCAGCCGTGTGGAGTCTCAACTGAACTGTCACATGGTGACAATATTCATTTAGTTGAACTTAGCAGTTGACTCATATAAAGATTTTTTTTACTAATGCAATATTAGGAAATATTGAGAAAATGAGATGCCCATTGTGCGTTAAAACAACATTTCACTGATATATGTCATTAAAACTGAACAATGCCGTTTGACTAACCTTGCAAATAAGAAAACGCATGAATCAGCAAAGTTCAGGAAGCAGTTGATTTGCAGATAGCCATGCATTTTTGGGCACTTAACCACTCATGTAATCAACGAAGCAACCATAAATAGTGTTTCCCTTTCCACCTTGTGCACTTTTAGATCACCTAATGGAATCAAATAGATTTGTTTTGCATTCTCAAAATGAAAAACAAACAGAAAGGTCTAGTTCAGCTCTGAGTGTAGAAACCCCAACGTTAAGATATTTGATATAACAAAACATTTGCATTGATATAATACCTATGGAGCAATTCAACAGCATCCCTGGGCTCCCAGGTCTCCCAGGCCATTGAAAACCTCAGGATGGTCAGGTGTTGATAGGGTGGCAACCTGGCACTCCCGCTGGCACCTTGGCACTGCCAGCCTGCCACCTTGGCACTGTCACCGTGCCACTCTGGAAGGTACCATGTTGTTTGTGCCAGGGTCATGCCCGGGTGTGCCTTGCCCACAAGAGTTGGGGTGAGGGCAGCTCGAGGACCTGTAAGAAGTAAGCTGGATGAAATGGGGGGATCTGGTGGTTGGGGTGGGGTGACAGAGGGGGTCCGAAAGATCGGGGCTGCCTTTAAAAATGGCGCCCCAATCCACGAATAGTTTTGCTGCACTAGTGAGCTGAGCTCATCAGTGCAGGAAATGACTAAAGTGCGGTCTTGATGGGGATTTCCTCACCGAGACCAAAACAAAACCCGGCAAAGTCCTGGAAACACTCCGTTGAACATCACCGAAACCGGACATAGATTTTTAATGGTTGAATCGTGCTCCATATTTCAAATAAACAAAGATATCCCATTATAGCCCACAGGTAACTGACTTATTGTGCTTACATTTGTTCCTTCCATCTTTGAATATTGGGGGCTGGATGTTTGCTCATTGTTGATGAAATAGAACATCAAGATTTTTATTTCACATTTCTTGATGGCGTATGGGTGGTACTGATAAAGCTACATTTTTATTGTTGATTCCTGCATGCCTTAGCATTGACCCAACAATAATTGTAAAATGCATGGGGCGAAATGGTGGCACAGTGGTTAGCACTGTTGCCTACAGTGCTAGTGACCCGGGTTCAATTCCGGCCTTGGCTGACTGTGTGCAGTTTGCTCATTCTCCTCGTGTCTGTTTCCTCCGGGTGCTCCGGTTTCCTGCCACAGTCCAAAGATGTGCTGGTTAGTTGCATTGTCTATGCTAAATTGCCCCTGCGGTCCAAAGATGTGTAGATTAGGTGGATTGGCCATGATCAATGCGCAAGGTTACGGGGTTAGGGTGGGGGAGTGGGCCTAGGTAGAGTGCTCTTTTGGAGGGTTGCTGCAGACTCGATGGGCCGAATGGTCTCCTTCTGCACTTAGGGATTTTACGGATATGAATTCTAATAATTAAGGAATGCAGTGTATGTTCATGCCATAATGATGTGTGATGTTGCTCTTGTTCTTTCTGTTGGTAAAGATAATGGAATGGGAGGTACTGTTAAAGTGATCTTGGCCAATTACTGCAGCACATCCTGCTTATATTGTATTCTGTTGTTACAAAGGAGAAGATACATATTTGATCCTGGGACTGAGTTGATGATCAAGAAAATTGATTTATTTTGAACTTGAATCTTGTAGAAACTTTGAGAGGTCCAGTGGGGACCTACTTATCACTTCTGGCTTGGTCTTGTAGCCACATTGTTGATATCAGTTGTCAAAGGTGACCTTTGAAATGTTGCTGATGGGGGACGCAATGATAGTTGTGCCTTTAAAGGTCAGGAGAATTTAGACCTTTTCTTGCTGGAGATAATCATCCCCTGATATGGTGCAAATGGTGATTGTCACTTTTCTTCTCTCGGCTGGATGTCATTCTCTGCGTATTTGTGAATTAAGATGAACATTGTGGAATTATCGAGATCAACAAAGAACAAAGAACAAAGAAATGTACAGCACAGGAACAGCACAAAGAAATGTACAGCCTTCGGCCCTCCAAGCCCGTGCCGAACATGCTGCCCGACTAAACTACAATCTTCTACACTTCCTGGGTCCGTATCCCTCTATTCCCATCCTATTCATGTATTTGTCAAGATGCCCCTTAAATGTCACTATCGTCCCTGCTTCCACCACCTCCTCCGGTAGCGAGTTCCAGGCACCCACTACCCTCTGTGTAAAAAACTTGTCTCGTACATCTACTCTAAACCTTGCCCCTCTCAGCTTAAACCTATGCCCACTAGTAATTGACCCCTCTACCCTGGGGAAAAGCCTCTGACTATCCACTCTGTCTATGCCCCTCAATCTCCGTCGTTCCGGTGAGAACAAACCGAGTTTATTCAACCGCTAATGCCCTCCATACCAGGCAATATTCTGGTAAATCTCTTCTGCACCCTCTCTAAAGCCTCCACATCCTTCTGGTAGTGTGGCGACCAGAATTGAACACTATACTCCAAGTGTGGCCTAACTAAGGTTCTATACAGCTGCAACATGACTTGCCAATTCTTATACTCAATGCCCCGGCCAATGAAGGCAAGCATGCCGTATGCCTTCTTGACTACCTTCTCCACCTGTGTTGCCCCTTTCAGTGACCTGTGGACCTGTACACCTAGATCTCTCTGACTTTCAATACTCTTGAGGGTTCTACCATTCACTATAGATTGCCTACCTGCATTAGACCTTACAAAATGCATTACCTAACATTTGTCCGGATTAAACTCCATCTGCCATCTCTCCGCCCAAGTCTCCAAACAATCTAAATCCTGCTGTATCCTCTGACAGTCCTCATCGTTATCCGCAATTCCACTAACCTTTGTGTCGTCTGCAAACTTACTAATCAGACCAGTTACATTTTCCTCCAAATCATTTATATATACTACAAACAGCAAAGGTCCCAGCACTGATCCCTGCGGAACACCACTGGTCACAGCCCTCCAATTAGAAAAGCATCCTTCCATTGCTACTCTCTGCCTTCTATGACCTAACCAGTTCTGTATCCACCTTGCCAGCTCACCTGATCCCGTGTGACTTCACCTTTTGTAGTAGGCTACCATGAGGGACCTTGTCAAAGGCCTTACTGAAGTCCATATAGACACCATCCACTGCCCTACCTCCATCAATCATCTTTGTGACCTCCTCGAAAAACTCTATCAAGTTAGTGAGACATGACCTCCCCTTCACAAAGCCATGCTGCCTCTCACTAATACGTCCATTTGCTTCCAAATGGGATTAGATCCTGTCTCGAAGAATTCTCTCCAGTAATTTCCCTACCAATGAAGTAAGGCTCACCGGCCTGTAGTTCCCTGGATTATCCTTGCTACCCTTCTTAAACAGAGGAACAACATTGGCTGTTCTGCAGTCCTCCGGGACATCACCTGAAGACAGTGAGGATCCAAAGATTTCTGTCAAGGCCTCAGCAATTTCCTCTCCAGCCTCCTTCAGTATTCTGGGGTAGATCCCATCCGGCCCTGGGGACTTATCTACTGTAATATTTTTTAAGACGCCCAACACCTCATCTTTTTGGATCTCAATGTGACCCAGGCTATCTACACACCCTTCTCCAGACTCAACATCTACCAATTCCTTCTCTTTGGTGAATACTGATGCAAAGTATTCATTTAGTACCTCGCCCATTTCCTCTGGCTCCACACATAGATTCCCTTGCCTATCCTTCAGTGGGCCAACCCTTTCCCTGGCTACCCTCTTGCTTTTTATGTGTGTAAAAAGCCTTGGGATTTTCCTGAACCAAGGCTTTCGTTCATCATTCCTGACATCATGATGAATGAAATAACACTGATGATGCAGCTGAAGATTAGTCGAATAACTTTTTTCAATCATTCATGGACTATGGGTATACCTGGCAAAGTTGGTACTTATTTCCTTTCCCTAATTGCCCTTGAGACAATGGTGATGAGCCGTTTCTTGAACCACTGCAATCCATGTGATAAATGTACTCCCTCAGTGCTGTTAGATATGGAGATTCAGGGTTTTGACCCAATGACAATGAATGAATGGTGATATGTATAAATTCAGCATGATGTGTGACTTTGAGGTGGTGGTGTTCCCTGGCACCTGCTGTCCTTGTTCTTCTATGTGGTCAAAGCCTAGGTTTAGGAGGTTTTGTTGAAGGACCTTTGGTAAGTTGTTGTCGTGCAACTTGTAGATGATAGAGATACACACAACTTGCATGGTGTGCCAGTAGTAGAAGGAACAAATATTTAGGATTGGTTGCCAATCAAGAGGGCTGCTATGTTCTGGGTGATGTTGAAACTCTTGACTGCTTTGGAGCTGCATCCATTCAGACAAGTGAAGAATATTCTATCATACTCCTGAATTGTGCCTTGTAGATGGTGAAAAGGCTTTGGAGATTCAGGACGAGAGTCACTCACCACAAAATTCCCAGCCTCTGACTTCTCTAATAACCAAAATATTTCAATGGTTAATCCAATTAAGAATTTGGTCAATGGTGACCCCTGGGATGTTGACAGTGGAGAATTTGGTGATGGTAATGCCATTTTCTTGAGGAACTCCGATAATGATATCCTGCATCTGCAAAGATTAGCCCTCAAGGACCGCAACCATCTGTTATTATTAGCAAATCCAGATTTATGCAAATTATTGGATACATAAATTTAAACTTCACACCATTTTGCCATAGAATTCATAGCACAGATTTAAGCAAATATAAAGAAATCTATTCAACTTTAAAATGACGATTATCATGAAGGCAAACATGGTCACAGTTCTGTGCATATTGATAGCAATGAGATAAATTTCATTTGTTATCGTTGGTGGTTATTGGTTAAGATTGAATTATTGACTAAAGCAGAAACACATTCTGCTATTCTTCAATAGTGCTTTTTAATGTCTACCTGAAATACAGAGTAGGCAGATAGTGCCTCAGTTTAATGTTCTATTTGAAGGGCAGGATTCCCAATAAATCAGCACTCCCATTGTACTGCTTAAATTACAATTTATGACTTCCTCCAAACCCAAGGTGATAGAGCTATCAGTTGAGGCTGCGTGACACACACCTATTTTTAAAAGCATGTTAATACAATATATCTTGTGTAGAGAATGTACTAAAGTGGAATTGATAAACTAGCCTTGCCAAAAGTATTAGTTTAGTCCCATGGCATATGAGTAACATTAAACAGATTATAAAATTTTCTTAAATAGCATTGCTAATGGTGTTGTAGTAAATAACTTCTTTGGACCAAATCACAAATTTTACATTCTTTTCTACCATGTCTTTCTATAGCAAAGACAGGTGACTCACCAGGGGAAGGCAGTAGTAGCCAGGCTCATGGCACCGTGGCTGGCTCTGCCGCACAGAAGGGCGGGAAAAAAACTGGCAGGGCTATAGTCATAGGGGATTCAATCGTAAGGGGAGTAGACAGGCATTTCTGTGGTCGCAAATGAGACTCCCAAATAGTATGTTGCCTCCTGGGTGCACGGGTCAGTGATGTCTCAGATCGGCTGCAGGATATACTGAAGGGGGAGGGTGAACAGCCAGTTGTCGTGGTGCATATAGGCACCAACGATATAGGTAAAAAATGGGATGAGGCCCTACAATTAGAATTTAGGGAGTTAGGAGATAAGTTAAAAAGTAGGACCTCAAAGGTAGTAATCTCAGGATTGCTACCAGTGCCACGCGACAATCAGAGTAGAAATTCAAGAATAGTCAGAATGAATACGTGGCTTGAGAGATGGTGCAGGGGGGAGGGGTTCAGATTTTTGGGCCATTGGAACCGGTTCTGGGGGCGGTGGGACCATTACAAATCGTATGGTCTACACCTGGGCAGGACTAGAACCAATGTCTTAGGGGGTGCTTTTGCTAACACTGTTGGGGAGGTTTTAAACTAATGTGGCAGGGGGATGGGAACCAGATTAGGAAGTTAGAGGTCAGTAAAGAGGCAGCAACTAGAGCCAGTAATGTACTAGAGAATAAACTCATTGTGACTAAGGGGAAGAGTAGACAGGGTAGAGATGATGAATGCAAAGGGACAGGTGGTCTGAGGTGCATTTGTTTTAATGAGAGAAGTGTAGCAGGTAAGGCAGATGAACTTAGGGCTTGGATTAGTACCTGGTAAAATGATGTTATTGGTATTACTGAGACTTGATTGAGAGAAGGGCAAGATTGGCAACTAAATATCCCAGGGTATAGATGCTTCAGGAGGGATAGAGAGGGAGGTAAAAGGGGTGGAGGACTTGCATTACTGGTCAGAGATGACAGCACAGCTGTGATTAAGAGGGCACTATGGAGGATTCGAGCACTGAGGAAATATGGGTAGAGCTAAGAAATAGGAAGGGTGCAGTAACATTGTTGGGTCTTTACTACAGGCATTCCAAAAGCAAGCGTGAAGTAGAGGTACAAATATGTAGACAGATTATAGAAAAATGTAGGAGCAATAGGGTGGTCGTGATGGGAGATTTTAACTTCCCCAACATTGAATGGGATTCATGTAGTGTTGGAGGCGTAGATGGAGCAGAATTTATAAAGAGCATCCAGGGGAGTTTTTTTGAGCAGTATGTAAATAGTCCATCTCGGGAAGGGGCCTTACTGGACCTGGTATTGGGGATTGATCGCGGCCAGGTGGTTGAAGTTTCAGTCGGTGATTACTTTGGGAATAGCGATCACATTTCCGTAAGTTTTAGAATACTCATGGACAAAGACGAGAGTGGTCCTAAAGGAAGAGTGCTAAATTGGGGAAAGGCCAAGTATAACAAAATTCAGCAGGAGCTAGGGAATGTGGATTGGGAGCAGCAGTTAAAGGGTAAATCGACATTTGAAATGTGGGAGTCTTTTAAGGAAAGGTTGATTAGAGTGCAGACATGTCCCTGTGAAAATGAGGGATAGAAATGGCAAGATTAGGGAACCATGGATGACGGGTGGAATTGTGAGACTAGCTAAGATGAAAAAGGAAGCATACATAAGATCTAGGCAACTTAAAACTGACGAAGCTGTGGAGGAATATCTGGAAAGTAGGACAAATCTCAAACGCGCAATAAAGAGGTCTAAAAGGCGTCATGAAATATCTTTGGCTGACAGGGTTAAGGAAAATCCCAAAGCCTTTTATTCGTTTATAAGGAGCAAGAGGGTAACTAGTACTTTGCATCAGTATTCATCAAGGAGAGGGACATGACAGATGTTGAGGTTAGGGATGGATGTTTAAATACTCTCGGTCAAGGCATAAGGAAGGGGGAAGTTTTGGGTATTCTAAAAGGTATTAAGGTGGACAAGTCCCCAGGTCCGGATGGGATCTATCCCAGGTTACTGAGAGAAGCGAGGGACGAAATAGCTGGGGCCTTAACAGATATCTTTGCAGCATCCTTGAGCATGGGTGAAGTCCCGGAGGACTGGAGAATTGCTAATGTTGTCCCTTTGTTTAAGAAAGGTAGCAGGGATAATCCAGGGAATTATAGACCTGTGAGCTTGCAGGCAAACTGTTGGAGAAGATACTGAGGAATAGGATCTATTCACATTTGGAAGAAAATAGACTTATCAGTGATAGGCAGCATGGTTTTGTGCAGGGAAGGCCATGTCTTACAAACCTAATAAAATTATTTGAGGAAGTGACAAAGTTAATTGATGAGGGAAGGGCTGTAGATGTCATAGACATGAACTTCAGTAAGGCATTTGATAAAGTTTCCCATGGCAGGTTGATGGAAAAAGTGAAGTCGCATGGGGTTCAGGGTGTACTAGCTAGATGGATAAAGCGTTTGATAAGGTTCCCCACGGTAGGCTATTGCAAAAAATACGGAGGCTGGGGATTGAGGGTGATTTAGAGATGTGGATCAGAAATTGGCTAGCTGAAAGAAGACAGAGGGTGGTGGTTGATGGGAAATGTTCAGAATGGAGTACAGTCACAAGTGGAGTACCACAAGGATCTGTTCTGGGGCCGTTGCTGTTTGTCATTTTTATCAATGACCGAGAGGAAGGCACAGAAGGGTGGGTGAGTAAATTTGCAGACGATACTAAAGTCGGTGGTGTTGTCGATAGTGTGGAAGGATGTAGCAGATTACAGAGGGATATAGATAAGCTGCAGAGCTGGGCCGAGAGGTGGCAAATGGAGTTTAATGTAGAGAAGTGTGAGGTGATTCACTTTGGAAGGAATAACAGGAATGCGGAATATTTGGCTAATGGTAAAGTTCTTGAAAGTGTGGATGAGCAGAGGGATCTAGGTGTCCATGTACATAGATCCCTGAAAGTTGCCACCCAGGTTGATAGGGTTGTGAAGAAGGCCTATGGAGTGTTGGCCTTTATTGGTAGAGGGATGGAGTTCCGGAGCCGGGAGGTCATGTTGCAGCTGTACAGAACTCTGGTACGGCCGCATTTGGAGTATTGCGTACAGTTCTGGTCACCGCATTATAGGAAGGACGTGGAGGCTTTGGAGCGGGTGCAGAGGAGATTTACCAGGATGTTGCCTGGTATGGAGGGAAAATCTTACGAGGAAAGGCTGATGGACTTGAGGTTGTTTTCGTTGGAGAGAAGAAGGTTAAGAGGAGACTTAATAGAGGCATACAAAATGATCAGGGGGTTGGATAGGGTGGACAGTGAGAGCCTTCTCCCGCGGATGGATATGGCTGGCACGAGGGGACATAACTTTAAACTGAGGGGTAATAGATATAGGACAGAGGTCAGAGGTAGGTTCTTTACGCAAAGAGTAGTGAGGCCGTGGAATGCCCTACCTGCTACAGTAGTGAACTCGCCAACATTGAGGGCATTTAAAAGTTTATTGGATAAACATATGGATGATAATGGCATAGTGTAGGTTGGATGGCTTTTGTTTCGGTGCAACATCGTGGGCCGAAGGGCCTGTACTGCGCTGTATTGTTCTATGTTCTATGTTCTAAGAACTGGCTGGGCAACAGGAGACAGAGAGTAGTGGTGGAAGGGAGTGTCTCAAAATGGAGAAAGGTGACTAGCGGTGTTCCACAGGGATCGGTGCTCGGACCACTGTTGTTTGTGATATACATAAATGACCTGGACGAAGGTATAGGTGGTCTGATTAGCAAGTTTGCAGATGATACAAAGATTGGTGGAGTTGCAGATAGCAAGGGGGACTGTCAGAGAATACAGCAAAATATAGATAGATTGGAGAGTTGGGCAGAGAAATGGCAGATGGAGCTCAATCCAGGCAAATGCGAGGTGATGCATTTTGGAAGATCTAATATACGGTCAATGGAAGAGTCCTGGGGAAAATTAATGTACAGAGAGATCTGGGAGGTCAGGTCCATTGTACCCTGAAGGTGGCAATGCAGGTCGATAGAGTGGTCAAGAAGGCATACAGCATGCTTGCCTTCATCGGACGGGGTATTGAGTACAAGAGTCGGCAGGTCATGTTACAGTTGTATAGGACTTTGGTTAGGCCACATTTGGAATACTGCGTGCAGTTCTGGTCGCCATATTACCAGAAGGATGTGGATGCTTTAGAGAGGGTACAGAGGAGGTTCACCAGGATGTTACCTGGTATGGAGGGTGCTAGCTATGAAGAAAGGTTGAGTAGATTAGGATTGTTTTCGTTGGAAAGACGGAGGTTGAGGGGGGGACCTGATTGAGGTCTACAAAATTATGAGAGGTATGGACAGGGTGGATAGCAACAAGCTTTTTCCAAGAGTGGGGGTGTCAATTACAAGGGGTCACGATTTCAAGGTGAGAGGGGGAAAGTTTAAGGGAGATGTGTGTGGAAAGTTTTTTTACGCAGAGGGTGGTGGGTGCCTGGAACGCTTTGCCAGCGGAGGTGGTAGAGGCGGGCACGATAGCGTCATTTAAGATGCATCTAGACAGATGTATGAACGGGCGGGGAACAGAGGGAAGTAGATCCTGGGAAAATAGGCGACAGGTTTAGATAAAGGATCTGGATCGGCGCAGGCTGGGAGGGCCGAAGGGCCTGTTCCTGTGCTGTAATTGTCTTTGTGACTTCTGGCTAAACTATTCTAAAGTGACACATATTACTTTAAAAGTGAATGGTGATCTTATTAGTTTTTTGCTGGCGGAAAAGCTTTTCAATAGGTAAGTAGAAAAAAAAGTAAAGAATTAATTGTAAAATTGCACTGGGCAATGGCTATGCCAGTGTTAAGCGCCGGGATTCCCCCAGCCCGCGAGCCAAAATCGCGTTCGGTGCAGGGGCGGAGAATGGAGTGTCAGACCGCAATCGGGTCCGACGCCTGCCCGTGATTCTCTGCGGACTGGAGAATCGCCGCCAGTCACGCGAGCGTGGTCGACGCGGCGGCGGTTGGGGGCCATTGAAAGTGGCCTCCGCAGGGATTCTCCGCTGGCAGCTGGCCAAGTCGCTGCCGGTGTGTTTCTAACATGGTTCCACTCGTCGGGCACTCGGAGTGGCGGCCCCTGGTGAGGGGCGGGGGTTTCCGTAACCAGGGGGGGTCCTCCAGGACAGCTAGGGTTCCGATCGGGGATCACCGATCGGCGGGCGCTCGCGATCTGTGGGAGGCCTATATTGTTGGGGCCGGCTTGCTGTGTGGGTCTGCCATGTTGCACGGACCCGCGGTCGGACGTGCAGGGCCCCGTATCAGCAGCCGGAGCTGTGCGGAGCACTCTGGCGCCCGGCTGGCTCCGTCAGGTAAGTGAAACGCTGGGCCAAGGGGCCCGTTGACGCCGGCATGAAATGCTCCGGTGTTTACGCTGGCATCAACACTTAGCCGCTGTTTCAGAGATTCCCACCCCCAATATTCAGCTCAGTTATGAATATCACATTATGAAAACGGACATTAAAAGCCATACGGCGCGAATCAGTGAACTGAGGTTTTTCGCCACCTGACCTTTTTTTGACCTCGGCGAGGAGCTCCCTGTTGAGCCCACTCTTTTCGTCATTTCCTGCACTGGCTAGCTCAGCTTGCCATTACAGGAAGACCGCTCACGGATTGGGGCACCATTTTCAAAGGCAGCCCCGATTTTGTGACTCCCCCCAGAACCCCCACCGCAGCCTCAGGACCCCCCCCCCACTTCACCCAATCTACCGCTTCCCAGGTCCTCCAGAACCCCCTCACCCCACCTCTTATGGGCAAGGGCCCTTCGACCCAACCCCTGGCACTTGCAACCTGGCAGCTGGGCACCTTGGCACTGCAGCCTGGCCATGGTGCCTGGGTGGCAGTGTCAAGCTGCCAGGCTGGCAGTGGCAAGGTGCCCAGGTGTCAGGGGAATGCCAGGGTGCCATCCTGCTCAGTGCCTGACCTCCCAGGGGCTTCAACTCCCCAGCGAGACCCCCCAAGGTGCCATCATGACTGGTTCACGACTTTGTGAACCAGTACCAAACAGTGCCCAGTTGAGGCCTCATTGGCGAGGCTGGTGAATCCCTGGCCCTGGGTGTATTGGGTGAGCAAATATTTAAATTACCCATTATATGTGAACCTGAATCTCGCGAGACTTTCAAGCGTTGTGATTCTTGATGAAGGCCTCTCGCGCGATTCATCGGCCTCGTCCCAACACAAAGTTGGGTCGACGAGGCCACTGAATCGCACCCGTAGAGTGCATAAACAAATAAGCATCAGGCTGATCCTTGGTCCAAGAATGTCTTTCCTTATAACTATTTTTGCTGTGGTAAATTAGGTTAAAAGAATATTTTTAAACTGCAAGGATACAGTAGAATAAACATTTTGTCCTCTATATGGGAAGCCAGTGACAAGAGGTCATCAATTTAAAATGATCACTTAGAGGATGGCAAGAGAAAAGCTAAGAAAAATAATTTCATGCAGAAGGATTTGGAGCATGGATTGGTTTGCCATCGGGAATGGTTGAGACAATGGCTACTGCACCTTTTCAGGCAAGAGTGACTGAACAGAGCAAGGTGGGAAGATCAGGAGAAGGGAAGAGTGCAATTTGGGTATCTGTGGCTCACTGAGGGCATAGAAATGAGGGCCAAATGACCTCCTTCTGTGCTGTCAATGTCCATGGTAATCAAAAATAAAATAAGTAAGGCAGACCAGTGGATATAGCATGAAATGAAATGAAATGAAATGAAAATAGCTTATTGTCACAGGTAGGCTTCAAATGAAGTTACTGTGAAAAGCTCCTATTTGCCACATTCTGGTGCCTGTTCGGGGAGGCTAGTACGGGAATTGAACCGTGCTGCTGGCCTGCCTTGGTCTGCTTTAAAAGCCAACGATTTAGCCCTGTGCTAAACCATATTATTATACCAATCAAACCATGGACTCAAGTGTTTCTTCATATCATAGCTGTGACCAGGAAACCTAATATCAGTGCTAAAATTCTATATTGGCTATGATATTCCATGTACACACTCTGTCTGGTTACATAAAAGCAAATTACTAAGGGCCCTGGAATCTGAAGCAAAAACAGAAAATACTCGACAATCTCAGCAGGTCTGACAGCATGTGGAGAGAGAAGGGAGCTAATGTTTCGAGTCTGGATGAGAAAGTGACAGGATGCCGCCCTGCCCTGTTCCCCACCACCCGGTGCCCTCAACACCCCAACAAGACCTCCTGGGGTGCCATCATGACTGGTTCATGACTTTGTAAACCGGTACCAAATGGCACCCGGCTGACAAAGAGTCAGCCAGACCCGAAACGTTAGCTCCCTTCTCTCTCCAAAGATGCTGTCAGACCTGCTGAAATTGTCCAGCATTTTCTGTTTTTGCCTCGTTACATATTCCACCACATTGGCCTTCTGCGTTGCACAAATCTTCATTTTAAATCAGGATAACCAAGGCTGTGGGTAAACCACATACACAAACTTAATATCTAGAAGTGACTTGGTAACAAAGGAATCTTGATTAATATTGCTGAAAAGAGAGATGTGTTGCTGAAGCTTTTCATGGTGCACACATCAGTCCAAATTCAAAAATACAAAATTTTAAATGATCACAATTTATACAATGGGAGAAAAGTGTGCTGATTTGCTGGCAAGTCGACTCTAATTCGCTAAAGCATTTCCATGGAGAAAGCAACAAGGCAAATAGGCTCTGACTAATTCGTAAAAAAGGCACAAGGCTTGAAGATATTTCCTTTGCTTGCAAAGAACGTGTCCCTATATATGGATGAATATGTGGCTGAAGGGATGGTGTCAGGGGGAGGGTTTCAGATTCCTGGGGCATTGGGACCGGTTCTGGGGGAGGTGGGACCTGTACCAACTGGATGGGACACACCCGGGCAGGACTGGAACTGATGGCTATTTGCTAGAGCGGTTGGGGAGTTTTTAAACTAATGTGACAGGGGGATGGGAACCGATGCAGGAAGTCGGATGGTAGTAAAACAGGGACCAAAACAAAAGGCTGGGTAAGGAGGAAAGTGTAAGGCAGAGAAGCCATAGTCAAAAATCAAAAAGGGCGACAGTACAAGGTACAGTGACTGATGGGAGGTCAGTGAATAGACCCAGTAATATTAAAAGGAATAGAATGGGACGTAAAAACATAAATGGAAAGCGATGCAGCAGGTTGTTACATGAAGATATGGGTTCAACGACAAGGAAAGTTAGGAGAAACGTTAAGAGGAAGAATAACTTAGGAGAGGTTACTGATCAAGGTGTTAAGATTCAAAACAGAGGTATAAAAGCCAACATAACTGTACTTTACCTGAATGCTCGTAGTATTCAGAAAAAGGTAAATGAGTTGATGGCGCAAATCATCGTGAATGACTATGATTTAGTGGCCATTACTGAAACATGGTTAAAGGATGGTCATGACTGGGAGTTAAATATCGAAGGGTATCAAACTATTTGGAAGGACAGAGTGGGTGGTAAGGGAGGTGGTGTAGCTCTGTTATTTAAGGATGACATCCGGGCAATAGTAAGGGATGACATTGGTGCTATGGAGGATAAGGTTGAATCCATTTGGGTGGAAATCAGGAATAATAAGGCGAAAAAGTCACTGATAGGAGTAGTCTATAGGCCACCAAATAGTAACATTATGGTGGGGCAGCCAATAAACAAAGAAATAACTGATGTATGTAGAAATGGTACAGCAGTTATCATGGGGGATTTTAATCTACACGTCGATTGGTTTAACCAGGTCGGTCAAAGCAGTCTTGAGCAGGAGTTTATGGAATGTATCCGCGATAGTTTCCTGGAACAGTATGTGATGGAACACATGAGGGAACAAGCGGTCCTAGATCTAGTCCTGTTTAATGAGACAGGATTGATTAATGATCTCATAGTTAGGGATCCTCTCGGAAGGAGCGATCACAATATGGTGGAATTTAAAATACAGATGGAGGGTGAGAAGGTAAAATCAAACACTAGTGTTTTGTGCTTAAGCAAAGGAGATTACAATGGGAGGAGAGAAGATGGATGTGGTATATCTGGATTTCCAGAAAGCTTTTGACAAGGTGCCACACAAAAGGTTGCTGCATAAGATAAAGATGCATGGCATTAAGAGTAAAGTAGAAGCATGGATAAAGGATTGGTTAATTAATAGAAAGCAAAGGGTGGGGATTAATGGGTGTTTCTCTGGTTGGCAAACAGTAGCTAATGGTGTCCTTCAGGGATTAGTATTGGGCCCACAATTGTTCACAATTTACATAGATGATTTGGAGTTGGGGACCAAGTGCAACGTGTCCAAGTTTGCAGACGACACTAAGATGAGTGGTAAAGCAAAAAGTGCAGAGGATACCGGAAGTCTAAAGAGGGATTTGGGGAGGCTAAGTGAATGGGCTAGGGTCTGGCAGATGGAATACAATGTTGGCAAATGTGAGGTTATCCATTTTGGTAGGAATAACAGCAAAAGGGATTATTATTTAAATGATAAAATATTAAAACATGCTGCTGTGCAGAGAGACCTGGGTATGCTAGTGCATGAGTTGTAAAAAGTTGGTTTACAGGTGCAACAGGTGATTAAGAAGGCAAATGGAGGTTTGTCCTTCATTCCTAGAGGGATGGAGTTTAAGACTAGGGAGGTTATGCTGCAATTGTATAAGATGATAGTGAGGCCACACCTGGAGTATTGTGTTCAGTTTTGGTCTCCTTACCTGAGAAAGGACGTACTGGCACTGGAGGGTGTGCAGAGGAGATTCACTAGGTTAATCCCAGAGCTGAAGGCTTTGGATTACGAGGAGAGGTTGAGTAGACTGGGACTGTACGTGTTCGAATTTAAAGGATGAGGGGGGATCTTATAGAAGTATATAAAATTATGAAGGGAATAGATAGGATAGATGCGGGCAGGTTGTTTCCACTGGCGGGTGCAAGCAGAACTAGGGGGCATAGCCTCAAAATAAGGGGAAGTAGATTTAGGACTCAGTTTAGGAGGAACTTCTTCACCCAACGGGTTGTGAATCTATGGAATTCCTTGCCCAGTGAAGCAGTTGAGGCTCCTTCATTAAATGTTTTTAAGATAAAGATAGATAGTTTTTTGAAGAATAAAGGGATTAAGGGTTATGGTGTTCGGGCCGGAAAGTGGAGCTGAGTCCACAAAAGATCAGCCATGATCTCAATGAATGGCGGAGCAGGCTCGAGGGCCTACTCCTGCTCCTAGTTCTTATGTTCTTATGTTCTTATTTGACTGTATGCTGTTTCCATTAAGTGTGGATGAGTCCTGTTACGGGCTCGACTGATTATCTTAAATTTGATTTTCATCTGGCTATTAGCGCATTCAGGATTGTTCAAGAAGTGCTGCCTCATTCTGCTGCCTACATCTAAATGTGGAGGTTTTGTTTTGGGTTTTGTGAGCATAGGCTGGTTGAGTTCGGTCTGTATTCTGGCTATTACAAACAACCAAAGGATTTGATTTGATCAAACAATTGCTGGGACATGCTCGAGGGTTTTTGTCAGCAACACTGTGGGCTCAAACTGCTTGGGAAAGCTGCAGAAGGATTTGGAGCATGGATTGGTTTGCCATCGGGAATGGTTGGGACAATGGCTACTGCACCTTTTCAGGCAAGAGCACACTTCACTTAGGTTTCCGCAGTGTGCCAGTTTGATGATGATTAACGATTTTTTAAAGTTAAGTTGGTGGCTAAATGATTCAAGGATAATTTAACTACAAATAGCCTGATTAACTTTTAAATTAGATAGTATCTCACTATCTAACCCAATAATGGGCAATAAATTACATTCAATCATTGGTAAAATGAAAACTCGATTTCCTAAAACTTTTCCTAAAACTCTAGTTAGACCACAGTTGGAATTTTGTGTCCAGTTCTGGTTGCTTCATTATAGGAAGGATGTGGATGCTTTGGCGAGGGTACAAAGGAGATTTACCAGGATGCTGCCTGGACTGGAGGGCATGTCTTATGAAGACAGGTTGAGGGAGCTAGAGCTTTTCTCACTGGAGCGAAGAAGGCAGAGAGGTGACTTGATAGAGGTGTACAAGGTGATGAGAGGCATGGATCGAGTGGATAGCCAGAGACTTTTCCCCAGGGTGGAAATGGCTGTCACGAGGGGACATAATTTTAAGGTGATTGGAGGAAGGTGTAGGGGAGATGTCAGAGGTAGGTTCTTTACACAGAGAGTGGTGGGTGTGTGGAATGCACTGCCAGCAGAGATGATGGAGTCAGAGTCATTAAGGACGTTTAAGCGACTCTTAGACAGGCACATGGACAGCAGTAAATTGAAGGGGTGCAGGTTAGGTTGATCTTAGATTAGGATAAATGGTCGGCACAACATCGTGGGCTGAAGGGCCTGTACTGTGCTGTACTGTTCTATGTTCTATGTTCTAAAATGTTTTACTATGCATTTAAATGTATAATTTTATTTTTAACTTTATCAAAGTTTTCGTCCTTGATAGCTTTATATACCTTGCAGTTCCTTTTCGGAATACTAATGTTTTAATTTAGGATTAAAACCAACCAGTTTGCATTATGGGAATATTGAGGTTTAATTACATCCTTGTCCATTGGAAACCACTTACTATCTTTAATTGTATATATACCACTCAGTGTTCTTGTATATCATCAAAGATGATTTGAATTGCCATTAATATTTTTTCTTTCTTGATGGTGATGTTCTTCCACTTCTGGGAGCGAAATGTGTAAATGGCATAGTTGGTAAGATAATACTCATAAGAGTGCGGTCAGACCTCAATCTGTGATATTATGCAACTGATACTGCAGTAATTGCAAATCTTTTTGTGGTAGCAGAATATATGAAACCAAGATAATATTCTATAAATAAACATGTTTCCAGCTACCCTTCATTACTGACACTTGTGTGTAAACATATTTGTGGATTGTCCTGCATTCTAATTGGATTCAAAATATTCTTTCACCTTCAAATGAAGAAACAATGTGATGATGTGCCCACAGGACAAAGATCTTTTTAAACAGACTTTCTCACCTGTTTTTCTCCTAACAGCATTTCTGATGGATTAAGACATCATGCTTCGCATTGCATTACTGCCAGGCTGATGTTACTTTATTAAGAGTAGCCTCTTCAACATTTTTGAAGATGTGATTATGTAACAATATCCTCCTTAGATGTGCATTGTAGAAAAGAACTGAGGAAGGGTCAGTAAATCAGCAGCTTCAGCCTCTGTTTTTATGCCTCAGAAGGCCAAACCAGCTCAATGTCTTTCTATGGGATGTGTGGTCATGCTTCATTTATTTACATACACATTAAGCATTAAGTTTATTCAGACTCAGTTTCCATCTGGTGCGACAGGGATATTTCCTAGATATTTTAAAAACCAAATTTAACCCCAAATGGCATTCCTGTTAGGATAAGGTTCATGATGTTGCTAGCCCTCCTGTGGGCACTCTTCAGTTTTAAATGTTACAAAGCTATTCACCTCCACAGCCTAGGTGCCACAGAACTAAACACGTGGACCTTCCAGAAATGGGGGGAGGGGGTGGTATGGGGGGAGGGGAATAGGATAACAATCAAGAGCAGCAATCTTGGCTGATCGTTCTCCTCCAAACCTTGATGTTGATGCTAACTGTTGTCCCGCAGGTGGTACTCCTGCAGAAATTAGTTGAAAATCAAACACGAGGATGAGGTATATGCTGACTCTTCTGACTGGAACAAGATTAATTTGTCCAAAAGACTTCCAGGAACGACCGAGAAACATCAAAGCGATGTTTGTGCTGCTAAAGTCAATATAAACTAAGTACAATAAAATATTACCATATTAGTCTAGAAATATCAGGGAACAAAAAGGGCTTGCAGGTGGTGCAGAGATTGATTCCTCAGTCTGAGCGGATAGGCCTGTGGCACACTGATGCACTATCAATTACGACGAGACGAGAGTAGAGAGTAATCGAGGCTTTATTACACAGAGATGTGTGGCCTCCTACAGCTGCTGCTGAAATGGCTGCAGCTCGGAGAGCCCACACATTTATATTCCGCCTACTGGGCGGAGCCAGCAGGCAGGGATCTACCCCCGTACCTGTAGTACAGGGGCATTACCGTAATATCCTCGTATGCAGTGCAGTATATACAATATAATACAACAGTGGTGACTACCACATTCACCCCCTGTTAACAATGAGTCCAGCGGGGGTGGTGGAAAACTATTTACATACAGGTTGTCATTAAAATTTCAGAGAAGGTTACAAATTTAGACGGTCGGGCGCCTTGATCCGTCGTTGAGAGCGCCGCAGTGCTGGTGGCGAGTGAGGCGTCGGCTCGGTCGTCGGTGACTCCGGGAGCGTGTCGACATCCTCTTCATCCCCGGGTGGGACCAAGGGGAGGATGGATTGTCCTGGAGCAGGGTCTGCAGTGGGGTGCGCTGGGGGAAGGGAGGGTGGCGCCGGGCAGAGGGTGTGTGTGTGGGGACCCAGTTGGTGCCAGGTCTCTGAGGGAGACTGTGTCTTGGCGGCCGTCGGGGTACGCTACATAGGCGTACTGCGGGTTCGCGTGGAGTAGCTGTACCCTCTCAACCAATGGGTCCGCCTTGTGGAGCCGCACGTGCTTCCGGAGGAGAACGGGTCCTGGAGTTGCCAGCCACGTTGGGAGCGAAACCCCGGAGGTGGACTTCCTGGGGAACAGCAAAGAGACGTTCATGGGAGGTTTCGTTAGTCGCCGTGCACAGGAGCGACCAAATGGAGTGAAGTGCGCCGGGGGGGGGGGACCTCCTGCCAGCGGGAGGCCGGGAGATTTCGGACCGAAGGGCCAGCTGGGCAGCCTTCCAGACCGTCCCATTCTCCCGCTCCACCTGCCCATTTCCCCGGGGGTTGTAGCTGGTCGTCCTTCTCGAGGCAATGCCCCTGTTGAGCAGGTGCTGGCGCAGCTCATCGCTCATAAATGAGGATCCCTGGTCGCTGTAGATGTAGGCGGGGAAACCGAACAGAGTGAAGATGGTGTTGAGGGCTTTGATGACGGCGGCAGATGTCATATCGGGGCATGGGATGGCGAAGGGGAATCTGGAATATTCATCGACCACATTGAGAAAATACGTGTTGCGGTTGGTGGAGGGGAGGGGCCCTTTGAAGTCCACGCTGAGGCGTTCAAAGGGACGGGAGGCCTTCACCAGGCGCGGTAGAAGTGCAGTTTACACTCCGCGCAGACCTGGCCATCTCTGGTGACAGACCTGACTTCCTCGATGGAGTAGGGCAGATTGCGGGCCTTAATGAAATGATAAAAGCGTGTGACCCCTGGGTGACAGAGATCGTCATGCAGAGTCCGGAGTCAGTCCACTTGTGCGCTGGCACATGTACCTCGGGACAGGTCATCGGGGGTCTCGTTGAGCTTACCGGGGCGATACAAAATCTCGTAATTAAAGGTGGAGAGCTCGATCCTCCACCGCAAGATCTTACCATTTTTGATCTTACCCCGCTGTGTGTTGTTAAACATGAAGGCAACCGACCGTTGGTTTGTGAGCAGAGTGAATCTCCTGCCAGCCAGGTAATGCCACCAGTGCCGCACAGCTTCAACGATAGCTTGGGCCTCCTTTTTGACGGAGGAGTGCCGAATTTTGGAGGCCTGGAGGGTGCGGGAAAAGAATGCCACGGGCCTGCCTGCCTGGTTGAGGGTGGCGGCCAGAGCGACATCTGATGCATCGTTCCCGACTTGGAAGGGGAGCATCTTGTCGACCGCGTGCATCACGGCCTTGGCGATGTCGGCCTTGATACGGTTGAAGGCCTGGTGAGCCTCGGCCATCAGTGGGAACCGGTGGAGTGGATGAGTGGGCGGGCCTTGTCCACATAGTTAGGGACCCACTGGGCGTAGTACGAAAAGAAATCCATGCATCGTTTGAGGGCCTTGGGGCAGTGGGGGAGGGGGAGTTCCATGAGGGGGCGCATGCGATCGGGGTCGTGCCCTAGAACTTCGTTCTGAACCACATAGCCGAGGATGGCTAATCGGTTCGTGCTGAACACACACTTTTCCTTGTTATAGGTTAGGTTGAGGAGTTTGGTCGTGGCCGCAGATGGTGACGTTATCCAGGTACGGGAAAGTGGCACGCAGCCCGTACCCGTCAACCATTCGGTCCATCTCCCGTTGGAAGACCGAGACCCCGTTAGTGACGCCGAAGGGAACCCTAAGGAAATGGTACAGGCGGCCGTCTGCTTCAAACGCGATGTACGGGCGGTCCGCCTTGCGAATGGGGAGCTGGTGGTAGGCAGATTTCAGGTCCACTGTCGAGAAGACCCGGTACTGTGCAATCTGATTGACCATATCAGATATGTGTGGGAGGGGGTACGCGTCGAGCTGCGTGTACCGATTGATGGTCTGACTGTAGTCAACGACCATCCTGCTTTTCTCCCCCGTTTTCACCACTACCACTTGGGCTCTCCAGGGGCTGTTGCTGGCCTCGATGAAACCTTCCCGCAGATGCCGTGGACCTCAGACCTGATGAAGGTCCTGTCCCGGGCGCTGTACCATCTGCTCCTGGTGGCAACGGGTTTGCAATCCGGGGTGATGTTTGCAAACAGAGAAGGCGGGTCGACCTTAAGGGTCGTGAGGCCGCATACAGTAAGGGGTGGTAGGGGCCCACCAAATTTCAGGGTTAGGCTCTGGCGGTTGCACTGGAAGTCCAGGCCAAGTAGCAAGGCAGCGCAGAGGTTGCGGAGGACGTAGAGCCGGAAGCCGCTTAACTCTACGCCCTGGATGATGAGGTTGGCGATGCACAGAGTGGGATCCAGAGGCCAGGGAGATTCTTTGGTTAATGGGGTATACCGTGAGGGAGCAGCGTCTTACCGTATCGGGGTGGATGAAGCTCTCAGTGCTCCCAGAGTCCAGAAGGCAGGATATCTCATGCACGTCGAACTTCACCTTTATCGACGTGGTCGTGAGGTTTTGCGGTCGGGACTGGTCGATCGTGACGGAGGTGAGACGCGGCTGGTCATTGGCGGTTGCAGGCCATGAGCAGCCCAATGAGGTGCCCGACGGGCAGGGGTCCTGAGGCGGGGAAGATGGCGGCGCCCACGGGCCACACATGCCCTGAGGCAGGCAAGATGGCGGCGCCCTCATGCCGCACGTGTCCTGGGGCAGGCAAGATGGCTCCACCCATAGTTGTGAGGCAAGCAAGATGGAGGCACCCATGGGCCGCACGTGTTGTGAGGGGAGCAAGATGGCGGCGCCCACGGGCCGCACGTGATCAGAGGCGAGGAAGATGGCGGCGCCTACTGGCCGTACGCGGGGGCTGCAGGGACAATAGCGGCAATTGAGTGGGCCTGGCACACTGCAGCGAAATGTCCTTTCTTGCCGCAGACCTTGCAGAGCGCGCTCGCGCCGCGTAGCGCTACCGGGGGTGATTTGTCTGTCCGCAGAAGTAGCACTTGGGTCACCCGGGGTTGGTTGGCTGCTGCCCGGCGCAGGCGTGGGGTTGGTTTGCGGCGGTCGCTGATGGGGTCCATGATGGGGTGGCCGCTGGCGGGGTCCACGATGCCCAGGAGGGGTGGGTCGTGCGGTCGGGGACCTACGCCTGTACATTGCGTGAGGCGACTGTGAGCGAGAGCGCTAGTTTCTAGGTTGCTGCGAGGTCAAGCGTAGCCCCTTCTAAGAGGCGCTGGCGGATGTAGGCCGACCCTATGCCCGTAATGAATGCGTCTCTCAATAGCCGAAACGGCCTGGCAATCACAGTCTCTCACTAGGGCGAGCAGGGCACGCCAGAAGTCTTCCACAGACTCACCGGGAAGTTGGTGCCGCGTGGACAGCAGGTGCTTGGCGTAGATCTTGTTGGTCTGCTGAGCGTAGTTCTCCTTCAGTAGCGCCATGGCCTCTGTGTAGGTAGGCGTGTCCTGGATGAGGGGAAAGACATCGGAGCTCAGCCGCATGTACAGAATCAGGAGCTTCTGTGCTTCTGGGATTGGGTCTGTCGCAGATCCGATGTATGCTTCAAAGCAAGCTAGCCAATGTGCGAAGTCCTTTTTGGCGTTACCTGCTTGAGGATGCAGCTGCAGGTGATCCAGCTTGATGCAGAGATCCATCTTTGTAAAATCTCTGTGTAATAAATTGATGCACTATCAATGACGATGAGACGAGAGTAGAGAGTAATCAAGGCTTTATCACACAGAGATGTGTTGCCTCCTACAGCTGCTGCCGAAATGGCTGCAGCTTGGTGAGCACACACATTTATACTCCTCCTACTGGGCGGAGCCAGCAGGCAGGGATCTACCCCCATACCTGTAGTACCATAATACCCTCGTATGCAGTGCAGTATATACAATATAATACAACAGTGGTGACTACCATACACACATGGATTTGGGCCTCTCGCCTCATCATCATCATCAAACTGGCAAGCTGCGGAAACCTAAACGGTTTGCCCAGGCAGCTTTTCCAAGTGGATGGGCCACACTGTTGCCTCAGGTAAATCCTCAAATAAGTCATTCAAAAGACTCATCAGAGAGACATGGGAGAACACATCTAGGAGAGGGGCATAATTAGGAATCAGGAGAGGGAATCTGTGAGTATCAATGAAGGAACATCTGCGAAAACATAGAATGGGGCATAAGTGGGGAGGGATGGGAAGGAGGACATCTGTGGGGATCAGGAAAGGATCTTTGGCAGTGAACAAGAAGATGGAAATGGGAGAGGGACAGGGATTGGGAAAGGAACATTTATGGCTAGAATCACAATGTAGACCAGCAGACAACCTCGGACCTTCCTCATTTGGGCCATACCCCCTAAATCGCAGGATTAGTTTTATAGTGAATCTAGGCTGATGACCATGCCTACTTTTGATTATTTTTAGCAGTTAACCTTACGATTCTCACCTTGATTGTTTCATTTAGAAAGTATTCAGTTTTTACAGTTGCTTTCTTCTCTAAATATTAATTATATGAACAAATGGTGTGCATTTATTTTGAAAGGTAGAGCCCAAATAGTGAGTAGCTCACTAACCATGATGTGGAGATATTGGCATTGGACTGGGGTGGGCACAGTAAGAAGTCTTACAACACCAGGTTAAAGTCCAACAGGTTTGTTTTGAATCACCAGCTTTCGGAGCACAGCTCCTCCCTCAGGTGATGAAGGAGCTGCACTCTGAAAGCTAGTGATTTGAAACAAAGCTAATGGACTTTAATCTGTTGTTGTAAGACTAGCTCAATAACGGAAGCCAGCAAGATTCCAGGTTTGATCTTAGCTGAGTTAACTGATGTAAATCAAGATGATGCGTTGGTGGTGGTTCAATGATGGTGGCTTAGGAAGCTTTTTGTTCATGATTGGTATTAAGACTGTCTGATACTAGCTAGGCATGTATGTATGTAGATTTTAGTTGGGGACTGATCAAACTCTAGTGTGATCCCTAAAGACTGAATGACCTGGAGTTGCATTACAATTATAGGATTTCCTGGGGATTATTTTATTGTCAAAATTTAAACATGAATAGTTGAAAGTTTAGTTGAGGGTCTGCTACCTATGGAACAGTATTCCACCAATGATTCAAAGCCTTTAGGAATTAGGAAGAAGCAAATTGGCAGGAAAAAATAGGGAAAGAAAATATTTTTAAAATTATCCTTTTGTTAGTTAAGCTAAACAGAAGAAGACAATGGTAATATTAAAATTTAACTAAATTTGATTAAAATGGATATTAAAATAATGTGGCAGGATTTCCAGTGCCTGATTTATTGTATAATTATTGCAAGGAAATGTACAAATTATCCAAGAGCAATTGTGAGCACAATAATTTCATTAATGTAGATTTAATAGACCCACAATATATATGGCCACCACGTGCTATGTATTACAAAGTAATTCTCAGAGCAAAGAGGGATTTAAAGATATAAAAAGGGCTTGAGAAGCTTGTTGGAATCTACTTAATTAAATTTTAATACCCAGCCTGGAATGCTCCTTTAGCATTTTATTGTAAACAAAATTCATTTGTATTAAGCCAAATAAAGATCATGAACACAGAGAGGGACCACTTATGTATTGAAGCTCCATAATGGTGGTCCAATTCAGATGACAACTTTCATTAAAACCTAACCTGTGGTAGCTTCAGGCAACACTGAGGCAGCTTCTTGTATAACAAAGGGTTTATTGAGAACAGCAGAAAGATTAACTATAGATGGACTGGGGTGGGCACAGTAAGTAGGCACAGAGGTCAGGGGCCTTCACTCTATGACTCCTGGGTCCTCATTGGAGTTGCGTCCTCATGCATGATAGGCCAGTCACATGGCTCACAAGGGTCCCATTAAAGGGGCTATGATACCACATCCTTCCCCCCCTCCCGCACTGAAGTCCCTCAGTAACATATATACATCATAGGTTATTTACAGTTAACTATGTACCACAAAGACTGAGACATGAAAAAGGGGAAGTCAAAAATAGTCATACATAGGGTTACCCTGTCAGGGGACTTCTTAGCCCCAGTGGACTGCCTCAGTCTTCTGATCGGTTCCTCCACCAGTGAGGTAGTGTCTTCGCCAACAGCAGGAGGTTGTTTTGAGGACTCAACCCAGTACTGCGGGCTCGCCTCTCCCTCCAGGTGTAATAGGCAGGGCCTCTATGGAATTCCCCAGTTCCCTTGGTTCAGGCTCCACCACAAGAGGGTTGGTGATGTCTGCAGGTTCCACCTGATCAGTCATTGGGGTTGTGGCCTCTCTGTTCCTTACATGATCTTCGTGCTTCCGCACTCGTCTACCATGCAAGTCCACCAGGCAAGAGACCGGACCATATTTTGCCAGGTAACCACAGTGGGCCAGGTGCAAAGTTTCTGAGATCACCAGTTTTAAATTATCTATTTCCTTTCACTGAATCATATTCCTTCATTTGGGAGGCTTGTCGTGCCTCCACTCTCCCCGACAAATTGGGGAAATTGAGGTATAACCAACTACGAAGGCAACAGCCCATGAGTAGCTCTGCTGATGTGACTTCAGTGGTGATGTGGGGGTAGTATTGTACCAGAGAGAGAAGCTATCCATCTTGAGGTGTAAAGGTCTAGCAGGTTGTTTCTTCACTGAAGACTTAAATGTTTGTACACTGTACTGTTTTTTCTGTTATCTGTTCAAGACCAGAGGTGGTAAGGGGCGGTTCGAAGGTGATGAGTGCCGTTAGTTTTGACAAAGTGCTGAAATTCCTGTCTGTAAAGGCTGAGCCATTATCAGATACCAATAACTCAGGAAGGTCATGGATGGCAAAGAAGCGCTGAAGGGTTTCAGTGGTGGCTTCTGAGATTGTCTTCCCCATTTCCTCGACATCCAGCCACTTTGAGTGGGCACAACTAGTATCAGGAATATTCCTCCCATGAAAAGGCCTGCAAAATCAATATGTAAATTTGTGCATGGGCACTCTCATGGATGCGGGCGGTAAGGTTTTCTGTACCTGACAGGAGTCACAGTGATGAACCAGGTTCTCAATATCCTTGTCAATGATGGGCCACCATATGTAGTACTGGCCAATGTTTTCATCTTAGTGTGGTCAGGATATGCACTGTGCAACTTACGCAGCAGTGGCTCTCTTGCTTGAGGTGGCACCACTACCCGGGAACACCAGAGTAAAACTCAGTTAAACAACTGAGTTCATCTTTTTTGATGAAGTAGGGACTAAGCTGATCTGATCAGTTCTGGTGCCATAAGATTAGAAGCATTCGTTTGACTTTTGAGAAGAGTGTATCGTGTTGAGTCCAATTCTTGATGTGGGTTGATGAGATTGGCAGGGTGTCCAGAAAATTAACAGCAGGACAGTCTCTTTTGGTACAAGTTGTGGAGTAAGACTTTGGGGGAGCGGGAGTTGGCTCAAGGCATCGGTGTTGGAGTCTGCATCCTTGGTCCATTCTGGAAAACGTAGCTAGAGGATGCCAAGAACAAAGCCCAACGCTGTACTCTGACCAAAGCGATAGGAGGAATTGGTTTATCCTCATGGAGGAGCCCCAGCACTGACCTGTGGCCTGTTATAATGGTGAAACGGCAGCCAGACAGGTACTGATGGAATTTCTTGACATTGTAAATTACAGTGAGATCTTCTTTTTCAATTTGTGCATATTTTCATTCCATGTCATTGAAAGTTCGGGAGGCAAAGGCGATCAACCTATCTGAGCCATACTCCATCCTTTGGGAGAGGACTACACCTATGCCATGAGACGAAGCATCACAGGCCAAGATAATTTGTTTTCTTGGATCGAAATGGACCAACAAGCTGGACAATTGTAGGGCCTGTTTAACTTGATGGAAAGTTTGTTCTTGGGTCTTTCCAATGCCAATGATAGTGCTTCTATAAAAAGAGGTGTTGCAGCGCCAAAGTAGTTGCCAAATTGGGGGATGTACTGACTGTAGTATTTTGCCATTCCAAAAAAAGATTTTAGTCCTGCAACACTCCTGTGTGCTGCTTCACCAGATGCCGGTGTCTATGTATTTACACTGTGTACCTTGTGTTGCCCTATTACGCATTTTCTTTTTCTTTTCTTTTATTTTCATGCAGTAAATGAGCTGTTTGAGCTGCTCACAGAAAAATACTTTTCTCTGTACCTCGTTATACGTGACAATAAACAAATCCAATCCAATCCATTCTTAGGCACTGGAATCGCTTTGATGGCCCTCACCTTGTCCTCAAGAGGGTCCTGGCCTTTAGAGTCCATCTTGAATTCTAAATATGTGACCCCGTTGGCTTGGAACATCGGGCGGGATTCTCCGGCCGCTTCGGCCCGATGACCGGAGAATCCAGTCCAAGGTTAATGGACTTCCCCATTGTCCTTGTCTCGCCCCATCTTGCAGCGGGCGGGGTGGAAGAAGCCATTTCTCTCATTTCAATCTGATGTCAGTTTCTCTGAACCTACTTAGAACTTCTTCTAATCTGGCTAAATGCCCCTTGTGTGGTGTTCCTACTACTAAAACATCATCCAGGTAGACCACAACCTTTGGAATGCCTTGGAGCAGATTTTCCATTGTGTGTTGAAATATTGCACAACCAGAAGAGATATAAAAATTTAACCTGGTGTTACTAAAAATGCTTTTCTGCGTATTGATGGTCACATACTTCCTCATCCAGTTCCATTTGTAAATAAATGTGACTTAAGTCAAGTTTCATATACGTGAGGCATCCCCGCCCCCCCCCCCCCCCCCCCCCCCCCCCCCCCCCCCCCCGCCCACCTCATACACAAGAGTTATCTCAACATGCAAACACAATATCTACTACGAGTTAAACTACACCTATCAGCCTATCAGCTACAATAACCTATACTTAACTTCAGGGCGAACGGCACTGTGCAAATGGATAAGGCCTTTATCTGGATTTCACATGGCTGGTTCGAAGAAAGTGGCTCTGTCTCTGCAGGGCTCATCTGTCAGGTAGCGATCGTTGGTCTTGAACTTGGCTGGCTGTTCCTGCTGCAATTGGGTTGGCACAGGCCGGATCCAAAAGAGACAGAACACATGGCTGTGTCCTCTTTTATCCCTCTGGGATTTCGCGCTCTTTGGGGCGGTCCTTAACCTTGGACCAATAGTTCGACAGGGCTCTGATCACTCTCTTCGACTTTGGTCAATAAAGGGGCGGGTGCCTTGGTAGCTGGGCGGGTCCTTAGCGGTCATTGACTTTGGTAGTTGTGCTTTCTGAGTAAGGGAAGTGGCACCGACAATCAGTCTGTGGCTGTACCGGTTGCTTGATTGGAGTTCTATTGTCCTGGGAAAATGGGCCATTAAAATGTAAATGAGCGGGGGTTTCGATCAGGTCTGGTTACCTGTCTTTTAGATACACATAGGCTGTGTGTCTGTCTGAGTCCTGGGTTGGCCATACTTCCCATGGTCCTTTGCAGGTGGCCATCTTAGATGGCTATATTCCATCATTTTGATCCTGAACGCGAAGAGTGGTGGATCACACTATTGATCCCTGTTCATCCTTGGTGGCCCGGTCACCCTTGGTCAAGGCAAGGTTCTACTCTACTCTATCTTATGGTTTGGGACATTTACCTAATATTCCATTAATACATTCATAAATTAATTCATCTTTAACGGTTACTCTAATTCTGGTCACTATAAAACATTTTATTTATCCACACAGTTGATCTTTAGCTAACGCTATCTGAGCTACTCTCATGCTGCTGGTGAATATCAAAGAACTGATATACAGTACAAAATTTGAAACAGCAGCATCCCATTTCTACTTAATCCTAATAAAGTTAAAGAGGTACATGATTTATTTTTAGCAGCGATTGTTACATAAGTTCAATTTTGTTGAATTCCAAAGAAAGGGGATCAGACTGTATATATCGGGGAGAGGGAGGCTTTTGCTCCCCATTTACGGAGTTGGAGTGTCTGAATGACACTGCAGATTATTGCAATTACTAGAAGGGCCTCTGCTATGTATGAAAGGGGGTTCCATTTGGCAATGTTTTTGCACCAGGAGGGGGTTTTGATGTCTGTCTTCATGTGTGGTGTCGTGTCCGGGCTGGTGGTGGCCTGTTGTGTGGTAGTGTTCGGTGCTGGTGTAGTGTTTCTTACAAAAATCCATTGCCCGCGCAGTTGCAGAAGTCCAGCGATGATCCAAACGCATGTCAGCAGTCCTTGCTTCAGCCTGTGTCTTCTGTTTTCCGTGTAATCCTGGGGGTGCAAGCATAGTATCTGTTATTATCTTTGGTTAATATCTCGTTTTATTCGTCTTTCTCTCCTTACTCCAATTACCCGTTATGATTGTCACCACCTGTGACTCCCTCATTTTTTTTTTTTTAAATACCATTTTGGAGAGACAAGAAATGCAAATTTCTAAAGTACAGAGACTCTCGTAGCTTGTGGTCGATGCGGGGCGTGGTCGGACAATTTCCCCACCAGTCTTTTCTTTACTTGCAGCCAGTGGTGGTTGAGGCTTATCTTAACTAGCCGAATTTCAGGGCGGCCAGTTTTATAGATTTTTGTCCCAGGGCTCAAAGGTAGTTCGCGTGTAGCAGTGTGTATCGCAGCAGTGAGCAGCAACCAATTGTGATGTACGTGTAAATAGGTGAAACTAAGGCCTGCCAAAGGCAATGCAGAGTGTATAGAACCATTCCAGATTGTATGAAGTGACGGGAACATGAGATGTGTGTGGGCTGCTGCAGGATAAGAATGGGTGGAATCCCCGGGTAGGGCGGGGGTTAGTGCCGTTACTCCACTACCCGAGCTTAACTGACCGGATGAATTTGGAGTCCTCAGGTAGGGTGGGGATTAGTGCCGTTACTCCCTACCTGGGTGACCTGGGTGGACGGAAAGAGTTTGTAGTCGTGTGGAGACCTGTCATAAAGACTGGGAGAACAATGATATGTTTCCCAACAAACGTGTGCCTTTAACTGTCATAGGGCATCGTACCCTCGAATCAGAAGAGTAATTTTGTGTCGGGCGATCTGAATTAAAACCATGTGGTAGAAGAAGTAAAAGGAAAAAGGCGGGCAGGCTCCATCAGCAGGCTCCATCAGAGCTTTGGACACCTTAATACTTAGGTGGTGTCTCTTTCTCATCAGCTGGACACCTCAGGGTTCTGTACCAAACAGTGTTGTAAAAGCATTACCGAAACGAGAGTCAGTATCTGAATCATCACCATCTCCCGGTTGCCAGACTCTTGTCTGCCGTTTCTGCGCCTTGGCCGCGTGGGCCGTCGGATGGTCCGAATCGTCGTGCCTTACCAATCTGCAGGAGTTGTCGCGGTGCCAAAGAGGGGCTTGTTTGTTGTGAGGCGTAGGGGAGGTAGGAGTGGAGGGCAAGTTACTGTGGTCGGGCGGTGGATGTGGCGGTGGCTGGGGGAGTGCATATAGGGGGTAAAAGGTATCTAAGTCACGGTTCCGGGGGCTGGGGTGACTGGAGCAGAGAGATCGTGCCAGTGTTCAGCGATAGTAATCAAATCCGGGAGGCTGTCGCTGTCGTCGGAGTCAAGTTCAAGGTGAAAGTCCATACCTGTGGGTGGAGACAAGTTCGGGTCTGTGGGCGTAGACATGGGATAAATGGCTGGGGGAGGGTTGGCGTCGGGGTTGGACTAGGTTGTTGATGGGCGGGGTGTGATCATCTCCTATTGCCAGAGAGATGTGGTGGGAGTGGCTACATTGTGATCCGTAGATTTTGAGTTGGTTGATGTGGAACCAACCAGTTTTACTGTTGGGGTACGTTACCTTGTACGCGGAGGGACTTACTTTGTCGGAAATGGAGTAGGTCCTGCAAATTTGGGGGAGAGGAAAGAACTGGGGTTGTAAAGTGAAACCATTACTTGCTGACCAGCTGTGTACTCTACGGGGTGGACGGTTCTGACAAAGCAGGCTTTACTCTGCTTCCTTCTAGTGCCTAATCGGACAGCTGCAGCGAGTTGTGCTGCTTTAATGTTATCTGTAACCTGTTGGGCTGCTTTTTCGTGGGTGAGGGTGGTTACTGTAGGGCTTGCCAGATCGAGGCCTAATAAATATTCAATACCCTTCATGGGCCGTCCGGTCATGAGAGTGTGGGGGGTGAAACCTGTGGAACTGGAAACGGTGTTGCGAATAAACATGAGAGCAAATGGGAGGACTGTGTCCCACATGGTATTGTTCTGTTGCACCATCTTCCTAATGGTCGCCTTTAAAGTCCGATTCATTCTCTCGACAATGCCACTGGATTGGGGGTGATATGGTACATGGAATTTCTGCCTGATCCCAAAAATTGTTAAAACATTTTGCATAACTCTGCCGGTGAAGTGGGAACCTTGGTCTGACTCAATGCTGCGGGGTAGACCCCAGCGTGTGAATATCTGTTGGCTCAAAATCTTAGTGGTGGCCTTTGCTGTGTTTGTCCGTGAGGGAAATGCTTCTACCCATTTAGTAAAGGTGCCGATTACAACCAGCACGTACTTGAAACCTTTTCTGCAAGGGGGAAGGGGGCCAATGTAATCGATTTGCAAGTTTGTCCAAGGGCCATTCACAGGTTGGGAGTGACGTAATTGTCCTTTCTTTGAGTAACGTTTAGTATTGTTCTGAGCACAGATAAGGCAATTCTCGACATAATGGGTTACATTGCTTTTTAAATCAGGCCACCAACGCAAAGGTCCTAAATGGGCAATGGTATTGTCTATCCCCCGATGTCCGTGTCCGTCATGAAATTGGTAAATGAGCTCATTTCTGTCCTGGGTGGGCACCACATAAATTCCGTTTTTTAAAACTATGCCGTCCTGTACAGTCAGTCCTTCCATTTATCATAAGGGGCTGGGAAGGTGCCGTCTAAAACCTGTTTGAGGGTGTCGTCTGCTTTTTGGGCTTGAGATAGACCCTCAATATTGGTCTGGGAAACCTGGATTATGTATCGGTTCGCTTTCGTGTGGTTGCCAGAAGTGACCATGGCGTGATCCTGCCTTGGCTAAGGCGTCTGCCTTTACATTACCGGGTGGGGAGGAGCGATGATGGCTTCTTACTTTAATAATACCATATGTGCGATCTGAGGATGTCTTGAGAATGTGCTTTAACAACGGGGCAGAGGGTAGGGGTTTTCCATTGGCTGAAACAAAACCTCGAGATTTCTAGAGGGGCAGGAATTCTGTTAAACTGTTGCACACATACAGGCTGTCTGAGTGTATGTCTGCGGGGGTTGGAAAAGAGTGGGGTGCTGAATTACATAGGCTATGGCTGCTTGTGAACCTTGGTGGCCGGGCAGTTTTAAAGAGATCGCTTCTAGTGGGCGTCCCTGCGCGTCTTCCATGCAAATTCCACAACCAGTAATTCTAACTCCATATTCGATTGTCGAGGAACCGTCTACATAAATTTTTTAAGTATCCCCTGTGGTTTGGGAATCCTGTGACTTACTGCCTGCTCGTGGGTGTAGTGACTTTGGGATAAAGGGTTCTGTGTGGTGTTGGGCTGCTATGATCTGGCACTCATGTGGGGTCCCTGCATATTGGAGATTATCGGCCAGAAATGTGTGGGTTTTGGTGCATTTTATCGTAATGTCCCTGCCTTGTAATAGTAGTGTCCAGCGAGCTGCTCTGATTTGGCTGACTGAACCGTCCTTTAATCTACCATCTAGTAATAGTTGCGTGGGGGTATGCTCAGTCAAGATCGTGACTGGGTTCAGGCCTGTGATGTACACAAAGTACTGTACTGCCCAAAAGACTGCAAGCAAGTGCCGTTCGCAGGCTGAGAATCCTTGCTCTATGGGGTCTAATACTCTTGAGGCATAGGCTATGGCTCCTAAGTGATTGTGTCGTTCTTGCAGGAGTACTGCTGATAGGGTGCGGTCGGTGGTTGCTACTTCGATGGCATAGGGCAAGTCTGGGTCTGGAACTTGTAAAGCGGGGGCTGTGCCTAGGGCGCGTTTTAAATCATCAATGGCATCTGTGTGCTGTGGAAGCCATTCCCATGGGGCGTTCTTTTTAATGGGCCGTTCTGAGAGTGGGGCTGCTTTGGTGGCAAAACCATCTATTTAATTTCTGCAATATCCTTCCAAACCTAGGAATGATCAGAGTGCAGTGACATTTTTGGGCTGGGGCAATTTAATGATGGACTCAATCCGTTTTTGCCCAATTTCTCTCTTCCCGTGGGTGATGATGGTGCCTAAATAAAGAACCTTTTCCTTTAAAATCTGGGCCTTTTTATGGTTTACCTTACATCTGATTGATTGCAGTAGGCCTAGTAATTCAGATAAGAGCTCTACTTGTTCCTCTTTTGTGTCCGGTTTCAAGAGCAGATTGTCTACATATTGTATTAGGCATTCGGGTCGGGAAAATTTAGAAAGTCCTTTGGCCAATTGTCGGTGGAAAATGAAGGGGGAGTTATGGAATCCTTGTGGGAGGCATGTCCACATGTACTGCTGCCCTTGAAACGTAAATGCGAATTTATACTGGCAGGCCCTGTCTAACGGGATGGACCAAAAGCCATTGCTGATGTCTAGCACGGAAATATTTTGCTGTACTCCCTGTTTGAGCATGGTCACGGGACTCGTGGCAACAGTGGGGGCTGCTAAAGGGGTTACCTTATTAAGTTCTCGGTAGTCGATCGTTCGTCGCCATGAACCATCGGGCTTTTTTACTGGCCAAATTGGGGCATTATTTGTGGACGCTATGGGTCAAATAACTCCTTGGTCTAACAAACTGTTAATAACTTTCAAAATCTCACCCTCGGCTTGCTGTGGGAAACCGTATTGCTTTTGCGGCTTTGGATCGGGACCTGAAATCTTCACTGTACCTGGGATCTGCCCACAATAGTGTTTGTGTTGTGTGAATGAAGCTTTGTGATTTCTGAGGACCTCTCTAATCATCTGGTCTGCACTAATTGTTTGCGGATTAAACCAATAGTCCCCTACTGAGCAAATCCTGCTTTCATAACCCCCTACTGTGAGCGTAGCGGGAGCCCTAGCTGTTTTGGCCCTTCACCTTACACATTTGTTTACTGGGTCAAACGAAAGGTTATGGGAGCTCATGAAATCAATGCCTAAAATGTGCTCTGCGGTTTGGGGTAAGTCAACTAAAACAACGGGGTGTTTGGTTCTAATGTTCCTTATCTGGATGGGTACGGGAGCTGTGATAATCCTTGTTGTATGTGGCCTGTGAATCCACTCAGAGTGATGGTGTCTGTGGTGGGCCATTTGTCCTGTTGAAACATGGTGGAGGAGTTTAAAGTGGTGCGGGATCCTCCTGTGTTCCAAAGAAAGTCGACTGTATGACCCCGGACTGTGCCTGTAACTAGTGATCTGTCTGATTTGTCCCAGCGTGTGTCACGGACCCAAGTTGGGGAGTCTGACACCGTCAATCTGTGGAGTTAAACGCTAAGTCGTCTGAACGGGCGCTAACATTATGCATGGACCTAACATTGTTCCTAGGTGGGGGGTTGGTTGTTGGTATCATTGATGGTTCGGGGGTTTTTGTCGGCAATCGCGGGAGTAATGTCCTATGTGGCCACAATTGTAACAACCTCATGGTGCCTGTGCTCTGGGGTGCTGTCCCTGGTGTCTACCCTTGTTTATCCATGCTGGGTCCTGGCTAGTCCTAATTGAGTGCATGTTTGCTTCTATATCGTCCTGATCTGTCCGTCGGTGTAGGGTTTGTTCCCATGCTCCAGAAAGTCGTTTAAGTACCCAAACTTCATTGTATGTGTGGTCTGCGGGGTCGTAGTTTACACAAGCCTTTTGACCTGCGTCTGTGGCATGCGAGACTAAGGTGCGGGACCATTTAGTGGTGTCCTCCTCATTTAGGTGCGTGCGGTTCAATTGTCCGTAGACTGCCATGAAATGAATCCATAGACGACCAGCAAACGCGGTTGGGTGTTCTCCCTTCTTTTGCCTGCAGTGATTTAAACCCTCGACTGGATCTCCTTTGTTCTACCCGATGGCATCTAATATGGCTGTTTTCATTTCCTGTAGGATTCCTCCTGCTACATTTTGGGGTTCTGGCAAAGCTGACCTTACAGACTGGCTAAGGCTCATAACTATTAGCTTTACTTCCTCCCTCTCATCAAGGCCTTTTGTTGGCGTACCTCCTCAAAGAAGCTGTGTGGTTATGCGGTGGTTTGGAATTGACTAATTTTCGTGCAAGCCTCTCTTAATTGGGTTATGGATAGTGGGGTGGTGCAAACGATATCAGGCTCCTCCTGATCCGATAACATGCATTGTGTGGTAACCGGATTTATGGGGTTGAATTGAGAGTGGGGGTGTGTGCTGCCTGTACAGTCGGTGCTGTGGGTGCTTTTCCTTTTGGGGCGTGGGGGGCTCGATTTTGATTTCCCATGTCCTCTACGTATCTTTGGGCGCTTTTGTTTAACTCTTGCCAATCGGGAGCATCTTCCTCATCTAAACCCTGCCATAAGGTGTACCTGAAGCCATTCTATACTGAGAGTAGCGACTGTAACTTTTCTATCGTCTGTCGGCATTTAGCATGGTCAACGGTACTCTGCCCCTGTTCCTTAGTGGATCTGTGGAGCGCTCTCAAAGCTGCTTTTAAATCTGCACATTTGCTAGTTAGCTGGGCGACCTGTTGTTCTGTTTCCTCTCTTACAAGGACTGTGCGCTATGTATCTTGGTAGGCTTTATCGTACTGCGTCTGGAAGCTACTAAGGTGAACTAGACAAGATTGTTGTGCGCATTTTACATCGGCCATTTCCTTATCCTTAGCTGCTAATTGTTCCCGGAGTTGCTCAATTATCTTCTCGCTTTCGTTACTGTTTCCCTCGTTCTTTTCTTCCTTCTCAATTAACTGCGTACGGAGCGTCTTCATGACCTCCTCTGTGCCTCGCAACTGTGCCAAACAGGACACTATTGCCATTGGCTTTCTGACTTTCCCTACATTTTTCTTGTGGACCTCGCTTAGGTTCTCCCACCAAGTCTATCCTATCTTTCCTGGACCTGACTCATCATTAGCGCAAAAATTCGACCAAAGTGGCCATCCTTTCCCCTTTAAGTATTTCCTTAACTCTTCCTCCCATATGGGGCATTTCTCTGCTCTGTTGGTCGCTGCGACCTCGGGTTCCTGTGGATTCATCAATCTTTCCATTGCTTTAGTGGCCATTACTTCTCTTCTCTCTTTCACTACTTTTAATTTGGGACAGGTGAATAAGGCGGCGACTTGAACAGCGGGTATGGCTGAAGCTATTTTCCGACTCACAATCTCTCGATAGTTGTACACAATTCTAACGAGTTTACCTTACTCTTCCTGTTAGGTACGCATGTGGGTTACTTCCGAAATTCGGTTATTTGGTCGATATGGGACTTGCACTTTCGGGTTCTTTCTCTTTCTCGCAATTGGATTCAAAGTTTATGGATTCTCCTGGAGTGACAAAGTCACTTCTAATCGAGTCCCGTCAGAGGTCGCCAATAATGTTGTTCTGTTTCGGTCCCAAAAGCGTTGCCAGTAGTGTGGGTATTTCTATTTATCTTAGCGAACCTTCCCTTATATCGATCAAATGACCACACAACCAGTTAGTTAGTTCAAAAGATGGTTTATTTACATACACAAGAGTTATCTCAACATGCAAACAGAATATCTACCTCGTGTTAAAAACCTATCAGCTACAATAACCTATACTTAACTTCAGGCGACTGGCACTGTGCAAATGGATAAGGCCTTTATCTGGATTTCACTTGGCTGGTTCGAGGAAAGTGGCTCTGTCTCTGCTGGGCTCATCCATCAGGTAGAGATCATTGGTCTTGAACTTAGCTGGCTGTTCCTGCTGCAATTAGGTTGGCACAGGCTGCATCCAAATGAGACAGAACACATGGCTGTGTCCTCTTTTATCCCTCTGAGATTTTGTGCTCTTTGGGGCATTCCTTAACCTTGGGCCCAATAGTTCGACAGGGCTCTGATCACTCTCTTCGATTTTGGCCAATAAAGGGGCGGGTACCTTGGTAGCTGGGCGGGTCCTTAGTGGTTATTGACCTTGGCAGTTGTGCTTTCTGAGTAAGGGGAGTGGCGCCGATCAGTCTGTCACTGTGCCGGTTACTTGATTGGAGTTCTATTGTCCTGGAAAAATGGGCCATTGAAATGTAAATGAGCGGGGGTTTCGATCAGGTCTGGTTACCTGTGTTTTAGATACACATAGGCTGTGTATCTGTCTGAGTCCTGGGTTGGCCATAATTCCCATGGTCCTTTGCAGGTGGCCATCTTAGATGGCTACACCACATACCAGGCAATCGCGCAGCATGTTGCTCAGCACTGTGCTGAATTTGCAATGTTCAGCTATTTGGCGGAGCCTGGCAACAAAAGCTCAACTTGACTCTCCTGATTCCCTGACAGCTGAATTAAAGTTAGAGCGCCGTGATATGATGGAGAGTCTAGGGTTGAAGTGCTCTTTCACTTACAGCACAAATTGGTGGAACAGTTTTGTGTTGGAAACCTCTGGGGCGTTACATTCCTTGAGATTATATGTCTGGGACCCAATAACCATCAACAAAATTACCTTTTGCTTATCTTTTCCTGTGACCTCATTGGCGGTAAAGCAATACCGGAGGCGCTCAATATATTGGCTCCAGTCTTCGGCCCCCTGGTCAAATGGATTGGGTTTCCCTATCATAGGCATTGTTTCATACTCACTGTTTTTCTAAAGACTTTTTCTTTTTTCGTTCATTGGAGGCTTCCGATTAAACCCCTTCCCCCACAAATTCCAAGACTTGCGATCGTTGTCTGATTTGCCATCGCCATTGTGTTAGCTTGAGGTAACACTGAGGAGGTTTCTTGTATAACAAAAGAGGTTTATTGAGAACAGCAGAAAGCTTAACTGTATACAGGCACATTGATCTCTAAAACGGGCCTTCACTCTATGGCTCCCAGGTCCACACTGCCCAGGCCCTGCCCCCATTGGTCGGAGTTTGCACACACATGCACGATAGGTTCTGAGCCGGTCACATGGCCCATGAGGGATCGTCCCTTAAAGGGGCCACGCTACCATATAACCCTAGTCTTAACAATAGGTTTTATTGAATAGGGTTTGTGCAAACAAGGCCTAAACATTTTGAGAATTTGCTACAAGGGTGGGAGACGGCGATTAAGGATAACATAACAATGTTTTTGTAAAAGGAAAGTATAGTTATCACAAACCCTTAAAATTTATTATCTGTGATTTAAATTTCTTAAAGAGTATCTACACACTATAAGCTTCAAATGTACAAGGGGAGAAATTACTTGGCAGGAGATGTCTAAGAATTCTTTGTGAGGTCCAAAGGAGCATTCCTATTTTCCCAGTCTCACATGAAAAGTGAAAAAAATCTTTCAGGGCATTGATCCATTTCATCTTTTAGCTTGAGCTGACAGGAAACCCATTGTGGCTTCCTGCTCAGACCACTGTTAAAATGGTGCTGGGTCTGGAGCTTGCCAGTAGATATGTACTAAAGGACCTTAATGGCTTTGGCTGGCTGTCCTTGCTGTCAGTGCCGTTGACCGGGTTATCATCAGCAGTGGTGAACTCCTGCTGGTTTCAGGGCAGTAAGTAATGAGGGCACAATTTCTGACGAGCAGTTATGTTTAAATTTACTCCCACAGTATCCTACAATTGAAATGTGACTCCAGGTTTATTCTGTTTAAAGTGCGTAGATCAATTAATAGATCCAACAGAAGAGAATATTTGTAAAAATGCTATTTTTCCTTCTTTATTCTCACACAGTAGGTTGTGCCTGTTTCATAGGCACAATGACAACAAGTGGCTCCAATTTGAGTGGATCTTGTAAACTCACCTGCGACTGACACACAATAAGGAGTTCACTGGGAAGGGATTGCATCTTCTCATCCCCTTAATCAAAGGTGGAATTAAAAATTATGAAATGACTTCCAATTGTTGACTACTTAAAGGATATATTCATGCCAACTCAAATCAATGCAACACATTCTGTGTGCTTAGTGAGCAAGAATGACGAGATTAGTTGACCATTTTGCTGACCTGAGGAGTCTTTACTGTATTGTATCTATTGAAGGCCAGGTTTTGCAACAAACTGCTGATGTTACTTGAAACCAAAGGATAAATAGTCAGAATAATACAGAACTTGAATACTGCTGAAAAGTGAAACATGTTGCCAAAGCCAATGCAATGTCAGGTATGTATGCTGTACATTCCAACAATTGAATAATTGATTTAAATGGCATGTTACTTAATATAATAATCACTTATTGTCACAAGTAGGCTTCAATTAAGTTACTGTGAAAAGCCCCTAGTCGCCACATTCCGGCACCTGTTCGGGGAGGCCAGTATGGGAATTGAACCCGCGCTGCTGCCTTATTCTGCATTACAAGCCAGCTGTTTAGCCCACTGTGCTAAACAGCCCCTCTACTTCACTGGTTCATAATAGGCAGGGTGCAGTTTGGACACAACCAGCCCGTGCTTACACAACAAAACAAAAATATATGATTTTGTGATTTGGCAGCAATTACTGAACAATCCTGAGTGTGCTAATTGTTTCATTAACCACCAATTTAAGACAATCAGTCAATCGCGTAATATGGCTCATTTATGCTTCCTAGAAGTGACATAGATTCAAACACAGGGAGCCATTCTCTGCAAACAAAAGGATTTTTTCAATCCCGTCATCCTTTTTGAATTACCCAGGAGCCTGTAGTTCCTCGTTGCTTTCTCCTTGAAAATGCCTCGGCCAATCAGAGTCGACTTGCCAATCAATTATTACCCTTTTCGCCTTCAGTACAAATTGTTAAGATCGTTTGGAATTTGGCATTCTTCTATTTGTCCGGATGAATGCAATATGAAAAGCTTTGGCAATGTGGCTCCTGTTTTAGCAGTATTCAACAGGGTTTGGCTTGATTAATTGGCCTTCATTGAAACACAATTGGTGCAATTGTTCAGACTCGTTATGCTCTCATTCAAGCGAAACAAGGGACTAGCAGGAGAGGCCAACAACGAGAACCACGCCAAGCGCCAGACAGTTTATGATGTAGGCAGAATCAGGATCTCACCGTTGCGTGGTGAGAAACCAATTATCATCACTTATGCCCAATTTCCATATAATTAACGGGAGCAACCCCATATCCAACGGCCTCCTGTGATTCAGCGGCCTTCCAGCAAGTGCTCACGCTGGCGCTGATTAGTACTCCTGTTTAAAAACGTGAACGTGATGGAAGGGCTTCTGTGGAAAGCCGAAGAGGTAAATAGCCATCTTTGTTCACAGGCAAAGAGGCCGGGGGTGCTGGGATTGCCATCCTAGTGCTCGGTGGGGGGTGAGGGCCCCTTGGATGGGGATGGGGGGGGGTCATCATAAGAGTGTGGGGGGGGGTGTTGTGGTGGGCAACCGGTCGTTAACCGCTCATGGCATCACCATGCCAACCCCTGGATTGTGTGTACCGTTCCAGGGGCAACCCTTGTCCCTGTCCGTCTGCCCCAACGACCACCCATAACCCCCACTGACTGCTGAAGCCTCCAGCCTTGCGGCTGAAAGCTATTGCTGATGGGGAATTGCCAATCGTGGTTAAGTGAGCACTTTACACATCCCAAGTGGATCCCTGTGGGCGGACGGGCTGTGTAGCATGTGGGAGTCATTGTCTAGCATCCCAATCACACCTTGCTGCATGGACACTGTGCTTGAACACTGCGGTAGGCAACACCACACATGCAACATCCGAACATCCAGGAGATGGGACACAGCTTTGGAGACATGTCCATAGCCGGAGGGTGGATGAGTGTCATGGGGAGTGGGGCGGGTGACTGGAGAGATGGGCAAAGGGTCCAGAGGTCAGCCCGCATTGCGCACAAAAGTGACAGAGGTATCATAATGGTTGCGCAAAAAGGTATTTAACCCACTCCTGATGGTGCTGCCGCCCCCACCCCCCAAACCTCCACACCACCTCATCAAGGTCGGCCTGGTACTGGGTGACATGTCTCAGCAAGTCGGACATTCTGTCGTGGCCCTCAGCCATGGCCGTCACCGACTGCGCAACGTCTTCGGCACCCTCAATCATGGTGCCGACATCATGTGTCCATGTGACACCAAGCTCCCCACTGTGGTCGCAACCCTACCAGTGTTGGCTTTGAGGCCATGCATTGTCGGTGCCATCTCCTACGCCCGTAGCCTCTGGGACTCCTCCAAGCAGCTATGGATCTGCTGGAGTGTCGCTGACATCTCCCCCTGAATATCCTACCCTGCACCCTATCGACTACATCAGCTCCAAGTACTTCTGTACCACAGTCTCAGCATCAAGCTGGGTCCCAGCGGGGTCCTGGGATCCAGCAGCCTTCCGACTGCTGACTCGCCTGGGAATTCCTGCCTCCACCTGGTGTGCATCATAAGCAATGTGGTGCTCATGAGAGTGTACTGCAGAAGCCTGTCCACGAACATGACCCACCGAGGTGCGTGTAAGTGCGCTGGTGGAGGGTGGGGATGGCAGCTGTGCAGCGACTGTAAAGGTTGCAACCTCAGAACTCTCCTCTGAGGTGGTCTCCTGGGAGGCTGGAGAGGGGGCTGCCCGCGATGGGCTGGCACCATCGGCTGGAGGACCTGCGGGAGAATGGACGTGGTCAGTGGGAGGCATGGGTCAGTCAGTAAGACAGTCAGGTTCGACAGGACCCCCTGGATGGATCCCCGTGGTTCCTCACCTCTGCGGCTTCTGCCAACCTCCGCGTGGGTGACTGTTCTGTCCTCGGCCACCCCAGTCACCTCCAGGGCCCGGTCCTCGAAGGAGGTGAGGATTCTTAGGTCCGGCACCCCATTGCCAATCTGGGCCCTCTTCCGTTGATTATGGGAGAGCTTTTCCTGAGGGGGATCGTTAGCCACATGCGTGATTCACAGTGGTGTGGGGGAGGGGGGGGGGTGCGGTGTGAAGGGAGGGTTGGTCGGGTTTGAAGGGGGAGGGGGTGAAGGAAGTGTTGGGGGTTGCATGGAGAGTTGTGGATGGATGCTCCCTTGGGGGGAGGAACGGGGGGCGGTGGGTGGGGGGGTGTAACGTGGTACCTACTCACTCATGCTGGATGCTCCCTTGGGGGGAGGAACGGGGGGCGGTGGGTGGGGGGAGGGGGTAACGTGGTACCTACTCACTCATGCTGGCATGTGTAGGTGTTAGCTTTTTTCGGCACTGGAAGTCAGTCCTCCTGGTCACATTCCCCGAGCTGACAGCTGCCCCCACCTCATCCCAGGCAGCACTGGCTGCCTTGTGGCTGACTCTCCGGGGCCCTCAGGGGAACAGGACATTCCTCCTGGCCTCCATGGCATCTAGCAGCCTCCCAGGTCAGCATCCCCGAATCTTGGTGCCGGTCTCCTTGGTGCCATTATTGCGAGCTGGCAAGTGTAGTTTAAGTGCTGCTAGACGTTGTTAGTGGGGGCCTGGCGAGCACAGTCCCGGTGAGTCCCTGACGAGCCCTCGTTTGCGGTGAGAAGCCTGTGAACCCTCATTAAGTGGACCAATTAACGTTGAATAGCGTTGCCGGCCTTGCTGGGCCGAGTGCCGGAAAGCTCGCAGCAATTCCCGCTCGCTATCACACTTCGAATCTTTTCCGGAGAATCGCGCCCAATACATTTGCAGGTTTGAATGAGAAGTTCTCTGCAAAGCTGTGCATTTTGGTGTTTCATCAGGAAGAATGCTATTTTATTTAAGGCAGATTAACTTTCATTTGGAGTTATAAGTAGAAATGATGATTTGTTTCATATTCAGAAGACCAGACGTCATTACCAGTTATAAAAATGCTGTTATTTTATCTTACTTTTAGTTCTTATGATAATTTTTTATTCTGTCATGAAAATATTTACTGATTGCACACAGAACAGCAACCCCATGCTCAGCTTTTATTCTGACTAAACCTAAGCCTCAGGAATAAGAATAAGGTGACTATACTGGCAGTGTCTCTAATCGTATTGATCAGCACATCCGATTTAGAAAAGGCAGCACTGTGGTTCTCAAAGCTATGCCAAGGGGATAGCTGTCTGGCTGTGATGTGCACAGGAATTCTAAATGCTGAATAGTTCAGTGACTCTGTTAGAGAAAATGCTTTTTCTACATTTTCCTTAAGTGCCCAGAGACAGTAATTCAGAATTTTATTCAAGGTCTAAAAAGTTTCACTTACTTAAGGCAGTTTATCACATAAGTGCTCATATTCAAGTCCGTTGCTTAGCTAGTATTTCAATAGCATAGAACAAATGAAAAACATGTATGTTAAATGTACCTTACTGTTAAACTTGAAAGCAGACATGAATAAATAGGCATCCAAATGGCCTCTGAGGTGATTTATGATTCATTTAAAAAAATGAAGGCCCATTTAGAGATTAAACTTTCATTGTGTTGAGATTGCCAGACTTATAGAAACAGGTTATGAGAATGAGTCTCTGATTAATCATATGGAATAGTCCGGTTTATTTAATTTGTGAAATTATTAGAAATTGCATTTACATCATATTTTACTGCATCTTAATGCAGTTTGCTTTCAGTGGCTGGTCATTCCCTTCTGTCAGAGACCTGCTTTGACCTTCAAATGTAAATTGATTTATTGCACAGGTAAAACAAGTAACTGCATTCTGGCTAGCATGAACTAATTATTAAATGAAGTGCTCTTGTTGAAGCAGAACTTCAGTTGCTGGTGGAGCACCATCTTCAGAAACAGGAGCAGCCGGAGCAGGATTACTCTGAAAGTGACCCCAGCTGTCTAGATGAGCTCAGCCCAATGATGACTGAGTGCTGTCACAGCAATGGAGCCCCTGCTTTCTTGGCAGACACAGACTGGGGCCCCCTCAACTGCTGTGAACACATCAGCAACCAAACAGGCATCAAACTGCTGCTAAATGCCGAGGACCACCCAGGCAACAGCTCTATTGGTGGTAAGTCAATGGCAGTCCTAGAATTATTGCTCCCACCATCACTATATGTAATCACCATGCAAGCTTCTTGATGATTCCATGAGAGACTAGGTCATCAAAAAGCTGAAACCATTTCTCATCGACCTATTTGTAGCCATGAAGTAATCAGATTATAGGAATCTCTTGTTCTGCAAAGGTGCAACATTTTCAAATGCTTTCAATAACCTATTCCTGTATGAAAGTTTGAATACAGTTTTCTGCTATTACTTTCATTTTTCATTCTTGTGCAAATGAATAAAAGTCATATTTGAGGAAGATTATTGAATATCAATGCAGCACAAGTACTAATAATTAACAACCTTGAAGACAATTTTATTGATTTTCCCTCTCAACCACAGTTGCTACAATAAAAAGTTTTAAAACAATTCATATATTGAACTGTGAATTGTCAAAAACAAAAGAAAAGTAATTTTTCGATGGAGAATGTTACTCCTCTCTAGTATTCTGCATAAAAGTTGTAGATATGCCACATCATTTTTTTAAATGTCCATTCAGATTATTTTTTCGCTGATTGCTGTGTAACAAGGCAGAGGCTATTACAAACAGGTTTCAGCTGAGGAGATAGTATTCATCTTCACACCTTGGGCAATAAACTGGTGGAATAGATGCTAATGGAAAAGTGAGCGATGAAGGTTAAAACTACCCCTTTTGTTAATGTAAAAAGTGACCGAACATTTTCATTACACTTCCAATGACCTGCAGTAAATTCAATAACCAAGCTCAGTTTGGAAATTATCTAAAGCGAGATGAAGTCTAAAGAACAGTGACAGTAGCATGTGAAATATTCCACTTTAAGGGTAATACCTGGGCAGTAAAGGGGTGTACCTTTACATTGCACTGGATTCTCCGCCCCGCCACCTTTCAGCCTCGTCCCGCCAGCGGGATTCTCCGTTACGCAGGCCGGTCAATGGGGTTTCCCGTTGTGGGGCAGCCCCATGCCGTCAGGAAAACCCCTGGCGCCGGCAAAACGGAAAATCACACCGGCGGAGAATCCCGCCCCCCTCCTGAAGCCTTAGAATCAGTTATTTTTAGTTTGGTTTCAAGAGAATGAATCTCAATGCCGGTAGAATACTTTGTAATTCCTTAAGGGTTTAATGGGAATGTTTAGTGCTACTTTTAAAGTGTATTACCAGAATTATTTTAAAGCAATTTTTGGCTTTTGCTGTTAGCAGGTGCTTCCTGCCAAGCTTTAAAACCATGATGTTATTTTTATTAGCCTAGGGTTAAAATGTCTCTGAGTATATTCATAATGTGCTAGCATTCTGTCAAATCAATATATTTCAACTCTTGGCATTTATTTCTGAAATGCAGCACCCTTATCATGTTCTTATCTTTAGTTAATATTCTCAAGAATGAATGCTAATCATAATGAGTAATTACTGACTTATTTTCATTTATTGATTGTTCACAACTCATTACTTATTTCAATATTGGGAGTAATCATCACTTATCAATTAATCACTGCGCACACTGTTTCTGTGGTTTAATTGTGTGAGCTTGTACGAATGATCTCTCCTTCAATGTCACTGAATCATACCTAGAGGATCTCAAATCCATGCAGCTCTGTTGTTTTCACAGAACTTCCTCAGCTATACTGAGTCACTCTAAGAATAACATCACATCACTATACAGGCTAACACATATGTCTTAAAACATGTATTCTTTAAGTACTAAAAAAAAATCGACTGTACATGCAGCAAGGCAAAGAATGCTGGCAGAGAACTAGAAACATGTTTGTGTGTGCTGATTCAGGTAGACCTTCATAATGTCATTTCTCAATTTGTAACACAATGAAAATCTCACTGATTCACACCGGTACCTCGCAGAGGAAATTCTAACTCTGCCATGTTGATTAATAGGTCAGTAGTCTTTTACAGTGTGCTGTATGTTTTAATTTTCCTGATAAACTCACAAAACTCTAATCAAGTAAGTTCACAGTGTTTGTATCTTTCAAATCAAGATTTGTTGTATCAATGATTTTGGAAATTAGTACCAACAGGAACTTTCTGAAAGTATTTAAAAACAGAATTAACATTCAAAATTAAGACAAACGGTATCAATATAATATGTTTGCATAATAGGAGTGGTGCTTCATATAAGCATATTTCATGCAGTATAGGTACATTTTATCAGTTTAATTGAGAAAAACATGCTGCAGTGTACTACTGAAAAAAATATCAAGACGACAAGGCTTTCAAAAATGATTTTTTTAAAAGTCTGTTCATAATCTTTATACCAAGAGGAAGGTAAGATTATACAATAATGGAAATCAAATCATTGTCTGTCCCTTTTACACTTTCCTAAATAACCAATTTGTTTTTCCTCACTAAATCATGGCATATTTATTTTCAGCTACTTCACCACAATCAACATTCAGTACAATGACGCCTTTCTCATTGACTGTGGAAGAAAGGGCTGCACAGTGCTTCTTAGTTTGCAAAGTGTTGAAATAAAACATAAAGGCACTTTATTAATGTTTGTTGCCAATTTCTGCTTTCAAACCCTGCATAAGGCACAGCAAACCTTTCATGTTCATTGACGCTGCAAGGATGTTGCATCTTATAAAGCAGTTCATAAGTTTCAGAAAAGGAAGAAGAAAGGCAAGTTCAATGGAATAGATTTTAAACTGTCCTCTCCTCTTCCCCTGTCCCATTCACCAGCAGCCTGCCAGCAGTTCAATACTGGCAACTCAGCAAAATTATTCAAATGAGGTTCACATTGTTCACCTCCCACCCAATGGGATGCGATTCTCCAGAAAAATGTCCACATGTGCTAGCGAGCGAGAATTGGCACAGGTTTCCCAGCACCCAGCCCAGCGAGGCCAGCAATGCTATTCAACATTAATTGGTCCACTTAACGAGGCCTCACGGGCTTCTCGCACCAAATGCTGTCTTGCCAGCTGATTCGCCAGGATTGCGTCGCCAGCACCCCCCCCCCCTTACAAGGTCGAGCAGCACTTAGGCTAACTTTCTCAGCCAACCCCATCCAGCTCGCAACAATAGTACCGAGGAGACCAGCCACAAGATTCGGGGATGCTGACCTGGGGAGGCCCCTGAACGCGGTGGAGGCCAGGAGGGATGTCCTGTTCCTCCGAGTGTCCCGGAGGGTGAGCCACAAGGCAGACAGTGCTGCCTGGGACAAGGTGGTGGCAGCAGTCAGCTCGGGCAGTGTGACCAGGACTGGCCTCCAGTGTCGGAAGAAGGTACCGACCTACAACAGGCAGCACGGGTGAGTAGACACCAATGTTCCCCCCCCGCCCCCGCAAAGAGAGCATCCCCCCCAGATGACCCCCAGCCTGCCCTTCACCCCTCCCCCACAACTGTGAACCACGCGTGTGGCTAACGATGCCATCTCTATCTCCTCAGGAAAACCTCTCCCATAATCGGCAGGAGAGGGCCCTGACTGGTGGTGGGGTGCCGGACTTGAGAATCCTCATCTCCTTCAAGATGCAAGCCCTGGAGGTGACTGGTGTGGCCGAGGACAGGACGGTCACCAACGCGGAGGCTGGCGGACATCGCAGAGGTGAGGAACCACCAGGCTCCACCCGGGGGACCTGTCAAACATGAGTAGTGGTTGCCTTGCTTGCTGACCCATCCCTCCCACTGACCACATGTCCATTCTTCTGCAGGTCCTCCAGCCGATGGCACCGGCCCATCCTGGGCAGCACCCTCACGTGGCCCCGAGGCGAAAACCTCGTAGGAGAGCTCCTTGGATGCAACTGTTATAGTCGTGGCACAGCTGTCACCCCACCCTCTACCAGCGCAGATACACGCACCTCGGTGGGAAATGTTAATGGACAAGCTTGGGGGGCACAATCTGGTGAGCACCACACTGCTGATGATGCACATCTGGTGAAGGCAGGGCCTCCCAGGTGAGACAGTAGTTGGAGGTCTGCTGGATCCCAGGACCCAGCTGGGTCGCAGCCTGATGCTGAGACTCTGGAACAGGGTTACCCAGAGCTGATGTAAATGAGAGGCAGATGTCAGCGTCACTCCGGCAGACCCATAGCAGCTTAGAGGAATCCCAGAGGCTACAGGCGCAGGAGATGGCACTGGCAAGGAGTGGCACCAAGGCGAACACTGCTAGGGTGGCTACCGCAGTGGAGAGACCCGCGCACGATGTCGGCACCATTAGTGAAGGTATCCAAGGCTTTGCACTGTCGGTGACGGCCATGGTTCAGGGCCTATGCATTACATCTGCCTCGCTGCGGGATGTCACCCAGTACCAGGCAGACCTTGATGAGGTTCTGCAGGACATATCCTGCGGAGCTTATCCCAGTCGCAGGTGGGCATTGACGAAGCACTGCAGAGCATGTCCCAGTCACTGAGGAGCATTGCCTAGGGCGATGACACGATGGTGCGGACCATGGGGAACTGCAAGGGCTGGCAGAGCCAGATGATGCAGGGGCAGCCGGGGCTTGAACCAGCTGCCCTTCTGTCCCAAGGTGAACCCCTGAGCACTATGGGCAACAGCTGGGAGGAGGGGCAATTGAGTGCTAACCTGGATCCGTCCCATGGGGTGGTGATCGTGGCCACCAGCTCCCCTGAGTTCCACCCCTCTGATGAGGCCGTGTCTCAGGGTCAGCACACGGGAGAGGGCGGCACGGCTGTGCATGTGCCGCCAAAGTAGAGCCGGGACTCTCTGGCCCCAGAGGATGGCCGCCAGAGGCATCAAAGGCCACGGGACAAGGTAAGCAGCTAGCTGCCTCCACCTCAGATGTGCATCCTGATGAACACGCCTAGACGTAGTGGTCGAGCTAGGAGGGCAAAGCACATCGAGGATCACTTAGGGCACCGCGGGAGGGGGAGATGGGGTAGGAAGGGGGTGAGTGGAGATGGGGGGGCTGGGGGTGGGGGGTGAGGGGGTGGGTATGCGGGAGGGCTGCATCATCGGGAGAGTGGGGACCTATAGAACAAGAATGAAGAACAAAGAACAATACAGCACAGGAACAGACCCTTCGGCCCTCCAAGCCTGTACCCATCATGATACCACCCATTGAATAATAAATACCCTTGTGCACAACCAGTAAGATGTCTCTGTCACTTTGTTCCATAATGCATCATCGCGTGCAGATGATAGGTATTAGCGAGCACTCAGCAGGCAGGCAGGGGACAGACAATGGCATAAATCGAGGAGCACCAGCTCTCTGCGGGTTATCATCACCCGCTGCCCACGACAGTGACCCGCGGACAGTGACAACTCAGTCCAAGCACCCTGGAATGATGTGACACATACCCTGGAAGGGTGGGAAATGGGGCTGGTGGGTGGGTAAGGTTGCGACGATGGACCAGGCCACATACTAAGTGAATTGGGCCAGTATGAGGGCCTCCCTGGCCCTCCGTGCTTGCTGGACCCTCACCTGCCCTGCAACCTCCGGCTCAGCCTCCCCGGCCTTGTCCTCCGGTGCCCCCTCATCATCTTCATCTCCCTCCTCCTCCTCCTCCTCCTCCTTGGAGGTGGCCACATGTTCCTCATCATCAACCTCTAACTCGTCGCCCCACTGCTGTGTGAGGTTGTGGAGGACACTGTAGACCACCACAAAGCGGGCGATCCTCTGGGTGGTGTTTGCAGTGCACCACCAAAGCGGTCAAGGCATCGGAACCGCTACTAGAGGAGTCCGATGAACTGTTCAATCACAGCCTGGGTGGCTGCATGGGCCTTGTTGCAGTGGACTGCGCTTTGGTCTCCGGCCTGCATACTAACGTTATGAGCCAGGTCCTCAGCAGGTACCCCTTATCCCCCAAGAGCTAACCGGCCACCCTGGAGTGCGGCTCGAAGAGGGCAGGGATGACCGACTGCCCCAGGATGTAGCTGTTGTGCGCACTCCCCGGGAAGCGTGCGCACACACGCATTATCTTCACCTGTTGGTCGTCGACAAGTTGAATATTGAGGAAGTGGAGTTTTCTGTTAACATAGGGCACCACAAGATGGCCCGGTGAGCTCAGGGCAACACGCGTGGCATCCTGGCGATGGCGGAGAAACCTGCTGCCCGGGTATCCTGTTAGGCTTGGTCCAACAATGACGGCGGAGAAACCTGCAGCCCGGGCATACAGGGCATTCGTGAGCTGCTGGATGCACCTGGGGGCTGTGGCCTGTGAGATACCACACAGGTTCCCGCTCGAGCCCTGGAATGACCGCGTGGCTAAAGGTTCAGGGTTGCAGTGACCTTGACGGCCATCCGGAACGAGTGTCCTCCTCCTCCACGTGGTACCAAGTCCACAAGGGTATGGCTCAGGTGCCGTACCATCTTCCTGTTGTGCCACAACCTCCTGCGGCATGCCCTCTCCGGCATCTGTTCAAATGACCAGTGATGCCTGTACACCCTGGGCCTTCACAGGAGCCTGCCTCTGGGTCCCTCCCTAGCCTGATGGGCGGCCGCGTCCTCAGGGTGTGTGGCAGAGTCCGGCACATGGGCCACTGCCTCGAGCATCTGCAGGTGCTGCTGCTGTCACCGTCTCTGCCGTCTGCCACATTGCATAGCACCAGCACCACTACGGCAACCTCTGCATCCAACATCCCTGCCATAACGCTCAATATCTGTGAAGAATTGGGAGAGGGTGTTCGACTGACAAACAGCAGTGGCTCCAATGCTCCTCCCATTCCCCCAGTGGGCAGCACAATAGCACAAGTGGCTAGCACTGTGGCTTCATAGCGCCAGGGTCCCAGGTTCGATTCCCTGCTGGGTCACTGTCTGTGCGGAGTCTGCGTGTTCTCCCCATGACTGCGTGGGTTTCCTCCGGGTGCTCCGGTTTCCTCCCGTCCAAAGACGTGCAGGTTAGGTGGATTGGCCATGATAAATTGCCCTTAGTGACCAAAAAGGGTAGGAGAAGTTATTGGGTTATGGGGGAGTGAGGGCTTAAATGGGTTGGTGCAGACTCGATGGGCCGAATGGCCTCCTTCTGCACTGTATGTTCTATGTTCTGTTATCCACACACCCCTTGCCCTTACCTGGAACGCCTTGCCTACGCACACCCGGCCGCAGCAGGCCCCCTCTCACCGGGCCCCAGACCCTGTACACCGGATACCCGCTCACAACATCAACCAGAACGGGCGCTGGCCTCCTCCGCGTGGCACTCGCTCACCCTCCGGCCGTGGACATGCCCTCCGGAGCTGTGTCTCATCCCCTGGGTGTTCAGACATCTGCTGCTGCATGTGTGGTGTTGCCTCCCGCAGTGGTCTGGCACAGTGTCCAAGCATCACAGTCTGATTGGGATGCTAGGTAATGACTCCCACATGCTACATGGCCCGCCCACCCATGGGAATCCATTTGGGTTGTGTGAAGTGCTCACTTAATTACAATTCGCAATTCTCCAGAGGCTATAGCCTTCAGCCGCATGGCCAGAGGCCTTGGCAGTCAATGGGAGTTATGGGTGATCGGCGGGGCAGACGGGCAGGAATGAGGGTTGCTCCCGGAACAGGTACACAATCCAGGGGTTGGCCTTGTGGTGGAGCTAGCGGTTGCACCCTGATTGCCCCCATAGACCCCCCCATATTCCCATGGTGGCCCACCCTTACGGAGGGTTCCCCTTCTCCCACCGAGCACGGGGGCAACAAGCCCAGCGCCCCGCGCTCTTTGCCTGTGAGCATAGGTGGCTACTTAGCTCTTTGGCTCCCCACAGATGCCCTTCTGCCAAGTTCACATATTTCAAAAGGAGTAATAATCGCTGCCAGCGTGACTACTTGCTGGGGAGGCCGCTGAATGACGGGAGGCCATTGGATAAGAGGAGGCTCTTGTTAGTTGTTTGGAAATAGGGCTTAAGTGGTGATAATTGGTTTCTTGCCTCGCTGCAGCGAGATCCCGATTTCGCCTAGGGGAATGGGCATTGCAGACTGTTTGGCGCCAGGCTCGGTTCTCGTTTTCTCCCTATCCCGCTATTCATCGGCCTAGTTTCGCTCGAACGAGAGCACAAGGCCGGAGAATCGTGCCCAAAGTCTTTCACACAATAGATCAACAAACAGCCCCCCAACCCATCCCCAACTTTAATACCATTATAGGATGAAAACAGAAAACACCACCCAAATTCCCCCCCTCCCTTAGCCACTTCCAACAATACAGTAAACAACCCTCAAATTCCCCCAGATACACCCCCACAAATAAACCTCATCCTAACAATGTTTCTCCCCCACTTTACACCCACCCCACACAAACAAATACAGCAGAACTCAAGAATGACCAAACATAAAATGATCTTCTGCTCAAGATCATTTCTCATTACTCTACTGATCTCTTTTTATTCTTTCCTGTTCTTTTGAAATGTCCAAAAGCCCTCGATTATTCAGGTCTCAGCCTTAGTCATACTGTAACCATGGCTCAGTAAGCACTATCATAGGCTCATGTACTTCTATTTGTTATATTAATTCATTCACCGTGCTCCAAATTCTGCTCGCATTCTGAGAAAGAGCTTTTAATGTTTTAGTATTTTTCCCCACTGAGACATTATTTGCTGATGCACTCGAATGTTTGTATTCTCTGTCACTTCCTGTTACACTCTGGTTGTCATTCCTTGTATCATTACCCTGCACTATTGCCTTGTTCTTTCGCTTTAGCTTTCTAAAGCTCCCCTTATGTGAACTGTTACCCCCCCCCCCCCGGCCTCATGAATTGAATCTCATTTTTCCTACTCGAATCTCTGAGACACGCAGTCAACTCTCTTATCCTATTTACCCAATGCCAATTTGCTTGTGGTTCAAATAGTAATTCAGAGACTATTAACTTTGTGCTTGTGTTTTTACATTTTATCCCAAGCTGTTCATACCCCTCAACAGAAACTCTGTCTTAGTTCTACCTACGTTATTTGTATCCACTTGGAGCATGACACTGGATCCTTCTCTTCCAACTCCAAGTTACTCTCCAGCCTGCAATAAATGTCCTTAATCCAACCACCAGGCAGTCAACAAAGCCATTGGTACTCATGCCCTCAGCTGCAGAGACCAGTATCCAACTCTTTAAATTAACTGTCCCCGACTACAACTACATTTATTTTCACCCCCACCCCCGCTACACTTAAATTACCTCCTCGACTGTGTGCTATCGTCAGTTTGTTCATTTGCCCTGTTTTCCCTCCTCTCATCCACATGAGCTGCAAGAAAACTGAATCTGTTCGATAATAGAAATACCTGAGGCCCCTCCAGCACTACCTTCTAGATTTCCGTATCTGCTTCTCTTATAGTCATATCCTCCTGTCCCTGTCCATAAACAAAATGTCAAGAACCGAACCTAAGGGGTGTAGCTGCATCCTTGAACAAAGCTTCCCCCTCCCTGATGCATTGCGGTGTTGACCCAGCTCATCACCTCTGAGATGAAGTTACTGGAGCTGCAGATGCTTGCTGCAGATGTTGTTAATGTGGACCACACAGTCTTCCAGGTTCCACAGTTACAGCTGCAAGACACCACCCATCCTGCCATCTTTATTCTGCTTTATTTAGCCAATTAGGTTTCAAGTTTAGAAACATCACTCAATGATGATCCATAGTTATACTGTAGAATTTTACTGGTTACATTTTAAATTTAATACAATACTCACACTTCTCCAATACCAATTACAGGCCGGTGAGCCTTACTTCAGTGGTAGGGAAATTACTGGAGAGAATTCTTCGAGACAGGATCTACTCCCATTTGGAAGCAAATGGACGTATTAGTGAGAGGCAGCATGGTTTTGTGAAGGGGAGGTCGTGTCTCACTAACTTTTTCGAGGAGGTCACTAAGATGATTGATGCAGGTAGGGCAGTGGATGTTGTCTATATGGACTTCAGTAAGGCCTTTGACAAGGTCCCTCATGGTAGACTAGTACAAAAGGTGAAGTCACACGGGATCAGCGGTGAGCTGGCAAGGTGGATACAGAACTGGCTAGGTCATAGAAGGCAGAGAGTAGCAATGGAAGGATGCTTTTCTAATTGGAGGGCTGTGACCAGTGGTGTTCCACAGGGATCAGTGCTGGGACCTTTGCTCTTTGTAGTATATATAAATGATTTGGAGGAAAATGTAACTGGTCTGATTAGTAAGTTTGCAGGCGACACAAAGGTTGGTGGAATTGCGGATAGCGATGAGGACTGTCAGAGGATACAGCAGGATTTAGATTGTTTGGAGACTTGGGCGGAGAGATGGCAGATGGAGTTTAATCCGGACAAATGTGAGGTAATGCATTTTGGAAGGGCTAATGCAGGTAGGGAATATACAGTGAATGGTAGAACCCTCAAGAGTATTGAAAGTCAAAGAGATCTAGGAGTACAGGTCCACAGGTCATTGAAAGGGGCAACACAGGTGGAGAAGGTAGTCAAGAAGGCATACGGCATGCTTGCCTTCATTGGCCGGGGCATTGAGTATAAGAATTGGCAAGTCATGTTGCAGCTGTATAGAACCTTAGTTAGGCCACACTTGGAGTATAGTGTTCAATTCTGGTCACCACACTACGAGAAGGATGTGGAGGCTTTAGAGAGGGTGCAGAAGAGATTTACCAGAATGTTGCCTGGTATGGAGGGCATTAGCTATGAGGAGCGGTTGAATAAACTCGGTTTGTTCTCACTGGAACAAAGGAGGTTGAGGGGAGGCCTGATAGAGGTCTCCAAAATTATGAGGGGCATAGACAGAGTGGATAGTCAGAGGCTTTTCCCCAGGGTAGAGGGGTCAATTACTAGGGGGCATAGGTTTAAGGTGCGAGGGGCAAGGTTTAGAGTAGATGTACGAGGCAAGTTTTTTACGCAGAGGGTAGTGGGTGCCTGGAACTCGCTACCGGAGGAGGTGGTGGAAGCAGGGACGATAGTGACATTTAAGGGGCATCTTGACAAATACATGAATAGGATGGGAATAGAGGGATACGGACCCAGGAAGTTAGAAGATTGTAGTTTAGTCGGGCAGCATGGTCGGCACGGGCTTGGAGGGCCGAAGGGCCTGTTCCTGTGCTGTACACTTCTTTGTTCTTTGTTCTTTGTTCAATTCAAACTATTGGGCAAACTAATTGGGCAGCATGGTAGCACAAATAGAACATAGAACATTACGTCGCAGTACAGGCCCTTCAGCCCTCGATGTTGCGCCGACATGTGAAACCACTCCAAAGCCCATCTACACTATTCCCATATTGTCCATATGTCTATCCAATGACCATTTGAATGTCCTTAGTGTTGCCGAGTCCACTACTGTTGCAGGCAGGGCATTCCACGCCCTTACTACTCTGAGTAAAGAACCTACCTCTGACATCTGTCTTATATCTATCTCCCCTCAATTTAAAGGTATGTCCCCTCGTGCTAGACATCACCATCCGAGGAAAAAGGCTCGCACTGTCCACCCTATCCAATCCTCTGATCATCTTGTATGCCTCAATTAAGTCACCTCTTAACCTTCTTCTCTCTAACGAAAACAGCCTCAAGTCTCTCAGCCTTTCCTCATAAGATCTTCCCTCCATACCAGGCAACATTCTGGTAAATCTCCTCTGCACCCTTTCCAATGCTTCCACATCCTTCCTATAATGCGGCGACCAGAATTGCACGCAATACTCCAAATGCGGCCGCACCAGGGTGTTGTATAGCTTCAACAAGACCTCATGGCTCCTAAACTCAATCCCTCTACCAATAAAAGCTAACACACCGTACGCCTTCTTAACAACCCTCTCAATCTGGGTGGCAACTTTCAGGGATCTATGTACATGGACACCGAGATCTCTCTGCTCGTCCACACTGCCAAGAATCTTACCATTAGCCCAGTACTCAGTCTTCCTGTTATTCCTTCCAAAATGAATCACCTCACACTTTTCTGCATTAAACCCCATTTGCCACCTCTCAGCCCAGCGCTGCAGCTTATCTATGTCCCTCTTGTAACATCCTTCCGCACTGTCCACAACTCCACCGACTTTAGTGTCATCTGCAAATTTACTCACCCATCCTTCTACGCCCTCCTCCAGGTCATTTATAAAAATGACAAATAGCAGTGGCCCCAAAACAGATCCTTGTGGTACACCACTAGTAACTGGACTCCAGTCTGAACATTTCCCATCAACCAGCACACTTTGTCTTCTTCCAGCTAGCCAATTTCTGATCCAAACTACTAAATCACCCTGAATCCCATCCCTCCGTATTTTCTGCAGTAGCCTACCATGGGGAACCTTATCAATCGCTTTACTGAAATCCATATACACCACATCAACTGCTTTACCCTCGTCCACCTGTTTGGTCACCTTCTCAAAGAACTCTATAAGGTTTGTGAGGCACGACCTACCTTCACAAAACCATGTTGACTATCTCTAATCAAATTATTCCTTTCCCGATGATTATACATCCTATCTCTTATAAACCTTTCCAAGATTTTGCCCATAACAGAAGTAAGGATCACTGGTCTATAGTTACCGGGGGTTATCTCTACTCCCCTTCTTGAACAAGGGGACAACATTTGCTATCCTCCAGTCTTCTGGCACTATTCCTGTAGACAAAGATGACTTAAAGATCAAGGCCAAAGGCTCAGCAATCTCCTCCCTAGCTTCCCAGAGAATCCTAGGATAAATCCCATTCAGCGCAGGTGACTTATCTATTTTCACACTTTCCAGAATTGCTAACACCTCCTCCTTATGAACCTCAAGCCCTTCTAGTCTCGTAGCCTGAATCTCAGTATTCTCCTCGACAACATTGTCTTTTTCCTGTGTGAATACTGACGAAAAATATTCATTTAGCACCTTTCCTATCTTCTCGGACTCCAAGCACAACTTCCCACTACTGTCCTTGACTGGCCCTACTCTTACCCTAGTCATTCTTTTATTCCTGACATAGCTATAGAAAGCTTTAGGGTTATCCTTGATCCTACCTGCCAAAGAATTCTCATGTCCCCTCCTGGCTCTTCTTAGCTCTCGCTTTAGGTCCTTCCTAGCTAACTTGTAACTCTCGAGCGCCCTAACTGAACCTTCATGTCTCATCTTTACATAAGTTTCCTTCTTCCTCTTGATAAGTGTTTTGACTGCTTTAGTAATCCACGGTTCCCTCACTCGACCACTTCCTCCGTGCCTGACAGGTACATACTTATCAAGGACACGCAGTAGCTGTTCCTTGAACAAGCTCCACATTTCCATTGTGCCCATCCCCTGCAGTTTTCCTCTCCATCCGATGTATCCTATGTCTTGCCTCATCGCACCTTTCCCCCAGATATAACTCTTGCCCTGCGGTATATACCTATCCCTTTCCATCACTAAAGTAAACGTAATCGAATTGTAGTCACTATCACCAAAGTGCTCACCTACCTCCAAATCTAACACCTTTCCTAGTTCATTACCCAGTACCAAATCCAATATGGCCTCGCCTCTCGTTGGCCTATCTACATACTGTGTCAGGAAACCCTCTTGCACACATTGGACAAAAATGGACCCATCTAATGTACTCGAACTATAGCGTTTCCAGTCAATATTTGGAAAGGTAAAGTCCCCCATAACAACTACCCTGTTGCTTTCGCTCCTATCCAGAATCATCTTTGCAATTCTCTCCTCTACATCTCTGGAACTTTTCGGAGGCCTATAGAAAACCCCTAACAGGGTGACCTCTCCTTTCATGTTTCTAACCTCAGCCCATACTACCTCAGTAGACGAGTCCTCATCAAACGTCCTTTCTGCCACCGTAATACTGTCCTTGACTAACAATGCACCCGTCCCCCTCTTTTACCACCTTCCCTGAGCTTACTGAAATATCTAAATCCCGGCACCTGCAACAACCATTCCTGTCCCTGCTCTATCTATGTCTCCGAAATGGCCACAACATCGAAGTCCCAGGTACCAACCCATGCCGCAAGTTCACCCACCTTATTCCGGATACTCCTGGCATTGAAGAAGACACACTTTAAACCACCTTCCTGCCTGCTGGTACACTCCTGCAACTTTGAAACCCTACTCATGACCTCACTACTCTCAACCTCCTGTATACTGGAGCTACAATTCAGGTTCCCAAGCCCCTGCTGAACTAGTTTAAACCCTCCCGAAGAGCATTAGCAAATTCCCCCCCCCCCCATAATATTGGTACCCCTCTGGTACAGGTGCAGACCATCCCGTTTGTAGAGATCCCACCAACCCCAGAATGAGCCCCAATTACAAAGAAATCTGAAACCCTCCCTCCTGCACCATCCCTGTAGCCACGTGTTCAACTCCTCTCTCTCCCTATTCCTCGTCTCACTATCACGTGGCACGGGTAACAACCCAGAGATAATAACTCTGTTTGTCCTAGATCTAAGTTTCTCCCTAGCTCCCTGAATTCCTGCCTTACATCCCCATCCCTTTTCCTACCTATGTCGTTGGTACCTATGTGGACCACGACTTGGGGCTGCTCGCCCTCCCCCTTAAGGATCCCGAAAACATGATCCGAGTGTATAGCACTGTGGCTTCATAGCGCCAGGGTCCCAGGTTCGATTCCCCGCTGGGTCACTGTCTGTGCGGAGTCTGCACGTTCTCCCCGTGTCTGCGTGGCTTTCCTGCGGGTGCTCCGGTTTCCTCCCACAGTCCAAAGACGTGAAGGTTAGGTGGCTATGCTAAATTGCCCTTAAGTGTCCAAAAAGGATAGGAGGGGTTATTGGGTTATGGGGATAGGGTGGAAGTGATGGCTTAAGTGGGTCGGTGCAGACTCGATAGGCCGAATGGCCTCCTTCTGCACTGTATGTTCTATGTATTGAGAGAGAAAAAAAGTTTACAAATCATCAACCAATTATTTACCTGTTAACTTAATTATCTGCTCAGCTGGTAGATGCAGTGTTTCTGCATTTTTTAAGGCAGAGCTCGATAGATTTCTGATTAACAAGGGAGTTAAACGTTGTCGGGTTAGGTTGGAATCTGGGCTTGAGGTTACAATCAGATCAGCCATGGGCCCAATTAAATGGCAGAGCAGGCTCGAAGGTCATGGTCATAATCTTGCTCTTAATTTGAAAGTTCACATGATTGTAACAGCTGCTGACCAGAAGAAATGGGGTATAGGTTTTGATCTGGAATTGCTGAACTTCATGTTGAATCCAAAAGGCTGTCATGCACCTGATCTAAAGGTGAGGTGTTTTTGTTTTATTCTTTCATGGAAGGTGTGTTTTGCCAACTAGGCCAGCATTTGTTTCCCATCCCTCATTGCATTTGAGAAGGTTGTGGTGAGCCAACTTCTTCGACCACGACAATCTATCTGGTGTAGGTACACCACGGTGCTGTTAGGAAGGGAGTTTCAGGTATTTGATCCAGCGACAGTGAAGGAATGGCAATAAAGGTCCAAGTTAGGGTGGTGTGTGGCTTGGAGGCGAGGTGGCAGGTGGTGGCTTTCCATGAGTTTCTGATGAACTTCACTAAAACACTGCAGGAGGCCGAGGACAGAGAGTTCAGCGCACAGATGGAGCAGGACAATTAAAATATTAGATGACCAGAAGCCCTGGTTCATGCTGGTGGATTTAATAGAGGTGTTCCGCAGAGTCATTGCCCAGTTGTGAGCAGTGAATACAGCATACTAAATTAAAAGAAGTACATTTAAGTCACCCTTTCACCTGAAAGGAATATTTGTGGCCTTCGATGGCAAGAAAGGAGGAGGTAAAAGGGCATCTCTGGCACTTGCATATGAAGGTGTCATTGGAAGGGGAGGTCATATTGGAGGTGATTAAAGAGTGGACCAGGATATCATAGAGGGAATGGTCCTTTTGGAAAGCTGAAACGGGAGAGGAAAATGTGTTTGATGCTGACATCATGCTGGAGGTGGCAGATATGATGCAAGAGTCGTTCAATAGAGAGAATGTGAGGAAGGCAGGGGGAGGAGTGGGACCACAGGGAAAGGGAAAGATGCAGTTGAGGGCCCTGTTAACCAGGTTGAAGTGAATTCTCAGTTGAAGAGAAAGGAAAACATAAGGCAAGCTGTCTGACCTCTCTGTCCTTTGCCCCATGCGATTCTAAAGAAGCTCAATTGACGCTGGAGAACAGCATCCTAGTTTCAAAATGGTGCTTTACAGCCTTTGCAATCAACAGAGTTCAGTAATTTCAGATCATAATCACCTTTCAGATGAAACTGTTGGTAATGACTCTGCTATTGCCATTTATACTGCCTCTAAACGCATCATTGTGTTAATTTACTTGTCCCATCACCATTCCCAAATTTTTCTTGCACCATCAACCCTTTTAGTATTCAGTCTTTCCTTCCTTACACACTATTGGGCCTTTCTTTTTGTTCTTTTCTCCCTTCCTCCTTTCCAGACCTCTGTTCTTCTTTAAACTCTGTTACACCTCTAACATTCTGAGGAAATTTCACCAACTGAAACATTACTTAATTTCTCTTCACAAGTTTCCTGGCGTGCTGAGTATTTCCATTTATTCTTGGCTGCATTTTGGACTTCCAGTATTTTGTTTTTACATAATACAAATGTGGCTGTAAAACTATACAAAAAACTGTTCTTACCTGCTTTTAAAGTGATTTCTATTTAATCAGTGTCCCACATTTCTAATTCTCTAGCAATGTTCTATAACTTAGTCCAACCCCAAAATACAATCGTATAAAAATATGGCTGCTGCAACTGAGAGCTTTTATTCATTCCTATGATATGATCTTTAGCAATAGCCATCCTCACGAAGATTACTTGAGTTGATCTGGTGTCTAATTTATTACTAAATTCCAATGACATAAAGGGGTATGGGGTTAGCGTAGGAAAAAGACATCAAAGTGGATTATCAGCCATGATTGTATTGAATAGCAGAGCAATATCGATGGGCTGAATGGTCTACTCCTGCTCCTATGTTTCGACATACCTATTACATTTTAATAAGCCATAAACTGACAAAACAAGAGATGTTAATTCATCCAGTGTTACATTTGATCCAAAGCCAGGAGATAATGCCGATTGAGTCACAAACCTGCAGCTGGGTGATCACAACACAAATTGTTCGAAACAGCATTGTAAAATATTAACAGGAAAAGGAATCAAGCCAAATATTGGAAGATGGATTAAATTCACTTTGGCCATCACTGATTCCCAAAGCATCATTATTTTGCATCTAACTATTTTTTTAGTATCCTAAGACAAGCCCTTAATTGAACATTAAACAATAAGATGAAAGTGGGAATGGAGAGCTATCATATACAATCTATTAAAATCACTGACATCCTGTTGAGTTGCAACATTCTGTTTCAAAATGCTTTGAAAATGCATTGTCAGGTTCTGCCTATGACATAGCCATTAAAAACTGTCAACATCTGCCTGTAGGTAGTATTGGGGTAGGACTTTCTAATAGGATTAAGTGTTCTGCCTCTATTTTTGAGCTAATGCCACTGAGATGGTTTACCAGCACAAGGTCTGACACAGAGGGATCTTTAGCTGAACAGATCAGCAAGTTAAATGTAATTAAAAATGCAAATGTATTTGAGCAATAAATGTTTAGCTTTGGGCAGGGGAATAGATTGTAATTGGTTAGAATTCAATGCTTTTAATAATTGCTCATGTGGCGGACACCTGTCAGTGCAGCTGCATCCCTGCCTCATCACACCCAATGGTGCCACATTTTAATTCACCATCTATTCCTCCTATCCACCTCTGATGTGCTCCTGCTTACAGTCTGCTCACCAGTCCTATTGATGGCAATCTCTATATGTATATGGGACAGGATTTTAAATCAGGGGCGTCATTCTCCGACCCCCCAGAGGGTCGGAGAATGGCCGTTGGCCGCCGTGAATCCCGCCCCCGCCCCCGCCGAAGTCTCCGAAGGGAGAAAAGTCGGCGGGGCGTTAATGGCGCCGCTGCCGCGGAGAATGTCACGGGTCTGCGCAAGGCAGCCGATTTTCGGCCTGCCGATATTCTCCCTTCCGGATGGGCCGAAGTCCCGTCGACGTGATGACCGTTCATGTCGACGTGAATCAAACCTCCTTTTCATCGGCGTGACCCGGTGCTTCAGGCTCACGCCGACCAGCGAGGAGGTGAGTGACGGCCTGGGGGGTTGGCTCTGGGCAGGAAATGGCGTGGCCACAGACTGATTGCGTGAGGAGAGGTGTGTCTCGGCTTGTGTGTGTGTGTGTGTGCGGCGGGAGGGGGGGTGGTTAGAGTAGGCTGGGCTCCGGGGGAGTGCCGGGAGGGGGTCCGTGCTGGGGTGGAGGTTGGGGTTTGGGGGGGGTCCGTGCTGGGGTGGAGGTTGGGGTTTGGGGGGGGTCCGTGCTGGGGTGGAGGTTGGGGGGGGGGGGGCTCCATGCCGGGGTGGAGGTTGGGGGTTGGAGGGGGTCCGTGCTGGGGTGGAGGTTGGGGAGGGGGTCCGTGCTGGGGTGGAGGTTGGGGGTTGGAGGGGGTCCGTGCCAGGGTGGAGGTTGGGGGTTGGGGGGGTCCGTGCTGGGGTGGAGGTTGGGGGGGGGGCGCCGTGCCGGGGTGGAGGTTGGGGGTTGGGGGGGGTCCGTGCTGGGGTGGAGGTTGGGGGGGGGGGCTCCGTGCCGGGGTGGAGGTTGGGGGTTGGGGGGGATCCGTGCTGGGGTGGAGGTTGGGGGGGGGTCCGTGCTGGGGTGGAGGTTGGGGGGGGGTCCGTGCTGGGGTGGAGGTTGGGGGGGTCCGTGCTGGGGTGGAGGTTGGGGAGGGGGTCCGTGCCGGGGTGGAGGTTGGGGGGGGTCCGTGCCGAGGAGGGTGATGGGAGGGCAAGTGCGTTGGTCCACCTGGCCAGGTGCCAGCCTCCAACAGTTGGACCCATGCGGTCCATGCCACCTGGCTGGGGGGAGGAGGGGATATGGGCAATGATGACATGTCGTCGTTCCCCTCCCCCCCACCAGGCCGTCATGTTTTCAGATCATCCAGCGATGTTGGCCGCCGTGGTGGCAGCCGCTCATGTCTATGTTGCCCTGGATGAGGAGGATGAGGAGGAGCGTGCCAGAGAGGCGGCGCAGGCTGCCGCAGAGGGGCAGGCGGCAGCCGCCCAGGCTGGAGGGACACCTGACCAACAGGACGAGGAGGGGGAGGAGGACGTCGCGGCCCCACGGCAACGGAGGCACCCGAGGGCGCCCCGTGTGTACCGGCCCCGGCAGTCATACCAGGACCTCACGGACCGGGAATGCAGGAGGAGACTCCGGATGAGCCGGGAAACTGTGGCACACATCTGCCACCTGCTGGCACACCTGTCACCGCGTGGCACTGGCGGGGGACACCCTCTCCCCGTGTCCGTCAAGGTTACGGTGGCCCTGAACTTTTATGCAATGGGGTCATTCCAGGCACCGAGTGGGGACCTGTCCGGCATATCGCAGACATCGGTGCACCGGTGCATCCGGGCAGTGACAGATGCCCTTTATGCCATGGCGCACCGCTACATCCGCTTCCCCGTGGACCGGGCCAGCCAAGATGCCCGGGCCGTGGGCTTCTCTGCCGTGGCCGGGTTCCCCATGGTTCAGGGCGCGATCGATGGGATGCACGTCGCCGTGCGGCCACCTGCAGGTAACAGGGCCGTGTACACTAATAGGAAGGGGACCTATTCGATGAACGTACAGGTGGTCTGCGACCACCGCATGATGATCCTGCACGTCTGCGCCCGTCACCCAGGCAGTGTACACGACTCATTCGTGTTGTCGCGGTCATCCATCCCCGGCATGTACGAGGGACGCCATCCCCGGCTGAGGGGCTGGTTGCTGGGCGACAGGGGCTACCCATTGCGATCGTGGCTGATGACGCCTATACGGAGGCCACGCAATGAGGCAGAGAACCGCTACAATGATGCCCATGTAGCGACAAGGGGAGTGATCGAGAGGTGCTTTGGCGTGCTGAAGATGCGTTTCAGGTGCCTGGGCCTCTCTGGGGCGCCCTCCAGTATCGGTCAGATAGGGTCGGCCGCATCATTGTGGTGTGCTGCGTCCTGCACAACATAGCCCAGCAGAGGGGCGATGTGCCGCAGGCAGAGGAGGGCGGAGTGGAGGAGCAGCAGGAAGAGGCACAGTCCTCCCCAGATGAGGGGGATGGGGGCAATGGTCAGGGCAGACGGGGTAGACACAGGCGGGTGGCTGTCCACCGTTACCGGCTGGCCCAGCGGGCACGGGACAGACTGATAGACGCCCGCTTCACTGACTAGATGGGCGTGGGAATCGGGTAGTATGGCCACAGACCGCACACCATGGCAACAGCCGACCACCCACACCCCCCACCCATCCACCCACCCAGCACCTCCCCAACCCCACCCACTCCACCCGCATGCACACCACCCCCCCCCCCCCATTGCCGATCCACCGGCGGCACAACGGGCCGGGCTCACACAGTTGCGGGTGGACGCGTGTCTATCGCAGGCCATGGAGGATGATGACAACCCGCCCTGCGATGAGCTCCTGGCTCTACATCGTTGGACTATGTCTGACCCATGGCCACAGTACCACCATCCACCCGGACCATCCCTGCATGCGGCTGTGACACTGCAGCGCACGGTCCCGTCCTCTGCCCGGGGGATGTTGATGGCGGCCCAGGGGGAAGGGGGCAGACTCACCTGGGGCTGAGGTAAGATCACCCCTCACACACACACTTGCGCTCAACGTACATGACACGCCCGCACACTTTGGACAGAGCACAAAGGCAGCTTCGGTAGGTGTAACATTGACTTTAATAACCAAAGGAGTTCATGCACGTGCCCTAGCCCCTAAAACTCATCTGTGCCCTGCACCTGTGCCAACTTACTCAGTGTCTAATTGTTTGGCCTTACGGGCCCTTTGACTACGTCTACGTGGTTCCCCAGACGGTACAGCAGAACTGGAGGTGGACTCCTGTGATTCCTGCCCTCTGACACTGGATCCCTTTGGCGGCCGTTTCCTGGGGCGTCCTGGCCTAGATGGGCCAGGCTGCGGCCCGGGCGACTGGGATGGCGAGCTGCCAGCCTGTCCTGCCCGTTGCCCACCCGATGCACCTGGGACGGAAGGGGGGGAGTCCGAGGTGTCGCGGTGTACCGGGACCTCTCCTACAGAGGGAGCCGGGACGGACCACACCACCTCCTCTCCCTCGGGGTGCCCGATGGCCCCCAGGCCTCTACATGGGTGGGGGATGCGAACGGACTGGCCATCCGATGCCCCCCGACATCTGGCGCTGCCAGTCCTGGAGGCCCGTGCTGGTATCGACAGGGGTCTGCAGGTTTGCAGCCATGGAGCCCAGGGTGTTGGCAAACCCTGTCTGTGACAGTGCGACGCCGGCTCGCACATGGCCACTGGCGCCGATGTCCTCAGCGATGGCCTGCTGAGACTGGGCCATGGCCTGCAGAGACTGGGCTATGGCCTGCTGAGACTGGGCCATGGCCTGCTGAGACTGGGCTATGGCGTTGAGCGCCTCTGCCATCTGGCGCTGGCAGTGGCTCATGGCCTCCTGTGAGAGGGCAGCCATTTCCTGGGCCACAGACGCCGCCTGCACGGAAGGCCCCAGGCCTCGCAAACCGTTCCCCATGTCTGACACCGTCGCAACCATTGCCTCCACCGCGGACGCCACCCGTGCGGTGTCAGCCTGGGTGGCACGCATGACCGGGACCACTCCCAGCTCCTGGATGCGGGTGGACTCCTCCACCTGCGACCGCAGCCGCCGCAAGCCGCCCGTCACCCTCTTCGCTCGTCTCCGGGTCGGTGGTTGCATCGGATCTATGTGTGGGTGTGGTAACTGCAGGAACCCGGGATCCATCTGGGCGGCAGATGTTCGCTTAGCCTGGGCTGCCCTCCAACCGCCCGGTCCCTCTGCTGCTCCTACCTCCACCTGCTGTACCGGGACGGCTGTGTTGTGCGCACCAGTGAATGTACCAGACGCCTCATCACTAAAGTGCCCAACCGTGGTGAGTGTTTCTGCGATGGTGGAGGGTGTTGGCGACAGCAGTGGCGTTGTGTCGTGCTCTTCGTCCCACTCTGACTCCATGGCACTTTTTGGTGGGGGTTCGTCTCCACCCATCCACTCTGAGTCACTGTCCGGTATTTCGTCTTCCCGGGTAGGGGTGTCCTGGGTAGTGCTGTCCCGGGTAGGGGTGTCCTGGGTAGTGGTGTCCTGGGTAGTGGTGTCCTGGGTAGTGGTGTCCTGGCTCGGATGTGACGGGGGCCTGTGGCTGCCCCCCTCATCGCTGGGTGGTCGCTCCCGCACGTGACGGGGGTGTCGTCTCGCTGTTGCTCCAGGTCTCTCCGTCTCCCGTGGTGTGCGAGGGGCATCCTGCGGGCGTCGCATGCTGGAGGATCCGGGTCTCTCCGTCTCCCGTGGTGTGCGAGGGGCACCCTGCGGGCGTCGCATGCTGGAGGGTCCGGGTCTCTCCGTCTCCCATGGTGTGCGAGGGGCATCCTGCGGGCGTCGCATGCTGGAGGGTCCGGGTCTCTCCGTCTCCCGTGGTCTCCGAGGGGCATCCTGCGGGCGTCGCATGCTGGAGGGTCCGGGTCTCTCCGTCTCCCGTGGTCTCCGAGGGGCATCCTGCGGGCGTCGCATGCTGGAGGGTCCGGGTCTCTCCGTCTCCCGTGGTCTCCGAGGGGCATCCTGCGGGCGTCGCATGCTGGAGGGTCCGGGTCTCTCCGTCTCCCGTGGTCTCCGAGGGGCATCCTGCGGGCGTCGCATGCTGGAGGGTCCGGGTCTCTCCGTCTCCCGTGGTCTCCGAGGGGCATCCTGCGGGCGTCGCATGCTGGAGGGTCCGGGTCTCTCCGTCTCCCGTGGTCTCCGAGGGGCATCCTGCGGGCGTCGCATGCTGGAGGGTCCGGGTCTCTCCGTCTCCCGTGGTCTCCGAGGGGCATCCTGCGGGCGGTGTGCATCAGGGATGGGTGCCTGGACGTTTGGTCCTGCGATACACAATGAAGCATACATGGTTAGACATCAGGCAGTGATCAGGTGATACGGGGGAGGGGGATATAGGGGAGGGGGGATATGGGGACGGGCTGTCGGTGGCTCACTTGCTGGTGGGCCCCCGACCTCTGCACCAGCAACCTCCCGGTCCTCAGGTCCGCCAGCCAGTTCCAGGGCCCTTTCCTCGTGTACGGTCAGTGGCCTCTCATCAGCGGGCCCTCCTCCAGTCCTCACATGCTCCCTATTGTTGTGTGCGCGCTTCTCCTGTGGGGGGGGGGGGGTGGCAGGGGTAAAAGGCAACAGTGTTAGGCAGGTATATGAATGCACGCCATCGGTTGCGCGTGCATTGCAGAGGTTAAGGTTAGGGCTGGATTCACTTGGGGATATGGGGGATATGGGGGAGGGGGGGATATGGGGGAGGGGGATATGGGGGAGGGGGGATATGGGGGAGGGGGGATATGGGGGATATGGGGGAGGGGGAGGGGGGATATGGGGAGGGGGGATATGGGGAGGGGGGATATGGGGGAGGGGGGATATGGGGAGGGGGGATATGGGGGATGGGTGATATGGGGAGGGGGGATATGGGGAAGGGGGATATGGGGGATATGGGGGAGGGGGGAAATGGGGGAGGGGGGATATGGGGGAGGGGGGATATGGGGGATATGGGGGAGTGGGGATATGGGGGAGGGGGGGATATGGGGGAGGGGGGATATGGGGAGGGGGGATATGGGGGAGGGGGGTATATGGGGGAGGGGGGATATGGGGGAGGGGGGATATGGGGGAGGGGGGATATAGGGAGGGGGATATGGGGGATATGGGGGAGGGGGGATATGGGGGATATGGGGGAGGGGGGATATGGGGAGGGGGATATGGGGAGGGGGGATATGGGGAGGGGGATATGGGGGATATGGGGGAGGGGGGATATGGGGGAGGGGGATATGGGGGAGGGGGGATATGGGGGATATGTGGGAGGGGGGGATATGGGGGAGGCTCACCCTGCCTGCTCTGACGAGGTCGTTCACCTTCTTGTGGCACTGGGTGCCTGTCCGTGGTGTCAGGGCCACAGCGGTGACGGCCTCTGCCACTTCCCTCCACAGACGCCGGCTGTGGCGTGGGGCAACTCTGCGGCCGTGCCCGGGATACAGGGCGTCCCTCCTCTGCTCCACCGCGTCCAGGAGCGCCTCCACATCGCGTGACTCGAACCTCGGGGCTGAGCGACGGCCAGCCATCCAGTCGGGTGTTGCGGTCGGGTGTTCCGGTCGGTTGGGGGGAGCTGCGCGGCCTTATGAGCCGTCACGCCGTGCAGCGCGTATGACGCTGCACGGCGTGAACCACTGCGCAAGCGCGGATCCCGTTACGTCGCTGCTAGCCCATTTCGGGCCGGAGACTATCGTCCCATTTTTATGACGTGATGCAAGTGGGATTTGCGCCGTTTTTTGCGCCGATCGGCGGACTTTCCGCCGATAACGGAGAATTTCGCCCCAGGTGTTTGGAGCTGGGAATGGGCACTAGTTCCAGATCCCAACCTTGGAAGACATGCTTTAGGTGCGCCCGTCACAATCTTCTATCCAATTAAAGCTAAGAGAGTGGTTCAAGAAGGCTGTTCACCACCACTTTCACCAGAGCAATTAGGGATGGGCAGCAAATGCTGATCTTGCCAGTGATGCCCACATCCTCTGAAAGATTTTTTTTAAAAAATTCACTCCATCTCAGAAGCATTTTATTAACTGAGAAGCATTTTGGGACATCCAATTGGAAAGGCATCATACAAAATGAAAGTTACTTTTTCCTTTCATTAACACAAAGAGTGGCCTTCCCACACCATTTCCCACAGAAATTGTTGCCCACTCAGAGTTAAGCTGGGCATCTCAAAGCTTGTTCCCATCTCCACCCTCATCCCACCCCACCAAGATTGTTCCTAGTGACACAACCCCCTTCCCATTGGGAGTGTTGTAAGCTCACGAACACATTGCTGATCTGTTAACCGCTTCCCCAACCCTTCCTGTTCGTGTTGCAGTAGCAGCTATGAAATATCCTTCAACTGATAAGAAATTGATCAGGACTGCTGTATCCCAATTGACATTGACCCCAATCATACCCATTGTTGGTTCACTTGGATTAGGTTGCAACTGAAGTAATTCTTGAGCAATTATCACAAGGTATCACAATGTATGGCCCCCAGCTCTAACTGCATCCACCCCCACCAGCAACACCCAGGTTCACTCACACTACATTACATTTGCCAGTCAGAATCAATCCCCTGCTTAGTGAGTTTGCTGAATTGCCCCTCTCTGCTACATCTGATGAGAGAATTCCCCATTGCTCAGCTACGTTTCCTGTCTTCGTTCCCCTCTTCCTTCCTCATTCACCTTCACCTTACTGGTCATTTCCATCTCCTTCTCTCATTTTCCCTCTCTCCTCTCCCTTCTTCCCTCTCTATTTATGTCCTCCATCCTTCTCTCCCCCATCTTCTTCCAGTCCCTTCTACTCTCTCCTACATGCATTCCATTCTTGCCTGCAGTGTCAGTTATGGTTCAGTTGATGGCATACTTGCCTCTGAGTCAATAGGTTCTGGGTTCAAGTCCCGCTCCAGGGCTTGAACACGAAAAATTATTAAGGTTGACATTCAGATGTAGAAATGAGGGAAATGCTGTCTCTCAGATGAGCTGTTAAAGTGAGCGCCATCTGGCTACTTTGAAAAAAAGCAGGAGAGTTATGCCTGGTGTCCTGGTCAATATATATCCTTCAATCAATATCACACAAAATAATCCAGATTATCTGGTTATTATCACATTGCTGTTCAAGTCATTTCGCTGTGTGCATATAGGCTGCTGCATTTTCTACATTACAGCAATGACTACACTTCAAAAGTACTTAATTGGCTTCCAAACACTTTGAGAAGTCTGGTGGTTGTGAAAACGGCTATATAAATATGTCTTTCTTTCCTTCTTCTTACCTCCTCCTAATCCCTTGCTCTTCGTCTCCCCTGTCTTCCTCTCCTTTCTCTCTCATTCCATCATTTCCATCCTCCTCTCCCTCCCTTCTTCTCTTGCCTCCCCTCCCCTGGCCTTCTCATCCCATTTCTAACACTCTCTCTTCACCTTTCTCATCCTCTGTCCTACTCCCGCTTTGTCCTCCCACCTCCACCTTGGTACAATTATTCCCCTACTTTCTGGTCCTGCTTATCCTGAATACTGTACTTTGTTATGACTTCCCTTCTGCAACACTATGAAAGATTGACTAGTGTAGCGTATTGGAGATCATAAGGACATACTGACAACTGGACAAGCATCATGTTTCAATGGAAAGTGTTATTATTTAAACATTTGATGTGGTGCATTGTGTTGTGCATTGTTCTAAATATAGCCAGCATTTAAAGGAAGGATCAAATTGTGCTTTACAAAACTGGTAACAGGCAAGACACTATCCACAAAACTAGAATTGATGGTCATGGGGAAGGAGTGCCAATTGGACTGAACATGTACAAAACAGTTACAGGTTTGCACAGGATTGCGAATCACCACCATCAGGAATGGACCTACCTAGCCATCAACTGGATTTGAAAGACTGACTTAGAGGAGGCAACATGGGAGACAAAGAAGGAACATATTTTAGAATTGACTGATAATTATTAAGGCAAATTAAACATTATTCAGCAGTCATCCCTGTCACATGCTGACATCTTTCATTGAGACAAATAGATGATAGCTACATTCAAACCGTAACATCACAACACCATTCCACAGGTTTCGTGCTCATGAAGGACAAAAACAATGATCATGTTTTTGCACTGCTGTTACTCAGAGCTAAACAAAAGCAGCCATTGGTTTTGGGAAAACCTGTTTGCCAAATACTGGTAGAGACCAATAACCTGAAAAGACAGAAATCCCCAGACAGCTCCAATGAAAGGAACCAAGGAATAAGATTTCACTTTTTGAAACTTTAACTGTAAAAATCAAACCCAGAAT